>NW_027184612.1:5207500-15207500 GCF_032405125.1 Capricornis sumatraensis
AATGGCAAGGCACTTCACTACTCTTGCCTTGAGAACCCCATGAACAATGTGAAAAGGCAAAAAGGTAAGTCACAGAAAGATGAATTCCCCAGGTCAGTTCAGTTCAGTTCAGTTGCTCAGTCGTGTCCGACTCTTTGCGACCCCATGAATCACAGCATGCCAGGCCTCCCTGTTCATCACCATCTCCCGGAATTCACTCAGACTCACGTCCATTAAGTCCGTGATGCCATCCAGCCATCTCATCCTCAGTCGTCCCCTTCTCCTCCTGCCCCCAGTCCCTCCCAGCATCAGAGTTTTTTCCAATGAGTCAACTCCTCTCATGTGGTGGCCAAAGTACTGGAGTTTTAGCTTTAGCATTGCTCCTTCCAAAGAAATCCCAGGGTTGATCTCCTTCTGAATGGACTGGTTAGATCTCCTTGCACCACAAGGGACTCTCAAGACTCTTCTCCAACACCACAGTTCAAAAGCATCAATTCTTCGGCGCTCAGTCTTCACAGTCCAACTCTCACATCCATACATGACCACAGGAAAAACCATAGCTTTGGCTAGATGGACCTTAGTTGGCAAAGTAATGTCCCTGCTTTTGAATACGCTATCTAGGTTGCTCATAACTTTTCTTCCAAGGAGTAAGCATCTTTTAATTTCATGGCTGCAGTCACCATCTGCAGTGATTCTGGAGCCCCAAAAAATAAAGTCTGACACCGTATCCACTGTTTCCCCATCTATTTCCCATGAAGTGATGGGACCGGATGCCATGATCTTCGTTTTCTGAATGTTGAGCTTTAGGCCAACTTTTTCGCTCTCCTCTTTCACTTTCAAGAGGCTTTTTAGCTCTTCACTTTCTGCCATAAGGGTGGTGTCATCTGCATATCTGAAGTTATTGATATTTCTCCCAGCAATCTTGATTCCAGCCTGTGTTTCTTCCAGTCCAGCGTTTCTCATGATGTACTCTGCATAGAAGTTAAATAAGCAGGGTGACAATATACAGCCTTGATGTACTCCTTTTCCTATTTGGAACCAGTCTGTTGTTCCATGTCCAGTTCTAACTGTTGCTTCCTGACCTGCATACAGATTTCTCAAGAGGCAGGTCAGGTGGTCTGGTATAAATACCAAGGGAACATTTCATGCAAAGATGGGCTCGATAAAGGACAGAAATGGTATGGACCTAACAGAAGCAGACGATAGGTAGCAAGAATACATGGAAGAACTATACAAAAAAGATCTTCATGACCCAGATAGTCATGATGTGATCACTAATCTAGAACCAGACATCTTGGAATGTGAAGTCAAGTGGGCCTTAGAAAGCATCACTATGAACAAAGCTAGTGGAGGTGATGGAATTCCAATTGAGCTGTTTCAAATCCTGAAAGATGATGCTGTGAAAGTGCTGCACTCAATGTGCCAGCAAATTTGGAAAACTCAGCAGTGGCCACAGGACTGGAAAAGGTCAGTTTTCATTCCAATTCCAAAGAAACGCAATGCCAAAGAATGCTCAAACTACCGCACAATTGCACTCATCTCACATGCTAGTAAAGTAATGCTCAAAATTCTCCAAGCCAGGCGGTGCCCGATATGCTACTGGAGATCAGTGGAGAAATAACTCCAGAAAGAATGAAGAGATGGAAACAAAGCAAAAATAGCACCCAGTTGTGGATGTGACTGGTGATGGATGTAAAGTCTGATGCTATAAATGCAATATTGCACAGGAACCTGAAATGCTAGGTCCATGAATCAAGGCAAATTGGAAGTGGTCAAACAAGTGATGGCAAGAGTGAACATCAACATTTCAGGAATTAGCGAACTAAAATGGACTGGAATGGGTGAATTTAACTCAAATGACCATTATACCTATCCTGTGGGCAAAAATCCCATAGAAGAAATGGAGTAGGTATCATAGTCAACAAGAGTCCAAAATGCAGTACTAGGATGCAATCTCAAAAACGACAGATTTCTGTACGTTTCCAAGGCAAACCATTCAATATCACAGTAATCCAAGTCTATGCCCCTAACAGTAATGCTAAAGAAGCTGAAGTTGAACGGTTCTTTGAAGACCTACAAGACCTTCTAGAACTAAAACCCAGAAAAGATGTCCTTTTCATTAAGGGGACTGGAATGCAAAAGTAGGAAGTCAAGAAACACCTGGAGTAACAGGCAAATTTGGCCTTGGAGTACAGAATAAAGCAGGGCAAAGGCTAACAGAATTTTGCCAGAGAATGAACTGGTCATAGCAAACACCCCCTTCCAACAACACAAGAGAAGACTCTACACATGGACATCACCAGATGGTCAATACAGAAATCAGACTGATTCTATTCTTTGCAGCCAAAGATGGAAAAGCTTTATACAGTCAGCAAAAACAAGACTGGGAGCTGACCATGGCTCAGATCATGAACTCCTTATTGCCAAATTCAGACTTAAATTGAAGAAAGTAGGGAAAACCACTAGACCATTCAGGTATGACTTAAATCCATTACAATTATACAGTGGAAGTGATAAATAGATTCAGGGGATTAGATCTAAGAGACAAGAGTGCCTGAAGAATTATGGATGGAGGTTTGTGATATTGTACAGGAGGTGGTGATCAAGACCATCCCCAAGAAAAAGAAAGGCAAAAAGGTTGTCTGTGGAGGCCTTACAAATAGCTGTGAAAAAAAGACAAGCGAAAGGAAAAGGAGAAAAGGAAAGATATACCCATCTGAATGCAGAGTTACAAAGAATAGCAAGGAGAGATAAGAAAGCCTTCCTCAGTGATCAATGCAAAGAAATAAGAGGAAAACAATAGAATAGGAAAGACTAGAGATCTCTTCAAGAAAATTAGAGATTCAATGGGAACATTTCATGCAAAGATGGGCACAATAAAGGACAGAAACAGTATGGACCTAACAGAAGCAGAAGATATTAAGAAAGGGTGGCAAGAATAACTGTACAAAAAAGATCTTCATGATCCAGATAACCACGATGGGGTGATCACTCACCTAGAACCAGAGATCCTGGAATGCAAAGTCAAGTGGGCCTTAGGAAGCATCACTACGAATAAAGCTAGTGGAGATTATGGAATCCAGCTGAGCTATTTCAAATCCTGAAAGATGATGCTGTGATAGTGCTGCACTCAATATGTCAGCAAATTTGGAAAACTCAGCAGTGGCCACAAGACTGGAAAATGTCAGTTTTCATTCCAATCTCAAAGAAAAGGCAATGCCAAAGAATGCTCAAACTACCATACAATTGCACTCATCTCACAAGCTAGTAATGCTCAAAATTCTCCAAGCCAGGCTTCAACAGTACATGAACTATGAACTTCCAGATGTTCAAGCTGAATTTAGAAAAGGCAAAGGAACGAGATCAAATTGCCAAGATCCACTAGATTGTCGAAAAACCGAAAGAGTTCCAGAAAAACATCTACTTCTGCTTTATTGACTATGCCAAAGACTTTGACTGTGTAAATTGCAACAAACTGTGAAAAATTCTTAAAAGAGATGGGAATACCAGACCACCTGACCTGCCTCTTGAGAAATCTGTATGCAGGTCAAGAAGTAACAGAACCAGACATGGAACAACACACTGGTTCCAAATAGGGAAAGGAGTATGTCAAGGCTGTATACTGTCACCCTGCTTATTTAACCAATATGCAGAGTACATCAAAAAAAACACTAGGCTCAATGAAGCACAAGGTTCAAGTTTGCCAGGAGAAATATCAATAACCTCAGATATGCAGATAATACCACCCTTATGGCAGAAAACGAAGAACTAAAGAGCCTCTTGATGAAAGTGAAAGAGAAGAGTGAAGAAGTTGGCTTGTAACTCAACATTCAGAAAATTAAGATCATGGCATCCAGCCCCGCCACTTCATGGCAAATAGATGGGGTAACAGTGGAAACAGTGACAGACTTTATTTTGGGGGCTTCAAAATCACTGCAGATTGTGACTGCAGCCATGAAATTAAAAAAATGCTTGTTCTTTGGAAGAAAAGTTATGACCAACCTAGACAGCATATTAAAAAGCACAGATATTACTTTGCCAAAAAAAGTCCATCTAGTCAAAGCTATGTTTTTTCCAGTAGTCATGTATGGATGTGAGAGATGGACTATAAAGAAAGCTGAGTGCTGAATTGCTGCTTTGAACTGTGGTGTTGGAGAAGACTCTTGAGAGTCCCTTGGACTGCAAGAAGATCAAACCAGTCCATCCTAAAGGAAATCGGGCCTGAATATTCATTGGAAGGACTGATACTGAAACTCCAATACTTTGGCCACCTGATGTGAAGAACTGACTCATTGGAAAAGACCCTGATGCTGGCAAAGATTGCAGGCAGGAGAAGGGGACGACAGAGGATGAAATGGTTGGATGGCATCACTGACTCAACGGACATGAGTAAACTCTGGGAGTTGGTGACAGACAGGGAGGCCTGGTGTGCTGTAGTTCAAGGGGGTCGCAAAGAGTCAGAGACAACTGCACAACTGAACTGAACTGAACTGAACCTGATCTAATACTTCTTCCTGATAAAAAACCATGGACCATTAATGACATGACTTGATTTTCTGGGGCCCCATGTGAGCTGGTCTGAGATTAGAGCATGCTGTTGATTGCACTATGGCCTCCTGGCATGTCTTTCTGTAGAGTCCTTCCTCACTGATTCAGGATTTAGCAATCATCTCTTGGACCTGAAACTACTATTAAGAGAAAATGCCTGGACTTGCCTGACTGGACTAGCTCACCACCCATCCTCACTAGGCCCCACTCAGCCAACCTGCCAGCTGATTATAGGTGCCCAAGTCCAACCAAGATTAGCAGAACCACTCAATTAACTTACAGATCCATACAAATAATAAAAGATGGTTAGTTGTTTATGCCACTTACATTTTGAGGTGTTTGCAGCAATAATTGCTGACAGGGTAGCCAGGCTACTGCAACTTAGACTGTCTTCTCTGCCTCTGGCATAACCTAGATGGGTTCAGTTCAGTTTAGTTCAGTTCAGTTCAGTCGCTCAGTCAGCCTCTGTCTGACTCTTTGTGTCTGACTCTTTGCAACCCCTTGGACTGCGGCACACCACGCTTCTCTGTCCATCACCAACTCCCAGAGCTTGCTCAAACTACAATGGGTTACAGTCAACCATATTAGAGTGAAAAACGGAAGTTAAGATGGATGAGAACTTAAAGTTGTATTATAGCTTCTAAACAAATTTACAACAAAGATACTCTTTGAACAGGATCCAAGCTCTATAATCTCTAAGTTAAGCCTATATATTTAACTTAAATTCATATTCTTCAAAATGTGAGGTGATACTCTTTCATTCTCCCATAGACTAACATGTCCACATGGTTCTTCCACCATTCATCACTTTTTTCTGCCCACCCCAAGGCATATTGTCAAATTATATTAACTTAAATAACAATTTTAACTAACTTCTCTTAGAAACACACAGATCTGACTATTTCAGAGTATCTAAGCTAATGATACCATGTCATTTATGCCTAAAGCACTTCTAGAATGTTGTTAGATGGCAGGTACAACATAATTATCAAGCATATATAGGATGTTTTCTTCATTTGGCAAATTAGTCAACATTCACATGCAAATAACAGAAAATGAATGTCTATGATTTGATTACAGAATTCTTAAGATCTGTTGCAAAAGGAAGGTTCAATGGCCTAACAGAATAGCCATTACCTTGAACCCTTGTTGATTCTATTTTCTCACACTGTAAACCATTTTCTTTCCCAGAACTCTCCTAGCTTTCAAATGGCTCTATTTCTTGGATAAAGTTCCACTATACACTCTACCTTACACAAAAACATTCTGAAAACCTTGCTATTCAGTGTGGTCCATGAATCAGGAATATCACAAACCCCATCCAAACATGCTGAATCAGAATCTGCATTTTAAAAAAAAATCTCCAAGTGATTACTTTTCACTCTTAATTATACTACTATTATTTTCATTTATTATTTCATTTCAGGCTCTATTTAGTTCTTATACTTAGCCATAACTTGGAGACCATGGCAGTGGATTTCCCTATTGTTTTCAGTGGTTAGGCAGGCAGTCTTTTTTTTTCCTTCTTCCTTAAAGAGCCTGTCTTAAAAAGACTGTAGGTTTCAATTGGGTGTGTCCACTTACATATGGTTTGCAGGCCCTCTATATCTATGGATTTGAAACCCATGAATATGGACTGCTGACTGTACTAGCCATTTTATATGAGGCGCTTGACTTGTGGATTTGGTATCTGTGGGGGCTTCTGAAACCAATCCCAAAGATACTGAAGGAGTGTACTTCACACAGCACTGCTTCTCCCTACAGTGCACAGCAGCAGGCATGAGTAATACCACACAACCTTTGAGAGCTTTGACTCACAATTGCTGTGAAGTGTTCACCCTCTTACATGCCATCAGAACTGATTCCCCTTCTCCATCTTTGCTGGGTATTGATAAATAAGCATCATAGCCCCAATAACATTTTCCCCACATTTACATGTTTTTCTTCTAACAGACAGTGTATATCTTGAGGCCAAGTACTAGATCCCTTATTCAGCTTTTTAGAATCTCCAAGGCCAAATACAGTGCATGATACAGGGTAGATAGATGTCAGATTGTGCTCTCCTTAATCAATGAATGAAAGACTAAGTGACTCATGAAGTTTCAAATACATGCAAAAATATCTTACCTATATCTGAAGTTTTAAATTATAGTATATATTTTCACAGTTAAGTCAGTATTTTTCTCTTATAGTCTATTCCTCCTACTAGGCTGATTCCAAAGATAGAAAAAAATATTAATACAAAATAGTCTACATACTTTTTCATTTCCAATGCATACACTTCTATTAATATTTTGTCTTAACCATCTTTGACTCCCCAATGATTCCTATAGTTTTTGGTATATAACATGTACTCAAATATCTGTTGAATAAGTTATTTTCAAATTACCAGGAGTCTGTGAGCATATCACAATTACTGAAAAAAGCTCCAATGCAAAACATTTTAATAAATGGTCAAATATACAGTTATTAGAATTACCTAAATATCACTTATATAAAAACTGGTATATCACATTAGATGACACTATAAAAACACAAATCACACATTGACAACAACCCCTGCAGTCCAAGAATACCCCCCTCATCAATAGTACAAATTACACTTTTTAAAAAAGACATTGTTTAGACATTTAAACCAAAGTAACTTTGACTAGACTAAATACATTCATTCATCAAGTACAATAAATTTAGCATAGTCACTAACAACACAATTTTAGGTGCAATTTCACATGCTTTCATAAATCTTCCAGTTCAGTTCCCACAGTAAAGTGTCTTTGTGCACACCATTTTCATTTATATATAGGTGTATCATACATCATACTTAAGACTATTTTACTTCATAATTAAATGTGTTAATGTATATTGTAAGTGAATACCAGGCCAAAATTTAACCCCAGTGATGACAAATTTCAACAATTAAAAAAAAAACAATTCTTTACAGTATATTCTAATTTGTTTAATTGCATGGGTACTATTTCCTCTTACTAAATACTATCAAAATAAGTAATAAGAATTTAAATATTAAATCCAAAAACATGGAGATTCTAACCTTCCTAAAATATTAATAAGCATTTTAGTAATATGACCATTTAAGTCAAAAAGTAATTTCATATTCATTGCCAAATTAAAATACCTATGATTTGAAGACAGAGGTCTAAAACACTTGCAGTAAATTGAAAAGTACAATTTTTTAAACGTGCAGTAATTTGCTTGTGAATTTGTAATGGAATGTTTTTCACAGTAATACTATGTTAAAATACTACTCTAAATGATCAGTCTAAGTACACGTACCTTTACCAGCAAGAAAAATTAAGGCCTTTTAATGCTATCAATAATTACAGCTGAACTCAAATGTCAAATAGAGGGTACAATGCGGCAAACTATTATTTTTAACCTCTAACATATTGTTAGTCGCTTCATCTCAACTCAATTACTTATCTTCCCATGAAGTTGAATGTTAGTTAACTATTACCTTTAAATAAGCATTTCTCCATATCTCTATTTTCATTTAGCCCTGAACCCAGTCAATCTAGACAGAATGTTAGAAATATTAGGGCTTTGTCTGATTGGATCACAACTATATATTCAGGGGTTAAAAATGTTTGTCCCATTTATATTTCTGAATGAACTAAGATGCCTGGCCTCCATAGACAACATTACATATTTTCCCAAAGCACTGGCAGATAATTGCTACTTCTTCACTTGACCAAAGTGACTTTTTTTAAATTTAAGTGTAGGCTATGAAGATATTACAGGATGTAAGGAAGGATAACCAAGGCTACAAATATATCAAATCAAGGTTAAAGGCACTGGATAAGGAAGATTATTACAAAGCACTGTAAACAATTTTTAAAGCAAATCAAATTTTACAGTATCAAATGCCAAACTACTAAGAGCAGATGGTACTAAAATGATGACAATGCTTTAAAATAGTGGACAGAATTTCTGTAATTTCACAAATAAAATTCTTTCATTGTTCTACCATTTTTTTTCATCCTACATGTTCTTTAATATTCCAAATCCTAGAAACAAAAGTGTTTTCAGTTGCATGAAATGAGAAAACTGCAACTGAAATACCTCTGAAAATTAATTTTATCTTGTTACATTATAAATTTGATATACAATACATATATATATATGGTACAGAGATATGAAGATCTTGGAAATCATAAAACAGTAAATTATACTCAATTAAAATTTAAAAAAAAATCTTATTCAGCTGAACACAATCTAAAGCCCCACAATAGCAAATTGTAGTGTAAACAGGCACAGAAAGTACAATTTCCAGACACATTAAACAAATAATGAATACAGAGTTGAAAATACCACATGCTCCAGTTTAGAGTCATTTAATACACACATTTTCACAACTGTTTCTTGAAAAACTATTTAGATAAAATATTTAGCATTTATCATCAATTTTAAATTTATCTGAATCTATGCAACTTTTATCCATATTAAAATACTGATTACTGTAAATACTTTATTATAAAACTATTATACAATTTAAATTTTTATTAGAGAAATGTATTATTCACTATCCATAATTAAAGTATTTTTCATGAGTGCATTTCATAAGAAACACACAAAAATCATTATTTATGATTTCTAGGGAGAAGAAACTATGGTAATCCTATTAACCCAAACTATATCCTTATTATTATTTCTTAAACATTTAAATGTTTAAATATGCTTGGTGACTAGTGATCTTTCATCCCCACAGTGGTAAATTTCAGCATAATGTTAAATGATTGGACTAGACAATAAAATAGTCACATGTAGATAACCAAAAACCAATACTTGTTCTCTTACATGTAAGCTTACTTATACAATAACACCAAATGAATAACAGTGATTAAAAAAAAAAATGTAAACAGAATAAAAGGTGAATCCCTTCCCTGAAGAACAAAAGATAAAAGTATTTCTCACTTTATAAAAACAAAACATTATCTATCAAAAAGGTAAGACACTGATTTTACAAATCTATCATTTCTAAATATGGATAAAGAAAATCTGGAACAACAGATTCACATTTTATTGAGCTAAAATGCACAAAAAATATGATAATACTTAAATTTATTAATTCATTGTAATAGGTTGATACTATCCCATACTAAAAAGTATCTTGTTAAGATTCAAAATAGTGTTTAATTATCTGAGCTTAAGATTTACTGAATCACTATCCAAGTAACAACAACAACAAAAGTCCACATTGTAGGATGAAAAAAGCAAAACAAAATTTCTATTCACTATGACTTGAATTTCATCCCCACAAAAAAAGCTACAGCAATACCCATTTAGGCAATAGGCAAACATATGAAGTCCTTATGGAAAATACCTACACTGACCCTAAATAAAAAATGTAAAATAATCAAATTTTGCTATAATAAATGCATGTGAATTTTAAAGGTATACAAGCTTAATAAATTTACTAAGCATAGAATTAATTTCATACTTCTCTTTGTGCTCAGATGATTACAAAAGTACATTCAGAGAGAGGGTTGGGAAGGTGGGATAAAACTGTGATACTTTCCTTCACACTAAAAAAGGGTATTTTAATTCTGAGGGGGAAAGAAAGGGAAGAGTCTAACAGTTTACAACTCTAAAACAACTTCCAAGAATATGACAAGACTATTAATTACTTAAGACATTTTGCTGGTAAATCAAAGTTCAATGAAAACAAACATTTAACATTTTTGCAAATTTAATTTCAAAGTTTTAAATGTTTCTGAAAATAACGTGTTTTTTTTTTTTAAGGTGGTGAATGTGAAACAGAGATAATACTTACAGATCGACTTTTTCCAAGAAAATTAGCACTGTCCCTTTCATGAAATTAAATTATAATCTCTCTCTTGAATATGATATAAAACTGTTTTGAGTAAGAATGAAACAGAAGCATGAATTTAGATATGCACCAAGCTCTGTATGATGTACTAATTTACACACAGTATTTTTGACAACTGAATGTTGTCCTTCACTGCTTATTAGAATTTTGAAAAACGCTTTTTAGCAACATACAGTCATACCACTGCTTAACTAAAAGGGCACATATAAATACATGAATTATAAAAGAAAAACCTCAAAATGAGTTATTTAAAGGGGAAACAAAAAGAGCTTCAATCATCCATCTTTTTGAAGCTACAGAGTAAAAGGCAAGGTACTTTATGGTTTATAAATACTTGTCACAATGTAATAAATACATATTCCAATTTTCTCATAAATTAAACATTAAAAAAAAAATATTTTGTTCCTGGCAAATATCTTCTCTTTTCCCTAACCCTGGCAAGACTAATAAGTGCCCTTAATTTTAAGACTTTTGTTGTTGTTGTTTTTATCCATTTCAATGATCTTTTTCATGAAGTATGTATATAAGTGAAAATGAAAGGAAAAAATCTGCTTTTGGAATGCAATAATTCTAAATCATTTTACTAAGAAGCACCTTTTGATATGCTGGTTTGAACTTTTAATACAAAACCTAAAGAATAACTTTTTTCTGTAGAATTCTCTCCAGTTTTAATAACTTCATACATAGCAATACTAAGGATATCAGCCTATGCTTTCTACATTTTTTTAAGTGTTTTAATAATGTAATGAGTTATAGATATGGCTCACCATGGCCAGGTAGACAGAGGTTTCATGATAAATGGCTACAGAAAACAAACTAGACTCATTATGATTGAATAATAGTTTGCATTTTGCTTGAGCCAACAGACATTTAAGCCACGTACCACCACATTCCCTGCATAACATTCCTAAGTTTCTTTACTCTTTATAGTTTTTTAATGAACAAATAATTAGTTTTCCTGAGTAAGATTATAAAAAAGTTAACTCTTCTACCAAAAGTATAAAGACAAAATGTAGACTCACAATACAAATTTTTTACACAGCACTACAAGTGCAGAGTTATTAACTGCTGCTCTTTGTTATGATTGCCCCACCCCTTTAAAAGACTGCAGCAAAAGATTCAATTGTCTAATATGCTCTGCAGTACAGTAATTAAATGCTTCAGCCCATAAACATATCCCTCATCTACTGTGTTGCTAGGGAACACATGAGCAAAGTCTATCATTCTCACTTCTACTTCTGCAGTCTCTTGACAACCAGTGGGAAGATGGTAGAAAACTTTTTCCAGTTGGGAAAGTACATTTCCGTTTAAACGCTCCTGTGACATGCTTTTCCACCCATTGTCTTGCTCTATATTTTCAACTTTCAATGAAGTCTGACTGTGATGCTTTTTTGAATACATTTTTCTGTGACAAGCATACATTTTGGACAAGCTTTTACCCACTGAAGCTTCTATTTTTCCATTCGCTGTATAATTTAACACATGAAAGTTATTATTGTACTCCAGTACATCTGTGTCTGAGAGCTGACCCTTGGACAAAAACTTTTCTGCCAAAGTCCTGTCATTCAATTTTGTAGTAGTTGGCTGAGATGAACCTTCATAAACAAACAGCAATGAACTTGCATAAAAGTTAAGCTGCTTCTGGCTTTCAAACCACTGGAGAATTTTCTCAATCTTCTGAATACTGGCAGCAATAGCATCTCTTCTTAAGCAGAATCCATTATGAAAAAAATGGGAGACTCCTATAAGAAGGAAAATACTAGGATTATAATGAAATTATGTAATAACCATCACTTGGAAAGTAATTTCATCTTAGATACAATTATTAAACTTTCTCCCATCAGCCCCTGCAATTAAGTAAACAGATAAGAATTCCAGTTAAACACAGAATCTTGGAACCCAACTTAATTTCTGGTGAAGATGTTCTTCTTAGAAAACATACAAATGACACTTAAGTAAAGCAAAATACATTATTTAGACAAGAAATTTACTACAGGTAGACTACTAGTTTAGTGCCATCTATATATATTCTCTTAAGGAACAGGATTCCAAGATTTGTTTCATTTGCTATTATGAAGAATTTTATAGTAAGACTATATGTTTGTTAGAATCATGAACTAATCTAGAACCTAGAGTCAAAGCATAATCATTTTCAATTATGTCAACAGCCCATTACCAAAATACCAAATCATAACTGTACTTAATTTTTCATGCTCTCAACAATACTAATTAAACCAGCCTTTTCACAAAAGGTGAGCTCACTTTGCAGACTAGCAGTAGTCCAAGTTAAGTATGTTATTCAATATTGAGACTTAATGTTTTAACCTATCATATTAGGCCTCTTAAAATTATTTATGCATATTTTATCATATTTGGGAATTCATGGAATTTGATTTTTGCTGTTCCCCTACTTTGGTATAAAAACTGCTAAAAATATATATTCATATTGGCCTGAGAAATATTTTAATATAGAGCCAATCTGAATGTTATCTTGCTATTGGTTAAGTTTACCAAGGCAAGTATCAACTGTTAAGAGCACATCGTAGATGAGTATTTTGTAAGCATAAACATTTTTTCAACTATTTACACTACTCAATTTCTTCCTCATCCTGGGTACAGTTAATAATAAACTTTAACAGAACATTATATATGCAAGTCTTTTATCATTGCTTTTATAATATCTCGGCCATACACATTTTAGAAGTATATATGTTAAGACAGAATTGAGAATTGAATCACTACACCAAAGAAGAATTAAAACTGAAATCACTTTAGAATTATTCTGATTAATTCTATAATAATAAAAAGCACTGAAGTATGGTTTTTCAATCCTTACCATCCTTTAGAGTTTCTTTTGTTAAGCTTCTTCCATAGTGCTGGTTTTTTGTCTCATAGCTATCAGAATGAACATGATAAACCTGTCAGAAAAAAATACTGAATATTAAAAATGAATACTCCTTAACCCTGGGGGTTTTATCCCAGCAATGAAAGGATGGCTAAAGATGAGAAGATCTACTCATATAATTCATTCTAATGGATTTAAGATGAAAAAAGAGAGTCATAGTGTCATATCAATGATGCTGAAAAGGCATTTAGCATATTTATATCCACTACTGATGAAAACTCTCTAAAAAGATAGTTAAGTATTTCCAATATGAAAAAATTATCCATTTCAATCCATCAAAAGTTAGTCTCAAGTTTAAAAATGAAATAAGGAAGTATCTGTCTTAAAACTGAAGAAACTTCCACAAAAACTACTCTACTACAATACCTTTTATCATTATTATTACCTAATATTGTTCCAGAGCTTCTAGCAAATCCAAATAGATTACCAAGAAATAAGAGGCATAATTTGAACAGGAGGAAAAAAATATTACCCTTTGTACATAATGGTTATATATTTGGAAAAATCAATTTAAAAAGTTAACACAAACAGTAAAAACCTGAAATGGTGACAGTACAAATTAGTAAATAGAAAATAACCTTTCATATATACAAACAACTGACTAGAAAATGTAAGACTCCATTTATAAATCAAGTTAAGAAATTAAACAAAGGAATAAACAGAAGGCATGAACCTTATGTGCAAAGTACTTATAAGATAAAATGTAAAAGAGATTAAATGGAAAAGTGAAAGGGTTAATCGGTCATTTATGTCTCACTCTTTGAGACCCCCATGGACTGTGGCCTACCAGACTCCTTTGTCCATGGGATTTCCCAGGCAAGGATACTGAAGTGGGTTGGACAGGGAGGCCTGGTGTGCCGCAGTCCATAGGGTCTCAAAGAGCTGGACACAACTAAGCAACTGAATTAAAACTAAACATAGTAGATTGATTACTAAGATCAAGAAAATAAACACATGCACCATTTCATACAGTTAACTAATTTTTAGTGTGTATATAAGATCTACTCTCAGCCAATTTCAAGAATATTGTATTATTAACTGGTGAAACTGCTGGTAAAGAACCCACCTGCAAATGCAGGAGACATAAGAGACGCAGCTACAATTCCTGGGTCAGAAAGATCCCCTGGAGGAGGAGATGGCAACCTACTCCAATATTTTTGCCTGGAGAATCCCATGGACAGAGGAGCCTGGCAGGCTACAGTCTACAGGGTCGCAAAGAGTTGGACAAAACTGAAGCGACTTAGCACACTTGTAGCCACTATGCTATACATTAGCTTATATGAATTTATCTTACAACTGAAAGTTTGTATCTTCTGATCTCCTCATTTCTCCCTTCCCCAAGTCCCTAGAAAGCCCAATTCCATTTTCTCTTTTTATGAAATCAGCTTTGTCTTTTGAGTTTCTGTTTTTGACTACATATGTAAGTGCCACCACACAGTATCTGTCTTTCTTTGGTTTATTGCATTATTGCATGGTTTCATCCATGTTGTTGCAAACGGCAGGACTTCCTTCTTTATAATGCATGAATAATATTACACTGTGTAAAGAACCACACCTTCTATGTCCATAAATCTGTAGATGAACACTTAGGTTGCTCCCAGATAGGTTGTTTCCACATCTTGGCTATTGTGTATAATGCTGCAATGAACACAGGAGTAGAGATATCTCTTCAGGATAATAATTCTAATAAAACATATTATAGAATCAAAAACACATGAGAAGCCTGTATGTGATAATGGTATTTTAAACCAGTAGAAAAAGATGAATGATTATTAAATGGTGTTAGTATCATTCATTCAGTGGGGATCTGGAAAAAAATAAGTTGTATTTATAACTTATACTAAAATATTAATATTAATCCAAATACATCAAAGATCAAAGTGAACAAAATAAAATGCCTTCCCACCTAAAGATGGTAGAATCCTTAAATAACTGGTAACCAGGGAAGGCATTTCCAACTAAAACTCAATCTACCACATACAATATGCTTTTTAAAATGTTGATAGTGTTTTTGCCATTCAAATATCAAAAGACAAACAGAAAAAAAAAAAAAAGGTATTTGAAATGTATCTGATGAAC
Organism: Capricornis sumatraensis; assembly: GCF_032405125.1. NCBI lineage: Eukaryota > Metazoa > Chordata > Mammalia > Artiodactyla > Bovidae > Capricornis > Capricornis sumatraensis. The sequence continues at coordinate 5,222,857 of NW_027184612.1, forward strand.
AAAGAGCATGTTTACTCACGGGAAAATGAACAATGGAATCTGAAGAGTTCACTAAAATCAGGTCTCAAACATACCAGGAAAACTGACTATCCCAAAACTGTGGCAAACAAAAGTATCTCAAGTCCAGTTCAGTTCAGTCTCAAGTTCAGTTCAGTTCAGTCACTCAGCCGTGTCCGACTCTTTGAGACCCCATGAATCCCAGCACGCCAGAACTCCCTTTCTATCACCAACTCCCGGAGTTCACTCAGATTCACGTTCATCGAGGCAGTGATGCCATCCAGCCATCTCATCCTCTGTCGTCCCCTTCTGCTCCTGCCCCCAATCCCCCTCAGCATCAAAGTCTTTTCCAATCAGTCAACTCTTCACATGAGGTGGCCAAAGTATTGGAGTTTCAGCTTTAGCATCATTCCTTCCAAAGAAATCCCACGGCTGATCATCTTCAGAATGGACTGGTTGGATCTCCTTGCACTCCAAGGGACTCTCAAGACTCTTCTCCACACCACAGTTCAAAAGCAGCAATTCTTCAGCGCCCAGCTTTCTTCACAGTACAACTCTCACATCCATACATGACCACAGGAAAAACCATAGCCTTGACTAGACGGACCTTAGTCGGCAAAGTAATGTCTCTGCTTTTCAATATGTTATCTAGGTTGGTCATAACTTTCCTTCCAAGGAGTAAGTGTCTTTTAATTTCATGGCTGCAGTCACCATCTGCAGTGATTCTGGAGCCCCCAAAACTAAAGTCTGACACTGTTTCCACTGTTTCCCCATCTATTTCCCATGAAGTGATGGGACTGGATGCCATGATCTTCGTTTTCTGAATGTTGAGCTTTAGGCCAACTTTTTCACTCTCCACTTTCACTTTCATCAAGAGGCTTTTTAGTTCCTCTTCACTTTCTGCCATAAGGGTGGTGTCATCTGCATATCTGAGGTTATTGATATTTCTCCCGGAAATCTTGATTCCAGCTTGTGCTTCTTCCAGCCCAGCGTTTCTCATGAAGTACTCTGCATATAAGCTAAATAAGCAGGGTGACAATATACAGCCTTAACGTACTCCTTTTCCTATTTGGAACCAGTCTGTTGTTCCATGTCCATTTCTAACTGTTGCTTCCTGCCCTGGATACAGATTTCTCCAGAGGCAGGACAGGTGGTCTGGTATTCCCATCTCTTTCAGAATTTTCCACAGTTTATTGTGATCCACACAGTCAAAGGCTTTGGCATAGTCAATAAAGCAGAAGTAGATGTTTTTCTGGAACTCCCTTGCTTTTTCCATGATCCACCAGATGTTGGCCATTTGATCTCTGGTTCCTCTGCCTTTTCTAAAACCAGCTTGAACATCAGGAAGTTCACGGTTCACATATTGCTGAAGCCTGGCTTGGAGAATTTTGAGCATTACTTTATTAACATGTGAGATGAGTGCAACTGTGCGGTAGCTTGAGCATTCTTTGGCATTGCCTTTCTTTGTGATTGGAATAAAAACTGACCTTTTCCAGTCTTGTGGCCACTGCTCAGTTTTCCAAATTTGCTGGCACATTGAGTGCAGCGCTTTCACAGCATCATCTTTCAGGACTTAAAATAGCTCACTGGAATTCCATCACCTCCACTAGCTTTGTTCATAGTGATGCTTCCTGAGGCCCACTTGACTTCACATTCCAGGATGTCTGGCTCTAGATGAGTGATCACACCATCGTCATTATCTGGGTTGTGAAGATCTTTTTTGTACAGTTCTTCCGTGTATTCTTGACACCTCTTCTTAATATCTTCTGCTTCTGTTAGGTCCAGACCATTTCTGTCCTTTATCGAGCCCATCTTTGCATGAAATGTTCCCTTGGTATCTCTAATTTTCTTGAAGAGATCGCTAATCTTTCCCATTCTGTTCTTTTCCTCTATTTCTTTGCACTGATCGCTGAAGAAGGCTTTCTTACCTCTTCTTGCTATTCTTTGGAACTCTACATTCAGATCCTTATATCTTTCCTTTTCTCCTTTGCTTTTTGCTTGTCTTCTTTTCACAGCTATTTGTAAGCCCTCCCCAGACAGCCATTTTGCTTTTTTGCATTTCTTTTCCATGGGGATGGTTTTGATCCCTCTCTCCTGTACAATGTCACACACCTCATTCCATAGTTCATTAGGCACTCTATCTATCAGATCTAGGCCCTTAAATCTATTTCTCACTTCCACTGTATAATCATAAGTGATTTGATTTAGGTCATACCTGAATGTTCTAGTGGTTTTTCCTACTTTCTTCAATTTAAGTCTGAATTTGGCAGACACACTGAAACCATACTCACAGAAAACTAGTCAGTCCAATCACACTAGTACCACAGCCTTGTCTAACTCAATGAAACTAAGCCATGCCCGTGGGGCAATCCAGGGTGGGCAGGTCATGGTGGAGAGGTCTGACAGAATGTGATCCACTGGAGAAGAGAATGGCAAACCCCTTCAGTATTCTTGCCATGAGAACCCCATGAACAGTATGAAAAGGCAAAATGATAAGACACTGAAAGAGGAAATCCCCAGGTCAGTAGGTGTTCAATATGCTAAGGAGATCAGTAGAGAAATAACTCCAGAGAGAATGAAGGGATGGAGCCAAAGCAAAAACAATACCCAGCTGTGGATGTAACTGGTGATAGAAGCAAGGTCCGATGCTCTAAAGAGCAATATTGCATAGGAACCTGGAATGTCAGGTCCATGAATCAAGGCAAATTGGAAGTGGTCAAACAAGAGATGGCAAGGGTGAATGTCGACATTCTAGGAATCAGCAAACTAAAATGGACTGGAATGGGTGAATTTAACTCAGATGACCATTATATCTACTACTGCGGGCAGGAATCCCTCAGAAGAAATGGAGTAGCCATCACGGTCAACGAAAGAGTCCAAAATGCAGTTCTTGGATGCAATCTCAAAAACGACAGAATGATTTCTGTTAGTCTCCAAGGCAAACCATTCAATATCACAGTAATCCAAGTCTATGCCCCAACCAGTAATGCTGAAGAAGCTGAAGTTGAATGGTTCTTTGAAGACCTACAAGACCTTTTAGAACTAACTCCTTAAAAAGATGTCCCTTTCATTATAGGGGACTGGAATGCAAAAGTAGGAAGTCAAGAAACACCTGGAGTAACAGGCAAATTTGGCCTTGGAATGGGGAATGAAGTAGGGCAAAGTAATAGAGTTTTGCCAAGAAAATGCACTGGTCATAGCAAACATCCTTTTCCAACAACACGAGAGAAGACTCTACACACTGACATCACCAGATGGTCAAAACCGAAATCAGATTGATTATATTCTCTGCAGCCAAAGATGGAGAAGCTCTATACAGTCAACAAAAACAAGACCAGGAACTGACTGTGGCTCAGATCATGAACTCCTTATTACGAATTTCAGATTTAAATTGAAGAAAGTAGGGAAAACCGCTAGACCATTCAGGTATGACCTAAATCAAATCCCTTATGATTATACAGTGGAAGTGAGAAATAATTTTAAGGGCCTAGATCTGATAGATAGAGTGCCTGATGAACTACGGAATGAGGTTTGTGACATTGTACAGGAGACAGGGATCAAAACAATCCCCATGGAAAAGTATCTCCAGACACTGCCAAATGACTCCCTGGGAAATTAAACTGCCCCTGGTTCAAACCATCTACTTCTGCTTTATTCACTATGCCAAAGCTTTTGACTGTGTGAATCATAACAAACTGTGGAAAATTCTTAAAGAGATGGGAATACCAGACTACCTGACCTGCCTCCTGAGAAATCTGTATGCAGGTTAAGAAGCAACAGTTAGAATGCTGCAATAGTCCCATGCTACAGTTCATGGGATTGCAAAGAGTTGGACACGACTGAGCAACTGAACTGACCTGGTTCCAAATCACTGCTTTGTATCAAGCAGATTGCCAGTATCTACCACAATTATAAATGCATACAAGCTCAATTCCCCTCTAGGCACTTATTCCATAAATACACTAGCACACTGGTGAAATGAGGAAGGTCTCCAGTCATTCATTTCAAACGTTATTCGTAATAGCAAAAGACTGGAAACAAGTCAAAAGATCCATTACAGACAGCTGGTAATGCCACTATGGAAAAATCTCCATTATATGTTAAACAGAAAAAAAGCAAGATACAGAACAGTGTTCAAAGTAGATGATTTTGCAATATAGGAACAAATATCTCTGGAAGGATACATTGGTGAGGAAAAAAAAAATCACTATTAATATAATATCCTGTGTGGGGAGGCTGACTTCTTGCAGTATATGTTTCTATACTTTTTGGCATCTGAACCATACAGTGATGTATTTCATTAATTTTTAATTAAATATTTTTAAGAAGCATTAAGAATACATTGCTTTAGAAAATGGTATTTTATAACTTTCAGTATGATATGGCTAATTACTCTCTATCTCAAATGCTTCACTTTATTCAAAAAATCCAAATAGTACAGTGTTCTTTTTACATACACTTAGCAGCCTATTTAAAGAAAAACAATTTATCTTGAACAAAGTGTTACTATGAACAGAAGAAAAACACTTTATATATATACCAAAATTACATTTGACTACAAGAAAAATTATTTTCATAAGGACAGTTAATTATACCCAGAAAGTGATTTTTTAAAAAGTACTCATGTTCTCTATGCCCAGAAATACATGTAAAAGAGGATTTTCAAAGTGACAGAGGTATTAGCTAATACTATATGGCAATAAGATGGCAATATATAAATTTATCAAATCAACACGCTGTACAGCTCAAACATACACAATGTCATGTGTCACTTATCTTGAAATAAAAAGATGAAATTGAGAAAATAAATAATGTGATAAAATTAAATACAAAAATAAATGAGAAGAATTTTCAAATACCCAGTCATATAATGGCAACCCACTCCAGTGTTCTTGCCTGGAGAATCCCGGGGACAGGGGAGCCTGGTGGCCTTCTGTCTATGGGGTCGCACAGAGTCAGACAGGACTGAAGTGACTTAGCAGCAGCAGCAGTCATGTAAACTACCAACTGCTGCTCCTGCTAAGTAGCTTCAGTCGTGTCCGACTCTTCACGACCCCATGGACTGCAGCCTATCAGGCTCCTCCACCCATGGGATTTTCCAGGCAAGAGTACTGGAGTGGGTTTCCATTGCCTTCTCCGAAACTACCAACTAGGAAATGTTTATAGAATCCAAAAAAAAAGGATTCTCAAAACTTCACCATTCTACTATCCAGGGATGTATTTTCTGAGCTAAATTAAATTTCACATATGAAAAATCTAGATTTCAGCTACAGATTAAAGCTAACTAGTTTCAATGAGACACCTTTATTTATATTCTCTCTCTACTTACTTAATTTTATTTATTCATTTATTTTTTATTGAAGTATAGTTGATTTACAATGCTGTATTCATTTCAGGCATGTCTGTTTACTTCTACTTTACTAGTTAAAGCTAGAATGTAAAGAGATCTGAGAATGTCTCCAATCTCAACCCACTACCCAGTCTTGATCAGTTACAAAGACTTTTGCAAATCAAGAGTTAACAGTGCCACCTTGAAAATATCTAAACAGGTAACAAAAAAGATACTTAATCTTTTTTAAAGGAAAGGTAACCTGGAAGACATGAGGAGGGGGAGAAAATGACAAGTATAAATCAACTAAAATCTTGAATTACATGTTTTAAAGAAATTTCAGGTGAATTTCTACAAATTGTATTTCAATTATTTGCAGTTAATATTTTAAGTGTTAGTCTCTCAGTCATGTCTGACTCTTTGCGACCCCAAGGACTGTAGCCCAACAGGTTTCTCTGTTCACAGAATTCTCCAGGTAAGAATACTGGAGTGGTTAGCCATTCTCTTCTTTAGGGGATATTCCCCACCCAGAAATTGAACCCAAATCTCCTGCATTGCAGGCAGATTCTTTACTGCCTGAGCCAACAGGGAAGTCCAATAAATATAATAATCCCCACAGTTATACAGCACATGTTTAAAAAGTCAATATAAAACTGGAAAATTAAACAACCATTCATTCACTTAATAGTTGACCACTAAGAACGCTACTTGAAAAAGGCAGAAAGTCCCAAAGCAAGCTGCTAATATATTTACTTGTCTCAAGTCTGATACTTTAAGCTAAAATACACTCCACCTGCCTATATATATGCTCCTTACATAAACTTACAATCACCTTTCATCAACTAGTTCAAAAAATGCTCTGTGTCTTGGTTTTCTACCTATTTTCCCTGTTGCCAATTCAAAATACTCTCTTTTCCAAAGTCACTTTATACTCCTCCTCTCTTGACTGATATGCTCTTATAGCTCCTATTTTGTTTCTTTTTTGTTACAAATTATCTTAAATCTTTTGTTTTTAAATCAAAGTGAGTCTTATCATCTATACCATCTTGGGTCAAGGAAATAACAGTATAATTGTTGACAGTAATTTAAAAACAAGGAATTCCTGGGACTTCCCTGGCAGTCCAGTGCTTAAGATTCTGTGCTGCCAATGCAGAGGGCATGGGTTTGATTCCCGGTCAAGGAACTAAGATCCCACATGCTTACAGTGCAACCAAAAGATTTAATTAATTAATGTCAGGAATTTATATAAGGAAATTATGTATTTATATGCAATAAATTCCGTAATGTAATAAGTTCCTATAAATATATTTATATGAATAAACTCCTTATATTTATATAAGAAATAATTATATATAATTCAGTTCTGTTCAGTCACTCAGTCATGTCTGACGGTTTCCGACCCCATGGACTACAGCACACCAGGCCTCCCTGTTCATCACCAACTCCCGGAGTTCACCCAAACTCATGTCCATCGAGTTGGTGATGCAATCCAGCCATCTCATCCTCTGTCGTCCCCTTTCCCTCCTACCCACAATCCCTCCCCGCATCAAGGTCTTTTCCAGTGAGTCAGTTCTTCACATCACGTGGCCAAAGTATTGGAGCTTCAGCATCAGACCTTCCTTCCAATGAACATGCAGAACTGATTTTTCCTTTAGGATGGACTGGTTTGATTTCCTTGCAGTCCAAGGGACTCTCAAGAGTCTTCTCCAACACCACTGTTCAAAGGCATCAATTTTTCAGCACTCAGTTTTCTTTATAGTCCAACTCTCACATCCATACACAACTACCGGAAAAACCACAGCTTTGGCTATACAGACCTTTGCTGGCATATAATTAATTAATTATAAGGAAATAGTAAATTGGCATTTTCTTTTGCCCACCAAACCTCTTCCTACTTACTGGTTAAACATAATAGAAAAACAATTTAAAACTGATATATTTGGTAAACTTCAGTATATTCAGTGAGGGTTGGTTTTGGATTTTGTTTTGTTTTGTTTTTTGAATTTAAATTGGGCATGATTGTCTTGGAGGAAAATTTTTTAAATTTGGAACACTTATTCTAAAATTATCCAACTCTATCTTTAGTACTAATCTATAAACCCATTGTGATTGAACAGTTTAATAAATTTACCAAACACTAAGGAAATAACTATCTGAAAAAAAATCCTAATAGAACTCCTATTAAAACTCAAGTTATATCTCCCAATTTTAATATTCTAGAATTATATAATTTAGTCTATATTTATATTCTCATTCTTATTCATTATTTCACACTGCAATCATATCCTTTCTCAGATAAGCAAACTATATGTAATTATAAACTGCTAACTACTATACAAAGGAAAGCCATGAGAATAAAATTAGGAGAACTCAAATTAATCTACAGATCAACATAATTTCTACCAAAATCCCAGATGAACACTTGCTTGCAGAAACTGACAGACTGATCCTAAAATTCATGAGGAAGTTGAAGGGACCCTAGGTAGTCCAAACAATCTTGGAAAAGAACAAAGTTGGAAGTCTAACAATTCCCAGTTTCAAAAGTTATTCCAAAGCTACATTAATCAAAAAAGTGTGGTTATTGGGAATTCCCTGGTGGTCCAGTAGTTAGCACTCAGTGCTTTCACTGACATGGGCCAGAGTTCAATCCCTGATCAGGGAACTAAGATCTAGCAAGCCATGTGGTACAGCCCCCCTGCTCCAAAAACAAGACAGTGTGATTCTGAGAAAATACCTGCTACAAATCAATGTATCTGGTAAAGGGTTAATATTCAAAACATATAAAGAAGTCACACAATTTGATAGGAAAACTAACAAGTGCTGTTGAGAATATGAAGGAAAGGCAAACCTTGAGTACTACTAGTAGGAATGTAAACTGGTACAGCCACTATAAAAAACAGTATGAAAGTTCCTCAAAAACTTAAAAAAAGAACTACCATTATACACCCAAGAAAAAGAAAACACAATGAACAAGTCTATCGGAGCCATTTTTCCAACAGCATTTGCCTCAGTTCATGTCTCTGTGTCCCATCTGGTAATTCTTGCAATATTTCAAACTTTTTCATTATTACTGTATTGCTATGTTAGCTGTGATCAGTGATCTTTGAGGTTAGGCAATGGTTTCTTAGCCATGAAGCCAAGAGCACAAACAATAAAAGGCAAAATTAAATTAGACTTCAAAAAAATTATTTGTACTCCAAAGGTATTATCAAAAAAGTAAAAAAACAACCCACAGAAAAAAATAACCCAAATTAAAAGTGGGCAAAGGACCAGAATAGACATTTCTCCAAAGATGAGATGCACATGGATAAATAAGCACATGAAAAGAGGCTCAATTCCATGAGCCATTAGGGAAATGTAAATAAAAACCAGAATGAGATACCACTTCACACCCACTAGAATAAGTTATAAAAAAAGAAGAGAGGCAGAATAACAAGGTTTGGGCTTTGGGTAACAATGCAGAGAAACTGAAACTCCTATACATCATTGGTAGAAATATAAAATGGTGTAAGAACTTTGGAAAACACTTTGGCAGTTTCTTTAAAATTTAAATTTAATCATGGCATTCACTAATCTCAAATTCAGGAACTACATACCTTAAAAAACATATGTATGTAACAACTTGTACATGAATGTTCATAACAGCATTATTAATAACAGCCCCAAAGTGGAAACAACCCGAAGTTGATCAATGGATAAACAAAATGTGGTATATCCATACAAAAACAAAAAAGAATAAAATACAGATTTGTGCTAACTACATGGACGAACTCTGAAAACATTATGAAAGAAGCCAGTCACAAAAGACTACCTATTGTATTACATGATTCCCTTTATATGAAATGTCCAGAAGAGGCAAAGCTATACAGTCAGAAAGTAGATTAGAGCTGTCTATGGCTACTGAGTTGGAAGGAAATAAGTGACTGCTGATATGTATAGCTTTTCTTTTTAGGTGATGAAAAAAATGTTCTACAGTTGAATACTTTGATGGCTGCTCAACTCTATGAGTATACTAAACCAATGAACTGCTACTTTAAATGAGTGAATTGAATGGTGGGTAAATCATATCTCAATAAAAACATTATTAAAAAATACAAACAGAGGAACCTCTATTTGTCTGGGGAAATAACACACAGAGAGCAAAATCAGGCAGTGCCTTATTTATTTCTAATGTGTGTCTATATTTACACACACACACACACACACACACACACACACACACACACATATAAAGGCAATGGAAACCAACTGAAGAATTTTTAAGCTGGGGAATGTCAAAATTAGATATACATTTTAAAACGTCTGGAGAACAGACCAGAAGAGAACAAAACTGAAATTGAGAGGTAAGATACTTGTCTAGAGAGGAGTAATTTTGAAAATGGTACTCAGGTGCTTGAAAATTAAGATCAACAAAATTGATGGATGGCTTTGAGAGATGATGGTACTAAAAGGTTTCTCCTTCATAAAACTGGACGTATGATAATGTCATTCACTGACACGGAGAATAAGAGATTTGCTGTTAATGCTTTGGTTGTTATTTTGCAAAAGGGATGTAAGTCAGTTTTTTACAGTTAGTCCTAGATGTCTTTAAGTTATCCAAATAAAATGTTGAATAGGCTGTTAGCTATATAGATTAGGAAATCACAGAAAAACCAGAGGCTAGATATGTATGTTCAGGAGTTATCAGTGTAAGTGAAACTGAATCAATGAGAATAAAGGACACTACTTGAGAAGAAACAGAAGGCAGTAAATGGAACTAAATGGAATATCTCAATATTTAAAGAACAAAGAAATGAGCTGGCAAAAAAAAAAAAGACTGCAAAGTGCTCTTAGGGAAAAAACAGGAGAGACTGCAGTGTTATGGACACAAAAGTAATGTTTCAAGGAGGACATGGTCATGTTGAAGACTGCTTTTAAAAGTGAAGTAAGATGAATAATGAAAAATGCCATTTGAATTTAGTGACACAGAGATGTCATTAGGGACCTTCATGAGGCACCAGTCTGGTGGCATGATGAAGCTAAAGCCAGATTAAAATGGGTTAAAGAATACAGCATGGCAAGTAAGGAAACAGTAACAAATATAACAAGCTTGGGTACGAAGAGGAAGCAATTTAAATGCACTGCTGCAGAACAGAGCAGGATAAAAGTGGGTTTTGATTTTTTTCTTTTTCAATTGAGAGTGATTTGAACATTATTTGAAACAAAAAGGAAAAACAACTAAAGAGAGACCAAAGTTGAAGATAAAAAATAAAATAAAATAACAAGACAGAATCAACAATATTAGGTTGAGAAGAGGCAGAAGAGAAAGACAATCCAGAGGGCAAAGGGAAGGGCTGCCTCTGACAGCAGGATGGAAAATTCTTCAATGTAGAGAGGAATAATGAGGAAATGAAAGCATATGCAGGTTAGATGTTTATGTCTCTTAGCTGGAAATTAAAGGAAACCCTGTATAATGGCTTATTTTTTTCTGAAGCAGGAGCCAAAATTATCTCCTAAGAAGAGGAAAGTGGAAGGGTGAATGATTTGAAAACAGTGAAGGTTTAAATAGGCATCACTTGTTTACAGAATTTCATTCCACATTACCTAACTATGGCATACTCTTTGCAAAGAGGGCCTCAACATCCTTATGCACACTGCCATTCATATTGTGACTTCTCTTTTCCCACAACCAGAAGTGGAGTCTTCTCCTTCCTATGAATATGGATTGCCCTGTGACATACTTTGACCCATATAATTTCATAAAAGTGACAGAAGGTAACTTCTTAACCTAGATTTCAACAGACCTCGTAGCTTTCATTCTTGCCTTCCTAAAATGTATATAGTACATGTAGAAGCTCCAGTCAGCCTTCTGGAAGGAACCTGATGGGAAAAAGCCCAGCCAACAGTTAATATCAACTTGTAAGACAAATAGGAAAAGGAGTACATCAAGGCTGTATATTGTCACCCTGCTTATTTAACTTATATGCAGAGTATATCATGAGAAATGCTGGACTGGAAGAAGCACAAGCTGGAATCAAGATTGCTGGGAGAAATATCAATAACCTCAGATATGCAGATGACACCACCCTTATGGCAGAAAGTGAAGAGGAACTAAAAAGCCTCTTGATGATAGTGAAAGAGGGGAGTGAAAAGGTTGGCTTAAAGCTCAACATTCAGAAAACTAAGATCATGGCTTCTGGTCCCATCACTTCATGGGAAATAGATGGGGAAACAGTGGAAACAGTGTCAGACCTTATTTTGGGGGGCTCCAAAATCACTGCAGATGGTGACTGCAGCCATGAAATTAAAAGACACTTACTCCTTGGAAGGAAAGTTATGACCAACCTAGATAACATATGGAAAAGCAGAGATATTACTTTACCAACAAAGGTCCGTCTAGTCAAGGCTATGGTTTTTCCAGTAGTCATGTATGGATGTGAGAGTTGTACTGTGAAGAAAGCTGAGTGCCGAAGAATTGATGCTTTTGAACTGTGGTGTTGGAGAAGACTCTTGAGAGTCCCTTGGACTATAAGGAGATCCAACCAATCCATTCTAAAGATCAGCCCTGGGTGTTCTCTGGAAGGAATGATGCTAAAGCTGAAACTCCAGTACTCTGGCCCCCTCATGCGAAGAGTTGACTCAGTGGAAAAGACTCTCATGCTGGGAGGGATTGAGGGCAGGAGGAGAAGGGGATGACAGAGGATGAGATGGCTGGATGGCATCACCGACTTGATGGACGTGAGTCTGAGTGAACTCCGGGAGTTGGTGATGGACAGGGAGGCCTGGCATGCTGCAGTTCATGGGGTCGCAAAGAGTCAGACACGGCTGAGCAACTGAACTGAACTGAACTGAACTGAAAGACATAAGAGTGAGGTCACTTGGACCAACTAGATCCAGAGGAGCCATCAGATGAGTACAGTCACAAGAGGGACTCTGGATGAGATCAGAACTGACCACCTGAGCCCATTGTAAATTGCCAGTCCAAGGAAAAATAAGCAAAGAAAACAATGGCTTTAAATCACATTCTTAAACCAGTAACCTAATTTATTTCCCTTTTTTGTTTTAAATATACAGAAAAAATTACTGGCACTTTTCTCATGGGAAAAAAAAAATCACAAATAATATCACATTTATTTATCATATTATTTCTTTTGCACTAAACTTAAAACTTCTTTAAAATAAAATTACTAGAGTCAGAGCTTTGAGGTTCAGCCACTCATTCACTTATTAATATGTACTGCATCCCAGAATAAATCCAGACATTGCCCATATACCAGTGAACAAGAGATAAAAATCTCTGCCTGCACTGAGGAGTTATGGATAACCTAATTCTAAAATATATGTGACATCTATAACCTTCAAGAAAACATGTAATGAGAAATGTATGTATTACACTAAAAATCACTCTTACCCTCATGCCAAGCACCAAGAACCCAATCTCTTCCATTAATGGGTACTTGCTGACCTGTTGCTGAATCTTCTCAGATGAAGCAAAAGGATCATAGCTTTTCCGCCCTATCTTTACATCCATTATACAGGGCTTATTAAATTTATGGGTCACATCTTCCAGTTTTAGGTATAAATCTGTTATTAAAGAAAAACCCTAATTAGTAATAGGAAAACATATTACTACTTAAGAGAAAACAAAAATGAGGAAATCTTAAAACTGAGAAAAAAGTTAAAACTAATCCAGAGTCAACAATTATTATTACTTCACCTGGAGGGAAAAAAAAAAAGACTGACTAATAAATTTTATAACAGGTATAAATATCACAGAGAAACTCTTGCAAGAGGTGGAATAAATATTCAACCATAAATAAAAGGTCTGAATTAGATATAAGGCTTCCAAGAGCATTAAAAAGGGAATGAGATAATTTTTAAAAACTGTCCTTGAATACATTCCCTTTTTGAACATGATTTACATCCTATGTACCTCAGCAGGCATCTTATTATTCTAACAATTTTTTAAATTCTTCATTTAAGAATAGTAAAAGGAATAAATCCTTTCCACAGAGGATACAACAGGTATAGGTTAAGAAAGGTAAATTAATCCAAATGATGTTGATGCCAAATATACATTCTAGACTTACTAGTCCTAAAGGAAAAAGAAACACCCTGCTTTTCAGAACACAAAAAGTCCTCAAAAGTTCATTTGTAAATAACTTTGGCATCCTGTTTACACCTTCCCTCAGAAAACTATTATAATGGGAGATTCAAGTAAAAAAATTACAAACATCTCAGTTACCATACACTGTAGCCGACCTTATAGTTTTAGGTTGAAAATACAGGTCTGGGTGCACTGAGGGAAACAAGTAAGAAAAGAAAGTCTTTCCCCCTTCCTAGGTGAATAAATCTTCCCAAACAAAATTCTGAATGAGATCACAAATTTCAGTCATGTCATAAGAAGCACTTATTGTAAAAACCTTTCCTTACAAACAGAAAATATTTTACTTTTTAATCAAAGTAACAAGGTTTGATTTTTTGAAATAAATGAATTTATGTTTTAAAATCTTTTCCCTTAGTCAAAGGAAAATGGAGACAGGGAGGATTGTGTAGAACCAGGTGAAGTTAAGAGACAAAAAATGAACTGTAGCCTAAGAGACTAGCACTCACAGAAACTAAAAGAAGTATGCCACATTTAAAAGAAAGGTTCTAACAAAGGGACATTTTCAACAACATAAAAGGTCTGGACACAGACATGAACCTGTTGATGGTGAGACATAATGAGACAAGTAGGAATATCCTACTCAAGAAACTGGAACCCACCCCATTTCTGTACTTTAAAAAGGTAACCACAGGAAAGTATGATAAGATGGGGAAGGAGGAAGCACAGCAGTCCCCTTCACACTCTTCCCATTTTCAGCTACCTTGAGGAAAGAGAAACAAAGGGATCCATCCTCTCCCTAAAACTGTATAGAAATTTCAGTAACAAGGCTTATGTTTCAAATATCACAAGAGACTAATTAGATCTCAATACAGTAAATCATTAGCATTCACAAGTTTATCATCATTAATTTCCATAACTCAAGAAACATTGAAGGCCTTAGTGAGGTAAGGCTATACATGGGAAGATAGACAGTGTGCAAATCTCGCTAAACATCACAGCATCTACAGTTCAGTGTAAGGCTATTATTTTCTACCTGCCAATTTGGTAGTGATTAAAAACAAAAACTGTTTTTTGAACAAACAACAGAAACAAGAGAAGCTAAAGACTTTTTTCAAATCCCTATTTCATCCTCTCTTGGGAAAGGGAAAAATACAAATACAAACTCTCCTTACAGTAGGAATACAATAAATGTCTGCTTGAGTGAATCAATGTTTGTCCTTCTCATTTTCTTTCTGCCCAAAGGGACTTTGGGTTTGGCCTTCTTCATCCTGTAATAAGTTGAGCCATTCCTTCAGTAAACAGGCCTAAGTATCATCAGTTTTATCTGACATTTATTTTGACTAGGCAAGGGTTTTCCTGGTGGCTCAGATGATAAACAATCTGCCTGCAATGGAGGAGACCTGGGTTCAGTCTCTGGGTGGGGAAGACCGCCAGGAGAAGGAAACAGCAACCCACTCCAACATTCTTGCCTGGAGAATTCAATGGACAGAGGAATCTGGCAGGCTACAGCCCACGGGGTCGCAAAGAGCTGGACGTGACTGAGTGGCTAATACTTGACTAGGCAAATGTGTTTTTATCTTACTTTCAGATTCTTGATATGCTTTATTTGATTTGAATTACCAAATCATATAAAACATATATATATATATATATATATATATATATACACACACACACACACACACACACATATAAATGGCTAAATTATTGATTATTAGCCTTAAGTTCATAATCCTTAAATTAAGGCCTACTGAGAGTTAGTTTACTGTATTCTTTTGGTTCTCTAAGTGAAAAGTTGAAATTTTGAGATTCTTGTTTCTCTTTCCAAGTTACTAAAAAAAAAAAAAAAAAATCAACATCAAAACCTGCTTTAGAGATGCATAGTTAAAAAAAAAAGGTTATATATCTAGCAGTTTCCCACAGTTTCTTCTGAATAAAATAGGGGAATGAGACATGATGTGGGAACTGAGATTTAAATTGATTTTTTTTTCAGATTATCATCACTAGAAATAAATTTGAATACTGATTCTCTCTGAAAAAAATGCGAGAGAGCTTAATTCAAAGTAAGTCAATCTCAAGACAATAACTTAAATGATCAAAGGCATTTTAACTACAGGAGAGCCTCATTTATAAGGCAATGCTACAGATAACAAAGGACACTCAGCCAAAGCCCCTCTGGGTATAGAATGGTACAATAGTTCTCAATTTTTAGGTATATAGAAAATATGTCCCAAAAATCGGATGGACTAAGAATAAGATAGTGTTCTATCTGGAATAGTTTAGGTTCATTTTGACCAAAGTCAAGGAAATAAATTAAACTATATTGATATGATGTTTGGAAAATAATTATGACTGTTTGCTATGAGGTAACTTGTAAGGAAAGTAAAAGTTAAAAAACATTTAATATTTTTAAATATTAAAAAATAAAGAAAAGTTGATTTTTTCATATATACATATGAATTAATGCATATATAAAGCATATAAATGATCAAAAATAACAATATTTACTTTTTTAAATTCTTAAAAGCTCTATTTAGTACCACAGATTCTGATGAAGCCAGTCAGTCTGTCAGAGGTCTAAAGACTGACATTTGTGAACCTCAAATCTAAGAGAT
This sequence comes from Capricornis sumatraensis, assembly GCF_032405125.1. Taxonomy (NCBI): domain Eukaryota; kingdom Metazoa; phylum Chordata; class Mammalia; order Artiodactyla; family Bovidae; genus Capricornis; species Capricornis sumatraensis. The sequence continues at coordinate 5,238,884 of NW_027184612.1, forward strand.
AATCCATTAAGCTTAGTCTTAATATTTGTGTAATAAATAACAGGACATCTACTTTTCATAAATATATGGATCTCATTATAAGAAGTCACACTGACTAGAAGTATAGTTTTCTATGGTTGTAAGAGAGAAATCTGTTACCTATTAATTTATGGAAAATGTATATAGAATTTCTATAGTTCTTTAAATTTTTGAGGTAAAAATCATAAAAAATATCTACCAGGTAGTCCAAAATATACCACTTCATGCTTTTATAAGCAGTCTATTAAGTTAAGACTTATCAGTGGCTGTACCAACAATAAGGTTAATATGCTCAAAATATTTATATATTTCATGCTACTGACGATAGTATGTTTAAGATTACACAAGGTTACTATGAATGAAAAAGCTTTTCTATTTTCAATATATTTTCTATTCAAATATATACAATTAAATATAATTATCATATATAAATTAAATACTTACATTGTTTTCTAATACATTACACATAAAAATATTCTGCTGCTGGAATACAGTCCTGATACTAAGAAAGAAAAAAAAGGCAGAAAATTCCCCAGTAACAAAGGAGAAAAAATAAAAACATTTGAAATATTATGGAAAACTGAAAGATCTGCAAATAATTATAAACAGTAAAGATGAGATAACTATTCCTTTAAAGGAAAGACAAAGGTGAGGACATTTAGAGAGTTGAAGATTTATTCAGATCCTCTTAATGAATATAGATGATATAGATCATTACAACATAGGTTCCAAGTTTCATCACATTCGTTCCCACCCTATCTAGGCATTGGCTACCATCTTCATTTCTGAACCTCCAAAAATGTAAAAAAGGCCGGGTGGTGAAACCCTGCCCATTTATGAAGCCAAATGGAAAAACAGGACGCCTTTCTTCTGCCTTTTACATCAATCATCAGCTATTTCTGAGAGCAACAGAAGCTTGAACTATAAGGGATTATAAATAGAAGAGCCCTTGAGTCTCCAAATGTAGGGTGAAGGGGGAGAAAGGGAACAGCTTATTTTAATCCATGCTTCTTAAAACCTGACTAGCAGTGAGATCCATAAATCTATCAATCAATGAGACTAGAGATTACATTTGAGAACTCTCAATTTGCTCAAACCTACTTGAAGATATACTTTTCTATTCCTCCAAATAAATTTTGATGGTACATGTAATTAGGTATCTATGTGCTTATACACAAGTAAAATGAGATTTAACATATATAACTAGTTTCAAATCTTCAAATATAATTGTAACAAATGCTTTACCTTAAAAAAAAAAAACACTAGTCATATTCTAAGGTTTGCTAATGTGATGTTTGTATAACTCTATGACTAATTTTAAAACTACTATACTATACACTTTATTTTTTTTTCTTTTTATACTATACACTTTAAATGGGTGAAATTTATGGTACATAAATTAAATGTCAATAAAACTGCCATAAAAAATTTAAAAGGTAAAAAACTGTTGGTCAGGACATCCTTATGCTTCCTTTAAGTGACAATAACTTGCTGTGCAAACTGGCAAAACTTTCTATATTTCTATGTTTTACAACTTTGGATTCTAAGAATTATACAAAGTTGTATAACACTTTACCTTGAGACTTCCCTGGTGGAGCAGTGGATACGAAATCTTCCTGCCAAGGCAGGGGACACGGGTTTGATCCCTGATCTGGGAAGATTCCACATGCTTTCTGAGCAAGTAAGCACGCATGCAGCAACTACTGAAGCCCCAAGCTTTTGCTCCAAAACAAGAGAAGCCACTGCAATGAAAAGCTCTTTTACCGCAACTAAAAGTGGCCCCTGCTCACCACAATTACAGAGAAAGCCCACATGCAGTAACCGAAGACCTAGCACAGCCATAAATAAATAAAGATGCTCAAGTAGAAAGACGGGAAAAAGAGTTGAGAAATAAATTATATCAATTTAATACTATGTAAAGTATAGTAATGCAAATCACAATGTTCTATTAAAATTTAGAAAATATTTATTTTCATGATCCTGTAGACTAAAGATGTCAAAAAGTTTCCCATCTTATACTTGTTTCATTTACAATCAAAATGATAAAATCAGAAAGACCAAAGCTTAACAATCTCTGTGGTGCAGTTCTACTTCCAGAGCTAAAAACTAGAAAGGAAGGGGGTTCCCTGACTGTCCCGTGGTTAGGATTCAGTGCTTTCACTGCTGTGGCCCAAGTTCAATTCCTGATCAAAGGAACTCCCAGGAAGTTGCAGTGTGGCCAAAAAGAAAAAATATGTTTTTAATTTAAAAAAATAAAATATTTTTCAAAAGATTACAAAGGAATAGGAAATTTCCTAAGGCAATTGTTGGTATTACAGGACCACATCTATTTACATGTATACTTCTTTTTATATTTTCTCCTCTTTTTTCTCATTTTCATCACCTCATCTTTTCAACTTAGTAGTACCAACATCTCCATTTATACTCAAAATAAGAGTTTCAGAGTTTACAAAGCATTTTCACATAAATTACATGCATTTTCACAACTCCACGTGATATTATTTTCAACAGAAGAAAAAGTGGAGCTCCAAAAGGTTAATGAGTTAGAGTAGTTTACAAAATTTGGAAATATCCAACGAAGAAGCCAAGCCTTCTGACTTCAAAGTTACTGATCTTTCTACATTAGCATAGATATCCCTCAGGATTATTTGGTATTGAAAACCAAAAAGGCGTTGATTGCTAGCAAGTCTTTGATTTTTAAATTATTTTAAATTATATAATTCTAGACTATAAAATGTTTCAATTAAAACATTTCTTCTCTTACCCAGATTCTTCTTGTATACTCTCTTTTCAAAATAATGATGCTGTTGGCTCAATTATTTGACCCACTTTTTTTTTTTTTTGGCTGTGCCTTGTGACATGCAGCATCTTGTTCCCTGACCAAGGCTTGAACCTGTGCCCCTTACAGTGGAAGTGTGGAGTCCTAACCACTGGACTACCAGAGAATTCTCTCTACCCCTTCTAAATAATTTTTTAAACTTAACATTTAACTAGATACAGATTAGATAAGGAAAAAGGAGGGAAGGGAAGAGGGAAGAAAGGCAAGGAAAGAAAAAAGGAGGGAGAAAAGAAAAAGGGAAAGGGAAGCAGAGGAAAGTGAGAAGAGAAGGGGGAGGAGAGGAAGGAGGCAAAGAAAGGAAAAGCAGAGCAGAGCAAAGCTCAAGTCCCTTGCCTCCTCAAATGAAGCACAAAGAATCCTACAAATCCTGGGGAGCCACTGACTTACTATTATCTGAGGATACTCACAAGAGATACTATGATTCCTTATTAATGAAACCTAGCACAAGGATTGACAAAGAACTGAAGGAAAGAACAAGCTCAAACTTGAGTTCCCATCTCCTGTTCTCAAAATGTGGTTCAAGCTCTGTATCCACTAGGAAAAAAACAACAACAAACACACTTTCATTTAATAAGCGTATCATGAACTCCAACACAGATATGCATTATCAAAATGTCTGGGAGTTGAGCCTATTAATTTGCATTTTAGCAAGACTATGGGTTTTTCTTAAACTCAGTCAAGTCTGAAATTCTTCCCTCATTCATGAATCTTCTTCAATGGTTAGCAGTCATGTTACCAGTTTAACTGACTTTTGTCTGTTCTGTCAAAGGCCTTAATGTGGCAAATACTGCTTCAAGTATTAACTAATATTAAGAGAGAAATTCTGTGCCCTTACATAAAAAATTTTGTCCTCTATAAGAAAATTACCAATATTTTTTTTAAAGCATGCAAGTAGGGAATGAAGGAACAAAACAGAAGATAGGAAGGAAGTTATATAAAGAAAATTCTTGATTTTTATTTTTTCAAAATGGGAAAAGAAATTGCTCAAAATGTTTGGAAAAAAGAACATCTGATAATTAAGAGTATTAAGTACTAGTGTGTGTATATATATATACACATATATATATGTTCATTCAATTGTTTAAGAAATTGGTCATTAATTTGTATATGCTATTTAAGAAACTGGTTATGAAAAGCAAAATATTAATTAGTTTTCTTATGAATAAGAAAAAGAGTAGTAAGAAAAACACATATATTCTGTTTTAATAATACGAGGCTTAATCTTACTTAAATCTTTTAAAAAGCAGTTCTCATGAATTAAGACTAAAAGATGGATTTTAAAGAAACGATTACCATTTGGTGCAGTAGGAGGTGACCAGATGCCATAATATTTTGGCAAATATTTTTGTAGCTCTAAAAGAATATCATCAGTACAATCAGCAGCAAAAACCTGAAACAAAGAGAAATGGAACATTTCCAAGTTAGTTCCTTGTAATGTTTTCTAACTGCTCCACACATTTCTCAAATAACATAATACAATGAATCATAATTTATCTAGTATGAGTTTTAACTGGAATTTAATAAGTTTAAGTCTGGAATAAGCTAAAAGAAAAAAAGAAATCTCTATGTGTCTCCAATGAGAAACTCTGTATTATTTAGAGCATATTCTTGGTTATCTAATTCTAGCCTTTCACTGTCCTTGAACTATTTTACAACAAAGTAAGCTGTAGATAACTCTTAGCAAATGCGAAAGAATTCTTGTCCATAGACAAAGAATAAATTCTGGCCAGAGGAGGATCTGTGCCTCCCTGGAGTCTCAGTGTTAGTAAAGAATCCATCTGTAATGCAGGAGACTTGCAGGACACATGGGTTCAATTCCTGGGTCAGGGAGATCCTATGGAGAAGGAAACAGCAACCCACTCCAATACTTATGCCTGGGAAATTCCGTAGACATAGGAGCCTGGCGGGTTGCAGCCCATGGGGTCACAAAGAGTGAGACACAACTGACCACTTAACAGCAACAGAGGAGGATTACTGACTTCCCTCCAACCTCCCTGGAAAGGGAGACTTTACAGTGTTCTTATGTACACTCATTTCACCTTCCCTTTATGCCATATAAATTTGTGATTCTTTGACTTTTCTTTTGAACTAGTTTTAATGTTGGCTTAGTTCTTTCTGATACTAAGTAGGGCCCTGTGAGGCTCCTGAGCACAAAGCCTTTCCGTATCCCCTATTTCTTTGATTTTAAGAAAGAGGCTTCATTCAGCCTGCATGACCTTCCCTGAGTTCCAATGGGCAGATGCAAGCAGTTACTAAATAGGAAAGAGAGGTGAAGTGACACCAGGAAGAAACAGTCAAGAGCAGCCTTGCAGGAAGTTCCTGTTTCCCCATCAAGGGATACACACAACATGATCTTTGAGCTGTTTTGACCCCAGACAAGTTTGAACCTGAAAGCTGATGACACTGACTCCTACTTACCTCACCACTAACCCATCAGAAGAATGCAAGCCAGTCACTGCTTTGATCCTTATCTCCTACCCCCACCTCATGTCTGTTAAGACCTTTCCCTATTGCCCAGAGATGGGGGCACAGTTCTTGAGGGGATAGCCTGCTGGGTTCCCTTTTTGCCTGGCAAAGAAATAAAGTCACTTTTTCTCTCTCTTCCATAACTATTTCCATATTTCTGTTTGGTATCAGCACACAAAGTCAATATTTTCACATCACTTACCTCATTAAATGAGTTTAAACAAAATCTTTAACATGTGTTTATTTTATATCTGTAAGGAAATTGTGATTTTACCTTAAAAAATGTATCATTTAACTCAGTGTAAGTCTAAGTACTGTTCATTTAATTATTTTATTTATAACCAGTAATAATTCTAGAAAACAATATGCAGATATTCTGGAACTAGATTTTTAATTTTTCTTCTAGAAAAGCAGAAAGAAAATATTTTTTGTTTCAGACTCAGAGACAGGTAGAGAACTTGTGGTTGTCCAGGAAAGGGTGAGTGAAAAGAATAGTTAGGGAGTTTGGGCTAACAGGTACACACCATTATATCTACAATGGAAAATCAACAAGGACCTACTGTATAGTACAGGGAAGTCTGCTCAATGTTATGTGGCAGCCTGGATAGGAGGGTAGTTTGGGGAGAATGCATACATGTATATATATGATGAGTCCCTTTGCCATCCACCTGAAACTATCATAACACTGTTAATCAGCTATACTCCAATACAAAATAAAAGGTTTAATAATAACTTGCAAGACATCTTACTCATTAACTTTTGCCAAATAGGTCTACTAATAATAATGACTAGCAAGACATCTTACCCATTAACTCTTGCCAAATATGGTCTACCTAAGTACTCAAAGCCATTTAAGTTTACTCATGTAAAATGCTTATGAAATCTCAGTATCAGAATTCTAATTATATATGTCAAACCACATTCACATCAAGTAGTTATATATGACATAATTCTATTTAATAAACTCAAGTATGGCAGAAACTCACCAAACGTGATATACTGTTATTTTCCAGCTTCCCCTACTGAAATGTGAGCAGAAATGATATCAGTCACTTCCTGGTCAAGGTAATTAAAAGCAAGGTGTACCTTATCAAATCCCTTTGTTCCTGGCACAAAGACATTGAAGACACAGTATTCATGATGACCTAACAAGATGGAGGAGCCAAATACACCTCTATGTGCTTAACCTGAAGAAGTCCACGATATAAGTGAAAAGATAAAAGAACTAGAAGAGTAGAAACATAAACTTTCTCTTATGTTAAATATTTTTTTTTTAAGTAGTAAGACTGATCTTTACTACAACATGCCAAACAAGATAACCTAAACAACTCTGTACCTAGAAACGTAGGATAAAATATAATATTTTCTTAAATGCATAGCTGATCTACTATGATTAAAAAAAGGAAATTCACAGAGATCTAAAATAAAGAGGAAACCCAAAGTACTAAGCTGAACAGTGATATTTGGGCTCAGAGGTCCACTCTGAAGACCTGAACCAAAGGATCTCTGAACTTAGGATCAGTCCTAGATGAGGACAGAGATACTGAAAGAGGGAGAGTAAAGAATGCTCTGGGTCAAGCTAATACAGAAAAAAAAAAAGCAGGAATAAAAAGGGAGTCATAATTAAACTAGCATAGCATTTTAAAAAATACTATGAAGAACTTTATCAGGTGGATAATTACATAAAACTAGAATCTATATTTTAATACCACATTAACAAAGAAAATCAAAACATTTAAGAAATTGAATCATTAGTTAAAAAATATATCCTTTCCCAGGAACAAATGAAAAGAAAGATGGAAAGGACTTATGGAAAAAAAAGAGACAAGTGAACAGGCTGCTCTGATGAATTTATAGGTAAGTTTTATCAAGTCTAAGGAATAAAATACTTATCTGATACAAATTCTTCCACAGAAAAGAAAAAGGAATGTCCCTCAAAACTCATTTTATGAAGCTAAAGGAAACTTGGTATCAAAACAAGACAAGGACAATATGTGAAGAAAATAATAATCTCATTCATAAGCATAGCTGGAAAAAATCTTATATATGTAACACTAGCAAACAAAACACAGTAATGCATATTATTAAAAAACAAAAATGACATGTCCAAGTATGTTTTATTTCAAAAATCAAAGGTAATGTAATATTAGAAATCTGTTATGGCATTTACCAGTGGCTTCCCCAGTGGGTCAGACGGTAAGGAATCTGCCTACAATGCAGGAGACCTGGGTTCAATCCCTGGGTTGGGAAGATCCCCTGGAGAAGGGAATGGCTACCCATTCCTGTATTCTTGTCTGGAGAATTCCATAGAGGAGAGTATAAAAGCTGGCTTAAAACTCAACTTTCAAAAACTAAAATTGCGGCATTTGGTTCCATCACTATAGGGAAAATAGATAGTGAAAAAGTGGATAAGTGGAAACAGTGGCAAATTTTATTTTCCTGGGTTCAAAAATCACTGTGGACAGTGACTGCAGTCACAAAATTAAAAGACGTTTGCTCCTTGGAAGAAAAGCTATGATAAAGCTAGACAGCATATTAAAAAACAGTTATCACTTTGCCAACAAAGATCCATCTCAGTCAAAGCTACGGTTTTTCCAGTAGTCATGTATAAATGTCAGAGTTGGACCATAAAGAAGGCTGAGTGCCAAAGAACTGATGCTTTCGAAATGCAGTGCTGGAGAAGACCCTTGAGAGTCCCCTTGGACAGCAAGGAAGTCAGATCAGTCAATCCTACAGGAAATCAACCCTGAATATTCATTGGAAGGATTGATGCTGAAGCTAAAGCTCCAGTTCTCTGGCCACCTGATATGAAGAGCTGACTCACTGGAAAAGACCCTGATGCTGGGAAAGACTGAGGGCAGGAGGAGAAGGAGGCAACAAAGGATGAGATGGTTGGATGGCATCACTGACTCAATGGACATGAGTCTGAGCAAACTCTGGGAGATAGCGAAGGACAGTAAAGCCTGGTGTGCTATAGTTCATGAGGTCAAAAGAGTTGGACACAACTTAGCAAATGCACAAGGGTATTTACCACATTAACAGATTAAAAGAGGAAACTCATGATCATTTCAACAGATACAGAAAATCTTTGCCCTCCTGCATTGTCTCTTCCTGGTACAAGAGACTAGGGAGTTGGTGAACAGCTGAGGTCACTTATTTACTTCTCTAGTTTCCTCCTTATCAGTCCAAGTCTTCTCTTAAAGTTACCTTGCTGAGTTCCAGCAACCACTCCCTCTCCATGCTGACCAGGCCTACAGATGGTATAGCCTTCTCTCTTGCAGGTGACCTTAAACTCTGACTACATCATTGTAAACAGTCCTTTTATTAAACTGATAGAGTGCATCATTTGTTCCTTGAGAGAATCTTAACTCACAAAGAAAGCACTTTCCTTAATCTGTGGAGAAGTATCTCTCAAAAACTTAGCTTGAAAGTCATACTTTAACAGGGAAATGTTAGAAACACTTTTACTAAATGAGGAGAAGATTCCCCCCACCATTGCTTCAGTTCATCACACTGAACTATATAGAAATCCTCAATAGAAGTATATAGATTCAAAAGGGACAAATAGAGTTTCCAATCACAGAAGATGTAACCATCTATACAGAAAGCAACTAAAATTGTTAGAAAGTCTCAGATAAATATAAGTTACTACGAGTTCACCAATATTACTGCACGTAAGAACACCACACAAATATCTCATTCCTGTGTATTAGCAACCATTGGAAAACTTAACTCAAAAAAATTCTGTTTACAATAGAAACAAAAAATAAGAATAAACCCAACTTAGAATGAATCCAACAAAGTATGTGCAAGACTTTTACAGAGTAAATATAAAATATTTTCTTTGAAAAAGAGGAAGTGTCAGCAATTGAAAGCATATTCTAATGCCAGACTGCCTATGTTCAAATCCAGGGACCATCATTAACTATCTGAATGATCCTGGTCAAATTATTTTAATTAATCATACTTTAGTATAAAAAGAATAATAACAGTGTATCTAACCCACAGGTTGTTGTTAAATGAGTTGGTAAAGCATTACTAGCAAGCATTTGGTTTTTGTTTTGCATTATCTTTTTACTTGCACCTAAATTTAAGAGGTAAAGTTATAAAATTCTTAAAAGAAAATATGAGCATTCACCTTCATGACATTAAATATGACACTAATAGTCTGCACTTCAAAAGACACTAACAAGAAAATGAAGACAACTCAGAGAAGAGGGGAAATATTTACAAGTCACATATGAAAATCAAAGCAAATTACAATACGATTAACACTTCACACTCACTTGAATGCCCATTTAAAAACAAAAACAAAACTAACAAGCGTTGATGAGGATATAAAGAAACTGGAATCCTCATATATTAATGGTGAAAATGTAAAATAGGGCAGGCACTTTGGGAAACACTTTTGACAGTTTCTCAAATAATTAAATGTAGAATTACTATATGATGCAGTTATTCCACTCCATATCCAATTCTAATATTTAAAAGAATTAGAAACAGGTATTCAAACAAATACTGATACATAAATGTTCATAACAGCCTTATCTACAAAAGCCAAAAGATAGAAACAATCCAAATGTCCTTCAATGAGTGAATGAATAAACAAAATGTGGTATGTAAATTTAATGAAGTATTACTCAGCCACAAAAAGGAACAAAGTACTAATGCCTACCACAAACTTTAAAAACATGCTTAACAAAAGAAGCTAGCCACAAGAATAACTAAATCCATAGAAAGCAGGTTGGTGGGTGGAAGACATTGGGCTGAGGGAGGAATAGGACATCGTGGCTTAATTGGGTACAGGGTTTTTTGCATGTGCTAAAAATGTTTTCTTAACTAGATAGAGGTGATGGTTGCAAAACATTGTGAAATCTTCTAAAAATTATTCCTAGTAATAAGGTTAATTAAATGTTAACTGTCCACCAACCCTTCCCCTCTACTCTCCTTTGGAGTTTCACAGTACACACTAGCTCACGTTCAAAGCTCTAAGAAATTCTATAGTAAAAAAAAAAAAAGTACTTATTTAAACTCAGCATTTCTGAAAAATACAGTCTATCATCTAAGTATTTTTCAAAAATGTAGGTCAAAACCCATCAATCAAAATTAATTCAGTATATCAAAATAAGAATCACTCAAAAATGAAATAGAATAGAGAATATAGAATATGTTAGTAAAGATAAACATTGTATTTTTTTGAGCTATTGTTTCAGTCGCACAGTGTACTAAGAAGACATGTTATCAAATGTATTTCTTACTGAGTCAGCAGCATAAAATTATGAAAAGCACTTTGAATACAACAAAATAAATCTTACCTCACTTACCATATTATAAAATTCCAGCTCTCTTGGACCCCTTGGAGGCGGCTGCAATTGTTTCAAAACTGTGCCATCTGGATGTTGCAGTATACCTACAGAACAAAAATAAGATATTCTAAAATGCTTTAACAGCCAATTTCATAAATTTAAGTTTCCTTTTATTTATTTCAGAAACTGAAACATTTAAACAACATATTTCAGTGCCTGTTATAGGCAAAGCACCAGGAAAACAAATTCTAAATAGCTTCCTTTTGGTGTCTCCAACTGTTATGCCCCTTATAGCCCCGTCAGACTTTCTGATAAATAGAACATATTTAAATTTTTATAGAAACTCTTCAGCAATAGATTTTCCAGGAGATATTAATTAATAGTTAAATAAGCAAATCGGGCCTCCCTGATAGCTCAGTTGGATAAAGAACCCACCTGCAATGCAGGAGACCCTGGTTCAATTCCTGAGTCAGGAAGATCCACTGGAAAAGGGATAGGCTACCCACTCTAGTATTCTTGGGCTTCCCTTGTGACTCAGCTGGTAAAGAATCCACCTGCAATGCCCAGGGAGACCTGGGTTTGACCCCTGGGTTGGGAAGATCCCCTGGAGAAGGGAAAGGCTACCCACCCCAAATTCTGGACTGGAGAATTCTATGGACTGTATAGTCCATGGGGTCGCAAAGAGTCGGACACGGCTGAGTGACCTTCACTTTCAAGAAGCAAATTAAAAGCAGCAGCATAAACTGATCCCACTTTTATAAGCAAACAAAAAAATGTTAATGGTGGTTCTATATGAATTTCCCATTTTTTCATTTTTTTAAGTTTATCTCATCTGTTATAAGAAAGCCACTAAAGTTTTTTCCTGAGTCAGATGCACTGTGTAAAGCTGTACTGATAGCATGAGGGCAACAAGCCAATGCGAAATGTAGGAGCTGAAATCAGGCACCAAGCCTGGACAAGAAGAGGCACCATTTTACGACATGCCCACTCAAAGGGGAGGCTGGTTTTCATTTATATGTGAAAATTTTAAATTTTCATATATTGAGATTTCATAAAATCATGCCAGTTAGAACACAACAGAACTCAAATAAATCTACTTCCAATTTTGATAAAATACACTACTTAAGTTTCTATTTCTTTGGCAAGTGTCAGGAATTTTTAAGAACAAAAATGCAGAATTTAATCTACAAACTATCAACCTAAAAGATATAGTGATTGAGTTTGTTTAAGTGCTACTTATAGAATATAAGGAAGGTAAACATTAATTCATATGGGTAAGATTGGTTGGTAAGTAATGAAAAGATTTTGGGACTTCAAAGAACAGTCTAACATAGCTGTTCCCAAAGTCTGGGAGAGCCTTCACACCCATGGTAACAAATATTTTCAATGGGCTAATGAATAAAGGCAGATGTAAAAAAGCCCTGGAGCTTCCTGATGGCTCAGTGGTAAACAATCAGCCTGCCAACATAAGAAACACAGGTTCGATCCCTGATCCAGGAAGATCCCACATGCCGCAGGGCAACTAAGCCCCTGCACCTTAACTACTGAGCCTCTGTTCTAGAGCCCAGGAGCTGATACTGAGCCTTTATGCCACAAACTACTGAAGCCCACGAGCCCTAGAGCCTGTGCTCCACAAGAGAAGCCATCATAATGAGAAGTGTATGCGCCAAAACTACAGATTAGCCCCCTCTCCGCAACTAGACAAAAGCGTGTGCAGCAACAACAAAAATGCAGAATTTAATCAACAGCCAAAAATAAATATATAAATAAACCTTAAAAATACTTTATTTCAAAAAAAAAAAAAAAAAAGGATTGATGAGCTAAATTGGGAGGGAGCAGGGAGCATTCATCAGTGAAGAGAGAACTATGAAGCTTCCCCACCTTGAAGCAGATACCTCATCTAGATACAGGTGAGTCTGCCATTAGACAAACATCTTAGCAGGCAAGCAGAAATCAGACTGTAGACAACAGTGTGGAGTAGCAGGATGGATTAGAGACAATAGTCCTCATACAAAAACAGATTGCTTTATCCAGCAATTCTCCCACACTATTCACTCTGAAAAATACCACTCCAGGTTTTCAGAGAAAGAAGCCATGGAGAAGGAGACAGTAATACCAGGCATTCTCCCAGTGAATGAATTATAGGATCTAAAAGTAAACCACTAGTATCTTACACTGCAGCCAAATCCCTCACAGCTGAAAAACAGTCAGGATAAGAAAAGAAACATCTTGGAAGGCTGGGCCAACACCACATGAACTGAATCTAAGAATGCAGCCCAGCCCCAGTTCAACTAAATTCTAGAGGGAATATGATTTATCATTCCTCACGCTAAACAGAGGGGAAGGGCTTATACTCTATGTGGAACAAAACAAAACAAAAAATAATATATTTCACTTCCCAGCATTCTTTTCTTTTTTCTCACTTTTATTTAAAATAAGATATCCAAACTTCAATTTAAAAATTGAGACATAACAAAAGAAGGAAGTGTGATGTATAACCAAAAGAAAATACAGTCAACAGATGATGACACATAGATGAACGAGTACTTATAACTACCAAACAAGGATGTTAAAATAATTATAAGTATGATGCAATAGAAACTCTAGGAAAAACTGGATATCAACATTAAATAGATACTTCGGGAGAAATGCAAAGTCTAAAAAAGAACCAAAAGAAATTCTAGAAGTAAAAAGACACAGTATCTGAAATACAATTATCAGCAGATGATTAAGAACAGGCAATCGAAGAGACTGATAATAAACTTTAAGGAAGGTCTATAGAAGATATCTAAACTAGTGCAGTGAGAGAAAAAGTATCTAAAAAGAAAAACGGAATAAAGCACTAGCAGCCTGTAGGATAATATCAAGTATTCTAACAAATACACAGTTGGAGTATCATAAGGAGAAATGAGAATGGGTCAGAAAAATAATTCTGGACTTCCACTTCTACATAGTATACAAAAAGCTGAAAGAACGCCACTCCCATCTTAAAATAAGGAAAAGTTAGATAATCTACAAAATTATAACTTTTCTTGAAACTATTAGCGCACTGAGACTGTAAACTACAAACATATAATCTAACCACTATGATATGCCCAATGGGAACATTCCCTTGCTTATGGTAGCACATGGCAAGAAGATGGGACTACCTTACAAGGCAGTAAGAATAATTTAGCTAATATTTTTAACAAACAGTTAACAATAACAAAATACAGGTTAGGGAGAGAATACTGACTTCAAAAAGTTACAAAACACTTGCATTATCTTTTCCAGAAACCCCTCTCCTCTGTCCAAGAAAAAGACTGGAATAAAAGAAAAAAAAAAAAAAAACTGAATAAAAAGATAAAAAGCAACCCTCAAAGGTACAGTCCTTGAGGAAGTAGACACCATTCCTGTAAGCAGATAGGGCAGGGAGTCCCTGGAGAAAAAGAACCAGGCACAGCTTTCTTGACATAAGAGAAATCATTTTAGGTCTAAGTTGTTTGGGGATCTAAGCCTGGCCACAATGCTTGCCCTTGAACAGGACTCAGTAATTAACAATCTTAAGGGAAGTTGGATGGCATCATCAGTTTAATGGACAAGAGTTTGAGTAAATTCTGGGAGATAGTGAAGGACAGGGAAGCCTGGCATGTTGCAGTTCATGGGGTCACAAAGTGTCACGACTTAGCAATTGAACAATGAAGTGAAGGATTGCAGGAACAAAGGAAAAGCAGTCAAGAAACAATGTGCGGTGCTGTGCTTAGTCGCTCGCTAGTGTTCCACTCTTTGCGACCCTATGGACGGTAGCCTGCCAGGCTCCTCTGTCCATGGGGATTCTCCAGCCAAGAATACTGGAGTGGGTTGCCATTTCCTCCTACAGGCGTTCTTCCCAATCCAGGGATCAAACCCAGATTTTCCGCATTGCAGATGGATTCTTTACCTTCTCAACTGCCAGGGAAGCCCCAAGAAACAATAGTTCAGTGATAAAGTCCTAGTTCCTCCTCAAGTTATATATTATAACAATCTGATACAGATCATAGCTGTTCAGGAACTACACCCCTACTCAAGTGAAGGATGGAATGATGAGGTTTCCTTTTCGAACCCTCTGCGATTTCAATCAACTAAAACTTGGACTCTGTCGATCTCTGCACCAATTCTATACTGAATTCTCTCCTCAAGCCCCTTCATGAATATTCCTTAACTTAAAGTTTCCCCAATTTTACCATTTGGGGAGACATTGCTTTGGGAAAGAGCTCCTTACTTGCTATAGGTAATAAATCCTTCTTCTCCCGATCTTTGACTTGGTTATGTCTTTTGGCTCAACACCCACCAAGAGAAACCCAATTTTTCAGGTAACACGACTACAGGAAAAAACAGTTCCTACCAGAACCTTTTCCCCTGTGAACAAAATTCTAAAACTTCTAGGGTAAGGGCAGTAAATCATGTTGCCCCCAAGGCACAAAGATGGGGAGAATAGTAAAAGAAAAAAAAAAAATCCTTAATCCTGGAGGCAAACAGGAACCAGAAAAGCATGATAAATCCTGACTCCAGAGGTGGCCT
This sequence comes from Capricornis sumatraensis, assembly GCF_032405125.1. NCBI lineage: Eukaryota > Metazoa > Chordata > Mammalia > Artiodactyla > Bovidae > Capricornis > Capricornis sumatraensis. The sequence continues at coordinate 5,254,052 of NW_027184612.1, forward strand.
ATTGCTGGGGGAAGAGAAAGAAACTCACTTGCTAAAGAGTTTGTCTCCCACAAAAAATAAAAAGGAGCATGAGACAGGAGGGAAAAGGGTAGGACACACATGCTAGATAAATGAAGGGGTGCAACCCTTGGGATACAGACTGGCTGGAACCAGCTAAAACTAAGGTGGCTCTGAGAACAGCCCAATCATTGACCTTTAGTTCATTATACCTTCATTGTAATAGGTGGTACAGTTGGTAATGAACCTGCCTGTCAATTCAGGAGACATGAGACATGGGTTTGTTCGATCCCTGGGTCGGGAATATCCCCTAGAGAAAGGAATGACTATGCATTCCAATAGTCTTGCCTGGAAAATTCCACAGACAGAGGAGCCTGGTGTGCTACAGGCCATGGGGTCGAAAAAGTCAGACACAACTGAACACATACAACCACAACCAGTACTAAAAATCACCCCCACTTAAGCTGAGACAGTTAGATCATAAAAGGTCAGAAGGTGGGCAGTGGCCCAAACCCTGGGAAATCCCCACCCTTCCCAGACGTAACAAGAATACTCACCACCCTCATTAGCACATGAAATTACCGAGCCCTTAAAATCCAAGACCCCCATGCCCTGGGCCAGCTCTCACTTTCTGACATGGTCTGTCACCAATAAGCAACAGTAGTCTACAGATGGAGGAGGGGCATGAACATAGAGAAAAAAAACTTCTGAAGCATGGGTGCAAAGAAGACCTAAAGCAGAGGGCTGGAAAGGAATACTGAGAAAAATCCTCCAGCAAATCACTCTCACTCTAAACGTAAGATTAAAACAGAGAAATTTCAAGCCCAAGATACACTAGAGGTATGTTAGTCTGCTTGTACTTCTGAAATACCAAAGATTGGATGCTTAAACAACACAAATCTATTTTCTCACAGTTATAGAGCTTGAAGGCCCAGATCAAGGTGCCAGGTACCTTGGCAAGAGCCGTCTTTCAGGCCTGTGGACAGCTCCTACCTTCTCACTGTGTCCTCACATGGTGGGGAAACAAGAGGATACGCTCTCATGTCTATTTTTAGAAGTACACTAATCCTATGGGATCAGGCCCCACCTTATGATCTTGTTTAGTTATAATAAGAAAAAGGAATGGCTAAAAGACAAACGGAAAAGCCCTCAAAAACAGAACAAAAGAAAATCGAAGTACCAATACCTCAGGTGAAACAAACACACCCCCTTCCTAGCTAGCCCTAATTTGGATAGGGGAGGGGGGGCGGGGGGGTGGAGGAGACAAAACTTATAAAAGAGAGAGACAAGACAGGTTGAAACTCCAATACTCTGGCCACCTGATGCAAAGAACTGACTCACTGGAAAATATCCTGATGCTAGGAAAGATTGAAGGCAGGAGCAGACGGCAGAGAGGATGAGATGATTGGATGGCATCACCGGCTCAAGGGACATGAGTTTGAGCAAGCTCTGGGAGCTGGTGATAGACAGGGAAGCCATAGGGTCGCAAAGGGTCGGACACGACTGAGCGACTAAACTAACTGAAGATGGGTTGAAGCCTTTCCTCATTAATCTTAAAGGCCTTGTCTCCAAATACAATCATATTGGGAGTTAGTGTTTCAATATATTAATTTTGGAGGGCACAACAGTCAATCTACAACAAAAGGTAACTACAACATAATTCACACTTGGCTCTACTCCTGACTAGACTGGTTCAATCACCAACATTAACAGCCTAGCAGAAGAGGTATATTCATTTCAGGCATAAATACTGTTTGCCTCAGTTACTTCAGTCCTACATATGATATCCAGATTTTAATTTAAAAATCACAAGTCATATAAAAAACTAAGGGAAAAAACACTGCCAAGAGATAATGCAACATACAGAACAGTTTCAGAGATTACACTGATGTTATAATTATCAAACTTACAATAACCATAATTAATCTATTAAAAACTGTAACAGGAAAGGTAAGACATGCATGAAAAGATGAGGAATTTCAGCACAGATAAATTTTGAGTTAAATGGAATGTAAGAAATAAAAAAACATGGTAAGAGAGATTAAAAACTGCTTTCTATTAGTTTACCAGTAGACATAAAACAACAGAGGAAGAAATCAGTAAATGTGGGGACAAGGAATCCATAGGGACAGAGGAGCCTGGCAGGCCACAGTCCATAGAGTCAGAAAGAGTCAGACATGACTGAAGTGATTTAGCACACACATGCATGCAATTTCTGCATGCAACAGAAATTACCCAAATTGAAACACAAAAAGAGAAAAAAAAACTGTGTGTTTTTTCTATCTGCAGATAGAATAGTCTAGGTAATTTTTAACTTTTTTCTTTTTTTGGGGTAACTTTTTCCAGAAATTTCTATAATAAACATATTTTGCTTTCATTAATAGAAAACATACTTGACACAGGAAAACATATACACTAAATAATTACATACTCTGTATAATCTCAATTATGTAACCAAGTTATTAAAAAGACTTTTTTTAATGACCAAAATGACAATGTCTAAAATGTTCTAAAACTAATAAAAACAAACTATAGAGCCAGGAAGCCCAGAGAATCATACATACTATGGGAAAAAAAAAAAAAAAAACCTCCTAGACATTTTAATACAAACCTTAAATACAAAAACAAAAATGGTTAAAAGGATGGATTAAAAAAAGATATACTACTCATAAGATAGTTGATATATTAATATTCTTATATATCAAACTACGCTAATGTCATATAGACTTCAAGAAAAGAAATACTGAATGTAAAGGACATACCATAATGATAAGAAGGTTTCATTAAGACACAATGGTAGCAAAGTTTCAAAATATGTGAAACAAAAACTGAAAAGATAAACTCACAATTACTATCTTAATAATTCATAAAAACAAGTATTCAGAACATTAGTAATGATATATAAAACTTTAACAACAGTATCAAACAACTTGACTACACTGACACTTATAGAATACTACGTCCAACAGAATATATATATTTTTTCACGTATAAATGGAACTTTTACCAAAACTGACCATCTGCTGGACTACAGAAAAAAAATCACACAGAGAATATTCTCTGACCACAATGATAAGCAATGATAAGACATCTGGGAAAATACCAAATAGACAGAATGTAAACACACTTCTAACTAATCCATGGATCAAAATTCACAAGGGAAATTAGGAAACATTTTAACTAGGTGATAATGAAACCAACATATCAAAATTGTGGAATGCAACTAAAAGTACCACATAGTGCTTACAGAAAAATGCATAGTTTTAAATGCTTATATTGCAAAAGAAAGAAGGTTCCAACTTAAGATGCAGGGGGGAAAAGATATTAAAGAAAGACAAGAGCAAAAAAAAAAAAAAAACAATGCAATAAAAATGGACAACAGAAAAAAATCAGTGAAATTAAAAGGTTCTCTGAGATCAATAAAACTGATAAACCTCTAGCTAGACAGATCAAGGAAAACAAATAATCATTATTAGAAATAAATGAAAGATGAGATGTCACTACAAATGCTACAAACATTAAAAGCATAAATGAATTATGAACTTCACACCAATAAATTCAACAGCTTAGATAGGGGTTTCCCCAGTGGCTCAGTGGTAAAAAATTCACCTGTCAATGCAGGAGACAAAGTTTGATCCCTGGTCCAGGAAGATCCCATATGCCACAGAGCAACTAAGCCTGTGTGCCACAACTACTGAGCTTGTACTCTAGAGCCCAGGAATTGCAACTACTGGGCCCATGTGCGGCAGCCACTAAAGCCCATGCACCTAGAGCCCATCCTTTGCAACAAAAGAAGCCACCACAGTAAGAAGCCCACACACCACAACAAAGAGTAGTCTCAGCTCACTGCAACTAGAGAAAAGCCTATGAAGACCCAGCACAGCCAAAAATAAATAAAATTAAAAAAAAAAAAATTTAAAGTGTACAAACACCTTTAGACAGAGAATAAAAAGTTTAAGTTAATTTATGTATACCAATACTGTGGCCACCTAATGCAAGGAACTGACTAATTTGAAAAGACCCTGATGCTGGGAAAGATTGAAGGTGGGAAGAGAAATGGACGACAGAGGCTGAGATGGTTGGATGGCATCACTGACTCAATGGACATGAGTTTGACTAAACTCCTGGAGTTGGTGATGGACAGGGAGGCCTGGTGTGCTGCAGTCCACGGGGTCTCAAAGAGTCGGACACAACTGAGTGAACTGAACTGAACTGAACTGATGTATACCAAGGGCTTCCTGCATAGCTCAGTTGGTAAGGCATCTGCCTGCAATGCAGGAGACCTGGGTTCAATTCCTGGGTCAGGAAGTTCCCCTGGAGAGGGAAAAGGCAACCCCTTCCAGTATTCTTGCCTGGAGAATCCCATGGACAGAGGAGCCTGTCGGACTACAGCTCATGGGATCACAAGAGTCACACACGACTCAGTATTAACGTTTTATGTATACCAAAAACATTGATTTCATATTTGTAAATATACTAAGACAAATGAAGCCAAAATGTGCTCATTAGTAAATTCTATCCAACATTTACAGAAAAAGATACCAGTTTTACCAAGAAAAGTAGGGAACATTTTCCTGCTCACTTTATGAAGCCAGCATATTCATTTTTAAAAACCTCAACAAAGACTTAAAATTATAGGCAATTATCTCAAATGAATACAGTCACAGAAATCTTTAATAAAAACACTAAGAAACCAAATCCAAACATGCAAACAAATTTGGAAAACTCAGCAGTGGCCACTGGACTCGAAAAGGTCAGTTTTCATTCCAATCCCAAAGAAGGGCAATGCCAAAGAATATTGAAACTACCCCACAATTGCACACATATCACATGCTAGCAAGGTTATTATAGTCAAAATCCTCCAAAATAGTCTTCAACAGTACATGAACCAAGAACTTGCAGATGCACAAGCTGGATTTAGAAAAGGCAGAGGAACCAGAGATCAAACTGCCAACATCTGCTGGATCACAGAAAGAGAAAGAGAATTCCAGAAAAAAAAAAACATCTAATTCTGCTTCATTGATTATGCTAAAGTCTTTGACTGTGTGGATCACAACAAACTGTAGACAATTCTTAAAGAGATGGGAGTATCAGACCACCTTACCTGCCTCTTGAGAAATCTGTATGAAGGTCAAGAAGCAACAGTTAGAACCCACCATGAACAACACACTGGTTTAAAACTGGGAAAGGAGTGTGTCAGGCTGTATATTGTCACCCTATTTATTTAACTTGTATGCAGAGTACATCATGTGAAATGTCAGGCTGGATAAATCACAAGCTGGAATCAAGATTGCTGGGAGAAATATCAATAACCTCAGATATGCAGATAATACCATGTTAATGGCAGAAAACGAAGAGGAACTACAGAGCCTCCTCATGTAGGTGAAAGAGGAGTGAAAAAGCTGGCTTGAAATAACATTCAAAAAACTAAGATCATGGCATCTGCTCTCATCATTTCATGGTGTATAGATGAGAAAACAATGGAAACAGTGACAGACTTTATTTTCTTGGGCTCCAAAATCACTGTGGACGGTGACTGCAGCCATGAGATTAAAAGATGCTTGCTCCTAGGAAGAAAAACTATGACAAACCTAGAGAGCATATTAAAAAACAGAGACATTACTTTGTCGACAAAGGTCCCTACAGTCAAAGATATGGTTTTTCCATTAATCACGTACATACGTCAGAGTTGGACCATAAAAGAGGGTTGAGTGCTGAAGAACTGATGCTTTTGAACTGTGGTGTTGGAGAAGACTCTGAGAGTCCCTTGGAATGCAAGGAGATCAAATCAGTCAATCCTAAAGGAAATCAATCCTAAATATTCTTTGGAAGGACTGATGCTAAAAGTGAAGCTCCAATACTTTGGCCACCTGATGCTTCCAAAGAGCTGATTCATTGGAAAAGACCCTCATGCTGGGAAAGACAGAAGGCAGAAGAAGGGCATGAGGACAAGTTCCTTGGATGGCATCACCAACTCAATGGACATGAGTTTGAGCAATCTCTGGGAGATAGTGAAGGACAGGGAAGCCTGGAATGTTACAGTCCAAGGGGTTGCAAAGAGTCAGACATGACTGAGCAACTGAACAACAATTTATCACAAACATATAGACCTTAATCCAGGAACGCACAATTGATTTAAATATTCCAAGATGAGTAAATGTATTGATGTTTGGGAAGACAGTTTTCTGAGAAAAAAGGGAGATAGGAATATAGAACAGGGAGAAGAACCCTGTGATATTAGATTTTAATTATAGATATGAATATTAATTTTAATTTTTACCAGTAAGAAATTATTTCTTAATTCATTCTGCTGAAAGGACCAATAGTAATAACAATCAAGAAGCAATGAGTATACCTGTTGCCCAGATGTTGATTTTTAAATACGATTTATCCCCAAAGGATGTACCTTTCCATCTCTTCCTTGCTTTTTGCTTCTCTTCATTCTTCCACTATTCATAAAACCTCCTTAGATAAGCACTTTACCTTCTTGCTTTTCTTTTTCTTTGGGATGGTTTTGTTTGCCACCTTCTACACAATATGACAGACCTCTGTCCATAGTTCTTCAGGCACACTGCTATCTAGATCTAGTCCCTTGAATCTATTCATTACCTCTGTGAATTTATATGGGATTTGATTTAAATTATACTTGGCTGGCCTAGTGTTTTTCCTGGTTTTCTTTAGTTTAAGCCTGACTTTTGCTATGAGAAGCTTATCATCTTAGCCACAGTCAGCTCTAGGTCTTGCTTTTGCTGACCGTATATACAGTTTCTCCATCTTTGGCTACAGAGAATGTAATCAATTTGATTTTGGTATTGACCATTTGGTGATGTCCATGTGTAAAGTATTCTTTTGTGTTCGTGAAAAAGAGTAGAGAGCTGGCTTAAGACTAAATATTAAAACAACTAAGATCATGGAATGGCCCCATTACTGCATGGGAAATAGAAGGGGGAAAGGTGGAAGTATTGACATATTTCCTCTTTTTGGACTCCAAAATCACTGTTGACAGTGACTACAGGCCATGAAATCAGAGGACAATTGCTTCCTGGAAGGAAAGCGATGACAAACCAAAACAGTGTGTTGAAAAACAGAGACATTACTCTTCTGTGATGCTGAAGCTCCAGTATTTTGGTCACCTGATGCGAACAGATGACTCAATGAAAAAGTCCCTGATACTGGAAAAGATCGAGGGCAAAAGGAGAAGAGGGCATCAGAGGATGAGATGCCTGGACAGCATTATTGATGCAATAAACATGAATCCAACTGGACAAACTCCAGAAGATGGTGAGGGACAGGGAGGCCTGGCATACTGCAGTCCATGGAGTTGCAGAGTCAGACATGACTGGGCAACTGAACAACAACAACCCCTAAATGAACTAGATTCTTGAGAAAATAGTGTCTTATTCTAAGGCTGGGACCCGAAAGGTATAAGATGAACGTGGGACATCTTTTCATGCCACAAAGTGAGAAAATGCTTCAAAATATGGGAACATTAAAAAGACACAGGAGCCAGGTTGAAGAAGCTCCCACTGCCAAAATCTGGGACAATTGAGCATCAAAATTAAGCAGCAACAATAAAGGCTAAGATCCACAGAAATTTGGAAAACCCAGCCATCCATCCTACGAATTAGAGAGAGAAGGAAAATCTGTATTCCTTAAAGAAGAATGCCAACTACCAAATGTAACAGGAGTAAGAGATTAGAACATCATTTTCCAGCTAACACGGTAATAAGTTGAGTTGGTCAAATATCATTAACGAGTGCTGTAACATTTGGTGAAAATGCCAATGATATGCAGGATGTTTAACAGTCTCAAAATATTCCTCTCAAATTATTTACCTGCAATAGGAAACATTAAACTTAACAGTGGAAAAATCTGGCAGACATCATTTAATCAGCTGATCAAAGTTATAACATCAGTAATGCAACTGATATCCTGTGCTGTATGAGATGATGCTTCAAGAAAACAACATAATTCATTTGGTATTCTTAGAAAAATGCATTCATCTGATTCTAATCATAAGGAAATAATTAGAGAATCTTGAAGAACATTCTAAAAGTCATATGCCTATTGTCTTCAAATATTTCACAGTTAAAAAAAGATAAAGGAAAAAATTTAAGAACTGCTCCATATGACAGGCAACTAGAGGGTGATAATAACTAAGTGCAATGTATATAACCTTAGATGGGGGAAAACTGCTATAAAGAATATTAGGGAAAACTGCTATAAAGAAATATCATAGGAATAGTGGCAAAAGCAAAGTGATAAATATTCTGAATTTGATAATTTTACCATGGTTAGGTAAGAAAATGTTCTTATTTTTAGTAGATAGACAAGAGGTCATGATGCCTGCAACTTGGTTTTAAATGGTTCCACAAAACCATTACCAAGCAATTGTGGCAGAATATTAACAGCCAAATACAGATGAATGGTAATATGTAATAGTTTGTTATTCTATATTTGCAACTTTTAAGTTTGAAGTTTCCCAACACAGAAATGTTTTAAATTCCTTAAAAAGGAAGCATGATATAGAGTAGCATCAATTATTTAGGTAAAATCTAGTGTAAGACTTTTACACTGAATGTAAATGGCCAGAAATAGTCAAGACAATCAGAAGTGAGATGTTTATTCTACCATACATCAGGATTTATTATACAGCAGTTTAAATTAAGACAGTGAGGTATTACTGCTAGGATAAACAAATCAGTAAAACAAGTCCAATATGAAACTGAAAGAACTGAGGTATATATGCACAATGGAGTACTAAGTTGTAAAAAGGCAATAAGGAAGCACTCTATGAACTGCTAATACTGATTTCTAGGAAATACTGCTAACTTTAAAAAACAAAGTACAAAAGAGTATATACAGCATACTACTTTTTGTCGGAAGAAAGGAAAAGAAGAAAATAGAGATCTGCTTAATTCTAGAACAAGAAATTCAGAAAAGATAAATCAAAAACAATGAAACTGGTTAACCTACAAGGGATGCTGAGAAATGGGATGGAGTAATACTGAAGAGAGTAACACTTCTGATACACCTTTTGTGAAAAGTTTTGCTTTTGGAAGCATATTAATTTTATAAGCATTCAAAAACTGATCACTGAAGGAAGCGAAATGAATTTAAACAGAAACAAACATATTTCAAATGAATAATATTACCATGGAGAAGAGGGAAGTAAAAATAACCACACACACACACAAATCCTAATCTAGAGAGCTTTTGAGAAGTGTCCAACCACATACCCTCAATGAAAGGAATCTAATCTTGACAAAAGCACAGAAATTCTGAAGATCATAGGATTAAAAAAAATTTAATATTGTGGGAGCCAGGTGCTCACTGAGGTAAATGGAAAATACAAATATAGAATCAGGAAAAGGAAAAGAACTCCATGGAGTTGGAATGAAACTAGAAGTATCAGTATGCAATTATGATTTCTAAAATATTTATACACACTTTTTAGTAATATCCATTGAAAAGACCTGGAAGCAGTGACATCCCAGTGGTAACAAGCAAACCTGCACCCAGATCTTGGTTTCTAACAACCATTTCCCACTAAAAATGAACCAGGGCTCCTTGGAGAAATGGCAGGTTCCAGAGCTGTGTGGACTTCCCTGGTTAAAGGAAGGAAGTGCTCCAAACTGGTCAAATCTGGGACAATTTGAACAGCAAAATAAACAAGTTCTATAATAGATTATGACACTATAAAATAAAAATCTATGACTGCAAATTAATCATAAAAAAGAACACATATATAGGAATAACAGAGAGCTATTTCTTTTCTTACAAAGTCAACTATGCTTCAATAAGTAAAATATCAACTATATCCTCTATGTTAATCATCATTGTAACTAATTTTATATCTCAGTTTGTATCTTTTAATCCCCTTCACCTATTTCACTGCTCCCCAGTGTGCATCCCCTCTAATAATCATTAGTTTACTCTCTAAATCTGTGAGTGGAAGGGCTCCCCCCAACCCCTGCACTCTCCTGGAGCTATTTCTTAGAATCAGTGCTCAGTCACTCAGTAGTGTCTGACTCTTTGCAACCTCACTGACTATAGAATGTTGACTATTAAAATAGAGTGGTAGAATGAAAAAAGGAAAATCACAATTTTTCAACTATCAGAGTAAAGGCTGCTTCAGGCAGAATTATCATTAGATGTCTAATTTAGGAGTAAAGTATGAGGATCCCAATATTTGCATGAACTTATAAGTATCTCTCCACAGACAGCTTAGTAACACAGGGAGAAAATATTAACTATATACTAGAGAAGCCAAACCACACTTGGACCAGGTGATCAAGTGAACATCACTAATAACAGGCAAATAGGCAGTGTGGACCTCTAGATGTGATACCCTAAAAAGGATATCTTATATATCACTTGTATAACATTCCAGCCAGAAAAGTATAACCTGAATCTCATCGTAAGAACCCATCATATACCCAAGTTAAATAATACTTTATTAAGTAACTAGCCTGTACTCTTCAAAATCTTCTCATTTTTAAAAAGGCTGAGAAACTGTTACAAATTATAGAATTCCAAGAGACAAGAGAACTAAATGCAACAAATGATTCTAGACTAGACCCTATCCTGAAAAAAACAAATATAAGACATTATTGGAACAGTGGACAAAATCAGAATATGGACTATAGATGAAGTACTGTATTATTACCGAAACACAAGTTACTGTGCCCAACACACAGTGAGGTCAAACGATACCAAAACAAACTTGAACAGAGAAAGGTTTACTGCAGGGCCATGCAAGGAAATCAGTGGTTCATGCCTTAAAAACCCCAAACTTCCCAAGGGCTATCAGCAAAGCAGTGTTAAAGGAAAGGTGAGCGAGGGGTGTGGTTAGTTGTTGCAGGGTCAGATCCTTTGTTCTTGAGGTCAGGTCATGATCAGGTAATGATGTTCCCATAAATCTCCACCAAACAAATTATGTGTTAATGTGTTATCTTCTGTTCTGATAAGAAAGAACCAGGTCCCAAGGCACAACTTTCACCCTTTGAGATCCAGGTCCTGGTTAAGCAAGAGGAGGCAGATCTCAGCTGGTGGCTCTCTCAGGGCCAGGTCCCCAGACCCTGCCTAACTGTCATCGGTGAGGGAGCCTAGTGCCCTGGACCCACCTGGCCCTCAGGCTCCTCAGGCCGTCCAAATGGCAGGGGCCAACGCCCATAGATTGGCCCCATGCAGACCACCACTGCCATTAGCTGGCACAGGCAGGGGTAGAGGAGAGGTTCACTATGGTCCCCAGGCCTGGGCCAGGCCAGTGGGTGACCCTGGCCAGGGCTCTGGAATACAGCGCCCAGTCTGTTCCCTGGGCCCCCCAGATCATCCAGCGGCCCAAGACTGGGTGAGCTGGAGGGGCCCCCGAGGCAAAGGCTGGGGTCTGCCTCTTACCTCACTCTCCCCCCTGGCGACCATCACTCCCCCAACTGTTGGCTGAATCCCCCACTAATGGTAGTTCACCGACAGTTGGTTGCTCGTGGGAGGGGACCACTACAGCACTGGCCAATGGCCGAGCAGGACCACTACCCGTTGCTCACTGACAGTTGCTTGTGGGAGAGGCCCACTGTGGTGTCAACCAATGGCAGAACAGGACCGCTACCTGTTTGGGGGTGCGGGTGTCTGGTGTGAGATGGTAATGGAGCTCAGGGACAGTCAGGTGCTAAGGGCTGTGCTCCACAGCTCTGTCACTGTATCAAACTGTTAAATTTTCCATATTTGTTAAATGTGCTGTGGTTACAGAAATACACACTAATTCTTAAGTTTACACACTGAGGTATTACTGTGTAAAGAAAGTAATGATAGTAGTGCCTCTCAAATAATAAAGAAAAAATGTTGTTCAGTCGCTAAGTCATATCTGACTCTTTCGTGACCCCATGGACTGTAGCCCACCAGGCTCCTCTGTCCGTGGGATTTCAGAGACATAATTCTGCCGTATGTTGTCATTTCCTTCTCCAGGGGATCTTCCCAACCCAGGGATCAAATCCACGTCTCCTGAACTGGCAGGTGGATTCTTTACCACAGAGCCACCAGGGAAGCCCAAGAAAAAAATAAATATGTATATACAGAGAGATAAATTCAGAAAAATGTTAAATTCCCTATATTATTCTTATAACTCTTCTGGAAGCCTGAAATTATTTTAAGTCAATTAGTTTCAGAGGGTATCTTAAAAAAATAGACCAGTAGTAAGCCAAAACAGTTGTGGGTTTTCCCCCCAGGACAATATCAGTTTAAATCCTTCTTTTCCCTATAGACCATTTCATTTCTATATCCTAAATTGGATTAAGATACAAATACCTGATTTCAACTTGTTTAAAACCTCAAGGACATTTGAAAGAAATTAATGGTACATGTTAAATATCAAAACAAAAAAGGATTTTACATTTTGGCAAGCTTTTGGATTTCAAATTGGTAGCAATTACATTTTTGTGAAACATATCTATAAAAAAGTTGTATAAAACAAGACCCAGGAGTTCCCTGGTGGTAAAGAATTCCAGGCCTTCATTGCTGAAGCCCTGGTTCAATCCCTGGTCAAGGGAACTGAGATCCTACAAGGCCTGCACATAGCCAAAAAAAGGTTGTATAATGTGCAAGGTATACTGTGATGTACAAGACTGTTTAATACATTATTTTTAACACATACACACAAAATAGTGAAAATCTAAAATTTCATCTCCAGAGGACTAATTATGACATATCCATACTACACTATCCACTATCCATACAAGTTTTTTAGATGAAGTATAAGCATGAAAATATGACATACTATGTAACACAATACAAAATGAAAGCCAGAAGTTGCAGATATACTTGCACGAAAAATTGGAAGTGTGTTATTGTGTTTACATATGTGACCAGAAACAAAGGCCTGAAAGGATACACCAGAAAGTTACCAGTGTTTGTGATTGCCCTGGGAGAAGGAAAATAGGGGGAAAGGCACTGATATATATTTGAACTTTTTACCTTGAAAGATCATGTACAATTTACAACTTGAAAATGCAAATATTTTGTATTCTTAAAAACAAGACATATACTTTGATGAAATAATTTCACTGAAGAACAAAAAATATAGCTCGTGATATCAGAACTATAACATAACCTTAAGCAGTTATAATATAAGATATATTTTTCTATTCAAGTACTTGGTGCTATATATGTTTTTATATTTTAATTTAATAAAGCCAACAAATCCCTCTTGGAAATAGGTAAGACATTAACCCTAAATTGAAGAACCCTGCTTACTAAATGAATAGTAATAATTTCTTTTTAAAAATCCACAATGTCTTTAGCAAAGTTTATTCTGAGAATTTCAGTTGATAGCCAAAGTACATCTTGAACTACAATATGTACTTTACAACTCTAAGTGATTTATGATAGTACAGAGACATAATAAACTCGAACTTTGAATTACTGACCATCTGGTTATCCATGCTATGAATAAAGTAGATTATCATCATCAGGCGTCCTTTCACTAATAACATTTTAAGTTAAATGTAATAATAAATAAAGCTAAGGATTCCAGCTTCTAGAATCTATACTACTCCTTTGATTAGTTCATTTGGATGACAAACTCTTTCAGTCACTGTTTACAATGTAGCTTTAAGGTACATTAGTTATTAGTCACAGATAACTCTGAACAGGTTCACTATTACATACTTTGATAAGCAGTGGTTACACTAACGTGTTTGTGGTTCAGTTTCGGATATTTTGTTCATTCTCCTTTGTACATAAGTCCATCTTAGGGGCCCTCAGGGAAACAATTATTTTTGTCATGCCTCTAGAATATTATTTAGAATATCATCTTTATAATTCATTAATATAAATCAATAGGTATGTAGTATAAATCTATTAAAAAGTATTCCATAATTACTCTCAAACTTCCATTAACAGAGGGGACATATAGAAGAATGCTATCAAGGTGCTATTCTAAGCACCTTGATAATGTTCCTTACTTCTAAGCTAAGCACTTGAGAACAATTATTTGTTTCCTAACCTAGGTGTATCAAAAGAACTGATAATTTTCACTCTTTCAACATTTCCGGAGTTTAACTGAGCCTCAGGCCACTCAGGAGGCTACTGGAATAAAAAGATTCAGTCTCTAAGGAAGTAACAATTTAACAATTTAAAGGGAAGAAAGGAATACAATTGACTCATCATTAACTCCTAACTTTGAAAAAGAGAAAAGTAGATAAAAGTATTGGAAAATGTTGTTCTCTGACAATTAACATACATACATTGTCCCATCCATTTTCAAAAATCCTTGTTTGAGTGGTTTTCTGCAAGCACAATGTGTGTGTGTTCACTCAGTCTTGTTCAACTGTTTGGGACCCCATGGTTTGTAGCCAGCCTGCCAGGCTCCTCTGCCCATGGAATTTCCCAAGCATTACTGGAGTGAGTTGTCATTTCCTCAAGGGGAATCTTCCCCACCCAGGGATGGAACTCATCTCCACAGTCTCCTGCAGTGGCAGGCTGATTCTTTACCACTGGGCCACCTGAGAACATGGTGGGAAAAAAGTGCTAGGAGGCAGGGCCCTTGGTTTCCATATTCTCCACACAGTACCTGTATGACCTTAGGTTTGTCACTTAACCACCAGTCTTGGCCTATTATCTCAGCTTAAAATGTCAGTATTATCTTACTAGCCTAAGCCAGAATCATCTTACCAGCACAAACCAAATCGTCCTCAGTGGTTTCCAGGTCAAAGATCCGCATTACTCACATACTCATCTGATTTCCCCAAGTAATCATGGCCTAGGAACCAGTGTGAGTAAGCCAGGTGAATTCCAGTTCCTAAACTGAACTTTTACATTACCAAGAGAATAAAAAGGCCCTGGATTGTGCTTTAAACGCTGTGACTCAAAAAATGTATTACACAGGCTAAAGATACAGTCTTAAAAAGATGATCAAGAATGACTGTCTTAACAGTGTACCATCCTGGTACAACAGCAGGGTGTATTTTCGACCATGAATCCGAGTTTCAGCATTACTGAAACCACGCCTCCCATAGAAATCCAAGAGCCATCAGAAAAACCTCTCCAAAGGGCGGGGGAGAGAGATAAACGAGGACAAGCTTTCCCAAAACAAAACAGAACCCAAACAAACAAACATTAAAAAACAAAACTGTTTTTTCTTCCCCTCTAGCTATGCAGCTGCAAATTAGCATCATCTGCGTTTCATTCCTTTTCTTTTGCAATACTAGCTACCCGCCTATAATAAACAGACCTTGTGCTCAGGGGAGAATTTACTTCCCCATCCAGTAAAAACGAAGTTCCTTATTTTCACTAACAATAAACGCCGTCTCCAATCAATATCCACCCTCCCTGGGGAGACCAGACACTCCTCTCTCGCCATCTCCCACTGCAGGCCTGACACCCCACATCCCAGAAATCGCCCCACTTTTCAAGCCCCTGCTGCACCGGTCGCGAGGCTCTGGGGGGAAGTGAAAGAGATCCAGGGTGCGGCGTGCACACCAGCACAGGCGTCCAGCCCCATCAGTGAGCCCCCGGTGCCTCCGCCGGCCGGGGTCTCGCGAAGGCGGAAGGGGAGCGGCGAGCCCCGCGCCACCCCCACTTACCCACTTTGTCTTTCCCGTACATGTGCCCAGCCACCTGATGCGAGAGAGGCACGCAGCCGTTGAGGAAGCGGAGCCTGCCGCCCGCCGGCTTCGGAGTGCCCTCGGGGGCGGTCTCGCTCGCCGGTGGGGTCCGCATTTCTGGGGGGCCAGGCGCCTCAAGCCGGAGAGGGGATGGCGGCTCCGTTGCCATAACGGAGAGCCGAGGCGGCAGCAGCCGCGATAGCAGGGGAAAAAATAGGGCGGAGGGAGAGCGCTCCGTAGGACCCGAGGGTCGCTCAGGCTCGGCCGCGAGGAGGCCCGGGGGTTCCTGCGGCTGGTGCCCGCTGTGGCCCGGGGAGGGGGCCCATGACGCCGCGGAGGCGCAGGCGCTCCCCTGCCCAATTTTCCGCTCGGGGCGGCTCTAGGTTTCCGCTTCTCTGCCGCCGCGGCTGCCGATCCCGGCGCAGCCCTGGAGACAGATCCAAG
Organism: Capricornis sumatraensis; assembly: GCF_032405125.1. NCBI lineage: Eukaryota > Metazoa > Chordata > Mammalia > Artiodactyla > Bovidae > Capricornis > Capricornis sumatraensis. The sequence continues at coordinate 5,270,092 of NW_027184612.1, forward strand.
GACAAGAGCAGCGGCGGCGGCGGCGGCGCCTCGCGCTCCCCGGGGCCTTGACGGCGACGACAGCCCCACCTCCCGCGCCCCCGCCCCCTCCCGCCGTCCTCCAGTCCCCTTAGCTGCCGCGCGCGCGTCAGCGCCGCTTGCACGGCCGCCTCTGCCGCTAGCTTCCTACTGCGCGACTCGCCGCTACTGAGCATGCCCAGAGGCCGCCCGACGGGACCCCCCGAGGCGGGGCGCGCGCTTGGCGCTGCCCGGGCGAGCGGAAGGACCTGGAAGGGGCGAGCACGAGCGGAGCTTTTCTCATCCACACCCGATGGGCCTTTTTGGTGCAGCCCTGGCTGTTACTTCATTCATTTAGTACGCGCTTCAGCGCGTCCCCGGCTTAAAGACGTCTGGTTCTTGCAGTTGTATGAGGCAGTCAGTCACTCGTTAAGAGTTGGGAGGCAGAACCGTTGCCCTGGGTAGCTTGGGAGACCGCCTTTTACCGCAATCACCTTCCTCCAACTCCCCGCTCCGGAAAGATACAATAGGAGTAAAACCAGGCAGCCTTCGAAACACCCTTTAAGTAATCCTATCCTCCTCACCAAATTGGTGCCTTTAAACAACTTATAACAAGTTATAAACAATTTATTCAAAAAATTTTGAAACCGACACTAATTTCAGACTGTAGAAGATAGGAAATAATCTTAACTTTTTTTAAGTGAGTACGTTTTTTAAAAGAAATGAGCAGGCTTTTTTTTTTTTTTTTCCTCTCTCTCTCTCCCACTGCACCCTTAACCCAAGTTCCAAGATGCTCCATAGATGGAGAACTGTGTCGAAATCAGGGGGGGGAAATGGGCGGGGGGCGGGGAGCAGTGCACACCGGGAGCGAGGGCGAGATTCTGGGATGGGACACCACAGTTGGTTCCTGTGTTTGGCATTTCAAATTAAAACTGGACCTGGCCTTACAGGTACCAGACTAAGCAAGAAATTTGGGAGTGAAATCTTAGATATCCGAATATGGCAAGTGTTATATCAGCACATACAATCTGCCCTCATAAATCCGCAAACCTGGGAGAGACATAAAACCTGGCCCGGACTCTATTCCAAAGGTGGGTCCGCTGGGCTCCAGGACCAAGCCCCTCAGGATTGCGCAAACTCAGTTGCTACCTCTCTCGGTCTCTCCCTCCTCCCTCCTCTTGCGGCTGTCAAAATCCGTACTCAACACTTCCTAAAGGTCCGGGACTCAGCTCCGCGCATGCTCAGTATCAGCCCGGGTGCTTAATACACACGTGCTGACGGCCAGTCGCTGCGCCTGCGCGGTAGCTGCCTGGAGTCAGTGCCCTTAGGACGTACGCCTGTCGCACCTTGACTCCTGCTGTCCGCGAGAGCCGGTTTGTGCTCAGTGTCCTGTGCACACCCTTGCAATCGTCGGCGCCATGAGTATGACTTCCAGCGTACGAGGTGAAGTGGGGCATGGGAGTGGGTGCGGCTGTCGGCCTGCGCACTGGTTGCAGCTGCTTGGACTGATACTGCTGCCGTGCGTTCCCGCCAGTCCTGTAACCTTGAAATACAGAAGGGCAAAAGCTCCGCGGGCCTGCAGGCTCCCCGGGCCGCATGGGGCAAGGGGGTGAGATCAGGCTACGATCGCGGGGCATAAGTGCCATGGGGGCCATGCAGGTATCTCCCCAGGTGTAGACCTCGTTTCCCCTAGCTAGCTAAACCCTAAATCCTAATGAGCCCGCTACGCTGCTAGCTTTTCTTGTTCTCCCCTGAAACTCCTCTCTGTTAGGTCACAAGACTTGGGGAAAAAGGAAAGGTAAAAACAAAAGCAAAAAAAAAAAAAAAAAAACTTCCCCCGTCTCAAGGTTTAAATCACCGTAGAGCGAAAACGTGGATTTCCTGCAGCTCTCAAGCGAGGCATGACTAATCACATTTTAGTTTTGCACATTTTTTTTTGAAAGGAAGAAACCCAATCCGAGGTCTTCAGTTTTACCAGTTTGGTTTTTTTTTTCCCCCTTTTTTTTTCAATTATGCCTCTAGCATCTGGCGCTCGGTGGCGGTAGTCCTGGAGCAAGGATTAAAAAACAGCTCGTTTCACGTTTCTCAGCCTTGCTTCCCTAGTGCTGGTACCCAGCTTTCTGAAATGTTACTTCAGAGAAGGTCCGATTAAAATTAAGGGACTTTCTAGAAGTCAATTAATATGGAGCTTCACTTTATAGCAACTCTTAGTGGTAGTATAATTGTTAATATAATAGTGTATACCCGCTGCGTGATAGAAGTGATCTTTGCCCAGATATAAAACACCACACCTCAAGGTTTGGTTCCCTGTAAAAGTAGTTAGGTAAAAAGATTGTCCAGAAGTTAATTTAAAATAGCCTTATTGATTCATGTATTGCCAGATTCTATAACAGATCCCTGGTAACTTGTGCCCTAATTTTGTAATAGATTCTATAAATTGGAAAATTGACTTGTAGCCAAAAGTTACCTAACTGAATGAGAGTGATAATGCATGACCTTTTTAAGTTACTAATGCAGTATATAAGAGCTGGTTATTTGCACAACTTATTTTCAAGTTTTGAAAGTTTTTATTTCACCTAAAAGCATAAAGATTGTTGTGAGGACTATGAGGAGGGGCCCAAAGCCTTTGTAAATCACCTCTACGGGTGCCTTCTTCCACAAATACTGTGGTGTGGCAAGGGACAGATCCATTTAGATCTCAAATTCTTCTACTCTGTTTTTAAACCAAACCTGTTAATTGCTATAGATTGAAAATCAGCTTAAATCTTTTGATTTGGGGGAGGATGATCATGTCTTTTCTCAGTTAAGTAAGTGAATTATATATATATATGTTTTATAGTTTGTGTATATATTATATTGTTATAAAGGGAATAGGATGGTGTTTGGCACTGGACGGAGGAGCCTTGTGGGCTACAGTCCATGGGGTCACAAAAGAGTCAGACACTACTTAGCAACTAAACCCACCGTAACAACAAAGCACGATATAAATAAATGTTAAATAAAAAATTAAAGGATGTGTATATGCATGCAGAATTCTTATTTATATTCAGGTAAAAAAATAATGGGTGGGAGACTTCCTTGAGGGTCTGGTGTTTAGGACTTGGAACAGATGGAGTAGCAAATCTCTTAGAGAAAAGCTTCATCTAAATTATTTCATCTGATTGATGATTGTCATTTACAGCTTTATTGCTACTTCTGTTTTAGGTATTCCTATGGAAAAGGTGTGTGAATTCATTACGTATTCTAATGTATTGTCTATAGTTATAAGATAAAGTCAAGCATTTATCTGCTGATACTTTTTAAGTTGACCTATCTTTATACTTAGTAGTGTCTCTTATAATAGTAAGCTTCTGGGGTGGCTCAGATGGTAAAGAATCCGCCTGCAATTCAGGAGACCTGTGTTTGATCCCAGGGTGGGGAAGATCCCCTAGAAAAGAAAATGGCAACCCACTCCAGTATTCTTGCCTGGAGAATTCCATGGACAAAAGAGCCTGGCAGGCTACAGTCTGTGGGGTTGCAAAGAGTCAGACACGACTGAGCAACTGTCACTCACTTCCAATGCAGGGGTCCTGGGATCCGTCCTTGGTCCGGGAACTAAGATCCTGTATGCCACTCGCCTCACCCAAAAATTAAATAAATAAATTACAATAAGAATAATAAAATAAATTAAAAAAAAATAATGGTTGCGCTAGAAATAAGATGAATGAAGATCAGGTCAGGACATGAATCTGGTAGAGGCAATGAGGATGAATAATTGGAATTGTAATCCAACAATCGCAGTCAGAGAGATGGCTTTTGGTACCCACTTTTTTTTCCTTACTGATGTATAATTGACATTCTTATACCAAACTTACTTTCTATGTAATGTTTGTGAGTGTGTGTTTGTATGTGTGCTCAGTCATGTCCAATTCTTTGGGACCCCATGGACTATAGCTTGATAGACTTCTCTGTCCATGAAATTTTCCAGGCAAGAATATGGGGGTGGGTTGCCATTTCCTACTCCAGGAGATCTTCCAGACCCAGGGATTGAACCCAAGACTCTTGCATCTCCTGTATTAGCAGGCAGATTTCTTTATCACTAGTGCCACCTGAAAAGCCCCTTTTTATAGGACACCAAATATTTATTGCAGTTTTAGAAACTATAAGAAACATTAAGCAGCTTTCACTGCTACAGAGTCCCCATTCTCGAATGACTCTTCCTCATACCCAATAGATGACTTCTAGGAAGTTTACTAAACTTCTTGCTCCTCTGTATCTCTAAAACTCACTGAATCTGCTCTCATCTTTAATTTAATCCCTTTCCTTCTACTTTACTCTCAAGGTAGAAAATAGGTGTTAGGCTGTCTGCCTTGTGCTTTGTTATGTAACCCAAACCCTGAGCACTACAATGGAGGTGGTGGCTTAGTTACCAAGTGGTATCTGACTTTTTGGGACCCCATGGACTGTAGCCCTCCAGACTCCTCTGTCCATGGGATTTTCTAGGCAAGAATACTGGAGTGGTTGCCATTTCCTTCTCCAGGGAATCTTTCCAATCTTGCTCTCCTATGTTGCAAGGGGATTTTTTACCCGCTGAACCATCAAGGAAGCCACCACCACTACAATGCATATAACCAAAACTAATCCTCTGTTATATCGTTGTCTCTTTTATTGAAACTAACTATGATTTTCCATTCCATTTAATCTCAACATATAAAAATACTGCTTGGGTTCAATAAATTTATCAAGTCATTTAAAGGATTTGTTTTTTATCTGAGAAGGAATGTGCAGATCATACTGCAAATAAAGGAGATAGCTCCTATAGGTTATAAGCAATAAATAATGAAGGGACTTGGGAGCTATCGATGAAACGAAATTGATAGAGAATTGATATTTGTTGGAGCTGAGTGAGGGTAAGTGGGAGTTCATTACACTATTTTCTGTGTTGATCTGAAGCGTTCCATAATGAAGTTTTATTTTTAATCTCAGGAAGTATTTGAATTCCACTCTTTGATGCTGAAGGATAAGATAAGGCCAAAGAGAAGTCATTTTTGTGAGAGCAATGTGATAGTAGTATAGACAGACGCAGTAGCAAATTCAAATTAGGAATCTGTTACATCTTTTTATTGAACTAACATTGGACACTGCCTGTACACTTGTCCTGGAAAGAAAAACATTACCAGGCATAGCCTACAGATCTGAGGTAGACCCAAGAAAGGCAGAGATTTAAGCACAGCTCCCCTCCCCCTCTCCTGAGGTGGAGGGTACATTCTGATTCCATGGCAGTTGACACTGGATAGGAGAGGACAGTTTGGGGCCGAAAAGAGGCTAAAGGAAAAGAAGCAGGGTGAGATTTCTGTCTTGGGTTAAAGCAAATGATTCCCACAGTAAAGAAAATTTAAGAAATGAGTTATAAATGAGGGTGTGGGATTTGGGAACAAGTTGATGTTTTCTATATCTGTAATTAATACTAAGAAAACCAAAGAATATATACAAAGAATGTAAGCCAAGGGAAAAGTAAGAAAGGGAAGGATTATTTAAAAATGTATTTTTTTGTATTTTCTATATTGGCATATGTGATAATTGTATGGATAGAAAGCATGGTTAAGCAAAGGAAGCATTTGATCTAACTATAGGACTACTGTGCATTGAGAGAGGCATACAAAAAAGGGAAGTAAGGATAACTAGAAGAGGCAGAAATAAAGCTCAGGATATTTCTGGACCCCAGTTTTGAAAGAATGTCTGAAAGGTGCCAACTGAAATCTCTTTAGAAATTAGGTCTTGATAAAATCCCTTGTTTACCCTGAGATTGTGTCTGTTCTTCATAGGTGTATACACTGTCAAGAACTAAATGTTAGGGTTTTGCTTATTGCTTTTATCTGTTTACTGTCTTGGGTTTTCAATTCTTTGTCCATTGTAATTGTTGACTTTGGAATCCATCATTATTCTCATCTATCTCCATATAGTTTCCTTTTCTCTCTTTTCCCTAGAGTTGCCAGTGGCATCCATAGCTTTTTGCCAGAAAGACTGATTCAAGCTGCAGTAATGAAATGATAAAACAGCAACATTTTTCTTATTCTGGGAACTTTTATATTTGTCTGTAATGAGGTTAGAGAATTAGAATTTGGGAAGGAGGGAGGGATGGAAGTTGTTTTCTTAAGACTTTATCTGACTCTGATTCTATCAAACTCATTGGAGCAAATGCAAAGCCATTTCCCTAGCACACATATGGTGCCGTGAAATTTATGTACTGTCATAAGTGACCCTCCTTGGGTTAGGGTAACAGAGTACATGTTTTGAGACAAATTAATCCTAGCCAGTTGCAGATGTTTTCAATCTCAGACGTTTATATAATATGTAAGCACCATTAAAACATATATGTTAGCAATACTTCAAATTGCACCTCCAAAGTAAGTAGTAACTAAGATCAACAGCATTTAGGGAATTATTTTATTTCAGTCTTTTGGCTGTTTGCCGCTTTTAAGTCTGCCTTAAGGATTCAGCATTCAGAAGACGTAATTGAATATATACCTTTGAAGCTCTATGTTAGCCCAGTTTGTGATGGGTAATTAGCTATTCAGAGTGGCTTTCCCTTAGCTAAGAAGTGGATTCCCATACCTCCTGACATTTTGTCTAGGGAATTCCATGATTGAAAAAATGCATCAGAAACGAAGATCTTGAATCAAACTAGAAATCCAGAGCTAGTGTCAGCCCTGCTTGGAGTTGCCACAGAATGATACTATGAAGCAGGTAAAATTCAAGGCAGGGAATTCCCCAGCAATCCAGAGGTTAGGACTCCATGCCTTTATTGCCATGGGCCTGGGTTCAATCCCTAGTCAGGAAACTAAGATCCCATAAGATGCACAGTGGCACCAAAAACAAAAAATCTATAACCTTTATCACTGAGGAAAAAAATAACATTTGTAATAAAGAAATAAATTTTTGAAAAATGTTTGATTAATGAAACATAGCATTCAAGACAAATCTATACAAGGCGTGTAGCTGAAAATATCTTTCAATGAGGCCAAAGGTTTGAAGCTATCAAATGACTTATTAACTTTTTGCAGTCATGCAGCACATGGGAAGGGTATAAAGTTAATGTTTGTTCTAGGGGATTATAGCAGAGAGGAATAGAAGGGTTACGTTGCCAGAAAAACAAACTAAATTTTTTCGCAGAGAAAAATACTGTGGTTGAAAACAGGAGCCAAGGAACATGCTAATTAGAAACACTTGATAAAAACTAAATTATTAAACAAGCTAGAAGGGAAGACTAAGATAAAAGGAACTAAGTGTGAGAATGGTTATTTCCTTCCATTAGAGTTTTGTAAGAATGAGCTCCAGTTTTATGTAAGGTACAATTAGATTCAATGATTACTCACATTAGTACAATAAGAAATTTGACTCAGTAGTGCAAGTAAGCCATACAGTTAATTATTCATTTTATGTTTTTATTTGGCTTTGGAATGTGTTTTTTGTACTTATCTCTCTAGGGCTTTATTTGATAGTCTGGGAACTTATTTCAAACACTGAGAAGATCTGACTCAGGAAATGCTGGGACGCAGTCCAGTGTGTTTATCCTGACCCCTGTTCAACTTCTTCCTGCAGTCCACTCCATGCTGGGACTAGACAACTCTCCTCTGAGGCTGAGGCTAACCAGACTATGCAGCACCCTCTTCTCTCCACAATTCTCTGGAACTGGGGTAGTTGTTAAGTGCTTGGATTTCCAAAGGATCCTTGAAAAGCTACTTTAAAAAAAGAACAAATAGATGGCCTATTAGTCAAACAAATAATTGGGCAGGAAAATGTCTTTTTTTTTTAGTTAATTTTTTTTTTTTTATAACACTGAACCATTTTGTATTGGGGTTTAAAATGTTGTGATAGTTTCAGGTGAATAGTGAAAGGACTCAGCCATACAAACAGTCGTTAAATTTAAAATGAATTTGTGGAGAATTCACATCATTCACTAGTGGATCATGTAAATTTAGAATTTATTAAAGGAGAATCTAACTGTAATTATATTATGTTTTCTATGAAATTAGTATATTCTGGTTCTTATTTTAATGAGACACTTTGAAATTAAAAAAAAAAATTTGCGTGACTGAATGTTTAATATTAAGGCTTGGTTTAATTTTGTCCTTTCTTGCTTTTTCTTTGGATTGCATTTCTCTTTGAGGTTATTCCTTTTTAAATGACTATAGGACCTACTATTTAAATGAATCACTTTGTTAACATAATCACCTCCTGATAGTAAGAGGGATAAGAGGTTCTTGTTTGTAATCTGAATTTTTATGGCCTTATTTGTAATCTGGATTTCATTATGTGTGAGGTTTTTTTGCCTTTTTTTTAAGCAATAGATATGTGCAGGCTCACTAATTTAACTAACATCACTCAATAGAAAATATACAATTGCCTCAGTAAGGGCTGGGGAAAGTTTTAACAAGGGACTACTACACCAGTGTGTTCTGATCATTTTGTTAACGTTAAAAACCTTTGACTGTTGGGATACTTAATACTCAAAACTTGCATTTCCTGAACGTTCTTGTTAGATTATAAGTATGCGTTTTGGTTTTGATAATTATTCCTGTTTTCCTTCCCTACTCTAGTTGAATGGATTGCAGCTGTTACCATTGCTGCTGGAACAGCTGCAATTGGTTATCTAGCTTACAAAAGATTTTATGTTAAAGATCATCGCAACAAATCTATGGTAAACCCTCACATCCAGAAAGACAACCCCAAGGTAGTACATGCTTTTGACATGGAGGATTTGGGAGATAAAGCCGTGTACTGCCGTTGTTGGAGGTCCAAAAAGGTAAGAGAAACAAGTCCTTTATGTCAATGTCATTTTTAATGTAACATTCCTTTTTAAACTATCTTGTCAAGCTGGCATCATCATGAATTGTTAAGATCTGTTCTTTGGGCTTCCCTGGTGTCTCAATCGGTAAAGAATCCACCTGCAATGTAGGAGACCTGGAGTCCTTGGATCGGGATGATCCCTTGGAGAAGGAAATGGCAAACCCATTCCAGTATTCTTGCCTGGAAAGTCCCATGGACGGAGGAGTCTGGTGGGCTGCAGTCCATAGGGTCTCAAGAATCAGACACAGCTTAGCAACTACACCACCACCACCACCATCCTTTCTTCTTTTCTTTCTCTTTTTAATGGAATCTCTATTTTCTGTGTACTCTTCAGGAATATATTTACTGAAATGTATAACCACCACGCAATAAAGTTACATCACAGCCTTGTTGAGTCAGGTGAATGTAACCATATTCTTTGCCAAAGAAGAGGGAAAAATTCCTTTGCTTATGTTTAGAATTTCTTCCCCAAGTGTGTCTTAGTGTCCCCTATCCCAGGAAAAGGAGTATGCAGCCTAAATAAAAAGAGAAACAAAAAATTAAAATAATAAATAAATGCAAAGAGAAATAGGTCTTTTTTTTTTTTTTTTTTCCTCCTCTTGGGATTTCAAGCTCCTGGATTCTAGGATAAGTTTTGGAGATATCTAGAAATTCACCTGAAACTATCACAACATTGTTTATTAATCAGCTAGTAGCTCTGTTGGTAAAGAATCCTCCTGCAATGCAAGAGACCTGGATTCGATTCCTGGGTCAGAAAGATCCCCTGGAGAAGGGATAGGCTACCCGTTCCAGTATTCTTTTGCGTCTCTTGTGGCTCAGCTGGTAAAGAATCTACCTACAATTTAGGAGACCTGGGTTCAATCCTTGGGTTGGGAAGATCCCCTGGAGAAGGAGGGAAAGGCTACTACCCACTCCAATGTTCTGGCCTGGAGAATTCCATGGACTATATAGTCCATGGGGTCGCAAAGAGTCAGACATGACTGAGTCTTTATTTTATACCTCAATAGAAAATGAAAGTTTTTTTTTTTTTTTTAATAAATAAAAATTAACTGCTAGTTTAAAAAAAGAAATATCAAGAGAAACTATGAGAAAATTGCCCCTGAAGATTTCTTACCTAGTACATATGGACTGACCCTGTATCCTAAGCTTTCTTTAAGCTGCAACTCCTATATTTAAATATCTAACACAAGATTTTTTTGTATCTTTTTTTCTTTTGTGAGAATTGCATTTTATCAAGTTCCATTTGGAAGTATGCCTGTGATACATGCAGCTTCTAGATAGTGATGACAGCTAGTGATCTAAAGATGGTAAAATGTTCTTCTAAGGTCATCTTGAAAAGCTTCATACATTGAATGACTTTAGAATTTCTGGCATATTTAGAGAAATACAATGACATACTGTGTGTACTGCCACTATTTAGCATTTAAATAAAATAGATTTGATACTATGAGGCCTAAGAACATAGACAATAAAAATGATGTATCTATTTCTGAAAGCATGTTGTATTCGGGACCTCATCCCACAGTGGAAATCTATTATCACAAATTACATGTTACAGATAAGGAAGAAGTCACATACCAGGTACTGGAAAGCAATCCTACTTACCCCCTTCTCTGGCTGCGGTTGATGTTGTATAATCCAGTGATGACAGACCACTTAGATTAAGAATTTAGTAATATCTTTAGAAATTTCTTTTTTTTTTATTTTTATTTTTACTTTATTTTACTTTACAATACTGTATTAATTTTGCCATACATTGACATGAATCCTAAGTCCAGAGTTGTATTGGTCCTTTAGTCAATGATCTAAAATAGTTCATTTAGTTTCTATTACTAGATACATGCATGAGAACACTTAAAATAGTGAAACAGCAGGTGTCATAGATGTGTATAGTTGGTGCACTATGAGTGCTTTAAATAAAAGAAAGAGCTTGTTACACTGTGGGCTCAAATTTTCTGGAAAGGCATAGTGATATCCATAGGAGTTCAATTGCCCCCTGGGAAGATGAATCAATGAAGACTCTACTCTGATCCTTGTACCTCCTTCCTCAAAAGAATAAGTCCGAATCAAAAATCTTAAGTACCAAGGAAACAGTTCACCTCAAACTGGGACTTGAACCCATGTGCAGGGTCTCGAACACAGCCAGAACCCTGCTTGGGACTGTAGCCCATGTGGTGGGGACTGGAACCCAGCTTTCCATTGATCTTATATGGAGGCTTAAGTTCTAGTGGAAGTTGACTTGTTTGCCATCTTGGACCTTTTTGGTTCTAATCGGTTTATGTCATGTCCTTGGGCTACATCATTCTTTTAAAGATTGTGCCCTGCGCCCTTCCCTCCTGTTTCATCTTCGAAAGGAGTTTGCCTCCCAACATGGGGGAGCACCCTGTCGGGGAGTTCAGACATAAAGTTATACTTAAACCAGAGTGCTCACTGTGGGAATGAAGAAAAATGAACAGATATATGAAACATTTTGAAGGAAGGATTAGCCAGTGAAGGAAGGATTAACTGTGAATGATTTGTGTGGAAGATTGAGGGAGGAAAACTGAAGCTCACTGAAGTGTCTTGCTTAAGATAGGATTGTAGGGTTAGATGAGATGGTGCCATCAATGGAAATAAGAAATTCAGAGTGAATGGCTGATTTTTCAGGACACCAATGAAAATTGCAATATCAAAAGTGACATTGAGGTGACATTTGAATAGAAACATACAGCAGTCTGAAGTGTGGGACTAAAGTTGAGGCATCAGGGTTGGAGATAGCAATCAGCAGAACTGTGAGTCAAGAATAGGAATGCAGCAGATCCTTGGTACAGATAAAAATCAAGGAAGGGCTAAGTAAGAAATCTTTGGAGAATTTTCTGTGTCTTCTAAAAAGGAAAAAGAGTCAAAAAAGGAGATGAAATGGACACCAGAGTTAAATGAAAACTAAGAATATCGTGGCTTCAGAGTGAAAAAGGGAAAAGTTTCAAAGAAGATTTTGTTATGAACATCAGTGTGTGCAAAAGACAAGGAGGTGAATAGACTGTTAAACTAAGACTGTGGGGTAAAGCAATTAGGCAATTGACCTTTTGGCATCATTTGAACAGAATAATTAGAATAGGAGCTGTGTCCAAGTTGGTTACAGTATGAATGTATAAATATGACACTGCATGGAAAAGAAAAGAAATACGATGACTGCTTGAGTGAAGCCAAGAGTGTTTGCTTTGGTTGAGTGTTTGGACTGCAAGGAGATCAAACCAGTTGATCCTAAAGGAAATCAACCCTCAAGATTCATTTGAAAGATGGATGCTGAAACTGAAGCTGCAATACTTTGGCCACCTTATGCAAAGATGCAGCTCATTGGAATTAACCCTGATACTGGGAAAGACTGAAGGCAAAAGGAGAAAGGTGTGGCATAGGATGAGATGGTTAGATAGTATCACCAACTCAATGGACATGAACTTGAGCAAACTCCAGGAGATGGTGAAGGACAGGAGCCTGGCATGCTGCAGTCCATGGGGTCACAAAGAGTCTGACATGACTAAGCAACTGAACTACAGCAACAAAGGGTCAATAAAGCAAATATGGGCTTTTACAAACTAAGATCTCAAGTATTTCAGGAAAAATCACAAATGGACACAAGCTAATGGTTTAAATGTTTCCATTTTCTCAATGTCTTCTTTCTTTTTAGGCTTGTCTTTTATGTCATTATTAATCCTCTTTGCATCTGTGATTTGTCAGTTCTGAATTTTCACTGAAGCTTGGGCACTTTTTATTCTCACATGAGTGGATTCAGAGATCACTGTGAATGCTTTTCAAATTAGTGGATGTGCTTGTTCTCCAGAAATTTTTGAAAACTCCACACATTCCTGAGGTTCTTTAAGGTTGTCACACAGGTGCCAAGTCATATATTTACATGTCTATGCACAGAAGGCCTATAATTGATAACTTTGATTAGATGCCTATATTGAGTTTACATTCAGTAGTTTTTCTTCATATAAACCAGTTGTTTTTATAATATTAATAATATAACAAAATTTAAGCTCCTATCCAAAAAAAAAGTTTCATGTGATATAAACTAATTCAATTTTAATCCATTCTTTTTTTATCGAAGTATAGTCAATTTACAATATTGTGTAAGTTTCATTGTATATGTTTGGCTGTGTCCCTTTGCTGTTCACCTAAAACTACCATAACATTGCTTGTTAATTAGCTATACCCCAATACAAAATAAAAAGTTAAAAAAAAAATATTGTGTAAGTTTCAGGTGTACAGTGGAGTGATTCAGTTTGGGTTTGTTTTTTTTTTTTTTTTTTGCGGAGTATATTCCATTATAGGTTATTACAAGATATTGGATATTATTATATCCAATAATAATAATCCATATTGCTTATCTATTTTTTACATGTGGTAGTTTGTATCTGTTAATCCTATACTCTTAATTTGTCCATCTCCCCTCTAATTCATTCTTAAGATACAGTCACTAGTAACCTGTTTTGTGTTTCTAACATTTTGAGTAGTTTTCTCAGACCTAATGAATCAGATCTCTTAGTCATGTTCGGAGAAGGCAATGGCACCCCACTCCAGTACTCTTGCCTAGAAAATCCCATGGATGGAGGAGCCTGGAAGGCTGCAGTCCATGGGGTTGCTAAGAGTCGGACACGACTGATCGACTTCACTTTCACTTTGCACTTTCATGCATTGGAGAAGGAAATGGCAACCCACTCCAGAGTTCTTGCCTGGAGAATCCCAGGGACAGGGGAGCCTGGTGGGCTGCCATCTATGGGGTCACACAAAGTCGAACACGACTGAAGTGACTTAGCAGCAGCAACATGGTTCATTCCTCCTCTCTTCTCACCCACACCCCGCCCCCCTAGTGTGGCCTCTGCTCTTCAGAAACTAGCTTGTTTGATAGTATTTCACAAAAGGGCTATCCCTAAGTAAAGTGAGAGAAAAAGGAGCCAATACAAAGGAAATGATTAAAACAACTACAGGGAGAAATCCCATCTGAGACCATGGTGGGTTGAGAGACTGGAAGGAAACAAAAGGACAAGCAATGATTTGAGATTCGCCCTTAACAAGAAATAGTCTTTCAAAACAAGATGAGGGAACCTTGATATCAAAGGGAACAGTTTTCAGCAGTCTTACTAGATTCCCATCCCCTACACACCTCAAATAGGTTACATCATTTACTGAGTTATGTGGTGGCCATTGGGTAGGCAGGAGAAAGTTTGAACAAGGACCGAAGGAGAAAGCAGACTAAGAAATAAGGGGAAAGATGAGCCAGTTCATGTCAGTAGCTCAACTGAAATTGAAATGTAACTGGAGAATCATTTTCTTTCCTTTACAACTTCAGAATTTGAGTTGCAGTTTTTTGTTAGTGGTGAGTTTGTTTTTGTTTTGAGGAGCTGGGCTGTGATTATGGAAAGTCTCCATCCCATTAATGGTTAGAGGTGTGTTGCACTGACTCCCTTTCTTCACAGACACAATATTCTAAATATTGGTTACATTGCTTGCCCAATCCATATGAAGACAGTCTTGTAAAGTCTTAATTTTTTCTTATGTATTTTCCTATTATATCTACTATCTTATGCTTAACATTGCTAAAGTTAAGTACATAAGAATGATAGAAAATGTCATATTCTCTCTTGTAGTCTCAAAGATCTCATTGCTTTTATGTTCTTTCTCAACCAAAGCAAGTTCATTCCTCAGAACAATTTATGGTAATGAGCCAGATGGCCCCAGGCAGCCTCCTTGGAAATTATAATCCAAACTCTAATTAAAAATACAAAGTTTAGAGAAAGAAGATTCAATTTTTTTTTTAAATTTTTGCAAGTAGAATAGATAATTCAAGGAGTATTTATTTACCTCTATGTTGAATCTCCCTAAAAACAGAAACAGCTTAATTTGGGATGTGAGAACCAACCATTAAGAAGAAACACATTTTGTGTTTTCTTATGAACATCCTACCAAGTCTGCTAACTTTCCAAGAGGAGAACAAGGATCTCTAGGGTTTTTTCCCCTAAACATTTATTCCCATCTCTTCTCCACACCCTGTCTTCTCTACTTGTAAAGCTGCTTAAGATTTGTAATTTTCTAATTGGGTTAACAAATGATAGGATATTTTCTGGACATACAGAGAAGGCAGCCAATTTAATTCTCAAAATTTTCCCCAGGATTTGTTAATAAATAAACAGTGACATCTTAGAACAAATTTAGAATCATCTGTGAGCTAAACGTTTTCTCCTCATCAATTTTCTGGTTCTTTTAAGTATTGATACTACATGAACTGAATTAAATATACCTTTTTTTTAAAAATTTCAGCTCTTTGCTTGACATTTTTAACACATTTAAAATTTTAAATGAAAGAGGGCTAATAAAATTTGTTTTCATTATATTATTATTTAATACAAAAACTGCTGTACTTCCTAGATTATGCTCAAAAGTATATATCCACCACATGTTTTCTTTCTCCTGCACAGAAAGGTAAAAAATGAAATAAGATACTTTCTGAAAAACACAAATATTGTCAGATAATTTGCCACTTGAATTTTTGTACCAATAATTACCATTCATTAGTTTATACTGTATTTAGATGTATGAGTTAATTTTAATAAATATATTTCAGTAATACATATAGCACATTTTTATGAAATTGCTAACCCTTTCTTGAAATAACTCATTTTGGCTCTTTGTTGTTTGTTGGGAAAAAAAAAAGTTTAATCTTTTCATCATCTTAAAATAAGAAATCTCTAATGGATAAATATGACCAACCTAGATACCATATTGAAAAGCAGAGACATTACTTTGCCTACAAAGGTCCGTCTAGTCAAGGCTATGGTTTTTCCAGTGGTCATGTATGGATGTGAGAGTTGGACTGTAAAGAAAGCTGAGTGCTGAAGAATTGATGCTTTTGAACTGTGGTGTTGGAGAAGACTCTTGAGAGTCCCTTGGACTGCAAGGAGATCCCACCAGTCCATTCTGAAGGAGATCAGCCCTGGGATTTCTTTGGAAGGAATGATGCTAAAGCTGAAACTGCAGTACTTTGGCCACTTCATGCAAAGAGTTGACTCATTGGAAAAGACTCTGATGCTGGGGAGGATTGGGGGCAGGAGGAGAAGGGGCGACAGAGGATGAGATGACTGGATGGCATCACTGACTCGATGGACATGAGTCTGAGTGAACTCTGGGAGTTGGTGATGAACAGGGAGGCCTGGAATGCTGCGATTCATGGGGTCGCAAAGAGTCCGACATGACTGAGCGACTGAACTGAACTAATGGATAAATACAGAATGCCTAATCTTCACATGAAGTTTGGGAAATTATTCTGACTAATATTAGGTAATATAGGAAGTACTATTAAAAGATGTATTGGCCTCTGAACAGAATGATTTTGAATCCTGAGTTTACATTTTAAAGGCATGCAGAGGTTTATATACTTAGAAAAAAAAAGCATAAAAGTTAATTAAGAAATAGCCAGGGTCTACTTAGTCACTCCTTTTTTCTGGAGGAGAAACAAAAGTGAAAGTCACTCAGTCGTGTCTGACTCTGTGACCCCATGGACTGTACAGTCCATGGAATTCTCCAGGCCAGATTACTGCGGTGAGTAGCTATTCCCTTCTCCAGGGAATCTTCCCAACTTAGGGATCAAACCCAGGTCTCCTGCATTGCAGGAGGATTCTTTACCAGCTGAACCACAAGGGAAGCCCTTTGGAGGAGGGGAGGAGTATAATTGATTTACAATGTTGTCTTAGTTTCAGGTGTACAGCAAAGTGAATCAGTTATACATATACGTATATCCACTCTAGTTTCTTTTCCTGTATACATTAACCAAATAGTTAACCTATTTTATATACAGTAGTGTGTATATGTCAATCCCTATTTTAAAAATGGAGTTTTTTTTTTTTTTTAACAATGCAAACCTTTTTTCTCACTGTAAAATCACCTGTGTTTGTATATTAAATATATGTCACTTTGAAATGCTGTTCTTTGCTTTGGAATACAGTTCCATTTGATTTTTATATGGCCTGTTTTGTCATCCATGCAAGAAAACCCTGAAAGCTTGAGTTCATCTTTTTCTACAAGGACTTGTTTGTAATATGAATATACTGTGCCACATCTTATTGACAGAAACAATTTAAATTTCATATATATCACATTTGTATTGCTACCCCAGGATAGATTTTACATCTAGAAATTTACAATATGATGATAACTTGAGTTTTTTTCAAGGTAGTTTTTAACTAATTTACTGCCTCTCAGAATTATATACAGATAGTAAAATTAAGATTGAACTTCTTTAACATCAACTGAATGTCACTTTAGTCTTTGACACATTTCATCAAGGTTAAAGATTATATACCATCATTGTCTAGTTTCAGGTACTGAAAATTATACTTCCTTGATGGAGTAATAAGGTGATCTTACTCTTCAGACCAAGACTCCTAGCACTTTACTCTTCTAAATAGGCTCCTTCAGTGGAAGAGTATACCTTATTCTAGAGTGAAGTTACATTCCAGACAAAAAGAATAAAACAAAGATTCTAGGTATCATCATTTGACATGAAATAAAAATAAAAGGTAAAATATAGAAGGAAAGAAAATAATTTACTGATAATTATAAAATCCTGAGAAACACCTAAAAACATTGTTGAATTCTTATTTTCATCATTTAACAATAAAGAGGATATACTTGCAAAAAACCAGTGATATACAGGCACACACACACAAATATATATTTATATATATGTGATATATATCAAGAATAGTCAGATATGAAATATATACTTAATGCCTGTAAAACATATAAAGCAGAAATGTTCATATCAGAAAAATGCATGAGACCTGAGGATGAAGAACAGAAGAGAAATAAAATAGGACTTGGCCAAAAAACTCCCAAGTTTATTTGGAAGAATAAATAGGTAAAGGGTAAATTGGAAAGTTTTAACAAAGAAGAAATGTGAAGGAAAACCAGCCCTACCTAATACTGAAGCAATTTTAAACACAGTCATTATCTCGTAATAGGCTGATGAATAAGATAATGTGGAACCTATAAATAAGCACTTTATATGTAGACTTAGTTTTGATAAAATTTTGAATGAATGTATAACAATTTGGGAGGCAATCACTTCTAATAATACTGAAGCAACAGATTCTTAAGTGCTGTTCTTAGAACAGCATTTTGCAAGTGGCACTCCACAGAACCTGATGATAATGGACATCAAAGAAGTGTTTGTAAATCCAGTCAGCCTAGGAAATTTGAGGTTAAAATTGTGTATCTGTGTGTGTTTTTATTGGAGAATAATTGCTTTACAATATTGTGTTGGTTCTGCCATACGTTAGCATAAATCAGCCACAGGTATACATATGTCCTTTCCCTCCTGAACCACCCCTCCCAACTCCCACCCCGTGTGTGTGTGTTTTTAATAGTAGTTCCTCTTTAAAATAATAATATATGTTGTTAACCAAGAGAACTGTATATGTTTTTTGTATACGAAATGAAACCAAATCAGAATATTTTGCAGGACTTCTTATTTTGCAGTGAGCTCTGGGGAAGCACCGTGTTAAATATTTAGTTTTGTCCCTTTTCCCCAATGTGAGATCTTGAAAACAAATGGAAATTTATCACATCTCCAGGAGAAAGAAGTCTCCATGATGGATGTTAACAAGGGAAATACTGGCTTATTTGTATGAAAGTACAGAAATTAAAGATATGAACAAATAAGCAAAATAAAAAGGGTTAGGGTGAAAAATTGCTATAAAGTTGATTAGCAAAAGGATAATGAACAGATTGATTTTGAACAAATTATGAACCTAAACTCTTTCCAGTAGATAGGTCAGGGATACAATTCACTAGAAAGGAAATATGACTAGTACATAAACATAAAAAAGGTTTTTCACATCCATAAGCAGATATCACAAATGGAAATGCAGTTAATGATCTGTGTTTTATCCACAAGTCAATTTCTTTCTCCTCCTTAGTGTGTACACTTTACGTATGCTCATTCAGAAAACCATCTCTAAGGTAGCCAAGAAAAATCTACTGAGTTATTGTGTTATATATGTGAATTAAGTGACACCCTACTCTGCCAAACATAATATTGATTTTGCAGTTAGACATTTCACATTCTTTCTCTTCCTAGTTCCCACTCTGTGATGGATCTCACACAAAACACAATGAAGAAACTGGAGACAACGTGGGACCTCTGATCATTAAGAAAAAAGACACTTAAATGGACACTTTTGATGCTGCAAACCAACTTGTCATGATGTTTCCTGATTGTTTAATTAGAATGACTACCACTTCCATCTAATTCACCTCCCCTGGGTTCTAGATGTGTGGTAAACTGTAGCTTTCATATTCACGGCATTTGCCTTACATGTGGAACCATTGTGGTGCACATCTGTTGAAACAAAAAAGGAAAAACAAAAAACCAATCTCATGGCCTGTGGGTTATTTTGGTCATGTAAGGATCTGTTTCTTTACATTTAAAACTGACATTAGAATATAGTTGTATGTCAAAGTTAACGTATTAAATTATTCTCAAAATCATGTATGTGCAGATTGTACTTGTAAGTTTCAAAGAATTAATCACCATTTAATATTACTTAGCCTAGAAAGTAAAATGGGTGTGATTAAAGCTACATTAATCTCCTAATAACAATCTAGGAAAAGCCTATTATGACCTTGGTTTTTTCCTTGATCATAATACTGATACTAAGAAAATACAGTTTCTGGGTTTTCAATCAAAATGAATGTTAATTCTGCTTAATTATAAGTGGGCCAGGTCAGTAATAAAGGGACAGTAACTTCTTTGTATTCATCTTCCTGGAAATTTCATCAATCCATTAAGGAAACCAATAGTCAAAATTTAGATGAAAGTAATAAGAGATTTTAAGTTGTCATGAAGGATGTCTTAAAATGTTAGGTTCCAGAATTCTCACCAAGAAGTGGCAAGCACTTGAACTGGGGACACTGAAGGAATTGGAGCACATAATGCCAAGTCTCTTGAACACTAAACACACATCCTTGGCAGAAATGGTGATAATGAGGGTAGATCAAAGGCATGGGAAGATTTTTATTTCCTCATTCTCAATTACCAGGCATATGGTTACAAAAGAAACTATTTTGGAGAGAAACATAAGAATTACATCCTCTTTTAAGTTATATAATCTTAAAAGCAAAAATTTGAAGACAAGTTTTTCTTTATGTAATATTCTTCAAAGACAGACCAGTAACTTTGCATTTCATTGCTGATTTAGGAAAGAATATGAAAACTGAAGATATTTAGGAGCAATAAAATAATGAAGACAGGAATAGTATATAGGCAGACATATTTGGAAACTGACAAAGTTAATAGGTAAACTCATTTCTTTGCAGATGCTTGAATTCTCAGTAGTAATCGGTCATGTAGAATCCAGAATTACCTTGGAAGTAACAGAAGTCAGTGAAACCAAACATCAGTGTTATTATATTAAACATGCTCATTGGCATTTTTTTTAACATATTGGTTTGTATATTACGGTAGATAGAGTTGATCCCAAAATTGTGTGTACCAGTTTTTAAGTAGTGCACGTGTCTTAGTTAAACTTGTCTTCAAGACATATCTTCACAAAATCTAAAGTTACTGAAACTGAGTGGAACCCTGTGGGGCTTTCTACCAGGTCTTTCTGTCCCCCATTTCATTGTGATCTTCCACGAATTCCAAAGGGTAGATTTGAACAGTTGCAAATCAAGAGAAGAGCAGCCAAGAAATCACCTGAGGCAAGATTAAAAGGAGCAAAAATACTCATCAAGATTCAGTTTCGGTCACTCAGTCGTGTCCGACTCTGCGACCCCATGGGCTGCAGCACACCAGGCCTCCCTGTCTGTCACCAACTCCCAGAGTTTACTAAACTCATGTCCATCGAGTCGATGATGCCATCCAGCCGTCTCATCCTCTGTTGTCACCTTCTCCTCCTGCCTTCAATCTTTCCCAGCATCAGGGTCTTTTCAAATGAGTCAGCTCTTCGCATCAGGTGGCCAAAGTATTGGAATTCAGCTTCAGCATCAGTTCTTCCAATGAACATGCATGACTGATTTCCTTTAGGATGGACTGGTTGGATCTCCTTTCAGTCCAAGGGACTCTCAAGAGTCTTCTCCAACACCACAGTTCAAAAACATCAATTCTTTGGCACTCAGCTTTCTTTATAGTCCAACTCTCACATCCATACGTGACTACTGGAAAAACCATAGCCTTGACTAGATGGACCTTTGTTGGCAAAGTAGTGTCTCTGCTTTTTAATATGCTGTCTAGGTTGATCATAACTTTTCTTCCAAGGAGTAAGCGTCTTTTTATTTCATGGCTGCAGTCACCATCTGCAGTAACTTTGGAGCCCCCAAAAATAAAGTCTGCCACTGTTTACACTGTTTCCCCATCTATTTCCCATCAAGTGATGGGACCAGATGCCATGATCTTTGTTTTCTGAATGCTTAGCTTTAAGCCAAATTTTTCACTCTCCTCTTTCACTTTCATCAGGAAGTTCTTTAGTTCTTCACTTTCTATCATAAGGGTGGTGTCATCTTTATATCTGAGGTTATTGATATTTCTCCTGACAATCTTGATTCCAGCTTGTGCTTCTTCCAGCCCAGCGTTTCTCATGATGTACTCTGCATACAAGTTAAATAAGCACAGTGACAATATACAGCCTTGACGTGCTCCTTTTCCTAATGGGAACCAGCCTGTTGTTCCGTGTGCAGTTCTAACTGTTGCTTCCTGACCTGCATACAGATTTCTCAAGAGGCAGGTCAGGTGGTCTGGTATACCCATATCTTTCAGAATTTTCCACAGTTTATTGTGATCCACACAGTCAAAGGCTTTGGCATAGTCATCAAGATTAGGAGTTCCTTATCTTAATCAGAGCCCACTTTTGATCCACTGTTTGAGAAACCCTCATCAAGGTCTCCAGTTGAGACAGTGTTTCAAGGGTGAAGCCAGGTTTGTCTTCCTCTGCCTGGTAAAGCAATAAAAGCCATCCTTTCTACTACATCCAAAACCATCTCTGAGGTTTGACTGGCACCAGTGTACAGAGAGGCAGAGCTTTTGGCAATGGTATACAAACTCTGATTCTACCTGAAAAATTCTTAGGGTGAATTTTTTCATGCCTCTTCCCCCCTTTTAATAATAAGTATGACTAGGTCAGCAATAGCATCATGCTTTTAAAGGTGAATTGCTTTAAAGAAAAATACATCTATGAACTCCCAGATTTACTGATGAAAGGACATCCTTTAAACAGACTAAGCTTTTTTTTTTTTTTTTTTTTTTCTGGCCATGGCATGTGGCATCTCAGTTCCCCGATAAAGGATTGAGCCCGTGTCCCCTGTTGTGGAAGTTGTGAATCCTAACCACTGGACCACCAGTGAATTCTGTAGTCTTAATTTTGAATTTAAAATGATAAATTATGAGTCATGCATTTTTATAGCTAGCGGAAGAAAAAAAACTAGTGCCAATTGTCAAAACTTTATCAATGGTATAGGTGGGTGAGTATGTTTATGGTAAAATTGGAAATGACCACCTTATTGTGAAAGGCAGATCTACTATAGCATTTAATTAGATAAGTGTAGTTCCAGGGTCATGTAAAATTCTATTACATGCTTTTGAACTAGAATTCCTTTAGGATTTTAAAACCTTTTCATGTTACTAACCTAAAAGTTAAGTAGGTGTTGTGTACAGTTACTGTTCTCACTTAAACACCTTAAAACTTCTGATTGCTTTTTCCTTTGATTAGAGATCAAGCAAGTGGGACTCCCCCATACCATCACTATCTTTTTTTCTTTATATCATTTATGTTTTATGGATTTCTGCAGTAAGAATCTGCCAGGTTGGGAAGTTTCTTATGAAGAAATTGTTTTGCAGCTATTTAGAGTGATATACACCTATTCATGCAGATATTCATTAAGCATTTATTATAGACTGTGTAATTGAGAACAAAACACTTTATAGAATTAAGAGCTCACAGTTTGGATTATATCATCTATGACATAGTTTATATTATTATGATAATTTATGATTTGGGTTATTTTCCTTGACATTATAACAGGTGCAGTCAGTACACCAATTCTTTCTACCAGGTAGGTGGATTTATTTGATTTTATATTAGTTATCAGAGATTTTAAAATGAACATTGGTAGGACTTCCCTGGTTGTCCAATGGCTAAGACTCCACACTTCCAGTGCAGGGGGCCTGGGTTCAATCCCTGGCCAAGGAACTAGATCCCACATGCTTCACCTAAGGAGTCACACACAGCAGCTATTAGTAAAAGATCCCACATGCCACAATTAAAGAACCTGCACACTGCAACTAGGACCTGGCTCAGCCAAATAAATACATAACTTTTTTAATTGGTTAAGGTTCCTCCTAATTAGCAACATGTTTGATGCTTGAGTCTCTCAGGGTATTTTACTCTACTAGCTGTCAGGAGCTGTGCTTTTCCTCCCCAATTTTAACACCAACTGATGTCAGGCAAAGCCACCTCTTAGCCTTTTAATTAGAACATTTGGACAAAATGGCATGTTAGGCATTTGTTCCCCAATTCTAGGCCACAACTAAAATTTCAGCATCCCCAAAGGGGTGAAAAAAAGGGTTGATAGACGATCAACTTGAACTCCATTTTTATTACATGATTAATCCCTACTTTTGTGGTATTGAACTATTGTTTTATGAAATACTATTGTTAGTAGTATTAGTTGGTTCCAATATTCTTGGCAAAATAAAGTGTTGACAGCCTCATATTAGCTCCCACTTGAACTGCTCCATGAAATCTAAAAGTCTGGGAACCACTAAACCAAGAGTTTTTCTAAAGTTCTGGGACTTAGTTATTATTTTATAAAGATGTTAAAACAATAGGTTCATTGATCTTGATATTTAGTTTGCAAATTTGAAAATATTCATATATGACTTAAGACAATGAGTGAAACTTCATGCAAAGTTATTAATGTAGGAAAAGTGATTTTACTTACACTCAACTTACTATCATGATCAAGATTAAAAATAATGTCAATCTGGGCTTCCCTACTGGCTCAGTGGTAAAGAATCCACCTGCCAATGCAGGGGAAATACTTTTCTCAGAAAATGCAGATGTGCAGTTAACAGTATTTTTTATGGACTTAAACAGTATTTCATAAACAAAAGAATTGCATGTTGAGCTGAAGTTACCAGTAATCATGCTCAAGGGGAAAGACTAGAAATCAAATGTTAATCAGTAAATGGGTAAATATCATTCAGATTTTAAATTAAGGGTATTGGTATGATGTTTATCCTAAGATCTCTGAACAACATTAAAGGCAGTTCAACCTCAAATATGGAACTGAACAGTGCCAGGCTGAGAATGTTGTCAGCTAGGCCATGTAGAAACTAGATGTTCTTCACTTGCGGTAATACCTGTGTCTTTGAGGATAGTCTATGTCTTTCTTGTTCTTCCAGCTTGACCCTTACAGATGAACAGAAGCCAATTTCTGTCAAGACTTGGTTCTTCAAGTGCTATTTCAAAAGTTTTTTTCATTTGTAAGCATATAGAGTTTTATAGATTCTCAGCTTTATTTCTAATTTGAAATAACTTTGAACATTGCCCACTGCCTCTACATGCTCACTACTATAGGGTAAATTGGATTTCTGCTGATAATACTGACTGACAACTTTCATTATTGGGTTAGGCAGCAGCCCATCTCACTCCATGTATAAAATAGGCATGAAAGATGGTGTCTCTTATGTCTGTATCAACCATTAAACTTAGCTAACTAAATGTGTTAAATTTATTTTGAAATCTCCCAACTATGAAAAGTGGAGTTTCACTTATGTGTTCCATCTCTACACAGCACTCTTTTACCATAAACTTTCTTGATACTGACTTCCTCTCCTCATTCTAAACAATAAGATATTATATGTTCCCTTTAATATCATTATGATTTTATATTTTTAGAATTGGTCAGCCTTTATCTTTCCAACTTGCATTCTGCCTGGCAGTCATCACATGAACCTTTATCTCTTCACCTCTGCAGTTCTTTGGGCGAAGAGCATTTTGATCATCATATAAAGCAACCTCATCCCTTTCTCACTTAATACTATTTCTCAGGACCCACTGGGAAGCTGCTTCTAGCACAGAAGCTAAAACAACATTGACTTTTCATTGTTGGGTACTGTTTTTATCCTGACCCTGAAAACCACCTGCTGTAGACTCTCTTGTTATGGGAATATTATACCATGAGAATTACATGTCTTAATTTAACAGTGCCATCCAGCATATGCACTTGAGGTGAGTCCCTGATCCTGAAGAACCTTTCAGTTCAGTCGCTCAATCGTGTCCAACTCTTTGTGACCCCATGGACTGTAGCATGCCAGGCTTCCCTTGTCCATCACCAACTCCTGGAGTTTACTCAAACTCATGTCCATCAATTCGGTGATGCCACCCAAGCATCTCATCCTCTGTCTTCCCCTTCCTCTCCTGCCTTCAATCTTTCCCAGCATCACAGTCTTTTCCAATGAGTCAGTTCTTCATATCAGGTGGCCAAAGTATTGGAGTTTCAGCTTTAACATCAGCCCTTCCAATGAATATTCAGGACTGATTTCCTTTAGGATTGACTGGTTGGATCTCCTTGCAGTACAAGGGACTCTCAAGAGTCTTCTCCAACACCCCAGTTTAAAACCATCAATTCTTCGGCACTCAGCTTTCTGTATGGTCCAAGTATCACATCCGTACATGGCTACTGGAAAAACCATACCTTTGACTAGATGGACCTTTGTCAGCAAAGTAGTGTCTCTGCTTTTTAATATGCTGTCTAGATTAGTCATAGCTTTTCTTCCAAGGAGAAAGTGTCTTTTAACTTCATGGCTGAAGTCACCATCTGTAGTGATTTTGGAGCCCAAGAAAATAAAGTCTGTCACTGTTTCCGTGGTTTCCCCATTTATTTTCCATGAAGTGATGGGACCAGAGGCCTTGATCTTAGCTTCCTGAATGTTGAGCTGTTTTGTTTTGTTTTTTTCAGACTCATTTTTTAAAATTGAGTGTTTTGGAGGCTAATTACTTTACAATATTGTATTGGTTTTGCCATACACTGACATCAACCTGCCACGGTGTACATGTGTTTCCCATCCTGAACCCCCCTCCCACCTCTCTCCCCATCCTATCCTTCTGGGTCATCCCAGTGCACCAGCCCTGAGCACCGTGTATCATACATCAAACCAGGAGTGACGATCCATTTCACATATGATAATATACATATTTCAATGCCATTCTC
Organism: Capricornis sumatraensis; assembly: GCF_032405125.1. NCBI lineage: Eukaryota > Metazoa > Chordata > Mammalia > Artiodactyla > Bovidae > Capricornis > Capricornis sumatraensis. The sequence continues at coordinate 5,296,165 of NW_027184612.1, forward strand.
CCAATGAATGTTGAGTTTTAAGCCAGCTTTTTCACTCTCCTCTTTCTCATCAAGAGACTCTAGTTCTTCTTCACTTTCTGTCATAAGGGTGGTATCATCTGCATATCGAGGTTATTGATATTTTTCCCAGCAATCTTGATTCTAGCTTGTGCTTCATGCAGCCCAGCATTTTGCATGATGTACTCTGCAAGTTAAATAAGCAGGGTGACAATATACAGCTTTGATGTACTCCTTTCCCTATTTGGAACCAGTCTGTTGTTCTATGTCCAGTTCTAACTGTTGCTTCCTGACCTGCATACAGATTTCTCAGAAGGCAGGTCAGGTGGTCTGGTATTCCCATCTCTTTCAGAATTTTCCACAGTTTGTTGTGATCCACAGTCAAAGGCTTTGGTGTAGTCAATAAAACAGAAGTAAAAGTTTTTCTGGAACTCTCTTTTTCTATGATCCAGTGAATGTTGGCAATTTTATCTCTGGTTCCTCTGCCTTTTCTAAATCCAGGTTGAACATCTGGAAGTTCACAGTTCACATACTGTTTAAGCCTGGTTTGGAGAATTTTGAGCATTACTTTATTAGTGTGTGAGATGAGTGCAATTGTGCAGTAGTTTGAACATACTTCGGCATTGCCTTTCTTTGGGATTGGAGTGAAAACTGACCTTTTTCAGTTCTGTGGCCACTGCTGAGTTTTCCAAATTTGCTGGCATATTGAGTGAAGCACTTTCACAGCATCATATTTTGGAACTTGAAATAGCTCAGCTGGAATTCCATCACCTCCACTAACTTTGTCGTGATGCTTCTTAAGGCCCACTTGACTTTGGACTCCAGGATGTCTGGCTCTAGGTGAGTGATCACACCATCATGGTTATCTGGGTCATGAAGATCTTTCTTCTTAATATCTTCTGCTTCTGTTAGGTCCATACCATTTCTGTCCTTTATTGTGCCCATCTTTTCACTAAGTGTTCCCTTGGTATATCTAATTTTCTTGAAGAGATCTGTAGTCTTTCCCATTCTGTTATTTTCCTCTATTTCTTTGCATTGATCACTGAGGAAGGCTTTCTTATCTCTCCTTGCTATTCTTTGGAACTCTGCATCCAAATGGGTATATCTTTCATTTTCTCCTTTGCATTTAGTTTCTTTTCTCAGCTGTTTGCAAGAACCTTAATAACTCCATAATTCTAGTGACTTACAAGTTCAGTTTACAGTTCTGTGATTCTCTTGTGCTTTTGGTGTTTGATTTGCCAAGACATTGGTAATGCTGCACGACTCACTTTTTTTCAGCCCTGGGAAAGAAAATGTTTCAAATTTTAATCATTACATAAATCTCCCCAGTACCCCCAAACAACTGGGGTACTGGAGTGTACTAAAATTACTATACAACAAAGTAATTTTGAAGAAGGTTAATTGGGTATTTATACTAAAATCATCCTAGTTGCTCACTGCCCATCCATGAGCATGCTAGAGGGTCCCTAACAAAGCAAAAAGATAGTGAAGTGAAAGGACTTTCCATGTGGCATTAAAGGTGGTAAAGAACCCACCTGCCATTGCAGGTAGATGTAAGAGACATGGGTTGGATCCCTGGGTCAGGAAGATCCCCTGGAGAAGGGCATAGCAATCTAGTTCACTATTCGTGCCGGAAGAATCCCTTGGACAGAGGAGCCTGATGGGCTACAGTCCATAGGGTCACAAAGACTCAGACACAACTGAAGTGACTAAGAGCTAGGGACTCTGTGTTTTCCACTGTGTGAACTTGATCAGATCACTTAACCTAGTTGAGCCCTGTAAAACAGCAATGATAGGGCTATCTAACAGAGCTGTCATGAAGATGAAATGCATGTGAAGCACTTCACACTGTGCTCAGCCCCAGGTAGGTGTACTCAGTTATTATTGTCCTTTATTGAATTTTAGCTGTTTAACAGTGTATCAAAATGCTGTAGGAATCACTGCTATTGCATCTGCCGTGACCATTTCAATTCAAAGAAACCTTTTCTTAATCAAAAACTATTGTTTGGTTAGAACTATAGCCAACCAACCATATTTAGATTTGAGTGTAAGGAGGCTTGGATTGTTACTTGCTTTATTTTATCAGTATCCTGAACAAGAAGCTGGAAAAAACTGAAGCAATAAGCATACCACACAAAGGTAATAAGATTGGAAATTTAAGCTGAGAAAAGTAACCCAAACATTGTTACATTATTCTCCTTCCCCTTTTGTCCTTTGGTGGTTTAGTCACTAAGTCGTACTGGACTCTTGCAACTCCTGGGACTGTAGCCCACCAGGCTCCTCCTACTAATGGGATTTCCCAGGCAAAGATACTGGAGTGGGTTACCATTTCCTTCTCCAGGGTATCTTCCTGACCCAGGGATAGAAACCTTGTCTCCTACACTGGCAGGCAGATTCTTTACTGACTGAGCCAACAAGGAAGTCTTTTGTCCTCTGTGGACTGTAACTTACTGGGCTCCTCCCTCCATGGGATTCTCCAGGTAAGAGTACCGGAGTGGGTTGCCATTTCCTTCTTAAAGAGATCTTCCCTACCCAGGGGTCGAACCGGGGTCTCCCGCATTCCAGGCAGACGCTTTAACCTCTCAGCCACCAGGGAAGCCCGTTTTGTCCTTTAGCCTTTTCTATTACGGAGAAAACAATGGCAACGCACCCCAGTACTCTTGCCTGGAAAATCCCATGGACGGAGGAGCCTAGAAGGCTGCAGTTCATGGGGTCACTGAGAGTCCTACGCCACTGAGCGACTTCACTTTCACTTTTCACTTTCATGCATTGGAGAAGGAAATGGCAACCCACTCCAGTGTTCTTGCCTGGAGCATTCCAGGGACGGGGAGCCTAATGGGCTGCCTTCTGTGGGGTCGCACAGAGTCGGACAAGACTAAAGCGACGCAGCAGCAGCAGCAGCTTTTCTATTAATGTCTACTCCAAAGAATGAAAATTCCTAGTGAGAAATGCAAAGTTCTGAAGACTCTCATGTACTTTTTACCATGACCACCAGGGGGAGACCTGGCCACAGATTTCTATGGCAAGGTACTAGGTAGAGTGGAGGTTTCTCATTTTGCAAGTTTATTAACATTTAATCTGAAAAGTTATGACCAACCTAGATAGTACATTCAAAAGCAGAGACATTACTTTGCCAACTAAGGTCCGTCTAGTCAAGGCTATGGTTTTTCCAGTGGTCATGTATGGATGTGAGAGTTGGACTGTGAAGAACGCTGAGCGCCAAAGAATTGATGCTTTTGAACTGTGGTGTTGGGGAAGACTCTCGAGAGTCCCTTGGACTGCAAGGAGATCCAACCAGTCCATTCTGAAGTATATCAGTCCTGGGATTTCTTTGGAAGGAATTATGCTAAAGCTGAAACTGCAGTACTGTGGCCACCTCATGAGAAGAGTTGACTCATTGGAAAAGACTCTGATGCTGGGAGGGATTGAGGGCAGGAGGAGAAGGGGACGACAGAGGATGAGATGGCTGGATAGCATCACTGACTCGATGGACCTGAGTCTGAGTGAACTCCGGGAGTTGGTGATGGACAGGGAGGTCTGGTGTGCTGTGATTCATGGGGTTGCAGAGTCGGACACGACTGAGCAACTGAATTGAACTGAATTGAGATTAGAACAACTACGAAGAACTAACGAGCCTCTTGATGAAAGTGAAAGAGGAGAGTGAAAAAGTTGGCTTAAAACTCAACATTCAGAAAACTAAGATTACGTCATCTGGTCCCATCACTTCATGGCAAATAGATGGGGAAACAGTAGAAATAGTGACAGACTTCATTTTGGGGAGCTTCAGAAATCACTGCAGATGGTGACTGCAGCCATGAAATTAAAAGATGCTTGCTCCTTGGAAGTAAAGTTATGATCAACCTAGAAAGAAAGCGAAAGTGAAGTCGCTCAGTTGTGTCCAACTCTTTACCCCATGGACTATAGCCTACCAGGCTTCTCCATCCATGGTATTTTCCAGGAAAGAATACAGGAGTGGGTTGCAATTTTCTTCTCCAGGAGATCTTCCCAACACAGGGTTTGAAACCGTGTCTCCCACACTGTAGGCAGATGCTTTACATCTGAGCCACCAGGGAAGTCTGACCAACCTAGACAGCTTATTAAAACAGAGACATTACTTTGCAAACAAAGGTCCGTCTAGTCAAAGCTATGGTTTTTCCAGTAGTCATGCATAGATGTGAGAGTTGGACTATGAAGAAAGCTGACCACCAAAGAACTGATGCTTCTGAACTGTGGTGTTGGAGAAAACTCTTCAGAGTCCCTTGGACAGCAAGGAGATCCAACCAGTCCATCCTAAAGGAAATCAGTCCTGAATATTCATTGGAAGGACTGATGCTGAGGCTGAAACTCCAATACTTTGGCCACCTGAGGTGAAGAACTAACTCATTGGAAAAGACCCTGATGCTGGGAAAGATTGAAGGCAGGAGGAAAAGGGGACAACAGAAGATGAGATGGTTAGATGGCATCAATGACTCAATGAACATGAGTTTGAGTAAACTTCGGGAGTTGGTGACGAACAGTGAAGCCTGGTGTGCTGCAGTCCATGGGGTCACAAAGAGTCGGACATGACTGAGTGACTGAACTGAACAGTACTGTTGACTAACAAGATTTCAAAGAAACTGTTTCATCCAGTTCAGTTTTTATTAGTGTCCTACGAAGAAGAGAATGTAAACCCTAAGGGCAGAATCAAACTCTAAATAATAAGCAGATGAAAGCAAGTGGATTTGAGATTGTTCTTTATCAGTAAGCACAGAAAAAATGCACACTTGCAGGAGAAGAGCTTGGTAACAGTCCATGTGTAATATCAAATAATATTTCTAATCTCCTATTGCCTTCAAACACATCTTAAATGATAGGAAACTTTTAAAATACTTCCTAAGTGAAGTACATTTCTCTAGGCTTAATCTCCTAATTTCCAAAGAGAAATAAGATTTATTTTTCTATCTTAGTCACTCAGTCATGTCTGACTCTTTTTGACACTGTGGACTGTATGTAGCTTGCCAGGCTCCTCTGTCCATGGAATTCTCTAGGCAAGAATACTGGAGTGGGTAGCCATTCCCTTCTCCAGGGGATCTTCCTGACCCAGGGATCAAACCTGGGTGTCCTGCATTGCAGGAAGATTCTTTACTGTCTGAACCACCAGGAAAGCCCTTTTCTTCTTGGTAAGAAGGATCAATACACTTATAATTATCTGGGAAGGTGAAATGAAGAGTCAGTTCTTTCTCTCTGTGTATTTATATATGTGGTAAATATTTACATATTTTTTGTTTTGTTTTTCATTTTTTATTTTTTCTTTGTCTTCTCTTTCTCATAAATATTTATATTTTGCATGTATCAGCTCCAAGTCAAAAAGTCACTTTACAAATACAAATCAAAATAAAAAGTATACAATTGCAAAAGAAATAATCCTGCCTTTGCAGAAGATGTACCAGCAGAACTTCTGTCCATAGCTCTTCAGGCACACTATCAGATCTAATACCTTGAATCTATTTGTCACTTCTACTGTATAATTGTAATGGGTTTGATTTAAGTCATACCTGAATGGTCTAGTATGGAAAACGTCAGTTTTCATTCCAATCCCAAAGAAAGGCAATGCCAGAGAATGTTCAAACTACCGCACAATTGCACTCATCTCACACACTAGTGAAGTAATCCTCAAAATTCTCCAAGCCAGGCTTCAACAGTACATGAACTATGAACTTCCAGATGTTCAAGCTGGTTTTAGAAAGCAGAGGAAACAGAGATCAAATTGCCAACATCCGCTGAATCATCGAAAAAGCAAGAGAGTTCCAGAAAAACTTCTGCTTTATTGACTATGCCAAAGCCTTTGACTGTGTGAATCACAACAAACTGGAAAATTCTGAAAGAGATGGGAATACCAGACCACCTGACCTGCCTCCCGAGAAATCTGTATGCAGGTCAAAAAGCATCAGTTAGAACTGCACAAGGAACAACAGACTGGTTCCAAATAGAGAAAGGAGTACATCAAAACTGTATATTGTCATCCTGCTTATATAACTTATATGCAGAGTACATCATGCAACATGCTGGGCTGCATGAAGTACAAGCTGAAATCAAGACTGCTGGGAGAAATATCAATAACCTCAGATATGCAGATGATACCACCCTTACAGCAGAAAGTGAAAAACTAAAGAGTCTCTTGATGAAAGTGAAAGAGGAGAGTGAAAAAGTTGGCTTAAAGCTCAAAATTCAGAAAACTAAGATCATGGCATCTGGTCCCATCACTTCATGGAAAATGGATGGGGAAACAATGGAAACAGTGACAGACTTTATTTTCTTGCACTCCAAAATCATTTCAGATGGTTTCTACAGCCATGAAGTTAAAAAAAAAACACTTGCTCCTTGGAAGAAAAGCTATCACTAACCTAGACAGCATATTAAAAAGCAGAGATATTACTTTGCCAACATAGGTCCATCTAGTCAAAGATATGGTTTTTCCAGTAGCCATGTATGGATGGGAAAGTTGGACCATAAAGAAAGCAGAGCACCAAAGAATTGATGCTTTTAAACTGTGGTATTGGAGAAGATTCTTGAGAGTCCCTTGGACTGCAAGGAGATCCAACCAGTCAACCCTAAACGAAATCAATCCTGAATATTCTTTGAAGGACTTATGCTGAAGCTGAAACTCCAATACTTTGGCCACCTGAGGCAAAGAACTGACTCATTGGAAGAGACCCTGATGCTGGGAAAAATTGATGGCAGGAGGAAAGGGGGACAACAGAGGATGAGATGGTTGGATGGCATCACTGACTCGATGGACATGAGTCTGAGCAAGTTCCAGAAGTTAATGAAGGACAGGAAAGCCTGGCGTGCTGCAAGTCAGACACAACTCAGTGACTGAACTGAACCAAACCAGCAGAAAGTCCAGAGAAATTCAGAAAGGATACAGGAGCCCTTGAGGTTTCAATAGTTGGGAAAGACTTCACAGGAGAGCCAAAAACAAACTTAAAATACATTTAGTAAGGGATAAAATATGGGTTTCCCTGGTGGCTCCGTGGTAAGGATCCACCTGCCAATGTAGGAGACAAGGGTTTGATCCTTGGTTTAGGAAGATCCATGGAGAAGGAAATGGCAACTCTCTCCACTATTCTTGCCTGGTACATCCTATGGATGGAGGAGATTGGGGGGTTACCATCCATGGGGTCACAAAAGAGTTGGACATGACTTAGTGACTAAACAACAACACAGGACTAGAAGACCTGTCATAATACTCTGTTCAACGGCACTAGCCCATGCACACACAAGAACAAATAGCTCCACCACCTCAAAAATGTTTGAACAAGGATAAAGTAATAGAAGAGCTCAGTGTGAAATGGAATTTTATTACAATCTTCCTCCTAGGCAAATATTATCAAATTTTCTTTATCCCCACTAATCACTTGGACAATCATTTTAATCCAAATGATTTAATAAGAAATCATATTTTTTGGCTTCCCTGGTGGTCTAGTAACTAAGAATCCACCTGTCAATGCAGGGGACACAGGTTCTAACCCTCTAGGAAGATTCCACTTGCTGAGGGGCAGCTAAGCCCATGCATCACAGCTACTGAGCCCCTGCTCTGAAGCCTGTGAGCCACAACTACTGAAGCCCAAGCACCCTAGAGCCCCACACTCCACAGCAAGAGGAGCCACTTAAAACAGAAGCCTGAGCACTGCAACTAGAGAGAGCGTGCTCGCAGCAACAAAGAGCCAGCACAGCCAAAATACATGATAAAAAATAAATTATATTATTTAAAAAGGCACATCTTCATGTGTGCCATTCCATTTGCATATATGCCCTCCTTCACTTTTTTTGTGTGTATGTCACTTCTGTTCAACATCCGCAAATGCTATTTCCTCTGAGAAGTTAATGACAATCTCCCATTCCTTTTGTACTTCCAAGACACTAATATGGAGATAGTCATTTGAGGAACAAATATGAAATATCTTAACAGATGTTTTGGAGACAAAGATGTACTAAAAAGCAGCCCTTGACCTCAAAACATTCCCAGCTTAGTTTGAGAATTAATAATAATAACTATAATGGCTCAGACAGTAAAGAATCTGCCTGCAATGCGGGAGACCCCGGTTCAAATCCTAGATTGGGAAGATCCCCTGGAGAAGGAAATGGCAATCCACTCCAGTATTTTTGCCTGGAGAATTTCATGGACAGAGAAGCCTGGTAGGCTACAGTCCATAGGGTCACAGAGTCAGACATGACTGAGTGACTAACACTTTCACTTTCACGTAAACAAAATAATTACAGCTAAAATAAAAGTATGTGCAAAGTACCGTGGTTCAATCAATTCAAATTCCATTATTAGGGACATGACTGAGCAACTGAACAACAAAAATAAAAGGAGTTACAGAGAGGTTGAGATCATTTTTCAAAAAAACTGGCATTTGAACTGGTACATGAAGGATAAATGAGATGTTCCCAGTCAGAAAATAACAAGAAATTTATAGAATGCAGGGGAAAAAACCCATTGAGAAAAAAAGTGAATAGTCATCAAGTTGTGCAGAGTGCTAATTGTCGTATGAAGTTACAGATTCAACACAGTTGTTTGTGACCAAGGCTGACTATCCTCCAGCACTGTCATTAATCATTCCCAACGCGTGCTCTAGGAATCAGCAACCCCAGCCTAATTTAAATCTCATACCACCCTGCTTTCTCTTCTTGGAATGCCTCCCCACACATTTTTTTTTTTAATAACAATCAATCAATTCAGAGAGTTATTGCCTCCTCTGGGAACCATCCCTACTCTCTCTGTTAGGATTAGGTGTCCCTTCTTTGCAGCCCACAGAACTCTGCTTATTTTCTGAATCCTAATTATACTTGTAAGCCTTTTCAATTAAGCTATGAAATATTTTTCCTGCTACCTAACATTTGTTGAACAAAAAAATGAATGAATGGACCCCTGGTAAGTACCAGAAACCCTGGGAGGGGAAGGGAGGCAGAGAGGGATGCAATTAGGACATAATCCTTGCTCTTAAGGCGTTTACAGTTCAGATAAGGAGTTTATAGTCACAGATGGTGTTATCAGTGGCTGAGGATGAAAGGAGAAGAGGGAGAGGGAGATTTCCCTTTTGTGTGTCCCCAGCACCTACAGAACACAAAGAACTGGTAGATGCAAGGCCCAAAGCGCCACAGGCAAGTGTTGTTTGCCCTTTTAAGCTAATATTAAAAGAAAATCAGAAGATTTTTATAGAATAAGGTAGATTTTTGGCTTTATTTGAAGAATTTAGTAACATAGAACTACATTCTCAAATCTGAGGAATAGCTTCCTTTCTTAGATATGACATTCATATTTACCAGTTTTTATATTACATAAACTTATTTCAGTTAAAGAATATGTCACTTCAAAGAAAAGCATAAGGTAAATAACTGTACAGGCAGTATCTGGATACATCCTAAAAAGTGAACATGGTACTCAAATGATGATTCAAGGATGAAATAATTAGATAGCATGACTAACTCAATGAACATGAGTTTGAGCAAACTCTGGGAGATAGTGAAGGACAGGGAAGTCTGGGGTGCTGTAGTCCACGGGGTCGCAGAGTCGGACAGACTTAGTGACTGAAAAACAGGCCATAGACAGCAATACAGGGGCCTCCAGATTCTCTGTCACTACCACACCCCCATCCTCACCTGTAATTTCCAACCATTTTGGTCAAATTGTACATATGAGTCGGGCATAACTGTCTGTAAGAACTTCATTGTATATTGGACAGTTTATGAAGTATCATCTTTGTGATTGTTTTCCAGAATTTAATCTCATATGATATTAATATCCTAAACTCTACCTCCTTTTGGGCTTCCCTGATAGCTCAGTTGGTAAAGAATCTGCCTGCAATGCAGGAGACCCCAGTTTGATTCCTGGGTTGGGAAGATCCACTGGAGAAGGGATACACTACCCACTCTAGGACTCTGGGCTTCCCTTGTGGCTCAACTGGTAAAGAATCCACCTGCAATGTGGGAGACCTGGGTCCGGTCCCTGTGTTGGGAAAATCCCCTGGAAAAGGGAAAGGGAAAGGGAAAGGTTGCCCATTCTAGTATTCTGGCCTGGAGAATTCTATGGACTGTACAGTCCATGGGGTCACAAAGAGTCAGATACGACTGAGCAATTTTCACTTTTACTTCCTTTTATTTGTATTTCCCTAGGATATTTTTGTTCATCCTTTTCTTTACAAAGTTTCTGAATAATTTTAGTACTTTATGTACAGAATAAACATAGAGAAGTGCATAAAGGTCTTTGTTTTATAATTCACTAGGAGTCTTTGGACATGGAACAACAGACTGGTTCCAAATAGGAAAAGGAGTATGTCAAGGCTATATATTGTTACCCTGCTTATTTAACTTATATGCAGAGTACATCATGAGAAATGCTGGACTGGAAGAAACACAAGCTGGAATCAAGATTGCCGGGAGAAATATCAATAACCTCAGATATGCAGTTGACACCACCCTTATGGCAGAAAGTGAAGAGGAACTAAAAAGCCTCTTGATGAAAGTGAAAGTGGGGCTGGTGCATGGGGATCACCCACAGAGATGTTATGGGGAGGGAGGTGGGAGGGGGTTTCATGTTTGGGAACACATGTAAGAATTAAAGACTTTAAAATTTAATAAAAAATAAATAAATAAAAAAAAAAAAAGAAAGTGAAAGTGGAGAGTGAAAAAGTTGGCTTAAAGCTCAACATTCAGAAAACAAAGATCATGGCATCAGGTCCCATCACTCCATGGCAAATAGATTGGGAAACAGTGGAAACAGTGTCAGACCTTATTTTGGGGGGCTCCAAAATCACTGCAGATGGTGACTGCAGCCATGAAATTAAAAGACGCTTACTCCTTGGAAGGAAAGTTATGACCAACCTAGATAGCATATTGAAAAGCAGAGACATAACTTTGCCAACAAAGGTCCATCTAGTCAAGGCTATGGTATTTCTGGTGGTCATGTATGTTGTGAGAGTTGGACTGTGAAGAAAGCTGAGTGCTGAAGAATTGATGCTTTTGAACTGTGGTGTTGGAGAAGACTCTTGAGAGTCCCTTGGACTGCAGGGAGATCTAACCAGTCCATTCAAGGAGATCCAACCAGTCCATTCTGAAGGAGATCAGCCCTGGGATTTCTTTGGAAGGAATGATGCTAAAGCTGAAACTCCAGTACTTTGGCCACCTCACGTGAAGAGTTGACTCATTGGAAAAGGCTCTGATGCTGGGAGGGATTGGGGGCAGGAGGAGAAGGGGACAACAGAGGATGAGATGGCTGGGTGGCATCACTGACTCGATGGACGTGAGTCTGAGTGAACTCCAGGAGTTGGTGATGGACAGGGAGGCCTGGCGTGCTGGGATTCATGGGGTCGCAAAGAGTTGGACACGACTAAGTGACTGAACTGAACTAAGGAGTCTTTTATTTAATGGGTAGTTCTTAACATATTTCCTCCTATGGATACAATAGTTAGATGAGTCTCAGTTCCATAGTTTTTGTAAGGATTTCCTTCCTATTTTTAGTTTTTTCACAATAGATTTTCACTATATACACTCTGCTTGTTCTATAATGGTACATGTTTTTCATCTGACAGTTTGGGGAAGTTCATATTTTTATTTTAGTTGTTACCTTTATTATAAAATAGACTTTCTCCTCTATTTCGTTAGGTAGAGTCTTACTACTATCTATTCAAAAATTATGACATGAGCATACTTGCACTTCTTTCTCCCTTTCTTTCCTCTTTGCTGCCTACTGAAATAGGCATCTGAGGAAAATAAGTTATGGGTGGCAGATCAGCAGTTTTTATGACCTGGAGTAAATTATGCTAAGTGTTTTTTGTTTATGTGTTTCAAGAATAGCAAGGAGGCCCCTGGGGCTGCAGCTGAGTGAAGGAAGGAGTGGGAGGTGATGAGGTTAGAGCTTTGTATTTGTCTTTACTCTGAGTAAGATCAAATGCTACTGGAGGTTTTTGAGGAGGAGGCTAACATCTGACTTACATACAACACAGGCTTCTGTATGGAGATAACTGTAGGGACACCAAGCACAGAAATGTGGACACCATTCCAGAGTCTGCTCCAATAACTCAATTGAGAGAAATAATGGCAGCTTCATCTGGGATAGAATAGTAGTACATTGGTCAGATGCAGGATATAGTTTGAAACTAGAATAGCTTGGATTTTACTGATATGAATGTAGTCTGTTAGAATGTAGCCTGTTAGAAAAAGAGAAAGGATTACTGCAAGGCTTTTGACCTGAGCATTTACAGAGCATTCTCCAGATTGCTGTAGGAGGAAAGCAAAACCTATTATTAAACCCCAAATTAGCAACCTCAGATAGTTAAACCTGTTATTAAGCTACAATAATAATTGAAATGGTGTGATAATGGAGCATGAATTTACACACACCCCCCAAAAAAAATCTATGAAAAGAATAGAAACCTCCTAGAAAGGACATTAAGTCAATTAAAAACTTAAAGGAAAAGTGGTATTTCTAATCATCACCAAAAGAATAAACAATTCACAGGACTGTGCTGAAACAACTAAATAGCCAGCTGGGAAGAAAGAATGGGATACCTGCTGCTACCTGAGATCTTAAAATAACTGCTAATCCTCTCTCAAAATTAAAGACGATGAGAGATTATAAAGTTCTGGAAGAAAAGACAGAACTGTTGTTGTATGAAACAGTTGTTGTCTGGAAGCAAAAACAGAACTGTTGTTGTGTGTATGTGTGTGTGTGCTGTCTTATCCGACCCTTTGAGACCCCATTGATGGAAGCCTGCTTGGCTCCTCTATCTATGGAATTTTTCAGACAAGAATACTGGAGCGGGTGTCTATATCTTCCTCAAGGGGATCGTCCCAACCCAAGGATCAAACCTGCATCTCTGTGTCTCCTGCGTTAGCAGGCAGATTCTTTACCATTGTGCCACCTGGGAAGTCCCTACATGTATATCTGTATGGCTGCGCTGTGCGGCTTGTAGGATTTTAGTTCCCCCACTGGCTTTCAGCAATAAGAGGCAGAGTCCTAACCACTGGACGGCCAGGGAATTCCAATGACAGTATTTCTTAACTCCTGAAGTGGGACGGAATTTTATAACACAAACACAGAAGCTATCATTTTTTACTTCATTTTTAAAAACAAATTTTTTTTTGCATGACAAATACCCAATAAATAAAATTTAAAAACAAACAAGAAACTGGGAGTTTGGGGGGTGGGGGATATTGGAGCAGACATATATTATGTTTTTTGTCAACTTTTTGTAGTAACAAAAATTTTTTTTTTTAATCTCATGGTAAAAATGTTGATAAGAAAATAGAAATCTATAGAGATTCAGGAATTGGAGTAACTGTGACCACGGGGGAAGGGGTATGGCACTAAAAACAAGAGAATATATTCAACATCTGACTAGGAAGCTGTATACACCCCTCATCAAATTTCCTGTGAGGCTTGTATGGGCAGGTCTGTCCCTCCCATGCCTCCATTCTCTGAAAGATGACTTGAAATTCATTCTGAGGAAAGGTTGTCATGAGTGGACACTGCATTCCAGGCCCTAAACTTAGCAGGAAATTGGGTTGAAAACAGAAGGGTTAAGTTGATATCTGTTATTAAATGTGAAAACCTGCAGCTCCTTTTCCTGATGAGTTGCTTATAACTCCTTTACACTTCTCCTTCCACTCTTATTCAGTTTGGGATGCTGTAACATGAATATGCAGAGTACATCATGAGAAACGCTGGACTGGAAGAAACACAAGCTGGAATCAAGTTTGCCGGGAGAAATATCAATAACCTCAGATATGCAGATGACACCACCCTTATGGCAGAAAGTGAAGAGGAACTAAAAAGCCTCTTGATGAAAGTGAAAGAGGAGAGTGAAAAAGTTGGCCTAAAGCTCAACATTCAGAAAACGAACATGATGGCATCCGGTCCCATCACTTCATGGGAAATAGATGGGGAAACTGTGGAAACAGTGTCAGACTTTATTTTTTTTTAGCTCCAAAATCACTGCAGATGGTGACTGCAGCCATGAAATTAAAAGACGCTTACTCCTTGGAAGAAAAGTTATGACCAACCTAGATAGCATATTGAAAAGCAGAGACATTACTTTGCTGACTAAGGTCCGTCTAGTCAAGGCTATGGTTTTTCCAGTAGTCATGTACAGATGTGAGAGTTGGACTGTGAAAAAGGCTGAGCGCTGAAGAATTGATGCTTTTGAACTGTGATGTTGGAGAAGACTCTTGAGAGTCCCTTGGACTGCAAGGAGATCCAACCAGTCTATTCTGAAGGAGATCAGCCCTGGGATTTCTTTGGAAGGGATGATGCTAAAGCTGAAATTCCAGTACTTTGGCCACCTCATGTGAAGAGTTGACTCACTGGAAAAGACTCTGATGCTGGGAGGGATTGGAGGCAGGAGGAGAAGGGGACGACAGAGGATGAGATGGCTGGATGGCATCACTGACTTGATGGATGTGAGTCTGAGTGAACTCCAGGAGTTGGTGATGGACAGGGAGGCCTGGCATGCTGCGATTCATGGGGTCTCAAAGAGTCAGACATGACTGAGCGACTGAACTGAAATGAACTAAACTAAACTGAACATGAATAATCATAGACTGGGTAGCTTACATAGCAGTCATTTATTTTCCGCAGTTCTGGAGGCTAAGATCAAGATCAAGGTGCTCAGAAGATCTGGTGACTGACTGGTGAGAACCCACTCCCTGGTTTACAGATGAACGTGTCCTTGTTGTATCTACACATGGTAGAGAGCCGAGAGAGGACTAATCCTCTCGCTCTTCTTACAAGGACACTAATCCCATAATAGGTTCTCCATATCCATGAATGTATTACCTGCCAAAGGACCTGCCTCCAAATACATTAGGGTTTCAACATATAAACTTAAAGGTGGGGTGGACACAAACATCTGGTTCATAGTGTCACCCCAACTCAGAATAGTTGCGAGAAAACACTGACAATTGTAATTTAAATAGATAACCTTAAAGTAATACCTATGGGTCAGCAAACCCTGTTGACACACTCAGAGGCTGAAGCCAGCATTTCAGTGCCTTTTTTAAAAATATGAACCAATAGCCAATGATCACCAGGCCAAACCAATAACAGATAAGTCATTTTGGAGTTAGTAGATGCATGATAAATTCTAGGACAAATAAATATGATACAGAATGAGAAAAATATATGCATGTGGCTCTGCTCTGAATAATATTTATCTGGTTATAATGATTAAATCATTAACCAATATGGCTAATATTTTAACATCTATATACATATGTATATACATATATATGTGCTGGAAGAAGCACAAGCTGGAATCAAGATTGCCAGGAGAAATATCAATAACCTCAGATATGCAGATGACACCACCCTTATGGCAGAAAGTGAAGAGGAACTAAAAAGCCTCTTGATGAAGGTGAAAGTGGAGAGTGAAAAAGTTGGCTTAAAGCTCAACATTCAGAAAACGAAGATCATGGCTTCTGGTCCTATCACTTCATGGGAAATAGATGGGGAAACAGCGGAAACAGTGTCAGACTTTATTTATTTATTTTTGGGGGGGCTCCAAAATCACTGCAGATGGTGACTGCAGCCAGGAAATTAAAAGACGTTTACTCCTTGGGAAGAAAGTTTTGACCAACCTAGATAGCATATTGAAAAGCAGAGACATTACTTTGCCAACAAAGGTCCATCTAGTCAAGGCTATGGTTTTTCCAGTGGTCATGTATGGATGTGAGAGTTGGACTGTGAAGAAAGCTGAGCACTGAAGAATTGATGCTTTTGAACTGTGGTGTTGGAGAAGACTCTTGAGAGTCCCTTGGACTGCAAGGAGATCCTACCAGTCCATTCTGAAGGAGATCAGCCCTGGGATTTCTTTGGAAGGAATGATGCTAAAGCTGAAACTCCAGTACTTTGGCCACCTCATGTGAAGAGTTGACTCACTGGAAAAGACTCTGATGCTTGGAGGGATTGGGAGCAGGAGGAGAAGGGGACGACAGAGGATAACATGGCTGGATGGAATCACTGACTAGATGGACGTGAGTCTGAGTGAACTCTGGGAGTTGGTGATGGACAGGAAGGCCTGGCGTGCTGCGATTCATGGGGTCTCAAAGAGTCAGACACGACTGAGCGACTGAACTGAACTGAACTGATACATATGCATTGTATATCTAACATTATATAACCAATATTATACAGAGCTATGTGTTCAGAAATGGGATAAAATTATAAAAGCATATACCAAGATCACCAAAACTTCAAAAGAGGAGCTACCTCTCCAGAAAGAACTAAGGGAATGAAATGTCTTTATCTGTAATATTAGACATCACAGAACATAAACATTCATTATATCTGAGTAGTAGGAATTGAACTGGGGTCTTTTATATAACTTGGCCTTTCTGTATGCTTAAAATATGTTATAATTTAAAGAGAGAAGGAGACAAGCTTTTAATCTAGTACCAAAGCCTTAGTCATCACTGGGAAGTTGGGATTTTAAGTAACACGTGATGTTTTTACTCACTTTTTTCATTGATCCAAGTCTCTATTCCCCCCATGGGCTTATGCCCAGGGTTTGCTGGGGAAAACTGGCAGAGAGGAGAGGAGGAGAGAGAGAGGGAGTGAGGTTCTATAAATAAAAACTGAAAATAGTTTCTTTAAAATTCTAGGAGACACAGTGGTGTAAGGCATGGATGGGCAAGGTTTTTTTCCTCACATTTCTTTTATGACTCGTGATATGTACTAAGCCTGTGAAAACAGACAGGAGCCTTGGTAATGCAACTCAAGGCCAAGAAGGAGACAAACATCCTTTCAGCCTATTGGAGCTGTGTTGACAGGAGGCTAATTTTAACAGCATGAAAAGCTGGCTTTTTTTAAGGTACTCCATCAGTTGTACAGAGCACAGAAAGTGCCTCTTCCTTGTTGCTTGCCTTAGCTTTGTGTGCTCAGTCTCTTCAGTCATGTCTGACTCTTTGGAACCCCATGCACTATAGTCTGCCTGGCTCTGCTGTCCATGGAATTCTCCAGGCAAGAATACTGGAGTGGGTTGCCATGCCCTCCTCTAGGAGATCTTCCTGACCCAGGAGTCAAACCCATGTCTCTTATGTCTCCTGCATTGGCAGGCAGGTTCTTTATTACTAGCACCACCTGTTCTACCTTTAAAATCTGAAAATCCCTGGCCCCATCTGATAACCCAAGCAATAAGAACAATTTAAACCCCAGGAATGAGGGAGTAGCAAAGGGATTTAAAAGATCCAAACCAAGAAAGAGAAGGAAGAAGGTAGAGTATGCCAAGGGAGAGAGGGTTTTGGACAATAAGAAGAGATTGGTCTTGCAGAGTGTTCCTAGAGCTGGGAGCTGAGACCATATCTGAGCACTCTGGACAAGACAGGCAGGGATATGTCATGCTCTCCAGGGGCCGCACACAGAACACTGAGGGCTGCACAGAACACGATGCCACTAAAGGGCTGTAAGATCTGGGATGTGGATGGTTCCTTTTGGGAGGTCTGGAGAAAGCAGAGGAAGCAGGGCTCATTGCATGTGACAAGTCCCCATTGGATGTAGCTCTTCTCTGGGCACTAATGGTAACAGCAGGATAGCACCAAATCCAATGACAATACTGGAGTCAGGACATGCAAATTATACATAGTGATGTGTGTGTTAGTCACTCAGTTGTGTCCGACTTTTTGCGACCAACCCTATGAACTGTAGCCCACCAGGTTCCTCTGTCCACGGAATTCTCCAGGCCAGAATACTGGAGTGGGGAGCCATTCCTTTCTCCAGGGGATCTTCCTGACCCAGAAATTGAACCCAAATCTCCTGTATTGCAGGCAGTTTCTTTACTATCTGAGCCACCAGGGAAGCCCATATGTATTGACAGAGGGTTTCAAATGGAGGACTGGGGGAACCTTTGGTAGGTGGTGGAGGAATTCTATTCCATGGAGTTGGATGAGTTCTATGCTGTGTCTGTACACCAAAGAAACACTACTTTTTATGTTTTTTTAATTCGATACTTTAAAAATATATATTTAGTTGGCTAAGCTGGGTCTTAGCTGCAGGATGCAGGATATTTTAGTTGCTGTGGGTGAGATCTAGATCCCTGACCAGGAATGGAATCTGAGCTTCCTGCAATTGGAAGCACGATATCTTAGTCCCTAATCACCAGGGAAATCCCTTTCTTTCTTATATATGGTATATCTTTGCTTCTGGAGTTTGTAACCTTGGGAAGATCCTTGTGAAATGTTTATATGGGAAAAGCAAACTGTGGACGAATATTTATCATAGAGTGAACTTCCTTTAAAACCTGTGTGGTGGTGGTATTGTTGTTTGGAAGGAAAAGTAATGATACTTCAGTACTTCATTCCAGGGCGCTGAAAACTAGAAAAGAAAAAGGAATAGGGGCATTTGGCCCAATGGCTGAGCTATTAGCCTCACTGATTTCAGGAAAATATAGTTAAGAACCTGAGGGGCTCCTGGGCAGGGACCCTGGCAGGGCTGATGCTCAGGCCAGGAAGCACCAGGATGGGCATTCAAGATGTGAAATTATTGAAGTTCCTCTGAACCAGATGGCAAATGGCTACTGCCCAGAGATAACCCCCAAGTGCTGCCCCAGCTTTCATGTATCTTCTCCCAGACTCCTCTTCTACCTATTTCCCTGTAACCCAACAACGAAAGGGCCTCCACAGTCCTGTTCCAACATTACAGTCCAAAGGGGTGAACGACCAGAAGAAAGTTTCTACTATCTCTACTTTAGCTTTTACATCCTTTCTCAAACACTGTTATAGCCTCTCCTATAGGATAAACTTCTCTGTTCCTTTCCCTTTTCTACTTCCCATATAGAAGTAGCTAGCGCTTAATGTTTCTCCCTACACTTACTTCCACCTAGCCTGTCTTCTCAAGATAATGTTGATGAGACTAAGACCCTGGTGAGACTAAGACTTCTGTTTGAGAAATGCCCAGCATGTGAGCTTCATCTTGTTTCTTGAAGGCCTTGGATTATTTTCTGTAGCCCTTGAGAGTGATTGAGTTAAAAAAGGAGAGTGAAGTTTCTCAAAAAAAATGTGCTCCTCCCAGTCCTTTTCCTTCCTGTCCTCTCATTTCTGCCTTATTTTCTTCCTTTTATTCCTCAGTTTCTCTCCACTAGGCAGAAGCTATAAATACAGAGACTGCCAAGCCCTGTGGTAGAGACCAGGACATTCTGGACACCTGATTTTTAAAGTGTCCTTTCATCTCCTGTGTCTGTTGGGAGTAGGAATACAGCCACTTCTCTTCTGTCTTCTCTTCTCTTTTTAAACAATATAAGGAATGTTTTTTTTTTTTTTTCCCTAATTTACTTGACTACTTTCCTCTATAAAATATTTTCTCATTTCTAGGATAGGTGAATTTTGTAAAATGCATTTTGCCCGAAATAGACACTAGGAATACTCTTTAAGTGAATGGTGTGTATTCCATCAGAGCCTGCTAAAATGGGGTCATCTCTGTTTAAATCATTATAAAGGCAAAATAAAAGCAAAATTGAAATCTCCCATTATTTCAATAGGTTAAAATAAATATGCAAATTATTTCCTCTCCCCAGATGAATAAGTACATTTTCTTAGAAGAACTAACCAGGACTTAAAATTTAATATCTAATGGTATTTTCCCCAGATGTTATAAGAGTGAAGGACTCCTGTACAATCAGGACCTGTTTTATATTTGGCACTAGTTAATACTTGGAGAAGGCAATGGCACCCCACTCCAGTACTCTTGCCTGGAAAATGCTATGGACAAAGGAGTCTGGTATGCTGCAGTCCATGGGGTCACTAAGAGTCAGACACGACTGAGCGACAATGACTTCACTTTCACTTTTCACTTTCATGCATTGGAGAAGGAAATGGCAACCCCCTCCAGTGTTCTTGCCTGGAGAATCCCAGGGACGGGGGAGCCTGGTGGGCTGCCATCTATGGGGTTACACAGAGTTGGACATGACTGAAGCAACTTAGCAGCAGCAGCAGCAGCAGTTAATGCTACTTGGCGTTGCTAGAGAGAACTGTTAGCTGCTAGTGCTTCTGCTGCTCAGAGTGCATAGTATTTAGAGATGCCCATAGAAGAAGCAGCTTGACTACAAGGAAATTCCTAAAATTTAAATCTTCCGCCCTGGTTCAATAATTTTATGCCCATTTTACTTAAAGTGAAGCACAGAGAGATTCAATAACTAACTTGCCTCAGTTCATATAGGTATTATGTGCATGGATCAGGATTCAAACCCAAATCTTTCTGACTCCACAAACCCAATGGCGCAGTTCCATTTTTCACTCACTCCTAGATAAAGATGAATGCGAAAGTTATTACATGCTGTATTTATAGAAGAGAGAGGAGTTCCCCCAGACAGGTAAGAATCTGCTTGCCAATGCAGGGGACACAAGTTTGATCCCTGGTCCAGAATGAAAGACTCCGCATGCTGCTGAGCAACTAAATCAACATGCTGCAACTACTGAAATCCATGCACCTTGAGCCTGTGCTCTGCAACAAGAGAAGCCACTGTATGAGAAGCCTGTGAACCACAACCAAGAGTAGTCCCCACGCATCGCAACTAGAGAAAGCCCATACACAGTAACGAAGACCCAGTGTAACCGAATAAATACACAGGAGAGAGAACATTCTGGACTGACTGGCAGAAAAGTCAGCTTAGTTCCTCTCTTTGAAAGAAAGAAAGAGTGAAGAAAGGAGATGCTTTAAAACAAAGGAAGATAATGAAGAAGAAGAAAAGGAACAGGAAGAGAAAATGCATTGAGGTATCACTTATCTATAGCAATACTGTTATGCAGCACATAATAGTATCATCAGAAATCTAGTAGCTTAAAACAATACACATTTATTATCTCACAGCTTTTGTGGGTCATGACTCTTTATTTCAGGGCCCCATGGGGCCAAAGATCAAAGTGTTGGCCAGTCTTTCGTTTCATCTCAGGGTCTGACTGGGCAAGGACCTGTTTCAAACTCAGGTGATTGTTAGCAGAGATCAGTTCTGGGTGGCCAGTTGTTCTGAGATCTTCAGTTTCTTGCTATCAGCAGATGCCATCTTCAGTTTTGGCTGGTTGCTGGCCAAAGGCCACCCTTAGTTCTTTACCATGTAGGCCTCCCAATACAGACTTTGTTTCATCATTGCTGTTGAGATGGGCATTATTCCACGTATAGTAAAATTGCTGAAGTGACAGACTGTCACCTTTGCAATGTTCTGTTGGTTAGAAGCAAAATACAGGACCCACCCACAATAAAATGGAAGGGATTACACAATTGCATCAATACCAGAGGCAAGCATCAGTGAAGGCCATCTTTAAAGTCTGTCCACCACAAGGAGCAAGGAATTGCAGGTCTCCAAGCTCTAATTTGCCTTTCTATGAGCCCAAAAGAAATCTCTGAAACCAACGTCTCCTAAAATCACTTCCCCATTCCTTCACCTGCCAAATGCAAAGCCTAGATAAAATATTTATTTAATGATGAAGTAAGTGTTTTTTCATGGTACCCCATCCATCTGTTCTATTATTTCCTCCTTTGTTGTTCCACAGTATTTTCTTCAAACCTCTAGTACAGATAGCACTTAACAATTATTATTATTATCTGCTTATGGTCTTACATACTTCCAGATTCGAGGGTATGAACCTGTTTTAGTCATTGAGATAATAATAGGATGTAAGCAAATGCCTGCTACATTATAGAGCAGCAATAGGTGTTCCCTGATAAACTGTCATATTAAATATCTCATATAAATTATAATAAGTCCTACAGAAATTACATAGACAGTAAGTACTATAAGCATTCAAAGGAGTGAGAAGTTAAATTTATTTCATGACTAAAGATATTACAAGGTGAATAGTACAAGGAAATCAAGTTTAGACTTATTGTAAAAAGAAGTGTTAATGATGAAACAATCCCTGGAGCTGTCTGTTCCCAAACTTACTAGAGTTTCTTGTCATTAGAGAGCACTGGTCTGGAAATTCCCATATTTGTTGAATGATGGGACCACGTGACCCTTTAACATTCTTTCCAAACTTCTAGTCTATGAATTTATAAAGTTACTGAACTTTTAGTTCCCACTAGCATCTTATCTCGGAGAAGGCAATGGCACCCCACACCAGTACTCTTGCCTGGAAAATCCTATGGACAGGGGAGCCTGGTGGGTTTCAGTTCATGGGGTCGCACAGAGTCAGACACGACTGAATGACTTCACTTTCACTTTTTACTTTCATGCATTGGAGAAGGAAATGGCAACCCCCTCCAGTGTTCTTGCCTGGAGAATCCCAGGGACGGGGAGCCTGGTAGGCTGCCATCTATGGGGTCGCACAAAGTCCGACAAGACTGAAGCGACTTAGCAGTAGCAGCAGCAGCAGCAGCAGCAGCAGCAGCATCTTATCTGTATTTTCTTCTTGAGGTTGATATATGAGGGGATATTTTCTGGAGGACCTGGTGATGGAATTGGAAGTAGAAAGAGCTCAGAGTTTTTTCAGCAAAGCAAATCCTGCCTGCATTTCGATAATTGATTCACCCTACATTATGTATCCTGTCTGCTGCAGTGGGTAAGGAGTTCAGGGATAAGATCCCATTTACAAAGGAGGTAACCATCTGCCGGGGTTTGCACCAACCATTTGGTACAGAGAAGGAAAGAGGCAAGAAGAGGAAGATGAGGCCACCAGATGCTTTGGCTTGTATCTCAATAGAAGGAAAACAGTGGTCTTGAGTCTAGGTTGGTACTGAAGTGGCTTTAAAGAGAAAAAAACTCAAGAGATAAAGGCAGGAAAGAGATTATAATAAACCTATTTTCAACAAATCCTTTCCCCTTACCTTTTCCTTTTATAATCTCTTTCCTCTCTGCCTCTCAAGAGGCCCGATACATCCTTCCCACTGGTTCCCCTTCTAAAGCTTCTCCCTCCTCTCCACTACCAACCACCCAGACTTTTTCTTAGCTGAGCACCTTGATGATATCCATTTTCTCAGTGCACTTACTCAAGCCTGACCTCTGTTGCCAGAGTTTCCTGCCTGTCTGAAGACTGGGACCCCCAACCCCCTCACCTTGCCTGTCCTAGACTTCTCAAGGCTGTGAGAGGGCCTTAGGAAAAAAAAAAAAAAATGAAAGGGCTCTTCTTTCAAGATTTCTCTGTACTTTCTTCCTGTGTGAAAGTGGGTGTTTTGGTGAAGAAGGATTTTTTTTTTTTTCTTCTCTTAGTATTCGCAATATGTTCCCATTTCTCCCCCTCAGTCTTCACAGGCTCCAGAAATATGGACTGAAATGAATTGACTGCACTTTCATGGTAGGCTGCTTTATTGGACCCAGAAGACAGGACAAATACTAATGGATCAATCTTTCCCACCCCCAACTCCACTCCCCTGCCCCCCCAACCTCTCCCCACCTCCACCAACTGTTCTGAGTTTTAGTTTCTGCAAGAGCTTTTCTCTAGATGTGGAGAGGGGGAGCTACTGTTTGTTTTGGTGCTCGGGCTTCTAACTATGGTGGCTTTTCTTGTTTCCCAGCACAGGCTTTAGGGTGCATGGACTTCAGTACTTGTGGCTCCCATGCTCTAGAGTGCAGGCTCAGTAGCTATGGCACACAGGCTTAGCTGCTCTGCGGCATGTGGTGTGTACCTGGACCAGGGATTGAACCCATGCCTCCTGCATTGGCGGGTGGATTCTTTATCACTGAGCCACCAGGAAAGCCTGGATCAATCTTTTGTTTCTACAAGAAAATAATTTGGTCCTAGGTAAGTTAAAAACTACTAGTGCCAACCTCTATGAAGGAATTTTTTCACTATTTTTAAAAATAAAAAATTCAGGACTTCCTTGTTGTCCAGTGGTTAAGAATTCACCTTCCACTGCAGGAGACACAGGTTCAACCCCTGGCTGGGAAACTAAGATTCTACATGTCAAGGGGCCACTAAGCCCACATACCCCAAGTCAAGACCCCGTGTGCTGCAGCTAAGACTGGACATAGCCAAAAATAAATGAATAAATATTAAAGAAAATTAAGGCATACCTTTATGCACTGATATTAAATTTTTTAAAAGGTGCAAAAGAATATGCATGTGCTTTATCCATAGCTATCTTTTCTGTGAAAATGTATATTTTGTATGTGTATATTTAGGCAGATTCCTCTTTCTTTTATAGTTCTGTATATAAATACTTCCTCCAGGCCCTGCTCCATGTTCTCCCCACAAAACCTGCTCAACTGCGAGAGCTCCTAATGATGGTTCTTTTTTTTTTGTTTTTTTTTTTTTTTAATGGCTCCATTTTTTGACTCAGTAAAGTTGTTGGTCAGGCACTTGATATGTATTATTTATTTTATCTTTTTAATCTTCAGTTATGGGTTCTGAATTCCCAGTTAGGCTGTAAACACCAACAACACAAGGCCTCTCATCCAAGTAGACCTGGATTCAAATCCAGTAGTTAGAAAGCATGTTACTATGTAAACTTGTTTACTTTGTTGCTGCTGCTGCTAAGTCACTTCAGTCATGTCCAACTCTGTGCGACCCCATAGATGGCAGCCTACCAGGCTCCCCTATCCCTGGGATTCTCCAGGCAAGAACGCAGGAGTGGGTTGCCATTTCCTTCTCCAATGCATGAAAGTGAAAAGTGAAAGTGAAGTTGCTCAGTCGTGTCTGACCCTCAGTGACCCCATGGACTACAGCCTTCCAGGCTCCTCTGTCCATGGGATTTTCCAGGCAAGAGTACTGGAGTGGGGTGCCATTGCCTTCTCTGGTTTACTTTGCTAAACCTCTCTAAACCTCACCTGTAAGTTGAAAACAGTAAGACCTACCCACTGAGTTGGGATGATTGATTCAAGCACTGGAGAAACTGTCTTAGCATCTCACACATGTGAATACCAGATGTGCTCTCAGGAAGTCATTAATGTTATCTCCCCACCACTCCCATCCCCCCCGACCCCACCCCACAGGGCAGTGAAAATACAGGGTCCAAACCACTGGACTGCCAGGAATTTCCCAGCTAAGTTTATCTTTATTTATGATAACATAGGTTTGAAAAAAAAAAAAAAAAGAAACCAAACGTAAAAGTAATTTTCAAAGATGATCAATGTAGTGATCAAATAGCTTGCTTACTGGACAGAGCAGATTATTTTATTGTTGTTGCTTTAAACACGTTCTATTCTACAAGAAAAAATTAGCTTTAGCAATATTGTGTTGTGTGTGTGTGCTCAGTCCCTCAGTCATGTCAGACTCTTTGTGGCCCCATGGACAGTAACCTGCCAGGCTCCTCTGCCCATGGAATTTTTCAGGCAAGAATACTGAAGTGGGTTGCAATGTTCTATTCCAGGGGATCTGACCAACCCAGGGATTGAACTCGCCTGAGTTTCTTACATCGCTTGCTTTGGCAGGTGGATTCTTTACCACTAGTGTTACTCAGGAAGCCTCAGTAAGATTATAAAAGGGAATAAATAATAATAGTGGCCAGAAAAGAAATAGAGATGGAGAAATTTTTGTTTTATTTAGCTTCATATATATAATATATAATATATATATATATATATATATATAAAACAAAAAAAAGTCTATCTATCTATCTATCTATAAGCATGCTGGTAAAAACTAAAAATATTTCAGTAAAACAAAGGAAAAATAAGCATTGTTTTAAAATTGCACTCATGTATTTCTTGAAAGAAAAGAAAAATATGTACAGATTTGTCTGTGACGGAAATAATTAACATTACATTTTCTGTTTTGGGGGTGTTGACTTAGAGAAATTTGTCAGTGACTTCATCAAAGCAGACCTTCTTCATCTCTTCACATTCAATAGATTTGTCGATCTATCTTTAGAGCAAACAACATGTTTTAATAATTTTAATTTGGACAAGTTTCTTTCACACAAAAAAACAGACAAAGAGTTAGGGAAAGGCTTAAACATGAGGATAAATTTGGCAGAGTTATAAAAATAAAATTTAACAAGAAATTCCAGAAACTGCAATATGCTTCATGTCTTTGTCTTCACGAATGATTCTAGAGGCTTTCAAATGTCCCCACAATCAAACATTTTCTATTAAAATGTTTTCTTTCTCAGAGATTACTTTCTCGGCAATTTAGTAAACACTTTCAACTTTTTGTATCACATTACAAGATCTAAAAAAATGAACGAATAATAGTAAATATTGACATTTATTTTTATTCATTGCTTTAAAATGGGTGTCCAGAGCTTGGGATTCAAACATTGACTTTTGATTTCTTTTAGCAATGTAAGACCAGGATTTTTCATTGTTCCTTTGAGCATTCTTTGAGCTCTTCTTCTTCTTTTTTTAATGTAAATATACCATTTCCTTACATTTGGTTGTTGTATAGCTTAATCCTCAATTTCTATGCATAGCTCTATGGGGAGCAATTTCAAGGTGTGGTATTTTGTCAGATATTCAAGTCTGGTTCTCACTGTTTGCAAGCATTTTCATATCTGATTAACTTTATCTAAAATTTTCATACCAGAAAAAAAGACAACAACAACAACAAAAAGCTTACAGCTATTATTGCTTATTTTGAATCTGCAGTTAAAATGTTAAGAATATATATATTACAAGGGTTGGAGGCAAAAACTTCCCAGAGACCTAACAATTCTTGATCATTATGATCTTATTTTCCAAATGAATGGATATATTTAAATTCTACTGGGTCAGAAGTCAACAGTATATTTGGAATTCTCTAGATTAACTTCTGTGTAGTATGCACAGCTATTAAGGATTAGTAATAAAGATGTGCTAATTAGAAGCTTACATATGTATTACTAAAACCCAACAGGTGATGAAAATGTTCCATACTCAGATTGTGGTGATGGCTGAACAACTCTGTGAATATACTAAAAATTATTTAATTGTATAAACAGATGAATTTTACAGTATGTGGATTATATCACAGTAAAGGTACTTTTAAAAACTCAAAAGGAGATGCAGCAGTAGTCTAGAATTTACATCAATGAAATATTTTTGTGGGTAGGAGAATTTTATCACAGGCAGTTTTATATTATTCTTAAATTCTCTACAATGAGCCTCATATAGTCTGTACCCAGGGTGTACAGCTCACTTGGCATGCCACTGGGTCAATTCATGTGTTTATAATTCTATGTAATGTAATTGTCATTAAATTTTACTCCTTTATAATCTCAGCTCAGGGCAGCTGTATTATGGCTGCCCAAATGCTAAACTACACAGTAACCCAGGGGATTGTGGAATCTAGTATTAAATGACATTCAGAGATGACTTTGCAGTTTCCCTGCCTCTGATAATGAATTTTCTCTCTTGTGGTTCCTGTGTCTCTCTCTCCCACACTCTCTCTCTTTCCCTTTCCCTTCCCCAGCATTCTGTGTTAGAAATATCTGAAAACTATTCCAAGAGGCTTAATGTTCTTAAACCTGTCAGTTTTCTGAGATATTTTAACACCAGCAGAATAAGGTGATTTTCTTTTTTAAGGTATGAAGGCTACAGTAGCTATGTAACTACAACACCTACATCCTCACTAATTCCACCTCCTTTTTCCTGCAAAGGCAAAAGAAACTTCAATCCAGATGCCAAACATTTATTTTATTTGGGGGTCGGTAGGATGTTAATGTTCAGAGGTGACTCAGTTTTTTCCCATCCCCTACTAGAGTGGTGGGCTGGGGAGACTTAAGAAATTAACTAAATAGCAGTCACTTACATAAGTGCACCTTTATGGGATGTTTTTGTCAAAAGCCAGACATTTTCCCATTTCTATACAATTGCCCTCTCCCATTTCCCTATGGTTTTCCAGTACTCATGTATGGATATGATAGATGGACCATAAAGAAAGCTGAGCACTGAAGAATTGATGCATTTGAACTGTGGTACTGGAGAAAACTATTGAGAATCCCTTAGACTGC
Organism: Capricornis sumatraensis; assembly: GCF_032405125.1. Lineage (NCBI taxonomy): Eukaryota > Metazoa > Chordata > Mammalia > Artiodactyla > Bovidae > Capricornis > Capricornis sumatraensis. The sequence goes on from NW_027184612.1 coordinate 5,323,994, forward strand.
AAGGAGATCCAACCAGTCCATCATAAAGGAAATCAGTCCTGAATATTTACTCATTGGAAGGATTGATGTTGAAGCTGAAACTCCAATACTTTGGCCACCTGAGGTGAAGAACTGACTCATTTGAAAAGACCTTGATGCTGGGAAAGATTGAAGGCAGGAGGAGAAGAGGATGACAGAGGATGAGATGGTTGAATGGCATCACCGACTCAATGGACATAAGTTTGAGTAAACTTCAGGAGATGGTGATGGACAGGGAGGCCTGCGTGCTGCAGTCCATGGGGTCACAAAGAGTCTGACACGACTGAGCGACTGAACTGAATTAAACTGATTTCCCAACAGGAAAGCATCAAAACAGCACAGTTGTCTCCTAGCAAACAGAGGGCCTCTGCCCAAAGTCTTGCACATTTTCTCCTGGACAAATATGTTTTCTCTTCACTGTTTGTTAGGCAGATGACTTCTTTTTAAGTTTTACAAGGTAGATTGTTTCATTTTCAATCTCTTCTCATCTCTTGCATTTCCTGATCATCTAATGATAGAGTATGTATCTTTTCTTTAGGACAACAATGGATGGAGTTCTCTCACAAATAAAAGCCAGAGACAGTGTGCAAAAGGGACTGGCTCCGAGTTGAGTCACCCATCTGCTGTCTCTCTAATAGAAGGGTTGGCAGAGTGAATGCCACATCCCACACTGAGAGATCAACTGTTCTCAAGAGAGGGGGATTATTTGTTGAGACAGCATATATTATACATTTAGAAAAAGTGTATTCTAGTGGAGTGGAAGGGACTAAAGTGCCATGGCTAACAACATGGAATATTTGGTCTGTCACTTACAGGTTATGTGACCTCACAAAATAACTTTTCCTCTTTAAATCTTAGTTTCTATATATGTAAAAAGGGCTTAAAAGTGATTTCCTTAATTTAAATGTGGACTTTTTTTGGATTTAAATATTTACAATTGGGATGTCATTTAGGATTTCTGACAATCTATTTTACTTTATATTTTCTTTTCTTTTATTATTTTTTGTTCCCTATACCCTGGAAACCACTATTCTACTTGCTCTGTGAATTTGATACCTCATATAAGTGGAATCGCATAGTATTTGTCTTCTAGTGATTGGCTTATTTCACTTAGCATAATGTCCTCAAGATTTATTCCTTCTCTTTTTAGGTTGAAGGCATGGATTTTTAAACGCTAAGGAACATTTATCACCCTGAGGGTTAAGCAAAGTCTCTTGTGCAGTCTTAAGTGCAAGGGAGGGAAGGGGAAAGAGAAGGAAAAGAGGAGGGAAGGTAGGAGAAGGATATTCTGGAGGAAAGTTTCTGAAAAGGAGAAAGAAATACAGAAAGAAATTAGGAATGCACACTTTATCCCGTTTTGGCCAAGGTAAGCCCAACCACCAAACTCCCTTAGGAAGTCAGAAGTAATCCCCTTTCTGCCTTTCAGAAGGCAGAAATATATATTTATATATAGAAAGGTCTTCCAGGCCAGACTGATTTTTGGAGTCCTTGCAGTTTTGAATTGATTATGCAGTTGGGTTTGCATTAACTGTGCATAATTAGATCCTATTAGACTTTGCAGAAAAGCACATCCTGCCATGATTCAGGGCACCTGGAAATGACTTTGTTTGTTAAAGGGCTATATCATGTAGACTTGTTTAACAACTATTTAAAAATTCATTATTTATTCATTTAGTTAATTTTGGCTGGCTGGGTCTTCATTGCCACGTGCCAGCTTTCTCTAGTTGTGAGCGGGGGCAACTCTCTAGTTGTGGCACATGGGCTTCTCATTGCAGCGGCTTCTCTTGTTGCAGAACTCCAGCAATGGGTGGAGTTCTCTCACAAGTAAAAGTCTCGGTTTTTTTCTCCTGGACAAATATGTTTTCCCTTCACTGTTTGCCAAGCAGCTGACTTCTTTTTACTTTTAAATTTTGCAATAGTTGCAGCTCTAGGCACACGGGCTTCAGTAGTTGCAGCACTTGGGCTCAGTAGTTGTGGCACATGGGCTTAGTTGCCCCGTGGCATGTGAAATCTTCCTGGACCAGGGATCAAACTGGTGTCTCCTGCAATGGCAGATGGATTCTGAACCACTGGACCACCAGGGAAGTCCATGTTAAATAGCTTTTATAGCATTGACATGCTTAATATTGTTTAAACTGGGGAGAAAAGTTACTAGCATCCCTTTCTCAGTAAATTGTCATTAATTGTCCTGGATTACTTGGAGAATTTACAGTGGGGCAGTCATATATTGCCTCTAAAGAATAATCTTTACCACCACATGGCAATATAAAATGGAAAAGGAACAACTGTTGTAAAATAGAACGAAAATTCTCAGAGCAATGAAATGTGGGGGTGAAGATGAAAGGCTGCATCCATAATATTTATATCATAGCCTAATATAACAAGTTGTATCAAAGAATGAAAAAAACTAAGTTAATGAAAATACTTGTGGAGAGGCAAGAGATGTCCTGGCATAGGGAGAGAATTGGTAAATGGAATTGCAAAAAAGAGAGAGAGATCTGAGAAGGAAGAATTCTTCAAAAGAGTAGACCACGTCTAATCAGGGAATAAAATTCTCTCTACATATAGCTTTCCACTCTAGGACTATCACTGCCTTAATCTGTTTTACATTAAAAATTTGAACTGAGTTAATTCATGACATTTTCTTACAGAGATTCCCCCCCCCCCTCATTTTAGAGAAGAAAACATGAGGGGAGACTGCTGTATGGTCATTGTTGCTTCTTTAAAAAAATTTATACAAATGAATTCATGTACTAGTTATATAATTTATCAAAACAGTTTTTTAATGAGGGCCACATCAATGAGTCCCAAACCCATTTTTCAAGTACATAGAAGCTAACCTTCTAACCAAGTCTAAAGTAGAATCCAAACACAATAGCAGTTAACATTTTTCTGAAAAGTGCCATGATCCCCTCACTGTGCTTGCGCATCACATGCATTAGCTCATTTTATTATATGAGGTAGGTGCTATTAAACCCATGTTTATATGAGGAAACTTACCCACGTCCACTAAGATAGTTTAGAAAAACAGCTACATACTGAACTGCTCCAGTTCCTTTTGAGGTTGAGAGAAGCCAGGCCTAGAGCCTCATCTGCTCATCTGCCCTCTCCCCTGTTTTGTCCTGCCTTCCACAATCCTAGTCCTAGCTTCGGGGACTTCAGTGAAACACTGCTCTGCCTCAGAGAAAACAGTCTGTAGCCTGTTTGCTGGACACTGTGCTAAAGAATGAGGTGACTCAGCTGCTCTGTTTAAGAAGAGTTCTAGCTACCCAGATGTGCTTAACTTTATGTGTCCACTTGATTGAACTAATGGATGTCAAGACAGCTGGGGGAGTGTGAGACAGTGACCACTAGACTGAGTAAATAAGAGCCACCCTCACATATATACACTGTGTGTGTGTGTATGCTCAGTTACTCAGTCATGTCTGACTCTTTCAGTTCAGTTCAGTTCAGTCGCTCAGTCGTGTCTGACTCTTTGCAACCCCATGAATCGCAGCATGCCAGGCTTCCCTGTCAATCACCAACTCCTGGAGTTCACTCAGACTCACGTCCATCCAGTCAGTGATGCCATCCAGACATCTCATCCTCTGTCATGCCCTTCTCCTCCTGCACTCAATCCCTCCCAGCAACAGAGCCTTTTCTAGTGAGTCAACACTTCACATGAGGTGGCCAAAGTACTGGAATTTCAGCTTTAGCATCATTCCTTCCAAAGAAATCCCAGGGCTGATCTCCTTTAGAATGGACTGGTCGGATCTCCCTGCAGTCCAAGGGACTCTCAAGAGTCTCCTCCAACACCACAGTTCAAAAGCATCAATTTTTCCGTGCTCAGCCTTCTTCACAGTCCAACTCTCACATGCATACGTGACCACAGGAAAAACCATAGCCTTGACTAGACAGACCTTTGTTGGCAAAGTTATGTCTCTGCTTTTCAATATGCTATCTAGGTTGGTCATAACTTTCCTTCCAAGGAGTAAGCGTCTTTTAATTTCATGGCTGCAGTCACCATCTGCAGTGATTTTGGAGCCCGAAAAAATAAAGTTTGACACTGTTTCCACTGTTTCCCCATCTATTTGCCATGAAGTGATGAGACCAGATGCCATGATCTTCGTTTTCTGAATGTTGAGGTTTAAGCCAACTTTTTCACTCTCCACTTTCACTTTCATCAAGAGGCTTTTTAGTTCCTCTTCACTTTCTGCCATAAGGGTGGTGTCATCTGCATATCTGAGGTTATTGATATTTCTCCCAGGAATCTTGATTCCAGCTTGTGCTTCTTCCAGCCCAGCGTTTCTTATGATGTACTCTGCGTAAAGGTTAAATAAGCAGGGTGACAATATACAGCCTTGACGTACTCCTTTTCCTGTTTGGAACCAGTCTGTTATTCCATGGCCAGTTCTAACTGCAATGACCCCATAGACTATAGCCCACCAGGCTCCTCTGTCCATGGGATTTTCCAGACAGAATACTGGAGTGGGTTGCTATTTCTTTCTCTGGAGAAGCTTCCTGACCCAGGGGATCAAACCCATATCTCTTGCATCTCCTGCATTAGCAGGAGGGTTCTTTACCACTGTACCACCTGGGAAGTCCTGTATATATACACTACTATGTATAAAATAGATAACTAATGAGAACTGGGGTGGGGAGGGGGGAGCTTTCCTGATAGCTCAGTTGGTTAAGAAGCCACCTGCAAAGCAGGAGATCATGGTTCGATTCCTGGGTCTGGAACATCCCCTGGAGAAAGGATAGGCTACCCACTCCAGTATTCTTGGGGTTCTCTTGTGGCTCTGCTGGTAAAGAATCCACGGGCAATGTGGGAGACCTGGGTTCAATCCCTGGGTTGGGAAGATCCCCTAGAGAAGGATACAGCTATCCACTCCAATATTCTGGCCTGGAGAATTCCATGGACTGTATAGTCCATGGGGTCACAAAGAGTCAGTCGGACACAACTGAGCTAGTTCCACTTTCACTTTTCACTTAATGAGAGCTGACTGGACAGCACAGAGAACTCTACCCAGTGCTCTGCGGTGACCTAAGTGGAAAGCAAATCCATAAAAGAGGGGATATATATATATATATATATATATATATATATATATGCAAAGCTGATTCATTTTGCTGTACAGAAGAAACTAACAGACCATTGTAAACCAATTATACTCCAATAAAATAAAATATAGAAGATCCACCCTCACCAATGTGAGCAGGTGTCATCTAATCCTTTGAGGGGTGAATAGAAGAAAAAAACTGAGAAAGGGCAAATTGTCTCTCTCTCTTCTTGAATTCAGACATCCATTTCCTCCTGCCCTTGGACATAGGAGGACACAAGAGTCCCTGATGTGGGACTTTTAGACTCCAGAGTTTACAGCAATACCCCTCTCTTTTCTTCCTCAGTCTCAGGCATTTGGCCTAAGTTTGAAAATTACATTATAGGCTACTTTGATTTTTAGACCTTCAGACTTGGACACCACTGGATTTCCTGGTTCTATAACTTACAGACAGCATATCATGGCATATCTCAGCCCCCATAATCATGTAAGAAAATCCCTATGAAAAATCTCCTCTTATATATCTATGTACCATATACCCTATTGGTTCTGTTTCTCCTGAGAGTCCTGCCTAATACACAGGGCTGATTCAAACTTTATTAAAATAGATTATGACTGGAACCACAGAACATTTTCCTTCTCAGACGTCATCAAACAGAAAACAAAAAATACTTAAACATTCTTGTGCTTGCTGTTCAGCACTCAGTTGGTTTTAATTAACCATTTAAAAAATATGTTAAAAAATGGACAAAAACAGTTTTGAAGGACACATAGGCCCTAGAAGGTTACACGTAACAGAAAATACCCAAGGAAGTACCTGCCTGTCACTCCTGAAAAGTTTACGGTTGACCTCACAACTTTTGAGGCTGTCTGCTCGGTGCCCTTCTTAATACCCTTCTAGGTTCTGGCCTAGTTTCAAGCAGACACTCAGACAACACTGGGTTCTGACCCTATGGAGATTTACTTGCGCACAAGGAAGTTCATGCTTCAAGCCCAAGCCCCAGCTGGGGAATGGTCGCCTTGAATCTTCTGGCCTATAGCTAGAGAGAGTTAGTGAGGGGGGTGTAAGGATAGAATCTGTGAGTCAACAAGCAGACAGATATTCTGGAAATACTTTTAAAGGTATTCAAGAGAGAATGCTTGAATTATATGTGTGCCAAACACCTGTTCTGAGCCATCCCAACTCTCCTGACTGAGTTTCGCCTCCTGATAACTCTGGTTTTCAGTTATGGGACAATAGACTCATAAGGGAAAAAGGTCCTGCTGTGTCTGAAGACCATACCGTGGGTTGACTCTTCTAGGACAAATGAGAGGTCTCATCAGCCGAAAAGAGCATGCAGAGGTCAAAAGAAAGGGGAGCACTTGAGTGGGGAGGTCTTTCACGCAGACTTTTATTTATTCACTTATTGTTGGCTGCACTGCTGCATGGGCTTTTCTCTGCAGACAGCTGAGGCTACTCTTCATTGCAGTGCTTCAGCTTCTCATCCTGGTGGCTTCTCCTGTTGCAGAGCACAGGCTCTAGGTGCTCCAGATTCAGTAATTGTGGTGTGTGGGCTCAGTAGTTTTGGTGCACAGGCTTCATTGCTCCACAGCATGTGGGATCTTCCCACACCAGGGACTGAAACCATGTCCCCTGCATTGGCAGATGGATTCTTAACCATTAGTCCACCAGAGAAGCCCTACAAAGACTTTTGAAAGCACAGCCACAAAGAGGCACAAAGAAGAAACCAAAAGGAGCTCTTATATTTGCAGAGACAAATGTGTTTTCATGGAGAACAGGTGGAAGAGAAGCAAAATTGGCAATCAGTAGCTGCTCCCAGAAGTACCTAGGAAACAAGTAACTTCTGTTCCAAAGAGGCAGAGCTGGTGGTGGTATTCCTAGCAGGGCAGACACTCTGCTTGCCCCAGTTATCCATGGTTAAGTTCAGAAACTATGGACTCTGGACTCCTGACTCATGCCCTGTTCCATCATGCCACAGTCATCAGGAACGCCTGAATCTTTTCATCAAACCCTTCCTTTTCACTCTACTCTGAAAATTTCTGATGAGAACAATGTGTTAGTTTCTCTAGGGTCTTCATTAAACTGCCCAGATTGTTGCTTTGATTCTATCAAAGAGTCAGCACTCTCCTCCTGGTCCCAAGAAGCTCTTTTACTCAATGAGCAAACCTCTCCAGAAACTTCTCCAAATGGTTTAATTCCTTATTTCAGTTTCTTCCCCAGGATCATGCTTTTCCCCAATAAACAGCATTTGGCAACCATTCCATATTCCAAGTGCTAAGAATGACTGTTTCATATCCTGAAATACGAGCTTCTGAAAGTGAGCACAATCCCTCTTATAAAGTCTGTATCATTTGAGTTGGGTCATGAAGGATGTGTTTGTCAGGTGCATGGTGGGAGGTCATTCTATGCAAAGAGACTATATTGTGCATAGATACATGACCATGTGTGAGCTAAAAGATGAAAATGAGGCCTCTAAGGACAAATTGGGATAAGTGTTTTTCAGTACACAGAGGCATTGAACTTCTAATAGAAATTTTTAAGCAATGGAGTGATATGAATCGTATGTCTTTTAGTAGTATGTATAGTAACCTAGAAACCAACTCTGGAAAAGACCCTGATGCTGGGAAAGATTGAAGGGAAAAGGAGAAGGGGGCAGCAAAGGATGAGATGGTTAGATAGCATCACCAACTCAATGGTAATGAATTTGAGCAAATTCTGGGAGACAGTGAAGGACAGGGAAGCTTGGCATGCTGAAGTTCATGGGGTTGCAATGAGTCAGATATGACTTAGCAACTGAACACACACACACACACAATAGCCTTGAAAAGGGAGAAATTAATGCCAGTGTCTTAGACTCTCAGTGTCTTTTGAATGAAACTGCCCTGATTGTCATCTCTGACTGTTTGTTTTTATCTATAGAGTGGTGACAGACTGACTTATCAGGACTGTCCATTTAACAACACTGGAAGTTTTTTTCCTGGGCTTCCTGGTAATGAGCACTTACTTGGAATTAGTGCTTCCCCATAGTGCGAGTGGCTGGGGATGGCCTCACTTGCTGCATTATATCCAGATACTATCAGTTTGGGAATGTAACTCTCCAACGCAGCTGGTGCCCAAACCCAGACTGTTTCTCCCCTATTTACAAGGACACTCTCACACTTGCCCTATGAAAAGGAAGAGCAATGTTTTGTAGGGTCCCACTTTCAGGAGCCCAAAGATGGCGCATCAAGCTAGCCCCAGTACACCTCTCTGCAGGATCATATGACCTTGCTGGTGTGTTTCAGAAACCTATTTGCCCCAAAGTACTTCAAATTTCCCACAGCTGATTGGACCATGGTTGGCAAACTAATCCAAGAGTAGTCAATCTATTCTTTGCTCACTAACTGAAAATGTATAGCCTGAAGTAAAAAGATGAATTGTGTCAAAGGGATTCTTCCCTTTAGGGAGATAAATAGGGAGTACCAAAAGGCTTGGCCATTTAGCAGCAGAAACAGTAGCTTGAAGAGTGTCAGAAAGTGGAGTAAGGATGGTGGGAGCTCATACCCTGTACAAGAGAAGTTAAGGGGGAGCTGGAAAAATGAGGGTGGGCCAGCATACAGAGAGAACCAAGATCTCAGGAAAAGGAAAATAAGAGAGTACTCAGACTCCAGACTGGTTTTAGTTTTTATGTTTATTTTGGATGTAGAGGGTGGTGAGAAGGTAGAATGAGAGGCTTCTAAATTAAATTTCAGATTCTATTAATATTTCTATCATTCTTTCACTATCTTATTTCCCTGAACATTTTCTTTTAAGTTACCTGAGTGGATTTTTGTTCCTTGCTCTTTGTAAGCATTTAGAATGGTATGGTGGCTATTGTTTAGGGTTTCCAGGAAAGCTTTCTTCCAACCCTCACCTTGTAACACAATCTGATTCCTGGCCACAGGGAAGAAGGCTGGACATGTCCAGGAAGTTTTTGGACATGAAATGCTGAAACTGGGGTGAGAGTTTGGCTGGAAAGAGAGATCTTAAAATCATCATCATATACATAAAAACAAGGAAATAATTTTTATAGAGCATTTTCAACATATTAGGTAGTGTGTTTGGCACATTATATTAATATCAGTTAATTCTTACAATAATATATGGAGATTATTTTTCTTTGGACACGCAGAAACTGAGGCTTAGAGAATTTAAGTGCTACAAGGTCATACAGTGGATAGGGATCAGAGCTTGGATTCCATCCCAAGAGAGGGGTCAGTCCACAAAGCCCACGCTTCTCCGGCTATGTTGGGTGGCCTTCCAGTTTACGGGAGGACAGTAGGTCTGTCGTCTAGGACGATATTAATGGCGAGAGGTCTGAGATTGGAACTCTAGGGCACTCTAACTCTTGATAAGAGGATTTGGTAACAGAAAAAGGGAAGATGAAAAAAAAAATTACAAGATGTAGCACACATTAGAATCCGGTACATGTTTTTCGAGCTAATTTGTTATTCTCATTTTAGAGGTTGGGAACTCCAGTTTCAGTTACTTGATCGAAATCCATCTGCAGAGACTAACCCAGACCTGGCAGTGGGTGAAGGTCTCCGAACCGGGCAGCGGCCGAGTAGGATGCAGGAACTACATTTCCCAGTACGCTTGGCGGGAGGGGGCGGGGCCGGGCGGCCGCAGATTCCTTCCCAGAAGCAAAAGCGGAAACAAAAGAGTCTCGCCGGCGTCCCCGCCCGCACACTCGCACACTAGCGCTCGGGCTCACTCAGAGCAGGCACCCGCGCCCAGAGCTAGCCAGACAGCCAGCGACCCGGGAACCCACCCGGCTGAGCCAGCCGAACAGCCGGCGATCCGAGCCCGCACTACCCCACACCCCCGAGCCCTGCAGCCGTACCCCGCCTGCCAGTGTCCCAGCCGCCCTCCGTGACCGATGGCGCTGAAGCGGATTCAGAAAGTGAGTGCCGGGGCCGGGCCTGGGGCAGCGGGGCGGGCTTCGGCTCGCTGCCCACGCTGACCCCAGTGGTGGTCCCGAGAGACGCGCCGGGAGGGAGCGTGCAGGGAAGATGGGCTAGGGCGGGGACCGGGGGCCAGAGACGCCGGCGGGCCAGCGGGCACCCGACAGGTGAGGTGGGAGCAGCGACAGGTCCCGGGTGCTGGAGGTGCTTGGAGGCAGGGGGCCCGATGTGGTTTCACGCTGGAGCTGCGCCTGGGGATCCCTGGCAGGAGAGCTTCTTCTGTCTCCAGACCTCCAGACCTATGTGCCGCTGGGTCACTGGATTTTGCCTTACACCCGGCTAGCTTTGGCCCTTGTCATGCTGCTTTCTTCATGCTGTTTCTGAAACCTGTCCTCTTTTATGATTTTGCCTTCCCGTGCTCCCGGGAGGGCATGGAAGGTGTGATGGGCCTGCAACCTTCCTCCGCGGAGCTGTTGGGTTTGTTCTTTCTCTCCTCTGCGGTTGGCTCTTGCTCAGATGCCCGAATGGGCTGGAAAAGCCCATCTGGGGCCGAGAAACCAGGAGAAGCCTCCTGCCCCTTCTATTTTGGTGCCTCTGCTGCTGCCACTTGAGGTCACATAGCTGTAGTGAAAACATAGTTGCTGATACACAGCAAGATGACCTCCTGGCTGTGATTCATGGTGAGTCAAGCCAAGCAAGTTTTTTTTTTTTTCTCGCCATGATAAACTTATATGTAAAGTTTGAGACACAACAGAAACTGTCACAAATTAAATAGTTACATGCTTTGACACATGGGTATAGAATGAGGAAGAAATGTGTATATACATTAAACAAATATGTTTCCGTCCCAACTCAGTGTAAGGAATTGTTTTCTCATGAATGTTTTTTGCTACCGTCTCTAATGTGAACATGTTACAGACCTGAGATTGGGGCGTTTTCTTTCTGTTCACTTTTGTTTCTTGTTGGGTTATTTGGTCTGTTCCCTTTCACAAGTTTTAGGCTTTACTGTTATGGTTCATGTGGAGAACATTGAGAATTTGTTTTTTTAATGAGAAATGCGTTCAGCAAGTTAAGCCAGAGATGGACAGCATGTTTTGTAAAGGATTTCAGAAGAAATACTACCGAAAAAATTTTTTATCAACTTTTTCTGGCACGAATCAATAGGGCAGTGATAGGGAAGTATACATTGTATTCTCAGTTACCATTGATGTCATCTTCTGGTACAGAGGACAGCAACTTTCTGACCCAGCCAATTTGGTGGTGGTGGTGATGGGGAGGGCTCAAATGATCTGAGATCTGAGAAATACTGTTATTTTTGTGCCTGTTAAGGTTACTCTCACTGTAAAGCACATAGCTAAAATCAGCATGTGTTGATTAATATGTTTTCTGATTTGAAGATAATGCAGTTACACACTTTTTTTCATATACATGATTCTAATTTTGAAACCCCACTCAGCATCTTTGCCATGCCTTGTGTACTTTTAAATGATGATGTAATGTTGGCTCACATTTGAGGTAAACACACATTTTCCAAGGAAGTCTTAAAATTCCATTTCCTTCTTCCCTAGTTGTGAGAGTTTTTTGCAAGACTACATGTATAGTAGCTTCAAATAGTGTAAAATATGTTGACAGTAAGTGAACATTCAAAGAAAATGGACACTGTTAAGTGTCCTGGGCAGTTTATCAGTCTTCTTGCTGAGCCAATGTATTTGGCTTATATTTATAATATGGCATATACCCAAATCATATTTTTAGTCATTATTAGTTATTATTAGTTTATAACAGTGTTGTCTGGTTAAAAAAAAATTGGATATGACATAGCATCCCATCTCGGTATGTCAATCTTTGGCTCCCCTTCTCTGTTACCAAAAAAAAGTGATTTGTACAGATCTCTTTTCCATTAATCACTTGTTCAGACCACTCTCAACCTTAGGAAGTATTTTGTTTGATTCTCCACATTTTCTCTTTCTTTACTACCTTCTTGATGAGAAGTGAATTCCAGGGGAGGTATGCTGTTTGCCATATGAACAGTTAAGTTACAGAGCCCTCTTTGATATCATCAGTATATAAATTCTTTTTGAATCTTCCATGCTTCAACGAAAGAATCCATGTTATTAACTTTTGGCCTCTCTTTTAAAATGTGTTAAAGTAACACTGTCAGATAAGGTCATTGGGTTGCGATTTTCCTGGGCCTACAGTGGCAGGCTTTGGAACTGTGCAGAACCTTAAAGTACTTTCAGGAGTGAAAAGCAGGGGAACAGCTTCTAGGGTAGTACATCAGAATCAACCATGGGACATTTCAGACCATCCCCACTGCTGTAGTCCATGGGGTTGCAAAGAGTTGGACACGATTGAGCCACTGAACTGAATGAACCATTGCTGTAAACGGAGAGATGCTGGTGAGTCCCTCAGATGGGCTGCTGTGGAAAAAAGGTCGTGAACCGCTGACTGACATTCTAGTCTACTCACTGTTGTTCAGAGAAGGAGCTTGAGGTTTGGAGTGGAGTGCTTTGTCCAAATTAATCTCTTAACAAGTGATTTGGCATGTTTTAAAAAGGTCATGACTTCACAGTTTTTCACTTCATAGGAAAAGGTGAAAGATGGTTGAATTCAATGTTTATTTGTATGAATATACAAAGCATGCGGATATGAGTGCTTAAAATATATTTCTATGCTAAGAGTATGCTAAGTTATTTAATACTCTAATTTAGACATCCAGTGCCAGTTTTGCATGTCAGCTTATAAATTCACACACTCTTTCTCTATTTTTAGATACAGTGGAAGATGTCACAGTCACTTAAATCACTAAAGGGAAAAAATTCGAACAAAGTCTGAGGAAAGATACCCTCAAACATGTCTGAAAAAAGAGTATAGTTTTTCAGGTGGACATTTATTATTTTCTAGAATTAATTCTGAAGTGTTTCTTCTTCTTTTTTGTTTTGTTTTCTTTTTTTTGAAGTATTTCTTCTATCAGTGGGGCTTCCCTGGTGGCTCAGATGGTAAAACGGCTGCTTGCAATGCGAGAGACCAGAGTTCGGTCCCTGGGTTGGGAAGATCCCCTGGAGAAGGAAATGGCCACCCACTCCAGTACTCTTGCCTGGAAAACCCATGGACAGAGGAGCCTGGCAGGGTACATTCCATGGGGTCACAAAGAGTTGGACACAACTGAGTGACTTCACTCTCTCTATGAATACCAACTTCTGTAAACATATTTTGGAAATCATTTTTTAAATTGCAAATATCATAGTCCTAAATGTCTTGAAAACCAGAAAAAAAAAAAAAAGGAAATTCTAACACAGTTATCATCTTAGTATTTTCCTTCTAGATTTGAGTTTTGCTTTGCAAATATAGCAACACAGATGACTGTTCCTCAGTTTATACTTCTGTCAACAAAATGGAATATTTATATTTTTAATTTAATTTCAGTTTAACTTAAAATGTATATATATAATATAGATTAAAATACAACTTTGTAAGTGTTTTGAGCTGTTGAATTTTTTGATTTGTACAATTTCACATTACACTACTTTTTGTCAGTCTGGAAAACCTTCTGATACTTCAAAATTGCAACAACAACAAAACCCCAACAACAGCAAAACCCCAACAACAGCAAAACCCCAGCCTTTTGTGGATGAAACATCAAATGGGAGAAGAAGCTATGGTTTCTATTCCTGGCTCTGTGACTTACTAGCTTGTTTCCCTATCCATACAATTATGCTGCTGATAAGTAAAATTGGCATGTATGACATATAACGGTTACTCTTTGCTAAACACTGGATTAAGTGCTTGACATATATTAGTTGATTTAATCATTAGTGGACCCACGAAGTAGAAATGATTATTATCCCTATTTTACAGATGATGAAACTAAGGCCCAAAGATTTTGAGTAATGTACTCAAAATCACATTCTGTAATTGTAAGTGGCAGCTCTAGGAGTCCAAACCAGGCAGTTGGCTCCAGAATCCCTGCTCTTAACTATTTCGGTATATCCAGATGGACTCACATCTTCTATCTGTTGTACTTAAATTGAAGGACATAGAGTCAAATGAATTTATGGGCATGTTTTGCAAACTGAAACATTCTATACAAATGTAAAGTGGTATTATAATTAATACCTTGGCATATTTAATCATCTTCATAGACACATCATTCAGTGTGTTGACTATGCATTGTAAATTTCTGCTTTAAAGTGATGTGCACTAGATCAGTTAACATGGTAAAAGAATAATAAAACTTTGTTTATCTTTGTTCTATCACTTTAAATTTTTCCCCTCTGAAAGGATTTAGGAAAAAATGGTTGTAATTCATAAATGTTCTGTCAAAAGAAAATTTCTTTGTGAAGTTTTTTTTTGAGAAAATAGTTTATGAATTAATCTAGCTATTAGTTCCTATAATGACTTTTAAAAGTAGTCAACAGTTCAGATATGTTAGAAAGATTTTCAGATTATAAGATTAAGACTCCAGGTTTTTTCCATTAAAAAGGATATGACTGAAAAAGTTTTAAAAAGAAGGAACACATTATTTGTGCTTGTTGGTAGATAAATGCTTTGCCTTGAGAAGAAAGGAAGAAAATGTTCTTTTTCTAAAAGGACACTATGAATTTTTCTGCTTTTAAATCTTTGTAATTAAGTTCAGTCTTTCTTTTGCCTCCAGGATCATGTATTTTTCTTCTTATATCACAACAAACGTGTAAAAAGATTAGATAACCTATCCTACTTTAAAAGTTCTGAGGTTCCTTCTCTGTGGAAATAAATAGCATAGATCTAAATATGGCAGTTTATGCCTATTTTAGGAAGCCAGGTCCATATAAAAACTAAACCTAGCAGGATGTGGGATTGCCTCCAGCAAAGCAAAGTAGCCTCCTTATTCATTTTAGTTCCCTGAAATACATGTAGAAAACATATTTAATGAACCCCACTAATCAGAATGATCAGTTAGTAATACTTTCCATCAAACTGAGCTAATGGTTGTCTATAATGAATTGGCTCCTCCTCCCCCTTTTTAAACACTGGATAAATTGAGAATATGTTTAATTAAAAATAAGTATTTAAATACTTATCCTGTCTCCTCTTAACCCTGTATGCTGGCTTCAACAATACTGAAATAGGGTTTCCCTGGTGGCCCAGTGATTAAGAATCTGTCTAGTCCAGGAAGATCCCACATGCCTTGGAGCAACTAAGCCCATTTGCCACAACTACTGAAGCCCATGCACCTAGAGCCAGTGCCCGCAACAGAAGAAACCACCATAATGAGAAGCCCATGCACCACAATGAAGAGTAGCTCCTACTCACTGCCACTGGAGAAAGCCCACTCACAACAACAAAGACCCACCACAGCCAAAATAAATAAATCTTAAAAAAAAAAAAAAAAAAACTGGAATATTTAATATAATCCAGATTTGTAGGTTTGGGTATTGAGGGACCCTCAGGGCACCTCAGAACAATTGAAGGCAAGACAGTTTCTATTTTTGTTGGGCAGAATCTGAAGGTTCAGTTACTTATATTAGACAGTAGTGATAGATAGGCTCCTGTGTTCCAGGAGCTGTCCTCGGTATGGGGAGGAAACCACCATGACACACTTCATCTACCACTGTGGGTCGGATCACCACCATGCTCTGGAGCTTCCTGTCTTGCCTTTTCCTGGATGTTGTCCCCACTCTTCTGTATTCATATTATCCTGTTTGCATGGTTCTCCTTCACTGACAGCTTATTAGATTCCTACTTTCTTTTCAGATTTAGGAAAGCCTTTCTATCTGGGGCGAGGTGGGGGTTGATTCCTTCTCCTTTGTTAGCAGTAAAATTAACCCAATGGTTTTCCCTCCAGGTTGCCACCCTCCTTCTGTGAGCAGTTTGGATTGCTCTAGGGCATCACTGACTCAGTGGACATGAGTTTGAGTAAGCTCGGGAGCTGGTGATGGACAGGGAAGCCTGGCATGCTGCAGTCCATGGGGTCACAAAGAGTCAGACACGACTGAGCGACTGAACTGAACTGAGAGGGAACCCAGCTGAGGTGGTGACCTGGGCCTGTTCTTCTCTAAACCCGTAAAACTCTTGAGGGTGTTTTTTTGCTTCCCCCAAGTTTTAATGTGTTGTATTTTCATTTAGTTAAAAATACTTTCTAATTTACCTTTTGATTTCCTTTTTGGTCCTTGAGTTATTTAAACAACATGATTTATTTTCCAAATAATTGGAATGTTACAGAGCTTTCTGTTACTGATTTCTAACTTAATTCCATTGTGATCATAATATGTGTTATTATTTGATGCCTTTAAAATTTTTGACCTGTTTTATGGTCAAGAATACGGTCTTTATTTTTTACTTACACAGTAATAACATCCTTCTGGCATTCAACATAGATTTTGGAATGAATAGTGTTTAGTGATTTCTAGTCTTAATTTTGCCCATCTCTGGTTGGCATCTTTTGTTTAGTTGCTCAGTTGTGTCTGACTCTGTGACCCTATGGACTATAGCCCACTAGGTTCCTCTGTCCATGGGATTCTCCAGGCAAGAATACTGGAGTGGGGTGTTGCTATTTCCTTCTCCAGGGAATCTTCCTGATGACCCAGGGATTGAACCCCTGTCTCCTGCATTGCAGACGGGCTCTTTACTGTCTGAGCTACCAGGGATTTCTAGTCTTCATTTTGCCAGTGTCTGGTTGGCTTCTAGGCTATGGTCTAAGGATTGAATGCACCTTGCTGATATTTTACTGTTTTCTTGCACTTTTATGAGCTTTCAGAACAGGGATGACAAAATCAGTTTAGTGGATCACAAACAGCAGTTTTAAAAACAGGATAGATAATATTAGTGCTTTGGATATAGTAATGGTGTTTCATGAGACCTTAGTTTTAGTTATTTATATGTGTTCCTGTGCATGTGTGTTATGTGTACTAGCTTGTGGTGTATAATCCTTTTTTTTTTAATAAGTAATTGCTGTAATGAAAGTTTCAAAATCACTGTCCCATAGCATAAGATCTTTAGGTAAGATCACTGTTGTCAGAAATGCATGCCATATATTTATGCATGCATGCATGCTCAGTTGCTCAGTCTTTGTGACCCCTTGGACTTTAGCCTGTCAGACTCCTCTGTCCATGGCATTATGCAGGTGAGAATAATGGCGTGGATTGCTGTTATTTCCTTCTCCAGGGGATCTTCTTGACCCAGGGATTGAACCTGTATCTCCTGTCTCCTGCACTGGCAGGCTGATTCTTTACCACTGGACCACCTGGGAAGCCTACCATATGTTTATACATATACCTATATGTGTACATATATATAGAGAGAAAGCAAATGAGCCTATATACATACATATAAGCACACATACAGACATACATGTACACAACATGTAAAATGTTCTAGTCTTGGAACATTTCTGTTTGATACAAACTGTCAATGCATACAGCTGCAGTATTCAAGAATAGTACTGGGTGATACTAAGAGAGATTACTTACCTTATTATGAAAATGCTTATTAAGTCCCTACTATGTGCCAGTCATTAGGGATGAAACCAAAAATGTAAATATTGGTAGATAGGTTTGTGTTTTAAGTAGGCTTTGAGAAATAGGCTGCTGCCTTTTTTCTTTTTCCCTGAAGCATATCTTTCTTGGTTACTACGAAATAAATGATAACTTTTGATAATGAGGCATTTAAAATGCTCTGTGTTGCATGTTCCATCATGTGTCAAAATTCTATTATGTATGTAATTTCCTATCATGTTTTTCTTGCTTTTCAGAGTGTCTGAACACAGACGCTCTCAAAGCTTGTGAAGTAGTGTTCATTTCTATCCGTTTATAAGGGAGAAGCCTCCTGGGAAAAGATAATAAGAATTCCTTTTCATTCCTTCATTTGTCACACTTAGGTTTCTCTTAAGCATGACTGAAAATGTGCAAATGGCCTTAATTCAGTACTGGAGCATTGTTGGCTTCAGTGTCAAATGAAAATAATATGCTCTAGTTATTACAGCCTTGAGATAAGTATTGTTTTGCAGTAGGAAGAGTGCTGATGTGGAAGTCAGATGGTCTGAGCCTTTGTCCTGGCTTTGGCTTTGTGACCTTGGCCAAGAAACTCATAGTCCTTATTTTCTTTATCTAGAAATTTAATGGGTTGAACTAGGTAACTACTGTGGCCTTTTCTGACTTATAATTTTCAGCACATTTAACTAATGTCATGTGCTGTTTTCCTTTTGTCCTGTAAACAGCAAAAATGGTCATAAAAATAAATATGAAGCAGTGGTACTGTTTTGATGCTACATGAAACTTGAATTAAAATTCTGTTTTAAATTGTCAGAATTGAAATAAATGTGGGTATCTTCAGTTCAGTTCAGTTCAGTTGCTCAGTCGTGTCTGACTTTGAAACCCCATGAATCACAGCACACCAGGCCTCCCTGTCCATCACCAACTCTTGGAGTTCACTCACACTCAGGTCCATCGAGTCGGTAATGCCTTCCAGCCATCTCATCCTTTGTCATCCCCTTCTCCTCCTGCCCCCAATCCCTCCCAGCATCAGGGTCTTTTCCAATGAGTCAACTCTTCACATGAGGTGGCCAAAGTATTGGCGTTTCAGCTTCAGCATCAGTCCCTCCAATGAACACCCAGGACTGATCTCCTTTAGGATGGACTGGTTGGCTCTCCTTGCAGTCCAAGGGACTCTCAAGAGTTTTCTCAAACACCACAGTTCAAAAGCATCAATTCTTCGGCGCTCAGCTTTCTTCACTGTCCAACCCTCACATCCATACATGACCACTGGAAAAACCATAGCCTTGACTAGACGGACCTTTGTTGGAAAACTAATGTCTCTGCTTTTGAATATGCTATCTAGGTTGGTCATAACTTTCCTTCCAAGGAGTAAGTGTCTTTTAATTTCATGGCTGCAGTCACCATCTGCAGTGATTTTGGAGCCCCCCAAAATAAAGTCTGACACTGTTTCCACTGTTTCCCCATCTATTTCCCATGAAGTGATGAGACCAGATGCCATGATCTTAGTTTTCTGAATGTTTAGCTTTGTGTATAATATAAAATTAATGTATCTCTAAAGATATATTACCTTTTGATTAAAGAGCATTTATTTGAGATGCAAATAAGATTTATTTCTCTTTTTATACTGGTAACATAATGTGATTTTCTCATTCCATTTAGCATCCATCTGTTTCACAGGTATCTTTTGTACTTTAAAGATAATTTTAGGAGTTCCCTGGTGGTACAGTGGATAAGAATCCTCCTACTAATGCAAGGGACATGGATTCAATCCCTGGTCTGGAAAGATTTCATATGCCACAGAGCAGCTAAGCCTGAGCTGCAACCACTGAAGCCCCTGTACCTAGAGCGTGTGATCCACAGGAAGAGAAGCCACTGCAATGAGGAGCCCATCATGTACTGCAAGTAGAGAGTAGTCCCTGCTCACCGCAACTGGAGAAAGCCTGTGAACAGCAACAAAGACCCAGTACAACCAAAAAAAAAAAAAGATTATCCATATATTTAGACAACTGCCTTAGACAACTGCTTTACATATAGTAGATTTTTTAGATTCAAATTAATGCATTTATGGAGCACCTTATGTATTGGAGAAGGAAATGGCAACCCACTCCAGTATTCTTGCCTGGAGAATGGACGGAGGAGCTTGGCGGGCTACAGTCCATGGGTCGCAAAGAGTCGGACACGACTGAGCGACTTCACTTTCACTTATGTATATAAGGCATATGCAAAATATGATAAGAAGATGTATGGGAAAGCAAGGTATAAGCAGCATTATCTGAGAACTTTTAAACTAATAAAGATATGAGATGTAACACAACAACTTGGATACTAAGGAAAATACACCATACTTGAGCATGAAGGGAGTCAAAGGTGGGAGAGGCCAAATTTATTTGGGGGAAATCAGGAAAAAGTCTATGGAGAAGATGGAATTAGATATAGGTTTGGAAGATTGGGTAGCATTTTTTTTTTCTATCATAAAAGAAATCCATGTTTATTATAGAAAATTCAGAAACTGCAGACCAAAAAAGAGTAGAATGGGATTTCCCTGGTGGTCCAGTGGCTAAGAATCCATGTTCCCAATGCATGGGACCCAGGTTCATTCCCTGGTCAGGGAACTAGATCCCACATGCCACAACTAAGACTGAGAAGAGCCAGATAAATAAGTAAATATTTAAAAAAAAAAAAAAGAATGGGATGATGGTGTTGGGTAGCAAAGACATGGAAACCAGGTTCGTAGAGGAAGTTACAGAAATGCAAGCACTAGAAAGTACATGACTTATTTGGAAAGGAACAGATAATCCTGTTTTGTGGGGTCAGAAAATAGTACGAACTTAACACTTCATACTGTGGAGGGCCTTGAATACCTGTATTGACAAGTGTTAGTTGCTCAGTTGTGCCTGACTCTGCAATCCCATGGGCTGTAGCCCACTAGGCTCCTCTGCCCATGGGATTCTCCAGGCCAGAATACTGGAATGGATGCCATTCCCTTCTCCAGGGGATCTTCCTGACACAGGGATCGAACCCAGGTCTCCTGCATTGCAGGTGGATTCTTTACTGTCTGAGCCACCATGCTGACAAATGTGTTCTTAATGCAGAAGTTGGGGGATACCATTGAAGGTTTTTAAGTAAGGAAGTAACATTCTTAATCCTATTGCTAGATATACATTCTTTCCCTCATAGAACACAAGATTCTTTACCGTTTATAGATTTGTCACAAAAAGGGATGTATAGAGTGCCATACAAATACAGCAGGGACTCTTTGAAGGGTTCAGGGAAAGCCCCCTTAAGGAAATGGTATTTAAGATGCGACAAAGTGATTGCATGTGTGTGTGGTGGGGGGCATGATTAAGAGTCTTCTGTCTAAAAGGAAATCATGTTTGAAACTAGAGACAAGACAACATTTTGGGGAAGTGAAAGTCATTATCACTGATACAGAGAATGGTTGGGGGAAAGTGGTTGCACATGTGGGGCTAGAGAGGGGACAGATCCTCAAAGTCATTTTAAGGATTTATAAATCTTCTATTAAGGCTAATGAAAAACATTGAAAAGGTTGACAAGGTACTTTAAGATACTTTGACCACAGAGTGTTAATAGAAAAATAGGTTAGTTAAGACATTGTTGCACTTGTTCATGTGAGGTCCAGGAGGGTCTGAGCTAGCCTGATGGCAGAGGACATTTGGAAAGAGGGATATATGCGAAAAGTTGTAGGCTGATTGTACTACCCGGCCTTTTTGAGTTGGTCTGACCCACCACACCTCCCTGTGCTTGGCCCTTCTAGTCACATCTCAGGCTCTGGGCCTTAGAGTCTCTACAGACTCTTTGGTCTACTGCCCAGTCTGATCCCAGATTCTTTAATAGTGTCTCCCTTGGCTTTAATAGTGTCTCTCCTTGGCTTGTTTTTCTGAAATGTCTCTCTGACTTTTCTCAGACTCTTCTGCCCTTTGGAACTCAGTTTTTCTACATGATGGGTCTCCTCCTGGGACCCTTTCATTGGGAGGATTTGGACTAAAGGGGAATCTGAACAACCTGGTACTGGTTAGTGTAGAGGGGGATGGGGCATGCAGGAAGGAAGGAATCATGGTGATCCCAAGGTTTAGAGTTCAAGTTACTGGAATAAGTGCATTTTTACCATAATCTTCATAAGGTGGACTCACAGTTTTTACTGGGATACCTTGAATATGTCAAGATATATTTTTATATATGTAAGTCCTATGGTGGAAATATTATGTATGGTGGTGGTTTAGTCACTAAGGTGTGTCTGATTCTTGGGACCCCATGGACTGTAGCCTGCTAGGTTCCTCTGTCCATTGGATTTCCCAGTTGAGAATGCTGGAGTGGGTTGCCATTCCCTTCTCCAGGAGATTTTCCTGAGGAAATATTATGTATGAAGTGAAATTCGCTCAGTCATGTCCCACTTTTGCGGCCCCGTGGACTGGAGCCTGCAAGGCTCCGCTGTCTGGGGGAATTCTTCAGGCCAGAATACTGGAGTGGGTAGCTGTTCCCTTCAGGGGATCTTCCCAACCCAGGTCTCCCACATTGCAGGCAGATTCTTTACCAGCTGAGCCACCAGGGAAGCCCAAGAATACTGGAGTGGGTAGCCTATCCCTACTCCAGTGGATCTTCCTGACCCAGGAATTGAACTGAGGTCTTCTCATTGCAGGTGGATTCTTTACCAGCTGAGCTACCAGGGAAATATTATGTATAACAGGAGATCATTAAGTCTTTTCTTTAAATGGAAGTCATGTTTTAAACTAGAGGCAAAATAACATTTTGGGAAATTGAAAGCCATCATATTGTGGTACTGTAGAGAGCACTGGGGGAAAGTGGTTACAGATCTGAGACACTGGCTAGATAATGTCCCTAAGTGACCTCCAACATTTATTCTAAATTGTGCTCTTTATAGTTCAGACTCAGTAAATATTACTTTGATGCAGCAAAGTCAATAGTGTCATTTCTTTCTTCATCATCTTTTTGTGTGGGATTTGGCTGCGATATCATTTTTAATAGACAGTCTTTGCCAGAGATACCTTATCCAAAGAGACAGTGAAGCAGCCAGGACCTTTTTATTGAAGTGAATTTGGTTCCTCTAACTTAATTAGTTGGGTGTCATCATCATTTTGAAGTCTTCCAGAAGGAATCTTCATGGTCTAAAATACTTTTTTTTTCTTTTCTTTTAAATTCAAGGGCTTAGAGAAGTTCTGTATTCAGAGACATTTCTGAGAATTGTTTGACATCTCCTTATTGAAATAGCTCTAGTCAGCTGGATAAGGAGATCAGAGTCTGAACTGTAAGCCCATGAATTGTTTATTTACAGACAAACCAAATATAGCTCATATATCCTTTTAGAGACAACATAAAAAATGCAATCCAGTAAGAATTGCTGTCTTGTTTTAGGAGTTTTGAGATAAAGATGGTTGTCACCTTAATTAATTGCCTGTTGAGCCAGGATTTTTTAAATAACAGTTTCATATGCTTTGGATTCAGTAATTTAGATTTTGGACTGTAAATCAGTTCCTGTGCATGGGCTGCTAATGTCTTTTACGCATACCCATTGGGATATATATTTTATCTATTATGGAGAGTGAGACCTTCTGAATGTTGAGACTAGAGAACAACAAAGCATTTTCAGTCTGGTCAGCACAATTTGTTGGAGAATATTTACTGCATCCTGTCATATTAAGGATGATGGTAAATAAGGAAACTCTGACTCGTCAGCTTTCCTTCTCCACTGTTCAGATTGGGCTCTTAGCCTCCTGGGAGCTGAGAGATTAATGAGGCTTCTCTTCTCTTACATTCCCTTCTTTGTTTCCTTTTATTTGTTTACTCTCTTTGAATTAGGCTGCCTCATCTACTTTTAGATTTTAAGTCCCCTCGAGGCAGGGACTGTGTCTAGGTTGGTTTTATGGAGAACACTCAGCATATTGTAGGGATGTTATAAACATGCCATCTGTGCCAATTTAAAATTCAGTTTCAGGCCTCTCAGTACTTTTCTTTGTGTCTGGTTGGATGTACAAATCTGAAATAAAGTAGAGGTGCTTAGCCATGTAAAGCTATATAAATTGATTAAGTACATGTTTTTGTGGATTCATAGTGCTTTTATAGTGCTAGTCATAGTACAGGAACAGTATCTTGTAATCTGCTCTTCATTACTGTATCTTGTATTTTTTTGTGAAATTTAAATACCCTAATTATTATTATTATTATTTTTTTAATTTGAGTGTCAGATTGGAATAGAAAACTGCTTCATTGACATGGACTATTTTGGGGGTATGCATTCACCCCTTTGATATTTATTGCATAGTCTCTGTTTAAATATAACATTAGTTTGTTTTAAGCTTACTTTGTCTCAAAGAAGACAAAAGTTGAAACTATGTATCAGTTTTCAATTTGAAAAGCCACCAGAAATGAAATTGAAAGATACACACACAAAATATATGTATACACAATGTGTTAACTATAACAAGTTCTTTTCATATATAGACTTACAGCTGTATATATAGTCTCATTATTTGATCTTTTATACCATCTTTTACATTATATGATTTCTCTCTGTGTAACTAGCAGTAGAATTCTGGATCATTGGTGTATTCCTGTGTTCACCTTTAATGGTCACTGTCAGACATTTTTACTAGTGGCGTGTGAGAGTTCCAGTTGCTTCACATCTTTACTATCACTTGTACTTTTCTTATAGTTTCACCATCCTTTGAGGGTTATAGTGACATAGAATTTTGGCTTTAATTTGCATTTCCTCGATGACAAATGAAGCTGGTGCATGTCGGCCAGTTGGTACTCTCTTTTGTAACGTGCTTATTTGTCTGACTTTGAAAAATTGATCTGTAGGAATATATATATTTTTTAACATGTTCTAGATTCAAGCCTTTTTTCAGATATATGTATTACAAATATCTTTTATTGCATGGTTTACCTTTTCACACTTTTAATGTGTCTTTTCTCTGAACAGATAGATGTTCTTTATTTTAATCAAGTTCACGTTTTTCTCTTTTTCTCTTATAGTTAATGCTCTATGTGTCTTATTTAAGAAATCTCTGTCTCCCCCAAGGTCATGAATACATTTTATGTTTTCTTTTTAAAGCACTACTACTTTACCTTCCATATTTAAATCTATGATCTATGTAGAATTGGTTGACTTTTTTTGATAAGTTTAAAGTGGAGGAGATCAAGTTTTGTTTTGTTTTGTTTTGTTTTGTTTTTCTCCTGCATTTTTTTCCCCCAGTTGACCTGGCAGCACTTATCAAAAAAAAAACTTTTCCCTCCACTAGAATGTGACTGTCTTCACTTTAACTTTTTGAATTCCAAGCTTGCTATTTTCTTTCCATTTTCAGTACATTGTTGAAGTTAAAGTAAGTGCTAGTAGTACCACTCAGATGTCAAACACCATCCCTTTTTCTTCTACATCAAAAGTGTTATTTGTTTATTCAAAATAGATCATATCCTAAGTTGGGTTTAAAAGATATGCTTTCCATTTTTTAAACATGCAGCTTTCTGTAGTGAAGTTTTGTAGAGCCCTGGGGAACATCATTCACACTGAAATCTATGTGAATGGTGCCACTTAGAGTTGGTGCACATGACCTATGGGACAAAATGCAGCAACCCTGAGTGCTGTGTTTAGTAACTGGCAAATTAAAAAAGAAAAACCATTACCTTTTTCTGTGTGCCAGCAATCCACATTTTTAACAAATGAGCATTATTTGTGTTCAAATATTGTGATGTGCCACAATTTTAAGGAAGTGGAATGAGAAAAGAAAACAAAACTCTGAGGTGATTCGTGTGGCTGTTCAGAATTTCCTAGCTCTTATAACTTTTTTAATGTTTCACATTTGCGTTTATTTTTTATCTAGAAAGAAGTTTGTGTCAGCCAAGATATTTTATACCAGTTCCTTTCTAGATCACACTTTCTGTCCTAGAAGAAACTTTCCAGGACTCCCTTGAGTGATCTAAACTTTAATTCACACATTGAGGAGGTGACCCTTGAGGCCTGTAGCTAGTCTTATATGTATTTTCCTGGAGACATGTAAGGTTCCAAAGGACCTCTTTCATATATCTTTTAAGCTATATCTAATGAAGTTACTTTCCTCCACAAATAAGTTCTCCTCAGATTTCATGCCCTGGTTTTAATCATCAACAAATGTGCCTGACCAGTGACTTGGGAGGATTTTTTTTAATTAACATCATAATCTTATACCATTAAAAGAAATCTTGAAAACATTGGGAGTGGAGTTGGGACAAGAATGTAAAATCAGAATCATGACCCCTATTAGGAAGGATATGGAAGTGCTTCATTCCTGCTAGGCTTAGTTCAGCTGGTTAAATTGAACTTGGTACAAGTAAGAAAAAAAAAAAAAAAAACCTCTGTCAGTGCCACAGACTGCAGCTCTGTCTGTGGGTATCTCCACCACCAAGGATCGCTGGTGACTGGTAGACAGCTTAATTTTGAGATTAGCTCAGCTCAGCACAAAACCCTAACTCATCTTGGAAAGGCAGCCCAAAGCTATGTTCGGAAAGTAGGTCAGCAGCATCTTAAATAAATAATAAGGATGGAATTTTTAAACTTTTGAGGTCTTCCAAATGAGAAGAACCACAACAAACAATGTCTAACAAAAATTTTGTGTGCCTTTAGACACTTTGCTAGAATCTTATACATTCTATAAATTGAAAATAGTTGTCATGGCAGCATATGTTTTTGATACCTTAATGATGAATATTGTTTAGAGATGCACTTCTAGATGTTGTTACATATTATTTAAAAGGCTGCCCCTGCCTTTTTAAGTGACCTGCACTGTTCTCTAACACCTGTTTTTAAGTTTTTTTTTTTTTTTATTATTATTATATGCAATCTACATAAGGGAGTATTGATTCTGGTTCTGTTGTCAAATCTAATTATTTGCATTTTGAAAAAAAATAGAAATTTGAGAGATCTATGCTCTGCCGATCACACTGTTTCTTCAACTGTATTAACTCAAACAATATCAAGCACATTATATGAAAGGCATTGTGCTATGTATAGTGGAGGAGATCATGAATAAATGCAAAAAAATTCCTAGTTTTAAAATAAGATTCTGGTAGAAGAGAAGAGGGAAGGAGAAAATTAGTATTTCTTGAGGTTCTATTGTACATGCTAGGCATTAAGCTACTTCACTTACATGTTTTCATTTAATTCTCAATATGGCAACCCACTCCAGTACTCTTGCCTGGAAAATCCCATGGACGGAGGAGCCTGGGAGGCTGTAGTCCATGGGGTTGCAAAGAGTCGGACACGACTGAGAGACTTTACTTTCACCTTTCACTTTCATGCATTGGAGAAGGAAATGGCAACCCACTCCAGTGTTCTTGCCTGGAGACTCCCAGGGACAGTGGAGCCTGGTGGGCTGCTGTCTGTGGAGTCGCACAGAGTCAGATACAACTGAAGTGACTTAGCAGCAGCAGCAGCGTAGTTCTTCCAGTGATGTCCTCATATGAGGCCTTTGAGCAAGGGATTAAGGGAGTTGCCCAAGGTCACATAGCTAGTAAGGGTCAGTAGTAAGGCCAGATCTGATTCTAAATCTCTTGTTTTTAAAGTGCCCATTGAGAAGACAGGACTGTTACTGTTAAGAAGAAGGGGTCAAATTTGGGCATAGGGAGATAGACGGAAGGTTGTTTTAGGAGAGGGAAAACTTTTGAAGGCCAGAAAACTTCGCCATGTTCAGCAAACATCCAGGTACTCAGGCCAGACGTGACTACATGATTCTCAAATTTTTGGTCTCAGGACCCCCTTATATTAAAAGCATTGAGTGCCTCAATGAGCTTTTGTTTGTATAGGCTGTATCTATTACTATTTACCATGTGAGAAATTAAAACAGAAATATAAAAATATTTAACAATTTTAAAATAACAATAAAGTCATCCAGTTAGAACTGGACATGGAACAATAGACTGGTTCCAAATAGGAAAAGGAGTATGCCAAGGCTGTATATTGTCACCCTGCTTATTTAACTTATATGCAGAGTACATCATGAGAAACACTGGGCTGGAGGAAGCACAAGCTGGAAGCAAGATTGCCGGGAGAAATATCATTAACCTCAGATATGCAGATGACAGCACCCTTATGGCAGAAAGTGAAGAAGAACTAAAGAGCCTCTTGAGGAAAGTGAAACAGGAGAGTGAAAAAGTTGGCTTAAAGCTCAACATTCAGAAAACGAAGATCATGGCATCTGGTCCCATCACTTCATGGCAAATAGATGGGGAAACAGTGTCAGACTTTTTTTTTTTTGGCTCAAAAATCACTGCAGATGGTGATTGCAGCCATGAAATTAAAAGATGCTTACTCCTTGGAAAGGAAAGTTATGACCAACCTAGACAGCATATTAAAAAGCAGAGACATTACTTTGCCAACAAAAGTCTGTCTAGTCAAGGCTATGGTTTTTCCAGTGGTCATGTATGGATGTGAGAATTAGACCATAAAGAAAGCTTAGTGCCGAAGAATTGATGCTTTTGAACTGTGGTGTTGGAGGACTCTTCAGAGTCTCTTGGATGGCAAGGAGATCCAACCAGTCCATCCTAAGGAAATCAGTCCTGAATGTTCACTGGAAAGACTGATGTTGAAGCTGAAACTTCAGTACTTTGGCCACCTGATGCGAAGAGCTGACTCATTTGAAAAGACTCTGATGCTGGGAAAGATTGAGGGCAGGAGGAGAAGGGGACGACAGAAGATGAGATGGTTGGATGGCATCGCCGACTCAGTGGACATGAGTTTGGGTAAACTTTGGGAGTTGGTGATGGACAGGGAGGCCTGGCGTGCTGCGGTTCATGGGGTCATGAAGAGTTGGACATGACTGAGTGACTGAACTGAACTGAGGATTATGTATTAACATAAATAACATTTTTATTAAAACAACTATATATTCCAAAACAGCAACAACAAAAATAAAGTGCCACTGTTTTATACATGTTCAGATCTCATTATAGTCAGGCTTATAAATGATAGTTGAATTCTCACATCTCATGCATTCAGTCTGTCACAGTATTACTTATCTTTAACCTGGAAAATTCTACTGTATACCCATGAGATAATTGAGAGTGAAAAATACAAATATTTTAGTCTTATTATGAAATTACTTTTGACTTCACAGATCTCCTGAACGTGTTTTAGAAAACCCAAGGGCATTCTTTGGAGAATTATTGGACATGTTTGTGAATGGGAGCCCTATTGAAAGAGTAGGGTTAGGACTAGAAAATGAAGACCTTCATTGGTTGAATTTGGTCTTTAATAAGTAATAAGGAGCCACTGACATTTTCTAAACAGAAAAATGAAATAAATCAAACTGCTTTTAGAAGACTGTTACGCAAGTAATTCGTAGAGTATTAGGAAGCGGTTATAGTTGAACTGTAATAGGTTTCTGAGGTAATAGTTACTGGGGGCTTCCTAGGTGACTCAGTGGTAAAGAATCTGTCTGCCAAGCAGGGTTCAATCCTTGGGTCAGAAAGATCCCCTGGAGAAGGAAACGGCCATCTACTTCAGAATTCTTGCCTGGGAAATCCCACAGACAGAGAAGGCTTGCAGGCCATAGTCCATGGAGTCACAAAATAGTCAGCCCCAACTTAGTGACTACACAACAACAACAAATAGGTATTGGGGTAGAATATATTATTTTGTTTGTCTGATGAGGTGAACAAGAAAAAGGGGAGTCAGAATGAGCCTGGTGACTAGGAGACTAATAATTCCATTAATAAATAAAGGGGACACAAAAAGAAGGAAGCTTGGGAAGGAAAATTGTGAATTAAGTTTTAGAATATGTAAAAAATATTTTTCATTATTTTTTAGTCTGAAATAATTTAGTCTTATAGAAAATTTGCCAAATTAGTACAGAAAGTTCTCATAAATCCTTCACTTAATTTCCCCTATTATTTACAATTTACATAACCATAGTTATAGCTCATTTGGTAAAGAATCTGCTTGCAATGCAGGAGGCCCCAGTTTGATCCCTGGGTTGGGAAGATCCCCTGGAGAAGGGAAAGGCTACCCACTCCAGTATTCTGGCCTGGAGAATTCCATGGACTGTATAGTCCATGGGGTCGCAAAGAGTTGGACACGACTAAGCGACTTTCACTTTAATTATAGTACAGTTCAGTTCAGTTCAGTCACTCAGTCGTGTCCGACTCTTTACAGTTATCAAAATAAGGAAAGGAACATTGATACAATATTGTAAACTAAGCTACTGACCTAATTTAGATTTTACCATTCAGTTTTTCACTGTTGTTTTCCTGCCCAAGGGTCCAGTCTGGGATCCTTTCCTGTCCAAGGATCCAATCTGGGATCCCAGATTTAGTTGTTGTACCCCCTTTGTGTGTGTGTGTACTTCAATCTGTGACAGTTCCTCAGCCTTTCCTTGTCTTGTAAAATTTTTTAATTAAAAAAAAAACAAAAACAAAAAACAGAAGAACTTTCCTTGTGGTGCAGTGAATAAGAATCTGCTTGACAATGCAGGGGACACAGGTTTGGTCCCTGATCCAGGAAGAGGACATCTAAACCCATGCACCACAACTACTGAGCCCACATGTTGCAACTACTGAACGCTGTGTGCCTAGAGCCTGTGCTCCATGACAGGAAAAACCAGTGCAATGAGAAGCCCATGCATCTCAACAAAGAGTAGCCCTGCCTCACCGCAATTAGAGAAAGCTGGTGCACAGCACTGAAGACCCAGGGCAACCAAAAATAAATAAGTTAAAATTACCTTTAAAAAAAGAAGATGCTTATATGTAATGGGGGAGAAAAGTGTCGTTTAATCTCTCTTAAAATGCATAAGAAGCTGGGTATAACAGCATTTTTTTCCTCTAAAAAGTTGAAAAATGAGGGAGAGTGGGAGGGGAGGGTCAAGAGGGAGGGGATATATATGTAAATTTATATATATATATATATATATATATATAATTATGACTGATTCATGTTGTATGGCAGAAACCAATACAACATTGTAAAGCAGTTATCTTTAAAATTAAAAAAAAGTTGAAAAATTATTGCAAAAATTTAGAACAATGTAAAAAAAAAAAAAAAAAAAGGTGACAACCTACCCCTAGAGATAACTACTATTAAGAGCTTGGTGTGTATTCTTTTAGTTTATTTTCTATGCATATATAGTATTATGGGATCTCTTGGACATACTTCTGCCACATATATTTTTCACTCAAAAACTGTATTATTTTCACACAACATTGTTTGATGTCAGCATACGTCATACATATGTCATTCTTTTTTTTCTTTTTCTTTTTTTTAGCCTTATAGTATGTGGAATCTTAGCTCCCTGGCCAGGATTTTGAAAGCACAGAGCCTTAACCACTGGACCACCAGGGAAGTCCTCTCATTCTTTTTTTTTTTTTTTTTAACATTTATTTATTTGGGTGCATCAGGTCTTAGTTGTGACACTCAAGTCATTTGAGATCTTTCCTTGAGGCATGTGGGCTTAGTTGCTCCACACATGGGATCTTAGTTCTCCAACCAGGTATTAAACTCATGTTCCCTGCATGGCAAGGCATATTCTTCACCACTGGACCACCAGGGAAATCCCTCTCTCATTCTTTTTAACAGCTATAGTATCTGATAACATGGCTGTATCATTCCAAGGAACCATTCCTTTTGTGATGGGCCTTTAGGTTATCTCTGTTTTTCATAATTATGCAAAATGCCTGACTCAACATCTTTATATGTGTATCTTTGTCTGTTTGGATGATTATTACTATGAGGTGAAGCTCCTGGATCAAACTATGCATTTTGCACTTTGATAATTATTGCTAAATTTCCCTCCAGAAAGTACTATCTCAACTTATACTCCCTCCAACAGCAAGTAACATGCTTTCCTGCCAGAGTCATAATGGAGGTATTCTAATAGGGTGATAGTGGTTTGATTTGGGTAATAACCTTATGGGTATCTTACAGTTTATGCATTGCTTTATCTTATTTTTCCCTACAAAGCACTATTTTGCTTTGTTTTGCTTTTGTATACACACACACAATAATTACAGTGAATGATTCTAGATGCTTTGTCTTTGAGATCTTTTGCTTTTGATCAGGATGGAATACATTGGATCTTATGAGGATCTTATGGACTTGAGCAACTTGTATAATTCACAAGACAGTAGTTCGGCATTAATTCTTAAAGAATGGAGAGAAGAGCAAAGGAAGAGATTACTGACCCTGGCATTTCTTTTTAAAATAAGAATCATTAAATTATTTTTAATACTCCATATGTGGCCGTGATGCTTGAAGTAGATACATAAGAATTCCAGTTATGGTAGAGAAAGCATAAATCAGATAAGAGGGCAGTTTCTGGAAAACTTTGAGTAAATTAAATCAAAAGGGAGAAGTATAAGTAGTCTTTGATTTTTTGTGTTTAAAAGTACACTGGCCTCTGAATAGACTTAGAGCAAAAAGGTACAGTTTTGATATGTCTGGTTATAGTATTTTGTTTTATATTTTCACCTCCTTAGGATATCTCAGAATTTTTCCTTTTTCAAATTTGAGGTCTGTCTTTTTCCAGGCAGGGGAGGGTATATATTGTGTTTTTTGTTGGTCACTCTGTCTGTGCGTATATACCATAGTTTCAGTCACATATTTCCAAACAATGTAATAAGGCATATTTCCAGATACATATTTTTTAAATATAAATTATTTATTTTAATTGGAGGTTAGTTACTTTGCAATATTATATTGGTTTTGCCATACATCAACATGAATCTGCCACAGGTGTACATGTGTTCCCCATCCTGAACCCCACTCCCACCTCCCTCCCAGTACCTTCCCTCTGGGTCATCCCAGTGTACCAGCCCCAAGCATCCTGTAACCTGCATTGAACCTGGACTGGCGATTCATTTCATATATGATATTATACATGTTTAAATACCATTCTCCCAAATTATCCCACCCTCTCCCTCTCCCACAGAGTCCAAAAGACCGTTCGATACATTTGTGTTTCTTTTGCTGTCTCGCATACAGGATTATCGTTACCATCTTTTAAAATTCCATATATATGCGTTAGTATACTGTATTGGTGTTTTTCTTTCTGGCTTACTTCACTCTGTTTAATAGGCTCCAGTTTCACCCACCTCATTAGAACTGATTCAAATGTATTCTTTTTAATGACTGAGTAATACTCCATTGTATATATGTACCACAGCTTTCGTATCCATTCATCTGCTGATGGACATCTAGGGTGGTTCCATGTCCTGGCTATTATAAACAGTGCTACGATGAACACTGGGGTACATGTGTCTCTTTCAATTCTGGTTTCCTCTGTGTGTATGCCCAGTAGTGGGATTGCTGGGTCATAAGGCAGTTCTATTTCCAGTTTTTTAAGGAATCTCCACATTGTTCTCCATAGTGGCTGTACTAGTTTGCATTCCCACCAGCAGTGTAAGAGGGTTCCCTTTTCTCCACATCCTCTCCAGCATTTATTGCTTGTATCTACAGTCAGAATGGCTATAGAGAGCAGCCATTCTGACTGGCATGAAGTGGTACCTCATTGTGGTTTTGATTTGCATTTCTCTGATAATGGGTGATGTTGAGCATCTTTTCATGTGTTTGTTAGCCACCAGATATATATTTTGATAAAGGGATAGAACATTAGAAATTTCAGTTCAGTTCAGTCACTCAGTTGTGTCTGACTCTTTGCAACCCCATGAACTGCAGCACGCCAGACCTCCCTGTCCATCAACAACTCCTGGAGCCTACCCAAACTTATGTCCATTCAGTCAGTGATGCCATCCAACCATCTCATACTCTGTCATCCCCTTCTCTTCCTCCTCCCCTCAATCTTTCCCAGCATCAGGGTCTTTTCATATGAGTTAGCTCTTCACATCAGGTGGCCAAAGTATTGGAGTTTCAGCTTCAATATGAGTTCTTCCAAGGAACACCCAGGACTAATCTCCTTTAGGATGGACTGGTTGGATCTCCTTGCAGTCTAAGGGACTCTCAAGACCCTCCTAAAAATTCTAGGATGTGTAAGTCTTCTCACCAAAGCACTTGTGTCATTTTTAGTAGTAACTAATGATTGATGAGAATGTAGAGAGTGAAAAAGTTGGCTTAAAGTTCAACATTCAGAAAACGAAGATCATGGCATCTGGTCCCATCACTTCATGACAAATAGATGGGGAAACAGTGAAAACAGTGTCAGCCTTTACGTTTTTGGGCTCCAAAATCACTGCAGATGGTGACTGCAGCCATGAAATTAAAAGATGCTTGCTTCTTGGAAGGAAAGTTGTGACCAACCTAGATAGCACGTTGAAAAGCAGAGATAATAGTTTGCCAAAAAAGGTCCGTCTAGTCAAGGCTATGGTTTTTCCTGTGGTCATGTATGGATGTGAGAGTTGGACTGTGAAGAAAGCTGAGTGCCGAAGAATTGATGCTTTTGAACTGTGGTGTTAGAGAAGACTCTTGAGAGTCCCTTGGACTGCAAGGAGATCCAACCAGTCCATTCTGAAAGAGATCAGCCCTGGGATTTCTTTGGAGGGAATGATGCTAAAGCTGAAACTGCAGTACTTTGGCCACCTCATGCGAAGAGTTGACTCATTGGAAAAGACTCTGATGCTGGGAGAGATTGGGGACAGGAGGAGAAGGGGATGACAGAGGATGAGATGGCTGGATGGCATCCCTGACTCGATGGACGTGAGTCTGAGTGAACTCCGGGAAATGGTGATGGACAGGGAGGCCTGGCATGCTGTGATTCATGGGGTTGCAAAGAGTCGGACACGACTGAGCGACTGAATGAACTGAATGATTGATGTGACTATTAAGAATGTTTGATGTACCATCAGCTGCCTCTTTTCTATAATAAGTGAGCTTTCCTAAAATGTCAGCTTTAAATAGACAGCTTAAGAACCTGGCCTTTGCAGGAGTTCTCTTGTTAGAGTTTATCTTTCTCATCCTTAGCTCTAACTTCCAACAGGAGGTAGAATCAGGGCACAACAATTTAAGAACATGATAATGAGTATTTTTCTATACTATTTTGAAGGGATTTGAAAGAACAGTCTGACATTTGAAATTTGAATGCTCTTCAAGGCTATTCCAAGTAAAATATGATTTGGGGTTTTTTGTTAGTAAAATTAATTTTGTATGTATTTATGTATGATTTACTCACATATGCATCACTCTGTAAAATATATACATGCAAATCATTAACAGTTTTTTAAATCTCAGAGACTTTTTTTCTTTTTAAAATTATTTTTAAATTAAAGTATGGTTGATTTACAATGTTGTTAATTACTGCTATATAGCAAAGTGATTCAGTTATACATGTATATATACATATACACTCACACACATTCTTATGTATATTTTCTTTTCCATTATGGTTTATCATAGCAATATTGAATATAGTTCTCTATGGTATACAGTAGGGCCTTGTTGTTTATCCAT
Source organism: Capricornis sumatraensis (assembly GCF_032405125.1). Lineage (NCBI taxonomy): Eukaryota > Metazoa > Chordata > Mammalia > Artiodactyla > Bovidae > Capricornis > Capricornis sumatraensis. The sequence continues at coordinate 5,358,847 of NW_027184612.1, forward strand.
TCTATATTTAAAAGCTTACATCTGCTAACCCTAACCTCCCATGCCACCCCTCCTCCAGCTATGTGTGTGATTCTGTTTCAGTTTCATCAGACATTGTCATTTTTTAACTAGTTTTCTAGTTAAAATATGGGGCAAGAAGTTTCATTTATTCATTTACACTAATGTTTAGAAAACTTAACGTGATGAATCTTTTTAAAAGCAATTTCCTAAAAGCCCAAATTAGAAAATGGTTAAATAAAACAGTCATTCTAAAATGAGGCTATGGGGAATTCCCTGGCAGTTCAGTGGTAAGGACTCTGTGCTTCTACTTTTGGGGCCCCAAGTTTGATCCCTGGTTGGGGAACTGATTCTTCAAGCCACTTGTAGAGGGAAAAAGATTTTGCCCAAGATCATGTGGCAAATAACTGATGGTACTTGGACTTAAACTTCAAAGCCTTGCTTTTTTAACACTATCAGTGAAATCTTCTACTTTATCGTTGAACTATACTGGGACCAAAGAAGCTGCTAACTCTGTTAGTTAATTCTTGTTAGGAAGAGAAGCACAGCACAAGCTGTGGGGAAGAAACAACAAAAAGGAAAGTACCAAGTTACTCTGGAAGGGACTAGAAAACTTGGAAGGAGACCTCAGTTTGCACTTAGCTTGGTTACTTACCTCATGTATCAGATTCTTAGGAAAGCTTTTCCCTACCACATCCTCTTTCTTGTTTGTCTCTGTTAGAGCACTAAACTCATTGCAATGATGCTAAGATCCCCATCTTTTTCATTTTAACATTTCTAAAATCTGGATGTGCCTTGTAATTGATGGTGTCTTAAAATTAATCAGCAACATTTGTGCTCAATTATTGATACATAAGGATGTGATTTGCCATTGACAGCATCTTAGATTTGATGAATGCAATATTTGTTTACATGCGTTCCCATGAAATTGTTCATATCATCCCCACAATTTTCAAATACAGAGTATATACAATGATTTTCTAATTTATAGTATCATTCTCTTTTAAGGTCTAGCCTTGTATGCTGAATACATTTTTCTTTGATATCACAGGGATCACAGGTTTGGTGTATCTACTTTCCAGGTCAACATCATCTAGTGTATTCCCACTTCTCAGTAAATGGTATCTACACCTGTAGAAGGCCGACTGCCAGGGTCTGAATCCCAGTTCTACACTATACTAGTTCTGTGAGCACATAATGAACCATGCCACTTTTATTCTTTGTTTATAAAATGGGAAGCATAATAACACCTACCTGACAGGATTATTAAGATGATAAAACATTGAGTAAATATTAGCTGCTGCCTGTTTTCATCATGTATATTTGTGACTTTTGTCCTTCCTCTATACGTGTAATTCATCATCAATCCTGTCATAAGCAGTCTTTTCACAATATCCCAAATCCATCCTCTTTTATCTCCCTCTTCTCTAGTCCAAGCCTCTATTATTGCCTGTAGCAATTAATTTTGTAGCTTCCCCTCTTTCCCATCTCTGATCCATTCAGTACATAGTCAGAGCCATCTTTTAAATCAGATTATGCTACTTCTTAAAACCCCTCCCAATGTACTTGGTATAAAGCCCCAAATCCTGAATATGGTGTATATTGTTATCAGTTTTCTGCCTGGCCTCTGCCTGTTCTTTCAACCTCATCTTATGCTGCCATACCTGACAGTATCAGTTCTTCCAAAACTAACTTCTACTCATCCTTTTAGATTTAAGCTGAAATGTCACTTCCTCAAAGACATTCCCTAACTGATTGCCTAAGTAAATTAGGTTCTTCAGTCCTAATTTACAGTCTTTTATATTGAAATTACGCCTTTCATAGTTGGTGGTGGTCATTTCCTTCCCAACTGAAGGTAAATTACTTCCCCGCAGTCATAGCGTTAGTTATGGTAGGACTGGAATGCCAACCTAGGACTGACCAACTACAACTGTGCCTTTTCCATGATCTTTTGCTTCCTTGAAAGTAGAAAAGAGCATATGAATCAGTGTGCTAGGCTTTAAGATATGGCCCAGCTACTCTCCTTTCTTTCCATTTAACCTTCATGTTGTTCCTTAAATATCCATCTGTCCGTGAGCCTTCACTCTCCCAAATTAGATTATAAACTGGTTGAAGTAGGATCTGTGTGTTTTGTTTTTTTTTTTTTAATCTATAAGGGATCTATGAGGGGAAAAAAAAATCCTCAGTTACCCTGCATACAAAAGATACTCAAAAATATTTTGTGTTAGGGATCCTAAAGAAAAACAATATTTTAATTCATTTAATTTTTTAAAATTTGGAGCTGTCTCATGAAGGGATTTAATCTTATTCCATATTCTTCTGTCCATCAATGACATAGTACATTTTATGTGTTCATATTTTGAGTAGAACTGCCTAAAATGATATTTAAATGAATTGTTTGTGTCTTCATGGATTATTGCACTTGTTTCACTGGAAAAGAATTAATCTGAAGTATTTTTGCTTTGCTTCAGGAGTTAAGTGATCTACAGCGTGACCCACCTGCCCACTGTTCGGCTGGACCTGTGGGAGATGACTGTAAGCTTTACTCTCTTGCTAGGATTTTGCTACCATTAATAGTACAGGTTTGAACTCTTATTAATGACTCCAAAACTCCCTTTGTTTGTTTCAGTGTTCCACTGGCAAGCAACTATTATGGGGCCTGTAAGTATGATTCATATATATGAAATTAATCCCTTCAGCCATCCTTCATTCTTATCATTTCATCTTTGATTAGATGTTTGTGGCTAGGGTTGAATTTTCTTGTACTCTGACTCACTCAGAAAGCAAAATATGAGTAAAGGATTTATGATGATTTTCTAGATCCCTGGTGGCAAATACTTGCTCGGAACGCATTTACAGTGCTTTGCCAAATCCCTGATCATTATGCTTAGTAATGGAACACACACAATTTGCAACCAGGCTTCTTGTTTGCTTTATCTTTCTTTAAATACAGAAAGTTGTTTGGAACTAAGCATAATTACTCTCAACGTTTTAGTAGGTTAGATATAAGTCTAATTAACCCAATAATGGAATTCCTACAAGTAACGAGCAGTAAGTTTCACTGCAGTGTTTCATCACTGTGTGAAAGATCAGATACAATTTCGCAGTGGCTCTGTTGCCATCTCATGAGCTTGCCTCTTTTGTTGCATTGTCCTGAATTCAAAATCACCTGCTGTTCTGTAACTGACTTCTTATTATACTTATTGCCTTTGTTAAGATTATTTCTTTCTACACCTGAGAAGCAATTGTGACTTTTCTTTTTGTGGGCAAAAATCTGATTGCGTGAGAATGGGCACTGACACCTCAGGTCTGCATCTGGATAAGAGTGTGTTAGGAACAGGTCTGGCTTTGAGAATCCCAGGGACGGGGGAGTCTGGTGAGCTGCCGTCCATGGGGTCGCACAGAGTCGGACATGACTGAAGCGACTTAGCAGCAGCAGCAGTAACATGTTTCCATGAACATCATTCTGTCCTCCCTCCTTTGAAAGAGCTTTAGCCAGGAAGCCATAGAGTTTTTAATCATAATTGCCTCATGCTTAACTTTTAAAAGATACACCAGTTACTGACTTTTCAGAGCAGGAGTCCTGGGCAAATGTTTTAAATCACTAAATTGTTACATTAAATTCGTTTTTTAAAGGGTGAAGTACAACATATTTATTTAACTACTTGGATAGGAATCTTTTTTCATTGCTTACCAAGAACTTTCAAAATATCACCTCTCACCTTTATGAATTATAGCCCTCCACAAATATTTCTCAGGTGAATCACATGTAGCAATTTATGTTACTCATACCCTCATTTATTTTAGTAATGTAAATATGCCACTGTATAGTTTAACTGAGTATCTAAGAAGATCATATCTTGATTGTAATTAACTTATATTTTCTACATTCCTTATAATTTTTGCTAAACTAGAATTAAACAATATATAGTAAGAATAATTATTCAATATGGTCCTCTAATATCTATGTAGAAACTTAAGTAGGAAGTATTGATAGCCTTCTGTTCTTACCAACATATTGACAGAGTATAACATTATACATTTAAGTAAAATAAATGAATTAAAATAAAATTTAAAAGTATTTTTGCTACTTTTTTTCCCTTTCCCCCTTTTTAAAATCATCCTTTTTTTTTTTTTTGCTTGTAACAAGTATTTCCTAATTGCTATAAAGGCATATGGCCAAATTTAAATTTCTCTTGTAAAGTTGATTCCTAATTTGATAATTCTATAGAACTGAATTTCTCTGGTTTCATTTGTGGCTTTTTCCCACTTTCCACATTATTTTGTAAACTGTTACTAAGTGAAGATTTGATTCTTGCGCCTTTAAGGAAGGAGCACGGAAACTTAGTTTTTATAATTAAGAAGAAATATACTAGCCTCAGCCCTTTTCTTTTATACTGATTACTGCTGCAAATCATCATTCTTTTCTCACAGAGTCTTGTGTGTATACTTATCTTTAACAACCTATACTCACAAACAGGTTTATTTGGGCAAGTCACACCACTCTACTGTGTGTGTCCTATTTTTGTTTTGTTTTAAACTATGATTTTGGCATGATTGCCGGAAAATCCTCCTTCATGCCTACAAAGAGAAACCTGTTTTCAAGGTAAATGATTTGAACTTAAGACAAAAGGATGGCATTTTCTTTTTCAAACCATTATATTTGGAGGGAATCATCTTGGATTGCTAATGAATACAGCAGTCAGACACTGATGTAATTATTTTGTAATTTCAGCCTGATAGCGCATATCAAGGTGGAGTCTTCTTTCTCACTGTACATTTTCCGACAGACTATCCTTTTAAACCACCAAAGGTATTTTTATTTTTATCATTGATGTCACCCCTATGTCAGGGAATTTACTCTCTATCCAGAGATATTTTCATGATGTCAAAAGACTGTGGGTGGGTTGGTGTGTCCAAACTTTTATATAAAGCCACAGAATCTAAAATATGTTTCCTCATCAAATATTTTACTATGTCTGTAAACAAAAAGCAGTATCCGTTAGGTTAGAAATTAGCTTCCCGAACCTGTCTTACCTTCCTCATTACATATGTGTAGTTTGGAAGTTGTTATGGTCAAGAATTAGACTTTTCCATTCAGGGGATTTTCTTTCCAAGGCTGATCCTTCTTTCTCAATTTTTAAGTATTCAACCAATATTTATTGAGCACCTACCATATTCTGTTGCACTGGGGAATACAAAATATAATAAATAAGATACAGTCCTTTTATTATATTTAGCATAGGAAAGATTAAGGGCTTCCCTGGTAGCTAGCTAAGCTAGTAAAGAATCTGCCTGCAATACAAGAGACCGTGGTTTGATTCCTGGGCTGGGAAGTTCCCCTGGAAAAGGGATAGACTACCCACTCCAGTATTCTTGGGCTTCCCTGGTGGCTCTGTGGTAAAAAATCCACCTGCAATGTTGGAGACCTGGGTTTGATCCGTGGGTTGGGAAAATCCCCTAGAGGAGGGCATGGCAACCCACTCAAGTATTTTTGCCTAGAGAATCCCCAGAGACAGAGGAGCCTGGAGAGCTGCAGTTCATCGGGTCACAAACAGTTGGACACAACTGAGCAACTAAGCACAAAAATAGGAAAGATTAAAACACATTCTTATTAAATTTAGCTTAGCTCTAAAGAGGAAACCAACAAATGATGGGGTGTCAGTTAGGGAGCGAATCATTAACAAATTCTGTCACTCAAGAGATAATTACTTTAGATTTTTAAAAACATCTGATTAACTTTATATATGAAATGATATAACAATTTTTGTGAAAGATTAGAATTCTTGGTAGATTTCTTAGGACAGGCAATAAGCTGGGGCCCCTTAACTTTCCTCCAGAATAGGGTCAGCATTCTATTTCTAGACCCAGGTGTCAATTGATCATTAAATTAAGGGAAGGATCGGTTTGAGGGGTAATGAAAGCCATGGTTAATATCTCAGGTACTACTCAACTAGTCATACCAGCTATTACAGACTTATTTATTACAGTTTCTAAAATACTTCTCAATTGCTTGGCATTAGGAAGAGCAGGAAACTGAATTTACTTGCTTTCACATTATCAGTAGCTAAAGCTACATTCGGATAAAGTAGATGTTCATCCAGTTTGCGTTGAATACATTTCTCCTCTAAGGTCATATGAAATTGAGGACATTTTACCCTAGAGCAAATTGGTTCTGTTTGCTTTCATAGTTCATGGATTATCAACAATTTTGTTTTGTTTTATGTTTAGATTGCTTTCACAACAAAAATTTACCATCCAAACATAAACAGTAATGGAAGTATTTGTCTTGATATCCTGAGGTCACAGTGGTCACCAGCTCTGACTGTGTCAAAAGGTAATTTCATTTATCAGATTTAAAACAATTAATAACAGTGAGACAGAAAAAATACAGTGAAAAGGTCTTAGAGACTAAAGTTTGAAACAAAACACCAATCAATTGTGTTTTCTTCTGCTTTGCTTTTGCTTTCCTTTCATAGCTTTTATATTACTCATGCTTGGGGGGTTGATGGGCTGATCTAAATGATGAAATGAGAGAAATTTAAAATGGTAGAACTAGAAATTTGGGAATAAACCTGTTGACAGTTCATTCCTTTAGTTTAGGCTTTATCTTTAAAAACAGACAGGAATACAGAAAGAGATACACACATAGAAGTGAAAATAAGATTTTAGGACCAGTTGTCCCGTTCATTAAATGGAATTATTTATTGACATAATAAAGCTTTACCTCTCTTTTACTTCATCTAAGAAGTAATGGCAAACTAGGCAGATAAAGTAAATGATTTAAAAAGACAGGAATTTGCTTGTAGTCCAATGGGTAGGACTCTAGACTTTCACTGCCAAGAGCCCCAGGTTCAATCTCTGATCTGGGAACAAGCCTCATGGTATAGCCAAAAAAAAAGAAAGACATATTTACACTTTAGAATAATGCAATACATATAGCATGTTAGTCTAAACTTCAGGCAATTAATAGCATCATTTTAAGGACTGATATATACTCCATGCAGATTCTCAACTTTCACAGTTATATAGCATTATTCTTTGCTAAATTATGAGATGTGTATATAGGGCATCTGAAACTGTTTGTTTAATTCACTAATGCTGTTTGCTTTGCCACTCTCTTAATTTTGTCTTGTTTCTAACAGAAGAGAGCCTGAGTTACTATTTTGATATAGAAACATCTGCGCCTCAAAGTAACTTGGTAGTTTTCCCTGTTTATAAAATTTAAGGATACTGTTTCTCTTGAAGAATTTAGAGGAAGAATTGATGATCATTAAAAATTTTTTTAAAGTAAATGCTACCTGATTATATAACTTGTATAAAAATTGATAAGCTTTATAGGAAGCAGTATCCACAGCCATGATTATTTCAAGTATTAGATAAGTAACAGTGCTTCAGATCAGTTAGTTATTTATGAATAGCAATTTTTCTGACCTAAAATGTCCCTATAAAATGTTTGTGTAGATGCTAGTGTTTTTAAAAAAATCTTTCACATAACTGTTACATACTAGATATAGGAAAGATAACTGTCATAAGGTTATTCAAATTAATAAACTTTGCTGCAATAGTATCACAAAATGAAATTCAGTTAGCTTATGCAGGAGGAGAAGGGGACCACAGAGGATGAGATGGTTGGATGGCATCACCAACTCAATGGACGTGAGTTTGAGCAAGCTCCAGGAGTTGGTAAAGGACAGGGAAGCCTGGTATGCTGCAGTCCATGGAGCGGCAAAGGGTTGGACACAACTGAATGACTGAACTGACTGAAGTATGCAGCTAAATAATTACAAGAGAAAGTGCAGACTGCCAGGTGTTAAATACTTCTGATATTGGTAGCTTTTTATAAAAAACAATTCATTTTGTCAACTTCTAGAAACTTAAAAAAAAATTGTTGGAGTATATTTGCTTTACAATATTGTGTTAGTTTCTGCTGTATAGCAAAGTGAATCAGCTTTACATATATATGTATCCCCTCTTTTATGGATTGCCTTCTCATTTAGGTCACCACAGAACATTGAGTAGAATCCCTTGTGCTGTACAGTCAATTCTCTTTAGCTAGCTTAGAAGTGGTCCTTTAAGAACAGTTTCACATAACCTTAGTTTCCTCATATGTCAAATAAGAAATTATAATAGTATTGCCACATATGGTCACTATACAACTAGCACATAGTAAAGCACTCAGTTCAGTTCAGTTCAGTTCAGTCGCTTAATCATGTCCGACTCTTTGCAACCCCATACACTGCAGTGCTCCAGGCCTCCCTGTCCATCACCAACTCCCGGAGTTTACCCAAACTCATGCCCTTTGAGTCGGCGATGCCATCCAACCATCTCTTCCTCTGTCGTCCCCTTCTCCTCTTGCCTTCAATCTTTCCCAGCATCAGTGTCTTTTCCAGTGAGTCAGCTCTTTGCATCAGGTGGCCAAAGTATTGGAGTTTCAGCTTCAGCATCAGTCCTTCCAATGAACACTCAGGACTGATCTCCTTTAGGATGGACTGGTTGGATCTCCTTGCAGTCCATGGGACTCTCAAGAGTCTTCTCCAACACCACAATTCAAAAGCATTAATTCTGCGCTCAGCTTTCTTTATAGTCCAACTGCCACATCCATACTGGAAAATCCCATGGACGGAGGAGCCTGGTGGGCTGCAGTCCATGGGATCACTAAGAGTCGGACACGACTGAGCGACTTCACTTTCACTTTTCACTTTCATGCATTGGAGAAGGAAATGGCAACCCACTCCTGTGTTCTTGCCTGGAAAATCCCAGGGACGGGGGAGCCTGGTGGGCTGCCATCTATGGGGTTGCACAGAGTCGGACACGACTGAAGTGACTTAGCAAAACCATAGCCTTGACTAGACAGACCTTTGTTGGTAAAGTAATATCTCTGCTTTTTAATATGCTGTCTAGATTGGTCATAACTTTCCTTCCAAGGAGTAAGCGTCTTTTAATTTCATGGCTGCAGTCACCATCTGAAATGATTTTAGAGCCCCCCAAAATAAAGTCAGCCACTGTTTCCACTGTTTCCCCATCTGTTTGCCATGAAGTGATGGGACCAGATGCCATGATCTTCATTTTCTGAATGCTGAGTTTTAAGCCAACTTTTTCACTCTCCTCTTTCACTTTCCTCAAGAGGCTCTTTAGTTCTTCTTCACTTTCTGCCATAAGGGTGGTGTCGTCTGCATATCTGAGATTATTGATATTTCTCCCAGGAATCTTGATTCCAGCTTGTATTTCATCCAGCCCAGCATTTCTCATGATGTACTCTGCATATAAGTTAAATAAGCAGGGTAACAATATACAGCCTTGATGTACTCCTTTTCCTATTTGGAACCAGTCTGTTGTTCCATGTCCAGGTCTAACTGTTGCTTCCTGACCTGCATATAGGTTTCTCAAGAGGCAGGTCAGGTGGTCTGGTATTCCCATCTCTTTCAGAATTTTCCACAGTTTATTGTGATCCACACAGTCAAAGGCTTTGGCATAGTCATGAAAGCAGAAATACATGTTTTTCTGGAACTCTCTTGCTTTTTTGATGATTCATCAGATGTTCTCAATTTGATCTCTGGTTCCTCTGCCTTTTCAAAATCCAGCTTGAACATCTGAAAGTTCATGGTTCATGTATTGCTGAAGCCTGGCTTGGAGAATTTTGAGCTTTACCTTACTAGTGTGTGAGATGAGTGCAATTGTGTGGTAGTTTGAGCATTCTTTGGCATTGCCTTTCTTTGGGATCGGAATGAAAACTGACCTTTTCCAGTACTGTGGCCTCAAATGAACGTTAACTATTGTTACCTTTTCCCTCAAAACATTTGTTTTGTGCGCATAATAGTGAAATCAGGGTACAGGTCTCTTGGTAGCAGGAGCGGGGAGATGAGGAACCTCCCTCTTGCTTAGTTTATAAAGTAGCTTGTATTTTCCTTATATGTGTTCATTTTTCACTGTTTAATATTTTAAATGTTTTATTTCACTTTTTATCATGAGTTAAGTTTAGAAACTTTCTGGAGACATGAGCCCAGATAATTTACCCTGTTCGTTTAATATACCGACTTAAAATTTCTTTGGGTAGATGGAAGATAATAGAGGAATGAAATGTTAGTTTTTCTTAGCCCTTATTGCCCCCTTTCCAGGTCATTTAAGGATCACATCTGCCTAATAAATTTACCTTTGGATGTGTAACGGTAGGAAAAATGAACATAGTAGAGGAAGGTGAAGATGGAAGATTGTTCCAAAGACTCCATGTATCCCCTTGGAAGTGGTGGCATGGAAGCAGACAATGAGGAACCAGAGTCCTTGTTCCCTTCTTTTTCAGATACTTAGTTTTCTTGTTTGTTTGTTTTGCTTTTTAAAGTATAGATATTTGCACTGATATTTGGATTCAACATGGCAAGAAACAACTACTATAGTTTTTCAATTTTAATTTACGTTGTAAAATATAGAAGTTATATAATGATAGCTGTGCATATTATTTTCAAATGCATTTGATACAAATACTGTACATGTAATAAAAAATTTCATTGAAAGTAATTTACAAATCTTCCCTCTTCAGCTCTAAGCCCAAATAAAGAGTGCATGAGCTCAGTCTCCCAAAATAGTTTGGACTATTAACTATAATTTGATTGCTTTACCTTGAATTGATTAGAACAGAGATTTGTTTGCATTAAAATAGAATAAAAAGTGGACAGTTTTCTTGTTAAAGTAAAAAAGTATCTCTAAGAAACATCTGAGGTTAGGATGCTATTCTAATATTTTCCAACTGTGTATTTGGAGTCTGTGTGTTTTAATCTCAAATGTAATTTAATGTGTTCCTTTTGCTTTTTTTCTTTATAAGTTTATTGTCTATTCATTAAAATTATTTTTACATATGTACTTTTGTATAAAGTAGAAAACTCACTACCTAATATGGTGTTCTCTTTTAAATCTAGTTTTATTGTCCATATGTTCTCTGCTTTGTGACCCTAATCCAGATGATCCCTTAGTACCAGATATTGCACAAATCTATAAATCAGACAAAGAAAAGTAAGTGTTTGCTTATATTGGTTTCTATGCATTTCTATGTAGTCTGCCAAAACATAAGTATTATCAGTGTATTTAAGTACATTTAGTTACGCTCATTATTTTTGTTAAGTTTATCTTTCCAAAGGAGTAAATCTTTCTTTTTAAACTGTTACTTTTTTTACAAAAAATCTCACCCCTTCCCACTTATTGTTTCATCCTTTACTATTTAATAGTATTTATTTTGCCTTTGCATAATATGCATGTTTTTTGATAGTAACTGTCAAGCTATATAATTCTAAGTAGTAAATCTAAAATTTAAGAAGTTGGTAATTGGAAAGTACTGAATGTCATATTCTTTACTTTCTCCCAGGAAGAGAAGTTATCCCTAACTACCCCTAAACTGACCTACACCTTGCTGGTACCATTGATTCATTTGTTTTTTACATATAATGACCATTCAGGGTTGGCTTTTATGGATTTGTATTAGAAATTGACTTCTTTATTTTGTTATTTATGACTTCTTTATTTTGTTATTTATAACTTAGGTACATTTTCATATAGGTTGTAAAGAGATCTATTAGTTTAAGAAATCCCTATGTTTTCTGTTTTATTTATGTATGAACCAAAGTCACATTGACCCAATAATTGGTATGTGTATGATTATTGTGATTAAATGTAAAAAGTTAGACAGTTTTGCATAGACAGATCTTCTAAAACATTTAATTTGTATGTTTTTACTGTATCCCTTTTGTATATCTACAGATACAACAGACACGCAAGAGAATGGACTCAGAAATATGCAATGTAAAATCAAAAAAAAATTTCATATATACCAGAGTACTGTAAAATCTAGGTTTTTTTCAACAATTAGCAGTAAATTGAGCACTGTTTACTGTTTCATTGTACCATGAAATCCTTATTTTTACCCATTTTAAATGTATTTCTGAAGCAAGACAAACTTCCAAAAATATTCTTGAGACTGTGATGAGAGCATTTATCATTTTGTATGCATGGAGAAAGACATTTATTATGGTTTTTAAGATACTTGGACATCTGCATCTTCAGCTTACAAGATCTACAATGCATCTGAAAAGCAACCAAATTATTTTTTGCTGAAACTAGATGTTTTTACATGAGAAATACTGTATGTGTTATCTAAGATGTTGTCAGTTTTATAAATCTGTATTCAGATTTCATTCTTTGTTAGCTCACTTTATAATTTTTATTTTTTTATTGTATAGACTAAATATATTCTATTTACATGTATGTCAACTTGTTACTTCTTCCCTGTGAACAGTATTGAAAAAACCCAACAGCTGATAATGAAATGAATTAACTGTCCCCCTTGTCTTGGGGTATTCTGTAGATTGATTGCAGGTTTCTTAAACCTGAAATGATCTTTACACTGTAATTCTCAGTATACTGATTATGGAGAAACGTTTTGATTTTGTTATACTTGACTTAACTTTATTACAATGTGAATTAATTGCACTGCTAAGTAGAAAGATGTATAACTTTTATTTGTTGCTATTCACATCTGAATTTTTTCTGTATAGGCAATATTATATTGACACCTTTTACAGATCTTAATGTAGCTTTTTCCATTTAAATAAAATGCTTTTTCTACTATTTGTCCTGGTTACTTTGAAAGATGAAAATCTGCCTTATCTACCAGTAAGGATCAATACTCTATATAAAATTTTGCATGAAAATTAATTCCAAATTGTAAGGATGAAGTGTGTTGTACTTGGCATTGAGTGCGTGCTTAGTCTCTCAGTTGTGTCCAACTTAAGCACTGTTAATTATATAAATTTTGCTTTAGATTTGTATCTGTCTACTAAATTGTCAATCTAAAGGATGATATACATTAGTCCTTTGTTACAGAAGAGAATTTAGAATATGATGGGATTTATCTTGGATCCCATATAAAATGAATTATTTTCTAGAGTAGTGAGATGAATGTGGATGAGTGTGGCACTGTCACCCACATTGAAGAAAAATCTTTATAGACCTGAAGAATAATTAGGTTAATTCATTAAAATATCCCTCTAGATGTAACTAGCATTGTATTTCTTAACATTTTAAAATCTAGAATTTCAAAAATAGAATTTTACTGCTATCATAGTTTAAAAGAGGACATCCATGTTTTAACCATAGAAATTATAAAGAAAATTCTAAAATGACACTTTTCCTCTTTTTTATAATTTGTCAGTTTAAAGTGACTTAAATGAGCAGATTTTCTTTGCAGATTAAAAAAAAGAAAACTAGAAAATCCTGATGATCTAACTTAGAAAAAAATGCATCTCTAATTATTAGCATGTTTACCAAACATGAGTATCATTTTTAAGAAGAGTTGTAGGTCTTCTGATTATTGCAGTAGCTGTATAAGTGTCCAAAAATTCTGTAATGGATATAGTCATTAGCAAAGATTTTAAATCACTGAAGTATTTTACCATGGTTCATTATTATTAAATAAATATTAAAGCACAAAATAACCCAGTGATATAAAATGTGTTTTTACAAATGAATGTAAAATAAATAAATGAATTGTGAAATGGATGTTTAAGAAAATATAGGTTTAAAAAATAACTATATTAAGTGATGTCTTAAAACAGCCTTATCATGAAAAACACTACTTTACTATGTTATTAATAAGCTACGTTGGCCCAGAATTTGAACACTCAACATCATTAAAGTATTTAGTATATTTTGATAATAAAGGGTTTTGTTCCATGAATATCTTTCACTTTTTAAAAACCTTTTATGTGTGTGACATTTATTTTTGGAAGTGTCTGTTTTTCTGTATTAAAGTTTAGAAGCTTGCCTAACTCTTGTTTGCCTTTGCTTACATATGAAATGTACAGCCACTCTCTTGAAGAGTGAGCACAAATTCTCATCATTAATTAAAAGTCAGAAGCAGCATAATGATCAGTCAGATCACTATTTTGGGTTTATTGATGTGTTTAATTCTAAGAAAGAGTACGTCAGTACCTAACTAAATGAAGACAAGGACCTTCTTTCGTAGATTAGCCATTAATTTAAGGACCTCTTGGGAGTGAGGAAAATAGGTAGTCTTTTGAATCCCACCTTTTAAGGTCCTCAGTGCTTTGAGACAGTTAAAAACCATATTGAAATTGGATTCTGGACACTGTCAACTGCCATATATAATAAGTCATGGATTTATTGTATATTTATCAGGCTATGCAGGATAACCTAACCCTTATTCCCCAACTATCTCAAAAGCATATAATTCCTGAACAAGATTTACGCATGCCTATGTAAACCATATATGATTATTCATTTTTGCTACTCCATGAATTCTCTTAGGGGAATTTTTAAAGTTACTTTTTCAATTTCAAAAGAATCAAAATGGGTTAGGTGAGAAACACAAACAGCACAAGGGTAACTTGTGCTGAGTTAGTATTCAAAACAGTAACTTTTTAAAAAATGATAAAAACATGACCATATGTAGTTTTTCATTTCCTTTATTGTTTTATCACAATGACCTGCTTTGTACATGATTTACTCATTGATGTTTTACAGAATCCTGCTCTGTCACAGTTCTGTATTTTTAATTTGGAAAGATTAGGGACATTTATTTTCCCCTTGGATTAAGAGAGATTCTTGGTGAAGCTATTGAAGTGACTATTAATATAATAAAATAAATGACAAATCCAGATTTTAAAAGTTTATTTCCATCACTCTATCAACTGTTAACTATGACTTCCAAAAATTTTTCTTGAAGCAGAAGTTTAATTGCAGTTTAATGGCCCTAAAATGTGATGCCGATTATTTGTGACAGTTCTCATTTTTTATAGTACTTCTCTGACTGCTCTGATGGTTGTGTTTTACAGACAAGATAGCAGGTAGAGATTCATCTGATTTCACTAGTAGAAACTGCTATGTATAGATAACTGCTGCTGCTGCTTAGTCTCTCAGTCATGTGTGACTCTGTGACCTTATGGACTGTAGCCCACCAGGCTCCTCTGTCCGTGGGTTCTCTAGGTAAGAATACTGGAGTGCATTGCCATTCCCTTCTCTAGGGGATCTTCCTGACCTAGGGATCGAACCCAGCTCTCCTGCATTGCAGGCAGGTTCCTTACCATCTGAGCCACCAAGGAAGCCCATAACTAGTCATTTCTAAAAATTTTTTTTTGTAATGAGATCTGCAAACTCCTAAACTGCATATTGATACAGTTTGATAAGGAGTTTTTTCATTAATAGTAATAACTTTGCAGTAGAAATTAGCAGAAAGTTTGTGGACAGCTGACATTTTTGTTTCTAGAAATATTTTGTGATGCAATAGTGTCTTGGTGATAACCTAAAATAGTGTTCTATCACTTATTTGTATCATGTTACATTTAAATCTGCTCTCATTGTATATGTAAGAACGTGGTTTTGTATTAATAGGAAGAGGGAATAGTCACCTAAAAGTTCTAGCAGTTGAAGGCATTTTCATATAATAGGATACATTTCTTTAAAAACTTACTTTCAGCACTCTTAGGTTTTGTGGTTGCAGAGGGAGGGGCATGCCTTTCTCACCCCAGGAGGAAGTTGTTTTTATTATGCTGGCATGTGTCCAAGTTCTGAGCTATGCTTTCCTCATATCTTTTGCTTGCTTTTGTTGAAATCTTTTTAGTGCAAAAGAACACTGAGTTGTGTGTACAGTATTTTATTGTAAACTCAATATACATTGTGGGGAACAGTTGTGATGCCATTTGTGTAAGCACTTCCAATACACTCGTCTTGGTCCTATGACCATCCACACGTTCAATGTGCCAGTAGAAGAATTCACAAGATGAAGCATATGCTCATACTCACAGCTAAGATTTCTTGATTTGTTTCAGCAACACAGAAGAGGTATGCAGCTGCATCTGTAAGGGGAAAAGAGATCAGAGTCTAGAAGAAACCATGAAGCGCCCTCTGAAGGGGCCACACAGAATGGAGTCTTCCTCCAGCAGTGGATGCAGGAACACGGTCACAGTGTTCAGGGGCTTTACTGGGGGCTAAACCATGTAGGCATACGTGGCCCAACAAAATTGTAGGCTCCCAGAAGGTAAGCAGGTGTTCACTGAAATGATGCCAGCACAGCAGATAACCTCACATTGTATAGGAAGAGTTTCAAAAGCAATGTTCCTAGATGCCAGCTGAGGGCCAACTTGGTGCACAATTTATTGACAAGACTGTTCTTTCTTCTTGAAAGTTCAAGTTTGTTAATTGTGCTTATGATATTTGTTTTCACAGCCATTATGGGTGATGTGTGCAAGTTTCCCCCCTCTTTTTAAAAAATTATTTGTCTGCATCAGGTTTTGGTTTCTTCTCTCTAGTTGTGGAGTGAAGGCTTAGTTGTCCCGTGCAAGGTGGGATCTTAGTTCATCTACCAGGGATCGAACCCACATCTCCTGAGTTTGAAGGCAGAATCTTAACCAGGGAAGTCCCAAGTTTCCCCTTTATGACTGTGAAATTGTCTATATTTTAGTTTATATTTGCTGTAAAGATTTTGAAGTCATGTTGTTGGAAACACACACACACTACACTCACAGGTGAAATCATGATATTTTACTGGCAGAATGATCCCTTTCTCATTAAGAAATGTCTTTATCTCTAATAATGCTTTTAGCTTAAAGTCTAATATTAATACAGCTTTCTTTTTGGTTAGTATTGTAGTGTATCTCTGTGTTTAATTTTGGGCCTTTCTGTGTCTTTTTAAAAAACGTGTGTCTCCTGTACTAATTATAGTTTGGTTTTCTCTGATTTTTAATCCAACATGACAATTTTAGTATTTTAATTGAAGTATTTAGTCCTTTGCACTTAATGGAATTACTGATATAGTTTGGTTTCTACCTACTATGTTACTGATTTTTTAAAATTAATAATTAATATTTTGGCCATGCTGTTCAGTTTGTGGGATCTTAGCTTCCCCACCAGGGGCTGAACCCTGGCCACAGCAGTGAAAGCACCCAGCCACTGGATGGCCAGAGAATTCCCATGTTCCTGATATGTTTAAAATCATGTTTTATTTTTTCTTCTTTTCTTGTCCTCTTTTGTTTTAGGTTTTATAGTAGTCTCAGTTTTCCCTAATACCTTATTAGGCATCCTTTTATTTTTTTGTAATTACCCTAAATTAAAAGATCCATCTTTGTCATATCTCAGTTTAATGTAAATTATTACTTATACCATTTTCCCATAATGTAAGAATTATTTGGGCCCTGTTAACTCCTTTCCCACATTTTGCATTATCATTGTGAAGGTTGATTCTACATATATGTTAAATTCCACAAGATAGTCTTATTGTGTGTGTTATTGCCAGTATACTGATCTCCATATATACTTTTCCAGTGGTCCTCATTGCATCTTGAATTTTCATGTTTCTATCTGAGATCATTTGCCTTCTGACTAAAGAACTTCATTTAGTATTGCTTTCAGTGCAAGTCTTCTGGTGACAATTACTCTTTTTCTTTTTTTGTTTTGCTATCATTTATATAGTATATTTTCTTTGGAAGTAGGATTTAGCTTGCTATTTTCTTTCAGCACTTTAAAGATATCATTCCATTGTCTTTGGATCCCACAATTCTGTTGAGAAATCTGCTATTAGGTTTATTGTTGCTGCTTTAAAAAGTATCTAGTTTCTCTGCTTTTAAGGTTATATATATATATATTTTTATTGAAGTGTTTTATTGTGATGTTACAACATATAATTTTCTTCATCTTATTCTGCTTGAGGTTCACAGAGCTTCTTTATCTGTAGGTTGATACATTTTCATAAGTTTTGGAAAATCTTGGCTCTTATTTCATCAAATATTGCCTCTGTCTCATTCTATTTTTCCCCTTTAGGACTCCAGTATAAAATGTACTAGATCTGTTTCCTAACCTTTTCCCTATATTTTCTCTTTTTTTCCTTTGAGTTTCTGTTTGGAAATTTTGTATTCATCTTTTCTTTTCCAGTTCACTAATCCTGTCTCCTGCATATAAATCTGCTCTTAAAACTGTCCCCTCAATTTCAGATATTGTAGTTAACTGCAGATTGTCTTTCTCAGTTCTAGAACTATCATTTGATTTTTTAACATATTTTAGTTTTCTATTTTGTTCCAAAATTGCTTATTTTGTCCATGTTTCTTTCTATTTTTGAAGTCCTTAATTACCATTATTTTAAGTCTTTGTTAACTTCAAAGAAATGAATCACCTGTGTGAATGTGCTTTCATGCTGTTATTGAAAGCCATATACTGTGTATAGAAACTGTAGAATCTCTAGACGCTGTTCTCTCCCACAAGAGAGGGCTCACCCTCTCCTCTGCCAGACAAATAATGTGCAGATGATCACTCTAAGGCAATCAGGGTCTGTGCTTAGTTGAAGCTGGTTGCAGTTTTATGAGATTCAGTCTATGTCTGGTTTACCCTTGTGCACAGTGCACAACCCTCTAGGATTCTCTTGGTTTCCTCAGACCAGAGAAATTACAAGAAATTTCATTCTGCTTTTCAATGGTATTTTTGATTCACAGGTTTAGGCTCTTGCTTCTTAGAGTTACACAATATGGCAAATATCTTGATGGAGGACTAACCATACGTTTGAAGTCTTTCAAGTCCACCATTTTGTCACTTCTGCTCAGTACAATCATCAAAAGTACTACTAGCTTTTCTGTTATGAACAGCCACTCTCAGAGATCAAGCCTGAATTCTCAGCTTTATGCCACATCCAGATTAAGTGTCCCAGGTTAAAAGGGAGGCTGTAGATCATTAGTGTTAGATCTCCACATCAGTCTTTTAACTCCTAGTACATTCTTTAGGGACTGGAATGCAAAAGTAGGAAGTCAAGAAACACCTGGAGTAACAGGCAAATTTGGCCTTGGAATACGGAATGAAGGAGGGCAAAGAGTAATAAAGTTTTGTCAAGAGAACACACCAGTAATAGCAAACACACTCTTCCAACAACACAAGAGAAGACTCTACACATGGACATCACCAGATGGTCAACACCAAAATCAGATTGATTATACTCTTTGCAGCCAAAGATGGAGAAGCTCTATACAGTCAGCAAAAACAAGACCAGGAGCTGACTGTGGCTCAGATCATGAGCTCCTGATTGCCAAATTTGGACTTAAATTGAAGAAAGTAGGGAAAACCACTAGGCCATTCAGGTATGTCCTAAATCAAATCCTTTATGATTATACAGTGGAAGTGAGAAATAGATTTAAGGGACTAGATCTGATAGATAGAGTGTCTGATGAACTATGGACAGAAGTTTGTGACATTGTACAGGAGACAGGGATCAAGACCATCCCCATGGAAAAGAAATGCAAAAAAAAACCAAAATGGCTGTCTGGGGAGGCCTTAAATAGCTATGAAAAGAAGAGAAACAAAAAGCAAAGGAGACAAGGAAATATATAATCATCTGAATGGAGAATTCCAAAGAATAGCAAGAAGAGATAAGAAAGCCTTCCTCAGCGATCAATGCAAAGAAATAAACAACAGAATGGGAAAGACTAGAGATCTCTTCAAGAAAATTAAAGATATCAAGGGAACATTTCATGCAAAGATGGGCTTGATAAAGGACAGAAATGGTATGGCTCTAACAGAAGCAGAAGATATTAAGAAGAGGTGGCAAGAATACACAGAAGAACTGTACAAAAAAGAGCTTCACAACCAAGATAAGAATGATGGTGTGATCACTCACCTAGAGCCAGACATGTTGGAATGTGAAGTCAAGTGGGCCTTAGAAAGAATCACTACAAACAAAGCTAGTGCAAGTGATGGAATTCCAATTGAGCTATTTCAAATCCTGAAAGATGATGCTGTGAAAGTGCTGCACTCAATGTGCCAGCAAATTTGGAAAACTCAGCAGTGGCCACAGGACTGGAAAAGGTCAGTTTTCATTTCAATTCCAAAGAAAGGCAACGCCAAAGAATGCTCAAACTACCGCACAATTGCACTCATCTCACACGCTAGTAAAGTAATGCTAAAAATTCTCCAAGCCAGACTTCCGCAATACATGAACCATGAACTTTCAGATGTTCAAGCTGGTTTTAGAAAAGGCAGAGGAACCAGAGATCAAATTACGAACATCTGATGGATCATTGAAAAACAAGAGAGTTCCAGGAGAACATCTTTTTCTGCTTTATTGACTATGCCAAAGGCTTTGACTGTGTGGATCACAATAAACTGTGAAAAATTCTGAAAGAGATGGGAATACTAGATCACCTGACCTGCCTCTTGAGAAACTATATGCAGGTCAGGAAGCAACAGTTAGAACTGGACATGGAACAACAGACTGGTTCCAAATAAGAAAAGGAGTACATCAAGGCTGTATATTGTCACCCTGCTTATTTAACTTATATGCAGAGTACATCATGAGAAACGCTGGACTGGAAGAAACACAAGCTGGAATCAAGATTGCCGGGAGAAATATCAGTAACCTCAGATATGCAGATGACACCACCCTTATGGCAGAAAGTGAAGAGGAACTAAAAAGCCTCTTGATGAAAGTGAAAGTGGAGAGTGAAAAAGTTGGCTTAAAGCTCAACATTCAGAAAACTAAGATTATGGCATCCGGTCCCATTACTTCATGGGAAAGAGATGAGGAAACAGTGGAAACAGTGGCTGACTTTATTTTGGGGGGCTCTAAAATCACTGCAGATGGTGACTGTAGCCATGAAATTAAAAAAATGCCTACTCCTTGGAAGGAAAGTTATGACCAACCTAGATAGCATATTGAAAAGCAGAGACATTACTTTGCCAACAAACGGCTGTCTAGTCAAGGCTATGGTTTTTCCAGTGGTCATGTATGGATGTAAGAGTTGGACTGCGAAGAAAGCTGAGCACCAAAGAATTGATGCTTTTGAACTGTGGTGTTGGAGAAAACTCTTGAGAGTCCTTTGGACTGCAAGGAGATCCAACCAGTCCATCCTAAAGGAGATCAGTCCTGGGTGTTCATTGAAGGACTGGTGCTAAAGCTGAAACTCCAGTACTTTGGTCACGTCATGTGAAGAGTTGACTTATTGGAAAAGACTCTGATGCTGGAATGGATTGGGGGCAGAAGGAGAAGGGGACGACAGAGGATGAGATTGCTGGATGGCATCACCGACTCAATGGATTTGAGTTTGAGTGAACTCTGAGAGTTCGTGATGGACAGGGAGGCCTGTTGTGCTGCAATTCATGGGGTCGCGAAGAGTCGGACACAACTGAGCGACTGAACTGAACATTCGTTGAGGCCCCTGTCCTCTGGCAAGTATTTGTCTTCTCAATGCTATGAGACTGCAAAAATTTATAACATGGTTTCAAAAGTTTATTTCTTTAGCCTCTGGACCAACATAGCTCAAGATTCTGAGAAAACAAGTTGCATGTTGAGGTCCTTTAATTTTCTAGCTTTGTTATTCTAGCACTGTGCCACCACAGAAAGCTCTGTTAGCTTCTCTGCCCCAGCAGCGGCCTGCTGCCTGTGCTAAGGCCAAATTCTCAGCTCTAGCCTGTACTCCAGGAGAAGAATGACTACACAAATTCAGATATTACTTTTGATATATTTCATTTCATTCAGGTTTTCAGTAGGACCACCTATCTGGAGACCACCACCCTATTTCTGCACTCTTTAAAGGCACTACTGATACAACCTCCTATCTTTCCCCCATCCTCAGATTAACCACCCTCAGAAAGTCAAAAGTATTCCATCTATTAATAACTGAAATTTAATCTTGTGGGTTATCATTTTGAAAAATGTTGAGAAACTTCCCTGGCAGTTCGATGGTAAGACTCTGTGCTTTCACTGCGGGTTGAGGGTTCAGTCCCTAGTGGAGTAGCTACGATCCTCCATGCTGCATGGTGCAGCCAAAAAAAAAAGAAGTTTAATAATAGTTCCCCACAGCCTCAGAGGTTTTGGAGAGGAGTCTGGGAAAGAGAGAATGGAGATACTAATGGGTTAGCCTGTGAATTACACTTTTGCTTTGAAGCTCATTTTTATCACATTCATTTCCAATTTCAACCAGCAGAATTAAAGTACTAAGCCCTTAAAACTGGACTGCCATGATCTGATGTGGCTTGCATCTCCAGACTCATTTTCCACTCCCTGCCTCCCACCAAATTTCCTGCATTTCCCATTAGCCACCAGCCTCTTCCACTTCCAGTAGAATGGTGCTTCTCAATCTCACACTTTGGTCAATCTGTTCATGGTGCCTAAAATGCCATCTTCAAACCTTTAACTACCTTGCCAAGTGCTGATAGTTTCCCTTTTGTTTTCCCAAAGGTGGTGCTAAAGCTATGGTTTTCTTTCTGGCCTGCAGATTCTGGCTAGTTTTCTGTGTATGCTCAGTTGTGTCTGAGTCTTTGTGACCCCATGGATTGTAACCCACTATGCTCCTCTGTGTATGGAATTTTCCAGGCAAGAATCCTGGAGTGGGTTGTTATTTCTTACTCCAGGGTATCTCCCTGATCCAGTTATCGAACCTGTGTCTCCTGCATCACCTGCATTGGCAGGAGGATTCTTTACTGCTATGTAATCATTAAGTAGAATGAGGGGTATCTACATGCACTAACATGGGTGTGTTTGAAACTGCCCTTCAGAATTCAGGGAAGGTCATGAAGGCTGGAATCTTACCTAAAGAAGTAGGATCAAAATGAGGTCTCTGTGCCCAGGGGCCCCACTCAGTTTCATCACTAGTGTTTTCAGAAATGCACACGGGGAGCTGGACACAGGGTGGGGGCATGTGTGTATATTGGGTTGTGCCAAGAACTGGGGGTGCTTGTGCACCAGTTATGGGGATCATGAGTAATGCATCCCCAGCAGCTTATGGTTTCTTGATGGAGTCCACAGCACAGTATGAACCGTGTTCTTTCAACACTCTCCAAGAATTCTATCTGGTGTCCTCCCAGACTCTTCCCACTCCCCAGTCCTGAAGTTTGTGATTCAGTTCATGGATGGGCTGAAATGAGCTCCTTTCTATGTTCCACACAGCTGGGGAGGCCAGGTGGTCACTCAGACACTCACTTTCCCTTGTTGGAGGTATCACAGGCTCAGAAGATAGCTCTTGGCCCTAAGCTGTGTTGTGTTGGGGGAGGGTTGATGTGGTAAAATCATGTGTGTGTGTGTGTGTTTTTTTTAACCCTTTCCGATATGTCCAAACTTATAATTCTTTTGCTTCAATATTGTCCTGGAATTTCTCTGCTAGAAACCTGGAGTTCCACAATGGCTCTTTCGTCCATAAGTGACTGTCTAAGACAGTGTTTTACAGGAGTTCCTGAGCTGAGGACATGAGAGGCTGGAGCCAGTTCATGGGCCACTACAGGGTCCAAAGCCAGGACCAAGATCATGGTTTGTATGTCTATTACCCAGTGCACATTTGGGCAAGATTCCTCCCAGATCCCTCATCATAGACACTTATAGCTCCCACAAAGGCACTTTTGTCTGTGGAGAGATGCCAAATTTTTCTTAGGGGTGGGGCACAAACAAGGGTCAACTTATACAGCTATAGTGCTGACATCATTCTATCACCAGTGTGTGTCTTTATCAGTACCCTCACCATGCTGTATTATCAGTGTCATTAACCATGAGATCCTTAGTGTTTCTCATTTTTGATTCCTTGGGACCTAGCACAGTATCTGGCACACAAGAGCTCAAAAATTTATTGAGTAAACAAATGAATGAATTGGGTCTCAGATGATACTTAGGATTTTAAATGGCATATTTTAGTGGGCTGGAAGAAGCACAAGCTTGAATCAAGATTGCTGGGAGAAGTATCAATAACCTCAGATATGCAGATGACATCACCCTTAGGGCTTCCCAGGTGGCTCAGATGGTAAAGTGTCTGCCTGCAATGCGGGAGACCTGGATTTAATCCCTGGGTCGGGAAGATTCCCTGGAGAAGGAAATGGCAACCCACGCAAGTACTCTTGCCTGGAAGATTCCATGGACGGAGGAGCCTGGTAGGCTACAGTCCATAGGGTTGCAAAGAGTCGGACACGACTGAGTAACTTCACTTTCACTTTATGGCAGAAAGTGAGGATGAACTAAAAAGCCTCTTGATGAAAGTGAAAGTGGAGAGTGAAAAAGTTGGTTTAAAGCTCAATATTCAGAAAATTAAGATCATGGCTTCTGGTCCCATCACTTCATGACAAATAGATGGAAACAGTGTCAGACTTTATTTTGGGGGGCTCCAAAATCACTGCAGATGGTGACTGCCACCATGAAATTAAAAGCCGCTTACTACTTGGAAGGAAAGTTATGACCAATTTAGATAGTATATTGAAAAGCAGAGACATTACTTTGCCAATAAAGGTCCATCTAGTCAAGGCAATGGTTTCTCCAGTGGTCATGTATGGATGTGAGAGTTGGACTGTGAAGAAAGCTGAGCACCAAAGAATTGATGCTTTTGAACTGTGGTGTTGGAGAAGATTCTTGAGAGTCCCTTGGACTGCAAGGAGATCCAACCAGTCCATTCTAAAGCTGATCAGTCCTGGGTGTTCGTTGGAAGGACTGATGCTGAAGCTGAAACTCCAATACTTTGGCCACCTCATGCGAAGAGTTGACTCATTGGAAAAGACCCTGATGCTTGGAGGGATTGGAGGCAGAAGGAGAAGGGGATGACAAAGGATGAAATGGCTAGATGGCATCACCGACTCAATGGACATGAGTTTGAGTGAACTCCGGGAGTTGGTGATGGACAGGGAGGCCAGTACTCTTGCTTGGAAAATCCCATGGACAGAGGAGCCTGGTGGGCTGCGGTCCGTGGAGTCTCAAAGAGTTGGACATGACTAAGCGACTTCACTTTCACTTTTCACTTTCATGCATCGGAGAAGGAAATGGCAACCCATTCCAGTATTCTTGCCTGGAGAATCCCAGGGATGGGGGAGCCCGGTGGGCTGCTGTTTATGGGGACACACAGAGTCGGACATGACTGAAGCAACTTAGCAACAGCAGCAGCAGGGAGGCCTGGCATGCTGTGATTCATGTGGATGCAAAGAGTCAGACACGACTGAGTGGCTGAACTGACTTTAGTGGGGAAGACATTCATTCAAATAAGAGAAACCAAACAGAGATAATACAGTAAAAACAAGTAAAAATGGCCTTGGTAAATCTGTGTGCAATTAATGAGAGAAAAGCTTAGGTGGAGAAGGCAGATTACCTCAAAGTGAAACCTTGATTTGATGGCCTGTAATCTAGATAGCATATTGAAAAGCAGAGATATGAGTTTGCCAAGAAAAGTCCGTTTAGTCAAGGCTATGGTTTCTCCAGTGGCCATGTATGGATGTGAGAATTGGACTGCGAAGAAGGCTGGGCACCGAAGAATTGATGCTTTTGAACTGTGGTGTTAGAGAAGACTCTTGAGAGTCCCTTGGACTGCAAGGAGATCCAACAAGTCCATTCTGAAGGAGATCAGCCCTGGGATTTCTTTGGAAGGAATGATGCGAAAGCTGAAACTCCAGTACTTTGGCCACCTCATCCGAAGAGTTGACTCATTGGAAAAGACTCTGATGCTGGGAGGGATTGGGGGCAGGAGGAGAAGGGGACGGCAGAGGATGAGATGGCTGAATGGCATCACTGACTCGATGGATGTGAGTTTGAGTGAACTCCAGGAGATGGTGATGGACAGCGAGGCCTGGCGTGCTGCGATTCATGAGGTTGCAAAGAGTCAGACACGACTGAGTGACTGAACTGAACTGAACTGAAGAGATCAATGGGGCTTCCCAGGTAAAGAACTCAGACCTGTCAATGCAGGAGACAGACACAAGAGACCTGGGCTCAATCCCTGGGTTGGGAAGATCCCCTGGAGGAGGGTATGGCAACCCACACCAGTATTCTTGCCTGGAAGCTCCCATAGACAATGGAGTCTGGTGGTGTACAGTCTGTGGGGTCACAAAGAGTCAGACATGACTGACGTACTTAGCACACATGCACAAGAAATCATTGTAAGATTTTAATCAGCAAAATGATGTAATAAAAGTGTTTGTTTAGGATACTTACTTAGCAGAGTACAGAACTGGAATTAGATTAGTCTGTCATACTAGCATCCTCAGAATAATTCTTGGCATCCACGTATTAATGAAAGCCTGCTGATTGTACTTAGAAATGCCTTTGAAGTGTGAGCCATGGCAGAATCTTATCTCAGGATCTTAACCCCTTTCCTAGGTTATGGCAATAGCCTCCTAATTCATCCCCTTCTTTACAGTCTCATTTTCATCACTTTCCATGTGCCTGCTACTGCTACTGCTGCTAAGTCACTTCAGTCGTGTCCGACTCTTTGCGACCCCATAGATGGCAGCCCACGAGGCTCCCCTGTCCCTCGGATTCTCCAGGCAAGAACACTGGAGTAGGTTGCCATTTCCTTCTCCAATGCATGAAAGTGAAAAGTGAAAGTGAAGTCGCTCAATTGTATCCCACTCTTAGCAAACCCCATGGACTGCAGCTTACCAGGCTCTTCCGTCCATGGGCTTTTCCAGACAAGAGTACTGGTGTGGGTTGCCATTGGAAGAGATATTTCTAAAAATGAATTTAAGCTGCCTAAAAAACTATTTGTCCATCTTTTGCTAACAAATTCCTTAACATATCACACATAGACTTTCACGAACTAATGCCACCCAATCTCTTTGGTTGTTTCAGACCACTCCTTTTCACATATATTTTATCTTTCTGAGGAAACCATATCCTTGTGCATCTGTGACTTGCACATACTGTTTCCCTTTTCTGGAAAGCACTTCTACCCTTTCTTGCTTGAAAAAAATAATTCAAATGTCACCTACTCTATGTAGCCATTCCCTACTCTCCCAGGAGATTTAAACAGATAGATCATGCCTTAGTCACCTTTGTATTTTTAGAACTCATTGCAGTATTTAGCATAGCAGTGGCTTCTACTAGAAACAAAGTTTTAAAAATATTTAATGATAAATATTATTGCTGTATTCTGGAAAAAATGAAAAACAATACAGATCTATATAAGGTAAAAAGTGAGTAAAGTAAAAACCATCTACTCACACCTGCAATACTGAGCTATCTATTCAGTTCAGTTCAGTTCAGTCACTCAGTTTTGTCCGACTCTTTGCAACCCCATGAATCACAGCATGCCAGGCCACCCTGTCCATCACCAACTCCCAGAGTTCACTCAAACTCATGTCCACTGAGTTGGTGATGCCATCCAGCCATCTCATCCTCTGTTGTCCCCTTCTCCTGCCCGCAATCCCTCCAAACATCTGGGCCTTTTCCAATGAATCAACTCTTCTCATGAGGTGGCCAAATTATTGGAGTTTCAGCTTCAGCATCAGTCCTTCCAATGAACACCCAGGACTGATCTCCTTTAAGATGGACTGGTTGAATCTCCTTGCAGTCCAAGGGACTCTCAGGAGTCTTCTCCAACATCACAGTTCAAAAGCATCAATTCTTCAGTGCTTAGCTTTCTTCACAGTCCAACTCTTACATCCATACATGACCACTGGAAAAACCTTAGCCTTGACTAGACGGACCTTTGTTGGCAAAGTAATATCTCTGCTTTTAAATATACTATCTAGGTTGGTCATAACTTTCCTTCCAAGGAGTAAATGTCTTTTAATTTCATGGCTACAATCACCGTCTGTGGTGACTTTTGAGCCCCCCAAAATAAAGTCTGACACTGTTTCCACTGTTTCCCCATCTATTTGCCATGAATTGTTGGGACCAGATGCCATGATCTTCTTTTTCTGAATGCTGAGTTTTAAGCCAACTTTTTCACTCTCCTCTTTCACTTTCATCAAGAGGCTTTTTAGTTCCTCTTCACTTTCTGCCATAAGGGTGGTGTCATCTGCATATCTGAGGTTACTGATATTTCTCCCAGCAATCTTGATTCCAGCTTGTGTTTCTTCCAGTCCAGCGTTTCTCATGATGTACTCTGCATATAAGTTAAGTAAGCAGGGTAACAATATACAGCCTTGATGTACTCCTTTTCTTATTTGGAACCAGTCTGTTGTTCCATGTCCAGTTCTAACTGTTGCTTCCTGACCTGCATATAGGTTTCTCAAGAGGCAGGTCAGGTGGTCTGGTATTCCCATCTCTTTCAGAATT
Source organism: Capricornis sumatraensis (assembly GCF_032405125.1). Taxonomy (NCBI): domain Eukaryota; kingdom Metazoa; phylum Chordata; class Mammalia; order Artiodactyla; family Bovidae; genus Capricornis; species Capricornis sumatraensis. Next base: position 5,386,841 of record NW_027184612.1, read on the forward strand.
TTCCACAGTTTATTGTGATCCACACAGTCAAAGGCTTTGGCATATAATCACCATTAAATCAGATCTTGTGTGTACTATTTGACACACTTGTTGGTATATAGTTTTTAAAAATTCAAACCTGTTTTTGAATGACTGAATGAGTGAATAAAGGAAATCCAGATGTTATTCATAACAATCCACTAATTAGTTGAAGTCAGGAAATAATTTTTATGAGGTTAGAAAAGAAACAATAGATTGTGAAGGAGTATTGAAAGAAACGAAAACCAAAAAACAGGGAATTCCCTGGTGGTCCAGTGGTTAGGACTCCACACTTCCACTGCAGGGGACGCAGGTTCCATCTCTTGTCTGGGAACTCAGATCCTGCAAGCCACAAAGAGTGGCCAAAAAACCAAAAACAAAAAAATAAAAAACTACTGCAACTTCATGACTGAGTTACCTGTGTTATGCTTAACATAGAATCAAATATAATTTCAAAGCTGCAAATTTTGGATACATAGGTGGAAAGTTTTAACGAGATGCAAGAAGGAAGATAACCCTTCTTATATATCTGTCTGAATACCAGTTTTTATACTTGTACAACACAAGTAATCCCAATTTGTAGGGTTTATGAAAGGATTAAGGATAAAATATATTAACATGTTTGCCATGCAGTCAAGCAATAAATTATAATTATTATCATTTGTATTGATAGAGTGTTTTACAATAACGTCAGAGCAGAAAATGTAGGTTATCTTGTTTACTAATAAGCATGCTGAATTTCTTCTACTCTTTAAATTGGCTTTTAGCAATATCCAAAGATATGAATTTTGGTTCAAAATTGGGAAAAGAGTATGTCAAAGATGCATAATTGTCACCCTGCTTGTTTAACTTATATGCATAATGCATCATGTGAAATACTAGACTGGTTGAAGCACAAGCTGGAATCAAGATTGCTGGGAGTAATGTCAATAACCTTAGATATGGAGATGACACCACCCTCATGTCAGAAAGTGAAGAGAAACTAAAGAGCCTCTTGATGAAGGTGAAAGAAGAGAGTGAAAAAGCTGGCTTAAACTCAACACTCAATAAACTAAGATCATGGCATCCCATACCATCACTTCATGGCAAATAAATGGGGAAAAAGTGGAAACAGTGACAGACTTTATTTTCTTGGACTCCAAAATCACTGTAGATGGAGACTGCAGCCATAAAATCAGAAGACACTTACTCCTTGGAAAAAAAGCTATGACGAACCTAGACAGTATATTAAAAAGCAACAACATTGCTTTACCAACAAAGGTCCATCTAGTCAAAGCTATGGTTTTTTCAGTGGTCATGTATGGATGTGAGAGTTGAATCATAAAGAAGGCTGAACACCAAAGAATTGATACTTTTGAACTGTGGTGTTGGAGAAGACTCTTAAGAGTCCCTTGGATTGTTAGGATATCCAACCAGTCCATCATAAAGGAAATCAGTCCTGAAAATTCATTGGAAGGACTGATGCTGAAGCTGAAGTTCCAATACTTTGACCACCTGATACAAACAGCTGGCTCATTAGAAAAGACTTTGATGCTGAGAAAGACTGAAGGCAGGAGGAGAAGAGGACAAGAGAGAATGAAATGGTTGGATGGCATCTCCAGCTCAATGGACATGAGTTTGAGCTAGGTCCAGGAGATGGTGAAGGACGGGGAAGCCTGGTATGCTATATTCCATGACTTTACAAAGAGTTGAACATGACTGAGTGACTGCACAGCAACAACATTTACAAATTAACCTCAGCAATATTATCCAAAGAGAGAAACACATACTGAGACTTACATATATACCCAGAAAGACAGAGATCTCATAGTTTCTGCTTTATATTTAAAATGTCTCTTGCCACCGCCCCCCCCCTTTTTTTTTTCCCCTTGGCTTGAAGTTGTACTATTAATAATTAACCTGAGGCTGAAGTCTCAGGAAAGTAGGCTGTGTATCTCATGGACATGATAACTTCAAGTTTTCTCTAGGCATTAAAAAAATTAATAAACTAGTTGTTTTTAATCTCATGTGCAAAAAGAAAACCAGTTTCACAAATTCAAAAGAAATTTTGTCTTAGCCAATTTTTTCCAGAGTCTAAAGAATATTGTGTTCACACTGTCTTTTTTCTTTCTGTGGTCATGGTCTCTAGCTAAAATGTAAACCAGAGAGAGCTCCAATTGACTCTGATAACAAAGGCATATTGGCTGATAAAATCTTGTCCCAGAGGGGTTGTCTCTCTGGCTAGGTGAGGTCTTAGTCCCATCAGAAGAATCTGAACAGTAAGGGAAATTGTAGGAGTATGGAAAGCTTGATTCTTTCCTCTCCCCCATCCGCTCCACACCAAGAGAGAAGAGAAATTAGAAGGGAATTCTTTAGAATGTTAGGAGTGTTTTTCTGAATCCTCAGGCTTTTGATTATAAGAGACAGTCCTAGACATAAGGGAACCTCAGTCCATTTTCCCATCCTGTGGCAATAAGATAGAGACTCACTTTCAGGCCCCTCCCCCCACTTTTTTTTTTTTTTTCATGTGAAGTGAAAGTCGTTCAGTTGTGTCTGACTCTTTGTGACCCCGTGGACTGTAGCCTGTCAGGCTCCTCTGTCCATGGAATTCTCCAGGCCATGGAGTGGGTAGCTATTACCTTCTCCAGGAGATCTTCCCAACTCTGGGATCAAATCCAGGTCTTCCGCACTGCAGGTGGATTCTTTACTGTCTGAGCCACCAGAGAAATAAAGACCAGGCACTGCCACAGTAAGACTTAATTTTTCCCCCTTTCTTACCCCTTACAGGGGTTTTCTTCTAGCTTAGAAAGGGATCCTCCCATGTTGAATAGCCTACAACCAAGAACTGAGTGCTCCTAGAAATGCAGTCCAGTGTCCCAGATACATTTGGGAGGTACCAGAAGGGGATTCAGAGCATCTCCTCAATTCCCTTGAATCTTTTTCTCTGATGGAGTTTTGGGCATCCTCTACTTCCCTATCGAATAATAGCCAGACATCTCTGGGCCCCCTTTGATACCCTGTGCAGAGAACCCACCCCAGCATGCCTGGAGAAGGGCTTTTCTTCTCCAGTGCATTGCCAGAGCTCTCCTTGAGAGAGGTCTGTTGCACCATCATGGTCTGTACTACAGTGGCCAACTCAATAGGCTATTCATTTCAGTGTATGGGTTGCCAAGGCCTGGAGTGAAGGGGGAACTCATGGAGGAACTGGAATTTGCCACAGTGGGAAATGTCACAGGGATCAGGATTTGAGGGCTGAGAATATTCCCATAGAGGATTTTTGGTCACAGAGCAAGATGGAAGAATATACAGCAGAAGAACCACAAGTCTATTACCCTGATGGTTGGTGTCCAAGATAAAATTGAAGGGGATGTAAGTGTTAGGTGAAAAAGAAACCTTACTTTCTGGGTAGAGTAGGTAAGAAAATTGCAGGAGAAAAAGTGAAGGACGGTGCATGTGCAGGCGAGCCTCTCAGGGGAAAAGATGCTGGAAGGCAGAGGAGCCTGGGAGATATAATTTTTCTACCCCAGGAAACAAACTGTATCATGTAGCAGGGTGCAATTTATTGGCAAGCAGTGGCAGGTGGAGAGCTCTGATTTTCCAGTGCACTGCTCGCAAAGTTGATGAAGATACAGCCCTTGGGCATGGGGCATGCTGGGAGTTGTAGTTTAGGCAAAGTGAGAGAAAGAAGGAGAGAGAAAAGAGAAAAACTCCTAGGCTCCTTCACTGAGGTGATTAGGACTAAGCCTTGAGGGTCTTGGAAAGAGGGAGAATGAGAGCAACCAAAATCTCATGGAGGAGAGACAGACAGCAAAAGTCAGAAGTCTCCAGCCAGCAGATTGGGTGAAACTCGCAGTTTACCTTAAATCTCCGTTTGGTAAACATCTGATCCCAGCGAGACAGAAGTGAGCAGTGGTATGAAGTGAGATCTTAATTCTCTGCCTAGGAATTGAACCTGGGTAACCTGGGTAGCCTGGATGAAAACCAGTGATCCTACCCAGCAAATGAGAAAGGGCTAGAGGCTGTTTTTCCCTGGATCTTTTCCCCAATGAAAAATGCAATATCAAGGAGGCAGAAACTGTAAATGCAGGTACAAAGTTTCTTATTAGAGACATAGCACAACAGCAAGTGGGAAAGCACATAGAGAAAAGGTTTGTTTAGCTGAGACAGAAGCAAGGCAGAGATGCACACCCAGAGAGAAGGGTGTGGGTGTCCCGTTAGTGAGGAGGAACTCCGTAAAAAAGCAGTTAAGTCATTTGTATAGGTCAGTTCTTCCAGGTCTTTGTCTTCCTTCAGGCCAATTATCTAGTTTCTTTTCCCACATCTCACCTACCCTGGAGCCCTCCCCTGGGGTGCACATGCACCCCTCAGCCAAAGTTTCTGGAAGGTGCAAGACTCATTATGGTCTGGCATTATCCCTTGACTTTTAACCCACAAGGAGCCTCTCCAAGCATGTGTAGTGTCTCCCTTGTCCCAAAAGAGAGGGGAGGGAGATTCCTTAATATTTTACTCTTTGTAAAAGATTTTGCCTCTCTTTGTCCTTGCCATGATTATTTCCTTGAGATGTTTATAAGAGACAAAGAATGGCTATTTACCCTGTTTCTGTTATCTCCATTCAAAGGGCAAACAGGAGGATGATTGTAAATGCCTCAACTGGAGCGAACTAACCCTTATCTCAGGAAATGCAAACAGGAGGCTAGTTGTAAATGTCTAACCTGGAGCCCATCTATCTCCTCCTTCACTGGGACCTGGTTTCTAGGGCAGGAGGACAGAGCTGGGGATAAAGGAAGCTCTTCAGGGAGGAACATGTGGGTACATCTTTCTTCTCCTGACTTGGGGAGGGGGACAGGAACACTCACACCGTTCCCTCCCCCTGTCCCCATCCTGCCCTCCTCCAGCTGCCTAAGAGCACATAGAGGATTCTGGCCATCACAAGCTCCATCACCATTGTGCAGGCTCCACAAACCATGCCTGCCCTCTTCTTGACCCCCTCTCAGTCTGGAATCAGGAATGAGGAGGCAGGATGATTCTGCACACACTTCTAAGCAATATTTTGAACATTTCCAGGAAATGTTCACTTTTCCAGGAAAGTGAGCATGCGGGCTAAAATGAAAAAGGGTAGTGCTGGTTAGAATGGAAGCATCATGTGTGGAATCTATGAGGAGTTTTGCCTTCTCTAAACCCCTCATTCGACCAATGAACAAAGTCTAGAGAAGGGAAACAAAGCATCCAGGCTCAGGTTCGCACTCCATCATGGGCATGTTGATGAGTCCAGCATGAGGTTTCTCACAGATGGAAGCAGCATCCACTATGAGAAACTTGGTCTCTAGAGACTCCCAATGCCTCTGGGTTAACATACCCATGAGAAATACCAACTTAATGTGGTTCTTCTCCAGTAAGTCAGGGCACGTAGTCAAGGCAGTGTCCAGGCAGGTCAGAAGCAAGGTCAGAGGCCTGCTCTTCTGTCTTTGTCTCTGAAGCCTGATTAATACTACTTCCATTTGACTCCCTTAACACACTGTCACACTGCCTTCAAGCCAAGGACAATAGGTGGACTCTGGCTCCCTTCATGAGTCTACCCTTGGGCAAACTGTTGCTCCCAAAGATGCCCCTTGGCAGGACTCAGCCAGGTGGCCGTACCTCCTCTCTCTTCCCACAGGCTTCCAGCTCAGCAAGCCCCTTCTGCAGCTGATTGTCCTCAGGTATGCAGACCAGGAACTCCAACTGGGCTTTGATGACTTCCTCAACTGCCTGGTCCGGCTGGAGAATGCAAGCCGTAAGTGTCCAGAAGGGCTGTGTGTTCTTGGGCTCCAGGGCTAGCCCAGTTCCTCCAGTCTCCTTCCAGGAGCACGTAAGAAGCAACCTGCTGGGAATTCCAGCAAAGGCAGGCTGAGCCACCCCCCACTCCACCCACATCCTTGTGATTTGTGTGGTTAGCCTGAGGGTGGGAGTGCATGTATCTTCTCTTCAGTGAATTTTTGAAAGTCATTCTCCATTCATTCAGTGTCTTTGTGGGAGGGTAACTGAGTGAGGAGGGAGTTTCCACGTTATAACTGAGAGAAGGCCAAATCTCATTACAGCACACAGAATTGAAAGAATTTCTCTCTCTCTCTCTCTCTCTCCCTCCCCCACTCTCCACCGTTCTGTGTTTTGTAAGCCCTAGACACTGACCCAGTTGTCTCAAAGAATATCTGTTACCCCAGGAAGAGAAAGAGATTATGTGTAGGTGGTCCTTAGCATTTGCAGTTTATATTCAGCTACCCCTCACTGGGTGGATACACAGTTGAACTGAATAAAGCCCTTCCAGGGCCTGTAACTCAATATTAGGGTGGCTGCTGTGGGGGTGCCATCTGTGCAAATGCACCCCAGATGCCCACATTTGTGTAAATGCTCTGGGGTCACCATTTTGAATCTTAACAATATTTTTTAACAAGGGTTCCCACATTTCCATTTTGCATTGTGCCCCACAGATTATGGAGCCAGTCCTGTTTGGCACTTTCTAAAGGAGTAAGCGTCTTTTAATTTCATGGCTGCAATCACCATCTGCAGTGATTTTGGAGCCCCCCAAAATAAAGGCTGACACTGTTTCCACTGTTTCCCCATCTATTTGCCATGAAGTGATGGGACCAGATGCCATGATCTTCGTTTTCTGAATGTTGAGCTTTAAGCCAACTTTTTCACTCTCCTCTTTCACTTTCATCAAGAGGCTCTTTAACTCCTCTTCACTTTCTGCCATAAGAAAGTGTCATCTGCATATCTGAGGTTATTGATATTTCTCCCAGCAATCTTGATTCCAGCTTGTGTTTCTTCCAGTCCAGCGTTTCTCATGATGTACTCTGCATAAAAGTTAAGTAAGCAGGATGACAATATACAGCCTTGATGTACTCCTTTTCCTATTTGGAACCAGTCTGTTGTTCTATGTCCAGTTCTAACTGTTGCTTCCTGACCTGCATACAGATTTCTCAAGAGGCAGGTTAGGTGGTCTGGTATTCCCATCTCTTTCAGAATTTTCCACAGTTTATTGTGATCCACACAGTCAAAGCCTTTGGCATAGTCAATAAAGCAGAAGTAGGTGTTTTTCTGGAACTCTCTTGCTATTTCCATGATCCAGAAGATGTTGGCAATTTGATCTCTGGTTCCTCTGCTTTTTCTAAAACCAGCTTGAACATCAGGAAGTTCACGGTTCACGTATTGCTGAAGCCTGGCTTGAAGAATTTTGAGCATTACTTTACTAGCATGTGAGATGAGTGCAATTGTGCGATAGTTTGAGCATTCTTTGGCATTGCGTTTCTTTGGGGTTGGAATGAAAACTGACCTTTTCCAGTCCTGTGGCCGCTGATGAGTTTTCCAAATTTGCTGGCATATTGAGTGCAACACTTTCACAGCATCATCTTTCAGGATTTGAAACAGCTCAACTGGAATTCCATCACCTCCACTAGCTTTGTTCATAGTGATTCTTTCTAAGGCCCACTTGACTTCACTTTCCAAGATGTCTGGCTCTAGATTAGTGATCACATCATCATGATTATCTGGGTCGTGAAGATATTTTTTGTACAGTTCTTCCGTGTATTCTTGCCACCTCTTCTTAATATCTTCTGCTTCTGTTAGGTCCATATCATTTCTGTCCTTTATCGAGCCCATCTTTGCATGAAATTTTCCCTTGGTATCTCTAATTTTCTTGAAGAGATCTCTAGTCTTTCCCCTTCTGTTGTTTTCCTCTATTTCTTTGCATTGATCTCTGAAGAAGGCTGTCTTATCTCTTCTTGACCAACCTAGATAGTATATTCAAAAGCAGAGACATTACTTTGCTGACTAAGGTCCGTCTAGTCAAGGCTATGGTTTTTCCTGTGGTAATGTATGAATGTGAGAGTTGGACTGTGAAGAAAGCTGAGCACTGAAGAATTGATGCTTTTGAACTGTGGTGTTGGAGACGACTCTTGAGAGTCCCTTGGACTGTAAGGAGATCCAACCAGTCCATTCTGAAGGAGATTAATCCTGGGATTTCTTTGGAAGGAATGATGCTAAAGCTGAAACTCCAGTACTTTGGCCACCTCATGAGAAGAGTTGACTCATTGGAAAAGACTCTGATGCTGGAAGGGATTGGAGGCAGGAGGAGAAGGGGACAACCAAGGATGAGATGGCTGGATGGCATCACGGACTCGATGGACATGAGTCTGAGTGAGCTCTGGGAGATGGTGATGGACAGGGAGGCCTGGCGTGCTGCGATTCATGGGGTCTCAAAGAGTCGGGCACGACTGAGTGACTGAACTGAACTGAACTGAACTGAGTGTGTTTGCTGGATGACCTCCAAGCACTGGTTAAACAATAGCAAGGTCTATGCTCCTTGGTTCCAAGGCAGAAATCTCCCTCTGTTTCATTAGGGACTCTTAGAACTCAAGGAGTTACTCTTTTAAAGCATGTCTCTTCCAGACTATAAGCTCCAAGAGAGCTGTACTGAGTGGAGAAGCAAGGTACACATGTTGACTGATGCTGCAGATGGTCCAAGACAGGTAGGCAGGCCCTGAAGACCCTGACCTGCCATGCTGTGGCTGGGTTTTCTCTGGATGTGACTGGGAGCCAATGAGAGGTGCATTTTAGAAAGAGCTTCCTGAAAGACCATCTCTTATTAGACTTACAAGTGGTCAGAGCTGACCTGACATAATGAGATTTGCTAATTTCTCTTCTCTCAGCTGCCATTTTCTTTCTGAATTCCCTAAGGTCCAACCCTTTTCCTGCAGGAGGTTCCAAGCTTATTCTCATAATGGAGAAATATTGATGAAAAGGCACTCGAAACGACATCATCCTCCTGGATCCTCCTGTTAGATTCACCATCTGCTGCTGCTGCTGCTGTTACCTGCTGCTGCTGCTGCTAAGTTGCTTCAGTCGTGTCCGACTCTGTGTGACCCCATAGACGGCAGCCCACCAGGCTCCCCCATCCCTGGGATTCTCCAGGCAAGAACACTGGAGTGGGTTGCCATTTCCTTCTCCAATGTATGAAAGTGAAAAGTGAAAGTGAAGTCGCTCAGTCATGTCCGAATCTTCGCGACCCAATGGACTGCAGCCTACCTGGCTCCCCCGTCCATGAGATTTCCCAGGCAAGAGTACTGGAGTGGGGTGCCATTGCCTTCTCTGCTGCTGTTACCTAGAGAACTTCAAAAATACGAAAACTAGGGCTTTACCCCAGATGAATTTTAACTTTTTATCCTAGAAATTTTTCCTCATACACCTAAGTATAAAGAATAATAACCAGTCTCCATGTGCCTTTCACCAGTACTGCTCAAATCCCGCCCCATGAAAATACTGGCAGAGCTTCCAAAACTATTAATGACCAGTATGCACAGACCAATTAAATTAGAATCTAAGGGGTAGTAACATAGCATCATTTTTATTAAAATTTCGCAGTGGTTCCAGCACCTTTTTTTTTTTTTTTTTTTTTTTTTGTTCCAGCACCTTTTATCCAGCTTCAACAATAATCTCACTAATCTTTTCCGTATGATCCCCTGAGGCATGCTTTTCACCCTGAGTTTGGTCCTTTCATGTGTAAACATTCCTATCAGAACGACTTCTTTTTAACATAATTGCCATGCCACCTGCACTCTCACAAAATTCTCAGTGAGTCCTCAAAATCATCTAAGATCTGATCTGCAATGGGATTCCCTAGGTCATCTTAGGATCCACTCACTGCATGTGGTTGCTGGGTTCTCGTTTGTTCTATGGAAGCTCCTTCCCCATCTTGCCTTTTTTTTTTAAAACCTCCCAGGGTGACTGTCAGGTAAAGCCAGTGTTGATTGGTTCCACCACTTGGTGAAGATGGGGAGACTGGCCCAGGAGAAGAGAGTAACTGTCTCAGGTTATTCAGTGCAGCAAATGAGCTCCCTTTTTAACCCCAGCTCTGCCTACATGTGGGACCATCCAGAGCTCACCTTCCCAAAAAGAAGGACTCTTAGAGACTGAGCAGCTTTCAAGACTCATGCAAACCTTTATGTACCTGCACTGCTTCATTCCAGAGAAAAGGTCCATGGATCACAAGGGTAGCCCAACAGTTAAGATAAGGGAGCTATTTCAGATCCAGGAGCTGGCCAGCTGACCGACATACAGTAGATGAAGAGACCTGCTACCTGATGCTAAGGGCACTGGCTTCTGCCATCACAGGGATTCCAGAGGATCCCCTAGTTGAGAGAAACCTGAGTCCAGTGGTTGCCCTAGAAGAGGCCCATTTCCTGCCAGAAGAGTGAGAAACTTCCCTGCAGGCCTCTCCATAATGGGGAAATAACTAGATCTATTGAAGGAATTTCTCCACAATCATGCCCCTCTCACATCTCTCCCATCAGGAATGTTCCAGTCTCTCAGTATGAAGAACAAGGAGTTTATTCATCTCAACATAGATGAGGTATGACTGAGCCAGACTTCCCACTCAGGAACCTCTCGAGGGCTAGGTAGAGGCCATACTTCACAAATGATTGCTGAACACATGATTGCATATAAAGGTACACATCTAGCCTTGGAGTAATAATAATAACAATAATAATGCTAATATTTGTGAGGCACTATTCATTTAGTAGTTGATATAGTACATCATGAGAAATGCTGGGCTGGAAAAAGCGCAAGCTGGAATCAAGATTGCCGGGAGAAGTATCAATAATCTCAGATATGCAGATGACACCACCCTTATGGCAGAAAGTGAAGAGGAACTAAAAAGCCTCTTGATGAAAATGAAAGTGGAGAGTGAAAAAGTTAGCTTAAAGCTCAACATTCAGAAAATGAAGATCATGGCATCCGGTCCCATCACTTCATGGGAAATAGATGGGGAAACAGTGGAAACAGTGTCAGACTTTAATTTTTTGGGCTCCAAAATCACTGCAGATGGTGACTGCAGCCATGAAATTAAAAGACGCTTACTCCTTGGAAGGAAAGTTGTGACCAACCTAGATAGCATATTGAAAAACAGAGGAATTACTTTGCCAACAAAGACCTGTCTAGTCAGGGCTATGGTTTTTCCAGTAGTCATGTGTGCATGTGAGAGTTGGACTGTGAGGAAAGCTGAGCGCTGAAGAATTGATGCTTTTGAACTGTGGTGTTAGAGAAGGCTCTTGAGAGTCCCTTGGACTGCAAGGAGATCCAACCAGTCCATTCTAAAGGAAATCAGCCCTGGGTGTTCTTTGGAAGGAATGATGCTAAAGCTGAAACTCCAGTACTTTGGCCACCTCAAGAGTTGACTCATTGGAAAAGACTCTGATGCTGGGAGGGATTGGGGGCAGGAGGAGAAGGGGATGACAAAGGATGAGATGGCTGGAAGGCATTACCGACTCGATGGACCTAAGTGTGAGTGAACTCCAAGAGTTGGTGATGGACAGGGAGGCCTGGTGTGCTGCAGTTCATGGGGTCGCAGAGAGTCGGACACAACTGAGCAACAGAACTGAACTGAACTGAACTGATAGTCATATAGTAGCCCTTTGAGGTAAAGACTAATAGTATCCCCATTTTGTGGGGCTTCCCTAGTGGCTCAGACAGTAAAGAATCTGCCTAGCCAATGCAGGAGACACAAGTTTGATTCACAGGTCGAGAAAATCCCTTGGAGAAGGAAATGGCAGCCTGCTCCAGTATTCTTGCCTGGGAAATCGCATGGACAGAAGAGCCTGGTGGGCTACAGTCCATGGGGTTTTAAAAGAGACAACACAATTAGTGACTAAACAACAACAAATCCCTATTTTGCAGAGGTGAAAACTGAAGCATAGAGAGATTTAATCCCTAGAAGAGTGAATGAACAAACCCTGCCCTTTTGTTCTTGTCCAGGCTCTTCAGCCTCCTGCCTTCTGCCTTCCAATGTCCACTACTTGCTCATGTCATCCTGGGGTCTTGTGATTCTTGGTGCATGTGTGTGTGTGTGTTTATGCATATGCACATGCACCTCACAGACCCTGAGGAATACACAACTTTTACCAGTGCAGGGGCTTATTATAACAAAAGTGGTGGAGGGGAGAGAATGGGTCAGTTTTGAAGGCTTGGATGAAGGGGTCCCAGGAGTGGATAATGCAACCCCTCATCTCCCTGCCACCACCCAGAGTATGAGCCAGGGACGAGCTGCATGGCTGTCATCTAGAGAAGTTTGTTGGAAATATAGAGTACCACATAATAATTGCAGTCAACAGTACCATGTTATAAACTTCAAAGTTGCTCAGAGACTAGATCTTAATTGTCCTGACCACAAAAAAGAAATGATGTGATGTGATAGAGGTGTTAGCTGATGTCAGAGTGGTGATCATCTTTCACTATATTAGTGGATCAAATCAATGCATTTACATCTTATGCTTATACAATGTCGTGTGTCAATTATATCTCAATCAAATAAATCAATAAAAACAAAAAAAGAAATGCAGAGTACCAGGCCACCCCAGATCCACTGGGTCAGCTCTCATTTTAGCAGGATACACAGAAATTCCTAAACCCACTGAAGTCTGAGAACACTGTTTAGACATCCTTCTGCCCAAAGATGGTGGCAGGGGAACTACAAGACAGTTTCCTTCAATGGGATCATAATTTTTATTTCCCTTTTTTCCTTTTCTCTCCCTGTACATCCTGTCAAGCTCTGCTTTCCTCTGGATCTAAGGGCAGAAAAGTCAAGCAAACAGCCTGTGTCTCCTTGCCCATCTCCGAGCTCTTTCTTCTCCCCACACGTTTCCATGCTCACACTGAACATATTGGCTCACTTCCCAATTCAGTCATAACTTTGGATGTAGGTACCATTTTATTGACTATTCTTAGATAAAGAGGTTGATACTGGCCTGATACCATTAGGTGGGGGATGAAACTGTCAGTCCCTGTGTCTCAATTCCACCATCTGCAGAAAGAGATATAGGCCTTCATCTCAATCCAGAAGTTTGGTGTATAATAATATCATGTAACCTAGTAATTTATTATGTTGACTCATCACTAGTTTTCCAAGATTCCTGTATTTTTTTAATTATTATTATTATTTTTTACTTTATAATATTGAATTGGTTTTGCCATACTTCAACATGAATCCTGTATTTTATAATCTCACTGAGAAATAGAAACTGGACATTTTTCTTTTCTAGTACTCTCTTTCACCTTTAACATGTATGACACATCCAGTAAATATAACTCCTCTGATTGATAATGTATAAAACACCCCAAGGATGTCAGGGAAAGATGTACATACTCAAAACAGTCCATTATGAAAAAAAGACAGACCCATATACCCGCCGTTACTTCTCATTTACCTCAAGGTTTTGCTGCCAATAAATATGAAGAGAGTGTGAGAAGTGCCATGTATCCATAATGCATAGAGAGAGTGAGCAGATTTGGAATTTGGTAGCTCTTAGTTTAGCCAGTCAAAGGCCCCAGAGTACCAGAAGCATGGATGGAAGCATTTCTTCAGGTTCTAGGTCACTTCTAGCCCAGGTGTCACAGGTATGATGGCTGGAATGAACTCTGTCTTCCTATTTCCTCCTCTTCAACAGGCCAAGTCATTTTGTTGTAAGCTCTTGCCCTTGCCCCATACTTACCACCCTCCAAGACACAGGAAAGATCTTCCAGTCTTCTCCCTCTCCTCCCTTTAAACCTTCCATTTTCAACTCTGGCTGCAAGTTAGAATCATCTGAGATTTTCCAACCTCAATGGCCTGATTATATCCCAGACCAATTAAATTCAAATCTCTGGGGGTGGGACCCCAAGCATTGGTATTTTAAAGATTCTTCTGGTGAGTTGAGTATGTGAACAAGTTGAGAGCTACTGCTCTAAATGCGGCTTCTCCACCCCTGCCCCCTAAACAATTCTAGCCTTTTTGTTCCAGAGCTGGCCTCACCTGCAATTACTCACCTAAAAGTAACTTCTAATTTCCTTCACCCAACTATTTTCTGTAACCAAGGCCTTGTCATGTGCCACACCCAGGAAGTAGGGCAGAGAGGAGAGAAAAAAAAAAATCCACCTACGTAATCATGTTCCCCCAAGTCACCATGTTATGATGATAAAGCTGGCGGGAAGGAGGAGGCAAATAGCCTCAGGAGAGAGCCCAAGAAAGAGGAAGTCCATCCATTTCTCCACCAGCTCACTTGAAAAATGCCCAGATGCTGAGTCTGCTTCACTTCTCTCTGACAGAGGTCACCTCTGTCCTCAACATCCTCATCAAAAAAGAAAAATATTTATTTTATATTGCCCTGCCCAAGGTGCCTGAATGTGTCTCTTTGACAGGGAGAGAACACATTTCTCTCTCTCTCTCTCACCATCCACACTTAACTTGAGTGCACTCAGAAAGAGCTCAGGACCTCTGGAAAATGTAAAAAGCTAAAAATTAGTTTTTAAAAAATGTTTCCTGTTGAGGCAAAGGCCCATGTTTGTAGCAAAATAATCAGAAGGCAGAGTTATTGTGGCACAAACAAACTGGGGCTGGCAGGGGATTGGAAGGATGATGCTCTCTTTCTCTTTTTATTCCCAGTTCATCACATTGACAATGAACATTTGAGGCTACCCTGGCAGAGGCACACTTTGTCCAGCTGAATCTTGCTTTGGACCATAAACTTCAGAACGTCCTCAGGTGTAGAGCCATCATGTCTAGAACTCTCTCCCCTTCCATTGTCCAGTCCTCTGATACTGCCACTCCACCACCCCCATTCCCCTGCCACCTTCCTGATCTTGGGCGAATCAAATGGACTTAGGATCCATTGATTTTGTGCTCTTTCTTTGTAAAATCACTTCCCTGAGATGGTTGATGCTAGCACCTGTACCTTACAAACAGGTTTAGGTGTCACAAACAATTCCCCACCCCCCAAATTTTCCTATCACATCTCATTACTAATTTTTCAAAGTGCAACTCAGTGCACAAATTCTGGCTTCCATGCAACTTCCACTATTGTACTCCAATGTCTTCTGTGTGACAATGCTTTTGTAAATGTATATGTGGCTTGAGATGACAAGGAAAAGGTGTGAGATCATAATTAAGCATTTTCTACATCATAGACCTGTTTCCTTGTTGGGAAAACATCAAGGAATTCTGGATGCTTAGTGATAAGAATAGAACAACGTGCAGACCTCTACCTCCTCCAAGAGCTGATAACTAAGACAGCCTTTGCCCAGACAATTTTTGTGTCAAGAGCTTTTGGATCAAAAGAGCCAAATGTAATGCTGTTTCTCAGGAAGTCCAGATTCAGGTCAGATTTTATCTCATTCATCTTGGAAATTAAATACATAGTCTTGTTTAGGCATCAGAGACCAAGCAGAGCAGGCCTCTGACCTTGCTTCTAACTTGCCTGCTGTGAATGCAAGACTTGCAGCACCTTAGAAAAGATGAGGGAGGGAATCTTGAGGTTGTTGAGCCTCTGAAGGGGGCCTGGCCAATGGAGCCCCAGGTTTAGCAACATTCCAAGTTTTGCAAGATAAAACAAACAGCATTAACATGAAACCAGGCTTGCAATTTGGTCACAGATTGATGATGATATCAGCTTGTCCTGGGATTATAAGCGGAAACTCCAAACTGTGATGTTTTAAGTCTCACCCATGAAGTGAATGCACTGCCTGGGAACCTTTCCTAACTGGGACTCCAGATATTCTGTGACATCAGACTTCCCAGTGCTGATTAAGTCTGGATGTTGGTCAAAACCCAATTTGGTGATGTAGTCTCTGCTCTTTCTATTTCTCTTTTCTTTTAATGTTAGTATATTGAAAGTAAGGTAATTCTCTAATAAATATCGGTATTATTTATTTATATATAATGAGTGGCCTATTTGTTAACAAACCCTTTGAACCTGAGATGAAAGTGAAATCTTTCGGCAAAACACCCATGATGAGGGAGAATAGAGTGAAGCCTTGCTCTAGCTCCCCTAACAGTGAAGCAGAAAAACTCTCTAAATTGGAATAATAGAAAGACCATGATAAGATACTTGTTCAATAAATGCTAGGTCTCATTTTCTTATTAATATACTTGTGGCAGATGAGGTAGAATGGAGGGGTGTGTAGAGAGGAAATGAGGGAGAATGGTAGAGATGATGATCCCATTAGAACATAGCTTCATCAGAAGCCTGTCCCTAGTTAAAGATGCCAAAGCAAGATGGTCTCTTCCCTCATTTCCAGCCCTTCCCTGAGTCACGAAGCAATGGATTGTTGATAAGAGTATTATGTAATAAATGTATTTTCTAGTTTACATACTTGACATTTGACATCTTGAAGCTTTGCTAACCCTTGAAGTTTCGCCCCTCCCAAGGCTACTTAATTCTTAGGGAGAGTAAATAAGGCACACATGAGAGTGTGCCTTTCATAAGCAAGCAAACCAACCAATGGAGTGCCTATACCCCCACTACGTTCTTTATCAGACTCTCACACCGTAGGCCACTATCCATCCATCTGCCCTCATTGCCCCACTGCCAAATATAACAGGGACAGACTTTATGCCCTAAACCCTGCTGAAATTATTTAAGCTAGCCAATTCTCAGCCTGTTTACACTGACTCACTTATTCCTTCCCATAGAAACCACAACAAAAGCTCTGGCCAATAATTTTCTTCACTCTGCCTCATGACTTGTCCTGGTGCTTCTCATGGCTCATTGCCATGCAGATGATCCTAACCATCTTCTTAGGACCTGTGAGTATAACAAGTTATCTTATCAATGGCAATTGTATTCTGATCTGTTGACCTCATACTATCTCACCCTCTGTCACCCCCTTCTCCTCATACTCTTATTCTTTCCTAGGATAGGGTCTTTTTCAATGAGTTGGCTGTTTGCTTCAGATGACCAAAGTTTTGGAGCTTCAGCATCAGCCCTTGCAATGAATATTCAGGACTGATTTCCTTTAGGATTGACTGGCTTGATTTCCTTGCTGTCCATGAGATTCTCAAGAGTCTTCTCCAGCACCACAATTCAAAAGCATCAATTATTTGGTGCTCTGCTTTCTTTATAGTCCAACTTTCACATCCATACATGACTACTGGAAAAACCATAGCTATGTCTTGTCAGCAAAGTGATGTCTCTGCTTTTTAATACATTGTCTAATTTTGTCATAACTTTTCTTCATAAAAGAGCAAGCATCTTTTAATTTTATGGCTGCAGTCACTGTCTGCAGTGATTTTGGAGCCCACGAAAATAAAATCTGTTACTTCTTCAACTTTTTCCTCATCTATTTGCCATGAAGTGATGGGACTGGATGCCATGATCTTAGCTGTATGAATGTTGAGTTTCAAGTCAGCTTTTTAATTTTTCTCTCTCACTCTCATCAAGAGGCTCTTTAGTTCCTCTTCCCTTTCTGCCATTAGGGTGATGTCATCTGCATATCTGAGGTTATTGATATTTCTCCCGCAATCATGATTCCAGCCTGTGCTTCATCCAGCCTAGCATTTTGCATGATGTACTATTGATTTAAGTTAAATAAGCAGGGTGACAATATGCAACCTTAATGTAATCCTTTCCCAATATTAAACTAGTCCATTGTTCCATGTCCAGTTCTAACTTGCTTCTTGACCTGCAAACAGGTTTCTCAGGAGGCAAGTAAGGTGGTCTAGTTATCATCTGCTTGCTATCTCTTTAAGAATTTTCCACAGTTTGTTGTGATCCAGACAGTCAAAGGCATTAGCATAGTCAATGAAGCAGAAATGGATGTTTTTCTGGAATTCTTTTTCTTTTTCTGTGATCCAATGGATGTTGACAATTTGCTCTCTGAATCCTCTGCCTTTCATAAGATTATATAAAGTAATAATTGTAGGACTATATTGTAGGGTTAGAAACATATAAACAGATATATTATAATGAAGACCTATAGATCTTCTAGAGCTAACACACACACACACACACACACACACACAAATGTCCTTTTCTTCATAGGAGATTGGAATGCAAAAGCTGTAAATCAAGAGATACTTGGGGGAAAAAAAGAGATACCTGGAGTAACAGGCAAGTTTGGCCTTGGAATGTAAAATGAAGCAGAGCAAAGGCTAATAGAGTTTTGCCAACAGAACACACTGGTCATAGCAAACTCCCTCTTGCAACAACATAAAGATGACTCTACACATGAACATCACCACATGGTCAATACTGAAATAAAATTGATTATATTCTTTGCAACTGAAGATGGAGAAGCTCTAGTCAGTCAGCAAAAACAAGACCAGGAGTTGACTGTGCTCAAATCATCAGCTCTTTATTGCAAAATTCAGACTTCAGTTGAGAAAATAGAGAAAACCATTACGTCATTCAGGTATGACCTAAATCAAGTCCTTTATGATTATATAGTGGAAGTAACAAATAAATTCAAGGCATTAGATCTGATAAGTCCAGTGCGTGAAGAAGTATGGATGGAGGTTTGTAACATGGTACAGGAGGCTGTGGTCAAAATTATCCCAAAGAAAAAGAAATGCCAGAAGGCAAAATGGTTATCTGAGGAGGCCTTGCAAATAACTTAGATAGGAAGAGAAGCAAGAGGCAAAGGAGAAAGGGAAAGATATACCCAATTGCATGCAGAGTTCCAAAGAAGAACAAGGAGAGATTTAAAAGAAAAACCTTCTAAGTGAACAATGTAAAGAAATAGAGGGGAAAAAAATAGGATGTAAAAAACTAGAGATCTCTTCAAACAAATTAGATAAAAAGGTAATATTTCATGCAAAGATGGGCAGAATAAAGGACAGAAAAGATATGAACCTAACAAAAGCAGAAAAAATTAAGAAGAGTTGGAAAGAATACGCAGAAGAATTGTACAAAAAAAAAAAAAAAAAAAAGGTCTTAATGACGGAGAAAACCATGATGGTGTGGTCACTTACCTAGAGCCAGACATACTGGAGTGTGAAGTTAAGTGAGCTTTAGGAAGCATTGCTATAAATAAAGCTAGTGAAAGTGATGAAATTCCAGCTGAGATATGTCAAATCCTAAAAGAGTTCAGTACTTAAGTGCTGCACTCAATATGTCAGCAAATTTGGAAAACTCAGTAGTGGCCACAGAACTGGAAAAGATCAATTTTCATCCTGATCCCAAAGAAGGGCAATGCCAAAGAACATTCAAACTACTGCACAGTTGTGCTCATTTCACATGCTAGCAAGGTAATGTTCAAAATCCTTCAAGTTAGGCTTCAACAGCTTATGAACTGAGAACTTCCAGATGTACTGTACAAGCTGGATTTAGAATGGGCAAAAGAACAAGTTATCAAATTGCAAACATCCATTGGATTATAGAAAAAGCAAGAGAAGTCTAGAAGGACATCTGCTTCACTGACTAAGCTAAAGCCTTTGACTGTGTCAGTTCAGTTCAGTGGCTCAGTCGTGTCTGACTCTTTGTGACCCCATGAATTGCAGCACGCCAGGCCTCCCTGTCCATCATCAACTCCCAGAGTTCACTCAGACTTACGTCCATCGAGTCAGTGATGCCATCCAGCTGTCTCACCCTCTGTCGTCCCCTTCTCTTCCTGCTCCCAATCTCTCCCAGCATCAGAGTCTTTTCCAATGAGTCAACTCTTCACATGAGGTGGCCAAAGTACTGCAGTTTCTGCTTTAGCATCATTCCCTACAAAGAAATCCCAGGGCTGATCTCTTTCAGAATGGACTGGTTGGATTTCCTTGCAGTCCAAGGGACTCTCAAGAGTCGTCTCCAACACCACAGTTCAAAAGCATCAATTCTTCAGCGCTCAGCTTTCTTCACAGTCCAACTCTCATATCCATACATGACCACTGGAAAAACCATAGCCTTGACTAGATGGACCTTTGTTGGCAAACTAATGCCTCTACTTTTGAATATGCTATCTAGGTCGGTCATAACTTTTCTTCCAAGGAGTAAGTGTCTTTTAATTTCATGGCTGCAGTCACCATCTGCAGTGATCTCGGAGCCCAAAAACGTAAAGTCTGACACTGTTTCCACTGTTTCCCCATCTATTTCCCATGAAGTGATGGGACAAGATGCCATGATCTTCATTTTCTGAATGTTGAGCTTTAAGCCAACTTTTTCACTCTCCACTGTTACTTTCATCAAGAGGCTTTTCAGTTCCTCTTCACTTTCTGCCATAAGGGTGGTGTCATCTGCGTATCTGAGGTTACTGATATTTCTCCTGGCAATCTTGATTCCAGCTTGTGTTTCTTCCAGTCCAGCGTTTCTCATGATGTACTCTGCATATAAGTTAAATAAGCAGGGTGACAATATACAGCCTTGACATACTCCTTTTCCTATTTGGAACCAGTCTGCCATGTCCAGTTCTAACTGTTGCTTCCTGACCTGCATACAGATTTCTCAAGAGGCAGGTCAGGTGGTCTGGTATTCCCATCTCTTTCAGAATTTTCCACAGTTTATTGTGATCCACACAGTCAAAGCCTTTGGCATAGTCAATAAAGCAAAAATAGATGTTTTTCTGGAACTCTCTTGCTTTTTCCATGATCCAGAAGATGTTGGCAATTTGAACTCTGGTTCCTCTGCTTTTTCTAAAACCAGCTTGAACATCAGGAAGTTCACGGTTCACGTACTGCTGAAGCCTGGCTTGGAGAATTTTGAGCATTACTTTACTAGCATGTGAGATGAGTGCAATAGTGAGGTAGTTTGAGCATTCTTTGGCATTGCGTTTCTTTGGGGTTGGAATGAAAACTGACCTTTTCCAGTCCTGTGGCCACTGCTGAGTTTTCCAAATTTGCTGCCATATTGAGTGCAGCACTTTCACAGTGTCATCTTTTAGTATTTGAAACAGCTCAACTGGAATTCCATCACCTCCACTAACTGTTTGTAGTGATTCTTTCTAAGGCCCACTTGACTTCACATTCCAGGATGTCTGGCTCTAGGTGAGTGATCACACCATCATCATTATCTGGGTCGTGATCTTTTTCATACAGTTCTTCTGTGCATTCTTGCCACCTCTTCTTAATATCTTCTGCTTCTGTTAGGTCCATATCATTTCCATCTTTATTGTGCCCATTTTGTATGAACAGTTCACTTTGTATTTTTAATCTTCTTGAAGAGACCTCTAGTCTTACGTTTTTATTGTTTTCCTGTATTTCTTTGCATTGATCACTGATTTCTTATCTCTCCTTGCTCTTCTTTGGAAGTCTGCATTCGAATCGGTATATCTTCCCTTTCCTCCTTTGCTTTCACTTCTCTTCTTTTCACAGCTATTTGTAAGCCCTTCTCAGACAACCATATTACCTTTTTGCCTTTGTTTTTCTTGAGGATGGTCTTGATCCCTGCCTTCTGTATAAAGTCACGAGCTTCCATCCATAGTTCTTCAGACACTCTGTCTATCAGATCTAATCCCTTGAATCTATTTGTCACTTCAACTGTATAATCATAACGGATTTGATTTATGTCATACCTGAATGGATTAGTGGCTTTCCCTACTTTCTTCAACTTCAATCTGAATTTGGAAATAAGGAGTTCATGATCCGAGCCACGGTCAGCTCCCTATTGAAAATTAAAGTGAAATCGCTCAGTCATGTCCAACTCTTTGTGACCCCATGGACTGTAGCTTACCATGCTCCTCCATCCATGGGATTTTCCAGGCAAGAGTACTGGAGTGAGGTGCCATTTCCTTCTCCAGAGGATCTTCCCGACCCAGGGATTGAACCTGGGTCTCCCATATTGTAGGCAGGTGCTTTACCATCTGAGCCACCAGGGAATATATCTCTTGCTTCTTGAGCCTCCCTTGCATTCTTCTCATTTAGTCCCTCTATGTTGTCACAGAGCACCAAACTGATCATCTGTCATATGGCAGTTTCCCACTAGCTATCTATTTTACAAATGGTAGTGCATATATGTCAGTGCTACTCTCTAAATTTTCCACCATCTCCTTTGCAAGTTTGTTCCCTACATCTGCATCTCTATTCCTGCCCTGCAAATAAGTTGATCACTATCATTTTTTTTTTAGATTCCATATACATTCATATCAATGCATGGTATTTGTTTTTCTCTTTCTTACTTACTTCATTCTGTATGACAGACTCTAGGTTCATTCACCTCATTTTAGCTGACTCAAATTCATTCCTTCTTATGGCCAAGTAATATTCCATTATATATATGTATTACAACTTCTTTATCCTTTCCTCTGTCAGTGGACACCTTGGTTGCTTTCATGAACTGGCTATTGTAATTAGTGTTGCTATGAACATTGGGGTACATTTGTCTTTTTTGATTATGATTTTCTCAGGATATATCCCCAGTAGTGGGTTTACTGAGTCATATGGTAGTTTTAGTCCTAGTTTTTAAAAGAATCTTCACACCATTCTCCATAGTCATTATACCAACTAACATTCCCACCAGTAGTGCAAGAGGGTTCCCTTCTCTCCACATCCTCTTCAGCAATTATTGTTTGTGGAATTTTTTTATGATGGTCATTTTGACTGGTGTGAGGTGATATCTCATTATTGTTTTGATAAAGAAGAGAGGCAAAAAGCAAAGGAGAAAAGGAAAGATATAAACATCTGAATGGAGAGTTCCAATAATAGCAAGAAGAGATAAGAAAGTCTTCTTCAGCGATCAATGCAAAGAAATAGAGGAAAAGAACAGAATGGGGAAGACTAGAGATCTCTTCAAGAAAATTCGAGATACCAAGGGAATATTTCATGCAAAGATGGCCTTGATAAAGGACAGAAATGGTATGGACCAAAGAGAAGCAGAGGATATTAAGAAGAGGTGGCAAGAATACACAGAAGAACTGCATGAAAGAGATCTTCACGACCCATATAATCATAATGGTGTGATCACTCATCTAGAGCCAGACATCCTGGAATGTGAAGTCAAGTGGGCCTTAGAAAGCATCACTATGAACAAAGCTAGTGGAGGTGATGGAATTCCAGTTGAGCTGTTTCAAATCCTGAAAGATGATGCTGTGAAAGTGCTGCACTCAATATGCCAGCAAATTTGGAAAACTCAGCAGTGGCCACAGGACTGGAAAAGGTTAGTTTTCATTCCAACCCCAAAGAAACGCAATGCCAAAGAATGCTCAAACTACCTCACTATTGCACTCATCTCACATGCTAGTAAAGTAATGCTCAAAATTCTCCAAGCCAGGCTTCAGCAGTACGTGAACTGTGAACTTCCTGATGTTCAAGCTGGTTTTAGAAAAAGCAGAGGAACCAGAGATCAAATTGCCAACATCTTCTGGATCATGGAAAAAGCAAGAGAGTTTCAGAAAAACATCTATTTTTGCTTTATTGACTATGCCAAAGGCTTTGACTGTGTGGATCACAATAAACTGTGGAAAATTCTGAAAGAGATGGGAATACCAGACCACCTGACCTGCCTCTTGAGAAATCTGTATGCAGGTCAGGAAGCAACAGTTAGAACTGGACATGGAACAACAGACTGGTTCCAAATAGGAAAAGGAGTATGTCAAGGCTGTATATTGTCACCCTGCTTATTTAACTTATATGCAGAGTACATCATGAGAAATGCTGGACTGGAAGAAACACAAGCTGGAATCAAGATTTCCAGGAGAAATATCAGTAACCTCAGATACGCAGATGACACCACCCTTATGGCAGAAAGTGAAGAGGAACTGAAAAGCCTCTTGATGAAAATGAAAGAGGAGAGTGAAAAATTTGGCTTAAAGCTCAACATTCAGAAAATGAAGATCATGGCATCTTGTCCCATCACTTCATGGGAAACAGATGGGGAAACAGTGGAAACAGTGTCAGACTTTACGTTTTTGGGCTCCAAGATCACTGCAGATGGTGATTTCAACCATGAAATTAAAAGACGCTAACTCCTTGGTGTAAAAGTTATGACCAACCTAGATAGTATATTCAAAAGCAGACATTACTTTACTGACTAATGTCCGTCTAGTCAAGGCTATGGTTTTTCCAGTGGTCATGTATGGATATGAGAGTTGGAATGTCAAGAAGGCAAAGTGCTGAATAATTGATGCTTTTGAACTGTGGTGTTGGTGAAGGCTCTTGAGAGTCCCTTGGACTGCCAAGAGATCCAAACAGTCCTTTCTGAAAGAGATCAGCCCTGGGATTTCTTTGGAAGGAATGATGATGAAGCTGAAATTCCAGTACTTTGGCCACCTCATGTGAAGAGTTGACTCATTGGAAAAGACTCTGATGCTGGAGGTATTGGGGGCAGGAGGAGAAGGGGATGACAAAGGATGAGATGGCTGGATGGCATCACTGACTCGATGGACTTGAATCTGAGTGAACTCCAGGAGATGGTGATGGACAGGGAGGACTGGCATGCTGCAATTCATGGGGTTGCAAAGATTCGGACATGACTGAGCGAATGAACTGAACTGAATAATGAGTGATGTTGAACATCTTATGTGCTTGTTGGTGATCTGTATATCTTCTTTGGAGAAATGTCTGTTTAGGTCTTCTGCCCATTTTTAAAATTTTATCTATTTTTAATTGGAGGATAATCGCTTTAAATGGTTTCTGACACACATCAACATGGATCAGCCATTGGTACACATATGTCCCCTTCCTTTTTAATCTCCCTCCCACCTCCCACCCCATCCCACTCCTCTAGGTTATCACAGAGCACCAGGTTTCAGCTCCCTGTGTCATACAGCAAATTCCCCTGGTTATCCGTTTTACATACAGTAATGTATATGTTTCAATGCTACTCTC
Organism: Capricornis sumatraensis; assembly: GCF_032405125.1. NCBI lineage: Eukaryota > Metazoa > Chordata > Mammalia > Artiodactyla > Bovidae > Capricornis > Capricornis sumatraensis. The sequence continues at coordinate 5,411,361 of NW_027184612.1, forward strand.
TCAATTTGTCCCACCCTCTCCTTCCACCACTGTGTAAACAAGTCTGATCTATGTCTGTGTCTCCATTGCTGCCCTACAAGTAGGGTCATCAGTACCATTTGTCTAGATTCCATATATATGCATTATTGTTGTTGTTGTTCAGTCGCTAACTTGTATCTGACTCTTTGTGACTTTATGGACTGCAAATAGGTTCATCAGTACCATTTTTGTAGATTCCATATATATATGTTAATACACAATATTTGTTTTCTTTCTTTTTCTGACTTACTTCATACTGTATAATGGGCTCTAGTTTCATTCATATCGTTAAAACTGATTTAAATGAATTCCTTTCTATGGCTGAGTAAATTCCATTGTATATGCATACCACAACTTCTTTATCAATTCATCTTTTGATGGACCTCTAGTTTACTTCCACGTTCTAGCTATTGTAAATTGTGCAGCAATGAACATTGGGATCACGTGTCTTTTTCAGTTATGGTTTGGTCAGAGTATATGCCAAGTAGTGCAATTTTTGGGTCATATGGTGGTTTTATTCCTAATTTTTAAATAAATATCCAATCTGTTCTTGAAAGAGTCAGACATGACCTAGCAACTAAACCCCAAATCAATAGTGTTCTCCATAGCGGCTATATCAATTTACATTCTCACCAACAATGCAAGAGGATTTCCTCTTCTCCACATCATTTCCAGCATTCATTGTTTGTAGATAGTTTGATGACTGCCATTCTGACCAGTATGACGTTACATCGCATTGTAGATTTAACTTGCATTTCTCTAATAATGAGCAATATTGAGCACATTTTCATGTGTTTGCTAGCCATCTCTTTGTCTTCTTTGTTAAAATGGCTGTTTAGGTCTTTCATTCTTTGATTGGGTTGTTTATTTCTCTGATTTTGAGCTACATGACCTGCTTGTATATTTTGGAGATTAATCTTTTGTCAGTTGATTCATTTGCAATTATTTTCTCCCATTCTGAGGGCTGTCTTTTCATCTTGTTTATAATTTTCTTTACTGTGCAAAATATTTTAAATTTAATTAGTTCCCATTTGTTTATTTTTGTTTTTATTTTCATTACTCTAGGAGGTGCATCAAAGAGGATTCTGCTGCAATTTATGTCAAAGAATGTTCTGCCTATGTTTTCCTCTAAGAGTTTTTATAGTATCTAGCCTTACATCTAGGTTTTTATCCACTTTGAGTTTATTTTTCTGTATCGTGTTAGCAAGTGTTCTAATTTCATTCTTTTGCCATAGCTGTCCAGTTTTCCCAGAACCATTTGTTGAAGAGACTGTCTTTTCTCCATTGTGTATTCTTCCCTCCTTTGTCAAAGACAAGGTGCTTACAGATGCATGGCTTTATCTTTGGGCTTTCTATCTTGATCCATTGATCTAGAATTTTGTTTTGTGCCAGTATCATACTGTCTTGATGATTGTAGCTTTGTAGTAGAGTCTGAAGTCAGGAAGGTTGATTTATCCAGCTGTATTTTTCTTTCTCAAGTTTGCTTTTGCTATTCAAGGCTTTTAGTGTTTCCATACAAATTGTAAAATTTTTTGTTCTAGTTCTTGGAAAATTGCCATTGGTAGTTTGATAGGGATTGCATTGAATCTGCTCACTGCTCAGACAAGAGGAAGCAAAAACAGCTGATGATTAGGGCTCACTTGTTCACTCAGGCCAAGGAGAAGATGGGATATAGCATACACAATTGAGATGTGTAGGGATAGCATGCAGTCCTCTGTGAAGTTACTACATCATGAAGTGCATCATGTGCTCTCCCAAGTGAATTGGCCTTGGGTCAAGGGCTCCTTGGCAGTGCCAGGCTTCTCAGGCTCCCAAGAAGGTGCAAGAAGTGACCTACACTTGCTCACAGCTTGGTGATGGCAGCGGCAGTCATCATGCCCACCTCTGGGGTCAGAGACAGCAGTAATGTCTTCCTCCAGAAGCTACTTTTCTTCCAGAGTCCATGCAGGCAATGGTAACAGCCACTGTACACACCTCTGGGGTTGGAGACAGCAACTGTGGATAGCCCCACATCTGGCATTTGCAAAGGCAGCTGCTGCCATCTGAGAGTGAATGGAACTAGAGGATTCCCAGCTAGTCCATCCTTTTCCTAGCATACCCTGAGACATACCATATATATAAAACTATGCCTGTAATTGATAGAGCCACTATGGTAGATGGTATGGAGATTCTTAAAACAAACAAACAAACAAACAAACTAGAAAAAAAGCCACCATAAGACCCAGAAATCTCACTCCTAGGCATATACCCCAAGGAAACCAAAATTGAAAAAGACACATGTATCCCAATGTTCATTGCAGCACTATTTACAATAGCTAGAACATGGAAGTATAAACTAGATGTCCATCAACAGATGAATGGATAAAGAGGTTGTGATACATATACACAGTAGAATATTATCAGCCATAAAAGAACACATTTAAGTCAATTCTAATGAGGTGGATGAACCTAGAACCTATTATACAGAGTGAAATAAGTCAGAAAGAGAAAGATAAATACCACATTCTAATGCATATATACATAGAATCTAGAAAAATGTTACTGAAGAATTTATTTATAGGGCAACAATGGAGAAACATATAGAGAATAGACTTATGGACATGGGGAGAGGGGAGGAGAGGGTGAGATGTATGGAGAGTAACATGGAAACTTACATTACCATATGTAAAACAGATAGCCAACAGGAATTTGCTTTATGGTTCAGAAAACTCAAACAGGGGCTCTGTATCAACCTAGAGGAGTAGGATGGGGACAGAGATAGGAGGGAGGTTCAAAAGGGAGGGGATATATATATACATCTATGGCTGATTCTTGTTGAGATCTGACAGAAAACAACAAAATTCTGTAAAGCAATTATCCTTCAATAAAAAATAAATTAATTAAAAAAGCAATATGCCTGTATTGTACCACTGGTGCCAATGAAAGGAATAAAAAAAATGTAAATTCATTTAAAAACACATACATACATGACTTCTTGTTTAAGATGGTGGAGTAGAAGGACATGAACTCATAGCCTCCGGTGAAAGCACCAAAATCACAAAGTTGTTGGACAACAATTGACATTAGGATGCTGGAACTTACCAGAAAAGATACCCCATGTCCAAAGACATAGAAGAAGCCACAGTGAGATGGTTGAAGGAGCACAATCATGATAAAATCAAATCCCATGCCTGCCAGGTGGGTGACTCACAAACTGGAGAACAATAATACCAAAGAAGTTCCCCCACTGTTGTGAAGGTTCTGAAACCCATGTCAGGCTTCCCAGCCTGGGGATCCAGCAAAGGGACTGGGAATCCCCAGGGAATCTGACCTTGAAGGCCAGCAGGTTTTGATTATAGGACTTACACAGGAGTGGGGGAAACAGAAACTCCAGTCTTGAAGGGAATAAACAAAACCTTTCATGCACCAAGACTCAGATGAAAGGGGCAGTGCTCCCACAGGAGACTGGATCAAAACTACCTGCTAGTGTTGGAGGGTTTCCTGTGGAGGCATGGGTCAGCAGGATTTCACCACAAGGATGGGGGCACCATCAGCAGCAGTCTGGAAAGACCCCCCTAGGCATAAACCCTCTTGAAGGTCTCCATTAACCCCACCATAGAGCCCAAAGACCTGAGGGTTGGGTTTCCTCAGGCTAAAAACTATCAGGAAGGGATGCAACCTCACTCATCAGCAGATAATTGGATTAAAGTGTTATTGAGCAAGGTCCTATACCCAAGAGCAAGATCCAGTTTTCCCCACCACCAGTCCCTCCCATCAGAAGGCTTACAAAAGCCTCTTAGCTTTCTCCATTAGAGGGCAGACAGAAGAAACAGTGAGAGTACCACAGCAACTATAACAAAAACCACAAGCAGAAAGCATGTCCCAGATGAAGGGACAAGGTAAAATACCAGAAAAACAACTAAATGAAGTGGAGATAGGCAATCTTCCAGAAAAATTCAGAATAATGATACTGAAGATTCAGGATCCTGGAAAAAGAATGGAGGCAAAGATTAAAAAGAAGCAAGAAAAATTTACCAACGACCTAGAAGAACTACAGAACAAACAGAGATGAATAATACACTAAAAGGAAGCAATAGCAGAATAACTGTGGCAGAAATATAGATAAATAACCTGGAGGACAGAATGGTGGAAATCACTGCTGCAGAACAGAATATAGGGGAAAAAAAAGGAAAATAAATGAAGACAGCCTAAGAGACCTCTGGGACAACATTAAACACACCAGCATTCACACTGTAGGGGTCCCAGAAGGAGAAGAGAGAAAGAAAGGACCTGAGAAAATATTTAGAGATAATAGCTGAAAGATTCCCTAAAATGGAAAGGAAATAGTCAACCAAGTCCAGAAAGCACTGAGAGTTCCAGGCAGGATAAACCCAAGGAGGAACACATCAAGGCATAGAGTAATCAAACTGACAAAAATTAAGCAGAGATAAAATATTAAAAGCAACAGGCAAATAACATACAAGGGAATTCCCATCAGCTATCACCCGATTTCTCAATAGAAACTCTACAATCCAGAAGGGAATGGCATGATATATTTAAAATGTTGAATGGGAAGTACCTACAATGAAGAATACTCTACCCAGTAAGACTGCCCTTCAGATTTGATGGGAAAATCAAAAGCTTTCCAGACAAGTAGAAGTTAAGAGAATTTAGCACCACCACACCAGCTTTACAACAAATGCTAAAGGAACTTTTCTAGGCAAGAAACACAAGAGAAGGAAAATACCTACCTACAGAAATCAAGCATCACCAAATTAAGGAAATAATAATAGGATCATACATATCAATATTTACCCTAAATGTAAATGGATTAAATGCACCAACAGGAAGATGTAGACTGACTGAGCAGATGAAAATATTTGTATGTATGCACTTCCACTTACCACATCACTCTGCTTGATGCCCCCCCCAATTGTATGTAATTATTTTATATTGTTAGGTTAATTATATATGGCTTACAATTGTAATTATTATTATTATTTTTGGTCTGGGTATTGATTGTGAAAACTGATAAACATCTTTCACTATTGTGATTATGTAACTATTACTTAATATTGTATCATGATTGGTCAACAGAAAAATAGTAGAATTCTATATCACCAAAACTACCATTTAACAGAAAAACCTGTAATCACTTTTAGAATCCAGATGCATATCAGAATATCTTGGAATTTTTTGGAAAAATACAAATGCCCAGGTATTGCCTTTTTTTTTTTTTAAACCAGAGATTCAGATATGATTCTGTTAGGTAGGAAGTTAGACATGTGCAGTGAGGGGAGACCTGGCTGAAAGAGATGCAAGTCTACCTCTAAACTCCACCCCAGACACATCCAGGAGAGCTCATATATACACTACAAAATAACCACAGAGAGTTTTCAGTTCTTGCATATGTGTTCTAGGCACATAGTGGATACAAAATGACCACAGGGGCTTACCCAAGTAACCTTAGGCAGTTAGGAGCCAATTAAGGGCTCATGAATATTTGATATCTAATTATAACAGATGGAATTATGGGAAGATATAATACAACTTGTTGTTATATAACTTACAATTGTCAATAGCCTTGAGCATATACCCATTTGCATTCACTTTCACTGATTGGTGGTGGGTGCAAGCCCTACTTTGTATTGGGTGCAACCAAAAGGATACTGGAAGTGTAAAATGGGGAAGCTAAGAGGGATTGATAGAAAGGATGAAGAGGACTCTTTTGGGAGTTTTGAACTAATGAAAGATCTATCTGCTTGAACTGAACTGAACTGTAACTTGTCTACTGTTCTACAACTTTTTGTCCATTGCTCCAGATTTTTGTTGGGAGACAAGAACCAAGGAAGAGAAACAAACCAACCTGACATTTCTAACGAGCAGCCATGTTTAAGAACACCCGGACCACACGAGGATCTATTACTTTCATTTAGTTTGTTCCACTTTTCCATTTCATATTCAAAGCTCTCATTTCATTTAGCCTATGCTGTCCAATTTTTCTATCTCTTCTTCTTCTTCCTTTTTTCAAGCTCTTCCTCAAGGCTTTTTCAAGCATAGTAGAAAAGCTCTTGTATACATATATATAAATAATATGTATAATACATATATTTTGAAAACATGAATTTTTGCCTAACTAAACAGTTTGACATTTTAAATCCACTTGTTTGACTTAGTATAAATAGAATACTAGATTTAAAAAATAGATATGTAACAAGCAACAAAGGTTTACTGTATAGCACAGGGAGCTACAGTCAATATCTTATAATAACTAATAATGGAAAATAATTTCAAAGCTAACATATGTGTATATGTATAACTGAATCACAAGAATAAAGAATTCTACTTTTTGAAATTTGGCAATGTTTCTCTGCCTATTTTTCTAAATGACCCATGGACATCTAATAACAATGTAGGATGTACAAAATTTTAAATATATTTGTGTAAGATATAAGATTAATGTAAGTTAATATAAATAAAAATCTATTATATTTAAATTGTTAAAGACCATTAAAGATGTTCCAATTCTTATTTTTCTGCATTTGATAAAATATTCTCAGAGAAATGTTAATATGTATCACTATGAGTATATGTTTTTTCTCTTATATCTCTTCTGATTTTTGCTTTATGTATATTTGTTTTTTTGTTGTTAAGTATCTAATGGTTTATGATGTCTATTTTCTGTGAATTGCACCTTTTATCATTAAAAATATTCATCTTTGTTTCATTTAAAAATTAAAAAGACACAGGCACACAAAGAAATGAAATCAACTATCATTCATTTCCCAATCACAAACAGTAAAGAATTTGAGAAATATTCTACTTTTCTGAAGGATAACCTGAATACCAAATTTACAGGTAACCAACCTAGAATTCAGGGCTTTGCTGGTGGCTTAGACGGTAAATAATCTGTCTGTAATATGGGAGACCCAGATTTGATCCCTGGGTCAGGAAAACCCCCTGGAGAAGAAACTGGTTAACCACTCCAGTAGTTTTGCCAGGAGAATGCCATGGACAGAAGAACCTGGTGGCCTATAGTCCATGGGATATGGTTTGCAAAGAGTCAGACACAACTGAGCAACTAACACTTTCACTTTCAACCTAGAATTCAGCTTTATTTCTTTTATCTGTCAGTGATTCTAAGAAAGTTTGGTGCTGGAAAACTCTCTTGGAGGAGATGCACCTTAAATGGCAGCTACAGGAAGGTCATTGAGGAACTTTCTTGCCTAGCTGACTGATATAGGGCTTTAAGGTTGATAGCTTACAGTGAGCACTGTTGATTCATGGTCTCTGAAGGAGAAGAATTCACTCCCAGTCCAAAGACGCTGCCTCAGTCATGCAGAGCTTTGTGTAGCAGAGATGTTATTAAAGTGAAAGGATAGAGAAAAGCTTCCAACAAAAGACACTGGAAGGGGATAGAAGAGTTTAAGTGGGGCATTATATACTTTTTAGCAGGCAGCTAAGCATAGATAAAAGGTACAGAAGTACCTTAAGGCTGTGAAAATTTTACCAGGCTCCTCTCCCACAACATATATCTTGAGATAATATTGAAACAAGATTAAACAAGTGGAACAGTCTCTGGACAAGATGTCTCTGGGTGGGATATATTGTATCCATATTATCAGGGGCATAGGTTTTGAAGAAAAACAGGTTTCCAAGTAAGATATATTGTTTTGTTGTGTAATCATTAGCTTTGGGCTTATAGAAAGTGGGTTTTAAGTGAAGTAGATTATTGCCATAGCAACTCCAAGCTTAAGAAAAAAATGTCTTACGTGACTAAGGTGAAGGAACATAAAAAATGTTTGCCGCCTCCACCTCGAGGGCCCTGGACTCCTTATCAACCTGCATAAGTCAGCTATCTCATTCCCTCCTTTTTCTTTTAGGAAAATTTTGTTGCCAGGGAAAGGGGCAAAGAAAGCGTTATTTAGCTGCTTCCTGCTGATGAGGGGCGTTGACCCTAAGTTGTTGAAACAACATATTTTCCTTATCCTCTTATTTAGTATTTCTGATCCAGGAGCCCCAAGTAATAGCTGGAGGAGGTTGTGGAAACCACAGGAGCATGCACAGTCATTTGTAACTTAAAAACTTTCAGATGGTTAGGAAAAAAAAAAAACAAAAAACGAAAAACTTTGTTATACAGTTACAGATGCAAGGGGGCAAACAGCAAAAACAAAATGATTAGCAAAATTAAAAGTCATATTATGTCCATAATTAAGGTACAATGTATTACACCAGTCCATTTTGGGACTGTCGGATGTCATCAGATTAAGAAGAGGCATTACATATGATTGTTGTTGGTGAAGGTAGTCACAGAGTAAAAGCAAAGAGACATAAATGATTTTTCTTTAATTCTGGTCAGGATGCCACCTTTTAACTCAAGTGTGATGTACCCATGAATCAATCCCTGGCATTTTGACAGCTGTGGGAGAAGAAAGAATACCTTGGTATGGGCCTTCCCAGAGGGTTTCTAGAGATTGCCCTCCAGATCCTAAACTCTTTATTAGGACTTCTGTTCCTGACTTGAACAATGGCTTGTCTGACTCAGAGGCTGGATCAGGAGCCACTTTTCAGAATTCTTATAATGTCTGTTGAAAACTTGGCAGTTGAATCACATAGTCTATGACAATATCTGTGCAGAAAAATGGCTTACCATAGAGATGTTAAAAAGGAGGCAGTCCCTCTTTTCCAGGGACAATTCTAACCCTCATCAGAGCTATGTGTAAAACTTTAAATAATTGTCCTTTTTCTCTTGAGGTAGTTTACACAGTTGTTTCTTAATAAGATTATTAGATTTTTCAACTTTAAGTACTGGGGTCTCCAGGAACCGTGTATATGATATTTTATTCTCAGATCTTTTGACCTTCCTTAAGTTTCAATAGCCTTAAAGGCAGAGCCATTGTCATTCTGGAGGCTCCTCTGAGGCAACCCAAACCTGGGAATTATTTCATGAATTAAAATCTTTATGACTTCTTTAGCTTGCCAGTATAGCAAAGAAAGCCTCAATCCACCCAGTATAGGAATCTATCCAAACCTGTAAGCAAGAAAATCTATTAGCTTTTGGCAAGTGAGTAAAATCAATTTCTCAACCCTCTCCTGGATATTTTCCACTTCGTTATAACCAAGATTTTGCTAGCTTTTCACTTTTTGGTGTATATATATATATATATATATATTTTTGCAAACCTCACATCTCTTAATAATGTTCTTTAAAGTTTTCTGTATATTTTTACCTTGAAACAATCAAGATGCCATTTTTTTAAGTACTTTCAGGACCTAAATGAAAATTCTGGTGTAAACCTTTGAGAATTTTCCATTGAGAATTTTCAGGAATCACCAGTCATATATCCTTGGACTGCAACCACCTTTGTCAGTGATGTTTGCTCCTCTTTTTTCATACCTCTATAATTCTCCCTCAGTATATTGTGGTTTTTCCTGTTCAATACAACCTGTCCAAATTAGGGGCATTTGCAGAGAAGGGAGTTCATAAAAAGTGCCACTTTCTGACTTTGGAGTTGGCCAACTGTTTTACCTCAGCCACTTTACTCTCATCTCTATTATGCCCTTTACAATGCATAGCAGCTACTTCTTTAGGAAAATATATTCCAGTTAATAGTCTCTCAATCTCTTCAAAATGTTTAATTGGCTTTTCTGTCACTGCTTTATTTATTTATATTATAAATTTATTTAATTAAATTGGAGTCTAATTACTTTACAATATTGTATTGGTTTTGCCATACACCAACATGAATCCACCACTGGTATACATATGTTCCCCATCCTGAACCCCACTCCCACCTCCCTCCCAGTACCATCCCTCTGGGTCATCCCAGTGCACCAGCCCCAAGCATCCTGTATCCTGCATTGAACCTGGACTGGTAATTCGTTTCATATATGATATTATACATGTTTCAGTGCATTCTCCCAAATTATCCCACCCTCTCCCTCTTCCACAGAGTCCAAAAGACTGTTCCATACATCTGTATCTCTTTTGCTGGATTGCATACTGGGTTATCATTATCATCTTTCTAAATTCCATATATATATGTTAGTATACTGTATTGGTGTTTTTCTTTCTGGCTCACTTCACTCTGTATAATTGGCTCCAGTTTCATCCACCTCATTAGAACTGATTCAAATGCATTCTTTTTAATGGCTGAGTAATACTCCATTGTGTATATGTACCACAGCTTTCGTATCCATTCATCTGCTGATGGACATCTAGGGTGCTTCTATGTCCTGGCTATTACAAACAGTGCTGTGATGAACGTTGGGGTACGTGTGTCTCTTTCAATTCTGGTTTCCTCTGTGTGTATGCCCAGCAGTGGGATTGCTGGGCCATAAGGCAGTTCTATTTCCAGTTTTTTAAGGAATCTGCACACTGTTCTCCATAGTGGCTGTACTAGTTTGCATTCCCATCAACAGTGTAAGAGTTCCCTTTTCTCCACATCCTCTCCAGCATTTATTGCTTATAGACTTTTGGATAGCAGCCATTCTAACTGGTGTGAAGTGGTACCTCATTGTGGTTTTGATTTGCATTTCTCTGATAATGAGTGATGTTGAGCATCTTTTCATCTGTTTGTTAGCCATCTGTAGGTTTTCTTTGGAAAAATATCTATTTAGTTCTTTGGCCCATTTTTTGGTTGGGTCATTTATTTTTCTGGAATTGAACTGCAGGAGTTGCTTGTATATTTTTGAGATTATTTGTTTATCAGTTGCTTCATTTGCTATTATTTTCTCCCATTCTGAAGGCTGTCTTTTCACCTTGCTTGTAGTTTCCTTTGTTGTGCAGAAGCTTTTAAGTTTAATTAGGTCCCATTTGTTTATTTTTGCTTTTATTTCCAATATTCTGGGAGGTGGGTCATAGAGGATCCTTCTGTGATTTATGTCAGAGAATGTTTTGCCTATGTTCTCCTCTAGGAGTTTTATAGTTTCTGTTCTTATGTTTAGATCTTTAATCCATTTTGAGTTTATTTTTGTGAATGGTGTTAGAAAGTGTTCTAGTTTCATTCTTTTACAATTGTTTGACCAGTTTTCCCAGTACCACTTGTTAAAGAGATTGTCTTTAATCCATTTATATTCTTGCCTCCTTTGTCAAAGATAAGGTGTCCATTGCAGCACTGTTTATAATAGCCAGGACATGGAAACAACCTAGATGTCCATCAGCAGAAAAATGGATAAAGCTGTGGTACATATACACAATGGAGTATTACTTAGCCATTAAAAAGAATAAATTTGAATCAGTTCTAATGAGATGGATGAAACTAAAGCCGATTATACAGAGTGAAGTAAGCCAGAAAGAAAAACACCAATATAGTATATTGACACACGTATATGGAATTTAGAAAGATGGTAATGATGACTCTGTATGCGAGACAGCAAAAGAGACACTGATGTATAGAACGGACTTTTGGACTCTGAGGGAGAGGGAGAGGGTGGGATGATTTGGGAGAATGGCATTGAAACATGTATACTATCATGTAAGAAACGAAGTTTCAGTCTATGTTTGATACAGGATACAGGATGCTTGGGGCTGGTGCATGGGCATGATCCAGAGGGATGATATGGGGTGGGAGGTGGGAGGGGGTTTCAGGACTGGGAGTTCGTATACACCCGTAGTGGATTCGTGTCAATGTATGGCAAAACCAATACAGTATTGTAAAGTAAAATAAAGTAAAAATAAAATTAAAAAAAAAAAGATAAGGTGTCCATAGGTGTGTGGATTCATCTCTGGGCTTTCTATTTTGTTCCATTGATCTATATTTCTGTCTTTTTGCCAGTACCATACTGCCTTGATGACTGTGGCTTTGTAGTAGAGCCTGAAGTCAGGCAGGTTGATTCCTCCAGTTCCATTCTTCTTTCTCAAGATTGCTTTGGCTATTTTAGGTTTTTTGTATTTCCATACAAATTGTGAAATTATTTGTTTTAGCTCTGTGAAAAAAACCATTGGTAGCTTGATAGGGATTGTACTGAATCTATAGATTGCTTTGGTAGTATACTCATTTTCACTATATTGATCCTTCCAATCCATGAACATGGTATATTTCTCCATCTATTAGAGTCTTCTTTGATTTCTTTCACCAGTGTTTTATAGTTTTCTATATATAGGTCTTTAGTTTCTTTAGGTAGATATATTCCTAAGTATTTTATTCTTTTAGTTGCAATGGTGAATGGAATTGTTTCCTTAATTTCTCTTTCTATTTTCTCATTATTAGTGTATAGGAATGCAAGGGATTTCTGTGTGTTGATTTTATATCCTGCAACTTTACTATAATATCACTGCTTTAAATTGTCTTTCTTTCCATATTACAGCATGACCATGTAACATCAATAAGCATACTTAGAATCAGTATGCTTGTAAATATTTATTTACATGCTGTCCTCTGCTTAACTCTAAAACTTGGGTCAAAACAACCAGTTCAGCCAGTTGGACACTTGTACCTGGGGGAAGGATTTATCTTCCAAGACCTGTTCACCTGTAGCCACAGCATAACCTTCTTTCCATTTTCCATCTTAAACAAAAGAACTGCCATCCGTAAATATATTCATGTCAGAATTTTCCAATGGGGTGTCTATCAAATTCTCTCAAGCTGTATAATTTAAAGTTAGAAATTGGGAGCAATCATGATCAGGCATTTCATTTTCTTTTTTTGGGAAGAAAAGTGGCAGGGTTTAAGTTTCCAGAGACTCTAAATTTAGTTATTGGTCCTTCCAATAATAGTGACTGATATTTAAGAAGCTAACTGTCTGATATCCAAATGTCAACTTTGGAATTTAATATTCTAGTTACATCAAGGGAAGTCTATACTCTAAGATTTCACCCATTAGTGAATTTAAGAGCTTCAGCCACTAACAAGGCAACGGCAGCAATTCCTTAAATAATGTGGCCTTCCTTGGGTGACAGTATCTAATTCTTTGCTCAGATAAGCAACAGATTGCTAGTGAGGTCCTCAGGGCTGTTTCATAACTCCTTTCATTTTGATAATGATATCTTATGGTGAACAGTGTTGGATTCATGATCTTCGAAGAAGATTTAGCTTCAGGACCAGGGACCAGGCTTAATACTCAGAGCTTTTGTGTGGCAGAAGTTTTATTACAGTGAAAAAGGATAGAGAAAGCTTCTGATGCAGACATCGGAAGAGGGACAGAGAGTGCCTCCCAGTAGATATTTCTCCCGGCAATCTTGATTCCAGCTTGTGCTTCATCCAGCCCAGTGTTTCTCATGATGTACTCTGCATATAAGTTAAATAAGCACGGTGACAATATACAGCCGTGACATACTCCTTTTCCTATTTGCAACTAATTGTGGCATTAGGCTAGTCTATTTTGGGGCTGGCGGCTCCTCTCTAAGTTGGTTTCCAGAAGCTTCTGTCTAGTTATGGGGGGTTTCTCTCTACTTTTGATGTTTGGACTCCTCTCTAGTTTTGGCAGGGTACAACTTTCTTGTTGTGGCAGCAGACTGCATGCTAGTCATGGTGTTCGTGGGGCTCTCTAGTTGTGGTGGGACATCTCTGTACTTCCAATGGTGGGACCCTCTCTATTTGTCTCAGAGGCACATATCAATTTGGTGCAGGAGGGGCTTAGTGCTCCTTTCTAGTTTTGATGTGTAATAGGCTACTATATAATTATGGCGTGGGTCTCCACTGTAGTTAGTGGGGTCAACTGAAGTTTCTGTTTCAGCTCCTTTCTAGATCTTGTTTGCAAACTCCTCTCTAGTTGTGGCATGGGGACTTCTCTTTAGTTGTGGTAGTTGGGCTCCTCTCTAATTACAGTAGAGTGCTCTTCTCAAATCGTACTGGGGGTGGCTCTGCTCTGGTTGTGGTGTGAGGGGGCAATTTTTCTAGTTGCAGTATGCAGTAGGCTACTGTCTAGTTGTGGCAGTGGGAGTTCTCTTTAGTTGTGGCATGACGGGCTCCACTCTACTGATGGCAGGGGGCTTCTTTCTAATTGTGATGTATGGATGTGCTCCTCTTTAATGGAGATGTTCTGGGAGGGCTTATGTTTAGTTGCAGAAGAGGTCGATCTCCTCTCTAGTTCCTGTGTTGCCCTCTTCTGTGGTTATCCGTGTGGTAGTTCCACTCTAGTTGTGATGTGCAAGGGAACTTTTCTCTAATTGTGATGTGTGTGGAGGGCTCATATCTACCTGTGGCAGGGGTGTCCAGTCTTGTTTTGTGGGTGGTTCTCCACTGTAGTGGCGATGTGTGGCAGGTTGGGGGTGGCAATTCTCCAGTTTCATTGGTGTGCTCCTCACTAGTTGTGCCTGAGGGTCAACTATCTAGTTGTGACGTGTATTCAGCTCTCTAGTTTTGGCGGTTGGGCTTCTCTCTAGTTGTGATGCACCTGGGTGGTCCTCCCTACTTGTGCTGTGCTTGGGGGAGTCCAGTCTAGGTGTGGAGTGGGAAATCCTGTCTTGTTGCATTATGCTGTTCAGTTCTTCCAGGTTCAATTTGCAGGCTCATTTCTATTTGTAGTTTGAGGGTTACTCTCTAGCAGTGGTGTAGAGCCTCCTCTCTAGATGTCATGTGCAAGATTACTCCTCTCTAGTTATAGGGTTGGGGCTGCCTTTCTATGTGCATTGTCTGGGTGGGCTCCTCTTTTGTTGTCGTGTGTGGGCTCCTCTCTAATTGTGGTGGGAGATTCCTCTTGATATGTGTTAGGGGAGTTTGTGTTCCTCTCGAGTTGTGGTGGAGCCTCCATTCGAGCTGTGATGGGGTGGCTTCTCTTTAGCAGCATTGTGCAGTGTTGCTTCTGTTTAGTTGCTATGTGTGGGTGGCTACACTACCTTTGGAATGGGGCTCCTCTCTACTTGGTGTGGGGGCTCAACTCTCAGTTGTGTTGGGTGGTCTCCTCTCCAGTTTTGATGCGCAGGCTCCTCTCGAGTTGTGTTCAGGGGGCTCTTCTCTAGTTGTGGTGTGTGGTTGGCACCTCTAGAATTGCGGTGGATTTTTCCTTTCTGATTGTGGTGGGGGTTTCCTTTCTGGTAGCAATGTGCACAGGCACTCTTTCCAAGTGCGATATACGTGAGCCGACTATAATTTTGGCATGGCCCCTCCTCTCTAATTGTGGCATGGGGGTCTCCTCTTTAGTCGTGGAAGAAGTGAAAATGAAAGTGAAATCGCTCAGTCATGTCCGACTCTTTGTGACCCCATGGACTGTAGCCTGCCATGCTCCTCCATCTATGGGGTTTTCCAGGCAAGAATACTGGAGTGGGTTGCCATTTCCTTCTCCTTCCCAACCCAGGGATTGAACCCGGGTCTCCCACATTGTAGGCAGATGCTTTACCATCTGAGACACCAGGGAAGTTTCAAAGGAGGCTTCTGTCTAATTGTGATGCGTGGGAATGCTCCTCTCAAGTGTCAATGTTCAGGGGGCTTCTCTCTAGTTTTGGCATGGGGTCTGTTCTGTAGCTGTGCAAAGATGCACCTCTTTGATGATGGTAGCGGAATCTACTCAACTTGCAGGAGGGGTTAATTTCCATTTGTGGTGGAGGGGACCCTTTCTAGGTGCAATGTCCGGGATCATCTCTTAAGTGGTGGGACACTCTCCAGTTTTTCCAGGTGGGCTCCTCTCTTATTGCGGCCATGTATTCCTCCTGAGTTGTGGCATAGGCCTTCTCTCAGTTTCAGGAGGGGACTCGGGGCACCTCTTTAGCTGTGGTGTTGCCACCTCTGGGTGTTCTCTGTGGGAAGGGTATTCTCTCTACTTGTGGCATTGGGGGCTCATTAGTTTTCAAAGGACTGCTCTCTTCCAGTTGTGAGGAGTTCCTCTCAACTAACTTCAGGGGCCTTGTCTCTATTTGCAGCAGAGAGGCTCCTCTCTAGGCACAATGTACCAGAAGGCTCTGCTCTAGTTTTGGCAGGGGAATCCTCTATAATTTTGGTGGGTGCCTCCTATGTCTTTGTCGCCTGGAACTCCCTCCTTGTGACAGCAGAGGGCTTCGGTCGAATTGTGGTGGGGGACTCGGCATTCCTCTTGAGTTGTGACAGGTGACTTGGGGTTCCTTTAGAGTTGTGGAGGGGCCTCATCTCGAGCTGCGTGGGACAGCTGCTCTCTAATAGCGATTATCAGGCTGGCTCCTCTCTACTTGTTATATGCGGTAGGCTACTGTATAGTTACACCATGTGGCTTCACTTTAGTTGCCATGGGGTTCAATGATATTTTTGTTTTAGTTTCTCAGTAGTTTTGGTTTGCAGACTCACTCCTCTGTATTTGTGGTGGTGGTGGTGGTGGGGTGCTCTTTAGTTGTGGAATAGGGGTTCTTGTCTAGTAGTGGTAGAGTGCTCCTCTCGAATTGAAGTGGGGGTAACTCGTCTCTGCTTGCGATATGAAGGGGCACTTTTTCCAGTTGTAATGTGAAGCAGCATACTCTCTAGTTGAGACAGAGGGCACCCTCTTTAGTTGTGGCATGTTGTGCTCCTGCATACTCAAGGCAGAGGGCTTACACTTACTTGTGATGTGTGGGTGTGCTCCTCTCTAGTGCAAGGTTCAGTGAGGCTAATGTCTTCTTATAGTGGGGTTCTCTCCTCTGGTTGTGGTGTGGGGCTCCTCTCTTATTATGATGAAAGTGGGAGCACCTCTCTAGTTGTCGGGACTTTATCTCTAGTTGTGGTGTGCAGGCTCCTCTCTAGTTTTGGAAGGGTGCTCCTTTCTAGTTGTGGCAGGGGGCTCTAAGATATTTGTAGGGTGCTCCCGGCTCTTAATTTGTGACTCCTCTCTAGTTGTAGTTGGAGGCACTTTTTGATTTGCTGTAGGTGGCTCCTCTCAAGTTTTTGTGGGGGGCTCAACTGTAATTGTGGTGGGGGACTCCTCTCTACTGTGGCATAGTGCCTCCTTTCTAGTGTGGTGTGCTGGTGAGATCCTCTTAAGTCAGTGGGCTGCTCCTCTCTGTTTGGTGGTGGACTTCTCTAAAGCTGTAAAATGGTGGCTTGTTTCAGTTGCAGTGCATAGGCTCCTCTCTAGTGGTGGTGAGGTGCTCTTCTTTAGTTATGATGTCTGAGAGGACTCCTCTCTCATTGCCATATGCATGGGGGTCCCTTCTCTAGTTGTGGTGTGGGCCTTGTCTGTATTTGCAGTGGATTGGCTCCTCTCTATGTGTGATACCCGGAGGGTTCCTCTCTAGTTGTTGACAGTAGCCTCTCTCGACTTGGGTCAGAGGGCTCCTCTAGAGTTGCTGCTGGGTAATGGGCCTCCTCTGGAGTTGTGGTTGGGCTTCCTCTCAGGTATGTCATGTCAGGGGCTCCAGGGTGAGGGGTCTTCTCTACTTTTAGCCTTAGGGATTTCCCACTAATTTTGGTGGGGTTGACTCTCTCTAGTTGTGATGGGTGGTCAACTCTCTAGTTGTGTTGAGGCAGCTCCTCTCTTTTTGCACTGGAAGTGGGTTTTCCTCAATAGGTCCAATGTCTATGCAGCTCTTCCCTACATGAGGAATGTAGGTTCCTCCAAAGTTGTGGCGGGGTGTTTATCTATTGTTGTGGCAGCAGACTCCTCTCTAAGTTGATTTCCAGGTGATCCTGTCTAATTGTGGGGGCTTCTCTCTCGTTGTGATGCACAGGCTACTCTCGAGTTGTGGCAGAGTGCAATTTTGTTGTTGTGTCAGGGTTTCCATGCTAGTTTTGGTGTTCATGGGGCTCTCTATTTCTGGTGAGGGCATCTCTGTACTTGTGGTGGTGGGCTCCTCTCTATTTGTCTCAGGGAGCACATATCAATTTGCTGTGGGGGATGCGTGCTCCTCTAAAAAGAGGCAAGATATCCTGTCAAAATGAAGCAGGGGGCTCCTTTCAAATTTGGTGTGGAGATCCTCTCTCACTGTGGTTGGGGACTCCTCTCTACCTGTGGCTTGGGTTCTTTCTTCTAGTTGTGGTGTGCTGGGGAGCTCCTCATAAGTATCACTGGGGGCTTCTCTATAATTGTGGTGGGGGATTATCTCTAGCTTTGTTGTGGCTGCTCTTTTCTAGTTGTGCTTTGCTGGTGCTCTACTCTCTAATTGTGGTGTGTGGGCTGGTTTCTAGTTATGGTGAGGGGGCCTTTAGTTGCAATATCTGAGGGAAGTCCAGTCTCATTGTAATGTGCAGGGACCTTCTTTCTTGTTGTGGTGGGGGAACTCATCTCTATTTGCTGCAGAGTGACTCCTCTCTAGGTATGATATTTGGGGGCATCGTCTCCCATTGTGGCCAATAGGAGAGTAGCAGTGGGGTCCTCCTCTTGACTGATGGCCGTGGACTTGGGGCTCCTAAAAAACTGCAATGGTCTCTCCTCTTAGATTGTGATGGGAGTCTCTGCAGAGGAGGTGTCTTCTCTTCTTTTACCACTAGGTGTTCCTCACAAATTTTAGCGTGGTTGCTCCTCTCTACTTGTGAGGGCCTCCTCTTAACTTACTTCAAGGGGCTCATTTCTGTGTGTGGCAGAGGGGCTCCTCTCTATGTGTGGTGTCTTGATGGACTCCTCTCTACTTGTGGCAGGGGACACATCTCCAGTTATAGTGGGAGGTTACTCTGTCATTGTGGCCAGTGACTCTTTTCATGTTGCAGCAAAGGACTTTGTGGTTCCTCTTTAGCTGTGCTGGACAGTGTTCCTCAAACATTGTAGTATGCAATGAACTCTTCTCCATATGTGGTGTGCAGGCTCGTCTCTCATTTTGCCACTTGGTCAACACACTAGTTATGGCCAGGGTCTCTCTCTATCTGCACTGTTTTAGGGGTTTCTCTCTAGTTGTGGTGTGGTGACTCCTTCACGTTGTTGCAGTCATTACTCTAATTGCTGTGGCCAAGGGGCTGCTCTCTAGCTGTGGTTCGGTTTTGTATCTAGTTTTATCTGGAAGCCTCCTCTCTAGTTGCAGTGGGGGTCAAGCCTCTAGTTTCTGTGGGGGTCTCCTCTCTATTTGGATTGGGCAGGGGTTTTCCTCAGTAGTTGCAAAGTGCGGTGGGGCTCTTCTCCAGATGTGGTGTGTGGGCTCCTTCCTAATTGTGGTGAGTTGCACTTCACTAATTGTACCATGTGTCCTCCTCTCTTGTAGTTATGTGTGCCTGGGCTCCTTTCTTGTGGTGGTGTGGTGCTCCTCTGTAGTTGTGGTGAGGTCTTATCTCGATTTTCTGTGAGAGCTCCTCCAGAGTTGAGGCAGGGGACTCAGAGCTCCTCTCGAGTTATGCTGGTTCCACCTATCAATTTGCAGCAGGTGGCTCTGGGTCCTTTCGAGTTACAGCGGGAAACTCAGGGTTCCTCTCAAGTTGCAGCAGTAGACTTGTGGTGTTTCTCAAGTTTCAGTGATGCCTCATCTCTTGTTGTGGCAGGGTATCTCCGTGGGGTGCAGAGTCCTCTCTAATTTTGGCATTGGTGTCTCCTCACTAATTTTTTTGTGGGATTGTTCCTCTCTAATTTGAAGAGGCTCCTCTCAAGTTACTTAAGGGGATCATCTTTATTTGCAGCAGAGAGACTTTTTATAGGTGTAATGTCTTGGGGGTTCCTCTTTAGTTGTGGTGAGGGTAGCCACTCCAGCTCTGACAGAGGATTGCCTCTGTCTTTGTTGTGGGGGCTACCTTCATAATGCAGAAAAAGTCTCTTGAATGGAGGTGGATTCTCAGGGTTCCCTTTGAGTTATGGTGGCATCTTGGGAATCCTCTCGAGTTGCATCATGGGGCTTGGGGCTTGTCTCGAGTTGAGATGAGAAATTCAGAGTTCCTCTTGAATTGAAGCAGAGAACTAGGGGTTCCTCTTGAGTTGAAACAGGGAACTTGGTGCTCCAATCGAATTGTGGCTGGTAAGGTGGGATTCCTCTCGAATTGCAGTGGGAAACTCAAGGTTCCTTTCAAGATGTGGTGGAAACCTTGGGGTTCCTCTAGAGTTGTAACAGGGGACTTGGGGCTCCTGTAGAATTGTGGATGGGAATACAGGTTCCTTTTGAATTGTGGGGAATACTTGGGGATGCTCTCAAGTTGCAGCAGGGCAGTTGGGCTTCTTACCGAGTTGCAGTAGGGAATTCAGCATTCCTCTCGAGTTCTATTGAGAAACTCAGGGTTCCTCTTGAGTTGCAGCATGGGTTTCATGGTTCCACTTGAGGAGTGGTGGGGAGCTCGGGTTCCTCTCTGATTCAGCGGGTACTCAGGGTTCCTCTGGACTTGCGGTGGGGCATCCTTTCGAGTTGTGTTGCGGAGACTCATCTCTAGCAGAGATGTGCAGGGTGGTTCCTGTCTTGTTGAAATGTGTGGGTGGCTACTCATTAGTTTTGGTATGGGTCTTTTCTCTACTTGTGGTCGGGGTCAACTCTGTAGTTGTGGTGGTTTCGATTCTATCTAGTTGTGGTGTGCAAGCTCCTTTCTACTTGTGATGTGAAGTTCATTTCTATTAGCAGCAGAAGGGCTCTTCTCTGTGATGTCCAGCCGGCTCCTATTGAGTTGCAGGGCTGTGTCCCCTCTGGTAGGGATGTGGTTGGCTCCACGGGGGAGGTTCTCTCTACTTTTGGGGCTAGGGGTTCCTCACTAATATTAGTGGGATTGCTTCTCTCTTGTTTTGAGGGACTCCACTCGATTTACTTCAGGGAGCTCATCTCTATTTGTGGCAGAAGGGCTTCTATCTAGGTGTGATGTCCTGGGGGACCCCGCTCCAGCTGTTCCAGGGTAATACACTTCAGTTTTGGCTGGGGAGCCACTCTGTCATTTTTGCCAGTGGTCACTTTTCTTGTTACAGCCAAGAACTCCTGTCAAAGTGAAGTAGTGCACTTGGGTTTCCTCTTGAGTTGCAACAGGTGACTCGGGCTTCCTTTAGAGTTTTGGTGGAGCTGCCAGCCAAGCTTCAGTGGGGCAGATCCTCTCTAGTAGCTATGTCCAGGCTGGCCCTTGTCTAGTTGCAATGTGAAGGAGGCTACTGTCTAGTTGCAGTATGGGGCTCCTGTAAAGTTTCAGTGGGGGTTCACTCTTTATTTCTGATGGGTTAGCTCCTCTCTAGTTGTTTGCACACCCCTTTCTAGTTGTGACAGGGTGGTGGGGCTCCTCTTTAGTTGTGGTAGCTGGGCTCCTCGCTAGTTGTGGTAAAGTTCTCTTCCCAAAGAGTGATGGGGGTGGCTTCTCTCTGATTGTGATGTGAAGGGGGACTTTTTCTTGTTGTGATTTGCAGGAGGCTACTCTACAGTTGTGGCAGAAGGAGTCTTCTTTAGTTGCAGCATGGTGGGCTCCTATCTACTTGTGGGAGGGAGCTTCTGTCTAATTGTGATGTGGGGGTATGCTCCTCTCTAACGGCTATGTTCACGGGGGATTATCTATAATTGCAGCATGGGTCTCCACTCTAGTTGCGGTGTTCGCCTCCTCTTTTGTTATGATCCGTGTGGGAGTTCCAGTCTGGTTGTGATGTGCATGGGCACTTTTCTCTAAATGCGATGCATGGGTCGAGCTCCTACCTGTGCCAGGTGTGTCCACTCTAGCTGTGGCAGTGGTTCTCCACTCTAGATGTGATATACGGGATGGGGGGGGGGGGCTCTTCTCTAGTTGCAGCTGTTCACTAATTGCACCTGAGGATCAACTACCCTGCTGTGGCATGTTCTCAACTCTCTAGTTTTGGCAGTTGGGCTTCTCTCAAGTTGAGGAGCCGGGGTGCTCCTCCCTAGTTTTGCTGTTCCTCGGGAAGTCTTCTCTAGTTATGGACTGGGAACATCTGTCTTGTCTCATGATGCTCTGTGGCTATTCTCTTGGTGCAGTTTGTTGGCTCATCTCTATTTGTGGTTTGAGGGACTACTGTTTAGTTGTGGTAGGAGCCTCCTCTCTAGATTTGGTGTATGAGATTGCTCCTCTTTAGGGCCGGAGGGCAGGGCCTTTTTTCTTAATGTGGTGTGCAGGTGGGCTCCTCTCTTGTTGCAGTGTATGAGCTCCTCTCTAGTTGTGGTGGGGGACTCCTCTCGACTTGTGTTGGGGTACTTGGTGTTCCTTTCGAGTTGAGGTGATGCCTCCACTCGAGTTGTGGTAGGGTTGCTCCTCTCTAGTAGCAATGTGCAGGGTGGCTTCTGTTTAGTTGCAATGTGTTGGTGGCTAAACTACCTGTGGCATGGGGTTCCTTTCTAGTTGGTGTGTGGGGTCAACTCTTAGTTGTGTTGGTGGGCTCCTCTCTAGTTGTGTTGTGCAGTCTCTACTCAAGTTGTGTTAGTGGGGCTCTAGTTATGGTGTTTGGGGGGCACCTCTATAGTTGAGGTTGAGTGTTTCTGTAAATGCAGAGAGTATTTACTCCCTGGTAGCAATGTGCACAGGTACTCTTTTCAGGCGCAATATGTGCAAGCCTACTCTCTAATTTTGGCATGGACCCTCCTGTTTAGTTTTGGCATTGGAGCCTCCTATCTAGTTGTGGAAGGAGGCTTCGTCTAACTCTGATGTGCAGGAATGCTCCTCTTAAGTGGTGATGTTCAGAGGGCTGCTCTCTAGTTGACGTGTGATGTCTACTCTCTAGTTGTGGCGAGATTATTCCTCTCCAATGGTGGTAGGGGAATCTACTCGACTTGCAGGAGTGGGCTTGTCTCTATGTGAGGTGGAGGGGACTCCCTCTAGGTGAGATGTCTGTGGTCTCCTCTCCAATTGTGGTGGGACACTCTCCGGTTTTGGCAGATGGGTTCCTCTATCATTGTGGCCATAGGTTTCTCTTGAGTTTTGGCATAAGTCTTCCCTCAAGTTCAGGTGGGGACTCGGGGCTCCTCTCTAATTGCAGTGGTGCCACCTCTGGGGCTTCCCTTTAGGGAGGATCTTCTCTCTGCTTGTAGCATTGTGGGCTCCCCGCTAGTTTTCACAGGGTTGCTCTGCTCTAGTGGTGAGAGGCTTGCCTCAAGTTACCTCAAGGGCCTCGTCTCTATTTGTGGCAGAGGGGCTCCTCTCTAGGTGCAATGTGCTTGAGTGCTCCTCCCTAGTTTTTGCAGTGGAATCCTTTCAAGTTTTGGCAGGGGATTCTTCTGTTTGTCAAGTTGTGGTAGGGGACTCAGGGTTCCTCTCAAGCTGGGACAGGTGACTTGGGGTTACTTTAGAGTTGTGGTGCCTCCCTCTTGAGCTGCATGGGGCAGCTCCTCTCAAGGAGCAATTAGCAGGCTGGCTCCTGTCTAGTTGTGATGTGCAGTAGCGTACTATAGAGTTATGGCATAGGGCTCCACTCTATTTGCAGTGGGGTCAACTGACGTTTTTGTTTCAACTCCTTTCTATTTGCAGTTTGTAGATTTAACTCTACTTGTGGTGGGGTGGGGGAGCTTCCTCTTTATTTGTGCTATGGGACTTCTTCTCCTGTTGTAGTAGAGTACTCCTCTCAAATTGTGGCGGGGGTGGCTTCTCTTGGAAATATTCTCGATTGCATCAGGCGGCTTGGGCTTCTTCTTGAGTTGCTTTAGGTAACTCAGGGATCATCTCGAGTCACAGCAGGGGACTGAGAGCTCCTCTCGAGTTGCAGCGGGAACTCAGTGTTCCTCTCAAGATTCAGCGTGGGACTCAGTGTTCCACTCAAGCCATGGCAGGGAACTCAGGGTTCCTCTTGAGGTGGGGTATGCTCAGGGTTCCTCTCGATTTGTGGTGGGGCCTCCTCTCGAGATGGAGATGCCCCAAGTTGTCTTGGGGCAACTTGTCTCTAGCAGGGATGTGTAGACTGGCTCCTGTCTTGTTGCAATGTTGGGTGGCTACTCACTAGTTTTGACATGGGACTTCTCTATCCTTGTGGTCGGGGCCAATGCTTTAGTTGTGGTGGATTCAATTCTCTCTAGTGGTAGTGTGCAATCTCCTCTTTACTTGTGGTGTGAGGTTCATATCTATTAGCAGCAGAGAGGCTCTCCTTTCTATGTATAATATTAAGCAGGCTCCTCTTGAGTTGTGGTGGAGGGCTGCTCTCGAGGTACAGGGCTGTGTCCACTTGGGTTGTGTTTGACATGGCTGCACGGTGGAGGTTCTCTCTACTTTTGGCTCTAGGGGTTCCTCATAAATATTAGTGGGATTGCTTGTAATTGTGAGATACTCTGCTCGGCTTACTTCAGGGAGCTCATCTCTATTTGCAGCGATAGGGTTGTCTCTAGGTGTGATATCCTGGGGGAATCCACTCTAGTTATGTCAGGGGAATGCACTTCAACTTTGGCTAGGGGGCCAATCTGTCATTTTTGCCAGTGGCCCATTTTAATGTTATAGTCTAGGGCTCCTGTCAAATTGCAGCCGAGAACTCAAGGTGCCTCTTGAGCTGCAGCAGGTGACTCAGGGTTCCTTTAGAGTTGTGGTGGAGCCTTCTCTCGAGGTGCATTAGGGAAGATTCTCTCAAGTAGCAATGTGCTGGCTGGCCCCTGTCTAGTTGGAATGTGCAGGAGGCTCCTCTCTAGTTGTCATTTGAAGACACCACTCTAGCTGTGGCAGGGGTATGGATCTGTAGTTGCAGTAGTTTGTTCTTTTCAGATTGTGAGTGGGGTGACTTCTAGCTGGTTGTGATGAGCAGGGGCGCTTTTTCTCTTTGTGATGTGGAGGAGGCTACTTTCTAGTGGCAGGGGTGGGGAACTCGGGGTTCCTCTTGAGTTGTGCTGGTACTCAGAGTTTCTCTTGACTGATGGTGGGGCCTCTTCTCGAACTGTCTTATGGCAACTCGTCTCTAGCAGATTTGTGCAGAGTGGCTCCAATCTTGTTACAAAGTTGGGTCATACTCTGTAGTTTTAGCATGGGACTACACTATTGTTGTGTTTGGAGTCAAATCTGTTGCTGTGGTGGGTTCAGTTCTCTCTAGTGGAGGTGTACTAGCTCCTCCCTTCTTGTGGTGTGAGGTTTGTCTCTATGAGCAGAAGAGGGGATCATCTCTATGTGTGATGTACAGCAGGATCCTCTCAAGTTTGGTGGAGGGCTCCTCTCGAGGTGTAGGGCTGTGTCCTCTCTGGTTGGGGTGTTGTTGGCGACACGGGGGAGGTTCTCTCTATCTTTGGTGCTAGGCGTTCTTCATTAATATTAGTAAGAATGCTTCTCTTTAGTTGTTAGGGACTCCATTTTACTTACTTCAGGGAGCTCCTCTGTATTTGTGGGAGAAGGACCTTTCTCTAAGTGTGATATCTTGGGGGACACTATCCTGCTTCAGTTTTGGCTGGGGAGCCCCTCTGTCATTTTTGTCCAGTGGCCCCTTTTCTGGTCACAGTCTAAGGCTCCTGTCAAATTGTGGCAGGGAACTCAGGGTCCCTCTTGAGTTGCAGCATGTGATTTGGGGTTTATTTAAAGTTGTGGTGGAGCATGCTCTGGAGCGACAGTGGGGCAGATTCTCTGTAGTAGCAATATGTAGGGTGTGACCTCTCTAGTGGCAATGTGTGGAGGCTGCTTTCTAGTTGTAGCCTGGGGCTCCAGTCTAATTGCAGTGAGGGTCCGCTTTATTTGCTGTGGGTTGACTAGTCTCTAGTTCTCAATTGCAGCCAGCTCTCTAGTTGTGGCAGGGGAATTCTTCTTTAATTGTGGTAGTTGGGCTTCTCTCTAGATGTGGTAGAGTGCTCTTCTCAAATTGGGAGGTGGGTGATTCCTCTATGGTTGTCATGAGAAGGGGCAGTTTTTCTAGTTGTGAAGTGCAGGGAGCTCCTGTCTATTTGTGGCAGGGCCTGCCTCCTGCTTAGTTGTGTTATGAGGCTTCTTCTCTTATTGTGGTAGAGTGCTCCTCTCGAATTGTGGTGGGGTGGGCTGCTCTTGGAAATGCTCTGCAGTTGCATGGGTGCCTTGGGGCTCGAGTAGAGTTGGGATGGGGAACTTGGGGTTCCTGTTGAGTCACTGCAGGGGAATCAGGCCACATCTCAAATTGAGGTGGGGAACTCGGGCTTCTTGTTGAGTTGAGGTGGGAAATTCGTTTTTGTTCTCCAGTTTTAATGGGGAACTTGGGGATCTTCTTGAGTTGAAACAGGTGAGTCAGTCCCCCTCTTGAGGGGCAAGGGGGAACTCGGGATTCCTCTAGAGTGGAAGCAGGGGAAATGGGCCTCATCTCGAAATGAGGTGGGGAACATGGTGTTCTTCTCGAGTTGTTGTGGGAAGCTCAGGGTTCCTTTTGAGTTGTGATGGGTATCCTGGGGAACCTCTCAAGTTGCAAAAAAAGGAGTCAAGCCTCCTTTCAAGTTGCAAAGGGGGACTCGGGATTTGTCTCAAGTCACTGCAGGGGAATTGGGCTTCATTTCGGGTTAAGGTGGGATCTTGTTTTTATTGACTTGTGGCGGGAAGCTCAGGGTTCCTCTCAAGTTTTGATGGGGATCTCAGGGACCCTCTCGAGTTGCCTCAAGGAAGTCAGGTCTCCTTTTGAGTTGCGAGGGGGAACTCGGTATTCCTTGTGTCTCTGCAGGGAAATTGGGCCTCATCTTGAGTTGAGGCAGAAAACTCAGGGTTCCTCTCCAGTTGTGACAGAGATCTCAGGGTACTTCTCGAGTTGCAACAGGGGAGTCAGGCCTCTTCTTGCGTTGTGGCATGGAACTCCGGTTTCGTCTCGAGTTGTAAAAGGTATGACAGGCCTCCTATTGAGTTGAGGTGGGGAACTTTGTGTTTTTCTTGATTTGCAACAGAGAAGTAAGACCTCCTCTCGTGTTGTGAGGGGAAACTTGGTGTTGCATTCTTGTCACTGCAGGGGAATCAGGCCTTATCTCGAGTTGAAGGAGACCTCTGTTTTCTTTTGATTTGTGGGATGACACCTGGGGTTCCTCTTTAGTTTTGATTAGGATCTCAGGATTCCTCCTAGTAGCAACAGGGGAGTCAGGACTCCTCTCAAGTTGAGGTGAGGAACTTGTGTTTCCTCTCGAGTTGCAGCAGGAGAGTTGGGCCTCCTCTAAAGTTTCAACAGAACTCGGGGTTCTTCTCTAGTTGTTGCTGGAAACTCGGGGTGTCCTCTAGAGTTGCTGCTGGGGACTCAGAGCTCCTCTCCATGTGCAGTGGAAAATCAGTGTTCCCCTGGAGTTGCAGTGTGGGATGCAGGATTCCACTGGAGTTGTGTTGGGGAACTTGGGGTTCTTCTTGAGCTTGATTGGTACTCAGGGTTCCCTGCGACTTGCAGTAGGGCCTCCTGTCAAGTTCTCTTGGGGTGACTCATCTCAAGCAGTGATGTGCAGGGTGGCTCCTGTCTTGTTGCAATGTTGAGTGTATACTCAGTTGTTTTGGAATGGGACTTTCCTATTATTGTTGTCGGGGTCAACTCTGAACTTGTGGTGGGTTCAATTCTTTCTAGTGGTGGTGTGAAAGCTCCTAACTACTTGTGGTATGAGATTTGTCTGTATTAGCAGCAGAGGGGCTCCTGTCTATGTGTGATGTCCAGAGCCTCCTCTCGAGGTGTGGGGCTGTTTCCTCTCTGGTTTTGGTGTGGGTGCCTCCACAGAGGAGGTCCTCTCTAGTTTTTGAGCTAGGGGTTCCTCATTAATATAAGTGGGATTGCTTCCCTCTAGCTGTGAGGGCCTCCAACTGACTTTCTTTAGGGAGCTCGTATCCATTTGAGGTGGAAGGTCTTCTCTCTATTTGTGATATCCTGGGGGATTCTACTCTAGTTGTGCTGGGGTAATCCACGTCAGTTTTGGCCAGGGAGGCCCTGTCATTTTGGCCAGTGGCCCCTTTTCTTGATACAGCCTAAGGATCCTGTCAAATTGCAGTGTGTACCTTGGGGTGCCTCTTGAGTTGCAACAGTTGACTCGGAGTTCCTTTAGGGTTGTGCTGGAGTCTCCTGAGCTGCCGTGGGGCATATCCTCTCTAGTTGCGATGTTTAGGCTGGCCCCTCTCTAGTTGCAATGTGCGGGAGGCTACTCTCTAGATGTTACACATGCCTCCCCTCTAATTACAGTGAGGCTCCATACTTTATTTCTGCTGTGTTGGCTCCATTCTAGTTGTCCTTTGCAGACTCCTCTCTAGTTGTGGCATGGGCCTCCTCTTTAGTTGTGGTAGTTGAGATCCTCTAGTTGCGGTAGAATGCTCTTCTCAAATTGTGAGGTGGTGTGGCTCCTCTCTGGTTGTGATGAGAAGGAGTGCTTTGTCTAGTTCCAATGTGCAGGTGGATGCTCTCTAGTTTTGGCAGGGTTGCCTCCTCTTTAGTTTTGGTTTGGGGCTTCCTCTCTTGTTTCATTAGAGTGCACTTCTCGAATTGTGTTCGGGTAGGCTCCTCTTGGCAATCCTCTGGAGTTGCATCAGGCAGCTTGTGGCTCGTCTCTAGTTACAACGTGTTACTCCCTGCTCCTCTCGAGTCGCTGATGGTGAATAAGGGCTCATCTTGAGGTGAGGTGGGGAACTCGGGGTTTTTCTCAAATTGTGCTGGGAAACTAGGGGTTCCTCTTGAGTTGCAACAGAGGAGTCATGCCCCCACGCGAATTGCGAGGGGGCACTTGGGGTTCCTCTCGACTTTCAGCAGGGGAGTCGGGCCTCCTCTTGAGTTGCTTTGGAGAACTCGGTGTTCCTCTTGAGTTAAAAGAGGTGACTCAGAGTACCTCTTGTGTTGCAGCGGCAACTCGCTGTTCCTCTCAAATTGCAGTGCTAGACTCAGGGTTTCATTCGATTCATGGTGGTGAACTTGGGATTCCTGTTGGTTTACGGGGGTACTCAGGGTTCCTCTCGACATACAATGGGGCCTCTTCTCGAGTTGTCTTGCAGCAACTCGTCTCTAGCAGGGATGTGCAGGATGGTTCCTGTCTTGTTTCAATGTTGTGTGGCAGCTCACTAGTTTTGGCACAAGGCTTCCCTATCGTTGTGGTTGGGGTAAGCTGTAGTTGTGGTAGGTTCAACTCTCCAGTGGTGGAGTGCAAGTGCCTCTCTGCTTGTGGTGTGAAGTTCGTCTCTGTTAGCAGCAGAATGGCTCCTCTCTACGTGTGATGTCCAGTGGGCTCCTCTCGAGTTTTGGTGGAGGGCTCCTCTCAAGGTGCAGGGCTTGTCCGCTTTGGTGTGGTGTGGGTGACTCCATGGGGGTGTAGAGTCCTCTCTACTTTTGGCACTAGGGGTTCCTCACTAATTGCAGTGGGATTGCTTCTCTCTTGTTGTGAGGGACTCTACTCGACTTACTTCAGTGAGCTTTCTCTACTTGCGGCAGAAGGGCTTCTCTACGGTATGATATCCGGGGGAGCTCCACTCCAGTTGTGCCATGGGAATCTGCTTTAGTTTTGGTTGGGGGACCCCTCTGTCATTTTAGCGCGTGATCCCTTTTCTTGTTACAGCCTAGGGCTCTTGCAAATTGCAGTGGGAAACTCAGGGTGTTTCTTGAGTTGTAATAGGTGACTCAGGAATCTTTTAGAGTTGTATTGGAGCCTCCTCTCGAGCTGCAGTGGGGCAGATCCTCTCTAGTAGTGATGTGGAAGCTGGCCCATGTCTAATTGCAATTTGTGCAAGGCTTCTCTCTAGTTGCAGTATGGGGCTCCACTTTAATTAGAGTGAGGTTCCACTCTTAGTTGTGATGTGTCAGTTCCTCTCTAGTTGTCATATGCAGACTCCTCTCTTTGTAGCAGGGGGGCTCCTCTTTGTTCTGGTAGTTGGGCTTCTCTCTAGTTGTGTTAGAGTGTTCTCCTCAAATTGTGAGGGGATTGAGTACTCTCTGGTTGTGCTGAGAAGGGGCTCTTTCTCTATTTGCGATGTGCAGGAAGTTACTCTTTAGTTGTGCCAGAGGGGGCTTCTTTGTTAGTTGCAGCATTAGGCCTTTCTCTCTTGTTGCTGTAGAGAGCTCCTCTCGAATTGTGCTTGGGTAAGTTCCTGGGAGTCCTCTGGAGTTGTTATCAGGGGGCTTGTGTCTTGTCTTGAGTTGTGATGGAGAACTCAGGGTTCCTCTTGAGTCACTGCAGGGGAATCAGCCCTCATCTCTAGTTGAGGCGGGGACCTTGGGTTTCTTCTCGAATTTGGCAGAAACTTGGGGTTCATCTCAAGATGCAGCAGGAATCTCAGGGTTCCTCTCGAGTTGAAACAGGGGAGTCAGTCCTCCTCTTGAGTTGTGGTGGGGAACTCGGGTTTCTTCTCAATTTGCAGCATGGGAGTTGGGCTTCATCTCGAGTTGAGCTGGGGAACTCAGGTTTCATCTCTCTTTTCAGCAGGGGACTCAGAGCTCCTCTCGAGTTGCAGTGGGAGCTCAGTGTTTCTCTTGAGTTGCAGCGCAGGATTCACGGTTCCACTTGAGCCATGGCAGGGAATTCGGAATTCCTCTTGATTTGTGGGAATACTCAGTGTTCCTCTTAACTTGCGGTGGGGCCTCCTCCCGAGTTGTCTTGGGGCTTCTGTCTAGTTGTGAGGAACTCCATTTGACTTACTTCAGGGAGCTCATCTCTATTTGCAGCAGTAGGGCTTCTCTCTAGGAGTGTTATCTTGGGGTATTCCACTCTAGTTATGCTGGTGGAATCCACTTCAGTTTGCCTGGGAGCCAATCCATCATTTTGGCCAGTGGCTCCTTTTCCTGTTATGACCTAGGGCTCCTGTCAAATTGTAGCAGGGAACTCAGGGTGCCCCTTGAATTGCAGCAGGTGGCTTGGGATTCCTTTAGAGTTGTAATGGAACCTCCTCTTGAGCTGCAATGGGTCAGATCCTCTCTAGTAGAGATATGTAATCTGGACCCTGTCTATTGTAATGTGAGGGAGCCTTCTCTCTTGTTGTAACATGGGACTTCAGTTTAATTTCGGTGAGGGTCCACTCTACTTGTGGTGGGTCAGCTCCTCTCTATTTGTCATTTGCAGACTCTTCTCTAGCTGTGACAGAGGGGCTCCTCTTTAGTTGTGGTAGTTGGATCCTCTCTAGTTGCAGTAGCATGCTCTTCTCAAATTGTGATGCGGGTCACTCCTCTCTTTTTGTGATGAGAAAGGATGCTTTTTCTAGATCCGATGTGCTGGAGCCCACTCTGTAGTTGTTGCGCGGGGGGTGGGGTGGGGGGCTCCTCTTTAGTTGCGGTATGGGGCTTCTTCTCTTGTTGCAGTAGAGAGCTCCTCTCGAAATGTGCTTGGGTAGGTTCTTGGGAATCCTCTGGAGTAGCATCAGTGGACTTGGGGGTTGTCTCGAGTTGCAATGGGGAACTCAGTGTTCCTCTCGAGTTGCTGCTGGGAATGCAGCCTCATCTTGAGTTGTATTAGGAAACTCGGTGTTCATCTCATGTTGCAACGGGGATCTTGGGGTTCATCCCGAGTTGCAAGAGGGGAGTCAGGCTTCCTCTTGAGTTGCGACAGGGAACTCTTGGTTCTACTAGAGTTGCAGGGGGGAACTTGGTGTTCATCTTGGGTGGTGGCAGGAAACTCAAGGGTCTTCTTGATTTGTAGCAGCAGACTCAAAGGTCCCCTTGAGTTGCAGGGGGAACTCAGTGTTCCTCTCGAGTTGCACTGCAGGACTCAGGGTTCCATTTGAGCTGTGGTGGGGAACTAGGGGTGCCTCTTGAGTTGTGAAGGGAATTTCTGTTTTCCTCTCGAGTTGCAACAGGGGAGTCAGGTATTCTCTGGGCTGATGCAGGGAACACAGGTTTCCTCTCGGATTGCCACAGGGGAGTTGGCCCTCCTATCAAGTTGGAAGGGGGAGTTCGGGGTTCCTCTCCAGTTGTGACAGGGAAGTTGTGCCTCCTCTCCAGTTGCAGCAGGGAACTCGTGGTTCCTCTAAGTTGTGGAAGGAAATTCATGGTTCCTCTTGAGTTGCAGCAGGGTGCAGAGGTCCTCTCAAGTAGCAGCTGAACTGAGTGTCCTCTTGGGTTGCAGTACGTGTCTCAGGGATCCCTTTGAGCTGTGGCAGGGAACTTGGGGTTCCTATCAAGTTGGGGTGTGCTCAATATTTCTCTTGACTTGCCTTAGGGATTCCTCTTGAGTTCTCTTTGGGTTACTCATCACAAGCAGGGATGTGCAGAATGGCTCCTGTCTTGTTTTAATGTCTGGTGGTTACTCACTAGTTTTGGTATGAGATTTCTCTATCGTGCGGTCACAGTCAACTCTGTAGTTGTGGTGGGTTCAATTTTCTCAAGTTGTGGTGAGCAAGCTCCTCTCTACTTGTGTGAGGTTCATCTCTATTAGCAGAATAGGTGTTTCTCTATATATATGATGTCCAGTGGGCTCCTTTCATGTTTAGGTGGAGGGCTCCTCTTGAGGTGTGGAGCTTTGTCCTCTCTGGTAAGGCTGTGTGTGTCTCCACAGGGGATATCCTCTCTAACTTTAGCGCTAGTTTTTTTTTTTTTTTACTAATATTAAATGGGATTGCTTGCCTCTAGTTGTGAGGGACTCCACTCGGCATACTTCAGGGAGCTTGTCTCTCTTTGCGGTAGAAGGGCTTCAATCTAGGTGTGATATCCTGGGGTACTCCACTCTAGTTGTGCTGGGGATATCTGCTTCAGTTTTGGCTGGAAAGCCCCTCCATAATTTTGGCCTGTGGCCCCTTTTCTGGTTACAGCCTAGGGCTTCTGTCAAATTGCAGTGGGGAACTCAGGGTGCCTCTTGAGTTGCAGCAGGTGATTCTGGGTTCTTTTAGAGTTGTGGTGGAGCCTCCTCATGAGCTGCAGTGGGCAGATCCTCTCCAGTAATGATATGCAGGCTTGCCCCTTTCTAGTTGCAACATGCAGGAGGCTACTCTCTAGTTGTGGCAGGGGGATCCACTCTAATTGCAGTGAGGGCCCACTCTTTATAGTGGATTTTATTCTCTCTAGTTGTCATTAGCAGACTCCTTTTTAGTTGTAAAAGGGGAGCTCATCTTTACTTGTGGTAGTTGGTCTCCTCTCTAGTTGCAGAAGAGTGCTCTTCTCCAATTTTGAGGGAGGAGATTCCTCTCTGGTTGTGATGAGCAGGGGCGCTTTTTCTAGTTGTGATGTGCAAGAAGCTACTCTCTATTTGTGGCAGCAGGGGGCTCCTCTATAGTTGTGGTATGGGGCTTCCTAACTTGTTGCTGAAGAGTGCTACTCTCGAATTGTGGTGGAGTAGGCTCCTTTTAGTGAGGAGGAACTAAAAAGCCTCTTGATGAAAGCGAAAGTGGAGAGTGAAAAAGTTGGCTTAAAGCTCAACATTCAGAAAGTGAAGATCATGGCATCTGGTCCCATCACTTTATGGGAAATAGATGGGGAAACAGTGGAAACAGTGTCAGACTTTATTTTTGGGGGCTCCAAAATCACTGCAGATGGTGACTGCAACCATGAAATTAAAAGACGCTTACTCCTTGGAAGAAAAGTTGTGATCAACTTAGACAGCATATTGAAAAGCAGAGATATTACTTTGCCAACAAAGGTCCATCTAGTCAAGGTTATGGTTTTTCCAGTGGTCATGTATGGATGTGAGAGTTAGACTGTGAAGAAAGCTGAGCACTGAAGAATTGATGCTTTTGAACTGTGGTGTTAGAGAACATTCTTGAGAGTCCTTTGGACTGCAAGAAGATCCAATCAGTCCATTCTGAAGGAGATCAGCCCTGGGATTTCTTTGGAGGGAATGATGCTAAAGCTGAAACTCCAGTACTTTGGCCACTTCATGCAAAGAGCTGTCTCATTGGAAAAGACTCTGATGCTGGGAGGGATTGAGGGCAGGAGGAGAAGGGGACAACAGCAAATGAGATGACTGGATGGCATCACTGACTCAGTGGACGTGAGTCTGAGTGAACTCCAGTAGTTGGTGATGGACAGGGAGGCCTGGCGTGCTGCGATTTCATGGGGTCGCACAGAGTTGGACAAGACTGAGTGACTGAACTGAACTGAACTGAGGCTCCTATTGGTAATCCTCTGGAATTACATCAAGGGCTTGGGACACATCTTGAGTTGTGACAGGGACCTCGGCATTCCTCTTGAGTCACTGCAGGGGGATCAGGCCTCCTCTAGATTTGCAGCAGTGAACTCGAGTTTCTTCTCGAGTTCCAGTGGGAAATTCAAGGTTCCTCTTGAGTTGCCTCGAGGATCTTGGTGTTCCTCTTAAGTTGCAAATTGAAGTTGGACCTTCTCTAGAGTTGCCGCGGGGAACTCAAGGTTCCTCTTGAGTTGCGATGGTGATCTCGTTTTTCCTCTCAAGTTGCAACAGGGGAGTTAGGTCGCCTCTTGAGTTCCTTTAGATTTGTGGTGGGCAGCTGGGGGTTCCTCTTGAGTTGCATCAGGGGTCTTAGGGTTCCATTCGAGCTGAGGCAGGGAACTCGAGGTTCCTCTCGACTTACTGGGGTCAGGGGGAAGGGTACACAGGGTTCCCCTTGACTTGCAGTGGGGCCTCCTCTTGAGTTTTCTTGGGTTGACTTATGTCTAGCAGGGATTTGCATGCTGGCTCCTGTCTTGTTGCAAGACAGGATGTTGCAACAACATGGTTATTGGATGTTGGATGGCTATTCACTAACTTTGACATGGGATTTCTCTATCATTGTTGTCAGGGTCAACTCTGTAGTTGTGGTGGGTTCGTTACTCTCTAGTTGTGGTGTGCAAGCTATTTTCCACTTGTGTGAGGTTTATCTCTATTAGCAGCAGATGGGCTCCTCTCATGTGTGATGTCCAGTTGGCTCCTCTTGAGTTGTGGTGGAGGGCTCCTCTCGAGGTGAAGGGCTGTGTCCTCTCTGGTTGGGGTGTGGGTGGCTTCAAGTAGGGGGTCCTCTCTTTGTTTGGTGCTTGGTGTTCCTCACAAATATCAGTGGTATTGCTGCTCTCTAGTTGTGAGGGACTCCACTTGACTTACTTCCGGGAGCTCGTCTCTATTTTTGGGAGCTCGTCACTATTTTTTACAAAAAGGCTTTTCTCTAGGTGTGATATCCTGGGGGACACCACTCTAGTTGTGCCGGGGGAATCTGCTTCGGTTTTGGCCGGGGAGCCCCTCAGTCATTTTGGCCAATGACCCCTTTCCTGGATACAGTCTAAGGCTCCTGTCAAATTGCAGCTGGGAACTCGGGGTGACACTTGAGAGGCAACAGGTGACACGGGCTTCCTATAGAGTTGTGGTGGAGTTTCCTCTCGAGCTGCAGTGGGGCCAATCCTCTCTAATTGCGATGTGCATGTTGGACCCTGTCTAGTTTCAATGTGCAGAAGGCTACACTATTTTTGGCGTA
The DNA here is from genome assembly GCF_032405125.1 of Capricornis sumatraensis. Classification (NCBI taxonomy): domain Eukaryota; kingdom Metazoa; phylum Chordata; class Mammalia; order Artiodactyla; family Bovidae; genus Capricornis; species Capricornis sumatraensis. The sequence continues at coordinate 5,446,244 of NW_027184612.1, forward strand.
GGGCTGCACTCATATTGCAGTGAGGGTCCGTGCTTTATTTGTGGTGGGTCGGCACTTCTCTAGTCATTTGTAGATTCTGCTCCAGTTTTGCTGGGGGGAGCAGGGGGCTCCTTTTTACTTCTGTTAGGTGGGCTTCTCTCTAGTTGTGATATCGTGATCTTCTCAAATTGTGTGTGTGGGGGTGACTCCTCTCTGGTTGTGATGAGAAGGGGCTCTTTTTCTATTTGTGATGTGCAGGAAGTTACTTTCTAGTTTTGGAGGGGGGCCTCCGATTTAGTTGTGTTGTGGGGCTTCCTCTCTTTTTGTGGTAGAGTGCTCCTCTCGAATTGTGGTGGAGTAGGCTCCTCTAGGGACTCCTCTGGAGTTGCATCAGGGGGCTTGTGTTTTGTCTCGAGGTGCAATGAGTAACTTGGTGTACCTCTCAAGTTGCTGTAGGGGAATTGGGCCTCATCTTGAGTTAAAGTGGGGATCTTGGGGTTCATTTCGAGTTGCAACAGGGGAGTCAGGTCTCCTCTCAAGTTGAGGGGCGTGGAGCTCAGCTTTCTTCTCATGTTGTAACAGGGAAGTCAGGCCTTCTCTCGAGTTGAGATGGGGAACTCAGGTTTCCTCTCGAGTTACAACAGTGGATTTGGACCTCTTCTCTAGTTTCAAGGAGGAACTTGAGAGGTTCCTCTCGAGTTTAGCAGGGGAGTCGGTCTTCCTCTGTAGTTGCAGTGGGGAGCTCGGAGCTCCTTTGAGTGGCAGCGCATGACTCGGTTCCACTGGAGCTGCAGCAGGGAACTCAGGGTTACTCTCGAGTTGGGGGGTACTCAGGATTCCTCTCAACTTGTGGTGGAGGCTCCTCTTGATTTGTCTTGAGTTGACTCATCTCTAGAAGTGATGTGCAGGGTGGCTCCTGTCTTGTTGCAATGTCGGGTGGCTACCCACTAGTTTTGGCATGAAACTTCTCTATTGTGTCAGGGTCAACTGTGTAATTGTGGTGGATTCGATTCTGTCTAGTTGTGGTGTGCAAGCTCCTCTCTACTTGTGGTGTGCACTTCCTCTCTATTAGCAGCAGAGGGGCTCCTCTCAATGTGTGAAATCCAGTGGGCTCATCTTGAATTGTGGTGGAGGGCTCCTATCGAGGTGCAGGGCTTTGTCCTCTCTGGTTCAGGTGTGGGTGGCTCCATGGGGATGTCCTTCTCTGATTTTAGCCCTAGGGTTTCATCACAATATTACTGGGATTGCTTCTCTCTAGTTGTGAGGGACTCCACTTAACTTACTTCAGGGAGCTCATCTCTATTTGTGGCAGAATGGCATCTTTCTAGGTGTGATATCCTTAGGGACCCCACTCTAGTTGTTTTGGGGAAATACGGTTTAGTTTTGGCTGGGGAGCCACTCTGTCAGTTTGTCCAGTGCCCCCCTTTCTTGTTACAGCTTAGGGTTCCTGTCAAATTGCAGTGAGGACTTGGAGTGCCTCTTGAGTTGAAGCAGGTGACTTAGGTTTCCTTTAGAGTTCTGTTAGAGTCTCCTCTTGTGCAACAGTGTGGCAGATCCTCTCTACTAGTGATGTGCGGGCTGGTACCTGTGAGGCTGCAATCTGCAGAAGGCTACTCTCTCTAGTAGCTGCATGGGATTCTTCTTTAATTGCAGTGAGGATCCACTGTTTATTTGTGGTGACTTGTCTCCTCATTCTCACCCCCCGCCCCAAACTGCTCTCTAGTTGTGGCACAGGGACTCCTCTTTAATTGTGGTATCTAGGCTCCTCTCTAAATGCAGTAGGATGCTCTTTCCAAATTGTGAGGTGGTGACTCCTCTCTGTTCATTATGACAAGGGGTGCTTTTTCTATTTCCAATGTGCCAGAGGCTACTTTCTAGCTGTGGAAGTGGCGAGGGGGATGTCCACTCTTTAGTTGTGGTATGCGGCTTCCTCTTTTTTTTTTGTGTGGTAGAGTGTGCCTCTCAAATTGTGATGTGGTTGGCTCCTCTTGGGAATCCTCTGGAGTTGCATCAGGGGGCTTGGGGCTCATCTCTAGTGAGGTGGTGAACTCGGGGTTCCTCTTGAGTCGCTTCAGGTGAATCAGTCCAGAACTCGAGTTGGGGCGGGGAACTCAGGGTTCTTCTCAAGTTGTGGCAGGGAACTGGGTTCCTGTCAAGTTGCAGCGGGGATCTAGGGGTTCCTCTCAAGTTGAAACAGGGGAGCCAAACCCCGTCAAGAGTTGAGGCAGGGAACTATGGCTTCCTCTTGAGTTACAACTTGGGAGTTGGGCCTCCACTCGAGTTCCATGGGGGGAACTTGGTGTTCCTCTTGAGTTGCACCAGGGGAGTTGGGCCTCCTCTCAAGTTGCAGTGGGACAGGTCCTCTCTAGTAGTGATGTGAAGGTTTGCCTCTGTCTAGTTGCCATGTGCAGGAGGCTACTTTATAGTTGCAGCATAGATCTCTACTCTAATTGCAGTGAGGGTCCACTATACTTATGGACGGATGGCCCCTCTCTAGTTGTCATTTGCAGACTACTCTCTAGTTGTGGCGGGGGGGGGGGGTGTGAAGAGCTCATCTTTAGTTGAAGTAGTTGGGCTCGTCTCTTGTTGTGGTACAGTGCTCTTCTCATATTGTGAGTGGGGTAACACCTCTCTGGTTGTGATGAGATAGGGTGATTTTCTATGGTATGAAGAAGGCTACTCTATAGTTGTGGCAACAGGGGTGGGCTACTCTTACCTGTGGTATGGGGCTTCCTCTCTTGTGGAGGTAGAGTGCTTTTCTTGAATATTTGTGGGGCAGGCTCCTCTTGGGAATCCTCTGGAGTTGCATCTGGGGGCTTAGGGCTCATCTAGAGTTGCAACAGGGAACTAGGGGTTCCTCTCACCTTGCAGCAGGGGACTCAAGTCTCCTCTCTAGTTGCAGTGGGAACTCAGTGTTCCTCTTGAGTGGTAGTACATGACTCAGGGTTCCACTTGAGCTGTGGCAGGGAACTCGGTGTTCCTCTCGAGTTGTGGGCATACTCAGGGTTTCTCCCGACTTGCAGTGGGGCAGCCTCTCAAACTGTCTTAGGGTGACTCGTCTCTAAGAGAGATGTGCAGGTGTCTCCTGCCTTGTTGCGATGATGGGTGGCTAGTCACTAATTTTGACATGGGACTTCTCTATCATTGTCAGGATCAACTCTGTAGTTGTGGTGGGTTCAAATTTCTCTAGTGGTGGTGTGAAAGCTCCTGTCTACTTGTCATTACTATTAGCAGCATAAGGGGTCCTCTTGATGTGTGATGTCCAGTGGGCCCCTTTCGAGTTGTGGTGGAGGGCTCCTCTCGAGGTCCGGGGCTGTGTCCTTACTGGTTGGGGTGCGGGTGGCTCCAGGAAGGATGTCCTCTATAATTTTGGTGCTAGGGGTCCCTCACTAATATTAGTAGGATTACTTCTATTTAGTTGTTAGGGACTCCTCTTGAATTACTTCAGGGAGCTCGTTTCTATTTGTGGCAGAAGGGCTTCTCTCTAGGTGGATATCTTAGGGGTCTCCAGTCTCCTTTTCCAGGGGAAATCCATTTCAGTTGTGGCCAGCGAGAGCCTCCTTCCTGTTGTCCAGTGTCCTCTTTTCTTGTTACAGCCTAGGGTTCCTGTTAAACTGTAGCCAGAAACTCTTGGTGCCTCTTGAGTTGCACCAGGTGACTCGGGGTTCCTTCAGAGTTGTTGTGGAGCCTCCTCTTGAGCTGCAGTAGGCAGATCCTCTCCAGTAACGATGTGCAGGTTTGTCCCTGTCTAGTTGCAATGTGTGGGGGGCTACTGTCTAATTTCGGCATGGGGCTCCACTCTGATTGCAGGGAGGGTCCACTCTTTATTTATGGTGGCTCGTCTCCTCACTACTTGTTTTTTGGAGACTCCTCTCTAGTTGTGGCACGGGGGCTCCTCTTTAGCTGTGGTAATTGGCCTCCTCTCTAGTTGTGGTAGATGCTTTTCTCAAATTGTTAGCAGGGTGACTCCTCAGTGTTTGTGATGAGAAATGGCACTTTTTCGAGTTGCAATGTGCAGGAGGCTATTTTCTAGTTGTGGAAGAGGGTGCCTTCTCTTCAGCTGTGGTATGGGCTTTCTTTCTTATTATGATAGATTGCTACTCTCGAATTGTGGTGAGGTTGGCTACTCTTGGGAATCCTCTGGAGTTCCCTGAGGCAGCTTGTGCTTCGTCTCGAGTCGTGATGGGGAACTCAGTGTACCTCTCAAGTCCCAGAAGGGGAACTCCAGATGAGGTGGGGAACTTGGGGTTCTTCTCGAGTTGCAGTGGGAAACTCGGATTTCCTCTGGAGTTGTGATGGGGATCCCAGGGTTCATCTCGAGTAGCCTCGTCTACTAGTTGAGGTAAGTCAAGCCTCCTCTCTAGTTGAGGCGGGAAGATCGGTTTTCCTGTCGAGTTGCAATAGAGGAGTCGGGCCTCTTCTCTAGTTGCAGTGGTGAATTTGAGATTCCTCTCAAGTTGCAGCCTGGAAATTGGACCTCCTCCTGAGTTGCAGTGGGGAACTCACGCCTCCTCTTGAGTTGTGGTGGGAGACAAGGGGTTTCTTTCGAGGTTCAGTGCAGTACTCAGGGTTCCACTCTAGCCGAGCATGGGAAGTTGGTGTTCCTCTCAAGTTTGGGGGGTACTCGTTTCCTCTCTACTTGCAGTGTGGCCCCCTCTTGAGCTGTCTTGGGCCGACTTGTCTCTAGCAGGGATGTGCAGGGTGGCTTCTGTGAGTGGTGAGATTTGTCTCTGCTTGTGTTGAGCAGGGGCACTTTTTCTAGTTGTGATGTGCATGAGGCTAGTCTGGTTGTGGCAGGGGGGCCTTCTCTTTAGTTGTGCTATGGGGCTTCCTCTTTTGTTGCGGTAGAGGGCTTCTCTCAAATTGTGTTGGGGTAGGCTCCTCTTGAGAAATGTCTGGAATTGTATCAGTGGGATTAGGGCTTGCCTTGAGTTGTGATGGGGAACTCAGAGATCCTCTGGAGTTGCTGCAGGAGAATCAGGTCTCCTCTCGAGTTATAGCTGCGAACCCAGGTTACCTTTCAAGAGGCAATACGGTGTTTCTCTCGAGTTGTGTTGGGAAAATTGGGGTTCCTCTAGAGTTGTAATGCAGATCGCAGGGTTTCTCTCGAGTTGCAACAGGGGAATTAAATCAGGCCTCCTCTCAAATTGAGCCTGGGAACTCGGGTTTCCTCTCGAGTTGCAACATGGGAGTCAGGACTCCTCTCGAGTTGCAAGGGGAAAGTCAGATTCCTCTCGTGTTGCAGCACGGGAGTCAGGCCTCCTCTCAAGTTGCAGCGGGGAACTCGGGATTCCTCTTGACTTGCAACAGTGGAGATAAGTCAGGCCTCCTCTCGAGTTGAGATGGGGATTTGGGTGTCCTCTTGAGTTGCAACATGGGAGAAGGGCCTCTTCTCAAGTTTAGGGGGCAAATTTAGCATTCCTTTTGAGTTGCATCAAGGGACTCAGAACTCCTCTTGGGAACCTCAGTGTTGCTCTCAAGGCATGGCATGGGACTCAGGGTTACTCTCGAGTCATGGCAGTGAACTCAAGGTTCCTCTTGAGTTGGAGGGTACTCAGGGTTTCTCTCGATTGCAGTGGGGCCACCTGTTGAGTTTTCTCAGGGCGACTCATCTCTAGCAGGGATGGGCAGGGTGTCTCCTGTCTTGTTGCAGTGTTGGTTGGCTGCTCACTACTTTTGACATGAGACTACACTAACGTTGTGGCTGGGATAAACTCTGTAGTAGCAGTGGTTTCAATTCTCTCTAGTGATGGTGTGCAAGCTCCTCTCTCTTTGTGGTGTGAGGTTCATCTGTATTAGCATGCAATGTCCAGCGGGCTCCTCTCAAGTTGTGGTGGAAGGCTCCTCTTGAGCGGTGAGGCTGTGTCCTCTCTGTTTGGGGTGTGCATGTCTCAATAGGGGAGTTCCTCTCTGCTTTTGGTGTTATGGGTTCCTCACTTATATTCATGGGATCACTGTTCTCTAGTTGTCAGGGCCTCCACTCGATTTCCTTTAGGGAGTTCATCTCCATCGGAGGCAGAAGGTCTTCCCTTTAGGTGTGATATCCTGGGGACACCTCTCGAGTTGTGCCTGGAGAATCCACTTCAGTTTTGGCCAGAGATCCCCTCCATCATTTGTTCCAGTGGCCCCTTTTCTTGTTACATGTTACGAATCCTGTGAAATCGCAGTGGGGAACTCGAAGTTGTGCTGGAGACTCCTCTTGAGCTAAAGTGCGGCAGATCCTCTTTAGTAGCGATGTGAAAGCTGGTCCCTGTCTAAGTGCAATGTGCTGGAGGCTACTAATTAGTTGTGGCATGGGCCCCACTCTCATTGCAGTGGTGGTTCACTCTTTATTTGCTGTGGGTGAGCTTATCTCTAGTTGTCATTTGCAGCCACCTCACTAGTTGTGACGAGGCAACTCTTCTTTAACTGTGGTAGTTGGGCTTCTCTCTAGATGTGGTAGACAGCTCTTCTCAAATTGGGAGGTGGGTGACTCCTCTATGGTTGTAATGAGAAGGGGCACTTTTTCTAGTGGCAAAGTGCAGGAAGCTACTGGCTATTTTTGGCAGGGCGGGCCTCCTGCTAAGTTGTGGTATGATGCTTTCTCTTTGTTTGTGATAGAGGGCTCCTCTGGAATTTTGGTGGGGTAGGCTCCTCTTGAGCATCCCCTGCAGTTGCATCAGGGTCTTGGGGCTCATTAGGATGGGAAACTTGGGGTTGCTCTAGAGTTACTGCAGGGTAATTGGGCCACATCTTGAATTGAGATGTGGGAACTCAGGGTTCTTCTCGAGTTGTGGTGGGAAACTCAGGCTTTCTCTCTAGTTGTAGTGGGGAGCTCAGGGATCCTCTCAAGTTGCAACAGGTGAGTCAACCCTCCTCTTGAGGTGCAAATGGAAACTCGAGATACCTCTAGAGTTGAAGCAGGGGAATTGGGCCTCATCTTGAGATAAGGTGGGAAACATGGGTTTCTTCTCAAGTTGTGGTGGGAAACTCAGGGTTCCTCTCGAATTGCAACAGGATCTTGGGGAGCCTCTCGTGTTGCAAAAAGGGAGTCAAGCCTCCTTTCTAGTTGTGAGGTGGATCTCAGGATTCCTCTCGAATCTCTGCAGGTAAATTGGGCCTCATCTCAGGTTGAGGAGGAATCTCATGGTTTTTCTCCAGTTGCAGTGGGAAGCTTGGGGTTACTCTCGAATTACAGCAGACATCTCAGGGAACTTATCAAGTTGAATCAGGAAAGTTATGCCTCCTTTAGAGTTGTGAGGGGGAATTCGGGATTCCTCTTGAGTCACTTCAGGGAAATTGGGCCTCATCTCAAGTTGAGGCAGGAAACTCGGGGTTTCCCTTGAGTTGCAATGGGTCTCTCAGGGTTCCTCTCAATTTGCGATGGAGATCTCAGTGAACCTCTCGAGTTGTCTCAGTGGAGTCTGGAATCTTTCGAGTTATGAGGGGGAACTCAAGATTCCTCTCAAGTCACTGCAGAGGAATTGCCCCTCATCTCAATTTGAGGTGGGAATCTTGTGTTTCCTCTCCAGTGGCAATGGGGATCTCGAGGTTCTTCTCAAATTGCAACAGGGGAGTCAGGCCTCCTCTTGCATTGAGGCATGGAACTGTGGTTTCCTCTCGAGTTGTAAAAGTGTTGCCAAGCTTCCTCTCGAGTTGAGGTGGGGAACTAGCTTTTTTTCTTCAGTTGCAACAAGTGAGTCAGTCATCCCACATGTTTTGAGTGGAATTTGGGGGTTCCATTCAAGTCACTTCCAATTTGCCTTGAATCATGGACCTAATGTTCCAGGTTCCTATGCAATATTGCTCTTTACAGCACCGGACCTTGCTTCTATCACCAGTCACATACACAACTGGTTGTTTTTACTTTGGCTCCATCCCTTCATTCTTTCTGGAGTTATTTCTCCACTGATCTCCAGGAGCATATTGGACACCTATTGACCCAGGGAGTTCAGTATCCTATCATTTTGCCTTTTCATACTGTTCATGAGGTTCTCAAGGCAAGAATACTGACGTGGTTTGCCATTCCATTCTTCAGTGGTCACATTCTGTCAGACCTCTCCACCTTGACCCACTCGTCTTTGGTGGCCCCACATGGCATGGCTTAGTTTCATTGAGTTTGACAAGGCTGTGTCCATGTAATTAGATTGACTAGCTTTCTGTGATTATGGTTTGTGTGCCTGCTCTCTGATGCCTCCAGCAATTCCCATCTCTTTCAGAATTTTCCACAGTTTATTGTAATCCACACAGTCAAAGGCTTTTGCATAGTCAATAAAGCAGAAATAGATGTTTCTCTGGAACTCTCTTCCTTTTTTGATGATCCAGAAGATGTTGGCAATTTGATCTCTGGTTCCTCTGCCTTTTCTAAAACCAGCTTGAACATCTAGGAGTTCACGGTTCACGTATTGCTGAATCCTGGCTTGGAGAATTTTGAGCATTACTTTACTAGCTTGTGAGATGAGTGCCGTTGTGGGGTAGTTTGAGCATTATTTGGCATTGCCTTTCTTTGGGATTAGAATGAAAATGGACCTTTTCCAATCCTGTGGCCACTGCTGAGTTTTCCAAATTTGCTGCCATATTGAGTGCAGCACTCTCATAGCATTGACTGTGTGGATCACAATAAACTGTGGAAAATTCCGAAAGAGATGAGAATACCAGACCACTTGACCTGCCTTTTGAGAAACCTATATGTAGGTCAGGAAGCAAAAGTTAGAAGTTGACATGAAACAAAAGACTGGTTCCAAATATGAAAAGGAGTATGTCAAGGGTGTATATTGTCACCCTGCTTATTTAACTTATATGCAGAGTACATCATGAGAAACACTGCACCACTCTTAGGGGAGAAAGTGAAGAAGAACTAAAAAGCCTCTTGATGAAAGTGAAAGAGGAGAGTGAAAAAGTTGGTTTAAAGCTCAGTGTTCAGAAAACCAAAGATCATGGCATCTGGTGTCATCACTTCATGGGAAATAGATGGGGAAACAGTGGAAACAGTGTCAGACCTTATTTTTTGGTGCTCCAAAATCACTGCAGATGGTGATTGCGTCCATGAAATTAAAAGACGCTTACTCCTTGGAAGAAAGTTGTGGGCAACCTAGATAGCATATTCAAAGGTAGAGACATTACTTTGCACAAAAGTCCATCTGGTCCAGGCTATGGTTTTTCCAGTGGTCATGTATGGATGTGAGAGTTGGACTGTGAAGAAAGCTGAGCTCTGAAGAATTGATGTTTTTGAAGTGTGGTGTTGGAGAAGACTCTTGAGAGTCCCTTGGACTGCAAGGAGATCCAACCAGTCCATTCTAAATGAGATCAGTCCCATGTGCTCATTGGAAGGACTGATGCTAAAGCTGAAACTCCAGCACTTTAGCCACCTCATGTGAAGTGTTGACTCATTGGAAAAGACTCTGATGCTGGGAGGGATTGGGGGCAGGAGCAGAAGGGAACAACAGAGGATGAGTTGGCTGGATGGCATTACTGACTCAATGGACATGAGTTTGACTGAACTCTGGGAGTTGGTGATGGACAGGGAGGCCTGGCATGCTGCAATTCATGGGGTCGCAAAGAGTCAGACCTGACTGAGCCACTGAACTTAACTGTGTTACGAGCGAAATGACGCAAAGACAAAACACACGAGACAGACAAGAGACAGACAACACACCACTCCAGCCAGAGGAAAAAACCACGCAAAACTAATTGCAGTTTATTTTTTATAAAGCCCCCTAGGCAGAATTCCGGACTGCATGAATAAGCCTTTCCAGTACAGCGCAGGTGCATACATGTTATCATGCAGCAAGGGGAGTGAAACACCTTTCTACTTCAGATTCTGTCCAGAGCCCTTTCTTTCTCCTTATCACAAGAAGGGAATGTTCCCTCGTTTGCAAGGGACCATTAAACTCAAGGCTGCGTCCAGACTCCTTGGCAGAATGCCTCGTTTGCAAGCACGTTCAGCCCGAGCAGAGAGTCCCATTTGCAGGCACATCTCCGCTACCCTATTGTGGCTGCATTAACCCTTCATCTCCCCCTTTTTTATTTGCTTTTATAAATTGTAGCATGGTCTGGATCTTCTCTGCTTCGCGCTTTAGTTGTTTCCGTTTCCGCCATCACCGGAAGACTAGAAAAGCAACACAACATAAAAGTAATATAAACACAGTGTTCCCAAAGGTAGTCCCAGTTAGTGGGGATACATGCCCTAATGGATTTAAGTTATTCATTCCCTCTTGAAGACTTTTCAGCAAATCAGACCCCGTAATGTCAGGTAAAGTCCTGCTAAAAGTAGACAAAATTTGTCGTTCCAGGTCCATAATCTCTGTAGTGAGATTTTGATGCCCAGTCAAGGATTGTTTTACTTTATCCCATCCTTCACTCATGTTAAATGGTACAGGCATTATACAAAACTGAGAAGAATTCCAATCACATTTCAACACACTTCGTGTAGATAAAACAGCTAATTGATCTCCAAGCCAGGAAACGGTGTGTTGAAGATTGAGCACGTTGGTAGCAAGTTGGGCATCCAAATTTCACTGTTGTTGCCATAACAAATGACAGTCTTTATGCCAGTCCCGAATAAAATCAGCTGTTTGAATTCCTTGGCATAATGCAAGACCTGCCACCGCCGCTGTTGCAGTTACTGATGCGACTGCTAGAATCGAAGCAATGACCACACCAAGCATACATTGAGATCGGTGTAGCAAAGTCTGTACAGCAGTTACTAGATGAGAAACAGCAAAAGAATCTGACCACAGCCGAGTCAGATTTATAGGTAACCATACTTCTGTCTGAGTCTTAACAATTACTAACGAGAAATTGGAGTTATAGGCTCGTCTTTCAAATTCTTCCCACCAAGACTGATTTACACATTGAGTTAGATTACAATAATCACATGACACAGACCCCACAGTATCATTCCAGGTCCAATCCCCATATAACAATGCAAAATGATATTTTACACATGCCATTGTGGAATAAGATTTATTAACATGTAAATTAACATGGAATGGACCTGAAGAGTCACCACTGTCCAAAGTATAGTTTCCTGAACAGATAGTGAGATTACCAGAAACTTCCCATAGTTTCCAAATATCTCCTTGAATGTGCGGATATCCTTGCAATTGTAATTGAGGAGGGACAAGTGCAAATTGCTGCCATTTAACTGTTTCATTACCATTGCCCATCAAAGTGCTATTTGCACAATGCCACCTAAGAGATTTATTTGACCATTTTTCTAAGAGTTGCCCATGATCTGGACTCCAATCTACAATGATGGCCCCAGAATAATTCATGACTTTAAAGGGTTGATGACCTCGGCAACGTTCCCACTCCAAAGATTCTAGAGAAGGAACAAAAAAGTTAACAGGACAAATTGACATGTGTTTTCCATTATGAATGTCTATTGGTTCTGTCGAGGTGTTAAATCCCCTGGTGGAAACAAGCACAGTAAAATTAGCAAAATGGTAATTATTATACTTTACCCCCCCCCCCCATGTATTATAAGAATGATGAGAATGTTCCTTGGTGAACAGACAAAAGGAGTGTCCTCCTATACACAAAGGAATACCTTCCACTGCAATTGTCAAATTACTAATATTATATTGTTGTTTATGATGAGATAATTGTTCTATTCCCCCACAAGCTGGCGGGGGAAAGAAGGCAGTCTCATTAGTACATACCTGCACTTCTGGTTCCCCCCAGGAAACTGCTCTTACTAATGGGGGATTAGGTATATATGCCCAATATGTATGATTACTTGCTGATACACCGATTACCTGACATGTCACCACCGCCATCATGGCAAGCAAAAGATTGGTATGATTCAGAGGTTGCCCCACCTTCATTAACGTCTTCTCTGCTTCCTGGGTCAACCTCTTCATTTGACCCCATGTAGGAAGTGTTGCTTCCCTTGTACAGAAAGTAAAGCTTCTCTGCATAGTAAGCTCTTTGAATTTTTGAACAAAGGGATCAGCCATTGTTGATTTTGATCAATCTTGCTGGGGTCCAAAACCTGTAATTATTAACAGAAATGAAAGCATACCCTTGTCCCAAATATATTAATGATGCTGGGATCCAACCTTTCTCATTATCCTTATACCAAATAGGCATATTCAAGATCTTCTTATCCTCTTCTTTCCCTTGAAAATGGAACTCTGCTGCTGATAGGTTTCCCTTGCTCCAAACATTCAAAAAATTTAGGGTAAGTAAGGTTTTATTCAGAATGTCTTTAGGTTTCATAAATCTCTCTTGTTCCCCCTTTTTTATTTTTTCAAGATATTCATGCAAGGTACGATTAGCTCTTTCAATGTTAGCTTGCTCTTGACTATTATAAGGAATACCAAAAGTATGAGTTATATGGTACTGAGATAAAAAGTGAGCTACTTTTGCGGATTGGTAGGCAGGTGCATAATCAGTTTTCAATTCAATTGGTAATTCCATAACTGCAAAACAAGATAACAAGTGAGTAATAACAGTGTCAGCCTTTTCAGAATGTAACACAGTGGCCCACTGAAAATGTGTGCAAGTGTCTATAGTATGATGTACACATTTTTGTTGTCCAAAAGAAGAAATGTAAATTGCATCCATTTGCCATATCTGATTTGTTTGTTGTCCTCTCATGTTGACACCTGGTGGGGTAAATGGCAAAGCAAAGGGTGCACATTTGGAACAAGAATGAACAATATTTTGAGCTTGTTTTCGAGTAATAGCATGAGATTTTTGTAACCCTTTGGAGTTGGTATGCTGTAAGAGATGTTCTTGTTTTGCTGCTTCTATAGGATGAAGAAAGGCATCATTTGTAGCATTTCCGTATGATAAAGGTCCAGGAAGGGCAGAATGTGCACTGATGTGAGTAAAGAAAATTAACTCTGAACGCTGCAAGAGCAATTGTTGTATTTGGTAAAACAATTTTTCAATAGCTGTTTTAAGGGTCAGTGGAAGGGAGACATGGGGAAGCTGTAGGCAAGACAGAACAGCATATCGAGAATCTGAAACAATGTTAATAGGAAGTTGGGGAAAATCTTGCAAAACTAAATAGATAGCCCACAATTCAGCGGGCTGTACAGAAGAAAATGAGTGGGGGAGAACCTTGGAACTTTCCGGGGTCCAATATCCAGCAGTATTTTTATTTGCATCTGTAAAAATAGCGGGTCCCTTAACTGGAACATCTGAAATTGGGGAATGAGATATCACAGCGTTAGTCTGGAGAAAATCAATCAATTTAAATGACAGATAATGATTAGAAAACGAACCAGGATATGAGGCAAGAGAAATTTGCCAGTTTTCATTAAATTGTAAACATCGAGATATTTGAGCAGTTGTTAACTGAGTAATAATCTGGTGTGGTTCACATCCTGATAATTGTAAAATATGATGGCGACCTTTCTGTATAAGGAAGGCTAATTTATCCATATATGTAGTCAATTTTTGGAAAAACTGTTAGGTAAGAAAACCCATTCTATTAATCCTTTTTCTTGAGCAATTACACAAGATGGAGAATAAGGGGTATGAAATATTATAAACGAAATAGGTTAAGATGCATGTAAGTAAGTAAAAAAGCCGTCATTTAATCATTGCTCAACAAACTGAAGTTCCTGTAAAGCCAATGGGGTTAAGGTCCGGGGGCTATCCAGAGCTGTATCTCCTTCTAAAGTAGAAAACAAATGTCGTAATTAATAAGTAGGAATCCCAAGTACCAGGCGTAGCCAATTAATATCTCCCAATAACTTTTGAAAATCATTTAAGGTTTTGAGATGGTCTCTTCTAATTTGCAACTTTTGGGGCCTTATTTTATGTTGTTCCAATATTGTCCCTAAATACAAAGTAGGAAAGTCCTTTTGAATTTTTTCCAGGGCTATTTGCAAATTGTATAGTCTTAAAGCCTCCTGCACTTTTAAAAAGAATTCATCACATTCAGCAATATTAGGAGCTGCTAATAGGAGATCATCCATATAATGATATAGAATATAATTGGGGTATTCTCGACGGAGGGATTGTAAAGAGCGAGCTACGAATTTTTGGCATAAAGTAGGACTATTTATCATTTCTTGTGGTAAGACTGTCCACTGATAACGCTTAATAGGCTGAGCATGATTAAGAACAGGAACTATAAAAGCAAATTTATCTCTATCTTGCAATTGTAGGGGAATGGTAAAAAAACAGTCTTTAAGATCTAGCACCATTAAGGACCAATTCTGAGGAATAAGAGCTGGAGAGGGGAGGCCCAATTGTAATGCTCCCATAGGTCCAGTACATTTATTAACTTCTCATAAATCAGTTAACATTCTCAATTTTCCAGATTTCTTTTTTATAACAAAAACAGGAGAATTCCAGGGGGAGGTAGAGGGCTCTATATGACCAAGTTGGAGTTGTTCTTGTACTAATTGTTCTAATGCCTCGAGCTTCATTTGTGGTAATGGCCACTGCTCAACCCATTTTGGAGTATTAGTTAACCATTTTAATGGGAGTGCTCGAGGAATTTGAGCACTGGCTACTAGTTTTCTGATGGAATGGTTACAGAAGCCCACAAAGGAGAGAAAAGATCTCTTCCCCATATATTAATAGGTATGTTTACAATATAAAAGGTAACAAACACTGATCTTCCATTATGGAATTGGCATTGCAAGGGATGGGTACTTTTCCAGACATCTGCAATGGAGCCCAGTCCCATCAGCATTAGAGGGCTTTTTTCTTTTTTCCAATCTTGGGGCCATTGTTGAGAAGAAATGACTGAAACATCCGCCCCTATGTTAACTAGTTCCTCAAAGTTGTTTCCTTGTATAATCAAGGAGAGAACAGGGCGAGAATCTTTGATAAGCATTTCCCAAAATATATCTGGCCCAGTACTTCCAAATCCTCCTGTTCGTTCATTAGGAAGAGCCAAAAAGGGGTGATAAGGTAGGAGAAGTATTTGGGCAATACGCTCCCCAGCTAACAATGAAAGCGTGGTAGAAGTAGAGACCATAATTAAAATTTCCCCAACATAGTCAGAGTCTATTACCCCAGGAATTATGGTTAGACCTCTCAAAGCCATGCTGCTACAGCCTAATATCAAGCCAAAAGTGCCTTTAGGCAGTGGCCCAAATACATTTGTTTTTAATTTGTAAATGCCTCCCCCTGGTGACAAAAGAACATTATCAGCTAGTGGCAAATCAGCAGCAGCACTCCCTGAAGTAGCAGACCGTAAGTCCAAAATCATTATATGAGTTCCTTTTAAGGGGGCATCGACTTGTAGTGGTTGCTGGGAGGGAACAGGGTTGGGGCAGGTGGGATGGCAGGAGGGCAAGGAGGAGAAGTCTCTGGTATTGTTCCTGGGCCCCAAGGACTTAGGCCCGCAGGATAGTTTCCCGGTATCGGGTTGCCCATTTTATCTGTTTTAGATCTGCATTCATTAGTCCAATGAAGCCCCTTCCCGCACCAATGGCAAGGTCCAGGAGGAGTCTTATTTTTCCCAGCAAGAGATCTGTCTTTAGGAATTGCACCTTGATCAGCTTTTAATTTCTGACACTCTCTTTTCATATGACCAGGTTTTCCACAATGGAAGCAGTTACCTCCCTTTTGCATTCTCATAGCTTTGGCCAAGGCTGTAGCAAAGACATTAGCCTGATGCTCAGTTACTCCTACTCCTGAGCAGGCTCTGATATATTCAGCTATAGATGCACCCTGTCCCTTTAATGGTCTCAGTATACGCTTGCAGGATTTTCATTTTCAAATGCTAAAGTTTGTAATAATATCTCTGAAATCTCATCCCTCCCTACAGCCCATTCCACAGCTACCCTCAATCTTGCTAGAAAATCAGTATATGGCTCATTGGGGCCTTGCATTGTTTTAACAAAGGAGGGCTGGGCGTGACCAGTAGGCACCACATGGCACCATGCTTGTAAAAAGACCTGGGAGACTTGTTTTAAGTCCTGATCAGAGTATTGAGCCTGTTCTCTTAAAGCCCAATAGTGGCCCTCTCCCATTAGCTTGTCCTTGAGAGGACCAGGGGGATTCTGTCCCTCATTAATCCGAGCCTGCTTTCTAGCTTCTTCTTCCCACCAGCTACGAAGTGGCAACCATTGAGAACCCTCCAAGACAGCTTGGGCAATAGATTCCCAATCTAACGGAATGATTAATTTGCTTTTTCCCAATGATTCCAGCATAGCCAAAACAAAGGGAGATTGAGGACCGTACTGCGCTACTGCAGCTTTAAGATCTTTAAAAAAATTTATATTCCAAAGGAGTGTATTGAACATTTATCACATTGTCATTTTGCTGTCTCTGGATGGGAAATAATTGTGGAGGATTGATAAAACCACCAGGGGGAGCAGGTAAGTGATCATCATGAAGCACAGACAAAGGAAAGAACCGACAATGTTCCCTGCCCACATCGGGCCGATTAACCGCAGTGGGGAAAAGAGAAGCATAAGGAGGAGCAGAAGGTGTAGATTTCCTCTCCTTATGGGATTTCCACCACTCCTGGAATAGATGGGTCATTTAATCTCTTTGCCCTCCTCTGATGAAACCGAAGAAGCCTCTGCTGAATCTGATTCTGAACTATCAGGTATTTCACCATTTACAGGAGGAAGCTCACCTGTATCCTTGCCTTCAGGCAATGCAGAAACCCCACCAACGTCTGACACATCCTCATAAATTATTTCTCCCTTCCTTGAAGCATTAGATTTAGTTTCACTATCAGTAGAAAGCAAGGTAAAAGCCTGTGTTATAGCACTACACAAAGTCCATAACTTCAAAGGGATCACATTACCCTTCTGATATTGCTTTCTCAATTCCTTTTGAATTGTTTTCTATTCCTTCAAGTTTAACTGTAACTTAGTTTGATATTGAAACCAATGACAATATTGCTCCACCAAGCAAAAGAGCCCACTCAATCGACGAGTCGAGGCCTTAATGCCTATGGAGTGGAGAAGTCCTTTGACCAACTCCATGTATTGTGTCCGTAATGATGAGGAATTCCCCATGATTTTCCCGAAAGTTCCCCTGCTATGGATGTAAAATCCCCCCGGGGTTACTCACCCTTTTGGTTTCACTCGAGCCCCACGTTGGGTGCCAGATGCTGCGAGTGAAATGACACAAAGACAAAACACACGAGACAGACAAGAGACAGACAATACACCACTCCAGCCAGAGGAAAAAAAAACGTGCAAAACTAATTGCAGTTTATTTTTATAAAGCCCCCTAGGCAGAATTCCAGACTGCATGAATAAGCCTTTTCAGTACAGTAGAGGTGCACACATGTTATTGTACAGAAAGGGGAGTGAAATCCCTGTCTACTGCAGAGTCTGTCCAGAGCCCTTTCTTTCTCCTTATCACAAGAAGGGAATGTTCCCTCGTTTGCAAGGGACCATTAAACTCAAAGCTGTGTCCAAACTCCTTGGCAGAACACCTCGTTTGCAAGCAAGTTCAGCCCAAGCAGAGAGTCCCATTTGCAGGCACATCTCTGCTACCCTATTGTGGCTGCATTAACCCTTCAAACTGAACTGATTCAAATGACTGCAGGGAATCAGGTCTTATGTCAACTTGCAGTGGAACTCAGTGTTCTTGCAACTTGCAGCAGAAAACACGGGGTTCCTGTCGAGTTTTGATGGCTATCTTAGGATTCCTCTCAAGTGTCAACAGGGGAGTCAGTACTCCTTTTGAGTTGAGGTGGGAAACCCGTGGCTCCTCTTGAGTTGCACCAGGGGAGTCAGTCCTCCTCTCAAGGTGCAGCAGAAACTCGGGGTTCCTCTCAAGTTGTGATTAGGATCTTCATGTTTCTCTCGAGGTGCAATGGGGATATCAGGATTCCTCTTGAGTGGGAAAGGGGAGTCAGGCCTCCTCTTGCATTAAGGCATGGAAGTCCAGTTTCTTCTCAAGGTGTAAAAGGGGTGTCAGGCCTCCTATCAATTGAGGTGGGTCAGGGTTTCTCTCAAGTTGTGGCGGGAACCTCAGGGTGTGCCTCGAGTTGTGATGTGGAACTCGGGAAACCTCTTGAGTCAAAGCAGGGCACTCGGGCCTCATCTCAAGAGGAGGTGGGGAACATGGGGTTCTTCTCCCATTGCAGCTGGAAACTCGGGGTTTCTCTTGAGTTGCAATGGATTCTCCTGGAGCCTTTTGACTTGCCAAAAGGGAGTGAAGTATCCTTTTGAGTAGCAACGGGGAACTAGGGATTCCTCTCTAGTCACTGCAGGGTTTATTGGGACTCCTCTAGTGTTGAGGTGGGAAACTCGGGACTCCACTGGAGTTGTGGTGGGGATCTTGGCATTTATCTTGAGTTGTGACAGGGATCTCAGGGAACCTCTCGAGTTGCCTCAGAGGAGCAAGGCCTGCTTTTGAGTTGCCTGGGGGAACCTGGGATTCCTCTGGAGTTGCTGCCAGGGAATCAGGCCTCATCTCAAGTTGAGGCAGGAAACACGGTGTTCCTCTCCAGTTGCCATGGGGATCTTGGGGTTGCTGCAGGGGAATCAGGCCTTATCTCAAGTTAAGGAAGAACTTGGTGTCCTTTCAACTTGCGATGGGAAACACAGGGTTCCGCTCGAGTTGTGATGGGGATCTGTGGATACCTCTCGAGTGGCAACAGGGGAGTCAGGACTCCTCTCAAATTGAGGTGGGGAAGTCATGTTTCCTCTCAAGTTGCAGCAGGGGAGTTGGGCCTCCTCTCAAGTTGTAGCAGAAACTCGGGGTTCCTCTCAAGCTGTGACAAGGCACTCAGGGAATCTCTCGAGTTGCCTCAGGAATGTCAGGCCTCCTTTTGTATTTTAGAGGGAACTCAAGATTCTTCTCGAGTCCTGTAGGTGAATCTGGCCTCATCTCAAGTTGAAGCAGTAACTCGGGGTTCTTCTTCAGGGATCTCAGGGAACCTCTGGAGTTGCCTGAGTGGAGTCAGACTTCCTTTTGAGTTGTGAGGGGAAACTTGGGGTTCCTCTCAAGTTGCTACAGGGGTTATCGGGCCTCATCCCTCGGTGTTCCTCTCAAGTTGCGATGGGGATCTTGGGGGTTTTCTCGAGTTGCAATGGGGATCTCAGAGAACCTCTCGAGTTGCCTTAGGAGAGTCAGGCCACTTTTCAAGTTGCCTGGAGGAACTTGGGATTCCTCTGGAGTATCTGCTGGGAAATTGGGCCTCATCTCAAGTTGAGGTGGGAAACTCAGTGTTCCTCTCCAGTTGCCGCAGGGATCTTGGGGTCCCTCTGGATTAGCAACAGGAGAGTCAGGACTCCTCTCACGTTGAGTCATGGATCTCCAATTTGCTTTCGTGTTGTAAAAGGACTATCAGGCCTCATTTCCTGTTGAGGTACAGCATGTGACTCGGGGTTCCTTTAGAGTTGTGGTGGAGAGTCCTCTTGAGATTCAATGGGGCAAATCCTCTCATAGCAAAGTGCAAGTGGTCCCTGTATAAGTGCAATGTATGGGAGGCTTCTCTCTAGATGGGGCATGGGCTCCACTCTAATTGCAGTGGTGGTTGGCCCTTTATTTGCTGGGGTTGGCTCATCTCTAGTTGTCATTTGCAGTCATCTCTGTAGTTGTGGCAGGGGAACTCCTCTTTAATTATGGTAGTTGATTCCTCTCTAGACGAGGTAGAGTCCTCTTCTCAAATTGGGAGGTGGGTGAACCCTCTATGGTTGTAATGAGAAGGGGAACTTTTTCTACTTGTGGAGTGCAGGAAGCTACTGTCTATTTGTGGTGAAAGTGGGGGGCAGGGCTCCTGCTTAGTTGTGGCATGAGGCTTCCTCTCTTGTCGCAGTAAAGGGCTCTTCTCTAATTGTGATGGGGCAGGTTCTTCTTGGGAAATCTCTGCAGTTGCATCAGGGCCTTGGGGCCTGTGTTGAGCTGGGCCGGAGAACTCAGGGTTGCCCTCCAATCACTGCAGAGGAATCAGGCAACAACTCGTATTGAGGTGGGGAATCTCGGGAGTCTTCTCTAGTTGTGGCAGGAAACTCGGTGTTTCTGTCGAGTTGCGACTGGGAACTCGGTAATTGTCTTGAGTTGCAATTAGTGAGACAGGCCTCTTCTTGAGATTCGATGGGGAAGTCGGGATTCCCCTCGAGTGGAAGCAGGGGAATCAGCCCTCATCTTGAGATGACGGAGAGAACATAGTGTTCTTCTCGAGTTGTGATGGGTATCTCGCGGAAGACCTTGGGTTGAAAAAGGGAGTCAAGCCACCTTTCGAGTTGTGTGGGGGACTCGCGATTCATCACGAGTCACTGCAGGGGAATCGGGCCTCAGTTCGGGTTGAGGTGGGGAACTCGGAGTTCCTCTCGAGTTGCAATGGATATCTCAAGGTTCCTCTTGAGTTGCAATGGGGATCTCAAGGAAGTGTGCAAGTTCTTTCAGGGGAGTCAGGCCTACTTTCGAGTTGCAAGGGGGAAGTCACGATTCCTCTCAAGTCACTGCAGGTGAATCGGGCATCATCTTGAGCTGAGGCCGGAACCTCGGGGTTTCTCTCCAGTTGTGACAGGGATCTTGGGGTTCCTCTCAAGCTGCAACATGGCAGTCAGGACGCCTCTCGCATTGAGGCATGGAACTCTGGTTTCCTCTCAAGTTGTAAAAGGGGGTCAGGCTTCCTGTTGAGTTGCAGAGTGGAACTCAGGATTTTTCTTGAGTTGCCACAGGGGAGTTGGACCTCTCTTCGTGTTGTGAGGGGAAATTCGGGGTTCCATTCGAGTCACTGCAGGGGAGTCAGGCCTTACTTATCTCGAGTTGAGGAGTAACTAGTTGTCCTTGCGGCTGGAAACTCGTGGTTCCTCTCGAGTTGAGATGGGGATCTGAGGATACCTCTCGAGTGGCAACAGGGAAGTCAGGACTCCTCTCGAGTTGAGGTGGGGAACCTGTGTTTCCTCTTGAGTTGCAGTATGGGAGTCAAGAATTCTCTTGAATTGCAGCAGAATCTCGGAGTTCTTCTCTAGTTGTTCCTGGAAACACAGGGTTTACTGGAGAGTTGTCAAGGGGACTCGAAGCTCCTCTTCAGGTGCAGTGAGAAATCAGTGTTCCTTTGTTTTTGCAACACCAGATGCAGGATTCCACTGGAGTCGTGGTGTGGATGTCAGGGTTCTTCTCAAGCTAGGTTGGTACTAAGGGTTCCTGGCGACTTGTGGTGGGGCCTCCTGTTGAGTTCTCTTGGGGTGACTCTTCTCTAGCAGGGATGTGTAGGGTGGCCCCTGTCTTGCTGCACTGATGGGTGACTGCTCACTAGTTTTGACGAGGAACTAATCTATCATTGTGGTTGCAGTCAACTCAGTAGTTGTGGTGGGGGGAGGGTTTTGAGTCTTTCTAGTGGTGGTGTGCAAGCTTCTCTCTGCTTGTGGTGTGAAGTTCGTTTGTATTAGCAGAAGAGGGGATTCTCTATGCGTGTGATGTCCAGTGGGCTCCTCTCAAGTTGTGGAGGGCTCCTCTTTAGGGGTGAGGCTGTGTCCTCTCCGGTTGGGGTGTGTGTGTCTCCATTGTGGAGGTCCTATAGGCTTTTGGGGCTATGAGTTCCTCACTCCTATTCATGGGATTGCTGCTGTCTAGTTGTGGGGGCTTCCACTTGACTTCCTTAAGGGTGCTTGTCTCCATTGGAGGCAGAAAGTCTTCTCTCTAGGTGTAATATCCTGGTGGACACCCCTCTAGTTGTGCCGTGGGAATCCACTTCAGCTTTGGATAGAGAGGCCCTCCGTCATTTGGTGTGGTGGCCCCTTTTCTTGTTCCAGCCTAGGGATCCTGTGAAATTGCAGTGGGGAAATCGGAGTGCCTCTTGAGTTGCAGCATATGACCTTGGGTTCCTTTAGAGTTGTAGCTCAGACTCCTCTTGAGCTTCAGTGAAGCATATCCTGTCTTGTAGCTATCTGCAAGTGGTCCCTGTCTAAGTTCAATGTGCGAAGGCTACTCTAGATGCAGCATTGGCTCCCTTCTAATTGCAGTGGGAGTTCAATTTTTATTTGCTGTGGGTAGACTCGTCTCTAGTTGTGGTTTTCAGCTGCCTCGTTAGTTGTGGCAGGGGAACTCCTCTTTAATTGTGGTAGTTTGGCTCCTGTCTAGATGTGCTAAAGTGCTCTGCTCTAACTGGGAGGTGATTGACTCCTCTAGGGTTGTGATGAGAAGAGGTGCTTTTTCTAGTAGCGAAGTGCAGGAAGCTACTGTCTCTTTGTGGCAGGGTGGGCCTCCTGCTTAGTTGTAGTATGATGCTACCTCTCTGGTTGTGGTCAAGGGATCTTCTCAAACTTGGGTCTGGCAGGTCCTCTTGGGAATTCTCAGCAGTTGCATCAGGGTCTTGGGGCTTGTGTCGAGTTGGGACGAGAAACTTGGGGTTCCTGTTGAGTCACTGCAGGGGAATTGGGCCACATCTCGAATGAGGCAGGGAACACAGATGGGGTTCTCTTCAAATTGTGGTGGGAAACTCGGGGTTTCTCTCAAGTTGCGATGTGCAATTCAGGGATTCTCTCTAGTTGTGACGAATATCTTGGAGACCTCTAGAGTTTCAACAAGGGAGTCAGACCTCCTTTCAATTTGTGACTGGGAACTCATGATTCCTCTAGAGTCGAAGCAGGGGAATTGGGCCTCATCTCAAGATGTGGTGGGGAACATGGGGTTCTTTTGAATTAAGGCACTAAATTTGGGGTTTCTCTCAAATTGCAATGTGAATTTGGGGGAATTTCTCATGTTGCAAAAAGGAAGTCAAACCTCATTTCGAGTTGTGATGGGGAACTCAGGATTGCAATCGAGTCGTTGCAGAATCAGACCTTATCTCAGTTTGAGGAGGGATCTCATGGTTTTTCTTGAGTTGTGGCGGGAAACTTGGGATTCCTCTCGAGTTCCAACGGGGATCTCAGGGAACTTCTTGAGTTGCCTCAGGGGAGTCAGGACTCCTTTCCAGTTGCAAGGGGGAACTCGGTGTTCCTCTTGAGTTGTGATGGGTATCTGGGAGACCCTCTCGAGTTGCAAAAAGGGAGTCAAGCCTCCTTTTGAGTTGTGAGGGTGTTCTTGGGATTCCTCTCGAGTTGCTGCAGGAGAATCAGACCACATCTCGAGATATGGAAGGGAAAATGGGTTTCTTCTTGAGTTGTGGCAAGAAGCTTGGGGTTCCTCTCGAGTTGAGACCTGTATCATGGAGAACCTTTGCAGTTGCATAAATGGAATCAAACCTCCTTTTGAGTTGCTGAGGGAATGTGGGATTGCTCTTGCATCACTGCCGGGGAAACGGGCCTCATCTGTTGTTGAGCAAGGAATCTCGTGGTTTTTCTCAAGTTGTGGCAGGAAGCTTTGTGTTCTTCTCTATTTTAACGAGCCTCAGGGAATCTGTCGTGTAGCCTCAAGGATGTCAGGCCTCCTTTCGAGTTCTGAGGGGAACCTTGAGATTCCTCTCGAGTCACCGCAGGAGAATAGGACCTCATCTCGTGTTGAGGTGATAATCTTGGTGTTCCTCTCCAGTTGCAACAGGGATCTCGAGGCTCCTATAGCACTTCAACAGGGGAGTCAGGCCTTGTCTCGTGTTGATGCATGGAACTCCACTTTCCTCTCAAGTTGTTAAAGGGGTGTCAGGCCTCCTGTCGAGTTCAGGAGGGGAACTTAGGCTTTTTCAAGAGGTGCAATAGGAGAGTCAGACCTCCCTCCATGTTGTGAGGGAAAACTTGGGGTTCCGTTCGAGTTTCTGAATGGCAATCTGGCCGTATCTCTAGTTGAGGGGGAATTTGGTGTTCATTCAACTTGCGGCAGGAACCGCGGGGTTCGTCTTGAGTTTGAATAGCTGAGACAGGCCTCCTCTTGAGGTGCTAGGGAAAAGCCAGGATTTTTCTAGAGTTGAAGCAGGGACATCAACCCTCATCGCCAAATGAAGTGGGGAACATGGTGCCCTTACAACTTGAGCAGTATCTCAGGGTTCCTTTCCAGTTGTGACAGGTATCTCGGGGAACCTCTGATGTTGCATAAAGGGAGTCAAGCCGCCTTTTGAGTTACAAGGGGATACGCGGGACTGTTCTCTAGTCACTCCAGCGTAACTGGGCCTCATCTCGCAGTAAGGGGGTAATCTCATGGTGTTCCTCGATTTGCAGCAGGAAGCTTGGTGTTCCTCTCTAGTTAAGACGGGGACCTTGGGGAAGCTCTTGTCTGGCCTCAGGGAAGTCAGGCCTCCTTTCAAGTTGTGAGGGGCACCTCAGGATTCCTTTTGTGTCACTGCAGGGGAATATGGCCTCATCTCGAGTAGATGGAGGAAACTCAAGTTTCCTCTACAAATGTGACAGGGATCTTGGGGTTCTTATTGAGTTTCAGCAGGGGAGTCAGGACTCATCTTGTGTTGTGGCATGGAACTCTGCTTTCTTCTTGAGTTGTAATAGGGGTGTCAGGCCTCCTGTCGAGTTGAGGTGGGGAACCAGACTATTTCTAGAGGTTCAGCAGGGGATTCAGACTTCCCTTCATGTTGTGAGGGCAAACTTGGGATTCCATTTAAGTCGCTGCAGTGGAATCAAGCCTTATCTCGAGTTGAAGGGGGCATTGGTGTCCTTTCCACCTCCAGTAGGAACCTTGGTGTTCCTCTCGCAGTGCAACTGGTGAGTAAAGCCTTCTCTGAGTCCGAGGGGAATGTTGGGATTCCTCTTGAGTCGAAGCTGTGGAATCGTTCTTCATCTCCAAATGAGGTCAGGAATACAGCTCTCTTCTTGAGCTGTGGTGGGAAACTCAAGTTTCCTCTCTAGTTTCAGTGGGTACCTCGGGAACCTTTGGAGTTGCATAAAGGAAGTCAAGCTTCCTTTTGAGTTGTGAGGGAACTCGGGATTGCTCTCAAGTCACTGCAGGGGAATCAGGCCTCATCTTGCATTGAGGGGGAATCTCATTGTTTTTCTTGAGTTGCAGCGGGAAGATTTGGGTTCCTCTTGAGTTGTGACAGAGACCTCTGGGAACCTTTCATGTTGCCTCAGGGAATCCAGAACTCCTTTCGATTTGTGAGGGGCACCTTGGGATTCCTCTCGAGTCAATGAAGGGGAATAGATCCTCATCTCAAGTAGAGCCTGGAAACTCAGGGTTCCTCTCCAGTTTCAACAGGGATTTTGGGGTTCCAATCAGTTTCAACAGGGGAGTCAGGCCTCATCTCATTTTGAGGCATGGAACTCCGCTTTCCTCTCGAGTTGTAAAAGGGGTGTCAGGCCTCTTGTCGAGGTCAGGCAGGGAACTTGTGCTTTTTCTAGACATGCAACAGGTGGTCAGACCTCCCTTCGTATTGTGAGGGGATACTCAGGGTTCCATTCCAGTTGGTGCAGGGGAATCAGCCCTTCTATCGAGTTGAGGGGGACCTTGGTGTCCTTTCAACCTGCAGCAGGAAACGTGCAGTACCTCTCAAGTCTCAATAGGTGAGACAGGCCTCTTGTTGAGGTGGGAGGGGAATGTCAGGATTCCTCTTGAGTCAAGGCAGGGGAATTGGCCCTCATATCGAGATTAGGTGGGGAACATGCGTCTCTTCTTGAGTTGTGGTGGTGAACTCGGGGTTCCTCTAGAGTTGGGATGGGTATCTCGGCAAACCTCTTGAGTTGCACAAAGGGAGTCAAGCCTCCTTTCGAGTTTTGAGAGGGAACTTGGAATTGCTCTCGAGGTGCTGAAGGATAAAAGGGCCTCATTTCAGGTTGAGGAGGGAATCTCGTAGTTTTTATTGAGTTGAGGCAGGAAGCTTGGGGTTCCTTGCGAGTTGTGACAGGGACCTCAGGGAAGCTCTGTGTTGCCTAAGGGAAGTTAAGTACCTTTCAAGTTGTGAGGGGGAGCCCGGTATTGCGCTCTAGTCACTACAGGAGAATCGGGCCTCATCTCACATTGAGGGTGAAATCTATTGGTGTTTCTTAAGTTGTGGCGGGAAACGTTGGTTTCCTCTTGACTTGCAACTGGGACCTCAGGGAACCTCTCATGTTGCCTCAGAGAAATAAGACCTGTGTTCAAGTTGCCAGAGGCACCTCGGGATTCCTCTCATCGCACCACAGGGGAATAGGGTCTCTTCTTGAGCTGAGGCTGGAATCTCAGGGTTCCTCTCCAGTAGTGACAGGGATCTCAGAGTACCTATCAATTTTCAACAGGGGCATCAGGACACGTCTCTTTTTGAGGCATGAAACTCCGCTTTCCTCTCAAGTTGTAAAAGGGGTGTCAGGCCTCCTGTCGAGTTCAGGGTGGGAACATAGCCTTTTTATAGAGGCGCAACAGGGGATTCAGATCTCTGTGTGTGTTGTGAGGGGATACTCGGGGTTCCATGTGAGTCAGTGCAGGGGAATTAAGCCTTATCTTGAGCTGAGGGGAAATTTGGTGTTCTTTCAACCTGCGGCAGGAACCACGGGGCTCCTCTCGAGTCAAATCAGGGGAATCGGCTCTCATCTCGAGATGAGGTGGGGAACACAGGGCCCTCTTTGAATTGTGGTGGGAAATTTGGGGTTCCACTCGAGTGGCCACGGGTATCTCGGAGAACCTCTTCAGTTGCACAAACGGAGTGAAGCCTACATCTGAGGTTAGAGAGGGAACTCAGGATTGCTTTAAAAGCACTGCAGGGAAAAACGGCCTCATCTTGCACTGAGGGTGGAATTTCATGGTTTCTCTCAAGAAGCATTGGAAAGCTTTGGGCTCCTCTTGAGTTGTGACAGGGACCTCAGGGAGCCTTTTGTGTTGCCTCAGGGAATTCAAGTCTCCTTTTGAGTTGTGAGAGGTAGCAAGGGATTGCTCTCGAGTCGCTGCAGGGTAATAGGGCCTCATCTGTCTTTTGAAGGGAAATCTCGTGATGTTTTTCTAGTTGCGGGGGGAAGCTTTGGGTTCCTCTCGAGTTGTGATGAGGACCTCAGGAACCTCTCATGTTGCCTCAGGAAAGCCAGGCCTCCTTTCAAGTTGTGAGGGGCATCTTGGGATTCCTCTCGAGTCGCTGCAATGGAATAGGTGTCATTTCAAGTTGAGGCGGGAAACTCAGGATTCCTCTCTACTTGCAGCAGGGATCTCAGGGTTCCTATCGAATTTCAACACAGAAGTCAGGCCTCATCTCATTTTGAGGCATGAAACTCCATTGTCCTCTTAGTTGTAAAAGAGGTGTCAGGACTCCTGTCAAGTTTTGGTGGGGAACTTGTGCTTTTTCTAGTTGTGCAACAGGGGAGTCAGACCTCCCTTCGTGTTGTGAGGGGATACTTGGGGTTCCATTCCAGTCGGTTCAGGGGAATCAGGCCTTATCTCGAGTTGAGGGTGATCTCAGTGTCCTTTCGAATGAGGTACCTCTAGAGTTTCAATAGGTGAGACAGACCTCTTCTTGAGGTGGGAGGGGAAAGTTGGGATTCCTCTTAAATCAAAGCAAGGGAATCGGCCCTCATCTCGAGGTGAGGTGGGGAACATGGGTCTCTTCTCGTGTTGTAACAGTAAACTCGAGGTTCCTCTCGAGTTGCGATGGGTATCTTGGGGAAATTCCTGAGTTGCATGAAGGGAGTCAAGCCTCCTCTCGAGTTTCAAATTGCTCTGGAGTTGCTGCACAACCAAAGGGCCTCATCTCGGTTTAAGGTGGGAATCTCATGGTATTTCTTGATTTGCAGTGGGAAGCTCGAGTTCCTTTTGAGTTTCAGTGGGGACCTCCGGGAACCTCTCGTGTTGCCTCAGGGAAGTCAAGTCTGCTTTCGAGTTGTGAGGGGGAGCATTGGATTGCTCTCGAGTCAACGCAGGGGAATTGGGCCTCATCTCGCATTGAAGGGGGAATCTCTTGCTGTTTCTAGAGTTGCAGAAGAAAGCCTTAGGTATATCTTGAGTTCCGATGGAGAACTCAGGGAACCTCTCATGTTGGCTCAGGGAAGTCAGACTTCCTTTCAAGTTGTGAGGGGCATCTCGGGATTCCTCTCAAGTCGCTGCATGAAAATAAGGCCTCATCTCGAGTTAGGTCTGGAAACTCAGGGTTCGTCTCCAGTTGTGACAGGGATCTGGGGGTTTCTATAAAGTTTCAACAGGTGTTAGGCCTCATCTCCTTTTGAGGCATGGAACTCTGCTTTGCTTTCGAGGTGTAAAAAGTGTGTCAGGCCTCCTGTCGAGTTCAGGTCTTGGACTTTTTCTAGAGGTGCAACAGTGGAGTCAAATCTCCCTTCATGTTGTGAACTGCTACTCGGGCTTCCATTCGAGTCAGTGCAGGGGAATCAGGCATTATCTCGAAGTGAGGGGGAACTCAGCGTCCTTTCGATTTAGGGCAGGAAATACGGGTTCCCCTTGAGTTTCAATAGGTGAGGGAGGTATCCTCTTGAGGTGTGAGGGGAAAGTCGGGATTCCTCTCCAGTCAAAGCAGGGGAATTGGCCCTCATCTCGCTATGAGAAACTTCTCGAGTTGTGGTGGGAAACTCGGGATTCCTCTCGAGTTGGGACTGGTATCCTGGGAAAGCTCTTGAATTGCATAAAGGGAGTTGAACCATCCTTCAACTTTCGAGAGGGGACTCAGTATTGCTCTTGAGGCACTGCAGCGGATAAGGGCCTCATCTCCCGTTGAGGGAGGAATCTCCTGGTTTTTCTTGAGTTGCTGTGGGAAGCTTGAGGTTCCTGTCGACTTGCAATGGGGACCTCAGGGAACCTCTCATGTTGCTTCAGGGAAGTGAAGCCTCCTTTCGAGTTATTTGAGGAGGAGCATGGGATTGTGCTCTAGTCACTGCAGGGGAGTTGGGCCTCATCTTGCATTGAGGGCAGAATCTCGTGGTGTTTCTCAAACTGCAGTGGAAATGTTTGGGTTCTTCTCTACTTGCAACTGGGACCTCAGGGAACCTCTCATGTTGCCTTAGGGAAGTCACCTGCTTTCAGGTTGCCAGGAGCACCTCAGTATACCTCTCATGGTGCTGTAAGGGTATAAGGCCTCATCTCGAGCTGAGGCAGAAATCTCAGGGTTCCTCTCCAGTCCAGGATCTCAGAGTTCCTATCGATTTTCAACAGGGGTGTCAGGACTCGTCTCCTTTTGAGGCACGGAACTCTGCTTTCCTCTCAAGTTGTAAAAGTGGTGTCAGGCCTCCTATTGAATTCAGGCGGGGAACTTGGCCTTTTACTAGAGGTGCAACAACAGAGTCAGACTTCCCTTTGGGTTGTGAGGAGATACTCGGTGTTCCATTAGAGTCAGTGCAAGGGAATTAGGCCTCATTTGGAACTGAAGGGGACCTCAGTGTCCTTTTGACTTTCAGCAGGAACCGCAGGTTTCCTCTCAAGTAAAATCAGGGGAATCGGCCCTCATCTCGAGATGAGGTGGGGAACACGGGGCCATCTTCAAATTGTGGCAGGAAACTTGGGTTCCACTCGAGTGGCGACAGATATCTCGGGAAACCTCTTCAGTTGCATCTACGGAGTCAAGCCTCCTTCTGAGGTTCCAGAGGGTACTCAGGATTGCTCTCAAGGCCTTGCAGGGGGAAAAGGGCCTCATCTCGCATTGAGTGGGGAATCTCATGGTTTTTCTCAAAGTGCGTTGGATAGCTTGGTTTCCTCTCGAGTCGTGACGGGTACCTCAGGGAGCCTCTCGTGTTACCTCAGGGAATTCAAGGCTCCTTTTGAGTAGTGAGGGATTGTGAGAGGTTGCTCTTGAGTCACTGTAGGGGATTGGGGCCTCATCTCGCCTTGATAGGGAAATCTAGTGGTGTTTCTTGGGTTGCGGCGGGAAGATTTGGATTCCTCTTGACTTGCGAAGGGGACCTCAGGGAACCTCTCATGTTGCCTAAGGGAAGTCAGGCCTCCATTCAAGTTGCAAGGGATACCTCGGGATTCCTCTCGAGTCAGTGAAGGGAAATAGGGCCTCTTCTCGAGATGAGGTGTAGAACACATGGCTCTTCTCGAATTGTGATGGGGTTCCTCTCGAGTTGCAACGTGAATCTTGGGGCACCTCTTAACTTCAAAAAAGGGAGTCAAGCCTCTTTTCGTGTTTCAAGAGGGAACTCGTGATTGCTCTTGATGCGCTGCAGGGGAAATGGGCCTCATCTCACTTTGAGGGGAGAATCTTGTGGTTTTGCTCAAGTTGTGGCAAAGCATGGTGTTCCCTTCCACTTGTGATGGGGACTTCTGGGAATCTCTCATGTTTCCTCAGTGAAGTCAAGTCTCCTTTCGTTTTGCGAAGGGGAGCTTGGGATTGCTTTCAAGTCACTACTGGTGAATCAGGCCTCATCTTGCTTTGAAGGGGGGATATCATGGTTTTTCTCTAGTTATTGTGGGAAGCTTTGGATTCCTCTTGAGTTGTGACGGGAACCTCAATGAATCACTCATGTTGCCTCAGGGAAATTAGGCCTCCTTTCAAGTTGTGGATGGCACCATGGGATTCCTCTCAAGTCGCTGCAGGGGAATAGGGCCACATCTTTAGTTGAGGCAGGAAACTCAGGGTTCCTTTCCAGTTGCACTGGGATCTCGGGGTTCCTATCGAGTTTCAACAGGGTAGTCAGGCCTTGTCTCGTGTTGAGGCATGGAACTCCACTTTCCTCTTGAGTTGTAAAATGGGTGTCAGACCTCCTGTCTACTTCAGGTGGGGAACTTGGGCCTTTACCAAAGGTGCAACAAGGGAATCAGACCTCCCTTCGTGTTGTGATGGGATAGTCGGTGTTTCATAAGTGTCACTGCAGGAGAATCAGGCCTTATCTTGAGTTGAGGGGGAACTCGGTGTCTTTTTTTGCCTTTTTTTTTTTTTTTTTCAGTTGAGGCGGGAAGATTGCAATTCCTCATGAGTTGCAATGAGGATCTCAGGGAACCGCTCATGTTGCCTTGGGGAAGTCAGTCCTCCT
Source organism: Capricornis sumatraensis (assembly GCF_032405125.1). Taxonomy (NCBI): domain Eukaryota; kingdom Metazoa; phylum Chordata; class Mammalia; order Artiodactyla; family Bovidae; genus Capricornis; species Capricornis sumatraensis. Next base: position 5,476,852 of record NW_027184612.1, read on the forward strand.
TTTGAGTTGTGAGAGGCATTTTGGGATGCCTCTCCAGTTGTGATAGTGACCTCGGGGTTCCTATCGAGTATCAATAGGGGAGTCAGACCTTGTCTCATGTTGAGGCATGGGACTCTGCTTTCCTCTGTAGTGGTAAAAGGGGTGACAGGCCACCTGTCAAGTTGAGGCAGGAAACTCAGGGTTTTTCTAGAGGTCAACAGGGAAGTCGGCCCTCTCTTCGTGTTGTAAGGGGGAAACTCGAGGTTCCATTTGAGTCGCTGAAGGGCAATCTGGCCTTATATTGAGATGAGGATGAACTGCATGTCCTTTCGAATTGTGGCAGGAAACTCGGGGTTCCTCTTGAGCTGCAATAGGTGAGACAGGCCACCTCTTGAGGTACGAGGGGATTGTTGGGATTCCTCTTGAGTGGAAAAAGGGGAAGCGGCCCTCATCTTGAGATGAAGAGGGGAACACAGTGCTCTTCTTGAGTTGTGATGGGAAGCCTGGGGTTCCTCTCAAGTTGTGATGGGGCTCTCAGGGAACCTCTCATGTTGTCTCAGGGAAGTCAGGCCTCCTTTCAAGTTGTGAGGGGCTCCTTGGGATTTCTTTCAAGTCACTGCAGGGTAATCAGCCCTCATTTCGTGATGAGTTGGGGAACATGGGGCACTTCTATGTTGCACCAGGAAACTCGGGGTTCCTATCAAGTTGTGACAGGGACCTCCGGGAACCTTGTGTTTCCTCAGGAAAGTCAGGCCTTCTTTTGAGTTGTGAGGAGCACATCAGGATTCCTCTCATTTCACCACAGGGGAATAGGGCCTCATCGTGAGTTGAGGTGGGAAACTCGGTGTACCTCTCCAGCTGCGACAGGGATCTTGGGGTTAATATCAAGTTTCATCAGGGGAATTAGGCCTCATCTCATTTCGAGGCATGGAACTCCACTTTCCTCTTGAGTTGTAAAAGGGGTGTCAGACCTCCTGTAGAGTTGAGGCAGGGAATTTGGGCTTTTTCTACAGATACAACAGGGTAGTCAGACCTCCCTTCATGTTGTGAGGAGATACTTGGGGCTCCATTCGAGTTGGTGCAGGAGAATCAGGCCTTATCTCAAGTTGAGGGGGACCTCAGTGTCCTTTTGACTTGCAGCAGGAAACGCGGGGTACCTATTGAGTTTCAATAGGTTAGACAGGCCTCCTCTTGAGGTGGGAGGGGAAAGTTGGGATTCCTCTCCAGTCGAAGCAGGGGAATCAGCCCTCATCTCGAGATGAAGTGGGAAACATGGTACTCTTCTCGTGTTGCTGTGGGAAAACTGGAGTTCCTCTTGAGTTGCAAAGGGTATCTTGGGGAGCCTCTTGAGTTGCATAAAGGGAGTCAAGCCTCCTTTTGAATTTCGAGAGGGAACTCAGAATTGCTTTCTAGGCAATGCAGCAGAAATGGACCTCATCTAGCATTGATGGGTTAATCTTGTGATTTTTCTTGAGTTGCAGTGGAAAGCTTGGTGTTTTCAGCCATGAAATTAAAAGACGCTTACTCCTTGAAAGGAAAGTTATGACCAACCTAGACAGCATATTAAAAAGCAGAGACATTACTTTGTTAACAAATGTCCATCTAGTCAAGAGTATGGTTTTTCCAATAGTCGTGTATGGATGTGAGAGTTGGACTATAAAGAAAGCTGAGCGCCGAAGAATTGATGCTTTTGAACTGTGGTGTTGGAGAAGACTCCTGAGAGTCCCTTGGACTGCAAGGAGATCCAAGCAGTCCATCCTAAAGGAGATCAGTAATGGGTGTTCACTGGAAGGACTGATTTTGAAGCTGAAACTCCAATAACTTTGGCCACCTCACGCAAAGAGTGACTCATTGGAAAAGACCTTGATGCTGTGAAGGATTGGGGGCAGGAGGAGAAGGGGACGACAGAGAATGAGATGGCTGGATGGCATCACTGACTCAATGGACAGGAGTTTCTATAGACTCTGGGAGTTGGTGATGGACAGGGAGGCCAGGCATACTGCAATTCATGGGGTTGCAAAGAGTCAGACACAACTGAGTGACTGAACTGAACTTTCTCCAGTTATGACGGACTCAGGGAACCTCTCTTGTTGCCTCAGGGAAGTCAGGTCTCCTCTCAAATTGTGAGGGACCACCTTAGAATTCCTCTTGAATCTCTGCAGGGGGATAGGTCCTTATTTCCAGTTGAGGCGGGAAACTCCAGGTTCCTCTCCAGTTTCGACAGGGACCTGGGAGTTCCTGTCGAGTTTCAACAGGGGAGTCAGGCCTCATCTCATTTTAAGGCACTGAACTCCGCTTTCCTCTCAAATTGTAAATGTCGGGTTAGGCCTCCTGTTGAGTTGAGATGAGGAACTTGGGCTTTTTATAGAGGTGCAACAGGGGAATCAGACCTCTCTTCATGTTTGAGGGGATACTCGGGGTTCCATTCAAGTCAGAACAGGGGAATCAGACCTTATCTCGAGTTCAGGGAGAACTCGGTGTCCATTTGACTTGCAGCATGAACCATGGGGTTCCTGTCAAGTTTCAATAGGTGAGACAGGCCTTCTCTTGAGGTGAGAGGGGAAAGTTGGGATTCCTTTTGGGTCAAAGCAGGGGAATCGGTCCTCATCTCAAGATGAGGTTGGGAATAAGGGGCTCTTCTCGAGTTGTGGTGGAAAACTCGGTGTTCCTCTAGAGTTTCCAGAGGTATCTGTGGGAACCTCTTGAGTTGCATAAAGGGACTCAAACCTCTTTTAAAGTTTTGAAAGGGAATGCGAGATTGCTCTCGAGGCATTGCAGGGGAAAAGGGCCTCATCTTACGGTAAGGGGGAATCTCGTGGTTTTTTCATGGTGCATCTGGAAGGTTGGGGTTCCTCTCGAGTTGTGACGGGGACCTCAGGGAGCCCCTCATGTTGCCTCAGGGAATTCAAATTTCCTTTTGAGTTGTGAGGGGTAGCAAGGGATTGCTCTTGAGTCACTACAGGGTAATTGGCCCTCATCACGCATTGAGTGGGAAATATAGTGGTGTTTCTCGAGGTGAGGCAGGAAGATTTGGATTTCTCTCGATTTGTGAAGTGGACCTCAGGGAATCTCTCATGTTGCCTAAGGGAAGTGAGGCCTCCATTCAAGTTTCAAGGGGTATGTCGGGATTCCTCTCGAGTCACTGCAGGGGAATAAGGCCTCATCTACCATTGAGGGGGAATCTTGTGGTGTTTCTCTAGTTGCAGAGGGATGCTTTGTGTTCCTCTCGAGTTGCGATGGGGACCTCAGGAACTTCAAATATTGCCTCAGGGAAGTCAGGCCTCCTTTCAACTTGTGAGGGGCACCTCGGGATTCCTCTCGAGTTGCTGCATGAAAATAGGGCCTCATTTTGAGTTGAAGTGGGAAACTCAGGGTTTCTCTAAGTTGTGACAGGGATCTTGGGGTTTCTATCAAGTTTCAACAGGGGAGTCAGGCTTCCTCTCCTTTTGAGTCATAGAACTCTGCTTTGCTTTTGAGTTGTAAAACAAGTGTCAGGCCTCCTCGCAAGTTCAGGCAGGGAGCTTGGAGTTTTTCTAGAGGTGCAACAGGGAAGTCAAACCTCCCTTCATGTTGTGAGGGGATACTCGGGCTTCCATTCTAGTCAGTGCAGGGGAATCAGGCCTTATCTCGAGTTGAGGAGGAACTCGGTGTCCATTTGACTTGCGGAGGAAATGCGGTCTTCCTCTCTAGTTTCAATAGGTGAGACAAGACTCCTCTTGAGGTGGAAGGGGAAAGTCGGGATTCCCTTCCAGTTGAAGCAGGGGAATCAGCCTTCATTTTGTGATGAGGTGGGGAACACAGGGCTCTTTTTGAGTTGTGGCGGGATACTTGGGATTCCTCTCGAGTTGTGACAGATATCTTGGGGAACCTCTTAAGTTGCATAAAAAGAGTTGAGCCCTCCTTCATGTTTTGAGATAAACACAGTATTGTTCTCAAGGCACTGCAGTGGAAAAGGGCCTCATCTTGCATTGAGGGGGGAATCTCATGGTTTTCCTCGAGGTGCTGTGGGAAGCTTGGGGTTCATCTCGACTTTCAACGGGGACCTCAGGGAACCTCTCGTGTTGCCTCAGAAAGTGAAGTCTCCTTTTGAGTTGTGAGGGGGAGTGCATGATTGAGCTTGAGTCACTCCAAGGGAATCAGGCCTCATCTTGCACTGAGGGGAGAATCTCGTGGCATTTCTCGAGTTTCTGAGGGAAGTTTTGGGTTCCTCTCTACTTGCGACCGGGACCTCAGGGAACCTCTCATGTTGCCTCAGGGAAGTCAGATTTGTTTTCCAGTTGTGAGTGGCACCTCGGGATTCCTCTCGTAGTGCTACAGGGAAATAGGGCATAGTCTAGAGCTGTGGAAGGAAACTCAGGGTTCCTCTCCAGGTGTGACAGGTATCTCATGGTTCCTATAGATTTTCAACAGGGGCGTCAGGGCACATCTCCTTTTGAGGCATGAAACTCCGATTTCCTCTCAAGTTGTAAAAGGGGTGTCAGGCCTCCTGTCAAATTCAGGCGGGGAACTTGGCCTTTTTCTTGTGATCAACAGGGGAGTAAGTCCTCCCTTCATGTTGTGAGGGGATACTCGGGGTTCCATGTGAGTCGGTGCAGGGGAATTAGGCCTTATTTTGAACTGAGGGGGAACTTGGTGTCCTTTCGACTTGTGTCAGGAACGACAGGGTTCCTCTCGAGTCGAATCAGGGGAATTAGCCATCATCTTGAGATGAGGTGGGGAACATGGGGCCCTCATTTAATTGTGGTGGGAAACTCAGGGCTCTACTCGAGTGGCAACGGGTATCTCAGAAACCCCTTCAGTTGCATAAATGGAGTCAAGCCTCCTTCTGAGGTTCCAGAGGGAACTCAGGATTGCTCTAAGGCCTTGCAGCAGGAAAGGGCCTCATCTAGCATTGAGGGGGGAATCTCGTGATTTTTCTCAAAATGCGACAGACAGCATGGTTTCCTCTCGAGTTGCGACGGGTACCTCAGTGTACCCTCAGTGTTCCCTGTTGCCTCAGGGAATTCAAGTCCTTTTGAGTTGTGAGGGGGTAGCGACAGATTCCTCTTGAGTGACTGCAGGTGATTCCAGCCTCATCTTACATTGAGCGGGAAATCTAGTGGTGTTTTTCGAGTTGTGGCGGGAAGATACGGATTTCTCTCAACTTGCGAAGGGGACCTCAGGGAACCTCTCATGTTGCCTCAGGGAAGTCAGGCCAATATTCAAGTTGTGAGTGGTACCTCGGGATTCCTCTTGAGTTGCTGAAGGGGAATAGGGCTTCATCTCAAGATGAGGTTTGGAACACGTAGCTTTTCTTGAACTGTGACCGGAAACTCGTGGTTCCTCTCGAGTTGCAACATGTATCTTGGGCCACCTCCTAAATTGCATAAAGGGAAATTCATTTTGAGTTTCCAGAGGGAACTCAGGATGGCACTCGATGTGCTGCAGGGGAAAAGGGCCTCAGCTCGCTTTGAGGGGAGAATCTTGTGGTTTTTGTCGAGTTGCTGAGGGAAGCTTGGGTTTCTACTCGAGTTGTGACGGCGACCTCAGGGAACCTCTCGTGTTGCCTCAGGGAAGTCAAATCTCCTTTCGAGTTGTGAGGTAGAGCATGGGATTGCTTTTAAGTCACTACAGGGGAATCGGGCCTCATCTTGCATTGAGGGGGGAATGTCATGGGGTTTCTCCAGTTTTGGCCAGAAGCTTGGGTCATTCTGGAAATTCAACGTGCACCTCTGGGAACCTCTCCTGTTGCCTCAGGGAAGTCAGGCCTTCTTTCAAGTTGCAAGGGGCACCTTGGGATTCCTCTTGAGTCGCTGCATGGGAATAGGGCCTCATCACGAATTGAGGCAGGAAACTCAGGGTTCCACTCCAGTTTTGACAGAGATCTTGGGGGTCCTATTAAGTTTCAAGAGGGGAGTCAGGCCTTGTCTCATGTTGAGGCATGGAATTCCGTTTTCCTTTCAAGTTGTAAAAGGGGTGTCAGGTCTCCTGTCGAGTTCAGGTGGGGAACTTGGGCTTTTTTTAGAAGTGTAACAGGGGAGTCAGACCTCCCTTATTACTGTAAGAGGATACTTGGGGTTCCATTTGAGTTGGTGCAGGAGATTCAGGCCTTATCTAGAGTTGAGGTGGAACTCGGTGTCCTTTTGATTTGTGACAGGAATGGTGGGATCCCTCTTGAGTTTCAATAGGTGAGACAGGCCTCCTCTTGAGGGGAGGGGAGAAAGCCAGGATTCATCTTGAGTCAAAGTGGGGGAATTGGCCCTCATCTTGAGATTACAAGGGTAACACGTAGCTCTACTCTAGTTGTGGCTGGAAAATTGGGGTTCTTCTTGTGTTGAAAAGGGTATTGTGGGGAAACTCTTGAGTTGCAAAAAAAGAGTCAAGCCTCCTTTTTGAGTTTCTAGAGGGACATCATGATTGCTGTCGAGGCACTGCAGGGGAAAATGGCCTCATCTCTCATTGAGGGGGAAATCTAGTGGTTTTTCTCAGGTTGTGAAGGGAATCTTTGTTTTCCTCTGGAGTTGAATTGGGGACCTCAGGTAACCTCGAAGTCAAGTCTCCTTTAGAGTTGTGAGGGGGAGTGAAGCATTGCTCTCAAGTCACTGCAGTGGAATTGGGCCTCATCTGGCATTGAGGAGGGAATCTCGTGTTTTTTATCGAGTTGCACTGCACAGCTTTGGGGTCTCTCAAGTTGAAACAGGGACCTCAGGGAACTTCTCATGTTGCCTCAGGGAAGTCAGGTCTTCTTTCTATTGCGTGGGGCACCTTGGGATTCCTCTTGAGTCGCTGCAAGGGAATAGGACATCATCTCAGGTTGAGACTGGAATCTCAGGGTTCCTCTGCAGTTGCAACAGGGATCACAGGTTTCCTATTAGTTTCAACAGGTGGTGTCATGGCTTGTCTCGTGTTGAGGCATGGAACTCTGCTTTCCTCTCGAGGTGTAAAAAGGGAGTCAGTATTCCTGTCGAGTTCAGGCGGGTAACTTGTGCTTTTTCTAGAAGTGCAACAGGGGAGTCAGACCTCCCTTTGGGTTGTGAGGGGAGACTCGGAGTTCCATTGGAGTTGGGACAGGGGAATCTGGCCTTATCTCGAGTTGAGGGGGAATTCATTGTCCTTTCAACTTGTGGCAAGAAATGCAGAGTTTCTCTCGAGTTTCAATAGGCCAGACAGGCCTCCACTTGAGGTGCGAGGGGAAAGTCGGGATTCCTCTCGAGTGGAAGCAGGGGAATCGGCTCTCATCTCGAGTTGAGCTTGGGAACACAGGACCCTTCTTGAGATGTGGCGTGAAACTCGGGGTTCCTCTCAAGTTGAGACGGGTATCTCGAGGAACCTCTTGAGTTGCATAAAGGGAGTCAAGGCTCCTTTCGAGTTTTGAGAGGTAACTCTGGATTGCTCTTGAGGCAATGAAGGAGAAATGGGCCTCATATTGCATCGAATGGGGAATCTTGTGATTTTTTTAGAGTTGTGATGGGAAGCTTGAGGTTCCTCTTGAGTTGGGACAGGAAACTCTGGGAACATCTTGTGTTGCCTCAAGGAAGTCGTCTCTTTTCGAGTTGTGAGGGGCACCTCAGGATTCCTCTTGAGTCACTGCAGGGGAATAGGGCATCATCTCAAGTTGAAACGGGAAATTCAGGGTACCTCTCCAGTTGTGACAGGGATCTTGGGGTTCCTATCGAGTTTCATCAGGGGAGTCAGGGCTCATCTTGTGTTGAGGCATGGAACTCTGCTTTCCTCTCGAGTTGTAAAAGTGGTGTCCGGACTCCTGTCGAGTTCAGGCGGAGAACTTGGGTTTTTTTCTAGAGGTGCAATGGGGAGTAGACCTCCCTTATTGTTGTGAGGGGATACTTGGGGTTCCATTTGAGTCCGTGAAGGGAATCAGGCCTTGTCTCGAGCTGAGTGGGAACTCGGTGTCATTTTGACTTGTGGCCAGATCTACGAGTTTCCTCTTGAGTTTCAATAGGTGAGACAGGCCTTCCCTTGAGGTGTGAGGAGAAAGTCAGGATTCCTCTCAAGTTGAAGCAGGGGAATAGGGCCTCATTTCACATTGATGGGGGAATCTTGTGGTGTTTCTAGAGTTGTGGTGGGAAGCTTTGGTTTCCTCTTAAGTTGCGATGGGGACCTCAGGGAACCTCTCATGTTGCCTCAGGGAAGTCAGACCTCTTTTCAAGTTGTGAGGGGCACCTGGGATTCCTCTCAGGTCACTGCAAGGGAATAGGTCCTCATCTCCAATTGAGGCGGGAAACTCGGGGTTCCTCTCCAGTTGCGATGGACATCTCAGGGTACCTCTTGAGATGCATAAAGGGAGTCAAGCCTCCTTTAGAATTTCGAGAAGGAACTAGGTATGGCTCTCGAGGCACTGCAGCAAAAGGGCCTCGTGTCACACAGAGTGGGGAATCTTGTGGTTTTTCTTGAGTTGCAGCAGGAAGCTTGGGGTCCCTCTCGAATTGTGACAGAGACCTCAGGGAACCTCTCGTATTGCCTCAGGGAAGTTAAGTCTCCTTTTGAGTTATGAGGGAGAGCGCAGGATTGCTCTCCAGTCACTGCAGGGGTATTGGGTCTCATTTCACATTGAGAGGGGAATTTCGTGGTGTTTCTCTAATTGCAGCGGGAAGTTTTGGGTTCCTCTTGAGTTGTGATGGGGACCTCAGGGAACCTTTATTGTTGCCTCGGGGAAGTCAGGTCTCCATTCATGTTGTGAGAGGCACCTCGGGATTCCTCTTGAGTCGCTGCAGGGAAATAGGTCCTCATTTCGAATTGAGGCGGGAAACTCAGGGTTCTTCTAGGTTGTGACAGGGGTCTCTGTGTTTCTATAGAGTTTTAAGAGGGGAGTCAGGCCTCGTGTCGTGTTGAGGCATGGGTCTCTGGTTTCCTCTTGCCCCTGCCGAGTTCAAGCTGAGAACTTTGGTTTTTTCTAGAGGTGCAACATGAGAGTCAGACCTCCGTTTGTGTTGTGAGGGATACTTGGTGTTCCAATTGAGCTGGTGCATGGAATCAAGGCTTATCTCGAGTTGAGGGCGAATATGGTGTCCTTTCCACTTGTGGCAGGAATCGCGGGGTTCCTCTCGAGTTTCCATAGATGAGACCAGCCTTCTCTTGTGGTGTGAAGGGAAAGTCGGATTCCTCTGGAGTTGAAGCAGGGGAATTGGCTCTCATCTCGAGATGAGGTGGGGAATACGAGGCTCTTCTTGAGTTGCAGCAGGAAACTCGGGGTTCCTCTCAAGTTGCAACGGGTGTTTCTGGGAACATCTTGAGTTGCATAAAGAGAGTCAAGGTCCTTTCGAGTTTCGTGTGGGAACTCGGGATTGTTCTCGAAGCATTGCTGGGGACAAAGGCCTCATTACACATTGAAGGGAGAATCTCATGGTTTTTCTCAAGTTGTGGAGGGGAGATTGGGGTTCCTCTTGAGTTTCCACGGGGATCTCAGGTAACCTCTTGTGTTTACTCAGGGAAGTCAAGTCTCCTTTCAATTGTGAGGGGAAGTGCTGGATTGTTCTAGAGTCACTGCAGGGAATTGGGCCTCATATCACATTGAGGCGAGAATCTCGTGGTGTTTCCCGAGTTGCGGCAGGAAGCTTTGTTGCTCTCGGGTTGCAACGGGACCTCAGGGAACCTCTCATGTTGCTTCAGGGAAGTCAGGCCTCCTTCCGAGTTGCAAGTGGCACTGCAGGATTCCTCTCGAGTTGCTGCAGGGTAATAGGGCCTCATCTCTAGTTTAGGCTGGTACCTCAGTGTTCCTCTCCAATTGCCACAGTGATCTCGGGGTTCCTACTGAGTTCAAGAGGGGAGTCAGGCCTCATCTCAAGTTGAGGCATGGAACTCCACTTTCCTCTCAAGTTGTCAGGCCTCATGTCAAGTCCAGATGGTGAACTGGGCTTTTTCTAGAGGTGCAACAGTGGAGTCAGACCTCCATTCGTGATATGAGGGGATACTCGTGGTTCCATTTGAGTTGGTGCAGGGGAATCAGGCCTTATCTCGATTAGAGGGGAAACTCAGTGTCCTTTCGGCTTGTGGAAGGAACCATGGGGTTCCTCTCGAGTTTCGATAGGCAAGACAGGCCTCCTCTTGATGTTCGAGGGGAAAGTCGGGATTCCTCTAGAGTAGAAGTAGGGGACTAGACTCTCATCTTGAGATGAGGTGGGGAACACGGTGCTCTTCAGAGAATTTGGGGTTCCTATCGAGTCGTGACAGGTATCTTGCAGAACCTCTTGAGTTGCATAAAGGAGTCAAGCCTCCTTTCGAGTTTTGAGCGGGAACTTGTTATTGCTCTCAAGGCACTGCAGGGTGAAAGGGCTTCATCTTGCATTGAGGGAGGAATCTTGTGGTTTTTCTTGAGCTGTGGTGGGAAGCTTGGGGTTCCTCTTGAGTTGTGATGGCAACCTCAGGGAACCTCTCATGTGGCCTCAGGGAAGTCAAACCTCCTTTTGAGTTGAGGGGCACCTCAGTATTCCTCTTGAGTCACTTCAGGGAAATAGGGCCTCATCTTGAGTTGAGGCAGGAAACTCAGGGTATGTCCCCAGTTGCCACAGAGATCTCAGGGTTCCTATAGAGTTTCAAGAGGGCAGTCAGGCCTTATCTCATGTTGAGGCATGGAACTCTGCTTTCCTTTCAAGTTGTAATAGCGTTTTCAGGCCTTCTGTTGAGTTGAGAAGCGTCTCAAAAGTAGGATACAACTGAAGCTACTTAGCACACATGCATGCACTCGGATAGCATTCATCTCTGTAATACCTCCAGGAATGTAGTACTATTGTAAAAATTTCCTAGAAATGGTCAGTTTTAACCTCTTCCATTTGGAATATCTCACCATGAAACCACTTAATCCACATTTTAGGGAACCTATGTGGGGGTGCTGCCAATTGCTAAGAATATATATTCTAATTATACATTTTGGAACTTGGAAAATAACCATAGAATGAGTTCAGGAACTCCCTGGACTCACTATGAGGTGAAACTGAGCTAAAGTTCTGTTGATAATTTGGCCCCCATAAGGTTCTACTGTGGCTGGATGACCACAGTGACAATTTGTGTCTCTTGGAATCAATGTCATTTCACAACCAGTGTTCAGTTCAGTTAAGTCGATCAGTTGTGTCCAACTCTTTGTAACCCCATGGACTGCAGCACATCAGGCTTCTCTGTCCATCAACAATTCCAGGAGCTTACTCAAACTCATGTCTATCAAGTCAGTGATGCCATGCAACCAAATCATCCTATGTTGTCTCCTTCTCCCACCTTCAAACTTTCCCAGCATGAGGGTCTTTTCCAATGAGGCAGTTTTTCACACCAGATGACAAAAGTACTTGAGTTTCAGCTTCAGCATCTGTCCTTCCAATGCATAGTCAGGACTGATTTCCTTTAGTATTGACTGCTGAGATTTCCTTGTAGTCCAAGGGAGTATCAAGAGTCTTCTCCAACACCACAGTTCAAAAGCATCAATTCTTCAGTGCTTAACTTTCTTTATAGTCCAACTCTCATATCCATACATGACTACCGGAAAAACAATAGCTTTGACAAGACAGACCTTAGATGGCAAAGTAATGTCTTTGCTTTTTAGCATGCTGTCTAGATTGGTCATAGATTTTCTTCCAAGGAACAAGTGTCTTTTAATTTTAAGGCTGCAGCCACCATCTGCACTGATTTTGGAGCCCCCCCCCAAATAACGTGTCCAGTAGTTTTAGAAAATTATAGTTATTTCCTTTTCCCAAGTGAATTTAACTTGATAAAATCTTTGAGTCCCTCTTGGGAAGGTGGAATAAATGCTAAAAATAAAAATTCTGGCTATTGTTGCAAGCCCTTTTTTAGAGGATCCAAACTCCCCTTCATTGAAAAGTTTCTGGGGCTGTAAACTGGCTCAATTACAGAAATTAATGAGGAGCTATGACTATCTATTTTAATAATTTTAGTTCAGTTTTGGTCGACTTAGGTTGATTTGCATCGGTAGGTGCCCAATATGCTACTGGAGATCAGTGGAGAAATAATTCCAGAAAGTATGAAGAGATGGAGCCAAAGCAAAAACAACACTCAGTTATGGAAGTGACTGGTCTGATGGAAGCAAGGTCTGATGCTGTAAAGAGCAATATTGCATAGGAATATGAAATGTTAGGTCCATGAATCAAGGCACATTAGAAGTGGTCAAACAGCAGATGGCAAGAGTGAACGTTGACATTTTAAGAATCAGCAAACTAAAATGGGCTGAATGAGTGAATTTAACTGAGATGAGCATAGTATATACTACTGTGGGCAAGAATCCCTTAGAAGAAATGGAGTAGCTATCATAGTCAACAAAAGAGTCCAAAATGCAGTACTGAATGCAATTTCAAAAATGACGGAATGATCCCTGTTCATTGCCAAGGCAAATCATTCAATATCTTGATAATCCAAGTCTATGCCATGATCAGTAATGCTGAAGAAGCTGAAGTTGAATGATTCTGTGAAGACCTACTAGACCTTTTAGAACTAACATACAAAAAAGATGTCCTTTTCATTATAGGGGACTGGAATAAAAATGTAGGAAGTCAAGAAACACCTGGAGTAACAGGCAAATTAGGCCTTGGAGTACAGAATTAAGCAGGACAAATGCTAATAGGGTTTTGCCAAGAAAATGCACTGGTCATAGCAAACACCCTCTTCCAACAACAGAAGAGAAGACTTTACACATGGACATTGCCAGATGGTCAACACTGAAATCAGATGATTATATTCTTTGCAGCCAAAGATGGAGAAGCTCTATACAGTCAGCAAAAATAAGACCAAGAGCTGACTGTGACATGAACTCCTTATTGCCAAATTCAGACTCAAATTGAAGAAAGTGGGGAAAACCACTAGACCATTCAGGTATGACCTAAATATGACCTAAATCAAATCCCTTATGATTATACAGTAGAAGTGAGAAATAGAGTTAAGTGACTAGATCTGATAGATAGAGTGCCTGATGAACTATGGACAAAGGTTCATGACATTGTACAGGAGCCAAGGATCAAGACGATCCTCAAGAAAAAGAAATGCATAAAAAGCAAAATGGTTGTCTGAAGAGCTCTTAAAAATAGCTGTTAAAGAAGAGAAGCCAAAAGAAAAAGAGAAAAGGAAATATATACCCATTTGAACGCAGAGTTCCAAAGAATAGCAAGGAGACATACGAAAGACTTCCTCAGCGATCAGTGCAAAGAAACAGAGGAAAACAGTAGAATGAGAAAGACTAGAAAGGTCTTCAAGAAAATTATAGATATCAAGGGGACATTTCCTGCAAATATGAGCACAATAAAAGACAGAAATCGTATGGATGTAACAGAAGAAGATGATATTAAGAAAAGATGGCCTGGATACACAGAAGAACTAAATAAAAAAAGATCTTCATCACCCAGATAATCACGATGGTGTGATCACTCAACCAGAGCCAGACATCCTGGAATGCAAAGTCAAGTGGACCTAGGAAACATCAGTATGAACAAAGCTAGGGGAGGTGATGGAATTCTAGTTGAGCTATTTCAAATCCTAAAAGATGATGCTGTGAAAGTGCTTCACTCAATATGCAAACATATATGGAAAACTCAGCAGTGGCCACAGAACTGGAAAATGTCAGTTTTCATTCCAATCCCAAAGAAAGGCAATGCCAAAGAGTGATAAAAATACCTCACAGTTGCACTCACCTCACACGCTAGTGAAGGAATGATAAAAATTCTCCAAGCCAGGCTTCAATAATATGTGACCCGCAAAATTCCAGATATTCAAGCTGGTTTTAGAAAAGCCAGAGGAACCAGAAATTAAAATGCCAACATCCAGTGGATCATCAAAAAAGCAAGAGAGTTCCAGAAAAACATCTATTTCTGCTTTATTGACTATGCCAAAGGCTTTGAATGTGTGGATCACAGCAAACTGTGGGATATTCTGAAAGAGATGGGTATGCAAGACCATCTCACCTGCCTCTTGAAATATCTGTATGCAGGTCAGGAAGCAACAATTCGAACAGGACATGGAACAACAGACTGGTTCCGAATAGGAAAATGATTACATCAGCGCTGTATATTGTCACCTGCTTATTTAACTTATATGTAGAGTACATCATGGCAGCCCACTCCAGTGTTCTTGCCTGGAGAATCCCAGGGACAGGGAAGCCTGGTGGGCTGCCATCTATGGGGTCGCACAGAGTCGGACACAACTGAAATGACTTAGCAGTAGCAGAGTACATCATGAGAAACACTGGGCTGGAAGAAGCACAAGCTGAAATTAAGATTGCCAGAAAGAATATCAATAACCTCAGATATGCAGATGACACCACCCTTATGGCAGAAAGTGAAGAAGATCTAAAGAGCCTCTTGAGGAAAGTGAAACAGGAGAGTGAAAAAGTTGCCTTAAAGCTCAACATTCAGAAAGCTAAGATCATGGCTTCTGGTCCCATCACTTCATGGCAAATAGATGGGAAAGCAGTGGAAACAGTATTAGACTTAATATTTTTGGTGCTGAGATCACTGCAAATGGTGATTACAGCCAAGAAATTAAAAGAGGCTTACTCTTGGAAGAAAATTATGACCAACCTAGACAGCATATTAAAAAGCAGAGACATTACTTTGCCAACAAAGGCCCATCTATTTAAGGCTATGGTTTTCTAGTAGTCATGTATGAATGTGAGAGTTGGACCATAAAGAAAGCTGAGCACTGAAGAATTGATGCTTTTGAACTGTGGTGTTAGAGAAGACTTGAGATTTTCTTGGCCTGAAAGAAGATACAACCAGTCCATCCTAAAGGAAATCAGTCCTGAATTTTCACTGGAAGGACTGATGCTGAAGCTGAAACTCCAATACTTTGGCCACCTGATGTGAAGAGCTGCCTCATTGGAAAAGACCCTGATGCTGGGTAAGTCTGAAGGTTGGAGAAAAAGGGGATAACAGAGGATGAGATGATTGGATGGCATCACTGATTCAATGAGTTTGAGTAAATCTGGGAGTTGGTGATGGACAGGGAAGCCTGACATGCTGCAGTCCATGGGGTAGCAGAGTCAGACATGACTCAATGACTGCACTGAACTGATAATCCTGATAAATACTAATGCCAAGAAGTATGGGCTTGCAGGTGGCGTTAGTAGTAAAGAACCTATCTGCCAATGCAGGGGGCATAAGAGACACAGGATTAATTCCTGCATTGGGAAGATCCTCTGGAAGAGGGCATGGCAGCCCACTCTAGTATTTTTGCCTGGAGAATTCCATGGACAGAGGAGCCTGGTGGGCTACACTCCATAGGTCACAAACAGTAGGATACGACTGAAGTGACTTAGCAAGCATGCACGCAGTCTCTGTATGATATGAAGAAATAAAATGTGGGTTTAGTCTCCATGCTGTGGATGAAAAAAAGTAAAAGCAAAAAAATGTACCGTCTTAAACAGTATATAGTGGCATCAGGAATTTGCTCCATCATCTGCACTCTCAGAATTAAATGCTGGGTTTAGTTTGCTGCAAATGTATAGATGAAGCAGTTTCATCTGTTTCAGTTTTAATGTGAAGTTAGTTGCCATTGACTCCATGGAAAGTGGATTGGAATATATGAGGTGTGGTTTTACTCTGCATGAGTTGCATTTGCTCAAGCTAGTCAGATCACTTATAATTATAATGGGAACCTGTCCTTTTTGAATTATATGGAGACAGAAAATGACAATATACATTTAATATGAAGACTACACGTGTATATATCTCTGTGGGTGTATGCAAATAAATCCAATATTTGCATATTGAAGTCTTAGTCCCTAGGAGATAATAATGTAACTGCTTTGGAGATAGTCCTTGAGGAGGCAATTAACTGAAAGTGATGCCTTTAGGGCAGATCTTATCTAATATAATTGTTGACCATGTAAGAAGAGATTATGAAGAAGGGAATGGCAACCCACTCCAGTATTCTTGTCTGGATAATCCCGTGGGCAGAGGAACATGTTGGGCTACAGTTCATGTGGTCACAAAGTATTGGACACGACTCAGAGACTAAGTAAGCAAGAAGAGATTCAGTTCAGTCGCTCAGTTGTGTCTGACTCTTTGAGACCCCATGAATCGCAGCACACCAGGCTTCCCTGTCCATCACCAACTCCTGGAGTTCACTGAGATTCACCTCCATTGAGTCAGTGATGCTATCCAGCCATCTCATCCTCTATCGTCCCCTTCTCCTCCTGCCCCCAAATCCCTCCCAGCATCAAAGACTTCCAATGAGTCAGCTCTTCTCATGAGGTGGCCAGAGTACTGGAATTTCAGCTTTAGCATCATTCCTGCCAAAGAAATCCCAGGGCTGATCTCCTTCAGAATGGACTGGTTGGATCTCCTTGCAGCCCAAGGGACTCTCAAGAGTCTTCTCCAACACCACAGTTCAAAAGCATCAATTCTTCGGCGCTCAGCCTTCTTCACAGTCCAACTCTCACATCCATACATGACTACTGGAAAAACCATAGCCTTGACTAGACGGACCTTTGTTGGCAAAGTAATGTCTCTGCTTTTCAATATGCTATCTAGGTTGCTCATAAATTTCCTTACAAGGGGTAAGCGTCTTTTAATTTCATGGCTGCAATTACCATCTGCAGTGATTTTGGAGCCCCCCAAAATAAAGTCTGACACTGTTTCCACTGTTTCCCCATCTATTTCCCATGAAGTGATGGGACCAGATGCCATGATCTTCGTTTTCTGAATGTTGAGTTTTAAGCCAACTTTTTCACTCTCCTCTTTCACTTTCATCAAGAGGCTTTTTAGTTCCTCTTCACTTTCTGCCATAAGGGTGGTGTCATCTGCATATCTGAGGTTATTGATATTTCCCCCAGCAATCTTGATTCCAGCTTGTGCTTCTTCAAGTCCAGCGTTTCTCATAATGTATTCTGCATATAAGTTAAGCAAGCAGGGTGACAATATACAGCCTTGACGTGCTCCTTTTCCTATTTGGAACCAGTCTGTTGTTCCATGTCCAGTTCTAACTGTTGCTTCCTGACCTGCATACAGATTTCTCAAGAGGCAGGTCATGTAGCCTGGTATTCCCATCTCTCTCAGAATTTTCCACAGTTTATTGTGATCCACACAGTCAAAGGCTTTGGCATAGTCAATAAAGCAGAAGTAGATGTTTTTCTGGAACTCTCTTGCATTTTCCATGATCCGGCAGATGTTGGCAATTTGATCTCTGGTTCCTCTGCCTTTTCTAAAACCAGCTTGAACATCAGGAAGTTCACGGTTCACATATTGCTGAAGCCTGGCTTGGAGAATTTTGAGTATTACTTTACTAGCGTGTGAGATGAGTGCAATTGTGTGGTAGTTTGATCACTCTGTGGCATTGCCTTTCTTTGGGATTGGAATGAAAACTGACCTTTTCCAGTCCTGTGGCCACTGCTGAGTTTTCCAAGTGTGCTGACATATTGAGTGCAGTACTTTCACAGCATCATCTTTCAGGATTTGAAATAGCTCTACTAGAATTCCATCACCTCCACTAGCTTTGTTCATAGTGATGCTTTGTAAGGCCCACTTGACTTCACATTCCAGGATGTCTGGGTCTAGATGAGTGATCACACCATCATGATTATCTGGGTCGTGAAGATCTTTTTTGTACAGTTCTTCCGTGTATTCTTGCCACCTCTTCTTAATATCTTCTGCTTCTGTTAGATCCATGCCATTTCTGTCCTTTATTGAGCCCATCTTTACATGAAATGTTCCCTTGGTATCTCTAATTTTCTTGAAGAGATCTCTAGTTTTTCCCATTCTGTTCTTTTCCTCTATTTCTTTGCATTGATGGTTGAGGAAGGCTTTCTTATCCCTCCTTGCTATTCTTTAGAACTCTGCATTCAGATGCTTATATCTTTCCTTTTCTCCTTGGCTTTTCACTTGTCTTCCTTTCACAGCTATTTGTAAGGCTTCCCCAGACAGCCATTTTGATTTTTTTTGCATTTCTTTTCCATGGGGATGGTCTTGATCCCTGTCTCCTGTACAATGTCATGAACCTCATTCCATAGACCATCAGGCACTCTATCTATCAGATCTAGGCCCTTAAATCTATTCCTCACTTCCACTGTATAATCATAAGGGATTTGATTTAGGTCATACCTGAATGGTCTAGCTGTTTTCCCTACTTTCTTCAATTTGAGTCTGAATTTGGTAATAAGGAGGTCATGATCTGAGCCACAGTCAGCTCCTGGTCTTGTTTTTGTTGACTGTATAGAGCTTCTCCATCTTTTGCTGCAGAGAATATAATCAATCTGATTTCAGTGTTGACCATCTGGTGATGTCCATATTTAGAGTCTTCTCTTATGTTGTCGGAAGAGGATGTTTGCTATGACCAGTGCATTTTCTTGGCAAAACTCTATTAGTCTTTGACCTGCTTCATTCTGCATTCCAAGGCCAAATTTGCCTGTTACTCCAGGTGTTTCTTGACTTCTTACTTTTGCATTCCAGTCCCCTATAATGAAAAATACATCTTTTTTGGGTGTTAGTTCTAACAGATCTTGTAGGTCTTCATAGAACTGTTCAACTTCAGCTTCTTCAGCATGTGCACTGAAATTCATTAAAAAAAAGATAGCTTGAAGGCAGAGGGTAAAGGCTGCCATCTACAACTGAAGAAGAGAGGCATCAGAAAACAAACAATCCTGCTGTTACATTGATTTCAGACATCTAGACTCCAGAATAGTGAGGAAATAAATTTATTTTTAAAAATATTTATTGAGTATAGTTGATTTACAATGTTCTGTTTGTGTCAGCTATACAGGAAAATGAATCTATTATACTTATACATATATTCACACTTTTTTTTACATTATTTTCCCATATAGACCATTACAGTGGAGAAGGCAATGGCACCCCACTCCAACACTCTTGCCTGGAAAATCTATGGATGGAGGAGCCTGGTAGGCTGCAGTCCATGGGTTAGCTAAGAATCGGACACGACTGAGCGACTTTACTTTCACTTTTCTCTTTCATGCATTGGAGAAGGAAATGGCAACCCACTCCAGTGTTCTTGCCTGGAAAATCCCAGGGGCAGGAGAACCTGGTGGGCTGCTGTCTATGGGGTGGCGCAGAGTCAGACACAACTGAAGCAACTTAGCAGCAGGATCATTAATTATATACTTTATGTAGTAGAACATATATGTCAATCCCAATCTCCTACTACTCCCTGGTAACCATAAGTTTGTTTTCTACATTTGCAACTCTGTTTTGTAGATAAGTTCATTTGGGCCCTTTTTGTAGATTAACTTTTAAGCAATATTATATTTACAAATAATAAATGCAGGAGAGAGTGTGGAAAAAGGGGGAACTCTGCTACACTGTTGGTAGGAATATAAGTTGGTGCAGCTACTTAGAATGCAGTATGGAGATTCCTTAAAAAAATAACAACAGAGCTACCATATGATTCACCAATGCCATCATGGGCATATACATGGAGAAAGCCATATTTGAAAAAAATACATGCACTTCAATGTTCATTGTATCAGTATTTACAGTAGCCAGGACATGGAAGCAACCTCAATGCCCACCAACAGAGGAATGGATAAAGAAAATGTGGGACAATCGTATATTGTCAGGCTCCTTTAATGGACCAGAACCTGATGGTCTGGAGTCGAGGATGAGAAAGTAAAAGAGAGAGAGAAAGAGGCTGATATTCCTTGGTTTATGCAGAAAGCCAATAAAGCTCTTGACACAGAGCTTGCACTGCTACACGTAGGCACCAGGCATCCTCTCATGGGGATGAAGTTACAGTGCACTTCCTCAAGAGTGTCTTAGAAGCCTGGGCAAGAAAGTGAGCTCAGCGGGCTTCTGCACTCTAAAGAATTAGCCTGAGAGAGAGAGAGAGGGGGGGGGGGAGAGAGAGAGAGAGAGAGAGAGAGAGAGAGAGAGAAAAGAAAGACATGGGGACCCAAGCTCTGATGGAGCAGAGATGTTTTATTCCACATAGTGTGGGTATATATGCTGTCTTACAAGGTAACTTTTTTCAACAAAGATAAAAATCAAAAGTCCAGACTTTGTCATAAGGCAATTCATATCAAAGAGAGAGGGTTGTAAATAATCACTTTTACCATATGGTTCATAAAAAGGAAGAGGGTCATAAATAGTTACTTATCACCATATGGAAAAACTAATGAAGGAAATGCATGCATTCTTCAGCCCCAGGAGCGGCTTGCCAACTCCTCTTAATTCCTGAATAGTCAGAAATGAATAAGGAACAGAGGATTCATGACAGATCCAAAACAGCACACAGGAAGCCTCCTGTTAAATACTTCCTGACAGTGTATTCAGTTGAATTCAGTCACTCAGTCGTGTTCGACTCTTTGCGACCCCATGAACTGCAGCACGCCAGGCCTCCCTGTCCATCACCGACTCCCGGAGTTCACCCAGACTCACATCCATTGAGTCAGTGATGCCATCCAGCTATCTTATCCTCTGTCATCCCCTTCTCCTCCTGCCCCCAATCCCTCCCAGCATCAGAGTCTTTTCCAATGAGTCAACTCTTCGCATGAGGTGGCCAAAGTACTGGAGTTTCAGCTTTATTGCTGCTGTTGGTGCTGCTAAGTCGCTTCAGTCGTGTCCGACTCTGTGCAACCCATAGATGGCAGCACACCAGGCTCCCTCGTCCCTGAGATTCTCCAGGCAAGAACACTGGAGTGAGTTGCCATTTCCTTCTCCCAATGCATGAAAGTGAAAGTGAAACTGAAGTCGCTCGGTCATGTCCGACTCTTAGCGGCCCCATGGACTGCAGCCCACCAGGCTCCTCCGTCCACGGGGTTTTCCAGGCAAGAGTACTGGAGTGGGGTGCCATCGCCTTCTCCTACCATAGATCAATTTGGCAGCAATAGTGAAGCTTCAGAACTCAGTTCACAGGGGAATACACAGAAGCAGAATCATAATTAATGAAATGTTTGCTAACATCAAAACCTAAGGGCAATAACTCAGAGGTTCAAGTCCCCATAGGTAATGGCAACCCACTCCAGTACTCTTGTCTGGAAAATCCCATGGATGGAGGAGCCTGGTAGGCTGCAGTCCATGGGGTCGTGAAGAGTCAGGCACGACTGAACGACTTTAATTTCATTTTTCACTTTCCTGAGAAGGAAATGGCAACCCACTCCAGTGTTCTTGCCTGGAGAATCCCAGGGACAGGGCAGCCTGGTGGGCTGCTGTCTATGGGGTTGCACAGGGTCAGACACGACTGAAGTGACTTAGCAGCTTAGCAGCAGCATACCTGGTAAAATAAAAGACCATCTACTAATTATCATTTAGCTACCCAAGACTGGCTCATTTCAGGTAGGTTTCCAGGTCCTATCTTTAAGAATATAAGAGGAAATAACTTTCTGAGAAAGAAAAAAATGTATTTGTAAGTGAAATAATTACGCTTACTTACTCAATTAAATTAACACTGCATTTTTTTTTTTTTGCCAGAAACAATATTGACTTCTCTGATTGGGAACCATATTCTTGAACTTGTTAATAACCACAGTATAAGTTCTTAATGATTTTATTTTCTTTTTGGCTCATAAAAAATCTTTCACTTCTTTTATCATTGGATAAGTGTATACATGAATTGAAGGCTTGTTTCATTTTGTTTAATAAATAATACAACTACCACAGTAAAAGTAAAAACTTGCAAATTAATTCTCATGTGAAAAAATGTCATACCTATATAGGCTTAAGGAAGAAGTTCATTAAATACATTCTATTCTCATATACATCAAAAACATATACAAATCAAGAGGGAGGTAATATATTTATAATTATGGCTGAGTTTCTTCGTTGTATGGCAGAAACCAACACAACATTGTGAAACAATTTTACTCCAATTAATAAAAATAAGCATATCAAACATGACACACACATAAAGACACATACATAAGAGAGGGTATGTGTGTATCTCAGAAAAAATTATTGTCTCTCATCTCATTCCATTTTATAATATTAGAGCCCATTTAAAATCCAAACAGATGCAAATGTGTGCTATTGTTTTCAATTCCTTTTAGATCTTTTCTTTCACTAATCAAGCAACTTGAGTTTTGATAACTATCTCTGCAAAGGGGTAAAGAGTATTGTGACAAATCAATAATAAATTACTAGGAATAAAGGTTGATAATACTTAGATGTCTCACTAACTATTAAACACAACATAAAACCAGTAACAAAATAGTGATCATTATTATTAGTCAATGACATGGTCATTATTTCAGGGATTAATACAAATATTCTTCAATCAATCATGTAGTGAGAAACATTAAAACTGTAATCCCATTTTGTTTCCATGTAAATACTTCCAAGTGTAGAGAATCCTTAGACCTATCTTACAGCTCAACATCTCTAATACATTAGAGTCTTGTTCATATTATTTTGAAGAGGAAAAGAGAGGTAAATTAATTCAAATGTAGCCATTGAGATAAAAAAGTCAGACTCTGACATGACCTTGTAGGAAGTTACATGCCTCATAAATGGCATAATAGATTTGGTTCAGTTTCTCAACAGTCTATTCTAGGTGATTTTTATTATTGGATAATAGATAGCTGAAGAAGTGTTAGTCACTCAGTCATGCTGGACTCTTTGTGACCCCAAGAACTGTAGCCCACCAGGCTCCTCTGTCCATGGAATTCTTTAGGCAAAAATACTGGAATGAGTAGCCATTCCCTTCTCCAAGGGATATTCCTGACTTTGGGATCAAACCTGGGTCTCCCATGTTGCAGGCAGATTCTTTATTGTCTGAACCAACAGAGAAGCCCCAGTAGATAGCTTTGGCTCTTTAAAGAGTGGACACATGATTGGATGCTTTTCTGAATACAAAACACAACTATAGAAAGAAAGTGTTCTGCCTTATGACATTTTGCAGATGTGCAGAAGAGCTACCTATCCATGTATCTTTGTTATTTATTTTTAAAAATATTTTTCTAAGAGTGCAGACAAGAACAAAGAAGGATGAACAGAGACAATTGCTCCTCCATGACTGAATTCATTTTTTTGGGAATTACTGATAACACTGTGAACAAAGTGACCCTATTTATCATGGTTCTCCTTGTTTATCTCATCAATCTTCTGGCAAATCTTGGATTGATAACCCTGATTAGGATGGATCCCCAGCTGCACACTCCCATGTACTTTTGCCTTAGCCACCTCTCCTCTGCTATTCCACAGCCATTGGTCCCAAGATGCTGGTGGACCTATTTGCCAAGAATAAGTCAATCTCTTTCCATGGTTGTGCTCTGCAATACTTGATCTTCTATATCTTTGCTGACTCTGAGTGTCTCCTGCTGGCAGTGATGGCTTATGACCAGTACAAGGCCATCAGCAGCTCCTTGCTCTATGAGGTCAGCATGTCCAGCAAGGTGTGCCCCCTGCTCATGGATGGGGTTTACCTAGTAAGAATGGCAGATGTTCTGATACACACGACATTAGCATTCTGCTTAAGTTTCCATGGGTCAAATGAGATTAACCATTTCTTCTGTGATTTACCTCCACTTTTCCTCCTTTCCTGCTCTGATATACAGGTTAATGAGTTGGCATTATTCCTTGTTTTTGGCTTCATTGAACTGAGTACCATTTCAGGAGTTCTTGTCTTTTATTTTTATATCATCTTTTCAGTCTTGAAGATCCACTCTGTAGAGGGGAGGTTCAAAGCATTCTCTACCTGCACCTCCCACCTAACTGCAGTGGCAATTCTCCAGGGAATTATTCTCTTTACGTATTTCAGGTCGAGTTCATCCTACTCTCTAGATCAAGACAAAATGATTTCATTGTTTTATACTCTAGTGACTCCAATGTTAAACCCTCTGATTTATAGCCTAAGAAACAAGGATGTGATACAAGCCCTAGAAAAAATAAAACTTAAAAGATGATGCTAAATGTTTATATTTCTCTCTCTCACACACAAAAACGTTGTATTTGTAAAATTATGCTGCATCATACAAGAGAAAAGAAGTTGTCTCACTAAATACATAAAATTAATAATAAGCACTGGTTATAAAGTCCTAATTTTAGAAACATTACAACTTCCAAATACAGCATGCTCATATGCATCAAGAATTTATATATGGCACGTTCTCTTTGTTGAAAACTTTCCTGGGTGTTCTAATTTTGTCACATTGTATTGATTCATTCTTTCGTTTATGTACTATTTCAATTACTAGATACTTCTCATGTGTTTACTGATAGATGTTTGAATTTTTTTTTTAATATTCTATGGCATGTACTATACTTTCTGTACTAATGAATATATGCTAGTGCTAAACATAAGCATTTGGTAGCTAGCTAAAAAATTCATAAGATTCCCCAAATCCTCATGAAGTTAAAAAAAAAAATAAGGGTTATAAACTTAAATCTAAAAACAAAACTAGCATGTCTTTGGATAGATACACTCAGTCTCAGATCTAAAAATCATTCAAGTTAGGAAATGAAAGGATATTAGTCAGAGGATGGAACAATTAGATGGAATTTAAGGTGGACAAGCCCATGTCCTTTAGAAGTATCGTATCCTTGTTTGCCACAACATGGAAAAAAAACCTGAAGGCACCATGCTAAGTGAGATCAGTCAAACAGTAAAAGGTAAACACTGTATAATCTTACATATGTGTTGAATCTAAAAAGGATGAACTCATAGAAATAGAGAGTGGATTGGTTGTTTCCAGAGTCTAAAAGGTGGAAGAGATTGGAGATGTTATTCAAAGTGAATAAATTTGTCAATGAATAAGTTATGAGGATCTAACATACATGATTCTAGTTAACACTTCTGTACAGTAAACTTGAAATTTGCTAGAAGAGTAGGTCTTAACTGTCCTGATCAAACACATACTCTAAGCTGTAACTATGTGAATTAATGAATGTGTTAATTAATTTTATTGTGGTAATCATGTCATAATGCATACATATATTACATCTTCATTTTGAATATTTTACACATGCTATTTGTCAATATTATCTGAATAAAGCTTGAAAAAAAGAAGAAAAGTTTTTAAGTGCCAATGGAAAATACCTGGGTAAACTATATCATCGTGCAGTCATTATCAACTATTCATTTTTCTGTCATTTTCTACATGTTAATTTCTTTCCCCTCTTTCCTCTTCTTGGTCCTGGTTGAATGTCTCTGTCTCTTTGAGAATCACAAAGCCACCTACTTAAAGCCTTATTTATTTCACTCTGTGAGCATTTTCTGCTAATGGATTGAGCATTCTATCCACTACATCCACAATGCCCATGTTGTTTAGGGAAATAAACAAATACATAGCAAGCCAGAAATGCTAGATAGCATTTTTGAGGATTATTTATATCTCAGTAGCAAAATTAGCACAGAGATATCATCTGCTGTACATATACTATAGTATATAGGTTGTATGCATACACACAACAGATTTTTGAGTAGGTACGTAGCATGAAGTGGATACTAAAATAATGTCTTTATTAAG
This sequence comes from Capricornis sumatraensis, assembly GCF_032405125.1. Taxonomy (NCBI): domain Eukaryota; kingdom Metazoa; phylum Chordata; class Mammalia; order Artiodactyla; family Bovidae; genus Capricornis; species Capricornis sumatraensis. The sequence goes on from NW_027184612.1 coordinate 5,502,167, forward strand.
ACATGCATATTGATTATACTAGGAGTAAAGAACTATGAGTTCCTGATATTTAACTATTTCCTTCAGAATAATCTATACCTTCAGAAACTGTGGTTTTTGACCATATATCTGAAAAACCTTATAAGACTGAAAGACATTCATAGTAATTCATTGAAACTGCAAAGTTAACAGTAATTAATGTTCTTAGGTTTTCTCACTACCATTGGAAAATTTCCTTATGTGAAAATATTTTAGAATGGCACTAAAGTCTAAAATATGCCTCTCTTTTTAAAGGTAGTGTTGTAAGACATCATGATAGTTAGGAAAAGATGTCATGGTGGATAAAAAGCTACAGAGAATTCTTATTTTAGATAAAAGCCTAAATAGTCTATCTCTAGTATATTTTATCAGTTCACCCAAACTCTTCTGGAGTTGTATCTTACAAGCAACAGTATAGCAGAAAAAAAACATAGTTTGAAATCTAATAAAGTCCAATCAAAATATGGTGTCACTCAGTTCAGTTCAGTTCAGTCACTCAGTCGTGTCCAACTCTTTGTGACCCCATGAATCACAGCACACCATCTCCTGGAATTCACTCAAACTCACGTCTATCGGGTCGGTGATGCCATCCAGTTATCTCATCCTCTGTCGTCCCCTTCACCTCCTGCCCCCAATCCCTCCCAGCATCAGAGTCTTTTCCAATGAGTCAGTTCTTCACATGAGGTGGCCAAAGTACTGGAGTTCCAGCTTTAGCATCATTCCTTCCAGAGAACACCCAGGGCTGATCTCATTCAGAGTGGACTGGTTAGATCTCCTTGCAGTCCAAGGGACTTTCAAGAGTCTTCTTCAACACCACAATTCAAAAGCATCAATTCTTCAGGGCTTAGCTTTCTTGAAAGCTCAACTCTCACATACATACATGACCACTGGAAAAACCATAGCCTTGACTAGACGGACCTTTGTTGGCAAAGTAGTATCTCTGCTTTTGAATATACTATCTAGGTTGGTCATAACTTTTCTTCCAAAGAGTAAGCGTCTTTTAATTTCATGGCTGCAATCACCATCTGCAGTGATTTTGGAGCCCAAAAAGATAAAGTCTGACACTGTTTCCACTGTTTCCCCATCTATTTTCCATGAAGTGATGGCACCAGATGCCATGATCTTCGTTTTCTGAATGTTGAGCTTTAAGCCAACTTTTTCACTCCCCTCTTTCACTATCATCAAGAGGCTTTTTAGTTCCTCTTCACTTTCTGCCATAAGGGTGGTGTCATCTGCATATCTGAGGTTATTGATATTTCTCCCAGCAATCTTGATTCCAGCTTGTCCTTCTTGCAGCCCAGCATTTCTCATGATGTACTCTGTATATAAATTAAATAAGCAGGGTGACAATATACAGCCTTGACGTACTCCTTTTCCTATTTGGAACCAGTCTGTTGTTCCATGTCCAGTTCTAACTGTTGCTTCCTGACCTGCATACAGGTTTCTCAAGAGGCAGGCAGGTGGTCTGGTATTCCCATCTCTCAGAATTTTCCAAAGTTTATTGTGATCCACACAGTCAAAGGCTTTGACATAGTCAATAAAGCAGAAATAGATGTTTTTCTGGAACTCTCTTGCTTTTTCCATGATCCAGCAGATGTTGGCAATTTGATCTCTGGTTCCTTTGCCTTTTCTAAAACCATCTTGAACATCGGGAAGTTCACGATTCACCTACTGCTGACGCCTGGCTTGGAAAATTTTGAGCATTACTTTACTAGCATTTGAGATGAGTGCAATTGTGCAGTAGTTTGAGTGTTTTTTGGCATTGCCTTTCTTTGGGATTGAAATGAAAATCATTTTCCAGTCCTGTGGCCACTGCTGAGTTTTCCAAATTTGCTGGCATATTGAGTGCACTTTCACAGCATCATCTTTCAGGATTTGAAATAGCTCAACTGGAATTCCATCACCTCCACTAGCTTTGTCCATAATGATGCTTTCTAAGGCCCACTTTACTTCACATTCCAGGATGTCTGGCTCTAGGTGGATGATATGCCATCGTGATTACTTGGTCGTGAAGATCTTTTTTGTACAGTTCTTCCGTGTATTCTTGCCACCTCTTCTTAATATCTTCTGCTTCTGTTAGGTCCATACCATTTCTGTCCTTTATCAAGAGCATCTTTGCATGAAATATTCCCTTGGTATCTCTAATTTTCTTGAAGAGATCTCTAGTCTTTCCCATTCTTTTGTTTTCCTCTATTTCTTTGCATTGATCACTGAGGAAGGCTCTCTTATCTCCTCTTGCTATTCTTTGGAACTCTGCATTCAGATGCTCTTATCTTTCCCTGTCTCCTTTGCTTTTCACCTCTCTTCTTTTCACAGCTATTTGTAAGGCGTCCTCAGACAGCCATTTTGATTTTTTTGCATTTCTTTTCCCTGGGGATGGTCTTGATCCCTGTCTCCTGTACAATGTCACGAACCTCATTCCATAGTTCATCAGGCACTCTATCTATCAGATTTAGTCCCTTAAATCTATTTCTCACTTCCACTGTATAATCATAAGGGATTTGGTTTAGATGATACCTGAATGGTTTAGTGGTTTTCCATACTTTCTTTAATTTAAGTCTGAATTTGGCAATAAGGAGCTCATGATCTGAGCCACAGGCAGCTCCTGGTCTGGTTTTTGCTGACTGTATGGAGCTTCTCCATCTTTTGCTGCAAAGAATATAATCAATCTGATTTGTTGTTGACCATCTGGTGATGTCCATGTGTAGAGTCTTCTCTTGTGTTGTTGGAAGAGGATGTTTGCTATGATCGGTGTGTTCTCTTGGCAAAATTCTATTAGCCTTTGCCTTGCTTCATTCTGTACTCCAACGCCAAATTTGCCTGTTATTCCAGGTGTTTCTTGACTTCTTACTTTTGCATTCCAGTCCCCTATAATGAAAAGGACATCTTTTTTGGGTGTTAGTTCTAAAAAGTCTTATAGGTCTTCTTAGAAGCATTCAACTTCAACTTCTTCAGCGTTACTGGTTGGGTCATAGACTTGTATTACTTTGATATTGAATGGTTTGCCTTGGAAACGGACAGAGATCATTCTGTCGTTTTTGAGATTGCATCCAAGCACTGCATTTCAGACTCTCTTGTTGACCATGATGGCTATTCCATTTCTTCTAAGGGGTTCCTGCCCACAGTAGTAGATATAATAGTCATCTTGTTTAAATTCACCCATTCCAGTCCATTTGAATTCGCTGATTCCTAGAATGTCGACGTTCACTCTTTCCATCTCTTGTTTGACCACTTCCAATTTGCCTTGATTCATGGACCTAACATTCCAGGTTCCTATGCATTATTGGTCTTTACAGCATCGGACCTTGCTTCTATCACCAGATGACCGAGTGTGACAAAATGTGGTTCACTGGAGAAGGGAATGGCAAACCACTTCAGTATTCTTGCCTTGAGAACCCCATGAACAATATGAAAAGGCAAAATGATAGGATACTGAAAGAGGAACTCCCCAGGTCAGTAGATGCCCAATATGTTGCTGGAGATCAGCGGAGAAATAATTCCAGAAAGAATGAAGGGATGGAACCAAAGCAAAAACGATACCCAGTTGTGGATGTGACTGGTGATAGAAGCAAGTATGTCACTAGATTGCCATGAATAAGCCATTTCACTCCATATGGCAGAAATTCATTACCATATCTAAAGAGTTATTTTATCTAAAATAAGCATATTTTCCTTCTATTCCTGCTTTCTGGAGAGTTTTTATCATAAATGGATGTTGAATTTTGTCAAAAGCTTTCTCTGCATCTATTGAGATAATCATATCGCTTTTATTTTTCAATTTGTTAATGTGGTGAATTACACTGATTGATTTGCGGGTATTGAAGAATGCTTGCATCCCTGGGATAAAGCCCATTTGGTCATGGTGTATGTTCTTTTAAATGTGTTGTTGGATTCTGATTGCTCGAATTTTGTCAAAGATTTTTTCATCTATGTTCATCAGTGATATTGGCCTGTAGTTTTCATTTTTTGTGGCATCTTTGTCAGGTTTTGGTATTAGGGTGATGGTGGCCTCGTATAATGAGTTTGGAAGTTAACCTTCCTCTGCAATTTTCTGGAAGACTTTGAGTAGATAGGTGTTAGCTCTTCTCTAAATTTTTGGTAGAATTCAGCTGTGAAGCCTTCTGGACCTGGGCTTTTGTTTGCTGGAAAGTTTCTGATTACAGTTTCAATTTCCATGCTTGTGATGGGTCTGTTAAGATTTTCTATTTCTTCCTTGTTCAGCTTTGGAAAGTTGTACTTTTCTAAGAATTTGTCCATTTCTTCTATGTTGTCCATTTTATTGGCATATAACTGCTGATAGTAGTCTCTTATGATCCTTTGTATTTCTGTGTTGTCTGTTGTGATCTCTCCATTTTCATTTCTAATTTTACTGATTTGAATTTTCTCCCTTTGTTTCTTGATGATTCTTGCTAATGGTTTGTCAATTTTATTTATCCTTTCAAAGAACCAGCTTTTGGCTTTGTTGATTTTTGCTATGGTCTCTTTTGTTTCTTTTGCATTTATTTCTGCCCTAATTTTTAAGATTTCTTTCCTTCTACTAACTCTAGGGTTCTCCATTTCTTCCTTTTCTAGTCACTTTAGGTGTGAACGTGAAGTCACTCAGTCATGTCCGACCCTTTGTGACCCCATGGACTGTAGCCTACCAGGCTCCTCAGTCCATGGGATTTTCCAGGCAATAGTACTGGAGTGGATTGCCATTTCCTTCTCGAAGGAATCTTCCCAAATCAGGGATCGAACTTTAGGTTATTTATTTGATATTTTTCTTGTTTCTTGAGGTATGCCTGTATTGCTATGAACTTTCCTTTTAGCACTGCTTTTATACGGTCCCACAGGTTTCCATAATAAAAGCTATATATGACAAACCCACAGCAAACGTTATCCTCAATGATGAAAAATTGAAAGCATTTCCCCTAAAGTCAGGAACAAGACAAGGGTGCCCACTTTCACCGCTACTATTCAACATAGTTCTGGAAGTTTTGGCCACAGCAATCAGAGCAGAAAAAGAAATAAAAGGAATCCAGATTGGAAAAGAAGTAAAACTCTCACTGTTTGCAGACGACATGATCCTCTACATAGAAAACCCTAAAGACTCCACCAGAAAATTACTAGAGCTCATCAATGAATATAGTAAAGTTGCAGGATATAAAATCAACACACAGAAATCCCTTGCATTCCTATACACTAATAATGAGAAAGCAGAAAAAGAAATTAAAGAAACAATTCCATTCACCATTGCAAAGAAAAGAATAAAATACTTAGGAACATATCTACCTAAAGAAACTAAAGACCTATATATAGAAAACTATGAAACACTGATGAAAGAAATCAAAGAGGACACTAATAAGGAGAAATATACCATGTTCATGGATCAGAAGAATCAATATAGTGAAAATGAGTATACTACCCAAAGCAATCTATAGATTCAATGCAATCCCTATTAAGCTACCAGCAGTATTTTTCACAGAGCTAGAACAAATAATTTCACAATTTGTATGGAAATACAAAAAAAAAAAAAAAAAAAAAAAAACAAAACCTTGAATAGCCAAAACAATCTTGAGGAAGAATAATGGAACTGGAGGAATCAACCTGCCTGACTTCAGGCTCTACTGCAAAGCCACAGTCATCAAGACAGTATGGTACTGGCACAAAGACAGAAATATAGATCAATGGAACAAAATAGAAAGCCCAGAGATGAATCCACACACCTATGGACACCTTATTTTCGACAAAGGAGGCAAGAATATACAATGGATTAAAGACAATCTCTTTAACAAGTGGTGCTGGGAAAACTGGTCAACCACTTGTAAAAGAATGAAACTAGATCACTTTCTAACACCATACACAAAAATAAACTCAAAATAGATTAAAGATCTAAATGTAAGACCAGAAACTATAAAACTCCTAGTGGAGAACATAGGCAAAACACTCTCCGACATAAATCACAGCAGGATCCTCTATGATCCACCTCCCAGAATACTGGAAATAAAAGCAAAAATAAACAAATGGGATCTAAGTAAAATTAAAAGCTTCGGCACAACAAAGGAAACTATAAGCAAGGTGAAAAGACAGCCTTCTGAATGGGAGAAAATAATAGCAAATGAAGCAACTGACAAACAACTAATCTCAAAAATATACAAACAACTTATGCAGCTCAAGTCCAGAAAAATAAACGAACCAATCAAAAAATGGGCCAAAGAACTAAACAGACATTTCTCCAAAGAAGACTTCCAGATGGCTAACAAACACATGAAAAGATTCTCAACATCACTCACTATCAGAGAAATGCAAATCAAGACCACAATGAGGTTCCGTTTCATGCCAGTCAGAATGGTAGATCCAAAAGTCTACAAGCAATAAATACTGGAGAGTGTGTGGAGAAAAGGGAACCCTCTTACACTGTTGGTGGGAATTCAAACTAGTACAGCCACTATGGAGAACAGTGTGAAGATTCCTTTAAAACTTGCAAATAGAACTGCCTTATGACCCAGCAATCCCACTGCTGGGCATACACACCGAGGAAACGAGAATTGAAAGAGACACGTGTACCCCAATGTTCATCACAGCACTATTTATAATAGCCAGGACATGGAAACAACCTAGATGTCCATCAACAGATGAATGGATAAGAAAGCTGTGGTACATATGCACAATGGAGTATTACTCAGCCATTAAAAGAATACATTTGCATCAGTTCTAATGAGGTGGATGAAAATGGAGCCTATTATACAGAATGAAGTAAGCCAGAAAGAAAAAAAAACACCAATACAGTATACTGACATATATATATGGAATTTAGAATGATGGTAATGATAACCCTGTATGCGAGACAGCAAAAGAAACAGATGTATAGAAGGGACTTTTAGACTCTGTGGAAGAGGGAGAGGGTGGGATGACTTGGGAGAATCGCATTGAAACATGTATACTATCATGTAAGAAATGAATCTCCAGTCTATGTTCGATACAGGATACAGGATACTTGGGGCTGGTGCACGGAGATGATCCAGAGAGATAATACAGGATGGGAGGTGGGAGGACGGTTCAGGATTGGGAACCCATGTACACTCGTGGTGGATTTATGTCAATGTATGGCAAAACCAATACAGTATTGTAAAGCAACATAAATTAAAATAAAAATTAAAAAAAAACTCAAAAAAATACACATATTTTATTTGATCTTCTTGTGTGATATGAAAAATTAAAAAAAATTGAGCCCATTAAAGTAAGATAAAAAATGGTATTCACTAATTCTATATCTCCCATAAATTGCTTGGTTAAATAACAAATTATGTTTTTTTTTGGGGGGGGGTTGACAACTTAAATAAAAGTTTGAGCAGGAACAGAAAATAACTTTTCTACTTTGGGATTCTAAAAATTTAGAAACTGGCACTAAAAATTTTGATGTATTTCTCTCTACTTCAATCCCCATTTCCTTACTTCCCTTTTTATATCATATCCTTCTTACGCATCCACAAATGTAGCAAATATCACTGTGAAGTGAAGTGAAGTCGCTCAGTTGTGTCTGACTCTTTGTGACCCCATGGACACCAGGCTCCTCCGTCCATGGGATTTTTTAGGCAAGAGTACTGGAGTGGGTTGCCATTTTCTTCTCCAGGGAACTTCCCAACCCATGGATCGAACCCAGGTCTCCCACATTGTAGACAGACGCTTTACCATCTGAGCCAGCAAGTAAGTCACAATATCATTGCAAAAATACAGTTTATTTATATATCCACACTGCTGCAGTTATTTCTTGCTACCTAAATAGTATTCCAAAACCACATGACTTAAATAGCTTCCTGTGTAGTTTAGTTGGTAAACATCACCCTGCAATGAGGGAGACCTGGATTCAATTCCTGGGTTGGGAAGTTCCCATGGAGAAGGAGATATCACCCTACTCCAGTATTCTTACCTGGAGAATTCCATGGACAGAGGAGATTGACAGGCTACAGTTCATGGCCTCACAAGAGTTGGACATGACTTAGCACTATCTTTCTTTTAAAATAATGATCACTGATTCATTGTTTTGTTCATCCTCATATTGACTGAGGTCACATGAAATACTCAGTGGAAGGATAGGCTAGGTTATAAGGTAACTCACATCTGTCACTGGATGAGAATGGCTGGAAAGATGAGCTCTTCCCCCTTTAAGAAATCTCAGAATCTGTCACAAGGTATTCTCAGATGGTTAGATGGACTTCCTACCTGATATCACATGGCTTTCAGATACTGTCTTCTTAAAGGCTTAATGAAGGATTGACTTACAGGGGTTCCCCTGGAGGCCCGATGGTTAACACCATGTTTCTAATGCAGGCACATTTCTGTCCGTGGTTGGGAAATAAGATCCAACATACTGTGTAGTGCAGAGTCAGGGGAGGGGAGAAACGCAAAACCAACTTATATTATTTCTGCCAATTTCTGTTGGGCAAAGCAGCTAAAGTATAGCAAATATTCAAAGAGAGGATAAATAGGCAATGTATCTCTAAAAAAAAGTGTGAAAAAATGACAGTTATATTTAACCTACCCAAACTGTCGTTTTCCCATTGTAGAACTCTGCAATTTCTAATTTCAGATAGATTTATTAATAGCTTTAATGCTTTAATTAGATCTGTCAGCTTATGTACAATCTCTTTTCAATTTTGTTATGCATATACTTACACAAAGTCCCTGACTGAAGCAGTACATCAACAGCACATGTAGCAATTGAGAGTGATTGGCATTTAAATCATTCAGTTCATTGTGAAAGGAAGATTCATTCAAAGACCTCAAGAAGTACCCTTATCACACAAGATACTGAGATGTTAGACTGAGTTTTAGGAGTACAGAGAATTTCATTGCTCTCTGTTGAGAAGGATTTGAGGAAGACCCTAAAGTGAAAATTTTGATATATATTTTCCCAAGAACTAATATGGATAATTTCAAGAAAATTATTTTAAGAAAAAAAAGTGGAACTCTCCTGATGTATAAAACTCATCTCCATTCATAATTATTTTAAAGTAGTCATTTTTGCACATATGAGCTATTGTTGTTTAGTCTCCAAGTCCTGTCTGACTCTTGCGACCCCATGGACTGTAGTCTGCCAGGCTCCTCTGTCCATGGGATTCTCCAGGCAAGAATACTGGAGTGAGTTGCCATTTTCTTCTCCAGGGGATCTTCCTGACTCAGGAATCTAACCCAGGTCTCCTGCATTGCAGGCAGATTCTTTATCAACTGAGCTGCAAGGGAAGCCCATGTATATCCAAAGAAAAATCCCCCAAACAGGTACATTTCTATTCTTTATATGTCATTCTCCACTTTAATGGATAGAAGTACTGAGTGATCAATATTTTAAAAGCACTAGCTACCCAAATCCTTTTATCAAGGGGTTTAGAAAATAGAAAATAAACATTGCCCTTATTCGTCAGGCCTTAAAGGTAGTAAAGAGATTGTTACATGAATAAAATAAGCATAATTCAGAGAAGGGTGCACTACTTAGAGAATATGAGGAAGTTACAAAGTTAATGAAATATTCTTGGACATGTGGTTGGAGGATGGGAATAAAAGAGTCTCTGGTGATGAAGTCTGCTTGAAAGGCAGCACTGACAGAATGACATGGCATCGTTATTCTTAATAGCTAAAGAGTTCAGTTCAGTTCAGTTCAGTTCAGTCACTCAGTCGTGTCCGACTCTTTGTGACCCCATGAATTGCAGCACACCAGGCCTCCCTGTCCATCACCATCTCCCGGAGTTCACTCATACTCACGTCCATCGAGTCCGTGATGCCATCCAGCCATCTCATCCTCGGTCGTCCCCTTCTCTTCCTGCCCCCAATCCCTCCCAGCATCAGAGTCTTTTCCAATGAGTCAACTCTTCGCATGAGGTGGCCAAAATACTGGAGCTTCAGCTTTAGCATCATTCTTTCCAAAGAAATCCCACGGTTGATCTCCTTTAGAATGGACTGGTTGGATCTCCTTGCAGTCCAAGGAACTCTCAAGAGTCTTCTCCAACACCACAGTTCAAAAGCATCAATTCTTCGGCGCTCAGCCTTCTTCACAGTCCAACTCTCACATCCATACATGACCACAGGAAAAACCATAGCCTTGACTAGACGGACCTTAGTCAGCAAAGTAATGTCTCTGCTTTTGAATATACTGTCTAGGTTGCTCATAACTTTTCTTCCAAGGAGTAAGCATCTTTTAATTTCATGGCTGCATTCACCATCTGCAGTGATTTTGGAGGGCCCCAAAATAAAGTCTGACACTGTTTCCACTGTTCCCCATCTATTTCCCATGAAGTGATGGGACCAGATGCCATGATCTTTGTTTTCTGAATGTTGAGCTTTAAGCCCACTTTTTCGCTCTCCTCTTTCACTTTCATCAAGAGGCTTTTTAGCTCCTCTTCACTTTCTGCCATAAGGGTGGTGTCATCTGCATATCTGAGATTATTGATATTTCTCCCAGCAATCTTGATTCCAGCTTGTGTTTCTTCCAGCCCAGCGTTTCTCATAATGTACTCTGCATATAAGTTAAATAAGCAGGGTGACAATATACAGCCTTGATGTACTCCTTGAAATAACCAAATGTTCATCCAGTTGGAGACTGGATCAACAAACTGTGTTATATCCATAAAATGAAATATTATTATGCTAACTAATGAAACAGATTTCTGACAAAAGTACAACGTGGCTGATATTATATTTACCTAAATATTTTACTGAAGAAAATACAGTAGTTTACTAAAGAACAGCAGCCTGACAGGAAAAAAAATATATATTACATGCTTCTGTTTTTATTCAAGACCAAGAATAGGAAACCACACAGACTCAGAATGTAGATTAGAGCTTTCAGGGGTGGGGGAGGTTTCAGAGAGGGAGCAAGTGCTAATAGATGTAGTTTTCTTATGAGACTGATGAACATTTTCTGGATGCAGATGCTGGTGATAACTGAAAAACCTTGAAAATACAATAAAAACAAAATAAACTGTATATATTAGAGGGGTAAATTTTATGGTATATGCGTTACATTTCAATATTAAAGAAAATACAGAAAATACCTAAATGAGGTATGGAGGATAAAATTTCAAAAACACAATGAACAGTCCAAAGGTGCTGGAAATGATTGAAGGAGACCTTTTTGAATTTCATTAGGTTCCCTCTCTAACTAGAGAAGGAGGAGATAGTTTCAGGGTAACTGTAAAACAATCCTACAAAAAATTAATAGTATCCTTCTTACCATAGAGCAATTTGGTGACAATAGTGAAGCACAAATACTCAGCTTTTGCCAAGTTGTTTCTGAATTCACAATGGAATATACAAAAGCAGGAAAATAATTAATAAAAGTGTATGAGGAATAAATTCAGGGATTTAAATCCCAGTGTACCTGGTAAAGAAAAGGCTATTTGCCTATTTTTCAGCTACCCAAGGCCTCATCTCAGGTATGTTTCCAGATACAAACTTAAAGAATGTAGGAGAAAAAACTTTTAGAGAAAAAAATTATAAGTGAATCATTTTATGTCAGCTTACCTATTAAAACCTACATTTAATGACTAGAAATAATATTTTCTTTTCAGAATCAGGAGAATCTGACTAAACTTGCTGATATCCATGATATAACAATTTATTATTTACTTTATTTACTCTCGGTTCATAGGAAAGCCTTTAATCCTTTCATCATTGGGCAAGTGTATGCAGAAATTTAAGGTATGTTTTGTTTTATTGAAAAATTCTTGTAGGTATCACAATAAAAATAAAAACGGATAAATTCATCTCCATGTGAACCATGTGCATGTATAGGAAGGGTTTAAGGAAAAAAGTTCATTACTTACATTCTATTCTCATATATATTAAAATATACACACATGATCACATATAAATATACACATATAATAGCAAGGTATATGTTTTTTAGAAGTATTTATTGTTCTTCTACTCATTTCCATTTTGTAATCTAGAAAAGTCATTAAAAAGATGAATGGATGCAAATGCATGTGACAAATTCTGTTATTTTCACTTATGTTTATTGTTTTCTTCCATTTAGCAAGATATTCATCCTTTAACAACAACCACTCCACAAATAGGTAATGAGCATTGTGAGAAAGCAATAAAAAATCTCTAGAAAACTAGATGAATAATACTTATTTCACGTCTCAGAAAACACTAAATACAAGATAGACTAAAAGCAGTAGCAATTATATTTTTAAATTATTTTTAGTCCTTGATATACTCATTATTTCTGGAACTAAGGCAAAGACTCTTAAACAAAGCATGCTTTCTTGAGAAATGGAAAAATTGATATCATTTTAAAAATCATATTTTGTATCCAAGTAAATATTTTCCAGCATGGGAAATGCTTAGTCCTTAGATCTTTCAGCCTGACCTAACACTTGTGCTTCTTCCATATTATTCTGAAGAGGTAATGTGAGTTAAATTTATCAAAAACTCCTCCCTAAGACAAGGAAAGCAATGCTCAGAGATGAACTTGTATAAAATAACCTTCTCATGAATGACATCTAAATTTAAGGGGAAACGGTGGAAACAAAAGTGGCTGACTTTATTTTTTTAGGCTCCAAAATCACTGCAGATGGTGATTGCAGCCATGAAACTAAAAGACGCTTACTCCTTGGAAGGAAAGTTATGGTGAAATTAGAAAACAGATTAAATAGAGGAGAACATAGGCAAAACACTCTCCGACATAAATCACAGCAGGATCCTCTATGATCCACCTCCCAGAATTCTGGAAATAAAAGCAAAAATAAACAAATGGGATCTAAGTAAAATTAAAAGCTTCTGCACAACAAAGGAAACTATAAGCAAGGTGAAAAGACAGCCTTCTGAATGGGAGAAAATAATAGCAAATGAAGTAACTGACAAACAACTAATCTCAAAAATATACAAACAACTTATGCAGCTCAATTCCAGAAAAATAAACGAACCAATCAAAAAATGGGCCAAAGAACTAAATAGACATTTCTCCAAAGAAGACTTCCAGATGGCTAACAAACACATGAAAAGATGCTCAACATCACTCATTATTAGAGAAATGCAAATCAAAACCACAAGGAGGTACCACTTCACACCAGTCAGAATGTCTGCGATCCAAAAGTCTGCAAGCAATAAATGCTGGAGAGGGTGTGGAGAAAAGGGAACCTTCCTACCCTGTTGGTGAGAATGCAAACTAGTACAGCCACTATGGAGAGCAGTGTGGAGATTCCTTAAAAAAATTGCAAATAGAACTGCCTTATGACCCAGCAATACCACTGCTGGGCATACACACCGAGGAAACCAGAATTGAAAGAGACATATGTACCCCAATGTTCATCACAGCACTGTTTATAATAGCCAGGACATGGAAACAACCTAGATGTCCATCAGCAGATGAATGGATAAGAAAGCTGTGGTACATATACACAATGGAGTATTACTCAGCCATTAAAAAGAATACATTTGAATCAATTCTAATGAGGTGGGTGAAACTGGAGCCTATTATACAGAGTGAAATAAGCCAGAAAGAAAAACAACAATACAGCATACTAACACATATATATGGAATTTAGAAAGATGACAATGATGACGCTGTATGCAAGACAGCAAAAGAGACACAGATGTGTAGAGCGTACTTTTGGACTCAGAGGGACAGGGAGAGGGTGGGATAATTTGGGGGAATGGCATTGAAACATGCATACTATCATGTAAGAAACGAATCGCCAGTCTATGTCTGATGCAGGATATAGGATGCTTGAGGCTGGTGCAAGGGGATGACCCAGAGAGATGTTATGGGGAGGGAGGTGGGAGGGGGGTTCATGTTTGGGAACGCATGTACACCCATGGTGGATTCATGTCAATGTATGGCGAAACCAATAGAGTATTGTAAAGTAAAATAAAAATAAAAATTAAAAAAAAAAGAAAATTAAAAAAAAATAAATAAAAAGCAGAGACATTATTTTGCCAACAAAGGTCCGTCTAGTCAAGGCTATGCTTTTTCCAGTAGTCTTGTACGGATGTGAGTTGGACTACAAAGAAAGCTGAGTGTACCAGCCCCAGGCATCCAGTATCATGCATCAAATCTGGACTGGCAATTCGTTTCATATATGATATTATACATGTTTCAATGCCATTCTCCCAAATCATCCCACCCTCTCCCTCTCCCACAGACGACCTGAGACGACCCAGAGGGATGATACGGGGAGGGAGGAGGGAGGGGGGTTCAAGATGGGGAACACGTGTATACCTGTGTCGGATTCATGTTGATATATGGCAAAACCAATACAATATTGCAAAGTAATTAACCTCCAGTTAAAATAAATACATTTATATTAAAAAAATAAAATAAAATTAAAACTTTATCTGTAATTCACAAATAATAAAATTATTATCCCTTAAAAATAAAAAAAAAGGAATGAAAGCTGAGTGCCGAAGAACTGATGCTTTTGAACTGTGGTGTTGGAGGACTCTTGAGAGTCCCTTGGACTTCAAGGAGATCCAACTAGTGCATCCTAAAGGAGATCAGTCCTAGGTGTTCATTGGAAGGACTGATGTTGAAGTTGAATCTCCAGTACTTTGTCCACCTAATGCGAAGAGTGGACTCATTTAAAAAGACCCTGATGCTGGGAAAGATTAAAGGCAGGAGGAGAAGGGGATGACAGAGGATGAGATGGTTGGATGGAATCACCTAGTCAATGGACATGAGTTTGTGTAAACTCTGGGAGTTGGTGATGGACAGGGAGGCTTGGTGTGCTGCATGCCATGGGTTTGCAGAGAGTTGGACATGACTGAGTGACTGAACTGAACTGAACAGATAGCTGTCTACCTTTAAACAGTGGATATCCATGATCTAGATTATTTTGTAATTATAAAAACACAAATACAGAGAAAAATCACGTTCTTCCTTATGATATCTTGTAGTTGTGCAAAAGTGTTCTATATCCATGTGTCATTTTCTTGATCATTTTCTAAAAGTTTACATCAGAACGAAGAAGGATGGATAGAGGGAATTGTTCCTCTCTGCCTGAATTCATTTTCTTGGGAATTACTGATAACACCAAGAACAAGATGGCTCTTTTTACCACGGTTCTTCTTATTTATCTCATTAACTTTCTGGCAAATCTTGTAATGATAACCCTGATTAGGATGGATCCCCAGCTGCACACATCCATGTACTTTTGCCTCAGTCACCTCTTCTTCTGTGATCTCTGCTATTCACAGCAATTGTGCCCAAGATGCTGGTGGACCAATTTGTCTAAAACAATTAAATCTCCTTCAGTGGCTGTGCTCTGGAGATCTTTGTCTTCTGTATCTCTACAGATTCTGAATCTCTTCTGCTGGCAGTGATGGCCTATGACTGGTATAAGGCCATCAGCAGCCCCTTACTCTATGCAGTCAGCATGTCCAGCAGGGTGTGTTCCCTGCTCATGCCTGGGGTTTACCTGGTGAGAATGGAAGATGCTTTGAAACACACAACATTAACATTCTGCTTATGTTTCTGTGGGTCAAATGAGACTAATCATTTCTTCTGTGGCTTACCTCCACTTTACCTTCTTTCCTGCTGTGATATACAGGTCAATGAGTTGGTGTTATTCATTGTTTTACCTTCATTGAACTGAATACCATTTCAGGAGTCTTTGTGTCTTATTGTTATACTACCCTTTCAGTCTTGAAGATCCACTCTGTTGAGGGGAGGTTCAAAGCTCTTTCCACCTGCACCTCCCACTTAACTGCAGTGGCAATTTTCCTCATAAAAAGCATAAAACTATGCTCTTTATGTATTCCAGGCCGAGTTCATCCTAATTCTCTAGATCAGGACAAGATGACCTCACTGTTTAACAGTCTTGTGACTCCAATGTTAAACCCTCTGATTCACAGTCTAAGGAACAAAGATGTGAAACAAAGTCTGAAAAAAGTGAAACTTAAAAGATGAGGTTAAATGTTTATATTTCACACACAGAAACACATTTTGGGTTTTGTATTTCTAGAATTATATTTCATCATACAAGAGAAACAAAAATTTCCCAATGTTTAAAATGTTATGAATGAGCATTTGTTGTACAGCCCAAATTTTAGAAACGCTATAGTCTCCAAATACAGCATGCTCACATGTATCAAGAATTTATATATAGTACCTCCTCTTTGTTGAAAACTTTCCTGAATTTTCTAACTTGATCAAATATCATTGGTTTATTCTTTCATTCAAACAACATTTCAATTTGCCTGAAGATTTGTTACGTGCTTCCTG
The DNA here is from genome assembly GCF_032405125.1 of Capricornis sumatraensis. NCBI lineage: Eukaryota > Metazoa > Chordata > Mammalia > Artiodactyla > Bovidae > Capricornis > Capricornis sumatraensis. The sequence goes on from NW_027184612.1 coordinate 5,518,386, forward strand.
AGAGATTTTTGAGCATTCTTTGTATTTTATGGGACATACTGTATTTTCTGTATTAATGCATATAAGCTAGTGTCACCAACAAGCATTAACTAACTAAGCAGGTAAGTAACTCAATAGAAGCCCAACAATCCTGAAATAAAATATTGACTGTTATGAAACCAAAGAAAAATCTAAAATTAGTATGTCTTTGGATAGATACATTCAGTCACAAATACAAAAATTATTCAAATTTGTAAATGAAACAATATTAGTCAGGGAATCTGATAATTAAATGATCCATGAGGTGGACAACTCATGTATTTTAGAAGTAAAGAAGCCTTGTTCACCACAACATGGAAGAACCATGAAGTCATTACTCTAAGTGAAGTAATTCAGACAGTGAAAGATAACTACTGCATTATCTCACATGCATGGAGAAGGCAATGGCACCCCACTCCAGTACTCTTGCCTGAAAATTCCCATATATGGAGGAGCCTGGTGGGCTGCAGTCCATGGGGTCGCAAAGAGTCGGACACAACTGAGTGACTTCACTTTCACTTTTCACTTTCATGCATTGGAGAAGGAAATTGCAACCCACTCCAGTGTTCTTGCCTGGAGAATCCCAAGGACGGGGGAGCCTGGTGGGCTGCCGTCTATGGGGTTGCATAGAGTTGGACATGACTGAAGTGACTTAGCAGCAGCAGCAGCATGTTGAATACACAAAGGATTAATTTATAGAAATACAGAGTAGATTGATTGTTTCCAAGATCTGGTAGGTGAAAGAAGTTTGAAATATTTGTCAAAGTGTACAACTTTTCTGTTACATAATGAATAAGTTCTGGGACTCTAATGTATACTATGACTTTAGTTAACAATTCTGTATTTTATTTTTTACTTTTTTTTTAAATTTTAAAATCTTTAATTCTTACATGTGTTCCCAAACATCAACCCCCCTCCCACCTCCCTCCCCATAACATCTTAGTAGGTCATCCCCATGCACCAACCTCAAGCATGCTGTATCCTGCGTCAGACATAGACTGGCGATTCAATTCTTACATGATAGTATACATGATAGAATGCCATTCTCCAAAATCATCCCACCCTCTCCCTCTCCCTCTGAGTTCAAAAGTCCATTATACACAGCTGAGTCTTTTTTCCTGTCTTGCATATAGGGTCGTCATTGCCATCTTTCTAAATTCCATATATATGTGTTAGTATACTGTATTGGTGTTTTTCTTTCTGGCTTACTTCACTCTGTATAATCGGCTCCAGTTTCATCCATCTCATCAGAACTGATTCAAATGAATTATTTTTAATGGCTGAGTAATACTCCATTGTGTATTATGTACCACAGCTTTCTTATCCATTCATCTGCTGATGGACATCTAGGTTGTTTCCAGGTCCTGGCTATTATAAATAGTGCTGCGATGAACATTGGGGTACATGTGTCTCTTTCAATTCTGGTTTCCTCGGTGTGTATGCCCAGCAGTGGGATTGCTGGGTCATAAGGTAGTTCTCTTTGCAAATTTTTAAGGAATCTCCACACTGCTCTCCATAGTGGCTGTACTAGTTTGCATTCCCACCAACAGTGTAGGAGGGTTCCCTTTTCTCCACATCCTCTCCAGCATTTATTGCTTGCAGATTTTTGGATCGCAGCCATTCTGACTGGTGTGAAGTGGTACCTCATTGTGGTTTTGATTTGCATTTCTCTGATAATGAGTGATGTTGAGCATCTTTTCATGTGTTTGTTAGCCATCCGTATGTCTTCTTTGGATAAATGTCTATTTAGTTCTTTGGCCCATTTTTTGATTGGGTCATTTATTTTTCTGGACTTGAGCTGCATAAGTTGCTTGTATATTTTTGAGGTTAGTTGTTTGTCAGTTACTTCATTTGCTATTATTTTCTCCCATTCAGAAGGCTGTCTTTTCACCTTGCTTATAGTTTCCTTTGTTGTGCAGAACCTTTTAATTTTAATTAGATCCCATTTGTTTATTTTTGCTTTTATTTCCAGAATTCTGGGAGGTGGATCATAGAGGATCCTGCTGTGATTTATGTCGGAGAGTGTTTTGCCTATGTTCTCCTCTAGGAGTTTTATAGTTTCTGGTCTTACATTTAGATCTTGAATCCATTTTGAGTTTATTTTTGTGTGCGGTGTTAGAAAGTGATCTAGTTTCATTCTTTTACAAGTGGTTGACCAGTTTTCCCAGCACCACTTGTTAAAGAGATTGTCTTTACTCCATTTATATTCTTGCCTCCTTTGTCAAAGATAAGGTGTCCATATGTGTGTGGATTTATCTCTGGGCTTCCTATTTTGTTCCATTGATCTATATGTCTGTCTTTGTGCCAGTACCATACTGTTTTGATGACTGTGGCTTTGTAGTAGAGCCTGAAGTCAGGCAAGTTGATTCCTCCAGTTCCATTCTTCTTTATCAAGATTGCTTTGGCAATTCGAGGTTTTTTGTATTTCCATACAAATCTTGAAATTATTTGTTCTAGTTCTGTGAAAAACATGGCTGGTAGCTTGATAGGGATTGCATTGAATTTGTAAATTGCTTTGGGTAGTATACTCATTTTCACTATATTGATTCTTCTGACCCATGAACATGGTATATTTCTCCATCTATTAGTGTCCTCTTTGATTTCTTTCATCAGTGTTTTATAGTTCTCTATATATAGGTCTTTAGTTTCTTTGGGTAGATATATTCCTAAGTATTTTATTCTTTTCATTGCAATGGTGAATGGAATTGTTTCCTTAATTTCTTTTTCTACTTTCTCATTATTAGTGTATAGGAATGCAAGGGATTTCTGTGTGTTGATTTTATATCCTGCAACTTTACTATATTCATTGATGAGCTCTAGTAATTTTCTGGTGGAGTCTTTAGGGTTTTCCATGTAGAGGATCATGTCGTCTGCAAACAGTGAGAGTTTTACTTCTTCTTTTCCAATTTTGATTCCTTTTATTTCTTTTTCTGCTCTGATTGCTGTGGCCAAAACTTCCAGAACTATGTTGAATAGTAGCAGTGAAAGTGGACACCCTTGTCTTGTTCCTGACTTTAGGGGAAATGCTTTCAATTTTTCACCATTGAGGATAATGTTTGCTGTGGGTTTGTCACATATAGCTTTTATTATGTTGAGGTATGTTCCTTCTGTTCCTGCTTTCTGGAGAGTTTTTATCATAAATGGATGTTGAATTTTGTCAAAGGCCTTCTCTGCATCTATTGAGATAATCATATGGTTTTTATTTTTCAATTTGTTAATGTGGTGAATTACATTGATTGATTTGCGGATATTGAAGAATCCTTGCATCCCTGGGATAAAGCCCACTTGGTCATGGTGTATGATCTTTTTAATGTGTTGTTGGATTCTGATTGCTAGAATTTTGTTGAGGATTTTTGCATCTATGTTCATCAGTGATATTGGCCTGTAGTTTTCTTTTTTTGTGACATCTTTGTCAGGTTTTGGTATTAGGGTGATGGTGGCCTCATAGAATGAGTTTGGAAGTTTACCTTCCTCTGCAATTTTCTGGAAGAGTTTGAGGAGGATAGGTGTTAGCTCTTCTCTAAATTTTTGGTAGAATTCAGCTGTGAAGCCGTCTGGACCTGGGCTTTTGTTTGCTGGAAGATTTCTGATTACAGTTTCAATTTCCGTGCTTGTGATGGGTCTGTTAAGATTTTCTATTTCTTCCTGGTTCAGCTTTGGAAAATTGTACTTTTCTAAGAATTTTTCCATTTCTTCCACGTTGTCCATTTTATTGGCATACAACTGCTGATAGTAGTCTCTTATGATCCTTTGTATTTCTGTGTTGTCTGTTGTGATCTCTCCATTTTCATTTCTAATTTTATTGATTTGATTTTTCTCTCTTTGCTTCTTGATGAGTCTGGCTAGTGCTTTGTCAATTTTATTTATCCTTTCAAAGAACCAGCTTTTGGCTTTGTTGATTTTTGCTATGGTCTCTTTTGTTTCTTTTGCATTTATTTCTGCCCTAATTTTTAAGATTTCTTTCCTTCTACTAACTCTGGGGTTCTCCAATTCTTCCTTTTCTAGTTGCTTTAGTTGTAGAGTTAGGTTATTTATTTGACTTTTTTCTTGTTTCTTGAGGTATGCCTGTATTGCTATGAACTTTCCTCTTAGCACTGCTTTTGTAATGTCCCACAGCTTTTGGGTTGTTGTGTTTTCATTTTCATTAGTTTCTATGCATTTTTTGATTTCTTTTTGATTTCTTCTGTGATTTGTTGGTTATTCAGAAGTGTGTTGTTCAACCTCCATATGTTGGAATTTTTAGTAGTTTTTCTCCTGTAATTGAGATCTAATCTTAGTGCATTATGGTCAGAAAAGATGCTTGGAATGATTTCGATTTTTTCGAATTTATCAAGTTTAGATTTATGGCCCAGGATGTGATCTATCCTGGAGAAGGTTCCATGAGCACTTGAAAAAAAGGTGAAATTCATTGTTTTGGGGTGAAATGTCCTATAGATATCAATTAGGTCTAACTGATCTAAAGTATCTTTTAAAGTTTGCGTTTCTTTGTTAATTTTCTGTTTAGTTGATCTGTCCATAGGTGTGAGTGGGGTATTAAAGTCTCCCACTATTATTGTGTTATTGTTGATTTCCCCTTTCATACTTGTTAGCATTTGTCTTACATATTGCGGTGCTCCTATATTGGGTGCATATATATTTATAATTGTTATATCTTCTTCTTGGATTGATCCTTTGATCATTATGTACTGGCCTTCTTTGTCTCTTTTCACAGCTTTTGTTTTAAAGTCTATTTTATCGGATATGAGTATTGCCACTCCTGCTTTCTTTTGGTCTCTATTTGCATGGTATATCTTTTTCCAGCCCTTCACTTTCAGTCTGTATGTGTCTCTTGTTTTGAGGTGGGTCTCTTGTAAGCAGCATATAGAGGGGTCTTGTTTTTGTATCCATTCGGCCAGTCTTTGCCTTTTGGTTGGGGCGTTCAACCCATTTACGTTTAAGGTAATTATTGATAAGTATGATCCAGTTACCATTTACTTTATTGTTTTGGGTTCGGGTTTATACACCCTTTTCGTGTTTCCTGTCTAGAGAATATCCTTTAGAATTTGTTGGAGAGCTGGTTTGGTGGTGCTAAATTCTCTCAGCTTTTGCTTGTCTGTAAAGCTTTTGATTTCTCCTTCGTATTTGAATGAGATCCTTGCTGGGTACAGTAATCTGGGCTGTAGGTTATTGTCTTTCATCACTTTAAGTATGTCTTGCCATTCCCTCCTGGCCTGAAGAGTTTCTATTGAAAGATCAGCTGTTCTCCTTATGGGAATCCCCTTGTGTGTTATTTGTTGTTTTTCCCTTGCTGCTTTTAATATTTGTTCTTTGTGTTTGATCTTTGTTAATTTGATTAATATGTGTCTTGGTGTGTTTCGCCTTGGGTTTATCCTATTTGGAACTCTCTGTGTTTCTTGGACTTGGGTGATTATTTCCTTCCCCATTTTAGGGAAGTTTTCAACTATTATCTCCTCAAGGATTTTCTCATGACCTTTCTTTCTGTCTTCTTCTTCTGGGACTCCTATAATTCGAATGTTGGAGAGTTTCATATTGTCCTGGAGGTCTCTGAGATTGTCCTCGTTTCTTTTAATTCGTTTTTCTTGTTTCCTCTCTGATTCATTTATTTCTACCATTCTATCTTCTATTTCACTAATCCTATCTTCTGCCTCCGTTATTCTACTATTTGTTGCCTCCAGAGTGTTTCTGATCTCATTTGTTGCATTATTCATTATATTTTGACTCTTTTTTATTTATTCTAGGTCCTTGTTAAACCTTTCTTGCATCTTCTCAATCCTTGTCTCTAGGCTATTTATCTGTGATTCCATTTTGATTTCAAGATTTTGGATCATTTTCACTATCAATATTTGGAATTCCTTCTCAGATAGATTCCCTACTTCTTCCTCTTTTGTTTGGTTTGGTGGGCAACTCTCCTGTTCCTTTACCTTCTGAGTATTCCTCTGTCTCTTCATCTTGGTTATATTGCTGCGTTTGGGGTGGCCTTTTTATATTCTGGTAATTTGTGGAGTTCCCTTTATTATGGAGCTTCCTCACTGTGGGTGGCATTTTATCAGTGGCTTGTCAAGGTTTCCTGGTTAGGGAGGCTTGTGTTGGAGTTCTGGTGGGTGGAGCTGGGTTTCTTCTCTCTGGAGTGCAGTGGAGTGACCAGTACTGGGTTATGAGACATCAAAGGTTTTGGAATATTTTTGAGCTGCCTGTATATTGAAGCTCAGGGGAGTGTTCCTGTGTTGCTGGAGAATTTGAGTGGTATGTCTTGTTTTGGAACTTGTTGGCCCTTGGGTGGAGCTTGGTTTCAGTGTAGGTATGAAGGCATTTGATGAGCTCCTATTGCTTAATGTTCCCTGAATTCAAGAGTTCTCTAATGTTTTCAGGCTTTGGATTTAAGCCTCCTGCTTCTGGTTTTCAGTTTTATTTTTACAGTAGCCTCTAGACTTCTCCGTCTATACAGCACTGATGATAAAACATCTAGGTTAAAGATGAAAAGTTTCTCCGCATTGAGGGACACTCAGAGAGGTTCACTGAGTTACAAGGAGAAGAGAAGATGGAGGGGGTAGTTAGAGGTAACTGGGATGAGATGTGGTGAGATCAAAAGAGGAGAGAGCAAGCTAGCCAGTAGTCAGTTCCTAATGTGCGCTCTATAGTCTGGACCGCTCAGAGGTATTTACGGAGTTATACGGGGAAGAGGAGAGGGAGGAAGTAGACAGAGGTGACCAGGAGGATAAGAGAGGAATGAGAAGGAGAGAGACAAATCCTGCCAGTAACCAGTTCCTTAGGTGTTCTCCACCGTCTGGAACACACAGAGATGCACAGAGTTGGATAGAGAAGAGATGGGGGGGAAAAGAGACAGAGGCCACCTGGTGGAGAAAAGGGAGAGTCCAAAGGAGAAGAGAGTGGTCAAGCCAGTGACCTCGCTCTCAGGTAAACTTGGGTAGTGAAGTTTGGGTTTTTAAATGTACAAAATTGACAACAAAAACCCTAAGAGCAAAGATTAAAAATCTAGAGTAGAGGTTGGATTTTCAAAAATACAATATTAAAGAAAAGAAGCAGAAGGAAAAAGGAGGAAAGAAAGATAGAAAAAAAAACAAGAATTATTAAAAAGCAAACAAACAAAAAAACAAAACAAAAAAAAACCCAAAAACAAAAAACCATCAACAACCATCCAAAGGCTATATATTGTGTTTGCCTTAAAAAAAAAAAAATCTTTTTTTTAATAGTAATAGTAGGTTATAGTAATAAAAATTAGAGGAGAAATGACTTAACAATTAAAAAAAAAGTTAGAAAAAAAAGAAAAAAAAAGAATGATTTTAAAAATAATAAAAATATATCTGGTGCTTCTCTGATGTTTTGGGCCATGTGGGATCACTTCCAAGGTGGTTCCCTCTGTTTAACTTCTTCCGTTTGCTGGTTTTTTAGACTCACTAGTTCAGTCGTGCTGTGGGGAGGGGGGAGGGGGGATGCTGCAAACAAATAGCACTGTCGTGTGCACACAGTGTCTCCGCCCCGCTTGACCTGTCCCTTCTCGCGGTGCACAAACCACTCTGGCTCTACGATGCTCAGCTGGGAACCGTCTGGGGCCGGCCCTAGGCTGCGTGCACTTCCCCGGTCCAAGCCGCTCAGGTTCGGCGCTCAGGCAGCCCTCAGAAGCACAGATTCGGCTGGGACTGTGCTTTGTGCCCTTCCCAGGTCCAAGTAGCTCGGGAGTTTGGCGAGTGTGATCGCCGCGTCTTGTCACCTTTTCTGCTGCTGTTGCTCAGCTTTCTGGGTGGACCGCTGGCATCCCACGTGGAGCAGATTGTGACTGTCCAGCACCCCCAGAAGTCTTAGCAAAGAAGCCTGCTTGCAGTTAGGTAAGTAAAGTCTCTCTGGGTCTGCAATTGCCCCTTTCCAGCCCTTACGGCTCTGGCTGCCTGTCCCCAGCAGGGGATGGTCTGCAGCCGGCTTTTTCCATTCCGTTCTTTGTTCTGTGCTCGGTCCTGGCGGTGTCTTATGTTCGAGTTTTTTGCGTGGTAGCTATCCCACAGTCTGGTTTGCTAGTCCAAGTTAGATCGTTCTGGTTGTGCGTGGGGCTTTCCTGCCCGATTCTTACAAAGCACTGCAGCCCGCGCCTCCCGCGCGTCCCTGCCCTGCCCCCACTTCCCAATGGCGGATGCAGGCGTCTGTGCTGCTTTTCCGCTGGGGGAGTTACTGTTGGGCTTGTAATCTCTTGGTTTTAATTATTTCTTTATTTTTCCTTCCTGTTATGTTGCCCTCTGTTTTTCCAAGGCTCGTCACAGACTCAGCAGGGAGAGTGTTTCCTGGTGTTTGGAAACCTCTCTTCTTAAAATTCCCTTCCTGGGACGGGCTTCCCTTCCCAGGACGGAGCTCCCTCCTCACCTCCTTTGTCTCCTTTTTCGTCTTTTATATTTTTTCCTACCTGTTTTTGAAGACAATGGTCTGCTTTTCTGGTTGCCTGATGTCCTCTGCCAGCCTACATACGTTGTTTTGTGGAGTTTGCTCGGCGTTGAAATGTTCTTTTGAGGAATTTGTGAGGGAGAAAGTGGTCTTCCCATCCTATTCCTCTGCCATCTTTATGCTCCTCCTCACAATTCTGTATTTTAAACTTTAAATTTTCTAGAAAAGTAGATCTTAAGTGTCCTCATTATACACACACTCCAAATGGTAACTATGTGAGTTAATGAATATGTTAACTAATCTTATGTGGTGATCATGTCACAAATGCATTCTCAGTCACTTTGGTCATGTCCAACTCTTTGCGACCCCATGAACTGTGGTCCATCAGGCTCCTCTGTCCATGGGGATTCTTCAGGCAAAATACTGGAGTGGGTTGCAATGCCATCCTCCAGGGGATCCTTCTGACCCAGCAATTGAAAAAATGTCCCTTATGTCTCCTGTATTGGCAGGCGAGATCTTTACCGCTTGCACCACCTGGGAACCCCAGTCACAATGCACACGTGTCAAATCTTCACCTGTACACCTTATACATGCTAATTGTCAATTTTGTCTGACTAGAGATTGAAAAAAAGAAGAAAAGAAATTTTAGGGGACAGTGGAAAGGACCTTGATAAAGTACATCAATGGACTATCATTATCAACTATTAATATTTTTTCTTTCTCCATGACAATTTCTTTCTCTTCTTTCTTCTTCTTGACCCTTGTTGAATGTCCTCTTTATCTCTTTGTCATTCACAAACAACCGTCTACTTAAAGCATTATTTAATTTCACCTTGTTTGTGAGAAATCGACTCCATTATCTAAAAAAAAAACTCCATGTTGTCCAGACCACAATGGAGGAATAAATAAATACATAATAAACTGAAAATACTAGATAACATTTTTGAGTATTAATTTTATCTCAATGGCAAAATCAACTGAGGGATAACATCTACTATATATATATATATATATATATATATATATATATATATATATATATATATATTTACATTATAGCTTATAAAGTATATGTATACACTCAACAGATTGTTTGGAAGATATATAAAGTGGTGTGAATACTAATCTAATGGATTGATAAAGACATTCGTATTAATTACACTAGGAGTAAAGAGCTATAAGTTCTTGATTTTCGACTGTTTTATTTGCTTTTTGTCCTTCTTTATCAAAGGCTAGACCATTAACTTTGTTCCTCATGAAAGTGTGAATTTGATCATATATTTGAAAAATCTCCTGAAGACAGAAAAACATTCTTAAGTATTCATTAAAATTGTAAAAGATAAAAGCCACTGAAGTTCTTAGGTTTTTTCACTGCCTTTGTAAAATACACTTACGAGAAAATATCAGAATGGTAATAAAGCCTAAAAATTGCCTCTGTTACACAGAGTGGTATTTGTGAGACATTATGACATGTTAGGAAAAGGTCTTATGGTAGATAAAAAGCCACAGAGAATTCTTCTTTTAGATAAAAGTTTAAAAAGTCTAACTCTAGCATATCGCATTAATTCACCTAAATTCTTTTGGAATTGTTGATTATAAGCAACAGCATGGCAGAAAACCTCTGAAATATAATAAAGTCCAATCAAAATAGGATGTCATCATGTTGCCATGAATAACACATTTCCATCTATTTGACAGAAATTTATTACTATATCTAAAGAATTATTTGATCTAAGTATTGACCCATTTTATTATATCTACTTGTGTCATATAAAAAAGAAAAAAAAAATCATCTCACTAAATGGAAGACCAAAAATAGAACTGACTCATTCCACTTCTCCTGGAAATTGTATGGTTAAGTAACAGATTATGGAACTATATTTTAAGTTATTTATAACTCAAAAGTTTGAGCAAGAATGCATAATGCTCTTCTATCAGGATTCTGCAAAATAAGGAAACTGCACTAAATATTTTGGTATTCTAGTCTGTCTACATCAGCTCTCATCTCTATATTTCCCTTCTTAGTACCTCTACCTCATATTTTTTATCATATACATAACAATAACTGGTAGCACATGTTGTATAAATGCAACATTATCAATGACAGTGCAGTAGGCTAATACTACAGGCAAGGTCCCATATCCTGACCCCTTCTTCCCTGCCATTTGAATACTTAAGTAGAAATATGGCATAACAATAGTAGATAACGGATTTCCTTGTAGCTAAGATGGTAAAGAATCTGCCTGTAATGCAGGAGACCCAAGTTTGGTCCTAGGGCCAGGAAGATCCCCTGGAGAAGGAAATGGCAACCCATTCTAGTACTCTTGCCTGGAGAATCCCATGGGCAGAGGAACCTCATGGGTTACAGTCCATGGAATGGCTAAGAGTCAGACATGACTGAGTGACTTTCTCTTTCTTTCTCTAATCGTAGATATCACTGTATGTCTAAGGCAGAGAACATATGGGTCATAGATTGTATAGCTACATTAATAAAAAATAATGTTCAATAATCCAATAAGTACAAAATTCTGTGATAAATACAAAAGCAGCAACTTTCAACCTTCCTGGAGATCTCTGGATTTAGACATGTGCTATGAACCAGGTAGCAATGCCACTCTGAACTTAGCACATCACTATTCCTTTCTGATCCTCAGATTCTCTTATGTAAGACAGAGACTTCAACTAGAATACCTCCAAGTTCCTTTCCAGGTGATACAATCTGTCTCTATATAATATGACCTTCCTGCTGTGTAAATTTATCCCAGTATTGGAAAAGATTTTAAAACTAAAAAAGAAAAAAAATACAGAGAGCTACTTCATGTTCAAACTAGTAGTTGTACTCTATGTGTAGGCTGTTTTAACCTAAAATAGTGGTGGCATGAAACCATCCAGACAGTATGAAATTCATAAGACCAAACACTTTCAAACGTAGCTTGTGTGGCTTGTTATTCCAATTCAGGAATCTAATAGACTGCTGCTAAGTCACTTCAGTCGTGTCCGACTCTGCGTGACCCCATAGACGGCAGCCCACCAGGCTCCCCTGTTCCTGGGATTCTCCAGGCAAGAACACTGGAGTGGGTTGCCATTTCCTTTTCCAATGCATGAAAGTGAAAAGTGAAAGTGAAATCACTCAGTCGTGTCTGACTCTTTGCGACCCCATGGACTGCAGCCTACCAGGCTCCTCCATCCATGGGATTTTCCAGGCGAGAGTACTGGACTGCTCATAGGAGTGGATATTTACAATTATTAGCCCTCCAGTAAGCAAAACATATATAAAAAGTTGTTGTTTTTGGTCTATTGCTAAGTCGTGCTGATTTCTTTGCGACCCCATGGACTGCAGCAGGAACTTTTCTTCTTCTCTGTCCCCATGGAGTGATGTCAGGGCTCCCCATCCCTCACTCTCCAATTATTTGTCCAAGTTCATGCCCATTGAACCAGTGATGCTATCCAGCCATCTCATCCTCTGCCACCCTCTTCTCCTTTTGCCTTCAGTCACTCCCAGCACCAGGGTCTTTTTCAATGAATCAACTATTCTCATCAGGTGGCCAAACTATTAGAGCTTCAGCTTCAGTATCAGTCCTTCCAATGAATATTCAGCATTGATTTTAGGATGGACTGGTTGGATCTCCTTGCCATCCAAGGGACTCTCAGGAGTTTTCTTCAGCACCACAATTTGAAAGCATCAATAACCTCACATATGCAGAGGATGTAACTCTAATGGCAGAAAGTGAAGGGGAACTAAAGAGTTCCTTAATGGGTGAAAGAAGAGAGTGAAAAAGCTGGCTTAAAACTCAACATTAAAAAAAAAAACAACAACTAAAACCATGGCACCCGGTCCCATTACTGCATGGCAAATATGTTGGTCACTGCTCTCAAGCTTCCCCTGTATCATAAAAGCACATGAAAATATATAAATAAATGGTGTGTCCAGCTCCAATGAAACTTCATAGATCGTGTATACTGACTGCTCCTCTAGATTAGATAGATAACTGTATGTAACTTTGTACCTAGGAAAACTAAACAACTATTAGGATGTATAAACTATCTTGACATACATAAGTATAGAGAAATTTTACATACCAAAAAAGATTGAATGAAAGAAGTTGCACATAAAAATGGAAAAGCTATATGATTTTACTACTATATAACTCAAAATATCCAAATTAAAGCATCATACTGGACATCAATTTGTGATGGATATGGAGATGATTTCTGAGATCTTAATAATGTTTTTGTTTTTTGTCTTTTCCTGGGAAAAGAGATCTTTTCATTCCTGACAATTTATTTTCAGTATACTTTTGTAGATGAAAGTTTTCTTGACAGAGCATACTCTAATAATGAGTTTCCACAAAGTATGTTCACTGTCAGATTGTTACTTTTTATTTTTTAAAATCTAACAGTCTCTTGTGCAAAAGAAGTGTGCATTATATATTTTTGATATTGATATGGTGCATAAGTTCTTGGAGCATCTCAATGTGTAATTAATCTTTACATTACCCGATGTGATGCACTGCTTATAGAACAACCCTGTCTTTATGCCCCTCCTAACTCCTGTAGTCATTCTCCTTGCGGCAGGGAGACATAATGAACTTTGGTGCCCCATAGTGCAGTGAATGAAGGTCATGAAGGGCGGCGGTAAGGAGATACCCATCGTCCAAGGTAAGGGGCAGCGGCGGTGCTTTGCTGGAGCAGCTGTGAAGAGATACCCCATGCCCAAAGTAAGAGAAACCCAAGTAAGATGGTAGGTGTTGCAAGAGGGCATCAGAGGGCAGACACACTGAAACGATACTCACAGAAACCTAGTCAATCTAATCACAATAGGACCACAGCCTTATCTAACTCAATGAAACCAAGCCATGCCTGCAGGGCAACCCAAGACGGGGAGTCATGATGGAGAGGTCTGACAGAATGTGGTCAACTGGAGAAGGGAATGGCAAGCCACTTTAGCATTCTTGCCTTGAGAACCCCATGAACAGTATGAAAAGGCAAAATGATAGGATACTGAAAGAGGAACTCCACAGGTCATTAGGTGCCCAATATGTTACTGGAGATCAGTGGAGAAATAACTCCAGAAAGAATGAAGGGATGGGGCCAAAGCAAAAACAATACCCAGCTGTGGATGTGACTGGTGATAGAAGTAAGATCCGATGCTGTAAAGAGCAATATTGCATCAGAACCTGGAATGTCAAGTCCATGAATCAAGGCAAATTGGAAGTGGTCAAACAAGGGATGGCAAGGGTGAATGTCAATATTCTAGGACTCAACGAACTAAAATGGACTGGAATGGGTGAATTTAACTCAGATGACCATTATATCTACTACTGCGGGCAGGAATCCCTCAGAAGAAATGGAATAGCCATGACAGTCAACAAAAGAGTCCAAAATGCAGTACTTGGATGCAATCTCACAAACGACAGAATGATCTCTGTTCGTCTCCAAGGCAAACCATTCAGTATCAGTTATCCAAGTCTATGCCCCAACCAGTAATGCTGAAGAAGCTGAAGTTGAACGGTTCTATGAAGACCTACAAGACCTGTTAGAACTAACACCCCCAAAAAATGTCCTTTTCATTAGGGACTGGAATGCAAAAGTAGGAAGTCAGGAAACACCTGGAGTAACAGGCAAATTTGGCCTTGGAATGCAGAATGAAGCAGGACAAAGACTAATAGAGTTTTGCCAAGAAAATGCACTGGTCATAGCAAACACCCTCTTCAAACAACATAAGAGAAGACTCTAAACATGGACATCACCAGATGGTCAACACCAAAATCAGATTGATTATATTCTTTGCAGCAAAAGATGGAGAAGCTCTATACAGTCAACAAAAACAAGACCAGGAGCTGACTGTGGGTCAGATCATGAACTCCTTATTACCAAATTCAGACTCAAATTGAAGAAAGTAGGGAAAACCGCTAGATCACTCAGATATGACCTAAATCAAATCCCTTATGATTATACAGTGGAAGTGAGAAATAGATTTAAGGGCCTAGATCTGATAGATAGAGTGCCTGATGAACTATGGAATGAGGTTCGTGACATTGCACAGGAGACAGGGATCAAGACCATCCTCATGGAAAAGAAAGGCAAAAAAGCAAAATAGCTGTCTGGGGAGGCCTTACAGATAGCTGTGAGAAGAGAAGTGAAAAAGAAAGAGAAAAGGAAAGATATAAGCATCTGAATGCAGAGTTCCAAAGAATAGCAAGAAGAGATAAGAAAGCCTTCTTCAGCGATCAATGCAAAGAAATAGAGGAAAAGAACAGAATGGGAAAGACTAGAGATCTCTTCAAGAAAATTAGAGATACCAAGGGAACATTTCATGCAAAGATGGGCTCAATAAAGGACAGAAATGGTATGGACCTAACAGAAGCAGAAGATATTAAGAAAAGGTGGCAAGAATACATGGAAGAACTGTACAAAAAAGATCTTCATGACCCAGATAATCATGATGATGTGATCACTCATCTAGAGCCAGACATCTTGGAATGTGAAGTCAAGTGGGCCTTAGAAAGCATCACTATGAACAAAGCTAGTGGAGGTGATGGAATTCCAGTTGAGCTGTTTCAAATCCTGAAAGATGATGCTGTGAAAGTGCTGCACTCAATATGTCAGCACACTTGGAAAACTCAGCAGTGGCCACAGGACTGGAAAAGGTCAGTTTTCATTCCAATCCCAAAGAAAGGCAATGCCAAAGAATGTTCAAACTACCACACAATTGCATTCATCTCACATGCTAGTAAAGTAATACTCAAAATTCTCCAAGCCAGGCTTCAGCAATATGTGAACCGTGAACTCCCTGATGTTCAAGCTGGTTTTAGAAAAGGCAGAGGAACCAGAGATCAAATTGCCAACATCCGCTGGATCATGGAAAAAGCAAGAGAGTTCTAGAAAAACATCTAATTCTGCTTTATTGACTATGCCAAAGCCTTTGACTGTGTGGATCAGAATAAACCGTGGAAAATTCTGAAAGAGATGGGAATAGCAGACCACCTGACCTGCCTCTTGAGAAATCTGCATGCAGGTCAGGAAGCAACAGTTAGAACTGGACATGGAACAACAGACTGGTTCCAAATAGGAAAAGGAGTACGTCAAGGCTGTATATTGTCACCCTGCTTATTTAACTTATATGCAGAGTACATCATGAGAAATGCTGGACTGGAAGAAACACAAGCTGGAATCAAGATTGCTGGGAGAAATATCAATAACCTCAGATATGCAGATGACACCTGCCTTATGGCAGAAAGTGAAGAGGAGCTAAAAAGCCTCTTGATGAAAGTGAAAGAGGAGAGCGAAAAAGTTGGCTTAAAGCTCAACATTCAGAAAACGAAGATCATGGCATCTGGTCCCATCACTTCATGGGAAATAGATGGGGAAACAGTGGAAACAGTGTCAGACTTTGTTTTTTGGGGCTCTAAAATCACTGCAGATGGTGACTGCAGCCATGAAATTAAAAGACGCTTACTCCTTGGAAGAAAGGTTATGACCAACCTAGATCGCATATTCAAAAGCAGGGACATTGCTTTGCTGACTAACGTTCGTCTAGTCAAGGCTATGGTTTTTCCTGTGGTCATGTATGGATGTGAGAGTTGGACTGTGAAGAAGGCTGAGCACCGAAGTATTGATGCTTTTGAACTGTGGTGTTGGAGAAGAATCTTGAGGTTCCCTTGGACTGCAAGGAGATCCAACCAGTCCATTCTGAAGGAGATCAAACCTGGGATTTCTTTGGAGGGAATGATGCTGAAGCTGAAACTCCAGTACTTTGGCCACCTCATGCGAAGAGCTGACTCATTAGAAAAGACTGTGATGCTGGGAGGGATTGGAGGCAGTAGGAGAAGGGGATGACCGAGGATGGGATGGCTGGATGGCATCACGGACTCGATGGACGTGAGTCTGAGTGAACTCCGGGAGATGGTGATAGACAGGGAGGCCTGGCATGCTGCAATTCATGGGATTGCAAAGAGTCGGACACGACTGAGTGACTGAACTGAACTGAACTGTGCAATTTTCTAGATGGGTCATCTTTGCACATATGAGCCATACCTATATTAAAATCCACCAAGCAGGTATATTTTATTTATTTTATATCATTTTGATAACAAGAAATACTTAATAATAAGTGTTTAGAAAACTACTTTTCATCTTCTTTTACCAGGGAGCTTGCTGCTGCTGCTGCTGCTAAGTCGTTTCAGTCATGTCCGACTTTGTGCAACCCCATAGACGGCAGCTCACCTGGCCGCCCCGTCCCTGGGATTCTCCAGGCAAGAACATTGGAGTGGGTTGCCATTTCCTTTTCCAATGTGTGAAAGTGAAAAGTGAAAGTGAAGTCGTTCAGTCGTGTCTGACCCTCAGCAATCCCATGAACTGCAGCCTTCCAGGCTCCGCCGTCCATGGGATTTTTCAGGCAAGAGTACTGGAGTGGGGTGCCATTTTACACAAAATAAGCATTGATCATGTTTCTGAGGCCTTAATTGTAGAAGGCCAAGAATAGGAAACCATGCCGTATCAGAGAGGAATGGTTTCCAGGGGTCAGGGAGGGAAGCAAGGGGAATGACAGCTAATAAGCCTGTGTTTCTTATTGGAGTGATGAAAATGTTCTGAAGTAGATAGTGGTGATAACTGAACAATCTTGAAAATATACTAAAAGTTAAAGAACAGTATATATTAAATGGGTGAACTTTAATTTATATGAATTATAATTTAATAAAAAAGGTAATGCAAAGTGTAATCATACTCCAAAATGAAATAGTAAAAGAGAGTGTTTCAGAAGCAAAACGAACACTCACAAGGAGCTGAAGTGATGGAGGGAGAACTTTTTTGAATTTTATTAGGTTTCCTCTTTGACTAGAGAAGGAGATAGTTTCAGACTAACTGTGAAGCACACCACAAAGACAATTTGCAGTTTTCATTCTACCATGAATCAATTTGCTGACAATAGTGAAGCTAAAAAGCTTAGCCTTTGCTAAATTATTCCTGAATTCATGTTGGAATATACAGAAGCAGAAATGTAGTTAAGGAAATATTTGAATAATATCAAAGCCAAAGGATAGTAGCACAGGGATTTAAATCCCAGTTAATCTGGTTAAATAAAAAGCCATCTGCCTATTTTTCAGCTAACCAAGACCTGCTTATTTCAGGTAAGTTCCTAGATCCTATCTTAAGAAGTGTAAGATATCAAATATTGTAAAGTAATAATAATAATAATAATAATAATAAATTAAAAAAAGAAAAAAGATATAACTTTTTGATAAAAAAAGAAAAAATATGTAAATGAAGAATTTTATGCTTGGTTACTCACTAAAATCTGTATCTAATGGCCAGAAATAGTGTTTTCTTCTCATAATTGAAAGGATCTGAGCTTGTTAATATCCACAATACAACATTTTATATTATTTTCCTGTTGGTTCACACAAAAGCCTTTACTCCCTTCAGCATTGGGCAATGTATATATGAACTTAAGATATGTTTTGTTTTATTGAAAAATAGTGTAGCTGCCACAATAAAAATAAAAATATGTACAAGTGTATCCCCATGTGAACACACACCATGTTAACTTAGGTCTAAACAAAAAGTTCATAACTTATACTCTTTCTCCATACACCAATATATATATATATATTCACACATAAATACAAATGTATAACAGAGAAAGAAGTCTATGTGTTTTAGAAGTATGTATTGTCACTTATCTCATTTCCATTTTATTATATAAAAAGCCATTTGGAATCTAAAGTAACACAAATATGTGTGGTAAATTAGTTGCTATGACAAACCTAGACAGTGTGTTAAAAAGCCAACTCATCACTTTGCTGACAAAGGTCTGTACAGTTAAATTTATGGTTTTTCCAGCAGTCGCATACAGTTGTCAGATCTGGACCATAAAGAAGGCAGAGTGCCAAAGAATTGATGTTTTTGAACTGTGGTGTTGGAGAAAACTGTTGAAAGTATCTTGGACAGCAAGGAGTTCAAACCAGTCATTCTTACAGGCGAACCACTCATACACATTGGAAGGACTGTTGTTGAACCTGAAATTCCAATACTTTGGCCACCGGATGTGAACAGACAGGTCATTTGGAAAAGCTCTGGTGTTGGCGAAGATTGAAGGCAGAAGGAGAAGACGGCAACAGAGGATTAGATGGTTGGATGGCATCCTGAACACGTGTTTAAGCAAACTTCGGGAGATGGTGAAGGACAGGGAAGCGTGGCTTGCTGCAGTCCATAGGGTTTTGATGACTCAAACATGACGTGGCAACTGAAAAATGAACAACATTGTCCCTCCTATCATTTCCATTTTATTATATAAAAAATCCATTTAGAATCTAAAGTGATGCAAATTTTCTTCCACTGGTAAAGTCATTCATCCTTTGACAACAACCACTCCACAAAGAGATACTGAGCATTGTGGGAAAGCAATAGCAAATTTCTAGAAAACAGGTCAGTAATAATTATTTCATATCTCACCAAAGACTAAACACAGAATTAATTAAAATAAGTACCATAATTTTTTTTGTTACTGTTGTTATTACTAGTCATTGATATACTCACCGTGTAGGGAACTAAGTCAAATACTCTTAAACCAATCACGTTTTTTTAAGAAACACAAAAATTGTAATCATATGTTTTTTACCCAAGTGAATCTTTTCAAGCATTGAAAATACTTAAGCCTAAGTGTAGAGACTAGCCTCTCTATCATTGTAGTCTCTTTCATATGGTTTTCAGGAGGTGAAAAAATGTATATTACTCTAGATCTACTCCCTGAGGTTTTTAAAAAGAGAGAGAGAGAGAGAGAGAGAGAGAGAGAGACTCAGAAAAGAGCTGGTAGAAAGTTACAAACCTTATGGATGGCATCTAGATGTACATCAGTCTTTCAAAAAGGTTTTTCTCAAATTCATTTTGTTCTTGCAGGATAGAGGGCTATGCCTCTTTAATTTGTGTGCATGACTGGATATATTTTTCTGAATATAAAAATACAATTGCAGAAGAAAAAAAAACATGTTCTGCCTTATGATTTTTTACAGATGTGTAGAAATGTTACACTTGAATGTGCCACTTATTTTTTGATCAATTTTTCAAGAGTTTATACAAGATCTAAAAAGAATGGAAGGAGAGAATTGCTCCTCTGTGACTGAATTCATTTTCTTGGGAATTACTAATAACACTGTGAACAAAGTGACCCTATTTACCATGTTCCTACTTATTTATCTCATCAATCTTCTGGCAAATCTTGGAATTATAACCCAGATTAGGATGGATCCCCAGTTGCACACACCCATGTACTTTTGCCTCAGCCACCTCTCCTTCTGTGAACTTTGCTATTCCACAGCCATTGGCCCCAAGATGCTAGTGGACTTGTTTGCCAAGAAAAAGTCAATCTACTTCCATGGTTGTGCCTTGCAATTCTTGGTTTTCTGTATCTTTGCAGATTCTGAGTGTCTCTTACTGGCAGTGATGGCCTATGACCAGTACAAGGTCATCAGCAGCCCCTTGCTCTATGCAGTCAGCATATCCAACAGGTTGTGCTCCCTGCTCATGGCTGGGGTTTACCTGGTGGGAATGGCAGATGCTCTGATACACACAACATTAGCATTCCTCTTATGCTTCTGTGGGTCAAATGAGATTAACCACTTTTTTCTTGTGATGTTCCTCCTCTCCTGTTGATATCTTGCTCAGACACACAGGTCAATGAGCTAGTGATATTCATGATTTTTGGCTTCATTGAACTGAGTGCCATTTCAGGAGTCCTTGTCTCTTATTGTTATATTATCCTATCAGTCTTGAAGATCCACTATGCTGAGGGAGATTCAAAGCTTTCTCTACTTGCACCTCCCACCTAACTGTTGTGGCAATTTTCCAGGGAACTATGCTCTTTATGTATTTCAGACCAAGTTCTTCCTATTCTCTATATCAAGACAAAATGACTGTTTTACACCCTTGTGATTCCCATGTTAAACCTTCTGATTTACAGTTTATGAAACAAGGATGTGAAAGAAGCCCTAGAAAACTTGAAAAATAAATGGCTTTAAATATTTATGTTAGGCATATGTAAATAAACATGCATTCACACACATGTAGTGACAGGTGATTTATTAAAGTTATATGGTAGAATACATGACAAACATAATTTTTCAATTTCTTAAAGTAGTATTACATTGAATCTCAATCTTAAATCTATTACTGTCCCTCTCACATGTCATGTTAAATTATCTTTCTAGAATTTTTACATGGCATTTAGCTTAAATGAAAAACATTTCTGACTTTTCCATTATGCTAATTTTGTTTAATTTTTATTCAAATATTGTTCAATTATGCTGAGACTTATTGTGCATTTACTCTGATTTTTGAGCATGTAGATCCTTTATATACTATAGCACATCTTGCAGTTTAAATACTATGGAACAACAGACTGGTTTCAAATGGGAAAAGGAGTATGTCAAGACTGTATATTGTCACCCTGCTTATTTAACTTATATGCAGAGTACATAATGAGAAATGCTGGACTGGAAGAAACACAAGCTGGAATCAAGATTGCTGGGAGAAATATCAATAACCTCAGATATGCAGATGATGCCACCCTTATGGCAGAAAGTGAAGAGGAGCTAAAAAGCCTCTTGGTGAAAGTGAAAAAGGACGGTGAAAAAGTTGGCTTCAAGCTCAACATTCAGAAAACGAAGATCATGGCATCTGGTCCCGTCACTTCATGGAAAATAGATGGGGAAACAGTGGGAATAGTGTCAGACTTTATTTTTATGGGCTCAAAAATCACTGCAGATGGTGATTGAAGCCATAAAATTAAAAGATGCTTACTTCTTGGAAGAAAAGTTATGAGCAACCTAGATAGCATATTCAAAAGCAGGGACATTACTTTACCGACTAAGGTCCGTCTAGTCAAGGCTATGGTTTTTCCTGTGGTCATGTATGAATGTGAGAGTTGGACTGTGAAGAAAGCTGAGCGCTGAAGAATTGATGCTTTTGAACTGTGGTGTGGGAGAAGACTCTTGAGGTTCCCTTGGACTGCAAGGAAATTCAACCAATCCATTCTGAAGGAGATTAGCCCTGGGATTTCTTTGGAAGGAATGATGCTAAAGCTGAAGCTCAAGTACTTTGGCCACCTCATGCGAAGAGTTGACTCATTGGAAAAGACTCTGATGCTGGGAGGGATTGGCGACAGGAGGAGAAATGGACGACAGAGGATGAGATGGCTGGATGGTATCACGGACTCGATGGACGTGAGTCTGAGTGAACTCTGGGAGTTGGTGATGGACAGGGAGGCCTGGCGTGCTGCGATTCATGGGGTCGCAAAGAGTCGAACATAACTGAGTGACTGAACTGAACTGAACTGAAATATAAGGTAAAACAAATAACATATTAACTAAATGGTTAAGTAACTCATTATAACCTCAAATTCATCATGAAATAATACACAGAGGGCTATAATTCCAAAGCAAAAATATCTAAATCTAATCCAAAATAAAATCATCTTTAAATAGAGATATTCAGTCAAATCTAAATAAGACTCAACTTGAGAGATGAAAGGATAGTAGATAGAGGATTTGACAGTTATTCAGGTTGTGAAATATACAAGTCCATGTTTGTTAGAAGAAGTCATACTTACTATAACATGGAAGAACCGTGCAGGCAACATACTAAGTGAAATACTCCATATAGAGGAAGACAAGCACTACATGATCTCACATGTAGATAGAATCTAAAATGTAAAACTCAGAAACTGCCTGCAGTCCAGTGAACAGAACTTGCTGCTTACAATGCCCAGGCCCAGGTTTGACCCCTGGTCAGGGAACTAAGATCCTTGCAAGCCTTGGGGTGAAGCCTAAGTAAATAAATAAATTTCATAGAATTAAATAGTAGATTGGTTGTTGTTAGAGGCTGAAAGGCAGGAGAAAAGGGTGATGTTGGTCAAAGTGCACAAAGTTTCTATTATTTATTGAAGAAGTTTAGGGGACTGAATCTACATGATGACTCCAGTTAACAATACTTTATTATAACTTGAAATTTTCTAAAAGAATAGACTTTAACTGTCCTCACCATACACACACTCAAAATGGTAACTATATGAGGTTATGCATGTATTAATTAACCTTATTGTGATAATCATTTCACAAAGTATACATATATCACTTCATCACATTGTATACCTTATAACTATATGTGGTATCTATCAATTACATTTGAAGCAGCTATATTGAAAAATGAGAAGGAAAGAAGTCTAAAGATTAGATTATTAAGCCCTATGGAAAGTATAGAAAGAGACTTGTTAAAATACACTATTGTGTTTTTGTTATCAACTATCAATTCTTCTGCACTTCTTCCAAGATTCTTTTCCTTCCTTCTCTCTCATTCTATGCCCTAAGTGCCCCCTTTTTTGTCTCTTTGTGGTTCACAAACACTCACTTACCTAAAGCATTGTTTCATATCACACTGCTTGTGCTCATTCTTTGGTAAAGAATAAAGCATTCCATCCTTGTTAACCAAAGCACTGACAGTTGCCTGAAGCATAAAATAAGCAAATATATATTAACCTAAAAATACTATACAACTTTTTTGGCTATTTATATCTCAGAAACACAAAACTAACTGAGTTTGCTAAGTGCCTTATATATATATATATATATATATATATATATATATATATATATATATATATATATATATATATCTCACAGTATGCAGGTGGATTCTTTACCAGCTGAGTCCCCAGGGAAGCCCTATAATCATAATATAGTGTAACTATTGTATGCATATAATAACAGTTTTGGGAAGGTGAAGAAATGGTTATGGACAAAAAGTTAACAGACTTTTATAAAGACATACATATTTATTAATTGCACTAGATGTAAGAAATTATAAGTTTTTGATATTTGATGCTTCATATATCTTGAATCTGGTTTCCTGATGGCTAAAGCACAGAAAGTGAGGAAATACCCTAAAGGGTATTTGAAATACCTTAAAGTACTGAAGAACACTCTTATTTATCCATTAAAGGTGTAAGGTTAAAAGACCTCTGATAGTCTTAAATTTTCTAGATGTCATTGTAAAATGTCCTGATGTAAAAACATTTCAGAATGGAAGTATAAAGCCTACAAAATTCCTTTGTTATTCAGAGTGGTATTTGTGAAACATTATAGCATGTTAAAAACAGTTCTCATGGTGGAAACACCTTAGAATAATTGTATAATAAAAAAGATTGAAATTCTCTACTCTTGGTATATTTTTTCAATTCAGCCAAATGTCTTTTGAATTGTTGCTTATGAGGAGAAACACAGCAGAAAACATAGACTGGAATATATTAAAGTCAAGCAAAATAGGGATTTGATGGATTGCCATTAATTGAGTTAATGAACACATTAATTAATCATTCTTCATGCTTATGGTGTATATTTATTTCAACAACTAAACACTGCATTGCAAATATCAGCTCATTTTATTGGATCTAGTGGGAATGATATAAAGAGAAAGGAATATAAGCCCATTAAATGGAATTCCAAAAGTAGTACTGATTTAGATGAACATTTTCTATGTGTATATTATAATCTAAAATGGCATTCCATAAACACAGTACCTTCACTATGAGATTGAAACTATTAATTTTTATTTTTAATTATAAAATTTTCTTGTAAAGGGTTTATGATATGTTTATGTAATGGATATAGTGCTTACTTTCTAGAGTATCTCAGTACATTATTAATCTTTATGTTATTAAAAGTGCCACCTTGCTTGTAGAACAACACTGTCTTTATCCACCCACTGGCTCTCCCCTCATTTTCACAGCACCTGGGAGCTATAAAATACTTCAGTACCATACGACACAATGAACTCCACATCATAATAGGCTTGAAGAACAGACAACTGTATTTTGAAGAAGATCATCTGGGTAGTATGTGTCTGCCTAGAATTGTTTTAGTGTCTGCAAAGAACCAAAAAATCTCTAAATATAGATCCTTTCTCTCACTTGCTTATATCTGAGGAATACACTTTCTCTTTAAGACATGTTTTACAGTTATTTTAAGATCTCCATTTTTAATGAAACACAAATCCCATTGGAAGATTTTTCCCCTCTTAGGTTACCCACCTTGTAATAACAATCAGTTAAATTGCTAGGTGGGGGAACATTGAAAGGATGTTAATCTACATGTGTTTGAGGAGCAGACGTGTTAAAAAGCTAAATCTGGGTTCTGGCTGAACAAAATAGTTGCTGCAACAAATAGTTGCAACCCAGAAGACAGGGATTCCTGAGGGAAAAATTAATTTGGATTGGAGTATAATTAGAACTTCCTTTGTGGCTCAGACAGTAAAGAATTTTCCTGTAATACAGGAAATCTAGGTTTGATCCCTGAGTCAGGAAGATCCCCTGGAGAAGGGAATGCCTACCCACTAAAGTATTCTTGCCTGGAGAATCCCATGGATAGAGGAGCCTGGCAAATAGAGTCCACAGGGTAGCAAAGAGTCAGACATAACTGAGCTACTAACCACCATAATTAGGTGACCAAGAAGAATTCTACATACACCATATGTGTAACAGAGAAGTAGAATAATAGTAGAATTCTTTTGAAACATACATACATCAATTTCTTGATTTTACTGGGAAAATATTAGCAATTAGTTTTGGTTTGAACTTTGCCTCACCAATAGCTACACAGGAGTACAATTGGTATTTCAGTGTTGAGATCCTCACAACCAAGAATAGCAATGACATATAAAAAGGCATGAAAAGTTGCTATTAAGAATCTCATTTCAAAAAAAAAAAAAAAGAATCACATCTCCAAAATTAAATATGAAATAATTATATGGATTTAAGCTAAACGATTTCCCAGATTTGTAGAAAATAAAAGTAGAAAAACAAACAAATGAAAAGGACAAAGAAAAACACCCAAACTGATAAGAAAGCCTGTCCCTGTTAGTTCCCAAATGAGATTTCCGATGAATTAGGGAATTTGTTATGCTTAGTATATTAATTTCAGTCCATTTGGGATTTGCATTATGTTATTGTGTTGTGGCTTTATCCTCATTGCCTTAATAATTAATAGTTCTGAGCAAACTCTCATGCATTAACTTGCTGCTTATGTATCTTCTTTTTGACAGTTTCTGTTAACTTTTATTTTTTTTTGGGGGGGTCATTTTTTGTTTAAGTCTTTTTTTTTCCCCAATGAGCAAAGCTATTAGTATATTGTGGATACAAGTTCTTTGTCATATATATGGATAAATCATTTTAAAATACTTTCTATTTTATGGAAATATTTCTCTCTGATTATATTTATTTATTTATTTTTCTGTGAGTGAGTGAAAGTTGCTCGGTCATGTGTGAATCTTTGTGACCCATAATTGTAGCCCCCCAAGTTCCTCTATCCATGGGATTTCCCAGGCCAGTATACTGGAGTGGGTTGCCATTACCTTCTACAGGGGATCTTCCAGACCCAGAGATCGAACACAGCTCTCCCGCACTGCAGGAGAATTCTTTACCATCTATGTCACCAGGGAAGGCCAATCTTTTGCTATATAAACACTATTCCAAAATTCAGTTTGGTTCAGTTGCTCAATCACATCTGACTCTTTGGGACTCCATGGACTGCAGCACATCAGGCTTCCCTGTCCATCACCAACTCCCAAAGTTTGCTCAAACTCATGTCCATAGAGTTGGTGATGTCATCCAACCATCTCGTCCTCTGTAGTCCCCTTCTCCTCCTGCCTTTAATCTTTCCCAGCATCAGAGTCTTTTCCAATGAGTCAGTTCTTTGCATTAGATGGCCAAACTATTAGAGCTTCACTTCAGCATCAGTCCTTCCAATGAATATTCAGGACTGATTTCCTTTAGGATTGACTGGTTGGATCTCCTTGCTGTCCAAGGAACTCTCAAGAATCATATATGTATCATTTTCTCCGTCATTTTTTCAAAACTTTAGACAAGAACACCAAAGAATGGAAAAAGAAAATTGCTTATCCTTAACTGAATTCATATTTAGGGGAATTACTGATAAATCTGGGATTAAAGTGATCCTATTTATCATGTTTTTTGTTGTTTATCTTGTTAACATTCTGGCAAATCTTGGAATGATTATTTTAATTAGGATGGATCCTTAGCTGCATATACCCTTGTACTTTTCCCTCAGTCACCTATCCTCTGACCTCTGCTATTCCACAGCCATTGGCCCCAAGATGCTGGTGCACCTATTTGCCAGTTCAATTCAGTTGAGTCACTCAGTCATGTCTGACTCTTTGAAACCCCATGGACCACAGCACGCCAGGCCTCATTGTCCATCACCAACTCCCAAACACATGACCTTCAAGTCAGTGGTGCCATCCAACCATCTCATCCTCTGACATCTCTTCTCCTCCTGCCTTCAATCTTTCCCAGCATCAGAGTCTTTTCCAATGAATCAGTTCTTCACATCATGTGGCTAAAGTTTTGGAGTTTCAGCTTCAGCATCAGTCCTTCCGATGAACATTCAGGACTGATTTCCTTTAGGATGGATTGGTTGTGTCTCCATGCAAACCAAGGGACTCTCAAGAATCTTTTCTAACATCACAGTTAAAAGCATTAATGCAGGGGGGCGGTCCTAAGATGGCGGAGCAATAGGATGGGGAGAACACTTTCTCCCTCACAAATTCATCAAAAGAACATTTCAGTGCTGAGTAAATTCCACAAAACAACTCCTGAATGCTGGCAGAGGACATCAGGCACCCAGAAAAGCAGATCATTGTCTTCAAAAACAGGTAGGAAAAAATATAAAAGATGAAAAAAGAGACAAAGGAGGTAGGGAGGGAGCTCCATCCCGGGAAGGGAGTCCTGTCCCAGGAAGGGAGTCTTAAAAAGAGAGAAGTTTCCAAACACCAGGAAACACTCTCACTGCCGAGTCTGTGGCAAGCCTGGGAAGAACAGAGGGCAACAAAACAGGGAAGAAAAATAAGTAAATAATTAAAATCAACAGATTATGAGCCCAATGGTAACTCCCCCAGCAGAGAAGCAGCACAGATGCCTGCATCTGCCACTAGCAAGTGGGGGCAGGGCAGGGAGGCATGGGCTGCAGTGCTTTTTAAGAATCGGGCCAGAATGCCCCGAGTGTAACCAGAGTGAACTAACTTGGGCTAGCATAACAGACTGTGGGATAGCTACCATGGGAAAAGCTCTAACATAAGACACCACCAGGACCACACACAGAACAAAGGATGGAACAGAAATAGCTGGCTGCAGACCATCCCCCTCCGGTGACAGGCAGCCAGAGCCCTAAGGGCTGGAAGGGGGCAATTGCAGCCCTGGAGAGGCAGTACCTACCAAACTGCAAGCAGGCTTCTTTGCTAAGTCTTCTTGGGGTTCTGGACAGTCACCATCCACCTGAGAATGGGAGCCAGTGGTACATCCAGAAAACAGCAGCAGGGATGGGAAAGGCGATAAGTTGCAGTGACCGCGCTTGCCAAACACCTGAGCTACTCAGACCTGGGAAGGGCACAAAACGCAGGTCCAACAGAATCTGCACCTCTGAGGGCTACCTGAGCGCTGAGCCTGAGTGGCTTAGACCGGGGAGGTGCATGCAGCCTAGGGCCGGCCTCAGATGGTTCCTGGCAGAGAACCGCCTGAGCGGCGTGCACCATGAGCAGGGGCAAGCCCAGTGTGGCTAAGGCATTGCAAGCACACACCAGTGTTATTTGTTTGCAGCCTCCCTCCCCAAAGCACGACTGAACAAGTGAGCCTAAAAAAGAAAAAAAATTGTCCACCACCGCCCAAAATGTGCCAGGGCAGAAATCACACACTGAAGACACCAGTAAACAGAAGAAGCTAAACAGACGGAACCACCTTGGTAGTGACCCCACACTGCCCACAACACCAGAGAAAGTCCCAGATATATTTTTACTATTTTTACCATCATTCTCTCTCTTTCTTTTTTTTTTTTTGTTGATGTTGTTGTTTGATTGTTTTTTCTTCTTTTTTTAAATTTTTTAAATTTTAAGTCCTCTATTTCTCCTTTAATTTTTTATTTTTATAAACTACTATTACTTTTCAAAAAAGACCCTATTTTTAAAGCAAACACCATATATATATATATATATATATAGATATATAGATATATAGATATATAGATATATAGTGTGTGTGTGTGTGTGTGTGTGTGTGTGTGTGGTTGTTGTTGTTTTTTTTTTAAGATAATTCTTGTGACTTTTTTTCTTTTCTTTAATATTGTATTTTGAAAATCCAAGCTCTACTCTAGATTTTTAATCTTTGCTTTTTGGTATCTGTTGTCAATTTTGTACAATTAAAAACCCAATCTTCAGTACCCAATTTTACCTGAGAGTGAGATTACTGGCTTGACCACTCTCTCCTCCTTTGGACTCTCCTTTTTCTCCACTAGGTTGTCTCTGTCTCCTCCCTCCCCTTTCTCTTCTCTACCCAACTCTGTGAATCTCTGTGTGTTCCAGACGATGGGGAACACTTAGGGAACTGGTTATTGGCTGGATCTATCTCTCTCCTTTTCATTTCCCTCTTTTATCCTCCTGGCCACCTCTGCCTACTTCCTCCCTCTCCTCTTCCTTGTATAACTCCGTGAACATCTCTGAGTGGTCCAGACTGTGGAGCACACATAAGGAAGTGATTACAGGCTAGCTTGCTCTCTCCTCTTTTGATCCCACCTCATCTCATTCCAGTCACCTCTAACTACCCCCTCTCTCTTCTCTTCTCTTCTCCATGTAACTTAGTGAACCTCTCTGGGTGTCCCTCAATGTGGAGAAACTTTTCATCTTTAACCTAGATGTTTTATTATCAGTGCTGTATAGATGGAGAAGTCTTGAGCCTACTGTAAAAATAAAACTGAAAACCGGAAGCAGGAGGCTTAAGTCCAAATCCTGAGAGCCTCAGAGAACTGCTGAATCCAGGGAACATTAATCGATAGGAGCTCATCAAACACCTCCATACCTACACTGAAACCAAGCACCTCCCAAGGGCCAACAAGTTCCAGAGCAAGGCATACCATGCAAATTCTCCAGCAACACAGGAACGCAGCCCTGAGCTTCAATATACAGACAGCTCAAAGTTACTCCAAAACCATTGACATCTAATAACTCATTACTGGACACTTCATTGCATTCCAGAGAGAAGAAATCCAGATCCAGCCACCAGAACTCCGACACAAGCTTCCCTAACCAAGAAACCTTAACAAGCCACTGATACAACCCCACCCACAGTGAGGAAACTCCATAATAAAGAGAACTTCACAAATTCCCAGAATACAGAAAGGCCACCCCAAATGCAGCAATATAACCAAGATGAAGAGACAGAGGAATACCCAGCAGGTAAAGGAACAAGAGAAATGCCCACCAAACCAAACAAAAGAGGAAGAGATAGGGAATCTACCTGAGAAAGAATTCCGAATAATGATAGTGAAAATGATCCAAAATCTTGAAATCAAAATGAAATCACAGATAAATAGCCTGGAGACAAGGACTGAGAAGATACAAGAAAGATTTAACAAGGACCTAGAAGAAATTAAAAAAAAAAAAAGAGCCAATATATAATGAATAATGTAATAAATGAGATCAGAAACACTCTGGAGGCAACAAATAGTAGAATAACGGAGGCAGAAGATAGGATTAGTGAAATAGAAGATAGATTCAGTTCTGATGAGATGGATGAAACTGGAGTCGATTATACAGAGTGAAGTAAGCCAGAAAGAAAAACACCAATACAGTATACTAACACATATATATGGAATTTAGAAAGATAGCAATAACGACCCTGTATGCAAGACAGGAAAAAAGACACAGCGGTGTATAACGGACTTTTGGACTCAGAGGGAGAGGGAGAGGGTGGGATGATTTGGGAGAATGGCATTCTATCATGTATACTTTCATGTAAGAATTGAATCGCCAGTCTATGTCTGACGCAGGATACAGCATGCTTGGGGCTGGTGCATGGGGATGACCCACAGAGATGTTATGGGGAGGGAGGTCGAAGGGGGGTTAATGTTTGGGAACACATGTAAGAATTAAAGATTTTAAAATTAAATAAAAAATTAATTAAAAAAAAGATAGAATGGTAGAAATAAATGAATCAGAGAGGAAAAAAGAAAAACGAATTGAAAGAAATGAGGACAATCTCAGAGACCTCCAGGACAATATGAAATGCCACAACATTCGAATTATAGGAGTCCCAGAAGAGGAAGACATACAGAAAGACCATGAGAAAATACTTGAGGAGATAATAGTTGAAAACTTCCCTAACATGGGGAAGGAAATAATCACCCAAGTCCAAGAAACCCAGAGAGTTCCAACAGGGTAAACCCAAGGCAAAACACCCCAAGACACATATTAATCAAATTAACAAAGATCAAACACAAAGAACAAATATTAAAAGCAGCAAGGGAAAAACAACAAATAACACACAAGGGGATTCCCGTAAGGATAACTGCAGATCTTTCAATCAAAACGCTTCAGGCCAGGAGGGAATGGCAAGACATACTTAAAGTGATGAAAGAAAATAAACTACAACCCAGATTACTGTACCCAGCAAGGATCTCATTCAAATATGAAGGAGAAATCAAAAGCTTTACAGACAAGCAAAAGCTGAGAGAATTCAGCACCACCAAACCAGCTCTCCAACAAATTCTAAAGGATATTCTCTAGACAGGAAACACGAAAAGGGTGCATAAACCCGAACCCAAAACAATAAAGTAAATGACAACGGGATCATACTTATCAATAATTACCTTAAACGTAAATGGGTTGAATGCCCCAACCAAAAGGCAAAGACTGGCCGAAGGGATACAAAAACAAGACCCCTCTATATGCTGCTTACAAGAGACCCACCTCAAAACAAGGGACACATACAGACTGAAAGTGAAGGGCTGGAAAAAGATATACCATGCAAATAGAGACCAAAAGAAAGCAGGAGTAGCAATACTCATATCAGATGAAAGAGAAATTTAAAACAAAGGCTGTCAAAAGAGACAAAGAAGGACATTACATAATGATGAAAGGATCAATCCAAGAAGAAGATATAACAATTATAAATATATATGCACCCAACATAGGAACACCACAATATGTAAGACAAATGCTAACAAGTATGAAAGGGGAAATCAACAATAACACAATAATAGTGGGAGACTTTAATACCCCACTCACACCTATGGACAGATCAACTAAACAGAAAATTAACAAAGACACACAAACTTTAAATGATACATTAGATCAGTTAAACCTAAGTGATATCTATAGGACATTTCACGTCAAAACAATGAATTTCACCTTTTTCTCAACTGCTCACGGAATCTTCTCCAGGATAGATCACATTCTGGGCCATAAATCTAAACTTGATAAATTCAAAAAAAAATTGAAATCATTCCAAGCATCTTTTCTGACTATAATGCCTTAAGATTAGATCTCAATTACAGGAGAAAAACTATTAAAAATTCCAACATGTGGAGGTTGAACAACTCACTTCTGAATAACCAACAAATCACAGAAGAAATCAAAAAAGAAATCAAATTATGCTTACAAACAAATGAAAATGAAAACACAACAACCGAAAACCTGTGGGACACTATAAAAGCAGTGCTAAGAGGAAAGTTCATAGTGATACAGGCATACCTCAAGAAACAAGAAAAAAGTCAAATAAAGAACCTAACTCTACACCTAAAGCAACTAGAAAAGGAAGAAATGGAGAACCCTAGAGTTAGTAGAAGGAAAGAAATCTTAAAAATTAGGGCAGAAATAAATGCAAAAGAAACAAGAGGGACCATAGCAAAAATCAACAAAGCCAAAAGCTGGTCCTTTGAAAGGATAAATAAAATTGACAAACCATTAGCAAGACTCATCAAGAAACAAAGGGAGAAAATTTAAATCAATAAATTAGAAATGAAAATGGAGAGATCACAACAGACAACACAGAAATACAAAGGATCATAAGAGACTACTATCAGCAATTATATGCCAATAAAATGGACAACGTGGAAGAAATGGACAAATTCTTAGAAAAGTACAACTTTCCAAAGCTGAACCAGGAAGAAATAGAAAATCTTAACAGACCCATCACAAGCACGGAAATTGAAACTGTAATCAGAAATCTTCCAGCAAACAAAAGCCCAGGTCCAGACGGCTTCACAGCTGAATTCTACCAAAAATTTCGAGAAAAGCTAACACCTATCCTCCTCAAACTCTTCCAGAAAATTGCAGAGGAAGGTAAACTTCCAAACTCATTCTATGAGGCCACCATCACCCTAATACCAAAACCTGACAAAGATGCCACAGAAAAAGAAAACTACAGGCCAATATCACTGATGAACATAGATGCAAAAATTCTTAACAAAATTCTAGCAATCAGAATCCAACAACACATTAAAAAGATCATACACCATGACCAAGTGGGCTTTATCCCAGGGATGCAAGGATTGTTCAATATCTGCAAACCAATCAATGTAATTCACCACATTAACAAATTGAAAAATAAAACCCATATGACTATCTCAATAGATGCAGAGAAGGCCTTTGACAAAATTCAACATTCATTTATGATAAAAATTCTCCAGAAAGCAGGAATAGAAGGAACATACCTCAACATAATAAAAGCTATATATGACAAACTCACAGCAAACATTACCCTCAATGGTGAAAAACTGAAAGCATTTCCCCTAAAGTCAGTAACAAGACAAGGGTGCCCACTTTCACCGTTACTATTCAACATAGTTCTAGAAGTTTTGGCCACAGCAATCAGAGCAGAAAAAGAAATAAAAGGAATCCAGATTGGAAAAGAAGTAAAACTCTCACTGTTTGCAGATGACATGATCCTCTACATAGAAAACACTAAAGATTCCACCAGAAAATTACTAGAGCTAATCAATGAATATAGTAAAATTGCAGGATATAAGATCAACACTCAGAAATCCCTTGCAATCCTATACACTAATAATGAGAAAGTAGAAAAATAAATTAAAGAAACAATTCCATTCACCATTGCAACGAAAAGAATAAAATACTTAGGAATATATCTACCTAAAGAAACCAGAGACCTATATATAGAGAACTATAAAACACTGATGAAAGAAATCAAGGACACTAATAGATGTAGAAATATACCATGTTCATGGATTGGAAGAATCAATATAGTGAATATGAGTATACTACTCAAAGCAATCTACAGATTCAATGCAATCCCTATCAAGCTACCGGCAGTATTTTTCACAGAGCTAGAACAAATAATTTCACAATTTGTACGGGAAAAAAAAAAAAAAAAAAAAAAAACAAACAAACCTTGAATAGCCAAAGCAATCTTGAGAAAGAACAGAACTGGAGGAATCAACTTGCCTGCCTTCAGGCTCTACTACAAAGCCACAGTCATCAAGACAGTATGGTACTGGCACAGACAGAAATATAGATCAATGGAACAAAATAGAAAGCCCAGAGATAAATCCACACACTTATGGACACCTTATTTTCGACAAAGGAGGCAAGAATATACAATGGATTAAAGACAATCTCTTTAACAAGTGGTGCTGGGAAAACCGGTCAACCACTTGTAAAAGAATGAAACTAGATCACTTTCTAACACCATACACAAAAATAAACTCAAAATGAATTAAAGATCTAGATGTAAGACCAGAAACTATAAAACTCCTAGAGGAGAACATAGGCAAAACACTCTCCAACATAAATCACAGCAGGATCCTTTATGATCCACTTCCCAGAATACTGGAAATAAAAGCAAAAATAAACAAATGTGTTCTAATTAAAATTAAAAACTTCTGCAAAAGAAAGGAAACTATAAGCAAGGTGAAAAGACAGCCTTCTGAATGGGAGAAAATAATAGCAAATGAAGCAACTGACAAACAACTAATCTCAAAAATATACAAACAACTTATGCAGCTCAAGTCCAGAAAAATAAATGACCCAATCAAAAAATGGGCCAAAGAACTAAATAGACATTTCTCCAAAGAAGACATACGGATGGCTAATAAACACATGAACAGAAGCTCAACATCACTCATTATCAGAGAAATGCAAATCAAAACCACAATGACGTACCATCTCACACCAGTCAGAATGTCTGCGATCCGAAAATCTGCAAGCAATAGATGCTGGAGAGGGTGTGGAGAAAAGGGAACACTCTTACACTGTCAGTGGAAATGTAAACTAGTATAGCCACTATGGAGAACAGTGTGGAGATTCCTTAAAAAAATTGCAAATAGAACTGCCTTATGACCCAGCAATCTCACTGCTGGGCATACACACCGAGGAAACTGAACTGAAAGAGACTTGTACTCCAATGTTCATTGCAGCAATGTTTATAATAGCCAGGACATGGAAACAACCTAGATGTCCATCAGCAGATGAATGGATGAGAAAGCTGTGGTACATATACACAATGGAGTATTACACAGCTATTAAAAAGAATACCTTTGAATCAGGTCTAATGAGGTGGATGAAACTGGAGCCTATTATACAGAGTGAAGTAAGCCAGAAAGAAAAACACTAATACAGTATACCAACACATATATATGGAATTTGGAATGATGGTAATGATAATCCTGTATGCGAGACAGCAAAAGAGACACAGATGTATAGAATGGACTTTTGGACTCTGTGGGAGAGGGAGAGGGTGGGATAATTTGGGAGAATGGGATTGAAAAATGTATACTATCATGTAAGAAATGAATCACCAGTCTATGTTCGATACAGGATACAGGATGCTTGGGGCTGGTGTACAGAGATGATCCAGAGGGATGACATGGGGAGGGAGGTGGGAGAGGGGTTCATGATTGGGAACTCATGTACACCCGTGGTGGATTCATGTCAATGTATGGCAAAACCAATACAATATTGTAAAGCAAAATAAAGTAAAAATAAAAATTAAAAAAAAAAAACAAAACCAACTCTTCAGAACCAGGGTTGACCTACCTTTCCTACCTTAGTCATGCCTTCATATTCCTAATGTTCTCTGTTATTTCAGACTTCTTTATGTTCTCCAGATTTGCTGGCTCTGTCACACATTTAGGTACCTCTTCTCTCCACTATACACTGGATGAACCACACATCCTCCAACACCCATACTAAATTTTAGATATTTTGTGAAACTTTTCTCCTAATCCTAAGTTAAAGTCAGTTTTTCTTATGTTACACAAATAAATTACTTTGCCTACAAATTTACATTAGCACTTATTGCTTTAGGAAAGAATGACGCTAAAGCTGAAACTCCAGTACTTTGGCCAACTCATGCGAAGAGTTGACTCATTAGAAAAGATTCTGATGCTGGGAAGGATTGGGGGCTGGAGGAGAAGGGGACGACAGAGGATGAAATGGCTGGATGGCATCACGGACTTGATGATCGCGAGTCTGAGTGAACTCTGGGAGATGGTGATGGACAGGCATGCCGGGTGTGCTGCAATTCATGGGGTCGCAAAGAGTCAGACACGGCTGAGCGACTGAACTGAACTGAACTGAACTGATAAATATTTATCAATATGACTATCGGTGGTTTATTTACCCTTTTTCACATAGTAGTTGAAATTGTATCAGAATACAAAACAAAAATTGTATTGGAATTTAATAATAAAAAAAGCATCAATGCTTTGGTGCTCAGCTTTATTTATAGTCCAAATCTCAGAATCATACATGACTACTGGAAAAACCATAGCCTTGACTAGATGGGTCTTTGTTGCCAAAGTAATGTCTCTGCTTTTTAATATGCTGTTTAGGTTGGTACAAGGAGCAAGTGTCTTTTAATTTCTTGGCTGCAGTCACCATCTGCAGTGATTTTAGAGCCCCCCCCAAATAAAGTCAGCCACTGTTACCACTGTTTCCCTATCTATTTGCCATGAAACAATGGGGCCAGATGTCATGATCTTAGTTTTATGAATGTTGAGCTTTAAGCCAAGTTTTTCACTCTCTTCTTTCACTTTCCTCAAGAGGCTCTTTAATTCTTCACTTTCTGCCATAAGGGTGGTGTCATCTGCATATCTGATGTTATTGATATTTCTCCCTATTTGCCAAAAACAAGTCAATCTCTTTATATGGCTATGCTTTGCAATTCTTGGCCTTCTGTATCTTTGCCAATTCTGAGTGTCTCCTGCTGGCTGTGATGGCCTATGACCGGTACAAGGCCATCAGCAGTCCTTTGCTCTATGCGGTCAGAATATCCAGCAGGGTGTGCTCCCTGCTCATGGCTGGGGTTTTCCTGGTGGGGATGATAGTTTCTGAGGTACACACAGCATTAGCATTCCATTTATGCTTCTGTGGGTCAAATGTGATTAACCATTTGACCATTAACCATTCTGTGATTTACCTCTTTTTTTTTTTTTTCCTGTCCTGCTCAGATACAGAGGTCAATGAGTTAATGATATTCACTGCTTTGGGTTCTATTGAACTGAGTACTGTTTCAGGAGTCCTTGTTTTTATTTTTATATCATCCTTTCAGTCTTGGAGGTCCACTCTGCTGAGGGGAGAATCAAAGCTTTTATCACTTGCACCTTCCACTTAACTGCAGTGTCAATTTTTCAGGGAACTATGCTTTTTATGTATTTCAGGCATAGTTCATCTTACTCTCTAGATGAAGACAAAATTACCTCTTTGCTTTACACTCTTATGATTCCCCTCCTAAATCCTCTGATATTTAGCCTATGAAACAAGGATGTGAAAGAAGTCAGTAAAATTGAAAGCTAAACTATATTTTAAAATATTTGTATTATGCATATTTGCACACAACCACACACATGTAGTAATTGTGTAATGAAAATTATATGGCATGACACATGAGAAACAACTTTCTCAAGTTCCTAAGTGAATAATTATTTGTATTAAACTCCACTATTAAGACTGGAAGAGGAAATGGCAACTCATTCCAGTGTTCTTGCCTGGAGAATCCCTATAGAGAGAAGAGCCTGGTGGGTTACAATCCATGGGGTCACAAAGAGTCAGACATGACTGAGTGACTAAGTCATCTTCACTGCTAAGAAATATTGTAGGTTTCCTCATATATTATGCTTAGTATGTGGGCAGGGTTTATATATGGCACTTAACATTTTTGAAAAACCTTTTGACTTTTCTACTTATGCTAATTTTGTTCATTTATCACTCAAACATAATTTCAGTCTCACTAAAACATTATGCAATGTCTTAAAGGTTTTGTCATAAAGTAAATCAAAGATTAACTGAGCAATCTTTCAGAACTCAGGCTTTTTATATTTTCTATATTAACGAATTTAAGCTGATACTAGTAGTAGATATTAATGAACTAAGCAGTTTGATAATAAATGAGCCACAAAATCATCATGGGATAAAAAATTTAAGGGCATTTGTGAGACATTATGGCATGTTAGGAAAACTTTTCATTGTGGAAAAAGCTACAAACTTATAAAATTCTTATTTTATATAAAAGATGTACAGGTTTTTATTTCTACCATATTTTATCAATCCACTGAACTCTTTTGGAACTGTTGCTCATAAAAGGCAGCCTAACTGAAAATATTGTCTGAAAATTAAAGCCTAAGACAAACAGGGCATCACTGGATTGGCAGGTATTGTGCAGTAAATAAGTATATAATCTAGTTAATTTGTCTCCATTCAAATGTCAGATGTATATTACAGCATCTAAAGACTGATTTGACCTACATGTTGGTCCATTTTATTGGACTTAATAAATATGATATGAAAAAAATTAAGCCCATTAAATGGAAGTCAAAAATAGTATTGCAGCAGACAACATTTGATTAAAATTGGCTTCCTCGTCTAGAAATGGATAACTTAAAGAACTGAGTGTTTTTTTACAAAATTCACAATTCAAATCCAAGTTTTGGCAATGGCATGGAGATACTCTTCTATTCCAAAATATTCTTGAAATTCCACAAAAATAGGGAACAGCATATCAAGACTCTGATGTATTCTAGGCTGTCTACTTCAGTCCTCATCACTAACTTTCCTTCTTCTTTGCATAGCATGTCCCTCTTACACAACATTGATGACTAATGGAAAATATCTGTAATGTCAGTTGCTACTTCTTGTCTTTCATTTCTAATTTTATTGACTTGAGTCTTCTCTTTGCTTCTCTTGATGAGTCTGACTGAAGTCTTATCAACTTTGTTTATATTCTCAAAGAACCAGCTTTTAGTTTCATTGATCTTTGTGATTATTTTCTTTATATTTTTCATTTATTTATGCTCTGATCTTTATGTTTGGTTCCTTTTATTCAAGTTTTGTTTATTCTTTCTCTAAAGTGGAGAGTGAAAAAGTTGGCTTAAAGCTCAACATTCAAAAAACTAAGATCATGGCATCTGGGCCCATCACTTCATGGCAAATAGATGGGGAAACAGTGGACACAGTGGATGACTATTTTTCTGGGCTTCAAAATTACTGCAGATGGTGATTGCAGCCATGAAATTAAAATACGCTTACTCCTTAGAAGGAGAGTTATGACCAACCTAGATAGCATATTGAAAAGCAGAGACATTACTTTGACAACAAAGGTCCATCTAGTCAAGGCTATGGTTTTTCCAGTAGTCATGTATGGATGTGAGAGCTGGACTATAAAGAAAACTGCAGCTGCAGCGGCTGCTAAGTCGCTTCAGTCCTTCCAACTCTGTATGACTGCATAGACGGCAGCTCCCGCATCCTTGGGATTCACCAGGAAAGAACACTGGAGTGGGTTGCCATTTCCTTTTCCACTGCATGAAAGTGAAAAGTGAAACTGAGGTCACCCAGTCGTGTTCAACTTTTAGAGACCTCATGGACTGCAGCCTACCAGGCCCCTCCATCCATGGGCTTTTCCAGGCAAGAGTACTGGAGTGGGTTGCCATTGCTTTCTCCCAAAGAAAGCTGAGCGCTGAAGAATTGATGCTTTTGAACTGTGATGTTGGAGAAGACTCTTGAGAGTCCCTTGGACTGCAAGGAGATCCAACAAGTCCATCCTAAAGGAGATCAGTCCTGGGTGTTCATTGGAAGGACTGATGTTGAAGCTGAGACTCCAATACTTTGGCCACCTGATGCAAAGAGCTGACTCATTTGAAAAGACTCTGATGCTGGGAAAGGTTGAGGGCAGGAGGAGAAGGTGATAAGATGGCATCACTGACTCAATGGACATGAATCTGGATGAACCCCAGGAATTGGTGATGAACAGGGAGGCCTGGCGTGCTGTGGTTCATGGGGTCTCAAATAGTCAGACATGACTGAACGACTGAACTGAAGTGAATTAAGATTTTCTCCAAAATACATGATGAAAGTTTGTTTACTAGAGGTGAACATTTTTATTTTAGTGCAAAGAAAAGAAAAAAAAAACTGAAAAAAATTAAATATATCTAAGTAACTCATACTGCAAAATATTATTACCTGTGACTAACTCATGATGTTTTCTTGGGTGTGATTCTATCTTCCAGCACATTCAGTGTTGTCTCTGGAATAATTTAGGGTATATTTCTATGTCTTTGTCAGAGCTCTGGAGTTTTCAATTTTTTTGTTCTCAGAAATATGTGACAAATATGCTAGTAGTAAAGAATCCACCTGCCAATACAGAAGGCACAAGAGATGTGGGAAAGATCCTTGGGAGGAAATGATCCCCTGGAGGAGGAAATGGCTACCACTCAAGAAATTTTGCCTGAAAAATTCCATGGACAGAGGAGCCTGGTGGGTTACAGTCCATAGAGTCACAAAGACTTGGACATGACTAGGCAACAGAGCACAACACGATTTCCTTTGTGAGATTATTGAGACATCTATATTATAGATATATCTATATCTATATTATAGATAATATAAATTATCCCTATTTATAGATTTTTCCTATTTTTTTGTCCCTGTCTCTTCAGAGTTCAGTCCCATACTTGATTAAATATTTCCACTTATCCAACATTTATCACATATGCTTAACCAACTCCAATAAAGGTACACTGTTTTAATTCCATAATAGATGGTACAAACACAGAGATGCACAATACATACATATGCACATCCATTAAATTTATTGTGACAATGAAAAAATTCTATGTAAAGATAGGAAAATCCAGCTTGACTCACACTGCTCAGAAAGGACGACATATTCTTGTATAAACTCAAATTTTAAACGTAAAAAAGACCTTAATAAACACATTTACATGTAAAATATTCTGAACAGAGACATTATATTCCTTTCCTTTGATGTATATTCATTTATTTCATTCATCTACTCGTTCATATACAGGTATTCATACTTGTGTTGCTATTTTCAATGTTAATCTAGTGGATAGAGATACTGTTTATATACAAAAATGTTTATTCAATTATCTATATCATAAACTCTAGAATGAATGATTGTTTGCTTACATAATTTCTCATATCCAGGGTCTCTTTATGGAAATCCTTAGAAATGGATTTGAGGGAAAACAAGAAAACATTTTGAATTGTTATATACTATCTATGTTAGTAGTATAAAATACCACATATCTAGTATTTATCTAATTAATTGTAAAAGGTGTTAAACAAGATGTGCCAGGCATATACCAGATTATACTTGAAAGACTTCAGGCACTTTCTTATTTATTCAGAAATCTCACCTGGCAATTTGGAGGTGCACAGTATTTCTTTACATTTGTTTGCTTTCATTGTCTGTTTCTTCTGCTTGCTGGTTTGTGGCTGTCTTCCTCCATTTCTTTCCATAAAGATAGAATGCTCATAAGACTAAAGTCACTGAAATTGGTACATTTCTAAGTTTGAAAAAATGGATTCTTACTGATGAATCTTGATGGATTCTATATTTCATTTGTGTGATGATCCCACACACACCACAAGCACATATTGTGGGGGATATCCTTGAGGCAAAGCTCAAAGTTTCTTATGATCTGTTGTGATTTCTCCATTTTCATTTCTAATGCTGGAGATGGTGTGGAGAAAAGGGAACCCTATTACACTGTTGGTGGGAATGCAAACTAGTACAGCCACTATGGAGAACAGTGTGGAGATTCCTTAAAAAACTGGAACTAGAACTGCCATATGACCTAGCAATCCTACTGATGGACATAAACACACCAAGGAAATCAGAATCAAAAGAGACACGTGTACCCCAATGTTCATCACAGCATTTTTATGTTTATAATAGCCAGGACATGGAAGCAACCTAGATGTCCATCAGCAGAAGAATGGATAAGAAAGCTGTGGTACATATACACAATAGAATATTACTCAGCCATTAAAAAGAATACAGTTGAATCAGTTCTAATGAGGCGGATGAAACTGGAGCCTATTATACAGAGTAAAGTAAGCCAGAAAGAAAAACAACAATACAGTATACTAACACATATATATGGAATTTAGAAAGATGATGATGATAACCCTATATTTAGACACAGATGTACAGAACAGTCCTTTGGACTCTGTGGGAGAGAATGAGGGTGGGATGATTTGGGAGAATGGCATTGAAACATGTATATTATCATATGTGAAACAAATCGCCAGTCCAGGTTTGATGCATGAGACAGGGTGCTTGGGGTTGGTGCATTGGGATGACCCAGAGGGATGGGATGGGGAGGAAAGTGGGGTGTTCAGGACGGGGAACCCATGTTCACCCTTGGCAGATTTATGTCAATGTATGGCAAAACCACTACAATATTTAAAGTAATTAGCCTCCAATTAAAATAAATAAATTTGTATTAAAAAAGAAGATATAAAAAATTTAGAAATAAAATTTCAAGCAACAGGAAAAACGTTCAAAGACATACTGCATATATATTATGGAAAGTCACTCAGGTTTTTGAAGAAGCTTTTAAAAATATAAATTTATTTATTTTAATTGGAGGCTAATTACAATATCGTAGTGGTTTTGCCATACATGAAGAAGTTTTAATGATCTAAAAATGATTATGATAAGATGGCAAGGGACAACATAGTAAACCAGATTGCACAGATAGAATATTATATATGCATACATAAGCTGCATTATATATCTGATCTTCACAACATCCATTATATGTAACTATTTTATTCTTATAACTTTAAAAAGAAACCTTAGAATAGAATCTTGTCTGAATTCTCACAAAACATAAAAGCCTTAAGGGTTGTGGGTGTAGTTGTGTTTTTAATAAAGGGACTATATATTCAAAGCTTTTGACATATTGAAAATGCCAATGAAGGATATTTTCTCTCCTCACCCTTAGTAACAATAAAGTGATTTGGAGGCACTAGTTGTTTATTTTTAAGGGGAAAACATGTTGACCTAACCCAAACACATCCAGCTATTTTCCACATTCTTCAAATAACTTCAAAAATGTAAATGTGTGCATGTGTATTCAGTTGTGTCCAACTATTTGCAGCTCTCTGGATGTAGCCTCCCAGGCCACTCCATCCATGAGATTTCTCTGACAAGAATACTGGGGTGGGTTGCCATTTCCTTCCAGGCTTATCTTCCCACCCCAGGGAGTGAATGCCTCAGGTGTATACTGCAGGCAGATTCTCTACCCTGAGCCACTCAAAGAGGTAAAGAATATGTGACTTAAAAAACTGCGGTTTGAAAACGTAATTATTTTGAGGATATGGTTTTCTCTCTTTAATGGACAGTACAAGTGACCTGTCTTTTCTGATTTCAAAATAGTACATAATTGTGGGTCTCCTGAATTGCAGGTGAATTCCTTACCAGCTGAGCTTTCAGGGAAGCCCTCACATAATTGTGGAAAACCTTTTCCTGTTTCTAAAGAAAAATCAAGCTGCTGATTACTTATAGAAAGAAGTGGTTCTTAACTAGGAGAGATTATAACCCCATGGGACATTTAGTAATTTTTGATGTTGTTGATAGGCACAATAGAGAGGGTTGCTACTGACATCTAGCGGACCGACGAGTAAAAGTGAAAGGCTTAGTCACTCAGCTGTTCCTGACTGAGACTGCCATGGACTGTAAGCCTGACAGGCTCCTCTGTCCATGGAATTCTCCAGACAAGAATACTGGAGTGGGCAACCATTCCTGTCTCCAGGGGAGTTTCCTGACCCAGAGATTGAACCCGGGTCTCCTGCATCACAGGCAGATTCTTTACCCTCTGAGCCACCAGGGAATCCCCCTTGGACAGATGAGATGCTGCTAAATAGTCTACAAGGTACAGAACAGCATCTTCCTCCCCAACCCCATCCTCCACACACACTCACAACACATGAAAAGACAAAAATATAATTTGGGCCAAAATGTCAATAGTATCAAATGTCAGAAAATTGCTATAGAGAGACATCTACAAATCCCTTTGGCATGAGGACAAAGTAATCCCCCTCCTGTCTGATCCAGAGATGGTTCACATGTCTGTGTTCCTCCTGGAGCACTTCCGAGGACCCCTCAGCACCACTCTCAGCCTCAGATTGACTGTCAGGAGACTTTCCCTGCTGTCTTTCCCAGGTTCTGTGGATGGAGTTAAAGTGAGGAAGGAAGAGGAGGGAAGGAGAGAGGAATCAAGCATTCTTCCCTGTTGGCTCACACTCTTTCCCTCTTACACTGACAGCTGTTTCAAGATATTTGGCTCTGCAGATTGAGTTGTTCCCATTTACTGTCGAGATTGTTTCTCAGCACAAAAAGTGAAAATATTTTCAAAAAGGAGTGCTCAAAATTTGGGCATTTCTTAAAATGCTCTATAAATACAGGCTAAGACTTTAAAAAATATGTCTAATGTCTCTACCCTATTTTACAATTCTCCCCCCTCTCATACATGGCTAATAATTTTGCCCTTATGAGAAAACAAATAAATAAACAAGCTTCCAGACCCCAGGAAATACGTTCATTCCATTCCCCCCTCCCCCAAACAGAATATAGTCCAAGTAAGCTGTGAGATAGAACTTGCTTCCTGTTTGTGAAGATGCTACTAGGGAAAATGTTACATGCTTTACATTTTCATGTATTTGTATCCCTGGAGCTCACATTTCTTAAGCTTCCAAACCAATCATTGATCTCTGTTGGA
Source organism: Capricornis sumatraensis (assembly GCF_032405125.1). NCBI lineage: Eukaryota > Metazoa > Chordata > Mammalia > Artiodactyla > Bovidae > Capricornis > Capricornis sumatraensis. The sequence continues at coordinate 5,562,668 of NW_027184612.1, forward strand.
CATAAACAAGACATCAAGCAAACAACATCATCTTGGGGCTCAAATAATTAATGAGTTGTATGAGATGCAGTCAGAGGGGAAAAGCTATTTAAAGCTGGTTCATGTACATGCCAAGTATCTCCAGTCATGTCTGACTCTGTGACTCTATGAACCATAGCCCTCCAGGATCCTATGTCCATGGGATTCTCCAGGCAAGAATACAGGAGTGGGTTGCCATGCCTGACCAAGTGATTGAACCTGTGTCTCCTGAATTGCAGGTGGATTCTTTATCTACTGAGCCACCTGGAAAGACCCAAGTTGGTACATGTTATTACAGTTAAACACAGTTCTTTTCAGATGTCATGATGAACTGCAGAGCATTTTTTTACTGCATTCAAGCATTACCCTCTGAACCAGGTATTATGTTGCCATTATGAAATATGTGGATAAGTCTTATTAACTGTGCCAGTATTACACTTAGAGTTCCTTTCTGGGGGACATAGAGTTTGACGTCACAATAGCATTCTGCTGAATTTCAGAAAGGGATGGAAATAATGATCTGCCTTTGCTGAGAATAATAGCAATTGTTCACATTTGCTGATCACTTTGTGTGTGCTGTGTAATCTTCTTAATGCAACCACCCACACCTTTCATCTTTATAAAAATAAGTGAGATGATTACAGCTATGCACCATCCAAGATGACTTAGATGCTGACAGCTGTAACTTGCACAAAGTCATAAATGGATTCACTGATAGAATGAGCTCATATACTGTTCCTTGCTTTTTGCCATCTGGCCCTGTGTTAGGAAGAGCAGAGCCACTGACAGTGCCGGAAACCATGCTCCCTGCTCAACGCAGAGACTGTTTAATGGGTCTGCCTGAAGGATCTCTCCCAAGTCGCTTCTTATCTGCATAACCTCTCCTTAAAACAACAGTGCTCAAAGGAGGGTCTGTTGTGTGTGCCCTTGAATATACCAAAGATTCAAGAATTCCAAGTAATTTCATTTTTCAGAAGCAAAGATTCCTCTTATTCATTCATGTAATACTCAAATTATCCCAATTAGAAAAGCAAAAACAAAATCCCAAAACTTAAAACATAAGAGTGCTGTGAAGTACTGCTTTCCAGAAAGCCTGACACTATCTATAATCAAAATTTTTCCAACCCTTGACATGACTTCTTGTTTCTCTCTGGTTTATATATACCTTTTTGTTTTTCTCAAAAAAAAATGAGGACTTTAGACATACATTTTAGACTATACAGCAATATTTTGAAATTAGTGGATTGACGATTATAATATATCTATTTAGTATCTATTTTTGTTGTTCTTAGTATACCGTGAAAGTATTGCCAGTTTTAAAATTCATCTCTCTGAGGGAGAGAATTCCATTACAGAAAGAATAAAAAGACATCTATAAAGAACAGCATTGGCAGTGATGTTTTACATCATCTAAGCAAAACACTCAGAGGAAATCTCTGCTTACCTATTTATCTAAGTCTTAAAGGCAGGTCAGGTATTTTTTGAAGTACTATAGCTGTGAAAAGAAGAGAAGCAAAAAGTAAGGGAGAAAAGCAAAGATATAAGCATCTGAATGCAGAGTTCCAAAGAATAGCAAGGAGGGATAAGAAAGACTTCCTCAGCCATCAATGCAAAGAAATAGAGGAAAACAACAGAATGGGAAAGACTAGAGATCTCTACAAGAAAATTAGAGATACCAAGGGAATATTTCATGCAAAGATGGGCTCGATAAAGGACAGAAATGGTATGGACCTAACAGAAGCAGAAGATATTAAGAAGAGATGGCAAGAATACATGGAAGAACTGTACAAAAAAGATTTTCATGACCAAGATAATCACCATGGTGTGATCACTCACCTAGAGCCAGACATGCTGGAATGTGAAGTCAAGTGGGCTTTAGAAAACACTATGAAGAAAGCTAGTGGAGGTGATGGAATTCCAGTTGAGCTATTTCAAATCCTGAAAGATGATGCTGTGAAAGTGCTGCACTCAGTATGCCAGCAAATTTGGAAAACTCAGCAGTGGCCACAGGACTGGAAAAGGTAAGTGAATCCCAAAGAAAGGCAATGCCAAAGAATGCTCAAACTACCACACAATTGCACTCATCTCACATGATAGTAAAGTAATGCTCAAAATTCTCCAAGCCAGCCTTCAGCAGTATGTGAATCATGAACTTCCTGATGTTCAAGCTGGTTTTAGAAAAGGCAGAGGAACCAGAGATCAAATGGCAAACATCTGCTGGATCATGGAAAAAGCAAGAGAGTTCCAGAAAAACATCTATTTCTGCTTTATTGACTATGCCAAAGCCTTTGACTGTGTGGATCACAATCAACTGTGAAAAATTCTGAAAGAGATGGAAATACCAGACCACCTGACCTGCCTCTTGAGAAACCTATATGCAGGTCAGGAAGCAATAGTTAGAACTGGACATAGAACAACAGACTGGTTCCAAAAAGGAAAAGGGGTACGTCAAGGCTGTATATTGTCACTCTGCTTACTTATATGCAGAGTACATCATGAGAAACACTGGACTGGAAGAAACACAAGCTGGAATCAAGATTGCTGAGAGAAATATCAATAACCTCAGATATGCAGATGACACCACCCTTATTGCAGAAGGTGAAGAGGAACTAAGAAGCCTCTTGATGAAAGTGCAAGAGGAGAGTGAAAGCTCAACATTCAGAAAACAAAGATTATGGCATCTGGTCCCATCACTTCATGGGAAATAGATGGGGAAACAGTGGAAACAGTGTCAGACTTTATTTTTTTGGGCTCCAAAATCACTGCAGATGGTGACTGCAGCTATGAAATTAAAAGACACTTACTCTTTGGAAGGAAAGTTTTGACCAACCTAGATAGCATACTGAAAAGCAGAGACATTAGTTTGCTAACAAAGGTCCGTCTAGTCAGGGCTATGGTTTTTCCAGTGGTCATGTATGGATGTGAGAGTTGGACTGTGAAAAAAGCAGAGTGCCAAAGAATTGATGCTTTTGAACTGTTGTGTTAGAAAAGGCTCTTGAGAGTCCCTTGGACTGCAAAGAGTTCCAACCAGTCCATTCTAAAAATCAGCCCTCGGTATTCATTGGAAGGAATGATGCTAAAGCTGCAACTCCAGTACTTTGGCCACCTCATGCAGAGAGTTGACTCACTGGAAAAGTCCCTGATGTTGGGAGGGATTGGGGGCAGGAGGAGAAGGAGACAAAAAGAGGATGAGATATTTGGATGGCATCATCGACTTGATGGACATGAGTTTGAGTGAACTCCGGGAGATGGTGATGGACAGGGAGGCCTGACATGCTGCGATTCATGGGGTCGCAAAGAGTCAGACACGACTAAGGGACTGAACTGAATTGAACTGAACAGAAACTTATAATTTAATTTTATTTAATGATCATTTTAATAAAATTTATAGTAAAATTTTGAAGTTGTTAGTTTTTGATGAACTACATTTATACAAACAAGATACTATAATTTTGTTAGGGTATTGTATCAAAAGATTCAATGACATTAACAAGTTAAATTGTCTAAACTTTTTAATTACACATTTTAATCAAGTTGCATTTAAGAAAAGCTGATATGCTTAGTTGCTATATAAGACTTGAGAAGGTCTTTGTGGTAGTGTCAGAAATTAAGTAGGTCATTGGTTTTATTTATTTATTTTATTTATTTTTTATTTTTTTTTAATTTTAAAATCTTTAATTCTTACATGCGTTCCCAAACATGAACCCCCCTCCCACCTCCCTCCCCATAACATCTCTGTGGGTCATCCCCATGCACCAGCCCCAAGCATGCTGTATCCTGGGTCAGACATAGACTGGCGATTCAATTCTTACATGAAAGTATACATGTTAGAATGCCATTCTCCCAAATCATCCCACCCTCTCCCTCTCCCTCTGAGTCCAAAATTCCGTTATACACATCTGTGTCTTTTTTCCTGTCTTGCGTTCAGGGTCGTCATTGCCATCTTTCTAAATTCCATATATATGTGTTAGTATACTGTATTGGTGTTTTTCTTTCTGGCTTACTTCACTCTGTATAATTGGCTCCAGTTTCATCCATCTCATCAGAACTGATTCAAATGAATTCTTTTTAACAGCTGAGTAATACAATAACCTACAGCCCAGATTACTGTACCCAGCAAGGATCTCATTCAAATACGAAGGAGAAATCAAAAGCTTTACAGACAAGCAAAAGCTGAGAGAATTCAGCACCACCAAACCAGCTCTCCAACAAATTCTAAAGGATATTCTCTAGACAGGAAACATGAAAAGGGTGTATACACCCGAACCCAAAACAATAAAGTAAATGGTAACGGGATCATACTTATCAATAGTTACCTTAAACGTAAATGGGTTGAACGCCCCAACCAAAAGGCAAAGACTGGCCGAAGGGATACAAAAACAAGACCCCTCTATATGCTGCTTACAAGAGACCCATCTCAAAACAAGGGACACATACGACTGAAAGTGAAGGGCTGGAAAAAGATATACCATGCAAATAGAGACCAAAAGAAAGCAGGAGTGGCAATACTCATATCCGATAAAATAGAGTTTAAAACAAAGGCTGTGAAAAGAGACAAAGAAGGCCAGTACATAATGATCAAAGGATCAATCCAAGAAGAAGATATAACAATTATAAATATATATGCACCCAATATAGGAGCACCGCAATATGTAAGACAAATGCTAACAAGTATGAAAGGGGAAATCAACAATAACACAATAATAGTGGGAGAATTTAATACCCCACTCACACCTATGGACAGATCAACTAAACAGAAAATTAACAAAGAAACACAAACTTTAAATGATACTTTAGATCAGTTAAACCTAATTGATATCTATAGGACATTTCACCCCAAAACAATGAATTTCACCTTTTTTTCAAGTGCTCATGGAACCTTCTCCAGGATAGATCACATCCTGGGCCATAAATCTAAACTTGATTAATTCAAAAAAATCAAAATCATTCCAAGCATCTTTTCTGACCATAATGCACTAAGATTAGATCTCAATTACAAGAGAAAAACTACTAAAAATTCCAACATATGGAGGTTGAACAACACACTTCTGAATAACCAACAAATCACAGAAGAAATCAAAAAAGAAATCAAAAAATGCATAGAAATTAATGAAAATGAAAACATAACAACCCAAAACCTGTGGGACATTACAAAAGCAGTGCTAAGAGGAAAGTTCATAACAATACAGGCATACCTCAAGAAACAAGAAAAAGGTCAAATAAATAACCTAACTCAACAATTAAAGCAACTAGAAAAGGAAGAATTGGAGAACCCCAGAGTTAGTAGAAGGAAAGAAATCTTAAAAATTAGGGCAGAAATAAATGCTAAAGAAACAAAAGAGACCATAGCAAAAATCAACAAAGCCAAAAGCTGGTTCTTTGAAAGGATAAACAAAATTGACAAACCATTAGCCAGAGTCATTGAGAAGAAAAGAGAGAAAAATCAAACCAATAAAATTAGAAATGAAAATGGAGAGATCACAACAGACAACACAGAAATACAAAGGATCATAAGAGACTACTATCAGCAGTTGTATGCCAATAAAATGGACAACGTGGAAGAAATGGACAAATTCTTAGAAAAGTACAATTTTCCAAAGCTGAACCAGGAAGAAATAGAAAATCTTAACAGACCCATCACAAGCACGGAAATTGAAACTGTAATCAGAAATCTTCCAGCAAACAAAAGCCCAGGTCCAGACGGCTTCACAGCTGAATTCTACCAAAAATTTCGAGAAGAGCTAACACCTGTCCTCCTCAAACTCTTCCAGAAAATTGCAGAGGAAGGCAAACTTCCAAACTCATTCTATGAGGCCACCATCACCCTAATACCAAAACCTGACAAAGATACTACAAAAACAGAAAACTACAGGCCAATATCACTGATGAACATAGATGCAAAAATCCTCAACAAAATTCTAGCAATCAGAATCCAACAACACATTAAAAAGATCATACACCATGACCAAGTGGGCTTTGTCCCAGGGATGCAAGGATTCTTCAATATCCACAAATCAATCAATGTAATTCACCACATTAACAAATTGAAAAATAAAAACCATATGATTATCTCAATAGATGCAGAGAAGGCCTTTGACAAAATTCAACATCCATTTATGATAAAAACTCTCCAGAAAGCAGGAATAGAAGGAACATACCTCAACATAATAAAAGCTATATATGACAAACCCACAGCAAACATTATCCTCAATGGTGAAAAATTGAAAGCATTCCCCTTAAAGTCAGGAACAAGACAAGGGTGTCCACTTTCACTGCTACTATTCAACATAGTTCTGGAAGTTTTGGCCACAGCAATCAGAGGAGAAAAAGAAATAAAAGGAATCCAAACTGGAAAAGAAGAAGTAAAACTCTCACTGTTTGCAGATGACATGATCCTCTACATAGAAAACTCTAAAGACTCCACCAGAAAACTACTAGAGCTCATCAATGAATATAGTAAAGTTGCAGGATATAAGATCAACACACAGAAATCCCTTGCATTCCTATACACTAATAATGAGAAAGTAGAAAAAGAAATTAAGGAAACAATTCCATTCACCATTGCAACGAAAAGAATAAAATACTTAGGAATATATCTACCTAAAGAAACTAAAGACCTATATATAGAAAACTATAAAACACTGATGAAAGAAATCAAAGAGGACACTAATAGATGGAGAAATATACCATGTTCATGGATCGGAAGAATCAATATAGTGAAAATGAGTATACTACCGAAAGCAATTTACAAATTCAATGCAATCCCTATCAAGCTACCAGCCATGTTTTTCACAGAACTAGAACAAATAATTTCAAGATTTGTATGGAAATACAAAAAACCTCGAGTTGCCAAAGCAATCTTGAGAAAGAAGAATGGAACTGGAGGAATCAACTTGCCTGACTTCAGGCTCTACTACAAAGCCACAGTCATCAAAACAGTATGGTACTGGCACAAAGACAGACATATAGATCAATGGAACAAAATAGAAAGCCCAGAGATGAATCCACACACATATGGACACCTTATCTTTGACAAAGGAGGCAAGAATATACAATGGAGTAAAGACAATCTCTTCAACAAGTGGTGCTGGGAAAACTGGTCAGCCACTTGTAAACGAATGAAACTAGATCACTTTCTAACACCACACAAGAAAATAAACTCAAAATGGATTAAAGATCTAAATGTAAGACCAGAAACTATAAAACTCCTAGAGGAGAACATAGGCAAAACACTCTCAGACATAAATCACAGCAGGATCCTCTATGATCCACCTCCCAGAATTCTGGAAATAAAAGCAAAAATAAACAGATGGGATCTAATTAAAATTAAAAGGTTCTGCACAACAAAGGAAACTATAAGCAAGGTGAAAAGACAGCCTTCTGAATGGGAGAAAATAATAGCAAATGAAGCAACTGACAAACAACTAATCTCAAAAATATACAAACAACTTATGCAGCTCAATTCCAGAAAAATAAACAACCCAATCAAAAAATGGGCCAAAGAACTAAATAGACATTTCTCCAAAGAAGACATATGGATGGCTAACAAACACATGAAAAGATGCTCAACATCACTCATTATCAGAGAAATGCAAATCAAAACCACAATGAGGTACCACTTCACACCAGTCAGAATGGCTGCGATCCAAAAATCTGCAAGCAATAAATGCTGGAGAGGGTGTGGAGAAAAGGGAACCCTCCTACACTGTTGGTGGGAATGCAAACTAGTACAGCCACTATGGTGAACAGTGTGGAGATTCCTTAAAAAAATTGCAAATAGAACTGCCTTATGACCCAGCAATCCCACTGCTGGGCATACACACCGAGGAAACCAGAATTGAAAGAGACACATGTACCCCAATGTTCATCGCAGCACTGTTTATAATAGCCAGGACCTGGAAACAACCTAGATGTCCATCAGCAGATGAATCGTCATTGGTTTTAAAGAAAGCACAACAAGCTACTCCAAAACACTAGCTTAAAACAAACAAAACAAAACAACAAAAACAAAAACACAGTTGCTTATTGCATGGATCACTATTCCATCAGTCAGTAAGGTCAGTGCCCTCATCTGATCTTGACATGGCTGAGCTTGGCTGGTGTCCTTACATGTATTTTATCAACTTTGCAGGCTAGGTGATATAAGAAGGCCTCACACTCCAGTCAGGAGGTTGCTAAATGCTATGTCATAGAATAGGGGTGTAAGGCATATTGTTCATTATTCAATAGGCTAGCCTGTGCTTATTCACATGGCAGCTTTTTCAAGAGACTATGCAAATTCCAAGAGATTATGAGAAAGCCACAGGGCCATCAGATGCTTGAAGATGGCACAATCTCTCTTCAGCTACCTTCTATATCAGTCAAAGCTAGTCACAAAGTAGTCTAAATTCAGAACATGGATAAATTGATTCCACCATTAATCAGAAGAGTATAAAGGGGTGTGGATACCTGCATAACTGAAGAATTGGGATCATGTTGAAAACTACCATATTGGGCAGAAAATCATCTTAAAAGATATAAGATCCAAAATTTTAGTCTTCAGCAAAATTAGAAGGCAATCTAATTTTAATGCATTACTTTAAAAAATTTGAGGAAAAACAGCTGTGAGAAAGTGGCTGAAATATTTGTGTCATTCCTATTCCAGCACAAATTCTGACAGATTCTATTCCCATTTACATTTAATGCTCTCAAATATTATGTGTTTAGATCTTTTGAAAAGAAGACATTGTAGAATTTATCTAGACATATTGAGTAGAAAGAATAGTGTACAAATTATTCAAGCAAGTGAGCTATTAATGTTAGGTGAAGTGAAAGTCTCTCAGTCGTGTCTGACTCTTTGCGACCCCATGGACTATACAGTCCACAGAATTTTCCAGACCAGAACACTGGAAGAAATGGTATTTCTGTTTTTCAATATTTTTCATTTGGCTACACCAGATCTTAGTTGCAACACATAGAGTCTTTTAGTTGCAACACATAGAGTCTTTTAGTTGCAGCACGAGGAATCTAGTTCCCTGACCAGAGATCAAAGCCAGGATTCCTGAATTGGGAGTGCAGACTCTTAGCCTTTGGACCACCAGGAAAGTCCAAAGATCTAGTATTTCTAATTTGCCAGATTGAATAAATCTGGATGCTAGTGACTACCTTCTTGTCATATGTTGAATATGGTCATATAGGCAACTGGTTTTCAACACTTAGGGCAACTCCAAGTACTGTTTTTTTTTTAAAGCTATGAGTTTAGTTGAGAGGGTTTCCCTTGTGGCTCAACTGGTAAAGAATCTGCATACAATGTGGGAGACCACGGTTCGATCCCTGGGTTGGGAAGATTCCCTGGAAAACGGGAAGGCTACCTAGTCCAGTATTTTGGCCTGGAGAATTCTCTGGACTAGTCCATGGGGTCACAAAGAATAGGATACAACTAAGCAACTTTCACTTTCACTTTCACTTTCTTTAGTTGAGAAGGACATAGACATTTTATTCAGAAAAATAAAAAGAATTGATAATATTTCTGATGTCTTCATAGGCAGAATAATAGCTTGAAATGCATATTAGGTAGGTACTCACCATGTTTCCTGTCTGTATGTAAAATTTTCTGGATCTGGTCTACCATTTTTAAGTCTCTGGTGGACTCTATCACTGGAGAAGGAAATGGCAACCCACTCCAGTATTCTTGCCTGGAAAATCCCATGGATAGAGGATCCTGGTGGACTAGAGTCCACAGGATTGTAAAAGAATTGGACACAACTGAGTGACTCAACAACAATCATAGCTGATTATGTTGCCACAATGGAGCTCTTTTGAAAACACATTCGGAATATAGACCATGTCTTATCAACTTTCATTCATGCCAAGTAACCTGTATATACAATACAACAAAAATATCCAAATACGCAAACACAGTATTTATTCAATTAAAAAAAATCATTGTTGTATCATTGACTCAGTATTGCACTCTGACCTTCTTTCTCAGTGTTTAGTCTCCTGGATAAAACTCCTATGTTGAAATATGTCTCCTAAAACTCTTTCTGTTATCCAAATCAGAGTACATAATACCTATTGCATAAAAGTATCTCTCTTAAAGACTTGAAAAATTTCCTGTGAAACCTTCTATTATACTTACTGTTTTCTCTCTTATACAATTTCCACTTTTTAAAGTGCCCTACTATCATCACTGAATTTTTATTCCTTGAAGGATGAACACTATGTCTTAACTGCTATTTGTACTTTTTGTAAGAGGAATCCATGTTATTATTGAGAGCCTAGTCTATCACAAGTATTAAAAAAGGAGGATGAAATTAACAATTATTAAAATTACAGAAGTATACTGCATGATATTTATGTCTTTTAACCTTTGTAATCAGATTATTTGTCTAAAATTTTAAATGAAAAAGATTTGGAAGACTACTAACTTTTTTTACAATAAGTAAGAGAGAGAGTCAAGTTTAGTACAGTTAAGTAAAATATCATGTACTTTCTATTTTATGTATTAACACTTCATTAATAATAAATTTCTTTTTATCAACCAACCTTTGCAGACACAGTTTATTTACATATCAAGGGCAAAATCTTTCAGAATAATGTTTAGTACGAAAATACTTTAGAGTCCATGATCTTCGAGACTGTGTCCTTGACATCTTTATTTCTCAGACTGTAGATCAGGGGATTCAACATGGGGATGACCACCGTGTAAAATACAGATGCCACTTTGACTGTGTGCCTGGAGTTTTTGGAGTTGGGCACACAATAGAGGAAGAGGATGGTGCCATGGAAGATGCTGATGGTGGTGAGGTGGGAGGCACAGGTGGAGAAGGCTTTGCTACGACCACAGGCTGAATGCATTTTGAAGATGGTGACAACAATAAACACGTAAGACAGGAGAATAATGAAGAGTGTGCTGATTTCATTAAAGGTGGCAAAAATGAAAAGCAGCAACTGGTTGAGATAAGTATCAGAGCAAGAGAGGGAAAGCAGGGAGGAGAACTCACAGAAGAAGTGATCTATTGTGTTGAAACCTTGAAATGATAATTTGATAACAGTACAGGTGAGTATCAAGGAGCAAGCTATTCCCCAAGCATAAGATCCAACCACTAATGTGGCACAGAGTCTTGGGGACATGGCCACCATGTAGAGTAGAGGGTTGCAGATGGCCACAAAGCGGTCATAGGCCATCACAGCTAATAAAAAGGACTCAGTCACCACAAAGGTACAAAAGAAAAAGAATTGTATTACACAGCCTACAAATGAAATGGTTCTGTCTTCTACCATGAAGTTCACCATGGTCTTGGGAGCAACGATGGAGGAATAACAAAAGTCCACAAAAGAGAGGTGGCTGAGGAAAAAGTACATGGGGGTGTGCAGTTTGGGGTTAATTTTGATGATTACAATCATCCCAAGATTCCCTACCACAGTGACACTGTAGATGGCCAGGAATGTCAAGAAGAGGGGGACTTGCAACTCTGGGTAATTGGAGAAGCCCAGGAGAGTGAACGTGGCCCCACTTTTATTTTTCTCTGATAGAAACATGGTTTCCGTTTGTCAGAATCTGAATCAGTCCTAGAAAGAAAAATATTAAGGTAAATAAGGATGTAAGACATTTAGTTAACTACTCCTTACCAAAGCTGGAAGATGAAGCAAAGTGTCTCTTTTAGAATCTATGTATTTTCTATGCATGCTATGCTAAAAGTCTAAATTTTTTAAAAATGACAAACTTTTAAACATTTTATTTAAGTAAAATTATAATTATTGAACTTTCTTAGTTCTCAATTTTAATTTTTAATATTTCAAAGTAAAAAGATGAGTTCAAGTCACTTGGGATTATTTTAAATGAAATCCTTGCATAATACCTTCAGATTTTCTTGAACATTATAATTTCATAAAAGATTAATTTACCCTAGTACCAGAACTACTTGTTTCAGTTCTATAACTAATAGTAAAAGTGATAAATTTCTAAACAAATTAAATTTTGCATTGTATGTTCAGAATGTGACATTAAAAATGACACACCTAACACTTTACATTTGTCCCTTTACTATTAATTCCATAAAGCACTTTAACACTTGTTTTGCTTTTGAATGAGTAAACTTGTTTTCAAAATAAATTATAATTTTTCACAGAGTGTACTTCTCAACTTAGCAAGTCCAGGTTGTTAATCCCCCATCATTGCTTGAGGAATAATAATATTGAAAAAATAATAAAGATAATCTAGTGTAGCTATTTATTCTAGAGATGACAAAGCAGAAGATGGACATTTTTGGCTTTCCCTATACCATGTAAATAAGGCTCAATATACACATCTATGACATGAACGCTGATCCAGTCTCCCAGCAATTACTCATTTGTCTACAGTAATCTTGATCCAGGTCCAGATGCTATTTTATTTATTTATTATCATACTAATTTATGACAAACTGGAGACTTTGGAATGTGCCTGATGAAAGTATTCATATCACAGAGCTATACTAGAAAGCATCAAGGAAAGAAATTTGAGAAAAATATTCTCTGAGAAAGAATAGCTATCCTTATTAAAAATTGACTTAGAAATGTCCAGTTTTTGGCCTTTATCTCTCTTTTTTCTCCCTTCAAGATTCATAGAATATTTATTCTGTCCCTATATTACCTCTAAAGGAGAAAGATTAAACACTTAAGGTAGCACTGTACTATGGAAATACTTCAATAGAAAAAAGTAATATAAAATAATTCTATTTCTCCAAATGGTGACCAATACCTCTAAGATCCTACTGAACCAGAACCAGAACCAGGAGCTCTTTCTCTCTCATTTCTTGTAGTTCTCTCTAGTTCTACAACTCAAGAAACTGATTTCAGATGGCCAACAATGAAGAGATCAGATCATATGCAAAACAAAGAACTCAAGGTCCCTATCTCTTCCTAAACTTATAAATTTGAGTATTGAAGACAGCCTATCACAAAGCACTGAGAAAATACGTTTGCAGCTTTCATTCTTACATCTGAAATGGAACCAGTCCCCCAGCAACATTTAGGAACCCCCTCCCCCCAAAACTGTGGATTCCTTTTGTTGTTGTCATTGACTCAGATTTTTGCATGTAAAAGCACCACTATAGCATATGCCTGTGTGTAGTCCATGGGGTCGCTAAGAGTCAGACTCGACTGAGTGACTTCACTTTCACTTTTCACTTTCCTGCATTGGAGAAGGAAATGGCAACTCACTCCAGTGATCTTGCCTGGAGAATCCCTGGGATGGGGAAGCCTGGTGGGCTCCCGTCTATGGGGTCGCACAGAGTCAGACACGACTGAACTGACTTAGCAGCAGCAGCAAGGTACTTAAACATACATTAATTTAAATTAATTAATTTTTATATGGACCATTTTTAAAGTCTCTATTGAATTTGCAACAATATTACTTCTGTTATATATATATATATATATATATATATATATATATATATATATATATATATATGCCATGAGGCAGGTGGGACTACAATTCTCTGACCAAGGATCAAATCTGCACCCCTGCATTGGCAAAGCTCTATCCACTGAGTTACCAGGGAATTTCCTAAACACTCATTTTAAACTAATGTTACTTTTTATATAGGTTCCCTACATTTTCCCCCTATTTTGTTGTAATATTTAGTCTCAGAGCCACTTTATAATCTTAAGTAAAAATGGTCCTTTTTTCCTTTTTTCATTATAGTTTGTTTGATCTCTCTCTTTCTTAAAATACTTGTCCTTTCTACCTTGACTTCAATTTCAAACATTTGAATTAGCAAGACAATGCACATTCCCCAGATTCTCAGAACTCTCCTAAACCCCACATGCCAGGCATCTCTTGTTTAAGGGGGTGTTATTCAGGGGGTAGGACTTCCTAGGTGGCTCCATGGCAAAGAATCCTCCTGCCTGAGGATGCAGGAGTTACAGAAAACCCAGGTTTGATCCCTGGGTCAGGAAGACCCCCTGGAGGAGGAAATGGCAACCTGGTTCAATAGTTTTCCCAGGATAATCCCATGGTCAGAGGAGCCTGGCACAGCATCATACAGGACTGAAGCACTGAGCACCCACACACACTCACTCATGATCTCAGCTGAGCCAGCTTTAATAGAGAGCTCTCTAGGTTTAGTGCAGTTCCTTTTCCTTGAACCCTCAGAAAGGCAATTTTCAATGACTAGGTAATTCTCAAGAATGTCTATATCGAAATGGTAAATTTCCCTTCCACACTTTTTTCCCTAGATTCCCAACATTGAAATTAATATTAATCTGTCTTTAGAATCTAATGCATACCTGCTGATGTTGAAAGCAGGATCTGTCCTATTTGGAAGTGATGGATATATCGTTATATCCAGAGTCACAGCCTTTGGGGCATAAACCCTAGAGACTATCTGTTGCCTCATTCTTTTAAAGCCATGAAATAAACATTTATAATTAATCACCCTTCTCTGATGCAATTTCTGTGTCCCAGAAAAACTGGAAGAGTGTTAGGGGAATTTCATATGAAAATTTATACGTTAAAGTTATTCCTCTCAGACTTTTCATCACTCCAATACTTTTTCTACAGTTATCAAAATTATGTAATTATAGAAGTCAACATTATCAAATATTAATTGAATGACTACAATATGCCAAGTAAAACCCTCTTCTTCCAGACTTTCACTATAACCAAACGGGAGTAGAATGAAGAATTCTTCATGATTTATTTATTGATTGATAAGGAAACTTTTTACTTAGATAAATATGTACCCTGCCTTTAACCACAAATCTCAACTGTATTTATGCAAGGGGCATGACAACATATTTCTACAAAAGGGATCACACATCAGTATTCATAGAAACTTTATTCACAGTTTCCCAAAGGTGGAAATAACCCAAATATCAATAAGATTTGATAAGCAGGTAGTAATATAGTTTTACAATGAAATACTACACAGAAATAGAAAAGAATGAACATCTGATATCATGATTTATTGAGTTAAAGCAGAAATATTTACAAACAAGTTAGGAAAATGATCTAGTCCCTTTTAAATATCTCTTTTATTACATCACCACATCCACTCCATTAAGTACTTTTAGATATTGAAATAGCACATATTTCTTGAAGAAAACATGAACTATAGAATTTAAATAAGGAAAAAAATAACACTCTAGAAATAATTGTTATCAACTCAACTACATTGGAAATCTTGAATTCAACTTTAAAGAAATGTGACTGATATTACCTGATTGCTGCTGCTGCTGCTGCTAGGTCATTTCAGTAGTGTCTGACACTGCGTGACCCCATAGACAGCAGCCCATCAGGCTCCCCCGTCCCTGGGATTCTCCAGGCAAGGAAACTGGAGTGGGTTACCATTTCCTTCTGCAAGGCATGAAAGTGAAAAGTGGAAGTGAAGTCGTTCAGTCGTGTCCGACTCTTAGCAACCCCATGGACTGCAGGCCACCAGGCTCCTCTGTCCGTGGGATTGTCCAGGCAAGAATACTGGAGTGGGCTGCCATTTCTACCTGAAAAAAGGTGACTATCACCACAGTGGTGTCATGTGGCTCTCATTTGTCCCTTGGTATGATGTGATGAGAAAAGCTTTACTTCTGTGATATTCTTTCCCTCAATCCAATGTGAGAAAATCATTAGGAAAGCCCATATTTGAAAGTATTCTACAGGATATCTCACCAGTATCCCTTAGAATTGTAAAAGCCAAAAAAAAAAAAAAAAAAAGAAAAAGAAAATTGAAAAAGTGTCACAGACTAGAGGAGATTTGGAAGACATGATGATTTAATGCAATGTGGTACCTGGACTGGATTCAAGACAAGTAAGCTGGCATTAATGGGGTGGGAGTTGTGGGGGAGGAGTAAGAAACTGATGAAATGCAATTAAAATTTTTTTAAATAATAATACACCTATATTTCTTTTTTAATATATATATATATATATATATATTATTTTATTGCAGTAAGAATGCAACATGACCCATCCTCTTAGATTTTAGGATACTCGCACAGCATTGCTGACTATGGATGTGTTTTTTGTATATTACATCTCTAGAAGTCATTCAACTTGCTTAAGTAAAAGTTTATGCCCATTGATTTGTAACTTCCCATTTCCCCCTCCACCTGACTCTGACAATTATTATAATGCTCTTTGGGTTTATGAATTTTATTATGTTAAATACATACATAAGTGGGAAATCATATAATATTTGCCTTTCAGTTACTGGTTTATATCACTTAAGCATAATGTCTTCAATATTCATCCATGTGGTCACATATTGCAAAATTTCCATCTTTTTTTAAAGGTTGAGTTTTATTCCATATTTTGTATATGCCACATTTTCTTTATTTACTTAATTTTTTATATTTAGATGTTTCCACATCTCGGCTACTATTCACTACTGTGAATAAGTTCTACAATGAACACAGAAATGTTAACATCTCTTTGAAATCGTAATTTCACCATTTTTTGATGAACATCTAAAAACAGGATTACTGGATCATATAGCTATTTAATTTTTATATTGTGAAACACCACCATACTGTTTTCCATAGCAGCCATGCCATTTTGCATTTCTACCTACCAACAGCATACAAAGGTTCTAATTTCTGCATATCCTTGCTGACCTTGTCTTTTTATAATTTCTGATAATAGTCATCCTGGCAGATATAAGGTAATATCTCATTTGGGTTTTGATTTGCCTTTCCCTGATGATTAGAACATTGAACATGTTTTTCTTCTTTTAAAATATCTATTGGCCATTTATATATTTTCTTAAAAAATGTCTAAATTATGTCCTTAGCTAATTTTTTAGCAGGCCTATTAGCTTTTGTGCTTATTGCTATTGAATTGCATGAACTTTTAATGCATTCATTAGAGATTAATCCTGAAACTCCAGTACTTTGGCCACCTCATGCGAAGAGTTGACTCATTGGAAAATACTTTGTTGCTGGGAGGGATTGGGGGCAGGAGGAGAAGGGGACGACAGAGGATGAGATGGCTGGATAGCATCACTGACTCGATGAATGTGAATCTGAGTGAACTCCAGGAGTTGGTGATGGACAGGGAGGCCTGGCATGCTGCGATTCATGGGGTCGCAAAGAGTCAGACATGACTGAGAGACTGAACTGAACTGAATCCTTGGCAGTAATCCTCAGTGTATTTGGGGCCAAGAACTGGTTTCATAGAAGACAATTTTTCCATGGACCAGGGTGGTAGCACGTTTGGGATGATTCAAGCACATTGCATTTATTGTGCATTTTATTATTATTACTATTATTATTATTATTATTAACAGATCCACCTCAGATTGTCAGGTATTAAATCCTGGAATTTGGGGACCCCTGCTTTATAAGATACATGCATTTCAAATATTTCCTCCCATTCTGTTGCCTCTTCTTTCTGTTGATTATTTCCTTTTCTGTGAGGAAGGTTTTGACAAATACATGGTGGCAATGGGGTCAAGTATTAACAATGTGGCACATCTTAGTTCACCTGGAACTGTCCTTTATTTAGAACTGTAAGTCATACATATCAGATAATTAATTTCCTTTAATTATCTTTCTTTATAAATAAGAATTCTTTCTCAGACTAACATTTCTGGTAAGGTCACCGCTATTTCTCAAACCATAAACCAACTGGTTCTAGATGTTTCAACATTAAAGGCAAGAGGTGCCACATAACAGTTAGAACTCTTGATGGCGTTGTGTGTTCAGATATTCAAGGATTTAAGGACCAACCAGAAGTAAATCTTACCAAGTCAGTTCTCACTATTATAAAATTATTTATTGATTATAATCTTCAGAGTTTCTCAAGCTTGGTACTATTGATATTTTACATTGGATTTTATTTATTTATTTAAATTTAATTTTATTATTGTTATTATTATTTTTACTTTACAATATTGTATTGGTTTTGCCTTACAACAACATAAATCCGCCATGGGTGTATACGTGTTCCCAATTCTGAACCCCCCTCCCATTTCCCACCCCATACCACCCCTCTGGGTCATCCCAGTGCACCAGCCCCAAGCATCCTGTATCCTGCATCAAACCTAGACTGGTGATTCATTTCTTATATGATATTATACATGTTTCAATGTCATTCTCCCAAATCATCCCACCCTCTCCCTCTCCCACAGAGTCCAAAAAACTGTTCAATACATCTGTGTCTCTTTTGCTGTCTCGCATACAGGGTTATTGTTACCATCTTTCTAATTCCATATATATGCATTAGTATACTGTATTGGAGTTTTTCTTTCTAGCTTACTTCACTCTGTATAATCAGCTCCAGTTTCACCACCTTATTAGAATTGATTCAAATGAATTCTTTTTAATGGCTGAGTAATATTCCATTGTGTATATGTACCACAGTTTTTTTATCCATTCATCTGCTGATGGACATCTAGGTTGCTTCCATGTCCTGGCTATTATAAACAGTGCTGTGATGAATGTTGGGGTACACGTGTCTCTTTCAATTCTGGTTTCCTCAGTGTGTATGTCCAGCAGTGGGATTGCTGGGTCATAAGGAAGTTCTATTTGTAATTTTTAAGGAATCTCCACACTGTTCTCCATAGTGGCTGTACTAGATTGCATTCTCACCAACAGTGTAAGAGGGTTCCCTTTTCTCCACACCCTCTCCAGCATTTATTGCTTGTAGACTTTTGGATCGCTGCCATTCTGACTGGCATGAGATGGTACCTCATTGTTGTTTTGATTTGCATTTCTCTAATAATGAGTGATGTTGAGCATCTTTACATGTGTTTGTTAGCCATCTGTATGTCTTCTTTGGAAAAATGTCTATTTAGTTCTTTGGCCCATTTGTTGAATGGGTCGTTTATTTTTCTGGAATTGAACTGCAGGAGTTGCTTGTATACTACCCAAAGCAATCTATAGATTTAATGCAATCCCTATCAAGCTACCAGTTGTATTTTTCACAGAGTTAGAACAAATAATTTCACAATTTGTATGGAAATAAAAAAAACCTTGAATAACCAAAGCAATCTTGAGAAAGAAGAATGGAACTGGAGGAATCAACCTGCCTGACTTCAGGCTCTACTACAAAGCCACAGTCATCAAGACAGTATGGTACTGGCACAAAGACAGAAACATAGATCAATTGGAACAAAATAGAAAGCCCAGAGGTGAATCCACGCACCTATGGACACCTTATCTTCGACAAAGGAGGCAAGAATATACAATGGATTAAAGACAATCTCTTTAATAAGTGGTGCTGGGAAAAATGGTCAACCACTTGTAAAAGAATGAAACTAGATCACTTTCTAACACCATTCACAAAAATAAACTCAAAATGGATTAAAGATCTAAACGTAAGACCAGAAACTATAAAACTCCTAGAGGAGAACATATGCAAAACGACATAAATCACAGCAGGATCCTCTATGACCCACCTCCCAGAATACTGGAAATAAAAGCAAAAAATAAACAAATGGGACCTAATTAAAATTAAAAGCTTCTGCACCAAAATGGATTTTTATTTTTATAGGGAGCTACCCTGTGCATGCTACCATGTATAGCAGCATCTCTGACCTCTGTCCAGTCACTCCGGTACATTAATTATGAAAATCAAAAATGCCTTCAGGTATTGTCAAATGTCCATGTGGGAGGGGAGGGGAGGTTCATAATCGTTTGTAGTTGAAAACTATTGCCTTATTTCTTTGTTGATTTTCAGGTTCTTCTTTCTGAATTATGTCCAGATTAAACATCTAGTTTCTTATCTCCCAAATGATGTTATTGTATAGTTTAAATTGTATGATTGTTGAATCTGGAATGCACTGGTACCTGTAATCTTTATCTTTGCAATTTTTTCCCATTCTTTTTTTTTTTTTTCTTTTTGCTCTTGTAAGCATTTGTTTTTCCCACGCTCTAAAATCTGATTTGGAGCTGAACCTGTTGATTCTTTGTCTCCTGAAGGTTCATTTTATTCTCTTCAATTCAGTTTGTTTAAATACCTACTTCTGTTCCCTTGCAGAATTCTTCCAAAAACTCACAGAAGGAGAGAAACATGTACCTGAAAACTCTCAGGGACCGTCTTCTCCCCCACTCCCAGGAAACACTTGTTGAGGCCACTATTACAAAGGAGCTCAGCTAAGCCAGGTTTCCTTTACAAAGCTTGCTAGAAAATATGCACTTCCTGTCCCTGTTAACTTAATGTTGGCAATGACTCTAAATTTCCTTCAAAGGTGTTTTGCTCATGAAAGAATGTATGAATGTAAGATATCTTTTAGATGCATTACATGGTAAAGAATATGTATATTTTTTCAGACTACAGACAGACCTGCTGGTGGAAAAGCATTCCACCTTCCAGCCTCTGGAGGTCTCAGTAGTTTGGGGAAGAGGTTGAGACTCATGTCTCTCCACTCCCTGTGGCACAAAAGCCCTGGAGAAAATAAGTTGCCTTATTATTCAGAGGCCTCAAAGCAAGCAATTATAATTAATTACTGCTTCCTCATGTAATTCTGTTTTCTTGGAAAAGCTGAAGAAAAATTAACAGCAGCTTTAGGAACATTTTTATATGAAAGTTAAAAGCTTAGATGTCTTCTCCTCATGCTCCATAATCATTCCCATAGACTCCAAACATTTTGGATATAAAAAGTCATAGCAAAATTTATCTTGGTTATTTAATAAATATTTCTCTTTTATTAAGTATACTTTTTAATTTTATTTTTTTAGATTTATTGAGTTATAATTGACAAAAACAAATTGTATATATCTAAGGCATATAGTTGATGTTTATATATGTGTGTGTGTGTGTGTATATATATATATAATATATATATAGTGACATAGTCACCACAATCAAGATAATTAGTATATCAATTACTTCATGTGTTATAATTTTATTTTATTTTTTCTTTATGATGAAAATAGTTAAGTTCTACTCTCTTACCACGTTTCAAGTATAAAATGTAGTACTGTTAATTGCAGTCATATTGTTGTACATTTTCAGAATTTATTTGTTTCATAATTGAAACTTTGTCCCCTTGACACACATCTCTCCATTGCCCTCTTTTCCAAGCCCTGACAATCACAGTTCTATGTTCTGCTTTTGCGGGTCTGACTATTTTAGCTTTCACATACAAGTGAGATCATTGCTGGATTTGCCCTTCAACAAATATTTCTGAAGTTTCTACTACGTTTATGTTCTCCTTAAGGCATAGCTGTCCCTGGTTACATTAATTAACTGATTCTCAGAAAATCCTTTCTCCAGGTCCCTCAGCAACTTCGTCACGATCCTGCCAAGGGTATTACTACATGTGAGAGCAAATCTTCAGCTTTATTTTCTTGATCTGAAATACCTGGCATAATACTGATGCTCTTCACTTCAGGAATAAAAATGTGCTTACATTCAAGTTCATGTATTAATTGCAGTAGCCAAACCTGGATCTCAAGGCTTATCTTACAATCTTCAGATCTTCCTTTTATACTATACTGACCTTCAGCTTTTGGTATTAGCATTTTTTAAATATTTTAATTGGAGGCTAATTACTTTACAATATTGTGAATCAACCATGGATATATATGTGTTCCCCATTCTGACCCTCCCTCCCACCTCCCTCCCCTCCCATCCCTCAGGGTCATCCCAGTGCAGCAGCCTGAGAACCCTGCCTCATGCATCGAACCTGGACTGGCAATCTATTTCACATATGATAATATACATATTTCAATGTTATTCTCTCAAATCATCGCACTTTCACCTTCTCCCACAGCGTCCAAAGGTCTGTTCTTAACATCTGTGTCTCTTTTGCTGTCTTGGATATAGGGTCACTGTTACCATTAATGTACTGTATTGGTGTTTTTCTTTCTGACTTACTTCGGTCTGTGTAATAGGACCCAGTTTCATCCACCTCATTAGAACTGATTCAAATGCATTCTTTTCAATTGCTGAGTAATACTCCAATTTGTATATGTACCACAGCTTTCTAATCCATTCATCTTCTGATGAACATCTAGGTTGCACCCATGTCCAGGTTATTATAAACAGTGTTACGATGAACATTGGTATACCCGTGTCTATTTTGATTCTGATTTACTTGGTGTGTTTATGCCCAGAAGTGGGGTTGCTGGGTCATATGGTAGTTCTATTTCCAGATTTTTAAGGAATCTCCAAACTGTTCTCCATAGTGGCTGTACTAGTTTGCATTCCCATCAATGGTGTAAGAGGATTCACTTTTCTCCACACCCACTTCAGCATTTATTGCTTGTAGATTTTTGGATCACAGCCATTTTGACTGGTGTGAAATGGTACCTCATTGTGGTTTTGATTTGCATTTCTCTGATAATGAGTGATGTTGAGCAACTTTTATGTGTTTGTTCAGTTCAGTTCAGTTCAGTTCAGTGGCTCAGACATGTCCGACTCTTTGCGACCCCATGAATCGCAGCACGCCAGGTATCCCTGTTCATCACCATCTCCCAGAGTTCACTCAGACTCACGTCCATTGAGTCTGTGATGCCATCAGGCATCTCATCCTCGGCCGTCCCCATCTCCTCCTGCCCCCAGTCCCTCCCAGCATCTGAGTCATTTCCAAAGAGTCAACTCGTCACAAGAGGTGGCCAAAGTACTGGAGCTTCAGCTTTAGCATCATTCCTTCCAAAGAAACCCCAGGGTTAATCTCCTTCAGAATGGACTGGTTGGATCTCCTTGTAGTCCAAGGGAATCTCAAGAGTCTTCTCCAACACCACAGTTCAAAAGCATCAATTCTTCGGCACTCAGCCTTCTTCATAGTCCACTCTCATGTCCATACATGACCACAGGAAAAACCATAGCCTTGACTAGACGGACTTCAGTTGGTAAAGTAATGTCTCTGCTTTTGAATATATTATCTAGGTTGCTCATAACTGATCTTCCAAGGAGTAAGCATCTTTTAATTTCATGGCTGCAGTCACCATCTGCAGTTACTTTGGAGCACCCCAAAATAAAGTCTGACACTGTTTCCACTGTTTCCCCATCTATTTCCCATGAAGTGATGGCACTAGATGCCATGATCTTCGTTTTCTGAATGTTGAGCTTTAAGCCAACTTTTTCGCTCTCCTCTTTCACTTTCATCCAGAAGCTTTTTAGCTCCTCTTCACTTTCTGCCATAAGGGTGGTGTCATCTGCATATCTGAGGCTATTGATATTTCTCCCAGCAATCTTGACTCCAGCCTGTGTTTCTTCCAGTCCAGCGTTTCTCATGATGTACTCTGCATATAAGTTAAATAAGCAGGGTGACAATATACAGCCTTAACGTACTCCTTTTCCTATTTGGAACCAGTCTGTTATTCCATGTCCAGTTCTAACTGATGCTTCCTGACCTGCATACAGATTTCTCAAGAGGCAGGTTAGGTAGTCTGGCATTCCCATCTCTTTCAGAATTTTCCACAGTTTATTGTGATCCACACAGTCAAAGGTTTTGGCATAGTCAATAAAACAGAAATAGATGTTTTTTTCTGGAACTCTCTTGCTTTTTCCATGATCCAGCTGATGTTGGCCATTTGATCTCTGGTTCCTCTGCCTTTTCTAAAACCAGCTTGAACATCAGGGAGTTCAGGGTTCATATATTGCTGAAGCCTGGCTTCGAGAATTTTGAGCATTACTTTCATAGCATGTGAGATGAGTGCAATTGTGCGGTAGTTTGAGCATTTTTTTTTTTTTGCATTGCCTTTCTTTGGGATTGGAATGAAAACTGACCTTTTCCAGTCCTGTGGCCACTGCTGAGTTTTCCAAATTTTCTGGAATATTGAGTGTAGCACTTTCACAGCATCATCTTTCCGGATTTGAAACAGCTCAACTGGAATTACATCACCTCCACTAGTTTTGTTTGTAGTGATGCTTTCTAAGGCCCACTTGACTTCACATTCCAGTATGTCTGGCTCTAGATTAGTGATCACATCATCATGATTATCTGGGTCGTGAAGATCTTTTTTGTACAGTTCTTCAGTGTATTCTTGCCACCTCTTCTTAATATCTTCTGCTTTTGTTAGGTCCATACCATTTCTGTCCTTTATTGAGCCCATCTTTGCATGAAATGTTCCCTTGGTATCTCTAATTTTCTTGAAGAGATCTCTAGTCTTTCCCATTCTGTTGTTTTCCTCTATTTCTTTGCACTGATCGCTGAAGAAGGCTTTCTTATCTCTTCTTGCTATTCTTTGGAACTCTGCATTCAGATGTTTTTATCTTTTGTTTACTCCTTTGCTTTTTGCCTCTCTTCTTTTCACAGCTATTTGTAAGGCCTCCCCAGACAGCCATTTTGCTTTTTTGCATTTCTTTTCCATGGGGATGGTCTTAATCCCTGTCTCCTGTACAATGTCACGAACCTCAGTCCATATTTCATCAGGCACTCTATCTATCAGATCTAGGCCCTTAAATCTTTTCCTCACTTCCACTGTACAATCATAAGGGATTTGATTAAGATCATACCTGAATGGTCTAGCGGTTTTCCCTACTTTCTTCAATTTGAGTCTGAATTTGGTAATAAGGAGTTCATGATCTGAGCCACAGTCACCTCCTGGTCTTATTTTTGTTGACTGTATAGAGCTTCTCCATCTTTGGCTGCAGAGAATATAATCAATCTGATTTCGTTATTGACCATCTAGTGATGTCCATGTGTAGAATCTTTTCTTATATTGTTTGAAGAGGGTGTTTGCTATGACCAGTGCATTTTCTTGGCAAAACTCTATTAGTCTTTGCCCTGCTTCATTCCTCATTCCAAGGCCAAATTTGCCTGTTTCTCCAGGTGTTTCCTGACTTCCTACTTTTTCATTCCAGTCCCCTATAATGAAAAGGACATCTTTTTTGGGTGTTAGTTCTAAAAGGTCTTGTAGGTCTTCATAAAACCATTCAACTTCAGCTTCTTCAGTGTTACTGGTTGGGGCATAGACTTGGATTACTGTGATACTGAACGGCTTTCCTTGGATATGAACAGAGATCATTCTGTCATTTTTGAGATTGCATCCAGGTACTGCATTTTGGACTCTTTTGTTGACCATGATGGCTACTCCATTTCTTCTGAGGGATTCCTGCCCGCAGTAGTAGATATAATGCTCATCTGAGTTAAATTCACCCATTCCAATCTATTTTAATTCACTGAGTCCTAGAATGTCGACGTTCACCCTTGCCATCTCTTGTTTGATCACTTCCAATTTGCCTTGATTCATGGACTTGACATTCCAGGTTCCTATGCAATATTGCTCTTTATAGCGTCAGATCTTGCTTCTATTACCAGTCACATCCACAGCTGGGTATTGTTTTTGCTTTGGCTCCATCCTTACATTCTTTCTGGAAATATTTCTCCACTGATCTCCAGTAGTATATTAGACACCTAATGACCTGGGGAGTTCCTCTTTTGGTATCCTATCATTTTGCCTTTTCATACTGTTCATGGGGTTCTCAAGGCAAGAATGCTGAAGTGGCTTACCATTCCCTTCTCCAGTAGACCACATTCTGTCAGACCTCTACACCATGTCCCACCTGTCTTGGGTGGCCCCGCTGGCGTGGCTTGGTTTCACTGAGTTAGACAAGGCTGTGGTCCTAGTGTGATTAGATTGACTAGTTTTTTGTGAGTATGGTTTCAGCGTGTCTGCCCTCTGATGCCCTCTTGCAACACCTACCATCTTACTTGGGTTTCTCTTACCTTGGGCATTGGGTATGTCTTCATGGCTGCTCCAGGAAAGCACAGCCGCTGCTCCTTACCTTGGATGATGGATATATCCTTACCGCCACTGTTCCTGACCTTCAATGTGGGATAGCTCCTCTAGGCCCTCCTGTGCCTGCGCAGCCACCGCTCTTCAGGTTACTCCTCCTGGCTGTTTGCCCTGGCCTTGGGCGTTGGGGGCTCCTCCCAGCTGCCATCCCTGGCCTCGGGCTCGGGGTGGCTCCTCAGGGTCACCGCCCCTGGCCTCAGGCATGAGGTGGCTTCTCCAGGCTGCCCTTGACCTCGGAAGTGGGGTCTCTCCTCCCGGCCGCCACTGGCATTGGACGCGGGGTAGCTCCTCTCGGCTACTGCCCCTGACCTCGGATGCAGGGTAGCTCTTCTCAGCTGGGCTTGGTGCGCCGGCTTGCTGCCACCGTCTGCACTTAGTGTGCTGGCTCACCATCGCCACCTGCACCATCTATATGTCTTTTTTGGAGAAATGTCTGTTTAGTTCTTCAGGCCATTTTTTGATTGGATCATTTATTTTTCTGAAATTGAGCTGCAGGAGTTGCTTGTATATTTTTGATATTAATTCTTTGTCAATTGCTTCATTTGCTATTAATTTCCCCATTCTGTAAGCTGTCTTTTCACTTTACTTAGAGTTTCCTTCTTGTGCAAAAGTTTTTAAGTTTAAATAGGTCCCATTTGTTTATTTTTGCTTTTATTTCCATTACTCTGGGAGGTGGGTCATAGAGGATCCTTCTGTGATTTATATCGGAGAATGTTTTGCCTATGTTTTCCTCTAGGAGCTTTATAGTTTCTGGTCTTACGTTTAGATCTTTATTTTGAGTTTATTTTTGTATATGGTGTTAGAAAGTGTTCTAGTTTCATTCTTTTACAAGCAATTGACCAGTTTTTCCAGCATCACTTGTTAAAGAGATTGTCTTTTCTCCATTGTATATTCTTTCCTTCTTTGTCAAAGATAAGGTGTCCATAGGTGTGTGGATTTATCTCTGGGCTTTCTATTTTGTTCCATTGATCTATGTTTCTCTCTTTGTGCCAGTACCGTACTGTCTTGATGACTGTTGCTTTGTAGTATAGCCCGAAGTCAGGCAGGTTAATTCCTCCAGTTCCATTCTTCATCCTCAGGATTGCTTTGGCTATTTGAGGTTTTCTTGTATTTCCATACAAATTGTGAAATTATTTGTTTTAGTTCTGTGAAAAATACCATTGGTAGCTTGATAGGGATTGCATTGAATCTATAGATTGCTTTTGGTAATATACTCATTTTCACTATATTGATTCTTCTGATCCAAGAACATGGTATTTCTCCACCTATTTTCGTCATCTTTGATTTTTTTAATCAGTGTTTTATAGCTTTCTGTTTTTTTAAATAAAAATTTATTTATTTCAATTGGAGGCTAGTTAGTTTATAATATTGTATTGTTTTTGCCATACATAAACATGAATCTTCCACGGGTGTACAAATGTTCCCCATCCTGAACCCCCCTTACACCTCTCTCTCCATACCATCCCTCTGGGTCATCCCAGTGCACCAGCCCCAAGCATCCTGTATCATGCATCGAACCTGGACTGGTGATTCATTACACATATGATATTACACATGTTTCAATGTCATTCTCCCAAATCATCCCACCCTTGCCCTCTCCCACAGAATCCAAAAGACTGTTCTATACACCTATGTCTCTTTTACTGTCTCACATACAGGGTTATTGTTACCATCTTTCTAAATTCCATATGTATGTGTTAATATACTGTATTGGTGTTTTTCTTTCTGGCTTACTTCACTCTGTATAATAGACTCCAGTTTCTTTAGGTAGATATATTCCTAAGTATTTTATTCTTTTCTTTGCAATGGTGAAATTTCTGTTTTCTAATTGTGAGTGTATAGGAATGCAAGGGATTTCTGTGTGTTAGTTTTATATCCTGCAACTTTATTGTATTCATTGACTAGCTATAGTAATTTTCTGGTGGAGTCTTTAGGATTTTCTATGTAGAGGATCATGTCATCTGCAAACACTGAGAATTTTACTTCTTCTTTTCCAATCTGGAATCCTTTTATTTCTTTTTCTGCACTGATTGCTGTGGCCAAAACCTCCAAAACTATGTTGAAAACTAGTTATGACAGTGGGCATCCTTGTCTTGTTCCTGTCTTTAGAAGAAATGCTTTCAATTTTTCAGCATTGAGGATAATATTTGCTGTGGGTTTATGGCTTTTATTTTGTTGAGATATGTTCCTCTATGCCTACTTTCTGGAGGGTTTTTTTTTTTTTGTCATAAATGGATGATGAATTTTGTCAAAGGCTTTCTCTGCATCTATTGAGATAATCATATGGTTCGTATCTAGCAATTTGTCAGTATGGTGCATCACATTGATCAATTTGTGAATATTGAAGAATCCTTTCATCCCTGGGATAAAGCCCACTTGGTCATGATGTATCTTTTTAATATGTTGTTGGATTCTGTTGGCCAGAATTTTGTTAAGAATTTTTGCATCTATGTTCATCAGTGATATTGGCTTGTGGTTTTCTTTTTAGTGACATCTTTGTCTGGTTTTATTATTAGGGTGATGGTGGCCTCATAAAATGAGTTTGGACGTTTACTTTCTTCTGAAATTTTCTGGAAGAGTTTGAACAAGATAGGTGTTAGCTCTTCTCGAAACTTTTGGTAGAATTCAGCTGTGAAGCCATCTGGTCCTGTGCTTTTGTTTGTTGGAAGATTTCGGATTACAGTTTTGATTTCTGTGCTTGTGATGGGTCTGTTAAGATTTTCTATTTCTTCCTGGTTCAGTTTTGGAAAGTTATACTCTTTAAAGAATTTGTCCATTAGTTCCAAGTTGTCCCTTTCTTCCTTTTTTTCATATAATTGCTGATAGTAGTCTCTTATGATCTGTTGTGATTTCTCCATTTTCATTTCTGATTCTGTTGATTTGATTCTTCTCCCTTTTTTTTTTTTTTTTCTTGACGAGTCTGGCTAATGGTTTGTCTATTTTGTTTATATTCTCAAAAAGAAAAAAAAAACAGATTTTAGCTTTGTTGATTTTGGTTATGGTCACCTTTGTTTCTTTTGCATTTATTTCTGCCATAATTTTTATGATTTCTTTCCTTCTACTAACCCTGGGGTGCTTCACGTCTTCCTTTTCTAGTTGCTTTAGGTGTAGAGTTAGATTATTTATTTGATTTCTCTCCTGTTTCTCAAGATAAGTTTGTATTGCTATGACTTTTCCCCTTAACACTGCTTTTACTGAATCCCATAGGTTTTGGGTTGTAGTGTTTTCATTTTCATTTGTTTCTATGCATGTTTTGATTTCTTTTTTGATTTCTTCAGTGATTTGTGGGTTATTCAGAAGTGTGTTGTTTAGCCTTCATATGTTTGTATTTTTAATAGTTTTTTTTTTTCTTGTAGTTGACGTGTAAACTTATCTCAATGTGATCAGAAAAGATGCTTGAGATGATTTTAATCTTTTTGAATTTGCCAAGGCTAGATTTATGGCCCAGGATGTGATCTATCCTGGTCCAGGTTCTGTATGCACTTGAGAAAAAGGTGAAATTCATTGTTTTGGGGTGAAATGTCCTACAGATATCAATTAGGTCTAACTGGCTCATTGTATCATTTTTTTTTCTTTGTATCACTTATAGTATTTTTAGCCTTAAATTCTGATTTGTTTTTTTTTTTTTTCAAATTTTTTTTCAGATTTTATTTTATTTATTTATTTATTTTTACTTTGCAATACTCCATTGATTTTGCCATACATCAGCATGAATCCATCATGGGAAGTTTGTGTTACCTGGTAATTTTGTGTTTAGTTGATCTATCCATAGTTGTGAGTGGGGTGTTAAAGTCTCCCACTATTATTATGTTACTGTTAATTTCCCCTTTCATACTTGTTAGCATTTGCCTTACATATTGCAGTGCTCCTATGTTGGGAGCATATATAACTGTTATAGCTTCTTCTTTGATTGATCATTTGGTCATTATGTAGTGTCCTTCTTTGTCTCTTTTCACAGCCTTTATTTCAAAGTCTATTTTATCTGATATGAGTATTGCTACTCCTGCTTTCTTTTGGTCTCCATTTGCATGAAATATCTTTTTTCAGCTCTTCACTTTCAGTCTGTATGTGTCCCTAGGTTTGAGGTGGGTCTCTTGTAGACAACATATATAGGGGTGTTGCTTTTGCATCCATTCAGCCAGTCTTTGTCTTTTGGTTGGGGCATTCAACCCATTTGCATTTAAGGTAGTTATTGATAAGTATGATCCTGTTGCCATTTACTTTGCTGTTTTGGGTTCAAGTTTATTGTTTTGGGGTGGCCTTCTGTATGCTGGCAGTTTGTGGTTCCTCTTTATAGTGGAGGTTCCTCCCTGTGGGTGGGGTTGGATGAGTGGCTTGTCAAGGTTTCCACTCAAGGCGTGTGTGCTTTCCCAGGCTACACTGATCAGGTTCCAGGTTGCTCTGTAAGGGAATTGTCTAAGGTGGGCCCTGGGTTGCATGCACTTCCCAGGTCTAAGCTGCTCAGGTTCAGGTTCTTGAGTATTCCACAAAGGCACAGACTTGGTTGGGCCTGCATTTTGTGCCTTTCCCAGATCTGAGCAGCTCAGACAACCAGATGCTTGGTGAGGACACTCTCCCCAGATGGGGCAGTGCATCTTATCACCTCCTCCCCACCCTTCCCAGCCGCTTGGTTTCCTGGGTGCATAGTGGGAATACAGTCTCAGTTATGCCATGTATCTCCTCTTGGGAGCTGATCTCTGGCTGCCCTCTTGGTGGATGTCAACCGTCCAGGGTCCCAGGAAGATGTGGTTAGCAACTGGGAGCCTGTTCACAGTTTGGTGGAGGATGCCCTCTCAGGGGTCGAGTTTGCCTGTCACCTTCTGGCTCTAGCTGTCACCCGCATGCCTCCCTGCCTCTGGCAGGGGATGAGCCGGTCTGCAGCTGGCAGCTCTCATCTGGTGTTTGCTCAGTCCTTTCTTTGTAAGCAGGCCAGGCATTGCCTTAGGTTAGAGCTTTTTGAGGGAAAGTTCTCTCTCTCTCTCTCTGGCTATCCCACAGTTTGCGTTGCTATCTCAGGTTAGCTCCCTCAGGTTGCCCTCAGGGCATTCAGGCCTGGTTCTAACCCTAAGCAATGTAGCCTGCTCCCCACCTGTTCAGTTCCCACTTGCTGGTGGTGGATGTGAGTGTCTGGGCTACTTATCTGCTGGGAGTTGCCATTAGGTGTGTAATCTGTGGGTTTTACCTATTTATTTATTTATTTATTTATTTATTTATTTATTTTTCCTCCCAGTTATGTTGCCCTCTGAGATTCCAAAACTCCCTATAGACCAGCTGGTGAGAGGGTTTCCTGTTGTTTGGAAACTTATCCTCTTTTATGAATCACTCCCCGTGATGGGTCTCCATCCCTAACTTTTTAGTCTCTCTTTTTATCTCATGGCAACAGAAGCATTCATGGCAAGAACAGGACCTGTGACATCAGATACACTCAGGACCAGAGTGGCATCAAAGAAACCAGGAAGAGCCATGACAATAGTGACACCTGGGACACCAGTGGCACCCATAACAGAGTGACACCAGAGACACCAGCCACACCCAAGTCAAGATCAGCAAAAGAGATACCAGCTGCAACCATGACACTTGCGGCAAAGTGGCACTCATGGCAAGAGTGGCACCCGAGAATAGTGGCACCAATGGCACTTGTGGCAAGAGTGGAAACCATGGCAAGAGCAGCACCTGTGACAACAGAGACACCTGGACCACCAAGGAAAACAAAGACATCAGGGACAGCCATGACAAGAGGGACAAATGGGACACCAGTGGCACCCATAAGAGAGTGACACCAGAGACACCAGCTGCACCCAAGACAAGAGCGACAAAAGATATATCAGCTGCAACCGTGACACTCGTGGCAAAGTGGCACCCATGGCAAGAGTGGCACCTGAGAATAGTGGCATGAATGGAACTTGTGGCAAGAGTGGCACCCATAGCAAGAGCAACACCCGAGAACCCAGAGGCACCCATGACAAGAGCCCAGTGGCATGCAGGAAAAGAGCATCACGTGAGACACCAGATGCACCCATGGCACTTGTAGCAAGAAAGGCACCTATGTCAAGAACGGCACCTAGGACAAGAGCAGCACCCGAGACACTGGAGCACCCTGGACAAGATGGCACATGAGAAGCCAGCAGCAGCCATGACAAAAGCAGCACTCATGGCATCAGTGGCACCTGTGATATAAGAGACACCAGCAGTTATCATGTCAGCCGAGACACCAGTGGCAATTAAGACTCCCAAGGTAAGAGCAGAACCCATGGCAAGAGTGGGACCCGACACACCAGCCACACCCGTGACACTCTTGGTAAGAGCGGGACCCATGAAAGAGCACCATCCGAGACAAGTGGCACCCAGGACAAGAGCAGCAACCAAGGCACCATAAGCACTCAGCTCAAGAGCAGCACCCAAGGTACCAGCCTCACCAGTGACAATTGCGGCAAGAGCAGCACCCAGGGTAGACTGACACCCAAGACACTAGCAGCAACCAGCTCAAGAGAAGCACCTGAGCTACCAGTGGCATCCATGTCACTTGCGGCAAGAGCGGCACCCAGGGCTAGAGTGGCATGAGAGACACCAGAGACACCCAGGGTGAGAGTAGCACCCATTCCACCTGTGGCACCGAGGACAAAAGCGGCACTAGAGACACCAGCCACATCCCTGACACCCGTGGCAAATGCGTGACCCATGGCAAGAGTGTCACCCGAGACACCAGCAGAAACCAGGACAAGAGTGGCACCCAGGGCTAGAGTGGCACCAGAGACACAAGTGGCACCCAGGCAAGAGCAGCACCCATGTCACCTGTGGCACAGAGGACAAGAGCTGCACCAGGGACACCAGCCACACCCGTGACACTCGCAGGAAACATGGCACCCATGGCAAGAGCATCACCTGAGACACCAGCAGCACCCAGGACAAGAGCAGCACACAAGGCTAGAGTGGCACCTGAGAGACCAGAGGTACCCATGACACCTGAGCAACAGCAGCACTCAAGGCAAGAGTTGGACCTTAGACATGAGTAGCACCCAGGACTATATCAGAACCCGAGATACCAGTGGGACCCAGGACAAGAGCAACATAAGAGACAGCAGTGGGACCCATGGCAAGAGCTGCAAACTCATGGCAATACGGGCACCCGAGACACTAGTGGCAGCCAGGATAATAGTAGCACCCGAGACACCAGTGGCATGCGTTACACCCAAGACACCCTTGGCACCCACGACACCTGAGCAAGAGCAGCACACACAGCAAGAGCAGCACCCGAGACACAAGCGGCACCCATGACACCCACAGCAAAAGTAGCACCCATAGCAAGAGCGTCACCTGAGACAACAGCAGTACCCAGGACAAGAGTGGCATCCAGGGCTAGAGTGGCACCAGAGACACCAGCAGCACCCAGGGCAAGAGTGGCACCCATGCCACCTGTGGCACTAAGAACAAAAGCGGAACCAGAGACACCAGCCACACCTGTTACACTTGCAGAAAATGTGGTACCCATGGCAAAAGCGTCACCTGAGACATCAGCAGCACGCAGGACAAGATTGGCACCCAGGGCTTCAGTGGAACCCAAGACACCAGTGGCACCCATGACACCTGAGCAACCTCAGCACGCAAGGCACAGCAGCACCCGAGACCCCAGTGGCACCTGTGACACTCGCGCGTAGAACTGCAAACTCATGGCAATAGGGGCACCCAAGACAGCAGCGACACCCGTGAAAGAGCACCATTGATACTATTGGCACCCATGATACTCACCTCAAGAGCAGAACTCAGGACACGAGTGGCAACAGAGACACCAGCTGCACCTGTGACATTAGCTGCAAAGTGGCACCCAAGGCAAAAGCAGAACCCGAGAACACAGTGGCTTCCAGGACAAGAGCGGCCTCCTAGACACCAGCGGCATGCACGACTGAGCAGCACCAGACACCAGCGACACCAATGAAAAGAGCAGAAAACAAGACACCAGGCATACCCGTGACACTAGACGCAAGAAGAGCACCCATGTCAAGAATGGAACCTAGGACAAGAGGAACACCTAAGACACCTGGGAAACCTGGAAAAGACTGGCCTCCAAGACCCTAGCTGCACACATGACACCAGCCACACCCATGGCACTCGTGGCAAGAGAGGCAACCATAGCAAGAACAGGGCCTGTGACACCAGATACATCCATAACTACAGTGGAACCAAATAAACTTGGGAGAGCTATGACAACAATGACACCCGGGATACCAGTGGCACCTGTCAGAAAATGACACCTGAGACAGCAGCGGCACCCAGGAAAAGAGTGGCACCCGAGAAAACAGCAGCACTCATGAACCCACAGTAACATCAGCACCAATGGCAAGAGCCACCCTGAGAATAGTGGCACCTGTGGCACTTGCAGCAAGAGTGGCACCCATGGCAAGAGTAGAACTTGTCATAACAGAGACACCAGGGCCACCATGGGCAACAAAGACACCAGGGACAGCCATGACAAGATGGACACCTGGGACACCAGTGGCACCCATAAGACAGTGGCTCCAGAGACAACAGCCACACTCAAGAGAAGCAAAAGAGATGCCAGCTGCAACCGTGACACTTGCAGCAAAGCAGCAGCCATGGGAAGAGTGGCACACAAAAACCCATACGCACCCATGACAAGAGTGTTACCTGAGACACGAGACGCACCTGTGACACTTCCAGCAAGAAAGACATCTATGTCAGGAACATCACCTAGGACAAGACCAGCACCTGAGACACTGGAGCACCCTGGACAAGATGGCACCCGAGACCACAGTGGCACCCATGACACCAGCTGCACCCATGACATCAGTGGCAACTGTGATACCAGAGACATGAGTGGCTCTCATGACAGCCAAGATAGCAGTGGCACTTATGACTCCCATGGTAAGAGCAGCACCCATGGCAAGAGTGGGACCCAACACACCAGCTGCACCCATGACACTCGTGGCATGAGCGGGACCCATGAAAGAGCGACTCACGAGACACATGTGGCACCCAGGAGAAGAGCAGCACCAGAGACACCAGCCACACTGTGACACTCACGGTAAATGCAGCACCCCTGGCAAGAACGTCCCCTGATTCACCAATGGCACCCAGGACAAGAGAGCATGTAGAGCTAGAGTGGCACATGAGACACCAGCAGCACCCATGAGACACAAGCAGCAGTGGCACACAAGGCAAGAGCAACACCTGAGACCCCAGCAGCACCCATGGCACTAGCATCAAGAGCTGCAAACCCATTGCAATAGGGGGACCTGAGACACCAGTGGCATCCGTGAAAGAGCGACACCAATGATACTATCAGCACTTGTGATACTCACCCCAAGAGCAGAATCGAGGACATAATCAGCAAGAGACACCATCTATACCAGTGACATTCACAGCAAAGTAGCACCCAAGGAAAAAGTGGGAACTGAGAACCCAGCAGCTCCCTGGACAAGAGCGGCCACGGAGATACAAATGGTACCCATGAGAAGATTGGTGCCCGACACCATCAGCACCCATAAAAAGAGCGACAAACGAGAAACATGTGGCACCCAGGACAAGAGCAGTACCAGAGACACCAGCCACACTGTGACACACACGGCAAATGCAGCACCCCTGGCAAGAACGTCCCAGGGGTGACACTCAGAGCAAGAGTGGGACCCATGGCAAGAGCGATAGCCGAGACACAAGAGGCACCCAGGACAAGAGTGGCAACCAAGACAACACCGGCACTCAGCTCAAGAGTGGCACCCAAGGTACCGCTCGGTACTGGCAAGAGCCTCACCAGTGACACTCGTGGCAAGAGCGTCACCTAGGCAAGAGTGGCACCCGAGACACCAGGAACACCCAGCTCAAGAGCAGCACCTGAGCTCCCAGCAGAACTCATGCCACTCATGGCAAGAGCAGCACCCAGGGCTAGAGTGGCACCAGAGACACCAGCAGCACCCAGGGCAAGAGTGGCATCCATGCCACCTGTGGCACTGAGGACAAGAGCGGCAAAAGAAACACCAGCCACTCCTGTGACACTCGCAGAAAACACAGTACCCATGGCAAGAGCGTCAAGTGAGACATGACAACAATGACGACCAGGACACCAGTGTCACCTGTCAGAGAGTGACACCAGAGACAGCAGTGGCACCCAGGCAAAGAGTGGCACCCAAGAAACCAGCAGCACTCATGACACTCATGGTACATCAGCATCAATCGCCTGAGCAGCTCCCGAGAATAGTGTCACCCGTGGCACTTGTGGCGGAAGCAGCAACCATGGCAGGAGTAACACCTGTGACAATAGAGACACCTGGGCATCCAGGGGGGGAACAAAGACACCAGGGACAGCCATGACAAGACTGACACCCGGGACACCATGGCACCCATAAGAGTGTGACACCAGAGACTCCAGCAGCACCCGAGACAAGGGCGGCGAAAGAGAAACTAGCCGGTTCCGTGACATAAGTGGCAAAGCAGCACCCATGGCAAGAGCCACACTCAAGAAACCAGAAGCACCAATGACAAGAGCGGCACCTGACACCAGCGGCATGCAGGAAGAGAGTGGCACCCGAGATACCAGACGCACCCATGATACTTGCACCCGGAAAGGCAGCTATGTCAAGAACAGCACCTAGGACAAGAGCAGCACCCAAGACACTGGAGCAACCTGGACAATTGGCACCTGAGACCCCAACGCACCCATGACACCAGCAGCACCCATGACATCAGTGGCACCTGTGATACCTGAGACACCAGTGGCACTCATGACAGCCGAGACTCCAGTGGTGTTTATGACTCCCACGGTAAGACCATCACCCATGGCAAGAGTGGGACAAGACACACCAGTCG
The DNA here is from genome assembly GCF_032405125.1 of Capricornis sumatraensis. Classification (NCBI taxonomy): domain Eukaryota; kingdom Metazoa; phylum Chordata; class Mammalia; order Artiodactyla; family Bovidae; genus Capricornis; species Capricornis sumatraensis. The sequence continues at coordinate 5,599,157 of NW_027184612.1, forward strand.
CACCCGTGACACTCGCAGCAAGAGCGGGACCCATGGCAAGAAGGACATCCGAGACACAATTGGCACCCAGGACAACAAAGACACCACCAGCACTCAGCTCAAGAGTGGCACCTGAGGTACCAGCCTCACCAGTGACACTTGTGGCAAGAGCGGCACCTAGGGGAAGAGTAGCACCCGAGATACCAGCAGCACCCAGCTCAAGAGGAGCACTTGAGCTACCAGCGACACCCATGCTACTCGCGGCAAGAGTGGCAACCATAGCAAGAGTAGGACCCATGACACCAGATACACTCAGGAAAAAAGTGGCACCAAAGAAACCAGGGAGAGCCATGACAACAGTGACACCCGGGACACCAGTGGCAGCTGTCAGAGAGTGACACTAACAGTAGCAGCACCCAGGAAAAGAGCAGCCCCTGAGAAAACGGCAGCACTCATAACACCCACGGTAGCATCAGCACCAATGGCAAGAGCGGCTCTCGAGAATAGTGGCACATGTGGCACTTGTGGCAAGAGCAGCAACCATGGCACAAGCAGCACCTGTGACAAGAGACACCCAGGCCACCAGGGGCAACAAAGACACCAGGGACAGCCATGACAAGAGGGACACCTGGGACACCATTTGCACAAGTAAGAGAGTGTCACCAGAGACACCAGCTGCACGTAAGACAAGAGCGGCAAAGCAGATACCAGCTGCAACCATGACACTCACAGTAAAGTGGCACCCATGGCAAGAGCCACACCTGAGAACCCAGAAGCACCCATGACAAGAAGGGTACCTGACAGCAGGGGCACACAGGAAAAGAGTGGCATCTGAGATACCAGACTCACCTGTGACACCTGCAGGAAGAAAGGCACCTATGTAAAGAATGGCACCCGACAAGATCAGCACCTGAAACACTGGAGCATCCTGGACAAGATGGCACCCGGAACCCCAGTGGCACCCATGATACCATCAGCACCCATGATACCATCAGCACCCATGATTTCAATGGCATTGCGATACCAGAGACACCAGAGGCACCCATGACAGCCGAGACACCAGTGGCACTTATGAATCCCACGAAAAGAGCAGCACCCATGGCAAGAGTGGGACCCGACACACCAGCTGCACATGTGACACTCGTGGCCTGAGCAGGACCCATGGCAAAAGCAACACTGAGACACAAGTGGAACCCAGGTCATGAGTGGCACCAAGACACCATTGGCACTCAGCTCAAGAGCAGCACCCAAGATACCAGCCTCACCAGTGACACTCACGGCAAGAGCAGCACCTAGGGAAAAAATGGCACCCTAGACACCAGCAGCACCCAGCTCAAGAGCAGCACCTGAGCTACCGGCGTCACCTGTGAAACTCATGGCAAGGGTGGCACCCAGGGCCAGAATGGCACCAGAAACAAAGGTGGCAGCCAGGGCAAGTGTGGCACCCGACACCAGAGGCACCCGTGAAACCCGAGCAACAGCAGTACGCAAGGCAAGAGTGGCACATAAGACCACAGTGGCACCTATGTCACTTGTGGCAAGAGCAGCAACCATTGCAAGACCTACACCTGTGACAACAGAGACACCCGGGCCACCAGGTGCAACAAAGACACCAGGAACAGCCATGACAAGAGTGACAACCAGGACAGCATGGCACGGTTGGAGTGTGACACCAGAGACATCAGCCACACCAAAGACAAGAGTGACAAAAGAGATACCAGCCTCAACCGTGACACTCGCGGCAAGCGTCAACCATGGCAAGAGAAGCACCCTAGAACCGAGAAGCATCCATGACAAAAGCGACAACTGACACCAGCAGTAGGAGCTGCACACCCATGGCAACAGGAGCACTGGAGACACCGGGGGCACCCGTGAAAGAGCTACACCAATGATACTAGTGGCACATGTGAGACTCCCACGAAGAGCAGAGCACAGGAAACGAGAAGTAAGAGAGACAGCAGCTGTATCCATGACAACCACGACAAAGTGGCACCCATGGCAAGAGCGGCACCCTAGAACCGAGAAGCACCCATGAGAAGAGCAGCAATCGACACCAGCGGCATGCAGGAAAAGAGTGGCCCCCAAGACATCCGACACAGCCATGACACTTGCAGCAAGAAAGGCACCTATATCAAGCATGGAACCTAGGACAAGAGCAGATTCCAAGACACTGGAGCACCCTGGACAAGATGGCACCTGAGACCTCAGCAGCACCCATGACACCAGCAGCACCCATAACATCAGTGGCACCTGTGATACCAGAGACACCAGCAGCTCTAATGACAGCCGAGATACCAGTGGAAATTTTGACTCCCATGGTGAGAGCAGCACCATGGCAACAGTGGCACCCAAGACACCAGCCACACCGTGATGCTCGTGGCAAGGGATGGACCCATGAAAGAGTGACACCCAAGACACAAGTGGCATCCAGGACAAGAGCAGCAACCAAGAAACCACTGGCACTCAGCTCGAGAGCAGCACCCAAGGTTCCAGCCTCACCAGTGACACTCGCGGCAAGAGCAGCACCCAGGGCTAGAGTGGCACCCGTGCCACCTGTGGCATTGAGGACAAGAGTGGCACCAGAGACACCAGCCACACCCGTGATACTCATGGCAAACACAGAACCCAAGGCAAGAGCGTCATCTGAGACACAAGCAGCTCCCAGGACAAGAGTGGCACTGAGAGCTAGAGTGGCACCCAAGAAAACAGAGGCACCCTTGACACCCAAGCAACCTCAGCACACAAGGCAAGAGCAGCATCCGAGACCCCAGCAGCACCCACGACACTTGCGGAAAGAGCTGCAAACCCCTGGCAATCAGGACATTCGAGACACCAGCGACACCTGTGAAAGAGCGACAGCAATGATACTATAGGCACCTGTGACACTCGCTCCAAGAGCAGAACCCAGGACACGAGTGGTAACAGAGAAACCAGCTGCACCAGTGACATTCACGGCAAAGTGGCACCCAAGGCAAAAGCGGGACCTGAGAACCTAGCAGCCCCGGAAAAGAGCAGGAATCAAGACACCAGTGGCACCCATGAGAAGAACGGCACCCGACACCAGCGGCAACCATGACAAGAGCGGCAAACGAGACACCAGGTGTACCCGTGACACTAGATGCAAGCATGACGCCCATGGTAAGAACAGAACCCAGGACAAGAGGAGCACGCGAGACACTGGGGAAACCTGGAAAAGAGTGACTTCCGAGACCTCAGCTACACACATGACACCAGCCACACCCGTGGCACTCATGGTAATAGCAGCAACTATGGCAAGAATAGGACCTGTGACACCAGATACACTCAGAAAAACAGTGGTACCAAAGAAACCAGAGAGAGCCATGAAAACAGTGACACTAGGGTCAACAGTGGCACCCATAAGAGAGAAACCAGAGACACCAGCTGCACTCAAGACAAGAGCGGCAAAATAGATACCAGTTGCAACCGTGACACTCATGCCAAAGTGGCATCAATGGTAAAAGCTGCACATGATAACCCAGAAGCACCCATGACAAGAGCGGTACATGAGACATCAGATGCACACATGCCACTTTCAGCAAGAAAGGCATCTATGTCAAGAATGGCACCTAGGGCAAGAGCAGCAGCTGAGACACTGGAGCACCCTGGACAAGATGGCATCTGGGACCCCAGTGGCACCCATGACACCAGCAGCACGCATGACATCAATGGCACCAATGATAGCAGAGACACCAGCGGCACACATGGCAGCCCAAACAGCAGTGGAACTGATGACTCCCACGGTAAGAGCAGCACCCATGGCAAGAGTGGGACCCGACACAGCAGTTGCACTCATGACAATCGTGGTAAGAGTGGAACCTAGAACAAGAGTGGCACCCGAGACACCAACACCAACCAGCTCAAGAGCAGCACATGAGCTACCAGTGGCACTCATGCTATTCACAGCAAGAGAGGTACCCAGTGCTAGAGTGGCATCAGAGACACAAGCAGCAACCAGGGCATTGTGGAACCTATGCCACCTGTGGCACAGAGGACAAGAGTGGCATAAGGGACACCAGCCACTTCTGGGACACTTGTGGCAAATGCAGCACCCATGGCAAGAGCGTCACCTGAGACACCAGCAGCACCCAGGGCTAGAGTGGCACAAGAGACACCAGTAGCACCCATTACACCTGAGCAACAGAGCATGCAAGGCAAGAGTGGCACCCAAGACGCCAGTGGCACCAGTGACACTCACGGCAAGAGCAGCAAACCCATGGCAAGAGCGACAACCGAGACACAAGTGGCACACAAGATAAGAGCGGCAACCAAGACACCACCAGCACTCAGCTCAAGAGCCACACCTGAGGTATCAGCATCACCAGTGCCACTCGTGGCAAGAGCGGCACCTAGGGCAAGAGTGGCACCCAAGACACCAGCAGCACCCAGCTCAAGAGGAGCACCTTAGCTACCAGCGGCACCCGTGCCACTCATGGCAAGAGCGGCATCCAGGGCCAGAGTGGCACCAGAGACATCAGCACCACCCAGGGCAAGAGTGGCACCCATTTAACCTGTGGAACCAAGGACAAGAGTGTCACCTGAGACACAAGCATCACCCAGGACAAGAGCGGCAACCAGGGCTAGAGTGGCAACTGAGAAACCAGCAGACCCCATGATACCAACAGCAACCATGACATCAGTGGCACCTGTGATACCAGAAACACCAGTGGCACTCATGACAGCCAAGACACCAGTGGAATTTATGACTCCCACGGTAAGAGCAACACGCAAGGCAAGAGCCGCACCTGAGATCCCAGCAGCATCCATGACTCTCACAGCGAGAGCTGCAAACCTATTGCAATAGGGGCACCTGAGACAACAGTGGCACCTGTGAAAGAGCGACACCAATGATACTATTGACACCCCTGATACTCGCCCCAAAGTCAGAACCCATGACACGAGTGGAAATAGAGACACCAGCTGCACCTGAGTCATTTGCGGCAAAGCAGCACCCAAGGCAAAAGCGGGACCCGAGAACACAGTGGATTTCAGGACAAGAGCGTCCACTGAGACAGTAGCAGCATCCACGACAAGAGTGGCACCTGACACCAGCGGCATCCACGAAAAGAGTGGCAAACAAGACACCAGGCATACCTGTGACACTAGACGCAAGAATGGCACAGCCAGAACACAACCCAGGATAAAAGGAGCACCTGAGACACCGGGGAAACCTGGAAAAGAGTGGCCTCCAAGATGCCAGCTGCACAAATGACACCAGCCACACAGGTGGCACTTGTGGCAAGAGCGGCAACCATGGTAAGAACAGGACCTCTGTCACCAGATAAACTCAGGACAACAGTGGCACCAAAGAAACCAGGCAGAGACATGACAACAGTGACACCTGGGACACCAGAGGAACCTGTCACCAGAGTGACCTCTGAGACAGCAGAGGCACCCTGGGAAAGAGTGGCACCCGAGAAGCCAGTAGCAATCATGACACCCTCAGTAACATCATCACCAATGGCAAGAGCAGCTCTCAGGAATAGTGGCACCTGTGGCACTTATGTCAAGAGTGGCAACCATGGCAAGAGCAGCACCTGTGACAACAGAGACACCCCAGCGACCAGTGGCAACAAAGACACGAGGGACAGTAATGACAAGAGGGACACCTGGGACACCAATGGCACCCATAAGAGAGAGAAACCAGAGACACCAGCTGCATCCAAGAAAAGAGTGGCAAAAGAGAAACCAGCCACAACCTTGACACTCGCAGCAAAGAGGCACCCATGGCAAGAGTGGCACTTGAGAACCCAGAAGCATTCATGACAAGAGTGGAACCCGAAACCAGGGGCATGCAGGAAGAGTGCCACCCGAGACACTAGACACACCTATGACACTTGCTGCAAGAAAGGTACCTAGGACAAGAACAGCACCTAGGACAAGAGCAGCACCCGAGACATGAGCAGTCCGCATTACACCAGCAGCACCCATGACATCAGTGGCACCTGTGATACCAGAAACACCAGCGGCACTAATGACAGCCAAGACACCAGTGGCACTTATGACTCACATGGTAAGATCAGCACCCATGGCAAGAGCGGGACCCGATACAGCAGCCACACCTGTGACACCCACGGCAGGAGCAGGACCCATGGCAATAGCGACACCCGAGATACAAGTGGAACCCAGGACAAGAGTGGCAACCAAGACACCACTGGTACTCAGCTCAAAAATGGCACCCGAGGTACCAACATCACCAGTGACACTCGCAGTTAGGCACCAAGGGCAAGAGTGGCACCCGAGTCATCAGGAGCACCCAAATCAAGAGCAGCTCCTGAGGTACCAGTGACACCCATGCCACTCGGGGCAAGAGCAGCACCCAGTGCCAGAATGGCACCAAAGACACCAGCCAGACCCATGGCACTTGCGCCAAATGCAGCACCAATGGCAGGAGCGTTAGCTGAGACACCAGCAACACACAGGACAAGAGCTGCAACTGACACCAGCAGCACACAGGGAAAGAGCGGTACTCGAGACACCAGACGCACCCATGACACTTGCAGCAAGAAAGGCACCTGTGTCAAGAATGGCACCTAGGACAAGATCAGCACCTGAGATACTGGAGCACCCTGGACAAGGTGGCACTCGAGAACCTAGTGACACCCATGACACCAGCTGCACCCATGACATCAGTTGGACATGTGATACCAAAGACACCAGCGGACCTGTTGACAGCTGAGACACCAGTGGCACTTATGACTTCCACGGTAAATGCAGCACCCATGACAAGAGTGGGACTTGATACACCAGCCACACTTGTGACACTCACGGCAACCCCAGTGGCATCCGTGACACTTGTGGAAAGAGCTGCAAACCCCTTGCAATCAGGGCATCCAAGAAACCAGCAGCACCTGTGAAATACTGACAGCAATGATACTATCGGCACCTGTGACACTCACCCCAAGAGCAGAACGCAGGCAACAGAGACACCAGCTTCACCCGTGACATTAGTGGCAAAGCGGCACCCAAGGCAAAAGCGGGACCCGAGAATCCAGCGGCTCCCAGCACAAGAGTAGGAACTGAAACACCAGTGGCACCCATGAGAAGAGCAGCGCCCAACACCAGCGGCACCCATGAAAAGAGTGGCAAACGAGACATCAGGCATACCCGTGACACTAGACGAAAAAATGGCAGCCATGGCCAGAACACAACTCAAGACAAGAGGAGCACCTGAGACATTGGGGAAACCTGGAAAAGTGTGACCTCCGAGACCGCAGTTGCACACATGACACCAGCCACACCCGTGGCAATCGTGGCAAGAGCGGCAAACATGGCAAGAACAGGACCTGTGACAACAGATACACTCAGGACAACAGTGGTACCAAAGATACCAGGGAGAGTCATGATAACAGTGCCACCATGAACAGCAGTGGCACCCATAAGAGAGAAACCAGAAACACCAGCCCCACTTAAGACAAGAGCAGCACACAAGACACCAGACACACCCATGACATTTGCAGCAAGAAAGGCACCTATGTCAAGAATGGCACCTAGGACAAGAGCAGCACCCAAAACCTCAGTGTCACCCATGACACCAGCAGCACCCATGACATCAGTGGCACGTGTGATATCAGAGACACCCTCGGAACTGCTGACAGCTGAGACACCAGTGGCACTTATGACTCCCACAGTAAGAGCAGCACCCTTGGCAAGAGTGGGACCCGACACACCAGCCACACCCATGACACTCACAGCAAGAGCAAGACCCATGGCAAAAGTGACACCTGAGAGACAGGTGGCACCCATGACAAGAGTGGCAACAAAGACACCACCGGCACTCAGCTCAAGAGCAGCACCCAAGGTAGCAGCCTTAGCAGTGATACACGTGGCAAGAGTGGCATCTTCGGCAAGACTGACACCAGAGACACCAACAGCACCCAGGGCAAGAGTGGCACCTGTGCCACCTGTGGCACCGAGGATAAGAGCCTACCAGAGAAACCAGCCATACCCGTGACACTTGTGGCAACCACAGCATCCATGGCAAGAGCATCACCTGAGACACCAGCAGCACCCAGGACAAGAGCAGCACCCAGGGCTAGAGTGGCACATGAGACACCAGTGGCACCCATGACATCCGAGCAACATCAGCTCGCAAGGCAAAAGTGGCATCCAAGACCCTAACAGCACACGTGACACTCACAGCAAGAGTGGCAAACTCATGGCAATAGGGGCACCCGAGACCCCAGTTTCACCCATGACACCAGAATAACCCATGCCACCAGTGGCACCTGTGATATCAGAGACACCAGCTGCACTCATGACACCCAAAACACTAGTGGCACTTATGACACCCACAGTAAGAGCAGCACACAAGACAAGAATGTGACCCAACACACAAGCCACACCTGTGACACTCACGGCAGGAGCAGGACCCATGGCAAGAGCGACAACCAAGACACAAGTGGAACCCAGGACAAGAATGGCAACCAAGACACCACTGACACTCAGCTCAAGAATGGTACCCGAGGTACCAACCTCACCAGTGACACTCGCCATAAGAGTGGCACCAAGGGCAAGAGTGGCACCTGAGACACCATCAGCACCCAACTCAAAAGCAGCTCCTGAGCTACCAGTGGCACCCATGCCACTTGCGGCAAGAGTGGCACCTAAGGCCAGTGTGGCAAGAGAGTCGCCAGCAGCAACCATGACCTGTGCCACCTGTGGCACCGAGGACAAGAGTGGCACCGGAGACACCAGCCAGACCTGTGACACTTGGGCAAACATGGCACCAATGGCAAGAGCGTTACTTGAGACACCAGCAACACACAGGACAAGAGCAGAAACTGACACCAGCAGCATTCAGGGAAAGAGTGGCACCTGAGACCCCAGATGCACCCGTGACACTTGCAACAAGAAAGGCACCTATGTCAAGAATGGCACCTAGGACGAGAGCAGCACCCGAGATACTGGAGCACCCTGGACAAGGTGGCACCCGAGACCCCAGTGGCACCCTTGACACCAGCAGCACACATGACATCAGTAGCACATTTGATACCGGAGACAACAGTGGATCTGTTGACAGCTGAGACACCACTGGCACTTATGATTTACATCATCTTCTGGTCAAGAGGCCTGCTAACATTTTATGACCGTTTCTGATGATGATTAGTCAACCAGAAAACTTATTTTCTCCAACGGTGATTTTTCTTAAGTCAGGCACCACCCTCCAAAGGGACCATATAAAGTTGCATTCCTACAGGGCAAAGGTGCAGTGGGCTATAATCAAGAAAAGAATTTACTTAGCCTAATGTCTAACATGATTAATATCAATGTGAATACTTATTTCTCCTATATGTTAGTTATATCAATTGGTGTGTATACGGGTCAAGGGATATAGAGGCTTAGCAGCAAATATTGGCTCAACAATGAAACCCTCCACCAGTATAATTTCTAACTAACTCGCTAATAGTATGCTAAAAATTTTCTAAGTTCTCAAAATAATCTGTATTTAGAAAGTTTATAGCATCTCGTGCCTCTCATGGTTGGGAGGCTGTGAACAATCACATGTGGCCAGACAAACCTGTCAGGCAGGCTAGAGAGCCATCCATGAAGCTTGTGGACTGAAACACTCTAGTTACACATAGGAGATTGATTAACTGGAGCTCTAAGTTATTTCCTTTTCAGAGAGAGGTGGTGAGGGATAGCCCCCTGTAATGTCAGAAGTGTAGGTGAAAGCATAATGCTATAAGGTAGGCAGACTCTAGTTTTGCAGGTAGATGATCGAGAATGTCCAAGGGTACCCCAAGGCCTGATCCCGCCTTTGCATATGTCAGGCCTCCTTCCTCATGACCTTTGCCACGGGCGGGATTCCTCATGCTGGCTCCCAGCATCTCCCCCTTTTTTATTTCTTAAAACAGCCAGATGCAGTTCAGTCTAGAGCTTCTGAATGCTCTGCTGAAGGATCCTGACAATACAAGGAAGAATGATTATGAGAAGCAAGATTAGAGCACCCACAGCAGCATAACTGTAAATAGTAGACAGAATGTTCTTTCCAGAAATGAAGTTAGAGAAAGTGTGGAAAAAGTCATTAGCTGCTTCAGGGTCAGTAAATTCCAATAGAGAGTGTTCCATGGTCTGCATCTGACTATGAAGTTTCCCTAAATCTAGTCCAATATCAGAGCTGTTCCAAACATCTGAAATATGATTTTTATTTTTTTTTCCATTCATAATGTTTCATTTACTTTGAAGGATGTAACGCATATCCACTGGTAGTTGGCATGAAAATACAGAACCGTTTTTACTTTTAGGGATTGCAGTTCAGTCCCAATATGCATTATTGCCTCTTCTAAGGCATCTACCCTAATCTCTATCTTCCTATCTATAGCTTCTTGTGTTGCCAGTGTTAAAGAAACATTTTTAGACATAGTATCAACATATTGAGCAGTATGCACTTGTTGAGTCAATGATATTGCTGCCACAGTAACAGAAGTGATTGTGGCTACTAAAGCTGATATCCCTAAAATAAATAAGCCCACAAATCGCTGTTGTCACATCAAATCCTATAGTTATTGTAACACAGCAAGACCATAATTATCATACCAATGAATAATTATAGGTATCATGAGACAGGGTGGACGTTTCAACACTACAAAAGAACAAACATTGTACTGAGAGGTTAAACAAGATGGAAGCATACATTGTTCATAAGTCACTACATTGGGTGCACCTGAATAATTTATTTTTATATTAAGTTTTCTGGAATCGTTAGCAAAGAGAAAAACATAAGGAGAGGGTAGACAAGCTAAAATAGAGTGAATAGAATGAATTTTTTTTTTCTCCTCCCGGTATTCTGTACTCAATCCTTGAATTAAAGTACAAGATTTCCAAATAGGATACCCTAAATGATCATCTATAGTGTTCCATATGATATCTGAGGGAGCAACCAAGGAGGTACTGAGGCACCATCCTGCAGACTTGCTGGAGTTTGTGCTGCAGCAGCTCTGTCAGTCCTACCGGGATCTCGATGTTTATCTTGCCTCTCCTGCTGGTGGGCGCCCTGGAGCCACACTTGCCCCCTTGCTAAACCGGCCTCAGGCCCAGCGGTGGCCAAGATAGCACGGACAGACTCTGACGAGGCCACTGGCTGGCCCTGCCCACAGCTCCCGGTGTGTGGCTCTTTCATACAGTGGTGGCGGTAGGGGCAGAGGAGTGCCCTTCCTCTTTTGTGATTGAAGCAATGGGGGAACTGGATGTCTGGGGGACTGCGACATGGCGAATCAGTCTGTCTGGGATTCAAACTGGCAAATCTGCCTCCTGTGGAAAAATACAAGCACATCCTTGACCGCTAGTTAACAATGGGTCAGGACCTTTCCATTGTCTAGAGAGGAGGTCCTTCCACTTTACCAAAGGCTTTACATTTTGTTGCTCCAGACACCAATGATGAAGCATTACAGTGGTTCCAGACGAATCAGCATTTAGGGTTTTTATTACAAAGAGAGAATGTTGCAAGATTTGATGGGGAGAGCTATACTTAAATTAACGTTCTTTTAATTTTTGAATTTGTATTTTTATTGTCTGATGTGCTCTTTCCACTATGGCTTGTCCCTGTGGATTATAGGGGATGCCTGTGTTATGTTTTATTTGAAATTTTATACAAAATTCTTGGAAAGACTTAGAAGTGTAAGCAGGAGCACTATCAGTTTTTAAAGCTTTTGGCAGACCCAAATATGAAAAACAAGTAAAGTGATGTTGTATTACATCCTTATAAGAAGCTTTTCCATTAGCTGACCCATCAGTAAAAAGCTATCTGAGCATCTGGAATAGGGAACTGTTTGCATATAACAGGAAAAATGACTGGGTGTCTAGATATAAAATTTAACAAGACATGTAAGGGTAAATGATGCAAAATTTGACCAAAATAATTTCCTATAACAATCTGCCAATTTTCATCAAACATTAAAAGAGCATCAAGCTGTTCCTCATTATATGGAATTGCAATTCCTGATGGCTCTTTACCAAATAATTCAATACTCTGCTTTCTTCCTTTTAATATCAATGTAGCTTTCAGCCCTGGATAAGAAGCCACTACTTTTTTAGCTTGAGCGGGGGAGATGGACCCATTCTAGGGGGCTGTTTTGCCATAAAACTCCCGTAGGTATGGTAGGGGTTGCTAGGCAAAGGAATTGCCAATTTGCTGCTAAATTGATTCTTTTTACATAGCTATCAGATAAGGCTTTTTCTACTTTGCCTAGGGCTTCCCGAGCCTCAGTAGTCAATTGTCTTTTTGAAGTTGGATCACGATCCCCGCGCAAAATGTTAAAAAGAGGCTTTAATTCAGCAGTGGTTAACTTTAAATAGGGCCTAATCCAATCAATATTACCTAAAAGTTTTTGATAATCATTTAAAGTAACGAGATGGTCTTTTCTTAATTGTAGTGGGGCAGGAGTCACTGTTTCTGAATTTATAAGTCTTCCTAAGTAAGTTATGGGTGGGTTAATTTGGATTTTCTCTGGGGCAAGTTTTAAGCCTCTAGCTGACAATGCCTGAGTTAAATCTTGGAGGACGGTTTGTAAATGAGCTCTATCTGGATGAGCTATTAAAATATCATCCATATAGTGAAACATATATGCTTGTTCATATTCAGCCCTAATATGCTCCAAAGCGGCATTGACAAATTTTTGACATAAGGTAGGGCTATTTTTCATTACCTGAGCTAACACTTTCCATTGAAACCTTAAATAAGCCTGTTTAAGATTTTCTGATGGCAGACTAAAGGCAAATCGCTTTATATCCTCAGCACTTAAAGGAATGGTGAAAAAACAATCTTGTAAATCAATTAAAATTATAGTATATCACTCTGGAATGGCTACTGGGGAAGGGAGCCCAGGTTGTATGGCCCCCATATCCTCCTTGGTGGCATTAATTGCTCTCAAATCCTGTAAAAGTCGCCATTTACCAGATTTTTTCTTAATAACAAAAATAGGAGTGTTCCAGGGGCTATTGGAGGGCTCAATATGTCCCAATTCCAGTTGTTCAGAAATTAACATTTTAGCTGCCAATAATTTTTCTTTAGGCAGAGGCCATTGTTCCATGCACACTGGGTCTTGAGATTTCCGTGTAATGGGGTCGGCAGCCAAAACAATGACCTTCATTATAAATTTGGATACCCCAATCCAGTACTTAGCAGTCGAGGATTTGGGCAAATTGGCTCAATTATTCCTGTCTGTTGTTTACCTAATCCTTTTGATGGATCATAGCCCATTTTCCGCATTTGAGAGGTCACTTTATCATTGGGGCTAAAAAGTAATACTCCCATTTGAGACAGTACGTCCCTCCCCAACAGGGTAAAGGGGAGTGAAGGAACTACATATGATTGGAAAGTTCCACGAGTATCATCAAATTGCCAATCTAATACTTTTGCACTCTTAGCTACTGAGGGGGCTCTTCCTAATCCCACCAACTCATTTTCAGTAGTATATGTGGGCCAGGAGCAGGGCCAGTCTTTTCCTGAAATACAAGAAACATCTGCTCCTGTGTCTAATAGCCCCACAATAGACTTGCCACTGACCAGAATAGTTTTCATAGGGCATTTCTGAGTAATTTCTGTTACCCAAAAAACCATGTCCCTAGACCCAAATCCTTTGTCTTGCCTTTCATTCTGAGTAGCTGTATGCCCAATTGCAGTGTGGTAAAGCAAAAGTAAAAGTTTAGCTATTCTTTGTCCCTGATGTATTTGTAAAGTTTTAGTTGGGGGTGAAATCATTATCTGAATTTCTCTTTTAGTCTGAATCAATTACTCCAGGGATAATTGTGAGCCCTTGCATGACTAAAGAGCTTCTGTCTAATATAATTCCCACCAAACCTAACGGTAATGGACTTTTAACCCCTGTAGGGATTTTAATAGTGGGGCTATCTGGTGTTAATATTGTTGAGGTGGTGGAACTGAGGTACAGTCCTGAGCTACCTGAGGTTGATTGGCACGGCTTGTTGTCTCTGTTTAGCAGGACATTGCTGGCAAAAATGCCCCGTTTGGCCATAAGAGAAACATTTTTTATTTGCAAAATCCTTTTTATTATGATTCCTTTTTTTTTCTTTTTTCTTTTTTTCCCCATTTTATTTTTTGCTTGGGTGAGGCCCCCCGAGGGGGTTTTCTGCAAGGAGCAGGCTTTGTTTTAATAGCTCCTTTGTTTAAAAAAAATCTCTTTATCTTTTTCAGCCTTAGGCAATGCTCTGGGAGGCTTTGCAGGCAAAGTGGGGAGGCACAAGTGGAGGTGGCAGTGGGTGATTGCCTTACATCAGAAAGTGGTGGCTAAATTTCTAAAGGTTTATGTAGAGGGGGAGGGGGCTCACCAGGGCACCCAGCCACAGCGTTTTGTAAGCCCTCAGAGTCACCCTCCTTTTCTTCATCAATGGCAGAAAATATGATCTGCATAGAAGGTGGAGACCCACCACCATCCACTGCTATAGCCTCTCCCATAGGCTATCTAACAGCCTCATGAAAGGGGTCCAGAACATTTCTTATAATATTCTACAGAGCAAAAGCATCTACAGGCTCATGCAAACTATAAAGTTTTCTGTTGTTTTCCTAGCTTCACCCAAGTATCTAAATTAACAGTGTCCTTTTCTGGAAACAAAGGACATTGTTCTTATACAAATGTAAAAAGGGATTGAATATTGGCTTTCTTAGCTTTAATTCTGTACGGTCATGACTTGCTGGGGTCCAGGCCCAGTGGATCCAGGATAATTCAAAGCGGGGACAGACTCGGTGTCTAGAGGAAAATTGTTTAATTAAAGAAATGGAGAGAGATTAGGGAAGAATAGTACAGTAGGAAAATTAGTGGAGAAAAGAGGCTGAATATCTTGGTTTATGCGGAGAACAAATAAAACCCAGGGAAAAGGGGTTTGCACCGACTAAGTAGGCCACAGGCGTCTTCCCGGTCTCCCAGAGGAGCAGAGACACAAAGTGCTTCCCCGTTCAGATCTTAGACGCCCAGGTAAAATTAGTAGGCTCGGTGAGCTTCCACCCTCCAGATGGGAATTCAGCCAGAAAAGAAGAGAGAGAAAACACGACACAGGGGAAATCAGTCTTTCCAGGATCTGGTCCCGTTTCTTTATTTTCCAGGGCCGCTTTTATACTTTAAGTCATACATAGAGATAAATGGGAAATACAAAGTCACACAGGGTCAGCAGTCCTGATCCTTATTGAAACCAAACTTTCTTTCTCCATTCCTTCTGATATACAAAGTTCTATGGTGATTTGCATCATCTTCTGGTCAAGAGGCCTGCTAACATTTTGACTCTTTCTGATGATGATTAGTCAACCAGAAAACTTATTTTCTCTAACGGTGATTTTTCTTAAGTCAGGCACCACCCTCCAAAGGCACCAGATAAAGTTGCATTCCTACAGGGCAAGGTGCAGTGGGCTATAATCAAGAAAAGAATTTACTTAGCCTAAGGTCTAATGTGATTAATATCAAGGTTAATACTTATTTCTCCTATATGCTAGTTATATCAATCGATGTGTATAAGGGTCAAGGGATATAGAGGCTTAGCAGCAAATACTGGCTCAACAATGAAACCCTCCACCCTTATAATTTCTAACCATCTAGCTAACACTATACTAATAATTTTTTAACTTCTCAAAATAATCTGTATTTAGAAAGTTTATAGCATCTTGTGCCTCTCACGGTTGGGAGGGTATGAACAGTCACATGTTCAAATCTGTACAACCCTATCTGACAGCCTAGAGAGCCATCAGAGGAGCTTGTGGACTGAAACACTTTTGTTACACCCAGGAGATTTATTAACAGGAGCTTTAAGGTAGCTCGTTTTCAGAGAGAGATGGTGGGGGATAGCCCCCCTGTAACGTCAGAAGTGTAGGTGAAAACATAATGCAGTCCAGTAACAGAATCTGGTTTTGGAGGTAGATGATCAAGAATGTCCAGGGGGACCTCTGAGGCCTGATCTCGCCTTTGCATATGTCAGGCCCCCTTCCTCATGACATATGCAATGGGCGGAGTTCCTCACGCTGGCTTCCGGCAGAACTCCAGGGGTTGTACCAGAATATAAAGGGACCCTGATGTCCAATCCAGTACAGATACACCTGATTCCCTTGCACTGACTCAATTGTCAAACCGAGTATCGACTCAAAACATGATGGCAGGTGTGACAGCCCTGGGCCCCTGAGGAGAAAGCCACAGATCCCTAGGTCAACTCGATAGGAAGCATTATACTACTTTAAGAGCTCCAGAGGAAAGCGGACTTGCATGTCTCCACAAGAGATGAGGCCTGACTCCCCTGTTGAAACTCCATAGGAACACCCAGATCCATGTCCACACTGGAGAGGAACCCTGAGTTTCCAGCCTCAACTCCAGATGAGGACTTCAGCCCCAGCAGTGACTGGAGAGGAATCCCGAGAGGCCCCTCACAACTCGCATGGAGACTGGACTTTCCTGAGGAAACACGAGCGGATCCCTGATGTCCCCGTCATAACTCAAGAGAAACCTCACGTTTCCTGCTGCAACTCGAGTAAAACCAGGAGATTCTCCCCTCAACGTGAGATGAGGCCCTTTTCCACTGTGGTGTCTTGAGAGAAATCTCACCTTTCCTCTTGAGTCTCGCAAGGGTCCTTGACACCCTTGATGCAACTCAAGAAGTTTCCCAACACACACGTCTCCACTCAAGGGGAACACCAAGTGTCCCACCACAACTCAAGAAGAGCCCCATATTTCCCTTCTCATCTTGAGATGAGGGTCCACATCCCTGCTTCATCAGGAAAGGAATCCCGGCGTTCCTGTCGTACCTCAGGAGGAGGAGCTCTCAACCTCAAACTCGAAAGGAACTCCAGGGGTCGTGCCACAATTCCAACAGACCCTGATGTCCCAATCCACTCCATATACACCTGATTCCCCTGCACTGACTCAACTGTCACCCTGAGTATTAACTCAAAACACGATGACAGATGTCACAATCTGTGGCACTGCAAAAGAAAGCCAGAATTCCCTATGTCAACTAGACAGGAAGCCTGAAACTACTTTGACAGCTCGAGAGGAAAGTGGACGTGCATTTCTCCACATGAGACGAGGCCTGACTCCCCTGTTGAAACTACATAGGAACCCCCAGATCTATGTCAACATTGGAGAGGAAACCTGAGGTTCTGGCCTCAACTCCAGATACAGACCTAGGCCCTGGCACTGACTGGAGAGGAATCAGAGAGGCCCCTCGCAACTTGCATGGAGACTTGACTTTCCTGAGGCTGGTCCCTGAGGTCCCCATCATAACTCGAGAGGTGCCGGTGTCCAGCCCCGGTTGATCCAGGATAATTCAAAGTGGGACAGTGTCAGCCATTAGGAAAGAATTATTTAAGTAGAGATATAAAGAGAGATTAGGGAAGAATAGTGTAGTGAGAGCGAGGAGAGAAAATAGAGGAGAAAAAAAGCTGTATTCCTTGATTTACATGGAAAACTAAATAAAGCCCCAAGACAAGGGGCTTACACCGTCTAGAAGGCCGCAGATGCCCGCTTAAATATCGGATGGTGCCCTGCCCTGGGCTTGCTCTCGCATGGGTCTTAGAAGCCGAGGCAAATAAGTAGACATTGTGAACCTCTATGTTCCAGACGGGAATTCAGATTGAAATGTAGAAAAAGAAAAGAAGACACCAGGGAAGCCAGATTTCCGAGAAACTGGTTCATCCTTTATTTTCCAGGAAAGCTTTTATACTTTAGTTATACATAGAGATCAATGGATAATACAAAGACATGCAGGGTCAGCAGCTCTGACCCTTATTGAGACCAGGCTTTCTCTCTCCATAGTTTGCTGTATACACAGGTCTTAGGTGAATTACACCAGCTTCTGGCCAGAAGGCCTATTAACATTTTATGGCCCATTTCTGATAAGGGTCTGTCAACCAGAAAATTTATCTGCCCTAAAATGTTGTTCTTACTAAAGTCTGGTGCCACTCTCAGGAAACACTAATTAAGGTTACATTCTTACATAGCAAGGATACAACAGTTTATAACAAGGAAAGTGGAGTACAGTGATTTATAACAAAGATAAAATTCATTAACTTATGTCTAGTATTACTAATATCAAACTACTATATTCCTATTTCTGCATCTCAATTACATTGATTAATATCCTCACAGGTGCCTAAAAGATGGAAGCCTGGTGGCAATCATAACAAAAATGAAACCCTTCAACAACATAATTCTTACCTCTTTAAAAAAGGCTCTATATTTTTAAGATGTTTTATGCTTCCTGCCTCTCATGATTGGGGGGCTTTAAACAAACACATGCATAGTTGTAAAGTTCTGGGTAAACCTGTCATGCAAGTTGGAGCACCGTCAGAGTGGTTTTTGGATTGAAACACCCATATTATACCCAGGAGACTAGTTAACTGGAGCTTCAAGTTAAATCCTTTTAGAGGAAGGTGGTGGGGAGAGCCCCCTGTCAATGTCAGAAGAATAGGTGGAAAGCATAATGCAATAAGGCAGCAGACACTGGTTTGGGGGGTAGATGCTCAAGAAAGTCCAGGGGGACACCTGAGGCCTGATCCCGGCTTTGCGTTTTGTCAGGCCACTTTCCTCATGACTTTTAACAGGCGCGGGATTCCCCATGCTCGCTTCCAGGAGAGGAACATAGTTACCTGCCGAATTCGAGGAAAACCAGCAGATTCTACCCTCAATGCGAGATGAGGCCCTTCTCCACTGTGACATCTCGAGAAAAATCTCACCTTCCCTCTTGAGCCTCAAAAGGTTGCATGACAACCTTGATGCAACTCAAGAAGTTTCCTGATATACACGTCTCCACTCGAGGGGAACATGGAGTGTCCCACCACAACTCAAGAAGAGCCCCGTTTCTTCCTCCTCATCTCGAGATAAGGATCCATTTCCCTGATTCGTGAGGAAAGGAATACCATTGTTCCCAACGCACCTCAAGAGGAGGCGGTCTCAACTTGAAACTCGAGAGGAACTTCAGGGGTCACACCACAATTCCCAAACACCCCAATGTCACAATCCACTCCAGACAAACCAGATTCCCCTGCACTGACCCGAGTGTCACCATGAGTAACCATTCAAAACATGATGGCAGTTGGGACAGCCCTGTGGCACCTCGAGAGAAAGCCACAGATCCCTATGTCCACTGGACAGGAAGCCTGACACTTCTTATACAGCTCGAGAGGAAAGTGAACTACCATGTCTGCACACAAGACGAAGCCTGACTCCACTGTTGAAACTCCATAGGAACCTTGAAATCCATGTCAGCACTGGAGAGGAACCCTGAGGTTCCGGCCTCCAATCCAGATGATGACCTAGGCCCCGACACCGACTGGAGAGGAATACTAAGAGGCCCCTTGCAATTCGCATGGAGACTTGACTTTCCTGAGGCAACATGAACGGGTCTCTGAGGTCCCCATCATAACTTGAGAGGAACCCCAATTTCCTGCCGCAACTCAAGAAAAACAAAGAGATTCTCCCATCAACGCGAGATGAGACCTTTTTCTGCTGCGGCATCTCGAGAGACATCCCACATTCCCTCTTGAGCCTCGAAAGGGTCCTTGACACCCTTGATGCAACTCAAGATGTTCCCCGACATACCTGTCTCCACTCGAAAGGAACACTGAGTGTCCTGCCACAACTCAAGAAGAGCCCCGTTTTTCCATCCTCATCTTGAGATGAGGGTCCAGTTCCCTGCTTCATCCGGAAAGGAATACCGACGTTCCCATCACACCTCAGGAGGAGGCGCCCTCAACTTGAAACTCGAGAGGAACTCCAGGGGTCGTGAAACAATTCCAACAAATCCCAATGTCCCAATCCACTTCAGATACACCTGATTCCCCTGCACTGACTCGACTGTCACCGAGTATAGACTCGAAACACAGTGGCACATGTGACAGCTCTGTGGCACCATGAGAGAAAGCCAGAGTTCCCTATGTCAACTCGACAGGAAGCCTGACACTACTTTGACAGCTCGAGAGGAAAGCAGACTTGCATGTCTCCACACAAGACGAGACCTGACTCCCCTGTTGAAACTCCTTAGGAACCCCGAGATCCATGTGAGCCATGTAGAAGAACTCTGAGGTTCCTTACTCAACTCAGGTTGAGTATCAAAGCCCCAGTAGCAACTGGAGAGGAATCCCAAGAGGCCTCTCACAACTCGCATGGATATTGACTTTCCTGAGGCAACAGGAACGGGTTCCTGAGGTCCCCGTCATAACTCGAAAGGAACTCCAAGTCTCCTGCTGCAACTCAAAAAAACCCAGGAGATTCTCCCCTTAAGGCTAGATGTGGCCCTTTTCCACTGCGGCTTCTCAAGAGAAATCTCACCTTTCCTATTGAGCCTCGAAAGGGTCCTTGACATCCTTGATGCAACTCAAGAAGTTCCTCGACATAACCATCTCCACTCGAGAGGAAAACCAAGGTTCCCACTACAACTGAAGAAGAGCCCCATTTTTCCCTCCTCATCCCGAGATGAGGCTCCATTTCCGTGCATCGTTGGGAAAGGAATCGTGGCGTTCCTGTCGCACTTCAAGAGGAGGTGGTCTCCACTTGAAACTCGAGAAGAACTCCAGCGATTGAGCCACAATTCAAAAAGACTCTGATGTCCTTATTCACTCCAGATACAGCCAATTCCCCTGCACTGACTCGACTGTCACCCTGAGTATGGACTCAAAACACGATGGCAGGTGTTACAGCCCTGTGGCCCATCAAGAGAAAGCCTCAGATCCTTATGTCCAACTCGACAGGAAACCTGACACTACTTTTACAGCTCAAGAGGAAAGCTGATTTGCATGTCTCCACAAGAGACTAGGCCCAACTCTCCTGTTGAAACTCCATAGGAACCCCGAGATACCTATCTGCACTGGAGAGGAACCCTTAAGTTCCAGCCTCAACCCCAGATGAGGAGCTAGGCCCTGGCATCAACTGGTGAGGAAACCCAAGAGTCCCCTTGCAACACGCATGGAGAGTTAACTTTCCTGAGGCAATACGAGTGGGTCCCTGAGGTCCCCGTCGTAACTCAAGATGAACCTCAAGGTTCCTGCCCCAAATGGAGAAAAACCAGGAGATTCTACTCTCAAGTCGCGATGAGGCTCTTTTCCACTGCGGCGACTGAAGAGAAATCCCACCTACCCTCTTGTGCCTTGAAAGTGTACTTGAGACCCTTGATGCAACTCAAGAAGTTCCCCGACATACAGGTTTCCACTCGAGAGGAACACCAAGTTCCCACCACAACTCAAGGAGAGCCCCGTTTTTCCCTACTCATTTCGAGATGAGGGTCCATTTCGCTGCTTCATTGGGAAAGGAATCCCGTCATTCCCGTTGCACCTCAAGAGGTGGGGATCTCAACTTGAAAGTCGAGAGGAACTCCAGGGGTCTTGCCACCATTCCAAAAGACCTTGATATCCCAGTCCACTCCAGATACACCTGATTCCCTTCACTGACTCCACTGTCACCCCGACTATTGACCCAAACACGATGGCAGGTAAGACAGCCCTGTGGCACCTCGAGAGAAAGCCACAGATCCCTATGTCAACTCGACAGGAAAATTGACACTACTGTTACAGCTCGAGAGAAAAGTGGACTTGCATGTCTGCACACGAGAGGCCTGACTCCCCTGTGGAAACTCCATAGGAATGCCGACGACCATGTCACCACTGCAGAGGAAACTTGAGTTTCCGGCCTCAGCTCCTTATGAGGACCTAGGACCCGGCAGCGACTGGAGATGGTTCCCAAGAGGCCCATCACAACTCGCATGGAGACTGGACTTTCCTGAGGCCACACGAGCGGGTCCTTGAGGTCTCTGTCATAACTCAAGAGGAACCCCACGTTTCCTGCCGCAACTCGAGAAAAACCAGGAGATTCTCCCCTCAATGCGAGATGAGGCCCTTTTCTCCTGCGGAAAATTGAGAGAAATCCCATCTTCCCTCTTGAGCCTCAAAAGGGTCCTTGACACTCTAGATGCAAATCAAAAGTTTCCCAACATGCTGGGTTCCAGCCGCAGTGGATCCAGGGAATTCGAAGCAGGGACGGTGTTGGAGTCTGGGAAAGGACTATTTAATTAGAAATATAAAGAGAGATTAACAAAGAAAAGTGTAGTGGGAAATTTAGTGGAGAAAAGAGACTGAATAACTTGGTTTATGCGGAAAACTAATAAAACCTCAGGAGAAGAGGTTTGCACCATCTACGTTAGGCTACTGGAGCTTGTTTGAATAGCGGAGGGCGCCCTGCCTTTGGTTCCCTCTCTCGTGGGTCTTAGAAGCCAGGGCAAGTAAGTAGACTTGGTGAGCCTACGTGCTCCAGATGGAAATTCAGCCTGTAAAGGAGAGGGAGGGAGATGGAGAAAGAGAGATAAAGAGATTCAACACAGGGGGAGCCAGATTTCCAAGAAACCAGTTCGAGAACCTGGTCTGAGAAACTGGTCCATCCTTTATTTTCCGGAAAAGCCTTTTATACTATTGATTGTACATGGAGATCAATACAAAATTATACAGGGTCAGCAGCCCCGAGTCTTATCGAGACCAGGATTTCTCTCTGCATTCCTAGCTGTATACTGTGTACAAAATTCGTAGGTGATTTACATCATCTTCTGACCAGAAGGCCAATTAATATTTTACAGCCCTTTTCTGATAAGGGTAATAGTGTTGTTCTTCCCAAAGTCTGGTGCCAGTCTCAGAAAGCACTAAATAAAGTTACATTCTTACATAGCAAGGACACAACAATTTATAACAATGAAAGAGGAGTACAGTGATTTATAACAATGAGAATATTCATTAACTCAACAGTCTAGTGTTGCTAGCATGAAAACTTCTATATTTCCATTTTCATCCTGATTACATTGATTAATATCTTCTCAGGTGCCTAAAAGATAAAGGATGTGGAGGCCTGGCAGCAAACATTATTTCAACAAACTTTCACCAAACTAATTCTTAATTCTAAAATGCTCTATATCTTTAAGATGTTTTAGGCTTCATGCCTCTCACGATTGGTGAGGCTGTAAACAATCACAAGTTTTCAAAGTCCGGCAAGAGAGGTCAGGTAAGTTAGAAAGCCATCAAAGAGGTTTAAACCGAGACATTTTTATATGCAGGAGACTGTTGGAGCTCTAAGTTAACTTTTTCCAGAGAAAGGTGGTTGGGGATAGGCCCCTGTAATGTCAGAAGAGTATAGTATAGCAGAGAGTAAACAGACAGATTTTGGTTTGGTGGTAGACACTCAGACAGAGGACACTTGAGACCTGACTCACCTTGCCTGTCAGGTCTCTCCACATGACCTTGTCATGGGTAGGATCTGCTGTGCTAGCTCTCGGCACCGACGTACCTGTTTCCACTCAAGAGGAACACCGAGGGTCCTGACACAACTCAAGAAGATCCCCATTTTTCCATCCTCATCTCGAGATGTGGACCCATTTCCCTGCTTCATTGAGAAAGGAGTCCCAGTGTTCCCGTAGCACCTCAAGAGGAGGCGGTCTCCACTTGAAAGTCCAGAGCAACTCCAGGGGTCGTGCCACCAATTCAACAGACCCCGATGTCCCAATCCACTCTAGATACACGTGATTCCCTTACACTGACTCAACTGTCACCCCGAGTATCAACTCACAACACGATGGCAGGTGTGACATCCCTGTGGCACCTCGAGAGAAAGCCACAGATCCCTATGTCAACTGGGCAGGAAGCCTGACACTGCTGTTATAGTTCGAGAGGAAAGCGGACTTGTATGTCTCCACACAAGATGAGGCCTGACTCCCCTGTCAAAACTCCATAGGAACCCCCAGATCCATGTCTGCACTGGAGAGGAACCCTGAGGTTATAGCCTCAGCTCCAGATGAGGACCTAGGACCTGGCACCGACTGGAGAGGAATCCTGAGAGGCCTCTCGCAACTCGCATGGAGACTGGGCTTTCCTGAGGCCACACGAGCGGGTCCCTGAGGTCCCTGTCATAAGTCAAGAGGAACCCCACGTTTCCTGCCACAACTCGAGAAAAACCAGGAGATTCTCCCCTCAACGCGAGATGAGGCCATTTTCTGCTGCAGTGTCTTGAAAGAAATCCCCCCTTCCCTCTTGAGCCTCGAAAGGGTCCTTGACATCCTTGATGCAACTCAAGAAGTTCCCTGTCATGCCGAGTTCCAGCCCTGGTGTATCTAGGGAATTTCAAGTGGGGATGGAGTTGGAGTCTGGGAAAGGACTATTCAATTAGAAATATAAACAGAGATTAGGAAAGAATAGTGTAGTGGGGAATTTAGTGGAGAAAAGAGGCTGAATAACTTGGTTTACGTGGAAAACTAATAAAACCACAGGACAAGAGGTTTGCACTATCTACATTAGGCCACCGGCGCCCCTTTGAATAGCAGAGGGAACTTGGGTTCCCTCTCTCGTGGGTCTTAGAAGCCAGGGCAAGTAAGTAGACTTGGTGAGCCTGTGTGCTCCAGATGGGAATTCAGCCTGAAAAGGAGAGGGAGGGAGAGGGAGAAAGAGAGAGAGATTCAACACAGGGGGAGCCAGAATTCCAAGAAACCAGTTCGAGAACCTGGTCTGAGAAACTGGTCCGTCCTTTATTGTCTGGAAAAGCCTTTTATACTTTTGATTGTACATAGAGATCAATGGATAATACAGAATTATGCAGCGTCAGCAGTCCTGACTCTTATCGAGACCAGGCTTTCTCTCTGCATTCCTAGCTGTATACACAAGTCTTACGTGACTTACATCATCTTCTGGCCAGAAGGTCAATTACATTGGGCAATCCTTTTTTGATAAGGGTAATAGTGTTGTTCTTCCCAAAGTCTGGTGCCAGTCTCAGAAAGCACTAAATAATGTTACATTCTTATATAGCAAGGACACAACAATTTATAAGAATGAAAGAGGAGTACAGTGATTTATAACAAAGAGAAAATACATTAACTCAAAAGTCTAGTGCTGCTAACATCAAAACTCCTATATTTCTATTTCTGCATTCTTACTACATTGATTAATATCCTCTCAGGTGCCTAAAAGATAAAGGATATGGAGGCCTGTAAGCAAACATTAACCCCACAAACTTTCACCAACTAATTCTTAATTATAAAAGCCACTATATCTTTAAGATATTTTAGCTTCGTGCCTCTCTCTGTTATGGGCTGTAAACAATCACAAGTTTCAAAAGTCCAGACAGACCAGTAAGGTAAGTTAAAAAGCCACCAAAGGGGTTTAAACCGAGACATTCTTTTTATATGCAGGAGACTGTTGGAGCTCTAAGTTAACTTTTTCCAGAGAAAGGTGGCAGTGGATAGCCATCTCTAATGTCAGAAGAGTATAGTATAGCAGACAGTAAACAGAGAGATTTTGGTTTCGGGGTAGATGCTCAGACAGAGGACCCCTTGAGACCTGACTCGCCTTGCCCTTCAGGTCTCTCCACATGACCTTGTCATGGGTGGGATCTTCTGTGCTGGCTCCTGGCACTGACATACCATTTCCACTAGAGAGGAACACAAAGTGCCCCGCTGCAACTTAAGAAGATCCCCGTTTTTCCCTTCTCATCTCGAAATGAGGGTCCATTTCCTGCTTCGTTGGGAAAGGAATACTGGCATTCCCGTCGCACCTCACGAGGAGGCAGTCTCCACTTGAAAGTCGAGAGGAACTCCAGGGGTCGTGCCACCATTCCCAAAGAACCTGATGTCCCAATCCACTCCAGATACACCTGATTCCCCTGCACTGACTCGACTGTCACACTGAGTATCGACTCACAACACGATGGCAGGTGAGACAGCCCTGTGGCACCTCAAGAAAAAGCCACAGATCTCTAAGTCAACTCAACAGGAAGCCTGACACTACTGTTACAGCTTGAGAGGAAAGCCGACTTGCATATCTCAACACGAGACGAGGCCTGACTTCCCTGTTGAAACTTCACAGGAACCCCGAGATCCATGTCAGCACTGCAGAGGAAACCTGAGGTTCTGTCCTCAGCTCCAGATGAGGACCTAGGACCCACCACCGACTGGAGAGGAATCCCGCGAGGTCCCTCACAACTCACATGGAGACTGGACTTTCCTGAGGCCACACGAGCGGGTCTTTGAGGTCTCCATAGTAATTTGGGAGGAACCCCACGTTTCCTGCCGCAACTCGAGAAAAACCAGGAGATTCTCCCTTCAACACAAGATGAGGCCATTTTCCGCTGTGGCGTCTCGAGGGAAATCCCACCTTCCCTCTTGAGTCTCGAAAGGGT
Organism: Capricornis sumatraensis; assembly: GCF_032405125.1. NCBI lineage: Eukaryota > Metazoa > Chordata > Mammalia > Artiodactyla > Bovidae > Capricornis > Capricornis sumatraensis. The sequence goes on from NW_027184612.1 coordinate 5,625,286, forward strand.
CCTTGACACCCTTGATGCAACTCAAGAAGTTCCCCGACATGCCTCGGTCCAGCCCCGGTGGATCCAGGGAATTCGAAGCCTGGACGGAGTCAGAGTTTGGGAAAGGACTATTTAATTAGAAATAGAAAGAGAGATTAGGAAAGAATATTGTAGTGCGAAATTTAATGGAGGAAAGAGGCTGAAGAACTTGGTTTATGCGGAGAACTAATAAAACCACAGGAGAAGAGGTTTGCACCATCTATGTTAGGCCACTGGCACCCATTTGAATAGCGGAGGGCGCCCCACCTTGGGCTCCCTCTCTCGTGGGTCTTAGAAGCCAGGGCAAGTCAGTAGACTTGGCGAGCCTGCGTGCTCCAGATGGGAATTCAGCCTGAAAAGGAGAGGGAGGGAGAGGGAGAAAAAGAGAGAGAGAGATTCGACACAGAGGGAGCCAGATTTCCAAGAAACCTGTTAAACTGGTCCATCCTTTATTTTCTGGAAAAGCCTTTTATACTTTTGATTGTACATAGAGATCAATGGATAATACAGAATTATTCAGCGTCAGCAGTCCTGACTTTTATCGAGACCAGGCTTTCTCTCTGCATTTCTAGCTGTATACACAAGTCTTAGGTGATTTACATCATCTTCTGGCCAGAAGGCCAATTAACATTGTACAGTCCTTTTCTGATAAGGGTAATAGTGTTGTTCTTCCCAAAGTCTGATGCCACTCTCAGAAAGCACTAAATAAAGTTACATTCTTACATATCAAGGACACAATAATTTATAACAATGAAGGAGAAGTACAGTGATTTATAACAAAGAGAAAATTCGTTAACTCAAAAGTCTAGTGTTGCTAACATCAAAACTCCTATATTTCTATTTCTGCATTCTTACTACATCGATTAATATCCTCTCAGGTGCCTAAAAGATAAAGGATATGGAGGCATTGTGGCCAACATTAACTCAACAAACTCTTCACCAAACTAATTCTTAACTCTGAAAGGCTATATATCTTTATGATGTTTTAAGCTTCATGCCCCTCAAGGTTGTGGGCTGTAAACAGTCACAAGTTGTAAAAGTCTGGGAAGACCATCAGGTAAGGTAGAAAGCCATCAAAGGTGTTTAAAACAAGACATTCTTTTTATATGCAGGAGACTGTTGGAGCTCTAAGTTAACTTTTTCCAGAGAAAGGTGGTAGTGGATAGCCATCTCTAATGTCAGAAGAGTATAGTATAGCAGACAGTAAACAGAGAGATTTTGGTTTTGAGGTAGATGCTCAGACAGAGCACCCCTGACTCGCCTTGCCCATCAGGTCTCTCTTCATGACCTTGTCATGGGTGGGATCTCCTGTGCTGGCTCCCAGCACCGACATACCGTTTCCACTTGAGAGAAACACCGAGGGTCCCGCCACAACTTAAGAAGAACTCCTGTTTTCCCTCCTCATCCCGAGATGGGGGTCCATTTCCCTGCTTCATCAGGAAAGGAATCCCGGCATTCCCGTTGCACCTAAAGAGGAGGCAGTCTCAACTTGAAACTCAAGAGGAACTCTAGGTGTCGTGCCACAATCCCAAAAGACCCTGATGTGCCAATCCACCACAGATACACCTGATTCCCCTGCACTGACTCGACTGTCACCCCGAGGATCGACTCCAAACACGATGGCAGGTGTGACAGCCCTGTGGCTCCTCGAGAGAAAGCCACAGATCCCTATGGCAACTCGACTGCACTCCCCTTCCTGCCTATTTTGGGACCCGCTCCCCCTCCCTAATGGAGGACTAAAAGGGAGACTGGAAAATGACCTTCTCTTATTTAAAAGAGGACCCATCTTTTTGATCCTCTTTTTCCATTGAGATTCTGGTTCATGTGCCTCATCTCGGCTTCTGTGGTTGGCTGAGACTATAATGGCTCCCTGCATTCTTCTCCTTTACTTTCATAAGCTTGGGTCATTTTCCCACTTCTGCTGTGTATGGGCACTGTAATTGCTTTTAACTTCCAGATAGATTTATGAAAAGGTCTGTAAAATCTACTAATTTCCTCTTTGATTCAGTGTCTCTCTGTAGACATGTCTTACTTTTCCTTTCGAAATTCAGTCTCTGTCTTCCTTTTTCTCTTTTTGTCTGTCTCTTCTGTGGATGGATGGATGCCTTTGAATGCACATGGATATTGTTAGCTTAGGGTTAGGTTTTAGGGATAGGTTAGAGTGAGATAAAGTGTTTAGGTTGGTGTTGGTGTTGGGGGATGGGACAAGGGTGGTGTGTTTTCTCTTGGAGACTTGAGTGCTGTTTGTTTTTAGTCTATTTTACATAGGAACCGCTTATCAGATACATGACTTGTAAGTCATCTCTTATGTTCAGTTTACTATCTTTTTGATTTGTGAAAGTTTGATTCCCTGGTGGCTCAGATGGTAAAGCATCTGCCTGCACTGTGGGACCTTGATTTGATCCCTGGGATGGAAAGACCCCCTGGAGAAGGTAATGGAAATCCACTCCAGTACTCTTGCCTAGAAAATTCCATGGATAGAGGAGCCTGGTGGGCTACATTACATGGAGTCACAAAGAGTCTGACACGACTGAGCAACTTCACTTTACTTGTGGTTGCCACACAGATCTGTAGTTTCAACACCACTAAAGGTTTTGTGTGGGTGCAGGAGGGCCGAGAGGAGCTACTCCAGGTTCAAGGTCAGGAGGGGTGGCCCTGATGAGATCCCCCTCATGCAAGGTAAGGAGCAGTAGCTTCCGTTTGCTGGAGCAGCTATGAATAGATACCCCATGACCAAGGTAAGAGAAACTCAAGTAAGAAGGTAGGTGTTGTGAGAGGGCATCAGAAGGCAGACACACTGAGACCATAATCACACACAACTAGCCAGTCTGATCACATGGACCACAGCCTTGTCTAACTCAATGAAACTAGGCCATGCTGTGAGGGGCCACCCAAGGCAGATGGGTCATGATGGAGAGGCCTGACAGAATGTGGTCCACTGGAGAAGGGAATGGCAAACCACTTCAGTATCCTTGCCTTGAGAACCCCATGAACAGTATAAAAAGGAAAAATGAGAGGACACTGAAAGAGGATCTCCCAGGTTGGTAAGGGCTCAATATGCTACTGGGGATCAGTGGAGAAATAACTTCAGAAAGACTGAAAGGATGGAGCCACAGCAAACACAATAGCAAATTGTGGATGTGACTGGTGAAACAAGCAAGGTCTGATGCTGTAAAGAGCAATACTGCATAGGAACCTGGAATATTAGGTTCATTAATCAAGGCAAATTGGAAGTGGTCAAACAGGGGATGGATGGCAAGAGTGAACATTGATATTCTAGGAATCAGCGAACTAAAATGGACTGAGATGGCTGAATTTAACTCAGATAACAATTATATCTACTCTTGGGGGCAGGGATCCCTTAGAAGAAATGGAGTAGCCATCATGGTTAACAAAACTATCTGAAGGGCAGTACTTGGATGCCCTCTCAAAAACGACAGAATGATCTCTGTTCCTTTCCAAGGCAAACCACTCAATATAAGGTAATACAAGCCTATGCCCCAACCAGTAATGCTGAAGAAGTTGACACTGAATGGTTCTATGAAGACTTTCAAGACCTTTTCAACCTAACACCCAATAAAGTTGTCCTTTTCATTCTAGGGGACTGGAATGTAAAAGTAGGAAGTCAAGAAACACCTGAAATAATAGGCAAATTTAACCTTGGAGTACGGAATGAAGCTGGGCAAATAATAGAATTTTGCCAAGAGAACGCACTGGTCATAGCAAACACCCTCTTCCAATAACACAAGAGAAGACTCTACACATGGACATCATCAGATGGTCAATACTGAAATCAGACTGATTATATTCTTTGCCGCCAAAGATGGAGAAGCTCCATACAGTGTGCAAAAACAAGACGGGGAGCTGACTGGCTCAGATCATGAACTTCTTGTTGCTAAATTTAGAATTAAATTGAAGAAAGTAGGAAAAACCACTAGACAATTCAGGTATGACCTAAATCAAATCCCTAATGATTATACAGTGAAAGTGAGAAATAGATTTAATGGATTGGATCTGATAGAGTGCCTGATGACCTATGGATGGAGGTTCTTGACATTGTACAGGAACAGGGATCAAGACCATCCCCAAGAAAAAGAAATGCAAAAAAGCAAAATGGCTGTCTGAGGAGGTCTCACAAATAGCTGTGAACAGAAGATAAGAGAAAAGCAAAGGAGAAAAGGAGAGCTATCAGCATCTGAATGCATCGTTCCAAAGAATATCAAGGAGAGATAAGAAACCCTTCAGGAGCGAACAATGCAAAGACATAGAGGAAAACAACAGAGTGGAAAAGTCTAGAGATCTCGTCAAGAAAATTAGAGATACCAAGGGATCATTTCATGCAAAGATGGGCTCGATAAAGACAGAAACGCTATGGACCTAACAGAAGCAGAAGACATTAAGAAGTGGCAAGAATTAACAGAAGAACTGTACCAGAAAGATCTTCACAATCCAGATAATCACGATGGTGTGATCACTCACCTATTATCAGACATCCTGGAATGTGAAGTCAAGTGGGCTTTAGCATCACTACGAAGAAACTAGTGGAGGTGATGGATTTCCAGTGGAGTTATATCAAATCCTGAAAGATGATGCTGTGAAAGTGCTGCACTCGATGTGCCAGCAAATTTGGAAAACTCAGCAGTGGCCACAGGACTGGAAAAGGTCAGTTTTCATTCCAAGGCCAAAGAATGCTCAAACTACTGCACCGTTGCACTCATCACACACGCTAGTAAAGTAATGCTCAAAATTCTCCAAGCGAGGATTCAGCAATTCAAGCTGGTTTTAGAAAAGGCAGAGGAACCAGAGATCAAATTGCCAACATCCACTGAATCGTCAGAAAAGCAAGAGAGTTCTAGAAAAACATCTATTTCTCCTTTACTGACTATGCCAAAGCCTTTGACTGTGGCGATCACAATAAAGTGTTGGAAAATTTTCAAGAGATGGGAATACCAGACCATCTGACCTGCCTCTTGAGAAACCTATATGCAGGTCATGAAGCAAAAGTTAGAACTTGACATGGAACACCAGACTGATTCCAAATAGGGAAAGGAGTACCTCAAGGCTGTATATTGTCCCCCTGCTTCTATAACTTATATGCAGAGAACATCATGACAAAGGCTGGGCTGGAAGAAGCACAAGCTGGAATCAAGATTGCCAGGGGAAATATCAATAACCTCAGATATGCAGATGACAACACCCTTATGGCAGAAAGTGAAAAGCCTCTTGATGAAAGTGAAAGAGGAGACTGAAAACGTTGGCTTCAATCGCAACATTCAGAAAACTAAGATCATGGCATCTGTCCCATCACGTCATGGCAAATAGATGGGGAATTGTGGAAACAGTGTCAGACATTATTTTGAGGGGACTCCAAAGTCACTGCAGATGGTGATTGAAGCCATGAAATTAAAAGACACTTACTCCTTGGAAGGAAAGTTATGACCAACCTAGATAGCATATTCAAAAACAGAGACATTAATTACTTTGCCAACAAAGTTCCATCTAGTCAAGGCTATGTTTTTCCAGTTGTCATGTATGGATGTGAGAGTTGGACTGTGAAGAAAGCTCAGTGCCAAAGAATTGATGCTTTGGAACTGTGGTGTTGGAGAAGACTCTTGTGAGTCCCTTGGACTGCAAGGAGATCCAAACAGTCCATTCTGAAGATCAACCCTGGGATTTCTTTGGAAGGACTGATGCTAAAGCTGAAACTCCAGTACTTTGGCCACCTCATGGGAAGAGTTGACTCATTGGAAATGACTCTGATCTTGGGGGCAGGAGGAGAAGGGGACGACAGAGGATGAGATGGCTGGATGGCATCACTGACTTGATGGATGTGAGTCTTAGTGAACTCCGGGAGTTGGTGATGGACAGGGATGCCTGGCATGCTGTGATTAATGGGGTCGCAGAGAGTCGGACACGACTGAGCGACTGAACTGAACTGAACTGAATATGTAAAGGAAGAGAGGAGGCCCATTGGGGCTATTTTGCACCCACTGGGAAAGTAAATTGGATCCCTGCCTTACAAAACACCACCATAGCAATTAAGACATACGAAGAACCAACAATTGAAAGGAAAACTTGACAAATTGTATAACAATTTTTGATGAGTGAATACCTTACTTTATAATCGAGGTATTATGCATTTTTAAAGATTTGTTACTTTATGGCGTACAGCAACATGATTGAGGGATTCAGTGTCTCAGGGGCTTCCTTGGACAAAATTCACTACATTGGAGGGCCCCCTGGAACATGTCCTCTACTCGGAACAGGCAAGGATCCTGAAAACACAGAGCAGCATGTGGTGGTGCTAGTGGCTATTTTTTCACTGAATCAATTATTCTACCATGACACACAGAAGAAGCCTAGATGCTATGAGGGGGATTTCCAAACCTATCTTCAAACTGGAGGCCTTGCTCTCTTGAATAGTGTTGTGTGAAACTATGCTTGGGAAGGGAAGATGTGTGTCATGAATATTTTGTCTGCAGAGAACAAAGTGCTGTGCAGAGATGTTGTGCAAGCTCGTCACAGGACATGGAGCACAAGGACACAGTGACTGGTTCTCAGCCCGGCTCTTGGGGCATCTCACTGTCTCCACCCCTGACATATGGGGAGTCCCTCACAGGTGTCCTGGAGAGTATGACCACACGACCTGAATCTGTCCAATCTGTGTGCTCCATCCTCCCTGGCTACTGTGATGGGCTCAGAACTTGGTCAGTGACCAATCAGGGCCCAGGGCCGGGACTCAGGCTGCAATCAAGGGGGAGAGGAGCTCTGGTTCTTCTGGAAGGGACGGGGCTGGTGAGGTCAGTCTACAGCAGCGGGAGAAGCATGAGGTCAGCCTGGGACGATTGGTGACCTTTCTGCTCCCGTCAGGGAAGAGGCACTGGATTGAGAATGAGGGTGCTGCTGAGCCCAGGTTTTGAGAGCGCTGGCTCCTGCTGTGGTCCCAAAGCTCTACCTGAGACCGGAGGGAAGCCATCTGCCTGTGAGTCCTCCTGCTTGTCTGTGAGCTTGTGGAACCATGCTGGTGAAGGGACAAGTCCTTCAGTCATGTCCGACTCTTTGCAACCCCATATACTATAGGATCCATGAAATTCTGCAGGCAAGAATACTGGAGTGGGTAGCCTTTCCCTTCTCCAGGGGATCTTCCAAACCCAGGGGTCATACTCAGGTCTCCACATGCAGGCAGATGCTTTACCGGCTGAGCCACAAAGAGGCCCAAGAATATTGGACTGGGTAGACTGACCCTTCTGCAGCAGATCAGGATTTCCTGACTCAGGAATCACACCTGGATCTCCTGCAATGCAGGAGGATACTTCACCAGCTGAGGTATTAGGGAAGCCCAATATCTCTTAAGACTAGCTACTAGTTGTAGGATTGCCCTAATGAGTCTTCACAAGTTTAAGGTAGCAACCTGCTAAGGTAGCAATTGATGTCCTTATTCTAGAGGAAAAAATTGGGGCTTAAAGAAGGGGTTAACTCAGCTATAGCAAGGAAGTGTGTACCCAAACAAACCCCTCAGTTCCTGCTGTTAGAACTCATGGAGGCCACATGGGAAGCTTGTCCATATGACAGGGGCTAAGGCACCCAGCCCACACTGGGTCCTATGGGGACCTGACTTGGTAACTGCCGTCTGGCAGCTCTAAGATTCACAAAATCAGTTTGCACTGAAGAAAGGAATGGCACCTCCCTTCATCCACCCTGCCACACCCTCCGAGTCCTCCCACACCCTGATCCCTTTCTCTTGCTTACTGAGGAAATTAGAGTCATGCTTATGTGACCACTTTGGCTGTCCAATGTTCACAGGCTACCACTGGAGCTGCTAAAGGAGAGGTCAAGAGCCTTTGGCCCTGAGTATCGCTCTTTCCTTTACACCATCGAGGCCCTCCTCCATACTTGCACAGCAGAGGCCTTTTCTGAGACGCACAGGGACCCTCCCTCAGTTTGCAACAAGTTGTATCCACTGTTGTCCTTTCAATGCCTCCCTGGAAACTCAGCTCATGTGCTCCTTTGCCTGCATGGCGGCTAACCTGACTGCCATGGGAGGGACAGAGCTGACTATGAATCCAAAGCTCAGATCTGACAGCTGGGAATCTGTGTATAAAGGACCTGATTATTCACACTGTAAAGGCTGAAGTAGGCTCCAGGGGTCCAGAACTAAGGCTTGGGCCAAAGTGATTCCACAGGCGTTTGGATGCCAGGGGAGGCTTCTGGCTCTAGTGGGCATGAGACGAGTTTCTTAAGGTTCTGAAGGCCCTCTGTGTGCAGGCTCACGGTGCATAGAGAAGAGAAGGTGGAGTCTACCCTGGAGGTGGTCTCAACTCATGGCTAAGCCAGCCACCTTCCTGAGGGTGGGATGTGGGGGAGAGGAAGAGACCCAGGTCTGCTCCCTCGTGTGGTACCTGGGGCATGTTAACATCAGACTAAACACTTACACGGTGATGACCATCACTGCTGTCTGCCAAGGGTTTACACGGGCATGTGTCTTCATCTGAGAGCTCAGCCCATCTCAAAGCTACACTGGCCATGGGCATGGCCTGTCCACCCTCACATGTTTCTTTTCTTCCTTACTGAACATACATTTCCAAGAGGGTTTTGGGCCATAGGATGTTGGGTTTTCTCTAGCTTTGTCCAATGAGGAACGCTTTTTGTCTTTGGTGTTGTTCATTTTCCAGCTCTTTCTTTTGGCTTCTTCTGTGAATTTGTTTGTGGAACAGGAAGAGCTCCACATAGGAGATGTCACATTTACAACAGCAATGCTTACCTGGAGGTTCGGGTCACATTTTCCAAAAGGGCTTCGTTTTGCAGATGCCATCCTGAAAGTACCTACACTGTCCTTTCAGTTACTCAAAGGCTACATCAAATGAAATAAGTACAAGAATCCTCAAGTTTAGTCTTACAATATGTGGTGAGTCCAAAAAAATCCCCTGGAGAATGGAAAAGTTACCCACTCCAGTATTCTGGCCTAGATAACTCCATGGACTCCATAAAAACCATGGGATTGCAAAGAGTCTAACAAGACTAAGCGCCTATAACATTCCCTTTCTGTCAGAAAAAAAATCATTTTTCTATCATTTCAGTGATTGATATTTATTGCAGACACCCAGAGAATGGGAAGAAATGGAGAAAGAAGACTAAATGTTGTCAGGTGGGGAAAGGAGGAATGGAGAGTGCTTGACATGAATCCAGGCTTTGCTGGAAAGTGGGGGGTTAGAATGAGAAGGTGCGAATGTAGACATTGTGGATGGTTTCACAGCTTTGTGAAGGCCTTAATATTCCCAAATTGCATCAATTAAAGTAAAATATATTAACATAAACTTAACAGAAAAAAATACACAAAGCCATAAAAAAATAAACATCATAAGAAAGCTACACACAAACAAGATGCAAATAAGGTCAGGGGAAGGGCACTCAATCTGCCCTGGGTGGGGAGCGAGTTGATGGCATCCACGGGAAGCAGGCAGGGACAGAGGCTGCAGAGCCAACCGCTCCCCTGGATGAGGTGTTTCCAGAAAGGGCTCCGGGTCTCTGTCCAGAGCGGGGGCCCATTCTCCCTGCAGGGGTGGGTCAGGCATCGTGGGCCTCTGGGTCTTGGGCAGGAGCCAGGGCAGGCTCTCCCTGCAGAGGTGGTGACTCATCCCCTGACTCAGGTTCTCCTGCCAAAGCCCGAGCAGCTACAGGTGCAGGTGGAGGTGGGTATTCTCACTGAGGGGATGGGAGATAAGTGCCTTTGGCTGGGGGACCTGCGGACCTGCAAGCACAGAGGTCTGATATGCCCAGTGTGCTGGCCAGTACCCAGCTTGCTCAGTGTCTTTGGGAAGGGAAGTCTCAGGTCTCGATCTCCCCTTAGTGGATCCTTGGGTCCTGCATCTGTAGCACCCACTGCTGTAGGGACAGGATTTGGAAGTGGAGTCTGGTTGTAATTAGAGGTTAGTGCTAGAGATATGAGAGAAGAGAAGGGACAGAAAGCTATACAGAAAGTATACAGGGACAGAAAGCCTCCCAGAGAATCACAAAGAATATCCAGCATAGGATGCACTTCGACTGCAGAGTGAAACATGGGTGGTGTGAGGCCAGCCTTTGTTCCAGGCCCAGACCCAGCTCTCGGAGACTCCTCCCTGTGTAGCTCAGCACCCCCTCCCCACACATTCACATGCACAGCACCAGTCTCTTCACCTCTGTGCTCTGCCGTGCTGGCCTCCAGGTCCTCATGCTGCCTCAGCTGCGGGAGTTCTTGGGGCTCAGGGTCAGAGCCGGGTGTGCTGAGCTCCATGGCAGCTTGAGACTGGACCCCATGGTGTGTCCTGGGTGATGTGTGTGGAGTAGGCCCTCCCCGCTTCCTCTTCATTCCTAGTTGGGCTGATCCCTACATGTGCATGCTCACCTGGAGCCTGCACGGGGCCTCACGGGCAGGGGCTGGTGATTCAATGCCTCCCTCAGGGAGGTGAACAGGGTGCCCCCCTCATCAGCCACATAGACTGGGATGCTCTGAAATGACACTGACCCTCAGCCAGCCCTGCCTGGAGTTTACTGAGCTGGGCCTGACCAGTATGGCAGCTGCTTCTGCCCGCTCGAAAATCTGCTGCCTGCAGAAACATGTGTCTGCTCAGGTACCTACCCTGGACGAAGGAGATGCCCCTGAGGGCGTGGGGTCTTCCTGGGCAGCCTGTGCTTCCTGGACTCTCTGCATCCACCCAGCCTGCTCTCCCCTGGGGTGTGGACACACCCAGCCCACAGACTTCTGAGCCACATCCACAGGGGCTTGCTTGAGGCAGAGATACCCCAAGAAACCCCATCCACACACAGGGAAAGGACTCAGGGTTACCCGGGTGGGATGGGAGAGGGGACCAGGCCGAGGGTGGAGCCCCTGTGTTACCTTTCTGTTCCTTTGGGCAAAGGGCCAGAGGCCTCTCAGGGTGGCCCTGAGGCAGCACCAACTGCGTTCCCACACACTTTGCTGGTGAGCTGTCCCAAGGCCCTGGCCTGTGGGGAGGGGCAAACAGCAAAACATCCTGGTTGCCTGCAAACTGGCTGGGGGCTCCTCTCCACTGTGAGGCCTGGAGATCCGGTTTCCATGTTCTGTTGGGTTCTGTTGCCAGGAAGTGATGTCATTTCCTGGGTTTGTTGCTGAGGTCCCTTACACAAAGCTCCCCAAGGGAACCTCAGGGTTTCTGTCTGTTCACCCACCTCCTTAGGCCATGTGCAGGCACAGTGACACCCACACCAGTCACCCCACAGTTTTGGCAGGCCTGGGTGCAGCCAGGGCCTGAGCTCTGAGGACAAGCTCTTTCAGACAGGCTCCTTCTTCTCATCTTTGATGTGACCCTTGACAAGCCATATACCCCTAGGGTTTATCTAGTCTCTCCATTTGCAGAGTGGGCTCCATCTCTCATCTACTGCCTTGGTCTGTCAGCCTACAACACCTACAAGCCTTTCAACCTGGGGCTGGTATCACATGGAGCTTGTGCCCTGGGACTTCCCAAAGGCAAGATTCAATACGTGGCAGACATAGCAAAGAATGGGGCAAAAACAGGCCTGGATGGGTTCTGAGAGCTAGGAAAAGGTCAGGAGAAGTGTCAGAAGCCTGACACTACTTTGACAGCTCAAGAGGAAAGTGGACTTCCATGTCTCTTTATGAGACAAGGCCTGATTTCCCTGTTGAAACTCTATAGGAACCCCGAGATCCATGTCAGCACTGCAGAGGAATACTGAGTTTCTGGGCTCAACTCGAGATGAGGACATAGGCCCCTGCACCAACTGGAGTGGCCCCTTGCAACTCACATGGAGACTTGACTTTCCTGAGGCAACACAAGTGGGTCTCTGAGGTCCCCGTCATAACTCGAGAGGAACCCCAATTTTCCTGCCGCAACTTGAGAAAAACCAGGTGATTCTCCTCTCAATGAGAGATGAGGCCCATTTCCAATGCAGCATCTCGAGAGAAATGCCACCTTCCCTCTAGAGCCTCACAAGTGTCCTTGACACCCTTGAAGCAACTCAAGAAGTTCCCCGACATACCCGTCTCCACCTGAGAGGAACACGGAGTGTCCTGCCACAACACAAGAAGAGCCCCGTTTTCTCCTCATCTTGAGATGAGGGTCCATTTCCCTGCTTCATTGGGAAAGAATCCGGGTGTTCCTGTCACAGCTCAAGTGGAGGTGCTCTCAACTTGAATCTCGAGAAGAACTCCAGGAGTTGTGCCACAATTCAAAAAGACCTAGATGTCCCAATCCACTCCAGATAAACCTGATCCTCCTGCATAGACTCGATTGTCACCCCAAGTATAGACTTAAAAGATGATCGCAGGTGTGAAATGTCTGTGGCACCTCAAGAGAAAGCCATACATCTCGAGTGGAAAGCAAACTTCCGTGTCTCCACACTAGATATGGATTGACTCCCCTGTTGAAACTCCATAGGAACACCGAGATCCATGTCAGCACTGGAGAGGAACCCTGAGGTTCCAGCCTCAACTCCAGATGAAGACCTAGGACCAGGCACTGACTGTGGAGGAATCCTGAGAGGCCCCTCACACTCGCTTGGAGATTTGACTTTCTCGAGGCAACATGAGCGGGTGTCTGAGGTCCCCATCATAACTCGAGAGGAATCCCAATTTTCCTACTGCAACTTGAGAAAAAACAGGAGATTCTCCCTTCAACACGAGAAGAGGCCCTTTTCCTCTGCAGCATCTCGATAGACATCCCACCTTCCCTCTTGTGCCGCGAAAGGGTCTTTGACACCCTTGATGCAACTCAAGAAGTTCCCCGACATACCTGTCTCCACTTGAGAGGAACACCGAGTGTCCTGCCAAAAATCAAGATGAGCCCTGTTTTCCCCTCCTCATCTCGAGATGAGGGTCCATTTCCCTGCTTCATCGGGAAAGGAATCCCTGCATTCCCATCGCACCTCAAGAGGAGGCGATCTCCCCTTGAATCTTGAGAGTGCCGGGGTACAGCCCTCGCAGGATCCAGAGTAACCCTCAGGAGAGCCAGTGTAGGTGAAGCGATTTGGAGAGAGATAAAGAAAGAATGTTGCAGATTAAAAAATCGAGTCGAAAAAAAGGTTGATATTCCTTGGTTTACACAGTCCCCAATAAAGTCCCAGACAAGGGATTTGCTTTGTTCACGGAGGCCACAGGCAGCCTCTTGCCAGAGTGAAGACGCAGAGCACCTTTTAGCAAGAATGAAGACACACAGCACCTTCTCCATCGGGTCTTAGAAGCCCAAGCAGGAAAGTGAATGCAGAGAGCGTCTGTCCTCCAAGGGATCAGCCTGATAAAAAGAGGGAGGGAGAGGGAGAAAGGGAGAGGGAGAGGGAGAAAGGGAGAGACAGAGAATGACTGACACGGGGTGACCAAGCTTCAGTGAGTGAGGTCTGTAACTTTATTTTCAAAAGAGGGAAATGAATGACGCATAGTGATACAGAGTCAGCCCAAACATTACATCTGTTTTATCTTTATCAAAATCAGGATTTTTAATGCATATCTTTCTCATAAACAATGTTTTGTACATTATCTTCTGGCCTTGGAGGACTGTGGACATTTTATGACCCTCTTAATAAAGGTTGTTCAACCAGAACACTTATTTTCCCTTGAAATGTTTTTTCTTTATATTTCTAATCTATGTCAGCCTCAGAAAACATTAAACAGAGTTACATTTCTCACGGAGCAAAGGTGTAGTGAGTTACAACAAAGAAAGAACCAATTAGCTCAAAGGGCTGATGTGGTCAGTTTCAAGGCTACAATTGTTTTTCTTACATTCCAACTATGTTAACTAATGCACTCCCAGGTGCACAGTGGATAAGAGATATAGGAACTTAGCAGCAAGCATTGGATCAACAATGAAATCCTACACCAGCACTATTCTAATAGCTTTTAACTCTTTGAAAGTCTCCATATTTTTAGACTGTTTTAAGTTTACCATGCCTCTCATGGTTGGGAGGCTGTGCATAATCACATGTGTAGCTGCAAGAGTCTGGATAAACATGCAAACAAGCTAGAATGCTAACGGATGGGGGGGATTGATTTGAAATATTCCTTCCATGTCTAGGAGACTTACTAGCTAGAGCCCAAAGTTGATTTTCTCCAGGCAAAGGTGGTCGGTGATCAGTTCAGTTCAGTCGCTCAGTTGTGTCCGACTCTCTGCGACCCCATGAATCGCAGCATGTCAGGCCTCCCTTTTCATCACCAACTCCCGGAGTTCACTCAGACTCATGTCCATCGAGTCCATGATGCCATCCAGCCATCTCATCCTCTGTCGTCCCCTTCTCCTCCTGTCCCCAATCCCTCCCAGCATCAGAGTCTTTTCCAAAGAGTCAACTCTTAGAATCAGGTGACCAAAGTACTGGAGTTTCAGCTTTAGCATCATTCCTTCCAAAGAAATCCCAGGGCTGATCTCCTTCAGAATGGACTGTTTGGATCTCCTTGCATTCCAAGGGACTCACAAGAGTCTTCTCCAACACCACAGTTCAAAAGCAGCAATTCTTCAGGGTTCAGCCTTCTTCATAGTCCAACTCTCACATTCATACATGACCACAGGAAAAAACATAGCCTTGACTAGACAGACCTTAGTCAGCAAAGTAATGTCTCTGCTTTTGAATATATTATCTAGGTTGGTCATAAATTTCTTTCAAAGAGTAAGTGTCTTTTAATTTCATGGCTTCAATCACCATCTGCAGTGATTTTGGAGCCCCCCAAAATAAAGTCTGACATTGTTTCCACTGATTCCCCATCTATTTCCCATGAAGTGATGGGACTGGATGCCATGATCTTTGTTTTCTGAATGTTGAGCTTTAAGCCAACGTTTTCACTCTCCTCTTTCAGTTTCATCAAGAGGCATTTTAGTTCCTCTTCACTTTCTACCATAAGGGTGGTGTCATCTGCATATCTGAGGTTATTGATATTTCTCCTGACAATCTTGATTCCAGCTTGTGTTTCTTCCAGTCCAGTGTTTCTCATGATGTACTCTGCATATAAGTTAAATAAGCAGGGTGACAATATACAGCTTTGAGATACTCCTTTTCCTATTTGGAACCAGTCTGTTCCATGTCCAGTTCTAACTGTTGCTTCCTGACCAGCATACAGATTTCTCAAGAGGCATCTCTTTCAGAATTTTCCATGGGGATAGCCCCCTGTTAACATCAGAAGAGTTGGTAAAAGTCACAAAATAGTAAGACAGACAGATTCTGGCTTTGGGGTAGATGCTCAAGCAGGCTTGGTGGGGGGGGGTCCCTCGAGTTATGAAGCTTTGCTTATCAGGTCTCTTCAACATGACTTTGTCATGTCTGCAATATCCCGTGCTGGCTCCCGGCACAAGAGGAACTCCAGGAGCTGTGCCAGAATTCAGAAAGACCATGATGTCCCAATCCACTCCAGATAAACCTAATTCCCCTGCACTGACTCGACTGTCACACCGACTATTGACTCCAAACAAGATGGCAGGTGTGACAGCCTTGTGGCACCTCAAAATAAAGACACAGATTCCTATGTCAAATCGACCGGAAGCCTGACATGACTTTGACAGCTCGAAAGGAATGCAGAATTGTATGTCTCCACACGAGTTGAGGCCTGACTCCCCTGTTGAAACTCCATTAGAACCCCGAGATCCATGTTAGCCCTGGAAAGGAACCCTGAGGTTCTGGCCTCTACTCCAGATGAGGACCTAGGCCCCGGCACCGACTGGAGAGGAATCCCTAGAGGCCACTGGCATCTCGCATTGAGACGTGACTTCCCTGAGGCAAAACGAACGGGTCCCTGATGTCCCTGTCATAACTCAAGAGGAACCCCAAGTTTTCGACCTCAAATCGAGAAAACCAGGAGATTTCCCCCTCAACGTGAGCTGAGGCCATTTTCCACTGCGGTGTCTCGAGAGAAATCCCACCTTCTGTCGTGAGCTTCACAAGGATCCTTGACATCCTTGATGCAACTCAAGAAGTTCCCTGACATACCCGTCTCCACTCGAGAGGAACACCGTATGTCCCGCCACAACTCAAGGAGAGCCCCGTTTCTCCCTCCTTATCTCGAGATGAGGGTCCATTTCCCTGCTTCTTTGGGAAAGGAATCCTGGCGTTCCCGTCACACCTCAAGAGGAGGTGCTCTCAACTTGAAACTCTAGAGGAACTCCAGAGGTCGTGCCACAGTTCCAACAGACCCAAATGTCCCCATCCATTCCAGATACAGCTGATTCCCTTGCACTGACGAGACTGTCCCCCAGAGTACGCCAAATATGATGGCAGGTGGGACAGCCTTGTGGAACCTCGAGAGAAAGCCACAGATCCCCATGTAAACTTGACAGGAGGCCTGATATTATTTTGACAGCTCGAGAGGAAAGCGGACTTGCAGGACTCCATACGATATGAGGCCTGCCTCCCCTGTTGAAACTCCATAGGAACCCCGAGATCCATGTCAGTCCTGGAGAGGAACCCTGAGGTTCCGGCCTCAACTCCAGATGAGGACCTAGGCACCGGCATCGACTGAATGTTAATCCCGAGAGGTCCCTCACAACTCACATGGAGACTTGACTTTCCTGAGGCAACACGAGCGGGTCTCTGATTTCCCCTTCATAACTCAAGAGGAACCCTGAGTTTCCTGCCGCAACTCAAGAAAAACCAGGAGATTTTCCCCTCAGCGTGAGATGAGGCCATTTTTGGCTGCAGCATTTTGAGAGAAATCCCACCTTCCCTCATGAGCATTGCAAGGGTCCTGACACCCTTGATGCAACTCAAGATGTTCCCCGGCAAACCCGTCCCATGGAGTGCTCTGCCACAACTCAAGAAGAGCCCCGTTTCTCCCTCCTCATCACGAGATGAGGGTCCAATTCCATGCTTTGTCGGGAAAGGAATCCCGGCATTCCCGTCACACCTCTGAAACTCGTGAGGAATTCCAGGTGTCATGCCACAACTCAAAAAGACCCTGATGTCCCAATGCATACCAGATAAACTGATTCCCTCACTGACTCGACAGTCACCCTGAGTATCAACTGAAAACATGATGACATGTGTGACAGCCCTGTGGCACCTCAAGACAAAGCCACAGATCCCCATATCAACTCGACAAGAAGCCTAACACTACTTTCACAGCTCGAGAGGAAAGCGGACTTGTATGTCTCCGTATGAGATGAAGCCTGACTCCTCTGTTGAAACTCCATAGGAACTCTGAGATCCATGTCTGCCAGGGTCCAACCCCGGTGGATATAGAGTAATTCAAAGGGGAGGCGATCAGCATCCTAGGGAAAATCTCTTTAATTAGAAATATAAAGAGAAATTAGAAAAGAGTAGTGTAGTAGCAAAATTAGTGGAGAAAAAATGGCCGAATAACTTGGTTTATGTGGAATACCAATATAACTCCAAGACAAGGAGGTTTCTCCACCTATGTAGGCAACCAGCGCCCATTTGACTAGCAGAGGTTGCCCCGCCTTGGCCTCCCTCTCACGTTGGTCTTAAAAGCCAGGGCAAAATTAGTAGACTTGGTGAGCATCCATGCTCCAGATGGGAATTCAGCCAGAAAGGGAAAGAAAGAACGACACGGGGGAATCAGTCTTTCCAGAAACTGATACATTTTCTTTATTTTTAGGTTTGCTTATATACATTTTGTTATATATAGGGATGAATACAGAGTCACTAGTGGTCAGCAGACCTGACCCTTGTCAAAATCAGGTGCTTCACATAAAAGTAAACAAAGGTCTTAGGGGCTTTACATCATCTTCTGGCCATGAGGCCTGCTGACATTTTATGGCCCTTTCTGATAATGGTCAGTCAACCAGAAAACTTATATTTTTTCAGGGGTGATTTTTTCTTAAACTAGGTGCCACACTCCGAAGGTCCCAGATAAAGTTGCATTCCTGTAGGGTGTGGGTGTAGTGGGTTACAATTAAGAAGCAAATTTACTTAGCCTAAGGTGTAATGTGATTAATCTTTAAGGTTAATACTTATCTCTCCTACATGCTAGTTATATTATTAATGTGTATAAGGGCAAGGAATATGGAGACTTGGCAGCAAATATTGGCCCAACAATTGAAAAACCTTTCACCAATATAATTCCTAATCAGCCCACTATACTATACTAATAATTTTCTAACTTCTCAAAAGAATCTGTTTTTAGAAAGTTTAAAGCATCTCGTTCCTCTCACAGTTTGGAGGCTGTAAACAATCACATGTGGCCAGATAAAAACCTGTTCAGGAAGGCTAAAGAACCTTCAGAGGAGTTTGAAACACTCTTGTCAGGCCAGGAATTTTTATTGACTGGAGCTGCAAGTTAACTCCTTCTCCGAGAGAGGTGGTGTGTGACAGCTTTCTGTAAAGTCAGAGGTGTAGATGAGAGCATAAGACAGTAAAGTAGGCAGAGTTTGGTTGTGGGGGTAGATACTTGGGAACAGGGTGTCTCCTGAGGCTCGATCCCGCCTTTGCACAATGCCAAGCCGCCTTCTTCATGACCTTTGCCACGGGCGGAGTTCCTCACGCTGGCTCCTGGCACATGTTAGCCCTGGAGAGGAAACCTGAGGTTCTGGCCTCAACTCCAGATGAGGACTTCGGCTCCGGCAGCCAATGCAGAGGAATCCTGAGAGGCCCCTGGCAACTCGTATGGAGATTTGACTTTCCTGAGGCAACACGAGTGGGTCCCTGAAGTCCCTGTCGTAACTCGAGAGGAACCCCAAGTTTCCTGCCACAACTTGAGAAAAACAGGAGATTCTCCCCTCAGCACGAGATGAGGCCCTTATCCACTGTGGCAGCTCGAGTGAAATTCCACCTTCCCTCATGAGCCTCGCTTGGGACCTTGACACCCTTGATGCAACTCAAAAAATTCCCTGACATACCCGTCCTCCTGGAGAGGAACACCGAGTGTCCCACCACAACTCAATAACAGCCCCGTTTCTCCCTCTTCATCTCGAGATGAGGGTCCATTTCTCTACTTCGTTGGGAAAGAAATCCTGGCATTCCCGTCGCACTTCAAGAGGAGGTGCTCTCAACATGAAACTCGAGAGGAACTCCAGGGACTTGACACAATTCCAACAGACCCTGATGTCCCAATCCACTCCAGATACAGCTGACTCTCCTGCACTGACTCGATTGTCCCCCCGAGTATCGAATCCAAACACGAAGGCAGGTGGGACAGCCCTATGACACCTCCAGAGAAAGCCACAGATCCCTATGTCAACTCGACAGGAAGCCTGACACTATTTTGACCTCTCGAGAGGAAAGCAGACGTGCATGACATGAGATGAGGCCTGCCTCCCCTGTGGAAACTCCAGAGGAACCCCGAGATCCATGTCAGCCCTGGAGAGGACACCTGAGGTTCTGGCCTCAATTCCAGATGAGGAGGTAGGCCCCGGCACCAACTGGAGAGGAATCCTGAGAGGCCCCTCACAACTTGCATGGAGACTTGACTTTTCTGAGGCCACATGAGCGTGTCCCTGAAGTCCCTGTCGCAACTCGAGAGTAACACCAAGTTTCCTGCTGCAGCTCGAGAGAAACTAGGAGATCCTCCCCTCAAGGCAAGGTGAGGCCCTTTTCTGCTGCGGCATCTCAAGAGAAATCCCACCTTCCCTCTTGAGCCTCAGAAGTGTCCTTGACACCCTGATGCAACTCAAGAAGTTCCCTGACATATCTGTCCCCACTCGAGAGGAACACTGAGTGTCCCACCACAACTAAGAAGAGCCCCGTTTCTCCCTCTTCATCTCGAGATGAGTGTCCATTTCCTTGCTTCGTCGAGAGAGGAATCCCGGTGTTCCTGTGGCATCTCAAGGGGAGGCACTCTCAACTTGAAACTCGAGAGAAACTCCAGGGGTCGTGCCAAAATTCCAACAGACCCCGATGTCCCAATCCACTCCAGATTCACCTGATTCCGCTGCACTGACTCGACTGTCACTCTGAGTATAGACTCCAAACATGATGACAGATGGAACAGCCCTGTGGCACCTTGAGAGAAAGCCACAGATCCCTATGTCAAATCAACAGGAAGCCTGACACTACTGTTACAGCTCAATAGGAAAGCGGACTTGCATGTCTCCACATGAGATGAGGCCTGACTCCCCTGTTGAAACTCCATAGGAACCCCGAGATCCATGTGTGCCGGGGTCCAGACCCGGTGGATCCTTGGTAATTCAAAGGGGAAATGGAATCGGCATCCTAGGAAAAATCTATTTAATTAGAAAGATTAAGTTAGATTAGAAAAGAATAGTGTAGTAGGAAAAATATTGGAGAAAAAGAGACATAATAAGTTGGTTTTCATGGAATACCAATAAAACTACAAGACAAGGAGTTTGCACCACCCATGTAGGCTGCCGGCTCCCACTTGAATAGCGAAGGGTCCCTCGCCTTGGGCTCTATCGCCCGTGGGGATTAGAAGCCAGGGCAAAATTATCAGGCTTGGTGAACATCCACGCTCCGGATGGGAATTCAGCCAGAAGGGGAAAGAAAGAACGATATGGGGGAATCCGTCTTTCCAGAAACTGATCAATTTTCTTTATTTTCAGGTTTGCTTATATACTTTTTGTTATACATAGGGATGAATACAGAGTCAGGCAGGGTCAGCAGACCTGACCTTTGTCAAAATCAGGGGCTTCATATAAAAGTATACAAAGGTCTTAACGTTTTACATCATCTTCTGGCCATGAGGCCTGCTGACATTTTATGGCCCTTTCTGATAACAGTCAGTCAACCCGAAAACTTATTTTTTCCAGGGGTGTTTTTTTCTTAAACTAGGCGCCACCCTCTGAAGGTCCCAGATAAAGTTCCATTCCTGTAGGGTGAGGGTGTAGTGGGTTACAATAAAGAAGGGATGTTACTTAGCCTAAGGTTTAACATGATTAATCTTAAAGGTTAATACTTATCTCTCCTAGATGCTACTTATATTCATTAATGTGTATAAGGGCAAGAAATATGGAGACTTGGCAGCAAATATTGGCCCAAGAAATGAAAAATCCTTCCCCAATATGATTCCTAATCAGCCCACTATACTATACTAATAATTTTCTAACTTCTCAAAATAATCTGTTTTTAGAAAGTTTACAGCATCTCGTGCCTCTCACGATTGGGAGGCTGTAAACAATCACATGTGACCAGGCGAACCTGTTCAGGCAGGCAAGAGAACCTTCAGAGGAGTTTGTAAGCTGAAACACTGTTGTCACACCCAGGAATTTTTATTGACTGGAGCTGCAAGTTAACTCCTTCTCCGAGAGAGGTGGTGGGGGACAGCCCCCATAAATTCAGTGGTGTAGGTGAGAACATAAAACAGTAAATAAGGCAGACTCTGGTTTTGTGGGTATATGCTAGGGAACAGAGGATCTCCTGAGGCTCGATCCCAACTTTGCATAATGCTGAGCCTCCTTCATCATGACCTTTGACATGGGCGGACTTCCTTATGCTGGCCTTGGCACATGTCAGCTGTGGAGAGGAATCCTGATTTTCCAGCATCAAATCCAGATGAGGATCTAGGTCCTGGCGACGACTGAAGAGGAATCCCGAGAGGCCCCTCGCAACTCGCATGGAGATTTGATTTTCCTGAGGCAACATGAGTGGGTCCCTGAAGTCCCTGTCGTAACTCAAGAGGAACCCCAAGTTTCCTTCTGCAACTCTAGAAAAACCAGGAGATTCTCCCCTCAACACGAGATGAGGCCTTTTTCCACTGCGGTGGCTCAAGTGATATTCCACTTTCCCTCGTGAGCCTCGCTAGGGACCTTGACACCCTTGATGCAACTCAAAAAATTCCCCAACATACCCGTCTCCACTGGAGAGGAACACCAAGTGTTCCACCACAACTCAATAAGAGCCCCGTTTCTCCCTCTTCATCTCGAGATGAGGGTCCATTTCCCTACTTCGTTGGGAAAGGAATCCTGGCATTCCCGTTGCACTTCAAAAGGAGGCACTCTCAACATGAAACTCGAGAGGAACTCCAGGGGTCTTGACACAATTCCAAGAGAAGCTGATATCCCAATCCACTCCAGATACACCTGACTCTCCTGCACTACTAGACTGTCCCCCCGAGTATCGAATCCAAACACGGTGGCAGGTGGGACAGCCCTGTGACACCTCGTGAGAAAGCCACTGATCTCTATGTCAACTCGACAGGAAGCCTGACACTATTTTGACCTCTCGAGAGGAAAGCAGACTTGCATGTCTCCTCACGAGACAAGGCCTGACTCCCGTGCGAAAACTCCAGAGGAACCCCGAAATCCATGTCAGCCCTGGAGAGGACACCTGAGGTTCTGGCCTCAATTCCAGATGAGGAGGTAGGCCCTGGCACCAACTGGAGAGGAATCCTGAGAGGCCCCTCACAACTTGCATGGAGACTTGACTTTCCTGAGGCCACACGAGCAGGTCCCTGAGGTCCCCGTTGCAACTCGAGAGTAACACCAAGTTTCCTGCCGCAACTCGAGAACAAGCAAGAGATTCTCGCCTCAATGCAAGATGAGGCCCGTTTTGGCGCAGCATCTCAAGAGAAATCCCACCTTCCCTCTTGAGCCTCAGAAGTGTCCTTGACACCCTTGTTGCAACTCAAGAAGTTCCCTGACATATCCGTCCCCACTCGAGAGGAACACCGAGTGTCCCACCACAACTAAGAAGAGCCCCGTTTCTCCCTCTTCATCTCGAGATGAGTGTCCATTTCCTTGCTTCGTCGAGAGACGAATCCCGGCATTCCTGTGGCACCTCAAGGGGAGGCACTCTCAACTTGAAACTCGAGAGAAACTCCAGGGGTCGTGCCACAATTCCTACAGACCCTGATGTCCCAATCGACTCCAGTTTCACCTGATTCCCCTGGACTTACTCGACTGTCACTCAGAGTATAGACTTCAAACATGGTGGCAAGTGGCACAGCACTGTGGCACCTTGAGAGAAAGCCACAGATCCCTATGTCAAATCAACAGGAAGCCTGACACTACTTTGACAGCTCGAGAGGAAAGCAGATTTGCATGTCTCACACAATACGAGGCCTGACTCCTGTGTTTATATTCCATAGGAACTCCGTGATCCAAGTCTGCTGGGGTCCAGCCCAGGTGAATCCCGTGTGATTCGAAGGGAGATGGAATCGGTGTCCTAGGAAAAAACTATTTAATTAGAAACATAAAGAGAGATTAGAAAGGAATAGTGTAGTAGGAAAATTAGTGGACAAAAAGAGTTGAATAACTTGGTTTACATGGAATACCAATAAAACTACAAGACAAGGAGTCTGCACCACCTATATAGGCCACTGGCACCCACTTGAATAGCAGAGAGTGCCTCGCCCTGGGCTCCCTCTTGTGTGCATCTTAGAAGCCAGGGCAAAATTAGCAGGCTTGGCGAGCATCCACCCTCCAGATGGGAATTCATCCAGAAGGGAAAAGAAAGAATGACACAGGGGAATTGGTATTGCCAGAAACTGATCCATTTTCTTTATTTTCAGGTTTGCTTATATACTTTTTGTTATACATAGTGATGAATACAGAGTCACGCAGGGTAAGCAGACCTGAATCTTGTCAAAATCAGATGCTTTATATAAAAGTATACAAAGGTCTTAGGGGTTTAATATCATCTTCTAGCCTTGAGGCCTGCTGGCATTTTATGGCCCTTTCTGATAATGGTCAGTCAACCAGAAAACTTATTTTTTTTCCAGGGGTGATTTTTTTCTTAAACTAGGCGCCACCCTCTGAAGATACCAGATAAAGTTGCATTCCTGTAGGGTGAGGGTGTAGTGGATTACAGTTAAGAAGGGAATTTATTTAGCCTAAGATTTAACATGATTAATCTTTAAGGTTAATACTTATCTCTCCTATATGCTACTTAATATTCATTAATGTGTATAAGGGCAAGGAATATGGAGACTTGGCAGCAAATATTGGTGAAACAAATGAGAAACCCTTCACCAATATAATTCCTAATCAGCTCACTATACTATACTAATAATTTTCTAACCTCTCAAAAGAATCTGTTGTTTGAAAGTTTAAAGCATCTCGTGCCTCTCACGGTTGGGAGGCTGTTAACAATCACATGTGGCCGGATGAACGTGTTCAGGCAGCCTAGAGAACCTTCAGAGGAGTTCGTAAGTTGAAACATTCTTGTCATGCCCAGGAATTTTTATTGACTGGAGCTGCAAGTTAACGCCTTCTCGAGAGAGATGGTGTGGGACAGCACCCTGTTAAAGCAGAGGTGTAGGTGAGAGCATAAAACAGTAAAGTAGGCAGACTCTGGTTTTGGAGGTAGATGCTTGGGAACAGGGGGTCTCCTGAGGCTCGATCCCACGTTTGCGTAATGCCTAGCCTCCTTCCTCATGACCTTTGCCACGTGCCGAGTTCCTCATGCTGGCTCCTGGCATCTCCCCGTTTTTTATTTCTGAGAACAGCCAGATGCAGCTCAGTCGCGAGCTTCTGAATGCTCTGCCAAAGAATCCTGACAATACAAGGAAGAATGACTATAAGAAGTTGAATTAGAGCACCAACAGAAGCATAACTAAAGATATTAGACATAATTTTTTTTTTCAGAAATAAAGTTAAAGAAGGTGTGGAAAAGGTCGTTAGCTGCTCCCATGGTGGTAAAATCCAGTTGAGAGTTTTCCAACGTCTGTATTTGTTTATGAAGCTTTCCTAAGTCCAGGCTAATATTAGAGCTGTTCCAAACACCTGAAATATGATTTTTAATTTTTTTCCCACTCATAACCTGTCTCACTTACTTTCAAAGATGTCACACATATCCACTGGTAATTGGCGTGGCATGAGAGAGCCATTTTTACTTTTAGAGCTTGTAGTTCAGTCCCAATATGCATTATTGCTTCTTCCAAGGCATCCACACTCATCTCTAACTTTCTATCTATATCTTCCTGTGTTGCCAGAGTTAAACATTTTTAGACATAGTGTCAACATATTGGGCAGAATGCACTTGTTGAGTCAATGATATTGCTGCCACAGTAACAGAAGTGATTGCGGCTATTAAAGCTGATATTCCTAGAATAAGTAAGCCCACAAATTGTTGTGCTCACATCAAATCCTGTAGTTGTTGCAATACAGCAAGACCATAATTATCATACCAATGAGTAGTTACAGTTACAGGTATCATAAGATATGGTGGTGTTTTAACAACGCAAAAGAACAAACATTATATTGAGGAGTTAAACAAGATGAGAGCATACATTATTCACAAGTCACTACATTGGGCCCACCTGTGACATTCATATGAACTTTAAGTTTTCCAGAATCATTAACAAAAAGAAAGACATAAGGAGAAGGCAAGCAAGCTATGGCAGAATAAGTGGTGCCATTATATGGGCATGTCAAAGTAATAGGGGCAGTAGCAGCAAGAGCTCTCCATATTTCTGGCTGCCAAAAAGTTCTATTTTTAGTTGTATAGTACAACGTAGGAGGAACAAGTTGATTACCACGACACCCAGTGGATCTTAATTGCCAAGGAATTATATTGGTATGCCAGTTCTCAATACCCAAGACATATGCTCTCTCGGCCTTAGAGCTTACAGATGGGTTTGGGTTGCTCCAATCTTGAATTGGGTAATTCCTTCCTCCTGGAATTCTATAGTCAATTCTTGAATCATAAGTACAAGCTTTCCAAATCAGAAACCCAGAACGATAATTTATATATTTCCAGACAGCAGTTAAAGGAGTAACTTCTCTACAATTTGGATAATCTGGGGGTGCCCTAACAAACAGAGACTCATGAGGGTCAAGGATCCCGGGCAAGCGTGCCTGCAGGATCCAAACTGAATGAGGCAGTTTTAAATTAGGTTTTTGGGTTGGAGACTCAGCCAGAATTACCTTTTCAGAGGCTCCAACACAGCCTTCCTTAGTGGGAGTGGTAAAATGTCCTGTTTTACTGGTAGGGTAATTAAAGCAAACAGGGAGTTCATCAGTCAATCCTCAGAAGGTATAATTGAAATTAATGGGATATTCATCCTTAGTGTTAGAAGTATAAAATCCTCCCCAAAGTTGGGGTTGGTCTGTGTTAACCTGTATGGGGTCATTATTCCAAGTAACAACTTGAAAAGTTGGATGATCTGGGAGATATGCCCAATATTTTGTTGGAATGAGGGAGGCGCTTACCTGGCAGGAAAGCAAAGCAAGCATGGCAATAAACATTTTCTCAGGAGAAGCTGGAGATCCCTGTAAAGAAGCTATTCCCTATGCCTGGTGGCAGAGTGTTTTCACTTGTCCCCAAGTGGGTAAGGGGGCATGCTGAGTTGCCTGGGTCAGGCGACCTGGCATCTTTCTGCAGGGCAGGGGATCAAGGGAAGTAATGTCCTGTATGTGAAGCTGAGACATCTGCTTGGTGGGCGGATCCGTTCTTTGCTCATCTGGGATCTCAGATGTCAGTCATTCCAATGTCGGCAGCGTTTCCCATGCTGGGGGAGGGAGCGGAGGCAGAGGAGGTCTCTTACTTTTTCAGGGTCGTGGCAGCTGGGGAATCCGGTATCCGAGGGGCTGAGACATGGTGAATCAATCGGTCTGGAACCCAAATTGGAGAATCTGCGTCCTGTGGAAAAATACAAGCATATCCTTGACCACTGGTTAATAATGGGTTGGGACCTTTACATTGTCCGGAGAGGAGGTCCTTCCATTTTACTAATGGCTTTGCATTTAATTGCTCCAGGCACCAATGGCGAAGCATTGCAGTAGTTCTGGCTGAATCAGCATTTAAAATATTTATTAGGAAAAGAGCATGTTGCAATATTTTATGGGGAGAACGATACTTAAACTTCCCTTCTTTTTGTTTTTATATTTGGATTTTTTAATGTTTGGTATGCTGTTTTCACAATGGCTTGTCCCTGTGGATTATAAGGGATGCCAGTATTATGTTTAATTTGAAACTTTGTACAAAATTCCTGAAAAGACTTAGAAGTATAAGCAGGAACATTGTCAGTTTTCAAAGCTTTTGGCAAGACCAAATATGAAAAACAAGTAAAAAGGTGTTGCATTACATCTTTAACTGCTTCTCTTGTATGAGCATTTGCAATAGTAACATGAGAAAAGCTATCTACAGTTACATGAACGAAAGACAATTTCCCAAATGAGGAGACATGAGTCACATCCATCTGCCAGAGTGCATTATGTTTGAGACCACGAGGGTTAACTCCCATAGGAAGGCTATTAGGAGCAGTGGGGCAGTGTGAGCAGGAATGAACAATCTGTTGAGCAGACTCTCTGGAAATTTGGGATTGATATCTTAAGGCAGTAGCATTTTGATGATGAAGTAAGTGAGAAGCTCGGGATTCTTCAAAGACAGAAGCCACTACAGTCTTGATTAGTGAATCTGCTAGGTCATTGAAAAAATTTAAAGGATCAGGCAGACTAGAATGAACCCAAATGTGGCCGATAAAAAATACTTTGTTTCTTTTCCAAATTTGTTTCTGTAATTTAGTTAACAAGTGAAATATAGTAGTTTTATTTTCAGGCAGAACTGCAGTCTCAATGTGTGGAAACAGCCTGATCGCATACTGAGAATCAGAGTAAAGGTTAAATTCTTCATCTGCAAACAGAACAAAAGCCTCTATGACTGCTGTTATTTCAGCCCTTTGGGCCAAAGTTTCCTGCGTTTCAAAAACTTTCTGATGATTTTTTGTAACTATGGACACTTTATCGTTTGCTGACCCGTCAGTAAAGGCTATCTGAGCATCAGGAATAGGAGACTGTTTGCATTTGACAGGAAAAATAACTGGATGTTCGGACACAAAAGTCAGCAAAACATGCAAAGGCAAATGATACAAAATTTGACCACAATAATTTCCTATAGCAATCAGCCAAACTTCATCAAACATTAGAAGAGCATCAGGTTGTTCCTTATTATATGGAATTACAATCTCTGCTGGCCCTTTACCGAACAATTCAATGCTCCGTTTCCTCCCTTTTAGTATCAATGTTGCTATTAAGCCTGGATAAGAAGCTACCACTTTTTTATCTTGGGCACGAAGGTAGATCCATTCTAGGGGACCATTCTGCCACAGAACTCCCGTAGGTGCTGTCGGAGTATTTAGACAAAGGAACTGCCAAATTATTGTTAAGTCAATCCCTTTTACATAGCTATTAGATAAAGCTGCTTCTACTTTGCCTAAGGCTTCCCGAGCCTCAGCAGTTACTTGTCTTTTAGAAGTGGGGTTAGCACCTCCTCGTAAGATGTTAAAAAGAGGCTTTAATTCAGTAGTGGTTAATTTTGAATAAGGTCTAATCCAGTTAATATCATCTAATAGCTTTTGGTAATCATTTAAAGTAACAGGACAGTCTTTTCTCAATTGTAGTGGGGCATGAGTCACTGTTTCTGAATTTATGACTCTTCTTAAGTAGGTTATGGGTGGGTTGATTTGAATTTTCTCTGGGGCAATTTTTAAACCTCTAGCTGTCAATGCCTTGGTCAGATTTTGGAGGACAGTTTGCAAATGAGCTCTATCAGGATGAGCTATTAAAATATCATCCATTTAGTGAATCATATATACTTGTTCATATTTAGCCCTAATAGTCTCCAAAGTGGCACTGACAAATTTCTGACATAAGGTAGGGCTATTTTTCATTCCCTGAGGTAATATTTTCCTGAAACCTTAAATAAAGCTGTTTAAGATTTTCTGATGGCAGACTAAAAGCAGATAATTTTTTATCCTCATGATTTAAAGGAATGGTGAAAAAGCAGTCTTGTAAATAAATTATAATTATATTATATCCCTCTGGAATGGCTACTGGAGAAGGGAGCCCAGGATGTAAAGGTCCCATGTCCTCCATGGTGGCATTAATTGCTCTTAAATCTTGTAAAAATGTCCATTTACCAGATTTTTTCTTAATGACAAAAATAGGAGTGTTCCAGGGGCTATTGGAGGGCTCAATATTCCCCAATTCTAGATGTTCAGTAATTAACGTTTTAGCTGCCAGTAATTTTTCTTTAGGCAGAGGCCATTGTTCCACCCACACTGGATCCTGAGATTTCCATGTAATGGGGTCGGCAGCAAAAACAATGGCCTCCATTATAAATCTGGATACCCCAATCCAGTATGCAGCTTTCAAGCAGTTGGGCAAATCGGCTCAATTATTCCTGTTTGCTGTTTACCCAATCCTTTTGATGGATCATAGCCCATTTGCAGCATTTGAGAGGTCAGTTCATCATCGGGGCTAAAATGTAACAGCACGTCTCTCCCCCACAGGGTAAAAGGGAGTGAAGGAACTACATACCGTTGAAAAGTTCCTCAAAGTATCCTCAAATTGCCTATTTAAAATTTTTGCACTCTAGCTACTGTGGGGGCTTGAGGGCAAATGAAAAAAAAATTGACTCCTGAAATCTATCAGGGCAACTTGCCAATCATCACTATTTTGTAAAAGACTTGCAGTTGATCCTTATTGAATGGAATTTCTATATTTGCTACTTGTTTTCCAAAAAGTTTCACACTTCTTTTTCTTCCTTTTATAATTAATTGTGCCACCAAGCTGGGATAAGATAAAACTATTTTTCTTGGGGTCACTGGTAAACGGAACCAATGGGCCTTCTTGTCACAAGCATCTTGTAGGTGTAAGCTTTGTGGCAAGAATAATTTAATTTCATCTTTTGATAATATTAATCTTAATTAACTGATTATTTAAAGCCTCATCCACTTTAACAAGAGCCGAATCTGTCTCAGTAGTCAACTTTCCCTTAGAACTGGGATTAGGATAGCTTTTTTAAGCAATCAAGCAAAAGGCTTTAATTCTGTAATAGTCAATTTTAAATGTGGGTGTATCCAATTAATATCCCCTAATAATTTCTGGAAATCATTTCAAGTTAGTAAACAATCTCTCTGCAGCTTCAAAGAGGCATTATCAGTTTTCAAAACTTTTGGCAGACCTAAATATAAGAAGCAAGTAAAGAGGTGTTGCACAACATCTTTATAAGCTTTCCCAGTTATCCTTTTGTAACCCAAATCTGGTCTATAGCTTTTTAGGTGACAAACAACCATCTAATCATTGATTGAATACCTCCAGCAATGGGGAACTCACTACTCTTCAAGGTTCTAAACTCTCCTTCACCTTTCCCTCTACAGCACCCCCATCCTGCATACCACTTTCTCTAATCCCACCAACTCATTTTCAGTAGTATGTGTGGGCCAGAAGCTGGGCCAGTAAAGATCTTTTAAAGGCCTAGAAGCAGTAATTTCTTGCACCCAGAAAGCTAGATCGCTAGATCTAAATCCTCTGGTGCTCTTTGCTTGAGAAGTCAAGGTTTTTTCTATCTGATAATAAGGTAAAATCAAAAGCTGTATTATTCTTTGACCTTTATTAATTTGCACAGTTTTAGTAGGTGGCGAGATCAAAACTTTAATTTCCTCAGTATAATCAGAATCTACTACACCAGACACCACCGAAATTCCTTGAAAAGAAAGCGAGTTACACCCTAGCACAAGTCCAGAATGTCCTCAGGCAAGAGGCCAGCCACTCCCGTTGGAATCGGAGTAATTGGCAAATCAGGGCTTAATATTGATGTGGTGGTGGAACTGAGGTCTAGGCCTGAGCTACCTGGGGTTGACTGGAATGGCTTGTTGTCTCTGTTTAGCAGGACATTGCCAGCAAAAATATTCCATTTAGCCAAAAGAGAATCATTTTTTATTTGTAAAAATCCTTTTATTATGATATTTTCTTTTTTTTTTTTCGTTTTTTTTCCCCTCGTTTTCTTTCTCTCTCTCTCTCTATCTCTCTCTCTCTCTCTCTCTCTCTCTTTTTTTTTTTTGGCTTGAGTGATGCCCCCGAGAGGGCTTTTTGCAAGGAGCAGGCTCTGTTTTAGAAACTCCTTTTTTTTTTTTTTTTAAAAGTCCCCATCTTTTTCAACCTTAGGCAATGTTCTGGAAGGATTTTGAACTGAACTGAACTGAACTGGGAGGCACAAGTGGAGGTCGGGTGGTCGCCTTAAATCAGATAAAATTTTAAAGGTTTGTGTAGAGGGGGAGGGGGCTCACCAGGGCGCCCGGCCACAGCGTCCTGTAAACCCTCTCCTTCCTCGGGAGGTAGACCATAGTCTCCCTCCTTTTGTTCGTCAATGGCTAAAATATGATCTGTGCAGAAGTTGGAGACCCACTACCATCCACCACTATAGCCTCTCCCATAGGCTACCTAATAGCCTCATGATGGGGGTCCAGAACAGTTCTAACCATATTCCACAGAGCAAAAGCATTTACAGGCCCATGCAAATTATAATAAGTTTTTAGCTGTTTTCCTAGGTTTACCCGAGTATCTAAATTAACAGTGCCCTTTTCTGGAAACAAAGGGCATTGTTCTTGTACAAATGAAAAAAATGACTGGATTTTGGATTTGTTAACATTAATTGTTCTCTTATTTAATAACTGCAAAATTACTTGTATAAAGAGCTGTCTTTCCTTTGACTCACTGTTACCCATGTCAGAAAGTTTAAGTTTTATAGAAAAGTCTGCCTTGTCAAGGTTTTTACTTTCACCAAGGGGGTTTTCTTTTCAACCCTAAGAAAGCAGGTTTCTTTCAACCTTTAGATATCGGGTTTTTCTTAAACTCTTTAACAATTCCCACTTCTACTCACCCTGTCTATCCTACAGGGGGGTCTGCAGAAACCTAAGTGGGG
Organism: Capricornis sumatraensis; assembly: GCF_032405125.1. Taxonomy (NCBI): domain Eukaryota; kingdom Metazoa; phylum Chordata; class Mammalia; order Artiodactyla; family Bovidae; genus Capricornis; species Capricornis sumatraensis. Next base: position 5,656,804 of record NW_027184612.1, read on the forward strand.
ACCTATCCGTCCCAAAAAGTCAACACATGGGGAACAACAGGGCTGATAACCCTAGCTGCTCCATACCAGGGGAACAACAGGGCTGATGAACCTAGTTTTTCTGAGCAATAGGGCTGATGACCCTAGTTGCACGGAGAGGAGGGGCAATAGGGCTGATGACCCTAATGGCTTGGGGAACTTACCTTCGAATAGACTGTTCCGGGTGACACTTGCCAGGGTCAAGCCCCGGTGGATCCAGAGTAATTTGAAGGGGAGACGGAATTGGCATCCTAGGAAAAAGTTATTTAATTAGAAATATAAAGAGAGATTAGAAAGGAATAGTGTAGTAGGAAAATTAGTGGAGAAAAACAGGCTGAATAACTTGGTTTATGTGAAATACCAATAAAACTCCAAGATAAGGAGTTTTTAGCACCTACATAGGACACCAGTGCTCACTTGAATAGCAGAGGGTGCCCCGCCTTGGACTCCCTCTAGAGTGGGTCTTAGAAGCCAGGTCAAAATTAGCAGGTTTGGCGAGCATCCACGCTCCAGATGGGAATTCAACCGGAAGGGGAAAGAAAGAATGACACGGGGGAATCCGTCTTTCCAGAAACTGATCCATTTTCTTTATTTTCAGGTTTGCATATATACTTTATGTTATACATAGGGATAAATACAGAGTCACGTGTGGTCAGCTGACCTGACCCTTGTCAAAATCAGGTGCTTCATATAAAAGTATGCAAAGGTCTTAGGGGTTTTACATCATCTTCTGGCCATGAGGCCTGCTTGCATTATATGGCCCTTTCTGATAACGGTCAGTCAACCAGAAAACTTATTTTTTTCCAGGGGTGATATTTTCTTAAACTAGGTGCCACCCTCCGAAGGCACCAGATAAAGTTGCATTCCTGTAGGGTGAGGGTGTAATGGGTTACAATTAAGAAGGGAATTTACTTAGCCTAAGGTTTAACATGATTAATCTTAAAGGTTAATACTTATCTCTCCTATATGCTGGTGACATACATTAATGTGTCTAAAGGCAAGGAATATGGAGACGTGGCAGCAAATATTGGCCCCCAAAATGAGAAACCCTTCACCAATATAATTCCTAATTAGCTCACTATACTATACTAATAATTTTCTAACTTCTCAAAAGAATCTGTTTTTAGAAAGTTTAAAGCATCTCGTGCCTCTCATGGTTGGGAGGCTGTAAACAATCCCATGTGGCCGGATGAACCTGTTCAGGCAGGCTAGAGAACCTTCAGAGGAGTTTGTAAGTTGAAACACTGTTGTCACGCCCAGGAATTTTTATTGACTGTGGCTGCAAGTTAACTACTTTTCCGAGAGAGGTGGTGGGGGACAGCCACCCATAAGGTCAGAGGTATAGGTTAGAGCATAAAACAGTAAAGTAGACAGATGCTGGTTTTTGGGATAGATGCTCAGGAACAGGTGGTCTCCTGAGGCTCGATCCTGCCTTTGCATAATGCCGAGCCTCCTTCCTCATGAACTTTGCCATGGGAGGAGTTCCTCACGCTGGCTCCTGTCACATGTCAGACCTGGAGAGGAAACCTGAGGTTCCGGCCTCAACTCCATATGAGGACCTCGGCCCCGGCACTGAATGGAGAGGAATCCCGAGAGGCCCCTCGCAAGTCACAAGGAGACTTGACTTCCCTGAGGCAACAGGAGCGGGTCCCTGAAGTCCCCGTCGTAATTCTAAGGAACCCCAAGTTTCCTGCCAAAACTCGAGAAAAACAAGTAGATTTTCCCCTCCTCATGAGATGAGGCCATTTTCTGCTGCAGCGTCTAGAGAGAAATCCACCTTCCCTCTTGAGCCCCGAAAGGGTCCTTGACACTCTTGATGCAACTCAAGAGGTTCCCCGACATGCCTGTCTCCACTCAAGAGGAACACCGAGGGTCCCACCACAACTCAAGGAGAGCCCCGTTTCTCCCTCCTAATCTCAAGATGAGGGTCCATTTCCCTGCTTCGTCAGGAAAGGAATCCGGCATTTCCATCGCACCTGAAAAGGAGGCGCTCTCAACTTGAAACTCGAGAGGAACTTCAGGAGTCATGCCACAATTCCAACAGACCCTGATATCCCATCCTACTCCAGATACCCCTTATTCCCTTGCACTGACTCGATTGTCACCCCGAGTATTGACTGCAAACACGATGGCAGGTGGGACAGACCTCTGGCACCTTGAGAGAAAGCCACAGATCCCTATGTCAGCTAGACAGGAAGCCTGACACGAATTTGACAGCTTGAGAGGAAAGCGGACGTGCATGTCTCCACACGAGATGAGGCCTGATTCCCAGTGCAGACTCCATAGGAAGACTGAGATTCATGTCAGCCCTGGAAAGGAACCCTGAGGTTCCAGTCTCAACTCCAGATGAGGACCTAGGCCCCAGCACCAACTAGAGAGGAATCCCAAGAGGCTCCTCACAAGTCGCATGGAGACTTGACTTTCCTGAGGCAACACGAGCGGGTCCCTGAGGTACCATCTTAACTCTAGAGGAACCCAGAGTTTCCTGCTGCAACTCAAGAAAAACCAGGAGATTCTCCCCTCAACGTGAGATAGGCACTTTTCTGCTGCGGCATCTAGAGGGAAATCCCACCTTCCCTCTTGAATCTCTCAAGGGTCCTTGACATCCTTGATGCTCCTCAAGGAGTTCCCCAACATACCAGTCTCCTATCGAGAAGAACGCCGAGTGTCCCACCACAACTCAAGAAGAACCCCGTTTCTCCCTCCTCATCTCGAGATGAGGGTCCATTTCCCTGCTTTGTCGGGAAAGGAATCCCGGTGTTCTCATTGCACCTCAAGAGGAGGCACTGTCAAATTGAAACTAGAGAGGAACTCCAGTTTCAGCAGCCAGTGTGAGGAATCCCACCCGTGGCAAAGGTCATAAGGAAGGGAGCTTGACAAAACGAAGGGTGTGGTCAGACTTCAATGGTTCCCTCTGGAATTTCCTAGATCATCCACCCCAAAAAAACAGAGTTTGTCTGCTTTACTGTGTTATCCTTTCCACCTACTCTTCTGACACTAAGCGGGGGCTGTCCCCCCACCACCTTTTTCTGGAAAAATTTAATTTAGAGCTTTTAGATAATAAATCTCCTGGGCATAATAAGAGTGTTTCAATACAAAAACCCTTCTGATGGCTTTCTAGCCTGCCTGCCAGACTCTTACAGCTGCGCCTGTGATTGCCAGTGGCCTCCTGACTGTGAGAGGCACAGGAAGCTTAAAACATCCTAGGAATGTAGGGGCTTTCGAGGAGTCAAAACCATTAGAATAGGAATGATTAAAGGTTTCATTTGTTGAGCCAATACTTGCTGTCAAATTTTCATATCTTTTATTTGTAGATATAGTTGGTATATAGAAAAAAACAGATAGTAGCCCTGGCATTAGCAAAATTAGATCTTTGAGTTAAGTACTTTCTTTGTTATAACCCACTGCACCTTTGTTCTACAGGAACGTAACTTTATTTAGTACTTTGAGGGTGATGCAGAGTAAAGAAAAAAACACTTCTAAGGAAAAAGAGTTTTCTGGTTGTTAGATACTTACCTAGGAAGAGAGCCATAAAAATGTTAACAGGCCTCTTGGCCTCTGTTAAGATAATGTAAACCACCTGAGATCTTTTGTATACGTGAAGGTATGTAAAACGAAAGCCTGGTCTCAGTGAGGGTCAGAACTGCTGCCCCTGCATAACTCTGCATATTCCATTATTTCTTTATGTACAACTTGGGGTATATAAGATGATTTTAAAAATAATGTCTTGAGTCTTGCACCAATGCTGAGCTCCCCCATGTCATTCTTTCCTCCCCTTTTCCGGCTGAATTCCCATCTGGAGCACGGAGGCTCTCCAAGTCTACTTAATTGCCCTGGCTTCTAAGATCCACATGAGAGGGAGCCCAAGGTGGGCACCCTCCTCTATTAAAGTGGAGGCAGGCAGCCTAACGTAGATGGTGCAAAACTCTTGTCTCAAGGTTTTATTAGATTTCTGTGTAAACCAAGTCATTCAGCCTCTTTTTCTACACCAATATTTCCTACTACAATATCCGTTTCTAATCTCTATATATCTGTAGTTAAATAAGTTTTTTCCTAGGATGCCGACTCTGTCTCCACTTCGAATACTCTGGATCAACCGGGGCTGGACTCCGGCACTCTAGGGATCGTGCCACAATTCCAACAGACCTGATGTCCCAATCCACTGCAGATACACCTGATTCCCCTGCAAAGACTCGACTGTCACTCCGAGTATCGACTAAAAACACGATGACAGATGGGACAGCCCTGTGTTACCTCAAGAGAAAGCCACAGATACCTATGTCAATTTGACAGGAAGACTGACACTACTTTGACAGCTCGAGTGGAAAGCGGACTTGGATGCCTCCACACAAGACAAGTCCTTCCTCCCCTGTAGAAACTCCATAGGAACCCCAAGATCCATGTCAGCCCTGGAGAGGAACACTGACGTTCCAGCCTCAAATCCAGATGAGGACCTAGGGCCTGACACTGACTGGAGAGAAATTGCGAGAGGCTCCTCTAAACTCGCAAGGAGACTTGAATTTCCTGAGGCAAAATGAGCGGGTCCCTGAGGTCCCCATCGTAACTTGAGAGGAACCCCACGTTTCCTGCCACAACTCGAGAAAAAACAGGAGATTCTCCCCTCAACACGAGATGAGGCCCTTTTCCACTGCAGTGTCTCAAGAGAAATCCAACCTTCCCTTTTGAGGCTCACAAGGGTACTTGACACCCTTGATACAACCCAAGGGGTTCCCAGAAATACCTGTCTCCACTAGAGAGGAACACCGAGGGTCCCGCCACAACTCAAGAAGAGCCCCGTTTCTCCCTCCGCATCTCGAAATGAGGGTCCATTTCCCTGCTTCGTCGAGAAATGAATCCTGGCATTCCCATCGCACCTCAAGAGGAGGCACTCTCAACTGGAAACTCGAGGGGAACTCCAGCTCGTGCCACATTTCCAACAGACCCCTATGTCCAAATCCAAACCAGGTACACCTGATTCCCCTGTACTGACTCTACCGTCACCCCGAGTATCTATTCCAAACACGATGGCAGGTAGGACAGCCCCGTGGCACCTCCAGAGAAAGCCGCAGATCCTTATGTGAACTCTACAGGAAGCCTGAAACTACTTTGATAGCTCGAGAGGAAAGTGGACTTGCATATATCCACATTAGACGTGGCCTTACTCTCCTTTAGAAACTCCATAGAAACACCAAGATCCATGTCAGCACTGGAGAGGAACACTGAGGTTCCGGCCTCAACTCCAGATGAGGCCCTAGGCCCCAAAACTGACTGGAGAGGAATCCCGAGTGGCCTCTCACAACTCAAAGTGAGACTTGACATTCTTGAGGAAACACAAGCATGTCCGTGAGGTCTCTGTCGTAACTCGAGAGTAACCCCAAGTTTTATGCCACAACTCGAGAAAAACCAAGAGATTCTCCCTTCAACAGGAGATGAGGCCCTTTTACCCTGTGGCATCTCCAGGGAAATCCCACCCTCCCTCCTGAGCCTCGCAAGAGTCCTTGACACCCTTGATGCAACTCAAGAAGTTCCTTGACATAATCGTCTCCACTCGAGAGGAACACCGTGTGTCCCACCACAACTCAAGGAGAGCCCCGTTTCTCCCTCCTCACTTCGAGATGAGGGTCCATTTCCCTGCTTCGTCGATAAAGGAATCCCGGCGTTCCCATCGCACCTCAAGAGGAGACACTCTCAAGTTGAAACTCGAGAGGAACTCCAGGCTCGTGCCACATTTCCAACAGACCCCTATGTCCAAATCCACACAAGATACACCTGATTCCCCTTCACTGACTCGACTGTCACCCTGAGTATCTACTCGAAACACGATAGCAGGTGGGACAGCCCTGTGGCACCTTGAGAGAAAGCCACAGATCCTTATGTAAACTCTACAGGAAGACTGACACTTCTTTGACAGCTCGAGAGGAAAGCAGACTAGCATATATCCACACTTGATGAGGCCTTACTCCCCTGTAGAAACTCCAAAGGAACCCTGAGACCCATTTCAGCCCTGGAGAGGAACCCTGATGTTCTGGCCTCAACTCCAAATGAGGCCCTAGGTCCCAGCACTGACTGGAGAGGAATCCCGAGTGGCCACTCATAACTCGCAATGAGACTTGACATTCCTGAGGCAACATGAGCGTGTCCGTGAGGTCTCCATTGTAATTCAATAGTAACCCCAAGTTTCGTGCCGCAACTAGATAAAATCCAGGAGATTCTCCTCTCAAGGCGAGATGAGGCCCTTTTCTGATGCAGTGTCTCAAGAGAAATCCCACCTTCCCTCGTGAGCCTCGCAAGGGTCCTTGACACCCTAGATGAAACCCAAGTTCTCTGAAATACCCATCTCCACTCGAGTGGAACACCATGTGTTGCACCACAAGTCAAGAAGAGACCCTTTTCTCCCTCCTCATTTTGAGATGAGGGTCCATTTACTTGCTTTGTCAGGAAAAAAATCCCAGCTTCCTGTCGCACCTCAAGAGTAGGCAATCTCAACTTGAACCTCGAGAGGAACTCCAGGGGTCATGCCACAATTCCAACAGACCCGGGTGTCCCAATCTGCCTGCTTCCAGCCCCGGTGGATCCGGGGAATTCATAGCGGGGATGGAGTCAGTGTCTGGGAAAGGATTATTTAATTAGAAATATAAAGAGATATTAAAAAATAGTGTAGTGGGAAATTTACATGGTTTACATGGAAAACCACTGAAGTTCCAGACGAGGAACTTGCACCATCTACGTTAGGCCACCGGCGCCCACTTTAATAGTGGAGGGTGCTCGGGCTTCGGTTCTGTCTTGCGTGGTTCTTAGGAGCCAGCACAAGTAAGTAGACTCAGAGAGCCTCCACGCCCCAGATGGAATTCAGCCTGAAAAGGAGAGGTGGTGGTGGTGGGGGGGGGAAGAGAGAGATATTTAACATGGGGGAAACCAGTCTTCCCAGTGACTGCCCCATCCTTTATTGTTCAGGAATGCTTTCGTACTTTTGGTTGTTCATAGAGATCAATGGATAATACAAAATTATGCAGCTTCAGCAGCCCTGACTCTTATCAAGACCAGGCTTTCTGTCTGCATATCAAGTTATATTCCAAAGTCTTATGTGATTTTTATCATCTTCTGGCCAGAAGGCCCATTGGCATTTTAGGGCCCTTTTCTGATAAGGATCTGTCAACCAGAAAGCTTATTTGGCTTAATAGTGTTGTTCTTTTCTAAAATCTGGTTCCACTCTCAGAAAGCACTAAATAAATTTACATTCTTACATAGCAAGGACAAAACAATTTAAAACAATGAAAGAAGTACAGTAATTTATAACAAAGAGAAAAGTAACTCAAAAGTCTAGTGTTGCTACCATCAAAACTACTATTTTCCTTTTTTCTATATCCCAATTACATTGATTAATATCCTTCAGGTGTCTAAAAGATAAAGATTATGGATGCCTGGCAGCAGTCATTGACTCAACAGTGAAAAATCTCTACCAATATAATTCTTATCTCTTTATAAAAGACTCTGTATCTTTAAGATGTTTTAAGCTTTGTACCTCTCGAGGTTGGGGGCTGTATACAATTCACAAGTTGTAAAAGTTCAGGCAGACCAGTCAGGTAAGTTAGAAAGCCAACAAAGGGGTTTAAACCGAGACATTCCGTTCATATGCAGGAGACCAGGTGGATCTCTAAGTTAACTTTTTCCAGGGAAAGGTGGTAATGTCAAAAGACTATAATATAGCAGACAGTAAACAGACAGATTTTGGTTTCGGGGTATATGCTCAGGCAGATGACTCCTTGAGACCTGATTCGCCTTGCCTGTCAGGTCTCTCCGCATGACCTTGTCATCAGTGTGATATCCTGTGCTGGCTCCCAGCACCAATCCACTCCAGATACACCTGATTCCCATGAACTGACTCGACAGTCACCCCAAGTATCGACTCCAAACACAATAGCAGGTAGGACAGCCCTGTGACACCTAGAGAGAAAGCCACTGATCCCTATGCCAACTCCACAGGAAGCCTGACACTTCTTTGATAGCTCGAGAGGAAAGCAGACTTGCATGTTTCCACAGGAGACAAGGCCTGACTCCCCTGTAGTAACTCCATAGGAACCCCGAATTGCATGTCAGCCCTGGAGAGGAACCCTGAGGTTCCAGCCTTAACTCCTAGGAACCGGCACTGACTGGAGAGGAATCCCGAGAGGCCCCTTGCAACTCGCATGGAGACTTGACTTTCCTGAGGAAATGAATGGGTCCCTGAGGTCTCTGTCTTAACTCGAGTGGAACCCCAAGTTTCCTGCCACAACTCAAGGAAAACCAGGAGATTCTCCCCTCAACGCGAGAGGAGGCCCTTTCCTGCTGCAGTGTCTCGAGAGAAATCCACCTTCCCTCTTGATCCTCGCTCACGCTGGCTCCCGGCATCTCCCCACCCCCCTTTTTTTATTTTTTAAAGCAGCCAGGTATAATTCAGTTGCAAGATTCTGAATGCTCTGCAAAGAATCCTGACAATACAAGAAAGAATGATTATGAGGAGCAAGATTAGAGCACCCATTGCAACATAGCTGAAAACAGTAGACAGAATAGTCTTTCCAGAATGAAGTTACAGAAGGTGTGGAAAAAGTCATTAGCTTCTCCTGCAGCAGTAAAATCTAATCAGGAGTGTACCATGGTCTCTATCTGACCGTGAAGTTTTCCCAAATCCAAACCAATGTTGGAGCCATTCTCTACCCTTGAAACGTGATTCCAAATTCCCTCCTAGCCACAACCCATCTCAATTACCCTCAGGGGTGTCACACAAATCTACAAGACAATGTTACCTCTTCTTTCAAAAGCTACAATTCCGTCCCAACATGCATCGTCGCCTCCTCTAGGGCATCCACCCCTACTTCTCGCTTCCCTTCTACAACCTCCTGTGTTGCCAACACCAAAGAAACATTTCAGGGCATAGTATCAACATATCGGGCAGTATACACTTGTTGAGTCAATGATATTGCTACCACAGTAACAATAACAGTAATAGTAACAGTAACAGTTGTTGTTATTAAAGCTGAATTCTCTAAGATTAGTAAGCCAACAAATCATACCAATAAGTAGTTACAATTACATAAGTTGCATAAGGTAGGGTGAACATTTTAACACCACAAAAGAACAAACATTATATTAAGGAGTTAAACAAGATGAAAGCATACTTTGTTCACAAGACACTACATTAGGTCCATTTGTACATTAAGTTTTCTGGAATCATTGGTGTAAAGAAAAACATAGGGAGAGAATAAACAAGCCAAAATAGAGTAAATAGAGTCATTTTCTGGTCAGAGTTTGCACTGTAGCAGCTGTCAGTGCTGCCGGGATCTTGATGTTTATCTTGCCTCTCCTGCCATAACGCAGGGCCCTTGCCCCGCTCTCCGCTGAACCGGTGTTGGGCCGGCTGCGAGCACGGTGCACTGGGTCTCGTCAGTCAGTCAGGGAGGTGCCTCCTGCGGATCCGGGTGTGCAGCTGTTTCGTGTGGCAGCAGCAGAGGAATTCCCTTTTTTTTTTTTTTTTTTTTTTGTGGTGAATCGGCTGTCTGGGGGACTGAGACATGGTGAATCAGCCTGTCCAGAATCCAAATTGACGAATCTGCTTCCTGTGGAAAAAATGCAAGCACCTCCTTGACCGCCAGTTAGTGGGTCGGGACCTTTCTATTGTCCTGAGAGATCTTTCCACTTTACTAATGGCTTTGCATTTTGTTGCTCGGGACACCAATGACGAAGCATTGCAGTTGTCAATTTAATTTTAAAAATTTTTAAAATTTGTGTTTTAACAACATGAATTTAGGGATATGCTAATTTAAGTCTAATGTTTAGTTTAGGTCTCTAACAAATTTAAATAAATAAATGTATAACCTCTTTATCTCATTTAGGTATACAGGTATACCTAAATAACATATTTATATATGTATTTATGTATGGCAACAAGTATAAACTCATTGACATATAATATATATAAATCAGTATATTTGAATTAATATTTATAATTAACATATTAATTAATATATATTGCAGCAATACAACATGCACACAACTGATACCAACTGACACAAACCAATGCACTGTAATAATGTATGCCACACACACACAATATAATTACACAGTATATATAACATATATAATCACAGCACACCAATCTTTACCAAATAATATCAGCCACATACACATTATATTACCACAATATATATATTATATATATAATATAATTATACAGTATATATCTAATATGCATATATAGTACACATATTAATTTATATACCAATTAATTAAGTTTAGACTTATAAACAAAATTAGATATATCTTCCTTTTTTTTTTCCACTGTGTAATTCCTTTATTTTCTGCATATTAGTGCTTTACCAACACTACAATCATAAAGAACACAGTTCCAAGTACTGTACTTTTTAGTTTGGGGAAATCAGTTTTCAGAATCATTTACTTATGTTAGACAATATTAACCCATTCAACTTACTGCAGCTTTTAAATGCACATGAAATACAGAAATTGATGCAATTAAACAAAATCTTCAGGATCTTTTTTTTTTAATTCTTAGATTGTAAATTTTTTTTTTCTGCAGGCTTAATTACTGGTCCCCATGATCACCAATGGTTATGGCCCAATTTAACTACACCAATTTATCAACATTTTATATCCTTAAAGATAACATGTGAAAATTACAATTTCTTATCAAAAGGTTTAGGGTTTTTCGAATTTTAAATATTTGCTCTCCCTCCTCACCTCATCTTAAGACATTTCAAATAAACTAAAAATAACCACATCTCACCTACGACATTCCTTAGCAATCATTTGATGTATAAAATTTTAACTATGCCCCCAGTTATTTTGAGACACAAAAATGGCTGCCTACCAATCTGTCTTGTCACAAGTTAGAAATACTACATTTAAGAATTAACATGAGGGTTTCAAGTTTCTTCCAGTTTAGGCATTTATACCTTTATGCTTGTCACTTCAGGATGTTACTGTAACATTGATGTTTGTATAACCCATGTTTATGTACCTTATATGTAATCCTTTAAAACACTAGTAATTTTAAACACTAGTAGGTATACCTTTATTATATTTTATTTATACCCATACTCAATCAGGCAAACTGTAATTAGGCAAATATATTTATATTATGTATTTATATTAATATATGAAATATTGTTAATTGTACCACCTATTGAGAACTAAGAAATTGAGGAATCCCTGTTTCAAGCAACTCCTATTTGAAACAGCACATCCCTCCCCCATAGGGTAAAGGGGAGCAAAGGAACTACAAAGAGTTGGAAAGTTCCACAGGTATCCTCAAATCGCCCATCTAACAAATTTGCGTTTTCAACTATTGTGGGGGTTTGAGGGCAAATGAAACAAAATTTGACTCCTGAAATCTATCAGGGCAACTTGCCAATCATCACTATTTTGTAAAAGAATTGCAGTTGATCCTCATTAAATGGAATTAATATATTTGTTACTTCTTTTCTAAAAAGTTTCACACTTCCTTTTAATTTTTTCTTTTTAAAATTAATTGTGCTACCAAGCTGGGATAAGATAAAACTATTTTTCTTGGGGTCACTGGTAGATGGAACCAATGGGCCTTCTTGTCACAAGCATCTTGTAGGTATATGTTTTGTGGGGAGAATAATTTAATCTCATCTTTTGGTAATATTAATCCTAATTAACTGATCACTTAAAGCCTCATATATTTTAGCAAGAGTTGACTCTGTCTCACTAGTCAACTTTCCCTTAGAACTGGGATTAGGATTTTTTTTAAGCAATCAAACAAAAGGCTTTAAATCTGCAGTAGTCAGTTTTAAATGCGGGCGTCTCCAATCAATATCCCCTAATAATTTCTGGAAATCATTTAAAGTTAGTAAACAATCTCTCTGCAGCTTTAAAGGGACATTATCAGTTTTCAAAACTTTTGGCAGACCTAAATACAAGAAGCAAGTAAAGAGGTGTTGCACAAAATCTTTATAAGCTTTCCCAGTTATCCTTTTGTAACCTAAATTTGGTCTATAGCTTTTTAGATGACAAGCAACCATCTAATCTTTGCTTGAATACCTCCAGTAATGGGGAACTCACTACTTACCACGGTTTTAAACTCTCCCTTACCTTTTCCTCTACAGCACTCCCATCCTGCATACCACTTTCTCTAATCTCACCAACTCATTTTCAGTAGTGTGTGTTGGCCAGAAGCTGGATCAGTCTTTCCCAGCAATGCAAGAAACATCTGATCTAGTGTCTACCAGCCCTGACATTTTATTTCCTTGAATTAAAAAATATTTTAAAGGCCTAAAAGCTGTAATTTTCTGCACCCAAAAAGCTAGGTCTAAATGCTCTGGGGCCCCAAACTTGAGAAGTCAAGGTTTTTCTTGTTTGATAATAAGGTAAAAGCAAAAGCTGTGTTATTCCTTAACCTTTATTAATTTGTCCCGTTTTAGAATCTACTCCATCAGACATCAGCGAAATTCTTGTAAAAAAGTAAGCTACACCCTAGCACAAGTCCTACGATGCCCTCAGGCAGGGGGCTAGCCACTCATTGGAATCGGATTAACCAGCACGTCAGGGGTTAATATTGTTGCCGTGGCGGAGCTGAGGTCTAGTCCTGAGCTGCTGCTGCTGCTGCTACCTGGGGTTAATTGGCGCAGCTTGTTGTCTCTGTTTAGCAGAACATTGCTGGCAAAAATGTTCCATTTGGCCACAAGAGAAACATTTTGTATTTGTAAAATCCTTATTATTACAATTATTTTTCTTTCTTTTTCTCTTTTTTGTTATCTTATATCACTCTTTCTCTCTCTTTTTTTTTCCCTTTGGGTAAGGCCCCCCCTGAGGGGGTTTTCTGCAAGGAGCAAGCTTTGTTTTAAAAGCTCCTATGTTTAAAAAAATCCCTATCCTTTTCAACCTTAAGCAATGCTCTGGGAGGTTTTGGAGGCAAAGTGGGGAATTTCTAAACCCTGGGGAGGTGCAAGCAGAGATTGTGGTAGTCGCCTTAAATTAGATAAATTTTCAAAGATTTTAGATTTTTAAAGGTTTGCGTAGAGGGGGAGGGGGCTTGACAGGGCTCCCTGCTGCAGTGTCCTGTAAGCTCTCTCCTTCCTCGGGAGATAGAACACAGTCTCCCTCTTTTTGTTTGTCAATAGCAAAAAAGTATGATCTGCGTAAAAGTTGGAGACCCACTACCATCAACCGCTATAGCCTCTCCCATAGTCTATCTAACAGCCTCATGATGGGGGTCCAGAACATTTCTGATTATATTCCACAGAGCAAAAGCATCTACAGGAACTTTTTCTGGCTCATGTAAAGTATAATAAGTTTTTAGCTGTTTTCTTAGCTTCACCTGAGTATCCAAATTAACAGTGTTCTTTTCTGGAAAACAAAGACATTGCTCTTATACAAATTTCAAAAGAAATTGAACACTAGCCTTTTTAACTTTAATTTCTCTTTTGTTTAACAGTTGCAAAATTACTTCTATAAAGAGTTGTCGTTCATTTGACTCATTGTTACCCATGTCAGAAAATTAAGATTTATAGAAAAGTCTGCCTTGCCAAGGTTTTACCTTAGCCAAGAAGCGTTTTCTTTTCAACCCGTAAAGTCTGCCTAGTCATGGTTTTTCATTTGTCAAGGGGGGTTACTTTCAACCCATAGAAAGTCTGCCTAGTCAAGGTTTTTACCATTGCCAAGGGGGGTTTCTTTCAACCCATCTACCCTTCACTAAGGGGGGCTTTCTTTCAACCCGTCAGTTTCTTTCAAATCTTCAACTGGGTTTCTTTCAACCCAAAATTTCCCACGCATCTTACCCTACATATCTTATGCACAGGGGTCCGTGACACACTGAGTGGGGTCATAACCGTCCTGGAAACTGCACACTGGGGGAGACCTACCTTCGAATAGCCTGTTCTGGGTGCCACTTGCTGGGGTCCAGCCCTGGTGGATTCAGGGTAATTCAAAGCGGGGACAGCGTGGTGAGGAAAAACTTATTTATTTAGAAATATAAGATTAGGTTAGGAAGAAATAGTAGGAAAATTTAGTGGAGAAAATCGGCTGAATAACTTGGTTTACGTGGAAAGCCAATAAAGTTCCAAACAAGGAACTTGCACCATCTTCGTTAGGCCGCCAGCATCCTCTTGAATAGTGTGGTGTGCCCCACCTTGGGCTCCCTTTCACGTGGATCTTAGAAGCCGGGGCGAGTAAGTAGACATGGCGAGCCTCCATGCCCCAGATGGGAATTCAGCCAGAAAACGGGAGAAGGCGAATAGACCACACGGGGGAAACCAGTCCAGTGACTGGCCCATCTTCTATTGTCCAGAATGGCCTTTTATACCTTTTTTTTTTGTACATAGAGATCAATGGATAATATAAAATTATGTAGCATCAGCAGCCCTGACTCTTATCGAGGCCATGCTTTTTCTCTGCATACTTAGTTATATACACAAATCTTAGGTGATTTACATCATATTCTGACCAGAAGGCCAAGTAACATTTTACGGCCCTTTTCTGATAAGGATTTGTCAACCAGAAGACTTATTTGTGTTGTTCTTCCCAAAGTCTGGTGCTACTCTCAGAAAGCACTAAATAAAGTTACATTCTTACATAGCAAAGATGCAACAATTTATAACAATCAAAAGGAGTACAGTGATTTACAACAAAGAAAAGTAATTAACTCAAAAGTCTAATGTTGCTAACATCAAAACTACTCTATTCCTATTTCTACATCCCAATTACATTGATTAACATCCTTCAGGTGCCTAAAAGATAAAGAATATGGAGGCCTGGCAGCAGTCATTGAGTCAACAATGAAAACCACCACCAATATAATTTTTAGCTCTTTAGAAAAGGCTCTGTATCTTTAAGATGCTTTAAGCTTTGTGCTTCTCGTGGTTGGGGTTTGTAAACTAGCCACAAGTTTTAAAAAGTCCGGGGGAACATGTTAGGGAAATTAGAGACCATCAGAGGGGGTTTGAGCTGAAAAATTCCTTTCAAATGCAGAAAACTGAAACCCTAAGTTAACTTTTTCCAGAGAGTGTCAGAAGACTGGAAAAGCACAGTCCAATAAAATCAGGCTGACTCTGGTTTTTAGGGGTAGATGTTCAGGAAAACTCAGGGGGAACCCCTGAAGCCAGATCACGCCTTTGTGTTAAGTCGAGCTTCCTTCCTCATGACCTATGCCATGGGCAGGTATCCTCACGCTGGCTCCTGGCACTTTTCCACTGCGGATTCTTGAGAGAAATCCCACTGTCCCTCGTGAGCCTTGCAAGGGTCCTTGACATCCTTGATGTAACTCAAGAAGTTCCCCAGCATATAAGTCTCCACTCGAGAAGAACACCGAGGGTCCCGCCACATCTCAAGAAGAGCCCCGTTTTCCCCTCCTCATCTTGAGATGAGGGTCCCTTTCCCTGCTTTGTTGAGAAAGGAATTGTGGTGTTCCCGTAGCACCTCAAGCGGAGGTGCTCTCAAATTGAAAGTTGAGAGGAATTCCAGGGGTCGTGTCATCATTCCAAAAGACCCTGATGTCCCAGTCCACTCCAGATACAGCTGATTCATCTATTCTGACTCGACTGACACCCCGAGTATCAACTCACAACACGATGGCAAGTGTGACAGTCCTGTGGCACCACGAGAGAAAGCCGCAGATCCCTATACTAACTTGACAGGAAGCCTGACACAGTTACAGCTCGAGAGGAAAGCGGACTTGCATGTCTCCACATGAGAAGAGGACTCACTCACCTGTGGAAACTCCATAGGAACCTCGAGATTCATGTCAGTACTGGAGAGGAACACTGAGATTGAGGATCACCTCCAGATGAGGGCCTAGGACCCAGCTCCACCTGGAAAGGAATCCCGAGAGGCCTGTCACAGCTCACATGGAGACTGGACTTTCCTGAGGCTATACGAGTGGGTCCCTGAGGTCCCCACCATAACTCGAGAGGAACCCCAGTTTTCCTGCCACAACTCAGAAAACAACAGGAGATTCTACCCTCATCGCAATGTGAGGCCGTTTTCCACTGCGGCGTCTCGAGACAAATCGACCTTCTCTCTTGAGCATTGAAAGGGTCATTGACACCCTTGATGAAACTCAAGAAGTTTCCCGACATACTCGTCTCCACTCCAGAGGAACAACTAGGGTCCCACCACAACAAAGAAGAGCCGTGTTGTTACCTCCTCGAGATGAGGGTCCCCTTCACTGCTTCGTTGGAAAAGGAATCCTGGCTTTCCCGTCGCACCTCAAAAGGTGGCGGTCTCAACTTGAAAGTCGAGAGAAACTCCAGGGGTCGTGTCACCATTCCAAAAGACTCCAATGTCCCTTTACACTCCAGATATACCTGATTCCCCTGCACTGACTCAACTGTCACACAGAGTATCGACTCACAACATGATGGCATGTGTGACAGCCCTGTGGCACCTCGAGGGAAAGCCACAGATCCCTGTCAACTCGACAGGAAGGCTGACAATACAGTTATAGCTCGAGAGGTAAGCAGACTTGCATGTCTCCACACGAGACGAGGCCTGAATCCCCTGTGGAAAATCCATAGGAACCCCGAGATCCATGTCAGCACTGCAGAGGAAGCCTGATGTTGCAGATCACCTCTAGATGAGGACCTAGGACCCGGCACCGCCTGGAGAGGAATCCTGAGAGGCGCCTCAAAACTTGCATGCAGACTGGATTTTCCAAGGACCCACTAGCGGGTCCCTGTGGTCCCCGTCGTAAGTTGAGAGGAACCTCAAGCTTCCTCCCGCAACTCGAAAAAACCAGGAGATTATCCCCTCAACTCGAGATGAGGCTGTTTTCCGATGCAGCCTCTCGAGGGAAATCCCACCTTCCCTCTTGAGCCTTGAAAGGATCTTGACACCCTTGATGCAACTCAAGAATTCACCCGACATACCTTTCTCCACTGGAGAAGAACACCGAGAGTCCCGCCACAACTCAAGAAGAGCCCCGTTTTTCCTCCTCATCTAGAGATGAGGGTCCCTTTCCATGCTTCGTCGGGAAAGCAATCCCAGCGTACCATTGCTCCTCAAGAGGAGGCACTCTCAACTTGAAAGTTTAGAGGAACTCCAGGGGTCGTGCCACCATTCTGAAAGACCCTGATGTCCCAGTCCACTCCAGAGACACCTCATTCCCCTGCACTGACTCGACTGTCACCCTGATTATCGACTCAGAACACGATGGCATGTGTTATAGCCATGAGGCAACTTGAGAAAGCCACAAATCCGTATGTCAACTCGACAGGAAGCCTGATTCTACTGTTATAGCTCGGAAAGAAAGCGGACTTGCATGTCTCCACACAAGAAGAGGCCACACTCCTCTGTGGAAACTACAATGGAATCCCGAGATTCATGTGAGCACTGGAGAGGAACCCTGAGATTGCGGCCTCAGCTCCAGATGAGGACCTAGGACCCGGCACTGATTGGAGAGGAATCCCGAAAGGCCCTTCACAACCCACATGGAGACTTGACTTTCCTGAGGCCGCACGAGTGGGTTCCTGAGGTCCCCTTCGCAACTCGAGAGGAACACCAAGTTTCCTGCTGCATCTCGAGAAAAACCAGGAGATTCTCCCCTCAAAGCAAGATGAGGCCTTTTTCTGCTGCGGTGTTTCAAGAGAAGTCCCACCTTCCCTCTTGAGCCTCGGAAGGGTCCTTGACACCTTTGATGCAACACAAGAAGTTCCCTGACATACCCGTCCCCACTAGAGAGGAACACCGAGTGTCCCGCCACAACTAAGAAGAGCCCCGTTTTCCCTTCTCATCTCGAGATGAAGGTCTCTTTCCCTGCTTCGTTGGTAAAGGAATCTCGGCATTCCCGTCGCATCTCAAGAGGAGGCACTCTCAACTTGAAAGTCGAGAGGAACTCCAGAGGTCGTGCCACCATTCCAAAAGACCCCGATGTCCCAGTCCACTCCAGATACACCAGATTCCCATGCACTGACTCGATTGTCACCCCGAGAATAGACTCACAACACTTTGGCACGTGTGACAGCCCTGTGGCACGCCGAGAGAAAGCCACAGATTCCTATGTCAACTCGACCGGAAGCCTGACACTACTGTTACAGCTCTGTGGGAAAGCGGACTTGCATGTCTCCACAGGAGAAAAGGTCTGACTCCACTGTGGAAAGTCCTAGAAACCTGAGATCCATGTCAGCACTGGGTAGGAGGCCTGAAATTCCTGGCTCTTCTCCAGACGAGGACCTAGGACCCAGCACCGACTGGAGAGGAATTCCGAGAGGCCCCTCACAAACTCACGTGGAGACAGGCTTTCCTGAAGCCACACGAGCGGATTGTGAGGTCCCTGTCGTAACTTGAGAGGAACCCCAAGTTTCCTGTTGCAACTCGAGAAAAACCAGGTGATTGTCCCTTCAATGGGAGATGAGGCCCATTTTCGCTGTGGGATCTCGAGAGAAACCCCTCCTTCCCTCTTGAGCCTGGAAAGGCTGCTTGACACACTTGAAGCAACTCAAGAATTTCCACAACATACCCATCTCCATTCGAGAGGAACACCGATGGTCCCACCATTACTCAAGAAGAGCCCCGTTTTTCTCTCCTCATCTCGAGGTGAGGGGCCCTTTCCAGCTTCATCGGGAAAGGAATCACGGCATTCCCGTCTCACCTCAAGAGAAGGCAGTCTCAAATTTAACGTCGAGAAGAACTCCAGGGATCGTTCCACCATTCCAAAAGACCCTGATGTCCCAGTTCACTCCAGATACACATGATTCCCATGAGCTGACTTGACTGTCACCCCGAATATCAAATCAAAACACGATGGCACGTGTGACAGCCCTTGTCACCTTGAGAGAAAGACACCGATCCCTATGTCAACTCAATAGGAAGTCTGACACTACTGTTACAGTTCGAGAGGAAAGCGGACTTGCATGTCTCCACACGAGACGAGGCCAGACTCCCCTGTGGAAACTCCATAAGAATCCCAAGATCCATGTCAGCAATGGAGAGGAACCCTCAGACTGTGGCCTCAGTTCCAGATGTGGACAAAGGACCTGGCAACATCTGGAGAGGAATCCTTAGAGGCACTTTGCAACTTGCTTGGAGACTGGACTTTCCTGAGGCCACACGAGTTGGTCCCTGAGGTCCCCGTCATAACTCGAGGTGAACCCCATTTCCTGCGGCAACTTGAGAAAAACCAGGAGATTCTCCCCTCAACGCGAGATGTGGCCCTTTTCCACTGTGCCATCTCGAGAGAAATCCCACCTTCCCTCTTGAGCCTCGAAAGGGTCTTTGAAATCCTTGATGCAACTCAGGAGTTTCCTGACATACCCATCTTCACTCAAGAGGAACACTGATGTTCCCGCCACGACTCAAGAAGAGCCTTTTTTACCCTCCTCATTTCGAGATGAGTTTCCCTTTACCTGCTTTGTTGGTAAAGGAATTCCGCCATTCCCATCAAACCTCAAGTGAAGGCGGCCTCAACTTGAAAGTTGAGAGGAACTCCAGGAGTCGTGCCAACATTCCAAAAGACCCCAATGTCCCAGACCACTCTAGATACACCTGATTCCCCTGCAATGACTCGACTGTCTCTCCGATTATCAACTCACAACACGATGGCACGTGTGACAGCTCTGTGGCACCTCGAGAGAAAGCCACAAATCCCTATGTCAACTCAACAGGAAGCCTTACTCTAACGTTACAGCTCAGGAGGAAAGTAGACTTGCATGTCTCCAAATGAGAGGAGGCCTGACTGACCTGTAGAAACTCTATAGGAACCCTGAGATCCGTTTCAGCACTGGAGAGGAACCCTGAGGTGGGGCCTCAGCTCCAGATGAGGACTTAGGACCCGGCACCGACTGTAGAGGAATCCTGAGAGGCCCCTCGCAACGCGCATGGAGAATGTACTTTCCTGAGGCCACATGAGCGGGTCCCTGAGTTCCCCGTCGTCACTCGAGTGGAATCCCAAATTTCCTGCTGCAACTAGAGAAAAATTTGGTGATTCTTCCCTCAAAAAGAAATGAGGCCCTTTTTCCACTGTGATGTCTCGAGAAAAATCCCACATTCCATCTTGAGCCTCTAAAGGGTCCTTTGCACCCTTGAGCAACTCAAAAAGTTCCGTGATATACCCGTCTCCACTCGAGAGGAACAGCGAGGCTCCTGCCACAACTCAAGAAGAGCCCCATTTTTCCCTCCTCATCTCGAGGTGAGGGGCCCTTTCCTGCTTCGTCAGGAAAGGAATCCCGGCATTCCCGTTGCACCTCAAGAGGAGGCGGTCCTACTTAAAAGTCGAGAAGAAATTCAGGGATCGTTCCACCATTCCAAACGACCCCGATGTCCCAGTCCACTCCAGATACACATGATTCTCCTGCACTGACTAACCTACCACACCGATTATTGAATCAAAACATGATGGCACGTGTGACAGCCCTTGTCACCTCGAGAGAAAGCCACCAATCCCTATGTCAACTCGACAGGAAGGCTGACTCTACTGTTACAGCTCGGGAAGAAAGTGGACTTGCATGTCTCCACATAAGGAGAGTCTTGACTCCCCTGTAGAAACTTCGTAGATACCCCGAGATCCACGTCAGCACTGGATAGGAACCCTGAGGTTGTGGCCTCATCTCCAGATGAGTACCTATTACCTGGCACTGACTGTGGAGGTATCCCAAGAGGCCCCTCGCAACTCCCATGGATTCTGGACTTCCCGGAGGCCACACAAGCAGGTCCCTGAGGTCCCTGTCATAACTCGAGAGGAACCCCAAGTTTCCTGCTGCAACTTGAGAAAAACCAGGAGAATTTCCCCTCAACGCTAGATGAGGCCCTTTTCCACTGTGCCTTCTCGAGAGAAATCCCACCTTCTCTCTTGAGCATCAAAAGGCTCCTTGACATCCTTGAGGCAACTCAAGAAGTTCCCCGACATACCCATCTCCACTCAAGAGGAACACCGAGAGTCTGGCCACAACTCAAGAAGAGCACCGTTTTCCCCCCCTCATCTTGAGACGAGGGTCCCTTTCCCACCTTCGCCGGGAAAGGAATCTCGACTTTGCCATCTCACCTCAAAAGGAGGCCGTCTCAACTTGAAAGTCGAGAAAAAATCCAGGGGTCTTGCCACTATTGCAAAAGACTTCGATGACCCAGTCCACTCCAGATACACCTGATTCCCCTGCACTGACTCCACTGTCACCCCAAGTATAGACTCACAACACGAAGACATTTGTTACAGTGCTGTGGCACCTCAAAAGATAGCCAGAGATCCTTATGTCAATTCGACAGGAAGCCTGACTCTACTGTTACAGCTCGGGAGGAAAGCGGACTTGCATGTGTACACATGAGACGAAGCCTGAATCCCCTGTTGAACTCCATAGAAACCGCAAGATCCATGTCAACACTGGGGAGGAAAATTGAGGCTGTGGCCTCAGCTTCATGTGAGGACTTAGAACCCGGTACCAGCTATTGAGGAATCCGGTGAGGCCCCTCGCAACTTGCCTGGAGACTGGACTTTCCTGAGGCCATAGGAGTGGGTCCCTGAGGTCCCCTTCATAACTCGAGAGGAACTTCAAGTTTCTTGACACAGTTCGAGAAAAACAAGATGATTCTCCCCTCAATGCGAGATGAGGCCCTTTTCCGCTGTGATATCTTGAGAGAAATCCCACCTTCCCTCTTGCGCCTAGAAAGGGTCCTTGACACCCTTGATGCAACTCAAGAAGTTCCCTGACATACCTCCACTCAAGAGGAACACCAAGGGTCCTGCCACAACTAAAGAAGAGTCCCTGTTCCCTCCTCATCTCATGTTGAGGGTCCCTTTCCCTGCTTCGTCGGGAAAGCAGTCCTGGCATTCCCGTCGCACCTCACGAGGCGGCCGTCTCAACTGAAAGTCGAGAGGGACTCCAGGTGTCGTGCAACCATTCCAACGACCCGGATGTCCCAGTCCACACCCAATACACCTGATTCCCCTGTACTGACTCGACCCTCACCCGGAGTATCGACTCACAACAGGATAACACGTGTGACAGCCCTGTGGCACATCCAGAGAAAGACACAGGTCCATATTTCAACTCGACAGGAAGCCTGACACTACTGTTATGGCTCCTGAGGAATGCAGACTCGCTTGTCTCCACATGAAACGAGGCCTGATTCCCTTGTGGAAACTCCATAGGAACTCCGAGATCCATGTCAGCACTGGAGATGAAACCTGAGGTTGCAGCCTCAGCTCCAGATGAGGACCTAGGACATGACACTGACTGGAGAGGAATCCCGAGAGGCCCCTCGCATCTCGCATAGAGACTGGACTTTCCTGAGGCCCAACGAGTGGGTCCCTGAAGTCCCTATAGTAATTCGAGAGGAACCCCTAGTTTCCTGTCAAAACTCCTGAGAAACAAGAAGATTCTCCACTCAACGTGAGATGAGGCCTTTTTCCACTGCCATGTCATGAGAGAAATCCCACCATCTCTCTTGAGCCTCAAAAGGGTCCTTGACACCCTTGATGCCACTCAAGAAGTTCCGTGATATACCCGTCTCCACTCGAGAGGAACACCGAAGGTCCTGCCACAACTGAAGAAGAGCCCCGTTTTTCCCTCCTCATCTCGAGATGAGGGTCCTTTTCCTGCTTTTCCTCTGGAAAGGAATCCAGGCTTTCCTGTCGCACCTCTGGAGGAGAGGGTCTCAACTTGAACGTCGAGAGGAACTCTAGGGGTCGTGTCACCATTCCAAAAGACCCCGATGTCCCAGTCCACCCAGACACATCTGATCCCCCTGCACTGACTCGACTGTCACTCCCAGTATAGACTCACAACTCGATGGCATGTGTGACAGCCCAGGGACACCTCGAGAGAATGTTACAGATCCCCATGTCAACTCGATAGAAAGCATGACTCTACTGTTACAACGTGGGAGGAAAGCGGACTTGCATTTCTCCACACGAGACGAGGCCTGACTCCCCTGTGGAAACTTCATAGTAACCACGAGTTCCATGTCAGCACTGGAGAGGAACCCTCTTCCCAGGGTCCAGCTCCAGTGAATCCAGTGATATTTGAAGCTGGGTGGCGTCATGTGGAAATACTCATTATTTAGAAATATAAGATTTGATTAGGAAGAAATACTATAGTAGGAAAATTTAGTGGAGAAAAGAGGCTGAATAACTTGTTTTACAGGGAAACCCAATAAAACTTGACTGGGTTTTCTTCAAGGAGCAGGCCCTATTTTAAAAGCTCTATTGCTCAAAAATATTCTCCCTATCATTTTCAACCTTAAACAATGTTCTGGGAGGTTTTGGATGCAAAATGGGGAGTTCTTAAGCCCTTAGGAGGCACAAGCGGAGATTGTGGTGGTCGCCTTTAATAAGATAAATTTTTAAAGGTTTTAGATTTTTAAAGGTTTGTGTAGAGGGGGAGGGGGCTCGCCAGGGCACTTGGCTGCAGCATCCTGTAAGCACTCTCCTTCCTCGGGAGGAAGTCTCCCTCCTTTTATTTGCCAATGGCAGAAAATATGATCTGAGTAGAAGGTGGAGGCCCACTACCATCCACCGCTATAGCCTCTCCCATAGGCTATCTAACAGCCTCATGACAGGGGTCCAGAAGATTTCTAATCATATTCCACAGAGCAAAAGCATTTACAGGAAGTTTTTCTGGCTCATGCAAAGTATAATAAGTTTCCAGCTGTTTGTCTACCATCACCCAAGTATTTAAATCCCTTTTCTGGAAACCAAGGACATTGCTCTTGTAACACTAGCATTTTTAACTTTAATTCCTCTTTTGTTTAACAGTAGCAAAATTACTTCTATAAAGAGTTGTCGTTCTTTTGACTCATTGTTACCCATGTCGGAAAATTAAGAGTTATAGAAAAGTCTGCCTTGTCAAGGTTTTACCTTAGCCAAGGGGGGTTTTCTTTTCAACCCGTAGAAAGTCTGCCTAGTCAAGGTTTTTTTTTTTTTTTTCATTTCTCAAGAGGGGTTTCTTTCAACCCGTAGAAACTCTACCTTGTCAAGGTTTCTACCCTTGCCAAGGGGGGTTCCTTTCAACCCATCTACCCTTCACTAAAGGGGGGTTTCTTTCAAACCGTCAAGTGGGTTTCTTTCAGCCCAAAACTTCCCACCCTTCTTTCCTTACCTATCTTATGCAGGGGAGTCTGCGACACCCTGAGTAGGGTGCTAGCCGTCCCGAAAACTGCACACTGGGGGAGACCTACCTTCGAATAGCCTGTTCCAGGCACCACTTGCCAGGGTCCAGCACCAGTGGATCCAGGGAAATTCGAAGTGGGGATGGTGTGGCGAGGAAATACTTGCTTATTTAGAAATATAAGATTAGATTAGGAAGAAATATTATAGTAGGAAAATTTAGTGGAGAAAAGAGGCTGAATAATTTGTTTTATGGGGAAACCCAATAAAACTTCAGGACAAGAAATTTGCACCATCTACGTTAGGCCACTGGTGCTCATTTGAATAGCAGAGGGTGCCCCGCCTTGTGCTCCCTCTCTCACGGGACTTAAAAGCTGGGGCAAGTAAGTAGACATGGTGAGCATCCTTGCTCCAGATGGGAATTCAGCCAGAAAATAGAGTAAAGAGAAGACAAGGGGGAAACCAGTCCAGCGACTGGCCCCTCCTCTATGGTCCAGAAAGGCCTTTTATACCTTTTTTTGTACATAGAGATCAATGGATAATATAAAATTATGCAGGGTCAACAGCTCTGACTCTTATCGAGACCAGGCTTTCTCGGCATACCTAGTTGTATACACAAGTCTTAGGTGATTTACATTATCTTCTGGCCAGAGGGCCAATTAACATTTTACAGCCCCTTTTCTGATAAGGGTTTGAAAACCAGAAGACTTATTTGCCCTAACAGTGTTGTTCTTCCCAAAGTCTGGTGCCATTCTCAGAAAGCATTAAATAAAGTTACATTCTTAGATAGAAAAGATACAACAATTTATAACAATGAAAAGGAGTACAGTGATTTATAAACAGAAAAGTAATTAACTTAAAAGTCTAGTATTGCTAACATCAAAACTACTATATTCCTATTTCTATATCACAATTACATTGATTAATATCATTCAGGTGTCTAAAAGATAAAGAATATGGAGTCCTGGCAGCAGTCATTGAGTCAACAGTGAAAACCCATCACCATTATGAGTTTTAGCTCTTAGAAAAGGCTCTGTATCTTTAAGATGCTTTGAACTTTGTTCTTCTCGATGTTGGGGGGCTGTAAACAGTTCACAAGTTGTAAAAAGTCCGGGGGTACCTGTCAGGCAACTTACATAGCCATTCAAAGGGGATTCAGACAGAGACAACTTTTTATATGCAAGAAACTGTTAACTGGAACCCTAAGTAAATTCCTTTGAGAGGGAGAAGAGTGGAAAGCACAGTACAATAAAGCAGGCAGACTCTGGCATTTTGGGGGTAGATGTTCAGGAAAATCCAGGAGGATCCCCGGAGGCCTGACTCGCCTTGCCCATCAGGCCTCATCGCATGAGATTGTCACTGGTGGGATATTTGGTGTGTCTCCGAGCAAGGTTGCACCCTCAGTTCCAGATGAGGACCTGGGACCCGGCACCAAAAGGAGAGGAATCCTGAGAGGCTCCTCGCAACTCGCATGGAGACTGGACTTTCCTGAGGTCACACGAGCAGGTCCCTGAGGTCCCCGTCATAACTCGAGAGGAACTGCAAGTTTCCTAGCGCAACTCGAGAAAAACCAGGAGACTTTCCCATAAGGGGAGATGAGGCCTTTTCCATAGCAGCTTCTCGAGAGAAATCTCACCTTCCCTCTTGAGCCTCGATAGGATCCTTGACACCCTTGATGCAAATCAAGAGGTTTCCCAACAAACGCATCTCCACGAGAGAGGAAAATCGAGGATCCCGCCACAACTCAAGAAGAGCCCCGTTTTTCCCTCCTCATCTCGAGGAGAGGGTCGCTTTCCCTGCTTCATCGGGAAAGGAATCCCGGCGATCCCATCGCACTTCAAGAGTAGGCAGTCTCAACTTGAAAATCGAAAGGAACTCCAGGGGTCATGCCATCATATCAAAAGACCCCGATGTCCCAGTCCACTCCAGATACACCTGATTCCCCTGTACTGACTCAACTGTCACCCCGAGTATCGACAAAAATCACGATGGCACGTGTGACAACCCTGTGGTAAATTGAGAGAAAGACACTGGTTCCTATGTCAACTCTACTTGGAGTTTGACTCTACTGTTAAATCTAGGAGGAGAGCGGACTTGATGTCTCCACAGGAGATGAGGCCTGATTCCCCTGGGGAAACTACATAAAACACTGAGATCCATGTCAGCACTGGATAGGAACACTCAGGTTGCTGCCACAGTTCCAGATGAGGGCCTAGGACACAGCAAAGACTGGAGAGAAATTCCAAGATGCCCCTTGCAACTCGCGTGGAGACTGGACTTTCCTGAGGCCACACGAGTGGGCCCCTGAGGTCCCCGTAGTAACTCGAGAGGAACCCCAAGATTGCTGCCTCAACTTGAGAAAAACCAGGAGATTCTCTCCTCCACGCGAGATGAGGCCTTTTTCCGCTGCAGCATCTCGAGAGAAATCGCACCTTCCTTCTTGAGCCTCGAAAGGCTCCTTGACATCCTTGATGCAAATCAAGAAGTTCCCCGACATATCCATCTCCACCCTAGAGGAACACCGAGGGTCCCGCCACAACTCAAGAAGAGTCCCGTTTTTCCCTCCTCATCTTGAGATTAGGGCCCATTTCCCTACTTGGTCGGAAAAGGAATCCTGGCGTTCCCGTCGCACCTCAAGAGGAGGTGGTCTCAACTTGAAAGTCAAGAGGAACTCCAAGGGTCGTGCCACCATTTGAAAAATCCCCAATATCCCAGTCCACTCCAGATACACCCAATTACCCTGCACAGCCTCGACTGTCACCCCAAGTATAGACTCACAACACGATGGCACATGTGATAGCCCTTTGGCACCTCGAGAGCAAGCTACAAATCACTATGTCAATTCAACAGGAAGCCTGACATTACTGTTACAACTCGGGATGAAAGCGAACTAGTATGTTTCCACATGGGACGAGGCCTGATTCCCCTATGGAAACTACATACGAACCTCGAGGTCCATGTCAGCACTGGAGGGGAATCCTGAGTTTGCCACCTCAGATCTAAGTGAGGACCTAGGACCTGGTATCGACTGGAGAGGAATCCCGAGAGGCCCCTAGCAACGCCCATGGAGACTGGCCTTTCTTGAGGCCACACGAGCGGGTCCCTGAGCTCCCTGTCATAACTCGAGAGGAACCTGCCGCAACTCGAGAAAAACCAGGAGGTTCTCCCCTCCAAGCAAGTGAGACCCTTTTCCACTTCGGCGTCTCGATGGAAATCACACCTTCCCTCTTGAACCTGGAAAGGGTCCTTCACACTTTTGCTGCAAACCCAGAAGTTTCCCGACATAGCCGTCTTCACTCGAGAGGAACACCGAGGGTCCTGCCACAACTCAAGTGGAGCCTCTTTCACCCTCTTCAGCTCGAGATGTGGGTTCCTTTCCCTGCTGCATCCGGAAAGTATTACTGGCATTCCTGCCACAACTCAAGAGGAGACCTGTTTCCCCCTTCTCAACTTGAGATGAGGGTTCCTTCCCTGCATCGTCCGGAAAGGATTCCTGGAGATCCCATCGCATCTCAGAAGGAAACACTCTCCACAGGAAAGTCGAGAGGAACTCCAGGGGTCCTGCCAACATTCCAAAGACCGCCAAATGTCTCCGTACACTCCAGAGGAACCTGACTTCCCTACACTGCCTCGATGGTCTCCCCGAGTATCAACTCACACCACGGTGGCACTTGTGATAGCCCTGTGGGAAAGCCTCGAGGGAAAGCCACAGATCCCTGTGTCAACGCGACGGGAAGCCTGACACTGCTGCTACAGCTCAGGAGGAAAGCGGATGTGCATGTCTCCACTCGAGACGAGGCCTGACTCCATTGTGGATATTACAGAGGAACCCCAAGATCCATGTCAGCACTGGAGAGGAAACCTCACGTTCCTGCCTTGGCTACAGACGAAGACTTAAGACCCAGCACCGACTGGAGAGGAATCCCAAGAGGCCACTCACAACTCCATGGAGACTGGCTTTTCCTTAGGCCACAGGAGCGGGTCCCTGAGGTCCCTGTCACAACTCGAGAGGAACCTGCCGCAACTCGAGAAATACCAGAAAGTTCTCGCCTCCAGGTGTGATGAGGCCCTTTTCCACTGCAGCGTCTCGAAGGAATTCACACCTTCACTCTTGAACCTCCAATGGGTCCTTCACACCCTTGCAGCAATTCAAGAAGTTCCCCTACATACCCGTCTCCATTCAAGAGTAACATCGAAGGCCCCACCAAACCTCAAGAGCAGCCCCGTTTCCGCCTCCTCTGCTCGAGATGAGGGTTCCTTTCCCTGTTTCATCGCAAAAGGTTTCCCGGCATTCCCATTGCCTCTTAAGAGGAGGCGCTCTCAACATGAAAGTCGAGAAGAACTCCAAGCGTCGTGCTACCATTCCAAAAGACCCCTAAATATCTCAGTCCACTCCAGAGGAACCTGATTTCCCTGTGCTGCCTCGAATGTCACCCCGAGTATCAACTCACATACGGTGGAACGTGTGACCGCCCTGTGGGAAAGCCTCGAGTGAAAGCCCTATATCTCTGTGTCAACTCGATGGAAAGTCTGATATTGATGCTACAGCTCGGGAGGAATGTGGAGGGTCATGTCTCCACTCGAGGCGAGGCCTGACTCCCCTGTGGAGTCTCCAGAGAAACTCCAAGATCCATGTCTGCGCTGGAGAGAAAACCTAAGGTTCTGGCATTGGCTCCAGACGAGGACATAGGACTCGGCACCGACTGGAGAGGAATCCCGAGAGACCCTTGCAACTCGCATGGAGACTGGCCTTTCCTGATGCACACAAGCGCGTCCCTGATGTCCTCGTTGTAACTCGAGAGGAACCTGCTGCAACTTGAGAAATACCAGGAGGTTCTCCACTCGAGGCGTGATAAGGTCCTTTTGCGCTGTGGAGTGTCAAGGGAAATCACACCTTCACACTTGCACTAAGAAAGGGTCCTTCACAACCTTGCTGCAACTCAAGAAGTTCCCTGATATATTCGGCTCCACTCGAGAGGAACAATGGGTGTCTCGCCACAACTCAAGAGGAGCCCCATTTCCCACTCTTCTTCTCGAAATGAGGGTTCCTTTCCCTGCTTCGTTGGGATAGGATTCCCGGCGTTTCTGTCACATATCAAGAGGACGCTCTCTCAAAAGGAAAGTTGAGAGGAACTACAGGGGTCGTGTCCCCACAACAAAGATCACCAAATGTCTCAGTACAATCCAGAGGAACCTTATTTCCCTGCTCTGACTCGACTGTCACACCGAGTATCAACTCACACCACGGTGGCCCGTGTGGCAGCCTGGGGGAAAGCCTTGAAGGAAAGACACAGATTCCTGTGTCAACTCGACAGGAAGCCTGACACTCATGCTACAGCTCGGGTGGAAGGCGGACGTGCATGTTTTCACTCGAGAAAAGGCCTCACTCCCCTTTAGAGACTCAAGAGGAACCCCAAGATCCATTTCATCACTGGAGAGGAAACCTGAGGTTCTGGCCTCGGCTCCAGACAAGGACTTAGGACCCGGCACCGACTGGAGAGGAATCCTGAGAGGTCCCTCGCACCTCGTATGGAGACTGGCTTTTCCTGAGGACAC
Organism: Capricornis sumatraensis; assembly: GCF_032405125.1. Classification (NCBI taxonomy): domain Eukaryota; kingdom Metazoa; phylum Chordata; class Mammalia; order Artiodactyla; family Bovidae; genus Capricornis; species Capricornis sumatraensis. The sequence continues at coordinate 5,686,421 of NW_027184612.1, forward strand.
ATGAGCGGGTCCCTGAGATCCTCCTCATAACTCAAGGGGAACCTGTCGCAACTCGAGAAAAACCAGGAGGTTCTCCCCTCCAGGCGATATGAAGTCCATTTCCGCTGCAGCGTCTCCAGGAAAATCACACCTTCCCTCTTGAACCTAGAAAGGGTCCTTCACACCCTTGCTGCAACTCAAGAAGTTTCCCCACATACCCGTTTCCACTCGAGAGGAAGACAGAGGGTTGCGTCACAACTCAAGTGGAGCCCCGTTTTCCCCTCCCCCGCTTGAGTGAGGGTTCCTTTACCTGCTTCATAGGGAAAAGATTCCCGGCGTTCCCATCGAATCTCAAGAGGAGGCGCTCACAACAGCAAAGTCGAGAGGAACACCAGGGGTCATTCCACCATTCCAAAAGACCCCAAAATGTCTCAATCCACTCCAGAGGAACCTGGTTTCCCTGCACTGCCTCGACTTTCACGCCGAGTATCGACTCACACCACGGTGGCACGTGTCACAGCCCTGTGGGAAAGCCTCGAGGGAAAGCTACAGATCCCTGTTCAATTCGACGGGAAACCTGACACTGCTGCTACATCTCCGAGGAAACCGGACGTCATGTCTCCACTCGAGACAAGGCCTGACTCCCATGTGGAGACTCCTGGGGAACCCCAAGATCCATGTCAGCACTGGAGAGGAAACCTGAGGTTCTGGCCTCGTCTCCAAACCACGACTTAGGACACAGCACTGGCTGGAAAGGAATTCCAAGAGACCCCTTGTACCTCTCATGGATATTGGCCTTTCCTGAGGCCGCACGAGTGGGACCCTCTGCTCCCCATCGGAACTGCAGAGGAACCTTCCGCAACTCGAGAAAAAACAGATGGTTCTCCACTCCAGGGGAGATGTGGCCCTTTTCTGCTGCAGCGTCTCAAGGGAAATCACACGTTCCCTCTTGAACCTGGAAAGGGTCCTTCACTCTGTTGCAGCAACTCAAGAAGTACCCCGACATACCAGTCTCCACTCGAGCAGAACACTGAGGATCCCGCCACAACTCAAGAGGAGACCCGTTTCCCTCTCCTCCACTCGAGATGACGGTTCCTTTCCGTGCTTCGTTAGAAAAGGATTCCCAGCGTTCCCGTCACATCTCAAAAGGAGGCGCTCTCAACATGAAAGTCGAGAGGAACTCCAGGGGCCATACCACCATTCCATAAGACCCCCAAATGTCTCAGTCCACTCCAGAGGAACCTGATTTCCCTGCACTGCTTTGACTGTCACCCTGAGTGTCGACTCACTCCACAGTGACATGTGTGACAGCCCTGTGTTAAAGCCTTGAGGGCAAGCCACAGTTCCCTGTGTCAACTCGACAGGAAGCCTGACACTGCTGGTACAGCTTGGGAGGAACACGGACGTGCATGTCTCTACTCGAGACATGGCCTGACTCCCCTGTGGAAACACCTAAAGTACCTCTATATCTTTGTCAGCACTGTAGAGGAAACCTCAGGTTCTGGCCTCGGCTCCAGATGAGGACTTAGAACCAGACACTGATTGGAGAGGAATTCTGAGCGGCCCCTCGCAACTTGCATGGTGACTGGCCTTTCCTGAGGCCACACGAGAGGTCCCTTTGGTCCCCGTTATAACACGAGATAAACCTGCCACAGCTCAAAAAACACCAGGTTCTCCCCTCCAGGCAAGATGAGGCCCTTTTCCACTGCAGCATCTCGAGGGAAATTACAGCTTTCCTGTTAAACGTCAAATGGGTCCTTCACAACCTTGCAGTAACTCAAGAAGTTCCCCGACATAGCCGTCTCCTCTTGCAAGGAACATCAACGGTCCCGCTACAACTTAAGAGGAGCCCCGTTTCCCCCTACTCGGCTGGAGATAAGGGTTCCTTTACCTGTTTCTTCGGGAAGGATTCCCGGGGTTCCCGTCGCATCTCAAGAGGAGACACTTTCAACAGGATAGTTGAGAGGAACTCTAGGGTTCCTGCCAGCTTTCCAAAATTAAAGATTGTTGTTGAATTACGACGCCGGGATTCTTGACCCCCGAATGAGAAGAGTTCAATCCAGGCCAGAGACGAGGCTTGATCGCTCAGAGCTTTTGTGTAATAAAGTTTTATTCAGGTATAAAGGAGATAGAGAAAGCTTCTGACATAGGCATCAGAAGGGGTCAGAAAGAGTACCCCCCTGCTAGTCTTTACCTGGACGTTATATAGTTTCAGCAGTCTGTAAATGAAAGAAAAGAATGTCTCAAAACTTAGAATGGCACCAGGCCCCTCACCCATAGGATGCATTTTGGGATAATCTTGGCTCCAAATGGTTCATCTTGGGCCATAAAAGGATTAACTTGAATCTTGAAGAAGGGCAGAGCATCATACAAATAGTGTTATTTACATAGATTAGAGGAACAATATCGGAGTATAACATACTGGTTTTTAAACTAGGTTCTGAGCCAAAAGGTGGAACCGACTTGAAGACAGAGTTTGGGGTAAATGCATAGTACATTAGAATAACTTAAGATAAACATTTCCATAAGATAAAGGCATTGGTTAGCTTCAGGTGAAACCAGGTGTCATGGCAACACAAAATTTTAAGAGAAACCTCCTTTTAAATTTGTATAGAGAAGGGAAAAAATATTGATAGTTTGTTTCCTCCTGCTGCTTGAAAGAGATAAAAATGTCTGACACTTGCAGGCTATTTCCTCCATTTGGAGACCCATGGCCTTCCTGCCTGTTGCCCTCTCATTCCCCCCTTTTCTTTTAGGAGGATTATGTTGCCTAGGGAAAAGGGGCGTCGTTTTCATTCCATAACTGCTTCCGAGCTGAGAAGGGGACTTGTCCCTAAATTGACGAGGCAACATATTCTCCTAATCCTCTTATTGAGGATATCTGATCCAGGGGCCCCAAATAGTAGTTGGAGGCAGCTGTAAGGGTAGCAGGAGTTTGAGCAACCATTTGTAACTTGAAAGCTTTCATGTGGCTAGAAACAAATCCAGTTATACAGTTACAGATGCAGGGAGCAAATAGTAAAAACAAAACAATCAGAATTATTGTAATTAAGATAGTTGTACACCATGGGGAACGAGTTAATGTCTCCCAAAGTGAGGCAAATGAGGCTTCAGGAGTATCTATGGCCTCAATCATCTTGTTAATGTGTTTAGTAAAATGAGTAACATTCGTGTTTATATCAGGTATATATGTACAGCATTGGATATGAATAATAGCACACGTTCCTCCTTGTGCACCTTTCAGAATATCTAAAGCCAATCTGTTTTGTAAAACCACCTTTTTAATTTGTGCTTGTTCAGCATTAAGATTTGAAATAGCCTTTTGAGAATCGTGTAATACCTGTTGAGTAAAATTAGTCAAAGCATCCACTCATAGCATAACATCTGTAGTTCCCAAAGAGGGAACAAAGACTGCAGCCAAATAATCATACCAGGGAAATGCAGACCTTGCCCACCGAGTTTTAAAGTGGGGTAAATTAGCAGGCTTTTCTGGGAGCTCTGAAAATATAAAGCCAGGAGTAAAGGCTAGACCCAGGGTGCATCTCCCTATCCAACCAGGGGGAAGCCATGCCCATAGGTAAGAGCCACATATCCAATAAGTCCCATTTGGAGCAAGCCAGCGTGACTGAGATATCCAGTCCCAATTAGTGCCTGGCCAGACAAAGGGAGAACCTGAACTGGGGTTGGAAAACACGGGCATGATTACATTGCATATTTCCTGAGGCAAAAATCCCAATTGTTTCCAATCATTGTAATTAAGTTGTTGGCTAACTTTTGGGAATGGCTTTGTTTGTTCCCAGCATATAGGGGCAGTAGATATTAAATGTCGTTTTTCAGGAGTTAGCCATATAACCTCATCCCATATTTGATAAACGTCAGGTAAAAATCCATTAGATTTAGACCTATTTGCCTTATGTGTAGCAAAATAGTCATTGAACCAAGACAATGTATAATCAAAATTAAAAGTCACATTATGTGCATAGTTAGAGTACAAAGTGCTGCACCAGTCCATTTTAGGGTTGGTAGATGTCATCAGATGAAGAAGAGACATTGCATGTAATTGTTGTTGAAGATATTTACACACTTGGTGAAAGTCTTTTTCTTGAAGTGGAGATGTCCACCACGGGAAGCCTTCCACTGATGAAGAGGGGAGTGCTCCACAGACCCAGCAGTTAGACCGATTGTGGAATGTAGCCTCGAAGTGAGCCCAGGACAGGAAGGCATTGTCCTGAGGATCAAACGGCAGACTCAGGATATTTGGAGTCAGCAGAAGTAAGCTCACATAGGTTATCCTGCCTATCTGAAAAGTATAAAGTCAGAACATAGAAAGTAAAGATGTAAAAAGATGTCACTTAGTTTTGGTCACGGTGCCACCTCTTAACTCGAGTGTGATGTACCCATGAATCAATTCCTCGCACTTTGACAGCTGTGGGAGAAGAAAGAATAACCTGGTAAGGGCCTTCCCAGAGGGGCTCAAGGGATGGGCTCCCAGATCCCAAAGTTTTTATAAGGACATCAGTTCCTGGCTCAAATAGAGGCTTGCTTGACTCAGAGGCGGGGTCAGGAGTCATCTCCCAGAGTTCTATTAATGCCTGTTGAAAAGCTGAGAGCTGAGTTACATAACTAGTTAATTCCAAGGCTTCAGGGTCTATAACAATGTCTGTGCATAAGAAAGGCCTTCCATAAATACATTCAAAGGGGGACAGTCCCTCCTTTCTGGGGGCAGTTCGAGACCTCATTAAAGATATGGGTCGGACTTTAATCCAATTGTCCTGCATCTCTTGAGTTAATTTGCACAGATGTCTTTTGATAATATCTTTAGCTTTTTCAACCTTTCCTGAGGATTGGGGTCTCCAGTAACAGTGTAAGTGATATTTTATTCCTAGAGCTTTAGATAACCCCTGAGTTACAGCAGCTTTAAAGGCGGAGCCATTGTCACTCTGAAGGCTCCGTGGCAGCCCAAACCTTTGGATAATTTCATGGATTAAAATCTTTATAACCTCCTTAGCCTGTTCACTACGATAGGGAAAAGCTTCAATCCATCCAGTAAAAGTATCTACCCAAACTTATAAGCAAGAATATCCATTAGCTTTTGGCATATGAGTAAAATCAATTTCCCAGTCCTCTCCAGGATACTTCCCACTTCGTTGTAATCCATATTTTGCTAGTTTTTCAGTCTTTGGGTTATTTTTCTGACGAACCTCACACCTTTTGATAATATTTTTTAAAGTTTTTATTACATTTTTACCTTCAAACAAACGAGAAGCCATTTGGTAAGTACTCTCTGCACCCAAATGAAAACTCTGATGTAAACCCTAAAGAATTTTCCATTAAGCATTTTCAGGAATTATTAATATTCCATCCTCAGACTGTAACCATCTTTTATCAGTAATCTGTGTTCTTCTTTTTTTATATCTTTCTAATTTTTTTTTCAGTATATATATATATATATAGTTCCACAGGACCTGTCCAGATCAAAGGTGTCTGCAGTGAAGGGGTTTCATAAAGTGCCGCTTTTTTGGCTTGACAGTCAGCCAACTGATTACCTTCGGCTACTTTACTCCCATCCCTGCTGTGCCCTTTGCAATGCATAACAACTTCTTTAGGACAATGTATAGCAGATAAAATCTCTCGATCTCTCTGAAATGCTTAATAGGTTCACCTGTTGCTGTTTTACACTGTCTTTCTTTCCATATTGCAGCATGACCATGTAAAGTCAAATAAGCATATTTAGAGTCCATGTAGATATTTACCTGCTGCCCTTTGCTTAACTCTAGAGCTCGGGTCAGAGCCACAAGCTCTGCTAACTGAGCACTGGTTCCCTGGGGGAGAGATTTTGCTTCCAAAACCTGTTCAGCAGTCACCACGGCATAACCTGCTTTACGCTTTCCATCCCAAACAAAATAACTGCCATCTGTAAATATTTCCAGGTCAGGATTGTCTAAAGGGGTATCCATTAGATCTTCCCGAGCTTCATAGTTTAAAGTTAGGAATTGAGAATAATAGTGATCAGATGTTTCATTTTCCTTCTCAGGAAGGAAAGTGGCAGGATTTAAATTCCCACAAACTTTAAGCTTAGTTACTGGTCCTTCTAACAACAATGACTGGTATTTAAGAAGCCTACTGTCTGTCATCCAAATATTAACCTTAGAATTTAAGATTCCACTCACATCATGAGAAGTCAGTACAGTAAGGTTTCATCCATTAATTATTTTTAAAGCTTCAGGTGCTAATAAAGCCGCTGCCCCAATGACTCTTAGGCAGTGGGGCCACCCACGTGAAATTACATCTAAATCTCTACTTAGATAAGCAATAGGTTGCTGGTGAGGCCCTCAGGCTTGTGTCAAAACTTTCAAGGCCATACTTTTCCTTTCAGTGACAAACAAATTAAATTCTGATCCTGTGGGAAAGCTCAGAGCAGGAGCTTGCAGGAGAGCAGTCTGAAGAACCTTAAAAGCCTTTTGAGTTTCTGGAGACCAAACCAGTTCATCAGTTTGGGCCTGCTGAGTTTCAGCTGTAAGTTTATATAAAGGCCGGGCAAGTTCCCCATAAGCCGGAATCCAAATTCGACAGTAACCTGTGATTCCCAAAAATCCTCTCAATTGTCTTAAGTCATAGGTAGGGGATGATTTAGTATAGGCTTAATTCTCTCAGGGCCTATGGCCCTAGTCCCTTCTGATATGATTAGGCCCAGATATCTTACAGATTGCTGACAAAGCTGAGCCTTTTCTCTTGATGCCTTGTAACCACAGCCTGCCAACAAGTTTAAGAAATCTTCTGAGGCTCACGAACAAGCTTCCTCTGTCTCAGCACACAGCAAGATATCATATACATATTGTAACGCCACCGCTTCAGAGCTGTTAAAGTTTTGTAGATCCCATGACAAACTTTGTCCAAATAAGTGAGGACTGTCACAAAATCCCTGGGGCAAAACTGTCCAGGTTAACTGAGAAGTTGGATGCGTAGGGTCTTCAAAGGCAAATAGAAATTGACTTTCCTCTGCCAAAGGCACTGAATAGAAGGCATCTTTTAAATCAATTACTGAGAAATATTTGGCTCGTTCAAAAATTTCAGAAAATAGAGTATAAGGATTAGACACCATGGGGTGTAAAGGAACTACAGCCTCATTTATTATATGTAAATCTTGAACTAGTCTCCATTTACCATTTGATTTTTTTTTTATACCCAAAATAAGAGTGTTGCAAGGACTGTTACAGGGAATTAATAGTCCCTGTTCCTTTAAGTTTTTTATGATGGGTTTTAACCCTTCCTTAACCTCAGGTTTCAGTGGATACTGCTTCTAATGTGGAAATAAGTGTGGGTCTTTGAGCTTGACAACTACAGGAATAGCATTTTGTGCTCGACCCACAGATTTTCCATCAGCCCATACTCTAGGATTTACATTTTCTTCAACTAGATGAAGAGAAAGGGAGGGCTCCATATTCATAAAAACAGAGGCATGGACCTTGCTCAGTATATCCCTCCCCAAAAGGGGTGAGGGAGATTCTGGCACGATCAGAAACTCGTGTGAAAATAGCACAGAATCCCAGTTGCAAGATAAAGAATAACTGAAATAATACATTTTGGCTCGTCCAGACAGTCCCATTATGGAAGTGGATTGGGAAGAAAGTGGGCCAGGGGCTTCAGTAAGCACAGAGTAAGTTGCTCCAGTATCTAACAGGAAATTGACGGATTGGCCACCCACAATTATTAATACCTGGGGTACCTCAAATGTAATTATAACGGAGCTTGTGTGGGGACCCGCAGGCACCTTTAGTCCTGATTGTCTTGAGAATCTGACCCCGGAGACCTACGCCTCTGAGGGCAGTCTCTCTTCCAGTGTGGTCCTTTGCAGACCGGACATGGAGGCGGGGGCGGCTTAGATGCCTGAGGGCAATCCCGCTTGAGGTGCCCCTCCTTTCAACAGTAATAGCAAGCCCATCCCTTTTCATCTGGGTCCCTCTGGGCATTTTTCTCCGGCTGTTAAAGAGCGTTTTTCATAGCCATTGTGAAGGCTTCTTCCTTTTCCTTTGTCTTCTTTGCCTTCCTTTCTTTTCCTTATATTCCCTACCATAATAGACCATCTGAGCCAGTTGTAACAGAGTATCTAAAGACTGATTTGCTCCATACACCCGTTTTTGTAGTTTATGGCGGATATCTGGAGCCGACTGAGTGATATCTATCTTTTAAGATCACTTTTCCCTTCTTCCTCACAGAACCGGTCTAATTGTAAAACAGTATTATACTTAAGAGACCCTCCAACTGGCCACCATTCGCCATCCTCCAATGGATACCGTAGCCATGCAGTATCGCATAAGAACACCAGGTGTGTCTTCTTTAAGGCCTGGGGATCGAATCTATCCCAGTTTTTCAAGATACAGTTCGAAGGAGTGAGGCTGGCATTGTTAGCACCCATCTGTAAGAGAGAAAAAAGCGACCAGCGCCATTTTTCTACCAGAGGCGTCCCTCCCTGCTCTAGATGGGGGTGTAGACAGACTTTACATCAAAAACTTTTCCTTCCTGGTTGGACTTAGTCTGTACCTTACCGACGCAGGCATCGTCTCGACCCTCTCGGTTCTACCACCAAAACGGGATGGAGATGTACCAGGAGTAGACCTGATAGCATCTCTACCTGACGTCCAGCTCTTCACCTTTAACCTTGCTTGCCTCTGATGCCACCAGGGGTGCAATCAGAGTAACCTTCCAGAATGCCTCCCAAGCTAAGACCGCTGGGGGAAACATTCGTCACCTGAGTGCCTATGCATGACCCTGAGTATATTCCTGACCATAATAAGACCGATACAAACATAAAGCTGTGATGTTCTTTTCAAGCATCACCACACCAGTATAAGAGCCTCCTCTTGTCCACTAAGAGCCAGTGTTACCAAAGGAAAAAAACCCATTGCAATCCCAATCTGAGTAACCTTTAAACTCCGAGATGGTCTTGGAGCTAGAGCTCCACCTAGTTTCCAAACTTTTGATTCCTAGTGAGGCTAGGCAGTTTATTGACTACCAATCTAAGTTTGGGACCTAAGCCATAGTACACAGTAACAGTATAGATCACAAGTTCCTTGAAAGTCTAAGATCCGATAGATTAGGTTAGTGCTTCTAATTCCCAAGGAGTTATGAAATGGTCAAAGAGAACTAAAAGTTTGACCGAGAAAGGAGAGTTCAGTCCACACGCTTTGCCCGTTTCTGGTCAGTTCTCAAAGGAGTCATTGGGTGCCTCTTGGCATTGGCAGGTCGGTAGAAACCCCCGACAGGTTTCTGCCATAAGCTGTATGAGATCACCATGGAACCACAGAGCAGGGATCCTCACTTACTTCGCGCAGGACATGTCATTCATTCACACAAGCACACAGTAGAGTTAGTAAAGCACAGCAGAGAATGTATTCGCTAAGAGAACAAAGAACTAGAGCTCCAAGCATCCTTACCTTGTCCTGAAGGATCCCGGGCGAGACCCCAAGATGAAAGGTTGTTGTTGAATTACGACACCGGGATTCTTGGACCCCGGAGGAGAAGAATTCAATCCTGGGCCAGAGATGAGGCTCAGAGCTTTTGTGTAATAAAGTTTTATTAAGGTATAAAGGAGATAGAGAAAGCTTCTGACATAGGCATCAGAAGGGGGCAGAAAGAGTACCCCCCTGCTAGTCTTTACCTGGACGTTATATAGTTATCAACAGTCTGTTAATGAAAGAAAGGAATGTCTCAAAACTTAGAATGACACCAGGCCCCTCACCCATAGGATGCATTTTGGGATAATCTTGGCTCCAAATGGTTCATCTTGGGCCATAAAAGGATTAACTTGAATCTTGAAGAAGGGCAGAGCATCATACAAATAGTGTTATTTACATAGATTAGAGGAACAATATCGGATCATAACATACTGGTTTATCAACAAGGTTCTGAGCAAAAAGGTGGAGCTACTCTAAAGACAGAGTGTGGGGTAAATGTATAGTATATTAGCATAACTTAGGATAAATGTTTCCATAAGAAAAAAGGCATTGGATATCTTCAACAGAAACCAGGTCATGGCAACACAGAATTTTAAGAGAAACCTCCTTTTAAATTTGTATAGAGAAGGAAAAAATATCGCTAGTTTGTTTCCTCCTGCTCTTAAGAGAGATAAAAATGTCTGACACTTGCAGGCTATTTCCTCTATTTGGAGACCCCTGGCCGTCCTGCCTGTTACCCTCTCAAAAAGACCCACAAAAGTTTCATTCCACTCCAGAGGAACATGATTTCCCTGAACTGCCTCAACTGTCACCCCGAGTATCGTCTGACACCATGGTGGAACATGTGACAGCCCTATAGGAAAGCCTTGAGGGAAAGCCACAGATCCCTGTGTCAACTCGACGGGAAGCCTGACACTGCTGCTACAGCTCGGGAGGAGAGCAGACGTGCATGTTGCCACTCGAGACAAGGTCTGAAGCCTATGTGGCGACTTCAGAGGAACCCCAATATCAGTGTCAGCACTGGAGAGGAAACCTCAGGTTCCAGACTCGACTCCAGACGAGGACTTAAGACACAGCACCGACTGGAGAGGAATCCCGAAAGGCCCCTTGCAAATCGCATGGAGACTGGCCTTTCCAGAGGCGACACGAGTGGATTCCTGAGGTCCCCGTTGTAACTTGAGAGGAACCTGCCACAACTCGAGAAAAACCAGGAGGTTCTCAACTCCAGGTGAGATGAGGCCCTTTTCAGTGGTGGCGTCTCGAGGGAAATCACACCTTCGCTCTTGAACCTCCAAAGGGACTTTCACACCCTTGCTGCAATTCAAGAATTTCTCCGACATACCCGTCTCCACTCGAGAGGAAAACCAAGGGTTCAACCAAACTCAAGAGGAGCCCCGTTTTCCCCTCCTTCCCTCGAAATGAGGGTTCCTTTCCCTGCTTCGTCTGGAAAGGATTCCCGGCATTATCGTCGCATCTCAAGGGGTTGCACTATCAACAGAAAAGTCCAGAGGAACACCAGGGGTCATGACACCATTCCAAAAGACCCCCAAAGGTTTCAGTCCACTCCAGAGGAACCTGATTTCCCTGCACTGCCTCGACTGTCACACTCTGTATTGTCTCACACCACTGTGTCACGTGTGACAGCCTCGTGGGAAATCCTCGAGAAAAAGCCACAGATCCCTTTGCAAATCGATGGGAAGCCTGACACCGCTGATACAACTCGGGAGAAAAACGCATGTGAATATCTCCATTTGAGACGAGGCCTGACTACCCTGTGGAGGCTCCAGATGAATCCCAAAATCCATGTCAGCACTGGAGAGGAAACCTCAGTTTCCCGACTTGTCTCCAGAAGAGGACTTAGGACCCAGCACCGACTGGAGAGGAATCCCAAGAGGCCCCTCACAACTCGCATAGAGACTGGCCTTTCCTGAGGCCACACTAGCGGGACCCGGAGTTCCCCTTTGTAACTCGAGAGGAGCCTGCCACAACTAGAGAAGAACCAGAAGGTTCTCCCCTCCAGGCGAGATGAGGCCCTTTTCCGCTGTGGCATCTCAAGGGAAATCACACTCTCATTTTGAACCTAAAAAGAGTCCTTCACACCCTTACAGTAACTCAAGAATTTCCAAAACATACCCGTCTCCACTCAAACGAAACATCAAGGGTCCTGACACGACTCAAGAGGAGCCCTGTTTCTCCCTCTTCTGCTTGAGATGAGGGATCATTTCCCTGCATCGCTGGGAAAGGATTCGAGGCGTTCCCTTCTCATCTTAAGAGGAGGCACTCTCAACAGGAAAGTCGAGAGGAACTCCATGGGTCATGCCACCATTCCAATACACTACCAAAAGTCTCAGTACAATCCAGAGGAACCTGATTTCCCTGCACTTCCTTGAATGCCACACCGAGTATCCACTTAACCACGGTGGCACTCGTGACAGCACCGTGGTAAAGCCCCGAGGGAAAGACACAGATCCCTGTATCAACTCGACAGGAAGCCAGACACCACTCTACAGCTATGGAGGAAACCGAACGTGGACGTCTCAACACGAGACGAGGCCTTACTCCCCTGTGGAGACTCCAGAGAACCCCAATATCAATGTAAGCACTGGAGAAGAAACCTCAGGCTCTTGCCTTGGCTTCAGACCAGGACTTAGGCCCCAGCACAGACTGGAGAGGAATCCCTAGAGGCCCCTCACAACTCGAAAGAAGACGGGCCATTCCTGAGGCCACACGAGCGGGTCCCTGAGGTTCCCATTGTAACTCGAGAGGAACCTGTGGCAACTAGAGAAAACCCAGGAGGATTTTCCTTCAAGGCGAGATGAGGCCCTTTTCCACTGTGGCTTCTCGAGGGAACTCACACCTTCCCTCTTGAACCTAGAAAAGGGTCCTTCACATCCTTGAAGCAACTCAAGAATTTCAGCGACATAATCATCTCCACTCGAGAGGAACACCGAAGGTTCCACCATGACTCAAGAGGAACCCCGTTTCCCCATCCACACACTGAGATGAGGTTCCGTTCCCTGCTTCTTCAGGAAAGGATTCCCACTGTTCTCTTCGCATGTCAAGAGGAGGCACTCTCTACAGGAAAGTCGAGAGGAACTCCAGGGGTCAGACCACCATTCAAAAAGACCCCCAAATTTCTCATTCCACTGAAGCGGAACCTAATTTCCCTGATCTGCCTCGACTGACACCCAGAGTATTGACTTATACTACAGTGGTATGTGGGAGAGCCCTGTGGTAAAGCCTCGAGGGAAAGCCAAATATACCTATGTCAACGTGATGGGAAGCCTGACACCTCTGCTACAGCTCGGCAAGAGGGCAGAAGTGCATGTCACCACTCAAGATCAGGTCTGATTCCACTGTGGAGACTCCAGAGGAACCCCAACATCCATGTCAGCACTGGATAGAACTCCTCAGGATCAGGCCTCAGCTCCAGACGAAGTCCTAGGACCTGGTACCGACTGGAGAGGAAACACTATAGGCCCCTCCCAACTCCCACGCAGACTGGCCTTTCCTGAGGCCACAAGAGCGGGTCCCTGAGGTCCCGGGTGTAACTCGAGAGGCCCCTGCCGCAACTCGAAAACATCCAGGAGGTTCTCCCCTCCAGGCGAGATGAGGCGCATTTCTGCTGAGGCCTCTTGAGGCTAATTACACCTTCCCTCTTGAAATTCGAAAGGGTCCTTCACACCCTTGCTGCAACTCAAAAAGTTCCCGACATACCCGTCTCCACTCCAGAAAAACACTGAGGGTCCCAGGAACATCAAGAGGGGCCACATTACCTCCTCGTAGCTCGAGGTGAGGATTCAATTCCTGGCTTCAACAGGAAAGGTAACCCGGCATTCCCGTCTCATTTCAAGAGGAGGCGCTCTCAACAGGAAAGTCGACAGGAACGACAGGGGTAGTGCCACCATGCCAAAAGTCCCCCAAATGTCTCAGTCCACTTCAGAGAAACCAGATTTCCCTGCACTGTCTTCAGTTTCACGCCAAGGATCGACTAACACCAATTTGGCACGTATTACAGCCCTGTGGAAAGCCTCGTGAAAAGCCTTGAGGGAAAGCCACAGATCCCTTGATCCACGCGACGGGAAGCGTGACACTGCTACTACAGCTCGGGAGGAAAGAGGATGTGCATGCCCCCATCCGAGATGACGACTGACTCCCCTGTGGAGACTCCAGAAGCACCGCCAGATCCATGTCAGCACTGGAGAGGAATCCTCAGGTTCCGGCTACCAAGCCACACGAGGTCTTAGGCCCCGACATCACTGGAGAGGAATCCCGAGAGGCAACCTAGTAACTCACATGGAGACTGGCCTTTCCTGAGGCCAACAGAGTGGGTCCCTGAGATCCCTGTCGTAACTCAAGAGCAACTGCCGCAACACGAGAAAATCCAGGAGGTTCTCCGCTCCAGGCGAGATGAGGCCCATTTCCTCTGAGGCATCTCGAGGCGAATCATACCTTCCCTCTTGAACGTCGAAAGGGTCCTTCACACCCTTGCTGCAACTCAAGAAGTTCCCCGACATACCCGTCTCCACTCGAGAGGAAGAACGAGGGTCCCGCCCACATCAAGTGGAACCCTGTTTTGCCTCGTAGCTCGAGATGAGGGATCCTTTCCCTGATTCATCAGGAAAGAAATCCCGGCGTGCCTGCCGCATCACAAGAGAAGGCGTTCCCAACAGGAAAGACGAGAGGAACTCCAGGGACGTGCCACCAATCCTATAGTCCCCCAGATGTCTCAGTCCATTCCAGAGGAACCTGTTTTCCCTGCACTGCCTCGAATTTCACGTGAAGGATCGACCCACACCACTGTGGCATGTGGGACGGAACTGTTGGAAATCCTAGTGGGAAAGCCTAGAGTGAAAGTTACAGAGCCCTAAGTCAAAGCAAGGCGAAGTGTGACACTGCTGCTACAGCTCGGGAGGAAAGCAGACGTTCATGCCCCCACTAGCCAGGAGGACTGACTTCCCAGTGGAGACTTCAGAAGTACCACAAGAACCATGTCAGCACTGGAGAGGAATCCTCAGGTTCCGGCCCCGATTACACATGAGGTCCAATGCCCCAGCATCGACTAGAGAGCAATCCCAAGAGGCACCATAGCAAATCGCATGGAGACTGCCCTTTCCTGAGGCCACAAGTGGGTCCCTGAGGTCCCCATCCTAACACGAGAGCACCTGCCGCAACTCGAGAATATCCAGGAGGTTCTCCGATACAGGCGAGATGAGGCCCAATTCCGTTGAGGCCTCTCGAGGCTAATCACATTTTACTTCTGGAACTTCAAGGGTCCTTCACACCCTTGCTGCAACTCAAGAAGTCCCCCGACACACCCGTTGTCTCTCGAAAGAAAGCACGAGGGTCCCGCCCACATCCAGAGGAGCCCCGTTTCCGCCTTGTAGCTCGAGATGTAGGATCCTTTCCCTGCTTCGTCAGGAAAGAATTCCCGGCGTTCCTGCCACATCTCAAGAGGAGGCGCTCTCAACAGGAAAGGCCAGAGGAACTCCAGGGTCGAGTCACCATTCCAAGAGTCCCCCAGATGTCTCAGTCCATTCCAGAGGAACAAGTTTTCCCTGCACAGCTTCAAATTTCACACCGAGGATCGACTCACACCACATTGGCACGAGGGACAGCCCTGTGGGAAAGCCTCGTGGGAAAGCCTCGAGGGAAAGCCACAGATCCTTTCACCACGCGACGGGAAGCGTGACATTGCTGCTACAGCTTGGGAGGAAATCGGACGTGCATGTCACAACTCGAGACGAAGACTGACTGCCCTGTGGAGACTCCAGAAGTACCCCAAGATCCATTTTAGTACTGGAGAGGAATCCTCAGGTTCTGGCCCCGACTACACACAAGGTATTAGGCCCCGGCATCGACTGGAGAGGAATCCCGAGAGGCCCCTAGGAACTCGCATGGGTATTGGCATTACCAGAGGGCACCAGAGTCGGTCCCTGAGGTCCCTGTCATAACTCGAGGGCACCTGCCACAACTCGAGAAAATCCAGTAGGTTCTCCCCTCCAGGCGAGATGAGGCCCATTTCTGCTGAGGTGTCTCGAGGCTAATACACCTAACCTCTGGAACTTCGAAAGGGTCCTTCACACCCTTGCTGCAACTCAAGAAGTTCCCCGACATACCCATCTCTGCTCGAGAACAAGCACGAGGGTCCCGCCCATATCCAGAGGAGCCCCGTTTCCGCCTCATAGCTCGAGATGAGGGATCCTTTCCCTGCTTGGTCGGGAAAGAATTTCCAGCATTCTTGTCGCATCTCAAGAGGAGGCGTTCTAAACAGGAAAGGCGAGAGGAACTCCAGGGTCGTTCCAGCATTCCAAGAGTACCCCAGATGTCTCAGTCCTTTCCAGAGGAAACTGTTTTCCCTGCACTGCCTCGACTGTCACACCGAGGATCGACTCACACCACGGTGGCACGTGGGACACTCCTGTGGGAAGTCTCGTGGGAAAGCCTGGAGGGAAAGCCACAGATCCCTTGATCCACCCGACGGGAAGTGTGACAATGCTGCTACAGCTCGGGAGGAAAGCCCACCTGCATGCCCCCACTCGAGACGAGGACTGACTCCCCAGTGGAGACTCTATAAGTACCCCAAGATCCATGTCAGAACTGGAGAGGAATCCTCAGATTGCGGCTCCGACTCCACACAAGGTCTTAGGCCCCGCCATCGATGGGAGAGGAATTCCAAGAGGAACCCTAGTAACTCGCATGGGGACTGGCCTTTCCTGAGGCCACCAGAGCGGGTCCCTGAGGTCGCCGTCGTAACTCGAGAGCACCTGCCACAACTCGAGAAAATCCAGGAGGTTTTCATCTTCAGGGGAGATGAGGCCCATTTCCGCTGAGGCATCTCGAGGCTAATCACACCTAACCTCTGCAAATTCGAAAGAGTCCTTCACACCCTTGCTGCAACTCAAGAAGTTCCCCGACAAACCCGTGTCCCCTCGAGAGGAAGCACGAGGGTCCCGCACACATCCAGAGGAGCCTGGTTTTCGCCTCATAGATCGAGATGAGGAATCCTTTCCCTGCTCCATCGGAAAAGAATTCCCTGCGTTCCCGTCACATCTTAAGAGGAGGAGCTCTCAACAGGAAAGGCGAGAGAAACTCCAGGGTCGTGCCACCATTCCAAGAGTCCCCCTGAGGTTTCAGTCCTTTTCAGAGGAACCTCTTTTCCTTGCACTGGCTCCTCTTTCACGCCGAGGATCGACTCACACCACGGGGGCACGTGGGACAGCCCTGTGGGAAAGCCTCGTGGGCAAGCCTCGAGGGAAAGTCACAGATCGCTCGATCCACGCCACAGGAAGTGTGGCACTGCTACTTCAGCTCGGGAGGAAAGTGCACGTGCATGCCCCCACTCAAGACGTGGACTGACTCACCTGGGGAGACTCCAGAAGTACCCCAAGATCCATGTCAGCACCGGAGAGAAATCATCAGGTTCCGGCCCCGACTCCACACCAAATCTTAGGCCCCGGGATCGACCGGAGAGGAATCCCGAGAGGGCCCCAAGCAACTCGCATGGGGACTGGCCTTTCCTGAGACCACCAGAGCGGGTCCCTGAGGTCGCTGTCGTAACTCGAGAGCACCTGCCACAACTCGAGAAAATCCAGGAGGTTCTCCCCTCCAGGCAAGTTGGGGCCCATTTCCGCTGAGGCGTCTCGAGGCTAATCACACCTAATCTCTAGAACTTCGAAAGGGACCTTCACACCCTTGCTGCAACTCAAGAAATTCCTCAACATACCCGTCTCCACTCTAGAGGAAGCACGAGCTTCCCGCCCACATCCAGAGGAGCCCCGTTTCCGCCTCGTAGCTCGAGATGAGGGATCCTTTCTCTGCTTCGTCGGGAAAGATTCCCGGAGTTCCCGTCGCATCTCAAGAGGAGTCGCTTTCAACAGTAAAGGCGGGAGGAACTCCAGGGTCGTGCCACCATTCCAAGAGACCCCAGAGGTCTCAGTCCATTCCACAGAAACCTGTTTTCCCTGCACTGCCTCGACTTTCACACCGAGGATCGGCTCACACCACGGTGACACGTGGGACAGCCCTGTGGGAAAGCCTCGTGGGCAAGCCTTGAGGGAAAGTCACAGATCCCTTGATCCACGTGATGGGAAGCGAGTCACTGCTGCTACAGCTCGGGAGCAAAGTGCACGTGCATGCCCCCACTCGAGACGTGGACTGACTCACCTGCGGAGACTCCAGAAGTACTCCAAGATCCATGTCAGCACCGGGGAGGAATCCTCAGGTTCCGGCCCCAACTCCACACGAAAACTTAAGCCCAGGGATCGACCGGAGAGGAATCCCGAGACGCCCTCTAGCAACTCGCATGGGGAATGGCCTTTCCTGAGGCCACCACAGCGGGTCCCTGATGTCCCCATCGTAACTCGAGAGCACCTGCCACAACTCGAGAAAATCCAGGAGGTTCTCCCCTTCAGGGGAGATGAGGTCAATTTCCTATGAGGCGTCTGGAGGCTAACAACACCTAACATCTGGAACTTCGAAAGGGTCCTTCACACCCTTGCTGCAACTCAAGAAGTTCCCCGACATACCCTTGTCCCCTCGAGAGGAAGCACTTGGGTCCCGCCCACATCCAGAGGAGCCCAGTTTCCGCCTCCTAGCTCGAGATGACGGTCCTTTCTCTAATTCATCGGGAAAGAATTCCCGGCGTTCCCATCGCATCTCAAGAGGAGGCGCTCTCAACAGGAAAGGCGAGTGGAACTCCAGGGTCGTGCCACCATTCCAAGAGTCCCCCAGATGTCTCAGTCCTTTCCAGAGGAACCTGTTTTCCCTGCAGTGGCTGGACTTTCACGCTGAGGATCTACTCACACCACGGTGGCACGGGAGACAGCCCTGTGGGAAAGCCTAGTGGGAAATCTCGAGGGAAAGTCACAGATCCCTTGATCCACGTGACGGGAATCGTAACACTGCTGCTACAGCTCGGGAGGAAATTGCACGTGCATGACCCCACTCGAGACGAGGACTGACGCCCCTGGGGAGACTCCAGAATTACCCCAAGATCCATTTCCGCACTGGAAAGGAATGCTCAGCTTCCGACCACGACTCCACACAAGGTCTTAGGCCCCGGAATCGTCGGGGGAGGAATCCCGAGATGCCCCCTAGCAACTCCTATGGGGACTGGCCTTTCCTGAGGCCACCAGAGCGAGTTCCTGAGGTTCCCGTCATAACTCGAGAGCACCTGCCACAACTCGAGAAAATCCAGGAGGTTCTCCCCTCCAGGCAGATGAGGCCCATTTCCGCTCAGGCGTCTCGAGGCAAATCACACCTAATCTCTGGAACTTCGAAAGGGTCCTTCCCACCGTTGCTGCAACTCAAGAAGTTCCCCGACATACCCGACTCCACTCGAGAGGAAGCACAAGGGTCCGCCCACATCCAGAGGAGACCTTTTTCTGCCTAGTAGATCGACATGAGGGATCCTTGCCCTGCTTCGTCGGGAAAGAATTCCCGGAGTTCCCTTCCCATCTCAAGAGGAGGCGCTCTCAACAGGAATGGTGAGAGGAAATCCAGGGTCATGTCACCATTCCAAGTGTCCCCCAGATGTCTCAGTCCATTCCAGAAGAACCTGTTTTCCCTTCACTACCTCGACTTTCATGCTGAGGATCGATTCACACCACGGTGGCACGTGGGATAGCCCTGTGGGAAAGCCTCACTGGAAAGCCTGGAGGGAAAGCCAGAGATCCCTTGATCCTCAGGAGGGGAAGGGTGACACTGCTGCTACAGCTCGGGAGGAAAGCGCACGTGCATGCCCCCACTCCAGACGAGGACTGACTCCCCTGTGGAGACCACAGAAGTACCCCTAGTTCCAAGTGAGCACTGGAGAGGAATCCTCAGCTTCCGGCCCTGACTCCACACCAAATCTTAGGCCTGAGATCGACCGTAGAGGAATCCCTAGAGGCCCGCTAGCAACTCTCATGGGGACTGGTCTTTCCTGAGGCCGCAGGAGCGGGTCCCTGAGATCCCCGTTGTAACTCGAGAGCACCTGCCGCAACTCGAGAAAATCCAGGAGGTTCTCCCCGCCTGGCGAGTTGGGGCCCATTTCCACTGAGGCATCTCGAGGCTAATCACACCTAACCTCTAGAAATTCGATCGGGTTCTTCACACCCTTGCTGCAAATGAAGAATTTCCTCGACATATCCGTCTCCACTCCAGAGGAAGCACGAGCTTCCCGCCCACATCCAGAGGAGCCCCGTTTCCGCCTCGTAGCTCGAGATGAGGGATCCTTTCCTTGCTTCGTCGGGAAAGATTCCCGGAGTTCCCATCGCATCTCAAGAGG
Source organism: Capricornis sumatraensis (assembly GCF_032405125.1). Taxonomy (NCBI): domain Eukaryota; kingdom Metazoa; phylum Chordata; class Mammalia; order Artiodactyla; family Bovidae; genus Capricornis; species Capricornis sumatraensis. The sequence continues at coordinate 5,706,125 of NW_027184612.1, forward strand.
AGGCGCTTACAACAGTAAAGGCGAGAGGAACTCCAGGGTCGTGCCATCATTCCAAGAGACCCCAGAGGTCTCAGTCCATTCCACAGAAACCTGTTTTCCCTGCACTGCCTCGACTTTCACGCCGAGGATCGACTCACACCACGGTGGCACGTGGGATAGCCCTGTGGTAAAGCTTCACGGGAAAGCCTCGAGGGAAAGCCACAGATCCCTTGATCCATGCGATGGGAAGCGTGACACTGCTGCTAAAGCTCGGGAGGAAAGTGCACGTGCATGTCCCCAGTCGAGACGAGGACTGACTCCCTGGGGAGACTCCAGAAGTACCCCAAGATCCATGTCAGCACCGGAGAGGAATCCTCAGGTTCCGGCCCCAACTCCACAGAAGGTCTTAGTCCCCGGCATCGACGGGAGAGGAATACCGAGAGGCCCCCTAGCAACTCGCATGGGGAATGGCCTTTCCTGAGGCCACCACAGCGGGTCCCTGATGTCCACATCGTAACTCGAGAGCACCTGCCACAACTTGAGAAAATCCAGGAGATTCTCCCTTCCAGGGGAGATGAGGTCAATTTCCTATCAGGCATCTGGAGGCTAATCACACCTCACATCTGGAACTTCGAAAGGGTCCTTCACACCCTTGCTGCAACTCAAGAAGTTCCCCGACATACACTTGTCCCCTCGCGAGCAGGCACTTGGGTCCAGCCCACATCCAGAGGAGCCGAGTTTCTGCCTCCTAGCTCGAGATGAGTGTCCTTTCTCTAATTCGTCGGGAAAGAATTCCCGGCGTTCCTTCCCTGCAGTGCCTCGACTTTCACGCTGAGGATCTACTCACACCACGGTGGCACGTGAGACAGCCCTGTGGGAAAGCCTCGTGGGAAATCTCGAGGGAAAGTCACAGATCCCTTGATCCACACGATGGGAATCGTAACACTGCTGCTACAGCTCGGGAGGAAAATGCACGTGCATGACCCCACTCGAGACGAGGACTGACTCACATGGGGAGACTCCAGAAGTACCCCAAGATCCATGTCTGCACTGGAAAGGAATGCTCAGGTTCTGACCACGACTCCACACAAGGTCTTAGGCCCCGGAATCATCGGGGGAGGTATCCCGAGATGCCCCCTAGCAACTCCCATGGGGACTGGCCTTTCCTGAGGCCACCAGAGTGGGTCCCTGGGTCCCCGTCATAACTCGAGAGCACCTGCCCCAACTCGAGAAAATCCAGGAGGTTCTCCCCTCCAGGCGAGATGAGGCCCATTTCCGCTGAGGCATCTCGAGGAAAATTACACCTAATCTCTGGAACTTCGAAAGGGTCCTTCCCACCGTTTCTGCAACTCAAGAAGTTCCCCGACATACCCGTCTCCACTTGAGAGGAAGCACAAGTGTCCCGCCCACATCCAGAGGTGCCCCTTTTCTGCCTCGTAGCTTGAGATGAGGGATCCTTTCCTTGCTTCATCGGGAAAGAATTCCCGGAGTTCCCTTCCCATCTCAAGAGGAGGCGCTCTCAACAGGAAAGGTGAGAGGAACTCCAGGGTCGTGTCACCCTTCCAAGTGTCCCCAAGATGTATCAGTCCATTTCAGAAGAACCTGTTTTCCCTGCACTGCCTCGACTTTCACGCTGAGGATTGACTTACACCACAGTGGCACGTGGGATAACCCTGTGGGAAAGCCTCATGGGGAAGCCTCGAGGGAAAGCCACAGATTCCTTGATCCATGCGACGGGAAGCGTGGCACTGCTGCTAAAGCTCGCGAGGAAAGTGCACGTGCATGCCCCCAGTCGAGACGAGGACTGACTCCACGTGGAGACTCCAGAAGTACTCCAAGATCCATGTCAGCACCGGAGAGGAATCCTCAGGTTCCGGCCCCAACTCCACAGAAGGTCTTAGTCCCCGGCATCGACGGGAGAGGAATACCGAGAGGCCCCCTAGCAACTCGCATGGGGAATGGCCTTTCCTGAGGCCACCACAGCGGGTCCCTGATGTCCACATCGTAACTCGAGAGCACCTGCCACAACTTGAGAAAATCCAGGAGATTCTCCCCTCCCGGGGAGATGAGGTCAATTTCCTATCAGGCATCTGGAGGCTAATCACACCTCACATCTGGAACTTCGAAAGGGTCCTTCACACCCTTGCTGCAACTCAAGAAGTTCCCCGACATACCCTTGTCCACTCGAGAGCAGGCACTTGGGTCCAGCCCACATCCAGAGGAGCCAAGTTTCTGCCTCCTAGCTCGAGATGAGGGTCCTTTCTCTAATTTGTCGGGAAAGAATTCCCGGCGTTCCTTCCCTGCAGTGCCTCGACTTTCACGCTGAGGATCTACTCACACCACGGTGGCACGTGAGACAGCCCTGTGGGAAAGCCTCGTGGGAAATCTCGAGGGAAAGTCACAGATCCCTTGATCCACACGACGGGAATCGTAACACTGCTGCTACAGCTCGGGAGGAACGTGCACGTGCAGGACCCCACTCGAGACGAGGACTGACTCACATGGGGAGACTCCAGAAGTACCCCAAGATCCATGTCCGCACTGGAAAGGAATGCTCAGGTTCTGACCACGACTCCACACAAGGTCTTAGGCCCCGGAATCGTCGGGGGAGGAATCCCGAGATGCCCCCTAGCAACTCCCATGGGGACTGGCCTTTCCTGAGGCCACCAGAGTGGGTCCCTGGGTCCCCGTCATAACTCGAGAAAATCCAGGAGGTTCTCCCCTCCAGGCGAGATGAGGCCTATTTCCGCTGAGGCGTCTCGAGGCTAATCACACCTAATCTCTGGAACTTCGAAAGGGTCCTTCCCACCGTTGCTGCAACTCAAGAAGTTCCCCGACATACCCGTCTCCACTCGAGAGGAAGCACGAGGGTCCCGCCCACATCCAGAGGAGCCCCGTTTCTGCCTCGTTACTCGAGATGAGGGATCCTTACCCTGCTTCTTTGGGAAAGAATTCCCGGCGTTCCCGCCGCATCTCAAGAGGAGGCCCTCTCAACAGGAAAGGCGAGAGGAACTCCAGAGTCATGCCACCATTTCAAGAGGCCCCCAGATGTCTCAGTCCAATCCAGAGGAACCTGTTTTCCCTGCACTTCCTCAACTTTCACGCCGAAGATGGACTCATACCTCCGTGGCACGTGGGAAAGCCCTGTGGGAAAGCCTCGAAGGAAAGCCACAGATCACTTGATCTACGTGACGGGAAGCGTGAAACTGCTGCAACAGCTCGGGAGGAAAGTGCACGTGCATGCCCCCACTCGAAATGAGGACTGACTCCCCTGGGGAGAGTGCAGAACTACGCCAAGATCCATCTTAGGACTGGAGATGAGTCCTCAGGTTCCGGCCCCGACTCCACACAAGGTCTTAGGCCCAGGCATCGAGGGGAGAGGAATCCCGAGAAGCTCCCTAGCATGTCGCATCAGGACTGGCCTTTCGTGAGGCCACCAGAGCGGGTCCCTGAGGTCCCCGTCGTAACTCAAGAACACCTGCCGCAACTCGAGAAAATCCAGGAAGTTCTCCCCTCCAGGTTAGATGAGGCCCATTTCCGCTGAGGCCTCTCCAGGCTAATCACACTTAACCTCTGGAGCTTCCAAATGGTCCTTCACTCCCTTGCTGCAACACAAGAAGTTCCCTGACATACCCGTCTCCACTCGAGAGGAAGCACGAGAGTCCCGACGACATCCAGAGGGGCCCTGTTTACGCCTCGTAGCTCGAAATGCGAGATCCTTTCCCTGCTTCGTCGGGAAAGAATTCCTGGCGTTCCCCTCGCATCTCAAGAGGAGGCAATCTCAGCAGGAAAGGCGAGTGGAACTCCAGGGTCATGCCATCATTCCAAGAGTCCCCAAGATATCTCAGTCCATTCCAAAGGATCCTGTTTTCCCTGCACTGCCTCGAATTTTACGTCGAGGATTGACTCAACCATGGTGGCACGTGGGACAGCCCTGAGGGAAAGCCTCTTGGAAAAGCCTCGAGGGAAACCACAGATCCCATGATCCATGTGACGGGAAGCGTGACCCAGCTGCTACAGCATGGGAGGAAAGCGCACACGCGTGCCCCCACTCCAGACGAGGACTGACTCCCCAGGGGAGACCCCAGAAGTGCCCCAAGGTCCATATCAGCACTTGAGAGGAATCCTCAGGTTCCGGCCCCGACTCCACACAAGGTCGTAGGCCCCGGAATCGACGGGAAAGGAATGCCAAGAGCCCCCTTAGCAACTCGCATGGGGACTGGCCTTTCCTGAGGCCACAAGAGTGGGTCCCTGAGGTCCCCGTCCTAACTCGAGAACACCTGCCACAACTCGAGAAAATCCAGGAGGTTCTCCCCTCCAGGCTAGATGAGGCCCTTTTCCGCTGAGGAGTTTCGAGGCTAATTACACCTAACCTCTGGAACTTCGAAAGGGTCCTTCACACCCTTGCTGCAACTCAAGAAGTTCCCCGAAATACCCATATCCACTCGACAGGAAGCACGAGGGTCCCGCCCACATCCAGAGGAGCCCCGTTTCCGCCTCGTAGCTCGAGATGAGGGATCCTTTCCCTGCTTCGTTGGGAAAGATTTGCTTCCGTTCCCGTCGCACCTCAAGAGGAGGCGCTCTCAACAGGAAAGGCGAGCGGAACTCCAGGGTCGTGCCACCCTTCCAAGAGACCCCCAGATGTCTCAGTCCAATCCAGAGGAACCTGTTTCCCCTGCACTGCCTCGACTTTCACGCCGAAGATCGACTCACACCATGGTGGTACGTGGGACAGCCCTGTGGGTAAGCCTAGAGGGAAAGCCACAGATCCCTTGATCCACGTGACGGGAAGCGTGAAACTGCTGCTACAGCACGTGAGGAAAGCACACGTAATGCCCCCACTCGAGATGAGGACTGACTCCCCTGGGGAGACTGCAGAAGTACCCCAAGATCCATGTCAGCACGGGAGAAGAGTCCTCAGGTTCCGACCCAGTCTCCACTCAAGGTCATAGGCCCAGGCATGGACTGGAGAGGAATCCCGAGAGGCCCCCTGGCATCTCGCATCAGGACTGGCCTTTCCTGAGGCAACCAGAGCGGGTCCCTGAGGTCCCCGTGGTAACTCGAGATCACCTGCCGCTACTCGAGAAAATCCAGGAAGTTCTCCCCTCCAGGCGAGATGAGGCCAATTTCCGCTGAGGTGTCTCGAGTGTAACCACACTTAAACTCTGGAACTTTGAAACGGTCCTTCACTCCCTTGCTCCAATACAAGTAGTTCCCCAACATACCCGTCACCACTCAAGAGGAAGCATGAGAATCCCGCTAACATCCAGAGTGGACCTGTTTCCGCCTCGTAGCTCCATATGCCATATCCTTTCGCTGCTTTGTTGGGAAAGAATTCCCGGCATTCCCGTCGCATCTCAAGAGGAGGCACTCTCAACAGGAAAGGTGAGAGGAACTCCAGGGTCGTGCCACCATTCCAAGAGTTCCACAGATATCTCAGACCATTCCAGAGGAACCTGTTTTTCCTTCACTGCCTCGAATTTCACGCCGAGGATCGACTCACACCAGGGTGGCACGTGGGACAGCCCTGTGGGAAAGCATCGAGGGAAAGAAACAGATCCCTTGATCCACGTGACGGGAAGTGTGACACTGTTGCTACAGCTCAGGAGAAAAGCGCACGTGCATGCACCCACTCGAGACGAGGACTGACTCCCCTGGGGAGACTGCTGAAATACCCCAAGATCCCTGTCAGCACTGGAAAGGAGACCTCAGGTTGCGGCCCCGACTCCACATAAGTTCTTAGGCCCCAGCATCGACGGGAGAGGAATGCCAAGAGGCCCCCTAGCATCTCGCATCAGGACTGGCCTTTCCTGAGGCCACCAGAGCCGGTCACTGCGGTCTCCGTCGTAACTCGAGAATACCTGCTGCAACTCGAGAAAATCCGGGAAGTTCTCCCCTCCAGGCAAAATGAGGCCCATTTCCGCAGAGGTGTCTCGAGGCTAATCACACTTAACCTCTGGAACTTCGAAAGGGTTCTTCACACCCTTGCTGCAACACAAGAAGTTCCCCGACATACCCGTCTCCACTCGAGAGGAAACACGAGTGTCCCGCCCACATTCAGAGGAGCCCCATTTCCGCCTCGTAGCTCGAGATGAGGGATCCTTTCCTTGCTTCGTCGGGAAAGAATTCCCGGCGTTCCTGTCTCCTCTCAAGAAGAGGCGCTCTCAACAGGAAAGGCGAGAGGAACTCCAGGGTCGTGCCACAATTCCAAGAGTCCTCCAGATGTCTCATTGCATTCCAGAGGAACAGTTTTTCCCTGCACTGGCTCGTCTTTCACGGCGAGGATCAACTCACACCATGGTGGCTTGTGGGACAGCCGTGTGGGAAAGCCTCGTGGGAAAGCCTCGATGGAAACCACAGATACCTTGGTCCACCTGACGGGAAGCGTGACACTGCTGCTACAGCTCCGGAAGAAAGCGCACGTGCATGCCCCCCACGAGAAGAGGACTGACTCCCCTGAGGAGACTGCAGTAGTACCCCAAGATCCATGTCAGCACCGGTGAGGAGTCCTCAGCTTCCGGCCCCAACTCCACACAAGGTCTTAGGCCGTGGAATCTGTGGGAAAGGAATGCCGAGAGGCCCCTTAGCAACTCGCATGGGGATTGGCCTTTCCTGAGGCCACCAGAGCGTGTCCATGAAGTCCCCGTCGTAACTCGAGAACACCTACCGCATCTCTAGAAAATTGAGCAGGTTCTCCCCTCCAGGCGAGATGAGGCCCATTTCCGCTGAGGAGTCTCGAGGCTAATTACACCTAACCTCCGGAATTTCGAAACGGTCATTCACACCCTTGCTGCAACTCAGGAAGTTCCCCGACATACCCGTCTCCACTCGAGAGAAAGCACGAGGGTCCCGCCCACATCCAGAGGAGCCCCGTTTCCGCCTCGTAGCTCGAGATGTGGGATCCTTTCCCTGCTTCGTTGGGAAAGAATTCCCGGCGTTCCCGTCTAATCTCAAGAGGAGACGCTCTAAACAGGATAGGCGAGAGGAATTCCAGGGTCGTGCCACCTTTCCAAAAGTGCCCCAGATGTCTCAGTCCATTCCAGAGGAACCTTTTTTTCCCTGCACTGGCTTGTCTTTCACGCCGAGGATTGTGTCACACTACAGAGGCACGTGGGACAGCCCTGTTGGAAAGCCTTGTTGGAAAGCCTCGAGGGAAAGACACAGATCCCTTGATCCACGTGATGGGAAGTGTGACCCTGCTGCTACAGCTTGGAAGGAAAGCGCACGTGCATGCCCCCACTCAAGACGAGGACCGACTCCCAATGGGAAACTCCAGAAGTATCCCAAGATCCATATCAGCACTGAAGAGGAATCATCTGGTTCCGGCCCCGACTCTGCACAAGGTCTTAGGCCCCGGCATTGACGGGAGAGGAATCACGAGAGGCCTATCACACCTCGCAAGTGGAATGGCCTTTCCAGAGGCCACCAGAGCGGGTCCCTGAGGTCCCCGTCGTAACTCGAGAACACATGCCGCCACTCGAAAAATCCAGGAAGTTCTCCCCTCCAGGCGAGATGAGGCCCATTTCCGCTGAGGGGTCTCGAGGCTAATCACACCTAACCACTGGAACTTCAAAAGGGTCCTTCACACCCTTTATGCAACACAAGAAGTTCCCCGACATACCCGTCTCCACACGAGAGGAAGCAAGATGGTCCCGCCCACATCCAGAGGAGCCCAGTTTCGGCCTCGTAGCTCATAAGGAGGGATCCTGTCCCTGATTCGTCGGGAAAGAAGTCCCGAAGTTCCCATCTCCAGAGGAGGTGCTCTCAACAGGAAAGGCGAGAGGAATTCCAGGATCTTGCCACAATTCCAAGAGTCCCCCAGATGTCTCAGTCCATTGCAGAGGAAACTGTTTTCCCTGCACTGGCTCGTCTTTCACGCCGAGGATCGACTCACACCACGGTGGCACGTGGGGCAGACCTGTGGGAAATCCTCGTGGGAAAGTCTCGAGGGAAAGCCACAGATCCCTTGATCCACGCGACGAGAAGCATGACACTGCAGCTACATCTGGGGAGAAAGACGCACCTGCATGCCCCCACTCGGGACGAGGACTGACTCGCCTGGGGAGACTCCAGAAGAACCCCAATATCCATGTCAGCACCAGAGAGGAATCCTCACGTTCCGGCCCCGACTCCACACAAGGTCTTAGGCCCCGGCATCGACGGGAGAGGAATCCCAAGAGGCCCCCTAGCAACTCGCATGGGGACTGGCCTTTCCTGATGCCACCAGAGCGGGTCCCTGCCGTCCCTGTCCTAACTCGAGAACACCTACGGAAACTCGAGGTGATCCAGGAGGTTCTCTCCTCCAGGCGAGATGAGGCACATTTGCGCTGAGGCATCTCGATGCTAATCACACATAACCTCTGGATCTTCGAAAGGGTCCCTCACACCCTATCTGCAACTCAAGAATTTCCCTGACATACGCGTCTCCACTCGAGAGGAAGCACGAAAGTCCCGCTCACATCCAGAGGACCCTGTTTCCGCCTCGTAACTCGAGATGAGGGATCCTTTCCCTGCTTTTTCGGGAAAGAATTCCGGCGAAACCGTCGCATCTCAAGAGGAGGCCCTCTCAACAGGAAAGGCGAGAGGAACTCCAGGGTCGTGCCACCATTACAAAAGGCCACCAGATATCTCCGTCCAATCCAGAGGAACCTGTTTTCCCTGCACTTCCTCGACTTTCACGCCGAAGTTCGACTCACACCACAGTGGCACGTGGGACAGCCCTGTGGGAAAACCTAGAGGGAAAGCCACAGATCCCTTGATCCACGTGATGGGAAGCGTGAAACTGCTGCAACAGCTCGGGAGGAAAACGCACGTGCATGCCCCCACTCGAGATGAGGACTGACTCCCCTGGGGAGACTGCAGAAGATCCCCCAAGATCCATGTCAGCATGGCAGAGGAGTCCTCAGGTTCCGGCCCGACTCCACACAAGGTCTTAGGCCCAGGCATCGAGGGGAGAGGAATCCCAAGAGACCCCCTAGCATCTCGCATGAGGACTGGTCTTTCCTGAGGCCACCAGAGCGGGTCCCTGAGGTCCCCGTCGTACCTCGAGAACACCTGCCACAACTCGAGAAAGTCCAGGAAGTTCTACCTTCCAAGCGAGATGAGGCCCATTTCCGCTGAGGCGTCTCAAGGCTAATCAAGCCTAACTTCTGGAACTTCGAAAGGGTCATTCACACCCTTGCTGCAACTCAAGAAGTTCCCTGACATACCCGGCTCCATGCGAGAGGAAGCACGAGGGGCCCTTCCACATCAAGAGAAGCCTCGTTTCCGCCTCATTGCTCGAAATGAGGGATCCTTCCCCTGCTTCGTCGAGAAAGAATTCCCGGCGTTCCCATCGCATCTCAAGGGGAGCCGCTCTCAACAGGGATGGTAAGGGGAACTCCAGGGTCGTGCCACCATTCCAAGAGTCCCCCAGATGTCTCAGTCCGTTCCAAAGGAAACTATTTTCCCTTCACTGGCTCGTATTTAACGCCAAGGATCGACTCACACCACGGTGGCACGTGGGACAGCCCTGTTGTAAAGCCTCTTGGGAAAGCCTCGAGGGAAAGCCACAGATCCCTTGATACACGTGACGGGAAGCGTGACACTGCTGCTACAGCTCGGGAGGAAAGCGCATCTGCATGCCCCCACTCGGGACGAGGACTGACTCCCCTGGGGAGACTCCAGAAGAACCCCAATATCCATGTCAGCACCAGAGAGGAATCCTCACGTTCCGGCCCTGACTCCACACAAGGTCTTAGGCCCCGGCATCGACGGGAGAGGAATCCCAAGAGGCCCCCTAGCAATTCGCATGGGGACTGGCCTTTCCTGAGGACAGCAGAGCGGGTTCCTGCGGGCCCGGTCCTAACTCGAGAACACCTGCGGAAACTCGAGGAGATTCAGGAGGGTCTCTCATCCAGGCGAGATGAGGCCCATTTGTGCTGAGGCATCTCGAGGCTAACACACATAACCTCTGGAACTTCGAAAGGGTCCTTCACACCTTATCTGCAACTCAAGAAGTTCCCCGACATACCCGTCTCCACTCGAGCGGAAGCATGAGGGTCCCGCACACATCGAGAGGACCCCGTTTCCGCCTCGTAACTCGAGATGAGGGATCCTTTCCCTGCTTCTTCGGGAAAGAATTCCCGGCATACCCGTCCCATCTCAAGAGGAGGCCCTCTCAACAGGAAAGTTGAGAGGAACTCCAGGGTCGTGCCACCATTCCAAGAGGCCACCAGATGTCTCAGTCCAATCCAGAGGAACCTGTTTTCCCTGCACTTCCTCGACTTTCACTACGAAGTTCGACTCACACCACGGTTGCATGTGGGACAGCCCTGTGGAAAAGCCTCGAGGGAAAGCTACAGATCCCTTGATCCACGTGACGGGAAGCGTGAAACTGCTGCTACAGCTCTGGAGTAAAGGGCACGTGCATTCCCCCTCTCGAGATGAGGACTGACTCTCCTGGGGAGACTGCAGAAGTTCCCCCAAGATCCATGTCAGCATGGCAGAGGAGTCCTCAGGTTCCGGCCCCGACTCCACACAAGGTCTTGGGCCCAGGCATCAAGGGGAGAGGAATCCCGAGAGACCCCCTAGCATCTCGCAAGAGGACAAGCCTTTACTGAGGCGACCAGAGCGGGTCCCTGAGGTCCCCGTCATACATCGAGAACACCTGCTGCAACTCGAGAAAATCCAGGAAGTTCTACCCTCCAGGGGAGATGAGGCCCATTTCCTCCCAGGCGTCTCGAGGCTAATCACACCTAACTTCTGGAACTTCGAAAGTGTCATTCAAACCCTTGCTGCAACTCAAGAAGTTCCCCGACATAGCCGGCTCCACTCGAGAGGAAGCACGAGGGTCCCGCCCACATCCAGAGGAGCCTCATTTCCCCATCGTAGCTCGAAATGAGGGATCCTTCCCCTGCTTCATCGGGAAAGAATTCCCGGCGTTCCCGTCGCATGTCAATAGGAGGCGCTCTCAACAGGAAAGGCGAGAGGAACTCCAGGGTCGTGCCACCATTCCAAGAGTCCCCAAGATGTCTCAGTACATTCCAAAGGAAACTATTTTCCCTTCACAGGCTCGTCTTTCAAGCCAAGGATCTACTCACACCACGGTGGCAAGTGGGACAGCCCTGTGGCAAAGCCTCGTGGGAAAGCCTCGAGGGAAAGCCACAGATCCCTTGATCCACGAGACGGAAAGGGTGACACTGCTGCTACAGCTCGGGAGGAAAGCGCACGTGCATGCCCCCACTCAAGTCGACGACTGACTCCCCTGAGGAGACTCCAAAAGTACCCCAAGTTCCATATCAGCACTGGAGAGGATTCCTCAGGTTCCGGCCCCGACTCGACACAAGGTCTGAGGCCCTGTCATAGACGGAAGAGGAATCCCGAGAGGCCCTCTAGCAACTCGCATGGGGACTGTCCTTTCCTGAGACAACCAGTGTGGTTCCCTGAGGTCCCTGTCGTAACTCGAGAACACCTGGCTCAAGTCGAGAAAATCCAGCAGGTTCTCCCCCCTCCAGGAGAGATGAGGCCCATCTCCCCTCAGGCGTCTCAAGGCTAATCACACATAACCTCTCCATCTACGAAAGGGTTCTTCACACCCTTGCTGCAACGCAAGAAGTTCCCCGACATACTCGTCTCCACTCGAGAGGAAGCACGAGGGTCCCGCCCACATCCAGAGGAGCCCCGTTTCCGCCTCGTTGCTTGAGATGAGGGATCCTTTCCCTGCTTCGTCGGGATAGAATTCCCAGCGTTACAGTCGCATCTCAAGACGAGGCCCTCTCAACAGGAAAGGCGAGAAGAACTCCAGGGTCGTGCCATCATTCCAAGAGTCCCCCAGAAGTCTCAGTCCATTCCAGAGGATCCTGTTTTCCCTGCACTTGCTCGTCTATCAGGCCGAGATTCGACTCACACCACGGTAGCACTTGGGACAGCCCTGTGGGAAAGCCTGGTGTGAAAGCCTAGAGGGAAAGTCACAGATCCCTTGATCCACCTGACGGAAAGCGTGACACTGATGTTACAGCTCGGGAGGAAAGCACACGTGCATGCCCCCACTCGAGAAGAGGCCTGAATCCCCTGGGGAAACTCCAGAAGTACCCCAAGACCCATGTCAGCACTGGGGAGGAATCCTCAAGTCCTGACCGTGACTCCACACAAGGTCTTAGGCCCCGGCAACGACGAGAGAGGAATCTCGAGATGCCCTCGAGCAACTCGCATGGGGACTGGCCTTTCCTGAGGCCACCAAAGCAGGTCCCTGAGGTCCCCGTCGTAACTCGAGAACACCTGCCGCAACTCGAGAAAGTCCTGGAAGTTCTCCCCTCCAGGCCAGATGAGGCCCATTTCCCCTGAGGCGTCTCGAGGCTAATCAAACCTAACCTCTGGAACTTCGAAAGGGTCCTTCACACCCTTGGTGCAACTCAAAAAGTTCCCTGACGTACCCATCTCCGATCGAGAGGAAGCACGAGGTACCCTCCGACATCTAGAAGAGCCCCATTTCCGTCTCATAGCTCGAGATGAAGGATTCTTTCCCTGCTTCGTCGGGAAAGAATTCCTGGTGTTCTCGTCGCATCTGAAGAGGAGCCGATCTCAACAGGAAAGGCCAGAGGAATTCCAGGGTAGAGCCACCATTCCAACTATCCTCCAGAGGTCTAAGTCCTTTAAAGAGGAATCTCATTTCCCTTCACTGGCTCGTCTTCACGCCGAGGATCGATTCACACCAGGGTGGCAAGTGGCACAGCGCTGTGGGAAAGCCTCGTTGGAAATCCTCGACGGAAAGCAACAGATCCCTTGATTCGCGTGACGGGAAGCATGACACTACTGCTACAGGTCGGGAGGAAAGCGCACGTGCATGCCCCCACACGAGAGGAGGACTGAGAGCCCTGGGCAGACTCCAGAAGTACCCCAAGGTCCATGTCGGCAAGGGAGAGGAATTCTCAGGTTCCGACCCCGACTCCACACAAGGTCTTAGGCCCCGGCATCGACGGGAGAGGAATCCCGAGAGGCCCCCTAGCAACTCACATGGGGACTGGCCTTTCCTGAGGCCACCAGAGAGGGTCCCTGAGGTCCCCGTCGTAACTCGAGAACACCTGCCGCAACTCGAGAAAATCCAGGAGGTTCTCCCCTCAAGGTGAAATGAGGCCCATTTCCGCTGAGGGGTCTCGAGGCTAATCACACCTAACCTCTGGAACTTCGAAAGGGTCTTTCACACCCTTGCTGCAATTCAAGAAGTTCCCCGACATACCCGTCTCCACTCGAGAGGAAGCACGAGGGTCCCGCCCATAACCAGAGGAGACCCGTTTCCGGCTCGTAGCTCGAGATGAGGGATCTTTTCCCTGCTTCGTCGGGAAAGTATTCCTGGCGTTCCCGTCGCATCTCAAGAGGAGGCACTCTCTACAGGAAATGCGATAGGGACTCCAGGGTCGTGCCACCATTCCAAGAAACCCCCAGAAGTCTCAGTCCATTCCAGAGGAACCTGTATTCCCTGCACTGCCTCGTCTTTCACCCTGAGGATCGACTCACACCACGGTGGCACGTGGGACAGCCGTGTGGGAAAGCCTCGTGGGAAAGCCTCGAGGGAAAGCCACAGATCCCTTGATCCACGTGACGGGAAGGGAGACACTGCAGCTACAGATCCGGAGGAAAGCGTCCGTGCATGCCCCCACTCGAGACGAGGCCTGACTCCCCTGAGGAGACTCAAGAAGTACCCCAAGATCCATGTCGGCACTGGAGAGGAATAATGAGATTCCGGCTCCGACTCCACACAAGGTCTTAGGCCCGGGAATCGGGGAGAGAGGAATCCCGAGAGGCCCCCTAGCAACTCGCTTGGGGACTGGATTTTCCTGAGGCCACCAGAGCGGGTCCCTGAGGTCCCCGTCGTAACTCGAGAACACCTGCCGCAACTCGAGAAAATCCAGGGTGTTCTCCCGTCCAAGCGAGATTAGGCACATTTCTGCTGAGGCATCTCGAGGCTAATTACACCTAATCTCTGGAACTTCGAAAGTGTCCTTCACACCCTTGCTGCAACTCAAGAAGATTCCCAACATACCCGTCTCCCCTCTAGAGGAAGCACGAGGGTACACATCCAGAGTATCCCCGTTTCGGCCTCGTAACTGGAGATGAGGGATCCTTTCCCTGCTTCGTCGGGAAAGAATTCCCAGACGTTCCCGTCGCATCTCAAGAGGAGGCGCTCTCAACAGGAAAGGCGAGAGGAACTCCAGGGACGTGCCACCCTACACAGAGTCCCCCAGAGGTCTCAGTCCATTCCAGAGGAACCTGTTTTCCTGCACTGCCTCGACTTTCATGCCAAGGATCGACTCACACCATGGTGGCATGTGGCACAGTCCTGTGGGAAAGCCTCGTGTGAAAGCCTCGAGGGAAAGCCACAGATCCTTTGATTAACGTGACGGGAAGCGTGACATACTGCTACAGCCTGGAAGGAAAGCGCACGTGCATTCCCCCACTCGAGACCAGGCCTGACTCCCCTGGGGAGACTCCAGAAGTACCCCAGATCCATGTCAGCCCCGGAGCGGAATCCGCAGGTTCTGGCCCTGACTCCACACAAGGTTTTTGACCCCGGTATCGACGGGAGAGGAATCCCGAGAGGCCCCCTAGCAACTCGCATGGGGACTGGCCTTTCCTGAGCCACCAGAGCGGGTCCATGAGGTCCCCGTCGTAACTGGAGAACACCTGCCGCAACTCGAGAAAATCCAGGAAGTTCTCCCTTCAAGGCGAGATGAGGCCTATTTCCGATGAGGAGGCTGGAGAATAATGACACCTAACCTCAGGAACGTCGAAAGGGTCTTTCACACCCTTGCTGCAACTCAAGAAGTTCACCGCCATACCCGTCTCCACTCGAGAGGAAGCACGATGGTCCCTCCCACATCCAGAGGAGCGCCGTTTCCCCCTCGTAGCTCGAGATTATGGATCCTTTCCCTGCTTTCAACGGGAAAGAATTTCCGGCATTCCGGTCACAACTCAAGAGGAGGGACTCTCAACAGGAAAGGCGAGAGGAACTCCATGGTCGTACCACCATTCCAATAGTCCCCCAGGTGTCTCAGTCCATTCCAGAGGAACCTCTTTTCCCTGCACTGGCTCATCTTTCACGCCGAGGATCGACTCACACCATGGTGGCACGTGGGACAGCCCTAAGGGAAAGCCTCGAGGAAAAGCCTCGAGGAAAAACCACAGATCGTTTGATCCACGCGACGGGAAGCGTGAAATTGCTGTTAGAGCCTGGAAGGAAATTGCACGTGCATGCCCCCACTCGAGATGAGGCCTGACTCCCCTGGGGAGACTCCAGAAATACCCCAAGATCCATGTCAGCACCGGAGAGGAATCCTCAGGTTCTGGCCCTGACTCCACACAAGGTTTTTGGCCCCGTTATCGACGGGAGAGGAATCCTGAGGGCCCCCTAGCAACTCGCATGGGGACTGGCCTATTCTGAGGCCACCAGGGCTGGTCCCTGAGGTCCCCGAGGTAACTCGAGAACACCTGCCGCAACTCGAGAAAATCCAGGAAGTTCTCCCTTCCAGGCGTGATGAGGCCTGTTTCCAATAGGCGCCTGGAGACTAATGACACCTAACCTCTGGAATTTCGAAAGGGTCTTTCACACCCTTGCTGCAACTCAAGAAGTTCACCGCCATACCCGTCTCCCCTCGAGAGGAAGCACGATGGTCCCGCCCACATCCAGAGGAGTCCCGTTTCCCCCTCGTAGCTCGAGATGAGGGATCCTTTCCCTGCTTTCAACGGGAAAGTATTTCCGGCGTTCCCGTCGCATCTCAAGAGGAGGCACTCTCTACAGGGAAGGCGAGAGGAACTCATGGTCGTACCACCTTTCCAAGAGCCCCCAGATGTCTCAGTCCATTCCAGAGGAACCTCTTTTCCCTACACTGGGTCATTTTTCACGCCGAGGATCGACTCACACCACGGTGGCACGTGGTACATCCCTGTGAGAACGCGTCGAGGGAAAGCCTTGAGGGAAAACCACAGATCCTTTGATCCACGCGACGGGAAGCAAAACATTGCTGCTACAGCCAGGAAGGAAAGAGCACCTTCATGCCCCCACTCGAGACGAGGCCTGACTCCCCCAGGGATACTCCAGAAGCAAACCAATATCCATATCTACACCGGAGAGGAATCCTCAGGTTCCGGCCCTGAATACACACAAGGTTTTTGGCCCCGGTATCGACAGGAGAGGAATCCCGAGAGGCCCCCTAGCAACTCGCATGGGGAATGGCCTTTCCTGTGGCGACCAGGGCGGGTTCCTGTGGTCCCCGTCGTAACTCGAGAACACCTGCCGCAACTCGAGAAAATCCAGGAAGTTCTCCCTTCCAGGCGAGATGAGGCCTATTTCTTATGAGGCGCCTGGAGATTAATGACACCTAAGCTCTGGAACTTCGAAACGGTCTTTCACACCCTTGCTACAACTCAAGAAGTTCACCGCCATACCCGTCTCCACTCGAGAGAAAGCACGATGGTCCCGCCCACATCCAGAGGAGCCCCGTTTCCCTCTGGTAGCTCCAGATGAGGGATCCTTTCCCTGCTCTCAAAGGGAAAGAATTCCCGGCGTTCCTGTCGCATCTCAAGAGGAGGGACTCTCAACAGGAAAGGCGAGAGGAACTCCATGGTCATACCACCATTCCAAGAGTCCCGCAGGTGTCTCAGTCGTTTCCAGAGGAAACTCTTTTCTCTGCACTGGCTCATCTTTCACGCCGAGGATCGACTCACACCAAGGTGGCACCTGAGACAGCCCTGTGGGAAAGCCTCGAGGGAAAACCTCGAGGGAAAACCACAGATCCTTCGTTCAATGCGACGGGAAGCGTGACATTGCTGCTACAGGCTGGAAGGAAAGTGCACGTGCATGCCCCCCCTCGAGACGAGGCCTGACTCCCCCGAGGAGACTCCAGAAGTACCCGCAAGATCCACGTCAGCACCGGAGAGGAAACCACAGGTTCCGTCCCTGATTCCACACAAGGTTTTTGGCCAAGGTATCAATGGGAGACGAATCCCGAGAGGCCCCCTAGCAACTCGCATGGGGACTGGCCTTTCCTGAAGCCACCAGGGCGGGTCCCTGAGGTCCCCGTCGTAACTCGAGAACACCTGCCGCAACTCGAGAAAATCCAGGAAGTTCTCCCTGCCAGTCAAGATGAGGCCTATTTCCGATGAGGAGCCTGGAGACTAATGAAACCTAACCTCTGGAACTTCGAAAGGGTCTTTCCCACCCTTGCTGCCACTCAAGAAGTTCACTGCCATACCCGTCTCCACTCGAGAGGAAGCACGATGGACACGCCTACATCCAGAGGAACCCCGTTTCCACCTCGTAGCTCGAGATGAGGGAATCTTTCCCTGCTTTCAACGGGTAAGAATTCCCGGCATTCCCTTCGCATCTCAAGAGGAGGCGCTCTCAACAGGAAAGGTGAAAGGAACTCCATGGTCGTACCAGCTTTCCAAGAGTCCTCCAGATGTCTCATTCCATTCCAGAAGAACCTCTTTGCCCTGCACTGGCTCATATTTCACGCCGTGGATCGACTCACACCACGGTGACACGTGGGACAGCCCTGTGGGAAAGCCTCGAGGGAAAGCCTCGAGGGAAAACCACAGATCCTTTGTTCCACGCGACGGGAAGCGTGACATTGCTGCTACAGCATGGAAGGAAAGCGCACGTGCATGCCCTCACTCCCGCCGAGGCCTGACTCCCCTGGGGAGACTCCAGAAGTACCCCAAGGTCCATGTCAGCACCGGAGAGGAATCCTCAGGTTCCGGCCCTGACCCCACACAAGGTTTTTGGCCCTCGTATCGACGGGAGAGAAATCCCGAGAAGCCCCCTAGCAACTCGCATGGAGACTTGCCTTTCCTGAGGCTACCAGGGCGGGTCCCTGAGGTCCCCGTCGTAACTCGAGAACACCTGCGGCAACTGGAGAATATCCAGGAAGTACTCCCTTCAAGGCGAGATGAGGCCTATTTCCGATGAGGCGCCTAGAGACTAATGACCCCTAACCTCTGGAACTTCGAAAGGGTCTTTCACACCCTTGCTGCAACTCAAGAAGTTCACCGCCATACCTGTCTCCACTCGAGAGGAAGCACGATGTTCCCGCCCACATCCAGAGGAGCCCTGTTTCTCCCTCGTAGCTCGAGATGAGGGATCCTTTCTCTGCTTTCAACGGGAAAGAATTCCCAGCGTTCCCTTCGCATCTCAAGTTGAGGCCCTCTCAACAGGAAAGGCGAGAGGAACTCCATGGTCGTACCAGCATTCCAAGAGTCCCGCAGATGTCTCAGTCCATTCCAGAGGAACCTCTTTGCCCTGCACTGGCTCATCTTTCACGCCGAGGATCGACTCACACCACGGTGGCACGTGGGACAGACCTGTGGGAAAGCCTCGAGGGAAAGCCTCGAGGGAAAACCACAGATCCTTTGATCCAAGCGACGGGAAGCATGACATTGCTGCTACAGCCTGGAAGGAAAGCGCACGTGCATGCCCCCACTCGAGCCGAGGCCTGACTCCCCTGGGGAAACTCCAGAAGTACCCCAAGATCCATGTCAGCACCGGAGAGGAATCCTCAGGTTCCGGCCCTGACTCCACACAAGGTTTTTGACCCTGGTATTGACGGGAGAGGAATCCCGAGAGGCCCCCTAGCAAATCGCATAGGGACTAGCCTTTCCTGAGTCCTCCAGGGCGGGTCCCTGAGGCCCCCGTCGTAACTCGAGAACACCTGCCCCAACTCGAGAAGTTCCAGGAAGTTCTCCCTTCCCGGCGAGATGAGGCCTATTTCCGATGAGACGCCTGGAGACTAATGATACCTAACGTCTGGAACTTCGAAAGGGTCTTTCACACCCTTGCTGCAACTCAAGAAGTTCACCGCCATACCCGTCTCCACTCGAGAGGAAGCACGATTGCCGCCGCCAGCGTAAGCAAGAGTTGCACCTGCACAGGGAGAGAACGGAGCTTCCCCGCTAAGAAAAATAAGAGAGAGACAAAAGTTGGGGTTGAGAGGATCAGACCACAATTGGCTGAAGCCTTTCTTTATTAGGCTAGAGTATTTATAGGATAATGTTCATGCCTTAAGACATGTACAAGATTATTTTTTAACCTCAGCATACAATCACTAGACCCTTACCATTGTGTACAGAGTATACTAAGTAATCTATCTTCTATGACATGTTGCAGGACACCCTGACCTTAAGGGCTGTAAAAACTCTTCAAGGGTGGCGGGACAGGGAGCTTAGGAACAATGCCTAAGGCTCTGCATACCTGCCGAGCAGCTCCCAAGACTTAACCCTTCACGGGCGGTCCCCCACAGCTCCCCTCTCTTTATTTTATTTTATTTTTTTAAAGCTCCATAAGGTGTCGGTGTTGCAACATGTTTTTATGTATCAGAATTTTCATGTGTAAGAATTCTTTAACAATACTACGAATAAAACAAGGAGCCAAACAAATCACGATAAGCACAACCATCAAAACCGTGCCCACAGCAATTATGCTTCGCCACAGTGAATGCAAGCTAGGGAATTTAGAAAATAAATTCTGTAAAAAATTGTCAACAGTATCAGCTATGTTTAGAGTAGCTTTAGGAGAATTTTCAATATTAAGAATTTCATTATATATTTGCAGTAGGTCTAGAGAAACATTAGTATTAAACCAAATTCCTTGTAGATGTTCCTTCACCTTATCCCACGGAAAGTCAGATGCATTATAAGCCTTTTTTGTAACACAAATCTATTTATAATTAGCATGACATTGAATTTTTATGCGAAAGCTAATGCTCTGAACTTGTTTTCCTAGAACTCTAACCACATCGTATAAAGCTGATAATCTATCTTCTATTTTTCTATCTATATCTTCTTGTGTTCCCATTACTTTAGTAACGTTATATGACAAGGAATCTACAGTTTGAGCAGCTTGAATGGATTGTGCTAGAGATACAGAAGCGGTAACAGCAGTTGCTATAAGGGTGATTAAAGATACTATACCCAGAAAAATCAGGCTCACACTTTTTTTTAGTGCAGTTAAGAGCCGTGTTAATGCGTTGTAGCAATTTTAAAGCAGTCTCGTCATACCAAGCTTCAGTTATTTCAACTGGTAACATTACAAAAGCAGGTTGTTTTACTATTATAACTTGTTCTCTTTTTGTAACACCTCTTATGCAATTAGTATGTATGCAATTAGAACAATTTAAATGATAAATATTCAATGACAATGTTATTTCCACATGGCCTTGTATCAACATAAATGGGTAAGGGACACAAGCTCGGGGATATAAAAACCCCGTAACTCCTACATTACCATATTTTCTCCCACTGATATTGGGTTGTAAATATAGACTATTGCCATGACAAAAAGCAGCCAAAAGTTTCCACAGTTCTGTTTGATATGTGTGAGCAGCGTTTACAGAGAGAATGGGTGGATGCTGTCCTCGATATTCAGGAAAATCAGGTTTTCCTCCAGGTGCCCAATCCCATAAAAAGGTGGTATTGGCATTGTTGATGTTGTACACCGACGCAACCCGGGCTCGACATAAAGTCCAAGGAGTGTCTATTTTTATGCGGATGCTTAGATGTTTGCCACAAAACGGAATGTCGAGAGGTCCAGTTCTGTCACGGTGCGATCTTTTTCCGGTTTTTTTATCAATGCCAGAAATAGTCACTCGAGAATAGGATATATCAGCTGACACCTGTATACAGTGAGGATGTTGTAATTGATAAGAAAAGCACATAGGATATTGCGTAGTAAGACCATAAAAGGAGATATTGGCTTGTTGCTGAAAAAGTACCTCTTTAATGCTTTTTTCTTGTAATGCCGCTGCCATAGCAATGCCTTGCATATAGGAGGGTCCAATGTCAGCACAAATACGAATATAATCAGACAGATCTGCCTTCTTTCTATAAGGTCGTAAAGCAGCTTGACAGGCAGAGTTAGCGTTTTCAAAAGCCAATTGTTTTGCTAATACCATCCCAGCCTTTTCGTCTGACATTATCTTACCTATAGTATCTAAGAGTCGTGCCACGAAGTCCTGATAAAGCTCATCAGGTCCCTGTCGGACCTTTGAAAGATCTTCTGTCTTAGTACTGGAGCTAGGGAGTTTTTTTTTTTTTTTTTTTTTTTTATGCCTGTCGGGCTGCATTTGATATTTGTGCATATGCACCAGGTAAGAAATTAAGTTGAGTATTAGTAGCCTGGAAAGCGCCTTCACCAATCAACATTTCATAGGAGGTTTGTATACCTTGCTGCCGATTAACATCGGCTATACAAGCACACTGTTTAACATATTTAGATTTTCATAATAAATAATCTCCCCCCGAAAGACAAGCTCTAGCTATTTGTTTCTAATCATTTGGGGGTAGATTCTGAGTACCCAAATTTTTTATCATACCAACAGTGAATGGAGCAGTAGGACCGTATTGTGAGCAAGCAATCTTTAACTCTTTCAATTGCTTGAAAGGCAGCACTTTATAGAAACGCTGGTTGTTATGTTCAAAGACAGGAAAAGCAAGAGAAAAATCGGAGACAACCTCACCAAGTCGTTGTGCTTGTCTCAATGCCTTTTGTAGTGGAGACACATTTTTAGATGGCGGAGGAGGAGGCCCCGGAGGGGGATCGAGACCAGCAACTACGGAAGGAGCATAGGCAGGGGGAAGAGGCGGAGCAGGAGATTTGGAGTTGTTACTAGGAAGCTTAATTCCTGAGTTCTGTAAAGCAACAGTGAGATTTTTTAAACATTCAACCAAATCATCTTTAGATGTTGACGCCCCCTTTTTCTTGTGCCAAAAAACCCCAATCTTCTTGATGGTATTTAGCAGCCTCTTCGTCTAATTTCGCCTCATCTGTGGAGGAAAGTGAATCATCATTATCCGGCGGACGCGATAAGTTACAAAACGGAGGGTCACCTTTAATTCCCTCCGGAACAGCATACTTGGGCTCCGAATCAGGAACGTGAAGAGGATTTTCTTCCTGTTTTAATAAATTTCCTAAACGTTTTAATTTATCATTATCAAAGTCTAGGCAATCACGAATTAGTGTCCAAAAGGATAAAGTTTCTACAGGAACCTTTTTAGGGCCATGTAAAGTATAATGAGTCCGAATTTGTTCCCCTACCTTCTTCCACGTCTCTAAACTTATTGTGCCTTCTCTGGGGAACCAAGGGCAAACTTCCTCAATAAATGAAAGAAAATTGATTAATTTAGGTGTGGAAATAGTAATTCCCCGGTGTTTTAACATTACAGATAACATATGTGCAAACAATTGACGACTATGCGTCTGTCCCATATTTATACTCTCAACTATATACCTTACTACTCCTCCTTAATTTAAATCACTTGTATACTTATATACTCACTCTTTTCAGCTTAATAAGAGTAGTGGCGAGGAAAACTGTCGAACTGCCCCACGTTGGGCGCCACCTGCTGCGGCCAGCACAAGCAAGACTTGCACCTGCACAGGGAGAGAACGGAGCGTCCCCGCTAAGAAAAATAAGAGAGAGACAAAAGATGGGGTTGAGAGGATCAGACCACAATTGGCTGAAGCCTTTCTTTATTAGGCTATAGTATTTACAGGATAATGTACGTGACTTAAGACATGTACAAGATTATTTTTTAACCTCAGGATACAATCACTAGACCCTTACCATTGTGTACAGAGTATATTAAGTAATCAATCTTCTATGACATGTTGCAGGACACCCTGACCTTAAGGGCTGTAAAAACTCTTCAAGGGAGGGGGGACAGGGAGCTTAGGAACAATGCCTAAGGCTCTGCATACCTGCCGAGCAGCTCCCAAGATTTAACCCTTGACGGGCGGTCCCCCGCACACGATGGTCCCGCCCACATCCAGAGGAGCCCCGTTTCCCCCTCGTAGCTCGAGAAGTGGGATCCTTTCCCTGTTTTCAATGGGAAAGAATTTCCGGCGTTCCCGACGCATCTCAAGAGGAGGCACTCTCAACAGGAAAGGCGAGAGGAACTCCATGGTCGTACCACCATTCCAAGAGTCCCTCAGATGTCTGAGTCCATTCCAGAGGAACCTCTTTGCCCTGCACTGGCTCATCTTTCACGCCGAGGATTGACTCACACCACGGTTGCACGTGGGACAGCCCTGTGGGAAAGCCTCGAGGGAAAACCACAGATCCTTTGATCCACGCGACGGGAAGCGTGACATTGCTGCTACAGCCTGGAAGGAGAGTGCAGGTGCATGCCCCCACTCGAGACGAGGCCTGACTCCCCTGGGGAGGCTCCAGAAGTACCCCAAGAACCATGTCATCACCGGAGAGGAATCCTCAGGTTACGGCCCTGACTCCACACAAGGTTTTGGCCCCGGTATCGATGGGAGAGGAATCCCCAGAGGCCCCCTAGAAACTCGCATGGGGACTGGCCTTTCCTGAGGCCACCAGGGCGGGTCCCTGAGGTCGCCATCGTAACTCGAGAACACCTGCCGCAACTCGAGAAAATTCAGGAAGTTTTCCCTTCCAGGCGAGATAAGGCCTATTTCCGATGAGGAGCCTGCAGACTAATGACACCTAACCTCTGGAAATTCAAAAGGGTCTTTCACACCCTTGCTGCAACTCAAGAAGTTCACCGCCATACCCGTCTCCACTCGAGAGGAAGCACGATGGTCCCGCCCACATCCAGAGGAGCCCCGTTTACCCCTCGTAGCTCGAGATGAGGGATCCATTCCCTGCTTTCAACGGGAAAGAATTCCCGGCGTTCCCGTCGCATCTCAAGAGGAGGCACTCTCAACAGGAAAGGCGAGAGGAACTCCATGGTCGTACTACCATTCCAAGAGTCCCCCAGATGTCTCAGTCCATTCCAGAGGAACCTCTTTTCCCTGCACTGGTTCATCTTTCACGCCGAGGATCGACTCACACCACGGTGGCATATGGGCCAGCCCTTTTGGAAAGCCTCCAGGGAAAGCCTCAAGGGAAAACCACAGATCCTTTGATCCACGAGACGGGAAGCCTGACATTGCAGCTACAGCCTGGAAGGAAAGCGCACGTGCATGCCCTCACAGGAGCCGAGGCATGACTCCCTTGGGAGGACTCAGAAGTACCCCAAGATCCATGTCAACACCGGAGAGGAATCCTCAGGTTCCGGTACTAACTCCAGACACGGTTTTCAGCCCCGGTATCGACGGGAGAAGAATCACGAGAGGCCACCTAGCAACTCGCATGGGGACTGGCCTTTCCTCAGGCCACCAGGGCTGGTCCCTGAGGTCCCCATCGTAACTCGAGAACACCTGCCGCAACTCGAGAAAATCCAGGAAGTTCTACCTTCCAGGCGAGATGAGGCCTATTTCCGATGAGGCGCCTGGAGACCAATGACACCTAACCTCTGGAACTTCGAAAGGGTCTTTCACACCCTTGCTGCAACTCAAGAAGTTCACCGCCATACCAGTCTCCACTCGAGAGGAAGCACGATGGTCCCGCCCACATCTAGAGGAGCCCTGTTTCCTCCTCGTAGCTCGAGATGAGGGATCCTTTCCCTGTTTTCAACGGGAAAGAATTCCCGGTGTTCCCGTCGCATCTCAAGAGGAGGCACTCTCAACAGGAAAGGCGAGAGGAACTCCATGGTCGTTCCACCATTTCATGAGTCCCCCAGAAGTCTCAGTCCATTCCAGAGGAACCTCTTTTCCCTGCACTGGCTCATCTTTCACGCCGAGGATCGACTCACACCCCGGTGGCACGTGAGACAGTCCTTTGGGAAAGCCTCGAGGAAAAAAACACAGATCCTTTGATCCACCCCATGGGAAGCGTGACACTGCTGCAACAGCCTGGAAGGAAAGCGCACTTGCATGCCCCCACTCGAGACGAGGCCTGACTCCCCTGGGGAGGCTCCAGAAGTACCCAAAGATCCACGTCAGCCCCTGAGAGGAATCCTCGGTTCCGGCCCAGACTCCACACAAGGATTTTGGCCCCGATATCGACGGGAGAGGAATCCCGAGAGGCCCCCTAGCAACTCGCATGGGGACTGGCCTCTCCTGAGGCCACCAGGGTGGGTCCCTGAGGTCCCCGTCGTAACTCGAGAACACCTGCCGCAACTCGAGAAAATGCAGGAAGTTCTCCCTTCCAGGCGAGATGAGGCCTATTTCCGATGAGGCGTCTGGAGACTAATGACACCTAACCTCTGGAACTTCGAAAGGGTCTTTCACACCCTTGCTGCAACTCAAGAAGTTCACCGCCATACCCGTCTCCACTCGAGAGGAAGCACGATGGTCCCGCCCACATCCAGAGGAGCCCCGTTTCCCCCTCGTAGCTCGAGATGAGGGATCCTTTCCCTGCTTTCAACGGGAAAGAATTCCCGGCGTTCCCGTCGCATCTCAAGAGGAGGCACTCTCAACAGGAAAGGCGAGAGGAACTCCATGGTCGTACCACCATTCCAAGAGTCCCCCAGATGTCTCAGTCCATTTCAGTGGAAACTCTTTACCCTGCACTGGCTCATCTTTCAAGCCGAGGATCGAGTCACACCATAGTGGCACGTGGGGCAGCCCTGTGGGAAAGCCTCGAGGGAAAGCCTCAAGGGAAAACCACAGATCCTATGTTCCATGCGACGGGAAGCGTGACATTGCTGCTACAGCCTGGAAGGAAAGCACACGTGCATGCCGCCACTCGAGACGAGACCTGACTTCCCTGGGGAGACTCCAGAAGTACCCAAAGATCCATGTCAGCCCCTGAGAGGAATCCTCGGTTCCGGCCCTGAATCCACACAAGGTTTTTGGCCCCGGTATCGACGGGTGAGGAATCCCGAGAGGCCCCCTAGCAACTCACATGGGGACTGACCTCTCCTGAGGCCATCAGGGCGGGTCCCTGAGGTCCCCGTCGTAACTGGAGAACACCTGCCGCAACTCGAGAAAATCCAGGAAGTTCTCCCTTCCAGGCGAGATGAGGCCTATTTCCGATGAGGCGTCTGGAGACTAATGACACCTAACCTCTGGTACTTCGAATGGGTCTTTCACACCCTTGCTGCAACTCAAGAAGTTCACCGCCATACCCGTCTCCCCTCGAGAGGAAGCACGATTGTCCCGCCCACATCCAGAGGAGCCCCGTTTCCCCCTCGTAGCTCGAGATGAGGGATCCTTTCCCTGCTTTCAACGGGAAAGAATTCCCGGCGTTCCCGTCGCATCTCAAGAGGAGGCACTCTCAACAGGAAAGGCGAGAGGAACTCCATGGTCGTACCACCATGCCAAGAGTCCCCCAGATGGCTCAGTCCATTTCAGAGGAACCTCTTTGCCCTGCACTGGCTCATCCTTCACGCCAAGGATCGACTCACACCACGGTGGCACCTGGGACAGCCCTGGGGGAAAGCCTCGAGGGAAAGCCTCGAGGGAAAACCACAGATCCTTTGATCCACGCGACGGGAAGCATGACATTGCGGCTAGAGCCTGGAAGGAAAGCGCACGTGCATGCCCCCAATCGAGACGAGGCCTGACTTCCCTGGGGAGACTCCAGAAGTACCCAAAGATCCATGTCAGCACCTGAGGAATCCTCTGTTTCGGCCCTGACTCCACACAAGATTTTTGGCCCCGGTATCGACGAGTGAGGAATCCCGAGAGGCCCCCTAGCAACTCACATGGGGACTGACCTCTCCTGAGGCCACCAGGGCGGGTCCCTGAGGTCCCCGTCGTAACTCGAGAACACCTGCCGCAACTCGAGAAAATGCAGGAAGTTCTCCCTTCCAGGCGAGATGAGGCCTATTTCCGATGAGGCGTCTGGAGACTAATGACACCTAACCTCTGGAACTTCGAAAGGGTCTTTCACAGCCTTGCAGCAACTCAAGAATTTCACCGCCATACCCGTCTCCACTCGAGAGGAAGCACGATGGTCCCGCCCACATCCAGAGGAGCCCCGTTTCCCCCTCGTAGCTTGAGATGAGGGATCCTTTCCCTGCTTTCAACGGGAAAGAATTCCCAGCGTTCCCGTCGCATCTCAAGAGGAGGCACTCTCAACAGGAAAGGCGAGAGGAACTCCATAGTCGTACCACCATTCCAAGAGTCCCCCAGATGTCTCAGTCCATTCCAGAGGAACCTCTTTGCCCTGCACTGGCTCATCTTTCACGCCGAGGATCGACTCACACCACGGTGGCACCTGTGACAGCCCTGTGGGAAAGCCTCGAGGGAAAGCCTCGAGGGAAAACCACAGATCCTTTGATCCACGCGACGGGAAGCGTGACATTGCTGCTACAGCCTGGAAGGAAAGCGCACGTGCATGCCCCCACTCGAGACGAGGCCTGACTTCCCTGGGGAGACTCCAGAAGTACCCAAAGATCCATGTCAGCACCTGAGGAATCCTCTGTTCCGGCCCTGACTCCACACAAGGTTTTTGGCCCTGGTATCGACGAGTGAGGAATCCCGAGAGGCCCCCTAGCAACTCACATGGGGACTGACCTCTCCTGAGGCCACCAGGGCGGGTCCCTGAGGTCCCCGTCGTAACTCGAGAACACCTGCCGCAACTCGAGAAAATGCAGGAAGTTCTCCCTTCCAGGCGAGATGAGGCCTATTTCCGATTAGGCGTCTGGAGACTAATGACACCTAACCTCTGGAACTTCGAAAGGGTCTTTCACACCCTTGCTGCAACTCAAGAAGTTCACCGCCATACCCGTCTCCACTCGAGAGGAAGCACGATGGTCCCGCCCACATCCAGAGGAGCCCCGTTTCCCCCTCGTAGCTCGAGATGAGGGATTCTTTCCCTGCTTTCAACGGGAAAGGAATCCCGGCGTTCCCGTCGCATCTCAAGAGGAGGCACTCTCAACAGGAAAGGCGAGAGGAACTCCATGGTCGTACCACCATTCCAAGAGTCCCCCAGATGTCTCAGTCCATTTCAGTGGAACCTTTTTACCCTGCACTGGCTCATCTTTCAAGCCCAGGATCGACTCACACCACGGTGGCACGTGGGGCAGCCCTGTGGGAAAGCCTCGAGGGAAAGCCTCGAGGGAAAACCACAGATCCTATGATCCATGCGACGGGAAGCGTGACATTGCTGCTACAGCCTGGAAGGAAAGCACACGTGCATGCCCCCATTCGAGACGAGGCCTGACTTCCCTGAAGAGACTCCAGAAGTACCCAAAGATCCATGTCAGCCCATGAGAGGAATCCTCGGTTCCGGCCCTGACTCCACACAAGGCTTTTGGCCCCGGTATCGACGGGAGAGGAATCCCGAGAGGCCCCCTAGCAACTCGCATGGGGACTGGCCTCTCCTGAGGCCACCAGGGCGGGTCCCTGAGATCCCCATCGTAACTCGAGAACACCTGCCGCAACTCGAGAAAATCCAGGAAGTTCTCCCTTCCAGGCGAGATGAGGCCTATTTCCGATGAGGCGTGTGGAGACTAATGACACCTAACCTCTGGAACTTCGAAAGGGTCTTTCACACCCTTGCTGCAACTCAAGAAGTTCACCGCCATAC
Organism: Capricornis sumatraensis; assembly: GCF_032405125.1. Classification (NCBI taxonomy): domain Eukaryota; kingdom Metazoa; phylum Chordata; class Mammalia; order Artiodactyla; family Bovidae; genus Capricornis; species Capricornis sumatraensis. The sequence continues at coordinate 5,734,456 of NW_027184612.1, forward strand.
CCGTCTCCACTCGAAAATCAGTACGATGGTCCCGCCCACATCCAGAGGAGCCCCGTTTCCCCCTCGTAGCTCGAGATGAGGGATCCTTTCCCTGCTTTCAACGGGAAAGAATTCCCGGCGTTCCCGTCGCATCTCAAGAGGAGGCACTCTCAACAGGAAAGGCGAGAGGAACTCCATGGTCGTACCACCATGGCCAGAGTCCCCCAGATGTCTCAGTCCATTCCAGAGGAATCTCTTTGCCCTGCACTGGCTCATCTTTCACGCCGAGGATCGACTCACACCACGGTGGCACCTGGGACAGCCCTGGGGGAAAGCCTCGAGGGAAAGCCTCGAGGGAAAACCACAGATCCTTTGATCCACGCGACGGGAAGTGTGACATTGCTGCTACAGCCTGGAAGGTAAGCGCACGTGCATGCCCCCACTCGAGACGAGGCCTGACTCCCCTGGGGAGACTCCAGAAGTACCCAAAGATCCATGTCAGCCACTGAGAGGAATCCTCGGTTCCGGCCCTGACTCCACACAAGGTTTTTGGCCCCGGTATCGACGGGAGAGGAATCCCGAGAGGCCCCCTAGCAACTCGCATGGGGACTGGCCTCTCCTGAGGCCACCAGGGCGGGTCCCTGAGGTCCCCATCGTACCTCCAGAACACCTGCCGCAACTCGAGAAAATCCAGGAAGTTCTCCCTTCCAGGCGAGATGAGGCCTACTTCCGATGAGGCGTCTGGAGACTAATGACACCTAACCTCTGGAACTTCGAAAGGGTCTTTCACACCCTTGCTGCAACTCAAGAAGCTCCCCGCCATACCCGTCTCCACTCGATAGGAAGCACGATGGTCCCGCCCACATCCAGAGGAGCCCCGTTTCCCCCTCGTAGCTCGAGATGAGGGATCCTTTCCCTACTTTCAACGGGAAAGAATTCCCGGCGTTCCCGTGGCATCTCTAGAGGAGGCACTCGCAACAGGAAAGGCGAGAGGAACTCCATGGTCGTACCACCATGGCAAGAGTCCCCCAGATGTCTCATTCCATTCCAGAGGAACCTCTTTGCCCTGCACTGGCTCATCTTTCACGCCGAGGATCGACTCACACCACGGTGGCACGTGGGACAGCCCTGTGGGAAAGCCTTGAGGGAAAACCACAGATCCTTTGATCCATGCGACAGGAAGCGTGACATTGCTGCTACAGCCTGGAAGGAAACGGCACGTGCATACCCCCACTCGAGACGAGGCATGACTCCCCTGGGGAGGCTCCAGAAGTACCCAAAGATCCATGTCAGCCCCTGAGAGGAATCCTCGGTTCCGGACCTGACTCCACACAAGGTTTTTGGCTCCGGAATCGACGGGAGAGGAATCCCGAGAGGCCCCCTAGCAACTCACATGTGGACTGACCTCTCCTGAGGCCACCAGGGCGGGTCACTGAGGTCCCCGTCGTAACTCGAGAACACCTGCCCCAACTCGAGAAAATCCAGGAAGTTCTCCCTTCCAGGCGAGATGAGGCCTATTTCCGATGAGGCGTCTGGAGACTAATGACACCTAACCTCTGGAACTTCGAAAGGGTCTTTCACACCCTTGCTGCAACTCAAGAAGTTCACCGCCATACCCGTCTCCACTCGAGGGGAAGCACGATGGTCCCGCCCACATCCAGAGGAGCCCCGTTTCCCACTCGTGGCTCGAGATGAGGGATCCTTTCCCTGCTTTCAACGGGAAAGTATTCCCGGCGTTCCCGTCGCATCTCAAGAGGAGGCACGCTCAATAGGAAAGGCGAGAGGAACTCCATGGTCGTACCACCATTCCAAGAGTCCCCCAGATGTCTCAGTCCATTCCAGAGGAACCTCTTTGCCCTGCACTGGCTCATCTTTCACGCCGAGGATCGACTCACAACACGGTGGCACGTGGGACAGCCCTGTGGAAAGCCTCGAGGGAAAGCCTCGAGGGAAAACTACAGATCCTTTGATCTCCGCCACGGGAAGAGTGACATTGCTGCTACAGCCTGGAAGGAAAGCGCACGTGCATGCCCCCACTCGAGACGAGGCCTGACTCCCCTGGGGAGACTCCAGAAGTACCCAAAGATCCACGTCAGCCCCTGAGATGAATCCTCGTTTCCGGCCCAGACACCACACAAGGTTTTTGGCCCCGGTATCGACGGGAGAGGAATCCCGAGAGGCCCCCTAGCAACTCGCATGGGGACTGGCCTCTCCTGAGGCCACCAGGGCGGGTCCCTGAGGTCCCCGTCGAAACTCGAGAACACCTGCCGCAACTCGAGAAAATCCAGGAAGTTCTCCCTTCCAGGCGAGATGAGGCCTATTTATGATGAGGCGTCTGGAGACAAATGACACCTAACCTCTGGAACTTCGAAAGAGTCTTTCACACCCTTGCTGCAACTCAAGAAGTTCACCGCCATACCCGTCTCCACTCGAGAGGAAGCACGATGGTCCCACCCACATCCAGAGGAGCCCCGTTTCCCCCTCGTAGCTCGAGATGAGGGATCCTTTCCCTACTTTCAACGGGAAAGAATTCCCGGCGTTCCCGTCGCATCTCAAGAGGAGGCACTCTCAACAGGAAAGGCGAGAGGAACTCCAATGTCGTACCACCATTCCAAGAGTCCCCCAGATGTCTCAGTCCAATCCAGAGGAACCTCTTTGCCCTGCACTGGCTCATCTTTCACGCCGAGGATCGACTCACACCACGGTGGCACGTGGGACAGCCCTGTGGGAAAGCCTCGAGGGAAAGCCTCGAGGGAAAACCACAGATCCGTTGATCCACGCGACGGGAAGCGTGACATTGCTGATACAGGCTGGAAGGAAAGCGCACGTGAATGCCCCCACTCGAGACGAGGCCTGACTCCCCTGGGGAGACTCCAGAAGTACCCAAAGATCCATGTCAGCCCCTGAGAGGAATCCTCGGTTCCGGCCCTGACTCCACACAAGGTTTTTGGCCCCGGGATCGACGGGAGAGGAATCCCGAGAGGTCCCCTAGCAACTCGCATGGGGACTGGCCTCTCCTGAGGCCACCAGGGCGTGTCCCTGAGGTCCCAGTCGTAACTGGAGAACACCTGCCGCAACTCGAGAAAATCCAGGAAGTTCTCCCTTCCAGGCGAGATGAGGCCTATTTCCGATGAGGCGTCTGGAAACTAAGGACACCTAACCTCTGGAACTTCGAAAGGGTCTTTCACACCCTTGCTGCAACTCAAGAAGTTCACCGCCATACCCGTCTCCACTCGAGAGGAAGCACGGTGGTCCCGCCCACATCCAGAGGAGCCCCGTTTCCCCCTCGTAGCTCGAGATGAGGGATCCTTTCCCTGCTTTCACGGGAAAGAATTCCCGGCGTTCCCGTCGCATCTCAAGAGGAGGCACTCACAACAGGAAAGGCGAGAGGAACTCCATGGTCGTACCACCATAGCAAGAGTACCTCAGATGTCTCAGTCCATTCCAGAGGAACCTCTTTGCCCTGCACTGGCTCATCTTTCACGCCGAGGATCGACTCACACCACGGTGGCACGTGGGACAGCCCCCTGGGAAAGCCTCTAGGGAAAACCACAGATCCTTTGATCCAGGACACGGGAAGCGTGACATTGCTGCTACAGCCTGGAAGGAAAGCGCACGTGCATGCCCCCAATCGAGACGAGGCCTGACTCCCCTGGGGAGACTCCACAAGTACCCAAAGATCCATGTCAGCTCCTGAGAGGAATCCACGGTTCCGGCCCTGACTCCACACAAGGTTTTAGGCCCCGGTATCGACGGGAGAGGAATCCCGAGAGGCCGCCTAGCACCTCGCATGGGGACTGGCCTCTCCTGAGGCCACCAGGGAGGGTCCCTGAGGTCCCCGTCGTAACTCGAGAACACCTGCCGCAACTCGAGAAAATCCAGGAAGTTCTCCCTTCCAGGCGAGATGAGGCCTATTTCCGATGAGGTGTCTGGAGACTAATGACACCTAACCTCTGGAACTTCGAAAGGGTCTTTCACACCCTTGCTGCAACTCAAGAAGTTCACCGCCATACCCGTCTCCACTCGAGAGGAAGCACGGTAGTCCCGCCCACATCCAGAGGAGCCCCGTTTCCCCCTCGTAGCTCGAGATGAGAGATCCTTTCCCTGCTTTCAACGGGAAAGAATTCCCGGCGTTCCCGTCGCATCTCAAGAGGAGGCACTCTCAACAGGAAAGGCGAGAGGAACTCCATGGTCGTACCACCATTCCAAGAGTCCCGCAGATGTCTCAGTCCATTCCAGAGGAACCTCTTTGCCCTGCACTGGCTCATCTTTCACGCCGAGGATCGACTCACACCACGGTGGCACGTGGGACAGACCTGTGTGAGCGCCTCGAGGGAAAGCCTCGAGGGAAAACCACAGATCCTTTGATCCACGGGACGGGAAGCGTGACATTGCTGCTACAGCCTGGAAGGAAAGCGCACGTGCATGCCCCCACTCGAGACGAGGCCTGACTCCCCTGGGGAGACTCCAGAAGTACCCAAAATCCATGTCAGCCCCTGAGAGGAATCCTCGGTTCCGGCCCTGACTCCACACAAGGTTTTTGGGCCCGGTATCGACGGGAGAGGAATCCCGAGAGGCCCCCTAGCACCTCGCATGGGGACTGGCCTCTCCTGAGGCCACCAGGGCGGGTCCCTGAGGTCCCCGTCGTAACTCGAGAACACCTGCCGCAACTCGAGAAAATCCAGGAAGTTCTCCCTTCCAGGCGAGATGAGGCCTATTTCCGATGAGGCGTCTGGAGACTAATGACACCTAACCTCTGGAAGTTCGAAAGAGTCTTTCACACCCTTGCTGCAACTCAAGAAGTTCACCGCCATACCCGTCTCCACTCCAGAGGAAGCACGATGGTCCCGCCCACATCCAGAGGAGCCCCGTTTCCCCCTCGTAGCTCGAGATGAGGGATCCTTTCCCTGCTTTCAACGGGAAAGAATTCCCGGCGTTCCCGTCGCATCTCAAGAGGAGGCACTCTCAACAGGAAAGGCGAGAGGAACTCCATGGTCGTACCACCATTCCAAGAGTCCCCCAGATGTCTCAGTCCATTCCAGAGGAACCTCTTTGCCCTGCACTGGCTCATCTTTCACGCCGAGGATCGACTCACACCACGGTGGCACGTGGGACAGCCCTGTGGGAAAGCCTCGAGGGAAAGCCTCGAGGGAAAACCACAGATCCTTTGATCCACGCGACGGGAAGCGTGACATTGCTGCTACAGCCTGGAAGGAAAGCTCACGTGCATGACCCCACTCGAGACGAGGCCTGACTCCCCTGGGGAGACTCCACAAGTACCCAAAGATCCATGTCAGCCCCTGAGAGGAATCCTCGGTTCCGGCCCTGACTCCACACAAGGTTTTTGGCCCCGGTATCGACGGGAGAGGAATCCCGAGAGGCCCCCTAGCAACTCGCATGGGGACTGGCCTCTCCTGAGGCCACCAGGGCGGGTCCCTGAGGTCCCCGTCGTAACTCGAGAACACCTGCCGCAACTCGAGAAAATCCAGGAAGTTTTCCCTTCCAGGCGAGATGAGGCCTATTTCCGATGAGTCGTCTGGAGACTAATGACACCTAACCTCTGGAACTTCGAAAGGGTCTTTCACACCCTTGCTGCAACTCAAGAAGTTCACCGCCATACCCGTCTCCACTCGAGAGGAAGCACGATGGTCCCGCCCACATCCAGAGGAGCCCCGTTTCCCCTCGGAGCTCGAGATGAGGGATCCTTTCCCTGCTTTCAACGGGAAAGAATTCCCGGCGTTCCCGTCGCATCTCAAGAGGAGGCACTCTCAACAGGAAAGGCGAGAGGAACTCCATGGTCGTACCACCATTCCAAGAGTCCCCCAGATGTCTCAGTCCATTCCAGAGGAACCTCTTTGCCCTGCACTGGCTCATCTTTCACGCCGAGGATCGACTCACACCACAGTGGCACGTGGGCCAGCCCTGTGGGAAAGCCTCGAGGGAAAGCCTCGAGGTAAAACCACAGATCCTTTGATCCACGCGACGGAATGCGTGACATTGCTGCTACAGCCTGGAAGGAAAGCGCACGTGCATGCCCCCACTCGAGACGAAGCCTGACTCCCCTGGGGAGACTCCACAAGTACCCAAAGATCCATGTCAGCCCCTGAGAGGAATCCTCGGTTCCGGCCCTGACTCCACACAAGGTTTTAGGCCCCGGTATCGACGGGAGAGGAATCCCGAGAGGCCCCCTAGCACCTCGCATGGGGACTGGCCTCTCCTGAGGCCACAAGGGAGGGTCCCTGAAGTCCCCGTCGTAACTCGAGAACACCTGCCGCAACTCGAGAAAATCCAGGAAGTTCTCCCTTCCAGGCGAGATGAGGCCTATTTCCGATGAGGTGTCTGGAGACTAATGACACCTAACCTCTGGAACTTCGAAAGGGTCTTTCACACCCTTGCTGCAACTCAAGAAGTTCACCGCCATACCCGTCTCCACTCGAGAGGAAGCACGGTGGTCCCGCCCACATCCAGAGGAGCCCCGTTTCCCCCTCGGAGCTCGAGATGAGGGATCCTTTCCCTGCTTTCAACGGGAAAGAATTCCAGGCGTTCCCGTCGCATCTCAAGAGGAGGCACTCTCAACAGGAAAGGCGAGAGGAACTCCATGGTCGTACCACCATTCCAAGAGTCCCCCAGATGTCTCAGTCCATTCCAGAGGAGCCTCTTTGCCCTGCACTGGCTCATCTTTCACGCCGAGGGTCGACTCACACCACGGTGGCACGTGGGACAGCCCTGTGGGAAAGCCTCGAGGGAAAACCACAGATCCTTTGATCCACGCGACGGGAAGCGTGACATTGCTGCTACAGCCTGCAAGGAAAGCGCACGTGCATGCCCCCACTCGAGACGAGGCCTGACTCCCCTGGGGAGACTCCAGAAGTACCCAAAGTTCCATGTCAGCCCCTGAGAGGAATCCTCGGTTCCGGCCCTGACTCCACACAAGGTTTTTGGCCCCGGTAATGACGGGAGAGGAATCCCGAGAGGCCCCCTAGCAACTCGCATGGGGACTGGCCTCTCCTGAGGACACCAGGGCGGGTCCCTGAGGTCCCCGTCGTAACTCGAGAACACCTGCCGCAACTCGAGAAAATCCAGGAAATTCTCCCTTCCAGGCGAGATGAGGCCTATTTCCGATGAGGCGTCTGGAGACTAATGACACCTAACCTCTGGAACTTCGAAAGGGTCTTTCACACCCTTGATGCAACTCAAGAAGTTCACCGCCATACCCGTCTCCACTCGAGAGGAAGCACGATGGTCCCGCCCACATCCAGAGGAGCCCCGTTTCCCCCTCGGAGCTCGAGATGAGGGATCCTTTCCCTGCTTTCTACGGGAAAGAATTCCCGGCGTTCCCGTCGCATCTCAAGAGGAGGCACTCTCAACAGGAAAGGGGAGAGGAACTCCATGGTCCTACCACCATTCCAAGAGTCCCCCAGATGTCTCAGTCCATTCCAGAGGAACCTCTTTGCCCTGCACTGGCTCATCTTTCACGCCGAGGATCGACTCACACCACGGTGGCACGTGGGACAGCCCTGTGGGAAAGCCTCGAGGGAAAGCCTGGAGGGAAAACCACAGATCCTTTGATCCACGCGACGGGAAGCATGACATTGCTGCTACAGCCTGGAAGGAAAGCGCACGTGCATGCCCCCACTCGAGACGAGGCCTGAATCCCCTGGAGAGACTCCAGAAGTACCCAAAGATCCATGTCAGCCCCTGAGAGGAATCCTCGGTTCCGGCCCTGACTCCACACAAGGTTTTTGGCCCCGGTATCGACGGGAGAGGAATCCCGAGAGGCCCCCTAGCACCTCGCATGGGGACTGCCTCTCCTGAGGCCACCAGGGCGGGTCCCTGAGGTCCCCGTCGTAACTCGAGAACACCTGCCGCAACTCGAGAAAATCCAGGAAGTTCTCCCTTCCAGGCGAGATGAGGCCTATTTCCAATGAGGCGTCTGGAGACTAATGACACCTAACCTCTGGAACTTTGAAAGGGTCTTTCACACCCTTGCAGCAACTCAAGAAGTTCACCGCCATACCCGTCTCCACTCGAGAGGAAGCACGATGGTCCCGCCCACATCCAGAGGAGCCCCGTTTCCCCCTCGGAGCTCGAGATGAGGGATCCTTTCCCTGCTTTCAACGGGAAAGAATTCCCGGCGTTCCCGTCGCATCTCAAGAGGAGGCACTCTCAACAGGAAAGGCGAGAGGAACTCCATGGTCGTACCACCATTCCAAGAGTCCCCCAGATGTCTCAGTCCATTCCAGAGGAACCTCTTTGCCCTGCACTGGCTCATCTTTCACGCCGAGGATCGACTCACACCACGGTGGCACGAGGGACATCCCTCTGGGAAAGCCTCGAGGGAAAGCCTTGAGGGAAAACCACAGATCCTTTGATCCACGCGACGGGAAGCGTGACATTGCTGCTACAGCCTGGAAGGAAAGCGCACGTGCATGCCCCCACTCGAGACGAGGCCTGACTCCCCTGGGGAGACTCCACAAGTACCCAAAGATCCATGTCAGCCCTTGAGAGGAATCCTCGGTTCCGGCCCTGACTCCCCACAAGGATTTTGGCCCCGGTAATGACGGGAGAGGAATCCCGAGAGGCCCCCTAGCAACTCGCATGGGGACTGGCCTCTCCTGAGACCACCAGGGCGGGTCCCTGAGGTCCCCGTCGTAACTCGAGAACACCTGCCGCAACTCGAGAAAATCAAGGAAGTTCTCACTTCCAGGCGAGATGAGACCTATTTCCGATGAGGCGTCTGGAGACTAATGACACCTAACCTCTGGAACTTCGAAAGGGTCTTTCACACCCTTGCTGCAACTCAAGAAGTTCACCGCCATACCCGTCTCCACTTGAGAGGAAGCACGATGGTCCCACCCACATCCAGAGGAGCCCCGTTTCCCCCCTCCTAGCTCGAGATGAGGGATCCTTTCCCTGCTTTCAACGGGAAAGAATTCCCGGCGTTCCCGTCGCATCTCAAGAGGAGGCATTCTCAACAGGAAAGGCGAGAGGAATTCCATGGTCGTACCACCATTCCAAGAGTCCCCCAGATGTCTCAGTCCATTCCAGAGGAACCTCTTTGCCCTGCACTGGCTCATCTTTTACGCCGAGGATCGACTCACACCACGGTGGCACGTGGGACAGCCCTGTGGGAAAGCCTCGAGGGAAAGCCTCGAGGGAAAACCACAGATCCTTTGATCTATGCCACGGGAAGCGTGACATTGCTGCTACAGCCTGGAAGGAAATCGCACGTGCATGCCCCCACTCGAGACGAGGCCTGACTCCCCTGGGGAGACTCCAGAAGTACCCAAAGATCCATGTCAGCCCCTGAGAGGAATCCTCGGTTCCGGCCCTGAATCCACACAAGGTTTTTGGCCCCGGTATCGACAGGAGAGATATCCCGAGAGGCCCCCTACCAACTCGCATGGGGACTGGCCTCTCCTGAGGCCACGAGGGCGGGTCCCTGAGGTCCCCGTCGTAACTCGAGAACACCTGCCGCAACTCGAGAAAATCCAGGAAATTCTCCCTTCCAGGCGAGATGAGGCCTATTTCCGATGAGGCGTCTGGAGACTAATGACACCTAACCTCTGGAACTTCGAAAGGGTCTTTCACACCCTTGATGCAACTCAAGAAGTTCACCGCCATACCCGTCGCCACTCGAGAGGAAGCACGATGGTCCCGCCCACATCCAGAGGAGCCCCGTTTCCCCCTCGTAGCTCGAGATGAGGCATCCTTTCCCTGCTTTCAATGGGAAAGAATTCCCGGCGTTCACGTCGCATCTCAAGAGGAGGCACTCTCAAAAGGAAAGGCGAGAGGAACTCCATGGTCGTACCACCATTCCAAGAGTCCCCCAGATATCTCAGTCCATTCCAGAGGAAACTCTTTGCCCTGCACTGGCTCATCTTTCACGCCGAGGATCGACTCACACCACGGTGGCACGTGGGACAGCCCTGTGGGAAAGCCTCGAGGGAAAGCCTCGAGGGAAAACCACAGATCCTTTGATCCACGCGACGGGAAGCGTGACATTGCTGCTACAGCCTGGAAGGAAAGCCCACGTGCATGCCCCCACTCGAGACGAGGCCTGAATCCCCTGGGGAGACTCCAGAAGTACCCAAAGATCCATGTCAGCCCCTGAGAGGAATGCTCGGTTCCGGCCCTGAATCCACACAAGGTTTTTGGCCCCGGTATCGACGGGAGAGGAATCCCGAGAGGCCCCCTAGCAACTCGCATGGGGACTGGCCTCTCCTGAGGCCACCAGGGCGGGTCCCTTAGGTCCCCGTCGTAACTCGAGAACACCTGCCGCAACTCGAGAATATCCAGGAAGTTCTCCCTTCCAGGCGAGATGAGGCCTATTTCCGATGAGGCGTCTGGAGACTAATGACACCTAACCTCTGGAACTTCGAAAGGGTCTTTCACACCCTTGCTGCAACTCAAGAAGTTCACCGCCATACTCGTCTCCACTCGAGAGGAAGCACAATGGTCCCGCCCACATCCAGAGGAGCCCCGTTTCCCCCTCGGAGCTCGAGATGAGGGATCCTTTCCCTGCTTTCAACGGGAAAGAATTCCCGGCGTTCCCGTCGCATCTCAAGAGGAGGCACTCTCAACAGGAAAGGCGAGAGGAACTCCATAGTCGTACCACCATTCGAAGAGTCCCCCAGATGTCTCAGCCATTCCAGAGGAACTTCTTTGCCCTGCAATGGCTCATCTTTCACGCCGACGATCGACTCACACCACGGTGGCACGGGGGACAGCCCTGTGGGAAAGCCTCGAGGGAAAGCCTCGAGGGAAAACCACAGATCCTTTGATCCACGCCACGGGAAGCGTGACATTGCTGCTGTAGCCTGGAAGGAAAGCGCACGTGCATGCCCCCACTCGAGACGAGGCCTGACTCCCCTGGGGAGACTCCAAAAGTACCCAAAGATCCAGTGAGCCCCTGAGAGGAATCCTCGGTTCCGGTCCTGACTCCACACAAGGTTTTTGGCCCCGGTATCGACAGGAGAGGAATCCTGAGAGGCCCACTAGCAACTCGCATGGGGACTGGCCTCTCCTGAGGCCACAGGGCGGGTCCCTGAGGTCCCCGTCGTAACTCGAGAACACCTGCCGCAACTCGAGAAAATCCAGGAAATTCTCCCTTCCAGGCGAGATGAGGCCTATTTCCGATGAGGCGTCTGGAGACTAATGACACCTAACCTCTGGAACTTCGAAAGGGTCTTTCACATCCTTGCTGCAACTCAAGAAGTTCACCGCCATACCCGTCTACACTCGAGAGGAAGCACGATGGTCCCGCCCACATCCAGAGGAGCCCCGTTTCCCCCTCGGAGCTCGAGATGAGGGATTCTTTCCCTGCTTTCAACGGGAAAGAATTCCCGGCGTTCCCGTCGCATCTCAAGAGGAGGCACTCTCAACAGGAAAGGCGAGAGGAACTCCATGGTCGTACCACCATTCCAAGAGTCCCCCAGATGTCTCAGTCCATTCCAGAGGAACCTCTTTGTCCTGCACTGGCTCATCTTTCACGCCGAGGATCGACTTACACCACGGTGGCACGTGGGACTGCCCTGTGGGAAAGCCTCGAGGGAAAGCCTCGAGGGAAAACCACAGATCCTTTGATCCACGCGACGGGAAGCGTGACATTGCTACTACAGCCTGGAAGGAAAGCTCACGTGCATGCCCCCACTCGAGACGAGGCCTGACTCCCCTGGGGAGACTCCACAAGTACCCAAAGATCCATGTCAGGCCCTGAGAGGAATCCTAGGTTCCGGCCCTGACTCCACACAAGGATTTTGGCTCCAGTATCGACGGGAGAGGAATCCCGAGAGGCCCCCTAGCAACTCGCATGGGGACTGGCCTCTCCTGAGGCCACCAGGGCGGGTCCCTGAGGTCCCCGTCGTAACTCGAGAACACCTGCCGCAACTCGAGAAAATCCAGGAAGTTTTCCCTTCCAGGCGAAATGAGGCCTATTTCTGATGAGGCGTCTGGAGACTAATGACACCTAACCTCTGGAACTTCGAAAGGGTCTTTCACACCCTTGCTGCAATTCAAGAAGTTCACCGCCATACTCGTCTCCACTGGAGAGGAAGCACGATGGTCCCGCCCACATCCAGAGGAGCCCCGTTTCCCCCTCGGAGCTCGAGATGAGGGATCCTTTCCCTGCTTTCAACGGGAAAGAACTCCCGGCATTCCCGTCGCATCTCAAGAGGAGGCACTCTCAACAGGAAAGGCGAGAGGAACTCCATGGTCGTACCACCATTCCAAGAGTCCCCCAGATGTCTCAGTCCATTCCAGAGGAACCTCTTTGCCCTGCACTGGCTCATCTTTCACGCCGAGGATCGACTCACACCACGGTGGCACGTGGGACAGCCCTGTGGGAAAGCCTCGAGGGAAAGCCTCGAGGGAAAACCACAGATCCTTTGATCCACGCCACGGGAAGCGTGACGTTGCTGCTACAGCCTGGAAGGAAAGCGCACGTGCATGCCCCCACTCGAGACGAGGCCTGACTCCCCTGGGGAGACTCCACAAGAACCCAAAGATCCATGTCAGCCCTTGAGAGGAATCCTCGGTTCCCGCCCTGACTCCACACAAGGTTTTGGCCCCGGTATAGACGGGAGAGGAATCCCGAGAGGCCCCCTAGAAACTCGCATGGGGACTGGCCTCTCCTGAGGCCACCAGGGCGGGTCCCTGAGGTCCCCGTCGTAACACGAGAACACCTGCCGCAACTCGAGAAAATCCAGGAAGTTCTCCCTTCCAGGCGAGATGAGGCCTATTTCCGATAAGGCGTCTGGAGACTAATGACACCTAACGTCTGGAACTTCGAAGGGTCTTTCACACCCTTGCTGCAACTCAAGAAGTTCACCGCCATACCCGTCTCCGCTCGAGAGGAAGCACGATGGTCCCGCCCACATCCAGAGGAGCCCCGTTTCCCCCTCGTAGCTCGAGATGAGGGATCCTTTCCCTGCTTTCAACGGGAAAGAATTCCCGGCGTTCCCGTCGCATCTCAAGAGGAGGCACTCTCAACAGGAAAGGCGAGAGGAACTCCATGGTCGTACCACCATGCCAAGAGTCCCCCAGATGTCTCAGTCCATTCCAGAGGAACCTCTTTGCCCTGCACTGGCTCATCTTTCACGCTGAGGATCGACTCACACCACGGTGGCACGTGGGACAGCCCTGTGGGAAAGCCTCGAGGGAAAGCCTCGAGGGAAAACCACAGATCCTTTGATCCACGCCACGGGAAGGGTGACATTGCTCTTATAGCCTGGAAGGAAAGCGCACGTGCATGCCCCCACTCGAGACGAGGCCTGACTCCCCTGGGGAGACTCCAGAATTACCCAAAGGTCCATGTCAGCCCCTGAGAGGAATCCTCGGTTCCGGCCCTGACTACACAAGGTTTTTGGCCCCGGTATCGACAGGAGAGGTATCCCGAGAGGCGCACTAACAACTCGCATGGGGACTGGCCTCTCCTGGAGCCACAGGGCGGGTCCCTGAGGTCCCCGTCGTAACTCGAGAACACCTGCCGCAACTCGAGAAAATCCAGGAAGTTCTCCCTTCCAGGCGAGATGAGGCCTATTTCCGATGAGGCGTCTGGAGACTAATGACACCTAACCTCTGGAACTTCGAAAGGGTCTTTCACACACTTGCTGCAACTCAAGAAGTTCACCGCCATACTCGTCTCCACTCGAGAGGAAGCACGATGGTCCCGCCCACATCCAGAGGAGCCCCGTTTCCCCCTCGGAGCTCGAGATGAGGGATCCTTTCCCTGCTTTCAACGGGAAAGAACTCCCGGCGTTCCCGTCGCATCTCAAGAGGAGGCACTCTCAACAGGAAAGGCGAGAGGAACTCCATGGTCGTACCACCATTCCAAGAGTCCCCCAGATGTCTCAGTCCATTCCAGAGGAACCTCTTTGCCCTGCACTGGCTCATCTTTCACGCCGAGGATCGACTCACACCACGGTGGCACGTGGGACAGCCCTGTGGGAAAGCCTCGAGGGAAAGCCTCGAGGGAAAACCACAGATCCTTTGATCCACGCCACGGGAAGCGTGACGTTGCTGCTACAGCCTGGAAGGAAAGCGCACGTGCATGCCCCCACTCGAGACGAGGCCTGACTCCCCTGGGAAGACTCCACAAGAACCCAAAGATCCATGTCAGCCCTTGAGAGGAATCCTCGGTTCCCGCCCTGACTCCACACAAGGTTTTGGCCCCGGTATAGACGGGAGAGGAATCCCGAGAGGCCCCTTAGAAACTCGCATGGGGACTGGCCTCTCCTGAGGCCACCAGGGCGGGTCCCTGAGGTCCCCGTCGTAACACGAGAACACCTGCCGCAACTCGAGAAAATCCAGGAAGTTCTCCCTTCCAGGCGAGATGAGGCCTATTTCCGATAAGGCGTCTGGAGACTAATGACACCTAACGTCTGGAACTTCGAAGGGTCTTTCACACCCTTGCTGCAACTCAAGAAGTTCACCGCCATACCCGTCTCCACTCGAGAGGAAGCACGATGGTCCCGCCCACATCCAGAGGAGCCCCGTTTCCCCCTCGGAGCTCGAGATGAGGGATCCTTTCCCTGCTTTCAACGGGAAAGAATTCCCGGCGTTCCCGTCGCATCTCAAGAGGAGGCACTCTCAACAGGAAAGGCGAGAGGAACTCCATGGTCGTACCACCATTCCAAGAGTCCCCCAGATGTCTCAGTCCATTCCAGAGGAACCTCTTTGCCCTGCACTGGCTCATCTTTCACGCCGAGGATCGACTCACACCACGGTGGCACGTGGGACAGCCCTGTGGGAAAGCCTCGAGGGAAAGCTTCGAGGGAAAACCACAGATCGTTTGATCCACGCCACGGGAAGGGTGACATTGCTCTTATAGCCTGGAAGGAAAGCGCACGTGCATGCCCCCACTCGAGACGAGGCCTGACTCCCCTGGGGAGACTCCAGAAGTACCCAAAGGTCCATGTCAGCCCCTGAGAGGAATCCTCGGTTCCGGCCCTGACTCCACACAAGGTTTTTCGCCCCGGTATCGACAGGAGAGGTATCCCGAGAGGAGCACTTACAACTCGCATGGGGATTGGTCTCTCCTGAAGCCACAGGGCGGGTCCCTGAGGTCCCCGTCGTAACTCGAGAACACCTGCCGCAACTCGAGAAAATCCAGGAAGTTCTCCCTTCCAGGCGAGATGAGGCCTATTTCCGATGAGGCGTCTGGAGACTAATGACACCTAACCTCTGGAACTTCGAAAGGGTCTTTCACACACTTGCTGCAATTCAAGAAGTTCACCGCCATACTCGTCTCCACTGGAGAGGAAGCACGATGGTCCCGCCCACATCCAGAGGAGCCCCGTTTCCCCCTCGGAGCTCGAGATGAGGGATCCTTTCCCTGCTTTCAACGGGAAAGAACTCCCGGCATTCCCGTCGCATCTCAAGAGGAGGCACTCTCAACAGGAAAGGCGAGAGGAACTCCATGGTCGTACCACCATTCCAAGAGTCCCCCAGATGTCTCAGTCCATTCCAGAGGAACCTCTTTGCCCTGCACTGGCTCATCTTTCACGCCGAGGATCGACTCACACCACGGTGGCACGTGGGACAGCCCTGTGGGAAAGCCTCGAGGGAAAGCCTCGAGGGAAAACCACAGATCCTTTGATCCACGCCACGGGAAGCGTGACGTTGCTGCTACAGCCTGGAAGGAAAGCGCACGTGCATGCCCCCACTCGAGACGAGGCCTGACTCCCCTGGGGAGACTCCACAAGAACCCAAAGATCCATGTCAGCCCTTGAGAGGAATCCTCGGTTCCCGCCCTGACTCCACACAAGGTTTTGGCCCCGGTATAGACGGGAGAGGAATCCCGAGAGGCCCCCTAGAAACTCGCATGGGGACTGGCCTCTCCTGAGGCCACCAGGGCGGGTCCCTGAGGTCCCCGTCGTAACACGAGAACACCTGCCGCAACTCGAGAAAATCCAGGAAGTTCTCCCTTCCAGGCGAGATGAGGCCTATTTCCGATAAGGCGTCTGGAGACTAATGACACCTAACGTCTGGAACTTCGAAGGGTCTTTCACACCCTTGCTGCAACTCAAGAAGTTCACCGCCATACCCGTCTCCGCTCGAGAGGAAGCACGATGGTCCCGCCCACATCCAGAGGAGCCCCGTTTCCCCCTCGTAGCTCGAGATGAGGGATCCTTTCCCTGCTTTCAACGGGAAAGAATTCCCGGCGTTCCCGTCGCATCTCAAGAGGAGGCACTCTCAACAGGAAAGGCGAGAGGAACTCCATGGTCGTACCACCATTCCAAGAGTCCCCCAGATGTCTCAGTCCATTCCAGAGGAACCTCTTTGCCCTGCACTGGCTCATCTTTCACGCCGAGGATCGACTCACACCACGGTGGCACGTGGGACAGCCCTGTGGGAAAGCCTCGAGGGAAAGCCTCGAGGGAAAACCACAGATCCTTTGATCCACGCCACGGGAAGGGTGACATTGCTCTTATAGCCTGGAAGGAAAGCGCACGTGCATGCCCCCACTCGAGACGAGGCCTGACTCCCCTGGGGAGACTCCAGAATTACCCAAAGGTCCATGTCAGCCCCTGAGAGGAATCCTCGGTTCCGGCCCTGACTACACAAGGTTTTTGGCCCCGGTATCGACAGGAGAGGTATCCCGAGAGGCGCACTAACAACTCGCATGGGGACTGGCCTCTCCTGAAGCCACAGGGCGGGTCCCTGAGGTCCCCGTCGTAACTCGAGAACACCTGCCGCAACTCGAGAAAATCCAGGAAGTTCTCCCTTCCAGGCGAGATGAGGCCTATTTCCGATGAGGCGTCTGGAGACTAATGACACCTAACCTCTGGAACTTCGAAAGGGTCTTTCACACACTTGCTGCAACTCAAGAAGTTCACCGCCATACTCGTCTCCACTCGAGAGGAAGCACGATGGTCCCGCCCACATCCAGAGGAGCCCCGTTTCCCCCTCGGAGCTCGAGATGAGGGATCCTTTCCCTGCTTTCAACGGGAAAGAACTCCCGGCGTTCCCGTCGCATCTCAAGAGGAGGCACTCTCAACAGGAAAGGCGAGAGGAACTCCATGGTCGTACCACCATTCCAAGAGTCCCCCAGATGTCTCAGTCCATTCCAGAGGAACCTCTTTGCCCTGCACTGGCTCATCTTTCACGCCGAGGATCGACTCACACCACGGTGGCACGTGGGACAGCCCTGTGGGAAAGCCTCGAGGGAAAGCCTCGAGGGAAAACCACAGATCCTTTGATCCACGCCACGGGAAGCGTGACGTTGCTGCTACAGCCTGGAAGGAAAGCGCACGTGCATGCCCCCACTCGAGACGAGGCCTGACTCCCCTGGGGAGACTCCACAAGAACCCAAAGATCCATGTCAGCCCTTGAGAGGAATCCTCGGTTCCCGCCCTGACTCCACACAAGGTTTTGGCCCCGGTATAGACGGGAGAGGAATCCCGAGAGGCCCCTTAGAAACTCGCATGGGGACTGGCCTCTCCTGAGGCCACCAGGGCGGGTCCCTGAGGTCCCCGTCGTAACACGAGAACACCTGCCGCAACTCGAGAAAATCCAGGAAGTTCTCCCTTCCAGGCGAGATGAGGCCTATTTCCGATAAGGCGTCTGGAGACTAATGACACCTAACGTCTGGAACTTCGAAGGGTCTTTCACACCCTTGCTGCAACTCAAGAAGTTCACCGCCATACCCGTCTCCACTCGAGAGGAAGCACGATGGTCCCGCCCACATCCAGAGGAGCCCCGTTTCCCCCTCGGAGCTCGAGATGAGGGATCCTTTCCCTGCTTTCAACGGGAAAGAATTCCCGGCGTTCCCGTCGCATCTCAAGAGGAGGCACTCTCAACAGGAAAGGCGAGAGGAACTCCATGGTCGTACCACCATTCCAAGAGTCCCCCAGATGTCTCAGTCCATTCCAGAGGAACCTCTTTGCCCTGCACTGGCTCATCTTTCACGCCGAGGATCGACTCACACCACGGTGGCACGTGGGACAGCCCTGTGGGAAAGCCTCGAGGGAAAGCCTCGAGGGAAAACCACAGATCGTTTGATCCACGCCACGGGAAGGGTGACATTGCTCTTATAGCCTGGAAGGAAAGCGCACGTGCATGCCCCCACTCGAGACGAGGCCTGACTCCCCTGGGGAGACTCCAGAAGTACCCAAAGGTCCATGTCAGCCCCTGAGAGGAATCCTCGGTTCCGGCCCTGACTCCACACAAGGTTTTTCGCCCCGGTATCGACAGGAGAGGTATCCCGAGAGGAGCACTAACAACTCGCATGGGGATTGGTCTCTCCTGAAGCCACAGGGCGGGTCCCTGAGGTCCCCGTCGTAACTCGAGAACACCTGCCGCAACTCGAGAAAATCCAGGAAGTTCTCCCTTCCAGGCGAGATGAGTCCTATTTCCGATGAGGCGTCTGGAGACTAATGACACCTAACCTCTGGAACTTCGAAAGGGTCTTTCACACCCTTGCTGCAACTCAAGAAGTTCACCGCCATACCCGTCTCCACTCGAGAGGAAGCACGATGGTCTCGCCCACATCCAGAGGAGCCCCGTTTCCCCCTCGTAGCTCGAGATGAGGGATCCTTTCCCTGCTTTCATCGGGAAAGAATTCCCGGCGTTCCCGTCGCATCTCAAGAGGAGGCACTCTCAACAGGAAAGGTGAGAGGAACTCCTTGGTCGTACCACCATTCCAAGAGTCCCCCAGATATCTCAGTCCATTCCAGAGGAACCTCGTTGCCCTGCACTGGCTCATCTTTCACGCCGAGGATCGACTCACACCACGGTGGCACGTGGGACAGCCCTGTGGGAAAGCCTCGAGGGAAAGCCTCGAGGGAAAACCACAGATCCTTTGATCCACGCGACGGGAAGCGTGACATTGCTGCTACAGCCTGGAAGGAAAGCGCACGTGCATGCCCCCACTCGAGACGAGGCCTGACTCCCCTGGGGAGACTCCAGAAGTACCCAAAGATCCATGTCAACCCTGAGAGGAATCCTCGGTTCCGGCCCTGACTCCACACAAGGTTTTTGGCCCCGGTATCGACGGGAGTGGAATCCCGAGAGGCCCACTAGCAACTCGCATGGGGACTGGACTCTCCTGAGGCCACCAGGGCGGGTCCCTGAGGTCCCCGTCGTAACTCGAGAACACCTGCCGCAACTCGAGAAAATCCAGGAAGTTCTCCCTTCCAGGCGAGATGAGGCCTATTTCCGATGAGGCGTCTGGAGACTAATGACACCTAACCTCTGGAACTTCGAAAGGGTCTTTCACACCCTTGCTGCAACTCAAGAAGTTCACCGCCATACCCGTCTCCACTCGAGAGGAAGCAAGATGGTCCCGCCCACATCCAGAGGAGCCCCGTTTCCCCCTCGTAGCTCGAGATGAGGGATCCTTTCCCTGCTTTCATCGGGAAAGATTTCCCGGCGTTCCCGTCGCATCTCAAGAGGAGGCACTCTCAACAGGAAAGGCGAGAGGAACTCCATGGTCGTACCACCATTCCAAGAGTCCCCGAGATGTCTCAGTCCATTCCAGAGGAACCTCTTTGCCCTGCACTGGCTCATCTTTCACGCCGAGGATCGACTCACACCACGGTGGCACGTGGGACAGCCCTGTGGGAAAGCCTCGAGGGAAAACCACAGATCCTTTTATCCACGCAACAGGAAGCGTGACATTGCTGCTACAGCCTGGAAGGAAAGCGCACGTGCATGCCCCCACTCGAGACGAGGCCTGACTCCCCTGGGGAGACTCCAGAAGTACCCAAAGATACATGGAAGCCCCTGAGAGGAATCCTCGGTTCCGGCCCTGACTCCACACAACGTTTTTGGCCCCGGTATAGACGGGAGAGGAATCCCGAGAGGCCCCTTAGCAACTCGCATGGGGACTGGCCTCTCCTGAGGCCACCAGGGCGGGTCCCTGAGGTCCCCGTCGTAACTCGAGAACACCTGCCGCAACTCGAGAAAATCCAGGAAGTTCTCCCTTCCAGGCGAGATGAGGCCTATTTCCGATGAGGCGTCTGGAGACTAATGACACCTAACCTCTGGAACTTCGAAAGGGTCTTTCACACCCTTGCTGCATCTCAAGAAGTTCACCGCCATACCCGTCTCGACTCGAGAGGAAGCACGATGGTCCCGCCCACATCCAGAGGAGCCCCGTTTCCCCCTCGTAGCTCGAGATGAGGGATCCTTTCCCTGCTTTCAACGGGAAAGGTTTCCCGGCGTTCCCGTCGCATCTCAAGAGGAGGCACTCGCAACAGGAAAGGCGAGAGGAACTCCATGGTCGTACCACCATTCCAAGAGTCCCCCAGATGTCTCAGTCCATTCCAGAGGAAGCTCTTTGCCCTGCACTGGCTCATCTTTCACGCCGAGGATCGACTCACACCACGGTGGCACGTGGGACAGCCCTGTGGGAAAGCCTCGAGGGAAAACCACAGATCATTTTATCCAGGCGACGGGAAGCGTGACATTGCTGCTACAGCCTGGAAGGAAAGCGCACGTGCATGCCCCCACTCGAGACGAGGCCTGACTCCCCTGGGGAGACTCCACCAGTACCCAAACATCCATGTCAGCCCCTGAGAGGAATCCTCGGTTCCGGCCCTGACTCCACACAAGGTTTTTGGCCCCGGTATCGACGGGAGAGGAATCCCGAGAGGCCCCCTAGCAACTCGCATGGGGACTGGCCTCTCCTGAGGCCACCAGGGCGGGTCCCTGAGGTCCCCGTCGTAACTCGAGAACACCTGCCGCAACTCGAGAAAATCCAGGAAGTTCTCCCTTCCAGGCGAGATGAGGCCTATTTCCGATGAGGCGTCTGGAGACTAATGACACCTAACCTCTGGAACTTCGAAAGGGTCTTTCACACCCTCGCTGCAACTCAAGAAGTTCACCGCCATACCCGTCTCCACTCGAGAGGAAGCACGATGGTCCCGCCCACATCCAGAGGAGCCCCGTTTCCCCCTCGTAGCTCGAGATGAGGGATCCTTTCCCTGCTTTCAACGGGAAAGAATTCCCGGCGTTCCCGTCGCATCTCAAGAGGAGGCACTCTCAACAGGAAAGGCGAGAGGAACTCCATGGTCGTACCACCATTCCAAGAGTCCCCCAGATGTCTCAGTCCATTCCAGAGGAACCTCTTTTCCCTGCACTGGCTCATCTTTCACTCCGAGGATCGACTCACACCACGGTGGCACGTGGGACAGCCCTGTGGGAAAGCCTCGAGGGAAAGCCTCGAGGGAAAACCACGGATCCTTTGATCCACGCGACGTGAAGCGTGACATTGCTGCCTCAGCCTGGAAGGAAAGCGCACGTGCATGCCCCCACTCGAGACGAGGCCTGACTGCCCTGGGGAGACTCCAGAAGTACCCAAAGATCCATGTCAGCCCCTGAGAGGAATCCTCGGTACCGGCCCTGACTCCACACAAGGTTTTTGGCCCCGGTATCGACGGGAGAGGAATCCCGAGAGGCCCCATAGCAACTCGCATGGGGACTGGCCTCTCCTGAGGCCACCAGGGCGGGTCTCTGAGGTACCCGTCGTAACTCGAGAACACCTGCCACAACTCGATAAAATCCAGGAAGTTCTCCCTTCCAGGCGAGATGAGGCCTATTTCCGATGAGGCGTCTGGAGACTAATGACACCTAACCTCTGGAACTTCGAAAGGGTATTTCACACCTTTGCTGCAACTCAAGAAGTTCACCGCCATACCCGTCTCCACTCGAGAGGAAGCACGATGGTCCCGCCCACATCCAGAGGAGCCCCCTTTCCCCCTCGTAGCTCGAAATGAGGGATACTATCCCTGCTTTCAACGGGAAAGAATTCCCGGCGTTCCTGTCGCATCTCAAGAGGAGGCACTCTCAACAGGAAAGGCGAGAGGAACTCCATGGTCGTACCACCATTCCAAGAGTCCCCCAGATGTCTCAGTCCATTCCAGAGGAACCTCTTTGCCCTGCACTGGCTCATCTTTCACGCCGAGGATCGACTCACACCACGGTGGCACGTGGGACAGCCCTGTGGGAAAGCCTCGAGGGAAAGCATCGAGGGAAAATCACAGATACTTTGATCCACTCGACGGGAAGCGTGACATTGCTGCTACAGCCTGGAAGGAAAGCAGACATGCATGCCCCCACTCGAGACGAGGCCTGACTCCCCTGAGGAGACTCCAGAAGTACCCAATGATCCATGTCAGCCCCTGAGAGGAATCCTCGGTTCCGGCCCTGACTCCACACAAGGTTTTTGGCCCCGGTATCGACGGGAGAGGAATCCCGAGAGGACCCCTAGCAACTCGCATGGGGACTGGACTCTCCTGAGGCCACCAGGGCGGGTCCCTGAGGTCCCCGTCGTAACTCGAGAACACCTGCCGCAACTCGAGAAAATCCAGGAAGTTCTCCCTTCCAGGCGAGATGAGGCCTATTTCCGATGAGGCGTCTGGAGACTAATGACACCTAACCTCTGGAACTTCGAAAGGGTCTTTCACACCCTCGCTGCAACTCAAGAAGTTCACCGCCATACCCGCCTCCACTCGAGAGGAAGCACGATGGTCCTGCCCACATCCAGAGGAGCCCCGTTTCCCCCTCGTAGCTCGAGATGAGGGATCCTTTCCCTGCTTTCCACGGGAAAGAATTCCCGGCGTTCCCGTCGCATCTCAAGAGGAGGCACTCTCAACAGGAAAGGCGAGAGGAACTCCATGGTCGTACCACCATGCCAAGAGTCCAACAGATGTCTCAGTCCATTCCAGAGGAACCTTTTTGCCCTGCACTGGCTCATCTTTCACGCCGAGGATCGACTCACACCACGGTGGCACGTGGGACAGCCCTGTGGGAAAGCCTCGAGGGAAAACGACAGATCCTTTGATCCACGCGACGGGAAGCGTGACATTGCTGCTACATCCTGGAAGGAAAGCGCACGTGCATGCCCCCACTCGAGACGAGGCCTGACTCCCCTGGGGAGACTCCAGAAGTACCCAAAGATCCATGTCAGCCCCTGAGAGGAATCCTCGGTTCCGGCCCTGACTCCACACAAGGTTTTTGGCCCCGGTATCGACGGGAGAGGAATCCCGAGAGGCCCCCTAGCAACTCGCATGTGGACTGGCCTCTCCTGAGGCCACCAGGGCGGGTCCCTGAGGTCCCCGTCGTAACTCGAGAACACCTGCCGCAACTCGAGAAAATCCAGGAAGCTCTCCCTTCCAGGCGAGATGAGGCCTATTTCCGATGAGGCGTCTGGAGACTAATGACCTCTAACCTCTGGAACTTCGAAACGGTCTTTCACACCTTTGCTGCAACTCAAGAAGTTCACCGCCATACCCGTCTCCACTCGAGAGGAAGCACGATGGTCCCGCCCACATCCAGAGGAGCCCCGTTTCCCCCTCGTAGCTCGAGATGAGGGATCCTTTCCCTGCTTTCAACGGGAAAGAATTCCCGGCGTTCCCGTCGCACCTCAAGAGGAGGCACTCTCAACAGGAAAGGCGAGATGAACTCCATGGTCGTACCACCATGCCAAGAGTCCCCCAGATGTCTCAGTCCATTCCAGAGGAACCTCTTTGCCCTGCACTGGCTCATCTTTCATGCCGAGGATCGACTCACACCACGGTGGCACGTGGGACAGCCCTGTGGGAAAGCCTCGAGGGAAAGCCTCGAGGGAAAACCACAGATCCTTTGATCCACGCGACGGGAAGCGTGACATTGCTGCTACAGCCTGGAAGGAAAGCGCACGTGCATGCCCCCACTCGAGACGAGGCCTGACTCCCCCGGGGCAACTTCAGAAGTACCCAAAGATCCATGTCAGCCCCTGAGAGGAATCCTCGGTTCCGGCCCTGAGTCCACACAAGGTTTTTGGCCCCGGTATCGACGGGAGAGGAATCCCGACAGGCCCCCTAGCAACTCGCATGGGGACTGGCCTCTCCTGAGGCCACCAGGGCGGGTCCCTGAGGTCCCCGTCGTAACTCGAGAACACCTGCCGCAACTCGAGAAAATCCAGGAAGTTCTCCCTTCCAGGCAAGATGAGGCCTATTTCCGATGAGGCGTCTGGTGACTAATGACACCTAAGCTCTGGAACTTCGAAAGGGTCTTTCACACCCTCGCTGCAACTCAAGAAGTTCCCCGCCATACCCGTCTCCACTCGAGAGGAAGCACGATGGTCCCGCCCACATCCAGAGGAGCCCCGTTTTCCCCTCGTAGCTCGAGATGAGGGATCCTTTCCCTGCTTTCAACGGGAAAGAATTCCCGGCGTTCCCGTCGCATCTCAAGAGGAGGCACTCTCAACAGGAAAGGCGAGAGGAACTCCAGGGTCGTACCACCATGCCAAGAGTCCCCCAGATGTCTCAGTCCATTCCAGAGGAACCTCTTTTCCCTGCACTGGCTCATCTTTCACTCCGAGGATCGACTCACACCACGGTGGCACGTGGGACAGCCCTGTGGGAAAGCCTCGAGGGAAAGCCTCGAGGGAAAACCACGGATCATTTGAACCACGCGACGTGAAGCGTGACATTGCTGCCTCAGCCTGGAAGGAAAGCGCACGTGCATGCCCCCACTCGAGACGAGGCCTGACTCCCCTGGGGAGACTCCAGAAGTACCCAAACATCCATGTCAGCCCCTGAGAGGAATCCTCGGTTCCGGCCCTGACTCCACACAAGTTTTTTGGCCCCGGTATCGACGGGAGAGGAATCCCGACAGGCCCCCTAGCAACTCGCATGGGGACTGGCCTCTCCTGAGGCCACCAGGTCGGGTCCCTGAGGTCCCCGTCGTAACTCGAGAACACCTGCCGCAACTCGAGAAAATCCAGGAAGTTCTCCCTTCCAGGCGAGATGAGGCCTATTTCCGATGAGGCGTCTGGAGACTAATGACACCTAACCTCTGAAACTTCGAAAGGGTCTTTCACACCCTTGCTGCATCTCAAGAAGTTCACCGCCATACCCGTCTCGACTCGAGAGGAAGCACGATGGTCCCGCCCACATCCAGAGGAGCCCCGTTTCCCCCTCGTAGCTCGAGATGAGGGATCCTTTCCCTGCTTTCAACGGGAAAGGTTTCCCGGCGTTCCCGTCGCATCTCAAGAGGAGGCACTCTCAACAGGAAAGGCGAGAGGAACTCCATGGTCGTACCACCATTCCAAGAGTCCCCCAGATGTCTCAGTCCATTCCAGAGGAAGCTCTTTGCCCTGCACTGGCTCATCTTTCACGCCGAGGATCGACTCACACCACGGTGGCACGTGGGACAGCCCTGTGGGAAAGCCTCGAGGGAAAACCACAGATCATTTTATCCAGGCGACGGGAAGCGTGACATTGCTGCTACAGCCTGGAAGGAAAGCGCACGTGCATGCCCCCACTCGAGACGAGGCCTGACTCCCCTGGGGAGACTCCACCAGTACCCAAACATCCATGTCAGCCCCTGAGAGGAATCCTCGGTTCCGGCCCTGACTCCACACAAGGTTTTTGGCCCCGGTATCGACGGGAGAGGAATCCCGAGAGGCCCCCTAGCAACTCGCATGGGGACTGGCCTCTCCTGAGGCCACCAGGGCGGGTCCCTGAGGTCCCCGTCGTAACTCGAGAACACCTGCCGCAACTCGAGAAAATCCAGGAAGTTCTCCCTTCCAGGCGAGATGAGGCCTATTTCCGATGAGGCGTCTGGAGACTAATGACACCTAACCTCTGGAACTTCGAAAGGGTCTTTCACACCCTCGCTGCAACTCAAGAAGTTCACCGCCATACCCGTCTCCACTCGAGAGGAAGCACGATGGTCCCGCCCACATCCAGAGGAGCCCCGTTTCCCCCTCGTAGCTCGAGATGAGGGATCCTTTCCCTGCTTTCAACGGGAAAGAATTCCCGGCGTTCCCGTCGCATCTCAAGAGGAGGCACTCTCAACAGGAAAGGCGAGAGGAACTCCATGGTCGTACCACCATTCCAAGAGTCCCCCAGATGTCTCAGTCCATTCCAGAGGAACCTCTTTTCCCTGCACTGGCTCATCTTTCACTCCGAGGATCGACTCACACCACGGTGGCACGTGGGACAGCCCTGTGGGAAAGCCTCGAGGGAAAACCACAGATCATTTTATCCAGGCGACGGGAAGCGTGACATTGCTGCTACAGCCTGGAAGGAAAGCGCACGTGCATGCCCCCACTCGAGACGAGGCCTGACTCCCCTGGGGAGACTCCACCAGTACCCAAACATCCATGTCAGCCCCTGAGAGGAATCCTCGGTTCCGGCCCTGACTCCACACAAGGTTTTTGGCCCCGGTATCGACGGGAGAGGAATCCCGAGAGGCCCCCTAGCAACTCGCATGGGGACTGGCCTCTCCTGAGGCCACCAGGGCGGGTCCCTGAGGTCCCCGTCGTAACTCGAGAACACCTGCCGCAACTCGAGAAAATCCAGGAAGTTCTCCCTTCCAGGCGAGATGAGGCCTATTTCCGATGAGGCGTCTGGAGACTAATGACACCTAACCTCTGGAACTTCGAAAGGGTCTTTCACACCCTCGCTGCAACTCAAGAAGTTCACCGCCATACCCGTCTCCACTCGAGAGGAAGCACGATGGTCCCGCCCACATCCAGAGGAGCCCCGTTTCCCCCTCGTAGCTCGAGATGAGGGATCCTTTCCCTGCTTTCAACGGGAAAGAATTCCCGGCGTTCCCGTCGCATCTCAAGAGGAGGCACTCTCAACAGGAAAGGCGAGAGGAACTCCATGGTCGTACCACCATTCCAAGAGTCCCCCAGATGTCTCAGTCCATTCCAGAGGAACCTCTTTTCCCTGCACTGGCTCATCTTTCACTCCGAGGATCGACTCACACCACGGTGGCACGTGGGACAGCCCTGTGGGAAAGCCTCGAGGGAAAGCCTTGAGGGAAAACCACGGATCCTTTGATCCACGCGACGTGAAGCGTGACATTGCTGTCTCAGCCTGGAAGGAAAGCGCACGTGCATGCCCCCACTCGAGACGAGGCCTGACTCCCCTGGGGAGACTCCAGAAGTACCCAAACATCCATGTCAGCCCCTGAGAGGAATCCTCGGTACCGGCCCTGACTCCACACAAGGTTTTTGGCCCCGGTATCGACGGGAGAGGAATCCCGAGAGGCCCCATAGCAACTCGCATGGGGACTGGCCTCTCCTGAGGCCACCAGGGCGGGTCTCTGAGGTACCCGTCGTACCTCGAGAACACCTGCCACAACTCGATAAAATCCAGGAAGTTCTCCCTTCCAGGCGAGATGAGGCCTATTTCCGATGAGGCGTCTGGAGACTAATGACACCTAACCTCTGGAACTTCGAAAGGGTCTTTCACACCTTTGCTGCAACTCAAGAAGTTCACCGCCATACCCGTCTCCACTCGAGAGGAAGCACGATGGTCCCGCCCACATCCAGAGGAGCCCCCTTTCCCCCTCGTAGCTCGAAATGAGGGATACTATCCCTGCTTTCAACGGGAAAGAATTCCCGGCGTTCCTGTCGCATCTCAAGAGGAGGCACTCTCAACAGGAAAGGCGAGAGGAACTCCATGGTCGTACCACCATTCCAAGAGTCCCCCAGATGTCTCAGTCCATTCCAGAGGAACCTCTTTGCCCTGCACTGGCTCATCTTTCACGCCGAGGATCGACTCACACCACGGTGGCACGTGGGACAGCCCTGTGGGAAAGCCTCGAGGGAAAACGACAGATCCTTTGATCCACGCGACGGGAAGCGTGACATTGCTGCTACATCCTGGAAGGAAAGCGCACGTGCATGCCCCCACTCGAGACGAGGCCTGACTCCCCTGGGGAGACTCCAGAAGTACCCAAAGATCCATGTCAGCCCCTGAGAGGAATCCTCGGTTCCGGCCCTGACTCCACACAAGGTTTTTGGCCCCGGTATCGACGGGAGAGGAATCCCGAGAGGCCCCCTAGCAACTCGCATGTGGACTGGCCTCTCCTGAGGCCACCAGGGCGGGTCCCTGAGGTCCCCGTCGTAACTCGAGAACACCTGCCGCAACTCGAGAAAATCCAGGAAGCTCTCCCTTCCAGGCGAGATGAGGCCTATTTCCGATGAGGCGTCTGGAGACTAATGACCTCTAACCTCTGGAACTTCGAAACGGTCTTTCACACCTTTGCTGCAACTCAAGAAGTTCACCGCCATACCCGTCTCCACTCGAGAGGAAGCACGATGGTCCCGCCCACATCCAGAGGAGCCCCGTTTCCCCCTCGTAGCTCGAGATGAGGGATCCTTTCCCTGCTTTCAACGGGAAAGAATTCCCGGCGTTCCCGTCGCACCTCAAGAGGAGGCACTCTCAACAGGAAAGGCGAGATGAACTCCATGGTCGTACCACCATGCCAAGAGTCCCCCAGATGTCTCAGTCCATTCCAGAGGAACCTCTTTGCCCTGCACTGGCTCATCTTTCATGCCGAGGATCGACTCACACCACGGTGGCACGTGGGACAGCCCTGTGGGAAAGCCTCGAGGGAAAGCCTCGAGGGAAAACCACAGATCCTTTGATCCACGCGACGGGAAGCGTGACATTGCTGCTACAGCCTGGAAGGAAAGCGCACGTGCATGCCCCCACTCGAGACAAGGCCTGACTCCCCTGGGGAGACTCCACCAGTACCCAAACATCCATGTCAGCCCCTGAGAGGAATCCTCGGTTCCGGCCCTGACTCCACACAAGGTTTTTGGCCCCGGTATCGACGGGAGAGGAATCCCGACAGGCCCCCTAGCAACTCGCATGGGGACTGGCCTCTCCTGAGGCCACCAGGGCGGGTCCCTGAGGTCCCCGTCGTAACTCGAGAACACCTGCCGCAACTCGAGAAAATCCAGGAAGTTCTCCCTTCCAGGCGAGATGAGGCCTATTTCCGATGAGGCGTCTGGAGACTAATGACACCTAACCTCTGGAACTTCGAAAGGGTCTTTCACACCCTCGCTGCAACTCAAGAAGTTCACCGCCATACCCGTCTCCACTCGAGAGGAAGCACGATGGTCCCGCCCACATCCAGAGGAGCCCCGTTTTCCCCTCGTAGCTCGAGATGAGGGATCCTTTCCCTGCTTTCAACGGGAAAGAATTCCCGGCGTTCCCGTCGCATCTCAAGAGGAGGCACTCTCAACAGGAAAGGCGAGAGGAACTCCATGGTCGTACCACCATGCCAAGAGTCCCCCAGATGTCTCAGTCCATTCCAGAGGAACCTCTTTTCCCTGCACTGGCTCATCTTTCACTCCGAGGATCGACTCACACCACGGTGGCACGTGGGACAGCCCTGTGGGAAAGCCTCGAGGGAAAGCCTCGAGGGAAAACCACGGATCATTTTTAACCACGCGACGTGAAGCGTGACATTGCTGCCTCAGCCTGGAAGGAAAGCGCACGTGCATGCCCCCACTCGAAACAAGGCCTGACTCCCCTGGGGAGACTCCAGAAGTACCCAAACATCCACGTCAGCCCCTGAGAGGAATCCTCGGTTCCGGCCCTGACTCCACACAAGGTTTTTGGCCCCGGTATCGACGGGAGAGGAATCCCGACAGGCCCCCTAGCAACTCGCATGGGGACTGGCCTCTCCTGAGGCCACCAGGGCGGGTCCCTGAGGTCCCCGTCGTAACTCGAGAACACCTGCCGCAACTCGAGAAAATCCAGGAAGTTCTCCCTTCCAGGCGAGATGAGGCCTATTTCCAATGAGGCGTCTGGAGACTAATGACACCTAACCTCTGGAACTTCGAAAGGGTCTTTCACACCCTTGCTGCAACTCAAGAAGTTCACCGCCATACCCGTCTCCACTCGAGAGGAAGCACGATGGTCCCGCCCACATCCAGAGAAGCCCCCTTTCCCCCTCGTAGCTCGAAATGAGGGATACTATCCCTGCTTTCAACGGGAAAGAATTCCCGGCGTTACTGTCGCATCTCAAGTGGAGGCACTCTCAACAGGAAGGCGAGAGGAACTCCATGGTCGTACCACCATTCCAAGAGTCCCCCAGATGTCTCAGTCCATTCCAGAGGAACCTCTTTGCCCTGCACTGGCTCATCTTTCACGCCGAGGATCGAATCACACCACGGTGGCACGTGGGACAGCCCTGTGGGAAAGCCTCGAGGGAAAGCCTCGAGGGAAAACGACAGATCCTTTGATCCACGCGACGGGAAGCGTGACATTGCTGCTACATCCTGGAAGGAAAGCGCACGTGCATGCCCCCACTCGAGACAAGGCCTGACTCCCCTGGGGAGCCTCCAGAAGTACCCAAACATCCATGTCAGCCCCTGAGAGGAATCCTCGGTTCCGGCCCTGACTCCACACAAGTTTTTTGGCCCCGGTATCGACGGGAGAGGAATCCCGACAGGCCCCCTAGCAACTCGCATGGGGACTGGCCTCTCCTGAGGCCACCAGGGCGGGTCCCTGAGGTCCCCGTCGTAACTCGAGAACACCTGCCGCAACTCGAGAAAATCCAGGAAGTTCTCCCTTCCAGGCGAGATGAGGCCTATTTCCGATGAGGCGTCTGGAGACTAATGACACCTAACCTCTGGAACTTCGAAAGGGTCTTTCACACCCTTGCTGCATCTCAAGAAGTTCACCGCCATACCCGTCTCGACTCGAGAGGAAGCACGATGGTCCCGCCCACATCCAGAGGAGCCACGTTTCCCCCTCGTAGCTCGAGATGAGGGATCCTTTCCCTGCTTTCAACGGGAAAGGTTTCCCGGCGTTCCCGTCGCATCTCAAGAGGAGGCACTCGCAACAGGAAAGGCGAGAGGAACTCCATGGTCGTACCACCATTCCAAGAGTCCCCCAGATGTCTCAGTCCATTCCAGAGGAAGCTCTTTGCCCTGCACTGGCTCATCTTTCACGCCGAGGATCGACTCACACCACGGTGGCACGTGGGACAGCCCTGTGGGAAAGCCTCGAGGGAAAACCACAGATCAT
Organism: Capricornis sumatraensis; assembly: GCF_032405125.1. NCBI lineage: Eukaryota > Metazoa > Chordata > Mammalia > Artiodactyla > Bovidae > Capricornis > Capricornis sumatraensis. The sequence continues at coordinate 5,765,205 of NW_027184612.1, forward strand.
TTTATCCAGGCGACGGGAAGCGTGACATTGCTGCTACAGCCTGGAAGGAAAGCGCACGTGCATGCCCCCACTCGAGACGAGGCCTGACTCCCCTGGGGAGACTCCACCAGTACCCAAACATCCATGTCAGCCCCTGAGAGGAATCCTCGGTTCCGGCCCTGACTCCACACAAGGTTTTTGGCCCCGGTATCGACGGGAGAGGAATCCCGAGAGGCCCCCTAGCAACTCGCATGGGGACTGGCCTCTCCTGAGGCCACCAGGGCGGGTCCCTGAGGTCCCCGTCGTAACTCGAGAACACCTGCCGCAACTCGAGAAAATCCAGGAAGTTCTCCCTTCCAGGCGAGATGAGGCCTATTTCCGATGAGGCGTCTGGAGACTAATGACACCTAACCTCTGGAACTTCGAAAGGGTCTTTCACACCCTCGCTGCAACTCAAGAAGTTCACCGCCATACCCGTCTCCACTCGAGAGGAAGCACGATGGTCCCGCCCACATCCAGAGGAGCCCCGTTTCCCCCTCGTAGCTCGAGATGAGGGATCCTTTCCCTGCTTTCAACGGGAAAGAATTCCCGGCGTTCCCGTCGCATCTCAAGAGGAGGCACTCTCAACAGGAAAGGCGAGAGGAACTCCATGGTCGTACCACCATTCCAAGAGTCCCCCAGATGTCTCAGTCCATTCCAGAGGAACCTCTTTTCCCTGCACTGGCTCATCTTTCACTCCGAGGATCGACTCACACCACGGTGGCACGTGGGACAGCCCTGTGGGAAAGCCTCGAGGGAAAGCATCGAGGGAAAATCACAGATACTTTGATCCACTCGACGGGAAGCGTGACATTGCTGCTACAGCCTGGAAGGAAAGCAGACGTGCATGCCCCCACTCGAGACGAGGCCTGACTCCCCTGAGGAGACTCCAGAAGTACCCAATGATCCATGTCAGCCCCTGAGAGGAATCCTCGGTTCCGGCCCTGACTCCACACAAGGTATTTGGCCCCGGTATCGACGGGAGAGGAATCCCGAGAGGCCCCCTATCAACTCGCATGGGGACTGGCCTCTCCTGAGGTCACCAGGGCGGGTCCCTAAGGTCCCCGTCATAACTCGAGAACACCTGCCGCAACTCGAGAATATCCAGGAAGTTCTCCCTTCCAGGCGAGATGAGGCCTATTTCCAATGAGGCGTCTGGAGACTAATGACACCTAACCTCTGGAACTTCGAAAGGGTCTTTCACACCCTTGCTGCAACTCAAGAAGTTCACCGCCATACCCGTCTCCACTCGAGAGGAAGCACGATGGTCCCGCCCACATCCAGAGGAGCCCCGTTTCCCCCTCATAGCTCGAGATGAGGGATCCTTTCCCTGCTTTCATCGGGAAAGAATTCCCGGCGTTCCCGTCGCATCTCAAGTGGAGGCACTCTCAACAGGAAGGCGAGAGGAACTCCATGGTAGTACCACCATGCCAAGAGTCCCCCAGATGTCATAAGTCCATTCCAGAGGAACCTCTTTGCCCTGCACTGGCTCATCTTTCACGCCGAGGATCGACTCACACCACGGTGGCACGTGGGACAGCCCTGTGGGAAAGCCGCGAGGGAAAGCCTCGAGGGAAAACCACAGATCCTTTGATCCACGCGACGGGAAGCATGACATTGCCGCTACATCCTGGAAGGAAAGCGCACGTGCATGCCCCCACTCGAGGCGACGCCTGACTCCCCTGGGGAGACTCCAGAAGGTCCCAAAGATCCATGTCAGCCCCTGAGAGGAATCCTCGGTTCCGGCCCTGACTCCACACAAGGTTTTTGGCCCCGGTATCGACGGGAGAGGAATCCCGACAGGCCCCCTAGCAACTCGCATGGGGACTGGCCTCTCCTGAGGCCACCAGGGCGGGTCCCTGAGGTCCCCGTCGTAACTCGAGAACACCTGCCGCAACTCGAGAAAATCCAGGAAGTTCTCCCTTCCAGGCGAGATGAGGCCTGTTTCCGATGAGGCGTCTGGAGACTAATGACACCTAACCTCTGGAACTTCGAAAGGGTCTTTCACACCCTTGCTGCAACTCAAGAAGTTCACCGCCATACCCGTCTCCACTCGAGAGGAAGCACGATGGTCCCGCCCACATCCAGAGGAGCCCCGTTTCCCCCTCATAGCTCGAGATGAGGGATCCTTTCCCTGCTTTCATCGGGAAAGAATTCCCGGCGTTCCCGTCGCATCTCAAGAGGAGGCACTCTCAACAAGAAAGGCGAGAGGAACTCCATGGTAGTACCACCATACCAAGAGTCCCCCAGATGTCATAAGTCCATTCCAGAGGAACCTCTTTGCCCTGCACTGGTTCATCTTTCACGCCGAGGATCGACTCACACCACGGTGGCACGTGGGACAGCCCTGTGGGAAAGCCTCGAGGGAAAGCCTCGAGGGAAAACCACAGATCCTTTGATCCACGCGACGGGAAGCGTGACATTGCTGCCTCAGCCTGGAAGGAAAGCGCAGGTGCATGCCCCCACTCGAGAGGAGGCCTGACTCCCCTGGGGAGACTCCAGAAGTACCCAAAGATCCATGTCAGCCCCTGAGAGGAATCCTCGGTTCCGGCCCTGACTCCACACAAGGTTTTTGGCCCCGGTATCGACGGGAGAGGAATCCCGACAGGCCCCCTAGCAACTCGCATGGGGACTGGCCTCTCCTGAGGCCACCAGGGCGGGTCCCTGAGGTCCCCGTCGTAACTCGAGAACACCTGCCGCAACTCGAGAAAATCCAGGAAGTTCTCCCTTCCAGGCGAGATGAGGCCTATTTCCGATGAGGCGTCTGGAGACTAATGACACCTAACCTCTGGAACTTCGAAAGGGTCTTTCACACCCTCGCTGCAACTCAAGAAGTTCACTGCCATACCCGCCTCCACTCGAGAGGAAGCACGATGGTCCTGCCCACATCCAGAGGAGCCCCGTTTCCCCCTCGTAGCTCGAGATGAGGGATCCTTTCCCTGCTTTCCACGGGAAAGAATTCCCGGCGTTCCCGTCGCATCTCAAGAGGAGGCACTCTCAACAGGAAAGGCGAGAGGAACTCCATGGTCGTACCACCATGCCAAGAGTCCCCCAGATGTCTCAGTCCATTCCAGAGGAACCTCTTTGCCCTGCACTGGCTCATCTTTCAAGCGGAGGATCGACTCACACCACGGTGGCACGTGGGACAGCCCTGTGGGAAAGCCTCGAGGGAAAGCCTCGAGGGAAAACGACAGATCCTTTGATCCACGCGACGGGAAGAGTGACATTGCTGCTACATCCTGGAAGGAAAGCGCACGTGCATGCCCCCACTCGAGACGAGGCCTGACTCCCCTGGGGAGACTCCAGAAGTACCCAAAGATCCATGTCAGCCCCTGAGAGGAATCCTCGGTTCCGGCCCTGACTCCACACAAGGTTTTTGGCCCCGGTATCGACGGGAGAGGAATCCCGAGAGGCCCCCTAGCAACTCGCATGGGGACTGGCCTCTCCTGAGGCCACCAGGGCGGGTCCCTGAGGTCCCCGTCGTAACTCGAGAACACCTGCCGCAACTCGAGAAAATCCAGGAAGCTCTCCCTTCCAGGCGAGATGAGGCCTATTTCCGATGAGGCGTCTGGAGACTAATGACCTCTAACCTCTGGAACTTCGAAACGGTCTTTCACACCTTTGCTGCAACTCAAGAAGTTCACCGCCATACCCGTCTCCACTCGAGAGGAAGCACGATGGTCCCGCCCACATCCAGAGGAGCCCCGTTTCCCCCTCGTAGCTCGAGATGAGGGATCCTTTCCCTGCTTTCAACGGGAAAGAATTCCTGGCGTTCCAGTCGCATCTCAAGAGGAGGCACTCTCAACAGGAAAGGCGAGAGGAACTCCATGGTCGTACCACCATGCCAAGAGTCCCCCAGATGTCTCAGTCCATTCCAGAGGAACCTCTTTGCCCTGCACTGGCTCATCTTTCATGCCGAGGATCGACTCACACCACGGTGGCACGTGGGACAGCCCTGTGGGAAAGCCTCGAGGGAAAGCCTCGAGGGAAAACCACAGATCCTTTGATCCACGCGACGGGAAGCGTGACATTGCTGCTACAGCCTGGAAGGAAAGCGCACGTGCATGCCCCCACTCGAGACGAGGCCTGACTCCCCTGGGGAGACTCCAGAAGTACCCAAAGATCCATGTCAGCCCCTGAGAGGAATCCTCGGTTCCGGCCCTGAGTCCACACAAGGTTTTTGGCCCCGGCATCGACGGGAGAGGAATCCCGACAGGCCCCCTAGCAACTCGCATGGGGACTGGCCTCTCCTGAGGCCACCAGGGCGGGTCCCTGAGGTCCCCGTCGTAACTCGAGAACACCTGCCGCAACTCGAGAAAATCCAGGAAGTTCTCCCTTCCAGGCGAGATGAGGCCTATTTCCGATGAGGCGTCTGGAGACTAATGACACCTAAGCTCTGGAACTTCGAAAGGGTCTTTCACACCCTCGCTGCAACTCAAGAAGTTCCCCGCCATACCCGTCTCCACTCGAGAGGAAGCACGATGGTCCCGCCCACATCCAGAGGAGCCCCGTTTTCCCCTCGTAGCTCCAGATGAGGGATCCTTTCCCTGCTTTCAACGGGAAAGAATTCCCGGCGTTCCCGTCGCATCTCAAGAGGAGGCACTCTCAACAGGAAAGGCGAGAGGAACTCCATGGTCGTACCACCATGCCAAGAGTCCCCCAGATGTCTCAGTCCATTCCAGAGGAACCTCTTTTCCCTGCACTGGCTCATCTTTCACTCCGAGGATCGACTCACACCACGGTGGCACGTGGGACAGCCCTGTGGGAAAGCCTCGAGGGAAAGCCTCGAGGGAAAACCACGGATCCTTTGATCCACGCGACGTGAAGCGTGACATTGCTGCCTCAGCCTGGAAGGAAAGCGCACGTGCATGCCCCCACTCGAGACGAGGCCTGACTCCCCTGGGGAGACTCCAGAAGTACCCAAAGATCCATGTCAGCCCCTGAGAGGAATCCTCGGTTCCGGCCCTGACTCCACACAAGGTTTTTGGCCCCGGTATCGACGGGAGAGGAATCCCGAGAGGCCCCCTAGCAACTCGCATGGGGACTGGCCTCTCCTGAGGCCACCAGGGCGGGTCCCTGAGGTCCCCGTCGTAACTCGAGAACAGCTGCCGCAACTCGAGAAAATCCAGGAAGTTCTCCCTTCCAGGCGAGATGAGGCCTATTTCCGATGAGGCGTCTGGAGACTAATGACACCTAACCTCTGGAACTTCGAAAGGGTCTTGCACACCCTCGCTGCAACTCAAGAAGTTCCCTGCCATAGCCGTCTCCACTCGAGAGGAAGCACGATGGTCCCGCCCACATCCAGAGGAGCCCCGTTTTCCCCTCGTAGCTCGAGATGAGGGATCCTTTCCCTGCTTTCAACGGGAAAGAATTCCCGGCGTTCCCGTCGCATCTCAAGAGGAGGCACTCTCAACAGGAAAGGCGAGAGGAACTCCATGGTCGTACCACCATGCCAAGAGTCCCCCTGATGTCTCATTCCATTGCAGAGGAACCTCTGTGCCCTGCACTGGCTCATCTTTCACGCCGAGGATCGAATCACACCACGGTGGCACGTGGGACAGCCCTGTGGGAAAGCCTCGAGGGAAAGCCTCGAGGGAAAACCACAGATCCTTTGATCCACGCGACGGGAAGCGTGACATTGCTGCCTCAGCCTGGAAGGAAAGCGCAGGTGCATGCCCCCACTCGAGAGGAGGCCTGACTCCCCTGGGGAGACTCCAGAAGTACCCAAAGATCCATGTCAGCCCCTGAGAGGAATCCTCGGTTCCGGCCCTGACTCCACACAAGGTTTTTGGCCCCGGTATCGACGGGAAAGGAATCCCGAGAGGCCCCCTAGCAACTCGCATGGGGACTGGCCTCTCCTGAGGCCACCAGGGCGGGTCCCTGAGGTCCCCGTCGTAACTCGAGAACACCTGCCGCAACTCGAGAAAATCCAGGAAGTTCTCCCTTCCAGGCGAGATGAGGCCTATTTCCGATGAGGCGTCTGGAGACTAATGACACCTAACCTCTGGAACTTCGAAAGGGTCTTTCATACCTTTGCTGCAACTCAAGAAGTTCCCCGCCATACCTGTCTCCACTCGAGAGGAAGCACGATGGTCCCGCCAACATCCAGAGGAGCCCCGTTTCCCCCTCGTAGCTAGAAATGAGGGATCCTATCCCTTCTTTCAACGGGAAAGAATTCCCGGCGTTCCTGTCGCATCTCAAGTGGAGGCACTCTCAACAGGAAAGGCGAGAGGAACTCCATGGTCGTACCACCATGCCAAGAGTCCCCCAGATGTCTCAGTCCATTCCAGAGGAACCTCTTTGCCCTGCACTGGCTCATCCTTCACGCCGAGGATTGACTCACACCACGGTGGCACGTGGAACAGCCCTGTGGGAAATCCTCGAGGGAAAGCCTCGAGGGAAAACCACAGATCCTTTGATCCACGCGACGGGAAGCGTGACATTGCCGCTACATCCTGGAAGGAAAGCGCACGTGCATGCCCCCACTCGAGGCGAGGCCTGACTCCCCTGGGGAGACTCCAGAAGTACCCAAAGATCCATGTCAGCCCCTGAGAGGAATCCTCGGTTCCGTCCCTGACTCCACACAAGGTTTTTGGCCCCGGTATCGACGGGAGAGGAATCCCGACAGGCCCCCTAGCAACTCGCATGGGGACTGGACTCTCCTGAGGCCACCAGGGCGGGTCCCTGAGATCCCCGTCGTAACTCGAGAACACCTGCCGCAACTCGAGAAAATCCAGGAAGTTCTCCCTTCCAGGCGAGATGAGGCCTATTTCCGATGAGGCGTCTGGAGACTAATGACACCTAACCTCTGGAACTTCGAAAGGGTCTTTCACACCCTCGCTGCAACTCAAGAAGTTCACCGCCATACCCGCCTCCACTCGAGAGGAAGCACGATGGTCCCGCCCACATCCAGAGGAGCCCCGTTTCCCCCTCGTAGCTCGAGATGAGGGATCCTTTCCCTGCTTTCCACGGGAAAGAATTCCCGGCGTTCCCGTCGCATCTCAAGAGGAGGCACTCTCAACAGGAAAGGCGAGAGGAACTCCATGGTCGTACCACCATGCCAAGAGTCCCCCAGATGTCTCAGTCCATTCCAGAGGAACCTCTTTGCCCTGCACTGGCTCATCTTTCACGCCGAGGATCGACTCACACCACGGTGGCACGTGGGACAGCCCTGTGGGAAAGCCTCGAGGGAAAGCCTCGAGGGAAAACCACAGATCCTTTGATCCACGTGACGGGAAGCGTGACATTGCTGCTACATCCTGGAAGGAAAGCGCACGTGCATGCCCCCACTCGAGACGAGGCCTGACTCCCCTGGGGAGACTCCAGAAGTACCCAAAGATCCATGTCAGCCCCTGAGAGGAATCCTCGGTTCCGGCCCTGACTCCACACAAGGTTTTTGGCCCCGGTATCGACGGGAGAGGAATCCCGAGAGGCCCCCTAGCAACTCGCATGGGGACTGGCCTCTCCTGAGGCCACCAGGGCGGGTCCCTGTGGTCCCCGTCGTAACTCGAGAACACCTGCCGCAACTCGAGAAAATCCAGGAAGTTCTCCCTTCCAGGCGAGATGAGGCCTATTACCGATGAGGCGTCTGGAGACTAATGACACCTAACCTCTGGAACTTCGAAAGTGTCTTTCACACCCTTGCTGCAACTCAAGAAGTTCACCGCCATACCCGTCTCCACTCGAGAGGAAGCACGATGGTCCCGCCCACATCCAGAGGAGCCCCGTTTACCCCTCGTAGCTCGAGATGAGGGATCCTTTCCCTGCTTTCAACGGGAAAGAATTCCCGGCGTTCCCGTCGCATCTCAAGAGGAGGCACTCTCAACAGGAAAGGCGAGAGGAACTCCATGGTCGTACCACCATGCCAAGAGTCCCCCAGATGTCTCAGTCCATTCCAGAGGAACCTCTTTGCCCTGCACTGGCTCATCTTTCATGCCGAGGATCGACTCACACCACGGTGGCACGTGGGACAGCCCTGTGGGAAAGCCTCGAGGGAAAGCCTCGAGGGAAAACCACAGATCCTTTGATCCACGCGACGTGAAGCGTGACATTGCTGCTACAGCCTGGAAGGAAAGCGCACGTGCATGCCCCCACTCGAGACGAGGCCTGACTGCCCTGGGGAGACTCCAGAAGTACCCAAAGATCCATGTCAGCCCCTGAGAGGAATCCTCGGTACCGGCCCTGACTCCACACAAGGTTTTTGGCCCCGGTATCGACGGGAGAGGAATCCCGAGAGGCCCCATAGCAACTCGCATGGGGACTGGCCTCTCCTGAGGCCACCAGGGCGGGTCTCTGAGGTACCCGTCGTAACTCGAGAACACCTGCCACAACTCGATAAAATCCAGGAAGTTCTCCCTTCCAGGCGAGATGAGGCCTATTTCCGATGAGGCGTCTGGAGACTAATGACACCTAACCTCTGGAACTTCGAAAGGGTATTTCACACCTTTGCTGCAACTCAAGAAGTTCACCGCCATACCCGTCTCCACTCGAGAGGAAGCACGATGGTCCCGCCCACATCCAGAGGAGCCCCCTTTCCCCCTCGTAGCTCGAAATGAGGGATACTATCCCTGCTTTCAACGGGAAAGAATTCCCGGCGTTCCTGTCGCATCTCAAGAGGAGGCACTCTCAACAGGAAAGGCGAGAGGAACTCCATGGTCGTACCACCATTCCAAGAGTCCCCCAGATGTCTCAGTCCATTCCAGAGGAACCTCTTTGCCCTGCACTGGCTCATCTTTCACGCCGAGGATCGACTCACACCACGGTGGCACGTGGGACAGCCCTGTGGGAAAGCCTCGAGGGAAAGCATCGAGGGAAAATCACAGATACTTTGATCCACTCGACGGGAAGCGTGACATTGCTGCTACAGCCTGGAAGGAAAGCAGACGTGCATGCCCCCACTCGAGACGAGGCCTGACTCCCCTGAGGAGACTCCAGAAGTACCCAATGATCCATGTCAGCCCCTGAGAGGAATCCTCGGTTCCGGCCCTGACTCCACACAAGGTTTTTGGCCCCGGTATCGACGGGAGAGGAATCCCGAGAGGACCCCTAGCAACTCGCATGGGGACTGGACTCTCCTGAGGCCACCAGGGCGGGTCCCTGAGGTACCCGTCGTAACTCGAGAACACCTGCCGCAACTCGAGAAAATCCAGGAAGTTCTCCCTTCCAGGCGAGATGAGGCCTATTTCCGATGAGGCGTCTGGAGACTAATGACACCTAACCTCTGGAACTTCGAAAGGGTCTTTCACACCCTCGCTGCAACTCAAGAAGTTCACCGCCATACCCGCCTCCACTCGAGAGGAAGCACGATGGTCCTGCCCACATCCAGAGGAGCCCCGTTTCCCCCTCGTAGCTCGAGATGAGGGATCCTTTCCCTGCTTTCCACGGGAAAGAATTCCCGGCGTTCCCGTCGCATCTCAAGAGGAGGCACTCTCAACAGGAAAGGCGAGAGGAACTCCATGGTCGTACCACCATGCCAAGAGTCCAACAGATGTCTCAGTCCATTCCAGAGGAACCTTTTTGCCCTGCACTGGCTCATCTTTCACGCCGAGGATCGACTCACACCACGGTGGCACGTGGGACAGCCCTGTGGGAAAGCCTCGAGGGAAAACGACAGATCCTTTGATCCACGCGACGGGAAGCGTGACATTGCTGCTACATCCTGGAAGGAAAGCGCACGTGCATGCCCCCACTCGAGACGAGGCCTGACTCCCCTGGGGAGACTCCAGAAGTACCCAAAGATCCATGTCAGCCCCTGAGAGGAATCCTCGGTTCCGGCCCTGACTCCACACAAGGTTTTTGGCCCCGGTATCGACGGGAGAGGAATCCGGAGAGGCCCCCTAGCAACTCGCATGTGGACTGGCCTCTCCTGAGGCCACCAGGGCGGGTCCCTGAGGTCCCCGTCGTAACTCGAGAACACCTGCCGCAACTCGAGAAAATCCAGGAAGCTCTCCCTTCCAGGCGAGATGAGGCCTATTTCCGATGAGGCGTCTGGAGACTAATGACCTCTAACCTCTGGAACTTCGAAACGGTCTTTCACACCTTTGCTGCAACTCAAGAAGTTCACCGCCATACCCGTCTCCACTCGAGAGGAAGCACGATGGTCCCGCCCACATCCAGAGGAGCCCCGTTTCCCCCTCGTAGCTCGAGATGAGGGATCCTTTCCCTGCTTTCAACGGGAAAGAATTCCCGGCGTTCCCGTCGCACCTCAAGAGGAGGCACTCTCAACAGGAAAGGCGAGATGAACTCCATGGTCGTACCACCATGCCAAGAGTCCCCCAGATGTCTCAGTCCATTCCAGAGGAACCTCTTTGCCCTGCACTGGCTCATCTTTCATGCCGAGGATCGACTCACACCACGGTGGCACGTGGGACAGCCCTGTGGGAAAGCCTCGAGGGAAAGCCTCGAGGGAAAACCACAGATCCTTTGATCCACGCGACGGGAAGCGTGACATTGCTGCTACAGCCTGGAAGGAAAGCGCACGTGCATGCCCCCACTCGAGACGAGGCCTGACTCCCCCGGGGCAACTTCAGAAGTACCCAAAGATCCATGTCAGCCCCTGAGAGGAATCCTCGGTTCCGGCCCTGAGTCCACACAAGGTTTTTGGCCCCGGTATCGACGGGAGAGGAATCCCGACAGGCCCCCTAGCAACTCGCATGGGGACTGGCCTCTCCTGAGGCCACCAGGGCGGGTCCCTGAGGTCCCCGTCGTAACTCGAGAACACCTGCCGCAACTCGAGAAAATCCAGGAAGTTCTCCCTTCCAGGCAAGATGAGGCCTATTTCCGATGAGGCGTCTGGTGACTAATGACACCTAAGCTCTGGAACTTCGAAAGGGTCTTTCACACCCTCGCTGCAACTCAAGAAGTTCCCCGCCATACCCGTCTCCACTCGAGAGGAAGCACGATGGTCCCGCCCACATCCAGAGGAGCCCCGTTTTCCCCTCGTAGCTCGAGATGAGGGATCCTTTCCCTGCTTTCAACGGGAAAGAATTCCCGGCGTTCCCGTCGCATCTCAAGAGGAGGCACTCTCAACAGGAAAGGCGAGAGGAACTCCAGGGTCGTACCACCATGCCAAGAGTCCCCCAGATGTCTCAGTCCATTCCAGAGGAACCTCTTTTCCCTGCACTGGCTCATCTTTCACTCCGAGGATCGACTCACACCACGGTGGCACGTGGGACAGCCCTGTGGGAAAGCCTCGAGGGAAAGCCTCGAGGGAAAACCACGGATCATTTGAACCACGCGACGTGAAGCGTGACATTGCTGCCTCAGCCTGGAAGGAAAGCGCACGTGCATGCCCCCACTCGAGACGAGGCCTGACTCCCCTGGGGAGACTCCAGAAGTACCCAAACATCCATGTCAGCCCCTGAGAGGAATCCTCGGTTCCGGCCCTGACTCCACACAAGTTTTTTGGCCCCGGTATCGACGGGAGAGGAATCCCGACAGGCCCCCTAGCAACTCGCATGGGGACTGGCCTCTCCTGAGGCCACCAGGGCGGGTCCCTGAGGTCCCCGTCGTAACTCGAGAACACCTGCCGCAACTCGAGAAAATCCAGGAAGTTCTCCCTTCCAGGCGAGATGAGGCCTATTTCCGATGAGGCGTCTGGAGACTAATGACACCTAACCTCTGGAACTTCGAAAGGGTCTTTCACACCCTTGCTGCATCTCAAGAAGTTCACCGCCATACCCGTCTCGACTCGAGAGGAAGCACGATGGTCCCGCCCACATCCAGAGGAGCCCCGTTTCCCCCTCGTAGCTCGAGATGAGGGATCCTTTCCCTGCTTTCAACGGGAAAGGTTTCCCGGCGTTCCCGTCGCATCTCAAGAGGAGGCACTCTCAACAGGAAAGGCGAGAGGAACTCCATGGTCGTACCACCATTCCAAGAGTCCCCCAGATGTCTCAGTCCATTCCAGAGGAAGCTCTTTGCCCTGCACTGGCTCATCTTTCACGCCGAGGATCGACTCACACCACGGTGGCACGTGGGACAGCCCTGTGGGAAAGCCTCGAGGGAAAACCACAGATCATTTTATCCAGGCGACGGGAAGCGTGACATTGCTGCTACAGCCTGGAAGGAAAGCGCACGTGCATGCCCCCACTCGAGACGAGGCCTGACTCCCCTGGGGAGACTCCACCAGTACCCAAACATCCATGTCAGCCCCTGAGAGGAATCCTCGGTTCCGGCCCTGACTCCACACAAGGTTTTTGGCCCCGGTATCGACGGGAGAGGAATCCCGAGAGGCCCCCTAGCAACTCGCATGGGGACTGGCCTCTCCTGAGGCCACCAGGGCGGGTCCCTGAGGTCCCCGTCGTAACTCGAGAACACCTGCCGCAACTCGAGAAAATCCAGGAAGTTCTCCCTTCCAGGCGAGATGAGGCCTATTTCCGATGAGGCGTCTGGAGACTAATGACACCTAACCTCTGGAACTTCGAAAGGGTCTTTCACACCCTCGCTGCAACTCAAGAAGTTCACCGCCATACCCGTCTCCACTCGAGAGGAAGCACGATGGTCCCGCCCACATCCAGAGGAGCCCCGTTTCCCCCTCGTAGCTCGAGATGAGGGATCCTTTCCCTGCTTTCAACGGGAAAGAATTCCCGGCGTTCCCGTCGCATCTCAAGAGGAGGCACTCTCAACAGGAAAGGCGAGAGGAACTCCATGGTCGTACCACCATTCCAAGAGTCCCCCAGATGTCTCAGTCCATTCCAGAGGAACCTCTTTTCCCTGCACTGGCTCATCTTTCACTCCGAGGATCGACTCACACCACGGTGGCACGTGGGACAGCCCTGTGGGAAAGCCTCGAGGGAAAACCACAGATCATTTTATCCAGGCGACGGGAAGCGTGACATTGCTGCTACAGCCTGGAAGGAAAGCGCACGTGCATGCCCCCACTCGAGACGAGGCCTGACTCCCCTGGGGAGACTCCACCAGTACCCAAACATCCATGTCAGCCCCTGAGAGGAATCCTCGGTTCCGGCCCTGACTCCACACAAGGTTTTTGGCCCCGGTATCGACGGGAGAGGAATCCCGAGAGGCCCCCTAGCAACTCGCATGGGGACTGGCCTCTCCTGAGGCCACCAGGGCGGGTCCCTGAGGTCCCCGTCGTAACTCGAGAACACCTGCCGCAACTCGAGAAAATCCAGGAAGTTCTCCCTTCCAGGCGAGATGAGGCCTATTTCCGATGAGGCGTCTGGAGACTAATGACACCTAACCTCTGGAACTTCGAAAGGGTCTTTCACACCCTCGCTGCAACTCAAGAAGTTCACCGCCATACCCGTCTCCACTCGAGAGGAAGCACGATGGTCCCGCCCACATCCAGAGGAGCCCCGTTTCCCCCTCGTAGCTCGAGATGAGGGATCCTTTCCCTGCTTTCAACGGGAAAGAATTCCCGGCGTTCCCGTCGCATCTCAAGAGGAGGCACTCTCAACAGGAAAGGCGAGAGGAACTCCATGGTCGTACCACCATTCCAAGAGTCCCCCAGATGTCTCAGTCCATTCCAGAGGAACCTCTTTTCCCTGCACTGGCTCATCTTTCACTCCGAGGATCGACTCACACCACGGTGGCACGTGGGACAGCCCTGTGGGAAAGCCTCGAGGGAAAGCCTCGAGGGAAAACCACGGATCCTTTGATCCACGCGACGTGAAGCGTGACATTGCTGTCTCAGCCTGGAAGGAAAGCGCACGTGCATGCCCCCACTCGAGACGAGGCCTGACTCCCCTGGGGAGACTCCAGAAGTACCCAAACATCCATGTCAGCCCCTGAGAGGAATCCTCGGTACCGGCCCTGACTCCACACAAGGTTTTTGGCCCCGGTATCGACGGGAGAGGAATCCCGAGAGGCCCCATAGCAACTCGCATGGGGACTGGCCTCTCCTGAGGCCACCAGGGCGGGTCTCTGAGGTACCCGTCGTACCTCGAGAACACCTGCCACAACTCGATAAAATCCAGGAAGTTCTCCCTTCCAGGCGAGATGAGGCCTATTTCCGATGAGGCGTCTGGAGACTAATGACACCTAACCTCTGGAACTTCGAAAGGGTCTTTCACACCTTTGCTGCAACTCAAGAAGTTCACCGCCATACCCGTCTCCACTCGAGAGGAAGCACGATGGTCCCGCCCACATCCAGAGGAGCCCCCTTTCCCCCTCGTAGCTCGAAATGAGGGATACTATCCCTGCTTTCAACGGGAAAGAATTCCCGGCGTTCCTGTCGCATCTCAAGAGGAGGCACTCTCAACAGGAAAGGCGAGAGGAACTCCATGGTCGTACCACCATTCCAAGAGTCCCCCAGATGTCTCAGTCCATTCCAGAGGAACCTCTTTGCCCTGCACTGGCTCATCTTTCACGCCGAGGATCGACTCACACCACGGTGGCACGTGGGACAGCCCTGTGGGAAAGCCTCGAGGGAAAACGACAGATCCTTTGATCCACGCGACGGGAAGCGTGACATTGCTGCTACATCCTGGAAGGAAAGCGCACGTGCATGCCCCCACTCGAGACGAGGCCTGACTCCCCTGGGGAGACTCCAGAAGTACCCAAAGATCCATGTCAGCCCCTGAGAGGAATCCTCGGTTCCGGCCCTGACTCCACACAAGGTTTTTGGCCCCGGTATCGACGGGAGAGGAATCCCGAGAGGCCCCCTAGCAACTCGCATGTGGACTGGCCTCTCCTGAGGCCACCAGGGCGGGTCCCTGAGGTCCCCGTCGTAACTCGAGAACACCTGCCGCAACTCGAGAAAATCCAGGAAGCTCTCCCTTCCAGGCGAGATGAGGCCTATTTCCGATGAGGCGTCTGGAGACTAATGACCTCTAACCTCTGGAACTTCGAAACGGTCTTTCACACCTTTGCTGCAACTCAAGAAGTTCACCGCCATACCCGTCTCCACTCGAGAGGAAGCACGATGGTCCCGCCCACATCCAGAGGAGCCCCGTTTCCCCCTCGTAGCTCGAGATGAGGGATCCTTTCCCTGCTTTCAACGGGAAAGAATTCCCGGCGTTCCCGTCGCACCTCAAGAGGAGGCACTCTCAACAGGAAAGGCGAGATGAACTCCATGGTCGTACCACCATGCCAAGAGTCCCCCAGATGTCTCAGTCCATTCCAGAGGAACCTCTTTGCCCTGCACTGGCTCATCTTTCATGCCGAGGATCGACTCACACCACGGTGGCACGTGGGACAGCCCTGTGGGAAAGCCTCGAGGGAAAGCCTCGAGGGAAAACCACAGATCCTTTGATCCACGCGACGGGAAGCGTGACATTGCTGCTACAGCCTGGAAGGAAAGCACACGTGCATGCCCCCACTCGAGACGAGGCCTGACTCCCCCGGGGCAACTTCAGAAGTACCCAAAGATCCATGTCAGCCCCTGAGAGGAATCCTCGGTTCCGGCCCTGAGTCCACACAAGGTTTTTGGCCCCGGTATCGACGGGAGAGGAATCCCGACAGGCCCCCTAGCAACTCGCATGGGGACTGGCCTCTCCTGAGGCCACCAGGGCGGGTCCCTGAGGTCCCCGTCGTAACTCGAGAACACCTGCCGCAACTCGAGAAAATCCAGGAAGTTCTCCCTTCCAGGCAAGATGAGGCCTATTTCCGATGAGGCGTCTGGAGACTAATGACACCTAAGCTCTGGAACTTCGAAAGGGTCTTTCACACCCTCGCTGCAACTCAAGAAGTTCCCCGCCATACCCGTCTCCACTCGAGAGGAAGCACGATGGTCCCGCCCACATCCAGAGGAGCCCCGTTTTCCCCTCGTAGCTCGAGATGAGGGATCCTTTCCCTGCTTTCAACGGGAAAGAATTCCCGGCGTTCCCGTCGCATCTCAAGAGGAGGCACTCTCAACAGGAAAGGCGAGAGGAACTCCATGGTCGTACCACCATGCCAAGAGTCCCCCAGATGTCTCAGTCCATTCCAGAGGAACCTCTTTTCCCTGCACTGGCTCATCTTTCACTCCGAGGATCGACTCACACCACGGTGGCACGTGGGACAGCCCTGTGGGAAAGCCTCGAGGGAAAGCCTCGAGGGAAAACCACGGATCATTTGAACCACGCGACGTGAAGCGTGACATTGCTGCCTCAGCCTGGAAGGAAAGCGCACGTGCATGCCCCCACTCGAGACGAGGCCTGACTCCCCTGGGGAGACTCCAGAAGTACCCAAACATCCACGTCAGCCCCTGAGAGGAATCCTCGTTTCCGGCCCTGACTCCACACAAGGTTTTTGGCCCCGGTATCGACGGGAGAGGAATCCCGACAGGCCCCCTAGCAACTCGCAAGGGGACTGGCCTCTCCTGAGGCCACCAGGGCGGGTCCCTGAGGTCCCCGTCGTAACTCGAGAACACCTGCCGCAACTCGAGAAAATCCAGGAAGTTCTCCCTTCCAGGCGAGATGAGGCCTATTTCCAATGAGGCGTCTGGAGACTAATGACACCTAACCTCTGGAACTTCGAAAGGGTCTTTCACACCCTTGCTGCAACTCAAGAAGTTCACCGCCATACCCGTCTCCACTCGAGAGGAAGCACGATGGTCCCGCCCACATCCAGAGAAGCCCCCTTTCCCCCTCGTAGCTCGAAATGTGGGATACTATCCCTGCTTTCAACGGGAAAGAATTCCCGGCGTTACTGTCGCATCTCAAGTGGAGGCACTCTCAACAGGAAGGCGAGAGGAACTCCATGGTCGTACCACCATTCCAAGAGTCCCCCAGATGTCTCAGTCCATTCCAGAGGAACCTCTTTTCCCTGCACTGGCTCATCTTTCACGCCGAGGATCGAATCACACCACGGTGGCACGTGGGACAGCCCTGTGGGAAAGCCTCGAGGGAAAGCCTCGAGGGAAAACGACAGATCCTTTGATCCACGCGACGGGAAGCGTGACATTGCTGCTACATCCTGGAAGGAAAGCGCACGTGCATGCCCCCACTCGAGACGAGGCCTGACTCCCCTGGGGAGACTCCAGAAGTACCCAAACATCCATGTCAGCCCCTGAGAGGAATCCTCGGTTCCGGCCCTGACTCCACACAAGTATTTTGGCCCCGGTATCGACGGGAGAGGAATCCCGACAGGCCCCCTAGCAACTCGCATGGGGACTGGCCTCTCCTGAGGCCACCAGGGCGGGTCCCTGAGGTCCCCGTCGTAACTCGAGAACACCTGCCGCAACTCGAGAAAATCCAGGAAGTTCTCCCTTCCAGGCGAGATGAGGCCTATTTCCGATGAGGCGTCTGGAGACTAATGACACCTAACCTCTGGAACTTCGAAAGGGTCTTTCACACCCTTGCTGCATCTCAAGAAGTTCACCGCCATACCCGTCTCGACTCGAGAGGAAGCACGATGGTCCCGCCCACATCCAGAGGAGCCCCGTTTCCCCCTCGTAGCTCGAGATGAGGGATCCTTTCCCTGCTTTCAACGGGAAAGGTTTCCCGGCGTTCCCGTCGCATCTCAAGAGGAGGCACTCGCAACAGGAAAGGCGAGAGGAACTCCATGGTCGTACCAGCATTCCAAGAGTCCCCCAGATGTCTCAGTCCATTCCAGAGGAAGCTCTTTGCCCTGCACTGGCTCATCTTTCACGCCGAGGATCGACTCACACCACGGTGGCACGTGGGACAGCCCTGTGGGAAAGCCTCGAGGGAAAACCACAGATCATTTTATCCAGGCGACGGGAAGCGTGACATTGCTGCTACAGCCTGGAAGGAAAGCGCACGTGCATGCCCCCACTCGAGACAAGGCCTGACTCCCCTGGGGAGACTCCACCAGTACCCAAACATCCATGTCAGCCCCTGAGAGGAATCCTCGGTTCCGGCCCTGACTCCACACAAGGTTTTTGGCCCCGGTATCGACGGGAGAGGAATCCCGAGAGGCCCCCTAGCAACTCGCATGGGGACTGGCCTCTCCTGAGGCCACCAGGGCGGGTCCCTGAGGTCCCCGTCGTAACTCGAGAACACCTGCCGCAACTCGAGAAAATCCAGGAAGTTCTCCCTTCCAGGCGAGATGAGGCCTATTTCCGATGAGGCGTCTGGAGACTAATGACACCTAACCTCTGGAACTTCGAAAGGGTCTTTCACACCCTCGCTGCAACTCAAGAAGTTCACCGCCATACCCGTCTCCACTCGAGAGGAAGCACGATGGTCCCGCCCACATCCAGAGGAGCCCCGTTTTCCCCTCGTAGCTCGAGATGAGGGATCCTTTCCCTGCTTTCAACGGGAAAGAATTCCCGGCGTTCCCGTCGCATCTCAAGAGGAGGCACTCTCAACAGGAAAGGCGAGAGGAACTCCATGGTCGTACCACCATGCCAAGAGTCCCCCAGATGTCTCAGTCCATTCCAGAGGAACCTCTTTTCCCTGCACTGGCTCATCTTTCACTCCGAGGATCGACTCACACCACGGTGGCACGTGGGACAGCCCTGTGGGAAAGCCTCGAGGGAAAGCCTCGAGGGAAAACCACGGATCATTTTTAACCACGCGACGTGAAGCGTGACATTGCTGCCTCAGCCTGGAAGGAAAGCGCACGTGCATGCCCCCACTCGAAACAAGGCCTGACTCCCCTGGGGAGACTCCAGAAGTACCCAAACATCCACGTCAGCCCCTGAGAGGAATCCTCGGTTCCGGCCCTGACTCCACACAAGGTTTTTGGGCCCGGTATCGACGGGAGAGGAATCCCGACAGGCCCCCTAGCAACTCGCATGGGGACTGGCCTCTCCAGAGGCCACCAGGGCGGGTCCCTGAGGTCCCCGTCGTAACTCGAGAACACCTGCCGCAACTCGAGAAAATCCAGGAAGTTCTCCCTTCCAGGCGAGATGAGGCCTATTTCCAATGAGGCGTCTGGAGACTAATGACACCTAACCTCTGGAACTTCGAAAGGGTCTTTCACACCCTTGCTGCAACTCAAGAAGTTCACCGCCATACCCGTCTCCACTCGAGAGGAAGCACGATGGTCCCGCCCACATCCAGAGAAGCCCCCTTTCCCCCTCGTAGCTCGAAATGAGGGATACTATCCCTGCTTTCAACGGGAAAGAATTCCCGGCGTTACTGTCGCATCTCAAGTGGAGGCACTCTCAACAGGAAGGCGAGAGGAACTCCATGGTCGTACCACCATTCCAAGAGTCCCCCAGATGTCTCAGTCCATTCCAGAGGAACCTCTTTTCCCTGCACTGGCTCATCTTTCACGCCGAGGATCGAATCACACCACGGTGGCACGTGGGACAGCCCTGTGGGAAAGCCTCGAGGGAAAGCCTCGAGGGAAAACGACAGATCCTTTGATCCACGCGACGGGAAGCGTGACATTGCTGCTACATCCTGGAAGGAAAGCGCACGTGCATGCCCCCACTCGAGACGAGGCCTGACTCCCCTGGGGAGCCTCCAGAAGTACCCAAACATCCATGTCAGCCCCTGAGAGGAATCCTCGGTTCCGGCCCTGACTCCACACAAGTTTTTTGGCCCCGGTATCGACGGGAGAGGAATCCCGACAGGCCCCCTAGCAACTCGCATGGGGACTGGCCTCTCCTGAGGCCACCAGGGCGGGTCCCTGAGGTCCCCGTCGTAACTCGAGAACACCTGCCGCAACTCGAGAAAATCCAGGAAGTTCTCCCTTCCAGGCGAGATGAGGCCTATTTCCGATGAGGCGTCTGGAGACTAATGACACCTAACCTCTGGAACTTCGAAAGGGTCTTTCACACCCTTGCTGCATCTCAAGAAGTTCACCGCCATACCCGTCTCGACTCGAGAGGAAGCACGATGGTCCCGCCCACATCCAGAGGAGCCCCGTTTCCCCCTCGTAGCTCGAGATGAGGGATCCTTTCCCTGCTTTCAACGGGAAAGGTTTCCCGGCGTTCCCGTCGCATCTCAAGAGGAGGCACTCGCAACAGGAAAGGCGAGAGGAACTCCATGGTCGTACCACCATTCCAAGAGTCCCCCAGATGTCTCAGTCCATTCCAGAGGAAGCTCTTTGCCCTGCACTATCTCATCTTTCACGCCGAGGATCGACTCACACCACGGTGGCACGTGGGACAGCCCTGTGGGAAAGCCTCGAGGGAAAACCACAGATCATTTTATCCAGGCGACGGGAAGCGTGACATTGCTGCTACAGCCTGGAAGGAAAGCAGACGTGCATGCCCCCACTCGAGACGAGGCCTGACTCCCCTGAGGAGACTCCAGAAGTACCCAATGATCC
This sequence comes from Capricornis sumatraensis, assembly GCF_032405125.1. Lineage (NCBI taxonomy): Eukaryota > Metazoa > Chordata > Mammalia > Artiodactyla > Bovidae > Capricornis > Capricornis sumatraensis. The sequence goes on from NW_027184612.1 coordinate 5,785,350, forward strand.
ATGTCAGCCCCTGAGAGGAATCCTCGGTTCCGGCCCTGACTCCACACAAGGTATTTGGCCCCGGTATCGACGGGAGAGGAATCCCGAGAGGCCCCCTATCAACTCGCATGGGGACTGGCCTCTCCTGAGGTCACCTGGGCGGGTCCCTAAGGTCCCCGTCATAACTCGAGAACACCTGCCGCAACTCGAGAATATCCAGGAAGTTCTCCCTTCCAGGCGAGATGAGGCCTATTTCCAATGAGGCGTCTGGAGACTAATGACACCTAACCTCTGGAACTTCGAAAGGGTCTTTCACACCCTTGCTGCAACTCAAGAAGTTCACCGCCATACCCGTCTCCACTCGAGAGGAAGCACGATGGTCCCGCCCACATCCAGAGGAGCCCCGTTTCCCCCTCATAGCTCGAGATGAGGGATCCTTTCCCTGCTTTCATCGGGAAAGAATTCCCGGCGTTCCCGTCGCATCTCAAGTGGAGGCACTCTCAACAGGAAGGCGAGAGGAACTCCATGGTAGTACCACCATGCCAAGAGTCCCCCAGATGTCATAAGTCCATTCCAGAGGAACCTCTTTGCCCTGCACTGGCTCATCTTTCACGCCGAGGATCGACTCACACCACGGTGGCACGTGGGACAGCCCTGTGGGAAAGCCGCGAGGGAAAGCCTCGAGGGAAAACCACAGATCCTTTGATCCACGCGACGGGAAGCATGACATTGCCGCTACATCCTGGAAGGAAAGCGCACGTGCATGCCCCCACTCGAGGCGACGCCTGACTCCCCTGGGGAGACTCCAGAAGGTCCCAAAGATCCATGTCAGCCCCTGAGAGGAATCCTCGGTTCCGGCCCTGACTCCACACAAGGTTTTTGGCCCCGGTATCGACGGGAGAGGAATCCCGACAGGCCCCCTAGCAACTCGCATGGGGACTGGCCTCTCCTGAGGCCACCAGGGCGGGTCCCTGAGGTCCCCGTCGTAACTCGAGAACACCTGCCGCAACTCGAGAAAATCCAGGAAGTTCTCCCTTCCAGGCGAGATGAGGCCTGTTTCCGATGAGGCGTCTGGAGACTAATGACACCTAACCTCTGGAACTTCGAAAGGGTCTTTCACACCCTTGCTGCAACTCAAGAAGTTCACCGCCATACCCGTCTCCACTCGAGAGGAAGCACGATGGTCCCGCCCACATCCAGAGGAGCCCCGTTTCCCCCTCATAGCTCGAGATGAGGGATCCTTTCCCTGCTTTCATCGGGAAAGAATTCCCGGCGTTCCCGTCGCATCTCAAGAGGAGGCACTCTCAACAAGAAAGGCGAGAGGAACTCCATGGTAGTACCACCATACCAAGAGTCCCCCAGATGTCATAAGTCCATTCCAGAGGAACCTCTTTGCCCTGCACTGGTTCATCTTTCACGCCGAGGATCGACTCACACCACGGTGGCACGTGGGACAGCCCTGTGGGAAAGCCTCGAGGGAAAGCCTCGAGGGAAAACCACAGATCCTTTGATCCACGCGACGGGAAGCGTGACATTGCTGCCTCAGCCTGGAAGGAAAGCGCAGGTGCATGCCCCCACTCGAGAGGAGGCCTGACTCCCCTGGGGAGACTCCAGAAGTACCCAAAGATCCATGTCAGCCCCTGAGAGGAATCCTCGGTTCCGGCCCTGACTCCACACAAGGTTTTTGGCCCCGGTATCGACGGGAGAGGAATCCCGACAGGCCCCCTAGCAACGCGCATGGGGACTGGCCTCTCCTGAGGCCACCAGGGCGGGTCCCTGAGGTCCCCGTCGTAACTCGAGAACACCTGCCGCAACTCGAGAAAATCCAGGAAGTTCTCCCTTCCAGGCGAGATGAGGCCTATTTCCGATGAGGCGTCTGGAGACTAATGACACCTAACCTCTGGAACTTCGAAAGGGTCTTTCACACCCTCGCTGCAACTCAAGAAGTTCACTGCCATACCCGCCTCCACTCGAGAGGAAGCACGATGGTCCTGCCCACATCCAGAGGAGCCCCGTTTCCCCCTCGTAGCTCGAGATGAGGGATCCTTTCCCTGCTTTCCACGGGAAAGAATTCCCGGCGTTCCCGTCGCATCTCAAGAGGAGGCACTCTCAACAGGAAAGGCGAGAGGAACTCCATGGTCGTACCACCATGCCAAGAGTCCCCCAGATGTCTCAGTCCATTCCAGAGGAACCTCTTTGCCCTGCACTGGCTCATCTTTCAAGCCGAGGATCGACTCACACCACGGTGGCACGTGGGACAGCCCTGTGGGAAAGCCTCGAGGGAAAGCCTCGAGGGAAAACGACAGATCCTTTGATCCACGCGACGGGAAGAGTGACATTGCTGCTACATCCTGGAAGGAAAGCGCACGTGCATGCCCCCACTCGAGACGAGGCCTGACTCCCCTGGGGAGACTCCAGAAGTACCCAAAGATCCATGTCAGCCCCTGAGAGGAATCCTCGGTTCCGGCCCTGACTCCACACAAGGTTTTTGGCCCCGGTATCGACGGGAGAGGAATCCCGAGAGGCCCCCTAGCAACTCGCATGGGGACTGGCCTCTCCTGAGGCCACCAGGGCGGGTCCCTGAGGTCCCCGTCGTAACTCGAGAACACCTGCCGCAACTCGAGAAAATCCAGGAAGCTCTCCCTTCCAGGCGAGATGAGGCCTATTTCCGATGAGGCGTCTGGAGACTAATGACCTCTAACCTCTGGAACTTCGAAACGGTCTTTCACACCTTTGCTGCAACTCAAGAAGTTCACCGCCATACCCGTCTCCACTCGAGAGGAAGCACGATGGTCCCGCCCACATCCAGAGGAGCCCCGTTTCCCCCTCGTAGCTCGAGATGAGGGATCCTTTCCCTGCTTTCAACGGGAAAGAATTCCTGGCGTTCCAGTCGCATCTCAAGAGGAGGCACTCTCAACAGGAAAGGCGAGAGGAACTCCATGGTCGTACCACCATGCCAAGAGTCCCCCAGATGTCTCAGTCCATTCCAGAGGAACCTCTTTGCCCTGCACTGGCTCATCTTTCATGCCGAGGATCGACTCACACCACGGTGGCACGTGGGACAGCCCTGTGGGAAAGCCTCGAGGGAAAGCCTCGAGGGAAAACCACAGATCCTTTGATCCACGCGACGGGAAGCGTGACATTGCTGCTACATCCTGGAAGGAAAGCGCACGTGCATGCCCCCACTCGAGACGAGGCCTGACTCCCCTGGGGAGACTCCAGAAGTACCCAAAGATCCATGTCAGCCCCTGAGAGGAATCCTCGGTTCCGGCCCTGAGTCCACACAAGGTTTTTGGCCCCGGCATCGACGGGAGAGGAATCCCGACAGGCCCCCTAGCAACTCGCATGGGGACTGGCCTCTCCTGAGGCCACCAGGGCGGGTCCCTGAGGTCCCCGTCGTAACTCGAGAACACCTGCCGCAACTCGAGAAAATCCAGGAAGTTCTCCCTTCCAGGCGAGATGAGGCCTATTTCCGATGAGGCGTCTGGAGACTAATGACACCTAAGCTCTGGAACTTCGAAAGGGTCTTTCACACCCTCGCTGCAACTCAAGAAGTTCCCCGCCATACCCGTCTCCACTCGAGAGGAAGCACGATGGTCCCGCCCACATCCAGAGGAGCCCCGTTTTCCCCTCGTAGCTCCAGATGAGGGATCCTTTCCCTGCTTTCAACGGGAAAGAATTCCCGGCGTTCCCGTCGCATCTCAAGAGGAGGCACTCTCAACTGGAAAGGCGAGAGGAACTCCATGGTCGTACCACCATGCCAAGAGTCCCCCAGATGTCTCAGTCCATTCCAGAGGAACCTCTTTTCCCTGCACTGGCTCATCTTTCACTCCGAGGATCGACTCACACCACGGTGGCACGTGGGACAGCCCTGTGGGAAAGCCTCGAGGGAAAGCCTCGAGGGAAAACCACGGATCCTTTGATCCACGCGACGTGAAGCGTGACATTGCTGCCTCAGCCTGGAAGGAAAGCGCACGTGCATGCCCCCACTCGAGACGAGGCCTGACTCCCCTGGGGAGACTCCAGAAGTACCCAAAGATCCATGTCAGCCCCTGAGAGGAATCCTCGGTTCCGGCCCTGACTCCACACAAGGTTTTTGGCCCCGGTATCGACGGGAGAGGAATCCCGAGAGGCCCCCTAGCAACTCGCATGGGGACTGGTCTCTCCTGAGGCCACCAGGGCGGGTCCCTGAGGTCCCCGTCGTAACTCGAGAACAGCTGCCGCAACTCGAGAAAATCCAGGAAGTTCTCCCTTCCAGGCGAGATGAGGCCTATTTCCGATGAGGCGTCTGGAGACTAATGACACCTAACCTCTGGAACTTCGAAAGGGTCTTGCACACCCTCGCTGCAACTCAAGAAGTTCCCTGCCATAGCCGTCTCCACTCGAGAGGAAGCACGATGGTCCCGCCCACATCCAGAGGAGCCCCGTTTTCCCCTCGTAGCTCGAGATGAGGGATCCTTTCCCTGCTTTCAACGGGAAAGAATTCCCGGCGTTCCCGTCGCATCTCAAGAGGAGGCACTCTCAACAGGAAAGGCGAGAGGAACTCCATGGTCGTACCACCATGCCAAGAGTCCCCCTGATGTCTCATTCCATTGCAGAGGAACCTCTGTGCCCTGCACTGGCTCATCTTTCACGCCGAGGATCGAATCACACCACGGTGGCACGTGGGACAGCCCTGTGGGAAAGCCTCGAGGGAAAGCCTCGAGGGAAAACCACAGATCCTTTGATCCACGCGACGGGAAGCGTGACATTGCTGCCTCAGCCTGGAAGGAAAGCGCAGGTGCATGCCCCCACTCGAGAGGAGGCCTGACTCCCCTGGGGAGACTCCAGAAGTACCCAAAGATCCATGTCAGCCCCTGAGAGGAATCCTCGGTTCCGGCCCTGACTCCACACAAGGTTTTTGGCCCCGGTATCGACGGGAAAGGAATCCCGAGAGGCCCCCTAGCAACTCGCATGGGGACTGGCCTCTCCTGAGGCCACCAGGGCGGGTCCCTGAGGTCCCCGTCGTAACTCGAGAACACCTGCCGCAACTCGAGAAAATCCAGGAAGTTCTCCCTTCCAGGCGAGATGAGGCCTATTTCCGATGAGGCGTCTGGAGACTAATGACACCTAACCTCTGGAACTTCGAAAGGGTCTTTCATACCTTTGCTGCAACTCAAGAAGTTCCCCGCCATACCTGTCTCCACTCGAGAGGAAGCACGATGGTCCCGCCAACATCCAGAGGAGCCCCGTTTCCCCCTCGTAGCTAGAAATGAGGGATCCTATCCCTTCTTTCAACGGGAAAGAATTCCCGGCGTTCCTGTCGCATCTCAAGTGGAGGCACTCTCAACAGGAAAGGCGAGAGGAACTCCATGGTCGTACCACCATGCCAAGAGTCCCCCAGATGTCTCAGTCCATTCCAGAGGAACCTCTTTGCCCTGCACTGGCTCATCCTTCACGCCGAGGATTGACTCACACCACGGTGGCACGTGGAACAGCCCTGTGGGAAATCCTCGAGGGAAAGCCTCGAGGGAAAACCACAGATCCTTTGATCCACGCGACGGGAAGCGTGACATTGCCGCTACATCCTGGAAGGAAAGCGCACGTGCATGCCCCCACTCGAGGCGAGGCCTGACTCCCCTGGGGAGACTCCAGAAGTACCCAAAGATCCATGTCAGCCCCTGAGAGGAATCCTCGGTTCCGTCCCTGACTCCACACAAGGTTTTTGGCCCCGGTATCGAAGGGAGAGGAATCCCGACAGGCCCCCTAGCAACTCGCATGGGGACTGGACTCTCCTGAGGCCACCAGGGCGGGTCCCTGAGATCCCCGTCGTAACTCGAGAACACCTGCCGCAACTCGAGAAAATCCAGGAAGTTCTCCCTTCCAGGCGAGATGAGGCCTATTTCCGATGAGGCGTCTGGAGACTAATGACACCTAACCTCTGGAACTTCGAAAGGGTCTTTCACACCCTCGCTGCAACTCAAGAAGTTCACCGCCATACCCGCCTCCACTCGAGAGGAAGCACGATGGTCCCGCCCACATCCAGAGGAGCCCCGTTTCCCCCTCGTAGCTCGAGATGAGGGATCCTTTCCCTGCTTTCCACGGGAAAGAATTCCCGGCGTTCCCGTCGCATCTCAAGAGGAGGCACTCTCAACAGGAAAGGCGAGAGGAACTCCATGGTCGTACCACCATGCCAAGAGTCCCCCAGATGTCTCAGTCCATTCCAGAGGAACCTCTTTGCCCTGCACTGGCTCATCTTTCACGCCGAGGATCGACTCACACCACGGTGGCACGTGGGACAGCCCTGTGGGAAAGCCTCGAGGGAAAGCCTCGAGGGAAAACCACAGATCCTTTGATCCACGTGACGGGAAGCGTGACATTGCTGCTACATCCTGGAAGGAAAGCGCACGTGCATGCCCCCACTCGAGACGAGGCCTGACTCCCCTGGGGAGACTCCAGAAGTACCCAAAGATCCATGTCAGCCCCTGAGAGGAATCCTCGGTTCCGGCCCTGACTCCACACAAGGTTTTTGGCCCCGGTATCGACGGGAGAGGAATCCCGAGAGGCCCCCTAGCAACTCGCATGGGGACTGGCCTCTCCTGAGGCCACCAGGGCGGGTCCCTGTGGTCCCCGTCGTAACTCGAGAACACCTGCCGCAACTCGAGAAAATCCAGGAAGTTCTCCCTTCCAGGCGAGATGAGGCCTATTACCGATGAGGCGTCTGGAGACTAATGACACCTAACCTCTGGAACTTCGAAAGTGTCTTTCACACCCTTGCTGCAACTCAAGAAGTTCACCGCCATACCCGTCTCCACTCGAGAGGAAGCACGATGGTCCCGCCCACATCCAGAGGAGCCCCGTTTACCCCTCGTAGCTCGAGATGAGGGATCCTTTCCCTGCTTTCAACGGGAAAGAATTCCCGGCGTTCCCGTCGCATCTCAAGAGGAGGCACTCTCAACAGGAAAGGCGAGAGGAACTCCATGGTCGTACCACCATGCCAAGAGTCCCCCAGATGTCTCAGTCCATTCCAGAGGAACCTCTTTGCCCTGCACTGGCTCATCTTTCATGCCGAGGATCGACTCACACCACGGTGGCACGTGGGACAGCCCTGTGGGAAAGCCTCGAGGGAAAGCCTCGAGGGAAAACCACAGATCCTTTGATCCACGCGACGTGAAGCGTGACATTGCTGCTACAGCCTGGAAGGAAAGCGCACGTGCATGCCCCCACTCGAGACGAGGCCTGACTCCCCTGGGGAGACTCCAGAAGTACCCAAAGATCCATGTCAGCCCCTGAGAGGAATCCTGGGTTCCAGCCCTGACTCCACACAAGGTTTTTGGCCCTGGTATCGACGGGAGAGGAATCCCGACAGGCCCCCTAGCAACTCGCATGGGGACTGGCCTCTCCTGAGGCCACCAGGGCGGGTCCCTGAGGTCCCCGTCGTAACTCGAGAACAGCTGCCGCAACTCGAGAAAATCCAGGAAGTTCTCCCTTCCAGGCGAGATGAGGCCTATTTCCGATGAGGCGTCTGGAGACTAATGACACCTAACCTCTGGAACTTCGAAAGGGTCTTTCACACCCTCGCTGCATCTCAAGAAGTTCACCGCCATACCCGTCTCCACTCAAGAGGAAGCACGATGGTCCCGCCCACATCCAGAGGAGCCCCGTTTCCCCCTCGTAGCTCGAGATGAGGGATCCTTTCCCTGCTTTCCCCGGGAAAGAATTCCCGGCGTTCCCGTCGCATCTCAAGAGGAGGCACTCTCAACAGGAAAGGCTAGAGGAACTCCATGGTCGTACCACCATGCCAAGAGTCCCCCAGATGTCTCAGTCCATTCCAGAGGAACGTCTTTGCCCTGCACTGGCTCATCTTTCACGCCTAGGATCGACTCATACCACGGTGGCACGTGGGACAGCTTTGTGGGAAAGCCTCGAGGGAAAGCCTCGAGGGAAAACCACAGATTCTTTGATCCACGCGACGTGACGCATGACATTGCTGCCTCAGCCTGGGAGGAAAGCGCACGTGCATGCCCCCACACGAGACGGGGCCTGACTCCCCTGGGGAGACTCCAGAAGTACCCAAAGATCCATGTCAGCCCCTGAGAGGAATCCTCGGTTCCGGCCCTGACTCCACACAAGGTTTTTGGCCCCGGTATCGACGGGAGAGGTATCCCGAGAGGCCCCCTAGCAACTCGCATGGGGACTGGCCTCTCCTGAGGCCACCAGGGCGGGTCCCTGAGGTCCCCGTCGTAACTCGAGAACACCTGCCGCAACTCGAGAAAATCCAGGAAGTTCTCCCTTCCAGGCGAGATGAGGCCTATTTCCGATGAGGCGTCTGGAGACTAATGACACCTAACCTCTGGAACTTCGAAAGGGTCTTTCACACACTCGCTGCAACTCAAGAAGTTCCCCGCCATACCCGTCTCCACTCGAGAGGAAGCACGATGGTCCCGCCCACATCCAGAGGAGCCCCGTTTTCCCCTCGTAGCTCGAGATGAGGGATCCTTTCCCTGCTTTCAACGGGAAAGAATTCCCGGAGTTCCCGTCGCATCTCAAGAGGAGGCACTCTCAACAGGAAAGGCGAGAGGAACTCCATGGTCGTACCACCATGCCAAGAGTCCCCCAGATGTCTCAGTCCATTCCAGAGGAACCTCTTTGCCCTGCACTGGCTCATCTTTCACGCCGAGGATCGACTCACACCACGGTGGCACGTGGGACAGCCCTGTGGGAAAGCCTCGAGGGAAAGCCTCGAGGGAAAACCACAGATCCTTTGATCCACGCGACGGGAAGCGTGACATTGCTGCTACATCCTGGAAGGAAAGCGCACGTGCATGCCCCCACTCGAGACGAGGCCTGACTCCCCTGGGGAGACTCCAGAAGTACCCAAAGATCCATGTCAGCCCCTGAGAGGAATCCTCGGTTCCGGCCCTGACTCCACACAAGGTTTTTGGCCCCTGTATCGACGGGAGAGGAATCCCGAGAGGCCCCCTAGCAACTCGCATGGGGACTGGCCTCTCCTGAGGCCACCAGGGCGGGTCCCTGAGGTCCCCGTCGTAACTCGAGAACACCTGCCGCAACTCGAGAAAATCCAGGAAGCTCTCCCTTCCAGGCGAGATGAGGCCTATTTCCGATGAGGCGTCTGGAGACCTATGACCTCTAACCTCTGGAACTTCGAAACGGTCTTTCACACCTTTGCTGCAACTCAAGAAGTTCACCGCCATACCCGTCTCCACTCGAGAGGAAGCACGATGGTCCCGCCCACATCCAGAGGAGCCCCGTTTCCCCCTCGTAGCTCGAGATGAGGGATCCTTTCCCTGCTTTCAACGGGAAAGAATTCCCGGCATTCCCGTCGCATCTCAAGAGGAGGCACTCTCAACAGGAAAGGCGAGAGGAACTCCATGGTCGTACCACCATGCCAAGAGTCCCCCAGATGTCTCAGTCCATTCCAGAGGAACCTCTTTGCCCTGCACTGGCTCATCTTTCATGCCGAGGATCGACTCACACCACGGTGGCACGTGGGACAGCCCTGTGGGAAAGCCTCGAGGGAAAGCCTCGAGGGAAAACCACAGATCCTTTGATCCACGCGACGGGAAGCGTGACATTGCTGCTACAGCCTGGAAGGAAAGCGCACGTGCATGCCCCCACTCGAGACGAGGCCTGACTCCCCTGGGGAGACTCCAGAAGTACCCAGAGATCCATGTCAGCCCCTGAGAGGAATCCTCGGTTCCGGCCCTGAGTCCACACAAGGTTTTTGGCCCCGGTATCGACGGGAGAGGAATCCCGAGAGGCCCCCTAGCAACTCGCATGGGGACTGGCCTCTCCTGAGGCCACCAGGGCGGGTCCCTGAGGTCCCCGTCGTAACTCGAGAACACCTGCCGCAACTCGAGAAAATCCAGGAAGTTCTCCCTTCCAGGCGAGATGAGGCCTATTTCCGATGAGGCGTCTGGAGACTAATGACACCTAAGCTCTGGAACTTCGAAAGGGTCTTTCACACCCTCGCTGCAACTCAAGAAGTTCCCCGCCATACCCGTCTCCACTCGAGAGGAAGCACGATGGTCCCGCCCACATCCAGAGGAGCCCCGTTTTCCCCTCGTAGCTCCAGATGAGGGATCCTTTCCCTGCTTTCAACGGGAAAGAATTCCCGGCGTTCCCGTCGCATCTCAAGAGGAGGCACTCTCAACAGGAAAGGCGAGAGGAACTCCATGGTCGTACCACCATGCCAAGAGTCCCCCAGATGTCTCAGTCCATTCCAGAGGAACCTCTTTGCCCTGCACTGGCTCATCTTTCACGCCGAGGATCGACTCACACCACGGTGGCACGTGGGACAGCCCTGTGGGAAAGCCTCGAGGGAAAGCCTCGAGGGAAAACCACAGATCCTTTGATCCACGCGACGGGAAGCGTGACATTGCTGCTACATCCTGGAAGGAAAGCGCACGTGCATGCCCCCACTCGAGACGAGGCCTGACTCCCCTGGGGAGACTCCAGAAGTACCCAAAGATCCATGTCAGCCCCTGAGAGGAATCCTCGGTTCCGGCCCTGACTCCACACAAGGTTTTTGGCCCCGGTATCGACGGGAGAGGAATCCCGAGAGGCCCCCTAGCAACTCGCATGGGGACTGGCCTCTCCTGAGGCCACCAGGGCGGGTCCCTGAGGTCCCCGTCGTAACTCGAGAACACCTGCCGCAACTCGAGAAAATCCAGGAAGTTCTCCCTTCCAGGCGAGATGAGGCCTATTTCCGATGAGGCGTCTGGAGACTAATGACACCTAACCTCTGGAACTTCGAAAGGGTCTTTCACACCCTCGCTGCATCTCAAGAAGTTCACCGCCATACCCGTCTCCACTCAAGAGGAAGCAGGATGGTCCCGCCCACATCCAGAGGAGCCCCGTTTCCCCCTCGTAGCTCGAGATGAGGGATCCTTTCCCTGCTGTCCACGGGAAAGAATTCCCGGCGTTCCCGTCGCATCTCAAGAGGAGGCACTCTCAACAGGAAAGGCTAGAGGAACTCCATGGTCGTACCACCATGCCAAGAGTCCCCCAGATGTCTCAGTCCATTCCAGAGGAACGTCTTTGCCCTGCACTGGCTCATCTTTCACGCCTAGGATCGACTCATACCACGGTGGCACGTGGGACAGCTTTGTGGGAATGCCTCGAGGGAAAGCCTCGAGGGAAAACCACAGATTCTTTGATCCCCGCGACGTGACGCATGACATTGCTGCCTCAGCCTGGGAGGAAAGCGCACGTGCATGCCCCCACACGAGACGGGGCCTGACTCCCCTGGGGAGACTCCAGAAGTACCCAAAGATCCATGTCAGCCCCTGAGAGGAATCCTCGGTTCCGGCCCTGACTCCACACAAGGTTTTTGGCCCCGGTATCGACGGGAGAGGAATCCCGAGAGGCCCCCTAGCAACTCGCATGGGGACTGGCCTCTCCTGAGGCCACCAGGGCGGGTCCCTGAGGTCCCCGTCGTAACTCGAGAACACCTGCCGCAACTCGAGAAAATCCAGGAAGTTCTCCCTTCCAGGCGAGATGAGGCCTATTTCCGATGAGGCGTCTGGAGACTAATGACACCTAACCTCTGGAACTTCGAAAGGGTCTTTCACACACTCGCTGCAACTCAAGAAGTTCCCCGCCATACCCGTCTCCACTCGAGAGGAAGCACGATGGTCCCGCCCACATCCAGAGGAGCCCCGTTTTCCCCTCGTAGCTCGAGATGAGGGATCCTTTCCCTGCTTTCAACGGGAAAGAATTCCCGGAGTTCCCGTCGCATCTCAAGAGGAGGCACTCTCAACAGGAAAGGCGAGAGGAACTCCATGGTCGTACCACCATGCCAAGAGTCCCCCAGATGTCTCAGTCCATTCCAGAGGAACCTCTTTGCCCTGCACTGGCTCATCTTTCACGCCGAGGATCGACTCACACCACGGTGGCACGTGGGACAGCCCTGTGGGAAAGCCTCGAGGGAAAGCCTCGAGGGAAAACGACAGATCCTTTGATCCACGCGACGGGAAGCGTGACATTGCTGCTACATCCTGGAAGGAAAGCGCACGTGCATGCCCCCACTCGAGACGAGGCCTGACTCCCCTGGGGAGACTCCAGAAGTACCCAAAGATCCATGTCAGCCCCTGAGAGGAATCCTCGGTTCCGGCCCTGACTCCACACAAGGTTTTTGGCCCCGGTATCGACGGGAGAGGAATCCCGAGAGGCCCCCTAGCAACTCGCATGGGGACTGGCCTCTCCTGAGGCCACCAGGGCGGGTCCCTGAGGTCCCCGTCGTAACTCGAGAACACCTGCCGCAACTCGAGAAAATCCAGGAAGTTCTCCCTTCCAGGCGAGATGAGGCCTATTTCCGATGAGGCGTCTGGAGACTAATGACACCTAACCTCTGGAACTTCGAAAGGGTCTTTCACACACTCGCTGCAACTCAAGAAGTTCCCCGCCATACCCGTCTCCACTCGAGAGGAAGCACGATGGTCCCGCCCACATCCAGAGGAGCCCCGTTTTCCCCTCGTAGCTCGAGATGAGGGATCCTTTCCCTGCTTTCAACGGGAAAGAATTCCCGGAGTTCCCGTCGCATCTCAAGAGGAGGCACTCTCAACAGGAAAGGCGAGAGGAACTCCATGGTCGTACCACCATGCCAAGAGTCCCCCAGATGTCTCAGTCCATTCCAGAGGAACCTCTTTGCCCTGCACTGGCTCATCTTTCACGCCGAGGATCGACTCACACCACGGTGGCACGTGGGACAGCCCTGTGGGAAAGCCTCGAGGGAAAGCCTCGAGGGAAAACGACAGATCCTTTGATCCACGCGACGGGAAGCGTGACATTGCTGCTACATCCTGGAAGGAAAGCGCACGTGCATGCCCCCACTCGAGACGAGGCCTGACTCCCCTGGGGAGACTCCAGAAGTACCCAAAGATCCATGTCAGCCCCTGAGAGGAATCCTCGGTTCCGGCCCTGACTCCACACAAGGTTTTTGGCCCCTGTATCGATGGGAGAGGAATCCCGAGAGGCCCCCTAGCAACTCGCATGGGGACTGGCCTCTCCTGAGGCCACCAGGGCGGGTCCCTGAGGTCCCCGTCGTAACTCGAGAACACCTGCCGCAACTCGAGAAAATCCAGGAAGCTCTCCCTTCCAGGCGAGATGAGGCCTATTTCCGATGAGGCGTCTGGAGACTAATGACCTCTAACCTCTGGAACTTCGAAACGGTCTTTCACACCTTTGCTGCAACTCAAGAAGTTCACCGCCATACCCGTCTCCACTCGAGAGGAAGCACGATGGTCCCGCCCACATCCAGAGGAGCCCCGTTTCCCCCTCGTAGCTCGAGATGAGGGATCCTTTCCCTGCTTTCAACGGGAAAGAATTCCCGGCATTCCCGTCGCATCTCAAGAGGAGGCACTCTCAACAGGAAAGGCGAGAGGAACTCCATGGTCGTACCACCATGCCAAGAGTCCCCCAGATGTCTCAGTCCATTCCAGAGGAACCTCTTTGCCCTGCACTGGCTCATCTTTCATGCCGAGGATCGACTCACACCACGGTGGCACGTGGGACAGCCCTGTGGGAAAGCCTCGAGGGAAAGCCTCGAGGGAAAACCACAGATCCTTTGATCCACGCGACGGGAAGCGTGACATTGCTGCTACAGCCTGGAAGGAAAGCGCACGTGCATGCCCCCACTCGAGACGAGGCCTGACTCCCCTGGGGAGACTCCAGAAGTACCCAAAGATCCATGTCAGCCCCTGAGAGGAATCCTCGGTTCCGGCCCTGAGTCCACACAAGGTTTTTGGCCCCGGTATCGACGGGAGAGGAATCCCGACAGGCCCCCTAGCAACTCGCATGGGGACTGGCCTCTCCTGAGGCCACCAGGGCGGGTCCCTGAGGTCCCCGTCGTAACTCGAGAACACCTGCCGCAACTCGAGAAAATCCAGGAAGTTCTCCCTTCCAGGCGAGATGAGGCCTATTTCCGATGAGGCGTCTGGAGACTAATGACACCTAAGCTCTGGAACTTCGAAAGGGTCTTTCACACCCTCGCTGCAACTCAAGAAGTTCCCCGCCATACCCGTCTCCACTCGAGAGGAAGCACGATGGTCCCGCCCACATCCAGAGGAGCCCCGTTTTCCCCTCGTAGCTCCAGATGAGGGATCCTTTCCCTGCTTTCAACGGGAAAGAATTCCCGGCGTTCCCGTCGCATCTCAAGAGGAGGCACTCTCAACAGGAAAGTCGAGAGGAACTCCATGGTCGTACCACCATGCCAAGAGTCCCCCAGATGTCTCAGTCCATTCCAGAGGAACCTCTTTGCCCTGCACTGGCTCATCTTTCACGCCGAGGATCGACTCACACCACGGTGGCACGTGGGACAGCCCTGTGGGAAAGCCTCGAGGGAAAGCCTCGAGGGAAAACCACGGATCCTTTGATCCACGCGACGTGAAGCGTGACATTGCTGCCTCAGCCTGGAAGGAAAGCGCACGTGCATGCCCCCACTCGAGACGAGGCCTGACTCCCCTGGGGAGACTCCAGAAGTACCCAAAGATCCATGTCAGCCCCTGAGAGGAATCCTTGGTTCCGGCCCTGACTCCACACAAGGTTTTTGGCCCCGGTATCGACGGGAGAGGAATCCCGACAGGCCCCCTAGCAACTCGCATGGGGACTGGCCTCTCCTGAGGCCACCAGGGCGGGTCCCTGAGGTCCCCGTCGTAACTCGAGAACAGCTGCCGCAACTCGAGAAAATCCAGGAAGTTCTCCCTTCCAGGCGAGATGAGGCCTATTTCCGATGAGGCGTCTGGAGACTAATGACACCTAACCTCTGGAACTTCGAAAGGGTCTTGCACACCCTCGCTGCAACTCAAGAAGTTCCCCGCCATACCCGTCTCCACTCGAGAGGAAGCACGATGGTCCCGCCCACATCCAGAGGAGCCCCGTTTCCCCCTCGTAGCTCGAGATGAGGGATCCTTTCCCTGCTTTCAACGGGAAAGAATTCCCGGCGTTCCCGTCGCATCTCAAGAGGAGGCACTCTCAACAGGAAAGGCGAGAGGAACTCCATGATCGTACCACCATGCCAAGAGTCCCCCAGATGTCTCAGTCCATTCCAGAGGAACGTCTTTGCCCTGCACTGGCTCATCTTTCACGCCGAGGATCGACTCACACCACGGTGGCACGTGGGACAGCTTTGTGGGAAAGCCTCGAGGGAAAGCCTCGAGGGAAAACCACAGATTCTTTTATCCACGCGACGTGAAGCGTGACATTGCTGCCTCAGCCTGGGAGGAAAGCGCACGTGCATGCCCCCACTCGAGACGAGGCCTGACTCCCCTGGGGAGACTCCAGAATTACCCAAAGATCCATGTCAGCCCCTGAGAGGAATCCTCGGTACCGGCCCAGACTCCACACAAGGTTTTTTGCCGCGGTATCGACGGGAGAGGAATCCCGACAGGCCCCCTAGCAACTCGCATGGGGACTGGCCTCTCCTGAGGCCACCAGGGCGGGTCCCTGAGGTCCCCGTCGTAACTCGAGAACAACTGCCGCAACTCGAGAAAATCCAGGAAGTTCTCCCTTCCAGGCGAGATGAGGCTTATTTCCGATGAGGCGTCTGGAGACTAATGACACCTAAACTCTGGAACTTCGAAAGGGTCTTTCACACCCTTGCTGCAACTAAAGAAGTTCACCGCCATACCTGTGTCCACTCGAGAGGAAGCACGATGGTCCCACCCACATCCAGAGGAGCCCCGTTTCCCCCTCGTAGCTCGAGATGAGGGATCCTTTCCCTGCTTTCAACGGGAAAGAATTCCCTGCGTTCCCGTCGCATCTCAAGAGGAGGCACTCTCAACAAGAAAGGCGAGAGGAACTCCATGGTAGTACCACCATGCCAAGAGTCCCCCAGATGTCATAAGTCCATTCCAGAGGAACCTCTTTGCCCTGCACTGGTTCATCTTTCACGCCGAGGATCGACTCACACCACGGTGGCACGTGGGACAGCCCTGTGGGAAAGCCTCGAGGGAAAGCCTCGAGGGAAAACCACAGATCCTTTGATCCACGCGGTGGGAAGGGTGACATTGCTGCCTCAGCCTGGAAGGAAAGCGCAGGTGCATGCCCCCACTCGAGAGGAGGGCTGACTCCCCTGGGGAGACTCCAGAAGTACCCAAAGATCCATGTCAGCCCCTGAGAGGAATCCTCGGTTCCGGCCCTGAATCCACACAAGGTTTTTGGCCCCGGTATCGACGGGAAAGGAATCCCGACAGGCCCCCTAGCAACTCGCATGGGGACTGGCCTCTCCTGAGGCCACCAGGGCGGGTCCCTGAGGTCCCCGTCGTAACTCGAGAACAACTGCCGCAACTCGAGAAAATCCAGGAAGTTCTCCCTTCCAGGCGAGATGAGGCCTATTTCCGATGAGGCGTCTGGAGACTAATGACACCTAACCTCTGGAACTTCGAAAGGGTCTTTCATACCTTTGCTGCAACTCAAGAAGTTCACCGCCATACCCGTCTCCACTCGAGAGGAAGCACGATGGTCCCGCCCACATCCAGAGGAGCCCCGTTTCCCCCTCGTAGCTCGAAATGAGGGCTCCTATCCCTTCTTTCAACGGGAAAGAATTCCCGGCGTTCCTGTCGCATCTCAAGTGGAGGCACTCTCAACAGGAAGGCGAGAGGAACTCCATGGTCGTACCACCATGCCAAGAGTCCCCCAGATGTCTCAGTCCATTCCAGAGGAACCTCTTTGCCCTGCACTGGCTCATCTTTCACTCCGAGGATCGACTCACACCACGGTTTCACGTGGGACAGCCCTGTGGGAAAGCCTCGAGGGAAAGCCTCGAGGGAAAACCACAGATCCTTTGATCCACGCGACGGGAAGCGTGACATTGCCGCTACATCCTGGAAGGAAAGCGCACGTGCATGCCCCCACTCGAGGCGAGGCCTCACTCCCCTGGGGAGACTCCAGAAGTACCCAAAGATCCATGTCAGCCCCTGAGAGGAATCCTCGGTTCCGGCCCTGACTCCACACAAGGATTTTGGCCCCGGTATCGACGGGAGAGGAATCCCGAAAGGCCCCCTAGCAACTCGCATGGGGACTGGACTCTCCTGAGGCCACCAGGGCGGGTCCCTGAGGTCCCCGTCGTAACTCGAGAACACCTGCCGCAACTCGAGAAAATCCAGGAAGTTCTCCCTTCCAGGCGAGATGAGGCCTATTTCCGATGAGGCGTCTGGAGACTAATGACACCTAACCTCTGGAACTTCGAAAGGGTCTTTCACACCCTCGCTGCAACTCAAGAAGTTCACCGCCATACCCGTCTACACTCGAGAGGAAGCACGATGGTCCCGCCCACATCCAGAGGAGCCCCGTTTCCCCCTCGTAGCTCGAGATGAGGGATCCTTTCCCTGCTTTCCAAGGGAAAGAATTCCCGGCGTTCCCGTCGCATCTCAAGAGGAGGCACTCTCAACAGGAAAGGCGAGAGGAACTCCATGGTCGTACCACCATGCCAAGAGTCCCCCAGATGTCTCAGTCCATTCCAGAGGAACGTCTTTGCCCTGCACTGGCTCATCTTTCACGCCGAGGATCGACTCACACCACGGTGGCACGTGGGACAGCCCTGTGGGAAAGCCTCGAGGGAAAGCCTCGAGGGAAAACCACAGATCCTTTGATCCACGCGACGGGAAGCGTGACATTGCTGCTACATCCTGGAAGGAAAGCGCACGTGCATGCCCCCACTCGAGACGAGGCCTGACTCCCCTGGGGAGACTCCAGAAGTACCCAAAGATCCATGTCAGCCCCTGAGAGGAATCCTCGGTTCCGGCCCTGACTCCACACAAGGTTTTTGGCCCCGGTATCGACGGGAGAGGAATCCCGAGAGGCCCCCTAGCAACTCGCATGGGGACTGGCCTCTCCTGAGGCCACCAGGGCGGGTCCCTGAGGTCCCCGTCGTAACTCGAGAACACCTGCCGCAACTCGAGAAAATCCAGGAAGTTCTCCCTTCCAGGCGAGATGAGGCCTATTACCGATGAGGCGTCTGGAGACTAATGACACCTAACCTCTGGAACTTCGAAAGTGTCTTTCACACCCTTGCTGCAACTCAAGAAGTTCACCGCCATATCCGTCTGCACTCGAGAGGAAGCACGATGGTCCCGCCCACATCCAGAGGAGCCCTGTTTCCCCCTCGTAGCTCGAGATGAGGGATCCTTTCACTGCTTTCAAAGGGAAAGAATTCCCGGCGTTCCCGTCGCATCTCAAGAGGAGGCACTCTCAACAAGAAAGGCGAGAGGAATTCCATGGTAGTACCACCATGCCAAGAGTCCCGCAGATGTCTCAGTCCATTCCAGAGGAACCTCTATGCCCTTCACTGGCTCATCTTTCACGCCGAGGATCGTCTCACACCACGGTGGCACGTGGGACAGCCCTGTGGGAAAGCCTCGAGGGAAAGCCTCGAGGGAAAACCACAGATCCTTTGATCCACGCGACGGGAAGCGTGACATTGCTGCCTCAGCCTGGAAGGAAAGCGCACGTTCATGCCCCCACTCGAGACGAGGCCTGACTCCCCTGGGGAGACTCCAGAAGTACCCAAAGATCCATGTCAGCCCCTGAGAGGAATCCTCGGTTGGGGCCCTGACTCCACACAAGGTTTTTGGCACCAGTATCGACGGGAGAGGAATCCCGACAGGCCCCCTAGCAACTCGCATGGGGACTGGCCTCTCCTGAGGCCACCAGGTCGGGTCCCTGAGGTCCCCGTCGTAACTCGAGAACACCTGCTGCAACTCGAGAAAATCCAGGAAGCTCTCCCTTCCAGGCGAGATGAGGCCTATTTCCAATGAGGCGTCTGGAGACTAATGACACCTAACCTCTGCAACTTCGAAAGGGTCCTTCACACCCTCGCTGCAACTTAAGAAGTTCCCCGCCATACCCGTCTCCACGCGAGAGGAAGCACGATGGTCCCGCCCACATCCAGAGGAGCCCCCTTTCCCCCTCGTAGCTCGAAATGAGGGATACTATCCCTGCTTTCAACGGGAAAGAATTCCCGGCGTTCCTGTCGCATCTCAAGAGGAGGCACTCTCAACAGGAATGGCGAGAGGAACTCCATGGTCGTACCACCATTCTAAGAGTCCCCCTGATGTCTCAGTCCATTCCAGAGGAAGTTCTTTGCCCTGCACTGGCTCATCTTTCACACCGAGGATCGACTCACACCACGGTGGCACGTGGGACAGCCCTGTGGGAAAGCCTCGAGGGATAGCCTCGAGGGAAAACCACAGATTCTTTGATCCACGCGACGGGAAGCGTGACATTGCTGCCACATCCTGGAAGGAAAGCGCACGTGCATGCCCCGACTCGAGACGGGGCCTGACTCCCCTGGGGAGACTCCAGAAGAACCCAAAGATCCATGTCAGCCCCTGAGAGGAATCCTCGGTTCCGGCCCTGAGTCCACACAAGGTTTTTGGCCCCGGTATCGACGGGAGAGGAATCCCGAGAGGCCCCCTAGCAACTCGCATGGGGACTGGCCTCTCCTGAGGCCACCAGGGCGGGTCCCTGAGGTCCCCGTCGTAACTCGAGAACACCTGCCGCAACTCGAGAAAATCCAGGAAGTTCTCCCTTCCAGGCGAGATGAGGCCTATTTCCGATAAGGTGTCTGGAGACTAATGACACCTAACCTCTGGAACTTCGAAAGGGTCTTTCACACCCTTGCTGCAACTCAAGAAGTTCCCCGCCATACCCGTCTCCACTCGAGAGGAAGCACGATGGTCCCGCCCACATCCAGAGGAGCCCCGTTTCCCCCTCGTAGCTCGAGATGAGGGATCCTTTCCCTGCTTTCAACGGGAAAGAATTCCCGGCGTTCCCGTCGCATCTCAAGAGGAGGCACTCTCAACAGGAAAGGCGAGAGGAACTCCATGGTCGTACCACCATGCCAAGAGTCCCCCAGATGTCTCAGTCCATTCCAGAGGAACCTCTTTGCCCTGCACTGGCTCATCTTTCACGCCGAGGATCGAATCACACCACGGTGGCACGTGGGACAGCCCTGTGGGAAAGCCTTGAGGGAAAGCCTCGAGGGAAAACCACAGATCCTTTGTTCCATGCGACGGGAAGCGTGACATTGCTGCTACAGCCTGGACGGAAAGCGCACGTGCATGCCCCCACTTGAGACGAGGCCTGACTCCCCTGGGGAGACTCCTGAAGTACCCAAAGATCCATGTCACCCCTGAGAGGAATCCTCGTTTCCGGCCCTCACTCCACACAAGGTTTTTGGCCCCGGTATCGACGGGAGAGGAATCCCGAGAGGCCCCCTAGCAACTCGCATGGGGACTGGCCTTTCCTGAGGCCACCAGGGCGGGTCCCTGAAGTCCCCGTCGTAACTCGAGAACACCTGCCGCAACTCGAGAAAATCCAGGAAGTTTTCCCTTCCAGGCGTGATGAGGCCTATTTCCGATGAGGTGTCTGGAGACAAATGACACCTAACCTCTGGAACTTCGAAAGGGTCTTTCACACCCTTGCTGCAACTCAAGAAGTTCACCGCCATACCCGTCTCCACTCGAGAGGAAGCACGATGGTCCCGCCCACATCCAGAGGAGCCCCTTTTCCCCCTCGTAGCTCGAGATGAGGGATCCTTTCCCTGCTTTCAACGGGACAGAATTCCCGGCGTTCCCGTCGCATCTCAAGAGGAGGCACTCTCAACAGGAAAGGCGAGAGTAACTACATGGCCGTACCACCATTCCAAGAGTCCCCCAGATGTCTCATTCCATTCCAGAGGAACCTCTTTGCCCTGCACTGGCTCATCTTTCACGGCGAAGTCGACTCACACCACGGTGGCACGTGGGACAGCCCTGTGGGAAAGCCTCGAGGGAAAGCCTCGAGGGAAAACCACAGATCCTTTGATCCACGCGACGGGAAGCGTGACATTGCTGCTACATCCTGGAAGGAAAGCGCACGTGCATGCCCCCACTCGAGACGAGGCCTGACTCCCCTGGGGAGACTCCAGAAGTACCCAAAGATCCATGTCAGCCCCTGAGAGGAATCCTCGGTTCCGGCCCTGACTCCACACAAGGTTTTTGGCCCCGGTATCGACGGGAGAGGAATCCCGAGAGGCCCCCTAGCAACTCGCATGGGGACTGGCCTCTCCTGAGGCCACCAGGGCGGGTCTCTGAGGTCCCCGTCGTAACTCGAGAACACCTGCCGCAACTCGAGAAAATCCAGGAAGTTCTCCCTTCCAGGCGAGATGAGGCCTATTTCCGATGAGGAGGCTGGAGAATAATGACACCTAACCTCAGGAACGTCGAAAGGGTCTTTCACACCCTTGCTGCAACTCAAGAAGTTCACCGCCATACCCGTCTGCACTCGAGAGGAAGCACGATGGTCCCGCCCACATCCAGAGGAGCCCTGTTTCCCCCTCGTAGCTCGAGATGAGGGATCCTTTCACTGCTTTCAACGGGAAAGAATTCCCGGCGTTCCCGTCGCATCTCAAGAGGAGGCACTCTCAACAAGAAAGGCGAGAGGAATTCCATGGTAGTACCACCATGCCAAGAGTCCCGCAGATGTCTCAGTCCATTCCAGAGGAACCTCTATGCCCTGCACTGGCTCATCTTTCACGCCGAGGATCGTCTCACACCACGGTGGCTCGTGGGACAGCCCTGTGGGAAAGCCTCGAGGGAAAGCCTCGAGGGAAAACCACAGATCCTTTGATCCACGCGACGGGAAGCGTGACATTGCTGCCTCAGCCTGGAAGGAAAGCGCACGTTCATGCCCCCGCTCGAGACGAGGCCTGACTCCCCTGGGGAGACTCCAGAAGTACCCAAAGATCCATGTCAGCCCCTGAGAGGAATCCTCGGTTGCGGCCCTGACTCCACACAAGGTTTTTGGCACCAGTATCGACGGGAGAGGAATCCCGACAGGCCCCCTAGCAACTCGCATGGGGACTGGCCTCTCCTGAGGCCACCAGGTCGGGTCCCTGAGGTCCCCGTCGTAACTCGAGAACACCTGCTGCAACTCGAGAAAATCCAGGAAGCTCTCCCTTCCAGGCGAGATGAGGCCTATTTCCAATGAGGCGTCTGGAGACTAATGACACCTAACCTCTGCAACTTCGAAAGGGTCCTTCACACCCTCGCTGCAACTTAAGAAGTTCCCCGCCATACCCGTCTCCACGCGAGAGGAAGCACGATGGTCCCGCCCACATCCAGAGGAGCCCCCTTTCCCCCTCGTAGCTCGAAATGAGGGATACTATCCCTGCTTTCAACGGGAAAGAATTCCCGGCGTTCCTGTCGCATCTCAAGAGGAGGCACTCTCAACAGGAATGGCGAGAGGAACTCCATGGTCGTACCACCATTCTAAGAGTCCCCCAGATGTCTCAGTCCATTCCAGAGGAAGTTCTTTGCCCTGCACTGGCTCATCTTTCACACCGAGGATCGACTCACACCACGGTGGCACGTGGGACAGCCCTGTGGGAAAGCCTAGAGGGATAGCCTCGAGGGAAAACCACAGATTCTTTGATCCACGCGACGGGAAGCGTGACATTGCTGCCACATCCTGGAAGGAAAGCGCACGTGCATGCCCCGACTCGAGACGGGGCCTGACTCCCCTGGGGAGACTCCAGAAGAACCCAAAGATCCATGTCAGCCCCTGAGAGGAATCCTCGGTTCCGGCCCTGAGTCCACACAAGGTTTTTGGCCCCGGTATCGACGGGAGAGGAATCCCGAGAGGCCCCCTAGCAACTCGCATGGGGACTGGCCTCTCCTGAGGCCACCAGGGCGGGTCCCTGAGGTCCCCGTCGTAACTCGAGAACACCTGCCGCAACTCGAGAAAATCCAGGAAGTTCTCCCTTCCAGGCGAGATGAGGCCTATTTCCGATAAGGTGTCTGGAGACTAATGACACCTAACCTCTGGAACTTCGAAAGGGTCTTTCACACCCTTGCTGCAACTCAAGAAGTTCCCCGCCATACCCGTCTCCACTCGAGAGGAAGCACGATGGTCCCGCCCACATCCAGAGGAGCCCCGTTTCCCCCTCGTAGCTCGAGATGAGGGATCCTTTCCCTGCTTTCAACGGGAAAGAATTCCCGGCGTTCCCGTCGCATCTCAAGAGGAGGCACTCTCAACAGGAAAGGCGAGAGGAACTCCATGGTCGTACCACCATGCCAAGAGTCCCCCAGATGTCTCAGTCCATTCCAGAGGAACCTCTTTGCCCTGCACTGGCTCATCTTTCACGCCGAGGATCGAATCACACCACGGTGGCACGTGGGACAGCCCTGTGGGAAAGCCTTGAGGGAAAGCCTCGAGGGAAAACCACAGATCCTTTGTTCCATGCGACGGGAAGCGTGACATTGCTGCTACAGCCTGGACGGAAAGAGCACGTGCATGCCCCCACTTGAGACGAGGCCTGACTCCCCTGGGGAGACTCCTGAAGTACCCAAAGATCCATGTCACCCCTGAGAGGAATCCTCGTTTCCGGCCCTCACTCCACACAAGGTTTTTGGCCCCGGTATCGACGGGAGAGGAATCCCGAGAGGCCCCCTAGCAACTCGCATGGGGACTGGCCTTTCCTGAGGCCACCAGGGCGGGTCCCTGAAGTCCCCGTCGTAACTCGAGAACACCTGCCGCAACTCGAGAAAATCCAGGAAGTTCTCCCTTCCAGGCGTGATGAGGCCTATTTCCGAAGAGGTGTCTGGAGACAAATGACACCTAACCTCTGGAACTTCGAAAGGGTCTTTCACACCCTTGCTGCAACTCAAGAAGTTCACCGCCATACCCGTCTCCACTCGAGAGGAAGCACGATGGTCTCGCCCACATCCAGAGGAGCCCCTTTTCCCCCTCGTAGCTCGAGATGAGGGATCCTTTCCCTGCTTTCAACGGGACAGAATTCCCGGCGTTCCCGTCGCATCTCAAGAGGAGGCACTCTCAACAGGAAAGGCGAGAGTAACTACATGGCCGTACCACCATTCCAAGAGTCCCCCAGATGTCTCATTCCATTCCAGAGGAACCTCTTTGCCCTGCACTGGCTCATCTTTCACGGCGAAGTCGACTCACACCACGGTGGCACGTGGGACAGCCCTGTGGGAAAGCCTCGAGGGAAAACCACAGATCCTTTGATCCACGCGGCGGGAAGCGTGACATTGCTGCTTCAGCCTGGAAGGAAAGCAAACGTGCATGCCCCAACTCGAGACGAGGACTGACTCCCCTGGGGAGACTCCAGAAGTACCCAAAGATCCATGTCAGACCCTGAGAGTAATCCTCGGTACCGGCCCTGACTCCACACAAGGTTTTTGGCCCCGGTATCGACGGGAGAGGAATCCCGACAGGCCCCCTAGCGACTCGCATGTGGACTGGCCTCTCCTGAGGCCACCAGGGCGGGTCCCTGAGTTCCCCGTCATAACTCGAGAACACCTGCCGCAACTCGAGAAAATCTAGGAAGTTCTCCCTTCCAGGCGAGATGAGTCCTATTTCCGATGAGGCGTCTGGAGACTAATGACACCTAACCTCTGGAACTTCGAAAGGGTCTTTCACACCCTTGCTGCAACTCAAGAAGTTCACCGCCATACCCGTCTCCACTCGAGAGGAAGCACGATGGTCCCGCCCACATCCAGAGGAGCCCCGTTTCCCCCTCGGAGCTCGAGATGAGGGATCCTTTCCCTGCTTTCAACGGGAAAGAATTCCCGGCGTTCCCGTCGCATCTCAAGAGGAGGCACTCTCAACAGGAAAGGCGAGAGGAACTCCACCTTCGTACCACCATTCCAAGAGTCCCCCAGATGTCTCAGTCCATTCCAGAGGAACCTCTTTGCCCTGCACTGGCTCATCTTTCACGTCGAGGATCGACTCACACCACGGTGGCACGTGGGACAGCCCTGTGGGAAAGCCTTGAGGGAAAGCCTCGAGGGAAAACCACAGATCCTTTGATCCATGCGACGGGAAGCGTGACATTGCTGCTACAGCCTGGACGGAAAGAGCACGTGCATGCCCCCACTCGAGACGAGGCCTGACTCCCCTGGGGAGACTCCAGAAGTACCCAAAGATCCATGTCAGCCCCTGAGAGGAATCCTCGGTTCCGGCCCTGACTCCACACAAGGTTTTTGGCCCCGGTATCGACTGGAGAGGAATCCCGAGAGGCCCCCTAGCAACTCGCATGTGGACTGGCCTCTCCTGAGGCCACCAGGGCGGGTCCCTAAGGTCCCCGTCGTAACTCGAGAACACCAGCCGCAACTCGAGAAAATCCAGGAAGTTCTCCCTTCCAGGCGAGATGAGGCCTATTTCCGATGAGGTGTCTGGAGACTAATGACACCTAACTTCTGGAACTTCGAAAGGGTCTTTCACACCCTTGCTGCAACTCAAGAAGTTCACCGCCATACCAGTCTCCACTCGAGAGGATGCACGATGGTCCCGCCCACATCCAGAGGAGCCCCGTTTCCCCCACATAGCTCGAAATGAGGGATCCTTTCCCTGCTTTCAACGGGAAAGAATTCCCGGCGTTCCCGTCGTATCTCAAGAGGAGGCACTCTCAACAGGAAAGGCGAGAGGAACTCCATGGTCGTACCACCATTCCAAGAGTCCCCCAGATGTCTCAGTTCATTCCAGAGGAACCTCTTTGCCCTGCACTCGCTCATCTTTCACGCCGAGGATCGACTCACACCAGGGTGGCACGTGGGACAGCCCTGTGGGAAAGCCTCGAGGGAAAGCCTCGAGGGAAAACCACAGATCCCTTGATCCACGCGACGGGAAGCGTGACATAGCTGCTACGGGCTGGAAGGAAAGCACACGTGCATGCCCCCACTCGAGACGAGGCCTGACTCCCCTGGGGAGACTCCAGAAGTACCCAAAGATCCATGTCAGCCCTTGAGAGGAATCCTCGGTTCCGGCTCTGACTCCCGACAAGGTTTTTGGCCCCGGTATCAACGGGAGAGGAATCCCGAGAGGCCCCCTAGCAACTCGCATGGGGACTGGCCTTTCCTGAGGCCACCAGGGCGGGTCTCTGAGGTCCCCGTCGTAACTCGAGAACACCTGCCCCAACTCGAGAAAGTCCAGGAAATTCTCCCTTCCAGGCAAGATGAGGCCTATTTCCGATGAGGTGACTGGAGACGAATGACACCTAACCTCTGGAAATTCGAAAGGGTCTTTCACATCCTGGCTGCAACTCAAGAAGTTCACCGCCATACCCGTCTCCACTCGAGAGGAAGCACGATGGTCCCGCCCACATCCAGAGGAGCCCCGTTTCCCCTTCGTAGCTCGAGATGAGGGATCGTTTCCCTGCTTTCAACGGGAAAGAATTCCCGGCGTTCCTGTCGCATCTCAAGAGGAGGCACTCTCAACAGGAAAAGCGAGAGGAACTCCATGGCCGTACCACCATTCCAAGAGGCCCCCAGATGTCTCATTCCATTCCAGAGGAACCTCTTTGCCCTGCACTGGCTCATCTTTCACGGCGAAGTCGACTCACACCACAGTGGCACGTGGGACAGCCCTGTGGGAAAGCCTCGAGGGAAAAACACAGATCCTTTGATCCACGCGACGGGAAGCGTGACATTGCTGCTACAGCCTGGAAGGAAAGCACACGTGTATGCCCCCACTCGAGACGAGGCCTGACTCCCCTGGGGAGACTCCAGAAGTACCCAAAGATCCATGTCAGCCCCTGAGAGGAATCCTCGGTTCCGGCCCTGACTCCACACAAGGTTTTTGGCCCCGGTATCGACGGGAGAGGAATCCCGACAGGCCCCCTAGCAACTTGCATGGGGACTGGCCTCTACTGAGGCCACCAGGCCGGGTCCCTGAGGTCCCCGTCGTAACTCGAGAACACCTGCCGCAACTCGAGAAAATCCAGGAAGTTCTCCCTTCCAGGCGAGATGAGGCCTATTTCCGATGAGGCGTCTGGAGACTAATGACACCCAACCTCTGTAACTTCGAAAGAGTCTTTCACACTCTTGCTGCAACTCATGAAGTTCCCCGCCATACCCGTCTCCACTCGAGAGGAAGCACGATGGTCCCGCCCACATCCAGAGGAGCCCCGTTTCCCCCTCGTAGCTGGAGATATGGGATCCTTTCCCTGCTTTCAACGGGAAAGAAATCCCGGCGTTCCCGTCGCATCTCAAGAGGAGGCACTCTCAACAGGAAAGGCGAGAGGAACTCCATGGTCGTACCACCATGCCAAGAGTCCCCCAGATGTCTCAGTCCATTCCAGAGGAACCTCTTTGTCCTGCACTGGCTCATCTTTCACGCCGAGGAATGACTCACACCACGGTGGCACGTGGGACAGCCCTGTGGGAAAGCCTCGAGGGAAAGCCTCCAGGGAAAACCACAGATCCTTTGATCCACGCGACGGGAAGCGTGACATTGCTGCCTCAGCCTGGAAGGAAAGCGCACGGGCATGCCCCCACTCGAGACGAGGCCTGACTCCCCTGGGGAGACTCCAGAAGTACCCAAAAATCCATGTCAGCCCCTGAGAGGAATCCTCGGTTCCGGCCCTGACTCCACACAAGGTTTTTGGCCCCGGTATCCACGGGAGAGGAATCCCGACAGGCCTCTTAGCAACTCACATGGGGACTGGCCTCTCCTGAGGCCACCAGTGCGGGTCCCTGAGATCCCCGTCGTAACTCGAGAACACCTGCCGCAACTCGAGAAAATCCAGGAAGTTCTCCCTTCCAGGCGAGATGAGGCCTATTTCCGATGAGGCGTCTGGAGACTAATGACACCTAACCTCTGGAACTTCAAAAGGGTCTTTCACACCTTTGCTGCAACTCAAGAAGTTCACCGCCATACCCGTCTCAACTCGAGAGGAAGCACGATGGTCCCGCCCACATCCAGAGGAGCCCCGTTTCCCCCTCGTAGCTCGAGATGAGGGATCCTTTCCCTGCTTTCAACGGGAAAGAATTCCCGGCGTTACCGTCGCATCTCAAGAGGAGGCACTCTCAACAGGAAAGGCGAGAGGAACTCCATGGTCGTAAAACCATGCCAAGAGTCCCCCAGCTGTCTCAGTCCATTCCAGAGGAACCTCTTTGTCCTTCACTGGCTCATCTTTCACGGCCAGGATCGACTCACACCACGGTGGCACGTGGGACAGCCCTGTGGGAAAGCCTCGAGGGAAAGCCTCGAGGGAAAACCACAGATCCTTTGATCCACTCGACGTGAAGGGTGACATTGCTGCCTCAGCCTGGACGGAAAGCGCACGTGCATGCCCCCACTCGAGACGAGGCCTGACTCCCCTGGGGAGACTCCAGAAGTACCCAAAGATCCATGTCAGCCCCTGAGAGGAATCCTCGGTTCCGGCCCTGACTCCACACAAGGTTTTTGGCCCCGGTATCGACGGGAGAGGAATCCCGACAGGCCCCCTAGCAACTCGCATGGGGACTGGCCTCTCCTGAGCCCACCAGGGCGGGTCCCTGTGGTCCCCGTCGTAACTCGAGAACACCTGCCGCAACTCGAGAAAATCCAGGAAGTTCTCCCTTCCAGGCGAGATGAGGACTATTTCCGATGAGGCGTCTGGAGACTAATGACACCTAACCTCTGGTACTTCGAAAGGGTCTTTCACATCTTTGCTGCAACTCAAGAAGTTCACCGCCATACCCGTCTCCACTCGAGAGGAAGCACGATGGTCCCGCCCACATCCAGAGGAGCCCCGTTTCCCCCTCGGAGCTCGAGATGAGGGATCCTTTACCTGCTTTCAACGGGAAAGAATTCCCGGCGTTCCCGTCGCATCTCAAGAGGAGGCACTCTCAACAGGAAAGGCGAGAGGAACTCCATGGTCATACCTCCATGCCAAGAGTCCCCCAGATGTCTCAGTCCATTCCAGAGGAACCTCTTTGCCCTGCACTGGCTCATCTTTCAGGCCGAGGATCCGCTCACACCACGGTGGCACGTGGGACAGCCCTGTGGGAAAGCCTCGAGGGAAAGCCTCGAGAGAAAACCACAGTTCCGTTGATCCACGCGACGGGAAGCATGACATTGCTGCTACAGCCTGGAAGGAAAGCGCACGTGCATTCCCCCACACGAGACGAGGCCTGACTCCCCTGGGGAGACTCCAGAAGTACCCAAAGATCCATGACAGCCCCTGAGAGGAATCCTCGGTTCCGGCCCTGACTCCACACAAGGTTTTTGGCCCCGGTATCGACGGGAGAGGAATCCCGACAGGCCCCCTAGCAACTCGCATGGGGACTGGCCTCTCCTGAGGTCACCAGGGCGGGTCCCTGAGGTCCCCGTCGTAACTCGAGAACACCTGCCACAACTCGAGAAAATCCAGGAAGTTCTCCCTTCCAGGAGAGATGAGGCCTATTTCCGATGAGGCGTCTGGAGACTAATGACACCTAACCTCTGGAACTTCGAAAGGGTCTTTCACACGCTTGCTGCAACTCAAGAAGTTCACCGACATACCCGTCTCCACTCGAGAGGAAGCACGGTCGTCCCGCCCACATCCAGAGGAGCCCCGTTTCCCCCTCGTAGCTCGAGATGAGGGATCCTTTCCCTGCTTTCAACGGGAAAGAATTCCTGGCGTTCCCGTCGCATCTCAAGAGGAGGCACTCTCAACAGGAAGGCGAGAGGCACTCCATGGTCGTACCACCATTCCAAGAGTCCCCCAGATGTCTCAGTCCATTCCAGAGGAACCTCTTTGCCCTGCACTGGCTCATCTTTCACGCCGAGGATCGACTCACACCACGGTGGCACGTGGGACAGCCCTGTGGGAAAGCCTCGAGGGAAAGCCTCGAGGGAAAACCACAGATCCTTTGATCCACGCGATGGGAAGCGTGACATTGCTGCTACAGCCTGGAAGGAAAGCGCACGTGCATGCCCCCACTCGAGACGAGGCCTGACTCCCCTGGGGAGACTCCAGAAGTACCCAAAGATCCATGACAGCCCCTGAGAGGAATCCTCGGTTCCGGCCCTGACTCCACACAAGGTTTTTGGCCCCAATATCGACGGGAGAGGAATCCCGAGAGGCCTCCTAGCAACTCGCATGGGGATTGGCCTCTCCTGAGCCCACCAGAGCGGGTCCCTGTGGTCCCCGTCGTAACTCGAGAACACCTGCCGCAACTCGAGAAAATCCAGGAAGTTCTCCCTTCCAGGCGAGATGAGGACTATTTCCGATGAGGCGTCTGGAGACTAATGACACCTAACCTCTGGAACTTCGAAAGGGTCTTTCACATCTTTGCTGCAACTCAAGAAGTTCACCGCCATACCCGTCTCCACTCGAGAGGAAGCACGATGGTCCCCCCCACATCCAGAGGAGCCCCGTTTCCCCCTCGTAACTCGAGATGAGGGATCCTTTCCCTGCTTTCAACGGGAAAGAATTCCCGGCGTTCCCGTCGCATCTCAAGAGGAGGCACTCTCAACAGGAAAGGCGAAAGGAACTCCATGGTCGTAAAACCATGCCAAGAGTCCCCCAGATGTCTCAGTCCATTCCAGAGGAACCTCTTTGTCCTGCACTGGCTCATCTTTCTCGCCGAGGATCGACTCACACCACGGTGGCACGTGGGACAGCCCTGTGGGAAAGCCTCGAGGGAAAGCCTCGAGGGAAAACCACAGATCCTTTGATCCACGCGACGGGAAGCGTGACATTGCTGCTACATCCTGGAAGGAAAGCGCACGTGCATGCCCCCACCAGAGACGAGGCCTGACTCCCCTGGGGAGACTCCAGAAGTACCCAAAGATCCATGTCAGCCCCTGAGAGGAATCCTCGGTTCCAGCCCTGACTCCACACAAGGTTTTTGGCCCCGGTATCGACGGGAGAGGAATCCCGACAAGCCCCCTAGCAACTCGCATGGGGACTGGCCTCTCCTGAGGCCACCAGGGCGGGTCCCTGATGTCCCCGTCATAACTCGAGAACACCTGCCCCAACTCGAGAAAATCCAGGAAGTTCTCCCTTCCAGGCGAGATGAGGACTATTTCCGATGAGGCGTCTGGAGACTAATGACACCTAACCTCTGGAACTTCGAAAGGGTCTTTCACATCTTTGCTGCAACTCAAAAAGTTCACCGCCATACCCGTCTCCACTCGAGAGGAAGCATGATGGTCCCGCCCACATCCAGAGGAGCCCCGTTTCCCCCTCATAGCTCGAGATGAGGGATACTTTCCCTGCTTTCAACGGGAAAGAATTCCCGGCGTTCCCGTCGCATCTCAAGAGGAGGCACTCTCAACAGGAAAGGCGAGAGGAACTCCATGGTCGTAAAACCATGCCAAGAGTCCCCCAGCTGTCTCAGTCCATTCCAGAGGAACCTCTTTGTCCTTCACTGGCTCATCTTTCACGGCCAGGATCGACTCACACCACGGTGGCACGTGGGACAGCCCTGTGGGAAAGCCTCGAGGGAAAGCCTCGAGGGAAAACCACAGATCCTTTGATCCACTCGACGTGAAGGGTGACATTGCTGCCTCAGCCTGGACGGAAAGCGCACGTGCATGCCCCCACTCGAGACGAGGCCTGACTCCCCTGGGGAGACTCCAGAAGTACCCAAAGATCCATGTCAGCCCCTGAGAGGAATCCTCGGTTCCGGCCCTGACTCCACACAAGGTTTTTGGCCCCGGTATCGACGGGAGAGGAATCCCGACAGGCCCCCTAGCAACTCGCATGGGGACTGGCCTCTCCTGAGCCCACCAGGGCGGGTCCCTGTGGTCCCCGTCGTAACTCGAGAACACCTGCCGCAACTCGAGAAAATCCAGGAAGTTCTCCCTTCCAGGCGAGATGAGGACTATTTCCGATGAGGCGTCTGGAGACTAATGACACCTAACCTCTGGTACTTCGAAAGGGTCTTTCACATCTTTGCTGCAACTCAAGAAGTTCACCGCCATACCCGTCTCCACTCGAGAGGAAGCACGATGGTCCCGCCCACATCCAGAGGAGCCCCGTTTCCCCCTCGGAGCTCGAGATGAGGGATCCTTTACCTGCTTTCAACGGGAAAGAATTCCCGGCGTTCCCGTCGCATCTCAAGAGGAGGCACTCTCAACAGGAAAGGCGAGAGGAACTCCATGGTCATACCTCCATGCCAAGAGTCCCCCAGATGTCTCAGTCCATTCCAGAGGAACCTCTTTGCCCTGCACTGGCTCATCTTTCAGGCCGAGGATCCGCTCACACCACGGTGGCACGTGGGACAGCCCTGTGGGAAAGCCTCGAGGGAAAGCCTCGAGAGAAAACCACAGTTCCGTTGATCCACGCGACGGGAAGCATGACATTGCTGCTACAGCCTGGAAGGAAAGCGCACGTGCATTCCCCCACACGAGACGAGGCCTGACTCCCCTGGGGAGACTCCAGAAGTACCCAAAGATCCATGACAGCCCCTGAGAGGAATCCTCGGTTCCGGCCCTGACTCCACACAAGGTTTTTGGCCCCGGTATCGACGGGAGAGGAATCCCGACAGGCCCCCTAGCAACTCGCATGGGGACTGGCCTCTCCTGAGGTCACCAGGGCGGGTCCCTGAGGTCCCCGTCGTAACTCGAGAACACCTGCCACAACTCGAGAAAATCCAGGAAGTTCTCCCTTCCAGGAGAGATGAGGCCTATTTCCGATGAGGCGTCTGGAGACTAATGACACCTAACCTCTGGAACTTCGAAAGGGTCTTTCACACGCTTGCTGCAACTCAAGAAGTTCACCGACATACCCGTCTCCACTCGAGAGGAAGCACGGTCGTCCCGCCCACATCCAGAGGAGCCCCGTTTCCCCCTCGTAGCTCGAGATGAGGGATCCTTTCCCTGCTTTCAACGGGAAAGAATTCCTGGCGTTCCCGTCGCATCTCAAGAGGAGGCACTCTCAACAGGAAGGCGAGAGGCACTCCATGGTCGTACCACCATTCCAAGAGTCCCCCAGATGTCTCAGTCCATTCCAGAGGAACCTCTTTGCCCTGCACTGGCTCATCTTTCACGCCGAGGATCGACTCACACCACGGTGGCACGTGGGACAGCCCTGTGGGAAAGCCTCGAGGGAAAGCCTCGAGGGAAAACCACAGATCCTTTGATCCACGCGATGGGAAGCGTGACATTGCTGCTACAGCCTGGAAGGAAAGCGCACGTGCATGCCCCCACTCGAGACGAGGCCTGACTCCCCTGGGGAGACTCCAGAAGTACCCAAAGATCCATGACAGCCCCTGAGAGGAATCCTCGGTTCCGGCCCTGACTCCACACAAGGTTTTTGGCCCCAATATCGACGGGAGAGGAATCCCGAGAGGCCTCCTAGAAACTCGCATGGGGATTGGCCTCTCCTGAGCCCACCAGAGCGGGTCCCTGTGGTCCCCGTCGTAACTCGAGAACACCTGCCGCAACTCGAGAAAATCCAGGAAGTTCTCCCTTCCAGGCGAGATGAGGACTATTTCCGATGAGGCGTCTGGAGACTAATGACACCTAACCTCTGGAACTTCGAAAGGGTCTTTCACATCTTTGCTGCAACTCAAGAAGTTCACCGCCATACCCGTCTCCACTCGAGAGGAAGCACGATGGTCCCGCCCACATCCAGAGGAGCCCCGTTTCCCCCTCGTAACTCGAGATGAGGGATCCTTTCCCTGCTTTCAACGGGAAAGAATTCCCGGCGTTCCCGTCGCATCTCAAGAGGAGGCACTCTCAACAGGAAAGGCGAAAGGAACTCCATGGTCGTAAAACCATGCCAAGAGTCCCCCAGATGTCTCAGTCCATTCCAGAGGAACCTCTTTGTCCTGCACTGGCTCATCTTTCTCGCCGAGGATCGACTCACACCACGGTGGCACGTGGGACAGCCCTGTGGGAAAGCCTCGAGGGAAAGCCTCGAGGGAAAACCACAGATCCTTTGATCCACGCGACGGGAAGCGTGACATTGCTGCTACATCCTGGAAGGAAAGCGCACGTGCATGCCCCCACCAGAGACGAGGCCTGACTCCCCTGGGGAGACTCCAGAAGTACCCAAAGATCCATGTCAGCCCCTGAGAGGAATCCTCGGTTCCAGCCCTGACTCCACACAAGGTTTTTGGCCCCGGTATCGACGGGAGAGGAATCCCGACAAGCCCCCTAGCAACTCGCATGGGGACTGGCCTCTCCTGAGGCCACCAGGGCGGGTCCCTGATGTCCCCGTCATAACTCGAGAACACCTGCCCCAACTCGAGAAAATCCAGGAAGTTCTCCCTTCCAGGCGAGATGAGGACTATTTCCGATGAGGCGTCTGGAGACTAATGACACCTAACCTCTGGAACTTCGAAAGGGTCTTTCACATCTTTGCTGCAACTCAAAAAGTTCACCGCCATACCCGTCTCCACTCGAGAGGAAGCATGATGGTCCCGCCCACATCCAGAGGAGCCCCGTTTCCCCCTCATAGCTCGAGATGAGGGATACTTTCCCTGCTTTCAACGGGAAAGAATTCCCGGCGTTCCCGTCGCATCTCAAGAGGAGGCACTCTCAACAGGAAAGGCGAGAGGAACTCCATGGTCGTACCTCCATGCCAAGAGTCCCCCAGATGTCTCAGTCCATTCTAGAGGAACCTCTTTGCCCTGCACTGGCTCACCTAAAAGGCCGAGGATCGACTCACACCACGGTGGCACGTTCGACAGCCCTGTGGGAAAGCCTCGAGGGAAAGCCTCGAGGGAAAACCACAGATCCTTTGATCCACGCGACGGGAAGCGTGACATTGCTGCTACATCCTGGAAGGAAAGCGCACGTGCATGCCCCCACTCGAGACGAGGCCTGACTCCCCTGGGGAGACTCCACAAGTACCCAAAGATCCATGTCAGCCCCTGAGAAGAATCTTCGGTTCCGGCCCTGACTCCACACAAGGTTTTTGGCCCCGGAATCGACGGGAGAGGAATCCCGAGAGGCCCCTTAGCAACTCGCATGGGGACTGGCCTCTCCTGAGGCCACCAGGGCGGGTCCCTGAGGTCCCCGTCGTAACTCGAGAACACCTGCCGCAACACGAAAAAATCCAGGAAGTTCTCCCTTCCAGGAGAGATGAGGCCTATTTCCGATGAGGCGTCTGGAGACTAATGACACCTAACCTCTGGAACTTCGAAAGGGTCTTTCCCACCCTTGCTGCAACTCAAGAAGTTCACCGGCATACCCGGTCCACTCGAGAGGAAGTACGATGGCACGCCCACATCCAGAGGAGCCCCGTTTCCCCCTCGTAGCTCGAGATGAGGGATCCTTTCCCTGCTTTCAACGGGAAAGAATTCCCGGCGTTCCCGTCGCATCTCAAGAGGAGGCATTCTCAACAGGAAAGGCGAGAGGAACTCCATGGACGTACCACCATGCCAAGAGTCCCCCATATATCTCAGTCCATTCCAGAGGAACCTCTTTGCCCTGCACTGGCTCATCTTTCACGCCGAGGATCGACTCACACCACGGTGGCACGTGGGACAGCCCTGTGGGAAAGCCTCGAGGGAAAGCCTCGAGGGAAAACCACAGATCCTTTGATCCACACGACGGGAAGCGTGACATTGCTGCTACAGCCTGTAAGGAAAGCGCACATGCATGCCCCCACTCGAGACGGGGCCTGACTCCCCTGGGGAGACTCCAGAAGTACGGAAAAAGATATGTCAGCCCCTGAGAGGAATCCTCGGTTCCGGCCCTGACTCCACACAAGGTTTTTGGCCCTGGTATCGACGGGAGAGGAATCCCGAGAGGCCCCCTAGCAACTCGCATGGGGACTGGCCTCTCCTGAGGCCACCAGGGCGGGTCCCTGAGGTCCCCATCGTAACTCGAGAACATCTGCCAAAACTCGAGAAAATCCAGGAAGTTCTCCCATCCAGGCGAGAGAGGCCTATTTCCGATGAGGCGTCTGGAGACTAATGACACCTAACCTCTGGAGCTTCAAAAGGGTCTATCACACCCTTGCTACAACTCAAGAAGTTCACCGCCGTTCCCGTCTCCACTCGATAGGAAGCACGATGGTCCCGCCCTCATCCAGAGGAGCCCCGTTTCCCCCTCGTAGCTCGAGATGAGGGATCCTTTCCCTGCTTTCAACGGGAAAGAATTCCTGGCGTTCCCGTTGCAACTCAAGTGGAGGCACTCTCAACAGGAAAGGCGAGAGGAAGTCCATGGTCGTACCACCATTCCAAGAGTCCCCCAGATGTCTCAGTCCACTCCAGAGGAACCTCTTTGGCCTGCAATGTCTCATCTTTCACGCTGAGGATCGACTCACAGCACGGTGGCACGTGGGACAGCCCTGTGGGAAAGCCTCGAGGGAAAGCCTCGAAGGCAAAACACATATCCTTTGATCCACGCGACGGGAAGCGTGACATTGTTGCTACAGCCTGGAAGGAAAGCGCACGTGCATGCCCCCACTCGAGACGAGGCCTGACTCACCTGGGGAGACTCCAGAAGTACCCAAAGATCCATGTCAAACCCTGAGAGGAATCCTCGGTTCCGGCCCTGATTTCACTCAAGGTTTTTGGCCCTGGTATCGACGGGAGAGGAATCCCGAGAGGCCCCCTAGCAACTCGCATGGGGACTGGCCTTTCCTGAGGCCACCAGGGCGGGTTTACTGAGGTCCCCGTCGTAACTCGAGAACACCTGCCGCAACTCGAGAAAATCCAGGATTTTCTCCCTTCCAGGCGAGATGAGGCCTATTTCCGATGAGGCGTCTGGAGACTAATGACACCTAACCTCTGGAGCTTCAAAAGGGTCTTTCACACCCTTGCTACAACTCAAGAAGTTCACCGCCATTCCCGTCTCCACTCGAGAGGAAGCACGATGGTCCCGCCCTCATCCAGAGGAGCCCCGTTTCCCCCTCGTAGCTCGAGATGAGGGATCCTTTCCCTGCTTTCAACGGGACATAATTCCCGGCGTTCCCTTCGCATCTCAAGAGGAGGCACTCTCAACAGGAAAGGCGAGAGGAACTCCATGGTCGTACCACCATTCCAAGAGTCCCCCAGATATCTCAGTCCATTCCAGAGGAACCTCTTTGGCCTGTAATGGCTCATCTTTCACGCCGAGGATCGACTCACACCACGGTGGCACGTGGGACAGCCCTGTGGGAAAGCCTCGAAGGCAAAACACATATCCTTTGATCCACGCGACGGGAAGCGTGACATTGCTGCTACAGCCTGGAAGGAAAGCGCACGTGCATGCCCCCACTCGAGACGAGGCCTGACTCCCCTGGGGAGACTCCAGAAGTACCCAAAGATCCATGTCACCCCTGAGAGGAATCCTCGGTTCCGGCCCTGACTCCACACAAGGTTTTTGGCCCCGGAATCGACGGGAGAGGAATCCCGAGAGGCCCCTTAGCAACTCGCATGGGGACTGGCCTCTCCTGAGGCCACCAGGGCGGGTCCCTGAGGTCCCCGTCGTAACTCGAGAACACCTGCCGCAACACGAGAAAATCCAGGAAGTTCTCCCTTCCAGGAGAGATGAGGCCTATTTCCGATGAGGCGTCTGGAGACTAATGACACCTAACCTCTGGAACTTCGAAAGGGTCTTTCCCACCCTTGCTGCAACTCAAGAAGTTCACCGCCATACCCGGTCCACTCAAGAGGAAGTACGATAGCACGCCCACATCCAGAGGAGCCCCGTTTCCCCCTCGTAGCTCGAGATGAGGGATCCTTTCCCTGTTTTCAACGGGAAAGAATTCCCGGCGTTCCCGTCGCATCTAAGAGAAGGCATTCTCAACAGGAAAGGCGAGAGGAACTCCATGGACGTACCACCATGCCAAGAGTCCACCATATATCTCAGTCCATTCCAGAGGAACCTCTTTGCCCTGCACTGGCTCATCTTTCACGCCGAGGATCGACTCACACCACGGTGGCACGTGGGACAGCCCTGTGGGAAAGCCTCGAGGGAAAGCGTCGAGGGAAAACCACAGATCCTTTGATCCACACGACGGGAAGCGTGACATTGCTGCTACATCCTGTAAGGAAAGCGCACATGCATTCCCCCGCTCGAGACGAGGCCTGACTCCCCTGGGGAGACTCCAGAAGTACCCAAAGATCCATGTCAGCCCCTGAGAGGAATCCTCGGTTCCGGCCCTAACTCCACACAAGGTTTTTGGCCCCGGTATCGACGGGAGAGGAATCCCGAGAGGCCACCTAGCAACTCTCATGGGGACTGGCCTTTCCTGAGGCCTCCAGGGCGGGTCCCTGAGGTCCCCGACGTAACTAGAGAACACCTGCCGCAACTCGAGAAAATCCAGGAAGTTCTCCCTTCCAGGCGAGATGAGGCCTATTTCCGATGAGGCGTCTGGAGACTAATGACACCTAACCTCTGGAACTTCGAAAGGGTCTTTCACACCCTTGCTGCAACTCAAGAAGTTCACCGTAATACCCGTCTCCACTAGAGAGGAAGCAGGATGGTCCCGTCCACATCCAGAGGAGCCCCGTTTCCCCCTCGTAGCTCGAGGTGAGGGATCCTTTCCCTGCTTTCAACGGGAAAGAATTCCCAGCGTTCCCGTCGCATCTCAAGAGGAGGCACTCTCAACAGGAAAGGCGAGAGGAACTCCATGTTCGTACCACCTTTCCAAGAGTCCCCCGGATGTCTCAGTCCATTCCAGAGGAACCTCTTTGCCCTGCACTGGCTCATTTTTCAGGCCGAGGATCGACTCACACCACGGTGGCACGTGGGACAGCCATGTGGGAAAGCCTCGGGGAAAAGCCTCGAGGGAAAACCACAGATCCTTCGATCCACGCGACGGGAAAACTGACATTGCTGCTACAGCCTGGAAGGAAAGCGCACGTGCATGCCCCCACTCGAGACGAGGCCTGACTCCCCTGGGGAGACTCCAGAAGTACCCAAAGATCCATGTCAGCCCCTGAGAGGAATCCTCGGTGCCGGCCCTAACTCCACACAAGGTTTTTGGCCCCGGTATCGACGGGAGAGGAATCCCGAGAGGCCACCTAGCAACTCTCATGGGGACTGGCCTTTCCTGAGGCCTCCAGGGCGGGTCCCTGAGGTCCCCGACGTAACTAGAGAACACCTGCCGCAACTCGAGAAAATCCAGGATGTTCTCCCTTCCAGGCGAGATGAGGCCTATTTCCGATGAGGCGTCTGGAGACTAATGACACCTAACCTCTGGAACTTCGAAAGGGTCTTTCACACCCTTGCTGCAACTCAAGAAGTTCACCGTAATACCCGTCTCCACTAGAGAGGAAGCAGGATGCTCCCGTCCACATCCAGAGGAGCCCCGTTTCCCCCTCGTAGCTCGAGGTGAGGGATCCTTTCCCTGCTTTCAACGGGAAAGAATTCCCAGCGTTCCCGTCGCATCTCAAGAGGAGGCACTCTCAACAGGAAAGGCGAGAGGAACTCCATGTTCGTACCACCTTTCCAAGAGTCCCCCGGATGTCTCAGTCCATTCCAGAGGAACCTCTTTGCCCTGCACTGGCTCATCTTTCAGGCCGAGGATCGACTCACACCACGGTGGCACGTGGGACAGCCATGTGGGAAAGCCTCGGGGAAAAGCCTCGAGAGAAAACCACAGATCCTTCGATCCACGCGACGGGAAAACTGACATTGCTGCTACAGCCTGGAAGGAAAGCGCACGTGCATGCCCCCACTCGAGACGAGGCCTGACTCCCCTGGGGAGACTCCAGAAGTACCCAAAGATCCATGTCAGCCCCTGAGAGGAATCCTCGGTGCCGCCCGTGACTCAACACAAGGTTTTTGGCCCTGGTATCGACGGGAGAGGAATCCCGAGAGGCCCCCTAGCATCTCGCATGAGGACTGTCCTCTCCTGAGGCCACGAGGGCGGGTCCCTGAGGTCCCCGTCGTAACTCGAGAACACCTGCCGCACCTCGAGAAAATCCAGGAAATTCTCCCTTCCAGGCGAGATGATGCCTATTTTCGATGAGGTGTCTGGAGACTAATGACACCTAACATCTGGAACTTCGAAAGGGTCTTTCACACCCTTGCTGCAACTCAAGAAGTTCACCGCCATACCCGTCTCCACTCAAGAGGAAGCACGATGGTCCCGCCCACATCCAGCGGAGCCCCGTTTCCCCCTCGCAGTTCGAGATGAGGGATCCTTTCCCTGCTTTCAACGGGAAAGAATTCCCGGCGTTCCCGTCGCATCTCAAGAGGAGGCACTCTCAACAGGAAAGGCGAGAGGAACTCCATGGTCGTACCAACATGCCAAGAGTTCCCCAGATGTCTCAGTCCATTCCAGAGGGAACTCTTTGCCCTGCACTGGCTCATCTTTCACGCAGAGGATCGACTGACACCACGGTTGCACGTTGGACAGCCCTGTGGGAAAGCCTCGAGGGAAAGCCTCGAGGGAAAACCACAGATCCTTTGATCCACGCGACGGGAAGCGTGACATTACTGCTACAGCCTGAAAGGAAAGCGCACGTGCATGTCCCCACTCGAGACGAGGCCTGACTCCCCTGGGGAGACTCCAGAAGTACCCAAGATCCATGTCAGCCCCTGAGAGGATTCCTCGGTTCCAGCCCTTACTCCACACAAGGTTTTTGGCCCCGGTATCGACGGGAGAGGAATCCCGAGAGGACCCCTAGCAACTCGCATGGGGACAGGCCTCTCCTGAGGCCACCAGGGCGGGTCCCTGAGGTCCCCGTCGTAACTCGAGAACACCTGCCGCAACTCGAGAAAATCCAGGAAGTTCTCCCTTCCAGGCGAGATAAGGCCTATTTCCGATGAGGCGTCTGGAGACTAATGACACCTAACCTCTGGAACTTCAAAAGAGTCTTTCACACCCTTGCTGCAACTCAAGAAGTTCACCGCCATACCCGTCTCCACTGGAGAGGACGCACGATGATCCGGCCCACATCCAGAGGAGCCCCGTTTCCCCCGCGTAGGTCGAGATGAGGGATCCTTTCCCTGCTTTCAACGGGAAAGAATTCCCGGCGTTCCCGTCGCATCTCAAGAGGAGGCACTCTCAACAGGAAAGGCGAGAGGAACTCCATGGTCGTACCACCATGCCAAGAGTCCCCCATATATCTCAGTCCATTCCAGAGGAACCTCTTTGCCCTGCACTGGCTCATCTTTCACGCCGAGGATCGACTCACACCACGGTTGCACGTGGGACAGCCCTGTGGGAAAGCCTCGAGGGAAAGCCTCGAGGGAAAACCACAGATCCTTTGATACACACGACAGGAAGCGTGACATTGCTGGTACAGCCTGGAAGGAAAGCGCACGTGCATGCCCCCACTCGAGACGAGGCCTGACTCCCCTGGGGAGACTCCAGAAGTACCCAAAGATCCATGTCAGCCCCTGAGAGGAATCCTCGGTTCCGGCCCTGACTCCACACAAGGTTTTTGGCCCCGGTATCGACGGGAGAGGAATCCCGAGAGGCCACCTAGCAACTCTCATGGGGACTGGCCTTTCCTGAGGCCTCCAGGGCGGGTCCCTGAGGTCCCCGTCGTAACTAAAGAACACCTGCCGCAACTCGAGAAAATCCAGGAAGTTCTCCCTTCCAGGCGAGATGAGGCCTATTTCCGATGAGGCGTCTGGAGACTAATGACACCTAACCTCTGGAACTTCGAAAGGGTCTTTCACACCCTTGCTGCAACTCAAGAAGTTCACCGCCATTACCTTCTCCACTCGAGAGGAAGCACGATGGTCCCGCCCATATACAGAGGAGCCCCGGTTCCCCCTCGTAGCTCGAGATGAGGGATCCTTTCCCTGCTTTCAACGGGAAAGAATTCCCGGCGTTCCCGTCGCATCTCAAGAGGAGACACTCTCAACAGGAAAGGCGAGAGGAACTCCATGGTCGTACCACCATTCCACGAGTCCCCCAGATGTCTCAGTGCATTCCAGAGGAACCTCTTTGCCCTGCACTGGCTCATTTTTCACACCGAGGATCGACTCACACCACGGTGGCACGTGGGACACCCGTGTGGGAAAGCCTCGAGGGAAAGCCTCGAGGGAAAACCACAGATCCTTTGATCCACGCGACGGGAAGCGTGACATTGCTGCTACAGCCTGGAAGGAAAGCGCACGTGCATGCCCCCACTCGAGACGAGGCCTGACTCCCCTGGGGAGACTCCAGAAGTACCCAAAGATCCATGTCAGCCCCTGAGAGGAATCCTCGGTTCCGGCAATGACTCCACACAAAGTTTTTGGCCCCGGTATCGACGGGAGAGGAATCCCGAGAGGCCCCCTAGCAACTCGCATGGGGACTGTCCTTTCCTGAGGCCACCAGTGCGGGTCCCTGATGTCCGCGTCGTAACTCGAGAACACCTGCCGCAACTCGAGAAAATCCAGGAAGTTCTCCCTTCCAGGCGACATGAGGCCTATTTCCGATGAGGCGTCTGGAGACTAATGACACCTAAACTCTGGAACTTCGAAAGGGTCTTTCACTCCCTTGCTGCAACTCAAGAAGTTCACCGCCATACCCGTCTCCACTCGAGAGGAAGCACGATGGTCCCGTCCACATCCAGAGGAGCCCCGTTTCCCAATCGGAGCTCGAGATGAGGGATCCTTTCCCTGCTTTCAACGGGAAAGAATTCCCGGCGTTCCCGTCGCATCTCAAGAGGAGGCACTCTCAACAGGAAAGGCGAGAGGAACTCCGTGGTCGTACCACCATTCCAAGAGTCCCCCAGATGTCTCAATCCATTCCAGAGGAACCTCTTTGCATTGCACTGGCTCATCTTTCACGCCGAGGATCGACTCACTCCACGGTGGCACGTGGGACAGCCCTGTGGGAAAGCCTCGAGGGAAAGCCTCGAGGGAAAACCACAGATCCTTTGATCCCCGCGACGGGAAGCGTAACATTGCTGCTACAGCCTGGAAGGAAAGCGCACGAGCATGCCCCCACTCGAGACGAGGCCTGACTCCCCGGGGGAGACTCCAGAAGTACCCAAAGATCCATGTCATCCCCTGAGAAGAATCCTCGGTTCCGGCCCTGATTCCACACAAGGTTTTTGGCCCTGGTATCGACGGGAGAGGAATCCCGAGAGGCCCCCTAGCAACTCGCATGGGGACTGGCCTTTCATGAGGCCACCAGGGCGGGTCCCTGAGGTCCCCTTCATAACTCGAGAACACCTGCCGCAACTCGAGAAAATCCAGGAAGTTCTCCCTTCCAGGCAAGATGAAGCCTATTTCCGATGAGGCGTCTGGAGACTAATTTCACCTAATATCTGGAACTTCGATAGGGTCTTTCACACCCTTGCTGCATCTCAAGAAGTTCACCGCCATACCCGTCTCCACTCGAGGGGAAGCACGATGGGCCCGCCCACATCCAGAGGAGCCCCGTTTCCCCCTCGTAGCTCAAGATGAGGGATCCTTTCCCTGCTTTCAACGGGAAAGAATTCCCGGCGTTCCCGTCGCATCTCAAGAGGAGGCACTCTCAACAAGAAAGGCGAGAGGAACTCCATGGTAGTACCACCATGCCAAGAGTCCCCCAGATGTCTCAGTCCATTCCAGAGGAACCTCTTTGCCCTGCACTGGCTCATCTTTCACGCCGAGGATCGACTCACACCACGGTGGCACGTGGGACAACCCTGTGAAAAAGTCTCGAGGGAAAGCCACAGATCCTTTGATCCACGCGACTGGAAGCGTGACATTGCTGCTACAGCCTGGAAGGAAAGCGCACGTGCATGCCCCCACTCGAGACGAGGCCTGACTCCCCTGGGGAGACTCCAGAATTACCCAAAGATCCATGTCAGCCCATGAGAGGAATCCTTGGTTCCGGCCCTGACTCCACACAAGGTTTTTGGCCCCGGTATCGACGGGAGAGGAAGCTCGAGAGGCCCCCTAGCAACTCGCATGGGGACTGGCCTTTGTTGAGGCCACCAGGGAGGGTCCCTGAGGTCCCCGTCGTAACTCCAGAACACCTGCCGCAACTCGAGAAAATCCAGGAAGTTCTCCCTTCCAGGCGAGATGAGGCCTGTTTCCGATGAGGCATCTGGAGACAAACGACACCTAACCTCTGGAACTTCGAAAGGGTCTTTCATACCCTTGCTGCAACTCAAGAATTTCACCGCCATACCCGTCTCCACTCGAGAGGAAGCACGATGGTCCCGCCCACATCCAGAGGAGCCCTGTTTCCCCCTCGTAGCTCGAGATGAGGGACCTTTCCCTGCTTTCAACGGGAAAGAATTCCCGGTGTTCCCGTCGCATCTCAAGAGGAGGCACTCTCAACAGGAAAGGCGAGAGGAACTCCATGGTCGTACCACCATGCCAAGAGTCCCCCAGATGTCTCAGTCCATTCCAGAGGAACATCTTTGCCCTGCACTGGCTCATCTTTCACGCCGAGGATCCAATCACACCACGGTGGCACGTGGGACAGCCCTGTGGGAAAGCCTCGAGGGAAAGCCTCGAGGGAAAACCACAGATCCTTTGATCCACGCGACGGGAAGCATGACATTGCTGCTACAGCTTGGAAGGAAGGTGCACGTGCATGCCCCCACTCGAGACGAGGCCTGACTCCCCTGGGGAGACTCCAGAAGTACCCAAAGATCCATGTTAGCCTCTGAGAGGAATCCTCGGTTCCGGCCCTGACTCCACACAAGGTTTTTGGCCCCAGTATCGACGGGAAAGGAATCCCTAGAGGCCCCCTAGCAACTCGCATTTGGATTGGCTTCTCCTGGGGCCACCAGGGCGGGTCTCTGATGTCCGCGTCGTAACTCGAGAACACCTTCCGCAACTCGAGAAAATCCAGGAAGTTTTCCCTTCCAGGCTAGATGACTCCTGTTTCCGATGAGGCGTCTGGAGATTAATCACACCTAACCTCTGGAACTTCGAAAGGGTCTTTCACACCCTTTCTGAAACTCAAGAAGTTCACCGCCATACCCGTCTCC
Organism: Capricornis sumatraensis; assembly: GCF_032405125.1. NCBI lineage: Eukaryota > Metazoa > Chordata > Mammalia > Artiodactyla > Bovidae > Capricornis > Capricornis sumatraensis. The sequence goes on from NW_027184612.1 coordinate 5,829,842, forward strand.
ACTCGAGAGGAAGCACGATGGTCCCGCCCACATCCAGAGGAGCCCCGTTTCCCCCTCGTAGCTCGAGATGAGGGATCCTTTCCCTGCTTTCAACGGGAAAGAACTACCGGCATTCCCGGCGCATCTCAAGAGGAGGCCCTCTCAACAGGAAAGGCGAGAGGAACTCCATGGTCGTACCAGCATTCAAAGAGTCCTCCAGATGTCTCAGTCCATTCCAGAGGAACCTCTTTGCCCTGCACTGGCTCATCTTTAACGCCGAGGATCCACTCACACCACGGTGGCACGTGGGACAGCCCTGTGGGAAACCCTCGAGGGAAAGCCTCGAGGGAAAACCACAGATCCTTTGATCCACGCCACGGGAAGCGTGACAATGCTGATACAGTTTGGAAGGAAAGCGCACGTGCATGCCCCCACTCGAGACGAGGCCTGACTCCCCTGGGGAGACTCCAGAAGTACCCAAACATCCATGTCAGCTCCTGAGAGGAATCCTTGGTTCCGGCCCTGATTCCACACAAGGTTTTTGGCCCCGGTATCGACGGGAGAGGAATCCCGAGAGGCCCCCAAGCAACTCGCATGGGGACTGGCCTCTCCTGAGGCCACCAGGGCGGGTCCTTGAGGTCCACGTCGTAACTCGAGAACACCTGCCGCAACTCGAGAAAATCCAGGAAGTTCTCCCTTCCAGGCGAGATGAGACCTGTTTCCGATGAGGCGTCTGGAGACTAATGACACCTAACCTCTGGAACTTCGAAAGGGTCTTTCACACCCTTGCTGCAACTCAAGAAGTTCACCGCCATACCCGTCTCCACTCGAGAGGAAGCACGATGGTCCCGCCCACATCCAGAGGAGCCCCATTTCCCCCTCGTAACTCGAGATGTGGGATCCTTTCCCTGCTTTCAACGGGAAAGAATTCTCGGCGTTCCCGTCGCATCTCAAGAGGAGGCACTCTCAACAGGAAAGGCAAGAGGAACTCCATGGTCGTACCACCATGCCAAGATTTCCCAGATGTCTCAGTCCATTCCAGAGGAACCTCTTTGCCCTGCACTGGCTCATCTTTCACGCCGAGGATCGACTCACAACACGGTGGCACGTGGGACAGTCCTGTGGGAAAGCCTCGAGGGAAAACCACAGATCCTTTGATCCACGCGACGGGAAGCGTGACATTGCTGCTACAGCCTGGAAGGAAAGCGCACGTGCCTGCCCCCACTCGAGACGAGGCCTGACTACCCTGGGGAGTCTCCAGAAGTACCGAAAAATATATGTCAGCACCTGAGAGGAATCCTCGGTTCCGGCCCTGACTCCACACAAGGTTTTTGGCCCTGGTATCGACGGGAGAGGAATCCCGAGAGGCCCCCTAGCAAGTCGCATGGGGACTGGACTTTCCTGAGGCCACCAGGGCGGGTCCCTGAGGTCCCCATCGTAACTCGAGAACATCTGCCACAACTCGAGAAAATACAGGAAGTTCTCCCATCCAGGCGAGAGAGGCCTATTTACGATGAGGCGTCTGGAGACTAATGACACCTAAACTCTGGAGCTTCAAAAGGGTCTATCACACCCTTGCTACAACTCAAGAAGTTCACCGCCATTCCCGTCTCCACTCGAGAGGAAGCACGATGGTCCCGCCCTCATCCAGAGAAGCCCCGATTGCCCCTCGTAGCTCGAGATGAGGGATCCTTTCCCTGCTTTCAACGGGAAAGAATTCCCGGCGTTCCCGTGCAACTCAAGTGGAGGCACTCTCAAAAGGAAATGCGAGAGGAAGTCCATGGTCGTACCACCATTCCAAGAGTCCCCCAGATGTCTCAGTCCATTCCAGAGGAACCTCTTTGGCCTGCAATGGCTCATCTTTCACGCCGAGGATCGACTCACACCACGGTGGCACGTGGGACAGCCCTGTGGGAAAGCCTCGAGGGAAAGCCTCGAAGGCAAAACACATATCCTTTGATCAACGCGACGGGAAGCATGACATTGCTGCTACAGCCTGGAAGGAAAGCGCACGTGCATGCCCCTACGCGAGACGAGGCCTGACTCCCCTGGGGAGACTCCAGAAGTACCCAAAGATCCATGTCAGCCCCTGAGAGGAATCCTCGGTTGCGGCCCTGACTCCACACAAGGTTTTTGGCCCCGGTATCGACGGGAGAGGAATCCCGAGAGGCCCCCTAGCAACTCGCCTGGGGACTGGCCTCTCCTGAGGCCACCAGGGCGGGTCCCTGAGGTCCCCGTCGTAACTAGAGAACACCTGCCGCAACTCGAGAAAATCCAGGAAGTTCTCCCTTCCAGGCGAGATGAGGCCTATTTCCGATGAGGTGTCTTGAGTCTAATGACACCTAACCTCTGGAACTTCAAAAGGGTCTTTCATACCCTTGCTGCAACTCAAGTAGTTCACCGCCATACCCGTCTCCACTCGAGAGGAAGCACGATGGTCCCGCCCACATCCAAACGAGCCCGGTTTCCCCCTCGTAGCTCGAGATGAGGGATCCTTTCCCTGCTTTCAACGGGAAAGAATTCCCGGCGTTCTCGGCGCATCTCAAGAGGAGGCACTCTCAACAGGAAAGGCGAGAGGAACTCCATGTTCCTATCACCATTCCAAGAGTCCCCCAGATGTCTCAGTCCGTTCCAAAGGAAACTCTTTGCTCTGCACTGGCTCATCTTTCACGCCGAGGATCGACTCACACCACGGTGGCACGTGGGACCGCCCTGTGGGAAAGCCTCGAGGGAAAGCCTCGAGGGAAAACCACAGATCCTTTGATCCACGCGACGGGAAGCGTGATATTGCTGCTACAGCCTGGAAGGAAAGCGCATGTGCATGCCCCCACTCGAGACGAGGCCTGACTCCCCTGGGGAGACTCCAGAAATACCCAAAGATCCATGTCAGCCCCTGAGAGGAATCCTCGGTTCCGGCCCTGACTCCACACAAGGTTTTTGGCCCCGGTATCGACGGGAGAGGAATCCCGAGAGGCCCCCTAGCAACTCGCCTGGGGACTGGCCTCTCCTGAGGCCACCAGGGCGGGTCCCTGAGGTCCCCGTCGTAACTCGAGAACACCTGCCGCAACTCGAGAAAATCCAGGAAGTTCTCCCTTCCAGGCGAGATGAGACCTGTTTCCGATGAGGCGTCTGGAGACTAATGACACCTAACCTCTGGAACTTCGAAAGGGTCTTTCACACCCTTGCTGCAACTCAAGAAGTTCACCGCCATACCCGTCTCCACTCGAGAGGAAGCACGATGGTCCCGCCCACATCAAGAGGAGCCCGGTTTCCCCCTCGTAGCTCGAGATGAGGGATCCTTTCCCTGCTTTCAACGGGAAAGAATTCCCGGCGTTCCCGTGCAACTCAAGTGGAGGCACTCTCAACAGGAAATGCGAGAGGAAGTCCATGGTCGTACCACCATTCCAAGAGTCCCCCAGATGTCTCAGCCCATTCCAGAGGAAACTCTTTGGCCTGCAATGTCTCATCTTTCACGCCGAGGATCGACTCACACCACGGTGGCACGTGGGACAGCCCTGTGGGAAAGCCTCGAGGGAAAGCCTCGAAGGCAAAACACATATCCTTTGATCCACGCGACGGGAAGCGTGACATTGCTGCTACAGCCTGGAAGGAAAGCGCACGTGCATGCCCCCACTTGAGACGAGGCCTGACTCCCCTGGGGAGACTCCAGAAGTACCCAAAGATCCATGTCAGCCCATGAGAGGAATCCTCGGTTCCGGCCCTGACTCCACACAAGGTTTTTGGCCCTGGTATCGACGGGAGAGGAATCCCGAGAGGCCCCCTAGCAACTCGCATGGGGACTGGCCTCTCCTGAGGCCACCAGGGCGGGTCCCTGAGGTCCCCGTCGTAACTCGAGAACACCTGCCGCAACTCGAGAAAATCCAGGAAGTTCTCCCTTCCAGGCGAGATGAGGCCTATTTCCGATGAGGCGTCTGGAGACTAATGACACCTAACCTCTGGAGCTTCAAAAGGGTCTATCACACCCTTGCTACAACTCAAGAAGTTCACCGCCATTCCCGTCTCCACTCGAGAGGAAGCACGATGGTCCCGCCCTCATCCAGAGGAGCCCCGTTTCCCCCTCGTAGCTCGAGATGAGGGATCCTTTCCCTGCTTTCAACGGGACAGAATTCCCGGCGTTCCCGTCGCATCTCAAGTGGAGGCACTCTCAACAGGAAAGGCGAGAGGAAGTCCATGGTCGTACCACCATTCCAAGAGTCCCCCAGATGTCTCAGTCCATTCCAGAGGAACCTCTTTGGACTGCAATGGCTCATCTTTCACGCCGAGGATCGACTCACACCACGGTGGCACGTGGGACAGCCCTGTGGGAAAGCCTCGAGGGAAAGCCTCGAAGGCAAAACACATATCCTTTGATCAACGCGACGGGAAGCATGACATTGCTGCTACAGCCTGGGAGGAAAGCGCACGTGCATGCCCCTACGCGAGACGAGGCCTGACTCCCCTGGGGAGACTCCAGAAGTACCCAAAGATCCATGTCAGCCCCTGAGAGGAATCCTCGGTTCCGGCCCTGACTCCACACAAGGTTTTTGGCCCCGGTATCGACGGGAGAGGAATCCGGAGAGGCCCCCTAGCAACTCGCCTGGGGACTGGCCTCTCCTGAGGCCACCAGGGCGGGTCCCTGAGGTCCGAGTCGTAACTAGAGAACACCTGCCGCAACTCGAGAAAATCCAGGAAGTTCTCCCTTCCAGGCGAGATGAGACCTGTTTCCGATGAGGCGTCTGGAGACTAATGACACCTAACCTCTGGAACTTCGAAAGGGTCTTTCACACCCTTGCTGCAACTCAAGAAGTTCACCGCCATACCCGTCTCCACTCGAGAGGAAGCACGATGGTCCCGCCCACATCCAGAGGAGCCCCGTTTCCCCCTCGTAACTCGAGATGAGGGATCCTTTCCCTGCTTTCAACGGGAAAGAATTCCCGGCGTTCCCGTCGCATCTCAAGAGGAGGCACTCTCAACAGGAAAGGCAAGAGGAACTCCATGGTCGTACCACCATGCCAAGATTTCCCAGATGTCTCAGTCCATTCCAGAGGAACCTCTTTGCCCTGCACTGGCTCATCTTTCACGCCGAGGATCGACTCACACCACAGTGGCACGTGGGACAGCCCTGTGGGAAAGCCTCGAGGGAAAACCACAGATCCTTTGATCCACGCGATGGGAAGCGTGACATTGCTGCTACAGCCTGGAAGGAAAGCGCACGTGCATGCCCCCACTCGAGACGAGGCCTGACTACCCTGGGGAGTCTCCAGAAGTACCGAAAAATATATGTCAGAACCTGAGAGGAATCCTCGGTTCCGGCCCTGACTCCACACAAGGTTTTTGGCCCTGGTATCGACGGGAGAGGAATCCTGAGAGGCCCCCTAGCAACTCGCATGGGGACTGGCCTTTCCTGAGGCCACCAGGGCGGGTCCCTGAGGTCCCCATCGTAACTCGAGAACATCTGCCGCAACTCGAGAAAATCCAGGAAGTTCTCCCATCCAGGCGAGAGTGGCCTATTTCCGATGAGGCGTCTGGAGACTAATGACACCTAACCTCTGGAGCTTCAAAAGGGTCTATCACACCCTTGCTACAACTCAAGAAGTTCACCGCCATTCCCGTCTCCACTCGAGAGGAAGCACGATGGTCCCGCCCTCATCCAGAGAAGCCCCGTTTCCCCCTCGTAGCTCGAGATGAGGGATCCTTTCCCTGCTTTCAACGGGAAAGAATTCCCGGCGTTCCCGTGCAACTCAAGTGGAGGCACTCTCAACAGGAAATGCGAGAGGAAGTCCATGGTCGTACCACCATTCCAAGAGTCCCCCAGATGTCTCAGTCCATTCCAGAGGAACCTCTTTGCCCTGCACTGGCTCATCTTTCACGCCGAGGATCGACTCACACCACGGTGGCACGTGGGACAGCCCTGTGGGAAAGCCTCGAGGGAAAACCACAGATCCTTTGATCCACGCGACGGGAAGCGTGACATTGCTGCTACAGCCTGGAAGGAAAGCGCACGTGCATGCCCCCACTCGAGACGAGGCCTGACTACCCTGGGGAGTCTCCAGAAGTACCGAAAAATATATGTCAGCACCTGAGAGGAATCCTCGGTTCCGGCCCTGACTCCACACAAGGTTTTTGGCCCTGGTATCGACGGGAGAGGAATCCTGAGAGGCCCCCTAGCAACTCGCATGGGGACTGGCCTTTCCTGAGGCCACCAGGGCGGGTCCCTGAGGTCCCCATCGTAACTCGAGAACATCTGCCGCAACTCGAGAAAATCAAGGAAGTTCTCCCATCCAGGCGAGAGAGGCCTATTTCCGATGAGGCGTCTGGAGACTAATGACACCTAACCTCTGGAGCTTCAAAAGGGTCTATCACACCCTTGCTACAACTCAAGAAGTTCACCGCCATTCCCGTCTCCACTCGAGAGGAAGCACGATGGTCCCGCCCTCATCCAGAGAAGCCCCGTTTCCCCCTCGTAGCTCGAGATGAGGGATCCTTTCCCTGCTTTCAACGGGAAAGAAATCCCGGCGTTCCCGTGCAACTCAAGTGGAGGCACTCTCAACAGGAAATGCGAGAGGAAGTCCATGGTCGTACCACCATTCCAAGAGTCCCCCAGATGTCTCAGCCCATTCCAGAGGAACCTCTTTGGCCTGCAATGTCTCATCTTTCACGCCGAGGATCGTCTCACACCACGGTGGCACGTGGGACAGCCCTGTGGGAAAGCCTCGAGGGAAAGCCTCGAAGGCAAAACACATATCCTTTGATCCACGCGACGGGACGCGTGACATTGCTGCTACAGCCTGGAAGGAAAGCGCACGTGCATGCCCCCACTCGAGACGAGGCCTGACTCCCCTGGGGAGACTCCAGAAGTACCCAAAGATCCATGTCAGCCCCTGAGAGGAATCCTCGGTTCCGGCCCTGACTCCACACAAGGTTTTTGGCCCCGGTATCGACGGCAGAGGAATCCCGAGAGGCCCCCTAGCAACTCGCATGGGGACTGGCCTCTCCTGAGGCCACCAGGGCGGGTCCCTGAGGTCCCCGTCGTAACTAGAGAACACCTGCCGCAACTCGAGAAAATCCAGGAATTTCTCCCTTCCAGGCGAGATGAGACCTGTTTCCGATGAGGCGTCTGGAGACTAATGACACCTAACCTCTGGAACTTCGAAAGGGTCTTTCACAGCCTTGCTGCAACTCAAGAAGTTCACCGCCATACCCGTCTCCACTCGAGAGGAAGCACGATGGTCCCGCCCACATCCAGAGGAGCCCCGTTTCCCCCTCTTAACTCGAGATGAGGGATCCTTTCCCTGCTTTCAACGGGAAAGAATTCCCGGCGTTCCCGTCGCATCTCAAGAGGAGGCACTCTCAACAGGAAAGGCAAGAGGAACTCCATGGTCGTACCACCATGCCAAGATTTCCCAGATGTCTCAGTCCATTCCAGAGGAACCTCTTTGCCCTGCACTGGCTCATCTTTCACGCCGAGGATCGACTCACACCACGGTGGCACGTGGGACAGCCCTGTGGGAAAGCCTCGAGGGAAAACCACAGATCCTTTGATCCACGCGACGGGAAGCGTGACATTGCTGCTACAGCCTGGAAGGAAAGCGCACGTGCCTGCCCCCACTCGAGACGAGGCCTGACTACCCTGGGGAGTCTCCAGAAGTACCGAAAAATATATGTCAGCACCTGAGAGGAATCCTCGGTTCAGGCCCTGACTCCACACAAGGTTTTTGGCCCTGGTATCGACAGGAGAGGAATCCCGAGAGGCCACCTAGCAACTCGCATGGGGACTGGCCTTTCCTGAGGCCACCAGGGCGGGTCCCTGAGGTCCCCATCGTAACTTGAGAACATCTGCCGCAACTCGAGAAAATCCAGGAAGTTCTCCCATCCAGGCGAGAGAGGCCTATTTCCGATGAGGCGTCTGGAGACTAATGACACCTAACCTCTGGAGCTTCAAAAGGGTCTATCACACCCTTGCTACAACTCAAGAAGTTCACCGCCATTCCCGTCTCCACTCGAGAGGAAGCACGATGGTCCCGCCCTCATCCAGAGGAGCCCCGTTTCCCCCTCGTAGCTCGAGATGAGGGATCCTTTCCCTGCTTTCAACGGGACAGAATTCCCGGCGTTCCCGTCGCATCTCAAGTGGAGGCACGCTCAACAGGAAAGGCGAGAGGAAGTCCATGGTCGTACCACCATTCCAAGAGTCCCCCAGATGTCTCAGTCCATTCCAGAGGAACCTCTTTGGCCTGCAATGGCTCATCTTTCACGCCGAGGATCGACTCACACCACGGTGGCACGTGGGACAGCCCTGTGGGAAAGCCTCGAGGGAAAGCCTCGAAGGCAAAACACATATCCTTTGATCAACGCGACGGGAAGCATGACATTGCTGCTACAGCCTGGAAGGAAAGCGCACGTGCATGCCCCTACGCGAGACGAGGCCTGACTCCCCTGCGGAGACTCCAGAAGTACCCAAAGATCCATGTCAGCCCCTGAGAGGAATCCTCGGTTCCGGCCCTGACTTCACACAAGGTTTTTGGCCCCGGTATCGACGGGAGAGGAATCCCGAGAGGCCCCCTAGCAACTCGCCTGGGGACTGGCCTCTCCTGAGGCCACCAGGGCGGGTCCCTGAGGTCCCCGTCGTAACTAGAGAACACCTGCCGCAACTCGAGAAAATCCAGGAAATTCTCCCTTCCAGGCGAGATGAGGCCTATTTCCGATGAGGTGTCTTGAGTCTAATGACACCTAACCTCTGGAACTTCAAAAGGGTCTTTCACACCCTTGCTGCAACTCAAGTAGTTCACCGCCATACCCGTCTCCACTCGAGAGGAACCACGATGGTCCCGCCCACATCCAAAGGAGCCCCGTTTCCCCCTAGTAGCTCGAGATGAGGGATCCTTTCCCTGCTTTCAACGGGAAAGAATTCCGGGCGTTCTCGGCGCATCTCAAGAGGAGGCACTCTCAACAGTAAAGGCGAGAGGAACTCCATGTTCCTATCACCATTCCAAGAGTCCCCCAGATGTCTCAGTCCATTCCAAAGGAAACTCTTTGCTCTGCACTGGCTCATCTTTCACGTCGAGGATCGACTCACACCACGGTGGCACGTGGGACCGCCCTGTGGGAAAGCCTCGAGGGAAAGCCTCGAGGGAAAACCACAGATCCTTTGATCCACGCCACGGGAAGCGTGATATTGCTGCTACAGCCTGGAAGGAAAGCGCATGTGCATGCCCCCACTCGAGACGAGGCCTGACTCCCCTGGGGAGACTCCAGAAATACCCAAAGATCCATGTCAGCCCCTGAGAGGAATCCTCGGTTCCGGCCCTGACTCCACACAAGGCTTTTGGCCCCGGTATCGACGGGTGAGGAATCCCGAGAGGCCCCCTAGAAACTCGCATGGGGACTGGCCTCTCCTGAGGCCACCAGGGCGGGTCCCTGAGGTCGCCGTCGTAACTCGAGAACACCTGCTGCAACTCGAGAAAATCCAGGAAGTTCTCCCTTCCAGGCGAGATGAGGCCTATTTCCGATGAGGCGTCTGGAGACTAATGACACCTAACCTCTGGAATTTCGAAAGGGTCTTTCAAACCCTTGCTGCAACTCAAGAAGTTCACAGCCATACCCGTCTCCACTCGAGCGGAAGCACGATGGTCCCGCCCACATCCAGAGGAGCCCTGTTTCCCCCTCGTAACTCGAGATGAGGGATCCTTTCCCTGCTTTCAAAGGGAAATAATTCCCGGCGTTCCCGTCGCATCTCAAGAGGAGGCACTCTCAACAGGAAAGGCAAGAGGAACTCCATGGTCGTACCACCATGCCAAGATTCCCCAGATGTCTCAGTCCATTCCAGAGGAACCTCTTTGCCCTGCACTGGCTCATCTTTCACGCCGAGGATCGACTCACACCACGGTGGCACGTGGGACAGCCCTGTGGGAAAGCCTCGAGGGAAAACCACAGATCCTTTGATCCACGCGACGGGAAGCGTGACATTGCTGCTACAGCCTGGAAGGAAAGCGCACGTGCCTGCCCCCACTCGAGACGAGGCCTGACTACCCTGGGGAGTCTCCAGAAGTACCGAAAAATATATGTCAGCACCTGAGAGGAATCCTCGGTTCAGGCCCTGACTCCACACAAGGTTTTTGGCCCTGGTATCGACAGGAGAGGAATCCCGAGAGGCCACCTAGCAACTCGCATGGGGACTGGCCTTTCTTGAGGCCACCAGGGCGGGTCCCTGAGGTCCCCATCGTAACTCGAGAACATCTGCCGCAACTCGAGAAAATCCAGGAAGTTCTCCCATCCAGGCGAGAGAGGCCTATTTCCGATGAGGCGTCTGGAGACTAATGACACCTAACCTCTGGAGCTTCAAAAGGGTCTATCACACCCTTGCTACAACTCAAGAAGTTCACCTCCATTCCCGTCTCCACTCGAGAGGAAGCACGATGGTCCCGCCCTCATCCAGAGGAGCCCCGTTTCCCCCTCGTAGCTCGAGATGAGGGATCCTTTCCCTGCTTTCAACGGGACAGAATTCCCGGAGTTCCCGTCGCATCTCAAGTGGAGGCACTCTCAACAGGAAAGGCGAGAGGAAGTCCATGGTCGTACCACCATTCCAAGAGTCCCCCAGATGTCTCAGTCCATTCCAGAGGAACCTCTTTGGCCTGCAATGGCTCATCTTTAACGCCGAGGATCGACTCACACCACGGTGGCACGTGGGACAGCCCTGTGGGAAAGCCTCGAGGGAAAGCCTCGAGGGAAAACCACAGATCCTTTGATCCACACGACGGGAAGCGTGAAATTGCTGCTACAGCCTGGAAGGAAAGCGCACGTGCATGCCCCCACTCGAGACGTGGCCTGACTCCCCTTGGGAGACTCCAGAAGTACCCAAAGATCCATGTCAGCCCCTGAGAGGAATCCTCGGTTCCGGCCCTGACACCACACAAGGTTTTTGGCCCCGGTATCGACGGGAGAGGAATCCCGAGAGGCCCCCTAGCAACTCGCATGGGGACTGGCCTCTCCTGAGGCCACCAGGGCGGGTCCCTGAGGTCCCCGTCGTAACTCGAGAACACCTGCCGCAACTCGAGAAAATCCAGGAAGTTCTCCCTTCCAGGCGAGATGAGGCCCATTTCCGATGAGTCGTCTGGAGACTAATGACACCTAACCTCTGGAACTTCGAAAGGGACTTTCACACCCTTGCTGCATCTCAAGAAGTTCACCGCCATACCCGTCTCCACTCGAGAGGAAGCACGATAGTCCCGCCCACATCCAGAGGAGCCCCGTTTCCCCCTCGTAGCTCGAGATGAGGTATCCTTTCCCTGCTTTCAACGGGAAAGAATTCCCGGCATTCCCGTCGCATCTCAAGAGGAGGCACTCTCAACAGGAAAGGCGAGAGGAACTCCATGGTCGTCCCACCATGCCAAGAGTCCCCCAGATGTCTCAGTCCATTCCAGAGGAACCTCTTTGCCCTGCACTGGCTCATCTTTCACGCCGAGGATCGACTTACACCTCGGTGGCACGTGGGACAACCCTGTGGGTAAGCCTCGAGGGAAAGCCTCGAGGGAAAACCGCAGATCCTTTGATCCACGCGACGGGAAGCGTGACATTGCTGCTACAGCCTGGAAGGAAAGCGCACGTGCATGCCCCCACTCGAGACGAGGCCTGACTCCCCTGGGGAGACTCCAGAAGTACCCAAAGATCCATGTCAGCCCCTGAGAGGAATCCTCGGTTCCGGCCCTGACTCCACACAAGGTTTTTGGCCCCGGTATCGACGGGAGAGGAATCCCGAGAGGCCCCCTAGCAACTCGCCTGGGGACTGGCCTCTCCTGAGGCCACCAGGGCGGGTCCATGAGGTCCCCGTCGTAACTAGAGAACACCTGCCGCAACTCGAGAAAATCCAGGAAGTTCTCCCTTCCAGGCGAGATGAGGCCTATTTCCGATGAGGTGTCTTGAGTCTAATGACACCTAACCTCTGGAACTTCAAAAGGGTCTTTCACACCCTTGCTGCAACTCAAGTAGTTCACCGCCATACCCGTCTCCACTCGAGAGGAACCACGATGGTCCCGCCCACATCCAAAGGAGCCCCGTTTCCCCCTAGTAGCTCGAGATGAGGGATCCTTTCCCTGCTTTCAACGGGAAAGAATTCCCGGCGTTCTCGGCACATCTCAAGAGGAGGCACTCTCAACAGTAAAGGTGAGAGGAACTCCATGTTCCTATCACCATTCCAAGAGTCCCCCAGATGTCTCAGTCCATACCAGAGGAACCTCTTTGCCCTGCACTGGCTCATCTTTCACGCCGAGGATCGACTCACACAATGGTGGCACGTGGTACAGCCCTGTGGGAGAGCCTCGAGGGAAAGCCTCGAAGGAAAACAACAGATCATTTGATCCACGCGACGGGAAGCGTGACATTGCTGCTACAGCCTGGAAGGAAAGCGCACGTGCATGCCCCCACTCGAGACGAGGCCTGACTCCCCTGGGGAGACTCCAGAAGTACCCAAAGATCCATGTCAGCCCCTGAGAAGAATCCTCGGTTCCGGCCCTGACTCCACACAAGATTTTTGGCCCCGGTATCGACGGGAGAGGAATCCCGAGAGGCCCCCTAGCAACTCGCATGGGGACTGGCCTCTCCTGAGGCCACCAGGGCGGGTCCCTGAGGTCCCCGTCGTAACTCGAGAACACCTGCCACAACTCGAGAAAATCCAGGAAGTTCTCCCTTCCAGGCGAGATGAGGCCTATTTCCGATGAGGCGTCTGGAGACTCATGACACCTAAACTCTTGAATTTCGAAAGGGTCTTTCACACCCTTGCTGCAACTCAAGAATTTCACCGCCATACCCGTCTCCACTTGAGAGGAAGCACGATGGTCCCGCCCACATCCAGAGGAGCCCCGTTTCCCCCTCGTCGCTCGAGATGAGGGATCCTTTCCCTGCTTTCAACGGGAAAGAATTCCCGGCGTTCCCGTCGCATCTCAAGAGGAGGCACTCTCAACAGGAAAGGCGAGAGGAACTCCATGGTCCTACCACCATGCCAAGAGTCCCCCAGATGTCTCAGTCCATTCCAGAGGAACCTCTTTGGCCTGCAATGGCTCATCTTTCACGCCGAGGATCGACTCACACCACGGTGGCACGTGGGACAGCCCTGTGGGAAAGCCTCGAGGGAAAGCCTCGAAGGCAAAACACATATCCTTTGATCAACGCGACGGGAAGCATGACATTTCTGCTACAGCCTGGAAGGAAAGCGCACGTGCATGCCCCTACGCGAGACGAGGCCTGATCCCCCTGGGGAGACTCCAGAAGTACCCAAAGATCCATGTCAGCCCCTGAGAGGAATCCTCGGTTGCGGCCCTGACTCCACACAAGGTTTTTGGCCCCGGTATCGAGGGGAGAGGAATCCCGAGAGGCCCCCTAGCAACTCGCATGGGGACTGGCCTCTCCTGAGGCCACCAGGGCGGGTCCCTGAGGTCCCCGTCGTAACTCGAGAACACGTGCCGCAACTCTAGAAAATCCAGGAAGTTCTCCCTTCCAGGCGAGATGAGGCCTATTTCCGATGAGGTGTCTTGAGTCTAATGACACCTAACCTCTGGAACTTCAAAAGGGTCTTTCACACCCTTGCTGCAACTCAAGTAGTTCACCGCCATACCCGTCTCCACTCGAGAGGAACCACGATGGTCCCGCCCACATCCAAAGGAGCCCCGTTTCCCCCTAGTAGCTCGAGATGAGGGATCCTTTCCCTGCTTTCAACGGGAAAGAATTCCCGGCGTTCTCGGCGCATCTCAAGAGGAGGCACTCTCAACAGTAAAGGTGAGAGGAACTCCATGTTCCTATCACCATTCCAAGAGTCCCCCAGATGTCTCAGTCCATACCAGAGGAACCTCTTTGCCCTGCACTGGCTCATCTTTCACGCCGAGGATCGACTCACACAATGGTGGCACGTGGTACAGCCCTGTGGGAGAGCCTCGAGGGAAAGCCTCGATGGAAAACAACAGATCATTTGATCCACGCGACGGGAAGCGTGACATTGCTGCTACAGCCTGGAAGGAAAGCGCACGTGCATGCCCCCACTCGAGACGAGGCCTGACTCCCCTGGGGAGACTCCAGAAGTACCCAAAGATCCATGTCAGCCCCTGAGAAGAATCCTCGGTTCCGGCCCTGACTCCACACAAGATTTTTGGCCCCGGTATCGACGGGAGAGGAATCCCGAGAGGCCCCCTAGCAACTCGCATGGGGACTGGCCTCTCCTGAGGCCACCAGGGCGGGTCCCTGAGGTCCCCGTCGTAACTCGAGAACACCTGCCGCAACTCGAGAAAATCCAGGAAGTTCTCCCTTCCAGGCGAGATGAGGCCTATTTCCGATGAGGCGTCTGGAGACTCATGACACCTAAACTCTTGAATTTCGAAAGGGTCTTTCACACCCTTGCTGCAACTCAAGAATTTCACCGCCATACCCGTCTCCACTTGAGAGGAAGCACGATGGTCCCGCCCACATCCAGAGGAGCCCCGTTTCCCCCTCGTCGCTCGAGATGAGGGATCCTTTCCCTGCTTTCAACGGGAAAGAATTCCCGGCGTTCCCGTCGCATCTCAAGAGGAGGCACTCTCAACAGGAAAGGCGAGAGGAACTCCATGGTCCTACCACCATGCCAAGAGTCCCCCAGATGTCTCAGTCCATTCCAGAGGAACCTCTTTGGCCTGCAATGGCTCATCTTTCACGCCGAGGATCGACTCACACCACGGTGGCACGTGGGACAGCCCTGTGGGAAAGCCTCGAGGGAAAGCCTCGAAGGCAAAACACATATCCTTTGATCAACGCGACGGGAAGCATGACATTTCTGCTACAGCCTGGAAGGAAAGCGCACGTGCATGCCCCTACGCGAGACGAGGCCTGATCCCCCTGGGGAGACTCCAGAAGTACCCAAAGATCCATGTCAGCCCCTGAGAGGAATCCTCGGTTGCGGCCCTGACTCCACACAAGGTTTTTGGCCCCGGTATCGAGGGGAGAGGAATCCCGAGAGGCCCCCTAGCAACTCGCATGGGGACTGGCCTCTCCTGAGGCCACCAGGGCGGGTCCCTGAGGTCCCCGTCGTAACTCGAGAACACCTGCCGCAACTCGAGAAAATCCAGGAAGTTCTCCCTTCCAGGCGAGATGAGGCCTATTTCCGATGAGGTGTCTTGAGTCTAATGACACCTAACCTCTGGAACTTCAAAAGGGTCTTACACACCCTTGCTGCAACTCAATTAGTTCACCGCCATACCCGTCTCCACTCGAGAGGAAACACGATGGTCCCGCCCACATCCAAAGGAGCCTCGTTTCCCCCTCGTAGCTCGAGATGAGGGATCCTTTCCCTGCTTTCAACGGGAAAGAATTCCCGGCGTTCTCGGCGCATCTTAAGAGGAGGCACTCTCAACAGGAAAGGCGAGAGGAACTCCATGTTCCTATCACCATTCCAAGAGTCCCCCAGATGTCTCAGTCCATTCCAAAGGAAACTCTTTGCTCTGCACTGGCTCATCTTTCACGCCGAGGATCGACTCACACCACGGTGGCACGTGGGACCGCCCTGTGGGAAAGCCTCGAGGGAAAGCCTCGAGGGAAAACCACAGATCCTTTGATCCACGCGACGGGAAGCGTGATATTGCTGCTACAGCCTGGAAGGAAAGCGCATGTGCATGCCCCCACTCGAGACGAGGCCTGACTCCCCTTGGGAGACTCCAGAAATACCCAAAGATCCATGTCAGCCCCTGAGAGGAATCCTCGGTTCTGGCCCTGACTCCACACAAGGTTTTTGGCCCCGGTATCGACGGGAGAGGAATCCCGAGAGGCCCCCTAGCAACTCGCATGGGGACTGGCCTCTCCTGAGGCCACCAGGGCGGGTCCCTGAGGTCCCCGTCGTAACTCGAGAACACCTGCCGCAACTCGAGAAAATCCAGGAAGTTCTCCCTTCCAGGCGAGATGAGACCTGTTTCCGATGAGGCGTCTGGAGACTAATGACACCTAACCTCTGGAACTTCGAAAGGGTCTTTCACACCCTTGCTGCAACTCAAGAAGTTCACCGCCATACCCGTCTCCACTCGAGAGGAAGCAGGATGGTCCCGCCCACATCCAG
Source organism: Capricornis sumatraensis (assembly GCF_032405125.1). Taxonomy (NCBI): domain Eukaryota; kingdom Metazoa; phylum Chordata; class Mammalia; order Artiodactyla; family Bovidae; genus Capricornis; species Capricornis sumatraensis. The sequence goes on from NW_027184612.1 coordinate 5,845,881, forward strand.
AGGAGCCCCGTTTCCCCCTCGTAGCTCGAGATGAGGGATCCTTTCCCTGCTTTCAACGGGAAAGAATTCCCGGCGTTCCCGTCGCATCTCAAGAGGAGGCACTCTCAACAGGAAAGGCAAGAGGAACTCCATGGTCGTACCACCATGCCAAGATTTCCCAGATGTCTCAGTCCATTCCAGAGGAACCTCTTTGCCCTGCACTGGCTCATCTTTCACGCCGAGGATCGACTCACACCACGGTGGCACGTGGGACAGCCCTGTGGGAAAGCCTCGAGGGAAAACCACAGATCCTTTGATCCACGCGACGGGAAGCGTGACATTGCTGCTACAGCCTGGAAGGAAAGCGCACGTGCATGCCCCCACTCGAGACGAGGCCTGACTACCCTGGGGAGTCTCCAGAAGTACCGAAAAATATATGTCAGCACCTGAGAGGAATCCTCGGTTCCGGCCCTGACTCCACACAAGGTTTTTGGCCCTGGTATCGACGGGAGAGGAATCCCGAGAGGCCCCCTAGCAACTCGCATGGGGACTGGCCTTTCCTGAGGCCACCAGGGCGGGTCCCTGAGGTCCCCATCGTAACTCGAGAACATCTGCCGCAACTCGAGAAAATCCAGGAAGTTCTCCCATCCAGGCGAGAGAGGCCTATTTCCAATGAGGCGTCTGGAGACTAATGACACCTAACCTCTGGAGCTTCAAAAGGGTCTATCACACCCTTGCTACAACACAAGAAGTTCACCGCCATTCCCGTCTCCACTCGAGAGGAAGCACGATGGTCCCGCCCTCATCCAGAGAAGCCCCGTTTCCCCCTCGTAGCTCGAGATGAGGGATCCTTTCCCTGCTTTCAACGGGAAAGAATTCCCGGCGTTCCCGTGCAACTTAAGTGGAGGCACTCTCAACCGGAAATGCGAGAGGAAGTCCATGGTCGTACCACCATTCCAAGAGTCCCCCAGATGTCTCAGCCCATTCCAGAGGAACCTCTTTGGCCTGCACTGGCTCATCTTTCACGCCGAGGATCGACTCACACCACGGTGGCACGTGGGACAGCCCTGTGGGAAAGCCTCGAGGGAAAGCCTCGAGGGAAAACCACAGATCCTTTGATCCACACGACGGGAAGCGTGACATTGCTGCTACAGCCTGGAAGGAAAGCGCACGTGCATGCCCCCACTCGAGACGTGGCCTGACTCCCCTGGGGAGACTCCAGAAGTACCCAAAGATCCATGTCAGCCCCTGAGAGGAATCCTCGGTTCCGGCCCTGACTCCACACAAGGTTTTTGGCCCCGGTATCGACGGGAGAGGAATCCCGAGAGGCCCCCTAGCAACTCGCATGGGGACTGGCCTCTCCTGAGGCCACCAGGGCGGGTCCCTGAGGTCCCCGTCGTAACTCGAGAACACCTGCCGCAACTCGAGAAAATCCAGGAAGTTCTCCCTTCCAGGCGAGATGAGGCCTATTTCCGATGAGGCGTCTGGAGACTAATGACACCTAACCTCTGGAACTTCGAAAGGGTCTTTCACACCCTTGCTGCAACTCAAGAAGTTCACCGCCATACCGGTCTCCACTCGAGAGGAAGCACGATGGTTCCGCCCACATCCAGAGGAGACCCGTTTCCCCCTCGTAGCTCGAGATGAGGGATCCGTTTCCTGCTTTCAACGGGAAAGAATTTCCGGCGCTCCCGTCGCATCTCAAGAGGAGGCACTCTCAACTAGAGAGGCGAGAGGAACTCCATGGTAGTACCACCATGCCAAGAGTCCCCGAGATGTCTCAGTCCATTCCAGAGGAACCTCTTTGCCCTGCACTGGCTCATCTTTCATGCCGAGGATCGACTCACACCACGGTGGCACGTGGGACAGCCCTGTGAGAAAGCCTCGAAGGAAAGCCTCGAGGGAAAACCACAGATCCTTTGATCCACGCGAAGGGAATCGTGACATTGCTGCTACAACCAGGAAGGAAAGCACACGTGAATGCCCCCACTCGAGACGAGGCCTGACTCCCCTGGGGAGACTCCAGAAGTACCCAAAGATCCATGTCAGCCCCTGAGAGGAATCCTCGGTTCCGGCCCTGACTCCACACAAGGTTTTTGGCGCCGTATCGACCGGAGAGGAATCCCGAGAGGCCCCCTAGCAACTCGCATGGAGACTGGCCTCTCCTGAGGCCACCAGGGCGGGTCCCTGAGGTCCCCGTCGTAACTCGAGAACACCTGCCGCAACTCGAGAAAATCCAGGAAGTTCTCCCTTCCAGGCGAGATGAGGCCTATTTCCGATGAGGCGTCTGGAGACTAATGACACCTAACCTCTGGAACTTCGAAAGGGTCTTTCACACCCTTGCTGCAACTCAAGAAGTTCACCGCCATACCGGTCTCCACTCGAGAGGAAGCACGATGGTCCCGCCCACATCCAGAGGAGCCCCGTTTCCCCCTCGTAGCTCGAGATGAGGGATCCGTTCCCTGCTTTCAACGGGAAAGAATTCCCGGCGTTCCCGTCGCATCTCAAGAGGATGCACTCTCAACAGGAAAGGCAAGAGGAACTCCATGGTCGTACCACCATGCCAAGATTTCCCAGATGACTCAGTCCATTCCAGAGGAACCTCTTTGCCCTGCACTGGCTCATCTTTCACGCCGAGGATCGACTCACACAACGGTGGCACGTGGGAAACCCTGTGGGTAAGCCTCGAGGGAAAGCCTCGAGGGAAAACCACAGATCATTTTATCCAGGCGACGGGAAGCGTGACATTGCTGCTACAGCCTGGAAGGAAAGCGCACGTGCATGCCCCCACTCGAGACGAGGCCTGACTACCCTGGGGAGTCTCCAGAAGTACCGAAAAATATATGTCAGCACCTGAGAGGAATCCGCGGTTCCGGCCCTGACTCCACACAAGGTTTTTGGCCCTGGTATCGACGGGAGAGGAATCCCGAGAGGCCCCCTAGCAACTCGCATGGGGACTGGCCTTTCCTGAGGCCACCAGGGCGGGTCCCTGAGGTCCCCATCGTAACTCGAGAACATCTGCCGCAACTCGAGAAAATCCAGGAAGTTCTCCCATCCAGGCGAGAGAGGCCTATTTCCGATGAGGCGTCTGGAGACTAATGACACCTAACCTCTGGAGCTTCAAAAGGGTCTATCACACCCTTGCTACAACTCAGGAAGTTCACCGCCATTCCCGTCTCCACTCGAGAGGAAGCACGATGGTCCCGCCCTCATCCAGAGAAGCCCCGTTTCCCCCTCGTAGCTCGAGATGAGGGATCCTTTCCCTGCTTTCAACGGGAAAGTATTCCCGGCGTTCCCGTGCAACTCAAGTGGAGGCACTCTCAACAGGAAATGCGAGAGGAACTCCATGGTCGTACCACCATTCCAAGAGTCCCCCAGATGGCTCAGTCCATTCCTGAGGAACCTCTTTGGCCTGCAATGGCTCATCTTTCACGCCGAGGATCGACTCACACCACGGTGGCACGTGGGACAGCCCTGTGGGAAAGCCTCGAGGGAAAGCCTCGAAGGCAAAACACATATCCTTTGATCAACGCGACGGGAAGCATGACATTGCTGCTACAGCCTGGAAGGAAAGCGCACGTGCATGCCCCTACGCGAGACGAGGCCTGACTCCCCTGCGGAGACTCCAGAAGTACCCAAAGATCCATGTCAGCCCCTGAGAGGAATCCTCGGTTCCGGCCCTGACTCCACACAAGGTTTTTGGCCCCGGTATCGACGGGAGAGGAATCCCGAGAGGCCCCCTAGCAACTCGCCTGGGGACTGGCCTCTCCTGAGGCCACCAGGGCGGGCCCTGAAGTCCCCGTCGTAACTCGAGAACACCTGCCGCAACTCGAGAAAATCCAGGAAGTTCTCCCTTCCAGGCGAGATGAGGCCTATTTCCGATGCGGTGTCTTGAGTCTAATGACACCTAACCTCTGGAATTTCAAAAGGGTCTTTCACACCCTTGCTGCAACTCAAGTAGTTCACCGCCATTGCCGTCTCCACTCGAGAGGAACCACGATGGTCCCGCCCACATCCAAAGGAGCCCCGTTTCCCCCTCGTAGCTCGAGATGAGGGATCCTTTCCCTGCTTTCAACGGGAAAGAATTCCCGGCGTTCTCGGCGCATCTCAAGAGGAGGCATTTTCCACAGGAAAGGCAAGAGGAACTCCATGTTCCTATCACCATTCCAAGAGTCCCCCAGATGTCTCAGTCCATTCCAAAGGAAACTCTTTGCTCTGCACTGGCTCATCTTTCACGCCGAGGATCGACTCACAACACGGTGGCACGTGGGACCGCCCTGAGGGAAAGCCTCGAGGGAAAGCCTCGAGGGAAATCCACAGATCCTTTGATCCACGCGACGGGAAGCGTGATATTGCTGCTACAGCCTGGAAGGAAAGCGCATGTGCATGCCCCCAGTCGAGACGAGGCCTGACTCCCCTGGGGAGACTCCAGAAATACCCAAAGAGCCATTTCAGCCCCTGAGAGGAATCCTCGGTTCCGGCCCTGACTCCACACAAGGTTTTTGGCCCCGGTATCGACGGGAGAGGAATCCCGAGAGGCCCCTTAGCAACTCGCATGGGGACTGGCCTCTCCTGAGGCCACCAGGGCGGGTCCCTGAGGTCCCCGTCGTAACTCGAGAACATCTGCCGCAACTCGAGAAAATCCAGGAAGTTCTCCCATCCAGGCGAGAGAGGCCTATTTCCGATGAGGCGTCTGGAGACTAATGACACCTAACCTCTGGAGCTTCAAAAGGGTCTATCACACCCTTGCTACAACTCAAGAAGTTCACCGCCATTCCCGTCTCCACTCGAGAGGAAGCACGATGGTCCCGCCCTCATCCAGAGGAGCCCCGTTTCCCCCTCGTAGCTCGAGATGAGGGATCCTTTCCCTGCTTTCAACGGGACAGAATTCCCGGCGTTCCCGTCGCATCTCAAGAGGAGGCACTCTCAACAGGAAAGGCGAGAGGAACTCCATGGTCGTCCCACCATGCCAAGAGTCCCCCAGATGTCTCAGTCCATTCCAGAGGAACCTCTTTGCCCTGCACTGGCTCATCTTTCACGCCGAGGATCGACTCACACCACGGTGGCACGTGGGACAGCCCTGTGGGAAAGCCTCGAGGGAAAGCCTCGAGGGAAAACCACAGATCCTTTGATCCACACGACGGGAAGCGTGACATTGCTGCTACAGCCTGGAAGGAAAGCGCACGTGCATGCCCCCACTCGAGACGTGGCCTGACTCCCCTGGGGAGACTCCAGAAGTACCCAAAGATCCATGTCAGCCCCTGAGAGGAATCCTCGGTTCCGGCCCTGACTCCACACAAGGTTTTTGGCCCCGGTATCGACGGGAGAGGAATCCCGAGAGGCCCCCTAGCAACTCGCATGGGGACTGGCCTCTCCTGAGGCCACCAGGGCGGGTCCCTGAGGTCCCCGTCGTAACTCGAGAACACCTGCCGCAACTCGAGAAAATCCAGGAAGTTCTCCCTTCCAGGCGAGATGAGGCCTATTTCCGATGAGGCGTCTGGAGACTAATGACACCTAACCTCTGGAACTTCGAAAGGGTCTTTCACACCCTTGCTGCAACTCAAGAAGTTCACCGCCATACCGGTCTCCACTCGAGAGGAAGCACGATGGTTCCGCCCACATCCAGAGGAGACCCGTTTCCCCCTCGTAGCTCGAGATGAGGGATCCGTTTCCTGCTTTCAACGGGAAAGAATTTCCGGCGTTCCCGTCGCATCTCAAGAGGAGGCACTCTCAACTAGAGAGGCGAGAGGAACTCCATGGTAGTACCACCATGCCAAGAGTCCCCGAGATGTCTCAGTCCATTCCAGAGGAACCTCTTTGCCCTGCACTGGCTCATCTTTCACGCCGAGGATCGACTCACACAACGGTGGCACGTGGGAAACCCTGTGGGTAAGCCTCGAGGGAAAGCCTCGAGGGAAAACCACAGATCCTTTGATCCTCGCGACGGGAAGCGTGACATTGCTGCTACAGCCTGGAAGGAAAGCGCACGTGCATGCCCCCACTCGAGACGAGGCCTGACTACCCTGGGGAGTCTCCAGAAGTACCGAAAAATATATGTCAGCACCTGAGAGGAATCCGCAGTTCCGGCCCTGACTCCACACAAGGTTTTTGGCCCTGGTATCGACGGGAGAGGAATCCCGAGAGGCCCCCTAGCAACTCGCATGGGGACTGGCCTTTCCTGAGGCCACCAGGGCGGGTCCCTGAGGTCCCCATCGTAACTCGAGAACATCTGCCGCAACTCGAGAAAATCCAGGAAGTTCTCCCATCCAGGCGAGAGAGGCCTATTTCCGATGAGGCGTCTGGAGACTAATGACACCTAACCTCTGGAGCTTCAAAAGGGTCTATCACACCCTTGCTACAACTCAGGAAGTTCACCGCCATTCCCGTCCCACTCGAGAGGAAGCACGATGGTCCCGCCCTCATCCAGAGAAGCCCCGTTTCCCCCTCGTAGCTCGAGATGAGGGATCCTTTCCCTGCTTTCAACGGGAAAGAATTCCCGGCGTTCCCGTGCAACTCAAGTGGAGGCACTCTCAACAGGAAATGCGAGAGGAACTCCATGGTCGTACCACCATTCCAAGAGTCCCCCAGATGGCTCAGTCCATTCCTGAGGAACCTCTTTGGCCTGCAATGGCTCATCTTTCACGCCGAGGATCGACTCACACCACGGTGGCACGTGGGACAGCCCTGTGGGAAAGCCTCGAGGGAAAGCCTCGAAGGCAAAACACATATCCTTTGATCCACGCGACCGGAAGCATGACATTGCTGCTACAGCCTGGAAGGAAAGCGCATGTGCATGCCCCCACTCGAGACGAGGCCTGACTCCCCTGGGGAGACTCCAGAAATACCCAAAGATCCATGTCAGCCCCTGAGAGGAATCCTCGGTTCCGGCCCTGACTCCACACAAGGTTTTTGGCGCCGTATCGACCGGAGAGGAATCCCGAGAGGCCCCCTAGCAACTCGCATGGAGACTGGCCTCTCCTGAGGCCACCAGGGCGGGTCCCTGAGGTCCCCGTCGTAACTCGAGAACACCTGCCGCAACTCGAGAAAATCCAGGAAGTTCTCCCTTCCAGGTGAGATGAGGACTATTTCCGATGAGGCGTCTGGAGACTAATGACACCTAACCTCTGGAACTTCGAAAGGGTCTTTCACACCCTCGCTGCAACTCAAGAAGTTCACCGCCATACCCGTCTCCACTCCAGAGGAAGCACGATAGTCCCGCCCACATCCAGAGGAGCCCCGTTTCCCCCTCGTAGCTCGAGATGAGGGATCCTTTCCCTGCTTTCAACGGGAAAGAATTCCCGGCGTTCCCGTCGCATCTCAAGAGGAGGCACTCTCAACAGGAAAGTCGAGAGGAACTCCATGGTCGTACCACCATGCCAAGAGTCCCCCAGATGTCTCAGTCCATTCCAGAGGAACCTCTTTGCCCTGCACTGGCTCATCTTTCACGCCGAGGATCGAATCTCACCACGGTGGCACGAGGGACAGCCCTGTGGGAAAGCCTCGAGGGAAAACCACAGATCCTTTGATCCATGCGAATGGAAGCGTGACATTGCTGCTACAACCTGGAAGGAAAGCGCACGTGCATGCCCCCACTCGAGACGAGGCCTGACTCCCCTGGGGAGATTCCAGAAATACCCAAAGATCCATGTCAGCCCCTGAGAGGAATCCTCGGTTCCGGCAATGACTCCACACAAGGTTTTTGGCCCCGGTATCGACGGGAGAGGAATCCCGAGAGGCCCCCTAGCAACTCGCATGGGGACTGGCCTCTCCTGAGGCCACCAGGGCGGGTCCCTGAGGTCCCCGTCGTAACTCGAGAACACCTGCCGCAACTCGAGAAAATCCAGGAAGTTCTCCATACCAGGCGAGATGAGGCCTATTTCCGATGAGGCGTCTGGAGACTAATGACACCTAACCTCTGGAATTTCGAAAGGGTCTTTCAAACCCTTGCTGCAACTCAAGAAGTTCACAGCCATACCCGTCTCCACTCGAGAGGAAGCACGATGGTCCCGCCCACATCGAGCGGAGCCCAGTTTCCCCCTCGTACCTCGAGATGAGGGATCCTTTCCCTGCTTTCAACGGGAAAGATTTCCCGGCGTTCCCGTCGCATCTCAAGAGGAGGCACTCTCAACAGAAAAGGCGAGAGGAACTCCATGGTCGTACCACCATGCCAAGAGTCCCCCAGATGTCTCAGTCGATTCCAGAGGAACCTCTTTGCCCTGCACAGGCTCATCTTTCACGCCGAGGATCGACTCACACCACGGTGGCACGTGGGACAGCCCTGTGGGAAAGCCTCGAGGGAAAGCCTCGAGGGAAAACCACAGACCCTTTGATCCACACGACGGGAAGCGTGACATTGCTGCTACAGGCTGGAAGGAAAGGGCACGTGCATGCCCCCACTCGAGACGTGGCCTGACTCCCCTGGGGAGACTCCAGAAGTACCCAAAGATCCATGTCAGCCCCTGAGAGGAATCCTCGGTTCCGGCCCTGACTCCACACATGGTTTTTGGCCCCGGTATCAACGGGAGAGGAATCCCGACAGGCTCCCTAGCAACTCGCATGGGGACTGGCCTCTCCTGAGGCCAACAGGGCGGGTCCCTGAGGTCCCCGTTGTAACTCGAGAACACCTGCCGCAACTCGAGAAAATCCAGGAAGTTCTCCCTTCCAGGCGAGATGAGGCCTATTTCCGATGAGGCGTCTGGAGACTAATGACACCTAACCTCTGGAACTTCGAAAGGGTCTTTCACACCCTTGCTGCAACTCAAGAAGTTCACCGCCATACCGGTCTCCACTCGAGAGGAAGCACGATGGTCCCGCCCACATCCAGAGGAGCCCCGTTTCCCCCTCGTAGCTCGAGATGAGGGATCCGTTCCCTGCTTTCAACGGGAAAGAATTCCCGGCGTTCCCGTCGCATCTCAAGAGGAGGCACTCTCAACAACAAAGGCGAGAGGAACTCCATGGTAGTACCACCATGCCAAGAGTCCCCAAGATGTCTCAGTCCATTCGAGAGGAACCTCTTTGCCCTGCACTGGCTCATCTTTCATGACGAGGATCGAATCACACCACGGTGGCACGTGGGACAGCCCTGTGGGAAAGCCTCGAGGGAAAGCCTCGAGGGAAAACCACAGATCATTTGATTCACGCGACGGGAAGCGTGACATTGCTGCTACAACCTGAAAGGAAAGCGCACGTGCATGCCCCCACTCGAGACGAGGCCTGACTCCCCTGGGGAGACTCCAGAAGTACCCAAAGATCCATGTCAGCCCCTGAGAGGAATCCTCGGTTCCGGCCCTGACTCCACACAAGGTTTTTGGCGCCGGTATCGATGGGAGAGGAACCACGACAGGCCCCCTAGCAAATCGCATGGGGACTGGCCTCTCCTGAGGCCACCAGGGCGGGTCCCTGAGGTCCCCGTCGTAACTCCAGAACACCTGCCGCAACTCGAGAAAATCCAGGAAGTTCTCCCTTCCAGGCGAGATGAGGCCTATTTCCGATGAGGCGTCTGGAGACTAATGACACCTAAACTCTGGAACTTCGAAAGGGTCTTTCACACCCTTGCTGCAACTCAAGAAGTTCACCGCCATACCGGTCTCCACTCGAGAGGAAGCACGATGGTCCCGCCCACATCCAGAGGAGCCCCGTTTCCCCCTCGTAGCTCGAGATGAGGGATCCTTTCTCTGCTTTCAACGGGAAAGAATTCCCGGCGTTCCCGTCACATCTCAAGAGGAGGCAATCTCAACAGGAAAGGCGAGAGGAACTCCATGGTCGTACCACCATTCCAAGAGTCCCCCAGATGTCTCAGTCCATACCAGAGGAACGTCTTTGCCCTGCACTGGCTCATCTTTCACGCCGAGGATCGACTCACACAATGGTGGCACGTGGTACAGCCCTGTGGGAGAGCCTCGAGGGAAAGCCTCGAGGGAAAACAACAGATCATTTGATCCACGCGACGGGAAGCGTGACATTGCTGCTACAGCCTGGAAGGAAAGCGCACGTGCATGCCCCCACTCGAGACGAGGCCTGACTCCCCTGGGGAGACTCCAGAAGTACCCAAAGATCCATGTCAGCCCCTGAGAAGAATCCTCGGTTCCGGCCCTGACTCCACACAAGATTTTTGGCCCCGGTATCGACGGGAGAGGAATCCCGAGAGGCCCCCTAGCAACTCGCATGGGGACTGGCCTCTCCTGAGGCCACCAGGGCGGGTCCCTGAGGTCCCCGTCGTAACTCGAGAACACCTGCCGCAACTCGGGAAAATCCAGGAAGTTCTCCCTTCCAGGCGAGATCAGGCCTATTTCCGATGAGGCGTCTGGAGACTCATGACACCTAAACTCTTGAATTTCGAAAGGGTCTTTCACACCCTTGCTGCAACTCAAGAAGTTCACCGCCATACCCGTCTCCACTTGAGAGGAAGCACGATGGTGCCGCCCACATCCAGAGGAGCCCCGTTTCCCCCTCGTCGCTCGAGATGAGGGATCCTTTCCCTGCTTTCAACGGGAAAGAATTCCCGGCGTTCCCGTCGCATCTCAAGAGGAGGCACTCTCAACAGGAAAGTCGAGAGGAACTCCATGGTCCTACCACCATGCCAAGAGTCCCCCAGATGTCTCAGTCCATTCCAGAGGAACCTCTTTGGCCTGCAATGGCTCATCTTTCACGCTGAGGATCGACTCACACCACGGTGGCACGTGGGACAGCCCTGTGGGAAAGCCTCGAGGGAAAGCCTCGAAGGCAAAACACATATCCTTTGATCATCGCGACGGGAAGCATGACATTGCTGCTACAGCCTGGAAGGAAAGCGCACGTGCATGCCCCTACGCGAGACGAGGCCTGATCCCCCTGGGGAGACTCCAGAAGTACCCAAAGATCCATGTCAGCCCCTGAGAGGAATCCTCGGTTGCGGCCCTGACTCCACACAAGGTTTTTGGCCCCGGTATCGACGGGAGACGAATCCCGAGAGGCCCCCTAGCAACTCGCCTGGGGACTGGCCTCTCCTGAGGCCACTAGGGCGGGTCCCTGAGGTCCCCGTCGTAACTCGAGAACACCTGCCGCAACTCGAGAGAATCCAGGAAGTTCTCCCTTCCAGGCGAAATGAGGCCTATTTCCGATGAGGTGTCTTGAGTCTAATGACACCTAACCTCTGGAACTTCGAAAGGGTCTTTCACACCCTTGCTGCAACTCAAGTAGTTCACCGCCATACCCGTCTCCACTCGAGAGGAAGCACGATGGTCCCGCCCACATCCAAAGGAGCCTCGTTTCCCCCTCGTAGCTCGAGATGAGGGATCCTTTCCCTGCTTTCAACGGGAAAGAATTCCCGGCGTTCTCGGCGCATCTCAAGAGGAGGCACTCTCAACAGGAAAGGCGAGAGGAACTCCGTGTTCCTATCACCATTCCAAGAGTCCCCCAGATGTCTCAGTCCATTCCAAAGGAAACTCTTTGCTCTGCACTGGCTCATCTTTCACGCCGAGGATCGACTCACACCACGGTGGCACGTGGGACCGCCCTGTGGGAAAGCCTCGAGGGAAAGCCTCGAGGGAAAACCACAGATCCTTTGATCCACGCGACGGGAAGCGTGATATTGCTGCTACAGCCTGGAAGGAAAGCGCATGTGCATGCCCCCACTCGAGACGAGGCCTGACTCCCCTTGGGAGACTCCAGAAATACCCAAAGATCCATGTCAGCCCCTGAGAGGAATCCTCGGTTCTGGCCCTGACTCCACACAAGGTTTTTGGCCCCGGTATCGACGGGAGAGGAATCCCGAGAGGCCCCCTAGCAACTCGCATGGGGACTGGCCTCTCCTGAGGCCACCAGGGCGGGTCCCTGAGGTCCCCGTCGTAACTCAAGAACACCTGCCGCATCTCGAGAAAATCCAGGAAGTTCTCCCTTCCAGGCGAGATGAAACCTGTTTCCGATGAGGCATCTGGAGACTAATGACACCTAACCTCTGGAACTTCGAAAGGGTCTTTCACACCCTTGCTGCAACTCAAGAAGTTCACCGCCATACCCGTCTCCACTCGAGAGGAAGCAGGATGGTCCCGCCCACATCCAGAGGAGCCCCGTTTCCCCCTCGTAACTCGAGATGAGGGATCCTTTCCCTGCTTTCAACGGGAAAGAATTCCCGGCGTTCCCGTCGCATCTCAAGAGGAGGCACTCTCAACAGGAAAGGCAAGAGGAACTCCATGGTCGTACCACCATGCCAAGATTTCCCAGATGTCTCAGTCCATTCCAGAGGAACCTCTTTGCCCTGCACTGGCTCATCTTTCACGCCGAGGATCGACTCACACCACGGTGGCACGTGGGACAGCCCTGTGGGAAAGCCTCGAGGGAAAGCCTCGAAGGCAAAACACATATCCTTTGATCCTCGCGACGGGAAGCGTGACATTGCTGCTACAGCCTGGAAGGAAAGCGCACGTGCATGCCCCCACTCGAGACGAGGCCTGACTCCCCTGGGGAGACTCCAGAAGTACCCAAAGATCCATGTCAGCCCCTGAGAGGAATCCTCGGTTCCGGCCCTGACTCCACACAAGGTTTTTGGCCCCGGTATCGACGGGAGAGGAATCACGAGAGGCCCCCTAGCAACTCGCCTGGGGACTGGCCTCTCCTGAGGCCACCAGGGCGGGTCCCTGAGGTCCCCGTCGTAACTCCACAACACCTGCTGCAACTCGAGAAAATCCAGGAAGTTCTCCCTTCCGGGCGAGATGAGGCCTATTTCCGATGAGGCGTCTGGAGACTAATGACACCTAACCTCTGGAACTTCGAAAGGGTCTTTCACACCCTTGCTGCAACTCAAGAAGTTCACCGCCATACCCGTCTCCACTCGATTGGAAGCACGATGGGCCCGCCCACAACCAGAGGAGCCCCGTTTCCCCCTAGTAGCTCGAGATGAGGGATCCGTTCCCTGCTTTCAACGGGAAAGAATTCCCGGCGTTCCCGTCGCATCTCAAGAGGAGGCACTCTCAACAAGAAAGGCGAGAGGAACTCCATGGTAGTACCACCATGCCAAGAGTCCCCAAGATGTCTCAGTCCATTCCAGAGGAACCTCTTTGCCCTGCACTGGCTCATCTTTCATGCCGAGGATCGAATCACACCACGGTGGCACGTGGGACAGCCCTGTGGGAAAGCCTCGAGGGAAAGCCTCGAGGGAAAACCACAGATCCTTTGATTCACGCGACGGGAAGCGTGATATTGCTGCTACAGCCTGGAAGGAAAGCGCATGTGCATGCCCCCACTCGAGACGAGGCCTGACTCCCCTGGGGAGATTCCAGAAATACCCAAAGATCCATGTCAGCCCCTGAGAGGAATCCTCGGTTCCGGCAATGACTCCACACAAGGTTTTTGGCCCCGGTATCGACGGGAGAGGAATCCCGAGAGGCCCCCTAGCAACTCGCATGGGGACTGGCCTCTCCTGAGGCCACTAGGGCGGGTCCCTGAGGTCCCCGTCGTAACTCGAGAACACCTGCCGCAACTCGAGAAAATCCAGGAAGTTCTCCCTTCCAGGGGAGATGAGGCCCATTTCCGATGAGTCGTCTGGAGACTAATGACACCTAACCTCTGGAACTTCGAAAGGGTCTTTCACACCCTTGCTGCAACTCAAGAAGTTCACCGCCATACCAGTCTCCACTCGAGAGGAAGCACGATGGGCCCGCCCACATCCAGAGGAGCCCCGTTTCCCCCTCGTAGCTCGAGATGAGGGATCCTTTCCCTGCTTTCAACGGGAAAGAATCCCGGGGTTCCTGTCGCATCTCAAGAGGAGGCACTCTCAACAGGAAAGGCGAGGGGAACTCCATGGTCGTACCACCATGCCAAGAGTCCCCCATATGTCTCAGTCCATTCCAGAGGAACCTCTTTGCCCTGCACTGGCTCATCTTTCATGCCGAGGATCGACTCACACCACGGTGGCACGTGGGACAGCCCTGTGGGAAAGCCTCGAAGGAAAGCCTCGAGGGAAAAGCACAGATCCTTTGATCCACGCGACGGGAAGCGTGACATTGCTGCTACAGCCAGGAAGGAAAGTGCACGTGCATGCCCCCACTCGAGACGAGGCCTGACTCCCCTTGGGAGACTCCAGAAATACCCAAAGATCCATGTCAGCCCCTGAGAGGAATCCTCGGTTCTGGCCCTGACTCCACACAAGGTTTTTGGCCCCGGTATCGACGGGAGAGGAATCCCGAGAGGCCCCCTAGCAACTCGCATGGGGACTGGCCTCTCCTGAGGCCACCAGGGCGGGTCCCTGAGGTCCCCGTCGTAACTCGAGAACACCTGCCGCAACTCGGGAAAATCCAGGAAGTTCTCCCTTCCAGGCGAGATCAGGCCTATTTCCGATGAGGCGTCTGGAGACTCATGACACCTAAACTCTTGAATTTCGAAAGGGTCTTTCACACCCTTGCTGCAACTCAAGAAGTTCACCGCCATACCCGTCTCCACTTGAGAGGAAGCACGATGGTGCCGCCCACATCCAGAGGAGCCCCGTTTCCCCCTCGTCGCTCGAGATGAGGGATCCTTTCCCTGCTTTCAACGGGAAAGAATTCCCGGCGTTCCCGTCGCATCTCAAGAGGAGGCACTCTCAACAGGAAAGTCGAGAGGAACTCCATGGTCCTACCACCATGCCAAGAGTCCCCCAGATGTCTCAGTCCATTCCAGAGGAACCTCTTTGGCCTGCAATGGCTCATCTTTCACGCTGAGGATCGACTCACACCACGGTGGCACGTGGGACAGCCCTGTGGGAAAGCCTCGAGGGAAAGCCTCGAAGGCAAAACACATATCCTTTGATCATCGCGACGGGAAGCATGACATTGCTGCTACAGCCTGGAAGGAAAGCGCACGTGCATGCCCCTACGCGAGACGAGGCCTGATCCCCCTGGGGAGACTCCAGAAGTACCCAAAGATCCATGTCAGCCCCTGAGAGGAATCCTCGGTTGCGGCCCTGACTCCACACAAGGTTTTTGGCCCCGGTATCGACGGGAGACGAATCCCGAGAGGCCCCCTAGCAACTCGCCTGGGGACTGGCCTCTCCTGAGGCCACTAGGGCGGGTCCCTGAGGTCCCCGTCGTAACTCGAGAACACCTGCCGCAACTCGAGAGAATCCAGGAAGTTCTCCCTTCCAGGCGAAATGAGGCCTATTTCCGATGAGGTGTCTTGAGTCTAATGACACCTAACCTCTGGAACTTCGAAAGGGTCTTTCACACCCTTGCTGCAACTCAAGTAGTTCACCGCCATACCCGTCTCCACTCGAGAGGAAGCACGATGGTCCCGCCCACATCCAAAGGAGCCTCGTTTCCCCCTCGTAGCTCGAGATGAGGGATCCTTTCCCTGCTTTCAACGGGAAAGAATTCCCGGCGTTCTCGGCGCATCTCAAGAGGAGGCACTCTCAACAGGAAAGGCGAGAGGAACTCCGTGTTCCTATCACCATTCCAAGAGTCCCCCAGATGTCTCAGTCCATTCCAAAGGAAACTCTTTGCTCTGCACTGGCTCATCTTTCACGCCGAGGATCGACTCACACCACGGTGGCACGTGGGACCGCCCTGTGGGAAAGCCTCGAGGGAAAGCCTCGAGGGAAAACCACAGATCCTTTGATCCACGCGACGGGAAGCGTGATATTGCTGCTACAGCCTGGAAGGAAAGCGCATGTGCATGCCCCCACTCGAGACGAGGCCTGACTCCCCTTGGGAGACTCCAGAAATACCCAAAGATCCATGTCAGCCCCTGAGAGGAATCCTCGGTTCTGGCCCTGACTCCACACAAGGTTTTTGGCCCCGGTATCGACGGGAGAGGAATCCCGAGAGGCCCCCTAGCAACTCGCATGGGGACTGGCCTCTCCTGAGGCCACCAGGGCGGGTCCCTGAGGTCCCCGTCGTAACTCGAGAACACCTGCCGCATCTCGAGAAAATCCAGGAAGTTCTCCCTTCCAGGCGAGATGAAACCTGTTTCCGATGAGGCATCTGGAGACTAATGACACCTAACCTCTGGAACTTCGAAAGGGTCTTTCACACCCTTGCTGCAACTCAAGAAGTTCACCGTCATACCCGTCTCCACTCGAGAGGAAGCAGGATGGTCCCGCCCACATCCAGAGGAGCCCCGTTTCCCCCTCGTAACTCGAGATGAGGGATCCTTTCCCTGCTTTCAACGGGAAAGAATTCCCGGCGTTCCCGTCGCATCTCAAGAGGAGGCACTCTCAACAGGAAAGGCAAGAGGAACTCCATGGTCGTACCACCATGCCAAGATTTCCCAGATGTCTCAGTCCATTCCAGAGGAACCTCTTTGCCCTGCACTGGCTCATCTTTCACGCCGAGGATCGACTCACACCACGGTGGCACGTGGGACAGCCCTGTGGGAAAGCCTCGAGGGAAAGCCTCGAAGGCAAAACACATATCCTTTGATCCTCGCGACGGGAAGCGTGACATTGCTGCTACAGCCTGGAAGGAAAGCGCACGTGCATGCCCCCACTCGAGACGAGGCCTGACTCCCCTGGGGAGACTCCAGAAGTACCCAAAGATCCATGTCAGCCCCTGAGAGGAATCCTCGGTTCCGGCCCTGACTCCACACAAGGTTTTTGGCCCCGGTATCGACGGGAGAGGAATCACGAGAGGCCCCCTAGCAACTCGCCTGGGGACTGGCCTCTCCTGAGGCCACCAGGGCGGGTCCCTGAGGTCCCCGTCGTAACTCCACAACACCTGCTGCAACTCGAGAAAATCCAGGAAGTTCTCCCTTCCGGGCGAGATGAGGCCTATTTCCGATGAGGCGTCTGGAGACTAATGACACCTAACCTCTGGAACTTCGAAAGGGTCTTTCACACCCTTGCTGCAACTCAAGAAGTTCACCGCCATACCCGTCTCCACTCGATTGGAAGCACGATGGGCCCGCCCACAACCAGAGGAGCCCCGTTTCCCCCTAGTAGCTCGAGATGAGGGATCCGTTCCCTGCTTTCAACGGGAAAGAATTCCCGGCGTTCCCGTCGCATCTCAAGAGGAGGCACTCTCAACAAGAAAGGCGAGAGGAACTCCATGGTAGTACCACCATGCCAAGAGTCCCCAAGATGTCTCAGTCCATTCCAGAGGAACCTCTTTGCCCTGCACTGGCTCATCTTTCATGCCGAGGATCGAATCACACCACGGTGGCACGTGGGACAGCCCTGTGGGAAAGCCTCGAGGGAAAGCCTCGAGGGAAAACCACAGATCCTTTGATTCACGCGACGGGAAGCGTGATATTGCTGCTACAGCCTGGAAGGAAAGCGCATGTGCATGCCCCCAGTCGAGACGAGGCCTGACTCCCCTGGGGAGATTCCAGAAATACCCAAAGATCCATGTCAGCCCCTGAGAGGAATCCTCGGTTCCGGCAATGACTCCACACAAGGTTTTTGGCCCCGGTATCGACGGGAGAGGAATCCCGAGAGGCCCCCTAGCAACTCGCATGGGGACTGGCCTCTCCTGAGGCCACTAGGGCGGGTCCCTGAGGTCCCCGTCGTAACTCGAGAACACCTGCCGCAACTCGAGAAAATCCAGGAAGTTCTCCCTTCCAGGGGAGATGAGGCCCATTTCCGATGAGTCGTCTGGAGACTAATGACACCTAACCTCTGGAACTTCGAAAGGGTCTTTCACACCCTTGCTGCAACTCAAGAAGTTCACCGCCATACCAGTCTCCACTCGAGAGGAAGCACGATGGGCCCGCCCACATCCAGAGGAGCCCCGTTTCCCCCTCGTAGCTCGAGATGAGGGATCCTTTCCCTGCTTTCAACGGGAAAGAATCCCGGGGTTCCTGTCGCATCTCAAGAGGAGGCACTCTCAACAGGAAAGGCGAGGGGAACTCCATGGTCGTACCACCATGCCAAGAGTCCCCCATATGTCTCAGTCCATTCCAGAGGAACCTCTTTGCCCTGCACTGGCTCATCTTTCATGCCGAGGATCGACTCACACCACGGTGGCACGTGGGACAGCCCTGTGGGAAAGCCTCGAAGGAAAGCCTCGAGGGAAAAGCACAGATCCTTTGATCCACGCGACGGGAAGCGTGACATTGCTGCTACAGCCAGGAAGGAAAGTGCACGTGCATGCCCCCACTCGAGACGAGGCCTGACTCCCCTTGGGAGACTCCAGAAATACCCAAAGATCCATGTCAGCCCCTGAGAGGAATCCTCGGTTCTGGCCCTGACTCCACACAAGGTTTTTGGCCCCGGTATCGACGGGAGAGGAATCCCGAGAGGCCCCCTAGCAACTCGCATGGGGACTGGCCTCTCCTGAGGCCACCAGGGCGGGTCCCTGAGGTCCCCGTCGTAACTCGAGAACACCTGCCGCAACTCGAGAAAATCCAGGAAGTTCTCCCTTCCAGGCGAGATGAAACCTGTTTCCGATGAGGCGTCTGGAGACTAATGACACCTAACCTCTGGAACTTCGAAAGGGTCTTTCACACCCTTGCTGCAACTCAAGAAGTTCACCGCCATACCCGTCTCCACTCGAGAGGAAGCAGGATGGTCCCGCCCACATCCAGAGGAGCCCCGTTTCCCCCTCGTAACTCGAGATGAGGGATCCTTTCCCTGCTTTCAACGGGAAAGAATTCCCGGCGTTCCCGTCGCATCTCAAGAGGAGGCACTCTCAACAGGAAAGGCAAGAGGAACTCCATGGTCGTACCACCATGCCAAGATTTCCCAGATGTCTCAGTCCATTCCAGAGGAACCTCTTTGCCCTGCACTGGCTCATCTTTCACGCCGAGGATCGACTCACACCACGGTGGCACGTGGGTCAGCCCTGTGGGAAAGCCTCGAGGGAAAACCACAGATCCTTTGATCCACGCGACGGGAAGTGTGACATTGCTGCTACAGCCTGGAAGGAAAGCGCACGTGCATGCCCCCACTCGAGACGAGGCCTGACTACCCTGGGGAGTCTCCAGAAGTACCGAAAAATATATGTCAGCACCTGAGAGGAATCCTCGGTTCCGGCCCTGACTCCACACAAGGTTTTTGGCCCTGGTATCGACGGGAGAGGAATCCCGAGAGGCCCCCTAGCAACTCGCATGGGGACTGGCCTTTCCTGAGGCCACCAGGGCGGGTCCCAGAGGTCCCCATCGTAACTCGAGAACATCTGCCGAAACTCGAGAAAATCCAGGAAGTTCTCCCATCCAGGCGAGAGAGGCCTATTTCCGATGAGGCGTCTGGAGACTAATGACACCTAACCTCTGGAGCTTCAAAAGGGTCTATCACACCCTTGCTACAACTCAAGAAGTTCACCGCCATTCCCGTCTCCACTCGAGAGGAAGCACGATGGTCCCGCCCTCATCCAGAGAAGCCCCGTTTCCCCCTCGTAGCTCGAGATGAGGGATCCTTTCCCTGCTTTCAACGGGAAAGAATTCCCGGCGTTCCCGTGCAACTTAAGTGGAGGCACTCTCAACCGGAAATGCGAGAGGAAGTCCATGGTCGTACCACCATTCCAAGAGTCCCCCAGATGTCTCAGCCCATTCCAGAGGAACCTATTTGGCCTGCAATGTCTCATCTTTCACGCCGAGGATCGACTCACACCATGGTGGCACGTGGGACAGCCCTGTGGGAAAGCCTCGAGGGAAAGCCTCGATGGCAAAACACATATCCTTTGATCCACGCGACGGGAAGCGTGACATTGCTGCTACAGCCTGGAAGGAAAGCGCACGTGCATGCCCCCACTCGAGACGAGGCCTGACTCCCCTGGGGAGACTCCAGAAGTACCCAAAGATCCATGTCAGCCCCTGAGAGGAATCCTCGGTTCCGGCCCTGACTCCACACAAGGTTTTTGGCCCTGGTATCGACGGGAGAGGAATCCCGAGAGGCCCCCTAGCAACTCGCATGGGGACTGGCCTCTCCTGAGGCCACCAGGGCGGGTCCCTGAGGTCCCCGTCGTAACTCGAGAACACCTGCCGCAACTCGAGAAAATCCAGGAAGTTCTCCCTTCCAGGCGAGATGAGGCCTATTTCCGATGAGGCGTCTGGAGACTAATGACACCTAACCTCTGGAGCTTCAAAAGGGTCTATCACACCCTTGCTACAACTCAAGAAGTTCACCGCCATAACCGTCTCCACTCGAGAGGAAGCACGATGGTACCGCCCTCATCCAGAGGAGCCCCGTTTCCCCCTCGTAGCTCGAGATGAGGGATCCTTTCCCTGCTTTCAACGGGAAAGAGTTCCCGGTGTTCCCGTCGCATCTCAAGAGGAGGCACTCTCAACAGGAAAGGCGAGAGGAACTCCATGGTCGTACCAACATGCCAAGAGTCCCCCAGATGTCTCAGTCCATTGCAGGGGAACCTCTTTGCCCTGCACTGGCTCGTCTTTCACGCCGAGGATCGACTCACACCACGGTGGCACGTGGGACAGCCCTGTGGGGAAGCCTCGAGGGAAACCCTCGAGGGAAAACCACAGATCCTTTGATCCACTCGACGGGAAGCGTGACATTGCTGCTACAGCCTGGAAGGAAAGCGCACGTGCATGCCCCCACTGGAGACGAGGCCTGACTCCACTGGGGAGACTCCAGAAGTACCCAAAGATCCATGTCAGCCCCTGAGAGGAATCCTCGGTTCCGGCCCTGACTCCACACAAGGTTTTTGGCCGCGGTATCGACGGGAGAGGAATCCTGAGAGGCCCCCTAGCAACTCGCATGGGGACTGGCCTCTCCTGAGGCCACCAGGGCGGGTCCCTGAGGTCCCCATCGTAACTCGAGAACACCTGCCGCAACTCGAGAAAATCCAGGAAGTTCTCCCTTCCAGGCGAGATGAGGCCTATTTCCGATGAGGCGTCTGGAGTCTAATGACACCTAACCTCTGGAACTTCGAAAGGGTCTTTCACACCTTTGCTGCAACTCAAGAAGTTCACCGCCATACCCATCTCCACTCGAGAGGAAGCACGATGGTCCCGCCGACATCCAGAGGAGCCCAGTTTCCCTCTCGTAGCTCGAAATGAGGGATCCTATCCCTGCTTTCAACGGGAAAGAATTCCCGGCGTTCCTGCCGCATCTCAAGTGGAGGCACTCTCAACAGGAAGGCGAGAGGAACTCCATGGTCGTACCACCATTCCAAGAGTCCCCCAGATGTCTCAGTCCATTCCAGAGGAACCTCTTTGCCCTGCACTGGCTCATCTTTCACGCCGAGGATCGACTCACACCACGGTGGCACGTGGGACAGCCCTGTGGGAAAGCCTCGAGGGAAAGCCTCGAGGGAAAACCACAGATCCTTTGATCCACGCGACGGGAAAGGTGACATTGCTGCTACAGCCTGGAAGGAAAGCGCACGTGCATGCCTCCACTCGAGACGAGGCCTGACTCCCCTGGGGAGGCTCCAGAAGTACCCAAAGATCCATGTCAGCCCTTGAGAGGAATCCTCGGTTCCGGCCCTGACTCCACACAAGGTTTTTGTCCCCGGTATCGACGGGAGAGGAATCCCGAGAGGCCCCCTAGCAACTCGCATGGGGACTGGCCTCTCCTGAGGCCACCAGGGCGGGTTCCTGAGGTCCCCGTCGTAACTCGAGAACACCTGCCGCATCTCGAGAAAATCCAGGAAGTTCTCCCTTCCAGGCGAGATGAGGCCTATTTCCGATGAGGCGTCTGGAGACTAATGACACCTAACCTCTGGATCTTCGAAAGGGTCTTTCACACCCTCGCTGCAACTCAATAAGTTGACCGCCATACCCGCCTCCACTGGAGAGGAAGCACGATGGTCCCGCCCACATCCAGAGGAGCCCCGTTTCCCCCTCGTAGCTCGAGATGAGGGATCCTTTCCTGCTTTCAACGGGAAAGAATGCCCGGCGTTCCCGTCGCATCTCAAGAGGAGGCACTCTCAACAGGAAAGGCGAGAGGAACTCCATGGTCGTACCACCATGCCAAGAGTCCCCCAGATGTCTCAGTCCATTCCAGAGGAACCTCTTTGCCCTGCACTGGCTCATCTTTCACGCCGAGTATCGACTCACACCACGGTGGCACGTGGGACAGCCCTGTGGGAAAGCCTCGAGGGAAAGCCTTGAGGGAAAACCACAGATCCTATGATCCACGCGACGGGAAGCGTGACATTGCTGCTACAGCCTGGAAGGAATGCGCACGTGCATGCCCCGACTCGAGACGAGGCCTGACTCCCCTGGGGAGACTCCAGAAGTACCCAAAGATCCATGTCAGCCCCTGAGAGGAATCCTCGGTTCCGGCCCTGACTCCACACAAGGTTTTTGGCCCCGGAATCGACGGGAGAGGAATCCCGAGAAGCCCCCTAGCAACTCGCATGGGGACTGGCCTCTCGTGAGGCCACCAGGGCGGGTCCCTGAGGTCCCCGTCGTAACTCGAGAACACCTGCCGCTACTCGAAAAATCCAGGAAGTTCTCCCTTCCAGGCGAGATGAGGCCTTTTTCGGATGAGGCGTCTGGAGGCTAATGACACCTAACCTCTGGAACTTCGAAATGGTCTTTCACACCCTTGCTGCAACTCAAGATGTTCACCGCCATTCCCGTCTCCACTCGAGAGGAAGCACGATGGTCCCGCCCACACCCAGAGGAGCCCCGTTTCCCCCTCGTAGCTCGAGATGAGGGATCTTTCCCTGCTTTCAACGGGAAAGAATTCCCTGCATTCCCGTCGCATCTCAAGAGGAGGCACTCTGAACAGGAAAGGCGAGAGGAACTCCATGGTCGTACGACCATTCCAAAAGTCCCCCAGATGTCTCAGTCCATTCCAGAGGAACCTCTTTGCCCTGCACTGGCTCATCTTTCACCCCGAGGATCGACTCACACCACGGTGGCACGTGGGACAGCCCTGTGGGAGAGCCTCGAGGGAAAGCCACGAGGGAAAACCACAGAACCTTTGATCCTCGCGACGGGAAGCGAGACATTGCTGCTACAGCCTGGAAGGAAAGCGCACGTGCGTGCCCCCACTCGAGACGAGGCCTGACTCCCCTGGGGAGACTCCAGAAGTACCCAAAGATCCATGTCAGCCCCTGAGAGGAATCCTCGGTTCCGGCCCTGACTCCACACAAGGTTTTTGGCCCCGGTATCGACGGGAGAGGAATCCCGAGCGGACCCCTAGCAACTCGCATGTGGACTGGCCTCTCCTGAGGCCACCATGGCGGGTCCCTGAGGTCCCCGTGGTAACTCGAGAACACCTGCCGCAACTCGAGAAAATCCGGGAAGTTCTCCCTTCCAGGCGAGATGAAGCCTATTTCCGATGAGGCGTCTGGAGACTAATGACACCTAACTTCTGGAACTTCGAAAGGGTTTTTCACACCCTTGCTGCAACTCAAGAAGTTCACCGCCATACCCGTCTCCACTGGAGAGGAAGCACGAGGGTCCCGCCCACATCCAGAGAAGCCCCGTTTCCCCCTCGTAGCTCGAGATGAGGGATCCTGTCCCTGCTTTCAACGGGAAAGAATTCCCGGCGTTCCCGTCGCATCTCAAGAGGAGGCACTCTCAACAGGAAAGGCGAGAGGAACTCCATGGTCGTACCACCATTCCAAGAGTCCCCCAGATGTCTCAGTCCATTGTAGGGGAACCTCTTTGCCCTGCACGGACTGGTCTTTCACGCCGAGGATCAACTCACACCACGGTGGCACGTGGGACAGCCCTGTGGGAAAGCCTCGAGGGAAAGCCTCGAGGGAAAACCACAGATCCTTTGATCCACGCGATGGGAAGCGTGACATTGCTGCTACTGCCTGGAAGGAAAGCGCACGTGCATCAACCCACTCGAGACGAGGCCTGACTCCCCTGGGGAGACTCCAGAAGTACCCAAAGATCCATGTCAGCCCCTGAGAGGAATCCTCGGTTGCGGCCCTGACTCCACACAAGGTTTTTGGCCCTGGAATCGACGGGAGAGGAATCCCGAGAGGCCCCCTAGCAACTCGCATGGGGACTGGCCTCTTGTGAGGCAACCAGGGCGGGTCCCTGAGGTCCCCGTCGTAACTCGAGAACACCTGCCGCAACTCGAGAAAATCCAGGAAGTTCTCCCTTCCAGGCGAGATGAGGCCTATTTCCGATGAGGCGTCTGGAGACTAATGACACCTAACCTCTGGAACTTCGAAAGGGTCTTTCACACCCTTGCTGCAACTCAAGAAGTTCACCGCCATACCCGTCTCCACTCGAGAGGAAGCACGATGGTCCCGCCCACATCCAGAGGAGCCCTGTTTCCTCCTCGGAGCTCGAGATGATGGATCCTTTCCCTGCTTTCAACGGGAAAGAATTCCCGGCGTTCCCGGCGCATCTCAAGAGGAGGCACTCTCAACAGTAAAGGCGAGAGGAACTCCATGGTCGTACCACCATTCCAAGAGTCCCCCAGATGTCTCAGTCCATTCCAGAGGAACCTCTTGGCTCTGAACTGGCTCATCTTTCACGCCGAGGATCGACTCACACCACGGAGGCACGTGGGACAGCCCTGTGGGAAAGCCTCGAGGGAAAGCCTCGAGGGAAAACCACAGATCCTTTGATCCACGCGACGGGAAGCGTGACATTGCTGCTACAGCCTGGAAGTAAAGCGCACGTGCATGCCCCCACTCGAGACGAGGCCTGACTCCCCAGGGGAGACTCCAGCAGTACCCATAGATCCATGTCAGCCCCTGAGAGGAATCCTCGGTTGCGGCCCTGACTCCACACAAGGTTTTTGGCCCCGGTATCGTCGGGAGAGGAAGCCCGAGAGGCCCCCTAGCAACTCGCATGGGGACTGGCCTCTGATGGGGCCACCAGGGCGGGTCCCTGAGGTCCCCCTCGTAACTCCAGAACACCTGCCGCAACTCGAGAAAATCCAGGAAGTTCTCCCTTCCAGGCGAGATGAGGCCTGTTTCCGATGAGGCGTCTGGAGACTAATCACACCTAACCTCTGGAACTTCGAAAAGGTCTTTCACACCCTTGCTGCAACTGAAGAAGTTCACCGCCATACCCGTCTCCACTCGAGAGGAAGCACGATGGTCCCGCCCACATCCAGAGGAGCCCCTTTTCCCCCTCGTAGCTCGAGATGAGGGATCCTTTCCCTGCTTTCAACGGGAAAGAATTACCGGCGTTCCCGTCGCATCTCAAGAGGAGGCACTCTCAACAGGAAAGGCGAGAGGAACTCCATGGTCGTACCACCATGCCAAGATTCCCCAGATGTCTCAGTCCATTCCAGAGGAAACTCTTTGCCCTGCACTGGCTCATCTTTCTCGCCGAGGATCGACTCACACCACGGTGGCACGTGGGACAGCCCTGTGGGAAAGCCTCGAGGGAAAGCCTCGAGGGAAAACCACAGATCCTTTGATCCACGCGACGGGAAGCGTGACATTGCTGCTACAGACTGGAAGGAAAGCGCACGTGCATGCCCCCACTCGAGACGAGGCCTGACTCCCCAGGGGAGACTCCAGAAATACCCATAGATCCATGTCATCCCCTGAGAGGAATCCTCGGTTCCGGCCCTGACTCCACACAAGGTTTTTGGCGCCGTATCGACCGGAGAGGAATCCCGAGAGGCCCCCTAGCAACTCGCATGGAGACTGGCCTCTCCTGAGGCCACCAGGGCGGGTCCCTGAGGTCCCCGTCGTAACTCGAGAACACCTGCCGCAACTCGAGAAAATCCAGGAAGTTCTTCCTTTCAGGCGAGATGAGGCCTATTTCCGATGAGGCGTCTGGAGACTAATGACACCTAACCTCTGGAACTTCGAAAGGGTCTTTCACACCCTCGCTGCAACTCAAGAAGTTCACCGCCATACCCGTCTCCACTCGAGAGGAAGCACGATAGTCCCGCCCACATCCAGAGGAGCCCCGTTTCCCCCTCGTAGCTCGAGATGAGGGATCGTTTCCCTGCTTTCAACGGGAAAGAATGCCCGGCGTTCCCGTCGCATCTCAAGAGGAGGCACTCTCAACAGGAAAGGCGAGAGGAACTCCATGGTCGTACCACCATGCCAAGAGTCCCCCAGATGTCTCAGTCCATTCCAGAGGAACCTCTTTGCCCTGCACTGGCTCATCCTTCACGCCGAGGATCGAATCTCACCACGGTGGCACGAGGGACAGCCCTGTGGGAAAGCCTCGAGGGAAAACCACAGATCATTTGATCCATGCGAATGGAAGCGTGACATTGCTGCTACAACCTGGAAGGAAAGCGCACGTGCATGCCCCCACTCGAGACGAGGCCTGACTCCCCTGGGGAGACTCCAGAAGTACCCAAAGATCCATGTCAGCCCCTGAGAGGAATCCTCGGTTCCGGCCCTGACTCCACACAAGGTTTTTGGCCCCGGTATCGACGGGAGAGGAATCCCGAGAGGCCCCCTAGCAACTCGCATGGGGACTGGCCTCTCCTGAGGCCACCAGGGCGGGTCCCTGAGGTCCCCGTCGTAACTCCACAACACCTGCCGCAACTCGCGAAAATCCAGGAAGTTCTCCCTTCCGGGCGAGATGAGGCCTATTTCCGATGAGGCGTCTGGAGACTAATGACACCTAACCTCTGGAACTTCGAAAGGGTCTTTCACACCCTTGCTGCAACTCAAGAAGTTCACCGCCATACCCGTCTCCACTCGAGAGGAAGCACGATGGGCCCGCCCACATCCAGAGGAGCCCCGTTTCCCCCTCGTAGCTCGAGATGAGGGATCCGTTCCCTGCTTTCAACGGGAAAGAATTCCCGGCGTTCCCGTCGCATCTCAAGAGGATGTACTCTCAACAAGAAAGGCGAGAGGAACTCCATGGTAGTACCACCATGCCAAGAGTCCCCAAGATGTCTCAGTCCATTCCAGAGGAACCTCTTTGCCCTGCACTGGCTCATCTTTCATGCCGAGGATCGAATCACACCACGGTGGCACGTGGGACAGCCCTGTGGGAAAGCCTCGAGGGAAAGCCTCGAGGGAAAACCACAGATCCTTTGATTCACGCGACGGGAAGCGTGACATTGCTGCTACAACCTGAAAGGAAAGCGCACGTGAATGCCCCCACTCGAGACGAGGCCTGACTCCCCTGGGGAGACTCCAGAAGTACCCAAAGATCCATGTCAGCCCCTGAGAGGAATCCTCGGTTCCGGCCCTGACTCCACACAAGGTTTTTGGCCCCGGTATCGACGGGAGAGGAATCCCTAGAGGCACCCAAGCAACACGCATGGGAACTGGCCTCTCCTGAGGCCACCAGGGCGGGTCCCTGACGTCCCCGTCGTAACTCGAGAACACCTGCCGCAACTCGAGAAAATCCAGGAAGTTCTCCCTTCCAGGCGAGATGAGGCCTATTTCCGATGAGGCGTCTGGAGTCTAATGACACCTAAACTCTGGAACTTCGAAAGGGTCTTTCACACCCTTGCTGCAACTCAAGAAGTTCACCGCCATACCGGTCTCCACTCGAGAGGAAGCACGATGGTCCCGCCCACATCCAGAGGAGCCCCGTTTCCCCCTCGTAGCTCGAGATGAGGGATCCTTTCTCTGCTTTCAACGGGAAAGAATTCCCGGCGTTCCCGTCGCATCTCAAGAGAAGGCACTCTCAACAGGAAAGGCGAGTGGAACTCCATGGTCGTACCACCATTCCAAGAGTCCCCCAGATGTCTCAGTCCATTCCAGAGGAACGTCTTTGCCCTGCACTGGCTCATCTTTCACGCCGAGGATCGACTCACACAATGGTGGCACGTGGTACAGCCCTGTGGGAGAGCCTCGAGGGAAAGCCTCGAGGGAAAACAACAGATCATTTGATCCACGCGACGGGAAGCGTGACATTGCTGCTACAGCCTGGAAGGAAAGCGCACGTGCATGCCCCCACTCGAGACGAGGCCTGACTCCCCTGGGGAGACTCCAGAAGTACCCAAAGATCCATGTCAGCCCCTGAGAAGAATCCTCGGTTCCGGCCCTGACTCCACACAAGATTTTTGGCCCCGGTATCGACGGGAGAGGAATCCCGAGAGGCCCCCTAGCAACTCGCATGGGGACTGGCCTCTCCTGAGGCCACCAGGGCGGGTCCCTGAGGTCCCCGTCGTAACTCGAGAACACCTGCCGCAACTCGAGAAAATCCAGGAAGTTCTCCCTTCCAGGCGAGATGAGGCCTATTTCCGATGAGGCGTCTGGAGACTCATGACACCTAAACTCTTGAATTTCGAAAGGGTCTTTCACACCCTTGCTGCAACTCAAGAAGTTCACCGCCATACCCGTCTCCACTTGAGAGGAAGCACGATGGTCCCGCCCACATCCAGAGGAGCCCCGTTTCCCCCTCGTAGCTCGAGATGAGGGATCCTTTCCCTACTTTCAACGGGAAAGAATTCCCGGCGTTCCCGTCGCATCTCAAGAGGAGGCACTCTCAACAGGAAAGGCGAGAGGAACTCCATGGTCGTACCACCATTTCAAGAGTCCCTCAGATGTCTCAGTCCATTGCAGGGGAACCTCTTTGCCCTGCACTGGCTCATCTTTCACGCCGAGGATCGACTCACACCACGGTGGCACGTGGGACAGCCCTTTGGGAAAGCCTCGAGGGAAAGCCTCGAGGGAAAAGCACAGATCCTTTGATACACGCGACGGGAAGCGTGACATTGCTGCTACAGCCTGGAAGGAAAGCGCACGTGCATGCCCCCACTCGAGACGAGGCCTGAATCCCCTGGGGAGACTCCAGAAGTACCCAAAGATCCATGTCAGCCCCTGAGAGGAATCCTCGGTTGTGGCCCTGACTCCACACAAGGTTTTTGGCCCCGGAATCGACGGGAGAGGAATCCCGAGAGGCCCCCTAGCAACTCGCATGGGGACTGGCCTCTCCTGAGGCCACCAGGGCGGGTCCCTGAGTTCCCCGTCGTAACTCGAGAACACCTGCCGCAACTCGAGAAAATCCAGGAAGTTCTCCCTTCCAGGCGAGATGAGGCCTATTTCCGATGAGGCGTCTGGAGACTAATGACACCTAACCTCTGGAACGTCGAAAGGGTCTTTCACACCCTTGCTGCAACTCAAGAAGTTCACTGCCATACCCGTCTCCACTCGAGAGGAAGCACGATGGTCCCGCCCACATCCACAGAAGCCCCGTTTCCCCCTCGTAGCTCGAGATAAGGGATCCTTTCCCTACTTTCAATGGGAAAGAATTCCCGGCGTTCCCGTCACATCCCAAGAGGAGGCACTCTCAACAGGAAAGGCGAGAGGAACTCCATGGTTGTACCACCATTCCAAGAGTCCCCCAGATGTCTCAGTCCATTCTAGAGGAACCTCTTTGCCCTGCACTGGCTCATCTTTCACCCCGAGGATCGACTCACACCACGGTGGCACGTGGGACAGCCCTGTGGGAAAGCCTCGAGGGAAAGCCTTGAGGGAAAACCACAGATCCTTTGATCCTCGCGACGGGAAGCGTGACATTGCTGCTACAGCCTGGAAGGAAAACGCACGTGCATGCCCCCACTCGAGACGAGGCCTGACTCCCCTGGGGAGACTCCAGAAGTACCCAAAGATCCATGTCAGCCCCTGAGAGGAATCCTCGGTTCCGGCCCTGACTCCACACAAGGTTTTTGGCCCCGGAATCGACGGGAGAGGAATCCCGAGAAGCCCCCTAGCAACTCGCATGGGGACTGGCCTCTCGTGAGGCCACCAGGGCGGGTCCCTGAGGTCCCCGTCGTAACTCGAGAACACCTGCCGCTACTCGAAAAATCCAGGAAGTTCTCCCTTCCAGGCGAGATGAGGCCTTTTTCGGATGAGGCGTCTGGAGGCTAATGACACCTAACCTCTGGAACTTCGAAATGGTCTTTCACACCCTTGCTGCAACTCAAGATGTTCACCGCCATTCCCGTCTCCACTCGAGAGGAAGCACGATGGTCCCGCCCACACCCAGAGGAGCCCCGTTTCCCCCTCGTAGCTCGAGATGAGGGATCTTTCCCTGCTTTCAACGGGAAAGAATTCCCTGCATTCCCGTCGCATCTCAAGAGGAGGCACTCTGAACAGGAAAGGCGAGAGGAACTCCATGGTCGTACGACCATTCCAAAAGTCCCCCAGATGTCTCAGTCCATTCCAGAGGAACCTCTTTGCCCTGCACTGGCTCATCTTTCACCCCGAGGATCGACTCACACCACGGTGGCACGTGGGACAGCCCTGTGGGAGAGCCTCGAGGGAAAGCCACGAGGGAAAACCACAGAACCTTTGATCCTCGCGACGGGAAGCGAGACATTGCTGCTACAGCCTGGAAGGAAAGCGCACGTGCGTGCCCCCACTCGAGACGAGGCCTGACTCCCCTGGGGAGACTCCAGAAGTACCCAAAGATCCATGTCAGCCCCTGAGAGGAATCCTCGGTTCCGGCCCTGACTCCACACAAGGTTTTTGGCCCCGGTATCGACGGGAGAGGAATCCCGAGCGGACCCCTAGCAACTCGCATGTGGACTGGCCTCTCCTGAGGCCACCATGGCGGGTCCCTGAGGTCCCCGTGGTAACTCGAGAACACCTGCCGCAACTCGAGAAAATCCGGGAAGTTCTCCCTTCCAGGCGAGATGAGGCCTATTTCCGATGAGGCGTCTGGAGACTAATGACACCTAACTTCTGGAACTTCGAAAGGGTTTTTCACACCCTTGCTGCAACTCAAGAAGTTCACCGCCATACCCGTCTCCACTGGAGAGGAAGCACGAGGGTCCCGCCCACATCCAGAGAAGCCCCGTTTCCCCCTCGTAGCTCGAGATGAGGGATCCTGTCCCTGCTTTCAACGGGAAAGAATTCCCGGCGTTCCCGTCGCATCTCAAGAGGAGGCACTCTCAACAGGAAAGGCGAGAGGAACTCCATGGTCGTACCACCATTCCAAGAGTCCCCCAGATGTCTCAGTCCATTGTAGGGGAACCTCTTTGCCCTGCACGGACTGGTCTTTCACGCCGAGGATCAACTCACACCACGGTGGCACGTGGGACAGCCCTGTGGGAAAGCCTCGAGGGAAAGCCTCGAGGGAAAACCACAGATCCTTTGATCCACGCGATGGGAAGCGTGACATTGCTGCTACTGCCTGGAAGGAAAGCGCACGTGCATCAACCCACTCGAGACGAGGCCTGACTCCCCTGGGGAGACTCCAGAAGTACCCAAAGATCCATGTCAGCCCCTGAGAGGAATCCTCGGTTGCGGCCCTGACTCCACACAAGGTTTTTGGCCCTGGAATCGACGGGAGAGGAATCCCGAGAGGCCCCCTAGCAACTCGCATGGGGACTGGCCTCTTGTGAGGCAACCAGGGCGGGTCCCTGAGGTCCCCGTCGTAACTCGAGAACACCTGCCGCAACTCGAGAAAATCCAGGAAGTTCTCCCTTCCAGGCGAGATGAGGCCTATTTCCGATGAGGCGTCTGGAGACTAATGACACCTAACCTCTGGAACTTCGAAAGGGTCTTTCACAACCTTGCTGCAACTCAAGAAGTTCACCGCCATACCCGTCTCCACTCGAGAGGAAGCACGATGGTCCCGCCCACATCCAGAGGAGCCCTGTTTCCTCCTCGGAGCTCGAGATGATGGATCCTTTCCCTGCTTTCAACGGGAAAGAATTCCCGGCGTTCCCGGCGCATCTCAAGAGGAGGCACTCTCAACAGTAAAGGCGAGAGGAACTCCATGGTCGTACCACCATTCCAAGAGTCCCCCAGATGTCTCAGTCCATTCCAGAGGAACCTCTTGGCTCTGAACTGGCTCATCTTTCACGCCGAGGATCGACTCACACCACGGAGGCACGTGGGACAGCCCTGTGGGAAAGCCTCGAGGGAAAGCCTCGAGGGAAAACCACAGATCCTTTGATCCACGCGACGGGAAGCGTGACATTGCTGCTACAGCCTGGAAGGAAAGCGCACGTGCATGCCCCCACTCGAGACGAGGCCTGACTCCCCAGGGGAGACTCCAGCAGTACCCATAGATCCATGTCAGCCCCTGAGAGGAATCCTCGGTTGCGGCCCTGACTCCACACAAGGTTTTTGGCCCCGGTATCGTCGGGAGAGGAAGCCCGAGAGGCCCCCTAGCAACTCGCATGGGGACTGGCCTCTGATGGGGCCACCAGGGCGGGTCCCTGAGGTCCCCCTCGTAACTCCAGAACACCTGCCGCAACTCGAGAAAATCCAGGAAGTTCTCCCTTCCAGGCGAGATGAGGCCTGTTTCCGATGAGGCGTCTGGAGACTAATCACACCTAACCTCTGGAACTTCGAAAAGGTCTTTCACACCCTTGCTGCAACTGAAGAAGTTCACCGCCATACCCGTCTCCACTCGAGAGGAAGCACGATGGTCCCGCCCACATCCAGAGGAGCCCCTTTTCCCCCTCGTAGCTCGAGATGAGGGATCCTTTCCCTGCTTTCAACGGGAAAGAATTACCGGCGTTCCCGTCGCATCTCAAGAGGAGGCACTCTCAACAGGAAAGGCGAGAGGAACTCCATGGTCGTACCACCATGCCAAGATTCCCCAGATGTCTCAGTCCATTCCAGAGGAAACTCTTTGCCCTGCACTGGCTCATCTTTCTCGCCGAGGATCGACTCACACCACGGTGGCACGTGGGACAGCCCTGTGGGAAAGCCTCGAGGGAAAGCCTCGAGGGAAAACCACAGATCCTTTGATCCACGCGACGGGAAGCGTGACATTGCTGCTACAGCCTGGAAGGAAAGCGCACGTGCATGCCCCCACTCGAGACGAGGCCTGACTCCCCAGGGGAGACTCCAGAAATACCCATAGATCCATGTCAGCCCCTGAGAGGAATCCTCGGTTCCGGCCCTGACTCCACACAAGGTTTTTGGCGCCGTATCGACCGGAGAGGAATCCCGAGAGGCCCCCTAGCAACTCGCATGGAGACTGGCCTCTCCTGAGGCCACCAGGGCGGGTCCCTGAGGTCCCCGTCGTAACTCGAGAACACCTGCCGCAACTCGAGAAAATCCAGGAAGTTCTTCCTTTCAGGCGAGATGAGGCCTATTTCCGATGAGGCGTCTGGAGACTAATGACACCTAACCTCTGGAACTTCGAAAGGGTCTTTCACACCCTCGCTGCAACTCAAGAAGTTCACCGCCATACCCGTCTCCACTCGAGAGGAAGCACGATAGTCCCGCCCACATCCAGAGGAGCCCCGTTTCCCCCTCGTAGCTCGAGATGAGGGATCGTTTCCCTGCTTTCAACGGGAAAGAATGCCCGGCGTTCCCGTCGCATCTCAAGAGGAGGCACTCTCAACAGGAAAGGCGAGAGGAACTCCATGGTCGTACCACCATGCCAAGAGTCCCCCAGATGTCTCAGTCCATTCCAGAGGAACCTCTTTGCCCTGCACTGGCTCATCCTTCACGCCGAGGATCGAATCTCACCACGGTGGCACGAGGGACAGCCCTGTGGGAAAGCCTCGAGGGAAAACCACAGATCATTTGATCCATGCGAATGGAAGCGTGACATTGCTGCTACAACCTGGAAGGAAAGCGCACGTGCATGCCCCCACTCGAGACGAGGCCTGACTCCCCTGGGGAGACTCCAGAAGTACCCAAAGATCCATGTCAGCCCCTGAGAGGAATCCTCGGTTCCGGCCCTGACTCCACACAAGGTTTTTGGCCCCGGTATCGACGGGAGAGGAATCCCGAGAGGCCCCCTAGCAACTCGCATGGGGACTGGCCTCTCCTGAGGCCACCAGGGCGGGTCCCTGAGGTCCCCGTCGTAACTCCACAACACCTGCCGCAACTCGCGAAAATCCAGGAAGTTCTCCCTTCCGGGCGAGATGAGGCCTATTTCCGATGAGGCGTCTGGAGACTAATGACACCTAACCTCTGGAACTTCGAAAGGGTCTTTCACAACCTTGCTGCAACTCAAGAAGTTCACCGCCATACCCGTCTCCACTCGAGAGGAAGCACGATGGGCCCGCCCACATCCAGAGGAGCCCCGTTTCCCCCTCGTAGCTCGAGATGAGGGATCCGTTCCCTGCTTTCAACGGGAAAGAATTCCCGGCGTTCCCGTCGCATCTCAAGAGGATGTACTCTCAACAAGAAAGGCGAGAGGAACTCCATGGTAGTACCACCATGCCAAGAGTCCCCAAGATGTCTCAGTCCATTCCAGAGGAACCTCTTTGCCCTGCACTGGCTCATCTTTCATGCCGAGGATCGAATCACACCACGGTGGCACGTGGGACAGCCCTGTGGGAAAGCCTCGAGGGAAAGCCTCGAGGGAAAACCACAGATCCTTTGATTCACGCGACGGGAAGCGTGACATTGCTGCTACAACCTGAAAGGAAAGCGCACGTGAATGCCCCCACTCGAGACGAGGCCTGACTCCCCTGGGGAGACTCCAGAAGTACCCAAAGATCCATGTCAGCCCCTGAGAGGAATCCTCGGTTCCGGCCCTGACTCCACACAAGGTTTTTGGCCCCGGTATCGACGGGAGAGGAATCCCTAGAGGCACCCAAGCAACACGCATGGGAACTGGCCTCTCCTGAGGCCACCAGGGCGGGTCCCTGAGGTCCCCGTCGTAACTCGAGAACACCTGCCGCAACTCGAGAAAATCCAGGAAGTTCTCCCTTCCAGGCGAGATGAGGCCTATTTCCGATGAGGCGTCTGGAGTCTAATGACACCTAAACTCTGGAACTTCGAAAGGGTCTTTCACACCCTTGCTGCAACTCAAGAAGTTCACCGCCATACCGGTCTCCACTCGAGAGGAAGCACGATGGTCCCGCCCACATCCAGAGGAGCCCCGTTTCCCCCTCGTAGCTCGAGATGAGGGATCCTTTCTCTGCTTTCAACGGGAAAGAATTCCCGGCGTTCCCGTCGCATCTCAAGAGAAGGCACTCTCAACAGGAAAGGCGAGTGGAACTCCATGGTCGTACCACCATTCCAAGAGTCCCCCAGATGTCTCAGTCCATTCCAGAGGAACGTCTTTGCCCTGCACTGGCTCATCTTTCACGCCGAGGATCGACTCACACAATGGTGGCACGTGGTACAGCCCTGTGGGAGAGCCTCGAGGGAAAGCCTCGAGGGAAAACAACAGATCATTTGATCCACGCGACGGGAAGCGTGACATTGCTGCTACAGCCTGGAAGGAAAGCGCACGTGCATGCCCCCACTCGAGACGAGGCCTGACTCCCCTGGGGAGACTCCAGAAGTACCCAAAGATCCATGTCAGCCCCTGAGAAGAATCCTCGGTTCCGGCCCTGACTCCACACAAGATTTTTGGCCCCGGTATCGACGGGAGAGGAATCCCGAGAGGCCCCCTAGCAACTCGCATGGGGACTGGCCTCTCCTGAGGCCACCAGGGCGGGTCCCTGAGGTCCCCGTCGTAACTCGAGAACACCTGCCGCAACTCGAGAAAATCCAGGAAGTTCTCCCTTCCAGGCGAGATGAGGCCTATTTCCGATGAGGCGTCTGGAGACTCATGACACCTAAACTCTTGAATTTCGAAAGGGTCTTTCACACCCTTGCTGCAACTCAAGAAGTTCACCGCCATACCCGTCTCCACTTGAGAGGAAGCACGATGGTCCCGCCCACATCCAGAGGAGCCCCGTTTCCCCCTCGTAGCTCGAGATGAGGGATCCTTTCCCTACTTTCAACGGGAAAGAATTCCCGGCGTTCCCGTCGCATCTCAAGAGGAGGCACTCTCAACAGGAAAGGCGAGAGGAACTCCATGGTCGTACCACCATTTCAAGAGTCCCTCAGATGTCTCAGTCCATTGCAGGGGAACCTCTTTGCCCTGCACTGGCTCATCTTTCACGCCGAGGATCGACTCACACCACGGTGGCACGTGGGACAGCCCTTTGGGAAAGCCTCGAGGGAAAGCCTCGAGGGAAAAGCACAGATCCTTTGATACACGCGACGGGAAGCGTGACATTGCTGCTACAGCCTGGAAGGAAAGCGCACGTGCATGCCCCCACTCGAGACGAGGCCTGAATCCCCTGGGGAGACTCCAGAAGTACCCAAAGATCCATGTCAGCCCCTGAGAGGAATCCTCGGTTGTGGCCCTGACTCCACACAAGGTTTTTGGCCCCGGAATCGACGGGAGAGGAATCCCGAGAGGCCCCCTAGCAACTCGCATGGGGACTGGCCTCTCCTGAGGCCACCAGGGCGGGTCCCTGAGTTCCCCGTCGTAACTCGAGAACACCTGCCGCAACTCGAGAAAATCCAGGAAGTTCTCCCTTCCAGGCGAGATGAGGCCTATTTCCGATGAGGCGTCTGGAGACTAATGACACCTAACCTCTGGAACGTCGAAAGGGTCTTTCACACCCTTGCTGCAACTCAAGAAGTTCACTGCCATACCCGTCTCCACTCGAGAGGAAGCACGATGGTCCCGCCCACATCCACAGAAGCCCCGTTTCCCCCTCGTAGCTCGAGATAAGGGATCCTTTCCCTACTTTCAATGGGAAAGAATTCCCGGCGTTCCCGTCACATCCCAAGAGGAGGCACTCTCAACAGGAAAGGCGAGAGGAACTCCATGGTTGTACCACCATTCCAAGAGTCCCCCAGATGTCTCAGTCCATTCTAGAGGAACCTCTTTGCCCTGCACTGGCTCATCTTTCACCCCGAGGATCGACTCACACCACGGTGGCACGTGGGACAGCCCTGTGGGAAAGCCTCGAGGGAAAGCCTTGAGGGAAAACCACAGATCCTTTGATCCTCGCGACGGGAAGCGTGACATTGCTGCTACAGCCTGGAAGGAAAACGCACGTGCATGCCCCCACTCGAGACGAGGCCTGACTCCCCTGGGGAGACTCCAGAAGTACCCAAAGATCCATGTCAGCCCCTGAGAGGAATCCTCGGTTCCGGCCCTGAATCCACACATGGATTTTGGCCCCGGTATCGACGGGATAGGAATCCCGAGAGGCCCCCTAGCAACTCGCATGGGGACTGGCCTCTCCTGAGGCCACCAGGGCGGGTCCCTGAGGTCCCCGTCGTAACTCGAGAACACCTGCCGCAACTCGAGAAAATCCAGGAAGTTCTCCCTTCCAGGCGAGATGAGGCCTATATCCGATGAGGCGTCTGGAGACTAATGACACCTAACCTCTGGAACTTCGAAAGGGTCTGTCACACCCTTGCTGCAACTCAAGAAGTTCACCGCCATACCCGTCTCCACTCGAGAGGAAGCACGATGGTCCCGCCCACATCCAGAGGAGCCCCGTTTCCCACTCGGAGCTCAAGATGAGGGATCCTTTCCCTGCTTTCAACGGGAAAGAATTCCCGGCGTTCCCGGCGTATCTCTAGAGGAGGCACTCTCAACAGTAAAGGCGAGAGGAACCCCATGGTCGTACCACCATTCCAAGAGTCCCCCAGATGTCTCAGTCCATTCCAGAGGAAACTCTTTGCCCTGCACTGGCTCATCTTTCACCCCGAGGATCGACTCACACCACGGTGGCACGTGGGACAGCCCTGTGGGAGAGCGTCGAGGGAAAACCACAGATCCTTTGATCCTCGCGACGGGAAGCGTGACATTGCTGCTACAGCCTGGAAGGAAAGCGCACGTGCATGCCCCCACTCGAGACGAGGCCTGACTCCCCTGGGGAGACTCCAGAAGTACCCAAAGATCCATGACAGCCCCTGAGAGGAATCCTCGGTTCCGGCCCTGACTACACACAAGGCTTTTGGCCCCGGTATCGACGGGAGAAAAATCCCGAGCGGCCCCCTAGCAACTCGCATGGGGACTGGCCTCTCCTGAGGCCACCAGGGCGGGTCCCTGAGGTCCCCGTCGTAACGCGAGAACACCTGCCGCAACTCGAGAAAATCCGGGAAGTTCTCCCTTCCAGGCGAGATTAGGCCTATTTCCGATGAGGCGTCTGCAGACTAATGACACCTAACCTCTGGAACTTCGAAAGGGTCTTTACACCCTAGCTGCAACTCAAGAAGTTCACCGCCATAACCGTCTCCACTCGAGAGGAAGCACGATGGTCCCACCCACAAGCAGAGGAGCCCCGTTTCCCCCTCGTTGCTCGAGATGAGGGATCCTTTCCCTGCTTTCAACGGGAAAGAGTTCCCGGTGTTCCCGTCGCATCTCAAGAGGAGGCACTCTCAACAGGAAAGGCGAGAGGAACTCCATGGTCGTACCAACATGCCAAGAGTCCCCCAGATGTCTCAGTCCATTGCAGGGGAACCTCTTTGCCCTGCACTGGCTCGTCTTTCACGCCGAGGATCGACTCACACCACGGTGGCACGTGGGACAGCCCTGTGGGGAAGCCTCGAGGGAAACCCTCGAGGGAAAACCACAGATCCTTTGATCCACTCGACGGGAAGCGTGACATTTCTGCTACAGCCTGGAAGGAAAGCGCACGTGCATGCCCCCACTGGAGACGAGGCCTGACTCCACTGGGGAGACTCCAGAAGTACCCAAAGATCCATGTCAGCCCCTGAGAGGAATCCTCGGTTCCGGCCCTGACTCCACACAAGGTTTTTGGCCGCGGTATCGACGGGAGAGGAATCCTGAGAGGCCCCCTAGCAACTCGCATGGGGACTGGCCTCTCCTGAGGCCACCAGGGCGGGTCCCTGAGGTCCCCGTCGTAACTCGAGAACACCTGCCGCAACTCGAGAAAATCCAG
Organism: Capricornis sumatraensis; assembly: GCF_032405125.1. Lineage (NCBI taxonomy): Eukaryota > Metazoa > Chordata > Mammalia > Artiodactyla > Bovidae > Capricornis > Capricornis sumatraensis. The sequence goes on from NW_027184612.1 coordinate 5,884,186, forward strand.
GAAGTTCTCCCTTCCAGGCGAGATGAGGCCTATTTCCGATGAGGCGTCTGGAGTCTAATGACACCTAACCTCTGGAACTTCGAAAGGGTCTTTCACACCTTTGCTGCAACTCAAGAAGTTCACCGCCATACCCATCTCCACTCGAGAGGAAGCACGATGGTCCCGCCGACATCCAGAGGAGCCCAGTTTCCCTCTCGTAGCTCGAAATGAGGGATCCTATCCCTGCTTTCAACGGGAAAGAATTCCCGGCGTTCCTGCCGCATCTCAAGTGGAGGCACTCTCAACAGGAAGGCGAGAGGAACTCCATGGTCGTACCACCATTCCAAGAGTCCCCCAGATGTCTCAGTCCATTCCAGAGGAACCTCTTTGCCCTGCACTGGCTCATCTTTCACGCCGAGGATCGACTCACACCACGGTGGCACGTGGGACAGCCCTGTGGGAAAGCCTCGAGGGAAAGCCTCGAGGGAAAACCACAGATCCTTTGATCCACGCGACGGGAAAGGTGACATTGCTGCTACAGCCTGGAAGGAAAGCGCACGTGCATGCCTCCACTCGAGACGAGGCCTGACTCCCCTGGGGAGGCTCCAGAAGTACCCAAAGATCCATGTCAGCCCTTGAGAGGAATCCTCGGTTCCGGCCCTGACTCCACACAAGGTTTTTGTCCCCGGTATCGACGGGAGAGGAATCCCGAGAGGCCCCCTAGCAACTCGCATGGGGACTGGCCTCTCCTGAGGCCACCAGGGCGGGTTCCTGAGGTCCCCGTCGTAACTCGAGAACACCTGCCGCATCTCGAGAAAATCCAGGAAGTTCTCCCTTCCAGGCGAGATGAGGCCTATTTCCGATGAGGCGTCTGGAGACTAATGACACCTAACCTCTGGATCTTCGAAAGGGTCTTTCACACCCTCGATGCAACTCAATAAGTTGACCGCCATACCCGCCTCCACTGGAGAGGAAGCACGATGGTCCCGCCCACATCCAGAGGAGCCCCGTTTCCCCCTCGTAGCTCGAGATGAGGGATCCTTTCCCTGCTTTCAACGGGAAAGAATGCCCGGCGTTCCCGTCGCATCTCAAGAGGAGGCACTCTCAACAGGAAAGGCGAGAGGAACTCCATGGTCGTACCACCATGCCAAGAGTCCCCCAGATGTCTCAGTCCATTCCAGAGGAACCTCTTTGCCCTGCACTGGCTCATCTTCCACGCCGAGGATCGACTCACACCACGGTGGCACGTGGGACAGCCCTGTGGGAAAGCCTCGAGGGAAAGCCTTGAGGGAAAACCACAGATCCTTTGATCCACTCGACGGGAAGCGTGACATTGCTGCTACAGCCGGAAGGAATGCGCACGTGCATGCCCCCACTCGAGACGAGGCCTGACTCCTCTGGGGAGACTCCAGAAGTACCCAAAGATCCATGTCAGCCCCTGAGAGGAATCCTCGGTTCCGGCCCTGACTCCACACAAGGTTTTTGGCCCCGGAATCGACGGGAGAGGAATCCCGAGAAGCCCCCTAGCAACTCGCATGGGGACTGGCCTCTCCTGAGGCCACCAGGGCGGGTCCCTGAGGTCCCCGTCGTAACTCGAGAACACCTGCCGCTACTCGAAAAATCCAGGAAGTTCTCCCTTCCAGGCGAGATGAGGCCTTTTTCGGATGAGGCGTCTGGAGGCTAATGACACCTAACCTCTGGAACTTCGAAATGGTCTTTCACACCCTTGCTGCAACTCAAGATGTTCACCGCCATTCCCGTCTCCACTCGAGAGGAAGCACGATGGTCCCGCCCACACCCAGAGGAGCCTCGTTTCCCCCTCGTAGCTCGAGATGAGGGATCTTTCCCTGCTTTCAACGGGAAAGAATTCCCTGCATTCCCGTCGCATCTCAAGAGGAGGCACTCTGAACAGGAAAGGCGAGAGGAACTCCATGGTCGTACGACCATTCCAAAAGTCCCCCAGATGTCTCAGTCCATTCCAGAGGAACCTCTTTGCCCTGCACTGGCTCATCTTTCACCCCGAGGATCGACTCACACCACGGTGGCACGTGGGACAGCCCTGTGGGAGAGCCTCGAGGGAAAGCCACGAGGGAAAACCACAGAACCTTTGATCCTCGCGACGGGAAGCGAGACATTGCTGCTACAGCCTGGAAGGAAAGAGCACGTGCGTGCCCCCACTCGAGACGAGGCCTGACTCCCCTGGGGAGACTCCAGAAGTACCCAAAGATCCATGTCAGCCCCTGAGAGGAATCCTCGGTTCCGGCCCTGACTCCACACAAGGTTTTTGGCCCCGGTATCGACGGGAGAGGAATCCCGAGCGGACCCCTAGCAACTCGCATGTGGACTGGCCTCTCCTGAGGCCACCAGGGCGGGTCCCTGAGGTCCCCGTGGTAACTCGAGAACACCTACCGCAACTCGAGAAAATCCGGGAAGTTCTCCCTTCCAGGCGAGATGAGGCCTATTTCCGATGAGGCGTCTGGAGACTAATGACACCTAACCTCTGGAACTTCGAAAGGGTTTTTCACACCCTTGCTGCAACTCAAGAAGTTCACCGCCATACCCGTCTCCACTGGAGAGGAAGCACGACGGTCCCGCCCACATCCAGAGAAGCCCCGTTTCCCCCTCGTAGCTCGAGATGAGGGATCCTGTCCCTGCTTTCAACGGGAAAGAATTCCCGGCGTTCCCGTCGCATCTCAAGAGGAGGCACTCTCAACAGGAAAGGCGAGAGGAACTCCATGGTCGTACCACCATTCCAAGAGTCCCCCAGATGTCTCAGTCCATTGCAGGGGAACCTCTTTGCCCTGCACGGACTGGTCTTTCACGCCGAGGATCAACTCACACCACGGTGGCACTTGGGACAGCCCTGTGGGAAAGCCTCGAGGGAAAGCCTCGAGGGAAAACCACAGATCCTTTGATCCACGCGATGGGAAGCGTGACATTGCTGCTACTGCCTGGAAGGAAAGCGCACGTGCATCAACCCACTCGAGACGAGGCCTGACTCCCCTGGGGAGACTCCAGAAGTACCCAAAGATCCATGTCAGCCCCTGAGAGGAATCCTCGGTTGCGGCCCTGACTCCACACAAGGTTTTTGGCACTGGAATCGACGGGAGAGGAATCCCGAGAGGCCCCCTAGCAACTCGCATGGGGACTGGCCTCTCGTGAGGCAACCAGGGCGGGTCCCTGAGGTCCCCGTCGTAACTCGAGAACACCTGCCGCAACTCGAGAAAATCCAGGAAGTTCTCCCTTCCAGGCGAGATGAGGCCTATTTCCGATGAGGAGTCTGGAGACTAATGACACCTAACCTCTGGAACTTCGAAAGGGTCTTTCACACCCTTGCTGCAACTCAAGAAGTTCACCGCCATACCCGTCTCCACTCGAGAGGAAGCACGATGGTCCCGCCCACATCCAGAGGAGCCCTGTTTCCTCCTCGGAGCTCGAGATGATGGATCCTTTCCCTGCTTTCAACGGGAAAGAATTCCCGGCGTTCCCGGCGCATCTCAAGAGGAGGCACTCTCAACAGGACAGGCGAGAGGAACTCCATGGTCGTACCACCATTCCAAGAGTCCCCCAGATGTCTCAGTCCATTCCAGAGGAACCTCTTGGCTCTGAACTGGCTCATCTTTCACGCCGAGGATCGACTCACACCACGGAGGCACGTGGGACAGCCCTGTGGGAAAGCCTCGAGGGAAAGCCTCGAGGGAAAACCACAGATCCTTTGATCCACGCGACGGGAAGCGTGACATTGCTGCTACAGCCTGGAAGGAAAGCGCACGTGCATGCCCCCACTCGAGACGAGGCCTGAATCCCCAGGGGAGACTCCAGCAGTACCCATAGATCCATGTCAGCCCCTGAGAGGAATCCTCGGTTGCGGCCCTGACTCCACACAAGGTTTTTGGCCCCGGTATCGTCGGGAGAGGAAGCCCGAGAGGCCCCCTAGCAACTCGCATGGGGACTGGCCTCTGATGGGGCCACCAGGGCGGGTCCCTGAGGTCCCCGTCGTAACTCGAGAACACCTGCCGCATCTCGAGAAAATCCAGGAAGTTCTCCCTTCCAGGCGAGATGAGGCCTATATCCGATGAGGCGTCTGGAGACTAATGACACCTAACCTCTGGATCTTCGAAAGGGTCTTTCAAACCCTCGCTGCAACTCAAGAAGTTGACCGCCATACCCGCCTCCACTGGAGAGGAAGCACAATGGTCCCGCCCACATCCAGAGGAGCCCCATTTCCCCCTCGGAGCTCGAGATGAGGGATCCTTTCCCTGCTTTCAACGGGAAAGAATGCCCGGCGTTCCCGTCGCATCTCAAGAGGAGGCACTCTCAACAGGAAAGGCGAGAGGAACTCCATGGTCGTACCACCATGCCAAGAGTCCCCCAGATGTCTCAGTCCATTCCAGAGGAACCTCTTTGCCCTGCACTGGCTCATCTTCCACGCCGAGGATCGACTCACACCACGGTGGCACGTGGGACAGCCCTGTGGGAAAGCCTCGAGGGAAAGCCTCGAGGGAAAACCACAGATCCTTTGATCCACGCGACGGGAAGTGTGACATTGCTGCTACAGCCTGGAAGGAAAGCGCACGTGCATGCCCCCACTCGAGACGAGGCCTGACTCCCCTGGGGAGACTCCAGAAGTACCCAAAGATCCATGTCAGCCCCTGAGAGGAATCCTCGGTTCCGGCCCTGACTCCACACAAGGTTTTTGGCCCCGGTATCGACAGGAGAGGAATCCCGAGAGGCCCCCTAGCAACTCGCATGGGGACTGGCCTCTCCTGAGGCCACCAGGGCGGGTCCATGAGGTCCCCGTCGTAACTCGAGAACACCTGCCGCATCTCGAGAAAATCCAGGAAGTTCTCCCTTCCAGGCGAGATGAGGCCTATTTCCGATGAGGTGTCTGGAGACTAATGACACCTAACCTCTGGAACTTCGAAAGGGTCTTTCACACCCTTGCTGCAACTCAAGAAGTTCACCGCCATACCCGTCTCCACTCGAGAGGAAGCACGATGGTCCCGCCCACATCCAGAGGAGCCAAGTTTCCCCCTCGGAGCTCGAGTTGATGGATCCTTTCCCTGCTTTCAACGGGAACGAATTCCCGGCGTTCCCGTCGCATCTCAAGAGGAGGCACTCTCAACAGGAAAGGCGAGAGGAACTCCATGGTCTTACCACCATTCCAAAAGTCCCCCAGATGTCTCAGTCCATTCCAGAGGAACCTCTTTGCCCTGCACTGGCTCATCTTTCACGCCGAGGATCTACTCACACCACGGTGGCACGTGGGACAGCCCTGTGGGAAAGCCTCGAGGGAAAGCCTCGAGGGAAACTACAGATCCTTTAATCCACTCGACGGGGAGCGTGACATTGCTCCCTCAGCCTGGAAGGAAAGCGCACGTGCATGCCCCCACTCGAGACGAGGCCTGACTCCCCTGGGGAAACTCCAGAAATACCCAAAGATCCATGTCAGCCCCTGAGAGGAATCCTCGGTTCTGGCCCTGACTCCACACAAGGTTTTTGGCCCCGGTATCGACGGGAGAGGAATCCCGAGAGGCCCCCTAGCAACTCGAATGGGGACTGGCCTCTCCTGAGGCCACCAGGGCGGGTCCCTGAGGTCCCCGTCGTAACTCGAGAACACCTGCCGCAACTCGAGAAAATCCAGGAAGTTCTCCCTTCCAGGCGAGATGAGGCCTATTACCGATGAGGCGTCTGGAGACTAATGACACCTAACCTCTCGAACTTCGAAAGGGTCTTTCACACCCTCGCTGCAACTCAAGAAGTTCACCGCCATACCCGTCTCCACTCGAGAGGAAGCACGATGGTCCCGCCCACATCCAGAGGAGCCCCGTTTCCCCCTCGTAGCTCGAGATGAGGGATCCTTTCCCTGCTTTCAACGGGAAAGAATGCCCGGCGTTCCCGTCGCATCTCAAGAGGAGGCACTCTCAACAGGAAAGGCGAGAGGAACTCCATGGTCGTACCACCATGCCCAGAGCACCCAGATGTCTCAGTCCATTCCAGAGGAACCTCTTTGCCCTGCACTGGCTCATCTTTCACGCCGAGGATCGACTCACACCACGGTGGCACGTGGGACAGCCCTGTGGGAAAGCCTCGAGGGAAAGCCTCGAGGGCAAACCACAGATCCTTTGATCCACGCGACGGGAAATGTGACATTGCTGCTACATCCTGGAAGGAAAGCGCACGTGCATGCCCCCACTCGAGACGAGGCCTGACTCCCCTGGGGAGACTCCAGAAGTACCCAAAGATCCATGTCAGCCCCTGAGAGGAATCCTCAGTTTCGGCCCTGACTCCACACAAGGTTTTTGGCGCCGGTATCGACGGGAGAGGAATCTCGAGAGGCCCCCTAGCAACTCGCATGGGGACTGGCCTCTCCTGAGGCCACCAGGGCGGGTCCCTGAGGTCCCCGTCGTAACTCGAGAACACCTGCCACAACTCGAGAAAATCCCGGAAGTTCTCCCTTGCAGGCGAGATGAGGCCTATTTCCGATGAGGCGTCTGGAGACTAATGACACTTAACCTCTGGAACTTCGAAAGGGTCTTTCACACCCTCGCTGCAACTCAAGAAGTTCCCCGCCATACCCGTCTCCACTCGAGAGGAAGCACGATGGTCCCGCCCACATCCAGAGGAGCCCCGTTTCCGCCTCGTAGCTCGAGATGAGGGATCCTTTCCCTGCTTTCAACGGGAAAAAATTCCCTGCATTCCCGTCGCATCTCAAGAGGAGGCACTCTCAACAGGAAAGGCGAGAGGAACTCCATGGTCGTACCACCATGCCAAGAGTCCCCCAGATGTCTCAGTCCATTCCAGAGGAACCTCTTTGCCCTGCACTGGCTCATCTTTCACGCCGAGGATCGAATCTCACCACTTTGGCACGTGGGACAGCCCTGTGGGAAAGCCTCGAGGGAAAGCCTCGAGGGAAAAGCACAGATCCTTTGATCCACGCGACGGGAAGCGTGACATTGCTGCTACAGCCTGGAAGGAAAGCGCACGTGCATGCCTCCACTCGAGACGAGGCCTGACTCCCCTGGGGAGACTCCAGAAGTACCCAAAGATCCATGTCAGAACCTGAGAGGAATCCTCGGTTCCGGCCCTGACTCCACACAAGGTTTATGGCCCCGGTATCGACGGGAGAGGAATCCCGAGAGGCCCCCTAGCAACTTGCATGGGGACTGGCCGTTGCTGAGGCCACCAGGGCGGGTCCCTGAGGTCCCCGTCGTAACTCGAGAACACCTGCCGCAACTCGAGAAAATGCAGGAAGTTCTCCCTTCCAGGAGAGATGAGGCCTATTTCCGATGAGGCGTCTGGAGACTAATGACACTTAAACTCTGGAACTTCGAAAGGGCCTTTCACACCCTTGCTGCAACTCAAGAAGTTCACCGCCATACCGGTCTCCACTCGAGAGGAAGCACGATGTTCCCGCCCACATCCAGAGGAGCCCTGTTTCCCCCTCGTAGCTCAAGATGAGGGATCCTTTCCCTACATTCAACGGGAAAGAATTCCCGGCATTCCCGTCACATCTCAAGAGGAGGCACTCTCAACAGGAAAGGCGAGAGGAACTCCATGGTCGTACCACCATGCCCAGAGCCCCCAGATGTCTCAGTCCATTCCAGAGGAACCTCTTTGCCCTGCACTGGCTCATCTTTCACGCCGAGGATCGACTCACACCACGGTGGCACGTGGGACAGCCCTGTGGGAAAGCCTCGAGGGAAAGCCTCGAGGGAAAACCACAGATCCTTTGATCCACGCGACGGGAAACGTGACGTTGCTGCTACATCCTGGAAGGAAAGCGCACGTGCATGCCCCCACTCGAGACGAGGCCTGACTCCCCTGGGGAGACTCCAGAAGTACCCAAAGATCCATGTCAGCCCCTGAGAGGAATCCTCAGTTCCGGCCCTGACTCCACACAAGGTTTTTGGCCCCGGTATCGACGGGAGAGGAATCTCGAGAGGCCCCCTAGCAACTCGCATGGGGACTGGCCTCTCCTGAGGCCACCAGGGCGGGTCCCTGAGGTCCCCGTCGTAACTCGAGAACACCTGCCGCATCTCGAGAAAATCCAGGAAGTTCTCCCTTCCAGGCGAGATGAGGCCTATATCCGATGAGGCGTCTGGAGACTAATGACACCTAACCTCTGGATCTTCGAAAGGGTCTTTCAAACCCTCGCTGCAACTCAAGAAGTTGACCGCCATACCCGCCTCCACTGGAGAGGAAGCACAATGGTCCCGCCCACATCCAGAGGAGCCCCGTTTCCCCCTCGTAGCTCGAGATGAGGGATCCTTTCCCTGCTTTCAACGGGAAAGAATGCCCGGCGTTCCCGTCGCATCTCAAGAGGAGGCACTCTCAACAGGAAAGGCGAGAGGAACTCCATGGTCGTACCACCATGCCAAGAGTCCCCCAGATGTCTCAGTCCATTCCAGAGGAACCTCTTTGCCCTGCACTGGCTCATCTTCCACGCCGAGGATCGACTCACACCACGGTGGCACGTGGGACAGCCCTGTGGGAAAGCCTCGAGGGAAAGCCTCGAGGGAAAACCACAGATCCTTTGATCCACGCGACGGGAAGTGTGACATTGCTGCTACAGCCTGGAAGGAAAGCGCACGTGCATGCCCCCACTCGAGACGAGGCCTGACTCCCCTGGGGAGACTCCAGAAGTACCCAAAGATCCATGTCAGCCCCTGAGAGGAATCCTCGGTTCCGGCCCTGACTCCACACAAGGTTTTTGGCCCCGGTATCAACGGGAGAGGAATCCCGAGAGGCCCCCTAGCAACTCGAATGGGGACTGGCCTCTCCTGAGGCCACCAGGGCGGGTCCCTGAGGTCCCCGTCGTAACTCGAGAACACCTGCCGCAACTCGAGAAAATCCAGGAAGTTCTCCCTTCCAGGCGAGATGAGGCCTATTACCGATGAGGCGTCTGGAGACTAATGACACCTAACCTCTCGAACTTCGAAAGGGTCTTTCACACCCTCGCTGCAACTCAGGAAGTTCACCGCCATACCCGTCTCCACTCGAGAGGAAGCACGATGGTCCCGCCCACATCCAGAGGAGCCCCGTTTCCCCCTCGTAGCTCGAGATGAGGGATCCTTTCCCTGCTTTCAACGGGAAAGAATGCCCGGCGTTCCCGTCGCATCTCAAGAGGAGGCACTCTCAACAGGAAAGGCGAGAGGAACTCCATGGTCGTACCACCATGCCCAGAGCCCCCAGATGTCTCAGTCCATTCCAGAGGAACCTCTTTGCCCTGCACTGGCTCATCTTTCACGCCGAGGATCGACTCACACCACGGTGGCACGTGGGACAGCCCTGTGGGAAAGCCTCGAGGGAAAGCCTCGAGGGCAAACCACAGATCCTTTGATCCACGCGACGGGAAATGTGACATTGCTGCTACATCCTGGAAGGAAAGCGCACGTGCATGCCCCCACTCGAGACGAGGCCTGACTCCCCTGGGGAGACTCCAGAAGTACCCAAAGATCCATGTCAGCCCCTGAGAGGAATCCTCAGTTTCGGCCCTGACTCCACACAAGGTTTTTGGCCCCGGTATCGACGGGAGAGGAATCTCGAGAGGCCCCCTAGCAACTCGCATGGGGACTGGCCTCTCCTGAGGCCACCAGGGCGGGTCCCTGAGGTCCCCGTCGTAACTCGAGAACACCTGCCACAACTCGAGAAAATCCCGGAAGTTCTCCCTTCCAGGCGAGATGAGGCCTATTTCCGATGAGGCGTCTGGAGACTAATGACACTTAACCTCTGGAACTTCGAAAGGGTCTTTCACACCCTCGCTGCAACTCAAGAAGTTCCCCGCCATACCCGTCTCCACTCGAGAGGAAGCACGATGGTCCCGCCCACATCCAGAGGAGCCCCGTTTCCGCCTCGTAGCTCGAGATGAGGGATCCTTTCCCTGCTTTCAACGGGAAAAAATGCCCGGCATTCCCGTCGCATCTCAAGAGGAGGCACTCTCAACAGGAAAGGCGAGAGGAACTCCATGGTCGTACCACCATGCCAAGAGTCCCCCAGATGTCTCAGTCCATTCCAGAGGAACCTCTTTGCCCTGCACTGGCTCATCTTTCACGCCGAGGATCGAATCTCACCACTTTGGCACGTGGGACAGCCCTGTGGGAAAGCCTCGAGGGAAAGCCTCGAGGGAAAAGCACAGATCCTTTGATCCACGCGACGGGAAGCGTGACATTGCTGCTACAGCCTGGAAGGAAAGCGCACGTGCATGCCTCCACTCGAGACGAGGCCTGGCTCCCCTGGGGAAACTCCAGAAATACCCAAAGATCCATGTCAGCCCCTGAGAGGAATCCTCGGTTCCGGCCCTGACTCCACACAAGGTTTTTGGCCCCGGTATCGATGGGAGAGGAATCCCGAGAGGCCCCCTAGCAACTCGAATGGGGACTGGCCTCTCCTGAGGCCACCAGGGAGGGTCCCTGAGGTCCCCGTCGTAACTCGAGAACACCTGCCGCAACTCGAGAAAATCCAGGAAGTTCTCCCTTCCAGGCGAGATGAGTCCTATTACCGATGAGGCGTCTGGAGACTAATGACACCTAACCTCTCGAACTTCGAAAGGGTCTTTCACACCCTCGCTGCAACTCAAGAAGTTCACCGCCATACCGGTCTCCACTCGAGAGGAAGCACGATGGTCCCGCCCACATCCAGAGGAGCCCTGTTTCCCCCTCGTAGCTCAAGATGAGGGATCCTTTCCCTGCATTCAATGGGAAAGAATTCCCGGCGTTCCCGTCACATCTCAAGAGGAGGCACTCTCAACAGGAAAGGCGAGAGGAACTCCATGGTCGTACCACCATGCCCAGAGCCCCCAGATGTCTCAGTCCATTCCAGAGGAACCTCTTGGCTCTGAACTGGCTCATCTTTCACGCCGAGGATCGACTCACACCACGGTGGCACGTGGGACAGCCCTGTGAGAAAGCCTCGAGGGAAAGCCTCGACGGAAAACAACAGATCCTTTGATCCACGCGACGGGAAGCATGACATTGCTGCTACAGCCTGAAAGGAAAGCGCACGTGCATGCCTCCACTCGAGACGAGGCCTGACTCCCCTGGGGAGACTCCAGAAGTACCCAAAGATCCATGTCAGAACCTGAGAGGAATCCTCGGTTCCGGCCCTGACTCCACACAAGGTTTATGGCCCCGGTATCGACGGGAGAGGAATCCCGAGAGGCCCCCTAGCAACTCGCATGGGGACTGGCCTCTCCTGAGGCCACCAGGGCGGGTCCATGAGGTCCCCGTCGTAACTCGAGAACACCTGCCGCATCTCGAGAAAATCCAGGAAGTTCTCCCTTCCAGGCGAGATGAGGCCTATTTCCGATGAGGTGTCTGGAGACTAATGACACCTAACCTCTGGAACTTCGAAAGGGTCTTTCACACCCTTGCTGCAACTCAAGAAGTTCACCGCCATACCCGTCTCCACTCGAGAGGAAGCACGATGGTCCCGCCCACATCCAGAGGAGCCCCGTTTCCCCCTCGTAGCTCGAGATGAGGGATCCTTTCCCTGCTTTCAACGGGAAAGAATGCCCGGCGTTCCCGTCGCATCTCAAGAGGAGGCACTCTCAACAGGAAAGGCGAGAGGAACTCCATGGTCGTACCACCATGCCCAGAGCACCCAGATGTCTCAGTCCATTCCAGAGGAACCTCTTTGCCCTGCACTGGCTCATCTTTCACGCCGAGGATCGACTCACACCACGGTGGCACGTGGGACAGCCCTGTGGGAAAGCCTCGAGGGAAAGCCTCGAGGGAAAAGCACAGATCCTTTGATCCACGCGACGGGAAGCGTGACATTGCTGCTACAGCCTGGAAGGAAAGCGCACGTGCATGCCTCCACTCGAGACGAGGCCTGGCTCCCCTGGGGAAACTCCAGAAATACCCAAAGATCCATGTCAGCCCCTGAGAGGAATCCTCGGTTCCGGCCCTGACTCCACACAAGGTTTTTGGCCCCGGTATCGATGGGAGAGGAATCCCGAGAGGCCCCCTAGCAACTCGAATGGGGACTGGCCTCTCCTGAGGCCACCAGGGAGGGTCCCTGAGGTCCCCGTCGTAACTCGAGAACACCTGCCGCAACTCGAGAAAATCCAGGAAGTTCTCCCTTCCAGGCGAGATGAGTCCTATTACCGATGAGGCGTCTGGAGACTAATGACACCTAACCTCTCGAACTTCGAAAGGGTCTTTCACACCCTCGCTGCAACTCAAGAAGTTCACCGCCATACCGGTCTCCACTCGAGAGGAAGCACGATGGTCCCGCCCACATCCAGAGGAGCCCTGTTTCCCCCTCGTAGCTCAAGATGAGGGATCCTTTCCCTGCATTCAATGGGAAAGAATTCCCGGCGTTCCCGTCACATCTCAAGAGGAGGCACTCTCAACAGGAAAGGCGAGAGGAACTCCATGGTCGTACCACCATGCCCAGAGCCCCCAGATGTCTCAGTCCATTCCAGAGGAACCTCTTGGCTCTGAACTGGCTCATCTTTCACGCCGAGGATCGACTCACACCACGGTGGCACGTGGGACAGCCCTGTGAGAAAGCCTCGAGGGAAAGCCTCGACGGAAAACAACAGATCCTTTGATCCACGCGACGGGAAGCATGACATTGCTGCTACAGCCTGAAAGGAAAGCGCACGTGCATGCCTCCACTCGAGACGAGGCCTGACTCCCCTGGGGAGACTCCAGAAGTACCCAAAGATCCATGTCAGAACCTGAGAGGAATCCTCGGTTCCGGCCCTGACTCCACACAAGGTTTATGGCCCCGGTATCGACGGGAGAGGAATCCCGAGAGGCCCCCTAGCAACTCGCATGGGGACTGGCCTCTCCTGAGGCCACCAGGGCGGGTCCATGAGGTCCCCGTCGTAACTCGAGAACACCTGCCGCATCTCGAGAAAATCCAGGAAGTTCTCCCTTCCAGGCGAGATGAGGCCTATTTCCGATGAGGTGTCTGGAGACTAATGACACCTAACCTCTGGAACTTCGAAAGGGTCTTTCACACCCTTGCTGCAACTCAAGAAGTTCACCGCCATACCCGTCTCCACTCGAGAGGAAGCACGATGGTCCCGCCCACATCCAGAGGAGCCCCGTTTCCCCCTCGTAGCTCGAGATGAGGGATCCTTTCCCTGCTTTCAACGGGAAAGAATGCCCGGCGTTCCCGTCGCATCTCAAGAGGAGGCACTCTCAACAGGAAAGGCGAGAGGAACTCCATGGTCGTACCACCATGCCCAGAGCACCCAGATGTCTCAGTCCATTCCAGAGGAACCTCTTTGCCCTGCACTGGCTCATCTTTCACGCCGAGGATCGACTCACACCACGGTGGCACGTGGGACAGCCCTGTGGGAAAGCCTCGAGGGAAAGCCTCGAGGGAAAACCACAGATCCTTTGATCCACGCGACGGGAAACGTGACATTGCTGCTACATCCTGGAAGGAAAGCGCACGTGCATGCCCCCACTCGAGACGAGGCCTGACTCCCCTGGGGAGACTCCAGAAGTACCCAAAGATCCATGTCAGCCCCTGAGAGGAATCCTCAGTTCCGGCCCTGACTCCACACAAGGTTTTTGGCCCCGGTATCGACGGGAGAGGAATCTCGAGAGGCCCCCTAGCAACTCGCATGGGGACTGGCCTCTCCTGAGGCCACCAGGGCGGGTCCCTGAGGTCCCCGTCGTAACTCAAGAACACCTGCCGCAACTCGAGAAAATCCAGGAAGTTCTCCCTTCCAGGCGAGATGAGTCCTATTACCGATGAGGCGTCTGGAGACTAATGACACCTAACCTCTCGAACTTCGAAAGGGTCTTTCACACCCTCGCTGCAACTCAAGAAGTTCACCGCCATACCGGTCTCCACTCGAGAGGAAGCACGATGGTCCCGCCCACATCCAGAGGAGCCCTGTTTCCCCCTCGTAGCTCAAGATGAGGGATCCTTTCCCTGCATTCAATGGGAAAGAATTCCCGGCGTTCCCGTCACATCTCAAGAGGAGGCACTCTCAACAGGAAAGGCGAGAGGAACTCCATGGTCGTACCACCATGCCCAGAGCCCCCAGATGTCTCAGTCCATTCCAGAGGAACCTCTTGGCTCTGAACTGGCTCATCTTTCACGCCGAGGATCGACTCACACCACGGTGGCACGTGGGACAGCCCTGTGGGAAAGCCTCGAGGGAAAGCCTCGACGGAAAACAACAGATCCTTTGATCCACGCGACGGGAAGCATGACATTGCTGCTACAGCCTGAAAGGAAAGCGCACGTGCATGCCTCCACTCGAGACGAGGCCTGACTCCCCTGGGGAGACTCCAGAAGTACCCAAAGATCCATGTCAGAACCTGAGAGGAATCCTCGGTTCCGGCCCTGACTCCACACAAGGTTTATGGCCCCGGTATCGACGGGAGAGGAATCCCGAGAGGCCCCCTAGCAACTCGCATGGGGACTGGTCTCTCCTGAGGCCACCAGGGCGGGTCCCTGAGGTCCCCGTCGTAACTCGAGAACACCTGCCGCAACTCGAGAAAATCCAGGAAGTTCTCCTTTCCAGGCGAGATGAGGCCTATTACCGATGAGGTGTCTGGAGACTAATGACACCTAACCTCTGGAACTTCGAAAGGGTCTTTCACACCCTTGCTGCAACTCAAGAAGTTCACCGCCATACCCATCTCCACTCGAGAGGAAGCACGATGGTCCCGCCCACATCCAGAGGAGCCCCGTTTCCCCCTCGGAGCTCGAGATGAGGGATCCTTTCCCTGCTTTCAACGGGAAAGAATTCCCGGCGTTCCCGTCGCATCTCAAGAGGAGGCACTCTCAACAGGAAAGGCGAGAGGAACTCCATGGTCTTACCACCATTCCAAAAGTCCCCCAGATGTCTCAGTCCATTCCAGAGGAACCTCTTTGCCCTGCACTGGCTCATCTTTCACGCCGAGGAGCTACTCACACCACGGTGGCACGTGGGACAGCCCTGTGGGAAAGCCTCGAGGGAAAGCCTCGAAGGAAACCACAGATCCTTTAATCCACTCGACGGGGAGCGTGACATTGCTCCCTCAGCCTGGAAGGAAAGGGCACGTGCATGCCCCCACTCGAGACGAGGCCTGACTCCCCTGGGGAAACTCCAGAAATACCCAAAGATCCATGTCAGCCCCTGAGAGGAATCCTCGGTTCCGGCCCTGACTCCACACAAGGTTTTTGGCCCCGGTATCGACGGGAGAGGAATCCCGAGAGGCCCCCTAGCAACTTGAATGGGGACTGGCCTTTCCTGAGGCCACCAGGGCGGGTCCCTGAGGTCCCCGTCGTAACTCGAGAACACCTGCCGCAACTCGAGAAAATCCAGGAAGTTCTCCCTTCCAGGCGAGATGAGGCCTATTACCGATGAGGCGTCTGGAGACTAATGACACCTAACCTCTCGAACTTCGAAAGGGTCTTTCACACCCTCGCTGCAACTCAAGAAGTTCACCGCCATACCGGTCTCCACTCGAGAGGAAGCACGATGGTCCCGCCCACATCCAGAGGAGCCCTGTTTCCCCCTCGTAGCTCAAGATGAGGGATCCTTTCCCTGCATTCAATGGGAAAGAATTCCCGGCGTTCCCGTCACATCTCAAGAGGAGGCACTCTCAACAGGAAAGGCGAGAGGAACTCCATGGTCGTACCACCATGCCCAGAGCCCCCAGATGTCTCAGTCCATTCCAGAGGAACCTCTTGGCTCTGAACTGGTTCATCTTTCACGCCGAGGATCGACTCACACCACGGTGGCACGTGGGACAGCCCTGTGGGAAAGCCTCGAGGGAAAGCCTCGACGGAAAACAACAGATCCTTTGATCCACGCGACGGGAAGCATGACATTGCTGCTACAGCCTGAAAGGAAAGCGCACGTGCATGCCTCCACTCGAGACGAGGCCTGACTCCCCTGGGGAGACTCCAGAAGTATCCAAAGATCCATGTCAGAACCTGAGAGGAATCCTCGGTTCCGGCCCTGACTCCACACAAGGTTTATGGCCCCGGTATCGACGGGAGAGGAATCCCGAGAGGCCCCCTAGCAACTAGCATGGGGACTGGCCGTTGCTGAGGCCACCAGGGCGGGTCCCTGAGGTCCCCGTCGTAACTCGAGAACACCTGCCGCAACTCGAGAAAATGCAGGAAGTTCTCCCTTCCAGGAGAGATGAGGCCTATTTCCGATGAGGCGTCTGGAGACTAATGACACCTAAACTCTGGAACTTCGAAAGGGCCTTTCACACCCTTGCTGCAACTCAAGAAGTTCACCGCCATAACGGTCTCCACTCGAGAGGAAGCACGATGGTCCCGCCCACATCCAGAGGAGCCCTGTTTCCCCCTCGTAGCTCAAGATGAGGGATCCTTTCCCTGCATTCAATGGGAAAGAATTCCCGGCGTTCCCGTCACATCTCAAGAGGAGGCATTCTCAACAGGAAAGGCGAGAGGAACTCCATGGTCGTACCACCATGCCCAGAGCCCCCAGATGTCTCAGTCCATTCCAGAGGAACCTCTTTGCCCTGCACTGGCTCATCTTTCACGCCGAGGATCGACTCACACCACGGTGGCACGTGGGACAGCCCTGTGGGAAAGCCTCGAGGGAAAGCCTCGAGGGAAAACCACAGATCCTTTGATCCACGCGACGGGAAACGTGACATTGCTGCTACATCCTGGAAGGAAAGCGCACGTGCATGCCCCCACTCGAGACGAGGCCTGACTCCCCTGGGGAGACTCCAGAAGTACCCAAAGATCCATGTCAGCCCCTGAGAGGAATCCTCAGTTCCGGCCCTGACTCCACAAAAGGTTTTTGGCCCCGGTATCGACGGGAGAGGAATCTCGAGAGGCCCCCTAGCAACTCGCATGGGGACTGGCCTCTCCTGAGGCCACCAGGGCGGGTCCCTGAGGTCCCCGTCGTAACTCGAGAACACCTGCCGCAACTCGAGAAAATCCAGGAAGTTCTCCCTTCCAGGCGAGATGAGGCCTATTTCCGATGAGGCGTCTAGAGACTAATGACACCTAAACTCTGGAACTTCGAAAGGGTCTTTCACACCTTTGCTGCAACTCAAGAAGTGCACCGCCATACCCAGCTCCACTCGAGAGGAAGCACGATGGTCCCGCCGACATCCAGAGGAGCCCAGTTTCCCTCTCGTAGCTCGAAATGAGGGATCCTATCCCTGCTTTCAACGGGAAAGAATTCCCGGCGTTCCTGCCGCATCTCAAGTGGAGGCACTCTCAACAGGAAGGCGAGAGGAACTCCATGGTCGTACCACCATTCCAAGAGTCCCCCAGATGTCTCAGTCCATTCCAGAGGAACCTCTTTGCCCTGCACTGGCTCATCTTTCACGCCGAGGATCGACTCACACCACGGTGGCACGTGGGACAGCCCTGTGGGAAAGCCTCGAGGGAAAGCCTCGAGGGAAAACCACAGATCCTTTGATCCACGCGACGGGAAGGGTGACATTGCTGCTACAGCCTGGAAGGAAAGCGCACGTGCATGCCTCCACTCGAGACGAGGCCTGACTCCTCTGGGGAGACTCCAGAAGTACCCAAAGATCCATGTCAGCCCTTGAGAGGAATCCTCGGTTCCGGCCCTGACTCCACACAAGGTTTTTGTCCCCGGTATCGACGGGAGAGGAATCCCGAGAGGCCCCCTAGCAACTCGCATGGGGACTGGCCTCTCCTGAGGCCACCAGGGCGGGTCCCTGAGGTCCCTGTCGTAACTCGAGAACACCTGCCGCATCTCGAGAAAATCCAGGAAGTTCTCCCTTCCAGGCGAGATGAGGCCTATTTCCGATGAGGCGTCTGGAGACTAATGACACCTAACCTCTGGAACTTCGAAAGGGTCTTTCACACCCTTGCTGCAACTCAAGAAGTTCACCGCCATACCCGTCTCCACTCGAGAGGAAGCACGATGGTCCTGCCCACATCAGGAGGAGCTCCGTTTCCCCCTCGTAGCTCGAGATGAGGGATCCTTTCCCTGCTTTCAACGGGAACGAATTCCCGGCGTTTCCGCCGCATCTCAAGAGGAGGCACTCTCAACAGGAAAGGCGAGAGGAACTCCATGGTCGTACCACCATTCCAAGAGTCCCCCAGATGTCTCAGTCCATTCCAGAGGAACCTCTTTGCCCTGCACTGGCTCATCTTTCACTCCGAGGATCGACTCACACCACGGTGGCACGTGGGACAGCCCTGTGGGAAAGCCACGAGGGAAAGCCTCGAGGGAAAACCACAGATCCTATGATCCACGCGATGGGAAGCGTGACATTGCTGCTACATCCTGGAAGGAAAGCGCACGTGCATGCCCCCACTCGAGACGAGGCCTGACTCCCCTGGGGAGACTCCAGAAGTACCCAAAGATCCATGTCAGCCCCTGAGAGGAATCCTCGGTTCCGGCCCTGACTCCACACAAGGTTTTTGGCCCCAGTATCGACGGGAGAGGAATCCCGAGAGGCTCCCTAGCAAGTCTCATGAGGACTGGCCTCTCCTGAGGCCACCAGGGCGGGTCCCTGAGGTCCCCGTGGTAACTCGAGAACACCTGCCGCATCTCGAGAAAATCCAGGAAGTTCTCCCTTCCAGGCGAGATGAGGCCTATTTCCGATGAGGTGTCTGGAGACTAATGACACCTAACCTCTGGAACTTCGAAAGGGTCTTTCACACCCTTGCTGCAACTCAAGAAGTTCACCGCCATACCCGTCTCCACTCGAGAGGAAGCACGATGGTCCCGCCCACATCCAGAGGAGCCAAGTTTCCCCCTCGGAGCTCGAGTTGAGGGATCCTTTCCCTGCTTTCAACGGGAACGAATTCCCGGCGTTCCCGTCGCATCTCAAGAGGAGGCACTCTCAACAGGAAAGGCGAGAGGAACTCCATGGTCTTACCACCATTCCAAAAGTCCCCCAGATGTCTCAGTCCATTTCAGAGGAACCTCTTTGCCCTGCACTGGCTCATCTTTCACGCCGAGGATCTACTCACACCACGGTGGCACGTGGGACAGCCCTGTGGGAAAGCCTCGAGGGAAAGCCTCGAGGGAAACCACAGATCCTTTAATCCACTCGACGGGGAGCGTGACATTGCTCCCTCAGCCTGGAAGGAAAGCGCACGTGCATGCCCCCACTCGAGACGAGGCCTGACTCCCCTGGGGAAACTCCAGAAATACCCAAAGATCCATGTCAGCCCCTGAGAGGAATCCTCGGTTCCGGCCCTGACTCCACACAAGGTTTTTGGCCCCGGTATCCACGGGAGAGGAATCCCGAGAGGCCCCCTAGCAACTCGAATGGGGACTGGCCTCTCCTGAGGCCACCAGGGCGGGTCCCTGAGGTCCCCGTCGTAACTCGAGAACACCTGCCGCAACTCGAGAAAATCCAAAAGTTCTCCCTTCCAGGCGAGATGAGGCCTATTACCGATGAGGCGTCTGGAGACTAATGACACCTAACCTCTCGAACTTCGAAAGGGTCTTTCACACCCTCGCTGCAACTCAAGAAGTTCACCGCCATACCCGTCTCCACTCGAGAGGAAGCACGATGGTCCCGCCCACATCCAGAGGAGCCCCGTTTCCCCCTCGTAGCTCGAGATGAGGGATCCTTTCCCTGCTTTCAACGGGAAAGAATTCCCGGCGTTCCCGTCGCATCTCAAGAGGAGGCACTCTCAACAGGAAAGGCGAGAGGAACTCCATGGTCGTACCACCATGCCCAGAGCCCCCAGATGTCTCAGTCCATTCCAGAGGAACCTCTTTGCCCTGCACTGGCTCATCTTTCACGCCGAGGATCGACTCACACCACGGTGGCACGTGGGACAGCCCTGTGGGAAAGCCTCGAGGGAAAGCCTCGAGGGAAAACCACAGATCCTTTGATCCACGCGACGGGAAACGTGACATTGCTGCTACATCCTGGAAGGAAAGCGCACGTGCATGCCCCCACTCGAGACGAGGCCTGACTCCCCTGGGGAGACTCCAGAAGTACCCAAAGATCCATGTCAGCCCCTGAGAGGAATCCTCAGTTCCGGCCCTGACTCCACACAAGGTTTTTGGCCCCGGTATCGACGGGAGAGGAATCTCGAGAGGCCCCCTAGCAACTCGCATGGGGACTGGCCTCTCCTGAGGCCACCAGGGCGGGTCCCTGAGGTCCCCGTCGTAACTCGAGAACACCTGCCGCAACTCGAGAAAATCCAGGAAGTTCTCCCTTCCAGGCGAGATGAGGCCTATTTCCGATGAGGCGTCTGGAGACTAATGACACCTAACCTCTGGAACTTCGAAAGGGTCTTTCACACCCTTGCTGCAACTCAAGAAGTTCACCGCCATACCCGTCTCCACTCGAGAGGAAGCACGATGGTCCCGCCCACATCCAGAGGAGCCCCGTTTCCCCCTCGTAGCTCGAGATGAGGGATCCTTTCCCTGCTTTCAATGGGAAAGAATTCCCGGCATTCCCGTCGCATCTCAAGAGGAGGCACTCTCAACAGGAAAGGCGAGAGGAACTGCATGGTCGTACCACCATTCCAAGAGTCCCCCAGATGTCTCAGTCCATTCCAGAGGAAGCTCTTTGCCCTGCACTGGCTCATCTTTCACGCCGAGGATCGACTCACACCACGGTGGCACGTGGGACAGCCCTGTGGGAAAGCCTCGAGGGAAAGCCTTGAAGGAAAACCACAGATCCTTTGATCCACGCGACGGGAAGCGTGACATTGCTGCTACAGCCTGGAAGGAAAGCGCAAGTGCATGCCCCCACTCGAGACGAGGCCTGATCCCCTGGGGAGACTCCAGAAGTACCCAAAGATCCATGTCAGCCCCTGAGAGGAATCCTCGGTTCCGGCCCTGACTCCACACAAGGTTTTTGGCCCCGGAATCGACGGGAGAGGAATCCCGAGACGCCCCCTAGCAACTCCCATGGGGATTGGCCTCTCCTGAGGCCACCAGGGCGGGTCCCTGAGGTCCCCGTCGTAACTCGAGAACACCTGCCGCAACTCGAGAAAATCCAGGTAGTACTCCCTTCCAGGCGAGATGAGGCCTATTTCCGATGAGGCGTCTGGAGACTAATGACACCTAACCTCTGGAACTTCGAAAGGGTCTTTTACAACCTTGCTGCAACTCAAGAAGTTCACCGCCATACCCGTCTCCACTCGAGAGGAAGCACGATGGTCCCGCCCACATCAGGAGGAGCCCCGTTTCCCCCTCGGAGCACGAGATGAGGGATCCTTTCCCTGCTTTCAACGGGAAAGAATTCCCGGCGTTCCCGTCGCATCTCAAGAGGAGGCACTCTCAACAGGAAAGGCGAGAGGAACTCCATGGTCGTACCACCATTCCAAGAGTCCCCCAGATGTCTCAGTCCATTCCAGAGGAGCCTCTTTTCCCTGCACTGGCTCATCTTTCACGCCGAGGATCGACTCACACCACGGTGGCACGTGGGACAGCCCTGTGGGAAAGCCTCGAGGGAAAGCCTCGAGGGAAAACCACAGATCCTTTGATCCACGCGACGGGAAGCGTAACATTTCTGCTACAGCCTGGAAGGAAAGCGCACGTGCATGCCCCCACTCGAGACGAGGCCTGACTCCCCTGGGGAGACTCCAGAAGTACCCAAAGATCCATGTCAGCCCATGAGAGGAATCCTCGGTTCCGGCCCTGAATCCACACAAGGTTTTTGGCCCCGGTATCGACGGGAGAGGAATCCCGAGAGGCCCCCTAGCAACTCGCATGGGGACTGGCCTCTCCTGAGGCCACCAGGGCGGGTCCCTGAGGTCCCCGTCGTAACTCGAGAACACCTGCCGCATCTCGAGAAAATCCAGGAAGTTCTCCCTTCCAGGCAAGATGAGGCCTATTTCCGATGAGGCGTCTGGAGACTAATGACACCTAACCTCTGGAACTTCGAAAGGGTCTTTCACACCCTTGCTGCAACTCAAGAAGTTCACCGCCATACCCGTCTCCACTCGAGAGGAAGCACGATGGTCCCGCCCACATCAGGAGGAGCCCCGTTTCCCCCTCGTAACTCGAGATGAGGGATCCTTTCCCTGCTTTAAACGGGAAAAAATTCCTGGCGTTCCCGTCGCATCTAAAGAGGAGGCACTCTCAACAGGAAAGGCGAGAAGAACTCCATGGTCGTACCACCATTCCAAGAGTCCCCCAGATGTCTCAGTCCATTCCAGAGGAACCTCTTTGCCCTGCACAGGCTCATCTTTCACGCCGAGGATCGACTCACACCACGGTGGCACGTGGGACAGCCCTGTGGGAAAGCCTCGAGGGAAAGCCTCGAGGGAAAACCACAGATCCTTTGATCCACGCGACGGGAAGCGTGACATTGCTGCTACAGCCTGGAAGGAAAGCGCACGTGCATGCCCCCACTCGAGACGAGGCCTGACTCCCCTGGGGAGACTCCAGAAGTACCCAAAGATCCATGTCAGCCCCTGAGAGGAATCCTCGGTTCCGGCCCTGACTCCACACAAGGTTTTTGGCCCCGGTATCGACGGGAGAGGAATCCCGAGAGGCCCCCTAGCAACTCGCATGGGGACTGGCCTCTCCTGAGGCCACCAGGGCGTGTCCCTGAGGTCCCCGTTGTAACTCGAGAACACCTGCCGCATCTCGAGAAAATCCAGGAAGTTCTCCCTTCCAGGCGAGATGAGGCCTATTTCCGATGAGGGTTCTGGAGACTAATGACACCTAACCTCTGGAACTTCGAAAGGGTCTTTCACACCCTTGCTGCAACTCAAGAAGTTCACCGCCATACCCGTCTCCACTCGAGAGGAAGCACGATGGTCCCGCCCACATCCAGAGGAGACCCGTTTCCCCCTCGTAGCTCGAGATGAGGGATCCTTTCCCTGTTTTCAACGGGAAAGAATTCCCGGCATTCCCGTCGCATCTCAAGAGGAGGCACTCTCAACAGGAAAGGCGAGAGGAACTTCATGGTCGTACCACCATTCCAAGAGTCCCCCAGATGTCTCAGTCCATTCCAGAGGAACCTCTTTGCCCTGCACTGGCTCATCTTTCACGCCGAGGATCGACTCACACCACGGTGGCACGTGGGACAGCCCTGTGGGAAAGCCTCGAGGGAAAGCCTCGAGGGAAAACCACAGATCCTTTGAACCACGCGACGTGAAGCGTGACATTGCTGCCTCAGCCTGGAAGGAAAGCGCACGTGCATGACCCCACTCGAGACGAGGCCTGACTCCCCTGGGGAGACTCCAGAATTACCCAAATATCCATGTCAGCCCCTGAGAGGAATCCTCGGTTCCGGCCCTGACTCCACACAAGGTTTTTGGCCCCGGTATCGACGGGAGAGGAATCCCGAGAGGCCCCCTAGCAACTCGCATGGGGACTGGCCTCTCCTGAGGCCACCAGGGCGGGTCCCTGAGGTCCCCGTCGTAACTCGAGAACACCTGCCGCATCTCGAGAAAATCCAGGAAGTTCTCCCTTCCAGGCGAGATGAGGCCTATTTCCGATGAGGCGTCTGGAGACTAATGACACCTAACCTCTGGAACTTCGAAAGGGTCTTTCACACCCTTGCTGCAACTCAAGAAGTTCACCGCCATACCCGTCTCCACTCGAGAGGAAGCACGATGGTCCCGCCCACATCAGGAGGAGCTCCGTTTCCCCCTCGTAGCTCGAGATGAGGGATCCTTTCCCTGCTTTCAACGGGAACGAATTCCCGGCGTTTCCGCCGCATCTCAAGAGGAGGCACTCTCAACAGGAAAGGCGAGAGGAACTCCATGGTCGTACCACCATTCCAAGAGTCCCCCAGATGTCTCAGTCCATTCCAGAGGAACCTCTTTGCCCTGCACTGGCTCATCTTTCACTCCGAGGATCGACTCACACCACGGTGGCACGTGGGACAGCCCTGTGGGAAAGCCACGAGGGAAAGCCTCGAGGGAAAACCACAGATCCTATGATCCACGCGACGGGAAGCGTGACATTGCTGCTACATCCTGGAAGGAAAGCGCACGTGCATGCCCCCACTCGAGACGAGGCCTGACTCCCCTGGGGAGACTCCAGAAGTACCCAAAGATCCATGTCAGCCCCTGAGAGGAATCCTCGGTTCCGGCCCTGACTCCACACAAGGTTTTTGGCCCCAGTATCGACGGGAGAGGAATCCCGAGAGGCTCCCTAGCAAATCTCATGAGGACTGGCCTCTCCTGAGGCCACCAGGGCGGGTCCCTGAGGTCCCCGTGGTAACTCGAGAACACCTGCCGCAACTCGAGAAAATCCAGGAAGTACTCCATTCCAGGCGAGATGAGGCCTATTTCCGATGAGGCGTCTGGAGACTAATGACACCTAAACTCTGGAACTTCGAAAGGTTCTTTCACACCCTTGCTGCAACTCAAGAAGTTCACCGCCATACCCGTCTCCACTCGAGAGGAAGCACGATGGTCCCGCCCACATCCAGAGGAGCCCCGTTTCCCCCTCGTAGCTCGAGATGAGGGATCCTTTCAATGATTTAAACGGGAACGAATTCCCGGCGTTCCCGTCGCATCTCAAGAGGAGGCACTCTCAACAGGAAAGGGGAGAGGAACTTCATGGTCGTACCACCATTCCAAGAGTCCCCCAGATGTCTCAGTCCATTCCAGAGGAAGCTCTTTGCCCTGCACTGGCTCATCTTTCACGCCGAGGATCGACTCACACCACGGTGGCACGTGGGACAGCCCTGTGGGAAAGCCACGAGGGAAAGCCTCGAGGGAAAACCACAGATCCTTTGATCCACGCTACGGGAAGCGTTACATTGCTGCTACAGGCTGGAAGGATAGCGGACGTGCATGCCCCCACTCGAGACGAGGCCTGACTCCCCTGGGGAGACTCCAGAAGTACCCAAAGATCCATGTCAGCCCCTGAGAAGAATCCTCGGTTCCGGCCCTGAATCCACACAAGGTTTTTGGCCCCGGTATCGACGGGAGAGGAATCCCGAGAGGCCCCCTAGCAACTCGCATGGGGACTGGCCTCTCCTGAGGCCACCAGGGCGGGTCCCTGAGGTCCCCGTCGTAACTCGAGAACACCTGCCGCATCTCGAGAAAATCCAGGAAGTTCTCCCTTCCAGGCGAGATGAGGCCTATTTCCGATGAGGCGTCTGGAGACTAATGACACCTAACCTCTGGAACTTCGAAAGGGTCTTTCACACCCTTGCTGCAACTCAAGAAGTTCACCGCCATACCCGTCTCCACTCGAGAGGAAGCACGATGGTCCCGCCCACATCAGGAGGAGCCCCGTTTCCCCCTCGTAACTCGAGATGAGGGATCCTTACCCTGCTTTAAACGGGAAAAAATTCCTGGCGTTCCCGTCGCATCTCAAGAGGAGGCACTCTCAACAGGAAAGGCGAGAAGAACTCCATGGTCGTACCACCATTCCAAGAGTCCCCCAGATGTCTCAGTCCATTCCAGAGGAACCTCTTTGCCCTGCACTGGCTCATCTTTCACGCCGAGGATCGACTCACACCACGGTGGCACGTGGGACAGCCCTGTGGGAAAGCCTCGAGGGAAAGCCTCGAGGGAAAACCACAGATCCTTTGATCCACGCGACGGGAAGCGTGACATTGCTGCTACAGCCTGGAAGGAAAGCACACGTGCATGCCCCCACTCGAGACGAGGCCTGACTCCCCTGGGGAGACTCCAGAAGTACCCAAAGATCCATGTCAGCCCCTGAGAGGAATCCTCGGTTCCGGCCCTTACTCCACACAAGGTTTTTGGCCCCAGTATCGACGGGAGAGGAATCCCGAGAGGCCCCCTAGCAACTCGCATGGGGACCGGCCTCTCCTGAGGCCACCAGGGCGGGTCCCTGAGGTCCCCGTTGTAACTCGAGAACACCTGCCGCATCTCGAGAAAATCCAGGAAGTTCTCCCTTCCAGGCGAGATGAGGCCTATTTCCGATGAGGGTTCTGGAGACTAATGACACCTAACCTCTGGAACTTCGAAAGGGTCTTTCACACCCTTGCTGCAACTCAAGAAGTTCACCGCCATACCCGTCTCCACTCGAGAGGAAGCACGATGGTCCCGCCCACATCCAGAGGAGCCCCGTTTCCCCCTCGTAGCTCGAGATGAGGGATCCTTTCCCTGCTTTCAACGGGAAAGAATTCCCGGCATTCCCGTCGCATCTCAAGAGGAGGCACTCTCAACAGGAAAGGCGAGAGGAACTCCATGGTCGTAACACCATTCCAAGAGTCCCCCAGATGTCTCAGTCCATTCCAGAGGAACCTCTTTGCCCTGCACTGGCTCATCTTTCACGCCGAGGATCGACTCACACCACGGTGGCACGTGGGACAGCCCTGTGGGAAAGCCTCGAGGGAAAGCCTCGAGGGAAAACCACAGATCCTTTGATCCACGCCACGGGAAGCGTGACATTGCTGCTACAACCTGGAAGGAAAGCGCACGTGCATGCCCCCACTCGAGACGAGGCCTGACTCCCCTGGGGAGACTCCAGAAGTACCCAAAGATCCATGTCAGCCCCTGAGAGGAATCCTCGGTTCCGGCCCTGACTCCACACAAGGTTTTTGGCCCCGGTATCGACGGGAGAGGAATCCCGAGAGGCCCCCTAGCAACTCGCATGGGGACTGGCCTCTCCTGAGGCCACCAGGGCGGGTCCCTGAGGTCCCCGTCGTAACTCGAGAACACCTGCCGCATCTCGAGAAAATCCAGGAAGTTCTCCCTTCCAGGCGAGATGAGGCCTATTTCCCATGAGGCGTCTGGAGACTAATGACACCTAACCTCTGGAACTTCGAAAGGGTCTTTCACACCCTTGCTGCAACTCAAGAAGTTCACCGCCATACCCGTCTCCACTCGAGAGGAAGCACGATGGTTCCGCCAACATCAGGAGGAGCCCCGTTTCCCCCTCGTAGCTCGAGATGAGGGATCCTTTCCCTGCTTTCAACGGGAACGAATTCCCGGCGTTTCCGCCGCATCTCAAGAGGAGGCACTCTCAACAGGAAAGGCGAGAGGAACTCCATGGTCGTACCACCATTCCAAGAGTCCCCCAGATGTCTCAGTCCATTCCAGAGGAACCTCTTTGCCCTGCACTGGGTCATCTTTCACGCCGAGGATCGACTCACACCACGGTGGCACGTGGGACAGCCCTGTGGGAAAGCCTCGAGGGAAAGCCTCGAGGGAAAACCACAGATCCTTTGATCCACGCGACGGGAAGCGTGACATTGCTGCTACAGCCTGGAAGGAAAGCGCACGTGCATGCCCCCACTCGAGACGAGGCCTGACTCCCCTGGGGAGACTCCAGAAGTACCCAAAGATCCATGTCAGCCCCTGAGAGGAATCCTCGGTTCCGGCCCTGACTCCACACAAGGTTTTTGGCCCCGGTATCGACGGGAGAGGAATCCCGAGAGGCCCCCTAGCAACTCGCATGGGGACTGGCCTCTCCTGAGGCCACCAGGGCGGGTCCCTGAGGTCCCCGTCGTAACTCGAGAACACCTGCCGCATCTCGAGAAAATCCAGGAAGTTCTCCCTTCCAGGCGAGATGAGGCCTATTTCCGATGAGGCGTCTGGAGACTAATGACACCTAACCTCTGGAACTTCGAAAGGGTCTTTCACACCCTTGCTGCAACTCAAGAAGTTCACCGCCATACCCGTCTCCACTCGAGAGGAAGCACGATGGTCCCGCCCACATCAGGAGGAGCCCCGTTTCCCCCTCGTAACTCGAGATGAGGGATCCTTACCCTGCTTTAAACGGGAAAAAATTCCTGGCGTTCCCGTCGCATCTCAAGAGGAGGCACTCTCAACAGGAAAGGCGAGAAGAACTCCATGGTCGTACCACCATTCCAAGAGTCCCCCAGATGTCTCAGTCCATTCCAGAGGAACCTCTTTGCCCTGCACTGGCTCATCTTTCACGCCGAGGATCGACTCACACCACGGTGGCACGTGGGACAGCCCTGTGGGAAAGCCTCGAGGGAAAGCCTCGAGGGAAAACCACAGATCCTTTGATCCACGCGACGGGAAGCGTGACATTGCTGCTACAGCCTGGAAGGAAAGCACACGTGCATGCCCCCACTCGAGACGAGGCCTGACTCCCCTGGGGAGACTCCAGAAGTACCCAAAGATCCATGTCAGCCCCTGAGAGGAATCCTCGGTTCCGGCCCTTACTCCACACAAGGTTTTTGGCCCCAGTATCGACGGGAGAGGAATCCCGAGAGGCCCCCTAGCAACTCGCATGGGGACCGGCCTCTCCTGAGGCCACCAGGGCGGGTCCCTGAGGTCCCCGTTGTAACTCGAGAACACCTGCCGCATCTCGAGAAAATCCAGGAAGTTCTCCCTTCCAGGCGAGATGAGGCCTATTTCCGATGAGGGTTCTGGAGACTAATGACACCTAACCTCTGGAACTTCGAAAGGGTCTTTCACACCCTTGCTGCAACTCAAGAAGTTCACCGCCATACCCGTCTCCACTCGAGAGGAAGCACGATGGTCCCGCCCACATCCAGAGGAGCCCCGTTTCCCCCTCGTAGCTCGAGATGAGGGATCCTTTCCCTGCTTTCAACGGGAAAGAATTCCCGGCATTCCCGTCGCATCTCAAGAGGAGGCACTCTCAACAGGAAAGGCGAGAGGAACTCCATGGTCGTAACACCATTCCAAGAGTCCCCCAGATGTCTCAGTCCATTCCAGAGGAACCTCTTTGCCCTGCACTGGGTCATCTTTCACGCCGAGGATCGACTCACACCACGGTGGCACGTGGGACAGCCCTGTGGGAAAGCCTCGAGGGAAAGCCTCGAGGGAAAACCACAGATCCTTTGATCCACGCGACGGGAAGCGTGACATTGCTGCTACAGCCTGGAAGGAAAGCGCACGTGCATGCCCCCACTCGAGACGAGGCCTGACTCCCCTGGGGAGACTCCAGAAGTACCCAAAGATCCATGTCAGCCCCTGAGAGGAATCCTCGGTTCCGGCCCTGAATCCACACAAGGTTTTTGGCCCCGGTATCGACGGGAGAGGAATCCCGAGAGGCCCCCTAGCAACTCGCATGGGGACTGGCCTCTCCTGAGGCCACCAGGGCGGGTCCCTGAGGTCCCCGTCGTAACTCGAGAACACCTGCCGCATCTCGAGAAAATCCAGGAAGTTCTCCCTTCCAGGCGAGATGAGGCCTATTTCCGATGAGGCGTCTGGAGACTAATGACACCTAACCTCTGGAACTTCGAAAGGGTCTTTCACACCCTTGCTGCAACTCAAGAAGTTCACCGCCATACCCGTCTCCACTCGAGAGGAAGCACGATGGTCCCGCCCACATCAGGAGGAGCCCCGTTTATCCCTCGTAACTCGAGATGAGGGATCCTTTCCCTGCTTTAAACGGGAAAAAATTCCCGGCGTTCCCGTCGCATCTCAAGAGGAGGCACTCTCAACAGGAAAGGCGAGAAGAACTCCATGGTCGTACCACCATTCCAAGAGTCCCCCAGATGTCTCAGTCCATTCCAGAGGAACCTCTTTGCCCTGCACTGGCTCATCTTTCACGCCGAGGATCGACTCACACCACGGTGGCACGTGGGACAGCCCTGTGGGAAAGCCTCGAGGGAAAGCCTTGAGGGAAAACCACAGATCCTTTGATCCACGCGACGGGAAGCGTGACATTGCTGCTACAGCCTGGAAGGAAAGCGCACGTGCATGCCCCCACTCGAGACGAGGCCTGACTCCCCTGGGGAGACTCCAGAAGTACCCAAAGATACATGTCAGCCCATGAGAGGAATCCTCGGTTCTGGCCCTGACTCCAAAAAATGTTTTTGGCCCCGGTATCGACGGGAGAGGAATCCCGAGAGGCCCCCTAGCAACTCGCATGGGGACTGGCCTCTCCTGAGGCCACCAGGGCGGGTCCCTGAGGTCCCCGTCGTAACTCGAGAACACATGCCGCAACTCGAGAAAATCCAGGAAGTTTTCCCTTCCAGGCGAGATGAGGCCTATTTCCGATGAGGCGTCTGGAGACTAATGACACCTAACCTCTGGAACTTCGAAAGGGTCTTTCACACCCTTGCTGCAACTCAAGAAGTTCACCGCCATACCCGTCTCCACTCGAGAGGAAGCACGATGGTCCCGCCCACATCCAGAGGAGCCCCGTTTCCCCCTCGTAGCTCGAGATGAGGGATCCTTTCCCTGCTTTCAACGGGAAAGAATTCCCGGCATTCCCGTCGCATCTCAAGAGGAGGCACTCTCAACAGGAAAGGCGAGAGGAACTTCATGGTCGTACCACCATTCCAAGAGTCCCCCAGATGTCTCAGTCCATTCCAGAGGAACCTCTTTGCCCTGCACTGGCTCATCTTTCACGCCGAGGATCGACTCACACCACGGTGGCACGTGGGACAGCCCTGTGGGAAAGCCTCGAGGGAAAGCCTCGAGGGAAAACCACAGATCCTTTGATCCACGCGACGTGAAGCGTGACATTGCTGCCTCAGCCTTGAAGGAAAGCGCACGTGCATGACCCCACTCGAGACGAGGCCTGACTCCCCTGGGGAGACTCCAGAATTACCCAAATATCCATGTCAGCCCCTGAGAGGAATCCTCGGTTCCGGCCCTGACTCCACACAAGGTTTTTGGCCCCGGTATCGACGGGAGAGGAATCCCGAGAGGCCCCCTAGCAACTCGCATGGGGACTGGCCTCTCCTGAGGCCACCAGGGCGGGTCCCTGAGGTCCCCGTCGTAACTCGAGAACACCTGCCGCATCTCGAGAAAATCCAGGAAGTTCTCCCTTCCAGGCGAGATGAGGCCTATTTCCGATGAGGCGTCTGGAGACTAATGACACCTAACCTCTGGAACTTCGAAAGGGTCTTTCACACCCTTGCTGCAACTCAAGAAGTTCACCGCCATACCCGTCTCCACTCGAGAGGAAGCACGATGGTCCCGCCCACATCAGGAGGAGCTCCGTTTCCCCCTCGTAGCTCGAGATGAGGGATCCTTTCCCTGCTTTCAACGGGAACGAATTCCCGGCGTTTCCGCCGCATCTCAAGAGGAGGCACTCTCAACAGGAAAGGCGAGAGGAACTCCATGGTCGTACCACCATTCCAAGAGTCCCCCAGATGTCTCAGTCCATTCCAGAGGAACCTCTTTGCCCTGCACTGGCTCATCTTTCACTCCGAGGATCGACTCACACCACGGTGGCACGTGGGACAGCCCTGTGGGAAAGCCACGAGGGAAAGCCTCGAGGGAAAACCACAGATCCTATGATCCACGCGACGGGAAGCGTGACATTGCTGCTACATCCTGGAAGGAAAGCGCACGTGCATGCCCCCACTCGAGACGAGGCCTGACTCCCCTGGGGAGACTCCAGAAGTACCCAAAGATCCATGTCAGCCCCTGAGAGGAATCCTCGGTTCCGGCCCTGACTCCACACAAGGTTTTTGGCCCCAGTATCGACGGGAGAGGAATCCCGAGAGGCTCCCTAGCAACTCTCATGAGGACTGGCCTCTCCTGAGGCCACCAGGGCGGGTCCCTGAGGTCCCCGTGGTAACTCGAGAACACCTGCCGCAACTCGAGAAAATCCAGGAAGTACTCCATTCCAGGCGAGATGAGGCCTATTTCCGATGAGGCGTCTGGAGACTAATGACACCTAAACTCTGGAACTTCGAAAGGTTCTTTCACACCCTTGCTGCAACTCAAGAAGTTCACCGCCATACCCGTCTCCACTCGAGAGGAAGCACGATGGTCCCGCCCACATCCAGAGGAGCCCCGTTTCCCCCTCGTAGCTCGAGATGAGGGATCCTTTCAATGATTTAAACGGGAACGAATTCCCGGCGTTCCCGTCGCATCTCAAGAGGAGGCACTCTCAACAGGAAAGGGGAGAGGAACTTCATGGTCGTACCACCATTCCAAGAGTCCCCCAGATGTCTCAGTCCATTCCAGAGGAAGCTCTTTGCCCTGCACTGGCTCATCTTTCACGCCGAGGATCGACTCACACCACGGTGGCACGTGGGACAGCCCTGTGGGAAAGCCACGAGGGAAAGCCTCGAGGGAAAACCACAGATCCTTTGATCCACGCTACGGGAAGCGTTACATTGCTGCTACAGGCTGGAAGGATAGCGGACGTGCATGCCCCCACTCGAGACGAGGCCTGACTCCCCTGGGGAGACTCCAGAAGTACCCAAAGATCCATGTCAGCCCCTGAGAAGAATCCTCGGTTCCGGCCCTGAATCCACACAAGGTTTTTGGCCCCGGTATCGACGGGAGAGGAATCCCGAGAGGCCCCCTAGCAACTCGCATGGGGACTGGCCTCTCCTGAGGCCACCAGGGCGGGTCCCTGAGGTCCCCGTCGTAACTCGAGAACACCTGCCGCATCTCGAGAAAATCCAGGAAGTTCTCCCTTCCAGGCGAGATGAGGCCTATTTCCGATGAGGCGTCTGGAGACTAATGACACCTAACCTCTGGAACTTCGAAAGGGTCTTTCACACCCTTGCTGCAACTCAAGAAGTTCACCGCCATACCCGTCTCCACTCGAGAGGAAGCACGATGGTCCCGCCCACATCAGGAGGAGCCCCGTTTCCCCCTCGTAACTCGAGATGAGGGATCCTTTCCCTGCTTTAAACGGGAAAAAATTCCTGGCGTTCCCGTCGCATCTCAAGAGGAGGCACTCTCAACAGGAAAGGCGAGAAGAACTCCATGGTCGTACCACCATTCCAAGAGTCCCCCAGATGTCTCAGTCCATTCCAGAGGAACCTCTTTGCCCTGCACTGGCTCATCTTTCACGCCGAGGATCGACTCACACCACGGTGGCACGTGGGACAGCCCTGTGGGAAAGCCTCGAGGGAAAGCCTCGAGGGAAAACCACAGATCCTTTGATCCACGCGACGGGAAGCGTGACATTGCTGCTACAGCCTGGAAGGAAAGCACACGTGCATGCCCCCACTCGAGACGAGGCCTGACTCCCCTGGGGAGACTCCAGAAGTACCCAAAGATCCATATCAGCCCCTGAGAGGAATCCTCGGTTCCGGCCCTTACTCCACACAAGGTTTTTGGCCCCAGTATCGACGGGAGAGGAATCCCGAGAGGCCCCCTAGCAACTCGCATGGGGACCGGCCTCTCCTGAGGCCACCAGGGCGGGTCCCTGAGGTCCCCGTTGTAACTCGAGAACACCTGCCGCATCTCGAGAAAATCCAGGAAGTTCTCCCTTCCAGGCGAGATGAGGCCTATTTCCGATGAGGGTTCTGGAGACTAATGACACCTAACCTCTGGAACTTCGAAAGGGTCTTTCACACCCTTGCTGCAACTCAAGAAGTTCACCGCCATACCCGTCTCCACTCGAGAGGAAGCACGATGGTCCCGCCCACATCCAGAGGAGCCCCGTTTCCCCCTCGTAGCTCGAGATGAGGGATCCTTTCCCTGCTTTCAACGGGAAAGAATTCCCGGCATTCCCGTCGCATCTCAAGAGGAGGCACTCTCAACAGGAAAGGCGAGAGGAACTCCATGGTCGTAACACCATTCCAAGAGTCCCCCAGATGTCTCAGTCCATTCCAGAGGAACCTCTTTGCCCTGCACTGGCTCATCTTTCACGCCGAGGATCGACTCACACCACGGTGGCACGTGGGACAGCCCTGTGGGAAAGCCTCGAGGGAAAGCCTCGAGGGAAAACCACAGATCCTTTGATCCACGCCACGGGAAGCGTGACATTGCTGCTACAACCTGGAAGGAAAGCGCACGTGCATGCCCCCACTCGAGACGAGGCCTGACTCCCCTGGGGAGACTCCAGAAGTACCCAAAGATCCATATCAGCCCCTGAGAGGAATCCTCGGTTCCGGCCCTGACTCCACACAAGGTTTTTGGCCCCGGTATCGACGGGAGAGGAATCCCGAGAGGCCCCCTAGCAACTCGCATGGGGACTGGCCTCTCCTGAGGCCACCAGGGCGGGTCCCTGAGGTCCCCGTCGTAACTCGAGAACACATGCCGCATCTCGAGAAAATCCAGGAAGTTCTCCCTTCCAGGCGAGATGAGGCCTATTTCCCATGAGGCGTCTGGAGACTAATGACACCTAACCTCTGGAACTTCGAAAGGGTCTTTCACACCCTTGCTGCAACTCAAGAAGTTCACCGCCATACCCGTCTCCACTCGAGAGGAAGCACGATGGTTCCGCCCACATCAGGAGGAGCCCCGTTTCCCCCTCGTAGCTCGAGATGAGGGATCCTTTCCCTGCTTTCAACGGGAACGAATTCCCGGCGTTTCCGCCGCATCTCAAGAGGAGGCACTCTCAACAGGAAAGGCGAGAGGAACTCCATGGTCGTACCACCATTCCAAGAGTCCCCCAGATGTCTCAGTCCATTCCAGAGGAACCTCTTTGCCCTGCACTGGGTCATCTTTCACGCCGAGCATCGACTCACACCACGGTGGCACGTGGGACAGCCCTGTGGGAAAGCCTCGAGGGAAAGCCTCGAGGGAAAACCACAGATCCTTTGATCCACGCGACGGGAAGCGTGACATTGCTGCTACAGCCTGGAAGGAAAGCGCACGTGCATGCCCCCACTCGAGACGAGGCCTGACTCCCCTGGGGAGACTCCAGAAGTACCCAAAGATCCATGTCAGCCCCTGAGAGGAATCCTCGGTTCCGGCCCTGACTCCACACAAGGTTTTTGGCCCCGGTATCGACGGGAGAGGTATCCCGAGAGGCCCCCTAGCAACTCGCATGGGGACTGGCCTCTCCTGAGGCCACCAGCGCGGGTCCCTGAGGTCCCCGTCGTAACTCGAGAACACCTGCCGCATCTCGAGAAAATCCAGGAAGTTCTCCCTTCCAGGCGAGATGAGGCCTATTTCCCATGAGGCGTCTGGAGACTAATGACACCTAACCTCTGGAACTTCGAAAGGGTCTTTCACACCCTTGCTGCAACTCAAGAAGTTCACCGCCATACCCGTCTCCACTCGAGAGGAAGCACGATGGTCCCGCCCACATCAGGAGGAGCCCCGTTTCCCCCTCGTAGCTCGAGATGAGGGATCCTTTCCCTGCTTTCAACGGGAACGAATTCCCGGCGTTTCCGCCGCATCTCAAGAGGAGGCACTCTCAACAGGAAAGGCGAGAGGAACTCCATGGTCGTACCACCATTCCAAGAGTCCCCCAGATGTCTCAGTCCATTCCAGAGGAACCTCTTTGCCCTGCACTGGCTCATCTTTCACGCCGAGGATCGACTCACACCACGGTGGCACGTGGGACAGCCCTGTGGGAAAGCCTCGAGGGAAAGCCTCGAGGGAAAACCACAGATCCTTTGATCCACGCGACGGGAAGCGTGACATTGCTGCTACAGCCTGGAAGGAAAGCGCACGTGCATGCCCCCACTCGAGACGAGGCCTGACTCCCCTGGGGAGACTCCAGAAGTACCCAAAGATCCATGTCAGCCCCTGAGAGGAATCCTCGGTTCCGGCCCTGAATCCACACAAGGTTTTTGGCCCCGGTATCGACGGGAGAGGAATCCCGAGAGGCCCCCTAGCAACTCGCATGGGGACTGGCCTCTCCTGAGGCCACCAGGGCGGGTCCCTGAGGTCCCCGTCGTAACTCGAGGACACCTGCCGCATCTCGAGAAAATCCAGGAAGTTCTCCCTTCCAGGCGAGATGAGGCCTATTTCCGATGAGGCGTCTGGAGACTAATGACACCTAACCTCTGGAACTTCGAAAGGGTCTTTCACACCCTTGCTGCAACTCAAGAAGTTCACCGCCATACCCGTCTCCACTCGAGAGGAAGCACGATGGTCCCGCCCACATCAGGAGGAGCCCCGTTTCCCCCTCGTAACTCGAGATGAGGGATCCTTTCCCTGCTTTAAACGGGAAAAAATTCCCGGCGTTCCCGTCGCATCTCAAGAGGAGGCACTCTCAACAGGAAAGGCGAGAAGAACTCCATGGTCGTACCACCATTCCAAGAGTCCCCCAGATGTCTCAGTCCATTCCAGAGGAACCTCTTTGCCCTGCACTGGCTCATCTTTCACGCCGAGGATCGACTCACACCACGGTGGCACGTGGGACAGCCCTGTGGGAAAGCCTCGAGGGAAAGCCTTGAGGGAAAACCACAGATCCTTTGATCCACGCGACGGGAAGCGTGACATTGCTGCTACAGCCTGGAAGGAAAGCGCACGTGCATGCCCCCACTCGAGACGAGGCCTGACTCCCCTGGGGAGACTCCAGAAGTACCCAAAGATACATGTCAGCCCATGAGAGGAATCCTCGGTTCTGGCCCTGACTCCAAAAAATGTTTTTGGCCCCGGTATCGACGGGAGAGGAATCCCGAGAGGCCCCCTAGCAACTCGCATGGGGACTGGCCTCTCCTGAGGCCACCAGGGCGGGTCCCTGAGGTCCCCGTCGTAACTCGAGAACACATGCCGCAACTCGAGAAAATCCAGGAAGTTTTCCCTTCCAGGCGAGATGAGGCCTATTTCCGATGAGGCGTCTGGAGACTAATGACACCTAACCTCTGGAACTTCGAAAGGGTCTTTCACACCCTTGCTGCAACTCAAGAAGTTCACCGCCATACCCGTCTCCACTCGAGAGGAAGCACGATGGTCCCGCCCACATCCAGAGGAGCCCTGTTTCCCCCTCGTAGCTCGAGATGAGGGATCCTTTCCCTGCTTTCAACGGGAAAGAATTCCCGGCATTCCCGTCGCATCTCAAGAGGAGGCACTCTCAACAGGAAAGGCGAGAGGAACTGCATCGTCGTACCACCATTCCAAGAGTCCCCCAGATGTCTCAGTCCATTCCAGAGGAACGTCTTTGCCCTGCACTGGCTCATCTTTCACGCCGAGGATCGACTCACACCACGGTGGCACGTGGGACAGCCCTGTGGGAAAGCCTCGAGGGAAAGCCTCGAGGGAAAACCACAGATCCTTTGATCCACGCGACGGGAAGTGTGACATTGCTGCTAAAGCCTGGAAGGAAAGCGCACGTGCATGCCCCCACTCGAGACGAGGCCTGACTCCCCTGGGGAGACTCCAGAAGTACCCAAAGATCCATGTCAGCCCCTGAGAGGAATCCTCGGTTCCGGCCCTGACTCCACACAAGGTTTTTGGCCCCGGTATCGACGGGAGAGGAATCCCGAGAGGCCCCCTAGCAACTCGCATGGGGACTGGCCTCTCCTGAGGCCACCAGGGCGGGTCCCTGAGGTCCCCGTCGTAACTCGAGAACACCTGCCGCATCTCGAGAAAATCCAGGAAATTCTCCCTTCCAGGCGAGATGAGGCCTATTTCCGATGAGGGTTCTGGAGACTAATGACACCTAACCTCTGGAACTTCGAAAGGGTCTTTCACACCCTTGCTGCAACTCAAGAAGTTCACCGCCATACCCGTCTCCACTGGAGAGGAAGCACGATGGTCCCGCCCACATCAGGAGGAGCCCCGTTTCCCCCTCGTAGCTCGAGATGAGGGATCCTTTCCCTGCTTTCAACGGGAACTAATTCCCGGCGTTTCCGCCGCATCTCAAGAGGAGGCACTCTCAACAGGAAAGGCGAGAGGAACTCCATGGTCGTACCACCATTCCAAGAGTCCCCCAGATGTCTCAGTCAATTCCAGAGGAACCTCTTTGCCCTGCACTGGCTCATCTTTCACGCCGAGGATCGACTCACACCACGGTGGCACGTGGGGCAGCCCTGTGGGAAAGCCTCGAGGGAAAGCCTCGAGGGAAAACCACAGATCCTTTGATCCACGCGACGGAAAGCGTGACATTGCTGCTACAGCCTGGAAGGAAAGCGCACGTGCATGCCCCCACTCGAGACGAGGCCTGACTCCCCTGGGGAGACTCCAGAAGTACCCAAAGATCCATGTCAGCCCATGAGAGTAATCCTCGGTTCCAGCCCTGACTCCACACAAGGTTTTTGGCCCCAGTATCGACGGGAGAGGAATCCCGAGAGGCCCCCTAGCAACTCTCATGAGGACTGGCCTCTCCTGAGGCCACCAGGGCGGGTCCCTGAGGTCCCCGTCGTTACTCGAGAACACCTGCCGAAACTTGAGAAAATCCAGGAAGTACTCCCTTCCAGGCGAGATGAGGCCTATTTCCGATGAGGCGTCTGGAGACTAATGACACCTAACCTCTGGAACTTCGAAAGGATCTTTCACACCCTTGCTGCAACTCAAGAAGTTCACCGCCATACCCGTCTCCACTCGAGAGGAAGCACGATGGTCCCGCCCACATCCAGAGGAGCCCCGTTTCCCCCTCGTAGCTCGAGATGAGGGATCCTTTACCTGCTTTCAACGGGAAAGAATTCCCGGCGTTCCCGTCGCATCTCAAAAGGAGGCACTCTCAACAGGAAAGGCGAGAGGAACTGCATGGTCGTACCACCATTCCAAGAGTCCCCCAGATGTCTCAGTCCATTCCAGAGGAACGTCTTTGCCCTGCACTGGCTCATCTTTCACGCCGAGGATCGACTCACACCACGGTGGCACGTGGGACAGCCCTGTGGGAAAGCCTCGAGGGAAAGCCTCGAGGGAAAACCACAGATCCTTTGATCCACGCGACGGGAAGCGTGACATTGCTGT
This sequence comes from Capricornis sumatraensis, assembly GCF_032405125.1. Lineage (NCBI taxonomy): Eukaryota > Metazoa > Chordata > Mammalia > Artiodactyla > Bovidae > Capricornis > Capricornis sumatraensis. The sequence continues at coordinate 5,922,469 of NW_027184612.1, forward strand.
TACAGCCTGGAAGGAAAGCGCACGTGCATGCCCCCACTCGAGACGAGGCCTGACTCCCCTGGGGAGACTCCAGAAGTACCCAAAGATCCATGTCAGCCCCTGAGAGGAATCCTCGGTTCCGGCCCTGACTCCACACAAGGTTTTTGGCCCCGGTATCGACGGGAGAGGAATCCCGAGAGGCCCCCTAGCAACTCGCATGAGGACTGGCCTCTCCTGAGGCCACCATGGCGGGTCCCTGAGGTCCCCGTCGTAACTCGAGAACACCTGCCGCAATTCGAGAAAATCCAGGAAGTTCTCCCTTCCAGGCGAGATGAGGCCTTTTTCCGATGAGGCGTCTGGAGACTAATGACACGTAACCTCTGGAACTTCGAAAGGGTCTTTCACACCCTTGCTGCAACTCAAGAAGTTCACCGCCATACCCGTCTCCACTCGAGAGGAAGCACGATGGTTCCGCCCACATCAGGAGGAGCCCCGTTTCCCCCTCGTAGCTCGAGATGAGGGATCCTTTCCCTGCTTTAAACGGGAACGAATTCCCGGCGTTCCCGTCGCATCTCAAGAGGAGGCACTCTCAACAGGAAAGGCGAGAGGAACTCCATGGTCGTACCACCATTCCAAGAGTCCCCCAGATGTCTCAGTCCATTCCAGAGGAACCTCTTTGCCCTGCACTGGCTCATCTTTCACGCCGAGGATCGACTCACACCACGGTGGCTCGTGGGACAGCCCTGTTGGAAAGCCTCGAAGGAAAACCACAGATCCTTTGATCCACGCGACGGGAAATGTGACATTGCTGCTACAGGCTGGAAGGAAAGCGGACGTGCATGCCCCCACTCGAGACGAGGCCTGACTCCCCTGGGGAGACTCCAGAAGTACCCAAAGATCCATGTCAGCCCCTGAGAGGAATCCTCGTTTCCGGCCCAGACTCCACACAAGGTTTTTGGTCCCGGTATCGACGGGAGAGGAATCCCGAGAGGCCCCCTAGCAACTCGCATGGGGACTGGCCTCTCCTGAGGCCACCAGGGCGGGTCCCTGAGGTCCCCGTCGTAACTCGAGAACACCTGCCGCAACTCGAGAAAATCCAGGAAGTTCTCCCTTCCAGGCGAGATGAGGCCTATTTCCGATGAGGCGTCTGGAGACTAATGACACCTAACCTCTGGAACTTCGAAAGGGTCTTTCACACCCTTGCTGCAACTCAAGAAGTTCACCGCCATACCCGTCTCCACTCGAGAGGAAGCACGATGGTCCCGCCCACATCCAGAGGAGCCCCGTTTCCCCCTCGTAGCTCGAGATGAGGGATCCTTTCCCTGCTTTCAACGGGAAAGAATTCCGGGCGTTCCCGTCGCATCTCAAGAGGAGGCACTCTCAACAGGAAAGGCTAGAGGAACTCCATGGTCGTACCACCATTCCAAGAGTCCCCCAGATGTCTCAGTCCATTCCAGAGGAACCTCTTTGCCCTGCACTGGCTCATCTTTCACGCCGAGGATCGACTCACACCACGGTGGCACGTGGGACAGCCCTGTGGGAAAGCCTCGAGGGAAAGCCTCGAGGGAAAACCACAGACCCTTTGATCCACGCGACAGGAAGCGTGACAATGCTGCTACAGACTGGAAGGAAAGCGCACGTGCATGCCCCCACTCGAGACGAGGCCTGACTCCCCTGGGGAGACTCCAAAAGTACCCAAAGATCCATGTCAGCCCCTGAGAGGAATCCTCGGTTCCGGCCCTGACTCCACACAAGGTTTTTGGCCCCTGTATCGACGGGAGAGGAATCCCGAGAGGCCCCCTAGCAACTCGCATGGGGACTGGCCTCTCCTGAGGCCACCAGGGCGTGTCCCTGAGGTCCGCGTCGTAACTCGAGAACACCTGCCGCAACTCGAGAAAATCCAGGAAGTTCTCCCTTCCAGGCGAGATGAGGCCTATTTCCGATGAGGCGTCTGGAGACTAATGACACCTAACCTCTGGAACTTCGAAAGGGTCTTTCACACCCTTGCTGCAACTCAAGAAGTTCACCGCCATACCCGTCTCCACTCGAGAGGAAGCACGATGGTCCCGCCCACATCCAGAGGAGCCCCGTTTCCCCCTCGTAGCTCGAGATGAGGGATCCTTTCCCTGCTTTCAATGGGAAAGAATTCCCGGCATTCCCGTCGCATCTCAAGAGGAGGCACTCTCAACAGGAAAGGCGAGAGGAACTCCATGGTCGTACCACCATTCCAAGAGTCCCCCAGATGTCTCAGTCCATTCCAGACGAAACTCTTTGCCCTGCACTGGCTCATCTTTCACGCCGAGGATCGACTCTCACCACGGTGGCACGTGGGACAGCCCTGTGGGAAAGCCTCGAGGGAAAGCCTCGAGGGAAAACCACAGATCCTTTGATCCACGCGACGGGAAGCGTGACATTGCTGCTACAGCCTGGAAGGAAAGCGCACGTGCATGCCCCCACTCGAGACGAGGCCTGACTCCTCTGGGGAGACTCCAGAAGTACCCAAAGATCCATGTCAGCCCCTGAGAGGAATCCTCGATTCCGGCCCTGACTCCACACAAGGTTTTTGGCCCCGGTATCGACGGGAGAGGAATCTCGAGAGGCCCCCTAGCAATTCGCATGGGGACTGGCCTCTCCTGAGGCCACCAGGGCGGGTCCCTGAGGTCCCCGTCGTAACTCGAGAACACCTGCCGCATCTCGAGAAAATCCAGGAAGTTTTCCCTTCCAGGCGAGATGAGGCCTATTTCCGATGAGGCGTCTGGAGACTAATGACACCTAACCTCTGGAACATCGAAAGGGACTTTCACACCCTTGCTGCAACTCAAGAAGTTCACCGCCATACCCGTCTCCACTCGAGAGGAAGCACGATGGTCCCGCCCACATCCAGAGGAGACCCGTTTCCCCCTCGTAGCTCGAGATGAGGGATCCTTTCCCTGCTTTCAACGGGAAAGAATTCCCGGCGTTCCCGTCGCATCTCAAGAGAAGGCACTCTCAACAGGAAAGGCTAGAGGAACTCCATGGTCGTACCACCATTCCAAGAGTCCCCCAGATGTCTCAGTCCATTCCAGAGGAACCTCTTTGCCCTGCACTGGCTCATCTTTCACGCCGAGGATCGACTCACACCACGGTGGCACGTGGGACAGCCCTGTGGGAAAGCCTCGAGGGAAAGCCTCGAGGGAAAACCACAGACCCTTTGATCCACGCGACGGGAAGCGTGACATTGCTGCTACAGCCTGGAAGGAAAGCGCACGTGCATGTCCCCACTCGAGACGAGGCCTGACTCCCCTGGGGAGACTCCAGAAGTACCCAAAAATCCATGTCAGCCCCTGAGAGGAATCCTCGGTTCCAGCCCTGACTCCACACAACGTTTTTGGCCCTGGTATCGACGGGAGAGGAATCCGAGAGGCCCCCTAGCAACTCGCATGGGGACTGGCCTCTCCTGAGGCCACCATGGCGTGTCCCTGAGGTCCCCGTCGTAACTCGAGAACACCTGCCGCAACTCGAGAAAATCCAGGAAGTTCTCCCTTCCAGGCGAGATGAGGCCTATTTCCGATGAGGCGTCTGGAGACTAATGACACCTAACCTCTGGAACTTCGAAAGGGTCTTTCACACCCTTGCTGCAACTCAAGAAGTTCACCGCCATACCCGTCTCCACTCGAGAGGAAGCACGATGGTCCCGCCCACATCCAGAGGAGCCCCGTTTCCCCCTCGTAGCTGGAGATGAGGGTTCCTTTCCCTGCTTTCAACGGCAAAGAATTCCCGGCGTTCCCGTCGCATCTCAAGAGGAGGCACTCTCAACAGGAAAGGCGAGAGGAACTCTATGGTCGTACCACCATTCCAAGAGTCCCCCAGATGTCTCAGTCCATTCCAGAGGAACCTCTTTGCCCTGCACTGGCTCATCTTTCACGCCGCGGATCGACTCACACCACGGTGGCACGTGGGACAGCCCTGTGGGAAAGCCTCGAGGGAAAGCCTCGAGGGAAAACCACAGACCCTTTGATCCACGCGACGGGAAGCGTGACATTGCTGCTACAGCCTGGAAGGAAAGCGCACGTGCATGCCCCCACTCGAGACGAGGCCTGACTCCCCTGGGGAGACTCCAGAAGTACCCAAAGGTCCATGTCAGCCCCTGAGAGGAATCCTCGGTTCCGGCCCTGACTCCACACAAGGTTTCTGGCCCCGGTATCGACGGGAGAGGAATCCCGAGAGGCCCCCTAGCAACTCGCAGGAGGACTGGCCTCTACTGAGGCCACCAGGACGGGTCCCTGAGGTCCCCGTCGTAACTCGAGAACACCTGCCGCAACTCGAGAAAATCCAGGAAGTTCTCCCTTCCAGGCGAGATGAGGCCTATTTCCGATGAGGCGTCTGGAGACTAATGACACCTAACCTCTGGAACTTCGAAAGGGACTTTCACACCCTTGCTGCAACTCAAGAAGTTCACCGCCATAACCGTCTCCGCTCGAGAGGAAGCACGATGGTCCCGCCCACATCCAGAGGAGCCCCGTTTCCCCCTCGTAGCTCGAGATGAGGGATCCTTTCCCTGCTTTCAACGGGAAAGAATTCCCGGCGTTCCCGTCGCATCTCAAGAGGAGGCACTCTCAACAGGAAAGGCGAGAGGAACTCTATGGTCGTACCACCATTCCAAGAGTCCCCCAGATGTCTCAGTCCATTCCAGAGGAACCTCTTTGCCCTGCACTGGCTCATCTTTCACGCCGAAGATCGACTCACACCACGGTGGCACGTGGGACAGCCCTGTGGGAAAGCCTCGAGGGAAAGCCTCGAGGGAAAACCACAGACCCTTTGATCCACGCGACGGGAAGCGTGACATTGCTGCTACAGCCTGGAAGGAAAGCGCACGTGCATGTCCCCACTCGAGACGAGGCCTGACTCCCCTGCGGAGACTCCAGAAGTACCCAAAGATCCATGTCAGCCCCTGAGAGGAATCCTCGGTTCCGGCCCTGACTCCACACAAGGTTTTTGGCCCCGGTATCGACGGGAGAGGAATCCCGAGAGGCCCCCTAGCAACTCGCATGGGGACTGGCCTCTCCTGAGGCCACCAGGGCGGGTCCCTGAGGTCCCCGTTGTAACTCGAGAACACCTGCCGCATCTCGAGAAAATCCAGGAAATTCTCCCTTCCAGGCGAGATGAGGCCTATTTCCGATGAGGGTTCTGGAGACTAATGACACCTAACCTCTGGAACTTCGAAAGGGTCTTTCACACCCTTGCTGCAACTCAAGAAGTTCACCGCCATACCCGTCTCCACTGGAGAGGAAGCACGATGGTCCCGCCCACATCAGGAGGAGCCCCGTTTCCCCCTCGTAGCTCGAGATGAGGGATCCTTTCCCTGCTTTCAACGGGAACTAATTCCCGGCGTTTCCGCCGCATCTCAAGAGGAGGCACTCTCAACAGGAAAGGCGAGAGGAACTCCATGGTCGTACCACCATTCCAAGAGTCCCCCAGATGTCTCAGTCAATTCCAGAGGAACCTCTTTGCCCTGCACTGGCTCATCTTTCACGCCGAGGATCTACTCACACCACGGTGGCACGTGGGACAGCCCTGTGGGAAAGCCTCGAGGGAAAGCCTCGAGGGAAAACCACAGATCCTTTGATCCACGCGACGGAAAGCGTGACATTGCTGCTACAGCCTGGAAGGAAAGCGCACGTGCATGCCCCCACTCGAGACGAGGCCTGACTCCCCTGGGGAGACTCCAGAAGTACCCAAAGATCCATGTCAGCCCCTGAGAGGAATCCTCGGTTCCGGCCCTGACTCCACACAAGGTTTTTGGCCCCGGTATCGACGGGAGAGGAATCCCGAGAGGCCCCCTAGCAACTCTCATGAGGACTGGCCTCTCCTGAGGCCACCAGGGCGGGTCCCTGAGGTCCCCGTCGTTACTCGAGAACACCTGCCGAAACTTGAGAAAATCCAGGAAGTACTCCCTTCCAGGCGAGATGAGGCCTATTTCCGATGAGGCGTCTGGAGACTAATGACACCTAACCTCTGGAACTTCGAAAGGATCTTTCACACCCTTGCTGCAACTCAAGAAGTTCACCGCCATACCCGTCTCCACTCGAGAGGAAGCACGATGGTCCCGCCCACATCCAGAGGAGCCCCGTTTCCCCCTCGTAGCTCGAGATGAGGGATCCTTTACCTGCTTTCAACGGGAAAGAATTCCCGGCGTTCCCGTCGCAACTCAAAAGGAGGCACTCTCAACAGGAAAGGCGAGAGGAACTGCATGGTCGTACCACCATTCCAAGAGTCCCCCAGATGTCTCAGTCCATTCCAGAGGAACCTCTTTGCCCTGCACTGGCTCATCTTTCACGCCGAGGATCGACTCACACCACGGTGGCACGTGGGACAGCCCTGTGGGAAAGCCTCGAGGGAAAGCCTCGAGGGAAAACCACAGATCCTTTGATCCACGCGACGGGAAGCGTGACATTGCTGTTACAGCCTGGAAGGAAAGCGCAAGTGCATGCCCCCACTCGAGACGAGGCCTGACTCCCCTGGGGAGACTCCAGAAGTACCCAAAGATCCATGTCAGCCCCTGAGAGGAATCCTCGGTTCCGGCCCTGACTCCACACAAGGTTTTTGGCCCCGGTATCGACGGGAGAGGAATCCCGAGAGGCCCCCTAGCAACTCGCATGAGGACTGGCCTCTCCTGAGGCCACCATGGCGGGTCCCTGAGGTCCCCGTCGTAACTCGAGAACACCTGCCGCAATTCGAGAAAATCCAGGAAGTTCTCCCTTCCAGGCGAGATGAGGCCTTTTTCCGATGAGGCGTCTGGAGACTAATGACACGTAACCTCTGGAACTTCGAAAGGGTCTTTCACACCCTTGCTGCAACTCAAGAAGTTCACCGCCATACCCGTCTCCACTCGAGAGGAAGCACGATGGTTCCGCCCACATCAGGAGGAGCCCCGTTTCCCCCTCGTAGCTCGAGATGAGGGATCCTTTCCCTGCTTAAAACGGGAACGAATTCCCGGCGTTCCCGTCGCATCTCAAGAAGAGGCACTCTCAACAGGAAAGGCGAGAGGAACTCCATGGTCGTACCACCATTCCAAGAGTCCCCCAGATGTCTCAGTCCATTCCAGAGGAACCTCTTTGCCCTGCACTGGCTCATCTTTCACGCCGAGGATCGACTCACACCACGGTGGCTCGTGGGACAGCCCTGTTGGAAAGCCTCGAAGGAAAACCACAGATCCTTTGATCCACGCGACGGGAAATGTGACATTGCTGCTACAGGCTGGAAGGAAAGCGGACGTGCATGCCCCCACTCGAGACGAGGCCTGACTCCCCTGGGGAGACTCCAGAAGTACCCAAAGATCCATGTCAGCCCCTGAGAGGAATCCTCGTTTCCGGCCCAGACTCCACACAAGGTTTTTGGTCCCGGTATCGACGGGAGAGGAATCCCGAGAGGCCCCCTAGCAACTCGCATGGGGACTGGCCTCTCCTGAGGCCACCAGGGCGGGTCCCTGAGGTCCCCGTCGTAACTCGAGAACACCTGCCGCAACTCGAGAAAATCCAGGAAGTTCTCCCTTCCAGGCGAGATGAGGCCTATTTCCGATGAGGCGTCTGGAGACTAATGACACCTAACCTCTGGAACTTCGAAAGGGTCTTTCACACCCTTGCTGCAACTCAAGAAGTTCACCGCCATACCCGTCTCCACTCGAGAGGAAGCACGATGGTCCCGCCCACATCCAGAGGAGCCCCGTTTCCCCCTCGTAGCTCGAGATGAGGGATCCTTTCCCTGCTTTCAACGGGAAAGAATTCCGGGCGTTCCCGTCGCATCTCAAGAGGAGGCACTCTCAACAGGAAAGGCGAGAGGAACTCCATGGTCGTACCACCATTTCAAGAGTCCCCCAGATGTCTCAGTCCATTCCAGAGGAACCTCTTTGCCCTGCACTGGCTCATCTTTCACGCCGAGGATCGACTCACACCACGGTGGCACGTGGGACAGCCCTGTGGGAAAGCCTCGAGGGAAAGCCTCGAGGGAAAACCACAGACCCTTTGATCCACGCGACAGGAAGCGTGACAATGCTGCTACAGACTGGAAGGAAAGCGCACGTGCATGCCCCCACTCGAGACGAGGCCTGACTCCCCTGGGGAGACTCCAAAAGTACCCAAAGATCCATGTCAGCCCCTGAGAGGAATCCTCGGTTCCGGCCCTGACTCCACACAAGGTTTTTGGCCCCTGTATCGACGGGAGAGGAATCCCGAGAGGCCCCCTAGCAACTCGCATGGGGACTGGCCTCTCCTGAGGCCACCAGGGCGTGTCCCTGAGGTCCGCGTCGTAACTCGAGAACACCTGCCGCAACTCGAGAATATCCAGGAAGTTCTCCCTTCCAGGCGAGATGAGGCCTATTTCCGATGAGGCGTCTGGAGACTAATGACACCTAACCTCTGGAACTTCGAAAGGGTCTTTCACACCCTTGCTGCAACTCAAGAAGTTCACCGCCATACCCGTCTCCACTCGAGAGGAAGCACGATGGTCCCGCCCACATCCAGAGGAGCCCCGTTTCCCCCTCGTAGCTCGAGATGAGGGATCCTTTCCCTGCTTTCAATGGGAAAGAATTCCCGGCATTCCCGTCGCATCTCAAGAGGAGGCACTCTCAACAGGAAAGGCGAGAGGAACTCCATGGTCGTACCACCATTCCAAGAGTCCCCCAGATGTCTCAGTCCATTCCAGACGAAACTCTTTGCCCTGCACTGGCTCATCTTTCACGCCGAGGATCGACTCTCACCACGGTGGCACGTGGGACAGCCCTGTGGGAAAGCCTCGAGGGAAAGCCTCGAGGGAAAACCACAGACCCTTTGATCCACGCGACGGGAAGCGTGACATTGCTGCTACAGCCTGGAAGGAAAGCGCACGTGCATGTCCCCACTCGAGACGAGGCCTGACTCCCCTGGGGAGACTCCAGAAGTACCCAAAAATCCATGTCAGCCCCTGAGAGGAATCCTCGGTTCCAGCCCTGACTCCACACAAGGTTTTTGGCCCTGGTATCGACGGGAGAGGAATCCCGAGAGGCCCCCTAGCAACTCGCATGGGGACTGGCCTCTCCTGAGGCCACCATGGCGTGTCCCTGAGGTCCCCGTCGTAACTCGAGAACACCTGCCGCAACTCGAGAATATCCAGGAAGTTCTCCCTTCCAGGCGAGATGAGGCCTATTTCCGATGAGGCGTCTGGAGACTAATGACACCTAACCTCTGGAACTTCGAAAGGGTCTTTCACACCCTTGCTGCAACTCAAGAAGTTCACCGCCATACCCGTCTCCACTCGAGAGGAAGCACGATGGTCCCGCCCACATCCAGAGGAGCCCCGTTTCCCCCTCGTAGCTGGAGATGAGGGTTCCTTTCCCTGCTTTCAACGGCAAAGAATTCCCGGCGTTCCCGTCGCATCTCAAGAGGAGGCACTCTCAACAGGAAAGGCGAGAGGAACTCTATGGTCGTACCACCATTCCAAGAGTCCCCCAGATGTCTCAGTCCATTCCAGAGGAACCTCTTTGCCCTGCACTGGCTCATCTTTCACGCCGCGGATCGACTCACACCACGGTGGCACGTGGGACAGCCCTGTGGGAAAGCCTCGAGGGAAAGCCTCGAGGGAAAACCACAGACCCTTTGATCCACGCGACGGGAAGCGTGACATTGCTGCTACAGCCTGGAAGGAAAGCGCACGTGCATGCCCCCACTCGAGACGAGGCCTGACTCCCCTGGGGAGACTCCAGAAGTACCCAAAGGTCCATGTCAGCCCCTGAGAGGAATCCTCGGTTCCGGCCCTGACTCCACACAAGGTTTCTGGCCCCGGTATCGACGGGAGAGGAATCCCGAGAGGCCCCCTAGCAACTCGCAGGAGGACTGGCCTCTACTGAGGCCACCAGGACGGGTCCCTGAGGTCCCCGTCGTAACTCGAGAACACCTGCCGCAACTCGAGAAAATCCAGGAAGTTCTCCCTTCCAGGCGAGATGAGGCCTATTTCCGATGAGGCGTCTGGAGACTAATGACACCTAACCTCTGGAACTTCGAAAGGGACTTTCACACCCTTGCTGCAACTCAAGAAGTTCACCGCCATAACCGTCTCCACTCGAGAGGAAGCACGATGGTCCCGCCCACATCCAGAGGAGCCCCGTTTCCCCCTCGTAGCTCGAGATGAGGGATCCTTTCCCTGCTTTCAACGGGAAAGAATTCCCGGCGTTCCCGTCGCATCTCAAGAGAAGGCACTCTCAACAGGAAAGGCGAGAGGAACTCCATGGTCGTACCACCATTCCAAGAGTCCCCCAGATGTCTCAGTCCATTCCAGAGGAACCTCTTTGCCCTGCACTGGCTCATCTTTCACGCCGAGGATCGACTCACACCACGGTGGCACGTGGGACAGCCCTGTGAGAAAGCCTCGAGGGAAAGCCTCGAGGGAAAACCACAGATCCTTTGATCCACGCGACGGGAAGCGTGACATTGCTGCTACAGCCTGGAAGGAAAGCGCACGTGCATGCCCCCACTCGAGACGAGGCCTGACTCCCCTGGGTAGACTCCAGAAGTACCCAAAGATCCATGTCAGCCCCTGAGAGGAATCCTCGGTTCCGGCCCTGACTCCACACAAGGTTTTTGGCCCCGGTATCGACGGGAGAGGAATCCCGAGAGGCTCCCTAGCACCTCGCATGGGGACTGGCCTCTCCTGAGGCCACCAGGGCGGGTCCCTGAGGTCCCCGTCGTAACTCGAGAACACCTGCCGCAACTCGAGAAAATCCAGGAAGTTCTCCCTTCCAGGCGAGATGAGGCCTATTTCCGATGAGGCGTCTGGAGACTAATGACACCTAACCTCTGGAACTTCGAAAGGGTCTTTCACACCCTTGCTGCAACTCAAGAAGTTCACCGCCATACCCGTCTCCACTCGAGAGGAAGCACAATGGTCCCGCCCACATCCAGAGGAGCCCCGTTTCCCCCGCGTAGCTCGAGATGAGGGATCCTTTCCCTGCTTTCAACGGGAAAGAATTCCCGGCGTTCCCGTCGCATCTCAAGAGGAGGCACTCTCAACAGGAAAGGCGAGAGGAACTCCATGGTCGTACCACCATTCCAAGAGTCCCCCAGATGTCTCAGTCCATTCCAGAGGAACCTCTTTGCCCTGCACTGGCTCATCTTTCACGCCGAGGATCGACTCACACCACGGTGGCACGTGGGACAGCCCTGTGGGAAAGCCTCGAGGGAAAACCACAGATCCTTTGATCCACGCGACGGGAAGCGTGACATTGCTGATACAGCCTGGAAGGAAAGCGCACGTGCATGCCCCCACTCGAGACGAGGCCTGACTCCCCTGGGGAGACTCTAGAAGAACCCAAAGATCCATGTCAGCCGCTGAGAGGAATCCTCGGTTCCGGCCCTGATTCCACACAAGGTTTTTGGCCCCGGTATCGACGGGAGAGGAATCCCGAGAGGCCCCCTAGCAACTCGCATGGGGACTGGCCTCTCCTGAGGCCACCAGGGCGGGTCCCTGAGGTCCCCGTCGTACCTCGAGAACACCTGCCGCATCTCGAGAAAATCCAGGAAGTTCTCCCTTCCAGGCGAGTTGAGGCCTATTTCCGATGAGGCGTCTGGAGACTAATGACACCTAACCTCTGGAACTTCGAAAGGGTCTTTCACACCCTTGCTGCAACTCAAGAAGTTCACCGCCATACCCGTCTCCATTCGAGAGGAAGCACGATGGTTCCGCCCACATCAGGAGGAGCCCCGTTTCCCCCTCGTAGCTTGAGATGAGGGATCCTTTCCCTGCTTTAAACGGGAACGAATTCCCGGCGTTCCCGTCGCATCTCAAGAGGAGGCACTCTCAACAGGAAAGGCGAGAGGAACTCCATGGTCGTACCACCATTCCAAGAGTCCCCCAGATGTTTCAGTCCATTCCAGAGGAAGCTCTTTGCCCTGCACTGGCTCATCTTTCACGCCGAGGATTGACTCACACCACGGTGGCACGTGGGACAGCCCTGTGGGAAAGCCTCGAGGGAAAGCCTCGAGGGAAAACCACAGATCCTTTGATCCACGCGACGGGAAGCGTTACATTGCTGCTACAGGCTGGAAGGAAAGCGGACGTGCATGCCCCCACTCGAGACGAGGCCTGACTCCCCTGGGGAGACTCCAGAAATACCCAAAGATCCATGTAAGCCCCTGAGAGGAATCCTCGGTTCCGGCCCTGACTCCACACAAGGTTTCTGGCCCCGGTATCGACGGGAGAGGAATCCCGAGAGGCCCCCTAGCAACTCTCATGAGGACTGGCCTCTCTAGAGGCCACCAGGGCGGGTCCCTGAGGTCCCCGTCGTAACTCGAGAACACCTGCCGCAACTCGAGAAAATCCAGGAAGTACTCCCTTCCAGGCGAGATGAGGCCTATTTCCTATGAGGCGTCTGGAGACTAATGACACCAAACCTCTGGAACTTCGAAAGGGTCTTTCACACCCTTGCTGCAACTCAAGAAGTTCACCGCCATACCCGTCTCCACTCGAGAGGAAGCACGATGGTCCCGCCCACATCCAGAGGAGCCCCGTTTCCCCCTCGTAGCTCGAGATGAGGGATCCTTTACCTGCTTTCAGCGGGAAAGAATTCCCGGCGTTCCCGTCGCATCTCAAGAGGAGGCACTCTCAACAGGAAAGTCGAGAGGAACTCCATGGTCGTACCACCATTCCAAGAGTCCCCCCAGATGTCTCAGTCCATTCCAGAGGAACCTCTTTGCCCTGCACTGGCTCATCTTTCACGCCGAGGATCGACTCACACCACGGTGTCATGTCGGACAGCCCTGTGGGAAAGCTTCGAGGGAAAGCCTCGAGGGAAAAACACAGATCCTTTGATCCACGCGACGGGAAGCGTGACATTGCTGCTACAGCCTGGAAGGAAAGCGCACGTGCATGCCCCCACTCGAGACGAGGCCTGACTCCCCTGGGGAGACTCTAGAAGTACCCAAAGATCCATGTCAGCCGCTGAGAGGAATCCTCGGTTCCGGCCCTGACTCCACACAAGGTTTTTGGCCCCGGTATCGACGGGAGAGGAATCCCGAGAGGCCCCCTAGCAACTCGCATGGGGACTGGCCTCTCCTGAGGCCACCAGGGCGGGTCCCTGAGGTCCCCGTCGTAACTCGAGAACACCTGCCGCATCTCGAGAAAATCCAGGAAGTTCTCCCTTCCAGGCGAGTTGAGGCCTATTTCCGATGAGGCGTCTGGAGACTAATGACACCTAACCTCTGGAACTTCGAAAGGGTCTTTCACACCCTTGCTGCAACTCAAGAAGTTCACCGCCATACCCGTCTCCACTCGAGAGGAAGCACGATGGTTCCGCCCACATCAGGAGGAGCCCCGTTTCCCCCTCGTAGCTCGAGATGAGGGATCCTTTCCCTGCTTTAAACGGGAACGAATTCCCGGCGTTCCAGTCGCATCTCAAGAGGAGGCACTCTCAACAGGAAAGGCGAGAGGAACTCCATGGTCGTACCACCATTCCAAGAGTCCCCCAGATGTCTCAGTCCATTCCAGAGGAAGCTCTTTGCCCTGCACTGGCTCATCTTTCACGCCGAGGATTGACTCACACCACGGTGGCACGTGGGACAGCCCTGTGGGAAAGCCTCGAGGGAAAGCCTCGAGGGAAAACCACAGATCCTTTGATCCACGCGACGGGAAGCGTTACATTGCTGCTACAGGCTGGAAGGAAAGCGGACGTGCATGCCCCCACTCGAGACGAGGCCTGACTCCCCTGGGGAGACTCCAGAAATACCCAAAGATCCATGTAAGCCCCTGAGAGGAATCCTCGGTTCCGGCCCTGACTCCACACAAGGTTTCTGGCCCCGGTATCGACGGGAGAGGAATCCCGAGAGGCCCCCTAGCAACTCTCATGAGGACTGGCCTCTCTAGAGGCCACCAGGGCGGGTCCCTGAGGTCCCCGTCGTAACTCGAGAACACCTGTCGCAACTCGAGAAAATCCAGGAAGTACTCCCTTCCAGGCGAGATGAGGCCTATTTCCTATGAGGCGTCTGGAGACTAATGACACCTAACCTCTGGAACTTCGAAAGGGTCTTTCACACCCTTGCTGCAACTCAAGAATTTCACCGCCATACCCGTCTCCACTCGAGAGGAAGCACGATGGTCCCGCCCACATCCAGAGGAGCCCCGTTTCCCCCTCGTAGCTCGAGATGAGGGATCCTTTCCCTGCTTTCAACGGGAAAGAATTCCCGGAGTTCCCGTCGCATCTCAAGAGGAGGCACTCTCAACAGGAAAGTCGAGAGGAACTCCATGGTCGTACCACCATTCCAAGAGTCCCCCCAGATGTCTCAGTCCATTCCAGAGGAACCTCTTTGCCCTGCACTGGCTCATCTTTCACGCCGAGGATCGACTCACACCACGGTGTCATGTCGGACAGTACTGTGGGAAAGCTTCGAGGGAAAGCCTAGAGGGAAAAACACAGATCCTTTGATCCACTCCACGGGAAGCGTGACATTGCTGCTACAGCCTGGAAGGAAAGCGCACGTGCATGCCCCCACTCGAGACGAGGCCTGACTCCCCTGGGGAGACTCCAGAAGTACCCAAAGATACATTTCAGCCCCTGAGAGGAATCCTCGGTTCCGGCCCTGACTCCACAAAAGGTTTTTGGCCCCGGTATCGACGGGAGAGGAATCCCGAGAGGCCCCCTAGCAACTCCCATGGGGACTGGCCTCTCCTGAGGCCACCAGGGCGGGTCCCTGAGGTCCCCGTCGTAACACGAGAACACCTGCCGCAACTCGAGAAAATCCAGGAAGTTCTCCCTTCCAGGCGAGATGAGGCCTATTTCCGATGAGGCGTCTGGAGACTAATGACATGTAACCTCTGGAACTTCGAAAGGGTCTTTCACACCCTTGCTGAAACTCAAGAAGTTCACCGCCATACCCGTCTCCACTCGAGAGGAAGCACGATAGTCCCGCCCACATCCAGAGGAGCCCCGTTTCCCCCTCGTAGCTCGAGATGAGGGATCCTTTCCCTGCTTTCAACGGGAAAGAATTCCCGGCGTTCCCGTCGCATCTCAAGAGAAGGCACTCTCAATAGGAAAGGCGAGAGGAACTCCATGATCGTACCACCATTCCAAGAGTCCCCCAGATGTCTCAGTCCATTCCAGAGGAAGCTCTTTGCCCTGCACTGGATCATCTTTCACGCCGAGGATCGACTCACACAACGGTGGCACGTGGGACAGCCCTGTGGAAAAGCCTCGAGGGAAAGCCTCGAGGAAAAACCACAGATCCTTTGATCCACGCGACGGGAAGCGTGACATTGCTGATACAGCCTGGAAGGAAAGCGCACGTGCATGCCCTCACTCGAGACGAGGCCTGACTCCCCTGGGGAGACTCTAGAAGTACCCAAAGATCCATGTCAGCCCCTGAGAGGAATCCTCGGTTCCGGCCCTGACTCCACACAAGGTTTTTGGCCCCGGTATCGACGGGAGAGGAATCCCGAGAGGCCCCCTAGCAACTCGCATGGGGACTGGCCTCTCCTGAGGCCACCAGGGCGGGTCCCTGAGGTCCCCGTCGTAACTCGAGAACACCTGCCGCATCTCGAGAAAATCCAGGAAGTTCTCCCTTCCAGGCGAGTTGAGGCCTATTTCCGATGAGGCGTCTGGAGACTAATGACACCTAACCTCTGGAACTTCGAAAGGGTCTTTCACACCCTTGCTGCAACTCAAGAAGTTCACCGCCATACCCGTCTCCACTCGAGAGGAAGCACGATGGTCCCGCCCACATCCAGAGGAGCCCCGTTTCCCCCTCGTAGCTCGAGATGAGGGATCCTTTACCTGCTTTCAGCGGGAAAGAATTCCCGGCGTTCCCGTCGCATCTCAAGAGGAGGCACTCTCAACAGGAAAGTCGAGAGGAACTCCATGGTCGTACCACCATTCCAAGAGTCCCCCCAGATGTCTCAGTCCATTCCAGAGGAACCTCTTTGCCCTGCACTGGCTCATCTTTCACGCCGAGGATCGACTCACACCATGGTGTCATGTCGGACAGCCCTGTGGGAAAGCTTCGAGGGAAAGCCTCGAGGGAAAAACACAGATCCTTTGATCCACGCGACGGGAAGCGTGACATTGCTGCTACAGCCTGGAAGGAAAGCGCACGTGCATGCCCCCACTCGAGACGAGGCCTGACTCCCCTGGGGAGACTCCAGAAGTACCCAAAGATCCATGTCAGCCCCTGAGAGGAATCCTCGGTTCCGGCCCTGACTCCACACAAGGTTTTCGGCCCCTGTATCGACGGGAGAGGAATCCCGAGAGGCCCCCTAGCAACTCGCATGGGGACTGGCCTCTCCTGAGGCCACCAGGGCGGGTCCCTGAGGTCCCCGTCGTAACTCGAGAACACCTGCCGCAACTCGAGAAAATCCAGGAAGTTCTCCCTTCCAGGCGAGATGAGGCCTATTTCCGATGAGGCGTCTGGAGACTAATGACACCTAACCTCTGGAACTTCGAAAGGGTCTTTCACACCCTTGCTGCAACTCAAGAAGTTCACCGCCATACCCGTCTCCACTCGAGAGGAAGCACGATGGTCCCGCCCACATCCAGAGGAGCCCCGTTTCCCCCTCGTAGCTCGAGATGAGGGATCCTTTCCCTGCTTTCAACGGGAAAGAATTCCCGGCGTTCCCGTCGCATCTCAAGAGGAGGCACTCTCAATAGGAAAGGCGAGAGGAACTCCATGGTCGTACCACCATTCCAAGAGTCCCCCAGATGTCTCAGTCCATTCCAGAGGAAGCTCTTTGCCCTGCACTGGCTCATCTTTCACGCCGAGGATCGACTCACACAACGGTGGCACGTGGGACAGCCCTGTGGGAAAGCCTCGAGGGAAAACCACAGATCCTTTGATCCACGCGACGGGAAGCGTGACATTGCTGATACAGCCTGGAAGGAAAGCGCACGTGCATGCCCTCACTCGAGACGAGGCCTGACTCCCCTGGGGAGACTCTAGAAGTACCCAAAGATCCATGTCAGCCGCTGAGAGGAATCCTCGGTTCCGGCCCTGACTCCACACAAGGTTTTTGGCCCCGGTATCGACGGGAGAGGAATCCCGAGAGGCCCCCTAGCAACTCGCATGGGGACTGGCCTCTCCTGAGGCCACCAGGGCGGGTCCCTGAGGTCCCCGTCGTAACTCGAGAACACCTGCCGCATCTCGAGAAAATCCAGGAAGTTCTCCCTTCCAGGCGAGTTGAGGCCTATTTCCGATGAGGCGTCTGGAGACTAATGACACCTAACCTCTGGAACTTCGAAAGGGTCTTTCACACCCTTGCTGCAACTCAAGAAGTTCACCGCCATACCCGTCTCCACTCGAGAGGAAGCACGATGGTTCCGCTCACATCAGGAGGAGCCCCGTTTCCCCCTCGTAGCTCGAGATGAGGGATCCTTTCCCTGCTTTAAACGGGAACGAATTCCCGGCGTTCCCGTCGCATCTCAAGAGGAGGCACTCTCAACAGGAAAGGCGAGAGGAACTCCATGGTCGTACCACCATTCCAAGAGTCCCCCAGATGTCTCAGTCCATTCCAGAGGAAGCTCTTTGCCCTGCACTGGCTCATCTTTCACGCCGAGGATTGACTCACACCACGGTGGCACGTGGGACAGCCCTGTGGGAAAGCCTCGAGGGAAAGCCTCGAGGGAAAACCACAGATCCTTTGATCCACGCGACGGGAAGCGTTACATTGCTGCTACAGGCTGGAAGGAAAGCGGACGTGCATGCCCCCACTCGAGACGAGGCCTGACTCCCCTGGGGAGACTCCAGAAATACCCAAAGATCCATGTAAGCCCCTGAGAGGAATCCTCGGTTCCGGCCCTGACTCCACACAAGGTTTCTGGCCCCGGTATCGACGGGAGAGGAATCCCGAGAGGCCCCCTAGCAACTCTCATGAGGACTGGCCTCTCTAGAGGCCACCAGGGCGGGTCCCTGAGGTCCCCGTCGTAACTCGAGAACACCTGTCGCAACTCGAGAAAATCCAGGAAGTACTCCCTTCCAGGCGAGATGAGGCCTATTTCCTATGAGGCGTCTGGAGACTAATGACACCTAACCTCTGGAACTTCGAAAGGGTCTTTCACACCCTTGCTGCAACTCAAGAAGTTCACCGCCATACCCGTCTCCACTCGAGAGGAAGCACGATGGTCCCGCCCACATCCAGAGGAGCCCCGTTTCCCCCTCGTAGCTCGAGATGAGGGATCCTTTCCCTGCTTTCAACGGGAAAGAATTCCCGGAGTTCCCGTCGCATCTCAAGAGGAGGCACTCTCAACAGGAAAGTCGAGAGGAACTCCATGGTCGTACCACCATTCCAAGAGTCCCCCCAGATGTCTCAGTCCATTCCAGAGGAACCTCTTTGCCCTGCACTGGCTCATCTTTCACGCCGAGGATCGACTCACACCACGGTGTCATGTCGGACAGCCCTGTGGGAAAGCTTCGAGGGAAAGCCTCGAGGGAAAAACACAGATCCTTTGATCCACGCCACGGGAAGCGTGACATTGCTGCTACAGCCTGGAAGGAAAGCGCACGTGCATGCCCCCACTCGAGACGAGGCCTGACTCCCCTGGGGAGACTCCAGAAGTACCCAAAGATACATTTCCGCCCCTGAGAGGAATCCTCGGTTCCGGCCCTGACTCCACACAAGGTTTTTGGCCCCGGTATCGACGGGAGAGGAATCCCGAGAGGCCCCCTAGCAACTCCCATGGGGACTGGCCTCTCCTGAGGCCACCAGGGCGGGTCCCTGAGGTCCCCGTCGTAACTCGAGAACACCTGCCGCAACTCGAGAAAATCCAGGAAGTTCTCCCTTCCAGGCGAGATGAGGCCTATTTCCGATGAGGCGTCTGGAGACTAATGACATGTAACCTCTGGAACTTCGAGAGGGTCTTTCACACCCTTGCTGAAACTCAAGAAGTTCACCGCCATACCCGTCTCCACTCGAGAGGAAGCACGATAGTCCCGCCCACATCCAGAGGAGCCCCGTTTCCCCCTCGTAGGTCGAGATGAGGGATCCTTTCCCTGCTTTCAACGGGAAAGAATTACCGGCGTTCCCGTCGCATCTCAAGAGGAGGCACTCTCAATAGGAAAGGCGAGAGGAACTCCATGGTCGTACCACCATTCCAAGAGTCCCCCAGATGTCTCAGTCCATTCCAGAGGAAGCTCTTTGCCCTGCACTGGATCATCTTTCACGCCGAGGATCGACTCACACAACGGTGGCACGTGGGACAGCCCTGTGGGAAAGCCTCGAGGGAAAGCCTCGGGGGAAAACCACAGATCCTTTGATCCACGCGACGGGAAGCGTGACATTGCTGCTACAGGCTGGAAGGAAAGCGCACGTGCATGCCCCCACTCGAGACGAGGCCTGACTCCCCTGGGGAGACTCCAGAAGTACCCAAAGATCCATGTCAGCCCCTGAGAGGAATCCTCGGTTCCGGCCCTGACTCCACACAAGGTTTTTGGCCCCGGTATCGACGGGAGAGGAATCCCGAGAGGCCCCCTAGCAACTCGCATGGGGATTGCCTCTCTGAGGCCACCAGGGCGGGTCCCTGAGGTCCCCGTCGTAACTCGAGAACACCTGCCGCAACTCGAGAAAATCCAGGAAGTTCTCCCTTCCAGGCGAGATGAGGCCTATTTCCGATGAGGCGTCTGGAGACTAATGACACCTAACCTCTGGAACTTCGAAAGGGTCTTTCACACCCTTGCTGCAACTCAAGAAGTTCACCGCCATACCCGTCTCCACTCGAGAGGAAGCACGATGGTCCCGCCCACATCAGGAGGAGCCCCGTTTCCCCCTCGTAGCTCGAGATGAGGGATCCTTTCCCTGCTTTCAACGGGAAAGAATTCCCGGCGTTCCCGTCGCATCTCAAGAGGAGGCACTCTCAACAGGAAAGGCTAGAGGAACTCCATGGTCGTACCACCATTCCAAGAGTCCCCCAGATGTCTCAGTCCATTCCAGAGGAAGCTCTTTGCCCTGCACTGGCTCATCTTTCACGCCGAGGATCCACTCACACCACGGTGGCACGTGGGACAGCCCTGTGGGAAAGCCTCGAGGGAAAGCCTCGAAGGAAAACCACAGATCCTTTGATGCACGCGACGGGAAGCGTGACATTGCTGCTACAGCCTGGAAGGAAAGCGCACGTGCATGCCCCCACTCGAGACGAGGCCTGACTCCCCTGGGGAGACTCCAGAAGTACCCAAAGATCCATGTCAGCCCCTGAGAGGAATCCTCGGTTCCGGCCCTGACTCCACACAAGGTTTTTGGCCCCGGTATCGACGGGAGAGGAATCCCGAGTGGCCCCCTAGCAACTCGCATGGGGACTGGCCTCTCCTGAGGCCACCAGGGCGGGTCCCTGAGGTCCCCGTCGTAACTCGAGAACACCTGCCGCAACTCGAGAAAATCCAGGAAGTTCTCCCTTCCAGGCGAGATGAGGCCTATTTCCGATGAGGCGTCTGGAGACTAATGACACCTAACCTCTGGAACTTCGAAAGGGTCTTTCACACCCTTGCTGCAACTCAAGAAGTTCACCGCCATACCCGTCTCCACTCGAGAGGAAGCACGATGGTCCCGCCCACATCAGGAGGAGCCCCGTTTCCCCCTCGGAGCTCCAGATGAGGGATCCTTTCCCTGCTTTCAACGGGAAAGAATTCCCGGCGTTCCCGTCGCATCTCAAGAGGAGGCACTCTCAACAGGAAAGGCGAAAGGAACTCCATGTTCGTACCACCATTCCAAGAGTCCCCCAGATGACGCAGTCCATTCCAGAGGAAGCTCTTTGCCCTGCACTGGCTCATCTTTCACGCCGAGGATCGAATCACACCACGGTGGCACTTGGGACAGCCCTGTGGGAAAGCCTCGAGGGAAAGCCTCGAGGGAAAACCACAGATCCTTTGATCCACGCGACGGGAAGCGTGACATTGCTGATACAGCCTGGAAGGAAAGCGCACGTGCATGCCCTCACTCGAGACGAGGCCTGACTCCCCTGGGGAGACTCTAGAAGTACCCAAAGATCCATGTCAGCCGCTGAGAGGAATCCTCGGTTCCGGCCCTGACTCCACACAAGGTTTTTGGCCCCGGTATCGACGGGAGAGGAATCCCGAGAGGCCCCCTAGCAACTCGCATGGGGACTGGCCTCTCCTGAGGCCACCAGGGCGGGTCCCTGAGGTCCCCGTCGTAACTCGAGAACACCTGCCGCATCTCGAGAAAATCCAGGAAGTTCTCCCTTCCAGGCGAGTTGAGGCCTATTTCCGATGAGGCGTCTGGAGACTAATGACACCTAACCTCTGGAACTTCGAAAGGGTCTTTCACACCCTTGCTGCAACTCAAGAAGTTCACCGCCATACCCGTCTCCACTCGAGAGGAAGCACGATGGTTCCGCTCACATCAGGAGGAGCCCCGTTTCCCCCTCGTAGCTCGAGATGAGGGATCCTTTCCCTGCTTTCAACGGGAAAGAATTCCCGGAGTTCCCGTCGCATCTCAAGAGGAGGCACTCTCAACAGGAAAGTCGAGAGGAACTCCATGGTCGTACCACCATTCCAAGAGTCCCCCCAGATGTCTCAGTCCATTCCAGAGGAAACTCTTTGCCCTGCACTGGCTCATCTTTCACGCCGAGGATCGACTCACACCACGGTGTCATGTCGGACAGCCCTGTGGGAAAGCTTCGAGGGAAAGCCTCGAGGGAAAAACACAGATCCTTTGATCCACGCCACGGGAAGCGTGACATTGCTGCTACAGCCTGGAAGGAAAGCGCACGTGCATGCCCCCACTCGAGACGAGGCCTGACTCCCCTGGGGAGACTCCAGAAGTACCCAAAGATACATTTCCGCCCCTGAGAGGAATCCTCGGTTCCGGCCCTGACTCCACACAAGGTTTTTGGCCCCGGTATCGACGGGAGAGGAATCCCGAGAGGCCCCCTAGCAACTCCCATGGGGACTGGCCTCTCCTGAGGCCACCAGGGCGGGTCCCTGAGGTCCCCGTCGTAACTCGAGAACACCTGCCGCAACTCGAGAAAATCCAGGAAGTTCTCCCTTCCAGGCGAGATGAGGCCTATTTCCGATGAGGCGTCTGGAGACTAATGACATGTAACCTCTGGAACTTCGAGAGGGTCTTTCACACCCTTGCTGAAACTCAAGAAGTTCACCGCCATACCCGTCTCCACTCGAGAGGAAGCACGATAGTCCCGCCCACATCCAGAGGAGCCCCGTTTCCCCCTCGTAGCTCGAGATGAGGGATCCTTTCCCTGCTTTCAACGGGAAAGAATTACCGGCGTTCCCGTCGCATCTCAAGAGGAGGCACTCTCAATAGGAAAGGCGAGAGGAACTCCATGGTCGTACCACCATTCCAAGAGTCCCCCAGATGTCTCAGTCCATTCCAGAGGAAGCTCTTTGCCCTGCACTGGATCATCTTTCACGCCGAGGATCGACTCACACAACGGTGGCACGTGGGACAGCCCTGTGGGAAAGCCTCGAGGGAAAGCCTCGGGGGAAAACCACAGATCCTTTGATCCACGCGACGGGAAGCGTGACATTGCTGCTACAGGCTGGAAGGAAAGCGCACGTGCATGCCCCCACTCGAGACGAGGCCTGACTCCCCTGGGGAGACTCCAGAAGTACCCAAAGATCCATGTCAGCCCCTGAGAGGAATCCTCGGTTCCGGCCCTGACTCCACACAAGGTTTTTGGCCCCGGTATCGACGGGAGAGGAATCCCGAGAGGCCCCCTAGCAACTCGCATGGGGATTGCCTCTCTGAGGCCACCAGGGCGGGTCCCTGAGGTCCCCGTCGTAACTCGAGAACACCTGCCGCAACTCGAGAAAATCCAGGAAGTTCTCCCTTCCAGGCGAGATGAGGCCTATTTCCGATGAGGCGTCTGGAGACTAATGACACCTAACCTCTGGAACTTCGAAAGGGTCTTTCACACCCTTGCTGCAACTCAAGAAGTTCACCGCCATACCCGTCTCCACTCGAGAGGAAGCACGATGGTCCCGCCCACATCAGGAGGAGCCCCGTTTCCCCCTCGTAGCTCGAGATGAGGGATCCTTTCCCTGCTTTCAACGGGAAAGAATTCCCGGCGTTCCCGTCGCATCTCAAGAGGAGGCACTCTCAACAGGAAAGGCTAGAGGAACTCCATGGTCGTACCACCATTCCAAGAGTCCCCCAGATGTCTCAGTCCATTCCAGAGGAAGCTCTTTGCCCTGCACTGGCTCATCTTTCACGCCGAGGATCCACTCACACCACGGTGGCACGTGGGACAGCCCTGTGGGAAAGCCTCGAGGGAAAGCCTCGAAGGAAAACCACAGATCCTTTGATGCACGCGACGGGAAGCGTGACATTGCTGCTACAGCCTGGAAGGAAAGCGCACGTGCATGCCCCCACTCGAGACGAGGCCTGACTCCCCTGGGGAGACTCCAGAAGTACCCAAAGATCCATGTCAGCCCCTGAGAGGAATCCTCGGTTCCGGCCCTGACTCCACACAAGGTTTTTGGCCCCGGTATCGACGGGAGAGGAATCCCGAGTGGCCCCCTAGCAACTCGCATGGGGACTGGCCTCTCCTGAGGCCACCAGGGCGGGTCCCTGAGGTCCCCGTCGTAACTCGAGAACACCTGCCGCAACTCGAGAAAATCCAGGAAGTTCTCCCTTCCAGGCGAGATGAGGCCTATTTCCGATGAGGCGTCTGGAGACTAATGACACCTAACCTCTGGAACTTCGAAAGGGTCTTTCACACCCTTGCTGCAACTCAAGAAGTTCACCGCCATACCCGTCTCCACTCGAGAGGAAGCACGATGGTCCCGCCCACATCAGGAGGAGCCCCGTTTCCCCCTCGTAGCTCGAGATGAGGGATCCTTTCCCTGCTTTCAACGGGAAAGAATTCCCGGCGTTCCCGTCGCATCTCAAGAGGAGGCACTCTCAACAGGAAAGGCGAGAGGAACTCCATGGTCGTACCACCATTCCAAGAGTCCCCCAGATGTCTCAGTCCATTCCAGAGGAAGCTCCTTGCCCTGCACTGGCTCATCTTTCACGCCGAGGATCGACTCACACCACGGTGGCACGTGGGACAGCCCTGTGGGAAAGCCTCGAGGGAAAGCCTCGAGGGAAAACCACAGATCCTTTGATCCACGCGACGGGAAGCGTGACATTGCTGCTACAGCCTGGAAGGAAAGCGCACGTGCATGCCCCCACTCGAGACGAGGCCTGACTCCCCTGGGGAGACTCCAGAAGTACCCAAAGATCCATGTCAGCCCCTGAGAGGAATCCTCGGTTCCGGCCCTGACTCCACACAAGGTTTTTGGCCCCGGTATCGACGGGAGAGGAATCCCGAGAGGCCCCCTAGCAACTCGCATGGGGACTGGCCTCTCCTGAGGCCACCAGGGCGGGTTCCTGAGGTCCCCGTCGTAACTCGAGAACACCTGCCGCATCTCGAGATAATCCAGGAAGTTCTCCCTTCCAGGCGAGATGAGGCCTATTTCCGATGAGGCGTCTGGAGACTAATGACACCTAACCTCTGGAACTTCGAAAGGGTCTTTCACACCCTTGCTGCAACTCAAGAAGTTCACTGCCATACCCGTCTCCACTCGAGAGGAAGCACGATGGTCCCGCCCACATCCAGAGGAGCCCCGTTTCCCCCTCGTAGCTCGAGATGTGGGATCCTTTCCCTGCTTTCAACGGGAAAGAATTCCCGGCGTTCCTGTTGCATCTCAAGAGGAGGCACTCTCGACAGGAAAGGCGAGAGGAACTGCATGGTCGTACCACCATTCCAAGAGTCCCCCAGATGTCTCAGTCCATTCCAGAGGAACCTCTTTGCCCTGCACTGGCTCATCTTTCACGCCGAGGATCGACTCACACCACGGTGGCACGTGGGACAGCCCTGTGGGAAAGCCTCGAGGGAAATCCTCGAGGGAAAACCACAGATCCTTTGATCCACGCAACGGGAAGCGTGACATTGCTGCTACAGCCTGGAAGGAAAGCGCACGTGCATGCCCCCACTCGAGACGAGGCCTGACTCCCCTGGGGAGACTCCAGAAGTACCCAAAGATCCATGTCAGCCCCTAAGAGGAATCCTCCGTTCCGGCCCTGACTCGACACAACGTTTTTGGCCCCGGTATCGACGGGAGAGGAATCCCGAGAGGCCCCCAAGCACCTCGTATGGGGACTGGCCTCTCCTGAGGCCACCAGGGCGGGTCCCTGAGGTCCCCGTCGTAACTCGAGAACACCTGCCGCAACTCGAGAAAATCCAGGAAGTTCTCCCTTCCAGGCGAGATGAGGCCTATTTCCGATGAGGCGTCTGGAGACTAATGACACCTAACCTCTGGAACTTCGAAAGGGTCTTTCACACCCTTGCTGCAACTCAAGAAGTTCACCGCCATACCCGTCTCCACTCGAGAGGAAGCACGATGGTCCCGCCCACATCCAGAGGAGCCCCGTTTTGCCCTCGTAGCTCGAGATAAGGGATCCTTTCCATGCTTTCATCGGGAAAGTATTCCCGGCATTCCCGTCGCATCTCAAGAGGAGGCACTCTCAACAGGAAAGGCGAGAGGAACTCCATGGTCGTACCACCATTCCAAGAGTCCCCCAGATGTCTCAGTCCATTCCAGAGGAACCTCTTTGCCCTGCACTGGCTCATCTTTCACGCCGAGGATCGACTCACACCACGGTGGCACGTGGGACAGCCCTGTGGGAAAGCCTCGAGGGAAAACCACAGATCCTTTGATCCACGCGACGGGAAGCGTGACATTGCTGCTACAGGCTGGAAGGAAAGCGGACGTGCATGCCCCCACTCGAGACGAGGCCTGACTCCCCTGGGGAGACTCCAGAATTACCCAAAGATCCATGTCATCCCCTGAGAGGAATCCTCGGTTCCGGCCCTGACTCCACACAAGGTTTTTGGCCACAGTATCGACGGGAGAGGAATCCCGAGAGGCCCCCTAGCAACTCCCATGGGGACTGGCCTCTCCTGAGGCCACCAGGGCGGGTCCCTGTGGTCCCCGTCGTAACTCGAGAACACCTGCCGCAATTCGAGAAAATCCAGGAAGGTCTCCCTTCCAGGCGAGATGAGGCCTATTTCCGATGAGGCGTCTGGAGACTAATGACACCTAACGTCTGGAACTTCGAAAGGGTCTTTCACACCCTTGCGGCAACTCAAGAAGTTCACCGCCATACCCGTCTCCACTCGAGAGGAAGCACGATGGTCCCGCCCACATCCAGAGGAGCCCCGTTTCCCCCTCGTAGCTCGAGATGAGGGATCCTTTCCCTGCTTTCAACGGGAAAGAATTCCCGGCGTTCCCGTCGCATCTCAAGAGGAGGCAATCTCAACAGGAAAGGCGAGAGGAACTCCATGGTCGTACCACCATTCCAAGAGTCCCCCAGATGTCTCAGTCCATCCCAGAGGAACCTCTTTGCCCTGCACTGGCTCATCTTTCACGCCGAGGATCGACTCACACCACGGTGGCACGTGGGACAGCCCTGTGGGAAAGCCTCGAGGGAAAGCCTCGAGGGAAAACCACAGATCCTTTGATCCACGCGACGGGAAGCGTGACATTGCTGCTACAGCCTGGAAGGAAAGCGCACGTGCATGCCCCCACTCGAGACGAGGCCTGACTCCCCTGGGAGACTCCAGAAGTACCCAAAGATCCATGTCAGCCCCTGAGAGGAATCCTCGGTTCCGGCCCTGACTCCACACAAGGTTTTTGGCCCCAGTATCGACGTGAGAGGAATCCCGAGAGGCCCCCTAGCAACTCTCATGAGGACTGGCCTCTCCTGAGGCCACCAGGGCGGGTCCCTGAGGTCCCCGTCGTAACTGGAGAACACCTGCCGCAACTCGAGCAAATCCAGGAAGTACTCCATTCCAGGCGAGATGAGGCCTATTTCCGATGAGGCGTCTGGAGACTAATGACACGTAACCTCTGGAACTTCGAAAGGGTCTTTCACACCCTTGCTGCAACTCAAGAAGTTCACCGCCATACCTGTCTCCACTCGAGAGGAAGCACGATAGTCCCGCCCACAACCAGAGGAACCCCGTTTCCCCCTCGGAGCTCGAGATGAGGGATCCTTTCCCTGCTTTCAACGGGAAAGAATTCCCGGCGTTCCCGTCGCATCTCAAGAGGAGGCACTCTCAACAGGAAAGGCGAGAGGAACTCCATGGTCATACCACCATTCCAAGAGTCCCCCAGATGTCTCAGTCCATTCCAGAGGAACCTCTTTGCCCTGCACTGGCTCATCTTTCACGCCGAGGATCGACTCACACCACGGTGGCACGTGGGAGAGCCCTGTGGGAAAGCCTCGAGGGAAAGCCTCGAGGGAAAACCACAGATCCTTTGATCCACGCGACGGGAAGCGTGACATTGCTGCTACAGGCTGGAAGGAAAGCGGACGTGCATGCCCCCACTCGAGACGAGGCCTGACTCCCCTGGGGAGACTCCAGAAGTACCCAAAGATACATGTCAGCCCCTGAGAGCAATCCTCGTTTCCGGCCCTGACTCCACACAAGGTTTTTGGCCCCGGTATCGACGGGAGAGGAATCCCGAGAGGCCCCCTAGCAACTCGCATGGGGATTGGCCTCTCCTGAGGCCACCAGGGCGGGTCCCTGAGGTCCCCGTCGTAACTCGAGAACACCTGCCGCAACTCGAGAAAATCCAGGAAGTACTCCCTTCCAGGCGAGATGAGGCCTATTTCCGATGAGGCGTCTGGAGACTAATGACACCTAACCTCTGGAACTTCGAAAGGGTCTTTCACACCCTTGCTGCAACTCAAGAAGTTCACCGCCATACCCGTCTCCACTCGAGAGGAAGCACGATGGTCCCGCCCACATCCGGAGGAGCCCCGTTTCCCCCTCGTAGCTCGAGATGAGGGATCCTTTCCCTGCTTTCAACGGGAAAGAATTCCCGGCGTTCCCGTCGCATCTCAAGAGGAGGCACTCTCAACAGGAAAGGCGAGAGGAACTCCATGGTCGTACCACCATTCCAAGAGTCCCCCAGATGTCTCAGTCCATTCCAGAGGAACCTCTTTGCCCTGCACTGGCTCATTTTTCACGCCGCGGATCGACTCACACCACGGTGGCACTTGGGACAGCCCTGTGGGAAAGCCTCGAGGGAAAGCCTCGAGGGAAAACCACAGATCCTTTGATCCACGCGACGGGAAGCGTGACATTGCTGATACAGCCTGGAAGGAAAGCGCACGTGCATGCCCCCACTCGAGACGAGGCCTGACTCCCCTGGGGAGACTCCAGAAGTACCCAAAGATCCATGTCAGCCCCTGAGAGGAATCCTCGGTTCCGGCCCTGACTCCACACAAGGTTTTTGGCCCCGGTATCGACGGGAGAGGAATCCCGAGAGGCCCCCTAGCAACTCGCATGGGAATTGGCCTCTCCTGAGGCCACCAGGGCGGGTCCCTGAGGTCCCCGTCGTAACTCGAGAACACCTGCCGCAACTCGAGAAAATCCAGGAAGTACTCCCTTCCAGGCGAGATGAGGCCTATTTCCGATGAGGCGTCTGGAGACTAATGACACCTAACCTCTGGAACTTCGAAAGGGTCTTTCACACCCTTGCTGCAACTCAAGAAGTTCACCGCCATACCCGTCTCCACTCGAGATGAAGCACGATGGTCCCGCCCACATCAGGAGGAGCCCCGTTTCCCCCTCGTAGCTCGAGATGAGGGATCCTTTCCCTGCTTTCAACGGGAAAGAATTCCCGGCGTTCCCGTCGCATCTCAAGAGGAGGCACTCTCAACAGGAAAGGCGAGAGGAACTCCATGGTCGTACCACCATTCCAAGAGTCCCCCAGATGTCTCAGTCCATTCCAGAGGAAGCTCCTTGCCCTGCACTGGCTCATCTTTCACGCCGAGGATCGACTCACACCACGGTGGCACGTGGGACAGCCCTGTGGGAAAGCCTCGAGGGAAAGCCTCGAGGGAAAACCACAGATCCTTTGATCCACGCGACGGGAAGCGTGACATTGCTGCTACAGCCTGGAAGGAAAGCGCACGTGCATGCCCCCACTCGAGACGAGGCCTGACTCCCCTGGGGAGACTCCAGAAGTACCCAAAGATCCATGTCAGCCCCTGAGAGGAATCCTCGGTTCCGGCCCTGACTCCACACAAGGTTTTTGGCCCCGGTATCGACGGGAGAGGAATCCCGAGAGGCCCCCTAGCAACTCGCATGGGGACTGGCCTCTCCTGAGGCCACCAGGGCGGGTTCCTGAGGTCCCCGTCGTAACTCGAGAACACCTGCCGCATCTCGAGATAATCCAGGAAGTTCTCCCTTCCAGGCGAGATGAGGCCTATTTCCGATGAGGCGTCTGGAGACTAATGACACCTAACCTCTGGAACTTCGAAAGGGTCTTTCACACCCTTGCTGCAACTCAAGAAGTTCACTGCCATACCCGTCTCCACTCGAGAGGAAGCACGATGGTCCCGCCCACATCCAGAGGAGCCCCGTTTCCCCCTCGTAGCTCGAGATGTGGGATCCTTTCCCTGCTTTCAACGGGAAAGAATTCCCGGCGTTCCTGTTG
Organism: Capricornis sumatraensis; assembly: GCF_032405125.1. NCBI lineage: Eukaryota > Metazoa > Chordata > Mammalia > Artiodactyla > Bovidae > Capricornis > Capricornis sumatraensis. The sequence continues at coordinate 5,951,895 of NW_027184612.1, forward strand.
CATCTCAAGAGGAGGCACTCTCGACAGGAAAGGCGAGAGGAACTGCATGGTCGTACCACCATTCCAAGAGTCCCCCAGATGTCTCAGTCCATTCCAGAGGAACCTCTTTGCCCTGCACTGGCTCATCTTTCACGCCGAGGATCGACTCACACCACGGTGGCACGTGGGACAGCCCTGTGGGAAAGCCTCGAGGGAAATCCTCGAGGGAAAACCACAGATCCTTTGATCCACGCAACGGGAAGCGTGACATTGCTGCTACAGCCTGGAAGGAAAGCGCACGTGCATGCCCCCACTCGAGACGAGGCCTGACTCCCCTGGGGAGACTCCAGAAGTACCCAAAGATCCATGTCAGCCCCTAAGAGGAATCCTCGGTTCCGGCCCTGACTCGACACAACGTTTTTGGCCCCGGTATCGACGGGAGAGGAATCCCGAGAGGCCCCCAAGCACCTCGTATGGGGACTGGCCTCTCCTGAGGCCACCAGGGCGGGTCCCTGAGGTCCCCGTCGTAACTCGAGAACACCTGCCGCAACTCGAGAAAATCCAGGAAGTTCTCCCTTCCAGGCGAGATGAGGCCTATTTCCGATGAGGCGTCTGGAGACTAATGACACCTAACCTCTGGAACTTCGAAAGGGTCTTTCACACCCTTGCTGCAACTCAAGAAGTTCACCGCCATACCCGTCTCCACTCGAGAGGAAGCACGATGGTCCCGCCCACATCCAGAGGAGCCCCGTTTTGCCCTCGTAGCTCGAGATAAGGGATCCTTTCCATGCTTTCATCGGGAAAGTATTCCCGGCATTCCCGTCGCATCTCAAGAGGAGGCACTCTCAACAGGAAAGGCGAGAGGAACTCCATGGTCGTACCACCATTCCAAGAGTCCCCCAGATGTCTCAGTCCATTCCAGAGGAACCTCTTTGCCCTGCACTGGCTCATCTTTCACGCCGAGGATCGACTCACACCACGGTGGCACGTGGGACAGCCCTGTGGGAAAGCCTCGAGGGAAAACCACAGATCCTTTGATCCACGCGACGGGAAGCGTGACATTGCTGCTACAGGCTGGAAGGAAAGCGGACGTGCATGCCCCCACTCGAGACGAGGCCTGACTCCCCTGGGGAGACTCCAGAATTACCCAAAGATCCATGTCATCCCCTGAGAGGAATCCTCGGTTCCGGCCCTGACTCCACACAAGGTTTTTGGCCACAGTATCGACGGGAGAGGAATCCCGAGAGGCCCCCTAGCAACTCCCATGGGGACTGGCCTCTCCTGAGGCCACCAGGGCGGGTCCCTGTGGTCCCCGTCGTAACTCGAGAACACCTGCCGCAATTCGAGAAAATCCAGGAAGGTCTCCCTTCCAGGCGAGATGAGGCCTATTTCCGATGAGGCGTCTGGAGACTAATGACACCTAACGTCTGGAACTTCGAAAGGGTCTTTCACACCCTTGCGGCAACTCAAGAAGTTCACCGCCATACCCGTCTCCACTCGAGAGGAAGCACGATGGTCCCGCCCACATCCAGAGGAGCCCCGTTTCCCCCTCGTAGCTCGAGATGAGGGATCCTTTCCCTGCTTTCAACGGGAAAGAATTCCCGGCGTTCCCGTCGCATCTCAAGAGGAGGCAATCTCAACAGGAAAGGCGAGAGGAACTCCATGGTCGTACCACCATTCCAAGAGTCCCCCAGATGTCTCAGTCCATCCCAGAGGAACCTCTTTGCCCTGCACTGGCTCATCTTTCACGCCGAGGATCGACTCACACCACGGTGGCACGTGGGACAGCCCTGTGGGAAAGCCTCGAGGGAAAGCCTCGAGGGAAAACCACAGATCCTTTGATCCACGCGACGGGAAGCGTGACATTGCTGCTACAGCCTGGAAGGAAAGCGCACGTGCATGCTCCCACTCGAGACGAGGCCTGACTCCCCTGGGGAGACTCCAGAAGTACCCAAAGATCCATGTCAGCCCCTGAGAGGAATCCTCGGTTCCGGCACTGACTCCACACAAGGTTTTTGGCCCCGGTATCGACGGGAGAGGAATCCCGAGAGGCCCCCTAGCAACTCGCATGGGGACTGTCCTCTCCTGAGGCCACCAGGGCGGGTCCCTGAGGTCCCCGTCGTAACTCGAGAACACCTGCCGCAACTCTAGAAAATCCAGGAAGTTCTCCCTTCCAGGCGAGATGAGGCCTATTTCCGATGAGGCGTCTGGAGACTAATGACACCTAACCTCTGGAACTTCGAAAGGGTCTTTCACACCCTTGCTGCAACTCAAGAAGTTCACCGCCATACCCGTCTCCACTCGAGAGGAATCACGATAGTCCCGCCCACATCCAGAGGAGCCCCGTTTCCCCCTCGTAGCTCGAGATAAGGGATCCTTTCCCTGCTTTCAACGGGAAAGAATTCCCGGCGTTCCCGTCGCATCTCAAGAGGAGGCACTCTCAACAGGAAAGGCGAGAGGAACTCCATGGTCGTACCACCATTCCAAGAGTCCCCCAGATGTCTCAGTCCATTCCAGAGGAAGCTCTTTGCCCTGCACTGGCTCATTTTTCACGCCGAGGATCGACTCACACCACGGTGGCACGTGGGACAGCCCTGTGGGAAAGCCTCGAGGGAAAGCCTCGAGGGAAAACCACAGATCCTTTGATCCACGCGATGGGAAGCGTGACATTGCTGCTACAGCCTGGAAGGAAAGCGCACGTGCATGCCCCCACTCGAGACGAGGCCTGACTCCCCTGGGGAGACTCCAGAAGTACCCAAAGATCCATGTCAGCCCCTGAGAGGAATCCTCGGTTCCGGCCCTGACTCCACACAAGGTTTTTGGCCCCGGTATCGACGGGAGAGGAATCCCGAGAGGCCCCCTAGCAACTCGCATGGGGATTGGCCTCTCCTGAGGCCACCAGGGCGGGTCCCTGAGGTCCCCGTCGTAACTCGAGAACACCTGCCGCAACTCGAGAAAATCCAGGAAGTTCTCCCTTCCAGGCGAGATGAGGCCTATTTCCGATGAGGCGTCTGGAGACTAATGACACCTAACCTCTGGAACTTCGAAAGGGTCTTTCACACCCTTGCTGCAACTCAAGAAGTTCACCGCCATACCCGTCTCCACTCGAGAGGAAGCACGATGGTAACGACCACCTCAGGAGGAGCCCCGTTTCCCCCTCGTAGCTCGAGATGAGGGATCCTTTCCCTGCTTTCAACGGGAAAGAATTCCCGGCGTTCCCGTCGCATCTCAAGAGGAGGCACTCTCAACAGGACAGGCGAGAGGAACTCCATGGTCGTACCACCATTCCAAGAGTCCCCCAGATGTCTCAGTCCATTCCAGAGGAAGCTCTTTGCCCTGCACTGGCTCATCTTTCACGCCGAGGATCGACTCACACCACGGTGGCACGTGGGACAGCCCTGTGGGAAAGCCTCGAGGGAAAGCCTCGAGGGAAAACCACAGATCCTTTGATCCACGCGACGGGAAGCGTGACATTGCTGCTACAGCCTGGAAGGAAAGCGCACGTGCATGCCCCCACTCGAGACGAGGCCTGACTCCCCTGGGGAGACTCCAGAAGTACCCAAAGATCCATGTCAGCCCCTGAGAGGAATCCTCGGTTCCGGCCCTGACTCCACACAAGGTTTTTGGCCCCGGTATCGACGGGAGAGGAATCCCGAGAGGCCCCCTAGCAACTCGCATGGGGACTGTCCTCTTCTGAGGCCACCAGGGCGGGTCCCTGAAGTCCCCGTCGTAACTCGAGAACACCTGCCGCAAGTCGAGAAAATCCAGGAAGTTCTCCCTTCCAGGCGAGATGAGGCCTATTTCCGATGAGGCGTCTGGAAACTAATGACACGTAACCTCTGGAACTTCGAAAGGGTCTTTCACACCCTTGCTGCAACTCAAGAAGTTCACCGCCATACCCGTCTCCACTCGAGAGGAAGCACGATAGTCCCGCCCACATCCAGAGGAGCCCCGTTTCCCCCTCGTAGCTCGAGATGAGGGATCCTTTCCCTGCTTTCAACGGGAAAGATTTCCCGGCGTTCCCGTCGCATCTCAAGAGGAGGCACTCTCAACAGGAAAGGCGAGAGGAACTCCATGGTCGTACCACCATTCCAAGAGTCCCCCAGATGTCTCAGTCCATTCCAGAGGAAGCTCTTTGCCCTGCACTGGCTCATTTTTCACGCCGAGGATCGACTCACACCACGGTGGCACGTGGGACAGCCCTGTGGGAAAGCCTCGAGGGAAAGCCTCGAGGGAAAACCACAGATCCTTTGATCCACGCGATGGGAAGCGTGACATTGCTGCTACAGCCTGGAAGGAAAGCGCACGTGCATGCCCCCACTCGAGACGAGGCCTGACTCCCCTGGGGAGACTCCAGAAGTACCCAAAGATCCATGTCAGCCCCTGAGAGGAATCCTCGGTTCCGGCCCTGACTCCACACAAGGTTTTTGGCCCCGGTATCGACGGGAGAGGAATCCCGAGAGGCCCCCTAGCAACTCGCATGGGGATTGGCCTCTCCTGAGGCCACCAGGGCGGGTCCCTGAGGTCCCCGTCGTAACTCGAGAACACCTGCCGCAACTCGAGAAAATCCAGGAAGTTCTCCCTTCCAGGCGAGATGAGGCCTATTTCCGATGAGGCGTCTGGAGACTAATGACACCTAACCTCTGGAACTTCGAAAGGGTCTTTCACACCCTTGCTGCAACTCAAGAAGTTCACCGCCATACCCGTCTCCACTCGAGAGGAAGCACGATGGTAACGCCCACATCAGGAGGAGCCCCGTTTCCCCCTCGTAGCTCGAGATGAGGGATCCTTTCCCTGCTTTCAACGGGAAAGAATTCCCGGCGTTCCCGTCGCATCTCAAGAGGAGGCACTCTCAACAGGACAGGCGAGAGGAACTCCATGGTCGTACCACCATTCCAAGAGTCCCCCAGATGTCTCAGTCCATTCCAGAGGAAGCTCTTTGCCCTGCACTGGCTCATCTTTCACGCCGAGGATCGACTCACACCACGGTGGCACGTGGGACAGCCCTGTGGGAAAGCCTCGAGGGAAAGCCTCGAGGGAAAACCACAGATCCTTTGATCCACGCGACGGGAAGCGTGACATTGCTGCTACAGCCTGGAAGGAAAGCGCACGTGCATGCCCCCACTCGAGACGAGGCCTGACTCCCCTGGGGAGACTCCAGAAGTACCCAAAGATCCATGTCAGCCCCTGAGAGGAATCCTCGGTTCCGGCCCTGACTCCACACAAGGTTTTTGGCCCCGGTATCGACGGGAGAGGAATCCCGAGAGGCCCCCTAGCAACTCGCATGGGGACTGTCCTCTCCTGAGGCCACCAGGGCGGGTCCCTGAGGTCCCCGTCGTAACTCGAGAACACCTGCCGCAAGTCGAGAAAATCCAGGAAGTTCTCCCTTCCAGGCGAGATGAGGCCTATTTCCGATGAGGCGTCTGGAGACTAATGACACGTAACCTCTGGAACTTCGAAAGGGTCTTTCACACCCTTGCTGCAACTCAAGAAGTTCACCGCCATACCCGTCTCCACTCGAGAGGAAGCACGATAGTCCCGCCCACATCCAGAGGAGCCCCGTTTCCCCCTCGTAGCTCGAGATGAGGGATCCTTTCCTTGCTTTCAACGGGAAAGAATTCCCGGCGTTCCCGTCGCATCTCAAGAGGAGGCACTCTCAACAGGAAAGGCGAGAGGAACTCCATGGTCATACCACCATTCCAAGAGTCCCCCAGATGTCTCAGTCCGTTCCAGAGGAACCTCTTTGCCCTGCACTGGCTCATCTTTCACGCCGAGGATCGACTCACACCACGGTGGCACGTGGGACAGCCCTGTGGGAAAGCCTCGAGGGAAAGCCTCGAGGGAAAACCACAGATCCTTTGATCCACGCGACGGGAAGCGTGACATTGCTGCTACAGGCTGGAAGGAAAGCGCACGTGCATGGCCCCACTCGAGACGAGGCCTGACTCCCCTGGGGAGACTCCAGAAGTACCCAAAGATCCATGTCAGCCCCTGAGAGCAATCCTCGGTTCCGTCCCTGACTCCACACAAGGTTTTTGGCCCCGGTATCGACGGGAGAGGAATCCCGAGAGGCCCCCTAGCATCTCGCATGGGGATTGGCCTCTCCTGAGGCCACCAGGGCGGGTCCCTGAGGTCCCCGTCGTAACTCGAGAACACCTGCCGCAACTCGAGAAAATCCAGGAAGTACTCCCTTCCAGGCGAGATGAGGCCTATTTCCGATGAGGCGTCTGGAGACTAATGACACCTAACCTCTGGAACTTCGAAAGGGTCTTTCACACCCTTGCTGCAACTCAAGAAGTTCACCGCCATACCCGTCTCCACTCGAGAGGAAGCACGATGGTCCCGCCCCCATCAGGAGGAGCCCAGTTTCCCCCTCGTAGCTCGAGATGAGGGATCCTTTCCCTGCTTTCAACGGGAAAGAATTCCCGGCGTTCCCGTCGCATCTCAAGAGGAGGCACTCTCAACAGGAAAGGCGAAAGGAACTCCATGGTCGTACCACCATTCCAAGAGTCCCCCAGATGTCTCAGTCCATTCCAGAGGAACCTCTTTGCCCTGCACTGGCTCATCTTTCACGCCGAGGATCGACTCACACCACGGTGGCACGTGGGACAGCCCTGTGGGAAAGCCTCGAGGGAAAGCCTCGAGGGAAAACCACAGATCCTTTGATCCACGCGACGGGAAGCGTGACATTGCTGCTACAGCCTGGAAGGAAAGCGCACGTGCATGCCCCCACTCGAGACGAGGCCTGACTCCCCTGGGGAGACTCCAGAAGTACCCAAAGATCCATGTCAGCCCCTGAGAGGAATCCTCGGTTCCGGCCCTGACTCCACACAAGGTTTTTGGCCCCGGTATCGACGGGAGAGGAATCCCGAGAGGCCCCCTAGCAACTCGCATGGGGACTGGCCTCTCCTGAGGCCACCAGGGCGGGTTCCTGAGGTCCCCGTCGTAACTCGAGAACACCTGCCGCATCTCGAGATAATCCAGGAAGTTCTCCCTTCCAGGCGAGATGAGGCCTATTTCCGATGAGGCGTCTGGAGACTAATGACACCTAACCTCTGGAACTTCGAAAGGGTCTTTCACACCCTTGCTGCAACTCAAGAAGTTCACTGCCATACCCGTCTCCACTCGAGAGGAAGCACGATGGTCCCGCCCACATCCAGAGGAGCCCCGTTTCCCCCTCGTAGCTCGAGATGTGGGATCCTTTCCCTGCTTTCAACGGGAAAGAATTCCCGGCGTTCCTGTTGCATCTCAAGAGGAGGCACTCTCGACAGGAAAGGCGAGAGGAACTGCATGGTCGTACCACCATTCCAAGAGTCCCCCAGATGTCTCAGTCCATTCCAGAGGAACCTCTTTGCCCTGCACTGGCTCATCTTTCACGCCGAGGATCGACTCACACCACGGTGGCACGTGGGACAGCCCTGTGGGAAAGCCTCGAGGGAAATCCTCGAGGGAAAACCACAGATCCTTTGATCCACGCAACGGGAAGCGTGACATTGCTGCTACAGCCTGGAAGGAAAGCGCACGTGCATGCCCCCACTCGAGACGAGGCCTGACTCCCCTGGGGAGACTCCAGAAGTACCCAAAGATCCATGTCAGCCCCTGAGAGGAATCCTCGGTTCCGGCCCTGACTCGACACAACGTTTTTGGCCCCGGTATCGACGGGAGAGGAATCCCGAGAGGCCCCCAAGCACCTCGTATGGGGACTGGCCTCTCCTGAGGCCACCAGGGCGGGTCCCTGAGGTCCCCGTCGTAACTCGAGAACACCTGCCGCAACTCGAGAAAATCCAGGAAGTTCTCCCTTCCAGGAGAGATGAGGCCTATTTCCGATGAGGCGTCTGGAGACTAATGACACCTAACCTCTGGAACTTCGAAAGGGTCTTTCACACCCTTGCTGCAACTCAAGAAGTTCACCGCCATACCCGTCTCCACTCGAGAGGAAGCACGATGGTCCCGCCCACATCCAGAGGAGCCCCGTTTTGCCCTCGTAGCTCGAGATAAGGGATCCTTTCCATGCTTTCATCGGGAAAGTATTCCCGGCATTCCCGTCGCATCTCAAGAGGAGGCACTCTCAACAGGAAAGGCGAGAGGAACTCCATGGTCGTACCACCATTCCAAGAGTCCCCCAGATGTCTCAGTCCATTCCAGAGGAACCTCTTTGCCCTGCACTGGCTCATCTTTCACGCCGAGGATCGACTCACACCACGGTGGCACGTGGGACAGCCCTGTGGGAAAGCCTCGAGCGAAAACCACAGATCCTTTGATCCACGCGACGGGAAGCGTGACATTGCTGCTACAGGCTGGAAGGAAAGCGGACGTGCATGCCCCCACTCGAGACGAGGCCTGACTCCCCTGGGGAGACTCCAGAATTACCCAAAGATCCATGTCATCCCCTGAGAGGAATCCTCGGTTCCGGCCCTGACTCCACACAAGGTTTTTGGCCACAGTATCGACGGGAGAGGAATCCCGAGAGGCCCCCTAGCAACTCCCATGGGGACTGGCCTCTCCTGAGGCCACCAGGGCGGGTCCCTGTGGTCCCCGTCGTAACTCGAGAACACCTGCCGCAATTCGAGAAAATCCAGGAAGGTCTCCCTTCCAGGCGAGATGAGGCCTATTTCCGATGAGGCGTCTGGAGACTAATGACACCTAACGTCTGGAACTTCGAAAGGGTCTTTCACACCCTTGCGGCAACTCAAGAAGTTCACCGCCATACCCGTCTCCACTCGAGAGGAAGCACGATGGTCCCGCCCACATCCAGAGGAGCCCCGTTTCCCCCTCGTAGCTCGAGATGAGGGATCCTTTCCCTGCTTTCAACGGGAAAGAATTCCCGGCGTTTCCGTCGCATCTCAAGAGGAGGCAATCTCAACAGGAAAGGCGAGAGGAACTCCATGGTCGTACCACCATTCCAAGAGTCCCCCAGATGTCTCAGTCCATCCCAGAGGAACCTCTTTGCCCTGCACTGGCTCATCTTTCACGCCGAGGATCGACTCACACCACGGTGGCACGTGGGACAGCCCTGTGGGAAAGCCTCGAGGGAAAGCCTCGAGGGAAAACCACAGATCCTTTGATCCACGCGACGGGAAGCGTGACATTGCTGCTACAGCCTGGAAGGAAAGCGCACGTGCATGCTCCCACTCGAGACGAGGCCTGACTCCCCTGGGGAGACTCCAGAAGTACCCAAAGATCCATGTCAGCCCCTGAGAGGAATCCTCGGTTCCGGCACTGACTCCACACAAGGTTTTTGGCCCTGGTATCGACGGGAGAGGAATCCCGAGAGGCCCCCTAGCAACTCGCATGGGGACTGTCCTCTCCTGAGGCCACCAGGGCGGGTCCCTGAGGTCCCCGTCGTAACTCGAGAACACCTGCCGCAACTCGAGAAAATCCAGGAAGTTCTCCCTTCCAGGCAAGATGAGGCCTATTTCCGATGAGGCGTCTGGAGACTAATGACACGTAAACTCTGGAATTTCGAAAGGGTCTTTCACACCCTTGCTGCAACTCAAGAAGTTCACCGCCATACCCGTCTCCACTCGAGAGGAATCACGATAGTCCCGCCCACATCCAGAGGAGCCCCGTTTCCCCCTCGTAGCTCGAGATAAGGGATCCTTTCCCTGCTTTCAACGGGAAAGAATTCCCGGCGTTCCCGTCGCATCTCAAGAGGAGGCACTCTCAACAGGAAAGGCGAGAGGAACTCCATGGTCGTACCACCATTCCAAGAGTCCCCCAGATGTCTCAGTCCATTCCAGAGGAAGCTCTTTGCCCTGCACTGGCTCATTTTTCACGCCGAGGATCGACTCACACCACGGTGGCACGTGGGACAGCCCTGTGGGAAAGCCTCGAGGGAAAGCCTCGAGGGAAAACCACAGATCCTTTGATCCACGCGATGGGAAGCGTGACATTGCTGCTACAGCCTGGAAGGAAAGCGCACGTGCATGCCCCCACTCGAGACGAGGCCTGACTCCCCTGGGGAGACTCCAGAAGTACCCAAAGATCCATGTCAGCCCCTGAGAGGAATCCTCGGTTCCGGCCCTGACTCCACACAAGGTTTTTGGCCCCGGTATCGACGGGAGAGGAATCCCGAGAGGCCCCCTAGCAACTCGCATGGGGATTGGCCTCTCCTGAGGCCACCAGGGCGGGTCCCTGAGGTCCCCGTCGTAACTCGAGAACACCTGCCGCAACTCGAGAAAATCCAGGAAGTTCTCCCTTCCAGGCGAGATGAGGCCTATTTCCGATGAGGCGTCTGGAGACTAATGACACGTAAACTCTGGAATTTCGAAAGGGTCTTTCACACCCTTGCTGCAACTCAAGAAGTTCACCGCCATACCCGTCTCCACTCGAGAGGAATCACGATAGTCCCGCCCACATCCAGAGGAGCCCCGTTTCCCCCTCGTAGCTCGAGATAAGGGATCCTTTCCCTGCTTTCAACGGGAAAGAATTCCCGGCGTTCCCGTCGCATCTCAAGAGGAGGCACTCTCAACAGGAAAGGCGAGAGGAACTCCATGGTCGTACCACCATTCCAAGAGTCCCCCAGATGTCTCAGTCCATTCCAGAGGAAGCTCTTTGCCCTGCACTGGCTCATTTTTCACGTCGAGGATCGACTCACACCACGGTGGCACGTGGGACAGCCCTGTGGGAAAGCCTCGAGGGAAAGCCTCGAGGGAAAACCACAGATCCTTTGATCCACGCGATGGGAAGCGTGACATTGCTGCTACAGCCTGGAAGGAAAGCGCACGTGCATGCCCCCACTCGAGACGAGGCCTGACTCCCCTGGGGAGACTCCAGAAGTACCCAAAGATCCATGTCAGCCCCTGAGAGGAATCCTCGGTTCCGGCCCTGACTCCACACAAGGTTTTTGGCCCCGGTATCGACGGGAGAGGAATCCCGAGAGGCCCCCTAGCAACTCGCATGGGGATTGGCCTCTCCTGAGGCCACCAGGGCGGGTCCCTAAGGTCCCCGTCGTAACTCGAGAACACCTGCCGCAACTCGAGAAAATCCAGGAAGTTCTCCCTTCCAGGCGAGATGAGGCCTATTTCTGATGAGGCGTCTGGAGACTAATGACACCTAACCTCTGGAACTTCGAAAGGGTCTTTCACACCCTTGCTGCAACTCAAGAAGTTCACCGCCATACCCGTCTCCACTCGAGAGGAAGCACGATGGTAACGCCCACATCAGGAGGAGCCCCGTTTCCCCCTCGTAGCTCGAGATGAGGGATCCTTTCCCTGCTTTCAACGGGAAAGAATTCCCGGCGTTCCCGTCGCATCTCAAGAGGAGGCACTCTCAACAGGACAGGCGAGAGGAACTCCATGGTCGTACCACCATTCCAAGAGTCCCCCAGATGTCTCAGTCCATTCCAGAGGAAGCTCTTTGCCCTGCACTGGCTCATCTTTCACGCCGAGGATCGACTCACACCACGGTGGCACGTGGGACAGCCCTGTGGGAAAGCCTCGAGGGAAAGCCTCGAGGGAAAACCACAGATCCTTTGATCCACGCGACGGGAAGCGTGACATTGCTGCTACAGCCTGGAAGGAAAGCGCACGTGCATGCCCCCACTCGAGACGAGGCCTGACTCCCCTGGGGAGACTCCAGAAGTACCCAAAGATCCATGTCAGCCCCTGAGAGGAATCCTCGGTTCCGGCCCTGACTCCACACAAGGTTTTTGGCCCCGGTATCGACGGGAGAGGAATCCCGAGAGGCCCCCTAGCAACTCGCATGGGGACTGTCCTCTCCTGAGGCCACCAGGGCGGGTCCCTGAGGTCCCCGTCGTAACTCGAGAACACCTGCCGCAAGTCGAGAAAATCCAGGAAGTTCTCCCTTCCAGGCGAGATGAGGCCTATTTCCGATGAGGCGTCTGGAGACTAATGACACGTAACCTCTGGAACTTCGAAAGGGTCTTTCACACCCTTGCTGCAACTCAAGAAGTTCACCGCCATACCCGTCTCCACTCGAGAGGAAGCACGATAGTCCCGCCCACATCCAGAGGAGCCCCGTTTCCCCCTCGTAGCTCGAGATGAGGGATCCTTTCCCTGCTTTCAACGGGAAAGAATTCCCGGCGTTCCCGTCGCATCTCAAGAGGAGGCACTCTCAACAGGAAAGGCGAGAGGAACTCCATGGTCGTACCACCATTCCAAGAGTCCCCCAGATGTCTCAGTCCATTCCAGAGGAAGCTCTTTGCCCTGCACTGGCTCATTTTTCACGCCGAGGATCGACTCACACCACGGTGGCACGTGGGACAGCCCTGTGGGAAAGCCTCGAGGGAAAGCCTCGAGGGAAAACCACAGATCCTTTGATCCACGCGATGGGAAGCGTGACATTGCTGCTACAGCCTGGAAGGAAAGCGCACGTGCATGCCCCCACTCGAGACGAGGCCTGACTCCCCTGGGGAGACTCCAGAAGTACCCAAAGATCCATGTCAGCCCCTGAGAGGAATCCTCGGTTCCGGCCCTGACTCCACACAAGGTTTTTGGCCCCGGTATCGACGGGAGAGGAATCCCGAGAGGCCCCCTAGCAACTCGCATGGGGATTGGCCTCTCCTGAGGCCACCAGGGCGGGTCCCTGAGGTCCCCGTCGTAACTCGAGAACACCTGCCGCAACTCGAGAAAATCCAGGAAGTTCTCCCTTCCAGGCGAGATGAGGCCTATTTCCGATGAGGCGTCTGGAGACTAATGACACCTAACCTCTGGAACTTCGAAAGGGTCTTTCACACCCTTGCTGCAACTCAAGAAGTTCACCGCCATACCCGTCTCCACTCGAGAGGAAGCACGATGGTAACGCCCACATCAGGAGGAGCCCCGTTTCCCCCTCGTAGCTCGAGATGAGGGATCCTTTCCCTGCTTTCAACGGGAAAGAATTCCCGGCGTTCCCGTCGCATCTCAAGAGGAGGCACTCTCAACAGGACAGGCGAGAGGAACTCCATGGTCGTACCACCATTCCAAGAGTCCCCCAGATGTCTCAGTCCATTCCAGAGGAAGCTCTTTGCCCTGCACTGGCTCATCTTTCACGCCGAGGATCGACTCACACCACGGTGGCACGTGGGACAGCCCTGTGGGAAAGCCTCGAGGGAAAGCCTCGAGGGAAAACCACAGATCCTTTGATCCACGCGACGGGAAGCGTGACATTGCTGCTACAGCCTGGAAGGAAAGCGCACGTGCATGCCCCCACTCGAGACGAGGCCTGACTCCCCTGGGGAGACTCCAGAAGTACCCAAAGATCCATGTCAGCCCCTGAGAGGAATCCTCGGTTCCGGCCCTGACTCCACACAAGGTTTTTGGCCCCGGTATCGACGGGAGAGGAATCCCGAGAGGCCCCCTAGCAACTCGCATGGGGACTGTCCTCTCCTGAGGCCACCAGGGCGGGTCCCTGAGGTCCCCGTCGTAACTCGAGAACACCTGCCGCAAGTCGAGAAAATCCAGGAAGTTCTCCCTTCCAGGCGAGATGAGGCCTATTTCCGATGAGGCGTCTGGAGACTAATGACACGTAAATTCTGGAATTTCGAAAGGGTCTTTCACACCCTTGCTGCAACTCAAGAAGTTCACCGCCATACCCGTCTGCACTCGAGAGGAATCACGATAGACCCGCCCACATCCAGAGGAGCACCGTTTCCCCCTCGTAGCTCGAGATAAGTGATCCTTTCCCTGCTTTCAACGGGAAAGAATTCCCGGCGTTCCCGTCGCATCTCAAGAGGAGGCACTCTCAACAGGAAAGGCGAGAGGAAATCCATGGTCGTACCACCATTCCAAAAGTCCCCCAGATGTCTCAGTCCATTCCAGAGGAAGCTCTTTGCCCTGCACTGGCTCATCTTTCACGCCGAGGATCGACTCACACCACGGTGGCACGTGGGACAGCCCTGTGGGAAAGCCTCGAGGGAAAGCCTCGAGGGAAAACCACAGATCCTTTGATCCACGCGATGGGAAGCGTGACATTGCTGCTACAGCCTGGAAGGAAAGCGCACGTGCATGCCCCCACTCGAGACGAGGCCTGACTCCCCTGGGGAGACTCCAGAAGTACCCAAAGATCCATGTCAGCCCCTGAGAGGAATTCTCGGTTCCGGCCCTGACTCCACACAAGGTTTTTGGCCCCGGTATCGACGGGAGAGGAATCCCGAGAGGCCCCCTAGCAACTCGCATGGGGATTGGCCTCTCCTGAGGCCACCAGGGCGGGTCCCTGAGGTCCCCGTCGTAACTCGAGAACACCTGCCGCAAGTCGAGAAAATCCAGGAAGTTCTCCCTTCCAGGCGAGATGAGGCCTATTTCCGATGAGGCGTCTGGAGACTAATGACACCTAACCTCTGGAACTTCGAAAGGGTCTTTCACACCCTTGCTGCAACTCAAGAAGTTCACCGCCATACCCGTCTCCACTCGAGAGGAAGCACGATGGTACCGCCCACATCAGGAGGAGCCCCGTTTCCCCCTCGTAGCTCGAGATGAGGGATCCTTTCCCTGCTTTCAACGGGAAAGAATTCCCGGCGTTCCCGTCGCATCTCAAGAGGAGGCACTCTCAACAGGAAAGGCGAGAGGAACTCCATGGTCGTACCACCATTCCAAGAGTCCCCCAGATGTCTCAGTCCATTCCAGAGGAACCTCTTTGCCCTGCACTGGCTCATCTTTCACGCCGAGGATCGACTCACACCATGGTGGCACGTGGGACAGCCCTGTGGGAAAGCCTCGAGGGAAAGCCTCGAGGGAAAACCACAGATCCTTTGATCCACGCGACGGGAAGCGTGACATTGCTGCTACAGCCTGGAAGGAAAGCGCACGTGCATGCCCCCACTCGAGACGAGGCCTGACTCCCCTGGGGAGACTCCAGAAGTACCCAAAGATCCATGTCAGCCCCTGAGAGGAATCCTCGGTTCCGGCCCTGACTCCACACAAGGTTTTTGGCCCCGGTATCGACGGGAGAGGAATCCCGAGAGGCCCCCTAGCAACTCGCATGGGGACTGGCCTCTACTGAGGCCACCAGGGCGGGTCCCTGAGGTCCCCGTCGTAACTCGAGAACACCTGCCGCAACTCGAGAAAATCCAGGAAGTTCTCCCTTCCAGGCGAGATGAGGCCTATTTCCGATGAGGCGTCTGGAGACTAATGACACCTAACCTCTGGAACTTCGAAAGGGTCTTTCACACCCTTGCTGCAACTCAAGAAGTTCACCGCCATACCCGTCTCCACTCGAGAGGAAGCACGATGGTCCCGCCCCCATCAGGAGGAGCCCCGTTTCCTCCTCGTAGCTCGAGATGAGGGATCCTTTCCCTGCTTTCAACGGGAAAGAATTCCCGGCGTTCCCGTCGCATCTCAAGAGGAGGCACTCTCAACAGGAAAGGCGAAAGGAACTCCATGGTCGTACCACCATTCCAAGAGTCCCCCAGATGTCTCAGTCCATTCCAGAGGAAGCTCTTTGCCCTGCACTGGCTCATCTTTCACGCCGAGGATCGACTCACACCACGGTGGCACTTTAGACAGCCCTGTGGGAAAGCCTCGAGGGAAAGCCTCGAGGGAAAACCACAGATCCTTTGATCCACGCTACGGGAAGCGTGACATTGCTGATACAGCCTGGAAGGAAAGCGCACGTGCATGCCCCCACTCGAGACGAGGCCTGACTCCCCTGGGGAGACTCCAGAAGTACCCAAAGATCCATGTCAGCCCCTGAGAGGAATCCTCGGTTCCGGCCCTGACTCCACACAAGGTTTTTGGCCCCGGTATCGACGGGAGAGGAATCCCGAGAGGCCCCCTAGCAACTCGCATGGGGACTGGCCTCTCCTGAGGCCACCAGGGCGGGTCCCTGAGGTCCCCGTCGTAACTCGAGAACACCTGCCGCAACTCGAGAAAATCCAGGAAGTTCTCCCTTCCAGGCGAGATGAGGCCTATTTCCGATGAGGCGTCTGGAGACTAATGACACCTAACCTCTGGAACTTCGAAAGGGTCTTTCACACCCTTGCTGCAACTCAAGAAGTTCACCGCCATACCCGTCTCCACTCGAGAGGAAGCACGATAGTCCCGCCCACATCCAGAGGAGCCCCGTTTCCCCCTCGTAGCTCGAGATGAGGGATCCTTTCCCTGCTTTCAACGGGAAAGAATTCCCGGCGTTCCCGTCGCATCTCAAGAGGAGGCACTCTCAACAGGAAAGGCGAGAGGAACTCCATGGTCATACCACCATTCCAAGAGTCCCCCAGATGTCTCAGTCCGTTCCAGAGGAACCTCTTTGCCCTGCACTGGCTCATCTTTCACGCCGAGGATCGACTCACACCACGGTGGCACGTGGGACAGCCCTGTGGGAAAGCCTCGAGGGAAAGCCTCGAGGGAAAACCACAGATCCTTTGATCCACGCCACGGGAAGCGTGACATTGCTGCTACAGCCTGGAAGGAAAGCGCACGTGCATGCCCCCACTCGAGACGAGGCCTGACTCCCCTGGGGAGACTCCAGAAGTACCCAAAGATCCATGTCAGCCCCTGAGAGGAATCCTCGGTTCCGGCCCTGACTCCACACAAGGTTTTTGGCCCCGGTATCGACGGGAGAGGAATCCCGAGAGGCCCCCTAGCAACTCGCATGGGGACTGGCCTCTCCTGAGGCCACCAGGGCGGGTTCCTGAGGTCCCCGTCGTAACTCGAGAACACCTGCCGCATCTCGAGATAATCCAGGAAGTTCTCCCTTCCAGGCGACATGAGGCCTATTTCCGATGAGGCGTCTGGAGACTAATGACACCTAACCTCTGGAACTTCGAAAGGGTCTTTCACACCCTTGCTGCAACTCAAGAAGTTCACCGCCATACCCGTCTCCACTCGAGAGGAAGCACGATGGTCCCGCCCACATCCAGAGGAGCCCCGTTTCCCCCTCGTAGCTCGAGATGAGGGATCCTTTCCCTGCTTTCAACGGGAAAGAATTCCCGGCGTTCCCGTCGCATCTCAAGAGGAGGCACTCTCAACAGGAAAGGCGAGAGGAACTCCATGGTCATACCACCATTCCAAGAGTCCCCCAGATGTCTCAGTCCGTTCCAGAGGAACCTCTTTGCCCTGCACTGGCTCATCTTTCACGCCGAGGATCGACTCACACCACGGTGGCACGTGGGACAGCCCTGTGGGAAAGCCTCGAGGGAAAGCCTCGAGGGAAAACCACAGATCCTTTGATCCACGCGACGGGAAGCGTGACATTGCTGCTACAGGCTGGAAGGAAAGCGCACGTGCATGGCCCCACTCGAGACGAGGCCTGACTCCCCTGGGGAGACTCCAGAAGTACCCAAAGATCCATGTCAGCCCCTGAGAGCAATCCTCGGTTCCGTCCCTGACTCCACACAAGGTTTTTGGCCCCAGTATCGACGGGAGAGGAATCCCGAGAGGCCCCCTAGCAACTCTCATGAGGACTGGCCTCTCCTGAGGCCACCAGGGCGGGTCCCTGAGGTCCCCGTCGTAACTCGAGAACACCTGCCGCAACTCGAGAAAATCCAGGAAGTTCTCCCTTCCAGGCGAGATGAGGCCTATTTCCGATGAGGCGTCTGGAGACTAATGACACCTAACCTCTGGAACTTCGAAAGGGTCTTTCACACCCTTGCTGCAACTCAAGAAGTTCACCGCCATACCCGTCTCCACTCGAGAGGAAGCACGATGGTACCGCCCACATCAGGAGGAGCCCCGTTTCCCCCTTGTAGCTCGAGATGAGGGATCCTTTCCCTGCTTTCAACGGGAAAGAATTCCCGGCGTTCCCGTCGCATCTCAAGAGGAGGCACTCTCAACAGGAAAGGCGAGAGGAACTCCATGGTCGTTCCACCATTCCAAGAGTCCCCCAGATGTCTCAGTCCATTCCAGAGGAACCTCTTTGCCCTGCACTGGCTCATCTTTCACGCCGAGGATCGACTCACACCACGGTGGCACGTGGGACAGCCCTGTGGGAAAGCCTCGAGGGAAAGCCTCGAGGGAAAACCACAGATCCTTTGATCCACGCGATGGGAAGCGTGACATTGCTGCTACAGCCTGGAAGGAAAGCGCACGTGCATGCCCCCACTCGAGACGAGGCCTGACTCCCCTGGGGAGACTCCAGAAGTACCCAAAGATCCATGTCAGCCCCTGAGAGGAATCCTCGGTTCCGGCACTGACTCCACACAAGGTTTTTGGCCCCGGTATCGACGGGAGAGGAATCCCGAGAGGCCCCCTAGCAACTCGCATGGGGACTGTCCTCTCCTGAGGCCACCAGGGCGGGTCCCTGAGGTCCCCGTCGTAACTCGAGAACACCTGCTGCAACTCGAGAAAATCCAGGAAGTTCTCCCTTCCAGGCGAGATGAGGCCTATTTCCGATGAGGCGTCTGGAGACTAATGACACGTAAATTCTGGAATTTCGAAAGGGTCTTTCACACCCTTGCTGCAACTCAAGAAGTTCACCGCCATACCCGTCTCCACTCGAGAGGAATCACGATAGACCCGCCCACATCCAGAGGAGCACCGTTTCCCCCTCGTAGCTCGAGATAAGTGATCCTTTCCCTGCTTTCAACGGGAAAGAATTCCCGGCGTTCCCGTCGCATCTCAAGAGGAGGCACTCTCAACAGGAAAGGCGAGAGGAAATCCATGGTCGTACCACCATTCCAAAAGTCCCCCAGATGTCTCAGTCCATTACAGAGGAAGCTCTTTGCCCTGCACTGGCTCATCTTTCACGCCGAGGATCGACTCACACCACGGTGGCACGTGGGACAGCCCTGTGGGAAAGCCTCGAGGGAAAGCCTCGAGGGAAAACCACAGATCCTTTGATCCACGCGATGGGAAGCGTGACATTGCTGCTACAGCCTGGAAGGAAAGCGCACGTGCATGCCCCCACTCGAGACGAGGCCTGACTCCCCTGGGGAGACTCCAGAAGTACCCAAAGATCCATGTCAGCCCCTGAGAGGAATTCTCGGTTCCGGCCCTGACTCCACACAAGGTTTTTGGCCCCGGTATCGACGGGAGAGGAATCCCGAGAGGCCCCCTAGCAACTCGCATGGGGATTGGCCTCTCCTGAGGCCACCAGGGCGGGTCCCTGAGGTCCCCGTCGTAACTCGAGAACACCTGCCGCAACTCGAGAAAATCCAGGAAGTTCTCCCTTCCAGGCGAGATGAGGCCTATTTCCGATGAGGCGTCTGGAGACTAATGACACCTAACCTCTGGAACTTCGAAAGGGTCTTTCACACCCTTGCTGCAACTCAAGAAGTTCACCGCCATACCCGTCTCCACTCGAGAGGAAGCACGATGGTACCGCCCACATCAGGAGGAGCCCCGTTTCCCCCTCGTAGCTCGAGATGAGGGATCCTTTCCCTGCTTTCAACGGGAAAGAATTCCCGGCGTTCCCGTCGCATCTCAAGAGGAGGCACTCTCAACAGGAAAGGCGAGAGGAACTCCATGGTCGTACCACCATTCCAAGAGTCCCCCAGATGTCTCAGTCCATTCCAGAGGAACCTCTTTGCCCTGCACTGGCTCATCTTTCACGCCGAGGATCGACTCACACCACGGTGGCACGTGGGACAGCCCTGTGGGAAAGCCTCGAGGGAAAGCCTCGAGGGAAAACCACAGATCCTTTGATCCACGCGACGGGAAGCGTGACATTGCTGCTACAGCCTGGAAGGAAAGCGCACGTGCATGCCCCCACTCGAGACGAGGCCTGACTCCCCTGGGGAGACTCCAGAAGTACCCAAAGATCCATGTCAGCCCCTGAGAGGAATCCTCGGTTCCGGCCCAGACTCCACACAAGGTTTTTGGCCCCGGTATCGACGGGAGAGGAATCCCGAGAGGCCCCCTAGCAACTCGCATGGGGACTGGCCTCTCCTGAGGCCACCAGGGCGGGTCCCTGAGGTCCCCGTCGTAACTCGAGAACACCTGCCGCAACTCGAGAAAATCCAGGAAGTTCTCCCTTCCAGGCGAGATGAGGCCTATTTCCGATGAGGCGTCTGGAGACTAATGACACCTAACCTCTGGAACTTCGAAAGGGTCTTTCACACCCTTGCTGCAACTCAAGAAGTTCACCGCCATACCCGTCTCCACTCGAGAGGAAGCACGATGGTCCCGCCCCCATCAGGAGGAGCCCCGTTTCCTCCTCGTAGCTCGAGATGAGGGATCCTTTCCCTGCTTTCAACGGGAAAGAATTCCCGGCGTTCCCGTCGCATCTCAAGAGGAGGCACTCTCAACAGGAAAGGCGAAAGGAACTCCATGGTCGTACCACCATTCCAAGAGTCCCCCAGATGTCTCAGTCCATTCCAGAGGAAGCTCTTTGCCCTGCACTGGCTCATCTTTCACGCCGAGGATCGACTCACACCACGGTGGCACTTCAGACAGCCCTGTGGGAAAGCCTCGAGGGAAAGCCTCGAGGGAAAACCACAGATCCTTTGATCCACGCTACGGGAAGCGTGACATTGCTGATACAGCCTGGAAGGAAAGCGCACGTGCATGCCCCCACTCGAGACGAGGCCTGACTCCCCTGGGGAGACTCCAGAAGTACCCAAAGATCCATGTCAGCCCCTGAGAGGAATCCTCGGTTCCGGCCCTGACTCCACACAAGGTTTTTGGCCCCGGTATCGACGGGAGAGGAATCCCGAGAGGCCCCCTAGCAACTCGCATGGGGACTGGCCTCTCCTGAGGCCACCAGGGCGGGTCCCTGAGGTCCCCGTCGTAACTCGAGAACACCTGCCGCAACTCGAGAAAATCCAGGAAGTTCTCCCTTCCAGGCGAGATGAGGCCTATTTCCGATGAGGCGTCTGGAGACTAATGACACCTAACCTCTGGAACTTCGAAAGGGTCTTTCACACCCTTGCTGCAACTCAAGAAGTTCACCGCCATACCCGTCTCCACTCGAGAGAAAGCACGATGGTACCGCCCACATCAGGAGGAGCCCCGTTTCCCCCTCGTAGCTCGAGATGAGGGATCCTTTCCCTGCTTTCAACGGGAAAGAATTCCCGGCGAACCTGTTGCATCTCAAGAGGAGGCACTCTCAACAGGAAAGGCGAGAGGAACTGCATGGTCGTACCACCATTCCAAGAGTCCCCCAGATGTCTCAGTCCATTCCAGAGGAAGCTCTTTGCCCTGCACTGGCTCATCTTTCACGCCGAGGATCGACTCACACCACGGTGGCACGTGAGACAGACCTGTGGGAAAGCCTCGACGGAAAGCCTCGAGGGAAAACCACAGATCCTATGATCCACGCGACGGGAAGCGTGACATTGCTGCTACAGCCTGGAAGGAAAGCGCACGTGCATGCCCCCACTCGAGACGATTCCTGATCCCCTGGTGAGACTCCAGAAGTACCCAAAGATCCATGTCAGCCCCTGAGAGGAATCCTCAGTTCCGGCCCTGACTCCACACAACGTTTTTGGCCCCGGTATCGACGGGAGAGGAATCCCGATAGGCCCCCTAGCACCTCGTATGGGGACTGGCCTCTCCTGAGGCCACCAGGGCGGGTCCCTGAGGTCCCCGTCGTAACTCGAGAACACCTGCCGCAACTCGAGAAAATCCAGGAAGTTCTCCCTTCCAGGCGAGATGAGGCCTATTTCCGATGAGGCGTCTGGAGACTAATGACACCTAACCTCTGGAACTTCGAAAGGGTCTTTCACACCCTTGCTGCAACTCAAGAAGTCCACCGCCATACCCGTCTCCACTCGAGAGGAAGCACGATGGTCCCGCCCACATCCGGAGGAGCCCCGTTTCCCCCTCGTAGCTCGAGATGAGAGATCCTTTCCCTGCTTTCAACGGGAAAGAATTCCCGGCGTTCCCGTCGCATCTCAAGAGGAGGTACTCTCAACAGGAAAGGCGAGAGGAACTCCATGGTCGTACCACCATTCCAAGAGTCCCCCAGATGTCTCAGTCCATTCCAGAGGAAGCTCTTTGCCCTGCACTGGCTCATCTTTCACGCCGAGGATCGACTCACACCACGGTGGCACGTGGGACAGCCCTGTGGGAAAGCCTCGAGGGAAAGCCTCGAGGGAAAACCACAGATCCTATGATCCATGCGACGGGAATCGTGACATTGCTGCTACAGCCTGGAAGGAAAGCGGACATGCATGCCCCCACTCGAGACGAGGCCTGACTCCCCTGGGGAGACTCCAGAAGTACCCAAATATCCAGGTCAGCCCCTGAGAGGAATCCTCGGTTCCGGCCCTGACTCCACACAAGGTTTTTGGCCCCAGTATCGACGGGAGAGGAATCCCGAGAGGCCCCCTAGTAACTCTCATGAGGACTGGCCTCTCCTGAGGCCACCAGGGCGGGTCCCTGAGGTCCCCGTCGTAACTCGAGAACACCTGCCGCAACTCGAGAAAATCCACGAAGTACTCCATTTCAGGCGAGATGAGGCCTATTTCCGATGAGGCGTCTGGAGACTAATGACACCTAAACTCTGGAACTTCGAAAGGGTCTTTCACACCCTTGCTGCAACTCAAGAAGTTCACCGCCATACCCGTCTCCACTCTAGAGGAAGCACGATGGTCCCGCCCACATACAGAGGAGCCCCGTTTCCCCCTCGTAGCTCGAGATGAGAGATCCTTTCCCTGCTTTCAACGGGAAAGAATTCCCGGCGTTCCCGTCGCATCTCAAGAGGAGGCACTCTCAACAGGAAAGGCGAGAGGAACTCCATGGTCGTACCACCATTCCAAGAGTCCCCCAGATGTCTCAGTCCATTCCAGAGGAACCTCTTTGCCCTGCACTGGCTCATCTTTCACGCCGAGGATCGACTCACACCACGGTGGCACGTGGGACAGCCCTGTGTGAAAGCCTCGAGGGAAAGCCTCGAGGGAAAACCACAAATCCTTTGATCCACGCGACGGGAAGCGTGACATTGCTGCTACAGCCTGGAAGGAAAGCGCACGTGCATGCCCCCACTCGAGACGAGGCCTGACTCCCCTGGGGAGACTCCAGAAGTACCCAAAGATCCATGTCAGCCCCTGAGAGGAATCCTCGGTTCCGGCCCTGACTCCACACAAGGTTTTTGGCCCCGGTATCGACGGGAGAGGAATCCCGAGAGGACCCCTAGCAACTCGCATGGGGATTGGCCTCTCCTGAGGCCACCAGGGCGGGTCGCTTAGGTCCCCGTCGTAAATCGAGAACACCTGCCGCAACTCGAGAAAATCCAGGAAGTACTCCCTTCCAGGCGAGATGAGGCCTATTTCCGATGAGGCGTCTGGAGACTAATGACACCTAACCTCTGGAACTTCGAAACGGTCTTTCACACCCTTGCTGCAACTTAAGAAGTTCACCGACATACCCGTCTCCACTCGAGAGGAAGCACGATGGTCCCGCCCACATCAGGAGGAGCCCCGTTTCCCCCTCGTAGCTCGAGATGAGGGATCCTTACCCTGCTTTCAACGTGAAAGAATTCCCGGCGTTCCCGTCGCATCTCAAGAGGAGGCACTCTCAACAGGAAAGGCGAGAGGAACTCCATGGTCGTACCACCATGGCAAGAGTCCCCCAGATGTCTCAGTCCATTCCAGAGGAACCTCTTTGCCCTGCACTGGCTCATCTTTCACGCCGAGGATCGACTCACACCACGGTGGCACGTGGGACTGCCCTGTGGGAAAGCCTCGAGGGAAAGCCTCGAGGGAAAACCACAGATCCTTTGATCCACGCGACGGGAAGCGTGACATTGCTGCTACAGCCTGGAAGGAAAGCGCACGTGCATGCCCCCACTCGAGACGAGGCCTGACTCCCCTGGGGAGACTCCAGAAGTACCCAAATATCCATGTCAGCCCCTGAGAGGAATCCTCGGTTCCGGCCCTGACTCCACACAAGGTTTTTGGCCCCAGTATCGACGGGAGAGGAATCCCGAGAGGCCCCCTAGCAACTCTCATGAGGACTGGCCTCTCCTGAGGCCACCAGGGCGGGTCCCTGAGGTCCCCGTCGTAACTCGAGAACACCTGCCGCAACTCGAGAAAATCCAGGAAGTACTCCATTTCAGGCGAGATGAGGCCTATTTCCGATGAGGCGTCTGGAGACTAATGACACCTAAACTCTGGAACTTCGAAAGCGTCTTTCACACCCTTGCTGCAACTCAAGAAGTTCACCGCCATACCCGTCTCCACTCGAGAGGAAGCACGATGGTCCCGCCCACATCCAGAGGAGCCCCGTTTCCCCCTCGTAGCTCGAGATGAGGGATCCTTTCCCTGCTTTCAACGGGAAAGAATTCCCGGCGAACCTGTTGCATCTCAAGAGGAGGCACTCTCAACAGGAAAGGCGAGAGGAACTGCATGGTCGTACCACCATTCCAAGAGTCCCCCAGATGTCTCAGTCCATTCCAGAGGAAGCTCTTTGCCCTGCACTGGCTCATCTTTCACGCCGAGGATCGACTCACACCACGGTGGCACGTGAGACAGACCTGTGGGAAAGCCTCGACGGAAAGCCTCGAGGGAAAACCACAGATCCTATGATCCACGCGACGGGAAGCGTGACATTGCTGCTACAGCCTGGAAGGAAAGCGCACGTGCATGCCCCCACTCGAGACGATTCCTGATCCCCTGGTGAGACTCCAGAAGTACCCAAAGATCCATGTCAGCCCCTGAGAGGAATCCTCAGTTCCGGCCCTGACTCCACACAACGTTTTTGGCCCCGGTATCGACGGGAGAGGAATCCCGGTAGGCCCTCTAGCACCTCGTATGGGGACTGGCCTCTCCTGAGGCCACCAGGGCGGGTCCCTGAGGTCCCCGTCGTAACTCGAGAACACCTGCCGCAACTCGAGAAAATCCAGGAAGTTCTCCCTTCCAGGCGAGATGAGGCCTATTTCCGATGAGGCGTCTGGAGACTAATGACACCTAACCTCTGGAACTTCGAAAGGGTCTTTCACACCCTTGCTGCAACTCAAGAAGTTCACCGCCATACCCGTCTCCACTCGAGAGGAAGCACGATGGTCCCGCCCACATCAGGAGGAACCCCGTTTCCCCCTCGTAGCTCGAGATGAGAGATCCTTTCCCTGCTTTCAACGGGAAAGAATTCCCGGCGTTCCCGTCGCATCTCAAGAGGAGGTACTCTCAACAGGAAAGGCGAGAGGAACTCCATGGTCGTACCACCATTCCAAGAGTCCCCCAGATGTCTCAGTCCATTCCAGAGGAAGCTCTTTGCCCTGCACTGGCTCATCTTTCACGCCGAGGATCGACTCACACCACGGTGGCACGTGGGACAGCCCTGTGGGAAAGCCTCGAGGGAAAGCCTCGAGGGAAAACCACAGATCCTATGATCCATGCGACGGGAAGCGTGACATTGCTGCTACAGCCTGGAAGGAAAGCGGACATGCATGCCCCCACTCGAGACGAGGCCTGACTCCCCTGGGGAGACTCCAGAAGTACCCAAATATCCAGGTCAGCCCCTGAGAGGAATCCTCGGTTCCGGCCCTGACTCCACACAAGGTTTTTGGCCCCAGTATCGACGGGAGAGGAATCCCGAGAGGCCCCCTAGTAACTCTCATGAGGACTGGCCTCTCCTGAGGCCACCAGGGCGGGTCCCTGAGGTCCCCGTCGTAACTCGAGAACACCTGCCGCAACTCGAGAAAATCCACGAAGTACTCCATTTCAGGCGAGATGAGGCCTATTTCCGATGAGGCGTCTGGAGACTAATGACACCTAAACTCTGGAACTTCGAAAGGGTCTTTCACACCCTTGCTGCAACTCAAGAAGTTCACCGCCATACCCGTCTCCACTCTAGAGGAAGCACGATGGTCCCGCCCACATACAGAGGAGCCCCGTTTCCCCCTCGTAGCTCGAGATGAGAGATCCTTTCCCTGCTTTCAACGGGAAAGAATTCCCGGCGTTCCCGTCGCATCTCAAGAGGAGGCACTCTCAACAGGAAAGGCGAGAGGAACTCCATGGTCGTACCACCATTCCAAGAGTCCCCCAGATGTCTCAGTCCATTCCAGAGGAACCTCTTTGCCCTGCACTGGCTCATCTTTCACGCCGAGGATCGACTCACACCACGGTGGCACGTGGGACAGCCCTGTGTGAAAGCCTCGAGGGAAAGCCTCGAGGGAAAACCACAAATCCTTTGATCCACGCGACGGGAAGCGTGACATTGCTGCTACAGCCTGGAAGGAAAGCGCACGTGCATGCCCCCACTCGAGACGAGGCCTGACTCCCCTGGGGAGACTCCAGAAGTACCCAAAGATCCATGTCAGCCCCTGAGAGGAATCCTCGGTTCCGGCCCTGACTCCACACAAGGTTTTTGGCCCCGGTATCGACGGGAGAGGAATCCCGAGAGGACCCCTAGCAACTCGCATGGGGATTGGCCTCTCCTGAGGCCACCAGGGCGGGTCGCTTAGGTCCCCGTCGTAAATCGAGAACACCTGCCGCAACTCGAGAAAATCCAGGAAGTACTCCCTTCCAGGCGAGATGAGGCCTATTTCCGATGAGGCGTCTGGAGACTAATGACACCTAACCTCTGGAACTTCGAAACGGTCTTTCACACCCTTGCTGCAACTTAAGAAGTTCACCGACATACCCGTCTCCACTCGAGAGGAAGCACGATGGTCCCGCCCACATCAGGAGGAGCCCCGTTTCCCCCTCGTAGCTCGAGATGAGGGATCCTTACCCTGCTTTCAACGTGAAAGAATTCCCGGCGTTCCCGTCGCATCTCAAGAGGAGGCACTCTCAACAGGAAAGGCGAGAGGAACTCCATGGTCGTACCACCATGGCAAGAGTCCCCCAGATGTCTCAGTCCATTCCAGAGGAACCTCTTTGCCCTGCACTGGCTCATCTTTCACGCCGAGGATCGACTCACACCACGGTGGCACGTGGGACTGCCCTGTGGGAAAGCCTCGAGGGAAAGCCTCGAGGGAAAACCACAGATCCTTTGATCCACGCGACGGGAAGCGTGACATTGCTGCTACAGCCTGGAAGGAAAGCGCACGTGCATGCCCCCACTCGAGACGAGGCCTGACTCCCCTGGGGAGACTCCAGAAGTACCCAAATATCCATGTCAGCCCCTGAGAGGAATCCTCGGTTCCGGCCCTGACTCCACACAAGGTTTTTGGCCCCAGTATCGACGGGAGAGGAATCCCGAGAGGCCCCCTAGCAACTCTCATGAGGACTGGCCTCTCCTGAGGCCACCAGGGCGGGTCCCTGAGGTCCCCGTCGTAACTCGAGAACACCTGCCGCAACTCGAGAAAATCCAGGAAGTACTCCATTTCAGGCGAGATGAGGCCTATTTCCGATGAGGCGTCTGGAGACTAATGACACCTAAACTCTGGAACTTCGAAAGCGTCTTTCACACCCTTGCTGCAACTCAAGAAGTTCACCGCCATACCCGTCTCCACTCGAGAGGAAGCACGATGGTCCCGCCCACATCCAGAGGAGCCCCGTTTCCCCCTCGTAGCTCGAGATGAGGGATCCTTTCCCTGCTTTCAACGGGAAAGAATTCCCGGCGAACCTGTTGCATCTCAAGAGGAGGCACTCTCAACAGG
Source organism: Capricornis sumatraensis (assembly GCF_032405125.1). Taxonomy (NCBI): domain Eukaryota; kingdom Metazoa; phylum Chordata; class Mammalia; order Artiodactyla; family Bovidae; genus Capricornis; species Capricornis sumatraensis. The sequence continues at coordinate 5,979,231 of NW_027184612.1, forward strand.
AAAGGCGAGAGGAACTGCATGGTCGTACCACCATTCCAAGAGTCCCCCAGATGTCTCAGTCCATTCCAGAGGAAGCTCTTTGCCCTGCACTGGCTCATCTTTCACGCCGAGGATCGACTCACACCACGGTGGCACGTGAGACAGACCTGTGGGAAAGCCTCGACGGAAAGCCTCGAGGGAAAACCACAGATCCTATGATCCACGCGACGGGAAGCGTGACATTGCTGCTACAGCCTGGAAGGAAAGCGCACGTGCATGCCCCCACTCGAGACGATTCCTGATCCCCTGGTGAGACTCCAGAAGTACCCAAAGATCCATGTCAGCCCCTGAGAGGAATCCTCAGTTCCGGCCCTGACTCCACACAACGTTTTTGGCCCCGGTATCGACGGGAGAGGAATCCCGATAGGCCCTCTAGCACCTCGTATGGGGACTGGCCTCTCCTGAGGCCACCAGGGCGGGTCCCTGAGGTCCCCGTCGTAACTCGAGAACACCTGCCGCAACTCGAGAAAATCCAGGAAGTTCTCCCTTCCAGGCGAGATGAGGCCTATTTCCGATGAGGCGTCTGGAGACTAATGACACCTAACCTCTGGAACTTCGAAAGGGTCTTTCACACCCTTGCTGCAACTCAAGAAGTTCACCGCCATACCCGTCTCCACTCGAGAGGAAGCACGATGGTCCCGCCCACATCAGGAGGAACCCCGTTTCCCCCTCGTAGCTCGAGATGAGAGATCCTTTCCCTGCTTTCAACGGGAAAGAATTCCCGGCGTTCCCGTCGCATCTCAAGAGGAGGTACTCTCAACAGGAAAGGCGAGAGGAACTCCATGGTCGTACCACCATTCCAAGAGTCCCCCAGATGTCTCAGTCCATTCCAGAGGAAGCTCTTTGCTCTGCACTGGCTCATCTTTCACGCCGAGGATCGACTCACACCACGGTGGCACGTGGGACAGCCCTGTGGGAAAGCCTCGAGGGAAAGCCTCGAGGGAAAACCACAGATCCTATGATCCACGCTACGGGAAGCGTGACATTGCTGCTACAGCCTGGAAGGAAAGCGGACATGCATGCCCCCACTCGAGACGAGGCCTGACTCCCCTGGGGAGACTCCAGAAGTACCCAAATATCCAGGTCAGCCCCTGAGAGGAATCCTCGGTTCCGGCCCTGACTCCACACAAGGTTTTTGGCCCCAGTATCGACGGGAGAGGAATCCCGAGAGGCCCCTAGTAACTCTCATGAGGACTGGCCTCTCCTGAGGCCACCAGGGCGGGTCCCTGAGGTCCCCGTCGTAACTCGAGAACACCTGCCGCAACTCGAGAAAATCCAGGAAGTACTCCATTTCAGGCGAGATGAGGCCTATTTCCGATGAGGCATCTGGAGACTAATGATACCTAAACTCTGGAACTTCGAAAGGGTCTTTCACACCCTTGCTGCAACTCAAGAAGTTCACCGCCATACCCGTCTCCACTCTAGAGGAAGCACGATGGTCCCGCCCACATCCAGAGGAGCCCCGTTTCCCCCTCGTAGCTCGAGATGAGAGATCCTTTCCCTGCTTTCAACGGGAAAGAATTCCCGGCGTTCCCGTCGCATCTCAAGAGGAGGCACTCTCAACAGGAAAGGCGAGAGGAACTCCATGGTCGTACCACCATTCCAAGAGTCCCCCAGATGTCTCAGTCCATTCCAGAGGAACCTCTTTGCCCTGCACTGGCTCATCTTTCACGCCGAGGATCGACTCACACCACGGTGGCACGTGGGACAGCCCTGTGGGAAAGCCTCGAGGGAAAGCCTCGAGGGAAAACCACAAATCCTTTGATCCACGCGACGGGAAGCGTGACATTGCTGCTACAGCCTGGAAGGAAAGCGCACGTGCATGCCCCCACTCGAGACGAGGCCTGACTCCCCTGGGGAGACTCCAGAAGTACCCAAAGATCCATGTCAGCCCCTGAGAGGAATCCTCGGTTCCGGCCCTGACTCCACACAAGGTTTTTGGCCCCGGTATCGACGGGAGAGGAATCCCGAGAGGACCCCTAGCAACTCGCATGGGGATTGGCCTCTCCTGAGGCCACCAGGGCGGGTCGCTTAGGTCCCCGTCGTAAATCGAGAACACCTGCCGCAACTCGAGAAAATCCAGGAAGTACTCCCTTCCAGGCGAGATGAGGCCTATTTCCGATGAGGCGTCTGGAGACTAATGACACCTAACCTCTGGAACTTCGAAACGGTCTTTCACACCCTTGCTGCAACTCAAGAAGTTCACCGACATACCCGTCTCCACTCGAGAGGAAGCACGATGGTCCCGCCCACATCAGGAGGAGCCCCGTTTCCCCCTCGTAGCTCGAGATGAGGGATCCTTACCCTGCTTTCAACGTGAAAGAATTCCCGGCGTTCCCGTCGCAACTCAAGAGGAGGCACTCTCAACAGGAAAGGCGAGAGGAACTCCATGGTCGTACCACCATGGCAAGAGTCCCCCAGATGTCTCAGTCCATTCCAGAGGAACCTCTTTGCCATGCACTGGCTCATCTTTCACGCCGAGGATCGACTCACACCACGGTGGCACATGGGACTGCCCTGTGGGAAAGCCTCGAGGGAAAGCCTCGAGGGAAAACCACAGATCCTATGATCCACTCGACGGGAAGCGTGACATTGCTGCTACAGCCTGGAAGGAAAGCAGACGTGCATGCCCCCACTCGAGACGAGGCCTGACTCCCCTGGGGAGACTCCAGAAGTACCCAAATATCCATGTCAGCCCCTGAGAGGAATCCTCGGTTCCGGCCCTGACTCCACACAAGGTTTTTGGCCCCAGTATCGACGGGAGAGGAATCTCGAGAGGCCCCCTAGCAACTCTCATGAGGACTGGCCTCTCCTGAGGCCACCAGGGCGGGTCCCTGAGGTCCCCGTCGTAACTCGAGAACACCTGCCGCAACTCGAGAAAATCCAGGAAGTACTCCATTTCAGGCGAGATGAGGCCTATTTCCGATGAGGCGTCTGGAGACTTATGACACCTAAACTCTGGAACTTCGAAAGGGTCTTTCACACCCTTGCTGCAACTCAAGAAGTTCACCGCCATACCCGTCTCCACTCGAGAGGAAGCACGATGGTCCCGCCCACATCCAGAGGAGCCCCGTTTCCCCCTCGTAGCTCGAGATGAGGGATCCTTTCCCTGCTTTCAACGGGAAAGAATTCCCGGGAACCTGTTGCATCTCAAGAGGAGGCACTCTCAACAGGAAAGACGAGAGGAACTGCATGGTCGTACCACCATTCCAAGAGTCCCCCAGATGTCTCAGTCCATTCCAGAGGAACCTCTTTGCCCTGCACTGGAACATCTTTCACGCCGAGGATCGACTCACACCATGGTGGCACGTGGGACAGCCCTGTGGGAAAGCCTCGAGGGAAAGCCTCGAAGGAAAACCCCAGATCCTTTGATCCACGCAACGGGAAGCGTGACATTGCTGCTACAGCCTGGAAGGAAAGTGCACGTGCATGCCCCCACTCGAGACGATTCCTGATCCCCTGGTGAGACTCCAGAAGTACCCAAAGATCCATGTCAGCCCCTGAGAGGAATCCTCGGTTCCGGCCCTGACTCCACACAAGGTTTTTGGCCCCGGTATCGACGGGAGAGGAATCCCGAGAGGCCCCCTAGCACCTCGTATGGGGACTGGCCTCTCCTGAGGCCACCAGGGCTGGTCCCTGAGGTCCCCGTCGTAACACGAGAACACCTGCCGCAACTCGAGAAAATCCAGGAAGTTCTCCCTTCCAGGCGAGATGAGGCCTATTTCCGATGAGGCGTTTGGAGACTAATGACACCTAAACTCTGGAACTTCGAAAGGGTCTTTCACACCCTTGCTGCAACTCAAGAAGTTCACCGCCATACCCGTCTCCACTCGAGAGGAAGCACGATGGTCCCGCCCACATCAGGAGGAGCCCCGTTTCCCCCTCGTAGCTCGAGATGAGGGATCCTTTCCCTGCTTTCAACGGGAAAGAATTCCCGGCGTTCCCGTCGCATCTCAAGAGGAGGCACTCTCAACAGGAAAGGCGAGAGGAACTCCATGGTCGTACCACCATTCCAAGAGTCCCCCAGATGTCTCAGTCCATTCCAGAGGAACCTCTTTGCCCTGCACTGGCTCATCTTTCACGCCGAGGATCGACTCACACCACGGTGGCACGTGGGACAGCCCTGTGGGAAAGCCTCGAGGGAAAGCCTCGAGGGAAAACCACAAATCCTTTGATCCACGCGACGGGAAGCGTGACATTGCTGCTACAGCCTGGAAGGAAAGCGCACGTGCATGCCCCCACTCGAGACGAGGCCTGACTCCCCTGGGGAGACTCCAGAAGTACCCAAAGATCCATGTCAGCCCCTGAGAGGAATCCTCGGTTCCGGCCCTGACTCCACACAAGGTTTTTGGCCCCGGTATCGACGGGAGAGGAATCCCGAGAGGACCCCTAGCAACTCGCATGGGGATTGGCCTCTCCTGAGGCCACCAGGGCGGGTCGCTTAGGTCCCCGTCGTAAATCGAGAACACCTGCCGCAACTCGAGAAAATCCAGGAAGTACTCCCTTCCAGGCGAGATGAGGCCTATTTCCGATGAGGCGTCTGGAGACTAATGACACCTAACCTCTGGAACTTCGAAACGGTCTTTCACACCCTTGCTGCAACTCAAGAAGTTCACCGACATACCCGTCTCCACTCGAGAGGAAGCACGATGGTCCCGCCCACATCAGGAGGAGCCCCGTTTCCCCCTCGTAGCTCGAGATGAGGGATCCTTACCCTGCTTTCAACGTGAAAGAATTCCCGGCGTTCCCGTCGCAACTCAAGAGGAGGCACTCTCAACAGGAAAGGCGAGAGGAACTCCATGGTCGTACCACCATGGCAAGAGTCCCCCAGATGTCTCAGTCCATTCCAGAGGAACCTCTTTGCCCTGCACTGGCTCATCTTTCACGCCGAGGATCGACTCACACCACGGTGGCACGTGGGACTGCCCTGTGGGAAAGCCTCGAGGGAAAGCCTCGAGGGAAAACCACAGATCCTTTGATCCACGCGACGGGAAGCGTGACATTGCTGCTACAGCCTGGAAGGAAAGCGCACGTGCATGCCCCCACTCGAGACGAGGCCTGACTCCCCTGGGGAGACTCCAGAAGTACCCAAAGATCCATGTCAGCCCCTGAGAGGAATCCTCGGTTCCGGCCCTGACTCCACACAAGGTTTTTGGCCCCGGGATCGACGGGAGAGGAATCCCGAGAGGCCCCCTAGCAACTCGCATGGGGACTGGCCTCTCCTGAATCCACCAGGGCGGGCTCCTGAGGTCCCCGTCGTAACTCGAGAACACCTGCCGCATCTCGAGAAAATCCAGGAAGTTCTCCCTTCCAGGCGAGATGAGGCCTATTTCCGATGAGGCGTCTGGAGACTAATGACACCTAAACTCTGGAACTTCGAAAGGGTCTTTCACACCCTTGCTGCAACTCAAGAAGTTCACCGCCATACCCGTCTCCACTCGAGAGGAAGCACGATGGTCCCGCCCACATCAGGAGGAGCCCCGTTTCCCCCTCGTAGCTCGAGATGAGGGATCCTTTCCCTGCTTTAAACGGGAACGAATTCCCGTCGTTCCCGTTGCATCTCAAGAGGAGGCACTCTCAACAGGAAAGGCGAGAGGAACTTCATGGTCGTACCACCATTCCAAGAGTCCCCCAGATGTCTCAGTCCATTCCAGAGGAAGCTCTTTGCCCTGCACTGGCTCATCTTTCACGCCGAGGATCGACTCACACTACGGTGACACGTGGGACAGCCCTGTGGGAAAGCCTCGAGGGAAAGCCTCGAGGGAAAACCACAGATCCTATGATCCACTCGACGGGAAGCGTGACATTGCTGCTACAGCCTGGAAGGAAAGCAGACGTGCATGCCCCCACTCGAGACGAGGCCTGACTCCCCTGGGGAGACTCCAGAAGTACCCAAATATCCATGTCAGCCCCTGAGAGGAATCCTCGGTTCCGGCCCTGACTCCACACAAGGTTTTTGGCCCCAGTATCGACGGGAGAGGAATCTCGAGAGGCCCCCTAGCAACTCTCATGAGGACTGGCCTCTCCTGAGGCCACCAGGGCGGGTCCCTGAGGTCCCCGTCGTAACTCGAGAACACCTGCCGCAACTCGAGAAAATCCAGGAAGTACTCCATTTCAGGCGAGATGAGGCCTATTTCCGATGAGGCGTCTGGAGACTTATGACACCTAAACTCTGGAACTTCGAAAGGGTCTTTCACACCCTTGCTGCAACTCAAGAAGTTCACCGCCATACCCGTCTCCACTCGAGAGGAAGCACGATGGTCCCGCCCACATCCAGAGGAGCCCCGTTTCCCCCTCGTAGCTCGAGATGAGGGATCCTTTCCCTGCTTTCAACGGGAAAGAATTCCCGGGAACCTGTTGCATCTCAAGAGGAGGCACTCTCAACAGGAAAGACGAGAGGAACTGCATGGTCGTACCACCATTCCAAGAGTCCCCCAGATGTCTCAGTCCATTCCAGAGGAACCTCTTTGCCCTGCACTGGAACATCTTTCACGCCGAGGATCGACTCACACCATGGTGGCACGTGGGACAGCCCTGTGGGAAAGCCTCGAGGGAAAGCCTCGAAGGAAAACCCCAGATCCTTTGATCCACGCAACGGGAAGCGTGACATTGCTGCTACAGCCTGGAAGGAAAGTGCACGTGCATGCCCCCACTCGAGACGATTCCTGATCCCCTGGTGAGACTCCAGAAGTACCCAAAGATCCATGTCAGCCCCTGAGAGGAATCCTCGGTTCCGGCCCTGACTCCACACAAGGTTTTTGGCCCCGGTATCGACGGGAGAGGAATCCCGAGAGGCCCCCTAGCACCTCGTATGGGGACTGGCCTCTCCTGAGGCCACCAGGGCTGGTCCCTGAGGTCCCCGTCGTAACACGAGAACACCTGCCGCAACTCGAGAAAATCCAGGAAGTTCTCCCTTCCAGGCGAGATGAGGCCTATTTCCGATGAGGCGTTTGGAGACTAATGACACCTAAACTCTGGAACTTCGAAAGGGTCTTTCACACCCTTGCTGCAACTCAAGAAGTTCACCGCCATACCCGTCTCCACTCGAGAGGAAGCACGATGGTCCCGCCCACATCAGGAGGAGCCCCGTTTCCCCCTCGTAGCTCGAGATGAGGGATCCTTTCCCTGCTTTCAACGGGAAAGAATTCCCGGCGTTCCCGTCGCATCTCAAGAGGAGGCACTCTCAACAGGAAAGGCGAGAGGAACTCCATGGTCGTACCACCATTCCAAGAGTCCCCCAGATGTCTCAGTCCATTCCAGAGGAAGCTCTTTGCCCTGCACTTGCTCATCTTTCACGCCGAGGATCGACTCACAGCACGGTGGCACGTGGGACAGCCCTGTGGGAAAGCCTCGAGGGAAAGCCTCGAGGGAAAACCACAGATCCTTTGATCCACGCGACGGGAAGCGTGACATTGCTGCTACAGCCTGGAAGGAAAGCGCACGTGCATGGCCCCACTCGCGACGAGGCCTGACTCCCCTGTGGAGACTCCAGAAGTACCCAAAGATCCATGTCAGCCCCTGAGAGGAATCCTCGTTTCCGGCCCTGACTCCACACAAGGTTTTTGGCCCCGGTATCGACGGGAGAGGAATCCCGAGAGGCCCCCTAGCAACTCTCATGAGGACTGGCCTCTCCTGAGGCCACCAGGTCGGGTCCCTGAGGTCCCCGTCGTAACTGGAGAACACCTGCCGCAACTCGAGAAAATCCAGGAAGTACTCCATTCCAGGCGAGATGAGGCCTATTTCCGATGAGGGGTCTGGAGACTAATGACACCTAAACTCTGGAACTTTGAAAGGGTCTTTCACACCCTTGCTGCAACTCAAGAAGTTCACCGCCATACCCGTCTCCACTCGAGAGGAAGCACGATGGTCCCGCCCACATCCGGAGGAGCCCCGTTTCCCCCTCGTAGCTCGAGATGAGGGATCCTTTCCCTGCTTTCAACGTGAAAGAATTCCCGGCGTTCCTGTTGCATCTCAAGAGGAGGCACTCTCAACAGGAAAGGCGAGAGGAACTGCATGGTCGTACCACCATTCCAAGAGTCCCCCAGATGTCTCAGTCCATTCCAGAGGAACCTATTTGCCCTGCACTGGATCATCTTTCACGCCGAGGATCGACTCACACCACGGTGGCACGTGGGACAGCCCTGTGGGAAAGCCTCGAGGGAAAGCCTCGATGGAAAACCACAGATCCTTTGATCCACGCAACGGGAAGCGTGACATTGCTGCTACAGCCTGGAAGGAAAGCGCACGTGCATGCCCCCACTCGAGACGATTCCTGATCCCCTGGTGAGACTCCAGAAGTACCCAAAGATCCATGTCAGCCCCTGAGAGGAATCCTCGGTTCCGGCCCTGACTCCACACAACGTTTTTGGCCCCGGTATCGATGGGAGAGGAATCCCGAGAGGCCCCCTAGCACCTCGTATGGGGACTGGCCTCTCCTGAGGCCACCAGGGCGGGTCCCTGAGGTCCCCGTCGTAACTCGAGAACACCTGCCGCAACTCGAGAAAATCCAGGAAGTTCTCCCTTCCAGGCGAGATGAGGCCTATTTCCGATGAGGCGTCTGGAAACTAATGACACCTAACCTCTGGAACTTAGAAAGGGTCTTTCACACCCTTGCTGCAACTCAAGAAGTTCACCGCCATACCCGTCTCCACTCGAGAGGAAGCACGATGGTCCCGCCCACATCAGGAGGAGCCCCGTTTCCCCCTCGTAGCTCGAGATGAGAGATCCTTTCCCTGATTTCAACGGGAAAGAATTCCCGGCGTTCCCGTCGCATCTCAAGAGGAGGCACTCTCAACAGGAAAGGCGAGAGGAACTCCATGGTCGTACCACCATTCCAAGAGTCCCCCAGATGTCTCAGTCCATTCCAGAGGAAGCTCTTTGCCCTGCACTGGATCATCTTTCACGCCGAGGATCGACTCACACCACGGTGGCACGTGGGACAGCCCTGTGGGAAAGCCTCGAGGGAAAGCCTCGAGGGAAAACCACAGATCCTTTGATCCACGCGACGGGAAGCGTGACATTGCTGATACAGCCTGGAAGGAAAGAGCACGTGCATGCCCCCACTCGAGACGAGGCCTGACTCCCCTGGGGAGACTCCAGAAGTACCCAAAGATCCATGTCAGCCCCTGAGAGAAATCCTCGGTTCCGGCCCTGACTCCACACAAGGTTTTTGGCTCCGGTATCGACGGGAGAGGAATCCCGAGAGGCCCCCTAGCAACTCGCATGGGGATTGGCCTCTCCTGAGGCCACCAGGGCGGGTCCCTGAGGTCCCCGTCGTAACTCGAGAACACCTTCCGCAACTCGAGAAAATCCAGGAATTACTCCCTTCCAGGCGAGATGAGGCCTATTTCCGATGAGGCGTCTGGAGACTAATGACACCTAAACTCTGGAAATTCGAAAGGGTCTTTCAAACCCTTGCTGCAACTCAAGAAGTTCACCGCCATACCCGTCTCCACTCGAGAGGAAGCACGATGGTCCCGCCCACATCAGGAGGAGCCCCGTTTCCCCCTCGTAGCTCGAGATGAGGGATCCTTTCCCTGCTTTCAACGGGAAAGAATTCCCGGCGTCCCGTCGCATCTCAAGAGGAGGCACTCTCAACAGGAAAGGCGAGAGGAACTCCATGGTCGTACCACCATTCCAAGAGTCCCCCAGATGTCTCAGTCCATTCCAGAGGAACCTCTTTGCCCTGCACTGGCTCATCTTTCACGCCGAGGATCGACTCACACCACGGTGGCACGTGGGACAGCCCTGTGGGAAAGCCTCGAGGGAAAGCCTCGAGGGAAAACCACAGATCCTTTGATCCATGCCACGGGAAGCGTTACATTGCTGATACAGCCTGGAAGGAAAGCGCACGTGCATTCCCCCACTCGAGACGAGGCCTGACTCCCCTGGGGAGACTCCAGAAGTACCCAAAGATCCATGTCAGCCCCTGAGAGGAATCCTCGGTTCCGGCCCTGACTCCACACAAGGTTTTTGGCCCCGGTATCGACGGGAGAGGAATCCCGAGAGGACCCCTAGCAACTCGCATGGGGATTGGCCTCTCCTGAGGCCACCAGGGCGGGTCCCTGAGGTCCCCGTCGTAACTCGAGAACACCTGCCGCAACTCGAGAAAATCCAGGAAGTACTCCCTTCCAGGCGAGATGAGGCCTATTTCCGATGAGGCGTCTGGAGACTAATGACACCTAACCTCTGGAACTTCGAAAGGGTCTTTCACACCCTTGCTGCAACTCAAGAAGTTCACCGCCATACCCGTCTCCACTCGAGAGGAAGCACGATGGTCCCGCCCACATCAGGAGGAGCCCCGTTTCCCCCTCGTAGCTCGAGATGAGGGATCCTTTCCCTGCTTTCAACGGGAAAGAATTCCCGGCGTTCCCGTCGCATCTCAAGAGGAGGCACTCTCAACAGGAAAGGCGAGAGGAACTCCATGGTCGTACCACCATTCCAAGAGTCCCCCAGATGTCTCTGTCCATTCCAGAGGAACCTCTTTGCCCTGCACTGGCTCATCTTTCACGCCGAGGATCGACTCACACCACGGTGGCACGTGGGACAGCCCTGTGGGAAAGCCTCGAGGGAAAGCCTCGAGGGAAAACCACAGATCCTTTGATCCACGCGACGGGAAGCATGACATTGCTGCTACAGCCTGGAAGGAAAGCGCACGTGCATGCCCCCACTGAGACGAGGCCTGACTCCCCTGGGGAGACTCCAGAAGTACCCAAAGATCCATGTCAGCCCCTGAGAGGAATCCTCGGTTCCGGCCCTGACTCCACACAAGGTTTTTGGCCCCGGGATCGACGGGAGAGGAATCCCGAGAGGCCCCCTAGCAATTCTCATGGGGATTGGCCTCTCCTGAGGCCACCAGGGCGGGTCCCTAAGGTCCCCGTCGTAACTCGAGAACACCTGCCGCAACTCGAGAAAATCCAGGAAGTACACCCTTCCAGGCGAGATGAGGCCTATTTCCGATGAGGGGTCTGGAGACTAATGACACCTAAACTCTGGAACTTCGAAAGGGTCTTTCACACCCTTGCTGCAACTCAAGAAGTTCACCGCCATACCCGTCTCCACTCGAGAGGAAGCACGATGGTCCCGCCCACATCCAGAGGAGCCCCGTTTCCCCCTCGTAGCTCGAGATGAGGGATCCTTTCCCTGCTTTCAACGGGAAAGAATTCCCGGCGTTCCCGTCGCATCTCAAGAGGAGGCACTCTCAACAGGAAAGGAGAGAGGAACTCCATGGTCGTACCACCAATCCAAGAGTCCCCCAGATGTCTCAGTCCATTCCAGAGGAACCTCTTTGCCCTGCAGTGGCTCATCTTTCACGCCGAGGATCGACTCACACCACGGTGGCACGTGGGACAGCCCTGTGGGAAAGCCTCGAGGGAAAGCCTCGAGGGAAAACCACAGATCCTTTGATCCACGCGACGGGAAGCGTGACATTGCTGCTACAGCCTGGAAGGAGAGCGGACGTGCATGCCCCCACTCGACACGAGGCCTGACTCCCCTGGGGAGACTCCAGAAGTACCCAAAGATCCATGTCAGCCCCTGAGAGGAATCCTCGGTTCCGGCCCTGACTCCACACAACGTTTTTGGCCCTGGTATCGACGGGAGAGGAATCCCGAGAGGCCCCCTAGCACCTCGTATGGGGCCGGGCCTCTCCTAAGGCCACCAGGGCGGGTTCCTGAGGTCCCCGTCGTAACTCGAGAACACCTGCCGCAACTCGAGAAAATCCAGGAAGTTCTCCCTTCCAGGCGAGATGAGGCCTATTTCCGATGAGGCGTCTGGAGACTAATGGCACCTAACCTCTGGAACTTCGAAAGGGTCTTTCACACCCTTGCTGCAACTCAAGAAGTTCACCGCCATACCCGTCTCCACTCGAGAGGAAGCACGATGGTCCTGCCCACATCAGGAGGAGCCCCGTTTCCCCCTCGTAGCTCGAGATGAGAGATCCTTTCCCTGCTTTCAACGGGAAAGAAATCCCGGCATTCCCGTCGCATCTCAAGAGGAGGCACTCTCAACAGGAAAGGCGAGAGGAACTCCATGGTCGTACCACCATTCCAAGAGTCCCCCAGATGTCTCAGTCCATTCCAGAGGAACCTCTTTGCCCTGCACTGGCTCATCTTTCACGCCGAGGATCGACTCACACCACGGTGGCACGTGGGACAGCCCTGTGGGAAAGCCTCGAGGGAAAGCCTCGAGGGAAAACCACAGATCCTTTGATCCACGCGACGGGAAGCGTGACATTGCTGATGCAGCCTGGAAGGAAAGCGCACGTGCATGCCCCCACTCGAGTCGAGGCCTGACTCCCCTGGGGAAAGTCCAGAAGTACCCAAAGATCCATGTCAGCCCCTGAGAGGAATCCTCGGTTCCGGCCCTGACTCCACACAAGGTTTTTGGCCCCGGTATCGACGGGAGAGGAATCCCGAGAGGCCCCCTAGCAACTCGCATGGGGATTGGCCTCTCCTGAGGCCACCAGGGCGGGTCCCTGAGTTCTCCGTCGTAACTCGAGAACACCTGCCGCAACTCGTGAAAATCCAGGAAGTACTCCCTTCCAGGCGAGATGAGGCCTATTTCCGATGAGGCGTCTGGAGACTAATGACACCTAAACTCTGGAACTTCGAAAGGGTCTTTCACACCCTTGCTGCAACTCAAGAAGTTCACCGCCATACCCGTCTCCACTCGAGAGGAAGCACGATGGTCCCGCCCACATCCAGAGGAGCCCCGTTTCCCCCTCGTAGCTCGAGATGAGGGATCCTTTCCCTGCTTTCAACGGGAAAGAATTCCCGGCGTTCCTGTTGCATCTCAAGAGCAGGCACTCTCGACAGGAAAGGCGAGAGGAACTGCATGGTCGTACCACCATTCCAAGAGTCCCCCAGATGTCTCAGTCCATTCCAGAGGAACCTCTTTGCCCTGCACTGGCTCATCTTTCACGCCGAGGATCGACTCACACCACGGTGGCACGTGGGACAGCCCTGTGGGAAAGCCTCGAGGGAAAGCCTCGAGGGAAAACCACAGATCCTTTGATCCACGCAACGGGAAGCGTGACATTGCTGCTACAGCCTGGAAGGAAAGCGCACGTCCATGCACCCACTCGAGACGATTCCTGATCCCCTGGTGAGACTCCAGAAGTACCCAAAGATCCATGTCAGCCCCTGAGAGGAATCCTCGGTTCCGGCCCTGACTCCACACAAGGTTTTTGGCCCCGGTATCGACGGGAGAGGAATCCCGACAGGCCACCTAGCAACTCGCATGGGGACTGGCCTCTCCTGAGGCCACCAGGGCGGGTCCCTGAGGTCCCCGTCGTAACTCGAGAACACCTGCCGCAACTCGAGAAAATCCAGGAAGTTCTCCCTTCCAGGCGAGATGAGGCCTATTTCCGATGAGGCGTCTGGAGACTAATGCCACCTAACCTCTGGAACTTCGAAAGGGTCTTTCACACCCTTGCTGCAACTCAAGAAGTTCACCGCCATACCCGTCTCCACTCGAGAGGAAGCACGATGGTCCCGCCCACATCCAGAGGAGCCCCGTTTCCCCCTCCTAGCTTGAGATGAGGGATCCTTTCTCTGCTTTCTGCGGGAAAGAATTCCCGGCGTTCCCGTCGCATCTCAAGAGGAGGCACTCTCAACAGGAAAGGCGAGAGGAACTCCATGGTCGTACCACCATTCCAAGAGTCCCCCAGATGTCTCAGTCCATTCCAGAGGAACCTCTTTGCCCTGCACTGGCTCATCTTTCACGCCGAGGATCGACTCACACCACAGTGGCACGTGGGACAGCCCTGTGGGAAAGCCTCGAGGGAAAGCCTCGAGGGAAAACCACAGATCCTTTGATCCACGCGACGGGAAGCGTGACATTGCCGCTACATCCTGGAAGGAAAGCTCACGTGCATGCCCCCACTCGAGGCGAGGCCTCACTCCCCTGGGGAGACTCCAGAAGTACCCAAAGATCCATGTCAGCCCCTGAGAGGAATCCTCGGTTTTCGGCCCTGACTCCACACAAGGTTTTTGGCCCCGGTATCGACGGGAGAGGAATCCCGAGAGGCCCCCTAGCAAATCGCATGGGGACTGGCCTCGCCTGAGGCCACCAGGGCGGGTCCCTGAGGTCCCCGTCGTAACTCGAGAACACCTGCCGCAACTCGAGAAAATCCAGGAAGTTCTCCCTTCCAGGCTAGATGAGGCCTATTTCCGATAAGGCGTCTGGAGACTAATGACACCTAACCTCTGGAACTTTGAAAGGGTCTTTCACACCCTTGCTGCAACTCAAGAAGTTCCCCGCCATACCCGTCTCCACTCGAGAGGAAGCACGATGGTCCCGCCCACATCCAGAGGAGCCCCGTTTCCCCCTCGTAGCTCGAGATGAGGGATCCTTTCCCTGATTTCAACGGGAAAGAATTCCCGGCGTTCCCGTCGCATCTCAAGAGGAGGCACTCTCAAAAGGAAAGGCGAGAGGAACTCCATGGTCGTACCACCATGCCAAGAGTCCCCCAGATGTCTCAGTCCATTCCAGAGGAACCTCTTTGCCCTGCACTGGCTCATCTTTCACGCCGAGGATCGACTCACACCACGGTGGCACGTGGGACAGCCCTGTGGGAAAGCCTCGAGGGAAAGCCTCGAGGGAAAACCACAGATCCTTTGATCCACGCGACGGGAAGCGTGACATTGCTGCTACAGCCTGGAAGGAAAGCGCACGTGCATGGCCCCACTCGCGACGAGGCCTGACTCCCCTATGGAGACTCCAGAAGTACCCAAAGATCCATGTCAGCCCCTGAGAGGAATCCTCGTTTCCGGCCCTGACTCCACACAAGGTTTTTGGCCCCGGTATCGACGGGAGAGGAATCCCGAGAGGCCCCCTAGCAACTCTCATGAGGACTGGCCTCTCCTGAGGCCACCAGGGCGGGTCCCTGAGGTCCCCGTCGTAACTGGAGAACACCTGCCGCAACTCGTGAAAATCCAGGAAGTACTCCATTCCAGGCGAGATGAGGCCTATTTCCGATGAGGGGTCTGGAGACTAATGACACCTAAACTCTGGAACTTTGAAAGGGTCTTTCACACCCTTGCTGCAACTCAAGAAGTTCACCGCCATACCCGTCTCCACTCGAGAGGAAGCACGATGGTCCCGCCCACATCCGGAGGAGCCCCGTTTCCCCCTCGTAGCTCGAGATGAGGGATCCTTTCCCTGCTTTCAACGTGAAAGAATTCCCGGCGTTCCTGTTGCATCTCAAGAGGAGGCACTCTCAACAGGAAAGGCGAGAGGAACTGCATGGTCGTACCACCATTCCAAGAGTCCCCCAGATGTCTCAGTCCATTCCAGAGGAACCTATTTGCCCTGCACTGGATCATCTTTCACGCCGAGGATCGACTCACACCACGGTGGCACGTGGGACAGCCCTGTGGGAAAGCCTCGAGGGAAAGCCTCGAGGGAAAACCACAGATCCTTTGATCCACGCAACGGGAAGCGTGACATTGCTGCTACAGCCTGGAAGGAAAGCGCACGTGCATGCCCCCACTCGAGACGATTCCTGATCCCCTGGTGAGACTCCAGAAGTACCCAAAGATCCATGTCAGCCCCTGAGAGGAATCCTCGGTTCCGGCCCTGACTCCACACAACGTTTTTGGCCCCGGTATCGATGGGAGAGGAATCCCGAGAGGCCCCCTAGCACCTCGTATGGGGACTGGCCTCTCCTGTGGCCACCAGGGCGGGTCCCTGAGGTCCCCGTCGTAACTCGAGAACACCTGCCGCAACTCGAGAAAATCCAGGAAGTTCTCCCTTCCAGGCGAGATGAGGCCTATTTCCGATGAGGCGTCTGGAGACTAATGACACCTAACCTCTGGAACTTCGAAAGGGTCTTTCACACCCTTGCTGCAACTCAAGAAGTTCACCGCCATACCCGTCTCCACTCGAGAGGAAGCACGATGGTCCCGCCCACATCAGGAGGAGCCCCGTTTCCCCCTCGTAGCTCGAGATGAGAGATCCTTTCCCTGATTTCAACGGGAAAGAATTCCCGGCGTTCCCGTCGCATCTCAAGAGGAGGCACTCTCAACAGGAAAGGCGAGAGGAACTCCATGGTCGTACCACCATTCCAAGAGTCCCCCAGATGTCTCAGTCCATTCCAGAGGAAGCTCTTTGCCCTGCACTGGATCATCTTTCACGCTGAGGATCGACTCACACCACGGTGGCACGTGGGACATCCCTGTGGGAAAGCCTCGAGGGAAAGCCTCGAGGGAAAACCACAGATCCTTTGATCCACGCGACGGGAAGCGTGACATTGCTGCTACAGCCTGGAAGGAAAGAGCACGTGCATGCCCCCACTCGAGACGAGGCCTGACTCCCCTGGGGAGACTCCAGAAGTACCCAAAGATCCATGTCAGCCCCTGAGAGGAATCCTCGGTTCCGGCCCTGACTCCACACAAGGTTTTTGGCCCCGGTATCGACGGGAGAGGAATCCCGACAGGCCACCTAGCAACTCGCATGGGGACTGGCCTCTCCTGAGGCCACCAGGGCGGGTCCCTGAGGTCCCCGTCGTAACTCGAGAACACCTGCCGCAACTCGAGAAAATCCAGGAAGTTCTCCCTTCCAGGCGAGATGAGGCCTATTTCCGATGAGGCGTCTGGAGACTAATGCCACCTAACCTCTGGAACTTCGAAAGGGTCTTTCACACCCTTGCTGCAACTCAAGAAGTTCACCGCCATACCCGTCTCCACTCGAGAGGAAGCACGATGGTCCCGCCCACATCCAGAGGAGCCCCGTTTCCCCCTCCTAGCTTGAGATGAGGGATCCTTTCTCTGCTTTCTGCGGGAAAGAATTCCCGGCGTTCCCGTCGCATCTCAAGAGGAGGCACTCTCAACAGGAAAGGCGAGAGGAACTCCATGGTCGTACCACCATTCCAAGAGTCCCCCAGATGTCTCAGTCCATTCCAGAGGAACCTCTTTGCCCTGCACTGGCTCATCTTTCACGCCGAGGATCGACTCACACCACAGTGGCACGTGGGACAGCCCTGTGGGAAAGCCTCGAGGGAAAGCCTCGAGGGAAAACCACAGATCCTTTGATCCACGCGACGGGAAGCGTGACATTGCCGCTACATCCTGGAAGGAAAGCTCACGTGCATGCCCCCACTCGAGGCGAGGCCTCACTCCCCTGGGGAGACTCCAGAAGTACCCAAAGATCCATGTCAGCCCCTGAGAGGAATCCTCGGTTTTCGGCCCTGACTCCACACAAGGTTTTTGGCCCCGGTATCGACGGGAGAGGAATCCCGAGAGGCCCCCTAGCAAATCGCATGGGGACTGGCCTCGCCTGAGGCCACCAGGGCGGGTCCCTGAGGTCCCCGTCGTAACTCGAGAACACCTGCCGCAACTCGAGAAAATCCAGGAAGTTCTCCCTTCCAGGCTAGATGAGGCCTATTTCCGATAAGGCGTCTGGAGACTAATGACACCTAACCTCTGGAACTTTGAAAGGGTCTTTCACACCCTTGCTGCAACTCAAGAAGTTCCCCGCCATACCCGTCTCCACTCGAGAGGAAGCACGATGGTCCCGCCCACATCCAGAGGAGCCCCGTTTCCCCCTCGTAGCTCGAGATGAGGGATCCTTTCCCTGATTTCAACGGGAAAGAATTCCCGGCGTTCCCGTCGCATCTCAAGAGGAGGCACTCTCAAAAGGAAAGGCGAGAGGAACTCCATGGTCGTACCACCATGCCAAGAGTCCCCCAGATGTCTCAGTCCATTCCAGAGGAACCTCTTTGCCCTGCACTGGCTCATCTTTCACGCCGAGGATCGACTCACACCACGGTGGCACGTGGGACAGCCCTGTGGGAAAGCCTCGAGGGAAAGCCTCGAGGGAAAACCACAGATCCTTTGATCCACGCGACGGGAAGCGTGACATTGCTGCTACAGCCTGGAAGGAAAGCGCACGTGCATGGCCCCACTCGCGACGAGGCCTGACTCCCCTATGGAGACTCCAGAAGTACCCAAAGATCCATGTCAGCCCCTGAGAGGAATCCTCGTTTCCGGCCCTGACTCCACACAAGGTTTTTGGCCCCGGTATCGACGGGAGAGGAATCCCGAGAGGCCCCCTAGCAACTCTCATGAGGACTGGCCTCTCCTGAGGCCACCAGGGCGGGTCCCTGAGGTCCCCGTCGTAACTGGAGAACACCTGCCGCAACTCGTGAAAATCCAGGAAGTACTCCATTCCAGGCGAGATGAGGCCTATTTCCGATGAGGGGTCTGGAGACTAATGACACCTAAACTCTGGAACTTTGAAAGGGTCTTTCACACCCTTGCTGCAACTCAAGAAGTTCACCGCCATACCCGTCTCCACTCGAGAGGAAGCACGATGGTCCCGCCCACATCCGGAGGAGCCCCGTTTCCCCCTCGTAGCTCGAGATGAGGGATCCTTTCCCTGCTTTCAACGTGAAAGAATTCCCGGCGTTCCTGTTGCATCTCAAGAGGAGGCACTCTCAACAGGAAAGGCGAGAGGAACTGCATGGTCGTACCACCATTCCAAGAGTCCCCCAGATGTCTCAGTCCATTCCAGAGGAACCTATTTGCCCTGCACTGGATCATCTTTCACGCCGAGGATCGACTCACACCACGGTGGCACGTGGGACAGCCCTGTGGGAAAGCCTCGAGGGAAAGCCTCGAGGGAAAACCACAGATCCTTTGATCCACGCAACGGGAAGCGTGACATTGCTGCTACAGCCTGGAAGGAAAGCGCACGTGCATGCCCCCACTCGAGACGATTCCTGATCCCCTGGTGAGACTCCAGAAGTACCCAAAGATCCATGTCAGCCCCTGAGAGGAATCCTCGGTTCCGGCCCTGACTCCACACAACGTTTTTGGCCCCGGTATCGATGGGAGAGGAATCCCGAGAGGCCCCCTAGCACCTCGTATGGGGACTGGCCTCTCCTGTGGCCACCAGGGCGGGTCCCTGAGGTCCCCGTCGTAACTCGAGAACACCTGCCGCAACTCGAGAAAATCCAGGAAGTTCTCCCTTCCAGGCGAGATGAGGCCTATTTCCGATGAGGCGTCTGGAGACTAATGACACCTAACCTCTGGAACTTCGAAAGGGTCTTTCACACCCTTGCTGCAACTCAAGAAGTTCACCGCCATACCCGTCTCCACTCGAGAGGAAGCACGATGGTCCCGCCCACATCAGGAGGAGCCCCGTTTCCCCCTCGTAGCTCGAGATGAGAGATCCTTTCCCTGATTTCAACGGGAAAGAATTCCCGGCGTTCCCGTCGCATCTCAAGAGGAGGCACTCTCAACAGGAAAGGCGAGAGGAACTCCATGGTCGTACCACCATTCCAAGAGTCCCCCAGATGTCTCAGTCCATTCCAGAGGAAGCTCTTTGCCCTGCACTGGATCATCTTTCACGCTGAGGATCGACTCACACCACGGTGGCACGTGGGACATCCCTGTGGGAAAGCCTCGAGGGAAAGCCTCGAGGGAAAACCACAGATCCTTTGATCCACGCGACGGGAAGCGTGACATTGCTGCTACAGCCTGGAAGGAAAGAGCACGTGCATGCCCCCACTCGAGACGAGGCCTGACTCCCCTGGGGAGACTCCAGAAGTACCCAAAGATCCATGTCAGCCCCTGAGAGGAATCCTCGGTTCCGGCCCTGACTCCACACAAGGTTTTTGGCTCCGGTATCGACGGGAGAGGAATCCCGAGAGGCCCCCTAGCAACTCGCATGGGGATTGGCCTCTCCTGAGGCCACCAGGGCGGGTCCCTGAGGTCCCCGTCGTAACTCGAGAACACCTTCCGCAACTCGAGAAAATCCAGGAATTACTCCCTTCCAGGCGAGATGAGGCCTATTTCCGATGAGGCGTCTGGAGACTAATGACACCTAAACTCTGGAAATTCGAAAGGGTCTTTCACACCCTTGCTGCAACTCAAGAAGTTCACCGCCATACCCGTCTCCACTCGAGAGGAAGCACGATGGTCCCGCCCACATCAGGAGGAGCCCCGTTTCCCCCTCGTAGCTCGAGATGAGGGATCCTTTCCCTGCTTTCAACGGGAAAGAATTCCCGGCGTCCCGTCGCATCTCAAGAGGAGGCACTCTCAACAGGAAAGGCGAGAGGAACTCCATGGTCGTACCACCATTCCAAGAGTCCCCCAGATGTCTCAGTCCATTCCAGAGGAACCTCTTTGCCCTGCACTGGCTCATCTTTCACGCCGAGGATCGACTCACACCACGGTGGCACGTGGGACAGCCCTGTGGGAAAGCCTCAAGGGAAAGCCTCGAGGGAAAACCACAGATCCTTTGATCCACGCGACGGGAAGCGTGACATTGCTGATACAGCCTGGAAGGAAAGCGCACGTGCATGCCCCCACTGAGACGAGGCCTGACTCCCCTGGTGAGACTCCAGAAGTACCCAAAGATCCATGTCAGCCCCTGAGAGGAATCCTCGGTTCCGGCCCTGACTCCACACAAGGTTTTTGGCCCCGGTATCCACGGGAGAGGAATCCCGACAGGCCACCTAGCAACTCGCATGGGGACTGGCCTCTCCTGAGGCCACCAGGGCGGGTCCCTGAGGTCCCCGTCGTAACTCGAGAACACCTGCCGCAACTCGAGAAAATCCAGGAAGTTCTCCCTTCCAGGCGAGATGAGGCCTATTTCCGATGAGGCGTCTGGAGACTAATGACACCTAACCTCTGGAACTTCGAAAGGGTCTTTCACACCCTTGCTGCAACTCAAGAAGTTCACCGCCATACCCGTCTCCACTCGAGAGGAGGCACGATGGTCTCGCCCACATCCAGAGGAGCCCCGTTTCCCCCTCCTAGCTTGAGATGAGGGATCCTTTCTCTGCTTTCTGCGGGAAAGAATTCCCGGCGTTCCCGTCGCATCTCAAGAGGAGGCACTCTCAACAGGAAAGGCGAGAGGAACTCCATGGTCGTACCACCATGCCAAGAGTCCCCCAGATGTCTCAGTCCATTCCAGAGGAACCTCTTTGCCCTGCACTGGCTCATCTTTCACGCCGAGGATCGACTCACACCACGGTGGCACGTGGGACAGCCCTGTGGGAAAGCCTCGAGGGAAAGCCTCGAGGGAAAACCACAGATCCTTTGATCCACGCGACGGGAAGCGTGACATTGCCGCTACATCCTGGAAGGAAAGCTCACGTGCATGCCCCCACTCGAGGCGAGGCCTCACTCCCCTGGGGAGACTCCAGAAGTACCCAAAGATCCATGTCAGCCCCTGAGAGGAATCCTCGGTTCCGGCCCTGACTCCACACAAGGTTTTTGGCCCCGGTATCGACGGGAGAGGAATCCCGAGAGGCCCCCTAGCAACTCGCATGGGGAGTGGCCTCGCCTGAGGCCACCAGGGCGGGTCCCTGAGGTCCCCGTCGTAACTCGAGAACACCTGCCGCAACTCGAGAAAATCCAGGAAGTTCTCCCTTCCAGGCTAGATGATGCCTATTTCCGATAAGGCGTCTGGAGACTAATGACACCTAACCTCTGGAACTTCGAAAGGGTCTTTCACACCCTTGCTGCAACTCAAGAAGTTCCCCGCCATACCCGTCTCCACTCGAGAGGAAGCACGATGGTCCCGCCCACATCCAGAGGAGCCCCGTTTCCCCCTCGTAGCTCGAGATGAGGGATCCTTTCCCTGAATTCAACGGGAAAGAATTCCCGGCGTTCCCGTCGCATCTCAAGAGGAGGCACTCTCAACAGGAAAGGCGAGAGGAACTCCATGGTCGTACCACCATGCCAAGAGTCCCCCAGATGTCTCAGTCCATTCCAGAGGAACCTCTTTGCCCTGCACTGGCTCATCTTTCACGCCGAGGATCGAATCACACCACGGTGGCACGTGGGACAGCCCTGTGGGAAAGCCTCGAGGGAAAGCCTCGAGGGAAAACCACAGATCCTTTGATCCACGCGACGGGAAGCGTTACATTGCTGCCTCAGCCTGGAAGGATAGCGCACGTGCATGCCCCCACTCGAGACGAGGCCTGACTCCCCTGGGGAGACTCCAGAATTACCCAAAGATCCATGTCAGCCCCTGAGAGGAATCCTCGGTACCGGCCCTGACTCCACACAAGGTTTTTGGCCCCGGTATCGACGGGAGAGGAATCCCGACAGGCCACCTAGCAACTCGCATGGGGACTGGCCTCTCCTGAGGCCACCAGGGCGGGTCCCTGAGTTCTCCGTCGTAACTCGAGAACACCTGCCGCAACTCGTGAAAATCCAGGAAGTACTCCCTTCCAGGCGAGATGAGGCCTATTTCCGATGAGGCGTCTGGAGACTAATGACACCTAAACTCTGGAACTTCGAAAGGGTCTTTCACACCCTTGCTGCAACTCAAGAAGTTCACCGCCATACCCGTCTCCACTCGAGAGGAAGCACGATGGTCCCGCCCACATCCAGAGGAGCCCCGTTTCCCCCTCGTAGCTCGAGATGAGGGATCCTTTCCCTGCTTTCAACGGGAAAGAATTCCCGGCGTTCCTGTTGCATCTCAAGAGCAGGCACTCTCGACAGGAAAGGCGAGAGGAACTGCATGGTCGTACCACCATTCCAAGAGTCCCCCAGATGTCTCAGTCCATTCCAGAGGAACCTCTTTGCCCTGCACTGGCTCATCTTTCACGCCGAGGATCGACTCACACCACGGTGGCACGTGGGACAGCCCTGTGGGAAAGCCTCGAGGGAAAGCCTCGAGGGAAAACCACAGATCCTTTGATCCACGCAACGGGAAGCGTGACATTGCTGCTACAGCCTGGAAGGAAAGCGCACGTCCATGCCCCCACTCGAGACGATTCCTGATCCCCTGGTGAGACTCCAGAAGTACCCAAAGATCCATGTCAGCCCCTGAGAGGAATCCTCGGTTCCGGCCCTGACTCCACACAAGGTTTTTGGCCCCGGTATCGACGGGAGAGGAATCCCGACAGGCCACCTGGCAACTCGCATGGGGACTGGCCTCTCCTGAGGCCACCAGGGCGGGTCCCTGAGGTCCCCGTCGTAACTCGAGAACACCTGCCGCAACTCGAGAAAATCCAGGTAGTTCTCCCTTCCAGGCGAGATGAGGCCTATTTCCGATGAGGCGTCTGGAGACTAATGCCACCTAACCTCTGGAACTTCGAAAGGGTCTTTCACACCCTTGCTGCAACTCAAGAAGTTCACCGCCATACCCGTCTCCACTCGAGAGGAAGCACGATGGTCCCGCCCACATCCAGAGGAGCCCCGTTTCCCCCTCCTAGCTTGAGATGAGGGATCCTTTCTCTGATTTCTGCGGGAAAGAATTCCCGGCGTTCCCGTCGCATCTCAAGAGGAGGCACTCTCAACAGGAAAGGCGAGAGGAACTCCATGGTCGTACCACCATGCCAAGAGTCCCCCAGATGTCTCAGTCCATTCCAGAGGAACCTCTTTGCCCTGCACTGGCTCATCTTTCACGCCGAGGATCGACTCACACCACGGTGGCACGTGGGACAGCCCTGTGGGAAAGCCTCGAGGGAAAGCCTCGAGGGAAAACCACAGATCCTTTGATCCACGCGACGGGAAGCGTGACATTGCCGCTACATCCTGGAAGGAAAGCTCACGTGCATGCCCCCACTCGAGGCGAGGCCTCACTCCCCTGGGGAGACTCCAGAAGTACCCAAAGATCCATGTCAGCCCCTGAGAGGAATCCTCGGTTCCGGCCCTGACTCCACACAAGGTTTTTGGCCCCGGTATCGACGGGAGAGGAATCCCGAGAGGCCCCCTAGCAACTCGCATGGGGAGTGGCCTCGCCTGAGGCCACCAGGGCGGGTCCCTGAGGTCCCCGTCGTAACTCGAGAACACCTGCCGCAACTCGAGAAAATCCAGGAAGTTCTCCCTTCCAGGCTAGATGATGCCTATTTCCGATAAGGCGTCTGGAGACTAATGACACCTAACCTCTGGAACTTCGAAAGGGTCTTTCACACCCTTGCTGCAACTCAAGAAGTTCCCCGCCATACCCGTCTCCACTCGAGAGGAAGCACGATGGTCCCGCCCACATCCAGAGGAGCCCCGTTTCCCCCTCGTAGCTCGAGATGAGGGATCCTCTCCCTGAATTCAACGGGAAAGAATTCCCGGCGTTCCCGTCGCATCTCAAGAGGAGGCACTCTCAACAGGAAAGGCGAGAGGAACTCCATGGTCGTACCACCATGCCAAGAGTCCCCCAGATGTCTCAGTCCATTCCAGAGGAACCTCTTTGCCCTGCACTGGCTCATCTTTCACGCCGAGGATCGAATCACACCACGGTGGCACGTGGGACAGCCCTGTGGGAAAGCCTCGAGGGAAAGCCTCGAGGGAAAACCACAGATCCTTTGATCCACGCGACGGGAAGCGTTACATTGCTGCCTCAGCCTGGAAGGATAGCGCACGTGCATGCCCCCACTCGAGACGAGGCCTGACTCCCCTGGGGAGACTCCAGAATTACCCAAAGATCCATGTCAGCCCCTGAGAGGAATCCTCGGTACCGGCCCTGACTCCACACAAGGTTTTTGGCCCCGGTATCGACGGGAGAGGAATCCCGACAGGCCACCTAGCAACTCGCATGGGGACTGGCCTCTCCTGAGGCCACCAGGGCGGGTCCCTGAGTTCTCCGTCGTAACTCGAGAACACCTGCCGCAACTCGTGAAAATCCAGGAAGTACTCCCTTCCAGGCGAGATGAGGCCTATTTCCGATGAGGCGTCTGGAGACTAATGACACCTAAACTCTGGAACTTCGAAAGGGTCTTTCACACCCTTGCTGCAACTCAAGAAGTTCACCGCCATACCCGTCTCCACTCGAGAGGAAGCACGATGGTCCCGCCCACATCCAGAGGAGCCCCGTTTCCCCCTCGTAGCTCGAGATGAGGGATCCTTTCCCTGCTTTCAACGGGAAAGAATTCCCGGCGTTCCTGTTGCATCTCAAGAGCAGGCACTCTCGACAGGAAAGGCGAGAGGAACTGCATGGTCGTACCACCATTCCAAGAGTCCCCCAGATGTCTCAGTCCATTCCAGAGGAACCTCTTTGCCCTGCACTGGCTCATCTTTCACGCCGAGGATCGACTCACACCACGGTGGCACGTGGGACAGCCCTGTGGGAAAGCCTCGAGGGAAAGCCTCGAGGGAAAACCACAGATCCTTTGATCCACGCAACGGGAAGCGTGACATTGCTGCTACAGCCTGGAAGGAAAGCGCACGTCCATGCCCCCACTCGAGACGATTCCTGATCCCCTGGTGAGACTCCAGAAGTACCCAAAGATCCATGTCAGCCCCTGAGAGGAATCCTCGGTTCCGGCCCTGACTCCACACAAGGTTTTTGGCCCCGGTATCGACGGGAGAGGAATCCCGACAGGCCACCTGGCAACTCGCATGGGGACTGGCCTCTCCTGAGGCCACCAGGGCGGGTCCCTGAGGTCCCCGTCGTAACTCGAGAACACCTGCCGCAACTCGAGAAAATCCAGGTAGTTCTCCCTTCCAGGCGAGATGAGGCCTATTTCCGATGAGGCGTCTGGAGACTAATGCCACCTAACCTCTGGAACTTCGAAAGGGTCTTTCACACCCTTGCTGCAACTCAAGAAGTTCACCGCCATACCCGTCTCCACTCGAGAGGAAGCACGATGGTCCCGCCCAGATCCAGAGGAGCCCCGTTTCCCCCTCCTAGCTTGAGATGAGGGATCCTTTCTCTGATTTCTGCGGGAAAGAATTCCCGGCGTTCCCGTCGCATCTCAAGAGGAGGCACTCTCAACAGGAAAGGCGAGAGGAACTCCATGGTCGTACCACCATTCCAAGAGTCCCCCAGATGTCTCAGTCCATTCCAGAGGAACCTCTTTGCCCTGCACTGGCTCATCTTTCACGCCGAGGATCGACTCACACCACAGTGGCACGTGGGACAGCCCTGTGGGAAAGCCTCGAGGGAAAGCCTCGAGGGAAAACCACAGATCCTTTGATCCACGCGACGTGAAGCGTGACATTGCCGCTACATCCTGGAAGGAAAGCTCACGTGCATGCCCCCACTCGAGGCGAGGCCTCACTCCCCTGGGGAGACTCCAGAAGTACCCAAAGATCCATGTCAGCCCCTGAGAGGAATCCTCGGTTTTCGGCCCTGACTCCACACAAGGTTTTTGGCCCCGGTATCGACGGGAGAGGAATCCCGAGAGGCCCCCTAGCAACTCGCATGGGGACTGGCCTCGCCTGAGGCCACCAGGGCGGGTCCCTGAGGTCCCCGTCGTAACTCGAGAACACCTGCCGCAACTCGAGAAAATCCAGGAAGTTCTCCCTTCCAGGCTAGATGAGGCCTATTTCCGATAAGGCGTCTGGAGACTAATGACACCTAACCTCTGGAACTTTGAAAGGGTCTTTCACACCCTTGCTGCAACTCAAGAAGTTCCCCGCCATACCCGTCTCCACTCGAGAGGAAGCACGATGGTCCCGCCCACATCCAGAGGAGCCCCGTTTCCCCCTCGTAGCTCGAGATGAGGGATCCTTTCCCTGATTTCAACGGGAAAGAATTCCCGGCGTTCCCGTCGCATCTCAAGAGGAGGCACTCTCAAAAGGAAAGGCGAGAGGAACTCCATGGTCGTACCACCATGCCAAGAGTCCCCCAGATGTCTCAGTCCATTCCAGAGGAACCTCTTTGCCCTGCACTGGCTCATCTTTCACGCCGAGGATCGACTCACACCACGGTGGCACGTGGGACAGCCCTGTGGGAAAGCCTCGAGGGAAAGCCTCGAGGGAAAACCACAGATCCTTTGATCCACGCGACGGGAAGCGTGACATTGCTGCTACAGCCTGGAAGGAAAGCGCACGTGCATGGCCCCACTCGCGACGAGGCCTGACTCCCCTATGGAGACTCCAGAAGTACCCAAAGATCCATGTCAGCCCCTGAGAGGAATCCTCGTTTCCGGCCCTGACTCCACACAAGGTTTTTGGCCCCGGTATCGACGGGAGAGGAATCCCGAGAGGCCCCCTAGCAACTCTCATGAGGACTGGCCTCTCCTGAGGCCACCAGGGCGGGTCCCTGAGGTCCCCGTCGTAACTGGAGAACACCTGCCGCAACTCGTGAAAATCCAGGAAGTACTCCATTCCAGGCGAGATGAGGCCTATTTCCGATGAGGCGTCTGGAGACTAATGACACCTAAACTCTGGAACTTTGAAAGGGTCTTTCACACCCTTGCTGCAACTCAAGAAGTTCACCGCCATACCCGTCTCCACTCGAGAGGAAGCACGATGGTCCCGCCCACATCCGGAGGAGCCCCGTTTCCCCCTCGTAGCTCGAGATGAGGGATCCTTTCCCTGCTTTCAACGTGAAAGAATTCCCGGCGTTCCTGTTGCATCTCAAGAGGAGGCACTCTCAACAGGAAAGGCGAGAGGAACTGCATGGTCGTACCACCATTCCAAGAGTCCCCCAGATGTCTCAGTCCATTCCAGAGGAACCTATTTGCCCTGCACTGGATCATCTTTCACGCCGAGGATCGACTCACACCACGGTGGCACGTGGGACAGCCCTGTGGGAAAGCCTCGAGGGAAAGCCTCGAGGGAAAACCACAGATCCTTTGATCCACGCAACGGGAAGCGTGACATTGCTGCTACAGCCTGGAAGGAAAGCGCACGTGCATGCCCCCACTCGAGACGATTCCTGATCCCCTGGTGAGACTCCAGAAGTACCCAAAGATCCATGTCAGCCCCTGAGAGGAATCCTCGGTTCCGGCCCTGACTCCACACAAGGTTTTTGGCCCCGGTATCGACGGGAGAGGAATCCCGAGAGGACCCCTAGCAACTCGCATGGGGATTGGCCTCTCCTGAGGCCACCAGGGCGGGTCCCTGAGGTCCCCGTCGTAACTCGAGAACACCTGCCGCAACTCGAGAAAATCCAGGAAGTACTCCCTTCCAGGCGAGATGAGGCCTATTTCCGATGAGGCGTCTGGAGACTAATGACACCTAACCTCTGGAACTTCGAAAGGGTCTTTCACACCCTTGCTGCAACTCAAGAAGTTCACCGCCATACCCGTCTCCACTCGAGAGGAAGCACGATGGTCCCGCCCACATCAGGAGGAGCCCCGTTTCCCCCTCGTAGCTCGAGATGAGGGATCCTTTCCCTGCTTTCAACGGGAAAGAATTCCCGGCGTTCCCGTCGCATCTCAAGAGGAGGCACTCTCAACAGGAAAGGCGAGAGGAACTCCATGGTCGTACCACCATTCCAAGAGTCCCCCAGATGTCTCAGTCCATTCCAGAGGAACCTCTTTGCCCTGCACTGGCTCATCTTTCACGCCGAGGATCGACTCACACCACGGTGGCACGTGGGACAGCCCTGTGGGAAAGCCTCGAGGGAAAGCCTCGAGGGAAAACCACAGATCCTTTGATCCACGCGACGGGAAGCGTGACATTGCTGATACAGCCTGGAAGGAAAGCGCACGTGCATGCCCCCACTGAGACGAGGCCTGACTCCCCTGGTGAGACTCCAGAAGTACCCAAAGATCCATGTCAGCCCCTGAGAGGAATCCTCGGTTCCGGCCCTGAATCCACACAAGGTTTTTGGCCCCGGTATCGACGGGAGAGGAATCCCGACAGGCCACCTAGCAACTCGCATGGGGACTGGCCTCTCCTGAGGCCACCAGGGCGGGTCCCTGAGGTCCCCGTCGTAACTCGAGAACACCTGCCGCAACTCGAGAAAATCCAGGAAGTTCTCCCTTCCAGGCGAGATGAGGCCTATTTCCGATGAGGCGTCTGGAGACTAATGACACCTAACCTCTGGAACTTCGAAAGGGTCTTTCACACCCTTGCTGCAACTCAAGAAGTTCACCACCATACCCGTCTCCACTCGAGAGGAGGCACGATGGTCCCGCCCACATCCAGAGGAGCCCCGTTTCCCCCTCCTAGCTTGAGATGAGGGATCCTTTCTCTGCTTTCTGCGGGAATGAATTCCCGGCGTTCCCGTCGCATCTCAAGAGGAGGCACTCTCAACAGGAAAGGCGAGAGGAACTCCATGGTCGTACCACCATGCCAAGAGTCCCCCAGATGTCTCAGTCCATTCCAGAGGAACCTCTTTGCCCTGCACTGGCTCATCTTTCACGCCGAGGATCGACTCACACCACGGTGGCACGTGGGACAGCCCTGTGGGAAAGCCTCGAGGGAAAGCCTCGAGGGAAAACCACAGATCCCTTGATCCACGCGACGGGAAGCGTGACATTGCCGCTACATCCTGGAAGGAAAGCTCACGTGCATGCCCCCACTCGAGGCGAGGCCTCACTCCCCTGGGGAGACTCCAGAAGTACCCAAAGATCCATGTCAGCCCCTGAGAGGAATCCTCGGTTCCGGCCCTGACTCCACACAAGGTTTTTGGCCCCGGTATCGACGGGAGAGGAATCCCGAGAGGCCCCCTAGCAACTCGCATGGGGAGTGGCCTCGCCTGAGGCCACCAGGGCGGGTCCCTGAGGTCCCCGTCGTAACTCGAGAACACCTGCCGCAACTCGAGAAAATCCAGGAAGTTCTCCCTTCCAGGCTAGATGATGCCTATTTCCGATAAGGCGTCTGGAGACTAATGACACCTAACCTCTGGAACTTCGAAAGGGTCTTTCACACCCTTGCTGCAACTCAAGAAGTTCCCCGCCATACCCGTCTCCACTCGAGAGGAAGCACGATGGTCCCGCCCACATCCAGAGGAGCCCCGTTTCCCCCTCGTAGCTCGAGATGAGGGATCCTTTCCCTGAATTCAACGGGAAAGAATTCCCGGCGTTCCCGTCGCATCTCAAGAGGAGGCACTCTCAACAGGAAAGGCGAGAGGAACTCCATGGTCGTACCATAATGCCAAGAGTCCCCCAGATGTCTCAGTCCATTCCAGAGGAACCTCTTTGCCCTGCACTGGCTCATCTTTCATGCCGAGGATCGACTCACACCACGGTGGCACGTGGGACAGCCCTGTGGGAAAGCCTCGAGGGAAAGCCTCGAGGGAAAACCACAGATCCTTTGATCCACGCGACGGGAAGCGTGACATTGCTGCCTCAGCCTGGAAGGAAAGCGCAGGTGCATGCCGCCACTCGAGAGGAGGCCTGACTCCCCTGGGGAGACTCCAGAAGTACCCAAAGATCCATGTCAGCCCCTGAGAGGAATCCTCGGTTCCGGCCCTGACTCCACACAAGGTTTTTGGCCCCGGTATCGACGGGATAGGAATCCCGACAGGCTCCCTAGCAACTCGCATGGGGACTGGCCTCTCCTGAGGCCACCAGGGCGGGTCCCTGAGGTCCCCGTCGTAACTCGAGAACACCTGCCGCATCTCGAGAAAATCCAGGAAGTTCTCCCTTCCAGGCGAGATGAGGCCTATTTCCGATGAGGCGTCTGGAGACTAATGACACCTAACCTCTGGAACTTCGAAAGGGTCTTTCATACCTTTGCTGCAACTCAAGAAGTTCACCGCCATACCCGTCTCCACTCGAGAGGAAGCACGATGGTCCCGCCCACATCCAGAGGAGCCCCGTTTCCCCCTCGTAGCTCGAAATGAGGGATCGTATCCCTTCTTTCAACAGGAAAGAATTCCCGGCGTTCCTGTCGCATCTCAAGTGGAGGCACTCTCAACAGGAAGGCGAGAGGAACTCCATGGTCGAACCACCATGCCAAGAGTCCCCCAGATGTCTCAGTCCATTCCAGAGGAAACTCTTTGCCCTGCACTGGCTCATCTTTCACGCCGAGGATCGACTCACACCACGGTGGCACGTGGGACAGCCCTGTGGGAAAGCCTCGAGGGAAAGCCTCGAGGGAAAACCACAGATCCTTTGATCCTCGCGACGGGAAGCATGACATTGCCCCTACATCCTGGAAGGAAAGCGCACGTGCATGCCCCCACTCGAGGAGAGGCCTCACTCCCCTGGGGATACTCCAGAAGTACCCAAAGATCCATGTCAGCCCCTGAGAGGAATCCTCGGTTCGGGCCCTGACTCCACACAAGGTTTTTGGCCCCGGTATCGACGGGAGAGGAATCCCGAGAGGCCCCCTAGCAACTCGCATGGGGACTGGCCTCTCCTGAGGCCACCAAGGCGGGTCCCTGAGGTCCCCGTCTTAACTCGAGAACACCTGCCGCAACTCGAGAAAATCCAGGAAGTTCTCCCTTCCATGCGAGATGAGGCCTATTTCCGATGAGGCGTCTGGAGACTAATGACACCTAAACTCTGGAGCTTCGGAAGGGTCTTTCACACCCTTGCTGCAACTCAAGAAGTTCACCGCCATACCCGTCTCCACTCGAGAGGAAGGACGATGGTCCCGCCCACATCCAGAGGAACCCCGTTTCCCCCTAGTAGCTCGAGATGAGGGATCCTCTCCCTGCTTTCAACGGGAAAGAATTCCCGGCGTTCCCGTCGCATCTCAAGAGGAGGCACTCTCAACAGGAAAGGCGAGAGGAACTCCATGGTCGTACTACCATTCCAGGAGTCCCCCAGATGTCTCATTCCATTCTAGAGCGACCTCTTTGCCCTGCAGTGGCTAATGTTTCACGCCGAGGATCGACTCACACCACAGTGGCACGTGGGACAGCCCTGTGGGAAAGCCTCGAGGGAAAGCCTCGAGGGAAAACCAGAGATAGTTTGATCCACGCGACGGGAAGCGTTACATTGCTGCTACAGCCTGGAAGGAAAGTGCACGTGCATGCCCCCACTCGAGACGAGGCCTGACTCCCCTGGGGAGGCACCAGAAGTACCCAAAGATCCATGTCAGCCCCTGAGAGGAATCCTCGGTTCCGGCCCTGACTCCACACAAGGTTTTTGGCCCCGGTATCGACGGGAGAGGAATCCCGAGAGGTGCCCTAGCAACTCGCATGGGGACTGGCCTCTCCTGAGGCCACCAGGGCGGGTCCCTGAGGTCTCCGTCGTAACTCGAGAACACCTCCCGGAACTCGAGAAAATCCAGGAAGTTCTCCCTTCCAGGCGAGATGAGGCCTATTTCCCATGAGGCGTCTGGAGACTAATGACACCTAACTTCTGGAACTTCGAAAGGGTCTTTCACACCCTTGCTGCAACTCAAGAAGTTCACCGCCATACCCGTCTCCACTCGAGAGGAAGCACGATGGTCACGCCCACATTCAGAGGAGCCCCGTTTCCCCCTCCTAGCTCGAGATCAGGGATCCTTTCCCTGCTTTCTACGGGAAAGAATTCCCGGCGTTCCCGTCGCATCTCAAGAGGAGGCACTCTCAACAGGAAAGGCGAGAGGAACTCCATGGTAGTACCACCATTCCAAGAGTCCCCCAGATGTCTCAGTCCATTCCAGAGGAACCTCTTTGCCCTGCACTGGCTCATCTTTCATGCCGAGGATCGACTCACACCACGGTGGCACGTGGGACAGCCCTGTGGGAAAGCCTCGAGGGAAAGCCTCGAGGGAAAACCACAGATCCTTTGATTCATGCGACGGGAAGCGTGACATTGCTGCTACAGCCTGGAAGGAAAGCGCACGTGCATGCCCCCACTCGAGACGAGGCCTGACTCCCCTGGGGAGACTCCAGAAGTACCCAAAGATCCATGTCAGCCCCTGAGAGGAATCCTCGGTTCCGGCCTTGACTCCACACAAGGTTTTTGTCCCCGGTATAGACGGGAGAGGAATCCAGAGAGTCCCCATAGCAACTCGCATGGGGACTGGCTTCTCATGAGGCCACCAGTGCGGGTCCCAGAGGTCCCCATCGTAACTCGAGAACACCTGCGGCAACTCGAGAAAATCCAGGAAGTTCTCCCTTCCAGGCGAGATGAGGCCCATTTCCGATGAGGCGTCTGGAGACTAATGACACCTAAGCTCTGGAACTTCGAAAGTGTCTTTCACACCCTTGCTGCAACTCAAGAAGTTCACCGCCATACCCGTCTCCACTCGAGAGGAAGCACGATGGTCCCGCCCACATCCAGAGGAGCCCCGTTTCCCCCCCGTAATTGGAGATGAGGGATCCTTTCCCTGCTTTCAAACGGGAAAGAATTCCCGGCGTTTCCGTCGCATCTCAAGAGGAGGCACTCTCAACAGGAAAGGCGAGAGGAACTCCATGGTCGTACCACCATTCCAAGAGTCCCCCAGATGTCTCAGTCCATTCCAGAGGAACCTCTTTGCCCTGCACTGGCTCATCTTTCACGCCGAGGATCGACTCACACCACGGTGGCACGTGGGACAGCCCTGTGGGAAAGCCTCGAGGGAAAGCCTCGAGGGAAAACCACAGATACTTTGATCCATGCGAAGGGAAGCGTGACATTGCTGCTACAGCCTGGAAGGAAAGCGCACGTGCATGCCCCCACTCGAGACGAGGCCTGACTCCCCTGGGGAGACTCAAGAAGTACCCAAAGATCCATGTCAGCCACTGAGAGGAATCCTCGGTTCCGACCCTGACTGCACACAAGGTTTTTGGCCCCGGTATCGATGGGAGAGGAATCCCGAGAGGCCCCCTAGCATCTCGCATGGGGACTGGCCTTTCCTGAGGCCAACAGGGCGGGTCCCTAAGGTCCCCGTCGTAACTTGAGAACACCTGCCGCAACTCGAGAAAATCCAGGAAGTTCTCCCTTCCAGGCGAGATGAGGCCTATTTCCGATGAGGCGTCTGGAGACTAATGACACCTAACCTCTGGAACTTCGAAAGGGTCTTTCACACCCTTGCTGCAACTCAAGAAGTTCACCGCCATACCCGTCTGCACTCGAGAGGAAGCACGATGGTCCCGCCCACATCCAGAGGAGCCCCGTTTCCCCCTCGTAGCTCGAGATGAGGGATCCTTTCCCTGCTTTCAACAGGAAAGAATTCCCG
Source organism: Capricornis sumatraensis (assembly GCF_032405125.1). Lineage (NCBI taxonomy): Eukaryota > Metazoa > Chordata > Mammalia > Artiodactyla > Bovidae > Capricornis > Capricornis sumatraensis. The sequence goes on from NW_027184612.1 coordinate 6,012,944, forward strand.
GCGTTCCCGTCGCATCTCAAGAGGAGGCACTCTCAAAAGGAAAGGCGAGAGGAACTCCATGGTCATTCCACCATGCAAAGAGCCCCCAGATGTCTCAGTCCATTCCAGAAGAAACTTTCTGCCCTGCACTGGCTCATCTTTCACGCCGAGGATCGACTCACACCACGGTGGCACGTGGGACAGCCCTGTGGGAAAGCCTCGAGGGAAAGCCTCGAGGGAAAACCACACATCCTTTGATCCACGCGACGGGAAGCGTGACATTGCTGCTACAGCCTGGGAGGAAAGCGCACGTGCATGCCCCCACTCGAGAAGAAGCCTGACTCCCCTGGGGAGACTCCAGAAGTACCCAAAGATCCATGTCAGCCCCTGAGAGGAATCCTCGGTTCCGGACCTGACTCCACACAAGGTTTTTGGCCCCGGTATCGACGGGAGAGGAATGCCGAGAGGCCCCCTAGCAACTCGCATGGGGACTGGCCTTTCCTGAGGCCACAAGTGCGGGTTCCTGAGGACCCCGTCGTAACTCGAGAACACCTGCCGCAACTCGAGAAAATCCAGGAAGTTCTCCCTTTCAGGCGAGATGAGGCCTATTTCCAATGAGGCGTCTGGAGACTAATGACACCTAACCTCTGGAACTTCGAAAGGGTCTTTCACACCCTTGCTGCAACTCAAGAAGTTCACTGCCATACTCGTTTCGACTGGAGAGGAAGCACGATGGTCCCGCCCACATCAGGAGGAGCCCCGTTTCCACCTCGCAGCTCGAAATGCGGGATCCTTTCCCTGCTTTCTGCGGGAAAGAATTCCCGGCGTTCCCGTCGCATCTCAAGAGGAGGCACTCTCAACAGGAAAGGCGAGAGGAACTCCATGGTCGTACCACCATTCCAAAAGTCCCCCAGATGTCTCAGTCCATTCCAGAGGAACCTATTTGCCCTGCACTGGTTCATCTTTCACGCCGAGGATCGATTCACACCACGGTGACACGTGGGACAGCCCTGTGGGAAAGCCTCGAGGGAAAGCCTCGAGGGAAAACCAGAGATACTTTGATCCACGCGACGGGAAGCGTTACATTGCTGCTACAGCCTGGAAGGAAAGTGCACTTGCATGCCCCCACTCGAGACGAGGCCTGACTCCCCTGGGGAGGCACCAGAAGTACCCAAAGATCCATGTCAGCCCCTGAGAGGAATCCTCGTTTCCGGCCCTGACTCCACACAAGGTTTTTGGCCCCGGTATCGACGGGAGAGGATTCCCGAGAGGTGCCCTAGCAACTCGCATGGGGACTGGCCTCTCCTGAGGCCACCAGGGCGGGTCCCTGAGGTCCCCGTCGTAACTCGAGAACTGCCGCAACTCGAGAAAATCCAGGAAGTTCTCCCTTCCAGGCGAGATGAGGCCTATTTCCGATGAGGCGTCTGGAGACTAATGACACCTAACCTCTGGAACTTCGAAAGGGTCTTTCACACCCTTGCTGCAACTCAAGAAGTTCACCGCCATACCCGTCTCCACTCGAGAGGAAGCACGATGGTCCCGCCCACATCCAGAGGAGCCCCGTTTCCCCCTCGTAGCTCGAGATGAGGGATCCTTTCCCTGCTTTCAACGGGAAAGAATTCCCGGCGTTCCCGTCGCATCTCAAGAGGAGGCACTCTCAACAGGAAAAGCGAGAGGAACTCCATGGTCGTACCACCATTCCAAGAGTCCCCCAGATGTCTCAGTCCATTCCAGAGGAACCTCTTTGCCCTGCACTGGCTCATCTTTCACGCCGAGGATCGACTCACACCACGGTGGCATGTGGGACAGCCCTGTGGGAAAGCCTCGAGGGAAAGCCTCGAGGGAAAACCGCAGATCCTTTGATCCACGCGACGGGAAGCATAACATTGCTGCTACGGCCTGGAAGGAAAGCGCACGTGCATGCCCCCACTCGAGACGAGGCCTCACTCAACTGGGGAGACTCCAGAAGTACCCAAAGATCCATGTCAGCCCCTGAGAGGAATCCTCGGTTCCGGCCCTGACTCCACACAAGGTTTTTGGCCCCGGTATCGACGGGAGGGGAATCCCGAGAGGCCCCCTAGCAACTCGCATGGGGACTGGCCTCTCCTGAGGCCACCAGGGCGGGTCCCTGAGGTCCCCGTCGTAACTCGAGAACACCTGCCGCAACTCGAGTAAATCCAGGAAGTTCTCCCTTCCAGGCGAGATGAGGCCTATTTCCGATGAGGCGTCTAGAGACTAATGACACCTAACCTCTGGAACTTCGAAAGGGTCTTTCACACCCTTGCTGCAACTCAAGAAGTTCACCGCCATACCCGTCTCCACTCGAGAGGAAGCACGATAGTCCCGCCCACATCCAGAGGAGCCCCGTTTCCCCCTCGTAGCTCGAGATGAGGGATCCTTTCCCTGCTTTCAACTGGAAAGAATTCCCGGCGTTCCCGTCGCATCTCAAGTGGAGGCACTCTCAACAGGAAAGGCGAGAGGAACTCCATGGTCGTACCACCATTCCAAGAGTCCCCCAGATGTCTCAGTCCATTCCAGAGGAACCTCTTTGCCCTGCACTGTCTCATCTTTCACGCCGAGGATCGACTCACACAACGGTGGCACGTGGGACAGCCCTGTGGGAAAGCCTCAAGGGAAAGCCTCGAGGGAAAACCACAGATCCTTTGATCCACGCGACGGGAAGCGTGACATTGCTGCTACAGCCTGGAAGGAAAGCGCACGTGCATGCCCCCACTGAGACGAGGCCTGACTCCCCTGGGGAGACTCCAGAAGTACCCAAAGATCCATGTCAGCCCCTGAGAGGAATCCTCGGTTCTGGCCCTGACTCCACACAAGGTTTTTGGCCCCGGTATCTACGGGAGAGGAATCCCGAGAGGCCCCCTAGCAACTCGCATGGGGACTGGCCTCTCCTGAGGCCACCAGGGCGGGTCCCTGAGGTCCCCGTCGTAACTCGAGAACACCTGCCGCAACTCGAGAAAATCCAGGAAGTTCTCCCTTCCAGGCGAGATGAGGCCTATTTCCGATGAGGCGTCTGGAGACAAATGACACCTAACCTCTGGAACTTCGAAAGGGTCTTTCACACCCTTGCTGCAACTCAAGAAGTTCACCGCCGTACCCGTCTCCACTCGAGAGGAAGCACGAGGGTCCCGCCCACATCCAGAGGAGCCCCGTTTCCCCCTCGTACTCGAGATGAGGGATCCTTTCCCTGCTTTCAACGGGAAAGAATTCCCGGCGTTCCCGTCGCATCTCAAGAGGAGGCACTCTCAACAGGAAAGGCGAGAGGAACTCCATGGTCGTACCACCATTCCAAGAGTCCCCCAGATGTCTCAGTCCATTCCAGAGGAACCTCTTTGCCCTGCACTGGCTCATCTTTCACGCCGAGGATCGACTCACACCACGGTGGCACGTGGGACAGCCCTGTGGGAAAGCCTCGAGGGAAAGCCTCGAGGGAAAACCACAGATCCTTTGATCCACGCCACGGGAAGCGTGACATTGCTGCTACAGCCTGGAAGGAAAGCGCACGTGCATGCCCCCACTCGAGACGAGGCCTGACTCCCCTGGGGAGACTCCAGAAGTACCCAAAGATCCATGTCAGCCCCTGAGAGGAATCCTCGGTTCCGGCCCTGACTCCACACAACGTTTTTGGCCCCGGTATCGACGGGAGAGGAATCCCGAGAGGCCCCCTAGCAACTCGCATGGGGACTGGCCTCTCCTGAGGCCACCAGGGCGGGTCCCTGAGGTCCCCGTCGTAACTCGAGAACACCTGCCGCAACTCGAGTAAATCCAGGAAGTTCTCCCTTCCAGGCGAGATGAGGCCTATTTCCGATGAGGCGTCTAGAGACTAATGACACCTAACCTCTGGAACTTCGAAAGGGTCTTTCACACCCTTGCTGCAACTCAAGAAGTTCACCGCCATACCCGTCTCCACTCGAGAGGAAGCACGATAGTCCCGCCCACATCCAGAGGAGCCCCGTTTCCCCCTCGTAGCTCGAGATGAGGGATCCTTTCCCTGCTTTCAACTGGAAAGAATTCCCGGCGTTCCCGTCGCATCTCAAGTGGAGGCACTCTCAACAGGAAAGGCGAGAGGAACTCCATGGTCGTACCACCATTCCAAGAGTCCCCCAGATGTCTCAGTCCATTCCAGAGGAACCTCTTTGCCCTGCACTGTCTCATCTTTCACGCCGAGGATCGACTCACACAACGGTGGCACGTGGGACAGCCCTGTGGGAAAGCCTCAAGGGAAAGCCTCGAGGGAAAACCACAGATCCTTTGATCCACGCGACGGGAAGCGTGACATTGCTGCTACAGCCTGGAAGGAAAGCGCACGTGCATGCCCCCACTGAGACGAGGCCTGACTCCCCTGGGGAGACTCCAGAAGTACCCAAAGATCCATGTCAGCCCCTGAGAGGAATCCTCGGTTCTGGCCCTGACTCCACACAAGGTTTTTGGCCCCGGTATCTACGGGAGAGGAATCCAGAGAGGCCCCCTAGCAACTCGCATGGGGACTGGCCTCTCCTGAGGCCACCAGGGCGGGTCCCTGAGGTCCCCGTCGTAACTCGAGAACACCTGCCGCAACTCGAGAAAATCCAGGAAGTTCTCCCTTCCAGGCGAGATGAGGCCTATTTCCGATGAGGCGTCTGGAGACAAATGACACCTAACCTCTGGAACTTCGAAAGGGTCTTTCACACCCTTGCTGCAACTCAAGAAGTTCACCGCCGTACCCGTCTCCACTCGAGAGGAAGCACGAGGGTCCCGCCCACATCCAGAGGAGCCCCGTTTCCCCCTCGTACTCGAGATGATGGATCCTTTCCCTGCTTTCAACGGGAAAGAATTCCCGGCGTTCCCGTCGCATCTCAAGAGGAGGCACTCTCAACAGGAAAGGCGAGAGGAACTCCATGGTCGTACCACCATTCCAAGAGTCCCCCAGATGTCTCAGTCCATTCCAGAGGAACCTCTTTGCCCTGCACTGGCTCATCTTTCACGCCGAGGATCGACTCACACCACGGTGGCACGTGGGACAGCCCTGTGGGAAAGCCTCGAGGGAAAGCCTCGAGGGAAAACCACAGATCCTTTGATCCACGCCACGGGAAGCGTGACATTGCTGCTACAGCCTGGAAGGAAAGCGCACGTGCATGCCCCCACTCGAGACGAGGCCTGACTCCCCTGGGGAGACTCCAGAAGTACCCAAAGATCCATGTCAGCCCCTGAGAGGAATCCTCGGTTCCGGCCCTGACTCCACACAACGTTTTTGGCCCCGGTATCGACGGGAGAGGAATCCCGAGAGGCCCCCTAGCAACTCGCATGGGGACTGGCCTCTCCTGAGGCCACGAGGGCGGGTCCCTGAGGTCCCCGTCGTAACTCGAGAACACCTGCCGCAACTCGAGAAAATCCAGGAAGTTCTCCCTTCCAGGCGAGATGAGGCCTATTTCCGATGAGGCGTCTGGAGACTAATGACACCTAACCTCTGGAACTTTGAAAGGGTCTTTCACACCCTTGCTGCAACTCAAGAAGTTCACCGCCATACCCGTCTCCACTCGAGAGGAAGCACGATGGTCCCGCCCACATCCAGAGGAGCCCCGTTTCCCCCTCGTAGCTCGAGATGAGGGATCCTTTCCCTGCTTTCAACGGGAAAGAATTCCCGGCGTTCCCGTCGCATCTCAAGAGGAGGCACTCTCAACAGGAAAGGCGAGAGGAACTCCATGGTCGTACCACCATGCCAAGAGTCACCCAGATGTCTCAGTACATTCCAGAGGAACCTCTTTGCCCTGCACTGGCTCATCTTTCACGCCGAGGATCGACTCACACCACGGTGGCACGTGGGACAGCCCTGTGGGAAAGCCTCGAGGGAAAGCCTCGAGGGAAAACCACAGATCCTTTGATCCACGCGATGGGAAGCGTGACATTGCTGCTACAGCCTGGAAGGAAAGCGCACGTGCATGCCCCCACTCGAGACGAGGCCTGACTCCCCTGGGGAGACTCCAGAAGTACCCAAAGATCCATGTCAGCCCCTGAGAGGAATCCTCGGTTCCGGCCCTGACTCCACACGAGGTTTTTGGCCCCGGTATCGACGGGAGAGGAATCCCGAGAGGCCCCCTAGCAACTCGCATGGGGACTGGCCTCTCCTGAGGCCACCAGGGCGGGTCCCTGAGGTCCCCGTCGTAACTCGAGAACACCTGCCGCTACTCGAGAAAATCCAGGAAGTTCTCCCTTCCAGGCGAGATGAGGCCTATTTCCGATGAGGCGTCTGGAGACTAATGACACCTAACCTCTGGAACTTCGAAAGGGTCTTTCACACCCTTGCTGCAACTCAAGAAGTTCACCGCCGTACCCATCTCCACTCGAGAGGAAGCACGATGGTCCTGCCCACATCCAGAGGAGCCCCGTTTCCCCCTCTTAGCTCGAGATGAGGGATCCTTTCCGTGCTTTCAACGGGAAAGAATTCCCGGCGTTCCCGTCGCATCTCAAGAGGAGGCACTCTCAACAGGAAAGGCGAGAGGAACTCAATGGTCGTACCACCATTCCAAGAGTCCCCCAGATGTCTCAGTCCATTCCAGAGGAAACACTTTGCCCTGCACTGGCTCATCTTTCACGCCGAGGATCGACTCACACCACGGTGGCACGTGAGACAGCCCTGTGGGAAAGCCTCGAGGGAAAGCCTCGAGGGAAAACCACAGATCCTTTGATCCACGCGACGGGAAGCGTGACATTGCTGCTACAGCCTGGAAGGAAAGCGCACGTGCATGCCCCCACTCGAGACGAGGCCTGACTCCCCTGGGGAGACTCCAGAAGTACCCAAAGATCCATGTCAACACTTGAGAGGAATCCTCGGTTCCGGCCCTGACTCCACACAAGGTTTTTGGCCCCGGTATCGACGGGAGAGGAATCCCGAGAGGCCCCCTAGCAACTCGCATGGGGACTGGCCTCTCCTGAGGCCACCAGGGCGGGTCCCTGAGGTCCCCGTCGTAACTCGAGAACACCTGCCGCAACTCGAGTAAATCCAGGAAGTTCTCCCTTCCAGGCGAGATGAGGCCTATTTCCGATGAGGCGTCTGGAGACTAATGACACCTAACCTCTGGAACTTCGAAAGGGTCTTTCACACCCTTGCTGCAACTCAAGAAGTTCACCGCCATACCCGTCTCCACTCGAGAGGAAGCACGATAGTCCCGCCCACATCCAGAGGAGCCCCGTTTCCCCCTCGTAGCTCGAGATGAGGGATCCTTTCCCTGCTTTCAACGGGAAAGAATTCCCGGCGTTCCCGTCGCATCTCAAGAGGAGGTACTCTCAACCGGAAAGGCGAGAGGAACTCCATGGTCGTATCACCATGCCAAGAGTCCCCCAGATGTCTCAGTCCATTCCAGAGGAACCTCTTTGCCCTGCACTGGCTCATCTTTCACGTCGAGGATCGACTCACACCACGGTGGCACGTTGGACAGCCGTGTGGGAAAGCCTCGAGGGAAAGCCTCGAGGGAAAACCACAGATCCTTTGATCCACGCCACGGGAAGCGTGACATTGCTGCTACAGCCTGGAAGGAAAGCGCACGTGCATGCCCCCACTCGAGACGAGGCCTGACTCCCCTGGGGAGACTCCAGAAGTACCCAAAGATCCATGTCAGCCCCTGAGAGGAATCCTCGTTTCCGGCCCTGACTCCACACGAGGTTTTTGGCCCCGGTATCAATGGGAGAGGAATCCCGAGAGGCCCCCTAGCAACTCGCATGGGGACTGGCCTCTCCTGAGGCCACGAGGGCGGGTCCCTGAGGTCCCCGTCGTAACTCGAGAACACCTGCCGCAACTCGAGAAAATCCAGGAAGTTCTCCCTTCCAGGCGAGATGAGGCCTATTTCCGATGAGGCGTCTGGAGACTAATGACACCTAACCTCTGGAACTTCGAAAGGGTCTTTCACACCCTTGCTGCAACTCAAGAAGTTCACCGCCATACCCGTCTCCACTCGAGAGGAAGCACGATGGTCCCGCCCACATCCAGAGGAGCCCCGTTTCCCCCTCGTAGCTCGAGATGAGGGATCCTTTCCCTGCTTTCAACAGGAAAGAATTCCCGGCGTTCCCGTCGCATCTCAAGAGGAGGCACTCTCAACAGGAAAGGCGAGAGGAACTCCATGGTCGTTCCACCATGCCAAGAGTCCCCCAGATGTCTCAGTCCATTCCAGAGGAACCTCTTTGCCCTGCACTGGCTCATCTTTCACGCCGAGGATCGACTCACACCACGGTGGCACGTGGGACAGCCCTGGGGGAAAGCCTCGAGGGAAAACCACAGATCCTTTGATCCACGCGACGGGAAGCGTGACATTGCTGCTACAGCCTGGAAGGAAAGCGCACGTGCATGCCCCCACTCGAGACGAGGCCTGACTCCCCTGGGGAGACTCCAGAAGTACCCAAAGATCCATGTCAACACTTGAGAGGAATCCTCGTTTCCGGCCCTGAATCCACACAAGGTTTTTGGCCCAGGTATCGACGGGAGAGGAATCCCGAGAGGCCCCCTAGCAACTCGCATGGGGACTGGCCTCTCCTGAGGCCACCAGGGCAGATCCCTGAGGTCCCCGTCGTAACTCGATAACACCTGCCACATCTCGAGAAAATCCAGGAAGTTCTCCCTTCCAGGCGAGATGAGGCCTATTTCCCATCAGGCGTCTGGAGACTAATGACACCTAACTTCTGGAACTTCGAAAGGGCCTTTCACACCCTTGCTGCAACTCAAGAAGTTCACCGCCATACCCGTCTCCACTCGAGAGGAAGCACGATGGACCCGCCCACATCCAGAGGAGCCCCGTTTCCCCCTCGTAGCTCGAGATGAGGGATCCTTTCCCTGCTTTCAACGGGAAAGAATTCCCGGCGTTTCCGTCGCATCTCAAGAGGAGGCACTCTCAACAGGAAAGTCGAGAGGAACTCCATGGTCGTATCACCATTCCAAGAGTCCCCCAGATGTCTCAGTCCATTCCAGAGGAACCTCTTTGCCCTGCACTGGCTCATCTTTCACGCCGAGGATCGACTCACACCACAGTGGCACGTGGGACAGCCCTGTGGGAAAGCCTCGAGGGAAAACCACAGATCCCTTGATCCACGCGACGGGAAGCGTGACATTGCTGCTACAGCCTGGAAGGAAAGCGCAAGTGCATGCCCCCTCTCGAGACGAGCCCTGACTCCCCTGGGGAGACTCCAGAAGTACCCAAAGATCCATGTCAGCCCCTGAGAGGAATCCTCGGTTCCGGCCCTGAGTCCACACAAGGTTTTTGGCCCCGGTATAGACGGGAGAGGAATCCCGAGAGGCCCCCTAGCAACTCGCATGGGGACTGGCCTTTCCTGAGGCCACCAGTGCGGGTCCCTGAGGACCCCGTCGTAACTCGAGAACACCTGCCGCAACTCGAGAAAATCCAGGAAGTTCTCCCTTCCAGGCGAGATGAGGCCTATTTCCGATGAGGCGTCTGGAGACTAATGACACCTAACCTCTGGAACTTCGAAAGGGTCTTTCACACCCTTGCTGCAACTCAAGAAGTTCACCGCCATGCCAGTCTCCACTCGAGAGGAAGCACGATGTTTCCGCCCACATACAGAGGAGCCCTGTTTCCCCCTTGTAGCTCAAGATGAGGGATCCTTTCCCTGCTTTCAACGGGAAAGAATTCCCGACGTTCCGGTCGCATCTCAAGAGGAGGCACTCTCAAAAGGAAAGGCGAGAGGAACTCCATGGTCGTACCACCATGCCAAGAGTCCCCCAGATGTCTCAGTCCATTCCAGAGGAAGCTCTTTGCCCTGCACTGGCTCATCTTTCACGCCGAGGATCGACTCACACCACGGTGGCACGTGGGACAGCCCTGTGGGAAAGCCTCGAGGGAAAACCACAGATCCTTTGATCCACGCGACGGGAAGCGTGACATTGCTGCTACAGCCTGGAAGGAAAGCGCACGTGCATGCCTCCACTCGAGACGAGGCCTGACTCCCCTTTAGAGACTCCAGAAGTACCCCCAAGACCCATGTCACCCCTGTGAGGAATCCTCGGATCCGGCCCTTACTCCATACCAGATTTTTGGCCCCTATATTGTCGGGAGAGGAATCCCGAGAGGCCCCCTAGCAACTCGTATGGGGACTGGCCTTTCCTGAGGCTATTAGGGCGGGTCCCTGAGGTCCCCGTCGTAACTCGAGAACACCTGCCGCAACTCGAGAAAATCCAGGAAGTTCTCCCTTCCAGGCGAGATGAGGCCTATTTCCGATGAGGCGTCTGGAGACTAATGACACGTAACCTCTGGAACTTCGAAAGGGTCCTTCACACCCTTGCTGCAACTCAAGAAGTTCGTCGCCATACCCGTCTCCACTCGAGAGGAAGCACGATAGTCCCGCCAACATCCAGAGGAGCCCCGTTTCCCCCTCGTAGCTCGAGATGAGGGATCCTTTCCCTGCTTTCAACGGGAAAGAATTCCCGGCGTTCCCGTCGCATCTCAAGAGGAGGCACTCTCAAAAGGAAAGGCGAGAGGAACTCCATGGTCATACCACCATGCAAAGAGCCCCCAGATGTCTCAGTCCATTCCAGAAGAACCTCTTTGCACTGCACTGGCTCATCTTTCACGCCGAGGATCGACTCACACCACGGTGGCACGTGGGACAGCCCTGTGGGAAAGCTTCGAGGGAAAGCCTCGAGGGAAAACCACAGATCCTTTGATCCACGCGACGGGAAGCGTGACATTGCTGCTGCAGTCTGGAAGGAAAGCGCAAGTGCATGCCCCCACTCGAGACGAGGCCTGACTCCCCTGGGGAGACTCCAGAAGTACCCAAAGATCCATGTCAGCCCCTGAGAGGAATCCTCGGTTCCGGCCCTGACTCCACACGAGGTTTTTGGACCCGATATCGATGGGAGAGGAATCCCGAGAGGCCCCCTAGCAACTCGCATGGGGACTGGCCTCTCCTGAGGCCACCATGGCGGGTCCCTGAGGTCCCCGTCGTAACTCGAGAACACCTGCCGCAACTCGAGAAAATCCAGGAAGTTCTCCCTTCCAGGCGAGATGAGGCCTATTTCCGATGAGGCGTCTGGAGACTAATGACACCTAACCTCTGGAACTTCGAAAGGGTCTTTCACACCCTTGCTGCAACTCAAGAAGTTCACCGCCATACACCTCTCCACTCGAGAGGAAGCACGATGGTTCCGCACACATCCAGAGGAGCCCCGTTTGCCCCTCGTAGCTCGAGATGAGGGATCCTTTCCCTGCTTTCAACGGGAAAGAATTCCCGGCGTTCCCGTCGCATCTCAAGAGGAGGCACTCTCAACAGGAAAGGCGAGAGGAACTCCATGGTCGTACCACCATTCCAAGAGTCCCCCAGATGTCTCGGTCCATTCCAGAGGAACTTCTTTGCCCTGCACTGGCTCATCTTTCACGCCGAGGATCGACTCACACCACGGTGGCACGTGGGACAGCCCTGTGGGAAAGCCTCGAGGGAAAACCACAGATCCTTTGCTTCACGTGACGGGAAGCATGACATTGCTGCTACAGCCTGGAAGGAAAGCGCACGTGCATGCCTCCACTCGAGACGAGGCCTGACTCTCCTGGGGAGACTCCAGAAGTACCCAAAGATCCATGTCAGCCCCTGAGAGGAATCCTCGGTTCCGGCCCTGAATCCACACAAGGTTTTTGGCCCAGGTATCGACGGGAGAGGAATCCCGAGAGGCCCCCTAGCAACTCGCATGGGGACTGGCCTCTCCTGAGGCCACCAGGGCAGATCCCTGAGGTCCCCGTCGTAACTCGAGAACACCTGCCACATCTCGAGAAAATCCAGGAAGTTCTCCCTTCCAGGCGAGATGAGGCCTATTTCCCATCAGGCGTCTGCAGACTAATGACACCTAACTTCTGGAATTTCGAAAGGGCCTTTCACACCCTTGCTGCAACTCAAGAAGTTCACCGCCATACCCGTCTCCACTCGAGAGGAAGCACGATGGACCCGCCCACATCCAGAGGAGCCCCGTTTCCCCCTCGTAGCTCGAGATGAGGGATCCTTTCCCTGCTTTCAACGGGAAAGAATTCCCGGCGTTTCCGTCGCATCTCAAGAGGAGGCACTCTCAACAGGAAAGGCGAGAGGAACTCCATGGTCGTATCACCATTCCAAGAGTCCCCCAGATGTCTCAGTCCATTCCAGAGGAACCTCTTTGCCCTGCACTGGCTCATCTTTCACGCCGAGGATCGACTCACACCACGGTGGCACGTGGAACAGCCCTGTGGGAAAGCCTCGAGGGAAAACCACAGATCCTTTGATCCACGCGACGGGAAGCGTGACATTGCTGCTACAGCCTGGAAGGAAAGCGCACGTGCATGCCCCCACTCGAGACGAGGCCTGACTCCCCTGGGGAGACTCCAGAAGTACCCAAAGATCCATGTCAGCCCCTGAGAGGAATCCTCGGTTCCGGCCCTGACTCCACACAAGGTTTTTGGCCCCGGTATCGACGGGAGAGGAATCCCGAGAGGCCCCCTAGCAACTCGCATGGGGACTGGCCTCTCCTGAGGCCACGAGGGCGGGTCCCTGAGGTCCCCGTCGTAACTCGAGAACACCTGCCGCAACTCGAGAAAATCCAGGAAGTTCTCCCTTCCAGGCGAGATGAGGCCTATTTCCGATGAGGCGTCTGGAGACTAATGACACCTAACCTCTGGAACTTTGAAAGGGTCTTTCACACACTTGCTGCAACTCAAGAAGTTCACCGCCATACCCGTCTCCACTCGAGAGGAAGCACGATGGTCCCGCCCACATCCAGAGGAGCCCCGTTTCCCCCTCGTAGCTCGAGATGAGAGATCCTTTCCCTGCTTTCAACGGGAAAGAATTCCCGGCGTTCCCGTCGCATCTCAAGAGGAGGCACTCTCAACAGGAAAGGCGAGAGGAACTCCATGGTCGTACCACCATGCCAAGAGTCACCCAGATGTCTCAGTCCATTCCAGAGGAACCTCTTTGCCCTGCACTGGCTCATCTTTCACGCCGAGGATCGACTCACACCCCGGTGGCACGTGGGACAGCCCTGTGGGAAAGCCTCGAGGGAAAGCCTCGAGGGAAAACCACAGATCCTTTGATCCACGCGATGGGAAGCGTGACATTGCTGCTACAGCCTGGAAGGAAAGCGCACGTGCATGCCCCCACTCGAGACGAGGCCTGACTCCCCTGGGGAGACTCCAGAAGTACCCAAAGATTCATGTCAGCCCCTGAGAGGAATCCTCGGTTCCGGCCCTGACTCCACACGAGGTTTTTGGCCCCGGTATCGACGGGAGAGGAATCCCGAGAGGCCCCCTAGCAACTCGCATGGGGACTGGCCTCTCCTGAGGCCACCAGGGCGGGTCCCTGAGGTCCCCGTCGTAACTCGAGAACACCTGCCGCTACTCGAGAAAATCCAGGAAGTTCTCCCTTCCAGGCGAGATGAGGCCTATTTCCGATGAGGCGTCTGGAGACTAATGACACCTAACCTCTGGAACTTTGAAAGGGTCTTTCACACCATTGCTGCAACTCAAGAAGTTCACCGCCATACCCGTCTCCACTCGAGAGGAAGCACGATGGTCCCGCCCACATCCAGAGGAGCCCCGTTTCCCCCTCGTAGCTCGAGATGAGGGATCCTTTCCCTGCTTTCAACGGGAAAGAATTCCCGGCGTTCCCGTCGCATCTCAAGAGGAGGTACTCTCAACAGGAAAGGCGAGAGGAACTCCATGGTCGTACCACCATGCCAAGAGTCCCCCAGATATCTCAGTCCATTCCAGAGGAACCTCTTTGCCTTGCACTGGCTCATCTTTCATGCCGAGGATCGACTCACACCACGGTGGCACGTGGGACAGCCCTGTGGGAAAGCCTCGAGGGAAAGCCTCGAGGGAAAACCACAGATCCTTTGATCCACGCCACGGGAAGCGTGACATTGCTGCTACAGCCTGGAAGGAAAGCGCACGTGCATGCCCCCACTCGAGACGAGGCCTGACTCCCCTGGGGAGACTCCAGAAGTACCCAAAGATCCATGTCAGCCCCTGAGAGGAATCCTCGTTTCCGGCCCTGACTCCACACGAGGTTTTTGGCCCCGGTATCAATGGGAGAGGAATCCCGAGAGGCCCCCTAGCAACTCGCATGGGGACTGGCCTCTCCTGAGGCCACCAGGGCGGGTCCCTGAGGTCCCCGTCGTAACTCGAGAACACCTGCCGCAACTCGAGAAAATCCAGGAAGTTCTCCCTTCCAGGCGAGATGAGGCCTATTTCCGATGAGTCGTCTGGAGACTAATGACACCTAACCTCTGGAACTTCGAAAGGGTCTTTCACACCCTTGCTGCAACTCAAGAAGTTCACCGCCATACCCCTCTCCACTCGAGAGGAAGCACGATGGTTCCGCACACATCCAGAGGAGCCCCGTTTGCCCCTCGTAGCTCGAGATGAGGGATCCTTTCCCTGCTTTCAACGGGAAAGAATTCCCGGCGTTCCCGTCGCATCTCAAGAGGAGGCACTCTCAACAGGAAAGGCGAGAGGAACTCCATGGTCGTACCACCATTCCAAGAGTCCCCCAGATGTCTCGGTCAATTCCAGAGGAACCTCTTTGCCCTGCACTGGCTCATCTTTCACGCCGAGGATCGACTCACACCACGGTGGCACTTGGGACAGCCCTGTGGGAAAGCCTCGAGGGAAAGCCTCGAGGGAAAACCGCAGATCCTTTGATCCACGCGACGGGAAGCATGACATTGCTGATACAGCCTGGAAGGAAAGCGCACGTGCATGCCCCCACTCGAGACGAGGCCTGATCCCCTGGGGAGACTCCAGAAGTACCCAAAGATCCATGTCAGCCCCTGAGAGGAATCCTCTGTTCCGGCCCTGACTCCACACAAGGTTTTTGGCCCCGGTATCGACGGGAGAGGAATCCCGACAGGCCACCTAGCAACTCGCATGGGGACTGGCCTCTCCTGAGGCCACCAGGGCGGGTCCCTGAGTTCCCCGTCGTAACTCGAGAACACCTGCCGCAACTCGAGAAAATCCAGGAAGTTCTCCCTTCCAGGCGAGATGAGGCCTATTTCCGATGAGGCGTGTGGAGACTAATGACACCTAACCTCTGGAACTTCGAAAGGGTCTTTCACACCCTTGCTGCAACTCAAGAAGTTCACCGCCATACCCGTCTCCACTCGAGAGGAAGCACGATGGTCCCGCCCACATCCAGAGGAGCCCCGTTTCCCCCTCCTAGCTTGAGATGAGGGATCCTTTCTCTGCTTTCTGCGGGAAAGAATTCCCGGCGTTCCCGTCGCATCTCAAGAGGAGGCACTCTCAACAGGAAAGGCGAGAGGAACTCCATGGTCGTACCACCATGCCAAGAGTCCCCCAGATGTCTCAGTCCATTCCAGAGGAACCTCTTTGCCCTGCACTTGCTCATCTTTCACGCCGAGGATCGAATCACACCACGGTGGCACGAGGGACAGCCCTGTGGGAAAGCCTCGAGGGAAAGCCTCGAGGGAAAACCACAGATCCTTTGATCCACGTGACGGGAAGCGTTACATTGCTGCCTCAGCATGGAAGGATAGCGCACGTGCATGCCCCCACTCGAGACGAGGCCTGACTCCCCTGGGGAGACTCCAGAATTACCCAAAGATCCATGTCAGCCCATGAGAGGAATCCTCGGTACCGGCCCTGACTCCACACAAGGTTTTTGGCCCCGGTATCGACGAGAGAGGAATCCCGACAGGCCACCTAGCAACTCGCATGGGGACTGGCCTCTCCTGAGGCCACCAGGGCGGGTCCCTGAGGTCCCCGTCTTAACTCGAGAACACCTGCCGCAACTCGAGAAAATCCAGGAAGTTCTCCCTTCCAGGCGAGATGAGGCTTATTTCCGATGAGGCGTCTGGAGACTAATGACACCTAAACTCTGGAACTTCGAAAGGGTCTTTCACACCCTTGCTGCAACTAAAGAAGTTCACCGCCATACCTGTGTCCACTCGAGGGGAAGCACGATGGTCCCACCCACATCCAGAGGAGCCCCGTTTCCCCCTCGTAGCTCGAGATGAGGGATCCTTTCCCTGCTTTCAACGGGAAAGAATTCCCGGCGTTCCCGTCGCATCTCAAGAGGAGGTACTCTCAACAGGAATGTCGAGAGGAACTCCTTGGGCGTACCACCAATCCAAGAGTCCCCCAGATGTCTCAGTCCATTCCAGAGGAACCTCTTTGCCCTGCACTGGCTCATCTTTCACGCCGAGGATCGACTCACACCATGGTGGCACGTGCGACAGCCCTGTGGGAAAGCCTCGAGGGAAAGCCTCGAGGGAAAATCACAGATACTTTGATCCACTCGACGGGAAGCGTGACATTGCTGCTACACCCTGGAAGGAAAGCAGACGTGCATGCCCCCACTCGAGACGAGGCCTGACTCCCCTGGGGAGACTCCCAAAGTACCCAAAGATCCATGTCAGCCCCTGAGAGCAATCCTCGGTTCCGGCCCTGACTCCACACAAGGTTTTTGGCCCCGTTATCGACGGGAGAGGAATCCCGAGAGGCCCCCTAGCAACTCGCATGGGGACTGGCCTCTCCTGAGGCCACCAGGGCGGGTCCCTGAGGTCCCCGTCGTAACTCGAGAACACCTGCCGCATCTCGAGAAAATCCAGGAAGTTCTCCCTTCCAGGCGAGATGAGGCCTATTTCCGATGAGGCGTCTGGAGACTAATGACACCTAACCTCTGGAACTTCGAAAGGGTCTTTCACACCCTTGCTGCAACTCAAGAAGTTCACTGCCATACTCGTTTCGACTGGAGAGGAAGCACGATGGTCCCGCCCACATCAGGAGGAGCCCCGTTTCCACCTCGTAGCTCGAAATGAGGGATCCTTTCCCTGCTTTCTGCGGGAAAGAATTCCCGGCGTTCCCGTCGCATCTCAAGAGGAGGCACTCTCAACAGGAAAGGCGAGAGGAACTCCATGGTCGTACCACCATTCCAAAAGTCCCCCAGATGTCTCAGTCCATTCCAGAGGAACCTCTTTGCCCTGCACTGGTTCATCTTTCACGCCGAGGATCGATTCACACCACGGTGACACGTGGGACAGCCCTGTGGGAAAGCCTCGAGGGAAAGCCTCGAGGGAAAACCAGAGATACTTTGATCCATGCGACGGGAAGCGTTACATTGCTGCTACAGCCTGGAAGGAAAGTGCACGTGCATGCCCCCACTCGAGACGAGGCCTGACTCCCCTGGGGAGGCACCAGAAGTACCCAAAGATCCATGTCAGCCCCTGAGAGGAATCCTCGTTTCCGGCCCTGACTCCACACAAGGTTTTTGGCCCCGGTATCGACGGGAGAGGAATCCCGAGAGGTCCCCTAGCAACTCGCATGGGGACTGGCCTCTCCTGAGGCCACCAGGGCGGGTCCCTGAGGTCCCCGTCGTAACTCGAGAACACCTCCCGCAACTCGAGAAAATCCAGGAAGTTCTCCCTTCCAGGCGAGATGAGGCCTATTTCCGATGAGGCGTCTGGAGACTAATGACACCTAACCTCTGGAACTTCGAAAGGGTCATTCATACCCTTGCTGCAACTCAAGAAGTTCACCGCCATACCCGTCTCCACTCGAGAGGAAGCACGATGGTCCCGCCCACATTCAGAGGAGCCCCGTTTCCCCCTCCTAGCTCGAGATGAGGGATCCTTTCCCTGTTTTCTACGGGAAAGAATTCCCGGCGTTCCTGTCGCATCTCAAGAGGAGGCACTCTCAACAGGAAGGGCGAGAGGAACTCCATGGTAGTACCACCATTCCAAGAGTCCCCCAGATGTCTCAGTCCATTCCAGAGGAACCTCTTTGCCCTGCACTGGCTCATCTTTCATGCCGAGGATCGACTCACACCACGGTGGCACGTGGGACAGCCCTGTGGGAAAGCCTCGAGGGAAAGCCTCCGGGGAAATTCACAGATACTTTGATCCACTCGACGGGAAGCGTGACATTGCTGCTACAGCCTGGAAGGAAAGCAGACGTGCATGCCCCCACTCGAGACGAGGCCTGACTCCCCTGGGGAGACTCCAGAAGTACCCAAAGATCCATGTCAGCCCCTGAGAGCAATCCTCGGTTCCGGACCTGACTCCACACAAGGTTTTTGGCCCCGGTATCGACGGGAGAGGAATCCCGAGAGGCCCCCTATCAACTCGCATGGGGACTGGCCTTTCCTGAGGTCACCAGGGCGGGTCCCTGAGGTCCCCGTCATAACCCGAGAACACCTGCCGCAACTCGAGAATATCCAGGAAGTTCTCCCTTCCAGGCGAGATGAGGCCTATTTCCAATGAGGCGTCTGGAGACTAATGACACCTAACCTCT
Source organism: Capricornis sumatraensis (assembly GCF_032405125.1). Lineage (NCBI taxonomy): Eukaryota > Metazoa > Chordata > Mammalia > Artiodactyla > Bovidae > Capricornis > Capricornis sumatraensis. The sequence continues at coordinate 6,031,186 of NW_027184612.1, forward strand.
GGAACTTCGAAAGGGTCTTTCACACCCTTGCTGCAACTCAAGAAGTTCACCGCCATACCCGTCTCCACTCGAGAGGAAGCACGATGGTCCCGCCCCATCCAGAGGAGCCCCGTTTCCCCCTCGTAGCTCGAGATGAGGGATCCTTTCCCTGCTTTCAACGGGAAAGAATTCCCGGCGTTCCCGTCGCATCTCAAGAGGAGGCACTCTCAACAAGAAAGGCGAGAGGAACTCCATGGTAGTACCACCATACCAAGAGTCCCCCAGATGTCATAAGTCCATTCCAGAGGAACCTCTTTGCCCTGCACTGGTTCATCTTTCTCGCCGAGGATCGACTCACACCACGGTGGCACGTGGGACAGCCCTGTGGGAAAGCCTCGAGGGAAAGCCTCGAGGGAAAACCACAGATCCTTTGATCCACGCGACGGGAAGCGTGACATTGCTGCCTCAGCCTGGAAGGAAAGCGCAGGTGCATGCCCCCACTCGAGAGGAGGCCTGACTCCCCTGGGGAGACTCCAGAAGTACCCAAAGATCCATGTCAGCCCCTGAGAGAAATCCTCGGTTCCGGCCCTGACTCCACACAAGGTTTTTGGCCCCGGTATCGACGGGATAGGAATCCCGACAGGCTCCCTAGCAACTCGCATGGGGACTGGCCTCTCCTGAGGCCACCAGGGCGGGTCCCTGAGGTCCCCGTCGTAACTCGAGAACACCTGCCGCAACTCGAGAAAATCCAGGAAGTTCTCCCTTCCAGGCGAGATGAGGCCTATTTCCGATGAGGCGTCTGGAGACTAATGACACCTAACCTCTGGAACTTCGAAAGGGTCTTTCATACCTTTGCTGCAACTCAAGAAGTTCACCGCCATACCCGTCTCCACTCGAGAGGAAGCACGATGGTCCCGCCCACATCCAGAGGAGCCCCGTTTCCCCCTCGTAGCTCGAAATGAGGGATCCTATCCCTTCTTTCAACAGGAAAGAATTCCCGGCGTTCCTATCGCATCTCAAGTGGAGGCACTCTCAACAGGAAGGCGAGAGGAACTCCATGGTCGAACCACCATGCCAAGAGTCCCCCAGATGTCTCAGTCCATTCCAGAGGAAACTCTTTGCCCTGCACTGGCTCATCTTTCACGCCGAGGATCGACTCACACCACGGTGGCACGTGGGACAGCCCTGTGGGAAAGCCTCGAGGGAAAGCCTCGAGGGAAAACCACAGATCCTTTGATCCTCGCGACGGGAAGCATGATATTGCCGCTACATCCTGGAAGGAAAGCGCACGTGCATGCCCCCACTCGAGGAGAGGCCTCACTCCCCTGGGGAGACTCCAGAAGTACCCAAAGATCCACGTCAGCCCCTGAGAGGAATCCTCGTTTCCGGCCCTGACTCCACACAAGGTTTTTGGCCCCGGTATCGACGGGAGAGGAATCCCGAGAGGCCCCATAGCAACTCGCATGGGGACTGGCCTCTCCTGAGGCCACCAGGGCGGGTCCCTGAGGTATCCGTCGTAACTCGAGAACACCTGCCGCAACTCGAAAAAATCCCGGAAGTTCTCCCTTCCAGGCGTGATGAGGCCTATTTCCGATGAGGCGTCTGGAGACTAATGACACCTAACCTCTGGAACTTCGAAAGGGTCTTTCACACCCTTGCTGAAACTCAAGAAGTTCACCGCCATACCCGTCTCCACTCGAGAGGAAGCACGATGGTCCCGCCCACATCCAGAGGAGCCCCGTTTCCCCCTCGTAGCTCGAGATGAGGGATCCTTTCCCTGCTTTCAACGGGAAAGAATTCCCGGCGTTCCAGTCGCATCTCAAGAGGAGGAACTCTCAACAGGAAAGGCGAGAGGAACTCCATGGTCGTACCACCATTCCAAAAGTCCCCCAGATGTCTCAGTCCATTCCAGAGGAACCTCTTTGCCCTGCACTGGTTCATCTTTCACGCCGAGGATCGATTCACACCATGGTGACACGTGGGACAGCCCTGTGGGAAAGCTTCGAGGGAAAGCCTCGAGGGAAAACCACAGATCCTTTGATCCACGCCACGGGAAGCGTGACATTGCTGCTACAGCCTGGAAGGAAAGCGCACGTGCATGACCCCACTCGAGACGAGGCCTGACTCCCCTGGGGATACTCCAGAAGTACCCAAAGATCCATGTCAGCCCCTGAGAGGAATCCTCGGTTCCGGCCCTGACTCCACACAAGGTTTTTGGCCCCGGTATCGACGGGAGAGGAATCCCGAGAGGCCCCCTAGCAACTCGCATGGGGACTGGCCTCTCCTGAGGCCACCATGGCGGGTCCCTGAGGTCCCCGTCTTAACTCGAGAACACCTGCCGCAACTCGAGAAAATCCAGGAAGTTCTCCCTTCCATGCGAATTGAGGCCTATTTCCGATGAGGCGTCTGGAGACTAATGACACCTAAACTCTGGAGCTTCGGAAGGGTCTTTCACACCCTTGCTGCAACTCAAGAAGTTCACCGCCATACCCGTCTCCACTCGAGAGGAAGGACGATGGTCCCGCCCACATCCAGAGGAACCCCGTTTCCCCCTAGTAGCTCGAGATGAGGGATCCTCTCCCTGCTTTCAACGGGAAAGAATTCCCGGCGTTCCCGTCGCATCTCAAGAGGAGGCACTCTCAACAGGAAAGGCGAGAGGAACTCCATGGTCGTACTACCATTCCAAGAGTCCCCCAGATGTCTCATTCCATTCTAAAGCGACCTCTTTGCCCTGCAGTGGCTCATGTTTCACGCCGAGGATCGACTCACACCACAGTGGCACGTGGGACAGCACTCTGGGAAAGCCTCGAGGGAAAGCCTCGAGGGAAAACCAGAGATAGTTTGATCCACGCGACGGGAAGCGTTACATTGCTGCTACAGCCTGGAAGGAAAGTGCACGTGCATGCCCCCACTCGAGACGAGGCCTGACTCCCCTGGGGAGGCACCAGAAGTACCCAAAGATCCATGTCAGCCCCTGAGAGGAATCCTCGGTTCCGGCCCTGACTCCACACAAGGTTTTTGGCCCCGGTATCGACGGGAGAGGAATCCCGAGAGGTGCCCTAGCAACTCGCATGGGGACTGGCCTCTCCTGAGGCCACCAGGGCGGGTCCCTGAGGTCTCCGTCGTAACTCGAGAACACCTCCCGGAACTCGAGAAAATCCAGGAAGTTCTCCCTTCCAGGCGAGATGAGGCCTATTTCCGATGAGGCGTCTGGAGACTAATGACACCTAACCTCTGGAACTTCGAAAGGGTCTTTCACACCCTTGCTGCAACTCAAGAAGTTCACCGCCGTACCCATCTCCACTCGAGAGGAAGCACGATGGTCCTGCCCACATCCAGAGGAGCCCCGTTTCCCCCTCGTAGCTCGAGATGAGGGATCCTTTCCGTGCTTTCAACGGGAAAGAATTCCCGGCGTTCCCGTCGCATCTCAAGAGGAGGCACTCTCAACAGGAAAGGCGAGAGGAACTCAATGGTCGTACCACCATTCCAAGAGTCTCCCAGATGTCTCAGTCCATTCCAGAGGAAACACTTTGCCCTGCACTGGCTCATCTTTCACGCCGAGGATCGACTCACACCACGGTGGCACGTGAGACAGCCCTGTGGGAAAGCCTCGAGGGAAAGCCTCGAGGGAAAACCACAGATCCTTTGATCCACGCGACGGGAAGCGTGACATTGCTGCTACAGCCTGGAAGGAAAGCGCACGTGCATGCCCCCACTCGAGACGAGGCCTGACTCCCCTGGGGAGACTCCAGAAGTACCCAAAGATCCATGTCAGACCCTGAGAGGAATCCTCGGTTCCGGCCCTGACTCCACTCAAGGTTTTTGGCCCCGGTATCGACGGGAGAGGAATCCCGAGAGGCCCCCTAGCAACTCGCATGGGGACTGGCCTCTCCTGAGGCCACCAGGGCGGGTCCCTGAGGTCCCCGTCGTAACTCGAGAACACCTGCCGCAACTCGAGTAAATCCAGGAAGTTCTCCCTTCCAGGCGAGATGAGGCCTATTTCCGATGAGGCGTCTGGAGACTAATGACACCTAACCTCTGGAACTTCGAAAGGGTCTTTCACACCCTTGCTGCAACTCAAGAAGTTCACCGCCATACCCGTCTCCACTCGAGAGGAAGCACGATAGTCCCGCCCACATCCAGAGGAGCCCCGTTTCCCCCTCGTAGCTCGAGATGAGGGATCCTTTCCCTGCTTTCAACGGGAAAGAATTCCCGGCGTTCCCGTCGCATCTCAAGTGGAGGCACTCTCAACAGGAAAGGCGAGAGGAACTCCATGGTCGTACCACCATTCCAAGAGTCCCCCAGATGTCTCAGTCCATTCCAGAGGAACCTCTTTGCCCTGCACTGTCTCATCTTTCACGCCGAGGATCGACTCACACAACGGTGGCACGTGGGACAGCCCTGTGGGAAAGCCTCGAGGGAAAGCCTCGAGGGAAAACCACAGATCCTTTGATCCACGCCACGGGAAGCGTGACATTGCTGCTACAGCCTGGAAGGAAAGCGCACGTGCATGCCCCCACTGAGACGAGGCCTCACTCCCCTGGGGAGACTCCAGAAGTACCCAAAGATCCATGTCAGCCCCTGAGAGGAATCCTCGTTTCCGGCCCTGACTCCACACAAGGTTTTTGGCCCCGGTATCTACGGGAGAGGAATCCCGAGAGGCCCCCTAGCAACTCGCATGGGGACTGGCCTCTCCTGAGGCCACCAGGGCGGGTCCCTGAGGTCCCCGTCGTAACTCGAGAACACCTGCCGCAACTCGAGAAAATCCAGGAAGTTCTCCCTTCCAGGCGAGATGAGGCCTATTTCCGATGAGGCGTCTGGAGACTAATGACACCTAACCTCTGGAACTTCGAAAGGGTCTTTCACACCCTTGCTGCAACTCAAGAAGTTCACCGCCGTACCCGTCTCCACTCGAGAGGAAGCACGAGGGTCCCGCCCACATCCAGAGGAGCCCCGTTTCCCCCTCGTACTCGAGATTAGGGATCCTTTCCCTGCTTTCAACGGGAAAGAATTCCCGGCGTTCCCGTCGCATCTCAAGAGGAGGCACTCTCAACAGGAAAGGCGAGAGGAACTCCATGGTCGTACCACCATTCCAAGAGTCCCCCAGATGTCTCAGTCCATTCCAGAGGAACCTCTTTGCCCTGCACTGGCTCATCTTTCACGCCGAGGATCGACTCACACCACGGTGGCACGTGGGACAGCCCTGTGGGAAAGCCTCGAGGGAAAGCCTCGAGGGAAAACCACAGATCCTTTGATCCACGCCACGGGAAGCGTGACATTGCTGCTACAGCCTGGAAGGAAAGCGCACGTGCATGCCCCCACTCGAGACGAGGCCTGACTCCCCTGGGGAGACTCCAGAAGTACCCAAAGTTCCATGTCAGCCCCTGAGAGGAATCCTCGGTTCCGGCCCTGACTCCACACAAGGTTTTTGGCCCCGGTATCGACGGGAGAGGAATCCCGAGAGGCCCCCTAGCAACTCGCATGGGGACTGGCCTCTCCTGAGGCCACGAGGGCGGGTCCCTGAGGTCCCCGTCGTAACTCGAGAACACCTGTCGCAACTCGAGAAAATCCAGGAAGTTCTCCCTTCCAGGCGAGATGAGGCCTATTTCCGATGAGGCGTCTGGAGACTAATGACACCTAACCTCTGGAACTTTGAAAGGGTCTTTCACACCCTTGCTGCAACTCAAGAAGTTCACCGCCATACCCGTCTCCACTCGAGAGGAAGCACGATGGTCCCGCCCACATCCAGAGGAGCCCCGTTTCCCCCTCGTAGCTCGAGATGAGGGATCCTTTCCCTGCTTTCAACGGGAAAGAATTCCCGGCGTTCCCGTCGCATCTCAAGAGGAGGCACTCTCAACAGGAAAGGCGAGAGGAACTCCATGGTCGTACCACCATTCCAAGAGTCCCCCAGATGTCTCGGTCCATTCCAGAGGAACCTCTTTGCCCTTCACTGGCTCATCTTTCACGCCGAGGATCGACTCACACCACGGTGGCACTTGGGACAGCCCTGTGGGAAAGCCTCGAGGGAAAGCCTCGAGGGAAAACCGCAGATCCTTTGATCCACGCGACGGGAAGCATGACATTGCTGCTACAGCCTGGAAGGAAAGCGCACGTGCATGCCCCCACTCGAGACGAGGCCTGACTCCCCTGGGGAGACTGCAGAAGTACCCAAAGATCCATGTCAGCCCCTGAGAGGAATCCTCGGTTCCGACCCTGACTGCACACAAGGTTTTTGGCCCCGGTATCGATGGGAGAGGAATCCCGAGAGGCCCCCTAGCATCTCGCATGGGGACTGGCCTTTCCTGAGGCCAACAGGGCGGGTCCCTGAGGTCCCCGTCGTAACTCGAGAACACCTGCCGCAACTCGAGAAAATCCAGGAAGTTCTCCCTTCCAGGCGAGATGAGGCCTATTTCCGATGAGGCGTCTGGAGACTAATGACACGTAACCTCTGGAACTTCGAAAGGGTCTTTCACACCCTTGCTGCAACTCAAGAAGTTCACCGCCATACCTGTATCCACTCGAGAGGAAGCACGATAGTCCCGCCCACAACCAGAGGAGCCCCGTTTCCCCCTCGTAGCTCGAGATGAGGGATCCTTTCCCTGCTTTCAACAGGAAAGAATTCCCGGCGTTCCCGTCGCATCTCAAGAGGAGGCACTCTCAAAAGGAAAGGCGAGAGGAATTCCATGGTCATACCACCATGCAAAGAGCCCCCAGATGTCTCAGTCCATTCCAGAAGAACCTCTTTGCCCTGCACTGGCTCATCTTTCACGCCGAGGATCGTCTCACACCACGGTGGCACGTGGGACAGCCCTGTGGGAAAGCCTCGAGGGAAAGCCTCGAGGGAAAACCACAGATCCTTTGATCCACGCGACGGGAAGCGTGACATTGCTGCTACAGCCTGGGAGGAAAGCGCACGTGCATGCCCCCACTCGAGACGAAGCCTGACTCCCCTGGGGAGACTCCAGAAGTACCCAAAGATCCATGTCAGCCCCTGAGAGGAATCCTCGGTTCCGGACCTGACTCCACACAAGGTTTTTGGCCCCGGTATCGACGGGAGAGGAATCCCGAGAGGCCCCCTAGCAACTCGCATGGGGACTGGCCTTTCCTGAGGCCACAAGTGCGGGTCCCTGAGGACCCCGTCGTAACTTGAGAACACCTGCCGCAACTCGCTAAAATCCAGGAAGTTCTCCCTTTCAGGCGAGATGAGGCCTATTTCCAATGAGGCGTCTGGAGACTAATGACACCTAACCTCTGGAACTTCGAAAGGGTCTTTCACACCCTTGCTGCAACTCAAGAAGTTCACCGCCATGCCCGTCTCCACTCGAGAGGAAGCACGATGGTCCCGCCCACATCCAGAGGAGCCCCGTTTCCCCCTCGTAGCTCGAGATGAGGGATCCTTTCCCTGCTTTCAACGGGAAAGAATTCCCGGCATTCCCTTCGCATCTCTTGAGGAGGCAGTCTCAACAGGAAAGGCGAGAGGAACTCCATGGTGGTACCACCATTCCAAGAGTCCCCCAGATGTCTCAGTCCATTCCAGAGGAACCTCATTGCCCTGCACTGGCTCATCTTTCACGCCGAGGATCGATTCACACCACGGTGGCACGTGGGACAGCCCTGTGGGAAAGCCTCGAGGGAAAGCCTCGAGGGAAAGCCACAGGTCCTTTGATCCACGCGACGGGAAGCGTGACATTGCTGCTACAGCCTGGAAGGAAAGTGCACGTGCATGCCCCCACTCGAGACGAGGCCTGACTCCCCTGGGGAGACTCAAGAAGTACCCAAAGATCCATGTCAGCCCCTGAGAGGAATCCTCGGTTCTGGACCTGACTCCACACAAGGTTTTTGGCCCCGGTATCGACGGGAGAGGAATCCCGAGAGGCCCCCTAGCAACTCGCATGGGGACTGGCCTTTCCTGAAGCCACAAGTGCGGGTCCCTGAGGACCCCGTCGTAACTCGAGAACACCTGCCGCAACTCGCTAAAATCCAGGAAGTTCTCCCTTTCAGGCGAGATGAGGCCTATTTCCAATGAGGCGTCTGGAGACTAATGACACCTAACCTCTGGAACTTCGAAAGGGTCTTTCACACCCTTGCTGCAACTCAAGAAGTTCACCGCCATGCCCGTCTCCACTCGAGAGGAAGCACGATGGTCCCGCCCACATCCAGAGGAGCCCCGTTTCCCCCTCGTAGCTCGAGATGAGGGATCCTTTCCCTGCTTTCAACGGGAAAGAATTCCCGGCGTTCCTGTCGCATCTCAAGAGGAGGCACTCTCAACAGGAAAGGTGAGAGGAACTCCATGGTCGTACCACCATGCCAAGAGTCCCCCAGATGTCTCATTCCATTCCAGAGGAACCTCTTTGACCTAAACTGGCTCATCTTTCACGCCGAGGATCGACTCACACCACTGTGGCACGTGGGACAGCCCTGTGGGAAAGCCTCGAGGGAAAGCCTCGAGGGAAAACCACAGATCCTTTGATCCACGTGACGGGAATCGTGACATTGCTGCTACAGCCTGGAAGGAAAGCGGACGTTAATGCCCCCACTCGAGACGAGGCCTGATTCCCCTGGGGAGACTCCAGAAGTACCCAAAGATCCATGTCAGCCCCTGAGAGGAATCCTCGGTTCCGGCCGTGACTCCACACAAGGTTTTTGGCCCCAGTATCGACGGGAGAGGAATCCCGATAGGCCCCCTAGCAACTCTCATGAGAACTGGCCTCTCCTGAGGCCACCAGGGCGGGTCCCTGAGGTCCCCGTCGTAACTCGAGAACACCTGCCGCAACTCGAGAATATCCAGGAAGTACTCCCTTCCAGGCGAGATGAGGCCTATTTCCGATGAGGCGTCTGGAGTCTAATGACACCTAACCTCTGGAACTTCGAAAGGGTCTTTCACACCCTTCTTGCAACTCAAGAAGTTCACCGCCATACCCGTCTCCACTCGAGAGGAAGCACGATGGTCCCGCCCACATCCAGAGGAGCCCCGTTTCCCCCTCGTAGCTCGAGATGAGGGATCCTTTCCCTGCTTTCAACGGGAAAGAATTTCCGGCGTTTCCGTCGCATCTCAAGAGGAGGCACTCTCAACAGGAAAGGCGAGAGGAACTGCATGGTCGTACCACCATTCCAAGAGTCCCCCAGATGTCTCAGTCCATTCCAGAGGAAGCTCTTTGCCCTGCACTGGCTCATCTTTCACGCCGAGGATCGACTCACACCACGGTGGCACGTTGGACAGCCCTGTGGGAAAGCCTCGAGGGAAAGCCTCGAGGGAAAACCACAGATCCTTTGATCCACGCGACGGGAAGCGTGACATTGCTGCTACAGCCTGGAAGGAAAGCGCACGTGCATCAACCCACTCGGGACGAGGCCTGACTCCCCTGGGGAGACTCCATAAGTACCCAAAGATCCATGTCAGCCCCTGAGAGGAATCCTCGGTTCCGGCCCTGACTCCACACGAGGTTTTTGGCCCCGGTATCGATGGGAGAGGAATCCCGAGAGGCCCCCTAGCAACTCGCATGGGGACTGGCCTCTCCTGAGGCCACCAGGGCGGGTCCCTGAGGTCCCCGTCGTAACTCGAGAACACCTGCCGCAACTCGAGAAAATCCAGGAAGTTCTCCCTTCCATGCGAGATGAGGCCTATTTCCGCTGAGGCGTCTGGAGACTAATGACACCTAACCTCTGGAACTTCGAAAGGGTCTTTCACACCCTTGCTGCAACTCAAGAAGTTCACCGCCGTACCCGTCTCCCCTCGAGAGGAAGCACGATGGTCCCGCCCACATCCAGAGGAGCCCCGTTTCCCCCTCGTAGCTCGAGATGAGGGATCCTTTCCCTGCTTTCAATGGGAAAGAATTCCCGGCGTTCCCGTCGCATCTCAAGAGGAGGCACTCTCAACAGGAAAGGCGAGAGGAACTCCATGGTCGTACCACCATTCCAAGAGTCCCCCAGATGTCTCAGTCCATTCCAGAGGAAACTCTTTGCCCTGCACTGGCTCATCTTTCACGCCGAGGATCGACTCACACCATGGTGGCACCTGGGACAGCCCTGTGGGAAAGCCTCGAGGGAAAGCCTCGAGGGAAAACCACAGATCCTTTGATCCACGCCACGGGAAGCGTGACATTGCTGCTACAGCCTGGAAGGAAAGCGCACGTGCATGCCCCCACTCGAGACGAGGCCTGACTCCCCTGGGGAGACTCCAGAAGTACCCAAAGATCCATGTCAGCCCTGAGAGGAATCCTCGGTTCCGGCCCTGACTCCACACAAGGTTTTTGGCCCCGGTATCGACGGGAGAGGAATCCCGAGAGGCCCCCTAGCAACTCGCATGGGGACTGGCCTCTCCTGAGGCCACCAGGGCGGGTCCCTGAGGTCCCCGTTTTAACTCGAGAACACCTGCCGCAACTCGAGAAAATCCAGGAAGTTCTCCCTTCCAGTCGAGATGAGGCCTATTTCCGATGAGGCGTCTGGAGACTAATGACACCTAATCTCTGGAACTTCGAAAGGGTCTTTCACACCCTTGCTGCAACTCAAGAAGTTCACCGCCATACCCGTCTCCACTCGAGAGAAAGCACGATGGTCCCGCCCACATCCAAAGGAACCCCGTTTGCCCCTCGTAGCTCGAGATGAGGGATCCTTTCCCTGCTTTCAACGGGAAAAAATTCCCGGCGTTCCCGTCGCATCTCAAGAGGAGGCACTCTCAACAGGAAAGGCGAGAGGAACTCCATGGTCGTACCACCATTCCAAGAGTCCCCCAGATGTCTCAGTCCATTCCAGAGGAACCTCTTTGCCCTGCACTGGCTCATCTTTCACGCCGAGGATCGACTCACACCACGGTGGCACGTTGGACAGCCCTGTGGGAAAGCCTCGAGGGAAAGCCTCGAGGGAAAACCACAGATCCTTTAATCCACGCGACGGGAAGCGTGACATTGCTGCTACAGCCTGGAAGGAAAGCGGACGTTAATGCCCCCACTCGAGACGAGGCCTGATTCCCCTGGGGAGACTCCAGAAGTACCCAAAGATCCATGTCAGCCCCTGAGAGGAATCCTCGGTTCCGGCCCTGACTCCACACAAGGTTTTTGGCCCCAGTATCGACGGGAGAGGAATCCCGATAGGCCCCCTAGCAACTCTCATGAGGACTGGCCTCTCCTGAGGCCACCAGGGCGGGTCCCTGAGGTCCCCGTCGTACCTCGAGAACACCTGCCGCAACTCGAGAATATCCAGGAAGTACTCCCTTCCAGGCGAGATGAGGCCTATTTCCGATGAGGCGTCTGGAGTCTAATGACACCTAACCTCTGGAACTTCGAAAGGGTCTTTCACACCCTTCTTGCAACTCAAGAAGTTCACCGCCATACCCGTCTCCACTCGAGAGGAAGCACGATGGTCCCGTCCACATCCAGAGGAGCCCCGTTTCCCCCTCGTAGCTCGAGATGAGGGATCCTTTCCCTGCTTTCAACGGGAAAGAATTTCCGGCGTTTCCGTCGCATCTCAAGAGGAGGCACTCTCAACAGGAAAGGCGAGAGGAACTGCATGGTCGTACCACCATTCCAAGAGTCCCCCAGATGTCTCAGTCCATTCCAGAGGAAGCTCTTTGCCCTGCACTGGCTCATCTTTCACGCCGAGGATCGACTCACACCACGGTGGCACGTTGGACAGCCCTGTGGGAAAGCCTCGAGGGAAAGCCTCGAGGGAAAACCACAGATCCTTTGATCCACGCGACGGGAAGCGTGACATTGCTGCTACAGCCTGGAAGGAAAGCGCACGTGCATCAACCCACTCGAGACGAGGCCTGACTCCCCTGGGGAGACTCCATAAGTACCCAAAGATCCATGTCAGCCCCTGAGAGGAATCCTCGGTTCCGGCCCTGACTCCACACGAGGTTTTTGGCCCCGGTATCGATGGGAGAGGAATCCCGAGAGGCCCCCTAGCAACTCGCATGGGGACTGGCCTCTCCTGAGGCCACCAGGGCGGGTCCCTGAGGTCCCCGTCGTAACTCGAGAACACCTGCCGCAACTCGAGAAAATCCAGGAAGTTCTCCCTTCCAGGCGAGATGAGGCCTATTTCCGCTGAGGCGTCTGGAGACTAATGACACCTAACCTCTGGAACTTCGAAAGGGTCTTTCACACCCTTGCTGCAACTCAAGAAGTTCACCGCCGTACCCGTCTCCACTCGAGAGGAAGCACGATGGTCCCGCCCACATCCAGAGGAGCCCCGTTTCCCCCTCGTAGCTCGAGATGAGGGATCCTTTCCCTGCTTTCAATGGGAAAGAATTCCCGGCGTTCCCGTCGCATCTCAAGAGGAGGCACTCTCAACAGGAAAGGCGAGAGGAACTCCATGGTCGTACCACCATTCCAAGAGTCCCCCAGATGTCTCAGTCCATTCCAGAGGAAACTCTTTGCCCTGCACTGGCTCATCTTTCACGCCGAGGATCGACTCACACCATGGTGGCACGTGGGACAGCCCTGTGGGAAAGCCTCGAGGGAAAGCCTCGAGGGAAAACCACAGATCCTTTGATCCACGCGACGGGAAGCGTGACATTGCTGCTACAGCCTGGAAGGAAAGCGCACGTGCATGCCCCCACTCGAGACGAGGCCTGACTCCCCTGGGGAGACTCCAGAAGTACCCAAAGATCCATGTCAGCCCTGAGAGGAATCCTCGGTTCCGGCCCTGACTCCACACAAGGTTTTTGGCCCCGGTATCGACGGGAGAGGAATCCCGAGAGGCCCCCTAGCAACTCGCATGGGGACTGGCCTCTCCTGAGGCCACCAGGGCGGGTCCCTGAGGTCCCCGTCGTAACTCGAGAACACCTGCCGCAACTCGAGAAAATCCAGGAAGTTCTCCCTTCCAGTCGAGATGAGGCCTATTTCCGATGAGGCGTCTGGAGACTAATGACACCTAACCTCTGGAACTTCGAAAGGGTCTTTCACACCCTTGCTGCAACTCAAGAAGTTCACCGCCATACCCGTCTCCACTCGAGAGAAAGCACGATGGTCCCGCCCACATCCAAAGGAGCCCCGTTTGCCCCTCGTAGCTCGAGATGAGGGATCCTTTCCCTGCTTTCAACGGGAAAGAATTCCCGGCGTTCCCGTCGCATCTCAAGAGGAGGCACTCTCAACAGGAAAGGCGAGAGGAACTCCATGGTCGTACCACCATTCCAAGAGTCCCCCAGATGTCTCGGTCCATTCCAGAGGAACCTCTTTGCCCTGCACTGGCTCATCTTTCACGCCGAGGATCGACTCACACCACGGTGGCACGTGGGACAGCCCTGTGGGAAAGCCTCGAGGGAAAGCCTCGCGGGAAAACCACAGATCCTTTGATCCACGCCACGGGAAGCGTGACATTGCTGCTACAGCCTGGAAGGAAAGCGCACGTGCATGCCCCCACTCGAGACGAGGCCTGACTCCCCTGGGGAGACTCCAGAAGTACCCAAAGATCCATGTCAGCCCTGAGAGGAATCCTCTGTTCCGGCCCTGACTCCACACAAGGTTTTTGGACCCGGTATCGACGGGAGAGGAATCCCGAGAGGCCCCCTAGCAACTCGCATGGGGATTGGCCTCTCCTGAAGCCACCAGGGCGGGTCCCTGAGGTCCCCGTCGTAACTCGAGAACACCTGCAGCAACTCGAGAAAATCCAGGAAGTTCTCCCTTCCAGGCGAGATGAGGCCTATTTCCGATGAGGCGTCTGTAGACTAATGTCACCTAACCTCTGGAACTTCGAAAGGGTCTTTCACACCCTTGCTGCAACTCAAGAAGTTCACCGCCGTACCCGTCTCCACTCGAGAGGAAGCACGATGGTCCCGCCCACATCCAAAGGAGCCCCGTTTCCCCCTCGTAGCTCGAGATGAGGGATCCTTTCCCTGCTTTCAACGGGAAAGAATTCCCGGCGTTCCCGTCGCATCTCAAGAGGAGGCACTCTCAACAGGAAAGGCGAGAGGAACTCCATGGTCGTACCACCATTCCAAGAGTCCCCCAGATGTCTCAGTCCATTCCAGAGGAACCTCTTTGCCCTGCACTGGCTCATCTTTCACGCCGAGGATCGACTCACACCACGGTGGCACGTGGGACAGCCCTGTGGGAAAGCCTCGAGGGAAAGCCTCGAGGGAAAACCACAGATCCTTTGATCCACGCCACGGGAAGCGTGACATTGCTGCTACAGCCTGGAAGGAAAGCGCACGTGCATGCCCCCACTCGAGACGAGGCCTGACTCCCCTGGGGAGACTCAAGAAGTACCCAAAGATCCATGTCAGCCCCTGAGAGGAATCCTCGGTTCCGGCCCTGACTCCACACAAGGTTTTTGGCCCCGGTATCGACGGGAGAGGAATCCCGAGAGGCCCCCTAGCAACTCGCATTAGGACTGGCCTCTCCTGAGGCCACCAGGGCGGGTCCCTGAGGTCCCCGTCGTAACTCGAGAACACCTGCCGCAACTCGAGAAAATCCAGGAAGTTCTCCCTTCCAGGCGAGATGAGGCCTATTTCCGATGAGGCGTCTGGAGACTAATGACACCTAACCTCTGGAACTTCGAAAGGGTCTTTCACACCCTTGCTGCAACTCAAGAAGTTCACCGCCATACCCGTCTCCACTCGAGAGGAAGCACGATGGTCCCGCCCACATCCAGAGGAGCCCCGTTTCCCCCTCGTAGCTCGAGATGAGGGATCCTTTCCCTGCTTTCAATGGGAAAGAATTCCCGGCGTTCCCGTCGCATCTCAAGAGGAGGCACTCTCAACAGGAAAGGCGAGAGGAACTCCATGGTCGTACCACCATTCCAAGAGTCCCCCAGATGTCTCAGTCCATTCCAGAGGAACCTCTTTGCCCTGCACTGGCTCATCTTTCACGCCGAGGATCGACTCACACCACGGTGGCACGTGGGACAGCCCTGTGGGAAAGCCTCGAGGGAAAGCCTCGAGGGAAAACCGCAGATCCTTTGATCCACGGGACTGGAAGCGTGACATTGCTGCTACAGCCTGGAAGGAAAGCGCACGTGCATGCCCCCACTCGAGACGAGGCCTGACTCCCCTGGGGAGACTCCAGAAGTACCCAAAGATCCATGTCAGCCCCTGAGAGGAATCCTCGTTTCCGGCCCTGACTCCACACAAGGTTTTTGGCCCCGGTATCGACGGGAGAGGAATCCAGAGAGGCCCCCTAGCAACTCGCATGGGGACTGGCCGCTCCTGAGGCCACCAGGGCGGGTCCCTGTGGTCCCCTTCGTAACTCGAGAACACCTGCCGCAACTCGAGAAAATCCAGGAAGTTCTCCCTTCCAGGCGAGATGAGGCCTATTTCCGATGAGGCGTCTGGAGACTAATGACACCTAACCTCTGGAACTTCGAAAGGGTCTTTCACACCCTTGCTGCAACTCAAGATGTTCACCGCCATACCCGTCTCCACTCGAGAGGAAGCACGATGGTCTCGCCCACATCCAGAGGAGCCCCGTTTCCACCTCGTAGCTCGAGATGAGGGATCCTTTCCCTGCTGTCAACGGGAAAGAATTCCCCGCGTTCCCGTCGCATCTCAAGAGGAGGCACTCTCAACAGGAAAGCCGAGAGGAACTCCATGGTCCTACCACCATTCCAAGAGTCTCCCAGATGTTTCAATCCATTCCAGAGGAACCTCTTTGCCCTGCACTGGCTCATCTTTCACGCCGAGGATCGACTCACACCACGGTGGCACGTGGGACAGCCCTGTGGGAAAGCCTCGAGGGAAAGCCTCGAGGGAAAACCACAGATCCTTTGATCCACGCGACGGGAAGCGTGACATTGCTTCTACAGCCTGGAGGAAAGCGCACGTGCATGCCCCCACTCGAGACGAGGCCTGACTCCCCTGGGGAGACTCCAGAAGTACCCAAAGATCCATGTCAGCCCCTGAGAGGAATCCTCGGTTCCGGCCCTGACTCTACACAAGGTTTTTGGCCCCGGTATCGACGGGAGAGGAATCCCGAGAGGCCCCCTAGCAACTCGCATGGGGACTGGCCTCTCCGGAGTCCACCAGGGCGGGTCCCTGAGATCCCCGACGTAACTCGAGAACACCTGCCGCAACTCGAGAAAATCCAGGAAGTTCTCCCTTCCAGGCGAAATGAGGCCTATTTCCGATGAGGCGTCTGGAGACTAATGACACCTAACCTCTGGAACTTCGAAAGGGTCTTTCACACCCTTGCTGCAACTCAAGAAGTTCACCGCCATACCCGTCTCCACTCGAGAGGAAGCACGATGGTCCCGCCCACATCCAGAGGAGCCCCGTTTCCCCCTCGTAGCTCGAGATGAGGGATCCTTTCCCTGATTTCAACGGGAAAGAATTCCCGGTGTTCCCGTCGCATCTCAAGAGGAGGCACTCTCAACAGGAAAGGCGAGAGGAACTCCATGGTCGTACCACCATTCCAAGAGCCCCCAGATGTCTCAGTCCATTCCAGAGGAACCTCTTTGCCCTGCACTGGCTAATCTTTCAAGCCAAGAATCGACTCACACCACGGTGGCACGTGGGACAGCCTGTGGGAAAACCTCGAGGGATAGCCTCGAGGGAAAACCACAGATCCTTTAATCCACGCGACAGAAAGCGTGACATTGCTGCTACAGCCTGGAAGGAAAGCGCACGTGCATGCCCCCAGACGAGACGAGGCCTGACTCCTCTGGGGAGACTCCAGAAGTACCCAAAGATCCCTGTCAGCCCCTGAGAGGAATCCTCGGTTCCGGCCCTGACTCCACACAAGGTTTTTGGCCCCGGTATCGACGGGAGAGGAATCCCGAGAGGCGCCCTAGCAACTCGCATGGGGACTGGCCGTTCCTGAGGCCACCAGGGCGGGTCCCTGAGGTCCCCGTCGTAACTCGAGAACACCTGCCGCAATTCGAGAAAATCCAGGAAGTTCTCCCTTCCAGGCGAGATGAGGCCTATTTCCGATGAGGCGTCTGGAGACTAATGACACCTAACCTCTGGAACTTCGAAAGGGTCTTTCACACCCTTGCTGCAACTCAAGAAGTTCACCGCCATACCCGTCTCCACTCGAGAGGAAGCACGATGGTCCCGCCCACATCCAGAGGAGCCCCGTTTCCCCCTCGTAGCTCGAGATGAGGGATCCTTTCCCTGCTTTCAACGGGAAAGAATTCCCGGTGTTCCCGTCGCATCTCAAGAGGAGGCACTCTCAACAGGAAAGGCGAGAGGAACTCCATGGTCGTACCACCATTCCAAGAGCCCCCAGATGTCTCAGTCCATTCCAGAGGAACCTCTTTGCCCTGCACTGGCTAATCTTTCACGCCAAGAATCGACTCACACCACGGTGGCACGTGGGACAGCCCTGTGGGAAAGCCTCGAGGGATAGCCTCGAGGGAAAACCACAGATCCTTTGATCCACGCGACAGGAAGCGTGACATTGCTGCTACAGCCTGGAAGGAAAGCGCACGTGCATGCCCCCACTCGAGACGAGGCCTGACTCCTCTGGGGAGACTCCAGAAGTACCCAAAGATCCCTGTCAGCCCCTGAGAGGAATCCTCGGTTCCGGCCCTGACTCCACACAAGGTTTTTGGCCCCGGTATCGACGGGAGAGGAATCCCGAGAGGCGCCCTAGCAACTCGCATGGGGACTGGCCGGTCCTGAGGCCACCAGGGCGGGTCCCTGAGGTCCCCGTCGTAACTCGAGAACACCTGCCGCAACTCGAGAAAATCCAGGAAGTTCTCCCTTCCAGGCGAGATGAGGCCTATTTCCGATGAGGCGTCTGGAGACTAATGACACCTAACCTCTGGAACTTCGAAAGGGTCTTTCACACCCTTACTGTAACTCAAGATGTTCACCGCCATACCCGTCTCCACTCGAGAGGAAGCACGATGGTCCCGCCCACATCCAGAGGAGCCCCGTTTCCCTCTCGTAGCTCGAGATGAGGGATCCTTTCCCTAGTTTCAACGGGAAAGAATTCCCGGCGTTTCCGTCGCATCTCAAGAGGAGGCTCTCTCAACAGGAAAGCCGAGAGGAACTCCATGGTCGTACCACCATTCCAAGAGTCCCCCAGATGTCTCAGTCCATTCCAGAGGAAACTCTTTGCCCTGCACTGGCTCATCTTTCACGCCAAGGATCGACTCACACCACGGTGGCACGTGGGAAAGCCCTGTGGGAAAGCCTCGAGGGAAAACCACAGATCCTTTGATCCACGCGACGGGAAGCGTGACATTGCTGCTACAGCCTGGAAGGAAAGCGCACGTGCATGCCCCCACTCGAGACGAGGCCTGACTCCCCTGGGGAGACTCCAGAAGTACCCAAAGATCCATGTTAGCCCCTGAGAGGAATCCTCGTTTCCGGCCCTGACTCCACACAAGGTTTTTGGCCCCGGTATCGACGGGAGAGGAATCCCGAGAGGCCCCCTAGCAACTCGCATGGGGACTGGCCGCTCCTGAGGCCACCAGGGCGGGTCCCTGTGGTCCCCGTCGTAACTCGAGAACACCTGCCGCAACTCGAGAAAATCCAGGAAGTTCTCCCTTCCAGGCGAGATGAGGCCTATTTCCGATGAGGCGTCTGGAGACTAATGACACCTAACCTCTGGAACTTCGAAAGGGTCTTTCACACCCTTGCTGCAACTCAAGAAGTTCGCCGCCATACCCGTCTCCACTAGAGAGGAAGCATGATGGTCCCGCCCACATCCAGAGGAGCCCCGTTTCCCCCTCGTAGCTCGAGATGAGGGATCCTTTCCCTGCTTTCAAGGGGAACGAATTCCCGGCGTTCCCGTCGCATCTCAAGAGGAGGCACTCTCAACAGGAAAGGCGAGAGGAACTCCATGGTCGTACCACCATTCCAAGAGTCCCCCAGATGTCTCAGTCCATTCCAGAGGAACCCCTTTGCCCTGCACTGGCTCATCTTTAATGCCGAGGATCGACTCACACCACGGTGGCACGTGGGACAGCCCTGTGGGAAAGCCTCGAGGGAAAGCCTCGCGGGAAAACCACAGATCCTTTGATCCAGGCGACGGGAAGCGTGACATTGCTTCTACAGCCTGGAGGGAAAGAGCACGTGCATGTCCCCACTCGAGACGAGGCCTGACTCACCTGGGGAGACTCCAGAAGTACCCAAAGATCCATGTCAGCCCCTGAGAGGAATCCTCGTTTCCGGCCCTGAATCCACACAAGGTTTTTGGCCCCGGTATCGACGGGAGAGGAATCCCGAGAGGCCCCCTAGCAACTCGCATGGGGACTGGCCTCCCCTGAGGCCAACAGGGCGGGTCCCTGAGGTCCCCGTCGTAACTCGAGAACACCTGCCGCAACTCGAGAAAATCCAGGAAGTTCTCCCTTCCAGGCGAGATGAGGCCTATTTCCGATGAGGCGTCTGGAGACTAATGACACCTAACCTCTGGAACTTCGAAAGGGTCTTTCACACCCTTGCTGCAACTCAAGAAGTTCACCGCCATACCCGTCTCCACTCGAGAGGAAGCACGATGTTCCCGCCCACATCCAGAGGAGCCCCGTTTCCCCCTCGGAGCTCGAGATGAGGGATCCTTTCCCTGCTTTAAACGGGAAAGAATTCCCGGCGTTCCCGTCGCATCTCAAGAGGAGGCACTCTCAACAGGAAAGGCGAGAGAAACTCCATGGTCGTACCACCATTCCAAGAGTCACCCAGATGTCTCAGTCCATTCCAGAGGAACCCCTTTGCCCTGCACTGGCTCATCTTTCATGCCGAGGATCGACTCACACCACGGTGGCACGTGGGACAGCCCTGTGGGAAAGCCTCGAGGGAAAACCACAGATCCTTTGATCCACGCGACGGGAAGCGTGACATTACTGCTACAGCCTGGAAGGAAAGCGCACGTGCATGCCCCCATTCGAGACGAGGCCTGACTCCCCTGGGGAGACTCCAAAAGTACCCAAAGATCCATGTCACCCCTGAGAGGAATCCTCGGTTCCGGCCCTGACTACACACAAGGTTTTTGTCCTCGGTATCGACGGGAGAGGAATCCCGAGAGGCCCCCTAGCAACTCGCATGGGGACTGGCTTCTCATTAGGCCAGCAGTGCGGGTCCCTGAGGTCCCCGTCGTAACTCGAGAACACCTGCCGCAACTCGAGAAAATCCAGGAAGTTCTCCCTTCCAGGCGAGATGAGGCCTATTTCCGATGAGGAGTCTGGAGACTAATGACACCTAACCTCTGGAACTTCGAAAGGGTCTTTCACACCCTTGCTGCAACTCAAGAAGTTCACCGCCATACCCGTCTCCACTCGAGAGGAAGCACGATGGTCCCGCCCACATCCAGAGGAGCCCCGTTTCCCCCTCGTAGCTCGAGATGAGGGATCCTTTCCCTGCTTTCAACGGGAAAGAATTCCCGGGGTTCCCGTCGAATCTCAAGAGGAGGCACTCTCAACAGGAAAGGCGAGAGGAACTCCATGGTCGTACCACCATTCCAAGAGTCCCCCAGATGTCTCAGTCCATTCCAGAGGAACCTCTTTGCCCTGCACTGGCTCATCTTTCACGCCGAGGATCGACTCACACCACGGTGGCACGTGGGACAGCCCTGTGGGAAAGCCTCCAGGGAAAACAACAGATCCTTTGATCCACGCGACGGGAAGCGTGACATTGCTGCTACAGCCTGGAAGGAAAGCGCACGTGCATGCCCCCACTCGAGACGAGGCCTGACTCCCCTATTGAGACTCCAGAAGTAGCCAAAGATCCATGTCAGCCCCTGAGAGGAATCCTCGTTTCCGGCCCTGAATCCACAAAAGGTTTTTGTCCCCGGTATCGACGGGAGAGGAATCCCGAGAGGCCGCCTAGCACCTCGCATGGGGAATGGCCTCTCCTGAGGCCACCAGGGCGGGTCCCTGAGGTCCCCGTCGTAACTCGAGAACAACTGCCGCAACTCGAGAAAATCCAGGAAGTTCTCCCTTCCAGGCGAGATGAGGCCTATTTCTGATGAGGCGTCTGGAGACTAATGACACCTAACATCTGGAACTTCGAAAGGGTCTTTCACACCCTTGCTGCAACTCAAGAAGTTCACCGCCATACCCGTCTCCACTCGAGAGGAAGCACGATGGTCCCGCCCACATCCAGAGGAGCCCCGTTTCCCCCTCGTAGCTCCAGATGAAGGATCCTTTCCCTGCTTTCAACGGCAAAGAATTCCCGTCGTTCCCGTCGCATCTCAAGAGGAGGCACTCTAAACAGGAAAGGCGAGAGGAACTCCATGGTCGTACCACCATTCCAAGAGTCCCCCAGATGTCTCAGTCCATTCCAGAGGAACCTCTTTGCCCTGCACTGGCTCATCTTTCACGCCGAGGATCGACTCACACCACGGTGGCACGTGGGACAGCCCTGTGGGAAAGTCTCGAGGGAAAGCCTCGAGGGAAAACCAGAGATCCTTTGATCCATGCGACGGGAAGCGTGACATTGCTGCTACAGCCTGGAAGGAAAGCGCACGTGCATGCCCCCACTCGAGACGAGGCCTGACTCCCCTGGGGAGACTCCAGACGTACCCAAAGATACATGTCAACCCCTGATAGGAATTCTCGGTTCCGGCCCTGACTCCACAAAAGGTTTTTGGCCCCGGTATCGACGGGAGATCAATCCCGAGAGGCCCCCAAGCAACTAGCATGGGGACTGGCCTTTCCTGAGGCCACCAGGGCGGGTCCCTGATGTCCCCTTCGTAATTCGAGAACACCTGCCGCAACTCGAGAAAATCCAGGAAGTTCTCCCTTCCAGGCGAGATGAGGCCTATTCCCGATGAGGCGTCTGGAGACTAATGACACCTAACCTCTGGAACTTCGAAAGGGTCTTTCACACCCTTGCTGCAACTCAAGAAGTTCACCGCCATACCCGTCTCCACTCGAGAGGAAGCACGATGGTCCCGCCCACATCCAGAGGAGCCCCGTATCCCCCTCGTAGCTCGAGATGAGGGATCCTTTCCCTGCTTTCAAGAGGAACGAATTCCCGGCATTCCCGTCGCATCTCAAAAGGAGGCACTCTCAACAGGAAAGGCGAGAGGAACTCCAATATCGTACCACCATTGCAAGAGTCCCCCAGATGTCTCAGTCCATTCCAAAGGAACCTCTTTGCCCTGCACTGGCTCATCTTTCACGCCGAGGATCGACTCACACCACGGTGGCACGTGGGACAGCCCTGTGGGAAAGCTTCGAGGGAAAGCCTGGAGGGAAAACCACAGATCCTTTGATCCACGCCACGGGAAGCGTGACATTGCTGCTACAGCCTGGAAGGAAAGCGCACGTGCATGCCCCCACTCGAGACGAGGCCTGACTCCCCTGGGGAGACTCCACAAGTACCCAAAGATCCATGTCAGCCCCTGAGAGGAATCTTCGGTTCCGGCCCTGACTCCACACAAGGTTTTTGGCCCCGGTATCGACGGGAGAGGAATCCCGAGAGGCCCCCTAGCAACTCGCATGGGGACTGGCCTCTCCTGAGGCCACCAGGGCGGGTCCCTGAGGTCCCCGTCGTAACTCGAGAACACCTGCCGCAACTCGAGGAAATCCAGGAAGTTCTCCCTTCCAGGCGAGATGAGGCCTATTTCCAATGAGGCGTCTGGAGACGAATGACACCTAACCTCTGGAACTTCGAAAGGGTCTTTCACACCCTTGCTGCAACTCAAGAAGTTCACCGCCATACCCGTCTCCACTCGAGAGGAAGCACGATGGTCCCGCCCACATCCAGAGGAGCCCCGTTTCCCCCTCGGAGCTCGAGATGAGGGATCCTTTCCCAGCTTTCAACGGGAAAGAATTCCCGGCGTTCCCGTCGCATCTCAAGAGGAGGCACTCTCAACAGGAAAGGCGAGAGGAACTCCATGGTCGTACCACCATTCCAAGAGTCCCCCAGATGTCTCAGTCCATTCCAGAGGAACCTCTTTGCCCTGCACTGGCTCATCTTTCAAGCCGAGGATCGACTCACACCACGGTGGCACGTGGGACAGCCCTGTGGGAAAGCCTCGAGGGAAAGCCTCGCGGGAAAACCACAGATCCTTTGATCCAGGCGACGGGAAGCGTGACATTGCTTCTACAGCCTGGAAGGAAAGAGCACGTGCATGTCCCCACTCGAGACGAGGCCTGACTCACCTGGGGAGACTCCAGAAGTACCCAAAGATCCATGTCAGCCCCTGAGAGGAATCCTCGTTTCCGGCCCTGAATCCACACAAGGTTTTTGGCCCCGGTATCGACGGGAGAGGAATCCCGAGAGGCCCCCTAGCAACTCGCATGGGGACTGGCCTCCCCTGAGGCCAACAGGGCGGGTCCCTGAGGTCCCCGTCGTAACTCGAGAACACCTGCCGCAACTCGAGAAAATCCAGGAAGTTCTCCCTTCCAGGCGAGATGAGGCCTATTTCCGATGAGGCGTCTGGAGACTAATGACACCTAACCTCTGGAACTTCGAAAGGGTCTTTCACACCCTTGCTGCAACTCAAGAAGTTCACCGCCATACCCGTCTCCACTCGAGAGGAAGCACGATGGTCCCGCCCACATCCAGAGGAGCCCCGTATCCCCCTCGTAGCTCGAGATGAGGGATCCTTTCCCTGCTTTCAAGAGGAACGAATTCCCGGCATTCCCGTCGCATCTCAAGAGGAGGCACTCTCAACAGGAAAGACGAGAGGAAGTCCAATATCGTACCACCATTCCAAGAGTCCCCCAGATGTCTCAGTCCATTCCAGAGGAACCTCTTTGCCCTGCACTGGCTCATCTTTCACGCCGAGGATCGACTCACACCACGGTGGCACGTGGGACAGCCCTGTGGGAAAGCTTCGAGGGAAAGCCTCGAGGGAAAACCACAGATCCTTTGATCCACGCCACGGGAAGCGTGACATTGCTGCTACAGCCTGGAAGGAAAGCGCACGTGCATGCCCCCACTCGAGACGAGGCCTGACTCCCCTGGGGAGACTCCACAAGTACCCAAAGATCCATGTCAGCCCCTGAGAGGAATCCTCGGTTCCGGCCCTGACTCCACACAAGGTTTTTGGCCCCGGTATCGACGGGAGAGGAATCCCGAGAGGCCCCCTAGCAACTCGCATGGGGACTGGCCTCTCCTGAGGCCACCAGGGCGGGTCCCTGAGGTCCCCGTCGTAACTCGAGAACACCTGCCGCAACTCGAGAAAATCCAGGAAGTTCTCCCTTCCAGGCGAGATGAGGCCTATTTCCAATGAGGCGTCTGGAGACGAATGACACCTAACCTCTGGAACTTCGAAAGGGTCTTTCACACCCTTGCTGCAACTCAAGAAGTTCACCGCCATACCCGTCTCCACTCGAGAGGAAGCACGATGGTCCCGCCCACATCCAGAGGAGCCCCGTTTCCCCCTCGGAGCTCGAGATGAGGGATCCTTTCCCAGCTTTCAACGGGAAAGAATTCCCGGCGTTCCCGTCGCATCTCAAGAGGAGGCACTCTCAACAGGAAAGGCGAGAGGAACTCCATGGTCGTACCACCATTCCAAGAGTCCCCCAGATGTCTCAGTCCATTCCAGAGGAACCTCTTTGCCCTGCACTGGCTCATCTTTCACGCCGAGGATCGACTCACACCACGGTGGCACGTGGGACAGCCCTGTGGGAAAGCCTCGAGGGAAAGCCTCGCGGGAAAACCACAGATCCTTTGATCCAGGCGACGGGAAGCGTGACATTGCTTCTACAGCCTGGAAGGAAAGAGCACGTGCATGTCCCCACTCGAGACGAGGCCTGACTCACCTGGGGAGACTCCAGAAGTACCCAAAGATCCATGTCAACCCCTGAGAGGAATCCTCGTTTCCGGCCCTGAATCCACACAAGGTTTTTGGCCCCGGTATCAACGGGAGAGGAATCCCGAGAGGCCCCCTAGCAACTCGCATGGGGACTGGCCTCCCCTGAGGCCAACAGGGCGGGTCCCTGAGGTCCCCGTCGTAACTCGAGAACACCTGCCGCAACTCGAGAAAATCCAGGAAGTTCTCCCTTCCAGGCGAGATGAGGCCTATTTCCGATGAGGCGTCTGGAGACTAATGACACCTAACCTCTGGAACTTCGAAAGGGTCTTTCACACCCTTACTGCAACTCAAGAAGTTCACCGCCATACCCGTCTCCACTCGAGAGGAAGCACGATGGTCCCGCCCACATCCAGAGGAGCCCCGTATCCCCCTCGTAGCTCGAGATGAGGGATCCTTTCCCTGCTTTCAAGAGGAACGAATTCCCGGCATTCCCGTCGCATCTCAAGAGGAGGCACTCTCAACAGGAAAGGCGAGAGGAACTCCAATATCGTACCACCATTCCAAGAGTCCCCCAGATGTCTCAGTCCATTCCAGAGGAACCTCTTTGCCCTGCACTGGCTCATCTTTCACGCCGAGGATCGACTCACACCACGGTGGCACGTGGGACAGCCCTGTGGGAAAGACTCGAGGGAAAATCACAGATCCTTTGATCCACGCGACGGGAAGCGTGACATTGCTGCTACAGCCTGGAAGGAAAGCGCACGTGCATCAACCCACTCGAGACGAGGCCTGACTCCCCTGGGGAGACTCCACAAGTACCCAAAGATCCATGTCAGCCCCTGAGAGGAATTCTCGGTTCCGGCCCTGATTCCACACAAGGTTTTTGGCCCCGGTATCCACGGGAGAGGAATCCCGAGAGGCCCCCTAGCACCTCGCATGGGGACTGGCCTCTCCTGAGGCCACCAGGGCGGGTCCCTGAGGTCCCCGTCGTAACTCGAGAACACTTGCCGCAACTCGAGAAAATCCAGGAAGTTCTCTCTTCCAGGCGAGATGAGGCCTATTTCCAATGAGGTGTCTGGAGACTAATGACACCTAACCTCTGGAACTTCGAAAGGGTCTTTCACACCCTTGCTGCAACTCAAGAAGTTCACCGCCATACCCGTCTCCACTCGAGAGGAAGCACGATGGTCCCGCCCACATCCAGAGGAGCCCCGTTTCCCCCTCGTAGCTCGAGATGAGGGATCCTTTCCCTGCTTTCAACGGCAAAGAATTCCCGTCGTTCCCGTCGCATCTCAAGAGGAGGCACTCTAAACAGGAAAGGCGAGAGGAACTCCATGGTCGTACCACCATTCCAAGAGTCCCCCAGATGTCTCAGTCCATTCCA
Organism: Capricornis sumatraensis; assembly: GCF_032405125.1. NCBI lineage: Eukaryota > Metazoa > Chordata > Mammalia > Artiodactyla > Bovidae > Capricornis > Capricornis sumatraensis. The sequence goes on from NW_027184612.1 coordinate 6,057,133, forward strand.
GAGGAACCTCTTTGCCCTGCACTGGCTCATCTTTCACGCCGAGGATCGACTCACACCACGGTGGCACGTGGGACAGCCCTGTGGGAAAGTCTCGAGGGAAAGCCTCGAGGGAAAACCAGAGATCCTTTTATCCATGCGACGGGAAGCGTGACATTGCTGCTACAGCCTGGAAGGAAAGCGCACGTGCATGCCCCCACTCGAGACGAGGCCTGACTCCCCTGGGGAGACTCCAGACGTACCCAAAGATCCATGTCAACCCCTGATAGGAATTCTCGGTTCCGGCCCTGACTCCACAAAAGGTTTTTGGCCCCGGTATCGACGGGAGATCAATCCCGAGAGGCCCCCTAGCAACTAGCATGGGGACTGGCCTTTCCTGAGGCCACCAGGGCGGGTCCCTGATGTCCCCGTCGTAACTCGAGAACACCTTCCGCAACTCGAGAAAATCCAGGAAGTTCTCCCTTCCAGGCGAGATGAGGCCTATTCCCGATGAGGCGTCTGGAGACTAATGACACCTAACCTCTGGAACTTCGAAAGGGTCTTTCACACCCTTGCTGCAACTCAAGAAGTTCACCGCCATACCCGTCTCCACTCGAGAGGAAGCACGATGGTCCCGCCCACATCCAGAGGAGCCCCGAATCCCCCTCGTAGCTCGAGATGAGGGATCCTTTCCCTGCTTTCAAGAGGAACGAATTCCCGGCATTCCCGTCGCATCTCAAGAGGAGGCACTCTCAACAGGAAAGGCGAGAGGAACTCCAATATCGTACCACCATTCCAAGAGTCCCCCAGATGTCTCAGTCCATTCCAGAGGAACCTCTTTGCCCTGCACTGGCTCATCTTTCACGCCGAGGATCGACGCACACCACGGTGGCACGTGGGACAGCCCTGTGGGAAAGCCTCGAGGGAAAGCCTCGAGGGAAAACCACAGATCCTTTGATCCACGCGACGGGAAGCGTGACATTGCTGCTACAGCATGGAAGGAAAGCGCACGTGCATGCCCCCACTCGAGACGAGGCCTGACTCCCCTGGGGAGACTCCAGAAGTACCCAAAGATCCATGTCAGCCCCTGAGAGGAATCCTCGGTTCCGGCCCTGACTCCACACAAGGTTTTTGGCCCCGGTATCGACGGGAGAGGAATCCCGAGAGGCCCCCTAGCAACTCGAATGAGGACAGGCCTCTCCTGAGGCCACCAGGGCGGGTCCCTGAGGTCCCCGTCGTAACTCGAGAACACCTGCCGCAACTCGAGAAAATCCAGGAAGTTCTCCCTTCCAGGCGAGATGAGGCCTATTTCCGATGAGGCGTCTGGAGACTAATGACACCTAACCTCTGGAACTTCGAAAGGGTCCTTCACACCCTTGCTGCAACTCAGGAAGTTCACCGCCATACCCGTCTCCACTCGAGAGGAAGCACGATGGTCCCGCCCACATCCAGAGGAGCCCCGTTTCCCCCTCGGAGCTCGAGATGAGGGATCCTTTCCCTGCTTTCAACGGGAAAGAATTCCCGGCGTTCCCGTCGCATCTCAAGAGGAGGCACTCTCAACAGGAAAGGCGAGAGGAACTCCATGGTCGTACCACCATTCCAAGAGTCCCCCAGATGTCTCAGTCCATTCCAGAGGAACCTCTTTGCCCTGCACTGGCTCATCTTTCACGCCGAGGATCGACTCACACCACGGTGGCACGTGGGACAGCCCTGTGGGAAAGCCTCGAGGGAAAGCCTCGAGGGAAAACCACAGATCCTTTGATCCACGCCACGGGAAGCATGACATTGCTGCTACAGCCTGGAAGGAAAGCGCACGTGCATGCCCCCACTCGAGACGAGGCCTGACTCCCCTGGGGAGACTCCAGAAGTACCCAAAGATCCATGTCAGCCCCTGAGAGGAATCCTCGGTTCCGGCCCCGACTCCAAACAAGGTTTTTGGTCCCGGTATCGACGTGAGAGGAATCCCGAGAGGCCCCCTAGCAACTCGCATGGGGACTGGCCTCTCCTGAGGCCACCAGGGCGGGTCCCTGAGGTCCCCGTTGTAACTCGAGAACACCTGCCGCAACTCGAGAAAATCCAGGAAGTTCTCCCTTCCAGGCGAGATGAGGCCTATTTCCGATGAGGCGTCAGGAGACTAATGACACCTAACCTCTGGAACTTCGAAAGGGTCTTTCACACCCTTGCTGCAACTCAAGAAGTTCACCGCCATACCCGTCTCCACTCGAGAGGAAGCACGATGGTCCCGCCCACATCCAGAGGAGCCCCGTTTCCCCCTCGTAGCTCGAGATGAGGGATCCTTTCCCTGCTTTCAACGGGAAAGAATTCCCGGCGTTCCCGTCGCATCTCAAGAGGAGGCACTCTCAAGAGGAAAGGCGAGAGGAACTCCATGGTCGTACCACCATTCCAAGAGTCCCCCAGATGTCTCAGTCCATTCCAGAGGAAACTCTTTGCCCTGCACTGGCTCATCTTTCACGCCGAGGATCGACTCACACCACGGTGGCACGTGGGACAGCCCTGTGGGAAAGCCTCGAGGGAAAGCCTCGAGGGAAAACCACAGATCTTTTGATCCACGCCACGGGAAGCGTGACATTGCTGCTACAGCCTGGAAGGAAAGCGCACGTGCATGCCCCCACTCGAGACGAGGCCTGACTCCCCTGGGGAGACTCCAGAAGTACCCAAAGATCCATGTCAGCCCCTGAGAGGAATCCTCGGTTCCGGCCCTGACTCCACACAAGGTTTTTGGCCCCGGTATCGACGGGAGAGGAATCCCGAGAGGCCCCCTAGCACCTCGCATGGGGACTGGCCTTTCCTGAGGCCATCAGGGCGGGTCCCTGAGATCCCCGTCGTAACTCGAGAACACCTGCCGCAACTCGAGAAAATCCAGGAAGTTCTCCCTTCCAGGCGAGATGAGGCCTATTTCCGATGAGGCGTCTGGAGACTAATGACACCTAACCTCTGGAACTTCGAAAGGGTCTTTCACACCCTTGCTGCAACTCAAGAAGTTCACCGCCATTCCCGTCTCCACTCGAGAGGAAGCACGATGGTCCCGCCCACATCCAGAGGAGCCCCGTTTCCCCCTCGGAGCTCGAGATGAGGGATCCTTTCCCTGCTTTCAACGGGAAAGAATTCCCGGCGTTCCCGTCGCATCTCAAGAGGAGGCACTCTCAACAGGAAAGGCGAGAGGAACTCCATGGTCGTACCACCATTCCAAGAGTCCCCCAGATGTCTCAGTCCATTCCAGAGGAACCTCTTTGCCCTGCACTGGCTCATCTTTCACGCCGAGGATCGACTCACACCACGGTGGCACGTGGGACAGCCCTGTGGGAAAGCCTCGAGGGAAAGCCTCGAGGGAAAACCACAGATCCTTTGATCCACGCCACGGGAAGCGTGACATTGCTGCTACAGCCTGGAAGGAAAGCGCACGTGCATGCCCCCACTCGAGACGAGGCCTGACTCCCCTGGGGAGACTCCAGAAGTACCCAAAGATCCATGTCAGCCCCTGAGAGGAATCCTCGGTTCCGGCCCTGACTCCAAACAAGGTTTTTGGTCCCGGTATCGACGTGAGAGGAATCCCGAGAGGCCCCCTAGCAACTCGCATGGGGACTGGCCTCTCCTGAGGCCACCAGGGCGGGTCCCTGAGGTCCCCGTCGTAACTCGAGAACACCTGCCGCAACTCGAGAAAATCCAGGAAGTTCTCCCTTCCAGGCGAGATGAGGCCTATTTCCGATGAGGCGTCAGGAGACTAATGACACCTAACCTCTGGAACTTCGAAAGGGTCTTTCACACCCTTGCTGCAACTCAAGAAGTTCACCGCCATACCCGTCTCCACTCGAGAGGAAGCACGATGGTCCCGCCCACATCCAGAGGAGCCCCGTTTCCCCCTCGTAGCTCGAGATGAGGGATCCTTTCCCTGCTTTCAACGGGAAAGAATTCCCGGCGTTCCCGTCGCATCTCAAGAGGAGGCACTCTCAACAGGAAAGGCGAGAGGAACTCCATGGTCGTACCACCATTCCAAGAGTCCCCCAGATGTCTCAGTCCATTCCAGAGGAACCTCTTTGCCCTGCACTGGCTCATCTTTCACGCCGAGGATCGACTCACACCACGGTGGCACGTGGGACAGCCCTGTGGGAAAGCCTCGAGGGAAAGCCTCGAGGGAAACCCACAGATCCTTTGATCCACGCCACGGGAAGCGTGACATTGCTGCTACAGCCTGGAAGGAAAGCGCACGTGCATGCCCCCACTCGAGACGAGGCCTGACTCCCCTGGGGAGACTCCAGAAGTACCCAAAGATCCATGTCAGCCCCTGAGAGGAATCCTCGGTTCCGGCCCTGACTCCACACAAGGTTTTTGGCCCCGGTATCGACGGGAGAGGAATCCCGAGAGGCCCCCTAGCACCTCGCATGGGTACTGGCCTTTCCTGAGGCCACCAGGGCGGGTCCCTGAGGTCCCCGTCGTAACTCGAGAACACCTGCCGCAACTCGAGAAAATCCAGGAAGTTCTCCCTTCCAGGCGAGATGAGGCCTATTTCCGATGAGGCGTCTGGAGACTAATGACACCTAACCTCTGGAACTTCGAAAGGGTCTTTCACACCCTTGCTGCAACTCAGGAAGTTCACCGCCATACCCGTCTCCACTCGAGAGGAAGCACGATGGTCCCGCCCACATCCAGAGGAGCCCCGTTTCCCCCTCGTAGCTCGAGATGAGGGATCCTTTCCCTGCTTTCAACGGGAAAGAATTCCCGGCGTTCCCGTCGCATCTCAAGAGGAGGCACTCTCAACAGGAAAGGCGAGAGGAACTCCATGGTCGTACCACCATTCCAAGAGTCCCCCAGATGTCTCAGTCCATTCCAGAGGAAGCTCTTTTCCCTGCACTGGCACGTTTTTCACGCCGAGGATCGACTCACACCACGGTGGCACGTGGGACAGCCCTGTGGGAAAGCCTCGAGGGAAAGCCTCGAGGGAAAACCACAGATCCTTTGATCCACGCCACCGGAAGCGTGACATTGCTGCTACAGCCTGAAAGGAAAGTGCACGTGCATGCCCCCACTCGAGACGAGGCCTGACTCCCCTGGGGAGACTCCAGAAGTACCCAAAGATCCATGTTAGCCCCTGAGAGGAATCCTCGGTTCCGGCCCTGACCCAACACAAGGTTTTTGGCCCTGGTATCGACGGGAGAGGTATCCCGAGAGGCCCCCTAGCAACTCGCATGGGGACTGGTCTCTCCTGAGGCCACCAGGGCGGGTCCCTGAGGTCCCCGTCGTAACTCGAGAACACCTGCCGCAACTCGAGAAAATCCAGGAAGTTCTCCCTTCCAGGCGAGATGAGGCCTATTTCCGATGAGGCGTCTGGAGACTAATGACACCTAACCTCTGGAACTTCGAAAGGGTCTTTCACACCCTTGCTGCAACTCAAGAAGTTCACCGCCATACCCGTCTCCACTCGAGAGGAAGCACGGTGGTCCCGCCCACATCCAGAGGAGCCCCGTTTCCCCATCGTAGCTCGAGATGAGGGATCCTTTCCCTGCTTTCAACGGGAAAGAATTCCCGGCGTTCCCGTCGCATCTCAAGAGGAGGCACTCTCAACAGGAAAGGCGAGAGGAACTCCATGGTCGTACCACCATTCCAAGAGTCCCCCAGATGTCTCAGTCCATTCCAGAGGAACCTCTTTGCCCTGCACTGGCTCATCTTTCACTCCGAGGATCGACTCACACCACGGTGGCACGTGGGACAGCCCTGTGGGAAAGCCTCGAGGGAAAGCCTCCAGGGAAAACCACAGATCCTTTGATCCACGCGACAGGAAGCGTGACATTGCTGCTACAGCCTGGAAGGAAAGCGCACGTGCATGCCCCCACTCGAGACGAGGCCTGACTCCCCTGGGGAGACTCCAGAAGTACCCAAAGATCCATGTCAGCCCCTGAGAGGAATCCTCGGTTCCGGCCCTGAATCCACACAAGGTTTTTGGCACCGGTATCGATGGGAGAGGAATCCCGAGAGGCCCCCTAGCAACTCGCATGGGGACTGGCCTCTCCTGAGGCCACCAGGGCGGGTCCCTGAGGTCCCCGTCGTAATTCGAGAACACCTGCCGCAACTCGAGAAAATCCAGGAAGTTCTTCCTTCAAGGCGAGATGAGGCCTATTTCCGATGAGGCGTCTGGAGACTAATGACACCTAACCTCTGGAACTTCGAAAGGGTCTTTCACACCCTTGCTGCAACTCAGGAAGTTCACTGCCATACCCGTCTCCACTCGAGAGGAAGCACGATGGTCCCGCCCACATCCAGAGGAGCCCCGTTTCCCCCTCGTAGCTCGAGATGAGGGATCCTTTCCCTGCTTTCAACGGGAAAGAATTCCCGGCGTTCCCGTCGCATCTCAAGAGGAGGCACTCTCAACAGGAAAGGCGAGAGGAACTCCATGGTCGTACCACCATTCCAAGAGTCCCCCAGATGTCTCAGTCCATTCCAGAGGAACCTCTTTGCCCTGCACTGGCTCATCTTTCACGCCGAGGATCGACTCACACCACGGTGGCAGGTGGGAGAGCCCAGTGGGAAAGCCTCGAGGGAAAGCCTCGAGGGAAAACCACAGATCCTTTGATCCACGCGACGGGAAGCGTGACATTGCTGCTACAGCCTGGAAGGAAAGCGCACGTGCATGCCCCCACTCGAGACGAGGCCTGACTCCCCTGGGGAGACTCCAGAAGTACCCAAAGATCCATGTCAGCCCCTGAGAGGAATCCTCTGTTCCGGCCCTGACTCCACACAAGGTTTTTGGCCCCGGTATCGACGGGAGAGGAATCCCGAGAGGCCCCTAGCAACTCGCATGGAGACTGGCTTCTCCTGAGGCCACCAGGGCGGGTCCCTGAGGTCCCCGTCGTAACTCGAGAACACCTGCCGCAACTCGAGAAAATCCAGGAAGTTCTCCCTTCCAGGCGAGATGAGGCCTATTTCCGATGAGGCGTCTGGAGACTAATGACACCTAACCTCTGGAACTTCGAAAGGGTCTTTCACACCCTTGCTGCAACTCAGGAAGTTCACCGCCATACCCGTCTCCACTAGAGAGTAAGCACGATGGTCCCGCCCACATCCAGAGGAGCCCCGTTTCCCCCTCGTAGCTCGAGATGAGGGATCCTTTCCCTGCTTTCAACGGGAAAGAATTCCCGGCGTTCCCGTCGCATCTCAAGAGGAGGCACTCTCAACAGGAAAGGCGAGAGGAACTCCATGGTCGTACCACCATTCCAAGAGTCCCCCAGATGTCTCAGTCCATTCCAGAGGAACCTCTTTGCCCTGCACTGGCTCATCTTTCACGCCGAGGATCGACTCACACCACGGTGGCACGTGGGACAGCCCTGTGGGAAAGCCTCGAGGGAAAGCCTCGAGGGAAAACCACAGATCCTTTGATCCACGCCACGGGAAGCGTGACATTGCTGCTACAGCCTGGAAGGAAAGCGCACGTGCATGCCCCCACTCGAGACGAGGCCTGACTCCCCTGGGGAGACTCCAGAAGTACCCAAAGATCCATGTCAGCCCCTGAGAGGAATCCTCGGTTCCGGCCCTGACTCCAAACAAGGTTTTTGGTCCCGGTATCGACGTGAGAGGAATCCCGAGAGGCCCCCTAGCAACTCGCATGGGGACTGGCCTCTCCTGAGGCCACCAGGGCGGGTCCCTGAGGTCCCCGTCGTAACTCGAGAACACCTGCCGCAACTCGAGAAAATCCAGGAAGTTCTCCCTTCCAGGCGAGATGAGGCCTATTTCCGATGAGGCGTCAGGAGACTAAAGACACCTAACCTCTGGAACTTCGAAAGGGTCTTTCACACCCTTGCTGCAACTCAAGAAGTTCACCGCCATACCCGTCTCCACTCGAGAGGAAGCACGATGGTCCCGCCCACATCCAGAGGAGCCCCGTTTCCCCCTTGTAGCTCGAGATGAGGGATCCTTTCCCTGCTTTCAACGGGAAAGAATTCCCGGCGTTCCCGTCGCATCTCAAGAGGAGGCACTCTCAACAGGAAAGGCGAGAGGAACTCCATGGTCGTACCACCATTCCAAGAGTCCCCCAGATGTCTCAGTCCATTCCAGAGGAACCTCTTTGCCCTGCACTGGCTCATCTTTCACGCCGAGGATCGACTCACACCACGGTGGCACGTGGGACAGCCCTGTGGGAAAGCCTCGAGGGAAAGCCTCGAGGGAAAACCACAGATCCTTTGATCCACGCCACGGGAAGCGTGACATTGCTGCTACAGCCTGGAAGGAAAGCGCACGTGCATGCCCCCACTCGAGACGAGGCCTGACTCCCCTGGGGAGACTCCAGAAGTACCCAAAGATCCATGTCAGCCCCTGAGAGGAATCCTCGGTTCCGGCCCTGACTCCACACAAGGTTTTTGGCCCCGGTATCGACGGGAGAGGAATCCCGAGAGGCCCCCTAGCACCTCGCATGGGGACTGGCCTTTCCTGAGGCCACCAGGGCGGGTCCCTGAGGTCCCCGTCGTAACTCGAGAACACCTGCCGCAACTCGAGAAAATCCAGGAAGTTCTCCCTTCCAGGCGAGATGAGGCCTATTTCCGATGAGGCGTCTGGAGACTAAAGACACCTAACCTCTGGAACTTCGAAAGGGTCTTTCACACCCTTGCTGCAACTCAGGAAGTTCACCGCCATACCCGTCTCCACTCGAGAGGAAGCACGATGGTCCCGGCCACATCCAGAGGAGCCCCGTTTCCCCCTCGTAGCTCGAGATGAGGGATCCTTTCCCTGCTTTCAACGGGAAAGAATTCCCGGCGTTCCCGTCGCATCTCAAGAGGAGGCACTCTCAACAGGAAAGGCGAGAGGAACTCCATGGTCGTACCACCATTCCAAGAGTCCCCCAGATGTCTCAGTCCATTCCAGAGGAAGCTCTTTTCCCTGCACTGGCACGTTTTTCACGCCGAGGATCGACTCACACCACGGTGGCACGTGGGACAGCCCTGTGGGAAAGCCTCGAGGGAGAGCCTCGAGGGAAAACCACAGATCCTTTGATCCACGCCACCGGAAGCGTGACATTGCTGCTACAGCCTGAAAGGAAAGTGCACGTGCATGCCCCCACTCGAGACGAGGCCTGACTCCCCTGGGGAGACTCCAGAAGTACCCAAAGATCCATGTCAGCCCCTGAGAGGAATCCTCGGTTCCGGCCCTGACCCAACACAAGGTTTTTGGCCCTGGTATCGACGGGAGAGGTATCCCGAGAGGCCCCCTAGCAACTCGCATGGGGACTGGTCTCTCCTGAGGCCACCAGGGCGGGTCCCTGAGGTCCCCGTCGTAACTCGAGAACACCTGCCGCAACTCGAGAAAATCCAGGAAGTTCTCCCTTCCAGGCGAGATGAGGCCTATTTCCGATGAGGCGTCTGGAGACTAATGACACCTAACCTCTGGAACTTCGAAAGGGTCTTTCACACCCTTGCTGCAACTCAAGAAGTTCACCGCCATACCCGTCTCCACTCGAGAGGAAGCACGGTGGTCCCGCCCACATCCAGAGGAGCCCCGTTTCCCCATCGTAGCTCGAGATGAGGGATCCTTTCCCTGCTTTCAACGGGAAAGAATTCCCGGCGTTCCCGTCGCATCTCAAGAGGAGGCACTCTCAACAGGAAAGGCGAGAGGAACTCCATGGTCGTACCACCATTCCAAGAGTCCCCCAGATGTCTCAGTCCATTCCAGAGGAACCTCTTTGCCCTGCACTGGCTCATCTTTCACGCCGAGGATCGACTCACACCACGGTGGCAGGTGGGAGAGCCCTGTGGGAAAGCCTCGAGGGAAAGCCTCGAGGGAAAACCACAGATCCTTTGATCCACGCCACGGGAAGCGTGACATTGCTGCTACAGCCTGGAAGGAAAGCGCACGTGCATGCCCCCAATCGAGACGAGGCCTGACTCCCCTGGGGAGACTCCAGAAGTACCCAAAGATCCATGTCAGCCCCTGAGAGGAATCCTCTGTTCCGGCCCTGACTCCACACAAGGTTTTTGGCCCCGGTATCGACGGGAGAGGAATCCCGAGAGGCCCCTAGCAACTCGCATGGGGACTGGCTTCTCCTGAGGCCACCAGGGCGGGTCCCTGAGGTCCCCGTCGTAACTCGAGAACAGCTGCCGCAACTCGAGAAAATCCAGGAAGTTCTCCCTTCCAGGCGAGATGAGGCCTATTTCCGATGAGGCGTCTGGAGACTAATGACACCTAACCTCTGGAACTTCGAAAGGGTCTTTCACACCCTTGCTGCAACTCAGGAAGTTCACCGCCATACCCGTCTCCACTAGAGAGTAAGCACGATGGTCCCGCCCACATCCAGAGGAGCCCCGTTTCCCCCTCGTAGCTCGAGATGAGGGATCCTTTCCCTGCTTTCAACGGGAAAGAATTCCCGGCGTTCCCGTCGCATCTCAAGAGGAGGCACTCTCAACAGGAAAGGCGAGAGGAACTCCATGGTCGTACCACCATTCCAAGAGTCCCCCAGATGTCTCAGTCCATTCCAGAGGAACCTCTTTGCCCTGCACTGGCTCATCTTTCACGCCGAGGATCGACTCACACCACAGTGGCACGTGGGACAGCCCTGTGGGAAAGCCTCGAGGGAAAGCCTCGAGGGAAAACCACAGATCCTTTGATCCACGCGACGGGAAGCGTGACATTGCTGCTACAGCCTGGAAGGAAAGCGCACGTGCATGCCCCCACTCGAGACGAGGCCTGACTCCCCTGGGGAGACTCCAGAAGTACCCAAAGATCCATGTCAGCCCCTGAGAGGAATCCTCGGTTCCGGCCCTGACTTCACACAAGGTTTTTGGCCCCGGTATCGACGGGAGAGGAATCCCGAGAGGCCCCCTAGCAACTCGCATGGGGACTGGCCTCTCCTGAGGCCACCAGGGCGGGTCCCTGAGGTCCCCGTCGTAACTCGAGAACACCTGCCGCAACTCGAGAAAATCCAGGAAGTTCTCCCTTCCAGGCGAGATGAGGCCTATTTCCGATGAGGCGTCTGGAGACTAATGACACCTAACCTCTGGAACTTCGAAAGGGTCTTTCACACCCTTGCTGCAACTCAAGAAGTTCACCGCCATACCCGTCTCCACTCGAGAGGAAGCACGATGGTCCCGCCCACATCCAGAGGAGCCCCGTTTCCCCCTCGTAGCTCGAGATGAGGGATCCTTTCCCTGCTTTCAACGGGAAAGAATTCCCGGCGTTCCCGTCGCATCTCAAGAGGAGGCACTCTCAACAGGAAAGGCGAGAGGAACTCCATGGTCGTACCACCATTCCAAGAGTCCCCCAGATGTCTCAGTCCATTCCAGAGGAAGCTCTTTTCCCTGCACTGGCACGTTTTTCACGCCGAGGATCGACTCACACCACGGTGGCACGTGGGACAGCCCTGTGGGAAAGCCTCGAGGGAGAGCCTCGAGGGAAAACCACAGATCCTTTGATCCACGCCACCGGAAGCGTGACATTGCTGCTACAGCCTGAAAGGAAAGTGCACGTGCATGCCCCCACTCGAGACGAGGCCTGACTCCCCTGGGGAGACTCCAGAAGTACCCAAAGATCCATGTCAGCCCCTGAGAGGAATCCTCGGTTCCGGCCCTGACCCAACACAAGGTTTTTGGCCCTGGTATCGACGGGAGAGGTATCCCGAGAGGCCCCCTAGCAACTCGCATGGGGACTGGTCTCTCCTGAGGCCACCAGGGCGGGTCCCTGAGGTCCCCGTCGTAACTCGAGAACACCTGCCGCAACTCGAGAAAATCCAGGAAGTTCTCCCTTCCAGGCGAGATGAGGCCTATTTCCGATGAGGCGTCTGGAGACTAATGACACCTAACCTCTGGAACTTCGAAAGGGTCTTTCACACCCTTGCTGCAACTCAAGAAGTTCACCGCCATACCCGTCTCCACTCGAGAGGAAGCACGGTGGTCCCGCCCACATCCAGAGGAGCCCCGTTTCCCCATCGTAGCTCGAGATGAGGGATCCTTTCCCTGCTTTCAACGGGAAAGAATTCCCGGCGTTCCCGTCGCATCTCAAGAGGAGGCACTCTCAACAGGAAAGGCGAGAGGAACTCCATGGTCGTACCACCATTCCAAGAGTCCCCCAGATGTCTCAGTCCATTCCAGAGGAACCTCTTTGCCCTGCACTGGCTCATCTTTCACGCCGAGGATCGACTCACACCACGGTGGCAGGTGGGAGAGCCCTGTGGGAAAGCCTCGAGGGAAAGCCTCGAGGGAAAACCACAGATCCTTTGATCCACGCCACGGGAAGCGTGACATTGCTGCTACAGCCTGGAAGGAAAGCGCACGTGCATGCCCCCAATCGAGACGAGGCCTGACTCCCCTGGGGAGACTCCAGAAGTACCCAAAGATCCATGTCAGCCCCTGAGAGGAATCCTCTGTTCCGGCCCTGACTCCACACAAGGTTTTTGGCCCCGGTATCGACGGGAGAGGAATCCCGAGAGGCCCCTAGCAACTCGCATGGGGACTGGCTTCTCCTGAGGCCACCAGGGCGGGTCCCTGAGGTCCCCGTCGTAACTCGAGAACAGCTGCCGCAACTCGAGAAAATCCAGGAAGTTCTCCCTTCCAGGCGAGATGAGGCCTATTTCCGATGAGGCGTCTGGAGACTAATGACACCTAACCTCTGGAACTTCGAAAGGGTCTTTCACACCCTTGCTGCAACTCAGGAAGTTCACCGCCATACCCGTCTCCACTAGAGAGTAAGCACGATGGTCCCGCCCACATCCAGAGGAGCCCCGTTTCCCCCTCGTAGCTCGAGATGAGGGATCCTTTCCCTGCTTTCAACGGGAAAGAATTCCCGGCGTTCCCGTCGCATCTCAAGAGGAGGCACTCTCAACAGGAAAGGCGAGAGGAACTCCATGGTCGTACCACCATTCCAAGAGTCCCCCAGATGTCTCAGTCCATTCCAGAGGAACCTCTTTGCCCTGCACTGGCTCATCTTTCACGCCGAGGATCGACTCACACCACGGTGGCACGTGGGACAGCCCTGTGGGAAAGCCTCGAGGGAAAGCCTCGAGGGAAAACCACAGATCCTTTGATCCACGCGACGGGAAGCGTGACATTGCTGCTACAGCCTGGAAGGAAAGCGCACGTGCATGCCCCCACTCGAGACGAGGCCTGACTCCCCTGGGGAGACTCCAGAAGTACCCAAAGATCCATGTCAGCCCCTGAGAGGAATCCTCGGTTCCGGCCCTGACTTCACACAAGGTTTTTGGCCCCGGTATCGACGGGAGAGGAATCCCGAGAGGCCCCCTAGCAACTCGCATGGGGACTGGCCTCTCCTGAGGCCACCAGGGCGGGTCCCTGAGGTCCCCGTCGTAACTCGAGAACACCTGCCGCAACTCGAGAAAATCCAGGAAGTTCTCCCTTCCAGGCGAGATGAGGCCTATTTCCGATGAGGCGTCTGGAGACTAATGACACCTAACCTCTGGAACTTCGAAAGGGTCTTTCACACCCTTGCTGCAACTCAAGAAGTTCACCGCCATACCCGTCTCCACTCGAGAGGAAGCACGATGGTCCCGCCCACATCCAGAGGAGCCCCGTTTCCCCCTCGTAGCTCGAGATGAGGGATCCTTTCCCTGCTTTCAACGGGAAAGAATTCCCGGCATTCCCGTCGCATCTCAAGAGGAGGCACTCTCAACAGGAAAGGCGAGAGGAACTCCATGGTCGTACCACCATTCCAAGAGTCCCCCAGATGTCTCAGTCCATTCCAGAGGAAGCTCTTTTCCCTGCACTGGCACGTTTTTCACGCCGAGGATCGACTCACACCACGGTGGCACGTGGGACAGCCCTGTGGGAAAGCCTCGAGGGAAAGCCTCGAGGGAAAACCACAGATCCTTTGATCCACGCCACCGGAAGCGTGACATTGCTGCTACAGCCTGAAATGAAAGTGCACGTGAATGCCCCCACTCGAGACGAGGCCTGACTCCCCTGGGGAGACTCCAGAAGTACCCAAAGATACATGTCAGCCCCTGAGAGGAATCCTCGGTTCCGGCCCTGACCCAACACAAGGTTTTTGGCCCCGGTATCGACGGGAGAGGAATCCCGAGAGGCCCCCTAGCAACTCGCATGGGGACTGGCCTCTCCTGAGGCCACCAGGGCGGGTCCCTGAGGTCCCGGTCGTAACTCGAGAACACCTGCCGCAACTCGAGAAAATCCAGGAAGTTCTCCCTTCCAGGCGAGATGAGGCCTATTTCCGATGAGGCGTCTGGAGACGAATGACACCTAACCTCTGGAACTTCGAAAGGGTCTTTCACACCCTTGCTGCAACTCAGGAAGTTCACCGCCATACCCGTCTCCACTCGAGAGGAAGCACGGTGGTCCCGCCCACATCCAGAGGAGCCCCGTTTCCCCCTCGTAGCTCGAGATGAGGGATCCTTTCCCTGCTTTCAACGGGAAAGAATTCCCGGCGTTCCCGTCGCATCTCAAGAGGAGGCACTCTCAACAGGAAAGGCGAGAGGAACTCCATGGTCGTACCACCATTCCAAGAGTCCCCCAGATGTCTCAGTCCATTCCAGAGGAACCTCTTTGCCCTGCACTGGCTCATCTTTCACTCCGAGGATCGACTCACACCACGGTGGCACGTGGGACAGCCCTGTGGGAAAGCCTCGAGGGAAAGCCTCCAGGGAAAACCACAGATCCTTTGATCCACGCGACAGGAAGCGTGACATTGCTGCTACAGCCTGGAAGGAAAGCGCACGTGCATGCCCCCACTCGAGACGAGGCCTGACTCCCCTGGGAAGACTCCGAAAGTACCCAAAGATCCATGTCAGCCCCTGAGAGGAATCCTCGGTTCCGGCCCTGAATCCACACAAGGTTTTTGGCCCCGGTATCGACGGGAGAGGAATCCCGAGAGGCCCCCTAGCAACTCGCATGGGGACTGGCCTCTCCTGAGGCCACCAGGGCGGGTCCCTGAGGTCCCCGTCGTAACTCGAGAACACCTGCTGCAACTCGAGAAAATCCAGGAAGTTCTTCCTTCCAGGCGAGATGAGGCCTATTTCCGATGAGGCGTCTGGAGACTAATGACACCTCACCTCTGGAACTTCGAAAGGGTCTTTCACACCCTTGCTGCAACTCAGGAAGTTCACCGCCATACCCGTCTCCACTCGAGAGGAAGCACGATGGTCCCGCCCACATCCAGAGGAGCCCCGTTTCCCCCTCGTAGCTCGAGATGAGGGATCCTTTCCCTGCTTTCAACGGGAAAGAATTCCCGGCGTTCCCGTCGCATCTCAAGAGGAGGCACTCTCAACAGGAAAGGCGAGAGGAACTCCATGGTCGTACCACCATTCCAAGAGTCCCCCAGATGTCTCAGTCCAATCCAGAGGAACCTCTTTGCCCTGCACTGGCTCATCTTTCACGCCGAGGATCGACTCACACCACGGTGGCACGTGGGACAGCCCTGTGGGAAAGTCTCGAGGGAAAGCCTCGAGGGAAAACCACAGATCGTTTGATCCACGCGACGGGAAGCGTGACATTGCTGCTACAGCCTGGAAGGAAAGCGCACGTGCATGCCCCCACTCGAGACGAGGCCTGACTCCCCTGGGGAGACTCCAGAAGTACCCAAAGATCCATGTCAGCCCCTGAGAGGAATCCTCGTTTCCGGCCCTGACTTCACACAAGGTTTTTGGCCCTGGTATCGACGTGAGAGGAATCCCGAGAGGCCCCCTAGCAACTCGCATGGGGACTGCCCTCTCCTGAGGCCACCAGGGCGGGTCCCTGAGGTCCCCGTCGTAACTCGAGAACACCTGCCGCAACTCGAGAAAATCCAGGAAGTTCTCCCTTCCAGGCGAGATGAGGCCTATTTCCGATGAGGCGTCTGGAGACTAATGACACCTAACCTCTGGAACTTCGAAAGGGTCTTTCACACCCTTGCTGCAACTCAAGAAGTTCACCGCCATACCCGTCTCCACTCGAGAGGAAGCACGATGGTCCCGCCCACATCCAGAGGAGCCCCGTTTCCCCCTCGTAGCTCGAGATGAGGGATCCTTTCCCTGCTTTCAACGGGAAAGAATTCCCGGCGTTCCCGTCGCATCTCAAGAGGAGGCACTCTCAACAGGAAAGGCGAGAGGAACTCCATGGTCGTACCACCATTTCAAGAGTCCCCCAGATGTCTCAGTCCATTCCAGAGGAACCTCTTTGCCCTGCACTGGCTCATCTTTCACGCCGAGGATCGACTCACACCACGGTGGCACGTGGGACAGCCCTGTGGGAAAGCCTCGAGGGAAAGCCTCGAGGGAAAACCACAGATCCTTTGATCCACGCCACGGGAAGCGTGACATTGCTGCTACAGCCTGGAAGGAAAGCGCAAGTGCATGCCCCCACTCGAGACGAGTCCTGACTCCCCTGGGGAGACTCCAGAAGTACCCAAAGATCCATGTCAGCCCCTGAGAGGAATCCTCGGTTCCGGCCCTGACTCCACACAAGGTTTTTGGCCCCGGTATCGACGGGAGAGGAATCCCGAGAGGCCCCCTAGCACCTCGCATGGGGACTGGCCTTTCCTGAGGCCACCAGGGCGGGTCCCTGAGGTCCCCGTCGTAACTCGAGAACACCTGCCGCAACTCGAGAAAATCCAGGAAGTTCTCCCTTCCAGGCGAGATGAGGCCTATTTCCGATGAGGCGTCAGGAGACTAATGACACCTAACCTCTGGAACTTCGAAAGGGTCTTTCACACCCTTGCTGCAACTCAAGAAGTTCACCGCCATACCCGTCTCCACTCGAGAGGAAGCACGATGGTCCCGCCCACATCCAGAGGAGCCCCGTTTCCCCCTCGGAGCTCGAGATGAGGGATCCTTTCCCTGCTTTCAACGGGAAAGAATTCCCGGCGTTCCCATCGCATCTTAAGTGGAGGCACTCTCAACAGGAAAGGCGAGAGGAACTCCATGGTCGTATCACCATTCCAAGAGTCCCCCAGATGTCTCAGTCCATTCCAGAGAAACCTCTTTTCCCTGCACTGGCAAATCTTTCACGCCGAGGATCGACTCACACCACGGTGGCACGTGGGACAGCCCTGTGGGAAAGCCTCGAGGGAAAGCCTCGAGGGAAAACCACAGATCCTATGATCCACGCCACCGGAAGCGTGACATTGCTGCTACAGCCTGAAAGGAAAGTGCACGTGCATGCCCACACTCGAGACGAGGCCTGACTCCCCTGGGGAGACTCCAGAAGTACCCAAAGATCCATGTCAGCCCCTGAGAGGAATCCTCGGTTCCGGCCCTGACTCCACACAAGGTTTTTGGCCCCGGTATCGACGGGAGAGGAATCCCGAGAGGCCCCCTAGCAACTCGCATGGGGACTGGCCTCTCCTGAGGCCACCAGGGCGGGTCCCTGAGGTCCCCGTCGTAACTCGAGAACACCTGCCGCAACTCGAGAAAATCCAGGAAGTTCTCCCTTCCAGGCGAGATGAGGCCTATTTCCGATGAGGGGTCTGGAGACTAATGACACCTAACCTCTGGAATTTCGAAAGGGTCTTTCACACCCTTGATGCAACTCAGGAAGTTCACTGCCATACCCGTCTCCACTCGAGAGGAAGCACGATGGTCCCGCCCACATCCAGAGGAGCCCCGTTTCCCCCTCGTAGCTCGAGATGAGGGATCCTTTCCCTGCTTTCAACGGGAAAGAATTCCCGGCGTTCCCGTCGCATCTCAAGAGGAGGCACTCTCAACAGGAAAGGCGAGAGGAATTCCATGGTCGTACCACCATTCCAAGAGTCCCCCAGATGTCTCAGTCCATTCCAGAGGAACCTCTTTGCCCTGCACTGGCTCATCTTTCACGCCGAGGATCGACTCACACCACGGTGGCACGTGGGACAGCCCTGTGGGAAAGCCTCGAGGGAAAGCCTCGAGGGAAAACCACAGATCCTTTGATCCACGCGACGGGAAGCGTGACATTGCTGCTACAGCCTGGAAGGAAAGCGCACGTGCATGCCCCCACTCGAGACGAGGCCTGACTCCCCTGGGGAGACTCCAGAAGTACCCAAAGATCCATGTCAGCCCCTGAGAGGAATCCTCGGTTCCGGCCCTGACTCCACACAAGGTTTTTCGCCCCGGTATCGACGTGAGAGGAATCCCGAGAGGCCCCCTAGCAACTCGCATGGGGACTGGCCTCTCCTGAAGCCACCAGGGCGGGTCCCTGAGGTCCCCGTCGTAACTCGAGAACACCTGCCGCAACTCGAGAAAATCCAGGAAGTTCTCCCTTCCAGGCGAGATGAGGCCTATTTCCGATGAGGCGTCTGGAGACTAATGACACCTAACCTCTGGAACTTCGAAAGGGTCTTTCACACCCTTGCTGCAACTCAAGAAGTTCACCGCCATACCCGTCTCCACTCGAGAGGAAGCACAATGGTCCCGCCCACATCCAGAGGAGCCCCGTTTCCCCCTCGTAGCTCGAGATGAGGGATCCTTTCCCTGCTTTCAACGGGAAAGAATTCCCGGCGTTCCCGTCGCATCTCAAGAGGAGGCACTCTCAACAGGAAAGGCGAGAGGAACTCCATGGTCGTACCACCATTCCAAGAGTCCCCCAGATGTCTCAGTCCATTCCAGAGGAAACTCTTTGCCCTGCACTGGCTCATCTTTCACGCCGAGGATCGACTCACACCACGGTGGCACGTGGGACAGCCCTGTGGGAAAGCCTCGAGGGAAAGCCTCGAGGGAAAACCACAGATCCTTTGATCCACGCCACGGGAAGCGTGACATTGCTGCTACAGCCTGGAAGGAAAGCGCACGTGCATGCCCCCACTCGAGACGAGGCCTGACTCCCCTGGGGAGACTCCAGAAGTACCCAAAGATCCATGTCAGCCCCTGAGAGGAATCCTCGGTTCTGGCCCTGACTCCACACAAGGTTTTTGGCCCCGGTATCGACTGGAGAGGAATCCCGAGAGGCCCCCTAGCAACTCGCATGGGGACGGCCTCTCCTGAGGCCACCAGGGCGGGTCCCTGAGGTCCCCGTCGTAACACGAGAACACCTGCCGCAACTCGAGAAACTCCAGGAAGTACTCCCTTCCAGGCGAGATAAGGCCTATTTCCGATGAGGCGTCTGGAGACTAATGACACCTAACCTCTGGAACTTCGAAAGGGTCTTTCACACCCTTGCTGCAACTCAAGAAGTACACCGCCATACTCGTCTCCACTCGAGAGGAAGCACGATGGTCCCGCCCACATCCAGAGGAGCCCCGTTTCCCCCTCGTAGCACGAGATGAGGGATCCTTTCCCTGCTTTCAAAGGGAAAGAATTCCCGGCGTTCCCGTCGCATCTCAAGAGGAGGCACTCTCAACAGGAAAGGCGAGAGGAACTCCATGGTCGTACCACCATTCCAAGAGTCCCCCAGATGTCTCAGTCCATTCCAGAGGAACCTCTTTGCCCTGCACTGGCTCATCTTTCACGCCGAGGATCGACTCACACCACGGTGGCACGTGGGACAGCCCTGTGGGAAAGCCTCGAGGGAAAGCCTCGAGGGAAAACCACAGATCCTTTGATCCATGCGACGGGAAGCGTGACATTGCTGCTACAGCCTGGAAGGAAAGCGCACGTGCATGCCCCCACACGAGACGAGGCCTGACTCCCCTGGGGAGACTCCAGAAGTACCCAAAGATCCATGTCAGCCCCTGAGAGGAATCCTCGGTTCCGGCCCTGACTTCACACAAGGTTTTTGGCCCCGGTATCGACGGGAGAGGAATCCCGAGAGGCCCCCTAGCAACTCGCATGGGGACTGGCCTCTCCTGAGGCACCAGGGTGGGTCCCTGAGGTCCCCGTCGTAACTCGAGAACACCTGCCGCAACTCGAGAAAATCCAGGAAGTTCTCCCTTCCAGGCGAGATGAGGCCTATTTCCGATGAGGCGTCTGGAGACTAATGACACCTAACCTCTGGAACTTCGAAAGGGTCTTTCACACCCTTGCTGCAACTCAAGAAGTTCACCGCCATACCCGTCTCCACTCGAGAGGAAGCACGATGGTCCCGCCCACATCCAGAGGAGCCCCGTTTCCCCCTCGTAGCTCGAGATGAGGGATCCTTTCCCTGCTTTCAACGGGAAAGAATTCCCGGCGTTCCCGTCGCATCTCAAGAGGAGGCACTCTCAACAGGAAAGGCGAGAGGAACTCCATGGTCGTACCACCATTCCAAGAGTCCCCCAGATGTCTCAGTCCATTCCAGAGGAACCTCTTTGCCCTGCACTGGCTCATCTTTCACGCCGAGGATCGACTCACACCACGGTGGCACGTGGGACAGCCCTGTGGGAAAGCCTCGAGGGAAAGCCTCGAGGGAAAACCACAGATCCTTTGATCCCCGCCACGGGAAGCGTGACATTGCTGCTACAGCCTGGAAGGAAAGCGCACGTGCATGCCCCCACTCGAGACGAGGCCTGACTCCCCTGGGGAGACTCCAGAAGTACCCAAAGATCCATGTCAGCCCCTGAGAGGAATCCTCGGTTCCGGCCCTGACTCCACACAAGGTTTTTGGCCCCGGTATCGACGGGAGAGGAATCCCGAGAGGCCCCCTAGCACCTCGCATGGGGACTGGCCTTTCCTGAGGCCACCAGGGCGGGTCCCTGAGGTACCCGTCGTAACTCGAGAACACCTGCCGCAACTCGAGAAAATCCAGGAAGTTCTCCCTTCCAGGCGAGATGAGGCCTATTTCCGATGAGGCGTCTGGAGACTAATGACACCTAACCTCTGGAACTTCGAAAGGGTCTTTCACACCCTTGCTGCAACTCAAGAAGTTCACCGCCATACCCGTCTCCACTCGAGAGGAAGCACGATGGTCCCGCCCACATCCAGAGGAGCCCCGTTTCCCCCTCGGAGCTCGAGATGAGGGATCCTTTCCCTGCTTTCAACGGGAAAGAATTCCCGGCGTTCCCATCGCATCTCAAGAGGAGGCACTCTCAACAGGAAAGGCGAGAGGAACTCCATGGTCGTATCACCATTCCAAGAGTCCCCCAGATGTCTCAGTCCATTCCAGAGGAACCTCTTTTCCCTGCACTGGCACATCTTTCACGCCGAGGATCGACTCACACCACGGTGGCACGTGGGACAGCCCTGTGGGAAAGCCTCGAGGGAAAGCCTCGAGGGAAAACCACAGATCCTTTGATCCACGCCACCGGAAGCGTGACATTGCTGCTACAGCCTGAAAGGAAAGTGCACGTGCATGCCCCCACTCGAGACGAGGCCTGACTCCCCTGGGGAGACTCCAGAAGTACCCAAAGATCCATGTCAGCCCCTGAGAGGAATCCTCGGTTCCAGCCCTGACTCCACACAAGGTTTTTGGCCCCGGTATCGACGGGAGAGGAATCCCGAGAGGCCCCCTAGCAACTCGCATGGGGACTGGCCTCTCCTGAGGCCACCAGGGCGGGTCCCTGAGGTCCCCGTCGTAACTCCAGAACACCTGCCGCAACTCGAGAAAATCCAGGAAGTTCTCCCTTCCAGGCGAGATGAGGCCTATTTCCGATGAGGCGTCTGGAGACTAATGACACCTAACCTCTGGAACTTCGAAAGGGTCTTTCACACCCTTGATGCAACTCAGGAAGTTCACCGCCATACCCGTCTCCACTCGAGAGGAAGCACGATGGTCCCGCCCACATCCAGAGGAGCCCCGTTTCCCCCTCGTAGCTCGAGATGAGGGATCCTTTCCCTGCTTTCAACGGGAAAGAATTCCCGGCGTTCCCGTCGCATCTCAAGAGGAGGCACTCTCAACAGGAAAGGCGAGAGGAACTCCATGGTCGTACCACCATTCCAAGAGTCCCCCAGATGTCTCAGTCCATTCCAGAGGAACCTCTTTGCCCTGCACTGGCTCATCTTTCACGCCGAGGATCGACTCACACCACGGTGGCACGTGGGACAGCCCTGTGGGAAAGCCTCGAGGGAAAGCCTCGAGGGAAAACCACAAATCCTTTGATCCACGCGACGGGAAGCGTGACATTGCTGCTACAGCCTGGAAGGAAAGTGCACGTGCATGCCCCCACTCGAGACGAGGCCTGACTCCCCTGGGGAGACTCCAGAAGTACCCAAAGATCCATGTCAGCCCCTGAGAGGAATCCTCGGTTCCGGCCCTGACTTCACACAAGGTTTTTGGCCCCGGTATCGACGTGAGAGGAATCCCGAGAGGCCCCCTAGCAACTCGCATGGGGACTGGCCTCTCCTGAGGCCACCAGGGCGGGTCCCTGAGGTCCCCGTCGTAACTCGAGAACACCTGCCGCAACTCGAGAAAATCCAGGAAGTTCTCCCTTCCAGGCGAGATGAGGCCTATTTCCGATGAGGCGTCTGGAGACTAATGACACCTAACCTCTGGAACTTCGAAAGGGTCTTTCACACCCTTGCTGCAACTCAAGAAGTTCACCGCCATACCCGTCTCCACTCGAGAGGAAGCACGATGGTCCCGCCCACATCCAGAGGAGCCCCGTTTCCCCCTCGTAGCTCGAGATGAGGGATCCTTTCCCTGCTTTCAACGGGAAAGAATTCCCGGCGTTCCCGTCGCATCTCAAGAGGAGGCACTCTCAACAGGAAAGGCGAGAGGAACTCCATGGTCGTACCACCATTCCAAGAGTCCCCCAGATGTCTCAGTCCATTCCAGAGGAACCTCTTTGCCCTGCACTGGCTCATCTTTCACGCCGAGGATCGACTCACACCACGGTGGCACGTGGGACAGCCCTGTGGGAAAGCCTCGAGGGAAAGCCTCGAGGGAAAACCACAGATCCTTTGATCCACGCCACGGGAAGCGTGACATTGCTGCTACAGCCTGGAAGGAAAGCGCACGTGCATGCCCCCACTCGAGACGAGGCCTGACTCCCCTGGGGAGACTCCAGAAGTACCCAAAGATCCATGTCAGCCCCTGAGAGGAATCCTCGGTTCCGGCCTTGACTCCACACAAGGTTTTTGGCCCCGGTATCGACGGGAGAGGAATCCCGAGAGGCCCCCGAGCACCTCGCATGGGGACTGGCCTTTCCTGAGGCCACCAGGGCGGGTCCCTGAGGTCCCCGTCGTAACTCGAGAACACCTGCCGCAACTCGAGAAAATCCAGGAAGTTCTCCCTTCCAGGCGAGATGAGGCCTATTTCCGATGAGGCGTCTGGAGACTAATGACACCTAACCTCTGGAACTTCGAAAGGGTCTTTCACACCCCTGATGCAACTCAGGAAGTTCACCGCCATACCCGTCTCCACTCGAGAGGAAGCACGATGGTCTCGCCCACATCCAGAGGAGCCCCGTTTCCCCCTCGTAGCTCGAGATGAGGGATCCTTTCCCTGCTTTCAACGGGAAAGAATTCCCGGCGTTCCCGTCGCATCTCAAGAGGAGGCACTCTCAACAGGAAAGGCGAAAAGAACTCCATGGTCGTACCACCATTCCAAGAGTCCCCCAGATGTCTCAGTCCATTCCAGAGGAACCTCTTTGCCCTGCACTGGCTCATCTTTCACGCCGAGGATCGACTCACACCACGGTGGCACGTGGGACAGCCCTGTGGGAAAGCCTCGAGGGAAAGCCTCGAGGGAAAACCACAGATCCTTTGATCCACGCCACGGGAAGCGTGACATTGCTGCTACAGCCTGGAAGGAAAGCGCACGTGCATGCCCCCACTCGAGACGAGGCCTGACTCCCCTGGGGAGACTCCAGAAGTACCCAAAGATCCATGTCAGCCCCTGAGAGGAATCCTCGGTTCCGGCCCTGACTCCACACAAGGTTTTTGGCCCCGGTATCGACGGGAGAGGAATCCCGAGAGGCCCCCTAGCACCTCGCATGGGGACTGGCCTTTCCTGAGGCCACCAGGGCGGGTCCCTGAGGTCCCCGTCGTAACTCGAGAACACCTGCCGCAACTCGAGAAAATCCAGGAAGTTCTCCCTTCCAGGCGAGATGAGGCCTATTTCCGATGAGGTGTCTGGAGACTAATGACACCTAACCTCTGGAACTTCGAAAGGGTCTTTCACACCCTTGCTGCAACTCAAGAAGTTCACCGCCATACCCGTCTCCAATCGAGAGGAAGCACGATGGTCCCACCCACATCCAGAGGAGCCCCGTATCCCCCTCGGAGCTCGAGATGAGGGATCCTTTCCCTGCTTTCAACGGGAAAGAATTCCCGGCGTTCCCGTCGCATCTCAAGAGGAGGCACTCTCAACAGGAAAGGCGAGAGGAACTCCATGGTCGTATCACCATTCCAAGAGTCCCCCAGATGTCTCAGTCCATTCCAGAGGAACCTCTTTTCCCTGCACTGGCACATCTTTCACGCCGAGGATCGACTCACACCACGGTGGCACGTGGGACAGCCCTGTGGGAAAGCCTCGAGGGAAAGCCTCGAGGGAAAACCACAGATCCTTTGATCCACGCCACCGGAAGCGTGACATTGCTGCTACAGCCTGAAAGGAAAGCGCACGTGCATGCCCCCACTAGAGACGAGGCCTGACTCCCCTGGGGAGACTCCAGAAGTACCCAAAGATCCATGTCAGCCCCTGAGAGGAATCCTCGGTTCCGGCCCTGACTTCACACAAGGTTCTTGGCCCCGGTATCGACGGGAGAGGAATCCCGAGAGGCCCCCTAGCATCTCGCATGGGGACTGGCCTCTCCTGAGGCCACCAGGGCGGGTCCCTGAGGTCCCCGTCGTAACTCGAGAACACCTGCCGCAACTCGAGAAAATCCAGGAAGTTCTCCCTTCCAGGCGAGATGAGGCCTATTTCCGATGAGGCGTCTGGAGACTAATGACACCTAACCTCTGGAACTTCGAAAGGGTCTTTCACACCCTTGCTGCAACTCAGGAAGTTCACCGCCATACCCGTCTCCACTCGAGAGGAAGCACGATGGTCCCGCCCACATCCAGAGGAGCCCCGTTTCGCCCTCGTAGCTCGAGATGAGGGATCCTTTCCCTGCTTTCAACGGGAAAGAATTCCCGGCGTTCCCGTCGCATCTCAAGAGGAGGCACTCTCAACAGGAAAGGCGAGAGGAACTCCATGGTCGTACCACCATTCCAAGAGTCCCCCAGATGTCTCAGTCCATTCCAGAGGAACCTCTTTGCCCTGCACTGGCTCATCTTTCACGCCGAGGATCGACTCACACCACGGTGGCACGTGGGACAGCCCTGTGGGAAAGCCTCGAGGGAAAGCCTCGAGGGAAAACCACAGATCCTTTGATCCACGCGACGGGAAGCGTGACATTGCTGCTACAGCCTGGATGGAAAGCGCACGTGCATGCCCCCACACGAGACGAGGCCTGACTCCCCTGGGGAGACTCCAGAAGTACCCAAAGATCCATGTCAGCCCCTGAGAGGCATCCTCGGTTCCGGCCCTGAGTCCACACAAGGTTTTTGGCCCCGGTGTCGACGGGAGAGGAATCCCGAGAGGCCCCCTAGCAACTCGCATGGGGACTGGCCTCTTCTGAGGCCACCAGGGCGGGTCCCTGAGGTCCCCGTCGTAACTCGAGAACACCTGCCGCAACTCGAGAAAATCCAGGAAGTTCTCCCTTCCAGGCGAGATGAGGCCTATTTCCGATGAGGCGTCTGGAGACTAATGACACCTAACCTCTGGAACTTCGAAAGGGTCTTTCACACCCTTGCTGCAACTCAAGAAGTTCACCGCCATACCCGTCTCCACTCGAGAGGAAGCACGATGGTCCCGCCCACATCCAGAGGAGCCCCGTTTCCCCCTCGTAGCTCGAGATGAGGGATCCTTTCCCTGCTTTCAACGGGAAAGAATTCCCGGCGTTCCCGTCGCATCTCAAGAGGAGGCACTCTCAACAGGAAAGGCGAGAGGAACTCCATGGTCGTACCACCATTCCAAGAGTCCCCCAGATGTCTCAGTCCATTCCAGCGGAAGCTCTTTGCCCTGCACTGGGTCATCTTTCACGCCGAGGATCGACTCACACCACGATGGCACGTGGGACAGCCCTGTGGGAAAGCCTCGAGGGAAAGCCTCAAGGGAAATCCACAGATCCTTTGATCCACGGCACGGGAAGCGTGACATTGCTGCTACAGCCTGGAAGGAAAGCGCACGTGCATGACCCCACTCGAGACGAGGCCTGACTCCCCTGGGGAGACTCCAGAAGTACCCAAAGATCCATGTCAGCCCCTGAGAGGAATCCTGGGTTCCGGCCCTGACTTCACACAAGGTTTTTGGCCCCGGTATCGACGGGAGAGGAATCCCGAGAGGCCCCCTAGCAACTCGCATGGGGACTGGCCTCTCCTGAGGCCACCAGGGCGGGTCCCTGAAGTCCCCGTCGTAACTCGAGAACACCTGCCGCAACTCGAGAAAATCCAGGAAGTTCTCCCTTCCAGGCGAGATGAGGCCTATTTCCGATGAGGCGTCTGGAGACTAATGACACCTAACCTCTGGAACTTCGAAAGGGTCTTTCACACCCTTGCTGCAACTCAGGAAGTTCACCACCATACCCGTCTCCACTCGAGAGGAAGCACGATGGTCCCGCCCACATCCAGAGGAGCCCCGTTTCCCCCTCGTAGCTCGAGATGAGGGATCCTTTCCCTGCTTTCAACGGGAAAGAATTCCCGGCGTTCCCGTCGCATCTCAAGAGGAGGCACTCTCAACAGGAAAGGCGAGAGGAACTCCATGGTCGTACCACCATTCCAAGAGTCCCCCAGATGTCTCAGTCCATTCCAGAGGAAACTCTTTGCCCTGCACTGGCTCATCTTTCACGCCGAGGATCGACTCACACCACGGTGGCACGTGGGACAGCCCTGTGGGAAAGCCTCGAGGGAAAGCCTCGAGGGAAAACCACAGATCCTTTGATCCACGCGACGGGAAGCGTGACATTGCTGCTACAGCCTGGAAGGAAAGCGCACGTGCATGCCCCCACTCGAGACGAGGCCTGACTCCCCTGGGGAGACTCCAGAAGTACCCAAAGATCCATGTCAGCCCCTGAGTGGAATCCTCGGTTCCGGCCCTGACTCCACACACGGTTTTTGGCCCCGGTATCGACGTGAGAGGAATCCCGAGAGGCCCCCTTGCAACTCGCATGGGGACTGGCCTCTCCTGAGGCCACCAGGGCGGGTCCCTGAGGTCCCCGTCGTAACTCGAGAACACCTGCCGCAACTCGAGAAAATCCAGGAAGTTCTCCCTTCCAGGCGAGATGAGGCCTATTTCCGATGAGGCGTCTGGAGACTAATGACACCTAACCTCTGGAACTTCGAAAGGGTCTTTCACACCCTTGCTGCAACTCAAGAAGTTCACCGCCATACCTGTCTCCACTCGAGAGGAAGCACGATGGTCCCGCCCACATCCAGAGGAGCCCCGTTTCCCCCTCGTAACTCGAGATGAGGGATCCTTTCCCTGCTTTCAACGGGAAAGAATTCCCGGCGTTCCCGTCGCATCTCAAGAGGAGGCACTCTCAACAGGAAAGGCGAGAGGAACTCCATGGTCGTACCACCATTCCAAGAGTCCCCCAGATGTCTCAGTCCATTCCAGAGGAACCTCTTTGCCCTGCACTGGCTCATCTTTCACGCCGAGGATCGACTCACACCACGGTGGCACGAGGGACAGCCCTGTGGGAAAGCCTCGAGGGAAAGCCTGGAGGGAAAACCACAGATCCTTTGATCCACGCGACGGGAAGCGTGACATTGCTGCTACAGCCTGGATGGAAAGCGCACGTGCATGCCCCCACACGGACGAGGCCTGACTCCCCTGGGGAGACTCCAGAAGTACCCAAAGATCCATGTCAGCCCCTGAGAGGCATCCTCGGTTCCGGCCCTGACTCCACACAAGGTTTTTGGCCCCGGTATCGACGGGAGAGGAATCCCGAGAGGCCCCCTAGCAACTCGCATGGGGACTGGCCTCTTCTGAGGCCACCAGGGCGGGTCCCTGAAGTCCCCGTCGTAACTCGAGAACACCTGCCGCAACTCTAGAAAATCCAGGAAGTTCTCCCTTCCAGGCGAGATGAGGCCTATTTCCGATGAGGCGTCTGGAGACTAATGACACCTAACCTCTGGAACTTCGAAAGGGTCTTTCACACCCTTGCTGCAACTCAAGAAGTTCACCGCCATACCCGTCTCCACTCGAGAGGAAGCACGATGGTCCCGCCCACATCCAGAGGAGCCCCGTTTCCCCCTCGTAGCTCGAGATGAGGGATCCTTTCCCTGCTTTCAACGGGAAAGAATTCCCGGCGTTCCCGTCGCATCTCAAGAGGAGGCACTCTCAACAGGAAAGGCGAGAGGAACTCCATGGTCGTACCACCATTCCAAGAGTCCCCCAGATGTCTCAGTCCATTCCAGAGGAAGCTCTTTGCCCTGCACTGGCTCATCTTTCACGCCGAGGATCGACTCACACCACGATGGCACGTGGGACAGCCCTGTGGGAAAGCCTCGAGGGAAAGCCTCAAGGGAAATCCACAGATCCTTTGATCCACGGCACGGGAAGCGTGACATTGCTGCTACAGCCTGGAAGGAAAGCGCACGTGCATGCCCCCACTCGAGACGAGGCCTGACTCCCCTGGGGAGACTCCAGAAGTACCCAAAGATCCATGTCAGCCCCTGAGAGGAATCCTCGGTTCCGGCCCTGACTTCACACAAGGTTTTTGGCCCCGGTATCGACGGGAGAGGAATCCCGAGAGGCCCCCTAGCAACTCGCATGGGGACTGGCCTCTCCTGAGGCCACCAGGGCGGGTCCCTGAAGTCCCCGTCGTAACTCGAGAACACCTGCCGCAACTCGAGAAAATCCAGGAAGTTCTCCCTTCCAGGCGAGATGAGGCCTATTTCCGATGAGGCGTCTGGAGACTAATGACACCTAACCTCTGGAACTTCGAAAGGGTCTTTCACACCCTTGCTGCAACTCAGGAAGTTCACCACCATACCCGTCTCCACTCGAGAGGAAGCACGATGGTCCCGCCCACATCCAGAGGAGCCCCGTTTCCCCCTCGTAGCTCGAGATGAGGGATCCTTTCCCTGCTTTCAACGGGAAAGAATTCCCGGCGTTCCCGTCGCATCTCAAGAGGAGGCACTCTCAACAGGAAAGGCGAGAGGAACTCCATGGTCGTACCACCATTCCAAGAGTCCCCCAGATGTCTCAGTCCATTCCAGAGGAAACTCTTTGCCCTGCACTGGCTCATCTTTCACGCCGAGGATCGACTCACACCACGGTGGCACGTGGGACAGCCCTGTGGGAAAGCCTCGAGGGAAAGCCTCGAGGGAAAACCACAGATCCTTTGATCCACGCGACGGGAAGCGTGACATTGCTGCTACAGCCTGGAAGGAAAGCGCACGTGCATGCCCCCACTCGAGACGAGGCCTGACTCCCCTGGGGAGACTCCAGAAGTACCCAAAGATCCATGTCAGCCCCTGAGTGGAATCCTCGGTTCCGGCCCTGACTCCACACACGGTTTTTGGCCCCGGTATCGACGTGAGAGGAATCCCGAGAGGCCCCCTTGCAACTCGCATGGGGACTGGCCTCTCCTGAGGCCACCAGGGCGGGTCCCTGAGGTCCCCGTCGTAACTCGAGAACACCTGCCGCAACTCGAGAAAATCCAGGAAGTTCTCCCTTCCAGGCGAGATGAGGCCTATTTCCGATGAGGCGTCTGGAGACTAATGACACCTAACCTCTGGAACTTCGAAAGGGTCTTTCACACCCTTGCTGCAACTCAAGAAGTTCACCGCCATACCCGTCTCCACTCGAGAGGAAGAACGATGGTCCCGCCCACATCCAGAGGAGCCCCGTTTCCCCCTCGTAACTCGAGATGAGGGATCCTTTCCCTGCTTTCAACGGGAAAGAATTCCCGGCGTTCCCGTCGCATCTCAAGAGGAGGCACTCTCAACAGGAAAGGCGAGAGGAACTCCATGGTCGTACCACCATTCCAAGAGTCCCCCAGATGTCTCAGTCCATTCCAGAGGAACCTCTTTGCCCTGCACTGGCTCATCTTTCACGCCGAGGATCGACTCACACCACGGTGGCACGTGGGACAGCCCTGTGGGAAAGCCTCGAGGGAAAGCCTGGAGGGAAAACCACAGATCCTTTGATCCACGCGACGGGAAGCGTGACATTGCTGCTACAGCCTGGATGGAAAGCGCACGTGCATGCCCCCACACGAGACGAGGCCTGACTCCCCTGGGGAGACTCCAGAAGTACCCAAAGATCCATGTCAGCCCCTGAGAGGCATCCTCGGTTCCGGCCCTGACTCCACACAAGGTTTTTGGCCCCGGTATCGACGGGAGAGGAATCCCGAGAGGCCCCCTAGCAACTCGCATGGGGACTGGCCTCTCCTGAGGCCACCAGGGCGGGTCCCTGAGGTCCCCGTCGTAACTCGAGAACACCTGCCGCAACTCGAGAAAATCCAGGAAGTTCTCCCTTCCAGGCGAGATGAGGCCTATTTCCGATGAGGCGTCTGGAGACTAATGACACCTAACCTCTGGAACTTCGAAAGGGTCTTTCACACCCTTGATGCAACTCAGGAAGTTCACCGCCATACCCGTCTCCACTCGAGAGGAAGCACGATGGTCCCGCCCACATCCAGAGAAGCCCCGTTTCCCCCTCGTAGCTCGAGATGAGGGATCCTTTCCCTGCTTTCAACGGGAAAGAATTCCCGGCGTTACCGTCGCATCTCAAGAGGAGGCACTCTCAACAGGAAAGGCGAGAGGAACTCCATGGTCGTACCACCATTCCAAGAGTCCCCCAGATGTCTCAGTCCATTCCAGAGGAACCTCTTTGCCCTGCACTGGCTCATCTTTCACGCCGAGGATCGACTCACACCACGGTGGCACGTGGGACAGCCCTGTGGAAAAGCCTCGAGGGAAAGCCTCGAGGGAAAACCACAGATCCTTTGATCCACGCGACGGGAAGCGTGACATTGCTGCTACAGCCTGGAAGGAAAGCGCACGTGCATGCCCCCACTCGAGACGAGGCCTGACTCCCCTGGGGAGACTCCAGAAGTACCCAAAGATCCATGTCAGCCCCTGAGAGGAATCCTCGGTTCCGGCCCTGACTCCACACAAGGTTTTTGGCCCCGGTATCGACGGGAGAGGAATCCCGAGAGGCCCCCTAGCACCTCGCATGGGGACTGGCCTTTCCTGAGGCCACCAGGGCGGGTCCCTGAGGTCCCCGTCGTAACTCGAGAACACCTGCCGCAACTCGAGAAAATCCAGGAAGTTCTCCCTTCCAGGCGAGATGAGGCCTATTTCCGATGAGGCGTCTGGAGACTAATGACACCTAACCTCTGGAACTTCGAAAGGGTCTTTCACACCCTTGCCGCAACTCAAGAAGTTCACCGCCATACCCGTCTCCACTCGAGAGGAAGCACGATGGTCCCGCCCACATCCAGAGGAGCCCCGTTTCCCCCTCGTAGCTCGAGATGAGGGATCCTTTCCCTGCTTTCAACGGGAAAGAATTCCCGGCGTTCCCGTCGCATCTCAAGAGGAGGCACTCTCAACAGGAAAGGCGAGAGGAACTCCATGGTCGTACCACCATTCCAAGAGTCCCCCAGATGTCTCAGTCCATTCCAGAGGAACCTCTTTGCCCTGCACTGGCTCATCTTTCACGCCGAGGATCGACTCACACCACGGTGGCACGTGGGACAGCCCTGTGGGAAAGCCTCGAGGGAAAGCCTCGAGGGAAATCCACAGATCCTTTGATCCACGCGACGGGAAGCGTGACATTGCTGCTACAGCCTGGAAGGAAAGCGCACGTGCATGCCCCCACTCGAGACGAGGCCTGACTCCCCTGGGGAGACTACAGAAGTACCCAAAGATCCATGTCAGCCCCTGAGAGGAATCCTCGGTTCCGGCCCTGACTCCACACACGGTTTTTGGCCCCGGTATCGACGTGAGAGGAATCCCGAGAGGCCCCCTTGCAACTCGCATGGGGAATGGCCTCTCCTGAGGCCACCAGGGCGGGTCCCTGAGGTCCCCGTCGTAACTCGAGAACACCTGCCGCAACTCGAGAAAATCCAGGAAGTTCTCCCTTCCAGGCGAGATGAGGCCTATTTCCGATGAGGCGGCAGGAGACTAATGACACCTAACCTCTGGAACTTCGAAAGAGTCTTTCACACCCTTGCTGCAACTCAAGAAGTTCACCGCCATACCCGTCTCCACTCGAGAGGAAGCACGATGGTCCCGCCCACATCCAGAGGAGCCCCTTTTCGCCCTCGTAGCTCGAGATGCGGGATCCTTTCCCTGCTTTCAACGGGAAAGAATTCCCGGCGTTCCCGTCGCATCTCAAGAGGAGGCACTCTCAACAGGAAAGGCGAGAGGAACTCCATGGTCGTACCACCATTCCAAGAGTCCCCCAGATGTCTCAGTCCATTCCAGAGGAACCTCTTTGCCCTGCACTGGCTCATCTTTCACTCCGAGGATCGACTCACACCACGGTGGCACGTGGGACAGCCCTGTGGGAAAGCCTCGAGGGAAAGCCTCGAGGGAAATCCACAGATCCTTTGATCCACGCCACGGGAAGCGTGACATTGCTGCTACAGCCTGGAAGGAAAGCGCACGTGCATGCCCCCACTCGAGACGAGGCCTGACTCCCCTGGGGAGACTCCAGAAGTACCCAAAGATCCATGTCAGCCCCTGAGAGGAATCCTCGGTTCCGGCCCTGACTCCACACAAGGTTTTTGGCCCCGGTATCGACGGGAGAGGAATCCCGAGAGGCCCCCTAGCACCTCGCATGGGGACTGGCCTTTCCTGAGGCCACCAGGGCGGGTCCCTGAGGTCCCCGTCGTAACTCGAGAACACCTGCCGCAACTCGAGAAAATCCAGGAAGTTCTCCCTTCCAGGCGAGATGAGGCCTATTTCCGATGAGGCGTCTGGAGACTAATGACACCTAACCTCTGGAACTTCGAAAGGGTCTTTCACACCCTTGCTGCAACTCAAGAAGTTCACCGCCATACCTGTCTCCACTCGAGAGGAAGCACGATGGTCCCGCCCACATCCAGAGGAGCCCCGTTTCCCCCTCGTAGCTCGAGATGAGGTATCCTTTCCCTGCTTTCAACGGGAAAGAATTCCCGGCGTTCCCGTCGCATCTCAAGAGGAGGCACTCTCAACAGGAAAGGCGAGAGGAACTCCATGGTCGTACCACCATTCCAAGAGTCCCCCAGATGTCTCAGTCCATTCCAGAGGAACCTCTTTGCCCTGCACTGGCTCATCTTTCACGCCGAGGATCGACTCACACCACGGTGGCACGTGGGACAGCCCTGTGGGAAA
The DNA here is from genome assembly GCF_032405125.1 of Capricornis sumatraensis. Lineage (NCBI taxonomy): Eukaryota > Metazoa > Chordata > Mammalia > Artiodactyla > Bovidae > Capricornis > Capricornis sumatraensis. The sequence goes on from NW_027184612.1 coordinate 6,090,179, forward strand.
GCCTCGAGGGAAAGCCTGGAGGGAAAACCACAGATCCTTTGATCCACGCGACGGGAAGCGTGACATTGCTGCTACAGCCTGGATGGAAAGCGCACGTGCATGCCCCCACACGAGACGAGGCCTGACTCCCCTGGGGAGACTCCAGAAGTACCCAAAGATCCATGTCAGCCCCTGAGAGGCATCCTCGGTTCCGGCCCTGACTCCACACAAGGTTTTTGGCCCCGGTATCGACGGGAGAGGAATCCCGAGAGGCCCCCTAGCAACTCGCATGGGGACTGGCCTCTCCTGAGGCCACCAGGGCGGGTCCCTGAGGTCCCCGTCGTAACTCGAGAACACCTGCCGCAACTCGAGAAAATCCAGGAAGTTCTCCCTTCCAGGCGAGATGAGGCCTATTTCCGATGAGGCGTCTGGAGACTAATGACACCTAACCTCTGGAACTTCGAAAGGGTCTTTCACACCCTTGATGCAACTCAGGAAGTTCACCGCCATACCCGTCTCCACTCGAGAGGAAGCACGATGGTCCCGCCCACATCCAGAGGAGCCCCGTTTCCCCCTCGTAGCTCGAGATGAGGGATCCTTTCCCTGCTTTCAACGGGAAAGAATTCCCGGCGTTCCCGTCGCATCTCAAGAGGAGGCACTCTCAACAGGAAAGGCGAGAGGAACTCCATGGTCGTACCACCATTCCAAGAGTCCCCCAGATGTCTCAGTCCATTCCAGAGGAACCTCTTTGCCCTGCACTGGCTCATCTTTCACGCCGAGGATCGACTCACACCACGGTGGCACGTGGGACAGCCCTGTGGGAAAGCCTCGAGGGAAAGCCTCGAGGGAAAACCACAAATCCTTTGATCCACGCGACGGGAAGCGTGACATTGCTGCTACAGCCTGGAAGGAAAGCGCACGTGCATGCCCCCACTCGAGACGAGGCCTGACTCCCCTGGGGAGACTCCAGAAGTACCCAAAGATCCATGTCAGCCCCTGAGAGGAATCCTCGGTTCCGGCCCTGACTTCACACAAGGTTTTTGGCCCCGGTATAGACGGGAGAGGAATCCCGAGAGGCCCCCTAGCAACTCGCATGGGGACTGGCCTCTCCTGAGGCCACCAGGGCGGGTCCCTGAGGTCCCCGTCGTAACTCGAGAACACCTGCCGCAACTCGAGAAAATCCAGGAAGTTCTCCCTTCCAGGCGAGATGAGGCCTATTTCCGATGAGGCGTCTGGAGACTAATGACACCTAACCTCTGGAACTTCGAAAGGGTCTTTCACACCCTTGCTGCAACTCAAGAAGTTCACCGCCATACCCGTCTCCACTCGAGAGGAAGCACGATGGTCCCGCCCACATCCAGAGGAGCCCCGTTTCCCCCTCGTAGCTCGAGATGAGGGATCCTTTCCCTGCTTTCAACGGGAAAGAATTCCCGGCGTTCCCGTCGCATCTCAAGAGGAGGCAATCTCAACAGGAAAGGCGAGAGGAACTCCATGGTCGTACCACCATTCCAAGAGTCCCCCAGATGTCTCAGTCCATTCCAGAGGAACCTCTTTGCCCTGCACTGGCTCATCTTTCACGCCGAGGATCGACTCACACCACGGTGGCACGTGGGACAGCCCTGTGGGAAAGCCTCGAGGGAAAGCCTCGAGGGAAAACCACAGATCCTTTGATCCACGCCACGGGAAGCGTGACATTGCTGCTACAGCCTGGAAGGAAAGCGCACGTGCATGCCCCCACTCGAGACGAGGCCTGACTCCCCTGGGGAGACTCCAGAAGTACCCAAAGATCCATGTCAGCCCCTGAGAGGAATCCTCGGTTCCGGCCTTGACTCCACACAAGGTTTTTGGCCCCGGTATCGACGGGAGAGGAATCCCGAGAGGCCCCCGAGCACCTCGCATGGGGACTGGCCTTTCCTGAGGCCACCAGGGCGGGTCCCTGAGGTCCCCGTCGTAACTCGAGAACACCTGCCGCAACTCGAGAAAATCCAGGAAGTTCTCCCTTCCAGGCGAGATGAGGCCTATTTCCGATGAGGCGTCTGGAGACTAATGACACCTAACCTCTGGAACTTCGAAAGGGTCTTTCACACCCTTGATGCAACTCAGGAAGTTCACCGCCATACCCGTCTCCACTCGAGAGGAAGCACGATGGTCCCGCCCACATCCAGAGGAGCCCCGTTTCCCCCTCGTAGCTCGAGATGAGGGATCCTTTCCCTGCTTTCAACGGGAAAGAATTCCCGGCGTTCCCGTCGCATCTCAAGAGGAGGCACTCTCAACAGGAAAGGCGAAAAGAACTCCATGGTCGTACCACCATTCCAAGAGTCCCCCAGATGTCTCAGTCCATTCCAGAGGAACCTCTTTGCCCTGCACTGGCTCATCTTTCACGCCGAGGATCGACTCACACCACGGTGGCACGTGGGACAGCCCTGTGGGAAAGCCTCGAGGGAAAGCCTCGAGGGAAAACCACAGATCCTTTGATCCACGCCACGGGAAGCGTGACATTGCTGCTACAGCCTGGAAGGAAAGCGCACGTGCATGCCCCCACTCGAGACGAGGCCTGACTCCCCTGGGGAGACTCCAGAAGTACCCAAAGATCCATGTCAGCCCCTGAGAGGAATCCTCGGTTCCGGCCCTGACTCCACACAAGGTTTTTGGCCCCGGTATCGACGGGAAAGGAATCCCGAGAGGCCCCCTAGCACCTCGCATGGGGACTGGCCTTTCCTGAGGCCACCAGGGCGGGTCCCTGAGGTCCCCGTCGTAACTCGAGAACACCTGCTGCAACTCGAGAAAATCCAGGAAGTTCTCCCTTCCAGGCGAGATGAGGCCTATTTCCGATGAGGTGTCTGGAGACTAATGACACCTAACCTCTGGAACTTCGAAAGGGTCTTTCACACCCTTGCTGCAACTCAAGAAGTTCACCGCCATACCCGTCTCCAATCGAGAGGAAGCACGATGGTCCCACCCACATCCAGAGGAGCCCCGTATCCCCCTCGGAGCTCGAGATGAGGGATCCTTTCCCTGCTTTCAACGGGAAAGAATTCCCGGCGTTCCCGTCGCATCTCAAGAGGAGGCACTCTCAACAGGAAAGGCGAGAGGAACTCCATGGTCGTATCACCATTCCAAGAGTCCCCCAGATGTCTCAGTCCATTCCAGAGGAACCTCTTTTCCCTGCACTGGCACATCTTTCACGCCGAGGATCGACTCACACCACGGTGGCACGTGGGACAGCCCTGTGGGAAAGCCTCGAGGGAAAGCCTCGAGGGAAAACCACAGATCCTTTGATCCACGCCACCGGAAGCGTGACATTGCTGCTACAGCCTGAAAGGAAAGCGCACGTGCATGCCCCCACTAGAGACGAGGCCTGACTCCCCTGGGGAGACTCCAGAAGTACCCAAAGATCCATGTCAGCCCCTGAGAGGAATCCTCGGTTCCGGCCCTGACTTCACACAAGGTTCTTGGCCCCGGTATCGACGGGAGAGGAATCCCGAGAGGCCCCCTAGCATCTCGCATGGGGACTGGCCTCTCCTGAGGCCACCAGGGCGGGTCCCTGAGGTCCCCGTCGTAACTCGAGAACACCTGCCGCAACTCGAGAAAATCCAGGAAGTTCTCCCTTCCAGGCGAGATGAGGCCTATTTCCGATGAGGCGTCTGGAGACTAATGACACCTAACCTCTGGAACTTCGAAAGGGTCTTTCACACCCTTGCTGCAACTCAGGAAGTTCACCGCCATACCCGTCTCCACTGGAGAGGAAGCACGATGGTCCCGCCCACATCCAGAGGAGCCCCGTTTCCCCCTCGTAGCTCGAGATGAGGGATCCTTTCCCTGCTTTCAACGGGAAAGAATTCCCGGCGTTCCCGTCGCATCTCAAGAGGAGGCACTCTCAACAGGAAAGGCGAGAGGAACTCCATGGTCGTACCACCATTCCAAGAGTCCCCCAGATGTCTCAGTCCATTCCAGAGGAACCTCTTTGCCCTGCACTGGCTCATCTTTCACGCCGAGGATCGACTCACACCACGGTGGCACGTGGGACAGCCCTGTGGGAAAGCCTCGAGGGAAAGCCTCGAGGGAAAACCACAGATCCTTTGATCCACGCGACGGGAAGCGTGACATTGCTGCTACAGCCTGGATGGAAAGCGCACGTGCATGCCCCCACACGAGACGAGGCCTGACTCCCCTGGGGAGACTCCAGAAGTACCCAAAGATCCATGTCAGCCCCTGAGAGGCATCCTCGGTTCCGGCCCTGACTCCACACAAGGTTTTTGGCCCCGGTATCGACGGGAGAGGAATCCCGAGAGGCCCCCTAGCAACTCGCATGGGGACTGGCCTCTTCTGAGGCCACCAGGGCGGGTCCCTGAGGTCCCCGTCGTAACTCGAGAACACCTGCCGCAACTCGAGAAAATCCAGGAAGTTCTCCCTTCCAGGCGAGATGAGGCCTATTTCCGATGAGGCGTCTGGAGACTAATGACACCTAACCTCTGGAACTTCGAAAGGGTCTTTCACACCCTTGCTGCAACTCAAGAAGTTCACCGCCATACCCGTCTCCACTCCAGAGGAAGCACGATGGTCCCGCCCACATGCAGAGGAGCCCCGTTTCCCCCTCGTAGCTCGAGATGAGGGATCCTTTCCCTGCTTTCAACGGGAAAGAATTCCCGGCGTTCCCGTCGCATCTCAAGAGGAGGCACTCTCAACAGGAAAGGCGAGAGGAACTCCATGGTCGTACCACCATTCCAAGAGTCCCCCAGATGTCTCAGTCCATTCCAGCGGAAGCTCTTTGCCCTGCACTGGCTCATCTTTCACGCCGAGGATCGACTCACACCACGATGGCACGTGGGACAGCCCTGTGGGAAAGCCTCGAGGGAAAGCCTCAAGGGAAATCCACAGATCCTTTGATCCACGGCACGGGAAGCGTGACATTGCTGCTACAGCCTGGAAGGAAAGCGCACGTGCATGCCCCCACTCGAGACGAGGCCTGACTCCCCTGGGGAGACTCCAGAAGTACCCAAAGATCCATGTCAGCCCCTGAGAGGAATCCTCGGTTCCGGCCCTGACTCCACACAAGGTTTTTGGCCCCGGTATCGACGGGAGAGGAATCCCGAGAGGCCCCCTAGCACCTCGCATGGGGACTGGCCTTTCCTGAGGCCACCAGGGCGGGTCCCTGAGGTCCCCGTCGTAACTCGAGAACACCTGCTGCAACTCGAGAAAATCCAGGAAGTTCTCCCTTCCAGGCGAGATGAGGCCTATTTCCGATGAGGTGTCTGGAGACTAATGACACCTAACCTCTGGAACTTCGAAAGGGTCTTTCACACCCTTGCTGCAACTCAAGAAGTTCACCGCCATACCCGTCTCCAATCGAGAGGAAGCACGATGGTCCCACCCACATCCAGAGGAGCCCCGTATCCCCCTCGGAGCTCGAGATGAGGGATCCTTTCCCTGCTTTCAACGGGAAAGAATTCCCGGCGTTCCCGTCGCATCTCAAGAGGAGGCACTCTCAACAGGAAAGGCGAGAGGAACTCCATGGTCGTATCACCATTCCAAGAGTCCCCCAGATGTCTCAGTCCATTCCAGAGGAACCTCTTTTCCCTGCACTGGCACATCTTTCACGCCGAGGATCGACTCACACCACGGTGGCACGTGGGACAGCCCTGTGGGAAAGCCTCGAGGGAAAGCCTCGAGGGAAAACCACAGATCCTTTGATCCACGCCACCGGAAGCGTGACATTGCTGCTACAGCCTGAAAGGAAAGCGCACGTGCATGCCCCCACTAGAGACGAGGCCTGACTCCCCTGGGGAGACTCCAGAAGTACCCAAAGATCCATGTCAGCCCCTGAGAGGAATCCTCGGTTCCGGCCCTGACTTCACACAAGGTTCTTGGCCCCGGTATCGACGGGAGAGGAATCCCGAGAGGCCCCCTAGCATCTCGCATGGGGACTGGCCTCTCCTGAGGCCACCAGGGCGGGTCCCTGAGGTCCCCGTCGTAACTCGAGAACACCTGCCGCAACTCGAGAAAATCCAGGAAGTTCTCCCTTCCAGGCGAGATGAGGCCTATTTCCGATGAGGCGTCTGGAGACTAATGACACCTAACCTCTGGAACTTCGAAAGGGTCTTTCACACCCTTGCTGCAACTCAGGAAGTTCACCGCCATACCCGTCTCCACTCGAGAGGAAGCACGATGGTCCCGCCCACATCCAGAGGAGCCCCGTTTCCCCCTCGTAGCTCGAGATGAGGGATCCTTTCCCTGCTTTCAACGGGAAAGAATTCCCGGCGTTCCCGTCGCATCTCAAGAGGAGGCACTCTCAACAGGAAAGGCGAGAGGAACTCCATGGTCGTACCACCATTCCAAGAGTCCCCCAGATGTCTCAGTCCATTCCAGAGGAACCTCTTTGCCCTGCACTGGCTCATCTTTCACGCCGAGGATCGACTCACACCACGGTGGCACGTGGGACAGCCCTGTGGGAAAGCCTCGAGGGAAAGCCTCGAGGGAAAACCACAGATCCTTTGATCCACGCGACGGGAAGCGTGACATTGCTGCTACAGCCTGGATGGAAAGCGCACGTGCATGCCCCCACACGAGACGAGGCCTGACTCCCCTGGGGAGACTCCAGAAGTACCCAAAGATCCATGTCAGCCCCTGAGAGGCATCCTCGGTTCCGGCCCTGACTCCACACAAGGTTTTTGGCCCCGGTATCGACGGGAGAGGAATCCCGAGAGGCCCCCTAGCAACTCGCATGGGGACTGGCCTCTTCTGAGGCCACCAGGGCGGGTCCCTGAGGTCCCCGTCGTAACTCGAGAACACCTGCCGCAACTCGAGAAAATCCAGGAAGTTCTCCCTTCCAGGCGAGATGAGGCCTATTTCCGATGAGGCGTCTGGAGACTAATGACACCTAACCTCTGGAACTTCGAAAGGGTCTTTCACACCCTTGCTGCAACTCAAGAAGTTCACCGCCATACCCGTCTCCACTCGAGAGGAAGCACGATGGTCCCGCCCACATGCAGAGGAGCCCCGTTTCCCCCTCGTAGCTCGAGATGAGGGATCCTTTCCCTGCTTTCAACGGGAAAGAATTCCCGGCGTTCCCGTCGCATCTCAAGAGGAGGCACTCTCAACAGGAAAGGCGAGAGGAACTCCATGGTCGTACCACCATTCCAAGAGTCCCCCAGATGTCTCAGTCCATTCCAGCGGAAGCTCTTTGCCCTGCACTGGCTCATCTTTCACGCCGAGGATCGACTCACACCACGATGGCACGTGGGACAGCCCTGTGGGAAAGCCTCGAGGGAAAGCCTCAAGGGAAATCCACAGATCCTTTGATCCACGGCACGGGAAGCGTGACATTGCTGCTACAGCCTGGAAGGAAAGCGCACGTGCATGCCCCCACTCGAGACGAGGCGTGACTCCCCTGGGGAGACTCCAGAAGTACCCAAAGATCCATGTCAGCCCCTGAGAGGAATCCTCGGTTCCGGCCCTGACTTCACACAAGGTTTTTGGCCCCGGTATCGACGGGAGAGGAATCCCGAGAGGCCCCCTAGCAACTCGCATGGGGACTGGCCTCTCCTGAGGCCACCAGGGCGGGTCCCTGAAGTCCCCGTCGTAACTCGAGAACACCTGCCGCAACTCGAGAAAATCCAGGAAGTTCTCCCTTCCAGGCGAGATGAGGCCTATTTCCGATGAGGCGTCTGGAGACTAATGACACCTAACCTCTGGAACTTCGAAAGGGTCTTTCACACCCTTGCTGCAACTCAGGAAGTTCACCACCATACCCGTCTCCACTCGAGAGGAAGCACGATGGTCCCGCCCACATCCAGAGGAGCCCCGTTTCCCCCTCGTAGCTCGAGATGAGGGATCCTTTCCCTGCTTTCAACGGGAAAGAATTCCCGGCGTTCCCGTCGCATCTCAAGAGGAGGCACTCTCAACAGGAAAGGCGAGAGGAACTCCATGGTCGTACCACCATTCCAAGAGTCCCCCAGATGTCTCAGTCCATTCCAGAGGAAACTCTTTGCCCTGCACTGGCTCATCTTTCACGCCGAGGATCGACTCACACCACGGTGGCACGTGGGACAGCCCTGTGGGAAAGCCTCGAGGGAAAGCCTCGAGGGAAAACCACAGATCCTTTGATCCACGCGACGGGAAGCGTGACATTGCTGCTACAGCCTGGAAGGAAAGCGCACGTGCATGCCCCCACTCGAGACGAGGCCTGACTCCCCTGGGGAGACTCCAGAAGTACCCAAAGATCCATGTCAGCCCCTGAGTGGAATCCTCGGTTCCGGCCCTGACTCCACACACGGTTTTTGGCCCCGGTATCGACGTGAGAGGAATCCCGAGAGGCCCCCTTGCAACTCGCATGGGGACTGGCCTCTCCTGAGGCCACCAGGGCGGGTCCCTGAGGTCCCCGTCGTAACTCGAGAACACCTGCCGCAACTCGAGAAAATCCAGGAAGTTCTCCCTTCCAGGCGAGATGAGGCCTATTTCCGATGAGGCGTCTGGAGACTAATGACACCTAACCTCTGGAACTTCGAAAGGGTCTTTCACACCCTTGCTGCAACTCAAGAAGTTCACCGCCATACCTGTCTCCACTCGAGAGGAAGCACGATGGTCCCGCCCACATCCAGAGGAGCCCCGTTTCCCCCTCGTAACTCGAGATGAGGGATCCTTTCCCTGCTTTCAACGGGAAAGAAATCCCGGCGTTCCCGTCGCATCTCAAGAGGAGGCACTCTCAACAGGAAAGGCGAGAGGAACTCCATGGTCGTACCACCATTCTAAGAGTCCCCCAGATGTCTCAGTCCATTCCAGAGGAACCTCTTTGCCCTGCACTGGCTCATCTTTCACGCCGAGGATCGACTCACACCACGGTGGCACGAGGGACAGCCCTGTGGGAAAGCCTCGAGGGAAAGCCTGGAGGGAAAACCACAGATCCTTTGATCCACGCGACGGGAAGCGTGACATTGCTGCTACAGCCTGGATGGAAAGCGCACGTGCATGCCCCCACACGAGACGAGGCCTGACTCCCCTGGGGAGACTCCAGAAGTACCCAAAGATCCATGTCAGCCCCTGAGAGGCATCCTCGGTTCCGGCCCTGACTCCACACAAGGTTTTTGGCCCCGGTATCGACGGGAGAGGAATCCCGAGAGGCCCCCTAGCAACTCGCATGGGGACTGGCCTCTTCTGAGGCCACCAGGGCGGGTCCCTGAAGTCCCCGTCGTAACTCGAGAACACCTGCCGCAACTCTAGAAAATCCAGGAAGTTCTCCCTTCCAGGCGAGATGAGGCCTATTTCCGATGAGGCGTCTGGAGACTAATGACACCTAACCTCTGGAACTTCGAAAGGGTCTTTCACACCCTTGCTGCAACTCAAGAAGTTCACCGCCATACCCGTCTCCACTCGAGAGGAAGCACGATGGTCCCGCCCACATCCAGAGGAGCCCCGTTTCCCCCTCGTAGCTCGAGATGAGGGATCCTTTCCCTGCTTTCAACGGGAAAGAATTCCCGGCGTTCCCGTCGCATCTCAAGAGGAGGCACTCTCAACAGGAAAGGCGAGAGGAACTCCATGGTCGTACCACCATTCCAGGAGTCCCCCAGATGTCTCAGTCCATTCCAGAGGAACCTCTTTTCCCTGCACTGGCACATCTTTCACGCCGAGGATCGACTCACACCACGGTGGCACGTGGGACAGCCCTGTGGGAAAGCCTCGAGGGAAAGCCTCGAGGGAAAACCACAGATCCTTTGATCCACGCCACCGGAAGCGTGACATTGCTACTACAGCTTGGAAGGATAGTACACGTGCATGCCCCCACTCGAGACAAGGCCTGACTCCCCTGGGGAGACTCCAGAAGTACCCAAAGATCCATGTCAGCCCCTGAGAGGAATCCTCGGTTCCGGCCCTGACTCCACACAAGGTTTTCGGCCCCGGTATCGACGGGAGAGGAATCCCGAGAGGCCCCCTAGCAACTCGCATGGGGACTGGCCTCTCCTGAGGCCACCAGGGCGGGTCCCTGAGGTCCCCGTCGTAACTTGAGAACACCTGCCGCAACTCGAGAAAATCCAGGAAGTTCTCCCTTCCAGGCGAGATGAGGCCTATTTCCGATGAGGCGGCAGGAGACTAATGACACCTAACCTCTGGAACTTCGAAAGAGTCTTTCACACCCTTGCTGCAACTCAAGAAGTTCACCGCCATACCCGTCTCCACTCGAGAGGAAGCACGATGGTCCCGCCCACATCCAGAGGAGCCCCTTTTCGCCCTCGTAGCTCGAGATGCGGGATCCTTTCCCTGCTTTCAACGGGAAAGAATTCCCGGCGTTCCCGTCGCATCTCAAGAGGAGGCACTCTCAACAGGAAAGGCGAGAGGAACTCCATGGTCGTACCACCATTCCAAGAGTCCCCCAGAAGTCTCAGTCCATTCCAGAGGAACCTCTTTGCCCTGCACTGGCTCATCTTTCACGCCGAGGATCGACTCACACCACGGTGGCACGTGGGACAGCCCTGTGGAAAAGCCTCGAGGGAAAGCCTCGAGGGAAATCCACAGATCCTTTGATCCACGCCACGGGAAGCGTGACATTGCTGCTACAGCCTGGAAGGAAAGCGCACGTGCATGCCCCCACTCGAGACGAGGCCTGACTCCCCTGGGGAGACTCCAGAAGTACCCAAAGATCCATGTCAGCCCCTGAGAGGAATCCTCGGTTCCGGCCCTGACTCCACACAAGGTTTTTGGCCCCGGTATCGACGGGAGAGGAATCCCGAGAGGCCCCCTAGCACCTCGCATGGGGACTGGCCTTTCCTGAGGCCACCAGGGCGGGTCCCTGAGGTCCCCGTCGTAACTCGAGAACACCTGCCGCAACTCGAGAAAATCCAGGAAGTTCTCCCTTCCAGGCGAGATGAGGCCTATTTCCGATGAGGCGTCTGGAGACTAATGACACCTAACCTCTGGAACTTCGAAAGGGTCTTTCACACCCTTGCTGCAACTCAAGAAGTTCACCGCCATACCTGTCTCCACTCGAGAGGAAGCACGATGGTCCCGCCCACATCCAGAGGAGCCCCGTTTCCCCCTCGTAGCTCGAGATGAGGTATCCTTTCCCTGCTTTCAACGGGAAAGAATTCCCGGCGTTCCCGTCGCATCTCAAGAGGAGGCACTCTCAACAGGAAAGGCGAGAGGAACTCCATGGTCGTACCACCATTCCAAGAGTCCCCCAGATGTCTCAGTCCATTCCAGAGGAACCTCTTTGCCCTGCACTGGCTCATCTTTCACGCCGAGGATCGACTCACACCACGGTGGCACGTGGGACAGCCCTGTGGGAAAGCCTCGAGGGAAAGCCTGGAGGGAAAACCACAGATCCTTTGATCCACGCGACGGGAAGCGTGACATTGCTGCTACAGCCTGGATGGAAAGCGCACGTGCATGCCCCCACACGAGACGAGGCCTGACTCCCCTGGGGAGACTCCAGAAGTACCCAAAGATCCATGTCAGCCCCTGAGAGGCATCCTCGGTTCCGGCCCTGACTCCACACAAGGTTTTTGGCCCCGGTATCGACGGGAGAGGAATCCCGAGAGGCCCCCTAGCAACTCGCATGGGGACTGGCCTCTCCTGAGGCCACCAGGGCGGGTCCCTGAGGTCCCCGTCGTAACTCGAGAACACCTGCCGCAACTCGAGAAAATCCAGGAAGTTCTCCCTTCCAGGCGAGATGAGGCCTATTTCCGATGAGGCGTCTGGAGACTAATGACACCTAACCTCTGGAACTTCGAAAGGGTCTTTCACACCCTTGATGCAACTCAGGAAGTTCACCGCCATACCCGTCTCCACTCGAGAGGAAGCACGATGGTCCCGCCCACATCCAGAGGAGCCCCGTTTCCCCCTCGTAGCTCGAGATGAGGGATCCTTTCCCTGCTTTCAACGGGAAAGAATTCCCGGCGTTCCCGTCGCATCTCAAGAGGAGGCACTCTCAACAGGAAAGGCGAGAGGAACTCCATGGTCGTACCACCATTCCAAGAGTCCCCCAGATGTCTCAGTCCATTCCAGAGGAACCTCTTTGCCCTGCACTGGCTCATCTTTCACGCCGAGGATCGACTCACACCACGGTGGCACGTGGGACAGCCCTGTGGGAAAGCCTCGAGGGAAAGCCTCGAGGGAAAACCACAAATCCTTTGATCCACGCGACGGGAAGCGTGACATTGCTGCTACAGCCTGGAAGGAAAGCGCACGTGCATGCCCCCACTCGAGACGAGGCCTGACTCCCCTGGGGAGACTCCAGAAGTACCCAAAGATCCATGTCAGCCCCTGAGAGGAATCCTCGGTTCCGGCCCTGACTTCACACAAGGTTTTTGGCCCCGGTATCGACGGGAGAGGAATCCCGAGAGGCCCCCTAGCAACTCGCATGGGGACTGGCCTCTCCTGAGGCCACCAGGGCGGGTCCCTGAGGTCCCCGTCGTAACTCGAGAACACCTGCCGCAACTCGAGAAAATCCAGGAAGTTCTCCCTTCCAGGCGAGATGAGGCCTATTTCCGATGAGGCGTCTGGAGACTAATGACACCTAACCTCTGGAACTTCGAAAGGGTCTTTCACACCCTTGCTGCAACTCAAGAAGTTCACCGCCATACCCGTCTCCACTCGAGAGGAAGCACGATGGTCCCGCCCACATCCAGAGGAGCCCCGTTTCCCCCTCGTAGCTCGAGATGAGGGATCCTTTCCCTGCTTTCAACGGGAAAGAATTCCCGGCGTTCCCGTCGCATCTCAAGAGGAGGCACTCTCAACAGGAAAGGCGAGAGGAACTCCATGGTCGTACCACCATTCCAAGAGTCCCCCAGATGTCTCAGTCCATTCCAGAGGAACCTCTTTGCCCTGCACTGGCTCATCTTTCACGCCGAGGATCGACTCACACCACGGTGGCACGTGGGACAGCCCTGTGGGAAAGCCTCGAGGGAAAGCCTCGAGGGAAAACCACAGATCCTTTGATCCACGCCACGGGAAGCGTGACATTGCTGCTACAGCCTGGAAGGAAAGCGCACGTGCATGCCCCCACTCGAGACGAGGCCTGACTCCCCTGGGGAGACTCCAGAAGTACCCAAAGATCCATGTCAGCCCCTGAGAGGAATCCTCGGTTCCGGCCTTGACTCCACACAAGGTTTTTGGCCCCGGTATCGACGGGAGAGGAATCCCGAGAGGCCCCCGAGCACCTCGCATGGGGACTGGCCTTTCCTGAGGCCACCAGGGCGGGTCCCTGAGGTCCCCGTCGTAACTCGAGAACACCTGCCGCAACTCGAGAAAATCCAGGAAGTTCTCCCTTCCAGGCGAGATGAGGCCTATTTCCGATGAGGCGTCTGGAGACTAATGACACCTAACCTCTGGAACTTCGAAAGGGTCTTTCACACCCTTGATGCAACTCAGGAAGTTCACCGCCATACCCGTCTCCACTCGAGAGGAAGCACGATGGTCCCGCCCACATCCAGAGGAGCCCCGTTTCCCCCTCGTAGCTCGAGATGAGGGATCCTTTCCCTGCTTTCAACGGGAAAGAATTCCCGGCGTTCCCGTCGCATCTCAAGAGGAGGCACTCTCAAAAGGAAAGGCGAAAAGAACTCCATGGTCGTACCACCATTCCAAGAGTCCCCCAGATGTCTCAGTCCATTCCAGAGGAACCTCTTTGCCCTGCACTGGCTCATCTTTCACGCCGAGGATCGACTCACACCACGGTGGCACGTGGGACAGCCCTGTGGGAAAGCCTCGAGGGAAAGCCTCGAGGGAAAACCACAGATCCTTTGATCCACGCCACGGGAAGCGTGACATTGCTGCTACAGCCTGGAAGGAAAGCGCACGTGCATGCCCCCACTCGAGACGAGGCCTGACTCCCCTGGGGAGACTCCAGAAGTACCCAAAGATCCATGTCAGCCCCTGAGAGGAATCCTCGGTTCCGGCCCTGACTCCACACAAGGTTTTTGGCCCCGGTATCGACGGGAGAGGAATCCCGAGAGGCCCCCTAGCACCTCGCATGGGGACTGGCCTTTCCTGAGGCCACCAGGGCGGGTCCCTGAGGTCCCCGTCGTAACTCGAGAACACCTGCCGCAACTCGAGAAAATCCAGGAAGTTCTCCCTTCCAGGCGAGATGAGGCCTATTTCCGATGAGGTGTCTGGAGACTAATGACACCTAACCTCTGGAACTTCGAAAGGGTCTTTCACACCCTTGCTGCAACTCAAGAAGTTCACCGCCATACCCGTCTCCAATCGAGAGGAAGCACGATGGTCCCACCCACATCCAGAGGAGCCCCGTATCCCCCTCGGAGCTCGAGATGAGGGATCCTTTCCCTGCTTTCAACGGGAAAGAATTCCCGGCGTTCCCGTCGCATCTCAAGAGGAGGCACTCTCAACAGGAAAGGCGAGAGGAACTCCATGGTCGTATCACCATTCCAAGAGTCCCCCAGATGTCTCAGTCCATTCCAGAGGAACCTCTTTTCCCTGCACTGGCACATCTTTCACGCCGAGGATCGACTCACACCACGGTGGCACGTGGGACAGCCCTGTGGGAAAGCCTCGAGGGAAAGCCTCGAGGGAAAACCACAGATCCTTTGATCCACGCCACCGGAAGCGTGACATTGCTGCTACAGCCTGAAAGGAAAGCGCACGTGCATGCCCCCACTAGAGACGAGGCCTGACTCCCCTGGGGAGACTCCAGAAGTACCCAAAGATCCATGTCAGCCCCTGAGAGGAATCCTCGGTTCCGGCCCTGACTTCACACAAGGTTCTTGGCCCCGGTATCGACGGGAGAGGAATCCCGAGAGGCCCCCTAGCATCTCGCATGGGGACTGGCCTCTCCTGAGGCCACCAGGGCGGGTCCCTGAGGTCCCCGTCGTAACTCGAGAACACCTGCCGCAACTCGAGAAAATCCAGGAAGTTCTCCCTTCCAGGCGAGATGAGGCCTATTTCCGATGAGGCGTCTGGAGACTAATGACACCTAACCTCTGGAACTTCGAAAGGGTCTTTCACACCCTTGCTGCAACTCAGGAAGTTCACCGCCATACCCGTCTCCACTCGAGAGGAAGCACGATGGTCCCGCCCACATCCAGAGGAGCCCCGTTTCCCCCTCGTAGCTCGAGATGAGGGATCCTTTCCCTGCTTTCAACGGGAAAGAATTCCCGGCGTTCCCGTCGCATCTCAAGAGGAGGCACTCTCAACAGGAAAGGCGAGAGGAACTCCATGGTCGTACCACCATTCCAAGAGTCCCCCAGATGTCTCAGTCCATTCCAGAGGAACCTCTTTGCCCTGCACTGGCTCATCTTTCACGCCGAGGATCGACTCACACCACGGTGGCACGAGGGACAGCCCTGTGGGAAAGCCTCGAGGGAAAGCCTGGAGGGAAAACCACAGATCCTTTGATCCACGCGACGGGAAGCGTGACATTGCTGCTACAGCCTGGATGGAAAGCGCACGTGCATGCCCCCACACGAGACGAGGCCTGACTCCCCTGGGGAGACTCCAGAAGTACCCAAAGATCCATGTCAGCCCCTGAGAGGCATCCTCGGTTCCGGCCCTGACTCCACACAAGGTTTTTGGCCCCGGTATCGACGGGAGAGGAATCCCGAGAGGCCCCCGAGCACCTCGCATGGGGACTGGCCTTTCCTGAGGCCACCAGGGCGGGTCCCTGAGGTCCCCGTCGTAACTCGAGAACACCTGCCGCAACTCGAGAAAATCCAGGAAGTTCTCCCTTCCAGGCGAGATGAGGCCTATTTCCGATGAGGCGTCTGGAGACTAATGACACCTAACCTCTGGAACTTCGAAAGGGTCTTTCACACCCTTGATGCAACTCAGGAAGTTCACCGCCATACCCGTCTCCACTCGAGAGGAAGCACGATGGTCCCGCCCACATCCAGAGGAGCCCCGTTTCCCCCTCGTAGCTCGAGATGAGGGATCCTTTCCCTGCTTTCAACGGGAAAGAATTCCCGGCGTTCCCGTCGCATCTCAAGAGGAGGCACTCTCAACAGGAAAGGCGAAAAGAACTCCATGGTCGTACCACCATTCCAAGAGTCCCCCAGATGTCTCAGTCCATTCCAGAGGAACCTCTTTGCCCTGCACTGGCTCATCTTTCACGCCGAGGATCGACTCACACCACGGTGGCACGTGGGACAGCCCTGTGGGAAAGCCTCGAGGGAAAGCCTCGAGGGAAAACCACAGATCCTTTGATCCACGCCACGGGAAGCGTGACATTGCTGCTACAGCCTGGAAGGAAAGCGCACGTGCATGCCCCCACTCGAGACGAGGCCTGACTCCCCTGGGGAGACTCCAGAAGTACCCAAAGATCCATGTCAGCCCCTGAGAGGAATCCTCGGTTCCGGCCCTGACTCCACACAAGGTTTTTGGCCCCGGTATCGACGGGAGAGGAATCCCGAGAGGCCCCCTAGCACCTCGCATGGGGACTGGCCTTTCCTGAGGCCACCAGGGCGGGTCCCTGAGGTCCCCGTCGTAACTCGAGAACACCTGCCGCAACTCGAGAAAATCCAGGAAGTTCTCCCTTCCAGGCGAGATGAGGCCTATTTCCGATGAGGTGTCTGGAGACTAATGACACCTAACCTCTGGAACTTCGAAAGGGTCTTTCACACCCTTGCTGCAACTCAAGAATTTCACCGCCATACCCGTCTCCAATCGAGAGGAAGCACGATGGTCCCGCCCACATCCAGAGGAGCCCCGTATCCCCCTCGGAGCTCGAGATGAGGGATCCTTTCCCTGCTTTCAACGGGAAAGAATTCCCGGCGTTCCCGTCGCATCTCAAGAGGAGGCACTCTCAACAGGAAAGGCGAGAGGAACTCCATGGTCGTATCACCATTCCAAGAGTCCCCCAGATGTCTCAGTCCATTCCAGAGGAACCTCTTTTCCCTGCACTGGCAGATCTTTCACGCCGAGGATCGACTCACACCACGGTGGCACGTGGGATAGCCCTGTGGGAAAGCCTCGAGGGAAAGCCTCGAGGGAAAACCACAGATCCTTTGATCCACGCCACCGGAAGCGTGACATTGCTGCTACAGCCTGAAAGGAAAGCGCACGTGCATGCCCCCACTAGAGACGAGGCCTGACTCCCCTGGGGAGACTCCAGAAGTACCCAAAGATCCATGTCAGCCCCTGAGAGGAATCCTCGGTTCCGGCCCTGACTTCACACAAGGTTCTTGGCCCCGGTATCGACGGGAGAGGAATCCCGAGAGGCCCCCTAGCATCTCGCATGGGGACTGGCCTCTCCTGAGGCCACCAGGGCGGGTCCCTGAGGTCCCCGTCGTAACTCGAGAACACCTGCCGCAACTCGAGAAAATCCAGGAAGTTCTCCCTTCCAGGCGAGATGAGGCCTATTTCCGATGAGGCGTCTGGAGACTAATGACACCTAACCTCTGGAAATTCGAAAGGGTCTTTCACACCCTTGCTGCAACTCAGGAAGTTCACCGCCATACCCGTCTCCACTCGAGAGGAAGCACGATGGTCCCGCCCACATCCAGAGGAGCCCCGTTTCCCCCTCGTAGCTCGAGATGAGGGATCCTTTCCCTGCTTTCAACGGGAAAGAATTCCCGGCGTTCCCGTCGCATCTCAAGAGGAGGCACTCTCAACAGGAAAGGCGAGAGGAACTCCATGGTCGTACCACCATTCCAAGAGTCCCCCAGATGTCTCAGTCCATTCCAGAGGAACCTCTTTGCCCTGCACTGGCTCATCTTTCACGCCGAGGATCGACTCACACCACGGTGGCACGAGGGAAAGCCCTGTGGGAAAGCCTCGAGGGAAAGCCTGGAGGGAAAACCACAGATCCTTTGATCCACGCGACGGGAAGCGTGACATTGCTGCTACAGCCTGGATGGAAAGCGCACGTGCATGCCCCCACACGAGACGAGGCCTGACTCCCCTGGGGAGACTCCAGAAGTACCCAAAGATCCATGTCAGCCCCTGAGAGGCATCCTCGGTTCCGGCCCTGACTCCACACAAGGTTTTTGGCCCCGGTATCGACGGGAGAGGAATCCCGAGAGGCCCCCTAGCAACTCGCATGGGGACTGGCCTCTTCTGAGGCCACCAGGGCGGGTCCCTGAAGTCCCCGTCGTAACTCGAGAACACCTGCCGCAACTCTAGAAAATCCAGGAAGTTCTCCCTTCCAGGCGAGATGAGGCCTATTTCCGATGAGGCGTCTGGAGACTAATGACACCTAACCTCTGGAACTTCGAAAGGGTCTTTCACACCCTTGCTGCAACTCAAGAAGTTCACCGCCATACCCGTCTCCACTCGAGAGGAAGCACGATGGTCCCGCCCACATCCAGAGGAGCCCCGTTTCCCCCTCGTAGCTCGAGATGAGGGATCCTTTCCCTGCTTTCAACGGGAAAGAGTTCCCGGCGTTCCCGTCGCATCTCAAGAGGAGGCACTCTCAACAGGAAAGGCGAGAGGAACTCCATGGTCGTACCACCATTCCAAGAGTCCCCCAGATGTCTCAGTCCATTCCAGAGGAAGCTCTTTGCCCTGCACTGGCTCATCTTTCACGCCGAGGATCGACTCACACCACGATGGCACGTGGGACAGCCCTGTGGGAAAGCCTCGAGGGAAAGCCTCAAGGGAAATCCACAGATCCTTTGATCCACGGCACGGGAAGCGTGACATTGCTGCTACAGCCTGGAAGGAAAGCGCACGTGCATGCCCCCACTCGAGACGAGGCCTGACTCCCCTGGGGAGACTCCAGAAGTACCCAAAGATCCATGTCAGCCCCTGAGAGGAATCCTCGGTTCCGGCCCTGACTTCACACAAGGTTTTTGGCCCCGGTATCGACGGGAGAGGAATCCCGAGAGGCCCCCTAGCAACTCGCATGGGGACTGGCCTCTCCTGAGGCCACCAGGGCGGGTCCCTGAAGTCCCCGTCGTAACTCGAGAACACCTGCCGCAACTCGAGAAAATCCAGGAAGTTCTCCCTTCCAGGCGAGATGAGGCCTATTTCCGATGAGGCGTCTGGAGACTAATGACACCTAACCTCTGGAACTTCGAAAGGGTCTTTCACACCCTTGCTGCAACTCAGGAAGTTCACCACCATACCCGTCTCCACTCGAGAGGAAGCACGATGGTCCCGCCCACATCCAGAGGAGCCCCGTTTCCCCCTCGTAGCTCGAGATGAGGGATCCTTTCCCTGCTTTCAACGGGAAAGAATTCCCGGCGTTCCCGTCGCATCTCAAGAGGAGGCACTCTCAACAGGAAAGGCGAGAGGAACTCCATGGTCGTACCACCATTCCAAGAGTCCCCCAGATGTCTCAGTCCATTCCAGAGGAAACTCTTTGCCCTGCACTGGCTCATCTTTCACGCCGAGGATCGACTCACACCACGGTGGCACGTGGGACAGCCCTGTGGGAAAGCCTCGAGGGAAAGCCTCGAGGGAAAACCACAGATCCTTTGATCCACGCGACGGGAAGCGTGACATTGCTGCTACAGCCTGGAAGGAAAGCGCACGTGCATGCCCCCACTAGAGACGAGGCCTGACTCCCCTGGGGAGACTCCAGAAGTACCCAAAGATCCATGTCAGCCCCTGAGTGGAATCCTCGGTTCCGGCCCTGACTCCACACACGGTTTTTGGCCCCGGTATCGACGTGAGAGGAACCCCGAGAGGCCCCCTTGCAACTCGCATGGGGACTGGCCTCTCCTGAGGCCACCAGGGCGGGTCCCTGAGGTCCCCGTCGTAACTCGAGAACACCTGCCGCAACTCGAGAAAATCCAGGAAGTTCTCCCTTCCAGGCGAGATGAGGCCTATTTCCGATGAGGCGTCTGGAGACTAATGACACCTAACCTCTGGAACTTCGAAAGGGTCTTTCACACCCTTGCTGCAACTCAAGAAGTTCACCGCCATACCCGTCTCCACTCGAGAGGAAGAACGATGGTCCCGCCCACATCCAGAGGAGCCCCGTTTCCCCCTCGTAACTCGAGATGAGGGATCCTTTCCCTGCTTTCAACGGGAAAGAATTCCCGGCGTTCCCGTCGCATCTCAAGAGGAGGCACTCTCAACAGGAAAGGCGAGAGGAACTCCATGGTCGTACCACCATTCCAAGAGTCCCCCAGATGTCTCAGTCCATTCCAGAGGAACCTCTTTGCCCTGCACTGGCTCATCTTTCACGCCGAGGATCGACTCACACCACGGTGGCACGTGGGACAGCCCTGTGGGAAAGCCTCGAGGGAAAGCCTGGAGGGAAAACCACAGATCCTTTGATCCACGCGACGGGAAGCGTGACATTGCTGCTACAGCCTGGATGGAAAGCGCACGTGCATGCCCCCACACGAGACGAGGCCTGACTCCCCTGGGGAGACTCCAGAAGTACCCAAAGATCCATGTCAGCCCCTGAGAGGCATCCTCGGTTCCGGCCCTGACTCCACACAAGGTTTTTGGCCCCGGTATCGACGGGAGAGGAATCCCGAGAGGCCCCCTAGCAACTCGCATGGGGACTGGCCTCTCCTGAGGCCACCAGGGCGTGTCCCTGAGGTCCCCGTCGTAACTCGAGAACACCTGCCGCAACTCGAGAAAATCCAGGAAGTTCTCCCTTCCAGGCGAGATGAGGCCTATTTCCGATGAGGCGTCTGGAGACTAATGACACCTAACCTCTGGAACTTCGAAAGGGTCTTTCACACCCTTGATGCAACTCAGGAAGTTCACCGCCATACCCGTCTCCACTCGAGAGGAAGCACGATGGTCCCGCCCACATCCAGAGAAGCCCCGTTTCCCCCTCGTAGCTCGAGATGAGGGATCCTTTCCCTGCTTTCAACGGGAAAGAATTCCCGGCGTTACCGTCGCATCTCAAGAGGAGGCACTCTCAACAGGAAAGGCGAGAGGAACTCCATGGTCGTACCACCATTCCAAGAGTCCCCCAGAAGTCTCAGTCCATTCCAGAGGAACCTCTTTGCCCTGCACTGGCTCATCTTTCACGCCGAGGATCGACTCACACCACGGTGGCACGTGGGACAGCCCTGTGGAAAAGCCTCGAGGGAAAGCCTCGAGGGAAAACCACAGATCCTTTGATCCACGCCACGGGAAGCGTGACATTGCTGCTACAGCCTGGAAGGAAAGCGCACGTGCATGCCCCCACTCGAGACGAGGCCTGACTCCCCTGGGGAGACTCCAGAAGTACCCAAAGATCCATGTCAGCCCCTGAGAGGAATCCTCGGTTCCGGCCCTGACTCCACACAAGGTTTTTGGCCCCGGTATCGACGGGAGAGGAATCCCGAGAGGCCCCCTAGCACCTCGCATGGGGACTGGCCTTTCCTGAGGCCACCAGGGCGGGTCCCTGAGGTCCCCGTCGTAACTCGAGAACACCTGCCGCAACTCGAGAAAATCCAGGAAGTTCTCCCTTCCAGGCGAGATGAGGCCTATTTCCCGATGAGGCGTCTGGAGACTAATGACACCTAACCTCTGGAACTTCGAAAGGGTCTTTCACACCCTTGCCGCAACTCAAGAAGTTCACCGCCATACCCGTCTCCACTCGAGAGGAAGCACGATGGTCCCGCCCACATCCAGAGGAGCCCCGTTTCCCCCTCGTAGCTCGAGATGAGGGATCCTTTCCCTGCTTTCAACGGGAAAGAATTCCCGGCGTTCCCGTCGCATCTCAAGAGGAGGCACTCTCAACAGGAAAGGCGAGAGGAACTCCATGGTCGTACCACCATTCCAAGAGTCCCCCAGATGTCTCAGTCCATTCCAGAGGAACCTCTTTGCCCTGCACTGGCACATCTTTCACGCCGAGGATCGACTCACACCACGGTGGCACGTGGGACAGCCCTGTGGGAAAGCCTCGAGGGAAAGCCTCGAGGGAAAACCACAGATCCTTTGATCCACGCCACCGGAAGCGTGACATTGCTACTATAGCTTGGAAGGATAGTACACGTGCATGCCCCCACTCGAGACAAGGCCTGACTCCCCTGGGGAGACTCCAGAAGTACCCAAAGATCCATGTCAGCGCCTGAGAGGAATCCTCGGTTCCGGCCCTGACTCCACACACGGTTTTTGGCCCCGGTATCGACGGGAGAGGAATCCCGAGAGGCCCCCTAGCAACTCGCATGGGGACTGGCCTCTCCTGAGGCCACCAGGGCGGGTCCCTGAGGTCCCCGTCGTAACTCGAGAACACCTGCCGCAACTCGAGAAAATCCAGGAAGTTCTCCCTTCCAGGCGAGATGAGGCCTATTTCCGATGAGGCGTCTGGAGACTAATGACACCTAACCTCTGGAACTTCGAAAGGGTCTTTCACACCCTTGCTGCAACTCAAGAAGTTCAACGCCATACCCGTCTCCACTCGAGAGGAAGCACGATGGTCCCGCCCACATCCAGAGGAGCCCCGTTTCCCCCTCGTAGCTCGAGATGAGGGATCCTTTCCCTGCTTTCAACGGGAAAGAATTCCCGGCGTTCCCGTCGCATCTCAATAGGAGGCACTCTCAACAGGAAAGGCGAGAGGAACTCCATGTTCGTACCACCATTCCAAGAGTCCCCCAGATGTCTCAGTCCATTCCAGAGGAAGCTCTTTGCCCTGCACTGGCTCATCTTTCACGCCGAGGATCGACTCACACCACGGTGGCACGTGGGACAGCCCTGTGGGAAAGCCTCGAGGGAAAGCCTCAAGGGAAATCCACAGATCCTTTGATCCACGCCACGGGAAGCGTGACATTGCTGCTACAGCCTGGAAGGAAAGCGCACGTGCATGCCCCCACTCGAGACGAGGCCTGACTCCCCTGGGGAGACTCCAGAAGTACCCAAAGATCCATGTCAGCCCCTGAGAGGAATCCTCGGTTCCGGCCCTGACTTCACACAAGGTTTTTGGCCCCGGTATCGACGGGAGAGGAATCGCGAGAGGCCCCCTAGCAACTCGCATGGGGACTGGCCTCTCCTGAGGTCACCAGGGCGGGTCCCTGAGGTCCCCGTCGTAACTCGAGAACACCTGCCGCAACTCGAGAAAATCCAGGAAGTTCTCCCTTCCAGGCGAGATGAGGCCTATTTCCGATGAGGCGTCTGGAGACTAATGACACCTAACGTCTGGAAATTCGAAAGGGTCTTTCACACCCTTGCTGCAACTCAGGAAGTTCACCGCCATACCCGTCTCCACTCGAGAGGAAGCACGATGGTCCCGCCCACATCCAGAGGAGCCCCGTTTCCCCCTCGTAGCTCGAGATGAGGGATCCTTTCCCTGCTTTCAACGGGAAAGAATTCCCGGCGTTCCCGTCGCATCTCAAGAGGAGGCACTCTCAACAGGAAAGGCGAGAGGAACTCCATGGTCGTACCACCATTCCAAGAGTCCCCCAGATGTCTCAGTCCATTCCAGAGGAACCTCTTTGCCCTGCACTGGCTCATCTTTCACGCCGAGGATCGACTCACACCACGGTGGCACGTGGGACAGCCCTGTGGAAAAGCCTCGAGGGAAAGCCTCGAGGGAAAACCACAGATCCTTTGATCCACGCCACCGGAAGCGTGACATTGCTGCTACAGCTTGGAAGGATAGTGCACGTGCATGCCCCCACTCGAGACAAGGCCTGACTCCCCTGGGGAGACTCCAGAAGTACCCAAAGATCCATGTCAGCCCCTGAGAGGAATCCTCGGTTCCGGCCCTGACTCCACACACAGTTTTTGGCCCAGGTATCGACGTGAGAGGAATCCCGAGAGGCCCACTAGAAACTCGCATGGGGACTGGCCTCTCCTGAGGCCACCAGGGAGCGTCCCTGAGGTCCCCATCGCAACTCGAGAACACCTGCCGCAACTCGAGAAAATCCAGGAAGTTCTCCCTTCCAGGCGAGATGAGGCCTATTTCCGATGAGGCGTCTGGAGACTAATGACACCTAACCTCTGGAACTTCGAAAGGGTCTTTCACACCCTTGCTGCAACTCAAGAAGTTCACCGCCATACCCGTCTCCACTCGAGAGGAAGCACGATGGTCCCGCCCACATCCAGAGGAGCCCCGTTTCCCCCTCGTAGCTCGAGATGCGGGATCCTTTCCCTGCTTTCAACGGGAAAGAATTCCCGGCGTTCCCGTTGCATCTCAAGAGGAGGCACTCTCAACAGGAAAGGCGAGAGGAACTCCATGGTCGTACCACCATTCCAAGAGTCCCCCAGATGTCTCAGTCCATTCCAGAGGAACCTCTTTGCCCTGCACTGGCTCATCTTTCACGCCGAGGATCGACTCACACCACGGTGGCACTTGGGACAGCCCTGTGGGAAAGCCTCGAGGGAAAGCCTCAAGGGAAATCCACAGATCCTTTGATCCACGCCACGGGAAGCGTGACATTGCTGCTACAGCCTGGAAGGAAAGCGCACGTGCATGCCCCCACTCGAGACGAGGCCTGACTCCCCTGGGGAGACTCCAGAAGTACCCAAAGATCCATGTCAGCCCCTGAGAGGAATCCTCGGTTCCGGCCCGGACACCACACAAGGTTTTTGGCCCCAGTATCGACGGGAGAGGAATCCCGAGAGGCCCCCTAGCACCTCGCATGGGGACTGGCCTTTCCTGAGGCCACCAGGGCGGGTCCCTGAGGTCCCCGTCGTAACTCGAGAACACCTGCCGCAACTCGAGAAAATCCAGGAAGTTCTCCCTTCCAGGCGAGATGAGGCCTATTTCCGATGAGGCGTCTGGAGACTAATGACACCTAACCTCTGGAACTTCGAAAGGGTCTTTCACACCCTTGCTGCAACTCAAGAAGTTCACCGCCATACCTGTCTCCACTCGAGAGGAAGCACGATGGTCCCGCCCACATCCAGAGGAGCCCCGTTTCCCCCTCGTAGCTCGAGATGAGGGATCCTTTCCCTGCTTTCAACGGGAAAGAATTCCAGGCGTTCCTGTCGCATCTCAAGAGGAGGCACTCTCAACAGGAAAGGCGAGAGGAACTCCATGGTCGTACCACCATTCCAAGAGTCCCCCAGATGTCTCAGTCCATTCCAGAGGAACCTCTTTGCCCTGCACTGGCTCATCTTTCACGCCGAGGATCGACTCACACCACGGTGGCACGTGGGACAGCCCTGTGGGAAAGCCTCGAGGGAAAGCCTGGAGGGAAAACCACAGATCCTTTGATCCACGCGACGGGAAGCGTGACATTGCTGCTACAGCCTGGATGGAAAGCGCACGTGCATGCCCCCACACGAGACGAGGCCTGACTCCCCTGCGGAGACTCCAGAAGTACCCAAAGATCCATGTCAGCCCCTGAGAGGCATCCTCGGTTCCGGCCCTGACTCCACACAAGGTTTTTGGCCCCGGTATCGACGGGAGAGGAATCCCGAGAGGCCCCCTAGCAACTCGCATGGGGACTGGCCTCTCCTGAGGCCACCAGGGCGGGTCCCTGAGGTCCCCGTCGTAACTCGAGAACACCTGCCGCAACTCGAGAAAATCCAGGAAGTTCTCCCTTCCAGGCGAGATGAGGCCTATTTCCGATGAGGCGTCTGGAGACTAATGACACCTAACCTCTGGAACTTCGAAAGGGTCTTTCACACCCTTGCTGCAACTCAAGAAGTTCACCGCCATACCCGTCTCCACTCGAGAGGAAGCACGATGGTCCCGCCCACATCCAGAGGAGCCCCGTTTCCCCCTCGTAGCTCGAGATGAGGGATCCTTTCCCTGCTTTCAACGGGAAAGAATTCCCGGCGTTCCCGTCGCATCTCAAGAGGAGGCACTCTCAACAGGAAAGGCGAGAGGAACTCCATGGTCGTACCACCATTCCAAGAGTCCCCCAGATGTCTCAGTCCATTCCAGAGGAAGCTCTTTGCCCTGCACTGGCTCATCTTTCACGCCGAGGATCGACTCACACCACGGTGGCACGTGGGACAGCCCTGTGGGAAAGCCTCGAGGGAAAGCCTCAAGGGAAATCCACAGATCCTTTGATCCACGCCACGGGAAGCGTGACATTGCTGCTACAGCCTGGAAGGAAAGCGCACGTGCATGCCCCCACTCGAGACGAGGCCTGACTCCCCTGGGGAGACTCCAGAAGTACCCAAAGATCCATGTCAGCCCCTGAGAGGAATCCTCGGTTCCGGCCCTGACTTCACACAAGGTTTTTGGCCCCGGTATCGACGGGAGAGGAATCGCGAGAGGCCCCCTAGCAACTCGCATGGGGACTGGCCTCTCCTGAGGTCACCAGGGCGGGTCCCTGAGGTCCCCGTCGTAACTCGAGAACACCTGCCGCAACTCGAGAAAATCCAGGAAGTTCTCCCTTCCAGGCGAGATGAGGCCTATTTCCGATGAGGCGTCTGGAGACTAATGACACCTAACCTCTGGAACTTCGAAAGGTTCTTTCACACCCTTGCTGCAACTCAGGAAGTTCACCGCCATACCCGTCTCCACTCGAGAGGAAGCACGATGGTCCCGCCCACATCCAGAGGAGCCCCGTTTCCCCCTCGTAGCTCGAGATGCGGGATCCTTTCCCTGCTTTCAACGGGAAAGAATTCCCGGCGTTCCCGTTGCATCTCAAGGGGAGGCACTCTCAACAGGAAAGGCGAGAGGAACTCCATGGTCGTACCACCATTCCAAGAGTCCCCCAGATGTCTCAGTCCATTCCAGAGGAACCTCTTTGCCCTGCACTGGCTCATCTTTCACGCCGAGGATCGACTCACACCACGGTGGCACGTGGGACAGCCCTGTGGGAAAGCCTCGAGGGAAAGCCTCAAGGGAAATCCACAGATCCTTTGATCCACGCCACGGGAAGCGTGACATTGCTGCTACAGCCTGGAAGGAAAGCGCACGTGCATGCCCCCACTCGAGACGAGGCCTGACTCCCCTGGGGAGACTCCAGAAGTACCCAAAGATCCATGTCAGCCCCTGAGAGGAATCCTCGGTTCCGGCCTGGACGCCACACAAGGTTTTTGGCCCCAGTATCGACGGGAGAGGAATCCCGAGAGGCCCCCTAGCACCTCGCATGGGGACTGGCCTTTCCTGAGGCCACCAGGGCGGGTCCCTGAGGTCCCCGTCGTAACTCGAGAACACCTGCCGCAACTCGAGAAAATCCAGGAAGTTCTCCCTTCCAGGCGAGATGAGGCCTATTTCCGATGAGGCGTCTGGAGACTAATGACACCTAACCTCTGGAACTTCGAAAGGGTCTTTCACACCCTTGCTGCAACTCAAGAAGTTCACCGCCATACCTGTCTCCACTCGAGAGGAAGCACGATGGTCCCGCCCACATCCAGAGGAGCCCCGTTTCCCCCTCGTAGCTCGAGATGAGGGATCCTTTCCCTGCTTTCAACGGGAAAGAATTCCAGGCGTTCCTGTCGCATCTCAAGAGGAGGCACTCTCAACAGGAAAGGCGAGAGGAACTCCATGGTCGTACCACCATTCCAAGAGTCCCCCGATGTCTCAGTCCATTCCAGAGGAACCTCTTTGCCCTGCACTGGCTCATCTTTCACGCCGAGGATCGACTCACACCACGGTGGCACGTGGGACAGCCCTGTGGGAAAGCCTCGAGGGAAAGCCTCGAGGGAAAACCACAGATCCTTTGATCCACGCGACGGGAAGCGTGACATTGCTGCTACAGCCTGGATGGAAAGCGCACGTGCATGCCCCCACACGAGACGAGGCCTGACTCCCCTGCGGAGACTCCAGAAGTACCCAAAGATCCATGTCAGCCCCTGAGAGGCATCCTCGGTTCCGGCCCTGACTCCACACAAGGTTTTTGGCCCCGGTATCGACGGGAGAGGAATCCCGAGAGGCCCCCTAGCAACTCGCATGGGGACTGGCCTCTCCTGAGGCCACCAGGGCGGGTCCCTGAGGTCCCCGTCGTAACTCGAGAACACCTGCCGCAACTCGAGAAAATCCAGGAAGTTCTCCCTTCCAGGCGAGATGAGGCCTATTTCCGATGAGGCGTCTGGAGACTAATGACACCTAACCTCTGGAACTTCGAAAGGGTCTTTCACACCCTTGCTGCAACTCAAGAAGTTCACCGCCATACCCGTCTCCACTCGAGAGGAAGCACGATGGTCCCGCCCACATCCAGAGGAGCCCCGTTTCCCCCTCGTAGCTCGAGATGAGGGATCCTTTCCCTGCTTTCAACGGGAAAGAATTCCCGGCGTTCCCGTCGCATCTCAAGAGGAGGCACTCTCAACAGGAAAGGCGAGAGGAACTCCATGGTCGTACCACCATTCCAAGAGTCCCCCAGATGTCTCAGTCCATTCCAGAGGAACCTCTTTGCCCTGCACTGGCTCATCTTTCACTCCGAGGATCGACTCACACCACGGTGGCACGTGGGACAGCCCTGTGGGAAAGCCTCGAGGGAAAGCCTCGAGGGAAATCCACAGATCCTTTGATCCACGCCACGGGAAGCGTGACATTGCTGCTACAGCCTGGAAGGAAAGCGCACGTGCATGCCCCCACTCGAGACGAGGCCTGACTCCCCTGGGGAGACTCCAGAAGTACCCAATGATCCATGTTAGCCCCTGAGAGGAATCCTCGGTTCCGGCCCTGACTCCACACAAGGTTTTTGGCCCCAGTATCGACGGGAGAGGAATCCCGAGAGGCCCCCTAGCACCTCGCATGGGGACTGGCCTTTCCTGAGGCCACCAGGGCGGGTCCCTGAGGTCCCCGTCGTAACTCGAGAACACCTGCCGCAACTCGAGAAAATCCAGGAAGTTCTCCCTTCCAGGCGAGATGAGGCCTATTTCCGATGAGGCGTCTGGAGACTAATGACACCTAACCTCTGGAACTTCGAAAGGGTCTTTCACACCCTTGCTGCAACTCAAGAAGTTCACCGCCATACCTGTCTCCACTCGAGAGGAAGCACGATGGTCCCGCCCACATCCAGAGGAGCCCCGTTTCCCCCTCGTAGCTCGAGATGAGGGATCCTTTCCCTGCTTTCAACGGGAAAGAATTCCCGGCGTTCCCGTCGCATCTCAAGAGGAGGCACTCTCAACAGGAAAGGCGAGAGGAACTCCATGGTCGTACCACCATTCCAAGAGTCCCCCAGATGTCTCAGTCCATTCCAGAGGAAGCTCTTTGCCCTGCACGGGCTCATCTTTCACGCCGAGGATCGACTCACACCACGGTGGCACGTGGGACAGCCCTGTGGGAAAGCCTCGAGGGAAAGCCTCAAGGGAAATCCACAGATCCTTTGATCCACGCCACGGGAAGCGTGACATTGCTGCTACAGCCTGGAAGGAAAGCGCACGTGCATGCCCCCACTCGAGACGAGGCCTGACTCCCCTGGGGAGACTCCAGAAGTACCCAAAGATCCATGTCAGCCCCTGAGAGGAATCCTCGGTTCCGGCCCTGACTTCACACAAGGTTTTTGGCCCCGGTATCGACGGGAGAGGAATCCCGAGAGGCCCCCTAGCAACTCGCATGGGGACTGGCCTCTCCTGAGGCCACCAGGGCGGGTCCCTGAAGTCCCCGTCATAACTCGAGAACACCTGCCGCACCTCGAGAAAATCCAGGAAGTTCTCCCTTCCAGGCGAGATGAGGCCTATTTCCGATGAGGCGTCTGGAGACTAATGACACCTAACCTCTGGAACTTCGAAAGGGTCTTTCACACCCTTGCTGCAACTCAGGAAGTTCACCGCCATACCCGTCTCCACTCGAGAGGAAGCACAATGGTCCCGCCCACATCCAGAGGAGCCCCGTTTCCCCCTCGTAGCTCGAGATGAGGGATCCTTTCCCTGCTTTCAACGGGAAAGAATTCCCGGCGTTCCCGTCGCATCTCAAGTGGAGGCACTCTCAACAGGAAAGGCGAGAGGAACTCCATGGTCGTACCACCATTCCAAGAGTCCCCCAGATGTCTCAGTCCATTCCAGAGGAACCTCTTTGCCCTGCACTGGCTCATCTTTCACGCCGAGGATCGACTCACACCACGGTGGCACGTGGGACAGCCCTGTGGGAAAGCCTCGAGGGAAAGCCTCGAGGGAAAACCACAGATCCTTTGATCCACGCCACGGGAAGCGTGACATTGCTGCTACAGCCTGGAAGGAAAGCGCACGTACATGCCCCCACTCGAGACGAGGCCTGACTCCCCTGGGGAGACTCCAGAAGTACCCAAAGATCCATGTCAGCCCCTGAGAGGAATCCTCGGTTCCGGCCCTGACTCCACACACGGATTTTGGCCCCGGTATCGACGTGAGAGGAATCCCGAGAGGCCCCCTAGCAACTCGCATGGGGACTGGCCTCTCCTGAGGCCACCAGGGCGGGTCCCTGAGGTCCCCGTCGTAACTCGAGAACACCTGCCGCAACTCGAGAAAATCCAGGAAGTTCTCCCTTCCAGGCGAGATGAGGCCTATTTCCGATGAGGCGTCTGGAGACTAATGACACCTAACCTCTGGAACTTCGAAAGGGTCTTTCACACCCTTGCTGCAACTCAAGAAGTTCACCGCCATACCCGTCTCCACTCGAGAGGAAGCACGATGGTCCCGCCCACATCCAGAGGAGCCCCGTTTCCCCCTCGTAGCTCGAGATGAGGGATCCTTTCCCTGCTTTCAACGGGAAAGAATTCCCGGCGTTCCCGTCGCATCTCAAGAGGAGGCACTCTCAACAGGAAAGGCGAGAGGAACTCCATGGTCGTACCACCATTCCAAGAGTCCCCCAGATGTCTCAGTCCATTCCAGAAGAAGCTCTTTGCCCTGCACTGGCTCATCTTTCACGCCGAGGATCGACTCACACCACGGTGGCACGTGGGACAGCCCTGTGGGAAAGCCTCGAGGGAAAGCCTCAAGGGAAATCCACAGATCCTTTGATCCACGCGACGGGAAGCGTGACATTGCTGCTACAGCCTGGAAGGAAAGCGCACGTGCATGCCCCCACTCGAGACGAGGCCTGACTCCCCTGGGGAGACTCCAGAAGTACCCAAAGATCCATGTCAGCCCCTGAGAGGAATCCTCGGTTCCGGCCCTGACTCCACACAAGGTTTTTGGCCCCGGTATCGACGGGAGAGGAATCCCGAGAGGCCCCCTAGCACCTCGCATGGGGACTGGCCTTTCCTGATGCCACCAGGGCGGGTCCCTGAGGTCCCCGTCGTAACTCGAGAACACCTGCCGCAACTCGAGAAAATCCAGGAAGTTCTCCCTTCCAGGCGAGATGAGGCCTATTTCCGATGAGGCGTCTGGAGACTAATGACACCTAACCTCTGGAACTTCGAAAGGGTCTTTCACACCCTTGCTGCAACTCAAGAAGTTCACCGCCATACCCGTCTCCACTCGAGAGGAAGCACGATGGTCCCGCCCACATCCAGAGGAGCCCCGTTTCCCCCTCGTAGCTCGAGATGAGGGATCCTTTCCCTGCTTTCAACGGGAAAGAATTCCCGGCGTTCTCGTCCCATCTCAAGAGGAGGCACTCTCAACAGGAAAGGCGAGAGGAACTCCATGGTCGTACCACCATTCCAAGAGTCCCCCAGATGTCTCAGTCCATTCCAGAGGAAGCTCTTTGCCCTGCACTGGCTCATCTTTCACGCCGAGGATCGACTCACACCACGGTGGCACGTGGGACAGCCCTGTGGGAAAGCCTCGAGGGAAAGCCTCAAGGGAAATCCACAGATCCTTTGATCCACGCCACGGGAAGCGTGACATTGCTGCTACAGCCTGGAAGGAAAGCGCACGTGCATGCCCCACTCGAGACGAAGCCTGACTCCCCTGGGGAGACTCCAGAAGTACCCAAAGATCCATGTCAGCCCCTGAGGTGAATCCTCGGTTCCGGCCCTGACTTCACACAAGGTTTTTGGCCCCGGTATCTACGGGAGAGGAATCCCGAGAGGCCCCCAAGCAACTCGCATGGGGACTGGCCTCTCCTGAGGTCACCAGGGCGGGTCCCTGAGGTCCCCGTCGTAACTCGAGAACACCTGCCGCAACTCGAGAAAATCCAGGAAGTTCTCCCTTCCAGGCGAGATGAGGCCTATTTCCGATGAGGCGTCTGGAGACTAATGACACCTAACCTCTGGAACTTCGAAAGGGTCTTTCACACCCTTGCTGCAACTCAGGAAGTTCACCGCCATACCCGTCTCCACTCGAGAGGAAGCACGATGGTCCCGCCCACATCCAGAGGAGCCCCGTTTCCCCCTCGTAGCTCGAGATGAGGGATCCTTTCCCTGCTTTCAACGGGAAAGAATTCCCGGCGTTCCCGTCGCATCTCAAGAGGAGGCACTCTCAACAGGAAAGGCGAGAGGAACTCCATGGTCGTACCACCATTCCAAGAGTCCCCCAGATGTCTCAGTCCATTCCAGAGGAACCTCTTTGCCCTGCACTGGCTCATCTTTCACGCCGAGGATCGACTCACACCACGGTGGCACGTGGGACAGCCCTGTGGGAAAGCCTCGAGGGAATGCCTCGAGGGAAAACCACAGATTCTTTGATCCACGCGACGGAAAGCGTGACATTGCTGCTACAGCCTGGAAGGAAAGCCACGTGCATGCCCCGACTCGAGACGAGGCCTGACTCCCCTGGGGAGACTCCAGAAGTACCCAAAGATCCATGTCAGCCCCTGAGAGGAATCCTCGGTTCCGGCCCTGACTCCACACAAGGTTTTTGGCACCGGTATCGACGTGAGAGGAATCCCGAGAGCCCCCCTAGCAACTCGCATGGGGACTGGCCTCTCCTGAGGCCACCAGGGCGGGTCCCTGAGGTCCCCGTCGTAACTCGAGAACACCTGCCGCAACTCGAGAAAATCCAGGAAGTTCTCCCTTCCAGGCGAGATGAGGCCTATTTCCGATGAGGCGTCTGGAGACTAATGACACCTAACCTCTGGAACTTCGAAAGGGTCTTTCACACCCTTGCTGCAACTCAAGAAGTTCACCGCCATACCCGTCTCCACTCGAGAGGAAGCACGATGGTCCCGCCCACATCCAGAGGAGCCCCGTTTCCCCCTCGTAGCTCGAGATGAGGGATCCTTTCCCTGCTTTCAACGGGAAAGAATTCCCGGCGTTCCCGTCGCATCTCAAGAGGAGGCACTCTCAACAGGAAAGGCGAGAGGAACTCCATGGTCGTACCACCATTCCAAGAGTCCCCCAGATGTCTCAGTCCATTCCAGAGGAAGCTCTTTGCACTGCACTGGCTCATCTTTCACGCCGAGGATCGACTCACACCACGGTGGCACGTGGGACAGCCTTGTGGGAAAGCCTCGAGGGAAAGCCTCAAGGGAAATCCACAGATCCTTTGATCCACGCCACGAGAAGCGTGACATTGCTGCTACAGCCTGGAAGGAAAGCGCACGTGCATGCCCCCACTCGAGACGAGGCCTGACTCCCCTGGGGAGACTCCAGAAGTACCCAAAGATCCATGTCAGCCCCTGAGAGGAATCCTCGGTTCCGGCCCTGACTTCACACAAGGTTTTTGGCCCCGGTATCGACGGGAGAGGAATCCCGAGAGGCCCCCTAGCAACTCGCATGGGGACTGGCCTCTCCTGAGGCCACCAGGGCGGGTCCCTGAAGTCCCCGTCGTAACTCGAGAACACCTGCCGCAACTCGAGAAAATCCTGGAAGTTCTCCCTTCCAGGCGAGATGAGGCCTATTTCCGATGAGGCGTCTGGAGACTAATGACACCTAACCTCTGGAACTTCGAAAGGGTCTTTCACACCCTTGCTGCAACTCAGGAAGTTCACCGCCATACCCGTCTCCACTCGAGAGGAAGCACGATGGTCCCGCCCACATCCAGAGGAGCCCCGTTTCCCCCTCGTAGCTCGAGATGAGGGATCCTTTCCCTGCTTTCAACGGGAAAGAATTCCCGGCGTTCCCGTCGCATCTCAAGAGGAGGCACTCTCAACAGGAAAGGCGAAAGGAACTCCATGGTCGTACCACCATTCCAAGAGTCCCCCAGATGTCTCAGTCCATTCCAGAGGAACCTCTTTGCCCTGCACTGGCTCATCTTTCACGCCGAGGATCGACTCACATCACGGTGGTACGTGGGACAGCCCTGTGGGAAAGCCTCGAGGGAATGCCTCGAGGGAAAACCACAGATCCTTTGATCCACGCGACGGGAAGCGTGACATGGCTGCTACAGCCTGGAAGGAAAGCGCACCTGCATGCCCCCACTCGAGACGAGGCCTGACTCCCCTGGGGAGACTCCAGAAGTACCCAAAGATCCATGTCAGCCCCTGAGAGGAATCCTCGGTTCCGGCCTGGACGCCACACAAGGTTTTTGGCCCCAGTATCGACGGGAGAGGAATCCCGAGAGGCCCCCTAGCACCTCGCATGGGGACTGGCCTTTCCTGAGGCCACCAGGGCGGGTCCCTGAGGTCCCCGTCGTAACTCGAGAACACCTGCCGCAACTCGAGAAAATCCAGGAAGTTCTCCCTTCCAGGCGAGATGAGGCCTATTTCCGATGAGGCGTCTGGAGACTAATGACACCTAACCTCTGGAACTTCGAAAGGGTCTTTCACACCCTTGCTGCAACTCAAGAAGTTCACCGCCATACCTGTCTCCACTCGAGAGGAAGCACGATGGTCCCGCCCACATCCAGAGGAGCCCCGTTTCCCCCTCGTAGCTCGAGATGAGGGATCCTTTCCCTGCTTTCAACGGGAAAGAATTCCAGGCGTTCCTGTCGCATCTCAAGAGGAGGCACTCTCAACAGGAAAGGCGAGAGGAACTCCATGGTCGTACCACCATTCCAAGAGTCCCCCGATGTCTCAGTCCATTCCAGAGGAACCTCTTTGCCCTGCACTGGCTCATCTTTCACGCCGAGGATCGACTCACACCACGGTGGCACGTGGGACAGCCCTGTGGGAAAGCCTCGAGGGAAAGCCTCGAGGGAAAACCACAGATCCTTTGATCCACGCGACGGGAAGCGTGACATTGCTGCTACAGCCTGGATGGAAAGCGCACGTGCATGCCCCCACACGAGACGAGGCCTGACTCCCCTGCGGAGACTCCAGAAGTACCCAAAGATCCATGTCAGCCCCTGAGAGGCATCCTCGGTTCCGGCCCTGACTCCACACAAGGTTTTTGGCCCCGGTATCGACGGGAGAGGAATCCCGAGAGGCCCCCTAGCAACTCGCATGGGGACTGGCCTCTCCTGAGGCCACCAGGGCGGGTCCCTGAGGTCCCCGTCGTAACTCGAGAACACCTGCCGCAACTCGAGAAAATCCAGGAAGTTCTCCCTTCCAGGCGAGATGAGGCCTATTTCCGATGAGGCGTCTGGAGACTAATGACACCTAACCTCTGGAACTTCGAAAGGGTCTTTCACACCCTTGCTGCAACTCAAGAAGTTCACCGCCATACCCGTCTCCACTCGAGAGGAAGCACGATGGTCCCGCCCACATCCAGAGGAGCCCCGTTTCCCCCTCGTAGCTCGAGATGAGGGATCCTTTCCCTGCTTTCAACGGGAAAGAATTCCCGGCGTTCCCGTCGCATCTCAAGAGGAGGCACTCTCAACAGGAAAGGCGAGAGGAACTCCATGGTCGTACCACCATTCCAAGAGTCCCCCAGATGTCTCAGTCCATTCCAGAGGAACCTCTTTGCCCTGCACTGGCTCATCTTTCACTCCGAGGATCGACTCACACCACGGTGGCACGTGGGACAGCCCTGTGGGAAAGCCTC
Source organism: Capricornis sumatraensis (assembly GCF_032405125.1). NCBI lineage: Eukaryota > Metazoa > Chordata > Mammalia > Artiodactyla > Bovidae > Capricornis > Capricornis sumatraensis. Next base: position 6,125,557 of record NW_027184612.1, read on the forward strand.
GAGGGAAAGCCTCGAGGGAAATCCACAGATCCTTTGATCCACGCCACGGGAAGCGTGACATTGCTGCTACAGCCTGGAAGGAAAGCGCACGTGCATGCCCCCACTCGAGACGAGGCCTGACTCCCCTGGGGAGACTCCAGAAGTACCCAATGATCCATGTTAGCCCCTGAGAGGAATCCTCGGTTCCGGCCCTGACTCCACACAAGGTTTTTGGCCCCAGTATCGACGGGAGAGGAATCCCGAGAGGCCCCCTAGCACCTCGCATGGGGACTGGCCTTTCCTGAGGCCACCAGGGCGGGTCCCTGAGGTCCCCGTCGTAACTCGAGAACACCTGCCGCAACTCGAGAAAATCCAGGAAGTTCTCCCTTCCAGGCGAGATGAGGCCTATTTCCGATGAGGCGTCTGGAGACTAATGACACCTAACCTCTGGAACTTCGAAAGGGTCTTTCACACCCTTGCTGCAACTCAAGAAGTTCACCGCCATACCTGTCTCCACTCGAGAGGAAGCACGATGGTCCCGCCCACATCCAGAGGAGCCCCGTTTCCCCCTCGTAGCTCGAGATGAGGGATCCTTTCCCTGCTTTCAACGGGAAAGAATTCCCGGCGTTCCCGTCGCATCTCAAGAGGAGGCACTCTCAACAGGAAAGGCGAGAGGAACTCCATGGTCGTACCACCATTCCAAGAGTCCCCCAGATGTCTCAGTCCATTCCAGAGGAAGCTCTTTGCCCTGCACGGGCTCATCTTTCACGCCGAGGATCGACTCACACCACGGTGGCACGTGGGACAGCCCTGTGGGAAAGCCTCGAGGGAAAGCCTCAAGGGAAATCCACAGATCCTTTGATCCACGCCACGGGAAGCGTGACATTGCTGCTACAGCCTGGAAGGAAAGCGCACGTGCATGCCCCCACTCGAGACGAGGCCTGACTCCCCTGGGGAGACTCCAGAAGTACCCAAAGATCCATGTCAGCCCCTGAGAGGAATCCTCGGTTCCGGCCCTGACTTCACACAAGGTTTTTGGCCCCGGTATCGACGGGAGAGGAATCCCGAGAGGCCCCCTAGCAACTCGCATGGGGACTGGCCTCTCCTGAGGCCACCAGGGCGGGTCCCTGAAGTCCCCGTCATAACTCGAGAACACCTGCCGCACCTCGAGAAAATCCAGGAAGTTCTCCCTTCCAGGCGAGATGAGGCCTATTTCCGATGAGGCGTCTGGAGACTAATGACACCTAACCTCTGGAACTTCGAAAGGGTCTTTCACACCCTTGCTGCAACTCAGGAAGTTCACCGCCATACCCGTCTCCACTCGAGAGGAAGCACAATGGTCCCGCCCACATCCAGAGGAGCCCCGTTTCCCCCTCGTAGCTCGAGATGAGGGATCCTTTCCCTGCTTTCAACGGGAAAGAATTCCCGGCGTTCCCGTCGCATCTCAAGTGGAGGCACTCTCAACAGGAAAGGCGAGAGGAACTCCATGGTCGTACCACCATTCCAAGAGTCCCCCAGATGTCTCAGTCCATTCCAGAGGAACCTCTTTGCCCTGCACTGGCTCATCTTTCACGCCGAGGATCGACTCACACCACGGTGGCACGTGGGACAGCCCTGTGGGAAAGCCTCGAGGGAAAGCCTCGAGGGAAAACCACAGATCCTTTGATCCACGCCACGGGAAGCGTGACATTGCTGCTACAGCCTGGAAGGAAAGCGCACGTACATGCCCCCACTCGAGACGAGGCCTGACTCCCCTGGGGAGACTCCAGAAGTACCCAAAGATCCATGTCAGCCCCTGAGAGGAATCCTCGGTTCCGGCCCTGACTCCACACACGGATTTTGGCCCCGGTATCGACGTGAGAGGAATCCCGAGAGGCCCCCTAGCAACTCGCATGGGGACTGGCCTCTCCTGAGGCCACCAGGGCGGGTCCCTGAGGTCCCCGTCGTAACTCGAGAACACCTGCCGCAACTCGAGAAAATCCAGGAAGTTCTCCCTTCCAGGCGAGATGAGGCCTATTTCCGATGAGGCGTCTGGAGACTAATGACACCTAACCTCTGGAACTTCGAAAGGGTCTTTCACACCCTTGCTGCAACTCAAGAAGTTCACCGCCATACCCGTCTCCACTCGAGAGGAAGCACGATGGTCCCGCCCACATCCAGAGGAGCCCCGTTTCCCCCTCGTAGCTCGAGATGAGGGATCCTTTCCCTGCTTTCAACGGGAAAGAATTCCCGGCGTTCCCGTCGCATCTCAAGAGGAGGCACTCTCAACAGGAAAGGCGAGAGGAACTCCATGGTCGTACCACCATTCCAAGAGTCCCCCAGATGTCTCAGTCCATTCCAGAAGAAGCTCTTTGCCCTGCACTGGCTCATCTTTCACGCCGAGGATCGACTCACACCACGGTGGCACGTGGGACAGCCCTGTGGGAAAGCCTCGAGGGAAAGCCTCAAGGGAAATCCACAGATCCTTTGATCCACGCGACGGGAAGCGTGACATTGCTGCTACAGCCTGGAAGGAAAGCGCACGTGCATGCCCCCACTCGAGACGAGGCCTGACTCCCCTGGGGAGACTCCAGAAGTACCCAAAGATCCATGTCAGCCCCTGAGAGGAATCCTCGGTTCCGGCCCTGACTCCACACAAGGTTTTTGGCCCCGGTATCGACGGGAGAGGAATCCCGAGAGGCCCCCTAGCACCTCGCATGGGGACTGGCCTTTCCTGATGCCACCAGGGCGGGTCCCTGAGGTCCCCGTCGTAACTCGAGAACACCTGCCGCAACTCGAGAAAATCCAGGAAGTTCTCCCTTCCAGGCGAGATGAGGCCTATTTCCGATGAGGCGTCTGGAGACTAATGACACCTAACCTCTGGAACTTCGAAAGGGTCTTTCACACCCTTGCTGCAACTCAAGAAGTTCACCGCCATACCTGTCTCCACTCGAGAGGAAGCACGATGGTCCCGCCCACATCCAGAGGAGCCCCGTTTCCCCCTCGTAGCTCGAGATGAGGGATCCTTTCCCTGCTTTCAACGGGAAAGAATTCCCGGCGTTCCCGTCGCATCTCAAGAGGAGGCACTCTCAACAGGAAAGGCGAAAGGAACTCCATGGTCGTACCACCATTCCAAGAGTCCCCCAGATGTCTCAGTCCATTCCAGAGGAACCTCTTTGCCCTGCACTGGCTCATCTTTCACGCCGAGGATCGACTCACACCACGGTGGCACGTGGGACAGCCCTGTGGGAAAGCCGCGAGGGAAAGCCTGGAGGGAAAACCACAGATCCTTTGATCCACGCGACGGGAAGCGTGACATTGCTGCTACAGCCTGGATGGAAAGCGCACGTGCATGCCCCCACACGAGACGAGGCCTGACTCCCCTGGGGAGACTCCAGAAGTACCCAAAGATCCATGTCAGCCCCTGAGAGGCATCCTCGGTTCCGGCCCTGACTCCACACACGGATTTTGGCCCCGGTATCGACGGGAGAGGAATCCCGAGAGGCCCCCTAGCAACTCGCATGGGGACTGGCCTCTCCTGAGGCCACCAGGGCGGGTCCCTGAGGTCCCCGTCGTAACTCGCGAACACCTGCCGCAACTCGAGAAAATCCAGGAAGTTCTCCCTTCCAGGCGAGATGAGGCCTATTTCCGATGAGGCGTCTGGAGACTAATGACACCTAACCTCTGGAACTTCGAAAGGGTCTTTCACACCCTTGCTGCAACTCAAGAAGTTCACCGCCATACCCGTCTCCACTCGAGAGGAAGCACGATGGTCCCGCCCACATCCAGAGGAGCCCCGTTTCCCCCTCGTAGCTCGAGATGAGGGATCCTTTCCCTGCTTTCAACGGGAAAGAATTCCCGGCGTTCTCGTCCCATCTCAAGAGGAGGCACTCTCAACAGGAAAGGCGAGAGGAACTCCATGGTCGTACCACCATTCCAAGAGTCCCCCAGATGTCTCAGTCCATTCCAGAGGAAGCTCTTTGCCCTGCACTGGCTCATCTTTCACGCCGAGGATCGACTCACACCACGGTGGCACGTGGGACAGCCCTGTGGGAAAGCCTCGAGGGAAAGCCTCAAGGGAAATCCACAGATCCTTTGATCCACGCCACGGGAAGCGTGACATTGCTGCTACAGCCTGGAAGGAAAGCGCACGTGCATGCCCCACTCGAGACGAAGCCTGACTCCCCTGGGGAGACTCCAGAAGTACCCAAAGATCCATGTCAGCCCCTGAGGTGAATCCTCGGTTCCGGCCCTGACTTCACACAAGGTTTTTGGCCCCGGTATCTACGGGAGAGGAATCCCGAGAGGCCCCCAAGCAACTCGCATGGGGACTGGCCTCTCCTGAGGTCACCAGGGCGGGTCCCTGAGGTCCCCGTCGTAACTCGAGAACACCTGCCGCAACTCGAGAAAATCCAGGAAGTTCTCCCTTCCAGGCGAGATGAGGCCTATTTCCGATGAGGCGTCTGGAGACTAATGACACCTAACCTCTGGAACTTCGAAAGGGTCTTTCACACCCTTGCTGCAACTCAGGAAGTTCACCGCCATACCCGTCTCCACTCGAGAGGAAGCACGATGGTCCCGCCCACATCCAGAGGAGCCCCGTTTCCCCCTCGTAGCTCGAGATGAGGGATCCTTTCCCTGCTTTCAACGGGAAAGAATTCCCGGCGTTCCCGTCGCATCTCAAGAGGAGGCACTCTCAACAGGAAAGGCGAGAGGAACTCCATGGTCGTACCACCATTCCAAGAGTCCCCCAGATGTCTCAGTCCATTCCAGAGGAACCTCTTTGCCCTGCACTGGCTCATCTTTCACGCCGAGGATCGACTCACACCACGGTGGCACGTGGGACAGCCCTGTGGGAAAGCCTCGAGGGAATGCCTCGAGGGAAAACCACAGATCCTTTGATCCACGCGACGGAAAGCGTGACATTGCTGCTACAGCCTGGAAGGAAAGCCACGTGCATGCCCCGACTCGAGACGAGGCCTGACTCCCCTGGGGAGACTCCAGAAGTACCCAAAGATCCATGTCAGCCCCTGAGAGGAATCCTCGGTTCCGGCCCTGACTCCACACAAGGTTTTTGGCACCGGTATCGACGTGAGAGGAATCCCGAGAGCCCCCCTAGCAACTCGCATGGGGACTGGCCTCTCCTGAGGCCACCAGGGCGGGTCCCTGAGGTCCCCGTCGTAACTCGAGAACACCTGCCGCAACTCGAGAAAATCCAGGAAGTTCTCCCTTCCAGGCGAGATGAGGCCTATTTCCGATGAGGCGTCTGGAGACTAATGACACCTAACCTCTGGAACTTCGAAAGGGTCTTTCACACCCTTGCTGCAACTCAAGAAGTTCACCGCCATACCCGTCTCCACTCGAGAGGAAGCACGATGGTCCCGCCCACATCCAGAGGAGCCCCGTTTCCCCCTCGTAGCTCGAGATGAGGGATCCTTTCCCTGCTTTCAACGGGAAAGAATTCCCGGCGTTCCCGTCGCATCTCAAGAGGAGGCACTCTCAACAGGAAAGGCGAGAGGAACTCCATGGTCGTACCACCATTCCAAGAGTCCCCCAGATGTCTCAGTCCATTCCAGAGGAAGCTCTTTGCACTGCACTGGCTCATCTTTCACGCCGAGGATCGACTCACACCACGGTGGCACGTGGGACAGCCTTGTGGGAAAGCCTCGAGGGAAAGCCTCAAGGGAAATCCACAGATCCTTTGATCCACGCCACGAGAAGCGTGACATTGCTGCTACAGCCTGGAAGGAAAGCGCACGTGCATGCCCCCACTCGAGACGAGGCCTGACTCCCCTGGGGAGACTCCAGAAGTACCCAAAGATCCATGTCAGCCCCTGAGAGGAATCCTCGGTTCCGGCCCTGACTTCACACAAGGTTTTTGGCCCCGGTATCGACGGGAGAGGAATCCCGAGAGGCCCCCTAGCAACTCGCATGGGGACTGGCCTCTCCTGAGGCCACCAGGGCGGGTCCCTGAAGTCCCCGTCGTAACTCGAGAACACCTGCCGCAACTCGAGAAAATCCTGGAAGTTCTCCCTTCCAGGCGAGATGAGGCCTATTTCCGATGAGGCGTCTGGAGACTAATGACACCTAACCTCTGGAACTTCGAAAGGGTCTTTCACACCCTTGCTGCAACTCAGAAAGTTCACCGCCATACCCGTCTCCACTCGAGAGGAAGCACGATGGTCCCGCCCACATCCAGAGGAGCCCCGTTTCCCCCTCGTAGCTCGAGATGAGGGATCCTTTCCCTGCTTTCAACGGGAAAGAATTCCCGGCGTTCCCGTCGCATCTCAAGAGGAGGCACTCTCAACAGGAAAGGCGAAAGGAACTCCATGGTCGTACCACCATTCCAAGAGTCCCCCAGATGTCTCAGTCCATTCCAGAGGAACCTCTTTGCCCTGCACTGGCTCATCTTTCACGCCGAGGATCGACTCACATCACGGTGGTACGTGGGACAGCCCTGTGGGAAAGCCTCGAGGGAATGCCTCGAGGGAAAACCACAGATCCTTTGATCCACGCGACGGGAAGCGTGACATGGCTGCTACAGCCTGGAAGGAAAGCGCACGTGCATGCCCCCACTCGAGACGAGGCCTGACTCCCCTGGGGAGACTCCAGAAGTACCCAAAGATCCATGTCAGCCCCTGAGAGGAATCCTCGGTTCCGGCCCTGACTCCACACACGGTTTTTGGCCCCGGTATCGACGTGAGAGGAATCCCGAGAGGCCCCCTAGCAACTCGCATGGGGACTGGCCTCTCCTGAGGACACCAGGGCGGGTCCCTGAGGTCCCCGTCGTAACTCGAGAACACCTGCCGCAACTCGAGAAAATCCAGGAAGTTCTCCCTTCCAGGCGAGATGAGGCCTATTTCCGATGAGGCGTCTGGAGACTAAAGACACCTAACCTCTGGAACTTCGAAAGGGTCTTTCACACCCTTGCTGCAACTCAAGTAGTTCACCGCCATACCCGTCTCCACTCGAGATGAAGCACGATGGTCCCGCCCACATCCAGAGGAGCCCCGTTTCCCCCTCGTAGCTCGAGATGCGGGATCCTTTCCCTGCTTTCAACGGGAAAGAATTCCCGGCGTTCCCGTCGCATCTCAAGAGGAGGCACTCTCAACAGGAAAGGCGAGAGGAACTCCATGGTCGTACCACCATTCCAAGAGTCCCCCAGATGTCTCAGTCCATTCCAGAGGAACCTCTTTGCCCTGCACTGGCTCATCTTTCACTCCGAGGATCGACTCACACCACGGTGGCACGTGGGACAGCCCTGTGGGATAGCCTCGAGGGAAAGCCTCAAGGGAAATCCACAGATCCTTTGATCCACGCCACAGGAAGCGTGACATTGCTGCTACAGCCTGGAAGGAAAGCGCACGTGCATGCCCCCACTCGAGACGAGGCCTGACTCCCCTGGGGAGACTCCAGAAGTACCCAAAGATCCATGTCAGCCCCTGAGAGGAATCCTCGGTTCCGGCCCTGACTCCACACACGGTTTTTGGCCCCGGTATCGACGTGAGAGGAATCCCGAGAGGCCCCCTAGCAACTCGCATGGGGACTGGCCTCTCCTGAGGCCACCAGGGCGGGTCCCTGAGGTCCCTGTCGTAACTCGAGAACACCTGCCGCAACTCGAGAAAATCCAGGAAGTTCTCCCTTCCAGGCGAGATGAGGCCTATTTCCGATGAGGCGTCTGGAGACTAATGACACCTAACCTCTGGAACTTCGAAAGGGTCTTTCACACCCTTGCTGCAACTCAAGAAGTTCACCGCCATACCTGTCTCCACTCGAGAGGAAGCACGATGGTCCCGCCCACATCCAGAGGAGCCCCGTTTCCCCCTCGTAGCTCGAGATGAGGGATCCTTTCCCTGCTTTCAACGGGAAAGAATTTCCGGCGTTCCCGTCGCATCTCAAGAGGAGGCACTCTCAACAGGAAAGGCGAGAGGAACTCCATGGTCGTACCACCATTCCAAGAGTCCCCCAGATGTCTCAGTCCATTCCAGAGGAACCTCTTTGCCCTGCACTGGCTCATCTTTCACGCCGAGGATCGACTCACACCACGGTGGCACGTGGGACAGCCCTGTGGGAAAGCCTCGAGGGAAAGCCTGGAGGGAAAACCACAGATCCTTTGATCCACGCGACGGGAAGCGTGACATTGCTGCTACAGCCTGGATGGAAAGCGCACGTGCATGCCCCCACACGAGACGAGGCCTGACTCCCCTGGGGAGACTCCAGAAGTACCCAAAGATCCATGTCAGCCCCTGAGAGTCATCCTCGGTTCCGGCCCTGACTCCACACAAGGTTTTTGGCCCCGGTATCGACGGGAGAGGAATCCCGAGAGGCCCCCTAGCAACTCGCATGGGGACTGGCCTCTCCTGAGGCCACCAGGGCGGGTCCCAGAGGTCCCCGTCGTAACTCGCGAACACCTGCCGCAACTTGAGAAAATCCAGGAAGTTCTCCCTTCCAGGCGAGATGAGGCCTATTTCCGATGAGGCGTCTGGAGACTAATGACACCTAAACTCTGGAACTTCGAAAGGGTCTTTCACACCCTTGCTGCAACTCAAGAAGTTCACCGCCATACCCGTCTCCACTCGAGAGGAAGCACGATGGTCCCACCCACATCCAGAGGAGCCCCGTTTCCCCCTCGTAGCTCGAGATGAGGGATCCTTTCCCTGCTTTCAACGGGAAAGAATTCCCGGCGTTCCTGTCGCATCTCAAGAGGAGGCACTCTCAACAGGAAAGGCGAGAGGAACTCCATGGTCGTACCACCATTCCAAGAGTCCCCCAGATGTCTCAGTCCATTCCAGAGGAACCTCTTTGACCTGCACTGGCTCATCTTTCACGCCGAGGATCGACTCACACCACGGTGGCACGTGGGACAGCCCTGTGGGAAAGCCTCGAGGGAAAGCCTCAAGGGAAATCCACAGATCCTTTGATCCACGCCACGGGAAGCGTGACATTGCTGCTACAGCCTGGAAGGAAAGCGCACGTGCATGCCCCCACTCGAGACGAGGCCTGACTCCCCTGGGGAGACTCCAGAAGTACCCAAAGATCCATGTCAGCCCCTGAGAGGAATCCTCGGTTCCGGCCCTGACTCCACACACGGTTTTTGGCCCCGGTATCGACGTGAGAGGAATCCCGAGAGGCCCCCTAGCAACTCGCATGGGGACTGGCCCCTCCTGAGGCCACCAGGGCGGGTCCCTGAGGTCCCTGTCGTAACTCGAGAACACCTGCCGCAACTCGAGAAAATCCAGGAAGTTCTCCCTTCCAGGCGAGATGAGGCCTATTTCCGATGAGGCGTCTGAAGACTAAAGACACCTAACCTCTGGAACTTCGAAAGGGTCTTTCACACCCTTGCTGCAACTCAAGAAGTTCACCGCCATACCCGTCTCCACTCGAGAGGAAGCACGATGGTCCCGCCCACATCCAGAGGAGCCCCGTTTCCCCCTCGTAGCTCGAGATGCGGGATCCTTTCCCTGCTTTCAACGGGAAAGAATTCCCGGCGTTCCCGTCGCATCTCAAGAGGAGGCACTCTCAACAGGAAAGGCGAGAGGAACTCCATGGTCGTACCACCATTCCAAGAGTCCCCCAGATGTCTCAGTCCATTCCAGAGGAACCTCTTTGCCCTGCACTGGCTCATCTTTCACTCCGAGGATCGACTCACACCACGGTGGCACGTGGGACAGCCCTGTGGGAAAGCCTCGAGGGAAAGCCTCAAGGGAAATCCACAGATCCTTTGATCCACGCCACAGGAAGCGTGACATTGCTGCTACAGCCTGGAAGGAAAGCGCACGTGCATGCCCCCACTCGAGACGAGGCCTGACTCCCCTGGGGAGACTCCAGAAGTACCCAAAGATCCATGTCAGCCCCTGAGAGGAATCCTCGGTTCCGGCCCTGACTCCACACAAGGTTTTTGGCCCCGGTATCGACGGGAGAGGAATCCCGAGAGGCCCCCTAGCACCTCGCATGGGGACTGGCCTTTCCTGAGGCCACCAGGGCGGGTCCCTGAGGTCCCCGTCGTAACTCGAGAACACCTGCCGCAACTCGAGAAAATCCAGGAAGTTCTCCCTTCCAGGCGAGATGAGGCCTATTTCCGATGAGGCGTCTGGAGACTAATGACACCTAACCTCTGGAACTTCGAAAGGGTCTTTCACACCCTTGCTGCAACTCAAGAAGTTCACCGCCATACCTGTCTCCACTCGAGAGGAAGCACGATGGTCCCGCCCACATCCAGAGGAGCCCCGTTTCCCCCTCGTAGCTCGAGATGAGGGATCCTTTCCCTGCTTTCAACGGGAAAGAATTTCCGGCGTTCCCGTCGCATCTCAAGAGGAGGCACTCTCAACAGGAAAGGCGAGAGGAACTCCATGGTCGTACCACCATTCCAAGAGTCCCCCAGATGTCTCAGTCCATTCCAGAGGAACCTCTTTGCCCTGCACTGGCTCATCTTTCACGCCGAGGATCGACTCACACCACGGTGGCACGTGGGACAGCCCTGTGGGAAAGCCTCGAGGGAAAGCCTCGAGGGAAAACCACAGATCCTTTGATCCAGGAGACGGGAAGCGTGACATTGCTGCTACAGCCTGGATGGAAAGCGCACGTGCATGCCCCCACACGAGACGAGGCCTGACTCCCCTGGGGAGACTCCAGAAGTACCCAAAGATCCATGTCAGCCCCTGAGAGGCATCCTCGGTTCCGGCCCTGACTCCACACAAGGTTTTTGGCCCCGGTATCGACGGGAGAGGAATCCCGAGAGGCCCCCTAGCAACTCGCATGGGGACTGGCCTCTCCTGAGGCCACCAGGGCGGGTCCCTGAGGTCCCCGTCGTAACTCGCGAACACCTGCCGCAACTCGAGAAAATCCAGGAAGTTCTCCCTTCCAGGCGAGATGAGGTCTATTTCCGATGAGGCGTCTGGAGACTAATGACACCTAAACTCTGGAACTTCGAAAGGGTCTTTCACACCCTTGCTGCAACTCAAGAAGTTCACCGCCATACCCGTCTCCACTCGAGAGGAAGCACGATGGTCCCGCCCACATCCAGAGGAGCCCCGTTTCCCCCTCGGAGCTCGAGATGAGGGATCCTTTCCCTGCTTTCAACGGGAAAGAAATCCCGGCGTTCCCGTCGCATCTCAAGAGGAGGCACTCTCAACAGGAAAGGCGAGAGGAACTCCATGGTCGTACCACCATTCCAAGAGTCCCCCAGATGTCTCAGTCCATTCCAGAGGAACCTCTTTGCCCTGCACTGGCTCATCTTTCACGCCGAGGATCGACTCACACCACGGTGGCACGTGGGACAGCCCTGTGGGAAAGCCTCGAGGGAAAGCCTCAAGGGAAATCCACAGATCCTTTGATCCACGCCACGGGAAGCGTGACATTGCTGCTACAGCCTGGAAGGAAAGCGCACGTGCATGCCCCACTCGAGACGAAGCCTGACTCCCCTGGGGAGACTCCAGAAGTACCCAAAGATCCATGTCAGCCCCTGAGAGGAATCCTCGGTTCCGGCCCTGACTTCACACAAGGTTTTTGGCACCGGTATCCACGTGAGAGGAATCCCGAGAGGCCCCCTAGCAACTCGCATGGGGACTGGCCTCTCCTGAGGCCACCAGGGCGGGTCCCTGAGGTCCCCGTCGTAACTCGAGAACACCTGCCGCAACTCGAGAAAATCCAGGAAGTTCTCCCTTCCAGGCGAGATGAGGCCTATTTCCGATGAGGCGTCTGGAGACTAATGACACCTAACCTCTGGAACTTCGAAAGGGTCTTTCACACCCTTGCTGCAACTCAGGAAGTTCACCGCCATACCCGTCTCCACTCGAGAGGAAGCACGATGGTCCCGCCCACATCCAGAGGAGCCCCGTTTCCCCCTCGTAGCTCGAGATGAGGGATCCTTTCCCTGCTTTCAACGGGAAAGAATTCCCGGCGTTCCCGTCGCATCTCAAGAGGAGGCACTCTCAACAGGAAAGGCGAAAGGAACTCCATGGTCGTACCACCATTCCAAGAGTCCCCCAGATGTCTCAGTCCATTCCAGAGGAACCTCTTTGCCCTGCACTGGCTCATCTTTCACGCCGAGGATCGACTCACATCACGGTGGCACGTGGGACAGCCCTGTGGGAAAGCCTCGAGGGAATGCCTCGAGGGAAAACCACAGATCCTTTGATCCACGCGACGGGAAGCGTGACATTGCTGCTACAGCCTGGAAGGAAAGCGCACGTGCATGCCCCCACTCGAGACGAGGCCTGACTCCCCTGGGGAGACTCCAGAAGTACCCAAAGATCCATGTCAGCCCCTGAGAGGAATCCTCGGTTCCGGCCCTGACTCCACACACGGTTTTTGGCCCCGGTATCGACGTGAGAGGAATCCCGAGAGGCCCCCTAGCAACTCGCATGGGGACTGGCCTCTCCTGAGGACACCAGGGCGGGTCCCTGAGGTCCCCGTCGTAACTCGAGAACACCTGCCGCAACTCGAGAAAATCCAGGAAGTTCTCCCTTCCAGGCGAGATGAGGCCTATTTCCGATGAGGCGTCTGGAGACTAAAGACACCTAACCTCTGGAACTTCGAAAGGGTCTTTCACACCCTTGCTGCAACTCAAGTAGTTCACCGCCATACCTGTCTCCACTCGAGAGGAAGCACGATGGTCCCGCCCACATCCAGAGGAGCCCCGTTTCCCCCTCGTAGCTCGAGATGCGGGATCCTTTCCCTGCTTTCAACGGGAAAGAATTCCCGGCGTTCCCGTCGCATCTCAAGAGGAGGCACTCTCAACAGGAAAGGCGAGAGGAACTCCATGGTCGTACCACCATTCCAAGAGTCCCCCAGATGTCTCAGTCCATTCCAGAGGAACCTCTTTGCCCTGCACTGGCTCATCTTTCACTCCGAGGATCGACTCACACCACGGTGGCACGTGGGACAGCCCTGTGGGAAAGCCTCGAGGGAAAGCCTCAAGGGAAATCCACAGATCCTTTGATCCACGCCACAGGAAGCGTGACATTGCTGCTACAGCCTGGAAGGAAAGCGCACGTGCATGCCCCCACACGAGACGAGGCCTGACTCCCCTGGGGAGACTCCAGAAGTACCCAAAGATCCATGTCAGCCCCTGAGAGGAATCCTCGGTTCCGGCCCTGACTCCACACACGGTTTTTGGCCCCGGTATCGACGTGAGAGGAATCCCGAGAGGCCCCCTAGCAACTCGCATGGGGTCTGGCCTCTCCTGAGGCCACCAGGGCGGGTCCCTGAGGTCCCTGTCGTAACTCGAGAACACCTGCCGCAACTCGAGAAAATCCAGGAAGTTCTCCCTTCCAGGCGAGATGAGGCCTATTTCCGATGAGGCGTCTGGAGACTAAAGACACCTAACCTCTGGAACTTCGAAAGGTCTTTCACACCCTTGCTGCAACTCAAGAAGTTCACCGCCATACCCGTCTCCACTCGAGAGGAAGCACGATGGTCCCGCCCACATCCAGAGGAGCCCCGTTTCCCCCTCGTAGCTCGAGATGCGGGATCCTTTCCCTGCTTTCAACGGGAAAGAATTCCCGGCGTTCCCGTCGCATCTCAAGAGGAGGCACTCTCAACAGGAAAGGCGAGAGGAACTCCATGGTCGTACCACCATTCCAAGAGTCCCCCAGATGTCTCAGTCCATTCCAGAGGAACCTCTTTGCCCTGCACTGGCTCATCTTTCACTCCGAGGATCGACTCACACCACGGTGGCACGTGGGACAGCCCTGTGGGAAAGCCTCGAGGGAAAGCCTCAAGGGAAATCCACAGATCCTTTGATCCACGCCACAGGAAGCGTGACATTGCTGCTACAGCCTGGAAGGAAAGCGCACGTGCATGCCCCCACTCGAGACGAGGCCTGACTCCCCTGGGGAGACTCCAGAAGTACCCAAAGATCCATGTCAGCCCCTGAGAGGCATCCTCGGTTCCGGCCCTGACTCCACACAAGGTTTTTGGCCCCGGTATCGACGGGAGAGGAATCCCGAGAGGCCCCCTAGCAACTCGCATGGGGACTGGCCTCTCCTGAGGCCACCAGGGCGGGTCCCTGAGGTCCCCGTCGTAACTCGAGAACACCTGCCGCAACTCGAGAAAATCCAGGAAGTTCTCCCTTCCAGGCGAGATGAGGCCTATTTCCGATGAGGCGTCTGGAGACTAATGACACCTAAACTCTGGAACTTCGAAAGGGTCTTTCACACCCTTGCTGCAACTCAGGAAGTTCACCGCCATACCCGTCTACACTCGAGAGGAAGCACGATGGTCCCGCCCACATCCAGAGGAGCCCCGTTTCCCCCTCGTAGCTCGAGATGAGGGATCCTTTCCCTGCTTTCAACGGGAAACAACTCCCGGCGTTCCCGTCGCATCTCAAGAGGAGGCACTCTCAACAGGAAAGGCGAGAGGAACTCCATGGTCGTACCACCATTCCAAGAGTCCCCCAGATGTCTCAGTCCATTCCAGAGGAACCTCTTTGCCCTGCACTGGCTCATCTTTCACGCCGAGGATCGACTCACACCACGGTGGCACGTGGGACAGCCCTGTGGGAAAGCCTCGAGGGAAAGCCTCAAGGGAAATCCACAGATCCTTTGATCCACGCCACGGGAAGCGTGACATTGCTGCTACAGCCTGGAAGGAAAGCGCACGTGCATGCCCCACTCGAGACGAAGCCTGACTCCCCTGGGGAGACTCCAGAAGTACCCAAAGATCCATGTCAGCCCCTGAGAGGAATCCTCGGTTCCGGCCCTGACTTCACACAAGGTTTTTGGCACCGGTATCCACGTGAGAGGAATCCCTAGAGGCCCCCTAGCAACTCGCATGGGGACTGGCCTCTCCTGAGGCCACCAGGGCGGGTCCCTGAGGTCCCCGTCGTAACTCAAGAACACCTGCCGCAACTCGAGAAAATCCAGGAAGTTCTCCCTTCCAGGCGAGATGAGGCCTATTTCCGATGAGGCGTCTGGAGACTAATGACACCTAACCTCTGGAACTTCGAAAGGGTCTTTCACACCCTTGCTGCAACTCAAGAAGTTCACCGCCATACCCGTCTCCACTCGAGAGGAAGCACGATGGTCCCGCCCACATCCAGAGGAGCCCCGTTTCCCCCTCGTAGCTCGAGATGAGGGATCCTTTCCCTGCTTTCAACGGGAAAGAATTCCCGGCGTTCCCGTCGCATCTCAAGAGGAGGCACTCTCAACAGGAAAGGCGAGAGGAACTCCATGGTCGTACCACCATTCCAAGAGTCCCCCAGATGTCTCAGTCCATTCCAGAGGAACCTCTTTGCCCTGCACTGGCTCATCTTTCACGCCGAGGATCGACTCACACCACGGTGGCACGTGGGACAGCCCTGTGGGAAAGCCTCGAGGGAAAGCCTCAAGGGAAATCCACAGATCCTTTGATCCACGCCACGGGAAGCGTGACATTGCTGCTACAGCCTGGAAGGAAAGCGCACGTGCATGCCCCCACTCGAGACGAGGCCTGACTTCCCTGGGGAGACTCCAGAAGTACCCAAAGATCCATGTCAGCCCCTGAGAGGAATCCTCGGTTCCGGCCCTGACTCCACACACGGTTTTTGGACTCGGTATCGACGTGAGAGGAATCCCGAGAGGCCCCCTAGCAACTCGCATGGGGACTGGCCTCTCCTGAGGCCACCAGGGCGGGTCCCTGAGGTCCCCGTCGTAACTCGAGAACACCTGCCGCAACTCGAGAAAATCCAGGAAGTTCTCCCTTCCAGGCGAGATGAGGCCTATTTCCGATGAGGCGTCTGGAGACTAATGACACCTAACCTCTGGAACTTCGAAAGGGTCTTTCACACCCTTGCTGCAACTCAAGAAGTTCACCGCCATACCCCTATCCACTCGAGAGGAAGCACGATGGTCCCGCCCACATCCAGAGGAGCCCCATTTCCCCCTCGAAGCTCGAGAGGCGGGATCCTTTCCCTGCTTTCAACGGGAAAGAATTCCTGGCGTTCCCGTCGCATCTCAAGAGGAGGCACTCTCAACAGGAAAGGCGAGAGGAACTCCATGGTCGTACCACCATTCCAAGAGTCCCCCAGATGTCTCAGTCCATTCCAGAGGAACCTCTTTTCCCTGCACTGGCACATCTTTCACGCCGAGGATCGACTCACACCACGGTGGCACGTAGGACAGCCCTGTGGGAAAGCCTCGAGGGAAAGCCTCGAGGGAAAACCACAGATCCTTTGATCCACGCCACCGGAAGCGTGACATTGCTGCTACAGCCTGGAAGGAAAGCGCACGTGCATGCCCCCACTCGAGACGAGGCCTGACTCCCCTGGGGAGACTCCAGAAGTACCCAAAGATCCATGTCAGCCCCTGAGAGGAATCCTCGGTTCCGGCCCTGACTTCACACAAGGTTTTTGGCCCCGGTATCGACGGGAGAGGAATCCCGAGAGGCCCCCTAGCACCTCGCATGGGGACTGGCCTCTTCTGAGGCCACCAGGGCGGGTCCCTGAGGTCCCCGTCGTAACTCGAGAACACCTGCCGCAACTCGAGAAAATCCAGGAAGTTCTCCCTTCCAGGCGAGATGAGGCCTATTTCCGATGAGGCGTCTGGAGACTAATGACACCTAACCTCTGGAACTTCGAAAGGGTCTTTCACACCCTTGCTGCAACTCAGGAAGTTCACCGCCATACCCGTCTCCACTCGAGAGGAAGCACGATGGTCCCGCCCACATCCAGAGGAGCCCCGTTTCCCCCTCGTAGCTCGAGGTGAGGGATCCTTTCCCTGCTTTCAACGGGAAAGAATTCCCGGCGTTCCCGTCGCATCTCAAGAGGAGGCACTCTCAACAGGAAAGGCGAGAGGAACTCCATGGTCGTACCACCATTCCAAGAGTCCCCCAGATGTCTCAGTCCATTCCAGAGGAACCTCTTTGCCCTGCACTGGCTCATCTTTCACTCCGAGGATCGACTCACACCACGGTGGCACGTGGGACAGCCCTGTGGGAAAGCCTCGAGGGAAAGCCTCAAGGGAAAACCACAGATCCTTTGATCCACGCCACGGGAAGCGTGACATTGCTGCTACAGCCTGGAAGGAAAGCGCACGTGCATGCCCCCACTCGAGACGAGGCCTGACTCCCCTGGGGAGACTCCAGAAGTACCCAAAGATCCATGTCAGCCCCTGAGAGGCATCCTCGGTTCCGGCCCTGACTCCACACAAGGTTTTTGGCCCCGGTATCGACGGGAGAGGAATCCCGAGAGGCCCCCTAGCAACTCGCATGGGGACTGGCCTCTCCTGAGGCCACCAGGGCGGGTCCCTGAGGTCCCCGTCGTAATTCGAGAACACCTGCCGCAACTCGAGAAAATCCAGGAAGTTCTCCCTTCCAGGCGAGATGAGGCCTATTTCCGATGAGGCGTCTGGAGACTAATGACACCTAAACTCTGGAACTTCGAAAGGGTCTTTCACACCCTTGCTGCAACTCAAGAAGTTCACCGCCATACCCGTCTACACTCGAGAGGAAGCACGATGGTCCCGCCCACATCCAGAGGAGCCCCGTTTCCCCCTCGTAGCTCGAGATGAGGGATCCTTTCCCTGCTTTCAACGGGAAACAACTCCCGGCGTTCCCGTCGCATCTCAAGAGGAGGCACTCTCAACAGGAAAGGCGAGAGGAACTCCATGGTCGTACCACCATTCCAAGAGTCCCCCAGATGTCTCAGTCCATTCCAGAGGAACCTCTTTGCCCTGCACTGGCTCATCTTTCACGCCGAGGATCGACTCACACCACGGTGGCACGTGGGACAGCCCTGTGGGAAAGCCTCGAGGGAAAGCCTCAAGGGAAATCCACAGATCCTTTGATCCACGCCACGGGAAGCGTGACATTGCTGCTACAGCCTGGAAGGAAAGCGCACGTGCATGCCCCACTCGAGACGAAGCCTGACTCCCCTGGGGAGACTCCAGAAGTACCCAAAGATCCATGTCAGCCCCTGAGAGGAATCCTCGGTTCCGGCCCTGACTTCACACAAGGTTTTTGGCACCGGTATCCACGTGAGAGGAATCCCGAGAGGCCCCCTAGCAACTCGCATGGGGACTGGCCTCTCCTGAGGCCACCAGGGCGGGTCCCTGAGGTCCCCGTCGTAACTCGAGAACACCTGCCGCAACTCGAGAAAATCCAGGAAGTTCTCCCTTCCAGGCGAGATGAGGCCTATTTCCGATGAGGCGTCTGGAGACTAATGACACCTAACCTCTGGAACTTCGAAAGGGTCTTTCACACCCTTCCTGCAACTCAAGAAGTTCACCGCCATACCCGTCTCCACTCGAGAGGAAGCACGATGGTCCCGCCCACATCCAGAGGAGCCCCGTTTCCCCCTCGTAGCTCGAGATGAGGGATCCTTTCCCTGCTTTCAACGGGAAAGAATTCCCGGCGTTCCCGTCGCATCTCAAGAGGAGGCACTCTCAACAGGAAAGGCGAGAGGAACTCCATGGTCGTACCACCATTCCAAGAGTCCCCCAGATGTCTCAGTCCATTCCAGAGGAAGCTCTTTGCCCTGCACTGGCTCATCTTTCACGCCGAGGATCGACTCACACCACGGTGGCACGTGGGACAGCCCTGTGGGAAAGCCTCGAGGGAAAGCCTCAAGGGAAATCCACAGATCCTTTGATCCACGCCACGGGAAGCGTGACATTGCTGCTACAGCCTGGAAGGAAAGCGCACGTGCATGCCCCCACTCGAGACGAGGCCTGACTCCCCTGGGGAGACTCCAGAAGTACCCAAAGATCCATGTCAGCCCCTGAGAGGAATCCTCGGTTCCGGCCCTGACTCCACACACGGTTTTTGGACTCGGTATCGACGTGAGAGGAATCTCGAGAGGCCCCCTAGCAACTCGCATGGGGACTGGCCTCTCCTGAGGCCACCAGGGCGGGTCCCTGAGGTCCCCGTCGTAACTCGAGAACACCTGCCGCAACTCGAGAAAATCCAGGAAGTTCTCCCTTCCAGGCGAGATGAGGCCTATTTCCGATGAGGCGTCTGGAGACTAATGACACCTAACCTCTGGAACTTCGAAAGGGTCTTTCACACCCTTGCTGCAACTCAAGAAGTTCACCGCCATACCCCTCTCCACTCGAGAGGAAGCACGATGGTCCCGCCCACATCCAGAGGAGCCCCGTTTCCCCCTCGTAGCTCGAGATGAGGGATCCTTTCCCTGCTTTCAACGGGAAACAACTCCCGGCGTTCCCGTCGCATCTCAAGAGGAGGCACTCTCAACAGGAAAGGCGAGAGGAACTCCATGGTCGTACCACCATTCCAAGAGTCCCCCAGATGTCTCAGTCCATTCCAGAGGAACCTCTTTGCCCTGCACTGGCTCATCTTTCACGCCGAGGATCGACTCACACCACGGTGGCACGTGGGACAGCCCTGTGGGAAAGCCTCGAGGGAAAGCCTCAAGGGAAATCCACAGATCCTTTGATCCACGCCACGGGAAGCGTGACATTGCTGCTACAGCCTGGAAGGAAAGCGCACGTGCATGCCCCACTCGAGACGAAGCCTGACTCCCCTGGGGAGACTCCAGAAGTACCCAAAGATCCATGTCAGCCCCTGAGAGGAATCCTCGGTTCCGGCCCTGACTTCACACAAGGTTTTTGGCACCGGTATCCACGTGAGAGGAATCCCGAGAGGCCCCCTAGCAACTCGCATGGGGACTGGCCTCTCCTGAGGCCACCAGGGCGGGTCCCTGAGGTCCCCGTCGTAACTCGAGAACACCTGCCGCAACTCGAGAAAATCCAGGAAGTTCTCCCTTCCAGGCGAGATGAGGCCTATTTCCGATGAGGCGTCTGGAGACTAATGACACCTAACCTCTGGAACTTCGAAAGGGTCTTTCACACCCTTCCTGCAACTCAAGAAGTTCACCGCCATACCCGTCTCCACTCGAGAGGAAGCACGATGGTCCCGCCCACATCCAGAGGAGCCCCGTTTCCCCCTCGTAGCTCGAGATGAGGGATCCTTTCCCTGCTTTCAACGGGAAAGAATTCCCGGCGTTCCCGTCGCATCTCAAGAGGAGGCACTCTCAACAGGAAAGGCGAGAGGAACTCCATGGTCGTACCACCATTCCAAGAGTCCCCCAGATGTCTCAGTCCATTCCAGAGGAAGCTCTTTGCCCTGCACTGGCTCATCTGTCACGCCGAGGATCGACTCACACCACGGTGGCACGTGGGACAGCCCTGTGGGAAAGCCTCGAGGGAAAGCCTCAAGGGAAATCCACAGATCCTTTGATCCACGCCACGGGAAGCGTGACATTGCTGCTACAGCCTGGAAGGAAAGCGCACGTGCATGCCCCCACTCGAGACGAGGCCTGACTCCCCTGGGGAGACTCCAGAAGTACCCAAAGATCCATGTCAGCCCCTGAGAGGAATCCTCGGTTCCGGCCCTGACTCCACACACGGTTTTTGGACTCGGTATCGACGTGAGAGGAATCTCGAGAGGCCCCCTAGCAACTCGCATGGGGACTGGCCTCTCCTGAGGCCACCAGGGCGGGTCCCTGAGGTCCCCGTCGTAACTCGAGAACACCTGCCGCAACTCGAGAAAATCCAGGAAGTTCTCCCTTCCAGGCGAGATGAGGCCTATTTCCGATGAGGCGTCTGGAGACTAATGACACCTAACCTCTGGAACTTCGAAAGGGTCTTTCACACCCTTGCTGCAACTCAAGAAGTTCACCGCCATACCCCTCTCCACTCGAGAGGAAGCACGATGGTCCCGCCCACATCCAGAGGAGCCCCGTTTCCCCCTCGTAGCTCGAGAGGCGGGATCCTTTCCCTGCTTTCAACGGGAAAGAATTCCTGGCGTTCCCGTCGCATCTCAAGAGGAGGCACTCTCAACAGGAAAGGCGAGAGGAACTCCATGGTCGTACCACCATTCCAAGAGTCCCCCAGATGTCTCAGTCCATTCCAGAGGAACCTCTTTTCCCTGCACTGGCACATCTTTCACGCCGAGGATCGACTCACACCACGGTGGCACGTAGGACAGCCCTGTGGGAAAGCCTCGAGGGAAAGCCTCGAGGGAAAACCACAGATCCTTTGATCCACGCCACCGGAAGCGTGACATTGCTGCTACAGCCTGGAAGGAAAGCGCACGTGCATGCCCCCACTCGAGACGAGGCCTGACTCCCCTGGGGAGACTCCAGAAGTACCCAAAGATCCATGTCAGCCCCTGAGAGGAATCCTCGGTTCGGGCCCTGACTTCACACAAGGTTTTTGGCCCCGGTATCGACGGGAGAGGAATCCCGAGAGGCCCCCTAGCACCTCGCATGGGGACTGGCCTCTTCTGAGGCCACCAGGGCGGGTCCCTGAGGTCCCCGTCGTAACTCGAGAACACCTGCCGCAACTCGAGAAAATCCAGGAAGTTCTCCCTTCCAGGCGAGATGAGGCCTATTTCCGATGAGGCGTCTGGAGACTAATGACACCTAACCTCTGGAACTTCGAAAGGGTCTTTCACACCCTTGTTGCAACTCAGGAAGTTCACCGCCATACCCGTCTCCACTCGAGAGGAAGCACGATGGTCCCGCCCACATCCAGAGGAGCCCCGTTTCCCCCTCGTAGCTCGAGGTGAGGGATCCTTTCCCTGCTTTCAACGGGAAAGAATTCCCGGCGTTCCCGTCGCATCTCAAGAGGAGGCACTCTCAACAGGAAAGGCGAGAGGAACTCCATGGTCGTACCACCATTCCAAGAGTCCCCCAGATGTCTCAGTCCATTCCAGAGGAACCTCTTTGCCCTGCACTGGCTCATCTTTCACTCCGAGGATCGACTCACACCACGGTGGCACGTGGGACAGCCCTGTGGGAAAGCCTCGAGGGAAAGCCTCAAGGGAAAACCACAGATCCTTTGATCCACGCCACGGGAAGCGTGACATTGCTGCTACAGCCTGGAAGGAAAGCGCACGTGCATGCCCCCACTCGAGACGAGGCCTGACTCCCCTGGGGAGACTCCAGAAGTACCCAAAGATCCATGTCAGCCCCTGAGAGGAATCCTCGGTTCCGGCCCTGACTTCACACAAGGTTTTTGGCCCCGGTATCGACGGGAGAGGAATCCCGAGGGGCCCCCTAGCACCTCGCATGGGGACTGGCCTCTTCTGAGGCCACCAGGGCGGGTCCCTGAGGTCCCCGTCGTAACTCGAGAACACCTGCCGCAACTCGAGAAAATCCAGGAAGTTCTCCCTTCCAGGCGAGATGAGGCCTATTTCCGATGAGGCGTCTGGAGACTAATGACACCTAACCTCTGGAACTTCGAAAGGGTCTTTCACACCCTTGCTGCAACTCAGGAAGTTCACCGCCATACCCGTCTCCACTCGAGAGGAAGCACGATGGTCCCGCCCACATCCAGAGGAGCCCCGTTTCCCCCTCGTAGCTCGAGATGAGGGATCCTTTCCCTGCTTTCAACGGGAAAGAATTCCCGGCGTTCCCGTCGCATCTCAAGAGGAGGCACTCTCAACAGGAAAGGCGAGAGGAACTCCATGGTCGTACCACCATTCCTAGAGTCCCCCAGATGTCTCAGTCCATTCCAGAGGAAGCTCTTTGCCCTGCACTGGCTCATCTTTCACGCCGAGGATCGACTCACACCACGGTGGCACGTGGGACAGCCCTGTGGGAAAGCCTCGAGGGACAGCCTGGAGGGAAAACCACAGATCCTTTGATCCACGCGACGGGAAGCGTGACATTGCTGCTACAGCCTGGATGGAAAGCGCACGTGCATGCCCCCACACGAGACGAGGCCTGACTCCCCTGGGGAGACTCCAGAAGTACCCAAAGATCCATGTCAGCCCCTGAGAGGCATCCTCGGTTCCGGCCCTGACTCCACACAAGGTTTTTGGCCCCGGTATCGACGGGAGAGGAATCCCGAGAGGCCCCCTAGCAACTCGCATGGGGACTGGCCTCTCCTGAGGCCACCAGGGCGGGTCCCTGAGGTCCCCGTCGTAACTCGAAAACACCTGCCGCAACTCGAGAAAATCCAGGAAGTTCTCCCTTCCAGGCGAGATGAGGCCTATTTCCGATGAGGCGTCTGGAGACTAATGACACCTAACCTCTGGAACTTCGAAAGGGTCTTTCACACCCTTGCTGCAACTCAAGAAGTTCACCGCCATACCCGTCTCCACTCGAGAGGAAGCACGATGGTCCCGCCCACATCCAGAGGAGCCCCGTTTCCCCCTCGTAGCTCGAGATGAGGGATCCTTTCCCTGCTTTCAACGGGAAAGAATTCCCGGCGTTCCCGTCGCATCTCAAGAGGAGGCACTCTCAACAGGAAAGGCGAGAGGAACTCCATGGTCGTACCACCATTCCAAGAGTCCCCCAGATGTCTCAGTCCATTCCAGAGGAACCTCTTTGCCCTGCACTGGCTCATCTTTCACGCCGAGGATCGACTCACAACATGGTGGCACGTGGGACAGCCCTGTGGGAAAGCCTCGAGGGAAAGCCTCGAGGGAAAACCACAGATCCTTTGATCCACGCGACGGGAAGCGTGACATTGCTGCTACAGCCTGGAAGGAAAGCGCACGTGCATGCCCCGACTCGAGACGAGGCCTGACTCCCCTGGGGAGACTCCAGAAGTACCCAAAGATCCATGTCAGCCCCTGAGAGGAATCCTCGGTTCCGGCCCTGACTCCACACAAGGTTTTTGGCACCGGTATCGACGGGAGAGGAATCCCGAGAGACCCCCTAGCAACTCGCATGGGGACTGGCCTCTTCTGAGGCCACCAGGGCGGGTCCCTGAGGTCCCCGTCGTAACTCGAGAACACCTGCCGCAACTCGAGAAAATCCAGGAAGTTCTCCCTTCCAGGCGAGATGAGGCCTATTTCCGATGAGGCGTCTGGAGACTAATGACACCTAACCTCTGGAACTTCGAAAGGGTCTTTCACACCCTTGCTGCAACTCAAGAAGTTCACCGCCATACCCGTCTCCACTCGAGAGGAAGCACGATGGTCCCGCCCACATCCAGAGGAGCCCCGTTTCCCCCTCGTAGCTCGAGATGCGGGATCCTTTCCCTGCTTTCAATGGGAAAGAATTCCCGGCGTTCCCGTCGCATCTCAAGAGGAGGCACTCTCAACAGGAAAGGCGAGAGGAACTCCATGGTCGTACCACCATTCCAAGAGTCCCCCAGATGTCTCAGTCCATTCCAGAGGAACCTCTTTTCCCTGCACTGGCACATCTTTCACGCCGAGGATCGACTCACACCACGGTGGCACGTGGGACAGCCCTGTGGGAAAGCCTCGAGGGAAAGCCTCGAGGGAAAACCACAGATCCTTTGATCCACGCCACCGGAAGCGTGACATTGCTGCTACAGCCTGGAAGGAAAGCGCACGTGCATGCCCCCACTCGAGACGAGGCCTGACTCCCCTGGGGAGACTCCAGAAGTACCCAAAGATCCATGTCAGCCCCTGAGAGGAATCCTCGGTTCCGGCCCTGACTTCACACAAGGTTTTTGGCCCCGGTATCGACGGGAGAGGAATCCCGAGAGGCCCCCTAGCACCTCGCATGGGGACTGGCCTCTCCTGAGGCCACCAGGGCGGGTCCCTGAGGTCCCCGTCGTAACTCGAGAACACCTGCCGCAACTCGAGAAAATCCAGGAAGTTCTCCCTTCCAGGCGAGATGAGGCCTATTTCCGATGAGGCGTCTGGAGACTAATGACACCTAACCTCTGGAACTTCGAAAGGGTCTTTCACACCCTTGCTGCAACTCAGGAAGTTCACCTCCATACCCGTCTCCACTCGAGAGGAAGCACGATGGTCCCGCCCACATCCAGAGGAGCCCCGTTTCCCCCTCGTAGCTCGAGGTGAGGGATCCTTTCCCTGCTTTCAACGGGAAAGAATTCCCGGCGTTCCCGTCGCATCTCAAGAGGAGGCACTCTCAACAGGAAAGGCGAGAGGAACTCCATGGTCGTACCACCATTCCAAGAGTCCCCCAGATGTCTCAGTCCATTCCAGAGGAACCTCTTTGCCCTGCACTGGCTCATCTTTCACTCCGAGGATCGACTCACACCACGGTGGCACGTGGGACAGCCCTGTGGGAAAGCCTCGAGGGAAAGCCTCGAGGGAAAACCACAGATCCTTTGATCCACGCGACGGGAAGCGTGACATTGCTGCTGCAGCCTGGAAGGAAAGCGCACGTGCATGCCCCCACTCGAGACGAGGCCTGACTCCCCTGGGGAGACTCCAGAAGTACCCAAAGATCCATGTCAGCCCCTGAGAGGAATCCTCGGTTCCGGCCCTGACTCCACACAAGGTTTTTGGCACCGGTATCGACGGGAGAGGAATACCGAGAGGCCCCCTAGCAACTCGCATGGGGACTGGCCTCTCCTGAGGCCACCAGGGCGGGTCCCTGAGGTCCCCGTCGTAACTCGAGAACACCTGCCGCAACTCGAGAAAATCCAGGAAGTTCTCCCTTCCAGGCGAGATGAGGCCTATTTCCGATGAGGCGTCTGGAGACTAATGACACCTAACCTCTGGAACTTCGAAAGGGTCTTTCACACCCTTGCTGCAACTCAGGAAGTTCACCGCCATACCCGTCTCCACTCGAGAGGAAGCACGATGGTCCCGCCCACATCCAGAGGAGCCCCGTTTCCCCCTCGTAGCTCGAGATGAGGGATCCTTTCCCTGCTTTCAACGGGAAAGAATTCCCGGCGTTCCCGTCGCATCTCAAGAGGAGGCACTCTCAACAGGAAAGGCGAGAGGAACTCCATGGTCGTACCACCATTCCAAGAGTCCCCCAGATGTCTCAGTCCATTCCAGAGGAACCTCTTTGCCCTGCACTGGCTCATCTTTCACGCCGAGGATCGACTCACAACACGGTGGCACGTGGGACAGCCCTGTGGGAAAGCCTCGAGGGAATGCCTCGAGGGAAAACCACAGATCCTTTGATCCACGCCACGGGAAGCGTGACATTGCTGCTACAGCCTGGAAGGAAAGCGCACGTGCATGTCCCCACTCGAGACGAGGCCTGACTCCCCTGGGGAGACTCCAGAAGTACCCAAAGATCCATGTCAGCCCCTGAGAGGAATCCTCGGTTCCGGCCCTGACTCCACACACGGTTTTTGGCCCCGGTATCGACGTGAGAGGAATCCCGAGAGGCCCCCTAGCAACTCGCATGGGGACTGGCCTCTCCTGAGGCCACCAGGGCGGGTCCCTGCGGTCCCCGTCGTAACTCGAGAACACCTGCCGCAACTCGAGAAAATCCAGGAAGTTCTCCCTTCCAGGCGAGATGAGGCCTATTTCCAATGAGGCGTCTGGAGACTAATGACACCTAACCTCTGGAACTTCGAAAGGGTCTTTCACACCCTTTCTGCAACTCAGGAAGTTCACCGCCATACCCGTCTCCACTCGAGAGGAAGCACGATGGTCCCGCCCACATCCAGAGGAGCCCCGTTTCCCCCTCGTAGCTCGAGGTGAGGGATCCTTTCCCTGCTTTCAATGGGAAAGAATTCCCGGCGTTCCCGTCGCATCTCAAGAGGAGGCACTCTCAACAGGAAAGGCGAGAGGAACTCCATGGTCGTACCACCATTCCAAGAGTCCGCCAGATGTCTCAGTCCATTCCAGAGGAACCTCTTTTCCCTGCACTGGCACATCTTTCACGCCGAGGATCGACTCACACCACGGTGGCACGTGGGACAGCCCTGTGGGAAAGCCTCGAGGGAAAGCCTCGAGGGAAAAACACAGATCCTTTGATCCACGCGACGGGAAGCGTGACATTGCTGCTACAGCCTGGAAGGAAAGCGCACGTGCATGCCCCCACTCGAGACGAGGCCTGACTCCCCTGGGGAGACTCCAGAAGTACCCAAAGATCCATGTCAGCCCCTGAGAGGAATCCTCGGTTCCGGCCCTGACTCCACACAAGGTTTTTGGCACCGGTATCGACGGGAGAGGAATACCGAGAGGCCCCCTAGCAACTCGCATGGGGACTGGCCTCTCCTGAGGCCACCAGGGCGGGTCCCTGAGGTCCCCGTCGTAACTCGAGAACACCTGCCGCAACTCGAGAAAATCCAGGAAGTTCTCCCTTCCAGGCGAGATGAGGCCTATTTCCGATGAGGCGTCTGGAGACTAATGACACCTAACGTCTGGAACTTCGAAAGGGTCTTTCACACCCTTGCTGCAACTCAGGAAGTTCACCGCCATACCCGTCTCCACTCGAGAGGAAGCACGATGGTCCCGCCCACATCCAGAGGAGCCCCGTTTCCCCCTCGTAGCTCGAGATGAGGGATACTTTCCCTGCTTTCAACGGGAAAGAATTCCCGGCGTTCCCGTCGCATCTCAAGAGGAGGCACTCTCAACAGGAAAGGCGAGAGGAACTCCATGGTCGTACCACCATTCCAAGAGTCCCCCAGATGTCTCAGTCCATTCCAGAGGAACCTCTTTGCCCTGCACTGGCTCATCTTTCACGCCGAGGATCGACTCACAACACGGTGGCACGTGGGACAGCCCTGTGGGAAAGCCTCGAGGGAATGCCTCGAGGGAAAACCACAGATCCTTTGATCCAAGCCACGGGAAGCGTGACATTGCTGCTACAGCCTGGAAGGAAAGCGCACGTGCATGTCCCCACTCGAGACGAGGCCTGACTCCCCTGGGGAGACTCCAGAAGTACCCAAAGATCCATGTCAGCCCCTGAGAGGAATCCTCGGTTCCGGCCCTGACTCCACACACGGTTTTTGGCCCCGGTATCGACGTGAGAGGAATCCCGAGAGGCCCCCTAGCAACTCGCATGGGGACTGGCCTCTCCTGAGGCCACCAGGGCGGGTCCCTGCGGTCCCCGTCGTAACTCGAGAACACCTGCCGCAACTCGAGAAAATCCAGGAAGTTCTCCCTTCCAGGCGAGATGAGGCCTATTTCCGATGAGGCGTCTGGAGACTAATGACACCTAACCTCTGGAACTTCGAAAGGGTCTTTCACACCCTTTCTGCAACTCAGGAAGTTCACCGCCATACCCGTCTCCACTCGAGAGGAAGCACGATGGTCCCGCCCACATCCAGAGGAGCCCCGTTTCCCCCTCGTAGCTCGAGGTGATGGATCCTTTCCCTGCTTTCAATGGGAAAGAATTCCCGGAGTTCCCGTCGCATCTCAAGAGGAGGCACTCTCAACAGGAAAGGCGAGAGGAACTCCATGGTCGTACCACCATTCCAAGAGTCCGCCAGATGTCTCAGTCCATTCCAGAGGAACCTCTTTTCCCTGCACTGGCACATCTTTCACGCCGAGGATCGACTCACACCACGGTGGCACGTGGGACAGCCCTGTGGGAAAGCCTCGAGGGAAAGCCTCGAGGGAAAACCACAGATCCTTTGATCCACGCCACCGGAAGCGTGACATTGCTGCTACAGCCTGGAAGGAAAGCGCACGTGCATGCCCCCACTCGAGACGAGGCCTGACTCCCCTGGGGAGACTCCAGAAGTACCCAAAGATCCATGTCAGCCCCTGAGAGGAATCCTCGGTTCCGGCCCTGACTTCACACAAGGTTTTGGCCCCGGTATCGACGGGAGAGGAATTCCGAGAGGCCCCCTAGCACCTCGCATGGGGACTGGCCTCTCCTGAGGCCACCAGGGCGGGTCCCTGAGGTCCCCGTCGTAACTCGAGAACACCTGCCGCAACTCGAGAAAATCCAGGAAGTTCTCCCTTCCAGGCGAGATGAGGCCTATTTCCGATGAGGCGTCTGGAGACTAATGACACCTAACCTCTGGAACTTCGAAAGGGTCTTTCACACCCTTGCTGCAACTCAGGAAGTTCACCGCCATACCCGTCTCCACTCGAGAGGAAGCACGATGGTCCCGCCCACATCCAGAGGAGCCCCGTTTCCCCCTCGTAGCTCGAGGTGAGGGATCCTTTCCCTGCTTTCAATGGGAAAGAATTCCCGGCGTTCCCGTCGCATCTCAAGAGGAGGCACTCTCAACAGGAAAGGCGAGAGGAACTCCATGGTCGTACCACCATTCCAAGAGTCCCCCAGATGTCTCAGTCCATTCCAGAGGAACCTCTTTTCCCTGCACTGGCACATCTTTCACGCCGAGGATCGACTCACACCACGGTGGCACGTGGGACAGCCCTGTGGGAAAGCCTCGAGGGAAAGCCTCGAGGGAAAACCACAGATCCTTTGATCCACGCCACCGGAAGCGTGACATTGCTGCTACAGCCTGGAAGGAAAGCGCACGTGCATGCCCCCACTCGAGACGAGGCCTGACTCCCCTGGGGAGACTCCAGAAGTACCCAAAGATCCATGTCAGCCCCTGAGAGGAATCCTCGGTTCCGGCCCTGACTTCACACAAGGTTTTTGGCCCCGGTATCGATGGGAGAGGAATCCCGAGAGGCCCCCTAGCACCTCGCATGGGGACTGGCCTCTCCTGAGGCCACCAGGGCGGTTCCCAGAGGTCCCCGTCGTAACTCGAGAACACCTGCCGCAACTCGAGAAAATCCAGGAAGTTCTCCCTTCCAGGCGAGATGAGGCCTATTTCCGATGAGGCGTCTGGAGACTAATGACACCTAACCTCTGGAACTTCGAAAGGGTCTTTCACACCCTTGCTGCAACTCAGGAAGTTCACCGCCATACCCGTCTCCACTCGAGAGGAAGCACGATGGTCCCGCCCACATCCAGAGGAGCCCCGTTTCCCCCTCGTAGCTCGAGGTGAGGGATCCTTTCCCTGCTTTCAACGGGAAAGAATTCCCGGCGTTCCCGTCGCATCTCAAGAGGAGGCACTCTCAACAGGAAAGGCGAGAGGAACTCCATGGTCGTACCACCATTCCAAGAGTCCCCCAGATGTCTCAGTCCATTCCAGAGGAACCTCTTTGCCCTGCACTGGCTCATCTTTCACTCCGAGGATCGACTCACACCACGGTGGCACGTGGGACAGCCCTGTGGGAAAGCCTCGAGGGAAAGCCTCGAGGGAAAACCACAGATCCTTTGATCCACGCGACGGGAAGCGTGACATTGCTGCTACAGCCTGGAAGGAAAGCGCACGTGCATGCCCCCACTCGAGACGAGGCCTGACTCCCCTGGGGAGACTCCAGAAGTACCCAAAGATCCATGTCAGCCCCTGAGAGGAATCCTCGGTTCCGACCCTGACTCCACACAAGGTTTTTGGCCCCGGTATCGACGGGAGAGGAATCCCGAGAGGCCCCATAGCAACTCGCATGGGGACTGGCCTCTCCTGAGGCCACCAGGGCGGGTCCCTGAGGTTCCAGTCGTAACTCGAGAACACCTGCCGCAACTCGAGAAAATCCAGGAAGTTCTCCCTTCCAGGCGAGATGAGGCCTATTTCCGATGAGGCGGCTGGAGACTAATGACACCTAACCTCTAGAACTTCGAAAGGGTCTTTCACACCCTTGCTGCAACTCAAGAAGTTCACCGCCATACCCGTCTCCACTCGAGAGGAAGCACGATGGTCCCGCCCACATCCAGAGGAGCTCCGTTTCCCCCTCGGAGCTCGAGATGAGGGATCCTTTCCCTGCTTTCAACGGGAAAGAATTCCCGGCGTTCCCGACGCATCTCAAGAGGAGGCACTCTCAACAGGAAAGGCGAGAGGAACTCCATGGTCGTACCACCATTCCAAGAGTCCCCCAGATGTCTCAGTCCATTCCAGAGGAACCTCTTTGCCCTGCACTGGCTCATCTTTCACTCCGAGGATCGACTCACACCACGGTGGCACGTGGGACAGCCCTGTGGGAAAGCCTCGAGGGAAAGCCTCGAGGGAAAACCACAGATCCTTTGATTCATGCGACGGGAAGCCAGACATTTCTGCTACAGCCTGGAAGGAAAGCGCACGTGCATGCCCCCACTCGAGACGAGGCCTGACTCCCCTGGGGAGACTCCAGAAGTACCCAAAGTTCCATGTCAGCCCCTGAGAGGAATCCTCGGTTCCGGCCCTGACTCCACACAAGGTTTTTGGCCCCGGTATCGACGGGAGAGGAATCCCGAGAGGCCCCCTAGCACCTCGCATGGGGACTGGCCTTTCCTGAGGCCACCAGGGCGGGTCCCTGAGGTCCCCGTCGTAACTCGAGAACACCTGCCGCAACTCGAGAAAATCCAGGAAGTTCTCCCTTCAAGGCGAGATGAGGCCTATTTCCGATGAGGCGTCTGGAGACTAATGACACCTAACCTCTGGAACTTCGAAAGGGTCTTTCACACCCTTGCTGCAACTCAAGAAGTTCACCACCATACCCGTCTCCACTCGAGAGGAAGCACGATGGTCCCGCCCACATCCAGAGGAGCCCCGTTTCCCCCTCGGAGCTCGAGATGAGGGATCCTTTCCCTGCTTTCAACGGGAAAGAATTCCCGGCGTTCCCGTCGCATCTCAAGAGGAGGCACTCTCAACAGGAAAGGCGAGAGGAACTCCATGGTCGTACCACCATTCCAAGAGTCCCCCAGATGTCTCAGTCCATTCCAGAGGAACCTCTTTGCCCTGCACTGGCTCATCTTTCACGCCGAGGATCGACTCACAACACGGTGGCACGTGGGACAGCCCTGTGGGAAAGCCTCGAGGGAAAGCCTCGAGGGAAAACCACAGATCCTTTGATCCACGCGACGGGAACCGTGACATTGCTGCTACAGCCTGGAAGGAAAGCGCACGTGCATGCCCCCACTCGAGACGAGGCCTGACTCCCCTGGGGAGACTCCAGAAGTACCCAAAGATCCATGTCAGCCACTGAGAGGAATCCTCGGTTCCGGCCCTGACTCCACACACGGTTTTTGGCCCCGGTATCGACGTGAGAGGAATCCCGAGAGGCCCCCTAGCAACTCGCATGGGGACTGGCCTCTCCTGAGGCCACCAGGGCGGGTCCCTGAGGTCCCCGTCGTAACTCGAGAACACCTGCCGCAACTCGAGAAAATCCAGGAAGTTCTCCCTTCCAGGCGAGATGAGGCCTATTTCCGATGAGGCGTCTGGAGACTAATGACACCTAACCTCTGGAACTTCGAAAGGGTCTTTCACACCCTTGCTGCAACTCAAGAAGTTCACCGCCATACCCGTCTCCACTCGAGAGGAAGCACGATGGTCCCGCCCACATCCAGAGGAGCCCCGTTTCGCCCTCGTAGCTCGAGATGCGGGATCCTTTCCCTGCTTTCAACGGGAAAGAATTCCCGGCGTTCCCGTCGCATCTCAAGAGGAGGCACTCTCAACAGGAAAGGCGAGAGGAACTCCATGGTCGTACCACCATTCCAAGAGTCCCCCAGATGTCTCAGTCCATTCCAGAGGAACCTCTTTTCCCTGCACTGGCACATCTTTCACGCCGAGGATCGACTCACACCACGGTGGCACGTGGGCCAGCCCTGTGGGAAAGCCTCGAGGGAAAGCCTCGAGGGAAAACCACAGATCCTTTGATCCACGCCACCGGAAGCGTGACATTGCTGCTACAGCCTGGAAGGAAAGTGCACGTGCATGCCCCCACTCGAGACGAGGCCTGACTCCCCTGGGGAGACTCCACAAGTACCCAAAGATCCATGTAAGCCCCTGAGAGGAATCCTCGGTTCCGGCCCTGATTTCACACAAGGTTTTTGGCCCCGGTATCGACGGGAGAGGAATCCCGAGAGGCCGCCTAGCAACTCGCATGGGGACTGGCCTCTGCTGAGGCCACCAGGGCGGGTCCCTGAGGTCCCCGTCGTAACTCGAGAACACCTGCCGCAACTCGAGAAAATCCAGGAAGTTCTCCCTTCCAGGCGAGATGAGGCCTATTTCCGATCAGGCGTCTGGAGACTAATGACACCTAACCTCTGGAACTTCGAAAGAGTCTTTCACACCCTTGCTGCAACTCAGGAAGTTCACCGCCATACCCGTCTCCACTCGAGAGGAAGCACGATGGTCCCGCCCACATCCAGAGGAGCCCCGTTTCCCCCTCGTAGCTCGAGGTGAGGGATCCTTTCCCTGCTTTCAACGGGAAAGAATTCCCGGCGTTCCCGTCGCATCTCAAGAGGAGGCACTCTCAACAGGAAAGGCGAGAGGAACTCCATGGTCGTACCACCATTCCAAGAGTCCCCCAGATGTCTCAGTCCATTACAGAGGAACCTCTTTGCCCTGCACTGGCTCATCTTTCACTCCGAGGATCGACTCACACCACGGTGGCACGTGGGACAGCCCTGTGGGAAAGCCACGAGGGAAAGCCTCGAGGGAAAACCACAGATCCTTTGATCCACGCGACGGGAAGCGTGACATTGCTGCTACAGCCTGGAAGGAAAGCGCACGTGCATGCCCCCACTCGAGACGAGGCCTGACTCCCCTGGGGAGACTCCAGAAGTACCCAAAGATCCATGTCAGCCCCTGAGAGGAATCCTCGGTTCCGGCCCTGACTCCACACAAGGTTTTTGGCCCCGGTATCGACGGGAGAGGAATCCCGAGAGGCCCCCTAGCAACTCGCATGGGGACTGGCCTCTCCTGAGGCCACCAGGGCGGGTCCCTGAGGTTCCAGTCGTAACTCGAGAACACCTGCCGCAACTCGAGAAAATCCAGGAAGTTCTCCCTTCCAGGCGAGATGAGGGCTATTTCCGATGAGGCGGCTGGAGACTAATGACACCTAACCTCTGGAACTTCGAAAGGGTCTTTCACACCCTTGCTGCAACTCAAGAAGTTCACCGCCATACCCGTCTCCACTCGAGAGGAAGCACGATGGTCCCGCCCACATCCAGAGGAGCCCCGTTTCCCCCTCGGAGCTCGAGATGAGGGATCCTTTCCCTGCTTTCAACGGGAAAGAATTCCCGGCGTTCCCGACGCATCTCAAGAGGAGGCACTCTCAACAGGAAAGGCGAGAGGAACTCCATGGTCGTACCACCATTCCAAGAGTCCCCCAGATGTCTCAGTCCATTCCAGAGGAACCTCTTTGCCCTGCACTGGCTCATCTTTCACTCCGAGGATCGACTCACACCACGGTGGCACGTGGGACAGCCCTGTGGGAAAGCCTCGAGGGAAAGCCTCGAGGGAAAACCACAGATCCTTTGATTCATGCGACGGGAAGCCAGACATTTCTGCTACAGCCTGGAAGGAAAGCGCACGTGCATGCCCCCACTCGAGACGAGGCCTGACTCCCCTGGGGAGACTCCAGAAGTACCCAAAGATCCATGTAAGCCCCTGAGAGGAATCCTCGGTTCCGGCCCTGATTTCACACAAGGTTTTTGGCCCCGGTATCGACGGGAGAGGAATCCCGAGAGGCCGCCTAGCAACTCGCATGGGGACTGGCCTCTGCTGAGGCCACCAGGGCGGGTCCCTGAGGTCCCCGTCGTAACTCGAGAACACCTGCCGCAACTCGAGAAAATCCAGGAAGTTCTCCCTTCCAGGCGAGATGAGGCCTATTTCCGATCAGGCGTCTGGAGACTAATGACACCTAACCTCTGGAACTTCGAAAGGGTCTTTCACACCCTTGCTGCAACTCAGGAAGTTCACCGCCATACCCGTCTCCACTCGAGAGGAAGCACGATGGTCCCGCCCACATCCAGAGGAGCCCCGTTTCCCCCTCGTAGCTCGAGGTGAGGGATCCTTTCCCTGCTTTCAACGGGAAAGAATTCCCGGCGTTCCCGTCGCATCTCAAGAGGAGGCACTCTCAACAGGAAAGGCGAGAGGAACTCCATGGTCGTACCACCATTCCAAGAGTCCCCCAGATGTCTCAGTCCATTCCAGAGGAACCTCTTTGCCCTGCACTGGCTCATCTTTCACTCCGAGGATCGACTCACACCACGGTGGCACGTGGGACAGCCCTGTGGGAAAGCCACGAGGGAAAGCCTCGAGGGAAAACCACAGATCCTTTGATCCACGCGACGGGAAGCGTGACATTGCTGCTACAGCCTGGAAGGAAAGCGCACGTGCATGCCCCCACTCGAGACGAGGCCTGACTCCCCTGGGGAGACTCCAGAAGTACCCAAAGATCCATGTCAGCCCCTGAGAGGAATCCTCGGTTCCCGCCCTGACTCCACACAAGGTTTTTGGCCCCGGTATCGACGGGAGAGGAATCCCGAGAGGCCCCCTAGCAACTCGCATGGGGACTGGCCTCTCCTGAGGCCACCAGGGCGGGTCCCTGAGGTTCCAGTCGTAACTCGAGAACACCTGCCGCAACTCGAGAAAATCCAGGAAGTTCTCCCTTCCAGGCGAGATGAGGGCTATTTCCGATGAGGCGGCTGGAGACTAATGACACCTAACCTCTGGAACTTCGAAAGGGTCTTTCACACCCTTGCTGCAACTCAAGAAGTTCACCGCCATACCCGTCTCCACTCGAGAGGAAGCACGATGGTCCCGCCCACATCCAGAGGAGCCCCGTTTCCCCCTCGGAGCTCGAGATGAGGGATCCTTTCCCTGCTTTCAACGGGAAAGAATTCCCGGCGTTCCCGACGCATCTCAAGAGGAGGCACTCTCAACAGGAAAGGCGAGAGGAACTCCATGGTCGTACCACCATTCCAAGAGTCCCCCAGATGTCTCAGTCCATTCCAGAGGAACCTCTTTGCCCTGCACTGGCTCATCTTTCACACCGAGGATCGACTCACACCACGGTGGCACGTGGGACAGCCCTGTGGGAAAGCCTCGAGGGAAAGCCTCGAGGGAAAACCACAGATCCTTTGATTCATGCGACGGGAAGCCAGACATTTCTGCTACAGCCTGGAAGGAAAGCGCACGAGCATGCCCCCACTCGAGACGAGGCCTGACTCCCCTGGGGAGACTCCAGAAGTACCCAAAGATCCATGTCAGCCCCTGAGAGGAATCCTCGGTTCCGGCCCTGACTCCACACAAGGTTTTTGGCCCTGGTATCGACGGGAGAGGAATCCCGAGAGGCCCCCTAGCACCTCGCATGGGGACTGGCCTTTCCTGAGGCCACCAGGGCGGGTCCCTGAGGTCCCCGTCGTAACTCGAGAACACCTGCCGCAACTCGAGAAAATCCAGGAAGTTCTCCCTTCAAGGCGAGATGAGGCCTATTTCCGATGAGGCGTCTGGAGACTAATGACACCTAACCTCTGGAACTTCGAAAGGGTCTTTCACACCCTTGCTGCAACTCAAGAAGTTCACCACCATACCCGTCTCCACTCGAGAGGAAGCACGATGGTCCCGCCCACATCCAGAGGAGCCCCGTTTCCCCCTCGGAGCTCGAGATGAGGGATCCTTTCCCTGCTTTCAACGGGAAAGAATTCCCGGCGTTCCCGTCGCATCTCAAGAGGAGGCACTCTCAACAGGAAAGGCGAGAGGAACTCCATGGTCGTACCACCATTCCAAGAGTCCCCCAGATGTCTCAGTCCATTCCAGAGGAACCTCTTTGCCCTGCACTGGCTCATCTTTCACGCCGAGGATCGACTCACAACACGGTGGCACGTGGGACAGCCCTGTGGGAAAGCCTCGAGGGAAAGCCTCGAGGGAAAACCACAGATCCTTTGATCCACGCGACGGGAACCGTGACATTGCTGCTACAGCCTGGAAGGAAAGCGCACGTGCATGCCCCCACTCGAGACGAGGCCTGACTCCCCTGGGGAGACTCCAGAAGTACCCAAAGATCCATGTCAGCCACTGAGAGGAATCCTCGGTTCCGGCCCTGACTCCACACACGGTTTTTGGCCCCGGTATCGACGTGAGAGGAATCCCGAGAGGCCCCCTAGCAACTCGCATGGGGACTGGCCTCTCCTGAGGCCACCAGGGCGGGTCCCTGAGGTCCCCGTCGTAACTCGAGAACACCTGCCGCAACTCGAGAAAATCCAGGAAGTTCTCCCTTCCAGGCGAGATGAGGCCTATTTCCGATGAGGCGTCTGGAGACTAATGACACCTAACCTCTGGAACTTCGAAAGGGTCTTTCACACCCTTGCTGCAACTCAAGAAGTTCACCGCCATACCCGTCTCCACTCGAGAGGAAGCACGATGGTCCCGCCCACATCCAGAGGAGCCCCGTTTCGCCCTCGTAGCTCGAGATGCGGGATCCTTTCCCTGCTTTCAACGGGAAAGAATTCCCGGCGTTCCCGTCGCATCTCAAGAGGAGGCACTCTCAACAGGAAAGGCGAGAGGAACTCCATGGTCGTACCACCATTCCAAGAGTCCCCCAGATGTCTCAGTCCATTCCAGAGGAACCTCTTTTCCCTGCACTGGCACATCTTTCACGCCGAGGATCGACTCACACCACGGTGGCACGTGGGACAGCCCTGTGGGAAAGCCTCGAGGGAAAGCCTCGAGGGAAAACCACAGATCCTTTGATCCACGCCACCGGAAGCGTGACATTGCTGCTACAGCCTGGAAGGAAAGTGCACGTGCATGCCCCCACTCGAGACGAGGCCTGACTCCCCTGGGGAGACTCCAGAAGTACCCAAAGATCCATGTAAGCCCCTGAGAGGAATCCTCGGTTCCGGCCCTGATTTCACACAAGGTTTTTGGCCCCGGTATCGACGGGAGAGGAATCCCGAGAGGCCGCCTAGCAACTCGCATGGGGACTGGCCTCTCCTGAGGCCACCAGGGCGGGTCCCTGAGGTCCCCGTCGTAACTCGAGAACACCTGCCGCAACTCGAGAAAATCCAGGAAGTTCTCCCTTCCAGGCGAGATGAGGCCTATTTCCGATCAGGCGTCTGGAGACTAATGACACCTAACCTCTGGAACTTCGAAAGGGTCTTTCACACCCTTGCTGCAACTCAGGAAGTTCACCGCCATACCCGTCTCCACTCGAGAGGAAGCACGATGGTCCCGCCCACATCCAGAGGAGCCCCGTTTCCCCCTCGTAGCTCGAGGTGAGGGATCCTTTCCCTGCTTTCAACGGGAAAGAATTCCCGGCGTTCCCGTCGCATCTCAAGAGGAGGCACTCTCAACAGGAAAGGCGAGAGGAACTCCATGGTCGTACCACCATTCCAAGAGTCCCCCAGATGTCTCAGTCCATTCCAGAGGAACCTCTTTGCCCTGCACTGGCTCATCTTTCACTCCGAGGATCGACTCACACCACGGTGGCACGTGGGACAGCCCTGTGGGAAAGCCTCGAGGGAAAGCCTCGAGGGAAAACCACAGATCCTTTGATCCACGCGACGGGAAGCGTGACATTGCTGCTACTGCCTGGAAGGAAAGCGCACGTGCATGCCCCCACTCGAGACGAGGCCTGACTCCCCTGGGGAGACTCCAGAAGTACCCAAAGATCCATGTCAGCCCCTGAGAGGAATCCTCGGTTCCGGCCCTGAATCCACACAAGGTTTTTGGCACCGGTATCGACGGGAGAGGAATCCCGAGAGGCCCCCTAGCAACTCGCATGAGGACTGGCCTCTCCTGAGGCCACCAGGGCGGGTCCCTGAGGTCCCCGTCGTAACTCGAGAACACCTGCCGCAACTCGAGAAAATCCAGGAAGTTCTCCCTTCCAGGCGAGATGAGGCCTATTTCCGATGAGGCGTCTGGAGACTAATGACACCTAACCTCTGGAACTTCGAAAGGGTCTTTCACACCCTTGCTGCAACTCAGGAAGTTCACCGCCATACCCGTCTCCACTCGAGAGGAAGCACGATGGTCCCGCCCACATCCAGAGGAGCCCCGTTTCCCCCTCGTAGCTCGAGATAAGGGATCCTTTCCCTGCTTTCAACGGGAAAGAATTCCCGGCGTTCCCGTCGCATCTCAAGAGGAGGCACTCTCAACAGGAAAGGCGAGAGGAACTCCATGGTCGTACCACCATTCCAAGAGTCCCCCAGATGTCTCAGTCCATTCCAGAGGAACCTCTTTGCCCTGCACTGGCTCATCTTTCACGCCGAGGATCGACTCACAACACGGTGGCACGTGGGACAGCCCTGTGGGAAAGCCTCGAGGGAAAGCCTCGAGGGAAAACCACAGATCCTTTGATCCACGCGACGGGAACCGTGACATTGCTGCTACAGCCTGGAAGGAAAGCGCACGTGCATGCCCCCACTCGAGACGAGGCCTGACTCCCCTGGGGAGACTCCAGAAGTACCCAAAGATCCATGTCAGCCCCTGAGAGGAATCCTCGGTTCCGGCCCTGACTCCACACACGGTTTTTGGCCCCGGTATCGACGTGAGAGGAATCCCGAGAGGCCCCCTAGCAACTCGCATGGGGACTGGCCTCTCCTGAGGCCACCAGGGCGGGTCCCTGAGGTCCCCGTCGTAACTCGAGAACACCTGCCGCAACTCGAGAAAATCCAGGAAGTTCTCCCTTCCAGGCGAGATGAGGCCTATTTCCGATGAGGCGTCTGGAGACTAATGACACCTAACCTCTGGAACTTCGAAAGGGTCTTTCACACCCTTGCTGCAACTCAAGAAGTTCACCGCCATACGCGTCTCCACTCGAGAGGAAGCACGATGGTCCCGCCCACATCCAGAGGAGCCCCGTTTCGCCCTCGTAGCTCGAGATGCGGGATCCTTTCCCTGCTTTCAACGGGAAAGAATTCCCGGCGTTCCCGTCGCATCTCAAGAGGAGGCACTCTCAACAGGAAAGGCGAGAGGAACTCCATGGTCGTACCACCATTCCAAGAGTCCCCCAGATGTCTCAGTCCATTCCAGAGGAACCTCTTTGCCCTGCACTGGCACATCTTTCACGCCGAGGATCGACTCACACCACGGTGGCACGTGGGACAGCCCTGTGGGAAAGCCTCGAGGGAAAGCCTCGAGGGAAAACCACAGATCCTTTGATCCACGCCACCGGAAGCGTGACATTGCTGCTACAGCCTGGAAGGAAAGTGCACGTGCATGCCCCCACTCGAGACGAGGCCTGACTCCCCTGGGGAGACTCCAGAAGTACCCAAAGATCCATGTAAGCCCCTGAGAGGAATCCTCGGTTCCGGCCCTGATTTCACACAAGGTTTTTGGCCCCGGTATCGACGGGAGAGGAATCCCGAGAGGCCGCCTAGCAACTCGCATGGGGACTGGCCTCTGCTGAGGCCACCAGGGAGGGTCCCTGAGGTCCCCGTCGTAACTCGAGAACACCTGCCGCAACTCGAGAAAATCCAGGAAGTTCTCCCTTCCAGGCGAGATGAGGCCTATTTCCGATGAGGCGTCTGGAGACTAATGACACCTAACCTCTGGAACTTCGAAAGGGTCTTTCACACCCTTGCTGCAACTCAGGAAGTTCACCGCCATACCCGTCTCCACTCGAGAGGAAGCACGATGGTCCCGCCCACATCCAGAGGAGCCCCGTTTCCCCCTCGTAGCTCGAGGTGAGGGATCCTTTCCCTGCTTTCAACGGGAAAGAATTCCCGGCGTTCCCGTCGCATCTCAAGAGGAGGCACTCTCAACAGGAAAGGCGAGAGGAACTCCATGGTCGTACCACCATTCCAAGAGTCCCCCAGATGTCTCAGTCCATTCCAGAGGAACCTCTTTGCCCTGCACTGGCTCATCTTTCACTCCGAGGATCGACTCACACCACGGTGGCACGTGGGACAGCCCTGTGGGAAAGCCTCGAGGGAAAGCCTCGAGGGAAAACCACAGATCCTTTGATCCACGCGACGGGAAGCGTGACATTGCTGCTACAGCCTGGAAGGAAAGCGCACGTGCATGCCCCCACTCGAGACGAGGCCTGACTCCCCTGGGGAGACTCCAGAAGTACCCAAAGATCCATGTCAGCCCCTGAGAGGAATCCTCGGTTCCGGCCCTGACTCCAACCAAGGTTTTTGGCACCGGTATCGACGGGAGAGGAATACCGAGAGGCCCCCTAGCAACTCGCATGGGGACTTGCCTCTCCTGAGGCCACCAGGGCGGGTCCCTGAGGTCCCCGTCGTAACTCGAGAACACCTGCCGCAACTCGAGAAAATCCAGGAAGTTCTCCCTTCCAGGCGAGATGAGGCCTATTTCCGATGAGGCGTCTGGAGACTAATGACACCTAACCTCTGGAACTTCGAAAGGGTCTTTCACACCCTTGCTGCAACTCAGGAAGTTCACCGCCATACCCGTCTCCACTCGAGAGGAAGCACGATGGTCCCGCCCACAT
The DNA here is from genome assembly GCF_032405125.1 of Capricornis sumatraensis. Taxonomy (NCBI): domain Eukaryota; kingdom Metazoa; phylum Chordata; class Mammalia; order Artiodactyla; family Bovidae; genus Capricornis; species Capricornis sumatraensis. The sequence continues at coordinate 6,166,276 of NW_027184612.1, forward strand.
CCAGAGGAGCCCCGTTTCCCCCTCGTAGCTCGAGATGAGGGATCCTTTCCCTGCTTTCAACGGGAAAGAATTCCCGGCGTTCCCGTCGCATCTCAAGAGGAGGCACTCTCAACAGGAAAGGCGAGAGGAACTCCATGGTCGTACCACCATTCCAAGAGTCCCCCAGATGTCTCAGTCCATTCCAGAGGAACCTCTTTGCCCTGCACTGGCTCATCTTTCACGCCGAGGATCGACTCACACCACGGTGGCACGTGGGACAGCCCTGTGGGATGGCCTCGAGGGAAAGCCTCGAGGGAAAACCACAGATCTTTTGATCCACGCGACGGGAAGCGTGACATTGCTGCTACAGCCTGGAAGGAAAGCGCACGTGCATGCCCCCACTCGAGACGAGGCCTGACTCCCCTGGGGAGACTCCAGAAGTACCCAAAGATCCATGTCAGCCCCTGAGAGGAATCCTCGGTTCCGGCCCTGACTCCACACAAGGTTTTTGGCCCCGGTATCGACGGGAGAGGAATCCCGAGAGGCCCCCTAGCACCTCGCATGGGGACTGGCCTTTCCTGAGGCCACCAGGGCGGGTCCCTGAGGTCCCCGTCGTAACTCGAGAACACCTGCCGCAACTCGAGAAAATCCAGGAAGTTCTCCCTTCCAGGCGAGATGAGGCCTATTTCCGATGAGGCGTCTGGAGACTAATGACACCTAACCTCTGGAACTTCGAAAGGGTCTTTCACACCCTTGCTGCAACTCAGGAAGTTCACCGCCATACCCGTCTCCACTCGAGAGGAAGCACGATGGTCCCGCCCACATCCAGAGGAGCCCCGTTTCCCCCTCGTAGCTCGAGATGAGGGATCCTTTCCCTGCTTTCAACGGGAAAGAATTCCCGGCGTTCCCGTCGCATCTCAAGAGGAGGCACTCTCAACAGGAAAGGCGAGAGGAACTCCATGGTCGTACCACCATTCCTAGAGTCCCCCAGATGTCTCAGTCCATTCCAGAGGAACCTCTTTGCCCTGCACTGGCTCATCTTTCACGCCGAGGATCGACTCACACCACGGTGGCACGTGGGACAGCCCTGTGGGAAAGCCTCGAGGGAAAGCCTCGAGGGAAAATCACAGATCCTTTGATCCACGCCACGGGAAGCGTGACATTGCTGCTACAGCCTGGAAGGAAAGCGCACGTGCATGCCCCCACTCGAGACGAGGCCTGACTCCCCTGGGGAGACTCCAGAAGTACCCAAAGATCCATGTCAGCCCCTGAGAGGAATCCTCGGTTCGGGCCCTGACTCCACACACGGTTTTTGGCCCCGGTATCGACGGGAGAGGAATCCCGAGAGGCCCCCTAGCAACTCGCATGGGGACTGGCCTCTCCTGAGGCCACCAGGGCGGGTCCCTGAGGTCCCCGTCGTAACTCGAGAACACCTGCCGCAACTCGAGAAAATCCAGGAAGTTCTCCCTTCCAGGCGAGATGAGGCCTATTTCCGATGAGGCGTTTGGAGACTAATGACACCTAACCTCTGGAACTTCGAAAGGGTCTTTCACACCCTTGCTGCAACTCAAGAAGTTCACCGCCATACCCGTCTCCACTCGAGAGGAAGCACGATGGTCCCGCCCACATCCAGAGGAGCCCCGTTTCCCCCTCGTAGCTCGAGATGCGGGATCCTTTCCCTGCTTTCAACGGGAAAGGATTTCCGGCGTTCCCGTCGCATCTCAAGAGGAGGCACTCTCAACAGGAAAGGCGAGAGGAACTCCATGGTCGTACCACCATTCCAAGAGTCCCCCAGATGTCTCAGTCCATTCCAGAGGAACCTCTTTGCCCTGCACTGGATCATCTTTCACGCCGAGGATCGACTCACACCAAGGTGGCACGTGGGACAGCCCTGTGGGAAAGCCTCGAGGTCAAGCCTCGAGGGAAAACCACAGATCCTTTGATCCACGAGACGGGAAGCGTGACATTGCTGCTACATCCTGGAAGGAAAGCGCACGTGCATGCCCCCACTCGAGAAGAGGCCTGACTCCCCTGGGGAGACTCCAGAAGTACCCAAAGATCCATGTCAGCCCCTGAGAGGAATCCTCGGTTCAGGCCCTGACTTCACACAAGGTTTTTGGCCCCGGTATCGACGGGAGAGGAATCCCGAGAGGCCCCCTAGCAACTCTCATGGGGACTGGCCTCTCCTGAGGCCACCAGGGCGGGTCCCTGAGGTCCCCGTCGTAACTCGAGAACACCTGCCGCAACTCGAGAAAATCCAGGAAGTTCTCCCTTCCAGGCGAGATGAGGCCTATTTCCGATGAGGCGTCTGGAGACTAATGACACCTAACCTCTGGAACTTCGAAAGGGTCTTTCTCAACCTTGCTGCAACTCAAGAAGTTCACCGCCATACCCGTCTCTACTCGAGAGGAAGCACGATGGTCCCGCCCACATCCAGAGGAGCCCCGTTTCCCCCTCGTAGCTCGAGATGAGGGATCCTTTCCCTGCTTTCAACGGGAAAGAATTCCCGGCGTTCCCGTCGCATCTCAAGAGGAGGCACTCTCAACAGGAAAGGCGAGAGGAACTCCATGGTGGTACCACCATTCCAAGAGTCCCCCAGATGTCTCAGTCCATTCCAGAGGAACCTCTTTGCCCTGCACTGGCTCATCTTTCACGCCGAGGATCGACTCACACCACGGTGGCACGTGGGACAGCCCTGTGGGAAAGCCTCGAGGGAAAGCCTCGAGGGAAAACCACAGATCCTTTGATCCACGCCACGGGAAGCGTGACATTGCTGCTACAGCCTGGAAGGAAAGCGCACGTGCATGCCCCCACTCGAGACGAGGCCTGACTCCCCTGGGGAGACTCCAGAAGTACCCAAAGATCCATGTCAGCCCCTGAGAGGAATCCTCGGTTCCGGCCCTGAATCCACACAAGGTTTTTGGCCCCGGTATCGACGGGAGAGGAATCCCGAGAGGCCCCATAGCACCTCGCATGGGGACTGGCCTTTCCTGAGGCCACCAGGGCGGGTCCCTGAGGTCCCCGTCGTAACTCGAGAACACCTGCCGCAACTCGAGAAAATCCAGGAAGTTCTCCCTTCCAGGCGAGATGAGGCCTATTTCCGATGAGGCATCTGGAGACTAATGACACCTAACCTCTGGAACTTCGAAAGGGTCTTTCACACCCTTGCTGCAACTCAAGAAGTTCACCGCCATACCCGTCTCCACTCGAGAGGAAGCACGATGGTCCCGCCCACATCCAGAGGAGCCCTGTTTCACCCTCGAAGCTCGAGATGCGGGATCCTTTCCCTGCTTTCAACGGGAAAGAATTCCCGGCGTTCCCGTCTCATCTCAAGAAGAGGCACTCTCAACAGGAAAGGCGAGAGGAACTCCATGGTCGTAGCACCATTCCAAGAGTCCCCCAGATGTCTCAGTCCATTCCAGAGGAACCTCTTTGCCCTGCACTGGCTCATCTTTCACGCCGAGGATCGACTCACACCACGGTGGCACGTGGGACAGCCCTGTGGGAAAGCCTCGAGGGAAAGCCTCGAGGGAAAACCACAGATCCTTTGATCCACGCGACGGGAAGCGTGACATTGCTGCTACAGCATGGAAGGAAAGTGCACGTGCATGCCCCCACTCGAGACGAGACCTGACTCCCCTGGGGAGACTCCAGAAGTACCCAAAGATCCATGTCAGCCCCTGAGAGGAATCCTCGGTTCCGGCCCTGACTCCACACAAGGTTTTTGGCCCAGGTATCGACGGGAGAGGAATCCCGAGAGGCCCCCTAGCAACTCGCATGGGGACTGGCCTCTCCTGAGGCCACCAGGGCGGGTCCCTGAGGTCCCCGGCGTAACTCGAGAACACCTGCCGCAACTCGAGAAAATCCAGGAAGTTCTCCCTTCCAGGCGACATGAGGCCTATTTCCGATGAGGCGTCTGGAGACTAATGACACCTAACCTCTGGAACTTCGAAAGGGTCTTTCACACCCTTGCTGCAACTCAAGAAGTTCACCGCCATACACGTCTCCACTCGAGAGGAAGCACGATGGTCCCGCCCACATTCAGAGGAGCCCCGTTTCCCCCTCGGAGCTCGAGATGAGGGATCCTTTCCCTGCTTTCAACGGGAAAGAATTCCCGGCGTTCCCGTCGCATCTCAAGAGGAGGCACTCTCAACAGGAAAGGCGAGAGGAACTCCATGGTCGTACCACCATTCCAAGAGTCCCCCAGATGTCTCAGTCCATTCCAGAGGAACCTCTTTGCCCTGCACTGGCTCATCTTTCACGCCCAGGATCGACTCACACCACGGTGGCACGTGGGACAGCCCTGTGGGAAAGCCTCGAGGGAAAGCCTCGAGGGAAAACCACAGATCCTTTGATCCACGCCACGGGAAGCGTGACATTGCTGCTACAGCCTGGAAGGAAAGCGCACGTACATGCCCCCACTCGAGACGAGGCCTGACTCCCCTGGGGAGACTCCAGAAGTACCCAAAGATCCATGTCAGCCTCTGAGAGGAATCCTCGTTTCCGGCCCTGACTCCACACAAGGTTTTTAGCCGCGGTATCGACGTGAGAGGAATCCCGAGAGGCCCCCTAGCAACTCGCATGAGGACTGGCCTCTCCTGAGGCCACCAGGGCGGGTCCCTGATGTCCCCGTCGTAACTCGAGAACACCTGCCGCAACTCGAGAAAATCCAGGAAGTTCTCCCTTCCAGGCGAGATGAGGCCTATTTCCGATGAGGCGTCTGGAGACTAATGACACCTAACCTCTGGAACTTCGAAAGGGTCTTTCACACCCTTGCTGCAACTCAAGAAGTTCTCCGCCATACACGTCTCCACTCGAGAGGAAGCACGATGGGCCCGCCCACATCCAGAGGAGCCCCGTTTCCCCCTCGTAGCTCGAGATGAGGGATCCTTATCCTTCTTTCAACGGGAAAGAATTCCCGGCGTTCCCGTCGCATCTCAAGTGGAGGCACTCTCAACAGGAAAGGCGAGAGGAACTCCATGGTCGTAGCACCATTCCAAGAGTCCCCCAGATGTCTCAGTCCATTCCAGAGGAACCTCTTTGCCCTGCACTGGCTCATCTTTCACGCCGAGGATCGACTCACACCACGGTGGCACGTGGGACAGCCCTGTGGGAAAGCCTCGAGGGAAAGCCTCGAGGGAAAACCACAGATCCTTTGATCCACGCGACGGGAAGCGTGACATTGCTGCTACAGCCTGGAAGGAAAGCGCACGTGCATGCCCCCACTCGAGACGAGGCCTGACTCCCCTGGGGAGACTCCAGAAGTACCCAAAGATCCATGTCAGCCCCTGAGAGGAATCCTCGGTTCCGGCCCTGACTCCACACAAGGTTTTTGGCCCCGGTATCGACGGGAGAGGAATCCCGAGAGGCCCCCTAGCAACTCGCATGGGGACTGGCCTCTCCTGAGGCCACCAGGGCGGGTCCCTGAGATCCCCGGCGTAACTCGAGAACACCTGCCGCAACTCGAGAAAATCCAGGAAGTTCTCCCTTCCAGGCGACATGAGGCCTATTTCCGATGAGGCGTCTGGAGACTAATGACACCTAACCTCTGGAACTTCGAAAGGGTCTTTCACACCCTTGCTGCAACTCAAGAAGTTCACCGCCATACCCGTCTCCACTCGAGAGGAAGCACGATGGTCCCGCCCACATCCAGAGGAGCCCCGTTTCCCCCTCGGAGCTCGAGATGAGGGATCCTTTCCCTGCTTTCAACGGGAAAGAATTCCCGGCGTTCCCATCGCATCTCAAGAGGAGGCACTCTCAACAGGAAAGGCGAGAGGAACTCCATGGTCGTAGCACCATTCCAAGAGTCCCCCAGATGTCTCAGTCCATTCCAGAGGAACCTCTTTGCCCTGCACTGGCTCATCTTTCACGCCGAGGATCGACTCACACCACGGTGGCACGTGGGACAGCCCTGTGGGAAAGCCTCGAGGAAAAGCCTCGAGGGAAAAACACAGATCCTTTGATCCACGCCACGGGAAGCGTGACATTGCTGCTACAGCCTGGAAGGAAAGCGCACGTGCATGCCCCCACTCGAGACGAGGCCTGACTCCCCTCGGGAGACTCCAGAAGTACCCAAAGATCCATGTCAGCCCCTGAGAGGAATCCTCGGTTCCGGCCCTGACTCCACACAAGGTTTTTGGCCCCGGTATCGACGGGAGAGGAATCCCGAGAGGCCCCTTAGCAACTCGCATGGGGACTGGCCTCTCCTGAGGCCACCAGGGCGGGTCCCTGAGGTCCCCGGCGTAACTCGAGAACACCTGCCGCAACTCGAGAAAATCCAGGAAGTTCTCCCTTCCAGGCGAGATGAGGCCTATTTCCGATGAGGCGTCTGGAGACTAATGACACCTAACCTCTGGAACTTCGAAAGGGTCTTTCACACCCTTGCTGCAACTCAAGAAGTTCACCGCCATTCCCGTCTCCACTCGAAAGGAAGCACGATGGTCCCGCCCACATCCAGAGGAGCCCCGTTTCCCCCTCGGAGCTCGAGATGAGGGATCCTTTACCTGCTTTCAACGGGAAAGAATTCCCGGCGTTCCCATCGCGTCTCAAGAGGAGGCACTCTCAACAGGAAAGGCGAGAGGAACTCCATGGTCGTAGCACCATTCCAAGAGTCCCCCAGATGTCTCAGTCCATTCCAGAGGAACCTCTTTGCCCTGCACTGGCTCATCTTTCACGCCGAGGATCGACTCACACCACGGTGGCACGTGGGACAGCCCTGTGGGAAAGCCTCGAGGAAAAGCCTCGAGGGAAAAACACAGATCCTTTGATCCACGCCACGGGAAGCGTGACATTGCTGCTACAGCCTGGAAGGAAAGCGCACGTGCATGCCCCCACTCGAGACGAGGCCTGACTCCCCTGGGGAGAATCCAGAAGTACCCAAAGATCCATGTCAGCCCCTGAGAGGAATCCTCGGTTCCGGCCCTGATTCCACACAAGGTTTTTGGCCCCGGTATCGACGGGAGAGGAATCCCGAGAGGCCCCCTAGCAACTCGCATGGTGACTGGCCTCTACTGAGGCCACCAGGGCGGGACCCTGAGGTCCCCGTCGTAACTCGAGAACACCTGCCGCAACTCGAGAAAATCCAGGAAGTTCTCCCTTCCAGGCGAGATGAGGCCTATTTCCGATGAGGCGTCTGGAGACTAATGACACCTAACCTCTGGAACTTCGAACGGGTCTTTCACACCCTTGCTGCAACTCAAGAAGTTCACCGCCATACCCGTCTCCACTCGAGAGGAAGCACGATGGTCCCGCCCACATCCAGAGGAGCCCCGTTTCCCCCTCGGAGCTCGAGATGAGGGACCCTTTCCCTGCTTTCAACGGGAAAGAATTCCCGGCGTTCCCGTCGCATCTCAAGAGGAGGCACTATCAACAGGAAAGGCGAGAGGAACTCCATGGTGGTAGCACCATTCCAAGAGTCCCCCAGATGTCTCAGTCCATTCCAGAGGAACCTCTTTGCTCTGCACTGGCTCATCTTTCATGCCGAGGATCGACTCACACCACTGTGGCACGTGGGACAGCCCTGTCGGAAAGCCTCGAGGGAAAGCCTCGAGGGAAAACCACAGATCCTTTGATTCACGCGACGGGAAGCGTGACATTGCTGCTACAGCCTGGCAGGAAAGCGCACGTGCATGCCCCCACTCGAGACGAGGCCTGACTCCCCTGGGGAGACTCCAGAAGTACCCAAAGATCCATGTCAGCACCTGAGAGGATTCCTCGGTTCCGGCCCTGACTCCACACAAGGTTTTTGGCCCCGGTATGGACGGGAGAGGAATCCCGAGAGGCCCCCTAGCAACTCGCATGGGGACTGGCCTCTCCTGAGGCCACCAGGGCGGGTCCCTGAGGTCCCCGTCGTAACTCGAGAACACCTGCCGCAACTCGAGAAAATCCAGGAAGTTCTCCCTTCCAGGGGACATGAGGCCTATTTCCGATGAGGCGTCTGGAGACTAATGACACCTAACCTCTGGAACTTCGAAAGGGTCTTTCACACCCTTGCTGCAACTCAAGAAGTTCGCCGCCATACCCGTCTCCACTCGAGAGGAAGCACGATGGTCCCGCCCACATCCAGAGGAGCCCCGTTTCCCCCTCGGAGCTCGAGATGAGGGATCCTTTCCCTGCTTTCAACGGGAAAGAATTCCCGGCGTTCCCGTCGCATCTCAAGAGGAGGCACTCTCAACAGGAAAGGCGAGAGGAACTCCATGGTCGTACCACCATTCCAAGAGTCCCCCAGATGTCTCAGTCCATTCCAGAGGAACCTCTTTGCCCTGCACTGGCTCATCTTTCACGCCGAGGATCGACTCACACCACGGTGGCACGTGGGACAGCCCTGTGGGAAAGCCTCGAGGGAAAGCCTCGAGGGAAAACCACAGATCCTTTGATCCACGCGACGGGAAGCGTGACATTGCTGCTACAGCCTGGAAGGAAAGCGCACGTGCATGCCCCCACTCGAGACGAGGCCTGACTCCCCTGGGGAGACTCCAGAAGTTCCCAAAGATCCATGTCAGCCCCTGAGAGGAATCCTCGGTTCAGGCCCTGACTCCACACACGGTTTTTGGCCCCGGTATCGACGTTAGAGGAATCCCGAGAGGCCCCCTAGCAACTCGCATGGGGACTGGCCTCTCCTGAGGCCACCAGGGCGGGTCCCTGAGGTCCCCGTCGTAACTCGAGAACACCTGCCGCAACTCGAGAAAATCCAGGAAGTTCTCCCTTCCAGGCGAGATGAGGCCTATTTCCGATGAGGCGTCTGGAGACTAATGACACCTAACCTCTGGAACTTCGAAAGGGTCTTTCACACCCTTGCTGCAACTCAAGAAGTTCACCGCCATACCCGTCTCCACTCGAGAGGAAGCACGATGGTCCCGCCCACATCCAGAGGAGCCCCGTTTCCCCCTCGTAGCTCGAGATGCGGGATCCTTTCCCTGCTTTCAACGGGAAAGAATTCCCGGCGTTCCCGTCGCATCTCAAGAGGAGGCACTCTCAACAGGAAAGGCGAGAGGAACTCCATGGTCGTACCACCATTCCAAGAGTCCCCCAGATGTCTCAGTCCATTCCAGAGGAACCTCTTTGCCCTGCACTGGATCATCTTTCACGCCGAGGATCGACTCACACCACGGTGGCACGTGGGACAGCCCTGTGGGAAAGCCTCGAGGGAAAGCCTCGAGGGAAAACCACAGATCCTTTGATCCACGCCATGGGAAGCGTGATATTGCTGCTACACCCTGGAAGGAAAGCGCACGTGCATGCCCCCACTCGAGACGAGGCCTGACTCCCCTGGGGAGACTCCAGAAGTACCCAAAGATCCATGTCAGCCCCTGAGAGGAATCCTCGGTTCCGGCCCTGACTCCACACAAGGTTTTTGGCCCCGGTATCGACGGGAGAGGAATCCCGAGAGGCCCCCTAGCAACTCGCATGGGGATTGGCCTCTCCTGAGGCCACCAGGGCGGGTCCCTGAGGTCCCCGTCGTAACTCGAGAACACCTGCCGCAACTCGAGAAAATCCAGGAAGTTCTCCCTTCCAGGCGAGATGAGGCCTATTTCCGATGAGGCGTCTGGAGACTAATGACACCTAACCTCTGGAACTTCGAAAGGGTCTTTCACACCCTTGCTGCAACTCAAGAAGTTCACCGCCATACACGTCTCCACTCGAGAGGAAGCACGATGGTCCCGCCCACATCCAGAGGAGCCCCGTTTCCCCCTCGGAGCTCGAGATGAGGGATCCTTTCCCTGCTTTCAACGGGAAAGAATTCCCGGCGTTCCCGTCGCATCTCAAGAGGAGGCACTCTCAACAGGAAAGGCGAGAGGAACTCCATGGTCGTAGCACCATTCCAAGAGTCCCCCAGATGTCTCAGTCCATTCCAGAGGAACCTCTTTGCCCTGCACTGGCTCATCTTTCACGCCGAGTATCGACTCACACCACTGTTGCACGTGGGACAGCCCTGTGGGAAAGCCTCCAGGGAAAGCCTTGAGGGAAAAACACAGATCCTTTGATCCACGCGACGGGAAGCGTGACATTGCTGCTACAGCCTGGAAGGAAAGCGCACGTGCATGCCCCCACTCGAGACGAGGCCTGACTCCCCTGGGGAGACTCCAGAAGTACCCAAAGATCCATGTCAGCACCTGAGAGGATTCCTCGGTTCCGGCCCTGACTCCACACAAGGTTTTTGGCCCCGGTATGGACGGGAGAGGAATCCCGAGAGGCCCCCTAGCAACTCGCATGGGGACTGGCCTCTCCTGAGGCCACCAGGGCGGGTCCCTGAGGTCCCCGTCGTAACTCGAGAACACCTGCCGCAACTCGAGAAAATCCAGGAAGTTCTCCCTTCCAGGGGACATGAGGCCTATTTCCGATGAGGCGTCTGGAGACTAATGACACCTAACCTCTGGAACTTCGAAAGGGTCTTTCACACCCTTGCTGCAACTCAAGAAGTTCGCCGCCATACCCGTCTCCACTCGAGAGGAAGCACGATGGTCCCGCCCACATCCAGAGGAGCCCCGTTTCCCCCTCGGAGCTCGAGATGAGGGATCCTTTCCCTGCTTTCAACGGGAAAGAATTCCCGGCGTTCCCGTCGCATCTCAAGAGGAGGCACTCTCAACAGGAAAGGCGAGAGGAACTCCATGGTCGTACCACCATTCCAAGAGTCCCCCAGATGTCTCAGTCCATTCCAGAGGAACCTCTTTGCCCTGCACTGGCTCATCTTTCACGCCGAGGATCGACTCACACCACAGTGGCACGTGGGACAGCCCTGTGGGAAAGCCTCGAGGGAAAGCCTCGAGGGAAAACCACAGATCCTTTGATCCACGCGACGGGAAGCGTGACATTGCTGCTACAGCCTGGAAGGAAAGCGCACGTGCATGCCCCCACTCGAGACGAGGCCTGACTCCCCTGGGGAGACTCCAGAAGTTCCCAAAGATCCATGTCAGCCCCTGAGAGGAATCCTCGGTTCAGGCCCTGACTCCACACACGGTTTTTGGCCCCGGTATCGACGTTAGAGGAATCCCGAGAGGCCCCCTAGCAACTCGCATGGGGACTGGCCTCTCCTGAGGCCACCAGGGCGGGTCCCTGAGGTCCCCGTCGTAACTCGAGAACACCTGCCGCAACTCGAGAAAATCCAGGAAGTTCTCCCTTCCAGGCGAGATGAGGCCTATTTCCGATGAGGCGTCTGGAGACTAATGACACCTAACCTCTGGAACTTCGAAAGGGTCTTTCACACCCTTGCTGCAACTCAAGAAGTTCACCGCCATACCCGTCTCCACTCGAGAGGAAGCACGATGGTCCCGCCCACATCCAGAGGAGCCCCGTTTCCCCCTCGTAGCTCGAGATGCGGGATCCTTTCCCTGCTTTCAACGGGAAAGAATTCCCGGCGTTCCCGTCGCATCTCAAGAGGAGGCACTCTCAACAGGAAAGGCGAGAGGAACTCCATGGTCGTACCACCATTCCAAGAGTCCCCCAGATGTCTCAGTCCATTCCAGAGGAACCTCTTTGCCCTGCACTGGATCATCTTTCACGCCGAGGATCGACTCACACCACGGTGGCACGTGGGACAGCCCTGTGGGAAAGCCTCGAGGGAAAGCCTCGAGGGAAAACCACAGATCCTTTGATCCACGCCATGGGAAGCGTGATATTGCTGCTACACCCTGGAAGGAAAGCGCACGTGCATGCCCCCACTCGAGACGAGGCCTGACTCCCCTGGGGAGACTCCAGAAGTACCCAAAGATCCATGTCAGCCCCTGAGAGGAATCCTCGGTTCCGGCCCTGACTCCACACAAGGTTTTTGGCCCCGGTATCGACGGGAGAGGAATCCCGAGAGGCCCCCTAGCAACTCGCATGGGGATTGGCCTCTCCTGAGGCCACCAGGGCGGGTCCCTGAGGTCCCCGTCGTAACTCGAGAACACCTGCCGCAACTCGAGAAAATCCAGGAAGTTCTCCCTTCCAGGCGAGATGAGGCCTATTTCCGATGAGGCGTCTGGAGACTAATGACACCTAACCTCTGGAACTTCGAAAGGGTCTTTCACACCCTTGCTGCAACTCAAGAAGTTCACCGCCATACACGTCTCCACTCGAGAGGAAGCACGATGGTCCCGCCCACATCCAGAGGAGCCCCGTTTCCCCCTCGGAGCTCGAGATGAGGGATCCTTTCCCTGCTTTCAACGGGAAAGAATTCCCGGCGTTCCCGTCGCATCTCAAGAGGAGGCACTCTCAACAGGAAAGGCGAGAGGAACTCCATGGTCGTAGCACCATTCCAAGAGTCCCCCAGATGTCTCAGTCCATTCCAGAGGAACCTCTTTGCCCTGCACTGGCTCATCTTTCACGCCGAGGATCGACTCACACCACGGTGGCACGTGGGACAGCCCTGTGGGAAAGCCTCGAGGGAAAGCCTCGAGGGAAAACAACAGATCCTTTGATCCACGCGACGGGAAGCGTGACATTGCTGCTACAGCATGGAAGGAAAGCGCACGTGCATGCCCCCACTCGAGACGAGGCCTTAATCCCCTGGGGAGACTCCAGAAGTACCCAAAGATCCATGTCAGCCCCTGAGAGGAATCCTCGGTTCCGGCCCTGACTCCACACAAGGTTTTTGGCCCCGGTATCGACGGGAGAGGAATCCCGAGAGGCCCCCTAGCAACTCGCATGGGGACTGGCCTCTCCTGAGGCCACCAGGGCGGGTCCCTGAGATCCCCGGCGTAACTCGAGAACACCTGCCGCAACTCGAGAAAATCCAGGAAGTTCTCCCTTCCAGGCGACATGAGGCCTATTTCCGATGAGGCGTCTGGAGACTAATGACACCTAACCTCTGGAACTTCGAAAGGGTCTTTCACACCCTTGCTGCAACTCAAGAAGTTCACCGCCATACCCGTCTCCACTCGAGAGGAAGCACGATGGTCCCGCCCACATCCAGAGGAGCCCCGTTTCCCCCTCGGAGCTCGAGATGAGGGATCCTTTCCCTGCTTTCAACGGGAAAGAATTCCCGGCGTTCCCATCGCATCTCAAGAGGAGGCACTCTCAACAGGAAAGGCGAGAGGAACTCCATGGTCGTAGCACCATTCCAAGAGTGCCCCAGATGTCTCAGTCCATTCCAGAGGAACCTCTTTGCCCTGCACTGGCTCATCTTTCACGCCGAGGATCGACTCACACCACAGTGGCACGTGGGACAGCCCTGTGGGAAAGCCTCGAGGAAAAGCCTCGAGGGAAAAACACAGATCCTTTGATCCACGCCACGGGAAGCGTGACATTGCTGCTACAGCCTGGAAGGAAAGCGCACGTGCATGCCCCCACTCGAGACGAGGCCTGACTCCCCTGGGGAGACTCCAGAAGTACCCAAAGATCCATGTCAGCCCCTGAGAGGAATCCTCGGTTCCGGCCCTGACTCCACACAAGGTTTTTGGCCCCGGTATCGACGGGAGAGGAATCCCGAGAGGCCCCCTAGCAACTCGCATGGGGACTGGCCTCTCCTGAGGCCACCAGGGCGGGTCCCTGAGGTCCCCGGCGTAACTCGAGAACACCTGCCGCAACTCGAGAAAATCCAGGAAGTTCTCCCTTCCAGGCGAGATGAGGCCTATTTCCGATGAGGCGTCTGGAGACTAATGACACCTAACCTCTGGAACTTCGAAAGGGTCTTTCACACCCTTGCTGCAACTCAAGAAGTTCACCGCCATACCCGTCTCCACTCGAAAGGAAGCACGATGGTCCCGCCCACATCCAGAGGAGCCCCGTTTCCCCCTCGGAGCTCGAGATGAGGGATCCTTTCCCTGCTTTCAACGGGAAAGAATTCCCGGCGTTCCCATCGCGTCTCAAGAGGAGGCACTCTCAACAGGAAAGGCGAGAGGAACTCCATGGTCGTAGCACCATTCCAAGAGTCCCCCAGATGTCTCAGTCCATTCCAGAGGAACCTCTTTGCCCTGCACTGGCTCATCTTTCACGCCGAGGATCGACTCACACCACGGTGGCACGTGGGACAGCCCTGTGGGAAAGCCTCGAGGAAAAGCCTCGAGGGAAAAACACAGATCCTTTGATCCACGCCACGGGAAGCGTGACATTGCTGCTACAGCCTGGAAGGAAAGCGCACGTGCATGCCCCCACTCGAGACGAGGCCTGACTCCCCTGGGGAGAATCCAGAAGTACCCAAAGATCCATGTCAGCCCCTGAGAGGAATCCTCGGTTCCGGCCCTGATTCCACACAAGGTTTTTGGCCCCGGTATCGACGGGAGAGGAATCCCGAGAGGCCCCCTAGCAACTCGCATGGTGACTGGCCTCTACTGAGGCCACCAGGGCGGGTCCCTGAGGTCCCCGTCGTAACTCGAGAACACCTGCCGCAACTCGAGAAAATCCAGGAAGTTCTCCCTTCCAGGCGAGATGAGGCCTATTTCCGATGAGGCGTCTGGAGACTAATGACACCTAACCTCTGGAACTTCGAACGGGTCTTTCACACCCTTGCTGCAACTCAAGAAGTTCACCGCCATACCCGTCTCCACTCGAGAGGAAGCACGATGGTCCCGCCCACATCCAGAGGAGCCCCGTTTCCCCCTCGGAGCTCGAGATGAGGGACCCTTTCCCTGCTTTCAACGGGAAAGAATTCCCGGCGTTCCCGTCGCATCTAAAGAGGAGGCACTATCAACAGGAAAGGCGAGAGGAACTCCATGGTGGTAGCACCATTCCAAGAGTCCCCCAGATGTCTCAGTCCATTCCAGAGGAACCTCTTTGCTCTGCACTGGCTCATCTTTCATGCCGAGGATCGACTCACACCACTGTGGCACGTGGGACAGCCCTGTCGGAAAGCCTCGAGGGAAAGCCTCGAGGGAAAACCACAGATCCTTGGATTCACGCGACGGGAAGCATGACATTGCTGCTACAGCCTGGCAGGAAAGCGCACGTGCATGCCCCCACTCGAGACGAGGCCTGACTCCCCTGGGGAGACTCCAGAAGTACCCAAAGATCCATGTCAGCACCTGAGAGGAATCCTCGGTTCCGGCCCTGACTCCACACAAGGTTTTTGGCCCCGGTATGGACGGGAGAGGAATCCCGAGAGGCCCCCTAGCAACTCGCATGGGGACTGGCCTCTCCTGAGGCCACCAGGGCGGGTCCCTGAGGTCCCCGTCGTAACTCGAGAACACCTGCCGCAACTCGAGAAAATCCAGGAAGTTCTCCCTTCCAGGGGACATGAGGCCTATTTCCGATGAGGCGTCTGGAGACTAATGACACCTAACCTCTGGAACTTCGAAAGGGTCTTTCACACCTTTGCTGCAACTCAAGAAGTTCGCCGCCATACCCGTCTCCACTCGAGAGGAAGCACGATGGTCCCGCCCACATCCAGAGGAGCCCCGTTTCCCCCTCGGAGCTCGAGATGAGGGATCCTTTCCCTGCTTTCAACGGGAAAGAATTCCCGGCGTTCCCGTCGCATCTCAAGAGGAGGCACTCTCAACAGGAAAGGCGAGAGGAACTCCATGGTCGTAGCACCATTCCAAGAGTCCCCCAGATGTCTCAGTCCATTCCAGAGGAACCTCTTTGCTCTGCACTGGCTCATCTTTCACGCCGAGGATCGACTCACACCACTGTGGCACGTGGGACAGCCCTGTGGGAAAGCCTCGAGGGCAAGCCTCGAGGGAAAACCACAGATCCTTTGATCCACGCGACGGGAAGCGTGACATTGCTGCTACAGCCTGGAAGGAAAGCGCACGTGCATGCCCCCACTCGAGACGAGGCCTGACTCCCCTGGGGAGACTCCAGAAGTACCCAAAGATCCATGTCAGCACCTGAGAGGAATCCTCGGTTCCGGCCCTGACTCCACACAAGGTTTTTGGCCCGGGTATGGACGGGAGAGGAATCCCGAGAGGCCCCCTAGCAACTCGCATGGGGACTGGCCTCTCCTGAGGCCACCAGGGCGGGTCCCTGAGGTCCCCGTCGTAACTCGAGAACACCTGCCGCAACTCGAGAAAATCCAGGAAGTTCTCCCTTCCAGGCGACATGAGGCCTATTTCCGATGAGGCGTCTGGAGACTAATGACACCTAACCTCCGGAACTTCGAAAGGGGCTTTCACACCCTTGCTGCAACTCAAGAAGTTCACCGCCATACCCGTCTCCACTCGAGAGGAAGCACGATGGTCCCGCCCACATCCAGAGGAGCCCCGTTTTCCCATAGGAGCTCGAGATGAGGGATCCTTTCCCTGCTTTCAACGGGAAAGAATTCCCGGCGTTCCCGGCGCATCTCAAGAGGAGGCACTCTCAACAGGAAAGGCGAGAGGAACTCCATGGTCGTACCACCATTCCAAGAGTCCCCCAGATGTCTCAGTCCATTCCAGAGGAACCTCTTGCCCTGCACTGGCTCATCTTTCACGCCGAGGATCGACTCACACCACGGTGGCACGTGGGACAGCCCTGTGGGAAAGCCTCGAGGGAAAGCCTCGAGGGAAAACCACAGATCCTTTGATCCACGCGACGGGAAGCGTGACATTGCTGCTACAGCCTGGCAGGAAAGCGCACGTGCATGCCCCCACTTGAGACGAGGCCTGACTCCCCTGGGGAGACTCCAGAAGTACCCAAAGATCCATGTCAGCCCCTGAGAGGAATCCTCGGTTCCGGCCCTGACTCCACACAAGGTTTTTGGCCCCGGTATCGACGGGAGAGGAATCCTGAGAGGCCCCCTAGCAACTCGCATGGGGACTGGCCTCTCCTGAGGCCACCAGGGTGGGTCCCTGAGGTCCCCGTCGTAACTAGAGAACACCTGCCGCAACTCGAGAAAATCCAGGAAGTTCTCCCTTCCAGGCGAGATGAGGCCTATTTCCGATGAGGCGTCTGGAGACTAATGACACCTAACCTCTGGAACTTCGAAAGGGTCTTTCACACCCTTGCTGCAACTCAAGAAGTTCACCGCCATACCCGTCTCCACTCGAGAGGAAGCACGATGGTCCCGCCCACATCCAGAGGAGCCCTGTTTCCCCCTCGGAGCTCGAGATGAGGGACCCTTTCCCTGCTTTCAACGGGAAAGAATTCCCGGCGTTCCCGTCGCATCTCAAGAGGAGGCACTCTCAACAGGAAAGGCGAGAGGAACTCCATGGTCGTACCACCATTCCAAGAGTCCCCCAGATGTCTCAGTCCATTCCAGAGGAACCTCTTTGCCCTGCACTGGCTCATCTTTCACGCCGAGGATCGACTCACACCACGGTGGCACGTGGGACAGCCCTTTGGGAAAGCCTCGAGGGCAAGCCTCGAGGGAAAACCACAGATCCTTTGATCCACGCGACGGGAAGCGTGACATTTCTGCTACAGCCTGGAAGGAAAGCGCACGTGCATGCCCCCACTCGAGACGAGGCCTGACTCCCCTGGGGAGACTCCAGAAGTACCCAAAGATCCATGTCAGCCCCTGAGAGGAATCCTCGGTTCCGGCCCTGAATCCACACAAGGTTTTTGGCCCCGGTATCGACGGGAGAGGAATCCCGAGAGGCCCCCTAGCAACTCGCATGGGGACTGGCCTCTCCTGAGGCCACCAGGGCGGGTACCTGAGGTCCCCGTCGTAACTCGAGAACACCTGCCGCAACTCGAGAAAATCCAGGAAGTTCTCCCTTCCAGGCGAGATGAGGCCTATTTCCGATGAGGCGTCTGGAGACTAATGACACCTAACCTCTGGAACTTCGAAAGGGTCTTTCACACCCTTGCTGCAACTCAAGAAGTTCACCGCCATACCCGTCTCCACTCGAGAGGAAGCACGATGGTCCCGCCCACATCCAGAGGAGCCCCGTTTCCCCCTCGGAGCTCGAGATGAGGGATCCTTTCCCTGCTTTCAACGGGAAAGAATTCCCGGCGTTCCCGTCGCATCTCAAGAGGAGGCACTCTCAACAGGAAAGGCGAGAGGAACTCCATGGTCGTAGCACCATTCCAAGAGTCCCCCAGATGTCTCAGTCCATTCCAGAGGAAACTCTTTGCTCTGCACTGGCTCATCTTTCATGCAGAGGATCGACTCACACCACTGTGGCACGTGCGACAGCCCTGTGGGAAAGCCTCGAGGGAAAGCCTCGAGGGAAAACCACAGATCCTTTGATCCACGCGACGGGAAGCGTGACATTGCTGCTACAGCCTGGCAGGAAAGCGCACGTGCATGCCTCCACTCGAGACGAGGCCTGACTCCCCTGGGGAGACTCCAGAAGTACCCAAAGATCTATGTCAGCCCCTTAGAGGAATCCTCCGTTCCGGCCCTGACTCCACACAAGGTTTATGGCCCCAGTATCGACGGGAGAGGAATCCCGAGAGGCCCTCTAGCAACTCGCATGGGGACTGGCCTCTCCTGAGGCCACCAGGGCGGGTCCCTGAGGTCCCCGTCGTAACTCGAGAACACCTGCCGCAACTCGAGGAAATCCAGGAAGTTCTCCCTTCCAGGCGACATGAGGCCTATTTCCGATGAGGCGTCTGGAGACTAATGACACCTAACCTCTGGAACTTCGAAAGGGTCTTTCACACCCTTGATGCAACTCAAGAAGTTCACCGCCATACCCGTCTCCACTCGAGAGGAAGCACGATGGTCCCGCCCACATCCAGAGGAGCCCCGTTTCCCCCTCGTAGCTCGAGATGAGGGATCCTTTCCCTGCTTTCAACGGGAAAGAATTCCCGGCGTTCCCGTCGCATCTCAAGAGGAGGCACTCTCAACAGGAAAGGCGAGAGGAACTCCATGGTCGTACCACCATTCCAAGAGTCCCCCAGATGTCTCAGTCCATTCCAGAGGAACCTCTTTGCCCTGCACTGGCTCATCTTTCACGCCGAGGATCGACTCACACCACGGTGGCACGTGGGACAGCCCTGTGGGAAAGCCTCCAGGGAAAGCCTCGAGGGAAAACCACAGATCCTTTGATCCACGCGACGGGAAGCGTGACATTGCTGCTACAGCGTGGAAGGAAAGCGCACGTGCATGCCCACACTCGAGACGAGGCCTGACTCCCCTGGGGAGACTCCAGAAATACCCAAAGATCCATGTCAGCACCTGAGAGGAATCCTCGTTTCCGGCCCTGACTCCACACAAGGTTTTTGGCCCCGGTATCGACGGGAGAGGAATCCCGAGAGGCCCCCTAGCAACTCGCATGGGGACTGGCCTCTCCTGAGGCCACCAGGGCGGGTCCCTGAGGTCGCCGTCGTAACTCGAGAACACCTGCCGCAACTCGAGAAAATCCAGGAAGTTCTCCCTTCCAGGCGAGATGAGGCCTATTTCCGATGAGGCGTCTGGAGACTAATGACACCTAACCTCTGGAACTTCGAAAGGGTCTTTCACACCCTTGCTGCAACTCAAGAAGTTCTCCGCCATACACGTCTCCACTCGAGAGGAAGCACGATGGGCCCGCCCACATCCAGAGGAGCCCCGTTTCCCCCTCGTAGCTCGAGATGAGGGATCCTTATCCTGCTTTCAACGGGAAAGAATTCCCGGCGTTCCCGTCGCATCTCAAGTGGAGGCACTCTCAACAGGAAAGGCGAGAGGAACTCCATGGTCGTACCACCATTCCAAGAGTCCCCCAGATGTCTCAGTCCATTCCAGAGGAACCTCTTTGCCCTGCACTGGCTCATCTTTCACGCCGAGGATCGACTCACACCACGGTGGCACGTGGGACAGCCCTGTGGGAAAGCCTCGAGGGAAAGCCTCGAGGGAAAACAACAGATCCTTTGATCCACGCGACGGGAAGCGTGACATTGCTGCTACAGCATGGAAGGAAAGCGCACGTGCATGCCCCCACTCGAGACGAGGCCTTAATCCCCTGGGGAGACTCCAGAAGTACCCAAAGATCCATGTCAGCCCCTGAGAGGAATCCTCGGTTCCGGCCCTGACTCCACACAAGGTTTTTGGCCCCGGTATCGACGGGAGAGGAATCCCGAGAGGCCCCCTAGCAACTCGCATGGGGACTGGCCTCTCCTGAGGCCACCAGGGCGGGTCCCTGAGATCCCCGGCGTAACTCGAGAACACCTGCCGCAACTCGAGAAAATCCAGGAAGTTCTCCCTTCCAGGCGACATGAGGCCTATTTCCGATGAGGCGTCTGGAGACTAATGACACCTAACCTCTGGAACTTCGAAAGGGTCTTTCACACCCTTGCTGCAACTCAAGAAGTTCACCGCCATACCCGTCTCCACTCGAGAGGAAGCACGATGGTCCCGCCCACATCCAGAGGAGCCCCGTTTCCCCCTCGGAGCTCGAGATGAGGGATCCTTTCCCTGCTTTCAACGGGAAAGAATTCCCGGCGTTCCCATCGCATCTCAAGAGGAGGCACTCTCAACAGGAAAGGCGAGAGGAACTCCATGGTCGTAGCACCATTCCAAGAGTCCCCCAGATGTCTCAGTCCATTCCAGAGGAACCTCTTTGCCCTGCACTGGCTCATCTTTCACGCCGAGGATCGACTCACACCACGGTGGCACGTGGGACAGCCCTGTGGGAAAGCCTCGAGGAAAAGCCTCGAGGGAAAAACACAGATCCTTTGATCCACGCCACGGGAAGCGTGACATTGCTGCTACAGCCTGGAAGGAAAGCGCACGTGCATGCCCCCACTCGAGACGAGGCCTGACTCCCCTGGGGAGACTCCAGAAGTACCCAAAGATCCATGTCAGCCCCTGAGAGGAATCCTCGGTTCCGGCCCTGACTCCACACAAGGTTTTTGGCCCCGGTATCGACGGGAGAGGAATCCCGAGAGGCCCCCTAGCAACTCGCATGGGGACTGGCCTCTCCTGAGGCCACCAGGGCGGGTCCCTGAGGTCCCCGGCGTAACTCGAGAACACCTGCCGCAACTCGAGAAAATCCAGGAAGTTCTCCCTTCCAGGCGAGATGAGGCCTATTTCCGATGAGGCGTCTGGAGACTAATGACACCTAACCTCTGGAACTTCGAAAGGGTCTTTCACACCCTTGCTGCAACTCAAGAAGTTCACCGCCATACCCGTCTCCACTCGAAAGGAAGCACGATGGTCCCGCCCACATCCAGAGGAGCCCCGTTTCCCCCTCGGAGCTCGAGATGAGGGATCCTTTCCCTGCTTTCAACGGGAAAGAATTCCCGGCGTTCCCATCGCGTCTCAAGAGGAGGCACTCTCAACAGGAAAGGCGAGAGGAACTCCATGGTCGTAGCACCATTCCAAGAGTCCCCCAGATGTCTCAGTCCATTCCAGAGGAACCTCTTTGCCCTGCACTGGCTCATCTTTCACGCCGAGGATCGACTCACACCACGGTGGCACGTGGGACAGCCCTGTGGGAAAGCCTCGAGGAAAAGCCTCGAGGGAAAAACACAGATCCTTTGATCCACGCCACGGGAAGCGTGACATTGCTGCTACAGCCTGGAAGGAAAGCGCACGTGCATGCCCCCACTCGAGACGAGGCCTGACTCCCCTGGGGAGAATCCAGAAGTACCCAAAGATCCATGTCAGCCCCTGAGAGGAATCCTCGGTTCCGGCCCTGATTCCACACAAGGTTTTTGGCCCCGGTATCGACGGGAGAGGAATCCCGAGAGGCCCCCTAGCAACTCGCATGGTGACTGGCCTCTACTGAGGCCACCAGGGCGGGTCCCTGAGGTCCCCGTCGTAACTCGAGAACACCTGCCGCAACTCGAGAAAATCCAGGAAGTTCTCCCTTCCAGGCGAGATGAGGCCTATTTCCGATGAGGCGTCTGGAGACTAATGACACCTAACCTCTGGAACTTCGAACGGGTCTTTCACACCCTTGCTGCAACTCAAGAAGTTCACCGCCATACCCGTCTCCACTCGAGAGGAAGCACGATGGTCCCGCCCACATCCAGAGGAGCCCCGTTTCCCCCTCGGAGCTCGAGATGAGGGACCCTTTCCCTGCTTTCAACGGGAAAGAATTCCCGGCGTTCCCGTCGCATCTAAAGAGGAGGCACTATCAACAGGAAAGGCGAGAGGAACTCCATGGTGGTAGCACCATTCCAAGAGTCCCCCAGATGTCTCAGTCCATTCCAGAGGAACCTCTTTGCTCTGCACTGGCTCATCTTTCATGCCGAGGATCGACTCACACCACTGTGGCACGTGGGACAGCCCTGTCGGAAAGCCTCGAGGGAAAGCCTCGAGGGAAAACCACAGATCCTTGGATTCACGCGACGGGAAGCATGACATTGCTGCTACAGCCTGGCAGGAAAGCGCACGTGCATGCCCCCACTCGAGACGAGGCCTGACTCCCCTGGGGAGACTCCAGAAGTACCCAAAGATCCATGTCAGCACCTGAGAGGAATCCTCGGTTCCGGCCCTGACTCCACACAAGGTTTTTGGCCCCGGTATGGACGGGAGAGGAATCCCGAGAGGCCCCCTAGCAACTCGCATGGGGACTGGCCTCTCCTGAGGCCACCAGGGCGGGTCCCTGAGGTCCCCGTCGTAACTCGAGAACACCTGCCGCAACTCGAGAAAATCCAGGAAGTTCTCCCTTCCAGGGGACATGAGGCCTATTTCCGATGAGGCGTCTGGAGACTAATGACACCTAACCTCTGGAACTTCGAAAGGGTCTTTCACACCTTTGCTGCAACTCAAGAAGTTCGCCGCCATACCCGTCTCCACTCGAGAGGAAGCACGATGGTCCCGCCCACATCCAGAGGAGCCCCGTTTCCCCCTCGGAGCTCGAGATGAGGGATCCTTTCCCTGCTTTCAACGGGAAAGAATTCCCGGCGTTCCCGTCGCATCTCAAGAGGAGGCACTCTCAACAGGAAAGGCGAGAGGAACTCCATGGTCGTAGCACCATTCCAAGAGTCCCCCAGATGTCTCAGTCCATTCCAGAGGAACCTCTTTGCTCTGCACTGGCTCATCTTTCACGCCGAGGATCGACTCACACCACTGTGGCACGTGGGACAGCCCTGTGGGAAAGCCTCGAGGGCAAGCCTCGAGGGAAAACCACAGATCCTTTGATCCACGCGACGGGAAGCGTGACATTGCTGCTACAGCCTGGAAGGAAAGCGCACGTGCATGCCCCCACTCGAGACGAGGCCTGACTCCCCTGGGGAGACTCCAGAAGTACCCAAAGATCCATGTCAGCACCTGAGAGGAATCCTCGGTTCCGGCCCGGACTCCACACAAGGTTTTTGGCCCGGGTATGGACGGGAGAGGAATCCCGAGAGGCCCCCTAGCAACTCGCATGGGGACTGGCCTCTCCTGAGGCCACCAGGGCGGGTCCCTGAGGTCCCCGTCGTAACTCGAGAACACCTGCCGCAACTCGAGAAAATCCAGGAAGTTCTCCCTTCCAGGCGACATGAGGCCTATTTCCGATGAGGCGTCTGGAGACTAATGACACCTAACCTCCGGAACTTCGAAAGGGGCTTTCACACCCTTGCTGCAACTCAAGAAGTTCACCGCCATACCCGTCTCCACTCGAGAGGAAGCACGATGGTCCCGCCCACATCCAGAGGAGCCCCGTTTTCCCATAGGAGCTCGAGATGAGGGATCCTTTCCCTGCTTTCAACGGGAAAGAATTCCCGGCGTTCCCGGCGCATCTCAAGAGGAGGCACTCTCAACAGGAAAGGCGAGAGGAACTCCATGGTCGTACCACCATTCCAAGAGTCCCCCAGATGTCTCAGTCCATTCCAGAGGAACCTCTTGCCCTGCACTGGCTCATCTTTCACGCCGAGGATCGACTCACACCACGGTGGCACGTGGGACAGCCCTGTGGGAAAGCCTCGAGGGAAAGCCTCGAGGGAAAACCACAGATCCTTTGATCCACGCGACGGGAAGCGTGACATTGCTGCTACAGCCTGGCAGGAAAGCGCACGTGCATGCCCCCACTTGAGACGAGGCCTGACTCCCCTGGGGAGACTCCAGAAGTACCCAAAGATCCATGTCAGCCCCTGAGAGGAATCCTCGGTTCCGGCCCTGACTCCACACAAGGTTTTTGGCCCCGGTATCGACGGGAGAGGAATCCTGAGAGGCCCCCTAGCAACTCGCATGGGGACTGGCCTCTCCTGAGGCCACCAGGGTGGGTCCCTGAGGTCCCCGTCGTAACTAGAGAACACCTGCCGCAACTCGAGAAAATCCAGGAAGTTCTCCCTTCCAGGCGAGATGAGGCCTATTTCCGATGAGGCGTCTGGAGACTAATGACACCTAACCTCTGGAACTTCGAAAGGGTCTTTCACACCCTTGCTGCAACTCAAGAAGTTCACCGCCATACCCGTCTCCACTCGAGAGGAAGCACGATGGTCCCGCCCACATCCAGAGGAGCCCTGTTTCCCCCTCGGAGCTCGAGATGAGGGACCCTTTCCCTGCTTTCAACGGGAAAGAATTCCCGGCGTTCCCGTCGCATCTCAAGAGGAGGCACTCTCAACAGGAAAGGCGAGAGGAACTCCATGGTCGTACCACCATTCCAAGAGTCCCCCAGATGTCTCAGTCCATTCCAGAGGAACCTCTTTGCCCTGCACTGGCTCATCTTTCACGCCGAGGATCGACTCACACCACGGTGGCACGTGGGACAGCCCTTTGGGAAAGCCTCGAGGGCAAGCCTCGAGGGAAAACCACAGATCCTTTGATCCACGCGACGGGAAGCGTGACATTTCTGCTACAGCCTGGAAGGAAAGCGCACGTGCATGCCCCCACTCGAGACGAGGCCTGACTCCCCTGGGGAGACTCCAGAAGTACCCAAAGATCCATGTCAGCCCCTGAGAGGAATCCTCGGTTCCGGCCCTGAATCCACACAAGGTTTTTGGCCCCGGTATCGACGGGAGAGGAATCCCGAGAGGCCCCCTAGCAACTCGCATGGGGACTGGCCTCTCCTGAGGCCACCAGGGCGGGTACCTGAGGTCCCCGTCGTAACTCGAGAACACCTGCCGCAACTCGAGAAAATCCAGGAAGTTCTCCCTTCCAGGCGAGATGAGGCCTATTTCCGATGAGGCGTCTGGAGACTAATGACACCTAACCTCTGGAACTTCGAAAGGGTCTTTCACACCCTTGCTGCAACTCAAGAAGTTCACCGCCATACCCGTCTCCACTCGAGAGGAAGCACGATGGTCCCGCCCACATCCAGAGGAGCCCCGTTTCCCCCTCGGAGCTCGAGATGAGGGATCCTTTCCCTGCTTTCAACGGGAAAGAATTCCCGGCGTTCCCGTCGCATCTCAAGAGGAGGCACTCTCAACAGGAAAGGCGAGAGGAACTCCATGGTCGTAGCACCATTCCAAGAGTCCCCCAGATGTCTCAGTCCATTCCAGAGGAAACTCTTTGCTCTGCACTGGCTCATCTTTCATGCAGAGGATCGACTCACACCACTGTGGCACGTGGGACAGCCCTGTGGGAAAGCCTCGAGGGAAAGCCTCGAGGGAAAACCACAGATCCTTTGATCCACGCGACGGGAAGCGTGACATTGCTGCTACAGCCTGGCAGGAAAGCGCACGTGCATGCCTCCACTCGAGACGAGGCCTGACTCCCCTGGGGAGACTCCAGAAGTACCCAAAGATCTATGTCAGCCCCTTAGAGGAATCCTCCGTTCCGGCCCTGACTCCACACAAGGTTTATGGCCCCAGTATCGACGGGAGAGGAATCCCGAGAGGCCCTCTAGCAACTCGCATGGGGACTGGCCTCTCCTGAGGCCACCAGGGCGGGTCCCTGAGGTCCCCGTCGTAACTCGAGAACACCTGCCGCAACTCGAGGAAATCCAGGAAGTTCTCCCTTCCAGGCGACATGAGGCCTATTTCCGATGAGGCGTCTGGAGACTAATGACACCTAACCTCTGGAACTTCGAAAGGGTCTTTCACACCCTTGATGCAACTCAAGAAGTTCACCGCCATACCCGTCTCCACTCGAGAGGAAGCACGATGGTCCCGCCCACATCCAGAGGAGCCCCGTTTCCCCCTCGTAGCTCGAGATGAGGGATCCTTTCCCTGCTTTCAACGGGAAAGAATTCCCGGCGTTCCCGTCGCATCTCAAGAGGAGGCACTCTCAACAGGAAAGGCGAGAGGAACTCCATGGTCGTACCACCATTCCAAGAGTCCCCCAGATGTCTCAGTCCATTCCAGAGGAACCTCTTTGCCCTGCACTGGCTCATCTTTCACGCCGAGGATCGACTCACACCACGGTGGCACGTGGGACAGCCCTGTGGGAAAGCCTCCAGGGAAAGCCTCGAGGGAAAACCACAGATCCTTTGATCCACGCGACGGGAAGCGTGACATTGCTGCTACAGCGTGGAAGGAAAGCGCACGTGCATGCCCACACTCGAGACGAGGCCTGACTCCCCTGGGGAGACTCCAGAAATACCCAAAGATCCATGTCAGCACCTGAGAGGAATCCTCGTTTCCGGCCCTGACTCCACACAAGGTTTTTGGCCCCGGTATCGACGGGAGAGGAATCCCGAGAGGCCCCCTAGCAACTCGCATGGGGACTGGCCTCTCCTGAGGCCACCAGGGCGGGTCCCTGAGGTCGCCGTCGTAACTCGAGAACACCTGCCGCAACTCGAGAAAATCCAGGAAGTTCTCCCTTCCAGGCGAGATGAGGCCTATTTCCGATGAGGCGTCTGGAGACTAATGACACCTAACCTCTGGAACTTCGAAAGGGTCTTTCACACCCTTGCTGCAACTCAAGAAGTTCACCGCCATACCCGTCTCCACTCGAGAGGAAGCACGATGGTCCCGCCCACATCCAGAGGAGCCCCGTTTCCCCCTCGTAGCTCGAGATGAGTGATCCTTTCCCTGCTTTCAACGGGAAAGAATTCCCGGCGTTCCCGTCGCAACTCAAGAGGAGGCACTCTCAACAGGAAAGGCGAGAGGAACTCCATGGTCGTACCACCATTCCAAGAGTCCCCCAGATGTCTCAGTCCATTCCAGAGGAACCTCTTTGCCCTGAACTGGCTCATCTTTCACGCCGAGGATCGACTCACACCACGGTGGCACGTGGGACAACCCTGTGGGAAAGCCTCGAGGGAAAGCCTCGAGGGAAACCACAGATTCTTTGATCCACGCCACGGGACGCGTGACATTGCTGCTACAGCCTGGAAGGAAAGCGCACGTGCATGCCCCCACTCGAGAAGAGGCCTGACTCCCCTGGGGAGACTCCAGAAGTACCCAAAGATCCATGTCAGCCCCTGAGAGGAATCCTCGGTTCCGGCCCTGACTCCACACAAGGTTTTTGGCCCCGGTATCGACGGGAGAGGAATCCCGAGAGGCCCCCTAGCAACTCGCATGAGGACTGGCCTCTCCTGAGGCCACCAGGGCGGGTCCCTGATGTCCCCGTCGTAACTCGAGAACACCTGCCGCAACTCGAGAAAATCCAGGAAGTTCTCCCTTCCAGGCGACATGAGGCCTATTTCCGATGAGGCGTCTGGAGACTAATGACACCTAACCTCTGGAACTTCGAAAGGGTCTTTCACACCCTTGCTGCAACTCAAGAAGTTCTCCGCCATACACGTCTCCACTCGAGAGGAAGCACGATGTTCCCGCCCACATCCAGAGGAGCCCCGTTTCCCCCTCGGAGCTCGAGATGAGGGATCCTTTCCCTGCTTTCAACGGGAAAGAATCCCCGGCGTTCCCGTCGCATCTCAAGAGGAGGCACTCTCAACAGGAAAGGCGAGAGGAACTCCATGGTCGTACCACCATTCCAAGAGTCCCCCAGATGTCTCAGTCCATTCCAGAGGAACCTCTTTGCCCTGCACTGGCTCATCTTTCACGCCGAGGATCGACTCACACCACGGTGGCACGTGGGACAGCCCTGTGGGAAAGCCTCGAGGGAAAGCCTCGAGGGAAAACCACAGATGCTTTGATCCACGCCACGGGAAGCGTGACATTGCTGCTACAGCCTGGAAGGAAAGCGCACGTGCATGCCCCCACTCGAGACGAGGCCTGACTCCCCTGGGGAGACTCCAGAAGTACCCAAAGATCCATGTCAGCCCCTGAGAGGAATCCTCGGTTCCGGCCCTGACTCCACACAAGGTTTTTGGCCCCGGTATCGACGGGAGAGGAATCCCGAGAGGCCCCCTAGCAACTCGCATGGGGACTGACCTCTCCTGAGGCCACCAGGGCGGGTCCCTGAGGTCCCCGTCGTAACTCGAGAACACCTGCCGCAACTCGAGAAAATCCAGGAAGTTCTCCCTTCCAGGCGACATGAGGCCTATTTCCGATGAGGCGTCTGGAGACTAATGACACCTAACCTCTGGAACTTCGAAAGGGTCTTTCACACCCTTGCTGCAACTCAAGAAGTTCACCGCCATACCCGTCTCCACTCGAGAGGAAGCACGATGGTCCCGCCCACATCCAGAGGAGCCCCGTTTCCCCCTCGGAGCTCGAGATGAGGGATCCTTGCCCTGCTTTCAACGGGAAAGAATTCCCGGCGTTCCCATCGCATCTCAAGAGGAGGCACTCTCAACAGGAAAGGCGAGAGGAACTCCATGGTCGTAGCACCATTCCAAGAGTCCCCCAGATGTCTCAGTCCATTCCAGAGGAACCTCTTTGCCCTGCACTGGCTCATCTTTCACGCCGAGGATCGACTCACACCACGGTAGCACGTGGGACAGCCCTGTGGGAAAGCCTCGAGGAAAAGCCTCGAGGGAAAAACACAGATCCTTTGATCCACGCCACGGGAAGCGTGACATTGCTGCTACAGCCTGGAAGGAAAGCGCACGTGCATGCCCCCACTCGAGACGAGGCCTGACTCCCCTGGGGAGAATCCAGAAGTACCCAAAGATCCATGTCAGCCCCTGAGAGGAATCCTCGGTTCCGGCCCTGATTCCACACAAGGTTTTTGGCCCCGGTATCGACGGGAGAGGAATCCCGAGTGGCCCCCTAGCAACTCGCATGGGGACTGGCCTCTACTGAGGCCACCAGGGCGGGTCCCTGAGGTCCCCGTCGTAACTAGAGAACACCTGCCGCAACTCGAGAAAATCCAGGAAGTTCTCCCTTCCAGGCGAGATGAGGCCTATTTCCGATGAGGCGTCTGGAGACTAATGACACCTAACCTCTGGAACTTCGAACGGGTCTTTCACACCCTTGCTGCAACTCAAGAAGTTCACCGCCATACCCGTCTCCACTCGAGAGGAAGCACGATGGTCCCGCCCATATCCAGAGGAGCCCCGTTTCCCCCTCGGAGCTCGAGATGAGGGACCCTTTCCCTGCATTCAACGGGAAAGAATTCCCGGCGTTCCCGTCGCATCTCAAGAGGAGGCACTCTCAACAGGAAAGGCGAGAGGAACTCCATGGTCGTAGCACCATTCCAAGAGTCCACCAGATGTCTCAGTCCATTCCAGAGGAACCTCTTTGCTCTGCACTGGCTCATCTTTCATGCCGAGGATCGACTCACACCACTGTGGCACGTGGGACAGCCCTGTCGGAAAGCCTCGAGGGAAAGCCTCGAGGGAAAACCACAGATCCTTTGATTCACGCGACGGGAAGCGTGACATTGCTGCTACAGCCTGGCAGGAAAGCGCACGTGCATGCCCCCACTCGAGACGAGGCCTGACTCCCCTGGGGAGACTCCAGAAGTACCCAAAGATCCATGTCGGCACCTGAGAGGAATCCTCGGTTCCGGCCCTGACTCCACACAAGGTTTTTGGCCCCGGTATGGACGGGAGAGGAATCCCGAGAGGCCCCCTAGCAACTCGCATGGGGACTGGCCTCTCCTGAGGCCACCAGGGCGGGTCCCTGAGGTCCCCGTCGTAACTCGAGAACACCTGCCGCAACTCGAGAAAATCCAGGAAGTTCTCCCTTCCAGGGGACATGAGGCCTATTTCCGATGAGGCGTCTGGAGACTAATGACACCTAACCTCTGGAACTTCGAAAGGGTCTTTCACACCCTTGCTGCAACTCAAGAAGTTCACCGCCATACCCGTCTCCACTCGAGAGGAAGCACGATGGTCCCGCCCACATCCAGAGGAGCCCCGTTTCCCCCTCGGAGCTCGAGATGAGGGATCCTTTCCCTGCTTTCAACGGGAAAGAATTCCCGGTGTTCTCGTCGCATCTTAAGAGGAGGCACTCTCAACAGGAAAGGCGAGAGGAACTCCATGGTCGTACCACCATTCCAAGAGTCCCCAGATGTCTCAGTCCATTCCAGAGGAAACTCTTTGCCCTGCACTGGCTCATCTTTCACGCCGAGGATCGACTCACACCACTGTGGCACGTGGGACAGCCCTGTGGGAAAGCCTCGAGGGAAAGCCTCGAGGGAAAACAACAGATCCTTTGATCCACGCGACGGGAAGCGTGACATTGCTGCTACAGCCTGGCAGGAAAGCGCACGTGCATGCCCCCACTCGAGACGAGGCCTGACTCCCCTGGGGAGACTCCAGAAGTACCCAAAGATCCATGTCAGCACCTGAGAGGAATCCTCGGTTCCGGCCCTGACTCCACACAAGGTTTTTGGCCCCGGTATGGACGGGAGAGGAATCCCGAGAGGCCCCCTAGCAACTCGCATGGTGACTGGCCTCTCCTGAGGCCACCAGGGCGGGTCCCTGAGGTCCCCGTCGTAACTCGAGAACACCTGCCGCAACTCGAGAAAATCCAGGAAGTTCTCCCTTCCAGGCGACATGAGGCCTATTTCCGATGAGGCGTCTGGAGACTAATGACACCTAACCTCTGGAACTTCGAAAGGGTCTTTCACACCCTTGCTGCAAATCAAGAAGTTCACCGCCATACCCGTCTCCACTCGAGAGGAAGCACGATGGTCCCGCCCACATCTAGAGGAGCCCCGTTTCCCCCTCGGAGCTCGAGATGAGGGATCCTTTCCCTGCTTTCAACGGGAAAGAATTCCCGGCGTTCCCGTCCCATCTCAAGAGGAGGCACTCTCAACAGGAAAGGCGAGAGGAACTCCATGGTCGTACCACCCTTCCAAGAGTCCCCCAGATGTCTCAGTCCATTCCAGAGGAACCTCTTTGCCCTGCACTGGCTCATCTTTCACGCCGAGGATCGACTCACACCACGGTGGCACGTTGGACAGCCCTGTGGGAAAGCCTCGAGGGAAAGCCTCGAGGGAAAACCACAGATCCTTTGATCCACGCGACGGGAAGCGTGACATTGCTGCTACAGCCTGGCAGGAAAGCGCACGTGCATGCCCCCACTCGAGACGAGGCCTGACTCCCCTGGGGAGACTCCAGAAGTACCCAAAGATCCATGTCAGCCCCTGAGAGGAATCCTCGGTTCCGGCCCTGACTCCACACAAGGTTTTTGGCCCCTGTATCGACGGGAGAGGAATCCTGAGAGGCCCCCTAGCAACTCGCATGGGGACTGGCCTCTCCTGAGGCCACCAGGGTGGGTCCCTATGGTCCCCGTTGTAACTAGAGAACACCTGCCGCAACTCGAGAAAATCCAGGAAGTTCTCCCTTCCAGGCGAGATGAGGCCTATTTCC
Organism: Capricornis sumatraensis; assembly: GCF_032405125.1. Lineage (NCBI taxonomy): Eukaryota > Metazoa > Chordata > Mammalia > Artiodactyla > Bovidae > Capricornis > Capricornis sumatraensis. The sequence continues at coordinate 6,197,493 of NW_027184612.1, forward strand.
GATGAGGCGTCTGGAGACTAATGACACCTAACCTCTGGAACTTCGAAAGGGTCTTTCACACCCTTGCTGCAACTCAAGAAGTTCACCGCCATACCCGTCTCCACTTGAGAGGAAGCACGATGGTCCCGCCCACATCCAGAGGAGCCCCGTTTCCCCCTCGGAGCTCGAGATGAGGGACCCTTTCCCTGCTTTCAACGGGAAAGAATTCCCGGCGTTCCCGTCGCATCTCAAGAGGAGGCACTCTCAACAGGAAAGGCGAGAGGAACTCCATGGTCGTAGCACCATACCAAGAGTCCCCCAGATGTCTCAGTCCATTCCAGAGGAACCTCTTTGCTCTGCACTGGCTCATCTTTCACGCCGAGGATCGACTCACACCACTGTGGCACGTGGGACAGCCCTGTGGGAAAGCCTCGAGGGCAAGCCTCGAGGGAAAACCACAGATCCTTTGATCCACGCGACGGGAAGCGTGACATTGCTGCTACAGCCTGGAAGGAAAGCGCACGTGCATGCCCCCACTCGAGACGAGGCCTGACTACCCTGGGGAGACTCCAGAAGTACCCAAAGATCCATGTCAGCACCTGAGAGGAATCCTCGGTTCCGGCCCTGACTCCACACAAGGTTTTTGGCCCCGGTATGGACGGGAGAGGAATCCCGAGAGGCCCCCTAGCAACTCGCATGGGGACTGGCCTCTCCTGAGGCCACCAGGGCGGGTCCCTGAGGTCCCCGTCGTAACACGAGAACACCTGCCGCAACTCGAGAAAATCCAGGAAGTTCTCCCTTCCAGGCGACATGAGGCCTATTTCCGATGAGGCGTCTGGAGACTAATGACACCTAACCTCCGGAACTTCGAAAGGGTCTTTCACACCCTTGCTGCAACTCAAGAAGTTCACCGCCATACCCGTCTCCACTCGAGAGGAAGCACGATGGTCCCGCCCACATCCAGAGGAGCCCCGTTTCCCCCTCGTAGCTCGAGATGAGGGATCCTTTCCCTGCTTTCAACGGGAAAGAATTCCCGGCGTTCCCGTCGCATCTCAAGAGGAGGCACTCTCAACAGGAAAGGCGAGAGGAACTCCATGGTCGTATCACCATTCCAAGAGTCCCCCAGATGTCTCAGTCCATTCCAGAGGAACCTCTTTGCCCTGCACTGGCTCATCTTTCACGCCGAGGATCGACTCACACCACGGTGGCACGTGGGACAGCCCTGTGGGAAAGCCTCCAGGGAAAGCCTCGAGGGAAAACCACAGATCCTTTGATCCACGCGACGGGAAGCGTGACATTGCTGCTACAGCCTGGAAGGAAAGCGCACGTGCATGCCCCCACTCGAGACGAGGCCTGACTCCCCTGGGGAGACTCCAGAAGTACCCAAAGATCCATGTCAGCCCCTGAGAGGAATCCTCGGTTCCGGCCCTGACTCCACACAAGGTTTTTCGCCCCGGTATCGACGTGAGAGGAATCCCGAGAGGCCCCCTAGCAACTCGCATGGGGACTGGCCTCTCCTGAGGCCACCAGGGCGGGTCCCTGAGGTCCCCGTCGTAACTCGAGAACACCTGCCGCAATTTGAGAAAATCCAGGAAGTTCTCCCTTCCAGGCGAGATGAGGCCTATTTCCGATGAGGCGTCTGGAGACTAATGACACCTAACCTCTGGAACTTCGAAAGGGTCTTTAACACCCTTGGTGCAACTCAAGAAGTTCACCGCCATACCCGTCTCCACTCGAGAGGAAGCACGATGGTCCCGCCCACATCCAGAGGAGCCCCGTTTCCCCCTCGTAGCTCGAGATGTGGGATCCTTTCCCTGCTTTCAACGGGAAAGAATTCCCGGCGTTCCCGTCGCATCTCAAGAGGAGGCACTCTCAACAGGAAAGGCGAGAGGAACTCCATGGTCGTACCACGATTCCAAGAGTCCCCCAGATGTCTCAGTCCATTCCAGAGGAACCTCTTTGCCCTGCACTGGCTCATCTTTCACGCCGAGGATCGACTCACACCACGGTGGCACGTGGGACAGCCCTGTGGGAAAGCCTCGAGGGAAAGCCTCGAGGGAAAACCACAGATCCTTTGATCCACGCGACGGGAAGCGTGACATTGCTGCTACAGGTTGGAAGGAAAGAGCACGTGCATGCCCCCACTCGAGACGAGGCCTGACTCCCCTGGGGAGACTCCAGAAGTACCCAAAGATCCATGTCAGCCCCTGAGAGGAATCCTCGGTTCCGGCCCTGACTCCACACAAGGTTTTTGGCCCCGGTATGGACGGGAGAGGAATCCCGAGAGGCCCCCTAGCAACTCGCATGGGGACTGGCCTCTCCTGAGGCCACCAGGGCGGGTCCCTGAGGACCCCTTCGTAACTCGAGAACACCTGCCGCAACTCGAGAAAATCCAGGAAGTTCTCCCTTCCAGGCGAGATGAGGCCTATTTCCGATGAGGCGTCTGCAGACTAATGACACCTAACCTCTGGAACTTCGAAAGGGTCTTTCACACCCTTGCAGCAACTCAAGAAGTTCACCGCCATACCCGTCTCGACTCGAGAGGAAGCACGATGGTCCCGCCCACATCCAGAGGAGCCCCGTTTCCCCCTCGTAGCTCGAGATGAGGGATCCTTTCCCTGCTTTCAACGGGAAAGAATTCCCGGCGTTCCCGTCGCATCTCAAGAGGAGGCACTCTCAACAGGAAAGGCGAGAGGAACTCCATGGTCATACCACCATTCCAAGAGTCCCCCAGATGTCTCAGTCCATTCCAGAGGAACCTCTTTGCCCTGCACTGGCCCATCTTTCACGCCGAGGATCGACTCACACCACGGTGGCACGTGGGACAGCCCTGTGGGAAAGCCTCGAGGGAAAGCCTCGAGTTAAAACCACAGATCCTTTGTTCCACGCGACAGGAAGCGTGACATTGCTGCTACAGCCTGGAAGGAAAGTGCATGTGCATGCCCCCACTCGAGACGAGGCCTGAATCCCCTGGGGAGTCTCCAGAAGTACCCAAAGATCCATGTCAGCCCCTGAGAGGAATCATCGGTTCCGGCCCTGACTCCACACAAGGTTTTTGGCCCCGGTATCGACGGGAGAGGAATCCCGAGAGGCCCCCTAGCACCTCGCATGGGGACTGGCCTCTCCTGAGGCCACCAGGGCGGGTTCCTGAGGTCCCCGTCGTAACTCGAGAACACCTGCCACAACTCGAGAAAATCCAGGAAGTTCTCCCTTAAAGGCGAGATGAGGCCTATTTCCGATGAGGTGTCTGGAGACTAATGACACCTAACCTCTGGAACGTTGAAAGGGTCTTTCACACCCTTGCTGCAACTCAAGAAGTTCACCACCATACCCGTCTCCACTCGAGAGGAAGCACGATGGTCCTGCCCACATCCAGAGGAGCCCCGTTTCCCCCTCGGAGCTCGAGATTAGGGATCCTTTCCCTGCTTTCAACGGGAACGAATTCCCGGCGTTCCCGTCGCATCTCAAGAGGAGGCACTCTCAACAGGAAAGGCGAGAGGAACTCCATGGTCGTACCACCATTCCAAGAGTCCCCCAGATGTCTCAGTCCATTCCAGAGGAAACTCTTTGCCCTGCACTGGCTAATCTTTCACGCCGAGGTCCACTCACACCACGGTGGCACGTGGGACAGCCCTGTGGGAAAGCCTCGAGGGAAAGCCTCGAGGGAAAACAACAGATCCTTTGATCCACGCGACGGGAAGCGTGACATTGCTGCTACAGCCTGGCAGGAAAGCGCACGTGCATGCCCCCACTCGAGACGAGGCCTGACTCCCCTGGGGAGACTCCAGAAGTACCCAAAGATCCATGTCAGCACCTGAGAGGAATCCTCGGTTCCGGCCCTGACTCCACACAAGGTTTTTGGCCCCGGTATGGACGGGAGAGGAATCCCGAGAGGCCCCCTAGCAACTCGCATGGTGACTGGCCTCTCCTGAGGCCACCAGGGCGGGTCCCTGAGGTCCCCGTCGTAACTCGAGAACACCTGCCGCAACTCGAGAAAATCCAGGAAGTTCTCCCTTCCAGGCGACATGAGGCCTATTTCCGATGAGGCGTCTGGAGACTAATGGCACCTAACCTCTGGAACTTCGAAAGGGTCTTTCACACCCTTGCTGCAAATCAAGAAGTTCACCGCCATACCCGTCTCCACTCGAGAGGAAGCACGATGGTCCCGCCCACATCTAGAGGAGCCCCGTTTCCCCCTCGGAGCTCGAGATGAGGGATCCTTTCCCTGCTTTCAACGGGAAAGAATTCCCGGCGTTCCCGTCCCATCTCAAGAGGAGGCACTCTCAACAGGAAAGGCGAGAGGAACTCCATGGTCGTACCACCCTTCCAAGAGTCCCCCAGATGTCTCAGTCCATTCCAGAGGAACCTCTTTGCCCTGCACTGGCTCATCTTTCACGCCGAGGATCGACTCACACCACGGTGGCACGTTGGACAGCCCTGTGGGAAAGCCTCGAGGGAAAGCCTCGAGGGAAAACCACAGATCCTTTGATCCACGCGACGGGAAGCGTGACATTGCTGCTACAGCCTGGCAGGAAAGCGCACGTGCATGCCCCCACTCGAGACGAGGCCTGACTCCCCTGGGGAGACTCCAGAAGTACCCAAAGATCCATGTCAGCCCCTGAGAGGAATCCTCGGTTCCGGCCCTGACTCCACACAAGGTTTTTGGCCCCTGTATCGACGGGAGAGGAATCCTGAGAGGCCCCCTAGCAACTCGCATGGGGACTGGCCTCTCCTGAGGCCACCAGGGTGGGTCCCTGAGGTCCCCGTTGTAACTAGAGAACACCTGCCGCAACTCGAGAAAATCCAGGAAGTTCTCCCTTCCAGGCGAGATGAGGCCTATTTCCGATGAGGCGTCTGGAGACTAATGACACCTAACCTCTGGAACTTCGAAAGGGTCTTTCACACCCTTGCTGCAACTCAAGAAGTTCACCGCCATACCCGTCTCCACTTGAGAGGAAGCACGATGGTCCCGCCCACATCCAGAGGAGCCCCGTTTCCCCCTCGGAGCTCGAGATGAGGGACCCTTTCCCTGCTTTCAACGGGAAAGAATTCCCGGCGTTCCCGTCGCATCTCAAGAGGAGGCACTCTCAACAGGAAAGGCGAGAGGAACTCCATGGTCGTAGCACCATACCAAGAGTCCCCCAGATGTCTCAGTCCATTCCAGAGGAACCTCTTTGCTCTGCACTGGCTCATCTTTCACGCCGAGGATCGACTCACACCACTGTGGCACGTGGGACAGCCCTGTGGGAAAGCCTCGAGGGCAAGCCTCGAGGGAAAACCACAGATCCTTTGATCCACGCGACGGGAAGCGTGACATTGCTGCTACAGCCTGGAAGGAAAGCGCACGTGCATGCCCCCACTCGAGACGAGGCCTGACTACCCTGGGGAGACTCCAGAAGTACCCAAAGATCCATGTCAGCACCTGAGAGGAATCCTCGGTTCCGGCCCTGACTCCACACAAGGTTTTTGGCCCCGGTATGGACGGGAGAGGAATCCCGAGAGGCCCCCTAGCAACTCGCATGGGGACTGGCCTCTCCTGAGGCCACCAGGGAGGGTCCCTGAGGTCCCCGTCGTAACTCGAGAACACCTGCCGCAACTCGAGAAAATCCAGGAAGTTCTCCCTTCCAGGCGAGATGAGGCCTATTTCCGATGAGGCGTCTGGAGACTAATGACACCTAACCTCTGGAACTTCGAAAGGGTCTTTCACACCCTTGCTGCAACTCAAGAAGTTCACCGCCATACCCGTCTCCACTCGAGAGGAAGCACGATGGTCCCGCCCACATCCAGAGGAGCCCTGTTTCCCCCTCGGAGCTCGAGATGAGGGACCCTTTCCCTGCTTTCAACGGGAAAGAATTCCCGGCGTTCCCGTCGCATCTCAAGAGGAGGCACTCTCAACAGGAAAGGCGAGAGGAACTCCATGGTCGTACCACCATTCCAAGAGTCCCCCAGATGTCTCAGTCCATTCCAGAGGAACCTCTTTGCCCTGCACTGGCTCATCTTTCACGCCGAGGATCGACTCACACCACGGTGGCACGTGGGACAGCCCTTTGGGAAAGCCTCGAGGGCAAGCCTCGAGGGAAAACCACAGATCCTTTGATCCACGCGACGGGAAGCGTGACATTGCTGCTACAGCCTGGAAGGAAAGCGCACGTGCATGCCCCCACTCGAGACGAGGCCTGACTCCCCTGGGGAGACTCCAGAAGTACCCAAAGATCCATGTCAGCCCCTGAGAGGAATCCTCGGTTCCGGCCCTGACTCCACACAAGGTTTTTGGCCCCGGTATCGACGGGAGAGGAATCCCGAGAGGCCCCCTAGCAACTCGCATGGGGACTGGCCTCTCCTGAGGCCACCAGGGCGGGTACCTGAGGTCCCCGGCGTAACTCGAGAACACCTGCCGCAACTCGAGAAAATCCAGGAAGTTCTCCCTTCCAGGCGAGATGAGGCCTATTTCCGATGAGGCGTCTGGAGACTAATGACACCTAACCTCTGGAACTTCGAAAGGGTCTTTCACACCCTTGCTGCAACTCAAGAAGTTCACCGCCATACCCGTCTCCACTCGAGAGGAAGCACGATGGTCCCGCCCACATCCAGAGGAGCCCCGTTTCCCCCTCGGAGCTCGAGATGAGGGATCCTTTCCCTGCTTTCAACGGGAAAGAATTCCCGGCGTTCCCGTCGCATCTCAAGAGGAGGCACTCTCAACAGGAAAGGCGAGAGGAACTCCATGGTCGTAGCACCATTCCAAGAGTCCCCCAGATGTCTCAGTCCATTCCAGAGGAAACTCTTTGCTCTGCACTGGCTCATCTTTCATGCAGAGGATCGACTCACACCACTGTGGCACGTGGGACAGCCCTGTGGGAAAGCCTCGAGGGAAAGCCTCGAGGGAAAACCACAGATCCTTTGATCCACGCGACGGGAAGCGTGACATTGCTGCTACAGCCTGGCAGGAAAGCGCACGTGCATGCCTCCACTCGAGACGAGGCCTGACTCCCCTGGGGAGACTCCAGAAGTACCCAAAGATCCATGTCAGCCCCTTAGAGGAATCCTCCGTTCCGGCCCTGACTCCACACAAGGTTTATGGCCCCAGTATCGACGGGAGAGGAATCCCGAGAGGCCCTCTAGCAACTTGCATGGGGACTGGCCTCTCCTGAGGCCACCAGGGCGGGTCCCTGAGGTCCCCGTCGTAACTCGAGAACACCTGCCGCAACTCGAGGAAATCCAGGAAGTTCTCCCTTCCAGGCGACATGAGGCCTATTTCCGATGAGGCGTCTGGAGACTAATGACACCTAACCTCTGGAACTTCGAAAGGGTCTTTCACACCCTTGTTGCAACTCAAGAAGTTCACCGCCATACCCGTCTCCACTCGAGAGGAAGCACGATGGTCCCGCCCACATCCAGAGGAGCCCCGTTTCCCCCTCGTAGCTCGAGATGAGGGATCCTTTCCCTGCTTTCAACGGGAAAGAATTCCCGGCGTTCCCGTCGCATCTCAAGAGGAGGCACTCTCAACAGGAAAGGCGAGAGGAACTCCATGGTCGTACCACCATTCCAAGAGTCCCCCAGATGTCTCAGTCCATTCCAGAGGAACCTCTTTGCCCTGCACTGGCTCATCTTTCACGCCGAGGATCGACTCACACCACGGTGGCACGTGGGACAGCCCTGTGGGAAAGCCTCCAGGGAAAGCCTCGAGGGAAAACCACAGATCCTTTGATTCACGCGACGGGAAGCGTGACATTGCTGCTACAGCCTGGAAGGAAAGCGCACGTGCATGCCCCCACTCAAGACGAGGCCTGACTCCCCTGGGGAGACTCCAGAAGTACCCAAAGATCCATGTCAGCCCCTGAGAGGAATCCTCGGTTCCGGCCCTGACTCCACACAAGGTTTTTCGCCCCGGTATCGACGTGAGAGGAATCCCGAGAGGCCCCCTAGCAACTCGCATGGGGACTGGCCTCCCCTGAGGCCACCAGGGCGGGTCCCTGAGGTCCCCGTCGTAACTCGAGAACACCTGCCGCAACTCGAGAAAATCCAGGAAGTTCTCCCTTCCAGGCGAGATGAGGCCTATTTCCGATGAGGCGTCTGGAGACTAATGACACCTAACCTCTGGAACTTCGAAAGGGTCTTTCACACCCTTGCTGCAACTCAAGAAGTTCACCGCCATACCCGTCTCCACTCGAGAGGAAGCACGATGGTCCCGCCCACATCCAGAGGAGCCCCGTTTCCCCCTCATAGCTCGAGATGAGGGATCCTTTCCCTGCTTTCAACGGGAAAGAATTCCCGGCGTTCCCGTCGCATCTCAAGAGGAGGCACTCTCAACAGGAAAGGCGAGAGGAACTCCATGGTCGTAGCACCATTCCAAGAGTCCCCCAGATGTCTCAGTCCATTCCAGAGGAAACTCTTTGCTCTGCACTGGCTCATCTTTCATGCAGAGGATCGACTCACACCACTGTGGCACGTGGGACAGCCCTGTGGGAAAGCCTCGAGGGAAAGCCTCGAGGGAAAACCACAGATCCTTTGATCCACGCGACGGGAAGCGTGACATTGCTGCTACAGCCTGGCAGGAAAGCGCACGTGCATGCCTCCACTCGAGACGAGGCCTGACTCCCCTGGGGAGACTCCAGAAGTACCCAAAGATCCATGTCAGCCCCTTAGAGGAATCCTCCGTTCCGGCCCTGACTCCACACAAGGTTTATGGCCCCAGTATCGACGGGAGAGGAATCCCGAGAGGCCCTCTAGCAACTCGCATGGGGACTGGCCTCTCCTGAGGCCACCAGGGCGGGTCCCTGAGGTCCCCGTCGTAACTCGAGAACACCTGCCGCAACTCGAGGAAATCCAGGAAGTTCTCCCTTCCAGGCGACATGAGGCCTATTTCCGATGAGGCGTCTGGAGACTAATGACACCTAACCTCTGGAACTTCGAAAGGGTCTTTCACACCCTTGTTGCAACTCAAGAAGTTCACCGCCATACCCGTCTCCACTCGAGAGGAAGCACGATGGTCCCGCCCACATCCAGAGGAGCCCCGTTTCCCCCTCGTAGCTCGAGATGAGGGATCCTTTCCCTGCTTTCAACGGGAAAGAATTCCCGGCGTTCCAGTCGCATCTCAAGAGGAGGCACTCTCAACAGGAAAGGCGAGAGGAACTCCATGGTCGTACCACCATTCCAAGAGTCCCCCAGATGTCTCAGTCCATTCCAGAGGAACCTCTTTGCCCTGCACTGGCTCATCTTTCACGCCGAGGATCGACTCACACCACGGTGGCACGTGGGACAGCCCTGTGGGAAAGCCTCCAGGGAAAGCCTCGAGGGAAAACCACAGATCCTTTGATTCACGCGACGGGAAGCGTGACATTGCTGCTACAGCCTGGAAGGAAAGCGCACGTGCATGCCCCCACTCAAGACGAGGCCTGACTCCCCTGGGGAGACTCCAGAAGTACCCAAAGATCCATGTCAGCCCCTGAGAGGAATCCTCGGTTCCGGCCCTGACTCCACACAAGGTTTTTCGCCCCGGTATCGACGTGAGAGGAATCCCGAGAGGCCCCCTAGCAACTCGCATGGGGACTGGCCTCCCCTGAGGCCACCAGGGCGGGTCCCTGAGGTCCCCGTCGTAACTCGAGAACACCTGCCGCAATTTGAGAAAATCCAGGAAGTTCTCCCTTCCAGGCGAGATGAGGCCTATTTCCGATGAGGCGTCTGGAGACTAATGACACCTAACCTCTGGAACTTCGAAAGGGTCTTTCACACCCTTGCTGCAAATCAAGAAGTTCACCGCCATACCCGTCTCCACTCGAGAGGAAGCACGATGGTCCCGCCCACATCTAGAGGAGCCCCGTTTCCCCCTCGGAGCTCGAGATGAGGGATCCTTTCCCTGCTTTCAACGGGAAAGAATTCCCGGCGTTCCCGTCCCATCTCAAGAGGAGGCACTCTCAACAGGAAAGGCGAGAGGAACTCCATGGTCGTACCACCCTTCCAAGAGTCCCCCAGATGTCTCAGTCCATTCCAGAGGAACCTCTTTGCCCTGCACTGGCTCATCTTTCACGCCGAGGATCGACTCACACCACGGTGGCACGTTGGACAGCCCTGTGGGAAAGCCTCGAGGGAAAGCCTCGAGGGAAAACCACAGATCCTTTGATCCACGCGACGGGAAGCGTGACATTGCTGCTACAGCCTGGCAGGAAAGCGCACGTGCATGCCCCCACTCGAGACGAGGCCTGACTCCCCTGGGGAGACTCCAGAAGTACCCAAAGATCCATGTCAGCCCCTGAGAGGAATCCTCGGTTCCGGCCCTGACTCCACACAAGGTTTTTGGCCCCTGTATCGACGGGAGAGGAATCCTGAGAGGCCCCCTAGCAACTCGCATGGGGACTGGCCTCTCCTGAGGCCACCAGGGTGGGTCCCTGAGGTCCCCGTTGTAACTAGAGAACACCTGCCGCAACTCGAGAAAATCCAGGAAGTTCTCCCTTCCAGGCGAGATGAGGCCTATTTCCGATGAGGCGTCTGGAGACTAATGACACCTAACCTCTGGAACTTCGAAAGGGTCTTTCACACCCTTGCTGCAACTCAAGAAGTTCACCGCCATACCCGTCTCCACTTGAGAGGAAGCACGATGGTCCCGCCCACATCCAGAGGAGCCCCGTTTCCCCCTCGGAGCTCGAGATGAGGGACCCTTTCCCTGCTTTCAACGGGAAAGAATTCCCGGCGATCCCGTCGCATCTCAAGAGGAGGCACTCTCAACAGGAAAGGCGAGAGGAACTCCATGGTCGTAGCACCATACCAAGAGTCCCCCAGATGTCTCAGTCCATTCCAGAGGAACCTCTTTGCTCTGCACTGGCTCATCTTTCACGCCGAGGATCGACTCACACCACTGTGGCACGTGGGACAGCCCTGTGGGAAAGCCTCGAGGGCAAGCCTCGAGGGAAAACCACAGATCCTTTGATCCACGCGACGGGAAGCGTGACATTGCTGCTACAGCCTGGAAGGAAAGCGCACGTGCATGCCCCCACTCGAGACGAGGCCTGACTACCCTGGGGAGACTCCAGAAGTACCCAAAGATTCATGTCAGCACCTGAGAGGAATCCTCGGTTCCGGCCCTGACTCCACACAAGGTTTTTGGCCCCGGTATGGACGGGAGAGGAATCCCGAGAGGCCCCCTAGCAACCCGCATGGGGACTGGCCTCTCCTGAGGCCACCAGGGAGGGTCCCTGAGGTCCCCGTCGTAACTCGAGAACACCTGCCGCAACTCGAGAAAATCCAGGAAGTTCTCCCTTCCAGGCGAGATGAGGCCTATTTCCGATGAGGCGTCTGGAGACTAATGACACCTAACCTCTGGAACTTCGAAAGGGTCTTTCGCACCCTTGCTGCAACTCAAGAAGTTCACCGCCATACCCGTCTCCACTCGAGAGGAAGCACGATGGTCCCGCCCACATCCAGAGGAGCCCTGTTTCCCCCTCGGAGCTCGAGATGAGGGACCCTTTCCCTGCTTTCAACGGGAAAGAATTCCCGGCGTTCCCGTCGCATCTCAAGAGGAGGCACTCTCAACAGGAAAGGCGAGAGGAACTCCATGGTCGTACCACCATTCCAAGAGTCCCCCAGATGTCTCAGTCCATTCCAGAGGAACCTCTTTGCCCTGCACTGGCTCATCTTTCACGCCGAGGATCGACTCACACCACGGTGGCACGTGGGACAGCCCTTTGGGAAAGCCTCGAGGGCAAGCCTCGAGGGAAAACCACAGATCCTTTGATCCACGCGACGGGAAGCGTGACATTGCTGCTACAGCCTGGAAGGAAAGCGCACGTGCATGCCCCCACTCGAGACGAGGCCTGACTCCCCTGGGGAGACTCCAGAAGTACCCAAAGATCCATGTCAGCCCCTGAGAGGAATCCTCGGTTCCGGCCCTGACTCCACACAAGGTTTTTGGCCCCGGTATCGACGGGAGAGGAATCCCGAGAGGCCCCCTAGCAACTCGCATGGGGACTGGCCTCTCCTGAGGCCACCAGGGCGGGTACCTGAGGTCCCCGTCGTAACTCGAGAACACCTGCCGCAACTCGAGAAAATCCAGGAAGTTCTCCCTTCCAGGCGAGATGAGGCCTATTTCCGATGAGGCGTCTGGAGACTAATGACACCTAACCTCTGGAACTTCGAAAGGGTCTTTCACACCCTTGCTGCAACTCAAGAAGTTCACCGCCATACCCGTCTCCACTCGAGAGGAAGCACGATGGTCCCGCCCACATCCAGAGGAGCCCCGTTTCCCCCTCGGAGCTCGAGATGAGGGATCCTTTCCCTGCTTTCAACGGGAAAGAATTCCCGGCGTTCCCGTCGCATCTCAAGAGGAGGCACTCTCAACAGGAAAGGCGAGAGGAACTCCATGGTCGTAGCACCATTCCAAGAGTCCCCCAGATGTCTCAGTCCATTCCAGAGGAAACTCTTTGCTCTGCACTGGCTCATCTTTCATGCAGAGGATCGACTCACACCACTGTGGCACGTGGGACAGCCCTGTGGGAAAGCCTCGAGGGAAAGCCTCGAGGGAAAACCACAGATCCTTTGATCCACGCGACGGGAAGCGTGACATTGCTGCTACAGCCTGGCAGGAAAGCGCACGTGCATGCCTCCACTCGAGACGAGGCCTGACTCCCCTGGGGAGACTCCAGAAGTACCCAAAGATCCATGTCAGCCCCTTAGAGGAATCCTCCGTTCCGGCCCTGACTCCACACAAGGTTTATGGCCCCAGTATCGACGGGAGAGGAATCCCGAGAGGCCCTCTAGCAACTCGCATGGGGACTGGCCTCTCCTGAGGCCACCAGGGCGGGTCCCTGAGGTCCCCGTCGTAACTCGAGAACACCTGCCGCAACTCGAGGAAATCCAGGAAGTTCTCCCTTCCAGGCGACATGAGGCCTATTTCCGATGAGGCGTCTGGAGACTAATGACACCTAACCTCTGGAACTTCGAAAGGGTCTTTCACACCCTTGTTGCAACTCAAGAAGTTCACCGCCATACCCGTCTCCACTCGAGAGGAAGCACGATGGTCCCGCCCACATCCAGAGGAGCCCCGTTTCCCCCTCGTAGCTCGAGATGAGGGATCCTTTCCCTGCTTTCAACGGGAAAGAATTCCCGGCGTTCCCGTCGCATCTCAAGAGGAGGCACTCTCAACAGGAAAGGCGAGAGGAACTCCATGGTCGTACCACCATTCCAAGAGTCCCCCAGATGTCTCAGTCCATTCCAGAGGAACCTCTTTGCCCTGCACTGGCTCATCTTTCACGCCGAGGATCGACTCACACCACGGTGGCACGTGGGACAGCCCTGTGGGAAAGCCTCCAGGGAAAGCCTCGAGGGAAAACCACAGATCCTTTGATTCACGCGACGGGAAGCGTGACATTGCTGCTACAGCCTGGAAGGAAAGCGCACGTGCATGCCCCCACTCAAGACGAGGCCTGACTCCCCTGGGGAGACTCCAGAAGTACCCAAAGATCCATGTCAGCCCCTGAGAGGAATCCTCGGTTCCGGCCCTGACTCCACACAAGGTTTTTCGCCCCGGTATCGACGTGAGAGGAATCCCGAGAGGCCCCCTAGCAACTCGCATGGGGACTGGCCTCCCCTGAGGCCACCAGGGCGGGTCCCTGAGGTCCCCGTCGTAACTCGAGAACACCTGCCGCAACTCGAGAAAATCCAGGAAGTTCTCCCTTCCAGGCGAGATGAGGCCTATTTCCGATGAGGCGTCTGGAGACTAATGACACCTAACCTCTGGAACTTCGAAAGGGTCTTTCACACCCTTGCTGCAACTCAAGAAGTTCACCGCCATACCCGTCTCCACTCGAGAGGAAGCACGATGGTCCCGCCCACATCCAGAGGAGCCCCGTTTCCCCCTCATAGCTCGAGATGAGGGATCCTTTCCCTGCTTTCAACGGGAAAGAATTCCCGGCGTTCCCGTCGCATCTCAAGAGGAGGCACTCTCAACAGGAAAGGCGAGAGGAACTCCATGGTCGTAGCACCATTCCAAGAGTCCCCCAGATGTCTCAGTCCATTCCAGAGGAAACTCTTTGCTCTGCACTGGCTCATCTTTCATGCAGAGGATCGACTCACACCACTGTGGCACGTGTGACAGCCCTGTGGGAAAGCCTCGAGGGAAAGCCTCGAGGGAAAACCACAGATCCTTTGATCCACGCGACGGGAAGCGTGACATTGCTGCTACAGCCTGGCAGGAAAGCGCACGTGCATGCCTCCACTCGAGACGAGGCCTGACTCCCCTGGGGAGACTCCAGAAGTACCCAAAGATCCATGTCAGCCCCTTAGAGGAATCCTCCGTTCCGGCCCTGACTCCACACAAGGTTTATGGCCCCAGTATCGACGGGAGAGGAATCCCGAGAGGCCCTCTAGCAACTCGCATGGGGACTGGCCTCTCCTGAGGCCACCAGGGCGGGTCCCTGAGGTCCCCGTCGTAACTCGAGAACACCTGCCGCAACTCGAGGAAATCCAGGAAGTTCTCCCTTCCAGGCGACATGAGGCCTATTTCCGATGAGGCGTCTGGAGACTAATGACACCTAACCTCTGGAACTTCGAAAGGGTCTTTCACACCCTTGTTGCAACTCAAGAAGTTCACCGCCATACCCGTCTCCACTCGAGAGGAAGCACGATGGTCCCGCCCACATCCAGAGGAGCCCCGTTTCCCCCTCGTAGCTCGAGATGAGGGATCCTTTCCCTGCTTTCAACGGGAAAGAATTCCCGGCGTTCCAGTCGCATCTCAAGAGGAGGCACTCTCAACAGGAAAGGCGAGAGGAACTCCATGGTCGTACCACCATTCCAAGAGTCCCCCAGATGTCTCAGTCCATTCCAGAGGAACCTCTTTGCCCTGCACTGGCTCATCTTTCACGCCGAGGATCGACTCACACCACGGTGGCACGTGGGACAGCCCTGTGGGAAAGCCTCCAGGGAAAGCCTCGAGGGAAAACCACAGATCCTTTGATTCACGCGACGGGAAGCGTGACATTGCTGCTACAGCCTGGAAGGAAAGCGCACGTGCATGCCCCCACTCAAGACGAGGCCTGACTCCCCTGGGGAGACTCCAGAAGTACCCAAAGATCCATGTCAGCCCCTGAGAGGAATCCTCGGTTCCGGCCCTGACTCCACACAAGGTTTTTCGCCCCGGTATCGACGTGAGAGGAATCCCGAGAGGCCCCCTAGCAACTCGCATGGGGACTGGCCTCCCCTGAGGCCACCAGGGCGGGTCCCTGAGGTCCCCGTCGTAACTCGAGAACACCTGCCGCAATTTGAGAAAATCCAGGAAGTTCTCCCTTCCAGGCGAGATGAGGCCTATTTCCGATGAGGCGTCTGGAGACTAATGACACCTAACCTCTGGAACTTCGAAAGGGTCTTTAACACCCTTGGTGCAACTCAAGAAGTTCACCGCCATACCCGTCTCCACTCGAGAGGAAGCACGATGGTCCCGCCCACATCCAGAGGAGCCCCGTTTCCCCCTCGTAGCTCGAGATGTGGGATCCTTTCCCTGCTTTCAACGGGAAAGAATTCCCGGCGTTCCCGTCGCATCTCAAGAGGAGGCACTCTCAACAGGAAAGGCGAGAGGAACTCCATGGTCGTACCACGATTCCAAGAGTCCCCCAGATGTCTCAGTCCATTCCAGAGGAACCTCTTTGCCCTGCACTGGCTCATCTTTCACGCCGAGGATCGACTCACACCACGGTGGCACGTGGGACAGCCCTGTGGGAAAGCCTCGAGGGAAAGCCTCGAGGGAAAACCACAGATCCTTTGATCCACGCGACGGGAAGCGTGACATTGCTGCTACAGGTTGGAAGGAAAGAGCACGTGCATGCCCCCACTCGAGACGAGGCCTGACTCCCCTGGGGAGACTCCAGAAGTACCCAAAGATCCATGTCAGCCCCTGAGAGGAATCCTCGGTTCCGGCCCTGACTCCACACAAGGTTTTTGGCCCCGGTATGGACGGGAGAGGAATCCCGAGAGGCCCCCTAGCAACTCGCATGGGGACTGGCCTCTCCTGAGGCCACCAGGGCGGGTCCCTGAGGACCCCTTCGTAACTCGAGAACACCTGCCGCAACTCGAGAAAATCCAGGAAGTTCTCCCTTCCAGGCGAGATGAGGCCTATTTCCGATGAGGCGTCTGCAGACTAATGACACCTAACCTCTGGAACTTCGAAAGGGTCTTTCACACCCTTGCAGCAACTCAAGAAGTTCACCGCCATACCCGTCTCGACTCGAGAGGAAGCACGATGGTCCCGCCCACATCCAGAGGAGCCCCGTTTCCCCCTCGTAGCTCGAGATGAGGGATCCTTTCCCTGCTTTCAACGGGAAAGAATTCCCGGCGTTCCCGTCGCATCTCAAGAGGAGGCACTCTCAACAGGAAAGGCGAGAGGAACTCCATGGTCATACCACCATTCCAAGAGTCCCCCAGATGTCTCAGTCCATTCCAGAGGAACCTCTTTGCCCTGCACTGGCCCATCTTTCACGCCGAGGATCGACTCACACCACGGTGGCACGTGGGACAGCCCTGTGGGAAAGCCTCGAGGGAAAGCCTAGAGGGAAAACCACAGATCCTTTGTTCCACGCGACAGGAAGCGTGACATTGCTGCTACAGCCTGGAAGGAAAGTGCATGTGCATGCCCCCACTCGAGACGAGGCCTGAATCCCCTGGGGAGTCTCCAGAAGTACCCAAAGATCCATGTCAGCCCCTGAGAGGAATCATCGGTTCCGGCCCTGACTCCACACAAGGTTTTTGGCCCCGGTATCGACGGGAGAGGAATCCCGAGAGGCCCCCTAGCACCTCGCATGGGGACTGGCCTCTCCTGAGGCCACCAGGGCGGGTTCCTGAGGTCCCCGTCGTAACTCGAGAACACCTGCCACAACTCGAGAAAATCCAGGAAGTTCTCCCTTCCAGGCGAGATGAGGCCTATTTCCGATGAGGTGTCTGGAGACTAATGACACCTAACCTCTGGAACGTTGAAAGGGTCTTTCACACCCTTGCTGCAACTCAAGAAGTTCACCACCATACCCGTCTCCACTCGAGAGGAAGCACGATGGTCCTGCCCACATCCAGAGGAGCCCCGTTTCCCCCTCGGAGCTCGAGATGAGGGATCCTTTCCCTGCTTTCAACGGGAACGAATTCCCGGCGTTCCCGTCGCATCTCAAGAGGAGGCACTCTCAACAGGAAAGGGGAGAGGAACTCCATGGTCGTACCACCATTCCAAGAGTCCCCCAGATGTCTCAGTCCATTCCAGAGGAAACTCTTTGCCCTGCACTGGCTAATCTTTCACGCCGAGGTCCACTCACACCACGGTGGCACGTGGGACAGCCCTGTGGGAAAGCCTCGAGGGAAAGCCTCGAGGGAAAACAACAGATCCTTTGATCCACGCGACGGGAAGCGTGACATTGCTGCTACAGCCTGGCAGGAAAGCGCACGTGCATGCCCCCACTCGAGACGAGGCCTGACTCCCCTGGGGAGACTCCAGAAGTACCCAAAGATCCATGTCAGCACCTGAGAGGAATCCTCGGTTCCGGCCCTGACTCCACACAAGGTTTTTGGCCCCGGTATGGACGGGAGAGGAATCCCGAGAGGCCCCCTAGCAACTCGCATGGTGACTGGCCTCTCCTGAGGCCACCAGGGCGGGTCCCTGAGGTCCCCGTCGTAACTCGAGAACACCTGCCGCAACTCGAGAAAATCCAGGAAGTTCTCCCTTCCAGGCGACATGAGGCCTATTTCCGATGAGGCGTCTGGAGACTAATGACACCTAACCTCTGGAACTTCGAAAGGGTCTTTCACACCCTTGCTGCAAATCAAGAAGTTCACCGCCATACCCGTCTCCACTCGAGAGGAAGCACGATGGTCCCGCCCACATCTAAAGGAGCCCCGTTTCCCCCTCGGAGCTCGAGATGAGGGATCCTTTCCCTGCTTTCAACGGGAAAGAATTCCCGGCGTTCCCGTCCCATCTCAAGAGGAGGCACTCTCAACAGGAAAGGCGAGAGGAACTCCATGGTCGTACCACCCTTCCAAGAGTCCCCCAGATGTCTCAGTCCATTCCAGAGGAACCTCTTTGCCCTGCACTGGCTCATCTTTCACGCCGAGGATCGACTCACACCACGGTGGCACGTTGGACAGCCCTGTGGGAAAGCCTCGAGGGAAAGCCTCGAGGGAAAACCACAGATCCTTTGATCCACGCGACGGGAAGCGTGACATTGCTGCTACAGCCTGGCAGGAAAGCGCACGTGCATGCCCCCACTCGAGACGAGGCCTGACTCCCCTGGGGAGACTCCAGAAGTACCCAAAGATCCATGTCAGCCCCTGAGAGGAATCCTCGGTTCCGGCCCTGACTCCACACAAGGTTTTTGGCCCCTGTATCGACGGGAGAGGAATCCTGAGAGGCCCCCTAGCAACTCGCATGGGGACTGGCCTCTCCTGAGGCCACCAGGGTGGGTCCCTGAGGTCCCCGTTGTAACTAGAGAACACCTGCCACAACTCGAGAAAATCCAGGAAGTTCTCCCTTCCAGGCGAGATGAGGCCTATTTCCGATGAGGCGTCTGGAGACTAATGACACCTAACCTCTGGAACTTCGAAAGGGTCTTTCACACCCTTGCTGCAACTCAAGAAGTTCACCGCCATAGCCGTCTCCACTTGAGAGGAAGCACGATGGTCCCGCCCACATCCAGAGGAGCCCCGTTTCCCCCTCGGAGCTCGAGATGAGGGACCCTTTCCCTGCTTTCAACGGGAAAGAATTCCCGGCGTTCCCGTCGCATCTCAAGAGGAGGCACTCTCAACAGGAAAGGCGAGAGGAACTCCATGGTCGTAGCACCATACCAAGAGTCCCCCAGATGTCTCAGTCCATTCCAGAGGAACCTCTTTGCTCTGCACTGGCTCATCTTTCACGCCGAGGATCGACTCACACCACTGTGGCACGTGGGACAGCCCTGTGGGAAAGCCTCGAGGGCAAGCCTCGAGGGAAAACCACAGATCCTTTGATCCACGCGACGGGAAGCGTGACATTGCTGCTACAGCCTGGAAGGAAAGCGCACGTGCATGCCCCCACTCGAGACGAGGCCTGACTACCCTGGGGAGACTCCAGAAGTACCCAAAGATCCATGTCAGCACCTGAGAGGAATCCTCGGTTCCGGCCCTGACTCCACACAAGGTTTTTGGCCCCGGTATGGACGGGAGAGGAATCCCGAGAGGCCCCCTAGCAACTCGCATGGGGACTGGCCTCTCCTGAGGCCACCAGGACGGGTCCCTGAGGTCCCCGTCGTAACTCGAGAACACCTGCCGCAACTCGAGAAAATCCAGGAAGTTCTCCCTTCCAGGCGACATGAGGCCTATTTCCGATGAGGCGTCTGGAGACTAATGACACCTAACCTCCGGAACTTCGAAAGGGTCTTTCACACCCTTGCTGCAACTCAAGAAGTTCACCGCCATACCCGTCTCCACTCGAGAGGAAGCACGATGGTCCCGTCCACATCCAGAGGAGCCCCGTTTCCCCCTCGGAGCTCGAGATGAGGGATCCTTTCCCTGCTTTCAACGGGAAAGAATTCCCGGCGTTCCCGTCGCATCTCAAGAGGAGGCACTCTCAACAGGAAAGGCGAGAGGAACTCCATGGTCGTTCCACCCTTCCAAGAGTCCCCCAGATGTCTCAGTCCATTCCAGAGGAACCTCTTTGCCCTGCACTGGCTCATCTTTCACGCCGAGGATCGACTCACACCACGGTGGCACGTTGGACAGCCCTGTGGGAAAGCCTCGAGGGAAAGCCTCGAGGGAAAACCACAGATCCTTTGATCCACGCGACGGGAAGCGTGACATTGCTGCTACAGCCTGGCAGGAAAGCGCACGTGCATGCCCCCACTCGAGACGAGGCCTGACTCCCCTGGGGAGACTCCAGAAGTACCCAAAGATCCATGTCAGCCCCTGAGAGGAATCCTCGGTTCCGGCCCTGACTCCACACAAGTTTTTTGGCCCCTGTATCGACGGGAGAGGAATCCTGAGAGGCCCCCTAGCAACTCGCATGGGGACTGGCCTCTCCTGAGGCCACCAGGGTGGGTCCCTGAGGTCCCCGTCGTAACTAGAGAACACCTGCCGCAACTCGAGAAAATCCAGGAAGTTCTCCCTTCCAGGCGAGATGAGGCCTATTTCCGATGAGGCGTCTGGAGACTAATGACACCTAACCTCTGGAACTTCGAAAGGGTCTTTCACACCCTTGCTGCAACTCAAGAAGTTCACCGCCATACCCGTCTCCACTCCAGAGGAAGCACGATGGTCCCGCCCACATCCAGAGGAGCCCCGTTTCCCCCTCGGAGCTCGAGATGAGGGACCCTTTCCCTGCTTTCAACGGGAAAGAATTCCCGGCGTTCCCGTCGCATCTCAAGAGGAGGCACTCTCAACAGGAAAGGCGAGAGGAACTCCATGGTCGTAGCACCATTCCAAGAGTCCCCCAGATGTCTCAGTCCATTCCAGAGGAACCTCTTTGCTCTGCACTGGCTCATCTTTCACGCCGAGGATCGACTCACACCACTGTTGCACGTGGGACAGCCCTGTGGGAAAGCCTCGAGGGCAAGCCTCGAGGGAAAACCACAGATCCTTTGATCCACGCGACGGGAAGCGTGACATTGCTGCTACAGCCTGGAAGGAAAGCGCACGTGCATGCCCCCACTCGAGACGAGGCCTGACTCCCCTGGGGAGACTCCAGAAGTACCCAAAGATCCATGTCAGCACCTGAGAGGAATCCTCGGTTCCGGCCCTGACTCCACACAAGGTTTTTGGCCCGGGTATGGACGGGAGAGGAATCCCGAGAGGCCCCCTAGCAACTCGCATGGGGACTGGCCTCTCCTGAGGCCACCAGGGCGGGTCCCTGAGGTCCCCGTCTTAACTCGAGAACACCTGCCGCAACTCGAGAAAATCCAGGAAGTTCTCCCTTCCAGGCGACATGAGGCCTATTTCCGATGAGGCGTCTGGAGACTAATGACACCTAACCTCCGGAACTTCGAAAGGGGCTTTCACACCCTTGCTGCAACTCAAGAAGTTCACCGCCATACCCGTCTCCACTCGAGAGGAAGCACGATGGTCCCGCCCACATCCAGAGGAGCCCCGTTTTCCCATAGGAGCTCGAGATGAGGGATCCTTTCCCTGCTTTCAACGGGAAAGAATTCCCGGCGTTCCCGTCGCATCTCAAGAGGAGGCACTCTCAACAGGAAAGGCGAGAGGAACTCCATGGTCGTACCACCATTCCAAGAGTCCCCCAGATGTCTCAGTCCATTCCAGAGGAACCTCTTTGCCCTGCACTGGCTCATCTTTCACGCCGAGGATCGACTCACACCACGGTGGCACGTGGGACAGCCCTGTGGGAAAGCCTCGAGGGAAAGCCTCGAGGGAAAACCACAGATCCTTTGATCCATGCGACGGGAAGCGTGACATTGCTGCTACAGCCTGGAAGGAAAGCGCACGTGCATGCCCCCACTTGAGACGAGGCCTGACTCCCCTGGGGAGACTCCAGAAGTACCCAAAGATCCATGTCAGCCCCTGAGAGGAATCCTCGGTTCCGGCCCTGACTCCACACAAGGTTTTTGGCCCCGGTATCGACGGGAGAGGAATCCTGAGAGGCCCCCTAGCAACTCGCATGGGGACTGGCCTCTCCTGAGGCCACCAGGGTGGGTCCCTGAGGTCCCCGTCGTAACTAGAGAACACCTGCCGCAACTCGAGAAAATCCAGGAAGTTCTCCCTTCCAGGCGAGATGAGGCCTATTTCCGATGAGGCGTCTGGAGACTAATGACACCTAACCTCTGGAACTTCGAAAGGGTCTTTCACACCCTTGCTGCAACTCAAGAAGTTCACCGCCATACCCGTCTCCACTCGAGAGGAAGCACGATGGTCCCGCCCACATCCAGAGGAGCCCTGTTTCCCCCTCGGAGCTCGAGATGAGGGACCCTTTCCCTGCTTTCAACGGGAAAGAATTCCCGGCGTTCCCGTCGCATCTCAAGAGGAGGCACTCTCAACAGGAAAGGCGAGAGGAACTCCATGGTCGTACCACCATTCCAAGAGTCCCCCAGATGTCTCAGTCCATTCCAGAGGAACCTCTTTGCCCTGCACTGGCTCATCTTTCACGCCGAGGATCGACTCACACCACGGTGGCACGTGGGACAGCCCTTTGGGAAAGCCTCGAGGGCAAGCCTCGAGGGAAAACCACAGATCCTTTGATCCACGCGACGGGTAGCGTGACATTGCTGCTACAGCCTGGAAGGAAAGCGCACGTGCATGCCCCCACTCGAGACGAGGCCTGACTCCCCTGGGGAGACTCCAGAAGTACCCAAAGATCCATGTCAGCCCCTGAGAGGAATCCTCGGTTCCGGCCCTGACTCCACACAAGGTTTTTGGCCCCGGTATCGACGGGAGAGGAATCCCGAGAGGCCCCCTAGCAACTCGCATGGGGACTGGCCTCTCCTGAGGCCACCAGGGCGGGTACCTGAGGTCCCCGTCGTAACTCGAGAACACCTGCCGCAACTCGAGAAAATCCAGGAAGTTCTCCCTTCCAGGCGAGATGAGGCCTATTTCCGATGAGGCGTCTGGAGACTAATGACACCTAACCTCTGGAACTTCGAAAGGGTCTTTCACACCCTTGCTGCAACTCAAGAAGTTCACCGCCATACCCGTCTCCACTCGAGAGGAAGCACGATGGTCCCGCCCACATCCAGAGGAGCCCCGTTTCCCCCTCGGAGCTCGAGATGAGGGATCCTTTCCCTGCTTTCAACGGGAAAGAATTCCCGGCGTTCCCGTCGCATCTCAAGAGGAGGCACTCTCAACAGGAAAGGCGAGAGGAACTCCATGGTCGTAGCACCATTCCAAGAGTCCCCCAGATGTCTCAGTCCATTCCAGAGGAAACTCTTTGCTCTGCACTGGCTCATCTTTCATGCAGAGGATCGACTCACACCACTGTGGCACGTGGGACAGCCCTGTGGGAAAGCCTCGAGGGAAAGCCTCGAGGGAAAACCACAGATCCTTTGATCCACGCGACGGGAAGCGTGACATTGCTGCTACAGCCTGGCAGGAAAGCGCACGTGCATGCCTCCACTCGAGACGAGGCCTGACTCCCCTGGGGAGACTCCAGAAGTACCCAAAGATCCATGTCAGCCCCTTAGAGGAATCCTCCGTTCCGGCCCTGACTCCACACAAGGTTTATGGCCCCAGTATCGACGGGAGAGGAATCCCGAGAGGCCCTCTAGCAACTCGCATGGGGACTGGCCTCTCCTGAGGCCACCAGGGCGGGTCCCTGAGGTCCCCGTCGTAACTCGAGAACACCTGCCGCAACTCGAGGAAATCCAGGAAGTTCTCCCTTCCAGGCGACATGAGGCCTATTTCCGATGAGGCGTCTGGAGACTAATGACACCTAACCTCTGGAACTTCGAAAGGGTCTTTCACACCCTTGTTGCAACTCAAGAAGTTCACCGCCATACCCGTCTCCACTCGAGAGGAAGCACGATGGTCCCGCCCACATCCAGAGGAGCCCCGTTTCCCCCTCGTAGCTCGAGATGAGGGATCCTTTCCCTGCTTTCAACGGGAAAGAATTCCCGGCGTTCCTGTCGCATCTCAAGAGGAGGCACTCTCAACAGGAAAGGCGAGAGGAACTCCATGGTCGTACCACCATTCCAAGAGTCCCCCAGATGTCTCAGTCCATTCCAGAGGAACCTCTTTGCCCTGCACTGGCTCATCTTTCACGCCGAGGATCGACTCACACCACGGTGGCACGTGGGACAGCCCTGTGGGAAAGCCTCCAGGGAAAGCCTCGAGGGAAAACCACAGATCCTTTGATCCACGCGACGGGAAGCGTGACATTGCTGCTACAGCCTGGAAGGAAAGCGCACGTGCATGCCCCCACTCGAGACGAGGCCTGACTCCCCTGGGGAGACTCCAGAAGTACCCAAAGATCCATGTCAGCCCCTGAGAGGAATCCTCGGTTCCGGCCCTGACTCCACACAAGGTTTTTCGCCCCGGTATCGACGTGAGAGGAATCCCGAGAGGCCCCCTAGCAACTCGCATGGGGACTGGCCTCTCCTGAGGCCACCAGGGCGGGTCCCTGAGGTCCCCGTCGTAACTCGAGAACACCTGCCGCAATTTGAGAAAATCCAGGAAGTTCTCCCTTCCAGGCGAGATGAGGCCTATTTCCGATGAGGCGTCTGGAGACTAATGACACCTAACCTCTGGAACTTCGAAAGGGTCTTTCACACCCTTGGTGCAACTCAAGAAGTTCACCGCCATACCCGTCTCCACTCGAGAGGAAGCACGATGGTCCCGCCCACATCCAGAGGAGCCCCGTTTCCCCCTCGTAGCTCGAGATGTGGGATCCTTTCCCTGCTTTCAACGGGAAAGAATTCCCGGCGTTCCCGTCGCATCTCAAGAGGAGGCACTCTCAACAGGAAAGGCGAGAGGAACTCCATGGTCGTACCACGATTCCAAGAGTCCCCCAGATGTCTCAGTCCATTCCAGAGGAACCTCTTTGCCCTGCACTGGCTCATCTTTCACGCCGAGGATCGACTCACACCACGGTGGCACGTGGGACAGCCCTGTGGGAAAGCCTCGAGGGAAAGCCTCGAGGGAAAACCACAGATCCTTTGATCCACGCGACGGGAAGCGTGACATTGCTGCTACAGGTTGGAAGGAAAGAGCACGTGCATGCCCCCACTCGAGACGAGGCCTGACTCCCCTGGGGAGACTCCAGAAGTACCCAAAGATCCATGTCAGCCCCTGAGAGGAATCCTCGGTTCCGGCCCTGACTCCACACAAGGTTTTTGGCCCCGGTATGGACGGGAGAGGAATCCCGAGAGGCCCCCTAGCAACTCGCATGGGGACTGGCCTCTCCTGAGGCCACCAGGGCGGGTCCCTGAGGACCCCTTCGTAACTCGAGAACACCTGCCGCAACTCGAGAAAATCCAGGAAGTTCTCCCTTCCAGGCGAGATGAGGCCTATTTCCGATGAGGCGTCTGCAGACTAATGACACCTAACCTCTGGAACTTCGAAAGGGTCTTTCACACCCTTGCAGCAACTCAAGAAGTTCACCGCCATACCCGTCTCGACTCGAGAGGAAGCACGATGGTCCCGCCCACATCCAGAGGAGCCCCGTTTCCCCCTCGTAGCTCGAGATGAGGGATCCTTTCCCTGCTTTCAACGGGAAAGAATTCCCGGCGTTCCCGTCGCATCTCAAGAGGAGGCACTCTCAACAGGAAAGGCGAGAGGAACTCCATGGTCATACCACCATTCCAAGAGTCCCCCAGATGTCTCAGTCCATTCCAGAGGAACCTCTTTGCCCTGCACTGGCCCATCTTTCACGCCGAGGATCGACTCACACCACGGTGGCACGTGGGACAGCCCTGTGGGAAAGCCTCGAGGGAAAGCCTCGAGTTAAAACCACAGATCCTTTGTTCCACGCGACAGGAAGCGTGACATTGCTGCTACAGCCTGGAAGGAAAGTGCATGTGCATGCCCCCACTCGAGACGAGGCCTGAATCCCCTGGGGAGTCTCCGGAAGTACCCAAAGATCCATGTCAGCCCCTGAGAGGAATCATCGGTTCCGGCCCTGACTCCACACAAGGTTTTTGGCCCCGGTATCGACGGGAGAGGAATCCCGAGAGGCCCCCTAGCACCTCGCATGGGGACTGGCCTCTCCTGAGGCCACCAGGGCGGGTTCCTGAGGTCCCCGTCGTAACTCGAGAACACCTGCCACAACTCGAGAAAATCCAGGAAGTTCTCCCTTAAAGGCGAGATGAGGCCTATTTCCGATGAGGTGTCTGGAGACTAATGACACCTAACCTCTGGAACGTTGAAAGGGTCTTTCACACCCTTGCTGCAACTCAAGAAGTTCACCACCATACCCGTCTCCACTCGAGAGGAAGCACGATGGTCCTGCCCACATCCAGAGGAGCCCCGTTTCCCCCTCGGAGCTCGAGATGAGGGATCCTTTCCCTGCTTTCAACGGGAAAGAATTCCCGGCGTTCCCGTCGCATCTCAAGAGGAGGCACTCTCAACAGGAAAGGCGAGAGGAACTCCATGGTCGTACCACCATTCCAAGAGTCCCCCAGATGTCTCAGTCCATTCCAGAGGAAACTCTTTGCCCTGCACTGGCTAATCTTTCACGCCGAGGTCCACTCACACCACGGTGGCACGTGGGACAGCCCTGTGGGAAAGCCTCGAGGGAAAGCCTCGAGGGAAAACCACAGATCCTTTGATCCACGCGACGGGAAGCGTGACATTGCTGCTACAGCCTGGAAGGAAAGCGCACGTGCATGCCCCCACTCGAGACGAGGCCTGACTCCCCTGGGGAGACTCCAGAAGTACCCAAAGATCCATGTCAGCCCCTGAGAGGAATCCTCGGTTCCGGCCCTGACTCCACACAAGGTTTTTGGCCCCGGTATCGACGGGAGAGGAATCCCGAGAGGCCCCCTAGCAACTCGCATGGGGACTGGCCTATCTTGAGGGCACCAGGGCGGGTCCCTGAGGTCCCCGTCGTAACTCGAGAACACCTGCCGCAACTCGAGAAAATCCAGGAAGTTCTTCCTTCCAGGCGAGATGAGGCCTATTTCCGATGAGGCGTCTGGAGACTAATGACACCTAACCTCTGGAACTTCCAAAGGGTCTTTCACACCCTTGCTGCAACTCAAGAAGTTCACCGCCATACCCGTCTCCACTCGAGAGGAAGCACGATGGTCCCGCCCACATCCAGAGGAGCCCCGTTTCCCCCCCGGAGATCGAGATGAGGGATCCTTTCCCTGCTTTCAACGGGAAAGAATTCCCGGCGTTCCAGTTGCATCTCAACCGGAGGCACTCTCAACAGGAAAGGCGAGAGGAACTCCATGGTCGTACCACCATTCAAAGAGTCCCCAGATGTCTCAGTCCATTCCAGAGGAACCTCTTTGCCCTGCACTGGCTCATCTTTCACGCCGAGGATCGACTCACACCACGGTGGCACGTGGGACAGCCCTGTGGGAAAGCCTCGAGGGAAAGCCTCGAGGGAAAACCCCAGATCCGTTGATCCACGCGACGGGAAACGTGACATTGCTGCTACAGCCTGGAAGGAAAGCGCACGTGCATGCCCCCACTCGAGACGAGGCCTGACTCCCCTGGGGAGACTCCAGAAGTACCCAAAGATCCATGTCAGCCCCTGAGAGGAATCCTCGGTTCCGGCCCTGACTCCACACAAGGTTTTTGGCCCCGGTATCGACGGGAGAGGAATCCCGAGAGGCCCCCTAGCACCTCGCATGGGGACTGGCCTCTCCTGAGGCCACCAGGGCGGGTTCCTGAGGTCCCCGTCGTAACTCGAGAACACCTGCCGCAACTCGAGAAAATCCAGGAAGTTCTCCCTTCCAGGCGAGATGAGGCCTATTTCCGATGAGGCGTCTGGAGACTAATGACACCTAACCTCTGGAACTTCGAAAGGGTCTTTCACACCCTTGCTGCAACTCAAAAAGTTCACCGCCATACCCGTCTCCACTCGAGAGGAAGCACGATGGTCCCGCCCACATCCAGAGGAGCCCCGTTTCCCCCTCGTAGCGCGAGATGAGGGATCCTTTCCTTGCTTTCAACGGGAAAGAATTCCCGGCGTTCCCGTCGCATCTGAAGAGGAGGCACTCTCAACAGGAAAGGCGAGAGGAACTCCATGGTCGTACCACCATTCCAAGAGTCCCCCAGATGTCTCAGTCCATTCCAGAGGAAACTCTTTGCCCTGCACTGGCTAATCTTTCACGCCGAGGTCCACTCACACCACGGTGGCACGTGGGACAGCCCTGTGGGAAAGCCTCGAGGGAAAGCCTCGAGGGAAAACCACAGATCCTTTCATCCACGCGACGGGAAGCGTGACATTGCTGCTACAGCCTGGAAGGAAAGCGCACGTGCATGCCCCTACTCGAGACGAGGCCTGACTCCCCTGGGGAGACTCCAGAAGTACCCAAAGATCCATGTCAGCCCCTGAGAGGAATCCTCAGTTCAGGCCCTGACTGCACACAAGGTTTTTGGCCCCGGTATCGACGGGAGATGGAAACCCGAGAGGCCCCCTAGCAACTCGCATGGGGACTGTCCTTTCCTCAGGCAACAGGGCGGGTCCCTGAGGTCCCCGTCGTAACTCGAGAACACCTGCCGCAACTCGAGAAAATCCAGGAAGTTCTCCCTTCCAGGCGAGATGAGGCCTATTTCCGATGAGGCGTCTGGAGACTAATGACACCTAACCTCTGGAAGTTCCAAAGGGTCTTTCACACCCTTGCTGCAACTCAAGAAGTTCACCGCCATACCCGTCTCCACTCGAGAGGAAGCACGATGGTCCCGCCCACATCCAGAGCAGGCCCGTTTCCCCCTCGTAGCTCGAGATGAGGGATCCTTGCCCTGCTTTAAACGGGAAAGAATTCCCGGCATTCCTGTCGCATCTCAAGAGGAGGCATTCTCAACAGGAAAGGCGAGAGGAACTCCATGGTCGTACCACCATTCAAAGAGTCCCCCAGATTTCTCAGTCCATTCCAGAGGAACCTCTTTGCCCTGCACTGGCTCATCTTTCACGCCGAGGATCGACTCACACCACGGTGGCACGTGGGACAGCCCTGTGGGAAAGCCTCGAGGGAAAGCCTCGAGGGAAAACCCCAGATCCTTTGATCCACGCGACGGGAAGCGTGACATTGCTGCTACAGCCTGGAAGGAAAGCGCACGTGCATGCCCCCACTCGAGACGAGGCCTGACTCCCCTGGGGAGACTCCAGAAGTACCCAAAGTTCCATGTCAGCCCCTGAGAGGAATCCTCGGTTCCGGCCCTGACCCCACACAAGGTTTTTGGCCCCGGTATCGACGGGAGAGGAATCCCGAGAGGCCCCCTAGCAACTCGCATGGGGACTGGCCTATCCTGAGGGCACCAGGGCGGGTCCCTGACGTCCCCGTCGTAACTCGAGAACACCTGCCGCAACTCGAGAAAATCCAGGAAGTTCTCCCTTCCAGGCGAGATGAGGCCTATTTCCGATGAGGCGTCTGGAGACTAATGACACCTAACCTCTGAAACTTCCAAAGGGTCTTTCACACCCTTGCTGCAACTCAAGAAGTTCACCGCCATACCCGTCTCCACCCGAGAGGAAGCACGATGGTCCCGCCCACATCCAGAGTAGCCCCGTTTCCCCCTCGTAGCTCGAGATGAGGAATCCTTTCCCTGCTTTCACGGGGAAAGAATTCCCTGCGTTCCAGTCGCATCTCAACCGGAGGCACTCTCAACAGGAAAGGCGAGAGGAACTCCATGGTCGTACCACCATTCCAAGAGTCCCCCAGATGTCTCAGTCCATTCCAGAGGAAACTCTTTGCCATGCACTGGCTCATCTTTCATTCCGAGGATCGACATACAGCCCGGTGACACGTGGGACAGCCCTGTGGGAAAGCTTCCAGGGAAAGCATCGAGGGAAAACCACAGATCCTTTGATCCACGGGAGGGGATTCGTGACATTGCTGCTACAGCCTGGAAGGATAGCACACGTGCATGCCCCAACTCGAGACGAGGCCTGACTCCCCTGGGGAAACTCCAGAAGTACCCAAAGATCCATGTCAGCCCCTGAGAGGAATCCTCGGATCTGGCCCTGACTCCACACAAGGTTTTTGGCCCCGGTATCGACGGGAGAAGAATCCCGAGAGGCCGCCCAGCAACTCGCATGGGGAGAGGCCTCTCCTGAGGCCACCAGGGCGGTCCCTGAGGTCCCCATCGTAACTCGAGAACACCTGCGGCAACTCGAGAATATCCAGGAAGTTCTCCCTTCCAGGCGAGATGAGGCCTATTTCCGATGAGGCGTCTGGAGACTAATGACACCTAACCTCTGGAACTTCGAAAGGGTCTTTAACACCCTTGCTGCAACTCAAGAAGTTCACCGCCATACCCGTCTCCACTAGAGAGGAAGCACGATGGTCCCGCCCACATCCAGAGGAGCCCCGTTTCCCCCTCGTAGCTCGAGATGAGGGACCTTTCCCTGCTTTCAACGGGAAAGAATTCCCGGCGTTCCCGTCGCATCTCAAGAGGAGGCACTCTCAACAGGAAAGGCGAGAGGAACTCCATTGTCGTAGCACCATTCCAAGAGTCCCCCAGATGTCTCAGTCCATTCCAGAGGAACCTCTTTGCTCTGCAATGGCTCATCTTTCATGCAGAGGATCGACTCACACCACTGTGGCACGTGGGACAGCCCTGTGGGAAAGCCTCGAGGGAAAGCCTCGAGGGAAAACCACAGATCCTTTGATCCACGCGACGGGAAGCGTGACATTGCTGCTACAGCCTGGCAGGAAAGCGCACGTGCATGCCTCCACTCGAGACGAGGCCTGACTCCCCTGGGGAGACTCCAGAAGTACCCAAAGATCCATGTCAGCCCCTTAGAGGAATCCTCCGTTCCCGCCCTGACTCCACACAAGGTTTATGGCCCCGGTATCGACGGGAGAGGAATCCCGAGAGGCCCCCTAGCAACTCACATGGGGACTGGCCTCTCCTGAGGCCACCAGGGCGGGTCCCTGAGGTCCCCGTCGTAACTCCAGAACACCTGCCGCAACTCGAGGAAATCCAGGAAGTTCTCCCTTCCAGGCGACATGAGGCCTATTTCCGATGAGGCGTCTGGAGACTAATGACACCTAACCTCTGGAACTTCGAAAGGGTCTTTCACACCCTTGTTGCAACTCAACAAGTTCACCGCCATACCCGTCTCCACTCGAGAGGAAGCACGATGGTCCCGCCCACATCCAGAGGAGCCCCGTTTCCCCCTCGTAGCTCGAGATGAGGGATCCTTTCCCTGCTTTCAACGGGAAAGAATTCCCGGCGTTCCCGTCGCATCTCAAGAGGAGGCACTCTCAACAGGAAAGGCGAGAGGAACTCCATGGTCGTACCACCATTCCAAGAGTCCCCCAGATGTCTCAGTCCATTCCAGAGGAACCTCTTTGCCCTGCACTGGCTCATCTTTCACGCCGAGGATCGACTCACACCACGGTGGCACGTGGGACAGCCCTGTGGGAAAGCCTCCAGGGAAAGCCACGAGGGAAAACCACAGATCCTTTGATCCACGCGACGGGAAGCGTGACATTGCTGCTACAGCCTGGAAGGAAAGCGCACGTGCATGCCCCCACTCGAGACGAGGCCTGACTCCCCTGGGGAGACTCCAGAAGTACCCAAAGATCCATGTCAGCCCCTGAGAGGAATCCTCGGTTCCGGCCCAGAATCCACACAAGGTTTTTGGCCCCGGTATCGACGTGAGAGGAATCCCGAGAGGCCCCCTAGCAACTCGCATGGGGACTGGCCTCTCCTGAGGCCACCAGGGCGGGTCCCTGAGGTCCCCGTCGTAACTCGAGAACACCTGCCGCAATTCGAGAAAATCCAGGAAGTTCTCCCTTCCAGGCGAGATGAGGCCTATTTCCGATGAGGCGTCTGGAGACTAATGACACCTAACCTCTGGAACTTCGAAAGGGTCTTTCACACCCTTGGTGCAACTCAAGAAGTTCACCGCCATACCCGTCTCCACTCGAGAGGAAGCACGATGGTCCCGCCCACATCCAGAGGAGCCCCGTTTCCCCCTCGTAGCTCGAGATGCGGGATCCTTTCCCTGCTTTCAACGGGAAAGAATTCCCGGCGTTCCCGTCGCATCTCAAGAGGAGGCACTCTCAACAGGAAAGGCGAGAGGAACTCCATGGTCGTACCACCATTCCAAGAGTCCCCCAGATGTCTCAGTCCATTCCAGAGGAACCTCTTTGCCCTGCACTGGCCCATCTTTCACGCCGAGGATCGACTCACACCACGGTGGCACGTGGGACAGCCCTGTGGGAAAGCCTCGAGGGAAAGCCTCGAGTTAAAACCACAGATCCTTTGTTCCACGCGACAGGAAGCGTGACATTGCTGCTACAGCCTGGAAGGAAAGTGCATGTGCATGCCCCCACTCGAGACGAGGCCTGAATCCCCTGGGGAGACTCCAGAAGTACCCAAAGATCCATGTCAGCCCCTGAGAGAATCCTCGGTTCCGGCCCTGACCCCACACAAGGTTTTTGGCCCCGGTATCGACGGGAGAGGAATCCCGAGAGGCCCCCTAGCAACTCGCATGGGGACTGGCCTATCCTGAGGGCACCAGGGCGGGTCCCTGACGTTCCCGTCGTAACTCGAGAACACCTGCCGCAACTCGAGAAAATCCAGGAAGTTCTCCCTTCCAGGCGAGATGAGGCCTATTTCCGATGAGGCGTCTGGAGACTAATGACACCTAACCTCTGAAACTTCCAAAGGGTCTTTCACACCCTTGCTGCAACTCAAGAAGTTCACCGCCATACCCGTCTCCACCCGAGAGGAAGCACGATGGTCCCGCCCACATCCAGAGTAGCCCCGTTTCCCCCTCGTAGCTCGAGATGAGGAATCCTTTCCCTGCTTTCACGGGGAAAGAATTCCCGGCGTTCCAGTCGCATCTCAACCGGAGGCACTCTCAACAGGAAAGGCGAGAGGAACTCCATGGTCGTACCACCATTCCAAGAGTCCCCCAGATGTCTCAGTCCATTCCAGAGGAAACTCTTTGCCATGCACTGGCTCATCTTTCATTCCGAGGATCGACATACAGCCCGGTGACACGTGGGACAGCCCTGTGGGAAAGCTTCGAGGGAAAGCCTCGAGGGAAAACCACAGATCCTTTGATCCACGGGAGGGGATTCGTGACATTGCTGCTACAGCCTGGAAGGATAGCACACGTGCATGCCCCCACTCGAGACGAGGCCTGACTCCCCTGGGGAAACTCCAGAAGTACCCAAAGATCCATGTCAGCCCCTGAGAGGAATCCTCGGATCTGGCCCTGACTCCACACAAGGTTTTTGGCCCCGGTATCGACGGGAGAAGAATCCCGAGAGGCCGCCCAGCAACTCGCATGGGGAGAGGCCTCTCCTGAGGCCACCAGGGCGGTCCCTGAGGTCCCCATCGTAACTCGAGAACACCTGCGGCAACTCGAGAATATCCAGGAAGTTCTCCGTTCCAGGCGAGATGAGGCCTATTTCCGATGAGGCGTCTGGAGACTAATGACACCTAACCTCTGGAACTTCGAAAGGGTCTTTAACACCCTTGCTGCAACTCAAGAAGTTCACCGCCATACCCGTCTCCACTAGAGAGGAAGCACGATGGTCCCGCCCACATCCAGAGGAGCCCCGTTTCCCCCTCGTAGCTCGAGATGAGGGACCTTTCCCTGCTTTCAACGGGAAAGAATTCCCGGCGTTCCCGTCGCATCTCAAGAGGAGGCACTCTCAACTGGAAAGGCGAGAGGAACTCCATTGTCGTAGCACCATTCCAAGAGTCCCCCAGATGTCTCAGTCCATTCCAGAGGAACCTCTTTGCTCTGCAATGGCTCATCTTTCATGCAGAGGATCGACTCACATCACTGTGGCACGTGGGACAGCCCTGTGGGAAAGCCTCGAGGGAAAGCCTCGAGGGAAAACCACAGATCCTTTGATCCACGCGACAGGAAGCGTGACATTGCTGCTACAGCCTGGCAGGAAAGCGCACGTGCATGCCTCCACTCGAGACGAGGCCTGACTCCCCTGGGGAGACTCCAGAAGTACCCAAAGATCCATGTCAGCCCCTTAGAGGAATCCTCCGTTCCGGCCCTGACTCCACACAAGGTTTATGGCCCCGGTATCGACGGGAGAGGAATCCCGAGAGGCCCCCTAGCAACTCGCATGGGGACTGGCCTCTCCTGAGGCCACCAGGGCGGGTCCCTGAGGTCCCCGTCGTAACTCCAGAACACCTGCCGCAACTCGAGGAAATCCAGGAAGTTCTCCCTTCCAGGCGACATGAGGCCTATTTCCGATGAGGCGTCTGGAGACTAATGACACCTAACCTCTGGAACTTCGAAAGGGTCTTTCACACCCTTGTTGCAACTCAAGAAGTTCACCGCCATACCCGTCTCGACTCGAGAGGAAGCACGATGGTCCCGCCCACATCCAGAGGAGCCCCGTTTCCCCCTCGTAGCTCGAGATGAGGGATCCTTTCCCTGCTTTCAACGGGAAAGAATTCCCGGCGTTCCCGTCGCATCTCAAGAGGAGGCACTCTCAACAGGAAAGGCGAGAGGAACTCCATGGTCGTACCACCATTCCAAGAGTCCCCCAGATGTCTCAGTCCATTCCAGAGGAACCTCTTTGCCCTGCACTGGCTCATCTTTCACGCCGAGGATCGACTCACACCACGGTGGCACGTGGGACAGCCCTGTGGGAAAGCCTCCAGGGAAAGCCACGAGGGAAAACCACAGATCCTTTGATCCACGCGACGGGAAGCGTGACATTGCTGCTACAGCCTGGAAGGAAAGCGCACGTGCATGCCCCCACTCGAGACGAGGCCTGACTCCCCTGGGGAGACTCCAGAAGTACCCAAAGATCCATGTCAGCCCCTGAGAGGAATCCTCGGTTCCGGCCCAGACTCCACACAAGGTTTTTGGCCCCGGTATCGACGTGAGAGGAATCCCGAGAGGCCCCCTAGCAACTCGCATGGGGACTGGCCTCTCCTGAGGCCACCAGGGCGGGTCCCTGAGGTCCCCGTCGTAACTCGAGAACACCTGCCGCAATTCGAGAAAATCCAGGAAGTTCTCCCTTCCAGGCGAGATGAGGCCTATTTCCGATGAGGCGTCTGGAGACTAATGACACCTAACCTCTGGAACTTCGAAAGGGTCTTTCACACCCTTGGTGCAACTCAAGAAGTTCACCGCCATACCCGTCTCCACTCGAGAGGAAGCACGATGGTCCCGCCCACATCCAGAGGAGCCCCGTTTCCCCCTCGTAGCTCGAGATGCGGGATCCTTTCCCTGCTTTCAACGGGAAAGAATTCCCGGCGTTCCCGTCGCATCTCAAGAGGAGGCACTCTCAACAGGAAAGGCGAGAGGAACTCCATGGTCGTACCACCATTCCAAGAGTCCCCCAGATGTCTCAGTCCATTCCAGAGGAACCTCTTTGCCCTGCACTGGCCCATCTTTCACGCCGAGGATCGACTCACACCACGGTGGCACGTGGGACAGCCCTGTGGGAAAGCCTCGAGGGAAAGCCTCGAGTTAAAACCACAGATCCTTTGTTCCACGCGACAGGAAGCGTGACATTGCTGCTACAGCCTGGAAGGAAAGTGCATGTGCATGCCCCCACTCGAGACGAGGCCTGAATCACCTGGGGAGACTCCAGAAGTACCCAAAGATCCATGTCAGCCCCTGAGAGGAATCCTCGGTTCCGGCCCTGACTCCACACAAAGTTTTTGGCCCCGGTATCGACGGGAGAGGAATCCCGAGAGGCCCCCTAGCAACTCGCATGGGGACTGGCCTATCTTGAGGGCACCAGGGCGGGTCCCTGAGGTCCCCGTCGTAACTCGAGAACACCTGCCGCAACTCGAGAAAATCCAGGAAGTTCTTCCTTCCAGGCGAGATGAGGCCTATTTCCGATGAGGCGTCTGGAGACTAATGACACCTAACCTCTGGAACTTCCAAAGGGTCTTTCACACCCTTGCTGCAACACAAGAAGTTCACCGTCATACCCGTCTCCACTCGAGAGGAATCACGATGGTCCCGCCCACATCCAGAGTAGCCACGTTTCCCCCTCGGAGCTCGAGATGAGGGATCCTTTCCCTGCTTTCAACGGGAAAGAATTCCCGGCGTTCCAGTCGCATCTCAACCGGAGGCACTCTCAACAGGAAAGGCGAGAGGAACTCCATGGTCGTACCACCATTCAAAGAGTCCCCAGATGTCTCAGTCCATTCCAGAGGAACCTCTTTGCCCTGCACTGGCTCATCTTTCACGCCGAGGATCGACTCACACCACGGTGGCACGTGGGACAGCCCTGTGGGAAAGCCTCGAGGGAAAGCCTCGAAGGAAAACCCCAGATCCGTTGATCCACGCGACGGGAAACGTGACATTGCTGCTACAGCCTGGAAGGAAAGCGCACGTGCATGCCCCCACTCGAGACGAGGCCTGACTCCCCTGGGGAAACTCCAGAAGTACCCAAAGATCCATGTCAGCCCCTGAGAGGAATCCTCGAATCCGGCCCTGACTCCACACAAGGTTTTTGGCCCCGGTATCGACGGGAGAGGAATCCCGAGAGGCCGCCCAGCAACTCGCATGGGGACAGGCCTTCCTGAGGCCACCAGGGCGGTCCCAGAGGTCCCCATCGTAACTCGAGAACACCTGCGGCAACTCGAGAAAATCCAGGAAGTTCTCCCTTCCAGGCGAGATGAGGCCTATTTCCGATGAGGCGTCTGGAGACGAATGACACCTAACCTCTGGAACATCGAAAGGGTCTTTCACACCCTTGCTGCAACGCAAGAAGTTCACCGCCATACCCGTCTCCACTCGAGAGGAAGCACGATGGTCCCGCCCACATCCAGAGGAGCCCCGTTTCCCCCTCGTAGCTCGAGATGAGGGATCCTTGCCCTGCTTTTAACGGGAAAGAATTCCCGGCGTTCCCGTCGCATCTCAAGAGGAGGCACTCTCAACAGGAAAGGCGAGAGGAACTCCATGGTCATACCACCATTCCAAGAGTCCCTCAGATGTCTCAGTCCATTCGAGAGGAAACTCTTTGCCCTGCACTGGCTCATCTTTCACGCCGAGGTCGACTCACACCACGGTGGCACGTGGGACAGCCCTGTGGGAAAGCCTCGAGGGAAAGCCTCGAGGGAAAACCCCAGATCCTTTGATCCACGCGACGGGAAGCGTGACATTGCTGCTACAGCCTGGAAGGAAAGCGCACGTGCATGCCCCCACTCGAGACGAGGCCTGACTCCCCTGGGGAGACTCCAGAAGTACCCAAAGATCCATGTCAGCCCCTGAGAGGAATCCTCGGTTCCGGCCCTGACTCCACACAAGGTTTTTGGCCCCGGTATCGACGGGAGAGGAATCCCGAGAGGCCCCCTAGCAACTCGCATGGGGACTGGCCTATCCTGAGGGCACCAGGGCGGGTCCCTGACGTCCCCGTCGTAACTCGAGAACACCTGCCGCAACTCGAGAAAATCCAGGAAGTTCTCCCTTCCAGGCGAGATGAGGCCTATTTCCGATGAGGCGTCTGGAGACTAATGACACCTAACCTCTGAAACTTCCAAAGGGTCTTTCACACCCTTGCTGCAACTCAAGAAGTTCACCGCCATACCCGTCTCCACTCGAGAGGAAGCACGATGGTCCCGCCCACATCCAGAGTAGCCCCGTTTCCCCCTCGTAGCTCGAGATGAGGAATCCTTTCCCTGCTTTCACGGGGAAAGAATTCCCGGCGTTCCAGTCGCATCTCAAGAGGAGGCACTCTCAACAGGAAAGGCGAGAGGAACTCCATGGTCGTACCACCATTCCAAGAGTCCCCCAGATGTCTCAGTCCATTCCAGAGGAAACTCTTTGCCATGCACTGGCTCATCTTTCATTCCGAGGATCGACATACAGCCCGGTGACACGTGGGACAGCCCTGTGGGAAAGCTTCGAGGGAAAGCCTCGAGGGAAAACCACAGATCCTTTGATCCACGGGAGGGGATTCGTGACATTGCTGCTACAGCCTGGAAGGAAAGCGCACGTGCATGCCCCCACTCGAGACGAGGCCTGACTCCCCTGGGGAGACTCCAGAAGTACCCAAAGATCCATGTCAGCCCCTGAGAGGAATCCTCGGTTCCGGCCCTGACTCCACACAAGGTTTTTGGCCCCGGTATCGACGGGAGAGGAATCCCGAGAGGCCCCCTAGCACCTCGCATGGGGACTGGCCTCTCCTGAGGCCACCAGGGCGGGTCCCTGAGGTCCCCGTCGTAACTCGAGAACACCTGCCGCAACTCGAGAAAATCCAGGAAGTTCTCCCTTCCAGGCGAGATGAGGCCTATTTCCGATGAGGCGTCTGGAGACTAATGACACCTAACCTCTGGAACTTCCAAAGGGTCTTTCACACCCTTGCTGCAACTCAAGAAGTTCACCGCCATACCCGTCTCCACTCGAAAGGAAGCACGATGGTCCCGCCCACATCCAGAGGAGCCCCGTTTCCCCCTCGTAGCTCGAGATGAGGGATCCTTTAACTGCTTTCAACGGGAAAGAAATCCCGGCGTTCCCGTCGCATCTGAAGAGGAGGCACTCTCAACAGTAAAGGCGAGAGGAACTCCATGGTCGTACCACCATTCCAAGAGTCCCCCAGATGTCTCAGTCCATTCCAGAGGAAACTCTTTGCCCTGCACTGGCCAATCTTTCACGCCGAGGTCCACTCACACCACGGTGGCACGTGGGACAGCCCTGTGGGAAAGCCTCGAGGGAAAGCCTCGAGGGAAAACCACAGATCCTTTGATCCACGCGACGGGAAGCGTGACATTGCTGCTACAGCCTGGAAGGAAAGCGCACGTGCATGCCCCCACTCGAGACGAGGCCTGACTCCCCTGGGGAAACTCCAGAAGTACCCAAAGATCCATGTCAGCCCCTGAGAGGAATCCTCGGATCCGGCCCTGACTCCACACAAGGTTTTTGGCCCCGGTATCGACGGGAGAGGAATCCCGAGAGGCCGCCCAGCACCTTGCATGGGGACTGGCCTCTCCTGAGGCCACCAGGGCGGGTTCCTGAGGTCCCCGTCGTAACTCGAGAACACCTGCCGCAACTCGAGAAAATCCAGGAAGTTCTCCCTTCCAGGCGAGATGAGGCCTATTTCCGATGAGGCGTCTGGAGACTAATGACACCTAACCTCTGGAACTTCGAAAGGGTCTTTCACACCCTTGCTGCAACTCAAGAAGTTCACCACCATACCCGTCTCCACTCGAGAGGAAGCACGATGGTCCCGCCCACATCCAGAGGAGCCCCGTTTCCCCCTCGTAGCTCGAGATGAGGGATCCTTTCCCTGCTTTCAACGGGAAAGTATTCCCGGCGTTCCCGTCGCATCTGAAGAGGAGGCACTCTCAACAGGAAAGGCGAGAGGAACTCCATGGTCGTACCACCATTCCAAGAGTCCCCCAGATGTCTCAGTCCATTCCAGAGGAAACTCTTTGCCCTGCACTGGCTAATCTTTCACGCCGAGGTCCACTCACACCACGGTGGCACGTGGGACAGCCCTGTGGGAAAGCCTCGAGGGAAAGCCTCGAGGGAAAACCACAGATCCTTTGATCCACGCGACGGGAAGCGTGACATTGCTGCTACAGCCTGGAAGGAAAGCGCACGTGCATGCCCCCACTCGAGACGAGGCCTGGCTCCCCTGGGGAGACTCCAGAAGTACCCAAAGATCCATGTCAGCCCCTGAGAGGAATTCTCGGATCCGGCCCTGACTCCACACAAGGTTTTTGGCCCTTGTATCGACGGGAGATGGAATCCCGAGAGGCCCCCTAGCAACTCGCATGGGGACTGGCCTTTCCTCAGGCAACAGGGCGGGTCCCTGAGGTCCCCGTCGTAACTCGAGAACACCTGCCGCAACTCGAGAAAATCCAGGAAGTTCTCCCTTCCAGGCGAGATGAGGCCTATTTCCGATGAGGCGTCTGGAGACTAATGACACCTAACCTCTGAAACTTCCAAAGGGTCTTTCACACCCTTGCTGCAACTCAAGAAGTTCACCGCCATACCCGTCTCCACTCGAGAGGAAGCACGATGGTCCCGCCCACATCCAGAGTAGCCCCGTTTCCCCCTCGTAGCTCGAGATGAGGGATCCTTTCCCTGCTTTCACGGGGAAAGAATTCCCGGCGTTCCAGTCGCATCTCAACCGGAGGCACTCTCAAAAGGAAAGGCGAGAGGAACTCCATGGTCGTAGCACCATTCCAAGAGTCCCCCAGATGTCTCAGTCCATTCCAGAGGAACCTCTTTGCCATGCACTGGCTCCTCTTTCATTCCGAGGATCGACATACAGCCCGGTGACACGTGGGACAGCCCTGTGGGAAAGCATCGAGGGAAAGCCTCGAGGGAAAACCACAGATCCTTTGATCCACGGGAGGGGATTCGTGACATTGCTGCTACAGCCTGGAAGGATAGCGCACGTGCATGCCCCCACTTGAGACGAGGCCTGACTCCCCTGGGGAAACTCCAGAAGTACCCAAAGATCCATGTCAGCCCCTGAGAGGAATCCTCGGATCCGGCCCTGACTCCACACAAGGTTTTTGGCCCCGGTATCGACGGGAGAGGAATCCCGAGAGGCCGCCCAGCACCTTGCATGGGGACTGGCCTCTCCTGAGGCCAGCAGGGCGGGTTCCTGAGGTCCCCGTCGTAACTCGAGAACACCTGCCGCAACTCGAGAAAATCCAGGAAGTTCTCCCTTCCAGGCGAGATGAGGCCTTTTTCCGATGAGGCGTCTGGAGACTAATGACACCTAACCTCTGGAACTTCGAAAGGGTCTTTCACACCCTTGCTGCAACTCAAGAAGTTCACCGCCATACCCGTCTCCACTCGAGAGGAAGCACGATGGTCCCGCCCACATCCAGAGGAGCCCCGTTTCCCCCTCTTAGCTCGAGATGAGGGATCCTTTCCCTGCTTTCAACGGGAAAGAATTCCCGGCGTTCCAGTCGCATCTCAACCGGAGGCACTCTCAACAGGAAAGGCGAGAGGAACTCCATGGTCGTACCACCATTCCAAGAGTCCCCCAGATGTCTCAGTCCATTCCAGAGGAAACTCTTTGCCCTGCACTGGCTAATCTTTCACGCCGAGGTCCACTCACACCACGGTGGCACGTGGGACAGCCCTGTGGGAAAGCCTCGAGGGAAAGCCTCGAGGGAAAACCACAGATCCTTTGATCCACGCGACGGGAAGCGTGACATTGCTGCTACAGCCTGGAAGGAAAGCGCACGTGCATGCCCCCACTCGAGACGAGGCCTGGCTCCCCTGGGGAGACTCCAAAAGTACCCAAAGATCCATGTCAGCCCCTGAGAGGAATCCTCGGATCCGGCCCTGACTCCACACAAGCTTTTTGGCCCCGGTATCGACGGGAGAGGAATCCCGAGAGGCCCCCTAGCAACTCGCATGGGGACTGGCCTATCCTGAGGGCACCAGGGCGGGTCCCTGAGGTCCCCGTCGTAACTCGAGAACACCTGCCGCAACTCGAGAAAATCCAGGAAGTTCTCCCTTCCAGGCGAGATGAGGCCTATTTCCGATGAGGCGTCTGGAGACTAATGACACCTAACCTCTGAAACTTCCAAAGGGTCTTTCAAACCCTTGCTGCAACTCAAGAAGTTCACCGCCATACCCATCTCCACTCGAAAGGAAGCACGATGGTCCCGCCCACATCCAGAGGAGCCCCGTTTCCCGCTCGTAGCTCGAGATGAGGGATCCTTGCCCTGCTTTCAACGGGAAAGAATTCCCGGCGTTCCCGTCGCATCTCAAGAGGAGGCACTCTCAACAGGAAAGGCGAGAGGAACTCCATGGTCATACCACCATTCCAAGAGTCCCTCAGATGTCTCAGTCCATTCGAGAGGAAACTCTTTGCCCTGCACTGGCTCATCTTTCACGCCGAGGTCGACCTACGCCACGGTGGCACGTGGGACAGCCCTGTTGGAAAGCATCGAGGAAAAGCCTCGAGGGAAAACCACAGATCCTTTGATCCACGCGACGGGAAGCGTGACAATGCTGCTAAAGCCTGGAAGGAAAGCGCACGTGTATGCCCCCACTCGAGACGAGGCCTGACTCCCCTGGGGAGACTCCAGAAGTACCCAAAGATCCATGTCAGCCCCTGAGAGGAATCCTCGGTTCCGGCCCTGACTCCACACAAGGTTTTTGGCCCCGGTATCGACGGGAGAGGAATCCCGAGAGGCCCCCTAGCACCTCGCATGGGGACTGGCCTTTCCTCAGGCAACAGGGCGGGTCCCTGAGGTCCCCGTCGTAACTCGAGAACACCTGCCGCAACTCGAGAAAATCCAGGAAGTTCTCCCTTCCAGGCGAGATGAGGCCTATTTCCGATGAGGCGTCTGGAGACTAATGACACCTAACCTCTGAAACTTCCAAAGGGTCTTTCACACCCTTGCTGCAACTCAAGAAGTTCACCGCCATACCCGTCTCCACTCGAGAGGAAGCACGATGGTCCCGCCCACATCCAGAGGAGCCCCGTTTCCCCCTCGTAGCTCGAGATGAGGGATCCTTTCCCTGCTTTCAACGGGAAAGAATTCCCGGCGTTCCCGTCGCATCTCAAGAGGAGGCACTCTCAACAGGAAAGGCGAGAGGAACTCCATGGTCGTACCACCATTCCAAGAGTCCCCCAGATGTCTCAGTCCATTCCAGAGGAACCTCTTTCCCATGCACTGGCTCATCTTTCATTCCGAGGATCGACATACAGCCCGGTGACACGTGGGACAGCCCTGTGGGAAAGCATCGAGGGAAAACCACAGATCCTTTGATCCACGGGAGGGGATTCGTGACATTGCTGCTACAGCCTGGAAGGATAGCGCACGTGCATTCCCCCACTCGAGACGAGGCCTGACTCCCCTGGGGAAACTCCAGAAGTACCCAAAGATCCATTTCAGACCCTGAGAGGAATCCTCGGATCCGGCCCTGACTCCACACAAGGTTTTTGGCCCCGGTATCGACGGGAGAGGAATCCCGAGAGGCCGCCCAGCAACTCGCATGGGGACAGGCATCTCCTGAGGCCACCAGGGCGGTCCCTGAAGTCCCCATCGTAACTCGAGAACACCTGCGGCAACTCGAGAAAATCCAGTAAGTTCTCCCTTCCAGGCGAGATGAGGCCTATTTCCGATGAGGCTTCTGGAGACTAATGACACCTAACCTCTGGAACTTCGAAAGGGTCTTTCACACCCTTGCTGCAACTCAAGAAGTTCACCACCATACCCGTCTCCACTCGAGAGGAAGCACGATGGTCCCGCCCACATCCAGAGGAGCCCCGTTTCCCCCTCTTAGCTCGAGATGAGGGATCCTTTCCCTGCTTTCAACGGGAAAGAATTCCCGGCGTTCCCGTCGCATCTGAAGAGGAGGCACTCTCAACAGGAAAGGCGAGAGGAACTCCATGGTCGTACCACCATTCCAAGAGTCCCCCAGATGTCTCAGTCCATTCCAGAGGAAACTCTTTGCCCTGCACTGGCTAATCTTTCACGCCGAGGTCCACTCACACCACGGTGGCACGTGGGACAGCCCTGTGGGAAAGCCTCGAGGGAAAGCCTCGAGGGAAAACCACAGATCCTTTGATCCACGCGACGGGAAGCGTGACATTGCTGCTACAGCCTGGAAGGAAAGCGCACGTGCATGCCCCCACTCGAGACGAGGCCTGACTCCCCTGGGGAGACTCCAGAAGTACCCAAAGATCCATGTCAGCCCCTGAGAGGAATCCTCGGTTCAGGCCCTGACTCCACACAAGGTTTTTGGCCCCGGTATCGACGGGAGATGGAATCCCGAGAGGCCCCCTAGCAACTCGCATGGGGACTGGCCTTTCCTCAGGCAACAGGGCTGGTCCCTGAGGTCCCCGTCGTAACTCGAGAACACCTGCCGCAACTCGAGAAAATCCAGGAAGTTCTC
Organism: Capricornis sumatraensis; assembly: GCF_032405125.1. Taxonomy (NCBI): domain Eukaryota; kingdom Metazoa; phylum Chordata; class Mammalia; order Artiodactyla; family Bovidae; genus Capricornis; species Capricornis sumatraensis. The sequence continues at coordinate 6,240,847 of NW_027184612.1, forward strand.
CCTTCCAGGCGAGATGAGGCCTATTTCCGATGAGGCGTCTGGAGACTAATGACACCTAACCTCTGGAACTTCGAAAGGGTCTTTCACACCCTTGCTGCAACTCAAGAAGTTCACCACCATACCCGTCTCCACTCGAGAGGAAGCACGATGGTCCCGCCCACATCCAGAGGAGCCCCGTTTCCCCCTCATAGCTCGAGATGAGGGATCCTTGCCCTGCTTTCAACGGGAAAGAATTCCCGGCATTCCTGTCGCATCTCAAGAGGAGGCATTCTCAACAGGAAAGGCGAGAGGAACTCCATGGTCGTACCACCATTCCAAGAGTCCCCCAGATGTCTCAGTCCATTCCAGAGGAACCTCTTTGCCATGCACTGGCTCATCTTTCATTCCAAGGATCGACATACAGCCCGGTGACACGTGGGACAGCCCTGTGGGAAAGCTTCGAGGGAAAGCCTCGAGGGAAAACCACAGATCCTTTGATCCACGGGAGGGGATTCGTGACATTGCTGCTACAGCCTGGAAGGATAGCGCACGTGCATGCCCCCACTCGAGACGAGGCCTGACTCCCCTGGGGAAACTCCAGAAGTACCCAAAGATCCATGTCAGCCCCTGAGAGGAATCCTCGGATCCGGCCCTGACTCCACACAAGGTATTTGGCCCCGGTATCGACGGGAGAAGAATCCCGAGAGGCCGCTCAGCAACTCGCATGGGGACAGGCCTCTCCTGAGGCCACCAGGGCGGTCCCTGAGGTCCCCATCGTAACTCGAGAACACCTGCGGAACTCGAGAAAATCCAGGAAGTTCTCCCTTCCAGGCGAGATGAGGCCTATTTCCGATGAGGCGTCTGGAGACTAATGACACCTAACCTCTGGAACTTCGAAAGGGTCTTTAACACCCTTGCTGCAACTCAAGAAGTTCACCGCCATACCCGTCTCCACTCGAGAGGAAGCACGATGGTCCCGCCCACATCCAGAGGAGCCCCGTTTCCCCCTCATAGCTAGAGATGAGGGATCCTTGCCCTGCTTTCAACGGGAAAGAATTCCCGGCATTCCTGTCGCATCTCAAGAGGAGGCATTCTCAACAGGAAAGGCGAGAGGAACTCCATGGTCGTACCACCATTCAAAGAGTCCCCCAGATGTCTCAGTCCATTCCAGAGGAACCTATTTGCCCTGCACTGGCTCATCTTTCACGCCGAGGATCGACTCACACCACGGTGGCACGTGGGACATGCCTGTGGGAAAGCCTCGAGGGGAAGCCTCAAGGGAAATCACCAGATCCTTTGATCCAATGACGGGAAGCGTGACATTGCTGCTACAGCCTGGAAGGAAAGCGCACGTGCATGCCTCCACTCGAGACGAGGCTTGACTCCCCTGGGGAGACTCCGAAGTACCCAAAGATCCATGTCAGCCCCTGAGAGGAATCCTCGGTTCCGGCCCTGACTCCACACAAGGTTTTTGGCCCCGGTATGGACGGGAGAGGAATCCCGAGAGGCCCCCTAGCAACTCGCATGGGGACTGGCCTCTCCTGTGGCCAACAGGGCGGGTCCCTGAGGTCCCCGTCGTAACTCGAGAACACCTGCCGCAACTCGAGAAAATCCAGGAAGTTCTCCCTTCCAGGCGAGATGAGGCCTATTTCCGATGAGGCGTCTGGAGACTAATGACACCTAACCTCTGGAACTTCGAAAGGGTCTTTCACACCCTTGCTGCAACTCAAGAAGTTCACCGCCATACCCGTCTCCACTCGAGAGGAAGCACGATGGTCCCGCCCACATCCGGAGGAGCCCCGTTTCCCCCTCGTAGCTCGAGATGAGGGATCCTTTCCCTGCTTTCAACGGGAAAGAATTCCCGGCGTTCCCGTCGCATCTCAAGAGGAGGCACTCTCAACAGGAAAGGCGAGAGGAACTCCATGGTCATACCACCATTCCAAGAGCCCCCCAGATGTCTCAGTCCATTCCAGAGGAAGCTCTTTGCCCTGCACTGGCTCATCTTTCACGCCGAGGATCGACTCACACCACGGTGGCACGTGGGACAGCCCTGTGGGAAAGCCTCGAGGGAAAGCCTCGAGGGAAAACCACAGATCCTTTGATCCAAGCCACGGGAATCGTGACATTGCTCCTACAGCCTGGAAGGAAAGCGCACGTGCATGCCCCCACTCGAGACGAGGCCTGACTCCCCTGGGGAGACTCCAGAAGTACCCAAAGATCCATGTCAGCCCCTGAGAGGAATCCTCGGTTCCGGCCCTGACTCCACACAAGGTTTTTGGCCCCGGTATCGACGGGAGAGGAATCCCGAGAGGCCCCCTAGCAACTCGCATGGGGACTGTCCTCTCCTGAGGCCACCAGGGCGGGGCCCTGAGGTCCCCGTCATAACTCGAGAACACCGGCCGCAACTCGAGCAAATCCAGGAAGTTCTCCCTTCCAGGCGAGATGAGGCCTATTTCCGATGAGGCGTCTGGAAACGAATGACACCTAACCTCTGGAACTTCGAAAGGGTCTTTCACACCCTTGCTGCAACTCAAGAAGTTCACCGCCATACCCGTCTCCACTCGAGAGGAAGCACGATGGTCCCGCCCACATCCAGAGGAGCCCCGTTTCCCCCTCGTAGCTCGAGATGAGGGATCCTTTCCCTGCTTTCAACGGGAAAGAATTCCCGGCGTTCCCGTCGCATCTCAAGAGGAGGCACTCTCAACAGGAAAGGCGAGAGGAACTCCATGGTCGTACCACCATTCCAAGAGTCCCCCAGATGTCTCAGTCCATTCCAGAGGAACCTCTTTGCCCTGCACTGGCTCATCTTTCACGCCGAGGATCGACTCACACCACGGTGGCACGTGGGACAGCCCTGTGGGAAAGCCTCGAGGGAAAGCCTCGAGGGAAAACCACAGATCCTTTGATCCACGCGACGGGAAGCGTGACATTGCTGCTACAGCCTGGAACGAAAGCGCACGTGCATGCCCCCACTCGAGACGAGGCCTGACTCCCCTGGGGAGACTCCAGAAGTACCCAAAGATCCATGTCAGCCCCTGAGAGGAATCCTCGGTTCCGGCCCTGACTCCACACAAGGTTTTTGGCCCCGGTATCGACGGGAGAGGAATCCCGAGAGGCCCCCTAGCAATTCGTATGGGGACTGGCCTCTCCTGAGGCCACCAGGGCGGGTCCCTGAGGTCCCCGTCGTAACTCGAGAACACTTGCAGCAACTCGAGAAAATCCAGGAAGTTCTCCATACAGGCGAGATGAGGCCTATTTCCGATGAGGCGTCTGGAGACGAATGACACCTAACCTCTGGAACTTCGAAAGGGTCTTTCACACCCTTGCTGCAAATCAAGAAGTTCACCGCCATACCCGTCTCCACTCGAGAGGAAGCACGATGGTCCCGCCCACATCCAGAGGAGCCCCGTTTCCCCCTGGTCGCTCTATATGAGGGATCCTTTCCCTGCTTTCAACGGGAAAGAATTCCCGGCGTTCCCGTGGCATCTCAAGAGGAGGCACTCTCAACAGGAAAGGCGAGAGGAACTCCATTGTCGTACCACCATTTCAAGAGTCCCCCAGATGTTTCAGTCCATTCCAGAGCAACCTCTTTGCCCTGCACTGGCTCATCTTTCACGCCGAGGATCGACTCACACCACGGTGGTACGTGGGACAGCCCTGTGGGAAAGCCTCGATTGAAAGCCTCGAGGGAAAACCACAGATCCTTTGATCCACGCGACGGGAAGCGTGACATTGCTGCTACAGCCTGGAAGGAAAGCGCACGTGCATGCCCCCACTCGAGACGAGGCCTGACTCCCCTGGGGAGACTCCAGAAGTACCCAAAGATCCATTCAGCCCCTGAGAGGAATTCTCGGTTCCGGCCCTGACACCACACAAGGTTTTTGGCACCGGTATCGACGGGAGAGGAATCCCGAGATGCCCCCTAGCAACTCGCATGAGGACTGGCCTCTCCTGAGGCAACCAGGGCGGGTCCCTGATGTCCCCGACGTAACTCGAGAACACCTGCCGCAACTCGAGAAAATCCAGGAAGTTCTCCCTTCCAGGCTAGATGAGGCCTATTTCCGATGAGGCGTCTGGAGACTAAAGACACCTAACCACTGGAACTTCGAAAGGGTCTTTCACACCCTTGCTGCAACTCAAGAAGTTCACCGCCATACCCGTCTCCACTCGAGAGGAAGCACGATGGTCCCGCCCACATCCAGAGGAGTCCTGTTTCCCCCTCGTAGCTCGAGAGGAGGGATCCTTTCCCTGCTTTCTACGGGAAAGAATTCCCGGCGTTCCCGTCGCATCTCAAGAGGAGGCACTCTCAACAGGAAAGGTGAGAGGAACTCCATGGTCGTACCACCATTCCAAGAGTTCCCCAGATGTCTCAGTCCATTCCAGAGGAACCTCTTTGCCCTGCACTGGCTCATCTTTCACGCCGAGGATCGACTCACACCACGGTGGCACGTGGGACAGCCCTGTGGGAAACCCTCGAGGGAAAACCACAGATCCTTTAATCCACGCGACGGGAAGCGTGACATTGCTGCTAGAGCCTGGAAGGAAAGCGCACGTGCATGCCCCCACTCGAGACGAGGCCTGACTCCCCTGGGGAGACTCCAGAAGTACCCAAAGATCCATGTCAGCCCCTGAGAGGAATCCTCGGTTCCGGCCCTGACTCCACAGAAGGTTTTTGGCCCCGGTATTGACGGGAGAGTAATCCCGAGAGGCCCCCTAGCAACTTGCAGGGGTACTGGCCTATCCTGAGGCCACCAGGGCGGGTCCCTGAGGTCCCCGTCGTAATTCGAGAACCCCTCCGCAACTCGAGAAAATCCAGGAAGATCTCCCTTCCAGGCGAGATGAGGCCTATTTCCGATGAGGCGTCTGGAGACTAATGACACCTAACCTCTGGAACTTCGAAAGGGTCTTTCACACCCTTGCTGCAACTCAAGAAGTTCACCGCCATACCCGTCTCCACTCGAGAGGAAGCACGATGGTCCCGCCCACATCCAGAGGAGCCCCGTTTACCCCTCGGAGCTCGAGATGAGGGATCCTTTCCCTGCTTTCAACGGGAAAGAATTCCCGGCGTTCCCGTCGCATCTCAAGAGGAGGCACTCTCAACAGGAAAGGCGAGAGGAACTCCATGGTCGTACCACCATTCCAAGGGTCCCCCAGATGTCTCAGTCCATTCCAGAGGAACCTCTTTGCCCTGCACTGGATCATCTTTCAGCCGAGGATCGACTCACACCACGGTGGCACGTGGGACAGCCCTGTGGGAAAGCCTCGAGGGAAAGCCTCGAGGGAAAACCACAGATCCTTTGATCCACGCGCTGGGAAGCGAGACATTGCTGCTACAGCCTGGAAGGAAAGCACACGTGCATGCCCCCACCCGAGACGAGGCCTGACTCCCCTGGGGAGACTTCAGAAGTACCCAAAGATCCATGTCAGCCCCTGAGAGGAATCCTCGGTTCCGGCCCTGAGTCCACACAAGGTTTTTGGCCCCGGTATCGACGGGAGAGGAATCCCGAGAGGCCCCCTAGCAACTCGCATGGGGACTGGCCTCTCCTGAGGCCACCAGGGCGGGTCCCTGAGGTCCCCGTCGTAACTCGAGAACACCTGCCGCAACTCGAGAAAATCCAGGAAGTTCTCCCTTCCAGGCGAGATGAGGCCTATTTCCCATGAGGCGTCTGGAGACTAATGACACCTAACCTCTGGAACTTCGAAAGGGTCTTTCACACCCTTGCCGCAACTCAAGAAGTTCACCGCCATACCCGTCTCCACTCGAGAGGAAGCACGATGGTCCCGCCCACATCCAGAGGAGCCCCGTTTCCCCCTCGTAGCTCGAGATGAGGGATCCTTTCCCTGGTTTCAACGGGAAAGAATTCCCGGCTTTTCCGTCGCATCTCAAGAGGAGGCACTCTCAACAGGAAAGGCGAGAGGAACTCCATGGTCGTACCACCATTCCAAGAGTCCCCCAGATGTCTCAGTCCATTCCAGAGGAATCTCTTTGCCCTGCACTGGCTCATCTTTCACGCCAAGGATCGACGCACACCACGGTGGCACGTGGGACAGCCCTGTGGGAAAGCCTCGAAGGAAAACCACAGATACTTTGATCCACGCGACGGGAAGCGTGACATTGCTGCTACAGCCTGGAAGGAAAGCGAACGTGCATGCCCCCACTCGAGACGAGGCCTGACTCCCCTGGGGAGACTCCAGAAGTACCCAAAGATCCATGTCAGCCCCTGAGAGGAATCCTCGGTTCCGGCCCTGACTCCACACAAGGTTTTTGGCCCCGGAATCAACGGGAGAGGAATCCCGAGAGACCCCCTAGCAACTCGCATGGGGACTGGCCTCTCCTGAGGCCACCAGGGCGGGTCCCTGAGATCCCCGTCGTAACTCGAGAACACCTGCCGCAACTCGAGAAAATCCAGGAAGTTCTCCCTTCCAGGCGAGATGAGGCCTATTTCCGATGAGGCGTCTGGAGACTAATGACACCTGACCTCTGGAACGTCGAAAGGGTCTTTCACACCCTTGCTAAAACTCAAGAAGTTCACCGCCATACCCGTCTCCACTCGAGAGGAAGCACGATGGTCCCGCTCACATCCAGAGGAGCCCCGTTTCCCCCTCGTAGCTCTAGATGAGGGATCGTTTCCCTGCTTTCACCGGGAAAGAATTCCCGGCGTTCCGGTCGCATCTCAAGAGGAGGCACTCTCAACAGGAAAGGCGAGAGGAACTCCATGGTCGAACCACCATTCCAAGAGTCCCCCAGATGTCTCAGTCCATTCCAGAGGAACCTCTTTGCCCTGCACTGGCTCATCTTTCAGCCGAGGATCGACTCACACCACGGTGGCACGTGGGACAGCCATGTGGGAAACCCTCGAGGGAAAGCCTCGAGGGAAAACCACAGATCCTTTGATCCACGCGACGGGAAGCGTGACATTGCTGCTACAGCCTGGAAGGAAAGCGCACGTGCATGCCCCCACTCGAGACGAGGCCTGACTCCCCTGGGGAGACTCCAGAAGTACCCAAAGATCCATGTCAGCCCCTGAGAGGAATCCTCGGTTCCGGCCCTGACTCCACAGAAGGTTTTTGGCCCCGGTATTGACGGGAGAGTAATCCCGAGAGGCCCCCTAGCAACTTGCAGGGGTACTGGCCTCTCCTGAGGCCACCAGGGCGGGTCCCTGAGGTCCCCGTCGTAATTCGAGAACCCCTCCGCAACTCGAGAAAATCCAGGAAGATCTCCCTTCCAGGCGAGATGAGGCCTATTTCCGATGAGGCGTCTGGAGACTAATGACACCTAACCTCTGGAACTTCGAAAGGGTCTTTCACACCCTTGCTGCAACTCAAGAAGTTCACCGCCATACCCGTCTCCACTCGAGAGGAAGCACGATGGTCCCGCCCACATCCAGAGGAGCCCCGTTTACCCCTCGGAGCTCGAGATGAGGGATCCTATCCCTGCTTTCAACGGGAAAGAATTCCCGGCGTTCCCGTCGCATCTCAAGAGGAGGCACTCTCAACAGGAAAGGCGAGAGGAACTGCATGGTCGTACCACCATGCCAAGAGTCCCCCAGATGTCTCAGTCCATTCCAGAGGAACCTCTTTGCCCTGCACTGGCTCATCTTTCACGCCGAGGATCGACTCACACCACGGTGGCACGTGGGACAGCCCTGTGGGAAAGCCTCGAGGGAAAGCCTCGAGGGAAAACCACAGATCCTTTGATCCACGCGACGGGAAGTGTGACATTGCTGCTACAGCCAGGAAGGAAAGCGCACGTGCATGCCCCCACTCGAGACGAGGCCTGACTCCCCTGGGGAGGCTCCAGAAGTACCCAAAGATCCATGTCAGCCCCTGAGAGGAATCCTCGGTTCCGGCCCTGAGTCCACACAAGGTTTTTGGCCCCGGTATCGACGGGAGAGGAATCCCGAGAGGCCCCCTAGCAACTCGCATGGGGACTGGCCTCTCCTGAGGCCACCAGGGCGGGTCCCTGATGTCACCGTCGTAACTTGAGAACACCTGCCGCAACTCGAGAAAATCCAGGAAGTTCTCCCTTCCAGGCGAGATGAGGCCTATTTCTGATGAGGCGTCTGGAGACTTATGACACCTAACCTCTGGAACTTCGAAAGGGTCTTTCACACCCTTGCTGCATCTCAAGAAGTACATCGCCATAACCGTCTCCACTCGAGAGGAAGCACGATGGTCCCGTCCACATCCAGAGGAGCCCCGTTTCCCCCTCGTAGCTGGAGATGAGGGATCCTTTCCCTGCTTTCAACGGGAAAGAATTCCCGGCGTTCCCGTCGCATCTCAAGAGGAGGCACTCTCAACAGGAAAGGCGAGAGGAACTCCATGGTCGTACCACCATTCCAAGAGTCCCCCAGATGTCTCAGTCCATTCCAGAGGAACCTCTTTGCCCTGCACTGGCTCATCTTTCACGCCGAGGATCGACTCACACCACGGTGGCACGTGGGACAGCCCTGTGGGAAAGCCTCGAGGGAAAGCCTCGAGGGAAAACCACAGATCCTTGATCCAGGCGACGGGAAGCGTGACATTGCTGCTACAGCCTGGAAGGAAAGCGCACGTGCATGCCCCCACTCGAGACGAGGCCTGACTCCCTTGGGGAGACTCCAGAAGTACCCAAAGATCCATGTCAGCCCCTGAGAGGAATCCTCGGTTCCGGCCCTGACTCCACACAAGGTTTTTGGCCCCGGTATCGACGGGAGAGGAATCCCGAGAGGCCCCCAAGCAACTCGCATGGGGACTGGCCTGTCCTGAGTCCACCAGGGCGGGTCCCTGAGGTCCCCGTCGTAACTCGAGAACACCTGCCGCAACTCGAGAAAATCCAGGAAGTTCTCCCTTCCAGGCGAGATGAGGCCTATTTTCGATGAGGCGTCTGGAGACTAATGACACCTAACCTCTGGAACTTCGAAAGGGTCTTTCACACCCTTGCTGCAACTCAAGAATTTCACCGCCATACCCGTCTCCACTCGAGAGGAAGCACGATGGTCCCGCCCACATCCAGAGGAGCCCCGTTTCCCCCTCGTAGCTCGAGATGAGGGATCCTTTCCCTGCTTTCAACGGGAAAGAATTCCCGGCGTTCCCGTCGCATCTCAAGAGGAGGCACTCTCAACAGGAAAGGCGAGAGGAACTCCATGGTCGTACCACCATTCCAAGAGTCCCCCAGATGTCTCAGTCCATTCCAGAGGAACCTCTTTGCCCTGCACTGGCTCATTTTTCACGCCGAGGATCGACTCACACCACAGTGGCACGTGGGACAGCCCTGTGGGAAAGGCTCGAGGGAAAGCCTCGAGGGAAAACCACAGATCCTTGATCCAGGCCACGGGAAGCGTGACATTGCTGCCACAGCCTGGAAGGAAAGCGCACGTGCATGCCCCCACTCGAGACGAGGCCTGACTCCCCTGGGGAGACTCCAGAAGTACCCAAAGATCCATGTCAGCCACTGAGAGGAATCCTCGGTTCCGGCCCTGACTCCACACAAGGTTTTTGGCCCCGGTATCGACGGGAGAGAAATCCCGAGAGGCCCCCTAGCAACTCGCATGGGGACTGGCCTCTCCTGAGGCCACCAGGGCGGGTCCCTGAGGTCCCCGTCGTAACTCGAGAACACCTGCCGCAACTCGAGAAAATCCAGGAAGTTCTCCCTTCCAGGCGAGATGACGCCTATTTCCGATGAGGCGTCTGGAGATTAATGACACCTAACCTCTGGAAATTTGAAAGGGTCTTTCACACCCTTGCTCCAACTCAAGAAGTTCACCGCCATAACCGTCTCCACTCGAGAGGAAGCACGATGTTCCTGCCCACATCCAGAGGAGCCCCGTTTCCCCCTCGTAGCTCGAGATGAGGGATCCTTTCCCTGCTTTCAACGGGAAAGAATTCCCGGCGTTCCCGTCGCATCTCAAGAGGAGGCCCTCTCAACAGGAAAGGCGAGAGGAACTCCATGGTCGTAAGACCATTCCAAGAGTCCCCCAGATGTCTCAGTCCATTCCAGAGGAACCTCTTTGCCCTGCACTGGCTCATCTTTCACGCCGAGGATTGACTCACACCACGGTGGCACGTGGGACAGCCCTGTGGGAAAGCCTCGAGGGAAAGCCTCGAGGGAAAACCACAGATCCTTTGATCCACGCGACGGGAAGCGTGACATTGCTGCTACAGCCTGGAAGGAAAGCGCACGTGCATGCCCCCACTCGAGACGAGGCCTGACTCCCCTGGGGAGACTCCAGAAGTACCCAAAGATACATGTCAGCCCCTGAGAGGAATCCTCGGTTCCGGCCCGGACTCCACACAAGGTTTTTGGCCCCGGTATGGACGGGAGAGGAATCCCGACAGGCCCCCTAGCAACTCGCATGGGGACTGGCCTCTCCTGAGGCCACCAGGGCGGGTCCCTGAGGTCCCCGTCGTAACTCGAGAACACCTGCCGCAACTCGAGAAAATCCAGGAAGTTCTCCCTTCCAGGCGAGATGAGGCCTATTTCCGATGAGGCGTCTGGAGACTAATGACACCTAACCTCTGGAACTTCGAAAGGGTCTTTCACACCCTTTCTGCAACTCAAGAAGTTCACCGCCATACCTGTCTCCACTCGAGAGGATGCACGATGGTCCCGCCACATCCAGAGGAGCCCCGTTTCCCCCTCGTAGCTCGAGATGAGGGATCCTTTCCCTGCTTTCAACGGGAAAGAATTCCCGGCGTTCCCGTCGCATCTCAAGAGGAGGCACTCTCAACAGGAAAGGCGAGAGGAACTCCATGGTCGTACCACCATTCCAAAGAGTCCCCCAGATGTCTCAGTCCATTCCAGAGGAACCTCTTTGCCCTGCACTGGCTCATCTTTCACGCCGAGGATCGACTCACACCACGGTGGCACGTGGGACAGCCCTGTGGAAAAGCCTCGAGGGAAAGCCTCGAGGGAAAACCACAGATCCTTGATCCAGGCCACGGGAAGCGTGACATTGCTGCTACAGCCTGGAAGGAAAGCGCACGTGCATGCCCCCACTCGAGACGAGGCCTGACTCCCCTGGGGAGACTCCAGAAGTACCCAAAGATCCATGTCAGCCCCTGAGAGGAATCCTCGGTTCCGGCCCTGACTCCACACAAGGATTTTGGCCCCGGTATCGACGGGAGAGGAATCCCGAGAGGACCCCAAACAACTCGCATGGGGACTGTCCTGTCCTGAGGCCACCAGGGCGGGTCCCTGAGGTCCCCGTCGTAACTCGAGAACACCTGCCGCAACTCGAGAAAATCCAGGAAGTTCTCCCTTCCAGGCGAGATGAGGCCTATTTCCGATGAGGCGTCTGGAGACTAATGACACCTAACCTCTGGAACTTCGAAAGGGTCTTTCACACCCTTGCTGCAACTCAAGAAGTTCACCGCCATACCCGTCTCCACTCGAGAGGAAGCACGATGGTCCCGCCCACATCCAGAGGAGCCCCGTTTCCCCCTCGGAGCTCGAGATGAGGGATCCTTTCCCTGCTTTCAACGGGAAAGAATTCCTGGCGTTCCCGTCGCATCTCAAGAGGAGGCACTCTCAACAGGAAAGGCGAGAGGAACTCCATGGTCGTACCACCATTCCAAGAGTCCCCCAGATGTCTCAGTCCATTCCAGAGGAACCTCTTTGCCCTGCACTGGCTCATCTTTCACTCCGAGGATCGACTTACACCACGGTGGCACGTGGAACAGCCTTGTGGGAAAGCCTCGAGGGAAAGCCTCGAGGGAAAACCACAGATCCTTTGATCCACGCGATGGGAAGTGTGACAATGCTGCTACAGCCTGGAAGGAAAGCACACGTGCATGCCCCCACTCGAGACGAGGCCTGACTCCCCTGGGGAAACTTCAGAAGTACCCAAAGATCCATGTCAGCCCCTGAGAGGTATCCTCGGTTCCGGCCCTGAATCCACACAAGGTTTTTGGCCCCGGTATCGACGGGAGAGGAATCCCGAGAGGCCCCCTAGCAACTCGCATGGGGACTGGCCTCTCCTGAGGCCACCAGGGCGGGTCCCTGAGGTCCCCGTCGTAACTCGAGAACACCTGCCGCAACTCGAGAAAATCCAGAAAGTTCTCCCTTCCAGGCGAGATGAGGCCTATTTCCGATGAGGCGTCTGGAGACTAATGACACCTAACCTCTGGAACTTCGAAAGGGTCTTTCACACCCTTGCTGCAACTCAAGAAGTTCACCGCCATACCCGTCTCCACTCGAGAGGAAGCACGATGGTCCCGCCCACATCCAGAGGAGACCCGTTTCCCCTTTGTAGCTCGAGATGAGGGATCCTTTCCCTGCTTTCAACGGGAAAGAATTCCCGGTGTTCCCGTCGCATCTCAAGAGGAGGCACTCTCAACAGGAAAGGCGAGAAGAACTCCATGGTCGTACCACCATTCCAAGAGTCCCCCAGATGTCTCAGTCCATTCCAGAGGAACCTCTTTGCCCTGCACTGGCTCATCTTTCACGCCGAGGATCGACTCACACCACGGTGGCACGTTGGACAGCCCTGTGGGAAGGCCTCGAGGGAAAACCACAGATCCTTTGATCCACGCGACGGGAAGCGTGACATTGCTGCTACAGACTGGAAGGAAAGCGCACGTGCATGCCCCCACTCGAGACGAGGCCTGACTCCCCTGGGGAGACTCCAGCAGTACCCAAAGATCCATGTCACCCCTGAGAGGAATCCTCGGTTCCGGCCCTGACTCCACACAAGGTTTTTGTCCTCGGTATCGACGGGAGAGGAATCCCGAGAGGCCCCCTAGCAACTCGCATGGGGACTGGCTTCTCATGAAGTCACCAGTGCGGGTCCCTGAGGTCCCCGTCGTAACTCGAGAACACCTGCCGCAACTCGAGAAAATCCAGGAAGTTCTCCCTTCCAGGCGAGATGAGGCCTATTTCCGATGAGGCGTCTGGAGACTAATGACACCTAACCTCTGGAACTTCGAAAGGGTTTTCACACCCTTGCTGCAACTCAAGAAGTTCACCGCCATACCCGTCTCCACTCGAGAGGAAGCACGATGGTCCTGCCCACATCCAGAGGAGCCCCGTTTCCCCCTCGTAGCTCGAGATGAGGGACCCTTTCCCTGCTTTCAACGGGAGCGAATTCCCGGCGTTCCCGTCGCATCTCAAGAGGAGGCACTCTCAACAGGAAAGGCGAGAGGAACTCCATGGTCGTACCACCATTGCAAGAGTCCCCCAGATGTCTCAGTCCATTCCAGAGGAAACTCTTTGCCCTGCACTGGCTCATCTTTCACGCCGAGGATCGACTCACACCACGGTGGCACGTGGGATAGCCCTGTGGGAAAGCCAAGGGGGCAAGCCTCGAGGGAAAACCACAGATCCTTTGATCCACGCGACGGGAAGCATGACATTGCTACTACAGCCTGGAAGGAAAGCACACGTGCATGCCCCCACTCGAGAAGAGGCCTGACTCCCCTGGGGAGACTCCAGAAGTACCCAAATATCCATGTAAGCCCCTGAGAGGAATCCTCGTTTCCGTCCCTGACTCCACACAAGGTTTTTGGCCCCGGTATCGACGGGAGAGGAATCCCGAGAGGCCCCATAGCAACTCGCATGGGGACTGGCCTCTCCTGAGGCTACCAGGGCGGGTCCCTGAGGTCCCCGTCGTAACTCGAGAACACCTGCCGCAACTCGAGAAAATCCAGGAAGTTCTCCCTTCCAGGCGAGATGAGGCCTATTTCCCATGAGGCGTCTGGGGACTCATGACAGCTAACCTCTGGAACTTCGAAAGGGTCTTTCACACCCTTGCTGCAACTCTAGAAGTTCACCGCCATACCCGTATCCACTCGAGAGGAAGCACGATGGTCCCGCCCACATCCAAAGGAGCCCCTTTTCCCCCTCGTAGCTCGAGATGAGGGATCCTTTCCATGCTTTCAACGGGAAAGAATTCCCGGTGTTCCCGTCGCATCTCAAGAGGAGGCACTCTCAGCAGGAAAGGCGAGAGTAATTCCATGGTCGTACCACCATTCCAAGAGTCCCCCAGATGTCTCAGTCCATTCCAGAGGAACCTCTTTGCCCTGCACTGGCTCATCTTTCACGCTGAGGATCGACTCACACCACGGTGGCACGTGGGACAGCCCTGTGGGAAAGCCTCGAGGGAAAGCCTCGAGGGAAAACCACAGATCCTTTGATCCACGCGACGGGAAGTGTGACATTGCTGCTACAGCCTGGAAGGAAAGCGCACGTGCATGCCCCCACTCGAGACAAGGCCTGACTCCCCTGAGGAGACTGCAGAAGTACCCAAAGATCCATGTCACCCCTGAGAGGAATCCTCGGTTCCCGACCTGACTCCACACAAGGTTTATGGCCCCGGTATCGACGGGAGAGGAATCCCGAGAGGCCCCCTAGCAACTCGCATGGGGACTGGCCTCTCCTGAGGCCACCAGGGCGGGTCCCTGAGGTCCCCGTCGTAACTCGAGAACACCTGCCGCAACTCGAGAAAATCCAGGAAGTTCACCCTTCCAGGCGAGATGAGGCCTATTTCCGATGAGGCGTCTGGAGACTAATGACACCTAACCTCTGGAACTTCCAAAGGGTCTTTCACACCCTTGCTGAAACTCAAGAAGTTCACCGCCATACCTGTCTCCACTCGAGAGGATGCACGATGGTCCCGCCACATCCAGAGGAGCCCCGTTTCCCCCTCGTAGCTCGAGATGAGGGATCCTTTCCCTGCTTTCAACGGGAAAGAATTCCCGGCGTTCCCGTCGCATCTCAAGAGGAGGCACTCTCAACAGGAAAGGCGAGAGGAACTCCATGGTCGTACCACCATTCCAAAGAGTCCCCCAGATGTCTCAGTCCATTCCAGAGGAACCTCTTTGCCCTGCACTGGCTCATCTTTCACGCCGAGGATCGACTCACACCACGGTGGCACGTGGGACAGCCCTGTGGGAAAGCCTCGAGGGAAAGCCTCGAGGGAAAACCACAGATCCTTGATCCAGGCCACGGGAAGCGTGACATTGCTGCTACAGCCTGGAAGGAAAGCGCACGTGCATGCCCCCACTCGAGACGAGGCCTGACTCCCCTGGGGAGACTCCAGAAGTACCCAAAGATCCATGTCAGCCCCTGAGAGGAATCCTCGGTTCCGGCCCTGACTCCACACAAGGATTTTGGCCCCGGTATCGACGGGAGAGGAATCCCGAGAGGACCCCAAACAACTCGCATGGGGACTGTCCTGTCCTGAGGCCACCAGGGCGGGTCCCTGAGGTCCCCGTCGTAACTCGAGAACACCTGCCGCAACTCGAGAAAATCCAGGAAGTTCTCCCTTCCAGGCGAGATGAGGCCTATTTCCGATGAGGCGTCTGGAGACTAATGACACCTAACCTCTGGAACTTCGAAAGGGTCTTTCACACCCTTGCTGCAACTCAAGAAGTTCACCGCCATACCCGTCTCCACTCGAGAGGAAGCACGATGGTCCCGCCCACATCCAGAGGAGCCCCGTTTCCCCCTCGGAGCTCGAGATGAGGGATCCTTTCCCTGCTTTCAACGGGAAAGAATTCCTGGCGTTCCCGTCGCATCTCAAGAGGAGGCACTCTCAACAGGAAAGGCGAGAGGAACTCCATGGTCGTACCACCATTCCAAGAGTCCCCCAGATGTCTCAGTCCATTCCAGAGGAACCTCTTTGCCCTGCACTGGCTCATCTTTCACTCCGAGGATCGACTTACACCACGGTGGCACGTGGAACAGCCTTGTGGGAAAGCCTCGAGGGAAAGCCTCGAGGGAAAACCACAGATCCTTTGATCCACGCGATGGGAAGTGTGACAATGCTGCTACAGCCTGGAAGGAAAGCACACGTGCATGCCCCCACTCGAGACGAGGCCTGACTCCCCTGGGGAAACTTCAGAAGTACCCAAAGATCCATGTCAGCCCCTGAGAGGTATCCTCGGTTCCGGCCCTGAATCCACACAAGGTTTTTGGCCCCGGTATCGACGGGAGAGGAATCCCGAGAGGCCCCCTAGCAACTCGCATGGGGACTGGCCTCTCCTGAGGCCACCAGGGCGGGTCCCTGAGGTCCCCGTCGTAACTCGAGAACACCTGCCGCAACTCGAGAAAATCCAGAAAGTTCTCCCTTCCAGGCGAGATGAGGCCTATTTCCGATGAGGCGTCTGGAGACTAATGACACCTAACCTCTGGAACTTCGAAAGGGTCTTTCACACCCTTGCTGCAACTCAAGAAGTTCACCGCCATACCCGTCTCCACTCGAGAGGAAGCACGATGGTCCCGCCCACATCCAGAGGAGACCCGTTTCCCCTTCGTAGCTCGAGATGAGGGATCCTTTCCCTGCTTTCAACGGGAAAGAATTCCCGGTGTTCCCGTCGCATCTCAAGAGGAGGCACTCTCAACAGGAAAGGCGAGAAGAACTCCATGGTCGTACCACCATTCCAAGAGTCCCCCAGATGTCTCAGTCCATTCCAGAGGAACCTCTTTGCCCTGCACTGGCTCATCTTTCACGCCGAGGATCGACTCACACCACGGTGGCACGTTGGACAGCCCTGTGGGAAGGCCTCGAGGGAAAACCACAGATCCTTTGATCCACGCGACGGGAAGCGTGACATTGCTGCTACAGACTGGAAGGAAAGCGCACGTGCATGCCCCCACTCGAGACGAGGCCTGACTCCCCTGGGGAGACTCCAGCAGTACCCAAAGATCCATGTCACCCCTGAGAGGAATCCTCGGTTCCGGCCCTGACTCCACACAAGGTTTTTGTCCCCGGTATCGACGGGAGAGGAATCCCGAGAGGCCCCCTAGCAACTCGCATGGGGACTGGCTTCTCATGAAGTCACCAGTGCGGGTCCCTGAGGTCCCCGTCGTAACTCGAGAACACCTGCCGCAACTCGAGAAAATCCAGGAAGTTCTCCCTTCCAGGCGAGATGAGGCCTATTTCCGATGAGGCGTCTGGAGACTAATGACACCTAACCTCTGGAACTTCGAAAGGGTTTTCACACCCTTGCTGCAACTCAAGAAGTTCACCGCCATACCCGTCTCCACTCGAGAGGAAGCACGATGGTCCTGCCCACATCCAGAGGAGCCCCGTTTCCCCCTCGTAGCTCGAGATGAGGGACCCTTTCCCTGCTTTCAACGGGAGCGAATTCCCGGCGTTCCCGTCGCATCTCAAGAGGAGGCACTCTCAACAGGAAAGGCGAGAGGAACTCCATGGTCGTACCACCATTGCAAGAGTCCCCCAGATGTCTCAGTCCATTCCAGAGGAAACTCTTTGCCCTGCACTGGCTCATCTTTCACGCCGAGGATCGACTCACACCACGGTGGCACGTGGGATAGCCCTGTGGGAAAGCCAAGGGGGCAAGCCTCGAGGGAAAACCACAGATCCTTTGATCCACGCGACGGGAAGCATGACATTGCTACTACAGCCTGGAAGGAAAGCACACGTGCATGCCCCCACTCGAGAAGAGGCCTGACTCCCCTGGGGAGACTCCAGAAGTACCCAAATATCCATGTAAGCCCCTGAGAGGAATCCTCGTTTCCGTCCCTGACTCCACACAAGGTTTTTGGCCCCGGTATCGACGGGAGAGGAATCCCGAGAGGCCCCATAGCAACTCGCATGGGGACTGGCCTCTCCTGAGGCTACCAGGGCGGGTCCCTGAGGTCCCCGTCGTAACTCGAGAACACCTGCCGCAACTCGAGAAAATCCAGGAAGTTCTCCCTTCCAGGCGAGATGAGGCCTATTTCCCATGAGGCGTCTGGGGACTCATGACAGCTAACCTCTGGAACTTCGAAAGGGTCTTTCACACCCTTGCTGCAACTCTAGAAGTTCACCGCCATACCCGTCTCCACTCGAGAGGAAGCACGATGGTCCCGCCCACATCCAAAGGAGCCCCTTTTCCCCCTCGTAGCTCGAGATGAGGGATCCTTTCCATGCTTTCAACGGGAAAGAATTCCCGGTGTTCCCGTCGCATCTCAAGAGGAGGCACTCTCAGCAGGAAAGGCGAGAGTAATTCCATGGTCGTACCACCATTCCAAGAGTCCCCCAGATGTCTCAGTCCATTCCAGAGGAACCTCTTTGCCCTGCACTGGCTCATCTTTCACGCTGAGGATCGACTCACACCACGGTGGCACGTGGGACAGCCCTGTGGGAAAGCCTCGAGGGAAAGCCTCGAGGGAAAACCACAGATCCTTTGATCCACGCGACGGGAAGTGTGACATTGCTGCTACAGCCTGGAAGGAAAGCGCACGTGCATGCCCCCACTCGAGACAAGGCCTGACTCCCCTGAGGAGACTGCAGAAGTACCCAAAGATCCATGTCACCCCTGAGAGGAATCCTCGGTTCCCGACCTGACTCCACACAAGGTTTATGGCCCCGGTATCGACGGGAGAGGAATCCCGAGAGGCCCCCTAGAAACTCGCATGGGGACTGGCCTCTCCTGAGGCCACCAGGGCGGGTCCCTGAGGTCCCCGTCGTAACTCGAGAACACCTGCCGCAACTCGAGAAAATCCAGGAAGTTCTCCCTTCCAGGCGAGGTGAGGCCTATTTCCGATGAGGCGTCTGGAGACTAATGACACCTAACCTATGGAACTTCCAAAGGGTCTTTCACACCCTTGCTGAAACTCAAGAAGTTCACCGCCATACCCGTCTCCACTCGAGAGGAAGCACGATGGTCCCGCCCACATCCAGAGGAGCCCCGTTTCCCCCTCGTAGCTCGAGATGAGGGATCCTTTCCCTGCTTTCAACGGGAAAGAATTCCCGGCGTTCCCGTCGCATCTCAAGAGGAGGCACTCTCAACAGGAAAGGCGAGAGGAACTCCATGGTCGTACCACCATTCCAAGAGACCCCCAGATGTCTCAGTCCATTCCAGAGGAACCTCTTTGCCCTGCACTGGCTCATCTTTCATCCGAGGATCGACTCACACCACGGTGGCACGTGGGACAGCCCTGTGGGAAAGCCTCGAGGGAATGCCTCGAGGGAAAACCACAGATCCTTTGATCCACGCGACGGGAAGCGAGACATTGCTGCTAGAGCCTGGAATGAAAGCACACGTGCATGCCCCCACTCGAGACGAGGCCTGACTCCCCTGGGGAGACTCCAGAAGTACCCAAAGATCCATGTCAGCCCCTGAGAGGAATCCTCGGTTCCGGCCCTGACTCCACACAAGGTTTTTGTCCCCGGTATCGACGGGAGAGGAATCCCGAGAGGCCCCCTAGCAACTCGCATGGGGACTGGCCTCTCCTGAGGCCACCAGGGCGGGTCCCTGATTTCACCGTCGTAACTCGAGAACACCTGCCGCAACTCGAGAAAATCCAGGAAGTTCTCCCTTCCAGGCGAGATGAGGCCTATTTCCGATGAGGCGTCTGGAGACTAATGACACCTAACCTCTGGAACTTCGAAAGGGTCTTTCACACCCTTGCTGCAACTCAAGAAGTTCACCGCAGTACCCGTCTCCACTCGAGAGGAAGCACGATGGTCCAACCCACATCCAGAGGAGCCCCGTTTCCCCCTCGAAGCTCGAGATGAGGGATCCTTTCCTTGCTTTCAACGGGAAAGAATTCCCGGCGTTCCCATCGCATCTCAAGAGGAGGCACTCTCAACAGGAAAAGCGAGAGGAACTCCATGGTCGTACCACCATTCCAAGAGTCCCCCAGATGTCTCAGTCCATTCCAGAGGAACCTCTTTGCCATGCACTGGCTCATCTTTCACGCCAAGGATCGACTCACACCACGGTGGCACGTGGGACAGCCCTGTGGGAAAGGCTCGAGGGAAAGCCTCCAGGGAAAACCACAGATCCTTTGATCCACGTGTCGGGAAGCTTGACATTGCTGCTACAGCCTGGAAGGAAAGCGCACGTGTATGCCCCCAATCGAGACGAGGGCTGACTCCCCTGGGGAGACTCCAGAAGTACCCAAAGATACATGTCAGCCCCTGAGAGGAGTCCTCGATTCCGGCCCTGACTCCACACAAGGTTTTTGTCCCCGGTATCGACGGGAGAGGAATCCCGAGAGGCCCCCTAGCAACTCGCATGGGGACTGGCCTCTCCTGAGGCCACCAGGGCGGGTCCCTGATGTCCCCGTCGTAACTCGAGAACACCTGCCGCAACTCGAGAAAATCCAGGAAGTTCTCCCTTCCAGGCGAGATGAGGCCTATTTCCGATGAGGCGTCTGGAGACTAATGACACCTAACCTCTGGAACTTCGAAAGGGCCTTTCACACCCTTGCTGCAACTCAAGAAGTTCACCGCCATACCCGTCTCCACTCGAGAGGAAGCACGATGGTCCCGCCCACATCCAGAGGGGACCCGTTTCCGCTTCCTAGCTCGAGATGAGGGATCCTTTCCCTTCTTTCAACGGGAAAGAATTCCCGGTGTTCCCGTCGCATCTCAAGAGGAGGCACTCTCAACAGGAAAGGCGAGAGGAACTCCATGGTCGTACCACCATTCCAAGAGTCCCCCAGATGTCTCAGTCCATTCCAGAGGAACCTCTTTGCCCTGCACTGGCTCATGTTTAACGCCGAGGATCGACTCACAACACGGTGGCACGTGGGACAGCCCTGTGGGAAAGCCTCGAGGGAAAACCACAGATCCTTTGATCCACGCGACGGGAAGCGTGACATTGCTGCTACAGCCTGGAAGGAAAGCGCACGTGCATGCTCCCACTCGAGACGAGGCCTGACTCCCCTGGGGAGACTCCAGAAGTACCCAAAGATCCATGTCACCCCTGAGAGGAATCCTGGGTTCCGGCCCTGACCCCACACAAGGTTTTTGTCCCCGGTATCGACGTTAGAGGAATCCCGAGAGGCCCCCTAGCAACTCGCATGGGGACTGGCTTCCCATGAGGCCACCAGTGCGGGTCCCTGATGTCCCCGTCGTAACTCGAGAACACCTGCCGCAACTCGAGAAAATCCAGGAAGTTCTCCCTTCCAGGCGAGATGAGGCCTATTTCCGATGAGGCGTCTGGAGACTAATGACACCTAACCTCTGGAACTTTGAAAGGGTTTTCACACCCTTGCTGCAACTCACGAAGTTCACCGCCATACCCGTCTCCACTCGAGAGGAAGCACGATGGTCCCTCCCACATCCAGAGGAGCCCCGTTTCCCCCTCGTAGCTCGAGATGAGGGATCCTTTCCCTGCTTTCAACGGGAAAGAATTCCCGGCGTTCCCGTCGCATCTCAAGAGGAGGCACTCTCAACAGGAAAGGCGAGAGGAATCAATGGTCGTACCACCATTCCAAGAGACCCCCAGATGTCTCAGTCCATTCCAGAGGAACCTCTTTGCCCTGCACTGGCTCATTTTTCACGCTGAGGATCGACTCACACCACGGTGGCACGTGGGACAGCCCTGTGGGAAAGCCTCGAGGGAAAACCACAGATCCTTTGATCCACGCGACGGGAAGCGTGACATTGCTGCTACAGCCTGGAAGGAAAGCGCACGTGCATGCTCCCACTCGAGACGAGGCCTGACTCCCCTGGGGAGACTCCAGAAGTACCCAAAGATCCATGTCACCCCTGAGAGGAATCCTCGGTTCCGGCCCTGACTCCACACAAGGTTTTTGTCCCCGGTCTCGACGGGAGAGGAATCCCGAGAGGCCCCCTAGCAACTCGCATGGGGACTGGCCTCTCCTGAGGCCACCAGGGCGGGTAACTGAGGTCCCCGTCGTAACTCGAGAACACCTGCCGCAACTCGAGAAAATCCAGGAAGTTCTCCCTTCCAGGCGAGATGAGGCCTATTTCCGATGAGGCGTCTGGAGACTAATGACACCTAACCTCTGGAACTTCGAAAGGGTCTTTCACACCCTTGCTGCAACTCAAGAAGTTCACCGCCATACCCGTCTCCACTCGAGAGGAAGCACGAAGGTCCCGCCCACATCCAGAGGAGCCCCGTTTCCCCCTCGTAGCTCGAGATGAGGGATCCTTTCCCTGCTTTCAACGGGAAAGAATTCCTGGCGTTCCCGTCGCATCTCAAAAGGAGGCACTCTCAACAGGAAAGGCGAGAGGAACTCCATGGTCGTACCACCATTCCAAGAGTCCCCCAGATGTCTCAGTCCATTCCAGAGGAACCTCTGTGCTCTGCACTGGCTCATCTTTCATCCGAGGATCGACTCACACCACGGTGGCACGTGGGACAGCCCTGTGGGAAAGCCTCGAGGGAAAGCCTCGAGGGAAAACCACAGATCCTTTGATCCACGCGACGGGAAGCGAGACATTGCTGCTAGAGCCTGGGATGAAAGCACACGTGCATGCCCCCACTCGAGACGAGGCCTGACTCCCCTGGGGAGACTCCAGAAGTACCCAAAGATCCATGTCAGCCCCTGAGAGGAATCCTCGGTTCCGGCCCTGACTCCACACAAGGTTTTTGGCCCCGGTATCGACGGGAGAGGAATCCCGAGATGCCCCCTAGCAACTCACATGGGGACTGGACTCTCCTGAGGCCACCAGGGCGGATCCCTGATTTCACCGTCGTAACTCCAGAACACCTGCCGCAACTCGAGAAAATCCAGGAAGTTCTCCCTTCCAGGCGAGATGAGGCCTATTTCCGATGAGGCGTCTGGAGACTAATGACACCTAACCTCTGGAACTTAGAAAGGGTCTTTCACACCCTTGCTGCAACTCAAGAAGTTCACCGCAGTACCCGTCTCCACTCGAGAGGAAGCACGATGGTCCAACCCACATCCAGAGGAGCCCCGTTTCCCCCTCGTAGCTCGAGATGAGGGATCCTTTCCCTGCTTTCAACGGGAAAGAATTCCCGGCGTTCCCGTCGCATCTCAAGAGGAGGCACTCTCAACAGGAAAGGCGAGAGGAACTCCATGGTCGTACCACCATTCCAAGAGTCCCCCAGATGTCTCAGTCCATTCCAGAGGAACCTCTTTGCCCTGCACTGGCTCATTTTTCACGCCGAGGATCGACTCACACCACGGTGGCACGTGGGACAGCCCTGTGGGAAAGCCTTGAGGGAAAACCACAGATCCTTTGATCCACGCGACGGGAAGCATGACATTGCTACTACAGCCTGGAAGGAAAGCACACGTGCATGCCCCCACTCGAGACGAGGCCTGACTCCGCTGGGGAGACTCCAGAAGTACCCAAAGATCCATGTAAGCCCCTGAGAGGAATCCTCGTTTCCGTCCCTGACTCCACACAAGGTTTTTGGCCCCGGTATCGACGGGAGAGGAATCCCGAGAGGCCCCCTAGCAACTCGCATGGGGACTGGCCTCTCCTGAGGCCACCAGGGCGGGTCCCTGAGGTCCCCGTCGTAACTCGAGAACACCTGCCGCAACTCGAGAAAATCCAGGAAGTTCTCCCTTCCAGGCGAGATGAGGCCTATTTCCCATGAGGCGTCTGGAGACTAATGACACCTAAACTCTGGAACTTCGAAAGGGTCTTTCACACCCTTGCTGCAACTCAAGAAGTTCACCGCCATACCCATCTTCACTCGAGAGGAAGCACGATGGTCCTGCCCACATCCAGAGGAGCCCCGTTTCCCCCTCGTAGCTCGAGATGAGGGATCCTTTCCCTGCTTTCAACGGGAAAGAATTCCCGGCGTTCCCGTCGCATCTCGAGAGGAGGCACTCTCAACAGGAAAGGCGAGAGGAACTCCATGGTCGTACCCCCATTCCAAAAGTCCCCCAGATGTCTCAGTCCATTCCAGAGGAACCTCTTTGCCCTGCACTGGCTCATCTATCACGCCGAGGATCGACTCACACCACGGTGGCACGTGGGACAGCACTGTGGGAAAGCCTCGAGGGAAAGCCTCGAGGGAAAACCACAGATCCTTTGATCCACGCGACGGGAAGCGTGACATTGCTGCTACAGCCTGGAAGGAAAGCGCACGTGCATGCCCCCACTCGAGACGAGGCCTGGCTCACCTGGGGAGACTCCAGAAGTACCCAAAGATCCATGTCAGCCCTTTATAGGAATTCTCGGTTCCGGCCCTGACTCCACACAAGGTTTTTGGCCCCGGTATCGACGGGAGATGAATCCCGAGAGGCCCCCTAGCAACTAGCTTGGGGACTGGTCTTTCCTGAGGACACCACGGCGGGTCCCTGAGGTCCCCGTTGTAACTCGAGAACACCTGCCGCAACTCGAGAAAATCCAGGAAGTTCTCCCTTCCTGGCGAGATGAGGCCTATTTCCGATGAGGCGTCTGGAGACGAATGACACCTAACCTCTGGAACTTCGAAAGGGTCTTCACACCCTTGCTGCAACTCAAGAAGTTCACCGCCATACCCGTCTCCACTCCAGAGGAAGCACGATGATCCCGCCCACATCCAGAGGAGCCCCGTTTCCCCTTCGTAGCTCGAGATGAGGGATCCTTTCCCTGCTTTCAACGGGAAAGAATTCCCGGCGTTCCCGTCGCATCTCAAGAGGAAGCACTCTCAACAGGAAAGGCGAGAGGAACTCCATGGTCGTACCACCATTCCAAGAGTCCCCCAGATGTCTCAGTCCATTCCAGAGGAACCTCTTTGCCCTGCACTGGCTCATCTTTCACGCCGAGGATCGACTCACACCACGGTGGAACGTGGGACAGCCCTGTGGGAAAGCCTCGAGGGAAAACCACAGATCCTTTGATCCACGCGACGGGAAGCGTGACATTGCTGCTACAGCCTGGAAGGAAAGCGCACGTGCATGCTCCCACTCGAGACGAGGCCTGACTCCCCTGGGGAGACTCCAGAAGTACCCAAAGATCCATGTCACCCCTGAGAGGAATCCTCGGTTCCGGCCCTGACCCCACACAAGGTTTTTGTCCCCGGTATCGACGGGAGAGGAATCCCGAGAGGCCCCATAGCAACTCGCATGGGGACTGGCTTCCCATGAGGCCACCAGTGCGGGTCCCTGAGGTCCCCGTCGTAACTCGAGAACACCTGCCGCAACTCGAGAAAATCCAGGAAGTTCTCCCTTCCAGGCGAGATGAGGCCTATTTCCGATGAGGCGTCTGGAGACTAATGACACCTAACCTCTGGAACTTTGAAAGGGTTTTCACACCCTTGCTGCAACTCACGAAGTTCACCGCCATACCCGTCTCCACTCGAGAGGAAGCACTATGGTCCCTCCCACATCCAGAGGAGCCCGTTTCCCCCTCGTAGCTCGAGATGAGGGATCCTTTCCCTGCTTTCAACGGGAAAGAATTCCCGGCGTTCCCGTCGCATCTCAAGAGGAGGCACTCTCAACAGGAAAGGCGAGAGGAACTCCATGGTCGTACCACCATTCCAAGAGACCCCCAGATGTCTCAGTCCATTCCAGAGGAACCTCTTTGCCCTGCACTGGCTCATTTTTCACGCTGAGGATCGACTCACACCACGGTGGCACGTGGGACAGCCCTGTGGGAAAGCCTCGAGGGAAAACCACAGATCCTTTGATCCACGCGACGGGAAGCGTGACATTGCTGCTACAGCCTGGAAGGAAAGCGCACGTGCATGCCCCCACTCGAGACGAGGCCTGACTCCCCTGGGGAGACTCCAGAAGTACCCAAAGATCCATGTCAGCCCCTGAGAGGAATCCTCGGTTCCGGCCCTGACTCCACACGAGGTTTTTGGCCCCGGTATCGATGGGAGAGGAATCCCGACAGGCCCCCTAGCAACTCGCATGGGGACTGGCCTCTCCTGAGGCCACCAGGGCGGGTCCCTGAGGTCCCCATCGTAACTCGAGAACACCTGCCGCAACTCGAGAAAATCCAGGAAGTTCTCCCTTCCAGGCGAGATGAGGCCTATTTCCGATGAGGCGTCTGGAGACTAATGACACCTAACCTCTGGAACTTCGAAAGGGTCTTTCACACCCTTGCTGCAACTCAAGAAGTTAACCGCCATACCCGTCTCCACTGGAGAGGAAGCACGATGGTACTGCCCACATCCAGAGGAGCCCCGTTTCCCCCTCGTAGCTCGAGATGAGAGATCCTTTCCCTGCTTTCAACGGGAAAGAATTCCCGGCGTTCCCGTCGCATCTGAAGAGGAGGTACTCTCAACAGGAAAGGCGAGAGGAACTCCATGGTCGTACCACCATTCCAAGAGTCCCCCAGATGTCTCAGTCCATTCCAGAGGAACCTCTTTGCCCTGCACTGGCTCATCTTTCACGCCGAGGATCGACTCACACCACGGTGGCACGTGGGACAGCCCTGTGGGAAAGCCTCGAGGGAAAGCCTCGAGGGAAAACCACAGATCCTTTGATCCACGCCACGGGAAGCGTGACATTGCTGCCACATCCTGGAAGGAAAGCGCACGTGCATGCCCCCACTCGAGACGAGGCCTGACTCCCCTGGGGAGACTCCAGAAGTACCCAAAGATCCATGTCAGCCCCTGAGAGGAATCCTCGGTTCCGGCCCTGACTCCACACAAGGTTTTTGGCCCCGGTATCGACGGGAGAGGAATCCCGAGAGGCCCCCTAGCAACTCGCATGGGGACTGGCCTCTCCTGAGGCCACCAGGGCGGGTCCCTGAGGTCCCCGTCGTAACTCGAGAACACCTGCCGCAACTCGAGAAAATCCAGGAAGTTCTCCCTTCCAGGCGAGATGAGGCCTATTTCCGATGAGGCGTCTGGAGACTAATGACACCTAACTTCTGGAACTTCGAAAGGGTCTTTCACACCCTTGCTGCAACTCAAGAAGTTCACCGCCATACCCTTCTCCACTCGAGAGGAAGCACGATGGTCCCGCCCACATCCAGAGGAGCCCCGTTTCCCGCTCGTAGCTCGAGATGAGGGATCCTTTCCCTGCTTTCAACGGGAAAGAATTCCCGGCGTTCCCGTCGCATCTCAGGAGGAGGCACTCTCAACAGGAAAGGCCAGAGGAACTCCATGGTCGTACCACCATTCCAAGAGTCCCCCAGATGTCTCAGTCCATTCCAGAGGAACCTCTTTGCCCTGCACTGGCTCATCTTTCACGCCGAGGAACGACTCACACCACGGTGGCACGTGGGACAGCCCTGTGGGAAAGCCTCGAGGGAAAGCCTCGAGGGAAAACCACAGATCCTTTGATCCACGCCACGGGAAGCGTGACATTGCTGCTACAGCCTGGAAGGAAAGCGCACGTGCATGCCCCCACTCGAGACGAGGCCTGACTCCCCTGGGGAGACTCCAGAAGTACCCAAAGATCCATGTCAGCCCCTGAGAGGAATCGTCGGTTCCGGCCCTGACTCCACACGAGGTTTTTGGCCCCGGTATCGATGGGAGAGGAATCCCGACAGGCCCCCTAGCAACTCGCATGGGGACTGGCCTCTCCTGAGGCCACCAGGGCGGGTCCCTGAGGTCCCCATCGTAACTCGAGAACACCTGCCGCAACTCGAGAAAATCCAGGAAGTTCTCCCTTCCAGGCGAGATGAGGCCTATTTCCGATGAGGCGTCTGGAGACTAATGACACCTAACCTCTGGAACTTCGAAAGGGTCTTTCACACCCTTGCTGCAACTCAAGAAGTTCACCGCCATACCCGTCTCCACTGGAGAGGAAGCACGATGGTCCTGCCCACATCCAGAGGAGCCCCGTTTCACCCTCGTAGCTCGAGATGAGGGATCCTTTCCCTGCTTTCAATGGGAAAGAATTCCCGGCGTTCCCGTCGCATCTGAAGAGGAGGTACTCTCAACAGGAAAGGCGAGAGGAACTCCATGGTCGTACCACCATTCCAAGAGTCCCCCAGATGTCTCAGTCCATTCCAGAGGAACCTCTTTGCCCTGCACTGGCTCATCTTTCACGCCGAGGATCGACTCACACCACGGTGGCACGTGGGACAGCCCTGTGGGAAAGCCTCGAGGGAAAGCCTCGAGGGAAAACCACAGATCCTTTGATCCACGCCACGGGAAGCGTGACATTGCTGCCACAGCCTGGAAGGAAAGCGCACGTGCATGCCCCCACTCGAGACGAGGCCTGACTCCCCTGGGGAGACTCCAGAAGTACCCAAAGATCCATGTCAGCCCCTGAGAGGAATCCTCGGTTCCGGCCCTGACTCCACACGAGGTTTTTGGCCCCGGTATTGATGGAGAGGAATCCCGACAGGCCCCCTAGCAACTCTCATGGGGACTGGCCTCTCCTGAGGCCACCCGGGCGGGTCCCTGAGGTCCCCATCGTAACTCGAGAACACCTGCCGCAACTCGAGAAAATCCAGGAAGTTCTCCCTTCCAGGCGAGATGAGGCCTATTTCCGATGAGCCGTCTGGAGATGAATGACACCTAACCTCTGGAACTTAGAAAGGGTCTTTCACACCCTTGCTGCAACTCAAGAAGTTCACCGCCATACCCGTCTCCACTCGAGAGGAATCACGATGGTCCCGCCCACATCCAGAGGAGCCCCGTTTCCCCCTCGTAGCTCGAGATGAGGGATCCTTTCCCTGCTTTCAACGGGAAAGAATTCCCGGCGTTCTCGTCGCATCTCAAGAGGAGGCAATCTCAACAGGAAAGGCGAGAGGAACTCCATGGTCGTACCACCATTCCAAGAGTCCCCCAGATGTCTCAGTCCATTCCAGAGGAACCTCTTTGCCCTGCACTGGCTCATCTTTCACGCCGAGGATCGACTCACACCACGGTGGCACGTGGGACAGCCCTGTGGGAAAGCCTCGAGGGAAAGCCTCGAGGGAAAACCACAGATCCTTTGATCCACGCCACGGGAAGGGTGACATTGCTGCCACATCCTGGAAGGAAAGCGCACGTGCATGCCCCCACTCGAGACGAGGCCTGACTCCCCTGGGGAGACTCCAGAAGTACCCAAAGGTCCATGTCAGCCCCTGAGAGGAATCCTCGGTTCCGGTCCTGACTCCACACAAGGTTTTTGGCCCCGGTATCGACGGGAGAGGAATCCCGAGAGGCCCCCTAGCAACTCGCATGGGGACTGGCCTCTCCTGAGGCCACCAGGGCGGGTCCCTGAGGTCCCCGTCGTAACTCGAGAACACCTGCCGCAACTCGAGAAAATCCAGGAAGTTCTCCCTTCCAGGCGAGATGAGGCCTATTTCCAATGAGGCGTCTGGAGACTAATGACACCTAACCTCTGGAACTTCGAAAGGGTCTTTCACACCCTTGCTGCAACTCAAGAAGTTCACCGCCAAACCCTTCTCCACTCGAGAGGAATCACGATGGTCCCGCCCACATCCAGAGGAGCCCCGTTTCCCGCTCGTAGCTGGAGATGAGGGATCCTTTCCCTGCTTTCAACGGGAAAGAATTCCCGGCGTTCCTGTCGCATCTCAAGAGGAGGCACTCTCAACAGGAAAGGCGAGAGGAACTCCATGGTCGTACCACCATTCCAAGAGTCCCCCAGATGTCTCAGTCCATTCCAGAGGAACCTCTTTGCACTGCACTGGCTCATCTTTCACGCCGAGGATCGACTCACACCACGGTGGCACGTGGGACAGCCCTGTGGGAAAGCCTCGAAGGAAAGCCTCGAGGGAAAACCACAGATCCTTTGATCCAGGCGACGGGAAGCGTGACATTGATGCTACAGCCTGGAAGGAAAGCGCACGTGCATGCCCCCACTCGAGACGAGGCCTGACTCCCCTGGGGAGACTCCAGAAGTACCCAAAGATCCATGTCAGCCCCTGAGAGGAATCCTCGGTTCCGGCCCTGACTCCACAAAAGGTTTTTGGCCCCGGTATCGAGGGGAGAGGAATCCCGAGAGGCCCTCTAGCAACTCGCATGGGGACTAGCCTCTCCTGAGGCCACCAGGGCGGGTCCCTGAGGTCCCCGTCCTAACACGAGAACACCTGCCGCAACTCGAGAAAATCCAGGAAGTTCTCCCTTACAGGCGAGATGAGGCCTATTTCCGATGAGGCGTCTGGAGACTAATGACACCTAACCTCTGGAACTTCGAAAGGGTCTTTCACACCCTTGCTGCAACTCAAGAAGTTCACCGCCATACCCGTCTCCACTCGAGAGGAAGCACGATGGTCCCGCCCACATCCAGAGGAGCCCCGTTTCCCCCTCGTAGCTCGTGATGAGGGATCCTTTCCCTGCTTTCAACGGGAAAGAATTCCCGGCGTTCTCGTAGCATCTCCGGAGGAGGCACTCTCAACAGGAAAGGCGAGAGGAACTCCATGGTCGTACCACCATTCCAAGAGTCGCCCAGATGTCTCAGTCCATTCCAGAGGAACCTCTATGCCCTGCACTGGCTCATCTTTCACGCCGAGGATCAACTCACACCACGGTGGCACGTGGGACAGCCCTGTGGGAAAGCCTCGAGGGAAAGCCTCGAGGGAAAACCACAGATCGTTTGATCCACGCCACGGAAAGCGTGACATTGCTGCCACATCCTGGAAGGAAAGCGCACGTGCATGCCCCCACTCGAGACGAGGCCTGACTCCCCTGGGGAGACTCCAGAAGTACCCAAAGATCCATGTCAGCCCCTGAGAGGAATCGTCGGTTCCGGCCCTGACTCCACACGAGGTTTTTGGCCCCGGTATCGATGGGAGAGGAATCCCGACAGGCCCCCTAGCAACTCGCATGGGGACTGGCCTCTCCTGAGGCCACCAGGGCGGGTCCCTGAGGTCCCCATCGTAACTCGAGAACACCTGCCGCAACTCGAGAAAATCCAGGAAGTTCTCCCTTCCAGGCGAGATGAGGCCTATTTCCGATGAGGCGTCTGGAGACTAATGACACCTAACCTCTGGAACTTCGAAAGGGTCTTTCACACCCTTGCTGCAACTCAAGAAGTTCACCGCCATACCCGTCTCCACTGGAGAGGAAGCACGATGGTCCTGCCCACATCCAGAGGAGCCCCGTTTCACCCTCGTAGCTCGAGATGAGGGATCCTTTCCCTGCTTTCAATGGGAAAGAATTCCCGGCGTTCCCGTCGCATCTGAAGAGGAGGTACTCTCAACAGGAAAGGCGAGAGGAACTCCATGGTCGTACCACCATTCCAAGAGTCCCCCAGATGTCTCAGTCCATTCCAGAGGAACCTCTTTGCCCTGCACTGGCTCATCTTTCACGCCGAGGATCGACTCACACCACGGTGGCACGTGGGACAGCCCTGTGGGAAAGCCTCGAGGGAAAGCCTCGAGGGAAAACCACAGATCCTTTGATCCACGCCACGGGAAGCGTGACATTGCTGCCACAGCCTGGAAGGAAAGCGCACGTGCATGCCCCCACTCGAGACGAGGCCTGACTCCCCTGGGGAGACTCCAGAAGTACCCAAAGATCCATGTCAGCCCCTGAGAGGAATCCTCGGTTCCGGCCCTGACTCCACACGAGGTTTTTGGCCCCGGTATTGATGGGAGAGGAATCCCGACAGGCCCCCTAGCAACTCTCATGGGGACTGGCCTCTCCTGAGGCCACCCGGGCGGGTCCCTGAGGTCCCCATCGTAACTCGAGAACACCTGCCGCAACTCGAGAAAATCCAGGAAGTTCTCCCTTCCAGGCGAGATGAGGCCTATTTCCGATGAGCCGTCTGGAGATGAATGACACCTAACCTCTGGAACTTAGAAAGGGTCTTTCACACCCTTGCTGCAACTCAAGAAGTTCACCGCCATACCCGTCTCCACTCGAGAGGAATCACGATGGTCCCGCCCACATCCAGAGGAGC
This sequence comes from Capricornis sumatraensis, assembly GCF_032405125.1. NCBI lineage: Eukaryota > Metazoa > Chordata > Mammalia > Artiodactyla > Bovidae > Capricornis > Capricornis sumatraensis. Next base: position 6,272,228 of record NW_027184612.1, read on the forward strand.
CCCGTTTCCCCCTCGTAGCTCGAGATGAGGGATCCTTTCCCTGCTTTCAACGGGAAAGAATTCCCGGCGTTCTCGTCGCATCTCAAGAGGAGGCAATCTCAACAGGAAAGGCGAGAGGAACTCCATGGTCGTACCACCATTCCAAGAGTCCCCCAGATGTCTCAGTCCATTCCAGAGGAACCTCTTTGCCCTGCACTGGCTCATCTTTCACGCCGAGGATCGACTCACACCACGGTGGCACGTGGGACAGCCCTGTGGGAAAGCCTCGAGGGAAAGCCTCGAGGGAAAACCACAGATCCTTTGATCCACGCCACGGGAAGGGTGACATTGCTGCCACATCCTGGAAGGAAAGCGCACGTGCATGCCCCCACTCGAGACGAGGCCTGACTCCCCTGGGGAGACTCCAGAAGTACCCAAAGGTCCATGTCAGCCCCTGAGAGGAATCCTCGGTTCCGGTCCTGACTCCACACAAGGTTTTTGGCCCCGGTATCGACGGGAGAGGAATCCCGAGAGGCCCCCTAGCAACTCGCATGGGGACTGGCCTCTCCTGAGGCCACCAGGGCGGGTCCCTGAGGTCCCCGTCGTAACTCGAGAACACCTGCCGCAACTCGAGAAAATCCAGGAAGTTCTCCCTTCCAGGCGAGATGAGGCCTATTTCCGATGAGGCGTCTGGAGACTAATGACACCTAACCTCTGGAACTTCGAAAGGGTCTTTCACACCCTTGCTGCAACTCAAGAAGTTCACCGCCAAACCCTTCTCCACTCGAGAGGAATCACGATGGTCCCGCCCACATCCAGAGGAGCCCCGTTTCCCGCTCGTAGCAGGAGATGAGGGATCCTTTCCCTGCTTTCAACGGGAAAGAATTCCCGGCGTTCCTGTCGCATCTCAAGAGGAGGCACTCTCAACAGGAAAGGCGAGAGGAACTCCATGGTCGTACCACCATTCCAAGAGTCCCCCAGATGTCTCAGTCCATTCCAGAGGAACCTCTTTGCACTGCACTGGCTCATCTTTCACGCCGAGGATCGACTCACACCACGGTGGCACGTGGGACAGCCCTGTGGGAAAGCCTCGAAGGAAAGCCTCGAGGGAAAACCACAGATCCTTTGATCCAGGCGACGGGAAGCGTGACATTGATGCTACAGCCTGGAAGGAAAGCGCACGTGCATGCCCCCACTCGAGACGAGGCCTGACTCCCCTGGGGAGACTCCAGAAGTACCCAAAGATCCATGTCAGCCCCTGAGAGGAATCCTCGGTTCCGGCCCTGACTCCACAAAAGGTTTTTGGCCCCGGTATCGAGGGGAGAGGAATCCCGAGAGGCCCTCTAGCAACTCGCATGGGGACTAGCCTCTCCTGAGGCCACCAGGGCGGGTCCCTGAGGTCCCCGTCCTAACACGAGAACACCTGCCGCAACTCGAGAAAATCCAGGAAGTTCTCCCTTACAGGCGAGATGAGGCCTATTTCCGATGAGGCGTCTGGAGACTAATGACACCTAACCTCTGGAACTTCGAAAGGGTCTTTCACACCCTTGCTGCAACTCAAGAAGTTCACCGCCATACCCGTCTCCACTCGAGAGGAAGCACGATGGTCCCGCCCACATCCAGAGGAGCCCCGTTTCCCCCTCGTAGCTCGTGATGAGGGATCCTTTCCCTGCTTTCAACGGGAAAGAATTCCCGGCGTTCTCGTAGCATCTCCGGAGGAGGCACTCTCAACAGGAAAGGCGAGAGGAACTCCATGGTCGTACCACCATTCCAAGAGTCGCCCAGATGTCTCAGTCCATTCCAGAGGAACCTCTATGCCCTGCACTGGCTCATCTTTCACGCCGAGGATCAACTCACACCACGGTGGCACGTGGGACAGCCCTGTGGGAAAGCCTCGAGGGAAAGCCTCGAGGGAAAACCACAGATCGTTTGATCCACGCCACGGAAAGCGTGACATTGCTGCCACATCCTGGAAGGAGAGCGCACGTGCATGCCCCCACTCGAGACGAGGCCTGACTCCCCTGGGGAGACTCCAGAAGTACCCAAAGATCCATGTCAGCCCCTGAGAGGAATCCTCGGTTCCGGCCCTGACTCCACACAAGGATTTTGGCCCCGGTATCGACGGGAGAGGAATCCCGAGAGGCCCCCTAGCAACTCGCATGGGGACTGGCCTCTCCTGAGGCCACCAGGGCGGGTCCCTGAGGTCCCCGTCGTAACTCGAGAACACCTGCCGCAACTCGAGAAAATCCAGGAAGTTCTCCCTTCCAGGCGAGATGAGGCCTATTTCCGATGAGGCGTCTGGAGACTAATGACACCTAACGTCTGGAACTGCGAAAGGGTCTTTCACACCCTTGCTGCAACTCAAGAAGTTCACCGCCATACCCGTCTCCACTCGAGAGGAAGCACGATGGTCCCGCCCACATCCAGAGGAGCCCCGTATCCCCCTCGTAGCTAGAGATGAGGGATCCTTTCCCTGCTTTCAACGGGAAAGAATTCCCGGCGTTCTCATCGCATCTCAAGAGGAGGCACTCTCAACAGGAAAGGCGAGAGGAACTCCATGGTCGTACCACCATTCCAAGAGTCCCCCAGATGTCTCAGTCAATTCCAGAGGAACCTCTTTGCCCTGCACTGGCTCATCTTTCACGCCGAGGATCGACTCACACCACGGTGGCACGTGGGACAGCCCTGTGGGAAAGCCTCGAAGGAAAGCCTCGAGGGAAAACCACAGATCCTTTGATCCAGGCGACGGGAAGCGTGACATTGATGCTACAGCCTGGAAGGAAAGCGCACGTGCATGCCCCCACTCGAGACGAGGCCTGACTCCCCTGGGGAGACTCCAGAAGTACCCAAAGATCCATGTCAGCCCCTGAGAGGAATCCTCGGTTCCGGCGCTGACTCCACACAAGGTTTTTGGCCCCGGTATCGAGGGGAGAGGAATCCCGAGAGGCCCCCTAGCACCTCGCATGGGGACTGGCCTCTCCTGAGGCCACCAGGGCGGGTCCCTGAGGTCCCCGTCGTAACACGAGAACACCTGCCGCAACTCGAGAAAATCCAGGAAGTTCTCCCTTCCAGGCGAGATGAGGCCTATTTCCGATGAGGCGTCTGGAGACTAATGACACCTAACCTCTGGAACTTCGAAAGGGTCTTTCACACCCTTGCTGCAACTCAAGAAGTTCACCGCCATACCCATCTCAACTCGAGAGGATGCACGATGGTCCCGCCCACATCCAGAGGAGCCCCGTTTCCCCCTCGTAGCTCGTGATGAGGGATCCTTTCCCTGCTTTCAACGGGAAAGAATTCCCGGCGTTCTCGTAGCATCTCCGGAGGAGGCACTCTCAACAGGAAAGTCTAGAGGAACTCCATGGTCGTACCACCATTCCAAGAGTCGCCCAGATGTCTCAGTCCATTCCAGAGGAACCTCTTTGCCCTGCACTGGCTCATCTTTCACGCCGAGAATCAACTCACACCACGGTGGCACGTGGGACAGCCCTGTGGGAAAGCCTCGAGGGAAAGCCTCGAGGGAAAACCACAGATCCTTTGATCCACGCCACGGAAAGCGTGACATTGCTGCAACATCCTGGAAGGAAAGCGCACGTGCATGCCCCCACTCGAGACGAGGCCTGACTCCCCTGGGGAGACTCCAGAAGTACCCAAAGATCCATGTCAGCCCCTGAGAGGAATCCTCGGTTCCGGCCCTGACTCCACACAAGGATTTTGGCCCCGGTATCGACGGGAGAGGAATCCCGAGAGGCCCCCTAGCAACTCGCATGGGGACTGGCCTCTCCTGAGGCCACCAGGGCGGGTCCCTGAGGTCCCCGTCGTAACTCGAGAACACCTGCCGCAACTCGAGAAAATCCAGGAAATTCTCCCTTCCAGGCGAGATGAGGACTTTCTCCGATAAGGCGTCTGGAGACTAATGACACCTAACGTCTGGAACTTCGAAAGGGTCTTTCACACCCTTGCTGCAACTCAAGAAGTTCACCGCCATACCCGTCTCCACTCGAGAGGAAGCACGATGGTGCCGCCCACATCCAGAGGAGCCCCGTATCCCCCTCGTAGCTCGAGATGAGGGATCCTTTCCCTGCTTTCAACGGGAAAGAATTCCCGGCGTTCTCGTCGCATCTCAAGAGGAGGCACTCTCAACAGGAAAGGCGAGAGGAACTCCATGGTCGTACCACCATTCCAAGAGTCCCCCAGATGTCTCAGTCCATTCCAGAGGAACCTCTTTGCCCTGCACTGGCTCATCTTTCACGCCGAGGATCGACTCACACCACAGTGGCACGTGGGACAGCCCTGTGGGAAAGCCTCGAGGGAAAACCACAGATCCTTTGATCCACGCGACGGGAAGCCTGACATTGCTGCTACAGCCTGGAAGGAAAGCGCACGTGCATGACCCCACTCGAGACGAGGCCTGACTCCCCTGGGGAGACTCCAGAAGTACCCAAAGATCCATGTCAGCCCCTGAGAGGAATCCTCGTTTCCGGCCCTGACTCCACACAAGGTTTTTGGCCCCGGTATCGACGGTAGAGGAATCCCGAGATGCCCCCTAGCAACTCGCATGGGGACTGGCCTCTCCTGAGGCCACCAGGGCGGGTCCCTGAGGTCCCCGACGTAACTCGAGAACACCTGCGCAACTCGAGAAAATCCAGGAAGTTCTCCCTTCCAGGCGAGATGAGGCCTATTTCCGATGAGGCGTCTGGAGACTAATGACACCTAACCTCTGGTACTTCGAAAGGGTCTTTCACACCCTTGCTGCAACTCAAGAAGTTCACTGCCATACCCGTCTCCACTCGAAAGGAAGCACGATGGTCCCGCCCACATCCAGAGGAGCCCCGTTTCCCCCTCGTAGCTCGTGATGAGGGATCCTTTCCCTGCTTTCAACGGGAAAGAATTCCCGGCGTTCCCGTCGCATTTCAAGAGGAGGCACTATCAACAGGAAAGGCGAGAGGAACTCCATGGTCGTACCACCATTCCAAGAGTCCCCCAGATGTCTCAGTCCATTCCAGAGGAACCTCCTTGCCCTGCACTGGCTCATCTTTCACGCCAAGAATCGACTCACACCACGGTGGCACGTGGGACAGCCCTGTGGGAAAGCCTCGAGGGAAAACCACAGATCCTTTGATGCACGCCACGGGAAGCGTGACATTGCTGCTACAGCCTGGAAGGAAAGCGCACGTGCATGCCCCCACTCGAGACGAGGCCTGACTCCCCTGGGGAGACTCCAGAAGTACCCAAAGATCCATGTCAGCCCCTGAGAGGAATCCTCGGTTCCGGCCCTGACTCCACACAAGGTTTTTGGCCCCGGTATCGACGGGAGAGGAATCCCGAGAGGCCCCCTAGCAACTCGCATGGGGACTGGCCTCTCCTGAGGCCACCAGGGCGGGTCCCTGAGGTCCCCGTCGTAACTCGAGAACACCTGCCGCAACTCGAGAAAATCCAGGAAGTTCTCCCTTCCAGGCGAGATGAGGCCTATTTCCGATGAGGCGTCTGGAGATGAATGACACCTAACCTCTGGAACTTCGAAAGGGTCTTTCACACCCTTGCTGCAACTCAAGAAGTTCACCGCCATACCCGTCTCCACTCGAGAGGAATCACGATGGTCCCGCCCACATCCAGAGGAGCCCCGTTTCCCGCTCGTAGCTCGAGATGAGGGATCCTTTCCCTGCTTTCAACGGGAAAGAATTCCCGGCATTCCTGTCGCATCTCAAGAGGAGGCACTCTCAACAGGAAAGGCGAGAGGAACTCCATGGTCGTACCACCATTCCAAGAGTCCCCCAGATGTCTCAGTCCATTCCAGAGGAACCTCTTTGCCCTGCACTGGCTCATCTTTCACGCCGAGGATCGACTCACACCACGGTGGCACGTGGGACAGCCCTGTGGGAAAGCCTCGAAGGAAAGCCTCGAGGGAAAACCACAGATCCTTTGATCCAGGAGACGGGAAGGGTGACATTGCTGCTACAGCCTGGAAGGAAAGCGCACGTGCATGCCCCCACTCGAGACGAGGCCTGACTCCCCTGGGGAGACTCCAAAATTACCCAAAGATCCATGTCAGCCCCTGAGAGGAATCCTCGGTTCCGGCACTGACACCACACAAGTTTTTTGGCCCCGGTATCGAAGGGAGAGGAATCCCGAGAGGCCCCCTTGCAACTCGCATGGGGACTGGCCTTTCCTGAGGCCACAAGGGCGGGTCCCTGAGGTCCCCGTCGTAACTAGAGAACACCTGCCGCAACTCGAGAAAATCCAGGAAGTTCTCCCATCCAGGCGACATGAGGCCTATTTCCGATGAGGCGTCTGGAGAGTAATGACACCTAACCTCTGGAACTTCGAAAGGGTCTTTCACACCCTTGCTGCAACTCAAGAAGTTCACCGCCATACCCGTCTCCACTCGAGAGGAAGCACGATGGTCCCGCCCACATCCAGAGGAGCCCCGTTTCCCCCTCGTAGCTCGAGATGAGGGATCCTTTCCCTGCTTTCAACGGGAAAGAATTCCCGGCGTTCTCGTCGCATCTCAAGAGGAGGCAATCTCAACAGGAAAGGCGAGAGGAACTCCATGGTCGTACCACCATTCCAAGAGTCCCCCAGATGTCTCAGTCCATTCCAGAGGAACCTCTTTGCCCTGCACTGGCTCATCTTTCACGCCGAGGATCGACTCACACCACGGTGGCACGTGGGACAGCCCTGTGGGAAAGCCTCGAGGGAAAGCCTCGAGGGAAAACCACAGATCCTTTGATCCACGCCACGGGAAGCGTGACATTGCTGCCACATCCTGGAAGGAAAGCGCACGTGCATGCCCCCACTCGAGACGAGGCCACACTCCCCTGGGGAGACTCCAGAAGTACCCAAAGGTCCATGTCAGCCCCTGAGAGGAATCCTCGGTTCCGGCCCTGACTCCACACAAGGTTTTTGGCCCCGGTATCGACGGGAGAGGAATCCCGAGAGGCCCCCTAGCAACTCGCATGGGGACTGGCCTCTCCTGAGGCCACCAGGGCGGGTCCCTGAGGTCCCCGTCGTAACTCGAGAACACCTGCCGCAACTCGAGAAAATCCAGGAAGTTCTCCCTTCCAGGCGAGATGAGGCCTATTTCCGATGAGGCATCTGGAGACTAATGACACCTAACCTCTGGAACTTCGAAAGGGTCTTTCACACCCTTGCTGCAACTCAAGAAGTTCACCGCCAAACCCTTCTCCACTCGAGAGGAATCACGATGGTCCCGCCCACATCCAGAGGAGCCCCGTTTCCCGCTCGTAGCTCGAGATGAGGGATCCTTTCCCTGCTTTCAACGGGAAAGAATTCCCGGCGTTCCCGTCGCATCTCAAGAGGAGGCACTCTGAACAGGAAAGGCGAGAGGAACTCCATGGTCGTACCACCATTCCAAGAGTCCCCCAGATGTCTCAGTCAATTCCAGAGGAACCTCTTTGCCCTGCACTGGCTCATCTTTCACGCCGAGGATCGACTCACACCACAGTGGCACGTGGGACAGCCCTGTGGGAAAGCCTCAAGGGAAAACCACAGATCCTTTGATCCACGCGACGGGAAGCCTGACATTGCTGCTACAGCCTGGAAGGAAAGCGCACGTGCATGACCCCACTCGAGACGAGGCCTGACTCCCCTGGGGAGACTCCAGAAGTACCCAAAGATCCATGTCAGCCCCTGAGAGGAATCCTCGTTTCCGGCCCTGACTCCACACAAGGTTTTTGGCCCCGGTATCGACGGGAGAGGAATCCCGAGATGCCCCCTAGCAACTCGCATGGGGACTGGCCTCTCCTGAGGCCACCAGGGCGGGTCCCGGAGGTCCCCGACGTAACTCGAGAACACCTGCGCAACTCGAGAAAATCCAGGAAGTTCTCCCTTCCAGGCGAGATGAGGCCTATTTCCGATGAGGCGTCTGGAGACTAATGACACCTAACCTCTGGTACTTCGAAAGGGTCTTTCACACCCTTGCTGCAACTCAAGAAGTTCACCGCCATACCCGTCTCCACTCGAGAGGAAGCACGATGGTCCCGCCCACATCCAGAGGAGCCCCGTTTCCCCCTCGTAGCTCGTGATGAGGGATCCTTTCCCTGCTTTCAACGGGAAAGAATTCCCGGCGTTCTCGTAGCATCTCCGGAGGAGGCACTCTCAACAGGAAAGGCGAGAGGAACTCCATGGTCGTACCACCATTCCAAGAGTCGCCCAGATGTCTCAGTCCATTCCAGAGGAACCTCTATGCCCTGCACTGGCTCATCTTTCACGCCGAGGATCAACTCACACCACGGTGGCACGTGGGACAGCCCTGTGGGAAAGCCTCGAGGGAAAGCCTCGAGGGAAAACCACAGATCGTTTGATCCACGCCACGGAAAGCGTGACATTGCTGCCACATCCTGGAAGGAAAGCGCACGTGCATGCCCCCACTCGAGACGAGGCCTGACTCCCCTGGGGAGACTCCAGAAGTACCCAAAGATCCATGTCAGCCCCTGAGAGGAATCCTCGGTTCCGGCCCTGACTCCACACAAGGATTTTGGCCCCGGTATCGACGGGAGAGGAATCCCGAGAGGCCCCCTAGCAACTCGCATGGGGACTGGCCTCTCCTGAGGCCACCAGGGCGGGTCCCTGAGGTCCCCGTCGTAACTCGAGAACACCTGCCGCAACTCGAGAAAATCCAGGAAGTTCTCCCTTCCAGGCGAGATGAGGACTATTTCCGATAAGGCGTCTGGAGACTAATGACACCTAACCTCTGAAACTGCGAAAGGGTCTTTCACACCCTTGCTGCAACTCAAGAAGTTCACCGCCATACCCGTCTCCACTCGAGAGGAAGCACGATGGTCCCGCCCACATCCAGAGGAGCCCCGTATCCCCCTCGTAGCTCGAGATGAGGGATCCTTTCCCTGCTTTCAACGGGAAAGAATTCCCGGCGTTCTCATCGCATCTCAAGAGGAGGCACTCTCAACAGGAAAGGCGAGAGGAACTCCATGGTCGTACCACCATTCCAAGAGTCCCCCAGATGTCTCAGTCAATTCCAGAGGAACCTCTTTGCCCTGCACTGGCTCATCTTTCACGCCGAGGATCGACTCACACCACGGTGGCACGTGGGACAGCCCTGTGGGAAAGCCTCGAAGGAAAGCCTCGAGGGAAAACCACAGATCCTTTGATCCAGGCGACGGGAAGCGTGACATTGATGCTACAGCCTGGAAGGAAAGCGCACGTGCATGCCCCCACTCGAGACGAGGCCTGACTCCCCTGGGGAGACTCCAGAAGTACCCAAAGATCCATGTCAGCCCCTGAGAGGAATCCTCGGTTCCGGCGCTGACTCCACACAAGGTTTTTGGCCCCGGTATCGAGGGGAGAGGAATCCCGAGAGGCCCCCTAGCACCTCGCATGGGGACTGGCCTCTCCTGAGGCCACCAGGGCGGGTCCCTGAGGTCCCCGTCGTAACACGAGAACACCTGCCGCAACTCGAGAAAATCCAGGAAGTTCTCCCTTCCAGGCGAGATGAGGCCTATTTCCGATGAGGCGTCTGGAGACTAATGACACCTAACCTCTGGAACTTCGAAAGGGTCTTTCACACCCTTGCTGCAACTCAAGAAGTTCACCGCCATACCCATCTCAACTCGAGAGGATGCACGATGGTCCCGCCCACATCCAGAGGAGCCCCGTTTCCCCCTCGTAGCTCGTGATGAGGGATCCTTTCCCTGCTTTCAACGGGAAAGAATTCCCGGCGTTCTCGTAGCATCTCCGGAGGAGGCACTCTCAACAGGAAAGTCTAGAGGAACTCCATGGTCGTACCACCATTCCAAGAGTCGCCCAGATGTCTCAGTCCATTCCAGAGGAACCTCTTTGCCCTGCACTGGCTCATCTTTCACGCCGAGAATCAACTCACACCACGGTGGCACGTGGGACAGCCCTGTGGGAAAGCCTCGAGGGAAAGCCTCGAGGGAAAACCACAGATCCTTTGATCCACGCCACGGAAAGCGTGACATTGCTGCAACATCCTGGAAGGAAAGCGCACGTGCATGCCCCCACTCGAGACGAGGCCTGACTCCCCTGGGGAGACTCCAGAAGTACCCAAAGATCCATGTCAGCCCCTGAGAGGAATCCTCGGTTCCGGCCCTGACTCCACACAAGGATTTTGGCCCCGGTATCGACGGGAGAGGAATCCCGAGAGGCCCCCTAGCAACTCGCATGGGGACTGGCCTCTCCTGAGGCCACCAGGGCGGGTCCCTGAGGTCCCCGTCGTAACTCGAGAACACCTGCCGCAACTCGAGAAAATCCAGGAAATTCTCCCTTCCAGGCGAGATGAGGACTTTCTCCGATAAGGCGTCTGGAGACTAATGACACCTAACGTCTGGAACTTCGAAAGGGTCTTTCACACCCTTGCTGCAACTCAAGAAGTTCACCGCCATACCCGTCTCCACTCGAGAGGAAGCACGATGGTGCCGCCCACATCCAGAGGAGCCCCGTATCCCCCTCGTAGCTCGAGATGAGGGATCCTTTCCCTGCTTTCAACGGGAAAGAATTCCCGGCGTTCTCGTCGCATCTCAAGAGGAGGCACTCTCAACAGGAAAGGCGAGAGGAACTCCATGGTCGTACCACCATTCCAAGAGTCCCCCAGATGTCTCAGTCCATTCCAGAGGAACCTCTTTGCCCTGCACTGGCTCATCTTTCACGCCGAGGATCGACTCACACCACAGTGGCACGTGGGACAGCCCTGTGGGAAAGCCTCGAGGGAAAACCACAGATCCTTTGATCCACGCGACGGGAAGCCTGACATTGCTGCTACAGCCTGGAAGGAAAGCGCACGTGCATGACCCCACTCGAGACGAGGCCTGACTCCCCTGGGGAGACTCCAGAAGTACCCAAAGATCCATGTCAGCCCCTGAGAGGAATCCTCGTTTCCGGCCCTGACTCCACACAAGGTTTTTGGCCCCGGTATCGACGGTAGAGGAATCCCGAGATGCCCCCTAGCAACTCGCATGGGGACTGGCCTCTCCTGAGGCCACCAGGGCGGGTCCCTGAGGTCCCCGACGTAACTCGAGAACACCTGCGCAACTCGAGAAAATCCAGGAAGTTCTCCCTTCCAGGCGAGATGAGGCCTATTTCCGATGAGGCGTCTGGAGACTAATGACACCTAACCTCTGGTACTTCGAAAGGGTCTTTCACACCCTTGCTGCAACTCAAGAAGTTCACTGCCATACCCGTCTCCACTCGAAAGGAAGCACGATGGTCCCGCCCACATCCAGAGGAGCCCCGTTTCCCCCTCGTAGCTCGTGATGAGGGATCCTTTCCCTGCTTTCAACGGGAAAGAATTCCCGGCGTTCCCGTCGCATTTCAAGAGGAGGCACTATCAACAGGAAAGGCGAGAGGAACTCCATGGTCGTACCACCATTCCAAGAGTCCCCCAGATGTCTCAGTCCATTCCAGAGGAACCTCCTTGCCCTGCACTGGCTCATCTTTCACGCCAAGAATCGACTCACACCACGGTGGCACGTGGGACAGCCCTGTGGGAAAGCCTCGAGGGAAAACCACAGATCCTTTGATGCACGCCACGGGAAGCGTGACATTGCTGCTACAGCCTGGAAGGAAAGCGCACGTGCATGCCCCCACTCGAGACGAGGCCTGACTCCCCTGGGGAGACTCCAGAAGTACCCAAAGATCCATGTCAGCCCCTGAGAGGAATCCTCGGTTCCGGCCCTGACTCCACACAAGGTTTTTGGCCCCGGTATCGACGGGAGAGGAATCCCGAGAGGCCCCCTAGCAACTCGCATGGGGACTGGCCTCTCCTGAGGCCACCAGGGCGGGTCCCTGAGGTCCCCGTCGTAACTCGAGAACACCTGCCGCAACTCGAGAAAATCCAGGAAGTTCTCCCTTCCAGGCGAGATGAGGCCTATTTCCGATGAGGCGTCTGGAGATGAATGACACCTAACCTCTGGAACTTCGAAAGGGTCTTTCACACCCTTGCTGCAACTCAAGAAGTTCACCGCCATACCCGTCTCCACTCGAGAGGAATCACGATGGTCCCGCCCACATCCAGAGGAGCCCCGTTTCCCGCTCGTAGCTCGAGATGAGGGATCCTTTCCCTGCTTTCAACGGGAAAGAATTCCCGGCATTCCTGTCGCATCTCAAGAGGAGGCACTCTCAACAGGAAAGGCGAGAGGAACTCCATGGTCGTACCACCATTCCAAGAGTCCCCCAGATGTCTCAGTCCATTCCAGAGGAACCTCTTTGCCCTGCACTGGCTCATCTTTCACGCCGAGGATCGACTCACACCACGGTGGCACGTGGGACAGCCCTGTGGGAAAGCCTCGAAGGAAAGCCTCGAGGGAAAACCACAGATCCTTTGATCCAGGAGACGGGAAGGGTGACATTGCTGCTACAGCCTGGAAGGAAAGCGCACGTGCATGCCCCCACTCGAGACGAGGCCTGACTCCCCTGGGGAGACTCCAAAATTACCCAAAGATCCATGTCAGCCCCTGAGAGGAATCCTCGGTTCCGGCACTGACACCACACAAGTTTTTTGGCCCCGGTATCGAAGGGAGAGGAATCCCGAGAGGCCCCCTTGCAACTCGCATGGGGACTGGCCTTTCCTGAGGCCACAAGGGCGGGTCCCTGAGGTCCCCGTCGTAACTAGAGAACACCTGCCGCAACTCGAGAAAATCCAGGAAGTTCTCCCATCCAGGCGACATGAGGCCTATTTCCGATGAGGCGTCTGGAGAGTAATGACACCTAACCTCTGGAACTTCGAAAGGGTCTTTCACACCCTTGCTGCAACTCAAGAAGTTCACCGCCATACCCGTCTCCACTCGAGAGGAAGCACGATGGTCCCGCCCACATCCAGAGGAGCCCCGTTTCCCCCTCGTAGCTCGAGATGAGGGATCCTTTCCCTGCTTTCAACGGGAAAGAATTCCCGGCGTTCTCGTCGCATCTCAAGAGGAGGCAATCTCAACAGGAAAGGCGAGAGGAACTCCATGGTCGTACCACCATTCCAAGAGTCCCCCAGATGTCTCAGTCCATTCCAGAGGAACCTCTTTGCCCTGCACTGGCTCATCTTTCACGCCGAGGATCGACTCACACCACGGTGGCACGTGGGACAGCCCTGTGGGAAAGCCTCGAGGGAAAGCCTCGAGGGAAAACCACAGATCCTTTGATCCACGCCACGGGAAGCGTGACATTGCTGCCACATCCTGGAAGGAAAGCGCACGTGCATGCCCCCACTCGAGACGAGGCCACACTCCCCTGGGGAGACTCCAGAAGTACCCAAAGGTCCATGTCAGCCCCTGAGAGGAATCCTCGGTTCCGGCCCTGACTCCACACAAGGTTTTTGGCCCCGGTATCGACGGGAGAGGAATCCCGAGAGGCCCCCTAGCAACTCGCATGGGGACTGGCCTCTCCTGAGGCCACCAGGGCGGGTCCCTGAGGTCCCCGTCGTAACTCGAGAACACCTGCCGCAACTCGAGAAAATCCAGGAAGTTCTCCCTTCCAGGCGAGATGAGGCCTATTTCCGATGAGGCATCTGGAGACTAATGACACCTAACCTCTGGAACTTCGAAAGGGTCTTTCACACCCTTGCTGCAACTCAAGAAGTTCACCGCCAAACCCTTCTCCACTCGAGAGGAATCACGATGGTCCCGCCCACATCCAGAGGAGCCCCGTTTCCCGCTCGTAGCTCGAGATGAGGGATCCTTTCCCTGCTTTCAACGGGAAAGAATTCCCGGCGTTCCCGTCGCATCTCAAGAGGAGGCACTCTGAACAGGAAAGGCGAGAGGAACTCCATGGTCGTACCACCATTCCAAGAGTCCCCCAGATGTCTCAGTCAATTCCAGAGGAACCTCTTTGCCCTGCACTGGCTCATCTTTCACGCCGAGGATCGACTCACACCACAGTGGCACGTGGGACAGCCCTGTGGGAAAGCCTCAAGGGAAAACCACAGATCCTTTGATCCACGCGACGGGAAGCCTGACATTGCTGCTACAGCCTGGAAGGAAAGCGCACGTGCATGACCCCACTCGAGACGAGGCCTGACTCCCCTGGGGAGACTCCAGAAGTACCCAAAGATCCATGTCAGCCCCTGAGAGGAATCCTCGTTTCCGGCCCTGACTCCACACAAGGTTTTTGGCCCCGGTATCGACGGGAGAGGAATCCCGAGATGCCCCCTAGCAACTCGCATGGGGACTGGCCTCTCCTGAGGCCACCAGGGCGGGTCCCGGAGGTCCCCGACGTAACTCGAGAACACCTGCGCAACTCGAGAAAATCCAGGAAGTTCTCCCTTCCAGGCGAGATGAGGCCTATTTCCGATGAGGCGTCTGGAGACTAATGACACCTAACCTCTGGTACTTCGAAAGGGTCTTTCACACCCTTGCTGCAACTCAAGAAGTTCACCGCCATACCCGTCTCCACTCGAGAGGAAGGACGATGGTCCCGCCCACATCCAGAGGAGCCCCGTTTCCCCCTCGTAGCTCGAGATGAGGGATCCTTTCCCTGCTTTCAACGGGAAAGAATTCCCGGCGTTCCCGTCGCATCTCAAGAGGAGGCACTCTCAACAGGAAAGGCGAGAGGAGCTCCATGGTCGTACCACCATTCCAACAGTCCCCCAGATGTCTCAGTCCATTCCAGAGGAAACTCTTTGCCCTGCACTGGCTCATCTTTCACGCCGAGGATCGACTCACACCACGGTGGCACGTGGAACAGCCCTGTGGGAAAGCCTCGAGGGAAAGCCTCGAGGGAAAACCACAGATCCTTTGATCCAGGCGCCGGATACGTGACATTGTTGCTACAGCCTGGAAGGAAAGCGCACGTGCATGCCCCCACTCGAGACGAGGCCTGACTCCCCTGGGGAGACTCCAGAAGTACCCAAAGATCCATGTCAGCCCCTGAGAGGAATCCTCGGTTCCGGCCCTGACTCCACACAAGGTTTTTGGCCCGGGTATCGACGGGAGAGGAATCCCGAGAGGCCCCCTTGCAACTCGCATGGGGACTGGCCTATCCTGAGGCCACCAGGGAGGGTCCCTGAGGTCCCCGTCGTAACTCGAGAACACCTGCCGCAACTCGAGAAAATCCAGGAAGTTCTCCCTTCCAGGCGAGATGAGGCCTATTTCACATGAGGCGTCTGGAGACTAATGACACCTAACCTCTGGAACTTCGAAAGGGTCTTTCACACCCTTGCTGCAACTCAAGAAGTTCACCGCCATACCCGTCTCCACTCGAGAGGAAGGACGATGGTCCCGCCCACATCCAGAGGAGCCCCGTTTCCCCCTCGTAGCTCGAGATGAGGGATCCTTTCCCTGCTTTCAACGGCAACGAATTCCCGGCGTTCCCATCGCATCTCAAGAGGAGGCACTCTCAACAGGAAAGGCGAGAGGAGCTCCATGGTCGTACCACCATTCCAAGAGTCCCCCAGATGTCTCAGTCCATTCCAGAGGAACCTCTTTGCCCTGCACTGGCTCATCTTTCACGCCGAGAATCGACTCACACCACGGCGGCACGTGGGACAGCCCTGTGGGAAAGCCTCGAGGGAAAACCACAGATCCTTTGATCCACGCGACGGGAAGCGTGACATTGCTGCTACAGCCTGGAAGGAAAGCGCACGTGCATGCCCCCACTCGAGACGAGGCCTGACTCCCCTGGGGAGACTCCAGAAGTACCCAAAGATCCATGTCAGCCCCTGAGAGGAATCCTCGGTTCCGGCCCTGACTCCACACAAGGTTTTTGGCCCCGGTATCGACGGGAGAGGAATCCCGAGAGGCCCCCTAGCAACTCGCATGGGGACTGGCCTCTCCTGAGTCCACCAGGGCGGGTCCCTGAGGTCCCCGTCGTAACTCGAGAACACCTGCCACATCTCGAGAAAATCCAGGAAGTTCTCCCTTCCAGGCGAGATGAGGCCTATTTCCAATGAGGGGTCTGGAGACGAATGACACCTAACCTCTGGAACTTCGAAAGGGTCTTTCACACCCTTGCTGCAACTCAAGAAGTTCACCGCCATACCCGTCTCCACTCGAGAGGAAGCACGATGGTCCCGCCCACATCCAGAGGAGCCCCGTTTCCCCCTCGTAGCTCGAGATGAGGGATCCTTTCCCTGCTTTCAACGGGAAAGAATTCCCGGCGTTCCCGTCGCATCTCAAGAGGAGGCACTCTCAACACGAAAAGCGAGAGGAGCTCCATGGTCGTACCACCATTCCAAGAGTCCCCCAGATGTCTCAGTCCATTCCAGAGGAACCTCTTTGCCCTGCACTGGCTCATCATTCACGCCGAGGATCGACTCACACCACGGTGGCACGTGGGACAGCCCTGTGGGAAAGCCTCGAGGGAAAGCCTCGAGGGAAAACCACAGATCCTTTGATCCAGGCGCCGGAAACGTGACATTGCTGCTACAGCCTGGAAGGAAAGCGCACGTGCATGCCCCCACTCGAGACGAGGCCTGACTCCCATGGGGAGACTCCAGAAGTACCCAAAGATCCATGTCAGCCCCTGAGAGGAATCCTCGGTTCCGGCACTGACTCCACACAAGTTTTTTGGCCCCGGTATCGAAGGGAGAGGAATCCCGAGAGGCCCCCTTGCAACTCGCATGGGGACTGGCCTTTCCTGAGGCCACCAGGGCGGGTCCCTGTGGTCCACGTCGTAACTCGAGAACACCTGCCGCAACTCGAGAAAATCCAGGAAGTTCTCCCTTCCAGGCGAGATGAGGCCTATTTCACATGAGGCGTCTGGAGACTAATGACACCTAACCTCTGGAACTTCGAAAGGGTCTTTCACACCCTTGCTGCAACTCAAGAAGTTCACCGCCATACCCGTCTCCACTCGAGAGGAATCACGATGGTCCCGCCCACATCCAGAGGAGCCCCGTTTCCTCCTCGTAGCTCGAGATGAGGGATCCTTTCCCTGCTTTCAACGGGAAAGAATTCCCGGCGTTCCTGTCGCATCTCAAGAGGAGGCACTCTCAACAGGAAAGGCGAGAGGAACTCCATGGTCGTACCACCATTCCAAGAGTCCCCCAGATGTCTCAGTCCATTCCAGAGGAACCTCTTTGCCCTGCACTGGCTCATCTTTCACGCCGAGGATCGACTCACACCACGGTGGCACGTGGGACAGCCCTGTGGGAAAGCCTCGAAGGAAAGCCTCGAGGGAAAACCACAGATCCTTTGATCCAGGCGACGGGAAGCGTGACATTGCTGCTACAGCATGGAAGGAAAGCGCACGTGCATGCCCCCACTCGAGACGAGGCCTGACTCCCTGGGGAGACTCAAGAAGTACCCAAATATCCATGTCAGCCCCTGAGAGGAATCCTCGGTTCCGGCCCTGACTCCACACAAGGTTTTTGGCCCCGGTATCGACGGGAGAGGAATCCCGAGAGGCCCCCTAGCAACTCGCATGGGGACTGGCCTCTCCTGAGGCCACAAGCGCGGGTCCCTGTGGTCCCCGTCGTAACTCGAGAACACCTACCGCAACTCGAGAAAATCCAGGAAGTTCTCCCTTCCAGGCAAGATGAGGCCTATTTCCGATGAGCCGTCTGGAGACGAATGTCACCTAACCTCTGGTACTTCGAAAGGGTCTTTCACACCCTTGCTGCAACTCAAGAAGTTCACCGCCATTCCTGTCTCCACTCGAGAGGAAGCACGATGGTCCCGCCCACATCCAGAGGAGCCCCGTTTCCCCCTCGTAGCTCGTGATGAGGGATCCTTTCCCTGCTTTCAACGGGAAAGAATTCCCGGCGTTCCCGTCGCATCTCAAGAGGAGGCACTCTCAACAGGAAAGGCGAGAGGAACTCCATGGTCGTACCACCATTCCAAGAGTCCCCCAGATGTCTCAGTCCATTCCAGAGGAACCTCTTTGCCCTGCACTGGCTCATCTTTCACGCCGAGGATCGACTCACACCACGGTGGCACGTGGGACAGCCCTGTGGGAAAGCCTCGAGGGAAAGCCTCGAGGGAAAACCACAGATCCTTTGATCCACGCCACGGGAAGCGTGACATTGCTGCTACAGCCTGGAAGGAAAGCGCACGTGCATGCCCCCACTCGAGACGAGGCCTGACTCCCCTGGGGAGACTCCAGAAGTACCCAAAGATCCATGTCAGCCCCTGAGAGGAATCCTCGGTTCCGGCCCTGACTCCACACAAGGATTTTGGCCCCGGTATCGACGGGAGAGGAATCCCGAGAGGCCCCCTAGCAACTCGCATGGGGACTGGCCTCTCCTGAGTCCACCAGGGCGGGTCCCTGAGGTCCCCGTCGTAACTCGAGAACACCTGCCACATCTCGAGAAAATCCAGGAAGTTCTCCCTTCCAGGCGAGATGAGGCCTATTTCCAATGAGGCGTCTGGAGACGAATGACACCTAACCTCTGGAACTTCGAAAGGGTCTTTCACACCCTTGCTGCAACTCAAGAAGTTCACCGCCATACCCGTCTCCACTCGAGAGTAAGCACGATGGTCCCGCCCACATCCAGAGGAGCCCCGTTTCCCCCTCGTAGCTCGAGATGAGGGATCCTTTCCCTGCTTTCAACGGGAAAGAATTCCCGGCGTTCCCGTCGCATCTCAAGAGGAGGCACTCTCAACAGGAAAAGCGAGAGGAGCTCCATGGTCGTACCACCATTCCAAGAGTCCCCCAGATGTCTCAGTCCATTCCAGAGGAAGCTCTTTGCCCTGCACTGGCTCATCTTTCACGCCGAGGATCGACTCACACCACGGTGGCACGTGGGACAGCACTGTGGGAAAGCCTCGAGGGAAAGCCTCGAGGGAAAACCACAGATCCTTTGATCCAGGCGCCGGAAACGTGACATTGCCGCTACAGCCTGGAAGGAAAGCGCACGTGCATGCCCCCACTCGAGACGAGGCCTGACTCCCCTGGGGAGACTCCAGAAGTACCCAAAGATCCATGTCAGCCCCTGAGAGGAATCCTCGGTTCCGGCACTGACTCCACACAAGTTTTTTGGCCCCGGTATCGAAGGGAGAGGAATCCCGAGAGGCCCCCTTGCAACTCGCATGGGGACTGGCCTTTCCTGAGGCCACCAGGGCGGGTCCCTGTGGTCCCCGTCGTAACTCGAGAACACCTGCCACAACTCGAGAAAATCCAGGAAGTTCTCCCTTCCAGGCGAGATGAGGCCTATTTCACATGAGGCGTCTGGAGACTAATGACACCTAACCTCTGGAACTTCGAAAGGGTCTTTCACACCCTTGCTGCAACTCAAGAAGTTCACCGCCATACCCGTCTCCACTCGAGAGGAATCACGATGGTCCCGCCCACATCCAGAGGAGCCCCGTTTCCTCCTCGTAGCTCGAGATGAGGGATCCTTTCCCTGCTTTCAACGGGAAAGAATTCCCGGCGTTCCCGTCGCATCTCAAGAGGAGGCACTCTCAACAGGAAAGGCGAGAGGAACTCCATGGTCGTACCACCATTCCAAGAGTCCCCCAGATGTCTCAGTCCATTCCAGAGGAACCTCTTTGCCCTGCACTGGCTCATCTTTCACGCCGAGGATCGACTCACACCACGGTGGCACGTGGGACAGCCCTGTGCGAAAGCCTCGAGGGAAAACCACAGATCCTTTGATCCAGGCGACGGGAAGCGTGACATTGCTGCTACAGCCTGGAAGGAAAGCGCACGTGCATGCCCCCACTCGAGACGAGGCCTGACTCCCCTGGGGAGACTCCAAAATTACCCATAGATCCATGTCAGCCCCTGAGAGGAATCCTCGGTTCCGGCGCTGACTCCACACAAGGTTTTTGGCCCCGGTATCGACGGGAGAGGAATCCCGAGAGGCCCCCTAGCAACTCGCATGGGGACTGGCCTCTCCTGAGTCCACCAGGGCGGGTCCCTGAGGTCCCCGTCGTAACTCGAGAACACCTACCGCAACTCGAGAAAATCCAGGAAGTTCTCCCTTCCAGGCAAGATGAGGCCTATTTCCGATGAGCCGTCTGGAGACGAATGTCACCTAACCTCTGGTACTTCGAAAGGGTCTTTCACACCCTTGCTGCAACTCAAGAAGTTCACCGCCATTCCTGTCTCCACTCGAGAGGAAGCACGATGGTCCCGCCCACATCCAGAGGAGCCCCGTTTCCCCCTCGTAGCTCGTGATGAGGGATCCTTTCCCTGCTTTCAACGGGAAAGAATTCCCGGCGTTCCCGTCGCATCTCAAGAGGAGGCACTCTCAACAGGAAAGGCGAGAGGAACTCCATGGTCGTACCACCATTCCAAGAGTCCCCCAGATGTCTCAGTCCATTCCAGAGGAACCTCTTTGCCCTGCACTGGCTCATCTTTCACGCCGAGGATCGACTCACACCACGGTGGCACGTGGGACAGCCCTGTGGGAAAGCCTCGAGGGAAAGCCTCGAGGGAAAACCACAGATCCTTTGATCCACGCCACGGGAAGCGTGACATTGCTGCTACAGCCTGGAAGGAAAGCGCACGTGCATGCCCCCACTCGAGACGAGGCCTGACTCCCCTGGGGAGACTCCAGAAGTACCCAAAGATCCATGTCAGCCCCTGAGAGGAATCCTCGGTTCCGGCCCTGACTCCACACAAGGATTTTGGCCCCGGTATCGACGGGAGAGGAATCCCGAGAGGCCCCCTAGCAACTCGCATGGGGACTGGCCTCTCCTGAGTCCACCAGGGCGGGTCCCTGAGGTCCCCGTCGTAACTCGAGAACACCTGCCACATCTCGAGAAAATCCAGGAAGTTCTCCCTTCCAGGCGAGATGAGGCCTATTTCCAATGAGGCGTCTGGAGACGAATGACACCTAACCTCTGGAACTTCGAAAGGGTCTTTCACACCCTTGCTGCAACTCAAGAAGTTCACCGCCATACCCGTCTCCACTCGAGAGGAAGGACGATGGTCCCGCCCACATCCAGAGGAGCCCCGTTTCCCCCTCGTAGCTCGAGATGAGGGATCCTTTCCCTGCTTTCAACGGGAAAGAATTCCCGGCGTTCCCGTCGCATCTCAAGAGGAGGCACTCTCAACAGGAAAAGCGAGAGGAGCTCCATGGTCGTACCACCATTCCAAGAGTCCCCCAGATGTCTCAGTCCATTCCAGAGGAAGCTCTTTGCCCTGCACTGGCTCATCTTTCACGCCGAGGATCGACTCACACCACGGTGGCACGTGGGACAGCCCTGTGGGAAAGCCTCGAGGGAAAGCCTCGAGGGAAAACCACAGATCCTTTGATCCAGGCGCCGGAAACGTGACATTGCCGCTACAGCCTGGAAGGAAAGCGCACGTGCATGCCCCCACTCGAGACGAGGCCTGACTCCCCTGGGGAGACTCCAGAAGTACCCAAAGATCCATGTCAGCCCCTGAGAGGAATCCTCGGTTCCGGCACTGACTCCACACAAGTTTTTTGGCCCCGGTATCGAAGGGAGAGGAATCCCGAGAGGCCCCCTTGCAACTCGCATGGGGACTGGCCTTTCCTGAGGCCACCAGGGCGGGTCCCTGTGGTCCCCGTCGTAACTCGAGAACACCTGCCACAACTCGAGAAAATCCAGGAAGTTCTCCCTTCCAGGCGAGATGAGGCCTATTTCACATGAGGCGTCTGGAGACTAATGACACCTAACCTCTGGAACTTCGAAAGGGTCTTTCACACCCTTGCTGCAACTCAAGAAGTTCACCGCCATACCCGTCTCCACTCGAGAGGAATCACGATGGTCCCGCCCACATCCAGAGGAGCCCCGTTTCCTCCTCGTAGCTCGAGATGAGGGATCCTTTCCCTGCTTTCAACGGGAAAGAATTCCCGGCGTTCCCGTCGCATCTCAAGAGGAGGCACTCTCAACAGGAAAGGCGAGAGGAACTCCATGGTCGTACCACCATTCCAAGAGTCCCCCAGATGTCTCAGTCCATTCCAGAGGAACCTCTTTGCCCTGCACTGGCTCATCTTTCACGCCGAGGATCGACTCACACCACGGTGGCACGTGGGACAGCCCTGTGCGAAAGCCTCGAGGGAAAACCACAGATCCTTTGATCCAGGCGACGGGAAGCGTGACATTGCTGCTACAGCCTGGAAGGAAAGCGCACGTGCATGCCCCCACTCGAGACGAGGCCTGACTCCCCTGGGGAGACTCCAAAATTACCCATAGATCCATGTCAGCCCCTGAGAGGAATCCTCGGTTCCGGCGCTGACTCCACACAAGGTTTTTGGCCCCGGTATCGACGGGAGAGGAATCCCGAGAGGCCCCCTAGCAACTCGCATGGGGACTGGCCTCTCCTGAGTCCACCAGGGCGGGTCCCTGAGGTCCCCGTCGTAACTCGAGAACACCTGCCACATCTCGAGAAAATCCAGGAAGTTCTCCCTTCCAGGCGAGATGAGGCCTATTTCCAATGAGGCGTCTGGAGACGAATGACACCTAACCTCTGGAACTTCGAAAGGGTCTTTCACACCCTTGCTGCAACTCAAGAAGTTCACCGCCATACCCGTCTCCACTCGAGAGGAAGGACGATGGTCCCGCCCACATCCAGAGGAGCCCCGTTTCCCCCTCGTAGCTCGAGATGAGGGATCCTTTCCCTGCTTTCAACGGGAAAGAATTCCCGGCGTTCCCGTCGCATCTCAAGAGGAGGCACTCTCAACAGGAAAAGCGAGAGGAGCTCCATGGTCGTACCACCATTCCAAGAGTCCCCCAGATGTCTCAGTCCATTCCAGAGGAAGCTCTTTGCCCTGCACTGGCTCATCTTTCACGCCGAGGATCGACTCACACCACGGTGGCACGTGGGACAGCCCTGTGGGAAAGCCTCGAGGGAAAGCCTCGAGGGAAAACCACAGATCCTTTGATCCAGGCGCCGGAAACGTGACATTGCCGCTACAGCCTGGAAGGAAAGCGCACGTGCATGCCCCCACTCGAGACGAGGCCTGACTCCCCTGGGGAGACTCCAGAAGTACCCAAAGATCCATGTCAGCCCCTGAGAGGAATCCTCGGTTCCGGCACTGACTCCACACAAGTTTTTTGGCCCCGGTATCGAAGGGAGAGGAATCCCGAGAGGCCCCCTTGCAACTCGCATGGGGACTGGCCTTTCCTGAGGCCACCAGGGCGGGTCCCTGTGGTCCCCGTCGTAACTCGAGAACACCTGCCACAACTCGAGAAAATCCAGGAAGTTCTCCCTTCCAGGCGAGATGAGGCCTATTTCACATGAGGCGTCTGGAGACTAATGACACCTAACCTCTGGAACTTCGAAAGGGTCTTTCACACCCTTGCTGCAACTCAAGAAGTTCACCGCCATACCCGTCTCCACTCGAGAGGAATCACGATGGTCCCGCCCACATCCAGAGGAGCCCCGTTTCCTCCTCGTAGCTCGAGATGAGGGATCCTTTCCCTGCTTTCAACGGGAAAGAATTCCCGGCGTTCCCGTCGCATCTCAAGAGGAGGCACTCTCAACAGGAAAGGCGAGAGGAACTCCATGGTCGTACCACCATTCCAAGAGTCCCCCAGATGTCTCAGTCCATTCCAGAGGAACCTCTTTGCCCTGCACTGGCTCATCTTTCACGCCGAGGATCGACTCACACCACGGTGGCACGTGGGACAGCCCTGTGCGAAAGCCTCGAGGGAAAACCACAGATCCTTTGATCCAGGCGACGGGAAGCGTGACATTGCTGCTACAGCCTGGAAGGAAAGCGCACGTGCATGCCCCCACTCGAGACGAGGCCTGACTCCCCTGGGGAGACTCCAAAATTACCCATAGATCCATGTCAGCCCCTGAGAGGAATCCTCGGTTCCGGCGCTGACTCCACACAAGGTTTTTGGCCCCGGTATCGACGGGAGAGGAATCCCGAGAGGCCCCCTAGCAACTCGCATGGGGACTGGCCTCTCCTGAGGCCACCAGGGCGGGTCCCTGAGGTCCCCGTCGTAACTCGAGAACACCTGCCGCAACTCGAGAAAATCCAGGAAGTTCTCCCTTCCAGTCGAGATGAGGCCTATTTCCGATGAGGCGTCTGGAGACTAATGACACCTAACCTCTGGAACTTCGAAAGGGTCTTTCACACCCTTGCTGCAACTCAAGAAGTTCACCGCCATACCCGTCTCCACTCGAGAGGAAGCACGATGGTCCCGCCCACATCCAGAGGAGCCCCGTTTCCCCCTCGTAGCTCGTGATGAGGGATCCTTTCCCTGCTTTCATCGGGAAAGAATTCCCGATATTCCCGTCGCATCTCAAGAGGAGGCACTCTCAACAGGAAAGGCGAGAGGAACTCCATGGTCGTATCACCATTCCAAGAGTCCCCCAGATGTCTCAGTCCATTTCAGAGGAACCTCTTTGCCCTGCACTGGCTCATCTTTCACGCCGAGGATCGACTCACACCATGGTGGCACGTGGGAGAGCCCTTTGGGAAAGCCTCAAGGGAAAGCCTCGAGGGAAAACCACAGATCCTTTGATCCACGCGACGGGAAGCGTGACATTGCTGCTACAGCCTGGAAGGAAAGCGCACGTGCATGCCCCCACTCGAGACGAGGCCTGACTCCCCTGGGGAGACCCCAGAAGTACCCAAAGATCCATGTCAGCCCCTGAGAGGAATCCTCGGTTCCGGCGCTGACTCCACACAAGGTTTTTGGCCCCGGTATCGACGGGAGAGGAATCCCGAGAGGCCCCCTAGCAACTCGCATGGGGACTGGCCTCTCCTGAGGCCACCAGGGCGGGTCCCTGAGGTCCCCGTCGTAACTCGAGAACACCTGCCGCAACTCGAGAAAATCCAGGAAGTTCTCCCTTCCAGTCGAGATGAGGCCTATTTCCGATGAGGCGTCTGGAGACTAATGACACCTAACCTCTGGAACTTCGAAAGGGTCTTTCACACCCTTGCTGCAACTCAAGAAGTTCACCGCCATACCCGTCTCCACTCGAGAGGAAGCACGATGGTCCCGCCCACATCCAGAGGAGCCCCGTTTCCCCCTCGTAGCTCGAGATGAGGGATCCTTTCCCTGCTTTCAACGGGAAAGAATTCCCGGCGTTCCTGTCGCATCTCAAGAGGAGGCACTCTCAACAGGAAAGGCGAGAGGAACTCCATGGTCGTACCACCATTCCAAGAGTCCCGCAGATATCTCAGTCCATTCCAGAGGAATCTATTTGCCCTGCACTGGCTCATCTTTCACGCCGAGGATCGACTCACACCACGGTGGCACGTGGGACAGCCTTGTGGGAAAGCCTCGGGGGAAAACCACAGATCCTTTGATCCAGGCGACGGGAAGCTTGACATTGCTGCTACAGCCTGGAAGGAAAGCGCACGTGCATGCCCCGACTCGAGACGAGGCCTGACTCCCCTGGGGAGACTCCAGAAGTACCCACAGATCCATGTCAGCCCCTGAGAGGAATCCTCGGTTCCGGCCCTGACTCCACACAAGGTTTTTGGCCCCGGTATCGACGGGAGAGGAATCCCGAGAGGCCCCCTAGCAACTCGCATGGGGACTTGCCTCTCCTGAGGCCACCAGGGCGGGTCCCTGTGGTCCCCGTCGTAACTCGAGAACACCTGCCGCAACTCGAGAAAATCCAGGAAGTTTTCCCTTCCAGGCGAGATGAGGCCTATTTCCGATGAGGCATCTGGACACTAATGACACCTAACCTCTGGAACTTCGAAAGGGTCTTTCACACCCTTGCTGCAACTCAAGAAGTTCACCGCCATACCCGTCTCCACTCGAGAGGAAGCACGATGGTCCCGCCCACATCCAGAGGAGCCCCGTTTCCCCCTCGTAGCTCGAGATGAGGGATCCTTTCCCTGCTTTCAACGGGAAAGAATTCCCGGTATTCCCGTCGCATCTCAAGAGGAGGCACTCTTAACAGGAAAGGCGAGAGGAACTCCATGGTCGTACCACCATTCCAAGAGTCCCCCAGATGTCTCAGTCCATTCCAGAGGAACCTCTTTGCCCTGCACTGGCTCATCTTTCACGCCGAGGATCGACTCACACCACGGTGGCACGTGGGACAGCCCTGTGGGAAAGCCTCGAGGGAAAACCACAGATCCTTTGATCCAGGCGACGGGAAGCGTGACATTGCTGCTACAGCCTGGAAGGAAAGTGCACGTGCATGCCCCGACTCGAGACGAGGCCTGACTCCCCTGGGGAGTCTCCAGAAGTACCCACAGATCCATGTCATCCCCTGAGAGGAATCCTCGGTTCCGGCCCTGACTCCACACAAGGTTTTTGGCCCCGGTATCGACGGGAGAGGAATCCCGAGAGGCCCCCTAGCAACTCGCATGGGGACTGGCCTCTCCTGAGGCCACCAGGGCGGGTCCCTGAGGTCCCCGTCGTAACTCGAGAACACCTGCCGCAACTCGAGAAAATCCAGGAAGTTCTCCCTTCCAGGCGAGATGAGGCCTATTTCCGATGAGGCGTCTGGAGACTAATGACACCTAACCTCTGGAACTTCGAAAGGGTCTTTCACACCCTTGCTGCAACTCAAGAAGTTCACCGCCATACCCGTCTCCACTCGAGAGGAAGCACGATGGTCCCGCCCACATCAAGAGGAGCCCCGTTTCCCCCTCGTAGCTCGAGATGAGGGATCCTTTCCCTGCTTTCAACGGGAAAGTATTCCCGGCGTTCCCGTCGCATCTCAAGAGGAGGCACTTTCAACAGGAAAGGCGAGAGGAACTCCATGGTCGTACCACCATTCCAAGAGTCCCCCAGATGTCTCAGTCCATTCCAGAGGAACCTCTTTGCCCTGCACTGGCTCATCTTTCACTCCGAGGATCGACTCACACCACGGTGGCACGTGGGACAGCCCTGTGGGAAAGCCTAGAGGGAAAACCACAGATCCTTTGATCCACGCGACGGGAAGCGTGACATTGCTGCTACAGCCTGGAAGGAAAGCGCACGTGCATGCCCCCACTCGAGACGAGGCCTGACTCCCCTGGGGAGACTCCAGAAGTAGCCAAAGATCCATGTCAGCCCCTGAGAGGAATCCTCGGTTCCAGCCCTGACTCCACACAAGGTTTTTGGCCCCGGTATCAACGGGAGAGGAATCCCCAGAGGCCCCCTAGCAACTCGCATGGGGACTGGCCTCTCCTGAGGCCACCAGGGCGGGTCCCTGAGGTCCCCGTCGTAACACGAGAACACCTGCCGCAACTCGAGAAAATCCAGGAAGTTCTTCCTTCCAGGCGAGATGAGGCCTATTTCCGATGAGGCGTCTGGAGACTAATGACACCTAACCTCTGGAACTTCGAAAGGGTCTTTCACACCCTTGCTGCAACTCAAGAAGTTCACCGCCATACCCGTCTCCACTCGAGAGGAAGCACGATGGTCCCGCCCACATCCAGACGAGCCCCGTATCCCCCTCGTAGCTCGAGATGAGGGATCCTTTCCCTGCTTTCAACGGGAAAGAATTCCCGGCGTTCCCGTCGCATCTCAAGAGGAGGCACTTTCAACAGGAAAGGCGAGAGGAACTCCATGGTCGTACCACCATTCCAAGAGTCCCCCAGATGTCTCAGTCCATTCCAGAGGAACCTCTTTGCCCTGCACTGGCTCATCTTTCACGCCGAGGATCGACTCACACCATGGTGGCACGTGGGACAGCCCTGTGGGAAAGCCTCGAGGGAAAGCCTCGAGGGAAAACCACAGATCCTTTGATCCACGCGACGGGAAGCGTGACATTGCTGCTACAGCCTGGAAGGAAAGCGCACGTGCATGCCCCCACTCGAGACGAGGCCTGACTCCCCTGGGGAGACTCCAGAAGTACCCAAAGATCCATGTCAGCCCCTGAGAGGAATCCTCGGTTCCGGCCCTGAATCCACACAATGTTTTTGGCCCCGGTATCGACGGGAGAGGAATCCCGAGAGGCCCCCTAGCAACTCGCATGGGGACTGGCCTCTCCTGAGGCCACCAGGGCGGGTCCCTGAGGTCCCCGTCGTAACTCGAGAACACATGCCGCAACTCTAGAAAATCCAGGAAGTTCTGCGTTTCAGGCAAGATGAGGCCTATTTCCGATGAGGCGTTTGGAGACTAATGACACCTAACCTCCGGAACTTCGAAAGGTTCTTTCACACCCTTGCTGCAACTCAAGAAGTTCACCGCCATACCCGTCTCCACTCGAGAGGAAGCACGATGGTCCCGCCCACATCCAGAGGAGCCCCGTTTCCCCCTCGTAGCTCGAGATGAGGGATCCTTTCCCTGCTTTCAACGGGAAACAACTCCCGGTGTTCCCGTCGCATCTCAAGAGGAGGCACTCTCAACAGGAAAGGCGAGAGGAACTCCATGGTCGTACCACCATTCCAAGAGACCCCAGATGTCTCAGTCCATTCCAGAGGAACCTCTTTGCCCTGCACTGGCTCATCTTTCACGCCGAGGATCGACTCACACCACGGTGGCACGTGGGACAGCCCTGTGGGAAAGCCTGGAGTGAAAGCCTCAAGGGAAAACCACAGATCCTTTGATCCAGGCGACGGGAAGCGTGACATTGCTGCTGCAGCCTGGAAGGAAAGCGCACGTGCAAGCCCCCACTCGAGACGAGGCCTGACTCCCTTGGGGAGACTCCAGAAGTACCCAAAGATCCATGTCAGCCCCTGAGCGGAATCCTTGGTTCCCGCCCTGACTCCACAGAAGGTTTTTGGCCCCGGTATCGACGGGAGAGGAATCCCGAGAGGCCCCCTAGCAACTCGCATGGGGACTGGCCTCTCCTGAGGCCACCAGGGCGGGTCCCTGAGGTCCCCGTCGTAACTCGAGAACACCTGCCGCAACTCGAGAAAATCCAGGAAGTTCTCCCTTCCAGGCGAGATGAGGCCTATTTCCGATGAGGCGTCTGGAGACTAATGACACCTAACCTCTGGAACTTCGAAAGGGTCTTTCACACCCTTGCTGCAACTCAAGAAGTTCACCGCCATACCCGTCTCCACTCGAGAGGAAGCACGATGGTCCCGCCCACATCCAGAGGAGCCCCGTTTCCCCCCTGGATCTCGAGATGAGGGATCATTTCCCTGCTTTTACGGGAAAGAATTCCCAGCGTTCCCGTCGCATCTCAAGAGGAGGCACTCTCAACAGAAAAGGCGAGAGGAACTCCATGGTCGTACCACCTTTCAAGAGACCCCTATATGTCTCAGTCCATTCCAGAGGAACCTCTTTGCCCTGCACTGGCTCATCTTTCACGCCGAGGATCGACTCACACCACGGTGGCACGTGGGACCGCCCTGTGGGAAAGCCACAAGGGAAAGCCTCGAGGGAAAACCACAGATCCTTTGATCCACGCCACGGGAAGCGTGACATTGCTGCTACAGCCTGGAAGGAAAGCGCACGTGCATGCCCCCACTCGAGACGAGGCCTGACTCCCCTGGGGAGACTCCAGAAGTACCCAAAGATCCATGTCAACCCCTGAGAGGAATCCTCGGTTCCGGCCCTGACTCCACACAAGGTTTTTGGCCCCGATATCGACGGGAGAGGAATCCCGAGAGGCCCCCTAGCACCTCGCATGGGGACTGGCTTCTCCTGAGGCCACCAGGGCGGGTCCCTAAGGTCCCCGTCGTAACTCGAGAACACCTGCCGTAACTCGAGAAAATCCAGGAAGTTCTCCCTTCCAGGCGAGATGAGGCCTATTTACGATGAGGCGTCTGGAGACTAATGACACCTAACCTCTGGAACTTCGAAAGGGTCTTTCACACCCTTGCTGCAACTCAAGAAGTTCACCGCCATACCCGTCTCCACTCGAGAGGAAGCACGATGGTCCCGCCCACATCCAGAGGAGCCCCGTTTCCCCCTCGTAGCTCGAGATGAGGGATCCTTTCCCTGCTTTCAACGGGAAAGAATTCCCGGCGTTCCCGTCGTATCTCAAGAGGAGGCACTCTCAACAGGAAAGGCGAGAGGAACTCCATGGTCGTACCACCATTCCAAGAGTCCCCCAGATGTCTCAGTCCATTCCAGAGGAAGCTCTTTGCCCTGCACTGGCTCATCTTTCACGCCGAGGATCAACTCACACCACGGTGGCACGTGGGACAGCCCTGTGGGAAAGCCTCGAGGGAAAGCCTCGAGGGAAAATCACAGATCCTTTGATCCACGCCACAGGAGGCGTGACATTGTTGCTACAGGCTGGAAGGAAAGCGCACGTGCATGCCCCCACTCGAGACGAGGCCTGACTCCCCTGGGGAGACTCCAGAAGTACCCAAATATCCATGTCAGCCCTGAGAGGAATCCTCGGTTCCGGCCCTGATTCCACACAAGGATTTTGGCCCCGGTATCGACGGGAGAGGAATCCCGAGAGGCCCCCTAGCACCTCGCATGGGGACTGGCCTCTCCTGAAGCAACCAGGGCGGGTCCCTGAGGTCACCGTCGTAACTCGAGAACACCAGCCGCAACTCGAGAAAATCCAGGAAGTTCTCCCTTCCAGGCGAGATGAGGCCTATTTCCGAAGAGGCGTCTGGAGACTAATGACACCTAACCTCTGGAACTTCGAAAGGGTCTTTCACACCCTTGTTGCAACTCAAGAAGTTCACCGCCATACCCGTCTCCACTCGAGAAGAAGCACGATGCCCCCCCCCCCACATCCAAAGGAGCCCCGTTTCCCCCTCGGAGCTCGAGATCAGGGATCCTTTCCCTGCTTTCAACGGGAAAGAATTCCCGGCGTTCCCGTCGCTTCTCAAGAGGAGGCAATCTCAACAGGAAAGGCGAGAGGAACTCCATGGTTGTACCACCATTCCAAGAGTCCCCCAGATGTCTCAGTCCATTCCAGAGGAACCTCTTTGCCCTGCACTGGCTCATCTTTCACGCCGAGGATCGACTCACACCACGGTGGCACGTGGGACAGCCCTGTGGGAAAGCCTCGAGGGAAAGCCTCGAGGGAAAACCACAGATCCTTTGATCCACGCGACGGGAAGCGTGACATTGCTGCTACAGCCTGGGAGGAAAGCGCACGTGCATGCCCCCACTCGAGACGAGGCCTGACTCCTCTGGGGAGACTCCAGAAATACCCAAAGATCCATGTCAGCCCCTGAGAGGAATCCTCGGTTCCGGCCCTGACTCCACACAAGGATTTTGTCCCCGGTATCGACGGGAGAGGAATCCCGAGAGGCCCCCTAGCAACTCGCATGGGGAGTGGCCTCTCCTGAGGCCACCAGGGCGGGTCCCTGAGGTCCCCGTCGTAACTCGAGAACACCTGTCGCAACTCGAGAAAATCCAGGAAGTTCTCCCTTCCAGGCGAGATGAGGCCTATTTCCGATGAGGCGTCTGGAGACTAATGACACCTAACCTCTGGAACTTCGAAAGGGTCTTTCACACCCTTGCTGCAACTCAAGAAGTTCACCGCCATACGCGTCTCCACTCGAGAGGAAGCACGATGGTCCCGCCCACATCCAGAGGAGCCCCGTTTCCCCCTCGGAGCTCGAGATGAGGGATCCTTTCCCTGCTTTCAACGGGAAAGAATTCCCGGCATTCCCGTCGCATCTCAAGAGGAGGCACTCTCAACAGGAAAGGCGAGAGGAACTCCATGGTCGTACCACCATTCCAAGAGTCCCCCAGATGTCTCAGTCCATTCCAGAGGAACCTCTTTGCCCTGCACTGGCTCATCTTTCACGCCGAGGATCGACTCACACCACGGTGGCACGTGGGACAGCCCTGTGGGAAAGCCTCGAGGGAAAGCCTCGAGGGAAAACCACAGATCCTTTGATCCACGCGAAGGGAAGCGTGACATTGCTGCTACAGCCTGGAAGGAAAGCGCACGTTCATGCCCCCACTCTAGACGAGGCCTGACTCCCCTGGGGAGACTCCAGAAGAACCCAAAGATCCATGTCAGCCCTTGAGAGGAATCCTCGGTTCCGGGCCTGACTCCACACAAGGATTTTGGCCCCGGTATCGACGGGAGAGGAATCCCGAGAGGCCCCGTAGCACCTCGCATGGGGATTGGCCTCTCCTGAGGCCACCAGGGCGGGTCCCTGAGGTCCCCGACGTAACTCGAGAACACCTGCCGCAACTCGAGAAAATCCAGGAAGTTCTCCCTTCCAGGCGAGATGAGGCCTATTGCCGATGAGGCGTCTGGAGACTCATGACACCTAACCTCTGGAACTTCGAAAGGGTCTTTCACACCCTTGCTGCAACTCAAAAAGTTCACCGCCATACCCGTCTCCACTCGAGAGGAAGCACGATGGTCCCGCCCACATCCAGAGGAGCCCCGTTTCCCCCTCGGAGCTCGAGATGAGGGATCGTTTCCCTGCTTTCAACGGGAAAGAATTCCCGGCGTTCCCGTCGCATCTCAAGAGGAGGCACTCTCAACAGGAAAGGCGAGAGGAACTCCATGGTCATACCACCATTCCAAGAGTCCCCCAGATGTCTCAGTCCATTCGAGAGGAACCTCTTTGCCCTGCACTGGCTCATCTTTCACGTCGAGGATCGACTCACACCACGGTGGCACGTGGGACAGCCCTGTGGGAAAGCCTCGAGGGAAAACCACAGATCCTTTGATCCACGCGACGGGAAGCGAGACATTGCTGCTACAGCCTGGAAGGAAAGCGCACGTGCATGCCCCCACTCGAGACGAGGCCTGACTCCCCTGGGGAGACTCCACAAGTACCCAAAGATCCATGTCAGCCCCTGAGAGGAATCCTCGGTTCCGGCCCTGATTCCACACAAGGTTTTTGGCCCCGGTATCGCCGGGAGAGGAATCCCGAGAGGCCCCCTAGCACCTCGCATGGGGACTGGCCTCTCCTGAGGCCACCAGGGAGGGTCCCTGAGGTCCCCGTCGTAACTCCAGAACACCTGCCGCAACTCGAGAAAATCCAGGAAGTTCTCCCTTCCAGGCGAGATGAGGCCTATTTCCGAAGAGGCGTCTGGAGACTAATGACACCTAACCTCTGGAACTTCGAAAGGGTCTTTCACACCCTTGCTGCAACTCAAGAAGTTCACCGCCATACCCGTCTCCACTCGACAGGAAGCACGATGGTCCCGCCCACATCCAGAGGAGCCCCGTTTCCCCCTCGGAGCTCGAGATGAGGGATCCTTTCCCTGCTTTCAACGGGAAAGAATTCCCGGCGTTCCCGTCACATCTCAAGAGGAGGCACTATCAACAGGAAGGGCAAGAGGAACTCCATGGTCGTACCACCATTCCAAGAGTCCCCCAGATGTCTCAGTCCATTCCAGAGGAAGCTCTTTGCCCTGCACTGGCTCATCTTTCACGCCGAGGATCAACTCACACCACGGTGGCACGTGGGACAGCCCTGTGGGAAAGCCTCGAGGGAAAGCCTCGAGGGAAAACCACAGATCCTTTGATCCACGCGACGGGAATCGTGACATTGCTGCTAAAGCCTGGAAGGAAAGCGAACGTGCATGCCCTCACTCGAGACGAGGCCTAACTCCCCTGGGGAGACTCCACAATACCCAAAGATCCATGTCAGCCCATGAGAGGAATCCTCGGTTCCGGCCCTGCCTCCACACAAGGATTTTGGCCCCGGTATCAACGGGAGAGGAATCCCGAGAGGCCCCCTAGCAACTCGCATGGGGACTGGCCTCTCCTGAGGCCACCAGGGCGGGTCCCTGAGGTCCCCGTCGTAACTCGAGAACACCTGCCACAACTCGAGAAAATCCAGGAAGTTCTCCCTTCCAGGCGAGATGAGGCCTATTTCCGATGAGGCGTCTGGAGACTAATGACACGTAAACTCTGAAACTTCGAAAGGGTCTTTCACACCCTTGCTGCAACTCAAGAAGTTCACCGCCATACCCGTCTCCACTCGAGAAGAAGCACGATGCCCCCCCCCACATCCAAAGGAGCCCCGTTTCCCCCTCGGAGCTCGAGATCAGGGATCCTTTCCCTGCTTTCAACGGGAAAGAATTCCCGGCGTTCCCGTCGCTTCTCAAGAGGAGGCAATCTCAACAGGAAAGGCGAGAGGAACTCCATGGTTGTACCACCATTCCAAGAGTCCCCCAGATGTCTCAGTCCATTCCAGAGGAAGCTCTTTGCCCTGCACTGGCTCATCTTTCACGCCGAGGATCGACTCACACCACGGTGGCACGTGGGACAGTCCTGTGGGAAAGCCTTGAGGGAAAGCCTCTAGGGAAAACCACAGATCCTTTGATCCACGGCACGGAAGCGTGACATTGCTGCTACAGCCTGGAAGGAAAGCGCACGTGCATGCCCCCACTCGAGATGAGGCCTGACTCCCCTGGGGAGACTCCAGAAGTACCCAAAGATCCATGTCAGCCCCTTAGAGGAATCCTCGGTTCCGGCCCTGACTCCACACAAGGTTTTTGGCCCCGGTATCGACGGGAGAGGAATCCTGAGAGGCCCCCTAGCACCTCGCATGGGGACTGGCCTCTCCTGAGGCCACCAGGGCGGGTCCCTGAGGTCCCCGTCGTACCTCGAGAACACCTGCCGCAACTCGAGAAAATCCAGGAAGTTCTCCCTTCCAGGCGAGATGAGGCCTATTTCCGATGAGGCGTCTGGAGACTAATGACACCTAACCTCTGGAACTTCGAAAGGGTCTTTCACACCCTTGCTGCAACTCAAGAAGTTCACCGCCATACCCGTCTCCACTCGAGAGGAAGCACGATGGTCCCGCCCACATCCAGAGGAGCCCCGTTTCCCCCTCGTAGCTCGAGAAGAGGGATCCTTTCCCTGCTTTCAACGGGAAAGAATTCCCGGCGTTCCCGTCGCATCTCAAGAGGAGGCACTCTCAACAGGAAAGGCGAGAGGAACTCCATGGTCGTACCACCATTCCAAGAGTCCCCCAGATGTCTCAGTCCATTCCAGAGGAACCTCTTTGCCCTGCACTGGCTCATCTTTCACGCCGAGGATCGACTCACACCACGGTGGCACGTTTGACAGCCCTGTGGGTAAGCCTCGAGGGAAAGCCTCGAGGGAAAACCACAGAACCTTTGATCCTCGCGACGGGAAGCGTGACATTGCTACTATAGCCTGGAAGGAAAGCGCACGTGCATGCCCCCACTCGAGACGAGGCCTGACTCCCCTGGGGAGACTCCAGAAGTACCCAAAGATCCATGTCAGCCCCTGAGAGGAATCCTCGGTCCCGGCCCTGACTCCACACAAGGTTTTTGGCCCCGGTATCGGTGGGAGAGGAATACCGAGAGGCCCCCTAGCAACTCGCATGGGGACTGGCCTCTCCTGAGGCCACCAGGGCGGGTCCCTGAGGTCCCCGTCGTAACTGGAGTACACCTGCCGCAACTGGAGAAAATCCAGGAAGTTCTCCCTTCCAGGCGAGATGAGGCCTATTTCCGATGAGGCGTCTGGAGACTAATGACACCTAACCTCTGGAACTTCGAAAGGGTCTTTCACACCCTTGCTGCAACTCAAGAAGTTCACCGCCATACCCGTCTCCACTCGAGAGGAAGCACGATGGTCCCGCCCACATCCAGAGGAGCCCCGTTTCCCCCTCGGAGCACGAGATGAGGGATCCTTTCCCTGCTTTCAACGGGAAAGAATTCCGGGCGTTCCCGTCGCATCTCAAGAGGAGGCACTCTCAACAGGAAAGGCGAGAGGAACTCCATGGTCGTACCACCATTCCAAGAGTCCCCCAGATGTCTCAGTCCATTCCAGAGGAACCTCTTTGCCCTGCACTGGCTCATCTTTCACGCCGAGGATCGACTCACACCACGCTGGCACGTGGGACAGCCCTGTGGGAAAGCCTCGAGGGAAAGCCTCAAGAGAAAAGCACAGATCCTTTGATCCACGCGACGGGAATCGTGACATTGCTGCTACAGCCTGGAAGGAAAGCGCACGTGCATGCCCCCACTCGAGACGAGGCCTGACTCCCCTGGGGAGACTCCAGAAGTACCCAACGATCCATGTCAGCACTTGAGAGGAATCCTCGGTTCCGGCCCTGACTCCACACAAGGTTTTTGGCCCATGTATCGACGGGAGAGGAATCCCGAGAGGCCCCCTAGCAACTCGCATGGGGACTGGCCTCTCCTGAGGTCACCAAGGCGGGTCCCTGAGGTCCCCGTCGAAACACGAGAACACCTGTCGCAACTCCAGAAAATCCAGCAGGTTCTCCCTTCCAGGCGAGATGAGGCCTATTTCCGATGAGGCGTCTGGAGACTAATGACACCTGACCTCTGGAACTTCGAAACGGTCTTTCACACCCTTGCTGCAACTCAAGAAGTTCACCGCCATACCCGTCTCCACTCGAGAGGAAGCACGATAGTCCCGCCCACATCCAGAGGAGCCCCGTTTCCCCCTGGTAGCTCGAGATGAGGGATCCTTTCCCTGCTTTCAACGGGAATGAATTCCCGGCGTTCCCTTCGCATCTCAAGAGGAGGCACTCTCAACAGGAAAGGCGAGAGGAACTCCATGGTCGTACAACCATTCCAAGAGTCCCCCAGAAGTCTCAGTCCATTCCAGAGGAACCTCGTTGCCCTGCACTGGCTCATCTTTCACGCCGAGGATCGACTCACACCACGGTGGCACGTGGGACAGCCCTGTGGGAAAGCCTCGAGGGAAAATCACAGATCCTTTGATCCACGACACGGGAAGCGTGACATTGCTGCTACAGCCTGGAAGGAAAGCGCACGTGCATGCCCCCACTCGAGACGAGGCCTGACTCCCCTGGGGACACTCCAGAAGTACCCAAAGTTCCATGTCAGCCCTTGAGAGGAATCCTCGGTTCCGGCCCTGACTCCACACAAGGTTTTTGGCCCCGGTATCGACGGGAGAGGAATCCCGAGAGGCCCCCTAGCACCTCGCATGGGGACTGGCCTCTCCTGAGGCCACCAGGGCGGGTCCCTGAGGTCCCCGTCATAACTAGAGAACACCTGCTGCAACTCGAGAAAATCCAGGAAGTTCTCCCTTCCAGGCGAGATGAGGCCTATTTCCGATGAGGCGTCTGGAGACTAATGACACCTAACCTCTGGAACTTCGAAAGGGTCTTTCACACCCTTGCTGCAACTCAAGAAGTTCACCGCCATACCCGTTTCCACTCGAGAGGAAGCACGATGGTCCCGCCCACATCCAGAGGAGCCCCGTTTCCCCCTCGGAGCTCGAGATGAGGGATCGTTTCCCTGCTTTCAACGGGAAAGAATTCCCGGCGATCCCGTCGCATCTCAAGAGGAGGCACTCTCAACAGGAAAGGCGAGAGGAACTCCATGGTCGTAACACCATTCCAAGAGTCCCCCAGATGTCTCAGTCCATTCCAGAGGAACCTCTTTGCCCTGCACTGGCTCATCTTTCACGCCGAGGATCGACTCACACCACGGTGGCACGTGGGACAGCCCTGTGGGAAAGCCTCGAGGGAAAACCACAGATCCTTTGATCCACGCGACGGGAATCGTGACATTGCTGCTACAGCCTGGAAGGAAAGCGCACGTGCATCCTCCCACTCGAGACGAGGCCTGACTCCCCTGGGGAGACTCCAGAAATACCCAAAGTTCCATGTCAGCCCTTGAGAGGAATCCTCGGTTCCGGCCCTGACTCCACACAAGGTTTTTGGCCCCGGTATCGACGGGAGAGGAATCCCGAGAGGCCCCCTAGCACCTCGCATGGGGACTGGCCTCTCCTGAGGCCACCAGGGCGGGTCCCTGAGGTCCCCGTCGTAACTAGAGAACACCTGCTGCAACTCGAGAAAATCCAGGAAGTTCTCCCTTCCAGGCGAGATGAGGCCTATTTCCGATGAGGCGTCTGGAGACTAATGACACCTAACCTCTGGAACTTCGAAAGGGTCTTTCACACCCTTGCTGCAACTCAAGAAGTTCACCGCCATACCCGTTTCCACTCGAGAGGAAGCACGATGGTCCCGCCCACATCCAGAGGAGCCCCGTTTCCCCCTCGGAGCTCGAGATGAGGGATCGTTTCCCTGCTTTCAACGGGAAAGAATTCCCGGCGTTCCCGTCGCATCTCAAGAGGAGGCACTCTCAACAGGAAAGGCGAGAGGAACTCCATGGTCGTAACACCATTCCAAGAGTCCCCCAGATGTCTCAGTCCATTCCAGAGGAACCTCTTTGCCCTGCACTGGCTCATCTTTCACGCCGAGGATCGACTCACACCACGGTGGCACGTGGGACAGCCCTGTGGGAAAGCCTCGAGGGAAAGCCTCAAGAGAAAAGCACAGATCCTTTGATCCACGCGACGGGAAGCGTGACATTGCTGCTACAGCCTGGAAGGAAAGCGCACGTGCATGCCCC
Source organism: Capricornis sumatraensis (assembly GCF_032405125.1). Classification (NCBI taxonomy): domain Eukaryota; kingdom Metazoa; phylum Chordata; class Mammalia; order Artiodactyla; family Bovidae; genus Capricornis; species Capricornis sumatraensis. The sequence goes on from NW_027184612.1 coordinate 6,310,162, forward strand.
CACTCGAGACGAGGCCTGACTCCCCTGGGGAGACTCCAGAAGTACCCAACGATCCATGTCAGCACATGAGAGGAATCCTCGGTTCCGGCCCTGACTCCACACAAGGTTTTTGGCCCCGGTATCGACGGGAGAGGAATCCCGAGAGGCCCCCTAGCAACTCGCATGGGGACTGGCCTCTCCTGAGGTCACCAAGGCGGGTCCCTGAGGTCCCCGTCGAAACACGAGAACACCTGTCGCAACTCCAGAAAATCCAGGAAGTTCTCCCTTCCAGGCGAGATGAGGCCTATTTCCGATGAGGCGTCTGGAGACTAATGACACCTAACCTCTGGAACTTCGAAAGGGTCTTTCACACCCTTGCTGCAACTCAAGAAGTTCACCGCCATATCCGTCTCCACTCGAGAGGAAGCACGATGGTCCCGCCCACATCCAGAGGAGCCCCGTTTCCCCCTCGTAGCTCGAGATGAGGGATCCTTTCCCTGCTTTCAACGGGAATGAATTCCCGGCGTTCCCGTCGCATCTCAAGAGGAGGCACTCTCAACAGGAAAGGCGAGAGGAACTCCATGGTCGTACCACCATTCCAAGAGTCCCCCAGAAGTCTCAGTCCATTCCAGAGGAACCTCGTTGCCCTGCACTGGCTCATCTTTTACGCCGAGTATCGACTCACACCACGGTGGCACGTGGGACAGCCCTGTGGGAAAGCCTCGAGGGAAAGCCTCGAGGGAAAACCACAGATCCTTTGACCCAGGACACGGGAAGCGTGACATTGCTGCTACAGCCTGGGAGGAAAGCTCACGTGCATGCCCCCACTCGAGACGAGGCCTGACTCCCCTGGGGAGACTCCAGAAGTACCCAAAGATCCATGTCAGCCCGTGAGAGGAATCCTCGGTTCCGGCCCTGACTCCACACAAGGTTTTTGACCCCGGTATCGACGGGAGAGGAATCCCCAGAGGCCCCCTAGGAACTCGCATGAGAACTGGCCTCTCCTGAGGCCACCAGGGCAGGTCCCTGAGGTCCACGTCATAACTCGAGAACACCTGCCGCAACTCGAGAAAATCCAGGAAGTTCTCCCTTCCAGGCGAGATGAGGCCTATTTCCGATGAGGCGTCTGGAGACTAATGACACCTAATCTCTGGAACTTCGAAAGGGTCTTTCACACCCTTGCTGCAACTCAAGAAGTTCACCGCCATACCCGTCTCCACTCGAGAGGAAGCACGATGGTCCCGCCCACATCCAGAGGAGCCCCGTTTCCCCCTCGTAGCTCGAGATGAGGGATCCTTTCCCTGCTTTCAACGGGAATGAATTCCCGGCGTTCCCGTCGCATCTCAAGAGGAGGCACTCTCAACAGGAAAGGCGAGAGGAACTCCATGGTCGTACCACCATTCCAAGAGTCCCCCAGATGTCTCAGTCCATTCCAGAGGAACCTCGTTGCCCTGCACTGGCTCATCTTTCACGCCGAGGATCGACTCACATCACGGTGGCATGTGGGACAGCCCTGTGGGAAAGCCTCGAGGGAAAGCCTCGAGGGAAAACCACAGATCCTTTGATCCACGCGACGGGAAGCGTGACATTGCTGCTACAGCCTGGCAGGAAAGCGCACGTGCATGACCCCACTCGAGACGAGGCCTGACTCCCCTGGGGAGACTCCAGAAGTACCCAAAGATCCATGTCAGCCCCTGAGAGGAATCCTCGGTTCCGGCCCTGACTCCACACAAGGTTTTTGGCCCCAGTATCGATGGGAGAGGAATCCCGAGAGGCCCCCTAGCAACTCGCAAGGGGACTGGCCTCTCCTGAGGCCACCAGGGCGGGTCCCTGTGGTCCCTGTCGTAACTCGAGAACACCTGCCGCAACTCGAGAAAATGCAGGAAGTTCTCCCTTCCAGGCGAGATGAGGCCTATTTCCAATGAGGCGTCTGGAGACTAATGAGACCTAATCTCTGGAACTTCGAAAGGGTCTTTCACACCCTTGCTGCAACTCAAGAAGTTCACCGCCATACCCGTCTCCACTCGAGAGGAAGCACGATGGTCCCGCCCACATCCAGAGGAGCCCCGTTTCCCCCTCGTAGCTCGAGATGAGGGATCCTTTCCCTGCTTTCAACGGGAAAGAATTCCCGGCGTTCCCGTCGCATCTCTAGTGGAGGCACTCACAACAGGAAATGCGAGAGGAACTCCATGGTCGTACCACCATTCCAAGATTCCCCAGATGTCTCAGTCCATTCCAGAGAAACCTCTTTGCCCTGCACTGGCTCATCTTTCACGCCGAGGATCGACTCACACCACGGTGGCACGTGGGACAGCCCTGTGGGAAAGCCTCGAGGGAAAATCACAGATCCTTTGATCCACGACACGGGAAGCGTGACATTGCTGCTACAGCCTGGGAGGAAAGCGCACGTGCATGCCCCCACTCGAGACGGGGTCTGACTCCCCTGGGGAGACTCCAGAAGTACCCAAAGATCCATGTCAGCCCCTGAGAGGAATCCTCGGTTCCGGCCCTGACTCCACACAAGGTTTTTGGCCCCGGTATCGACGGGAGAGGAATCCCCAGAGGCCCCCTAGGAACTCGCATGAGGACTGGCCTCTCCTGAGGCCACCACGGCAGGTCCCTGAGGTCCCCGTCGTAACTCGAGAACACCTGCCGCAACTCGAGAAAATCCAGGAAGTTCTCCCTTCCAGGCGAGATGAGGCCTATTTCCGATGAGGCGTCTGGAGACTAATGACACCTAATCTCTGGAACTTCGAAAGGGTCTTTCACACCCTTGCTGCAACTCAAGAAGTTCACCGCCATACCCGTCTCCACTCGAGAGGAAGCACGATGGTCCCGCCCACATCCAGAGGAGCCCCGTTTCACCCTCGGAGCTCGAGATGAGGGATCGTTTCACTGCTTTCAACGGGAAAGAATTCCCGGCGTTCCCGTCGCATCTCAAGAGGAGGCACTCTCAACAGGAAAGGCGAGAGGAACTCCATGGTCGTACCACCATTCCAAGAGTCCCCCAGATGTCTCAGTCCATTCCAGAGGAACCTCTTTGCCCTGCACTGGCTCATCTTTCACGCCGAGGATCGACTCACACCACGGTGGCACGTGGGACAGCCCTGTGGGAATGCTTCGAGAGAAAGCCTCGAGGGAAAACCACAGATCCTTTGATCCACGCGACGGGAAGCGTGACATTGCTGCTACAGCCTGGAAGGAAAGCGCACGTGCATGCCCCCACTCGAGACGAGGCCTGACTCCCCTGGGGAGACTCCACAAGTACCCAAAGATCCATGTCAGCCCCTGAGAGGAATCCTCGGTTCCGGCCCTGACTCCACACAAGGGTTTTGGCCCCGGTATCGACGGGAGAGGAATCCCGAGAGGCCCCCTAGCACCTCGCATGGGGACTGGCCTCTCCTGAGGCCACCAGGACGGGTCCCTGAGGTCCCCGTCGTAACTCGAGAACACCTGCCGCAACTCGAGAAAATCCAGGAAGTTCTCCCTTCCAGGCGAGATGAGGTCTATTTCCGATGAGGCGTCTGGAGACTAATGACACCTAACCTCTGGAACTTCGAAAGGGTCTTTCACACCCTTGCTGCAACTCAAGAAGTTCACCGCCATACCCGCCTCCACTTGAGAGGAAGCACGATGGTCCCGCCCACATCCAGAGGAGCCCCGTTTCCCCCTCGGAGCACGAGATGAGGGATCCTTTCCCTGCTTTCAACGGGAAAGAATTCCGGGCGTTCCCGTCGCATCTCAAGAGGAGGCACTCTCAACAGGAAAGGCGAGAGGAACTCCATGGTCGTACCACCATTCCAAGAGTCCCCCAGATGTCTCAGTCCATTCCAGAGGAACCTCTTTGCCCTGCACTGGCTCATCTTTCACGCCGAGGATCGACTCACACCACGGTGGCACGTGGGACAGCCCTGTGGGAAAGCCTCGAGGGAAAGCCTCAAGAGAAAAGCACAGATCCTTTGATCCACGCGACGGGAAGCGTGACATTGCTGCTACAGCCTGGAAGGAAAGCGCACGTGCATGCCCCCACTCGAGACGAGGCCTGACTCCCCTGGGGAGACTCCAGAAGTACCCAACGATCCATGTCAGCACATGAGAGGAATCCTCGGTTCCGGCCCTGACTCCACACAAGGTTTTTGGCCCCGGTATCGACGGGAGAGGAATCCCGAGAGGCCCCCTAGCAACTCGCATGGGGACTGGCCTCTCCTGAGGTCACCAAGGCGGGTCCCTGAGGTCCCCGTCGAAACACGAGAACACCTGTCGCAACTCCAGAAAATCCAGGAAGTTCTCCCTTCCAGGCGAGATGAGGCCTATTTCCGATGAGGCGTCTGGAGACTCATGACACCTAACCTCTGGAACTTCGAAAGGGTCTTTCACACCCTTGCTGCAACTCAAGAAGTTCACCGCCATATCCGTCTCCACTCGAGAGGAAGCACGATGGTCCCGCCCACATCCAGAGGAGCCCCGTTTCCCCCTGGTAGCTCGAGATGAGGGATCCTTTCCCTGCATTCAACGGGAATGAATTCCCGGCGTTCCCGTCGCATCTCAAGAGGAGGCACTCTCAACAGGAAAGGCGAGAGGAACTCCATGGTCGTACCACCATTCCAAGAGTCCCCCAGAAGTCTCAGTCCATTCCAGAGGAACCTCGTTGCCCTGCACTGGCTCATCTTTCACTCCGAGGATCGACTCACACCACGGTGGCACGTGGGACAGCCCTGTGGGAAAGCCTCGAGGGAAAGCCTCGAGGGAAAACCACTGATCCTTTGATCCACGCGACGGGAAGCGTGACATTGCTGCTACAGCCTGGAAGGAAAGCGCACGTGCATGCCCCCACTCGAGACGAGGCCTGACTCCCCTGGGGAGACTCCACAAGTACCCAAAGATCCATGTCAGCCCCTGAGAGGAATCCTCGGTTCCGGCCCTGACTCCACACATGGGTTTTGGCCCCGGTATCGACGGGAGAGGAATCCCGAGAGGCCCCCTAGGAACTCGCATGAGGACTGGCCTCTCCTGAGGCCACCAGGGCAGGTCCCTGAGGTCCCCATCGTAACTCGAGAACACCTGCCGCAACTCGAGAAAATCCAGGAAGTTCTCTCTTCCAGGCGAGATGAGGCCTATTTCCGATGAGGCGTCTGGAGACTAATGACACCTAATCTCTGGAACTTCGAAAGGGTCTTTCACACCCTTGCTGCAACTCAAGAAGTTCACCGCCATACCCGTCTCCACTCGAGAGGAAGCACGATGGTCCCGCCCACATCCAGAGGAGCCCCGTTTCCCCCTCGGAGCTCGAGATGAGGGATCGTTTCCCTGCTTTCAACGGGAAAGAATTCCCGGCGTTCCCGTCGCATCTGAAGAGGAGGCACTCTCAACAGGAAAGGCGAGAGGAACTCCATGGTCGTACCACCATTCCAAGAGTCCCCCAGATGTCTCAGTCCATTCCAGAGGAACCTCTTTGCCCTGCACTGGCTCATCTTTCACGCCGAGGATCGACTCACACCACGGTGGCACGTGGGACAGCCCTGTGGGAATGCTTCTAGGGAAAGCCTCGCGGGAAAACCACAGATCCTTTGATCCACGCGACGGGAAGCGTGACATTGCTGCTACAGCCTGGAAGGAAAGCGCACGTGCATGCCCCCACTCGAGACGAGGCCTGACTCCCCTGGGGAGACTCCACAAGTACCCAAAGATCCATGTCAGCCCCTGAGAGGAATCCTCGGTTCCGGCCCTGACTCCACACAAGGGTTTTGGCCCCGGTATCGACGGGAGAGGAATCCCGAGAGGCCCCCTAGCACCTCGCATGGGGACTGGCCTCTGCTGAGGCCGCCAGGACGGGTCCCTGAGGTCCGCGTCGTAACTCGAGAACACCTGCCGCAACTCGAGAAAATCCAGGAAGTTCTCCCTTCCAGGCGAGATGAGGCCTATTTCCGATGAGGCGTCTGGAGACTAATGACACCTAACCTCTGGAACTTTGAAAGGGTCTTTCACACCCTTGCTGCAACTCAAGAATTTCACCGCCATACCCGTCTCCACTCGAGAGGAAACACGATGGTCCCGCCCACATCCAGAGGAGCCCCGTTTCCCCCTCGGAGCTCGAGATGAGGGATCCTTTCCCTGCTTTCAACGGGAAAGAATTCCCGGCGTTCCCGTCGCATCTGAAGAGGAGGCACTCTCAACACGAAAGGCGAGAGGAACTCCATGGTCTTACCACCATTCCAAGAGTCCCCCAGATGTCTCAGTCCATTCCAGAGGAACCTCTTTGCCCTGCACTGGCTCATCTTTCACGCCGAGGATTGACTCACACCACGGTGGCATGTGGGACAGCCCTGTGGGAAAGCCTCGAGGGAAAGCCTCGAGGGAAAACCACAGATCCTTTGATCCACGCCACGGGAAGCGTGACATTGCTGCTACAGCCTGGAAGGAAAGCGCACGTGCATGCCCCCACTCGAGACGAGGCCTGACTCCCCTGGGGAGACTCCACAAGTACCCAAAGATCCATGTCAGCCCCTGAGAGGAATCCTCGGTTCCGGCCCTGACTCCACACAAGGTTTTTGGCCCCGGTATCGACGGGAGAGGAATCCCGAGAGGCCCCCTAGCACCTCGCATGGGGACTGGCCTCTCCTGAGGCCATCAGGTCGGGTCCCTGAGGTCCCCGTCGTAACTCGAGAACACCTGCCACAGCTCGAGAAAATCCAGGAAGTTCTCCCTTCCAGGCGAGATGAGGCCTATTTACAAAGAGGCGTCTGGAGACTAATGACACCTAACCTCTGGAACTTCGAAAGGGTCTTTCACACCCTTGCTGCAACTCAAGAAGTTCACCAACATACCCGTCTCCACTCGAGAGGAAGCACGATGGTCCCGCCCATATCCAGAGGAGCCCCGTTTCCCCCTCGTAGCTCGAGATGAGGGACCCTTTCCCTGCTTTCAACTGGAAAGAATTCCCGGCGTTCCCGTCGCATCTCAAGAGGAGGCACTCTCAACAGGAAAGGCGAGAGGAACTCCATGGTCGTACCACCATTCCAAGAGTCCCCCAGATGTCTCAGTCCATTCCAGAGGAACCTCTTTGCCCTGCACTGGCTCATCTTTCACGCCGAGGATCGACTCACACCACGGTGGCACGGGGGACAGCCCTGTGGGAAAGCCTCGAGGGAAAGCCTCGAGGGAAAACCACAGATCCTTTGATCCAAGCCACGGGAAGCGTGACATTGCTGCTACAGCCTGGAAGGAAAGCGCACGTGCATGCCCCCACTCGAGACCAGGCCTGACTCCCCTGGGGAGACTCCAGAAGTACCCAAAGATCCATGTCAGCCCCTGAGAGGAATCCTCGGTTCCGGCCCTGACTCCACACAAGGTTTTTGGCCCCGGTATCGACAGGAGAGGAATCCCGAGAGGCCCCCTAGCACCTCGCATGGGGACTGGCCTCTCCTGAGGCCACCAGGGCGGGTCCCTGAGGTCCCCGTCGTAACTCGAGAACACCTGCCGCAACTCGAGAAAATCCAGGAAGTTCTGCCTTCCAGGCGAGATGAGGCCTATTTCCGATGAGGCGTCTGGAGACGAATGACACCTAACCTCTGGAACTTCGAAAGGGTCTTTCACACCCTTGCTGCAACTCAAGAAGTTCCCCGCCATACCCGTCTCCACTCGAGAGGAAGCACGATGGTCCCGCCCACATCCAGAGGAGCCCCGTTTCCCCCTCGGAGCTCGAGATGAGGGATCCTTTCCCTGCTTTCAACGGGAAAGAATTCCCGGCGTTCCCGTCGCATCTCAAGAGGAGGCACTCTCAACAGGAAAGGCGAGAGGAACTCCATGGTCATACCACCATTCCAAGCGTCCCCCAGATGTCTCAGTCCATTCCAGAGGAACCTCTTTTCCCTTCACTGGCTCATCTTTCACGCCGAGGATCGACTCACACCACGGTGGCACGTGGGACAGCCCTGTGGGAAAGCCTCGAGGGAAAGCCTCGAGGGAAAACCACAGATCCTTTGATCCACGCGACGGGAAGCGTGACATTGCTGCTACAGCCTGGGAGGAAAGCTCACGTGCATGCCCCCACTCGAGACGAGGCCTGACTCCCCTGGGGAGACTCCAGAAATACCCAAAGATCCATGTCAGCCCCTGAGAGGAATCCTCGGTTCCGGCCCTGACTCCACACAAGGATTTTGGCCCCGGTATCGACGGGAGAGGAATCCCGAGAGGCCCCCTAGCAACTCGCATAGGGACTGGCCTCTCCTGAGGACACCAGGGCGGGTCCCTGAGGTCCCCGTCGTAACTCGAGAACACCTGCCACAACTCGAGAAAATCCAGGAAGTTCTCCCTTCCAGGCGAGATGAGGCCTATTTCCGATGAGGCGTCTGGAGCCTAATGACACCTAACCTCTGGAACGTCGAAAGGGTATTTCACACCCTTGCTGCAACTCTAGAAGTTCACCGCCATACCCGTCTCCACTCGAGAGGAAGCACGATGGTCCCGCCCACATCCAGAGGAGCCCCGTTTCCCCCTCGGAGCTCGAGATGAGGGATCCTTTCCCTGCTTTCAACGGGAAAGAATTCCCGGCGTTCCCGTCGCATCTCAAGAGGAGGCACTCTCAACAGGAAAGGCGAGAGGAACTCCATGGTCGTACCACCATTCCAAGAGTCCCCCAGATGTCTCAGTCCATTCCAGAGGAACCTCTTTGAACTGCACTGGCTCATCTTTCACGCCGAGGATCGACTCACACCACGGTGGCACGTGGGACAGCCCTGTGGGAAAGCCTCGAGGGAAAACCACAGATCCTTTGATCCACGCGACGGGAAGGGTGACATTGCTGCTACAGCCTGGGAGGAAAGCGCACGTGCATGCCCCCACTCGAGACGAGGCCTGACTCCCATGGGGAGACTCCAGAAATACCCAAAGATCCATGTCAGCCCCTGAGAGGAATCCTCGGTTCCGGCCCTGACTCCACACAAGGTTTTTGGCCCCGGTATCGACGGGAGAGGAATCCCGAGAGGCCCCCTAGCACCACGCATGGGGACTGGCCTCTCCTGAGGCCACCAGGGCGGGTCCCTGAGGTCCCCGTCGTAACTCGAGAACACCTGCTGCAACTCGAGAAAATCCAGGAAGTTCTGCCTTCCAGGCGAGATGAGGCCTATTTCCGATGAGGCGTCTGGAGACTAATGACACCTAACCTCTGGAACTTTGAAAGGGTCTTTCACACCCTTGCTGCAACTCAAGAAGTTCACCGCCATACCCGTCTCCACTCGAGAGGAAGCACGATGGTCCCGCCCACATCCAGAGGAGCCCCGTTTCCCCCTCGTAGCTCGAGATGAGGGATCCTTTCCCTGCTTTCAACGGGAAAGAATTCCCGGCGTTCCCGTCGCATCTCAAGAGGAGGCACTCTCAACAGGAAAGGCGAGAGGAACTCCATGGTCGTACCACCATTCCAAGAGTCCCCCAGAAGTCTCAGTCCATTCCAGAGGAACCTCGTTGCCCTGCACTGGCTCATCTTTCACGCCGAGGATCGACTCACACCACGGTGGCACGTGGGACAGCCCTGTGGGAAAGCCTCGAGGGAAAATCACAGATCCTTTGATCCACGACACGGGAAGCGTGACATTGCTGCTACAGCCTGGAAGGAAAGCGCACGTGCATGCCCCCACTCGAGACGAGGCCTGACTCCCCTGGGGAGACTCCAGAAGTACCCAAAGTTCCATGTCAGCCCTTGAGAGGAATCTTCGGTTCCGGCCCTGACTCCACACAAGGTTTTTGGCCCCGGTATCGACGGGAGAGGAATCCCGAGAGGCCCCCTAGCACCTCGCATGGGGACTGGCCTCTCCTGAGGCCACCAGGGCGGGTCCCTGAGGTCCCCGTCGTAACTCGAGAACACCTGCCGCAACTCGAGAAAATCCAGGAAGTTCTCCCTTCCAGGCGAGATGAGGCCTATTTCCGATGAGGCGTCTGGAGACTAATGACACCTAACCTCTGGAACTTCGAAAGGGTCTTTCACACCCTTGCTGCAACTCAAGAAGTTCACCGCCATACCCGTCTCCACTCGAGAGGAAGCACGATGGTCCCGCCCACATCCAGAGGAGCCCCGTTTCCCCCTCGGAGCTCGAGATGAGGGATCCTTTCCCTGCTTTCAACGGGAAAGAATTCCCGGCGTTCCCGTCGCATCTCAAGAGGAGGCACTCTCAACAGGAAAGACGAGAGGAACTCCATGGTCGTAACACCATTCCAAGAGTCCCCCAGATGTCTCAGTCCATTCCAGAGAAACCTCTTTGCCCTGCACTGGCTCATCTTTCACGCCGAGGATCGACTCACACCACGGTGGCACGTGGGACAGCCCTGTGGGAAAGCCTCGAGGGAAAACCACAGATTCTTTGATCAACTCGACGGGAATCGTGACATTGCTGCTACAGCCTGGAAGGAAAGCGCACGTGCATCCTCCCACTCGAGACGAGGCCTGACTCCCCTGGGGAGACTCCAGAAGTACCCAAAGATCCATGTCAGCCCCTGAGAGGAATCCTCGGTTCCGGCCCTGACTCCACACAAGGATTTTGGCCCCAGTATCGATGGGAGAGGAATCCCGAGAGGCCCCCTAGCAACTCGCATGGGGACTGGCCTCTCCTGAGGCCACCAGGGCGGGTCCCTGAGGTCCCTGTCGTAACTCGAGAACACCTGCCGCAACTCGAGAAAATGCAGGAAGTTCTCCCTTCCAGGCGAGATGAGGCCTATTTCCAATGACGCGTCTGGAGACTAATGACACCTAACCTCTGGAACTTCGAAAGGGTCTTTCACACCCTTGCTGCAACTCAAGAAGTTCACCGCCATACCCGTCTCCACTCGAGAGGAAGCACGATGGTCCCGCCCACATCCAGAGGAGCCCCGTTTCCCCCTCGGAGCTCGAGATGAGGGATCCTTTCCCTGCTTTCAACGGGAAAGAATTCCCGGCGTTCCCGTCGCATCTCAAGAGGAGGCACTCTCAACAGGAAAGGCGAGAGGAACTCCATGGTCGTAACACCATTCCAAGAGTCCCCCAGATGTCTCAGTCCATTCCAGAGGAAACTCTTTGCCCTGCACTGGCTCATCTTTCACGCCGAGGATCGACTCACACCACGGTGGCACGTGGGACAGCCCTGTGGGAAAGCCTCGAGGGAAAGCCTCAAGAGAAAAGCACAGATCCTTTGATCCACGCGACGGGAAGCGTGACATTGCTGCTACAGCCTGGAAGGAAAGCGCACGTGCATGCCCCCACTCGAGACGAGGCCTGACTCCCCTGGGGAGACTCCAGAAGTACCCAACGATCCATGTCAGCACATGAGAGGAATCCTCGGTTCCGGCCCTGATTCCACACAAGGTTTTTGGCCCCGGTATCGACGGGAGAGGAATCCCGAGAGGCCCCCTAGCAACTCGCATGGGGACTGGCCTCTCCTGAGGTCACCAAGGCGGGTCCCTGAGGTCCCCGTCGAAACACGAGAACACCTGTCGCAACTCCAGAAAATCCAGGAAGTTCTCCCTTCCAGGCGAGATGAGGCCTATTTCCGATGAGGCGTCTGGAGACTAATGACACCTAACCTCTGGAACTTCGAAAGGGTCTTTCACACCCTTGCTGCAACTCAAGAAGTTCACCGCCATATCCGTCTCCACTCGAGAGGAAGCACGATGGTCCCGCCCACATCCAGAGGAGCCCCGTTTCCCCCTGGTAGCTCGAGATGAGGGATCCTTTCCCTGCTTTCAACGGGAATGAATTCCCGGCGTTCCCGTCGCATCTCAAGAGGAGGCACTCTCAACAGGAAAGGCGAGAGGAACTCCATGGTCGTACCACCATTCCAAGAGTCCCCCAGAAGTCTCAATCCATTCCAGAGGAACCTCGTTTTCCTGCACTGGCTCATCTTTCACGCCGAGGATCGACTCACACCACGGTGGCACGTGGGACAGCCCTGTGGGAAAGCCTCGAGGGAAAGCCTCGAGGGAAAACCACAGATCCATTGATCCACGCCACGGGAAGCGTGACATTGTTGCTACAGGCTGGAAGGAAAGCGCACGTGCATGACCCCACTCGAGACGAGGCCTGACTCCCCTGGGGAGACTCCAGAAGTACCCAAAGATCCATGTCAGCCCCTGAGAGGAATCCTCGGTTCCGGCCCTGACTCCACACAAGGTTTTTGGCCCCAGTATCGATGGGAGAGGAATCCCGAGAGGCCCCCTAGCAACTCGCATGGGGACTGGCCTCTCCTGAGGCCACCAGGGCGGGTCCCTGAGGTCCCTGTCGTAACTCGAGAACACCTGCCGCAACTCGAGAAAATGCAGGAAGTTCTCCCTTCCAGGCGAGATGAGGCCTATTTCCAATGAGGCGTCTGGAGACTAATGACACCTAACCTCTGGAACTTTGAAAGGGTCTTTCACACCCTTGCTGAAACTCAAGAAGTTCACCGCCATACCCGTCTCCACTCGAGAGGAAGCACGATGGTCCCGCCCACATCCAGAGGAGCCCCGTTTCCCCCTCGTAGCTCGAGATGAGGGATCCTTTCCCTGCTTTCAACGGGAAAGAATTCCCGGCGTTCCCGTCGCATCTCTAGTGGAGGCACTCACAACAGGAAATGCGAGAGGAACTCCATGGTCGTACCACCATTCCAAGAGTCCCCCAGATGTCTCAGTCCATTCCAGAGGAACCTCTTTGCCCTGCACTGGCTCATCTTTCACGCCGAGGATCGACTCACACCACGGTGGCACGTGGGACAGCCCTGTGGGAAAGCCTCGAGGGAATGTCTCGAGGGAAAACAACAGATCCTTTGATCAACGCCACGGGAACCGTGACATTGCTGCTACAGCCTGGAAGGAAAGCACACGTGCATGCCCCCACTCGAGACGATGCCTGACTCCCCTGGGCAGACTCCACAAGTACCCAAAGATCCATGTCAGCCCTTGAGAGGAATCCTCGGTTCCGGCCCTGACTCCATACAAGGTTTTAGGCCCCGGTATCGACGGGAGAGGAATCCCGAGAGGCCCCCTAGCAACTCGCATGGGGACTGGCCTCTCCTGAGGCCACCAGGGCGGGTCCCTGAGGTCCCCGTCGTAACTCGAGAACACCTGCCGCAACTCGAGAAAATCCAGGAAGTTCTCCCTTCCAGGCGAGATGAGGCCTATTTCCGATGAGGCGTCTGGAGACTAATGACACCTAACCTCTGGAACTTCGAAAAGGTCTTTCACACCCTTGCTGCAACTCAAGAAGTTCATCGCCATACCCGTCTCCACTCGAGAGGAAGCACGATGGTCCCGCCCACATCCAGAGGAGCCCCGTTTCCCCCTCGGAGCTCGAGATGAGGGATCCTTTCCCTGCTTTCAACGGGAAAGAATTCCCGGCGTTCCCGTCGCATCTCAAGAGGAGGCACTCTCAACAGGAAAGGCGAGAGGAACTCCATGGTCGTACCACCATTCCAAGAGTCCCCCAGATGTCTCAGTCCATTCCAGAGGAACCTCTTTGCCCTGCACTGGCTCATCTTTCACACCGAGGATCGACTCACACCACGGTGGCACGTGGGACAGCCCTGTGGGAAAGCCTCGAGGGAAAACCACAGATCCTTTGATCCACGCGACGGAAAGCGTGACATTGCTGCTACAGCCTGGGAGGAAAGCTCACGTGCATGCCCCCACTCGAGACGAGGCCTGACTCCCCTGGGGAGACTCCAGAAATACCCAAAGATCCATGTCAGCCCCTGAGAGGAATCCTCGGTTCCGGCCCTGACTCCACACAATGTTTTTGGCCCCGGTATCGACGGGAGAGGAATCCCGAGGGGCCCCCTAGCAACTCGCATGGGGACTGGCCTTTCCTGAGGCCACCAGGGCTGGTCCCTGAAGTCCCCGTCGTAACTCGAGAACACCTGCCACAACTCGAGAAAATCCAGGAAGTGCTCCCTTCCAGGAGAGAAGAGGCCTATTTCCGATGAGTCGTCCGGGGACTAATGACACGTAACCTCTGGAACTTCGAAAGGGTCTTTCACACCCTTGCTGCAACTGAAGAAGTTCGCCGCCATACCCGTCTCCACTCGAGAGGAAGCACGATGGTCCCGCCCACATCCAGAGGAGCCCCTTTCCCCCTCGTAGCTCAAGATGAGGGATCCTTTCCCTGCTTTCAACGGGAAAGAATTCCCGGCGTTCCCGGCGCATCTCAAGAGGAGGCACTCTCCACAGGAAAGGCGAGAGGAACTCCATGGTCGAACCACCATTCCAAGAGTCCCCCAGATGTCTCAGTCCATTCCAGAGGAACCTCTTTGCCCTGCACTGGCTCATCTTTCACGCCGAGGATCGACTCACACCACGGTGGCACGTGGGACAGCCCTGTGGGAAAGCCTCGAGGGAAAGCCTCGAGGGAAAACCACGGATCCTTTGATCCACTCGACGGGAAGCGTGAAATTGCTGCTACAGCCTGGGAAGAAAGCTCACGTGCATGCCCCCACTCGAGACGAGGCCTGACTCCCCTGGGGAGACTCCAGAAATACCCAAAGATCCATGTCAGCCCCTGAGAGGAATCCTCGGTTCCGGCCCTGACTCCACACAAGGTTTTTGGCCCCGGTATCGACGGGAGAGGAATCCCGAGAGGCCCCATAGCAACTCGCATGGGGACTGGCCTCTCCTGAGGCCACCAGGGCGGGTCCCTGAGGTCCCCGTCGTAACTCGAGAACACCTGCCACAACTCGAGAAAATCCAGGAAGTTCTCCCTTCTAGGCGAGATGAGGCCTATTTCCGATGAGGCGTCTGGAGCCTAATGACACCTAACCTCTGGAACGTCGAAAGGGTCTTTCACACCCTTGCTGCAACTCAAGAAGTTCCCCGCCATACCCGTCTCCACTCGAGAGGAAGCACGATGGTCCCGCCCACATCCAGAGGAGCCCCGTTTCCCCCTCGGAGCTCGAGATGAGGTATCCTTTCCCTGCTTTCAACGGGAAAGAATTCCTGGCGTTCCCGTCGCATCTCAAGAGGAGGCACTCTCAACAGGAAAGGCGAGAGGAACTCCATGGTCGTACCACCATTCCAAGAGTCCCCCAGATGTCTCAGTCCATTCCAGAGGAACCTCTTTGCCCTGCACTGGCTCATCTTTCACGCCGAGGATCGACTCACACCACGGTGGCACGTGGGAGAGCCCTGTGGGAAAGCCTCGAGGGAAAGCCTCGAGGGAAAACCACAGATCCTTTGATCCACGCCACGGAAGCCTGACATTGCTGCTACAGCCTGGAAGGAAAGCGCACGTGCATGCCCCCACTCGAGATGAGGCCTGACTCCCCTGGGGAGACTCCATAAGTACCCATAGATCCATGTCAGCCCCTGAGAGTAATCCTCGGTTCCGGCCCTGACTCCACACAACGTTTTTGGCCCCGGTATCGACGGGAGAGGAATCCCGAGAGGCCCCCTAGCACCTCGCATGGGGACTGGCCTCTCCTGAGGCCACCAGGGCGGGTCCCTGAGGTCCCCGTCGTAACTCGAGAACACCTGCCGCAACTCGAGAAAATCCAGGAAGTTCTCCCTTCCAGGCGAGATGAGGCCTATTTCCGATGAGGCGTCTGGAGACTAATGACACCTAACCTCTGGAACTTCGAAAGGGTCTTTCACACCCTTGCTGCAACTCAAGAAGTTCACCGCCATACCCGTCTCCACTCGAGAGGAAGCACGATGGTCCCGCCCACATCCAGAGGAGCCCCGTTTCCCCCTCGGAGCTCGAGATGAGGGATCCTTTCCCTGCTTTCAACGGGAAAGAATTTCCGGCGTTCCCGTCGCATCTCAAGAGGAGGCACTCTCAACAGGAAAGGCGAGAGGAACTCCATGGTCGTACCACCATTCCAAGCGTCCCCCAGATGTCTCAGTCCATTCCAGAGGAACCTCTTTTCCCTTCACTGGCTCATCTTTCACGCCGAGGATCGACTCACACCACGGTGGCACGTGGGACAGCCCTGTGGGAAAGCCTCGAGGGAAAGCCTCGAGGGAAAACCACAGATCCTTTGATCCACGCGACGGGAAGCGTGACATTGCTGCTACAGCCTGGGAGGAAAGCTCACGTGCATGCCCCCACTCGAGACGAGGCCTGACTCCCCTGGGGAGACTCCAGAAATACCCAAAGATCCATGTCAGCCCCTGAGAGGAATCCTCGGTTCCGGCCCTGACTCCACACAAGGATTTTGGCCCCGGTATCGACGGGAGAGGAATCCCGAGAGGCCCCCTAGCAAATCGCATAGGGACTGGCCTCTCCTGAGGACACCAGGGCGGGTCCCTGAGGTCCCCGTCGTAACTCGAGAACACCTGCCACAACTCGAGAAAATCCAGGAAGTTCTCCCTTCCAGGCGAGATGAGGCCTATTTCCGATGAGGCGTCTGGAGCCTAATGACACCTAACCTCTGGAACGTCGAAAGGGTATTTCACACCCTTGCTGCAACTCAAGAAGTTCACCGCCATACCCGTCTCCACTCGAGAGGAAGCACGATGGTCCCGCCCACATCCAGAGGAGCCCCGTTTCCCCCTCGGAGCTCGAGATGAGGGATCCTTTCCCTGCTTTCAACGGGAAAGAATTCCCGGCGTTCCCGTCGCATCTCAAGAGGAGGCACTCTCAACAGGAAAGGCGAGAGGAACTCCATGGTCGTACCACCATTCCAAGAGTCCCCCAGAAGTCTCAGTCCATTCCAGAGGAACCTCGTTGCCCTGCACTGGCTCATCTTTCACGCCGAGGATCGACTCACACCACGGTGGCACGTGGGACAGCCCTGTGGGAAAGCCTCGAGGGAAAATCACAGATCCTTTGATCCACGACACGGGAAGCGTGACATTGCTGCTACAGCCTGGAAGGAAAGCGCACGTGCATGCCCCCACTCGAGACGAGGCCTGACTCCCCTGGGGAGACTCCAGAAGTACCCAAAGTTCCATGTCAGCCCTTGAGAGGAATCCTCGGTTCCGGCCCTGACTCCACACAAGGTTTTTGGCCCCGGTATCGACGGGAGAGGAATCCCGAGAGGCCCCCTAGCACCTCGCATGGGGACTGGCCTCTCCTGAGGCCACCAGGGCGGGTCCCTGAGGTCCCCGTCGTAACTCGAGAACACCTGCCGCAACTCGAGAAAATCCAGGAAGTTCTCCCTTCCAGGCGAGATGAGGCCTATTTCCGATGAGGCGTCTGGAGACTAATGACACCTAACCTCTGGAACTTCGAAAGGGTCTTTCACACCCTTGCTGCAACTCAAGAAGTTCACCGCCATACCCGTCTCCACTCGAGAGGAAGCACGATGGTCCCGCCCACATCCAGAGGAGCCCCGTTTCCCCCTCGGAGCTCGAGATGAGGGATCCTTTCCCTGCTTTCAACGGGAAAGAATTCCCGGCGTTCCCGTCGCATCTCAAGAGGAGGCACTCTCAACAGGAAAGGCGAGAGGAACTCCATGGTCGTAACACCATTCCAAGAGTCCCCCAGATGTCTCAGTCCATTCCAGAGAAACCTCGTTTTCCTGCACTGGCTCATCTTTCACGCCGAGGATCGACTCACACCACGGTGGCACGTGGGACAGCCCTGTGGGAAAGCCTCGAGGGAAAGCCTCGAGGGAAAACCACAAATTCTTTGATCCACGCGATGAGAAGACTGACATTGCTGCTACAGCCTGGAAGGAAAGCGCACGTGTATGCCCCCACTCGAGACGAGGCCTGACTCCCCTGAGGAGACTCCAGAAGTACCCAAAGATCCATGTCAGTCCCTGAGAGGAATCCTCGGTTCCGGCCCTGACTCCACACAAGGTTTTGGCCCCGGTATCGACGGGAGAGGAATCCAGAGAGGCCCCCTAGCAACTCGCATGGGGACTGGCCTTTCCTGAGGCCACCAGGGCGGGTCCCTGAGGTAACCGTCGTAACTCGAGAACACCTGCCGCAACTCGAGAAAATACAGGAAGTTCTCCCTTCCAGGCGAGATGAGGCCTATTTCCGATGAGGCGTCTGGAGGCTAATGACACCTAACCTCTGGAACTTCGAAAGGGTCTTTCACACCCTTGCTGCAACTCAAGAAGTTCGCCGCCATACCCGTCTCCACTCGAGAGGAAGCACGATGGTCCCGCCCACATCCAGAGGAGCCCCGTTTCCCCCTCGTAGATCGAGATGAGGGATCCTTTCCCTGCTTTAAACAGGAAAGATTTCCCGGCGTTCCCGTCGCATCTCAAGAGGAGGCACTCTCAACAGGAAAGGCGAGAGGAACTCCATGGTCGTATCACCATTCCAAGAGTCCCCCAGATGTCTCAGTCCATTCCAGAGGAACCTCTTTGCCCTGCACTGGCTCATCTTTCACGCCGAGGATCGACTCACACCACGGTGGCACGTGGGACAGCCCTGTGGGAAAGCCTCGAGGGAAAGCCTCGAGGGAAAACCACAAATCCTTTGATCCACGCGATGAGAAGACTGACATTGCTGCTACAGCCTGGACGGAAAGCGCACGTGTATGCCCCCACTCGAGACGAGGCCTGACTCCCCTGAGGAGACTCCAGAAGTACCCAAAGATCCATGTCAGCCCCTGAGAGGAATCCTCGGTTCCGGCCCTGACTCCACACAAGGTTTTGGCCCCGGTATCGACGGGAGAGGAATCCAGAGAGGCCCCCTAGCAACTCGCATGGGGACTGGCCTTTCCTGAGGCCACCAGGGCGGGTCCCTGAGGTAACCGTCGTAACTCGAGAACACCTGCCGCAACTCGAGAAAATACAGGAAGTTCTCCCTTCCAGGCGAGATGAGGCCTATTTCCGATGAGGCGTCTGGAGGCTAATGACACCTAACCTCTGGAACTTCGAAAGGGTCTTTCACACCCTTGCTGCAACTCAAGAAGTTCGCCGCCATACCCGTCTCCACTCGAGAGGAAGCACGATGGTCCCGCCCACATCCAGAGGAGCCCCGTTTCCCCCTCGTCGATCGAGATGAGGGATCCTTTCCCTGCTTTAAACAGGAAAGATTTCCCGGCGTTCCCGTCGCATCTCAAGAGGAGGCACTCTCAACAGGAAAGGCGAGAGGAACTCCATGGTCGTATCACCATTCCAAGAGTCCCCCAGATGTCTCAGTCCATTCCAGAGGAACCTCTTTGCCCTGCACTGGCTCATCTTTCACGCCGAGGATCGACTCACACCACTGTGGCACGTGGGACAGCTCTGTGGGAAAGCCTCGAGGGAAAACCACAGATCCTTTGATCTAGGCGACGAGAAGCGTTACATTGCTGCCACAGCCTGGAAGGAAAGCGCACGTGCATGCCCCCACTCGAAACGAAGCCTGACTCCCCTGTGGAGACTCCAGAAGTACCCAAAGATCCATGTCAGACCCTGAGAGGAATCCTCGGTTCCGGCCCTGACTCCACACAAGGTTTTTGGCCCGGGTATCGACGGGAGAGGAATCCCGAGAGGCCCCCTAGCAACTCGCATGGGGACTGGCCTTTCCTGAGGCCACCAGGGCTGGTCCCTGAAGTCCCCGTCGTACTCGAGAACACCTGCCGCAACTCGAGAAAATCCAGGAAGTTCTCCCTTCCAGGCGAGAAGAGGCCTATTTCCGATGAGTCGTCCGGGGACTAATGACACGTAACCTCTGGAACTTCGAAAGGGTCTTTCACACCCTTGCTGCAACTCAAGAAGTTCGCCGCCATACCCGTCTCCACTCGAGAGGAAGCACGATGGTCCCGCCCACATCCAGAGGAGCCCCGTTTCCCCTCGTAGCTCGAGATGAGGAATCCTTTCACTGCTTTCAACGGGAAAGAATTCCCGGTGTTCCCGTCGCATCTCAAGAGGAGGCACTCTCAACAGGAAAGGCGAGAGGAACTCCATGGTCGTACCACCATTCCAAGAGTCCCCCAGATATCTCAGTCCATTCCAGAGGAACCTCTTTGCCCTGCACTGGCTCATCTTTCACGCCGAGGATCGACTCACACCACGGTGGCACGTGGGACAGCCCTGTGGGAAAGCCTCGAGGGAAAGCCTCGAGGGAAAACCACAAATCCTTTGATCCATGCGATGAGAAGACTGACATTGCTGCTACAGCCTGGAAGGAAAGCGCACGTGTATGCCCCCACTCGAGACGAGGCCTGACTCCCCTGAGGAGACTCCAGAAGTACCCAAAGATCCATGTCAGCCCCTGAGAGGAATCCTCGGTTCCGGCCCTGACTCCACACAAGGTTTTGGCCCCGGTATCGACGGGAGAGGAATCCAGAGAGGCCCCCTAGCAACTCGCATGGGGACTGGCCTTTCCTGAGGCCACCAGGGCGGGTCCCTGAGGTAACCGTCGTAACTCGAGAACACCTGCCGCAACTCGAGAAAATACAGGAAGTTCTCCCTTCCAGGCGAGATGAGGCCTATTTCCGATGAGGCGTCTGGAGGCTAATGACACCTAACCTCTGGAACTTCGAAAGGGTCTTTCACACCCTTGCTGCAACTCAAGAAGTTCACCGCCATATCCGTCTCCACTCGAGAGGAAGCACGATGGTCCCGCCCACATCCAGAGGAGCCCCGTTTCCCCCTCGTAGCTCGAGATGAGTTATCCTTTCCCTGCTTTCAACGGGAAAGAATTCCCGGCGTTCCCGTCGCATCTCAAGAGGAGGCACCCTCAACAGAAAAGGCGAGAGGAACTCCATGGTCGTACCACCATTCCAAGAGTCCCCCAGATGTCTCAGTCCATTCCAGAGGAACCTCTTTGCCCTGCACTGGCTCATCTTTCACGCCGAGGATCGACTCACACCACGGTGGCACGTGGGACAGCCCTGTGGGAAAGCCTCGAGGGAAAGCCTCGAGGGAAAACCACAAATCCTTTGATCCACGCGATGAGAAGACTGACATTGCTGCTACAGCCTGGAAGGAAAGCGCACGTGTATGCCCCCACTCGAGACGAGGCCTGACTCCCCTGAGGAGACTCCAGAAGTACCCAAAGATCCATGTCAGCCCCTGAGAGGAATCCTCGGTTCCGGCCCTGACTCCACACAAGGTTTTGGCCCCGGTATCGACGGGAGAGGAATCCAGAGAGGCCCCCTAGCAACTCGCATGGGGACTGGCCTTTCCTGAGGCCACCAGGGCGGGTCCCTGAGGTAACCGTCGTAACTCGAGAACACCTGCCGCAACTCGAGAAAATACAGGAAGTTCTCCCTTTCAGGCGAGATGAGGCCTATTTCCGATGAGGCGTCTGGAGGCTAATGACACCTAACCTCTGGAACTTCGAAAGGGTCTTTCACACCCTTGCTGCAACTCAAGAAGTTCGCCGCCATACCCGTCTCCACTCGAGAGGAAGCACGATGGTCCCGCCCACATCCAGAGGAGCCCCGTTTCCCCCTCGTAGATCGAGATGAGGGATCCTTTCCCTGCTTTAAACAGGAAAGATTTCCCGGCGTTCCCGTCGCATCTCAAGAGGAGGCACTCTCAACAGGAAAGGCGAGAGGAACTCCATGGTCGTATCACCATTCCAAGAGTCCCGCAGATGTCTCAGTCCATTCCAGAGGAACCTCTTTGCCCTGCACTGGCTCATCTTTCACGCCGAGGATCGACTCACACCACTGTGGCACGTGGGACAGCTCTGTGGGAAAGCCTCGAGGGAAAACCACAGATCCTTTGATCTAGGCGACGAGAAGCGTTACATTGCTGCCACAGCCTGTAAGGAAAGCGCACGTGCATGCCCCCACTCGAAACGAAGCCTGACTCCCCTGTGGAGACTCCAGAAGTACCCAAAGATCCATGTCAGACCCTGAGAGGAATCCTCGGTTCCGGCCCTGACTCCACACAAGGTTTTTGGCCCGGGTATCGACGGGAGAGGAATCCCGAGAGGCCCCCTAGCAACTCGCATGGGGACTGGCCTTTCCTGAGGCCACCAGGGCTGGTCCCTGAAGTCCCCGTCGTAACTCGAGAACACCTGCCGCAACTCGAGAAAATCCAGGAAGTTCTCCCTTCCAGGCGAGAAGAGGCCTATTTCCGATGAGTCGTCCGGGGACTAATGACACGTAACCTCTGGAACTTCGAAAGGGTCTTTCACACCCTTGCTGCAACTCAAGAAGTTCGCCACCATACCCGTCTCCACTCGAGAGGAAGCACGATGGTCCCGCCCACATCCAGAGGAGCCCCGTTTCCCCTCGTAGCTCGAGATGAGGAATCCTTTCACTGCTTTCAACGGGAAAGAATTCCCGGTGTTCCCGTCGCATCTCAAGAGGAGGCACTCTCAACAGGAAAGGCGAGAGGAACTCCATGGTCGTACCACCATTCCAAGAGTCCCCCAGATGTCTCAGTCCATTCCAGAGGAACCTCTTTGCCCTGCACTGGCTCATCTTTCACGCCGAGGATCGACTCACACCACGGTGGCACGTGGGACAGCCCTGTGGGAAAGCCTCGAGGGAAAGCCTCGAGGGAAAACCACAAATCCTTTGATCCACGCGATGAGAAGACTGACATTGCTGCTACAGCCTGGAAGGAAAGCGCACGTGTATGCCCCAACTCGAGACGAGGCCTGACTCCCCTGAGGAGACTCCAGAAGTACCCAAAGATCCATGTCAGCCCCTGAAAGGAATCCTCGGTTCCGGCCCTGACTCCACACAAGGTTTTGGCCCCGGTATCGACGGGAGAGGAATCCAGAGAGGCCCCCTAGCAACTCGCATGGGGACTGGCCTTTCCTGAGGCCACCAGGGCGGTTCCCTGAGGTAACCGTCGTAACTCGAGAACACCTGCCGCAACTCGAGAAAATACAGGAAGTTCTCCCTTCCAGGCGAGATGAGGCCTATTTCCGATGAGGCGTCTGGAGACTAATGACACCTAACCTCTGGAACTTCGAAAGGGTCTTTCACACCCTTGCTGCAACTCAAGAAGTTCACCGCCATATCCGTCTGCACTCGAGAGGAAGCACGATGGTCCCGCCCACATCCAGAGGAGCCCCGTTTCCCCCTCGTAGCTCGAGATGAGTTATCCTTTCCCTGCTTTCAACGGGAAAGAATTCCCGGCGTTCCCGTCGCATCTCAAGAGGAGGCACCCTCAACAGAAAAGGCGAGAGGAACTCCATGGTCGTACCACCATTCCAAGAGTCCCCCAGATGTCTCAGTCCATTCCAGAGGAACCTCTTTGCCCTGCACTGGCTCATCTTTCACGCCGAGGATCGACTCACACCACGGTGGCACGTGGGACAGCCCTGTGGGAAAGCCTCGAGGGAAAGCCTCGAGGGAAAACCACAGATCCTTTGATCCACGCCACGGGAAGCGTTACATTGCTGCTACAGCCTGGAAGGAAAGCGCACGTGCATGCCCCCACTCGAGACGAGGCCTGACTCCGCTGGGGAGACTCCAGAAGTACCCAAGATCCATTTCAGCCCCTGAGAGGAATCCTCGGTTCCGGCCCTGACTCCACACAAGGTTTTTGGCCCCGGTATCGACGGGAGAGGAATCCCGAGAGGCCCCCTAGCACCTCGCATGGGGACTGGCCTCTGCTGAGGCCACCAGGGCGGGTCCCTGAGGTCCCCGTCGTAACTCGAGAACACCTGCCGCAACTCGAGAAAATCCAGGAGTTCTCCCTTCCAGGCGAGATGAGGCCTATTTCCGATGAGGCGTCTGGAGACTAATGACACCTAACCTCTGGAACTTCGAAAGGGTCTTTCACACCCTTGCTGCAACTCAAGAAGTTCACCGCCATACCCGTCTCCACTCGAGAGGAAGCACGATGGTCCCGCCCACATCCAGAGGAGCCCCGTTTCCCCCTCGTAGCTCGAGATGAGGGATCCTTTCCCTGCTTTCAACGGGAAAGAATTCCCGGCATTACCGTCGCATCTCAAGAGGAGGCATTCTCAACAGGAAAGGCGAGAGGAACCCCATGGTCGTACCACCATTCCAAGAGTCCCCCAGATGTCTCAGTCCATTCCAGAGGAACCTCTTTGTCCTGCACTGGCTCATCTTTCACGCCGAGGATCGACTCACACCACGGTGGCACGTGGGACAGCCCTGTGGGAAAGCCTCGAGGGAAAGCCTCGAGGGAAAACCACAAATCCTTTGATCCACGCGATGAGAAGACTGACATTGCTGCTACAGCCTGGAAGGAAAGCGCACGTGTATGCCCCCACTCGAGACGAGGCCTGACTCCCCTGAGGAGACTCCAGAAGTACCCAAAGATCCATGTCAGCCCCTGAGAGGAATCCTCGGTTCCGGCCCTGACTCCACACAAGGTTTTGGCCCCGGTATCGACGGGAGAGGAATCCAGAGAGGCCCCCTAGCAACTCGCATGGGGACTGGCCTTTCCTGAGGCCACCAGGGCGGGTCCCTGAGGTAACCGTCGTAACTCGAGAACACCTGCCGCAACTCGAGAAAATACAGGAAGTTCTCCCTTTCAGGCGAGATGAGGCCTATTTCCGATGAGGCGTCTGGAGGCTAATGACACCTAACCTCTGGAACTTCGAAAGGGTCTTTCACACCCTTGCTGCAACTCAAGAAGTTCGCCGCCATACCCGTCTCCACTCGAGAGGAAGCACGATGGTCCCGCCCACATCCAGAGGAGCCCCGTTTCCCCCTCGTAGATCGAGATGAGGGATCCTTTCCCTGCTTTAAACAGGAAAGATTTCCCGGCGTTCCCGTCGCATCTCAAGAGGAGGCACTCTCAACAGGAAAGGCGAGAGGAACTCCATGGTCGTATCACCATTCCAAGAGTCCCCCAGATGTCTCAGTCCATTCCAGAGGAACCTCTTTGCCCTGCACTGGCTCATCTTTCACGCCGAGGATCGACTCACACCACTGTGGCACGTGGGACAGCTCTGTGGGAAAGCCTCGAGGGAAAACCACAGATCCTTTGATCTAGGCGACGAGAAGCGTTACATTGCTGCCACAGCCTGTAAGGAAAGCGCACGTGCATGCCCCCACTCGAAACGAAGCCTGACTCCCCTGTGGAGACTCCAGAAGTACCCAAAGATCCATGTCAGACCCTGAGAGGAATCCTCGGTTCCGGCCCTGACTCCACACAAGGTTTTTGGCCCGGGTATCGTCGGGAGAGGAATCCCGAGAGGCCCCCTAGCAACTCGCATGGGGACTGGCCTTTCCTGAGGCCACCAGGGCTGGTCCCTGAAGTCCCCGTCGTAACTCGAGAACACCTGCCGCAACTCGAGAAAATCCAGGAAGTTCTCCCTTCCAGGCGAGATGAGGCCTATTTCCGATGAGTCGTCCGGGGACTAATGACACGTAACCTCTGGAACTTCGAAAGGGTCTTTCACACCCTTGCTGCAACTCAAGAAGTTCGCCGCCATACCCGTCTCCACTCGAGAGGAAGCACGATGGTCCCGCCCACATCCAGAGGAGCCCCGTTTCCCCTCGTAGCTCGAGATGAGGAATCCTTTCACTGCTTTCAACGGGAAAGAATTCCCGGTGTTCCCGTCGCATCTCAAGAGGAGGCACTCTCAACAGGAAAGGCGAGAGGAACTCCATGGTCGTACCACCATTCCAAGAGTCCCCCAGATGTCTCAGTCCATTCCAGAGGAACCTCTTTGCCCTGCACTGGCTCATCTTTCACGCCGAGGATCGACTCACACCACGGTGGCACGTGGGACAGCCCTGTGGGAAAGCCTCGAGGGAAAGCCTCGAGGGAAAACCACAAATCCTTTGATCCACGCGATGAGAAGACTGACATTGCTGCTACAGCCTGGAAGGAAAGCGCACGTGTATGCCCCCACTCGAGACGAGGCCTGACTCCCCTGAGGAGACTCCAGAAGTACCCAAAGATCCATGTCAGCCCCTGAGAGGAATCCTCGGTTCCGGCCCTGACTCCACACAAGGTTTTGGCCCCGGTATCGACGGGAGAGGAATCCAGAGAGGCCCCCTAGCAACTCGCATGGGGACTGGCCTTTCCTGAGGCCACCAGGGCGGGTCCCTGAGGTAACCGTCGTAACTCGAGAACACCTGCCGCAACTCGAGAAAATACAGGAAGTTCTCCCTTCCAGGCGAGATGAGGCCTATTTCCGATGAGGCGTCTGGAGACTAATGACACCTAACCTCTGGAACTTCGAAAGGGTCTTTCACACCCTTGCTGCAACTCAAGAAGTTCACCGCCATATCCGTCTGCACTCGAGAGGAAGCACGATGGTCCCGCCCACATCCAGAGGAGCCCCGTTTCCCCCTCGTAGCTCGAGATGAGTTATCCTTTCCCTGCTTTCAACGGGAAAGAATTCCCGGCGTTCCCGTCGCATCTCAAGAGGAGGCACCCTCAACAGAAAGGCGAGAGGAACTCCATGGTCGTACCACCATTCCAAGAGTCCCCCAGATGTCTCAGTCCATTCCAGAGGAACCTCTTTGCCCTGCACTGGCTCATCTTTCACGCCGAGGATCGACTCACACCACGGTGGCACGTGGGACAGCCCTGTGGGAAAGCCTCGAGGGAAAGCCTCGAGGGAAAACCACAGATCCTTTGATCCACGCCACGGGAATCGTTACATTGCTGCTACAGCCTGGAAGGAAAGCGCACGTGCATGCCCCCACTCGAGACGAGGCCTGACTCCGCTGGGGTGACTCCAGAAGTACCCAAGATCCATTTCAGCCCCTGAGAGGAATCCTCGGTTCCGGCCCTGACTCCACACAAGGTTTTTGGCCCCGGTATCGACGGGAGAGGAATCCCGAGAGGCCCCCTAGCACCTCGCATGGGGACTGGCCTCTCCTGAGGCCACCAGGGCGGGTCCCTGAGGTCCCCGTCGTAACTCGAGAACACCTGCCGCAACTCGAGAAAATCCAGGAGTTCTCCCTTCCAGGCGAGATGAGGCCTATTTCCGATGAGGCGTCTGGACACTAATGACACCTAACCTCTGGAACTTCGAAAGGGTCTTTCACACCCTTGCTGCAACTCAAGAAGTTCACCGCCATACCCGTCTCCACTCGAGAGGAAGCACGATGGTCCCGCCCACATCCAGAGGAGCCCCGTTTCCCCCTCGTAGCTCGAGATGAGGGATCCTTTCCCTGCTTTCAACGGGAAAGAATTCCCGGCATTACCGTCGCATCTCAAGAGGAGGCATTCTCAACAGGAAAGGCGAGAGGAACCCCATGGTCGTACCACCATTCCAAGAGTCCCCCAGATGTCTCAGTCCATTCCAGAGGAACCTCTTTGCCCTGCACTGGCTCATCTTTCACGCCGAGGATCGACTCACACCACGGTGGCACGTGGGACAGCCCTGTGGGAAAGCCTCGAGGGAAAGCCTCGAGGGAAAACCACAAATCCTTTGATCCACGCGATGAGAAGACTGACATTGCTGCTACAGCCTGGAAGGAAAGCGCACGTGTATGCCCCCACTCGAGACGAGGCCTGACTCCCCTGAGGAGACTCCAGAAGTACCCAAAGATCCATGTCAGCCCCTGAGAGGAATCCTCGGTTCCGGCCCTGACTCCACACAAGGTTTTGTCCCCGGTATCGACGGGAGAGGAATCCAGAGAGGCCCCCTAGCAACTCGCATGGGGACTGGCCTTTCCTGAGGCCACCAGGGCGGGTCCCTGAGGTAACCGTCGTAACTCGAGAACACCTGCCGCAACTCGAGAAAATACAGGAAGTTCTCCCTTTCAGGCGAGATGAGGCCTATTTCCGATGAGGCGTCTGGAGGCTAATGACACCTAACCTCTGGAACTTCGAAAGGGTCTTTCACACCCTTGCTGCAACTCAAGAAGTTCGCCGCCATACCCGTCTCCACTCGAGAGGAAGCACGATGGTCCCGCCCACATCCAGAGGAGCCCCGTTTCCCCCTCGTAGATCGAGATGAGGGATCCTTTCCCTGCTTTAAACAGGAAAGATTTCCCGGCGTTCCCGTCGCATCTCAAGAGGAGGCACTCTCAACAGGAAAGGCGAGAGGAACTCCATGGTCGTATCACCATTCCAAGAGTCCCCCAGATGTCTCAGTCCATTCCAGAGGAACCTCTTTGCCCTGCACTGGCTCATCTTTCACGCCGAGGATCGACTCACACCACTGTGGCACGTGGGACAGCTCTGTGGGAAAGCCTCGAGGGAAAACCACAGATCCTTTGATCTAGGCGACGAGAAGCGTTACATTGCTGCCACAGCCTGTAAGGAAAGCGCACGTGCATGCCCCCACTCGAAACGAAGCCTGACTCCCCTGTGGAGACTCCAGAAGTACCCAAAGATCCATGTCAGACCCTGAGAGGAATCCTCGGTTCCGGCCCTGACTCCACACAAGGTTTTTGGCCCGGGTATCGACGGGAGAGGAATCCCGAGAGGCCCCCTAGCAACTCGCATGGGGACTGGCCTTTCCTGAGGCCACCAGGGCTGGTCCCTGAAGTCCCCGTCGTAACTCGAGAACACCTGCCGCAACTCGAGAAAATCCAGGAAGTTCTCCCTTCCAGGCGAGAAGAGGCCTATTTCCGATGAGTCGTCCGGGGACTAATGACACGTAACCTCTGGAACTTCGAAAGGGTCTTTCACACCCTTGCTGCAACTCAAGAAGTTCGCCGCCATACCCGTCTCCACTCGAGAGGAAGCACGATGGTCCCGCCCACATCCAGAGGAGCCCCGTTTCCCCTCGTAGCTCGAGATGAGGAATCCTTTCACTGCTTTCAACGGGAAAGAATTCCCGGTGTTCCCGTCGCATCTCAAGAGGAGGCACTCTCAACAGGAAAGGCGAGAGGAACTCCATGGTCGTACCACCATTCCAAGAGTCCCCCAGATGTCTCAGTCCATTCCAGAGGAACCTCTTTGCCCTGCACTGGCTCATCTTTCACGCCGAGGATCGACTCACACCACGGTGGCACGTGGGACAGCCCTGTGGGAAAGCCTCGAGGGAAAGCCTCGAGGGAAAACCACAAATCCTTTGATCCACGCGATGAGAAGACTGACATTGCTGCTACAGCCTGGAAGGAAAGCGCACGTGTATGCCCCCACTCGAGACGAGGCCTGACTCCCCTGAGGAGACTCCAGAAGTACCCAAAGATCCATGTCAGCCCCTGAGAGGAATCCTCGGTTCCGGCCCTGACTCCACACAAGGTTTTGGCCCCGGTATCGACGGGAGAGGAATCCAGAGAGGCCCCCTAGCAACTCGCATGGGGACTGGCCTTTCCTGAGGCCACCAGGGCGGGTCCCTGAGGTAACCGTCGTAACTCGAGAACACCTGCCGCAACTCGAGAAAATACAGGAAGTTCTCCCTTCCAGGCGAGATGAGGCCTATTTCCGATGAGGCGTCTGGAGACTAATGACACCTAACCTCTGGAACTTCGAAAGGGTCTTTCACACCCTTGCTGCAACTCAAGAAGTTCACCGCCATATCCGTCTGCACTCGAGAGGAAGCACGATGGTCCCGCCCACATCCAGAGGAGCCCCGTTTCCCCCTCGTAGCTCGAGATGAGTTATCCTTTCCCTGCTTTCAACGGGAAAGAATTCCCGGCGTTCCCGTCGCATCTCAAGAGGAGGCACCCTCAACAGAAAAGGCGAGAGGAACTCCATGGTCGTACCACCATTCCAAGAGTCCCCCAGATGTCTCAGTCCATTCCAGAGGAACCTCTTTGCCCTGCACTGGCTCATCTTTCACGCCGAGGATCGACTCACACCACGGTGGCACGTGGGACAGCCCTGTGGGAAAGCCTCGAGGGAAAGCCTCGAGGGAAAACCACAGATCCTTTGATCCACGCCACGGGAAGCGTTACATTGCTGCTACAGCCTGGAAGGAAAGCGCACGTGCATGCCCCCACTCGAGACGAGGCCCTACTCCGCTGGGGAGACTCCAGAAGTACCCAAGATCCATTTCAGCCCCTGAGAGGAATCCTCGGTTCCGGCCCTGACTCCACACAAGGTTTTTGGCCCCGGTATCGACGGGAGAGGAATCCCGAGAGGCCCCCTAGCACCTCGCATGGGGACTGGCCTCTCCTGAGGCCACCAGGGCGGGTCCCTGAGGTCCCCGTCGTAACTCGAGAACACCTGCCGCAACTCGAGAAAATCCAGGAGTTCTCCCTTCCAGGCGAGATGAGGCCTATTTCCGATGAGGCGTCTGGAGACTAATGACACCTAACCTCTGGAACTTCGAAAGGGTCTTTCACACCCTTGCTGCAACTCAAGAAGTTCACCGCCATACCCGTCTCCACTCGAGAGGAAGCACGATGGTCCCGCCCACATCCAGAGGAGCCCCGTTTCCCCCTCGTAGCTCGAGATGAGGGATCCTTTCCCTGCTTTCAACGGGAAAGAATTCCCGGCATTACCGTCGCATCTCAAGAGGAGGCATTCTCAACAGGAAAGGCGAGAGGAACCCCATGGTCGTACCACCATTCCAAGAGTCCCCCAGATGTCTCAGTCCATTCCAGAGGAACCTCTTTGCCCTGCACTGGCTCATCTTTCACGCCGAGGATCGACTCACACCACGGTGGCACGTGGGACAGCCCTGTGGGAAAGCCTCGAGGGAAAGCCTCGAGGGAAAACCACAGATCCTTTGATCCACGCCACGGGAAGCGTTACATTGCTGCTACAGCCTGGAAGGAAAGCGCACGTGCATGCCCCCACTCGAGACGAGGCCTGACTCCGCTGGGGAGACTCCAGAAGTACCCAAAGATCCATGTCAGCCCCTGAGAGGAATCCTCGGTTCCGGCCCTGACTCCACACAAGGTTTTTGGCCCCGGTATCGACGGGAGAGGAATACCGAGAGGCCCCCTAGCACCTCGCATGGGGACTGGCCTCTCCTGAGGCCACCAGGGCGGGTCCCTGAGGTCCCCGTCGTTACTCGAGAACACTTGCCGCAACTCGAGAAAATCCAGGAAGTTCTCCCTTCCAGGCGAGATGAGGCCTATTTCCGATGAGGCGTCTGGAGACTAATGACACCTAACCTCTGGAACTTCGAAAGGGTCTTTCACACCCTTGCTCCAACTCAAGAAGTTCACCGCCATACCCGTCTCCACTCGAGAGGAAGCACGATGGTCCCGCCCACATCCAGAGGAGCCCCGTTTCCCCCTCGTAGCTCGAGATGAGGGATCCTTTCCCTGCTTTCAACGGGAAAGAATTCCCGGCGTTCCCGTCGCATCTCAAGAGGAGGCATTCTCAACAGGAAAGGCGAGAGGAACCCCATGGTCGTACCATCATTCCAAGAGTCCCCCAGATGTCTCAGTCCATTCCAGAGGAACCTCTTTGCCCTGCACTGGCTCATCTTTCACGCCGAGGATCGACTCACACCATGGTGGCACGTGGGACAGCCCTGTGGGAAAGCCTCGAGGGAAAACCACAGATCCTTTGATCCACGCGACGGAAAGCGTGACATTGCTGCTACAGCCTGGGAGGAAAGCTCACGTGCATGCCCTCACTCGAGACGAGGCCTGACTCCCCTGGGGAGACTCCAGAAATACCCAAAGATCCATGTCAGCCCCTGAGAGGAATCCTCGGTTCCGGCCCTGACTCCACACAAGGTTTTTGGCCCCGGTATCGACGGGAGAGGAATCCCGAGGGGCCCCCTAGCAACTCGCATGGGGACTGGCCTTTCCTGAGGCCACCAGGGCTGGTCCCTGAAGTCCCCGTCGTAACTCGAGAACACCTGCCACAACTCGAGAAAATCCAGGAAGTGCTCCCTTCCAGGAGAGAAGAGGCCTATTTCCGATGAGTCGTCCGGGGACTAATGACACGTAACCTCTGGAACTTCGAAAGGGTCTTTCACACCCTTGCTGCAACTCAAGAAGTTCGCCGCCTTACCCGTCTCCACTCGAGAGGAAGCACGATGGTCCCGCCCACATCCAGAGGAGCCCCTTTCCCCCTCGTAGCTCAAGATGAGGGATCCTTTCCCTGCTTTCAACGGGAAAGAATTCCCGGCGTTCCCGGCGCATCTCAAGAGGAGGCACTCTCCACAGGAAAGGCGAGAGGAACTCCATGGTCGAACCACCATTTCAAGAGGCCCCCAGATGTCTCAGTCTATTCCAGAGGAACCTCTTTGCCCTGCACTGGCTCATCTTTCACGCCGAGGATCGACTCACACCACAATGGCACGTGGGAAAGCCCTGTGGGAAAGCCTCAAGGGAAAGCCTCGAGGGAAAACCACAGATCCTTTGATCCACGCGACGGGAAGCGTGACATTGCTGCTACAGCCGGAAAGGAAAGCGCACGTGCATGCCCCACTCGAGACGAGGCCTGACTCCCCTGGGGAGACTCCAGAAATACCCAAAGATCCATGTCAGCCCCTGAGAGGAATCCTCGGTTCCGGCCCTGACTCCACACAAGGTTTTTGGCCCCGGTATCGACGGGAGTGGAATCCCGAGGGGCCCCCTAGCAACTCGCATGGGGACTGGCCTTTCCTGAGGCCACCAGGGCTGGTCCCTGAAGTCCCCGTCGTAACTCGAGAACACCTGCCACAACTCGAGAAAATCCAGGAAGTGCTCCCTTCCAGGAGAGAAGAGGCCTATTTCCGATGAGTCGTCCGGGGACTAATGACACGTAACCTCTGGAACTTCGAAAGGGTCTTTCACACCCTTGCTGCAACTCAAGAAGTTCGCCGCCATACCCGTCTCCACTCGAGAGGAAGCACGATGGTCCCGCCAACATCCAGAGGAGCCCCTTTCCCCCTCGTAGCTCAAGATGAGGGATCCTTTCCCTGCTTTCAACGGGAAAGAATTCCCGGCGTTCCCGGCGCATCTCAAGAGGAGGCACTCTCCACAGGAAAGGCGAGAGGAACTCCATGGTCGAACCACCATTCCAAGAGTCCCCCAGATGTCTCAGTCCATTCCAGAGGAACCTCTTTGCCCTGCACTGGCTCATCTTTCACGCCGAGGATCGACTCACACCACTGTGGCACGTGGGACAGCTCTGTGGGAAAGCCTCGAGGGAAAACCACAGATCCTTTGATCTAGGCGACGAGAAGCGTTACATTGCTGCCACAGCCTGTAAGGAAAGCGCACGTGCATGCCCCCACTCGAAACGAAGCCTGACTCCCCTGTGGAGACTCCAGAAGTACCCAAAGATCCATGTCAGACCCTGAGAGGAATCCTCGGTTCCGGCCCTGACTCCACACAAGGTTTTTGGCCCGGGTATCGACGGGAGAGGAATCCCGAGAGGCCCCCTAGCAACTCGCATGGGGACTGGCCTTTCCTGAGGCCACCAGGGCTGTTCACTGAAGTCCCCGTCGTAACTCGAGAACACCTGCCGCAACTCGAGAAAATCCAGGAAGTTCTCCCTTCCAGGCGAGAAGAGGCCTATTTCCGATGAGTCGTCCGGGGACTAATGACACGTAACCTCTGGAACTTCGAAAGGGTCTTTCACACCCTTGCTGCAACTCAAGAAGTTCGCCGCCATACCTGTCTCCACTCGAGAGGAAGCACGATGGTCCTGCCCACATCCAGAGGAGCCCCGTTTCCCCTCGTAGCTCGAGATGAGGAATCCTTTCACTGCTTTCAACGGGAAAGAATTCCCGGTGTTCCCGTCGCATCTCAAGAGGAGGCACTCTCAACAGGAAAGGCGAGAGGAACTCCATGGTCGTACCACCATTCCAAGAGTCCCCCAGATGTCTCAGTCCATTTCAGAGGAACCTCTTTGCCCTGCACTGGCTCATCTTTCACGCCGAGGATCGACTCACACCACGGTGGCACGTGGGACAGCCCTGTGGGAAAGCCTCGAGGGAAAGCCTCGAGGGAAAACCACAAATCCTTTGATCCATGCGATGAGAAGACTGACATTGCTGCTACAGCCTGGAAGGAAAGCGCACGTGTATGCCCCCACTCGAGACGAGGCCTGACTCCCCTGAGGAGACTCCAGAAGTACCCAAAGATCCATGTCAGCCCCTGAGAGGAATCCTCGGTTCCGGCCCTGACTCCACACAAGGTTTTTGGCCCCGGTATCGACGGGAGAGGAATCCAGAGAGGCCCCCTAGCAACTCGCATGGGGACTGGCCTCTCCTGAGGCCACCAGGGCGGGTCCCTGAGGTCCCCGTCGTAACTCGAGAACACCTGCCGCAACTCGAGAAAATCCAGGAAGTTCTCCCTTCCAGGTGAGATGAGGCCTATTTCCCATGAGGCGTCTGGAGGCTAATGACACCTAACCTCTAGAACTTCGAAAGGGTCTTTCACACCCTTGCTGCAACTCAAGAAGTTCACCGCCATATCCGTCTCCACTCGAGAGGAAGCACGATGGTCCCGCCCACATCCAGAGGAGCCCCGTTTCCCCCTCGTAGCTCGAAATGAGTTATCCTTTCCCTGCTTTCAACGGGAAAGAATTCCCGGCGTTCCCGTCGCATCTCAAGAGGAGGCACCCTCAACAGAAAAGGCGAGAGGAACTCCATGGTCGTACCACCATTCCAAGAGTCCCCCAGATGTCTCAGTCCATTCCAGAGGAACCTCTTTGCCCTGCACTGGCTCATCTTTCACGCCGAGGATCGACTCACACCACGGTGGCACGTGGGACAGCCCTGTGGTAAAGCCTCGAGGGAAAGCCTCGAGGGAAAACCACAGATCCTTTGATCCACGCCACGGGAAGCGTTACATTGCTGCTACAGCCTGGAAGGAAAGCGCAGGTGCATGCCCCCACTCGAGACGAGTCCTGACTCCGCTGGGGAGACTCTAGAAGTACCCAAAGATCCATGTCAGCCCCTGAGAGGAATCCTCCGTTCCGGCCCTGACTCCACACAAGGTTTTTGGCCCCGGTATCGACGGGAGAGGAATCCCGAGAGGCCCCCTAGCACCTCGCATGGGGACTGGCCTCTCCTGAGGCCACCAGGGCGGGTCCCTGAGGTCCCCGTCGTAACTCGAGAACACCTGCCGCAACTCGAGAAAATCCAGGAAGTTCTCCCTTCCAGGCGAGATGAGGCCTATTTCCGATGAGGCGTCTGGAGACTAATGACACCTAACCTCTGGAACTTCGAAAGGGTCTTTCACACCCTTGCTGCAACTCAAGAAGTTCACCGCCATACCCGTCTCCACTCGAGAGGAAGCACGATGGTCCCGCCCACATCCAGAGGAGCCCCGATTCCCCCTCGTAGCTCGAGATGAGGGATCCTTTCCCTGCTTTCAACGGGAAAGAATTCCCGGCGTTCCCGTCCCATCTCAAGAGAAGGCACTCTCAACAGGAGAGGCGAGAGGAACTCCATGGTCGTACCACCATTCCAAGAGTCCCCCAGTTGTCTTAGTCCATTCCAGAGGAACCTCTTTGCCCTGCACTGGCTCATCTTTCACGGCGAAGTCGACTCACACCACAGTTGCACGTGGGACAGCCCTGTGGGAAAGTCTCGAGGGAAAACCACAGATACTTTGATCTAGGCGACGAGAAGCGTGACATTGCTGCCACAGCCTGGAAGGAAAGCGCACGTGCATGCCCCCACTCGAAACGAGGCCTGACTCCCCTGTAGAGACTCCAGAAGTACCCAAAGATCCATGTCAGACCCTGAGAGGAATCCTCGGTTCCGGCCCTGAATCCACACAAGGTTTTTGGCCCGGGTATCGACGGGAGAGGAATCCCGAGGGGCCCCCTAGCAACTCGCATGGGGACTGGCCTTTCCTGAGGCCACCAGGGCTGGTCCCTGAAGTCCCCGTCGTAACTCGAGAACACCTGCCACAACTCGAGAAAATCCAGGAAGTGCTCCCTTCCAGGAGAGAAGAGGCCTATTTCCAATGAGTCGTCCGGGGACTAATGACACGTAACCTCTGGAACTTCGAAAGGGTCTTTCACACCCTTGCTGCAACTCAAGAAGTTCGCCGCCATACCCGTCTCCACTCGAGAGGAAGCACGATGGTCCCGCCCACATCCAGAGGAGCCCCTTTCCCCCTCGTAGCTCAAGATGAGGGATCCTTTCCCTGCTTTCAACGGGAAAGAATTCCCGGCGTTCCCGGCGCATCTCAAGAGGAGGCACTCTCCACAGGAAAGGCGAGAGGAACTCCATGGTCGAACCACCATTCCAAGAGTCCCCCAGATGTCTCAGTCCATTCCAGAGGAACCTCTTTGCCCTGCACTGGCTCATCTTTCACGCCGAGGATCGACTCACACCACGGTGGCACGTGGGACAGCCCTGTGGGAAAGCCTCAAGGGAAAGCCTCGAGGGAAAACCACAGATCCTTTGATCCACGCGACGGGAAGCGTGACATTGCTGCTACAGCCGGAAAGGAAAGCGCACGTGCATGCCCCACTCGAGACGAGGCCTGCCTCCCCTGGGGAGTCACCAGAAATACCCAAAAATCCATGTCAGACCCTGAGAGGAATCCTCGTATCCGGCCCTGACTCCACACAAGGTTTTTGGCCCCGGTATCGACGGGAGAGGAATCCCGAGAGGCCCGCTAGCACCTCGCATGGGGACTGGCCTCTCATGAGGCCACCAGGGCGGGTCCCTGAGGTCCCCGTCGTAACTCGAGAACACCTGCCGCAACTCGAGAAAATCCAGGAAGTTCTTCCTTCCAGGCGAGATGAGGCCTATTTCCGATGAGGCGTCTGGAGACGAATGACACCTAACCTCTGGAACTTCGAAATGGTCTTTCACACCCTTGCTGCCACTCAAGAAGTTCACCGCCATATCCGTCTCCACTCGAGAGGAAGCACGATGGTCCCGTCCACATCCAGAGGAGCCCCGATTCCCCCTCGTAGCTCGAGATGAGGGATCCTTTCCCTGCTTTCAACGGGAAAGAATTCCCGGCGTTCCCGTCGCATCTCAAGAGGAGGCACTCTCAACAGGGAAGGCGAGAGGAACTCCATGGTCGTACCACCATTCCAAGAGTCTCCCAGATGTCTCAGTCCATTCCAGAGGAACCTCTTTGCCCTGCACTGGCTCATCTTTCACGCCGAGGATCGACTCACACCACGGTGGCACGTGGGACAGCCATGTGGGAAAGCCTAGAGGGAAAGCCTCGAGGGAAAACCACAGATCCTATGATCCACGCCACGGGAAGCGTTACATTGCTGCTACAGCCTGGAAGGAAAGCGCACGTGCATGCCCCCACTCGAGACGAGGCCTAACTCCGCTGGGGAGACTCCAGAAGTACCCAAAGATCCATGTCAGCCCCTGAGAGGAATCCTCCGTTCCGGCCCTGACTCCACACAAGGTTTTTGGCCCCGGTATCGACGGGAGAGGAATCCCGAGAGGCCCCCTAGCACCTCGCATAGGGACTGGCCTCTCCTGAGGCCACCAGGGCGGGTCCCTGAGGTCCCCGTCGTAACTCGAGAACACCTGCCGCAACTCGAGAAAATACAGGAAGTTCTCCCTTCCAGGCGAGATGAGGCCTATTTCCGATGAGGCGTCTGGAGACGAATGACACCTAACCTCTGGAACTTCGAAAGGGTCTTTCACACCCTTGCTGCAACTCAAGAAGTTAACCGCCATACCCGTCTCCACTCGAGAGGAAGCACGATGGTCCCGCCCACATCCAGAGGAGCCCCGTTTCCCCCTCGTAGATCGAGATGAGGGATCCTTTCCCTGCTTTAAACAGGAAAGATTTCCCGGCGTTCCCGTCGCATCTCAAGAGGAGGCACTCTCAACAGGAAAGGCGAGAGGAACTCCATGGTCGTATCACCATTCCAAGAGTCCCCCAGATGTCTCAGTCCATTCCAGAGGAACCTCTTTGCCCTGCACTGGCTCATCTTTCACGCCGAGGATCGACTCACACCACTGTGGCACGTGGGACAGTCCTGTGGGAAAGCCTCGAGGGAAAACCACAGATCCTTTGATCTAGGCGACGAGAAGCGTTACATTGCTGCCACAGCCTGGAAGGAAAGCGCACGTGTATGCCCCCACTCGAGACGAGGCCTGACTCCCCTGTGGATACTCCAGAAGTACCCAAAGATCCATGTCAGACCCTGAGAGGAATCCTCGGTTCCGGCCCTGACTCCACACAAGGTTTTTGGCCCGGGTATCGACGGGAGAGGAATCCCGAGAGGCCCCCTAGCAACTCGCATGGGGACTGGCCTTTCCTGAGGCCACCAGGGCGGGTCCCTGAAGTCCCCGTCGTAACTCGAGAACACCTGCCGCAACTCGAGAAAATCCAGGAAGTTCTCCCTTCCAGGCGAGAAGAGGCCTATTTCCGATGAGTCGTCCGGGGACTAATGACACGTAACCTCTGGAACTTCGAAAGGGTCTTTCACACCCTTGCTGCAACTCAAGAAGTTCGCCGCCATACCCGTCTCCACTCGAGAGGAAGCACGATGGTCCCGCCCACATCCAGAGGAGCCCAGTTTCCCCTCGTAGCTCGAGATGAGGAATCCTTTCACTGCTTTCAACGGGAAAGAATTCCCGGTGTTCCCGTCGCATCTCAAGAGGAGGCACTCTCAACAGGAAAGGCGAGAGGAACTCCATGGTCGTACCACCATTCCAAGAATCCCCCAGATGTCTCAGTCCATTCCAGAGGAACCTCTTTGCCCTGCACTGGCTCATCTTTCACGCCGAGGAACGACTCACACCACGGTGGCACGTGGGACAGCCCTGTGGGAGAGCCTCGAGGGAAAGCCTCGAGGGAAAACCACAGATCCTTTGATTCACGCGATGAGAAGACTGACATTGCTGCTACAGCCTGGAAGGAAAGCGCACGTGTATGCCCCCACTCGAGACGAGGCCTGACTCCCCTGAGGAGACTCCAGAAGTACCCAAAGATCCATGTCAGCCCCTGAGAGGAATCCTCGGTTCCGGCCCTGACTCCACACAAGGTTTTTGGCCCCGGTATCGACGGGAGAGGAATCCAGAGAGGCCCCCTAGCAACTCGCATGGGGACTGGCCTTTCCTGAGGCCACCAGGGCGGGTCCCTGAGGTAACCGTCGTAACTCGAGAACACCTGCCGCAACTCGAGAAAATACAGGAAGTTCTCCCTTCCAGGCGAGATGAGGCCTATTTCCAATGAGGCGTCTGGAGGCTAATGACACCTAACCTCTGGAACTTCGAAAGGGTCTTTCACACCCTTGCTGCAACTCAAGAAGTTCACCGCCATATCCGTCTCCACTCGAGAGGAAGCACGATGGTCCCGCCCACATCCAGAGGAGCCCCGTTTCCCCCTCGTAGCTCGAGATGAGGGATCCTTTCCCTGCTTTCAACGGGAAAGAATTCCCGGCGTTCCCGTCGCATCTCAAGAGGAGGCACTCTCAACAGAAAAGGCGAGAGGAACTCCATGGTCGTACCACCATTCCAAGAGTCCCCCAGATGTCTCAGTCCATTCCAGAGGAACCTCTTTGCCCTGCACTGGCTCATCTTTCACGCCGAGGATCGACTCACACCACGGTGGCACGTGGGACAGCCCTGTGGGAAAGCCTCGAGGGAAAGCCTCGAGGGAAAACCACAGATCCTTTGATCCACGCCACGGGAAGCGTTACATTGCTGCTACAGCCTGGAAGGAAAGCGCACGTGCATGCCCCCACTCGAAACGAAGCCTGACTCCCCTGTGGAGACTCCAGAAGCACCCAAAGATCCATGTCAACCCCTGAGAGGAATCCTCGGTTCCGGCCCTGACTCCACACAAGGTTTTTGGCCCCGGTATCGACGGGAGAGGAATCCCGAGAGGCCCCCTAGCACCTCGCATGGGGACTGGCCTCTCCTGAGGCCACCAGGGCGGGTCCCTGTGGTCCCCGTCGTAACTCGAGAACACCTGCCGCAACTCGAGAAAATCCAGGAAGTTCGGCCTTCCAGGCGAGATGAGGCCTATTTCCGATGAGGCGTCTGGAGACTAATGACACCTAACCTCTGGAACTTCGAAAGGGTCTTTCACACCCTTGCTGCAACTCAAGAAGTTCACCGCCATACCCGTCTCCACTCGAGAGGAAGCACGATGGTCCCGCCCACATCCAGAGGAGCCCCGTTTCCCCCTCGGAGCTCGAGATGAGGGATCCTTTCCCTGCTTTCAACGGGAAAGAATTCCCGGCGTTCCCGTCGCATCTCAAGAGGAGGCACTCTCAACAGGAAAGGCGAGAGGAACTCCATGGTCGTACCACCATTCCAAGAGTCCCCCAGATGTCTCAGTACATTCCAGAGGAACCTCTTTGCCCTGCACTGGCTCATCTTTCACGCCGAGGATCGACTCACACCACGGTGGCACGTGGGACAGCCCTGTGGGAAAGCCTCGAGGGAAAGCCTCGAGGGAAAACCACAGATCCTTTGATCCACGCCACGGGAAGCGTGACATTGCTGCTACAGCCTGGAAGGAAAGCGCACGTGCATGCCCCCACTCGAGACGAGGCCTGACTCCGCTGGGGAGACTCCAGAAGTACCCAAATATCCATGTCAGCCCCTGAGAGGAATCCTCGGTTCCGGCCCTGACTCCACACAAGCTTTTTGGCCCCGGTATCGACGGGAGCGGAAACCCGAGAGCCCCCCTATCAACTCGCATGGGGACTGGCCTCTCCTGAGGCCACCAGGGCGGGTCCCTGAGGTCCCCGTCGTAACTCGAGAACACCTGCCGCAACTCGAGAAAATCCAGGAATTTCTCCCTTCCAGGCGAGATGAGGCCTATTTCCGATGAGGCCTCTGGAGACTAATGACACCTAACCTCTGGAACTTCGAAAGGGTCTTTCACACCCTTGCTGCAACTCAAGAAGTTCACCGCCATACCCGTCTCCACTCGAGAGGAAGCACGATGGTCCCGCCCACATCCAGAGGAGCCCCGTTTCGCCCTCGGAGCTCGAGATGAAGGATCCTTTCCCTGCTTTCAACGGGAAAGAATTCCCGGTGTTCCCGTCACATCTCAAGAGGAGGCATTCTCAACAGGAAAGGCGAGAGGAACTCCATGGTCGTACCACCATTCCAAGCGTCCCCCAGATGTCTCAGTCCATTCCAGAGGAACCTCTTTTCCCTTCACTGGCTCATCTTTCACGCCGAGGATCGACTCACACCACGGTGGCACGTGGGACAGCCCTGTGGGAAAGCCTCGAGGGAAAACCTCGAGGGAAAACCACGGATCCTTTGATCCACGCGACGGGCAGCGTGACATTGCTGCTACAGCCTGGGAAGAAAGCTCACGTGCATGCCCCCACTCGAGACGAGGCCTGACTCCCCTGGGGAGACTCCAGAAATACCCAAAGATCCATGTCAGCCCCTGAGAGGAATCCTCGGTTCCGGCCCTGACTCCACACAAGGTTTTTGGCCCCGGTATCGACGGGAGAGGAATCCCGAGAGGCCCCCTAGCACCTCGCATGGGGACTGGCCTCTCCTGAGGCCACCAGGGCGGGTCCCTGAGGTCCCCGTCGTAACTCGAGAACACCTGCCACAACTCGAGAAAATCCAGGAAGTGCTCCCTTCCAGGAGAGAAGAGGCCTATTTCCGATGAGTCGTCCGGGGACTAATGACACGTAACCTCTGGAACTTCGAAAGGGTCTTTCACACCCTTGCTGCAACTCAAGAAGTTCGCCGCCTTACCCGTCTCCACTCGAGAGGAAGCACGATGGTCCCGCCCACATCCAGAGGAGCCCCTTTCCCCCTCGTAGCTCAAGATGAGGGATCCTTTCCCTGCTTTCAACGGGAAAGAATTCCCGGCGTTCCCGGCGCATCTCAAGAGGAGGCACTCTCCACAGGAAAGGCGAGAGGAACTCCATGGTCGAACCACCATTTCAAGAGTCCCCCAGATGTCTCAGTCCATTCCAGAGGAACCTCTTTGCCCTGCACTGGCTCATCTTTCACGCCGAGGATCGACTCACACCACAATGGCACGTGGGACAGCCCTGTGGGAAAGCCTCAAGGGAAAGCCTCGAGGGAAAACCACAGATCCTTTGATCCACGCGACGGGAAGCGTGACATTGCTGCTACAGCCGGAAAGGAAAGCGCACGTGCATGCCCCACTCGAGACGAGGCCTGACTCCCCTGGGGAGACTCCAGAAATACCCAAAGATCCATGTCAGCCCCTGAGAGGAATCCTCGGTTCCGGCCCTGACTCCACACAAGGTTTTTGGCCCCGGTATCGACGGGAGTGGAATCCCGAGGGGCCCCCTAGCAACTCGCATGGGGACTGGCCTTTCCTGAGGCCACCAGGGCTGGTCCCTGAAGTCCCCGTCGTAACTCGAGAACACCTGCCACAACTCGAGAAAATCCAGGAAGTGCTCCCTTCCAGGAGAGAAGAGGCCTATTTCCGATGAGTCGTCCGGGGACTAATGACACGTAACCTCTGGAACTTCGAAAGGGTCTTTCACACCCTTGCTGCAACTCAAGAAGTTCGCCGCCATACCCGTCTCCACTCGAGAGGAAGCACGATGGTCCCGCCAACATCCAGAGGAGCCCCTTTCCCCCTCGTAGCTCAAGATGAGGGATCCTTTCCCTGCTTTCAACGGGAAAGAATTCCCGGCGTTCCCGGCGCATCTCAAGAGGGGGCACTCTCCACAGGAAAGGCGAGAGGAACTCCATGGTCGAACCACCATTCCAAGAGTCCCCCAGATGTCTCAGTCCATTCCAGAGGAACCTCTTTGCCCTGCACTGGCTCATCTTTCACGCCGAGGATCGACTCACACCACTGTGGCACGTGGGACAGCTCTGTGTGAAAGCCTCGAGGGAAAACCACAGATCCTTTGATCTAGGCGACGAGAAGCGTTACATTGCTGCCACAGCCTGTAAGGAAAGCGCACGTGCATGCCCCCACTCGAAACGAAGCCTGACTCCCCTGTGGAGACTCCAGAAGTACCCAAAGATCCATGTCAGACCCTGAGAGGAATCCTCGGTTCCGGCCCTGACTCCACACAAGGTTTTTGGCCCGGGTATGGACGGGAGAGGAATCCCGAGAGGCCCCCTAGCAACTCGCATGGGGACTGGCCTTTCCTGAGGCCACCAGGGCTGGTCCCTGAAGTCCCCGTCGTAACTCGAGAACACCTGCCGCAACTCGAGAAAATCCAGGAAGTTCTCCCTTCCAGGCGAGAAGAGGCCTATTTCCGATGAGTCGTCCGGGGACTAATGACACGTAACCTCTGGAAATTCGAAAGGGTCTTTCACACCCTTGCTGCAACTCAAGAAGTTCGCCGCCATACCTGTCTCCACTCGAGAGGAAGCACGATGGTCCTGCCCACATCCAGAGGAGCCCCGTTTCCCCTCGTAGCTCGAGATGAGGAATCCTTTCCCTGCTTTCAACGGGAAAGAATTCCCGGTGTTCCCGTCGCATCTCAAGAGGAGGCACTCTCAACAGGAAAGGCGAGAGGAACTCCATGGTCATACCACCATTCCAAGAGTCCCCCAGATGTCTCCGTCCATTCCAGAGGAACCTCTTTGCCCTGCACTGGCTCATCTTTCACGCCGAGGATCGACTCACACCACGGTGGCACGTGGGACAGCCCTGTGGGAAAGCCTCGAGGGAAAGCCTCGAGGGAAAACCACAAATCCTTTGATCCACGCGATGAGAAGACTGACATTGCTGCTACAGCCTGGAAGGAAAGCGCACGTGTATGCCCCCACTCGAGACGAGGCCTGACTCCCCTGAGGAGACTCCAGAAGTACCCAAAGATCCATGTCAGCCCCTGAGAGGAATCCTCGGTTCCGGCCCTGACTCCACACAAGGTTTTTGGCCCCGGTATCGACGGGAGAGGAATCCAGAGAGGCCCCCTAGCAACTCGCATGGGGACTGGCCTCTCCTGAGGCCACCAGGGCGGGTCCCTGAGGTCCCCGTCGTAACTCGAGAACACCTGCCGCAACTCGAGAAAATCCAGGAAGTTCTCCCTTCCAGGCGAGATGAGGCCTATTTCCGATGAGGCGTCTGGAGGCTAATGACACCTAACCTCTGGAACTTCGAAAGGGTCTTTCACACCCTTGCTGCAACTCAAGAAGTTCACCGCCATATCCGTCTCCACTCGAGAGGAAGCACGATGGTCCCGCCCACATCCAGAGGAGCCCCGTTTCCCCCTCGTAGCTCGAAATGAGTTATCCTTTCCCTGCTTTCAACGGGAAAGAATTCCCGGCGTTCCCGTCGCATCTCAAGAGGAGGCACCCTCAACAGAAAAGGCGAGAGGAACTCCATGGTCGTACCACCATTCCAAGAGTCCCCCAGATGTCTCAGTCCATTCCAGAGGAACCTCTTTGCCCTGCACTGGCTCATCTTTCACGCCGAGGATCGACTCACACCACGGTGGCACGTGGGACAGCCCTGTGGGAAAGCCTCGAGGGAAAGCCTCGAGGGAAAACCACAGA
The DNA here is from genome assembly GCF_032405125.1 of Capricornis sumatraensis. Taxonomy (NCBI): domain Eukaryota; kingdom Metazoa; phylum Chordata; class Mammalia; order Artiodactyla; family Bovidae; genus Capricornis; species Capricornis sumatraensis. The sequence continues at coordinate 6,354,079 of NW_027184612.1, forward strand.
TCCTTTGATCCACGCCACGGGAAGCGTTACATTGCTGCTACAGCCTGGAAGGAAAGCGCAGGTGCATGCCCCCACTCGAGACGAGTCCTGACTCCGCTGGGGAGACTCTAGAAGTACCCAAAGATCCATGTCAGCCCCTGAGAGGAATCCTCGGTTCCGGCCCTGACTCCACACAAGGTTTTTGGCCCCGGTATCGACGGGAGAGGAATCCCGAGAGGCCCCCTAGCACCTCGCATGGGGACTGGCCTCTCCTGAGGCCACCAGGGCGGGTCCCTGAGGTCCCCGTCGTAACTCGAGAACACCTGCCGCAACTCGAGAAAATCCAGGAAGTTCTCCCTTCCAGGCGAGATGAGGCCTATTTCCGATGAGGCGTCTGGAGACTAATGACACCTAACCTCTGGAACTTCGAAAGGGTCTTTCACACCCTTGCTGCAACTCAAGAAGTTCACCGCCATACCCGTCTCCACTCGAGAGGAAGCACGATGGTCCCGCCCACATCCAGAGGAGCCCCGATTCCCCCTCGTAGCTCGAGATGAGGGATCCTTTCCCTGCTTTCAACGGGAAAGAATTCCCGGCGTTCCCGTCCCATCTCAAGAGAAGGCACTCTCAACAGGAGAGGCGAGAGGAACTCCATGGTCGTACCACCATTCCAAGAGTCCCCCAGATGTCTCAGTCCATTCCAGAGGAACCTCTTTGCCCTGCACTGGCTCATCTTTCACGGCGAAGTCGACTCACACCACAGTGGCACGTGGGACAGCCCTGTGGGAAAGTCTCGAGGGAAAACCACAGATACTTTGATCTAGGCGACGAGAAGCGTGACATTGCTGCCACAGCCTGGAAGGAAAGCGCACGTGCATGCCCCCACTCGAAACGAGGCCTGACTCCCCTGTAGAGACTCCAGAAGTACCCAAAGATCCATGTCAGACCCTGAGAGGAATCCTCGGTTCCGGCCCTGAATCCACACAAGGTTTTTGGCCCGGGTATCGACGGGAGAGGAATCCCGAGGGGCCCCCTAGCAACTCGCATGGGGACTGGCCTTTCCTGAGGCCACCAGGGCTGGTCCCTGAAGTCCCCGTCGTAACTCGAGAACACCTGCCACAACTCGAGAAAATCCAGGAAGTGCTCCCTTCCAGGAGAGAAGAGGCCTATTTCCAATGAGTCGTCCGGGGACTAATGACACGTAACCTCTGGAACTTCGAAAGGGTCTTTCACACCCTTGCTGCAACTCAAGAAGTTCGCCGCCATACCCGTCTCCACTCGAGAGGAAGCACGATGGTCCCGCCCACATCCAGAGGAGCCCCTTTCCCCCTCGTAGCTCAAGATGAGGGATCCTTTCCCTGCTTTCAACGGGAAAGAATTCCCGGCGTTCCCGGCGCATCTCAAGAGGAGGCACTCTCCACAGGAAAGGCGAGAGGAACTCCATGGTCGAACCACCATTCCAAGAGTCCCCCAGATGTCTCAGTCCATTCCAGAGGAACCTCTTTGCCCTGCACTGGCTCATCTTTCACGCCGAGGATCGACTAACACCACGGTGGCACGTGGGACAGCCCTGTGGGAAAGCCTCAAGGGAAAGCCTCGAGGGAAAACCACAGATCCTTTGATCCACGCGACGGGAAGCGTGACATTGCTGCTACAGCCGGAAAGGAAAGCGCACGTGCATGCCCCACTCGAGACGAGGCCTGCCTCCCCTGGGGAGTCACCAGAAATACCCAAAAATCCATGTCAGACCCTGAGAGGAATCCTCGTTTCCGGCCCTGACTCCACACAAGGTTTTTGGCCCCGGTATCGACGGGAGAGGAATCCCGAGAGGCCCCCTAGCACCTCGCATGGGGACTGGCCTCTCATGAGGCCACCAGGGCGGGTCCCTGAGGTCCCCGTCGTAACTCGAGAACACCTGCCGCAACTCGAGAAAATCCAGGAAGTTCTTCCTTCCAGGCGAGATGAGGCCTATTTCCGATGAGGCGTCTGGAGACGTATGACACCTAACCTCTGGAACTTCGAAATGGTCTTTCACACCCTTGCTGCCACTCAAGAAGTTCACCGCCATATCCGTCTCCACTCGAGAGGAAGCACGATGGTCCCGTCCACATCCAGAGGAGCCCCGATTCCCCCTCGTAGCTCGAGATGAGGGATCCTTTCCCTGCTTTCAACGGGAAAGAATTCCCGGCGTTCCCGTCGCATCTCAAGAGGAGGCACTCTCAACAGGGAAGGCGAGAGGAACTCCATGGTCGTACCACCATTCCAAGAGTCTCCCAGATGTCTCAGTCCATTCCAGAGGAACCTCTTTGCCCTGCACTGGCTCATCTTTCACGCCGAGGATCGACTCACACCACGGTGGCACGTGGGACAGCCATGTGGGAAAGCCTAGAGGGAAAGCCTCGAGGGAAAACCACAGATCCTATGATCCACGCCACGGGAAGCGTTACATTGCTGCTACAGCCTGGAAGGAAAGCGCACGTGCATGCCCCCACTCGAGACGAGGCCTAACTCCGCTGGGGAGACTCCAGAAGTACCCAAAGATCCATGTCAGCCCCTGAGAGGAATCCTCCGTTCCGGCCCTGACTCCACACAAGGTTTTTGGCCCCGGTATCGACGGGAGAGGAATCCCGAGAGGCCCCCTAGCACCTCGCATAGGGACTGGCCTCTCCTGAGGCCACCAGGGCGGGTCCCTGAGGTCCCCGTCGTAACTCGAGAACACCTGCCGCAACTCGAGAAAATACAGGAAGTTCTCCCTTCCAGGCGAGATGAGGCCTATTTCCGATGAGGCGTCTGGAGACGAATGACACCTAACCTCTGGAACTTCGAAAGGGTCTTTCACACCCTTGCTGCAACTCAAGAAGTTAACCGCCATACCCGTCTCCACTCGAGAGGAAGCACGATGGTCCCGCCCACATCCAGAGGAGCCCCGTTTCCCCCTCGTAGATCGAGATGAGGGATCCTTTCCCTGCTTTAAACAGGAAAGATTTCCCGGCGTTCCCGTCGCATCTCAAGAGGAGGCACTCTCAACAGGAAAGGCGAGAGGAACTCCATGGTCGTATCACCATTCCAAGAGTCCCCCAGATGTCTCAGTCCATTCCAGAGGAACCTCTTTGCCCTGCACTGGCTCATCTTTCACGCCGAGGATCGACTCACACCACTGTGGCACGTGGGACAGTCCTGTGGGAAAGCCTCGAGGGAAAACCACAGATCCTTTGATCTAGGCGACGAGAAGCGTTACATTGCTGCCACAGCCTGGAAGGAAAGCGCACGTGTATGCCCCCACTCGAGACGAGGCCTGACTCCCCTGTGGATACTCCAGAAGTACCCAAAGATCCATGTCAGACCCTGAGAGGAATCCTCGGTTCCGGCCCTGACTCCACACAAGGTTTTTGGCCCGGGTATCGACGGGAGAGGAATCCCGAGAGGCCCCCTAGCAACTCGCATGGGGACTGGCCTTTCCTGAGGCCACCAGGGCGGGTCCCTGAAGTCCCCGTCGTAACTCGAGAACACCTGCCGCAACTCGAGAAAATCCAGGAAGTTCTCCCTTCCAGGTGAGAAGAGGCCTATTTTCGATGAGTCGTCCGGGGACTAATGACACGTAACCTCTGTAACTTCGAAAGGGTCTTTCACACCCTTGCTGCAACTCAAGAAGTTCGCCGCCATACCCGTCTCCACTCGAGAGGAAGCACGATGGTCCCGCCCACATCCAGAGGAGCCCAGTTTCCCCTCGTAGCTCGAGATGAGGAATCCTTTCACTGCTTTCAACGGGAAAGAATTCCCGGTGTTCCCGTCGCATCTCAAGAGGAGGCACTCTCAACAGGAAAGGCGAGAGGAACTCCATGGTCGTACCACCATTCCAAGAGTCCCCCAGATGTCTCAGTCCATTCCAGAGGAACCTCTTTGCCCTGCACTGGCTCATCTTTCACGCCGAGGAACGACTCACACCACGGTGGCACGTGGGACAGCCCTGTGGGAGAGCCTCGAGGGAAAGCCTCGAGGGAAAACCACAGATCCTTTGATTCACGCGATGAGAAGACTGACATTGCTGCTACAGCCTGGAAGGAAAGCGCACGTGTATGCCCCCACTCGAGACGAGGCCTGACTCCCCTGAGGAGACTCCAGAAGTACCCAAAGATCCATGTCAGCCCCTGAGAGGAATCCTCGGTTCCGGCCCTGACTCCACACAAGGTTTTTGGCCCCGGTATCGACGGGAGAGGAATCCAGAGAGGCCCCCTAGCAACTCGCATGGGGACTGGCCTTTCCTGAGGCCACCAGGGCGGGTCCCTGAGGTAACCGTCGTAACTCGAGAACACCTGCCGCAACTCGAGAAAATACAGGAAGTTCTCCCTTCCAGGCGAGATGAGGCCTATTTCCAATGAGGCGTCTGGAGGCTAATGACACCTAACCTCTGGAACTTCGAAAGGGTCTTTCACACCCTTGCTGCAACTCAAGAAGTTCACCGCCATATCCGTCTCCACTCGAGAGGAAGCACGATGGTCCCGCCCACATCCAGAGGAGCCCCGTTTCCCCCTCGTAGCTCGAGATGAGGGATCCTTTCCCTGCTTTCAACGGGAAAGAATTCCCGGCGTTCCCGTCGCATCTCAAGAGGAGGCACTCTCAACAGAAAAGCCGAGAGGAACTCCATGGTCGTACCACCATTCCAAGAGTCCCCCAGATGTCTCAGTCCATTCCAGAGGAACCTCTTTGCCCTGCACTGGCTCATCTTTCACGCCGAGGATGGACTCACACCACGGTGGCACGTGGGACAGCCCTGTGGGAAAGCCTCGAGGGAAAGCCTCGAGGGAAAACCACAGATCCTTTGATCCACGCCACGGGAAGCGTTACATTGCTGCTACAGCCTGGAAGGAAAGCGCACGTGCATGCCCCCACTCGAAACGAAGCCTGACTCCCCTGTGGAGACTCCAGAAGTACCCAAAGATCCATGTCAACCCCTGAGAGGAATCCTCGGTTCCGGCCCTGACTCCACACAAGGTTTTTGGCCCCGGTATCGACGGGAGAGGAATCCCGAGAGGCCCCCTAGCACCTCGCATGGGGACTGGCCTCTCCTGAGGCCACCAGGGCGGGTCCCTGTGGTCCCCGTCGTAACTCGAGAACACCTGCCGCAACTCGAGAAAATCCAGGAAGTTCGGCCTTCCAGGCGAGATGAGGCCTATTTCCGATGAGGCGTCTGGAGACTAATGACACCTAACCTCTGGAACTTCGAAAGGGTCTTTCACACCCTTGCTGCAACTCAAGAAGTTCACCGCCATACCCGTCTCCACTCGAGAGGAAGCACGATGGTCCCGCCCACATCCAGAGGAGCCCCGTTTCCCCCTCGGAGCTCGAGATGAGGGATCCTTTCCCTGCTTTCAACGGGAAAGAATTCCCGGCGTTCCCGTCGCATCTCAAGAGGAGGCATTCTCAACAGGAAAGGCGAGAGGAACTCCATGGTCGTACCACCATTCCAAGCGTCCCCCAGATGTCTCAGTCCATTCCAGAGGAACCTCTTTTCCCTTCACTGGCTCATCTTTCACGCCGAGGATCGACTCACACCACGGTGGCACGTGGGACAGCCCTGTGGGAAAGCCTCGAGGGAAAACCTCGAGGGAAAACCACGGATCCTTTGATCCACGCGACGGGCAGCGTGACATTGCTGCTACAGCCTGGGAAGAAAGCTCACGTGCATGCCCCCACTCGAGACGAGGCCTGACTCCCCTGGGGAGACTCCAGAAATACCCAAAGATCCATGTCAGCCCCTGAGAGGAATCCTCGGTTCCGGCCCTGACTCCACACAAGGTTTTTGGCCCCGGTATCGTCGGGAGAGGAATCCCGAGAGGCCCCCTAGCACCTCGCATGGGGACTGGCCTCTCCTGAGGCCACCAGGGCGGGTCCCTGAGGTCCCCGTCGTAACTCGAGAGCACCTGCTGCAACTCGAGAAAATCCAGGAAGTTCTCCTTTCCAGGCGAGATGAGGCCTATTTCCGATGAGGTGTCTGGAGACTAATGACACCTAACCTCTGGAACTTCGAAAGGGTCTTTCACACCCTTGCTGCAACTCAAGAATTTCACCGCCATACCCGTCTCCACTCGAGAGGAAGCACGATGGTCCCGCCCACATCCAGAGGAGCCCCGTTTCCCCCTCGTAGCTCGAGATGAGGTATCCTTTTCCTGCTTTCAACGGGAAAGAATTCCTGGCGTTCCCGTCGCATCTCAAGAGGAGGCACTCTCAACAGGAAAGGCGAGAGGAACTCCATGGTCGTACCACCATTCCAAGAGTCCCCCAGATGTCTCAGTCCATTCCAGAGGAACCTCTTTGCCCTGCACTGGCTCATCTTTCACGCCGAGGATCGACTCACACCACGGTGGCACGTGGGACAGCCCTGTGGGAAAGCCTAGAGGGAAAGCCTCGAGGGAAAACCACAGATCCTTTGATCAACGCCACGGAAGCCTGACATTGCTGCTACAGCCTGGAAGGAAAGCGCACGTGCATGCCCCCACTCGAGACGAGGCCTGACTCCCCTGGGGAGACTCCATAAGTACCCAAAGATCCATGTCAGCCCCTGAGAGGAATCCTCGGTTCCGGCCCTGACTCCACACAAGGTTTTTGGCCCCGGTATCGACGGGAGAGGAATACCGAGAGGCCCCCTAGCAACTCGCATGGGGACTGGCCTCTCCTGAGGCCACCAGGGCGGGTCCCTGAGGTCCCCGTCGTAACTCGAGAACACCTGCCGCAACTCGAGAAAATCCAGGAAGTTCTCCCTTCCAGGCGAGATGAGGCCTATTTCCGATGAGGCGTCTGGAGACTAATGACACCTAACCTCTGGAACTTCGAAAGGGTCTTTCACACCCTTGCTGCAACTCAAGAAGTTCACCGCCATACCCGTCTCCTCTCGAGAGGAAGCACGATGGTCCCGCCCATATCCAGAGGAGCCCCGTTTCCCCTTCGGAGCTCGAGATGAGGGATCCTTTCCCTCCTTTCAACGGGAAAGAATTCCCGGCGTTCCCTTCGCATCTCAAGAGGAGGCACTCTCAACAGGAAAGGCGAGAGGAACTCCATGGTCGTACCACCATTCCAAGAGTCCCCCAGATGTCTCAGTCCATTCCAGAGGAAGCTCTTTGCCCTGCACTGGCTCATCTTTCACGCCGAGGATCGACTCACACCACGGTGGCACGTGGGACAGCCCTGTGGGAAAGCCTCGAGGGAAAACCACTGATCCTTTGATCCACGCGACGGACAGAGTGACATTGCTGCTACAGCCTGGGAGGAAAGCGCACGTGCATGCCCCCACTCGAGACGAGGCCTGACTCCCATGGGGAGACTCCAGAAATACCCAAAGATCCATGTCAGCCCCTGAGAGGAATCCTCGGTTCCGGCCCTGACTCCACACAAGGTTTTTGCCCCAGGTATCGTCGGGAGAGGAATCCCGAGAGGCCCCCTAGCACCTCGCATGGGGACTGGCCTCTCCTGAGGCCACCAGGGCGGGTCCCTGAGGTCCCCGTCGTAACTCGAGAACACCTGCCGCAACTCGAGAAAATCCAGGAAGTTCTCCCTTCCAGGCGACATGAGGCCTATTTCCGATGAGGCGTTTGGAGACTAATGACACCTAACCTCTGGAACTTCGAAAGGGTCTTTCACACCCTTGCTGCAACTCAAGAAGTTCACCGCCATACCCGTCTCCACTCGAGAGGAAGCACGATGGTCCCGCCCACATCCAGAGGAGCCCCGTTTCCCCCTCGTAGCTCGAGATGCGGGATCCTTTCCCTGCTTTCAACGGGAAAGAATTCCCGGTGTTCCCGTCGCATCTCAAGAGGAGGCACTCTCAACAGGAAAGGCGAGAGGAACTCCATGGTCGTACCACCATTCCAAGAGTCCCCCAGATGTCTCAGTCCATTCCAGAGGAACCTCTTTGCCCTGCACTGGCTCATCTTTCACGCCGAGGAACGACTCACACCACGGTGGCACGTGGGACAGCCCTGTGGGAGAGCCTCGAGGGAAAGCCTCGAGGGAAAACCACAGATCCTTTGATTCACGCGATGAGAAGACTGACATTGCTGCTACAGCCTGGAAGGAAAGCGCACGTGTATGCCCCCACTCGAGACGAGGCCTGACTCCCCTGAGGAGACTCCAGAAGTACCCAAAGATCCATGTCAGCCCCTGAGAGGAATCCTCGGTTCCGGCCCTGACTCCACACAAGGTTTTTGGCCCCGGTATCGACGGGAGAGGAATCCAGAGAGGCCCCCTAGCAACTCGCATGGGGACTGGCCTTTCCTGAGGCCACCAGGGCGGGTCCCGGAGGTAACCGTCGTAACTCGAGAACACCTGCCGCAACTCGAGAAAATACAGGAAGTTCGCCCTTCCAGGCGAGATGAGGCCTATTTCCAATGAGGCGTCTGGAGGCTAATGACACCTAACCTCTGGAACTTCGAAAGGGTCTTTCACACCCTTGCTGCAACTCAAGAAGTTCACCGCCATATCCGTCTCCACTCGAGAGGAAGCACGATGGTCCCGCCCACATCCAGAGGAGCCCCGTTTCCCCCTCGTAGCTCGAGATGAGGGATCCTTTCCCTGCGTTCAACGGGAAAGAATTCCCGGCGTTCCCGTCGCATCTCAAGAGGAGGCACTCTCAACAGAAAAGGCGAGAGGAACTCCATGGTCGTACCACCATTCCAAGAGTCCCCCAGATGTCTCAGTCCATTCCAGAGGAACCTCTTTGCCCTGCACTGGCTCATCTTTCACGCCGAGGATGGACTCACACCACGGTGGCACGTGGGACAGCCCTGTGGGAAAGCCTCGAGGGAAAGCCTCGAGGGAAAACCACAGATCCTTTGATCCACGCCACGGGAAGCGTTACATTGCTGCTACAGCCTGGAAGGAAAGCGCACGTGCATGCCCCCACTCGAAACGAAGCCTGACTCCCCTGTGGAGACTCCAGAAGTACCCAAAGATCCATGTCAACCCCTGAGAGGAATCCTCGGTGCCGGCCCTGACTCCACACAAGGTTTTTGGCCCCGGTATCGACGGGAGAGGAATCCCGAGAGGCCCCCTAGCACCTCGCATGGGGACTGGCCTCTCCTGAGGCCACCAGGGCGGGTCCCTGTGGTCCCCGTCGTAACTCGAGAACACCTGCCGCAACTCGAGAAAATCCAGGAAGTTCGGCCTTCCAGGCGAGATGAGGCCTATTCCGATGAGGCGTCTGGAGACGAATGACACCTAACTTCTGGAACTTCGAAATGGTCTTTCACACCCTTGCTGCAACTCAAGAAGTTCACCGCCATATCCGTCTCCACTCGAGAGGAAGCACGATGGTCCCGTCCACATCCAGAGGAGCCCCGATTCCCCCTCGTAGCTCGAGATGAGGGATCCTTTCCCTGCTTTCAACGGGAAAGAATTCCCGGCGTTCCCGTCGCATCTCAAGAGGAGGCACTCTCAACAGGGAAGGCGAGAGGAACTCCATGGTCGTACCACCATTCCAAGAGTCTCCCAGATGTCTCAGTCCATTCCAGAGGAACCTCTTTGCCCTGCACTGGCTCATCTTTCACGCCGAGGATCGACTCACACCACGGTGGCACGTGGGACAGCCCTGTGGGAAAGCCTAGAGGGAAAGCCTCGAGGGAAAACCACAGATCCTATGATCCACGCCACGGGAAGCGTGACATTGCTGCTACAGCCTGGAAGGAAAGCGCACGTGCATGCCCCCACTCGAGACGAGGCCTAACTCCGCTGGGGAGACTCCAGAAGTACCCAAAGATCCATGTCAGCACCTGAGAGGAATCCTCCGTTCCGGCCCTGACTCCACACAAGGTTTTTGGCCCCGGTATCGACGGGAGAGGAATCCCGAGAGTCCCCCTAGCACCTCGCATAGGGACTGGCCTCTCCTGAGGCCACCAGGGCGGGTCCCTGAGGTCCCCGTCGTAACTCGAGAACACCTGCCGCAACTCGAGAAAATCCAGGAAGTTCTCCCTTCCAGGCGAGATGAGGCCTATTTCCGATGAGGCGTCTGGAGACGAATGACACCTAACCTCTGGAACTTCGAAAGGGTCTTTCACACCCTTGCTGCAACTCAAGAAGTTAACCGCCATACCCGTCTCCACTCGAGAGGAAGCACGATGGTCCCGCCCACATCCAGAGGAGCCCCGTTTCCCCCTCGTAGATCGAGATGAGGGATCCTTTCCCTGCTTTAAACGGGAAAGATTTCCCGGCGTTCCCGTCGCATCTCAAGAGGAGGCACTCTCAACAGGAAAGGCGAGAGGAACTCCATGGTCGTATCACCATTCCAAGAGTCCCCCAGATGTCTCAGTCCATTCCAGAGGAACCTCTTTGCCCTGCACTGGCTCATCTTTCACGCCGAGGATCGACTCACACCACGGTGGCACGTGGGACAGCCCTGTGGGAAAACCTCGAGGGAAAACCACAGATCCTTTGATCTAGGCGACGAGAAGCGTTACATTGCTGCCACAGCCTGGAAGGAAAGCGCACGTGTATGCCCCCACTCGAGACGAGGCCTGACTCCCCTGTGGATACTCCAGAAGTACCCAAAGATCCATGTCAGACCCTGAGAGGAATCCTCGGTTCCGGCCCTGACTCCACACAAGGTTTTTGGCCCCGGTATCGACGGGAGCGGAATCCCGAGAGCCCCCCTATCAACTCGCATGGGGACTGGCCTCTCCTGAGGCCACCAGGGCGGGTCCCTGAGGTCCCCGTCGTAACTCGAGAACACCTGCCGCAACTCGAGAAAATCCAGGAATTTCTCCCTTCCAGGCGAGATGAGGCCTATTTCCGATGAGGCGTCTGGAGACGAATGACACCTAACCTCTGGAACTTCGAAAGGGTCTTTCACACCCTTGCTGCAACTCAAGAAGTTCACCGCCATACCCGTCTCCACTCGAGAGGAAGCACGATGGTCCCGCCCACATCCAGAGGAGCCCCGTTTCCCCCTTGTAGCTCGAGATGAGGTATCCTTTTCCTGCTTTCAACGGGAAAGAATTCCTGGCGTTCCCGTCGCATCTCAAGAGGAGGCACTCTCAACAGGAAAGGCGAGAGGAACTCCATGGTCGTACCACCATTCCAAGAGTCCCCCAGATGTCTCAGTCCATTCCAGAGGAACCTCTTTGCCCTGCACTGGCTCATCTTTCACGCCGAGGATCGACTCACACCACGGTGGCACGTGGGACAGCCCTGTGGGAAAGCCTAGAGGGAAAGCCTCGAGGGAAAACCACAGATCCTTTGATCAAAGCCACGGAAGCCTGACATTGCTGCTACAGCCTGGAAGGAAAGCGCACGTGCATGCCCCCACTCGAGACGAGGCCTGACTCCCCTGGGGAGACTCCATAAGTACCCAAAGATCCATGTCAGCCCCTGAGAGGAATCCTCGGTTCCGGCCCTGACTCCACACAAGGTTTTTGGCCCCGGTATCGACGGGAGAGGAATACCGAGAGGCCCCCTAGCAACTCGCATGGGGACTGGCCTCTCCTGAGGCCACCAGGGCGGGTCCCTGAGGTCCCCGTCGTAACTCGAGAACACCTGCCGCAACTCGAGAAAATCCAGGAAGTTCTCCCTTCCAGGCGAGATGAGGCCTATTTCCGATGAGGCGTCTGGAGACTAATGACACCTAACCTCTGGAACTTCGAAAGGGTCTTTCACACCCTTGCTGCAACTCAAGAAGTTCACCGCCATACCCGTCTCCTCTCGAGAGGAAGCACGATGGTCCCGCCCATATCCAGAGGAGCCCCGTTTCCCCTTCGGAGCTCGAGATGAGGGATCCTTTCCCTCCTTTCAACGGGAAAGAATTCCCGGCGTTCCCTTCGCATCTCAAGAGGAGGCACTCTCAACAGGAAAGGCGAGAGGAACTCCATGGTCGTACCACCATTCCAAGAGTCCCCCAGATGTCTCAGTCCATTCCAGAGGAAGCTCTTTGCCCTGCACTGGCTCATCTTTCACGCCGAGGATCGACTCACACCACGGTGGCACGTGGGACAGCCCTGTGGGAAAGCCTCGAGGGAAAACCACTGATCCTTTGATCCACGCGACGGGAAGAGTGACATTGCTGCTACAGCCTGGGAGGAAAGCGCACGTGCATGCCCCCACTCGAGACGAGGCCTGACTCCCCTGGGGAGACTCCAGAAGTACCCAAAGATCCATGTCAGCCGCTGAGAGGAATCCTCGGTTCAGGCCCTGACTCCACACAAGGTTTTTGGCCCCGGTATCGACGGGAGAGGAATCCCGAGAGGCCCCCTAGCAACTCTCATGGGGACTGGCCTCTCCTGAGGCCACCAGGGCGGGTCCCTGAGGTCCCCGTCGTAACTCGAGAACACCTGCCGCAACTCGAGAAAATCCAGGAAGTTCTCCCTTCCAGGTGAGATGAGGCCTATTTCCGATGAGGTGTCTGGAGACGAATGACACCTAACCTCTGGAATTTCGAAAGGGTCTTTCACACCCTTGCTGCAACTCAAGAAGTTCACCGCCATACCCGTCTCCACTCGAGAGGAAGCACGATGGTCCCGCCCACATCCAGAGGAGCCCCTTTCCCCAACGTAGCTCAAGATTAGGGATCCTTTCCCTGCTTTCAACGGGAAAGAATTCCCGGCGTTCCCGGCGCATCTCAAGAGGAGGCACTCTCCACAGGAAAGGCGAGAGGAACTCCATGGTCGAACCACCATTCCAAGAGTCCCCCAGATGTCTCAGTCCATTCCAGAGGAACCTCTTTGCCCTGCACTGGCTCATCTTTCACGCCGAGGATCGATTCACACCACTGTGGCACGTGGGACAGCTCTGTGGGAAAGCCTCGAGGGAAAACCACAGATCCTTTGATCCACGCGACGGAAAGCGTGACATTGCTGCTACAGCCTGGGAGGAACGCTCACGTGCATGCCCCCACTCGAGACGAGGCCTGACTCCCCTGGGGAGACTCCAGAAATACCCAAAGATCCATGTCAGCCCCTGAGAGGAATCCTCGGTTACGGCCCTGACTCCACACAAGGTTTTTGGCCCGGGTATCGTCGGGAGAGGAATCCCGAGAGGCCCCCTAGCACCTCGCATGGGGACTGGCCTCTCCTGAGGCCACCAGGGCGGGTCCCTGAGGTCCCCATCGTAACTCGAGAACACCTGCTGCAACTCGAGAAAATCCAGGAAGTTCTCCCTTCCAGGCGAGATGAGGTCTATTTCCGATGAGGTGTCTGGAGACTAATGACACCTAACCTCTGGAACTTCAAAAGGGTCGTTCACACCCTTGCTGCAACTCAAGAAGTTCACCGCCATACCCGTCTCCACTCGAGAGGAAGCACGATGGTCCCGCCCACATCCAGAGGAGCCCCTTTTCCCCCTCGTAGCTCGAGATGAGGGATCCTTTCCCTGCTTTCAACGGGAAAGAATTCCCGGCGTTCCCGTCGCATCTCAAGAGGAGGCACTCTCAACAGGAAAGGCGAGAGGAACTCCATGGTCGTACCACCATTCCAAGAGTCCCCCAGATGTCTCAGTCCATTGCAGAGGAACCTCTTTGCCCTGCACTGGCTCATCTTTCACGCCGAGGATCGACTCACACCACGGTGGCACGTGGGACAGCCCTGTGGGAAAGCCTCGAGGGAAATCATCGAGGGAAAACCACAGATCCTTTGATCCAGGCGACGAGAAGCGTGCCATTGCTGCTACAGCCTGGAAGGAAAGCGCACGTGCATGCCCCCACTCGAGACGAGGCCTGACTCCCCTGCGGAGACTCCAGAAGTACCCAAAGATCCATGTCAGCCGCTGAGAGGAATCCTCGGTTCAGGCCCTGACTCCACACAAGGTCTTTGGCCCCGGTATCGACGGGAGAGGAATCCCGAGAGGCCCCCTAGCAACTCGCATGGGGACTGGCCTCTCCTGAGGCCACCAGGGCGGGTCACTGAGGTTCCCGTCGTAACTCGAGAACACCTGCCGCAACTCGAGAAAGTCCAGGAAGTTCTCCCTTCCAGGCGAGATGAGGCCTATTTCCGATGAGGTGTCTGGAGACGAATGACACCTAACCTCTGGAACTTCGAAAGGGTCTTTCACACCCTTGCTGCAACTCAAGAAGTTCACCGCCATACCCGTCTCCACTCGAGAGGAAGCACGATGGTCCCGCCCACATCCAGAGGAGCCCCGATTCCCCCTCGTAGCTCGAGATGAGGGATCCTTTCCCTGCTTTCAACGGGAAAGAATTCCCGGCGTTCCCGTCCCATCTCAAGAGAAGGCACTCTCAACAGGAGAGGCGAGAGGAACTCCATGGTCGTACCACCATTCCAAGAGTCCCCCAGATGTCTCAGTCCATTCCAGAGGAACCTCTTTGCCCTGCACTGGCTCATCTTTCACGGCGAAGTCGACTCACACCACAGTGGCACGTGGGACAGCCCTGTGGGAAAGTCTCGAGGGAAAACCACAGATACTTTGATCTAGGCGACGAGAAGCGTGACATTGCTGCCACAGCCTGGAAGGAAAGCGCACGTGCATGCCCCCACTCGAAACGAGGCCTGACTCCCCTGTAGAGACTCCAGAAGTACCCAAAGATCCATGTCAGACCCTGAGAGGAATCCTCGGTTCCGGCCCTGAATCCACACAAGGTTTTTGGCCCGGGTATCGACGGGAGAGGAATCCCGAGGGGCCCCCTAGCAACTCGCATGGGGACTGGCCTTTCCTGAGGCCACCAGGGCTGGTCCCTGAAGTCCCCGTCGTAACTCGAGAACACCTGCCACAACTCGAGAAAATCCAGGAAGTGCTCCCTTCCAGGAGAGAAGAGGCCTATTTCCAATGAGTCGTCCGGGGACTAATGACACGTAACCTCTGGAACTTCGAAAGGGTCTTTCACACCCTTGCTGCAACTCAAGAAGTTCGCCGCCATACCCCTCTCCACTCGAGAGGAAGCACGATGGTCCCGCCCACATCCAGAGGAGCCCCTTTCCCCCTCGTAGCTCAAGATGAGGGATCCTTTCCCTGCTTTCAACGGGAAAGAATTCCCGGCGTTCCCGGCGCATCTCAAGAGGAGGCACTCTCCACAGGAAAGGCGAGAGGAACTCCATGGTCG
Organism: Capricornis sumatraensis; assembly: GCF_032405125.1. Lineage (NCBI taxonomy): Eukaryota > Metazoa > Chordata > Mammalia > Artiodactyla > Bovidae > Capricornis > Capricornis sumatraensis. Next base: position 6,369,089 of record NW_027184612.1, read on the forward strand.
AACCACCATTCCAAGAGTCCCCCAGATGTCTCAGTCCATTCCAGAGGAACCTCTTTGCCCTGCACTGGCTCATCTTTCACGCCGAGGATCGACTCACACCACGGTGGTACGTGGGACAGCCCTGTGGGAAAGCCTCGAGGGAAAGCCTCGAGGGAAAACCACAGATCCTTTGATCCACGCGACGGGAAGCGTGACATTGCTGCTACAGCCGGAAAGGAAAGCGCACGTGCATGCCCCACTCGAGACGAGGCCTGCCTCCCCTGGGGAGTCACCAGAAATACCCAAAAATCCATGTCAGACCCTGAGAGGAATCCTCGTTTCCGGCCCTGACTCCACACAAGGTTTTTGGCCCCGGTATCGACGGGAGAGGAATCCCGAGAGGCCCCCTAGCACCTCGCATGGGGACTGGCCTCTCATGAGGCCACCAGGGCGGGTCCCTGAGGTCCCCGTCGTAATTCGAGAACACCTGCCGCAACTCGAGAAAATCCAGGAAGTTCTCCCTTCCAGGCGAGATGAGGCCTATTTCCGATGAGGCGTCTGGAGACGAATGACACCTAACCTCTGGAACTTCGAAATGGTCTTTCACACCCTTGCTGCAACTCAAGAAGTTCACCGCCATATCCGTCTCCACTCGAGAGGAAGCACGATGGTCCCGTCCACATCCAGAGGAGCCCCGATTCCCCCTCGTAGCTCGAGATGAGGGATCCTTTCCCTGCTTTCAACGGGAAAGAATTCCCGGCGTTCCCGTCGCATCTCAAGAGGAGGCACTCTCAACAGGGAAGGCGAGAGGAACTCCATGGTCGTACCACCATTCCAAGAGTCTCCCAGATGTCTCAGTCCATTCCAGAGGAACCTCTTTGCCCTGCACTGGCTCATCTTTCACGCCGAGGATCGACTCACACCACGGTGGCACGTGGGACAGCCCTGTGGGAAAGCCTAGAGGGAAAGCCTCGAGGGAAAACCACAGATCCTATGATCCACGCCACGGGAAGCGTTACATTGCTGCTACAGCCTGGAAGGAAAGCGCACGTGCATGCCCCCACTCGAGACGAGGCCTAACTCCGCTGGGGAGACTCCAGAAGTACCCAAAGATCCATGTCAGCCCCTGAGAGGAATCCTCCGTTCCGGCCCTGACTCCACACAAGGTTTTTGGCCCCGGTATCGACGGGAGAGGAATCCCGAGAGGCCCCCTAGCACCTCGCATAGGGACTGGCCTCTCCTGAGGCCACCAGGGCGGTTCCATGAGGTCCCCGTCGTAACTCGAGAACACCTGCCGCAACTCGAGAAAATACAGGAAGTTCTCCCTTCCAGGCGAGATGAGGCCTATTTCCGATGAGGCGTCTGGAGACGAATGACACCTAACCTCTGGAACTTCGAAAGGGTCTTTCACAGCCTTGCTGCAACTCAAGTAGTTCACCGCCATACCCGTCTCCACTCGAGAGGAAGCACGATGGTCCCGCCAACATCCAGAGGAGCCCCGTTTCCCCCTCGTAGATCGAGATGAGGGATCCTTTCCCTGCTTTAAACAGGAAAGATTTCCCGGCGTTCCCGTCGCATCTCAAGAGGAGGCACTCTCAACAGGAAAGGCGAGAGGAACTCCATGGTCGTATCACCATTCCAAGAGTCCCCCAGATGTCTCAGTCCATTCCAGAGGAACCTCTTTGCCCTGCACTGGCTCATCTTTCACGCCGAGGATCGACTCACACCACTGTGGCACGGGGGACAGCCCTGTGGGAAAGCCTCGAGGGAAAACCACAGATCCTTTGATCTAGGCGACGAGAAGCGTTACATTGCTGCCACAGCCTGGAAGGAAAGCGCACATGTATGCCCCCACTCGAGACGAGGCCTGACTCCCCTGTGGATACTCCAGAAGTACCCAAAGATCCATGTCAGACCCTGAGAGGAATCCTCGGTTCCGGCCCTGACTCCACACAAGGTTTTTGGCCCGGGTATCGACGGGAGAGGAATCCCGAGAGGCCCCCTAGCAACTCGCATGGGGACTGGCCTTTCCTGAGGCCACCAGGGCTGGTCCCTGAAGTCCCCGTCGTAACTCGAGAACACCTGCCGCAACTCGAGAAAATCCAGGAAGTTCGGCCTTCCAGGCGAGATGAGGCCTATTTCCGATGAGTCGTCCGGGGACTAATGACACGTAACCTCTGGAACTTCGAAAGGGTCTTTCACACCCTTGCTGCAACTCAAGAAGTTCGCCGCCATACCCGTCTCCACTCGAGAGGAAGCACGATGGTCCCGCCCACATCCAGAGGAGCCCAGTTTCCCCTCGTAGCTCGAGATGAGGAATCCTTTCACTGCTTTCAACGGGAAAGAATTCCCGGTGTTCCCGTCGCATCTCAAGAGGAGGCACTCTCAACAGGAAAGGCGAGAGGAACTCCATGGTCGTACCACAATTCCAAGAGTCCCCCAGATGTCTCAGTCCATTCCAGAGGAACCTCTTTGCCCTGCACTGGCTCATCTTTCACGCCGAGGAACGACTCACACCACGGTGGCACGTGGGACAGCCCTGTGGGAGAGCCTCGAGGGAAAGCCTCGAGGGAAAACCACAGATCCTTTGATTCACGCGATGAGAAGACTGACATTGCTGCTACAGCCTGGAAGGAAAGCGCACGTGTATGCCCCCACTCGAGACGAGGCCTGACTCCCCTGAGGAGACTCCAGAAGTACCCAAAGATCCATGTCAGCCCCTGAGAGGAATCCTCGGTTCCGGCCCTGACTCCACACAAGGTTTTTGGCCCCGGTATCGACGGGAGAGGAATCCAGAGAGGCCCCCTAGCAACTCGCATGGGGACTGGCCTTTCCTGAGGCCACCAGGGCGGGTCCCTGAGGTAACCGTCGTAACTCGAGAACACCTGCCGCAACTCGAGAAAATACAGGAAGTTCTCCCTTCCAGGCGAGATGAGGCCTATTTCCAATGAGGCGTCTGAAGGCTAATGACACCTAACCTCTGGAACTTCGAAAGGGTCTTTCACACCCTTGCTGCAACTCAAGAAGTTCACCGCCATATCCGTCTCCACTCGAGAGGAAGCACGATGGTCCCGCCCACATCCAGAGGAGCCCCGTTTCCCCCTCGTAGCTCGAGATGAGGGATCCTTTCCCTGCTTTCAACGGGAAAGAATTCCCGGCGTTCCCGTCGCATCTCAAGAGGAGGCACTCTCAACAGAAAAGGCGAGAGGAACTCCATGGTCGTACCACCATTCCAAGAGTCCCCCAGATGTCTCAGTCCATTCCAGAGGAACCTCTTTGCCCTGCACTGGCTCATCTTTCACGCCGAGGATCGACTCACACCACGGTGGCACGTGGGACAGCCCTGTGGGAAAGCCTCGAGGGAAAGCCTCGAGGGAAAACCACAGATCCTTTGATCCACGCCACGGGAAGCGTTACATTGCTGCTACAGCCTGGAAGGAAAGCGCACGTGCATGCCCCCACTCGAAACGAAGCCTGACTCCCCTGTGGAGACTCCAGAAGTACCCAAAGATCCATGTCAGCCCCTGAGAGGAATCCTCGGTTCCGGCCCTGACTCCACAGAAGGTTTTTGGCCCCGGTATCGACGGGAGAGGAATCCCGAGAGGCCCCCTAGCACCTCGCATGGGGACTGGCCTCTCCTGAGGCCACCAGGGCGGGTCCCTGTGGTCCCCGTCGTAACTCGAGAACACCTGCCGCAACTCGAGAAAATCCAGGAAGTTCGGCCTTCCAGGCGAGATGAGGCCTATTTCCGATGAGGCGTCTGGAGACTAATGACACCTAACCTCTGGAACTTCGAAAGGGTCTTTCACACCCTTGCTGCAACTCAAGAAGTTCACCGCCATACCCGTCTCCACTCGAGAGGAAGCACGATGGTCCCGCCCACATCCAGAGGAGCCCCGTTTCCCCCTCGGAGCTCGAGATGAGGGATCCTTTCCCTGCTTTCAACGGGAAAGAATTCCCGGCGTTCCCGTCGCATCTCAAGAGGAGGCACTCTCAACAGGAAAGGCGAGAGGAACTCCATGGTCGTACCACCATTCCAAGCGTCCCCCAGATGTCTCAGTCCATTCCAGAGGAACCTCTTTTCCCTTCACTGGCTCATCTTTCACGCCGAGGATCGACTCACACCACGGTGGCACGTGGGACAGCCCTGTGGGAAAGCCTCGAGGGAAAACCTCGAGGGAAAACCACGGATCCTTTGATCCACGCGACGGGCAGCGTGACATTGCTGCTACAGCCTGGGAAGAAAGCTCACGTGCATGCCCCCACTCGAGACGAGGCCTGACTCCCCTGGGGAGACTCCAGAAATATCCAAAGATCCATGTCAGCCCCTGAGAGGAATCCTCGGTTCCGGCCCTGACTCCACACAAGGTTTTTGGCCCCGGTATCGTCGGGAGAGGAATCCCGAGAGGCCCCCTAGCACCTCGCATGGGGACTGGCCTCTCCTGAGGCCACCAGGGCGGGTCCCTGAGGTCCCCGTCGTAACTCGAGAACACCTGCTGCAACTCGAGAAAATGCAGGAAGTTCTCCTTTCCAGGCGAGATGAGGCCTATTTCCGATGAGGTGTCTGGAGACTAATGACACCTAACCTCTGGAACTTCGAAAGGGTCTTTCACACCCTTCCTGCAACTCAAGAAGTTCACCGCCATACCCGTCTCCACTCGAGAGGAAGCACGATGGTCCCGCCCACATCCAGAGGAGCCCCGTTTCCCCCTCGTAGCTCGAGATGAGGTATCCTTTTCCTGCTTTCAACGGGAAAGAATTCCTGGCGTTCCCGTCGCATCTCAAGAGGAGGCACTCTCAACAGGAAAGGCGAGAGGAACTCCATGGTCGTACCACGATTCCAAGAGTCCCCCAGATGTCTCAGTCCATTCCAGAGGAACCTCTTTGCCCTGCACTGGCTCATCTTTCACGCCGAGGATCGACTCACACCACGGTGGCACGTGGGACAGCCCTGTGGGAAAGCCTAGAGGGAAAGCCTCGAGGGAAAAGCACAGATCCTTTGATCAACGCCACGGAAGCCTGACATTGCTGCTACAGCCTGGAAGGAAAGCGCACGTGCATGCCCCCACTCGAGACGAGGCCTGACTCCCCTGGGGAGACTCCATAAGTACCCAAAGATCCATGTCAGCCCCTGAGAGGAATCCTCGGTTCCGGCCCTGACTCCACACAAGGTTTTTGGCCCCGGTATCGACGGGAGAGGAATACCGAGAGGCCCCCTAGCAACTCGCATGGGGACTGGCCTCTCCTGAGGCCACCAGGGCGGGTCCCTGAGGTCCCCGTCGTAACTCGAGAACACCTGCCGCAACTCGAGAAAATCCAGGAAGTTCTCCCTTCCAGGCGAGATGAGGCCTATTTCCGATGAGGCGTCTGGAGACTAATGACACCTAACCTCTGGAACTTCGAAAGGGTCTTTCACACCCTTGCTGCAACTCAAGAAGTTCACCGCCATACCCGTCTCCTCTCGAGAGGAAGCACGATGGTCCCGCCCATATCCAGAGGAGCCCCGTTTCCCCTTCGGAGCTCGAGATGAGGGATCCTTTCCCTGCTTTCAACGGGAAAGAATTCCCGGCGTTCCCTTCGCATCTCAAGAGGAGGCACTCTCAACAGGAAAGGCGAGAGGAACTCCATGGTCGTACCACCATTCCAAGAGTCCCCCAGATGTCTCAGTCCATTCCAGAGGAAGCTCTTTGCCCTGCACTGGCTCATCTTTCACGCCGAGGATCGACTCACACCACGGTGGCACGTGGGACAGCCCTGTGGGAAAGCCTCGAGGGAAAACCACTGATCCTTTGATCCACGCGACGGGAAGAGTGACATTGCTGCTACAGCCTGGGAGGAAAGCGCACGTGCATGCCCCCACTCGAGACGAGGCCTGACTCCCATGGGGAGACTCCAGAAATACCCAAAGATCCATGTCAGCCCCTGAGAGGAATCCTCGGTTCCGGCCCTGACTCCACACAAGGTTTTTGCCCCAGGTATCGTCGGGAGAGGAATCCCGAGAGGCCCCCTAGCACCTCGCATGGGGACTGGCCTCTCCTGAGGCCACCAGGGCGGGTCCCTGAGGTCCCCGTCGTAACTCGAGAACACCTGCCGCAACTCGAGACAATCCAGGAAGTTCTCCCTTCCAGGCGAGATGAGGCCTATTTCCGATGAGGCGTCTGGAGACTAATGACACCTAACCTCTGGAACTTCGAAAGGGTCTTTCACACCCTTGCTGCAACTCAAGAAGTTCACCGCCATACCCGTTTCCACTCGAGAGGAAGCACGATGGTCCCGCCCACATCCAGAGGAGCCCCGTTTCCCCTTCGTAGCTCGAGATGAGGGATCCATTCCCTGCTTTCAACGGGAAAGAATTCCCGGCGTTCCCGTCGCATCTCAAGAGGAGGCATTCTCAACAGGAAAGGCAAGAGGAACTCCATGGTCGTACCACCATTCCAAGAGTCCCCCAGATGTCTCAGTCCATTCCAGAGGAACCTCTTTGCCCTGCACTGGCTCATCTTTCACGCCGAGGATCGACTCACACCACGGTGGCACGTGGGACAGCCCTGTGGGAAAGCCTCGAGGGAAATCCTCGAGGGAAAACCACAGATCCTTTGATCCAGGCGACGAGAAGCGTGCCATTGCTGCTACAGCCTGGAAGGAAAGCGCACGTGCATGCCCCCACTCGAGACGAGGCCTGACTCCCCTGGGGAGACTCCAGAAGTACCCAAAGATCCATGTCAGCCGCTGAGAGGAATCCTCGGTTCAGGCCCTGACTCCACACAAGGTTTTTGGCCCCGGTATCGACGGGAGAGGAATCCCGAGAGGCCCCCTAGCAACTCGCATGGGGACTGGCCTCTCCTGAGGCCACCAGGGCGGGTCCCTGAGGTCCCCGTCGTAACTCGAGAACACCTGCCGCAACTCGAGAAAATCCAGGAAGTTCTCCCTTCCAGGCGAGATGAGGCCTATTTCCGATGAGGTGTCTGGAGACGAATGACACCTAACCTCTGGAATTTCGAAAGGGTCTTTCACACCCTTGCTGCAACTCAAGAAGTTCACCGCCATACCCGTCTCCACTCGAGAGGAAGCACGATGGTCCCGCCCACATCCAGAGGAGCCCCTTTCCCAAACGTAGCTCAAGATGAGGGATCCTTTCCCTGCTTTCAACGGGAAAGAATTCCCGGCGTTCCCGGCGCATCTCAAGAGGAGGCGCTCTCCACAGGAAAGGCGAGAGGAACTCCATGGTCGAACCACCATTCCAAGAGTCCCCCAGATGTCTCAGTCCATTCCAGAGGAACCTCTTTGCCCTGCACTGGCTCATCTTTCACGCCGAGGATCGACTCACACCACGGTGGCACGTGGGACAGCCCTGTGGGAAAGCCTCAAGGGAAAGCCTCGAGGGAAAACCACAGATCCTTTGATCCACGCGACGGGAAGCGTGACATTGCTGCTACAGCCGGAAAGGAAAGCGCACGTGCATGCCCCACTCGAGACGAGGCCTGACTCCCCTGGGGAGTCACCAGAAATACCCAAAGATCCATGTCAGCCCCTGAGAGGAATCCTCGTTTCCGGCCCTGACTCCACACAAGGTTTTTGGTCCCGGTATCGACGGGAGAGGAATCCCGAGAGGCCCCCTAGCACCTCGCATGGGGACTGGCCTCTCCTGAGGCCACCAGGGCGGGTCCCTGAGGTCCCCGTCGTAACTCGAGAACACCTGCCGCAACTCGAGAAAATCCAGGAATTTCTCCCTTCCAGGCGAGATGAGGCCTATTTCCGATGAGGCGTCTGGAGACGAATGACACCTAACCTCTGGAACTTCGAAAGGGTCTTTCACAGCCTTGCTGCAACTCAAGAAGTTCACCGCCATACCCGTCTCCACTCGAGAGGAAGCACGATGGTCCCGCCCACATCCAGAGGAGCCCCTTTCCCAAACGTAGCTCAAGATGAGGGATCCTTTCCCTGCTTTCAACGGGAAAGAATTCCCGGCGTTCCCGGCGCATCTCAAGAGGAGGCACTCTCCACAGGAAAGGCGAGAGGAACTCCATGGTCGAACCACCATTCCAAGAGTCCCCCAGATGTCTCAGTCCATTCCAGAGGAACCTCTTTGCCCTGCACTGGCTCATCTTTCACGCCGAGGATCGACTCACACCACGGTGGCACGTGGGACAGCCCTGTGGGAAAGCCTCAAGGGAAAGCCTCGAGGGAAAACCACAGATCCTTTGATCCACGCGACGGGAAGCGTGACATTGCTGCTACAGCCGGAAAGGAAAGCGCACGTGCATGCCCCACTCGAGACGAGGCCTGACTCCCCTGGGGAGACTCCAGAAGTACCCAAAGATACATGTCAGCCCCTGAGAGGAATCCTCGGTTCCGGCCCTGACTCCACACAAGTTTTTTGGCCCCGGTATCGACGGGAGAGGAATCCCGAGAGGCCCCCTAGCACCTCGCATGGGGACTGGCCTCTCCTGAGGCCACCAGGGCGGGTCCCTGAGGTCCCCGTCGTAACTCGAGAACACCTGCCGCAACTCGAGAAAATCCAGGAAGTTCTGCCTTCCAGGCGAGATGAGGCCTATTTCCGATGAGGCGTCTGGAGACGAATGACACCTAACCTCCGGAACTTCGAAAGGGTCTTTCACACCCTTGCTGCAACTCAAGAAGTTCTCCGCCATACCCGTCTCCACTCGAGAGGAAGCACGATGGTCCCGCCCACATCCAGAGGAGCCCCGTTTCCCCCTCGGAGCTCGAGATGAGGGATCCTTTCCCTGCTTTCAACGGGAAAGAATTCCCGGCGTTCCCGTCGCATCTCAAGAGGAGGCACTCTCAACAGGAAAGGCGAGAGGAACTCCATGGTCGTACCACCATTCCAAGAGTCCCCCAGATGTCTCAGTCCATTCCAGAGGAACCTCTTTGCCCTGCACTGGCTCATCTTTCACGCCGAGGATCGACTCACACCACGGTGGCACGTGGGACAGCCCTGTGGGAAAGCCTTGAGGGAAAGCCTCGAGGGAAACCCACAGATCCTTTGATCCACGCCACGGGAAGCGTGACATTGCTGCTACAGCCTGGAAGGAAAGCGCACGTGCATGCCCCCACTCGAGACGAGGCCTGACTCCCCTGGGGAGACTCCAGAAGTACCCAAATATCCATGTCAGCCCCTGAGAGGAATCCTCGGTTCCGGCCCTGACTCCACACAAGGTTTTAGGCCCCGGTATCGACGGGAGAGGAATCCCGAGAGGCCCCCTAGCACCTCGCATGGGGACTGGCCTCTCCTGAGGCCACCAGGGCGGGTCCCTGAGGTCCCCGTCGTAACTCGAGAACACCTGCCGCAACTCGAGAAAATCCAGGAATTTCTCCCTTCCAGGCGAGATGAGGCCTATTTCCGATGAGGCGTCTGGAGACTAATGACACCTAACCTCTGGAAGTTCGAAAGGTTCTTTCACACCCTTGCTGCAACTCAAGAAGTTCACCGCCATACCCGTCTCCACTCGAGAGGAAGCACGATGGTCCCGCCCAAATCCAGAGGAGCCCCGTTTCCCCCTCGGAGCTCGAGATGAAGGATCCTTTCCCTGCTTTCAACGGGAAAGAATTCCCGGTGTTCCCGTCGCATCTCAAGAGGAGGCATTCTCAACAGGAAAGGCGAGAGGAACTCCATGGTCGTACCACCATTCCACGCGTCCCCCAGATGTCTCAGTCCATTCCAGAGGAACCTCTTTGCCCTGCACTGGCTCATCTTTCACGCCGAGGATCGACTCACACCACGGTGGCACGTGGGACAGCCCTGTGGGAAAGCCTCGAGGGAATGCCTCGAGGGAATACCACGGATCCTTTGATCCACGCGACGGGAAGCGTGACATTGCTGCTACAGCCTGGGAAGAAAGCTCACGTGCATGCCCCCACTCGAGAAGAGGCCTGACTCCCCTGGGTAGACTCCAGAAATACCCAAAGATCCATGTCAGCCCCTGAGAGGAATCCTCGGTTCCGGCCCTGACTCCACACAAGGTTTTTGTCCCAAGTATCGACGGGAGAGGAATCCCGAGAGGCCCCCTAGCAACTCGCATGGGGACTGGCCTCTCCTGAGGCCACCAGGGCGGGTCCCTGAGGTCCCCGTCGTGACTCGAGAACACCTGCCACAACTCGAGAAAATCCAGGAAGTTCTCCCTTCTAGGCGAGATGAGGCCTATTTCCAATGAGGGGTCTGGAGACGAATGACACCTAACCTCTGGAACGTCGAAAGGGTCTTTCACACCCTTGCTGCAACTCAAGAAGTTCACCGCCATACCCGTCTCCACTCGAGAGGAAGCATGATGGTCCCGCCCACATCCAGAGGAGCCCCGTTTCCCCCTCGGAGCTCGAGATGAGGGATCCTTTCCCTGCTTTCAACGGGAAAGAATTCCCAGCGTTCCCGTCGCATCTCAAGTGGAGGCACTCTCAACAGGAAAGGCGAGAGGAACTCCATGGTCGTACCACCATTCCAAGAGTCCCCCAGATGTCTCAGTCCATTCCAGAGGAACCTCTTTGCCCTGCACTGGCTCATCTTTCACGCCGAGGATCGACTCACACCACGGTGGCACGTGGGACAGCCCTGTGGGAAAGCCTCGAGGGAAAACCACAGATCCTTTGATCCACGCGACGGGAAGCGTGACATTGCTGCTACAGCCTGGGAGGAAAGCGCACGTGCATGCCCCCACTCGAGACGAGGACTGACTCCCATGGGGAGACTCCAGAAATACCCAAAGATCCATGTCAGCCCCTGAGAGGAATCCTCGGTTCCGGCCCTGACTCCACACAAGGTTTTTGGCCCCGGTATCGTCGGGAGAGGAATCCCGAGAGGCCCCCTAGCACCTCGCATGGAGACTGGCCTCTCCTGAGGCCACCAGGGCGGGTCCCTGAGGTCCCCGTCGTAACTCGAGAACACCTGCCGCAACTCGAGAAAATCCAGGAAGTTCTCCTTTCCAGGCGAGATGAGGCCTATTTCCGATGAGGTGTCTGGAGACTAATGACACCTAACCTCTGGAACTTCGAAAGGGTCCCTCACACCCTTGCTGCAACTCAAGAATTTCACTGCCATACCCGTCTCCACTCGAGAGGAAGCACGATGGTCCCGCCCACATCCAGAGGAGCCCCGTTTCCCCCTCGTAGCTCGAGATGAGGTATCCTTTCCCTGCTTTCAACGGGAAAGAATTCCTGGCGTTCCCGTCGCATCTCAAGAGGAGGCACTCTCAACAGGAAAGGCGAGAGGAACTCCATGGTCGTACCACCATTCCAAGAGTCCCCCAGATGTCTCAGTCCATTCCAGAGGAACCTCTTTGCCCTGCACTGGCTCATCTTTCACGCCGAGGATCGACTCACACCACGGTGGCACGTGGGACAGCCCTGTGGGAAAGCCTCGAGGGAAAGCCTCGAGGGAAAACCACAGATCCTTTGATCCACGCCACGGAAGCCTGACATTGCTGCTACAGCCTGGAAGGAAAGCGCACGTTCATGCCCCCACTCGAGACGAGGCCTGACTCCCCTGGGGAGACTCCATAAGTACCCAAAGATCCATGTCAGCCCCTGAGAGGAATCCTCGGTTCCGGCCCTGACTCCACACAAGGTTTTTGGCCCCGGTATCGACGGGAGAGGAATCCCGAGAGGCCCCCTAGCAACTCGCATGGGGACTGGCCTCTCCTGAGGCCACCAGGGCGGGTCCCTGAGGTCCCCGTCGTAACTCGAGAACACCTGCCGCAACTCGAGAAAATCCAGGAAGTTCTCCCTTCCAGGCGAGATGAGGCCTATTTCCGATGAGGCGTCTGGAGACTAATGACACCTAACCTCTGGAACTTCGAAAGGGTCTTTCACACCCTTGCTGCAACTCACGAAGTTCACCGCCATACCCGTTTCCACTCGAGGGGAAGCACTATGGTCCCACCCACATCCAGAGGAGCCCCGTTTCCCCCTCGTAGCTCGAGATGAGGGATCCTTTCCCTGCTTTCAACGGGAACGAATTCCCGGCGTTCCCGTCGCATCTCAAGAGGAGGCACTCTCAACAGGAAAGGCGAGTGGAACTCCATGGTCGTACCACCATTCCAAGACTCCCCCAGATGTCTCAGTCCATTCCAGAGGAACCTCTTTGCCCTGCACTGGCTCATCTTTCACGCCGAGGATCGACTCACACCACGGTGGCACGTGGGACAGCCCTGTGGGAAAGCCTCGATGGAAAGCCTCGAGGGAAAACCACAGATCCTTTGATCCACGCGACGGGAAGCGTGACATTGCTGCTACAGCCTGGAAGGAAAGCGCACGTGCATGCCCCCACTCGAGACGAGGCCTGACTCCCCTGGGGAGACTCCAGAAGTACCCAAAGATCCATGTCAGCCCCTGAGAGGAATCCTCGGTTCCGGCCCTGACTCCACACAAGGTTTTTGGCCCCGGTATCGACGGGAGAGGAATCCCGAGAGGCCCCCTAGCAACTCGCATGGGGACTGGCCTCTCCTGAGGCCACCAGGGCGGGTCCCTGAGGTCCCCGTCGTAACTCGAGAACACCTGCCGCAACTCGAGAAAATCCAGGAAGTTCTCCCTTCCAGGCGAGATGAGGCCTATTTCCGATGAGGCGTCTGGAGACTAATGACACCTAACCTCTGGAACTTCGAAAGGGTCTTTCACACCCTTGCTGCAACTCACGAAGTTCACCGCCATACCCGTCTCCTCTCGAGAGGAAGCACGATGGTCCCGCCCACATCCAGAGGAGCCCCGTTTAACCCTCGGAGCTCGAGATGAGGGATCCTTTCCCTCCTTTCAACGGGAAAGAATTCCCGGCGTTCCCTTCGCATCTCAAGAGGAGGCACTCTCAACAGGAAAGGCGAGAGGAACTCCATGGTCGTACCACCATTCCAAGAGTCCCCCAGATGTCTCAGTCCATTCCAGAGGAACCTCTTTGCCCTGCACTGGCTCATCTTTCACGCCGAGGATCGACTCACACCACGGTGGCACGTGGGACAGCCCTGTGGGAAAGCCTCGAGGGAAAACCACAGATCCTTTGATCCACGGGACGGGAAGCGTGACATTGCTGCTACAGCCTGGGAGGAAAGCGCACTTGCATGCCCCCACTCGAGACGAGGCCTGACTCCCCTGGGGAGACTCCAGAAGTACCCAAAGATCCATGTCAGCCCCTGAGAGGAATCCTCGGTTCCGGCCCTGACTCCACACAAGGTTTTTGGCCCAGGTATCGTCGGGAGAGGAATCCCGAGAGGCCCCCTAGCACCTCGCATGGGGACTGGCCTCTCCTGAGGCCACCAGGGCGGGTCCCTGAGGTCCCCGTCGTAACTCGAGAACACCTGCCGCAACTCGAGAAAATCCAGGAAGTTCTCCCTTCCAGGCGAGATGAGGCCTATTTCCGATGAGGCGTCTGGAGACTAATGACACCTAACCTCTGGAACTTCGAAAGGGTCTTTCATACCCTTGCTGCAACTCAAGAAGTTCACCGCCATACCCGTTTCCACTCGAGAGGAAGCAAGATGGTCCCGCCCACATCCAGAGGAGCCCCGTTTCCCCCTCGGAGCTCGAGATGAGGGATCCTTTCCCTGCTTTCAACGGGAAAGAATTCCCGGCGTTCCCGTCGCATCTCAAGAGGAGGCACTCTCAACAGGAAAGGCGAGAGGAACTCCATGGTCGTACCACCATTCCAAGCGTCCCCCAGATGTCTCAGTCCATTCCAGAGGAACCTCTTTGCCCTGCACTGGCTCATCTTTCACGCCGAGGATCGACTCACACCACGGTGGCACGTGGGACAGCCCTGTGGGAAAGCCTCGAGGGAAAGCCTCGAGGGAAAACCACAGATCCTTTGATCCACGCCACGGGAAGCGTTACATTGCTGCTACAGCCTGGAAGGAAAGCGCACGTGCATGCCCCCACTCGAGACGAGGCCTGACTCCGCTGGGGAGACTCCAGAAGTACCCAAAGATCCATGTCTGCCCCTGCGAGGAATCCTCGGTTCCGGCCCTGACTCCACACCAGGTTTTTGGCCCCGGTATCGACGGGAGAGGAATCCCGAGAGGCCCCCTAGCACCTCGCATGGGGACTGGCCTCTCCTGAGGCCACCAGGGCGGGTCCCTGAGGTCCCCGTCGTAACTCCAGAACACCTGCCGCAACTCGAGAAAATCCAGGAAGTTCTCCCTTCCAGGCGAGATGAGGCCTATTTCCGATGAGGCGTCTGGAGACTAATGACACCTAACCTCTGGAACTTCGAAAGGGTCTTTCACACCCTTGCTGCAACTCAAGAAGTTCACCGCCATAACCATCTCCACTCGAGAGGAAGCACGATGGTCCCGCCCACATCCAGAGGAGCCCCGTTTCCCCCTCGGAGCTCGAGATGAGGGATCCTTTCCCTGCTTTCAACGGGAAAGAATTCCCGGCGTTCCCGTCGCATCTCAAGAGGAGGCACTCTCAACAGGAAAGGCGAGAGGAACTCCATGGTCGTGCCACCATTCCAAGCGTCCCCCAGATGTCTCAGTCCATTCCAGAGGAACCTCTTTTCCCTTCACTGGCTCATCTTTCACGCCGAGGATCGACTCACACCACGGTGGCACGTGGGACAGCCCTGTGGGAAAGCCTCGAGGGAAAGCCTCGAGGGAAAACCACAGATCCTTTGATCCACGCCACGGGAACCCTGACATTGCTGCTACAGCCTGGGAGGAAAGCTCACGTGCATGCCCCCACTCGAGACGAGGCCTGACTCCCATGGGGAGACTCCACAAGTACCCAAAGATCCATGTCAGCCCCTGAGAGGAATCCTCGGTTCCGGCCCTGAGTCCACACAAGGTTTTTGGCCCCGGTATCGACGGGAGAGGAATCCCGAGAGGCCCCCTAGCAACTCGCATGGGGACTGGCCTCTCCTGAGGCCACCAGGGCGGGTCCCTGAGGTCCCCGTCGTAACTCGAGAACACCTGCCGCAACTCGAGAAAATCCAGGAAGTTCTCCCTTCCAGGCGGGATGAGGCCTATTTCCGATGAGGCGTCTGGAGACTAATGACACCTAACCTCTGGAACTTCGAAAGGGTCTTTCACAACCTTGCTGCAACTCAAGAAGTTCACCGCCATACCCGTCTCCACTCGAGAGGAAGCACGATGGTCCCGCCCACATCCAGAGGAGCCCCGTTTCCCCCTCGTAGCTCGAGATGAGGGATCCTTTCCCTGCTTTTGACGGGAAAGAATTTCCGGCGTTCCCGTCGCATCTCAAGAGGAGGCACTCTCAACAGGAAAGGCGAGAGGAACTCCATGGTCCTACCACCATTCCAAGAGTCCCCCAGATGTCTCAGTCCATTCCAGAGGAAACTCTTTGCCCTGCACTGGCTCATCTCTCACGCCGAGGATCGACTCACACCACGGTGGCACGTGGGACAGCCCTGTGGGAAAGCCTCGAGGGAAAACCACAGATCCTTTGATCCACTCGACGGGAAGCGTGACATTGCTGCTACAGCCTGGGAGGAAAGCTCACGTGCATGCCCCCACTCGAGACGAGGCCTGACTCCCCTGGGGAGACTCCAGAAATACCCAAAGATCCATGTCAGCCCCTGAGAGGAATCCTCGGTTCCGGCCCTGACTCCACACAAGGTTCTTGGCCCCGGTATCGACGGGAGAGGAATCCCGAGAGGACCCCTAGCAACTCGCATGGGGACTGGCCTCTCCTGAGGCCACCAGGGCGGGTCCCTGAGGTCCCCGTCGTAACTCGAGAACACCTGCCGCAACTCGAGAAAATCCAGGAAGTTCTCCCTTCCAGGCGAGATGAGGCCTATTTCCGATGAGGCGTCTGGAGACTAATGACACCTAACCTCTGGAACTTCGAAAGGGTCTTTCACACCCTTGCTGCAACTCAAGAAGTTCACCGCCATACCCGTCTCCACTCGAGAGGAAGCACGATGGTCCCGCCCACATCCAGAGGAGCCCCGTTTCCCCCTCGGAGCTCGAGATGAGGGATCCTTTCCCTGCTTTCAACGGGAAAAATTCCCGGTGTTCCCGTCACATTTCAAGAGGAGGCACTCTCAACAGGAAAGGCGAGAGGTACTCCATGGTCGTACCACCATTCCAAGAGTCCCCCAGATGTCTCAGTCCATTCCAGAGGAACCTCTTTGCCCTGCACTGGCTCATCTTTCACGCCGAGGATCGACTCACACCACGGTGGCACGTGGGACAGCCCTGTGGGATAGCCTCGAGGGAAAGCCTCGAGGGAAAACCACAGATCCTTTGATCCACGCGACGGGAAGCGTGACATTGCTGCTACAGCCTGGAAGGATAGCGCACGTGCATGCCCCCACACGAGACGAGGCCTGACTCCCCTGGGGAGACTCCACAAGTACCCAAAGATCCATGTCAGCCCCTGAGAGGAATCCTCGGTTCCGGCCCTGACTCCACACATGGTTTTTGGCCCCGGTATCGACGGGAGAGGAACCCCGAGAGGCCCCCTAGCAACTCGCATGGGGACTGGCCTCTCCTGAGGCCACCAGGGCGGGTCCCTGAGGTCCCCGTCGTAACTCGAGAACACCTGACGCAACTCGAGAAAATCCAGGAAGTTCTCCCTTCCAGGCGAGATGAGGCCTATTTCCGATGAGGCGTCTGGAGACTAATGACACCTAACCTCTGGAACTTCGAAAGGGTCTTTCACACCCTTGCTGCAACTCAAGAAGTTCACCGCCATACCCGTCTTCACTCGAGAGGAGGCACGATGGTCCCGCCCACATACAGAGGGCCACGTTTCCCCCTCGTAGCTCGAGATGAGGGATCCTTTCCCTGCTTTCAACGGGAAAGAATTCCCGGCGTTCCCGTCGCATCTCAAGAGGAGGCACTCTCAACAGGAAAGGCGAGAGGAACTCCATGGTCGTACCACCATTCCAAGAGTCCCCCAGATGTCTCAGTCCATTCCAGAGGAACCTCTTTGCCCTGCACTGGCTCATCTTTCACGCCGAGGATCGACTCACACCACGGTGGCACGTGGGACAGCCCTGTGGGAAAGCCTCGAGGGAAAGCCTCGAGGGAAAACCACAGAACCTTTGATCCTCGCGACGGGAAGCGTGACATTGCTGCTACAGCCTGGAAGGAAAGCGCACGTGCATGCCCCCACCCGAGACGAGGCCTGACTCCCCTGGGGAGACTCCAGAAGTACCCACAGATCCATGTCAGCCCCTGAGAGGATTCCTCGGTCCCGGCCCTGACTCCACACAAGGTTTTTGGCCCAGGTATCGACGGGAGAGGAATCCCGAGAGGCCCCCTAGAACCTCGCAAGGGGACTGGCCTCTCCTGAGGCCACCAGGGCGGGTCCCTGAGGTCCCCGTCGTAACTCGAGAACACCTGCTGCAACTCGAGAAAATCCAGGAAGTTCTCCCTTCCAGGCGAGATGAGGCCTATTTCCGATGAGGCGTCTGGAGACTAATGACACCTAACCTCTGGAACTTCGAAAGGGTCTTTCACACCCTTGCTGCAACTCAAGAAGTTCACCGCCATACCCGTCTCCACTCGAGAGGAAGCACGATGGTCCCGCCCACATCCAGAGGAGCCCCGTTTCCCCCTCGGAGCTCGAGATGAGGGATCCTTTCCCTGCTTTCAACGGGAAAGAATTCCCGGCGATCCCGTCGCATCTCAAGTGGAGGCACTCACAACAGGAAATGCGAGAGGAACTCCATGGTCGTACCACCATTCCAAGATTCCCCAGATGTCTCAGTCCATTCCAGAGGAACCTCTTTGCCCTGCACTGGCTCATCTTTCACGCCGAGGATCGACTCACACCACGGTGGCACGTGGGACAGCCCTGTGGGAAAGCCTCGAGGGAAAATCACAGATCCTTTGATCCACGACACGGGAAGCGTGATATTGCTGCTACAGCCTGGAAGGAAAGCGCACGTGCATGCCCCCACTCGAGACGAGGCCTGACTCCCCTGGGGAGACTCCAGAAGTACCCAAAGATCCATGTCAGCCCCTGAGAGGAATCCTCGGTTCCGGCCCTGACTCCACACAAGGTTTTTGGCCCCGGTATCGACGGGAGAGGATCCCCAGAGGCCCCCTAGGAACTCGCATGAGGACTGGCCTCTCCTGAGGCCACCAGGGCAGGTCCCTGAGGTCCCCGTCGTAACTCGAGAACACCAGCCGCAACTCGAGAAAATCCAGGAAGTTCTCCCTTCCAGGCGAGATGAGGCCTATTTCCGATGAGGCGTCTGGAGACTAATGACACCTAACCTCTGGAACTTCGAAAGGGTTTTTCACACCCTTGCTGCAACTCAAGAAGTTCACCGCCATACCCGTCTCCACTCGAGAGGAAGCACGATGGTCCCGCCCACATCCAGAGGAGCCCCGTTTCCCCCTCGGAGCTCGAGATGAGGGATCCTTTCCCTGCTTTCAACGGGAAAGAATTCCCGGCATTCCCGTCGCATCTCAAGAGGAGGCACTCTCAACAGGAAAGGCGAGAGGAACTCCATGGTCGTACCACCATTCCAAGAGTCCCCCAGATGTCTTAGTCCATTAAAGTGGAACCTCTTTGCCCTGCACTGGCTCATCTTTCACGCCGAGGATCGACTCACACCACGGTGGCACGTGGGACCGCCCTGTGGGAAAGCCACGAGGGAAAGCCTCGAGGGAAAACCACAGATCCTTTAATCCACGCCACGGGAAGCGTGACATTGTTGCTACAGTCTGGAAGTAAAGCGCACGTGCATGTCCCCACTCGAGACGAGGCCTGAGTCCCTGGGGAGACTCCAGAAGTACCCAAAGATCCATGTCAGCCCCTGAGAGGAATCCTCGGTTCCGGCCCTGACTCCACACAAGGTTTTTGGCCCCAGTATCGATGGGAGAGGAATCCCGAGAGGCCCCCTAGCAACTCGCATGGGGACTGGCCTCTCCTGAGGCCACCAGGGCGGGTCCCTGAGGTCCCCGGCGTAACTCGAGAACACCTGCCGCAACTCGAGAAAATCCAGGAAGTTTTCCCTTCCAGGCGAGATGAGGCCTATTTCCGATGAGGCGTCTGGAGACTAATGACACCTAATCTCTGGAACTTCGAAAGGGTCTTTCACACCCTTGCTGCAACTCAAGAAGTTCACCGCCATACCCGTCTCCACTCGAGAGGAAGCACGATGGTCCCGCCCACATCCAGAGGAGCACCGTTTCCCCCTCGGAGCTCGAGATGCGGGATCCTTTCCCTGCTTTCAACGGGAAAGAATTCCCGGCGTTCCCGTCGCATCTCAAGAGGAGGCACTCTCAACAGGAAAGGCGAGAGGAACTCCATGGTCGTACCACCATTCCAAGAGTCCCCCAGAAGTCTCAGTCCATTCCAGAGGAACCTCTTTGCCCTGCACTGGCTCATCTTTCACGCCGAGGATCGACTCACACCACGGTGGCACGTGGGACAGCCCTGTGGGAAAGCCTCGAGGGAAAGCCTCGAGGGAAAACCACAGATCCTTTAATCCACGCCACGGGAAGCGTGACATTGTTGCTACAGTCTGGAAGTAAAGCGCACGTGCATGTCCCCACTCGAGACGAGGCCTGAGTCCCTGGGGAGACTCCAGAAGTACCCAAAGATCCATGTCAGCCCCTGAGAGGAATCCTCGGTTCCGGCCCTGACTCCACACAAGGTTTTTGGCCCCAGTATCGATGGGAGAGGAATCCCGAGAGGCCCCCTAGCAACTCGCATGGGGACTGGCCTCTCCTGAGGCCACCACGGCGGGTCCCTGATGTCCCTGTCGTAACTGGAGAACTCCTGCCGCAACTCGAGAAAATGCAGGAAGTTCTCCCTTTCAGGCGAGATGAGGCCTATTTCCAATGAGGCGTCTGGAGACTAATGACACCTAACCTCTGGAACTTCGAAAGGGTCTTTCACACCCTTGCTGCAACTCAAGAAGTTCACCGCCATACCCGTCTCCACTCGAGAGGAAGCACGATGGTCCCGCCCACATCCAGAGGAGCCCCGTTTCCCCCTCGGAACTCGAGATGAGGGATCCTTTCCCTGCTTTCAACGGGAAAGAATTCCCGGCGTTCCCGTCGCATCTCAAGTGGAGGCACTCTCAACAGGAAAGGCGAGAGGAACTCCATGTTCGTACCACCATTCCAAGAGTCCCCCAGATGTCTCAGTCCATTCCAGAGGAACCTCTTTGCCCTGCACTGGCTCATCTTTCACGCCGAGGATCGACTCACACCACGGTGGCACGTGGGACAGCCCTGTGGGAAAGCCTCGAGGGAAAATCACAGATCCTTTGATCCACGACACGGGAAGCGTGATATTGCTGCTACAGCCTGGAAGGAAAGCGCACGTGCATGCCCCCACTCGAGACGAGGCCTGACTCCCCTGGGGAGACTCCAGAAGTACCCAAAGATCCATGTCAGCCCCTGAGAGGAATCCTCGGTTCCGGCCCTGACTCCACACAAGGTTTTTGGCCCCGGTATCGACGGGAGAGGATCCCCAGAGGCCCCCTAGGAACTCGCATGAGGACTGGCCTCTCCTGAGGCCACCAGGGCAGGTCCCTGAGGTCCCCGTCGTAACTCGAGAACACCAGCCGCAACTCGAGAAAATCCAGGAAGTTCTCCCTTCCAGGCGAGATGAGGCCTATTTCCGATGAGGCGTCTGGAGACTAATGACACCTAACCTCTGGAACTTCGAAAGGGTTTTTCACACCCTTGCTGCAACTCAAGAAGTTCACCGCCATACCCGTCTCCACTCGAGAGGAAGCACGATGGTCCCGCCCACATCCAGAGGAGCCCCGTTTCCCCCTCGGAGCTCGAGATGAGGGATCCTTTCCCTGCTTTCAACGGGAAAGAATTCCCGGCATTCCCGTCGCATCTCAAGAGGAGGCACTCTCAACAGGAAAGGCGAGAGGAACTCCATGGTCGTACCACCATTCCAAGAGTCCCCCAGATGTCTTAGTCCATTAAAGTGGAACCTCTTTGCCCTGCACTGGCTCATCTTTCACGCCGAGGATCGACTCACACCACGGTGGCACGTGGGACCGCCCTGTGGGAAAGCCACGAGGGAAAGCCTCGAGGGAAAACCACAGATCCTTTGATCCACGCCACGGGAAGCGTGACATTGCTGCTACAGCCTGGAGGGAAAGCGCACGTGCATGCCCCCACTCGAGACGAGACCTGACTCCCCTGGGGAGACTCCAGAAGTACCCAAAGATCCATGTCAACCCCTGAGAGGAATCCTCGGTTCCGGCCCTGACTCCACACAAGGTTTTTGGCCCCGATATCGACGGGAGAGGAATCCCGAGAGGCCCCCTAGCAACTCGCATGGGGACTGGCCTCTCCTGAGGCCACCAGCGCGGGTCCCTGAGGTCCCCGGCGTAACTCGAGAACACCTGCCGCAACTCGAGAAAATCCAGGAAGTTTTCCCTTCCAGGCGAGATGAGGCCTATTTCCGATGAGGCGTCTGGAGACTAATGACACCTAACCTCTGGAACTTCGAAAGGGTCTTTCACACCCTTGCTGCAACTAAAGAAGTTCACCGCCATACCCGTCTCCACTCGAGAGGAAGCACGATGGTCCCGCCCACATCCAGAGGAGCACCGTTTCCCCCTCGGAGCTCGAGATGCGGGATCCTTTCCCTGCTTTCAACGGGAAAGAATTCCCGGCGTTCCCGTCGCATCTCAAGAGGAGGCACTCTCAACAGGAAAGGCGAGAGGAACTCCATGGTCGTACCACCATTCCAAGAGTCCCCCAGAAGTCTCAGTCCATTCCAGAGGAACCTCTTTGCCCTGCACTGGCTCATCTTTCACGCCGAGGATCGACTCACACCACGGTGGCACGTGGGACAGCCCTGTGGGAAAGCCTCGAGGGAAAGCCTCGAGGGAAAACCACAGATCCTTTAATCCACGCCACGGGAAGCGTGACATTGTTGCTACAGTCTGGAAGTAAAGCGCACGTGCATGTCCCCACTCGAGACGAGGCCTGACTCCCTGGGGAGACTCCAGAAGTACCCAAAGATCCATGTCAGCCCCTGAGAGGAATCCTCGGTTCCGGCCCTGAATCCACACAAGGTTTTTGGCCCCAGTATCGATGGGAGAGGAATCCCGAGAGGCCCCCTAGCAACTCGCATGGGGACTGGCCTCTCCTGAGGCCACCACGGCGGGTCCCTGATGTCCCTGTCGTAACTGGAGAACTCCTGCCGCAACTCGAGAAAATGCAGGAAGTTCTCCCTTTCAGGCGAGATGAGGCCTATTTCCAATGAGGCGTCTGGAGACTAATGACACCTAACCTCTGGAACTTCGAAAGGGTCTTTCACACCCTTGCTGCAACTCAAGAAGTTCACCGCCATACCCGTCTCCACTCGAGAGGAAGCACGATGGTCCCGCCCACATCCAGAGGAGCCCCGTTTCCCCCTCGGAACTCGAGATGAGGGATCCTTTCCCTGCTTTCAACGGGAAAGAATTCCCGGCGTTCCCGTCGCATCTCAAGTGGAGGCACTCTCAACAGGAAAGGCGAGAGGAACTCCATGTTCGTACCACCATTCCAAGAGTCCCCCAGATGTCTCAGTCCATTCCAGAGGAACCTCTTTGCCCTGCACTGGCTCATCTTTCACGCCGAGGATCGACTCACACCACGGTGGCACGTGGGACAGCCCTGTGGGAAAGCCTCGAGGGAAAATCACAGATCCTTTGATCCACGACACGGGAAGCGTGACATTGCTGCTACAGCCTGGAAGGAAAGCGCACGTGCATGCCCCCACTCGAGACGAGGCCTGACTCCCCTGCGGAGACTCCAGAAGTACCCAAAGATCCATGTCAGCCCCTGAGAGGAATCCTCGGTTCCGGCCTTGAATCCACACAAGGTTTTTGGAACCGGTATCGACGGGAGAGGAATCCCGATTGGCCCCCTAGCAACACGCATGGGGACTGGCCTCTCCTGAGGCCACCAGGGCGGGTCCCTGAGGTCCCCGTTGTAACTCGAGAACACCTGCCGCAACTCGAGAAAATCCAGGAAGTTCTCCCTTCCAGGCGAGATGAGGCCTATTTCCGATGAGGCGTCTGGAGACTAATGACACCTAAACTCTGGAACTTCGAAAGGGTCTTTCACACCCTTGCTGCAATTCAAGAAGTTCACCGCCATACCCGTCTTCACTCGAGAGGAAGCACGATGGTCCCGCCCTCATCCAGAGGAGCCCCGTTTCCCCCTCGTAGCTCGAGATGAGGGATCCTTTCCCTGCTTTCAACGGGAAAGAATTCCCGGCGTTCCCGTCGCATCTCAAGAGGAGGCACTCTCAACAGGAAAGGCGAGAGGAACTCCATGGTCGTACCACCATTCTAAGAGTCCCCCAGATGTCTCAGTCCATTCCAGAGGAACCTCTTTGCCCTGCACTGGCTCATCTTTCACGCCGAGGATCGACTCACACCACGGTGGCACGTGGGACAGCCCTGTGGGAAAGCCTCAAGGGAAAGCCTCGAGGGAAAACCACAGATCCTTTGATCCACGCCACGGGAAGCTTGACATTGCTGCTACAGCCTGGAAGGAAAGCGCACGTGCATGCCCCCACTCTAGATGAGGCCTGACTCCCCTGGGGAGACTCCAGAAGTACCCAAAGATCCATGTCAGCCCCTGAGAGGAATCCTCGGTTCCGGCCCTGACTCCACACAAGGTTTTTGGCCCCGGAATCGACGGGAGAGGAATCCCGAGAGGCCCCCTAGCACCTCGCATGGGGACTGGCCTCTTCTGTGGCCACCAGGGCGTGTCCCTGAGGTCCCCGTCGTAACTCGAGAACACCTGCCGCAACTCGAGAAAATCCAGGAAGTTCTCCCTTCCAGGCGAGATGAGGCCTATTTCCGATGAGGCGTCTGGAGACTAATGACACCTAACCTCTGGAACTTCGAAAGGGTCTTTCACACCCTTGCTGCAACTCAAGAAGTTCACCGCCATACCCGTCTCCACTCGAGAGGAATCACGATGGTCCCGCCCACATCCAGAGGAGCCCCGTTTCCCCCTCGTAGCTCGAGATGAGGGATCTTTTCCCTGCTTTCAACGGGAAAGAATTCCCGGCGTTCCTGTCGCATCTCAAGAGGAGGCACTCTCAACAGGAAAGGCGAGAGGAACTCCATGGTCGTACCACCATTCCAAGAGTCCCCCAGAAGTCTCAGTCTATTCCAGAGGAAGCTCTTTGCCCTGCACTGGCTCATCTTTCACGCCGAGGATCGACTCACACCACGGTGGCACGTGGGACAGCCCTGTGGGAAAGCCTCGAGGGAAAACCAGAGATCCTTTGACCCACGCGACGGGAAGCGTGACATTGCTGCTACAGCCTGGAAGGAAAGCGCACGTGCATGCCCCCACTCGAGACGAGGCCTGATTCCCCTGGGGAGACTCCAGAAGTACCCAAAGATCCATGTCAGCCCCTGAGAGGAATCCTCGGTTCCGGCCCTGACTCCACACAAGGTTTTTGGCCCCGGTATCGACGGGAGAGGAATCCCGAGAGGCCCCCTCGCAACTCGCATGGGGACTGGCCTCTTCTGTGGCCACCAGGGCGGGTCCCTGAGGTCCCCGTCTTAACTCTAGAACACCTGCCGCAACTCGAGAAAATCCAGGAAGTTCTCCCTTCCAGGCGAGATGAGGCCTATTTCCGATGAGGCGTCTGGAGACTAATGACACCTAACCTCTGGAACTTCGAAAGGGTCTTTCACACCCTTGCTGCAACTCAAGAAGTTCACCGCCATACCCGTCTCCACTCGAGAGGAAGCACGATGGTCCCGCCCACATCCAGAGGAGCCCCGTTTCCCCCTCGTAGCTCGAGAAGTGGGATCTTTTCCCTGCTTTCAACGGGAAAGAATTCCCGGCGTTCCCGTCGCATCTCAAGAGGAGGCACTCTCAACAGGAAAGTCGAGAGGAACTCCATGGTTGTACCACCATTCCAAGAGTCCCCCAGATGTCTCAGTCCATTCCAGAGGAAGCTCTTTGCCCTGCACTGGCTCATCTTTCACGCCGAGGATCGACTCATACCACGGTGGCACGTGGGACAGCCCTGTGGGAAAGCCTCGAGGGAAAGCCTCGAGGGAAAACTACAGATCCTTTGATCGACGCGTCGGGAAGCGTGACATTGATGCTACAGCCTGGAAGGAAAGCGCACGTGCATGCCCCCACTCGAGACGAGGCCTGACTCCCCTGGGGAGACTCCAGAAGTACCCAAAGATCCATGTCAGCCCCTGAGAGGAATCCTCGGTTCCGGCCTTGAATCCACACAAGGTTTTTGGCCCCGGTATCGACGGAAGAGGAATCCCGAGAGGCCCCCTAGCAACACGCATGGGGACTGGCCTCTCCTGAGGCCACCAGGGCGGGTCCCTGAGGTCCCCGTCGTTACTCGAGAACACCTGCCGCAACTCGAGAAAATCCAGGAAGTTCTCCCTTCCAGGCGAGATGAGGCCTATTTCCGATGAGGCGTCTGGAGACTAATGACACCTAACCTCTGGAACTTCGAAAGGGTCTTTCACAACCTTGCTGCAACTCAAGATGTTCACCGCCATACCCGTCTCCACTCGAGAGGAAGCACGATGGTCCCGCCCACATCCAGATGAGCCCCGTTTCCCCCTGGTAGCTAGAGATGAGGGATCCTTTCCATGCTTTCAATGGGAAACAATTCCCGGCGTTCCCGTCGCATCTCAAGAGGAGGCAGTCTCCACAGGAAAGGCGAGAGGAACTCCATGGTCGTACCACCATTTCAGGAGTCCCCCAGATGTCTCAGTCCATTCCAGAGGAAGCTCTTTGCCCTGCACTGGCTCATCTTTCACGCCGAGGATCGACTCACACCACGGTGGCACGTGGGACAGCCCTGTGGGAAAGCCTCGAGGGAAAGCCTCGAGGGAAAACCACAGATCCTTTGATCCACGCGACGGGAAGCTTGACATTGCTGCTACAGCCGGGAAGGAAAGCGCACGTGCATGCCCCCACTCGAGACGAAGCCTGACTCCCCTGGGGAGACTCCAGAAGTACCCAAAGATCCATGTCAGCCCCTGAGAGGAATCCTCGGTTCCGGCCCTGACTCCACACAAGGTTTTTGGCCCCGGTATCGACGGGAGAGGAATCCCGAGAGGCCCCCTAGCACCTCGCATGGGGACTGGCCTCTCCTGAGGCCACCAGGGCGGGTCCCTCAGGTCCCCGTCGTAACTCGAGAACACCTGCCGCAACTCGAGAATATCCAGGAAGTTCTCCCTTCCAGGCGAGATGAGGCCTATTTCCGATGAGGCGTCTGGAGATTAATGACACCTAACCTCTGGAACTTCGAAAGGGTCTTTCACACCCTTGCTGCAACTCAAGAAGTTCTCCGCCATACCCGTCTCCACTCGAGAGGAAGGACGATGGTCCCGCCCACATCCAGAGGAGCCCCGTTTCCCCCTCGGAGCTCGAGATGAGGGATCCTTTCCCTGCTTTCAACGGGAAAGAATTCCAGGCGTTCCCGTCGCATCTCAAGAGAAGGCACTCTCAACAGGAAAGGCGAGAGGAACTCCATGGTCGTACCACCATTCCAAGAGTCCCCCAGATGTCTCAGTCCGTTCCAGAGGAAGCTCTTTGCCCTGCACTGGCTCATCTTTCACGCCGAGGATCGACTCACACCACGGTGGCACGAGGGACATCCCTGTGGGAAAGCCTCGAGGGAAAGCCTCGAGGGAATAGCACAGATCCTTTGATCCACGCCACGGGAAGCGTGACATTGCTGCTACAGCCTGGAAGGAAAACGCACGTGCATGCCCCCACTCGAGACGAGGCCTGACTCCCCTGGGGAAACTCCAGAAGTACCCAAAGATCCATGTCAGCCCCTGAGAGGAATCCTCGGTTCCGGCCCTGACTCCACACAAGGTTTTTGGCCCCGGTATCGACGGGAGAGGAATCCCGAGAGGCCCCCTAGCAACTCGCATGGGGACTGGCCTCTCCTGAGGCCACCAGGGCGGGTCCCTGAGGTCCCCGTCGTAACTCGAGAACACCTGCCGCAACTCGAGAAAATCCAGGAAGTTCTCCCTTCCAGGCGAGATGAGGCCTATTTCCGATGAGGCGTCTGGAGACTAATGACACCTAACCTCTGGAACTTCGAAAGGGTCTTTCACACCCTTGCTGCAACTCAAGAAGTTCACCGCCATACCCGTCTCCACTCGAGAGGAAGCACGATGGTCCCGCCCACATCCAGAGGAGCCCCGTTTCCCCCTCGTAGCTCGAGATGAGGGATCTTTTCCCTGCTTTCAACGGGAAAGAATTCCCGGCGTTCCCGTCGCATCTCAAGAGGAGGCACTCTCAACAGGAAAGGCGAGAGGAACTCCATGGTCGTACCACCATTCCAAGAGTCCCCCAGAAGTCTCAGTCTATTCCAGAGGAAGCTCTTTGCCCTGCACTGGCTCATCTTTCACTCCGAGGATCGACTCACACCACGGTGGCTCGTGGGACAGCCCTGTGGGAAAGCCTCGAGGGAAAACCAGAGATCCTTTGACCCACGCGACGGGAAGCGTGACATTGCTGCTACAGCCTGGAAGGAAAGCGCACGTGCATGCCCCCACTCGAGACGAGGCCTGATTCCCCTGGGGAGACTCCAGAAGTACCCAAAGATCCATGCCAGCCCCTGAGAGGAATCCTCGGTTCCGGCCCTGACTCCACACAAGGTTTTTGGCCCCGATATCGACGGGAGAGGAATCCCGAGAGGCCCCCTCGCAACTCGCATGGGGACTGGCCTCTTCTGTGGCCACCAGGGCGGGTCCCTGAGGTCCCCGTCTTAACTCTAGAACACCTGCCGCAACTCGAGAAAATCCAGGAAGTTCTCCCTTCCAGGCGAGATGAGGCCTATTTCCGATGAGGCGTCTGGAGACTAATGACACCTAACGTCTGGAACTTCGAAAGGGTCTTTCACACCCTTGCTGCAACTCAAGAAGTTCACCGCCATACCCGTCTCCACTCGAGAGGAAGCACGATGGTCCCGCCCACATCCAGAGGAGCCCCGTTTCCCCCTCGTAGCTCGAGAAGTGGGATCCTTTCCCTGCTTTCAACGGGAAAGATTTCCCGGCGTTCCCGTCGCATCTCAAGAGGAGGCACTCTCAACAGGAAAGTCGAGAGGAACTCCATGGTTGTACCACCATTCCAAGAGTCCCCCAGATGTCTCAGTCCATTCCAGAGGAAGCTCTTTGCCCTGCACTGGCTCATCTTTCACGCCGAGGATCGAGTCAAACCACGGTGGCACGTGGGACAGCCCTGTGGGAAAGCCTCGAGGGAAAACCAGAGATCCTTTGACCCACGCGACGGGAAGCGTGACATTGCTGCTACAGGCTGGAAGGAAAGCACACGTGCATGCCCCCACTCGAGACGAGGCCTGACTCCCCTGGGGAGACTCCAGAAGTACCCAAAGATCCATGTCAGCCCCTGAGAGGAATCCTCGGTTCCGGCCCTGACTCCACACAAGGTTTTTGGCCCCGTTATCGACGGGAGAGGAATCCCGAGAGGCCCCCTAGCACCTCGCATGGGGACTGGCCTCTCCTGAGGCCACCAGGGCGGGTCCCTGAGGTCCCCGTCGAAACTCGAGAACACCTGCCGCAACTCGAGAAAATCCAGGAAGTTCTCCCTTCCAGGCGAGATGAGGCCTATTTCCGATGAGGCATCTGGAGACTAGTGACACCTAACCTCTGGAACTTCGAAAGGGTCTTTCACACCCTTGCTGCAACTCAAGAAGTTCACCGCCATACCGTCTCCACTCAAGAGGAAGCACGATGGTCCCGCCCACATCCAGAGGAGCCCCGTTTCCCTCTCGGAGCTCGAGATGAGGGATCCTTTCCCTGCTTTCAACGGGAAAGAATTCACGGCGGTCCCGTCGCATCTCAAGAGGAGGCACTCTCAACAGGAAAGGCGAGAGGAACTCCATGGTCGTACCACCATTCCAAGAGTCCCCCAGATGTCTCAGTCCATTCCAGAGGAACCTCTTTGCCCTGCACTGGCTCATCTTTCACGCCGAGGATCGACTCACACCACGGTGGCACGTGGGACAGCCCTGTGGGAAAGCCTCGAGGGAAAGCCTCGAGGGAAAACCACAGATCCTTTGATCCACGCGACGGGAAACGTGACATTGCTGCTACAGCCTGGAAGGAAAGCGCACGTGCATGCCCCCACTTGAGACGAGGCCTGACTCCCCTGGGGAGACTCCAGAAGTACCCAAAGATCCATGTCAACCCCTGAGAGGAATCCTCGGTTCCGGCCCTGACCCCACACAAAGTTTTCGGCCCCGGTATTGACGGGAGAGGAATCCCGAGAGGCCCCCTAGCAACTCGCATGGGGACTGGCCTCTCCTGAGGCCACCAGGGCGGGTCCCTGAGGTCCCCGTCGTAACTTGAGAACACCTGCCGCAACTCGAGAAAATCCAGGAAGTTCTCCCTTCCAGGCGAGATGAGGCCTATTTCCAATGAGGCGTCTGGAGACTAATGACACCTAACCTCTGGAACTTCGAAAGGGTCTTTCACACCCTTGCTGCAACTCAAGAAGATCACCGCCATACCCGTCTTCACTCGAGAGGAAGCACGATGGTCCCGCCCACATCCAGAGGAGCCCCGTTTCCCCCTCGTCGCTCGAGATGAGGGATCCTTTCCCTGCTTTCAACGGGAAAGAATTCCCGGCGTTCCTGTCGCATCTCAAGAGGAGGCACTCTCAACAGGAAAGGCGAGAGGAACTCCATGGTCGTACCACCATTCCAAGAGTCCCCCAGATGTCTCAGTCCATTCCAGAGGAAGCTCTTTGCCCTGCACTGGCTCATCTTTCACGCCGAGGATCGACTCACACCACGGTGGCACGTGGGACAGCCCTGTGGGAAAGCCTCAAGGGAAAGCCTCGAGGGAAAACCACAGATCCTTTGATCCACGCGACGGGAAGCTTGACATTGCTGCTACAGCCTGGAAGGAAAGCGCACGTGCATGCCCCCACTCGAGACGAGGCCTGACTCCCCTGGGGAGACTCCAGAAGTACCCAAAGATCCATGTCAGCCCCTGAGAGGAATCCTCGGTTCCGGCCCTGACTCCACACAAGGTTTTTGGCCCCGGTATCGACGGGAGAGGAATCCCGAGAGGCCCCCTAGCACCTCGCATGGGGACTGGCCTCTCCTGAGGCCACCAGGGCGGGTCCCTGAGGTCCCCGTCGAAACTCGAGAACACCTGCCGCAACTCGAGAAAATCCAGGAAGTTCTCCCTTCCAGGCGAGATGAGGCCTATTTCCGATGAGGCATCTGGAGACTAATGACACCTAACCTATGGAACTTCGAAAGGGTCTTTCACACCCTTGCTGCAACTCAAGAAGTTCACCGCCATACCGTCTCCACTCAAGAGGAAGCACGATGGTCCCGCCCACATCCAGAGGAGCCCCGTTTCCCCCTCGGAGCTCGAGATGAGGGATCCTTTCCCTGCTTTCAACGGGAAAGAATTCCCGGCGGTCCCGTCGCATCTCAAGAGGAGGCACTCTCAACAGGAAAGGCGAGAGGAACTCCATGGTCGTACCACCATTCCAAGAGACCCCCAGATGTCTCAGTCCATTCCAGAGGAACCTCTTTGCCCTGCACTGGCTCAACTTTCACGCCGAGGATCGACTCACACCACGGTGGCACGTGGGACAGCCCTGTGGGAAAGCCTCGAGGGAAAGCCTCGAGGGAAAACCACAGATCCTTTGATCCACGCGACGGGAAAGGTGACATTGCTGCTACAGCCTGGAAGGAAAGCGCACGTGCATGCCCCCACTTGAGACGAGGCCTGACTCCCCTGGGGAGACTCCAGAAGTACCCAAAGATCCATGTCAACCCCTGAGAGGAATCCTCGGTTCCGGCCCTGACTCCACACAAAGTTTTTGGCCCCGGTATTGACGGGAGAGGAATCCCGAGAGGCCCCCTAGCAACTCGCATGGGGACTGGCCTCTCCTGAGGCCACCAGGGCGGTTCCCTGAGGTCCCCGTCGTAACTCGAGAACACCTACCGCAACTCGAGAAAATCCAGGAAGTTCTCCCTTCCAGGCGAGATGAGGCCTATTTCCGATGAGGCGTCTGGAGACTAATGACACCTAACCTCTGGAACTTCGAAAGGGTCTTTCACACCCTTGCTGCAACTCAAGAAGTTCACCGCCATACCCGTCTCCACTCGAGAGGAAGCACGATGGTCCCGCCCACATCCAGAGGAGCCCCGTTTCCCCCTCGTAGCTCGAGATGAGGGATCCTTTCCCTGCTTTCAACGGGAAAGAATTCACGGCGTTCCCGTCGCATCTCAAGAGGAGGCACTCTCAACAGGAAAGGCGAGAGGAACTCCATGGTCGTACCACCATTCCAAGAGTCCCCCAGATGTCTCAGTCCGTTCCAGAGGAAGCTCTTTGCCCTGCACTGGCTCATCTTTCACGCCGAGGATCGACTCACACCACGGTGGCACGAGGGACAGCCCTGTGGGAAAGCCTCGAGGGAAAGCCTCGAGGGAATAGCACAGATCCTTTGATCCACGCCACGGGAAGCCTGACATTGCTGCTACAGCCTGGAAGGAAAACGCACATGCATGCCCCCACTCGAGACGAGGCCTGACTCACCTGGGGAAACTCCAGAAGTACCCAAAGATCCATGTCAGCCCCTGAGAGGAATCCTCGGTTCCGGCCCTGACTCCACACAAGGTTTTTGGCCCCGGTATCGACGGGAGAGGAATCCCGAGAGGCCCCCTAGCAACTCCCATGGGGACTGGCCTCTCCTGAGGCCACCAGGGCGGGTCCCTGAGGTCCCCGTCGTAACTCGAGAACACCTGCCGCAACTCGAGAAAATCCAGGAAGTTCTCCCTTCCAGGCGAGATGAGGCCTATTTCCGATGAGGCGTCTGGAGACTAATGACACCTAACCTCTGGAACTTCGAAAGGGTCTTTCACACCCTTGCTGCAACTCAAGAAGTTCACCGCCATACCCGTCTCCACTCGAGAGGAAGCACGATGGTCCCGCCCACATCCAGAGGAGCCCCATTTCCCCCTCGGAGCTCGAGATGAGGGATCCTTTCCCTGCTTTCAACGGGAAATAATTCCCGGCGTTCCCGTCGCATCTCAAGAGAAGGCACTCTCAACAGGAAAGGCGAGAGGAACTCCATGGTCGTACCACCATTCCAAAGTCCCCCAGATGTCTCAGTCCGTTCCAGAGGAAGCTCTTTGCCCTGCACTGGCTCATCTTTCACGCCGAGGATCGACTCACACCACGGTGGCACGAGGGACAGCCCTGTGGGAAAGCCTCGAGGGAAAGCCTCGAGGGAATAGCACAGATCCTTTGATCCACGCCACGGGAAGCGTGACATTGCTGCTACAGCCTGGAAGGAAAACGCACGTGCATGCCCCCACTCGAGACGAGGCCTGACTCCCCTGGGGAAACTCCAGAAGTACCCAAAGATCCATGTCAGCCCCTGAGAGGAATCCTCGGTTCCGGCCCTGACTCCACACAATGTTTTTGGCCCCGGTATTGACGGGAGAGGAATCCCGAGAGGCCCCCTAGCAACTCCCATGGGGACTGGCCTCTCCTGAGGCCACCAGGGCGGGTCCCTGAGGTCCCCGTCGTAACTCGAGAACACCTGCCGCAACTCGAGAAAATCCAGGAAGTTCTTCCTTCCAGGCGAGATGAGGCCTATTTCCGATGAGGCGTCTGGAGACTAATGACACCTAACCTCTGGAACTTCGAAAGGGTCTTTCACACCCTTGCTGCAACTCAAGAATTTCACCGCCATACCCGTCTCCACTCGAGAGGAAGCACGATGGTCCCGCCCACATCCAGAGGAGCCCCGTTTCCCCCTCGTAGCTCGAGATGAGGGTTCTTTTCCCTGCTTTCAACGGGAAAGAATTCCCGGCGTTCCCGTCGCATCTCAAGAGGAGGCACTCTCAACAGGAAAAGCGAGAGGAACTCCATGGTCGTACCACCATTCCAAGAGTCCCCCAGAAGTCTCAGTCTATTCCAGAGGAAGCTCCTTGCCCTGCACTGGCTCATCTTTCACGCCGAGGATCGACTCACACCACGGTGGCACGTGGGACAGCCCTGTGGGAAAGCCTCTAGGGAAAACCAGAGATCCTTTGACCCACGCGACGGGAAGCGTGACATTGCTGCTACAGGCTGGAAGGAAAGCACACGTGCATGCCCCCACTCGAGACGAGGCCTGACTCCCCTGGGGAGACTCCAGAAGTACTCAAAGATCCATGTCAGCCCCTGAGAGGAATCCTCGGTTCCGGCCCTGACTCCACACAAGGTTTTTGGCCCTGGTATCGACGGGAGAGGAATCCCGAGAGGCCCCCTAGCACCTCGCATGGGGACTGGCCTCTCCTGAGGCCACCAGGGCGGGTCCCTGAGGTCCCCGTCGAAACTCGAGAACACCTGCCGCAACTCGAGAAAATCCAGGAAGTTCTCCCTTCCAGGCGAGATGAGGCCTATTTCCGATGAGGCATCTGGAGACTAGTGACACCTAACCTCTGGAACTTCGAAAGGGTCTTTCACACCCTTGCTGCAACTCAAGAAGTTCACCGCCATACCGTCTCCACTCAAGAGGAAGCACGATGGTCCCGCCCACATCCAGAGGAGCCCCGTTTCCCTCTCGGAGCTCGAGATGAGGGATCCTTTCCCTGCTTTCAACGGGAAAGAATTCCCGTCGTTCCCGTCGCATCTCAAGAGGAGGCACTCTCAACAGGAAAGGCGAGAGGAACTCCATGGTCGTACCACCATTCCAAGAGTCCCCCAGATGTCTCAGTCCATTCCAGAGGAACCTCTTTGCCCTGCACTGGCTCATCTTTCACGCCGAGGATCGACTCACACCACGGTGGCACGTGGGACAGCCCTGTGGGAAAGCCTCAAGGGAAAGCCTCGAGGGAAAACCACAGATCCTTTGATCCACGCGACGGGAAGCTTGACATTGCTGCTACAGCCTGGAAGGAAAGCGCACGTGCATGCCCCCACTTGAGACGAGGCCTGACTCCCCTGGGGAGACTCCAGAAGTACCCAAAGATCCATGTCAGCCCCTGAGAGGAATCCTCGGTTCCGGCCCTGACTCCACACAAGGTTTTTGGCCCCGGTATCGACGGGAGAGGAATCCCGAGAGGCCCCCTAGCACCTCGCATGGGGACTGGCCTCTCCTGAGGCCACCAGGGTGGGTCCCTGAGGTCCCCGTCGAAACTCGAGAACACCTGCCGCAACTCGAGAAAATCCAGGAAGTTCTCCCTTCCAGGCGAGATGAGGCCTATTTCCGATGAGGCATCTGGAGACTAGTGACACCTAACCTCTGGAACTTCGAAAGGGTCTTTCACACCCTTGCTGCAACTCAAGAAGTTCACCGCCATACCGTCTCCACTCAAGAGGAAGCACGATGGTCCCGCCCACATCCAGAGGAGCCCCGTTTCCCTCTCGGAGCTCGAGATGAGGGATCCTTTCCCTGCTTTCAACGGGAAAGAATTCCCGGCGGTCCCGTCGCATCTCAAGAGGAGGCACTCTCAACAGGAAAGGCGAGAGGAACTCCATGGTCGTACCACCATTCCAAGAGTCCCCCAGATGTCTCAGTCCATTCCAGAGGAACCTCTTTGCCCTGCACTGGCTCATCTTTCACGCCGAGGATCGACTCACACCACGGTGGCACGTGGGACAGCCCTGTGGGAAAGCCTCGAGGGAAAGCCTCGAGGGAAAACCACAGATCCTTTGATCCACGCGACGGGAAACGTGACATTGCTGCTACAGCCTGGAAGGAAAGCGCACGTGCATGCCCCCACTTGAGACGAGGCCTGACTCTCCTGGGGAGACTCCAGAAGTACCCAAAGATCCATGTCAACCCCTGAGATTAATCCTCGGTTCCGGCCCTGACCCCACACAATGTTTTCGGCCCCGGTATTGACGGGAGAGGAATCCCGAGAGGCCCCCTAGCAACTCGCATGGGGACTGGCCTCTCCTGAGGCCACCAGGGCGGGTCCCTGAGGTCCCCGTCGTAACTTGAGAACACCTGCCGCAACTCGAGAAAATCCAGGAAGTTCTCCCTTCCAGGCGAGATGAGGCCTATTTCCGATGAGGCGTCTGGAGACTAATGACACCTAACCTCTGGAACTTCGAAAGGGTCTTTCACACCCTTGCTGCAACTCAAGAAGATCACGGCCATACCCGTCTTCACTCGAGAGGAAGCACGATGGTCCCGCCCACATCCAGAGGAGCCCTGTTTCCCCCTCGTCGCTCGAGATGAGGGATCCTTTCCCTGCTTTCAACGGGAAAGAATTCCCGGCGTTCCCGTCGCATCTCAAGAGGAGGCACTCTCAACAGGAAAGGCGAGAGGAACTCCATGGTCGTACCACCATTCCAAGAGTCCCCCAGATGTCTCAGTCAATTCCAGAGGAAGCTCTTTCCCCTGCACTGGCTCATCTTTCACGCCGAGGATCGACTTACACCACGGTGGCACGTGGGACAGCCCTGTGGGAAAGCCTCAAGGGAAAGCCTCGAGGGAAAACCACAGATCCTTTGATCCACGCGACGGGAAGCTTGACATTGCTGCTACAGCCTCGAAGGAAAGCGCACGTGCCTCCCCCACTCGAGACGAGGCCTGACTCCCCTGGGGAGACTCCAGAAGTACCCAAAGATCCATGTCAGCCCCTGAGAGGAATCCTCGGTTCCGGCCCTGACTCCACACTAGGTTTTTGGCCCCGGTATCGACGGGAGAGGAATCCCGAGAGGCCCCCTAGCACCTCGCATGGGGACTGGCCTCTCCTGAGGCCACCAGGGCGGGTCCCTGAGGTCCCCGTCGAAACTCGAGAACACCTGCCGCAACTCGAGAAAATCCAGGAAGTTCTCCCTTCCAGGCGAGATGAGGCCTATTTCCGATGAGGCATCTGGAGACTAATGACACCTAACCTATGGAACTTCGAAAGGGTCTTTCACACCCTTGCTGCAACTCAAGAAGTTCACCGCCATACCGTCTCCACTCAAGAGGAAGCACGATGGTCCCGCCCACATCCAGAGGAGCCCCGTTTCCCCCTCGGAGCTCGAGATGAGGGATCCTTTCCCTGCTTTCAAAGGGAAAGAATTCCCGGCGGTCCCGTCGCATCTCAAGAGGAGGCACTCTCAACAGGAAAGGCGAGAGGAACTCCATGGTCGTACCACCATTCCAAGAGACCCCCAGATGTCTCAGTCCATTCCAGAGGAACCTCTCTGCCCTGCACTGGCTCATCTTTCACGCCGAGGATCGATTCACACCACGGTGGCACGTGGGACAGCCCTGTGGGAAAGCCTCGAGGGAAAGCCTCGAGGGAAAACCACAGATCCTTTGATCCACGCCACGGGAAGCGTGACATTGCTGCTACAGCCTGGAAGGAAAGCGCACGTGCATGCCCCCACTCGACACGAGGCCTGACTCCCCTGGGGAGACTCCAGAAGTACCCAAAGATCCATGTCAGCCCCTGAGAGGAATCCTAGGTTCCGGCCTTGAATCCACACAAGGTTTTTGGCACCGGTATCGACGGGAGAGGAATCCCGAGAGGCCCCCTTGCAACACGCATGGGGACTGGCCTCTCCTGAGGCCACCAGGGCGGGTCCCTGAGGTCCCCGTCGTAACTCGAGAACACCTGCCGCAACTCGAGAAAATCCAGGAAGTTCTCCCTTCCAGGCGAGATGAGGCCTATTTCCGATGAGGCGTCTGGAGACTAATGACACCTAACCTCTGGAATGTCGAAAGGGTCTTTCACACCCTTGCTGCAACTCAAGAAGTTCATCGCCATAGCCGTCTCCACTCGAGAGGAAGCACGATGGTCCCGCCCACATCCAGAGGAGCCCCGTTTCCCCCTCGGAGCTCGAGATGAGGGATCCTTTCCCTGCTTTCAACGGGAAAGAATTCCCGGCGTTCCCATCGCATCTCAAGAGGAGGCACTCTCAACAGGAAAGGTGAGAGGAACTCAATGGTCGTACCACCATTCCAAGAGTCCCCCAGATGTCTCAGTCCATTCCAGAGGAAGCTCTTTGCCCTGCACTGGCTCATCTTTCACGCCGAGGATCGACTCACACCACGGTGGCACGTGGTACAGCCCTGTGGGAAAGCCTCGAAGGAAAGCCTCGAGCGAAAACCACAGATCCTTTGATCCACGCGACGGGAAGCGTGACATTGCTGCTACAGCCTGGAAGGAAAGCGCACGTGCATGCCCCCACTCGAGACGGGGCCTGACTCCCCTGGGGAGACTCCAGAAGTACCCAAAGATCCATGTCAGCCCCTGAGAGGAATCCTCGGTTCCGGCCTTGAATCCACACAAGGTTTTTGGCCCCGGTATCGATGGGAGAGGAATCCCGAGAGGCCCCCTTGCAACACGCATGGGGACTGGCCTCTCCAGAGGCCACCAGGGCGGGTCCCTGAGGTCCCCGTCGTAACTCGAGAACACCTGCCGCAACTCGAGAAAATCCAGGAAGTTCTCCCTTCCAGGCGAGATGAGGCCTATTTCCGATGAGGCGTCTGGAGACTAATGACACCTAACCTCTGGAACGTCGAAAGGGTCTTTCACACCCTTGCTGCAACTCAAGAAGTTCACCGCCATACCCGTCTCCACTCGAGAGGAAGCACGATGGTCCCGCCCACATCCAGAGGAGCCCCGTTTCCCCCTCGTAGCTCGAGATGAGGGATCCTTTCCCTGCTTTCAACGGGAAAGAATTCCCGGCGTTCCCGTCGCATCTCAAGAGGAGGCAGTCTCAACAGGAAAGGAGAGAGGAACTCCATGGTCGTACCACGATTCCAAGAGTCCCCCAGATGTCTCAGTCCATTCCAGAGGAAGCTCTTTGCCCTGCACTGGCTCATCTTTCACGCCGAGGATCGACTCACACCACGGTGGCACGTGGGACAGCCCTGTGGGAAAGCCTCGAGGGAAAGCCTCGAGGGAAAACCACAGATCCTTTGATCCACGCCACGGGAAGCGTGACATTGCTGCTACAGCCTGGAAGGAAAGCGCACGTGCATGCCTCCACTCGAGACGAGGCCTGACTCCCCTGGGGAGACTCCAGAAGTACCCAAAGATCCATGTCAGCCCCTGAAAGGAATCATCGGTTCTGGCCCTGACTGCACACAAGGTTTTTGGCCCCGGTATCGACGAGAGAGGAATCCCGAGAGGCCCCCTAGCACCTCGAATGGGGACTGGCCTCTCCTGAGGCCACCAGGGCGGGTCCCTGAGGTCCCCGACGTAACTCGAGAACACCTGCCGCAACTCGAGAAAATCCAGGAAGTTCTCCCTTCCAGGCGAGATGAGGCCTATTTCCGATGAGGCGTCTGGAGACTAATGACACCTAAACTCTGGAACTTCGAAAGGGTCTTTCACACCCTTGCTGCAACTCAAGAAGTTCACCGCCATACCCGTCTCCACTCGAGAGGAAGCACGATGGTCCCGCCCACATCCAGAGGAGCCCCGTTTCCCCCTCGTAGCTCGAGATGAGGGATCCTTTCCCTGCTTTCAACGGGAAAGAATTCCCGGCGTTCCCGTCGCATCTCAAGGGGAGGCAGTCTCAACAGGAAAGGCGAGAGGAACTCCATGTTCGTACCACCATTCCAAGAGTCCCCCAGATGTCTCAGTCCATTCCAGAGGAAGCTCTTTGCCCTGCACTGGCTCATCTTTCACGCCGAGGATCGACTCACACCACGGTGGCACGTGGGACAGCCCTGTGGGAAAGCCTCGAGGGAAAGCCTCGAGGGAAAACCACAGATCCTTTGATCCACGCGACGGGAAGCGTGACATTGCTGCTACAGCCTGGAAGGAAAGCGCACGTGCATGCCCCCACTCGAGACGAGGCCTGACTCCCCTGGGGAGACTCCAGAAGTACCCAAAGATCCATGTCAGCCCCTGAGAGGAATCCTCGGTTCTGGCCCTGACTGCACACAAGGTTTTTGGCCCCGGTATCGACGGGAGAGGAATCCCGAGAGGCCCCCTAGCACCTCTCATGGGGACTGGCTTCTCCTGAAGCCACCAGGGCGGGTCCCTGAGATCCCAGTCCAAACTCGAGAACACCTTCCGCAACTCGAGAAAATCCAGGAAGTTCTCCCTTCCAGGCGAGATGAGGCCTATTTCCGATGAGGCGTCTGGAGATTAATGACACCTAACGTCTGAAACTTCGAAAGGGTCTTTCACACCCTTGCTGCAACTCAAGAAGTTCACCACCATACCCGTCTCCACTCGAGAGGAAGCACGATGGTCCCGCCCACATCCAGAGGAGCCCCGTTTCCCCCTCGGAGCTCGAGATGAGGGATCCTTTCCCTGCTTTCAACGGGAAAGAATTCCTGGCGTTCCCATCGCATCTCAAGAGGAGGCACTCTCAACAGGAAAGGCGAGAGGAACTCCATGGTCGTAGCACCATTCCAAGAGTCCCCCAGATGTCTCAGTCCATTCCAGATGAACCTCTTTGCCCTGCACTGGCTCATCGTTCACGCCGAGGATCGACTCACACCACGGTGGCACGAGGGACAGCCCTGTGGGAAAGCCTCGAGGGAAAGCCTCGAGGGAAAACCACAGATCCTTTGATCCACGCGACGGGATGCATGACATTGCTGCTACAGCCTGGAAGGAAAGCGCACGTGCATGCCCCCACTCGAGACGAGGCCTGACTCCCCTGGGGAGACTCCAGAAGTACCCAAAGATCCATGTCAGCCCCTGAGAGGAATCCTCGGTTCCGGCCCTGACTCCACACAAGGTTTTTGGCCCCGGTATCGACGGGAGAGGAATCACGAGAGGCCCCCTAGCACCTCGCATGGGGACTGGCCTCTCCTGAGGCCACCAGGGCGGGTCCCTGAGGTCCCCGTCGTAACTCGAGAACACCTGCTGCAACTCGAGAAAATCCAGGAAGTTCTCCCTTCCAGGCGAGATGAGGCCTATTTCCGATGAGGCGTCTGGAGACTAATGACACCTAACCTCTGGAACTTCGAAAGGGTCTTTCACACCCTTGCTGCAACTCAAGAAGTTCACCGCCATACCCGTCTCCACTCGAGAGGAAGCACCATGGTCCCGCCCACATCCAGAGGAGACCCGTTTCCCCCTCGCAGCTCGAGATGAGGGATCCTTTCCCTGCTTTCAACGGGAAAGAATTCCCGGCTTTCCGTCGCATCTCAAGAGGAGGCACTCTCAACAGGAAAGGCGAGAGGAACTCAATGGTCGTACCACCATTCCAAGAGTCCCCCAGATGTCTCAGTCCATTCCAGAGGAACCTCTCTGCCCTGCACTGGCTCATCTTTCACGCGGAGGATCGACTCACACCACGGTGGCACATGGGACAGCCCTGTGGGAAAGCCTCGAGGGAAAGCCTCGAGGGAAAACCACAGATCCTTTGATCCACGCCACGGGAAGCGTGACATTGCTGCTACAGCCTGGAAGGAAAGCGCACGTGCATGCCCCCACTCGAGACGAGGCCTGACTCCCCTGGGGAGACTCCAGAAGTACCCAAAGATCCATGTCAGCCCCTGAGAGGAATCCTCGGTTCCGGCCCTGACTCCACACAAGGTTTTTGGCCCCGGTATCGACGGGAGAGGAATCCCGAGAGGCCCCCTAGCACCTCGCATGGGGACTGGCCTCTCCTGAGGCCACCAGGGCGGGTCCCTGAGGTCCCCGTCGTAACTCGAGAACACCTGCTGCAACTCGAGAAAATCCAGGAAGTTCTCCCTTCCAGGCGAGATGAGGCCTATTTCCGATGAGGCGTCTGGAGACTAATGACACCTAACCTCTGGAACTTCGAAAGGGTCTTTCACACCCTTGCTGCAACTCAAGAAGTTCACCGCCATACCCGTCTCCACTTGAGAGGAAGCACGATGGTCCCGCCCACATCCAGAGGAGCCCCGTTTCCCCCTCGGAGCTCGAGATGAGGGATCCTTTCCCTGCTTTCAACGGGAAAGAATTCCCGGCGTTCCCGTGGCATCTCAAGAGGAGGCACTCTCAACAGGAAAGGCGAGAGGAACTCCATGGTCGTACCACCATTCAAAGAGTCCCCCAGATGTCTCAGTCCATTCCAGAGGAACCTCTTTGAACTGCACTGGCTCATCTTTCACGCCGAGGATCGACTCACACCACGGTGGCACGTGGGACAGCCCTGTGGGAAAGCCTCGAGGGAAAGCCTCGAGGGAAAACCACAGATCCTTTGATCCACGCCACGGGAAGCGTGACATTGCTGCTATAGCCTGGAAGGAAAGCGCACGTGCATGCCCCCACTCGAGACGAGGCCTGACTCCCCTGGGGAGACTCCAGAAGTACCCAAAGATCCATGTCAGCCCCTGAGAGGAATCCTCGGTTCCGGCCCTGACTCCACACAAGGTTTTTGGCCCCGGTATCGACGGGAGAGGAATCCCGAGAGGCCCCCTAGCACCTCGCATGGGGACTGGCCTCTCCTGAGGCCACCAGGGCGGGTCCCTGAGGTCCCCGTCGTAACTCGAGAACACCTGCTGCAACTCGAGAAAATCCAGGAAGTTCTCCCTTCCAGGCGAGATGAGGCCTATTTCCGATGAGGCGTCTGGAGACTAATGACACCTAACCTCTGGAACTTCGAAAGGGTCTTTCACACCCTTGCTGCAACTCAAGAAGTTCACCGCCATACCCGTCTCCACTCGAGAGGAAGCACCATGGTCCCGCCCACATCCAGAGGAGACCCGTTTCCCCCTCGCAGCTCGAGATGAGGGATCCTTTCCCTGCTTTCAACGGGAAAGAATTCCCGGCTTTCCGTCGCATCTCAAGAGGAGGCACTCTCAACAGGAAAGGCGAGAGGAACTCAATGGTCGTACCACCATTCCAAGAGTCCCCCAGATGTCTCAGTCCATTCCAGAGGAACCTCTCTGCCCTGCACTGGCTCATCTTTCACGCGGAGGATCGACTCACACCACGGTGGCACATGGGACAGCCCTGTGGGAAAGCCTCGAGGGAAAGCCTCGAGGGAAAACCACAGATCCTTTGATCCACGCCACGGGAAGCGTGACATTGCTGCTACAGCCTGGAAGGAAAGCGCACGTGCATGCCCCCACTCGAGACGAGGCCTGACTCCCCTGGGGAGACTCCAGAAGTACCCAAAGATCCATGTCAGCCCCTGAGAGGAATCCTCGGTTCCGGCCCTGACTCCACACAAGGTTTTTGGCCCCGGTATCGACGGGAGAGGAATCCCGAGAGGCCCCCTAGCACCTCGCATGGGGACTGGCCTCTCCTGAGGCCACCAGGGCGGGTCCCTGAGGTCCCCGTCGTAACTCGAGAACACCTGCTGCAACTCGAGAAAATCCAGGAAGTTCTCCCTTCCAGGCGAGATGAGGCCTATTTCCGATGAGGCGTCTGGAGACTAATGACACCTAACCTCTGGAACTTCGAAAGGGTCTTTCACACCCTTGCTGCAACTCAAGAAGTTCACCGCCATACCCGTCTCCACTTGAGAGGAAGCACGATGGTCCCGCCCACATCCAGAGGAGCCCCGTTTCCCCCTCGGAGCTCGAGATGAGGGATCCTTTCCCTGCTTTCAACGGGAAAGAATTCCCGGCGTTCCCGTGGCATCTCAAGAGGAGGCACTCTCAACAGGAAAGGCGAGAGGAACTCCATGGTCGTACCACCATTCAAAGAGTCCCCCAGATGTCTCAGTCCATTCCAGAGGAACCTCTTTGAACTGCACTGGCTCATCTTTCACGCCGAGGATCGACTCACACCACGGTGGCACGTGGGACAGCCCTGTGGGAAAGCCTCGAGGGAAAGCCTCGAGGGAAAACCACAGATCCTTTGATCCACGCCACGGGAAGCGTGACATTGCTGCTATAGTCTGGAAGGAAAGCGCACGTGCATGCCCCCACTCGAGACGAGGCCTGACTCCCCTGGGGAGACTCCAGAAGTACCCAAAGATCCATGTCAGCCCCTGAGAGGAATCCTCGGTTCCGGCCCTGACTCCACACAAGGTTTTTGGCCCCGGTATCGACGGGAGAGGAATCCCGAGAGGCCCCCTAGCACCTCGCATGGGGACTGGCCTCTCCTGAGGCCACCAGGGCGGGTCCCTGAGGTCCCCGTCGTAACTCGAGAACACCTGCTGCAACTCGAGAAAATCCAGGAAGTTCTCCCTTCCAGGCGAGATGAGGCCTATTTCCGATGAGGCGTCTGGAGACTAATGACACCTAACCTCTGGAACTTCGAAAGGGTCTTTCACACCCTTGCTGCAACTCAAGAAGTTCACCGCCATACCCGTCTCCACTCGAGAGGAAGCACCATGGTCCCGCCCACATCCAGAGGAGACCCGTTTCCCCCTCGCAGCTCGAGATGAGGGATCCTTTCCCTGCTTTCAACGGGAAAGAATTCCCGGCGTTCCCGTGGCATCTCAAGAGGAGGCACTCTCAACAGGAAAGGCGAGAGGAACTCCATGGTCGTACCACCATTCAAAGAGTCCCCCAGATGTCTCAGTCCATTCCAGAGGAACCTCTTTGAACTGCACTGGCTCATCTTTCACGCCGAGGATCGACTCACACCACGGTGGCACGTGGGACAGCCCTGTGGGAAAGCCTCGAGGGAAAGCCTCGAGGGAAAACCACAGATCCTTTGATCCACGCCACGGGAAGCGTGACATTGCTGCTATAGCCTGGAAGGAAAGCGCACGTGCATGCCCCCACTCGAGACGAGGCCTGACTCCCCTGGGGAGACTCCAGAAGTACCCAAAGATCCATGTCAGCCCCTGAGAGGAATCCTCGGTTCCGGCCCTGACTCCACACAAGGTTTTTGGCCCCGGTATCGACGGGAGAGGAATCCCGAGAGGCCCCCTAGCAACTCGCATGGGGACTGGCCTCTCCTGAGGCCACCAGGGCGGGTCCCTGAGGTACCCGTCGTAACTCGAGAACACCTGACGCAACTCGAGTAAATCCAGGAAGTTCTCCCTTCCAGGCGAGATGAGGCCTATTTCCGA
Organism: Capricornis sumatraensis; assembly: GCF_032405125.1. Lineage (NCBI taxonomy): Eukaryota > Metazoa > Chordata > Mammalia > Artiodactyla > Bovidae > Capricornis > Capricornis sumatraensis. The sequence goes on from NW_027184612.1 coordinate 6,412,854, forward strand.
TGAGGCGTCTGGAGACTAATGACACCTAACCTCTGGAACTTCGAAAGGGTCTTTCACACCCTTTCTGCAACTCAAGAAGTTCACCGCCATACCCGTCTCCACTCGAGAGGAAGCACGATGGTCCCGCCCACATCCAGAGGAGCCCCGTTTCCCCCTCGGAGCTCGAGATGAGGGATCCTTTCCCTGCTTTCAACGGGAAAGAATTCCTGGCGTTCCCATCGCATCTCAAGAGGAGGCACTCTCAACAGGAAAGGCGAGAGGAACTCCATGGTCGTAGCACCATTCCAAGAGTCCCCCAGATGTCTCAGTCCATTCCAGAGGAACCTCTTTGCCCTGCACTGGCTCATCGTTCACGCCGAGGATCGACTCACACCACGGTGGCACGAGGGACAGCCCTGTGGGAAAGCCTCGAGGGAAAGCCTCGAGGGAAAACCACAGATCCTTTGATCCACGCGACGGGATGCATGACATTGCTGCTACAGCCTGGAAGGAAAGCGCACGTGCATGCCCCCACTCGAGACGAGGCCTGACTCCCCTGGGGAGACTCCAGAAGTACCCAAAGATCCATGTCAGCCCCTGAGAGGAATCCTCGGTTCCGGCCCTGACTCCACACAAGGTTTTTGGCCCCGGTATCGACGGGAGAGGAATCACGAGAGGCCCCCTAGCACCTCGCATGGGGACTGGCCTCTCCTGAGGCCACCAGGGCGGGTCCCTGAGGTCCCCGTCGTAACTCGAGAACACCTGCTGCAACTCGAGAAAATCCAGGAAGTTCTCCCTTCCAGGCGAGATGAGGCCTATTTCCGATGAGGCGTCTGGAGACTAATGACACCTAACCTCTGGAACTTCGAAAGGGTCTTTCACACCCTTGCTGCAACTCAAGAAGTTCACCGTCATACCCGTCTCCACTTGAGAGGAAGCACGATGGTCCCGCCCACATCCAGAGGAGACCCGTTTCCCCCTCGGAGCTCGAGATGAGGGATCCTTTCCCTGCTTTCAACGGGAAAGAATTCCCGGCGTTCCCGTCGCATCTCAAGAGGAGGCACTCTCAACAGGAAAGGCGAGAGGAACTCCATGGTCGTACCACCATTCCAAGAGTCCCCCAGATGTCTCAGTCCATTCCAGAGGAACCTCTTTGAACTGCACTGGCTCATCTTTCACGCCGAGGATCGACTCACACCACGGTGGCACGTGGGACAGCCCTGTGGGAAAGCCTCGAGGGAAAGCCTCGAGGGAAAACCACAGATCCTTTGATCCACGCCACGGGAAGCGTGACATTGCTGCTATAGCCTGGAAGGAAAGCGCACGTGCATGCCCCCACTCGAGACGAGGCCTGACTCCCCTGGGGAGACTCCAGAAGTACCCAAAGATCCATGTCAGCCCCTGAGAGGAATCCTAGGTTCCGGCCCTGACTCCACACAAGGTTTTTGGCCCCGGTATCGACGGGAGAGGAATCCCGAGAGGCCCCCTAGCAACTCGCATGGGGACTGGCCTCTCCTGAGGCCACCAGGGCGGGTCCCTGAGGTACCCGTCGTAACTCGAGAACACCTGACGCAACTCGAGTAAATCCAGGAAGTTCTCCCTTCCAGGCGAGATGAGGCCTATTTCCGATGAGGCGTCTGGAGACTAATGACACCTAACCTCTGGAACTTCGAAAGGGTCTTTCACACCCTTGCTGCAACTCAAGAAGTTCACCGCCATACCCGTCTCCACTCGAGAGGAAGCACGATGGTCCCGCCCACATCCAGAGGAGCCCCGTTTCCCCCTCGTAGCTCGAGATGAGGGATCCTTTCCCTGCTTTCAACGGGAAAGAATTCCCGGCGTTCCCGTCGCATCTCAAGAGGAGGCACTCTCAACAGGAAAGGCGAGAGGAACTCCATGGTCGTAGCACCATTCCAAGAGTCCCCCAGATGTCTCAGTCCATTCCAGAGGAACCTCTTTGCCCTGCACTGGCTCATCGTTCACGCCGAGGATCGACTCACACCACGGTGGCACGAGGGACAGCCCTGTGGGAAAGCCTCGAGGGAAAGCCTCGAGGGAAAACCACAGATCCTTTGATCCACGCCACGGGAAGCGTGACATTGCTGCTACAGCCTGGAAGGAAAGCGCACGTGCATGCCCCCACTCGAGACGAGGCCTGACTCCCCTGGGGAGACTCCAGAAGTACCCAAAGATCCATGTCAGCCCCTGAGAGGAATCCTCGGTTCCGGCCCTGACTCCACACAAGGTTTTTGGCCCCGGTATCGACGGGAGAGGAATCCCGAGAGGCCCCCTAGCACCTCGCATGGGGACTGGCCTCTCCTGAGGCCACCAGGGCGGGTCCCTGAGGTCCCCGTCGTAACTCGAGAACACCTGCTGCAACTCGAGAAAATCCAGGAAGTTCTCCCTTCCAGGCGAGATGAGGCCTATTTCCGATGAGGCGTCTGGAGACTAATGACACCTAACCTCTGGAACTTCGAAAGGGTCTTTCACACCCTTGCTGCAACTCAAGAAGTTCACCGCCATACCCGTCTCCACTCGAGAGGAAGCACCATGGTCCCGCCCACATCCAGAGGAGACCCGTTTCCCCCTCGCAGCTCGAGATGAGGGATCCTTTCCCTGCTTTCAACGGGAAAGAATTCCCGGCTTTCCGTCGCATCTCAAGAGGAGGCACTCTCAACAGGAAAGGCGAGAGGAACTCAATGGTCGTACCACCATTCCAAGAGTCCCCCAGATGTCTCAGTCCATTCCAGAGGAACCTCTCTGCCCTGCACTGGCTCATCTTTCACGCGGAGGATCGACTCACACCACGGTGGCACATGGGACAGCCCTGTGGGAAAGCCTCGAGGGAAAGCCTCGAGGGAAAACCACAGATCCTTTGATCCACGCCACGGGAAGCGTGACATTGCTGCTACAGCCTGGAAGGAAAGCGCACGTGCATGCCCCCACTCGAGACGAGGCCTGACTCCCCTGGGGAGACTCCAGAAGTACCCAAAGATCCATGTCAGCCCCTGAGAGGAATCCTCGGTTCCGGCCCTGACTCCACACAAGGTTTTTGGCCCCGGTATCGACGGGAGAGGAATCCCGAGAGGCCCCCTAGCACCTCGCATGGGGACTGGCCTCTCCTGAGGCCACCAGGGCGGGTCCCTGAGGTCCCCGTCGTAACTCGAGAACACCTGCTGCAACTCGAGAAAATCCAGGAAGTTCTCCCTTCCAGGCGAGATGAGGCCTATTTCCGATGAGGCGTCTGGAGACTAATGACACCTAACCTCTGGAACTTCGAAAGGGTCTTTCACACCCTTGCTGCAACTCAAGAAGTTCACCGCCATACCCGTCTCCACTTGAGAGGAAGCACGATGGTCCCGCCCACATCCAGAGGAGCCCCGTTTCCCCCTCGGAGCTCGAGATGAGGGATCCTTTCCCTGCTTTCAACGGGAAAGAATTCCCGGCGTTCCCGTGGCATCTCAAGAGGAGGCACTCTCAACAGGAAAGGCGAGAGGAACTCCATGGTCGTACCACCATTCAAAGAGTCCCCCAGATGTCTCAGTCCATTCCAGAGGAACCTCTTTGAACTGCACTGGCTCATCTTTCACGCCGAGGATCGACTCACACCACGGTGGCACGTGGGACAGCCCTGTGGGAAAGCCTCGAGGGAAAGCCTCGAGGGAAAACCACAGATCCTTTGATCCACGCCACGGGAAGCGTGACATTGCTGCTATAGTCTGGAAGGAAAGCGCACGTGCATGCCCCCACTCGAGACGAGGCCTGACTCCCCTGGGGAGACTCCAGAAGTACCCAAAGATCCATGTCAGCCCCTGAGAGGAATCCTCGGTTCCGGCCCTGACTCCACACAAGGTTTTTGGCCCCGGTATCGACGGGAGAGGAATCCCGAGAGGCCCCCTAGCACCTCGCATGGGGACTGGCCTCTCCTGAGGCCACCAGGGCGGGTCCCTGAGGTCCCCGTCGTAACTCGAGAACACCTGCTGCAACTCGAGAAAATCCAGGAAGTTCTCCCTTCCAGGCGAGATGAGGCCTATTTCCGATGAGGCGTCTGGAGACTAATGACACCTAACCTCTGGAACTTCGAAAGGGTCTTTCACACCCTTGCTGCAACTCAAGAAGTTCACCGCCATACCCGTCTCCACTCGAGAGGAAGCACCATGGTCCCGCCCACATCCAGAGGAGACCCGTTTCCCCCTCGCAGCTCGAGATGAGGGATCCTTTCCCTGCTTTCAACGGGAAAGAATTCCCGGCGTTCCCGTGGCATCTCAAGAGGAGGCACTCTCAACAGGAAAGGCGAGAGGAACTCCATGGTCGTACCACCATTCAAAGAGTCCCCCAGATGTCTCAGTCCATTCCAGAGGAACCTCTTTGAACTGCACTGGCTCATCTTTCACGCCGAGGATCGACTCACACCACGGTGGCACGTGGGACAGCCCTGTGGGAAAGCCTCGAGGGAAAGCCTCGAGGGAAAACCACAGATCCTTTGATCCACGCCACGGGAAGCGTGACATTGCTGCTATAGCCTGGAAGGAAAGCGCACGTGCATGCCCCCACTCGAGACGAGGCCTGACTCCCCTGGGGAGACTCCAGAAGTACCCAAAGATCCATGTCAGCCCCTGAGAGGAATCCTCGGTTCCGGCCCTGACTCCACACAAGGTTTTTGGCCCCGGTATCGACGGGAGAGGAATCCCGAGAGGCCCCCTAGCAACTCGCATGGGGACTGGCCTCTCCTGAGGCCACCAGGGCGGGTCCCTGAGGTACCCGTCGTAACTCGAGAACACCTGACGCAACTCGAGTAAATCCAGGAAGTTCTCCCTTCCAGGCGAGATGAGGCCTATTTCCGATGAGGCGTCTGGAGACTAATGACACCTAACCTCTGGAACTTCGAAAGGGTCTTTCACACCCTTTCTGCAACTCAAGAAGTTCACCGCCATACCCGTCTCCACTCGAGAGGAAGCACGATGGTCCCGCCCACATCCAGAGGAGCCCCGTTTCCCCCTCGGAGCTCGAGATGAGGGATCCTTTCCCTGCTTTCAACGGGAAAGAATTCCTGGCGTTCCCATCGCATCTCAAGAGGAGGCACTCTCAACAGGAAAGGCGAGAGGAACTCCATGGTCGTAGCACCATTCCAAGAGTCCCCCAGATGTCTCAGTCCATTCCAGAGGAACCTCTTTGCCCTGCACTGGCTCATCGTTCACGCCGAGGATCGACTCACACCACGGTGGCACGAGGGACAGCCCTGTGGGAAAGCCTCGAGGGAAAGCCTCGAGGGAAAACCACAGATCCTTTGATCCACGCGACGGGATGCATGACATTGCTGCTACAGCCTGGAAGGAAAGCGCACGTGCATGCCCCCACTCGAGACGAGGCCTGACTCCCCTGGGGAGACTCCAGAAGTACCCAAAGATCCATGTCAGCCCCTGAGAGGAATCCTCGGTTCCGGCCCTGACTCCACACAAGGTTTTTGGCCCCGGTATCGACGGGAGAGGAATCACGAGAGGCCCCCTAGCACCTCGCATGGGGACTGGCCTCTCCTGAGGCCACCAGGGCGGGTCCCTGAGGTCCCCGTCGTAACTCGAGAACACCTGCTGCAACTCGAGAAAATCCAGGAAGTTCTCCCTTCCAGGCGAGATGAGGCCTATTTCCGATGAGGCGTCTGGAGACTAATGACACCTAACCTCTGGAACTTCGAAAGGGTCTTTCACACCCTTGCTGCAACTCAAGAAGTTCACCGTCATACCCGTCTCCACTTGAGAGGAAGCACGATGGTCCCGCCCACATCCAGAGGAGACCCGTTTCCCCCTCGGAGCTCGAGATGAGGGATCCTTTCCCTGCTTTCAACGGGAAAGAATTCCCGGCGTTCCCGTCGCATCTCAAGAGGAGGCACTCTCAACAGGAAAGGCGAGAGGAACTCCATGGTCGTACCACCATTCCAAGAGTCCCCCAGATGTCTCAGTCCATTCCAGAGGAACCTCTTTGAACTGCACTGGCTCATCTTTCACGCCGAGGATCGACTCACACCACGGTGGCACGTGGGACAGCCCTGTGGGAAAGCCTCGAGGGAAAGCCTCGAGGGAAAACCACAGATCCTTTGATCCACGCCACGGGAAGCGTGACATTGCTGCTATAGCCTGGAAGGAAAGCGCACGTGCATGCCCCCACTCGAGACGAGGCCTGACTCCCCTGGGGAGACTCCAGAAGTACCCAAAGATCCATGTCAGCCCCTGAGAGGAATCCTAGGTTCCGGCCCTGACTCCACACAAGGTTTTTGGCCCCGGTATCGACGGGAGAGGAATCCCGAGAGGCCCCCTAGCAACTCGCATGGGGACTGGCCTCTCCTGAGGCCACCAGGGCGGGTCCCTGAGGTACCCGTCGTAACTCGAGAACACCTGACGCAACTCGAGTAAATCCAGGAAGTTCTCCCTTCCAGGCGAGATGAGGCCTATTTCCGATGAGGCGTCTGGAGACTAATGACACCTAACCTCTGGAACTTCGAAAGGGTCTTTCACACCCTTGCTGCAACTCAAGAAGTTCACCGCCATACCCGTCTCCACTCGAGAGGAAGCACGATGGTCCCGCCCACATCCAGAGGAGCCCCGTTTCCCCCTCGTAGCTCGAGATGAGGGATCCTTTCCCTGCTTTCAACGGGAAAGAATTCCCGGCGTTCCCGTCGCATCTCAAGAGGAGGCACTCTCAACAGGAAAGGCGAGAGGAACTCCATGGTCGTAGCACCATTCCAAGAGTCCCCCAGATGTCTCAGTCCATTCCAGAGGAACCTCTTTGCCCTGCACTGGCTCATCGTTCACGCCGAGGATCGACTCACACCACGGTGGCACGAGGGACAGCCCTGTGGGAAAGCCTCGAGGGAAAGCCTCGAGGGAAAACCACAGATCCTTTGATCCACGCCACGGGAAGCGTGACATTGCTGCTACAGCCTGGAAGGAAAGCGCACGTGCATGCCCCCACTCGAGACGAGGCCTGACTCCCCTGGGGAGACTCCAGAAGTACCCAAAGATCCATGTCAGCCCCTGAGAGGAATCCTCGGTTCCGGCCCTGACTCCACACAAGGTTTTTGGCCCCGGTATCGACGGGAGAGGAATCCCGAGAGGCCCCCTAGCACCTCGCATGGGGACTGGCCTCTCCTGAGGCCACCAGGGCGGGTCCCTGAGGTCCCCGTCGTAACTCGAGAACACCTGCTGCAACTCGAGAAAATCCAGGAAGTTCTCCCTTCCAGGCGAGATGAGGCCTATTTCCGATGAGGCGTCTGGAGACTAATGACACCTAACTTCTGGAACTTCGAAAGGGTCTTTCACACCCTTGCTGCAACTCAAGAAGTTCACCGCCATACCCGTCTCCACTCGAGAGGAAGCACGATGGTCCCGCCCACATCCAGAGGAGCCCCGTTTCCCCCTCGGAGCTCGAGATGAGGGATCCTTTCCCTGCTTTCAACGGGAAAGAATTCCCGGCGTTCCCGTCGCATCTCAAGAGGAGGCACTCTCAACAGGAAAGGCGAGAGGAACTCCATGGTCGTACCACCATTCCAAGAGTCCCCCAGATGTCTCAGTCCATTCCAGAGGAACCTCTTTGAACTGCACTGGCTCATCTTTCACGCCGAGGATCGACTCACACCACGGTGGCACGTGGGACAGCCCTGTGGGAAAGCCTCGAGGGAAAGCCTCGAGGGAAAACCACAGATCCTTTGATCCACGCCACGGGAAGCGTGACATTGCTGCTACAGCCTGGAAGGAAAGCGCACGTGCATGCCCCCACTCGAGACGAGGCCTGACTCCCCTGGGGAGACTCCAGAAGTACCCAAAGATCCATGTCAGCCCCTGAGAGGAATCCTAGGTTCCGGCCCTGACTCCACACAAGGTTTTTGGCCCCGGTATCGACGGGAGAGGAATCCCGAGAGGCCCCCTAGCAACTCGCATGGGGACTGGCCTCTCCTGAGGCCACCAGGGCGGGTCCCTGAGGTACCCGTCGTAACTCGAGAACACCTGACGCAACTCGAGTAAATCCAGGAAGTTCTCCCTTCCAGGCGAGATGAGGCCTATTTCCGATGAGGCGTCTGGAGACTAATGACACCTAACCTCTGGAACTTCGAAAGGGTCTTTCACACCCTTGCTGCAACTCAAGAAGTTCACCGCCATACCCGTCTCCACTCGAGAGGAAGCACGATGGTCCCGCCCACATCCAGAGGAGCCCCGTTTCCCCCTCGTAGCTCGAGATGAGGGATCCTTTCCCTGCTTTCAACGGGAAAGAATTCCCGGCGTTCCCATCGCATCTCAAGAGGAGGCACTCTCAACAGGAAAGGCGAGAGGAACTCCATGGTCGTAGCACCATTCCAAGAGTCCCCCAGATGTCCTAGTCCATTCCAGAGGAACCTCTTTGCCCTACACTGGCTCATCGTTCTCGCCGAGGATCGACTCACACCACGGTGGCACGAGGGACAGCCCTGTGGGAAAGCCTCGAGGGAAAGCCTCGAGGGAAAACCACAGATCCTTTGATCCACGCCACGGGAAGCGTGACATTGCTGCTACAGACTGGAAGGAAAGCGCACGTGCATGCCCCCACTCGAGACGAGGCCTGACTCCCCTGGGGAGACTCCAGAAGTACCCAAAGATCCATGTCAGCCCCTGAGAGGAATCCTCGGTTCCGGCCCTGACTCCACACAAGGTTTTTGGCCCCGGTATCGACGGGAGAGGAATCACGAGAGGCCCCCTAGCAACTCGCATGGGGACTGGCCTCTCCTGAGGCCACCAGGGCGGGTCCCTGAGGTCCCCGTCGTAACTCGAGAACACCTGCTGCAACTCGAGAAAATCCAGGAAGTTCTCCCTTCCAGGCGAGATGAGGCCTATTTTCGATGAGGCGTCTGGAGACTAATGACACCTAACCTCTGGAATGTCGAAAGGGTCTTTCACACCCTTGCTGCAACTCAAGAAGTTCACCGCCATACCCGTCTCCACTCGAGAGGAAGCACCATGGTCCCGCCCACATCCAGAGGAGACCCGTTTCCCCCTCGCAGCTCGAGATGAGGGATCCATTCCCTGCTTTCAACGGGAAAGAATTCCCGGCTTTCCGTCGCATCTCAAGAGGAGGCACTCTCAACAGGAAAGGCGAGAGGAACTCAATGGTCGTACCACCATTCCAAGAGTCCCCCAGAGGTCTCAGTCCATTCCAGAGGAACCTCCCTGCCCTGCACTGGCTCATCTTTCACGCCGAGGATCGACTCACACCACGGTGGCACGTGGGACAGCCCTGTGGGAAAGCCTCGAGGAAAAGCCTCGACGGAAAACCACAGATCCTTTGATCCACGCCACGGGAAGCGTGACATTGCTGCTACAGCCTAGAAGGAAAGCGCACGTGCATGCCCCCACTCGAGACGAGGCCTGACTCCCCTGGGGAGACTCCAGAAGTACCCAAAGATCCATGTCAGCCCCTGAGAGGAATCCTCGGTTCCGGCCCTGACTCCACACAAGGTTTTTGGCCCCGGTATCGACGGGAGAGGAATCCCGAGAGGCCCCCTAGCACCTCGCATGGGGACTGGCCTCTCCTGAGGCCACCAGGGCGGGTCCCTGAGGTCCCCGTCGTAACTCGAGAACACCTGCTGCAACTCGAGAAAATCCAGGAAGTTCTCCCTTCCAGGCGAGATGAGGCCTATTTCCGATGAGGCGTCTGGAGACTAATGACATCTAACCTCTGGAACTTCGAAAGGGTCTTTCACACCCTTGCTGCAACTCAAGAAGTTCACCGCCATACCCGTCTCCACTTGAGAGGAAGCACGATGGTCCCGCCCACATCCAGAGGAGCCCCGTTTCCCCCTCGGAGCTCGAGATGAGGGATCCTTTCCCTGCTTTCAACGGGAAAGAATTCCCGGCGTTCCCATCGCATCTCAAGAGGAGGCACTCTCAACAGGAAAGGCGAGAGGAACTCCATGGTCGTACCACCATTCCAAGAGTCCCCCAGATGTCTCAGTCCATTCCAGAGGAACCTCTTTGAACTGCACTGGCTCATCTTTCACGCCGAGGATCGACTCACACCACGGTGGCACGTGGGAAAGCCCTGTGGGAAAGCCTCGAGGGAAAGCCTCGAGGGAAAACCACAGATCCTTTGATCCACGCCACGGGAAGCGTGACATTGCTGCTATAGCCTGGAAGGAAAGCGCACGTGCATGCCCCCACTCGAGACGAGGCCTGACTCCCCTGGGGAGACTCCAGAAGTACCCAAAGATCCATGTCAGCCCCTGAGAGGAATCCTAGGTTCCGGCCCTGACTCCACACAAGGTTTTTGGCCTCGGTATCGACGGGAGAGGAATCCCGAGAGGCCCCCTAGCAACTCGCATGGGGACTGGCCTCTCCTGAGGCCACCAGGGCGGGTCCCTGAGGTCCACGTCGTAACTCGAGAACACCTGCTGCAACTCGAGAAAATCCAGGAAGTTCTCCCTTCCAGGCGAGATGAGGCCTATTTCCGATGAGGCGTCTGGAGACTAATGACACCTAACCTCTGGAACTTCGAAAGGGTCTTTCACACCCTTGCTGCAACTCAAGAAGTTCACCGCCATACCCGTCTCCACTTGAGAGGAAGCACGATGGTCCCGCCCACATCCAGAGGAGCCCCGTTTCCCCCTCGGAGCTCGAGATGAGGGATCCTTTCCCTGCTTTCAACGGGAAAGAATTCCTGGCGTTCCCGTCGCATCTCAAGAGGAGGCACTCTCAACAGGAAAGGCGAGAGGAACTCCATGATCGTACCACCATTCCAAGAGTCCCCCAGATGTCTCAGTCCATTCCAGAGGAACCTCTTTGAACTGCACTGGCTCATCTTTCACGCCGAGGATCGACTCACACCACGGTGGCACGTGGGACAGCCCTGTGGGAAAGCCTCGAGGGAAAGCCTCGAGGGAAAACCACAGATCCTTTGATCCACGCCACGGGAAGCGTGACATTGCTGCTATAGCCTGGAAGGAAAGCGCACGTGCATGCCCCCACTCGAGACAAGGCCTGACTCCCCTGGGGAGACTCCAGAAGTACCCAAAGATCCATGTCAGCCCCTGAGAGGAATCCTAGGTTCCGGCCCTGACTCCACACAAGGTTTTTGGCCTCGGTATCGACGGGAGAGGAATCCCGAGAGGCCCCCTAGCAACTCGCATGGGGACTGGCCTCTCCTGAGGCAACCAGGGCGGGTCCCTGAGGTACCCGTCGTAACTCGAGAACACCTGACGCAACTCGAGTAAATCCAGGAAGTTCTCCCTTCCAGGCGAGATGAGGCCTATTTCCGATGAGGCGTCTGGAGACTAATGACACCTAACCTCTGGAACTTCGAAAGGGTCTTTCACACCCTTGCTGCAACTCAAGAAGTTCACCGCCATACCCGTCTCCACTCGAGAGGAAGCACGATGGTCCCGCCCACATCCAGAGGAGCCCCGTTTCCCCCTCGTAGCTCGAGATGAGGGATCATTTCCCTGCTTTCAACGGGAAAGAATTCCCGGCGTTCCCATCGCATCTCAAGAGGAGGCACTCTCAACAGGAAAGGCGAGAGGAACTCCATGGTCGTAGCACCATTCCAAGAGTCCCCCAGATGTCTCAGTCCATTCCAGAGGAACCTCTTTGCCCTGCACTGGCTCATCGTTCACGCCGAGGATCGACTCACACCACGGTGGCACGAGGGACAGCCCTGTGGGAAAGCCTCGAGGGAAAGCCTCGAGGGAAAACCACAGATCCTTTGATCCACGCCACGGGAAGCGTGACATTGCTGCTACAGCCTGGAAGGAAAGCGCACGTGCATGCCCCCACTCGAGACGAGGCCTGACTCCCCTGGGGAGACTCCAGAAGTACCCAAAGATCCATGTCAGCCCCTGAGAGGAATCCTCGGTTGCGGCCCTGACTCCACACAAGGTTTTTGGCCCCGGTATCGACGGGAGAGGAATCACGAGAGGCCCCCTAGCACCTCGCATGGGGACTGGCCTCTCCTGAGCCCACCAGGGCGGGTCCCTGAGGTCCCCGTCGTAACTCGAGAACACCTGCTGCAACTCGAGAAAATCCAGGAAGTTCTCCCTTCCAGGCGAGATGAGGCCTATTTCCGATGAGGCGTCTGGAGACTAATGACACCTAACCTCTGGAAATTCGAAAGGGTCTTTCACACCCTTGCTGCAACTCAAGAAGTTCACCGCCATACCCGTCTCCACTCGAGAGGAACCACCATGGTCCCGCCCACATCCAGAGGAGACCCGTTTCCCCCTCGCAGCTCGAGATGAGGGATCCTTTCCCTGCTTTCAACGGGAAAGAATTCCCGGCTTTCCGTCGCATCTCAAGAGGAGGCACTCTCAAAAGGAAAGGCGAGAGGAACTCAATGGTCGTACCACCATTCCAAGAGTCCCCCAGATGTCTCAGTCCATTCCAGAGGAACCTCTTTGCCCTGCACTGGCTCATCTTTCACGCCGAGGATCGACTCACACCACGGTGGCACGTGGGACAGCCCTGTGGGAAAGCATCGAGGAAAAGCCTCGAGGGAAAACCACAGATCCTTTGATCCACGCCACGGGAAGCGTGACATTGCTGCTACAGCCTGGAAGGAAAGCGCACGTGCATGCCCCCACTCGAGACGAGGCCTGACTCCCCTGGGGAGACTCCAGAAGTACCCAAAGATCCATGTCAGCCCCTGAGAGGAATCCTAGGTTCCGGCCTTGAATCCACACAAGGTTTTTGGCCCCGGTATCAACGGGAGAGGAATCCCGAGAGGCCCCCTTGCAACACGCATGGGGACTGGCCTCTCCTGAGGCCATCAGGGCGGGTCCCTGAGGTCCCCGTCGTAACTCGAGAACACCTGCCGCAACTCGAGACAATCCAGGAAGTTCTCCCTTCCAGGCGAGATGAGGCCTATTTCCGATGAGGCATCTGGAGACTAATGACACCTAAACTCTGGAATGTCGAAAGGGTCTTTCACACCCTTGCTGCAACTCAAGAAGTTCATCGCCATAGCCGTCTCCACTCGAGAGGAAGAACGATGGTCCCGCCCACATCCAGAGGAGCCCCGTTTCCCCCTCGGAGCTCGAGATGAGGGATCCTTTCCCTGCTTTCAACGGGAAAGAATTCCCGGCGTTCCCGTCGCATCTCAAGAGGAGGCAGTCTCAACAGGAAAGGCGAGAGGAACTCCATGGTAGTACCACCATTCCAAGAGTCCCCCAGATGTCTCAGTCCATTCCAGAGGAAGCTCTTTGCCCTGCACTGGCTCATCTTTCACGCCGAGGATCGACTCACACCACGGTGGCACGTGGGACAGCCCTGTGGGAAAGCCTCGAGGGAAAGCCTCGAGGGAAAACCACAGATCCTTTGATCCACGCCACGGGAAGCGTGACATTGCTGCTACAGCCTGGAAGGAAAGCGCACGTGCATGCCCCCACTCGAGACGAGGCCTGACTCCCCTGGGGAGACTCCAGAAGTACCCAAAGATCCATGTCAGCCCCTGAAAGGAATCATCGGTTCTGGCCCTGACTGCACACAAGGTTTTTGGCCCCGGTATCGACGGGAGAGGAATCCCGAGAGGCCCCCTAGCACCTCGAATGGGGACTGGCCTCTCCTGAGGCCACCAGGGCGGGTCCCTGAGGTCCCCGTCGTAACTCGAGAACACCTGCCGCAACTCGAGAAAATCCAGGAAGTTCTCCCTTCCAGGCGAGATGAGGCCTATTTCCGATGAGGCGTCTGGAGACTAATGACACCTAACCTCTGGAACTTCGAAAGGGTCTTTCACACCCTTGCTGCAACTCAAGAAGTTCACCGCCATACCCGTCTCCACTCGAGAGGAAGCACGATGGTCCCGCCCACATCCAGAGGAGAACCGTTTCCCCCTCGCAGCTCGAGATGAGGGATCCTTTCCCTGCTTTCAACGGGAAAGAATTCCCGGCTTTCCGTCGCATCTCAAGAGGAGGCACTCTCAACAGGAAAGGCGAGAGGAACTCAATGGTCGTACCACCATTCCAAGAGTCCCCCAGATGTATCAGTCCATTCCAGAGGAAACTCTCTGCCCTGCACTGGCTCATCTTTCACGCCGAGGATCGACTCACACCACGGTGGCACGTGGGACAGCCCTGTGGGAAAGCCTCGAGGGAAAGCCTCGAGGGAAAACCACAGATCCTTTGATCCACGCCACGGGAAGCGTGACATTGCTGCTACAGCCTGGAAGGAAAGCGCACGTGCATGCCCCCACTCGAGACGAGGCCTGACTCCCCTGGGGAGACTCCAGAAGTACCCAAAGATCCATGTCAGCCCCTGAGAGGAATCCTAGGTTCTGGCCTTGAATCCACACAAGGTTTTTGGCCCCGGTATCGACGGGAGAGGAATCCCGAGAGGCCCCCTTGCAACACGCATGGGGACTGGCCTCTCCTGAGGCCACCAGGGCGGGTCCCTGAGGTCCCCGTCGTAACTCGAGAACACCTGCCGCAACTCGAGAAAATCCAGGAAGTTCTCCCTTCCAGGCGAGATGAGGCCTATTTCCGATGAGGCGTCTGGAGACTAATGACACCTAACCTCTGGAATGTCGAAAGGGTCTTTCACACCCTTGCTGCAACTCAAGAAGTTCATCGCCATAGCCGTCTCCACTCGAGAGGAAGCACGATGGTCCCGCCCACATCCAGAGGAGCCCCGTTTCCCCCTCGGAGCTCGAGATGAGGGATCCTTTCCCTGCTTTCAACGGGAAAGAATTCCCAGCGTTCCCATCGCATCTCAAGAGGAGGCACTCTCAACAGGAAAGGCGAGAGGAACTCAATGGTCGTACCACCATTCCAAGAGTCCCCCAGATGTCTCAGTCCATTCCAGAGGAAGCTCTTTGCCCTGCACTGGCTCATCTTTCACGCCGAGGATCGACTCACACCACGGTGGCACGTGGTAAAGCCCTGTGGGAAAGTCTCGAAGGAAAGCCTCGAGGGAAAACCACAGATCCTTTGATCCACGCGACGGGAAGCGTGACATTGCTGCTACAGCCTGGAAGGAAAGCGCACGTGCATGCCCCCACTCGAGACGAGGCCTGACTCCCCTGGGGAGACTCCAGAAGTACCCAAAGATCCATGTCAGCCCCTGAGAGGAATCCTCGGTTCCGGCCCTGAATCCACACAAGGTTTTTGGCCCCGGTATCGATGGGAGAGGAATCCCGAGAGGCCCCCTTGCAACACGCATGGGGACTGGCCTTCCTGAGGCCACCAGGGCGGGTCCCTGAGGTCCCCGTCGTAACTCGAGAACACCTGCCGCAACTCGAGAAAATCCAGGAAGTTCTCCCTTCCAGGCGAGATGAGGCCTATTTCCGATGAGGCGTCTGGAGACTAATGACACCTAACCTCTGGAACTTCGAAAGGGTCTTTCACACCCTTGCTGCAACTCAAGAAGTTCACCGCCATACCCGTCTCCACTCGAGAGGAAGCACGATGGTCCCGCCCACATCCAGAGGAGCCCCGTTTCCCCCTCGTAGCTCGAGATGAGGGATCCTTTCCCTGCTTTCAACGGGAAAGAATTCCCGGCGTTCCCGTCGCATCTCAAGAGGAGGCAGTCTCAACAGGAAAGGCGAGAGGAACTCCATGGTAGTACCACCATTCCAAGAGTCCCCCAGATGTCTCAGTCCATTCCAGAGGAAGCTCTTTGCCCTGCACTGGCTCATCTTTCACGCCGAGGATCGACTCACACCACGGTGGCACGTGGGACAGCCCTGTGGGAAAGCCTCGAGGGAAAGCCTCGAGGGAAAACCACAGATCCTTTGATCCACGCCACGGGAAGCGTGACATTGCTGCTACAGCCTGGAAGGAAAGCGCACGTGCATGCCCCCACTCGAGACGAGGCCTGACTCCCCTGGGGAGACTCCAGAAGTACCCAAAGATCCATGTCAGCCCCTGAGAGGAATCCTAGGTTCCGGCCTTGAATCCACACAAGGTTTTTGGCCCCGGTATCGACGGGAGAGGAATCCCGAGAGGCCCCCTTGCAACACGCATGGGGACTGGCCTCTCCTGAGGCCATCAGGGCGGGTCCCTGAGGTCCCCGTCGTAACTCGAGAACACCTGCCGCAACTCGAGAAAATCCAGGAAGTTCTCCCTTCCAGGCGAGATGAGGCCTATTTCCGATGAGGCGTCTGGAGACTAATGACACCTAACATCTGGAATGTCGAAAGGGTCTTTCACACCCTTGCTGCAACTCAAGAAGTTCATCGCCATAGCCGTCTCCACTCGAGAGGAAGCACGATGGTCCCGCCCACATCCAGAGGAGCCCCGTTTCCCCCTCGGAGCTCAAGATGAGGGATCCTTTCCCTGCTTTCAACGGGAAAGAATTCCCGGCGTTCCCGTCGCATCTCAAGAGGAGGCAGTCTCAACAGGAAAGGCGAGAGGAACTCCATGGTAGTACCACCATTCCAAGAGTCCCCCAGATGTCTCAGTCCATTCCAGAGGAAGCTCTTTGCCCTGCACTGGCTCATCTTTCACGCCGAGGATCGACTCACACCACGGTGGCACGTGGGACAGCCCTGTGGGAAAGCCTCGAGGGAAAGCCTCGAGGGAAAACCACAGATCCTTTGATCCACGCGACGGGAAGCGTGACATTGCTGCTACAGCCTGGAAGGAAAGCGCACGTGCATGCCCCCACTCGAGACGAGGCCTGACTCCCCTGGGGAGACTCCAGAAGTACCCAAAGATCCATGTCACCCCTGAAAGGAATCATTGGTTCTGGCCCTGACTGCACACAAGGTTTTTGGCCCCGGTATCGACGGGAGAGGAATCCCGAGAGGCCCCCTAGCACCTCGCATGGGGACTGGCCTCTCCTGAGGCCACCAGGGCGGGTCCCTGAGGTCCCCGTCGTAACTCGAGAACACCTGCCGCAACTCGAGAAAATCCAGGAAGTTCTCCCTTCCAGGCGAGATGAGGCCTATTTCCGATGAGGCGTCTGGAGACTAATGACACCTAACCTCTGGAACTTCGAAAGGGTCTTTCACACCCTTGCTGCAACTCAAGAAGTTCACCGCCATACCCGTCTCCACTCGAGAGGAAGCACGATGGTCCCGCCCACATCCAGAGGAGCCCCGTTTCCCCCTCGGAGCTCGAGATGAGGGATCCTTTCCCTGCTTTCAACGGGAAAGAATTCCCGGCGTTCCCGTCGCATCTCAAGGGGAGGCAGTCTCAACAGGAAAGGCGAGAGGAACTCCATGGTCGTACCACCATTCCAAGAGTCCCCCAGATGTCTCAGTCCATTCCAGAGGAAGCTCTTTGCCCTGCACTGGCTCATCTTTCACGCCGAGGATCGACTCACACCACGGTGGCACGTGGGACAGCCCTGTGGGAAAGCCTCGAGGGAAAACCACAGATCCTTTGATCCACGCCACGGGAAGCGTGACATTGCTGCTACAGCCTGGAAGGAAAGCGCACGTGCATGCCCCCACTCGAGACGAGGCCTGACTCCCCTGGGGAGACTCCAGAAGTACCCAAAGATCCATGGCAGCCCCTGAGAGGAATCCTCGGTTCCGGCCCTGACTCCACACAAGGTTTTTGGCCCCGGTATCGACGGGAGAGGAATCCCGAGAGGCCCCCTAGCACCTCGCATGGGGACTGGCCTCTCCAGAGGCCACCAGGGCGGGTCCCTGAGGTCCCCGTCGTAACTCGAGAACACCTGCCTCAACTCGAGAAAATCCAGGAAGTTCTCCCTTTCAGGCGAGAAGAGGCCTATTTCCGATGAGGCGTCTGGAGACTAATGACACCTAACCTCTGGAACTTCGAAAGGGTCTTTCACACCCTTGCTGCAACTCAAGAAGTTCACCGCCATACCCGTCTCCACTCGAGAGGAAGCACGATGGTCCCGCCCACATCCAGAGGAGCCCCGTTTCCCCCTCGTAGCTCGAGATGAGGGATCCTTTCACTGCTTTCAACGGGAAAGAATTTCCGGCGTTCCCGTCGCATCTCAAAAGGAGGCACTCTCAACAGGAAAGACGAGATGAACTCCATGGTCGTACCACCATTCCAAGAGTCCCCCAGATGTCTCAGTCCATTCCAGAGGAACCTCTTTGCCCTGCACTGGCTCATCTTTCACGCCGAGGATCGACTCACACCACGGAGGCACGTGGGACAGCCCTGTGGGAAAGCCTCGAGGGAAAGCCTCGAGGGAAAACCACATATCCTTTGATCCACGCCACGGGAAGCGTGACATTGCTGCTACAGCCTGGAAGGAAAGCGCACGTGCATGCCCCCACTTGAGACGAGGCCTGACTCCCCTGGAGAGACTCCAGAAGTACCCAAAGATCCATGTCAGCCCCTGAGAGGAATGCTCGGTTCTTGCCCTGACTCCACACAAGGCTTTTGGCCCCGGTATCGACGGGAGAGGAATCCCGAGAGGCCCCCTAGCAACTAGCATGGGGACTGGCCTCTCCTGAGGCCACCAGGGCGGGTCCCTGAGGTCCCCGTCGTAACTGGAGAACACCTGCCGCAACTCGAGAAAATCCAGGAAGTTCTCCCTTCCAGGCGAGATGAGGTCTATTTCCGATGAGGCGTCTGGAGACTAATGACACCTAACCTGTGGAACTTCGAAAGGGTCTTTCACACCCTTGCTGCAACTCAAGAAGTTCACCGCCATACCCGTCTCACTCGAGAGGAAGCACGATGGTCCCGCCCACATCCAGAGGAGCCCCGTTTCCCCCTCGGAGCTCGAGATGAGGGATCCTTTCCCTGCTTTCAACGGGAAAGAATTCCCGGCGTTCCTGTCGCATCTCAAGAGGAGGCACTCTCAACAGGAAAGGCGAGAGGAACTCCATGGTCGTACCACCATTCCAAGAGTCCCCCAGATGTCTCAGTCCATTCCAGAGGAACCTCTTTGCCCTGCACTGGCTCATCTTTCACGCCGAGGATCGACTCACACCACGGAGGCACGTGGGACAGCCCTGTGGGAAAGCCTCGAGGGAAAGCCTCGAGGGAAAAGCACAGATCCTTTGATCCACGCCACGGGAAGCGTGACATTGCTGCTACAGCCTGGAAGGAAAGCGCACGTGCATGCCCCCACACGAGACGAGGCCTGGCTCCCCTGGGGAGACTCCAGAAGTACCCAAAGATCCATGTCAGCCCCTGAGAGGAATCCTCGGTTCCGGCCTTGAATCCACACAAGGTTTTTGGCCCCGTTATCGACGGGAGAGGAATCCCGAGAGGCCCCCTAGCAACATGCATGGGGACTGGCCTCTCCTGAGGCCACCAGGGCGGGTCCCTGGGTTCCCCGTCGTAACTCGAGAACACCTGCCGCAACTCGAGAAAATCCAGGAAGTTCTCCCTTCCAGGCGAGATGAGGCCTATTTCCGATGAGGCTTCTGGAGACTAATGACACCTAAACTCTGGAACTTCAAAAGGGTCTTTCACACCCTTGCTGCAACTCAAGAAGTTCACCGCCATACCCGTCTCCACTCGAGAGGAAGCACGATGGTCCCGCCCACATCAAGAGGAGCCCCGTTTTCCCCTCGTAGCTCGAGATGAGGGATCCTTTCCCTGCTTTCAACGGGAAAGAATTCCCGGCGATCCCGTCGCATCTCAAGAGGCGGCAGTCTCAACAGGAAAGGCGAGAGGAACTCCATGGTCGTACCACCATTCCAAGAGTCCCCCAGATGTCTCAGTCCATTCCAGAGGAAGCTCTTTGCCCTGCACTGGCTCATCTTTCACGCCGAGGATCGATTCACACCACGGTGGCACGTGGGACAGCCCTGTGGGAAAGCCTCGAGGGAAAGCCTCGAGGGAAAACCACAGATCCTTTGATCCACGCCACGGGAAGCGTGACATTGCTGCTACAGCCTGGAAGGAAAGCGCACGTGCATGCCCCCACTCGAGACGAGGCCTGACTCCCCTGGGGAGACTCCAGAAGTACCCAAAGATCCATGTCAGCCCCAGAGAGGAATCCTCGGTTCGGGCCCTGACTCCACACAAGGTTTTTGGCCCGGGTATCGACGGGAGATGAATCCCGTGAGGCCCCCTAGCAACTCGCATGGGTACTGGCCTCTCCTGAGGCCACCAGGGCGGGTCCCTGAGGTCCCCGTCGTAACTCGAGAACACCTGCCACAACTCGAGAAAATCCAGGAAGTTCTCCCTTCCAGGCGAGATGAGGCCTATTTCCGATGAGGCGTCTGGAGACTAATGACACCTAAACTCTGGAACTTCGAAAGGGTCTTTCACACCCTTGCTGCAACTCAAGAAGTTCACCGTCATACCCGTCTCCACTCGAGAGGAAGCACGATGGTTCCCCCCACATCCAGAGGAGCCCCGTTTCCCCCTCGTAGCTCGAGATGAGGGATCCTTTCCCTGCTTTCAACGGGAAAGAATTCCCGGCGTTCCCGTCGCATCTCAAGAGGAGGCACTCTCAACAGGAAAGGCGAGAGGAACTCCATGGTCGTACCACCATTCCAAGAGTCCCCCAGATGTCTCAGTCCATTCCAGAGGAACCTCTTTGCCCTGCACTGGCTCATCTTTCACGCCGAGGATCGACTCACACCACGGTGGCACGTGGGACAGCCCTGTGGGAAAGCCTTGAGGGAAAGCCTCGAGGGAAAATCACAGATCCTTTGATCCACGCCACGGGAAGCGTGACATTGCTGCTACAGCCTGGAAGGAAAGCGCACGTGCATGCCCCCACTCGAGACGAGGCCTGACTCCCCTGGGGAGACTCCAGAAGTACCCAAAGATCCATGTCAGCCCCTGAGAGGAATCCTCGGTTCCGGCCCTGACTCCACACAAGGTTTTTGGCCCCGGTATCGAAGGGAGAGGAATCCCGAGAGGCCCCCTAGCACCTCGCATGGGGACTGGCCTCTCCTGACGCCACCAGGGCGGGTCCCTGAGGTCCCCGTCGTATCTCGAGAACACCTGCTGCAACTCGAGAAAATCCAGGAAGTTCTCCCTTCCAGGCGAGATGAGGCCTATTTCCGATGAGGCGTCTGGAGACTAATGACACCTAACCTCTGGAACTTCGAAAGGGTCTTTCACACCCTTGCTGCAACTCAAGAAGTTCACCGCCATACCCGTCTCCACTCGAGAGGAAGCACGATGGTCCCGCCCACCTCCAGAGGAGCCCCGTTTCCCCCTCGTAGCTCGAGATGAGGGATCCTTTCCCTGCTTTCAACGGGAAAGAATTCCCGGCGTTCCCGTCACATCTCAAGAGGAGGCACTCTCAACAGGAAAGGCGAGAGGAACTCCATGGTTGTACCACCATTCCAAGAGTCCCCCAGATGTCTCAGTCCATTCCAGAGGAACCTCTTTGCCCTGCACTGGCTCATCTTTCACGCCGAGGATCGACTCACACCACGGTGGCACGTGGGACAGCCCTGTGGGAAAGCCTCGAGGGAAAGCCTCGAGGGAAAACCACAGATCCTTTGATCCACGCCACGGGAAGCGTGACATTGCTGCTACAGCCTGGAAGGAAAGCGCACGTGCATGCCCCCACTCGAGACGAGGCTTGACTCCCCTGGGGAGACTCCAGAAGTACCCAAAGATCCATGGCAGCCCCTGAGAGGAATCCTCGGTTCCGGCCCTGACTCCACACAAGGTTTTTGGCCCCGGTATCGAAGGGAGAGGAATCCCGAGAGGCCCCCTAGCACCTCGCATGGGGACTGGCCTCTCCTGAAGGCCACCAGGGCGGGTCCCTGAAGTCCCCGTCGTAACTCGAGAACACCTGCCGCAACTCGAGAAAATCCAGGAAGTTCTCCCTTCCAAGCGAGATGAGGCCTATTTCCGATGAGGCGTCTGGAGACTAATGACACCTAACCTCTGGAACTTCGAAAGGGTCTTTCACACCCTTGCTGCAACTCAAGAAGTTCACCGCCATACCCGTCTCCACTCGAGAGGAAGCACGATGGTCCCGCCCACATCCAGAGGAGCCCCGTTTCCCCCTCGTAACTCGAGATGAGGGATCCTTTCCCTGCTTTCAACGGGAAAGAATTCCCGGCGTTCCCGTCGCATCTCAAGAGGAGGCACTCTCAACAGGAAAGGCGAGAGGAACTCCATGGTCGTACCACCATTCCAAGAGTCCCCCAGATGTCTCAGTCCATTCCAGAGGAACCTCTTTGCCCTGCCCTGGCTCATCTTTCACGCCGAGGATCGACTCACACCACGGTGGCACGTGGGACAGCCCTGTGGGAAAGCCTCTAGGGAAAGCCTCGAGGGAAAACCACAGATCCTTTGATCCACGCCACGGGAAGCGTGACATTGCTGCTAGAGCCTGAAAGGAAAGCGCACGTGCATGCCCCCACTCGAGACGAGGCCTGACTCCCCTGGGGAGACTCCAGAAGTACCCAAAGATCCATGTCAGCCCCTGAGAGGAATTCTCGGTTCCGGCCCTGACTCCACACAAGGTTTTTGGCCCCGGTATCGACGGGAGAGGAATCCTGAGAGGCCCCCATGCAACACGCATGGGGACTGGCCTCTCCTGAGGCCACCAGGGCGTGTCCCTGAGGTCCCCGTCGTAACTCGAGAACACCTGCCGCAACTCGAGAAAATCCAGGAAGTTCTCCCTTCCAGGCGAGATGAGGCCTATTTCCGATGAGGCGTCTGGAGACTAATGACACCTAACCTCTGGAACTTCGAAAGGGTCTTTCACACCCTTGCTGCAACTCAAGAAGTTCACCGCCATACCCGTCTCCACTCGAGAGGAAGCACGATGGTCCCGCCCACATCCAGAGGAGCCTCGATTCCCCCTCGGAGCTCGAGATGAGGGATCCTTTCCCTGCTTTCAACGGGAAAGTATTCCCGGCGTTCCCGTCGCATCTCAAGAGGAGGCACTCTCAACAGGAAAGGCGAGGGAACCCCATGGCGTACCACCATTCCAAGAGTCCCCCAGATGTCTCAGTCCATTCCAGAGGAACCTCTTTGCCCTGCACTGGCTCATCTTTCACGCCGAGGATTGACTCACACCACGGTGGCACGTGGGACAGCCCTGTGGAAAGCCTCGAGGGAAAGCCTCGAGGGAAAAACACAGATCCTTTGATCCACGCCACGGGAAGCGTGACATTGCTGCTACAGTCTGGAAGGAAAGCGCACGTGCATGCCCCCACTCGAGACGAGGCCTGACTCCCCTGGGGAGACTCCAGAATTACCCAAAGATCCATGTCAGCCCCTGAGAGGAATCCTCGGTTCCGGCACTGACTCTACACAAGGTTTTTGGCCCCGGTATTGACGGGAGAGGAATCCCGAGAGGCCCCCTAGCACCTCGCATGGGGACTGGCCTCTCCTGAGCCCACCAGGGCGGGTCCCTGAGGTCCCCGTCGTAACTCGAGAACACCTGCCGCTACTCGAGAAAATCCAGGAAGTTCTCCCTTCCAGGCGAGATGAGGCCTATTTCCGATGAGGTGTCTGGAGACTAATGACACCTAACCTCTGGAACTTCGAAAGGGTCTTTCACACCCTTGCTGCAACTCAAGAAGTTCACCGCCATACCCGTCTCCACTCGAGAGGAAGCACGATGGTCCCGCCCACATCCAGAGGAGCCCCGTTTCCCCCTCGGAGCTCGAGATGAGGGATCCTTTCCCTGCTTTCAACGGGAAAGAATTCCCGGCGTTCCCGTCGCATCTCAAGAGGAGGCACTCTCAACAGGAAAGGCGAGAGGAACTCCATGGTCGTACCACCATTCCAAGAGTCCCCCAGATGTCTCAGTCCATTCCAGAGGAACCTCTTTGCCCTGCACTGGCTCATCTTTCACGCCGAGGATCGACTCACACCACGGTGGCACGTGGGACAGCCCTGTGGGAAAGCCTCGAGGGAAAGCCTCGAGGGAAAACCACAGATCCTTTGATCCACGCGACGGGAAGCGTGACATTGCTGCTACAGCCTGGAAGGAAAGCGCACGTGCATGCCCCCACTCGAGACGAGGCCTGACTCCCCTGGGGAGACTCCAGAAGTACCCAAAGATAAATGGCAGCCCCTGAGAGGAATCCTCGGTTCCGGCCCTGACTCCACACAAGGTTTTTGGCCCCGGTATCGACGGGAGAGGAATCCCGAGAGGCCCCCTAGCAACTCGCATGGGGACTGGCCTCTCCTGAGGCCACCAGGGCGGGTCCCTGAGGTCCCCGTCGTAACTCGAGAACACCTGCCGCAACTCGAGAAAATCCAGGAAGTTCTCCCTTCCAGGCGAGATGAGGCCTATTTCCGATGAGGCGTCTGGAGACTAATGACACTTAACCTCTGGAACTTCGAAAGGGTCTTTCACACCCTTGCTGCAACTCAAGAAGTTCACCGCCATACCCGTCTCCACTCGAGAGGAAGCACGATGGTCCCGCCCACATCCAGTGGAGCCCCGTTTCCCCCTCGTAACTCGAAATGAGGGATCCTTTCCCTGCTTTCAACGGGAAAGAATTCCCGGCGTTCCCGTCGCATCTCAAGAGGAGGCACTCTCAACTGGAAAGGCGAGAGGAACTCCATGGTTGTACCACCATTCCAAGAGTCCCCCAGATGTCTCAGTCCATTCCAGAGGAAGCTTTTTGCCCTGCACTGGCTCATCTTTCACGCCGAGGATCGACTCACACCACGGTGGCACGTGGGACAGCCCTGTGGGAAAGCCTCGAGGGAAAACCACAGATCCTTTGATCCACGCCACGGGAAGCGTGACATTGCTGCTACAGCCTGGAAGGAAAGCGCACGTGCATGCCCCCACTCGAAACGAGGCCTGACTCCCCTGTGGAGACTCCAGAAGTACCCAAAAATCCATGGCAGCCCCTGAGAGGAATCCTCGGTTCCGGCCCTGACTCCACACAAGGTTTTTGGCCCCGGTATCGACGGGAGAGGAATCCCGAGAGGCCCCCTAGCAACTCGCATGGGGACTGGCCGTTCCTGAGGCAACCAGGGCGGGTCCCTGAGGTCCCCGTCGTAACTCGAGAACACCTGCCGCAACTCGAGAAAATCCAGGAAGTTCTCCCTTCCAGGCGAGATGAGGCCTATTTCCGATGAGGCGTCTGGAGACTAATGACAC
The DNA here is from genome assembly GCF_032405125.1 of Capricornis sumatraensis. NCBI lineage: Eukaryota > Metazoa > Chordata > Mammalia > Artiodactyla > Bovidae > Capricornis > Capricornis sumatraensis. The sequence continues at coordinate 6,437,768 of NW_027184612.1, forward strand.
CTAACCTCTGGAACTTCGAAAGGGTCTTTCACACCCTTGCTGCAACTCAAGAAGTTCACCGCCATACCCGTCTCCACTCGAGTGGAAGCACGATGTTCCCGCCCACATCCAGAGGAGCCCCGTTTCCCCCTCGTAGCTCGAGATGTCGGATCCTTTCCCTGCTTTCAACGGGAAAGAATTCCCGGCGTTCCCGTCGCATCTCAAGAGGAGGCACTCGCAACAGGAAAGGCGAGAGGAACTCCATGGTTGTACCACCATTCCAAGAGTCCCCAAGATGTCTCAGTCCATTCCAGAGGAAGCTCTTTGCCCTGCACTGGCTCATCTTTCACGCCGAGGATCGACTCACACCACGGTGGCACGTGGGACAGCCCTGTGGTAAAGCCTCGAGGGAAAGCCTCGAGGGAAAACCACAGATGCTTTGATCCACGCCACGGGAAGCGTGACATTGCTGCTACAGCCTGGAAGGAAAGCGCACGTGCATGCCCCCACTCGAGACGAGGCCTGACTCCCCTGGGGAGACTCCAGAAGTACCCAAAGATCCATGTCAGCCCCTGAGAGGAATTCTCGGTTCCGGCCTTGAATCCAAACAAGGTTTTTGGCCCCGGTATCGACGGGAGAGGAATCCCGAGAGGCCCCCTTGCAACACGCATGGGGACTGGCCTCTCCTGAGGCCACCAGGGCGGGTCCCTGAGGTCCCCGTCGTAACTCGAGAACACCTGCCGCAACTCGAGAAATTCCAGGAAGTTCTCCCTTCCAGGCGAGATGAGGCCTATTTCCGATGAGGCGTCTGGAGACTAATGACACCTAACCTCTGGAACTTCGAAAGGGTCATTCACACCCTTGCTGCAACTCAAGAAGTTCACCGCCATACCCGTCTCCACTCGAGAGGAAGCACGACGGTCCCGCCCACATCCAGAGGAGCCCCGTTTCCCTCTCGTAGCTCGAGATGAGGGATTCTTTCCCTGCTTTCAACGGGAAAGAATTCCCGGCGTTCCCGTCGCATCTCAAGAGGAGGCAGTCTAAACAGGAAAGGCGAGAGGAACTCCATGGGCGTACCACCATTCCAAGAGTCCCCCAGATGTCTCAGTCCATTCAAGAGGAACCTCTTTGCCCTGCACTGGCTCATCTTTCACGCCGAGGATCGACTCACACCACGGTGGCACGTGGGACAGCCCTGTGGGAAAGCCTCGAGGGAAAGCCTCGAGGGAAAACCACAGATCCTTTGATCCACGCGACGGGAAGCGTGACATTGCTGCTACAGCCTGGAAGGAAAGCGCACGTGCATGCCCCCACTCGAGACGAGGCCTGACTCCCCTGGGGAGACTCCAGAAGTACCCAAAGATCCATGTCAGCCCCTGAGAGGAATCCTCGGTTCCGGCCCTGACTCCACACATGGTTTTTGGCCCCGGTATCGAAGGGAGAGGAATCCCGAGAGGCCCCCTAGCACCTCGCATGGGGACTGGCCTCTCCTGAGGCCACCAGGGCGGGTCCCTGAGGTCCCCGTCGTATCTCGAGAACACCTGCCGCAACTCGAGAAAATCCAGGAAGTTCTCCCTTCCAGGCGAGATGAGGCCTATTTCCGATGAGGCGTCTGGAGACTAATGACACCTAACCTCTGGAACTTCGAAAGGGTCTTTCACACCCTTGCTGCAACTCAAGAAGTTCACCGCCATACCCGTCTCCACTCGAGAGGAAGCACGATGGTCCCGCCCACATCCAGAGGAGCCCCGTTTCCCCCTCGGAGCTCGAGATGAGGGATCCTTTCCCTGCTTTCAACGGGAAAGAATTCCCGGCGTTCCCGTCGCATCTCAAGAGGAGGCACTCTCAACAGGAAAGGCGAGAGGAACTCCATGGTCGTGCCACCATTCCAGGAGTCCCCCAGATGTCTCAGTCCATTCCAGAGGAACCTCTTTGCCCTGCACTGGCTCATCTTTCACGCCGAGGATCGACTCACACCACGGTGGCACGTAGGACAGCCCTGTGGGAAAGCCTCGAGGGAAAGCCTCGAGGGAAAACCACAGATGCTTTGATCCACGCCACGGGAAGCGTGACATTGCTGCTACAGCCTGGAAGGAAAGCGCACGTGCATGCCCCCACTCGAGACGAGGCCTGACTCCCCTGGGGAGACTCCAGAAGTACCCAAAGATAAATGGCAGCCCCTGAGAGGAATCCTCGGTTCCGGCCCTGACTCCACACAATGTTTTTGGCCCCGGTATCGACGGGAGAGGAATCCCGAGAGGCCCCCTAGCACCTCGCATGGGGACTGGCCTCTCCTGAGGCCACCAGGGCGGGTCCCTGAGGTCCCCGTCGTATCTCGAGAACACCTGCCGCAACTCGAGAAAATCCAGGATGTTCTCCCTTCCAGGCGAGATGAGGCCTATTTCCGATGAGGCGTCTGGAGACTAATGACACCTAACCTCTGGAACTTCGAAAGGGTCTTTCACACCCTTGCTGCAACTCAAGAAGTTCACCGCCATACCCGTCTCCACTTGAGAGGAAGCACGATGGTCCCGCCCACATCCAGAGGAGCCCCGTTTCCCCCTCGTAGCTCGAGATGAGGGATCCTTTCCCTGCTTTCAACGGGAAAGAATTCCCGGCGTTCCCGTCGCATCTCAAGAGGAGGCACTCTCAACAGGAAAGGCGAGAGGAACTCCATGGTTGTACCACCATTCCAAGAGTCCCCCAGATGTCTCAGTCCATTCCAGAGGAACCTCTTTGCCCTGCACTGGCTCATCTTTCACGCCGAGGATCGACTCACACCACGGTGGCACGTGGGACAGCCCTGTGGGAAAGCCTCGAGGGAAAGCCTCGAGGGAAAACCACAGATCCTTTGATCCACGCCACGGGAAGCGTGACATTGCTGATACAGCCTGGAAGGAAAGCGCACGTGCATGCCCCCACTCGAAACGAGGCCTGACTCCCCTGGGGAGACTCCAGAAGTACCCAAAAATCCATGGCAGCCCCTGAGAGGAATCCTCGGTTCCGGCCCTGACTCCACACAAGGTTTTTGGCCCCGGTATCGACGGGAGAGGAATCCCGAGAGGCCCCCTAGCAACTCTCATGGGGACTGGCCGTTCCTGAGGCAACCAGGGCGGGTCCCTGAGGTCCCCGTCGTAACTCGAGAACACCTGCCGCAACTCGAGAAAATCCAGGAAGTTCTCCCTTCCAGGCGAGATGAGGCCTATTTCCGATGAGGCGTCTGGAGACTAATGACACCTAACCTCCGGAACTTCGAAAGGGTCTTTCACACCCTTGCTGCAACTCAAGAAGTTCACCGCCATACCCGTCTCCACTCGAGTGGAAGCACGATGTTCCCGCCCACATCCAGAGGAGCCCCGTTTCCCCCTCGTAGCTCGAGATGTGGGATCCTTTCCCTGCTTTCAACGGGAAAGAATTCCCGGCGTTCCCGTCGCATCTCAAGAGGAGGCACTCGCAACAGGAAAGGCGAGAGGAACTCCATGGTTGTACCACCATTCCAAGAGTCCCCAAGATGTCTCAGTCCATTCCAGAGGAAGCTCTTTGCCCTGCACTGGCTCATCTTTCACGCCGAGGATCGACTCACACCACGGTGGCACGTGGGACAGCCCTGTGGTAAAGCCTCGAGGGAAAGCCTCGAGGGAAAACCACAGATGGTTTGACCACGCCACGGGAAGCGTGACATTGCTGCTACAGCCTGGAAGGAAAGCGCACGTGCATGCCCCCACTCGAGACGAGGCCTGACTCCCCTGGGGAGACTCCAGAAGTACCCAAAGATCCATGTCAGCCCCTGAGAGGAATCCTCGGTTCCGGCCTTGAATCCAAACAAGGTTTTTGGCCCCGGTATCGACGGGAGAGGAATCCCGAGAGGCCCCCTTGCAACACGCATGGGGACTGGCCTCTCCTGAGGCCACCAGGGCGGGTCCCTGAGGTCCCCGTCGTAACTCGAGAACACCTGCCGCAACTCGAGAAATTCCAGGAAGTTCTCCCTTCCAGGCGAGATGAGGCCTATTTCCGATGAGGCGTCTGGAGACTAATGACACCTAACCTCTGGAACTTCGAAAGGGTCTTTCACACCCTTGCTGCAACACAAGAAGTTAACCGCCATACCCGTCTCCACTCGAGAGGAAGCACGACGGTCCCGCCCACATCCAGAGGAGCCCCGTTTCCCTCTCGTAGCTCGAGATGAGGGATCCTTTCCCTGCTTTCAACGGGAAAGAATTCCCGGCGTTCCCGTCGCATCTCAAGAGGAGGCAGTCTAAACAGGAAAGGCGAGAGGAACTCCATGGGCGTACCACCATTCCAAGAGTCCCCCAGATGTCTCAGTCCATTCCAGAGGAACCTCTTTGCCCTGCACTGGCTCATCTTTCACGCCGAGGATCGACTCACACCACGGTGGCACGTGGGACAGCCCTGTGGGAAAGCCTTGAGGGAAAGCCTCGAGGGAAAACCACAGATCCTTTGATCCACGCGACGGGAAGCGTGACATTGCTGCTACAGCCTGGAAGGAAAGCGCACGTGCATGCCCCCACTCGAGACGAGGCCTGACTCCCCTGGGGAGACTCCAGAAGTACCCAAAGATCCATGTCAGCCCCTGAGAGGAATCCTCGGTTCCGGCACTGACTCTACACAAGGTTTTTGGCCCCGGTATTGACGGGAGAGAAATCCCGAGAGGCCCCCTAGCACCTCGCATGGGGACTGGCCTCTCCTGAGCCCACCAGGGCGGGTCCCTGAGGTCCCCGTCGTAACTCGAGAACACCTGCCGCTACTCGAGAAAATCCAGGAAGTTCTCCCTTCCAGGCGAGATGAGGCCTATTTCCGATGAGGTGTCTGGAGACTAATGACACCTAACCTCTGGAACTTCGAAAGGGTCTTTCACACCCTTGCTGCAACTCAAGAAGTTCACCGCCATACCCGTCTCCACTCGAGAGGAAGCACGATGGTCCCGCCCACATCCAGAGGAGCCCCGTTTCCCCCTCGGAGCTCGAGATGAGGGATCCTTTCCCTGCTTTCAACGGGAAAGAATTCCCGGCGTTCCCGTCGCATCTCAAGAGGAGGCACTCTCAACAGGAAAGGCGAGAGGAACTCCATGGTCGTACCACCATTCCAAGAGTCCCCCAGATGTCTCAGTCCATTCCAGAGGAAGCTCTTTACCCTGCACTGGCTCATCTTTCACGCCGAGGATCGACTCACACCACGGTGGCATGTGGGACAGCCCTGTGGGAAAGCCTCGAGGGAAAGCCTCGAGGGAAAACCTCAGATCCTTTGATCCACGCGACGGGAAGCGTGACATTGCTGCTACAGCCTGGAAGGAAAGCGCACGTGCATGCCCCCACTCGAGACGAGGCCTGACTCCCCTGGGTAGAATCCAGAAGTACCCAAAGATCCATGTCAGCCCCTGAGAGGAATCCTCGGTTCCGGCACTGACTCTACACAAGGTTTTTGGCCCCGGTATTGACGGGAGAGGAATCCCGAGAGGCCCCCTAGCACCTCGCATGGGGACTGGCCTCTCCTGAGCCCACCAGGGCGGGTCCCTGAGGTCCCCGTCGTATCTCGAGAACACCTGCCGCAACTCGAGAAAATCCAGGAAGTTCTCCCTTCCAGGCGAGATGAGGCCTATTTCCGATGAGGCGTCTGGAGACTAATGACACCTAACCTTTGGAACTTCGAAAGGGTCTTTCACACCCTTGCTGCAACTCAAGAAGTTCACCGCCATACCCGTCTCCACTCGAGAGGAAGCACGATGGTCCCGCCCACATCCAGAGGAGCCCCGTTTCCCCCTCGGAGCTCGAGATGAGGGATCCTTTCCCTGCTTTCAACGGGAAAGAATTCCCGGCGTTCCCGTCGCATCTCAAGAGGAGGCACTCTCAACAGGAAAGGCGAGAGGAACTCCATGGTCGTGCCACCATTCCAAGAGTCCCCCAGATGTCTCAGTCCATTCCAGAGGAACCTCTTTGCCCTGCACTGGCTCATCTTTCACGCCGAGGATCGACTCACACCACGGTGGCACGTGGGACAGCCCTGTGGGAAAGCCTCGAGGGAAAGCCTCGAGGGAAAACCACAGACGCTTTGATCCACGCCACGGGAAGCGTGACATTGCTGCTACAGCCTGGAAGGAAAGCGCACGTGCATGCCCCCACTCGAGACGAGGCCTGACTCCCCTGGGGAGACTCCAGAAGTACCCAAATATCCATGTCAGCCCCTGAAAGGAATCCTCGGTTCCGGCCCTGACTCCACACAAGGTTTTTGGCCCCGGTATCGACGGGAGAGGAATCCCGAGAGGCCCCCTAGCACCTCGCATGCGGACTGGCCTCTCCTGAGGCCACCAGGGCGGGTCCCTGAGGTCCCCGTCGTAACTCGAGAACACCTGCCGCTACTCGAGAAAATCTAGGAAGTTCTCCCTTCCAGGCGAGATGAGGCCTATTTCGGATGAGGCGTCTGGAGACTAATGACACCTAACCTCTGGAACTTCGAAAGGGTCTTTCACACCCTTGCTGCAACTCAAGAAGTTCACCGCCATACCCGTCTCCACTCGAGAGGAAGCACGATGGTCCCGCCCACATCCAGAGGAGCCTCGATTCCCCCTCGTAGCTCGAGATGAGGGATCCTTTCCCTGCTTTCAACGGGAAAGTATTCCCGGCGTTCCCGTCGCATCTCAAGAGGAGGCACTCTCAACAGGAAAGGCGAGAGGAACTCCATGGCGTACCACCATTCCAAGAGTCCCCCAGATGTCTCAGTCCATTCCAGAGGAACCTCTTTGCCCTGCACTGGCTCATCTTTCACGCCGAGGATCGACTCACACCACGGTGGCACGTGGGACAGCCCTGTGGGAAAGCCTCGAGGGAAAGCCTCGAGGGAAAAACACAGATCCTTTGATCCACGCCACGGGAAGCGTGACATTGCTGCTACAGCCTGGAAGGAAAGCGCACGTGCATGCCCCCACTCGAGACGAGGCCTGACTCCCCTGGGGAGACTCCAGAAGTACCCAAAGATCCATGTCAGCCCCTGAGAGGAATCCTCGGTTCCGGCACTGACTCTACACAAGGTTTTTGGCCCCGGTATTGACGGGAGAGGAATCCCGAGAGGCCCCCTAGCACCTCGCATGGGGACTGGCCTCTCCTGAGGCCACCAGGGCGGGTCCCTGAGGTCCCCGTCGTAACTCGAGAACACCTGCCGCAACTCGAGAAAATCCAGGAAGTTCTCCCTTCCAGGCGAGATGAGGCCTATTTCCGATGAGGCGTCTGGAGACTAATGACACCTAACCTCTGGAACTTCGAAAGGGTCTTTCACACCCTTGCTGCAACTCAAGAAGTTCACCGCCATACCCGTCTCCACTCGAGAGGAAGCACGATGGTCCCGCCCACATCCAGAGGAGCGCCGTTTCCCCCTCGTAGCTCGAGATGAGGGATCCTTTCCCTGCTTTCAACGGGAAAGAATTCCCGGCGTTCCCATCGCATTTCAAGAGGAGGCACTCTCAACAGGAAAGGCGAGAGGAACTCCATGGTTGTACCACCATTCCAAGAGTCCCCCAGATGTCTCAGTCCATTCCAGAGGAAGCTCTTTGCCCTGCACTGGCTCATCTTTCACGCCGAGGATAGACTCACACCACGGTGGCACGTGGGACAGCCCTGTGGGAAAGCCTCGAGGGAAAGCCTCGAGGGAAAACCACAGATCCTTTGATCCACGCCACGGGAAGCGTGACATTGCTGCTACAGCCTGGAAGGAAAGCGCACGTGCATGCCCCCACTCGAGACGAGGCCTGACTCCCCTGGGGAGACTCCAGAAGTACCCAAAAATCCATGGCAGCCCCTGAGAGGAATCCTCGGTTCCGGCCCTGACTCCACACAAGGTTTTTGGCCCCGGTATCGACGGGAGAGGAATCCCGAGAGGCCCCCTAGCAACTCGCATGGGGACTGGCAGTTCCTGAGGCCACCAGGGCGGGTCCCTGAGGTCCCCGTCGTAACTCGAGAACACCTGCCGCAACTCGAGAAAATCCAGGAAGTTCTCCCTTCCAGGCGAGATGAGGCCTATTTCCGATGAGGCGTCTGGAGACTAATGACACCTAACCTCTGGAACTTCGAAAGGGTCTTTCACACCCTTGCTGCAACTCAAGAAGTTCACCGCCATACCCGTCTCCACTCGAGTAGAAGCACGATGGTCCCGCCCACATCCAGACGAGCCCCGTTTCCCCCTCGTAGCTCGAGATGTGGGATCCTTTCCCTGCTTTCAACGGGAAAGAATTTCCGGCGTTCCCGTCGCATCTCAAGAGGAGGCACTCTCAACAGGAAAGGCGAGAGGAACTCCATGGTTGTACCACCATTCCAAGAGTCCCCAAGATGTCTCAGTCCATTCCAGAGGAAGCTCTTTGCCCTGCACTGGCTCATCTTTCACGCCGAGGATCGACTCACACCACGGTGGCACGTGGGACAGCCCTGTGGGAAAGCCTCGAGGGAAAGCCTCGAGGGAAAACCACAGATCCTTTGATCCACGCGACGGGAAGCGTGACATTGCTGTTACAGCCTGGAAGGAAAGCGCACGTGCATGCCCCCACTCGAGACGAGGCCTGACTCCCCTGGGGAGACTCCAGAAGTACCCAAAGATCCATGTCAGCCCCTGAGAGGAATCCTCGGTTCCGGCACTGACTCTACACAAGGTTTTTGGCCCCGATATTGACGGGAGAGGAATCCCGAGAGGCCCCCTAGCACCTCGCATGGGGACTGGCCTCTCCTGAGGCCACCAGGGCGGGTCCCTGAGGTCCCCGTCGTATCTCGAGAACACCTGCTGCAACTCGAGAAAATCCAGGAAGTTCTCCCTTCCAGGCGAGATGAGGCCTATTTCCGATGAGGCGTCTGGAGACTAATGACACCTAACCTCTGGAACTTCGAAAGGGTCTTTCACACCCTTGCTGCAACTCAAGAAGTTCACCGCCATACCCGTCTCCACTCGAGAGGAAGCACGATGGTCCCGCCCACATCCAGAGGAGCCCCGTTTCCCCCTCGGAGCTCGAGATGAGGGATCCTTTCCCTGCTTTCAACGGGAAAGAATTCCCGGCGTTCCCGTCGCATCTCAAGAGGAGGCACTCTCAACAGGAAAGGCGAGAGGAACTCCATGGTCGTACCACCATTCCAAGAGTCCCCCAGATGTCTCAGTCCATTCCAGAGGAACCTCTTTGCCCTGCACTGGCTCATCTTTCACGCCGAGGATCGACTTACACCACGGTGGCACGTGGGACAGCCCTGTGGGAAAGCCTCGAGGGAAAGCCTCGAGGGAAAACCACAGATCCTTTGATCCACGCGACGGGAAGCGTGACATTGCTGCTACAGCCTGGAAGGAAAGCACACGTGCATGCCCCCACTCGAGACGAGGCCTGACTCCCCTGGGGAGACTCCAGAAGTACCCAAAGATCCATGTCAGCCCCTGAGAGGAATCCTCGGTTCCGGCACTGACTCTACACAAGGTTTTTGGCCCCGGTATTGACGGGAGAGGAATCCCGAGAGGCCCCCTAGCACCTCGCATGGGGACTGGCCTCTCCTGAGGCCACCAGGGCGGGTCCCTGAGGTCCCCGTCGTAACTCGAGAACACCTGCCGCAACTCGAGAAAATCCAGGAAGTTCTCCCTTCCAGGCGAGATGAGGCCTATTTCCGATGAGGCGTCTGGAGACTAATGACACCTAACCTCTGGAACTTCGAAAGGGTCTTTCACACCCTTGCTGCAACTCAAGAAGTTCACTGCCATACCCGTCTCCACTCGAGAGGAAGCACGATGGTCCCGCCCACATCCAGAGGAGCCCCGTTTCCCCCTCGGAGCTCGAGATGAGGGATCCTTTCCCTGCTTTCAACGGGAAAGAATTCCCGGCGTTCCCATCGCATTTCAAGAGGAGGCACTCTCAACAGGAAAGGCGAGAGGAACTCCATGGTTGTACCACCATTCCAAGAGTCCCCCAGATGTCTCAGTCCATTCCAGAGGAAGCTCTTTGCCCTGCACTGGCTCATCTTTCACGCCGAGGATAGACTCACACCACGGTGGCACGTGGGACAGCCCTGTGGGAAACCCTCGAGGGAAAGCCTCGAGGGAAAACCACAGATCCTTTGATCCACGCCACGGGAAGCGTGACATTGCTGCTACAGCCTGGAAGGAAAGCGCACGTGCATGCCCCCACTCGAGACGAGGCCTGACTCCCCTGGGGAGACTCCAGAAGTACCCAAAAATCCATGGCAGCCCCTGAGAGGAATCCTCGGTTCCGGCCCTGACTCCACACAAGGTTTTTGGCCCCGGTATCGACGGGAGAGGAATCCCGAGAGGCCCCCTAGCAACTCGCATGGGGACTGGCAGTTCCTGAGGCCACCAGGGCGGGTCCCTGAGGTCCCCGTCGTAACTCGAGAACACCTGCCGCAACTCGAGAAAATCCAGGAAGTTCTCCCTTCCAGGCGAGATGAGGCCTATTTCCGATGAGGCGTCTGGAGACTAATGACACCTAACCTCTGGAACTTCGAAAGGGTCTTTCACACCCTTGCTGCAACTCAAGAAGTTCACCGCCATACCCGTCTCCACTCGAGTAGAAGCACGATGGTCCCGCCCACATCCAGACGAGCCCCGTTTCCCCCTCGTAGCTCGAGATGTGGGATCCTTTCCCTGCTTTCAACGGGAAAGAATTTCCGGCGTTCCCGTCGCATCTCAAGAGGAGGCACTCTCAACAGGAAAGGCGAGAGGAACTCCATGGTTGTACCACCATTCCAAGAGTCCCCAAGATGTCTCAGTCCATTCCAGAGGAAGCTCTTTGCCCTGCACTGGCTCATCTTTCACGCCGAGGATCGACTCACACCACGGTGGCACGTGGGACAGCCCTGTGGGAAAGCCTCGAGGGAAAACCACATATCCTTTGATCCACGCGACGGGAAGAGTGACATTGCTGCTACAGCCTGGAAGGAAAGCGCACGTGCATGCCCCGACTCGAGACGAGGCCTGACTCCCCTGGGGAGATTCCAGAAGTACCCACAGATCCATGTCAGCCCCTGAGAGGAATCCTCGGTTCCGGCCCTGACTCCACACAAGGTTTTTGGCCCTGGTATCGACGGGAGAGGAATCCCGAGAGGCCCCCTAGCAACTCTCATGGGGACTGGCCTCTCCTGAGGCCAACAGGGGGGGTCCCTGAGGTCCCCGTCGTAACTCGAGAACACCTGCCGCAACTCGAGAAAATCCAGGAAGTTCTCCCTTCCAGGCGAGATGAGGCCTATTTCCGATGAGGCGTCTGGAGACTAATGACACCTAACCTCTGGAACTTCGAAAGGGTCTTTCACACCCTTGCTGAACTCAAGAAGTTCACCGCCATACCCGTCTCCACTCGAGAGGAAGCACGATGGTCCCGCCCACATCCAGAGGAGCCCCGTTTCCCCCTCGGAGCTCGAGATGAGGGATCCTTTCCCTGCTTTCAACGGGAAAGAATTCTCGGCGTTCCCGTCGCATCTCAAGAGGAGGCACTCTCGATAGGAAAGGCGAGAGGAACTCCATGGTCGTAACACCATTCCAAGAGTCCCCCAGATGTCTCAGTCCATTCCAGAGGAACCTCTTTGCCCTGCACTTGCTCATCTTTCACGCCGAGGATCGACGCACACCACGGTGGCACGTGGGACAGCCCTGTGGGAAAGCCTCGAGGGAAAGCCTCGAGGGAAAACCACAGATCCTTTGATCCAAGCCACGGGAAGCGTGACATTGCTGCTACAGCCTGGAAGGAAAGCGCACGTGCATGCCCCCACTCGAGACGAGGCCTGACTCCCCTGGGGAGACTCCACAAGTACCCAAAGATCCATGTCAGCCCATGAGAGGAATCCTCGGTTCCGGCCCTGACTGCACACAAGGTTTTTGGCCCCGGTATCGACGGGAGAGGAATCCCGAGAGGCCCCCCAGCAACTCGCATGGGGACTGGCCTCTCCTGAGGCCACCAGGGCGGGTCCCTGAGGTCCCCGTCGTAACTCGAGAACACCTGCCGCAACTCGAGAAAATCCAGGAAGTTCTCCCTTCCAGGCGAGATGAGGCCTATTTCCGATGAGGCGTCTGGAGACTAATGACACCTAACCTCTGGAACTTCGAAAGGGTCTTTCACACCCTTGCTGCAACTCAAGAAGTTCACCGCCATACCCGTTTCCACTCGAGAGGAAGGACGATGGTCCCGCCCACATCCAGAGGAGCCGCGTTTCACCCTCGTAGCTCGAAATGAGGGATCCTTTCCCTGCTTTCAACGGGAAAGAATTCCCGTCGTTCCCGTCGCATCTCAAGAGGAGGCACTCTCAACAGGAAAGGCGAGAGGAACTCCATGGTCGTACCACCATTCCAAGAGTCCCCCAGATATCTCAGTCCATTCCAGAGGAACCTCTTTGCCGAGCACTGGCTCATCTTTAACGCCGAGGATCGACTCACACCACGGTGGCACGTGGGACAGCCCTGTGGGAAAGCCTCGAGGGAAAGCCTCGAGGGAAAGCCTCGAGGGAAAACCACAGATCCTTTGATCCACACCACGGGAAGCGTGACATTGCTGCTACAGCCTGGAAGGAAAGCACACGTGCATGCCCCCACGCGAGACGAAGCCTGACTCCCCTGTGGAGACTCCAGAAGTACCCAAAGATCCATGTCAGCCCCTGAGAGGAATCCTCGGTTCCGGCCCGGACTCCACACAAGGTTTTTGGCCCCGGTATCGACAGGAGAGGAATCCCGAGAGGCCCCTAGCAACTCGCATTGGGACTGGCCTCTCCTGAGGCCACCAGGGAGGGTCCCTGAGGTCCCAGTCGTAACTCGAGAACACCTGCCGCAACTCGAGAAAATCCAGGAAGTTCTCCCTTCCAGGCGAGATGAGGCCTATTTCCGATGAGGCGTCTGGAGACTAATGACACCTAACCTCTGGAACTTCGAAAGGGTCTTTCACACCCTTGCTTCAACTCAAGAAGTTCACCGCAATACCCGTCTCCACTCGAGTGGAAGCACGATGGTCCCGCCCACATGCAGAGGAGCCCCGTTTCCCCCTCGTAGCTCGAGATGTGGGATCCTTTCCCTGCTTTCAACGGGAAAGAATTCCCGGCATTCCCGTCGCATCTCAAGTGGAGGCACTCTCAACAGGAAAGGCGAGAGGAACTGCATGGTTGTACCACCAATCCAAGAGTCCCCCAGATGTCTCAGTCCATTCCACAGGAACCTCTTTGCCCTGCAGTGGCTCATCTTTCACGCCGAGGATCGACTCACACCATGGTGGCACGTGGGACAGCCCTGTGGGAAAGCCTCGAGGGAAAGCCTCGAGGGAAAATCACAGATCCTTTGATCAACGCCACGGGAAGCGTGACATTGCTGCTACTGCCTGGAAGGAAAGCCCACGTGCATGCCCCCACTCGAGACGAGGCCTGACTCCCCTGGGGAGACTCAAGAAGTACCCAAAGTTCCATGTCAGCCCCTGAGAGGAATCCTCGGTTCCGGCCCTGACTCCACACAAGGTTTTTGGCCCCGGTATCTATGGGAGAGGAATCCCGAGAGGCCCACTAGCAACTCGCATGGGGACTGGCCGTTCCTGAGGCCACCAAGGCGGTACCCTGAGGTTCCCGTCGTAACTCGAGAAAACCTGCCGCAACTCGAGAAAATCCAGGAAGTTCTCCCTTCCAGGCGAGATGAGGCCTATTTCGGATGAGGCGTCTGGAGACTAATGACACCTAACCTCTGGAACTTCGAAAGGGTCTTTCACACACTTGCTGCAACTCAAGAAGTTCACCGCCATACCCGTCTCCACTCGAGAGGAAGCACGATGGTCCCGCCCACATCCAGAGGAGCCCCGTTTCCCCCTCGTAGCTCGAGATGACGGATCCTTTCCCTGCTTTCAACGGGAAAGAATTCCCGGCGTTCCCGTCGCATCTCAAGAGGAGGCACTCTCAACAGGAAAGTCGAGAGGAACTCCATGGTCGTACCACCATTCCAAGAGTCCCCCAGATATCTCAGTCCATTCCAGAGGAACCTCTTTGCCCAGCACTGGCTCATCTTTAACGCCGAGGATCGACTCACACCACGGTGGCACGTGGGACAGCCCTGTGGGAAAGCCTCGAGGGAAAGCCTCGAGGGAAAGCCTCGAGGGAAAACCACAGATCCTTTGATCCACACCACGGGAAGCGTGACATTGCTGCTACAGCCTGGAAGGAAAGCACACGTGCATGCCCCCACTCGAGACGAAGCCTGACTCCCCTGTGGAGACTCCAGAAGTACCCAAAGATCCATGTCAGCCCCTGAGAGGAATCCTCGGTTCCGGCCCGGACTCCAAACAAGGTTTTTGGCCCCGGTATCGACAGGAGAGGAATCCCGAGAGGCCCCTAGCAACTCGCATGGGGACTGGCCTCTCCTGAGGCCACCAGGGAGGGTCCCTGAGGTCCCAGTCGTAACTCGAGAACACCTGCCTCAACTCGAGAAAATCCAGGAAGTTCTCACTTCCAGGCGGGATGAGGCCTATTTCCGATGAGGCGTCTTAAGACTAATGACACCTAACCTCTGGAACTTCAAAAGGGTCTTTCACACCCTTGCTGCAACTCAAGAAGTTCACCGCCATACCCGTCTAGACTTGAGAGGAAGCACGATGGTCCCGCCCACATCCAGAGGAGCCCTGTTTCCCCCTCGTAGCTCGAGATGAGGGATCCTTTCCCTGCTTTCAAAGGGAAAGAATTCCCGGCTTTCCCGTCGCATCTCAAGAGGAGGCACTCTCAACAGGAATGGCGAGAGTAACTCCATGGTCGTACCACCATTCCAAGAGTCCCCCAGATGTCTCAGTCCATTCCAGAGGAACCTCTTTGCCCTGCACTGGCTCATCTTTCACGCCGAGGATCGACTCACACCACGGTGGCACGTGGGACAGCCCTGTGGGAAAGCCTCGAGGGAAAACCACATATCCTTTGATCCACGCGACGGGAAGAGTGACATTGCTGCTACAGCCTGGAAGGAAAGCGCACGTGCATGCCCCGACTCGAGACGAGGCCTGACTCCCCTGGGGAGATTCCAGAAGTACCCACAGATCCATGTCAGCCCCTGAGAGGAATCCTCGGTTCCGGCCCTGACTCCACACAAGGTTTTTGGCCCTGGTATCGACGGGAGAGGAATCCCGAGAGGCCCCCTAGCAACTCTCATGGGGACTGGCCTCTCCTGAGGCCAACAGGGGGGGTCCCTGAGGTCCCCATCGTAACTCGAGAACACCTGCCGCAACTCGAGAAAATCCAGGAAGTTCTCCCTTCCAGGCGAGATGAGGCCTATTTCCGATGAGGCGTCTGGAGACTAATGACACCTAACCTCTGGAACTTCGAAAGGGTCTTTCACACCCTTGCTGAACTCAAGAAGTTCACCGCCATACCCGTCTCCACTCGAGAGGAAGCACGATGGTCCCGCCCACATCCAGAGGAGCCCCGTTTCCCCCTCGGAGCTCGAGATGAGGGATCCTTTCCCTGCTTTCAACGGGAAAGAATTCTCGGCGTTCCCGTCGCATCTCAAGAGGAGGCACTCTCGATAGGAAAGGCGAGAGGAACTCCATGGTAGTAACACCATTCCAAGAGTCCCCCAGATGTCTCAGTCCATTCCAGAGGAACCTCTTTGCCCTGCACTTGCTCATCTTTCACGCCGAGGATCGACGCACACCACGGTGGCACGTGGGACAGCCCTGTGGGAAAGCCTCGAGGGAAAGCCTCGAGGGAAAACCACAGATCCTTTGATCCAAGCCACGGGAAGCGTGACATTGCTGCTACAGCCTGGAAGGAAAGCGCACGTGCATGCCCCCACTCGAGACGAGGCCTGACTCCCCTGGGGAGACTCCACAAGTACCCAAAGATCCATGTCAGCCCATGAGAGGAATCCTCGGTTCCGGCCCTGACTGCACACAAGGTTTTTGGCCCCGGTATCGACGGGAGAGGAATCCCGAGAGGCCCCCCAGCAACTCGCATGGGGACTGGCCTCTCCTGAGGCCACCAGGGCGGGTCCCTGAGGTCCCCGTCGTAACTCGAGAACACCTGCCGCAACTCGAGAAAATCCAGGAAGTTCTCCCTTCCAGGCGAGATGAGGCCTATTTCCGATGAGGCGTCTGGAGACTAATGACACCTAACCTCTGGAACTTCGAAAGGGTCTTTCACACCCTTGCTGCAACTCAAGAAGTTCACCGCCATACCCGTTTCCACTCGAGAGGAAGGACGATGGTCCCGCCCACATCCAGAGGAGCCGCGTTTCACCCTCGTAGCTCGAAATGAGGGATCCTTTCCCTGCTTTCAACGGGAAAGAATTCCCGTCGTTCCCGTCGCATCTCAAGAGGAGGCACTCTCAACAGGAAAGGCGAGAGGAACTCCATGGTCGTACCACCATTCCAAGAGTCCCCCAGATATCTCAGTCCATTCCAGAGGAACCTCTTTGCCCAGCACTGGCTCATCTTTAACGCCGAGGATCGACTCACACCACGGTCGCACGTGGGACAGCCCTGTGGGAAAGCCTCGAGGGAAAGCCTCGAGGGAAAGCCTCGAGGGAAAACCACAGATCCTTTGATCCACACCACGGGAAGCGTGACATTGCTGCTACAGCCTGGAAGGAAAGCACACGTGCATGCCCCCACGCGAGACGAAGCCTGACTCCCCTGTGGAGACTCCAGAAGTACCCAAAGATCCATGTCAGCCCCTGAGAGGAATCCTCGGTTCCGGCCCGGACTCCACACAAGGTTTTTGGCCCCGGTATCGACAGGAGAGGAATCCCGAGAGGCCCCTAGCAACTCGCATTGGGACTGGCCTCTCCTGAGGCCACCAGGGAGGGTCCCTGAGGTCCCAGTCGTAACTCGAGAACACCTGCCTCAACTCGAGAAAATCCAGGAAGTTCTCACTTCCAGGCGGGATGAGGCCTATTTCCGATGAGGCGTCTTAAGACTAATGACACCTAACCTCTGGAACTTCAAAAGGGTCTTTCACACCCTTGCTGCAACTCAAGAAGTTCACCGCCATACCCGTCTAGACTTGAGAGGAAGCACGATGGTCCCGCCCACATCCAGAGGAGCCCTGTTTCCCCCTCGTAGCTCGAGATGAGGGATCCTTTCCCTGCTTTCAAAGGGAAAGAATTCCCGGCTTTCCCGTCGCATCTCAAGAGGAGGCACTCTCAACAGGAAAGGCGAGAGTAACTCCATGGTCGTACCACCATTCCAAGAGTCCCCCAGATGTCTCAGTCCATTCCAGAGGAACCTCTTTGCCCTGCACTGGCTCATCTTTCACGCCGAGGATCGACTCACACCACGGTGGCACGTGGGACAGCCCTGTGGGAAAGCCTCGAGGGAAAACCACATATCCTTTGATCCACGCGATGGGAAGAGTGACATTGCTGCTACAGCCTGGAAGGAAAGCGCACGTGCATGCCCCGACTCGAGACGAGGCCTGACTCCCCTGGGGAGATTCCAGAAGTACCCACAGATCCATGTCAGCCCCTGAGAGGAATCCTCGGTTCCGGCCCTGACTCCACACAAGGTTTTTGGCCCTGGTATCGACGGGAGAGGAATCCCGAGAGGCCCCCTAGCAACTCTCATGGGGACTGGCCTCTCCTGAGGCCAACAGGGGGGGTCCCTGAGGTCCCCGTCGTAACTCGAGAACACCTGCCGCAACTCGAGAAAATCCAGGAAGTTCTCCCTTCCAGGCGAGATGAGGCCTATTTCCGATGAGGCGTCTGGAGACTAATGACACCTAACCTCTGGAACTTCGAAAGGGTCTTTCACACCCTTGCTGAACTCAAGAAGTTCACCGCCATACCCGTCTCCACTCGAGAGGAAGCACGATGGTCCCGCCCACATCCAGAGGAGCCCCGTTTCCCCCTCGGAGCTCGAGATGAGGGATCCTTTCCCTGCTTTCAACGGGAAAGAATTCTCGGCGTTCCCGTCGCATCTCAAGAGGAGGCACTCTCGATAGGAAAGGCGAGAGGAACTCCATGGTCGTAACACCATTCCAAGAGTCCCCCAGATGTCTCAGTCCATTCCAGAGGAACCTCTTTGACCTGCACTTGCTCATCTTTCACGCCGAGGATCGACGCACACCACGGTGGCACGTGGGACAGCCCTGTGGGAAAGCCTCGAGGGAAAGCCTCGAGGGAAAACCACAGATCCTTTGATCCAAGCCACGGGAAGCGTGACATTGCTGCTACAGCCTGGAAGGAAAGCGCACGTGCATGCCCCCACTCGAGACGAGGCCTGACTCCCCTGGGGAGACTCCAGAAGTACCCAAAGATCCATGTCAGCCCATGAGAGGAATCCTCGGTTTCGGCCCTGACTGCACACAAGGTTTTTGGCCCCGGTATCGACGGGAGAGGAATCCCGAGAGGCCCCCCAGCAACTCGCATGGGGACTGGCCTCTCCTGAGGCCACCAGGGCGGGTCCCTGAGGTCCCCGTCGTAACTCGAGAACACCTGCCGCAACTCGAGAAAATCCAGGAAGTTCTCCCTTCCAGGCGAGATGAGGCCTATTTCCGATGAGGCGTCTGGAGACTAATGACACCTAACCTCTGGAACTTCGAAAGGGTCTTTCACACCCTTGCTGCAACTCAAGAAGTTCACCGCCATACCCGTTTCCACTCGAGAGGAAGGACGATGGTCCCGCCCACATCCAGAGGAGCCGCGTTTCACCCTCGTAGCTCGAAATGAGGGATCCTTTCCCTGCTTTCAACGGGAAAGAATTCCCGTCGTTCCCGTCGCATCTCTAGAGGAGGCACTCTCAACAGGAAAGGCGAGAGGAACTCCATGGTCGTACCACCATTCCAAGAGTCCCCCAGATGTCTCAGTCCATTCCAGAGGAACCTCTTTGCCCTGCACTGGCTCATCTTTCACGCCGAGGATCGACTCACACCACGGTGGCACGTTGGAGAGCCCTGTGGGAAAGCCTCGAGGGAAAGCCTCCAGGGAAAACCACAGATCCTTGGATCCACGCCACGGGAAGCGTGACATTGCTGCTACAGCCTGGAAGGAAAGCGCACGTGCATGCCCCCACTCGAGACGAGGCCTGACTCCCCTGGGGAGACTCCAGAAGTACCCAAAGATCCATGTCAGCCCCTGAGAGGAATCCTCGGTTCCGGCCCTGACTCCACACAAGGTTTTTGGCCCCGGTATCGAAGGGAGAGGAATCCCGAGAAGCCCCCTAGCACCTCGCATGGGGACTGGCCTCTCCTGAGGCCACCAGGGCGGGTCCCTGAAGTCCCCGTCGCAACTCGAGAACACCTGCCTCAACTCGAGAAAATCCAGGAAGTTCTCCCTTCCAGGCGAGATGAGGCCTATTTCCGATGAGGCGTCTGGAGACTAATGACACCTAACCTCTGGAACTTCGAAAGGGTCTTTCACACCCTTGCTGCAACTCAAGAAGTTCACCGCCATACCCGTCTCCACTCGAGAGGAAGCACGATGGTCCCGCCCACATCCAGAGGAGCCCCGTTTCCCCCTCGGAGCTCGAGATGTGGGATCCTTTCCCTGCTTTCAACGGGAAAGAATTCCCGGCGATCCCGTCGCATCTCAAGAGGAGGCACTCTAAACAGGAAAGGCGAGAGGAAC
Organism: Capricornis sumatraensis; assembly: GCF_032405125.1. NCBI lineage: Eukaryota > Metazoa > Chordata > Mammalia > Artiodactyla > Bovidae > Capricornis > Capricornis sumatraensis. The sequence continues at coordinate 6,457,295 of NW_027184612.1, forward strand.
TCCATGGTCGTACCACCGTTCCAAGAGTCCCCCACATGTCTCAGTCCATTCCAGAGGAACCTCTTTGCCCTGCACTGGCTCATCTTTCACGCCGAGGATCGACTCACACCACGGTGGCACGTGGGACAGCCCTGTGGGAAAGCCTCGAGGGAAAGCCTCGAGGGAAAACCACAGATGCTTTGATCCACGGGACGGGAAGCGTGACATTGCTGCTGCAGCTGGAAGGAAAGCGCACGTGCATGCCCCCTCTCGAGATGAGGCCTGACTCCCCTGGGGAGACTCCAGAAGTACCCAAAGATCCATGGCAGCCCCTGAGAGGAATCCTCGTTTCCGGCCCTTACTGCACACAAGGTTTTTAGCCCCGGTATCGACGGAAGAGGAATCCCGAGAGGCCCCCTAGCACCTCGCATGGGGACTGGCCTCTCCTGAGGGCACCAGGACGGGTCCCTGAGGTCCCCGTCGTAACTCGAGAACACCTGCCGCATCTCGAGAAAATCCAGGAAGTTCTCCCTTCTAGGCGAGATGAGGCCTATTTCCGATGAGGCGTCTGGAGACTAATGACACCTAACCTCTGGAACTTCGAAAGGGTCTTTCACACACTTGCTGCAACTCAAGAAGTTCACCGCCATACCCGTCTCCACTCGAGAGGAAGCACGATGGTCCCGCCCACATCCAGAGGAGCCCCGTTTCCCCCTCGTAGCTCGAGATGACGGATCCTTTCCCTGCTTTCAACGGGAAAGAATTCCCGGCGTTCCCGTCGCATCTCAAGAGGAGGCACTCTCAACAGGAAAGTCGAGAGGAACTCCATGGTCGTACCACCATTCCAAGAGTCCCCCAGATATCTCAGTCCATTCCAGAGGAACCTCTTTGCCCAGCACTGGCTCATCTTTAACGCCGAGGATCGACTCACACCACGGTGGCACGTGGGACAGCCCTGTGGGAAAGCCTCGAGGGAAAGCCTCGAGGGAAAGCCTCGAGGGAAAACCACAGATCCTTTGATCCACACCACGGGAAGCGTGACATTGCTGCTACAGCCTGGAAGGAAAGCACACGTGCATGCCCCCACTCGAGACGAAGCCTGACTCCCCTGTGGAGACTCCAGAAGTACCCAAAGATCCATGTCAGCCCCTGAGAGGAATCCTCGGTTCCGGCCCGGACTCCAAACAAGGTTTTTGGCCCCGGTATCGACAGGAGAGGAATCCCGAGAGGCCCCTAGCAACTCGCATGGGGACTGGCCTCTCCTGAGGCCACCAGGGAGGGTCCCTGAGGTCCCAGTCGTAACTCGAGAACACCTGCCTCAACTCGAGAAAATCCAGGAAGTTCTCACTTCCAGGCGGGATGAGGCCTATTTCCGATGAGGCGTCTTAAGACTAATGACACCTAACCTCTGGAACTTCAAAAGGGTCTTTCACACCCTTGCTGCAACTCAAGAAGTTCACCGCCATACCCGTCTAGACTTGAGAGGAAGCACGATGGTCCCGCCCACATCCAGAGGAGCCCTGTTTCCCCCTCGTAGCTCGAGATGAGGGATCCTTTCCCTGCTTTCAAAGGGAAAGAATTCCCGGCTTTCCCGTCGCATCTCAAGAGGAGGCACTCTCAACAGGAAAGGCGAGAGTAACTCCATGGTCGTACCACCATTCCAAGAGTCCCCCAGATGTCTCAGTCCATTCCAGAGGAACCTCTTTGCCCTGCACTGGCTCATCTTTCACGCCGAGGATCGACTCACACCACGGTGGCACGTGGGACAGCCCTGTGGGAAAGCCTCGAGGGAAAACCACATATCCTTTGATCCACGCGACGGGAAGAGTGACATTGCTGCTACAGCCTGGAAGGAAAGCGCACGTGCATGCCCCGACTCGAGACGAGGCCTGACTCCCCTGGGGAGATTCCAGAAGTACCCACAGATCCATGTCAGCCCCTGAGAGGAATCCTCGGTTCCGGCCCTGACTCCACACAAGGTTTTTGGCCCTGGTATCGACGGGAGAGGAATCCCGAGAGGCCCCCTAGCAACTCTCATGGGGACTGGCCTCTCCTGAGGCCAACAGGGGGGGTCCCTGAGGTCCCCATCGTAACTCGAGAACACCTGCCGCAACTCGAGAAAATCCAGGAAGTTCTCCCTTCCAGGCGAGATGAGGCCTATTTCCGATGAGGCGTCTGGAGACTAATGACACCTAACCTCTGGAACTTCGAAAGGGTCTTTCACACCCTTGCTGAACTCAAGAAGTTCACCGCCATACCCGTCTCCACTCGAGAGGAAGCACGATGGTCCCGCCCACATCCAGAGGAGCCCCGTTTCCCCCTCGGAGCTCGAGATGAGGGATCCTTTCCCTGCTTTCAACGGGAAAGAATTCTCGGCGTTCCCGTCGCATCTCAAGAGGAGGCACTCTCGATAGGAAAGGCGAGAGGAACTCCATGGTAGTAACACCATTCCAAGAGTCCCCCAGATGTCTCAGTCCATTCCAGAGGAACCTCTTTGCCCTGCACTTGCTCATCTTTCACGCCGAGGATCGACGCACACCACGGTGGCACGTGGGACAGCCCTGTGGGAAAGCCTCGAGGGAAAGCCTCGAGGGAAAACCACAGATCCTTTGATCCAAGCCACGGGAAGCGTGACATTGCTGCTACAGCCTGGAAGGAAAGCGCACGTGCATGCCCCCACTCGAGACGAGGCCTGACTCCCCTGGGGAGACTCCACAAGTACCCAAAGATCCATGTCAGCCCATGAGAGGAATCCTCGGTTCCGGCCCTGACTGCACACAAGGTTTTTGGCCCCGGTATCGACGGGAGAGGAATCCCGAGAGGCCCCCCAGCAACTCGCATGGGGACTGGCCTCTCCTGAGGCCACCAGGGCGGGTCCCTGAGGTCCCCGTCGTAACTCGAGAACACCTGCCGCAACTCGAGAAAATCCAGGAAGTTCTCCCTTCCAGGCGAGATGAGGCCTATTTCCGATGAGGCGTCTGGAGACTAATGACACCTAACCTCTGGAACTTCGAAAGGGTCTTTCACACCCTTGCTGCAACTCAAGAAGTTCACCGCCATACCCGTTTCCACTCGAGAGGAAGGACGATGGTCCCGCCCACATCCAGAGGAGCCGCGTTTCACCCTCGTAGCTCGAAATGAGGGATCCTTTCCCTGCTTTCAACGGGAAAGAATTCCCGTCGTTCCCGTCGCATCTCAAGAGGAGGCACTCTCAACAGGAAAGGCGAGAGGAACTCCATGGTCGTACCACCATTCCAAGAGTCCCCCAGATATCTCAGTCCATTCCAGAGGAACCTCTTTGCCCAGCACTGGCTCATCTTTAACGCCGAGGATCGACTCACACCACGGTGGCACGTGGGACAGCCCTGTGGGAAAGCCTCGAGGGAAAGCCTCGAGGGAAAGCCTCGAGGGAAAACCACAGATCCTTTGATCCACACCACGGGAAGCGTGACATTGCTGCTACAGCCTGGAAGGAAAGCACACGTGCATGCCCCCACGCGAGACGAAGCCTGACTCCCCTGTGGAGACTCCAGAAGTACCCAAAGATCCATGTCAGCCCCTGAGAGGAATCCTCGGTTCCGGCCCGGACTCCACACAAGGTTTTTGGCCCCGGTATCGACAGGAGAGGAATCCCGAGAGGCCCCTAGCAACTCGCATTGGGACTGGCCTCTCCTGAGGCCACCAGGGAGGGTCCCTGAGGTCCCAGTCGTAACTCGAGAACACCTGCCTCAACTCGAGAAAATCCAGGAAGTTCTCACTTCCAGGCGGGATGAGGCCTATTTCCGATGAGGCGTCTTAAGACTAATGACACCTAACCTCTGGAACTTCAAAAGGGTCTTTCACACCCTTGCTGCAACTCAAGAAGTTCACCGCCATACCCGTTTCCACTCGAGAGGAAGGACGATGGTCCCGCCCACATCCAGAGGAGCCGCGTTTCACCCTCGTAGCTCGAAATGAGGGATCCTTTCCCTGCTTTCAACGGGAAAGAATTCCCGTCGTTCCCGTCGCATCTCTAGAGGAGGCACTCTCAACAGGAAAGGCGAGAGGAACTCCATGGTCGTACCACCATTCCAAGAGTCCCCCAGATGTCTCAGTCCATTCCAGAGGAACCTCTTTGCCCTGCACTGGCTCATCTTTCACGCCGAGGATCGACTCACACCACGGTGGCAGGTTGGAGAGCCCTGTGGGAAAGCCTCGAGGGAAAGCCTCCAGGGAAAACCACAGATCCTTGGATCCACGCCACGGGAAGCGTGACATTGCTGCTACAGCCTGGAAGGAAAGCGCACGTGCATGCCCCCACTCGAGACGAGGCCTGACTCCCCTGGGGAGACTCCAGAAGTACCCAAAGATCCATGTCAGCCCCTGAGAGGAATCCTCGGTTCCGGCCCTGACTCCACACAAGGTTTTTGGCCCCGGTATCGAAGGGAGAGGAATCCCGAGAAGCCCCCTAGCACCTCGCATGGGGACTGGCCTCTCCTGAGGCCACCAGGGCGGGGCCCTGAAGTCCCCGTCGCAACTCGAGAACACCTGCCTCAACTCGAGAAAATCCAGGAAGTTCTCCCTTCCAGGCGAGATGAGGCCTATTTCCGATGAGGCGTCTGGAGACTAATGACACCTAACCTCTGGAACTTCGAAAGGGTCTTTCACACCCTTGCTGCAACTCAAGAAGTTCACCGCCATACCCGTCTCCACTCGAGAGGAAGCACGATGGTCCCGCCCACATCCAGAGGAGCCCCGTTTCCCCCTCGGAGCTCGAGATGTGGGATCCTTTCCCTGCTTTCAACGGGAAAGAATTCCCGGCGATCCCGTCGCATCTCAAGAGGAGGCACTCTAAACAGGAAAGGCGAGAGGAACTCCATGGTCGTACCACCGTTCCAAGAGTCCCCCACATGTCTCAGTCCATTCCAGAGGAACCTCTTTGCCCTGCACTGGCTCATCTTTCACGCCGAGGATCGACTCACACCACGGTGGCACGTGGGACAGCCCTGTGGGAAAGCCTCGAGGGAAAGCCTCGAGGGAAAACCACAGATGCTTTGATCCACGGGACGGGAAGCGTGACATTGCTGCTGCAGCTGGAAGGAAAGCGCACGTGCATGCCCCCTCTCGAGATGAGGCCTGACTCCCCTGGGGAGACTCCAGAAGTACCCAAAGATCCATGGCAGCCCCTGAGAGGAATCCTCGTTTCCGGCCCTTACTGCACACAAGGTTTTTAGCCCCGGTATCGACGGAAGAGGAATCCCGAGAGGCCCCCTAGCACCTCGCATGGGGACTGGCCTCTCCTGAGGGCACCAGGACGGGTCCCTGAGGTCCCCGTCGTAACTCGAGAACACCTGCCGCATCTCGAGAAAATCCAGGAAGTTCTCCCTTCTAGGCGAGATGAGGCCTATTTCCGATGAGGCGTCTGGAGACTAATGACACCTAACCTGTGGAACTTCGAAAGGGTCTTTCACACCCTTGCTGCAACTCAAGAAATTCACCGCCATACCCGTTTCCACTCGAGAGGAAGCACGATGGTCCCACCCACATCAGGAAGAGCCCCGTTTCCCCCTCGTAGCTCGAGATGAGGGATCCTTTCCCTGCTTTCAACGGGAACGAATTCCCGGCGTTCCCGTCACATCTCAAGAGGAGGCACTCTCCACAGGAAAGGCGAGAGGAACTCCATGGTCGTACCACCATTCCAAGAGTCCCCCAGATGTCTCAGTCCATTCCAGAGGAAGCTCTTTGCCCTGCACTGGCTCATCTTTCACGCCGAGGATCGACTCACACCACGGTGGCACGTGGGACAGCCCTGTGGGAAAGCCTCGAGGGAAAGCCTCGAGGGAAAACCACAGATCCTTTGATCCACGCCACCGGAAGCGTGACATTGCTGCTGCAGCCTGGAAGGGAAGCGCACGTGCATGCCCCCACTCGAGACGAGGCCTGACTCCCCTGGGGAGACTCCACAAGTACCCAAAGATCCATGTAAGCCCCTGAGAGGAATCCTCGGTTCCGGCCCTGACTCCACACAAGGTTCTTGGCCCCGGTATCGACGGGAGAGGAATCCCGAGAGGCCCCCTAGCAACTCGCATGGGGACTGGCCTCTCCTGAGGCCACCAGGGCGGGTCCCTGAGGTCCCCGTCGTAACTCGAGAACACCTGCCGCAACTCGAGAAACTCCAGGAAGTTCTCCCTTCCAGGCGAGATGAGGCCTATTTCCGATGAGGCATCTGGAGACTAATGACACCTAACCTCTGGAACTTCGAAAGGGTCTTTCACACCCTTGCTGCAACTCAAGAATTTCACCGCCATACCCGTCTCCACTCGAGAGGAAGCACGATGGTCCCGCCCACATCCAGAGGAGCCCCGTTTCACCCTCGTAGCTCGAGATGAGGGATCCTTTCCCTGCTTTCAACGGGAAAGAATTCCCGGCGTTCCCGTCGCATCTCAAGAGGAGGCACTCTCAACAGGAAAGGCGAGAGGAACTCCATGGTCGTACCACCATTCCAAGAGTCCCCCAGATGTCTCAGTCCATTCCAGAGGAACCTCTTTGCCCTGCACTGGCTCATCTTTCACGCCGAGGATCGACTCACACCACGGTGGCACGTGGGACAGCCCTGTGGGAAAGCCTCGAGGGAAAGCCTCCAGGGAAAATCACAGATCCTTTGATCCACGCGACGGGAAGCGTGACATTGCTGCTACAGCCTGGAAGGAAAGCGCACGTGCATGCCCCGACTCGAGACGAGGCCTGACTCCCCTGGGGAGACTCCAGAAGTACCCAAAGATCCATGTCAGCCCCTGAGAGGAATCCTCGGTTCCGGCCCTGACTCAACACAATGTTTTTGGCCCCGGTATCGACGGGAGAGGAATCCCGAGAGGCCCCCTAGCACCTCGCATGGGGACTGGCCTCTCCTGAGGCCACCAGGGCGGGTCCCTGAGGTCCCCGTCGTAACTCGAGAACACATGCCGCAACTCGAGAAAATCCAGGAAGTTCTCCCTTCCAGTCGAGATGAGGCCTATTTCCGATGAGGCGTCTGGAGACTAATGACACCTAACATCTTTAACTTCGAAAGGGTCTTTCACACCCTTGCTGCAACTCAAGAAGTTCACCGCCATACCCGTCTCCACTCGAGAGGAAGCACGATGGTCCCGCCCACATCCAGAGGAGCCCCGTTTCCCCCTCGTAGCTCGAGATGAGGGATCAATTCCCTGCTTTCAACGGGAAAGAATTCCCAGCGTTCCCGTCGCATCTCAAGAGGAGGCACTCTCAACAGGAAAGGCGAGAGGAACTCCATGGTCGTACCACCATTCCAAGAGTCCCCCAGATGTCTCAGTTCATTCCAGAGGAAGCTCTTTGCCCTGCACTGGCTCATCTTTCACGCCGAGGATCGACTCACACCACGGTGGCACGTGGGACAGCCCTGTGGGAAAGCCTCGAGGGAAAGCCTCGAGGGAAAACCACAGATCCTTTGATCCACGCGACGGGAAGCGTGACATTGCTGCTACAGCCTGGAAGGAAAGCGCAGGTGCATGCCCCCACACGAGACGAGGCCTGACTCCCCTGGGGAGACTCCAGAAGTACCCAAAGATCCATGTCAGCCCCTGAGAGGAATCCTCGTTTCTGGCCCTGACTCCACACAAGGTTTTTGGCCCCGGTATCGAGGGGAGAGGAATCCCGAGAGGGCCCCTAGCAACTCGCATGGGGACTGGCCTCTCCTGAGGCCACCAGGGCGGGTCCCTGAGGTCCCCGCCGTAACTCGAGAACACCTGTCGCATCTCGAGAAAATCCAGGAAGTTCTCCCTTCTAGGCGAGATGAGGCCTATTTCCGATGAGGCGTCTGGAGACTAATGTCACCTAACCTCTGGAACTTCGAAAGGGTCTTTCACACCTTTGCTGCAACTCAAGAAGTTCACCGCCATACCCGTTTCCACTCGAGAGGAAGCACTATGGTCCCACCCACATCTGGAGGAGCCCCGTTTCCCCCTCGTAGCTCGAGATGAGGGATCCTTTCCCTGCTTTCAATGGGAACGAATTCCCGGCGTTCCCGTCGCATCTCAAGAGGAGGCACTCTCAACAGGAAAGGCGAGAGGAACTTCATGGTCGTACCACCATTCCAAGACTACCCCAGATGTCTCAGTCCATTCCAGAGGAACCTCTTTGCCCTGCACTGGCTCATCTTTCACGCCGAGGATCGACTCACACCACGGTGGCACGTGGGACAGCCCTGTGGGAAAGCCTCGATGGAAAGCTTCGAGGGAAAACCACAGATCCTTTGATCCACGCGACGGGAAGCGTGACATTGCTGCTACAGCCTGGAAGGAAAGCGCACGTGCATGCCCCCACTCGAGACGAGGCCTGACTCCCCTGGGGAGTCTTCAGAAGTACCCAAAGATCCATGTCAGCCCCTGAGAGGAATCCTCGGTTCCGGCCCTGACTCCACACAAGGTTTTTGGCCCCGGTATCGACGGGAGAGGAATCCCGAGAGGCCCCCTAGCAACTCGCATGGGGACTGGCCTCTCCTGAGGCCACCAGGGCGGGTCCCTGAGGTCCCCGTCGTAACTCGAGAACACCTGCCGCAACTCGAGAAAATCCAGGAAGTTCTCCCTTCCAGGCGAGATGAGGCCTATTTCCGATGAGGCGTCTGGAGACTAATGACACCTAACCTCTGGAACTTCGAAAGGGTCTTTCACACCCTTGCTGCAACTCAAGAAGTTCACCGCCATACGCGTCTCCACTCGAGAGGAAGCACGATGGTCCCGCCCACATCCAGAGGAGCCCCGTTTCCCCCTCGGAGCTCGAGATGAGGGATCCTTTCCCTACTTTCAACGGGAAAGAATTCCCGGCGTTCCCGTCGCATCTCAAGAGGAGGCACTCTCAACAGGAAAGGCGAGAGGAACTCCATGGTCGTACCACCATTCCGAGAGTCCCCCAGATGTCTCAGTCCATTCCAGAGGAACCTCTTTGCCCTGCACTGGCTCATCTTTCACGCCGAGGATCGACTCACACCACGGTGGCACGTGGGACAGCCCTGTGGGAAAGCCTCGAGGGATAGCCTCGAGGGAAAACCACAGATCATTTGATCCACGCGATGGGAAGCGTGACATTGCTGCTACAGCCTGGAAGGAAAGCGCACGTGCATGCCCCCGCTCGAGACAAGGCCTGACTCCCCTGGGGAGACTCCACAAGTACCAAAAAATCCATGTCAGCCCCTGAGAGGAATCCTCGGTTCCGGCCCTGATTCCACACAAGGTTTTTGGCCCCAGTATCGACGGGCGAGGAATCCCAAGAGGCTCCCTAGCAACTCGCATGGGGACTGGCCTCTCCTGAGGCCACCAGGGCGGGTCCCTGAGGTCCCCGTCGAAACTCGAGAACACCTGCCGCAACTCGAGAAAATCCAGAAAGTTCTCCCTTCCAGGCGAGATGAGGCCTATTTCCGATGAGGCGTCTGAAGACTAATGACACCTAACCTCTGGAACTTCGAAAGTGTCTTTCACACCCTTGCTGCAACTCAAGAAGATCACAGCCATACCAGTGTCCACTCGAGAGGAAGCACGATGGTCCCGCCCACATCCAGAGGAGCCCCGTTTCCCCCTCGTAGCTCGAGATGAGGGATCCTTTCCCTGCTTTCAACGGGAAAGAATTCCCGGCGTTCCCGTCGCATCTCAAGCGGAGGCACTCTCAACAGCAAAGGGAGAGGAACTCCATGGTCGTACCACCATTCCAAGAGTCCCCCAGATGTCTCAGTCCATTCCAGAGGAAGCTCTGTGCCCTGCACTGGCTCATCTTTCACGCCGAGGATCGACTCACACCACGGTGGCACGTGGGACAGCCCTGTGGGAAAGCCTCGATGGAAAGCCTCGAGGGAAAACCACAGATCATTTGATCCACGCGACGGGAAGCGTGACATTGTTGCTACAGCCTGGAAGGAAAGCGCAGGTGCATGCCCCCACACGAGACGAGGCCTGACTCCCCTGGGGAGACTCCAGAAGTACCCAAAGATCCATGTCAGCCCCTGAGAGGAATCCTCGTTTCTGGCCCTGACTCCACACAAGGTTTTTGGCCCCGGTATCGACGGGAGAGGAATCCCGAGAGGGCCCCTAGCAACTCGCATGGGGACTGGCCTCTCCTGAGGCCACCAGGGCGGGTCCCTGAGGTCCCCGTCGTAACTCGAGAACACCTGCCGCATCTCGAGAAAATCCAGGAAGTTCTCCCTTCTAGGCGAGATGAGGCCTATTTCCGATGAGGCGTCTGGAGACTAATGACACCTAACCTCTGGAACTTCGAAAGGGTCTTTCACACCCTTGCTGCAACTCAAGAAGTTCACCGCCATACCCGTTTCCACTCGAGAGGAAGCACTATGGTCCCACCCACATCAGGAGGAGCCCCGTTTCCCCCTCGTAGCTCGAGATGAGGGATCCTTTCCCTGCTTTCAACGGGAACAAATTCCTGGCGTTCCCGTCGCATCTCAAGAGGAGGCACTCTCAACAGGAAAGGCGAGAGGAACTCCATGGTCGTACCACCATTCCAAGAGTCCCCCAGATATCTCAGTCCATTCCAGAGGAGCCTCTTTGCCCTGCACTGGCTCATCTTTCACGCCGAGGATCGACTCACACCACGGTGGCACGTGGGACAGCCCTGTGGGAAAGCCTCGAGGGAAAGCCTCGAGGGAAAACCACAGATCCTTTGATCCACGCCACGGGAAGCGTGACATTGCTGCTACAGCCTGGAAGGAAAGCGCACGGGCATGCCCCCACTCGAGACGAGGCCTGACTCCCCTGGGGAGACTCCACAAGTACCCAAAGATCCATGTCAGCCCCTGAGAGGTATCCTCGGTTCCGGCCCTGACTCCACACAAGGTTTTTGGCCCCGGTATCGACGGGAGAGGAATCCCGAGAGGCCCCCTAGCAACTCGCATGGGGACTGGCCTCTCCTGAGGCCACCAGGGCGGGTCCCTGAGGTCCCCGTCGTAACTCGAGAACACCTGCCGCAACTCGAGAAAATCCAGGAAGTTCTCCCTTCCAGGCGAGATGAGGCCTATTTCCGATGAGGCGTCTGGAGACTAATGACACCTAACCTCTGGAACTTCGAAAGGGTCTTTCACACCCTTGCTGCAACTCAAGAAGTTCACCGCCATACCCGTCTCCACTCGAGAGGAAGCACGATGTTCCCGCCCACATCCAGAGGAGCCCCGTTTCCCCCTCGTAGCTCGAGATGAGGGATCCTTTCCCTGCTTTCAACGGGAAAGAATTCCCGGCGTTCCCGTCGCATTTCAAGAGGAGGCACTCTCAACAGGAAAGGCGAGAGGAACTCCATGGTCGTACCACCATTCCAAGAGTCCCCCAGATATCTCAGTCCATTCCAGAGGAGCCTCTTTGCCCTGCACTGGCTCATCTTTCACGCCGAGGATCGACTCACACCACGGTGGCACGTGGGACAGCCCTGTGGAAAGCCTCGAGGGAAAGCCTCGAGGGAAAACCACAGATCCTTTGATCCACGCGACGGGAAGCGTGACATTGCTGCTACAGCCTGGAAGGAAAGCGCACGTGCATGCCCCCACTCGAGACGAGGCCTGACTCCCCTGGGGAGACTCCAGAAGTACCCAAAGATCCATGTCAGCCCCTGAGAGGAATCCTCGGTTCCGGCCCTGAATCCACACAAGGTTTTTGGCCCCGGTATCGACGGGAGAGGAATCCCGAAAGGCCCCCTAGCAACTCGCATGGGGACTGGCCTCTCCTGAGGCCACCAGGGCGGGTCCCTGAGGTCCCCGTCGAAACTCGAGAACACCTGCCGAAACTCGAGAAAATCCAGGAAGTTCTCCCTTCCAGGCGAGATGAGGCCTATTTCCGATGAGGCGTCTGGAGACTAATGACACCTAACCTCTGAAACTTCGAAAGGGTCTTTCACACCCTTGCTGCAACTCAAGAAGTTCACCGCCATAACCGTCTCCACTCGAGAGGAAGCACGATGGTCCCGCACACATTCAGAGGAGCCCCGTTTCCCCCTCGTAGCTCGAGATGAGGGATCCTTTCCCTGCTTTCAACGGGAAAGAATTCCCGGCGTTCCCGTCGCATCTCAAGAGGAGGCACTCTCAACAGGAAAGGAGAGAGGAACTCCATGGTCGTACCACCATTCCAAGAGTCCCCCAGATGTCTCAGTCCATTCCAGAGGAACCTCTTTGCCCTGCACTGGCTCATCTTTCACGCCGAGGATCGACTCACAGCACGGTGGCACGTGGGATAGCCCTGTGGGAAAGCCTCGAGGGAAAGCCTCGAGGGAAAACCACAGATCCTTTGATCCACGCCACGGGAAGCGTGACATTGCTGCTACAGACTGGAAGGAAAGCGCACGTGCATGCCCCCACTCGAGATGAGGCCTGAATCCCCTGGGGAGATTCCAGAAGTACCCAAAGATCCATGTCAGCCCCTGAGAGTAATCCTCGTTTCCGGCCCTGACTTCACACAAGGTTTTTGGCCCCGGTATCGACGGGAGAGGAATCCCGAGAGGCCCCCTAGCAACTCGCATGGGGTCTGGCCTCTCCTGAGGCCACCAGGGCGTGTCCCTGAGGTCCCCGTTGTAACTCGAGAACACCTGCCGCATCTCGAGAAAATCCGGGAAGTTCTCCCTTCTAGGCGAGATGAGGCCTATTTCCGATGAGGCGTCTGGAGACTAATGACACCTAACCTCTGGAACTTCGAAAGGGTCTTTCACACCCTTGCTGCAACTCAAGAAGTTCACCGCCATAACCGTCTCCACTCGAGAGGAAGCACGATAGTCCCACCCACATCCAGAGGAGCCCCGTTTCCCCCTCGTAGCTCGAGATGAGGGATCCTTTCCCTGCTTTCAACGGGAAAGAATTCCCGGCGTTCCCGTCGCATCTCAAGAGGAGGCACTCTCAACAGGAAAGGCGAGAGGAACTCCATGGTCGTACCACCATTCCAAGAGTCCCCCAGATGTCTCAGTCCATTCCAGAGGAACCTCTTTGCCCTGCACTGGCTCATCTTTCATGCCGAGGATCGACTCACACCACGGTGGCACGTGGGACAGCCCTGTGGGAAAGCCTCGAGGGAAAGCCTCGAGGGAAAACCACAGATCCTTTGATCCACGCCACGGGAAGCGTGACATTGCTGCTACAGCCTGGAAGGAAAGCGCACGTGCATGCCCCCACTCGAGACGAGGCCTGACTCCCCTGGGGAGACTCCAGAAGTACCCAAAGATCCATGTCAGCCCCTGAGAGGAATCCTCGGTTCCGGCCCTGACTCAACACAAGGTTTTTGGCCCTGGTATCGACGGGAGAGGAATCCCGAGAGGCCCCCTAGCAACTCGCATGGGGACTGGCCTCTCCTGAGGCCACCAGGGCGGGTCCCTGAGGTCCCCGTCGTAACTCGAGAACACCTGCCGAAACTCGAGAAAATCCAGGAAGTTCTCCCTTCCAGGCGAGATGAGGCCTATTTCCGATGAGGCGTCTGGAGACTAATGACACCTAACCTCTGGAACTTCGAAAGGGTTTTTCACACCCTTGCTGCAACTCAAGAAGTTCACCGCCATACCCGTTTCCACTCGAGAGGAAGCACTATGGTCCCACCCACATCAGGAGGAGCCCCGTTTCGCCCTCGTAGCTCGAGATGAGGGATCCTTTCCCTGCTTTCAACGGGAACGAATTCCCGGCGTTCCCGTCGCATCTCAAGAGGAGGCACTCTCAAGAGGAAAGGCGAGAGGAACTCCATGGTCGTACCACCATTCCAGGAGTCCCCCAGATGTCTCAGTCCATTCCAGAGGAAGCTCTTTGCCCTGCACTGGCTCATCTTTCACGCCGAGGATCGACTCACACCACGGTGGCACGTGGGACAGCCCTGTGGGAAAGCCTCGAGGGAAAGCCTCGAGGGAAAACCACAGATCCTTTGATCCACGCCACGGGAAGCGTGACATTGCTGCTACAGCCTGGAAGGAAAGCGCACGTGCATGCCCCCACTCGAGACGAGGCCTGACTCCCCTGGGGAGACTCCAGAAGTACCCAAAGATCCATGTCAGCCCCTGAGAGGAATCCTCGTTTCCGGCCCTGACTCCACACAAGGTTTTTGGCCCCGGTATCGACGAGAGAGGAATCCCGAGAAGCCCCCTAGCAACTCGCATGGGGACTGGCCTCTCCTGAGGCCACCAGGGCGGGTCCCTGAGGTCCCCGTCGAAACTCGAGAACACCTGCCGCATCTCGAGAAAATCCAGGAAGTTCTCCCTTCCAGGCGAGATGAGGCCTATTTCCGATGAGGCGTCTGGAGACTAATGACACCTAACCTCTGGAACTTCGAAAGGGTCTTTCACACCCTTGCTGCAACTCAAGACGTTCACCGCCATACCCGTCTCCACTCGAGAGGAAGCACGATGGTCCCGCCCACATCCAGAGGAGCCCCGTTTCCCCCTCGTAGCTCGAGATGAGGGATCCTTTCCCTGCTTTCAACGGGAACGAATTCCCGGCGTTCCCGTCGCATCTCAAAAGGAGGCACTCTCAACAGGAAAGGCGAGAGGAACTCCATGGTCGTACCACCATTCCAAGAGTCCCCCAGATGTCTCAGTCCATTCCAGAGGAAGTTCTTTGCCCTGCACTGGCTCATCTTTCATGCCGAGGATCGACTCACACCACGGTGGCACGTGGGACAGCCCTGTGGGAAAGCCTCGAGGGAAAGCCTCGAGGGAAAACCACAGATCCTATGATCCACGCCACGGGAAGGGTGACATTGCTGCTACAGCCTGGATGGAAAGCGCACGTGCATGCCCCCACTCGAGACGAGGACTGACTCCCCTGGGGAGACTCCAGAAGTACCCAAAGATCCATGTCAGCCCCTGAGAGGAATCCTCGGTTCCGGCCCTGACTCCACACAAGGTTTTTGGCCCCGGTATCGACGGGAGAGGAATCCCGAGAGGCCCCCTAGCAACTCGCATGGGGTCTGGCCTCTCCTGAGGCCACCAGGGCGGGTCCCTGAGGTCCCCGTCGTAACTCGAGAACACCTGCCGCAAATCGAGAAAATCCAGGAAGTTCTCCCTTCCAGGCGAGATGAGGCCTATTTCCGATGAGGCGTCTGGAGACTAATGACACCTAACATCTGTAACTTCGAAAGGGTCTTTCACACCCTTGCTGCAACTCAAGAAGTTCACCGCCATACCCGTCTCCACTCGAGAGGAAGCACGATGGTCCCGCCCACATCCAGAGGAGCCCCGTTTCCCCCTCGTAGCTCGAGATGAGGGATCAATTCCCTGCTTTCAACGGGAAAGAATTCCCGGCGTTCCCGTCGCATCTCAAGAGGAGGCACTCTCAACAGGAAAGGCGAGAGGAACTCCATGGTCGTACCACCATTCCAAGAGTCACCCAGATGTCTCAGTCCATTCCAGAGGAATCTCTTTGCCCTGCACTGGCTCATCTTTCACGCCTAGGATCGACTCACACCACAATGGCACGTGGGACAGCCCTTTGGGAAAGCCTTGAGGGAAAGCCTCGAGGGAAAACCACAGATCCTTTGATCCACGCGACGGGAAGCGTGACATTGCTGCTACAGTCTGGAAGGAAAGCGCACGTGCATGCCCCCACTCGAGACGAGGCCTGACTCCCCTGGGGAGACACCAGAAGTACCCAAAGATCCATGTCAACCCCTGAGAGGAATCCTCGGTTCCGGCCCTGACTCCACACAAGGATTTTGGCCCCGGTATCGACTGGAGAGGAATCCCGAGAGGCCCGCTAGCATCTCGCATGGGGACTGGCCTCTCCTGAGGCCACCAGGGCGGGTCCCTGAGGTCCCCGTCGTAACTCGAGAACAACTGCCACAACTCGAGAAAATCCAGGAAGTTCTCCCTTCCAGGCGAGATGAGGCCTATTTCCGATGAGGCGTCTGGAGACTAATGACACCTAACCTCTGGAACTTCGAAAGGGTCTTTCACACCCTTGCTGCAACTCAAGAATTTCACCGCCATACCCGTCTCCACTCGAGAGGAAGCACGATGGTCCCGCCCACATCCAGAGGAGCCCCGTTTCCCCCTCGTAGCTCGAGATGAGGGATCCTTTCCCTGCTTTCAACGGGAAAGAATTCCCGGCGTTCCCGTCGCATCTCAAGAGGAGGCACTCTCAACAGGAAAGGCGAGAGGAACTCCATGGTCGTACCACCATTCCAAGAGTCCCCCAGATGTCTCAGTCCATTCCAGAGGAAGCTCTTTGCCCTACACTGGCCCATCTTTCACGCCGAGGATCGACTCACACCACGGTGGCACGTGGGACAGCCCTGTGGGAAAGCCTCGAGGGAAAGCCTCGAGGGAAAATCGCAGATCCTTTGATCCACGAGACGGGAAGCGTGACATTGCTGCTACAGCCTGGAAGGAAAGCGCACGTGCATGCCCCCACTCGAGACGAGGCCTGACTCCCCTGGGGAGACTCCAGAAGTACCCAAAGATCCATGTCAGCCCCTGAGAGGAATCCTCGGTTCCGGAACTGACTCCACACAAGGATTTGGGCCCCGGTATCGACGGGAGAGGAATCCCGAGAGGCCCCCTAGCAACTCGCATGGGGACTGGCCTCCCCTGAGGCCACCAGGGCGGGTCCCTGAGGTCCCCGTCGAAACTCGAGAACACCTGCCGCAACTCGAGAAAATCCAGGAAGTTCTCCCTTCCAGGCGAGATGAGGCCTATTTCCGATGAGGCGTCTGGAGACTAATGACACCTAACCTCTGAAACTTCGAAAGGGTCTTTCACACCCTTGCTGCAACTCAAGAAGTTCACCATCATACCCGTCTCCACTCGAGAGGAAGCACGATGGTCCCGCCCACATCCAGAGGAGCCCCGTTTCCACCTCGCAGCTCGAGTTGAGGGATCCTTTCCCTGCTTTCAACGGGAAAGAATTCCCGGCGTTCCCGTCGTATCTCAAGAGTAGGCACTCTCAACAGGAAAGGCGAGAGGAACTCCATGGTCGTACCACCATTCCGAGAGTCCCCCAGATGTCTCAGTCCATTCCAGAGGAACCTCTTTGCCCTGCACTGGCTCATCTTTCACGCCGAGGATCGACTCACACCACGGTGGCACGTGGGACAGCCCTGTGGGAAAGCCTCGAGGGAAAGCCTCGAGGGAAAACCACAGATCCTTTGATCCACGGGACGGGAAGCGTGACATTGCTGCTACAGCCTGGAAGGAAAGCGCACGTGCATGCCCCCACTCGAGACGAGGCCTGACTCCCCTGGGGAGACTCCAGAAGTACCCAAAGATCCATGTCAGCCCCTGAGAGGAATCCTCGTTTCCGGCCCTGACTCCACACAAGGTTTTTGGCCCTGGTATCGACGGGAGAGGAATCCCGAGAGGCCCCCTAGCACCTCACATGGGGTCTGGCCTCTCCTGAGGCCACCAGGGCGGGTCCCTGAGGTCCCCGTCGTAACTCGAGAACACCTGCCGCAACTCGAGAAAATCCAGGAAGTTCTCCCTTCCCGGCGAGATGAGGCCTATTTCCGATGAGGCGTCTGGAGACTAATGACACCTAACCTCTGGAACTTCGAAAGGGTCTTTCACACCCTTGCTGCAACTCAAGAAGTTCACCGCCATACCCGTCTCCACTCGAGAGGAAGCACGATAGTCCCACCCACATCCAGAGGAGCCCCGTTTCCCCCTCGTAGCTCGAGATGAGGGATCCTTTCCCTGCTTTCAACGGGAAAGAATTCCCGGCGTTCCCGTCGCATCTCAAGAGGAGGCACTCTCAACAGGAAAGGCGAGAGGAACTCCATGGTCGTACCACCATTCCAAGAGTCCCCCAGATGTCTCAGTCCATTCCAGAGGAACCTCTTTGCCCTGCACTGGCTCATCTTTCACGCCGAGGATCGACTCACACCACGGTGGCACGTGGGACAGCCCTGTGGGAAAGCCTCGAGGGAAAGCCTCGAGGGAAAACCACAGATCCTTTGATCCACGCCACGGGAAGCGTGACATTGCTGCTACAGCCTGGAAGGAAAGCGCACGTGCATGCCCCCACTCGAGACGAGGCCTGACTCCCCTGGGGAGACTCCAGAAGTACCCAAAGATCCATGTCAGCCCCTGAGAGGAATCCTCGTTTCCGGCCCTGACTCCACACAAGGTTTTTGGCCCCGGTATCGACGAGAGAGGAATCCCGAGAAGCCCCCTAGCAACTCGCATGGGGACTGGCCTCTCCTGAGGCCACCAGGGCGGGTCCCTGAGGTCCCCGTCGAAACTCGAGAACACCTGCCGCATCTCGAGAAAATCCAGGAAGTTCTCCCTTCCAGGCGAGATGAGGCCTATTTCCGATGAGGCGTCTGGAGACTAATGACACCTAACCTCTGGAACTTCGAAAGGGTCTTTCACACCCTTGCTGCAACTCAAGACGTTCACCGCCATACCCGTCTCCACTCGAGAGGAAGCACGATGGTCCCGCCCACATCCAGAGGAGCCCCGTTTCCCCCTCGTAGCTCGAGATGAGGGATCCTTTCCCTGCTTTCAACGAGAACGAATTCCCGGCGTTCCCGTCGCATCTCAAAAGGAGGCACTCTCAACAGGAAAGGCGAGAGGAACTCCATGGTCGTACCACCATTCCAAGAGTCCCCCAGATGTCTCAGTCCATTCCAGAGGAAGTTCTTTGCCCTGCACTGGCTCATCTTTCATGCCGAGGATCGACTCACACCACGGTGGCACGTGGGACAGCCCTGTGGGAAAGCCTCGAGGGAAAGCCTCGAGGGAAAACCACAGATCCTATGATCCACGCCACGGGAAGGGTGACATTGCTGCTACAGCCTGGATGGAAAGCGCACGTGCATGCCCCCACTCGAGACGAGGACTGACTCCCCTGTGGAGACTCCAGAAGTACCCAAAGATCCATGTCAGCCCCTGAGAGGAATCCTCGGTTCCGGCCCTGACTCCACACAAGGTTTTTGGCCCCAGAATCGACGGGAGAGGAAATCCGAGAGGCCCCCTAGCAACTCGCATTCGGACTGGCCTCTCCTGAGGCCACCAGGGCGGGTCCCTGAGGTCCCCGTCGTAACTCGAGAACACCTGCCGCAATTCGAGAAAATCCAGGAAGTTCTCCCTTCCAGGCGAGATGAGGACTATTTCCGATGAGGCGTCAGGAGACTAATGACACCTAAACTCTGGAACTTCGAAAGGGTCTTTCACACCCTTGCTGCAACTCAAGAAGTTCACCGCCATACCCGTCTATACTCGAGAAGAAGCACGATGGTCCCGCCCACATCCAGAGGAGCCCCGTTTCCCCCTCGTAGCTCGAGATGAGGGATCCTTTCCCTGTTTTCAACGGGAAAAAATTCCCGGCGTTCCCATCGCATCTCAACAGGAGGCACTCTCAACAGGAAAGGCGAGAGGAACTCCATGGTCGTACCAGCATTCCGAGAGTCCCCCAGATGTCTCAGTCCATTCCAGAGGAACCTCTTTGCCCTGCACTGGCTCATCTTTCACGCCGAGGATCGACTCACACCACGGTGGCACGTGGGACAGCCCTGTGGGAAAGCCTCGATGGAAAGCCTCGAGGGAAAACGACAGATCGTTTGGTCCACGCGACGGGAAGCGTGACATTGCTGCTGCAGCCTGGAAGGAAAGCGCACGTGCATGCCCCCACTCGAGACGAGGCCTGACTCCCCTGGGGAGACTCCAGAAGTACCCAAAGGTCCATGTCAGCCCCTGAGAGGAATCCTCGGTTCCGGCCCTGACTCCACACAAGGTTTTTGGCCCCGGTATCGAAGGGAGAGGAATCCCGAGAGGCCCCCTAGCAACTCCATGGGGACTGGCCTCTCCTGAGGCCACCAGGGCGGGTCCCTGAGGTCCCCGTCGTAACTCGAGAACACCTGCTGCAACTCGAGAAAATCCAGGAAGTTCTCCCTTCCAGGCGAGATGAGGCCTATTTCCGATGAGGCGTCTGGAGACTAATGACACCTAACATCTGTAACTTCGAAAGGGTCTTTCACACCCTTGCTGCAACTCAAGAAGTTCACCGCCATACCCGTCTCCACTCGAGAGGAAGCACGATGGTCCCGCCCACATCCAGAGGAGCCCCGTTTCCCCCTCGTAGCTCGAGATGAGGGATCCTTTCCCTGCTTTCAACGGGAACGAATTCCCGGCGTTCCTGTCGCATCTCAAGAGGAGGCACTCTCAACAGGAAAGGCGAGAGGAACTCCATGGTCGTACCACCATTCCAAGAGTCCCCCAGATGTCTCAGTCCATTCCAGAGGAATCTCTTTGCCCTGCACTGGCTCATCTTTCACGCCTAGGATCGACTCACACCACAATGGCACGTGGGACAGCCCTGTGGGAAAGCCTTGAGGGAAAGCCTCGAGGGAAAACCACAGATCCTTTGATCCACGCGACGGGAAGCGTGACATTGCTGCTACAGTCTGGAAGGAAAGCGCACGTGCATGCCCCCACTCGAGACGAGGCCTGACTCCCCTGGGGAGACACCAGAAGTACCCAAAGATCCATGTCAACCCCTGAGAGGAATCCTCGGTTCCGGCCCTGACTCCACACAAGGATTTTGGCCCCGGTATCGACTGGAGAGGAATCCCGAGAGGCCCGCTAGCATCTCGCATGGGGACTGGCCTCTCCTGAGGCCACCAGGGCGGGTCCCTGAGGTCCCCGTCGTAACTCGAGAACAACTGCCACAACTCGAGAAAATCCAGGAAGTTCTCCCTTCCAGGCGAGATGAGGCCTATTTCCGATGAGGCGTCTGGAGACTAATGACACCTAACCTCTGGAACTTCGAAAGGGTCTTTCACACCCTTGCTGCAACTCAAGAATTTCACCGCCATACCCGTCTCCACTCGAGAGGAAGCACGATGGTCCCGCCCACATCCAGAGGAGCCCCGTTTCCCCCTCGTAGCTCGAGATGAGGGATCCTTTCCCTGCTTTCAACGGGAAAGAATTCCCGGCGTTCCCGTCGCATCTCAAGAGGAGGCAATCTCAACAGGAAAGGCGAGAGGAACTCCATGGTCGTACCACCATTCCAAGAGTCCCCCAGATGTCTCAGTCCATTCCAGAGGAAGCTCTTTGCCCTACACTGGCCCATCTTTCACGCCGAGGATCGACTCACACCACGGTGGCACGTGGGACAGCCCTGTGGGAAAGCCTCGAGGGAAAGCCTCGAGGGAAAATCGCAGATCCTTTGATCCACGAGACGGGAAGCGTGACATTGCTGCTACAGCCTGGAAGGAAAGCGCACGTGCATGCCCCCACTCGAGACGAGGCCTGACTCCCCTGGGGAGACTCCAGAAGTACCCAAAGATCCATGTCAGCCCCTGAGAGGAATCCTCGGTTCCGGAACTGACTCCACACAAGGATTTGGGCCCCGGTATCGACGGGAGAGGAATCCCGAGAGGCCCCCTAGCAACTCGCATGGGGACTGGCCTCCCCTGAGGCCACCAGGGCGGGTCCCTGAGGTCCCCGTCGAAACTCGAGAACACCTGCCGCAACTCGAGAAAATCCAGGAAGTTCTCCCTTCCAGGCGAGATGAGGCCTATTTCCGATGAGGCGTCTGGAGACTAATGACACCTAACCTCTGAAACTTCGAAAGGGTCTTTCACACCCTTGCTGCAACTCAAGAAGTTCACCATCATACCCGTCTCCACTCGAGAGGAAGCACGATGGTCCCGCCCACATCCAGAGGAGCCCCGTTTCCACCTCGCAGCTCGAGTTGAGGGATCCTTTCCCTGCTTTCAACGGGAAAGAATTCCCGGCGTTCCCGTCGTATCTCAAGAGGAGGCACTCTCAACAGGAAAGGCGAGAGGAACTCCATGGTCGTACCACCATTCCGAGAGTCCCCCAGATGTCTCAGTCCATTCCAGAGGAACCTCTTTGCCCTGCACTGGCTCATCTTTCACGCCGAGGATCGACTCACACCACGGTGGCACGTGGGACAGCCCTGTGGGAAAGCCTCGAGGGAAAGCCTCGAGGGAAAACCACAGATCCTTTGATCCACGGGACGGGAAGCGTGACATTGCTGCTACAGCCTGGAAGGAAAGCGCACGTGCATGCCCCCACTCGAGACGAGGCCTGACTCCCCTGGGGAGACTCCAGAAGTACCCAAAGATCCATGTCAGCCCCTGAGAGGAATCCTCGGTTCCGGCCCTGACTCCACACAAGGTTTTTGGCCCTGGTATCGACGGGAGAGGAATCCCGAGAGGCCCCCTAGCACCTCACATGGGGTCTGGCCTCTCCTGAGGCCACCAGGGCGGGTCCCTGAGGTCCCCGTCGTAACTCGAGAACACCTGCCGCAACTCGAGAAAATCCAGGAAGTTCTCCCTTCCCGGCGAGATGAGGCCTATTTCCGATGAGGCGTCTGGAGACTAATGACACCTAACCTCTGGAACTTCGAAAGGGTCTTTCACACCCTTGCTGCAACTCAAGAAGTTCACCGCCATACCCGTCTCCACTCGAGAGGAAGCACGATAGTCCCACCCACATCCAGAGGAGCCCCGTTTCCCCCTCGTAGCTCGAGATGAGGGATCCTTTCCCTGCTTTCAACGGGAAAGAATTCCCGGCGTTCCCGTCGCATCTCAAGAGGAGGCACTCTCAACAGGAAAGGCGAGAGGAACTCCATGGTCGTACCACCATTCCAAGAGTCCCCCAGATGTCTCAGTCCATTCCAGAGGAACCTCTTTGCCCTGCACTGGCTCATCTTTCACGCCGAGGATCGACTCACACCACGGTGGCACGTGGGACAGCCCTGTGGGAAAGCCTCGAGGGAAAGCCTCGAGGGAAAACCACAGATCCTTTGATCCACGCCACGGGAAGCGTGACATTGCTGCTACAGCCTGGAAGGAAAGCGCACGTGCATGCCCCCACTCGAGACGAGGCCTGACTCCCCTGGGGAGACTCCAGAAGTACCCAAAGATCCATGTCAGCCCCTGAGAGGAATCCTCGTTTCCGGCCCTGACTCCACACAAGGTTTTTGGCCCCGGTATCGACGAGAGAGGAATCCCGAGAAGCCCCCTAGCAACTCGCATGGGGACTGGCCTCTCCTGAGGCCACCAGGGCGGGTCCCTGAGGTCCCCGTCGAAACTCGAGAACACCTGCCGCATCTCGAGAAAATCCAGGAAGTTCTCCCTTCCAGGCGAGATGAGGCCTATTTCCGATGAGGCGTCTGGAGACTAATGACACCTAACCTCTGGAACTTCGAAAGGGTCTTTCACACCCTTGCTGCAACTCAAGACGTTCACCGCCATACCCGTCTCCACTCGAGAGGAAGCACGATGGTCCCGCCCACATCCAGAGGAGCCCCGTTTCCCCCTCGTAGCTCGAGATGAGGGATCCTTTCCCTGCTTTCAACGAGAACGAATTCCCGGCGTTCCCGTCGCATCTCAAAAGGAGGCACTCTCAACAGGAAAGGCGAGAGGAACTCCATGGTCGTACCACCATTCCAAGAGTCCCCCAGATGTCTCAGTCCATTCCAGAGGAAGTTCTTTGCCCTGCACTGGCTCATCTTTCATGCCGAGGATCGACTCACACCACGGTGGCACGTGGGACAGCCCTGTGGGAAAGCCTCGAGGGAAAGCCTCGAGGGAAAACCACAGATCCTATGATCCACGCCACGGGAAGGGTGACATTGCTGCTACAGCCTGGATGGAAAGCGCACGTGCATGCCCCCACTCGAGACGAGGACTGACTCCCCTGTGGAGACTCCAGAAGTACCCAAAGATCCATGTCAGCCCCTGAGAGGAATCCTCGGTTCCGGCCCTGACTCCACACAAGGTTTTTGGCCCCAGAATCGACGGGAGAGGAAATCCGAGAGGCCCCCTAGCAACTCGCATTCGGACTGGCCTCTCCTGAGGCCACCAGGGCGGGTCCCTGAGGTCCCCGTCGTAACTCGAGAACACCTGCCGCAATTCGAGAAAATCCAGGAAGTTCTCCCTTCCAGGCGAGATGAGGACTATTTCCGATGAGGCGTCAGGAGACTAATGACACCTAAACTCTGGAACTTCGAAAGGGTCTTTCACACCCTTGCTGCAACTCAAGAAGTTCACCGCCATACCCGTCTATACTCGAGAAGAAGCACGATGGTCCCGCCCACATCCAGAGGAGCCCCGTTTCCCCCTCGTAGCTCGAGATGAGGGATCCTTTCCCTGCTTTCAACGGGAAAAAATTCCCGGCGTTCCCATCGCATCTCAACAGGAGGCACTCTCAACAGGAAAGGCGAGAGGAACTCCATGGTCGTACCAGCATTCCGAGAGTCCCCCAGATGTCTCAGTCCATTCCAGAGGAACCTCTTTGCCCTGCACTGGCTCATCTTTCACGCCGAGGATCGACTCACACCACGGTGGCACGTGGGACAGCCCTGTGGGAAAGCCTCGATGGAAAGCCTCGAGGGAAAACGACAGATCGTTTGGTCCACGCGACGGGAAGCGTGACATTGCTGCTGCAGCCTGGAAGGAAAGCGCACGTGCATGCCCCCACTCGAGACGAGGCCTGACTCCCCTGGGGAGACTCCAGAAGTACCCAAAGGTCCATGTCAGCCCCTGAGAGGAATCCTCGGTTCCGGCCCTGACTCCACACAAGGTTTTTGGCCCCGGTATCGAAGGGAGAGGAATCCCGAGAGGCCCCCTAGCAACTCCATGGGGACTGGCCTCTCCTGAGGCCACCAGGGCGGGTCCCTGAGGTCCCCGTCGTAACTCGAGAACACCTGCTGCAACTCGAGAAAATCCAGGAAGTTCTCCCTTCCAGGCGAGATGAGGCCTATTTCCGATGAGGCGTCTGGAGACTAATGACACCTAACATCTGTAACTTCGAAAGGGTCTTTCACACCCTTGCTGCAACTCAAGAAGTTCACCGCCATACCCGTCTCCACTCGAGAGGAAGCACGATGGTCCCGCCCACATCCAGAGGAGCCCCGTTTCCCCCTCGTAGCTAGAGATGAGGGATCCTTTCCCTGCTTTCAACGGGAACGAATTCCCGGCGTTCCTGTCGCATCTCAAGAGGAGGCACTCTCAACAGGAAAGGCGAGAGGAACTCCATGGTCGTACCACCATTCCAAGAGTCCCCCAGATGTCTCAGTCCATTCCAGAGGAAGTTCTTTGCCCTGCACTGGCTCATCTTTCATGCCGAGGATCGACTCACACCACGGTGGCACGTGGGACAGCCCTGTGGGAAAGCCTCGAGGGAAAGCCTCGAGGGAAAACCACAGATCCTTTGATCCACGCCACGGGAAGGGTGACATTGCTGCTACAGCCTGGATGGAAAGCGCACGTGCATGCCCCCACTCGAGACGAGGCCTGACTCCCCTGGGGAGACTCCAGAAGTACCCAAAGATCCATGTCAGCCCCTGAGAGGAATCCTCGGTTCCGGCCCTGACTCCACACAAGGTTTTTGGCCCCGGTATCGACGGGAGAGGAATCCCGAGAGGCCCCCTAGCAACTCGCATGGGGTCTGGCCTCTCCTGAGGCCACCAGGGCGGGTCCCTGAGGTCCCCGTCGTAACTCGAGAACACCTGCCGCATCTCGAGAAAATCCAGGAAGTTCTCCCTTCTAGGCGAGATGAGGCCTATTTCCGATGAGGCGTCTGGAGACTAATGACACCTAACCTCTGGAACTTCGAAAGGGTCTTTCACACCCTTGCTGCAACTCAAGAAGTTCACCGCCATACCCGTCTCCACTCGAGAGGAAGCACGATAGTCCCACCCACATCCAGAGGAGCCCCGTTTCCCCCTCGGAGCTCGAGATGAGGGATCCTTTCCCTGCTTTCAACGGGAAAGAATTCCCGGCGTTCCCGTCGCATCTCAAGAGGAGGCACTCTCAACAGGAAAGGCGAGAGAAACTCCATGGTCGTACCACCATTCCAAGAGTCCCCCAGATGTCTCAGTCCATTCCAGAGGAACCTCTTTGCCCTGCACTGGCTCATCTTTCACGCCGAGGATCGACTCACACCACGGTGGCACGTGGGACAGCCCTGTGGGAAAGCCTCGAGGGAAAGCCTCGAGGGAAAACCACAGATCCTTTGATCCAAGCCACGGGAAGCGTGACATTGCTGCTACAGCCTGGAAGGAAAGCGCACGTGCATGCCCCCACTCGAGACGAGGCCTGACTCCCCTGGGGAGATTCCAGAAGTACCCAAAGATCCATGTCAGCCCCTGGAGGAATCCTCGTTTCCGGCCCTGACTCCACACAAGGATTTTGGCCCCGGTATCGACGAGAGAGGAATCCCGAGAGGCCCCCTAGCAACACGCATGGGGACTGGCCTCTCCTGAGGCCACCAGGGCGGGTCCCTGAGGTCCCCGTCGAAACTCGAGAACAACTGCCACAACTCGAGAAAATCCAGGAAGTTCTCCCTTCCAGGCGAGATGAGGCCTATTTCCGATGAGGCGTCTGGAGACTAATGACACCTAACCTCTGGAACTTCGAAAGGGTCTTTCACACCCTTGCTGCAACTCAAGAAGTTCACCGCCATACCCGTCTCCACTCGAGAGGAAGCACGATGGTCCCGCCCACATCCAGAGGAGCCCCGTTTCCCCCTCGTAGCTCGAGATGAGGGATCCTTTCCCTGCTTTCAATGGGAAAGAATTCCCGGCGTTCCCGTCGCATCTCAAGAGGAGGCAATCTCAACAGGAAAGGCGAGAGGAACTCCATGGTCGTACCACCATTCCAAGAGTCCCCCAGATGTCTCAGTCCATTCCAGAGGAAGCTCTTTGCCCTACACTGGCCCATCTTTCACGCCGAGGATCGACTCACACCACGGTGGCACGTGGGACAGCCCTGTGGGAAAGCCTCGAGGGAAAGCCTCGAGGGAAAATCGCAGATCCTTTGATCCACGAGACGGGAAGCGTGACATTGCTGCTACAGCCTGGAAGGAAAGCGCACGTGCATGCCCCCACTCGAGACGAGGCCTGACTCCCCTGGGGAGACTCCAGAAGTACCCAGAGATCCATGTCAGCCCCTGAGAGGAATCCTCGGTTCCGGAACTGACTCCACACAAGGATTTGGGCCCCGGTATCGACGGGAGAGGAATCCCGAGAGGCCCCCTAGCAACTCGCATGGGGACTGGCCTCTCCTGAGGCCACCAGGGCGGGTCCCTGAGGTCCCCGTCGAAACTCGAGAACACCTGCCGCAACTCGAGAAAATCCAGGAAGTTCTCCCTTCCAGGCGAGATGAGGCCTATTTCCGATGAGGCGTCTGGAGACTAATGACACCTAACCTCTGAAACTTCGAAAGGGTCTTTCACACCCTTGCTGCAACTCAAGAAGTTCACCGCCATAACCGTCTCCACTCGAGAGGAAGCACGATGGTCCCGCACACATTCAGAGGAGCCCCGTTTCCCCCTCGTAGCTCGAGATGAGGGATCCTTTCCCTGCTTTCAACGGGAAATTATTCCCGGCGTTCCCGTACCATCTCAAGAGGAGGCACTCTCAACAGGAAAGGCGAGAGGAACTCCATGGTCGTACCACCATTCCAAGAGTCCCCCAGATGTCTCAGTCCATTCCAGAGGAAGCTCTTTGCCCTACACTGGCCCATCTTTCACGCCGAGGATCGACTCACACCACGGTGGCACGTGGGACAGCCCTGTGGGAAAGCCTCGAAGGAAAGCCTCGAGGGAAAATCGCAGATCCTTTGATCCACGAGACGGGAAGAGTGACATTGCTGCTACAGCCTGGAAGGAAAGCGCACGTGCATGCCCCCACTCGAGACGAGGCCTGACTCCCCTGGGGAGACTCCAGAAGTACCCAAAGATCCATGTCAGCCCCTGAGAGGAATCCTCGGTTCCGGAACTGACTCCACACAAGGATTTGGGCCCCGGTATCGACGGGAGAGGAATCCCGAGAGGCCCCCTAGCAACTCGCATGGGGACTGGCCTCTCCTGAGGCCACCAGGGCGGGTCCCTGAGGTCCCCGTCGAAACTCGAGAACACCTGCCGCAACTCGAGAAAATCCAGGAAGTTCTCCCTTCCAGGCGAGATGAGGCCTATTTCCGATGAGGCGTCTGGAGACTAATGACACCTAACATCTGTAACTTCGAAAGGGTCTTTCACACCCTTGCTGCAACTCAAGAAGTTCACCGCCATACCCGTCTTCACTCGAGAGGAAGCACGATGGTCCCGCCCACATCCAGAGGAGCCCCGTTTCCCCCTCGTAGCTCGAGATGAGGGATCCTTTCCCTGCTTTCAACGGGAAAGAATTCCCGGCGTTCCTGTCGCATCTCAAGAGGAGGCACTCTCAACAGGAAAGGCGAGAGGAACTCCATGGTCGTACCACCATTCCAAGAGTCCCCCAGATGTCTCAGTCCATTCCAGAGGAAGCTCTTTGCCCTGCACTGGCTCATCTTTCATGCCGAGGATCGACTCACACCACGGTGGCACGTGGGACAGCCCTGTGGGAAAGCCTCGAGGGAAAGCCTCGAAGGAAAACCACAGATCTTTGATCCACGGGACGGGAAGCGTGACATTGCTGCTACAGCCTGGAAGGAAAGCGCACGTGCATGCCCCCACTCGAGACGAGGCCTGACTCCCCTGGGGAGACTCCAGAAGTACCCAAAGATCCATGTCAGCCCCTGAGAGGAATCCTCGGTTCCGGCCGTGACTCCACACAAGGTTTTTGGCCCCGGTATCGAAGGGAGAGGAATCCCGAGAGGCCCCCTAGCAACTCGCATGGGGACTGGCCTCTCCTGAGGCCACCAGGGCGGGTCCCTGAGGTCCCCGTTGTAACTCGAGAACACCTGCCGCATCTCGAGAAAATCCAGGAAGTTCTCCCTTCTAGGCGAGATGAGGCCTATTTTCCATGAGGCGTCTGGATACTAATGACACCTAACCTCTGGAACTTCGAAAGGGTCTTTCACACCCTTGCTGCAACTCAAGAAGTTCACCGCCATACCCGTTTCCACTCGAGAGGAAGCATGATGGTCCCGCCCACATCAGGAGGAGCACCGTTTCCCCCTCGTAGCTCGAGATGAGGGACCCTTTCCCTGCTTTCAACGGGAAAGAATTCCCGGCGTTCCTGTCGCATCTCAAGAGGAGGCACTCTCAACAGGAAAGGCGAGAGGAACTCCATGGTCTTACCACCATTCCAAGAGTCCCCCAGATGTCTCAGTCCATTCCAGAGGAAGCTCTTTGCCCTGCACTGGCTCATCTTTCACGCCGAGGATCGACTCACACCACGGTGGCACGTGGGACAGCCCTGTGGGAAAGCCTCGAGGGAAAGCCTCGAAGGAAAACCACAGATCCTTTGATCCACACCACGGGAAGCGTGACATTGCAGCTACAGCCTGGAAGGAAAGCGCACGTGCATGCCCCCACTCGAGACGAGGCCTGACTCCCCTGGGGAGACTCCAGAAGAACCCAAAGATCCATGTCAGCCCCTGAGAGGAATCCTCGGTTCCGGCCCTGACTCCACACAAGGTTTTTGGCCCCGGTATCGAAGGGAGAGGAATCCCGAGAGGCCCCCTAGCAAATCGCATGGGGACTGGCCTCTCCTGAGGCCACCAGGGCGGGTCCCTGAGGTCCCCGTCGTAACTCGAGAACACCTGCCGCAACTCGAGAAAATCCAGGAAGTTCTCCCTTCCAGGCGAGATGAGGCCTATTTCCGATGAGGTGTCTGGAGACTAATGACACCTAACCTCTGGAACTTCGAAAGGGTCTTTCACACCCTTGCTGCAACTCAAGAAGTTCACCATCATACCCGTCTCCACTCGAGAGGAAGAACGATGGTCCCGCCCACATCCAGAGGAGCCCCGTTTCCACCTCGCAGCTCGAGTTGAGGGATCCTTTCCCTGCTTTCAACGGGAAAGAATTCCCGGCGTTCCCGTCGTATCTCAAGAGGAGGCACTCTCAACAGGAAAGGCGAGAGGAACTCCATGGTCGTACCACCATTCCAAGAGTCCCCCAGATGTCTCAGTCCATTCAAGAGGAACCTCTTTGCCCTGCACTGGCTCATCTTTCACGCCGAGGATCGACTCACACCACGGTGGCACGTGGGACAGCCCTGTGGGAAAGCCTCGAGGGAAAGCCTCGAGGGAAAACCACAGATCCTTTGATCCACGGGACGGGAAGCGTGACATTGCTGCTACAGCCTGGAAGGAAAGCGCACGTGCATGCCCCCACTCGAGACGAGGCCTGACTCCCCTGGGGAGACTCCAGAAGTACCCAAAGATCCATGTCAGCCCCTGAGAGGAATCCTCGGTTCCGGCCCTGACTCCACACAAGGTTTTTGGCCCTGGTATCGACGGGAGAGGAATCCCGAGAGGCCCCCTAGCACCTCACATGGGGTCTGGCCTCTCCTGAGGCCACCAGGGCGGGTCCCTGAGGTCCCCGTCGTAACTCGAGAACACCTGCCGCAACTCGAGAAAATCCAGGAAGTTCTCCCTTCCCGGCGAGATGAGGCCTATTTCCGATGAGGCGTCTGGAGACTAATGACACCTAACCTCTGGAACTTCGAAAGGGTCTTTCACACCCTTGCTGCAACTCAAGAAGTTCACCGCCATACCCGTCTCCACTTGAGAGGATGCACGATGGTCCCGCCCACATCCAGAGGAGCCCCGTTTCCTCCTCGTAGCTCGAGATGAGGGATCCTTTCCCTGCTTTCAACGAGAAAGAATTCCCGGTGTTCCCGTCGCATCTAAAGAGGAGGCACTCTCAACAGGAAAGGCAAGAGGAACTCCATGGTCGTACCACCATTTCAAGAGTCCCCCAGATGTCTCAGTCCACTCCAGAGGAACCTCTTTGCCCTGCACTGGCTCATCTTTCACGCCGAGGATCGACTCACACCAAGGTGGCACGTGGGACAGCCCTGTGGGAAAGCCTCGAGGGAAAGCCTCGAGCGAAAACCACAGATCCTTTGATCCACGCGACGGAAGCGTGACATTCCTGCTACAGCCTGGAAGGAAAGCGCACGTGCATGCCCCCACTCGAGACGAGGCCTGACTCCCCTGGGGAGACTCCAGAAGTACCCAAAGATCCATGTCAGCCCCTGAGAGGAATCCTCGGTTCCGGCCCTGACTCCACACAAGGTTTTTGGCCCCGGAATCGACGGGAGAGGAAATCCGAGAGGCCCCCTAGCAACTCGCATGGGGACTGGCCTCTCCTGAGGCCACCAGGGCGGGTCCCTGAGGTCCCCGTCGTAACTCGAGAACACCTGCCGCAATTCGAGAAAATCCAGGAAGTTCTCCCTTCCAGGCGAGATGAGGACTATTTCCGATGAGGCGTCAGGAGACTAATGACACCTAAACTCTGGAACTTCGAAAGGGTCTTTCACACCCTTGCTGCAACTCAAGAAGTTCACCGCCATACCCGTCTATACTCGAGAAGAAGCACGATGGTCCCGCCCACATCCAGGGGAGCCCCGTTTCCCCCTCGTAGCTCGAGATGAGGGATCCTTTCCCTGCTTTCAACGGGAAAAAATTCCCGGCGTTCCCATCGCATCTCAACAGGAGGCACTCTCAACAGGAAAGGCGAGAGGAACTCCATGGTCGTACCAGCTTTCCGAGAGTCCCCCAGATGTCTCAGTCCATTCCAGAGGAACCTCTTTGCCCTGCACTGGCTCATCTTTCACGCCGAGGATCGACTCACACCACGGTGGCACGTGGGACAGCCCTGTGGGAAAGCCTCGATGGAAAGCCTCGAGGGAAAACGACAGATCGTTTGGTCCACGCGACGGGAAGCGTGACATTGCTGCTGCAGCCTGGAAGGAAAGCGCACGTGCATGCCCCCACTCGAGACGAGGCCTGACTCCCCTGGGGAGACTCCAGAAGTACCCAAAGGTCCATGTCATCCCCTGAGAGGAATCCTCGGTTCCGGCCCTGACTCCACACAAGGTTTTTGGCCCCGGTATCGAAGGGAGAGGAATCCCGAGAGGCCCCCTAGCAACTCGCATGGGGACTGGCCTCTCCTGAGGCCACCAGGGCGGGTCCCTGAGGTCCCCGTCGTAACTCGAGAACACCTGCTGCAACTCGAGAAAATCCAGGAAGTTCTCCCTTCCAGGCGAGATGAGGCCTATTTCCGATGAGGCGTCTGGAGACTAATGACACCTAACATCTGTAACTTCGAAAGGGTCTTTCACACCCTTGCTGCAACTCAAGAAGTTCACCGCCATACCCGTCTCCACTCGAGAGGAAGCACGATGGTCCCGCCCACATCCAGAGGAGCCCCGTTTCCCCCTCGTAGCTCGAGATGAGGGATCCTTTCCCTGCTTTCAACGGGAACGAATTCCCGGCGTTCCTGTCGCATCTCAAGAGGAGGCACTCTCAACAGGAAAGGCGAGAGGAACTCCATGGTCGTACCACCATTCCAAGAGTCCCCCAGATGTCTCAGTCCATTCCAGAGGAAGTTCTTTGCCCTGCACTGGCTCATCTTTCATGCCGAGGACCGACTCACACCACGGTGGCACGTGGGACAGCCCTGTGGGAAAGCCTCGAGGGGAAGCCTCGAGGGAAAACCACAGATCCTTTGATCCACGCCACGGGAAGGGTGACATTGCTGCTACAGCCTGGATGCAAAGCGCACGTGCATGCCCCCACTCGAGACGAGGCCTGACTCCCCTGGGGAGACTCCAGAAGTACCCAAAGATCCATGTCAGCCCCTGAGAGGAATCCTCGGTTCCGGCCCTGACTCCACACAAAGTTTTTGGCCCCGGTATCGACGGGAGAGGAATCCCGAGAGGCCCCCAAGCAACTCGCATGGGGTCTGGCCTCTCCTGAGGCCACCAGGTCGGGTCCCTGAGGTCCCCGTCGTAACTCGAGAACACCTGCCGCATCTCGAGAAAATCCAGGAAGTTCTCCCTTCTAGGCGAGATGAGGCCTATTTCCGATGAGGCGTCTGGAGACTAATGACACCTAACCTCTGGAACTTCGAAAGGGTCTTTCACACCCTTGCTGCAACTCAAGAAGTTCACCGCCATACCCGTCTCCACTCGAGAGGAAGCACGATAGTCCCACCCACATCCAGAGGAGCCCCGTTTCCCCCTCGTAGCTCGAGATGAGGGATCCTTTCCCTGCTTTCAACGGGAAAGAATTCCCGGCGTTCCCGTCGCATCTCAAGAGGAGGCACTCTCAACAGGAAAGGCGAGAGGAACTCCATGGTCGTACCACCATTCCAAGAGTCCCCCAGATGTCTCAGTCCATTCCAGAGGAACCTCTTTGCCCTGCACTGGCTCATCTTTCACGCCGAGGATCGACTCACACCACGGTGGCACGTGGGACAGCCCTGTGGGAAAGCCTCGAGGGAAAGCCTCGAGGGAAAACCACAGATCCTTTGATCCACGCCACGGGAAGCGTGACATTGCTGCTACAGCCTGGAAGGAAAGCGCACGTGCATGCCCCCACTCGAGACGAGGCCTGACTCCCCTGGGTAGATTCCAGAAGTACCCAAAGATCCATGTCAGCCCCTGAGAGGAATCCTCGTTTCCGGCCCTGACTCCACACAAGGTTTTTGGCCCCGGTATCGACGAGAGAGGAATCCCGAGAGGCCCCCTAGCACCTCGCATGGGGACTGGCCTCTCCTGAGGCCACCAGGGCGGGTCCCTGAGGTCCCCGTCGAAACTCGAGAACACCTGCCGCAACTCGAGAAAATCCAGGAAGTTCTCCCTTCCAGGCGAGATGAGGCCTATTTCCGATGAGGCGTCTGGAGACTAATGACACCTAACCTCTGGAACTTCGAAAGGGTCTTTCACACCCTTGCTGCAACTCAAGAAGTTCACCGCCATACCCGTCTCCACTCGAGAGGAAGCACGATGGTCCCGCCCACATCCGGAGGAGCCCCGTTTCCCCCTCGTAGCTCGAGATGAGGGATCCTTTCCCTGCTTTCAACGGGAAAGAATTCCCGGCGTTCCCGTCGCATCTCAAGAGGAGGCAATCTCAACAGGAAAGGCGAGAGGAACTCCATGGTCGTACCACCATTCCAAGAGGCCCCCAGATGTCTCAGTCCATTCCAGAGGAAGCTCTTTGCCCTACACTGGCCCATCTTTCACGCCGAGGATCGACTCACACCACGGTGGCACGTGGGACAGCCCTGTGGGAAAGCCTCGAGGGAAAGCCTCGAGGGAAAATCGCAGATCCTTTGATCCACGAGACGGGAAGCGTGACATTGCTGCTACAGCCTGGAAGGAAAGCGCACGTGCATGTCCCCACTCGAGACGAGGCCTGACTCCCCTGGGGAGACTCCAGAAGTACCCAAAGATCCATGTCAGCCCCTGAGAGGAATCCTCGGTTCCGGCCCTGACTCCAAAAAATTCTTTTGGCCCCGGTATCGACGGGAGAGGAATCCCGAGAGGCCCCCTAGCAACTCGCATGGGGACTGGCCTCTCCTGAGGCCACCAGGGCGGGTCCCTGAGGTCCCCGTCGTAACTCGAGAACACCTGCTGCAACTCGAGAAAATCCAGGAAGTTCTCCCTTCCAGGCGAGATGAGGCCTATTTCCGATGAAGCGTCTGGAGACTAATGACACCTAACATCTGTAACTTCGAAAGGGTCTTTCACACCCTTGCTGCAACTCAAGAAGTTCACCGCCATACCCGTCTCCACTCGAGAGGAAGCACGATGGTCCCGCCCACATCCAGAGGAGCCCCGTTTCCCCCTCGTAGCTCGAGATGAGGGATCAATTCCCTGCTTTCAACGGGAAAGAATTCCCGGCGTTCCCGTCGCATCTCAAGAGGAGGCACTCTCAACAGGAAAGGCGAGAGGAACTCCATGGTCGTACCACCATTCCAAGAGTCACCCAGATGTCTCAGTCCATTCCAGAGGAATCTCTTTGCCCTGCACTGGCTCATCTTTCACGCCTAGGATCGACTCACACCACAATGGCACGTGGGACAGCCCTGTGGGAAAGCCTTGAGGGAAAGCCTCGAGGGAAAACCACAGATCCTTTGATCCACGCGACGGGAAGCGTGACATTGCTGCTACAGTCTGGAAGGAAAGCGCACG
Organism: Capricornis sumatraensis; assembly: GCF_032405125.1. Taxonomy (NCBI): domain Eukaryota; kingdom Metazoa; phylum Chordata; class Mammalia; order Artiodactyla; family Bovidae; genus Capricornis; species Capricornis sumatraensis. The sequence goes on from NW_027184612.1 coordinate 6,492,105, forward strand.
TGCATGCCCCCACTCGAGACGAGGCCTGACTCCCCTGGGGAGACACCAGAAGTACCCAAAGATCCATGTCAACCCCTGAGAGGAATCCTCGGTTCCGGCCCTGACTCCACACAAGGATTTTGGCCCCGGTATCGACTGGAGAGGAATAACGAGAGGCCCGCTAGCATCTCGCATGGGGACTGGCCTCTCCTGAGGCCACCAGGGCGGGTCCCTGAGGTCCCCGTCGTAACTCGAGAACAACTGCCACAACTCGAGAAAATCCAGGAAGTTCTCCCTTCCAGGCGAGATGAGGCCTATTTCCGATGAGGCGTCTGGAGACTAATGACACCTAACCTCTGGAACTTCGAAAGGGTCTTTCACACCCTTGCTGCAACTCAAGAAGTTCACCGCCATACCCGTCTCCACTCGAGAGGAAGCACGATGGTCCCGCCCACATCCAGAGGAGCCCCGTTTCCCCCTCGTAGCTCGAGATGAGGGATCCTTTCCCTGCTTTCAACGGGAAAGAATTCCCGGCGTTCCCGTCGCATCTCAAGAGGAGGCAATCTCAACAGGAAAGGCGAGAGGAACTCCATGGTCGTACCACCATTCCAAGAGTCCCCCAGATGTCTCAGTCCATTCCAGAGGAAGCTCTTTGCCCTACACTGGCCCATCTTTCACGCCGAGGATCGACTCACACCACGGTGGCACGTGGGACAGCCCTGTGGGAAAGCCTCGAGGGAAAGCCTCGAGGGAAAATCGCAGATCCTTTGATCCACGAGACGGGAAGCGTGACATTGCTGCTACAGCCTGGAAGGAAAGCGCACGTGCATGCCCCCACTCGAGACGAGGCCTGACTCCCCTGGGGAGACTCCAGAAGTACCCAAAGATCCATGTCAGCCCCTGAGAGGAATTCTCGGTTCCGGAACTGACTCCACACAAGGATTTGGGCCCCGGTATCGACGGGAGAGGAATCCCGAGAGGCCCCCTAGCAACTCGCATGGGGACTGGCCTCTCCTGAGGCCACCAGGGCGGGTCCCTGAGGTCCCCGTCGAAACTCGAGAACACCTGCCGCAACTCGAGAAAATCCAGGAAGTTCTCCCTTCCAGGCGAGATGAGGCCTATTTCCGATGAGGCGTCTGGAGACTAATGACACCTAACCTCTGAAACTTCGAAAGGGTCTTTCACACCCTTGCTGCAACTCAAGAAGTTCACCGCCATAACCGTCTCCACTCGAGAGGAAGCACGATGGTCCCGCACACATTCAGAGGAGCCCCGTTTCACCCTCGTAGCTCGAGATGAGGGATCCTTTCCCTGCTTTCAACGGGAAATTATTCCCGGCGTTCCCGTACCATCTCAAGAGGAGGCACTCTCAACAGGAAAGGCGAGAGGATCTCCATGGTCGTACCACCATTCCAAGAGTCCCCCAGATGTCTCAGTCCATTCCAGAGGAAGCTCTGTGCCCTGCACTGGCTCATCTTTCACGCCGAGGATCGACTCACACCACGGTGGCACGTGGGACAGCCCTGTGGGAAAGCCTCGATGGAAAGCCTCGAGGGAAAACCACAGATCATTTGATCCACGCGACGGGAAGCGTGACATTGCTGCTACATCCTGGAAGGAAAGCCCACGTGCATGCCCCCACTCGAGACGAGGCCTGACTCCCCTGGGGAGACTCCAGAAGTACCCAAAGATCCATGTAAGCCCCTGAGAGGAATCCGCGGTTCCGGCCCTGACTCCACACAAAGTTCTTGGCCCCGGTATCGTCGGGAGAGGAATCCCGAGAGGCCCCCTAGCAACTCGCATGGGGACTGGCCTCTCCTGAGGCCACCAGGGCGGGTCCCTGAGGTCCCCGTCGTAACTCGAGAACACCTGCTGCAACTCGAGAAAATCCAGGAAGTTCTCCCTTCCAGGCGAGATGAGGCCTATTTCCGATGAGGCGTCTGGAGACTAATGACACCTAACATCTGTAACTTCGAAAGGGTCTTTCACACCCTTGCTGCAACTCAAGAAGTTCACCGCCATACCCGTCTCCACTCGAGAGGAAGCACTATGGTCCCGCCCACATCCAGAGGAGCCCCGTTTCCCCCTCGTAGCTCGAGATGAGGGATCCTTTCCCTGCTTTCAACGGGAAAGAATTCCCGGCGTTCCTGTCGCATCTCAAGAGGAGGCACTCTCAACAGTAAAGGCGAGAGGAACTCCATGGTCGTACCACCATTCCAAGAGTCCCCCAGATGTCTCAGTCCATTCCAGAGGAAGCTCTTTGCCCTGCACTGGCTCATCTTTCATGCCGAGGATCGACTCACACCACGGTGGCACGTGGGACAGCCCTGTGGGAAAGCCGCGAGGGAAAGCCTCGAAGGAAATCCACAGATCCTTTGATCCACACCACGGGAAGCGTGACATTGCTGCTACAGCCTGGAAGGAAAGCGCACGTGCATGCCCCCACTCGAGACGAGGCCTGACTCCCCTGGGGAGACTCCAGAAGTACCCAAAGATCCATGTCAGCCCCTGAGAGGAATCCTCGGTTCCGGCCCTGACTCCACACAAGGTTTTTGGCCCCGGTATCGAAGGGAGAGGAATCCCGAGAGGCCCCCTAGCAACTCGCATGGGGACTGGCCTCTCCTGAGGCCACCAGGGCGGGTCCCTGAGGTCCCCGTTGTAACTCGAGAACACCTGCCGCATCTCGAGAAAATCCAGGAAGTTCTCCCTTCTAGGCGAGATGAGGCCTATTTTCCATGAGGCGTCTGGATACTAATGACACCTAACCTCTGGAACTTCGAAAGGGTCTTTCACACCCTTGCTGCAACTCAAGAAGTTCACCGCCATACCCGTTTCCACTCGAGAGGAAGCATGATGGTCCCGCCCACATCAGGAGGAGCACCGTTTCCCCCTCGTAGCTCGAGATGAGGGACCCTTTCCCTGCTTTCAACGGGAAAGAATTCCCGGCGTTCCTGTCGCATCTCAAGAGGAGGCACTCTCAACAGGAAAGGCGAGAGGAACTCCATGGTCTTACCACCATTCCATGAGTCCCCCAGATGTCTCAGTCCATTCCAGAGGAAGCTCTTTGCCCTGCACTGGCTCATCTTTCACGCCGAGGATCGACTCACACCACGGTGGCACGTGGGACAGCCCTGTGGGAAAGCCTCAAGGGAAAGCCTCGAAGGAAAACCACAGATCCTTTGATCCACACCACGGGAAGCGTGACATTGCAGCTACAGCCTGGAAGGAAAGCGCACGTGCATGCCCCCACTCGAGACGAGGCCTGACTCCCCTGGGGAGACTCCAGAAGTACCCAAAGATCCATGTCAGCCCCTGAGAGTAATCCTCGGTTCCGGCCCTGACTCCACACAAGGTTTTTGGCCCCGGTATCGAAGGGAGAGGAATCCCGAGAGGCCCCCTAGCAACTCGCATGGGGACTGGCCTCTCCTGAGGCCACCAGGGCGGGTCCCTGAGGTCCCCGTCGTAACTCGAGAACACCTGCCGCAACTCGAGAAAATCCAGGAAGTTCTCCCTTCCAGGCGAGATGAGGCCTATTTCCGATGAGGTGTCTGGAGACTAATGACACCTAACCTCTGGAACTTCGAAAGGGTCTTTCACACCCTTGCTGCAACTCAAGAAGTTCACCGCCATACCCGTCTCCACTTGAGAGGATGCACGATGGTCCCGCCCACATCCAGAGGAGCCCCGTTTCCTCCTCGTAGCTCGAGATGAGGGATCCTTTCCCTGCTTTCAACGAGAAAGAATTCCCGGTGTTCCCGTCGCATCTCAAGAGGAGGCACTCTCAACAGGAAAGGCAAGAGGAACTCCATGGTCGTACCACCATTCCAAGAGTCCCCCAGATGTCTCAGTCCACTCCAGAGGAACCTCTTTGCCCTGCACTGGCTCATCTTTCACGCCGAGGATCGACTCACACCAAGGTGGCACGTGGGACAGCCCTGTGGGAAAGCCTCGAGGGAAAGCCTCGAGCGAAAACCACAGATCCTTTGATCCACGCGACGGAAGCGTGACATTCCTGCTACAGCCTGGAAGGAAAGCGCACGTGCATGCCCCCACTCGAGACGAGGCCTGACTCCCCTGGGGAGACTCCAGAAGTACCCAAAGGTCCATGTCAGCCCCTGAGAGGAATCCTCGGTTCCGGCCCTGACTCCACACAAGGTTTTTGGCCCCGGTATCGAAGGGAGAGGAATCCCGAGAGGCCCCCTAGCAACTCGCATGGGGACTGGCCTCTCCTGAGGCCACCAGGGCGGGTCCCTGAGGTCCCCGTTGTAACTCGAGAACACCTGCCGCATCTCGAGAAAATCCAGGAAGTTCTCCCTTCTAGGCGAGATGAGGCCTATTTTCCATGAGGCGTCTGGATACTAATGACACCTAACCTCTGGAACTTCGAAAGGGTCTTTCACACCCTTGCTGCAACTCAAGAAGTTCACCGCCATACCCGTTTCCACTCGAGAGGAAGCATGATGGTCCCGCCCACATCAGGAGGAGCACCGTTTCCCCCTCGTAGCTCGAGATGAGGGATCCTTTCCCTGCTTTCAACGAGAAAGAATTCCCGGCGTTCCCGTCGCATCTCAAGAGGAGGCACTCTCAACAGGAAAGGCGAGAGTATCTCCATGGTCGTACCACCATTCCAAGAGTCCCCCAGATGTCTCAGTCCATTCCAGAGGAAGCTCTTTGCCCTGCACTGGCTCATCTTTCATGCCGAGGATCGACTCACACCACGGTGGCACGTGGGACAGCCCTGTGGGAAAGCCTCGAGGGAAAGCCTCGAGGGAAAACCACAGATCCTTTGATCCACGGGACGGGAAGCGTGACATTGCTGCTACAGCCTGGAAGGAAAGCGCACGTGCATGCCCCCACTCGAGACGAGGCCTGACTCCCCTGGGGAGACTCCAGAAGTACCCAAAGATCCATGTCAGCCCCTGAGAGGAATCCTCGGTTCCGGCCCTGACTCCACACAAGGCTTTTGGCCCTGGTATCGACGGGAGAGGAATCCCGAGAGGCCCCCTAGCACCTCGCATGGGGTCTGGCCTCTCCTTAGGCCACCAGGGCGGGTCCCTGAGGTCCCCGTCGTAACTCGAGAACACCTGCCGCAACTCGAGAAAATCCAGGAAGTTCTCCCTTCCCGGCGAGATGAGGCCTATTTCCGATGAGGCGTCTGGAGACTAATGACACCTAACCTCTGGAACTTCGAAAGGGTCTTTCACACCCTTGCTGCAACTCAAGAAGTTCACCGCCATACCCGTCTCCACTTGAGAGGATGCACGATGGTCCCGCCCACATCCAGAGGAGCCCCGTTTCCTCCTCGTAGCTCGAGATGAGGGATCCTTTCCCTGTTTTCAACGAGAAAGAATTCCCGGTGTTCCCGTCGCATCTCAAGAGGAGGCACTCTCAACAGGAAAGGCAAGAGGAACTCCATGGTCGTACCACCATTCCAAGAGTCCCCCAGATGTCTCAGTCCATTCCAGAGGAACCTCTTTGCCCTGCACTGGCTCATCTTTCACGCCGAGGATCGACTCACACCACGGTGGCACGTGGGACAGCCCTGTGGGAAAGCCTCGAGGGAAAGCCTCGAGCGAAAACCACAGATCCTTTGATCCACGCGACGGAAGCGTGACATTCCTGCTACAGCCTGGAAGGAAAGCGCACGTGCATGCCCCCACTCGAGACGAGGCCTGACTCCCCTGGGGAGACTCCAGAAGTACCCAAAGATACATGTCAGCCCCTGAGAGGAATCCTCGGTTCCGGCCCTGACTCCACACAAGGTTTTTGGCCCCGGAATCGACGGGAGAGGAAATTCGAGAGGCCCCCTAGCAACTCGCATGGGGACTGGCCTCTCCTGAGGCCACCAGGGCGGGTCCCTGAGGTCCCCGTCGTAACTCGAGAACACCTGCCGCAATTCGAGAAAATCCAGGAAGTTCTCCCTTCCAGGCGAGATGAGGACTATTTCCGATGAGGCGTCAGGAGACTAATGACACCTAAACTCTGGAACTTAGAAAGGGTCTTTCACACCCGTGCTGCAACTCAAGAAGTTCACCGCCATACCCGTCTATACTCGAGAAGAAGCACGATGGTCCCGCCCACATCCAGAGGAGCCCCGTTTCCCCCTCGTAGCTCGAGATGAGGGATCCTTTCCCTGCTTTCAACGGGAAAGAATTCCCGGCGTTCCCATCGCATCTCAACAGGAGGCACTCTCAACAGGAAAGGCGAGAGGAACTCCATGGTCGTACCAGCTTTCCGAGAGTCCCCCAGATGTCTCAGTCCATTCCAGAGGAACCTCTTTGCCCTGCACTGGCTCATCTTTCACGCCGAGGATCGACTCACACCACGGTGGCACGTGGGACAGCCCTGTGGGAAAGCCTCGAGGGAAAGCCTCGAGGGAAAACCACAGATCCTTTGATCCACGCGACGGGAAGCGTGACATTGCTGCTACAGCCTGGAAGGAAAGCGCACGTGCATGCCCCCACTCGAGACGAGGCCTGACTCCCCTGGGGAGACTCCAGAAGTACCCAAAGATCCATGTCAGCCCCTGAGAGGAATCCTCGGTTCCGGCCCTGACTCCACACAAGGTTTTTGGCCCCGGTATCGACGGGAGAGGAAATCCGAGAGGCCCCCTAGCAACTCGCAAGGGGACTGGCCTCTCCAGAGGCCACCAGGGCGGGTCCCTGAGGTCCCCGTCGTAACTCGAGAACACCTGCCGCAACTCGAGAAAATCCAGGAAGTTCTCCCTTCCAGGCGAGATGAGGCCTATTTCCGATGAGGCGTCTGGAGACTAATGACACCTAACGTCTGGAACTTCGAAAGGGTCTTTCACACCCTTGCTGCAACTCAAGAAGTTCACCGCCATACCCGTCTATACTCGAGAAGAAGCACTATGGTCCCGCCCACATCCAGAGGAGCCCCGTTTCCCCCTCGTAGCTCGAGATGAGGGATCCTTTCCCTGATTTCAACGGGAAAGAATTCCCGGCGTTCCCGTCGCATCTCAAGTGGAGGCACTCTCAACATATAAGGCGAGAGGAACTCCATGGTCGTACCACCATTCCAAGAGTCCCCCAGATGTCTCAGTCCTTTCCAGAGGAAGCTCTTTGCCCTGCACTGGCTCATCTTTCACGCCGAGGATCGACTCACACCACGGTGTCACGTGGGACAGCCCTGTGGGAAAGCCTCGAGGGAAAGCCTCGAGGGAAAACCACAGATCCTTTGATCCACGCGACGGGAAGCGTGACATTGCTGCTACAGCCTGGAAGGAAAGCGCACGTGCATGCCCCCACTCGAGACGAGGCCTGACTCCCCTGGGGAGTCTCCAGAAGTACCCAAAGATCCATGTCAGCCCCTGAGAGGAATCCTCGGTTTCGGCCCTGACTCCACACAAGGTTTTTGGCCCCGGTATCGACGGGAGATGAATCCCGAGAGGCCCCCTAGCACCTCGCATGGGGTCTGGCCTCTCCTTAGGCCACCAGGGCGGGTCCCTGAGGTCCCCGTCGTAACTCGAGAACACCTGCCGCAACTCGAGAAAATCCAGGAAGTTCTCCCTTCCCGGCGAGATGAGGCCTATTTCCGATGAGGCGTCTGGAGACTAATGACACCTAACCTCTGGAACTTCGAAAGGGTCTTTCACACCCTTGCTGCAACTCAAGAAGTTCACCGCCATACCCGTCTCCACTTGAGAGGATGCACGATGGTCCCGCCCACATCCAGAGGAGCCCCGTTTCCTCCTCGTAGCTCGAGATGAGGGATCCTTTCCCTGCTTTCAACGAGAAAGAATTCCCGGTGTTCCCGTCGCATCTCAAGAGGAGGCACTCTCAACAGGAAAGGCAAGAGGAACTCCAAGGTCGTACCACCATTCCAAGAGTCCCCCAGATGTCTCAGTCCATTCCAGAGGAACCTCTTTGCCCTGCACTGGCTCATCTTTCACGCCGAGGATCGACTCACACCACGGTGGCACGTGGGACAGCCCTGTGGGAAAGCCTCGAGGGAAAGCCTCGAGGGAAAACCACAGATGCTTTGATCCACGGGACGGGAAGCGTGACATTGCTGCTACAGCCTGGAAGGAAAGCGCACGTGCATGCCCCCAGTCGAGATGAGGCCTGACTCCCCTGGGGAGACTCCAGAAGTACCCAAAGATCCATGGCAGCCCCTGAGAGGAATCCTCGTTTCCGGCCCTTACTGCACACAAGGTTTTTGGCCCCGGTATCGACGGGAGAGGAATCCCGAGAGGCCCCCTAGCACCTCGCATGGGGACTGGCCTCTCCTGAGGGCACCAGGACGGGTCCCTGAGGTCCCCGTCGTAACTCGAGAACACCTGCCGCATCTCGAGAAAATCCATGAAGTTCTCCCTTCCAGGCGAGATGAGGCCTATTTCCGATGAGGCTTCTGGAGACTAATGACACCTAACCTGTGGAACTTCGAAAGGGTCTTTCACACCCTTGCTGCAACTCAAGAAGTTCACCGCCATACCCGTTTCCACTCGAGAGGAAGCACGATGGTCCCACCCACATCAGGAAGAGCCCCGTTTCCCCCTCGTAGCTCGAGATGAGGGATCCTTTCCCTGCTTTAAACGGGAACGAATTCCCGGCGTTCCCGTCGCATCTCAAGAGGAGGCACTCTCCACAGGAAAGGCGAGAGGAACTCCATGGTCGTACCACCATTCCAAGAGTCCCCCAGATGTCTCAGTCCATTCCAGAGGAAGCTCTTTGCCCTGCACTGGCTCATCTTTCACGCCGAGGATCGACTCACACCACGGTGGCACGTGGGACAGCCCTGTGGGAAAGCCTCGAGGGAAAGCCTCGAGGGAAAACCACAGATCCTTTGATCCACGCCACCGGAAGCGTGACATTGCTGCTGCAGCCTGGAAGGAAAGCGTACGTGTATGCCCCCTCTCGAGATGAGGCCTGACTCCCCTGGGGAGACTCCAGAAGTACCCAAAGATCCATGTCAGCCCCTGAGAGGAATCCTCGGTTCCGGCCCTGACTCCACACAAGGTTTTTGGCCCCGGTATCGACGGGAGAGGAATCCCGAGAGGGCCGCTAGCAACTCGCATGGGGACTGGCCTCTCCTGAGGCCACCAGGGCGGGTCCCTGAGGTCCCCGTCGTAACTCGAGAACACCTGCCGCATCTCGAGAAAATCCAGGAAGTTCTCCCTTCTAGGCGAGATGAGGCCTATTTCCGATGAGGCGTCTGGAGACTAATGACACCTAACCTCTGGAACTTCGAAAGGGTCTTTCACACCCTTGCTGCAACTCAAGAAGTTCACCGCCATACCCGTCTCCACTCGAGAGGAAGCACGATGGTCCCGCCCACATCCAGAGGAGCCCCGTTTCCCCCTCGTAGCTCGAGATGTGGGATCCTTTCCCTGCTTTCAACGGGATCGAATTCCCGGCGTTCCTGTCGCATCTCAAGAGGAGGCACTGTCAACAGGAAAGGCGAGAGGAACTCCATGGTCGTACCACCATTCCAAGAGTCCCCCAGATGTATCAGTCCATTCCAGAGGAGCCTCTTTGCCCTGCACTGGCTCATCTTTCACGCCGAGGATCGACTCACACCACGGTGGCACGTGGGACAGCCCTGTGGAAAGCCTCGAGGGAAAGCCTCGAAGGAAAACCACAGATCCTTTGATCCACACCACGGGAAGCGTGACATTGCTGCTACAGCCTGGAAGGAAAGCGCACGTGCATGCCCCCACTCGAGACGAGGCCTGACTCCCCTGGGGAGACTCCAGAAGTACCCAAAGATCCATGTCAGCCCCTGAGAGGAATCCTCGGTTCTGGCCCTGACTCCACACAAGGTTTTTGGCCCCGGTATCGAAGGGAGAGGAATCCCAAGAGGCCCCCTAGCAACTCGCATGGGGACTGGCCTCTCCTGAGGCCACCAGGGCGGGTCCCTGAGGTCCCCGTTGTAACTCGAGAACACCTGCCGCATCTCGAGAAAATCCAGGAAGTTCTCCCTTCTAGGCGAGATGAGGCCTATTTTCCATGAGGCGTCTGGAGACTAATGACACCTAACCTCTGGAACTTCGAAAGGGTCTTTCACACCCTTGCTGCAACTCAAGAAGTTCACCGCCATACCCGTTTCCACTCGAGAGGAAGCATGATGGTCCCGCCCTCATCAGGAGGAGCACCGTTTCCCCCTCGTAGCTCGAGATGAGGGACCCTTTCCCTGCTTTCAACGGGAAAGAATTCCCGGCGTTCCTGTCGCATCTCAAGAGGAGGCACTGTCAACAGGAAAGGCGAGAGGAACTCCATGGTCGTACCACCATTCCAAGAGTCCCCCAGATGTCTCAGTCCATTCCAGAGGAAGCTCTTTGCCCTGCACTGGCTCATCTTTCACGCCGAGGATCGACTCACACCACGGTGGCACGTGGGACAGCCCTGTGGGAAAGCCTCGAGGGAAAGCCTCGAAGGAAAACCACAGATCCTTTGATCCGCACCACGGGAAGCGTAACATTGCTGCTACAGCCTGGAAGGAAAGCGCACGTGCATGCCCCCACTCGAGACGAGGCCTGACTCCCCTGGGGAGACTCCAGAAGTACCCAAAGATTCATGTCAGCCCCTGAGAGGAATCCTCGGTTCCGGCCCTGATTCCACACAAGGTTTTTGGCCCCGGTATCGAAGGGAGAGGAATCCCGAGAGGGCCCCTAGCAACTCGCATGGGGACTGGCCTCTCCTGAGGCCACCAGGGCGGGTCCCTGAGGTCCCCGTCGTAACTCGAGAACACCTGCCGCAACTCGAGAAAATCCAGGAAGTTCTCCCTTCCAGGCGAGATGAGGCCTATTTCCGATGAGGTGTCTGGAGACTAATGACACCTAACCTCTGGAACTTCGAAAGGGTCTTTCACACCCTTGCTGCAACTGAAGAAATTCACCATCATACCCGTCTCCACTCGAGAGGAAGCACGATGGTCCCGCCCACATCCAGAGGAGCCCCGTTTCCACCTCGTAGCTCGAGTTGAGGGATCCTTTCCCTGCTTTCAACGGGAAAGAATTACCGGCGTTCCCGTCGCATCTCAAGAGGAGGCACTCTCAATAGGAAAGGCGAGAGGAACTCCATGGTCGTACCACCATTCCAAGAGTCCCCCAGATGTCTCAGTCCATTCCAGAGGAACCTCTTTGCCCTGCACTGTCTCATCTTTCATGCCGAGGATCGACTCACACCACGGTGGCACGTGGGACAACCCTGTGGGAAAGCCTCGAGGGAAAGCCTCGAGGGAAAACCACAGATCCTTTGATCCACGCGACGGGAAGCGTGACATTGCTGCTACAGCCTGGAAGGAAAGCGCACGTGCATGATCCCACTCGAGACGAGGCCTGACTCCCCTGGGGAGTCTCCAGAAGTACCCAAAGATCCATGTCAGCCCCTGAGAGGAATCCTCGGTTCCGGCCCTGACTCCACACAAGGTGTTTGGCCCCGGTATCGACGGGAGAGGAATCCCGAGAGGCCCCCTAGCACCTCGCATGGGGTCTGGCCTCTCCTGAGGCCACCAGGGCGGGTCCCTGAGGTCCCCGTCGTAACTCGAGAACACCTGCCGCAACTCGAGAAAATCCAGGAAGTTCTCCCTTCCCGGCGAGATGAGGCCTATTTCCGATGAGGCGTCTGGAGACTAATGACACCTAACCTCTGGAACTTCAAAAGGGTCTTTCACACCCTTGCTGCAACTCAAGAAGTTCACCGCCATACCCGTCTCCACTTGAGAGGAAGCACGATGGTCCCGCCCACATCCAGAGGAGCCCCGTTTCCTCCTCGTAGCTCGAGATGAGGGATCCTTTCCCTGCTTTCAACGAGAAAGAATTCCCTGTGTTCCCGTCGCATCTCAAGAGGAGGCACTCTCAACAGGAAAGGCGAGAGTATCTCCATGGTCGTACCACCATTCCAAGAGTCCCCCAGATGTCTCAGTCCATTCCAGAGGAACCTCTTTGCCCTGCACTGTCTCATCTTTCATGCCGAGGATCGACTCACACCACGGTGGCACGTGGGACAGCCCTGTGGGAAAGCCTCGAGGGAAAGCCTCGAGGGAAAACCACAGATCCTTTGATCCACGGGACGGGAAGCGTGACATTGCTGCTACAGCCTGGAAGGAAAGCGCACGTGCATGATCCCACTCGAGACGAGGCCTGACTCCCCTGGGGAGACTCCAGAAGTACCCAAAGATCCATGTCAGCCCCTGAGAGGAATCCTCGGTTCCGGCCCTGACTCCACACAAGGTTTTTCGCCCCGGTATCGACGGGAGAGGAATCCCGAGAGGCCCCCTAGCACCTCGCATGGGGTCTGGCCTCTCCTGATGCCACCAGGGCGGGTCCCTGAGGTCCCCGTCGTAACTCGAGAACACCTGCCGCAACTCGAGAAAATCCAGGAAGTTCTCCCTTCCAGGCGAGATGAGGCCTATTTCCGATGAGGCGTCTGGAGACTAATGACACCTAACCTCTGGAACTTCGAAAGGGTCTTTCACACCCTTGCTGCAACTCAAGAAGTTCACCGCCATACCCGTCTCCACTCGAGAGGAAGCACGATGGTCCCGCCCACATCCAGAGGAGCCCCGTTTCCCCCTAGTAGCTCGAGATGAGGGATCCTTTCCCTGCTTTCAACGAGAAAGAATTCCCGGCGTTCCCGTCGCATCTCAAGAGGAGGCACTCTCAACAGGAAAGGCGAGAGTATCTCCATGGTCGTACCACCATTCTAAGAGTCCCCCAGATGTCTCAGTCCATTCCAGAGGAACCTCTTTGCCCTGCACTGTCTCACCTTTCATGCCGAGGATCGACTCACACCACGGTGGCACGTGGGACAGCCCTGTGGGAAAGCCTCGAGGGAAAGCCTCGAGGGAAAACCACAGATCCTTTGATCCACGGGACGGGAAGCGTGACATTGCTGCTACAGCCTGGAAGGAAAGCGCACGTGCATGATCCCACTCGAGACGAGGCCTGACTCCCCTGGGGAGACTCCAGAAGTACCCAAAGATCCATGTCAGCCCCTGAGAGGAATCCTCGGTTCCGGCCCTGACTACACACAAGGTTTTTGGCCCCGGTATCGACGGGAGAGGAATCCCGAGAGGCCCCCTAGCACCTCGCATGGGGTCTGGCCTCTCCTGAGGCCACCAGGGCGGGTCCCTGAGGTCCCCGTCGTAACTCGAGAACACCTGCCGCAACTCGAGAAAATCCAGGAAGTTCTCCCTTCCCGGCGAGATGAGGCCTATTTCCGATGAGGCGTCTGGAGACTAATGACACCTAACCTCTGGAACTTCGAAAGGGTCTTTCACACCCTTGCTGCAACTCAAGAAGTTCACCGCCATACCCGTCTCCACTCGAGAGGAAGCACGATGGTCCCGCCCACATCCAGAGGAGCCCCGTTTCCCCCTCGTAGCTCGAGATGAGGGATCCTTTCCCTGCTTTCAACGAGAAAGAATTCCCGGCGTTCCCGTCGCATCTCAAGAGGAGGCACTCTCAACAGGAAAGGCGAGAGTATCTCCATGGTCGTACCACCATTCCAAGAGTCCCCCAGATGTCTCAGTCCATTCCAGAGGAACCTGTTTGCCCTGCACTGTCTCATCTTTCATGCCGAGGATCGACTCACACCACGGTGGCACGTGGGACAGCCCTGTGGGAAAGCCTCGAGGGAAAGCCTCGAGGGAAAACCACAGATCCTTTGATCCACGCCACGGGAAGCGTGACATTGCTGCTACAGCCTGGAAGGAAAGCGCACGTGCATGCCCCCACTCGAGACGAGGCCTGACTCCCCTGGGGAGACTCCAGAAGTACCCAAAGATTCATGTCAGCCCCTGAGAGGAATCCTCGGTTCCGGCCCTGATTCCACACAAGGTTTTTGGCCCCGGTATCGAAGGGAGAGGAATCCCGAGAGGGCCCCTAGCAACTCGCATGGGGACTGGCCTCTCCTGAGGCCACCAGGGCGGGTCCCTGAGGTCCCCGTCGTAACTCGAGAACACCTGCCGCAACTCGAGAAAATCCAGGAAGTTCTCCCTTCCAGGCGAGATGAGGCCTATTTCCGATGAGGTGTCTGGAGACTAATGACACCTAACCTCTGGAACTTCGAAAGGGTCTTTCACACCCTTGCTGCAACTGAAGAAATTCACCATCATACCCGTCTCCACTCGAGAGGAAGCACGATGGTCCCGCCCACATCCAGAGGAGCCCCGTTTCCACCTCGTAGCTCGAGTTGAGGGATCCTTTCCCTGCTTTCAACGGGAAAGAATTACCGGCGTTCCCGTCGCATCTCAAGAGGAGGCACTCTCAATAGGAAAGGCGAGAGGAACTCCATGGTCGTACCACCATTCCAAGAGTCCCCCAGATGTCTCAGTCCATTCCAGAGGAACCTCTTTGCCCTGCACTGTCTCATCTTTCATGCCGAGGATCGACTCACACCACGGTGGCACGTGGGACAACCCTGTGGGAAAGCCTCGAGGGAAAGCCTCGAGGGAAAACCACAGATCCTTTGATCCACGCGACGGGAAGCGTGACATTGCTGCTACAGCCTGGAAGGAAAGCGCACGTGCATGATCCCACTCGAGACGAGGCCTGACTCCCCTGGGGAGACTCCAGAAGTACCCAAAGATCCATGTCAGCCCCTGAGAGGAATCCTCGGTTCCGGCCTTGAATCCAAATAAGGTTTTTGGCCCCGGTATCGACGGGAGAGGAATCCCGAGAGGCCCCCTAGCACCTCGCATGGGGTCTGGCCTCTCCTGAGGCCACCAGGGCGGGTCCCTGAGGTCCCCGTCGTAACTCGAGAACACCTGCCGCAACTCGAGAAAATCCAGGAAGTTCTCCCTTCCCGGCGAGATGAGGCCTATTTCCGATGAGGCGTCTGGAGACTAATGACACCTAACCTCTGGAACTTCAAAAGGGTCTTTCACACCCTTGCTGCAACTCAAGAAGTTCACCGCCATACCCGTCTCCACTTGAGAGGAAGCACGATGGTCCCGCCCACATCCAGAGGAGCCCCGTTTCCTCCTCGTAGCTCGAGATGAGGGATCCTTTCCCTGCTTTCAACGAGAAAGAATTCCCTGTGTTCCCGTCGCATCTCAAGAGGAGGCACTCTCAACAGGAAAGGCGAGAGTATCTCCATGGTCGTACCACCATTCCAAGAGTCCCCCAGATGTCTCAGTCCATTCCAGAGGAACCTCTTTGCCCTGCACTGTCTCATCTTTCATGCCGAGGATCGACTCACACCATGGTGGCACGTGGGACAGCCCTGTGGGAAAGCCTCGAGGGAAAGCCTCGAGGGAAAACCACAGATCCTTTGATCCACGGGACGGGAAGCGTGACATTGCTGCTACAGCCTGGAAGGAAAGCGCACGTGCATGATCCCACTCGAGACGAGGCCTGACTCCCCTGGGGAGACTCCAGAAGTACCCAAAGATCCATGTCAGCCCATGAGAGGAATCCTCGGTTCCGGCCCTGACTCCACACAAGGTTTTTGGCCCCGGTATCGACGGGAGAGGAATCCCGAGAGGCCCCCTAGCACCTCGCATGGGGTCTGGCCTCTCCTGATGCCACCAGGGCGGGTCCCTGAGGTCCCCGTCGTAACTCGAGAACACCTGCCGCAACTCGAGAAAATCCAGGAAGTTCTCCCTTCCCGGCGAGATGAGGCCTATTTCCGATGAGGCGTCTGGAGACTAATGACACCTAACCTCTGGAACTTCGAAAGGGTCTTTCACACCCTTGCTGCAACTCAAGAAGTTCACCGCCATACCCGTCTCCACTCGAGAGGAAGCACGATGGTCCCGCCCACATCCAGAGGAGCCCCGTTTCCCCATCGTAGCTCGAGATGAGGGATCCTTTCCCTGCTTTCAACGAGAAAGAATTCCCGGCGTTCCCGTCGCATCTCAAGAGGAGGCACTCTCAACAGGAAAGGCGAGAGGAACTCCATGGTCGTACCACCATTCCAAGAGTCCCCCAGATGTCTCAGTCCATTCCAGAGGAACCTCTTTGCCCTGCACTGTCTCACCTTTCATGCCGAGGATCGACTCACACCACGGTGGCACGTGGGACAGCCCTGTGGGAAAGCCTCGAGGGAAAGCCTCGAGGGAAAACCACAGATCCTTTGATCCACGGGACGGGAAGCGTGACATTGCTGCTACAGCCTGGAAGGAAAGCGCACGTGCATGATCCCACTCGAGACGAGGCCTGACTCCCCTGGGGAGACTCCAGAAGTACCCAAAGATCCATGTCAGCCCCTGAGAGGAATCCTCGGTTCCGGCCCTGACTCCACACAAGGTTTTTGGCCCCGGTATCGACGGGAGAGGAATCCCGAGAGGCCCCCTAGCACCTCGCATGGGGTCTGGCCTCTCCTGAGGCCACCAGGGCGGGTCCCTGAGGTCCCCGTCGTAACTCGAGAACACCTGCCGCAACTCGAGGAAATCCAGGAAGTTCTCCCTTCCCGGCGAGATGAGGCCTATTTCCGATGAGGCCTCTGGAGACTAATGACGCCTAACCTCTGGAACTTCGAAAGGGTCTTTCACACCCTTGCTGCAACTCAAGAAGTTCACCGCCATACCCGTCTCCACTTGAGAGGAAGCACGATGGTCCCGCCCACATCCAGAGGAGCCCCGTTTCCTCCTCGTAGCTCGACATGAGGGATCCTTTCCCTGCTTTCAACGAGAAAGAATTCCCTGTGTTCCCGTCGCATCTCAAGAGGAGGCACTCTCAACAGGAAAGGCAAGAGGAACTCCATGGTCGTACCACCATTCCAAGAGTCCCCCAGATATCTCACTCCATTCCAGAGGAAACTCTTTGCCCTGCACTGGCTCATCTTTCACGCCGAGGATCGACTCACACCACGGTTGCACGTGGGACAGCCCTGTGGGAAAGCCTCGAGGGAAAACCTCGAGCGAAAACCACAGATCCTTTGATCCACGCGACAGAAGCGTGACATTCCTGCTACAGCCTGGAAGGAAAGCGCACGTGCATGCCCCCACTCGAGACGAGGCCTGACTCCCCTGGGGAGACTCCACAAGTACCCAAAGATCCATGTCAGCCCCTGAGAGGAATCCTCGGTTCCGGCCCTGACTCCACACAACGTTTTTGGCCCCGGTATCGACGGGAGAGGAAATCCGAGAGGCCCCCTAGCAACTCGCATGGGGACTGGCCTCTCCTGAGGCCACCAGGGCGGGTCCCTGAGGTCCCCGTCGTAACTCGAGAACACCTGCCGCAACTCGAGAAAATCCAGGAAGATCTCCCTTCCAGGCGAGATGAGGCCTATTTCCGATGAAGTGTCTGGAGACTAATGACACCTAACCTCTGGAACTTCGAAAGGGTCTTTGACACCCTTGCTGCAACTCAAGAAGTTCACCGCCATACCCGTCTCCACTCGAGAAGAAGCACGAAGGTCCTGCCCACATCCAGAGGAGCCCCGTTTCCCCCTCGGAGCTCGAGATGAGGGATCCTTTCCCTGCTTTCAACGGGAAAGAATTCCCGGCGTTCCCGTCGCATCTCAAGAGGAGGCACTCTCAACAGGAAAGGCGAGAGGAACTCCATGGTCGTACCACCATTCCAAGAGTCCCCCAGATGTCTCAGTCCATTCCAGAGGAACCTCTTTGCCCTGCACTGGCTCATCTTTCACGCCGAGGATCGACTCCCACCACGGTGGCACGTGGGACAGCCCAGTGGGAAAGCCTCGAGTGAAAGCCTCGAGGGAAAACCACAGATGTTTTGTTCCACGCGACGGGAAGCGTGACATTGCTGCTACAGCCTGGAAGGAAAGCTCACGTGCATGCCCCCTCTCGAGATGAGGCCTGACTCCCCTGGGGAGACTCCAGAAGTACCCAAAGATCCATGTCAGCCCCTGAGAGAAATCCTCGTTTCCGGCCCTTACTGCACACAAGGTTTTTGGCCCCGGTATCGACGGGAGAGGAATCCCGAGAGGGCCCCTAGCAACTCGCATGGGGACTGGCCTCTCCTGAGGCCACCAGGGCGGGTCCCTGAGGTCCCCGTCGTAACTCGAGAACACCTGCCGCATCTCGAGAAAATCCAGGAAGTTCTCCCTTCTAGGCCAGATGAGGCCTATTTCCGATGAGGCGTCTGGAGACTAATGACACCTAACCTCTGGAACTTCGAAAGGGTCTTTCACACCCTTGCTCCAACTCAAGAAGTTCACCGCCATACCCGTCTCCACTCGAGAGGAAGCACGATGGTCCCGCCTACATCCAGAGGAGCCCCGTGTCCCCCTCGTAGCTCGAGATGAGGGATCCTTTCCCTGCTTTCAACGGGAACGAATTCCCGGCGTTCCCATCGCATCTCAAGAGGAGGCACTCTCAACAGGAAAGGCGAGAGGAACTCCATGGTCGTACCACCATTCCAAGAGTCCCCCAGATGTCTCAGTCCATTCCAGAGGAAGCTCTTTGCCCTGCACTGGCTCATCTTTCACGCCGAGGATCGACTCACACCACGGTGGCACGTGGGACAGCCCTGTGGGAAAGCCTCGAGGGAAAGCCTCGAGGGAAAACCACAGATCCTTTGATCCACGCCACCGGAAGCGTGACATTGCTGCTACAGCCTGGAAGGAAAGCGCACGTGCATGCCCCCACTCGAGACGAGGCCTGACTCCCCTGGGGAGACTCCAGAAGTACCCAAAGATCCATGTCAGCCCCTAAGAGGAATCCTCGGTTTCGGCCCTGACTCCACACAAGGTTTTTGGCCCCGGTATCGAAGGGAGAGGAATCCCGAGAGGCCCCCTAGCAACTCGCATGGGGACTGGCCTCTCCT
Organism: Capricornis sumatraensis; assembly: GCF_032405125.1. Taxonomy (NCBI): domain Eukaryota; kingdom Metazoa; phylum Chordata; class Mammalia; order Artiodactyla; family Bovidae; genus Capricornis; species Capricornis sumatraensis. Next base: position 6,510,784 of record NW_027184612.1, read on the forward strand.
GAGGCCACCAGGGCGGGTCCCTGAGGTCCCCGTCGTAACTCGAGAACACCTGCCGCAACTCGAGAAAATCCAGGAAGTTCTCCCTTCCAGGCGAGATGAGGCCTATTTCCGATGAGGTGTCTGGAGACTAATGACACCTAACCTCTGGAACTTCGAAAGGGTCTTTCACACCCTTGCTGCAACTCAAGAAGTCACCGCCATACCCGTCTCCACTCGAGAGGAAGCACGATGGTCCCGCCCACATCCAGAGGAGCCCCGTTTCCCCCTCGTAGCTCGAGTTGAGGGATCCTTTCCCTGCTTTCAACGGGAAAGAATTCCCGGCGTTCCCGTCGCATCTCAAGAGGAGGCACTCTCAACAGGAAAGGCGAGAGGAACTCCATGGTCGTGCCACCATTCCAAGAGTCACCCAGATGGCTCAGTCCATTCCAGAGGAACCTCTTTGCCCTGCACTGGCTCATCTTTCACGCCGAGGATCGATTCACACCACGGTGTCACGTGGGACAGCCCTGTGGGAAAGCCTCGAGGGAAAGCCTCGAGGGAAAACCACAGATCCTTTGGTCCACGCGACGGGAAGCGTGACATTGCTGCTACAGACTGGAAGGAAAGCGCACGTGCATGCCCCCACTCGAGACGAGGCCTGACTCCCCTGGGGAGACTCCAGAAGTACCCAAAGATCCATGTCAGCCCCTGAGAGGAATCCTCGATTCCGGCCCTGACTCCACACAAGGTTTTTGGCCCCGGTATCGACGGGAGAGGAATACCGAGAGGCCCCCTAGCACCTCGGATGGGGACTGGCCTCTCCTGAGGGCACCAGGGCGGGTCCCTGAGGTCCCCGTCGTAACTCGAGAACACCTGCCGCAACTCGAGAAAATCCAGGAAGTTCTCCCTTCCAGGCGAGATGAGGCCTATTTCCGATGAGGCGTCTGGAGAGTAATGACACCTAACCTCTGGAACTTCGAAAGGGTCTTTCACACCCTTGCTGCAACTCAAGAAGTTCACCGCCATACCCGTCTCCACTCGAGAGGAAGCACAATGGTACCGCCCACATCCAGAGAAGCCCCGTTTCCTCCTCGTAGCTCGAGATGAGGGATCCTTTCCCTGCTTTCAACGAGAAAGAATTCCCTGTGTTCCCGTCGCATCTCAAGAGGAGGCACTCTCAACAGGAAAGGCAAGAGGAACTCCATGGTCGTACCACCATTCCAAGAGTCCCCCAGATGTCTCAGTCCATTCCAGAGGAACCTCTTTGCCCTGCACTGGCTCATCTTTCACGCCGAGGATCGACTCACACCACGGTGGCACGTGGGACAGCCCTGTGGGAAAGCCTCGAGGGAAAACCTCGAGCGAAAACCACAGGTCCTTTGATCCACGCGACGGAAGCGTGACATTCCTGCTACAGCCTGGAAGGAAAGCGCACGTGCATGCCCCCACTCGAGACGAGGCCTGACTCCCCTGGGGAGACTCCACAAGTACCCAAAGATCCATGTCAGCCCCTGAGAGGAATCCTCGGTTCCGGCCCTGATTCCACACAACGTTTTTGGCCCCGGTATCGACGGGAGAGGAAATCCGAGAGGCCCCCTAGCAACTCGCATGGGGACTGGCCTCTCCTGAGGCCACCAGGGCGGGTCCCTGAGGTCCCCGTCGTAACTCGAGAACACCTGCCGCAACTCGAGAAAATCCAGGAAGTTCTCCCTTCCAGGCGAGATGAGGCCTATTTCCGATGAGGTGTCTGGAGACTAATGACACCTAACCTCTGGAACTTCGAAAGGGTCTTTCACACCCTTGCTGCAACTGAAGAAATTCACCATCATACCCGTCTCCACTCGAGAGGAAGCACGATGGTCCCGCCCACATCCAGAGGAGCCCCGTTTCCACCTCGTAGCTCGAGTTGAGGGATCCTTTCCCTGCTTTCAACGGGAAAGAATTACCGGCGTTCCCGTCGCATCTCAAGAGGAGGCACTCTCAATAGGAAAGGCGAGAGGAACTCCATGGTCGTACCACCATTCCAAGAGTCCCCCAGATGTCTCAGTCCATTCCAGAGGAACCTCTTTGCCCTGCACTGTCTCATCTTTCATGCCGAGGATCGACTCACACCACGGTGGCACGTGGGACAACCCTGTGGGAAAACCTCGAGGGAAAGCCTCGAGGGAAAACCACAGATCCTTTGATCCACGCGACGGGAAGCGTGACATTGCTGCTACAGCCTGGAAGGAAAGCGCACGTGCATGATCCCACTCGAGACGAGGCCTGACTCCCCTGGGGAGACTCCAGAAGTACCCAAAGATCCATGTCAGCCCCTGAGAGGAATCCTCGGTTCCGGCCTTGAATCCAAATAAGGTTTTTGGCCCCGGTATCGACGGGAGAGGAATCCCGAGAGGCCCCCTAGCACCTCGCATGGGGTCTGGCCTCTCCTGAGGCCACCAGGGCGGGTCCCTGAGGTCCCCGTCGTAACTCGAGAACACCTGCCGCAACTCGAGAAAATCCAGGAAGTTCTCCCTTCCCGGCGAGATGAGGCCTATTTCCGATGAGGCGTCTGGAGACTAATGACACCTAACCTCTGGAACTTCAAAAGGGTCTTTCACACCCTTGCTGCAACTCAAGAAGTTCACCGCCATACCCGTCTCCACTTGAGAGGAAGCACGATGGTCCCGCCCACATCCAGAGGAGCCCCGTTTCCTCCTCGTAGCTCGAGATGAGGGATCCTTTCCCTGCTTTCAACGAGAAAGAATTCCCTGTGTTCCCGTCGCATCTCAAGAGGAGGCACTCTCAACAGGAAAGGCGAGAGTATCTCCATGGTCGTACCACCATTCCAAGAGTCCCCCAGATGTCTCAGTCCATTCCAGAGGAACCTCTTTGCCCTGCACTGTCTCATCTTTCATGCCGAGGATCGACTCACACCACGGTGGCACGTGGGACAGCCCTGTGGGAAAGCCTCGAGGGAAAGCCTCGAGGGAAAACCACAGATCCTTTGATCCACGGGACGGGAAGCGTGACATTGCTGCTACAGCCTGGAAGGAAAGTGCACGTGCATGATCCCACTCGAGACGAGGCCTGACTCCCCTGGGGAGACTCCAGAAGTACCCAAAGATCCATGTCAGCCCCTGAGAGGAATCCTCGGTTCCGGCCCTGACTCCACACAAGGTTTTTGGCCCCGGTATCGACGGGAGAGGAATCCCGAGAGGCCCCCTAGCACCTCGCATGGGGTCTGGCCTCTCCTGATGCCACCAGGGCGGGTCCCTGAGGTCCCCGTCGTAACTCGAGAACACCTGCCGCAACTCGAGAAAATCCAGGAAGTTCTCCCTTCCAGGCGAGATGAGGCCTATTTCCGATGAGGCGTCTGGAGACTAATGACACCTAACCTCTGGAACTTCGAAAGGGTCTTTCACACCCTTGCTGCAACTCAAGAAGTTCACCGCCATACCCGTCTCCACTCGAGAGGAAGCACGATGGTCCCGCCCACATCCAGAGGAGCCCCGTTTCCCCATCGTAGCTCGAGATGAGGGATCCTTTCCCTGCTTTCAACGAGAAAGAATTCCCGGCGTTCCCGTCGCATCTCAAGAGGAGGCACTCTCAACAGGAAAGGCGAGAGTATCTCCATGGTCGTACCACCATTCCAAGAGTCCCCCAGATGTCTCAGTCCATTCCAGAGGAACCTCTTTGCCCTGCACTGTCTCACCTTTCATGCCGAGGATCGACTCACACCACGGTGGCACGTGGGACAGCCCTGTGGGAAAGCCTCGAGGGAAAGCCTCGAGGGAAAACCACAGATCCTTTGATCCACGGGACGGGAAGCGTGACATTGCTGCTACAGCCTGGAAGGAAAGCGCACGTGCATGATCCCACTCGAGACGAGGCCTGACTCCCCTGGGGAGACTCCAGAAGTACCCAAAGATCCATGTCAGCCCCTGAGAGGAATCCTCGGTTCCGGCCCTGACTACACACAAGGTTTTTGGCCCCGGTATCGACGGGAGAGGAATCCCGAGAGGCCCCCTAGCACCTCGCATGGGGTCTGGCCTCTCCTGAGGCCACCAGGGCGGGTCCCTGAGGTCCCCGTCGTAACTCGAGAACACCTGCCGCAACTCGAGAAAATCCAGGAAGTTCTCCCTTCCCGGCGAGATGAGGCCTATTTCCGATGAGGCGTCTGGAGACTAATGACACCTAACCTCTGGAACTTCGAAAGGGTCTTTCACACCCTTGCTGCAACTCAAGAAGTTCACCGCCATACCCGTCTCCACTTGAGAGGAAGCACGATGGTCCCGCCCACATCCAGAGGAGCCCCGTTTCCCCCTCGTAGCTCGAGATGAGGGATGCTTTCCCTGCTTTCAACGAGAAAGAATTCCCGGCGTTCCCGTCGCATCTCAAGAGGAGGCACTCTCAACAGGAAAGGCGAGAGGATCTCCATGGTCGTACCACCATTCCAAGAGTCCCCCAGATGTCTCAGTCCATTCCAGAGGAACCTGTTTGCCCTGCACTGTCTCATCTTTCATGCCGAGGATCGACTCACACCACGGTGGCACGTGGGACAGCCCTGTGGGAAAGCCTCGAGGGAAAGCCTCGAGGGAAAACCACAGATCCTTTGATCCACGCCACGGGAAGCGTGACATTGCTGCTACAGCCTGGAAGGAAAGCGCACGTGCATGATCCCACTCGAGACGAGGCCTGACTCCCCTGGGGAGACTCCAGAAGTACCCAAAGATCCATGTCAGCCCCTGAGAGGAATCCTCGGTTCCGGCCCTGACTACACACAAGGTTTTTGGCCCCGGTATCGACGGGAGAGGAATCCCGAGAGGCCCCCTAGCACCTCGCATGGGGTCTGGCCTCTCCTGAGGCCACCAGGGCGGGTCCCTGAGGTCCCCGTCGTAACTCGAGAACACCTGCCGCAACTCGAGAAAATCCAGGAAGTTCTCCCTTCCCGGCGAGATGAGGCCTATTTCCGATGAGGCCTCTGGAGACTAATGACGCCTAACCTCTGGAACTTCGAAAGGGTCTTTCACACCCTTGCTGCAACTCAAGAAGTTCACCGCCATACCCGTCTCCACTTGAGAGGAAGCACGATGGTCCCGCCCACATCCAGAGGAGCCCCGTTTCCTCCTCGTAGCTCGAGATGAGGGATCCTTTCCCTGCTTTCAACGAGAAAGAATTCCCTGTGTTCCCGTCGCATCTCAAGAGGAGGCACTCTCAACAGGAAAGGCAAGAGGAACTCCATGGTCGTACCACCATTCCAAGAGTCCCCCAGATATCTCACTCCATTCCAGAGGAAACTCTTTGCCCTGCACTGGCTCATCTTTCACGCCGAGGATCGACTCACACCACGGTTGCACGTGGGACAGCCCTGTGGGAAAGCCTCGAGGGAAAACCTCGAGCGAAAACCACAGATCCTTTGATCCACGCGACAGAAGCGTGACATTCCTGCTACAGCCTGGAAGGAAAGCGCACGTGCATGCCCCCACTCGAGACGAGGCCTGACTCCCCTGGGGAGACTCCACAAGTACCCAAAGATCCATGTCAGCCCCTGAGAGGAATCCTCGGTTCCGGCCCTGACTCCACACAACGTTTTTGGCCCCGGTATCGACGGGAGAGGAAATCCGAGAGGCCCCCTAGCAACTCGCATGGGGACTGGCCTCTCCTGAGGCCACCAGGGCGGGTCCCTGAGGTCCCCGTCGTAACTCGAGAACACCTGCCGCAACTCGAGAAAATCCAGGAAGATCTCCCTTCCAGGCGAGATGAGGCCTATTTCCGATGAAGTGTCTGGAGACTAATGACACCTAACCTCTGGAACTTCGAAAGGGTCTTTGACACCCTTGCTGCAACTCAAGAAGTTCACCGCCATACCCGTCTCCACTCGAGAAGAAGCACGAAGGTCCTGCCCACATCCAGAGGAGCCCCGTTTCCCCCTCGGAGCTCGAGATGAGGGATCCTTTCCCTGCTTTCAACGGGAAAGAATTCCCGGCGTTCCCGTCGCATCTCAAGAGGAGGCACTCTCAACAGGAAAGGCGAGAGGAACTCCATGGTCGTACCACCATTCCAAGAGTCCCCCAGATGTCTCAGTCCATTCCAGAGGAACCTCTTTGCCCTGCACTGGCTCATCTTTCACGCCGAGGATCGACTCCCACCACGGTGGCACGTGGGACAGCCCAGTGGGAAAGCCTCGAGTGAAAGCCTCGAGGGAAAACCACAGATGCTTTGTTCCACGCGACGGGAAGCGTGACATTGCTGCTACAGCCTGGAAGGAAAGCTCACGTGCATGCCCCCTCTCGAGATGAGGCCTGACTCCCCTGGGGAGACTCCAGAAGTACCCAAAGATCCATGTCAGCCCCTGAGAGGAATCCTCGTTTCCGGCCCTTACTGCACACAAGGTTTTTGGCCCCGGTATCGACGGGAGAGGAATCCCGAGAGGGCCCCTAGCAACTCGCATGGGGACTGGCCTCTCCTGAGGCCACCAGGGCGGGTCCCTGAGGTCCCCGTCGTAACTCGAGAACACCTGCCGCATCTCGAGAAAATCCAGGAAGTTCTCCCTTCTAGGCCAGATGAGGCCTATTTCCGATGAGGCGTCTGGAGACTAATGACACCTAACCTCTGGAACTTCGAAAGGGTCTTTCACACCCTTGCTCCAACTCAAGAAGTTCACCGCCATACCCGTCTCCACTCGAGAGGAAGCACGATGGTCCCGCCTACATCCAGAGGAGCCCCGTGTCCCCCTCGTAGCTCGAGATGAGGGATCCTTTCCCTGCTTTCAACGGGAACGAATTCCCGGCGTTCCCATCGCATCTCAAGAGGAGGCACTCTCAACAGGAAAGGCGAGAGGAACTCCATGGTCGTACCACCATTCCAAGAGTCCCCCAGATGTCTCAGTCCATTCCAGAGGAAGCTCTTTGCCCTGCACTGGCTCATCTTTCACGCCGAGGATCGACTCACACCACGGTGGCACGTGGGACAGCCCTGTGGGAAAGCCTCGAGGGAAAGCCTCGAGGGAAAACCACAGATCCTTTGATCCACGCCACCGGAAGCGTGACATTGCTGCTACAGCCTGGAAGGAAAGCGCACGTGCATGCACCCACTCGAGACGAGGCCTGACTCCCCTGGGGAGACTCCAGAAGTACCCAAAGATCCATGTCAGCCCCTAAGAGGAATCCTCGGTTTCGGCCCTGACTCCACACAAGGTTTTTGGCCCCGGTATCGAAGGGAGAGGAATCCCGAGAGGCCCCCTAGCAACTCGCATGGGGACTGGCCTCTCCTGAGGCCACCAGGGCGGGTCCCTGAGGTCCCCGTCGTAACTCGAGAACACCTGCCGCAACTCGAGAAAATCCAGGAAGTTCTCCCTTTCAGGCGAGATGAGGCCTATTTCCGATGAGGTGTCTGGAGACTAATGACACCTAACCTCTGGAACTTCGAAAGGGTCTTTCACACCCTTGCTTCAACTCAAGAAGTCACCGCCATACCCGTCTCCACTCGAGAGGAAGCACGATGGTCCCGCCCACATCCAGAGGAGCCCCGTTTCCCCCTCGTAGCTCGAGTTGAGGGATCCTTTCCCTGCTTTCAACGGGAAAGAATTCCCGGCGTTCCCGTCGCATCTCAAGAGGAGGCACTCTCAACAGGAAAGGCGAGAGGAACTCCATGGTCGTGCCACCATTCCAAGAGTCACCCAGATGGCTCAGTCCATTCCAGAGGAACCTCTTTGCCCTGCACTGGCTCATCTTTCACGCCGAGGATCGATTCACACCACGGTGTCACGTGGGACAGCCCTGTGGGAAAGCCTCGAGGGAAAGCCTCGAGGGAAAACCACAGATCCTTTGGTCCACGCGACGGGAAGCGTGACATTGCTGCTACAGACTGGAAGGAAAGCGCACGTGCATGCCCCCACTCGAGACGAGGCCTGACTCCCCTGGGGAGACTCCAGAAGTACCCAAAGATCCATGTCAGCCCCTGAGAGGAATCCTCGATTCCGGCCCTGACTCCACACAAGGTTTTTGGCCCCGGTATCGACGGGAGAGGAATACCGAGAGGCCCCCTAGCACCTCGGATGGGGACTGGCCTCTCCTGAGGGCACCAGGGCGGGTCCCTGAGGTCCCCGTCGTAACTCGAGAACACCTGCCGCAACTCGAGAAAATCCAGGAAGTTCTCCCTTCCAGGCGAGATGAGGCCTATTTCCGATGAGGCGTCTGGAGAGTAATGACACCTAACCTCTGGAACTTCGAAAGGGTCTTTCACACCCTTGCTGCAACTCAAGAAGTTCACCGCCATACCCGTCTCCACTCGAGAGGAAGCACGATGGTACCGCCCACATCCAGAGAAGCCCCGTTTCCTCCTCGTAGCTCGAGATGAGGGATCCTTTCCCTGCTTTCAACGAGAAAGAATTCCCTGTGTTCCCGTCGCATCTCAAGAGGAGGCACTCTCAACAGGAAAGGCAAGAGGAACTCCATGGTCGTACCACCATTCCAAGAGTCCCCCAGATGTCTCACTCCATTCCAGAGGAACCTCTTTGCCCTGCACTGGCTCATCTTTCACGCCGAGGATCGACTCACACCACGGTGGCACGTGGGACAGCCCTGTGGGAAAGCCTCGAGGGAAAACCTCGAGCGAAAACCACAGATCCTTTGATCCACGCGACGGAAGCGTGACATTCCTGCTACAGCCTGGAAGGAAAGCGCACGTGCATGCCCCCACTCGAGACGAGGCCTGACTCCCCTGGGGAGACTCCAGAAGTACCCAAAGATCCATGTCAGCCCCTGAGAGGAATCCTCGGTTCCGGCCCTGACTCCACACAACGTTTTTGGCCCCGGTATCGACGGGAGAGGAAATCCGAGAGGCCCCCTAGCAACTCGCATGGGGACTGGCCTCTCCTGAGGCCACCAGGGCGGGTCCCTGAGGTCCCCGTCGTAACTCGAGAACACCTGCCGCAACTCGAGAAAATCCAGGAAGATCTCCCTTCCAGGCGAGATGAGGCCTATTTCCGATGAAGTGTCTGGAGACTAATGACACCTAACCTCTGGAACTTCGAAAGGGTCTTTGACACCCTTGCTGCAACTCAAGAAGTTCACCGCCATACCCGTCTCCACTCGAGAAAAAGCACGAAGGTCCTGCCCACATCCAGAGGAGCCCCGTTTCCCCCTCGGAGCACGAGATGAGGGATCCTTTCCCTGCTTTCAACGGGAAAGAATTCCCGGCGTTCCCGTCGCATCTCAAGAGGAGGCACTCTCAACAGGAAAGGCGAGAGGAACTCCATGGTCGTACCACCATTCCAAGAGTCCCCCAGATGTCTCAGTCCATTCCAGAGGAACCTCTTTGCCCTGCACTGGCTCATCTTTCACGCCGAGGATCGACTCCCACCACGGTGGCACGTGGGACAGCCCAGTGGGAAAGCCTCGAGTGAAAGCCTCGAGGGAAAACCACAGATGCTTTGTTCCACGCGACGGGAAGCGTGACATTGCTGCTACAGCCTGGAAGGAAAGCTCACGTGCATGCCCCCTCTCGAGATGAGGCCTGACTCCCCTGGGGAGACTCCAGAAGTACCCAAAGATCCATGTCAGCCCCTGAGAGGAATCCTCGTTTCCGGCCCTTACTGCACACAAGGTTTTTGGCCCCGGTATCGACGGGAGAGGAATCCCGAGAGGGCCCCTAGCAACTCGCATGGGGACTGGCCTCTCCTGAGGCCACCAGGGCGGGTCCCTGAGGTCCCCGTCGTAACTCGAGAACACCTGCCGCATCTCGAGAAAATCCAGGAAGTTCTCCCTTCTAGGCCAGATGAGGCCTATTTCCGATGAGGCGTCTGGAGACTAATGACACCTAACCTCTGGAACTTCGAAAGGGTCTTTCACACCCTTGCTGCAACTCAAGAAGTTCACCGCCATACCCGTCTCCACTCGAGAGGAAGCACGATGGTCCCGCCTACATCCAGAGGAGCCCCGTGTCCCCCTCGTAGCTCGAGATGAGGGATCCTTTCCCTGCTTTCAACGGGAACGAATTCCCGGCGTTCCCATCGCATCTCAAGAGGAGGCACTCTCAACAGGAAAGGCGAGAGGAACTCCATGGTCGTACCACCATTCCAAGAGTCCCCCAGATGTCTCAGTCCATTCCAGAGGAAGATCTTTGCCCTGCACTGGCTCATCTTTCACGCCGAGGATCGACTCACACCACGGTGGCACGTGGGACAGCCCTGTGGGAAAGCCTCGAGGGAAAGCCTCGAGGGAAAACCACAGATCCTTTGATCCACGCCACCGGAAGCGTGACATTGCTGCTACAGCCTGGAAGGAAAGCGCACGTGCATGCCCCCACTCGAGACGAGGCCTGACTCCCCTGGGGAGACTCCAGAAGTACCCAAAGATCCATGTCAGCCCCTAAGAGGAATCCTCGGTTTCGGCCCTGACTCCACACAAGGTTTTTAGCCCCGGTATCGAAGGGAGAGGAATCCCGAGAGGCCCCCTAGCAACTCGCATGGGGACTGGCCTCTCCTGAGGCCACCAGGGCGGGTCCCTGAGGTCCCCGTCGTAACTCGAGAACACCTGCCGCAACTCGAGAAAATCCAGGAAGTTCTCCCTCCAGGCGAGATGAGGCCTATTTCCGATGAGGCGTCTGGAGACTAATGACACCTAACCTCTGGAACTTCGAAAGGGTCTTTCACACCCTTGCTGCAACTCAAGAAGTTCACCGCCATATCCGTCTTCACTCGAGAGGAAGCACGATGGTACCGCCCACATCCAGAGAAGCCCCGTTTCCCCCTCGTAGCTCGAGTTGAGGGATTCTTTCCCTGCTTTCAACGGGAAAGAATTCCCGGCGTTCCCGTCGCATCTCAAGAGGAGGCACACTCAACAGGAAAGGCGAGAGGAACTCCATGGTCGTACCACCATTCCAAGAGTCCCCCAGATGTCTCAGTCCATTCCAGAGGAACCTCTTTGCCCTGCACTGGCTCATCTTTCACGCCGAGGATCGACTCACACCACGGTGTCACGTGGGACAGCCCTGTGGGAAAGCCTCGAGGGAAAGCCTCGAGGGAAAACCACAGATCCTTTGATCCTCGAGACGGGAAGGGTGACATCGCTTCTACAGCCTGGAAGGAAAGCGCACGTGCATGCCCCCACTCGAGACGAGGCCTGACTCCCCTGGGGAGACTCCAGAAGTACCCAAAGATCCATGTCAGCCCCTGAGAGGAATCCTCGGTTCCGGCCCTGACTCCACACAAGGTTTTTGGCCCCGTTATCGACGGGAGAGGAATCCCGAGAGGCCCCCTAGCACCTCGCATGGGGACTGGCCTCTCCTGAGGCCACCAGGGCGGGTCCCTGAGATCCCCGTCGTAACTCGAGAACACCTGCCGCAACTCGAGAAAATCCAGGAAGTTCTCCCTTCCAGGCGAGATGAGGCCTATTTCCGATGAGGCGTCTGGAGACTAATGACACCTAACCTCTGGAACTTCGAAAGGGTCTTTCACACCCTTGCTGCAACTCAAGAAGTTCACCGCCATACCCGTCTCCACTCGAGAGGAAGCACGATGGTCCCGCCCACATCCAGAGGAACCCCGTTTCCCCCTCGGAGCTCGAGATGGGGGATCCTTTCCCTGCTTTTAACGGGAAAGAATTCCCGGCGTTCCCGTCGCATCTCAAGAGGAGGCACTCTCAACAGGAAAGGCAAGAGCAACTCCATGGTCGTACCACCATTCCAAGAGTCCCCCAGATGTCTCAGTCCTTTCCAGAGGAACCTCTTTGCCCTGCACTGGCTCATCTTTCACGCCGAGGAACGACTCACACCACGGTGGCATGTGGGACAGCCCTGTGGGAAAGCCTCGAGGGAAAGCCTCGAGGGAAAACCACAGATGCTTTGATCCACGCGACGGGAAGCGTGACATTGCTGCTACAGCCTGGAAGGAAAGCGCACGTGCATGCCCCCTCTCGAGATGAGGCCTGACTCCCCTGGGGAGACTCCAGAAGTACCCAAAGATCCATGTCAGCCCCTGAGAGGAATCCTCGTTTCCGGCCCTGACTGCACACAAGGTTTTTGGCCCAGGTATCGACGGGAGAGGAATCCCGAGAGGCCCCCTAGCACCTCGCATGAGGACTGGCCTCTCCTGAGGCCACCAGGGCGGGTCCCTGAGGTCCCCGTCGTAACTCGAGAACACCTGCCGCAACTCGAGAAAATCCAGGAAGTTCTCCCTTCTAGGCGAGATGAGGCCTATTTCCGATGAGGCGTCTGGAGACTAATGACACCTAACCTCTGGAACTTCGAAAGGGTCTTTCACACCCTTGCTGCAACTCAAGAAGTTCACCGCCATACCCGTCTCCACTCGAGAGGAAGCACGATGGTCCCGCCCACATCCAGAGGAGCCCCGTTTCCCCCTCGTAGCTCGAGATGAGGGATCCTTTCCCTGCTTTCAACGGGAAAGAATTCCCGGCGTTCCCATCGCATCTCAAGAGGAGGCACTCTCAACAGGAAAGGCGAGAGGAACTCCATGGTCGTAGCACCATTCCAAGAGTCCCCCAGATGTCTCAGTCCATTCCAGAGGAACCTCTTTGCCCTGCACTGGCTCATCGTTCACGCCGAGGATCGACTCACACCACGGTGGCACGAGGGACAGCCTTGTGGGAAAGCCTCGAGGGAAAGCCTCGAGGGAAAACCACAGATCCTTTGATCCACGCCACGGGAAGCGTGACATTGCTGCTACAGCCTGGAAGGAAAGCGCACGTGCATGCCCCCACACGAGACGAGGCCTGACTCCCCTGGGGAGACTCCAGAAGTACCCAAAGATCCATGTCAGCCCCTGAGAGGAATCCTCGGTTCCGGCCCTGACTCCACACAAGGTTTTTGGCCCCGGTATCGACGGGAGAGGAATCACGAGAGGCCCCCTAGCACCTCGCATGGGGACTGGCCTCTCCTGAGGCCACCAGGGCGGGTCCCTGAGGTCCCCGTCGTAACTCGAGAACACCTGCTGCAACTCGAGAAAATCCAGGAAGTTCTCCCTTCCAGGCGAGATGAGGCCTATTTCCGATGAGGCGTCTGGAGACTAATGACACCTAACCTCTGGAACTTCGAAAGGGTCTTTCACACCCTTGCTGCAACTCAAGAAGTTCACCGCCATACCCGTCTCCACTCGAGAGGAAGCACGATGGTCCCGCCCACATCCAGAGGAGCCCCGTTTCCCCCTCGGAGCTCGAGATGAGGGATCCTTTCCCTGCTTTCAACGGGAAAGAATTCCCGGCGTTCCCGTCGCATCTCAAGAGGAGGCACTCTCAACAGGAAAGGCGAGAGGAACTCCATGGTCGTACCACCATTCCAAGAGTCCCCCAGATGTCTCAGTCCATTCCAGAGGAACCTCTTTGAACTGCACTGGCTCATCTTTCACGCCGAGGATCGACTCACACCACGGTGGCACGTGGGACAGCCCTGTGGGAAAGCCTCGAGGGAAAGCCTCGAGGGAAAACCACAGATCCTTTGATCCACGCGACGGGAAGCGTGACATTGCTGCTACAGCCTGGAAGGAAAGCGCACGTGCATGCCCCCACTCGAGACGAGGCCTGACTCCCCTGGGGAGACTCCAGAAGTACCCAAAGATCCATGTCAGCCCCTGAGAGGAATCCTAGGTTCCGGCCCTGACTCCACACAAGGTTTTTGGCCCCGGTATCGACGGGAGAGGAATCCCGAGAGGCCCCCTAGCAACTCGCATGGGGACTGGCCTCTCCTGAGGCCACCAGGGCGGGTCCCTGAGGTACCCGTCGTAACTCGAGAACACCTGACGCAACTCGAGTAAATCCAGGAAGTTCTCCCTTCCAGGCGAGATGAGGCCTATTTCCGATGAGGCGTCTGGAGACTAATGACACCTAACCTCTGGAACTTCGAAAGGGTCTTTCACACCCTTGCTGCAACTCAAGAAGTTCACCGCCATACCCGTCTCCACTCGAGAGGAAGCACGATGGTACCGCCCACATCCAGAGAAGCCCCGTTTCCCCCTCGTAGCTCGAGTTGAGGGATTCTTTCCCTGCTTTCAACGGGAAAGAATTCCCGGCGTTCCCGTCGCATCTCAAGAGGAGGCACACTCAACAGGAAAGGCGAGAGGAACTCCATGGTCGTACCACCATTCCAAGAGTCCCCCAGATGTCTCAGTCCATTCCAGAGGAACCTCTTTGCCCTGCACTGGCTCATCTTTCACGCCGAGGATCGACTCACACCACGGTGTCACGTGGGACAGCCCTGTGGGAAAGCCTCGAGGGAAAGCCTCGAGGGAAAACCACAGATCCTTTGATCCTCGAGACGGGAAGGGTGACATCGCTTCTACAGCCTGGAAGGAAAGCGCACGTGCATGCCCCCACTCGAGACGAGGCCTGACTCCCCTGGGGAGACTCCAGAAGTACCCAAAGATCCATGTCAGCCCCTGAGAGGAATCCTCGGTTCCGGCCCTGACTCCACACAAGGTTTTTGGCCCCGTTATCGACGGGAGAGGAATCCCGAGAGGCCCCCTAGCACCTCGCATGGGGACTGGCCTCTCCTGAGGCCACCAGGGCGGGTCCCTGAGATCCCCGTCGTAACTCGAGAACACCTGCCGCAACTCGAGAAAATCCAGGTAGTTCTCCCTTCCAGGCGAGATGAGGCCTATTTCCGATGAGGTGTCTGGAGACTAATGACACCTAACCTCTGGAACTTCGAAAGGGTCTTTCACACCCTTGCTGCAACTCAAGAAGTTCACCGCCATACCCGTCTCCACTCGAGAGGAAGCACGATGGTCCCGCCCACATCCAGAGGAGCCCCGTTTCCCCCTCGGAGCTCGAGATGGGGGATCCTTTCCCTGCTTTTAACGGGAAAGAATTCCCGGCGTTCCCGTCGCATCTCAAGAGGAGGCACTCTCAACAGGAAAGGCAAGAGCAACTCCATGGTCGTACCACCATTCCAAGAGTCCCCCAGATGTCTCAGTCCTTTCCAGAGGAACCTCTTTGCCCTGCACTGGCTCATCTTTCACGCCGAGGAACGACTCACACCACGGTGGCATGTGGGACAGCCCTGTGGGAAAGCCTCGAGGGAAAGCCTCGAGGGAAAACCACAGATGCTTTGATCCACGCGACGGGAAGCGTGACATTGCTGCTACAGCCTGGAAGGAAAGCGCACGTGCATGCCCCCTCTCGAGATGAGGCCTGACTCCCCTGGGGAGACTCCAGAAGTACCCAAAGATCCATGTCAGCCCCTGAGAGGAATCCTCGTTTCCGGCCCTGACTGCACACAAGGTTTTTGGCCCAGGTATCGACGGGAGAGGAATCCCGAGAGGCCCCCTAGCACCTCGCATGAGGACTGGCCTCTCCTGAGGCCACCAGGGCGGGTCCCTGAGGTCCCCGTCGTAACTCGAGAACACCTGCCGCAACTCGAGAAAATCCAGGAAGTTCTCCCTTCTAGGCGAGATGAGGCCTATTTCCGATGAGGCGTCTGGAGACTAATGACACCTAACCTCTGGAACTTCGAAAGGGTCTTTCACACCCTTGCTGCAACTCAAGAAGTTCACCGCCATACCCGTCTCCACTCGAGAGGAAGCACGATGGTCCCGCCCACATCCAGAGGAGCCCCGTTTCCCCCTCGTAGCTCGAGATGAGGGATCCTTTCCCTGCTTTCAACGGGAAAGAATTCCCGGCGTTCCCATCGCATCTCAAGAGGAGGCACTCTCAACAGGAAAGGCGAGAGGAACTCCATGGTCGTAGCACCATTCCAAGAGTCCCCCAGATGTCTCAGTCCATTCCAGAGGAACCTCTTTGCCCTGCACTGGCTCATCGTTCACGCCGAGGATCGACTCACACCACGGTGGCACGAGGGACAGCCTTGTGGGAAAGCCTCGAGGGAAAGCCTCGAGGGAAAACCACAGATCCTTTGATCCACGCCACGGGAAGCGTGACATTGCTGCTACAGCCTGGAAGGAAAGCGCACGTGCATGCCCCCACACGAGACGAGGCCTGACTCCCCTGGGGAGACTCCAGAAGTACCCAAAGATCCATGTCAGCCCCTGAGAGGAATCCTCGGTTCCGGCCCTGACTCCACACAAGGTTTTTGGCCCCGGTATCGACGGGAGAGGAATCACGAGAGGCCCCCTAGCACCTCGCATGGGGACTGGCCTCTCCTGAGGCCACCAGGGCGGGTCCCTGAGGTCCCCGTCGTAACTCGAGAACACCTGCTGCAACTCGAGAAAATCCAGGAAGTTCTCCCTTCCAGGCGAGATGAGGCCTGTTTCCGATGAGGCGTCTGGAGACTAATGACACCTAACCTCTGGAACTTCGAAAGGGTCTTTCACACCCTTGCTGCAACTCAAGAAGTTCACCGCCATACCCGTCTCCACTCGAGAGGAAGCACGATGGTCCCGCCCACATCCAGAGGAGCCCCGTTTCCCCCTCGGAGCTCGAGATGAGGGATCCTTTCCCTGCTTTCAACGGGAAAGAATTCCCGGCGTTCCCGTCGCATCTCAAGAGGAGGCACTCTCAACAGGAAAGGCGAGAGGAACTCCATGGTCGTACCACCATTCCAAGAGTCCCCCAGATGTCTCAGTCCATTCCAGAGGAACCTCTTTGAACTGCACTGGCTCATCTTTCACGCCGAGGATCGACTCACACCACGGTGGCACGTGGGACAGCCCTGTGGGAAAGCCTCGAGGGAAAGCCTCGAGGGAAAACCACAGATCCTTTGATCCACGCCACGGGAAGCGTGACATTGCTGCTACAGCCTGGAAGGAAAGCGCACGTGCATGCCCCCACTCGAGACGAGGCCTGACTCCCCTGGGGAGACTCCAGAAGTACCCAAAGATCCATGTCAGCCCCTGAGAGGAATCCTAGGTTCCGGCCCTGACTCCACACAAGGTTTTTGGCCCCGGTATCGACGGGAGAGGAATCCCGAGAGGCCCCCTAGCAACTCGCATGGGGACTGGCCTCTCCTGAGGCCACCAGGGCGGGTCCCTGAGGTACCCGTCGTAACTCGAGAACAACTGACGCAACTCGAGTAAATCCAGGAAGTTCTCCCTTCCAGGCGAGATGAGGCCTATTTCCGATGAGGCGTCTGGAGACTAATGACACCTAACCTCTGGAACTTCGAAAGGGTCTTTCACACCCTTGCTGCAACTCAAGAAGTTCACCGCCATACCCGTCTCCACTCGAGAGGAAGCACGATGGTACCGCCCACATCCAGAGAAGCCCCGTTTCCCCCTCGTAGCTCGAGTTGAGGGATTCTTTCCCTGCTTTCAACGGGAAAGAATTCCCGGCGTTCCCGTCGCATCTCAAGAGGAGGCACACTCAACAGGAAAGGCGAGAGGAACTCCATGGTCGTACCACCATTCCAAGAGTCCCCCAGATGTCTCAGTCCATTCCAGAGGAACCTCTTTGCCCTGCACTGGCTCATCTTTCACGCCGAGGATCGACTCACACCACGGTGTCACGTGGGACAGCCCTGTGGGAAAGCCTCGAGGGAAAGCCTCGAGGGAAAACCACAGATCCTTTGATCCTCGAGACGGGAAGGGTGACATCGCTTCTACAGCCTGGAAGGAAAGCGCACGTGCATGCCCCCACTCGAGACGAGGCCTGACTCCCCTGGGGAGACTCCAGAAGTACCCAAAGATCCATGTCAGCCCCTGAGAGGAATCCTCGGTTCCGGCCCTGACTCCACACAAGGTTTTTGGCCCCGTTATCGACGGGAGAGGAATCCCGAGAGGCCCCCTAGCACCTCGCATGGGGACTGGCCTCTCCTGAGGCCACCAGGGCGGGTCCCTGAGATCCCCGTCGTAACTCGAGAACACCTGCCGCAACTCGAGAAAATCCAGGAAGTTCTCCCTTCCAGGCGAGATGAGGCCTATTTCCGATGAGGTGTCTGGAGACTAATGACACCTAACCTCTGGAACTTCGAAAGGGTCTTTCACACCCTTGCTGCAACTCAAGAAGTCACCGCCATACCCGTCTCCACTCGAGAGGAAGCACGATGGTCCCGCCCACATCCAGAGGAGCCCCGTTTCCCCCTCGTAGCTCGAGTTGAGGGATCCTTTCCCTGCTTTCAACGGGAAAGAATTCCCGGCGTTCCCGTCGCATCTCAAGAGGAGGCACTCTCAACAGGAAAGGCGAGAGGAACTCCATGGTCGTGCCACCATTCCAAGAGTCACCCAGATGGCTCAGTCCATTCCAGAGGAACCTCTTTGCCCTGCACTGGCTCATCTTTCACGCCGAGGATCGATTCACACCACGGTGTCACGTGGGACAGCCCTGTGGGAAAGCCTCGAGGGAAAGCCTCGAGGGAAAACCACAGATCCTTTGGTCCACGCGACGGGAAGCGTGACATTGCTGCTACAGACTGGAAGGAAAGCGCACGTGCATGCCCCCACTCGAGACGAGGCCTGACTCCCCTGGGGAGACTCCAGAAGTACCCAAAGATCCATGTCAGCCCCTGAGAGGAATCCTCGATTCCGGCCCTGACTCCACACAAGGTTTTTGGCCCCGGTATCGACGGGAGAGGAATACCGAGAGGCCCCCTAGCACCTCGCATGGGGACTGGCCTCTCCTGAGGGCACCAGGGCGGGTCCCTGAGGTCCCCGTCGTAACTCGAGAACACCTGCCGCAACTCGAGAAAATCCAGGAAGTTCTCCCTTCCAGGCGAGATGAGGCCTATTTCCGATGAGGCGTCTGGAGACTAATGACACCTAACCTCTGGAACTTCGAAAGGGTCTTTCACACCCTTGCTGCAACTCAAGAAGTTCACCGCCATACCCGTCTCCACT
Source organism: Capricornis sumatraensis (assembly GCF_032405125.1). Lineage (NCBI taxonomy): Eukaryota > Metazoa > Chordata > Mammalia > Artiodactyla > Bovidae > Capricornis > Capricornis sumatraensis. The sequence continues at coordinate 6,529,484 of NW_027184612.1, forward strand.
CGAGAGGAAGCACGATGGTACCGCCCACATCCAGAGAAGCCCCGTTTCCCCCTCGTAGCTCGAGTTGAGGGATTCTTTCCCTGCTTTCAACGGGAAAGAATTCCCGGCGTTCCCGTCGCATCTCAAGAGGAGGCACACTCAACAGGAAAGGCGAGAGGAACTCCATGGTCGTACCACCATTCCAAGAGTCCCCCAGATGTCTCAGTCCATTCCAGAGGAACCTCTTTGCCCTGCACTGGCTCATCTTTCACGCCGAGGATCGACTCACACCACGGTGTCACGTGGGACAGCCCTGTGGGAAAGCCTCGAGGGAAAGCCTCGAGGGAAAACCACAGATCCTTTGATCCTCGAGACGGGAAGGGTGACATCGCTTCTACAGCCTGGAAGGAAAGCGCACGTGCATGCCCCCACTCGAGACGAGGCCTGACTCCCCTGGGGAGACTCCAGAAGTACCCAAAGATCCATGTCAGCCCCTGAGAGGAATCCTCGGTTCCGGCCCTGACTCCACACAAGGTTTTTGGCCCCGTTATCGACGGGAGAGGAATCCCGAGAGGCCCCCTAGCACCTCGCATGGGGACTGGCCTCTCCTGAGGCCACCAGGGCGGGTCCCTGAGATCCCCGTCGTAACTCGAGAACACCTGCCGCAACTCGAGAAAATCCAGGAAGTTTTCCCTTCCAGGCGAGATGAGGCCTATTTCCGATGAGGCGTCTGGAGACTAATGACACCTAACATCTGGAACTTCGAAAGGGTCTTTCACACCCTTGCTGCAACTCAAGAAGTTCACCGCCATACCCGTCTCCACTCGAGAGGAAGCACGATGGTCCCGCCCACATCCAGAGGAGCCCCGTTTCCCCCTCGGAGCTCGAGATGGGGGATCCTTTCCCTGCTTTTAACGGGAAAGAATTCCCGGCGTTCCCGTCGCATCTTAAGAGGAGGCACTCTCAACAGGAAAGGCGAGAGCAACTCCATGGTCGTACCACCATTCCAAGAGTCCCCCAGATGTCTCAGTCCTTTCCAGAGGAACCTCTTTGCCCTGCACTGGCTCATCTTTCACGCCGAGGAACGACTCACACCACGGTGGCATGTGGGACAGCCCTGTGGGAAAGCCTCGAGGGAAAGCCTCGAGGGAAAACCACAGATGCTTTGATCCACGCGACGGGAAGCGTGACATTGCTGCTACAGCCTGGAAGGAAAGCGCACGTGCATGCCCCCTCTCGAGATGAGGCCTGACTCCCCTGGGGAGACTCCAGAAGTACCCAAAGATCCATGTCAGCCCCTGAGAGGAATCCTCGTTTCCGGCCCTGACTGCACACAAGGTTTTTGGCCCAGGTATCGACGGGAGAGGAATCCCGAGAGGCCCCCTAGCACCTCGCATGAGGACTGGCCTCTCCTGAGGCCACCAGGGCGGGTCCCTGAGGTCCCCGTCGTAACTCGAGAACACCTGCCGCAACTCGAGAAAATCCAGGAAGTTCTCCCTTCTAGGCGAGATGAGGCCTATTTCCGATGAGGCGTCTGGAGACTAATGACACCTAACCTCTGGAACTTCGAAAGGGTCTTTCACACCCTTGCTGCAACTCAAGAAGTTCACCGCCATACCCGTTTCCACTCGAGAGGAAGCACTATGGTCCCACCCACATCAGGAGGAGCCCCGTTTCCCCCTCGTAGCTCGAGATGAGGGATCCTTTCCCTGCTTTCAACGGGAACGAATTCCCGGCGTTCCCGTCGCATCTCAAGAGGAGGCACTCTCAACAGGAAAGGCGAGAGGAACTCCATGGTCGTACCACCATTCCAAGACTCCCCCAGATGTCTCAGTCCATTCCAGAGGAACCTCTTTGCCCTGCACTGGCTCATCTTTCACGCCGAGGATCGACTCACACCACGGTGGCACGTGGGACAGCCCTGTGGGAAAGCCTCGATGGAAAGCCTCGAGGGAAAACCACAGATCCTTTGATCCACGCGACGGGAAGCGTGACATTGCTGCTACAGCCTGGAAGGAAAGCGCACGTGCATGCCCCCACTCGAGACGAGGCCTGACTCCCCTGGGGAGACTCCAGAAGTACCCAAAGATCCATGTCAGCCCCTGAGAGGAATCCTCGGTTCCGGCCCTGACTCCACACAAGGTTTTTGGCCCCGTTATCGAAGGGAGAGGAATACCGAGAGGGCCCCTAGCAACTTGCATGGGGACTGGCCTCTCCTGAGGCCACCAGGGCGGGTCCATGAGGTCCCCGTCGTAACTCGAGAACACCTGCCGCAACTCGAGAAAATCCAGGAAGTTCTCCCTTCCAGGCGAGATGAGGCCTATTTCCGATGAGGCGTCTGGAGACTAATGACACCTAACCTCTGGAACTTCGAAAGGGTCTTTCACACCCTTGCTGCAACTCAAGAAGTTCACCGCCATACCCGTCTCCACTCGAGAGGAAGCACGATGTTCCCGCCCACATCCAGAGGAGCCCCGTTTCCCCCTCGGAGCTCGAGATGAGGGATCCTTTCCCTGCTTTCAACGGGAACGAATTCCCGGCGTTCCCGTCGCATCTCAAGAGGAGGCACTCTCACCAGGAAAGGCGAGAGGAACTCCATGGTCGTACCACCATTTCAAGAGTCCCCCAGATGTCTCAGTCTATTCCAGAGGAACCTGTTAGCCCTGCACTGGCTCATCATTCACGCCGAGGATCGACTCACACCACGGTGGCACGTGGGACAGCCCTGTGGGAAAGCCTCGAGGGAAAGGCTCGAAGGAAAACCACAGATCCTTTGATCCACGCCACGGGAAGCGTGACATTGCTGCTACAGCCTGGAAGGAAAGCGCACGTGCATGCCCCCACTCGAGACGAGGCCTGACTCCCCTGGGGAGACTCCAGAAGTACCCAAAGATCCATGTCAGCCCCTGAGAGGAATCCTCGGTTCCGGCCCTGACTCCACCCAAGGTTTTTGGCCCCGTTATCGAAGGGAGAGGAATCCCGAGAGGGCCCCTAGCAACTTGCATGGGGACTGGCCTCTCCTGAGGCCACCAGGGCGGGTCCATGAGGTCCCCGTCGTAACTCGAGAACACCTGCCGCAACTCGAGAAAATCCAGGAAGTTCTCCCTTCCAGGCGAGATGAGGCCTATTTCCGATGAGGTGTCTGGCGACTAATTACACCTAACCTTTGGAACTTCGAAAGGGTCTTTCACACCCTTGCTGCAACTCAAGAAGTTCACCGCCATACCCGTCTCCACTCGAGAGGAAGCACGATGGTCCCGCCCACATCCAGAGGAGCCCCGTTTCCCCCTCGGAGCTCGAGATGAGGGATCCTTTCCCTGCTTTCAACGGGAAAGAATTCCCGGCGTTCCCGTCGCATCTCAAGAGGAGGCACTCTCAACAGGAAAGGCGAGAGGAACTCCATGGTCGTACCACCATTCCAAGAGTCCCCCAGATGTCTCAGTCCATTCCAGAGGAAGTTCTTTGCCCTGCACTGGCTCATCTTTCATGCCGAGGATCGACTCACACCACGGTGGCACGTGGGACAGCCCTGTGGGAAAGCCTCGAGGGAAAGGCTCGAAGGAAAACCACAGATCCTTTGATCCACGCCACGGGAAGCGTGACATTGCTGCTACAGCCTGGAAGGAAAGCGCACGTGCATGCCCCCACTCGAGACGAGGCCTGACTCCCCTGGGGAGACTCCAGAAGTACCCAAAGATCCATGTCAGCCCCTGAGAGGAATCCTCGGTTCCGGCCCTGACTCCACACAAGGTTTTTGGCCCCGTTATCGAAGGGAGAGGAATCCCGAGAGGGCCCCTAGCAACTTGCATGGGGACTGGCCTCTCCTGAGGCCACCAGGGCGGGTCCATGAGGTCCCCGTCGTAACTCGAGAACACCTGCCGCAACTCGAGAAAATCCAGGAAGTTCTCCCTTCCAGGCGAGATGAGGCCTATTTCCGATGAGGTGTCTGGCGACTAATTACACCTAACCTTTGGAACTTCGAAAGGGTCTTTCACACCCTTGCTGCAACTCAAGAAGTTCACCGCCATACCCGTCTCCACTCGAGAGGAAGCACGATGGTCCCGCCCACATCCAGAGGAGCCCCGTTTCCCCCTCGGAGCTCGAGATGAGGGATCCTTTCCCTGCTTTCAACGGGAAAGAATTCCCGGCGTTCCCGTCGCATCTCAAGAGGAGGCACTCTCAACAGGAAAGGCGAGAGGAACTCCATGGTCGTACCACCATTCCAAGAGTCCCCCAGATGTCTCAGTCCATTCCAGAGGAACCTCTTTGCCCTGCACTGGCTCATCTTTCACGCCGAGGATCGACTCACACCACGGTGTCACGTGGGACAGCCCTGTGGGAAAGCCTCGAGGGAAAGCCTCGAGGGAAAACCACAGATCCTTTGATCCACGCCACGGGAAGCGTGACATTGCTGCTACAGCCTGGAAGGAAAGCGCACGTGCATGCCCCGACTCGAGACGAGGCCTGACTCCCCTGGGGAGACTGCAGAAGTACCCAAAGATCCATGTCAGCCCCTGAGAGGAATCCTCGGTTCCGGCCCTTACTCAACACAATGTTTTTGGCCCCGGTATCGACGGGAGAGGAATCCCGAGAGGCCCCCTAGCACCTCGCATGGGGACTGGCCTCTCCTGAGGCCACCAGGGCGGGTCCCTGAGGTCCCCGTCGTAACTCGAGAACACCTGCCGCAACTCGAGAAAATCCAGGAAGTTCTCCCTTCCAGTCGAGATGAGGCCTATTTCCGATGAGGCGTCTGGAGACTAATGACACCTAACATCTTTAACTTCGAAAGGGTCTTTCACACCCTTGCTGCAACTCAAGACGTTCACCGCCATACCCGTCTCCACTCGAGAGGAATCACGATGGTCCCGCCCACATCCAGAGGAGCCCCGTTTCCCCCTCGTAGCTCGAGATGAGGGATCAATTCCCTGCTTTCAACGGGAAAGAATTCCCAGCGTTCCCGTCGCATCTCAAGAGGAGGCACTCTCAACAGGAAAGGCGAGAGGAACTCCATGGTCGTACCACCATTCCAAGAGTCCCCCAGATGTCTCAGTTCATTCCAGAGGAAGCTCTTTGCCCTGCACTGGCTCATCTTTCACGCCGAGGATCGACTCACACCACGGTGGCACGTGGGACAGCCCTGTGGGAAAGCCTCGAGGGAAAGCCTCGAGGGAAAACCACAGATCCTTTGATCCACGCGACGGGAAGCGTGACATTGCTGCTACAGCCTGGAAGGAAAGCGCAGGTGCATGCCCCCACACGAGACGAGGCCTGACTCCCCTGGGGAGACTCCAGAAGTACCCAAAGATCCATGTCAGCCCCTGAGAGGAATCCTCGTTTCCGGCCCTGACTCCACACAAGGTTTTTCGCCCCGGTATCGACGGGAGAGGAATCCCGAGAGGGCCCCTAGCAACTTGCATGGGGACTGGCCTCTCCTGAGGCCACCAGGGCGGGTCCCTGAGGTCCCCGTCGTAACTCGAGAACACCTGCCGCATCTCGAGAAAATCCAGGAAGTTCTCCCTTCTAGGCGAGATGAGGCCTATTTCAGATGAGGCGTCTGGAGACTAATGACACCTAACCTCTGGAACTTCGAAAGGGTCTTTCACACCCTTGCTGCAACTCAAGAAGTTCACCGCCATACCCGTTTCCACTCGAGGGGAAGCACTATGGTCCCACCCACATCCAGAGGAGCCCCGTTTCCCCCTCGTAGCTCGAGATGAGGGATCCTTTCCCTGCTTTCAACGGGAACGAATTCCCGGCGTTCCCGTCGCATCTCAAGAGGAGGCACTCTCAACAGGAAAGGCGAGTGGAACTCCATGGTCGTACCACCATTCCAAGACTCCCCCAGATGTCTCAGTCCATTCCAGAGGAACCTCTTTGCCCTGCACTGGCTCATCTTTCACGCCGAGGATCGACTCACACCACGGTGGCACGTGGGACAGCCCTGTGGGAAAGCCTCGATGGAAAGCCTCGAGGGAAAACCACAGATCCTTTGATCCACGCGACGGGAAGCGTGACATTGCTGCTACAGCCTGGAAGGAAAGCGCACGTGCATGCCCCCACTCGAGACGAGGCCTGACTCCCCTGGGGAGACTCCAGAAGTACCCAAAGATCCATGTTAGCCCCTGAGAGGAATCCTCGGTTCCGGCCCTGACTCCACACAAGGTTTTTGGCCCCGGTATCGACGGGAGAGGAATCCCGAGAGGCCCCCTAGCAACTCGCATGGGGACTGGCCTCTCCTGAGGCCACCAGGGCGGGTCCCTGAGGTCCCCGTCGTAACTCGAGAACACCTGCCGCAACTCGAGAAAATCCAGGAAGTTCTCCCTTCCAGGCGAGATGAGGCCTATTTCCGATGAGGCGTCTGGAGACTAATGACACCTAACCTCTGGAACTTCGAAAGGGTCTTTCACACCCTTGCTGCAACTCAAGAAGTTCACCGCCATACCAGTCTCCACTCGAGAGGAAGCACGATGGTCCCGCCCACATCCAGAGGAGCCCCGTTTCCCCCTCGTAGTTCGAGATGAGGGATCAATTCCCTGCTTTCAACGGGAAAGAATTCCCAGCGTTCCCGTCGCATCTCAAGAGGAGGCACTCTCAACAGGAAAGGCGAGAGGAACTCCATGGTCGTACCACCATTCCAAGAGTCCCCCAGATGTCTCAGTTCATTCCAGAGGAAGCTCTTTGCCCTGCACTGGCTCATCTTTCACGCCGAGGATCGACTCACACCACGGTGGCACGTGGGACAGCCCTGTGGGAAAGCCTCGAAGGAAAGCCTCGAGGGAAAACCACAGATCCTTTGATCCACGCGACGGGAAGCGTGACATTGCTGCTACAGCCTGGAAGGAAAGCGCAGGTGCAAGCCCCCACACGAGACGAGGCCTGACTCCCCTGGGGAGACTCCAGAAGTACCCAAAGATCCATGTCAGCCCCTGAGAGGAATCCTCGGTTCCGGCCCTGACTCCACACAAGGTTTTTGGCCCCGGTATCCACGGGAGAGGAATCCCGAGAGGGCCCCTAGCAACTCGCATGGGGACTGGCCTCTCCTGAGGCCACCAGGGCGGGTCCCTGAGGTCCCCGTCGTAACTCGAGAACACCTGCCGCATCTCGAAAAAATCCAGGAAGTTCTCCCTTCTAGGCGAGATGAGGCCTATTTCCGATGAGGCGTCTGGAGACTAATGACACCTAACCTCTGGAACTTCGAAAGGGTCTTTCACACCCTTGCTGCAACTCAAGAAGTTCACCGTCATACCCGTTTCCACTCGAGAGGAAGCACTATGGTCCCACCCACATCAGGAGGAGCCCCGTTTCCCCCTCGTAGCTCGAGATGAGGGATCCTTTCCCTGCTTTCAACGGGAACGAATTCCCGGCGTTCCCGTCGCATCTCAAGAGGAGGCACTCTCAACAGGAAAGGCGAGAGGAACTCCATGGTCGTACCACCATTCCAAGACTCCCCCAGATGTCTCAGTCCATTCCAGAGGAACCTCTTTGCCCTGCACTGGCTCATCTTTCACGCCGAGGATCGACTCACACCACGGTGGCACGTGGGACAGCCCTGTGGGAAAGCCTCGATGGAAAGCCTCGAGGGAAAACCACAGATCCTTTGATCCACGCGACGGGAAGCGTGACATTGCTGCTACAGCCTGGAAGGAAAGCGCACGTGCATGCCCCCACTCGAGACGAGGCCTAACTCCCCTGGGGAGACTCCAGAAGTACCCAAAGATCCATGTCAGCCCCTGAGAGGAATCCTCGGTTCCGGCCCTGACTCCACACAAGGTTTTTGGCCCCGGTATCGACGGGAGAGGAATCCCGAGAGGCCCTCTAGCAACTCGCATGGGGACTGGCCTCTCCTGAGGCCACCAGGGCGGGTCCCTGAGGTCCCCGTCGTAACTCGAGAACACCTGCCGCAACTCGAGAAAATCCAGGAAGTTCTCCCTTCCAGGCGAGATGAGGCCTATTTCCGATGAGGCGTCTGGAGACTAATGACACATAACCTCTGGAACTTCGAAAGGGTCTTTCACACCCTTGCTGCGACTCAAGAAGTTCACCGCCATACCCGTCTCCACTCGAGAGGAAGCACGATGGTCCCGCCCACATCCAGAGGAGCCCCGTTTCCCCCTCGGAGCTCGAGATGAGGGATCCTTTCCCTGCTTTCAACGGGAAAGAATTCCCGGCGTTCCCGTCGCATCTCAAGAGGAGGCACTCTCAACAGGAAAGGCGAGAGGAACTCCATGGTCGTACCACCATTCCGAGAGTCCCCCAGATGTCTCAGTCCATTCCAGAGGAACCTCTTTGCCCTGCACTGGCTCATCTTTCACGCCGAGGATCGACTCACACCACGGTGGCACGTGGGACAGCCCTGTGGGAAAGCCTCGAGGGAAAGCCTCGAGGGAAAACCACAGATCCTTTGATCCACGCGACGGGAAGCGTGACATTGCTGCTACAGCCTGGAAGGAAAGCGCACGGGCATGCCCCCACTCGAGACGAGGCCTGACTCCCCTGGGGAGACTCCACAAGTACCCAAAGATCCATGTCAGCCCCTGAGAGGTATCCTCGGTTCCGGCCCTGACTCCACACAAGGTTTTTGGCCCCGGAATCGACGGGAGAGGAATCCCGAGAGGCCCCCTAGCAACTCGCATGGGGACTGGCCTCTTCTGAGGCCACCAGGGCGGGTCCCTGAGGTCCCCGTCGTAACTCGAGAACACCTGCCGCAACTCGAGAAAATCCAGGAAGTTCTCCCTTCCAGGCGAGATGAGGCCTATTTCCGATGAGGCGTCTGGAGACTAATGACACCTAACCTCTGGAACTTCGAAAGGGTCTTTCACACCCTTGCTGCAACTCAAGAAGTTCACCGCCATACCCGTCTCCACTCGAGAGGAAGCACGATGGTCCCGCCCACATCCAGAGGAGCCCCGTTTCCCCCTCGTAGCTCGAGATGAGGGATCCTTTCCCTGCTTTCAACGGGGAAGAATTCCCGGCATTCCCGTCGAATCTCAAGAGGAGGCACTCTCAACAGGAAAGGCGAGAGGAACTCCATGGTCGTACCACCATTCCAAGAGTCCCCCAGATGTCTCAGTCCATTCCAGAGGAACCTCTTTGCCCTGCACTGGCTCATCTTTCACGCCGAGGATCGACTCACACCACGGTGGCACGTGGGACAGCCCTGTGGGAAAGCCTCGAGGGAAAGCCTCGAGGGAAAACCACAGATCCTTTGATCCACGCCACGGGAAGCGTGACATTGCTGCTACAGACTGGAAGGAAAGTGCACGTGCATGCCCCCACTCGAGATGAGGCCTGAATCCCCTGGGGAGATTCCAGAAGTACCCAAAGATCCATGTCAGCCCCTGAGAGGAATCCTCGTTTCCGGCCCTGACTTCACACAAGGTTTTTGGCCCCGGTATCGACGGGAGAGGAATCCCGAGAGGCCCCCTAGCAACTCGCATGGGGTCTGGCCTCTCCTGAGGCCACCAGGGCGGGTCCCTGAGTTCCCCGTCGTAACTCGAGAACACCTGCCGCATCTCGAGAAAATCCAGGAAGTTCTCCCTTCTAGGCGAGATGAGGCCTATTTCCGATGAGGCGTCTGGAGACTAATGACACCTAACCTCTGGAACTTCGAAAGGGTCTTTCACACCCTTGCTGCAACTCAAGAAGTTCACCGCCATACCCGTCTCCACTCGAGAGGAAGCACGATAGTCCCACCCACATCCAGAGGAGCCCCGTTTCCCCCTCGTAGCTCGAGATGAGGGATCCTTTCCCTGCTTTCAACGGGAAAGAATTCCCGGCGTTCCCGTCGCATCTCAAGAGGAGGCACTCTCAACAGGAAAGGCGAGAGGAACTCCATGGTCGTACCACCATTCCAAGAGTCCCCCAGATGTCTCAGTCCATTCCAGAGGAAGCTCTTTGCCCTGCACTGGCTCATCTTTCACGCCGAGGATCGACTCACACCACGGTGGCACGTGGGACAGCCCTGTGGGAAAGCCTCGAGGGAAAGCCTCGAGGGAAAACCACAGATCCTTTGATCCACGCCACGGGAAGCGTGACATTGCTGCTACAGCCTGGAAGGAAAGCGCACGTGCATGCCCCCACTCGAGACGAGGCCTGACTCCCCTGGGGAGATTCCAGAAGTACCCAAAGATCCATGTCAGCCCCTGAGAGGAATCCTCGTTTCCGGCCCTGACTCCACACAAGGTTTTTGGCCCCGGTATCGACGAGAGAGGAATCCCGAGAGGCCCCCTAGCAACTCGCATGGGGACTGGCCTCTCCTGAGGCCACCAGGGCGGGTCCCTGAGGTCCCCGTCGAAACTCGAGAACACCTGCCGCAACTCGAGAAAATCCAGGAAGTTCTCCCTTCCAGGCGAGATGAGGCCTATTTCCGATGAGGCGTCTGGAGACTAATGACACCTAACCTCTGGAACTTCGAAAGGGTCTTTCACACCCTTGCTGCAACTCAAGAAGTTCACCGCCATACCCGTCTCCACTCGAGAGGAAGCACGATGGTCCCGCCCACATCCAGAGGAGCCCCGTTTCCCCCTCGGAGCTCGAGATGAGGGATCCTTTCCCTGCTTTCAACGGGAAAGAATTCCCGGCGTTCCCGTCGCATCTCAAGAGGAGGCAATCTCAACAGGAAAGGCGAGAGGAACTCCATGGTCGTACCACCATTCCAAGAGTCCCCCAGATGTCTCAGTCCATTCCAGAGGAAGCTCTTTGCCCTACACTGGCCCATCTTTCACGCCGAGGATCGACTCACACCACGGTGGCACGTGGGACAGCCCTGTGGGAAAGCCTCGAGGGAAAGCCTCGAGGGAAAATCGCAGATCCTTTGATCCACGAGACGGGAAGCGTGACATTGCTGCTACAGCCTGGAAGGAAAGCGCACGTGCATGTCCCCACTCGAGACGAGGCCTGACTCCCCTGGGGAGACTCCAGAAGTACCCAAAGATCCATGTCAGCCCCTGAGAGGAATCCTCGGTTCTGGAACTGACTCCACACAAGGATTTGGGCCCCGGTATCGACGGGAGAGGAAACCCGAGAGGCCCCCAAGCAACTCGCATGGGGACTGGCCTCTCCTGAGGCCACCAGGGCGGGTCCCTGAGGTCCCCGTCGAAACTCGAGAACACCTGCCGCAACTCGAGAAAATCCAGGAAGTTCTCCCTTCCAGGCGAGATGAGGCCTATTTCTGATGAGGCGTCTGGAGACTAATGACACCTAACCTCTGCAACTTCGAAAGGGTCTTTCACACCCTTGCTGCAACTCAAGAAGTTCACCGCCATAACCGTCTCCACTCGAGAGGAAGCACGATGGTCCCACACACATTCAGAGGAGCCCCGTTTCCCCCTCGTAGCTCGAGATGAGGGATCCTTTCCTTGCTTTCAACGGGAAATTATTCCCGGCGTTCCCGTACCATCTCAAGAGGAGGCACTCTCAACAGGAAAGGCGAGAGGAACTCCATGGTCGTACCACCATTCCAAGAGTCCCCCAGATGTCTCAGTCCATTCCAGAGGAAGCTCTGTGCCCTGCACTGGCTCATCTTTCACGCCGAGGATCGACTCACACCACGGTGGCACGTGGGACAGCCCTGTGGGAAAGCCTCGATGGAAAGCCTCGAGGGAAAACCACAGATCTTTTGATCCACGCGACGGGAAGTGTGACATTGCTGCTACAGCCTGGAAGGAAAGCGCACGTGCATGCCCCCACTCGAGACGAGGCCTGACTCCCCTGGGGAGACTCCAGAAGTACCCAAAGATCCATGTAAGCCCCTGAGAGGAATCCTCGGTTCCGGCCCTGACTCCACACAAAGTTCTTGGCCCCGGTATCGACGGGAGAGGAATCCCGAGAGGCCCCCTAGCAACTCGCATGGGGACTGGCCTCTCCTGAGGCCACCAGGGCGGGTCCCTGAGGTCCCCGTCGTAACTCGAGAACACCTGCTGCAACTCGAGAAAATCCAGGAAGTTCTCCCTTCCAGGCGAGATGAGGCCTATTTCCGATGAGGCGTCTGGAGACTAATGACACCTAACATCTGTAACTTCGAAAGGGTCTTTCACACCCTTGCTGCAACTCAAGAAGTTCACCGCCATACCCGTCTCCACTCGAGAGGAAGCACGATGGTCCCGCCCACATCCAGAGGAGCCCCGTTTCCCCCTCGTAGCTCGAGATGAGGGATCAATTCCCTGCTTTCAACGGGAAAGAATTCCCGGCGTTCCCGTCGCATCTCAAGAGGAGGCACTCTCAACAGGAAAGGCGAGAGGAACTCCATGGTCGTACCACCATTCCAAGAGTCACCCAGATGTCTCAGTCCATTCCAGAGGAATCTCTTTGCCCTGCACTGGCTCATCTTTCACGCCTAGGATCGACTCACACCACAATGGCACGTGGGACAGCCCTGTGGGAAAGCCTTGAGGGAAAGCCTCGAGGGAAAACCACAGATCCTTTGATCCACGCGACGGGAAGCGTGACATTGCTGCTACAGTCTGGAAGGAAAGCGCACGTGCATGCCCCCACTCGAGACGAGGCCTGACTCCCCTGGGGAGACACCAGAAGTACCCAAAGATCCATGTCAACCCCTGAGAGGAATCCTCGGTTCCGGCCCTGACTCCACACAAGGATTTTGGCCCCGGTATCGACTGGAGAGGAATCCCGAGAGGCCCGCTAGCATCTCGCATGGGGACTGGCCTCTCCTGAGGCCACCAGGGCGGGTCCCTGAGGTCCCCGTCGTAACTCGAGAACAACTGCCACAACTCGAGAAAATCCAGGAAGTTCTCCCTTCCAGGCGAGATGAGGCCTATTTCCGATGAGGCGTCTGGAGACTAATGACACCTAACCTCTGGAACTTCGAAAGGGTCTTTCACACCCTTGCTGCAACTCAAGAAGTTCACCGCCATACCCGTCTCCACTCGAGAGGAAGCACGATGGTCCCGCCCACATCCAGAGGAGCCCCGTTTCCCCCTCGTAGCTCGAGATGAGGGATCCTTTCCCTGCTTTCAACGGGAAAGAATTCCCGGCGTTCCCGTCGCATCTCAAGAGGAGGCAATCTCAACAGGAAAGGCGAGAGGAACTCCATGGTCGTACCACCATTCCAAGAGTCCCCCAGATGTCTCAGTCCATTCCAGAGGAAGCTCTTTGCCCTACACTGGCCCATCTTTCACGCCGAGGATCGACTCACACCACGGTGGCACGTGGGACAGCCCAGTGGGAAAGCCTCGAGGGAAAGCCTCGAGGGAAAATCGCAGATCCTTTGATCCACGAGACGGGAAGCGTGACATTGCTGCTACAGCCTGGAAGGAAAGCGCACGTGCATGCCCCCACTCGAGACGAGGCCTGACTCCCCTGGGGAGACTCCAGAAGTACCCAAAGATCCATGTCAGCCCCTGAGAGGAATCCTCGGTTCCGGAACTGACTCCACACAAGGATTTGGGCCCCGGTATCGACGGGAGAGGAATCCCGAGAGGCCCCCTAGCAACTCGCATGGGGACTGGCCTCTCCTGAGGCCACCAGGGCGGGTCCCTGAGGTCCCCGTCGAAACTCGAGAACACCTGCCGCAACTCGAGAAAATCCAGGAAGTTCTCCCTTCCAGGCGAGATGAGGCCTATTTCCGATGAGGCGTCTGGAGACTAATGACACCTAACCTCTGAAACTTCGAAAGGGTCTTTCACACCCTTGCTGCAACTCAAGAAGTTCACCGCCATAACCGTCTCCACTCGAGAGGAAGCACGATGGTCCCGCACACATTCAGAGGAGCCCCGTTTCCCCCTCGTAGCTCGAGATGAGGGATCCTTTCCCTGCTTTCAACGGGAAATTATTCCCGGCGTTCCCGTACCATCTCAAGAGGAGGCACTCTCAACAGGAAAGGCGAGAGGATCTCCATGGTCGTACCACCATTCCAAGAGTCCCCCAGATGTCTCAGTCCATTCCAGAGGAAGCTCTGTGCCCTGCACTGGCTCATCTTTCACGCCGAGGATCGACTCACACCACGGTGGCACGTGGGACAGCCCTGTGGGAAAGCCTCGAGGGAAAGCCTCGAGGGAAAACCACAGATCATTTGATCCACGCGACGGGAAGCGTGACATTGCTGCTACAGCCTGGAAGGAAAGCCCACGTGCATGCCCCCACTCGAGACGAGGCCTGACTCCCCTGGGGAGACTCCAGAAGTACCCAAAGATCCATGTAAGCCCCTGAGAGGAATCCTCGGTTCCGGCCCTGACTCCACACAAAGTTCTTGGCCCCGGTATCGTCGGGAGAGGAATCCCGAGAGGCCCCCTAGCAACTCGCATGGGGACTGGCCTCTCCTGAGGCCACCAGGGCGGGTCCCTGAGGTCCCCGTCGTAACTCGAGAACACCTGCTGCAACTCGAGAAAATCCAGGAAGTTCTCCCTTCCAGGCGAGATGAGGCCTATTTCCGATGAGGCGTCTGGAGACTAATGACACCTAACATCTGTAACTTCGAAAGGGTCTTTCACACCCTTGCTGCAACTCAAGAAGTTCACCGCCATACCCGTCTCCACTCGAGAGGAAGCACGATGGTCCCGCCCACATCCAGAGGAGCCCCGTTTCCCCCTCGTAGCTCGAGATGAGGGATCCTTTCCCTGCTTTCAACGGGAACGAATTCCCGGCGTTCCTGTCGCATCTCAAGAGGAGGCACTCTCAACAGGAAAGGCGAGAGGAACTCCATGGTCGTACCACCATTCCAAGAGTCCCCCAGATGTCTCAGTCCATTCCAGAGGAAGTTCTTTGCCCTGCACTGGCTCATCTTTCATGCCGAGGATCGACTCACACCACGGTGGCACGTGGGACAGCCCTGTGGGAAAGCCTCGAGGGAAAGCCTCGAGGGAAAACCACAGATCCTTTGATCCACGCCACGGGAAGGGTGACATTGCTGCTACAGCCTGGATGGAAAGCGCACGTGCATGCCCCCACTCGAGACGAGGCCTGACTCCCCTGGGGAGACTCCAGAAGTACCCAAAGATCCATGTCAGCCCCTGAGAGGAATCCTCGGTTCCGGCCCTGACTCCACACAAGGTTTTTGGCCCCGGTATCGACGGGAGAGGAATCCCGAGAGGCCCCCTAGCAACTCGCATGGGGTCTGGCCTCTCCTGAGGCCACCAGGGCGGGTCCCTGAGGTCCCCGTCGTAACTCGAGAACACCTGCCGCATCTCGAGAAAATCCAGGAAGTTCTCCCTTCTAGGCGAGATGAGGCCTATTTCCGATGAGGCGTCTGGAGACTAATGACACCTAACCTCTGGAACTTCAAAAGGGTCTTTCACACCCTTGCTGCAACTCAAGAAGTTCACCGCCATACCCGTCTCCACTCGAGAGGAAGCACGATAGTCCCACCCACATCCAGAGGAGCCCCGTTTCCCCCTCGTAGCTCGAGATGAGGGATCCTTTCCCTGCTTTCAACGGGAAAGAATTCCCGGCGTTCCCGTCGCATCTCAAGAGGAGGCACTCTCAACAGGAAAGGCGAGAGGAACTCCATGGTCGTACCACCATTCCAAGAGTCCCCCAGATGTCTCAGTCCATTCCAGAGGAACCTCTTTGCCCTGCACTGGCTCATCTTTCACGCCGAGGATCGACTCACACCACGGTGGCACGTGGGACAGCCCTGTGGGAAAGCCTCGAGGGAAAGCCTCGAGGGAAAACCACAGATCCTTTGATCCACGCCACGGGAAGCGTGACATTGCTGCTACAGCCTGGAAGGAAAGCGCACGTGCATGCCCCCACTCGAGACGAGGCCTGACTCCCCTGGGGAGATTCCAGAAGTACCCAAAGATCCATGTCAGCCCCTGAGAGGAATCCTCGTTTCCGGCCCTGACTCCACACAAGGTTTTTGGCCCCGGTATCGACGAGAGAGGAATCCCGAGAGGCCCCCTAGCAACTCGCATGGGGACTGGCCTCTCCTGAGGCCACCAGGGCGGGTCCCTGAGGTCCCCGTCGAAACTCGAGAACACCTGCCGCAACTCGAGAAAATCCAGGAAGTTCTCCCTTCCAGGCGAGATGAGGCCTATTTCCGATGAGGCGTCTGGAGACTAATGACACCTAACCTCTGGAACTTCGAAAGGGTCTTTCACACCCTTGCTGCAACTCAAGAAGTTCACCGCCATACCCGTCTCCACTCGAGAGGAAGCACGATGGTCCCGCCCACATCCAGAGGAGCCCCGTTTCCCCCTCGTAGCTCGAGATGAGGGATCAATTCCCTGCTTTCAACGGGAAAGAATTCCCGGCGTTCCCGTCGCATCTCAAGAGGAGGCAATCTCAACAGGAAAGGCGAGAGGAACTCCATGGTCGTACCACCATTCCAAGAGTCCCCCAGATGTCTCAGTCCATTCCAGAGGAAGCTCTTTGCCCTACACTGGCCCATCTTTCACGCCGAGGATCGACTCACACCACGGTGGCACGTGGGACAGCCCTGTGGGAAAGCCTCGAGGGAAAGCCTCGAGGGAAAATCGCAGATCCTTTGATCCACGAGACGGGAAGCGTGACATTGCTGCTACAGCCTGGAAGGAAAGCGCACGTGCATGTCCCCACTCGAGACGAGGCCTGACTCCCCTGGGGAGACTCCAGAAGTACCCAAAGATCCATGTCAGCCCCTGAGAGGAATCCTCGGTTCCGGAACTGACTCCACACAAGGATTTGGGCCCCGGTATCGACGGGAGAGGAAACCCGAGAGGCCCCCAAGCAACTCGCATGGGGACTGGCCTCTCCTGAGGCCACCAGGGCGGGTCCCTGAGGTCCCCGTCGAAACTCGAGAACACCTGCCGCAACTCGAGAAAATCCAGGAAGTTCTCCCTTCCAGGCGAGATGAGGCCTATTTCCGATGAGGCGTCTGGAGACTAATGACACCTAACCTCTGCAACTTCGAAAGGGTCTTTCACACCCTTGCTGCAACTCAAGAAGTTCACCGCCATAACCGTCTCCACTCGAGAGGAAGCACGATGGTCCCGCACACATTCAGAGGAGCCCCGTTTCCCCCTCGTAGCTCGAGATGAGGGATCCTTTCCTTGCTTTCAACGGGAAATTATTCCCGGCGTTCCCGTACCATCTCAAGAGGAGGCACTCTGAACAGGAAAGGCGAGAGGAACTCCATGGTCGTACCACCATTCCAAGAGTCCCCCAGATGTCTCAGTCCATTCCAGAGGAAGCTCTGTGCCCTGCACTGGCTCATCTTTCACGCCGAGGATCGACTCACACCACGGTGGCACGTGGGACAGCCCTGTGGGAAAGCCTCGATGGAAAGCCTCGAGGGAAAACCACAGATCATTTGATCCACGCGACGGGAAGCGTGACATTGCTGCTACAGCCTGGAAGGAAAGCGCACGTGCATGCCCCCACTCGAGACGAGGCCTGACTCCCCTGGGGAGACTCCAGAAGTACCCAAAGATCCATGTAAGCCCCTGAGAGGAATCCTCGGTTCCGGCCCTGACTCCACACAAAGTTCTTGGCCCCGGTATCGACGGGAGAGGAATCCCGAGAGGCCCCCTAGCAACTCGCATGGGGACTGGCCTCTCCTGAGGCCACCAGGGCGGGTCCCTGAGGTCCCCGTCGTAACTCGAGAACACCTGCTGCAACTCGAGAAAATCCAGGAAGTTCTCCCTTCCAGGCGAGATGAGGCCTATTTCCGATGAGGCGTCTGGAGACTAATGACACCTAACATCTGTAACTTCGAAAGGGTCTTTCACACCCTTGCTGCAACTCAAGAAGTTCACCGCCATACCCGTCTCCACTCGAGAGGAAGCACGATGGTCCCGCCCACATCCAGAGGAGCCCCGTTTCCCCCTCGTAGCTCGAGATGAGGGATCAATTCCCTGCTTTCAACGGGAAAGAATTCCCGGCGTTCCCGTCGCATCTCAAGAGGAGGCACTCTCAACAGGAAAGGCGAGAGGAACTCCATGGTCGTACCACCATTCCAAGAGTCCCCCAGATGTCTCAGTCCATTCCAGAGGAAGCTCTTTGCCCTACACTGGCCCATCTTTCACGCCGAGGATCGACTCACACCACGGTGGCACGTGGGACAGCCCTGTGGGAAAGCCTCGAGGGAAAGCCTCGAGGGAAAATCGCAGATCCTTTGATCCACGAGACGGGAAGCGTGACATTGCTGCTACAGCCTGGAAGGAAAGCGCACGTGCATGCCCCCACTCGAGACGAGGCCTGACTCCCCTGGGGAGACTCCAGAAGTACCCAAAGATCCATGTCAGCCCCTGAGAGGAATCCTCGGTTCCGGAACTGACTCCACACAAGGATTTGGGCCCCGGTATCGACGGGAGAGGAATCCCGAGAGGCCCCCTAGCAACTCGCATGGGGACTGGCCTCTCCTGAGGCCACCAGGGCGGGTCCCTGAGGTCCCCGTCGAAACTCGAGAACACCTGCCGCAACTCGAGAAAATCCAGGAAGTTCTCCCTTCCAGGCGAGATGAGGCCTATTTCCGATGAGGCGTCTGGAGACTAATGACACCTAACCTCTGAAACTTCGAAAGGGTCTTTCACACCCTTGCTGCAACTCAAGAAGTTCACCGCCATAACCGTCTCCACTCGAGAGGAAGCACGATGGTCCCGCACACATTCAGAGGAGCCCCGTTTCCCCCTCGTAGCTCGAGATGAGGGATCCTTTCCCTGCTTTCAACGGGAAATTATTCCCGGCGTTCCCGTACCATCTCAAGAGGAGGCACTCTCAACAGGAAAGGCGAGAGGATCTCCATGGTCGTACCACCATTCCAAGAGTCCCCCAGATGTCTCAGTCCATTCCAGAGGAAGCTCTGTGCCCTGCACTGGCTCATCTTTCACGCCGAGGATCGACTCACACCACGGTGGCACGTGGGACAGCCCTGTGGGAAAGCCTCGAGGGAAAGCCTCGAGGGAAAACCACAGATCATTTGATCCACGCGACGGGAAGCGTGACATTGCTGCTACAGCCTGGAAGGAAAGCCCACGTGCATGCCCCCACTCGAGACGAGGCCTGACTCCCCTGGGGAGACTCCAGAAGTACCCAAAGATCCATGTAAGCCCCTGAGAGGAATCCTCGGTTCCGGCCCTGACTCCACACAAAGTTCTTGGCCCCGGTATCGTCGGGAGAGGAATCCCGAGAGGCCCCCTAGCAACTCGCATGGGGACTGGCCTCTCCTGAGGCCACCAGGGCGGGTCCCTGAGGTCCCCGTCGTAACTCGAGAACACCTGCTGCAACTCGAGAAAATCCAGGAAGTTCTCCCTTCCAGGCGAGATGAGGCCTATTTCCGATGAGGCGTCTGGAGACTAATGACACCTAACATCTGTAACTTCGAAAGGGTCTTTCACACCCTTGCTGCAACTCAAGAAGTTCACCGCCATACCCGTCTCCACTCGAGAGGAAGCACGATGGTCCCGCCCACATCCAGAGGAGCCCCGTTTCCCCCTCGTAGCTCGAGATGAGGGATCCTTTCCCTGCTTTCAACGGGAACGAATTCCCGGCGTACCTGTCGCATCTCAAGAGGAGGCACTCTCAACAGGAAAGGCGAGAGGAACTCCATGGTCGTACCACCATTCCAAGAGTCCCCCAGATGTCTCAGTCCATTCCAGAGGAAGTTCTTTGCCCTGCACTGGCTCATCTTTCATGCCGAGGATCGACTCACACCACGGTGGCACGTGGGACAGCCCTGTGGGAAAGCCTCGAGGGAAAGCCTCGAGGGAAAACCACAGATCCTTTGATCCACGCCACGGGAAGCGTGACATTGCTGCTACAGACTGGAAGGAAAGCGCACGTGCATGCCCCCACTCGAGATGAGGCCTGAATCCCCTGGGGAGATTCCAGAAGTACCCAAAGATCCATGTCAGCCCCTGAGAGGAATCCTCGTTTCCGGCCCTGACTTCACACAAGGTTTTTGGCCCCGGTATCGACGGGAGAGGAATCCCGAGAGGCCCCCTAGCAACTCGCATGGGGTCTGGCCTCTCCTGAGGCCACCAGGGCGGGTCCCTGAGTTCCCCGTCGTAACTCGAGAACACCTGCCGCATCTCGAGAAAATCCAGGAAGTTCTCCCTTCTAGGCGAGATGAGGCCTATTTCCGATGAGGCGTCTGGAGACTAATGACACCTAACCTCTGGAACTTCGAAAGGGTCTTTCACACCCTTGCTGCAACTCAAGAAGTTCACCGCCATACCCGTCTCCACTCGAGAGGAAGCACGATAGTCCCACCCACATCCAGAGGAGCCCCGTTTCCCCCTCGTAGCTCGAGATGAGGGATCCTTTCCCTGCTTTCAACGGGAAAGAATTCCCGGCGTTCCCGTCGCATCTCAAGAGGAGGCACTCTCAACAGGAAAGGCGAGAGGAACTCCATGGTCGTACCACCATTCCAAGAGTCCCCCAGATGTCTCAGTCCATTCCAGAGGAAGCTCTTTGCCCTGCACTGGCTCATCTTTCACGCCGAGGATCGACTCACACCACGGTGGCACGTGGGACAGCCCTGTGGGAAAGCCTCGAGGGAAAGCCTCGAGGGAAAACCACAGATCCTTTGATCCACGCCACGGGAAGCGTGACATTGCTGCTACAGCCTGGAAGGAAAGCGCACGTGCATGCCCCCACTCGAGACGAGGCCTGACTCCCCTGGGGAGATTCCAGAAGTACCCAAAGATCCATGTCAGCCCCTGAGAGGAATCCTCGTTTCCGGCCCTGACTCCACACAAGGTTTTTGGCCCCGGTATCGACGAGAGAGGAATCCCGAGAGGCCCCCTAGCAACTCGCATGGGGACTGGCCTCTCCTGAGGCCACCAGGGCGGGTCCCTGAGGTCCCCGTCGAAACTCGAGAACACCTGCCGCAACTCGAGAAAATCCAGGAAGTTCTCCCTTCCAGGCGAGATGAGGCCTATTTCCGATGAGGCGTCTGGAGACTAATGACACCTAACCTCTGAAACTTCGAAAGGGTCTTTCACACCCTTGCTGCAACTCAAGAAGTTCACCGCCATAACCGTCTCCACTCGAGAGGAAGCACGATGGTCCCGCACACATTCAGAGGAGCCCCGTTTCCCCCTCGTAGCTCGAGATGAGGGATCCTTTCCCTGCTTTCAACGGGAAATTATTCCCGGCGTTCCCGTACCATCTCAAGAGGAGGCACTCTCAACAGGAAAGGCGAGAGGATCTCCATGGTCGTACCACCATTCCAAGAGTCCCCCAGATGTCTCAGTCCATTCCAGAGGAAGCTCTGTGCCCTGCACTGGCTCATCTTTCACGCCGAGGATCGACTCACACCACGGTGGCACGTGGGACAGCCCTGTGGGAAAGCCTCGAGGGAAAGCCTCGAGGGAAAACCAAAGATCATTTGATCCACGCGACGGGAAGCGTGACATTGCTGCTACAGCCTGGAAGGAAAGCCCACGTGCATGCCCCCACTCGAGACGAGGCCTGACTCCCCTGGGGAGACTCCAGAAGTACCCAAAGATCCATGTAAGCCCCTGAGAGGAATCCTCGGTTCCGGCCCTGACTCCACACAAAGTTCTTGGCCCCGGTATCGTCGGGAGAGGAATCCCGAGAGGCCCCCTAGCAACTCGCATGGGGACTGGCCTCTCCTGAGGCCACCAGGGCGGGTCCCTGAGGTCCCCGTCGTAACTCGAGAACACCTGCTGCAACTCGAGAAAATCCAGGAAGTTCTCCCTTCCAGGCGAGATGAGGCCTATTTCCGATGAGGCGTCTGGAGACTAATGACACCTAACATCTGTAACTTCGAAAGGGTCTTTCACACCCTTGCTGCAACTCAAGAAGTTCACCGCCATACCCGTCTCCACTCGAGAGGAAGCACGATGGTCCCGCCCACATCCAGAGGAGCCCCGTTTCCCCCTCGTAGCTCGAGATGAGGGATCCTTTCCCTGCTTTCAACGGGAACGAATTCCCGGCGTACCTGTCGCATCTCAAGAGGAGGCACTCTCAACAGGAAAGGCGAGAGGAACTCCATGGTCGTACCACCATTCCAAGAGTCCCCCAGATGTCTCAGTCCATTCCAGAGGAAGTTCTTTGCCCTGCACTGGCTCATCTTTCATGCCGAGGATCGACTCACACCACGGTGGCACGTGGGACAGCCCTGTGGGAAAGCCTCGAGGGAAAGCCTCGAGGGAAAACCACAGATCCTTTGATCCACGCCACGGGAAGCGTGACATTGCTGCTACAGACTGGAAGGAAAGCGCACGTGCATGCCCCCACTCGAGATGAGGCCTGAATCCCCTGGGGAGATTCCAGAAGTACCCAAAGATCCATGTCAGCCCCTGAGAGGAATCCTCGTTTCCGGCCCTGACTTCACACAAGGTTTTTGGCCCCGGTATCGACGGGAGAGGAATCCCGAGAGGCCCCCTAGCAACTCGCATGGGGTCTGGCCTCTCCTGAGGCCACCAGGGCGGGTCCCTGAGTTCCCCGTCGTAACTCGAGAACACCTGCCGCATCTCGAGAAAATCCAGGAAGTTCTCCCTTCTAGGCGAGATGAGGCCTATTTCCGATGAGGCGTCTGGAGACTAATGACACCTAACCTCTGGAACTTCGAAAGGGTCTTTCACACCCTTGCTGCAACTCAAGAAGTTCACCGCCATACCCGTCTCCACTCGAGAGGAAGCACGATAGTCCCACCCACATCCAGAGGAGCCCCGTTTCCCCCTCGTAGCTCGAGATGAGGGATCCTTTCCCTGCTTTCAACGGGAAAGAATTCCCGGCGTTCCCGTCGCATCTCAAGAGGAGGCACTCTCAACAGGAAAGGCGAGAGGAACTCCATGGTCGTACCACCATTCCAAGAGTCCCCCAGATGTCTCAGTCCATTCCAGAGGAAGCTCTTTGCCCTGCACTGGCTCATCTTTCACGCCGAGGATCGACTCACACCACGGTGGCACGTGGGACAGCCCTGTGGGAAAGCCTCGAGGGAAAGCCTCGAGGGAAAACCACAGATCCTTTGATCCACGCCACGGGAAGCGTGACATTGCTGCTACAGCCTGGAAGGAAAGCGCACGTGCATGCCCCCACTCGAGACGAGGCCTGACTCCCCTGGGGAGATTCCAGAAGTACCCAAAGATCCATGTCAGCCCCTGAGAGGAATCCTCGTTTCCGGCCCTGACTCCACACAAGGTTTTTGGCCCCGGTATCGACGAGAGAGGAATCCCGAGAGGCCCCCTAGCAACTCGCATGGGGACTGGCCTCTCCTGAGGCCACCAGGGCGGGTCCCTGAGGTCCCCGTCGAAACTCGAGAACACCTGCCGCAACTCGAGAAAATCCAGGAAGTTCTCCCTTCCAGGCGAGATGAGGCCTATTTCCGATGAGGCGTCTGGAGACTAATGACACCTAACCTCTGGAACTTCGAAAGGGTCTTTCACACCCTTGCTGCAACTCAAGAAGTTCACCGCCATACCCGTCTCCACTCGAGAGGAAGCACGATGGTCCCGCCCACATCCAGAGGAGCCCCGTTTCCCCCTCGTAGCTCGAGATGAGGGATCCTTTCCCTGCTTTCAACGGGAAAGAATTCCCGGCGTTCCCGTCGCATCTCAAGAGGAGGCAATCTCAACAGGAAAGGCGAGAGGAACTCCATGGTCGTACCACCATTCCAAGAGTCCCCCAGATGTCTCAGTCCATTCCAGAGGAAGCTCTTTGCCCTACACTGGCCCATCTTTCACGCCGAGGATCGACTCACACCACGGTGGCACGTGGGACAGCCCTGTGGGAAAGCCTCGAGGGAAAGCCTCGAGGGAAAATCGCAGATCCTTTGATCCACGAGACGGGAAGCGTGACATTGCTGCTACAGCCTGGAAGGAAAGCGCACGTGCATGTCCCCACTCGAGACGAGGCCTGACTCCCCTGGGGAGACTCCAGAAGTACCCAAAGATCCATGTCAGCCCCTGAGAGGAATCCTCGGTTCCGGAACTGACTCCACACAAGGATTTGGGCCCCGGTATCGACGGGAGAGGAAACCCGAGAGGCCCCCAAGCAACTCGCATGGGGACTGGCCTCTCCTGAGGCCACCAGGGCGGGTCCCTGAGGTCCCCGTCGAAACTCGAGAACACCTGCCGCAACTCGAGAAAATCCAGGAAGTTCTCCCTTCCAGGCGAGATGAGGCCTATTTCCGATGAGGCGTCTGGAGACTAATGACACCTAACCTCTGCAACTTCGAAAGGGTCTTTCACACCCTTGCTGCAACTCAAGAAGTTCACCGCCATAACCGTCTCCACTCGAGAGGAAGCACGATGGTCCCGCACACATTCAGAGGAGCCCCGTTTCCCCCTCGTAGCTCGAGATGAGGGATCCTTTCCTTGCTTTCAACGGGAAATTATTCCCGGCGTTCCCGTACCATCTC
The DNA here is from genome assembly GCF_032405125.1 of Capricornis sumatraensis. Taxonomy (NCBI): domain Eukaryota; kingdom Metazoa; phylum Chordata; class Mammalia; order Artiodactyla; family Bovidae; genus Capricornis; species Capricornis sumatraensis. The sequence continues at coordinate 6,553,728 of NW_027184612.1, forward strand.
AAGAGGAGGCACTCTCAACAGGAAAGGCGAGAGGAACTCCATGGTCGTACCACCATTCCAAGAGTCCCCCAGATGTCTCAGTCCATTCCAGAGGAAGCTCTGTGCCCTGCACTGGCTCATCTTTCACGCCGAGGATCGACTCACACCACGGTGGCACGTGGGACAGCCCTGTGGGAAAGCCTCGATGGAAAGCCTCGAGGGAAAACCACAGATCATTTGATCCACGCGACGGGAAGCGTGACATTGCTGCTACAGCCTGGAAGGAAAGCGCACGTGCATGCCCCCACTCGAGACGAGGCCTGACTCCCCTGGGGAGACTCCAGAAGTACCCAAAGATCCATGTAAGCCCCTGAGAGGAATCCTCGGTTCCGGCCCTGACTCCACACAAAGTTCTTGGCCCCGGTATCGACGGGAGAGGAATCCCGAGAGGCCCCCTAGCAACTCGCATGGGGACTGGCCTCTCCTGAGGCCACCAGGGCGGGTCCCTGAGGTCCCCGTCGTAACTCGAGAACACCTGCTGCAACTCGAGAAAATCCAGGAAGTTCTCCCTTCCAGGCGAGATGAGGCCTATTTCCGATGAGGCGTCTGGAGACTAATGACACCTAACATCTGTAACTTCGAAAGGGTCTTTCACACCCTTGCTGCAACTCAAGAAGTTCACCGCCATACCCGTCTCCACTCGAGAGGAAGCACGATGGTCCCGCCCACATCCAGAGGAGCCCCGTTTCCCCCTCGTAGCTCGAGATGAGGGATCAATTCCCTGCTTTCAACGGGAAAGAATTCCCGGCGTTCCCGTCGCATCTCAAGAGGAGGCACTCTCAACAGGAAAGGCGAGAGGAACTCCATGGTCGTACCACCATTCCAAGAGTCACCCAGATGTCTCAGTCCATTCCAGAGGAATCTCTTTGCCCTGCACTGGCTCATCTTTCACGCCTAGGATCGACTCACACCACAATGGCACGTGGGACAGCCCTGTGGGAAAGCCTTGAGGGAAAGCCTCGAGGGAAAACCACAGATCCTTTGATCCACGCGACGGGAAGCGTGACATTGCTGCTACAGTCTGGAAGGAAAGCGCACGTGCATGCCCCCACTCGAGACGAGGCCTGACTCCCCTGGGGAGACACCAGAAGTACCCAAAGATCCATGTCAACCCCTGAGAGGAATCCTCGGTTCCGGCCCTGACTCCACACAAGGATTTTGGCCCCGGTATCGACTGGAGAGGAATCCCGAGAGGCCCGCTAGCATCTCGCATGGGGACTGGCCTCTCCTGAGGCCACCAGGGCGGGTCCCTGAGGTCCCCGTCGTAACTCGAGAACAACTGCCACAACTCGAGAAAATCCAGGAAGTTCTCCCTTCCAGGCGAGATGAGGCCTATTTCCGATGAGGCGTCTGGAGACTAATGACACCTAACCTCTGTAACTTCGAAAGGGTCTTTCACACCCTTGCTGCAACTCAAGAAGTTCACCGCCATACCCGTCTCCACTCGAGAGGAAGCACGATGGTCCCGCCCACATCCAGAGGAGCCCCGTTTCCTCCTCGTAGCTCGAGATGAGGGATCCTTTCCCTGCTTTCAACGGGAAAGAATTCCCGGCGTTCCCGTCGCATCTCAAGAGGAGGCAATCTCAACAGGAAAGGCGAGAGGAACTCCATGGTCGTACCACCATTCCAAGAGTCCCCCAGATGTCTCAGTCCATTCCAGAGGAAGCTCTTTGCCCTACACTGGCCCATCTTTCACGCCGAGGATCGACTCACACCACGGTGGCACGTGGGACAGCCCTGTGGGAAAGCCTCGAGGGAAAGCCTCGAGGGAAAATCGCAGATCCTTTGATCCACGAGACGGGAAGCGTGACATTGCTGCTACAGCCTGGAAGGAAAGCGCACGTGCATGCCCCCACTCGAGACGAGGCCTGACTCCCCTGGGGAGACTCCAGAAGTACCCAAAGATCCATGTCAGCCCCTGAGAGGAATCCTCGGTTCCGGAACTGACTCCACACAAGGATTTGGGCCCCGGTATCGACGGGAGAGGAATCCCGAGAGGCCCCCTAGCAACTCGCATGGGGACTGGCCTCTCCTGAGGCCACCAGGGCGGGTCCCTGAGGTCCCCGTCGAAACTCGAGAACACCTGCCGCAACTCGAGAAAATCCAGGAAGTTCTCCCTTCCAGGCGAGATGAGGCCTATTTCCGATGAGGCGTCTGGAGACTAATGACACCTAAACTCTGAAACTTCGAAAGGGTCTTTCACACCCTTGCTGCAACTCAAGAAGTTCACCGCCATAACCGTCTCCACTCGAGAGGAAGCACGATGGTCCCGCACACATTCAGAGGAGCCCCGTTTCCCCCTCGTAGCTCGAGATGAGGGATCCTTTCCCTGCTTTCAACGGGAAATTATTCCCGGCGTTCCCGTACCATCTCAAGAGGAGGCACTCTCAACAGGAAAGGCGAGAGGATCTCCATGGTCGTACCACCATTCCAAGAGTCCCCCAGATGTCTCAGTCCATTCCAGAGGAAGCTCTGTGCCCTGCACTGGCTCATCTTTCACGCCGAGGATCGACTCACACCACGGTGGCACGTGGGACAGCCCTGTGGGAAAGCCTCGAGGGAAAGCCTCGAGGGAAAACCACAGATCATTTGATCCACGCGACGGGAAGCGTGACATTGCTGCTACAGCCTGGAAGGAAAGCCCACGTGCATGCCCCCACTCGAGACGAGGCCTGACTCCCCTGGGGAGACTCCAGAAGTACCCAAAGATCCATGTAAGCCCCTGAGAGGAATCCTCGGTTCCGGCCCTGACTCCACACAAAGTTCTTGGCCCCGGTATCGTCGGGAGAGGAATCCCGAGAGGCCCCCTAGCAACTCGCATGGGGACTGGCCTCTCCTGAGGCCACCAGGGCGGGTCCCTGAGGTCCCCGTCGTAACTCGAGAACACCTGCTGCAACTCGAGAAAATCCAGGAAGTTCTCCCTTCCAGGCGAGATGAGGCCTATTTCCGATGAGGCGTCTGGAGACTAATGACACCTAACATCTGTAACTTCGAAAGGGTCTTTCACACCCTTGCTGCAACTCAAGAAGTTCACCGCCATACCCGTCTCCACTCGAGAGGAAGCACGATGGTCCCGCCCACATCCAGAGGAGCCCCGTTTCCCCCTCGTAGCTCGAGATGAGGGATCCTTTCCCTGCTTTCAACGGGAACGAATTCCCGGCGTACCTGTCGCATCTCAAGAGGAGGCACTCTCAACAGGAAAGGCGAGAGGAACTCCATGGTCGTACCACCATTCCAAGAGTCCCCCAGATGTCTCAGTCCATTCCAGAGGAAGTTCTTTGCCCTGCACTGGCTCATCTTTCATGCCGAGGATCGACTCACACCACGGTGGCACGTGGGACAGCCCTGTGGGAAAGCCTCGAGGGAAAGCCTCGAGGGAAAACCACAGATCCTTTGATCCACGCCACGGGAAGCGTGACATTGCTGCTACAGACTGGAAGGAAAGCGCACGTGCATGCCCCCACTCGAGATGAGGCCTGAATCCCCTGGGGAGATTCCAGAAGTACCCAAAGATCCATGTCAGCCCCTGAGAGGAATCCTCGTTTCCGGCCCTGACTTCACACAAGGTTTTTGGCCCCGGTATCGACGGGAGAGGAATCCCGAGAGGCCCCCTAGCAACTCGCATGGGGTCTGGCCTCTCTTGAGGCCACCAGGGCGGGTCCCTGAGTTCCCCGTCGTAACTCGAGAACACCTGCCGCATCTCGAGAAAATCCAGGAAGTTCTCCCTTCTAGGCGAGATGAGGCCTATTTCCGATGAGGCGTCTGGAGACTAATGACACCTAACCTCTGGAACTTCGAAAGGGTCTTTCACACCCTTGCTGCAACTCAAGAAGTTCACCGCCATACCCGTCTCCACTCGAGAGGAAGCACGATAGTCCCACCCACATCCAGAGGAGCCCCGTTTCCCCCTCGTAGCTCGAGATGAGGGATCCTTTCCCTGCTTTCAACGGGAAAGAATTCCCGGCGTTCCCGTCGCATCTCAAGAGGAGGCACTCTCAACAGGAAAGGCGAGAGGAACTCCATGGTCGTACCACCATTCCAAGAGTCCCCCAGATGTCTCAGTCCATTCCAGAGGAAGCTCTTTGCCCTGCACTGGCTCATCTTTCACGCCGAGGATCGACTCACACCACGGTGGCACGTGGGACAGCCCTGTGGGAAAGCCTCGAGGGAAAGCCTCGAGGGAAAACCACAGATCCTTTGATCCATGCCACGGGAAGCGTGACATTGCTGCTACAGCCTGGAAGGAAAGCGCACGTGCATGCCCCCACTCGAGACGAGGCCTGACTCCCCTGGGGAGATTCCAGAAGTACCCAAAGATCCATGTCAGCCCCTGAGAGGAATCCTCGTTTCCGGCCCTGACTCCACACAAGGTTTTTGGCCCCGGTATCGACGAGAGAGGAATCCCGAGAGGCCCCCTAGCAACTCGCATGGGGACTGGCCTCTCCTGAGGCCACCAGGGCGGGTCCCTGAGGTCCCCGTCGAAACTCGAGAACACCTGCCGCAACTCGAGAAAATCCAGGAAGTTCTCCCTTCCAGGCGAGATGAGGCCTATTTCCGATGAGGCGTCTGGAGACTAATGACACCTAACCTCTGGAACTTCGAAAGGGTCTTTCACACCCTTGCTGCAACTCAAGAAGTTCACCGCCATACCCGTCTCCACTCGAGAGGAAGCACGATGGTCCCGCCCACATCCAGAGGAGCCCCGTTTCCCCCTCGTAGCTCGAGATGAGGGATCCTTTCCCTGCTTTCAACGGGAAAGAATTCCCGGCGTTCCCGTCGCATCTCAAGAGGAGGCAATCTCAACAGGAAAGGCGAGAGGAACTCCATGGTCGTACCACCATTCCAAGAGTCCCCCAGATGTCTCAGTCCATTCCAGAGGAAGCTCTTTGCCCTACACTGGCCCATCTTTCACGCCGAGGATCGACTCACACCACGGTGGCACGTGGGACAGCCCTGTGGGAAAGCCTCGAGGGAAAGCCTCGAGGGAAAATCGCAGATCCTTTGATCCACGAGACGGGAAGCGTGACATTGCTGCTACAGCCTGGAAGGAAAGCGCACGTGCATGTCCCCACTCGAGACGAGGCCTGACTCCCCTGGGGAGACTCCAGAAGTACCCAAAGATCCATGTCAGCCCCTGAGAGGAATCCTCGGTTCCGGAACTGACTCCACACAAGGATTTGGGCCCCGGTATCGACGGGAGAGGAAACCCGAGAGGCCCCCAAGCAACTCGCATGGGGACTGGCCTCTCCTGAGGCCACCAGGGCGGGTCCCTGAGGTCCCCGTCGAAACTCGAGAACACCTGCCGCAACTCGAGAAAATCCAGGAAGTTCTCCCTTCCAGGCGAGATGAGGCCTATTTCCGATGAGGCGTCTGGAGACTAATGACACCTAACCTCTGCAACTTCGAAAGGGTCTTTCACACCCTTGCTGCAACTCAAGAAGTTCACCGCCATAACCGTCTCCACTCGAGAGGAAGCACGATGGTCCCGCACACATTCAGAGGAGCCCCGTTTCCCCCTCGTAGCTCGAGATGAGGGATCCTTTCCTTGCTTTCAACGGGAAATTATTCCCGGCGTTCCCGTACCATCTCAAGAGGAGGCACTCTCAACAGGAAAGGCGAGAGGAACTCCATGGTCGTACCACCATTCCAAGAGTCCCCCAGATGTCTCAGTCCATTCCAGAGGAAGCTCTGTGCCCTGCACTGGCTCATCTTTCACGCCGAGGATCGACTCACACCACGGTGGCACGTGGGACAGCCCTGTGGGAAAGCCTCGATGGAAAGCCTCGAGGGAAAACCACAGATCATTTGATCCACGCGACGGGAAGCGTGACATTGCTGCTACAGCCTGGAAGGAAAGCGCACGTGCATGCCCCCACTCGAGACGAGGCCTGACTCCCCTGGGGAGACTCCAGAAGTACCCAAAGATCCATGTAAGCCCCTGAGAGGAATCCTCGGTTCCGGCCCTGACTCCACACAAAGTTCTTGGCCCCGGTATCGACGGGAGAGGAATCCCGAGAGGCCCCCTAGCAACTCGCATGGGGACTGGCCTCTCCTGAGGCCACCAGGGCGGGTCCCTGAGGTCCCCGTCGTAACTCGAGAACACCTGCTGCAACTCGAGAAAATCCAGGAAGTTCTCCCTTCCAGGCGAGATGAGGCCTATTTCCGATGAGGCGTCTGGAGACTAATGACACCTAACATCTGTAACTTCGAAAGGGTCTTTCACACCCTTGCTGCAACTCAAGAAGTTCACCGCCATACCCGTCTCCACTCGAGAGGAAGCACGATGGTCCCGCCCACATCCAGAGGAGCCCCGTTTCCCCCTCGTAGCTCGAGATGAGGGATCAATTCCCTGCTTTCAACGGGAAAGAATTCCCGGCGTTCCCGTCGCATCTCAAGAGGAGGCACTCTCAACAGGAAAGGCGAGAGGAACTCCATGGTCGTACCACCATTCCAAGAGTCACCCAGATGTCTCAGTCCATTCCAGAGGAATCTCTTTGCCCTGCACTGGCTCATCTTTCACGCCTAGGATCGACTCACACCACAATGGCACGTGGGACAGCCCTGTGGGAAAGCCTTGAGGGAAAGCCTCGAGGGAAAACCACAGATCCTTTGATCCACGCGACGGGAAGCGTGACATTGCTGCTACAGTCTGGAAGGAAAGCGCACGTGCATGCCCCCACTCGAGACGAGGCCTGACTCCCCTGGGGAGACACCAGAAGTACCCAAAGATCCATGTCAACCCCTGAGAGGAATCCTCGGTTCCGGCCCTGACTCCACACAAGGATTTTGGCCCCGGTATCGACTGGAGAGGAATCCCGAGAGGCCCGCTAGCATCTCGCATGGGGACTGGCCTCTCCTGAGGCCACCAGGGCGGGTCCCTGAGGTCCCCGTCGTAACTCGAGAACAACTGCCACAACTCGAGAAAATCCAGGAAGTTCTCCCTTCCAGGCGAGATGAGGCCTATTTCCGATGAGGCGTCTGGAGACTAATGACACCTAACCTCTGTAACTTCGAAAGGGTCTTTCACACCCTTGCTGCAACTCAAGAAGTTCACCGCCATACCCGTCTCCACTCGAGAGGAAGCACGATGGTCCCGCCCACATCCAGAGGAGCCCCGTTTCCCCCTCGTAGCTCGAGATGAGGGATCCTTTCCCTGCTTTCAACGGGAAAGAATTCCCGGCGTTCCCGTCGCATCTCAAGAGGAGGCAATCTCAACAGGAAAGGCGAGAGGAACTCCATGGTCGTACCACCATTCCAAGAGTCCCCCAGATGTCTCAGTCCATTCCAGAGGAAGCTCTTTGCCCTACACTGGCCCATCTTTCACGCCGAGGATCGACTCACACCACGGTGGCACGTGGGACAGCCCTGTGGGAAAGCCTCGAGGGAAAGCCTCGAGGGAAAATCGCAGATCCTTTGATCCACGAGACGGGAAGCGTGACATTGCTGCTACAGCCTGGAAGGAAAGCGCACGTGCATGCCCCCACTCGAGACGAGGCCTGACTCCCCTGGGGAGACTCCAGAAGTACCCAAAGATCCATGTCAGCCCCTGAGAGGAATCCTCGGTTCCGGAACTGACTCCACACAAGGATTTGGGCCCCGGTATCGACGGGAGAGGAATCCCGAGAGGCCCCCTAGCAACTCGCATGGGGACTGGCCTCTCCTGAGGCCACCAGGGCGGGTCCCTGAGGTCCCCGTCGAAACTCGAGAACACCTGCCGCAACTCGAGAAAATCCAGGAAGTTCTCCCTTCCAGGCGAGATGAGGCCTATTTCCGATGAGGCGTCTGGAGACTAATGACACCTAACCTCTGAAACTTCGAAAGGGTCTTTCACACCCTTGCTGCAACTCAAGAAGTTCACCGCCATAACCGTCTCCACTCGAGAGGAAGCACGATGGTCCCGCACACATTCAGAGGAGCCCCGTTTCCCCCTCGTAGCTCGAGATGAGGGATCCTTTCCCTGCTTTCAACGGGAAATTATTCCCGGCGTTCCCGTACCATCTCAAGAGGAGGCACTCTCAACAGGAAAGGCGAGAGGATCTCCATGGTCGTACCACCATTCCAAGAGTCCCCCAGATGTCTCAGTCCATTCCAGAGGAAGCTCTGTGCCCTGCACTGGCTCATCTTTCACGCCGAGGATCGACTCACACCACGGTGGCACGTGGGACAGCCCTGTGGGAAAGCCTCGAGGGAAAGCCTCGAGGGAAAACCACAGATCATTTGATCCACGCGACGGGAAGCGTGACATTGCTGCTACAGCCTGGAAGGAAAGCCCACGTGCATGCCCCCACTCGAGACGAGGCCTGACTCCCCTGGGGAGACTCCAGAAGTACCCAAAGATCCATGTAAGCCCCTGAGAGGAATCCTCGGTTCCGGCCCTGACTCCACACAAAGTTCTTGGCCCCGGTATCGTCGGGAGAGGAATCCCGAGAGGCCCCCTAGCAACTCGCATGGGGACTGGCCTCTCCTGAGGCCACCAGGGCGGGTCCCTGAGGTCCCCGTCGAAACTCGAGAACACCTGCCGCAACTCGAGAAAATCCAGGAAGTTCTCCCTTCCAGGCGAGATGAGGCCTATTTCCGATGAGGCGTCTGGAGACTAATGACACCTAACCTCTGGAACTTCGAAAGGGTCTTTCACACCCTTGCTGCAACTCAAGAAGTTCACCGCCATACCCGTCTCCACTCGAGAGGAAGCACGATGGTCCCGCCCACATCCAGAGGAGCCCCGTTTCCCCCTCGTAGCTCGAGATGAGGGATCCTTTCCCTGCTTTCAACGGGAAAGAATTCCCGGCGTTCCCGTCGCATCTCAAGAGGAGGCAATCTCAACAGGAAAGGCGAGAGGAACTCCATGGTCGTACCACCATTCCAAGAGTCCCCCAGATGTCTCAGTCCATTCCAGAGGAAGCTCTTTGCCCTACACTGGCCCATCTTTCACGCCGAGGATCGACTCACACCACGGTGGCACGTGGGACAGCCCTGTGGGAAAGCCTCGAGGGAAAGCCTCGAGGGAAAATCGCAGATCCTTTGATCCACGAGACGGGAAGCGTGACATTGCTGCTACAGCCTGGAAGGAAAGCGCACGTGCATGTCCCCACTCGAGACGAGGCCTGACTCCCCTGGGGAGACTCCAGAAGTACCCAAAGATCCATGTCAGCCCCTGAGAGGAATCCTCGGTTCCGGAACTGACTCCACACAAGGATTTGGGCCCCGGTATCGACGGGAGAGGAAACCCGAGAGGCCCCCAAGCAACTCGCATGGGGACTGGCCTCTCCTGAGGCCACCAGGGCGGGTCCCTGAGGTCCCCGTCGAAACTCGAGAACACCTGCCGCAACTCGAGAAAATCCAGGAAGTTCTCCCTTCCAGGCGAGATGAGGCCTATTTCCGATGAGGCGTCTGGAGACTAATGACACCTAACCTCTGCAACTTCGAAAGGGTCTTTCACACCCTTGCTGCAACTCAAGAAGTTCACCGCCATAACCGTCTCCACTCGAGAGGAAGCACGATGGTCCCGCACACATTCAGAGGAGCCCCGTTTCCCCCTCGTAGCTCGAGATGAGGGATCCTTTCCTTGCTTTCAACGGGAAATTATTCCCGGCGTTCCCGTAATATCTCAAGAGGAGGCACTCTCAACAGGAAAGGCGAGAGGAACTCCATGGTCGTACCACCATTCCAAGAGTCCCCCAGATGTCTCAGTCCATTCCAGAGGAAGCTCTGTGCCCTGCACTGGCTCATCTTTCACGCCGAGGATCGACTCACACCACGGTGGCACGTGGGACAGCCCTGTGGGAAAGCCTCGATGGAAAGCCTCGAGGGAAAACCACAGATCATTTGATCCACGCCACGGGAAGCGTGACATTGCTGCTACAGCCTGGAAGGAAAGCCCACGTGCATGCCCCCACTCGAGACGAGGCCTGACTCCCCTGGGGAGACTCCAGAAGTACCCAAAGATCCATGTAAGCCCCTGAGAGGAATCCTCGGTTCCGGCCCTGACTCCACACAAAGTTCTTGGCCCCGGTATCGACGGGAGAGGAATCCCGAGAGGCCCGCTAGCAACTCGCATGGGGACTGGCCTCTCCTGAGGCCACCAGGGCGGGTCCCTGAGGTCCCCGTCGTAACTCGAGAACACCTGCTGCAACTCGAGAAAATCCAGGAAGTTCTCCCTTCCAGGCGAGATGAGGCCTATTTCCGATGAGGCGTCTGGAGACTAATGACACCTAACATCTGTAACTTCGAAAGGGTCTTTCACACCCTTGCTGCAACTCAAGAAGTTCACCGCCATACCCGTCTCCACTCGAGAGGAAGCACGATGGTCCCGCCCACATCCAGAGGAGCCCCGTTTCCCCCTCGTACCTCGAGATGAGGGATCAATTCCCTGCTTTCAACGGGAAAGAATTCCCGGCGTTCCCGTCGCATCTCAAGAGGAGGCACTCTCAACAGGAAAGGCGAGAGGAACTCCATGGTCGTACCACCATTCCAAGAGTCACCCAGATGTCTCAGTCCATTCCAGAGGAATCTCTTTGCCCTGCACTGGCTCATCTTTCACGCCTAGGATCGACTCACACCACAATGGCACGTGGGACAGCCCTGTGGGAAAGCCTTGAGGGAAAGCCTCGAGGGAAAACCACAGATCCTTTGATCCACGCGACGGGAAGCGTGACATTGCTGCTACAGTCTGGAAGGAAAGCGCACGTGCATGCCCCCACTCGAGACGAGGCCTGACTCCCCTGGGGAGACACCAGAAGTACCCAAAGATCCATGTCAACCCCTGAGAGGAATCCTCGGTTCCGGCCCTGACTCCACACAAGGATTTTGGCCCCGGTATCGACTGGAGAGGAATCCCGAGAGGCCCGCTAGCATCTCGCATGGGGACTGGCCTCTCCTGAGGCCACCAGGGCGGGTCCCTGAGGTCCCCGTCGTAACTCGAGAACAACTGCCACAACTCGAGAAAATCCAGGAAGTTCTCCATTCCAGGCGAGATGAGGCCTATTTCCGATGAAGCGTCTGGAGACTAATGACACCTAACCTCTGGAACTTCGAAAGGGTCTTTCACACCCTTGCTGCAACTCAAGAAGTTCACCGCCATACCCGTCTCCACTCGAGAGGAAGCACGATGGTCCCGCCCACATCCAGAGGAGCCCCGTTTCCCCCTCGTAGCTCGAGATGAGGGATCCTTTCCCTGCTTTCAACGGGAAAGAATTCCCGGCGTTCCCGTCGCATCTCAAGAGGAGGCAATCTCAACAGGAAAGGCGAGAGGAACTCCATGGTCGTACCACCATTCCAAGAGTCCCCCAGATGTCTCAGTCCATTCCAGAGGAAGCTCTTTGCCCTACACTGGCCCATCTTTCACGCCGAGGATCGACTCACACCACGGTGGCACGTGGGACAGCCCTGTGGGAAAGCCTCGAGGGAAAGCCTCGAGGGAAAATCGCAGATCCTTTGATCCACGAGACGGGAAGCGTGACATTGCTGCTACAGCCTGGAAGGAAAGCGCACGTGCATGCCCCCACTCGAGACGAGGCCTGACTCCCCTGGGGAGACTCCAGAAGTACCCAAAGATCCATGTCAGCCCCTGAGAGGAATCCTCGGTTCCGGAACTGACTCCACACAAGGATTTGGGCCCCGGTATCGACGGGAGAGGAATCCCGAGAGGCCCCCTAGCAACTCGCATGGGGACTGGCCTCTCCTGAGTCCACCAGGGCGGGTCCCTGAGGTCCCCGTCGAAACTCGAGAACACCTGCCGCAACTCGAGAAAATCCAGGAAGTTCTCCCTTCCAGGCGAGATGAGGCCTATTTCCGATGAGGCGTCTGGAGACTAATGACACCTAACCTCTGAAACTTCGAAAGGGTCTTTCACACCCTTGCTGCAACTCAAGAAGTTCACCGCCATACCCGTCTCCACTCGAGAGGAAGCACGATGGTCCCGCCCACATCCAGAGGAGCCCCGTTTCCCCCTCGTAGCTCGAGATGAGGGATCCTTTCCCTGCTTTCAACGGGAAAGAATTCCCGGCGTTCCTGTCGCATCTCAAGAGGAGGCACTCTCAACAGGAAAGGCGAGAGGAACTCCATGGTCGTACCACCATTACAAGAGTCCCCCAGATGTCTCAGTCCATTCCAGAGGAAGCTCTTTGCCCTGCACTGGCTCATCTTTCATGCCGAGGATCGACTCACACCACGGTGGCACGTGGGACAGCCCTGTGGGAAAGCCTCGAGGGAAAGCCTCGAAGGAAAACCACAGATCCTTTGATCCACACCACGGGAAGCGTGACATTGCTGCTACAGCCTGGAAGGAAAGCGCACGTGCATGCCCCCACTCGAGACGAGGCCTGACTCCCCTGGGGAGACTCCAGAAGTACCCAAAGATCCATGTCAGCCCCTGAGAGGAATCCTCGGTTCCGGCCCTGACTCCACACAAGGTTTTTGGCCCCGGTATCGAAGGGAGAGGAATCCCGAGAGGCCCCCTAGCAACTCGCATGGGGACTGGCCTCTCCTGAGGCCACCAGGGCGGGTCCCTGAGGTCCCCGTTGTAACTCGAGAACACCTGCCGCATCTCGAGAAAATCCAGGAAGTTCTCCCTTCTAGGCGAGATGAGGCCTATTTTCCATGAGGCGTCTGGATACTAATGACACCTAACCTCTGGAACTTCGAAAGGGTCTTTCACACCCTTGCTGCAACTCAAGAAGTTCACCGCCATACCCGTTTCCACTCGAGAGGAAGCATGATGGTCCCGCCCACATCAGGAGGAGCACCGTTTCCCCCTCGTAGCTCGAGATGAGGGACCCTTTCCCTGCTTTCAACGGGAAAGAATTCCCGGCGTTCCTGTCGCATCTCAAGAGGAGGCACTCTCAACAGGAAAGGCGAGAGGAACTCCATGGTCTTACCACCATTCCAAGAGTCCCCCAGATGTCTCAGTCCATTCCAGAGGAAGCTCTTTGCCCTGCACTGGCTCATCTTTCACGCCGAGGATCGACTCACACCACGGTGGCACGTGGGACAGCCCTGTGGGAAAGCCTCGAGGGAAAGCCTCGAAGGAAAACGACAGATCCTTTGATCCACACCACGGGAAGCGTGACATTGCAGCTACAGCCTGGAAGGAAAGCGCACGTGCATGCCCCCACTCGAGACGAGGCCTGACTCCCCTGGGGAGACTCCAGAAGTACCCAAAGATCCATGTCAGCCCCTGAGAGGAATCCTCGGTTCCGGCCCTGTCTCCACACAAGGTTTTTGGCCCCGGTATCGAAGGGAGAGGAATCCCGAGAGGCCCCCTAGCAACTCGCATGGGGACTGGCCTCTCCTGAGGCCACCAGGGCGGGTCCCTGAGGTCCCCGTCGTAACTCGAGAACACCTGCCGCAACTCGAGAAAATCCAGGAAGTTCTCCCTTCCAGGCGAGATGAGGCCTATTTCCGATGAGGTGTCTGGAGACTAATGACACCTAACCTCTGGAACTTCGAAAGGGTCTTTCACACCCTTGCTGCAACTCAAGAAGTTCACCATCATACCCGTCTCCACTCGAGAGGAAGCACGATGGTCCCGCCCACATCCAGAGGAGCCCCGTTTCCACCTCGCAGCTCGAGTTGAGGGATCCTTTCCCTGCTTTCAACGGGAAAGAATTCCCGGCGTTCCCGTCGTATCTCAAGAGGAGGCACTCTCAACAGTAAAGGCGAGAGGAACTCCATGGTCGTACCACCATTCCAAGAGTCCCCCAGATGTCTCAGTCCATTCAAGAGGAACCTCTTTTCCCTGCACTGGCTCATCTTTCACGCCGAGGATCGACTCACACCACGGTGGCACGTGGGACAGCCCTGTGGGAAAGCCTCGAGGGAAAGCCTCGAGGGAAAACCACAGATCCTTTGATCCAGGGGACGGGAAGCGTGACATTGCTGCTACAGCCTGGAAGGAAAGCGCACGTGCATGCCCCCACTCGAGACGAGGCCTGACTCCCCTGGGGAGACTCCAGAAGTACCCAAAGATCCATGTCAGCCCCTGAGAGGAATCCTCGGTTCCGGCCCTGACTCCACACAAGGTTTTTGGCCCTGGTATCGACGGGAGAGGAATCCCGAGAGGCCCCCTAGCACCTCACATGGGGTCTGGCCTCTCCTGAGGCCACCAGTGCGGGTCCCTGAGGTCCCCGTCGTAACTCGAGAACACCTGCCGCAACTCGAGAAAATCCAGGAAGTTCTCCCTTCCCGGCGAGATGAGGCCTATTTCCGATGAGGCGTCTGGAGACTAATGACACCTAACCTCTGGAACTTCGAAAGGGTCTTTCACACCCTTGCTGCAACTCAAGAAGTTCACCGCCATACCCGTCTCCACTTGAGAGGATGCACGATGGTCCCGCCCACATCCAGACGAGCCCCGTTTCATCCTCGTAGCTCGAGATGAGGGATCCTTTCCCTGCTTTCAACGAGAAAGTATTCCCGGTGTTCCCGTCGCATCTCAAGAGGAGGCACTCTCAACAGGAAAGGCAAGAGGAACTCCATGGTCGTACCACCATTCCAAGAGTCCCCCAGATGTCTCAGTCCACTCCAGAGGAACCTCTTTGCCCTGCACTGGCTCATCTTTCACGCCGAGGATCGACTCACACCAAGGTGGCACGTGGGACAGCCCTGTGGGAAAGCCTCGAGGGAAAGCCTCGAGCGAAAACCACAGATCCTTTGATCCACGCGACGGAAGCGTGACATTCCTGCTACAGCCTGGAAGGAAAGCGCACGTGCATGCCCCCACTCGAGACGAGGCCTGACTCCGCTGGGGAGACTCCAGAAGTACCCAAAGATCCATGTCAGCCCCTGAGAGGAATCCTCGGTTCCGGCCCTGACTCCACACAAGGTTTTTGGCCCCGGAATCGACGGGAGAGGAAATCCGAGAGGCCCCCTAGCAACTCGCATGGGGACTGGCCTCTCCTGAGGCCACCAGGGCGGGTCCCTGAGGTCCCCGTCGTAACTCGAGAACACCTGCCGCAATTCGAGAAAATCCAGGAAGTTCTCCCTTCCAGGCGAGATGAGGACTATTTCCGATGAGGCGTCAGGAGACTAATGACACCTAAACTCTGGAACTTCGAAAGGGTCTTTCACACCCTTGCTGCAACTCAAGAAGTTCACCGCCATACCCGTCTATACTCGAGAAGAAGCACGATGGTCCCGCCCACATCCAGAGGAGCCCCGTTTCCCCCTCGTAGCTCGAGATGAGGGATCCTTTCCCTGCTTTCAACGGGAAAAAATTCCCGGCGTTCCCATCGCATCTCAACAGGAGGCACTCTCAACAGGAAAGGCGAGAGGAACTCCATGGTCGTACCAGCATTCCGAGAGTCCCCCAGATGTCTCAGTCCATTCCAGAGGAACCTCTTTGCCCTGCACTGGCTCATCTTTCACGCCGAGGATCGACTCACACCACGGTGGCACGTGGGACAGCCCTGTGGGAAAGCCTCGATGGAAAGCCTCGAGGGAAAACGACAGATCGTTTGGTCCACGCGACGGGAAGCGTGACATTGCTGCTGCAGCCTGGAAGGAAAGCGCACGTGCATGCCCCCACTCGAGACGAGGCCTAACTCCCCTGGGGAGACTCCAGAAGTACCCAAAGGTCCATGTCAGCCCCTGAGAGGAATCCTCGGTTCCGGCCCTGACTCCACACAAGGTTTTTGGCCCCGGTATCGAAGGGAGAGGAATCCCGAGAGGCCCCATAGCAACTCGCATGGGGACTGGCCTCTCCTGAGGCCACCAGGGCGGGTCCCTGATGTCCCCGTCGTAACTCGAGAACACCTGCTGCAACTCGAGAAAATCCAGGAAGTTCTCCCTTCCAGGCGAGATGAGGCCTATTTCCGATGAGGCGTCTGGAGACTAATGACACCTAACATCTGTAACTTCGAAAGGGTCTTTCACACCCTTGCTGCAACTCAAGAAGTTCACCGCCATACCCGTCTCCACTCGAGAGGAAGCACGATGGTCCCGCCCACATCCAGAGGAGCCCCGTTTCCCCCTCGTAGCTCGAGATGAGGGATCCTTTCCCTGCTTTCAACGGGAACGAATTCCCGGCGTTCCTGTCGCATCTCAAGAGGAGGCACTCTCAACAGGAAAGGCGAGAGGAACTCCATGGTCGTACCACCATTCCAAGAGTCCCCCAGATGTCTCAGTCCATTCCAGAGGAAGTTCTTTGCCCTGCACTGGCTCATCTTTCATGCCGAGGATCGACTCACACCACGGTGGCACGTGGGACAGCCCTGTGGGAAAGCCTCGAGGGAAAGCCTCGAGGGAAAACCACAGATCCTTTGATCCACGCCACGGGAAGGGTGACATTGCTGCTACAGCCTGGATGGAAAGCGCACGTGCATGCCCCCACTCGAGACGAGGCCTGACTCCCCTGGGGAGACTCCAGAAGTACCCAAAGATCCATGTCAGCCCCTGAGAGGAATCCTCGGTTCCGGCCCTGACTCCACACAAGGTTTTTGGCCCCGGTATTGACGGGAGAGGAATCCCGAGAGGCCCCCTAGCAACTCGCATGGGGTCTGGCCTCTCCTGAGGCCACCAGGGCGGGTCCCTGAGGTCCCCGTCGTAACTCGAGAACACCTGCCGCATCTCGAGAAAATCCAGGAAGTTCTCCCTTCTAGGCGAGATGAGGCCTATTTCCGATGAGGCGTCTGGAGACTAATGACACCTAACCTCTGGAACTTCGAAAGGGTCTTTCACACCCTTGCTGCAACTCAAGAAGTTCACCGCCATACCCGTCTCCACTCGAGAGGAAGCACGATAGTCCCACCCACATCCAGAGGAGCCCCGTTTCCCCCTCGTAGCTCGAGATGAGGGATCCTTTCCCTGCTTTCAACGGGAAAGAATTCCCGGCGTTCCCGTCGCATCTCAAGAGGAGGCACTCTCAACAGGAAAGGCGAGAGGAACTCCATGGTCGTACCACCATTCCAAGAGTCCCCCAGATGTCTCAGTCCATTCCAGAGGAAATTCTTTGCCCTGCACTGGCTCATCTTTCACGCCGAGGATCGACTCACACCACGGTGGCACGTGGGACAGCCCTTTGGGAAAGCCTCGAGGGAAAGCCTCGAGGGAAAACCACAGATCCTTTGATCCACGCCACGGGAAGCGTGACATTGCTGCTACAGCCTGGAAGGAAAGCGCACGTGCATGCCCCCACTCGAGACGAGGCCTGACTCCCCTGGGGAGATTCCAGAAGTACCCAAAGATCCATGTCAGCCCCTGAGAGGAATCCTCGTTTCCGGCCCTGACTCCACACAAGGTTTTTGGCCCCGGTATCGACGAGAGAGGAATCCCGAGAGGCCCCCTAGCAACTCGCATGGGGACTGGCCTCTCCTGAGGCCACCAGGGCGGGTCCCTGAGGTCCCCGTCGAAACTCGAGAACACCTGCCGCAACTCGAGAAAATCCAGGAAGTTCTCCCTTCCAGGCGAGATGAGGCCTATTTCCGATGAGGCGTCTGGAGACTAATGACACCTAACCTCTGGAACTTCGAAAGGGTCTTTCACACCCTTGCTGCAACTCAAGAAGTTCACCGCCATACCCGTCTCCACTCGAGAGGAAGCACGATGGTCCCGCCCACATCCAGAGGAGCCCCGTTTCCCCCTCGTAGCTCGAGATGAGGGATCCTTTCCCTGCTTTCAACGGGAAAGAATTCCCGGCGTTCCCGTCGCATCTCAAGAGGAGGCAATCTCAACAGGAAAGGCGAGAGGAACTCCATGGTCGTACCACCATTCCAAGAGTCCCCCAGATGTCTCAGTCCATTCCAGAGGAAGCTCTTTGCCCTACACTGGCCCATCTTTCACGCCGAGGATCGACTCACACCACGGTGGCACGTGGGACAGCCCTGTGGGAAAGCCTCGAGGGAAAGCCTCGAGGGAAAATCGCAGATCCTTTGATGAACGAGACGGGAAGCGTGACATTGCTGCTACAGCCTGGAAGGAAAGCGCACGTGCATGTCCCAACTCGAGACGAGGCCTGACTCCCCTGGGGAGACTCCAGAAGTACCCAAAGATCCATGTCAGCCCCTGAGAGGAATCCTCGGTTCCGGAACTGACTCCACACAAGGATTTGGGCCCCGGTATCGACGGGAGAGGAAACCCGAGAGGCCCCCAAGCAACTCGCATGGGGACTGGCCTCTCCTGAGGCCACCAGGGCGGGTCCCTGAGGTCCCCGTCGAAACTCGAGAACACCTGCCGCAACTCGAGAAAATCCAGGAAGTTCTCCCTTCCAGGCGAGATGAGGCCTTTTTCCGATGAGGCGTCTGGAGACTAATGACACCTAACCTCGGAAACTTCGAAAGGGTCTTTCACACCCTTGCTGCAACTCAAGAAGTTCACCGCCATAACCGTCTCCACTCGAGAGGAAGCACGATGGTCCCGCACACATTCAGAGGAGCCCCGTTTCCCCCTCGTAGCTCGAGATGAGGGATCCTTTCCTTGCTTTCAACGGGAAATTATTCCCGGCGTTCCCGTACCATCTCAAGAGGAGGCACTCTCAACAGGAAAGGCGAGAGGAACTCCATGGTCGTACCACCATTCCAAGAGTCCCCCAGATGTCTCAGTCCATTCCAGAGGAAGCTCTGTGCCCTGCACTGGCTCATCTTTCACGCCGAGGATCGTCTCACACCACGGTGGCACGTGGGACAGCCCTGTGGGAAAGCCTCGATGGAAAGCCTCGAGGGAAAACCACAGATCATTTGATCCACGCGACGGGAAGCGTGACATTGCTGCTACAGCCTGGAAGGAAAGCCCACGTGCATGCCCCCACTCGAGACGAGGCCTGACTCCCCTGGGGAGACTCCAGAAGTACCCAAAGATCCATGTAAGCCCCTGAGAGGAATCCTCGGTTCCGGCCCTGACTCCACACAAAGTTCTTGGCCCCGGTATCGACGGGAGAGGAATCCCGAGAGGCCCCCTAGCAACTCGCATGGGGACTGGCCTCTCCTGAGGCCACCAGGGCGGGTCCCTGAGGTCCCCGTCGTAACTCGAGAACACCTGCTGCAACTCGAGAAAATCCAGGAAGTTCTCCCTTCCAGGCGAGATGAGGCCTATTTCCGATGAGGCGTCTGGAGACTAATGACACCTAACATCTGTAACTTCGAAAGGGTCTTTCACACCCTTGCTGCAACTCAAGAAGTTCACCGCCATACCCGTCTCCACTCGAGAGGAAGCACGATGGTCCCGCCCACATCCAGAGGAGCCCCGTTTCCCCCTCGTAGCTCGAGATGAGGGATCAATTCCCTGCTTTCAACGGGAAAGAATTCCCGGCGTTCCCGTCGCATCTCAAGAGGAGGCACTCTCAACAGGAAAGGCGAGAGGAACTCCATGGTCGTACCACCATTCCAAGAGTCACACAGATGTCTCAGTCCATTCCAGAGGAATCTCTTTGCCCTGCACTGGCTCATCTTTCACGCCTAGGATCGACTCACACCACAATGGCACGTGGGACAGCCCTGTGGGAAAGCCTTGAGGGAAAGCCTCGAGGGAAAACCACAGATCCTTTGATCCACGCGACGGGAAGCGTGACATTGCTGCTACAGTCTGGAAGGAAAGCGCACGTGCATGCCCCCACTCGAGACGAGGCCTGACTCCCCTGGGGAGACACCAGAAGTACCCAAAGATCCATGTCAACCCCTGAGAGGAATCCTCGGTTCCGGCCCTGACTCCACACAAGGATTTTGGCCCCGGTATCGACTGGAGAGGAATCCCGAGAGGCCCGCTAGCATCTCGCATGGGGACTGGCCTCTCCTGAGGCCACCAGGGCGGGTCCCTGAGGTCCCCGTCGTAACTCGAGAACAACTGCCACAACTCGAGAAAATCCAGGAAGTTCTCCCTTCCAGGCGAGATGAGGCCTATTTCCGATGAGGCGTCTGGAGACTAATGACACCTAACCTCTGGAACTTCGAAAGGGTCTTTCACACCCTTGCTGCAACTCAAGAAGTTCACCGCCATACCCGTCTCCACTCGAGAGGAAGCACGATGGTCCCGCCCACATCCAGAGGAGCCCCGTTTCCCCCTCGTAGCTCGAGATGAGGGATCCTTTCCCTGCTTTCAACGGGAAAGAATTCCCGGCGTTCCCGTCGCATCTCAAGAGGAGGCAATCTCAACAGGAAAGGCGAGAGGAACTCCATGGTCGTACCACCATTCCAAGAGTCCCCCAGATGTCTCAGTCCATTCCAGAGGAAGCTCTTTGCCCTACACTGGCCCATCCTTCACGCCGAGGATCGACTCACACCACGGTGGCACGTGGGACAGCCCTGTGGGAAAGCCTCGAGGGAAAGCCTCGAGGGAAAATCGCAGATCCTTTGATCCACGAGACGGGAAGCGTGACATTGCTGCTACAGCCTGGAAGGAAAGCGCACGTGCATGCCCCCACTCGAGACGAGGCCTGACTCCCCTGGGGAGACTCCAGAAGTACCCAAAGATCCATGTCAGCCCCTGAGAGGAATCCTCGGTTCCGGAACTGACTCCACACAAGGATTTGGGCCCCGGTATCGACGGGAGAGGAATCCCGAGAGGCCCCCTAGCAACTCGCATGGGGACTGGCCTCTCCTGAGGCCACCAGGGCGGGTCCCTGAGGTCCCCGTCGAAACTCGAGAACACCTGCCGCAACTCGAGAAAATCCAGGAAGTTCTCCCTTCCAGGCGAGATGAGGCCGATTTCCGATGAGGCGTCTGGAGACTAATGACACCTAACCTCTGAAACTTCGAAAGGGTCTTTCACACCCTTGCTGCAACTCAAGAAGTTCACCGCCATAACCGTCTCCACTCGAGAGGAAGCACGATGGTCCCGCACACATTCAGAGGAGCCCCGTTTCCCCCTCGTAGCTCGAGATGAGGGATCCTTTCCCTGCTTTCAACGGGAAATTATTCCCGGCGTTCCCGTACCATCTCAAGAGGAGGCACTCTCAACAGGAAAGGCGAGAGGAACTCCATGGTCGTACCACCATTCCAAGAGTCCCCCAGATGTCTCAGTCCATTCCAGAGGAAGCTCTTTGCCCTACACTGGCCCATCTTTCACGCCGAGGATCGACTCACACCACGGTGGCACGTGGGACAGCCCTGTGGGAAAGCCTCGAGGGAAAGCCTCGAGGGAAAATCGCAGATCCTTTGATCCACGAGACGGGAAGCGTGACATTGCTGCTACAGCCTGGAAGGAAAGCGCACGTGCATGCCCCCACTCGAGACGAGGCCTGACTCCCCTGGGGAGACTCCAGAAGTACCCAAAGATCCATGTCAGCCCCTGAGAGGAATCCTCGGTTCCGGAACTGACTCCACACAA
The DNA here is from genome assembly GCF_032405125.1 of Capricornis sumatraensis. Taxonomy (NCBI): domain Eukaryota; kingdom Metazoa; phylum Chordata; class Mammalia; order Artiodactyla; family Bovidae; genus Capricornis; species Capricornis sumatraensis. The sequence goes on from NW_027184612.1 coordinate 6,575,019, forward strand.
GGATTTGGGCCCCGGTATCGACGGGAGAGGAATCCCGAGAGGCCCCCTAGCAACTCGCATGGGGACTGGCCTCTCCTGAGGCCACCAGGGCGGGTCCCTGAGGTCCCCGTCGAAACTCGAGAACACCTGCCGCAACTCGAGAAAATCCAGGAAGTTCTCCCTTCCAGGCGAGATGAGGCCTATTTCCGATGAGGCGTCTGGAGACTAATGACACCTAACATCTGAAACTTCGAAAGGGTCTTTCACACCCTTGCTGCAACTCAAGAAGTTCACCGCCATACCCGTCTCCACTCGAGAGGAAGCACGATGGTCCCGCCCACATCCAGAGGAGCCCCGTTTCCCCCTCGTAGCTCGAGATGAGGGATCCTTTCCCTGCTTTCAACGGGAAAGAATTCCCGGCGTTCCTGTCGCATCTCAAGAGGAGGCACTCTCAACAGGAAAGGCGAGAGGAACTCCATGGTCGTACCACCATTCCAAGAGTCCCCCAGATGTCTCAGTCCATTCCAGAGGAAGCTCTTTGCCCTGCACTGGCACATCTTTCATGCCGAGGATCGACTCACACCACGGTGGCACGTGGGACAGCCCTGTGGGAAAGCCTCGAGGGAAAGCCTCGAAGGAAAACCACAGATCCTTTGATCCACACCACGGGAAGCGTGACATTGCTGCTACAGCCTGGAAGGAAAGCGCACGTGCATGCCCCCACTCGAGACGAGGCCTGACTCCCCTGGGGAGACTCCAGAAGTACCCAAAGATCCATGTCAGCCCCTGAGAGGAATCCTCGGTTCCGGCCCTGACTCCACACAAGGTTTTTGGCCCCGGTATCGAAGGGAGAGGAATCCCGAGAGGCCCCCTAGCAACTCGCATGGGGACTGGCCTCTCCTGAGGCCACCAGGGCGGGTCCCTGAGGTCCCCGTTGTAACTCGAGAACACCTGCCGCATCTCTAGAAAATCCAGGAAGTTCTCCCTTCTAGGCGAGATGAGGCCTATTTTCCATGAGGCGTCTGGATACTAATGACACCTAACCTCTGGAACTTCGAAAGGGTCTTTCACACCCTTGCTGCAACTCAAGAAGTTCACCGCCATACCCGTTTCCACTCGAGAGGAAGCATGATGGTCCCGCCCACATCAGGAGGACCACCGTTTCCCCCTCGTAGCTCGAGATGAGGGACCCTTTCCCTGCTTTCAACGGGAAAGAATTCCCGGCGTTCCTGTCGCATCTCAAGAGGAGGCACTCTCAACAGGAAAGGCGAGAGGAACTCCATGGTCTTACCACCATTCCAAGAGTCCCCCAGATGTCTCAGTCCATTCCAGAGGAAGCTCTTTGCCCTGCACTGGCTCATCTTTCACGCCGAGGATCGACTCACACCACGGTGGCACGTGGGACAGCCCTGTGGGAAAGCCTCGAGGGAAAGCCTCGAAGGAAAACCACAGATCCTTTGATCCACACCACGGGAAGCGTGACATTGCAGCTACAGCCTGGAAGGAAAGCGCACGTGCATGCCCCCACTCGAGACGAGGCCTGACTCCCCTGGGGAGACTCCAGAAGTACCCAAAGATCCATGTCAGCCCCTGAGAGGAATCCTCGGTTCCGGCCCTGACTCCACACAAGGTTTTTGGCCCCGGTATCGAAGGGAGAGGAATCCCGAGAGGCCCCCTAGCAACTCGCATGGGGACTGGCCTCTCCTGAGGCCACCAGGGCGGGTCCCTGAGGTCCCCGTCGTAACTCGAGAACACCTGCCGCAACTCGAGAAAATCCAGGAAGTTCTCCCTTCCAGGCGAGATGAGGCCTATTTCCGATGAGGTGTCTGGAGACTAATGACACCTAACCTCTGGAACTTCGAAAGGGTCTTTCACACCCTTGCTGCAACTCAAGAAGTTCACCATCATACCCCTCTCCACTCGAGAGGAAGCACGATGGTCCCGCCCACATCCAGAGGAGCCCCGTTTCCACCTCGCAGCTCGAGTTGAGGGATCCTTTCCCTGCTTTCAACGGGAAAGAATTCCCGGCGTTCCCGTCGTATCTCAAGAGGAGGCACTCTCAACAGGAAAGGCGAGAGGAACTCCATGGTCGTACCACCATTCCAAGAGTCCCCCAGATGTCTCAGTCCACTCAAGAGGAACCTCTTTGCCCTGCACTGGCTCATCTTTCACGCCGAGGATCGACTCACACCACGGTGGCACGTGGGACAGCCCTGTGGGAAAGCCTCGAGGGAAAGCCTCGAGGGAAAACCACAGATCCTTTGATCCACGGGACGGGAAGCGTGACATTGCTGCTACAGCCTGGAAGGAAAGCGCACGTGCATGCCCCCACTCGAGACGAGGCCTGACTCCCCTGGGGAGACTCCAGAAGTACCCAAAGATCCATGTCAGCCCCTGAGAGGAATCCTCGGTTCCGGCCCTGACTCCACACAAGGTTTTTGGCCCTGGTATCGACGGGAGAGGAATCCCGAGAGGCCCCCTAGCACCTCACATGGGGTCTGGCCTCTCCTGAGGCCACCAGGGCGGGTCCCTGAGGTCCCCGTCGTAACTCGAGAACACCTGCCGCAACTCGAGAAAATCCAGGAAGTTCTCCCTTCCCGGCGAGATGAGGCCTATTTCCGATGAGGCGTCTGGAGACTAATGACACCTAACCTCTGGAACTTCGAAAGGGTCTTTCACACCCTTGCTGCAACTCAAGAAGTTCACCGCCATACCCGTCTCCACTTGAGAGGATGCACGATGGTCCCGCCCACATCCAGAGGAGCCCCGTTTCCTCCTCGTAGCTCGAGATGAGGGATCCTTTCCCTGCTTTCAACGAGAAAGAATTCCCGGTGTTCCCGTCGCATCTCAAGAGGAGGCACTCTCAACAGGAAAGGCAAGAGGAACTCCATGGTCGTACCACCATTCCAAGAGTCCCCCAGATGTCTCAGTCCACTCCAGAGGAACCTCTTTGCGCTGCACTGGCTCATCTTTCACGCCGAGGATCGACTCACACCACGGTGGCACGTGGGACAGCCCTGTGGGAAAGCCTCGAGGGAAAGCCTCGAGCGAAAACCACAGATCCTTTGATCCACGCGACGGAAGCGTGACATTCCTGCTACAGCCTGGAAGGAAAGCGCACGTGCATGCCCCCACTCGAGACGAGGCCTGACTCCCCTGGGGAGACTCCAGAAGTACCCAGAGATCCATGTCAGCCCCTGAGAGGAATCCTCGGTTCCGGCCCTGACTCCACACAAGGTTTTTGGCCCCGGAATCGACGGGAGAGGAAATCCGAGAGGCCTCTAACAACTCGCATGGGGACTGGCCTCTCCTGAGGCCACCAGGGCGGGTCCCTGAGGTCCCCGTCGTAACTCGAGAACACCTGCCGCAATTCGAGAAAATCCAGGAAGTTCTCCCTTCCAGGCGAGATGAGGACTATTTCCGATGAGGCGTCAGGAGACTAATGACACCTAAACTCTGGAACTTCGAAAGGGTCTTTCACACCCTTGCTGCAACTCAAGAAGTTCACCGCCATACCCGTCTATACTCGAGAAGAAGCACGATGGTCCCGCCCACATCCAGAGGAGCCCCGTTTCCCCCTCGTAGCTCGAGATGAGGGATCCTTTCCCTGCTTTCAACGGGAAAAAATTCCCGGCGTTCCCATCGCATCTCAACAGGAGGCACTCTCAACAGGAAAGGCGAGATTAACTCCATGGTCGTACCAGCATTCCGAGAGTCCCCCAGATGTCTCAGTCCATTCCAGAGGAACCTCTTTGCCCTGCACTGGCTCATCTTTCACGCCGAGGATCGACTCACACCACGGTGGCACGTGGGACAGCCCTGTGGGAAAGCCTCGATGGAAAGCCTCGAGGGAAAACGACAGATCGTTTGGTCCACGCGACGGGAAGCGTGACATTGCTGCTGCAGCCTGGAAGGAAAGCGCACGTGCATGCCCCCACTCGAGACGAGGCCTGACTCCCCTGGGGAGACTCCAGAAGTACCCAAAGGTCCATGTCAGCCCCTGAGAGGAATCCTCGGTTCCGGCCCTGACTCCACACAAGGTTTTTGGCCCCGGTATCGAAGGGAGAGGAATCCCGAGAGGCCCCCTAGCAACTCGCATGGGGACTGGCCTCTCCTGAGGCCACCAGGGCGGGTCCCTGAGGTCCCCGTCGTAACTCGAGAACACCTGCTGCAACTCGAGAAAATCCAGTAAGTTCTCCCTTCCAGGCGAGATGAGGCCTATTTCCGATGAGGCGTCTGGAGACTAATGACACCTAACATCTGTAACTTCGAAAGGGTCTTTCACACCCTTGCTGCAACTCAAGAAGTTCACCGCCATACCCGTCTCCACTCGAGAGGAAGCACGATGGTCCCGCCCACATCCAGAGGAGCCCCGTTTCCCCCTCGTAGCTCGAGATGAGGGATCCTTTCCCTGCTTTCAACGGGAACGAATTCCCGGCGTTCCTGTCGCATCTCAAGAGGAGGCACTCTCAACAGGAAAGGCGAGAGGAACTCCATGGTCGTACCACCATTCCAAGAGTCCCCCAGATGTCTCAGTCCATTCCAGAGGAAGTTCTTTGCCCTGCACTGGCTCATCTTTCATGCCGAGGATCGACTCACACCACGGTGGCACGTGGGACAGCCCTGTGGGAAAGCCTCGAGGGAAAGCCTCGAGGGAAAACCACAGATCCTTTGATCCACGCCACGGGAAGGGTGACATTGCTGCTACAGCCTGGATGGAAAGCGCACGTGCATGCCCCCACTCGAGACGAGGCCTGACTCCCCTGGGGAGACTCCAGAAGTACCCAAAGATCCATGTCAGCCCCTGAGAGGAATCCTCGGTTCCGGCCCTGACTCCACACAAGGTTTTTGGCCCCGGTATCGACGGGAGAGGAATCCCGAGAGGCCCCCTAGCAACTCGCATGGGGTCTGGCCTCTCCTGAGGCCACCAGGGCGGGTCCCTGAGGTCCCCGTCGTAACTCGAGAACACCTGCCGCATCTCGAGAAAATCCAGGAAGTTCTCCCTTCTAGGCGAGATGAGGCCTATTTCCGATGAGGCGTCTGGAGACTAATGACACCTAACCTCTGGAACTTCGAAAGGGTCTTTCACACCCTTGCTGCAACTCAAGAAGTTCACCGCCATACCCGTCTCCACTCGAGAGGAAGCACGATAGTCCCACCCACATCCAGAGGAGCCCCGTTTCCCCCTCGTAGCTCGAGATGAGGGATCCTTTCCCTGCTTTCAACGGGAAAGAATTCCCGGCGTTCCCGTCGCATCTCAAGAGGAGGCACTCTCAACAGGAAAGGCGAGAGGAACTCCATGGTCGTACCACCATTCCAAGAGTCCCCCAGATGTCTCAGTCCATTCCAGAGGAACCTCTTTGCCCTGCACTGGCTCATCTTTCACGCCGAGGATCGACTCACACCACGGTGGCACGTGGGACAGCCCTGTGGGAAAGCCTCGAGGGAAAGCCTCGAGGGAAAACCACAGATCCTTTGATCCACGCCACGGGAAGCGTGACATTGCTGCTACAGCCTGGAAGGAAAGCGCACGTGCATGCCCCCACTCGAGACGAGGCCTGACTCCCCTGGGGAGATTCCAGAAGTACCCAAAGATCCATGTCAGCCCCTGAGAGGAATCCTCGTTTCCGGCCCTGACTCCACACAAGGTTTTTGGCCCCGGTATCGATGAGAGAGGAATCCCGAGAGGCCCCCTAGCAACTCGCATGGGGACTGGCCTCTCCTGAGGCCACCAGGGCGGGTCCCTGAGGTCCCCGTCGAAACTCGAGAACACCTGCCGCAACTCGAGAAAATCCAGGAAGTTCTCCCTTCCAGGCGAGATGAGGCCTATTTCCGATGAGGCGTCTGGAGACTAATGACACCTAACCTCTGGAACTTCGAAAGGGTATTTCACACCCTTGCTGCAACTCAAGAAGTTCACCGCCATACCCGTCTCCACTCGAGAGGAAGCACGATGGTCCCGCCCACATCCAGAGGAGCCCCGTTTCCCCCTCGTAGCTCGAGATGAGGGATCCTTTCCCTGCTTTCAACGGGAAAGAATTCCCGGCGTTCCCGTCGCATCTCAAGAGGAGGCAATCTCAACAGGAAAGGCGAGAGGAACTCCATGGTCGTACCACCATTCCAAGAGTCCCCCAGATGTCTCAGTCCATTCCAGAGGAAGCTCTTTGCCCTACACTGGCCCATCTTTCACGCCGAGGATCGACTCACACCACGGTGGCACGTGGGACAGCCCTGTGGGAAAGCCTCGAGGGAAAGCCTCGAGGGAAAATCGCAGATCCTTTGATCCACGAGACGGGAAGCGTGACATTGCTGCTACAGCCTGGAAGGAAAGCCCACGTGCATGCCCCCACTCGAGACGAGGCCTGACTCCCCTGGGGAGACTCCAGAAGTACCCAAAGATCCATGTCAGCCCCTGAGAGGAATCCTCGGTTCCGGCCCTGACTCCACACAAGGTTTTTGGCCCCGGTATCGACGGGAGAGGAATCCCGAGAGGCCCCCTAGCAACTCGCATGGGGTCTGGCCTCTCCTGAGGCCACCAGGGCGGGTCCCTGAGGTCCCCGTCGTAACTCGAGAACACCTGCCGCATCTCGAGAAAATCCAGGAAGTTCTCCCTTCTAGTCGAGATGAGGCCTATTTCCGATGAGGCGTCTGGAGACTAATGACACCTAACCTCTGGAACTTCGAAAGGGTCTTTCACACCCTTGCTGCAACTCAAGAAGTTCACCGCCATACCCGTCTCCACTCGAGAGGAAGCACGATAGTCCCACCCACATCCAGAGGAGCCCCGTTTCCCCCTCGTAGCTCGAGATGAGGGATCCTTTCCCTGCTTTCAACGGGAAAGAATTCCCGGCGTTCCCGTCGCATCTCAAGAGGAGGCACTCTCAACAGGAAAGGCGAGAGGAACTCCATGGTCGTACCACCATTCCAAGAGTCCCCCAGATGTCTCAGTCCATTCCAGAGGAACCTCTTTGCCCTGCACTGGCTCATCTTTCACGCCGAGGATCGACTCACACCACGGTGGCACGTGGGACAGCCCTGTGGGAAAGCCTCGAGGGAAAGCCTCGAGGGAAAACCACAGATCCTTTGATCCACGCCACGGGAAGCGTGACATTGCTGCTACAGCCTGGAAGGAAAGCGCACGTGCATGCCCCCACTCGAGACGAGGCCTGACTCCCCTGGGGAGATTCCAGAAGTACCCAAAGATCCATGTCAGCCCCTGAGAGGAATCCTCGTTTCCGGCCCTGACTCCACACAAGGTTTTTGGCCCCGGTATCGATGAGAGAGGAATCCCGAGAGGCCCCCTAGCAACTCGCATGGGGACTGGCCTCTCCTGAGGCCACCAGGGCGGGTCCCTGAGGTCCCCGTCGAAACTCGAGAACACCTGCCGCAACTCGAGAAAATCCAGGAAGTTCTCCCTTCCAGGCGAGATGAGGCCTATTTCCGATGAGGCGTCTGGAGACTAATGACACCTAACCTCTGGAACTTCGAAAGGGTATTTCACACCCTTGCTGCAACTCAAGAAGTTCACCGCCATACCCGTCTCCACTCGAGAGGAAGCACGATGGTCCCGCCCACATCCAGAGGAGCCCCGTTTCCCCCTCGTAGCTCGAGATGAGGGATCCTTTCCCTGCTTTCAACGGGAAAGAATTCCCGGCGTTCCCGTCGCATCTCAAGAGGAGGCAATCTCAACAGGAAAGGCGAGAGGAACTCCATGGTCGTACCACCATTCCAAGAGTCCCCCAGATGTCTCAGTCCATTCCAGAGGAAGCTCTTTGCCCTACACTGGCCCATCTTTCACGCCGAGGATCGACTCACACCACGGTGGCACGTGGGACAGCCCTGTGGGAAAGCCTCGAGGGAAAGCCTCGAGGGAAAATCGCAGATCCTTTGATCCACGAGACGGGAAGCGTGACATTGCTGCTACAGCCTGGAAGGAAAGCCCACGTGCATGCCCCCACTCGAGACGAGGCCTGACTCCCCTGGGGAGACTCCAGAAGTACCCAAAGATCCATGTAAGCCCCTGAGAGGAATCCTCGGTTCCGGCCCTGACTCCACACAAAGTTCTTGGCCCCGGTATCGACGGGAGAGGAATCCCGAGAGGCCCCCTAGCAACTCGCATGGGGACTGGCCTCTCCTGAGGCCACCAGGGCGGGTCCCTGAGGTCCCCGTCGTAACTCGAGAACACCTGCTGCAACTCGAGAAAATCCAGGAAGTTCTCCCTTCCAGGCGAGATGAGGCCTATTTCCGATGAGGCGTCTGGAGACTAATGACACCTAACATCTGTAACTTCGAAAGGGTCTTTCACACCCTTGCTGCAACTCAAGAAGTTCACCGCCATACCCGTCTCCACTCGAGAGGAAGCACGATGGTCCCGCCCACATCCAGAGGAGCCCCGTTTCCCCCTCGTAGCTCGAGATGAGGGATCAATTCCCTGCTTTCAACGGGAAAGAATTCCCGGCGTTCCCGTCGCATCTCAAGAGGAGGCACTCTCAACAGGAAAGGCGAGAGGAACTCCATGGTCGTACAACCTTTCCAAGAGTCACCCAGATGTCTCAGTCCATTCCAGAGGAATCTCTTTGCCCTGCACTGGCTCATCTTTCACGCCTAGGATCGACTCACACCACAATGGCACGTGGGACAGCCCTGTGGGAAAGCCTTGAGGGAAAGCCTCGAGGGAAAACCACAGATCCTTTGATCCACGCGACGGGAAGCGTGACATTGCTGCTACAGTCTGGAAGGAAAGCGCACGTGCATGCCCCCACTCGAGACGAGGCCTGACTCCCCTGGGGAGACACCAGAAGTACCCAAAGATCCATGTCAACCCCTGAGAGGAATCCTCGGTTCCGGCCCTGACTCCACACAAGGATTTTGGCCCCGGTATCGACTGGAGAGGAATCCCGAGAGGCCCGCTAGCATCTCGCATGGGGACTGGCCTCTCCTGAGGCCACCAGGGCGGGTCCCTGAGGTCCCCGTCGTAACTCGAGAACAACTGCCACAACTCGAGAAAATCCAGGAAGTTCTCCCTTCCAGGCGAGATGAGGCCTATTTCCGATGAGGCGTCTGGAGACTAATGACACCTAACCTCTGGAACTTCGAAAGGGTCTTTCACACCCTTGCTGCAACTCAAGAAGTTCACCGCCATACCCGTCTCCACTCGAGAGGAAGCACGATGGTCCCGCCCACATCCAGAGGAGCCCCGTTTCCCCCTCGTAGCTCGAGATGAGGGATCCTTTCCCTGCTTTCAACGGGAAAGAATTCCCGGCGTTCCCGTCGCATCTCAAGAGGAGGCAATCTCAACAGGAAAGGCGAGAGGAACTCCATGGTCGTACCACCATTCCAAGAGTCCCCCAGATGTCTCAGTCCATTCCAGAGGAAGCTCTTTGCCCTACACTGGCCCATCTTTCACGCCGAGGATCGACTCACACCACGGTGGCACGTGGGACAGCCCTGTGGGAAAGCCTCGAGGGAAAGCCTCGAGGGAAAATCGCAGATCCTTTGATCCACGAAACGGGAAGCGTGACATTGCTGCTACAGCCTGGAAGGAAAGCGCACGTGCATGTCCCCACTCTAGACGTGGCCTGACTCCCCTGGGGAGACTCCAGAAGTACCCAAAGATCCATGTCAGCCCTTGAGAGGAATCCTCGGTTCCGGAACTGACTCCACACAAGGATTTGGGCCCCGGTATCGACGGGAGAGGAAACCCGAGAGGCCCCCAAGCAACTCGCATGGGGACTGGCCTCTCCTGAGGCCACCAGGGCGGGTCCCTGAGGTCCCCGTCGAAACTCGAGAACACCTGCCGCAACTCGAGAAAATCCAGGAAGTTCTCCCTTCCAGGCGAGATGAGGCCTATTTCCGATGAGGCGTCTGGAGACTAATGACACCTAACCTCTGAAACTTCGAAAGGGTCTTTCACACCCTTGCTGCAACTCAAGAAGTTCACCGCCATAACCGTCTCCACTCGAGAGGAAGCACGATGGTCCCGCACACATTCAGAGGAGCCCCGTTTCCCCCTCGTAGCTCGAGATGAGGGATCCTTTCCTTGCTTTCAACGGGAAATTATTCCCGGCGTTCCCGTACCATCTCAAGAGGAGGCACTCTCAACAGGAAAGGCGAGAGGAACTCCATGGTCGTACTACCATTCCAAGAGTCCCCCAGATGTCTCAGTCCATTCCAGAGGAAGCTCTGTGCCCTGCACTGGCTCATCTTTCACGCCGAGGATCGACTCACACCACGGTGGCACGTGGGACAGCCCTGTGGGAAAGCCTCGATGGAAAGCCTCGAGGGAAAACCACAGATCATTTGATCCACGCGACGGGAAGCGTGACATTGCTGCTACAGCCTGGAAGGAAAGCCCACGTGCATGCCCCCAGTCGAGATGAGGCCTGACTCCCCTGGGGAGACTCCAGAAGTACCCAAAGATCCATGTAAGCCCCTGAGAGGAATCCTCGGTTCCGGCCCTGACTCCACACAAAGTTCTTGGCCCCGGTATCGACGGGAGAGGAATCCCGAGAGGCCCCCTAGCAACTCGCATGGGGACTGGCCTCTCCTGAGGCCACCAGGGCGGGTCCCTGAGGTCCCCGTCGTAACTCGAGAACACCTGCTGCAACTCGAGAAAATCCAGGAAGTTCTCCCTTCCAGGCGAGATGAGGCCTATTTCCGATGAGGCGTCTGGAGACTAATGACACCTAACATCTGTAACTTCGAAAGGGTCTTACACACCCTTGCTGCAACTCAAGAAGTTCACCGCCATACCCGTCTCCACTCGAGAGGAAGCACGATGGTCCCGCCCACATCCAGAGGAGCCCCGTTTCCCCCTCGTAGCTCGAGATGAGGGATCAATTCCCTGCTTTCAACGGGAAAGAATTCCCGGCGTTCCCGTCGCATCTCAAGAGGAGGCACTCTCAACAGGAAAGGCGAGAGGAACTCCATGGTCGTACAACCATTCCAAGAGTCACCCAGATGTCTCAGTCCATTCCAGAGGAATCTCTTTGCCCTGCACTGGCTCATCTTTCACGCCTAGGATCGACTCACACCACAATGGCACGTGGGACAGCCCTGTGGGAAAGCCTTGAGGGAAAGCCTCGAGGGAAAACCACAGATCCTTTGATCCACGCGACGGGAAGCGTGACATTGCTGCTACAGTCTGGAAGGAAAGCGCACGTGCATGCCCCCACTCGAGACGAGGCCTGACTCCCCTGGGGAGACACCAGAAGTACCCAAAGATCCATGTCAACCCTTGAGAGGAATCCTCGGTTCCGGCCCTGACTCCACACAAGGATTTTGGCCCCGGTATCGACTGGAGAGGAATCCCGAGAGGCCCGCTAGCATCTCGCATGGGGACTGGCCTCTCCTGAGGCCACCAGGGCGGGTCCCTGAGGTCCCCGTCGTAACTCGAGAACAACTGCCACAACTCGAGAAAATCCAGGAAGTTCTCCCTTCCAGGCGAGATGAGGCCTATTTCCGATGAGGCGTCTGGAGACTAATGACACCTAACCTCTGGAACTTCGAAAGGGTCTTTCACACCCTTGCTGCAACTCAAGAAGTTCACCGCCATACCCGTCTCCACTCGAGAGGAAGCACGATGGTCCCGCCCACATCCAGAGGAGCCCCGTTTCCCCCTCGTAGCTCGAGATGAGGGATCCTTTCCCTGCTTTCAACGGGAAAGAATTCCCGGCGTTCCTGTCGCATCTCAAGAGGAGGCAATCTCAACAGGAAAGGCGAGAGGAACTCCATGGTCGTACCACCATTCCAAGAGTCCCCCAGATGTCTCAGTCCATTCCAGAGGAACCTCTTTGCCCTGCACTGGCTCATCTTTCACGCCGAGGATCGACTCACACCACGGTGGCACGTGGGACAGCCCTGTGGGAAAGCCTCGAGGGAAAGCCTCGAGGGAAAACCACAGATCCTTTGATCCACGCCACGGGAAGCGTGACATTGTTGCTACAGCCTGGAAGGAAAGCGCACGTGCATGCCCCGACTCGAGACGAGGCCTGACTCCCCTGGGGAGACTCCAGAAGTACCCACAGATCCATGTCAGCCCCTGAGAGGAATTCTCGGTTCCGGCCCTGACTCCACACAAGGATTTTGGCCCCGGTATCGACGGGAGAGGAATCCCGAGAGGCCCCCTAGCAACTCGCATGGGGACTGGCCTCTCCTGAGGCCACCAGGGCGGGTCCCTGAGGTCCCCGTCGTATCTCGAGAACACCTGCCGCAACTCGAGACAATCCAGGAAGTTCTCCCTTCCAGGCGAGATGAGGCCTATTTCCGATGAGGCGTCTGGAGACTAATGACACCTAACCTCTGGAACTTCGAAAGGGTCTTTCACACCCTTGCTGCAACTCAGGAAGTTCACCGCCATACCCGTCTCCACTCGAGAGGAAGCACGATGGTCCCGCCCACATCCAGAGGAGCCCCGTTTCCCCGTCGTAGCTCGAGATGAGGGATCCTTTCCCTGCTTTCAACGGGAAAGAATTCCCGGCGTTCCTGTCGCATCTCAAGAGGAGGCACTCTCAACAGGAAAGGCGAGAGGAACTCCATGGTCGTACCACCATTCCAAGAGTCCCCCAGATGTCTCAGTCCATTCCAGAGGAACCTCTTTGCCCTGCACTGGCTCATCTTTCACACCGAGGATCGACTCACACCACGGTGGCACGTGGGACAGCCCTGTGGGAAAGCCTCGAGGGAAAGCCTCGAGGGAAAACCACAGATCCTTTGATCTACGCCACGGGAAGCGTGACATTGCTGCTACAGCCTGGAAGGAAAGCGCACGTGCATGCCCCGACTCGAGACGAGGCCTGACTCCCCTGGGGAGACTCCAGAAGTACCCACAGATCCATGTCAGCCCCTGAGAGGAATCCTCGGTTCCGGCCCTGACTCCACACAAGGTTTTTGGCCCCGGTATCGACGGGAGAGGAATCCCGAGAGGCCCCCTAGCAACTCGCATGGGTATTGGCCTCTCCTGAGGCCACCAGGGCGGGTCCCTGAGGTCCCCGTCGTAACTCGAGAACACCTGCCGCAACTCGAGAAAATCCAGGAAGTTCTCCCTTCCAGGCGAGATGAGGCCTATTTCCGATGAGGCGTCTGGAGACTAATGACACCTAACGTCTGTAACTTCGAAAAGGTCTTTCACACCCTTGCTGCAACTCAAGAAGTTCACCGCCATACCCGTCTCCACTCGAGAGGAAGCACGATGGTCCCGCCCACATCCAGAGGAGCCCCGTTTCCCCCTCGTAGCTCGAGATGAGGGATCCTTTCCCTGCTTTCAACGGGAAAGGATTCCCGGCGTTCCCGTCGCATCTCAAGAGGAGGCACTCTCAACAGGAAAGGCGAGAGGAACTCCATGGTCGTACCACCATTCCAAGAGTCCCCCAGATGTCTCAGTCCATTCCAGAGGAATCTCTTTGCCCTGCACTGGCTCATCTTTCACGCCGAGGATCGACTCACACAACGGTGGCACGTGGGACAGCCCTGTGGGAAAGCCTCGAGGGAAAACCACAGATCCTTTGATCCACGCGACGGGAAGACTGACATTGCTGCTACAGCCTGGAAGGAAAGCCCACGTGCATGCCCCCACTCGAGACGAGGCCTGACTCCCCTGGGGAGACTCCAGAAGTACCCAAAGATCCATGTCAGCCGCTGAGAGGAATCCTCGGTTCCGGCCCTGACTCCACACAAGGTTTTTGGCCCCGGTATCGACGGGAGAGGAATCCCGAGAGGCCCCCTAGAAACTCGCATGGGGACTGGCCTCTCCTGAGGCCACCAGGGCGGGTCCCTGAGGTCCCCGTCGTAACTCGAGAACACCTGCCGCAAATCGAGAAAATCCAGGAAGTTCTCCCTTCCAGGCGAGATGAGGCCTATTTCCGATGAGGCGTCTGGAGACTAATGACACCTAACCTCTGGAACTTCGAAAGGGTCTTTCACACCCTTGCTGCAACTCAAGAAGTTCACCGCCATACCCGTCTCCACTCGAGAGGAAGCACGATGGTCCCGCCCACATCCAGAGAAGCCCCGTTTCCCCCTCGTAGCTCGAGATGAGGGATCCTTTCCCTGCTTTCAACGGGAAAGAATTCCCGGCGTTCCCGTCGCATCTCAAGAGGAGGCACTCTCAACAGGAAAGGCGAGAGGAACTCCATGGTCGTACCACCATTCCAAGAGTCCCCCAGATGTCTCAGTCCATTCCAGAGGAACCTCTTTGCGCTGCACTGGCTCATCTTTCACGCCGAGGATCGACTCACACCACGGTGGCACGTGGGACAGCCCTGTGGGAAAGCCTCGAGGGAAAACCACAGATCCTTTGATCCACGCGACGGGAAGACTAACATTGCTGCTACAGCCTGGAAGGAAAGCGCACGTGCATGCCCCGACTCGAAACGAGGCCTGACTCCCCTGGGGAGACTCCAGAAGTACCCAAAGATCCATGTCAGCCCCTGAGAGGAATCCTCGGTTCCGGCCCTGACTCCACACAAGGTTTTTGGCCCCGGTATCGACGGGAGAGGAATCCCGAGAGGCCCCCTAGCAACTCGCATGGGGACTGGCCTCTCCTGAGGCCACCAGGGCGGGTCCCTGAGGTCCCCGTCGTAACTCGAGAACACCTGCCGCAAATCGAGAAAATCCAGGAAGTTCTCCCTTCCAGGCGAGATGAGGCCTATTTCCGATGAGGCGTCTGGAGACTAATGACACCTAACCTCTGGAACTTCGAAAGGGTCTTTCAAACCCTTGCTGCAACTCAAGAAGTTCACCGCCATACCCGTCTCCACTCGAGAGGAAGCACGATGGTCCCGCCCACATCCAGAGAAGCCCCGTTTCCCCATCGTAGCTCGAGATGAGGGATCCTTTCCCTGCTTTCAACGGGAAAGAATTCCCGGCGTTCCCGTCGCATCTCAAGAGGAGGCACTCTCAACAGGAAAGGCGAGAGGAACTCCATGGTCGTACCACCATTCCAATAGTCCCCCAGATGTCTCAGTCCATTCCAAAGGAACCTCTTTGCGCTGCACTGGCTCATCTTTCACGCCGAGGATCGACTCACACCACGGTGGCACGTGGGACAGCCCTGTGGGAAAGCCTCGAGGGAAAGCCTCGAGGGAAAACCACAGATCCTTTGATCCACGCGACGGGAAGCGTGACATTGTTGCTACAGCCTGGAAGGAAAGCGCACGTGCATGCCCCCACTCGAGACGAGGCCTGACTCTCCTGGGGAGACTCCAGAAGTACCCACAGATCCACGTCAGCCCCTGAGAGGAATCCTCGGTTCCGGCCCTGACTCCACACAAGGTTTTTGGCCCCGGTATCGACGGGAGAGGAATCCCGAGAGGCCCCCTAGCAACACGCATGGGGACTGGCCTCTCCTGAGGCCACCAGGGCGGGTCCCTGAGGTCCCCGTCGTAACTCGAGAACACCTGCCGCAACTCGAGAAAATCCAGGAAGTTCTCCCTTCCAGGCGGGATGAGGCCTATTTCCGATGAGGCGTCTGGAGACTAATGACACCTAACCTCTGGAACTTCGAAAGGGTCTTTCACACCCTTGCTGCAACTCAAGAAGTTCACCGCCATACCCGTCTCCACTCGAGAGGAAGCACGATGGTCCCGCCCACATCCAGAGGAGCCCCGTTTCCCCCTCGTAGCTCGAGATGAGGGATCCTTTCCCTGCTTTCAACGGGAACGAATTCCCGGCGTTCCCGTCGCATCTCAAGAGGAGGCACTCTCAACAGGAAAGGCGAGAGGAACTCCATGGTCGTACCACCATTCCAAGAGTCCCCCAGATGTCTCAGTCCATTCCAGAGGAACCTCTTTGCGCTGCACTGGCTCATCTTTCACGCCGAGGATCGACTCACACCACGGTGGCACGTGGGACAGCCCTGTGGGAAAGCCTCGAGGGAAAACCACAGATCCTATGATCCACGCGACGGGAAGACTGACATTGCTGCTACAGCCTGGAAGGAAAGCGCACGTGCATTCCCCGACTCGAGACGAGGCCTGACTCCTCTGGGGAGACTCCAGAAGTACCCAAAGATCCATGTCAGCCCCTGAGAGGAATCCTCGGTTCCGGCCCTGACTCCACACAAAGTTTTTGGCCCCGTTATCGACGGGAGAGGAATCCCGAGAGGCCCCCTAGAAACTCGAATGGGGACTGGCCTCTCCTGAGGCCACCAGGGCGGGTCCCTGAGGTCCCCGTCGTAACTCGAGAACACCTGCCGCAAATCGAGAAAATCCAGGAAGTTCTCCCTTCCAGGCGAGATGAGGCCTATTTCCGATGAGGCGTCTGGAGACTAATAACACCTAACCTCTGGAACTTCGAAAGGGTCTTTCACACCCTTGCTGCAACTCAAGAAGTTCACCGCCATACCCGTCTCCACTCGAGAGGAAGCACGATGGTCCCGCCCACATCCAGAGAAGCCCCGTTTCCACCTCGTAGCTCGAGATGAGGGATCCTTTCCCTGCTTTCAACGGGAAAGAATTCCCGGCATTCCCGTCGCATCTCAAGAGGAGGCACTCTCAACAGGAAAGGCGAGAGGAACTCCATGGTCATACCACCATTCCAAGAGTCCCCCAGATGTCTCAGTCCATTCCAGAGGAACCTCTTTGCCCTGCACTGGCTCATCTTTCACGCCGAGGATCGACTCACACCTCGGTGGCACGTGGGACAGCCCTGTGGGAAAGCCTCGAGGGAAAGCCTCGAGGGAAAACCACAGTTCCTTTGATCCACGCGACGGGAAGCGTGACATTGTTGCTACAGCCTGGAAGGAAAGCGCACGTGCAAGCCCCCACTCGAGACGAGGCCTGACTCTCCTGGGGAGACTCCAGAAGTACCCACAGATCCACGTCAGCCCCTGAGAGGAATCCTCGGTTCCGGCCCTGAGTCCACACAAGGTTTTTGGCCCCGGTATCGACGGGAGAGGAATCCCGAGAGGCCCCCTACAACTCGCATGGGGACTGGCCTCTCCTGAGGCCACCAGGGCGGGTCCCTGAGGTCCCCGTCGTAACTCGAGAACACCTGCCGCAACTCGAGAAAATCCAGGAAGTTCTCCCTTCCAGGCGAGATGAGGCCTATTTCCGATGAGGCGTCTAGAGACTAATGTCACCTAACCTCTGGAACTTCGAAAGGGTCTTTCACACCCTTGCTGCAACTCAAGAAGTTAACCGCCATACCCGTCTCCACTCGAGAGGAAGCACGATGGTCCCGCCCACATCCAGAGGAGCCCCGTTTCCCCCTCGTAGCTCGAGATGAGGGATCCTTTCCCTACTTTCAACGGGAAAGGATTCCCGGCGTTCCCGTCGCATCTCAAGAGGAGGCACTCTCAACAGGAAAGGCGAGAGGAACTCCATGGTCGTACCACCATTCCAAGAGTCCCCCAGATGTCTAGGTCCATTCCAGAGGAATCTCTTTGCCCTGCACTGGCTCATCTTTCACGCCGAGGATCGACTCACACAACGGTGGCACGTGGGACAGCCCTGTGGGAAAGCTTCGAGGGAAAACCACAGATCCTTTGATCCACGCGACGGGAAGACTGACATTGCTGCTACAGCCTGGAAGGAAAGCGCACGTGCATGCCCCGACTCGAAACGAGGCCTGACTCCCCTGGGGAGACTCCAGAAGTACCCAAAGTTCCATGTCATCCCCTGAGAGGAATCCTCGGTTCCGGCCCTGACTCCACACAAGGTTTTTGGCCCCGGTATCGACGGGAGAGGAATCCCGAGAGGCCCCCTAGAAACTCGCATGGGGACTGGCCTCTCCTGAGGCCACCAGGGCGGGTCCCTGAGGTCCCCGTCGTAACTCGAGAACACCTGCCGCAACTCGAGAAAATCCAGGAAGTTCTCCCTTCCAGGCGAGATGAGGCCTATTTCCGATGAGGCGTCTGGAGACTAATGACACCTAAACTCTGGAACTTCGAAAGGGTCTTTCACACCCTTGCTGCAACTCAAGAAGTTCACCGCCATACCCGTCTCCACTCGAGAGGAAGCACGATGGTCCCGCCCACATCCAGAGAAGCCCCGTTTCCCCCTCGTAGCTCGAGATGAGGGATCCTTTCCCTGCTTTCAACGGGAAAGAATTCCCGGCGTTCCCGTCGCATCTCAAGAGGAGGCACTCTCAACAGGAAAGGCGAGAGGAACTCCATGGTCGTACCACATTTCCAAGAGTCCCCCAGATGTCTCAGTCCATTCCAGAGGAACCTCTTTGCGCTGCACTGGCTCATCTTTCACGCCGAGGATCGACTCACACCACGGTGGCACGTGGGACAGCCCTGTGGGAAAGCCTCGAGGGAAAACCACAGATCCTATGATCCACGCGACGGGAAGACTGACATTGCTGCTACAGCCTGGAAGGAAAGCGCACGTGCATTCCCCGACTCGAAACGAGGCCTGACTCCTCTGGGGAGACTCCAGAAGTACCCAAAGATCCATGTCAGCCCCTGAGAGGAATCCTCGGTTCCGGCCCTGACTCCACACAAAGTTTTTGGCCCCGTTATCGACGGGAGAGGAATCCCGAGAGGCCCCCTAGAAACTCGCATGGGGACTGGCCTCTCCTGAGGCCACCAGGGCGGGTCCCTGAGGTCCCCGTCGTAACTCGAGAACACCTGCCGCAAATCGAGAAAATCCAGGAAGTTCTCCCTTCCAGGCGAGATGAGGCCTATTTCCGATGAGGCGTCTGGAGACTAATGACACCTAACCTCTGGAACTTCGAAAGGGTCTTTCACACCCTTGCTGCAACTCAAGAAGTTCACCGCCATACCCGTCTCCACTCGAGAGGAAGCACGATGGTCCCGCCCACATCCAGAGAAGCCCCGTTTCCACCTCGTAGCTCGAGATGAGGGATCCTTTCCCTGCTTTCAACGGGAAAGAATTCCCGGCGTTCCCGTCGCATCTCAAGAGGAGGCACTCTCAACAGGAAAGGCGAGAGGAACTCCATGGTCATACCACCATTCCAAGAGTCCCCCAGATGTCTCAGTCCATTCCAGAGGAACCTCTTTGCGCTGCACTGGCTCATCTTTCACGCCGAGGATCGACTCACACCACGGTGGCACGTGGGACAGCCCTTTGGGAAAGCCTCGAGGGAAAGCCTCGAGGGAAAACCACAGATCCTTTGATCCACGCGACGGGAAGCGTGACATTGTTGCTACAGCCTGGAAGGAAAGCGCACGTGCATGCCCCCACTCGAGACGAGGCCTGACTCCCCTGGGGAGACTCCAGAAATACCCACAGATCCACGTCAGCCCCTGAGAGGAATCCTCGGTTCCGGCCCTGACTCTACACAAGGTTTTTGGCCCCGGTATCGACGGGAGAGGAATCCCGAGAGGCTCTCTAGCAACACGCATGGGGACTGGCCTCTCCTGAGGCCACCAGGGCGGGTCCCTGAGGTCCCCGTCGTAACTCGAGAACACCTGCCGCAACTCGAGAAAATCCAGGAAGTTCTCCCTTCCAGGCGAGATGAGGCCTATTTCCGATGAGGCGTCTGGAGACTAATGACACCTAACTTCTGGAACTTCGAAAGGGTCTTTCACACCCTTGCTGCAACTCAAGAAGTTCACCGCCAAACCCGTCTCCACTCGAGAGGAAGCACGATGGTCCCGCCCACATCCAGAGGAGCCCCGTTTCCCCCTCGTAGATCGAGATGAGGGATCCTTTCCCTGCTTTCAACGGGAAAGAATTCCCGGCGTTCCCGTCGCATCTCAAGAGGAGGCACTCTCAACAGGAAAGGCGAGAGGAACTCCATGGTCGTACCACAATTCCAAGAGTCCCCCAGATGTCTCAGTCCATTCCAGAGGAACCTCTTTGCGCTGCACTGGCTCATCTTTCACACCGAGGATCGACTCACACCACGGTGGCACGTGGGACAGCCCTGTGGGAAAGCCTCGAGGGAAAGCCTCGTGGGAAAACCACAGGTCCTTTAATCTACGCCACGGGAAGCGTGACATTGCTGCCACAGCCTGGAAGGAAAGCGCACGTGCATGCCCCCACTCGAGACGAGGCCTGACTCCCATGGGGATACTCCAGAAGTACCCAAAGATCCATGTCAGCCCCTGAGAGGAATCCTCGTTTCCGGCCCTGACTCCACACAAGGTTTTTGGCACCGGTATCGACGGGAGAAGAATCCCGAGAGGCCCCCTAGCAAATCGCATGGGGACTGGCCAATCCTGAGGCCACCAGGGAGAGTCCCTGAGGTCCCCGTCGTAACTCGAGAACACCTGCCGCAACTCGAGAAAATCCAGGAAGTTCTCCCTTCCAGGCGAGATGAGGCCTATTTCCGATGAGGCGTCTGGAGACTAATGACACCTAACCTCTGGAACTTCGAAAGGGTCTTTCACACCCTTGCTGCAACTCAAGAAGTTCACCGCCATACCCGTCTCCACTCGAGAGGAAGCACGATGGTCCCGCCCACATCCAGAGGAGCCCCGTTTCCCCCTCGTAGCTCGAGATGAGGGATCCTTTCCCTACTTTCAACGGGAAAGGATTCCCGGCGTTCCCGTCGCATCTCAAGAGGAGGCACTCTCAACAGGAAAGGCGAGAGGAACTCCATGGTCGTACCACCATTCCAAGAGTCCCCCAGATGTCTAGGTCCATTCCAGAGGAATCTCTTTGCCCTGCACTGGCTCATCTTTCACGCCGAGGATCGACTCACACAACGGTGGCACGTGGGACAGCCCTGTGGGAAAGCTTCGAGGGAAAACCACAGATCCTTTGATCCACGCGACGGGAAGACTGACATTGCTGCTACAGCCTGGCAGGAAAGCGCACGTGCATGCCCCGACTCGAAACGAGGCCTGACTCCCCTGGGGAGACTCCAGAAGTACCCAAAGTTCCATGTCATCCCCTGAGAGGAATCCTCGGTTCCGGCCCTGACTCCACACAAGGTTTTTGGCCCCGGTATCGACGGGAGAGGAATCCCGAGAGGCCCCCTAGAAACTCGCATGGGGACTGGCCTCTCCTGAGGCCACCAGGGCGGGTCCCTGAGGTCCCCGTCGTAACTCGAGAACACCTGCCGCAACTCGAGAAAATCCAGGAAGTTCTCCCTTCCAGGCGAGATGAGGCCTATTTCCGATGAGGCGTCTGGAGACTAATGACACCTAAACTCTGGAACTTCGAAAGGGTCTTTCACACCCTTGCTGCAACTCAAGAAGTTCACCGCCATACCCGTCTCCACTCGAGAGGAAGCACGATGGTCCCGCCCACATCCAGAGAAGCCCCGTTTCCCCCTCGTAGCTCGAGATGAGGGATCCTTTCCCTGCTTTCAACGGGAAAGAATTCCCGGCGTTCCCGTCGCATCTCAAGAGGAGGCACTCTCAACAGGAAAGGCGAGAGGAACTCCATGGTCGTACCACCATTCCAAGAGTCCCCCAGATGTCTCAGTCCATTCCAGAGGAACCTCTTTGCGCTGCACTGGCTCATCTTTCACGCCGAGGATCGACTCCCACCACGGTGGCACGTGGGACAGCCCTGTGGGAAAGCCTCGAGGGAAAGCCTCGAGGGAAAACCACAGATCCTTTGATCCACGCGACGGGAAGCGTGACATTGCTGCTACAGCCTGGAAGGAAAGCGCACGTGCATACGCCCACTCGAGACGAGGCCTGAATCCCCTGGGGAGACTCCAGAAGTACCCAAAGATCCATGTCAGCCCCTGAGAGGAATCCTCGGTTCCGGCCCTGACTCCACACAAGGTTTTTGGCCCCGGTATCGACGGGAGAGGAATCCCGAGAGGGCCCCTAGCAACTCGCATGGGGACTGGCCTCTCCTGAGGCCACCAGGGCGGGTCCCTGAGGTCCCCGTCGTAACTCGAGAACACCTGCCGCAACTCGAGAAAATCCAGGAAGTTCTCCCTTCCAGGCGAGATGAGGCCTATTTCCGATGAGGCGTCTGGAGACTAATGACACCTAACCTCTGGAACTTCGAAAGGGTCTTTCACACCCTTGCTGCAACTCAAGAAGTTCACCGCCATACCCGTCTCCACTCGAGAGGAAGCACGATGGTCCCGCCCACATCCAGAGGAGCCCCGTTTCCCCCTCGGAGCTCGAGATGGGGGATCCTTTCCCTGCTTTCAACGGGAAAGAATTCCCGGCGTTCCCGTCGCATCTCAAGAGGAGGCACTCTCAACTGGAAAGGCGAGAGGAACTCCATGGTCGTACCACCATTCCAAGAGTCCCCCAGATGTCTCAGTCCATTCCAGAGGAACCTCTTTGCCCTGCACTGGCTCATCTTTCACGCCGAGGATCGACTCACACCTCGGTGGCACGTGGGACAGCCCTGTGGGAAAGCCTCGAGGGAAAGCCTCGAGGGAAAACCACAGTTCCTTTGATCCACGCGACGGGAAGCGTGACATTGTTGCTACAGCCTGGAAGGAAAGCGCACGTGCAAGCCCCCACTCGAGACGAGGCCTGACTCTCCTGGGGAGACTCCAGAAGTACCCACAGATCCACGTCAGCCCCTGAGAGGAATCCTCGGTTCCGGCCCTGACTCCACACAAGGTTTTTGGCCCCGGTATCGACGGGAGAGGAATCCCGAGAGGCCCCCTACAACTCGCATGGGGACTGGCCTCTCCTGAGGCCACCAGGGCGGGTCCCTGAGGTCCCCGTCGTAACTCGAGAACACCTGCCGCAACTCGAGAAAATCCAGGAAGTTCTCCCTTCCAGGCGAGATGAGGCCTATTTCCGATGAGGCGTCTGCAGACTAATGACACCTAACCTCTGGAACTTCGAAAGGGTCTTTCACACCCTTGCTGCAACTCAAGAAGTTAACCGCCATACCCGTCTCCACTCGAGAGGAAGCACGATGGTCCCGCCCACATCCAGAGGAGCCCCGTTTCCCCCTCGTAGCTCGAGATGAGGGATCCTTTCCCTACTTTCAACGGGAAAGGATTCCCGGCGTTCCCGTCGCATCTCAAGAGGAGGCACTCTCAACAGGAAAGGCGAGAGGAACTCCATGGTCGTACCACCATTCCAAGAGTCCCCCAGATGTCTAGGTCCATTCCAGAGGAATCTCTTTGCCCTGCACTGGCTCATCTTTCACGCCGAGGATCGACTCACACAACGGTGGCACGTGGGACAGCCCTGTGGGAAAGCTTCGAGGGAAAACCACAGATCCTTTGATCCACGCGACGGGAAGACTGACATTGCTGCTACAGCCTGGATGGAAAGCGCACGTGCATGCCCCGACTCGAAACGAGGCCTGACTCCCCTGGGGAGACTCCAGAAGTACCCAAAGTTCGATGTCATCCCCTGAGAGGAATCCTCGGTTCCGGCCCTGACTCCACACAAGGTTTTTGGCCCCGGTATCGACGGGAGAGGAATCCCGAGAGGCCCCCTAGAAACTCGCATGGGGACTGGCCTCTCCTGAGGCCACCAGGGCGGGTCCCTGAGGTCCCCGTCGTAACTCGAGAACACCTGCCGCAACTCGAGAAAATCCAGGAAGTTCTCCCTTCCAGGCGAGATGAGGCCTATTTCCGATGAGGCGTCTGGAGACTAATGACACCTAAACTCTGGAACTTCGAAAGGGTCTTTCACACCCTTGCTGCAACTCAAGAAGTTCACTGCCATACCCGTCTCCACTCGAGAGGAAGCACGATGGTCCCACCCACATCCAGAGAAGCCCCGTTTCCCCCTCGTAGCTCGAGATGAGGGATCCTTTCCCTGCTTTCAACGGGAAAGAATTCCCGGCGTTCCCGTCGCATCTCAAGAGGAGGCACTCTCAACAGGAAAGGCGAGAGGAACTCCATGGTCGTACCACCATTCCAAGAGTCCCCCAGATGTCTCAGTCCATTCCAGAGGAACCTCTTTGCGCTGCACTGGCTCATCTTTCACGCCGAGGATCGACTCACACCACGGTGGCACGTGGGACAGCCCTGTGGGAAAGCCTCGAGGGAAAACCACAGATCCTATGATCCACGCGACGGGAAGACTGACATTGCTGCTACAGCCTGGAAGGAAAGCGCACGTGCATTCCCCGACTCGAAACGAGGCCTGACTCCTCTGGGGAGACTCCAGAAGTACCCAAAGATCCATGTCAGCCCCTGAGAGGAATCCTCGGTTCCGGCCCTGACTCCACACAAAGTTTTTGGCCCCGTTATCGACGGGAGAGGAATCCCGAGAGGCCCCCTAGAAACTCGCATGGGGACTGGCCTCTCCTGAGGCCACCAGGGCGGGTCCCTGAGGTCCCCGTCGTAACTCGAGAACACCTGCCGCAAATCGAGAAAATCCAGGAAGTTCTCCCTTCCAGGCGAGATGAGGCCTATTTCCGATGAGGCGTCTGGAGACTAATGACACCTAACCTCTGGAACTTCGAAAGGGTCTTTCACACCCTTGCTGCAACTCAAGAAGTTCACCGCCATACCCGTCTCCACTCGAGAGGAAGCACGATGGTCCCGCCCACATCCAGAGAAGCCCCGTTTCCACCTCGTAGCTCGAGATGAGGGATCCTTTCCCTGCTTTCAACGGGAAAGAATTCCCGGCGTTCCCGTCGCATCTCAAGAGGAGGCACTCTCAACAGGAAAGGCGAGAGGAACTCCATGGTCATACCACCATTCCAAGAGTCCCCCAGATGTCTCAGTCCATTCCAGAGGAACCTCTTTGCGCTGCACTGGCTCATCTTTCACGCCGAGGATCGACTCACACCACGGTGGCACGTGGGACAGCCCTTTGGGAAAGCCTCGAGGGAAAGCCTCGAGGGAAAACCACAGATCCTTTGATCCACGCGACGGGAAGCGTGACATTGTTGCTACAGCCTGGAAGGAAAGCGCACGTGCATGCCCCCACTCGAGACGAGGCCTGACTCCCCTGGGGAGACTCCAGAAATACCCACAGATCCACGTCAGCCCCTGAGAGGAATCCTCGGTTCCGGCCCTGACTCTACACAAGGTTTTTGGCCCCGGTATCGACGGGAGAGGAATCCCGAGAGGCTCTCTAGCAACACGCATGGGGACTGGCCTCTCCTGAGGCCACCAGGGCGGGTCCCTGAGGTCCCCGTCGTAACTCGAGAACACCTGCCGCAACTCGAGAAAATCCAGGAAGTTCTCCCTTCCAGGCGAGAGGAGGCCTATTTCCGATGAGGCGTCTGGAGACTAATGACACCTAACTTCTGGAACTTCGAAAGGGTCTTTCACACCCTTGCTGCAACTCAAGAAGTTCACCGCCATACCCGTCTCCACTCGAGAGGAAGCACGATGGTCCCGCCCACATCCAGAGGAGCCCCGTTTCCCCCTCGTAGATCGAGATGAGGGATCCTTTCCTTGCTTTCAACGGGAAAGAATTCCCGGCGTTCCCGTCGCATCTCAAGAGGAGGCACTCTCAACAGGAAAGGCGAGAGGAACTCCATGGTCGTACCACAATTCCAAGAGTCCCCCAGATGTCTCAGTCCATTCCAGAGGAACCTCTTTGCCCTGCACCGGCTCATCTTTCACACCGAGGATCGACTCACACCACGGTGGCACGTGGGACAGCCCTGTGGGAAAGCCTCGAGGGAAAGCCTCGTGGGAAAACCACAGGTCCTTTAATCTACGCCACGGGAAGCGTGACATTGCTGCCACAGCCTGGAAGGAAAGCGCACGTGCATGCCCCCACTCGAGACGAGGCCTGACTCCCCTGGGGAGACTCCAGAAATACCCACAGATCCACGTCAGCCCCTGAGAGGAATCCTCGGTTCCGGCCCTGACTCTACACAAGGTTTTTGGCCCCGGTATCGACGGGAGAGGAATCCCGAGAGGCTCTCTAGCAACACGCATGGGGACTGGCCTCTCCTGAGGCCACCAGGGCGGGTCCCTGAGGTCCCCGTCGTAACTCGAGAACACCTGCCGCAACTCGAGAAAATCCAGGAAGTTCTCCCTTCCAGGCGAGATGAGGCCTATTTCCGATGAGGCGTCTGGAGACTAATGACACCTAACTTCTGGAACTTCGAAAGGGTCTTTCACACCCTTGCTGCAACTCAAGAAGTTCACCGCCATACCCGTCTCCACTCGAGAGGAAGCACGATGGTCCCGCCCACATCCAGAGGAGCCCCGTTTCCCCCTCGTAGATCGAGATGAGGGATCCTTTCCCTGCTTTCAACGGGAAAGAATTCCCGGCGTTCCCGTCGCATCTCAAGAGGAGGCACTCTCAACAGGAAAGGCGAGAGGAACTCCATGGTCGTACCACAATTCCAAGAGTCCCCCAGATGTCTCAGTCCATTCCAGAGGAACCTCTTTGCCCTGCACTGGCTCATCTTTCACACCGAGGATCGACTCACACCACGGTGGCACGTGGGACAGCCCTGTGGGAAAGCCTCGAGGGAAAGCCTCGTGGGAAAACCACAGGTCCTTTAATCTACGCCACGGGAAGCGTGACATTGCTGCCACAGCCTGGAAGGTAAGCGCACGTGCATGCCCCCACTCGAGACGAGGCCTGACTCCCATGGGGATACTCCAGAAGTACCCAAAGATCCATGTCAGCCCCTGAGAGGAATCCTCGTTTCCGGCCCTGACTCCACACAAGGTTTTTGGCACCGGTATCGACGGGAGAAGAATCCCGAGAGGCCCCCTAGCAAATCGCATGGGGACTGGCCAATCCTGAGGCCACCAGGGAGAGTCCCTGAGGTCCCCGTCGTAACTCGAGAACACCTGCCGCAACTCGAGAAAATCCAGGAAGTTCTCCCTTCCAGGCGAGATGAGGCCTATTTCCGATGAGGCGTCTGGAGACTAATGACACCTAACCTCTGGAACTTCGAAAGGGTCTTTCACACCCTTGCTGCAACTCAAGAAGTTCACCGCCATACCCGTCTCCACTCGAGAGGAAGCACGATGGTCCCGCCCACATCCAGAGGAGCCCCGTTTCCTCCTCGTAGCTCGAGATGAGGTATCCTTTCCCTGCTTTCAACGGGAAAGAATTCCCGGCGTTCCCGTCGCATCTCAAGAGGAGGCACTCTCAACAGGAAAGGCGAGAGGAACTCCATGGTCGTACCACCATTCCAAGAGTCCCCCAGATGTCTCAGTCCATTCCAGAGGAATCTCTTTGCCCTGCACTGGCTCATTTTTCACGCCGAGGATCGACTCACACAACGGTGGCACGTGGGACAGCCCTGTGGGAAAGCCTCGAGGGAAAACCACAGATCCTTTGATCCACGCGACGGGAAGACTGACATTGCTGCTACAGCCTGGAAGGAAAGCGCACGTGCATGCCCCGACTCGAAACGAGGCCTGACTCCCCTGGGGAGACTCCAGAAGTACCCAAAGATCCATGTCAGCCCCTGAGAGGAATCCTCGGTTGCGGCCCTGACTCCACACATGGTTTTTGGCCCCGGTATCGACGGGAGAGGAATCCCGAGAGGCCCCCTAGCAACTCGCATGGGGACTGGCCTCTCCTGAGGCCACCAGGGCGGGTCCCTGAGGTCCCCGTTGTAACTCGAGAACACCTGCCGCAAATCGAGAAAATCCAGGAAGTTCTCCCTTCCAGGCGAGATGAGGCCTATTTCCAATGAGGCGTCTGGAGACTAATGACACCTAACCTCTGGAACTTCGAAAGGGTCTTTCACACCCTTGCTGCAACTCAAGAAGTTCACCGCCATACCCGTCGCCACTCGAGAGGAAGCACGATGGTCCCGCCCACATCCAGAGAAGCCCCGTTTCCCCCTCGTAGCTCGAGATGAGGGATCCTTCCCTGCTTTCAACGGGAAAGAATTCCCGGCGTTCCCGTCGCATCTCAAGAGGAGGCACTCTCAACAGGAAAGGCGAGAGGAACTCCATGGTCGTACCACCATTCCAAGAGTCCCCCAGATGTCTCAGTCCATTCCAGAGGAACCTCTTTGCGCTGCACTGGCTCATCTTTCACGCCGAGGATCGACTCACACCACGGTGGCACGTGGGACAGCCCTGTGGGAAAGCCTCGAGGGAAAGCCTCGAGGGAAAACCACAGATCCTTTGATCCATGCGACGGGAAGACTGACATTGCTGCTACAGCCTGGAAGGAAAGCGCACGTGCATGCCCCGATTCGAAACGAGGCCTGACTCCCCTGGGGAGACTCCAGAAGTACCCAAAGATCCATGTCAGCCCCTGAGAGGAATCCTCGGTTCCGGCCCTGACACCACACAAGGTTTTTGGCCCCGGTATCGACGGGAGAGGAATCCCGAGAGGCCCCCTAGAAACTCGCATGGGGACTGGCCTCTCCTGAGGCCACCAGGGCGGGTCCCTGAGGTCCCAGTCGTAACTCGAGAACACCTGCCGCAAATCGAGAAAATCCAGGAAGTTCTCCCTTCCAGGCGAGATGAGGCCTATTTCCGATGAGGCGTCTGGAGACTAATGACACCTAACCTCTGGAACTTCGAAAGGGTCTTTCACACCCTTGCTGCAACTCAAAAAGTTCACCGCCATACACGTCTCCACTCGAGAGGAAGCACGATGGTCCCGCCCACATCCAGAGGAGCCCCGTTTCCCCCTCGTAGCTCGAGATGAGGGATCCTTTCCCTGCTTTCAACGGGAAAGAATTCACGGCGTTCCGGTCGCATCTCAAGAGGAGGCACTCTCAACAGGAAAAGCCAGAGGAACTCCATGGTCGTACCACCATTCCAAGAGTCCCCCAGATGTCTCAGTCCATCCCAGAGGAACCTCTTGGCCCTACACTGGCTCATCTTTCACGCCGAGGATCGACTCACACCACGGTGGCACGTGGGACAGCCCTGTGGGAAAGCCTCGAGGGAAAGCCTCGTTGGAAAACCACAGGTCCTTTAATCTACGCCACGGGAAGCGTGACATTGCTGCCACAGCCTGGAAGGAAAGCGCACGTGCATGCCCCCACTCGAGACGAGGCCTGACTCCCATGGGGATACTCCAGAAGTACCCAAAGATCCATGTCAGCCCCTGAGAGGAATCCTCGTTTCCGGACCTGACTCCACACAAGGTTTTTGGCACCGGTATCGACGGGAGAAGAATCCCGAGAGGCCCCCTAGCAAATCGCATGGGGACTGGCCAATCCTGAGGCCACCAGGGCGGGTCCCTGAGGTCCCCGTCGTAACTCGAGAACACCTGCCGCAACTCGAGAAAATCCAGGAAGTTCTCCCTTCCAGGCGAGATGAGGCCTATTTCCGATGAGGCGTCTGGAGACTAATGACACCTAACCTCTGGAACTTCGAAAGGGTCTTTCACACCCTTGCTGCAACTCAAGAAGTTCACCGCCATACCCGTCTCCACTCGAGAGGAAGCACGATGGTCCCGCCCACATCCAGAGGAGCCCCGTTTCCCCCTCGTAGCTCGAGATGAGGGATCCTTTCCCTGCTTTCAAGGGAACGAATTCCCGGCGTTCCCGTCGCATCTCAAGAGGAGGCACTCTCCACAGGAAAGGCGAGAGGAACTCCATGGTCGTACCACCATTCCAAGAGTCCCCCAGATGTCTCAGTCCATTCCAGAGGAACCTCTTTGCCCTGCACTGGCTCATCTTTCACGCCGAGGATCGACTCACACCACGGTGGCACGTGGGACAGCCCTGTGGGAAAGCCTCGAGGGAAAGCCTCGAGGGAAAACCACAGATCCTTTGATCCACGCCACGGGAAGCGTGACATTGTTGCTACAGCCTGGAAGGAAAGCGCACGTGCAAGCCCCCACTCGAGACGAGGCCTGACTCCCCTGGGGAGACTCCAGAAGTACCCACAGATCCACGTCAGCCCCTGAGAGGAATCCTCGGTTCCGGCCCTGACTCTACACAAGGTTTTTGGCCCCGGTATCGACGGGAGAGGAATCCCGAGAGGCCCCCTAGCAACTCGCATGGGGACTGGCCTCTCCTGACGCCACCAGGGCGGGTCCCTGAGATCCCCGTCGTAACTCGAGAACACCTGCCGCAACTCGAGAAAATCCAGGAAGTTCTCCCTTCCAGGCGAGATGAGGCCTATTTCCGATGAGGCGTCTGGAGACTAATGACACCTAACCTCTGGAACTTCGAAAAGGTCTTTCACACCCTTGGTGCAACTCAAGAAGTTCACCGCCATACCCGTCTCCACTCGAGAGGAAGCACGATGGTCCCGCCCACATCCAGAGGAGCCCCGTTTCCCCCTCGTAGCTCGAGATGAGGGATCCTTTCCCTGCTTTCAACGGGAACGAATTCCCGGCGTTCCCGTCGCATCTCAAGAGGATGCACTCTCCACAGGAAAGGCGAGAGGAACTCCATGGTCGTACCACCATTCCAAGAGTCCCCCAGATGTCTCAGTCCATTCCAGAGGAACCTCTTTGCCCTGCACTGGCTCATCTTTCACGCCGAGGATCGACTCACACCACGGTGGCACGTGGGACAGCCCTGTGGGAAAGCCTCGAGGGAAAGCCTCGAGGGAAAACCACAGATCCTTTGATCCACGCCACGGGAAGCGTGACATTGTTGCTACAGCCTGGAAGGAAAGCGCACGTGCAAGCCCCCACTCGAGACGAGGCCTGACTCCCCTGGGGAGACTCCAGAGGTACCCACAGATCCACGTCAGCCCCTGAGAGGAATCCTCGGTTCCGGCCCTGACTCTACACAAGGTTTTTGGCCCCGGTATCGACGGGAGAGGAATCCCGAGAGGCCCCCTAGCAACTCGCATGGGGACTGGCCTCTCCTGAGGCCACCAGGGCGGGTCCCTGAGGTCCCCGTCGTAACTCGAGAACACCTGCCGCAACTCGAGAAAATCCAGGAAGTTCTCCCTTCCAGGCGAGATGAGGCCTATTTCCGATGAGGCGTCTGGAGACTAATGACACCTAACCTCTGGAACTTCGAAAAGGTCTTTCACACCCTTGGTGCAACTCAAGAAGTTCACCGCCATACCCGTCTCCACTCGAGAGGAAGCACGATGGTCCCGCCCACATCCAGAGGAGCCCCGTTTCCCCCTCGTACCTCGAGATGAGGGATCCTTTCCCTGCTTTCAACGGGAAAGAATTCCCGGCGTTCCCGTCGCATCTCAAGAGGAGGCACTCTCAACAGGAAAGGCGAGAGGAACTCCATGGTCGTACCACCATTCCAAGAGTCCCCCAGATGTCTCAGTCCATTCCAGAGGAACCTCTTTGCCCTGCACTGGCTCATCTTTCACGCCGAGGATCGACTCACACCACGGTGGCACGTGGGACAGCCCTGTGGGAAAGCCTCGAGGGAAAACCACAGATCCTTTGATCCACGAGACGGGAAGCATGACATTGCTGCTACAGCCTGGAAGGAAAGCGCACGTGCATGCCCCGACTCGAGACGAGGCCTGACTCCCCTGGGGAGACTCCAGAAGTACCCACAGATCCATGTCAGCCCCTGAGAGGAATCCTCGGTTCCGGCCCTGACTCCACACAAGGATTTTGGCCCCGGTATCGACGGGAGAGGAATCCCGAGAGGCCCCCTAGCAACTCGCATGGGGACTGGCCTCTCCTGAGGCCACCAGGGCGGGTCCCTGAGGTCCCCGTCGTAACTCGAGAACACCTGCCGCAACTCGAGACAATCCAGGAAGTTCTCCCTTCCAGGCGAGATGAGGCCTATTTCCGATGAGGCGTCTGGAGACTAATGACACCTAACCTCTGGAACTTCGAAAGGGTCTTTCACACCCTTGCTGCAACTCAAGAAGTTCACCGCCATACCCGTCTCCACTCGAGAGGAAGCACGATGGTCCCGCCCACATCCAGAGGAGACCCGTTTCCCCGTCGTAGCTCGAGATGAGGGATCGTTTCCCTGCTTTCAACGGGAAAGAATTCCCGGCGTTCCTGTCGCATCTCAAGAGGAGGCACTCTCAACAGGAAAGGCGAGAGGAACTCCATGGTCGTACCACCATTCCAAGAGTCCCCCAGATGTCTCA
Source organism: Capricornis sumatraensis (assembly GCF_032405125.1). Taxonomy (NCBI): domain Eukaryota; kingdom Metazoa; phylum Chordata; class Mammalia; order Artiodactyla; family Bovidae; genus Capricornis; species Capricornis sumatraensis. The sequence goes on from NW_027184612.1 coordinate 6,606,735, forward strand.
GTCCATTCCAGAGGAACCTCTTTGCCCTTCACTGGCTCATCTTTCACACCGAGGATCGACTCACACCACGGTGGCACGTGGGACAGCCCTGTGGGAAAGCCTCGAGGGAAAGCCTCGAGGGAAAACCACAGATCCTTTGATCTACGCCACGGGAAGCGTGACATTGCTGCTACAGCCTGGAAGGAAAGCGCACGTGCATGCCCCGACTCGAGACGAGGCCTGACTCCCCTGGGGAGACTCCAGAAGTACCCACATATCCATGTCAGCCCCTGAGAGGAATCCTCGGTTCCCGCCCTGACTCCACACAAGGTTTTTGGCCCCGGTATCGACGGGAGAGGAATCCCGAGAGGCCCCCTAGCAACTCGCATGGGTATTGGCCTCTCCTGAGGCCACCAGGGCGGGTCCCTGAGGTCCCCGTCGTAACTCGAGAACACCTGCCGCAACTCGAGAAAATCCAGGAAGTTCTCCCTTCCAGGCGAGATGAGGCCTATTTCCGATGAGGCGTCTGGAGACTAATGACACCTAACGTCTGTAACTTCGAAAAGGTCTTTCACACCCTTGCTGCAACTCAAGAAGTTCACCGCCATACCCGTCTCCACTCGAGAGGAAGCACGATGGTCCCGCCCACATCCAGAGGAGCCCCGTTTCCCCCTCGTAGCTCGAGATGAGGGATCCTTTCCCTGCTTTCAACGGGAAAGGATTCCCGGCGTTCCCGTCGCATCTCAAGAGGAGGCACTCTCAACAGGAAAGGCGAGAGGAACTCCATGGTCGTACCACCATTCCAAGAGTCCCCCAGATGTCTCAGTCCATTCCAGAGGAATCTCTTTGCCCTTCACTGGCTCATCTTTCACGCCGAGGATCGACTCACACAACGGTGGCACGTGGGACAGCCCTGTGGGAAAGCCTCGAGGGAAAACCACAGATCCTTTGATCCACGCGACGGGAAGACTGACATTGCTGCTACAGCCTGGAAGGAAAGCGCACGTGCATGCCCCGACTCGAAACGAGGCCTGACTCCCCTGGGGAGACTCCAGAAGTACCCAAAGATCCATGTCAGCCCCTGAGAGGAATCCTCGGTTCCGGCCCTGACTCCACACAAGGTTTTTGGCCCCGGTATCGACGGGAGAGGAATCCCGAGAGGCCCCCTAGAAACTCGCATGGGGACTGGCCTCTCCTGAGGCCACCAGGGCGGGTCCCTGAGGTCCCCGTCGTAACTCGAGAACACCTGCCGCAAATCGAGAAAATCCAGGAAGTTCTCCCTTCCAGGCGAGATGAGGCCTATTTCCGATGAGGCGTCTGGAGACTAATGACACCTAACCTCTGGAACTTCGAAAGGGTCTTTCACACCCTTGCTGCAACTCAAGAAGTTCACCGCCATACCCGTCTCCACTCGAGAGGAAGCACGATGGTCCCGCCCACATCCAGAGAAGCCCCGTTTCCCCCTCGTAGCTCGAGATGAGGGATCCTTTCCCTGCTTTCAACGGGAAAGAATTCCCGGCGTTCCCGTCGCATCTCAAGAGGAGGCACTCTCAACAGGAAAGGCGAGAGGAACTCCATGGTCGTACCACCACTCCAAGAGTCCCCCAGATGTCTCAGTCCATTCCAGAGGAACCTCTTTGCGCTGCACTGTCTCATCTTTCACTCCGAGGATCGACTCACACCACGGTGGCACGTGGGACAGCCCTGTGGGAAAGCCTCGAGGGAAAACCACAGATCCTTTGATCCACGCGACGGGAAGACTAACATTGCTGCTACAGCCTGGAAGGAAAGCGCACGTGCATGCACCGACTCGAAACGAGGCCTGACTCCCCTGGGGAGACTCCAGAAGTACCCAAAGATCCATGTCAGCCCCTGAGAGGAATCCTCGGTTCCGGCCCTGACTCCACACAAGGTTTTTGGCCCCGGTATCGACGGGAGAGGAATCCCGAGAGGCCCCCTAGCAACTCGCATGGGGACTGGCCTCTCCTGAGGCCACCAGGGCGGGTCCCTGAGGTCCCCGTCGTAACTCGAGAACACCTGCCGCAACTCGAGAAAATCCAGGAAGTTCTCCCTTCCAGGCGAGATGAGGCCTATTTCCGATGAGGCGTCTGGAGACTAATGACACCTAACCTCTGGAACTTCGAAAGGGTCTTTCACACCCTTGCTGCAACTCAAGAAGTTCACCGCCATACCCGTCTCCACTCGAGAGGAAGCACGATGGTCCCGCCCACATCCAGAGAAGCCCCGTTTCCCCATCGTAGCTCGAGATGAGGGATCCTTTCCCTGCTTTCAACGGGAAAGAATTCCCGGCGTTCCCGTCGCATCTCAAGAGGAGGCACTCTCAACAGGAAAGGCGAGAGGAACTCCATGGTCGTACCACCATTCCGATAGTCCCCCAGATGTCTCAGTCCATTCCAGAGGAACCTCTTTGCGCTGCACTGGCTCATCTTTCACGCCGAGGATCGACTCACACCACGGTGGCACGTGGGACAGCCCTGTGGGAAAGCCTCGAGGGAAAGCCTCGAGGGAAAACCACAGATCCTTTGATCCACGCGACGGGAAGCGTGAAATTGTTGCTACAGCCTGGAAGGAAAGCGCACGTGCATGCCCCCACTCGAGACGAGGCCTGACTCCCCTGGGGAGACTCCAGAAGTACCCACAGATCCACGTCAGCCCCTGAGAGGAATCCTCGGTTCCGGCCCTGACTCTACACAAGGTTTTGGCCCCGGTATCGACGGGAGAGGAATCCCGAGAGGCCCCCTAGCAACACGCATGGGGACTGGCCTCTCCTGAGGCCACCAGGGCGGGTCCCTGAGGTCCCCGTCGTAACTCGAGAACACCTGCCGCAACTCGAGAAAATCCAGGAAGTTCTCCCTTCCAGGCGGGATGAGGCCTATTTCCGATGAGGCGTCTGGAGACTAATGACACCTAACCTCTGGAACTTGGAAAGGGTCTTTCACACCCTTGCTGCAACTCAAGAAGTTCACCGCCATACCCGTCTCCACTCGAGAGGAAGCACGATGGTCCCGCCCACATCCAGAGGAGCCCCGTTTCCCCCTCGTAGCTCGAGATGAGGGATCCTTTCCCTGCTTTCAACGGGAAAGGATTCCCGGCGTTCCCGTCGCATCTCAAGAGGAGGCACTCTCAACAGGAAAGGCGAGAGGAACTCCATGGTCGTACCACCATTCCAAGAGTCCCCCAGATGTCTCAGTCCATTCCAGAGGAATCTCTTTGCCCTGCACTGGCTCATCTTTCACGCCGAGGATCGACTCACACAACGGTGGCACGTGGGACAGCCCTGTGGGAAAGCCTCGAGGGAAAACCACAGATCCTTTGATCCACGCGATGGGAGGACTGACATTGCTGCTACAGCCTGGAAGGAAAGCGCACGTGCATGCCCCGACTCGAAACGAGGCCTGACTCCCCTGGGGAGACTCCAGAAGTACCCAAAGATCCATGTCAGCCCCTGAGAGGAATCCTCGGTTCCGGCCCTGACTCCACACAAGGTTTTTGGCCCCGGTATCGACGGGAGAGGAATCCCGAGAGGCCCCCTAGAAACTCGCATGGGGACTGGCCTCTTCTGAGGCCACCAGGGCGGGTCCCTGAGGTCCCCGTCGTAACTCGAGAACACCTTCCGCAACTCGAGAAAATCCAGGAAGTTCTCCCTTCCAGGCGAGATGAGGCCTATTTCCGATGAGGCGTCTGGAGACTAATGACACCTAACCTCTGGAACTTCGAAAGGGTCTTTCACACCCTTGCTGCAACTCAAGAAGTTCACCGCCATACCCGTCTCCACTCGAGAGGAAGCACGATGGTCCCGCCCACATCCAGAGGAGCCCCGTTTCCCCCTCGTAGCTCGAGATGAGGGATCCTTTCCCTGCTTTCAACGGGAAAAAATTCCCGGCGTTCCCGTCGAATCTCAAGAGGAGGCACTCTCAACAGGAAAGGCGAGAGGAACTCCATGGTCGTACCACCATTCCAAGAGTCCCCCAGATGTCTCAGTCCATTCCAGAGGAACCTCTTTTCCCTGCACTCGCTCATCTTTCACGCCGAGGATCGACTCACACCACGGTGGCACGTGGGACAGCCCTGTGGGAAAGCCTCCAGGGAAAGCCTCGAGGGAAAACCACAGATCCTTTGATCCACGCCACGGGAAGCATGACATTGCTGCCACAGCCTGGAAGGTAAGCGCACGTGCATGCCCCGACTCGAGACGAGGCCTGACTCCCCTGGGGAGACTCCAGAAGTACCCAAAGATCCATGTCAGCCCCTGAGAGGAATCCTCGGTTCCGGCCCTGACTCCACACAAGGTTTTTGGCCCCGGTATCGACGGGAGAGGAATCCCGAGAGGCCCCCTAGCAACTCGCATGGGGACTGGCCTCTCCTGAGGCCACCAGGGCGGGTCCCTGAGGTCCCTGTCGTAACTCGAGAACACCTGCCGCAACTCGAGAAAATCCAGGAAGTTCTCCCTTCCAGGCGAGATGAGGCCTATTTCCGATGAGGTGTCTGGAGACTAATGACACCTAACCTCTGGAACTTCGAAAGGGTCTTTCACACCCTTGCTGCAACTCAAGAAGTTCACCGCCATACCCGTCTCCACTCGAGAGGAAGCACGATGGTCCCGCCCACCTCCAGAGGTGCCCCGTTTCCCCCTCGTAGCTCGAGATGAGGGATCCTTTCCCTGCTTTCAACGGGAAAGAATTCCCGGCGTTCCTGTCGCATCTCAAGAGGAGGCACTCTCAACAGGAAAGGCGAGAGGAACTCCATGGTCGTACCACCATTCCAAGAGTCCCCCAGATGTCTCAGTCCATTCCAGAGGAACCTCTTTGCCCTGCACTGGCCCATCTTTCACGCCGAGAATCGACTCACACCTCGGTGGCACTTGGGACATCCCTGTGGGAAAGCCTCGAGAGAAAACCACAGATCCTTTGATTCACGCGACGGGAAGACTGACATTGCTGCTACAGCCTGGAAGGAAAGCGCACGTGCATGCCCCGACTCGAAACGAGGCCTGACTCCCCTGGGGAGACTCCAGAAGTACCCAAAGATCCATGTCACCAGTGAGAGGAATCCTCGGTTCCGGCCCTGACTCCACACAAGGTTTTTGGCCCCGGTATCGACGGGAGAGGAATCCCGAGAGGCCCCCTAGCAACTCGCATGGGGACTGGCTTCTCCTGAGGCCACCAGTGCGGGTCCCTGAGGTCCCCGTAGTAACTCGAGAACACCTGCCGCAACTCGAGAAAATCCAGGAAGTTCTCCCTTCCAGGCGAGATGAGGCCTATTTCCGATGAGGCGTCTGGAGACTAATGACACCTAACCTCTGGAACTTCGAAAGGGGCTTTCACACCCTTGCTGCAACTCAAGAAGTTCACCGCCATACCCGTCTCCACTCGAGAGGAAGCACGATGGTCCCTCCCACATTCAGAGGAGCCCCGTTACCCCCTCGAAGCTCGAGATGAGGGATCCTTTCCCTGCTTTAAACGCAAGGAATTCCCGGCGTTCCCGACGCAACTCAAGAGGAGGCACTCTCAACAGGAAAGGCGAGAGGAACTCCATGGTCGTACCATCATTCCAAGAGTCCCCCAGATGTCTCAGTCCATTCCAGAGGAACCTCTTTGCCCTGCACTGGCCCATCTTTCACGCCGAGGATCGACCCCCACCACGGTGGCACGTGGGACAGCCCTGTGGGAAAGCCTCGAGGGAAAGCCTCGAGGGAAAACCACAGATCCTTTGATCCACGCGACGGGAAGCGTGACATTGCTGCTACAGCCTGGAAGGAAAGCGCACGTGCATGCCCCCACTCGAGACGAGGCCTGACTCCCCTGGGGAGACTCCAGAAGTACCCAAAGATCCATGTCAGCCCCTGAGAGGAATCCTCGGTTCCGGCCCTGACTCCACACAAGGTTTTTGGCCCCGGTATCGACGGGAGAGGAATCCCGAGAGGACCCCTAGCAACTCGCATGGGGACTGGCCTCTCCTGTGGCCACCAGGGCGGGTCCCTGTGGTCCCCGTCGTAACTCGAGAACACCAGCCGCAACTCGAGAAAATCCAGGAAGTTCTCCATTCCAGGCGAGATGAGGCCTATTTCCGATGAGGCGTCTGGGGACTAATGACACCTAACCTCTGGAACTTCGAAAGGGTCTTTCACACCCTTGCTGCAACTCAAGAAGTTCACCGCCATACCCGTCTCCACTCGAGAGGAAGCACGATGGTCCCGCCCACATCCAGAGGAGCCCCGTTTCCCCCTCGTAGCTCGAGATGAGGGATCCTTTCCCTGCTTTCAACGGGAAATTATTCCCGGCGTTCCCGTCCCATCTCAAGAGGAGGCACTCTCAACAGGAAAGGCGAGAGGAACTCCATGGTGGTACCACCATTCCAAGAGTCCCCCAGATGTCTCAGTCCATTCCAGAGGAACCTCTTTGCCCTGCACTGGCTCATCTTTCACGCCGAGGATCGACTCACACCACGGTGGCACGTGGGACAGCCCTGTGGGAAAGCCTCGAGGGAAAGCCTCGAGGGAAAACCACAGATCCTTTGACCCACGCGACGGGAAGCGTGACATTGCTGCTACAGCGTGGAAGGAAAGCGCACGTGCATGCCCCCACTCGAGACGAGGCCTGACTCCCCTGGGGAGACTCCAGAAGTACCCAAAGATCCGTGTCAGCCCCTGAGAGGAATCCTCGGTTCCGACCCTGACTCCACACAAGGTTTTTGGCCCCGGTATCGACGGGAGAGGAATCCCGAGAGGCCCCCTAGCACCTCGCATGGGGACTGGCCTCTCCTGAGGCCACCAGGGCGGGTCCCTGAGGTCCCCTTCGTAACTCGAGAACACCTGCCGCAACTCGAGACAATCCAGGAAGTTCTCCCTTCCAGGCGAGATGAGGCCTATTTCCGATGAGGCGTCTGGAGACTAATGACACCTAACCTCTGGAACTTCGAAAGGGTCTTTCACACCCTTGCTGCAACTCAAGAAGTTCACCGCCATACCCATCTCCACTCGAGAGGAAGCACGATGGTCCCGCCCACATCCAGAGGAGCCCCGTTTCCCCCTCATAGCTCGAGATGAGGGATCCTTTCCCTGCTTTCAACCGGAAAGAATTCCCGGCGATCCCGTCGCATCTCAAGAGGAGGCACTCTCAACAGGAAAGGCGAGTGGAACTCCATGGTCGTACCACCATTCCAAGAGTCCCCCAGATGTCTCAGTCCATTCCAGAGGAACCTCTTTGCCCTGCACTGGCTCATCTTTCACGCCGAGGATCGACTCACACCACGGTGGCACGTGGGACAGCCCTGTGGGAAAGCCTCGAGGGAAAAACACAGATCCTTTGATCCACGCGACGGGAAGCGTGACATTGCTGCTACAGCCTGGAAGGAAAGCGCACGTGCATGCCCCCACTCGAGACAAGGCCTGACTCCCCTGGGGAGACTCCAGAAGTACCCAAAGATCCATGTCAGCCCCTGAGAGGAATCCTCGGTTCCGGCCCTGACTCCACACAAGGTTTTTGGCCCCGGTATCGACGGGAGAGGAATCCCGAGAGGCCCCCTAGCAACTCGCATGGGGACTGGCCTCTCCTGTGGCCACCAGGGCGGGTCCCTGAGGTCCCCGTCGTAACTCGAGAACACCAGCCGCAACTCGAGAAAATCCAGGAAGTTCTCCATTCCAGGCGAGATGAGGGCTATTTCCAATGAGGCGTCTGGAGACTAATGACACCTAACCTCTGGAACTTCGAAAGGGTCTTTCACACCCTTGCTGCAACTCAAGAAGTTCACCGCCATACCCGTCTCCACTCGAGAGGAAGCACGATGGTCCCGCCCACATCCAGAGGAGCCCCGTTTCCCCCTCGTAGCTCGAGATGAGGGATCCTTTCCCTGCTTTCAACGGGAAAGAATTCCCGGCGATCCCGTCGCATCTCAAGAGGAGGCACTCTCAACAGGAAAGGCGAGTGGAACTCCATGGTCGTACCACCATTCCAAGAGTCCCCCAGATGTCTCAGTCCATTCCAGAGGAACCTCTTTGCCCTGCACTGGCTCATCTTTCACGCCGAGGATCGACTCACACCACGGTGGCAAGTGGGACAGCCCTGTGGGAAAGCCTCGATGGAAAACCACAGATCCTTTGATCCACGCGACGGGAAGCGTGACATTGCTGCTACAGCCTGGAAGGAAAGCGCACGTGCATGCCCCCACTCGAGACGAGGCCTGACTCCCCTGGGGAGACTCTTGAAGTACCCAAAGATCCATGTCACCAGTGAGAGGAATCCTCGGTTCCGGCCCTGACTCCACACAAGGTTTTTGGCCCCGGTATCGACGGGAGAGGAATCCCGAGAAGCCCCCTAGCAACTCGCATGGGGACTGGCTTCTCCTGAGGCCACCAGTGCGGGTCCCTGAGGTCCCCGTAGTAACTCGAGAACACCTGCCGCAACTCGAGAAAATCCAGGAAGTTCTCCCTACCAGGCGAGATGAGGCCTATTTCCGATGAGGCGTCTGGAGACTAATGACACCTAACCTCTGGAACGTCGAAAGGGTCTTTCACACCCTTGCTGCAACTCAAGAAGTTCACCGCCATACCCGTCTCCACTCGAGAGGAAGCACGATGTTCGCGCCCACATCCAGAGGAGCCCCGATTCCCCCTCGTAGCTCGAGATGAAGGATCCTTTCCCTGCTTTCAACGGGAAATTATTCCCGGCGTTCCCGTCGCATCTCAAGAGGAGGCACTCTCAACAGGAAAGGCGAGAGGAACTCCATGGTCGTACCACCATTCCAAGAGTCCCCCAGATGTCTCAGTCCATTCCAGAGGAACCTCTTTGCCCTGCACTGGCTCATCTTTCACGCCGAGGATCGACTCACACCACGGTGGCACGTGGGACAGCCCTGTGGGAAAGCCTCGAGGGAAAACCTCGAGGGAAAACCACAGATCCTTTGATCCACGCGACGGGAAGCGTGACATTGCTGCTACAGCGTGGAAGGAAAGCGCACGTGCATGCCCCCACTCGAGACGAGGCCTGACTCCCCTGGGGAGACTCCAGAAGTACCCAGAGATCCGTGTCAGCCCATGAGAGGAATCCTCGGTTCTGACCCTGACTCCACACAAGGTTTTTGGCCCCGGTATCGACGGGAGAGGAATCCCGAGAGGCCCCCTAGCACCTCGCATGGGGACTGGCCTCTCCTGAGGCCACCAGGGCGGGTCCCTGAGGTCCCCGTCGTAACTCGTGAACACCTGCCGCAACTCGAGAAAATCCAGGAAGATCTCCCTTCCAGGCGAGATGAGGCCTATTTCCGATGAGGCGTCTGGAGACTAACGACACCTAACCTCTGGAACTTCGAAAGGGTCTTTCACACCCTTGCTGCAACTCAAGAAGTTCACCGCCATACCCGTCTCCACTCGAGAGGAAGCACGATGGTCCCGCCCACATCCAGAGGAGCCCCGTTTCCCCCTCGTAGCTCGAGATGAGGGATCCTTTACCTGCTTTCAACGGGAAAGAATTCCTGGCATTCCCGTCGCATCTCAAGAGGAGGCACTCTCAACAGGAAAGGCGAGAGGAACTCCATGGTCGTACCACCATTCCAAGAGTCCCCCAGATGTCTCAGTCCATTTCAGAGGAACCTCTTTGCCCTGCACTGGCTCATCTTTCACGCCGAGGATCGACTCACACCACGGTGGCACGTGGGACAGCCCTGTGGGAAAGCCTCGAGTGAAAGCCTCGAGGGAAAACCACAGATCCTTTGATCCACGCGACGGGAAGCGTGACATTGCTTCTACAGCCTGGATGGAAAGCGCACGTGCATGCCCCCACTCGAGACGAGGCCTGACTCCCCTGGGGAGACTCCAGAAGTACCCAAAGGTCCATGTCAGCCCATGAGAGGAATCCTCGGTTCCGGCCCTGACTCCACACAAGGTTTTTGGCCCCGTAATCGATGGGAGAGGAATCCCGAGAGGCCCCCTAGCAACTCGCATGGGGACTGGCCTCTCCTGAGGCCACCAGGGTGGGTCCCTGAGGTCCCCGTCGTAACTCGAGAACACCTGCCGCAACTCGAGAAAATCCAGGAAGTTCTCCCTTCCAGGCGAGATGAGGCCTATTTCCGATGAGGCGTCTGGAGACTAATGACACCTAACCTCTGGAATTTCGAAAGGGTCTTTCACACCCTTGCTGCAACTCAAGAAGTTCACCGCCATACCCGTCTCCACTCGAGAGGAAGCACGATGGTCCCACCCACATCCAGAGGAGCCCCGTTTCCCCCTCGTAGCTCGAGATGAGGGATCCTTTCCCTGCTTTCAACGGGAAAGAATTCCCGGCGTTCCCGTCGCTTCTCAAGAGGAGGCACTCTCAACAGGAAAGGCGAGAGGAACTCCATGGTCGTACCACCATTCCAAGAGTCCCCCATATGTCTCAGTCCATTCCAGAGGAACCTCTTTGCCCTGCACTGGCTCATCTTTCACGCCGAGGATCGACTCACACCACGGTGGCACGTGGGACAGCCCTGTGGGAAAGCCTCGAGGGAAAGCCTCGAGGGAAAAGCACAGATCTTTTGATCCACGCGACGGGAAGCGTGACATTGCTGCTACAGCCTGGAAGGAAACCGCACGTGCATGCCCCCACTCGAGACAAGGCCTGACTCCCCTGGGGAGACTCCAGAAGTACCCAAAGATCCATGTCACCCTTGAGAGGAATCCTCGGTTCCGGCCCAGACTCCACACAAGCTTTTTGGCCCCGGTATCGACGGGAGAGGAATCCCGAGAGGCCCCCTAGCAACTCGCATGGGGACTGGCCTCTCCTGAGGCCACCAGGGCGGGTCCCTGAGGTCCCCGTCGTAACTCGAGAACACCTGCCGCAACTCGAGAAAATCCAGGAAGTTCTCCCTTCCAGGCGAGATGAGGCCTATTTCCGATGAGGCGTCTGGAGACTAATGACACCTAACCTCTGGAACTTCGAAAGGGTCTTTCTCACCCTTGCTGCAACTCAAGAAGTTCACCGCCATACCCGTCTCCACTCGAGAGGAAGAACGAAGGTCCCGCCCACATCCAGAGGAGCCCCGTATCCCCCTCGGAGCTCGAGATGAGGGATCCTTTCCCTGCTTTCAACGGGAAAGAATTCCCGGCGTTCCCGTCGCATCTCAAGAGGAGGCACTCTCAACAGGAAAGGCGAGAGGAACTCCATGGTCGTACCACCATTCCAAGAGTCCCCCAGATGTCTCAGTCCATTCCAGAGGAGCCTCTTTGCCCTGCACTGGCTCATCTTTCACGCCGAGGATCGACTCACACCACGGTGGCACGTGGGACAGCCCTGTGGGGAAGCCTCGAGGGAAAGCCTCGAGGGAAAACCACAGATCCTTTGATCCACGCGACGGGAAGCGTGACATTGCTGCTACAGCCTGGAAGGAAAGCGCACGTGCATGCCCCCACTCGAGACGAGGCCTGAATCCCCTGGGGAGACTCCAGAAGTACCCAAAGATCCATGTCAGCCCCTGAGAGGAATCCTCGGTTCCGGCCCTGACTCCACACAAGGTTTTTGGCCCCGGTATCGACTGGAGAGGAATCCCGAGAGGACACCTAGGAACTCGCATGGCGACTGGCTTCTCCTGAGGCCACCAGGGCGGGTCCCTGAGGTCCCCGTCGTAACTCGAGAACACCTGCCGCAATTCGAGAAAATCCAGGAAGTTCTCCCTTCCAGGCGAGATGAGGCCTGTTTCCGATGAGGCGTCAGGAGACTAATGACACCTAACCTCTGGAACTTCGAAAGGGTCTTTCACACCCTTGCTGCAACTCAAGAAGTTCACTGCCATACCCGTCTCCACTCGATGGGAGGCACGATGGTCCCGCCCACATCCAGAGGAGCCCCGTTTCCCCCTCGTAGCTCGTGATGAGGGATCCTTTCCCTGCTTTCAACGGGAAAGGATTCCCGGCGTTCCCGTCGCATCTCAAGAGGAGGCACTCTCAACAGGAAAGGCGAGAGGAACTCCATGGTCGTACCACCATTCCAAGAGTCCCCCAGATGTCTCAGTCCATTCCAGAGGAATCTCTTTGCCCTGCACTGGCTCATTTTTCACGCCGAGGATCGACTCACACCACTGTGGCACGTGGGACAGCCCTGTGGGAAAGCCTCGAGGGAAAACCACAGATCCTTTGATCCACGCGACGGGAAGACTGACATTGCTGCTACAGCCTGGAAGGAAAGCGCACGTGCATGCCCCGACTCGAAACGAGGCCTGACTCCCCTGGGGAGACTCCAGAAGTACCCAAAGATCCATGTCAGCCCCTTAGAGGAATCCTCGATTCCGGCCCTGACTCCACACAAGGTTTTTGGCCCCGGTATCGACGGGAGAGGAATCCCGAGAGGCCCCCTAGCAACTCGCATGGGGACTGGCCTCTCCTGAGGCCACCAGGGCGGGTCCCTGAGGTCCCCGTCGTAACTCGAGAACACCTGCCGCAACTCGAGAAAATCCAGGAAGTTCTCCCTTCCAGGCGAGATGAGGCCTATTTCCGATGAGGCGTCTGGAGACTAATGACACCTAACCTCTGGAACTTCGAAAGGGTCTTTCACACCCTTGCTGCAACTCAAGAAGTTCACCGCCATACCCGTCTCCACTCGAGAGGAAGCACGATGGTCCCGCCCACATCCAGAGAAGCCCCGTTTCCCCCTCGTAGCTCGAGATGAGGGATCCTTTCCCTGCTTTCAACGGGAACGAATTCCCGGCGTTCCCGTCGCATCTCAAGCGGAGGCACTCTCCACAGGAAAGGCGAGAGGAACTCCATGGTCGTACCACCATTCCAAGAGTCCCCCAGATGTCTCAGTCCATTCCAGAGGAACCTCTTTGCCTTGCACTGGCTCATCTTTCACGCCGCGGATCGACTCACACCACGGTGGCACGTGGGACAGCCCTGTGGGAAAGCCTCGAGGGAAAGCCTCGAGGGAAAACCACAGATCCTTTGATCCACGCGACGGGAAGCGTGACATTGTTGCTACAGCCTGGAAGGAATGCGCACGTGCATGCCCCCACTCGAGAAGAGGCCTGACTCCCCTGGGGAGACTCCAGAAGTACCCACAGATCCACGTCAGCCCCTGAGAGGAATCCTCGGTTCCGGCCCTGACTCTACACAAGGTTTTTGGCCCCGGTATCGACGGGAGAGGAATCCCGAGAGGCCCCCTAGCAACTCGCATGGGGACTGGCCTCTCCTGAGGCCACCAGGGCGGGTCCCTGAGGTCCCCGTCGTAACTCGAGAACACCTGCCGCAACTCGAGAAAATCCAGGAAGTTCTCCCTTCCAGGCGAGATGAGGCCTATTTCCGATGAGGCGTCTGGAGACTAATGACACCTAACCTCTGGAACTTCGAAAAGGTCTTTCACACCCTTGCTGCAACTCAAGAAGTTCACCGCCATACCGGTCTCCACTCGAGAGGAAGCACGATGGTCCCGCCCACATCCAGAGGAGCCCCGTTTCCCCCTCGTAGCTCGAGATGAGGGATCCTTTCCCTGCTTTCAACGGGAAAGAATTCCCGGCGTTCCCGTCGCATCTCAAGAGGAGGCACTCTCAACAGGAAAGGCGAGAGGAACTCCATGGTCGTGCCACCATTCCAAGAGTCCCCCAGATGTCTCAGTCCATTCCAGAGGAACCTCTTTGCCCTGCACTGGCCCATCTTTCACGCCGAGGATCGACTCACACCACGGTGGCACGTGGGACAGCCCTGTGGGAAAGCCTCGAGGGAAAACCACAGATCCTTTGATCCACGCGACGGGAAGACTGACATTGCTGCTACAGCCTGGAAGGAAAGCGCACGTGCATGCCCCGACTCGAAACGAGGCCTGACTCCCTTGGGGAGACTCCAGAAGTACCCAAAGATCCATGTCAGCCCCTGAGAGGAATCCTCGGTTCCGGCCCTGACTCCACACAAGGTTTTTGGCCCCGGTATCGACGGGAGAGGAATCCCGAGAGGCCCCCTAGCAACTCGCATGGGGACTGGCCTCTCCTGAGGCCACCAGGGCGGGTCCCTGAGGTCCCCGTCGTAACTCGAGAACACCTGCCGCAAATCGAGAAAATCCAGGAAGTTCTCCCTTCCAGGCGAGATGAGGCCTATTTCCGATGAGGCGTCTGGAGACTAATGACACCTAACCTCTGGAACTTCGAAAGGGTCTTTCACACCCTTGCTGCAACTCAAGAAGTTCACCGCCATACCCGTCTCCACTCGAGAGGAAGCACGATGGTCCCGCCCACATCCAGAGAAGCCCCGTTTCCCCCTCGTAGCTCGAGATGAGGGATCCTTTCCCTGCTTTCAACGGGAAAGAATTCCCGGCGTTCCCGTCGCATCTCAAGAGGAGGCACTCTCAACAGGAAAGGCGAGAGGAACTCCATGGTCGTACCACCATTCCAAGAGTCCCCCAGATGTCTCAGTCCATTCCAGAGGAACCTCTTTGCGCTGCACTGGCTCATCTTTCACGCCGAGGATCGACTCACACCACGGTGGCACGTGGGACAGCCCTGTGGGAAAGCCTCGAGGGAAAACCACAGATCCTTTGATCCACGCGACGGGAAGACTGACATTGCTGCTACAGCCTGGAAGGAAAGCGCACGTGCATGCCCCGACTCGAAACGAGGCCTGACTCCCCTGGGGAGACTCCAGAAGTACCCAAAGATCCATGTCAGCCCCTGAGAGGAATCCTCGGTTCCGGCCCTGACTCCACACAAGGTTTTTGGCCCCGGTATCGACGGGAGAGGAATCCCGAGAGGCCCCCTAGCAACTCGCATGGGGACTGGCCTCTCCTGAGGCCACCAGGGCGGGTCCCTGAGGTCCCCATCGTAACTTGAGAACACCTGCCGCAACTCGAGAAAATCCAGGATGTCTTCCCTTTAGGCGAGATGAGGCCTATTTCCGATGAGGCGTCTGGAGACTAATGACACCTAACCTCTGGAACTTCGAAAGGGTCTTTCACACCCTTGCTGCAACTCAAGAAGTTCACCGCCATACCCGTCTCCACTCGAGAGGAAGCACGATGGTCCCGCCCACATCCAGAGAAGCCCCGTTTCCCCCTCGTAGCTCGAGATGAGGGATCCTTTCCCTGCTTTCAACGGGAACGAATTCCCGGCGTTCCCGTCGCATCTCAAGAGGAGGCACTCTCCACAGGAAAGGCGAGAGGAACTCCATGGTCGTACCACCATTCCAAGAGTCCCCCAGATGTCTCAGTCCATTCCAGAGGAACCTCTTTGCCCTGCACTGGCTCATCTTTCACGCCGAGGATCGACTCACACCACGGTGGCACGTGGGACAGCCCTGTGGTAAAGCCTCGAGGGAAAACCACAGATCCTTTGATCCTTGCGACGGGAAGACTGACATTGCTGCTACAGCCTGGAAGGAAAGCGCACGTGCATGCCCCGACTCGAAACGAGGCCTGACTCCCCTGGGGAGACTCCAGAAGTACCCAAAGATCCATGTCAGCCCCTGAGAGGAATCCTCGGTTCCGGCCCTGACTCCACACAAGGTTTTTGGCCCCGGTATCGACGGGAGAGGAATCCCGAGAGGCCCCCTAGAAACTCGCATGGGGACTGGCCTCTCCTGAGGCCACCAGGGCGGGTCCCTGAGGTCCCCGTCGTAACTCGAGAACACCTGCCGCAAATCGAGAAAATCCAGGAAGTTCTCCCTTCCAGGCGAGATGAGGCCTATTTCCGATTAGGCGTCTGGAGACTAATGACACCTAACCTCTGGAACTTCGAAAGGGTCTTTCACACCCTTGCTGCAACTCAAGAAGTTCACCGCCATACCCGTCTCCACTCGAGAGGAAGCACGATGGTCCCGCCCACATCCAGAGAAGCCCCGTTTCCCCCTCGTAGCTCGAGATGAGGGATCCTTTCCCTGCTTTCAACGGGAAAGAATTCCCGGCGTTCCCGTCGCATCTCAAGAGGAGGCACTCTCAACAGGAAAGGCGAGAGGAACTCCATGGTCGTACCACCATTCCAAGAGTCCCCCAGATGTCTCAGTCCATTCCAGAGGAACCTCTTTGCGCTGCACTGGCTCATCTTTCACGCCGAGGATCGACTCACACCACGGTGGCACGTGGGACAGCCCTGTGGGAAAGCCTCGAGGGAAAACCACAGATCCTTTGATCGTCGCGACGCGAAGCGTGACATTGCAGCTACAGCCTGGAAGGAAAGCGCACGCACATGCCCCCACTCAAGACGAGGCCTGACTCCCCTGGGGAGACTCCAGAAGTACCCAAAGATGCATGTCAGCCCCTGAGAGGAATCCTCGGTTCCGGCCCTGAATCCACACAAGGTTTTTGGCCCCGGTATCGATGGGAGAGGAATCCCGAGAGGCCGCCTAGCAACTCGCATGGGGACTGGCCTTTCCTGAGGCCACCAGGGCGGGTCCCTGAGGTCCCCGTCGTAACTCGAGAACACCTGCCGCAACTCGAGAAAATCCAGGAAGTTCTCCCTGCCTGGCGAGATGAGGCCTATTTCCGATGAGGCCTCTGGCGACTAATGACACCTAACCTCTGGAACTTCGAAAAGGTCTTTCACACCCTTGCTGCAACTTAAGAAGTTCCCGTCGCGAGGATCAAAGGATTTGTGGTTTTCCCTCGAGGCTTTCCCTCGAGGCTTTCCCTCGACGATTTCCCACAGGGCTGTCCCACATGCCACCGTGGTGTGAGTCGATCCTCGACATGAAAGGTGAACCAGTGCAGGGCAAAGAGGTTTCTCTGGAATGGAGTGAGTCATCTGGGGGACTCTTGGAATGGTGGTACGACCACGGAGTTCCTCTCGACTTTCCTGTTGAGAGTGCCTCCTCTTGAGATGCGACGGAAACGCCGGGAATTCTTTCCCATTGAAAGCAGGGAAAGGATCCCTCATCTTGAGCTACGAGGGGGAAACGGGGGTCCTCTGTATGTGGGTGGGACCATCGTGCTTCATCTCGAGTGGAGACGGGTATGGCGGTGAACTTCTTGAGTTGCAGCAAGGGTGTGAAAGACCCTTTCGAAGTTCCAGAGGTTAGGTGTCATTAGTCTCCAGACGCCTCATCGGAAATAGGCCTCATCTCGCCTGGAAGGGAGAACTTCCTGGATTTTCTCGAGGTGCGGCAGGTGTTCTCGGGTTACGACGGGGACCTCAGGGACCCGCCCTGGTGGCCTCAGGAAAGGCCAGTCCCCTTGCGAGTTGCTAGGGGGCCTCTCGGGATTCCTCTTCCGTCGAAACCGGGGCCAAAATCCTTGTGTGGAGTCACGGCCAGAACCGAGGATTCCTCTCAGGGGTTGACATGGATCTTTGGGTACTTCTGGAGTCTCCCCAGGGGTGTCAGGCCTCGTCTCGAGTGGGGGCATGCACGTGCGCTTTCCTTCCAGGCTGTAGCCGCAATGTCACGCTTCCCGTCGTGTGGATCAAAGGATCTGTGGTTTTCCCTCGATGCTTTCCCTCGAAGCCTTCCCACAGGGCTGTCCCACCTGCCATCGTGGTGTGAGTCGATCCTCGGCGTGACAGATGAGACAGTGCAGGGCAAAGAGGTTCCTCTGGAATAGACTGAGACATCTGGGGGACTCTTGGCATGGTGGTACGACCATGGAGTTCCTCTCGCCTTTCCTGTTGAGAGTGCCTCCTCTTGAGATGCGACGGGAACGCCTGGAATTTTTTCCCGTTGAAAGCAGGGAAAGGATCCCTAATCTCGAGTTACGAAGGGGAAACGGGGCTCCTCTGGATGTGGGCGGGACCATCGTGCCTCCCCTCGAGTGGAGACGGGTATGGCGGTGATCTTCCTGAGTTGCAGCAAGGGTGTGAAAGACCCTTACGAAGTTCCAGAGGTTAGGTGTCATTAGTCTCCAGACGCCTCATCGGAAATAGACCTCATCTCGCCCGGAAGGGAGAACTTCCTGGATGTTCTCGAGTTGCGGCAGGTGTTCTCGAGTTACGACGGGGACCTCAGGGACCCGCCCTGGTGGCCTCAGGAGAGGACCGTCCCCATGCCAGTCGCTAGGGGGCCTCTCGGGATTCCTCTCCCGTCGATACCGGGGCCAACAACCTTGTGTGGAGTCAGGGCCGGAACCGAGGATTCCTCTCAGGGGCTGACATGGATCTTTGGGTATTTCTCGAGTCTCCCCAGGGGAGTCAGGCCTTGTCTCGAGTGGGGGCATGCACGTGCGCTTTCCTTCCAGGCTTTAGCAGCAATGTCACGCTTCCCGTCGCGTGGATCAAAGGATCTGTGGTTTTCCCTCGAGGCTTTCCCTCGAGGCTTTCCCACAGGGCTGTCCCACGTACCACCGTGGTGTGAGTCGATCCTCGGCGTGAAAGATGAGCCAGTGCAGGGCAAAGAGGTTCCTCTGGCATGGACTGAGACATCTGGGGGACTCTTGGAATTGTGGTACGACCATGGAGTTCCTCTCGCCTTTCCTGTTGAGAGTGCCTCCTCTTGAGATGCGACGGGAACGCCGGGAATTCTTTCCCGTTGAAAGCAGGGAAAGGATCCCTCATCTCGAGTTACGAAGGGGAAACGGGGCTCCTCTGGATGTGGGCGGGACCATCGTTCCTCCACTCGAGTGGAGACGGGTATGGCAGTGAACTTCTTGAGTTGCAGCAAGGGTGTCAAAGACCCTTTCGAAGTTCCAGAGGTTAGGTGACATTAGTCTCCAGACTCCTCATCTGAAATAGGCCTCATCTCGCCTGGAAGGGAGAACTTCCTGGATTCTCTCGAGTTGCGGCAGGTGTTCTCGAGTTACGACGGGGACCTCAGGGACTCGCCCTGGTGGCCTCAGGAGAGGCCAGTCCCCATGCGAGTTGGTAGGGGGCCTCTCGGGATTCCTCTCCCGTCGATACCGGGGCCAAAAACCTTGTGTGGAGTCAGGTCCGGAACTGAGGATTCCTCTCAGGGGCTGACATGGACCTTTGGGTACTTCTGGAGTCTCCCCAGGGGAGTCAGGCCCCGTCTCGAGTCGGGGCATGCACGTGCGCTTTCCTTCCAGGCTGTAGCAGCAATGTCACGCTTCCCGTCGCGTGGATCAAAGGATCTGTGGTTTTCCCTCGAGGTTTTCCCTCGAGGCTTTCCCACAGGGCTGTCCCACGTGCCACCGTGGTGTCAGTCGATCCTCGGCGTGAAAGATGAGCCAGTTCAGGTCAAAGATGTTCCTCTGGAATGCACTGAGACATCTGGGGGACTCTTTGCATGGTGGTACGACCATGGAGTTGCTCTCGCCTTTCCTGTTGAAATTGCCTCCTCTTGAGTTGCGACGGTAACGCCGGGAATTCATTCCCGTTGAAAGCAGGGAAAGGATCCCTCTTCTCGAGCTACGAGGGGTAAACGGGGCTCCTCTGGATGTGGGCGGGACCGTCGTGCTTCCTCTCGAGTGGAGACGGGTATGATGGTGAACTTCTTGAGTTGCAGCAAGGGTGTGAAAGACCCTTTCGAAGTTCCAGAAGATAGGTGTCATTAGTCTCCAGACGCCTCATCGGAAATAGGCCTAATCTCGCCTGGAAGGGAGAACTTCCTGGATTTTCTCGAGTTGCGGTAGGTGTTCTCGAGTTACGACGGGGACCTCAGGGACCCGCCCTGGTGGCCTCAGGAGAGGCCAGTCCCCATGCGAGTTGCTAGGGGGCCTCTCGGGATTGCTCTCCCGTTGATACCGGGGCCAAAAACCTTGTGTGGAGTCAGGGCCGGAACCGAGGATTCCTCTCAGGGGCTGACATAGACCTTTGGGTACTTCTGGAGTCTCCCCAGGGGAGTCAGGCCTCGTCTCGAGTGGGGGCATGCACGTGCGCTTTCCTTCCAGGCTGTAGCAGCAATGTCACGCTTCCCGTCGCGAGGATCAAAGGATCTGTGATTTTCCCTCGAGGCTTTCCCTCGAGTCTTTCCCACAGGGCTGTCCCACGTGCCACCGTGGTGTGAGTCGATCCTCGGCGTGAAAGATGAGCCAGTGCAGGGCAAAGAGGTTCCTCTGGAATGGACTGAGTCATCTGGGGGACTCTTGGAATGGTGGTGCGACCATGGAGTTCCTCTCGCCTTTCCTGTTGAGAGTGCCTCCTCTTGAGATGCGACGGGAACGCAGGGAATTCTTTCCCGTTGAAAGCAGGGAAAGGATCCCTCATCTCGAGCTCCGAGGGGGAAACGGGGCTCCTCTGGATGTGGGCGGGACCATCTTGCTTCTTCTTGAGTGGAAACGGGTATGGCGGTGAACATTTGAGTTGCAGCAAGGGTGTCAAAGACCCTTTCGAAGTTCCAGAGGTTAGGTGACATTAGTCTCCAGACTCCTCATCTGAAATAGGCCTCATCTCGCCTGGAAGGGAGAACTTCCTGGATTTTCTCGAGTTGCGGCAGGTGTTCTCCAGTTACGACGGGGACCTCAGGGACCCGCCCTTGTGGGCTCAGGAGAGGCCAGTCCCCATGCGAGTTGCTAGGGGGCCTCTCGGGATTCCTCTCCCGTCGATACCGGGGCCAAAAACCTGGTGTGGAGTCAGGGCCGCAATCGAGGATTCCTCTCAGGGGCTGACATGGATCTTTGGGTACTTCTGGAGTCTCCCCAGGGGAGTCAGGCCTCGTCTCGAGTGGGGGCATGCACGTGCGCTTTCCTTCCAGGCTGTAGCAGCAATGTCACGCTTCCTGCCGCCTGGATCAAAGGAGCTGTGGTTTTCCCTCGAGGATTTCCCTCGAGGCTTTCCCACAGGGCTGTCCCACGTGCCTCCGTGGTGTGAGTCGATCCTCGGCGTGAAAGATGAGCCAGTGCAGGGCAAAGAGGTTCCTCTGGAATGGACTGAGACATCTGGGGGACTATTGGAATGGTGGTACAACCATGGAGTTCCTCTCGCCTTTCCTATTGAGAGTGCCTCCTCTTGAGATGCGACGGAAACGCCGGGAATTCTTTCCCGTTGAAAGCAGGGAAAGGATCCCTCATCTCGAGCTATGATTGGGAAACGGGGCTCCTCTGGATGTGGGCGGGACCATCGTGTTTCCTCTCGAGTGTAGACGGGTATGGCGGTGAACTCCTTGATTTGCAACAGGGGTTTGAAAGACCCTTTCGAAGTTCCAGAGGTTAGGTGTCATTAGTCTTCAGAGGCCTCATCGGAAATAGGCCTCATCTCGCCTGGAAGGGAGAACTTTCTGGATTTTCTCGAGTTGAGGCAGGTGATCACGAGTTACGACGGGGTCCTCAGGGACCCGGCCTGGTGGCCTCAGGAAAGGCCAGTCCCCATGCGAGTTGCTAGGGGGCCTCTCGGGATTCCTCTCCCGTCCATCCCGGGGCCAAAAACCTTGTGTGGTGTCAGGGCTGGAACCGAGGATTCCTCTCAGGGGCTGACATGGATCTTTGGGTACTTCTGGAGTCTCCCCAGGGGAGTCAGGCCTCGTCTCGAGTGGGGCCAGGCCTCGTCTCGAGTGGGGGCATGCACGTGCGCTTTCCTTCCAGGCTGTAGCAGCAATGTCACGCTTCCCGTCGCGTGGATCAAAGGATCTGTGATTTTCCCTCGAGGCTTTCCCTCGAGGCTTTCCCACAGGGCTGTCCCACGTGCCACCGTGGTGTGAGTCGATCCTCGGCGTGAAAGATGAGCCAGTGCAGGGCAAAGAGGTTCCTCTGGAATGGACTGAGACATCTGGGGGACTTGTGGAATGGTGATGCGACCATGGAGTTTCTCTCGCCTTTCTTGTTGAGAGTGCCTCCTCTTGAGATGCGACGGGAACGCCGGGAATTCTTTCCCGTTGAAAGCAGGGAAAGGATCCCTCATCTCGAGCTACGAGGGGGAAACGGGGCTCATCTGGATGTGGGCGGGACCGTCGTACTTCCTCTCGAGTGGAGACGGGTATGGCGGTGAACTTCTTGAGTTGCAGCAAGGGTGTGAAAGACCCTTTCCAAGTTCCAGAGGTTAGGTGTCATTAGTCTCCTGACGCTTCATCGGAAATAGGCCTCATCTCGCCTGGAAGAGAGAACTTCCTGGATTTTCTCGAGTTGCGGCAGGTGTTCTCGAGTTACGACGGGGACCTCAGGGACCCGCCCTGGTGGCCTCTGGAAAGGCCAGTCCCCATGCGAGTTGCTAGGAGGCCTCTCGTGATTCCTCTCCCGTATATCCCGGGGCCAAAAATCTTGAGTGGAGTCAGGGCCGGAACCGAGGATTCCGCTCAGGGGTGTAATGGATCTTTGGGTACTTCTGGAGTCTCCCTAGGGGAGTCAGGCCTCGTCTCGAGTGGGGACATGCACGTGCGCTTTCCTTCCAGGCTGTAGCAGCAATGTCACGCTTCCCGTCGCGTGGATAAAAGGATCTGTGGTTTTCCCTCGAGGTTTTCGCACAGGGCTGTTCCACGTGTCACTGTGGTATGAGTCGACCTCGCCGTGAAAGATGAGCCAGTGCAGGGCAAAGAGGTTCCTCTGGAATGGACTGAGACATCTGGGGGACTCTTGGAATGGTGGTACGACCATGGAGTTCCTCTCGCCTTTCCTGTTGAGAGTGCCTCCTCTTGAGATGCGACGGGAACGCCGAGAATTCTTTCCCGTAGAAAGCAGGGAAAGGATCCCTCATCTCGAGCTACGAGGGGGAAACGGGGCTCCTCTGGATGTGGGCGGGACCATCGTGCTTCCTCTCGAGTGGAGACGGGTATGGCGGTGAACTTCTTGAGTTGCAGCAAGGGTGTGAAAGACCCTTTCGAAGTTCCAGAGGTTAGGTGTCATTAGTCTCCAGACGCCTCATCGGAAATAGGCCTCATCTCGCCTGGAAGGGAGAACTTCCTGGATTTTCTCGAGTTGTGGCAGGTGTTCTCGAGTTACGACGGGGACCTCAGGGACCCGCCCTGTTGGCCTCAGGAGACGCCAGTCCCCATGCGAGTTGCTAGGGGGCCTCTCGGGATTCCTCCCCGTCGATACCGGGGCCAAAAACCTTGTGTGGAGTCAGGGCCGGAACCGAGGATTCCTCTCAGGGGCTGACATGGATCTTTGGGTACTTCTGGAGTCTCCCCTGGGGAGTCAGGCCTCGTCTCGAGTCGGGGCATGCACGTGCGCTTTCCTTCCAGGATGTAGCAGCAATGTGACGCTTCAGGTCGCGTGGATCAAAGGATCTGTGGTTTTCCCTCGAGGCTTTCCCTTGAGGCTTTCCCACAGGGCTGTCCCACGTGCCATCGTGGTGTGAGTCGATCCTCGGCGTGAAAGATGAGCCAGTGCAGGGCAAAGAGTTTCCTCTGGAATGGACTGAGACATCTGGGGGACTCTTGGAATTGTGGTACGACCATGGAGTTCCTCTCGCCTTTCCTGTTGAGAGTGCCTCCTCTTGAGATGCGACGAGAACGCCGGGAATTCTTTCCCGTTGAAAGAAGGGAAAGGATCCCTCATCTCGAGCTACGAGGGGGAAACGGGGCTCCTCTGGATGTGGGCGGGACCATCGTTCTTCCTCTCGAGTGGAGAAGGGTATGGCGGTGAACTTCTTGAGTTGCAGCAAGGGTGTGAAAGACCCTTTCGAAGTTCCAGAGGTTAGGTGTCATTAGTCTCCAGACGCCTCATCGGAAATAGGCCTCATCTCGCCTGGAAGGGAGAACTTCCTGGATTTTCTCGTTTGCGGCAGGTGTTCTCGAGTTACGACGGGGACCTCAGGGACCCGCCCTGGTGGCCTCAGGAGAGGCCAGTCCCCATGCGAATTGCTAGGGGGCCTCTCGGGATTCCTCTCCCGTCGATACCAGGGCCAAAAACCTTGTGTGGAGTCAGCGCCGGAACCGAGGATTCCTCTCAGGGGCTGACATGGATCTTTGGGTACTTCTGGAGTCTCCCCAGGGGAGTCAGGCCTCGTCACGAGTGGGGGCATGCACGTGCGCTTTCCTTCCAGGCTGTAGCAGCAATGTCACGCTTCCCGTCGCGTGGATCAAAGGATCTGTGGTGTTCCCTCGAGGCTTTCCCTCGAGGCTTTCCCACAGGGCTGTCCCACGTGCCACTGTGGTGTGAGTCGAATCTCGGCGTGAAAGATGAGCCAGTGCAGGGCAAAGAGGTTCCTCTGGAATGGACTGAGACATCTGGGAGACTCTTGGAATGTGGTACGACCATGGAGTTCCTCTCTCCTTTCCTGTTGAGAGTGCCTCCTCTTGAGATGCGACGGGAACGCCGGGAATTCTTTCCCGTTGAAAGCAGGGAAAGGATCCCTCATCTCGAGCTCCGAGGGGGAAACGGGGCTCCTCTGGATGTGGGCGGGACCATCGTGCTTCCTCTCGAGTGGACACGGGTATGGCGGTGAACTTCTTGAGTTGCAGCAAGGGTGTGAAAGACCCTTTCGAAGTTCCAGAGGTTAGGTGTCATTAGTCTCCAGACGCCTCATCGGAAATAGGCCTCATCTCGCCTGGAAGGGAGAACTTCCTGGATTTTCTCGAGTTGCGGCAGGTGTTCTCGAGTTTCGACGGGGACCTCAGGGACCCGCCCTGGTGGCCTCAGGAGAGGCCAGTCCCCATGCGAGTTGCTAGGGGGCCTCTCGGGATTCCTCTCCCGTCGATACCGGGGCCAAAAACCTTGTGTGGAGTCAGGGCCGGAACCGAGGATTCCTCTCAGGGGCTGATGTCGATCTTTGGGTACTTCTGGAGTCTCGCCAGGGGAGACAGGCCTCGTCTCGAGTGGGGGCATGCACGTGCGCTTTCCTTCCAGGCTCTAGCAGCAATGTCACGCTTCCCGTCGCGTGGATCAAAGGATCTGTGGTTTTCCCTCGAGGCTTTCCCTCGAGGCTTTCCCACAGGGCTGTTCCACGTGCCACCGTGGTGTGAGTCGATCCTCGGCGTGAAAGATGAGCCAGTTCAGGGCAAAGAGGTTCCTATGGAATGGACTGAGTCATCTGGGGGACTCTTGGAATTGTGGTACGACCATGGAGTTCCTCTCGCCTTTTCTGTTGAGAGTGCCTCCTCTTGAGATGCGACGGGAACGCCGGGAATACTTTCCCGTTGAAAGCAGGGAAAGGATCCCTCATCTCGAGCTACGAGGGGGAAATGGGGCTCCTCTGGATGTGGGCGGGACCATCGTGCTTCCTCTCGAGTGGAGACGGGTATGGCGGTGAACTTCTTGAGTTGCAGCAAGGGTGTGAAAGACCCTTTCGAAGTTCCAGAGGTTAGGTGTCATTAGTCTCCAGACGCCTCATCGGAAATAGGCCTCATCTCGCCTGGAAGGGAGAACTTCCTGGATTTTCTCGAGTTGCGGCAGGTGTTCTCGAGGTACGACGGGGACATCAGGGACCCGCCCTGGTGGCCTCAGGAGAGGCCAGTCCCCATGCGAGTTGCTAGGGGGCCTCTCGGGATTCCTCTCCCGTCGATACCGGGGCCAAAAACCTTGTGTGGAGTCAGGGCCGGAACCGAGGATTCCTCTCAGGGGCTGATATGGATCTTTGGGTACTTCTGGAGTC
The DNA here is from genome assembly GCF_032405125.1 of Capricornis sumatraensis. Taxonomy (NCBI): domain Eukaryota; kingdom Metazoa; phylum Chordata; class Mammalia; order Artiodactyla; family Bovidae; genus Capricornis; species Capricornis sumatraensis. Next base: position 6,632,022 of record NW_027184612.1, read on the forward strand.
TCGCCAGGGGAGACAGGCCTCGTCTCGAGTGGGAGCATGCACGTGCGCTTTCCTTCCAGGCTCTAGCAGCAATGTCACGCTTCCCGTCGCGTGGATCTAGGATCTATGGTTTTCCCTCGAGGCTTTCCCTCGAGGCTTTCCCACAGGGCTGTCCCACGTGCCACCGTGGTGTGAGTCGATCCTCGGCGTGAAAGATGAGCCAGTGCAGGGCAAAGAGGTTCCTCTGGAATGGACTGAGACATCTGGGGAACTCTTGGAATGGTGGTACGACCATGGAGTTCCTCTCGCCTTTCCTGTTGAGAGTGCCTCCTCTTGAGATACGACGGGAACGCCGGGAATTCTTTCCCGTTGAAAGCAGGGAAAGGATCCCTCATCTCGAGCTACGAGGGGGATACGGGGCTCCTCTGGATGTGGGCGGGACCATCGTGCTTCTTCTCGAGTGGACACGGGTATGGCGGTGAACTTCTTGAGTTGCAGCAAGGGTGTGAAAGACCCTTTCGAAGCTCCAGAGGTTAGGTGTCATTAGTCTTCAGACGCCTCATCAGAAATAGGCCTCATCTCGCCTGGAAGGGAGAACTTCCTGGATTTTCTCGAGTTGCGGCAGGTGTTCTCGAGTTACGACGGGGACCTCAGGGACCCGCCCTGGTGGCCTCAGGAGAGGCCTGTCCCCATGCGAGGTGCTAGGGGGCCTCTCGGGATTCCTCTCCCGTCGATACCGGGGCCAAAAACCTTGTGTGGAGTCAGGGCCGGAACCGAGGATTCCTCTATTTGGTGACATGGATCTTTGGGTGCTTCTGGAGTCTCCCCAGGGGAGTCAGGCCTTGTCTCGAGTGGGGGCATGCACGTGCGCTTTCCTTCCAGGCTGTAGCAGCAATGTCACGCTTCCCGTCGCGTGGATCAAAGGATCTGTGGTTTTCCCTCGAGGCTTTCCCTCGGGGCTTTCCCACAGGGCTGTCCCACGTGCCACCGTGGTGTGAGTCGATCCTCGGCGTGAAAGATGAGCCAGTGCAGAGCAAAGAGGTTCCTCTGGAATGGACTGAGATATCTCGGGGACTCTTGGAATGGTGGTACGACCATGGAGTTCCTCTCGCCTTTCCTGTTGAGAGTGCCTCCTCTTGAGATGCGACGGGAACGCCGGGAATTCTTTCCCGTTGAAAGCAGGGAAAGGATCCCTCATCTCGAGCTACGAGGGGGAAACGGGGCTCCTCTGGATGTGGGTGGGACCATCGTGCTTCCTCTCGAGTGGAGACGGGTATGGCGGTGAACTTCTTGAGTTGCAGCAAGGGTGTGAAAGACCCTTTCGAAGTTCCAGAGGTTAGGTGTCATTAGTCTCCAGACGCCTCATCGGAAATAGGCCTCATCTCGCCTGGAAGGGAGAACTTCCTGGGTTTTCTCGAGTTGCGGCAGGTGTTCTGTAGTTACGACGGGGACCTCAGGGACCCTCCCTGGTGGCCTCAGGAGAGGCCAGTCCCCATGCGAGTTGCTAGGGGGCCTCTCGGGATTCCTCTCCGGTCGATACCGGGGCCAAAAACCTTGTGTGGAGTCAGGGCCGGAACCGAGGATTCCTCTCATGGGCTGACATGGATCTTTGTTTACTTCTGGAGTCTCCCCAGGGGAGTCAGGCCTCGTCTCGAGTGGGGGCATGCACGTGCGCTTTCCTTCCAGGCTGTAGCAGCAATGTCACGCTTCCCGTGGCGTGGATCAAAGGATCTGTGGTTTTCCCTCGAGGCTTTCCCTCGAGGCTTTCCCACACGGCTGTCCCACGTGCCACCGTGGTGTGAGTCGATCCTCGGCGTGAAAGATGAGCCAGTGCAGGGCAAAGAGGTTCCTCTGGAATGGAATGAGACATCTGGAGGACTCTTGGAATGGTGGTACGACGATGGAGTTCCTCTCGCCTTTCCTGTTGAGAGTGCCTCCTCTTGAGATGCGACGGGAACGCCGGGAATTCTTTCCCGTTGAAAGCAGGGAAAGGATCCCTCATCTCGAGCTACGAGGGGGAAACGGGGCTCCTCTGGATGTGGACGGGACCATCGTGCTTCCTCTCGAGTGGAGACGGGTATGGCGGTGAACTTCTTGAGTTGCAGCAAGGGTGTGAAAGACCCTTTCGAAGTTCCAGAGGTTAGGTGTCATTAGTCTCCAGACGCCTCATCGGAAATAGGCCTCATCTCGCCTGGAAGGGAGAACTTCCTGGATTTTCTCGTGTTGCGGCAGGTGTTCTCGAGTTCCGACGGGGACCTCAGGGACCCGCCCTGGTGGCCTCAGGAGAGGCCAGTCCCCATGCGAGTTGCTAGGGGGCCTCTCGGGATTCCTCTCCCGTCGATACCGGGGCCAAAAACCTTGTGTGGAGTCAGGGCCGGAACCGAGGATTCCTCTCAGGGCTGACATGGATTTTTGGGTACTTCTTGAGTCTCCCCAGGGGAGTCAGGCCTCGTCTCGAGTGGGGGCATGCACATGTGCTTTCCTTCCAGGCTGTAATAGCAATGTCACGCTTCCCGTGGCGAGGATCAAAGGATCTGTGGTTTTCCCTCGAGGCTTTCCCTGGATTCTTGCCCACAGGGCTGTCCCACGTGCCACCGTGGTGTGAGTCGATCCTCGGCGTGAAAGATGAGCCAGTGCAGGGCAAAGAGCTTCCTCTGAAATGGACTGAGACATCTGGGGGACTCTTGGAATGGTGGTACGACCATGGAGTTCCTCTCGCCTCTCCTGTTGAGAGTGCCTCCTCTTGAGATGCGACGGGAACGCCGGGAATTCTTTCCCGTTGAAAGCAGGGAAAGGATCCCTCATCTCGAGCTCCGAGGGGGAAACGGGGCTCCTCTGGATGTGGGCGGGACCATCGTGCTTCCTCTCGAGTGGAGACGGGTATGGCGGTGAACTTCTTGAGTTGCAGCAAGGGTGTGAAAGACCCTTTCGAAGTTCCAGAGGTTAGGTGTCATTAGTCTCCAGAAGCGTCATCGGAAATAGGCCTCATCTCCCCTGGAAGGGAGAATTTCCTGGATTTTCTTGAGTTGCGGCAGGTGTTCTCGAGTTACGACGGGGACCTCAGGGACCCGCCCTGGTGGCCTCAGGAGAGGCCAGTCCCCATGCGAGGTGCTAGGGGGCCTCTCGGGATTCCTCTCCCGTCGATACCGGGGCCAAAAACCTTGTGTGGAGTCAGGGCCGGAGACGAGGATTCCTCTCAGGGGCTGACATGGATCTTTGCGTACTTCTGGAGTCTCCCCAGGGGAGTCAGGCCTCGTCTCAAGTGGGGGCATGCACGTGCGCTTTCCTTCCAGGCTGTAGCAGGAATGTCATGCATCCCGTGGCGTGGATCAAAGGATCTGTGGTTTTCCCTCGAGACTTTCCCTCGAGGCTTTCCCACAGGGCTGTCCCACGAGCCACCGTGGTGTGAGTCGATCCTCGGCGTGAAAGATGAGCCAGTGCAGGGCAAAGAGGTTCCTCTGGAATGGACTGAGACATCTGGGGGACTCTTGGAATGGTGGTACTACCACGGAGTCCCTCTCGCCTTTCCTGTTGAGAGTGCCTCCTCTTGAGATGCGACGGGAATGCCGGGAATTCTTTCCCGTTGAAAGCAGGGAAAGGATCCCTCATCTCGAGCTACGAGGGGGAAACGGGTCTCCTCTGGATGTGGGCGGGACCCTCGTGCTTCCTCTCGAGTGGAGACGGGTATGGCGGTGAACTTCTTGAATTGCAACAAGGGTGTGAAAGACCCTTTCGAAGTTCCAGAGGTTAGGTGTCATTAGGCTCCAGACGCCTCATCGGAAATAGGCCTCATCTCACCTGGAAGGGAGAACTTCCTGGACTTTCTCGAGTTGCGGCAGGTGTTCTCGAGTTACGACGGGGACCTCAGGGACCCGCCCTGGTGGCCTCAGGAGAGGCCAGTCCCCATGCGAGTTGCTAGGGGGCTTCTCGGGATTCCTCTCCCGTCGATACCGGGGCCAAAAACCTTGTGTGGAGTCAGGGACGGTACCGAGGATTCCTCTCAGGGGCTGCCATGGAACCTTGGGTACTTCTGGAGTCTCCCCAGGGGAGTCAGGCCTCGTCTCGAGTCGGGGAATGCACGTGTGCTTTCCTACCAGGCTGTAGCAGCAATGTGACGCTTCCCGTCGCATGGATCAAAGGATCTGTGGTTTTCCCTCGAGGCTTTCCCTCGAGGCTTTCCCACAGGGCTGTCCCACGTGCCACCGTGGTGTGAGTCGATCCTCGGCATGAAAGATGAGCCAGTGCAGGGCAAAGAGGTTCCTCTGGAATGGACTGAGACATCTGGGGGACTCTTGGAATGGTTGTACGACCATGGAGTTCCTCTCGGCTTTCCTGTTGAGAGTGCCTCCTCTTGAGATGCGACGGAAACGCCGGGAATTCTTTCCCGTTGAAAGCAGGGAAAGGATCCCTCATCTCGAGCTACGAGGGGGAAACGGGGCTCCTCTGGATGTGGGCGGGACCATCGTGCTTCCTCTCGAGTGGACACGGGTATGGCTGTGAACTTCTTGAGTTGCAGCAAGGGTGTGAAAGACCCTTTCGAAGTTCCAGAGGTTAGGTGTCATTAGTCTCCAGACGCCTCATCGGAAATAGGCCTCATCTCGCCTGGAAGGGAGAACTTCCTGGATTTTCTCGAGTTGCGGCAGGTGTCCTCGAGTTTCGACGGGGACCTCAGGGACCCGCCCTGGTGGCCTCAGGAGAGGCCAGTCCCCATGCGAGTTGCTAGGGGTCCTCTCGGGATTCCTTTCCCGTCGATACCAGGGCCAAAATCCTTGTGTGGAGTCAGGGCCGGAACCGAGGATTCCTCTCAGGGGCTGACATGGATATTTGGGTACTTCTGTAGTCTCCCCAGGGGTGTCAGGCCTCGTCTCGAGTGGGGGCATGCACGTGCGCTTTCCTTCCAGGCTGTAGCAGCAATTTCACGCTTCCCGTCGCGTGGATCAAAGGATCTGTGGTTTTCCCTCGAGGCTTTCCCTCGAGGCTTTCCCACAGGGCTGTCCCACGTGCCACCGTGGTGTGAGTCGATCCTCGGCGTGAAAGATGAGCCAGTGCAGGGCAAAGAGGCTCCTCTGGAATGGACTGAGACATCTGGGGGACTCTTGGAATGGTGGTACGACCATGGAGTTCCTCTCGCCTTTCCTGTTGAGAGTGCCTCCTCTTGAGATGCGACGGGAACGCCGCGAATTCTTTCCCGTTGAATGCAGGGAAAGGATCCCTCATCTCGAGCTCCGAGGGGGATACGGGGCTCCTCTGGATGTGGGCGGGACCATCGTGCTTCCTCTCGAGTGGAGACGGGTATGGCGGTGAACTTCTTGAGTTGCAGCAAGGGTGTGAAAGACCCTTTCGAAGTTCCAGAGGTTAGGTGTCATTAGTCTCCAGACGCCTCATCGGAAATAGGCCTCATCTCGCCTGGAAGGGAGAACTTCCTGGATTTTCTCGAGTTGCGGCAGGTGTTCTCGAGTTACGACGGGGACCTCAGGGACCCGCCCTGGTGGTCTCAGGAGAGGCCAGTCCCCATGCGAGTTGCTAGGGGGGTTCTCGTGATTCCTCTCCCGTCGATACCAGGGCCAAAAACCTTGTGTGGAGTCAGGGCCGGAACCGAGGATTCCTCTCAGGGGCTGACATGGATCTTTGGGTACTTCTGGAGTCTCCCCAGGGGAGTCAGGCCTCGTCTCGAGTGGGGGCATGCACGTGCGCTTTACTTCCAGGCTGTAGCAGCAATGTCACGCTTCCCGTCGCGTGGATCAAAGGATCTGTGCTTTTCCCTCGAGGCTTTCCCTCGAGGCTTTCCCACAGGGCTGTCCCACGTGCCACCGTGGTGTGAGTCGATCCTCGGCGTGAAAGATGAGCCAGTGCAGGGCAAAGAGGTTCCTCTGGAATGGACTGAGACATCTGGGAGACTCTTGGAATGTGGTACGACCATGGAGTTCCTCTCGCCTTTCCTGTTGAGAGTGCCTCCTCTTGAGATGCGACGGGAACGCCGGGAATTCTTTCCCGTTGAAAGCAGGGAAAGGATCCCTCATCTCGAGCTCCGAGGGGGAAACGGGGCTCCTCTGGATGTGGGCGGGACCATCGTGCTTCCTCTCGAGTGGACACGGGTATGGCTGTGAACTTCTTGAGTTGCAGCAAGGGTGTGAAAGACCCTTTCGAAGTTCCAGAGGTTAGGTGTCATTAGTCTCCAGACGCCTCATCGGAAATAGGCCTCATCTCGCCTGGAAGGGAGAACTTCCTGGATTTTCTCGAGTTGCGGCAGGTGTTCTCGAGTTTCGACGGGGACCTCAGGGACCCGCCCTGGTGGCCTCAGGAGAGGCCAGTCCCCATGCGAGTTGCTAGGGGGCCTCTCGGGTTTCCTCTCCCGTCGATACCGGGGCCAAAAACCTTGCGTGGAGTCAGGGCCGGAACCGAGGATTCCTCTCAGGGGCTGACATGGATCTTTGGGTACTTCTGGAGTCTCCCCAGGGGAGTCAGGCCTCGTCTCCAGTGGGGGCATGCACGTGCGCTTTCCTTCCACGCTGTAGCAGCAATGTCACGCTTCCCGTCGCGTGGATCAAAGGATCTGTGGTTTTCCCTCGAGGCTTTCCCTCGAGGCTTTCCCACAGGGCTGTCCCACGTGCCACCGTGGTGTGAGTCGATCCTCGGCGTGAAAGATGAGCCAGTGCAGGGCAAAGAGGTTCCTCTGGAATGGACTGAGATATCTGGGGGACTCTTGGAATGGTGGTACGACCATGGAGTTCCTCTCGCCTTTCCTGTTGAGAGTGCCTCCTCTTGAGATGCGACAGGAACGCCGGGAATTCTTTCCCGTTGAAAGCAGGGAAAGGATCCCTCATCTCGAGGTACGAGGGGGAAACGGGGCTCCTCTGGATGTGGGCGGGACCATCGTGCTTCCTCTCGAGTGGAAACGGGTATGGCGGTGAGCTTCTTGAGTTGCAGCAAGGGTGTGAAAGACCCTTTCAAAGTTCCAGAGGTTAGGTGTCATTAGTCTCCAGACGCCTCATCGGAAATAGGCCTCATCTCGCCTGGAAGGGAGAACTTCCTGGATTTTCTCGAGTTGCGGCAGGTGTTCTCGAGTTACGACGGGGACCTCAGGGACCCGCCCTGGTGGCCTCAGAAGAGGCCAGTCCCCATGCGAGTTGCTAGGGGGCCTCTCGGGATTCCTCTCCCGTCGATACCGGGGCCAAAAACCTTGTGTGGAGTCAGGGCCGGAACCGAGGATTCCTCTCAGGGGCTGACATGGATCTTTGGGTACTTCTGGAGTCTCCCCAGGGGAGTCAGGCCTCGTCTCGTGTGGGGGCATGCACGTGCGCTTTCCTTCCAGGCTGTAGCAGCAATGTCACGCTTCCCGTGCCGTAGATCAAAGGATCTGTGGTTTTCCCTCGAGGCTGTCCCTCGAGGCTTTCCCACAGGGCTGTCCCACGTGCCACCGTGGTGTGAGTCGATCCTCGGCGTGAAAGATGAGCCAGTGCAGGGCAAAGAGGTTCCTCTGGGATGGACTGAGACATCTGGGGCACTCTTGGAATGGTGGTACGACCATGGAGTTCCTCTCGCCTTTCCTGTTGAGAGTGCCTCCTCTTGAGATGGGACGGGAACGCCGGGAAAAATTTCCCGTTGAAAGCAGGGAAAGGATCCCTCATCTCGAGCTACGAGGGGGAAACGGGGCTCCTCTGGATGTGTGCGGGACCATAGTGCTTCCTCTAGAGTGGAGACCGGTATTGCGGTGAACTTCTTGAGTTGCAGCAATGGTGTGAAAGACCCTTTCGAAGTTCCAGAGTTTAGGTGTCATTAGTCTCCAGACGCCTCATCGGAAATAGGCCTCATCTCGCCTGGAAGGGAGAACTTCCTGGATTTTCTCGAGTTGCGGCAGGTGTTCTCGAGTTACGACGGGGACCTCAGGGACCCGCCCTGGTGGCCTCAGGAGAGGCCAGTCCCCATGCGAGTTGCTAGGGGGCCTCTCGGGATTCCTCTCCCGTCGATACCGGGGCCAAAAACCTTGTCTGGAGTCAGGGCCGGAACAGAGGATTTCTCTCATTGGCTAACACGGATCTTTGGGTATTTCTGGAGTCTCCCCAGGGGAGTCAGGCCTCGTCTCGAATGGGGGCATGCACGTGCGCTTTCCTTCCAGGCTGTAGCAGCAATGTCACGCTTCTCGTCGCCTGGATCAAAGGATCTGCGGTTTTCCCTCGAGGCTTTCCCTCGAGGCTTTCCCACAGGGCTGTCCCACGTGCCACCGTGGTGTGAGTCGATCCTCGGCGTGAAAGATGAGCCAGTGCAGGGCAAAGACGTTCCTCTGGAATGGAGTGAGACATCTGGGGGACTCTTGGAATGGTGGTACGACCATGGAGTTCCTCTCGCCTTTCCTGTTGAGAGTGCCTCCTCTTGAGATGCGACGGAACGCCGGGAATTCTTTGCGTTTAAAGCACGGAAAGGATCCCTCATCTCGAGCTACGAGGGGGAAACGGGGCTCCTCTGGATGTGGGTGGGACCATCGTGCTTCCTCTCGAGTGGAGACGGGTATGGCGGTGAACTTCTTGAGTTGCAGCAAGGGTGTGAAAGACCCTTTCGAAATTCCAGAGGTTAGGTGTCATTAGTCTCCAGACGCCTCATCGGAAATAAGCCTCATCTCGCCTGGAAGGGAGAACTTCCTGGATTTTCTCGAGTTGCGGCAGGTGTTCTCGAGTTACGACGGGGACCTCAGGGACCCGCCCTGGTGGCCTCAGGAGAGGCCAGTCCCCATGGGTGTTGCTATGGGGCCTCTCGGGATTCCTCTCCCGTCGATACCGGGGCCAAAAACCTTGTGTGGAGTCAGGGCCGGAACCGAGGATTCCTCTCAGGGGCTGACATGGATCTTTGGGTACTTCTGGAGTCTCCCCAGGGGAGTCAGGCCTCGTCTCGAGTGGGGGCATGCACGTGCACATTCCTTCCAGGCTGTAGCAGCAATGTCAAGCTTCCCGTGGCGTGGATCAAAGGATCTGTGGTTTTCCCTCGAGGCTTTCCCTCGAGGCTTTCCCACAGGGCTGTCCCACGTGCCACGGTGGTTTGAGTCGATCCTCGGCGTGAAAGATGAGCCAGTGCAGGGCAAAGAGGTTCCTCTGGAATGGAGTGAGACATCTGGGGGACTCTTGGAATGGTGGTACGACCATGGAGTTCCTCTCGCCTTTCCTGTTGAGAGTGCCTCCTCTTGAGATGCGACGGGAACGCCGGGAATACTTTCCCGTTGAAAGCAGGGAAAGGATCCCTCATCTCGAGCTCCGAGGGGGAAACGGGGCTCCTCTGGATGTGGGCGGGACCATCGTGCTTCCTCTCGAGTGGAGACGGGTATGTCGGTGAACTTCTTGAGTTGCAGCAAGGGTGTGAAAGACCCTTTCGAAGTGCCAGAGGTTAGGTGTCATTAGTCTCCAGACGCCTCATCGGATATAGGCCTCATCTCGCCTGGAAGGGAGAACTTCCTGGATTGTCTCGAGTTGAGGCAGGTGTTCTCGAGTTACGACGGGGACCTCAGGGACCCGCCCCGGTGGCCTCAGGAGAGGCCAGTCCCCTTGCGAGGTGCTAGGGTGCCTCCCGAGATTCCTCTCCCGTCGATACCGGGGCCAAAAACCTTGTGTGGAGTCAGGGCCGGAACCGAGGATTCCTCTCAGGTGCTGACATGGATCTTTGGGTACTTCTGGAGTCTCCCCAGGGGAGTCAGGCCTCGTCACATGTGGGGGCATGCACGTGCGCTTTCCTTTCAGGCTGTAGCAGCAATGGCACGCTTCCCGTGGCGTGGATCAAAGGATCTGTGGTTTTCCCTCGAGGCTTTACCTCCAGGCTTTCCCACAGGGCTGTCCCACGTGCCACTGTGGTGTGAGTCGATCCTCGGCGTGAAAGATGAGCCAGTGCAGGGCAAAGAGATTCCTCTGGAATGGACTGAGACATCTGGGGGACTCTTGGAATGGTGGTACGACCACGGAATTCCTCTCGCCTTTCCTGTTGAGAGTGCCTCCTCTTGAGATGCGACGGGAACGCCGGGAATTCTTTCCCGTTGAAAGCAGGGAAAGGATCCCTCATCTCGAGCTTCGGGGGGGAAACGGGGCTCCTCTGGATGTGGGCGGGACCATCGTGCTTCCTCTCGAGTGGACACGGGTATGGTGGTGAACTTCTTGAGTTGCAGCAAGGGTATGAAAGACCCTTTCGAAGTTCCAGAGGTTAGGTGTCATTAGTCTCCAGACGCCTCATCGGAAATAGGCCTAATCTCGCATGGAAGGGAGAACTTCCTGGATTTTCTCGAGTTGCGGCAGTTGTTCTCGAGTTACGACGGGGACCTCAGGGACCCGCCCTGGTGGCCTCAGGAGAGGCCAGTCCCCATGCCAGTTGCTAGGGGGCCTCTCGGGATTCCTCTCCCGTCGATACCGAGGCCAAAAACCTTGTGTGGAGTAAGGGCCGGAACCGAGGATTCCTCTCAGGGGATGATATGGATCTTTGGGTACTTCTGGAGTCTCGCCAGGGGAGACAGGCCTCGTCTCGAGTGGAGGCATGCACGATCGCTTTCCTTCCAGGCTCTAGCAGCAATGTCACGCTTCCCGTCGCGTGGATCATAGGATCTGTGGTTTTCCCTCGAGGCTTTCCCTCGAGGCTTTCCCACAGGGCTGTCCCACGTGCCACCGTGGTGTGAGTCGATCCTCGGCGTGAAAGATGAGCCAGTGCAGGGCAAAGAGGTTCCTCTGCAATGGACTGAGACATCTGGGGAACTCTTGGAATGGTGGTACGACCATGGAGTTCCTCTCGCCTTTCCTGTTGAGAGTGCCTCCTCTTGAGATGCGACGGGAACGCCGGGAATTCTTTCCCGTTGAAAGCAGGGAAAGGATCCCTCATCTCGAGCTTCGAGGGGGAAACGGGGCTCCTCTGGATGTGGGCGGGACCATCGTGCTTCCTCTCGAGTGGAGACGGGTATGGCGGTGAACTTCTTGAGTTGCAGCAAGGGTGTGAAAGACCCTTTCGAAATTCCAGAGGTTAGGTGTCATTAGTCTCCAGACGCCTCATCGGAAATAGGCCTCATCTCGCCTGGAAGGGAGAACTTCCTGGATTTTCTCGAGTTGCGGCAGGTGTTCTCGAGTTTCGACGGGGACCTCAGGGACCCGCCCTGGTGGCCTCAGGAGAGGCCAGTCCCCATGCGAGTTGCTAGGGGGCCTCTCGGGATTCCTCTCCCGTCGATACCGGGGCCAAAAACCTTGTCTGGAGTCAGGGCCGGAACAGAGGATTTCTCTCATTGGCTAACACGGATCTTTGGGTATTTCTGGAGTCTCCCCAGGGGAGTCAGGCCTCGTCTCGAATGGGGGCATGCACGTGCGCTTTCCTTCCAGGCTGTAGCAGCAATGTCACGCTTCTCGTCGCCTGGATCAAAGGATCTGCGGTTTTCCCTCGAGGCTTTCCCTCGAGGCTTTCCCACAGGGCTGTCCCACGTGCCACCGTGGTGTGAGTCGATCCTCGGCGTGAAAGATGAGCCAGTGCAGGGCAAAGACGTTCCTCTGGAATGGAGTGAGACATCTGGGGGACTCTTGGAATGGTGGTACGACCATGGAGTTCCTCTCGCCTTTCCTGTTGAGAGTGCCTCCTCTTGAGATGCGACGGAACGCCGGGAATTCTTTGCTTTTAAAGCACGGAAAGGATCCCTCATCTCGAGCTACGAGGGGGAAACGGGGCTCCTCTGGATGTGGGTGGGACCATCGTGCTTCCTCTCGAGTGGAGACGGGTATGGCGGTGAACTTCTTGAGTTGCAGCAAGGGTGTGAAAGACCCTTTCGAAATTCCAGAGGTTAGGTGTCATTAGTCTCCAGACGCCTCATCGGAAATAGGCCTCATCTCGCCTGGAAGGGAGAACTTCCTGGATTTTCTCGAGTTGCGGCAGGTGTTCTCGAGTTACGACGGGGACCTCAGGGACCCGCCCTGGTGGCCTCAGGAGAGGCCAGTCCCCATGGGTGTTGCTATGGGGCCTCTCGGGATTCCTCTCCCGTCGATACCGGGGCCAAAAACCTTGTGTGGAGTCAGGGCCGGAACCGAGGATTCCTCTCAGGGGCTGACATGGATCTTTGGGTACTTCTGGAGTCTCCCCAGGGGAGTCAGGCCTCGTCTCGAGTGGGGGCATGCACGTGCACATTCCTTCCAGGCTGTAGCAGCAATGTCAAGCTTCCCGTGGCGTGGATCAAAGGATCTGTGGTTTTCCCTCGAGGCTTTCCCTCGAGGCTTTCCCACAGGGCTGTCCCACGTGCCACGGTGGTTTGAGTCGATCCTCGGCGTGAAAGATGAGCCAGTGCAGGGCAAAGAGGTTCCTCTGGAATGGAGTGAGACATCTGGGGGACTCTTGGAATGGTGGTACGACCATGGAGTTCCTCTCGCCTTTCCTGTTGAGAGTGCCTCCTCTTGAGATGCGACGGGAACGCCGGGAATACTTTCCCGTTGAAAGCAGGGAAAGGATCCCTCATCTCGAGCTCCGAGGGGGAAACGGGGCTCCTCTGGATGTGGGCGGGACCATCGTGCTTCCTCTCGAGTGGAGACGGGTATGTCGGTGAACTTCTTGAGTTGCAGCAAGGGTGTGAAAGACCCTTTCGAAGTGCCAGAGGTTAGGTGTCATTAGTCTCCAGACGCCTCATCGGATATAGGCCTCATCTCGCCTGGAAGGGAGAACTTCCTGGATTGTCTCGAGTTGAGGCAGGTGTTCTCGAGTTACGACGGGGACCTCAGGGACCCGCCCCGGTGGCCTCAGGAGAGGCCAGTCCCCTTGCGAGGTGCTAGGGTGCCTCCCGAGATTCCTCTCCCGTCGATACCGGGGCCAAAAACCTTGTGTGGAGTCAGGGCCGGAACCGAGGATTCCTCTCAGGTGCTGACATGGATCTTTGGGTACTTCTGGAGTCTCCCCAGGGGAGTCAGGCCTCGTCACATGTGGGGGCATGCACGTGCGCTTTCCTTTCAGGCTGTAGCAGCAATGGCACGCTTCCCGTGGCGTGGATCAAAGGATCTGTGGTTTTCCCTCGAGGCTTTACCTCCAGGCTTTCCCACAGGGCTGTCCCACGTGCCACTGTGGTGTGAGTCGATCCTCGGCGTGAAAGATGAGCCAGTGCAGGGCAAAGAGATTCCTCTGGAATGGACTGAGACATCTGGGGGACTCTTGGAATGGTGGTACGACCACGGAATTCCTCTCGCCTTTCCTGTTGAGAGTGCCTCCTCTTGAGATGCGACGGGAACGCCGGGAATTCTTTCCCGTTGAAAGCAGGGAAAGGATCCCTCATCTCGAGCTTCGGGGGGGAAACGGGGCTCCTCTGGATGTGGGCGGGACCATCGTGCTTCCTCTCGAGTGGACACGGGTATGGTGGTGAACTTCTTGAGTTGCAGCAAGGGTATGAAAGACCCTTTCGAAGTTCCAGAGGTTAGGTGTCATTAGTCTCCAGACGCCTCATCGGAAATAGGCCTAATCTCGCATGGAAGGGAGAACTTCCTGGATTTTCTCGAGTTGCGGCAGTTGTTCTCGAGTTACGACGGGGACCTCAGGGACCCGCCCTGGTGGCCTCAGGAGAGGCCAGTCCCCATGCCAGTTGCTAGGGGGCCTCTCGGGATTCCTCTCCCGTCGATACCGAGGCCAAAAACCTTGTGTGGAGTAAGGGCCGGAACCGAGGATTCCTCTCAGGGGATGATATGGATCTTTGGGTACTTCTGGAGTCTCGCCAGGGGAGACAGGCCTCGTCTCGAGTGGAGGCATGCACGATCGCTTTCCTTCCAGGCTCTAGCAGCAATGTCACGCTTCCCGTCGCGTGGATCATAGGATCTGTGGTTTTCCCTCGAGGCTTTCCCTCGAGGCTTTCCCACAGGGCTGTCCCACGTGCCACCGTGGTGTGAGTCGATCCTCGGCGTGAAAGATGAGCCAGTGCAGGGCAAAGAGGTTCCTCTGGGATGGACTGAGACATCTGGGGGACTCTTGGAATGGTGGTACGACCATGGAGTTCCTCTCGTCTTTCCTGTTGAGAGTGCCTCCTCTTGAGATGCGACGGGAACGCCGGGAATTCTTCCCGTTGAAAGCAGGGAAAGGATCCCTCATCTCGAGCTACGAGGGGGAAACGGGGCTCCTCTGGATGTGGGCGGGACCATCGTGCTTCCTCTCGAGTGGAGACGGGTATGGTGGTGAACTTCTTGAGTTGCAGCAAGGGTGTGAAAGACCCTTTCGAAATTCCAGAGGTTAGGTGTCATTAGTCTCCAGACGCCTCATCGGAAATAGGCCTCATCTCGCCTGGAAGGGAGAACTTCCTGGATTTTCTCGAGTTGCGGCAGGTGTTCTCGAGTTACGACGGGGACCTCAGGGACCCGCCCTGGTGGCCTCAGGAGAGGCCAGTCCCCATGCGAGTTGCTAGGGGGCCTCTCGGGTTTCCTCTCCCATTGATACCTGGGCCAAAAACCTTGTGTGGAGTCAGGGCCGGAACCGAGGATTCCTCTCAGGGGCTGATATGGATCTTTGGGTACTTCTGGAGTCTCCGCAGGGGAGTCAGGCCTCGTTTCGAGTGGGGGCATGCACGTGCGCTTTCATTCCAGGCTGTAGCAGCAATGTCACGCTTCCCGTCGCGTGGATCAAAGGATCTGTGGTTTTCCCTCGAGGCTTTCCCTCGAGGCTTTCCCAAAGGGCTGTCCCACATGCCACCGTGGTGTGAGTCGATCCTCGGCGTGAAAGATGAGCCAGTGCAGGGCAAAGAGGTTCCTCTGCAATGGACTGAGACATCTGGGGGACTCTTGGAATGGTGGTACGACCATGGAGTTCCTCTCGCCTTTCCTTTTGAGAGTGCCTCCTCTTGAGATGCGACGGGAACGCCGGGAATTCTTTCCCATTGAAAGCAGGGAAAGGATCCCTCATCTCGAGCTACGAGGGGGAAACGGGGCTCCTCTGGATGTGGGCGGGACCATCGTGCTTCCTCTCGAGTGGAGACGGGTATGGCGGTGAACTTCTTGAGTTGCAGCAAGGGTGTGAAAGACCCTTTCGAAGTTCCAGAGGTTAGGTGTCATTAGTCCACAGACGCCTCATCAGAAATAGGCCTCATCTCGCCTGGAAGGGAGAACTTCCTGGATTTTCTCGAGTTGCGGCAGGTGTTCTCGCGTTACGACCGGGACCTCAGGGACCCGCCCTGGTGGCCTCAGGAACGGCCAGTCCCCATGCGAGTTGCTAGGGGGCCTCTCGGGATTCCTCTCCCGTCGATACCGGGGCCAAAAACCTTGTGTGGAGTCAGGGCCGGAACCGTGGATTCCTCTCAGGGGCTGACATGGATCTTTGGGTACTTCTGGAGTCTCCCCAGGGGAGTCAGGCCTCGTCTCGAGTGGGGGCATGCACGTGCGCTTTCCTTCCAGGCTGTAGCAGCAATGTCACTCTTCCCGTCGCGTGAATCAAAGGATCTGTGGTTTTCCCTCGAGACTTTCCCTCGAGGCTTTCCCACAGGGCTGTCCCACGTGCCACCGTGGTGTGAGTCGATCCTCGGCGTGAAAGATGAGCCAGTGCAGGGCAAAGAGTATCCTCTGGAATGGAATGAGACATCTGGGGGACTCTTGGAATGGTGGTACGACCATGGAGTTCCTCTCGTCTTTCCTGTTGAGAGTGACTCCTCTTGAGATGCGACGGGAACGCCGGGAATTCTTTCCCGTTGAAAGCAGGGAAAGGATCTCTCATCTCGAGCTACGAGGGGGAAACGGGGCTCCTCTGGATGTGGGCGGGACCATCGTGCTTCCTCTCGAGTCGAGACGGGTATGGTGGTGAACTTCTTGAGTTGCAGCAAGGGTGTGAAAGACCCTTTCGAAGTTCCAGAGGTTAGGTGTCATTATTCTCCAGACGCCTCATCGGAAATAGGCCTCATCTCGCTTGGAAGGGAGAACTTCCTGGATTTTCTCGAGTTGCGGCAGGTGTTCTCGAGTTACGACGGGGACCTCAGGGACCCTCCCTGGTGGCCTCAGGAGAGGCCAGTCCCCATGCAAGTTGCTAGGGGGCCTCTCGGGATTCCTCTCCCGTCGATACCGGGGCCAAAAACCTTGTGTGGAGTCAGGGCCGGAACCGAGGATTCCTCTCATGGGCTGACATGGATCTGTGGGTACTTCTGGAGTCTCCCCAGGGGAGTCAGGCCTCGTCTCGAGTCGGGGCATGCACGTGCGCTTTCCTTCCAGGCTGTAGCAGCAATGTCACGCTTCCCGTGGCGTGGATCATAGGATCTGTGGTTTTCCCTCGAGGCTTTCCCTCCAGGCTTTCCCACAGGGCTGTCCCACGTGCCACCGTGGTGTGAGTCGATCCTCGGCGTGAAAGATGAGCCAGTGCAGGGCAAAGAGGTTCCTCTGGAATGGACTGAGACATCTGGGGGACTCTTGGAATGGTGGTACTACCATGGAGTTCCTCTCGCCTTTCCTGTTGAGAGTGCCTCCTCTTGAGATGCGACGGGAACTCTGGGAATTCTTTCCCGTTGAAAGCAGGGAAAGGATCCCTCATCTCGAGCTACGAGGGGGAAACGGGGCTCCTCTGGATGTGGGCGGGACCATCGTGCTTCCTCTCGAGTGGACACGGGTATGGCGGTGAACTTCTTGAGTTGCAGCAAGGGTGTGAAAGACCCTTTCGAAGCTCCAGAGGTTAGGTGTCATTAGTCTCCAGACGCCTCATCGGAAATAGGCCTCATCTCGCCTGGAAGGGAGAACTTCCTGGATTTTCTCTAGTTGCGGCAGGTGCTCTCGAGTTACGACGGGGACCTCAGGGACCCGCCCTGGTGGCCTCAGGAGAGGCCAGTCCCCATGCGAGTTGCTAGGGGGCCTCTCGGGATTCCTCTCCCGTCGATACCGTGGCCAAAAAGCTTGTGTGAAGTCAGGGCCGGAACCGAGGATTCCTCTCAAGGGTGACATGGATCTTTGGGTACTTCTGGAGTCTCCCCAGGGGAGTCAGGCCTTGTCTCGAGTGGGGGCATGCACATGCGCTTTCCTTCCAGGCTGTAGCAGCAATGTCACGCTTCCCGTCGCGTGGATCAAAGGATCTGTGCTTTTCCCTCGAGGCTTTCCCTCGAGGCTTTCCCACAGGGCTGTCCCACGTGCAACCGTGGTGTGAGTCGATCCTCGGCGTGAAAGATGAGCCAGTGCAGGGCAAAGAGGTTCCTCTGTAATGGACTGAGACATCTGGGGGACTCTTGGAATGGTGGTACGACCATGGAGTTCCTCTCGCCTTTCCTGTTGAGAGTGCCTCCTCTTGAGAAGCGACGGGAACGCCGGGAATTCTTTCCCGTTGAAAGCAGGGAAAGGATCCCTCATCTCGAGCTACGAGGGGGAAACGGGGCTCCTCTGGATGTGGGTGGGACCATCGTGCTTCCTCTCGAGTGGAGACGGGTATGGCGGTGAACTTCTTGAGTTGCAGCAAGGGTGTGAAAGACCCTTTCGAAATTCCAGAGGTTAGGTGTCATTAGTCTCCAGACGCCTCATCGGAAATAGGCCTCATCTCGCCTGGAAGGGAGAACTTCCTGGATTTTCTCGAGTTGCGGCAGGTGTTCTCGAGTTACGACGGGGACCTCAGGGACCCGCCCTGGTGGCCTCAGGAGAGGCCAGTCCCCATGCGAGTTGCTAGGGGGCCTCTCGGGATTCCTCTCCCGTCGATACCGGGGCCAAAAACCTTGTGTGGAGTCAGGGCCGGAACCGAGGATTCTTCTCAGGGGCTGACATGGATCTTTGGGTACTTCTGGAGTCTCCTCAGGGGAGTCAGGCCTCGTCTCGAGTGGGGGCATGCACGTGCGCTTTTCTTCCAGGCTGTAGCAGCAATGTCACGCTTCCCGTTTCGTGGATCAAAGGATCTGTGGTTTTCCCTCGAGGCTTTCACTCGAGGCTTTCCCACAGGGCTGTCCCACGTGCCACCGTGGTGTGAGTCGATCCTCGGCGTGAAAGATGAGCCAGTGCAGGGCAAAGAGGTTCCTCTGGAATGGACTGAGACATCTGGGGGACTCTTGGAATGGTGGTACGACCATGGAGTTCCTCTCGCCTTTCCTGTTGAGAGTGCATCCTCTTGAGATGCGACAGGAACGCCGGGAATTCTTTCCCGTTGAAAGCAGGGAAGGGATCCCTCATCTCGAGCTACGAGGGGGAAACGGGGCTCCTCTGGATGTGGGCGGGACCATCGTGCTTCCTCTCGAGTGGAAACGGGTATGGCGGTGAGCTTCTTGAGTTGCAGCAAGGGTGTGAAAGACCCTTTCGAAGTTCCAGAGGTTAGGTGTCATTAGTCTCCAGACGCCTCATCGGAAATAGGCCTCATCTCGCCTGGAAGGGAGAACTTCCTGGATTTTCTCGAGTTGCGGCAGGTGTTCTCGAGTTACGACGGGGACCTCAGGGACCCGCCCTGGTGGCCTCAGGAGAGGCCAGTCCCCATGCGATTTGCTTGGGGGCCTCTCGGGATTCCTCTCCCGTCGATACCGGGGCCAAAAACCTTGTGTGGAGTCAGGGCCGGAATCGAGGATTCCTCTCAGGGGCTGACATGGATCTTTGGGTACTTCTGGAGTCTCCCCAGGGGAGTCAGGCCTCGTCTCGTGTGGGGGCATGCACGTGCGCTTTCCTTCCAGGCTGTAGCAGCAATGTCACGCTTCCCGTGGCGTAGATCAAAGGATCTGTGGTTTTCCCTCGAGGCTGTCCCTCGAGGCTTTCCCACAGGGCTGACCCACGTGCCACCGTGGTGTGAGTCGATCCTCGGCGTGAAAGATGAGCCAGTGCAGGGCAAAGAGGTTCCTCTGGGATGGACTGAGACATCTGGGGGACTCTTGGAACGGTGGTACGACCATGGAGTTCCTCTCGCCTTTCCTGTTGAGAGTGCCTCCTCTTGAGATGGGACGGGAACGCCGGGAAAAATTTCCCGTTGAAAGCAGGGAAAGGATCCCTCATCTCGAGCTACGAGGGGGAAACGGAGCTCCTCTGGATGTGTGCGGGACCATCGTGCTTCCTCTCGAGTGGAGACGGGTATGGCGGTGAACTTCTTGAGTTGCAGCAAGGGTGTGAAAGACCCTTTCGAAGTTCCAGAGGTTAGGTGTCATTAGTCTCCAGACGCCTCATCGGAAATAGGCCTCATCTCGCCTGGAAGGGAGAACTTCCTGGATTTTCTCGAGTTGCGGCAGGTGTTCTCGAGTTACGACGGGGACCTCAGGGACCCGCCCTGGTGGCCTCCGGAGAGGCCAGTCCCCATGCGAGTTGCTAGGGGGCCTCTCGGGATTCCTCTCCCGTCGATACCGGGGCCAAAAACCTTGTGTGGAGTCAGGGCCTGAACCGAGGATTCTTCTCAGGGGCTGACATGGATCTTTGTGTACTTCTGGAGTCTCCCCAGGGGAGTCAGGCCTCGTCTCGAGTGGGGGCATGGACGTGCGCTTTTCTTCCAGGCTGTAGCAGCAATGTCACGCTTCCCGTCGCATGGATCAAAGGATCTGTGGTTTTCCCTCGAGGCTTTCACTCGAGGCTTTCCCACAGGGCTGTCCCACGTGCCACCGTGGTGTGAGTCGATCCTCGGCGTGAAAGATGAGCCAGTGCATGTCAAAGAGGTTCCTCTGAAATGGACTGAGACATCTGGGGGACTCTTGGAATGGTGGTACGACCATGGAGTTCCTCTCGCCTTTCCTGTTGAGAGTGCCTCCTCTTGAGATGCGACGGGAATGCCAAGAATTCTTTCCCATTGAAAGCAGGGATTGGATCCCTCATCTCGAGCTACGAGGGGGAAACCGGGCTCCTCTGGATGTGGGCGGGACCATCGTGCTTCCTCTCGAGTGGAGACGGGTATGGCGGTGAACTTCTTGAGTTGCAGCAAGGGTGTGAAAGACCCTTTCGAAGTTCCAGAGGTTAGGTGTCATTAGTCTGCAGACGCCTCATCGGAAATAGGCCTCATCTCGCCTGGAAGGGAGAACTTCCTGGATTTTCTCGAGTTGCGGCAGGTGTTCTCGAGTTACGACGGGGACCTCAGGGACCCGCCCTGGTGGCCTCAGGAGAGGCCAGTCCCCATGCGAGTTGCTAGGGAGCCTCTCGGGATTCCTCTCCCGTCGATACCGGGGCCAAAAACCTTGCGTGGAGTCAGGGCCGGAACCGAGGATTCCTCTCAGGGGCTGACATGGATCTTTGGGTACTTGTGAAGTCTCCCCAGGGGAGTCAGGCCTCGTCTCTAGTGGGGGCATGCACGTGCGCTTTCCTTCCACGCTGTAGCAGCAATGTCACGCTTCCCGTCGCGTGGATCAAAGGATCTGTGCTTTTCCCTCGAGGCTTTCCCTCGAGGCTTTCCCACAGGGCTGTCCCACGTGCCACCGTGGTGTGAGTCGATCCTCGGCGTGAAAGATGAGCCAGTGCAGGGCAAAGAGGTTCCTCTGGAATGGACTGAGATATCTGGGGGACTCTTGGAATGGTGGTACGACCATGGAGTTCCTCTCGCCTTTCCTGTTGAGAGTGCCTCCTCTTGAGATGCGTCGGGAACGCCGGGAATTCTTTCCCGTTGAAAGCAGGGAAAGGATCCCTCATCTCGAGCTACGAGGGTGAAACGGGGCTCCTCTGGATGTGGGCGGGACCATCGTGCTTCCTCTCGAGTGGAGACGGGTATGGCGGTGAACTTCTTGAGTTGCAGCAAGGGTGTGAAAGACCCTTTCGAAGTTCCAGAGGTTAGGTGTCATTAGTCTCCAGACGCCTCATCGGAAATAGGCCTCATCTCGCCTGGAAGGGAGAACTTCCTGGATTTTCTCGAGTTGCGGCAGGTGTTCTCGAGTTACGACGGGGACCTCAGGGACCCGCCCTGGTGGCCTCAGGAGAGGCCAGTCCCCATGCGAGTTGCTAGGGGGCCTCTCGGGATTCCTCTCCCGTCGATACCGGGGCCATAAACCTTGTGTGGATTCAGGGCCGGAACCGAGGATTCCTCTCAGGGGCTGACATGGATCCTTGGGTACTTCTGGAGTCTCCCCAGGGGAGTCAGGCCTCGTCTCGAGTCGGGGCATGCACGTGAGCTTTCCTTCCAGGCTGTAGCAGCAATGTCACGCTTCCCGTGGCGTGGATCAAAGGATCTGTGGTTTTCCCTCGAGGCTTTCCCTCGAGGCTTTCCCACAGGGCTGTCCCACGTGCCACCGTGGTGTGAGTCGATCCTCGGCGTGAAAGATGAGCCAGTGCAGGGCAAAGAGGTTCCTCTGGAATGGACTGAGACATCTGGGGGACTCTTGGAATGGTGGTACTACCATGGAGTTCCTCTCGCCTTTCCTGTTGAGAGTGCCTCCTCTTGAGATGCGACGGGAACGCTGGGAATTCTTTCCCGTTGAAAGCAGGGAAAGGATCCCTCATCTCGAGCTACGAGGGGGAAACGGAGCTCCTCTGGATGTGGGCTGGACCATCGTGCTTCCTCTCGAGTGGACACGGGTATGGCGGTGAACTTCTTGAGTTGCAGCAAGGGTGTGAAAGACCCTTTCGAAGCTCCAGAAGTTAGGTGTCATTAGTCTCCAGACGCCTCATCAGAAATAGGCCTCATCTCGCCTGGAAGGGAGAACTTCCTGGATTTTCTCGAGTTGCGGCAGGTGTTCTCGAGTTACGACGGGGACCTCAGGGACCCGCCCTTGTGGCCTCAGGAGAGGCCAGTCCCCATGCGAGTTGCTAGGGGGCCTCTCGGGATTCCTCTCCCGTCGATACCGGGGCCAAAAACCTTGTGTGGAGTCAGGGCCGGAACGGAGGATTCCTCTCAGGGGTGACATGGATCTTTGGGTACTTCTGGAGTCTCCCCAGGGGAGTCAGGCCTTGTCTCGAGTGGGGGCATGCACGTGCACTTTCCTTCCAGGCTGTAGCAGCAATGTCACGCTTCCCGTGGCCTGGATCAAAGGATCTGTGGTTTTCCCTCGAGGCTTTCCCTCGAGGCTTTCCCACAGGGCTGTCCCACGTGCCACCGTGGTGTGAGTCGATCCTCGGCGTGAAAGATGAGCCAGTGCAGGGCAAAGAAGTTCCTCTGGAATGGGCTGAGACATCTGGGGGACTCTTGGAATGGTGGTACGACCATGGAGTTCCTCTCGCCTTTCCTGTTGAGAGTGCCTCCTCTTGAGATGCGACGGGAACACCGGGAATACTTTCCCGTTGAAAGCAGGGAAAGGATCCCTCATCTCGAGCTACTAGGGGGAAACGGGGCTCCTCTGGATGTGGGCGGGACCATCTTGCTTCCTCTCGAGTGGAGACGGGTATGGCGGTGAACTTCTTGAGTTGCAGCAAGGGTGTGAAAGACCCTTTCGAAGTGCCAGAGGTTAGGTGTCATTAGTCTCCAGACGCCTCATCGGAAATAGGCCTCATCTCGCCTGGAAGGGAGAACTTCCTGGATTGTCTCGAGTTGAGGCAGGTGTTCTCGAGTTACGATGGGGACCTCAGGGACCCGCCCCGGTGGCCTCAGGAGAGGCCAGTCCCCTTGCGAGGTGCTAGGGTGCCTCCCGAGATTCCTCTCCCGTCGATACCTCGGCCAAAAACCTTGGGTGGAGTCAGGGCCGGAACCGAGGATTCCTCTCAGGGGCTGACATGGATATTTGGGTACTTCTGGAGTCTCCCCAGGGGAGTCAGGCCTCGTCACGAGTGGGGGCATGCACGTGCGCTTTCCTTCCAGGCTGTAGCAGCAATGTCACGCTTCCCGTCGCGTGGATCAAAGGATCTGTGGTTTTCCCTCGAGGCTTTCCCTCCAGGCTTTCCCACAGGGCTGTCCCACGTGCCACTGTGGTGTGAGTCGATCCTCGGCGTGAAAGATGAGCCAGTGCAGGGCAAAGAGGTTCCTCTGAAATGGACTGAGACATCTGGGGGACTCTTGGAATGGTGGTACGACCACGGAATTCCTCTCGCCTTTCCTGTTGAGAGTGCCTCCTCTTGAGATGCGACGGGAAAGCAGGGAATTCTTTCCCGTTGAAAGCAGTGAAAGGATCCCTCATCTCGAGCTTCGAGGGGGAAACGGGGCTCCTCTGGATGTGGGCGGGACCATCGTGCTTCCTCTCGAGTGGAGACGGGTATGGCGGTGAACTTCTTGAGTTGCAGCAAGGGTGTGAAAGACCCTTTCGAAGTTCCAGAGGTTAGGTGTCATTAGTCTCCAGACGCCTCATCGGAAATAGGCCTCATCTCGCCTGGAAGGGAGAACTTCCTGGATTTTCTCGAGTTGCGACAGGTGTTCTCGAGTTACGACGGGGACCTCAGGGACCTGCCCTGTTGGCCTCAGGAACGGCCAGTCCCCATGCGAGTTGCTAGGGGGCCTCTCGGGATTCCTCTCCCGTCGATAACGGGGCCAAAAACCTTGTGTGGAGTCAGGGCCGGAACCGAGGATTCCTCTCAAGGGGTTACATGGATCTTTGGTTACTTCTGGAGTCTCCCCAGGGGAGTCAGGCCTCGTCTCGAGTGGGGGCATGCACGTGCGCTTTCCTTCCAGGCTGTAGCAGCAATGTCACGCTTCCTGTCGCGTGGATCAAAGGATCTGTGGTTTTCCCTCGAGGCTTTCCCTCGAGGCTTTCCCACAGGGCTGTCCCACGTGCCACCGTGGTGTGAGTCGATCCTCGGCGTGAAAGTTGAGCCAGTGTAGGGCAAAGAGGTTCCTCTGGAATGGACTGAGATATCTGGGGGACTCTTGGAAGGGTGGTACGACCATGGAGTTCCTCTCGCCTTTCCTGTTGAGAATGCCTCCTCTTGAGATGCGACGGGAACGCCGGGAATTCTTTCCCGTTGAAAGCAGGGAAAGGATCCCTCATCTCGAGCTACGAGGGGGAAACGGGGCTCCTCTGGATGTGGGCGGGACCATCGTGCTTCCTCTCGAGTGGAGACGGGTATGGCGGTGAACTTCTTGAGTTGCAGCAAGGGTGTGAAAGACCCTTTCGAAGTTCCAGAGGTTAGGTGTCATTAGTCTCCAGACGCCTCATCGGAAATAGGCCTCATCTCCCCTGGAAGGGAGAACTTCCTGGATTTTCTCGAGTTGCGGCAGGTGTTCTCGAGTTACGACGGGGACCTCAGGGACCCGCCCTGGTGGCCTCAGGAGAGGCCAGTCCCCATGCGAGTTGCTAGGGGGCCTCTCGGGATTCCTCTCCCGTCGATACCGGGGCCATAAACCTTGTGTGGAGTCAGGGCCGGAACCGCGGATTTCTCTCAGGGGCTGATATGGATCTTTGGGTACTTCTGGAGTCTCCCCAGGGGAGTGAGGCCTCGTCTCGAGTGGGGGCATGCACGTGCGCTTTCCTTCCAGGCTGTAGCAGAAATGTCACGCTTCCCGTGGCTTGGATCAATGGATCTGTGATTTTCCCTAGAGGCTTTCCCTCGAGGCTTTCCCACAGGGCTGTCCCACGTGCCACCGTGGTGTGAGTCGATCCTTGGCGTGAAAGATGAGTCAGTGCAGGGCAAAGAGGTTCCTCAGGAATGGACTGAGACATCTGGGGGACTCTTGGAATGGTGGTACGACCATGGAGTTCCTCTCGCCTTTCCTGTTGAGAATGCCTCCTCTTGAGATGCGACCGGAACGCCGGGAATTCTTTCCCGTTGAAAGCAGGGAAAGGATCCCTCATCTCGAGCTACGAGGGGGAAACGGGGCTCCTCTGGATGTGGGCGGGACCATCGTGCTTCCTCTCGAGTGGAGACGGGTATGGCGGTGAACTTCTTGAGTTGCAGCAAGGGTGTGAAAGACCCTTTCGAAGTTCCAGAGGTTAGGTGTCATTAGTCTCCAGACGCCTCATCGGAAATAGGCCTCATCTCGCCTGGAAGGGAGAACTTCCTGGATTTTCTCGAGTTGCGACAGGTGTTCTCGAGTTACGACGGGGACCTCAGGGACCCGCCCTGTTGGCCTCCGGAACCGCCAGTCCCCATGCGAGTTGCTAGGGGGCCTCTCGGGATTCCTCTCCCGTCGATACCGGGGCCAAAAACCTTGTGTGGAGTCAGGGCCGGAACCGAGGATTCCTCTCAAGGGGTTACATGGATCTTTGGGTACTTCTGGAGTCTCCCCAGGGGAGTCAGGCCTCTTCTCGAGTGGGGGCATGCACGTGCGCTTTCCTTCCAGGCTGTAGCAGCAATGTCACGCTTCCCGTCGCGTGGAACAAAGGATCTGTGGTTTTCCCTCGAGGCTTTCCCTCGAGGCTTTCCCACAGGGCTGTCCCACGTGCCACCGTGGTGTGAGTCGATCCTCGGCGTGAAAGTTGAGCCAGTGCAGGGCAAAGAGGTTCCTCTGGAATGGACTGAGATATCTGGGGGACTCTTGGAAGGGTGGTACGACCATGGAGTTCCTCTCGCCTTTCCTGTTGAGAATGCCTCCTCTTGAGATGCGACGGGAACGCCGGGAATTCTTTCCCGTTGAAAGCAGGGAAAGGATCCCTCATCTCGAGCTACGAGGGGGAAACGGGGCTCCTCTGGATGTGGGCGGGACCATCGTGCTTCCTCTCGAGTGGAGACGGGTATGGCGGTGAACTTCTTGAGTTGCAGCAAGGGTGTGAAAGACCCTTTCGAAGTTCCAGAGGTTAGGTGTCATTAGTCTCCAGACGCCTCATCGGAAATAGGCCTCATCTCGCCTGGAAGGGAGAACTTCCTGGATTTTCTCGAGTTGCGGCAGGTGTTCTCGAGTTACGACGGGGACCTCAGGGACCCGCCCTGTTGGCCTCAGGAACGGCCAGTCCCCATGCGAGTTGCTAGGGGGCCTCTCGGGATTCCTCTCCCGTCGATACCGGGGCCAAAAACCTTGTGTGGAGTCAGGGCCGGAACCGAGGATTCCTCTCAAGGGGTTACATGGATCTTTGGGTACTTCTGGAGTCTCCCCAGGGGAGTCAGGCCTCGTCTCGAGTGGGGGCATGCACGTGCGCTTTCCTTGCAGGCTGTAGCAGCAATGTCACGCTTCCCGTCGCGTGGATCAAAGGATCTGTGGTTTTCCCTCGAGGCTTTCCCTCGAGGATTTCCCACAGGGCTGTCCCACGTGCCACCGTGGTGTGAGTCGATCCTCGGCGTGAAAGATGAGCCAGTGCAGGGCAAAGAGGTTCCTGTGGAATGGACTGAGACATCTGGGGGACTCTTGGAATGGTGGTACGACCATGGAGTTCCTCTCGCCTTTCCTGTTGAGAATGCCTCCTCTTGAGATGCGACGGGAACGCCGGGAATTCTTTCCCGTTGAAAGCAGGGAAAGGATCCCTCATCTCGAGCTACGAGGGGGAAACGGGGCTCCTCTGGATGTGGGCGGGACCATCGTGCTTCCTCTCGAGTGGAGACGGGTATGGCGGTGAACTTCTTGAGTTGCAGCAAGGGTGTGAAAGACCCTTTCGAAGTTCCAGAGGTTAGGTGTCATTAGTCTCCAGACGCCTCATCGGAAATAGGCCTCATCTCGCCTGGAAGGGAGAACTTCCTGGATTTTCTCGAGTTGCGGCAGGTGTTCTCGAGTTACGACGGGGACCTCAGGGACCCGCCCTGGTGGCCTCAGGAGAGGCCAGTCCCCATGCGAGTTGCTAGGGGGCCTCTCGGGATTCCTCTCCCATCGATACCGGGGCCATAAACCTTGTGTGGATTCAGGGCCGGAACCGAGGATTCCTCTCAGGGGCTGACATGGATCTTTGGGTACTTCTGGAGTCTCCCCAGGGGAGTCAGGCCTCGTCTCGAGTCGGGGCATGCACGTGAGCTTTCCTTCCAGGCTGTAGCAGCAATGTCACGCTTCCCGTGGCGTGGATCAAAGGATCTGTGGTTTTCCCTCGAGGCTTTCCCTCGAGGCTTTCCCACAGGGCTGTCCCACGTGCCACCGTGGTGTGAGTCGATCCTCGGCGTGAAAGATGAGCCAGTGCAGGGCAAAGAGGTTCCTCTGGAATGGACTGAGACATCTGGGGGACTCTTGGAATGGTGGTACTACCATGGAGTTCCTCTCGCCTTTCCTGTTGAGAGTGCCTCCTCTTGAGATGCGACGGGAACGCTGGGAATTCTTTCCCGTTGAAAGCAGGGAAAGGATCCCTCATCTCGAGCTACGAGGGGGAAACGGAGCTCCTCTGGATGTGGGCTGGACCATCGTGCTTCCTCTCGAGTGGACACGGGTATGGCGGTGAACTTCTTGAGTTGCAGCAAGGGTGTGAAAGACCCTTTCGAAGCTCCAGAAGTTAGGTGTCATTAGTCTCCACACGCCTCATCAGAAATAGGCCTCATCTCGCCTGGAAGGGAGAACTTCCTGGATTTTCTCGAGTTGTGGCAGGTGTTCTCGAGTTACGACGGGGACCTCAGGGACCCGCCCTTGTGGCCTCAGGAGAGGCCAGTCCCCATGCGAGTTGCTAGGGGGCCTCTCGGGATTCCTCTCCCGTCGATACCGGGGCCAAAAACCTTGTGTGGAGTCAGGGCCGGAACGGAGGATTCCTCTCAGGGGTGACATGGATCTTTGGGTACTTCTGGAGTCTCCCCAGGGGAGTCAGGCCTTGTCTCGAGTGGGGGCATGCACGTGCACTTTCCTTCCAGGCTGTAGCAGCAATGTCACGCTTCCCGTGGCCTGGATCAAAGGATCTGTGGTTTTCCCTCGAGGCTTTCCCTCGAGGCTTTCCCACAGGGCTGTCCCACGTGCCACCGTGGTGTGAGTCGATCCTCGGCGTGAAAGATGAGCCAGTGCAGGGCAAAGAAGTTCCTCTGGAATGGGCTGAGACATCTGGGGGACTCTTGGAATGGTGGTACGACCATGGAGTTCCTCTTGCCTTTCCTGTTGAGAGTGCCTCCTCTTGAGATGCGACGGGAACACCGGGAATACTTTCCCGTTGAAAGCAGGGAAAGGATCCCTCATCTCGAGCTACTAGGGGGAAACGGGGCTCCTCTGGATGTGGGCGGGACCATCGTGCTTCCTCTCGAGTGGAGACGGGTATGGCGGTGAACTTCTTGAGTTGCAGCAAGGGTGTGAAAGACCCTTTCGAAGTGCCAGAGGTTAGGTGTCATTAGTCTCCAGACGCCTCATCGGAAATAGGCCTCATCTCGCCTGGAAGGGAGAACTTCCTGGATTGTCTCGAGTTGAGGCAGGTGTTCTCGAGTTACGATGGGGACCTCAGGGACCCGCCCCGGTGGCCTCAGGAGAGGCCAGTCCCCTTGCGAGGTGCTAGGGTGCCTCCCGAGATTCCTCTCCCGTCGATACCTCGGCCAAAAACCTTGGGTGGAGTCAGGGCCGGAACCGAGGATTCCTCTCAGGGGCTGACATGGATCTTTGGGTATTTCTGGAGTCTCCCCAGGGGAGTCAGGCCTCGTCACGAGTGGGGGCATGCACGTGCGCTTTCCTTCCAGGCTGTAGCAGCAATGTCACGCTTCCCGTCGCGTGGATCAAAGGATCTGTGGTTTTCCCTCGAGGCTTTCCCTCCAGGCTTTCCCACAGGGCTGTCCCACGTGCCACTGTGGTGTGAGTCGATCCTCGGCGTGAAAGATGAGCCAGTGCAGGGCAAAGAGGTTCCTCTGAAATGGACTGAGACATCTGGGGGACTCTTGGAATGGTGGTACGACCATGGAGTTCCTCTCGCCTTTCCTGTTGAGAGTGCCTCCTCTTGAGATGCGACGGGAAAGCAGGGAATTCTTTCCCGTTGAAAGCAGTGAAAGGATCCCTCATCTCGAGCTTCGAGGGGGAAACGGGGCTCCTCTGGATGTGGGCGGGACCATCGTGCTTCCTCTCGAGTGGAGACGGGTATGGCGGTGAACTTCTTGAGTTGCAGCAAGGGTATGAAAGACCCTTTCGAAGTTCCAGAGGTTAGGTGTCATTAGTCTCCAGACGCCTCATCGGAAATAGGCCTCATCTCGCCTGGAAGGGAGAACTTCCTGGATTTTCTCGAGTTGCGACAGGTGTTCTCGAGTTACGACGGGGACCTCAGGGACCTGCCCTGTTGGCCTCAGGAACGGCCAGTCCCCATGCGAGTTGCTAGGGGGCCTCTCGGGATTCCTCTCCCGTCGATAACGGGGCCAAAAACCTTGTGTGGAGTCAGGGCCGGAACCGAGGATTCCTCTCAAGGGGTTACATGGATCTTTGGGTACTTCTGGAGTCTCCCCAGGGGAGTCAGGCCTCGTCTCGAGTGGGGGCATGCACGTGCGCTTTCCTTCCAGGCTGTAGCAGCAATGTCACGCTTCCTGTCGCGTGGATCAAAGGATCTGTGGTTTTCCCTCGAGGCTTTCCCTCGAGGCTTTCCCACAGGGCTGTCCCACGTGCCACCGTGGTGTGAGTCGATCCTCGGCGTGAAAGTTGAGCCAGTGTAGGGCAAAGAGGTTCCTCTGGAATGGACTGAGATATCTGGGGGACTCTTGGAAGGGTGGTACGACCATGGAGTTCCTCTCGCCTTTCCTGTTGAGAATGCCTCCTCTTGAGATGCGACGGGAACGCCGGGAATTCTTTCCCGTTGAAAGCAGGGAAAGGATCCCTCATCTCGAGCTACGAGGGGGAAACGGGGCTCCTCTGGATGTGGGCGGGACCATCGTGCTTCCTCTCGAGTGGAGACGGGTATGGCGGTGAACTTCTTGAGTTGCAGCAAGGGTGTGAAAGACCCTTTCGAAGTTCCAGAGGTTAGGTGTCATTAGTCTCCAGACGCCTCATCGGAAATAGGCCTCATCTCCCCTGGAAGGGAGAACTTCCTGGATTTTCTCGAGTTGCGGCAGGTGTTCTCGAGTTACGACGGGGACCTCAGGGACCCGCCCTGGTGGCCTCAGGAGAGGCCAGTCCCCATGCGAGTTGCTAGGGGGCCTCTCGGGATTCCTCTCCCGTCGATACCGGGGCCATAAACCTTGTGTGGAGTCAGGGCCGGAACCGCGGATTTCTCTCAGGGGCTGATATGGATCTTTGGGTACTTCTGGAGTCTCCCCAGGGGAGTGAGGCCTCGTCTCGAGTGGGGGCATGCACGTGCGCTTTCCTTCCAGGCTGTAGCAGAAATGTCACGCTTCCCGTGGCTTGGATCAATGGATCTGTGATTTTCCCTAGAGGCTTTCCCTCGAGGCTTTCCCACAGGGCTGTCCCACGTGCCACCGTGGTGTGAGTCGATCCTTGGCGTGAAAGATGAGTCAGTGCAGGGCAAAGAGCTTCCTCAGGAATGGACTGAGACATCTGGGGGACTCTTGGAATGGTGGTACGACCATGGAGTTCCTCTCGCCTTTCCTGTTGAGAGTGCCTCCTCTTGAGATGCGACGGGAACGCCGGGAATGCTTTCCCGTTGAAAGCAGGGAAAGGATCCCTCATCTCGAGCTGCGAGGGGGAAACGGGGCTCCTCTGGATTTGGGCGGGACCATCGTGCTTCCTCTCGAGTGGAGACGGGTATGGCGGTGAACTTCTTGAGTTGCATCAAGGGTGTGAAAGACCCTTTCGAAGTTCCAAAGGTTAGGTGTCATTAGTCTCCAGACGCCTCATCGGAAATAGGCCTCATCTCGCCTGGAAGGGAGAACTTCCTGGATTTTCTCGAGTTGCGGCAGGTGTTCTCAAGTTACGACGGGGACCTCAGGGACCCGCCCTGGTGGCCGCAGGAGAGGCCAGTCCCCATGCGAGTTGCTAGGGGGCCTCTCGGGATTCCTCTCCCGTCGATACCGGGGTCAAAAACCTTGTGTGGAATCAGGGCCAGAACCGAGGATTCCTCTCAGGGGCTGACATGGATCTTTGGGTACTTCTGGAGTCTCCCCAGGGGAGTCAGGCCTCGTCTCGAGTGGGGGCATGCACGTGCGCTTTCCTTCCAGGCTGTAGCAGCAATGTCACGCTTCCCGTCGCGTGGATCAAAGGATCTGTGGTTTTCCCTCGAGGCTTTCCCTCGAGGCTTTCCCACAGGGCTGTCCCACGTGCCACCGTGGTGTGAGTCGATCCTCGGCGTGAAAGTTGAGCCAGTGCAGGGCAAAGAGGTTCCTCTGGAATGGACTGAGACATCTGGGGGACTCTTGGAAGGGTGGTACGACCATGGAGTTCCTCTCGCCTTTCCTGTTGAGAATGCCTCCTCTTGAGATGCGACCGGAACGCCGGGAATTCTTTCCCGTTGAAAGCAGGGAAAGGATCCCTCATCTCGAGCTACGAGGGGGAAACGGGGCTCCTCTGGATGTGGGCGGGACCATCGTGCTTCCTCTCGAGTGGAGACGGGTATGGCGGTGAACTTCTTGAGTTGCAGCAAGGGTGTGAAAGACCCTTTCGAAGTTCCAGAGGTTAGGTGTCATTAGTCTGCAGACGCCTCATCGGAAATAGGCCTCATCTCGCCTGGAAGGGAGAACTTCCTGGATTTTCTCGAGTTGCGACAGGTGTTCTCGAGTTACGACGGGGACCTCAGGGACCCGCCCTGTTGGCCTCCGGAACCGCCAGTCCCCATGCGAGTTGCTAGGGGGCCTCTCGGGATTCCTCTCCCGTCGATACCGGGGCCAAAAACCTTGTGTGGAGTCAGGGCCGGAACCGAGGATTCCTCTCAAGGGGTTACATGGATCTTTGGGTACTTCTGGAGTCTCCCCAGGGGAGTCAGGCCTCGTCTCGAGTGGGGGCATGCACGTGCGCTTTCCTTCCAGGCTGTAGCAGCAATGTCACGCTTCCCGTCGCGTGGAACAAAGGATCTGTGGTTTTCCCTCGAGGCTTTCCCTCGAGGCTTTCCCACAGGGCTGTCCCACGTGCCACCGTGGTGTGAGTCGATCCTCGGCGTGAAAGTTGAGCCAGTGCAGGGCAAAGAGGTTCCTCTGGAATGGACTGAGATATCTGGGGGACTCTTGGAAGGGTGGTACGACCATGGAGTTCCTCTCGCCTTTCCTGTTGAGAATGCCTCCTCTTGAGATGCGACGGGAACGCCGGGAATTCTTTCCCGTTGAAAGCAGGGAAAGGATCCCTCATCTCGAGCTACGAGGGGGAAACGGGGCTCCTCGGGATGTGGGCGGGACCATCGTGCTTCCTCTCGAGTGGAGACGGGTATGGCGGTGAACTTCTTGAGTTGCAGCAAGGGTGTGAAAGACCCTTTCGAAGTTCCAGAGGTTAGGTGTCATTAGTCTCCAGACGCCTCATCGGAAATAGGCCTCATCTCGCCTGGAAGGGAGAACTTCCTGGATTTTCTCGAGTTGCGGCAGGTGTTCTCGAGTTACGACGGGGACCTCAGGGACCCGCCCTGGTGGCCTCAGGAACGGCCAGTCCCCATGCGAGTTGCTAGGGGGCCTCTCGGGATTCCTCTCCCGTCGATACCGGGGCCAAAAACCTTGTGTGGAGTCAGGGCCGGAACCGAGGATTCTTCTCAAGGGGTTACATGGATCTTTGGGTACTTCTGGAGTCTCCCCAGGGGAGTCAGGCCTCGTCTCGAGTGGGGGCATGCACGTGCGCTTTCCTTGCAGGCTGTAGCAGCAATGTCACGCTTCCCGTCGCGTGGATCAAAGGATCTGTGGTTTTCCCTCGAGGCTTTCCCTCGAGGCTTTCCCACAGGGCTGTCCCACGTGCCACCGTGGTGTGAGTCGATCCTCGGCGTGAAAGATGAGCCAGTGCAGGGCAAAGACGTTCCTCTGGAATGGACTGAGACATCTGGGGGACTCTTGGAATGGTGGTACGACCATGGAGTTCCTCTCGCCTTTCCTGTTGAGAATGCCTCCTCTTGAGATGCGACGGGAACGCCGGGAATTCTTTCCCGTTGAAAGCAGGGAAAGGATCCCTCCTCTCGAGCTACGAGGGGGAATCGGGGCTCCTCTGGATGTGGGCGGGACCATCGTGCTTCCTCTCGAGTGGAGACGGGTATGGCGGTGAACTTCTTGAGTTGCAGCAAGGGTGTGAAAGACCCTTTCGAAGTTCCAGAGGTTATGTGTCATTAGTCTCCAGACGCCTCATCGGAAATAGGCCTCATCTCGCCTGGAAGGGAGAACTTCCTGGATTTTCTCGAGTTGCGGCAGGTGTTCTCGAGTTACGACGGGGACCTCAGGGACCCGCCCTGGTGGCCTCAGGAGAGGCCAGTCCCCATGCGAGTTGCTAGGGGGCCTCTCGGGATTCCTCTCCCATCGATACCGGGGCCATAAACCTTGTGTGGATTCAGGGCCGGAACCGAGGATTCCTCTCAGGGGCTGACATGGATCTTTGGGTACTTCTGGAGTCTCCCCAGGGGAGTCAGGCCTCGTCTCGAGTCGGGGCATGCACGTGAGCTTTCCTTCCAGGCTGTAGCAGCAATGTCACGCTTCCCGTGGCGTGGATCAAAGGATCTGTGGTTTTCCCTCGAGGCTTTCCCTCGAGGCTTTCCCACAGGGCTGTCCCACGTGCCACCGTGGTGTGAGTCGATCCTCGGCGTGAAAGATGAGCCAGTGCAGGGCAAAGAGGTTCCTCTGGAATGGACTGAGACATCTGGGGGACTCTTGGAATGGTGGTACTACCATGGAGTTCCTCTCGCCTTTCCTGTTGAGAGTGCCTCCTCTTGAGATGCGACGGGAACGCTGGGAATTCTTTCCCGTTGAAAGCAGGGAAAGGATCCCTCATCTCGAGCTACGAGGGGGAAACGGAGCTCCTCTGGATGTGGGCTGGACCATCGTGCTTCCTCTCGAGTGGACACGGGTATGGCGGTGAACTTCTTGAGTTGCAGCAAGGGTGTGAAAGACCCTTTCGAAGCTCCAGAAGTTAGGTGTCATTAGTCTCCAGACGCCTCATCAGAAATAGGCCTCATCTCGCCTGGAAGGGAGAACTTCCTGGATTTTCTCGAGTTGCGGCAGGTGTTCTCGAGTTACGACGGGGACCTCAGGGACCCGCCCTTGTGGCCTCAGGAGAGGCCAGTCCCCATGCGAGTTGCTAGGGGGCCTCTCGGGATTCCTCTCCCGTCGATACCGGGGCCAAAAACCTTGTGTGGAGTCAGGGCCGGATCGGAGGATTCCTCTCAGGGGTGACATGGATCTTTGGGTACTTCTGGAGTCTCCCCAGGGGAGTCAGGCCTTGTCTCGAGTGGGGGCATGCACGTGCACTTTCCTTCCAGGTTGTAGCAGCAATGTCACGCTTCCCGTGGCCTGGATCAAAGGATCTGTGGTTTTCCCTCGAGGCTTTCCCTCGAGGCTTTCCCACAGGGCTGTCCCACGTGCCACCGTGGTGTGAGTCGATCCTCGGCGTGAAAGATGAGCCAGTGCAGGGCAAAGAAGTTCCTCTGGAATGGGCTGAGACATCTGGGGGACTCTTGGAATGGTGGTACGACCATGGAGTTCCTCTCGCCTTTCCTGTTGAGAGTGCCTCCTCTTGAGATGCGACGGGAACACCGGGAATACTTTCCCGTTGAAAGCAGGGAAAGGATCCCTCATCTCGAGCTACTAGGGGGAAACGGGGCTCCTCTGGATGTGGGCGGAACCATCGTGCTTCCTCTCGAGTGGAGACGGGTATGGCGGTGAACTTCTTGAGTTGCAGCAAGGGTGTGAAAGACCCTTTCGAAGTGCCAGAGGTTAGGTGTCATTAGTCTCCAGACGCCTCATCGGAAATAGGCCTCATCTCGCCTGGAAGGGAGAACTTCCTGGATTGTCTCGAGTTGAGGCAGGTGTTCTCGAGTTTCGATGGGGACCTCAGGGACCCGCCCCGGTGGCCTCAGGAGAGGCCAGTCCCCTTGCGAGGTGCTAGGGTGCCTCCCGAGATTCCTCTCCCGTCGATACCTCGGCCAAAAACCTTGGGTGGAGTCAGGGCCGGAACCGAGGATTCCTCTCAGGGGCTGACATGGATCTTTGGGTATTTCTGGAGTCTCCCCAGGGGAGTCAGGCCTCGTCACGAGTGGGGGCATGCACGTGCGCTTTCCTTCCAGGCTGTAGCAGCAATGTCACGCTTCCCGTCGCGTGGATCAAAGGATCTGTGGTTTTCCCTCGAGGCTTTCCCTCCAGGCTTTCCCACAGGGCTGTCCCACGTGCCACTGTGGTGTGAGTCGATCCTCGGCGTGAAAGATGAGCCAGTGCAGGGCAAAGAGGTTCCTCTGAAATGGACTGAGACATCTGGGGGACTCTTGGAATGGTGGTACGACCATGGAGTTCCTCTCGCCTTTCCTGTTGAGAGTGCCTCCTCTTGAGATGCGACGGGAAAGTAGGGAATTCTTTCCCGTTGAAAGCAGTGAAAGGATCCCTCATCTCGAGCTTCGAGGGGGAAACGGGGCTCCTCTGGATGTGGGCGGGACCATCGTGCTTCCTCTCGAGTGGAGACGGGTATGGCGGTGAACTTCTTGAGTTGCAGCAAGGGTATGAAAGACCCTTTCGAAGTTCCAGAGGTTAGGTGTCATTAGTCTCCAGACGCCTCATCGGAAATAGGCCTCATCTCGCCTGGAAGGGAGAACTTCCTGGATTTTCTCGAGTTGCGACAGGTGTTCTCGAGTTACGACGGGGACCTCAGGGACCTGCCCTGTTGGCCTCAGGAACGGCCAGTCCCCATGCGAGTTGCTAGGGGGCCTCTCGGGATTCCTCTCCCGTCGATAACGGGGCCAAAAACCTTGTGTGGAGTCAGGGCCGGAACCGAGGATTCCTCTCAAGGGGTTACATGGATCTTTGGTTACTTCTGGAGTCTCCCCAGGGGAGTCAGGCCTCGTCTCGAGTGGGGGCATGCACGTGCGCTTTCCTTCCAGGCTGTAGCAGCAATGTCACGCTTCCTGTCGCGTGGATCAAAGGATCTGTGGTTTTCCCTCGAGGCTTTCCCTCGAGGCTTTCCCACAGGGCTGTCCCACGTGCCACCGTGGTGTGAGTCGATCCTCGGCGTGAAAGTTGAGCCAGTGTAGGGCAAAGAGGTTCCTCTGGAATGGACTGAGATATCTGGGGGACTCTTGGAAGGGTGGTACGACCATGGAGTTCCTCTCGCCTTTCCTGTTGAGAATGCCTCCTCTTGAGATGCGACGGGAACGCCGGGAATTCTTTCCCGTTGAAAGCAGGGAAAGGATCCCTCATCTCGAGCTACGAGGGGGAAACGGGGCTCCTCTGGATGTGGGCGGGACCATCGTGCTTCCTCTCGAGTGGAGACGGGTATGGCGGTGAACTTCTTGAGTTGCAGCAAGGGTGTGAAAGACCCTTTCGAAGTTCCAGAGGTTAGGTGTCATTAGTCTCCAGACGCCTCATCGGAAATAGGCCTCATCTCCCCTGGAAGGGAGAACTTCCTGGATTTTCTCGAGTTGCGGCAGGTGTTCTCGAGTTACGACGGGGACCTCAGGGACCCGCCCTGGTGGCCTCAGGAGAGGCCAGTCCCCATGCGAGTTGCTAGGGGGCCTCTCGGGATTCCTCTCCCGTCGATACCGGGGCCATAAACCTTGTGTGGAGTCAGGGCCGGAACCGCGGATTTCTCTCAGGGGCTGATATGGATCTTTGGGTACTTCTGGAGTCTCCCCAGGGGAGTGAGGCCTCGTCTCGAGTGGGGGCATGCACGTGCGCTTTCCTTCCAGGCTGTAGCAGAAATGTCACGCTTCCCGTGGCTTGGATCAATGGATCTGTGATTTTCCCTAGAGGCTTTCCCTCGAGGCTTTCCCACAGGGCTGTCCCACGTGCCACCGTGGTGTGAGTCGATCCTTGGCGTGAAAGATGAGTCAGTGCAGGGCAAAGAGGTTCCTCAGGAATGGACTGAGACATCTGGGGGACTCTTGGAATGGTGGTACGACCATGGAGTTCCTCTCGCCTTTCCTGTTGAGAGTGCCTCCTCTTGAGATGCGACGGGAACGCCGGGAATGCTTTCCCGTTGAAAGCAGGGAAAGGATCCCTCATCTCGAGCTACTAGGGGGAAACGGGGCTCCTCTGGATGTGGGCGGAACCATCGTGCTTCCTCTCGAGTGGAGACGGGTATGGCGGTGAACTTCTTGAGTTGCAGCAAGGGTGTGAAAGACCCTTTCGAAGTGCCAGAGGTTAGGTGTCATTAGTCTCCAGACGCCTCATCGGAAATAGGCCTCATCTCGCCTGGAAGGGAGAACTTCCTGGATTGTCTCGAGTTGAGGCAGGTGTTCTCGAGTTTCGATGGGGACCTCAGGGACCCGCCCCGGTGGCCTCAGGAGAGGCCAGTCCCCTTGCGAGGTGCTAGGGTGCCTCCCGAGATTCCTCTCCCGTCGATACCTCGGCCAAAAACCTTGGGTGGAGTCAGGGCCGGAACCGAGGATTCCTCTCAGGGGCTGACATGGATCTTTGGGTATTTCTGGAGTCTCCCCAGGGGAGTCAGGCCTCGTCACGAGTGGGGGCATGCACGTGCGCTTTCCTTCCAGGCTGTAGCAGCAATGTCACGCTTCCCGTCGCGTGGATCAAAGGATCTGTGGTTTTCCCTCGAGGCTTTCCCTCCAGGCTTTCCCACAGGGCTGTCCCACGTGCCACTGTGGTGTGAGTCGATCCTCGGCGTGAAAGATGAGCCAGTGCAGGGCAAAGAGGTTCCTCTGAAATGGACTGAGACATCTGGGGGACTCTTGGAATGGTGGTACGACCATGGAGTTCCTCTCGCCTTTCCTGTTGAGAGTGCCTCCTCTTGAGATGCGACGGGAAAGTAGGGAATTCTTTCCCGTTGAAAGCAGTGAAAGGATCCCTCATCTCGAGCTTCGAGGGGGAAACGGGGCTCCTCTGGATGTGGGCGGGACCATCGTGCTTCCTCTCGAGTGGAGACGGGTATGGCGGTGAACTTCTTGAGTTGCAGCAAGGGTATGAAAGACCCTTTCGAAGTTCCAGAGGTTAGGTGTCATTAGTCTCCAGACGCCTCATCGGAAATAGGCCTCATCTCGCCTGGAAGGGAGAACTTCCTGGATTTTCTCGAGTTGCGACAGGTGTTCTCGAGTTACGACGGGGACCTCAGGGACCTGCCCTGTTGGCCTCAGGAACGGCCAGTCCCCATGCGAGTTGCTAGGGGGCCTCTCGGGATTCCTCTCCCGTCGATAACGGGGCCAAAAACCTTGTGTGGAGTCAGGGCCGGAACCGAGGATTCCTCTCAAGGGGTTACATGGATCTTTGGTTACTTCTGGAGTCTCCCCAGGGGAGTCAGGCCTCGTCTCGAGTGGGGGCATGCACGTGCGCTTTCCTTCCAGGCTGTAGCAGCAATGTCACGCTTCCTGTCGCGTGGATCAAAGGATCTGTGGTTTTCCCTCGAGGCTTTCCCTCGAGGCTTTCCCACAGGGCTGTCCCACGTGCCACCGTGGTGTGAGTCGATCCTCGGCGTGAAAGTTGAGCCAGTGTAGGGCAAAGAGGTTCCTCTGGAATGGACTGAGATATCTGGGGGACTCTTGGAAGGGTGGTACGACCATGGAGTTCCTCTCGCCTTTCCTGTTGAGAATGCCTCCTCTTGAGATGCGACGGGAACGCCGGGAATTCTTTCCCGTTGAAAGCAGGGAAAGGATCCCTCATCTCGAGCTACGAGGGGGAAACGGGGCTCCTCTGGATGTGGGCGGGACCATCGTGCTTCCTCTCGAGTGGAGACGGGTATGGCGGTGAACTTCTTGAGTTGCAGCAAGGGTGTGAAAGACCCTTTCGAAGTTCCAGAGGTTAGGTGTCATTAGTCTCCAGACGCCTCATCGGAAATAGGCCTCATCTCCCCTGGAAGGGAGAACTTCCTGGATTTTCTCGAGTTGCGGCAGGTGTTCTCGAGTTACGACGGGGACCTCAGGGACCCGCCCTGGTGGCCTCAGGAGAGGCCAGTCCCCATGCGAGTTGCTAGGGGGCCTCTCGGGATTCCTCTCCCGTCGATACCGGGGCCATAAACCTTGTGTGGAGTCAGGGCCGGAACCGCGGATTTCTCTCAGGGGCTGATATGGATCTTTGGGTACTTCTGGAGTCTCCCCAGGGGAGTGAGGCCTCGTCTCGAGTGGGGGCATGCACGTGCGCTTTCCTTCCAGGCTGTAGCAGAAATGTCACGCTTCCCGTGGCTTGGATCAATGGATCTGTGATTTTCCCTAGAGGCTTTCCCTCGAGGCTTTCCCACAGGGCTGTCCCACGTGCCACCGTGGTGTGAGTCGATCCTTGGCGTGAAAGATGAGTCAGTGCAGGGCAAAGAGGTTCCTCAGGAATGGACTGAGACATCTGGGGGACTCTTGGAATGGTGGTACGACCATGGAGTTCCTCTCGCCTTTCCTGTTGAGAGTGCCTCCTCTTGAGATGCGACGGGAACGCCGGGAATGCTTTCCCGTTGAAAGCAGGGAAAGGATCCCTCATCTAGAGCTGCGAGGGGGAAACGGGGCTCCTCTGGATTTGGGCGGGACCATCGTGCTTCCTCTCGAGTGGAGACGGGTATGGCGGTGAACTTCTTGAGTTGCATCAAGGGTGTGAAAGACCCTTTCGAAGTTCCAGAGGTTAGGTGTCATTAGTCTCCAGACGCCTCATCGGAAATAGGCCTCATCTCGCCTGGAAGGGAGAACTTCCTGGATTTCCTCGAGTTGCGGCAGGTGTTCTCAAGTTACGACGGGGACCTCAGGGACCCGCCCTGGTGGCCGCAGGAGAGGCCAGTCCCCATGCGAGTTGCTAGGGGGCCTCTCGGGATTCCTCTCCCGTCGATACCGGGGTCAAAAACCTTGTGTGGAATCAGGGACAGAACCGAGGATTCCTCTCAGGGGCTGACATGGATCTTTGGGTACTTCTGGAGTCTCCCCAGGGGAGTCAGGCCTCGTCTCGAGTGGGGGCATGCACGTGCGCTTTCCTTCCAGGCTGTAGCAGCAATGTCACGCTTCCCGTCGCGTGGATCAAAGGATCTGTGGTTTTCCCTCGAGGCTTTCCCTCGAGGCTTTCCCACAGGGCTGTCCCACGTGCCACCCTGGTGTGAGTCGATCCTCGGCGTGAAAGTTGAGCCAGTGCAGGGCAAAGAGGTTCCTCTGGAATGGACTGAGACATCTGGGGGACTCTTGGAAGGGTGGTACGACCATGGAGTTCCTCTCGCCTTTCCTGTTGAGAATGCCTCCTCTTGAGATGCGACCGGAACGCCGGGAATTCTTTCCCGTTGAAAGCAGGGAAAGGATCCCTCATCTCGAGCTACGAGGGGGAAACGGGGCTCCTCTGGATGTGGGCGGGACCATCGTGCTTCCTCTCGAGTGGAGACGGGTATGGCGGTGAACTTCTTGAGTTGCAGCAAGGGTGTGAAAGACCCTTTCGAAGTTCCAGAGGTTAGGTGTCATTAGTCTCCAGACGCCTCATCGGAAATAGGCCTCATCTCGCCTGGAAGGGAGAACTTCCTGGATTTTCTCGAGTTGCGACAGGTGTTCTCGAGTTACGACGGGGACCTCAGGGACCCGCCCTGTTGGCCTCCGGAACCGCCAGTCCCCATGCGAGTTGCTAGGGGGCCTCTCGGGATTCCTCTCCCGTCGATACCGGGGCCAAAAACCTTGTGTGGAGTCAGGGCCGGAACCGAGGATTCCTCTCAAGGGGTTACATGGATCTTTGGGTACTTCTGGAGTCTCCCCAGGGGAGTCAGGCCTCGTCTCGAGTGGGGGCATGCACGTGCGCTTTCCTTCCAGGCTGTAGCAGCAATGTCACGCTTCCCGTCGCGTGGAACAAAGGATCTGTGGTTTTCCCTCGAGGCTTTCCCTCGAGGCTTTCCCACAGGGCTGTCCCACGTGCCACCGTGGTGTGAGTCGATCCTCGGCGTGAAAGTTGAGCCAGTGCAGGGCAAAGAGGTTCCTCTGGAATGGACTGAGATATCTGGGGGACTCTTGGAAGGGTGGTACGACCATGGAGTTCCTCTCGCCTTTCCTGTTGAGAATGCCTCCTCTTGAGATGCGACGGGAACGCCGGGAATTCTTTCCCGTTGAAAGCAGGGAAAGGATCCCTCATCTCGAGCTACGAGGGGGAAACGGGGCTCCTCTGGATGTGGGCGGGACCATCGTGCTTCCTCTCGAGTGGAGACGGGTATGGCGGTGAACTTCTTGAGTTGCAGCAAGGGTGTGAAAGACCCTTTCGAAGTTCCAGAGGTTAGGTGTCATTAGTCTCCAGACGCCTCATCGGAAATAGGCCTCATCTCGCCTGGAAGGGAGAACTTCCTGGATTTTCTCGAGTTGCGGCAGGTGTTCTCGAGTTACGACGGGGACCTCAGGGACCCGCCCTGTTGGCCTCAGGAACGGCCAGTCCCCATGCGAGTTGCTAGGGGGCCTCTCGGGATTCCTCTCCCGTCGATACCAGGGCCAAAAACCTTGTGTGGAGTCAGGGCCGGAACCGAGGATTCCTCTCAAGGGGTTACATGGATCTTTGGGTACTTCTGGAGTCTCCCCAGGGGAGTCAGGCCTCGTCTCGAGTGGGGGCATGCACGTGCGCTTTCCTTGCAGGCTGTAGCAGCAATGTCACGCTTCCCGTCGCGTGGATCAAAGGATCTGTGGTTTTCCCTCGAGGCTTTCCCTCGAGGCTTTCCCACAGGGCTGTCCCACGTGCCACCGTGGTGTGAGTCGATCCTCGGCGTGAAAGATGAGCCAGTGCAGGGCAAAGAGGTTCCTCTGAAATGGACTGAGACATCTGGGGGACTCTTGGAATGGTGGTACGACCATGGAGTTCCTCTCGCCTTTCCTGTTGAGAATGCCTCCTCTTGAGATGCGACGGGAACGCCGGGAATTCTTTCCCGTTGAAAGCAGGGAAAGGATCCCTCATCTCGAGCTACGAGGGGGAAACGGGGCTCCTCTGGATGTGGGCGGGACCATCGTGCTTCCTCTCGAGTGGAGACGGGTATGGCGGTGAACTTCTTGAGTTGCAGCAAGGGTGTGAAAGACCCTTTCGAAGTTCCAGAGGTTAGGTGTCATTAGTCTCCAGACGCCTCATCGGAAATAGGCCTCATCTCGCCTGGAAGGGAGAACTTCCTGGATTTTCTCGAGTTGCGGCAGGTGTTCTCGAGTTACGACGGGGACCTCAGGGACCCGCCCTGTTGGCCTCAGGAACGGCCAGTCCCCATGCGAGTTGCTAGGGGGCCTCTCGGGATTCCTATCCCGTCGATACCGGGGCCAAAAACCTTTTGTGGAGTCAGGGCCGGAACCGAGGATTCCTCTCAAGGGGTTACATGGATCTTTGGGTACTTCTGGAGTCTCCCCAGGGGAGTCAGGCCTCGTCTCGAGTGGGGGCATGCACGTGCGCTTTCCTTGCAGGCTGTAGCAGCAATGTCACGCTTCCCGTCGCGTGGATCAAAGGATCTGTGGTTTTCCCTCGAGGCTTTCCCTCGAGGCTTTCCCACAGGGCTGTCCCACGTGCCACCGTGGTGTGAGTCGATCCTCGGCGTGAAAGATGAGCCAGTGCAGGGCAAAGAGGTTCCTGTGGAATGGACTGAGACATCTGGGGGACTCTTGGAATGGTGGTACGACCATGGAGTTCCTCTCGGCTTTCCTGTTGAGAGTGCCTTCTCTTGAGATGCGACGGGAACGCCGGGAATTCTTTCCCGTTGAAAGCAGGGAAAGGATCCCTCATCTCGAGCTACGAGGGGGAAACGTGGCTCCTCTGGATGTGGCCGGGACCATCGTGCTTCCTCTCGAGTGGAGAAGGCTATGGCGGTGAACTTCTTGAGTTGCAGCAAGGGTGTGAAAGACCCTTTCGAAGTTCCAGAGGTTAGGTGTCATTAATCTCCAGACGCCTCATCGGAAATAGGCCTCATCTCGCCTGGAACGGAGAACTTCCTGGAATTTCTCGAGTTGCGGCAGGTGTTCTCGAGTTACGACGGGGACCTCAAGGACCCGCCCTGGTGGCTTCAGGAGAGGCCAGTCCCCATGCGAG
This sequence comes from Capricornis sumatraensis, assembly GCF_032405125.1. Classification (NCBI taxonomy): domain Eukaryota; kingdom Metazoa; phylum Chordata; class Mammalia; order Artiodactyla; family Bovidae; genus Capricornis; species Capricornis sumatraensis. The sequence continues at coordinate 6,674,495 of NW_027184612.1, forward strand.
TTGCTTGGGGGCCTCTCGGTATTCCTCTCCCGTCGATACCGGGGCCAAAAACTTTGTGTGGAGTCAGGGCCGGAACCGAGGATTCCTCTCAGGGGCTGACATGGATCTTTGGGTACTTCTGGAGTCTCCCCAGGGGAGTCAGGCCTCGTCTCGAGTGGGGGCATGCACGTGCGCTTTCCTTCCAGGCTGTAGCAGCAATGTCACGCTTCCGGTCGCGTGGATCAAAGGATCTGTGGTTTTCCCTCGAGGCTTTCCCTCAAGGCTTTCCCACAGGGCTGTCCCACGTGCCACCGTGGTGTGAGTCGATCCTCGGCGTGAAAGATGAGCCAGTGCAGGGCAAAGAGGTTCCTCTGGAATGGACTGAGACATCTGGGGGACTCTTGGAATGGTGGTACGACCATGGAGTTCCTCTCGCCTTTCCTGTTGAGAGTGCCTCCTCTTGAGATGCGACGGGAACGCCGGGAATTCTTTCCCATTGAAAGCAGGGAAAGGATCCCTCATCTCGAGCTACGAGGGGGAAACGGGGCTCCTCGGGATGTGGGCGGGACCATCGTGCTTCCTCTCGAGTGGAGACGGGTATGGCGGTGAACTTCTTGAGTTGCAGCAAGGGTGTGAAAGACCCTTTCGAAGTTCCAGAGGTTAGGTGTCATTAGTCTCCAGACGCCTCATCGGAAATAGGCCTCATCTCGCCTGGAAGGGAGAACTTCCTGGATTTTCTCGAGTTGCGGCAGGTGTTCTCGAGTTACGACGGGGACCTCAGGGACCCGCCCTGTTGGCCTCAGCAACGGCCAGTCCCCATGCGAGTTGCTAGGGGGCCTCTCGGGATTCCTATCCCGTCGATACCGGGGCCAAAAACCTTGTGTGGAGTCAGGGCCGGAACCGAGGATTCCTCTCAAGGGGTTACATGGATCTTTGGGTACTTCTGGAGTCTCCCCAGGGGAGTCAGGCCTCGTCTCGAGTGGGGGCATGCACGTGCGCTTTCCTTGCAGGCTGTAGCAGCAATGTCACGCTTCCCGTCCCGTGGATCAAAGGATCTGTGGTTTTCCCTCGAGGCTATCCCTCGAGGCTTTCCCACAGGGCTGTCCCACGTGCCACCGTGGTGTGAGTCGATCCTCGGCGTGAAAGATGAGCCAGTGCAGGGCAAAGAGGTTCCTGTGGAATGGACTGAGACATCTGGGGGACTCTTGGAATGGTGGTACGACCATGGAGTTCCTCTCGGCTTTCCTGTTGAGAGTGCCTTCTCTTGAGATGCGACGGGAACGCCGGGAATTCTTTCCCGTTGAAAGCAGGGAAAGGATCCCTCATCTCGAGCTACGAGGGGGAAACGTGGCTCCTCTGGATGTGGCCGGGACCATCGTGCTTCCTCTCGAGTGGAGACGGCTATGGCGGTGAACTTCTTGAGTTGCAGCAAGGGTGTGAAAGACCCTTTCGAAGTTCCAGAGGTTAGGTGTCATTAATCTCCAGACGCCTCATCGGAAATAGGCCTCATCTCGCCTGGAAGGGAGAACTTCCTGGAATTTCTCGAGTTGCGGCAGGTGTTCTCGAGTTACGACGGGGACCTCAGGGACCCGCTCTGGTGGCTTCAGGAGAGGCCAGTCCCCATGCGAGTTGCTTGGGGGCCTCTCGGTATTTTTCTCCCGTCGATACCGGGGCCAAAAACTTTGTGTGGAGTCAGGGCCGGAACCGAGGATTCCTCTCAGGGGCTGACATGGATCTTTGGGTACTTCTGGAGTCTCCCCAGGGGAGTCAGGCCTCGTCTCGGGTGGGGGCATGCACGTGCGCTTTCCTTCCAGGCTGTAGCAGCAATGTCACGCTTCCCGTCGCGTGGATCAAAGGATCTGTGGTTTTCCCTCGAGGCTTTCCCTCAATGCTTTCCCACAGGGCTGTCCCACGTGCCACCGTGGTGTGAGTCAATCCTCGGCGTGAAAGATGAGCCAGTGCAGGGCAAAGAGGTCCCTCTGGAATGGACTGAGACATCTGGGGGACTCTTGGAATGGTGGTATGACCATGGAGTTCCTCTCGCCTGTCCTGTTGAGAGTGCTTTCTCTTGAGATGCGACGGGAACGCCGGGAATTCTTTCCCGTTGAAATCAGGGAAAGGATCCCTCATCTCGAGCTACGAGGGGGAAACGGGGCTCCTCTGGATGTGGGCGGGACCATCGTGCTTCCTCTCGAGTGGAGATGGGTATGGCGGTGAACTTCTTGAGTTGCAGCAAGGGTGTGAAAGACCCTTTCGAAGTTCCAGAGGTTAGGTGTCATTAGTCTCCAGAGGCCAAATCGGAAATTGGCCTCATCTCGCCTGGAAGGGAGAACTTCCTGGATTTTCTCGAGTTGCGGCAGGTGTTCTCGAGTTACGACGGGGACCTCAGGGACCCGCACTGGTGGCCTCAGGAGGAGCCAGTCCCCATGCGAGTTGCTAGGGGGCCTCTCGGGATTCCTCTCCCGTCGATACCGGGGCCAAAAACCTTGTGTGGATTCAGGGCCGGAACCGAGGATTCCTCACAGGGGCTGACATGGATCTTTGGGTACTTCTGGAGTCTCCCCAGGGAAGTTAGGCCTCGTCTCGAGTGGGGGCATGCTCGTGCGCTTTCCTTCCAGGCTGTAGCAGCAATGTCACGCTTCCCGTGGCGTGGATCAAAGGATCTGTGGTTTTCCCTCGAGGCTTTCCCTCGAGGCTTTCCCACAGGGCTGTCCCACGTGCCACCGTGGTGTGAGTCGATCCTCGGCGTGAAAGATGAGCCAGTGCATGGCAAAGAGGTTCCTCTGGAATGGACTGAGACATCTGGGGGACTCTTGGAATGGTGGTACGACCATGGAGTTCCTCTCGCCTTTCCTGTTGAGAGTGCCTCCTCTTGAGATGCGACGGGAACGCCGGGAATTCTTTCCCGTTGAAAGCAGGGAAAGGATCCCTCATCTCGAGCTACGAGGGGGAAACGGGGCTCCTCGGGATGTGGGCGGGACCATCGTGCTTCCTCTCGAGTGGAGACGGGTATGGCGGTGAACTTCTTAAGTTGCAGCAAGGGTGTGAAAGACCCTTTCAAAGTTCCAGAGGTTAGGTGTCATTAGTCTCCAGACGCCTCATCGGAAATAGGCCTCATCTCGCCTGGAAGGGAGAACTTCATGGATTTTCTCGAGTTGCGGCAGGTGTTCTCGAGTTACGACGGGGACCTCAGGGATCCGCCCTGGTGGCCTCAAGAGAGGCCAGTCCCCATGCGAGTTGGTAGGGGGCCTCTCGGGATTCCTCTCCCGTCGATACCGGGGCCAAAAACCTTGTGTGGAGTCAGGGCCGGAACCGAGGATGCCTCTCAGGGGCTGACATGGATCTTTGGGTACTTCTGGAGTCTCCCCAGATGAGTCAGGCCTCTTCTCGAGTGGGGGCATGCACGTGCGCTTTCCTTGCAGGCTGTAGCAGCAATGTCACGCTTCCCGTCGCGTGGATCAAAGGATCTGTGGTTTTCCCTCGAGGCTTTCCCTCGAGGCTTTCCCACAGGGCTGTCCCACGTGCCACCGTGGTGTGAGTCGATCCTCGGCGTGAAAGTTGAGCCAGTGCAGGGCAAAGAGGTTCCTCTGGAATGGACTGAGATATCTGGGGGACTCTTGGAAGGGTGGTACGACCATGGAGTTCCTCTCGCCTTTCCTGTTGAGAATGCCTCCTCTTGAGATGCGACGGGAACGCCGGGAATTCTTTCCCGTTGAAAGCAGGGAAAGGATCCCTCATCTCGAGCTACGAGGGGGAAACGTGGCTCCTCTGGATGTGGCCGGGACCATCGTGCTTCCTCTCGAGTGGAGACGGGTATGGCGGTGAACTTCTTGAGTTGCAGCAAGGGTGTGAAAGACCCTTTCGAAGTTCCAGAGGTTAGGTGTCATTAATCTCCAGACGCCTCATCGGAAATAGGCCTCATCTCGCCTGGAACGGAGAACTTCCTGGAATTTCTCGAGTTGCGGCAGGTGTTCTCGAGTTACGACGGGGACCTCAGGGACCCGCTCTGGTGGCTTCAGGAGAGGCCAGTCCCCATGCGAGTTGCTTGGGGGCCTCTCGGTATTTTTCTCCCGTCGATACCGGGGCCAAAAACTTTGTGTGGAGTCAGGGCCGGAACCGAGGATTCCTCTCAGGGGCTGACATGGATCTTTGGGTACTTCTGGAGTCTCCCCAGGGGAGTCAGGCCTCGTCTCGAGTGGGGGCATGCACGTGCGCTTTCCTTCCAGGCTGTAGCAGCAATGTCATGCTTCGCGTAGCGTGGATCAAAGGATCTGTGGTTTTCCCTCGAGGCTTTCCCTCAAGGCTTTCCCACAGGGCTCTCCCACGTGCCACCGTGGTGTGAGTCAATCCTCGGCGTGAAAGATGAGCCAGTGCAGGGCAAAGAGGTCCCTCTGGAATGGACTGAGATATCTGGGGGACTCTTGGAAGGGTGGTACGACCATGGAGTTCCTCTCGCCTTTCCTGTTGAGAATGCCTCCTCTTGAGATGCGACGGGAACGCCGGGAATTCTTTCCCGTTGAAAGCAGGGAAAGGATCCGTCATCTCGAGCTACGAGGGGGAAACGGGGCTCCTCTGGATGTGGGCGGGACCATCGTGCTTCCTCTCGAGTGGAGACGGGTATGGCGGTGAACTTCTTGAGTTGCAGCAAGGGTGTGAAAGACCCTTTCGAAGTTCCAGAGGTTAGGTGTCATTAGTCTCCAGACGCCTCATCGGAAATAGGCCTCATCTCGCCTGGAAGGGAGAACTTCCTGGATTTTCTCGAGTTGCGGCAGGTGTTCTCGAGTTACGACGGGGACCTCAGGGACCCGCCCTGTTGGCCTCAGGAACGGCCAGTCCCCATGCGAGTTGCTAGGGGGCCTCTCGGGATTCCTATCCCGTCGATACCGGGGCCAAAAACCTTGTGTGGAGTCAGGGCCGGAACCGAGGATTCCTCTCAAGGGGTTACATGGATCTTTGGGTACTTCTGGAGTCTCCCCAGGGGAGTCAGGCCTCGTCTCGAGTGGGGGCATGCACGTGCGCTTTCCTTGCAGGCTGTAGCAGCAATGTCACGCTTCCCGTCGCGTGGATCAAAGGATCTGTGGTTTTCCCTCGAGGCTTTCCCTCGAGGCTTTCCCACAGGGCTGTCCCACGTGCCACCGTGGTGTGAGTCGATCCTCGGCGTGAAAGATGAGCCAGTGCAGGGCAAAGAGGTTCCTGTGGAATGGACTGAGACATCTGGGGGACTCTTGGAATGGTGGTACGACCATGGAGTTCCTCTCGGCTTTGCTGTTGAGATTGCCTTCTCTTGAGATGCGACGGGAACGCCGGGAATTCTTTCCCGTTGAAAGCAGGGAAAGGATCCCTCATCTCGAGCTACGAGGGGGAAACGTGGCTCCTCTGGATGTGGCCGGGACCATCGTGCTTCCTCTCGAGTGGAGACGGCTATGGCGGTGAACTTCTTGAGTTGCAGCAAGGGTGTGAAAGACCCTTTCGAAGTTCCAGAGGTTAGGTGTCATTAATCTCCAGACGCCTCATCGGAAATAGGCCTCATCTCGCCTGGAACGGAGAACTTCCTGGAATTTCTCGAGTTGCGGCAGGTGTTCTCGAGTTACGACGGGGACCTCAGGGACCCGCTCTGGTGGCTTCAGGAGAGGCCAGTCCCCATGCGAGTTGCTTGGGGGCCTCTCGGTATTTTTCTCCCGTCGATACCGGGGCCAAAAACTTTGTGTGGAGTCAGGGCCGGAACCGAGGATTCCTCTCAGGGGCTGACATGGATCTTTGGGTACTTCTGGAGTCTCCCCAGGGGAGTCAGGCCTCGTCTCGAGTGGGGGCATGCACGTGCGCTTTCCTTCCAGGCTCTAGCAGCAATGTCACGCTTCCCGTCGCGTGGATCAAAGGATCTGTGGTTTTCCCTCGAGGCTTTCCCTCAATGCTTTCCCACAGGGCTGTCCCACGTGCCACCGTGGTGTGAGTCAATCCTCGGCGTGAAAGATGAGCCAGTGCAGGGCAAAGAGGTCCCTCTGGAATGGACTGAGACATCTGGGGGACTCTTGGAATGGTGGTATGACCATGGAGTTCCTCTCGCCTTTCCTGTTGAGAGTGCTTTCTCTTGAGATGCGACGGGAACGCCGGGAATTCTTTCCCGTTGAAATCAGGGAAAGGATCCCTCATCTCGAGCTACGAGGGGGAAACGGGGCTCCTCTGGATGTGGGCGGGACCATCGTGTTTCCTCTCGAGTGGAGATGGGTATGGCGGTGAACTTCTTGAGTTGCAGCAAGGGTGTGAAAGACCCTTTCGAAGTTCCAGAGGTTAGGTGTCATTAGTCTCCAGAGGCCAAATCGGAAATTGGCCTCATCTCGCCTGGAAGGGAGAACTTCCTGGATTTTCTCGAGTTGCGGCAGGTGTTCTCGAGTTACGACGGGGACCTCAGGGACCCGCACTGGTGGCCTCAGGAGGAGCCAGTCCCCATGCGAGTTGCTAGGGGGCCTCTCGGGATTCCTCTCCCGTCGATACCAGGGCCAAAAACCTTGTGTGGAGTCAGGGCCAGAACCGAGGATTCCTCTCAGGGGCTGACATGGATCTTTGGGTACTTCTGGAGTCTCCCCAGGGGAGTCAGGCCTCGTCTCGAGTGGGGGCATGCACGTGTGCTTTCCTTGCAGGCTGTAGCAGCAATGTCACGCTTCCCGTGGCCTGGATCAAAGGATCTGTGGTTTTCCCTCGAGGCTTTCCCTCGAGGCTTTCCCACAGGGCTGTCCCACGTGCCACCGTGGTGTGAGTCGATCCTCGGCGTGAAAGATGAGCCACTGCAGGGCAAAGAGGTTCCTCTGGAATGGACTGAGACATCTGGGGGACTCTTGGAATGGTGGTACGACCATGGAGTTCCTCTCGCCTTTCCTGTTGAGACTGCCTCCTCTTGAGATGCGACGGGAACGCCGGGAATTCTTTCCCGTTGAAAGCAGGGAAAGGATCCCTCATCTCGAGCTACGAGGGGGAAACGGGGCTCCTCGGGATGTGGGCGGGACCATCGTGCTTCCTCTCGAGTGGAGACGGGTATGGCGGTGAACTTCTTAAGTTACAGCAAGGGTGTGAAAGACCCTTTCGAAGTTCCAGAGGTTAGGTGTCATTAGTCTCCAGACGCCTCATCGGAAATAGGCCTCATCTCGCCTGGAAGGGAGAACTTCATGGATTTTCTCGAGTTGCGGCAGGTGTTCTCGAGTTACGACGGGGACCTCAGGGATCCGCCCTGGTGGCCTCAGGAGAGGCCAGTCCCCATGCGAGTTGGTAGGGGGCCTCTCGGGATTCCTCTCCCGTCGATACCGGGGCCAAAAACCTTGTGTGGAGTCAGGGCCGAAACCGAGGATTCCTCTCAGGGGCTGACATGGATCTTTGGGTACTTCTGAAGTCTCCCCAGATGAGTCAGGCCTCTTCTCGAGTGGGGGCATGCACGTGCGCTTTCCTTCCAGGCTGTAGCAGCAATGTCACGCTTCCCGTCGCGTGGATCAAAGGATCTGTGGTTTTCCCTCGAGGCTTTCCCTCGAGGCTTTCCCACAGGGCTGTCCCACGTGCCACCGTGGTGTGAGTCGATCCTCGGCGTGAAAGATGAGCCAGTGCAGGGCAAAGAGATTCCTCTGGAATGGACTGAGACATCTGGGGGACTCTTGGAATGGTGGTACGACCATGGAGTTCCTCTCGCCTTTCCTGTTGAGAGTGCCTCCTTTTAAGATGCGACGGGAACGCCGGGAATCCTTTCCCGTTGAAAGCAGGGAAAGGATCCCTCATCTCGAGCTACGAGGGGGAAACGGGGCTCCTCTGGATGTGGGCGGGACCATCGTGCTTCCTCTCGAGTGGAGACGGGTATGGCGGTGAACTTCTTGAGTTGCAGCAAGGGTGTGAAAGACCCTTTCGAAGTTCCAGAGGTTAGGTGTCATTAGTCTCCAGACGCCTCATCGGAAATAGGCCTCATCTCGCCTGGAAGGGAGAACTTCCTGGATTTTTTCGAGTTGCGGCAGGTGTTCTCGAGTTACGACGGGGACCTCAGGGACCCGCCCTGGTGGCCTCAGGAGAGTCCAGTCCTCATGCGAGTTGGTAGGGGGCCTCTCGGGATTCCTCTCCCGTCGATACCGGGGCCAAAAACCTTGTGTGCAGTCAGGGCCGGAACCGAGGATTCCTCTCAGGGGCTGACATTGATTTTTGGGTACTTCTGGAGTTTCCCCAGGGGAGTCAGGCCTCGTCTCGAGTGGGGGCATGCACGTGCGCTTTCCTTCCAGGCTGTAGCAGCAATGTCACGCTTCCCGTGGCGTGGATCAAAGGATCTGTGTTTTTCCCTCGAGGCTTTCCCTCGAGGCTTTCCCACAGGGCTGTCCCATGTGCCACCGTGGTGTGAGTCGATCCTCGGCGTGAAAGATGAACCAGTGCAGGGCAAAGAGGTTCCTCTGGAATGGACTGAGACATCTGGGGGACTCTTGGAATGGTGGTACGACCATGGAGTTCCTCTCGCCTTTCCTGTTGAGAGTGCCTCCTCTTGAGATGCGACGGGAACGCCGGGAATTCTTTCCCGTTGAAAGCAGGGAAAGGATCCCTCCTCTCGAGCTACGAGGGGGAAACGGGGCTCCTCTGGATGTGGGCGGGACCATCGTGCTTGTTCTCGAGTGGACACGGGTATGGCGGTGAACTTCTTGAGTTGCAGCAAGGGTGTGAAAGACCCTTTCGAAGTTCCTGAGGTTAGGTGTCATTAGTCTCCAGACGCCTCATCGGAAATAGGCCTCATCTCGCCTGGAAGGGAGAACTTCCTGGATTTTCTCGAGTTGCGGCAGGTGTTCTCGAGTTACGACGGGGACCTCAGGGACCCGCCCTGGTGGCCTCAGGAGAGGCCAGTCCCCATGCGAGGTGCTAGGGGGCCTCTCGGGATTCCTCTCTCGTCGATACCGGCGCCAAAAACCTTGTGTTCAGTCAGGGCCGGAACCGAGGATTCCTCTCAGGGGCTGACATTGATCTTTGGGTACTTCTGGAGTCTCCGCAGGGGAGTCAGGCCTCGTCTCGAGTGGGGGCATGCACGTGCGCTTTCCTTCCAGGCTGTAGCAGCAATGTCACGCTTCCCGTGGCGTGGATCAAAGGATCTGTGGTTTTACCTCGAGGCTTTAACTCGAGGCTTTCCCACAGGGCTGTCCCACGTGCCACCGTGGTGTGAGTCGATCCTCGGCGTGAAAGATGAGCCAGTGCAGGGCAAAGAGGTTCCTCTGGAATGGACTGAGACATCTGGGGGACTCTTGGAATGGTGGTACGACCATGGAGTTCCTCTCGCCTTTCCTGTTGAGAGTGCCTCCTCTTGAGATGCGACAGGAACGCCGGGAATTCTTTCCCGTAGAAAGCAGGGAAAGGATCCCGCATCTCGAGCTACGAGGGGGAAACGGGGCTCCTCTGGATGTGGGCGGGACCATCCTGCTTCCTCTCGAGTGGAGACGGGTATGGCGGTGAACTTCTTGAGTTGCAGCAAGGGTGTGAAAGACCCTTTCGAAGTTCCAGAGGTTAGGTGTCATTAGTCTCCAGACGCCTCATCGGAAATAGGCCTCATCTCGCCTGGAAGGGAGAACTTCCTGGATTTTCTCGAGTTGCGGCAGGTGTTCTCGAGTTACGACGGGGACCTCAGGGACCCGCCCTCGTGGCCTCAGGGGAGGCCAGTCCCCATGCGAGTTGCTAGGGGGCCTCTCGGGATTCCTCTCTCGTCGATACCGGCGCCAAAAGCCTTGTGTGCAGTCAGGGCCGGAACCGAGGATTCCTCTCAGGGGCTGACATGGATCTTTGGGTACTTTTGGAGTCTCCCCAGGGGAGTCAGGCCTCGTCTCGAGTGGGGGCATGCACGTGCGCTTTCCTTCCAGGCTGTAGCAGCAATGTCACGCTTCCCGTGGCGTGGATCAAAGGATCTGTGGTTTTCCCTCGAGGCTTTCCCTCGAGGCTTTCCCACAGGGCTGTCCCACGTGCCACCGTGGTGTGAGTCGATCCTCGGCGTGAAAGATGAGCCAGTGCAGGGCAAAGAGGTTCCTCTGGAATGGACTGAGACATCTGGGGGACTCTTGGAATGGTGGTACGACCATGGAGTTCCTCTCGCCTTTCCTGTTGAGAGTGCCTCCTCTTGAGATGCGACGGGAACGCCGGGAATTCTTTCCCGTTGAAAGCAGGGAAAGGATCCCTCCTCTCTAGCTACGAGGGGGAAACGGGGCTCCTCTGGATGTGGGCGGGACCATCGTGCTTCCTCTCGAGTGGAGACGGGTATGGCGGTGAACTTCTTGAGTTGCAGCAAGGGTGTGAAAGACCCTTTCGAAGTTCCAGAGGTTAGGTGTCATTAGTCTCCAGACGCCTCATCGGAAATAGGCCTCATCTCGCCTGGAAGGGAGAACTTCCTGGATTTTCTCGAGTTGCGGCAGGTGTTCTCGAGTTACGACGGGGACCTCAGGGACCCGCCCTGTTGGCCTCAGGAGAGGCCAGTCCCCATGCGAGGTGCTAGGGGGCCTCTCGGGATTCCTCTCTCGTCGATACCGGCGCCAAAAACCTTGTGTGCAGTCAGGGCCGGAACCGAGGATTCCTCTCAGGGGCTGACATGGATCTTTGGGTACTTCTGGAGTCTCCGCAGGGGAGTCAGGCCTCGTCTCGAGTGGGGGCATGCACGTGCACTTTCCTTCCAGGCTGTAGCAGCAATGTCACGCTTCCCGTGGCGTGGATCAAAGGATCTGTGGTTTTCCCTCGAGACTTTCCCTCGAGGCTTTCCCACAGGGCTGTCCCACGTGCCACCGTGGTGTGAGTCGATCCTCGGCGTGAAAGATGAGCCAGTGCAGGGCAAAGAGGTTCCTCTGGAATGGACTGAGACATCTGGGGGACTCTTGGAATGGTGGTACGACCATGGAGTTCCTCTCGCCTTTCCTGTTGAGAGTGCCTCCTCTTGAGATGCGACGGGAACGCCGGGAATTCGTTCCCGTTGAAAGCAGGGAAAGGATCCCTCATCTCGAGCTACGAGGGGGAAACGGGGCTCCTCTGGATGTGGGCGGGACCATCGTGCTTCCTCTCGAGTGGAGACGGGTATGGCTGTGAACTTCTTGAGTTGCAGCAAGGGTGTGAAAGACCCTTTCGAAGTTCCAGAGGTTAGGTGTCATTAGTCTCCAGACACCTCATCGGAAATAGGCCTCATTTCGCCTGGAAGGGAGAACTTCCTGGATTTTCTCGAGTTGCGGCAGGTGTTCTCGATTTACGACGGGGACCTCAGGGACCCGCCCTGGTGGCCTCAGGAACGGCCAGTCCCCATGCGAGTTGCTAGGGGGCCTCTCGGGATTCCTCTCCCGTCGATACCGGGGCCAAAAACCTTGTGTGGAGTCAGGGCAGGAACCGAGGATTCCTCTCAGGAGCTGACATGGAACTTTGGGTACTTCTGGAGTCTCCCCAGGGGAGTCAGGCCTCGTCTCGAGTGGGGGCATGTACGTGCGCTTTCCTTCCAGGCTTTAGCCGCAATGTCACGCTTCGGGTGGCCTGGAGCAAAGGATATGTGGTTTTCCCTCGAGGCTTTCCCTCGAGGCTTTCCCACAGGGCTGTCCCACGTGCCACCGTGGTGTGAGTCGATCCTCGGCGTGAAAGATGAGCCAGTGCAGGGCAAAGAGGTTCCTCTGGAATGGACTGAGACATCTGGGGGACTCTTGGAATGGTGGTACGACCATGGAGTTCCTCTCACCATTCCTGTTGAGAGTGCCTCCTCTTGAGATGCGACGGGAACGCCGGGAATTCTTTCCCATTGAAAGCAGGGAAAAGATCCCTCATCTCGAGCTACGATGGGGAAACGGGGCTCCTCTGGATGTGGGCGGGACCATCGTGCCTCCTCTCGAGTGGAGACGGGTATGGCGGTGAACTTCTTGAGTTGCAGCAAGGGTGTGAAAGACCCTTTCGAAGTTCCAGAGGTTAGGTGTCATTAGTCTCCAGACGCCTCATCGGAAATAGGCCTCATCTCGCCTGGAAGGGAGAACTTCCTGGATTTTCTCGAGTTGCGGCAGGTGTTCTCGAGTTACGACGGGGACCTCAGGGACCCGCCCTGGTGGCCTCAGGAGAGGCCAGTCCCCATGCGAGGTGCTAGGGGGCCTCTCGGGATTCCTCTCTCGTCGAAACCGGCGCCAAAAACCTTGTGTGCAGTCAGGGCCGGAACCCAGAATTCCTCTCAGGGGCTGACATGGATCTTTGGGTACTTCTGGAGTCTCCGCAGGGGAGTCAGGCCTCGTCTCGAGTGGGGGCATGCACGTGCACTTTCCTTCCAGGCTGTAGCAGCAATGTCACGCTTCCCGTGGCGTGGATCAAAGGATCTGTGGTTTTCCCTCGAGGCTTTTCCTCGAGGCTATCCCACAGGGCTGTCCCACGTGCCACCGTGGTGTGAGTCGATCCTCGGCGTGAAAGATGAGCCAGTGCAGGGCAAAGCGGTTCCTCTGTAATGGACTGAGACATCTGGGGGACTCTTGGAATGGTGGTACGACCATGGAGTTCCTCTCTCCTTTCCTGTTGAGAGTGCCTCCTCTTGAGATGCGACGGGAACGCCGGGAATTCTTTCCCGTTGAAAGCAGGGAAAGGATCCGTCATCTCGAGCTACGAGGGGGAAACGGGGCTCCTCTGGATGTGGGCAGGACCATCGTGCTTCCTCTCGAGTGGAGACGGGTATGGCGGTGAACTTCTTAAGTTGCAGCAAGGGTGTGAAAGACCCTTTCGAAGTTCCAGAGGTTAGGTGTCATTAGTCTCCAGACGCCTCATCGGAAATAGGCCTCATCTCGCCTGGAAGGGAGAACTTCATGGATTTTCTCGAGTTGCGGCAGGTGTTCTCGAGTTACGACGGGGACCTCAGGGATCCGCCCTGGTGGCCTCAGGAGAGGCCAGTCCTCATGCGAGTTTGTAGGGGGCCTCTCGGGATTCCTCTCCCGTCGATACCGGGGCCAAAAACCTTGTGTGGAGTCAGGGCCGAAACCGAGGATTCCTCTCAGGGGCTGACATGGATCTTTGGGTACTTCTGGAGTCTCCCCAGGGGAGTCAGGCCTCTTCTCGAGTGGGGGCATGCACGTGCGCTTTCCTTCCAGGCTGTAGCAGCAATGTCACGCTTCCCGTCGCGTGGATCAAAGGATCTGTGGTTTTCCCTCGAGGCTTTCCCTCGAGGCTTTCCCACAGGGTTGTCCCACGTGCCACCGTGGTGTGAGTCGATCCTCGGCGTGAAAGATGAGCCAGTGCAGGGCAAAGAGGTTCCTCTGGAATGGACTGAGACATCTGGGGGACTCTTGGAATGGTGGTACGACCATGGAGTTCCTCTCGCCTTTCCTGTTGAGAGTGCCTCCTCTTGAGATGCGACGGGAACGCCGGGAATTCGTTCCCGTTGAAAGCAGGGAAAGGATCCCTCATCTCGAGCTACGAGGGGGAAACGGGGCTCCTCTGGATGTGGGCGGGACCATCGTGCTTCCTCTCGAGTGGAGACGGGTATGGCTGTGAACTTCTTGAGTTGCAGCAAGGGTGTGAAAGACCCTTTCGAAGTTCCAGAGGTTAGGTGTCATTAGTCTCCAGACACCTCATCGGAAATAGGCCTCATCTCGCCTGGAAGGGAGAACTTCCTGGATTTTCTCGAGTTGCGGCAGGTGTTCTCGATTTACGACGGGGACCTCAGGGACCCGCCCTGGTGGCCTCAGGAACGGCCAGTCCCCATGCGAGTTGCTAGGGGGCCTCTCGGGATTCCTCTCCCGTCGATACCGGGGCCAAAAACCTTGTGTGGAGTCAGGGCAGGAACCGAGGATTCCTCTCAGGAGCTGACATGGAACTTTGGCTACTTCTGGAGTCTCCCCAGGGGAGTCAGGCCTCGTCTCGAGTGGGGGCATGTACGTGCGCTTTCCTTCCAGGCTTTAGCCGCAATGTCACGCTTCGGGTGGCCTGGAGCAAAGGATATGTGGTTTTCCCTCGAGGCTTTCCCTCGAGGCTTTCCCACAGGGCTGTCCCACGTGCCACCGTGGTGTGAGTCGATCCTCGGCGTGAAAGATGAGCCAGTGCAGGGCAAAGAGGTTCCTCTGGAATGGACTGAGACATCTGGGGGACTCTTGGAATGGTGGTACGACCATGGGGTTCCTCTCACCTTTCCTGTTGAGAGTGCCTCCTCTTGAGATGCGACGGGAACACCGGGAATTCTTTCCCATTGAAAGCAGGGAAAAGATCCCTCATCTCGAGCTACGATGGGGAAACGGGGCTCCTCTGGATGTGGGCGGGACCATCGTGCCTCCTCTCGAGTGGAGACGGGTATGGCGGTGAACTTCTTGAGTTGCAGCAAGGGTGTGAAAGACCCTTTCGAAGTTCCAGAGGTTAGGTGTCATTAGTCTCCAGACGCCTCATCGGAAATAGGCCTCATCTCGCCTGGAAGGGAGAACTTCCTGGATTTTCTCGAGTTGCGGCAGGTGTTCTCGAGTTACGACGGGGACCTCAGGGACCCGCCCTGGTGGCCTCAGGAGACGCCAGTCCCCATGCGAGGTGCTAGGGGGCCTCTCGCGATTCCTCTCTCGTCGAAACTGCGCCAAAAACCTTGTGTGCAGTCAGGGCCGGAACCCAGAATTCCTCTCAGGGGCTGACATGGATCTTTGGGTACTTCTGGAGTCTCCGCAGGGGAGTCAGGCCTCGTCTCGAGTGGGGGCATGCACGTGCACTTTCCTTCCAGGCTGTAGCAGCAATGTCACGCTTCCCGTGGCGTGGATCAAAGGATCTGTGGTTTTCCCTCGAGGCTTTCCCTCGAGGCTATCCCACAGGGCTGTCCCACGTGCCACCGTGGTGTGAGTCGATCCTCGGCGTGAAAGATGAGCCAGTGCAGGGCAAAGCGGTTCCTCTGTAATGGACTGAGACATCTGGGGGACTCTTGGAATGGTGGTACGACCATGGAGTTCCTCTCGCCTTTCCTGTTGAGAGTGCCTCCTCTTGAGATGCGACGGGAACGCCGGGAATTCTTTCCCGTTGAAAGCAGGGAAAGGATCCGACATCTCGAGCTACGAGGGGGAAACGGGGCTCCTCTGGATGTGGGCGGGACCATCGTGCTTCCTCTCGAGTGGAGACGGGTATGGCGGTGAACTTCTTAAGTTGCAGCAAGGGTGTGAAAGACCCTTTCGAAGTTCCAGAGGTTAGGTGTCATTAGTCTCCAGACGCCTCATCGGAAATAGGCCTCATCTCGCCTGGAAGGGAGAACTTCATGGATTTTCTCGAATTGCGGCAGGTGTTCTCGAGTTACTACGGGGACCTCAGGGATCCGCCCTGGTGGCCTCAGGAGAGGCCAGTCCTCATGCGAGTTTTTAGGGGGCCTCTCGGGATTCCTCTCCCGTCGATACCGGGGCCAAAAACCTTGTGTGGAGTCAGGGCCGAAACCGAGGATTCCTCTCAGGGGCTGACATGGATCTTTGGGTACTTCTGGAGTCTCCCCAGGGGAGTCAGGCCTCTTCTCGAGTGGGGGCATGCACGTGCGCTTTCCTTCCAGGCTGTAGCAGCAATGTCACGCTTCCCGTCGCGTGGATCAAAGGATCTGTGGTTTTCCCTCGAGGCTTTCCCTCGAGGCTTTCCCACAGGGTTGTCCCACGTGCCACCGTGGTGTGAGTCGATCCTCGGCGTGAAAGATGAGCCAGTGCAGGGCAAAGAGGTTCCTGTGGAATGGACTGAGACCTCTGGGGGACTCTTGGAATGGTTGTACGACCATGGAGTTCCTCTCACCTTTCCTGTTGAGAGTGCCTCCTCTTGAGATGCGACGGGAACGCCGGGAATACTTTCCCATAGAAAGCAGGGAAAAGATCCCTCATCTCGAGCTACGATGGGGAAACGGGGCTCCTCTGGATGTGGGCGGGACCATCGTGCCTCCTCTCGAGTGGAGACGGGTATGGCGGTGAACTTCTTGAGTTGCAGCAAGGGTGTGAAAGACCCTTTCGAAGTTCCAGAGGTTAGGTGTCATTAGTCTCCAGACGCCTCATCGGAAATAGGCCTCATCTCGCCTGGAAGGGAGAACTTCCTGGATTTTCTCGAGTTGCGGCAGGTGTTCTCGAGTTACGACGGGGACCTCAGGGACCCGCCCTGGTGGCCTCAGGAGAGGCCAGTCCCCATGCGAGGTGCTAGGGGGCCTCTCGGGATTCCTCTCTCGTCGAAACCGGCGCCAAAAACCTTGTGTGCAGTCAGGGCCGGAACCCAGGATTCCTCTCAGGGGCTGACATGGATCTTTGGGTACTTCTGGAGTCTCCGCAGGGGAGTCAGGCCTCGTCTCGAGTGGGGGCATGCACGTGCACTTTCCTTCCAGGCTGTAGCAGCAATGTCACGCTTCCCGTGGCGTGGATCAAAGGATCTGTGGTTTTCCCTCGAGGCTTTCCCTCGAGGCTATCCCACAGGGCTGTCCCACGTGCCACCGTGGTGTGAGTCGATCCTCGGCGTGAAAGATGAGCCAGTGCAGGGCAAAGCGGTTCCTCTGGAATGGACTGAGACATCTGGGGGACTCTTGGAATGGTGGTACGACCATGGAGTTCCTCTCGCCTTTCCTGTTGAGAGTGCCTCCTCTTGAGATGCGACGGGAACGCCGGGAATTCTTTCCCGTTGAAAGCAGGGAAAGGATCCCTCCTCTCTAGCTCCGAGGGGGAAACGGGGCTCCTCTGGATGTGGGCGGGACCATCGTGCTTCCTCTCGAGTGGAGACGGGTATGGCGGTGAACTTCTTGAGTTGCAGCAAGGGTGTGAAAGACCCTTTCGAAGTTCCAGAGGTTAGGTGTCATTAGTCTCCAGACGCCTCATCGGAAATAGGCCTCATCTCGCCTGGAAGGGAGAACTTCCTGGATTTTCTCGAGTTGCGGCAGGTGTTCTCGAGTTACGACGGGGACCTCAGGGACCCGCCCTGGTGGCCTCAGGAGACGCCAGTCCCCATGCGAGGTGCTAGGGGGCCTCTCGGGATTCCTCTCTCGTCGAAACCGGCGCCAAAAACCTTGTGTGCAGTCAGGGCCGGAACCCAGAATTCCTCTCAGGGGCTGACATGGATCTTTGGGTACTTCTGGAGTCTCCGCAGGGGAGTCAGGCCTCGTCTCGAGTGGGGGCATGCACGTGCACTTTCCTTCCAGGCTGTAGCAGCAATGTCACGCTTCCCGTGGCGTGGATCAAAGGATCTGTGGTTTTCCCTCGAGGCTTTCCCTCGAGGCTCTCCCACAGGGCTGTCCCACGTGCCACCGTGGTGTGAGTCGATCCTCGGCGTGAAAGATGAGCCAGTGCAGGGCAAAAAGGTTCCTCTGGAATGGACTGAGACATCTGGGGGACTCTTGGAATGGTGGTACGACCATGGAGTTCCTCTCGCCTTTCCTGTTGAGAGTGCCTCCTCTTGAGATGCGACGGGAACGCCGGGAATTCTTTCCCGTTGAAAGCAGGGAAAGGATCCGTCATCTCGAGCTACGAGGGGGAAACGGGGCTCCTCTGGATGTGGGCGGGACCATCGTGCTTCCTCTCGAGTGGAGACGGGTATGGCGGTGAACTTCTTAAGTTGCAGCAAGGGTGTGAAAGACCCTTTCGAAGTTCCAGAGGTTAGGTGTCATTAGTCTCCAGACGCCTCATCGGAAATAGGCCTCATCTCGCCTGGAAGGGAGAACTTCATGGATTTTCTCGAGTTGCGGCAGGTGTTCTCGAGTTACGACGGGGACCTCAGGGATCCGCCCTGGTGGCCTCAGGAGAGGCCAGTCCTCATGCGAGTTTGTAGGGGGCCTCTCGGGATTCCTCTCCCGTCGATACCGGCGCCAAAAACCTTGTGTGCAGTCAGGGCCGGAACCCAGGATTCCTCTCAGGGGCTGACATGGATCTTTGGGTACTTCTGGAGTCTCCGCAGGGGAGTCAGGCCTCGTCTCGAGTGGGGGCATGCACGTGCACTTTCCTTCCAGGCTGTAGGAGCAATGTCACGCTTCCCGTGGCGTGGATCAAAGGATCTGTGGTTTTCCCTCGAGGCTTTCCCTCGAGGCTATCCCACAGGGCTGTCCCACGTGCCACCGTGGTGTGAGTCGATCCTCGGCGTGAAAGATGAGCCAGTGCAAGGCAAAGCGGTTCCTCTGGAATGGACTGAGACATCTGGGGGACTCTTGGAATGGTGGTACGACCATGGAGTTCCTCTCGCCTTTCCTGTTGAGAGTGCCTCCTCTTGAGATGCGACGGGAACGCCGGGAATTCTTTCCCGTTGAAAGCAGGGAAAGGATCCCTCCACTCTAGCTACGAGGGGGAAACGGGGCTCCTCTGGATGTGGGCGGGACCATCGTGCTTCCTCTCGAGTGGAGACGGGTATGGCGGTGAACTTCTTGAGTTGCAGCAAGGGTGTGAAAGACCCTTTCGAAGTTCCAGAGGTTAGGTGTCATTAGTCTCCAGACGCCTCATCGGAAATAGGCCTCATCTCGCCTGGAAGGGAGAACTTCCTGGATTTTCTCGAGTTGCGGCAGGTGTTCTCGAGTTACGACGGGGACCTCAGGGACCCGCCCTGTTGGCCTCAGGAGAGGCCAGTCCCCATGCGAGGTGCTAGGGGGCCTCTCGGGATTCCTCTCTCGTCGATACCGGCGCCAAAAACCTTGTGTGCAGTCAGGGCCGGAACCCAGGATTCCTCTCAGGGGCTGACATGGATCTTTGGGTACTTCTGGAGTCTCCGCAGGGGAGTCAGGCCTCGTCTCGAGTGGGGGCATGCACGTGCACTTTCCTTCCAGGCTGTAGCAGCAATGTCACGCTTCCCGTGGCGTGGATCAAAGGATCTGTGGTTTTCCCTCGAGACTTTCCCTCGAGGCTTTCCCACAGGGCTGTCCCACGTGCCACCGTGGTGTGAGTCGATCCTCGGCGTGAAAGATGAGCCAGTGCAGGGCAAAGAGCTTCCTCTGGAATGGACTGAGACATCTGGGGGACTCTTGGAATGGTGGTACGACCATGGAGTTCCTCTCGCCTTTCCTGTTGAGAGTGCCTCCTCTTGAGATGCGACGGGAACGCCGGGAATTCGTTCCCGTTGAAAGCAGGGAAAGGATCCCTCATCTCGAGCTACGAGGGGGAAACGGGGCTCCTCTGGATGTGGGCGGGACCATCGTGCTTCCTCTCGAGTGGAGACGGGTATGGCTGTGAACTTCTTGAGTTGCAGCAAGGGTGTGAAAGACCCTTTCGAAGTTCCAGAGGTTAGGTGTCATTAGTCGCCAGACACCTCATCGGAAATAGGCCTCATCTCGCCTGGAAGGGAGAACTTCCTGGATTTTCTCGAGTTGCGGCAGGTGTTCTCGATTTACGACGGGGACCTCAGGGACCCGCCCTGGTGGCCTCAGGAACGGCCAGTCCCCATGCGAGTTGCTAGGGGGCCTCTCGGGATTCCTCTCCCGTCGATACCGGGGCCAAAAACCTTGTGTGGAGTCAGGGCAGGAACCGAGGATTCCTCTCAGGAGCTGACATGGAACTTTGGGTACTTCTGGAGTCTCCCCAGGGGAGTCAGGCCTCGTCTCGAGTGGGGGCTTGTACGTGCGCTTTCCTTCCAGGCTTTAGCCGCAATGTCACGCTTCGGGTGGCCTGGAGCAAAGGATATGTGGTTTTCCCTCGAGGCTTTCCCTCGAGGCTTTCCCACAGGGCTGTCCCACGTGCCACCGTGGTGTGAGTCGATCCTCGGCGTGAAAGATGAGCCAGTGCAGGGCAAAGAGGTTCCTCTGGAATGGACTGAGACATCTGGGGGACTCTTGGAATGGTGGTACGACCATGGAGTTCCTCTCACCTTTCCTGTTGAGAGTGCCTCCTCTTGAGATGCGACGGGAACGCCGGGAATTCTTTCCCATTGAAAGCAGGGAAAAGATCCCTCATCTCGAGCTACGATGGGGAAACGGGGCTCCTCTGGATGTGGGCGGGACCATCGTGCCTCCTCTCGAGTGGAGACGGGTATGGCGGTGAACTTCTTGAGTTGCAGCAAGGGTGTGAAAGACCCTTTCGAAGTTCCAGAGGTTAGGTGTCATTAGTCTCCAGACGCCTCATCGGAAATAGGCCTCATCTCGCCTGGAAGGGAGAACTTCCTGGATTTTCTCGAGTTGCGGCAGGTGTTCTCGAGTTACGACGGGGACCTCAGGGACCCGCCCTGGTGGCCTCAGGAGAGGCCAGTCCCCATGCGAGGTGCTAGGGGGCCTCTCGGGATTCCTCTCTCGTCGAAACCGGCGCCAAAAACCTTGTGTGCAGTCAGGGCCGGAACCCAGGATTCCTCTCAGGGGCTGACATGGATCTTTGGGTACTTCTGGAGTCTCCGCAGGGGAGTCAGGCCTCGTCTCGAGTGGGGGCATGCACGTGCACTTTCCTTCCAGGCTGTAGCAGCAATGTCACGCTTCCCGTGGCGTGGATCAAAGGATCTGTGGTTTTCCCTCGAGGCTTTCCCTCGAGGCTATCCCACAGGGCTGTCCCACGTGCCACCGTGGTGTGAGTCGATCCTCGGCGTGAAAGATGAGCCAGTGCAGGGCAAAGCGGTTCCTCTGGAATGGACTGAGACATCTGGGGGACTCTTGGAATGGTGGTACGACCATGGAGTTCCTCTCGCCTTTCCTGTTGAGAGTGCCTCCTCTTGAGATGCGACGGGAACGCCGGGAATTCTTTCCCGTTGAAAGCAGGGAAAGGATCCGTCATCTCGAGCTACGAGGGGGAAACGGGGCTCCTCTGGATGTGGGCGGGACCATCGTGGTTCCTCTCGAGTGGAGACGGGTATGGCGGTGAACTTCTTAAGTTGCAGCAAGGGTGTGAAAGACCCTTTCGAAGTTCCAGAGGTTAGGTGTCATTAGTCTCCAGACGCCTCATCGGAAATAGGCCTCATCTCGCCTGGAAGGGAGAACTTCATGGATTTTCTCGAGTTGCGGCAGGTGTTCTCGAGTTACGACGGGGACCTCAGGGATCCGCCCTGGTGGCCTCAGGAGAGGCCAGTCCTCATGCGAGTTGGTAGGGGGCCTCTCGGGATTCCTCTCCCGTCGATACCGGGGCCAAAAACCTTGTGTGGAGTCAGGGCCGAAACCGAGGATTCCTCTCAGGGGCTGACATGGATCTTTGGGTACTTCTGGAGTCTCCCCAGGGGAGTCAGGCCTCTTCTCGAGTGGGGGCATGCACGTGCGCTTTCCTTCCAGGCTGTAGCAGCAATGTCACGCTTCCCGTCGCGTGGATCAAAGGATCTGTGGTTTTCCCTCGAGGCTTTCCCTCGAGGCTTTCCCACAGGGCTGTCCCACGTGCCACCGTGGTGTGAGTCGATCCTCGGCGTGAAAGATGAGCCAGTGCAGGGCAAAGAGATTCCTCTGGAATGGACTGAGACATCTGGGGGACTCTTGGAATGGTGGTACGACCATGGAGTTCCTCTCGCCTTTCCTGTTGAGAGTGCCTCCTTTTAAGATGCGACGGGAACGCCGGGAATCCTTTCCCGTTGAAAGCAGGGAAAGGATCCCTCATCTCGAGCTACGAGGGGGAAACGGGGCTCCTCTGGATGTGGGCGGGACCATCGTGCTTCCTCTCGAGTGGAGACGGGTATGGCGGTGAACTTCTTGAGTTGCAGCAAGGGTGTGAAAGACCCTTTCGAAGTTCCAGAGGTTAGGTGTCATTAGTCTCCAGACGCCTCATCGGAAATAGGCCTCATCTCGCCTGGAAGGGAGAACTTCCTGGATTTTTTCGAGTTGCGGCAGGTGTTCTCGAGTTACGACGGGGACCTCAGGGACCCGCCCTGGTGGCCTCAGGAGAGTCCAGTCCTCATGCGAGTTGGTAGGGGGCCTCTCGGGATTCCTCTCCCGTAGATACCGGGGCCAAAAACCTTGTGTGGAGTCAGGGCCGGAACCGAAGATTCCTCTCAGGGGCTGACATGGATTTTTGGGTACTTCTGGAGTCTCCCCAGGGGAGTCAGGCCTCGTCTCGAGTGGGGGCATGCACGTGCGCTTTCCTTCCAGGCTGTAGCAGCAATGTCACGCTTCCCGTGGCGTGGATCAAAGGATCTGTGTTTTTCCCTCGAGGCTTTCCCACAGGGCTGTCCCACGTGCCACCGTGGTGTGAGTCGATCCTCGGCGTGAAAGATGAGCCAGTGCAGGGCAAAGAGGTTCCTCTGGAATGGACTAAGACATCTGGGGGACTCTTGGAATGGTGGTACGACCATGGAGTTCCTCTCGCCTTTCCTGTTGAGAGTGCCTCCACTTGAGATGCGACGGGAACGCCGGGAATTCTTTCCCGTTGAAAGCAGGGAAAGGATCCCTCATCTCGAGCTACGAGGGGGAAACGGGGCTCCTCTGGATGTGGGCGGGACCATCGTGCTTCCTCTCGAGTGGAGAGGGGTATGGCGGTAAACTTCTTGAGTTGCAGCAAGGTTGTGAAAGACCCTTTCAAAGTTCCAGAGGTTAGGTGTCATTAGTCTCCAGACGCCTCATCGGAAATAGGCCTCATCTCGCCTGGAAGGGAGAACTTCCTGGATTTTCTCGAGTTGCGGCAGGTGTTCTCGAGTTACGACGGGGACCTCAGGGACCCGCCCTGGTGGCCTCAGGAGAGGCCAGTCCCCATGCGAGGTGCTAGGGGGCCTCTCGGGATTCCTCTCTCGTCGATACCGGCGCCAAAAACCTTGTGTGGAGTCAGGGCCGGAACCGAGGATTCCTCTCAGGGGCTGACATGGATCTTTGGGTACTTCTGGAGTCTCCCCAGGGGAGTCAGGCCTCGTCTCGAGTGGGGGCATGCACGTGCGCTTTCCTTCCAGGCTGTAGCAGCGATGTCACGCTTCCCGTGGCGTGGATCAAAGGATCTGTGGTTTTACCTCGAGGCTTTCCCTCGAGGCTTTCCCACAGGGCTGTCCCACGTGCCACCGTGGTGTGAGTCGATCCTCGGCGTGAAAGATGAGCCAGTGCAGGGCAAAGAGGTTCCTCTGGAATGGACTGAGACATCTGGGGGACTCTTGGAATGGTGGTACGACCATGGAGTTCCTCTCGCCTTTCCTGTTGAGACTGCCTCCTCTTGAGATGCGACAGGAACGCCGGGAATTCTTTCCCGTTGAAAGCAGGGAAAGGATCCCGCATCTCGAGCTACGAGGGGGAAACGGGGCTCCTCTGGATGTGGGCGGGACCATCGTGCTTCCTCTCGAGTGGAGACGGGTATGGCGGTGAACTTCTTGAGTTGCAGCAAGGGTGTGAAAGACCCTTTCGAAGTTCCAGAGGTTAGGTGTCATTAGTCTCCAGACGCCTCATCGGAAATAGGCCTCATCTCGCCTGGAAGGGAGAATTTCCTGGATTTTCTCGAGTTGCGGCAGGTGTTCTCGAGTTACGACGGGGACCTCAGGGACCCGCCCTGGTGGCCTCAGGGGAGGCCAGTCCCCATGCGATGTGCTAGGGGGCCTCTCGGGATTCCTCTCTCGTCGATACCGGCGCCAAAAGCCTTGTGTGCAGTCAGGGCCGGAACCGAGGATTCCTCTCAGGGGCTGACATGGATTTTTGGGTACTTCTGGAGTCTCCCCAGGGGAGTCAGACCTCGTCTCGAGTGGGGGCATGCACGTGCGCTTTCCTTCCAGGCTGTAGCAGCAATGTCACGCTTCCCGTGGCGTGGATCAAAGGATCTGTGGTTTTACCTCGAGGCTTTCCCTCGAGGCTTTCCCACAGGGCTGTCCCACGTGCCACCGTGGTGTGAGTCGATCCTCGGCGTGAAAGATGAGCCAGTGCAGGGCAAAGAGGTTCCTCTGGAATGGACTGAGACATCTGGGGGACTCTTGGAATGGTGGTACGACCATGGAGTCCCTCTCGCCTTTCCTGTTGAGAGTGCCTCCTCTTGAGATGTGACGGGAACGCCCTGAATTCTTTCCCGTAGAAAGCAGGGAAAGGATCCCTCATCTGGAGCTACGATGGGGAAACGGGGCTCCTCTGGATGTGGGCGGGACCATCGTTCTTCCTCTCGAGTGGAGACGGGTATGGCGGTGAACTTCTTGAGTTGCAGCAAGGGTGTGAAAGACCCTTTCGAAGTTCCAGAGGTTAGGTGTCATTATTCTCCAGCGCCTCATCGGAAATAGGCCTCATCTCGCCTGGAAGGGAGAACTTCCTGGATTTTCTCGAGTTGCGGCAGGTGTTCTCGAGTTACGACGGGGACCTCAGGGACCCGCCCTGGTGGCCTCAGGAGAGGCCAGTCCCCATGCGAGGTGCTAGGGGGCCTCTCGGGATTCCTCTCTCGTCGATACCGGCGCCAAAAACCTTGTGTGCAGTCAGGGCCGGAACCGAGGATTCCTCTCAGGGGCTGACATGGATCTTTGGGTACTTCTGGAGTCTCCCCAGGCGAGTCAGGCCTCGTCTCGAGTGGGGGCATGCACGTGCGCTTTCCTTCCAGGCTGTAGCAGCAATGTCACGCTTCCCGTGGCGTGGATCAAAGGATCTGTGGTTTTCCCTCGAGGCTTTCCCTCGAGGCTTTCCCACAGGGCTGTCCCACGTGCCACCGTGGTGTGAGTCGATCCTCGGCGTGAAAGATGAGCCAGTGCAGGGCAAAGAGGTTCCTCTGGAATGGACTGAGACATCTGGGGGACTCTTGGAATGGTGGTACGACCATGGAGTTCCTCTCGCCTTTCCTGTTGAGAGTGCCTCCTCTTGAGATGGGACGGGAACGCCGGGAATTCTTTCCCGTTGAAAGCAGGGAAAGGATCCCTCCTCTCTAGCTACGAGGGGGAAACGGGGCTCCTCTGGATGTGGGCGGGACCATCGTGCTTCCTCTCGAGTGGAGACGGGTACGGCGGTGAACTTCTTGAGTTGCAGCAAGGGTGTGAAAGACCCTTTCGAAGTTCCAGAGGTTAGGTGTCATTAGTCTCCAGACGCCTCATCGGAGATAGGCCTCATCTCGCCTGGAAGGGAGAACTTCCTGGATTTTTTCGAGTTGCGGCAGGTGTTCTCGAGTTACGACGGGGACCTCAGGGACCCGACCTGGTGGCCTCAGGAGAGTCCAGTCCTCATGCGAGTTGGTAGGGGGCCTCTCGGGATTCCTCTCCCGTCGATACCGGGGCCAAAAACCTTGTGTGGAGTCAGGGCCGGAACCGAGGATTCCTCTCAGGGGCTGACATGGATTTTTGGGTACTTCTGGAGTCTCCCCAGGGGAGTCAGGCCTCGTCTCGTGTGGGGGCATGCACGTGCGCTTTCCTTCCAGGCTGTAGCAGCAATGTCACGCTTCCCGTGGCGTGGATCAAAGGATCTGTGTTTTTCCCTCGAGGCTTTCCCTCGAGGCTTTCCCACAGGGCTGTCCCACGTGCCACCGTGGTGTGAGTCGATCCTCGGCGTGAAAGATGAGCCAGTGCAGGGCAAAGTGGTTCCTCTGGAATGGACTGAGACATCTGGGGGACTCTTGGAATGGTGGTACGACCATGGAGTTCCTCTCGCCTTTCCTGTTGAGAGTGCCTCCTCTTGAGATGCGACGGGAACGCCGGGAATTCTTTCCCGTTGAAAGCAGGAAAGGATCCGTCATCTCGAGCTACAAGGGGGAAACGGGGCTCCTCTGGATGTGGGCGGGACCATCGTGCTTCCTCTCGAGTGGAGACGGGTATGGCGGTGAACTTCTTAAGTTGCAGCAAGGGTGTGAAAGACCCTTTCGAAGTTCCAGAGGTTAGGTGTCATTAGTCTCCAGACGCCTCATCGGAAATAGGCCTCATCTCGCCTGGAAGGGAGAACTTCATGGAATTCCTCGAGTTGCGGCAGGTGTTCTCGAGTTACGACGGGGACCTCAGGGATCCGCCCTGGTGGCCTCAGGAGAGGCCAGTCCTCATGCGAGTTGGTAGGGGGCCTCTCGGGATTCCTCTCCCGTCGATACCGGGGCCAAAAATCTTGTGTGGAGTCAGGGCCGGAACCGAGGATTCCTCTCAGGGGCTGACATGGATCTTTGGGTACTTCTGGAGTCTCCCCAGGGGAGTCAGGCCTCTTCTCGAGTGGGGGCATGCACGTGCGCTTTCCTTCCACGCTCTAGCAGCAATGTCACGCTTCCCGTCGCGTGGATCAAAGGATCTGTGGTTTTCCCTCGAGGCTTTCCCTCGAGGCTTTCCCACAGGGCTGTCCCACGTGCCACCGTCGTGTGAGTCGATCCTCGGCGTGAAAGATGAGCCAGTGCAGGGCAAAGAGGTTCCTCTGGAATGGACTGAGACATCTGGGGGACTCTTGGAATGGTGGTACGACCATGGAGTTCCTCTCGCCTTTCCTGTTGAGAGTGCCTCCTCTTGAGATGCGACGGGAACGCCGGGAATTCTTTCCCGTTGAAAGCAGGGAAAGGATCCCTCGTCTCGAGCTACGAGGGGGAAACGGGGCTCCTCTGGATGTGGGCGGGACCATCGTGCTTCCTCTCGAGTGGAGACGGGTACCGCGGTGAACTTCTTGAGTTGCAGCAAGGGTGTGAAAGACCCTTTCGAAGTTCCAGAGGTTAAGTGTCATTAGTCTCCAGACGCCTCATCGGAAATAGGCCTCATCTCGCCTGGAAGGGAGAACTTCCTGGATTTTTTCGAGTTGCGGCAGGTGTTCTCGAGTTACGACGGGGACCTCAGGGACCCGCCCTGGTTGCCTCAGGAGAGGCCAGTCCCCATGCGAGTTGTTAGGGGGCCTCTGGGAATTCCTCTCTCGTCGATACCGGCGCCAAAAGCCTTGTGTGCAGTCAGGGCCGGAACCGAGGATTCCTCTCAGGGGCTGACATGGATCTTTGGGTACTTCTGGAGTCTCCCCAGGGGAGTCAGGCCTCGTCTCGAGTGGGGGCATGCACGTGCGCTTTCCTTCCAGGCTGTAGCAGCATTGTCACGCTTCCCGTGGCGTGGATCAAAGGATCTGTGTTTTTCCCTCGAGGATTTCCCTCGAGGCTTTCCCACAGGGCTGTCCCACGTGCCACCGTGGTGTGAGTCGATCCTCGGCGTGAAAGATGAGCCAGTGCAGGGCAAAGCCGTTCCTCTGGAATGGACTGAGACATCTGGGGGACTCTTGGAATGGTGGTACGACCATGGAGTTCCTCTCGCCTTTCCTGTTGAGAGTGCTTCCTCTTGAGATGCGACAGGAACGCCGGGAATTCTTTCCCGTTGAAACCAGGGAAAGGATCCCTCATCTCGAGCTACGAGGGGGAAACGGGGCTCCTCTGGATGTGGGCGGGACAATCGTGCTTCCTCTCGAGTGGAGACGGGTATGGCGGTGAACTTCTTGAGTTGCAGAAAGGTTGTGAAAGACCCTTTCGAAGTTCCAGAGGTTAGGTGTCATTAGTCTCCAGACGCCTCATCGGAAATAGGCCTCATCTCGCCTGGAACGGAGAACTTCATGGATTTTCTCGAGTTGCGGCAGGTGTTCTCGAGTTACGACGGGGACCTCAGGGACCCGCCCTGGTGGCCTCAGGGGAGGCCAGTCCCCATGCGAGTTGCTAGGGGGCCTCTCGGGATTCCTCTCCCGTCGATAGTGGGGCCAAAAACCTTGTGTGGAGTCAGGGCCGGAACCGAGGATTCCTCTCAAGGGCTGACATGGATCTTTGGGTACTTGTGGAGTCTCCCCAGGGGAGTCAGGCCTCGTCTCGAGTGGGGGCATGCACCTGCGCTTTCCATCCAGGCTGTAGCAGCATTGTCACGCTTCCCGACGCGTGGATCAAAGGATCTGTGGTTTTCCCTCGAGGCTTTCCCTCGAGGCTTTCCCACAGGGCTGTCCCACGTGCCACCGTGGTGTGAGTCGATCCTCGGCGTGAAAGATGAGCCAGTGCAGGGCAAAGAGGTTCCTCTGGAATGGACTAAGACATCTGGGGGACTCTTGGAATGGTGGTACGACCATGGAGTTCCTCTCGCCTTTCCTGTTGAGAGTGCCTCCACTTGAGATGCGACGGGAACGCCGGGAATTCTTTCCCGTTGAAAGCAGGGAAAGGATCCCTCATCTCGAGCTACGATGGGGAAACGGGGCTCCTCTGGATGTGGGCGGGACCATCGTGCTTCCTCTCGAGTGGAGACGGGTATGGCGGTGAACTTCTTGAGTTGCAGCAAGGGTGTGAAAGACCCTTTCGAAGTTCCAGAGGTTAGGTGTCATTATTCTCCAGCGCCTCATCGGAAATAGGCCTCATCTCGCCTGGAAGGGAGAACTTCCTGGATTTTCTCGAGTTGCGGCAGGTGTTCTAGAGTTACGACGGGGACCTCAGGGACCCGCCCTGGTGGCCTCAGGAGAGGCCAGTCCCCATGCGAGGTGCTAGGGGGCCTCTCGGGATTCCTCTCTCGTCGATACCGGCGCCAAAAACCTTGTGTGCAGTCAGGGCCGGAACCGAGGATTCCTCTCAGGGGCTGACAAGGATCTTTGGGTACTTCTGGAGTCTCCCCAGGGGAGTCAGGCCTCGTCTCGAGTGGGGGCATGCACGTGCGCTTTCCTTCCAGGCTGTAGCAGCAATGTCACGCTTCCCGTGGCGTGGATCAAAGGATCTGTGGTTTTCCCTCGAGGCTTTCCCTCGAGGCTTTCCCACAGGGCTGTCCCACGTGCCACCGTGGTGTGAGTCGATCCTCGGCGTGAAAGATGAGCCAGTGCAGGGCAAAGAGGTTCCTCTGGAATGGACTGAGACATCTGGGGGACTCTTGGAATGGTGGTACGACCATGGAGTTCCTCTCGCCTTTCCTGTTGAGAGTGCCTCCTCTTGAGATGCGACGGGAACGCCGGGAATTCTTTCCCGTTGAAAGCAGGGAAAGGATCCGTCATCTCGAGCTACGAGGGGGAAACGGGGCTCCTCTGGATGTGGGCGGGACCATCGTGCTTCCTCTCGAGTGGAGACGGGTTTGGCGGTGAACTTCTTAAGTTGCAGCAAGGGTGTGAAAGACCCTTTCGAAGTTCCAGAGGTTAGGTGTCATTAGTCTCCAGACGCCTCATCGGAAATAGGCCTCATCTCGCCTGGAAGGGAGAACTTCATGGATTTTCTCGAGTTGCGGCAGGTGTTCTCGAGTTACGACGGGGACCTCAGGGATCCGCCCTGGTGGCCTCAGGAGAGGCCAGTCCTCATGCGAGTTGGTAGGGGGCCTCTCGGGATTCCTCTCCCGTCGATACCGGGGCCAAAAATCTTGTGTGGAGTCAGGGCCGGAACCGAGGATTCCTCTCAGGGGCTGACATGGATCTTTGGGTACTTCTGGAGTCTCCCCAGGGGAGTCAGGACTCTTCTCGAGTGGGGGCATGCACGTGCGCTTTCCTTCCACGCTCTAGCAGCAATGTCACGCTTCCCGTCGCGTGGATCAAAGGATCTGTGGTTTTCCCTCGAGGCTTTCCCTCGAGGCTTTCCCACAGGGCTGTCCCACGTGCCACCGTGGTGTGAGTCGATCCTCGGCGTGAAGGATGAGCCAGTGCAGGGCAAAGAGTTTCCTCTGGAATGGACTGAGACATCTGGGGGACTCTTGGAATGGTGGTACGACCATGGAGTTCCTCTCGCCTTTCCTGTTGAGAGTGCCTCCTGTTGAGATGCGACGGGAACGCCGGGAATTCTTTCCCGTTGAAAGCAGGGAAAGGATCCCTCGTCTCGAGCTACGAGGGGGAAACGGGGCTCCTCTGGATGTGGGCGGGACCATCGTGCTTCCTCTCGAGTGGAGACGGGTACGGCGGTGAACTTCTTGAGTTGCAGCAAGGGTGTGAAAGACCCTTTCGAAGTTCCAGAGGTTAGGTGTCATTAGTCTCCAGACGCCTCATCGGAAATAGGCCTCATCTCGCCTGGAAGGGAGAACTTCCTGGATTTTTTCGAGTTGCGGCAGGTGTTCTCGAGTTACGAAGGGGACCTCAGGGACCCGACCTGGTGGCCTCAGGAGAGTCCAGTCCTCATGCGAGTTGGTAGGGGGCCTCTCGGGATTCCTCTCCCGTCGATACCGGGGCCAAAAACCTTGTGTGGAGTCAGGGCCGGAACCGAGGATTCCTCTCAGGGGCTGACATGGATCTTTGGGTACTTCTGGAGTCTCCCCAGGGGAGTCAGGCCTCGTCTCGAGTGGGGGCATGCACGTGCGCTTTCCTTCCAGGCTGTAGCAGCATTGTCACGCTTCCCGTGGCGTGGATCAAAGGATCTGTGTTTTTCCCTCGAGGCTTTCCCTCGAGGCTTTCCCACAGGGCTGTCCCACGTGCCACCGTGGTATGAGTCGATCCTCGGCGTGAAAGATGAGCCAGTGCAGGGCAAAGCCGTTCCTCTGGAATGGACTGAGACATCTGGGGGACTCTTGGAATGGTGGTACGACCATGGAGTTCCTCTCGCCTTTCCTGTTGAGAGTGCTTCCTCTTGAGATGCGACAGGAACGCCGGGAATTCTTTCCCGTTGAAACCAGGGAAAGGATCCCTCATCTCGAGCTACGAGGGGGAAACGGGGCTCCTCTGGATGTGGGCGGGACAATCGTGCTTCCTCTCGAGTGGAGACGGGTATGGCGGTGAACTTCTTGAGTTGCAGAAAGGTTGTGAAAGACCCTTTCGAAGTTCCAGAGGATAGGTGTCATTAGTCTCCAGACGCCTCATCGGAAATAGGCCTCATCTCGCCTGGAACGGAGAACTTCATGGATTTTCTCGAGTTGCGGCAGGTGTTCTCGAGTTACGACGGGGACCTCAGGGACCCGCCCTGGTGGCCTCAGGAGAGGCCAGTCCCCATGGGTGTTGCTATGGGGCCTCTCGGGATTCCTCTCCCGTCGATACCGGGGCCAAAAACCTTGTGTGGAGTCAGGGCCGGAACCGAGGATTCCTCTCAAGGGCTGACATGGATCTTTGGGTACTTGTGGAGTCTCCCCAGGGGAGTCAGGCCTCGTCTCGAGTGGGGGCATGCACCTGCGCTTTCCATCCAGGCTGTAGCAGCATTGTCACGCTTCCCGTGGCGTGGATCAAAGGATCTGTGGTTTTCCCTCGAGGCTTTCCCTCGAGGCTTTCCCACAGGGCTGTCCCACGTGCCACCGTGGTGTGAGTCGATCCTCGGCGTGAAAGATGAGCCAGTGCAGGGCAAAGAGGTTCCTCTGGAATGGACTAAGACATCTGGGGGACTCTTGGAATGGTGGTACGACCATGGAGTTCCTCTCGCCTTTCCTGTTGAGAGTGCCTCCACTTGAGATGCGTCGGGAACGCCAGGAATTCTTTCCCGTTGAAAGCAGGGAAAGGATCCCTCATCTCGAGCTACGAGGGGGAAACGGGGCTCCTCTGGATGTGGGCGGGACAATCGTGCTTCCTCTCGAGTGGAGACGGGTATGGCGGTGAACTTCTTGAGTTGCAGAAAGGTTGTGAAAGACCCTTTCGAAGTTCCAGAGGTTAGGTGTCATTAGTCTCCAGACGCCTCATCGGAAATAGGCCTCATCTCGCCTGGAAGGGAGAACTTCCTGGATTTTCTCGAGTTGCGGCAGGTGTTCTCGAGTTACGATGGGGACCTCAGGGACCCGTCCTGGTGGCCTCAGAAGAGGCCAGTCCCCATGCGAGGTGCTAGGGGGCCTCTCGGGATTCCTCTCCCGTCGATACCGGGGCCAAAAACCGTGTGTGGAGTCAGGGCCGGAACCGAGGATTCCTCTCAGGGGCTGACATGGATCTTTGGGTACTTCTGGAGTCTCCCCAGGGGAGTCAGGCCTCGTCTCGAGTGGGGGCATGCACGTGCGCTTTCCTTCCAGGCTGTAGCAGCAATGTCACGCTTCCCGTGGCGTGGATCAAAGGATCTGTGTTTTTCCCTCGAGGCTTTCCCTCGAGGCTTTCCCACAGGGCTGTCCCACGTGCCACCGTGGTGAGTCGATCCTCGGCGTGAAAGATGAGCCAGTGCAGGGCAAAGAGGTTCCTCTGGAATGGACTGAGACATCTGGGGGACTCTTGGAATGGTGATACGACCATGGAGTTCCTCTCGCCTTTCCTGTTGAGAGTGCCTCCTGTTGAGATGCGACGGGACCGCCGGGAATTCTTTCCCGTTGAAAGCAGGGAAAGGATCCCTCCTCTCGAGCTACGAGGGGGAAACGGGGCTCCTCTGGATGTGGGCGGGACCATCGTGCTTCCTCTCGAGTGGAGACGGGTATGGCGGTGAACTTCTTGAGTTGCAGCAAGGGTGTGAAAGACCCTTTCGATGTTCCAGAGGTTAGGTGTCATTATTCTCCAGACGCCTCATCGGAAATAGGCCTCATCTCGCCTGGAAGGGAGAACTTCCTGGATTTTCTCGAGTTGCGGCAGGTGTTCTCGAGTTACGACGGGGACCTCAGGGACCCGCCCTGTTGGCCTCAGGAGAGGCCAGTCCCCATGTGAGGTGCTAGGGGGCCTCTCGGGATTCCTCTCTCGTCGATACCGGCGCCAAAAAACTTGTGTGCAGTCAGGGCCGGAACCGAGGATTCCTCTCAGGGGCTGACATGGATCTTTGGGTACTTCTGGAGTCTCCCCAGGGGTGTCAGGCCTCGTCTCGAGTGGGGTCATGCACGTGCGCTTTCCTTCCAGGCTGTAGCAGCAATGTCACGCTTCCCGTGGCGTGGATCAAAGGATCTGTGGTTTTCCCTCGAGGCTTTCCCTCGAGGCTTTCCCACAGGGCTGTCCCACGTGCCACCGTTGTGTGAGTCGATCCTCGGCGTGAAAGATGAGCCAGTGCAGGGCAAAGCGGTTCCTCTGGAATGGACTGAGACATCTGGGGGACTCTTGGAATGGTGGTACGACCATGGAGTTCCTCTCGCCTTTCCTGTTGAGAGTGCCTCCACTTGAGATGCGACGGAACGCCGGGAATTCTTTCCCGTTGAAAGCAGGGAAAGGATCCGTCATCTCGAGCTACGAGGGGGAAACGGGGCTCCTCTGGATGTGGGCGGGACCATCGTGCTTCCTCTCGAGTGGAGAAGGGTATGGCGGTGAACTTCTTGAGTTGCAGCAAGGGTGTGAAAGACCCTTTCGAAGTTCCAGAGGTTAGGTGTCATTAGTCTCCAGACGCCTCATCGGAAATAGGCCTCATCTCGCCTGGAAGGGAGAACTTCATGGATTTTCTCGAGTTGCGGCAGGTGTTCTCGAGTTATGACGGGGACCTCAGGGATCCGCCCTGGTGGCCTCAGGAGAGGCCAGTCCTCATGCGAGTTGGTAGGGGGCCTCTCGGGATTCCTCTCCCGTCGATACCGGGGCCAAAAACCTTGTGTGGAGTCAGGGCCGGAACCGAGGATTCCTCTCAGGGGCTGAGATGGATCTTTGGGTACTTCTGGAGTCTCCCCAGGGGAGTCAGGCCTCGTCTCGAGTGGGGGCATGCACGTGCGCTTTCCTTCCAGTCTCTAGCAGCAATGTCACGCTTCCCGTCGCGTGGATCAAAGGATCTGTGGTTTTCCCTCGAGGCTTTCCCTCGAGGCTTTCCCACAGGGCTGTCCCACGTGCCACCGTGGTGTGAGTCGATCCTCGGCGTGAAAGATGAGCCAGTGCAGGGCAAAGAGGTTCCTCTGGAATGGACTGAGACATCTGGGGGACTCTTGGAATGGTGGTACGACCATGGAGTTCCTCTCGCCTTTCCTGTTGAGAGTGCCTCCTCTTGAGATGCGACGGGAACGCCGGGAATTCTTTCCCGTTGAAAGCAGGGAAAGGATCCCTCGTCTCGAGCTACGAGGGGGAAACGGGGCTCCTCTGGATGTGGGCGGGACCATCGTGCTTCCTCTCGAGTGGAGACGGGTATGGCGGTGAACTTCTTGAGTTGCAGCAAGGGTGTGAAAGACCCTTTCGAAGTTCCAGAGGTTAGGTGTCATTAGTCTCCAGACGCCTCATCGGAAAAAGGCCTCATCTCGCCTGGAAGGGAGAACTTCCTGGATTTTCCCGAGTTGCGGCAGGTGTTCTCGAGTTACGACGGGGACCTCAGGGACCCGCCCTTGTGGCTTCAGGAGAGGCCAGTCCCCATGCGAGGTGCTAGGGGGCCTCTCGGGATTCCTTTCCCGTCGATACCGGGGCCAAAAACCTTGTGTGGAGTCAGGGCCGGAACCGAGGTTTCCTCTCAGGGGCTGACATGGATCTTTGGGTACTTCTGGAGACTCCCCAGGGGAGCCAGGCCTCGTCTCGAGTGGGGGCATGCACGTGCGCTTTCCTTCCAGGCTCTAGCAGCAATGTCACGCTTCCCGTCGCGTGGATCAAAGGATCTGTGGTTTTCCCTCGAGGCTTTCCCTCGAGGCTTTCCCACAGGGCTCTCCCACGTGCCACCGTGGTGTGAGTCGATCCTCGGCGTGAAAGATGAGCCAGTGCAGGGCAAAGAGGTTCCTCTGGAATGGACTGAGACATCTGGGGGACTCTTGGAATGGTGGTACGACCATGGAGTTCCTCTCGCCTTTCCTGTTGAGAGTGCCTCCTCTTGAGATGCGACGGGAACGCCGGGAATTCTTTCCCGTTGAAAGCAGGGAAAGGATCCCTCCTCTCGAGCTACGAGGGGGAAACGGGGCTCCTCTGGATGTGGGCGGGACCATCGTGCTTCCTCTCGAGTGGAGACGGGTATGGCGGTGAACTTCTTGAGTTGCAGCAAGGGTGTGAAAGACCCTTTCGAAGTTTCAGAGGTTAGGTGTCATTAGTCTCCAGACGCCTCATCGGAAATAGGCCTCATCTCGCCTGGAAGGGAGAACTTCATGGATTTTCTCGAGTTGCGGCAGGTGTTCTCGAGTTACGACGGGGACCTCAGGGATCCGCCCTGGTGGCCTCAGGAGAGGCCAGTCCTCATGGGAGTTGGTAGGGGGCCTCTCGGGATTCCTCTCCCGTCGATACCGGGGCCAAAAACCTTGTGTGGAGTCAGGGCCGGAACCGAGGATTCCTCTCAGGGGCTGACATGGATCTTTGGGTACTTCTGGAGTCTCCCCAGGGGAGTCAGGCCTCGTCTCGAGTGGGGGCATGCACGTGCGCTTTCCTTCCAGGCTCTAGCAGCAATGTCACGCTTCCCGTCGCGTGGATCAAAGGATCTGTGGTTTTCCCTCGAGGCTTTCCCTCGAGGCTTTCCCACAGGGCTCTCCCACGTGCCACCGTGGTGTGAGTCGATCCTCGGCGTGAAAGATGAGCCAGTGCAGGGCAAAGAGGTTCCTCTGGAATGGACTGAGACATCTGGGGGACTCTTGGAATGGTGGTACGACCATGGAGTTCCTCTCGCCTTTCCTGTTGAGAGTGCCTCCTCTTGAGATGCGACGGGAACGCCGGGAATTCTTTCCCGTTGAAAGCAGGGAAAGAATCCCTCCTCTCAAGCTACGAGGGGGAAACGGGGCTCCTCTGGATGTGGGCGGGACCATCGTGCTTTCTCTCGAGTGGAGACGGGTATGGCGGTGAACTTCTTGAGTTGCAGCAAGGGTGTGAAAGACCCTTTCGAAGTTCCAGACGTTAGGTGTCATTAGTCTCCAGACGCCTCATCGGAAATAGGCCTCATCTCGCCTGGAAGGGAGAACTTCCTGGATTTTCTCGAGTTGCGGCAGGTGTTCTCGAGTTACGACGGGGACCTCAGGGACCCGCCCTGGTGGCCTCAGGAGAGTCCAGTCCTCATGCGAGTTGCTAGGGGGCCTCTCGGGATTCCTATCCCGTCGATACCGGGGCCAAAAACCTTGTGTGCAGTCAGGGCCGGAACCGAGGATTCCTCTCAGGGGCTGACATGGATCTTTGGGTACTTCTGGAGTCTCCCCAGGGGAGTCAGGCCTCGTCTCGAGTGGGGGCATGCACGTGCGCTTTCTTTCCAGGCTGTAGCAGCAATGTCACGCTTCCCGTGGCGTGGATCAAAGGATCTGTGGGTTTCCCTCGAGGCTTTCCCTCGAGGCTTTCCAACAGGGCTGTCCCACGTGCCACCGTGGTGTGAGTCGATCCTCGGCGTGAAAGATGCGCCAGTGCAGGGCAAAGAGGTTCCTCTGGAATGGACTGAGACATCTGGGGGACTCTTGGAATGGTGGTGCGACCATGGAGTTCCTCTCGCCTTTCCTGTTGAGAGTGCCTCCTCTTGAGATGCGACGAGAACGCCGGGAATTCTTTCCCGTTGAAAGCAGGGAAAGGATCCCTCCTCTCGAGCTACGAGGGGGAAACGGGGCTCCTCTGGATGTGGGCGGGACCATCGTGCTTCCTCTCGAGTGGAGACGGGTATGGCGGTGAACTTCTTGAGTTGCAGCAAGAGTGTGAAAGACCCTTTCGAAGTTCCAGAGGTTAGGTGTCATTAGTCTCCAGACGCCTCATCGGAAATAGGCCTCATCTCGCCTGGAACGGAGAACTTCCTGGATTTTCTCGAGTTGCGGCAGGTGTTCTCGAGTTACGACGGGGATCTCAGGGATCCGCCCTGGTGGCCTCAGGAGAGGCCAGTCCTCATGCGAGTTGGTAGGGGGCCTCTCGGGATTCCTCTCCCGTCGATACCGGGGCCAAAAACCTTGTGTGGAGTCAGGGCCGGAACCGAGGATTCCTCTCATGGGCTGACATGGATCTTTGGGTACTTCTGGAGTCTCACCAGGGGAGTCAGGCCTCGTCTCGAGTGGGGGCATGCACGTGCGCTTTCCTTCCAGGCTCTAGCAGCAATGTCACGCTTCCCGTCGCGTGGATCAAAGGATCTGTGGTTTTCCCTCGAGGCTTTCCCTCGAGGCTTTCCCACAGGGCTGTCCCACGTGCCACCGTGGTGTGAGTCGATCCTCGGCGTGAAAGATGAGCCAGTGCAGGGCAAAGAGGTTCCTCTGGAATGGACTGAGACATCTGGGGGACTCTTGGAATGGTGGTACGACCATGGAGTTCCTCTCGCCTTTCCTGTTGAGAGTGCCTCCTCTTGAGATGCGACGGGAACGCCAGGAATTCTTTCCCGTTGAAAGCAGGGAAAGGATCCCTCCTCTCGAGCTACGAGGGGGGAACGGGGCTCCTCTGGATGTGGGCGGGACCATCGTGCTTCCTCTCGAGTGGAGACGGGTATGGCGGTGAACTTCTTGAGTTGCAGCAAGGGTGTGAAAGACCCTTTCGAAGCTCCAGAGGTTAGGTGTCATTAGTCTCCAGACGCCTCATCGGAAATAGGCCTCATCTCGCCTGGAAGGGAGAACTTCCTGGATTTTCTCGAGTTGCGGCAGGTGTTCTCGAGTTACGACGGGGACCTCAGGGACCCGCCCTGGTGGCATCAGGAGAGTCCAGTCCTCATGCGAGTTGCTAGGGGGCCTCTCGGGATTCCTCTCCCGTCGATAACGGGGCCAAAAACCTTGTGTGGAGTCAGGGCCGGAACCGAGGATTCCTCTCAGGGGCTGACATGGATCTTTGGGTACTTCTGGAGTCTCCCCAGGTGAGTCAGGCCTCGTCTCGAGTGGGGGCATGCACGTGCGCTTTCTTTCCAGGCTGTAGCAGCAATGTCACGCTTGCCGTGGCGTGGATCAAAGGATCTGTGGGTTTCCCTCGAGGCTTTCCCTCGAGGCTTTCCCACAGGGCTGTCCCACGTGCCACCGTGGTGTGAGTCGATCCTCGGCGTGAAAGATGAGCCAGTGCAGGGCAAAGAGGTTCCTCTGGAATGGACTGAGACATCTGGGGGACTCTTGGAATGGTGGTACGACCATGGAGTTCCTCTCGCCTTTCCTGTTGAGAGTGCCTCCTCTTGAGATGAAACGGGAACGCCGGGAAATCTTTCCCGTTGAAAGCAGGGAAAGGATCCCTTATCTCGAGCTACGAGGGGGATACGGGGCTCCTCTGGATGTGGGCGGGACCATCGTGCTTCCTCTCGAGTGGAGACGGGTATGGCGGTGAACTTCTTGAGTTGCAGCAAAGGTGTGAAAGACCCTTTCGAAGTTTCAGAGGTTAGGTGTCATTAGTCTCCAGACGCCTCATCGGAAATAGGCCTCATCTCGCCTGGAAGGGAGAACTTGCTGGATTTTCTCGAGTTGCGGCAGGTGTTCTCGAGTTACGACGGGGACCTCAGGGACCCGCCCTGGAGGCCTCAGGAGAGGCCAGTCCTCATGTGAGTTGGTAGGGGGCCTCTCGGGATTCCTCTCCCGTCGATACCGGGGCCAAAAACCTTGTGTGGAGTCAGGGCCGGAACCGAGGATTCCTATCAGGGGCTGACATGGATCTTTGGGTAATTCTGGAGTCTCCCCAGTGGAGTCAGGCCTCGTCTCGAGTGGGGGCATGCACGTGCGCTTTCCTTCCAGGCTGAAGCAGCAATGTCACGCTTCCCGTGGCGTGGATCAAAGGATCTGTGGTTTTCCCTCGAGGCTTTCCCTAGAGGCTTTCCCACAGGGCTGTCCCACGTGCCACCGTGGTGTGAGTCGATCCTCGGCGTGAAAGATGAGCCAGTGCAGGGCAAAGAGGTTCCTCTGGAATGGACTGAGACATCTGGGGGACTCTTGGAATGGTGGTACGACCATGGAGTTCCTCTCGCCTTTCCTGTTGAGAGTGCCTCCTCTTGAGATGCGACGGGAACGCCAGGAATTCTTTCCCGTTGAAAGCAGGGAAAGGATCCCTCCTCTCGAGCTACGAGGGGGGAACGGGGCTCCTCTGGATGTGGGCGGGACCATCGTGCTTCCTCTCGAGTGGAGACGGGTATGGCGGTGAACTTCTTGAGTTGCAGCAAGGGTGTGAAAGACCCTTTCGAAGCTCCAGAGGTTAGGTGTCATTAGTCTCCAGACGCCTCATCGGAAATAGGCCTCATCTCGCCTGGAAGGGAGAACTTCCTGGATTTTCTCGAGTTGGGGCAGGTGTTCTCGAGTTACGACGGGGACCTCAGGGACCCGCCCTGGTGGCATCAGGAGAGTCCAGTCCTCATGCGAGTTGCTAGGGGGCCTCTCGGGATTCCTCTCCCGTCGATAACGGGGCCAAAAACCTTGTGTGGAGTCAGGGCCGGAACCGAGGATTCCTCTCAGGGGCTGACATGGATCTTTGGGTACTTCTGGAGTCTCCCCAGGTGAGTCAGGCCTCGTCTCGAGTGGGGGCATGCACGTGCGCTTTCTTTCCAGGCTGTAGCAGCAATGTCACGCTTGCCGTGGCGTGGATCAAAGGATCTGTGGGTTTCCCTCGAGGCTTTCCCTCGACGCTTTCCCACAGGGCTGTCCCACGTGCCACCGTGGTGTGAGTCGATCCTCGGCGTGAAAGATGAGCCAGTGCAGGGCAAAGAGGTTCCTCTGGAATGGACTGAGACATCTGGGGGACTCTTGGAATGGTGGTACGACCATGGAGTTCCTCTCGCCTTTCCTGTTGAGAGTGCCTCCTCTTGAGATGCGACGGGAACGCCGGGAATTCTTTCCCGTTGAAAGCAGGGAAAGGATCCCTCCTCTCGAGCTACGAGGGGGGAACGGGGCTCCTCTGGATGTGGGCGGGACCATTGTGCTTCCTCTCGAGTGGAGACGGGTATGGCGGTGAACTTCTTGAGTTGCAGCAAGGGTGTGAAAGACCCTTTCGAAGTTCCAGACGTTAGGTGTCATTAGTCTCCAGACGCCTCATCGGAAATAGGCCTCATCTCGCCTGGAAGGGAGAACTTCCTGGATTTTCTCGAGTTGCGGCAGGTGTTCTCGAGTTACGACGGGGACCTCAGGGACCCGCCCTGGTGGCCTCAGGAGAGTCCAGTCCTCATGCGAGTTGGTAGGGGGCCTCTCGGGATTCCTCTCCCGTCGATACCGGGGCCAAAAACCTTGTGTGGAGTCAGGGCCAGAAACGAGGATTCCTCTCATGGGCTGACATGGATCTTTGGGTACTTCTGGAGTCTCCCCAGGGGAGTCAGGCCTCGTCTCGAGTGGGGGCATGCACGTGCGCTTTCCTTCCAGGCTTTAGCAGCAATGTCACGCTTCCCGTCGCGTGGATCAAAGGATCTGTGGTTTTCCCTCGAGGCTTTCCCTCGAGGCTTTCCCACAGGGCTCTCCCACGTGCCACCGTGGTGTGAGTCGATCCTCGGCGTGAAAGATGAGCCAGTGCAGGGCAAAGAGGTTCCTCTGGAATGGACTGAGACATCTGGGGGACTCTTGGAATGGTGGTACGACCATGGAGTTCCTCTCGCCTTTCCTGTTGAGAGTGACTCCTCTTGAGATGCGACGGGAACGCCGGGAATTCTTTCCCGTTGAAAGCAGGGAAAGGATCCCTCCTCTCGAGCTACGAGGGGGAAACGGGGCTCCTCTGGATGTGGGCGGGACCATCGTGCTTCCTCTCGAGTGGAGACGGGTATGGCGTTGAACTTCTTGAGTTGCAGCAAGGGTGTGAAAGACCCTTTCGAAGTTCCAGACGTTAGGTGTCATTAGTCTCCAGACACCTCATCGGAAATAGGCCTCATCTCGCCTGGGAGAACTTCCTGGATTTTCTCGAGTTGCGGCAGGTGTTCTCGAGTTACGACGGGGACCTCAGGGACCCGCCCTGGTGGCCTCAGGAGAGGCCAGTCCTCATGCGAGTTGCTAGGGGGCCTCTCAGGATTCCTCTCCCGACGATACCGGGGCCAAAAACCTTGTGTGGAGTCAGGGCCGGAACCGAGGATTCCTCTCTGGGGCTGACATGGATCTTTGGGTACTTCTGGAGTCTCCCCAGGGGAGTCAGGCCTCGTCTCGAGTGGGGGCATGCACGTGCCCTTTCCTTCCAGGCTGTAGCAGCAATGTCACTCTTCCCGTGGCGTGGATCAAAGGATCTGTGGTTTTCCCTCGAGGCTTTCCCTCGAAGCTTTCCCACAGGGCTGTCCCACGTGCCACCGTGGTGTGAGTCGATCCTTGGCGTGAAAGATGAGCCAGTGCAGGAAAAGAGGTTCCTCTGGAATGGACTGAGACATCTGGGGGACTCTTGGAATGGTGGTACGACCATGGAGTTCCTCTCGCCTTTCCTGTTGAGAGTGCCGCCTCTTGAGATGCGACGGGAACGCCCGGAATTCTTTCCCGTAGAAAGCAGGGAAAGGATCCCTCCTCTCGAGCTACGAGGGGGAAACGGGGCTCCTCTGGATGTGGGCGGGACCATCGTGCTTCCTCTCGAGTGGAGACGGGTATGGCGGTGAACTTCTTGAGTTGCAGCAAGTGTGTGAAAGACCCTTTCGAAGTTCCAGAGGTTAGGTGTCATTAGTCTCCAGACGCCTCATCGGAAATAGGCCTCATCTCGCCTGGAAGGGAGAACTTCCTGGATTTTCTCGAGTTGCGGCAGGTCTTCTCGAGTTACGACGGGGACCTCAGGGACCCGCCCTTGTGGCCTCAGGAGAGGCCAGTCCCCATGCGAGGTGCTAGGGGGCCTCTCGGGATTCCTCTCTCGTCGATACCGGCGCCAAAAACCTTGTGTGCAGTCAGGGCCGGAACCGAGGATTCCTCTCAGGGGCTGACATGGATCTTTGGGTACTTCTGGAGTCTCCCCAGGGGATTCAGGCCTCGTCTCGAGTGGGGGCATGCACGTGCGCTTTCCTTCCAGGCTGTAGCAGCATTGTCACGCTTCCCGTGGCGTTGATCAAAGGATCTGTGGTTTTCCCTGGAGGCTTTCCCAAAGGGCTGTCCCACGTGCCACCGTGGTGTGAGTCGATCCTCGACGTGAAAGATGAGCCAGTGCAGGGCAAAGAGGTTCCTCTGGAATGGACTGAGACATCTGGGGGACTCTTGGAATGGTGGTACGACCATGGAGTTCCTCTCGCCTTTCCTGTTGAGAGTGCCTCCTCTTGAGAT
Source organism: Capricornis sumatraensis (assembly GCF_032405125.1). Lineage (NCBI taxonomy): Eukaryota > Metazoa > Chordata > Mammalia > Artiodactyla > Bovidae > Capricornis > Capricornis sumatraensis. The sequence continues at coordinate 6,715,907 of NW_027184612.1, forward strand.
GCGACGGGAACGCCGGGAATTCTTTCCCGTTGAAAGCAGGGAAAGGATCCCTCATCTCGAGCTACGAGGGGGAAACGGGGCTCCTCTGGATGTGGGCGGGACCATCGTGCTTCCTCTCGAGTGGAGACGGGTATGGCGGTGAACTTCTTGAGTTGCAGCAAGGGTGTGAAAGACTCTTTCGAAGTTCCAGAGGTTAGGTGTCATTAGTCTCCAGACGCCTCATCGAAAATAGGCCTCATCTCGCCTGGAAGGGAGAACTTCATGGATTTTCTCGAGTTGCGGCAGGTGTTCTCGAGTTACGACGGGGACCCTAGGGATCCGCCCTGGTGGCCTCAGGAGAGGTCAGTCCTCATGCGAGTTGGTAGGGGGCAACTCGGGATTCCTCTCCCGTCGATACCGGGGCCAAAATCCTTGTGTGGAGTCAGGGCCGGAACCGAGGATTCCTCTCAGGGGCTGACATGGATCTTTGGGTACTTCTGGAGTCTCCCCAGGGGAGACAGGCCTCGTCTCCAGTTGGGGCATGCACGTGCGCTTTCCTTCCAGGCTGTAGCAGCAATGTCACGCTTCCCGTCGCGTGGATCAAAGGATCTGTGGTTTTCCCTCGAGGCTTTCCCTCGAGCCTTTCCCACAGGGCTGTCCCACGTGCCACCGTGGTGTGAGTCGATCCTCGGCGTGAAAGATGAGCCAGTGCAGGGCAAAGAGGTTCCTCTGGAATGGACTGAGACATCTGGGGGACTCTTGGAATGGTGGTACGACCATGGAGTTCCTCTCGCCTTTCCTGTTGAGAGTGCCTCCTCTTGAGATGCGACGGGAACGCCGGGAATACTTTCCCGTTGAAAGCAGGGAAAGGATCCCCCCTCTCGAGCTACGAGGGGTAAACGGGGCTCCTCTGGATGTGGGCGGGACCACCGTGCTTCCTCTCGAGTGGAGACGGGTATGGCGGTGAACTTCTTGAGTTGCAGCAAGGGTGTGAAAGACCCTTTCGAAGTTCCAGAGGTTAGGTGTCATTAGTCTCCAGACGCCTCATCGGAAATAGGCCTCATCTCGCCTGGAAGGGAGAACTTGCTGGATTTTCTCGAGTTGCGGCAGGTGTTCTCGAGTTACGACGGGGACCTCAGGGACCCGCCCTGGTGGCCTCAGGAGAGGCCAGTCCTCATGCGAGTTGCTAGGGGGCCTCTCGGGATTCCTCTACAGTCGATACCGGCGCCAAAAACCTTGTGTGGAGTCAGGGCCGGAACCGAGGATTCTTCTCAGGGGCTGACATGGATCTTTGGGTACTTCTGGAGTCTCCCCAGGGGAGTCAGGCCTCGTCTCGAGTGGGGGCATGCACGTGCGCTTTCCTTCCAGGCTGTAGCAGCAATATCACGCTTCCCGTCGCGTGGATCAAAGGATCTGTGGATTTACCTCCAGGCTTTCCCTCGAGGCTTGCCCACAGGGTTGTCCCACGTGCCACCGTGGTGTGAGTCGATCTTCGGCGTGAAAGATGAGCCAGTGAAGGCAAAGAGGTTCCTCTGGAATGGACTGAGACATCTGGGGGACTCTTGGAATGGTGGTACGACCATGGAGTTCCTCTCGCCTTTCCTGTTGAGAGTGCCGCCTCTTGAGATGCGACGGGAACGCCCGGAATTCTTTCCCGTTGAAAGCAGGGAAAGGATCCCTCCTCTCGAGCTACGAGGGGGAAACGGGGCTCCTCTGGATGTGGGCGGGACCATCGTGCTTCCTCTCGAGTGGAGACGGGTATGGCGGTGAACTTCTTGAGTTGCAGCAAGGGTGTGAAAGACCCTTTCGAAGTTCCAGAGGTTAGGTGTCATTAGTCTCCAGACGCCTCATCGGAAATAGGCCTCATCTCGCCTGGAAGGGAGAACTTCCTGGATTTTCTCGAGTTGCGGCAGGTGTTCTCGAGTTACGACGGGGACCTCAGGGACCCGCCCTGGTGGCCTCAGGAGAGGCCAGTCCCCATGCGAGGTGCTAGGGGGCCTCTCGGGATTCCTCTCTCGTCGATACCGGCGCCAAAAACCTTGTGTGCAGTCAGGGCCGGAACCGAGGATTCCTCTCAGGGGCTGACATGGATCTTTGGGTACTTCTGGAGTCTCCCCAGGGGAGTCAGGCCTCGTCTCGAGTGGGGGCATGCACGTGCGCTTTCCTTCCAGGCTGTAGCAGCATTGTCACGCTTCCCGTGGCGTGGATCAAAGGATCTGTGGTTTTCCCTCGAGGCTTTCCCAAAGGGCTGTCCCACGTGCCACCGTGGTGTGAGTCGATCCTCGGCCTGAAAGATGAGCCAGTGCAGGGCAAAGAGGTTCCTCTGGAATGGACTGAGACATCTGGGGGACTCTTGGAATGGTGGTACGACCATGGAGTTCCTCTCGCCTTTCCTGTTGAGAGTGCCTCCTCTTGAGATGCGACGGGAACGCCGGGAATTCTTTCCCGTTGAAAGCAGGGAAAGGATCCCTCATCTCGAGCTACGAGGGGGAAACGGGGCTCCTCTGGATGTGGGCGGGACCATCGTGCTTCCTCTCGAGTGGAGACGGGTATGGCGGTGAACTTCTTGAGTTGCAGCAAGGGTGTGAAAGACCCTTTCGAAGTTCCAGAGGTTAGGTGTCATTAGTCTCCAGACGCCTCATCGGAAATAGGCCTCATCTCGCCTGGAAGGGAGAACTTCCTGGATTTTCTCGAGTTGCGGCAGGTGTTCTCGAGTTACGACGGGGACCTCAGGGACCCGCCCTGGTGGCCTCAGGAGAGGCCAGTCCTCATGCGAGTTGCTAGGGGGCCTCTCGGGATTCCTCTCTCGTCCATACCAGGGCCAAAAACCTTGTGTGGAGTCAGGGCCGGAACCGAGGATTCCTCTCAGGGGCTGACATGGATCTTTGGGTACTTCTGGAGTCTCCCCAGGGGAGTCAGGCCTCGTCTCGAGTGGGGGCATGAACATGCAATTTCCTTCCAGGCTCTAGCAGCAATGTCACGCTTCCCGTCGCGTGGATCAAAGGATCTGTGGTTTTCCCTCCAGGCTTTCCCTCGAGGCTTTCCCACAGGGCTGTCCCACGTGCCACCGTGGTGTGAGTCGATCCTCGGCGTGAAAGATGAGCCAGTGCAGGGCAAAGAGGTTCCTCTGGAATGGACTGAGACATCTGGGGGACTCTTGGAATGGTGGTACGACCATGGAGTTCCTCTCGCCTTTCCTGTTGAGAGTGCCTCCTCTTGAGATGCGACGGGAACGCCGGGAATACTTTCCCGTTGAAAGCAGGGAAAGGATCCCCCCTCTCGAGCTACGAGGGGTAAACGGGGCTCCTCTGGATGTGGGCGGGACCACCGTGCTTCCTCTCGAGTGGAGACGGGTATGGCGGTGAACTTCTTGAGTTGCAGCAAGGGTGTGAAAGACCCTTTCGAAGTTCCAGAGGTTAGGTGTCATTAGTCTCCAGACGCCTCATCGGAAATAGGCCTCATCTCGCCTGGAAGGGAGAACTTGCTGGATTTTCTCGAGTTGCGGCAGGTGTTCTCGAGTTACGACGGGGACCTCAGGGACCCGCCCTGGTGGCCTCAGGAGAGGCCAGTCCTCATGCGAGTTGCTAGGGGGCCTCTCGGGATTCCTCTACAGTCGATACCGGCGCCAAAAACCTTGTGTGGAGTCAGGGCCGGAACCGAGGATTCTTCTCAGGGGCTGACATGGATCTTTGGGTACTTCTGGAGTCTCCCCAGGGGAGTCAGGCCTCGTCTCGAGTGGGGGCATGCACGTGCGCTTTCCTTCCAGGCTGTAGCAGCAATATCACGCTTCCCGTCGCGTGGATCAAAGGATCTGTGGATTTACCTCCAGGCTTTCCCTCGAGGCTTGCCCACAGGGCTGTCCCACGTGCCACCGTGGTGTGAGTCGATCTTCGGCGTGAAAGATGAGCCAGTGAAGGCAAAGAGGTTCCTCTGGAATGGACTGAGACATCTGGGGGACTCTTGGAATGGTGGTACGACCATGGAGTTCCTCTCGCCTTTCCTGTTGAGAGTGCCGCCTATTGAGGTGCGACGGGAACGCCCGGAATTCTTTCCCGTTGAAAGCAGGGAAAGGATCCCTCCTCTCGAGCTACGAGGGGGAAACGGGGCTCCTCTGGATGTGGGCGGGACCATCGTGCTTCCTCTCGAGTGGAGACGGGTATGGCGGTGAACTTCTTGAGTTGCAGCAAGGGTGTGAAAGACCCTTTCGAAGTTCCAGAGGTTAGGTGTCATTAGTCTCCAGACGCCTCATCGGAAATAGGCCTCATCTCGCCTGGAAGGGAGAACTTCCTGGATTTTCTCGAGTTGCGGCAGGTGTTCTCGAGTTACGACGGGGACCTCAGGGACCCGCCCTGGTGGCCTCAGGAGAGGCCAGTCCCCATGCGAGGTGCTAGGGGGCCTCTCGGGATTCCTCTCTCGTCGATACCGGCGCCAAAAACCTTGTGTGCAGTCAGGGCCGGAACCGAGGATTCCTCTCAGGGGCTGACATGGATCTTTGGGTACTTCTGGAGTCTCCCCAGGGGAGTCAGGCCTCGTCTCGAGTGGGGGCATGCACGTGCGCTTTCCTTCCAGGCTGTAGCAGCATTGTCACGCTTCCCGTGGCGTGGATCAAAGGATCTGTGGTTTTCCCTCGAGGCTTTCCCAAAGGGCTGTCCCACGTGCCACCGTGGTGTGAGTCGATCCTCGGCGTGAAAGATGAGCCAGTGCAGGGCAAAGAGGTTCCTCTGGAATGGACTGAGACATCTGGGGGACTCTTGGAATGGTGGTACGACCATGGAGTTCCTCTCGCCTTTCCTGTTGAGAGTGCCTCCTCTTGAGATGCGACGGGAACGCCGAGAATTCTTTCCCGTTGAAAGCAGGGAAAGGATCCCTCATCTCGAGCTACGAGGGGGAAACGGGGCTCCTCTGGATGTGGGCGGGACCATCGTGCTTCCTCTCGAGTGGAGACGGGTATGGCGGTGAACTTCTTGAGTTGCAGCAAGGGTGTGAAAGACTCTTTCGAAGTTCCAGAGGTTAGGTGTCATTAGTCTCCAGACGCCTCATCGGAAATAGGCCTCATCTCGCCTGGAACGGAGAACTTCATGGATTTTCTCGAGTTGCGGCAGGTGTTCTCGAGTTACGACGGGGACCTCAGGGATCCGCCCTGGTGGCCTCAGGAGAGGTCAGTCCTCATGCGAGTTGGTAGGGGGCCTCTCGGGATTCCTCTCCCGTCGATACCGGGGCCAAAAACCTTGTGTGGAGTCAGGGCCGGAACCGAGGATTCCTCTCAGGGGCTGACATGTATCTTTGGGTACTTCTGGAGTCTCCCCAGGGGAGTCAGGCCTCGTCTCGAGTGGGGGCATGCACGTGTGCTTTCCTTCCAGGCTTTAGCAGCAATGTCACGCTTCCCGTCGCGTGGATCAAAGGATCTGTGGTTTTCCCTCGAGGCTTTCCCTCGAGGCTTTCCCACAGGGCTGTCCCACGTGCCACCGTGGTGTGAGTCGATCCTCGGCGTGAAAGATGAGCCAGTGCAGGGCAAAGAGGTTCCTCTGGAATGGACTAAGACATCTGGGGGACTCTTGGAATGGTGGTACGACCATGGAGTTCCTCTCGCCTTTCCTGTTGAGAGGGCCTCCACTTGAGATGCGACGGGAACGCCAGGAATTCTTTCCCGTTGAAAGCAGGGAAAGGATCCCTCATCTCGAGCTACGAGGGGGAAACGGGGCTCCTCTGGATGTGGGCGGGACCATCGTGCTTCCTCTAGAGTGGAGACGGGTATGGCGGTGAACTTCTTGAGTTGCAGCAAGGGTGTGAAAGACCCTTTCGAAGTTCCAGAGGTTAGGTGTCATTAGTCTCCAGACGCCTCATCGGAAATAGGCCTCATCTCGCCTGGAAGGGAGAACTTCCTGGATTTTCTCGAGTTGCGGCAGGTGTTCTCGAGTTACGACGGGGACCTCAGGGACCCGCCCTGGTGGCCTCACGAGAGTCCAGTCCTCATGGAGTTGGTAGGGGGCCTCTCGGGATTCCTCTCCCGTCGATACCGGGGCCAAAAACCTTGTGTGGAGTCAGGGCCGGAACTGAGGATTCCTCTCAGGGGTTGACATGGATCTTTGGGTACTTCTGGAGTCTCCCCAGGGGAGTCAGGCCTCGTCTCGAGTGGGGGCATGCACGTGCGCTTTCCTTCCAGGCTGTAGCAGCAATGTCACGCTTCCCGTGGCGTGGATCAAAGGATCTGTGGTTTTCCCTCGAGGGTTTCCCTCGAGCCTTTCCCACAGGGCTGTCCCACGTGCCACCGTGGTGTGAGTCGATCCTCGGCATGAAAGATGAGCCAGTGCAGGGCAAAGAGGTTCCTCTGGAATGGACTGAGACATCTGGGGGACTCTTGGAATGGTGGTACGACCATGGAGTTCCTCTCGCCTTTCCTGTTGAGAGTGCCTCCTCTTGAGTTGCGACGGGTACGCCGGGAATTCTTTCCCGTTGAAAGCAGGGAAAGGATCCCTCCTCTCGAGCTACGAGGTGGAAACGGGGCTCCTCTGGATGTGGGCGGGACCATCGTGCTTCCTCTAGAGTGGAGACCGGTATGGCAGTGAACTTCTTGAGTTGCAGCAAGGGTGTGAAAGACCCTTTCGAAGTTCCAGAGGTTAGGTGTCATTAGTCTCCAGACGCCTCATCGGAAATAGGCCTCATCTCGCCTGGAAGGGAGAACTTCCTGGATTTTCTCGAGTTGCGGCAGGTGTTCTCCTGTTAGGACGGGGACCTCAGGGACCCGCCCTAGTGGCCTCAGGAGAGGCCAGTCCCCATGCGAGTTGCTAGGGGGCCTCTCGGGATTCCTCTCCCGTCGATACCTGGGCCAAAATCCTCGTGTGGAGTCAGGGCCGGAACCGAGGATTCCTCTCAGGGGCTGACATGGATCTTTGGGTACTGCTGGAGTCTCCCCAGGGGAGTCAGGCCTCGTCTCGAGTGGGGGCATGCACGTGTGCTTTCCTTCCAGGCTGTAGCAGCAATGTCACGCTTCCCGTGGCGTGGATCAAAGGATCTGTGGTTTTCCCTGGAGACTTTCCCAAAGGGCTCTCCCACGTGCCACCGTGGTGTGAGTCGATCCTCGGCGTGAAAGATGAGCCAGTGCAGGGCAAAGAGGTTCCTCTGGAATGGACTGAGACATCTGGGGGACTCTTGGAATGGTGGTACGACCATGGAGTTCCTCTCGCCTTTCCTGTTGAGAGTGCCTCCTCTTGAGATGCGACGGGAACGCCGGGAATTCTTTCCCGTTGAAAGCAGGGAAAGGATCCCTCATCTCGAGCTCCGAGGGGGAAACGGGGCTCCTCTGGATGTGGGCGGGACCATCGTGCTTCCTCTCGAGTGGAGACGGGTATGGCGGTGAACTTCTTGAGTTGCAGCAAGGGTGTGAAAGACCCTTTCGAAGTTCCAGAGGTTAGGTGTCATTAGTCTCCAGACGCCTCATCGGAAATAGGCCTCATCTCGCCTGGAAGGGAGAACTTCCTGGATTTTCTCGAGTTGCGGCAGGTGTTCTCGAGTTACGACGGGGACCTCAGGGACCCGCCCTGGTGGCCTCAGGAGAGGCCAGTCCCCATGCGAGTTGCTAGGGGGCCTCTCGGGATTCCTCTCCCGTCGATACCGGGGCCAAAAACCTTGTGTGGAGTCAGGGCCGGAACCGAGGATTCCTCTCAGGGGCTGACATGGATCTTTGGGTACTTCTGGAGTCTCCCCAGGGGAGTCAGGCCTCGTCTCGAGTGGGGGCATGCACATGTGCTTTCCTTCCAGGCTGTAGCAGCAATATCACGCTTCCCGTGGCGTGGATCATAGGATCTGTGGTTTTCCCTCGAGGCTTTCCCTCGAGGCTTTCCCACAGGGCTGTCCCACGTGCCACCGTGGTGTGAGTCGATCCTCGGCGTGAAAGATGAGCCAGTGCAGGGCAAAGAGGTTCCTCTGGAATGGACTGAGACATCTGGGGGACTCTTGGAATGGTGGTACGACCATGGAGTTCCTCTCGCCTTTCCTGTTGAGAGTGCCTCCTCTTGAGATGCGACGGGAACGCCGGGAATTCTTTCCCATTGAAAGCAGGGAAAGGATCCCTCATCTCGAGCTCCGAGGGGGAAACGGGGCTCCTCTGGATGTGGGCGGGACCTTCCTGCTTCCTCTCGAGTGGAGACGGGTATGGCGGTGAACTTCTTGAGTTGCAGCAAGGGTGTGAAAGACCCTTTCGAAGTTCCAGAGGTTAGGTGTCATTAGTCTCCAGACGCCTCATCTGAAATAGGCCTCATCTCGCCTGGAAGGGAGAACTTCCTGGATTTTCTCGAGTTGCGGCAGGTGTTCTCCTGTTAGGACGGGGACCTCAGGGACCCGCCCTAGTGGCCTCAGGAGAGGCCAGTCCCCATGCGAGTTGCTAGGGGGCCTCTCGGGATTCCTCTCCCGTCGATACCGGGGCCAAAATCCTCGTGTGGAGTCAGGGCCGGAACCGAGGATTCCTCTCAGGGGCTGACATGGATCTTTGGGTACTGCTGGAGTCTCCCCAGGGGAGTCAGGCCTCGTCTCGAGTGGGGGCATGCACGTGCGCTTTCCTACAAGCCTGTAGCAGCAATGTCACGCTTCCCGTCGCGTGGATCAAAGGATCTGTGGTTTTCCCTGGAGGCTTTCCCTCGAGGCTTTCCCACAGGGCTGTCCCACGTGCCACCGTGGTGTGTGTCAATCCTCGGCGTGAAAGATGAGCCAGTGCAGGGCAAAGAGGTTCCTCTGGAATGGACTGAGACATCTGGGGGACTCTTGGAATGGTGGTACGACCATGGAGTACCTCTCGCCTTTCCTGTTGAGAGTGCCTCCTCTTGAGATGCGACGGGAACGCCGGGAATTCTTTCCCGTTGAAAGCAGGGAAAGGATCCCTCATCTCGAGCTACGAGGGGGAAACGGGGCTCCTCTGGATGTGGGCGGGACCATCGTGCTTCCTCTCGAGTGGAGACGGGTATGGCGGTGAACTTCTTGAGTTGCAGCAAGAGTGTGAAAGACCCTTTCGAAGTTCCAGAGGTTAGGTGTCATTAGTCTCCAGACGCCTCATCGGAAATAGGCCTCATCTCGCCTGGAAGGGAGAACTTGCTGGATTTTCTCGAGTTGCGGCAGGTGTTCTCGAGTTACGACGGGGACCTCAGGGAGAGGCCCTGGTGGCCTCAGGAGAGGCCAGTCCCCATGCGAGGTGCTAGGGGGCCTCTCGGGATTCCTCTCCCATCAATACCGGGGGCAAATACCTTGTGTGCAGTCAGGGCCGGAACCGAGGATTCCTCTCAGGGGCTGACATGGATCTTTGGGTACTTCTGGAGTCTCCCCAGGGGAGTCAGGCCTCGTCTCGAGTGGGGGCATGCACGTGCGCTTTCCTTCCAGGCTGTAGCAGCAATGTCACGCTTCCCGTCGCGTGGATCAAAGGATCTGAGTGTTTCCCTCGAGGCTTTCCCTCGAGGCTTTCCCACAGGGCTATCCCACGTGCCACCGCGGTGTGAGTCGATCCTCAGCGTGAAAGAGGAGCCAGTGCAGGGCAAAGCCGTTCCTCTGGAATGGACTGAGACATCTGGGGGACTCTTGGAATGGTGGTACGACCATGGAGTTCCTCTCGCCTTTCCTGTTTAGAGTTCCTCCTCTTGAGATGCGACGGGAACGCCGGGAATTCTTTCCCGTTGAATGCAGGGAAAGGATCCCTCATCTCGAGCTCCGAGGGGGAAACGGGGCTCCTCTGGATGTGGGCGGGACCATCGTGCTTCCTCTCGAGTGGAGACGGGTATGGCGGTGAACTTCTTGAGTTGCAGCAAGGGTGTGAAAGACCCTTTCGAAGTTCCAGAGGTTAGGTGTCATTAGTCTCCAGACACCTCATCGGAAATAGGCCTCATCTCGCCTGGAAGGGAGAACTTCCTCGATTTTCTCGAGTTGCGGCAGGTGTTCTCGAGGTACGACGGGGACCTCAGGGACCCGCCCTGGTGGCCTCAGGAGAGTCCAGTCATCATGCGAGTTGGTAGGGGGCCTCTCGGGATTCCTCTCCCGTCGATACCGGGGCCAAAAACCTTGTGTGGAGTCAGGGCCGGAACCGAGGATTCCTCTCAGGGGCTGACATGGATCTTTGGGTACTTCTGGAGTCTCCCCAGGGGAGTCAGGCCTCGTCTCGAGTGGGGGCATGCACGTGCGCTTTCCTTCCAGGCTGTAGCAGCAATGTCACGCTTCCCGTGGCGTGGATCAAAGGATCTGTGTGTTTCCCTCGAGGCTTTCCCTCGAGGCTTTCCCACAGGGCTGTCCCACGTGCCACCGTGGTGTGAGTCGATCCTCGGCGTGAAAGATGAGTCAGTGCAGGGCAAAGCCGTTCCTCTGGAATGGACTGAGACATCTGGGGGACTCTTGGAATGGTGGTACGACCATGGAGTTCCTCTCGCCTTTCCTGTTGAGAGTGCCTCCTCTTGAGATGCGACGGGAACGCCGGGAATTCTTTCCCGTTGAATGCAGGGAAAGGATCCCTCATCTCGAGCTACGAGGGGGAAACGGGGCTCCTCTGGATGTGGGCGGGACCATCGGGCTTCCTCTCGAGTGGAGACGGGTATGGCGGTGAACTTCTTGAGTTGCAGCAAGGGTGTGAAAGACCCTTTCGAAGTTCCAGAGGTTAGGTGTCATTAGTCTCCAGACGCCTCATCTGAAATAGGCCTCATCTCGCCTGGAAGGGATAACTTCCTGGATTTTCTCGAGTTGCGGCAGGTGTTCTCCTGTTAGGACGGGGACCTCAGGGACCCGCCCTAGTGGCCTCAGGAGAGGCCAGTCCCCATGCGAGTTGCTAGCGGGCCTCTCGGGATTCCTCTCCCGTCGATACCGGGGCCAAAATCCTCGTGTGGAGTCAGGGCCGGAACCGAGGATTCCTCTCAGGGGCTGACATGGATCTTTGGGTACTTCTGGAGTCTCCCCAGGGGAGTCAGGCCTCGTCTCGAGTGGGGGCATGCACGTGCGCTTTCCTACAAGGCTGTAGCAGCAATGTCACGCTTCCCGTCGCGTGGATCAAAGGATCTGTGGTTTTCCCTGGAGGCTTTCCCTCGAGGCTTTCCCACAGGGCTGTCCCACGTGCCACCGTGGTGTGTGTCAATCCTCGGCTTGAAAGATGAGCCAGTGCAGGGCAAAGAGGTTCCTCTGGAATGGACTGAGACATCTGGGGGACTCTTGGAATGGTGGTACGACCATGGAGTACCTCTCGCCTTTCCTGTTGAGAGTGCCTCCTCTTGAGATGCGACGGGAACGCCGGGAATTCTTTCCCGTTGAAAGCAGGGAAAGGATCCCTCATCTCGAGCTACGAGGGGGAAACGGGGCTCCTCTGGATGTGGGCGGGACCATCGTGCTTCCCCTCGAGTGGAGACGGGTATGGCGGTGAACTTCTTGAGTTGCAGCAAGAGTGTGAAAGACCCTTTCGAAGTTCCAGAGGTTAGGTGTCATTAGTCTCCAGACGCCTCATCGGAAATAGGCCTCATCTCGCCTGGAAGGGAGAACTTGCTGGATTTTCTCGAGTTGCGGCAGGTGTTCTCGAGTTACGACGGGGACCTCAGGGAGAGGCCCTGGTGGCCTCAGGAGAGGCCAGTCCCCATGCGAGGTGCTAGGGGGCCTCTCGGGATTCCTCTCCCATCAATACCGGGGCCAAATACCTTGTGTGCAGTCAGGGCCGGAACCGAGGATTCCTCTCAGGGGCTGACATGGATCTTTGGGTACTTCTGGAGTCTCCCCAGGGGAGTCAGGCCTCGTCTCGAGTGGGGGCATGCACGTGCGCTTTCCTTCCAGGCTGTAGCAGCAATGTCACGCTTCCCGTCGCGTGGATCAAAGGATCTGAGTGTTTCCCTCGAGGCTTTCCCTCGAGGCTTTCCCACAGGGCTGTCCCACGTGCCACCGCGGTGTGAGTCGATCCTCAGCGTGAAAGATGAGCCAGTGCAGGGCAAAGCCGTTCCTCTGGAATGGACTGAGACATCTGGGGGACTCTTGGAATGGTGGTACGACCATGGAGTTCCTCTCGCCTTTCCTGTTGAGAGTTCCTCCTCTTGAGATGCGACGGGAACGCCGGGAATTCTTTCCCGTTGAATGCAGGGAAAGGATCCCTCATCTCGAGCTCCGAGGGGGAAACGGGGCTCCTCTGGATGTGGGCGGGACCATCGTGCTTCCTCTCGAGTGGAGACGGGTATGGCGGTGAACTTCTTGAGTTGCAGCAAGAGTGTGAAAGACCCTTTCGAATTTCCAGAGGTTAGGTGTCATTAGTCTCCAGACACCTCATCGGAAATAGGCCTCATCTCGCCTGGAAGGGAGAACTTCCTCGATTTTCTCGAGTTGCGGCAGGTGTTCTCGAGGTACGACGGGGACCTCAGGGACCCGCCCTGGTGGCCTCAGGAGAGTCCAGTCCTCATGCGAGTTGGTAGGGGGCCTCTCGGGATTCCTCTCCCGTCGATACCGGGGCCAAAAACCTTGTGTGGAGTCAGGGCCGGAACCGAGGATTCCTCTCAGGGGCTGACATGGATCTTTGGGTACTTCTGGAGTCTCCCCAGGGGAGTCAGGCCTCGTCTCGAGTGGGGGCATGCACGTGCGCTTTCCTTCCAGGCTGTAGCAGCAATGTCACGCTTCCCGTGGCGTGGATCAAAGGATCTGTGTGTTTCCCTCGAGGCTTTCCCTCGAGGCTTTCCCACAGGGCTGTCCCACGTGCCACCGTGGTGTGAGTCGATCCTCGGCGTGAAAGATGAGTCAGTGCAGGGCAAAGAGGTTCCTCTGGAATGGACTGAGACATCTGGGGGACTCTTGGAATGGTGGTACGACCATGGAGTTCCTCTCGCCTTTCCTGTTGAGAGTGCCTCCTCTTGAGATGCGACGGGAACGCCGGGAATTCTTTCCCGTTGAATGCAGGGAAAGGATCCCTCATCTCGAGCTACGAGGGGGAAACGGGGCTCCTCTGGATGTGGGCGGGACCATCGTGCTTCCTCTCGAGTGGAGACGGGTATGGCGGTGAACTTCTTGAGTTGCAGCAAGGGTGTGAAAGACCCTTTCGAAGTTCCAGAGGTTAGGTGTCATTAGTCTCCAGACGCCTCATCGGAAATAGGCCTCATCTCGCCTGGAAGGGAGAACTTCCTGGATTTTCTCGAGTTGCGGCAGGTGTTCTCGAGTTACGACGGGGACCACAGGGACCCGCCCTGGTGGCCTCAGGAGAGTCCAGTCCTCAGGCGAGTTGGTAGGGGGCCTCTCGGGATTCCTCTCCCGTCGATACCGGGGCCAAAAACCTTGTGTGGAGTCAGGGCCGGAACCGAGGATTCCTCTCAGGGGCTGACATGGATCTTTGGGTACTTCTGGAGTCTCCCCAGGGGAGTCAGGCCTCGTCTCGAGTGGGGGCATGCATGTGCGCTTTCCTTCCAGGCTGTAGCAGCAATGTCACGCTTCCCGTCGCGTGGATCAAAGGATCTGTGGTTTTCCCTCGAGGTTTTCCCTCGAGGCTTTCCCACAGGGCTGTCCCACGTGCCACCGTGGTGTGAGTCGATCCTCGGAGTGAAAGATGAGCCATTGCAGGAAAAGAGGTTCCTCTGGAATGGACTGAGACATCTGGGGGACTCTTGGAATGGTGGTACGACCATGGAGTTCCTCTCGCCTTTCCTGTTGAGAGTGCCTCCTCTTGAGTTGCGACGGGTACGCCGGGAATTCTTTCCCGTTTAAAGCAGGGAAAGGATCCCTCCTCTCGAGCTACGAGGTGGAAACGGGGCTCCTCTGCATGTGGGCGGGACCATCGTGCTTCCTCTAGAGTGGAGACGGGTATGGCAGTGAACTTCTTGAGTTGCAGCAAGGGTGTGAAAGACCCTTTCGAAGTTCCAGAGGTTAGGTGTCATTAGTCTCCAGACGCCTCATCGGAAATAGGCCTCATCTCGCCTGGAAGGGAGAACTTCCTGGATTTTCTCGAGTTGCGGCAGGTGTTCTCGTGTTAGGACGGGGACATCAGGGACCCGCCCTAGTGGCCTCAGGAGAGGCCAGTCCCCATGCGAGTTGCTAGGGGGCCTCTCCGGATTCCTCTCCCGTCGATACCGGGGCCAAAATCCTCGTGTGGAGTCAGGGCCGGAACCGAGGATTCCTCTCAGGGGCTGACATGGATCTTTGGGTACTGCTGGAGTCTCCCCAGGGGAGTCAGGCCTCGTCTCGAGTGGGGGCATGCACTTTCGCTTTCCTTCTAGGCTGTAGCAGCAATGTCACGCTTCCCGTGGCGTGGATCAAAGGATCTGTGGTTTTCCCTCGAGGCTTTCCCAAAGGGCTCTCCCACGTGCCACCGTGGTGTGAGTCGATCCTCGGCGTGAAAGATGAGCCAGTGCAGGGCAAAGAGGTTCCTCTGGAATGGACTGAGACATCTGGGGGACTCTTGGAATGGTGGTACGACCATGGAGTTCCTCTCGCCTTTCCTGTTGAGAGTGCCTCCTCTTGAGATGCGACGGGAACGCCGGGAATTCTTTCCCGTTGAAAGCAGGGAAAGGATCCCTCATCTCGAGCTACGAGGGGGAAACGGGGCTCCTCTGGATGTGGGCGGGACCATCGTGCTTCCTCTCGAGTGGAGACGGGTATGGCGGTGAACTTCTTGAGTTGCAGCAAGGGTGTGAAAGACCCTTTCGAAGTTCCAGAGGTTAGGTGTCATGAGTCTCCAGACGCCTCATCGGAAATAGGCCTCATCTCGCCTGGAAGGGAGAACTTCCTGGATTTTCTCGAGTTGCGGCAGGTGTTCTCGAGTTACGACGGGGACCTCAGGGACCCGCCCTGGTGGCCTCAGGAGAGGCCAGTCCCCATGCGAGTTGCTAGGGGGCCTCTCGGGATTCCTCTCCCGTCGATACCGGGGCCAAAAACCTTGTGTGGAGTCAGGGCCGGAACCGAGGATTCCTCTCAGGGGCTGACATGGATCTTTGGGTACTTCTGGAGTCTCCCCAGGGGAGTCAGGCCTCGTCTCGAGTGGGGGCATGCACGTGCGCTTTCCTTCCAGGCTGTAGCAGCAATGTCACGCTTCCCGTGGCGTGGATCAAAGGATCTGTGGTTTTCCCTCGAGGCTTTCCCTCGAGGCTTTCCCACAGGGCTGTCCCACGTGCCACCGTGGTGTGAGTCGATCCTCGGCGTGAAAGATGAGCCAGTGCAGGGCAAAGAGGTTCCTCTGGAATGGACTGAGACATCTGGGGGACTCTTGGAATGGTGGTACGACCATGGAGTTCCTCTCGCCTTTCCTGTTGAGAGTGCCTCCTCTTGAGATGCGACGGGAACGCCGGGAATTCTTTCCCGTTGAATGCAGGGAAAGGATCCCTCATCTCGAGCTACGAGGGGGAAACGGGGCTCCTCTGGATGTGGGCGGGACCATCGTGCTTCCTTTCGAGTGGAGACGGGTATGGCGGTGAACTTCTTGAGTTGCAGCAAGGGTGTGAAAGACCCTTTCGAAGTTCCAGAGGTTAGGTGTCATTAGTCTCCAGACGCCTCATCGGAAATAGGCCTCATCTCGCCTGGAAGGGAGAACTTCCTGGATTTGCTCGAGTTGCGGCAGGTGTTCTCGAGTTACGACGGGGACCTCAGGGACCCGCCCTGGTGGCCTCAGGAGAGTCCAGTCCACATGCGAGTTGGTAGGGTGCCTCTCGGGATTCCTCTCCCGTCGATACCGGGGCCAAAAACCTTGTGTGGAGTCAGGGCCGGAACCGAGGATTCCTCTCAGGGGCTGACATGTATCTTTGGGTACTTCTGGAGTCTCCCCAGGGGAGTCAGGCCTCGTCTCGAGTGGGGGCATGCATGTGCGCTTTCCTTCCAGGTTGTAGCAGCAATGTCACGCTTCCCGTGGCGTGGATCAAAGGATCTGTGGTTTTCCCTCGAGGCTTTCCCTCGAGGCTTCCCCACAGGGCTGTCCCACGTGCCACCGTGGTGTGAGTCGATCCTCGGCGTGAAAGATGAGCCAGTGCAGGGCAAAGAGGTTCCTCTGGAATGGACTGAGACATCTGGGGGACTCTTGGAATGGTGGTACGACCATGGAGTTCCTCTCGCCTTTCCTGTTGAGAGTGCCTCCTCTTGAGATGCGACGGGAACGCCGGGAATTCTTTCCCGTTGAAAGCAGGGAAAGGATCCCTCATCTCGAGCTACGAGGGGGAAATGGGGATCCTCTGGATGTGGGCGGGACCATCGTGCTTCCTCTCGAGTGGAGACGGGTATGGCGGTGAACTTCTTGAGTTGCAGCAAGGGTGTGAAAGACCCTTTCGAAGTTCCAGAGATTAGGTGTCATTAGTCTCCAGACGCCTCATCGGAAATAGGCCTCATCTCGCCTGGAAGGGAGAACTTCCTGGATTTGCTCGAGTTGCGGCAGGTGTTCTCGAGTTACGACGGGGACCTCAGGGACCCGCCCTGGTGGCCTCAGGAGAGGCCAGTCCCCATGCGAGTTGCTAGGGGGCCTCTCGGGATTCCTCTCCCGTCGATACCCGGGCCAAAAACCTTGTGTGGAGTCAGGGCCGGAACCGAGGATTCCTCTCATGGGCTGACATGGATCTTTGGGTACTTCTGGAGTCTCCCAGGGGAGTCAGGCCTCGTCTCGAGTGGGGGCATGCACGTGCGCTTTCCTTCCAGGCTGTAGCAGCAATGTCACGCTTCCCGTCGCGTGGATCAAAGGATCTGCGGTTTTCCCTCGAGGCTTTCCCTCGAGGCTTTCCCACAGGGCTGTCCCACGTGCCACCGTGGTGTGAGTCGATCCTCGGCGTGAAAGATGAGCCAGTGCAGGGCAAAGAGGTTCCTCTGGAATGGACTGAGACATCTGGGGGACTCTTGGAATGGTGGTACGACCATGGAGTTCCTCTCGCCTTTCCTGTTGAGAGTGCCTCCTCTTGAGATGCGACGGGAACGCCGGGAATTCTTTCCCATTGAAAGCAGGGAAAGGATCCCTCATCTCGAGCTACGAGGGGGAAACGGGGCTCCTCTGGATGTGGGCGGGACCATCGTGCTTCCTCTCGAGTGGAGACGGGTATGGCAGTGAACTGCTTGAGTTGCAGCAAGGGTGTTAAAGACCCTTTCGAAGTTCCAGAGGTTAGGTGTCATTAGTCTTCAGACGCCTCATCGGAAATAGGCCTCATCTCGCCTGGAAGGGAGAACTTCCTGGATTTTCTCGAGTTGCGGCAGGTGTTCTCGAGTTACGACTGGGACCTCAGGGACCCGCACTGGTGGCCTCAGGAGAGGCCAGTCCCCATGCGAGTTGCTAGGGGGCCTCTCGGGATTCCTCTCCCGTCGATACCGGGGCCAAAAACCTTGTGTGGAGTCAGGGCCGGAACCGAGGATTCCTCTCAGGGGCTGACATGGATCTTTGGGTACTTATGGAGTCTCCCCAGTGGAGTCAGGCCTCGTCTCGAGTCGGGGCAGGCACGTGCGCTTTCCTTCCGGGCTGTAGCAGCAATGTCACGCTTCCCGTCGCGTGGATCAAAGGATCTGTTGTTTTCCCTCGAGGTTTTCCCACAGGGCTGTCCCACGTGCCACCGTGGTGTGAATCGATCCTCGGCGTGAAAGATGAGCCAGTGCAGGGCAAAGAGGTTCCTCTAGAATTGACTGAGACATCTGGGGGACTCTTGGAATGGTGGTACGACCATGGAGTTCCTCTCGCCTTTCCTGTTGAGAGTGCCTCCTCTTGAGATGCGACGGGAACGCCGGGAATTCTTTCCTGTTGAAAGCAGGGAAAGGATCCCTCATCTCGAGCTCTGAGGGGGAAACTGGGCTCCTCTGGATGTGGGCGGGACCATCGTGCTTCCTCTCGAGTGGAGACGGGTATGGCGGTGAACTTCTTGAGTTGCAGCAAGGGTGTGAAAGACCCTTTCGAAGTTCCAGAGGTTAGGTGTCATTAGTCTCCAGACGCCTCATCGGAAATAGGCCTCATCTCGCCTGGAAGGGAGAACTTCCTGGATTTTCTCGAGTTGCGGCAGGTGTTCTCGAGTTACGACGGGGACCTCAGGGACCCGCACTGGTGGCCTCAGGGGAGGCCAGTCCCCATGCGAGTTGCTAGGGGGCCTCTCGGGATTCCTCTCCCGTCGATACCGGGGCCAAAAACCTTGTGTGGAGTCAGGGCCGGAACCGAGGATTCCTCTCAGGGGCTGACATGGATCTTTGGGTACTTATGGAGTCTCCCCAGGAGAGTCAGGCCTCGTCTCGAGTCGGGGCAGGCACGTGCGCTTTCCTTCCGGGCTGTAGCAGCAATGTCACGCTTCCCGTCGCGTGGATCAAAGGATCTGTTGTTTTCCCTCGAGGTTTTCCCACAGGGCTGTCCCACGTGCCACCGTGGTGTGAATCGATCCTCGGCGTGAAAGATGAGCCAGTGCAGGGCAAAGAGGTTCCTCTAGAATTGACTGAGACATCTGGGGGACTCTTGGAATGGTGGTACGACCATGGAGTTCCTCTCGCCTTTCCTGTTGAGAGTGCCTCCTCTTGAGATGCGACGGGAACGCCGGGAATTCTTTCCTGTTGAAAGCAGGGAAAGGATCCCTCATCTCGAGCTCTGAGGGGGAAACTGGGCTCCTCTGGATGTGGGCGGGACCATCGTGCTTCCTCTCGAGTGGAGACGGGTATGGCGGTGAACTTCTTGAGTTGCAGCAAGGGTGTGAAAGACCCTTTCGAAGTTCCAGAGGTTAGGTGTCATTAGTCTAAAGACGACTCATCGGAAATAGGCCTCATCTCGCCTGGAAGGGAGAACTTCCTGGATTTTCTCGAGTTGCGGCAGGTGTTCTCGAGTTACGACGGGGACCTCAGGGACCCGCCCTGGTGGCCTCAGGAGAGGCCAGTCCCCATGCGAGTTGCTAGGGGGCCTCTCGGGATTCCTCTCCCATCGATACCGGGGCCAAAAACCTTGTGTGGAGTCAGGGCCGGAACCGAGGATTCCTCTCAGGGGCTGACATGGATCTTTGGGTACTTATGGAGTCTCCCCAGGAGAGTCAGGCCTCGTCTCGAGTCGGGGCAGGCACGTGCGCTTTCCTTCCGGGCTGTAGCAGCAATGTCACGCTTCCCGTCGCGTGGATCAAAGGATCTGTTGTTTTCCCTCGAGGTTTTCCCACAGGGCTGTCCCACGTGCCACCGTGGTGTGAATCGATCCTCGGCGTGAAAGATGAGCCAGTGCAGGGCAAAGAGGTTCCTCTAGAATGGACTGAGACATCTTGGGGACTCTTGGAATGGTGGTACGACCATGGAGTTCCTCTCGCCTTTCCTGTTGAGAGTGCCTCCTCTTGAGATGCGACGGGAACGCCGGGAATTCTTTCCCGTTGAAAGCAGGGAAAGGATCCCTCATCTCGAGCTCTGAGGGGGAAACGGGGCTCCTCTGGATGTGGGCGGGACCATCGTGCTTCCTCTCGAGTGGAGACGGGTATGGCGGTGAACTTCTTGAGTTGCAGCAAGGGTGTGAAAGACCCTTTCGAAGTTCCAGAGGTTAGGTGTCATTAGTCTAAAGACGACTCATCGGAAATAGGCCTCATCTCGCCTGGAAGGGAGAACTTCCTGGATTTTCTCGAGTTGCGGCAGGTGTTCTCGAGTTACGACGGGGACCTCAGGGACCCGCCCTGGTGGCCTCAGGAGAGGCCAGTCCCCATGCGAGTTGCTAGGGAGCCTCTCGGTATTCCTCTCCCATCGATACCGGGGCCAAAAACCTTGTGTGGAGTCTGGGCCGGTAGCGAGGATTCCTCTCAGGGGCTGACATGGATCTTTGGGTACTTCTGGAGTCTCCCCAGGGGAGTCAGGCCTCGTCTCGAGTGGGGGCATGCACGTGCACTTTCCTTCCAGGCTGTAGCAGCAATGTCACGCTTCCCGTCGCGTGGATCAAAGGATCTGTGGTTTTCCCTCGAGGCTTTCCCTCGAGGCTTTCCCACAGGGCTGTCCCACGTGCCACCGTGGTGTGAGTCGATCCTCGGCGTGAAAGATGAGCCAGTGCAGGGCAAAGAGGTTCCTCTGGAATGGACTGAGACATCTGGGGGACTCTTGGAATGGTGGTACGACCATGGAGTTCCTCTCGCCTTTCCTGTTGAGAGTGCCTCCTCTTGAGATGCGACGGGAACGCCGGGAATTCTTTCCCGTTGAAAGCAGGGAAAGGATCCCTCATCTCGAGCTCCGAGGGGGAAACGGGGCTCCTCTGGATGTGGGCGGGACCATCGTGCTTCCTCTCGAGTGGAGACGGGTATGGCGGTGAACTTCTTGAGTTGCAGCAATGGTGTGAAAGACCCTTTCGAAGTTCCAGAGGTTAGGTGTCATTAGTCTCCAGACGCCTCATCGGAAATAGGCCTCATCTCGCCTGGAAGGGAGAACTTGCTGGATTTTCTCGAGTTGCGGCAGGTGTTCTCGAGTTACGACGGGGACCTCAGGGACCCGCCCTGGTGGCCTCAGGAGAGGCCAGTCCCCATGCGAGTTGCTAGGGGGACTCTCGGGATTCCTCTCCCGTCGATACCGGGGCCAAAAACCTTGTGTGGAGTCAGGGCCGGAACCGAGGATTCCTCTCAGGGTCTGACATGGATCTTTGGGTACTTCTGGCGTCTCCCCAGGGGAGTCAGGCCTAGTCTCGAGTGGGGGCATGCACGTGCGCTTTCCTTCCAGGCTGTAGCAGCAATGTCACGCTTCCCGTGGCGTGGATCAAAGGATCTGTGGTTTTACCTCGAGGCTTTCCCACAGGGCTGTCCCACGTGCCACCGTGGTGTGAGTCGATCCTCGGCGTGAAAGATGAGCCAGTTCAGGGCAAAGAGGTTCCTCTGGAATGGACTGAGACATCTGGGGGACTCTTGGAATGGTGGTACGACCATGGAGTTCCTCTCGCCTTTCCTGTTGAGAGTGCCTCCTCTTGAGATGCGACGGGAACGCCGGGAATTCTTTCCTGTTGAAAGCAGGGAAAGGATCCCTCATCTCGAGCTCTGAGGGGGAAACGGGGCTCCTCTGGATGTGGGCGGGACCATCGTGCTTCCTCTCGAGAGGAGACGGGTATGGCGGTGAACTTCTTGAGTAGCAGCAAGGGTGTGAAAGACCCTTTCGAAGTTCCAGAGGATAGGTGTCATTAGTCTCCAGACGCCTCATCAGAAATAGGCCTCATCTCGCCTGGAAGGGAGAACTTCCTGGATTTTCTCGAGTTGCGGCAGGTGTTCTCGAGTTACGACGGGGACCTCAGGGACCCGCCCTGGTGGCCTCAGGAGAGGCCAGTCCCCATGCGAGTTGCTAGGGGGCCTCTCGGGATTCCTCTCCCGTCGATACCGGGGCCAAAAACCTTGTGTGGAGTCAGGGCCGGAACCGAGGATTCCTCTCAGGGGCTGACATGGATCTTTGGGTACTTATGGAGTCTCCCCAGGAGAGTCAGGCCTCGTCTCGAGTCGGGGCAGGCACGTGCGCTTTCCTTCCGGGCTGTAGCAGCAATGTCACGCTTCCCGTCGCGTGGATCAAAGGATCTGTTGTTTTCCCTCGAGGTTTTCCCACAGGGCTGTCCCACGTGCCACCGTGGTGTGAATCGATCCTCGGCGTGAAAGATGAGCCAGTGCAGGGCAAAGAGGTTCCACTAGAATTGACTGAGACATCTGGGGGACTCTTGGAATGGTGGTACGACCATGGAGTTCCTCTCGCCTTTCCTGTTGAGAGTGCCTCCTCTTGAGATGCGACGGGAACGCCGGGAATTCTTTCCTGTTGAAAGCAGGGAAAGGATCCCTCATCTCGAGATCTGAGGGGGAAACGGGGCTCCTCTGGATGTGGGCGGGACCATCGTGCTTCCTCTCGAGTGGAGACGGGTATGGCAGTGAACTGCTTGAGTTGCTGCAAGGGTGTGAAAGACCCTTTCGAAGTTCCAGAGGTTAGGTGTCATTAGTCTTCAGACGCCTCATCGGAAATAGGCCTCATCTCGCCTGGAAGGGAGAACTTCCTGGATTTTCTCGAGTTGCGGCAGGTGTTCTCGAGTTACGACGGGGACCTCAGGGACCCGCACTGGTGGCCTCAGGAGAGGCCAGTCCCCATGCGAGTTGCTAGGGGGCCTCTCGGGATTCCTCTCCCGTCGATACCGGGGCCAAAAACCTTGTGTGGAGTCAGGGCCGGAACCGAGGATTCCTCTCAGGGGCTGACATGGATCTTTGGGTACTTATGGAGTCTCCCCAGGAGAGTCAGGCCTCGTCTCGAGTCGGGGCAGGCACGTGCGCTTTCCTTCCGGGCTGTAGCAGCAATGTCACGCTTCCCGTCGCGTGGATCAAAGGATCTGTTGTTTTCCCTCGAGGTTTTCCCACAGGGCTGTCCCACGTGCCACCGTGGTGTGAATCGATCCTCGGCGTGAAAGATGAGCCAGTGCAGGGCAAAGAGGTTCCTCTAGAATTGACTGAGACATCTGGGGGACTCTTGGAATGGTGGTACGACCATGGAGTTCCTCTCGCCTTTCCTGTTGAGAGTGCCTCCTCTTGAGATGCGACGGGAACGCCGGGAATTCTTTCCTGTTGAAAGCAGGGAAAGGATCCCTCATCTCGAGATCTGAGGGGGAAACTGGGCTCCTCTGGATGTGGGCGTGACCATCGTGCTTCCTCTCGAGTGGAGACGGGTATGGCGGTGAACTTCTTGAGTTGCAGCAAGGGTGTGAAAGACCCTTTCGAAGTTCCAGAGGTTAGGTGTCATTAGTCTAAAGACGACTCATCGGAAATAGGCCTCATCTCGCCTGGAAGGGAGAACTTCCTGGATTTTCTCGAGTTGCGGCAGGTGTTCTCGAGTTACGACGGGGACCTCAGGGACCCGCCCTGGTGGCCTCAGGAGAGGCCAGTCCCCATGCGAGTTGCTAGGGGGCCTCTCGGGATTCCTCTCCCATCGATACCGGGGCCAAAAACCTTGTGTGGAGTCTGGGCCGGTACCGAGGATTCCTCTCAGGGGCTGACATGGATCTTTGTGTACTTCTGGAGTCTCCCCAGGGGAGTCAGGCCTCGTCTCGAGTGGGGGCATGCACGTGCACTTTCCTTCCAGGCTGTAGCAGCAATATCACGCTTCCCGTCGCGTGGATCAAAGGATCTGTGGTTTTCCCTCGAGGCTTTCCCTCGAGGCTTTCCCACAGGGCTGTCCCACGTGCCACCGTGGTGTGAGTCGATCCTCGGCGTGAAAGATGAGCCAGTGCAGGGCAAAGAGGTTCCTCTGGAATGGACTGAGACATCTGGGGGACTCTTGGAATGGTGGTACGACCATGGAGTTCCTCTCGCCTTTCCTGTTGAGAGTGCCTCCTCTTGAGATGCGACGGGAACGCCGGGAATTCTTTCCCATTGAAAGCAGGGAAAGGATCCCTCATCTCGAGCTCCGAGGGGGAAACGGGGCTCCTCTGGATGTGGGCGGGACCATCGTGCTTCCTCTCGAGTGGAGACGGGTATGGCGGTGAACTTCTTGAGTTGCAGCAAGGGTGTGAAAGACCCTTTCGAAGTTCCAGAGGTTAGGTGTCATTAGTCTTCAGACGCCTCATCGGAAATAGGACTCATCTCGCCTGGAAGGGAGAACTTCCTGGATTTTCTCGAGTTGCGGCAGGTGTTCTCGAGTTACGACGGGGACCTCAGGGACCCGCACTGGTGGCCTCAGGAGAGGCCAGTCCCCATGCGAGTTGCTAGGGGGCCTCTCGGGATTCCTCTCCCATCGATACCGGGGCCAAAAACCTTGTGTGGAGTCAGGGCCGGAACCGAGGATTCCTCTCAGGGGATGACATGGATCTTTGGGTACTTATGGAGTCTCCCCAGGAGAGTCAGGCCTCGTCTCGAGTCGGGGCAGGCACGTGCGCTTTCCTTCCGGGCTGTAGCAGCAATGTCACGCTTCCCGTCGAGTGGATCAAAGGATCTGTTGTTTTCCCTCGAGGTTTTCCCACAGGGCTGTCCCACGTGCCACCGTGGTGTGAATCGATCCTCGGCTTGAAAGATGAGCCAGTGCAGGGCAAAGAGGTTCCTCTAGAATGGACTGAGACATCTGGGGGACTCTTGGAATGGTGGTACGACCATGGAGTTCCTCTCGCCTTTCCTGTTGAGAGTGCCTCCTCTTGAGATGCGACGGGAACGCCGGGAATTCTTTCCTGTTGAAAGCAGGGAAAGGATCCCTCATCTCGAGCTCTGAGGGGGAAACCGGGCTCCTCTGGATGTGGGCGGGACCATCGTGCTTCCTCTCGAGTGGAGACGGGTATGGCGGTGAACTTCTTGAGTTGCAGCAAGGGTGTGAAAGACCCTTTCGAAGTTCCAGAGGTTAGGTGTCATTAGTCTAAAGACGACTCATCGGAAATAGGCCTCATCTCGCCTGGAAGGGAGAACTTCCTGGATTTTCTCGAGTTGCGGCAGGTGTTCTCGAGTTACGACGGTTACCTCAGGGACCCGCCCTGGTGGCCTCAGGAGAGGCCAGTCCCCATGCGAGTTGCTAGGGGGCCTCTCGGGATTCCTCTCCCATCGATACCGGGGCCAAAAACCTTGTGTGGAGTCTGGGCCGGTACCGAGGATTCCTCTGAGGGGCTGACATGTATCTTTGGGTACTTCTGGAGTCTCCCCAGGGGAGTCAGGCCTCGTCTCGAGTGGGGGCATGCACGTGAACTTTCCTTCCAGGCTGTAGCAGCAATATCACGCTTCCCATCGCGTGGATCAAAGGATCTTTGGTTTTCCCTCGAGGCTTTCCCTCGAGGCTTTCCCACAGGGCTGTCCCACGTGCCACCGTGGTGTGAGTCTATCCTCGGCGTGAAAGATGAGCCAGTGCAGGGCAAAGAGGTTCCTCTGGAATGGACTGAGACATCTGGGGGACTCTTGGAATGGTGGTACGACCATGGAGTTCCTCTCGCCTTTCCTGTTGAGAGTGCCTCCTCTTGAGATGCGACGGGAACGCCGGGAATTCTTTCCCATTGAAAGCAGGGAAAGGATCCCTCATCTCGAGCTCCGAGGGGGAAACGGGGCTCCTCTGGATGTGGGCGGGACCATCGTGCTTCCTCTCGAGTGGAGACGGGTATGGCGGTGAACTTCTTGAGTTGCAGCAAGGGTGTGAAAGACCCTTTCGAAGTTCCAGAGGTTAGGTGTCATTAGTCTCCAGACGCCTCATCGGAAATAGGCCTCATCTCGCCTGGAAGGGAGAACTTGCTGGATTTTCTCGAGTTGCGGCAGGTGTTCTCGAGTTACGACGGGGACATCAGGGACCCGCCCTGGTGGCCTCAGGAGAGGCCAGTCCCCATGCGAGTTGCTAGGGGGACTCTCGGGATTCCTCTCCCGTCGATACCGGGGCCAAAAACCTTGTGTGGAGTCAGGGCCGGAACCGAGGATTCCTCTCAGGGTCTGACATGGATCTTTGGGTACTTCTGGCGTCTCCCCAGGGGAGTCAGGCCTAGTCTCGAGTGGGGGCATGCACGTGCGCTTTCCTTCCAGGCTGTAGCAGCAATGTCACGCTTCCCGTGGCGTGGATCAAAGGATCTGTGCTTTTCCCTCGAGGCTTTCCCACAGGGCTGTCCCACGTGCCACCGTGGTGTGAGTCGATCCTCGGCGTGAAAGATGAGCCAGTGCAGGGCAAAGAGGTTCCTCTGGAATGGACTGAGACATCTGGGGGACTCTTGGAATGGTGGTACGACCATGGAGTTCCTCTCGCCTTTCCTGTTGAGAGTGCCTCCTCTTGAGATGCGACGGGAACGCCGGGAATTCTTTCCCATTGAAAGCAGGGAAAGGATCCCTCATCTCGAGCTACGAGGGGGAAACGGGGCTCCTCTGGATGTGGGCGGGACCATCGTGCTTCCTCTCGAGTGGAGACGGGTATGGCAGTGAACTGCTTGAGTTGCAGCAAGGGTGTGAAAGACCCTTTCGAAGTTCCATAGGTTAGGTGTCATTAGTCTTCAGACGCCTCATCGGAAATAGGCCTCATCTCGCCTGGAAGGGAGAACTTCCTGGATTTTCTCGAGTTGCGGCAGGTGTTCTCGAGTTACGACGGGGACCTCAGGGACCCGCACTGGTGGCCTCAGGAGAGGCCAGTCCCCATGCGAGTTGCTAGGGGGCCTCTCGGGATTCCTCTCCCGTCGATACCGGGGCCAAAAACCTTGTGTGGAGTCAGGGCCGGAACCGAGGATTCCTCTCAGGGGCTGACATGGATCTTTGGGTACTTATGGAGTCTCCCCAGGAGAGTCAGGCCTCGTCTCGAGTCGGGGCAGGCACGTGCGCTTTCCTTCCGGGCTGTAGCAGCAATGTCACGCTTCCCGTCGCGTGGATCAAAGGATCTGTTGTTTTCCCTCGAGGTTTTCCCACAGGGCTGTCCCACGTGCCACCGTGGTGTGAATCGATCCTCGGCGTGAAAGATGAGCCAGTGCAGGGCAAAGAGTTTCCTCTAGAATTGACTGAGACATCTGGGGGACTCTTGGAATGGTGGTACGACCATGGAGTTCCTCTCGCCTTTCCTGTTGAGAGTGCCTCCTCTTGAGATGCGACGGGAACGCCGGGAATTCTTTCCTGTTGAAAGCAGGGAAAGGATCCCTCATCTCGAGCTCTGAGGGGGAAACTGGGCTCCTCTGGATGTGGGCGGGACCATCGTGCTTCCTCTCGAGTGGAGACGGGTATGGCGGTGAACTTCTTGAGTTGCAGCAAGGGTGTGAAAGACCCTTTCGAAGTTCCAGAGGTTAGGTGTCATTAGTCTAAAGACGACTCATCGGAAATAGGCCTCATCTCGCCTGGAAGGGAGAACTTCCTGGATTTTCTCGAGTTGCGGCAGGTGTTCTCGAGTTACGACGGGGACCTCAGGGACCCGCCCTGGTGGCCTCAGGAGAGGCCAGTCCCCATGCGAGTTGCTAGGGGGCCTCTCGGGATTCCTCTCCCATCGATACCGGGGCCAAAAACCTTGTGTGGAGTCAGGGCCGGAACCGAGGATTCCTCTCAGGGGCTGACATGGATCTTTGGGTACTTATGGAGTCTCCCCAGGAGAGTCAGGCCTCGTCTCGAGTCGGGGCAGGCACGTGCGCTTTCCTTCCGGGCTGTAGCAGCAATGTCACGCTTCCCGTCGCGTGGATCAAAGGATCTGTTGTTTTCCCTCGAGGTTTTCCCACAGGGCTGTCCCACGTGCCACCGTGGTGTGAATCGATCCTCGGCGTGAAAGATGAGCCAGTGCAGGGCAAAGAGGTTCCTCTAGAATGGACTGAGACATCTTGGGGACTCTTGGAATGGTGGTACGACCATGGAGTTCCTCTCGCCTTTCCTGTTGAGAGTGCCTCCTCTTGAGATGCGACGGGAACGCCGGGAATTCTTTCCCGTTGAAAGCAGGGAAAGGATCCCTCATCTCGAGCTACGAGGGGGAAACGGGGCTCCTCTGGATGTGGGCGGGACCATCGTGCTTCCTCTCGAGTGGAGACGGGTATGGCAGTGAACTGCTTGAGTTGCTGCAAGGGTGTGAAAGACCCTTTCGAAGTTCCAGAGGTTAGGTGTCATTAGTCTTCAGACGCCTCATCGGAAATAGGCCTCATCTCGCCTGGAAGGGAGAACTTCCTGGATTTTCTCGAGTTGCGGCAGGTGTTCTCGAGTTACGACGGGGACCTCAGGGACCCGCACTGGTGGCCTCAGGAGAGGCCAGTCCCCATGCGAGTTGCTAGGGGGCCTCTCGTGATTCCTCTCCCGTCGATACCGGGGCCAAAAACCTTGTGTGGAGTCAGGGCCGGAACCGAGGATTCCTCTCAGGGGCTGACATGGATCTTTGGGTACTTATGGAGTCTCCCCAGGAGAGTCAGGCCTCGTCTCGAGTCGGGGCAGGCACGTGCGCTTTCCTTCCGGGCTGTAGCAGCAATGTCACGCTTCCCGTCGCGTGGATCAAAGGATCTGTTGTTTTCCCTCGAGGTTTTCCCACAGGGCTGTCCCACGTGCCACCGTGGTGTGAATCGATCCTCGGCGTGAAAGATGAGCCAGTGCAGGGCAAAGAGGTTCCTCTAGAATTGACTGAGACATCTGGGGGACTCTTGGAATGGTGGTACGACCATGGAGTTCCTCTCGCCTTTCCTGTTGAGAGTGCCTCCTCTTGAGATGCGACGGGAACGCCGGGAATACTTTCCTGTTGAAAGCAGGGAAAGGATCCCTCATCTCGAGCTCTGAGGGGGAAACTGGGCTCCTCTGGATGTGGGCGGGACCATCGTGCTTCCTCTCGAGTGGAGACGGGTATGGCGGTGAACTTCTTGAGTTGCAGCAAGGGTGTGAAAGACCCTTTCGAAGTTCCAGAGGTTAGGTGTCATTAGTCTAAAGACGACTCATCGGAAATAGGCCTCATCTCGCCTGGAAGGGAGAACTTCCTGGATTTTCTCGAGTTGCGGCAGGTGTTCTCGAGTTACGACGGGGACCTCAGGGACCCGCCCTGGTGGCCTCAGGAGAGGCCAGTCCCCATGCGAGTTGCTAGGGGGCCTCTCGGGATTCCTCTCCCATCGATACCGGGGCCAAAAACCTTGTGTGGAGTCTGGGCCGGTACCGAGGATTCCTCTCAGAGGCTGACATGGATCTTTGGGTACTTCTG
Source organism: Capricornis sumatraensis (assembly GCF_032405125.1). Taxonomy (NCBI): domain Eukaryota; kingdom Metazoa; phylum Chordata; class Mammalia; order Artiodactyla; family Bovidae; genus Capricornis; species Capricornis sumatraensis. The sequence continues at coordinate 6,744,326 of NW_027184612.1, forward strand.
GAGTCTCCCCAGGGGAGTCAGGCCTCGTCTCGAGTGGGGGCATGCACGTGCACTTTCCTTCCAGGCTGTAGCAGCAATATCACGCTTCCCGTCGCGTGGATCAAAGGATCTGTGGTTTTCCCTCGAGGCTTTCCCTCGAGGCTTTCCCACAGGGCTGTCCCACGTGCCACCGTGGTGTGAGTCGATCCTCGGCGTGAAAGATGAGCCAGTGCAGGGCAAAGAGGTTCCTCTGGAATGGACTGAGACATCTGGGGGACTCTTGGAATGGTGGTACGACCATGGAGTTCCTCTCGCCTTTCCTGTTGAGAGTGCCTCCTCTTGAGATGCGACGGGAACGCCGGGAATTCTTTCCTGTTGAAAGCAGGGAAAGGATCCCTCATCTCGAGCTCTGAGGGGGAAACCGGGCTCCTCTGGATGTGGGCGGGACCATCGTGCTTCCTCTCGAGTGGAGACGGGTATGGCGGTGAACTTCTTGAGTTGCAGCAAGGGTGTGAAAGACCCTTTCGAAGTTCCAGAGGTTAGGTGTCATTAGTCTCCAGACGCCTCATCGGAAATAGGCCTCATCTCGCCTGGAAGGGAGAACTTCCTGGATTTTCTCGAGTTGCGGCAGGTGTTCTCGAGTTACGACGGGGACCTCAGGGACCCGCCCTGGTGGCCTCAGGAGAGGCCAGTCCCCATGCGAGTTGCTAGGGGGCCTCTCGGGATTCCTCTCCCGTCGATACCGGGGCCAAAAACCTTGTGTGGAGTCAGGGCCGGAACCGAGGATTCCTCTCAGGGGCTGACATGGATCTTTGGGTACTTCTGGAGTCTCCCCAGGGGAGTCAGGCCTCGTCTCGAGTGGGGGCATGCACGTGCGCTTTCCTTCCAGGCTGTAGCAGCAATGTCACGCTTCCTGTCGCGTGGATCAAAGGATCTGCGGTTTTCCCTCGAGGCTTTCCCTCGAGGCTTTCCCACAGGGCTGTCCCACGTGCCACCGTGGTGTGAGTCGATCCTCGGCGTGAAAGATGAGCCAGTGCAGCGCAAAGAGGTTCCTCTGGAATGGACTGAGACATCTGGGGGACTCTTGGAATGGTGGTACGACCATGGAGTTCCTCTCGCCTTTCCTGTTGAGAGTGCCTCCTCTTGAGATGCGACGGGAACGCCGGGAATTCTTTCCCATTGAAAGCAGGGAAAGGATCCCTCATCTCGAGCTACGAGGGGGAAACGGGGCTCCTCTGGATGTGGGCGGGACCATCGTGCTTCCTCTCGAGTGGAGACGGGTATGGCAGTGAACTGCTTGAGTTGCAGCAAGGGTGTGAAAGACCCTTTCGAAGTTCCAGAGGTTAGGTGTCATTAGTCTTCAGACGCCTCATCGGAAATAGGCCTCATCTCGCCTGGAAGGGAGAACTTCCTGGATTTTCTCGAGTTGCGGCAGGTGTTCTCGAGTTACGACGGGGACCTCAGGGACCCGCACTGGTGGCCTCAGGAGAGGCCAGTCCCCATGCGAGTTGCTAGGGGGCCTCTCGGGATTCCTCTCCCATCGATACCGGGGCCAAAAACCTTGTGTGGAGTCAGGGCCGGAACCGAGGATTCCTCTCACGGGCTGACATGGATCTTTGGGTACTTATGGAGTCTCCCCAGGAGAGTCAGGCCTCGTCTCGAGTCGGGGCAGGCACGTGCGCTTTCCTTCCGGGCTGTAGCAGCAATGTCACGCTTCCCGTCGAGTGGATCAAAGGATCTGTTGTTTTCCCTCGAGGTTTTCCCACAGGGCTGTCCCACGTGCCACCGTGGTGTGAATCGATCCTCGGCGTGAAAGATGAGCCAGTGCAGGGCAAAGAGGTTCCTCTAGAATGGACTGAGACATCTGGGGGACTCTTGGAATGGTGGTACGACCATGGAGTTCCTCTCGCCTTTCCTGTTGAGAGTGCCTCCTCTTGAGATGCGACGGGAACGCCGGGAATTCTTTCCTGTTGAAAGCAGGGAAAGGATCCCTCATCTCGAGCTCTGAGGGGGAAACCGGGCTCCTCTGGATGTGGGCGGGACCATCGTGCTTCCTCTCGAGTGGAGACGGGTATGGCGGTGAACTTCTTGAGTTGCAGCAAGGGTGTGAAAGACCCTTTCGAAGTTCCAGAGGTTAGGTGTCATTAGTCTAAAGACGACTCATCGGAAATAGGCCTCATCTCGCCTGGAAGGGAGAACTTCCTGGATTTTCTCGAGTTGCGGCAGGTGTTCTCGAGTTACGACGGGGACCTCAGGGACCCGCCCTGGTGGCCTCAGGAGAGGCCAGTCCCCATGCGAGTTGCTAGGGGGCCTCTCGGGATTCCTCTCCCATCGATACCGGGGCCAAAAACCTTGTGTGGAGTCTGGGCCGGTACCGAGGATTCCTCTCAGGGGCTGACATGGATCTTTGGGTACTTCTGGAGTCTCCCCAGGGGAGTCAGGCTTCGTCTCGAGTGGGGGCATGCACGTGCACTTTCCTTCCAGGCTGTAGCAGCAATATCACGCTTCCCGTCGCGTGGATCAAAGGATCTTTGGTTTTCCCTCGAGGCTTTCCCTCGAGGCTTTCCCACAGGGCTGTCCCACGTGCCACCGTGGTGTGAGTCGATCCTCGGCGTGAAAGATGAGCCAGTGCAGGGCAAAGAGGTTCCTCTGGAATGGACTGAGACATCTGGGGGACTCTTGGAATGGTGGTACGACCATGGAGTTCCTCTCGCCTTTCCTGTTGAGAGTGCCTCCTCTTGAGATGCGACGGGAACGCCGGGAATTCTTTCCCGTTGAAAGCAGGGAAAGGATCCCTCATCTCGAGCTCCGAGGGGGAAACGGGGCTCCTCTGGATGTGGGCGGGACCATCGTGCTTCCTCTCGAGTGGAGACGGGTATGGCGGTGAACTTCTTGAGTTGCAGCAAGGGTGTGAAAGACCCTTTCGAAGTTCCAGAGGTTAGGTGTCATTAGTCTCCAGACGGCTCATCGGAAATAGGCCTCATCTCGCCTGGAAGGGAGAACTTGCTGGATTTTCTCGAGTTGCGGCAGGTGTTCTCGAGTTACGACGGGGACCTCAGGGACCCGCACTGGTGGCCTCAGGAGAGGCCAGTCCCCATGCGAGTTGCTAGGGGGACTCTCGGGATTCCTCTCCCGTCGATACCGGGGCCAAAAACCTTGTGTGGAGTCAGGGCCGGAACCGAGGATTCCTCTCAGGGTCTGACATGGATCTTTGGGTACTTCTGGCGTCTCGCAAGGGGAGTCAGGCCTAGTCTCGAGTGGGGGCATGCACGTGCGCTTTCCTTCCAGGCTGTAGCAGCAATGTCACGCTTCCCGTGGCGTGGATCAAAGGATCTGTGCTTTTCCCTCGAGGCTTTCCCACAGGGCTGTCCCACGTGCCACCGTGGTGTTAGTCGATCCTCGGCGTGAAAGATGAGCCAGTGCAGGGCAAAGAGGTTCCTCTGGAATGGACTGAGACATCTGGGGGACTCTTGGAAGGGTGGTACGACCATGGAGTTCCTCTCGCCTTTCCTGTTGAGAGTGCCTCCTCTTGAGATGCGACGGGAACGCCGGGAATTCTTTCCCGTTGAAAGCAGGGAAAGGATCCCTCATCTCGAGCTACGAGGGGGAAACGGGGCTCCTCTGGATGTGGGCGGGACCATCGTGCTTCCTCTCGAGAGGAGACGGGTATGGCGGTGAACTTCTTGAGTTGCAGCAAGGGTGTGAAAGACCCTTTCGAAGTTCCAGAGGTTAGGTGTCATTAGTCTCCAGACGCCTCATCGGAAATAGGCCTCATCTCGCCTGGAAGGGAGAACTTCCTGGATTTTCTCGAGTTGCGGCAGGTGTTCTCGAGTTACGACGGGGACCTCAGGGACCCGCCCTGGTGGCCTCAGGAGAGGCCAGTCCCCATGCGAGTTGCTAGGGGGCCTCTCGGGATTCTTCTCCCGTCGATACCGGAGCCAAAAACCTTGTGTGGAGTCAGGGCCGGAACCGAGGATTCCTCTCAGGGGCTGACATGGATCTTTGGGTACTTCTGGAGTCTCCCCAGGGGAGTCAGGCCTCGTCTCGAGTGGGGGCATGCACGTGCGCTTTCCTTCCAGGCTGTAGCAGCAATGTCACGCTTCCCGTCGCGTGGATCAAAGGATCTGCGGTTTTCCCTCGAGGCTTTCCCTCGAGGCTTTCCCACAGGGATGTCCCACGTGCCACCGTGGTGTGAGTCGATCCTCGGCGTGAAAGATGAGCCAGTGCAGGGCAAAGAGGTTCCTCTGGAATGGACTGAGACATCTGGGGGACTCTTGGAATGGTGGTATGACCATGGAGTTCCTCTCGCCTTTCCTGTTGAGAGTGCCTCCTCTTGAGATGCGACGGGAACGCCGGGAATTCTTTCCCATTGAAAGCAGGGAAAGGATCCCTCATCTCGAGCTACGAGGGGGAAACGGGGCTCCTCTGGATGTGGGCGGGACCATCGTGCTTCCTCTCGAGTGGAGACGGGTATGGCAGTGAACTGATTGAGTTGCAGCAAGGGTGTGAAAGACCCTTTCGAAGTTCCAGAGGTTAGGTGTCATTAGTCTCCAGACGCCTCATCGGAAATAGGCCTCATCTCGCCTGGAAGGGGGAACTTCCTGGATTTTCTCGAGTTGCGGCAGGTATTCTCGAGTTACGACGGGGACCTCAGGGACCCGCCCTGGTGGCCTCAGGAGAGGCCAGTCCCCATGCGAGTTGCTAGGGGGCCTCTCGGGATTCCTCTCCCATCGATACCGGGGCCAAAAACCTTGTGTGGAATCAGGGCTGGAACCGAGGATTCCACTCAGGGGCTGACATGGATCTTTGGGTACTTCTGGAGTCTCCCCAGCGGAGTCAGGCCTCGTCTCGAGTTGGGGCATGCACGTGCGCTTTCCTTCCAGGCTGTAGCATCAATGTCATGCTTCCCGTCGCGTGGATCAAAGGATCTGTGGTTTTCCCTCGAGGCTTTCCCTCGAGGCTTTCCCACAGGGCTGTCCCACGTGCCACCGTGGTGTGAGTCGATCCTCGGCGTGAAAGATGAGCCAGTGCAGGGCAAAGAGGTTCCTCTGTAATGGACTGAGACATCTGGGGGACTCTTGGAATGGTGGTACGACCATGGAGTTCCTCTCGCCTTTCCTGTTGAGAGTGCCTCCTCTTGAGATGCGACGGGAACGCCGGGAATTCTTTCCCATTGAAAGCAGGGAAAGGATCCCTCATCTCGAGGTACGAGGGGGAAACGGGGCTCCTCTGGATGGGGGCGGGACCATCGTGCTTCCTCTCGAGTGGAGACGGGTATGGCAGTGAACTTCTTGAGTTGCAGCAAGGGTGTGAAAGACCATTTCGAAGTTCCAGAGGTTAGGTGTCATTAGTCTCCAGACGCCTCATCGGAAATAGGCCTCATCTCGCCTGGAAGGGGGAACTTCCTGGATTTTCTCGAGTTGCGGCAGGTGTTCTCGAGTTACGACGGGGACCTCAGGGACCCGCCCTGGTGGCCTCAGGAGAGGCCAGTCCCCATGCGAGTTGCTAGGCGGCCTCTCGGGATTCCTCTCCCGTCGATACCGGGGCCAAAAACTTTGTGTGGAGTCAGGGCCGGAACCGAGGATTCCTCTCAGGGGCTGACATGGATCTTTGGGTACTTCTGGAGTCTCCCCAGGGGAGTCAAGCCTCATCTCGAGTGGGGGCATGCACGTGCGCTTTCCTTCCAGGCTGTAGCAGCAATGTCACGCTTCCCGTGGCGTGGATCATAGGATCTGTGGTTTTCCCTCGAGGCTTTCCCACAGGGTTGTCCCACGTGCCACCGTGGTGTGAGTCGATCCTCGGCGTGAAAGATGAGCCAGTGCAGGGCAAAGAGGTTCCTCTGGAATGGACTGAGACATCTGGGGGACTCTTGGAATGGTGGTACGACCATGGAGTTCCTCTCGCCTTTCCTGTTGAGAGTGCCTCCTCTTGAGATGCGATGGGAACGCCGGGAATTCTTTCCCGTTGAAAGCAGGGAAAGGATCCCTCCTCTCGAGCTACGAGGGGGAAACGGGGCTCCTCTGGATGTGGGCGGGACCATCGTGCTTCCTCTCGAGTGGAGACGGGTATGGCGGTGAACTTCTTGAGTTGCAGCAAGGGTGTGAAAGACCCTTTCGAATTTCCAGAGGTTAGGTGTCATTAGTCTCCAGACGCCTCATCGGAAATAGGCCTCATCTCGCCTGGAAGGGGGAACTTCCTGGATTTTCTCGAGTTGCGGCAGGTGTTCTCGAGTTACGACGGGGACCTCAGGGACCCGCCCTGGTGGCCTCAGGAGAGGCCAGTCCCCATGCGAGTTGCTAGGGGGCCTCTCGGGATTTCTCTCCCGTCGATACCGGGGTCAAAAACCTTGTGTGGAGTCAGGGCCAGAAACGAGGATTCCACTCAGGGACTGACATGGATCTTTGGGTATTTCTGGAGTCTCCCCAGGGGAGTCAGGCCTCGTCTCGAGTTGGGGCATGCACGTGCACTTTCCTTCCAGGCTGTAGCAGCAATGTCACGCTTCCCGTAGCGTGGATCAAAGGATCTGTGGTTTTCCATCGAGGCTTTCCCTCGAGGCTTTCCCACAGGGCTGTCCCACGTGCCACCGTGGTGTGAGTCGATCCTCGGCGTGAAAGATGAGCCAGTGCAGGGCAAAGAGGTTCCTCTGGAATGGACTGAGACATCTGGTGGACTCTTGGAATGGTGGTACGACCATGGAGTTCCTCTCGCCTTTCCTGTTGAGAGTGCCTCCTCTTGAGATGCGACGGGAACGCCGGGAATTCTTTCCCATTGAAAGCAAGGAAAGGATCCCTCATCTCGAGCTACGAGGGGGAAACGGGGCTCCTCTGGATGTGGGCGGGACCATCGTGCTTCCTTTCGAGTGGAGACGGGTATGGCAGTGAACTTCTTGAGTTGCAGCAAGGGTGTGAAAGACCCTTTCGAAGTTCCAGAGGTTAGGTGTCATTAGTCTCCAGACGCCTCATCGGAAATAGGCCTCATCTCGCCTGGAAGGGGGAACTTCCTGGATTTTCTCGAGTTGCGGCAGGTATTCTCGAGTTACGACGGGGACCTCAGGGACCCGCCCTGGTGGCCTCAGGAGAGGCCAGTCCCCATGCGAGTTGCTAGGGGGCCTCTCGGGATTCCTCTCCCGTCGATACCGGGGCCAAAAACCTTGTGTGGAATCAGGGCTGGAACCGAGGATTCCACTCAGGGGCTGACATGGATCTTTGGGTACTTCTGGAGTCTCCCCAGCGGAGTCAGGCCTCGTCTCGAGTTGGGGCATGCACGTGCGCTTTCCTTCCAGGCTGTAGCATCAATGTCATGCTTCCCGTCGCGTGGATCAAAGGATCTGTGGTTTTCCCTCGAGGCTTTCCCTCGAGGCTTTCCCACAGGGCTGTCCCACGTGCCACCGTGGTGTGAGTCGATCCTCGGCGTGAAAGATGAGCCAGTGCAGGGCAAAGTGGTTCCTCTGGAATGGACTGAGACATCTGGGGGACTCTTGGAATGGTGGTACGACCATGGAGTTCCTCTCGCCTTTCCTGTTGAGAGTGCCTCCTCTTGAGATGCGACGGGAACGCCGGGAATTCTTTCCCATTGAAAGCAGGGAAAGGATCCCTCATCTCGAGGTACGAGGGGGAAACGGGGCTCCTCTGGATGGGGGCGGGACCATCGTGCTTCCTCTCGAGTGGAGACGGGTATGGCAGTGAACTTCTTGAGTTGCAGCAAGGGTGTGAAAGACCCTTTCGAAGTTCCAGAGGTTAGGTGTCATTAGTCTCCAGACGCCTCATCGGAAATAGGCCTCATCTCGCCTGGAAGGGGGAACTTCCTGGATTTTCTCGAGTTGCGGCAGGTGTTCTCGAGTTACGACGGGGACCTCAGTGACCCGCCCTGGTGGCCTCAGGAGAGGCCAGTCCCCATGCGAGTTGCTAGGGGGCCTCTCGGGATTCCTCTCCTGTCGATACCGGGGCCAAAAACCTTGTGTGGAGTCAGGGCCGGAACCGAGGATTCCTCTCAGGGGCTGACATGGATCTTTGCGTACTTCTGGAGTCTCCCTAGGGGAGTCAGGCCTCGTCTCGAGTGGGGGCATGCACGTGCACTTTCCTTCCAGGCTGTAGCAGCAATGTCACGCTTCCCGTCGCGTGGATCAAAGGATCTGTGGTTTTACCTCGAGGCTTTGCCTCGAGGCATTCACACAGAGCTGTCCCACGTGCCACTGTGGTGTGAGTCGATCCTCGGCATGAAAGATGAGCCAGTGCAGGGCAAAGAGGTTCCTCTGGAATGGACTGAGACATCTGGGGGACTCTTGGAATGGTGGTACGACCATGGAGTTCCTCTCGCCTTTCCTGTTGAGAGTGCCTCCTCTTGAGATGCGACGGGAACGCCGGGAATTCTTTCCCGTTGAAAGCAGGGAAAGGATCCCTCATCTCGAGCTACGAGGGGGAAACGGGCTCCTCTGGATGTGGGCGGGACCATCGTGCTTCCTCTCGAGTGGAGACGGGTATGGCGGTGAACTTCTTGAGTTGCAGCAAGGGTGTGAAAGACCCTTTCGAAGTTCCAGAGGTTAGGTGTCATCAGTCTCCAGACGCCTCATCGGAAATAGGCTTCATCTCGCCTGGAAGGGAGAACTTCCTGGATTTTCTCGAGTTGCGGCAGGTGTTCTCGAGTTACGACTGGGACCTCAGGGACCCGCCCTGGTGGCCTCAGGAGAGGCCAGTCCCCATGCGAGTTGCTAGGGGGCCTCTCGGGATTCCTCTCCCGTCGATACCGGGGCCAAAAACCTTGTGTGGAGTCAGGGCCGGAACCGAGGATTCCTCTCAGGGGCTGACATGTATCTTTGGGTACTTCTGGAGTCTCCCCAGGGGAGTCAGGCCTCGTCTCGAGTGGGGGCATGCACGTGCGCTTTCCTTCCAGGCTGTAGCAGCAATGTCGCGCTTCCCGTGGCGTGGATCAAAGGATCTGTGGTTTTCCCTCGAGGCTTTCCCACAGGGCTGTCCCACGTGCCACCGTGGTGTGAGTCGATCCTCGGCGTGAAAGATGAGCCAGTGCAGGGCAAAGAGGTTCCTCTGGAATGGACTGAGACATCTGGGGGACTCTTGGAATGGTGGTACGACCATGGAGTTCCTCTCGCCTTTCCTGTTGAGAGTGCCTCCTCTTGAGATGCGACGGGAACGCCGGGAATTCTTTCCCGTTGAAAGCAGGGAAAGGATCCCTCATCTCGAGCTACGAGGGGGAAACGGGGCTCCTCTGGATGTGGGCGGGACCATCGTGCTTCCTCTCGAGTGGAGACGGGTATGGCGGTGAACTTCTTGAGTTGCAGCAAGGGTGGGAAAGACCCTTTCGAAGTTCCAGAGGTTAGGTGTCATTAGTCTCCAGACGCCTCATCGGAAATAGGCCTCATCTCGCCTGGAAGGGAGAACTTCCTGGATTGTCTCGAGTTGCGGCAGGTGTTCTCGAGTTACGACGGGGACCTCAGGGACCTGCCCTGGTGGCCTCAGGAGAGGCCAGTCCCCATGCGAGTTGCTAGGGGGCCTCTCGGGATTCCTCTCCCGTCGATACCGGGGACAAAAACCTTGTGTGGAGTCAGGGCCGGAACCGAGGATTCCTCTCAGGGGCTGACATGGATCTTTGGGTACTTCTGGAGTCTCCCCAGGGGAGTGAGGCGTCGTCTCGAGTGGGGGCATGCACGTGCGCTTTCCTTCCAGGCAGTAGCAGCAATGTCACGCTTCCCGTGGCGTGGATCAAAGGATCTGCGGTTTTCCCTCGAGGCTTTCCCTCGAGGCTTTCCCACAGGGCTGCCCCACGTGCCACCGTGGTGTGATTCGATCCTCGGCGTGAAAGCTGAGCCAGTGCAGGGCAAAGAGTTTCCTCTGGAATGGACTGAGACATCTGGGGGACTCTTGGAATGGTGGTACGACCATGGAGTTCCTCTCGCCTTTCCTGTTGAGAGTGCCTCCTCTTGAGATGCGATAGGAACGCCGGGAATTCTTTCCCGTTGAAAGCAGGAAAAGGATCCCTCATCTCGAGCTACGAGGGGGAAACGGGGCTCCTCTGGATGTGGGCGGGACCATCGTGCTTCCTCTCGAGTGGAGACGGGTATGGCGGTGAACTTCTTGAGTTGCAGCAAGGGTGTGAAAGACCCTTTCGAAGTTCCAGAGGTTAGGTGTCATGAGTATCCATACGCCTCATCGAAAATAGGCCTCATCTCGCCTGGAAGGGAGAACTTCCTGGATTTTCTCGAGTTGCGGCAGGTGTTCTCGAGTTACGACGGGGACCTCAGGGACCCGCCCTGGTGGCCTCAGGAGAGGCCAGTCCCCATGCGAGTTGCTAGGGGGCCTCTCGGGATTTCTCTCCCGTCAATACCGGGGCCAAAAACCTTGTGTGGAGTCAGGGCCAGAAACGAGGATTCCACTCAGGGACTGACATGGATCTTTGGGTATTTCTGGAGTCTCCCCAGGGGAGTCAGGCCTCGTCTCGAGTTGGGGCATGCACGTGCGCTTTCCTTCCAGGCTGTAGAAGCAATGTCACGCTTCCCGTCGCGTGGATCAAAGGATCTGTGGTTTTCCATCGAGGCTTTCCCTCGAGGCTTTCCCACAGGGCTGTCCCACGTGCCACCGTGGTGTGAGTCGATCCTCGGCGTGAAAGATGAGCCAGTGCAGGGCAAAGAGGTTCCTCTGGAATGGACTGAGACATCTGGGGGACTCTTGGAATGGTGGTACGACCATGGAGTTCCTCTCGCCTTTCCTGTTGAGAGTGCCTCCTCTTGAGATGCGACGGGAACGCCGGGAATTCTTTCCCATTGAAAGCAAGGAAAGGATCCCTCATCTCGAGCTACGAGGGGGAAACGGGGCTCCTCTGGATGTGGGCGGGACCATCGTGCTTCCTTTCGAGTGGAGACGGGTATGGCAGTGAACTTCTTGAGTTGCAGCAACGGTATGAAAGACCCTTTCGAAGTTCCAGAGGTTAGGTGTCATTAGTCTCCAGACGCCTCATCGGAAATAGGCCTCATCTCGCCTGGAAGGGGGAACTTCCTGGATTTTCTCGAGTTGCGGCAGGTATTCTCGAGTTACGACGGGGACCTCAGGGACCCGCCCTGGTGGCCTCAGGAGAGGCCAGTCCCCATGCGAGTTGCTAGGGGGCCTCTCGGGATTCCTCTCCTGTCGATACCGGGGCCAAAAACCTTGTGTGGAGTCAGGGCCGGAACCGAGGATTCCTCTCAGGGGCTGACATGGATCTTTGCGTACTTCTGGAGTCTCCCTAGGGGAGTCAGGCCTCGTCTCGAGTGGGGGCATGCACGTGCACTTTCCTTCCAGGCTGTAGCAGCAATGTCACGCTTCCCGTCGCGTGGATCAAAGGATCTGTGGTTTTCCCTCGAGGCTTTGCCTCGAGGCATTCACACAGAGCTGTCCCACGTGCCACTGTGGTGTGAGTCGATCCTCGGCATGAAAGATGAGCCAGTGCAGGGCAAAGAGGTTCCTCTGGAATGGACTGAGACATCTGGGGGACTCTTGGAATGGTGGTACGACCATGGAGTTCCTCTCGCCTTTCCTGTTGAGAGTGCCTCCTCTTGAGATGCGACGGGAACGCCGGGAATTCTTTCCCGTTGAAAGCAGGGAAAGGATCCCTCATCTCGAGCTACGAGGGGGAAACGGGCTCCTCTGGATGTGGGCGGGACCATCGTGCTTCCTCTCGAGTGGAGACGGGTATGGCGGTGAACTTCTTGAGTTGCAGCAAGGGTGTGAAAGACCCTTTCGAAGTTCCAGAGGTTAGGTGTCATCAGTCTCCAGACGCCTCATCGGAAATAGGCCTCATCTCGCCTGGAAGGGAGAACTTCCTGGATTTTCTCGAGTTGCGGCAGGTGTTCTCGAGTTTCGACTGGGACCTCAGGGACCCGCCCTGGTGGCCTCAGGAGAGGCCAGTCCCCATGCGAGTTGCTAGGGGGCCTCTCGGGATTCCTCTCCCGTCGATACCGGGGCCAAAAACCTTGTGTGGAGTCAGGGCCGGAACCGAGGATTCCTCTCAGGGGCTGACATGTATCTTTGGGTACTTCTGGAGTCTCCCCAGGGGAGTCAGGCCTCGTCTCGAGTGGGGGCATGCACGTGCGCTTTCCTTCCAGGCTGTAGCAGCAATGTCGCGCTTCCCGTGGCGTGGATCAAAGGATCTGTGGTTTTCCCTCGAGGCTTTCCCACAGGGCTGTCCCACGTGCCACCGTGGTGTGAGTCGATCCTCGGCGTGAAAGATGAGCCAGTGCAGGGCAAAGAGGTTCCTCTGGAATGGACTGAGACATCTGGGGGACTCTTGGAATGGTGGTACGACCATGGAGTTCCTCTCGCCTTTCCTGTTGAGAGTGCCTCCTCTTGAGATGCGACGGGAACGCCGGGAATTCTTTCCCGTTGAAAGCAGGGAAAGGATCCCTCATCTCGAGCTACGAGGGGGAAACGGGGCTCCTCTGGATGTGGGCGGGACCATCGTGCTTCCTCTCGAGTGGAGACGGGTATGGCGGTGAACTTCTTGAGTTGCAGCAAGGGTGGGAAAGACCCTTTCGAAGTTCCAGAGGTTAGGTGTCATTAGTCTCCAGACGCCTCATCGGAAATAGGCCTCATCTCGCCTGGAAGGGAGAACTTCCTGGATTGTCTCGAGTTGCGGCAGGTGTTCTCGAGTTACGACGGGGACCTCAGGGACCCGCCCTGGTGGCCTCAGGAGAGGCCAGTCCCCATGCGAGGTGCTAGGGGGCCTCTCGGGATTCCTCTCCCGTCGATACCGGTGCCAAAAACCTTGTGTGGAGTCAGGGCCGGAACCGAGGATTCCTCTCTGGGGCTGACATGGATCTTTGGGTACTTCTGGAGTCTCCCCAGGGGAGTCAGGCCTCGTCTCGAGTGGGGGCATGCACGTGCGCTTTCCTTCCAGGCTGTAGCAGCAATGTCACGCTTCCCGTCGCGTGGATCAAAGGATCTGCGGTTTTCCCTCGAGGCTTTCCCTCGAGGCTTTCCCACAGGGCTGTCCCACGTGCCACCGTGGTGTGAGTCGATCCTCGGCGTGAAAGATGAGCCAGTGCAGGGAAAAGAGGTTCCTCTGGAATGGACTGAGACATCTGGGGGACTCTTGGAATGGTGGTACGACCATGGAGTTCCTCTCGCCTTTCCTGTTGAGAGTGCCTCCTCTTGAGATGCGACGGGAACGCCGGGAATTCTTTCCCATTGAAAGCAAGGAAAGGATCCCTCATCTCGAGCTACGAGGGGGAAACGGGGCTCCTCTGGATGTGGGCGGGACCATCGTGCTTCCTTTCGAGTGGAGACGGGTATGGCAGTGAACTTCTTGAGTTGCAGCAACGGTATGAAAGACCCTTTCGAAGTTCCAGAGGTTAGGTGTCATTAGTCTCCAGACGCCTCATCGGAAATAGGCCTCATCTCGCCTGGAAGGGGGAACTTCCTGGATTTTCTCGAGTTGCGGCAGGTATTCTCGAGTTACGACGGGGACCTCAGGGACCCGCCCTGGTGGCCTCAGGAGAGGCCAGTCCCCATGCGAGTTGCTAGGGGGCCTCTCGGGATTCCTCTCCCGTCGATACCGGGGCCAAAAACCTTGTGTGGAATCAGGGCTGGAACCGAGGATTCCACTCAGGGGCTGACATGGATCTTTGGGTACTTCTGGAGTCTCCCCAGCGGAGTCAGGCCTCGTCTCGAGTTGGGGCATGCACGTGCGCTTTCCTTCCAGGCTGTAGCATCAATGTCATGCTTCCCGTCGCGTGGATCAAAGGATCTGTGGTTTTCCCTCGAGGCTTTCCCTCGAGGCTTTCCCACAGGGCTGTCCCACGTGCCACCGTGGTGTGAGTCGATCCTCGGCGTGAAAGATGAGCCAGTGCAGGGCAAAGAGGTTCCTCTGGAATGGACTGAGACATCTGGGGGACTCTTGGAATGGTGGTACGACCATGGAGTTCCTCTCGCCTTTCCTGTTGAGAGTGCCTCCTCTTGAGATGCGACGGGAACGCCGGGAATTCTTTCCCATTGAAAGCAGGGAAAGGATCCCTCATCTCGAGGTACGAGGGGGAAACGGGGCTCCTCTGGATGGGGGCGGGACCATCGTGCTTCCTCTCGAGTGGAGACCGGTATGGCAGTGAACTTCTTGAGTTGCAGCAAGGGTGTGAAAGACCATTTCGAAGTTCCAGAGGTTAGGTGTCATTAGTCTCCAGACGCCTCATCGGAAATAGGCCTCATCTCGCCTGGAAGGGGGAACTTCCTGGATTTTCTCGAGTTGCGGCAGGTGTTCTCGAGTTACGACGGGGACCTCAGGGACCCGCCCTGGTGGCCTCAGGAGAGGCCAGTCCCCATGCGATTTGCTAGGCGGCCTCTCGGGATTCCTCTCCCGTCGATACCGGGGCCAAAAACTTTGTGTGGAGTCAGGGCCGGAACCGAGGATTCCTCTCAGGGGCTGACATGGATCTTTGGGTACTTCTGGAGTCTCCCCAGGGGAGTCAAGCCTCATCTCGAGTGGGGGCATGCACGTGCTCTTTCCTTCCAGGCTGTAGCAGCAATGTCACGCTTCCCGTGGCGTGGATCATAGGATCTGTGGTTTTCCCTCGAGGCTTTCCCACAGGGCTGTCCCACGTGCCACCGTGGTGTGAGTCGATCCTCGGCGTGAAAGATGAGCCAGTGCAGGGCAAAGAGGTTCCTCTGGAATGGACTGAGACATCTGGGGGACTCTTGGAATGCTGGTACGACCATGGAGTTCCTCTCGCCTTTCCTGTTGAGAGTGCCTCCTCTTGAGATGCGATGGGAACGCCGGGAATTCTTTCCCGTTGAAAGCAGGGAAAGGATCCCTCCTCTCGAGCTACGAGGGGGAAACGGGGCTCCTCTGGATGTGGGCGGGACCATCGTGCTTCCTCTCGAGTGGAGACGGGTATGGCGGTGAACTTCTTGAGTTGCAGCAAGGGTGTGAAAAACCCTTTCGAATTTCCAGAGGTTAGGTGTCATTAGTCTCCAGACGCCTCATCGGAAATAGGCCTCATCTCGCCTGGAAGGGAGAACTTCCTGGATTTTCTCGATTTGCGGCAGGTGTTCTCGAGTTACGACGGGGACCTCAGGGACCCGCCCTGGTGGCCTCAGGAGAGGCCAGTCCCCATGCGAGTTGCTAGGGGGCCTCTCGGGATTCCTCTCCGTCGATACCGGGGCCAAAAACCTTGTGTGGAGTCAGGGACGGAACCGAGGATTCCACTCAGGGGCTGACATGGATCTTTGGGTACTTCTGGAGTCTCCCCAGGGGAGTCAGGCCTCGTCTCGAGTTGGGGCATGCACGTGCGCTTTTCTTCCAGGCTGTAGCAGCAATGTCACGCTTCCCGTCGCGTGGATCAAAGGATCTGTGGTTTTCCCTCGAGACTTTCCCTCGAGGCTTTCCCACAGGGCTGTCCCACGTGCCACCGTGGTGTGAGTCGATCCTCGGCGTGAAAGATGAGCCAGTGCAGGGCAAAGGGGTTCCTCTGGAATGGACTGAGACATCTGGGGGACTCTTGGAATGGTGGTACGACCATGGAGTTCCTCTCGCCTTTCCAGTTGAGAGTGCCTCCTCTTGAGATGCGACGGGAACGCCGGGAATTCTTTCCCATTGAAAGCAGGGAAAGGATCCCTCATCTCGAGCTACGAGGGGGAAACGGGGCTCCTCTGGATTTGGGTGGGACCATCGTGCTTCCTCTCGAGTGGAGACGGGTATGGCAGTGAACTTCTTGAGTTGCAGCAATGGTGTGAAAGACCCTTTCGAAGTTCCAGAGGTTAGGTGTCATTAGTCTCCAGACGCCTCATCGGAAATAGGCCTCATCTCGCCTGGAAGGGGGAACTTCCTGGATTTTCTCGAGTTGCGGCAGGTGTTCTCGAGTTACGACGGGGACCTCAGTGACCCGCCCTGGTGGCCTCAGGAGAGGCCAGTCCCCATGCGAGTTGCTAGGGGGCCTCTCGGGATTCCTCTCCTGTCGATACCGGGGCCAAAAACCTTGTGTGGAGTCAGGGCCGGAACCGAGGATTCCTCTCAGGGGCTGACATGGATCTTTGCGTACTTCTGGAGTCTCCCTAGGGGAGTCAGGCCTCGTCTCGAGTGGGGGCATGCACGTGCACTTTCCTTCCAGGCTGTAGCAGCAATGTCACGCTTCCCGTCGCGTGGATCAAAGGATCTGTGGTTTTCCCTCGAGGCTTTGCCTCGAGGCATTCACACAGAGCTGTCCCACGTGCCACTGTGGTGTGAGTCGATCCTCGGCATGAAAGATGAGCCAGTGCAGGGCAAAGAGGTTCCTCTGGAATGGACTGAGACATCTGGGGGACTCTTGGAATGGTGGTACGACCATGGAGTTCCTCTCGCCTTTCCTGTTGAGAGTGCCTCCTCTTGAGATGCGACGGGAACGCCGGGAATTCTTTCCCGTTGAAAGCAGGGAAAGGATCCCTCATCTCGAGCTACGAGGGGGAAACGGGCTCCTCTGGATGTGGGCGGGACCATCGTGCTTCCTCTCGAGTGGAGACGGGTATGGCGGTGAACTTCTTGAGTTGCAGCAAGGGTGTGAAAGACCCTTTCGAAGTTCCAGAGGTTAGGTGTCATTAGTCTCCAGACGCCTCATCGGAAATAGGCCTCATCTCGCCTGGAAGGGAGAACTTCCTGGATTTTCTCGAGTTGCGGCAGGTGTTCTCGAGTTACGACGAGGACCTCAGGGACCCGCCCTGGTGGCCTCAGGAGAGGCCAGTCCCCATGCGAGTTGCTAGGGGACCTCTCGGGATTCCTCTCCCGTCGATACCGGGGCCAAAAACCTTGTGTGGAGTCAGGGCCGGAACCGAGGATTCCTCTCAGGGGCTGACATGGATCTTTGGGTACTTCTGGAGTGTCCCCAGGGGAGTCAGGCCTCGTCTCGAGTGGGGGCATGCACGTGCGCTTTCCTTCCAGGCTGTAGCAGCAATGTCACGCTTCCCGTGGCGTGGATCAAAGGATCTGAGGTTTTCCCTCGAGGCTTTCCCACAGGGCTGTCCCACGTGCCACCGTGGTGTGATTCGATCCTCGGCGTGAAAGATGAGCCAGTGCAGGGCAAAGAGGTTCCTCTGGAATTGACTGAGACATCTGGGGGACTCTTGGAATGGTGGTACGACCATGGAGTTCCTCTCGCCTTTCCTGTTGAGAGTGCCTCCTCTTGAGATGCGACGGGAACGCCGGGAATTCTTTCCCGTTGAAAGCAGGGAAAGGATCCCTCATCTCGAGCTACGAGGGGGAAACGGGGCTCCTCTGGATGTGGGCGGGACCATCGTGCTTCCTCTCGAGTGGAGACAGGTATGGCGGTGAACTTCTTGAGTTGCAGCAAGGGTGGGAAAGACCCTTTCGAAGTTCCAGAGGTTAGGTGTCATTAGTCTCCAGACGCCTCATCGGAAATAGGCCTCATCTCGCCTGGAAGGGAGAACTTCCTGGATTTTCTCGAGTTGCGGCAGGTGTTCTCGAGTTACGACGGGGACCTCAGGGACCCGCCCTGGTGGCCTCAGGAGAGGCCAGTCCCCATGCGAGTTGCTAGGGGGCCTCTCGGGATTCCTCTCCCGTCGATACCGGGGCCAAAAACCTTGTGTGGAGTCAGGGCCGGAACCGAGGATTCCTCTCAGGGGCTGACATGGCTCTTTGGGTACTTCATGAGTCTCCCCAGGGGAGTCAGGCATCGTCTCGAGTGGGGGCATGCACGTGCGCTTTCCTTCCAGGCTGTAGCAGCAATGTCACGCTTCCCTTCGCGTGGATCAAAGGATCTGTGGTTTTCCCTCGAGGCTTTCCCTCGAGGCTTTCCCACAGGGCTGTCCCACGTGCCACCGTGGTGTGAGTCGATCCTCGGCGTGAAAGATGAGCCAGTGCAGGGCAAAGAGGTTCCTCTGGAATGGACTGAGACATCTGGGGGACTCTTGGAATGGTGGTACGACCATGGAGTTCCTCTCGCCTTTCCTGTTGAGAGTTCCTCCTCTTGAGATGCGACGGGAACGCCGGGAATTCTTTCCCGTTGAAAGCAGGGAAAGGATCCCTCATCTCGAGCTACGAGGGGGAAACGGGGCTCCTCTTGATGTGGGCGGGACCATCGTGCATCCTCTCGAGTGGAGACGGGTATGACGGTGAACTTCTTGAGTTGCAGCAAGGGTGTGAAAGACCCTTTCGAAGTTCCAGAGGTTAGGTGTCATTAGTCTCCAGACGCCTCATCGGAAATAGGCCTCATCTCGCCTGGAAGGGAGAACTTCCTGGATTTTCTCGAGTTGCGGCAGGTGTTCTCGAGTTACGACGGGGACCTCAGGGACCCGCCCTGGTGGCCTCAGGAGAGGCCAGTCCCCATGCGAGTTGCTAGGGGGCCTCTCGGGATTCCTCTCCCGTCGATACCGGGGCCAAAAACCTTGTGTGGAGTCAGGGCCGGAACCGAGGATTCCTCTCAGGGGCTGACATGGATCTTTGGGTACTTCTGGAGTCTCCCCAGGGGAGTCAGGCCTCGTCTCGAGTGGGGGCATGCACGTGCGCTTTCCTTCCAGGCTGTAGCAGCAATGTCACGCTTCCCGTGGCGTGGATCAAAGGATCTGTGGTTTTCCCTCGAGGCTTTCCCACAGGGCTGTCCCACGTGCCACCGTGGTGTGAGTCGATCCTCGGCGTGAAAGATGAGCCAGTGCAGGGAAAAGAGGTTCCTCTGGAATGGACTGAGACATCTGGGGGACTCTTGGAATGGTGGTACGACCATGGAGTTCCTCTCGCCTTTCCTGTTGAGAGTGCCTCCTCTTGAGATGCGACGGGAACGCCGGGAATTCTTTCCCGTTGAAAGCAGGGAAAGGATCCCTCATCTCGAGCTACGAGGGGGAAACGGGCTCCTCTGGATGTGGGCGGGACCATCGTGCTTCCTCTAGAGTGGAGACGGGTATGGCGGTGAACTTCTTGAGTTGCAGCAAGGGTGTGAAAGATCCTTTCGAAGTTCCAGAGGTTAGGTGTCATTAGTCTCCAGACGCCTCATCGGAAATAGGCCTCATCTCGCCTGGAAGGGAGAACTTCCTGGATTTTCTCGAGTTGCGGCAGGTGTTCTCGAGTTACGACTGGGACCTCAGGGACCCGCCCTGGTGGCCTCAGGAACGGCCAGTCCCCATGCGAGTTGCTAGGGGGCCTCTCGGGATTCCTCTCCCGTTGATACCGGGGCCAATAACTTTGTGTGGAGTCAGGGCCGGAACCGAGGATTCCTCTCAGGGGCTGACATGGATCTTTGGGTACTTCTGGAGTGTCCCCAGGGGAGTCAGGCCTCGTCTCGAGTGGAGGCATGCACGTGCGCTTTCCTTCCAGGCTGTAGTAGCAATGTCACACTTTCCGTCGCGTGGACCAAAGGATCTGTGGTTTTCCCTCGAGGCTTTCCCTCGAGGCTTTCCCACAGGGCTGTCCCACGTGCCACCGTGGTGTGAGTCGAACCTCGGCGTGAAAGATGAGCCAGTGCAGGGCAAAGAGGTTCCTCTGGAATGGAGTGAGACATCTGGGGGACTCTTGGCATGGTGGTACGACCATGGAGTTCCTCTCGCCTTTCCTGTTGAGAGTGCCTCCTCTTGAGATGCGACGGGAACGCCGGGAATTCTTTCCCGTTGAAAGCAGGGAAAGGATCCCTCATCTCGAGCTACGAGGGGGAAACGGGGCTCCTCTGGATGTGGGCGGGACCATCGTGCTTCCTCTCGAGTGGAGACAGGTATGGCGGTGAACTTCTTGAGTTACAGCAAGGGTGTGAAAGACCCTTTCGAAGTTCGAGAGGTTAGGTGTCATTAGTCTCCAGACGCCTCATCGGAAATAGGCCTCATCTCGCCTGGAAGGGAGAACTTCCTGGATTTTCTCGAGTTGCGGCAGGTGTTCTAGAGTTACGACGAGGAACTCAGGGACCCGCCCTGGTGGCCTCAGGAGAGGCCAGTCCCCATGCGAGTTGCTAGGGGGCCTCTCGGGATTCCTCTCCCGTCGATACCGGGGCCAAAAACCTTGTGTGGAGTCAGGGCCGGAACCGAGGATTCCTCTCAGGGGCTGACATGGATCTTTGGGTACTTCTGGAGTGTCCCCAGGGGAGTCAGGCCTCGTCTCGAGTGGGGGCATGCACGTGCGCTTTCCTTCCAGGCTGTAGCAGCAATGTCACACTTCCCGTGGCGTGGATCAAAGGATCTGAGGTTTTCCCTCGAGGCTTTCCCACAGGGCTGTCCCACGTGCCACCGTGGTGTGAGTCGATCCTCGGCGTGAAAGATGAGCCAGTGCAGGGCAAAGAGGTTCATCTGGAATTGACTGAGACATCTGGGGGACTCTTGGAATGGTGGTACGACCATGGAGTTCCTCTCGCCTTTCCTGTTGAGAGTGCCTCCTCTTGAGATGCGACGGGAACGCCGGGAATTCTTTCCCGTTGAAAGCAGGGAAAGGATCCCTCATCTCGAGCTACGAGGGGGAAACGGGGCTCCTCTGGATGTGGGCGGGACCATCGTGCTTCCTCTCGAGTGGAGACGGGTATGGCGGTGAACTTCTTGAGTTGCAGCAAGGGTGGGAAAGACCCTTTCGAAGTTCCAGAGGTTAGGTGTCATTAGTCTCCAGACGCCTCATCGGAAATAGGCCTCATCTCGCCTGGAAGGGAGAACTTCCTGGATTTTCTCGAGTTGCGGCAGGTGTTCTCGAGTTACGACGGGGACCTCAGGGACCCGCCCTGGTGGCCTCAGGAGAGGCCAGTCCCCATGCGAGTTGCTAGGGGGCCTCTCGGGATTCCTCTCCCGTCGATACCGGGGCCAAAAACCTTGTGTGGAGTCAGGGCCGGAACCGAGGATTCCTCTCAGGGGCTGACATGGCTCTTTGGGTACTTCTGGAGTCTCCCCAGGGGAGTCAGGCCTCGTCTCGAGTGGGGGCATGCACGTGCGCTTTCCTTCCAGGCTGTAGCAGCAATGTCACGCTTCCCGTCGCGTGGATCAAAGGATCTGTGGTTTTCCCTCGAGGCTTTCCCTCGAAGCTTTCCCACAGGGCTGTCCCACGTGCCACCGTGGTGTGAGTCGATCCTCGGCGTGAAAGATGAGCCAGTGCAGGGCAAAGAGGTTCCTCTGGAAAGGACTGAGACATCTGGGGGACGCTTGGAATAGTGGTACGACCATGGAGTTCCTCTCGCCTGTCCTGTTGAGAGTGCTTCCTCTTGAGATGCGACGGGAACGCCGGGAATTCTTTCCCCTTGAAAGCAGGCAAAGGATCCCTCCTCTCGAGCTCCGAGGGGGAAACGGGGCTCCTCTGGATGTGGGCGGGACCATCGTGCTTCCTCTCGAGTGGAGACGGGTATGGCGGTGAACTTCTTGAGTTGCAGCAAGGGTGTGAAAGACCCTTTCGAAGTTCCAGAGGTTAGGTGTCATTAGTCTCCAGATGCCTCATCGGAAATAGGCCTCATCTCGCCTGGAAGGGAGAACTTCCTGGATTTTCTCGAGTTGCGGCAGGTGTTCCCGAGTTACGACGGGGACCTCAGGGACCCGCCCTGGTGGCCTCAGGAGAGGCCAGTCCCCATGCGAGTTGCTAGGGGGCCTCTCGGGATTCCTCTCCCTTCGATACCGGGGCCAAAAACCTTGTGTGGAGTCAGGGCCGGAACCGAGGATTCCTCTCAGGGGCTGACATGGATCTTTGGGTACTTCTGGAGTCTCCCCAGGGGAGTCAGGCCTCGTCCCGAGTGGGGGCATGCACGTGCGCTTTCCTTCCAGGCTGTAGCAGCAATGTCACGCTTCCCGTGGCGTGGATCAAAGGATCTGTGATTTTCCCTCGAGGCTTTCCCACAGGGCTGTCCAACGTGCCACCGTGGTGTGAGTCGATCCTCGGCGTGAAAGATGAGCCAGTGCAGGGCAAAGAGGTTCCTCTGGAATGGACTGAGACATCTGGGGGACTCTTGGAATGGTGGTACGACCATGGAGTTCCTCTCGCCTTTCCTGTTGAGAGTGCCTCCTCTTGAGCTGCGACGGGAACGCCGGGAATTCTTTCCCGTTGAAAGCAGGGAAAGGATCCCTCATCTCGAGCTACGAGGGGGAAACTGGGCTCCTCTGGATGTGGGCGGGACTATCGTGCTTCCTCTCGAGTGGAGACGGGTATGGCGGTGAACTTCTTGAGTTGCAGCAAGGGTGTGAAAGACCCTTTCGAAGTTCCAGAGGTTACGTGTCATTAGTCTCCAGACGCCTCATCGGAAATAGGCCTCATCTCGCCTGGAAGGGAGAACTTCCTGGATTTTCTCGAGTTGCGGCAGGTGTTCTCGAGTTACGACGGGGACCTCAGGGACCCGCCCTGGTGGCCTCAGGAGAGGCCAGTCCCCATGCGAGTTGCTAGGGGGCCTCTCGGGATTCCTCTCCCGTCGATACCGGGGCCAAAAACCTTGTGTGGAGTCAGGGCCGGAACCGAGGATTCCTCTCTGGGGCTGACATGGATCTTTGGGTACTTCTGGAGTCTCCCCAGGGGAGTCAGGCCTCGTCTCGAGTGGGGGCATGCACGTGCGCTTTCCTTCCAGGCTGTAGCAGCAATGTCACGCTTCCCGTCGCGTGGATCAAAGGATCTGTGGTTTTCCCTCGAGGCTTTCCCTCGAGGCTTTCCCACAGGGCTGTCCCACGTGCAACCGTGGTGTGAGTCGATCCTCGGCGTGAAAGATGAGCCAGTGCAGGGCAAAGAGGTTCCTCTGGAATGGACTGAGACATCTGGGGGACTCTTGGAATGGTGGTACGACCATGGAGTTCCTCTCGCCTTTCCTGTTGAGAGTGCCTCCTCTTGAGATGCGACGGGAACGCCGGGAATTCTTTCCCGTTGAAAGCAGGGAAAGGATCCCTCATCTCGAGCTCCGAGGGGGAAACGGCGCTCCTCTGGATGTGGGCGGGACCATCGTGCTTCCTCTCGAGTGGAGACGGGTATGGCGGTGAACTTCTTGAGTTGCAGCAAGGGTGTGAAAGACCCTTTCGAAGTTCCAGAGGTTAGGTGTCATTAGTCTCCAGACGCCTCATCGGAAATAGGCCTCATCTCGCCTGGAAGGGACAACTTCCTGGATTTTCTCGAGTTGCGGCAGGTGTTCTCGAGTTACGACGGGGACCTCAGGGACCCGCCCTGGTGGCCTCATTAGAGGCCAGTCCCCATACGAGTTGGTAGGGGGCCTCTCGGGATTCCTCTCCCGTCGATACCGGGGCCAAAAACCTTGTGTGGAGTCAGGGCCGGAACCGAGGATTCCTCTCAGGGGCTGACATGGATCTTTGGGTACTTCTGGAGTCTCCCCACGGGAGTCAGGCCTCGTCTCGAGTGGGGGCATGCACGTGCGCTTTCCTTCCAGGCTGTAGCAGCAATGTCACGCTTCCCGTCGCGTGGATCAAAGGATCTGTGGTTTTCCCTCGAGGCTTTCCCTCGAGGCTTTCCCACAGGGCTGTCAAACGTGCCACCGTGGTGTGAGTCGATCCTCGGCGTGAAAGATGAGCCAGTGCAGGGCAAAGAGGTTCCTCTGGAATGGACTGAGACATCTGGGGGACTCTTGGCATGGTGGTACGACCATGGAGTTCCTCTCGCCTTTCCTGTTGAGAGTGCCTCCTCTTGAGATGCGACGGGAACGCCGGGAATTCTTTCCCGTTGAAAGCAGAGAAAGGATCCCTCATCTCGAGCTACGAGGGGGAAACGGGGCTCCTCTGGATGTGGGCGGGACCATCATGCTTCCTCTCGAGTGGAGACGGGTATGGCGGTGAACTTCTTGAGTTGCAGCAAGGGTGTGAAAGACCCTTTCGAAGTTCCAGAGGTTAGGTGTCATTAGTCTCCAGACGCCTCATCGGAAATAGGCCTAATCTCGCCTGGAAGGGAGAACTTCCTGGATTTTCTCGAGTTGCGGCAGGTGTTCTCGAGTTACGACGGGGACCTCAGGGACCCGCCCTGGTGGCCTCAGGAGAGGCCAGTCCCCATGCGAGTTGCTAGGGGGCCTCTCGGGATTCCTCTCCCGTCGATACCGGGGCCAAAAACCTTGTGTGGAGTGAGGGCCGGAACCGAGGATTCCTCTCACTGGTGACATGGATCTTTGGGTAGTTCTGGAGTCTCCCCAGGGGAGTCAGGCCTCGTCTCGAGTGGGGGCATGCACGTGCGCTTTCCTTCCATGATGTAGCAGCAATGTCACGCTTCCCGTCGCGTGGATCAAAGGATCTGTGATTTTCCCTCGAGGCTTTCCCTCGAGGCTTTCCCACAGGGCTGTACCACGTGCCACCGTGGTGTGAGTCGATCTTCGACGTGAAAGTTTAGCCAGTGCAGGGCAAAGAGGTTCCTCTGTAATGGTTTGAGACATCTGGGGGACCCTTGGAATGGTGGTACGACCATGGAGTTCCTCTCGCCTTTCCTGTTAAGAGTGCCTCCTCTTGAGATGCGACGGGAACGCCGGGAATTCTTTCCCGTTGAAAGCAGGGAAAGGATCCCTCATCTCGAGCTACGAGGGGGAAACGGGGCTCCTCTGGATGTGGGCGGGACCATCGTGCTTCCTCTCGAGTGGAGACGGATATGGCGGTGAACTTCTTGTGTTGCAGCAAGGGTGTGAAAGACCCTTTCGAAGTTCCAGAGGTTAGGTGTCATTAGTCTCCAGACGCCTCATCGGAAATAGGCCTCATCTCGCCTGGAAGGGAGAAATTCCTGGATTTTCTCGAGTTGCAGCAGGTGTTCTCGAGTTGCGACGGGGACCTCAGGGACCCGCCCTGGTGGCCTCAGGAGAGGCCAGTCCCCATGCGAGGTGCTAGGGGGCCTCTCGGGATTCCTCTCCCGTCGATACCGGGACCAAAAACCTTGTGTGGAGTCAGGGCCGGAACCGAGGATTCCTCTCAGGGGTGACATGGATCTTTGGGTACTTGTGGAGTCTCCCCAGGGGATTCAGGCCTCGTTTCGAGTGGGGGCATGCACGTGCGCTTTCCTTCCAGGCTGTAGCAGCAATGTCACGCTTCCCGTCGCGTGGATCAAAGGATCTGTGGTTTTCCCTCGAGGCTTTCCCACAGGGCTGTCCCACGTGCCACCGTGGTGTGAGTCGAACCTCGGCGTGAACGATGAGCCAGTGCAGGGCAAAGAGGTTCCTCTGTAATGGACTGAGACATCTGGGGGACTCTTGGAATGGTGGTACGACCATGGAGTTCCTCTCGCCTTTCCTGTTGAGAGTGCCTCATCTTGAGATGCGACGGGAACGCCGGGAATTCTTTCCCGTTGAAAGCAGGGAAAGGATCCCTTATCTCGAGCTCCGAGGGGGAAACGGGGCTCCTCTGGATGTGGGCGGGACCATCGTGCTTCCTCTCGAGTGGAGACGGGTATGGCGGTGAACTTCTTGAGTTGCAGCAAGGGTGTGAAAGACCCTTTCGAAGTTCCAGAGGTCAGGTGTCATTATTCTCCAAACGTCTCATCGGAAATAGGCCTAATCTCGCCTGGAAGGGAGAACTGCCTGGATTTTCTCGAGTTGCGGCAGGTGTTCTCGAGTTAAGACGGGGACCTCAGGGACCCGCCCTGGTGGCCTCAGGAGAGGCCAGTCCCCATGCGAGTTGCTAGGGGGCCTCTCGGGATTCCTCTCCCGTCGATACCGGGGCCAAAAACTTTGTGTGGAGTCAGGGCCAGAAACGAGGATTCCTCTCAGGGGCTGACATGGATCTTTGGGTACTTCTGGAGTCTCCCCAGGGGAGTCAGGCCTCGTCTCGAGTGGGGGCATGCACATGCGCTTTCCTTCCAGGCTGTAGCAGCAATGTCACGCTTCCCGAGGCCTGGATGAAAGGATCTGTGATTTTCCCTCGAGGCTTTCCTTCGAGGCTTTCCCACAGGGCTGTCCCACGTGCCACCGCGGTGTGAGTCGATCCTCGGCGTGAAAGATGAGCCAGTGCAGGGCAAAGAGGTTCCTCTGGAATGGACTGAGACATCTGGGGGACTCTTGGAATGGTGGTACGACCATGGAGTTCCTCTCGCCTTTCCTGTTGAGAGTGCCTCATCTTGAGATGCGACGGGAACGCCGGGAATTCTTTCCCGTTGAAAGCAGGGAAAGGATCCCTCATCTCGAGCTACGAGGGGGAACGGGGCTCTTCTGGATGTGGGCGGGAACATGGTGCTTCCTCTCGAGTGGAGACGGGTATGGCGGTGAACTTCTTGAGTTGCAGCAAGGGTGTGAAAGACCCTTTCGAAGTTCCAGAGGTTAGGTGTCATTAGTCTCCATACGCCTCATCGGAAATAGCCCTCATCTCGCCTGGAAGGGAGAACTTCCTGGATTTTCTCGAGTTGCGGCAGGTGTTCTCGAGTTACGACGGGGACCTCAGGGACCCGCCCTGGTGGCCTCAGGAGAGGCCAGTCCCCATGCGAGGTGCTAGGGGCCCTGTCGGGATTCCTCTCCCGTCGATACCGGGGCCAAAAACCTTGTGTGGAGTCAGGGCCGGAACCGAGGATTCCTCTCAGGGGCTGACATGGATTTTTGGGTACTTCTGGAGTCTCCCCAGGGGAGTCAGGCCTCGTCTCGAGTGGGGGCATGCACGTGCGCTTTCCTTCCAGGCTGTAGCAGCAATATCACGCTTCCCGTGGCGTGGATCAAAGGATCTGTGATTTTCCCTCGAGGCTTTCCCTCGAGGCTTTCCCACAGGGCTGTACCACGTGCCACCGTGGTGTGAGTCGATCCTCGACGTGAAAGTTGAGCCAGTGCAGGGCAAAGAGGTTCCTCTGTAATGGTTTGAGACATCTGGGGGACTCTTGGAATGGTGGTACGACCATGGAGTTCCTCTCGCCTTTCCTGTTGAGAGTGCCTCCTCTTGAGATGCGACGGGAACGCCGGGAATTCTTTCCCGTTGAAAGCAGGGAAAGGATCCCTCATCTCGAGCTACGAGGGGGAAACGGGGCTCCTCTGGATGTGGGCGGGACCATCGTGCTTCCTCTCGAGTGGAGACGGGTATGGCGGTGAACTTCTTGAGTTGCAGCAAGGGTGTGAAAGACCCTTTCGAAGTTCCAGAGGTTAGGTGTCATTAGTCTACAGACGCATCATTGGAAATAGGCCTCATCTCGCCTGGAAGGGAGAACTTCCTGGATTTTCTCGAGTTGCGGCACGTGTTCTCGAGTTACGACGGGGACCTCAGGGACCCGCCCTGGTGGCCTCAGGAGAGGCCAGTCCCCATGCGAGTTGCTAGGGGGCCTCTCGGGATTCCTCTCCCGTCGATACCGGGGCCAAAAACCTTGTGTGGAGTCAGGGCCGGAATCGAGGATTCCTCTCAGGGGCTGCCATGGATCTTCGGGTACTTCTGGAGTCACCCCACGGGAGTAAGGCCTCGTCTCGAGTGGGGGCATGCACGTGCGCTTTCCTTCCAGGCTGTAGCAGCAATGTCACGCTTCCCGTCCCGTGGATCAAAGGATCTGTGGTTTTCCCTCGAGGCTTTCCCTCGAGGCTTTCCCACAGGGCTGTCCCACGTGCCACCGTGGTGTGAGTCGATCCTCGGCGTGAAAGATGAGCCAGTGCAGGGCAAAGAGGTTCCTCTGGAATGGACTGAGACATCTGGGGGACTCTTGGAATGGTGGTACGACCATGGAGTTCCTCTCGCCTTTCCTGTTGAGAGTGCCTCCTCTTGAGATGCGACGGGAACGCCGGGAATTCTTTCCCGTTGAAAGCAGGGAAAGGATCCCTCATCTCGAGCTACGAGGGGGAAACGGGGCTCCTCTGGATGTGGGCGGGACCATCGTGCTTCCTCTCGAGTGGAGACGGGTATGGCGGTGAACTTCTTGAGTTGCAGCAAGGGTGTGAAAGACCCTTTCGAAGTTCCAGAGGTTAGGTGTCATTAGTCTCCATACGCCTCATCGGAAATAGCCCTCATCTCCCCTGGAAGGGAGAACTTCCTGGATTTTCTCGAGTTGCGGCAGGTGTTCTCGAGTTACGACGGGGACCTCAGGGACCCGCCCTGGTGGCCTCAGGAGAGGCCAGTCCCCATGCGAGTTGCTAGGGGGCCTCTCGGGATTCCTCTCCCGTCGATACCGGGGCCAAAAACCTTGTGTGGAGTCAGGGCCAGAACCGAGGATTCCTCTCAGGGGCTGACATGGATCTTTGGGTACTTCTGGAGTCTCCCCAGGGGAGTCAGGCCTCGTCTCGAGTGGGGGCATGCACATGCGCTTTCCTTCCAGGCTGTAGCAGCAATGTCACGCTTCCCGAGGCCTGGATCAAAGGATCTGTGATTTTCCCTCGAGGCTTTCCCTCGAGGCTTTCCCACAGGGCTGTCCCACGTGCCACCGTGGTGTGAGTCGATCCTCGGCGTGAAAAATGAGCCAGTGCAGGGCAAAGAGGTTCCTCTGGAATGGACTGAGACATCTGGGGGACTCTTGGAATGGTGGTACGACCATGGAGTTCCTCTCGACTTTCCTGTTGAGAGTGCCTCCTCTTGAGATGCGACGGGAACGCCGGGAATTCTTTCCCGTTGAAAGCAGAGAAAGGATCCCTCATCTCGAGCTACGAGGGGGAAACGGGGCTCCTCTGGATGTGGGCGGGACCATCGTGCTTCCTCTCGAGTGGAGACGGGTATGGCGGTGAACTTCTTGAGTTGCAGCAAGGGTGTGAAAGATCCTTTCGAAGTTCCATAGGTTAGGTGTCATTAGTCTCCAGACGCCTCATGGGAAATAGGCCTCATCTCGCCTGGAAGGGAGAACTTCCTGGATTTTCTCGAGTTGCGGCAGGTGTTCTCGAGTTACGACGGGGACCTCAGAGACCCGCCCTGGTGGCCTCAGGAGAGGCCAGTCCCCATGCGAGTTGCTAGGGGGCCTCTCGGGATTTC
This sequence comes from Capricornis sumatraensis, assembly GCF_032405125.1. NCBI lineage: Eukaryota > Metazoa > Chordata > Mammalia > Artiodactyla > Bovidae > Capricornis > Capricornis sumatraensis. Next base: position 6,773,023 of record NW_027184612.1, read on the forward strand.
TCTCCAGTCGATACCGGGGCCAAAAGCCTTGTGTGGAGTCAGGGCCGGAAACGAGGATTCCTCTCAGGGGCTGACATGGATCTTCGGGTACTTCTGGAGTCTCCCCAGGGGAGTCAGGCCTCGTCTCGAGTGGGGGCATGCACGTGCGCTTTCCTTCCAGGCTGTAGCAGCAATGTCACGCTTCCCGTCGCGTGGATCAAAGGATCTGTGGTTTTCCCTCGAGGCTTTCCCTCGAGGCTTTCCCACAGGGCTGTCCCACGTGCCACCATGGTGTGAGTCGATCCTCGGCGTGAAAGATGAGCCAGTGCAGGGCAAAGAGCTTCCTCTGGAATGGACTGAGACATCTGGGGGACTCTTGGAATGGTGGTACGACCATGGAGTTCCTCTCGCCTTTCCTGTTGAGAGTGCCTCCTCTTGAGATGCGACGGGAACGCCGGGAATTCGTTCCCGTTGAAAGCAGGGAAAGGATCCCTCATCTCGAGCTACGAGGGGGAAACGGGGCTCCTCTGGATGTGGGCGGGACCATCGTGCTTCCTCTCGAGTGGAGACGGGTATGGCGGTGAACTTCTTGAGTTGCAGCAAGGGTGTGAAAGACCCTTTCGAAGTTCCAGAGGTTAGGTGTCATTAGTCTCCAGACGCCTCATCGGAAATAGGCCTCATCTCGCCTGGAAGGGAGAACTTCCTGGATTTTCTCGAGTTGTGGCAGGTGTTCTCGAGTTACGACGGGGACCTCAGGGACCCGCCCTGGTGGCCTCAGGAGAGGCCAGTCCCCATGCGAGTTGCTAGGGGGCCTCTCGGGATTCCTCTCCCGTCGATACCGGGGCCAAAAACCTTGTGTGGAGTCAGGGCCGGAACTGAGGATTCCTCTCAGGGGCTGACATGGATCTTCGGGTACTTCTGGAGTCTCCCCAGGGGAGTCAGGCCTCGTCTCGAGTGGGGGCATGCACGTGCGCTTTCCTTCCAGGCTGTAGCAGCAATGTCACGCTTCCCGTCGCGTGGATCAAAGGATCTGTGGTTTTCCCTAGAGGCTTTCCCTCGAGGCTTTCCCACAGGGCTGTCCCACGTACCACCATGGTGTGAGTCGATCCTCGGCGTGAAAGATGAGCCAGTGCAGGGCAAAGAGCTTCCTCTGGAATGGACTGAGACATCTGGGGGACTCTTGGAATGGTGGTACGACCATGGAGTTCCTCTCGCCTTTCCTGTTGAGAGTGCATCCTCTTGAGATGCGACGGGAATGCCGGGAATTCGTTCCCGTTGAAAGCAGGGAAAGGATCCCTCATCTCGAGCTACGAGGGGGAAACGGGGCTCCTCTGGATGTGGGCGGGACCATCGTGCTTCCTCTCGAGTGGAGACGGGTATGGCGGTGAACTTCTTGAGTTGCAGCAAGGGTGTGAAAGACCCTTTCGAAGTTCCAGAGGTTAGGTGTCATTAGTCTCCAGACGCCTCATCGGAAATAGGCCTCATCTCGCCTGGAAGGGAGAACTTCCTGGATTTTCTCGAGTTGCGGCAGGTGTTCTCGAGTTACGACGGGGACCTCAGGGACCCGCCCTGGTGGCCTCAAGAGAGGCCAGTCCCCATGCGAGTTTCGAGGGGTCCTCTCGGGATTCCTCTCCCGTCGATACCGGGGCTAAAAACCTTGTGTGGAGTCAGGGCCGGAAACGAAGATTCCTCTCAGGGGGTGACATGGATCTTTGGGTACTTCTGGAGTCTCCCCAGGGGAGTCAGGCCTCGTCTCGAGTGGGGGCATGCACGTGCGCTTTCCTTCCAGGCTGTAGCAGCAATGTCACGCTTCCCGTGGCGTGGATCAAAGGATCTGTGGTTTTCCCTCGAGGCTTTCCCTCGAGACTTTCCCACAGGGCTGTCCCACGTGCCACCGTGGTGTGAGTCGATCCTCGGCGTGAAAGATGAGCCAGTGCAGGGCAAAGAGGTTCCTCTGGAATGGACTGAGACATCTGGGGTCTCTTGGAATTGTGGTTCGACCATGGAGTTCCTCTCGCCTTTCCTGTTGAGAGTGCCTCCTCTTGAGATGCGACGGGAACGCCGGGAATTCTTTCCCGTTGAAAGCAGGGAAAGGATCCCTCATCTCGAGCTACGAGGGGGCAACGGGGCTCCTCTGGATGTGGGCGGGACCATCGTGCTTCCTCTCGAGTGGAGACGGGTATGGCGGTGAACTTCTTGAGTTGCAGCAAGGGTGTGAAAGATCCTTTCGAAGTTCCAGATTTTAGGTGTCAGTAGTCTCCAGACGCCTCATCGGAAATAGGCCTCATCTCGCCTGGAAGGGAGAACTTCCTGGATTTTCTCGAGTTGCGGCAGGTGTTCTCGAGTTACGACGGGGACCTCAGGGACCCGCCCTGGTGGCCTAAGGAGAGGCCAGTCCCCATGCGAGGTGCTAGGGGGCCTCTCGTGATTCCTCTCCCGTCGATACCGGGGCCAAAAACCTTGTGTGGAGTCAGGGCCGGAACCGAGGATTCCTCTCAGGGGCTGACATGGATCTTTGGGTACTGCTGAAGTCTCCCCAGGGGAGTCAGGCCTCGTCTCGAGTGGGGGCATGCACGTGCGCTTTCCTTCCAGGCTGTAGCAGCAATGTCACTCTTCCCGTGGCGTGGATCAAAGGATCTGTGGTTTTCCCTCGAGGCTTTCCCTCGAGGCTTTCCCACAGGGCTGTCCCACGTGCCACCATGGTGTGAGTCGATCCTCGGCGTGAAAGATGAGCCAGTGCAGGGCAAAGAGCTTCCTCTGGAATGGACTGAGACATCTGGGGGACTCTTGGAATGGTGGTACGACCATGGAGTTCCTCTCGCCTTTCCTGTTGAGAGTGCCTCCTCTTGAGATGCGACGGGAACGCCGGGAACTCTTTCCCGTTGAAAGCAGGGAAAGGATCCCTCATCTCGAGCTACGAGGGGGAAACGGGGCTCCTCTGGATGTGGGCGGGACCATCGTGCTTCCTCTCGAGTGGAGACGGGTATGGCGGTGAACTTCTTGAGTTGCAGCAAGGGTGTGAAAGATCCTTTCGAAGTTCCAGAGGTTAGGTGTCATTAGTCTCCAGACGCCTCATGGGAAATAGGCCTCATCTCGCCTGGAAGGGAGAACTTCCTGGATTTTCTCGAGTTGCGGCAGGTGTTCTCGAGTTACGACGGGGACCTCAGAGACCCGCCCTGGTGGCCTCAGGAGAGGCCAGTCCCCATGCGAGTTGCTAGGGGGCCTCTCGGGATTTCTCTCCAGTCGATACCGGGGCCAAAAGCCTTGTGTGGAGTCAGGGCCGGAAACGAGGATTCCTCTCAGGGGCTGACATGGATCTTCGGGTACTTCTGGAGTCTCCCCAGGGGAGTCAGGCCTCGTCTCGAGTGGGGGCATGCACGTGCACTTTCCTTCCAGGCTGTAGCAGCAATGTCACGCTTCCCGTCGCGTGGATCAAAGGATCTGTGGTTTTCCCTCGAGGCTTTCCCTCGAGGCTTTCCCACAGGGCTGTCCCACGTGCCACCATGGTGTGAGTCGATCCTCGGCGTGAAAGATGAGCCAGTGCAGGGCAAAGAGCTTCCTCTGGAATGGACTGAGACATCTGGGGGACTCTTGGAATGGTGGTACGACCATGGAGTTCCTCTCGCCTTTCCTGTTGAGAGTGCCTCCTCTTGAGATGCGACGGGAACGCCGGGAATTCGTTCCCGTTGAAAGCAGGGAAAGGATCCCTCATCTCGAGCTACGAGGGGGAAACGGGGCTCCTCTGGATGTGGACGGGACCATCGTGCTTCCTCTCGAGTGGAGACGGTTATGGCGGTGAACTTCTTGAGTTGCAGCAAGGGTGTGAAAGACCCTTTCGTAGTTCCAGAGGTTAGGTGTCATTAGTCTCCAGACGCCTCATCGGAAATAGGCCTCATCTCGCCTGGAAGGGAGAACTTCCTGGATTTTCTCGAGTTGCGGCAGGTGTTCTCGAGTTACGACGGGGACCTCAGGGACCCGCCCTGGTGGCCTCAGGAGAGGCCAGTCCCCATGCGTGTTTCGAGGGGGCCTCTCGGGATTCCTCTCCCGTCGATACCGGGGCCAAAAACCTTGTGTGGAGTCAGAGCCTGAACTGAGGATTCCTCTCAGGGGCTGACATGGATCTGTGGGTACTTCTGGAGTCTCCCCAGGGGAGTCAGGCCTCGTCTCGATTCGGGGCATGCACGTGCGCTTTCCTTCCAGGCTGTAGCAGCAATGTCACGCTTCCCGTGGCGTGGATCAAAGGATCTGTGGTTTTCCCTCGAGGCTTTCCCTCGAGGCTTTCCCACAGGGCTGTCCCACGTGCCACCATGGTGTGAGTCGATCCTCGGCGTGAAAGATGAGCCAGTGCAGGGCAAAGAGCTTCCTCTGGAATGGACTGAGACATCTGGGGGACTCTTGGAATGGTGGTACGACCATGGAGTTCCTCTCGCCTTTCCTGTTGAGAGTGCCTCCTCTTGAGATGCGACGGGAACGCCGGGAACTCTTTCCCGCTGAAAGCAGGGAAAGGATCCCTCATCTCGAGCTACGAGGGGGAAACGGGGCTCCTCTGGATGTGGGCGGGACCATCGTGCTTCCTCTCGAGTGGAGACGGGTATGGCGGTGAACTTCTTGAGTTGCAGCAAGGGTGTGAAAGACCCTTTCGAAGTTCCAGAGGTTAGGTGTCATTAGTCTCCAGACGCCTCATCGGAAATAGGCCTCATCTCGCCTGGAAGGGAGAACTTCCTGGATTTTCTCGAGTTGCGGCAGGTGTTCTCGAGTTACGACGGGGACCTCAGGGACCCGCCCTGGTGGCCTCAGGAGAGGCCAGTCCCCATGCGAGTTTCGAGGGGGCCTCTCGGGATTCCTCTCCCGTCGATACCGGGGCCAAAAACCTTGTGTGGAGTCAGAGCCTGAACTGAGGATTACTCTCAGGGGCTGACATGGATCTGTGGGTACTTCTGGAGTCTCCCCAGGGGAGTCAGGCCTCGTCTCGATTCGGGGCATGCACGTGCGCTTTCCTTCCAGGCTGTAGCAGCAATGTCACGCTTCCCGTGGCATGGATCAAAGGATCTGTGGTTTTCCCTCGAGGCTTTCCCTCGAGGCTTTCCCACAGGGCTGTCTCAGGTGCCACCATGGTGTGAATCGATCCTCGGCGTGAAAGATGAGCCAGTGCAGGGCAAGGAGCTTCCTCTGGAATGGACTGAGACATCTGGGGGACTCTTGGAATGGTGGTACGACCATGGAGTTCCTCTCGCCTTTCCTGTTGAGAGTGCCTCCTCTTGAGATGCGACGGGAACGCCGGGAACTCTTTCCCGTTGAAAGCAGGGAAAGGATCCCTCATCTCGAGCTACGAGGGGGAAACGGGGCTCCTCTGGATGTGGGCGGGACCATCGTGCTTCCTCTCGAGTGGAGATGGGTATGGCGGTGAACTTCTTGAGTTGCAGCAAGGGTGTGAAAGATCCTTTCGAAGTTCCAGAGTTTAGGTGTCAATAGTCTCCAGACGCCTCATCGGAAATAGGCCTCATCTCGCCTGGAAAGGAGAACTTCCTGGATTTTCTCGAGTTGCGGCAGGTGTTCTTGAGTTACGACGGGGACCTCAGGGACCCGCCCTGGTGGCCTAAGGAGAGGCCAGTCCCCATGCGAGGTGCTAGGGGGCCTCTCGGGATTCCTCTCCCGTCGATACCGGGGCCAAAAACCTCGTGTGGAGTCAGGGACGGAACCGAGGATTCCTCTCATGGGCACACATGGATCTTTGGGTACTTCTGAAGTCTCCCCTGGGGAGTCAGGCCTCGTCTCGACTGGGGGCATGCACGTGCGCTTTCCTTCCATGCTGTAGCAGCAATGTCACGCTTCCCGTCGCGTGGATCAAAGGATCTGTGGTTTTCCCTCGAGGCTTTCCCACAGGGCTGTCCCACGTGCCACCGTGGTGTGAATCGATCCTCGGCGTGAAAGATGAGCCAGTGCAGGGCAAAGAGGTTCCTCTGAAATGGACTGAGACATCTGGGGGACTCTTGGAATGGTGGTACGACCATGGAGTTCCTCTCGCCTTTCCTGTTGAGAGTGCCTCCTCTTGAGATGCGACGGGAACGCCGGGAATTCTTTCCCGTTGAAAGCAGGGAAAGGATCCCACATCTCGAGCTCCGAGGGGGAAACGGGGCTCCTCTGGATGTGGGTGGGACCACCGTGCTTCCTCTCGAGTGGAGACGCGTATGGCGGAGAACATCTTGAGTTGCAGCAAGGGTGTGAAAGACCCTTTCGAAGTTCCAGAGGTTAGGTGTCATTAGTCTCCAGACGCCTCATCGGAAATAGGCCTCATCTCGCCTGGAAGGGAGAACTTCCTGGATTTTCTCGAGTTGCGGCAGGTGTTCTCGAGTTACGACGGGGACCTCAGGGACCCGCCCTGGTGGCCTCAGGAGAGGCCAGTCCCCATACGAGTTGCTAGGGGGCCTCTCGGGATTCCTCTCCCGTTGATACCGGGGCCAATAACCTTGTGTGGAGTCAGGGCCGGAACCGAGGATTCCTCTCAGGGGCTGACATTTCTCTGTGGGTACTTCTGGAGTCTCCCCAGGTGAGTCAGGCCTCGTCTCGAGTGGGGGCATGCACGTGCGCTTTCCTTCCAGGCTGTAGCAGCAATGTCACGTTTCCCGTGGCGTGGATCAAAGGATCTGTGGTTTTCCCTCGAGGCTTTCCCTCGAGGCTTTCCCACAGGGCTGTCCCACGTGCCACCGTGGTGTGAGTCGATCCTCGGCGTGAAAGATTAGCCAGTGCAGGGCAAAGAGCTTCCCCTGGAATGGACTGAGACATCTGGGGGACTCTTGGAATGGTGGTACGACCATGGAGTTCCTCTCGCCTTTCCTGTTGAGAGTGCCTCCTCTTGAGATGCGACGGGAACGCCGGGAATTCTTTCCCGTTGAAAGCAGGGAAAGGATCCCTCATCTCGAGCTCCGAGGGGGAAACGGGGCTCCTCTGGATGTGGGCGGGACCATCGTGCTTCCTCTCGAGTGGAGACGGGTATGGCGGTGAACTTCTAGAGTTGCAGCAAGGGTATGAAAGACTCTTTCGAAGTTCCAGAGGTTAGGTGTCATTAGTCTCCAGACGCCTCATCGGAAATAGGCCTCATCTCGCCTGGAAGGGAGAACTTCCTGGATTTTCTCGAGTTGCGGCAGGTGTTCTCGAGTTACGACGGGGACCTCAGGGACCCGCCCTGGTGGCCTCAGGAGAGGCCAGTCCCCATGCGAGTTGCTAGGGGGCCTCTCGGGATTCCTCTCCCGTCGATACCGGGCCCAAAATCCTTGTGTGGAATCAGGGCCGGAACTGAGGATTCCTCTCAGGGGCTGACATGGATCTTTGGGTACTTCTGGAGTCTCCCCAGGGGAGTCAGGCCTCGTCTCGAGTGGGGGCATGCATGTGCGCTTTCCTTCCAGGCTGTAGCAGCAATGTCACGTTTCCCGTGGCGTGGATCAAAGGATCTGTGGTTTTCCCTCGAGGCTTTCCCTCGAGGCTTTCCCACAGGGCTGTCCCACGTGCCACCGTGGTGTGAGTCGATCCTCGGCGTGAAAGACGAGCCAGTGCAGGGCAAAGAGGTTCCTCTGAAATGGACTGAGACATCTGTGGGACTCTTGGAATGGTGGTACGACCATGGACTTCCTCTCGCCTTTCCTGTTGAGAGTGCCTCCTCTTGAGATGCGACGGGAACGCCGGGAATTCTTTCCCGTTGAAAGCAGGGAAAGGATCCCTCATCTCGAGCTCTGAGGGGGAAACGGGGCTCCTCTGGATGTGGGCGGGACCATCGTGCTTCCTCTCGAGTGGAGACGGGTATGGCCGTGAACTTCTAGAGTTGCAGCAAGGGTATGAAAGGCTCTTTTGAAGTTCCAGAGGTTAGGTGTCATTAGTCTCCAGACGCCTCATCGGAAATAGGCCTCATCTCGCCTGGAAGGGAAAACTTCCTGGATTTTTTCGAGTTGCGGCAGGTGTTCTCGAGTTACGATGGGGACCTCAGGGACCCGCCCTGGTGGCCTCAGGAGAGGCCAGTCCCCATGCGAGTTGCTAGGGGGCCTCTCGGGATTCCTCTCCCGTCGATACCGGGGCCAAAAACCTTGTGTGCAGTCAGGGCCGGAACCGAGGATTCCTCTCAGGGGCTGACATGGATCTTTGGGTACTTCTGGAGTCTCCCCAGGGGAGTTAGGCCTCGTTCGAGTGGGGGCATGCACGTGCGCTTTGCTTTCAGGCTGTAGCAGCAATGTCACGCTTCCCGTGGCGTGGATCAAAGGATCTGTGGTTTTCCCTCGAGGCTTTCCCTCGAGGCTTTCCCACAGGGCTGTCCCACGTGCCACCGTGGTGTGAGTCGATCCTCGGCGTGAAAGATGAGCCAGTGCAGGGCAAAGAGGTTCCTCTGAAATGGACTGAGACATCTGTGGGACTCTTGGAATGGTGGTACGACCATGGAGTTCCTCTCGCCTTTCCTGTTGAGAGTGCCTCCTCTTGAGATGCGACGGGAACGCCGGGAATTCTTTCCCATTGAAAGCAGGGAAAGGATCCCTTATCTCGAGCTCTGAGGGGGAAACGGGGCTCCTCCGGATGTGGGCGGGACCATCGTGCTTCCTCTCGAGTGGAGTCGGGTATGGCGGTGAACTTCTTGATTTGCAGCAAGGGTGTGAAAGACCCTTTCGAAGTTCCAGAGGTTAGGTGTCATTAGGCTCCAGACGCCTCATCGGAAATAGGCCTCATCTCGCCTGGAAGGGAGAACTTCCTGGATATACTCGAGTTGCGGCAGGTGTTCTCGAGTTACGACGGGGACCTAAGGGACCCGCCCTGGAAGCCTCAGGAGAGGCCAGTCCCCATGCGAGGTGCTAGGTTGCCTCTCGGGATTCCTCTCCAGTGGATAACGGGGACAAAAAGTTTCTGTGGAGTCAGGGCCGGAACCGAGGATTCCTCTCAGGGGCTGACATGGATCTTTGGGTACTTCTGGAGTCTCCCCAGGGGAGTCAGGCCTCGTCTCGAGTGGGGGCATGCACGTGCGCTTTCCTCCAGGCTGTAGCAGCAATGTCACGCTTCCCGTCGCGTGGATCAAAGGATCTGTGGTTTTCCCTCGAGGCTTTCCCTCGAGGCTTTCCCACAGGGCTGTCCCACGTGCCACCGTGGTGTGAGTCGATCCTCGGCGTGAAAGATGAGCCAGTGCAAGGCAAAGAGGTTCCTCTGGAATGGACTGAGACATCTGTGGTACTCTTGGAATGGTGGTACGACCATGGAGTTCCTCTCGCCTTTCCTGTTGAGTGTGCCTCCTCTTGAGATGCGACGGGAACGCCGGGAATTCTTTCCCGTTGAAAGCAGGGAAAGGATCCCTCATCTCGAGCTCCGAGGGGGAAACGGGGCTCCTCTGGATGTGGGCGGGACCATCGTGCTTCCTCTCGAGTGGAGACGGGTATGGCGGTGAACTTCTTGAGTTGCAGCAAGGGTGTGAAAGACCCTTTCGAAGTTCCAGAGGTTAGGTGTCATTAGTCTCCAGACGCCTCATCGGAAATAGGCCTCATCTCGCCTGGAAGGGAGAACTTCCTGGATTTTCTCGAGTTGCGGCAGGTGTTCTCGAGTTACGACGGGGACCTCAGGGACCCGCCCTGGTGGCCTCAGGAGAGGCCAGTCCCCATGCGATGTGCTAGGGGGCCTCTCGGGATTCCTCTCCCGTCGATACCGGGGCCAAAAACCTTGTGTGGAGTCAGAGCAGGAAACGAGGATTCCTCTCATGGGCTGACATGGATCTTTGGGTACTTCTGGAGTCTCCCCAGGGAATCAGACCTCGTCTCGAGTGGGGGCATGCACGTGTGCTTTCCTTCCTGGCTGTAGCAGAAATGTCACGCTTCCCGTCGCTTGGATGAAGGGATATGTGGTTTTCCCTCGAGGCTTTCCCTCGAGGCTTTCCCACAGGGCTGTCCCACGTGCCACCGTGGTGTGAGTCAATCCTCGGCGTGAAAGATGAGCCAGTGCCGGGCAAAGAGCTTCCTCTGGAATGGAATGAGACATCTGGGGTACTCTTGGAATGGTGGTACGACCATGGAGTTCCTCTCGCCTTTCCTGTTGAGAGTGCCTCCTCTTGAGATGCGACAGGAACGCCGGGAATTCTTTCCCGTTGAAAGCAGGGAAAGGATCCCTCATCTCGAGCTCTGAGGGGGAAACGGGGCTCCTCTGGATGTGGGCGGGACCATCGTGCTTCCTCTCGAATGGAGACGGGTATGGCGGTGAACTTCTTGAGTTGCAGCAAGGGTGTGAAAGACCCTTTCGAAGTTCCAGAGGTTAGGTGTCATTAGTCTCCAGACGCCTCATCGGAAATAGGCCTCATCTCGCCTGGAAGGGAGAACTTCCTGGATTTTCTCGAGTTGCGGCAGGTGTTCTCGAGTTACGACGGGGACCTCAGTGACCCGCCCTGGTGGCCTAAGGAGAGGCCAGTCCCCATGCGAGTTTCGAGGGGGCCTCTCGGGATTCCTCTCCCGTCGATACCGGGGCCAAAAACCTTTTGTGGAGTCATGGCCGGAACTGAGGATTCCTCTCAGGGGCTGACATGGATCTGTGGGTACTTCTGGAGTCTCCCCAGGGGAGTCTGGCCTCGTCTCGAGTCGGGGCATGCACGTGCGCTTTCCTTCCAGGCTGTAGCAGCAATGTCACGCTTTCCGTCGCGTGGATCAAAGGATCTGTGGTTTTCCCTCGAGGCTTTCCCTCGAGGCTTTCCCACAGGGCTGTCCCACGTGCCACCATGGTGTGAGTCGATCCTCGGCGTGAAAGATGAGCCAGTGCAGGGCAAAGAGCTTCCTCTGTAATGGACTGAGACATCTGGGGGACTCTTGGAATGGTGGTACGACCATGGAGTTCCTCTCGCCTTTCCTGTTGAGAGTGCCTCCTCTTGAGATGCGACGGGAACGCCGGGAATTCTTTCCCGTTGAAAGCAGGGAAAGGATCCCTCATCTCGAGCTCCGAGGGGGAAACGGGGCTCCTCTGGATGTGGGCGGGACCATCGTGCTTACTCTCGAGTGGAGACGGGTATGGCTGTGAACTTCTTGATTTGCAGCAAGGGTGTGAAAGACCCTTTCGAAGTTCCAGAGGTTAGGTGTCATTAGTCTCCAGACGCCTCATCGGAAATAGGCCTCATCTCGCCTGGAAGGGAGAACTTCCTGGATTTTCTCGAGTTGCGGCAGGTGTTCTCGAGTTACGACGGGGACCTCAGGGACCCGCCCTGGTGGCCTAAGGAGAGGCCAGTCCCCATGCGAGTTGCTAGGGGGCCTCTCGGGATTCCTCTCCCGTCGATACCGGGGCCAAAAACCTTGTGTGGAGTCATGGCCGGAACTGAGGATTCCTCTCAGGGGATGACATGGATCTGTGGGTACTTCTGGAGTCTCCCCAGGGGAGTCAGGCCTCATCTCGAGTCGGGGCATGCACGTGCGCTTTCCTTCCAGGCTGTAGCAGCAATGTCACGCTTTCCGTCGCGTGGATCAAAGTATCTGTGGTTTTCCCTCGAGGCTTTCCCTCGAGGCTTTCCCACAAGGCTGTTCCACGTGCCACCATGGTGTGAGTCGATCCTCGGCGTGAAAGATGAGCCAGTGCAGGGCAAAGAGCTTCCTCTGGAATGGACTGAGACATCTGGGGGACTCTTGGAATGGTGGTACGACTCTGGAGTTACTCTCGCCTTTCCTGTTGAGAGTGCCTCCTCTTGAGATGCGACGGGAACGCCGGGAATTCTTTCCCGTTGAAAGCAGGGCAAGGATCCCTCATCTCGAGCTCCGAGGGGGAAACGGGGCTCCTCTGGATGTGGGCGGGACCATCGTGCTTCCTCTCGAGTGGAGACGGGTATGGCGGTGAACTTCTTGAGTTGCAGCAAGGGTGTGAAAGACCCTTTCGAAGTTCCAGAGGTTAGGTGTCATTAGTCTACAGACGCCTCATCGGAAATAGGCCTCATCTCGCCTGGAAGGGAGAACTTCCTGGATTTTCTCGAGTTGCGGCAGGTGTTCTAGAGTTACGACGGGGACCTCAGGGACCCGCCCTGGAAGCCTCAGGTGAGGCCAGTCCCCATGCGAGGTGCTAGGGGGCCTCTCGGGATTCCTCTCCCGTCGATACCGGGGCCAAAAACCTTGTGTGGAGTCAGGGCCGGAAACGAGGATTCCTCTCAGGGGCTGACATGGATCTTTGGGTACTTCTGGAGTCTCCCCAGGGAATCAGACCTCGTCTCGAGTGGGGGCATGCACGTGTGCTTTCCTTCCTGGCTGTAGCAGCAATGTCACGCTTCCCGTCGCTTGGATCAACGGATATGTGGTTTTCCCTCGAGGCATTCCCTCGAGGCTTTCCCACAGGGCTGTCCCACGTGCCACCGTGGTGTGAGTCGATCCTCGGCGTGAAAGATGAGCCAGTGCAGGGCAAAGAGCTTCCTCTGGAATGGAATGAGACATCTGGGGGACTCTTGGAATGGTGGTACGACCATGGAGTTCCTCTCGCCTTTCCTGTTGAGAGTGCCTCCTCTTGAGATGCGACGGGAACGCCGGGAATTCTTTCCCGTTGAAAGCAGGGAAAGGATCCCTCATCTCGAGCTCCGAGGGGGAAACGCGGCTCCTCTGGATGTGGGCGGGACCATCGTGCTTCCTCTCGAGTGGAGACGGGTATGGCGGTGAACTTCTTGAGTTGCAGCAAGGGTGTGAAAGACCCTTTCGAAGTTCCAGAGGTTAGGTGTCATTAGTCTCCAGACGCCTCATCGGAAATAGGCCTCATCTCGCCAGGAAGGGAGAACTTCCTGGATTTTCTCGAGTTGCGGCAGGTGTTCTCGAGTTACGACGGGGACCTCAGGGACCCGCCCTGGTGGCCTAAGGAGAGGCCAGTCCCCATGCGAGTTGCTAGGGGGCCTCTCGGGATTCCTCTCCCGTCGATACCGGGGCCAAAAACCTTGTGTGGAGTCAGGGCCGGAACTGAGGATTCCTCTCAGGGGCTGACATGGATCTGCGGGTACTTCTGGAGTCTCCCCAGGGGAGTCAGGCCTCGTCTCGAGTAGAGGCATGCACGTGCGCTTTCCTTCCAGGCTGTAGCAGCAATGTCACGCTTCCCGTCTTGTGGATCAAAGGATCTGTGGTTTTCCCTCAAGGATTTCCCTCGAGGCTTTCCCACAGGGCTGTCCCACGTGCCACCGTGGTGTGAGTCGATCATCGGCGTGAAAGATGAGCCAGTGCAAGGCAAAGAGCTTCCTCTGGAATGGACTGAGACATCTCTGGGACTCTTGGAATGGTGTTACGACCATGGAGTTCTTCTCGCCTTTCCTGTTGAGAGTGCCTCCTCTTGAGATGCGACGGGAACGCCGGGAATTCTTTCCCGTTTAAAGCAGGGAAAGGATCCCACATCTCGAGCTCCGAGGGGGAAACGGGGCTCCTCTGGATGTGGGCGGGACCATCGTGCTTCCTCTCGAATGGAGACGGGTATGGCGGTGGACTTCTTGAGTTGCAGCAAGGGTGTGAAAGACCCTTTCGAAGTTCCAGAGGTTAGGTGTCATTAGGCTCCAGACGCCTCATCGGAAATAGGCCTCATCTCGCCTGGAAGGGAGAACTTCCTGGATATACTCGAGTTGCGGCAGGTGTTCTCGAGTTACGACGGGGACCTAAGGGACCCGCCCTGGAAGCCTCAGGAGAGGCCAGTCCCCATGCGAGGTGCTAGGTTGCCTCTCGGGATTTCTCTCCAGTGGATAACGGGGACAAAAAGTTTCTGTGGAGTCAGGGCCGGAACCGAGGATTCCTCTCAGGGGCTGACATGGATCTTTGGGTACTTCTGGAGTCTCCCCAGGGGAGTCAGGCCTCGTCTCGAGTGGGGGCATGCACGTGCGCTTTCCTCCAGGCTGTAGCAGCAATGTCACGCTTCCCGTCGCGTGGATCAAAGGATCTGTGGTTTTCCCTCGAGGCTTTCCCTCGAGGCTTTCCCACAGGGCTGTCCCACGTGCCACCGTGGTGTGAGTCGATCCTCGGCGTGAAAGATGAGCCAGTGCATGGCAAAGAGGTTCCTCTGGAATGGACTGAGACATCTGTGGTACTCTTGGAATGGTGGTACGACCATGGAGTTCCTCTCGCCTTTCCTGTTGAGTGTGCCTCCTCTTGAGATGCGACGGGAACGCCGGGAATTCTTTCCCGTTGAAAGCAGGGAAAGGATCCCTCATCTCGAGCTCCGAGGGGGAAACGGGGCTCCTCTGGATGTGGGCGGGACCATCGTGCTTCCTCTCGAGTGGAGACGGGTATGGCGGTGAACTTCTTGAGTTGCAGCAAGGGTGTGAAAGACCCTTTCGAAGTTCCAGAGGTTAGGTGTCATTAGTCTCCAGACGCCTCATCGGAAATAGGCCTCATCTCGCCTGGAAGGGAGAACTTCCTGGATTTTCTCAAGTTGCGGCAGGTGTTCTCGAGTTACGACGGGGACCTCAGGGACCCGCCCTGGTGGCCTCAGGAGAGGCCAGTCCCCATGCGAGGTGCTAGGGGGCCTCTCGGGATTCCTCTCCCGTCGATACCGGGGCCAAAAACCTTGTGTGGAGTCAGAGCAGGAAACGAGGATTCCTCTCATGGGCTGACATGGATCTTTGGGTACTTCTGGAGTCTCCCCAGGGAATCAGACCTCGTCTCGAGTGGGGGCATGCACGTGTGCTTTCCTTCCTGGCTGTAGCAGAAATGTCACGCTTCCCGTCGCTTGGATCAAGGGATATGTGGTTTTCCCTCGAGGCTTTCCCTCGAGGCTTTCCCACAGGGCTGTCCCACGTGCCACCGTGGTGTGAGTCAATCCTCGGCGTGAAAGATGAGCCAGTGCAGGGCAAAGAGCTTCCTCTGGAATGGAATGAGACATCTGGGGTACTCTTGGAATGGTGGTACGACCATGGAGTTCCTCTCGCCTTTCCTGTTGAGAGTGCCTCCTCTTGAGATGCGACAGGAACGCCGGGAATTCTTTCCCGTTGAAAGCAGGGAAAGGATCCCTCATCTCGAGCTCTGAGGGGGAAACGGGGCTCCTCTGGATGTGGGCGGGACCATCGTGCTTCCTCTCGAATGGAGACGGGTAAGGCGGTGAACTTCTTGAGTTGCATCAAGTGTGTGAAAGACCCTTTCGAAGTTCCAGAGGTTAGGTGTCATTAGTCTCCAGACGCCTCATCGGAAATAGGCCTCATCTCGCCTGGAAGGGAGAACTTCCTGGATTTTCTCGAGTTGCGGCAGGTGTTCTCGAGTTACGACGGGGACCTCAGTGACCCGCCCTGGTGGCCTAAGGAGAGGCCAGTCCCCATGCGAGTTTCGAGGGGGCCTCTCGGGATTCCTCTCCCGTCGATACCGGGGCCAAAAACCTTTTGTGGAGTCATGGCCGGAACTGAGGATTCCTCTCAGGGGCTGACATGGATCTGTGGGTACTTCTGGAGTCTCCCCAGGGGAGTCTGGCCTCGTCTCGAGTCGGGGCATGCACGTGCGCTTTCCTTCCAGGCTGTAGCAGCAATGTCACGCTTCCCGTCGCGTGGATCAAAGGATCTGTGGTTTTCCCTCGAGGCTTTCCCTCGAGGCTTTCCCACAGGGCTGTCCCACGTGCCACCATGGTGTGAGTCGATCCTCGGCGTGAAAGATGAGCCAGTGCAGGGCAAAGAGCTTCCTCTGGAATGGACTGAGACATCTGGGGGACTCTTGGAATGGTGGTACGACCATGGAGTTCCTCTCGCCTTTCCTGTTGAGAGTGCCTCCTCTTGAGATGCGACGGGAACGCCGGGAATTCTTTCCCGTTGAAAGCAGGGAAAGGATCCCTCATCTCGAGCTACGAGGGGGAAACGGGGCTCCTCTGGATGTGGGCGGGACCATCGTGCTTCCTCTCGAGTGGAGACGGGTATGGCGGTGAACTTCTTGAGTTGCAGCAAGGGTGTGAAAGACCCTTTCGAAGTTCCAGAGGTTAGGTGTCATTAGTCTCCAGACGCCTCATCGGAAATAGGCCTCATCTCGCCTGGAAGGGAGAACTTCCTGGATTTTCTCGAGTTGCGGCAGGTGTTCTCGAGTTACGACGGGGACATAAGGGACCCGCCCTGGAAGCCTCAGGAGAGGCCAGTCCCCATGCGAGGTGCTAAGTTGCCTCTCGGGATTCCTCTCCCGTCGATACCGGGGCCAAAAAGTTTGTGTGGAGTCAGGGCCGGAACCGAGGATTCCTCTCAGGGGCTGACATGGATCTTTGGGTACTTCTGGAGTCTCCCCAGGGGAGTCAGGCCTCGTCTCGAGTGGGGGCATGCACGTGCGCTTTCCTCCAGGCTGTAGCAGCAATGTCACGCTTCCCGTCGCGTGGATCAAAGGATCTGTGGTTTTCCCTCGAGGCTTTCCCTCGAGGCTTTCCCACAGGCTGTCCCACGTGCCACCGTGGTGTGAATCGATCCTCGGCGTGAAAGATGAGCCAGTGCATGGCAGAGAGGTTCCTCTGGAATGGACTGAGACATCTGTGGTACTCTTGGAATGGTGGTACGACCATGGAGTTCCTCTCGCCTTTCCTGTTGAGTGTGCCTCCTCTTGAGATGCGACGGGAACGCCGGGAATTCTTTCCCGTTGAAAGCAGGGAAAGGATCCCTCATCTCGAGCTCCGAGGGGGAAACGGGGCTCCTCTGGATGTGGGCGGGACCATCGTGCTTCCTCTCGAGTGGACACGGGTATGGCGGTGAACTTCTTGAGTTGCAGCAAGGGTGTGAAAGACCCTTTCGAAGTTCCAGAGGTTAGGTGTCATTAGTCTCCAGACGCCTCATCGGAAATAGGCCTCATCTCGCCTGGAAGGGAGAACTTCCTGGATTTTCTCGAGTTGCGGCAGGTGTTCTCGAGTTACGACGGGGACCTCAGGGACCCGCCCTGGTGGCCTCAGGAGAGGCCAGTCCCCGTGCGAGGTGCTAGGGGGCCTCTCGGGATTCCTCTCCCGTCGATACCGGGGCCAAAAACCTTGTGTGGAGTCAGGGCCGGAAACGAGGATTCCTCTCAGGGGCTGACATGTATCTTTGGGTACTTCTGGAGTCTCCCCAGGGAATCAGACCTCGTCTCGAGTGGGGGCATGCACGTGTGCTTTCCTTCCTGGCTGTAGCAGCAATGTCACGCTTCCCGTCGCTTGGATCAACGGATATGTGGTTTTCCCTCGACGCTTTCCCTCGAGGCTTTCCCACAGGGCTGTCCCACGTGCCACCGTGGTGTGAGTCGATCCTCGGCGTGAAAGATGAGCCAGTGCAGGGCAAAGAGCTTCCTCTGGAATGGACTGAGACATCTGGGGGACTCTTGGAATGGTGGTACGACCATGGAGTTCCTCTCGCCTTTCCTGTTGAGAGTGCCTCCTCTTGAGATGCGACGGGAACGCCGGGAATTCTTTCCCGTTGAAAGCAGGGAAAGGATCCCTCATTTCGAGCTACGAGGGGGAAACGGGGCTCCTCTGGATGTGGGCGGGACCATCGTGCTTCCTCTCGAATGGAGACGGGTATGGCGGTGGACTTCTTGAGTTGCAGCAAGGGTGTGAAAGACCCTTTCGAAGTTCCAGAGGTTAGGTGTCATTAGGCTCCAGACGCCTCATCGGAAATAGGCCTCATCTCGCCTGGAAGGGAGAACTTCCTGGATATACTCGAGTTGCGGCAGGTGTTCTCGAGTTACGACGGGGACCTAAGGGACCCGCCCTGGAAGCCTCAGGAGAGGCCAGTCCCCATGCGAGGTGCTAGGTTGCCTCTCGGGATTCCTCTCCAGTGGATAACGGGGACAAAAAGTTTCTGTGGAGTCAGGGCCGGAACCGAGGATTCCTCTCAGGGGCTGACATGGATCTTTGGGTACTTCTGGAGTCTCCCCAGGGGAGTCAGGCCTCGTCTCGAGTGGGGGCATGCACGTGCGCTTTCATCCAGGCTGTAGCAGCAATGTCACGCTTCCCGTCGCGTGGATCAAAGGATCTGTGGTTTTCCCTCGAGGCTTTCCCTCGAGGCTTTCCCACAGGGCTGTCCCACGTGCCACCGTGGTGTGAGTCGATCCTCGGCGTGAAAGATGAGCCAGTGCATGGCAAAGAGTTTCCTCTGGAATGGACTGAGACATCTGTGGTACTCTTGGAATGGTGGTACGACCATGGAGTTCCTCTCGCCTTTCCTGTTGAGTGTGCCTCCTCTTGAGATGCGACGGGAACGCCGGGAATTCTTTCCCGTTGAAAGCAGGGAAAGGATCCCTCATCTCGAGCTCCGAGAGGGAAACGGGGCTCCTCTGGATGTGGGCGGGACCATCGTGCTTCCTCTCGAGTGGAGACGGGTATGGCGGTGAACTTCTTGAGTTGCAGCAAGGGTGTGAAAGACCCTTTCGAAGTTCCAGAGGTTAGGTGTCATTAGTCTCCAGACGCCTCATCGGAAATAGGCCTCATCTCGCCTGGAAGGGAGAACTTCCTGGATTTTCTCAAGTTGCGGCAGGTGTTCTCGAGTTACGACGGGGACCTCAGGGACCCGCCCTGGTGGCCTCAGGAGAGGCCAGTCCCCATGCGAGGTGCTAGGGGGCCTCTCGGGATTCCTCTCCCGTCGATACCGGGGCCAAAAACCTTGTGTGGAGTCAGAGCAGGAAACGAGGATTCCTCTCATGGGCTGACATGGATCTTTGGGTACTTCTGGAGTCTCCCCAGGGAATCAGACCTCGTCTCGAGTGGGGGCATGCACGTGTGCTTTCCTTCCTGGCTGTAGCAGAAATGTCACGCTTCCCGTCGCTTGGATCAAGGGATATGTGGTTTTCCCTCGAGGCTTTCCCTCGAGGCTTTCCCACAGGGCTGTCCCACGTGCCACCGTGGTGTGAGTCAATCCTCGGCGTGAAAGATGAGCCAGTGCAGGGCAAAGAGCTTCCTCTGGAATGGAATGAGACATCTGGGGTACTCTTGGAATGGTGGTACGACCATGGAGTTCCTCTCGCCTTTCCTGTTGAGAGTGCCTCCTCTTGAGATGCGACAGGAACGCCGGGAATTCTTTCCCGTTGAAAGCAGGGAAAGGATCCCTCATCTCGAGCTCTGAGGGGGAAACGGGGCTCCTCTGGATGTGGGCGGGACCATCGTGCTTCCTCTCGAATGGAGACGGGTAAGGCGGTGAACTTCTTGAGTTGCAGCAAGGGTGTGAAAGACCCTTTCGAAGTTCCAGAGGTTAGGTGTCATTAGTCTCCAGACGCCTCATCGGAAATAGGCCTCATCTCGCCTGGAAGGGAGAACTTCCTGGATTTTCTCGAGTTGCGGCAGGTGTTCTCGAGTTACGACGGGGACCTCAGTGACCCGCCCTGGTGGCCTAAGGAGAGGCCAGTCCCCATGCGAGTTTCGAGGGGGCCTTTCGGGATTCCTCTCCCGTCGATACCGGGGCCAAAAACCTTTTGTGGAGTCATGGCCGGAACTGAGGATTCCTCTCAGGGGCTGACATGGATCTGTGGGTACTTATGGAGTTTCCCCAGGGGAGTCTGGCCTCGTCTCGAGTCGGGGCATGCACGTGCGCTTTCCTTCCAGGCTGTAGCAGCAATGTCACGCTTCCCGTCGCGTGGATCAAAGGATCTGTGGTTTTCCCTCGAGGCTTTCCCTCGAGGCTTTCCCACAGGGCTGTCCCACGTGCCACCATGGTGTGAGTCGATCCTCGGCGTGAAAGATGAGCCAGTGCAGGGCAAAGAGCTTCCTCTGGAATGGACTGAGACATCTGGGGGACTCTTGGAATGGTGGTACGACCATGGAGTTCCTCTCGCCTTTCCTGTTGAGAGTGCCTCCTCTTGAGATGCGACGGGAACGCCGGGAATTCTTTCCCGTTGAAAGCAGGGAAAGGATCCCTCATCTCGAGCTACGAGGGGGAAACGGGGCTCCTCTGGATGTGGGCGGGACCATCGTGCTTCCTCTCGAGTGGAGACGGGTATGGCGGTGAACTTCTTGAGTTGCAGCAAGGGTGTGAAAGACCCTTTCGAAGTTCCAGAGGTTAGGTGTCATTAGTCTCCAGACGCCTCATCGGAAATAGGCCTCATCTCGCCTGGAAGGGAGAACTTCCTGGATTTTCTCGAGTTGCGGCAGGTGTTCTAGAGTTACGACGGGGACCTCAGGGACCCGCCCTGGAAGCCTCAGGTGAGGCCAGTCCCCATGCGAGGTGCTAGGGGGCCTCTCGGGATTCCTCTCCCGTCGATACCGGGGCCAAAAACCTTGTGTGGAGTCAGGGCCGGAAACGAGGATTCCTCTCAGGGGCTGACATGGATCTTTGGGTACTTCTGGAGTCTCCCCAGGGAATCAGACCTCGTCTCGAGTGGGGGCATGCACGTGTGCTTTCCTTCCTGGCTGTAGCAGCAATGTCACGCTTCCCGTCGCTTGGATCAACGAATATGTGGTTTTCCCTCGAGGCATTCCCTCGAGGCTTTCCCACAGGGCTGTCCCACGTGCCACCGTGGTGTGAGTCGATCCTCGGCGTGAAAGATGAGCCAGTGCAGGGCAAAGAGCTTCCTCTGGAATGGAATGAGACATCTGGGGGACTCTTGGAATGGTGGTACGACCATGGAGTTCCTCTCGCCTTTCCTGTTGAGAGTGCCTCCTCTTGAGATGCGACGGGAACGCCGGGAATTCTTTCCCGTTGAAAGCAGGGAAAGGATCCCTCATCTCGAGCTCTGAGGGGGAAACGGGGCTCCTCTGGATGTGGGCGGGACCATCGTGCTTCCTCTCGAATGGAGACGGGTATGGCGGTGAACTTCTTGAGTTGCAGCAAGGGTGTGAAAGACCCTTTCGAAGTTCCAGAGGTTAGGTGTCATTAGTCTCCAGACGCCTCATCGGAAATAGGCCTCATCTCGCCTGGAAGGGAGAACTTCCTGGATTTTCTCGAGTTGCGGCAGGTGTTCTCGAGTTACGACGGGGACATAAGGGACCCGCCCTGGAAGCCTCAGGAGAGGCCAGTCCCCATGCGAGGTGCTAGGTTGCCTCTCGGGATTCCTCTCCCGTCGATACCGGGGCCAAAAAGTTTGTGTGGAGTCAGGGCCGGAACCGAGGATTCCTCTCAGGGGCTGACATGGATCTTTGGGTACTTCTGGAGTCTCCCCAGGGGAGTCAGGCCTCGTCTCGAGTGGGGGCATGCACGTGCGCTTTCCTCCAGGCTGTAGCTGCAATGTCACGCTTCCCGTCGCGTGGATCAAAGGATCTGTGGTTTTCCCTCGAGGCTTTCCCTCGAGGCTTTCCCACAGGGCTGTCCCACGTGCCACCGTGGTGTGAATCGATCCTCGGCGTGAAAGATGAGCCAGTGCATGGCAAAGAGGTTCCTCTGGAATGGACTGAGACATCTGTGGTACTCTTGGAATGGTGGTACGACCATGGAGTTCCTCTCGCCTTTCCTGTTGAGTGTGCCTCCTCTTGAGATGCGACGGGAACGCCGGGAATTCTTTCCCGTTGAAAGCAGGGAAAGGATCCCTCATCTCGAGCTCCGAGGGGGAAACGGGGCTCCTCTGGATGTGGGCGGGACCATCGTGCTTCCTCTCGAGTGGAGACGGGTATGGCGGTGAACTTCTTGAGTTGCAGCAAGGGTGTGAAAGACCCTTTCGAAGTTCCAGAGGTTAGGTGTCATTAGTCTCCAGACGCCTCATCGGAAATAGGCCTCATCTCGCCAGGAATGGAGAACTTCCTGGATTTTCTCGAGTTGCGGCAGGTGTTCTCGAGTTACGACGGGGACCTCAGGGACCCGCCCTGGTGGCCTAAGGAGAGGCCAGTCCCCATGCGAGTTGCTAGGGGGCCTCTCGGGATTCCTCTCCCGTCGATACCGGGGCCAAAAACCTTGTGTGGAGTCAGGGCCGGAACTGAGGATTCCTCTCAGGGGCTGACATGGATCTGCGGGTACTTCTGGAGTCTCCCCAGGGGAGTCAGGCCTCGTCTCGAGTAGAGGCATGCACGTGCGCTTTCCTTCCAGGCTGTAGCAGCAATGTCACGCTTCCCGTCTTGTGGATCAAAGGATCTGTGGTTTTCCCTCAAGGATTTCCCTCGAGGCTTTCCCACAGGGCTGTCCCACGTGCCACCGTGGTGTGAGTCGATCCTCGGCGTGAAAGATGAGCCAGTGCAAGGCAAAGAGCTTCCTCTGGAATGGACTGAGACATCTCTGGGACTCTTGGAATGGTGGTACGACCATGGAGTTCTTCTCGCCTTTCCTGTTGAGAGTGCCTCCTCTTGAGATGCGACGGGAACGCCGGGAATTCTTTCCCGTTTAAAGCAGGGAAAGGATCCCTCATCTCGAGCTCCGAGGGGGAAACGGGGCTCCTCTGGATGTGGGCGGGACCATCGTGCTTCCTCTCGATTGGAGACGGGTATGGCGGTGAACTTCTTGAGTTGCAGCAAGGGTGTGAAAGACCCTTTCGAAGTTCCAGAGGTTAGGTGTCATTAGTCTCCAGACGCCTCATCGGAAATAGGCCTCATCTCGCCTGGAAGGGAGAACTTCCTGTATTTTCTCGAGTTGCGGCAGGTGTTCTCGAGTTACGACGGGGACCTAAGGGACCCGCCCTGGAAGCCTCAGGAGAGGCCAGTCCCCATGCGAGGTGCTAGGTTGCCTCTCGGGATTCCTCTCCCTTCGATACCGGGGCCAAAAAGTTTGTGTGGAGTCAGGGCCGGAACCGAGGATTCCTCTCAGGGGCTGACATGGATCTTTGGGTACTTCTGGAGTCTCCCCAGGGGAGTCAGGCCTCGTCTCGAGTGGGGGCATGCACGTGCGCTTTCCTCCAGGCTGTAGCAGCAATGTCACGCTTCCCGTCGCGTGGATCAAAGGATCTGTGGTTTTCCCTCGAGGCTTTCCCTCGAGGCTTTCCCAAAGGGCTGTCCCACGTGACACCGTGGTGTGAATCGATCCTCGGCGTGAAAGATGAGCCCGTGCATGGCAAAGAGGTTCCTCTGGAATGGACTGAGACATCTGTGGTACTCTTGGAATGGTGGGACGACCATGGAGTTCCTCTCGCCTTTCCTGTTGAGTGTGCCTCCTCTTGAGATGCGACGGGAACGCCGGGAATTCTTTCCCGTTGAAAGCAGGGAAAGGATCCCTCATCTCGAGCTCCGAGGGGGAAACGGGGCTCCTCTGGATGTGGGCGGGACCATCGTG
Source organism: Capricornis sumatraensis (assembly GCF_032405125.1). Taxonomy (NCBI): domain Eukaryota; kingdom Metazoa; phylum Chordata; class Mammalia; order Artiodactyla; family Bovidae; genus Capricornis; species Capricornis sumatraensis. The sequence continues at coordinate 6,796,037 of NW_027184612.1, forward strand.
CTTCCTCTCGAGTGGAGACGGGTATGGCGGTGAACTTCTTGAGTTGCAGCAAGGGTGTGAAAGACCCTTTCGAAGTTCCAGAGGTTAGGTGTCATTAGTCTCCAGACGCCTCATCGGAAATAGGCCTCATCTCGCCTGGAAGGAAGAACTTCCTGGATTTTCTCGAGTTGCGGCAGGTGTTCTCGAGTTACGACGGGGACCTCAGGGACCCGCCCTGGTGGCCTCAGGAGAGGCCAGTCCCCGTGCGAGGTGCTAGGGGGCCTCTCGGGATTCCTCTCCCGTCGATACCGGGGCCAAAAACCTTGTGTGGAGTCAGGGCCGGAAACGAGGATTCCTCTCAGGGGCTGACATGTATCTTTGGGTACTTCTGGAGTCTCCCCAGGGAATCAGACCTCGTCTCGAGTGGGGGCATGCACGTGTGCTTTCCTTCCTGGCTGTAGCAGCAATGTCACGCTTCCCGTCGCTTGGATCAACGGATATGTGGTTTTCCCTCGACGCTTTCCCTCGAGGCTTTCCCACAGGGCTGTCCCACGTGCCACCGTGGTGTGAGTCGATCCTCGGCGTGAAAGATGAGCCAGTGCAGGGCAAAGAGCTTCCTCTGGAATGGACTGAGACATCTGGGGGACTCTTGGAATGGTGGTACGACCATGGAGTTCCTCTCGCCTTTCCTGTTGAGAGTGCCTCCTCTTGAGATGCGACGGGAACGCCGGGAATTCTTTCCCGTTGAAAGCAGGGAAAGGATCCCTCATCTCGAGCTACGAGGGGGAAACGGGGCTCCTCTGGATGTGGGCGGGACCATCGTGCTTCCTCTCGAATGGAGACGGGTATGGCGGTGGACTTCTTGAGTTGCCGCAAGGGTGTGAAAGACCCTTTCGAAGTTCCAGAGGTTAGGTGTCATTAGTCTCCAGACGCCTCATCGGAAATAGGCCTCATCTCGCCTGGAAGGGAGAACTTCCTGGATTGTCTCGAGTTGCGGCAGGTGTTCTCGAGTTACGACGGGGACCTCAGTGACCCGCCCTGGTGGCCTAAGGAGAGGCCAGTCCCCATGCGAGTTTCGAGGGGGCCTCTCGGGATTCCTCTCCCGTCGATACCGGGGCCAAAAACCTTTTGTGGAGTCAGGGCCGGAACTGAGGATTCCTCTCAGGGGCTGACATGGATCTGTGCGTACTTCTGGAGTCTCCCCAGGGGAGTCAGCCCTCGTCTCGAGTCGGGGAATGCACGTGCGCTTTCCTTCCAGGCTCTAGCAGCAATGTCACGCTTCCCGTCGCATGGATCAAAGGATCTGTGGTTTTCCCTCGAGGCTTTCCCTCGAGGCTTTCCCACAGGGCTGTCCCACGTGCCACCATGGTGTGAGTCGATCCTCGGCGTGAAAGATGAGCCAGTGCAGGGCAAAGAGCTTCCTCTGGAATGGACTGAGACATCTGGGGGACTCTTGGAATGGTGGTACGACCATGGAGTTCCTCTCGCCTTTCCTGTTGAGAGTGCCTCCTCTTGAGATGCGACGGGAACGCCGGGAATTCTTTCCCGTTGAAAGCAGGGAAAGGATCCCTCATCTCGAGCTCCGAGGGGGAAACGGGGCTCCTCTGGATGTGGGCGTGACCATCGTGCTTCCTCTCGAGTGGAGACGGGTATGGCGGTGAACTTCTTGAGTTGCAGCAAGGGTGTGAAAGACCCTTTCGAAGTTCCAGAGGTTAGGTGTCATTAGTCTCCAGACGCCTCATCGGAAATAGGCCTCATCTCGCCTGGAAGGTAGAACTTCCTGGATTTTCTCGAGTTGCGGCAGGTGTTCTCGAGTTCCTACGGGGACCTCAGGAACCGGCCCTGGTGGCCTAAGGAGAGGCCAGTCCCCATGCGAGTTGCTAGGGGGCCTCTCGGGATTTCTCTCCCGTCGATACCGGGGCCAAAAACCTTTTGTGGAGTCAGGGCCGGAACTGAGGATTCCACTCAGGGGCTGACATGGATCTGTGGGTACTTCAGGAGTCGCCCCACGGGAGTCAGGCCTCGTCTCGAGTCGGGGCATGCACGTGCGCTTTCCTTCCAGGCTGTAGCAGCAATGTCACGCTTTCCGTCGCGTGGATCAAAGTATCTGTGGTTTTCCCTCGAGGCTTTCCCTCGAGGCTTTCCCACAAGGCTGTCCCACGTGCCACCATGGTGTGAGTCGATCCTCGGCATGAAAGATGAGCCAGTGCAGGGCAAAGAGCTTCCTCTGGAATGGACTGAGACATCTGGGGGACTCTTGGAATGGTGGTACGACCATGGAGATCCTCTCGCCTTTCCTGTTGAGAGTGCCTCCTCTTGAGATGCGACGGGAACGCCGGGAATTCTTTCCCGTTGAAAGCAGGGAAAGGATCCCTCATCTCGAGCTCTGAGGGGGAAACGGGGCTCCTCTGGATGTGGGCGGGACCATCGTGCTTCCTCTCGAATGGAGACGGGTATGGCGGTGAACTTCTTGAGTTGCAGCAAGGGTGTGAAAGACCCTTTCGAAGTTCCAGAGGTTAGGTGTCATTAGTCTCCAGACGCCTCATCGGAAATAGGCCTCATCTCGCCTGGAAGGGAGAACTTCCTGGATTTTCTCGAGTTGCGGCAGGTGTTCTCGAGTTACGACGGGGACCTTAGGGACCCGCCCTGGTGGCCTAAGGAGAGGCCAGTCCCCATGCGAGTTTCGAGGGGGCCTCTCGGGATTCCTCTCCCGTCGATACCGGGGCCAAAAACCTTGTGTGGAGTCAGGGCCGGAACTGAGGATTCCTCTCAGGGGCTGACATGGCTCTTTGGGTACTTCTGGAGTCTCACCAGGCGAGTCAGGCCTCGTCTCGAGTCGGGGCATGCACGTGCGCTTTCCTTCCAGGCTGTAGCAGCAATGTCACGCTTCCCGTCGCGTGGATCAAAGGATCTGTGGTTTTCCCTCGAGGCTTTCCCTCGAGGCTTTCCCACAGGGCTGTCCCAGGTGCCACCATGGTGTGAGACGATCCTCGGCGTGAAAGATGAGCCAGTGCAGGGCAAAGAGCTTCCTCTGGAATGGACTGAGACATCTGGGGGACTCTTGGAATAGTGGTACGACCATGGAGTTCCTCTCGCCTTTCCTGTTGAGAGTGCCTCCTCTTGAGATGCGACGGGAACGCCGGGAACTCTTTCCCGTTGAAAGCAGGGAAAGGATCCCTCATCTCGAGCTACGAGGGGGAAACGGGGCTCCTCTGGATGTGGGCGGGACCATCGTACTTCCTCTCGAGTGGAGACGGGTATGGCGGTGAACTTCTTGAGTTGCAGCAAGGGTGTGAAAGACCCTTTCGAAGTTCCAGAGGTTAGGTGTCATTAGTCTCCAGACGCCTCATCGGAAATAGGCCTCATCTCGCCTGGAAGGGAGAACTTCCTGGATTTTCTCGAGTTGCGGCAGGTGTTCTCGAGTTACGACGGGGACCTCAGGGACCCGCCCTGGTGGCCTCAGGAGAGGCCAGTCCCCATGCGAGGTGCTAGGGGGCCTCTCGGGATTCCTCTCCCGTCGATACCGGGGCGAAAAACCTTGTGTGGAGTCAGGGACGGAACCGAGGATTCCTCTCATGGGCACACATGGATCTTTGGTTACTTCTGGAGTCTCCCCAGGGGAGTCAGGCCTCGTCTCGAGTGGGGGCATGCACGTGCGCTTTCCTTCCAGGCTGTAGCAGCAATGTCACGCTTCCCGTCGCGTGGATCAAAGGATCTGTGGTTTTCCCTCGAGGCTTTCCCACAGGGCTGTCCCACGTGCCACCGTGGTGTGAGTCGATCCTCGGCGTGAAAGATGAGCCAGTGCAGGGCAAAGAGCTTCCTCTGGAATGGACTGAGACATCTGGGGGACTCTTGGAATGGTGGTACGACCATGGAGTTCCTCTCGCCTTTCCTGTTGAGAGTGCCTCCTCTTGAGATGCGACGGGAACGCCGGGAACTCTTTCCCGTTGAAAGCAGGGAAAGGATCCCTCATCTCGAGCTACGAGGGGGAAACGGGGCTCCTCTGGATGTGGGCGGGACCATCGTGCTTCCTCTCGAGTGGAGACGGGTATGGCGGTGAACTTCTTGAGTTGCAGCAAGGGTGTGAAAGACCCTTTCGAAGTTCCAGAGGTTAGGTGTCATTAGTCTCCAGACGCCTCATCGGAAATAGGCCTCATCTCGCCTGGAAGGGAGAACTTCCTGGATTTTCTCGAGTTGCGGCAGGTGTTCTCGAGTTATGACGGGGACCTCAGGGACCCGCCCTGGAAGCCTCAGGTGAGGCCAGTCCCCATGCGAGGTGCTAGGGGGCCTCTCGGGATTCCTCTCCCGTCGATACCGGGGCCAAAAACCTTGTGTGGAGTCAGGGCCGGAAACGAGGATTCCTCTCAGGGGCTGACATGGATCTTTGGGTACTTCTGGAGTCTCCCCAGGGAATCAGACCTCGTCTCGAGTGGGGGCATGCACGTGTGCTTTCCTTCCTGGCTGTAGCAGCAATGTCACGCTTCCCGTCGCTTGGATCAACGGATATGTGGTTTTCCCTCGAGGCATTCCCTCGAGGCTTTCCCACAGGGCTGTCCCACGTGCCACCGTGGTGTGAGTCGATCCTCGGCGTGAAAGATGAGCCAGTGCAGGGCAAAGAGCTTCCTCTGGAATGGAATGAGACATCTGGGGGACTCTTGGAATGGTGGTACGACCATGGAGTTCCTCTCGCCTTTCCTGTTGAGAGTGCCTCCTCTTGAGATGCGACGGGAACGCCGGGAATTCTTTCCCGTTGAAAGCAGGGAAAGGATCCCTCATCTCGAGCTCTGAGGGGGAAACGGGGCTCCTCTGGATGTGGGCGGGACCATCGTGCTTCCTCTCGAATGGAGACGGGTATGGCGGTGAACTTCTTGAGTTGCAGCAAGGGTGTGAAAGACCCTTTCGAAGTTCCAGAGGTTAGGTGTCATTAGTCTCCAGACGCCTCATCGGAAATAGGCCTCATCTCGCCTGGAAGGGAGAACTTCCTGGATTTTCTCGAGTTGCGGCAGGTGTTCTCGAGTTACGACGGGGACATAAGGGACCCGCCCTGGAAGACTCAGGAGAGGCCAGTCCCCATGCGAGGTGCTAGGTTGCCTCTCGGGATTCCTCTCTCGTCGATACCGGGGCCAAAAAGTTTGTGTGGAGTCAGGGCCGGAACCGAGGATTCCTCTCAGGGGCTGACATGGATCTTTGGGTACTTCTGGAGTCTCCCCAGGGGAGTCAGGCCTCGTCTCGAGCGGGGGCATGCACGTGCGCTTTCCTCCAGGCTGTAGCTGCAATGTCACGCTTCCCGTCGCGTGGATCAAAGGATCTGTGGTTTTCCCTCGAGGCTTTCCCTCGAGGCTTTCCCACAGGGCTGTCCCACGTGCCACCGTGGTGTGAATCGATCCTCGGCGTGAAAGATGAGCCAGTGCATGGCAAAGAGGTTCCTCTGGAATGGACTGAGACATCTGTGGTACTCTTGGAATGGTGGTACGACCATGGAGTTCCTCTCGCCTTTCCTGTTGAGTGTGCCTCCTCTTGAGATGCGACGGGAACGCCGGGAATTCTTTCCCGTTGAAAGCAGGGAAAGGATCCCTCATCTCGAGCTCCGAGGGGGAAACGGGGCTCCTCTGGATGTGGGCGGGACCATCGTGCTTCCTCTCGAGTGGAGACGGGTATGGCGGTGAACTTCTTGAGGTGCAGCAAGGGTGTGAAAGACCCTTTCGAAGTTCCAGAGGTTAGGTGTCATTAGTCTCCAGACGCCTCATCGGAAATAGGCCTCATCTCGCCAGGAAGGGAGAACTTCCTGGATTTTCTCGAGTTGCGGCAGGTGTTCTCGAGTTACGACGGGGACCTCAGGGACCCGCCCTGGTGGCCTAAGGAGAGGCCAGTCCCCATGCGAGTTGCTAGGGGGCCTCTCGGGATTCCTCTCCCGTCGATACCGGGGCCAAAAACCTTGTGTGGAGTCAGGGCCGGAACTGAGGATTCCTCTCAGGGGCTGACATGGATCTGCGGGTACTTCTGGAGTCTCCCCAGGGGAGTCAGGCCTCGTCTCGAGTAGAGGCATGCACGTGCGCTTTCCTTCCAGGCTGTAGCAGCAATGTCACGCTTCCCGTCTTGTGGATCAAAGGATCTGTGGTTTTCCCTCAAGGATTTCCCTCGAGGCTTTCCCACAGGGCTGTCCCACGTGCCACCGTGGTGTGAGTCGATCCTCGGCGTGAAAGATGAGCCAGTGCAAGGCAAACAGCTTCCTCTGGAATGGACTGAGACATCTCGGGGACTCTTGGAATGGTGGTACGACCATGGAGTTCTTCTCGCCTTTCCTGTTGAGAGTGCCTCCTCTTGAGATGCGACGGGAACGCCGGGAATTCTTTCCCGTTTAAAGCAGGGAAAGGATCCCTCATCTCGAGCTCCGAGGGGGAAACGGGGCTCCTCTGGATGTGGGCGGGACCATCGTGCTTCCTCTCGATTGGAGACGGGTATGGCGGTGAACTTCTTGAGTTGCAGCAAGGGTGTGAAAGACCCTTTCGAAGTTCCAGAGGTTAGGTGTCATTAGTCTCCAGACGCCTCATCGGAAATAGGCCTCATCTCGCCTGGAAGGGAGAACTTCCTGTATTTTCTCGAGTTGCGGCAGGTGTTCTCGAGTTACGACGGGGACCTAAGGGACCCGCCCTGGAAGCCTCAGGAGAGGCCAGTCCCCATGCGAGGTGCTAGGTTGCCTCTCGGGATTCCTCTCCCTTCGATACCGGGGCCAAAAGTTTGTGTGGAGTCAGGGCCGGAACCGAGGATTCCTCTCAGGGGCTGACATGGATCTTTGGGTACTTCTGGAGTCTCCCCAGGGGAGTCAGGCCTCGTCTCGAGTGGGGGCATGCACGTGCGCTTTCCTCCAGGCTGTAGCAGCAATGTCACGCTTCCCGTCGCGTGGATCAAAGGATCTGTGGTTTTCCCTCGAGGCTTTCCCTCGAGGCTTTCCCACAGGGCTGTCCCACGTGCCACCGTGGTGTGAATCGATCCTCGGCGTGAAAGATGAGCCCGTGCATGGCAAAGAGGTTCCTCTGGAATGGACTGAGACATCTGTGGTACTCTTGGAATGGTGGTACGACCATGGAGTTCCTCTCGCCTTTCCTGTTGAGTGTGCCTCCTCTTGAGATGCGACGGGAACGCCGGGAATTCTTTCCCGTTGAAAGCAGGGAAAGGATCCCTCATCTCGAGCTCCGAGGGGGAAACGGGGCTCCTCTGGATGTGGGCGGGACCATCGTGCTTCCTCTCGAGTGGAGACGGGTATGGCGGTGAACTTCTTGAGTTGCAGCAAGGGTGTGAAAGACCCTTTCGAAGTTCCAGAGGTTAGGTATCATTAGTCTCCAGACGCCTCATCGGAAATAGGCCTCATCTCGCCTGGAAGGAAGAACTTCCTGGATTTTCTCGAGTTGCGGCAGGTGTTCTCGAGTTACGACGGGGACCTCAGGGACCCGCCCTGGTGGCCTCAGGAGAGGCCAGTCCCCGTGCGAGGTGCTAGGGGGCCTCTCGGGATTCCTCTCCCGTCGATACCGGGGCCAAAAACCTTGTGTGGAGTCAGGGCCGGAAACGAGGATTCCTCTCAGGGGCTGACATGTATCTTTGGGTACTTCTGGAGTCTCCCCAGGGAATCAGACCTCGTCTCGAGTGGGGGCATGCACGTGTGCTTTCCTTCCTGGCTGTAGCAGCAATGTCACGCTTCCCGTCGCTTGGATCAACGGATATGTGGTTTTCCCTCGACGCTTTCCCTCGAGGCTTTCCCACAGGGCTGTCCCACGTGCCACCGTGGTGTGAGTCGATCCTCGGCGTGAAAGATGAGCCAGTGCAGGGCAAAGAGCTTCCTCTGGAATGGACTGAGACATCTGGGGGACTCTTGGAATGGTGGTACGACCATGGAGTTCCTCTCGCCTTTCCTGTTGAGAGTGCCTCCTCTTGAGATGCGACGGGAACGCCGGGAATTCTTTCCCGTTGAAAGCAGGGAAAGGATCCCTCATCTCGAGCTACGAGGGGGAAACGGGGCTCCTCTGGATGTGGGCGGGACCATCGTGCTTCCTCTCGAATGGAGACGGGTATGGCGGTGGACTTCTTGAGTTGCCGCAAGGGTGTGAAAGACCCTTTCGAAGTTCCAGAGGTTAGGTGTCATTAGTCTCCAGACGCCTCATCGGAAATAGGCCTCATCTCGCCTGGAAGGGAGAACTTCCTGGATTGTCTCGAGTTGCGGCAGGTGTTCTCGAGTTACGACGGGGACCTCAGTGACCCGCCCTGGTGGCCTAAGGAGAGGCCAGTCCCCATGCGAGTTTCGAGGGGGCCTCTCGGGATTCCTCTCCCGTCGATACCGGGGCCAAAAACCTTGTGTGGAGTCAGGGCCGGAACTGAGGATTCCTCTCAGGGGCTGACATGGCTCTTTGGGTACTTCTGGAGTCTCACCAGGCGAGTCAGGCCTCGTCTCGAGTCGGGGCATGCACGTGCGCTTTCCTTCCAGGCTGTAGCAGCAATGTCACGCTTCCCGTCGCGTGGATCAAAGGATCTGTGGTTTTCCCTCGAGGCTTTCCCTCGAGGCTTTCCCACAGGGCTGTCCCAGGTGCCACCATGGTGTGAGACGATCCTCGGCGTGAAAGATGAGCCAGTGCAGGGCAAAGAGCTTCCTCTGGAATGGACTGAGACATCTGGGGGACTCTTGGAATAGTGGTACGACCATGGAGTTCCTCTCGCCTTTCCTGTTGAGAGTGCCTCCTCTTGAGATGCGACGGGAACGCCGGGAACTCTTTCCCGTTGAAAGCAGGGAAAGGATCCCTCATCTCGAGCTACGAGGGGGAAACGGGGCTCCTCTGGATGTGGGCGGGACCATCGTGCTTCCTCTCGAGTGGAGACGGGTATGGCGGTGAACTTCTTGAGTTGCAGCAAGGGTGTGAAAGACCCTTTCGAAGTTCCAGAGGTTAGGTGTCATTAGTCTCCAGACGCCTCATCGGAAATAGGCCTCATCTCGCCTGGAAGGGAGAACTTCCTGGATTTTCTCGAGTTGCGGCAGGTGTTCTCGAGTTACGACGGGGACCTCAGGGACCCGCCCTGGTGGCCTCAGGAGAGGCCAGTCCCCATGCGAGGTGCTAGGGGGCCTCTCGGGATTCCTCTCCCGTCGATACCGGGGCCAAAAACCTTGTGTGGAGTCAGGGACGGAACCGAGGATTCCTCTCATGGGCACACATGGATCTTTGGTTACTTCTGGAGTCTCCCCAGGGGAGTCAGGCCTCGTCTCGAGTGGGGGCATGCACGTGCGCTTTCCTTCCAGGCTGTAGCAGCAATGTCACGCTTCCCGTCGCGTGGATCAAAGGATCTGTGGTTTTCCCTCGAGGCTTTCCCACAGGGCTGTCCCACGTGCCACCGTGGTGTGAGTCGATCCTCGGCGTGAAAGATGAGCCAGTGCAGGGCAAAGAGCTTCCTCTGGAATGGACTGAGACATCTGGGGGACTCTTGGAATGGTGGTACGACCATGGAGTTCCTCTCGCCTTTCCTGTTGAGAGTGCCTCCTCTTGAGATGCGACGGGAACGCCGGGAACTCTTTCCCGTTGAAAGCAGGGAAAGGATCCCTCATCTCGAGCTACGAGGGGGAAACGGGGCTCCTCTGGATGTGGGCGGGACCATCGTGCTTCCTCTCGAGTGGAGACGGGTATGGCGGTGAACTTCTTGAGTTGCAGCAAGGGTGTGAAAGACCCTTTCGAAGTTCCAGAGGTTAGGTGTCATTAGTCTCCAGACGCCTCATCGGAAATAGGCCTCATCTCGCCTGGAAGGGAGAACTTCCTGGATTTTCTCGAGTTGCGGCAGGTGTTCTCGAGTTATGACGGGGACCTCAGGGACCCGCCCTGGTGGCCTCAGGAGAGGCCAGTCCCCATGCGAGTTGCTAGGGGGCCTCTCGGGATTCCTCTCCCGTCGATACCGGGGCCAAAAACCTTGTGTGGAGTCAGGGCCGGAACTGAGGATTCCTCTCAGGGGCTGACATGGATCTGTGGGTACTTCTGGAGTCTCCCCAGGGGAGTCAGGCCTCGTCTCGAGTCGGGGCATGCACGTGCGCTTTCCTTCCAGGCTGTAGCAGCAATGTCATTCTTCCCGTCGCGTGGATCAAAGGATCTGTGGTTTTCCCTCGAGGCTTTCCCTCGAGGCTTTCCCACAGGGCTGTCCCACGTGCCACCGTGGTGTGAGTCGATCCTCGGCGTGAAAGATGAGCCAGTGCAAGGCAAAGAGCTTCCTCTGGAATGGACTGAGACATCTGGGGGACTCTTGGAATGGTGGTACGACCATGGAGTTCCTCTCGCCTTTCCTGTTGAGAGTGCCTCCTCTTGAGATGCGACGGGAACGCCGGGAATACTTTCCCGTGGAAAGCAGGGAAAGAATCCCTCATCTCGAGCTCCGAGGGGGAAACGGGGCTCCTCTGGATGTGGGCGGAACCATCGTGCTTCCTCTCGAGTGGAGACGGGTATGGCGGTGAACTTCTTGAGGTGCAGCAAGGGTGTGAAAGACCCTTTCGAAGTTCCAGAGGTTAGGTGTCATTAGTCTCCAGACGCCTCATCGGAAATAGGCCTCATCTCGCCTGGAAGGGAGAACTTCCTGGATTTTCTCGAGTTGCGGCAGGTGTTCTCGAGTTACGACGGGGACCTCAGGGACCCGCCCTGGTGGCCTAAGGAGAGGCCAGTCCCCATGCGAGTTGCTAGGGGGCCTCTCGGGATTCCTCTCCCTTCGATACCGGGGCCAAAAACCTTGTGTGGAGTCAGGGCCGGAACTGAGGATTCCTCTCAGGGGCTGACATGGATCTTTGGGTACTTCTGGAGTCTCCCCAGGGGAGTCAGGCCTCGTCTCGAGTAGAGGCATGCACGTGCGCTTTCCTTCCAGGCTGTAGCAGCAATGTCACGCTTCCCGTCGCGTGGATCAAAGGATCTGTGGTTTTCCCTCGAGGCTTTCCCTCGAGGCTTTCCCACAGGGCTGTCCCAGGTGCCACCATGGTGTGAGACGATCCTCGGCATGAAAGATGAGCCAGTGCAGGGCAAAGAGCTTCCTCTGGAATGGACTGAGACATCTGGGGGACTCTTGGAATAGTGGTACGACCATGGAGTTCCTCTCGCCTTTCCTGTTGAGAGTGCCTCCTCTTGAGATGCGACGGGAACGCCGGGAACTCTTTCCCGTTGAAAGCAGGGAAAGGATCCCTCATCTCGAGCTACGAGGGGGAAACGGGGCTCCTCTGGATGTGGGCGGGACCATCGTGCTTCCTCTCGAGTGGAGACGGGTATGGCGGTGAACTTCTTGAGTTGCAGCAAGGGTGTGAAAGACCCTTTCGAAGTTCCAGAGGTTAGGTGTCATTAGTCTCCAGACGCCTCATCGGAAATAGGCCTCATCTCGCCTGGAAGGGAGAACTTCCTGGATTTTCTCGAGTTGCGGCAGGTGTTCTCGAGTTACGACGGGGACCTCAGGGACCCGCCCTGGTGGCCTCAGGAGAGGCCAGTCCCCATGCGAGGTGCTAGGGGGCCTCTCGGGATTCCTCTCCCGTCGATACCGGGGCCAAAAACCTTGTGTGGAGTCAGGGACGGAACCGAGGATTCCTCTCATGGGCACACATGGATCTTTGGTTACTTCTGGAGTCTCCCCAGGGGAGTCAGGCCTCGTCTCGAGTGGGGGCATGCACGTGCGCTTTCCTTCCAGGCTGTAGCAGCAATGTCACGCTTCCCGTCGCGTGGATCAAAGGATCTGTGGTTTTCCCTCGAGGCTTTCCCACAGGGCTGTCCCACGTGCCACCGTGGTGTGAGTCGATCCTCGGCGTGAAAGATGAGCCAGTGCAGGGCAAAGAGCTTCCTCTGGAATGGACTGAGACATCTGGGGGACTCTTGGAATGGTGGTACGACCATGGAGTTCCTCTCGCCTTTCCTGTTGAGAGTGCCTCCTCTTGAGATGCGACGGGAACGCCGGGAACTCTTTCCCGTTGAAAGCAGGGAAAGGATCCCTCATCTCGAGCTACGAGGGGGAAACGGGGCTCCTCTGGATGTGGGCGGGACCATCGTGCTTCCTCTCGAGTGGAGACGGGTATGGCGGTGAACTTCTTGAGTTGCAGCAAGGGTGTGAAAGACCCTTTCGAAGTTCCAGAGGTTAGGTGTCATTAGTCTCCAGACGCCTCATCGGAAATAGGCCTCATCTCGCCTGGAAGGGAGAACTTCCTGGATTTTCTCGAGTTGCGGCAGGTGTTCTCGAGTTATGACGGGGACCTCAGGGACCCGCCCTGGTGGCCTCAGGAGAGGCCAGTCCCCATGCGAGTTGCTAGGGGGCCTCTCGGGATTCCTCTCCCGTCGATACCGGGGCCAAAAACCTTGTGTGGAGTCAGGGCCGGAACTGAGGATTCCTCTCAGGGGCTGACATGGATCTGTGGGTACTTCTGGAGTCTCCCCAGGGGAGTCAGGCCTCGTCTCGAGTCGGGGCATGCACGTGCGCTTTCCTTCCAGGCTGTAGCAGCAATGTCATTCTTCCCGTCGCGTGGATCAAAGGATCTGTGGTTTTCCCTCGAGGCTTTCCCTCGAGGCTTTCCCACAGGGCTGTCCCACGTGCCACCGTGGTGTGAGTCGATCCTCGGCGTGAAAGATGAGCCAGTGCAAGGCAAAGAGCTTCCTCTGGAATGGACTGAGACATCTGGGGGACTCTTGGAATGGTGGTACGACCATGGAGTTCCTCTCGCCTTTCCTGTTGAGAGTGCCTCCTCTTGAGATGCGACGGGAACGCCTGGAATACTTTCCCGTGGAAAGCAGGGAAAGAATCCCTCATCTCGAGCTCCGAGGGGGAAACGGGGCTCCTCTGGATGTGGGCGGAACCATCGTGCTTCCTCTCGAGTGGAGACGGGTATGGCGGTGAACTTCTTGAGGTGCAGCAAGGGTGTGAAAGACCCTTTCGAAGTTCCAGAGGTTAGGTGTCATTAGTCTCCAGACGCCTCATCGGAAATAGGCCTCATCTCGCCTGGAAGGGAGAACTTCCTGGATTTTCTCGAGTTGCGGCAGGTGTCCTCGAGTTACGACGGGGACCTCAGGGACCCGCCCTGGTGGCCTAAGGAGAGGCCAGTCCCCATGCGAGTTGCTAGGGGGCCTCTCGGGATTCCTCTCCCTTCGATACCGGGGCCAAAAACCTTGTGTGGAGTCAGGGCCGGAACTGAGGATTCCTCTCAGGGGCTGACATGGATCTTTGGGTACTTCTGGAGTCTCCCCAGGGGAGTCAGGCCTCGTCTCGAGTAGAGGCATGCACGTGCGCTTTCCTTCCAGGCTGTAGCAGCAATGTCACGCTTCCCGTCGCGTGGATCAAAGGATCTGTGGTTTTCCCTCGAGGATTTCCCTCGAGGCTTTCCCACAGGGCTGTCCCACGTGCCACCGTGGTGTGAGTCGATCCTCGGCGTGAAAGATGAGCCAGTGCAAGGCAAAGAGCTTCCTCTGGAATGGACTGAGACATCTGTGGGACTCTTGGAATGGTGGTACGACCATGGAGTTCTTCTCGCCTTTCCTGTTGAGAGTGCCTCCTCTTGAGATGCGACGGGAACGCCGGGAATTCTTTCCCGTTTAAAGCAGGGAAAGGATCCCTCATCTCGAGCTCCGAGGGGGAAACGGGGCTCCTCTGGATGTGGGCGGGACCATCGTGCTTCCTCTCGAGTGGAGACGGGTATGGCGGTGAACTTCTTGAGTTGCAGCAAGGGTGTGAAAGACCCTTTCGAAGTTCCAGAGGTTAGGTGTCATTAGTCTCCAGACGCCTCATCGGAAATAGGCCTCATCTCGCCTGGAAGGGAGAACTTCCTGGATTTTCTCGAGTTGCAGCAGGTGTTCTCGAGTTTCGACGGGGACCTCAGGGACCCGCCCTGGTGGCCTCAGGAGAGGCCAGTCCCCATGCGAGTTGCTAGGGGGCCTCTCCGGATTCCTCTCCCGTGGATACCGGGGCCAAAAACCTAGTGTGGAGTCAGGGCCGGAACCGAGGATTCCTCTCAGGGGCTGACATGGATCTGTGGGTACTTCTGGAGTCTCCCCAGGGGAGTCAGGCCTCGTCTCGAGTCGGGGCATGCACGTGCGCTTTCCTTCCAGGCTGTAGCAGCAATGTCACGCTTCCCGTCGCGTGGATCAAAGGATCTGTGGTTTTCCCTCGAGGCTTTCCCTCGAGGCTTTCCCACAGGGCTGTCCCACGTGCCACCGTGGTGTGAGTCGATCCTCGGCGTGAAAGATGAGCCAGTGCAGGGCAAAGAGGTTCCTCTGGAATGGACTGAGACATCTGGGGGACTCTTGGAATGGTGGTACGACCATGGAGTTCCTCTCGCCTTTCCTGTTGAGAGTGCCTCCTCTTGAGATGCGACGGGAACGCCTGGAATACTTTCCCGTGGAAAGCAGGGAAAGAATCCCTCATCTCGAGCTCCGAGGGGGAAACGGGGCTCCTCTGGATGTGGGCGGAACCATCGTGCTTCCTCTCGAGTGGAGACGGGTATGGCGGTGAACTTCTTGAGGTGCAGCAAGGGTGTGAAAGACCCTTTCGAAGTTCCAGAGGTTAGGTGTCATTAGTCTCCAGACGCCTCATCGGAAATAGGCCTCATCTCGCCTGGAAGGGAGAACTTCCTGGATTTTCTCGAGTTGCGGCAGGTGTCCTCGAGTTACGACGGGGACCTCAGGGACCCGCCCTGGTGGCCTAAGGAGAGGCCAGTCCCCATGCGAGTTGCTAGGGGGCCTCTCGGGATTCCTCTCCCTTCGATACCGGGGCCAAAAACCTTGTGTGGAGTCAGGGCCGGAACTGAGGATTCCTCTCAGGGGCTGACATGGATCTTTGGGTACTTCTGGAGTCTCCCCAGGGGAGTCAGGCCTCGTCTCGAGTAGAGGCATGCACGTGCGCTTTCCTTCCAGGCTGTAGCAGCAATGTCACGCTTCCCGTCGCGTGGATCAAAGGATCTGTGGTTTTCCCTCGAGGATTTCCCTCGAGGCTTTCCCACAGGGCTGTCCCACGTGCCACCGTGGTGTGAGTCGATCCTCGGCGTGAAAGATGAGCCAGTGCAAGGCAAAGAGCTTCCTCTGGAATGGACTGAGACATCTGTGGGACTCTTGGAATGGTGGTACGACCATGGAGTTCTTCTCGCCTTTCCTGTTGAGAGTGCCTCCTCTTGAGATGCGACGGGAACGCCGGGAATTCTTTCCCGTTTAAAGCAGGGAAAGGATCCCTCATCTCGAGCTCCGAGGGGGAAACGGGGCTCCTCTGGATGTGGGCGGGACCATCGTGCTTCCTCTCGAGTGGAGACGGGTATGGCGGTGAACTTCTTGAGTTGCAGCAAGGGTGTGAAAGACCCTTTCGAAGTTCCAGAGGTTAGGTGTCATTAGTCTCCAGACGCCTCATCGGAAATAGGCCTCATCTCGCCTGGAAGGGAGAACTTCCTGGATTTTCTCGAGTTGCAGCAGGTGTTCTCGAGTTTCGACGGGGACCTCAGGGACCCGCCCTGGTGGCCTCAGGAGAGGCCAGTCCCCATGCGAGTTGCTAGGGGGCCTCTCCGGATTCCTCTCCCGTGGATACCGGGGCCAAAAACCTAGTGTGGAGTCAGGGCCGGAACCGAGGATTCCTCTCAGGGGCTGACATGGATCTGTGGGTACTTCTGGAGTCTCCCCAGGGGAGTCAGGCCTCGTCTCGAGTCGGGGCATGCACGTGCGCTTTCCTTCCAGGCTGTAGCAGCAATGTCACGCTTCCCGTCGCGTGGATCAAAGGATCTGTGGTTTTCCCTCGAGGCTTTCCCTCGAGGCTTTCCCACAGGGCTGTCCCACGTGCCACCGTGGTGTGAGTCGATCCTCGGCGTGAAAGATGAGCCAGTGCAGGGCAAAGAGGTTCCTCTGGAATGGACTGAGACATCTGGGGGACTCTTGGAATGGTGGTACGACCATGGAGTTCCCCTCGCCTTTCCTATTGAGAGTGCCTCCTCTTGAGATGCGACGGGAACGCCGGGAATACTTTCCCGGTGAAAGCAGGAAAAGGATCCCTCATCTCGAGCTCCGAGGGGGAAACGGGGCTCCTCTGGATGTGGGTGGGACCATCGTGCTTCCTCTCGAGTGGAGACGGGTATGGCGGTGAACTTCTTGAGTTGCAGCAAGGGTGTGAAAGATCCTTTCGAAGTTCCAGAGGTTAGGTGTCATTAGTCTCCAGACGCCTCATCGGAAATAGGCCTCATCTCGCCTGGAAGGGAGAACTTCCTGGATTTTCTCGAGTTGCGGCAGGTGTTCTCGAGTTACGACGGGGACCCCAGGGACCCGCCCTGGTGGCCTCAGGAGAGGCCAGTCCCCATGCGAGTTGCTAGGGGGCCTCTCGGGATTCCTCTCCCGTCGATACCGGGGCCAAAAACCTTGTGTGGAGTCAGGGCCGGAACTGAGGATTCCTCTCAGGCGCTGACATGGATCTGCGTGTACTTCTGGAGTCTCCCCAGGGGAGTCAGGCCTCGTCTCGAGTAGAGGCATGCACGTGCGCTTTCCTTCCAGGCTGTAGCAGCAATGTCACGCTTTCCGTCGCGTGGATCAAAGGATCTGTGGTTTTCCCTCGAGGCTTTCCCTCGAGGCTTTCCCACAGGGCTGTCCCACGTGCCACCGTGGTGTGAGTCGATCCTCGGCGTGAAAGATGAGCCAGTGCAAGGCAAAGAGCTTCCTCTGGAATGGACTGAGACATCTGTGGGACTCTTGGAATGGTGGTACGACCATGGAGTTCTTCTCGCCTTTCCTGTTGAGAGTGCCTCCTCTTGAGATGCGACGGGAACGCCGGGAATTCTTTCCCGTTGAAAGCAGGGAAAGGATCCCTCATCTCGAGCTCCGAGGGGGAAACGGGGCTCCTCTGGATGTGGGCGGGACCATCGTGCTTCCTCTCGAGTGGAGACGGGTATGGCGGTGAACTTCTTGAGTTGCAGCAAGGGTGTGAAAGACCCTTTCGAAGTTCCAGAGGTTAGGTGTCATTAGTCTCCAGACGCCTCTTCGGAAATAGGCCTCATCTCGCCTGGAAGGGAGAACTTCCTGGATTTTCTCGAGTTGCAGCAGGTGTTCTCGAGTTTCGACGGGGACCTCAGGGACCCGCCCTGGTGGCCTAAGGAGAAGCCAGTTCCCATGCGAGTTGCTAGGGGGCCTCTCCGGATTCCTCTCCCGTGGATACCGGGGCCAAAAACCTAGTGTGGAGTCAGGGCCGGAACCGAGGATTCCTCTCAGGGGCTGACCTGGATCTGTGGGTACTTCTGGAGTCTCCCCAGGGGAGTCAGGCCTCGTCTCGAGTCGGGGCATGCACGTGCGCTTTCCTTCCAGGCTGTAGCAGCAATGTCACGCTTCCCGTCGCGTGGATCAAAGGATCTGTGGTTTTCCCTCGAGGCTTTCCCTCGAGGCTTTCCCACAGGGCTGTCCCACGTGCCACCGTGGTGTGAGTCGATCCTCGGCGTGAAAGATGAGCCAGTGCAAGGCAAAGAGCTTCCTCTGGAATGGACTGAGACATCTGTGGGACTCTTGGAATGGTGGTACGACCATGGAGTTCTTCTCGCCTTTCCTGTTGAGAGTGCCTCCTCTTGAGATGCGACGGGAACGCCGGGAATTCTTTCCCGTTTAAAGCAGGGAAAGGATCCCTCATCTCGAGCTCCGAGGGGGAAACGGGGCTCCTCTGGATGTGGGCGGGACCATCGTGCTTCCTCTCGATTGGAGACGGGTATGGCGGTGAACTTCTTGAGTTGCAGCAAGGGTGTGAAAGACCCTTTCGAAGTTCCAGAGTTTAGGTGTCATTAGTCTCCAGACGCCTCATCGGAAATAGGCCTCATCTCGCCTGGAAGGGAGAACTTCCTGGATTTTCTCGAGTTGCGGCAGGTGTTCTCGAGTTACGATGGGGACCTAAGGGACCCGCCCTGGAAGCCTCAGGAGAGGCCACTCCCCATGCGAGGTGCTAGGGGGCCTCTCGGGATTCCTCTCCCGTCGATACCGGGGCCAAAAACCTAGTGTGGAGTCAGGGCCGGAACCGATGATTCCTCTCAGGGGCTGACATGGATCTGTGGGTACTTCTGGAGTCTCCCCAGGGGAGTCAGGCCTAGTCTCGAGTGGGGGCATGCACGTGCGCTTTCCTTCCAGGCTGTAGCAGAAATGTCACGCTTCCCGTCGCGTGGATCAAAGGATCTGTGGTTTTCCCTCGAGGCTTTCCCTCGAGGCTTTCCCACAGGGCTGTCCCACGTGCCACCGTGGTGTGAGTCGATCCTCGGCGTGAAAGATGAGCCAGTGCCGGGCAAAGAGGTTCCTCTGGAATGGACTGAGACATCTGGGGGACTCTTGGAATGGTGGTACGACCATGGAGTTCCCCTCGCCTTTCCTGTTGAGAGTGCCTCCTCTTGAGATGCGACGGGAACGCCGGGAATTCTTTCCCGTTGAAAGCAGGGAAAGGATCCCTCATCTCGAGCTCCGAGGGGGAAACGGGGCTCCTCTGGATGTGGGCGGGACCATCGTGCTTCCTCTCGAGTGGAGACGGGTATGGCGGTGAACTTCTTGAGTTGCAGCAAGGGTGTGAAAGATCCTTTCGAAGTTCCAGAGCTTAGGTATCATTAGTCTCCAGACGCCTCATCGGAAATAGGCCTCATCTCGCCTGGAAGGGAGAACTTCCTGGATTTTCTCGAGTTGCGGCAGGTGTTCTCGAGTTACGACGGGGACCTCAGGGACCCGCCCTGGTGGCCTCAGGAGAGGCCAGTCCCCATGCGAGTTGCTAGGGGGCCTCTCGGGATTCCTCTCCCGTTGATACCGGGGCCAAAAACCTTGTGTGGAGTCAGGGCCGGAACCGAGGATTCCTCTCAGGGGCTGACATTGCGCTGTGGGTACTTCTGGAGTCTCCCCAGGGGAGTCAGGCCTCGTCTCGATTGGGGGCATGCACGTGCGCTTTCCTTCCAGGCTGTAGCGGCAATGTCACGTTTCCCGAGGCGTGGATCAAAGGTTCTGTGGTTTTCCCTCGAGGCTTTCCCTCGAGGCTTTCCAACAGTGCTGTCTCACGTACCACCGTGGTGTGAGTCGATCCTCAGTGTGAAAGATGAGCCAGTGCAGGGCAAAGAGGTTCCTCTGGAATGGACTGAGACATCTGGGGGACTCTTGGAATGGTGGTATGACCATGGAGTTCCTCTCGCCTTTCCTGTTGAGAGTGCCTCCTCTTGAGATGCGACGGGAACGCCGGGAATTCTTTCCCGTTGAAAGCAGGGCAAGGATCCCTCATCTCGAGCTCCGAGGGGGAAACGGGGCTCCTCTGGATGTGTGGGGGAGCATCGTGCTTCCTCTCGAGTGGAGACGGGTATGGCGGTGAACTTCTTGAGTTGCAGCAAGGGTGTGAAAGACCCTTTCGAAGTTCCAGAGGTTAGGTGTCATTAGTCTCCAGACGCCTCATCGGAAATAGGCCTCATCTCGCCTGGAAGGGAGAACTTCCTGGATTTTCTCGAGTTGCGGCAGGTGTTCTCGAGTTACGACGGGGACCTCAGGGACCCGCCCTGGTGGCCTCAGGAGAGGCCAGTCCCCATGCGAGTTTCGAGGGGTCCTCTCGGGATTCCTCTCCCGTCGATACCGGGGCTAAAAACCTTGTGTGGAGTCAGGGCCGGAAACGAGGATTCCTCTCAGGGGGTGACATGGATCTTTGGGTACTTCTGGAGTCTCCCCAGGGGAGTCAGGCCTCGTCTCGAGTGGGGGCATGCACGTGCGCTTTCCTTCCAGGCTGTAGCAGCAATGTCACGCTTCCCGTGGCGTGGATCAAAGGATCTGTGGTTTTCCCTCGAGGCTTTCCCTCGAGACTTTCCCACAGGGCTGTCCCACGTGCCACCGTGGTGTGAGTCGATCCTCGGCGTGAAAGATGAGCCAGTGCAGGGCAAAGAGGTTCCTCTGGAATGGAGTGAGACATCTGGGGGACTCTTGGAATTGTGGTTCGAACATGGAGTTCCTCTCGCCTTTCCTGTTGAGAGTGCCTCCTCTTGAGATGCGACGGGAACGCCGGGAATTCTTTCCCGTTGAAAGCAGGGAAAGGATCCCTCATCTCGAGCTACGAGGGGGAAACGGGGCTCCTCTGGATGTGGGCGGGACCATCGTGCTTCCTCTCGAGTGGAGACGGGTATGGCGGTGAACTTCTTGAGTTGCAGCAAGGGTGTGAAAGATCCTTTCGAAGTTCCAGAGTTTAGGTGTCAGTAGTCTCCAGACGCCTCATCGGAAATAGGCCTCATCTCGCCTGGATGGGAGAACTTCCTGGATTTTCTCGAGTTGCGGCAGGTGTTCTCGAGTTACGACTGGGACCTCAGGGACCCGCCCTGGTGGCCTAAGGAGAGGCCAGTCCCCATGCGAGGTGCTAGGGGGCCTCTCGGGATTCCTCTCCCGTCGATACCGGGGCCAAAAACCTTGTGTGGAGTCAGGGACGGAACCGAGGAATCCTCTCATGGGCACACATGGATCTTTGGGTACTTCTGAAGTCTCCCCTAGGAGTCAGGCCTCATCTCGAGTGGGGGCATGCACGTGCGCTTTCCTTCCAGGCTGTAGCAGCAATGTCACGCTTCCCGTCGCGTGGATCAAAGGATCTGTGGTTTTCCCTCGAGGCTTTCCCACAGGGCTGTCCCACGTGCCACCGTGGTGTGAGTCGATCCTCGGCGTGAAAGATGAGCCAGTGCAGGGCAAAGAGGTTCCTCTGAAATGGACTGAGACATCTGGGGGACTCTTGGAATGGTGGTACGACCATGGAGTTCCTCTCGCCTTTCCTGTTGAGAGTGCCTCCTCTTGAGATGCGACGGGAACGCCGGGAATTCTTTCCCGTTGAAAGCAAGGAAAGGATCCCTCATCTCGAGCTCCGAGGGGGAAACGGGGCTCCTCTGGATGTGGGTGGGACCACCGTGCTTCCTCTCGAGTGGAGACGCCTATGGCGGAGAACATCTTGAGTTGCAGCAAGGGTGTGAAAGACCCTTTCGAAGTTCCAGAGGTTAGGTGTCATTAGTCTCCAGACGCCTCATCGGAAATAGGCCTCATCTCGCCTGGAAGGGAGAACTTCCTGGATTTTCTCGAGTTGCGGCAGGTGTTCTCGAGTTACGACGGGGACCTCAGGGACCCGCCCTGGTGGCCTCAGGAGAGGCTAGTCCCCATACGAGTTGCTAGGGGGCCTCTCGGGATTCCTCTCCCGTTGATACCGGGGCCAAAAACCTTGTGTGGAGTCAGGGCCGGAACCGAGGATTCCTCTCAGGGGCTGACATTTCTCTGTGGGTACTTCTGGAGTCTCCCCAGGGGAGTCAGGCCTCGTCTCGAGTGGGGGCATGCACGTGCGCTTTCCTTCCAGGCTGTATCAGCAATGTCACGTTTCCCGTGGCGTGGATCAAAGGATCTGTGGTTTTCCCTCGAGGCTTTCCCTCGAGGCTTTCCAACAGGGCTGTCTCACGTGCCACCGTGGTGTGAGTCGATCCTCGGCGTGAAAGATGAGCCAGTGCAGGGCAAAGAGGTTCCTCTGAAATGGACTGAGACATCTGGGGGACTCTTGGAATGCTGGTACGACCATGGAGTTCCTCTCGCCTTTCCTGTTGAGAGTGCTTCCTCTTGAGATGCGACGGGAACGCCGGGAATTCTTTCCCGTTGAAAGCAGGGAAAGGATCCCTCATCTCGAGCTCCGAGGGGGAAACGGGGCTCCTCTGGATGTGGGCGGGACCATCGTGCTTCCTGTCGAGTGGAGACGGGTATGGCGGTGAACTTCTTGAGTTGCAGCAAGGGTGTGAAAGACCCTTTCGAAGTTCCAGAGTTTAGGTGTCATTAGTCTCCAGACGCCTCATTGGAAATAGGCCACATCTTGCCTGGAAGGGAGAACTTCCTGGATTTTCTCGAGTTGCGGCAGGTGTTCTCGAGTTTCGACGGGGACCTAAGGGACCCGCCCTGGAAGCCTCAGGAGAGGCCAGTCCCCATGCGAGGTGCTAGGGGGCCTCTCGGGATTCCTCTCCCGTCGATACCGGGGCCAAAAGCCTTGTGTGGAGTCAGGGCCGGAAACGAGGATTCCTCTCAGGGGCTGACATGGATCTTTGGGTATTTCTGGAGTCTCCCCAGGGAATTACACCTCGTCTCGAGTGGGGGCATGCACGTGTGCTTTCCTTCCTGGCTCTAGCAGCAATGTCACGCTTCCCGTCGCTTGGATCAACGGATATGTGGTTTTCCCTCGAGGCTTTCCCTCGAGGCTTTCCCACAGGGCTGTCCCACGTGGCACCGTGGTGTGAGTCGATCCTCGGCGTGAAAGATGAGCCAGTGCAAGGCAAAGAGCTTCCTCTGGAATGGACTGAGACATCTGGGGGACTCTTGGAATGGTGGTACGACCATGGAGTTCCTCTCGCCTTTCCTGTTGAGAGTGCTCCTCTTGAGATGCGACGGGAACGCCGGGAATTCTTTCCCGTTGAAAGCAGGGAAAGGATCCCTCATCTCGAGCTACGAGGGGGAAACGGGGCTCCTCTGGATGTGGGCGGGACCATCGTGATTCCTCTAGAGTGGAGACGGGTATGGCGGTGAACTTCTTGAGTTGCAGCAAGGGTGTGAAAGACCCTTTCGAAGTTCCAGAGGTTAGGTGTCATTAGTCTCCAGACGCCTCATCGGAAATAGGCCTCATCTCGCCTGGAAGGGAGAACTTCCTGGATTTTCTCGAGTTGCGGCAGGTGTTCTCGAGTTATGACGGGGACCTTAGGGACCCGCCCTGGTGGCCTAAGAAGAGGCCAGTCCCCATGCGAGTTTCGAGGGGGCCTCTCGGGATTCCTATCCCGTCGATACCGGGGCCAAAAACCTTGTGTGGAGTCAGGGCCGGAACTGAGGATTCCTCTCAGGGGCTGACATGGATCTGTGGGTACTTCTGGAGTCTCCCCAGGGGAGTCAGGCCACGTCTCGAGTTGGGGCATGCACGTGCGCTTTCCTTCCAGGCTGTAGCAGCAATGTCACGCTTCCCGTCGCGTGGATCAAAGGATCTGTGATTTTCCCTCGAGGCTTTCCCTCGAGGCTTTCCCACAGGGCTGTCCCAGGTGCCACCATGGTGTGAGTCGATCCTCGGCGTGAAAGATGAGCCAGTGCAGGGCAAAGAGCTTCCTCTGGAATGGACTGAGACATCTGGGGGACTCTTGGAATGGTGGTACGACCATGGAGTTCCTCTCCCCTTTCCTGTTGAGAGTGCCTCCTCTTGAGTTGCGACGGGAACGCCGGGAACTCTTTCCCGTTGAAAGCAGGGAAAGTATCCCTCATCTTGAGCTACGAGGGGGAAACGGGGCTTTTCTGGATGTGGGCGGGACCATCGTGCTTCCTCTCGAGTGGAGACGGGTATGGCGGTGAACTTCTTGAGTTGCAGCAAGGGTGTGAAAGACCCTTTCGAAGTTCCAGAGGTTAGGTGTCATTAGTCTCCAGACGCCTCATCGGAAATAGGCCTCATCTCGCCTGGAAGGGAGAACTTCCTGGATTTTCTCGAGTTGCGGCAGGTGTTCTCGAGTTACGACGGGGACCTCAGGGACCCGCCCTGGTGGCCGCAGAAGAGGCCAGTCCCCATGCGAGTTGCTAGGGGGCCTCTCGGGATTCCTCTCCCGTCGATACCGGGGCCAAAAACCTTGTGTGGAGTCAGGGCCGGAACTGAGCATTCCTCTCAGGGGCTGACATGGATCTGTGGGTACTTCTGGAGTCTCCCCAGGGGAGTCAGGCCTCGTCTCGAGTCGGGGCATGCACGTGGGCTTTCCTTCCAGGCTGTAGCAGCAATGTCACGCTTCCCGTCGCGTGGATCAAAGGATCTGTGGTTTTCCCTCGAGGCTTTCCCACAGGGCTGTCCCAGGTGCCACCATGGTGTGAGTCGATCCTCGGCGTGAAAAATGAGCCAGTGCAGGGCAAAGAGCTTCCTCTGGAATGGACTGAGACATCTGGGGGACTCTTGGAATGGTGGTACGACCATGGAGTTCCTCTCGCCTTTCCTGTTGAGAGTGCCTCCTCTTGAGATGCGACGGGAACGCCGGGAATTCTTTCCCGTTGAAAGCAGGGAAAGGATCCCTCATCTCGAGCTCCGAGGGGGAAACGGGGCTCCTCTGGATGTGGGCGGGACCATCGTGCTTCCTCTCGAGTGGAGACGGGTATGGTGGTGAACTTCTTGAGTTGCAGCAAGGGTGTGAAAGACCCTTTCGAAGTTCCAGAGGTTAGGTGTCATTAGTCTCCAGACGCCTCATCGGAAATAGGCCTCATCTCGCCTGGAAGGGAGAACTTCCTGGATTTTCTCGAGTTGCGGCAGGTGTTCTCGAGTTACGACGGGGACCTAAGGGACCCGCCCTGGAGGCCTCAGGAGAGGCAAGTCCCCATGCGAGGTGCTAGGGGGCCTCTCGGGATTCCTCTCCCGTCGATACCGGGGCCAAAAACTTGTGTGGAGTCAGGGCCGGAAACGAGGATTCCTCTCAGGGGCTGACATGGATCTTTGGGTACTTCTGGTGTCTCCCCAGGGAATCAGACCTCGTCTCGAGTGGGGGCATTCACGTGTGCTTTCCTTCCTGGCTGTGGCAGCAATGACACACTTCCGATCGCTTGGATCAACGGATATGTGGTTTTCCCTCGAGGCTTTCCCACAGGGCTGTCCCACGTGGCACAGTGGTGTGAGTCGATCCTCGGCGTGAAAGATGAGCCAGTGCAAGGCAAAGAGCTTCCTCTGGAATGGACTGAGACATCTGGGGGACTCTTGGAATGGTGGTACGACCATGGAGTTCCTCTCGCCTTTCCTGTTGAGAGTGCCTCCTCTTGAGATGCGACGGGAACGCCGGGAATTCTTTCCCGTTGAAAGCAGGGAAAGGATCCCTCATCTCGAGCTCCGAGGGGGAAACGGGGCTCCTCTGGATATGGGCGGGACCATCGTGCTTCCTCTCGAGTGGAGACGGGTATGGCGGTGAACTTCTTGAGTTGCAGCAAGGGTGTGAAAGATCCTTTCGAAGTTCCAGAGCTTAGGTGTCATTAGTCTCCAGACGCCTCATCGGAAATAGGCCTCATCTCGCCTGGAAGGGAGAACTTCCTGGATTTTCTCGAGTTGCGGCAGGTGTTCTCGAGTTACGACGGGGACCTCAGGGACCCGCCCTGGTGGCCTCAGGAGAGGCCAGTCCCCATGCGAGTTGCTAGGGGGCCTCTCGGGATTCCTCTCCCGTCGATACCGGGGCCAAAAACCTTGTGTGGAGTCTGGGCCGGAAACGAGGATTCCTCTCAGGGGCAGACATGGATCTTTGGGTTCTTCTGGAGTCTCCCCAGGGAATCAGACCTCGTCTCGAGTGGGGGCATGCACGTGTGCTTTCCTTCCTGGCTGTAGCAGCAATGTCACGCTTCTCGTCGCTTGGATCAACGGATATGTGGATTTCCCTCGAGGCTTTCCCTCGAGGCTTTCCCACAGGGCTGTCCCACGTGCCACCGTGGTGTGAGTCGATCCTCGGCGTGAAAGATGAGCCAGTGCAAGGCAAAGAGCTTCCTCTGGAATGGAATGAGATATCTGGGGGACTCTTGGAATGGTGGTACGACCATGGAGTTCCTCTCGCCTTTCCTGTTGAGAGTGCCTCCTCTTGAGATGCGACGGGAACGCCGGGAATTCTTTCCCGTTGAAAGCAGGGAAAGGATCCCTCATCTCGAGCTCCGAGGGGGAAACGGGGCTCCTCTGGATGTGGGCGGGACCATCGTGCTTCCTCTCGAGTGGAGACGGGTATGGCGGTGAACTTCTTGAGTTGCAGCAAGGGTGTGAAAGACCCTTTCGAAGTTCCAGAGTTTAGGTGTCATTAGTCTCCAGACGCCTCATCGGAAATAGGCCTCATCTCGCCTGGAAGGGAGAACTTCCTGGATTTTCTCGAGTTGCGGCAGGTGTTCTTGAGTTACGACGGGGACCTCAGGGACCCGCCCTGGTGGCCTAAGGAGAGGCCAGTCCCCATGCGAGGTGCTAGGGGGACTCTCGGGATTCCTCTCCCGTCGATACCGGGGCCAAAAACCTTGTGTGGAGTCAGGGCCGGAACTGAGGATTCCTCTCAGGGGCTGACATGGATCTGTGGGTACTTCTGAGGTCTCCCCAGGGGAGTCAGGCCTCGTCTCGAGTCGGGGCATGCACGTGCGCTTTCCTTCCAGGCTGTAGCAGCAAGGTCACGCTTCCCGTCGCGTGGATCAAAGGATCTGTGGTTTTCCCTCGAGGCTTTCCCTCGAGGCTTTCCCACAGGGCTGTCCAACGTGCCACCGTGGTGTGAGTCGATCCTCGGCGTGAAAGATGAGCCAGTGCAGGGCAAAGAGCTTCCTCTGGAATGGACTGAGACATCTGGGGGACTCTTGGAATGCTGGTACGACCATGGAGTTCCTCTCGCCTTTCCTGTTGAGAGTGCTTCCTCTTGAGATGCGACGGGAACGCCGGGAATTCTTTCCCGTTGAAAGCAGGGAAAGGATCCCTCATCTCGAGCTCCGAGGGGGAAACGGGGCTCCTCTGGATGCGGGCGGGACCATCGTGCTTCCTCTCGAGTGGAGACGGGTATGGCGGTGAACTTCTTGAGTTGCAGCAAGGGTGTGAAAGACCCTTTCGAAGTTCCAGAGGTTAGGTGTCATTAGTCTCCAGACGCCTCATCGGAAATAGGCCTCATCTCGCCTGGAAGGGAGAACTTGCTGGATTTTCTCGAGTTGCGGCAGGTGTTCTCGAGTTACCACGGGACCTAAGGGACCCGCCCTGGAGGCCTCAGGAGAAGCCAGTCCCCATGCGAGGTGCTAGGGGGCCTCTCGGGATTCCTCTCCCGTCGATACCGGGGCCAAAAACCTTGTGTGGAGTCAGGGCCGGAAACGAGGATTCCTCTCAGGGGCTGACATGGATCTTTGGGTACTTCTGGAGTCTCCCCAGGGAATCAGACCTCGTCTCGAGTGGGGGCATGCACGTGTGCTTTCCTTCCTGGCTGTAGCAGCAATGTCACGCTTCCGATCGCTTGGATGAACGGTTATGTGGTTTTCCCTCGAGGCTTTCCCTCGAGGCTTTCCCACAGGGCTGTCCCACGTGGCACCGTGGTGTGAGTCGATCCTCGGCGTGAAAGATGAGCCAGTGCAAGGCAAAGAGATTCCTCTGGAATGGACTGAGACATCTGGGGGACTCTTGGAATGATGGTACGACCATGGAGTTTCTCTCGCCTTTCCTGTTGAGAGTGCCTCCTCTTGAGATGCGACGGGAACGCCGGGAATTCTTTCCCGTTGAAAGCAGGGAAAGGATCCCTCATCTCGAGCTCCGAGGGGGAAACGGGGCTCCTCTGGATGTGGGCGGGACCGTCGTGCTTCCTCTCGAGTGGAGACGGGTATGGCGGTGAACTTCTTGAGTTGCAGCAAGGGTGTGAAAGACCCTTTCGAAGTTCCAGAGGTTAGGTGTCATTAGTCTCCAGACGCCTCATCGGAAATAGGCCTCATCTCGCCTGGAAGGGAGAACTTGCTGGATTTTCTCGAGTTGCGGCAGGTGTTCTCGAGTTACGACGGGGACCTCATGGACCCGACCTGGTGACCTCAGGAGAGGCCAGTCCCCATGCGAGGTGCTAGGGGGCCTCTCGGGATTCCTCTCCCGTCGATACCGGGGCCAAAAACCTTGTGTGGAGTCAGGGCCGGAACCGAGGATTCCTCTTAGGGGCTGACATGGATCTTTGGGTACTTCTGGAGTCTCCCCAGGGAATCAGACCTCGTCTCGAGTGGGGGCATGCACGTGTGCTTTCCTTCCTGGCTGTAGGAGCAATGTCACGCTTCCCGTCGCTTGGATCAACGGATATGTGGTTTTCCCTCGAGGCTTTCCCTCGAGGCTTTCCCACAGGGGTGTCCCACGTGCCACCGTGGTGTGAGTCAATCCTCGACGTGAAAGATGAGCCAGTGCAGGGCAAAGAGCTTCCTCTGGAATGGACTGAGACATCTCGGGGACTCTTGGAATGGTGGTACTACCATGGAGTTCCTCTCGCCTTTCCTGTTGAGAGTGCCTCCTCTTGAGATGCGACGGGAACGCCGGGAATTCTTTCCCGTTGAAAGCAGGGAAAGGATCCCTCATTTCGAGCTACGAGGGGGAAACGGGGCTCCTCTGGATGTGGGCGGGACCATCGTGCTTCCTCTCGAGTGGAGACGGGTATGGCGGTGAACTTCTTGAGTTGCAGCAAGGGTGTGAAAGACCCTTTCGAAGTTCCAGAGGTTAGGTGTCATTAGTCTCCAGACGCCTCATCGGAAATAGGCCTCATCTCGCCTGGAAGGGAGAACTTCCTGGATTTTCTCGAGTTGCGGCAGGTGTTCTCGAGTTACGACGGGGACCTCAGGGACCCGCCCTGGTGGCCTCAGGAGAGGCCATTCCCCATGCGAGGTGCTAGGTTGCCTCTTGGGTTTCCTCTCCCGTCGATACCGGGGCCAAAATGTTTGTGTGGAGTCAGGGCCGGAACCGAGGATTCCTCTCAGGGGCTGACATGGATCTTTGGGTACTTCTGGAGTCTCCCCAGGGGAGTCAGGCCTCGTCTCGAGTGGGGGCATGCACGTGCGCTTCCCTCCAGTCTGTAGCAGCAATGTCACGCTTCCCGTCGCGTTGATCAAAGGATCTGAGGTTTTCCCTCGAGGCTTTCCCTTGAGGCTTTCCCACAGGGCTGTCCCACGTGCCACCGTGGTGTGATTCGATCCTCGGCGTGAAAGATGAGCCAGTGCAGGGCAAAGAGGTTCCTCTGGAATGACTGAGACATCTGGGGGACTCTTGGAATGGTGGTACGACCATGGAGTTCCTCTCGCCTTTCCTGTTGAGAGTGCCTCCTCTTGAGATGCGACGGGAACGCCGGGAATTCTTTCCCGTTGAAAGCAGGGAAAGGATCCCTCATCTCGAGCTCCGAGGGGGATACGGGGCTCCTCTGGATGTGGACGGGACCATCTGGCTTCCTCTCTAGTGGAGACGGGTATGGCGGTGAACTTCTTGAGTTGCAGCAAGGGTGTGAAAGACCCTTTCGAAGTTCCAGAGTTTAGGTGTCATTAGTCTCCAGACGCCTCATCGGAAATAGGCCTCATCTTGCCTGGAAGGGAGAACTTCCTGGATTTTCTCGAGTTGCGGCAGGTGTTCTCGAGTTTCGACGGGGACCTAAGGGACCCGCCCTGGAAGCCTCAGGAGAGGCCAGTCCCCATGCGAGGTGCTAGGGGGACTCTCGGGATTCCTCTCCCGTCGATACCGGGGCCAAAAACCTTGTGTGGAGTCAGGGCCGGAACTGAGGATTCCTCTCAGGGGCTGGCATGGATCTGTGGGTACTTCTGAGGTCTCCCCAGGGGAGTCAGGCCTCGTCTCGAGTCGGGGCATGCACGTGCGCTTTCCTTCCAGGCTGTAGCAGCAAGGTCACGCTTCCCGTCGCGTGGATCAAAGGATCTGTGGTTTTCCCTCGAGGCTTTCCCTCGAGGCTTTCCCACAGGGCTGTCCAACGTGCCACCGTGGTGTGAGTCGATCCTCGGCGTGAAAGATGAGCCAGTGCAGGGCAAAGAGCTTCCTCTGGAATGGACTGAGACATCTGGGGGACTCTTGGAATGCTGGTACGACCATGGAGTTCCTCTCGCCTTTCCTGTTGAGAGTGCTTCCTCTTGAGATGCGACGGGAACGCCGGGAATTCTTTCCCGTTGAAAGCAGGGAAAGGATCCCTCATCTCGAGCTCCGAGGGGGAAACGGGGCTCCTCTGGATGCGGGCGGGACCATCGTGCTTCCTGTCGAGTGGAGACGGGTATGGCGGTGAACTTCTTGAGTTGCAGCAAGGGTGTGAAAGACCCTTTCGAAGTTCCAGAGGTTAGGTGTCATTAGTCTCCAGACGCCTCATCGGAAATAGGCCTCATCTCGCCTGGAAGGGAGAACTTGCTGGATTTTCTCGAGTTGCGGCAGGTGTTCTCGAGTTACCACGGGACCTAAGGGACCCGCCCTGGAGGCCTCAGGAGAAGCCAGTCCCCATGCGAGGTGCTAGGGGGCCTCTCGGGATTCCTCTCCCGTCGATACCGGGGCCAAAAACCTTGTGTGGAGTCAGGGCCGGAAACGAGGATTCCTCTCAGGGGCTGACATGGATCTTTGGGTACTTCTGGAGTCTCCCCAGGGAATCAGACCTCGTCTCGAGTGGGGGCATGCACGTGTGCTTTCCTTCCTGGCTGTAGCAGCAATGTCACGCTTCCGATCGCTTGGATGAACGGTTATGTGGTTTTCCCTCGAGGCTTTCCCTCGAGGCTTTCCCACAGGGCTGTCCCACGTGGCACCGTGGTGTGAGTCGATCCTCGGCGTGAAAGATGAGCCAGTGCAAGGCAAAGAGATTCCTCTGGAATGGACTGAGACATCTGGGGGACTCTTGGAATGATGGTACGACCATGGAGTTTCTCTCGCCTTTCCTGTTGAGAGTGCCTCCTCTTGAGATGCGACGGGAACGCCGGGAATTCTTTCCCGTTGAAAGCAGGGAAAGGATCCCTCATCTCGAGCTCCGAGGGGGAAACGGGGCTCCTCTGGATGTGGGCGGGACCGTCGTGCTTCCTCTCGAGTGGAGACGGGTATGGCGGTGAACTTCTTGAGTTGCAGCAAGGGTGTGAAAGACCCTTTCGAAGTTCCAGAGGTTAGGTGTCATTAGTCTCCAGACGCCTCATCGGAAATAGGCCTCATCTCGCCTGGAAGGGAGAACTTGCTGGATTTTCTCGAGTTGCGGCAGGTGTTCTCGAGTTACGACGGGGACCTCATGGACCCGACCTGGTGACCTCAGGAGAGGCCAGTCCCCATGCGAGGTGCTAGGGGGCCTCTCGGGATTCCTCTCCCGTCGATACCGGGGCCAAAAACCTTGTGTGGAGTCAGGGCCGGAACCGAGGATTCCTCTTAGGGGCTGACATGGATCTTTGGGTACTTCTGGAGTCTCCCCAGGGAATCAGACCTCGTCTCGAGTGGGGGCATGCACGTGTGCTTTCCTTCCTGGCTGTAGGAGCAATGTCACGCTTCCCGTCGCTTGGATCAACGGATATGTGGTTTTCCCTCGAGGCTTTCCCTCGAGGCTTTCCCACAGGGGTGTCCCACGTGCCACCGTGGTGTGAGTCAATCCTCGACGTGAAAGATGAGCCAGTGCAGGGCAAAGAGCTTCCTCTGGAATGGACTGAGACATCTCGGGGACTCTTGGAATGGTGGTACTACCATGGAGTTCCTCTCGCCTTTCCTGTTGAGAGTGCCTCCTCTTGAGATGCGACGGGAACGCCGGGAATTCTTTCCCGTTGAAAGCAGGGAAAGGATCACTCATTTCGAGCTACGAGGGGGAAACGGGGCTCCTCTGGATGTGGGCGGGACCATCGTGCTTCCTCTCGAGTGGAGACGGGTATGGCGGTGAACTTCTTGAGTTGCAGCAAGGGTGTGAAAGACCCTTTCGAAGTTCCAGAGGTTAGGTGTCATTAGTCTCCAGACGCCTCATCGGAAATAGGCCTCATCTCGCCTGGAAGGGAGAACTTCCTGGATTTTCTCGAGTTGCGGCAGGTGTTCTCGAGTTACGACGGGGACCTCAGGGACCCGCCCTGGTGGCCTCAGGAGAGGCCATTCCCCATGCGAGGTGCTAGGTTGCCTCTTGGGTTTCCTCTCCCGTCGATACCGGGGCCAAAAAGTTTGTGTGGAGTCAGGGCCGGAACCGAGGATTCCTCTCAGGGGCTGACATGGATCTTTGGGTACTTCTGGAGTCTCCCCAGGGGAGTCAGGCCTCGTCTCGAGTGGGGTCATGCACGTGCGCTTCCCTCCAGTCTGTAGCAGCAATGTCACGCTTCCCGTCGCGTTGATCAAAGGATCTGAGGTTTTCCCTCGAGGCTTTCCCTTGAGGCTTTCCCACAGGGCTGTCCCACGTGCCACCGTGGTGTGATTCGATCCTCGGCGTGAAAGATGAGCCAGTGCAGGGCAAAGAGGTTCCTCTGGAATGACTGAGACATCTGGGGGACTCTTGGAATGGTGGTACGACCATGGAGTTCCTCTCGCCTTTCCTGTTGAGAGTGCCTCCTCTTGAGATGCGACGGGAACGCCGGGAATTCTTTCCCGTTGAAAGCAGGGAAAGGATCCCTCATCTCGAGCTCCGAGGGGGATACGGGGCTCCTCTGGATGTGGACGGGACCATCTGGCTTCCTCTCTAGTGGAGACGGGTATGGCGGTGAACTTCTTGAGTTGCAGCAAGGGTGTGAAAGACCCTTTCGAAGTTCCAGAGTTTAGGTGTCATTAGTCTCCAGACGCCTCATCGGAAATAGGCCTCATCTTGCCTGGAAGGGAGAACTTCCTGGATTTTCTCGAGTTGCGGCAGGTGTTCTCGAGTTTCGACGGGGACCTAAGGGACCCGCCCTGGAAGCCTCAGGAGAGGCCAGTCCCCATGCGAGGTGCTAGGGGGACTCTCGGGATTCCTCTCCCGTCGATACCGGGGCCAAAAACCTTGTGTGGAGTCAGGGCCGGAACTGAGGATTCCTCTCAGGGGCTGGCATGGATCTGTGGGTACTTCTGAGGTCTCCCCAGGGGAGTCAGGCCTCGTCTCGAGTCGGGGCATGCACGTGCGCTTTCCTTCCAGGCTGTAGCAGCAAGGTCACGCTTCCCGTCGCGTGGATCAAAGGATCTGTGGTTTTCCCTCGAGGCTTTCCCTCGAGGCTTTCCCACAGGGCTGTCCAACGTGCCACCGTGGTGTGAGTCGATCCTCGGCGTGAAAGATGAGCCAGTGCAGGGCAAAGAGCTTCCTCTGGAATGGACTGAGACATCTGGGGGACTCTTGGAATGCTGGTACGACCATGGAGTTCCTCTCGCCTTTCCTGTTGAGAGTGCTTCCTCTTGAGATGCGACGGGAACGCCGGGAATTCTTTCCCGTTGAAAGCAGGGAAAGGATCCCTCATCTCGAGCTCCGAGGGGGAAACGGGGCTCCTCTGGATGCGGGCGGGACCATCGTGCTTCCTGTCGAGTGGAGACGGGTATGGCGGTGAACTTCTTGAGTTGCAGCAAGGGTGTGAAAGACCCTTTCGAAGTTCCAGAGGTTAGGTGTCATTAGTCTCCAGACGCCTCATCGGAAATAGGCCTCATCTCGCCTGGAAGGGAGAACTTGCTGGATTTTCTCGAGTTGCGGCAGGTGTTCTCGAGTTACCACGGGACCTAAGGGACCCGCCCTGGAGGCCTCAGGAGAAGCCAGTCCCCATGCGAGGTGCTAGGGGGCCTCTCGGGATTCCTCTCCCGTCGATACCGGGGCCAAAAACCTTGTGTGGAGTCAGGGCCGGAAACGAGGATTCCTCTCAGGGGCTGACATGGATCTTTGGGTACTTCTGGAGTCTCCCCAGGGAATCAGACCTCGTCTCGAGTGGGGGCATGCACGTGTGCTTTCCTTCCTGGCTGTAGCAGCAATGTCACGCTTCCGATCGCTTGGATGAACGGTTA
The DNA here is from genome assembly GCF_032405125.1 of Capricornis sumatraensis. NCBI lineage: Eukaryota > Metazoa > Chordata > Mammalia > Artiodactyla > Bovidae > Capricornis > Capricornis sumatraensis. Next base: position 6,829,379 of record NW_027184612.1, read on the forward strand.
TGTGGTTTTCCCTCGAGGCTTTCCCTCGAGGCTTTCCCACAGGGCTGTCCCACGTGGCACCGTGGTGTGAGTCGATCCTCGGCGTGAAAGATGAGCCAGTGCAAGGCAAAGAGATTCCTCTGGAATGGACTGAGACATCTGGGGGACTCTTGGAATGATGGTACGACCATGGAGTTTCTCTCGCCTTTCCTGTTGAGAGTGCCTCCTCTTGAGATGCGACGGGAACGCCGGGAATTCTTTCCCGTTGAAAGCAGGGAAAGGATCCCTCATCTCGAGCTCCGAGGGGGAAACGGGGCTCCTCTGGATGTGGGCGGGACCGTCGTGCTTCCTCTCGAGTGGAGACGGGTATGGCGGTGAACTTCTTGAGTTGCAGCAAGGGTGTGAAAGACCCTTTCGAAGTTCCAGAGGTTAGGTGTCATTAGTCTCCAGACGCCTCATCGGAAATAGGCCTCATCTCGCCTGGAAGGGAGAACTTGCTGGATTTTCTCGAGTTGCGGCAGGTGTTCTCGAGTTACGACGGGGACCTCATGGACCCGACCTGGTGACCTCAGGAGAGGCCAGTCCCCATGCGAGGTGCTAGGGGGCCTCTCGGGATTCCTCTCCCGTCGATACCGGGGCCAAAAACCTTGTGTGGAGTCAGGGCCGGAACCGAGGATTCCTCTTAGGGGCTGACATGGATCTTTGGGTACTTCTGGAGTCTCCCCAGGGAATCAGACCTCGTCTCGAGTGGGGGCATGCACGTGTGCTTTCCTTCCTGGCTGTAGGAGCAATGTCACGCTTCCCGTCGCTTGGATCAACGGATATGTGGTTTTCCCTCGAGGCTTTCCCTCGAGGCTTTCCCACAGGGGTGTCCCACGTGCCACCGTGGTGTGAGTCAATCCTCGACGTGAAAGATGAGCCAGTGCAGGGCAAAGAGCTTCCTCTGGAATGGACTGAGACATCTCGGGGACTCTTGGAATGGTGGTACTACCATGGAGTTCCTCTCGCCTTTCCTGTTGAGAGTGCCTCCTCTTGAGATGCGACGGGAACGCCGGGAATTCTTTCCCGTTGAAAGCAGGGAAAGGATCCCTCATTTCGAGCTACGAGGGGGAAACGGGGCTCCTCTGGATGTGGGCGGGACCATCGTGCTTCCTCTCGAGTGGAGACGGGTATGGCGGTGAACTTCTTGAGTTGCAGCAAGGGTGTGAAAGACCCTTTCGAAGTTCCAGAGGTTAGGTGTCATTAGTCTCCAGACGCCTCATCGGAAATAGGCCTCATCTCGCCTGGAAGGGAGAACTTCCTGGATTTTCTCGAGTTGCGGCAGGTGTTCTCGAGTTACGACGGGGACCTCAGGGACCCGCCCTGGTGGCATCAGGAGAGGCCATTCCCCATGCGAGGTGCTAGGTTGCCTCTTGGGTTTCCTCTCCCGTCGATACCGGGGCCAAAAAGTTTGTGTGGAGTCAGGGCCGGAACCGAGGATTCCTCTCAGGGGCTGACATGGATCTTTGGGTACTTCTGGAGTCTCCCCAGGGGAGTCAGGCCTCGTCTCGAGTGGGGTCATGCACGTGCGCTTCCCTCCAGTCTGTAGCAGCAATGTCACGCTTCCCGTCGCGTTGATCAAAGGATCTGAGGTTTTCCCTCGAGGCTTTCCCTTGAGGCTTTCCCACAGGGCTGTCCCACGTGCCACCGTGGTGTGATTCGATCCTCGGCGTGAAAGATGAGCCAGTGCAGGGCAAAGAGTTTCCTCTGGAATGACTGAGACATCTGGGGGACTCTTGGAATGGTGGTACGACCATGGAGTTCCTCTCGCCTTTCCTGTTGAGAGTGCCTCCTCTTGAGATGCGACGGGAACGCCGGGAATTCTTTCCCGTTGAAAGCAGGGAAAGGATCCCTCATCTCGAGCTCCGAGGGGGATACGGGGCTCCTCTGGATGTGGACGGGACCATCTGGCTTCCTCTCTAGTGGAGACGGGTATGGCGGTGAACTTCTTGAGTTGCAGCAAGGTTGTGAAAGACCCTTTCGAAGTTCCAGAGTTTAGGTGTCATTAGTCTCCAGACGCCTCATCGGAAATAGGCCTCATCTTGCCTGGAAGGGAGAACTTCCTGGATTTTCTCGAGTTGCGGCAGGTGTTCTCGAGTTTCGACGGGGACCTAAGGGACCTGCCCTGGAAGCCTCAGGAGAGGCCAGTCCCCATGCGAGGTGCTAGGGGGCCTCTCGGGATTCCTCTCCCGTCGATACCGGGGCCAAAAACCTTGTGTGGAGTCAGGGCCGGAAACGAGGATTCCTCTCAGGGGCTGACATGGATCTTTGGGTACTTCTGGAGTCTCCCCAGGGAATTACACCTCGTCTCGAGTGGGGGCATGCACGTGTGCTTTCCTTCCTGGCTCTAGCAGCAATGTCACGCTTCCCGTCGCTTGGATCAACGGATATGTGGTTTTCCCTCGAGGGTCTCCCTCGAGGCTTTCCCACAGGGCTGTCCCACGTGCCACCGTGGTGTGAGTCGATCCTCGGCGTGAAAGATGAGCCAGTGCAGGGCAAAGAGGTTCCCCTGGACTGGACTGAGACCTCTGGGGGACTCTTGGAATGGTGGTACGACCATGGAGTTCCTCTCGCCTTTCCTGTTCATAGTGCCTATTCTTGAGATGCGACGGTAACGCCGGGAATTCTTTCCCGTTGAAAGCAGGGAAAGGATCCCTCATCTCGAGCTACGAGGGGGAAAAGGGGCTCCTCTGGATGTGGGCGGGACCATCATGCTTCCTCTCGAGTGGAAGCGGGTATGGCGGTGAACTTCTTGATTTGCAGCAAGGGTGTGAAAGACCCTTTCGAAGTTCCAGAGGTTAGGTGTCATTAGTCTCCAAACGCCTCATCGGAAATAGGCCTTATCTCGCCTGGAAGGGTGAACTTCCTGGATTTTCTCGAGTTGCGGCAGGTGTTCTCGAGTTACGACGGGGACCTCAGGGACCCGCCCTGGTGGCCTCATGAGAGTCCAGTCCCCATGCGAGTTGCGAGGGGGCCTCTCGGGATTCCTCTCCCGTCGATACCGGGGCCAAAAACCTTGAGTGGAGTCAGGGCCGGAACCGAGGATTCCTCTCAGGGGCTGACATGGATCTTTGGGTGCTTCTGGAGTCTCCCCAGGGAAGTCAGGCCTCGTCTCGTGTGGGGGCATGCACGTGCGCTTTCCTTCCAGGCTGTAGCAGCAATGTCACGCTTCCCGTGGCGTAGATCAAAGGATCTGTGGTTTCCCTCGAGGCTCTCCCTCGAGGCTTTCCCACAGGGCTGTCCCACGTGCAACCGTGGTGTGCGTCGATCCTCGGAGTGAAAGATGAGCCAGTGCAGGGCAAAGAGGTTCCTCGGGAATGGACTGAGACATCTGGGGGACTCTTGGAATGGTGGTACGACCATGGAGTTCCTCTCGCCTTTCCTGTTGAGAGTGCCTCCTCTTAGGATGCGACGGGAACGCCGGGAATTCATTCCCGTTGAAAGCAGGGAAAGGATCCCTCATCTCGAGCTCCGAGGGGGAAACGGGGCTCCTCTGGATGTGGGCGGGACCATCGTGCTTCCTCTCGAGTGGAGACGGGTATGGCGGTGAACTTCTTGAGTTGCAGCAAGGGTGTGAAAGACCCTTTGGAAGTTCCAGAGGTTAGGTGTAATTAGTCTCCAGACACCTCATCGAAAATAGGCCTCATCTCGCCTGAAAAGGGAGAACTTCCTGGATTTTCTCGAGTTGCGGCAGGTGTTCTCGAGTAACGACGGGGACCTCAGGGACCCGCCCTGGTGGCTTCAGGAGAAGCCAGTCCCCATGCGAGTTGCTAGGGGGCCTCTGGGGATTTCTCTCCCGTCGATACCGGGGCCAAAAACCTTGTGTGGAGTCAGGGCCAGAACCGAGGATTCCTCTCAGGGGTGACATGGATCTTTGGGTACTTCTGGAGTCTCCCCAGGGGAGTCAGGCCTCGTCTCGAGTGGGGGCATGCACGTGCACTTTCCTTCCAGGCTGTAGCAGCAATGTCACGCTTCCCGTGGCGTGGATCATAGGATCTGTGCTTTTCCCTCGAGGCTTTCCCTCGAGGCTTTCCCACAGGGCTGTCCCTCGTGCCACCGTGGTGTGAGTCGATCCTCGGCGTGAAAGATGAGCCAGTGCAGGGCAAAGAGGTTCCTCTGGAATGGACTGAGACATCTGGTGGACTCTTGGAATGGTGGTACGACCATGGAGTTCCTCTCGCCTTTCCTGTTGAGAGTGCCTCCTCTTGAGATGCGACGGGAAGGCCGGGAATTCTTTCCCGTTGAAAGCAGGGAAAGGATCCCTCATCTCGAGCTCCGAGGGGGAAACGGGGCTCCTCTGGATGTGGGCGGGACCATCGTGCTTCCTCTCGAGTGGAGACGGGTATGGCGGTGAACTTCTTGAGTTGCAGCAAGGGTGTGAAAGACCCTTTCGAAGTTCCAGAGGTTAGGTGTCATTAGTCTCCAGACGCTTCATCGGAAATAGGCCTCATCTCGCCTGGAAGGGAGAACTTCCTGGATTTTCTCGAGTTGCGGCAGGTGTTCTCGAGTTACGACGGGGACCTCAGGGACCCGCCCGGGTGGCCTCAGGAGAGGCCAGTCCCCATGCGAGTTGCTAGGGGGCCTCTCGGGATTCCTCTCCCGTCGATACCGGGGCCAAAAACCTTGTGTGGAGTCAGGGCCGGAACCGAGGATTCCTCTCAGGGGCTGACATGGATCTTTGGGTACTTCTGGAGTCTCCCCAGGGGAGTCAGGCCTCGTCTCGAGAGGGGGCATGCACGTGCGCTTTCCTTCCAGGCTGTAGCAGCAATGTCACGCTTCCCGTCGCATGGATCAAAGGATCTGTGGTTTTCCCTCGAGCCTTTCCCTCGAGGCTTTCCCACAGGGCTCTCCCACGTGCCACCGTGGTGTGAGTCGATCCTCGGCGTGAAAGATTAGCCAGTGCAGGGCAAAGAGGTTCCTCTGGAATGGACTGAGACATCTGGGGGACTCTTGGAATGGTGGTACGACCATGGAGTTCCTCTCCTCTTTCCTGTTGAGAGTGCCTCCTCTTGAGATGCGACGGGAATGCCGGGAATTCTTTCTCGTTGAAAGCAGGGAAAGGATCCCTCATCTCGAGCTCCGAGGGGGAAACGGGGCTCCTCTGGATGTGGGCGGGACCATCGTGCTTCCTCTCGAGTGGAGACGGGTATAGCGGTGAACTTCTTGAGTTGCAGCAAGGGTGTGAAAGACCCTTTCGAAGTTCCAGAGGTTAGGTGTCATTAATCTCCAGACACCTCATCGGAAATAGGCCTCATCTCGCCTGGAAGGGAGAACTTCCTGGATTTTCTCGAGTTGCGGCAGGTGTTCTCGAGTTACGACGGGGACCTCAGGGACCCGCCCTGGTGGCCTCAGGAGAGGCCAGTCCCCATGCGTGTTGCTAGGGGGCCTCTCGGGATTCCTCTCCCGTCGATACCGGGGCCAAAATCCTTGTGTGGATTCAAGGCCGGAACCGAGGATTCCTCTCAGGGGCTGACATGGATCTTTGGGTACTTCTGGAGTCTCCCCAGGGGAGTCAGGCCTCGTCTCGAGTGGGGGCATGCACGTGCGCTTTCCTTCCAGGCTCTAGCAGCAATGTCACGCTTCCCGTGGCGTGGATCAAAGGATCTGTGGTTTTCCCTCGAGGCTTTCCCTCGAGGCTTTCCCACAGGGCTGTCCCACGTGCCACCGTGGTGTGAGTCGATCCTCGGCGTGAAAGATGAGCCAGTGCAGGGCAAAGAGCTTCCTCTGGAATGGACTGAGACATCTGGGGGACTCTTGGAATGGTGGTACAACCATGGAGTTCCTCTCGCCTTTCCTGTTGAGAGTGCCTCCTCTTGAGCTGCCACGGGAACGCCGGGAATTCTTTCCCGTTGAAAGCAGGGAAAGGATCCCTCATCTCGAGCTATGAGGGGAAAACGGGGCTCCTCTGGATGTGGGCGGGACCATCGTGCTTCCTCTCGAGTGGAGACGGGTATGGCGGTGAACTTCTTGAGTTGCAGCAAGGGTGTGAAAGACCCTTTCGAAGTTCCAGAGGTTAGGTGTCATTAGTCTCCAGACGCCTCATCGGAAATAGGCCTCATCTCGCCTGGAAGGGAGAACTTCCTGGATTTTCTCGAGTTGCGGCAGGTGTTCTAGAGTTACGACGGGGACCTCAGGGACCCGCCCTGGTGGCCTCAGGAGAGGCCAGTCCCCATGCGTGTTGCTAGGGGGCCTCTCGGGATTCCTCTCCCGTCGTTACCGGGGCCAAAAACCTTGTGTGGATTCAAGGCCGGAACCGAGGATTCCTCTCAGGGGCTGACATGGATCTTTGGGTTCTTCTGGAGTCTCCCCAGGGGAGTCAGGCCTCGTCTCGAGTGGGGGCATGCACGTGCGCTTTCCTTCCAGGCTGTAGCAGCAATGTCACGCTTCCCGTCGCGTGGAACATAGGATCTGTGGTTTTCCCTCAAGGCTTTCCCTCCAGGCTTTCCCACAGGGCTGTCCCACGTGCCACCGTGGTGTGAGTCGATCCTCGGCGTGAAAGATGAGCCAGTGCAGGGCAAAGAGGTTCCTCTGGAATGGACTGAGACATCTGGGGGACTCTTGGAATGGTGGTACGACCATGGAGTTCCTCTCGCCTTTCCTGTTGAGAGTGCCTCCTCTTGAGATGCGACGGGAACGCCGGGAATTCTTTCCCGTTGAAATCAGGGAAAGGATCCCTCATCTCGAGCTCCGAGGGGGAAACGGGGCTCCTCTGGATGTGGGCGGGACCATCGTGCTTCCTCTCGAGTGGAGACGGGTATGGCGGTGAACTTCTTGAGTTGCAGCAAGGGTGTGAAAGACCCTTTCGAAGTTCCAGAGGTTAGGTGTCATTAGTCTCCAGACGCCTCATCGGAAATAGGCCTCATCTCGCCTGGAAGGGAGAACTTCCTGGATTTTCTCGAGTTGCGGCAGGTGTTCTCGAGTTACGACGGGGACCTCAGGGACCCGCCCTGGTGGCCTCAGGAGAGGCCAGTCCCCATGCGAGTTGCAAGGGGGCCTCTCGGGATTCCTCTCCCGTCGATACCGGGGCCAAAAACTTTGTGTGGAGTCAGAGCCGGAACCGAGGATTCCTCTCAGGGGCTGACATGGATCTTTGGGTACTTCTGGAGTCTCCCCTGGGGAGTCAGGCCTCGTCTCGAGTGGGGGCATGCACGTGCGCTTTCCTTCCAGGCTGTAGCAGCAATGTCACGCTTCCCGTCGCGTGGATCAAAGGATCTGTGGTTTTCCCTCGAGGCTTTCCCTCCAGGCTTTCCCACAGGGCTGTCCCACGTGCCACCGTGGTGTGAGTCGATCCTCGGCGTGAAAGATGAGCCAGTGCAGGGCAAAGAGGTTCCTCTGGAATGGACTGAGACATCTGGGGGACTCTTGGAATGGTGGTACGACCATGGAGTTCCTCTCGCCTTTCCTGTTGAGAGTGCCTCCTCTTCAGATGGGACGGGAACGTCGGGAATTCTTTCCCGTTGAAAGCAGGGAAAGGATCCCTCATCTCGAGCTCCGAGGGGAAAACGGGGCTCCTCTGGATGTGGGCGGGACCATCTTGCTTCCTCTCGAGTGGAGACGGGAATGGCGGTGAACTTCTTGAGTTGCAGCAAGGGTGTGAAAGACCCTTTCCAAGTTCCAGAGGTTAGGTGTCATTAGTCTCCAGACACCTCATCGAAAATAGGCCTCATCTCGCCTGGAAGGGAGAACTTCCTGGATTTTCTCGAGTTGCGGCAGGTGTTCTCGAGTAACGACGGGGACCTCAGGGACCCGCCCTGGTGGCTTCAGGAGAAGCCAGTCCCCATGCGAGTTGCTAGGGGGCCTCTGGGGATTCCTCTCCCGTCGATACCGGGGCCAAAAACCTTGTGTGGAGTCAGGGCCGGAACCGAGGATTCCTCTCAGGGGTGACATGGATCTTTGGGTACTTCTGGAGTCTCCCCAGGGGAGTCAGGCCTCGTCTCGAGTGGGGGCATGCACGTGCACTTTCCTTCCAGGCTGTAGCAGCAATGTCACGCTTCCCGTGGCGTGGATCATAGGATCTGTGCTTTTCCCTCGAGGCTTTCCCTCGAGGCTTTCCCACAGGGCTGTCCCTCGTGCCACCGTGGTGTGAGTCGATCCTCGGCGTGAAAGATGAGCCAGTGCAGGGCAAAGAGGTTCCTCTGGAATGGACTGAGACATCTGGTGGACTCTTGGAATGGTGGTACGACCATGGAGTTCCTCTCGCCTTTCCTGTTGAGAGTGCCTCCTCTTGAGATGCGACGGGAAGGCCGGGAATTCTTTCCCGTTGAAAGCAGGGAAAGGATCCCTCATCTCGAGCTCCGAGGGGGAAACGGGGCTCCTCTGGATGTGGGCGGGACCATCGTGCTTCCTCTCGAGTGGAGACGGGTATGGCGGTGAACTTCTTGAGTTGCAGCAAGGGTGTGAAAGACCCTTTCGAAGTTCCAGAGGTTAGGTGTCATTAGTCTCCAGACGCCTCATCGGAAATAGGCCTCATCTCGCCTGGAAGGGAGAACTTCCTGGATTTTCTCGAGTTGCGGCAGGTGTTCTCGAGTTACGACGGGGACCTCAGGGACCCGCCCGGGTGGCCTCAGGAGAGGCCAGTCCCCATGCGAGTTGCTAGGGGGCCTCTCGGGATTCCTCTCCCGTCGATACCGGGGCCAAAAACCTTGTGTGGAGTCAGGGCCGGAACCGAGGATTCCTCTCAGGGGCTGACATGGATCTTTGGGTACTTCTGGAGTCTCCCCAGGGGAGTCAGGCCTCGTCTCGAGAGGGGGCATGCACGTGCGCTTTCCTTCCAGGCTGTAGCAGCAATGTCACGCTTCCCGTCGCATGGATCAAAGGATCTGTGGTTTTCCCTCGAGCCTTTCCCTCGAGGCTTTCCCACAGGGCTCTCCCACGTGCCACCGTGGTGTGAGTCGATCCTCGGCGTGAAAGATTAGCCAGTGCAGGGCAAAGAGGTTCCTCTGGAATGGACTGAGACATCTGGGGGACTCTTGGAATGGTGGTACGACCATGGAGTTCCTCTCCTCTTTCCTGTTGAGAGTGCCTCCTCTTGAGATGCGACGGGAATGCCGGGAATTCTTTCTCGTTGAAAGCAGGGAAAGGATCCCTCATCTCGAGCTCCGAGGGGGAAACGGGGCTCCTCTGGATGTGGGCGGGACCATCGTGCTTCCTCTCGAGTGGAGACGGGTATAGCGGTGAACTTCTTGAGTTGCAGCAAGGGTGTGAAAGACCCTTTCGAAGTTCCAGAGGTTAGGTGTCATTAGTCTCCAGACACCTCATCGGAAATAGGCCTCATCTCGCCTGGAAGGGAGAACTTCCTGGATTTTCTCGAGTTGCGGCAGGTGTTCTCGAGTTACGACGGGGACCTCAGGGACCCGCCCTGGTGGCCTCAGGAGAGGCCAGTCCCCATGCGTGTTGCTAGGGGGCCTCTCGGGATTCCTCTCCCGTCGATACCGGGGCCAAAATCCTTGTGTGGATTCAAGGCCGGAACCGAGGATTCCTCTCAGGGGCTGACATGGATCTTTGGGTACTTCTGGAGTCTCCCCAGGGGAGTCAGGCCTCGTCTCGAGTGGGGGCATGCACGTGCGCTTTCCTTCCAGGCTCTAGCAGCAATGTCACGCTTCCCGTGGCGTGGATCAAAGGATCTGTGGTTTTCCCTCGAGGCTTTCCCTCGAGGCTTTCCCACAGGGCTGTCCCACGTGCCACCGTGGTGTGAGTCGATCCTCGGCGTGAAAGATGAGCCAGTGCAGGGCAAAGAGCTTCCTCTGGAATGGACTGAGACATCTGGGGGACTCTTGGAATGGTGGTACAACCATGGAGTTCCTCTCGCCTTTCCTGTTGAGAGTGCCTCCTCTTGAGCTGCCACGGGAACGCCGGGAATTCTTTCCCGTTGAAAGCAGGGAAAGGATCCCTCATCTCGAGCTATGAGGGGGAAACGGGGCTCCTCTGGATGTGGGCGGGACCATCGTGCTTCCTCTCGAGTGGAGACGGGTATGGCGGTGAACTTCTTGAGTTGCAGCAAGGGTGTGAAAGACCCTTTCGAAGTTCCAGAGGTTAGGTGTCATTAGTCTCCAGACGCCTCATCGGAAATAGGCCTCATCTCGCCTGGAAGGGAGAACTTCCTGGATTTTCTCGAGTTGCGGCAGGTGTTCTAGAGTTACGACGGGGACCTCAGGGACCCGCCCTGGTGGCCTCAGGAGAGGCCAGTCCCCATGCGTGTTGCTAGGGGGCCTCTCGGGATTCCTCTCCCGTCGTTACCGGGGCCAAAAACCTTGTGTGGATTCAAGGCCGGAACCGAGGATTCCTCTCAGGGGCTGACATGGATCTTTGGGTTCTTCTGGAGTCTCCCCAGGGGAGTCAGGCCTCGTCTCGAGTGGGGGCATGCACGTGCGCTTTCCTTCCAGGCTGTAGCAGCAATGTCACGCTTCCCGTCGCGTGGAACATAGGATCTGTGGTTTTCCCTCAAGGCTTTCCCTCCAGGCTTTCCCACAGGGCTGTCCCACGTGCCACCGTGGTGTGAGTCGATCCTCGGCGTGAAAGATGAGCCAGTGCAGGGCAAAGAGGTTCCTCTGGAATGGACTGAGACATCTGGGGGACTCTTGGAATGGTGGTACGACCATGGAGTTCCTCTCGCCTTTCCTGTTGAGAGTGCCTCCTCTTGAGATGCGACGGGAACGCCGGGAATTCTTTCCCGTTGAAATCAGGGAAAGGATCCCTCATCTCGAGCTCCGAGGGGGAAACGGGGCTCCTCTGGATGTGGGCGGGACCATCGTGCTTCCTCTCGAGTGGAGACGGGTATGGCGGTGAACTTCTTGAGTTGCAGCAAGGGTGTGAAAGACCCTTTCGAAGTTCCAGAGGTTAGGTGTCATTAGTCTCCAGACGCCTCATCGGAAAAAGGCCTCATCTCGCCTGGAAGGGAGAACTTCCTGGATTTTCTCGAGTTGCGGCAGGTGTTCTCGAGTTACGACGGGGACCTCAGGGACCCGCCCTGGTGGCCTCAGGAGAGGCCAGTCCCCATGCGAGTTGCAAGGGGGCCTCTCGGGATTCCTCTCCCGTCGATACCGGGGCCAAAAACTTTGTGTGGAGTCAGGGCCGGAACCGAGGATTCCTCTCAAGGGCTGACATGGATATTTGGGTACCTCTGGAGTCTCCCCAGGGGAGTCAGGCCTCGTCTCGAGTGGGGGCATGCACGTACGCTTTCCTTCCAGGCTGTAGCAGCAATGTCACGCTTCCCGTCGCGTGGATCAAAGGATCTGTGGTTTTCCCTCGAGGCTTTCCCTCGAGTCTTTCCCACAGGGCTGTCCCACGTGCCACCGTGGTGTGAGTCGATCCTCGGCGTGAAAGATGAGCCAGTGCAGGGCAAAGAGCTTCCTCTGGAATGGACTGAGACATCTGGGGGACTCTTGGAATGGTGGTACGACCATGGAGTTCCTCTCGCCTTTCCTGTTGAGAGTGCCTCCTCTTGAGATGCGACGGGAACGCCGGGAATTCTTTCCCGTTGAAAGCAGGGAAAGGATCCCTCATCTCGAGCTACGAGGGGGAATCGAAGCTCCTCTGGATGTGGGCGGAACCATTGTGCTTCCTCTCGAGTGGAGACGGGTATGGCGGTGAACTTCTTGAGTTGCAGCAAGGGTGTGAAAGACCCATTCGAAGTTCCAGAGGTTAGGTGTCATTAGTCTCCAGACGCCTCATCGGAAATAGGCCTCATCTCGCCTGGAAGGGAGAACTTCCTGGATTTTCTCGAATTGCGGCAGGTGTTCTCGAGTTACGACGGGGACCTCAGGTACCCGCCCTGGTGGCCTCAGGAGAGGCCAGTCCCCATGCGAGTTGCTAGGGGGCCTCTCGGTATTCCTCTCCCGTCGATACCGGGGCCAAAAACCTTGTGTGGAGTCAGGGCCGGAACCGAGGATTCCTCTCAGGGGCTGACATGGATCTTTGGGTACTTCTGGAGTCTCCCCAGGGGAGTCAGGCCTCGTCTCGAGTGGGGGCATGCACATGCGCTTTTCTTCCAGGCTGTAGCAGCAATGTCACGCTTCCCGTGGCGTGGATCAAAGGATCTGTGGTTTTCCCTCGAGGCTTTCCCTCGAGGCTTTCCCACAGGGCTGTCCCACTTGCCACCGTGGTGTGAGTCGATCCTCGGCGTGAAAGATGAGCCAGTGCAGGGCAAAGAGCTTCCTCTGGAATGGACTGAGACATCTGGGGGACTCTTGGAATGGTGGTACGACCATGGAGTTCCTCTCGCCTTTCCTGTTGAGAGTGCCTCCTCTTGAGATGCGACGGGAACGCCTGGAATAATTTTCCGTTGAAAGCAGGGAAAGGATCCCTCATCTCGACCTCCGAGGGGGAAACGGGGCTCCTCTGGATGTGGGCGGGACCATCGTGCTTCCTCTCGAGTGGAGACGGGTATGGAGGTGAACTTCTTGAGTTGCAGCAAGGGTGTGAAAGACCCTTTTGAAGTTCCAGAGGTTAGGTGTCATTAGTCTCCAGACACCTCATTGGAAATAGGCCTCATCTCGCCTGGAAGGGAGAACTTCCTGGATTTTCTCGAATTGCGGCAGGTGTTCTCGAGTTACGACGGGGACCTCAGGTACCCGCCCTGGTGGCCTCAGGAGAGGCCAGTCCCCATGCGAGTTGCTAGGGGGCCTCTCGGGATTCCTCTCCCGTCGATACCGGGGCCAAATTCCTTGTGTGGAGTCAGGGCCGGAACCGAGGATTCCTCTCAGGGGCTGACATGGATCTTTGGGTACTTCTGGAGTCTCCCCAGGGGAGTCAGGCCTCGTCTCGAGTGGGGGCATGAACATGCGCTTTCCTTCCAGGCAGTAGCAGCAATGTCACGCTTCCCGTGGCGTGGATCAAAGGATCTGTGGTTTTCCCTCGAGGCTTTCCCTCGAGGCTTTCCCACAGGGCTGTCCCACGTGCCACCGTGGTGTTAGTCGATCCTCGGCGTGACAGATGAGCCAGTGCAGGGCAAAGAGGTTCCTCTGGAATGGACTGAGACATCTGGGGGACTCTTGGAATGGTGGTATGACCATGGAGTTCCTCTCGCCTTTCCTGTTGAGAGTGCCTCCTCTTGAGATGCGACGGGAACGCCAGGAATTCTTTCCCGTTGAAAGAAGGGAAAGGATCCCTCATCTCGAGCTACGAGGGGGAAACGGGGCTCCTCTGGATGTGGGCGGGACCATCGTGCTTCCTCTCGAGTGGAGACGGGTATGGCGGTGAACTTCTTGAGTTGCAGCAAGGGTGTGAAAGACCCTTTCGAAGTTCCAGAGGTTAGGTGTCATTAGTCTCCAGACGCCTCATCGGAAATAGGCCTCATCTCGCCTGGAAGGGAGAACTTCCTGGATTTTCTCGAGTTGCGGCAGGTGTTCTCGATTTACGACGGGGACCTCAGGGAACCGCCCTGGTCCCTCAGGAGAGGCCAGTCCCCATGCGAGTTGCTAGGGGGCCTCTCGGGATTCCTCTCCCGTCGATACCGGGGCCAAAAACTTTGTGTGGAGTCAGGGCCGGAACCGAGGATTCCTCTCAAGGGCTGACATGGAAATTTGGGTACCTCTGGAGTCTCCCCAGGGGAGTCAGGCCTCGTCTCGAGTGGGGGCATGCACGTGCGCTTTCCTTCCAGGCTGTAGCAGCAATGTCACGCTTCCCGTCGCGTGGATCAAAGGATCTGTGGTTTTCCCTCGAGGCTTTCCCTCGAGGCTTTCCCACAGGGCTGTCCCACGTGCCACCGTGGTGTGAGTCGATCCTCGGCGTGAAAGATGAGCCAGTGCAGGGCAAAGAGCTTCCTCTGGAATGGACTGAGACATCTGGGGGACTCTTGGAATGGTGGTACGACCATGGAGTTCCTCTCGCCTTTCCTGTTGAGACTGCCTCCTCTTGAGATGCGACGGGAACGCCGGGAATTCTTTCCCGTTGAAAGCAGGGAAAGGATCCCTCATCTCGAGCTACGAGGGGGAAACGGGGCTCCTCTGGATGTGGGCGGAACCATCGTGCTTCCTCTCGAGTGGAGACGGGTATGGCGGTGAACTTCTTGAGTTGCAGCAAGGGTGTGAAAGACCCTTTCGAAGTTCCAGAGGTTAGGTGTCATTAGTCTCCAGACGCCTCATCGGAAATAGGCCTCATCTCGCCTGGAAGGGAGAACTTCCTGGATTTTCTCGAGTTGCGGCAGGTGTTCTCGAGTTACGACGGGGACCTCAGGGACCCGCCCTGGTGGCCTCAGGAGAGGCCAGTCCCCATGCGAGTTGCTAGGGGGCCTCTCGGGATTCCTCTCCCGTCGATACCGGGGTCAAAAACCTTGTGTGGAGTCGGGGCCGGAACCGAGGATTCCTCTCAGGGGCTGACATGGATCTTTGGGTACTTCTGGAGTCGCCCCAGGGGAGTCAGGTCTCGTCTCGAGTGGCGGCATGCACGTGCGCTTTCCTTCCAGGCTGTAGCAGCAATGTCACACTTCCCGTCGCGTGGATCAAAGGATCTGTGGTTTTCCCTCGAGGCTTTCCCTCGAGGCTTTCCCACAGGGCTGTCCCACGTGCCACCGTGGTGTGAGTCGATCCTCGGCGTGAAAGATGAGCCTGTGCAGGGCAAAGAGCTTCCTCTGGAATGGACTGAGACATCTGGGGGACTCTTGGAATGGTGGTACGACCATGGAGTTCCTCTCGTCTTTCCTGTTGAGAGTGCCTCCTCTTGAGATGCGACGGGAATGCCGGGAATTCTTTCTCGTTGAAAGCAGGGAAAGGATCCCTCATCTCGAGCTCCGAGGGGGAAACGGGGCTCCTCTGGATGTGGGCGGGACCATCGTGCTTCCTCTCGAGTGGAGACGGGTATAGCGGTGAACTTCTTGAGTTGCAGCAAGGGTGTGAAAGACCCTTTCGAAGTTCCAGAGGTTAGGTGTCATTAGTATCCAGACACCTCATCGGAAATAGGCCTCATCTCGCCTGGAAGGGAGAACTTCCTGGATTTTCTCGAGTTGCGGCAGGTGTTCTCGAGTTACGACGGGGACCTCAGGGACCCGCCCTGGTGGCCTCAGGAGAGGCCAGTCCCCATGCGTGTTGCTAGGGGGCCTCTCGGGATTCCTCTCCCGTCGATACCGGGGCCAAAATCCTTGTGTGGATTCAAGGCCGGAACCGAGGATTCCTCTCAGGGGCTGACATGGATCTTTGGGTACTTCTGGAGTCTCACCAGGGGAGTCAGGCCTCGTCTCGAGTGGGGGCATGCACGTGCGCTTTCCTTCCAGGCTGTAGCAGCAATGTCACGCTTCCCGTCGCGTGGATCAAAGGATCTGTGGTTTTCCCTCGAGGCTTTCCCTCGAGGCTTTCCCACAGGGCTGTCCCACGTGCCACCGTGGTGTGAGTCGATCCTCGGCGTGAAAGATGAGCCAGTGCAGGGCAAAGAGCTTCCTCTGGAATGGACTGAGACATCTGGGGGACTCTTGGAATGGTGGTACAACCAAGGAGTTCCTCTCGCCTTTCCTGTTGAGAGTGCCTCCTCTTGAGCTGCCACGGGAACGCCGGGAATTCTTTCCCGTTGAAAGCAGGGAAAGGATCCCTCATCTCGAGCTATGAGGGGGAAACGGGGCTCCTCTGGATGTGGGCGGGACCATCGTGCTTCCTCTCGAGTGGAGACGGGTATGGCAGTGAACTTCTTGAGTTGCAGCAAGGGTGTGAAAGACCCTTTCGAAGTTCCAGAGGTTAGGTGTCATTAGTCTCCAGACGCCTCATCGGAAATAGGCCTCATCTCGCCTGGAAGGGAGAACTTCCTGGATTTTCTCGAGTTGCGGCAGGTGTTCTAGAGTTACGACGGGGACCTCAGGGACCCGCCCTGGTGGCCTCAGGAGAGGCCAGTCCCCATGCGTGTTGCTAGGGGGCCTCTCGGGATTCCTCTCCCGTCGTTACCGGGGCCAAAAACCTTGTGTGGATACAAGGCCGGAACCGAGGATTCCTCTCAGGGGCTGACATGGATCTTTGGGTTCTTCTGGAGTCTCCCCAGGGGAGTCAGGCCTCGTCTCGAGTGGGGGCATGCACGTGCGCTTTCCTTCCAGGCTGTAGCAGCAATGTCACGCTTCCCGTCGCGTGGATCAAAGGATCTGTGCTTTTCCCTCGAGGCTTTCCCTCGAGGCTTTCCCACAGGGCTGTCCCTCGTGCCACCGTGGTGTGAGTCGATCCTCGGCGTGAAAGATGAGCCAGTGCAGGGCAAAGAGGTTCCTCTGGAATGGACTGAGACATCTGGTGGACTCTTGGAATGGTGGTACGACCATGGAGTTCCTCTCGCCTTTCCTGTTGAGAGTGCCTCCTCTTGAGATGCGACGGGAACGCCGGGAATTCTTTCCCGTTGAAAGCAGGGAAAGGATCCCTCATCTCGAGCTACGAGGGGGAAACGGGGCTCCTCTGGATGTGGGCGGGACCATCGTGCTTCCTCTCGAGTGGAGACGGGTATGGCGGTGAACTTCTTGAGTTGCAGCAAGGGTGTGAAAGACCCTTTCGAAGTTCCAGAGGTTAGGTGTCATTAGTCTCCAGACGCCTCATCGGAAATAGGCCTCATCTTGCCTGGAAGGGAGAACTTCCTGGATTTTCTCGAGTTGCGGCAGGTGTTCTCGAGTTACGACGGGGACCTCAGGGACGCGCCTTGGTGGCCTCAGGAGAGGCCAGTCCCCATGCGTGTTACTAGGGGGCCTCTCGGGATTCCTCTCCCGTCGATACCGGGGCCAAAATCCTTGTGTGGATTCAAGGCCGGAACCGAGGATTCCTCTCAGGGGCTGACATGGATCTTTGGGTACTTCTGGAGTCTCCCCAGGGGAGTCAGGCCTCGTCTCGAGTGGGGGCATGCACGTGCGCTTTCCTTCCAGGCTGTAGCAGCAATGTCACGCTTCCCGTCGCGTGGATCAAAGGATCTGTGGTTTTCCCTCGAGGCTTTCCCTCGAGGCTTTCCCACAGGGCTGTCCCACGTGCCACCGTGGTGTGAGTCGATCCTCGGCGTGAAAGATGAGCCAGTGCAGGGCAAAGAGCTTCCTCTGGAATGGACTGAGACATCTGGGGGACTCTTGGAATGGTGGTACAACCATGGAGTTCCTCTCGCCTTTCCTGTTGAGAGTGCCTCCTCTTGAGCTGCGACGGGAACGCCGGGAATTCTTTCCCGTTGAAAGCAGGGAAAGGATCCCTCATCTCGAGCTACGAGGGGGAAACGGGGCTCCTCTGGATGTGGGCGGGACCATCGTGCTTCCTCTCGAGTGGAGACGGGTATGGCGGTGAACTTCTTGAGTTGCAGCAAGGGTGTGAAAGACCATTTCGAAGTTCCAGAGGTTAGGTGTCATTAGTCTCCAGACGCCTCATCGGAAATAGGCCTCATCTCGCCTGGAAGGGAGAACTTCCTGGATTTTCTCGAGTTGCGGCAGGTGTTCTCGAGTTACGACGGGGACCTCAGGGACCCGCCCTGGTGGCCTCAGGAGAGGCCAGTCCCCATGCGAGTTGCTATGGGGCCTCTCGGGATTACTCTCCCGTCGATACCGGGGCCAAAAACCTTGTGTGGAGTCGGGGACGGAACCGAGGATTCCTCTCAGGGGCTGACATGGATCTTTGGGTACTTCTGGAGTCTCCCCAGGGGAGTCAGGCCTCGTCTCGAGTGGGGGCATGCACGTGCGCTTTCCTTCCAGGCTGTAGCAGCAATGTCACGCTTCCCGTCGCGTGGAACATAGGATCTGTGGTTTTCCCTCAAGGCTTTCCCTCCAGGCTTTCCCACAGGGCTGTCCCACGTGCCACCGTGGTGTGAGTCGATCCTCGGCGTGAAAGATGAGCCAGTGCAGGGCAAAGAGGTTCCTCTGGAATGGACTGAGACATCTGGGGGACTCTTGGAATGGTGGTACGACCATGGAGTTCCTCTCGCCTTTCCTGTTGAGAGTGCCTCCTCTTGAGATGCGACGGGAACGCCGGGAATTCTTTCCCGTTATAAGCAGGGAAAGGATCCCTCATCTCGAGCTACGAGGGGGAATCGGAGCTCCTCTGGATGTGGGCGGAACCATTGTGCTTCCTCTCGAGTGGAGACGGGTATGGCGGTGAACTTCTTGAGTTGCAGCAAGGGTGTGAAAGACCCATTCGAAGTTCCAGAGGTTAGGTGTCATTAGTCTCCAGACTCCTCATCGGAAATAGGCCTCATCTCGCCTGGAAGGGAGAACTTCCTGGATTTTCTCGAATTGCGGCAGGTGTTCTCGAGTTACGACGGGGACCTCAGGTACCCGCCCTGGTGGCCTCAGGAGAGGCCAGTCCCCATGCGAGTTGCTAGGGGGCCTCTCGGTATTCCTCTCCCGTCGATACCGGGGCCAAAAACCTTGTGTGGAGTCAGGGCCGGATCCGAGGATTCCTCTCAGGGGCTGACATGGATCTTTGGGTACTTCTGGAGTCTCCCCAGGGGAGTCAGGCCTCGTCTCGAGTGGGGGCATGCACATGCGCTTTTCTTCCAGGCTGTAGCAGCAATGTCACGCTTCCCGTGGCGTGGATCAAAGGATCTGTGGTTTTCCCTCGAGGCTTTCCCTCGAGGCTTTCCCACAGGGCTGTCCCACTTGCCACCGTGGTGTGAGTCGATCCTCGGCGTGAAAGATGAGCCAGTGCAGGGCAAAGAGCTTCCTCTGGAATGGACTGAGACATCTGGGGGACTCTTGGAATGGTGGTACGACCATGGAGTTCCTCTCGCCTTTCCTGTTGAGAGTGCCTCCTCTTGAGATGCGACGGGAACGCCTGGAATAATTTTCCGTTGAAAGCAGGGAAAGGATCCCTCATCTCGACCTCCGAGGGGGAAACGGGGCTCCTCTGGATGTGGGCGGGACCATCGTGCTTCCTCTCGAGTGGAGACGGGTATGGAGGTGAACTTCTTGAGTTGCAGCAAGGGTGTGAAAGACCCTTTTGAAGTTCCAGAGGTTAGGTGTCATTAGTCTCCAGACACCTCATCGGAAATAGGCCTCATCTCGCCTGGAAGGGAGAACTTCCTGGATTTTCTCGAATTGCGGCAGGTGTTCTCGAGTTACGACGGGGACCTCAGGTACCCGCCCTGGTGGCCTCAGGAGAGGCCAGTCCCCATGCGAGTTGCTAGGGGGCCTCTCGGGATTCCTCTCCCGTCGATACCGGGGCCAAAAACCTTGTGTGGAGTCAGGGCCGGAACCGAGGATTCCTCTCAGGGGCTGACATGGAGCTTTGGGTACTTCTGGAGTCTCCCCAGGGGAGTCAGGCCTCGTCTCGAGTGGGGGCATGAACATGCGCTTTCCTTCCAGGCAGTAGCAGCAATGTCACGCTTCCCGTGGCGTGGATCAAAGGATCTGTGGTTTTCCCTCGAGGCTTTCCCTCGAGGCTTTCCCACAGGGCTGTCCCACGTGCCACCGTGGTGTTAGTCGATCCTCGGCGTGACAGATGAGCCAGTGCAGGGCAAAGAGGTTCCTCTGGAATGGACTGAGACATCTGGGGGACTCTTGGAATGGTGGTACGACCATGGAGTTCCTCTCGCCTTTCCTGTTGAGAGTGCCTCCTCTTGAGATGCGACGGGAACGCCAGGAATTCTTTCCCGTTGAAAGCAGGGAAAGGATCCCTCATCTCGAGCTACGAGGGGGAAACGGGGCTCCTCTGGATGTGGGCGGGACCATCGTGCTTCCTCTCGAGTGGAGACGGGTATGGCGGTGAACTTCTTGAGTTGCAACAAGGGTGTGAAAGACCCTTTCGAAGTTCCAGAGGTTAGGTGTCATTAGTCTCCAGACGCCTCATCGGAAATAGGCCTCATCTCGCCTGGAAGGGAGAACTTCCTGGATTTTCTCGAGTTGCGGCAGGTGTTCTCGATTTACGACGGGGACCTCAGGGAACCGCCCTGGTCCCTCAGGAGAGGCCAGTCCCCATGCGAGTTGCTAGGGGGCCTCTCGGGATTCCTCTCCCGTCGATACCGGGGCCAAAAACTTTGTGTGGAGTCAGGGCCGGAACCGAGGATTCCTCTCAAGGGCTGACATGGATCTTTGGGTACCTCTGGAGTCTCCCCAGGGGAGTCAGGCCTCGTCTCGAGTGGGGGCATGCACGTGCGCTTTCCTTCCAGGCTGTAGCAGCAATGTCACGCTTCCCGTCGCGTGGATCAAAGGATCTGTGGTTTTCCCTCGAGGCTTTCCCTCGAGGCTTTCCCACAGGGCTGTCCCACGTGCCACCGTGGTGTGAGTCGATCCTCGGCGTGAAAGATGAGCCAGTGCAGGGCAAAGAGCTTCCTCTGGAATGGACTGAGACATCTGGGGGACTCTTGGAATGGTGGTACGACCATGGAGTTCCTCTCGCCTTTCCTGTTGAGACTGCCTCCTCTTGAGATGCGACGGGAACGCCGGGAATTCTTTCCCGTTGAAAGCAGGGAAAGGATCCCTCATCTCGAGCTACGAGGGGGAAACGGGGCTCCTCTGGATGTGGGCGGAACCATCGTGCTTCCTCTCGAGTGGAGACGGGTATGGCGGTGAACTTCTTGAGTTGCAGCAAGGGTGTGAAAGACCCTTTCGAAGTTCCAGAGGTTAGGTGTCATTAGTCTCCAGACGCCTCATCGGAAATAGGCCTCATCTCGCCTGGAAGGGAGAACTTCCTGGATTTTCTCGAGTTGCGGCAGGTGTTCTCGAGTTACGACGGGGACCTCAGGGACCCGCCCTGGTGGCCTCAGGAGAGGCCAGTCCCCATGCGAGTTGCTAGGGGGCCTCTCGGGATTCCTCTCCCGTCGATACCGGGGTCAAAAACCTTGTGTGGAGTCGGGGCCGGAAACGAGGATTCCTCTCAGGGGCTGACATGGATCTTTGGGTACTTCTGGAGTCGCCCCAGGGGAGTCAGGCCTCGTCTCGAGTGGCGGCATGCACGTGCGCTTTCCTTCCAGGCTGTAGCAGCAATGTCACACTTCCCGTCGCGTGGATCAAAGGATCTGTGGTTTTCCCTCGAGGCTTTCCCTCGAGGCTTTCCCACAGGGCTGTCCCTCGTGCCACCGTGGTGTGAGTCGATCCTCGGCGTGAAAGATGAGCCAGTGCAGGGCAAAGAGCTTCCTCTGGAATGGACTGAGACATCTGGTGGACTCTTGGAATGGTGGTACGACCATGGAGTTCCTCTCGCCTTTCCTGTTGAGAGTGCCTCCTCTTGAGATGCGACGGGAATGCCGGGAATTCTTTCCCGTTGAAAGCAGGGAAAGGATCCCTCATCTCGAGCTACGAGGGGGAAACGGGGCTCCTCTGGATGTGGGCGGGACCATCGTGCTTCCTCTCGAGTGGAGACGGGTATGGCGGTAAACTTCTTGAGTTGCAGCAAGGGTGTGAAAGACCCTTTCGAAGTTCCAGAGGTTAGGTGTCATTAGTCTCCAGACGCCTCATCGGAAATAGGCCTCATCTTGCCTGGAAGGGAGAACTTCCTGGATTTTCTCGAGTTGCGGCAGGTGTTCTCGAGTTACGACGGGGACCTCAGGGACGCGCCTTGGTGGCCTCAGGAGAGGCCAGTCCCCATGCGTGTTGCTAGGGGGCCTCTCGGGATTCCTCTCCCGTCGATACCGGGGCCAAAATCCTTGTGTGGATTCAAGGCCGGAACCGAGGATTCCTCTCAGGGGCTGACATGGATCTTTGGGTACTTCTGGAGTCTCCCCAGGGGAGTCAGGCCTCGTCTCGAGTGGGGGCATGCACGTGCGCTTTCCTTCCAGGCTGTAGCAGCAATGTCACGCTTCCCGTCGCGTGGATCAAAGGATCTGTGGTTTTACCTCGAGGCTTTCCCTCGAGGCTTTCCCACAGGGCTGTCCCACGTGCCACCGTGGTGTGAGTCGATCCTCGGCGTGAAAGATGAGCCAGTGCAGGGCAAAGAGCTTCCTCTGGAATGGACTGAGACATCTGGGGGACTCTTGGAATGGTGGTACAACCATGGAGTTCCTCTCGCCTTTCCTGTTGAGAGTGCCTCCTCTTGAGCTGCCAAGGGAACGCCGGGAATTCTTTCCCGTTGAAAGCAGGGAAAGAATCCCTCATCTCGAGCTACGAGGGGGAAACGGGGCTCCTCTGGATGTGGGCGGGACCATCGTGCTTCCTCTCGAGTGGAGACGGGTATGGCGGTGAACTTCTTGAGTTGCAGCAAGGGTGTGAAAGACCATTTCGAAGTTCCAGAGGTTAGGTGTCATTAGTCTCCAGACGCCTCATCGGAAATAGGCCTCATCTCGCCTGGAAGGGAGAACTTCCTGGATTTTCTCGAGTTGCGGCAGGTGTTCTCGAGTTACGACGGGGACCTCAGGGACCCGCCCTGGTGGCCTCAGGAGAGGCCAGTCCCCATGCGAGTTGCTATGGGGCCTCTCGGGATTACTCTCCCGTCGATACCGGGGCCAAAAACCTTGTGTGGAGTCGGGGACGGAACCGAGGATTCCTCTCAGGGGCTGACATGGATCTTTGGGTACTTCTGGAGTCTCCCCAGGGGAGTCAGGCCTCGTCTCGAGTGGGGGCATGCACGTGCGCTTTCCTTCCAGGCTGTAGCAGCAATGTCACGCTTCCCGTCGCGTGGAACATAGGATCTGTGGTTTTCCCTCAAGGCTTTCCCTCCATGCTTTCCCACAGGGCTGTCCCACGTGGCACCGTGGTGTGAGTCGATCCTCGGCGTGAAAGATGAGCCAGTGCAGGGCAAAGAGGTTCCTCTGGAATGGACTGAGACATCTGGGGGACTCTTGGAATGGTGGTACGACCATGGAGTTCCTCTCGCCTTTCCTGTTGAGAGTGCCTCCTCTTGAGATG
This sequence comes from Capricornis sumatraensis, assembly GCF_032405125.1. NCBI lineage: Eukaryota > Metazoa > Chordata > Mammalia > Artiodactyla > Bovidae > Capricornis > Capricornis sumatraensis. Next base: position 6,852,099 of record NW_027184612.1, read on the forward strand.
CGACGGGAACGCCGGGAATTCTTTCCCGTTGAAAGCAGGGAAAGGATCCCTCATCTCGAGCTACGAGGGGGAATCGGAGCTCCTCTGGATGTGGGCGGAACCATTGTGCTTCCTCTCGAGTGGAGACGGGTATGGCGGTGAACTTCTTGAGTTGCAGCAAGGGTGTGAAAGACCCATTCGAAGTTCCAGAGGTTAGGTGTCATTAGTCTCCAGACTCCTCATCGGAAATAGGCCTCATCTCGCCTGGAAGGGAGAACTTCCTGGATTTTCTCGAATTGCGGCAGGTGTTCTCGAGTTACGACGGGGACCTCAGGTACCCGCCCTGGTGGCCTCAGGAGAGGCCAGTCCCCATGCGAGTTGCTAGGGGGCCTCTCGGTATTCCTCTCCCGTCGATACCGGGGCCAAAAACCTTGTGTGGAGTCAGGGCCGGAACCGAGGATTCCTCTCAGGGGCTGACATGGATCTTTGGGTACTTCTGGAGTCTCCCCAGGGGAGTCAGGCCTTGTCTCGAGTGGGGGCATGCACATGCGCTTTTCTTCCAGGCTGTAGCAGCAATGTCACGCTTCCCGTCGCGTGGATCAAAGGATCTGTGCTTTTCCCTCGAGGCTTTCCCTCGAGGCTTTCCCACAGGGCTGTCCCACTTGCCACCGTGGTGTGAGTCGATCCTCGGCGTGAAAGATGAGCCAGTGCAGGGCAAAGAGCTTCCTCTGGAATGGACTGAGACATCTGGGGGACTCTTGGAATGGTGGTACGACCATGGAGTTCCTCTCGCCTTTCCTGTTGAGAGTGCCTCCTCTTGAGATGCGACGGGAACGCCTGGAATAATTTTCCGTTGAAAGCAGGGAAAGGATCCCTCATCTCGACCTCCGAGGGGGAAACGGGGCTCCTCTGGATGTGGGCGGGACCATCGTGCTTCCTCTCGAGTGGAGACGGGTATGGAGGTGAACTTCTTGAGTTGCAGCAAGGGTGTGAAAGACCCTTTTGAAGTTCCAGAGGTTAGGTGTCATTAGTCTCCAGACACCTCATCGGAAATAGGCCTCATCTCGCCTGGAAGGGAGAACTTCCTGGATTTTCTCGAATTGCGGCAGGTGTTCTCGAGTTACGACGGGGACCTCAGGTACCCGCCCTGGTGGCCTCAGGAGAGGCCAGTCCCCATGCGAGTTGCTAGGGGGCCTCTCGGGATTCCTCTCCCGTCGATACCGGGGCCAAAAACCTTGTGTGGAGTCAGGGCCGGAACCGAGGATTCCTCTCAGGGGCTGACATGGATCTTTGGGTACTTCTGGAGTCTCCCCAGGGGAGTCAGGCCTCGTCTCGAGTGGGGGCATGAACATGCGCTTTCCTTCCAGGCAGTAGCAGCAATGTCACGCTTCCCGTGGCGTGGATCAAAGGATCTGTGGTTTTCCCTCGAGGCTTTCCCTCGAGGCTTTCCCACAGGGCTGTCCCACGTGCCACCGTGGTGTTAGTCGATCCTCGGCGTGACAGATGAGCCAGTGCAGGGCAAAGAGGTTCCTCTGGAATGGACTGAGACATCTGGGGGACTCTTGGAATGGTGGTACGACCATGGAGTTCCTCTCGCCTTTCCTGTTGAGAGTGCCTCCTCTTGAGATGCGACGGGAACGCCAGGAATTCTTTCCCGTTGAAAGCAGGGAAAGGATCCCTCATCTCGAGCTACGAGGGGGAAACGGGGCTCCTCTGGATGTGGGCGTGACCATCGTGCTTCCTCTCGAGTGGAGACGGGTATGGCGGTGAACTTCTTGAGTTGCAGCAAGGGTGTGAAAGACCCTTTCAAAGTTCCAGAGGTTAGGTGTCATTAGTCTCCAGACGCCTCATCGGAAATAGGCCTCATCTCGCCTGGAAGGGAGAACTTCCTGGATTTTCTCGAGTTGCGGCAGGTGTTCTCGATTTACGACGGGGACCTCAGGGAACCGCCCTGGTCCCTCAGGAGAGGCCAGTCCCCATGCGAGTTGCTAGGGGGCCTCTCGGGATTCCTCTCCCGTCGATACCGGGGCCAAAAACTTTGTGTGGAGTCAGGGCCGGAACCGAGGATTCCTCTCAAGGGCTGACATGGATCTTTGGGTACCTCTGGAGTCTCCCCAGGGGAGTCAGGCCTCGTCTCGAGTGGGGGCATGCACGTGCGCTTTCCTTCCAGGCTGTAGCAGCAATGTCACGCTTCCCGTCGCGTGGATCAAAGGATCTGTGGTTTTCCCTCGAGGCTTTCCCTCGAGGCTTTCCCACAGGGCTGTCCCACGTGCCACCGTGGTGTGAGTCGATCCTCGGCGTGAAAGATGAGCCAGTGCAGGGCAAAGAGCTTCCTCTGGAATGGACTGAGACATCTGGGGGACTCTTGGAATGGTGGTACGACCATGGAGTTCCTCTCGCCTTTCCTGTTGAGACTGCCTCCTCTTGAGATGCGACGGGAACGCCGGGAATTCTTTCCCGTTGAAAGCAGGGAAAGGATCCCTCATCCCGAGCTACGAGGGGGAAACGGGGCTCCTCTGGATGTGGGCGGAACCATCGTGCTTCCTCTCGAGTGGAGACGGGTATGGCGGTGAACTTCTTGAGTTGCAGCAAGGGTGTGAAAGACCCTTTCGAAGTTCCAGAGGTTAGGTGTCATTAGTCTCCAGACGCCTCATCGGAAATAGGCCTCATCTCGCCTGGAAGGGAGAACTTCCTGGATTTTCTCGAGTTGCGGCAGGTGTTCTCGAGTTACGACGGGGACCTCAGGGACCCGCCCTGGTGGCCTCAGGAGAGGCCAGTCCCCATGCGAGTTGCTAGGGGGCCTCTCGGGATTCCTCTCCCGTCGATACCGGGGTCAAAAACCTTGTGTGGAGTCGGGGCCGGAACCGAGGATTCCTCTCAGGGGCTGACATGGATCTTTGGGTACTTCTGGAGTCGCCCCAGGGGAGTCAGGCCTCGTCTCGAGTGGCGGCATGCACGTGCGCTTTCCTTCCAGGCTGTAGCAGCAATGTCACACTTCCCGTCGCGTGGATCAAAGGATCTGTGGTTTTCCCTCGAGGCTTTCCCTCGAGGATTTCCCACAGGTCTGTCCCACGTGCCACCGTGGTGTGAGTCGATCCTCGGCGTGAAAGATGAGCCTGTGCAGGGCAAAGAGCTTCCTCTGGAATGGACTGAGACATCTGGGGGACTCTTGGAATGGTGGTACGACCATGGAGTTCCTCTCGCCTTTCCTGTTGAGAGTGCCTCCTCTTGAGATGCGACGGGAACGCCGGGAATTCTTTCCCGTTGAAAGCAGGGAAAGGATCCCTCATCTCGAGCTACGAGGGGGAATCGGGGCTCCTCTGGATGTGGGCGGAACCATCGTGCTTCCTCTCGAGTGGAGACGGGTATGGCGGTGAACTTCTTGAGTTGCAGCAAGGGTGTGAAAGACCCTTTCGAAGTTCCAGAGGTTAGGTGTCATTAGTCTCCAGACGCCTCATCGGAAATAGGCCTCATCTCGCCTGGAAGGGAGAACTTCCTGGATTTTCTCGAGTTGCGGCAGGTGTTCTCGAGTTACGACGGGGACCTCAGGGACCCGCCCTGGTGGCCTCAGGAGAGGCCAGTCCCCATGCGAGTTGCTAGGGGGCCTCTCGGGATTCCTCTCCCGTCGATACCGGGGCCAAAAACTTTGTGTGGAGTCAGGGCCGGAACCGAGGATTCCTCTCAGGGGCTGACATGAATCTTTGGGTACTTCTGGAGTCTCCCCAGGGGAGTCAGGCCTCGTCTAGAGTGGTGGCATGCACGTGCGCTTTCCTTGCATGCTATAGCAGCAATGTCACGCTTCCCGTCGCGTGGATCAAAGGATCTTTGGTTTTCCCTCGAGGCTTTCCCTCGAGGCTTTCCCACAGGGCTGTCCCACGTGCCACCGTGGTGTGAGTCGATCCTCGGCGTGAAAGATGAGCCAGTGCAGGGCAAAGAGCTTCCTCTGGAATGGACTGAGACATCTGGGGGACTCTTGGAATGGTGGTACGACCATGGAGTTCCTCTCGCCTTTCCTGTTGAGGGTGCCTCCTCTTGAGATGCGACGGGAACGCCGGGAATTCTTTCCCGTTGAAAGCAGGGAAAGGATCCCTCATCTCGAGCTACGAGGGGGAAACAGGGCTCCTCTGGATGTGGGCGGGACCATCGTGCTTCCTCTCGAGTGGAGAAGGGTATGGCAGTGAACTTCTTGAGTTGCAGCAAGGGTGTGAAAGACCCTTTCGAAGTTCCAGAGGTTAGGTGTCATTAGTCTCCAGACGCCTCATCGGAAATAGGCCTCATCTCGCCTGGAAGGGAGAACTTCCTGGATTTTCTCGAGTTGCGGCAGGTGTTCTCGAGTTACGATGGGGACCTCAGGGACCCGCCCTGGTGGCCTCAGGAGGGGCCAGTCCCCATGCGAGTTCCTAGGGGGCCTCTCGGGATTCCTCTCCCGTCGATACCGGGGCCAAAAACTTTGTGTGGAGTCAGGGCCGGAACCGAGGATTCCTCTCAGGGGCTGACATGGATCTTTGGGTACTTCTGGAGTCTCCCCAGGGGAGTCAGGCCTCGTCTCGAGTGGGGGCATGCACGTACGCTTTCCTTACAGGCTGTAGCAGCAATGTCACGCTTCCCGTCGCGTGGATCAAAGGATCTGTGGTTTTCCCTCGAGGCTTTCCCTCGAGGCTTTCCCACAGGGCTGTCCCACGTGCCACCGTGGTGTGAGTCGATCCTCGGCGTGAAAGATGAGCCAGTGCAGGGCAAAGAGCTTCCTCTGGAATGGACTGAGACATCTGCTGGACTCTTGGAATGGTGGTACGACCATGGAGTTCCTCTCGCCTTTCCTGTTGAGACTGCCTCCTCTTGAGATGCGACGGGAACGCCGGGAATTCTTTCCCGTTGAAAGCAGGGAAAGGATCCCTCATCTCGAGCTACGAGGGGGAAACGGGGCTCCTCTGGATGTGGGCGGGACCATCGTGCTTCCTCTCGAGTGGAGACGGGTATGGCGGTGAACTTCTTGAGTTGCAGCAAGGGTGTGAAAGACCCTTTCGAAGTTCCAGAGGTTAGGTTTCATTAGTCTCCAGACGCCTCATCGGAAATAGGCCTCAACTCGCCTGGAAGGGAGAACTTCCTGGATTTTCTCGAGTTGCGGCAGGTGTTCTCGAGTAACGACGGGGACCTCAGGGACCCGCCCTGGTGGCCTCAGGAGAGGCCAGTCCCCATGCGAGGTGCTAGGGGGCCTCTCGGTATTCCTCTCCCGTCGATACCGCGGCCAAAAACCTTGTGTGGAGTCAGGGCCGGAACCGAGGATTCCTCTCAGGGGCTGACATGGATCTTTGGGTACTTCTGGAGTCTCCCCAGGGGAGTCAGGCGTCGTCTCGAGTGGGGGCATGCACGTGCGCATTCCTTCCAGGCTGTAGCAGCAATGTCACGCTTCCCTTGGCGTGGATCAAAGGATCTGTGCTTTTCCCTCGAGGCTTTCCCTCGAGGCTTTCCCACAGGGCTGTCCCACGTGCCACCGTGGTGTGAGTCGATCCTCGGCGTGAAAGATGAGCCAGTGCAGGGCAAAGAGGTTCCTCTGGAATGGAATGAGACATGTGGGGGACTCTTGGAATGGTGGTACGACCATGGAGTTCCTCTCGCCTTTCCTGTTGAGAGTGCCTCCTCTTGAGATGCGACGGGAACGCCGGGAATTCTTTCCCGTTGAAAGCAGGGAAAGGATCCCTCATCTCGAGCTACGAGGGGGAAACGGGGCTCCTCTGGATGTGGGCGGGACCATCGTGCTTCCTCTCGAGTGGAGACGGGTATGGCGGTGAACTTCTTGAGTTGCAGCAAGGGTGTGAAAGACCCTTTCGAAGTTCCAGAGGTTAGGTGTCATTAGTCTCCAGAGGCCTCATCGGAAATAGGCCTCATCTCGCCTGGAAGGGAGAACTTCCTGGATTTTCTCGAGTTGCGGCAGGTGTTCTCGAGTTACGACGGGGACCTCAGGGACCCGCCCTGGTGGCCTCAGGAGAGGCCAGTCCCCATGCGAGTTGCTAGGGGGCCTCTCGGGATTCCTCTCCCGTCGATACCGGGGCCAAAAACGTTGTGTGGAGTCAGGGCCGGAACCGAGGATTCCTCTCAGGGGCTGACATGGATCTGTGGGTTCTTCTGGAGTCTCCCCAGGGGAGTCAGGCCTCGTTTCGAGTCGGGGCATGCACGTGCGCTTTCCTTCCAGGCTGTAGCAGCAATGTCACGCTTCCCGTCGCGTGGATCAAAGGATCTGTTTTTTTCCCTCGAGGCTTTCCCACAGGGCTGTCCCACGTGCCACCGAGGTGTGAGTCGATCCTCGGCGTGAAAGATGAGCCAGTGCAGGGCAAAGAGGTTCCTCTGGAATGGACTGAGACATCTGGGGGACTCTTGGAATGGTGGTACGACCATGGAGTTCCTCTCGCCTTTCCTGTTGAGAGTGCCTCCTCTTGAGATGCGACAGGAACGCCGGGAATTCTTTCCCGTTGAAAGCAGGGAAAGGATCCCTCATCTCGAGCTACGAGGGGGAAACGGGGCTCCTCTGGATGTGGGCGGGACCATCGTGCTTCCTCTCGAGTGGAGACGGGTATGGCGGTGAACTTCTTGAGTTGCAGCAAGGGTGTGAAAGACCCTTTCGAAGTTCCAGAGGTTAGGTGTCATTAGTCTCCAGACGCCTCATCGGAAATAGGCCTCATCTCGCCTGGAAGGGAGAACTTCCTGGATTTTCTCGAGTTGCGGCAGGTGTTCTAGAGTTACGACGGGGACCTCAATGACCCGCCCTGGTGGCCTCAGGAGAGGCCAGTCCCCATGCGAGTTGCTAGGGGGCCTCTCGGGATTCCTCTCCCGTCGATACCGGGGCCAAAAACCTTGTGTGGAGTCAGGGCCGGAACCGAGGATACCTCTCACTGGTGACATGGATCTTTGGGTACTTCTGGAGTCTCCCCAGGGGAGTCAGGCCTCGTCTCGAGTGGGGGCATGCACGTGCGCTTTCCTTCCAGGCTGTAGCAGCAATGTCATGCTTCCCGTCGCGTGAATCAAAGGATCTGTGGTTTTCCCTCGAGGCTTTCCCACAGGGCTGTCCCACGTGCCACCGTGGTGTGAGTCGATCCTCCGCGTGAAAGATGAGCCAGTGCAGGGCAAAGAGGTTACTTTGGAATGGACTGAGACATCTGGGGGACTCTTGGAATGGTGGTACGACCATGGAGTTCCACTCGCCTTTCCTGTTGAGAGTGCCTCCTCTTGAGATGCGACGGGATCGCCGGGAATTCTTTCCCGTAGAAAGCTGGGAAAGGATCCCTCATCTCGAGCTACGAGGGGGAAACGGGGCTCCTCTGGATGTGGGCGGGACCATCGTGCTTCCTCTCGAGTGGAGACGAGTTGGTGGTGAACTTCTTGAGTTGCAGCAAGGGTGTGAAAGACCCTTTCGAAGTTCCAGAGGTTAGGTGTCATTAGTCTCCAGACGCCTCATCGTAAATAGGCCTCATCTCGCCTGGAATGGAGAACTTCCTGGATTTTCTCGAGTTGCGGCAGGTGTTCTCGAGTTACGACGGGGACCTCAGGGACCCGCCCTGGTGGCCACAGGACAGGCCAGTCCCCATGCGAGTTGCTAGGGGTCCTCTCGGGATTCCTCTCCCGTCGATACCGGGGCCAAAAACCTTGTGTGGAGTCAGGGCCGGAACCGAGGATTCCTCTCAGGGGCTGACATGGATCTTTGGGTACTTCTGGAGTCTCCCCAGGGGAGTCAGGCCTCGTCTCGAGTGGGGGCATGCACGTGCGCTTTCCTTCCAGGCTGTAGCAGCAATGTCACGCTTCCCGTCGCGTGGATCAAAGGATCTGTGGTTTTCCCTCGAGGATTTCCCTCGAGGCTTTCCCACAGGGCTGTCCCACGTGCCACCGTGGTGGGAGTCGATCCTCGGCATGAAAGATGAGCCAGTGCAGGGCAAAGAGGTTCCTCTGGAATGGACTGAGACATCTGGGGGACTCTTGGAATGGTGGTACGACCATGGAGTTCCTCTCGCCTTTCCTGTTGAGAGTGCCTCCTCTTGAGATGGGACGGGAACGCCGGGGATAATTTCCCGTTGAAAGCAGGGAAAGGATCCCTCATCTCGAGCTACGAGTGGGAAACGGGGCTCCTCTGGATGTGTGCGGGACCATCGTGCTTCCTCTCGAGTGGAGACCGGTATGGCAGTGAACTTCTTGAGTTGCAGCAAGGGTGTGAAAGACCCTTTCGAAGTTTCAGATGTTAGGTGCCATTAGTCTCCAGACGCCTCATCGGAAATAGGCCTCATCTCGCCTGGAAGGGAGAACTTCCTGGATTTTCTCGAGTTGCGGCAGGTGTTCTCGAGTTACGACGGGGACCTCAGGGACCCGCCCTGGTGGCCTAAGGAGAGGCCAGACCCCATGCGAGTTGCTAGGGGGCCTCTCGGGATTCCTCTCCCGTCGATACCGGGGCCAAAAACCTTGTGTGGATTCAGGGCCGGAACCGAGGATTCCTCTCAGGGGCTGACATGGATCTTTGGGTACTTCTGGAGTCTCCCCAGGGGAGTCAGGCCTCGTCTCGAGTGGGGGCATGCACGTGCGCTTTCCTTCCAGGCTCTAGCAGCAATGTCCCGCTTCCCTTCGCGTGGATCAAAGGATCTGTGGTTTTCCCTCGAGGCTTTCCCTCGAGGCTTTCCCACGTGCCACCGAGGTGTGAGTCGATCCTCGGCGTGAAAGATGAGCCAGTGCAGGGCAAATAGGTTCCTCTGGAATGGACTGAGACATCTGCGGGACTCTTGGAATGGCGGTAGGACCATGGAGTTCCTCTCGCCTTTCCTGTTGAGAGTGCCTCCTCTTGAGATGCGACGGGAACGCCGGGAATTCTTTCCCGTTGAAAGCAGGAAAAGGATCCCTCATCTCAAGCTACGAGGGGGAAACGGGGCTCCTCTGGATGTGGGCGGGACCATCGTGCTTCCTCTCGAGTGGAGACGGGTATGGCGGTGAACTTGAGTTGCAGCAAGGGTGTTAAAGACCCTTTCGAAGTTCCAGATGTTAGGTGTCATTAGTCTCCAGACGCCTCATCGGAAATCGGCCTCATCTCGCCTGGAAGGGAGAACTTCCTGGATTTTCTCGAGTTGCGGCAGGTGTTCTCGAGTTACGACGGGGACCTCAGGGACCCGCCCTGGTGGCCTCAGGAGAGGCCAGTCCCCATGCGAGTTGCTAGGGGGCCTCTCGGGATTCCTCTCCCGTCAATACCGGGGCCAAAAATCTTGTGTGGAGTCAGGGCCGGAACTGAGGATTCCTCTCAGGGGCTGACATGGATCTGTGGGTACTTCTGGAGTCTCCCCAGGGGAGTCAGGCCTTGTCTCGAGTGGGGGCATGAACGTGTGCTTTCCTTCCAGGCTGTAGCTGCAATGTCACGCTTCCCGTCGCGTGAATCAAAGGATCTGTGGTTTTCCCTCGAGGCTTTCCCACAGGGCTGTCCCACGTGCCACCGTGGGGTGAGTCGATCCTCGGCGTGAAAGATGAGCCAGTTCAGCGCAAAGAGGTTCTTCTGGTATGGACTGAGACATCTGGGGGACTCTTGGAATGGTGGTACGACCATCGAGTTCCTCTCGCCTTTCCTGTTGAGAGTGCCTCCTCTTGAGATGCGACGGGAACGCCGGGAATTCTTTCCCGTTGAAAGCAGGGAAAGGATCCCTCATCTCGAGCTACGAGGGGGAAACGGGGCTTCTCTGGATGTGGGCGGGACCATCGTGCTTCCTCTCGAGTGGAGACGGGTATGGCGGTGAACTTCTTGAGTTGCAGCAAGGGTGTGAAAGACCCTTTCGAAGTTCCAGAGGTTAGGTGTCATTAGTCTCCAGACGCCTCATCGGAAATAGGCCTCATCTCGCCTGGAAGGGAGAACTTCCTGGATTTTCTCGAGTTGCGGCAGGTGTTCTCGAGTTACGACGGGGACCTCAGGGACCCGCCCTGGTGGCCTCAGGAGAGGCCAGTCCACATGCGAGGTGCTAGGGGGCCTCTCGGGATTCCTCTCCCGTCGATACCAGGGCCAAAAACCTTGTGTGGAGTCAGGGCCGGAACCGAGGATTCCTCTCAGGGGCTGACATGGATCTTTGGGTACTTCTGGAGTCTCCCCAGGGGAGTCAGGCCTCGTTTCGAGTCGGGGCATGCACGTGCGCTTTCCTTCCAGGCTGTAGCAGCAATGTCAGTCTTCCCGTCGCGTGGATCAAAGGATCTGTGGTTTTCCCTCGAGGCTTTCCCACAGGGCTGTCCCACGTGCCACCGTTGTGTGAGTCGATCCTCGGCGTGAAAGATGAGCCAGTGCAGGGCAAAGAGATTCCTCTGGAATGGACTGAGACATCTGGGGGACTCTTGGAATGGTGGTACGACCATGGAGTTCCTCTCGCCTTTCCTGTGGAGAGTGCCTCCTCTTGAGATGCGACGGGAACGCCGGCAATTCGTTCCCGTTGAAAGCAGGGAAAGGATCCCTCATCTCGAGCTACGAGGGGGAAACGGGGCTCCTCTGGATGTGGGCGGGACCATCCTGCTTCCTCTCGAGTAGAGACGGGCATGGCGGTGAACTTCTTGAGTTGCAGCAAGGGTGTGAAAGACCCTTTCGAAGTTCCAGAGGTTAGGTGTCATTAGTCTCCAGACGCCTCATCGGAAATAGGCCTCATCTCGCCTGGAAGGGAGAACTTCCTGGATTTTCTCGAGTTGCGGCAGGTGTTCTCGAGTTACGACGGGGACCTCAGGGACCCGCCCTGGTGGCCTCAGGAGAGGCCAGTCCCCATGCGAGTTTCTAGGGGGCCTCTCGGTATTCATCTCCCGACGATACCGGGGCCAAAAACCTTGTGTGGAGTCAGGGCCGGAACCGAGGATTCCTCTCAGGGGCTGACATGGATCTGTGGGTACTTCTGGAGTCTCCCCAGGGGAGTCAGGCCTCTTTTCGAGTCGGGGCATGCACGTGCGCTTTCCTTCCAGGCTGTAGCAGCAATGTCAGTCTTCCCGTCGCGTGGATCAAAGGATCTGTGGTTTTCCCTCGAGGCTTTCCCACAGGGCTGTCCCACGTGCCACCGTGGTGTGAGTCGATCCTCGGCGTGAAAGATGAGCCAGTGCAGGGCAAAGAGGTTCCTCTGGAATGGACTGAGACATCTGGGGGACTCTTGGAATGGTGGTACGACCATGGAGTTCCTCTCGCCTTTCCTGTGGAGAGTGCCTCCTCTTGAGATGCAACGGGAACGCCGGGAATTCGTTCCCGTTGAAAGCAGGGAAAGGATCCCTCATCTCGAGCTACGAGGGGGAAACGGGGCTTCTCTGGATGTGGGCGGGACCATCGTGCTTCCTCTCGAGTGGAGACGGGTATGGCGGTGAACTTCTTGAGTTGCAGCAAGGGTGTGAAAGACCCTTTCGAAGTTCCAGAGGTTAGGTGTCATTAGTCTCCAGACGCCTCATCGGAAATAGGCCTCATCTCGCCTGGAAGGGAGAACTTCCTGGATTTTCTCGAGTTGCGGCAGGTGTTCTCGAGTTACGACGGGGACCTCAGGGACCCGCCCTGGTGGCCTCAGGAGAGGCCAGTCCCCATGCGAGTTTCTAGGGGGCCTCTCTGGATTCCTCTCCCGTCGATACCGGAGCCAAAAACCTTGTGTGGAGTCAGGGCCGGAACCGAGGATTCCTCTCAGGGACTGACATGGATCTTTGGGTACTTCTGGAGTCTCCCCAGGGGAGTCAGGCCTCGTTTCGTGTCGGGGCATGCACGTGCGCTTTCCTTCCAGGCTGTAGCAGCAATGTCAGGCTTCCCGTCGCGTGGATCAAAGGATCTGTGGTTTTCCCTCGAGGCTTTCCCTCAGGGCTGTCCCACGTGCCACCGTGGTGTGAGTCGATCCTCGGCGTGAAAGATGAGCCAGTGCAGGGCAACGAGATTCCTCTGGAATGGACTGAGACATCTGGGGGACTCTTGGAATGGTGGTACGACCATGGAGTTCCTCTCGCCTTTCCTGTTGAGAATGCCTCCTCTTGAGATGCGACGGGAACGCCGGGAATTCTTTCCCGTTGAAAGCAGGGAAAGGATACCTCATCTCGAGCTACGAGGGGGAAACGGGGCTCCTCTGGTTGTGGGCGGGACCATCGTGCTTCCTCTCGAGTGGAGACGGGTATGGCGGTGAACTTCTTGAGTTGCAGCAAGGGTGTGAAAGACCCTTTCGAAGTTCCAGAGGTTAGGTGTCATTAGTCTCCAGACGCCTCATCGGAAATAGGCCTCATCTCGCCTGGAAGGGAGAACTTCCTGGATTTTCTCGAGTTGCGGCAGGTGTTCTCGAGTTACGACGGGGACCTCAGGGAACCGCCCTGGTGGCCTCAGAAGAGGCCAGTCCCCATGCGAGGTGCTAGGGGGCCTCTCGGGATTCCTCTCCCGTCGATACCGGGGCCAAAAACCTTGTGTGGAGTCAGGGCCGCAACCGAGGATTCCTCTCAGGGGCTGACATGGATCTGTGGGTACTTCTGGAGTCTCCCCAGGGGAGTCAGGCCTCGTCTCGAGTCGGGGCATGCACGTACGCTTTCCTTCCAGGCTGTAGCAGCATTGTCACGCTTCCCGTCGCGTGGATCAAAGGATCTGTGGTTTTCCCTCGAGGCTTTCCCACAGGGCTGTCCCACGTGCCACCGTGGTGTGAGTCGATCCTCGGCGTGAAAGATGAGCCAGTGCAGGGAAAAGACGTTCCTCTGGAATGGACTGAGACATCTGGGGGACTCTTGGAATGGTGGTACGACGATGGAGCTCCTCTCGCCTTTCCTGTTGAGAATGCCTCCTCTTGAGATGCGACGGGAACGCCGGGAATTCTTTCCCGTTGAAAGCGGGGAAAGGATACTTCATCTCGAGCTACGAGGAGGAAACGGGGCTCCTCTGGTTGTGGGCGGGACCATCGTGCTTCCTCTCGAGTGGAGACGGGTATGGCGGTGAACTTCTTGAGTTGCAGTAAGGGTGTGAAAGACCCTTTCGAAGTTCCAGAGTTTAGGTTTCATTAGTCTCCAGACGCCTCATCGGAAATAGGCCTCATCTCCCCTGGAAGGGAGAACTTCCTGGATTTTCTCGAGTTGCGGCAGGTGTTCTCGAGTTACGACGGGGAACTCAGGGACCCGCCCTGGTGGCCTCAGGAGAGGCCAGTCCCCATGCGAGTTGCTAGGGGGCCTCTCGGGATTCCTCTCCCGTCCATACCGGGGCCAAAAACCTTGTGTGGAGTCAGGGCCGGAACCGAGGATTCCTCTCAGGGGCTGACATGGATCTTTGGGTACTTCTGGAGTCTCCCCAGGGGAGTCAGGCCTCGTCTCGAGTGGGGGCATGCACGTGCGCTTTCCTTCCAGGCTGTAGCGGCAATGTCACGCTTCCCGTGGTGTGGATCAAAGGATCTGTGGTTTTCCCTCGAGGCTTTCCCTCGAGGCTTTCGCACAGGCCTGTCCCACGTGCCACCGTTGTGTGAGTCGATCCTCGGCGTGAAAGATGAGCCAGTGCAGGGCAAAGAGCTTCCTCTGGAATGGACTGAGACATCTGGGGGACTCTTGGAATGGTGGTACGACCATGGAGTTCCTCTCGCCTTTCCTGTTGAGAGTGTCTCCTCTTGAGATGCGACGGGAACGCCGGGAATTCTTTCCCGTTGAAAGCAGGGAAAGGATCCCTCATCCCGAGCTCCGAGGGGGAAACGGGGCTCCTCTGGATGTGGGCGGGACCATCGTGCTTCCTCTCGAGTGGAGACTGGTATGGCGGTGAACTTCTTGAGTTGCAGCAAGGGTGTGAAAGACCCTTTCGAAGTTCCAGAGGTTAGGTGTCATTAGTCTCCAGACGCCTCATCGGAAATAGGGCTCATCTCGCCTGGAAGGGAGAACTTCCTGGATTTTCTCGAGTTGCGGCAGGTGTTCTCGAGTTACGACGGGGACCTCAGGGACCCGCCCTGGTGGCCTCAGGAGAGGCCAGTCCCCATGCGAGTTGCTAGGGGGCCTCTCGGGATTCCTCTACCGTCGATACCGGGGCCAAAAACCTTGTGTGGAGTCAGGGCCGGAACCGAGGATTCCTCTCAGGGGCTGACATGGATCTTTGGGTACTTCTGGAGTCTCCCCAGGGGAGTCAGGCCTCGTCTCGAGTGGGGGCATGCACGTGCGCTTTCCTTCCAGGCTGTAGCAGCAATGTCACGCTTCCCGTCGCGTGGATCAAAGGATCTGTGGTTTTCCCTCGAGGCTTTCCCTAGAGGCTTTCCCACAGGGCTGTCCCACGTGCCACCGTGGTGTGAGTCGATCCTCGGCGTGAAAGATGAGCCAGTGCAGGGCAAAGAGGTTCCTCTGGAATGGACTGAGACATCTGGGGGACTCTTGGAATGGTGGTACGACATTGGAGTTCCTCTCGCCTTTCCTGTTGAGAGTGCCTCCTCTTGAGATGCGACGGGAACGGCGGGAATTCTTTCACGTTGAAAGCGGGGAAAGGATCCCTCATCTCGAGCTCCGAGGGGGAAACGGGGCTCCTCTGGATGTGGGCGGGACCATCGTGCTTCCTCTCGAGTGGAGACGGGTATGGCGGTGAACTTCTTGAGTTGCAGCAAGGGTGTGAAAGACCCTTTCAAAGTTCCAGAGGTTAGGTTTCATTAGTCTCCAGAAGCCTCATCGGAAATAGGCCTCATCTCCCCTGGAAGGGAGAACTTCCTGGATTTTCTCGAGTTGCGGCAGGTGTTCTCGAGTTATGACGGTGACCTCAGGGACCCGCCCTGGTGGCCTCAGGAGAGGCCACTCCCCATGCGAGTTCCTAGGGGGCCTCTCGGGATTCTTCTCCCGTCGATACCGGTGCCAAAAACCTTGTGTGGAGTCAGGGCCGGAAAGGAGGATTCCTCTCAGGGGATGACATGGATCTGTGGGTACTTCTGGAGTCTCCCCAGGGGAGTCAGGCCTCGTCTCGAGTCGAGGCATGCACGTGCGCTTTCCTTCCAGGCTGTAGCAGCAATGTCACTCTTCCCGTCGCGTGGATCAAAGGATCTGTGGTTTTCCCTCGAGGCTTTCCCACAGGGCTGTCCCACGTGCCACCGTGGTGTGAGTCGATCCTCGGCGTGAAAGATGAGCCAGTGCAGGGCAAAGAGGTTCCTCTGGAATGGACTGAGACATCTGGGAGACTCTTGGAATGGTGGTACGACCATGGAGTTCCTCTCGCCTTTCCTGTTGAGAGTGCCTCCTCTTGAGATGCGACGGGAACGCCGGGAATTCTTTCCCGTTGAAAGCGGGGAAAGGATCCCTCATCTCGAGCTACGAGGGGGAAACGGGGCTCCTCTGGATGTGGGCGTGACCATCGTGCTTCCTCTCGAGTGGAGACGGGTATGGCGGTGAACTTCTTGAGTTGCAGCAAGGGTGTGAAAGACCCTTTCGAAGTTCCAGAGGTTAGGTGTCATTAGTCTCCAGACACCTCATCGGAAATAGGCCTCATCTCGCCTGGAAGGGAGAACTTCCTGGATTTTCTCGAGTTGCGGCAGGTGTTCTCGAGTTACGACGGGGACCTCAGGGACCCGCCCTGGTGGCCTCAGGAGAGGCCAGTCCCCATGCGAGTTGCTAGGGGGCCTCTCGGGATTCCTCTCCCGTCGATACCGGGGCCAAAAACCTTGTGTGGAGTCAGGGCCGGAACCGAGGATTCCTCTCAGGGGCTGACATGGATCTGTGGGTACTTCTGGAGTCTCCCCAGGGGAGTCAGGCCTCGTCTCGAGTGGGGGCATGCACGTGCGCTTTCCTTCCAGGCTGTAGCAGCAATGTCACGCTTCCCATCTCGTGGATCAAAGGATCTGTGGTTTTCCCTCGAGGCTTTCCCTCGAGGCTTTCCCACAGGGCTGTCCCACGTGCCACCGTGGTGTGAGTCGATCCTCGGCGTGAAAGATGAGCCAGTGCAGAGCAAAGAGTTTCCTCTGGAATGGACTGAGACATCTGGGGGACTCTTGGAATGGTGGTACGACCATGGAGTTCCTCTCGCCTTTCCTGTTGAGAGTGCCTCCTCTTGAGATGCGACGGGAACTCCGGGAATTCTTTCCCGTTGAAAGCGGGGAAAGGATCCCTCATCTCGAGCTACGAGGGGGAAACGGGGCTCCTCTGGATGTGGGCGTGACCATCGTGCTTCCTCTCGAGTGGAGACGGGTATGGCGGTGAACTTCTTGAGTTGCAGCAAGGGTGTGAAAGACCCTTTCGAAGTTCCAGAGGTTAGGTGTCATTAGTCTCCAGACGCCTCATCGGAAATAGGCCTCATCTCGCCTGGAAGGGAGAACTTCCTGGATTTTCTCGAGTTGCGGCAGGTGTTCTCGAGTTACGACGGGGACCTCAGGGACCCGCCCTGGTGGCCTCAGGAGAGGCCAGTCCCCATGCGAGTTGCTAGGGGGCCTCTCGGGATTCCTCTACCGTCGATACCGGGGCCAAAAACCTTGTGTGGAGTCAGGGCCGGAACCGAGGATTCCTCTCAGGGGCTGACATGGATCTGTGGGTACTTCTGGAGTCTCCCCAGGGGAGTCAGGCCTCGTCTCGAGTCGAGGCATGCACGTGCGCTTTCCTTCCAGGCTGTAGCAGCAATGTCACTCTTCCCGTCGCGTGGATCAAAGGATCTGTGGTTTTCCCTCGAGGCTTTCCCACAGGGCTGTCCCACGTGCCACCGTGGTGTGAGTCGATCCTCGGCGTGAAAGATGAGCCAGTGCAGGGCAAAGAGGTTCCTCTGGAATGGACTGAGACATCTGGGAGACTCTTGGAATGGTGGTACGACCATGGAGTTCCTCTCGCCTTTCCTGTTGAGAGTGCCTCCTCTTGAGATGCGACGGGAACGCCGGGAATTCTTTCCCGTTGAAAGCGGGGAAAGGATCCCTCATCTCGAGCTACGAGGGGGAAACGGGGCTCCTCTGGATGTGGGCGTGACCATCGTGCTTCCTCTCGAGTGGAGACGGGTATGGCGGTGAACTTCTTGAGTTGCAGCAAGGGTGTGAAAGACCCTTTCGAAGTTCCAGAGGTTAGGTGTCATTAGTCTCCAGACGCCTCATCGGAAATAGGCCTCATCTCCCCTGGAAGGGAGAACTTCCTGGATTTTCTCGAGTTGCGGCAGGTGTTCTCGAGTTACGACGGGGAACTCAGGGACCCGCCCTGGTGGCCTCAGGAGAGGCCAGTCCCCATGCGAGTTGCTAGGGGGCCTCTCGGGATTCCTCTCCCGTCCATACCGGGGCCAAAAACCTTGTGTGGAGTCAGGGCCGGAACCGAGGATTCCTCTCAGGGGCTGACATGGATCTTTGGGTACTTCTGGAGTCTCCCCAGGGGAGTCAGGCCTCGTCTCGAGTGGGGGCATGCACGTGCGCTTTCCTTCCAGGCTGTAGCGGCAATGTCACGCTTCCCGTGGCGTGGATCAAAGGATCTGTGGTTTTCCCTCGAGGCTTTCCCTCGAGGCTTTCGCACAGGGCTGTCCCACGTGCCACCGTGGTGTGAGTCGATCCTCGGCGTGAAAGATGAGCCAGTGCAGAGCAAAGAGTTTCCTCTGGAATGGACTGAGACATCTGGGGGACTCTTGGAATGGTGGTACGACCATGGAGTTCCTCTCGCGTTTCCTGTTGAGAGTGCCTCCTCTTGAGATGCGACGGGAACTCCGGGAATTCTTTCCCGTTGAAAGCGGGGAAAGGATCCCTCATCTCGAGCTACGAGGGGGAAACGGGGCTCCTCTGGATGTGGGCGTGACCATCGTGCTTCCTCTCGAGTGGAGACGGGTATGGCGGTGAACTTCTTGAGTTGCAGCAAGGGTGTGAAAGACCCTTTCGAAGTTCCAGAGGTTAGGTGTCATTAGTCTCCAGACGCCTCATCGGAAATAGGCCTCATCTCGCCTGGAAGGGAGAACTTCCTGGATTTTCTCGAGTTGCGGCAGGTGTTCTCGAGTTACGACGGGGACCTCAGGGACCCGCCCTGGTGGCCTCAGGAGAGGCCAGTCCCCATGCGAGTTGCTAGGGGGACTCTCGGGATTCCTCTACCGTCGATACCGGGGCCAAAAACCTTGTGTGGAGTCAGGGCCGGAACCGAGGATTCCTCTCAGGGGCTGACATGGATCTGTGGGTACTTCTGGAGTCTCCCCAGGGGAGTCAGGCCTCGTCTCGAGTGGGGGCATGCACGTGCGCTTTCCTTCCAGGCTGTAGCAGCAATGTCACGCTTCCCATCTCGTGGATCAAAGGATCTGTGGTTTTCCCTCGAGGCTTTCCCTCGAGGCTTTCCCACAGGGCTGTCCCACGTGCCACCGTGGTGTGAGTCGATCCTCGGCGTGAAAGTTGAGCCGGTGCAGAGCAAAGAGGTTCCTCTGGCATGGACTGAGACATCTGGGGGACTCTTGGAATGGTGGTACGACCATGGAGTTCCTCTCGCCTTTACTGTTGAGAGTGCCTCCTCTTGAGATGCGACGGGAACGCCGGGAATTCTTTCCCGTTGAAAGCAGGGAAAGGATCCCTCATCTCGAGCTCCGAGGGGGAAACGGGGCTCCTCTGGATGTGGGCGGGACCATCGTGCTTCCTCTCGAATGGAGACGGGTATGGCGGTGAACTTCTTGAGTTGCAGCAAGGGTGTGAAAGACCCTTTCGAAGTTCCAGAGGTTAGGTGTCATTAGTCTCCAGACGCCTCATCGGAAATAGGGCTCATCTCGCCTGGAAGGGAGAACTTCCTGGATTTTCTCGAGTTGCGGCAGGTGTTCTCGAGTTACGACGGGGACCTCAGGGACCCGCCCTGGTGGCCTCAGGAGAGGCCAGTCCCCATGCGAGTTGCTAGGGGGCCTCTCGGGATTCCTCTACCGTCGATACCGGGGCCAAAAACCTTGTGTGGAGTCAGGGCCGGAACCGAGGATTCCTCTCAGGGGCTGACATGGATCTTTGGGTACTTCTGGAGTCTCCCCAGGGGAGTCAGGCCTCGTCTCGAGTGGGGGCATGCACGTGCGCTTTCCTTCCAGGCTGTAGCAGCAATGTCACGCTTCCCGTCGCGTGGATCAAAGGATCTGTGGTTTTCCCTCGAGGCTTTCCCTAGAGGCTTTCCCACAGGGCTGTCCCACGTGCCACCGTGGTGTGAGTCGATCCTCGGCGTGAAAGATGAGCCAGTGCAGGGCAAAGAGGTTCCTCTGGAATGGACTGAGACATCTGGGGGACTCTTGGAATGGTGGTACGACATTGGAGTTCCTCTCGCCTTTCCTGTTGAGAGTGCCTCCTCTTGAGATGCGACGGGAACGGCGGGAATTCTTTCACGTTGAAAGCGGGGAAAGGATCCCTAATCTCGAGCTCCGAGGGGGAAACGGGGCTCCTCTGGATGTGGGCGGGACCATCGTGCTTCCTCTCGAGTGGAGACGGGTATGGCGGTGAACTTCTTGAGTTGCAGCAAGGGTGTGAAAGACCCTTTCAAAGTTCCAGAGGTTAGGTTTCATTAGTCTCCAGAAGCCTCATCGGAAATAGGCCTCATCTCCCCTGGAAGGGAGAACTTCCTGGATTTTCTCGAGTTGCGGCAGGTGTTCTCGAGTTATGACGGTGACCTCAGGGACCCGCCCTGGTGGCCTCAGGAGAGGCCACTCCCCATGCGAGTTCCTAGGGGGCCTCTCGGGATTCTTCTCCCGTCGATACCGGTGCCAAAAACCTTGTGTGGAGTCAGGGCCGGAAAGGAGGATTCCTCTCAGGGGATGACATGGATCTGTGGGTACTTCTGGAGTCTCCCCAGGGGAGTCAGGCCTCGTCTCGAGTCGAGGCATGCACGTGCGCTTTCCTTCCAGGCTGTAGCAGCAATGTCACTCTTCCCGTCGCGTGGATCAAAGGATCTGTGGTTTTCCCTCGAGGCTTTCCCACAGGGCTGTCCCACGTGCCACCGTGGTGTGAGTCGATCCTCGGCGTGAAAGTTGAGCCGGTGCAGAGCAAAGAGGTTCCTCTGGCATGGACTGAGACATCTGGGGGACTCTTGGAATGGTGGTACGACCATGGAGTTCCTCTCGCCTTTACTGTTGAGAGTGCCTCCTCTTGAGATGCGACGGGAACGCCGGGAATTCTTTCCCGTTGAAAGCAGGGAAAGGATCCCTCATCTCGAGCTCCGAGGGGGAAACGGGGCTCCTCTGGATGTGGGCGGGACCATCGTGCTTCCTCTCGAGTGGAGACGGGTATGGCGGTGAACTTCTTGAGTTGCAGCAAGGGTGTGAAAGACCCTTTCGAAGTTCCAGAGGTTAGGTTTCATTAGTCTCCAGAAGCCTCATCGGAAATAGGCCTCATCTCCCCTGGAAGGGAGAACTTCCTGGATTTTCTCGAGTTGCGGCAGGTGTTCTCGAGTTATGACGGGAACCTCAGGGACCCGCCCTGGTGGCCTCAGGAGAGGCCAGTCCCCATGCGAGTTCCTAGGGGGCCTCTCGGGATTCTTCTCCCGTCGATACCCGGGCCAAAAACCTTGTGTGGAGTCAGGGCCGGAACCGAGGATTCCTCTCAGGGGCTGACATGGATCTTTGGGTACTTCTGGAGTCTCCACAGGGGTGTCAGGCCTCGTCTAGAGTGGGGGCATGCACGTGCGCTTTCCTTCCAGGCTGTAGCAGCAATGTCACGCTTCCCGTGGCGTAGATTAAAGGACCTGTGGTTTTCCCACGAGGCTTTCCCTCGAGGCTTTCCCACAGGGCTGTCCCACGTGCCACCGTGGTGTGAGTCGATCCTCGGCGTGAAAGATGAGCCAGTGCAGGGCAAAGAGGTTCCTCTGGAACGGACTGAGACATCTGCGGGACTCTTGGAATAGTGGTACGACCATGGAGTTCCTCTCGCCTTTCCTGTTGAGAGTGCCTCCCCTTGAGATGCGACGGGAACGCCGGGAATTCTTTCCCGTTGAAAGCAGGGAAAGGATCCCTCATCTCGAGCTACGAGGGGGAAACGGGGCTCCTCTGGATGTGGGCGGGACCATCGTGCTTCCTCTCGAGTGGAGACGGGTATGGTGGTGAACTTCTTGAGTTTCAGCAAGGGTGTGAAAGACCCTTTCGAAGTTCCAGAGGTTAGGTGTCATTAGTCTCCAGACGCCTCATCGGAAATAGGCCTCATCTCGCCTGGAAGGGAGAACTTCCTGGATTTTCTCGAGTTGCGGCAGGTGTTCTCGAGTTACGACGGGGACTTCAGGGACCCGCCCTGGTGGCCTCAGGAGAGGCCAGTCCCCATGCGAGTTGCTAGGGGACCTCTCGGGATTCCTCTCCCGTCGATACCGGGGCCAAAAACCTTGTGTGGAGTCAGGGCCGGAACCGAGGATTCCTCTAAGGGGCTGACATGGATCTTTGGGTACTTTTGGAGTCTCCCCAGGGGAGTCAGGCCTCGTCTCGAGTGGGGGCATGCACGTGCGCTTTCGTTCCAGGCTGTAGCAGCAATGTCACGCTTCCCGTCGCGTGGATCAAAGGGTCTGTGGTTTTACCTCGAGGCTTTCCCTCGAGGCTTTCCCACAGGGCTGTCCCACGTGCCACCGTGGTGTGAGTCGATCCTCGGCGTGAAAGATGGGCCAGTGCAGGGCAAAGAGGTTCCTCTGGAATGGACTGAGACATCTGGGGGACTCTTGGAATGGTGGTACGACCATGGAGTTCCTCTCGCCTTTCCTGTTGAGAGTGCCTCCTCTTGAGATGCGACGGGAACGCCGGGAATTCTTTCCCGTTGAAAGCAGGGAAAGGATCCCTCATCTCGAGCTACGAGGGGGAAACGGGGCTCCTCTAGATGTGGGCGGGACCATCGTGTTTCCTCTCGAGTGGAGACGGGTATGGTGGTGAACTTCTTGAGTTGCAGCAAGGGTGTGAAAGACCCTTTCGAAGTTCCAGAGGTTAGGTGTCATTAGTCTCCAGACGCCTCATCGGAAATAGGCCTCATCTCGCCTGGAAGGGAGAACTTCCGGGATTTTCTCGAGTTGTGGCAGGTGTTCTCGTGTTACGACGGGAAAATCAGGGACCCGCCCTGGTGGCCTCAGGAGAGGCCAGTCCCCATGCGAGTTGCTAGGGGGCCTCTCGGGATTCCTCTCCGGTCGATACCGGGGCCAAAAACCTTGTGTGGAGTCAGGGCCGGAACCGAGGATTCCTCTCAGGGGCTGACATGGATCTTTGGGTACTTCTGGAGTCTCCCCAGGGGAGTCAGGCCTCGTCTCGAGTGGGGGCATGCACGTGCGCTTTCCTTCCAGGCTGTAGCAGCAATGTCACGCTTCCCGTCGCGTGGATCAAAGGATCTGTGGTTTTCCCTCGAGGATTTCCCTCGAGGCTTTCCCACAGGGCTGTCCCACGTGCCACCGTGGTGTGAGTCGATCCTCGGCGTGAAAGATGAGCCAGTGCAGCGCAAAGAGGTTCCTCTGGAATGGACTGAGACATCTGGGGGACTCTTGGAATGGTGGTACGACCATGGAGTTCCTCTCGCCTTTCCTGTTGAGAGTGCCTCCTCTTGAGATGCGACGGGAACGCCGGGAATTCTTTCCCGTTGAAAGCAGGGAAAGGATCCCTCATCTCGAGCTCCGAGGGGGATACGGGTCTCCTCTGGATGTGGGCGGGACCATCGTGCTTCCTCTCGAGTGGAGACGGGTATGGCGGTGAACTTCTTGAGTTGCAGCAAGGGTGTGAAAGACCCTTTCGAAGTTCCAGAGGTTAGGTGTCATTAGTCTCCAGACGCCTCATCGGAAATAGGCCTCATCTCGCCTGGAAGGGAGAACTTCCTGGATTTTCTCGAGTTGCGGCAGGTGTTCTCGAGTTACGACGGGGACCTCAGGGACCCGCCCTGGTGGCCTCAGGAGAGGCCAGTCCCCATGCGAGTTGCTAGGGGGCCTCTCGGGATTCCTCTCCCGTCGATACCGGGGCCAAAAACCTTGTGTGGAGTCAGGGCCGGAACCGAGGATTCCTCTCAGGGGCTGACATGGATCTGTGGGTACTTCTGGAGTCTCCCCAGGGGAGTCAGGCCTCGTCTCGAGTGGGGGCATGCACGTGCGCTTTCCTTCCAGGCTGTAGCAGCAATGTCACGCTTCCCTTGGCGTGGATCAAAGGATCTGTGGTTTTCCCTCGAGGCTTTCCCTCGAGGCTTTCCCACAGGGCTGTCCCACGTGCCACCGTGGTGTGAGTCGATCCTCGGCGTGAAAGATGAGCCGGTGCAGAGCAAAGAGGTTCCTCTGGAATGGACTGAGACATCTGGGGGACTCTTGGAATGGTGGTACGACCATGGAGTTCCTCTCGCCTTTCCTGTTGAGAGTGCCTCCTCTTGAGATGCGACGGGAACTCCGGGAATTCTTTCCCGTTGAAAGCGGGGAAAGGATCCCTCATCTCGAGCTACGAGGGGGAAACGGGGCTCCTCTGGATGTGGGCGTGACCATCGTGCTTCCTCTCGAGTGGAGACGGGTATGGCGGTGAACTTCTTGAGTTGCAGCAAGGGTGTGAAAGACCCTTTCGAAGTTCCAGAGGTTAGGTTTCATTAGTCTCCAGAAGCCTCATCGGAAATAGGCCTCATCTCCCCTGGAAGGGAGAACTTCCTGGATTTTCTCGAGTTGCGGCAGGTGTTCTCGAGTTATGACGGGGACCTCAGGGACCCGACCTGGTGGCCTCAGGAGAGGCCAGTCCCCATGCGAGTTCCTAGGGGGCCTCTCGGGATTCTTCTCCCGTCGATACCCGGGCCAAAAACCTTGTGTGGAGTCAGGGCCGGAACCGAGGATTCCTCTCAGGGGCTGACATGGATCTTTGGGTACTTCTGGAGTCTCCACAGGGGTGTCAGGCCTCGTCTAGAGTGGGGGCATGCACGTGCGCTTTCCTTCCAGGCTGTAGCAGCAATGTCACGCTTCCCGTGGCGTAGATTAAAGGACCTGTGGTTTTCCCACGAGGCTTTCCCTCGAGGCTTTCCCACAGGGCTGTCCCACGTGCCACCGTGGTGTGAGTCGATCCTCGGCGTGAAAGATGAGCCAGTGCAGGGCAAACGGACTGAGACATCTGCGGGACTCTTGGAATGGTGGTACGACCATGGAGTTCCTCTCGCCTTTCCTGTTGAGAGTGCCTCCTCTTGAGATGCGACGGGAACGCCGGGAATTCTTTCCCGTTGAAAGCAGGGAAAGGATCCCTCATCTCGAGCTACGAGGGGGAAACGGGGCTCCTCTGGATGTGGGCGGGACCATCGTGCTTCCTCTCGAGTGGAGACGGGTATGGTGGTGAACTTCTTGAGTTTCAGCAAGGGTGTGAAAGACCCTTTCGAAGTTCCAGAGGTTAGGTGTCATTAGTCTCCAGACGCCTCATCGGAAATAGGCCTCATCTCGCCTGGAAGGGAGAACTTCCTGGATTTTCTCGAGTTGCGGCAGGTGTTCTCGAGTTACGACGGGGACTTCAGGGACCCGCCCTGGTGGCCTCAGGAGAGGCCAGTCCCCATGCGAGTTGCTAGGGGACCTCTCGGGATTCCTCTCCCGTCGATACCGGGGCCAAAAACCTTGTGTGGAGTCAGGGCCGGAACCGAGGATTCCTCTAAGGGGCTGACATGGATCTTTGGGTACTTTTGGAGTCTCCCCAGGGGAGTCAGGCCTCGTCTCGAGTGGGGGCATGCACGTGCGCTTTCGTTCCAGGCTGTAGCAGCAATGTCACGCTTCCCGTCGCGTGGATCAAAGGGTCTGTGGTTTTACCTCGAGGCTTTCCCTCGAGGCTTTCCCACAGGGCTGTCCCACGTGCCACCGTGGTGTGAGTCGATCCTCGGCGTGAAAGATGGGCCAGTGCAGGGCAAAGAGGTTCCTCTGGAATGGACTGAGACATCTGGGGGACTCTTGGAATGGTGGTACGACCATGGAGTTCCTCTCGCCTTTCCTGTTGAGAGTGCCTCCTCTTGAGATGCGACGGGAACGCCGGGAATTCTTTCCCGTTGAAAGCAGGGAAAGGATCCCTCATCTCGAGCTACGAGGGGGAAACGGGGCTCCTCTAGATGTGGGCGGGACCATCGTGTTTCCTCTCGAGTGGAGACGGGTATGGTGGTGAACTTCTTGAGTTGCAGCAAGGGTGTGAAAGACCCTTTCGAAGTTCCAGAGGTTAGGTGTCATTAGTCTCCAGACGCCTCATCGGAAATAGGCCTCATCTCGCCTGGAAGGGAGAACTTCCGGGATTTTCTCGAGTTGCGGCAGGTGTTCTCGAGTTACGATGGGAAAATCAGGGACCCGCCCTGGTGGCCTCAGGAGAGGCCAGTCCCCATGCGAGTTGCTAGGGTGCCTCTCGGGATTCCTCTCCGGTCGATACCGGGGCCAAAAACCTTGTGTGGAGTCAGGGCCGGAACCGAGGATTCCTCTCAGGGGCTGACATGGATCTTTGGGTACTTCTGGAGTCTCCCCAGGGGAGTCAGGCCTCGTCTCGAGTGGGGGCATGCACGTGCGCTTTCCTTCCAGGCTGTAGCAGCAATGTCACGCTTCCCGTCGCGTGGATCAAAGGATCTGTGGTTTTCCCTCGAGGATTTCCCTCGAGGCTTTCCCACAGGGCTGTCCCACGTGCCGCCGTGGTGTGAGTCGATCCTCGGCGTGAAAGATGAGCCAGTGCAGCGCAAAGAGGTTCCTCTGGAATGGACTGAGACATCTGGGGGACTCTTGGAATGGTGGTACGACCATGGAGTTCCTCTCGCCTTTCCTGTTGAGAGTGCCTCCTCTTGAGATGCGACGGGAACGCCGGGAATTCTTTCCCGTTGAAAGCAGGGAAAGGATCCCTCATCTCGAGCTCCGAGGGGGATACGGGGCTCCTCTGGATGTGGGCGGGACCATCGTGCTTCCTCTCGAGTGGAGACGGGTATGGCGGTGAACTTCTTGAGTTGCAGCAAGGGTGTGAAAGACCCTTTCGAAGTTCCAGAGGTTAGGTGTCATTAGTCTCCAGACGCCTCATCGGAAATAGGCCTCATCTCGCCTGGAAGGGAGAACTTCCTGGATTTTCTCGAGTTGCGGCAGGTGTTCTCGAGTTACGACGGGGACCTCAGGGACCCGCCCTGGTGGCCTCAGGAGAGGCCAGTCCCCATGCGAGTTGCTAGGGGGACTCTCGGGATTCCTCTACCGTCGATACCGGGGCCAAAAACCTTGTGTGGAGTCAGGGCCGGAACCGAGGATTCCTCTCAGGGGCTGACATGGATCTGTGGGTACTTCTGGAGTCTCCCCAGGGGAGTCAGGCCTCGTCTCGAGTGGGGGCATGCACGTGCGCTTTCCTTCCAGGCTGTAGCAGCAACGTCACGCTTCCCATCTCGTGGATCAAAGGATCTGTGGTTTTCCCTCGAGGCTTTCCCTCGAGGCTTTCCCACAGGGCTGTCCCACGTGCCACCGTGGTGTGAGTCGATCCTCGGCGTGAAAGATGAGCCGGTGCAGAGCAAAGAGGTTCCTCTGGCATGGACTGAGACATCTGGGGGACTCTTGGAATGGTGGTACGACCATGGAGTTCCTCTCGCCTTTACTGTTGAGAGTGCCTCCTCTTGAGATGCGACGGGAACGCCGGGAATTCTTTCCCGTTGAAAGCAGGGAAAGGATCCCTCATCTCGAGCTCCGAGGGGGAAACGGGGCTCCTCTGGATGTGGGCGGGACCATCGTGCTTCCTCTCGAGTGGAGACGGGTATGGCGGTGAACTTCTTGAGTTGCAGCAAGGGTGTGAAAGACCCTTTCGAAGTTCCAGAGGTTAGGTTTCATTAGTCTCCAGAAGCCTAATCGGAAATAGGCCTCATCTCCCCTGGAAGGGAGAACTTCCTGGATTTTCTCGAGTTGCGGCAGGTGTTCTCGAGTTATGACGGGGACCTCAGGGACCCGCCCTGGTTGCCTCAGGAGAGGCCAGTCCCCATGCGAGTTCCTAGGGGGCCTCTCGGGATTCTTCTCCCGTCGATACCCGGGCCAAAAACCTTGTGTGGAGTCAGGGCCGGAACCGAGGATTCCTCTCAGGGGCTGACATGGATCTTTGGGTACTTCTGGAGTCTCCACAGGGGTGTCAGGCCTCGTCTAGAGTGGGGGCATGCACGTGCGCTTTCCTTCCAGGCTGTAGCAGCAATGTCACGCTTCCCGTGGCGTAGATTAAAGGACCTGTGGTTTTCCCACGAGGCTTTCCCTCGAGGCTTTCCCACAGGGCTGTCCCACGTGCCACCGTGGTGTGAGTCGATCCTCGGCGTGAAAGATGAGCCAGTGCAGGGCAAAGAGGTTCCTCTGGAACGGACTGAGACATCTGCGGGACTCTTGGAATGGTGGTACGACCATGGAGTTCCTCTCGCCTTTCCTGTTGAGAGTGCCTCCTCTTGAGATGCGACGGGAACGCCGGGAATTCTTTCCCGTTGAAAGCAGGGAAAGGATCCCTCATCTCGAGCTACGAGGGGGAAACGGGGCTCCTCTGGATGTGGGCGGGACCATCGTGCTTCCTCTCGAGTGGAGACGGGTATGGTGGTGAACTTCTTGAGTTGCAGCAAGGGTGTGAAAGACCCTTTCGAAGTTCCAGAGGTTAGGTGTCATTAGTCTCCAGACGCCTCATCGGAAATAGGCCTCATCTCGCCTGGAAGGGAGAACTTCCTGGATTTTCTCGAGTTGCGGCAGGTGTTCTCGAGTTACGACGGGGACTTCAGGGACCCGCCCTGGTGGCCTCAGGAGAGGCCAGTCCCCATGCGAGTTGCTAGGGGTCCTCTCGGGATTCCTCTCCCGTCGATACCGGGGCCAAAAACCTTGTGTGGAGTCAGGGCCGGAACCGAGGATTCCTCTAAGGGGCTGACATGGATCTTTGGGTACTTTTGGAGTCTCCCCAGGGGAGTCAGGCCTCGTCTCGAGTGGGGGCATGCACGTGCGCTTTCGTTCCAGGCTGTAGCAGCAATGTCACGCTTCCCGTCGCGTGGATCAACGGGTCTGTGGTTTTCCCTCGAGGCTTTCCCTCGAGGCTTTCCCACAGGGCTGTCCCACGTGCCACCGTGGTGTGAGTCGATCCTCGGCGTGAAAGATGGGCCAGTGCAGGGCAAAGAGGTTCCTCTGGAATGGACTGAGACATCTGGGGGACTCTTGGAATGGTGGTACGACCATGGAGTTCCTCTCGCCTTTCCTGTTGAGAGTGCCTCCTCTTGAGATGCGACGGGAACGCCGGGAATTCTTTCCCGTTGAAAGCAGGGAAAGGATCCCTCATCTCGAGCTACGAGGGGGAAACGGGGCTCCTCTAGGTGTGGGCGGGACCATCGTGTTTCCTCTCGAGTGGAGACGGGCATGGTGGTGAACTTCTTGAGTTGCAGCAAGGGTGTGAAAGACCCTTTCGAAGTTCCAGAGGTTAGGTGTCATTAGTCTCCAGACGCCTCATCGGAAATAGGCCTCATCTCGCCTGGAAGGGAGAACTTCCGGGATTTTCTCGAGTTGCGGCAGGTGTTCTCGAGTTACGACGGGAAAATCAGGGACCCGCCCTGGTGGCCTCAGGAGAGGCCAGTCCCCATGCGAGTTGCTAGGGGGCCTCTCGGGATTCCTCTCCGGTCGATACCGGGGCCAAAAACTTTGTGTGGAGTCAGGGCCGGAACCGAGGATTCCTCTCAGGGGCTGACATGGATCTTTGGGTACTTCTGGAGTCTCCCCAGGGGAGTCAGGCCTCGTCTCGAGTGGGGGCATGCACGTGTGCTTTCCTTCCAGGCTGTAGCAGCAATGTCACGCTTCCCGTCGCGTGGATCAAAGGATCTGTGGTTTTCCCTCGAGGATTTCCCTCGAGGCTTTCCCACAGGGCTGTCCCACGTGCCGCCGTGGTGTGAGTCGATCCTCGGCGTGAAAGATGAGCCAGTGCAGCGCAAAGAGGTTCCTCTGGAATGGACTGAGACATCTGGGGGACTCTTGGAATGGTGGTACGACCATGGAGTTCCTCTCGCCTTTCCTGTTGAGAGTGCCTCCTCTTGAGATGCGACGGGAACGCCGGGAATTCTTTCCCGTTGAAAGCAGGGAAAGGATCCCTCATCTCGAGCTCCGAGGGGGATACGGGGCTCCTCTGGATGTGGGCGGGACCATCGTGCTTCCTCTCGAGTGGAGACGGGTATGGCGGTGAACTTCTTGAGTTGCAGCAAGGGTGTGAAAGACCCTTTCGAAGTTCCAGAGGTTAGGTGTCATTAGTCTCCAGACGCCTCATCGGAAATAGGCCTCATCTCGCCTGGAAGGGAGAACTTCCTGGATTTTCTCGAGTTGCGGCCGGTGTTCTCGAGTTACGACGGGGACCTCAGGGACCCGCCCTGGTGGCCTCAGGAGAGGCCAGTCCCCATGCGAGTTGCTAGGGGGCCTCTCGGGATTCCTCTCCGGTCGATACCGGGGCCAAAAACCTTGTGTGGATTCAGGGCCGGAACCGAGGATTCCTCTCAGGGGCTGACATGGATCTTTGGGTACTTCTGGAGTCTCCCCAGGGGAGTCAAGCCTCGTCTCGAGTGGGGGCATGCACGTGCGCTTTCCTTCCAGGCTGTAGCAGCAATGTCACGCTTCCCGTCGCGTAGATCAAATGATCTGTGGTTTTCCCTCGAGGCTTTCCCTCGAGG
This sequence comes from Capricornis sumatraensis, assembly GCF_032405125.1. Classification (NCBI taxonomy): domain Eukaryota; kingdom Metazoa; phylum Chordata; class Mammalia; order Artiodactyla; family Bovidae; genus Capricornis; species Capricornis sumatraensis. Next base: position 6,881,498 of record NW_027184612.1, read on the forward strand.
CTTTCCCAAAGGGCTGTCCCACGTGCCACCGTGGTGTGAGTCGATCCTCGGTGTGAAAGGTGAGCCAGTGCAGGGCAAAGAGCTTCCTCTGGAATGGACTGAGACATCTGGGGGACTCTTGGAATGGTGGTACGACCGTGGAGTTCCTCTCGCCTTTCCTGTTGAGAGTGCCTCCTCTTGAGATGCGACGGGAACGCCGGGAATTCTTTCCCGTTGAAAGCAGGGAAAGGATCCCTCATCTCGAGCTCCGAGGGGGAAACGGGGCTCCTCTGGATGTGGGCGGGACCATCGTGCTTCCACTCGAGTGGAGACGGGTATGGCGGTGAACTTCTTGAGTTGCAGCAAGGGTGTGAAAGACCCTTTCGAAGTTCCAGAGGTTAGGTGTCATTAGTCCCCAGACGCCTCATCAGAAATAGGCCTCATCTCGCCTGGAAGGGAGAACTTCCTGGATTTTCTCGAGTTGCGGCAGGTGTTCTCGCGTTACGACCGGGACCTCAGGGACCCGCCCTGGTGGCCTCAGGAACGGCCAGTCCCCATGCGAGTTGCTAGGGGGCCTCTCGGAATTCCTCTCCCGTCGATACCGGGGCCAAAAACCTTGTGTGGAGTCAGGGCCGGAACCGAGGATTCCTCTCAAGGGCTGACATGGATCTTTGGGTACTTCTGGAGTCTCCCCAGGGGAGTCAGGCCTCGTCTCGAGTGGGGGCATGCACGTGCGCTTTCCTTCCAGGCTCTAGCAGCAATGTCACGCTTCCCGTCGCGTGGATCAAAGGATCTGTGGTTTTCCCTCGAGACTTTCCCTCGAGGCTTTCCCACAGGGCTGTGCCACGTGCCACCGTGGTGTGAGTCGATCCTCGGCGTGAAAGATGAGCCAGTGCAGGGCAAAGAGGTTCCTCTGGAATGGACTGAGACATCTGGGGGACTCTGGGAATGGTGGTACGACCATGGAGTTCCTCTCGTCTTTCCTGTTGAGAGTGCCTCCTCTTGAGATGCGACGGGAACGCCGGGAATTCTTTCCCGTTGAAAGCAGGGAAAGGATCCCTCATCTCGAGCTACGAGGGGGAAACGGGGCTCCTCTGGATGTGGGCGGGACCATCGTCCTTCCTCTCGAGTGGAGATGGGTATGGCGGTGAACTTCTTGAGTTGCAGCAAGGGTGTGAAAGACCCTTTCGAAGTTCCAGAGGTTAGGCGTCATTAGTCTCCAGACGCCTCATCGGAAATAGGCCTCATCTCGCCTGGAAGGGAGAACTTCCTGGATTTTCTCGAGTTGCGGCAGGTGTTCTCGAGTTACGACGGGGACCTCAGGGACCCGCCCTGGTGGCCTCAGGAGAGGCCAGTCCCCATGCGAGTTGCTAGGGGGCCTCTCGGGATTCCTCTCCCGTCGAAACCGGGGCCAAAAGCCTTGTGTGGAGTCAGGGCCGGAACCGAGGATTCCTCTCAGGGGCTGACATGGATCTTTGGGTACTTCTGGAGTCTCCCCAGGGGAGTCAGGCCTCAGCTCGAGTGGGGGCATGCACGTGCGCTTTCCTTCCAGGCTCTAGCAGCAATGTCACGCTTCCCGTCGCGTGGATTAAAGGATCTGTGGTTTTCCCTCGAGGCTTTCCCTCGAGGATTTCCCACAGGGCTGTCCCACGTGCCACCGTGGTGTGAGTCGATCCTCCGCGTGAAAGATGAGCCAGTGCAGGGCAAAGAGCTTCCTCTGGAATGGACTGAGACATCTGGGGGACTCTTGGAATGGTGGTACGACCATGGAGTTCCTCTCGCCTTTCCTGTTGAGAGTGCCTCCTCTTGAGATGCGACGGGAACGCCGGGAATTCTTTCCCGTTGAAAGCAGGGAAAGTATCCCTCATCACGAGCTACGAGTGGGAAACGGGGCTCCTCTGGATGTGGGCGGGACCATCGTGCTTCCTCTCGAGTGGAGACGGGTATGGCGGTGAACTTCTTGAGTTGCAGCAATGGTGTGAAAGACCCTTCGAAGTTCCAGAGGTTAGGTGTCATTAGTCTCCAGACGCCTCATCGGAAATAGGCCTCATCTCGCCTGGAAGGGAGAACTTCCTGGATTTTCTCGAGTTGCGGCAGGTGTTCTCGAGTTACGACGGGGACCTCAGGGACCCGCCCTGGTGGCCTCAGGAGAGGCCAGTCCCCATGCGAGTTGCTAGGGGGCCTCTCGGGATTCCTCTCCCGTCGAAACCGGGGCCAAAAGCCTTGTGTGGAGTCAGGGCCGGAACCGAGGATTCCTCTCAGGGGCTGACATGGATCTTTGGGTACTTCTGGAGTCTCCCCAGGGGAGTCAGGCCTCGTCTCGAGTGGGGGCATGCACGTGCGCTTTCCTTCCAGGCTCTAGCAGCAATGTCACGCTTCCCGTCGCGTGGATTAAAGGATCTGTGGTTTTCCCTCGAGGCTTTCCCTCGAGGCTTTCCCACAGGGCTGTCCCACGTGCCACCGTGGTGTGAGTCGATCCTCGGCGTGAAAGATGAGCCAGTGCACGGCAAAGAGGTTCCTCTGGAATGGACTGAGACATCTGGGGGACTCTTGGAATGGTGGTACGACCATGGAGTTCCTCTCGCCTTTCCTGTTGAGAGTGCCTCCTCTTGAGATGCGTCGGGAACGCCGGGAATTCTTTCCCGTTGAAAGCAGGGAAAGTATCCCTCATCACGAGCTACGAGTGGGAAACGGGGCTCCTCTGGATGTGGGCGGGACCATCGTGCTTCCTCTCGAGTGGAGACGGGTATGGCGGTGAACTTCTTGAGTTGCAGCAATGGTGTGAAAGACCCTTCGAAGTTCCAGAGGTTAGGTGTCATTAGTCTCCAGACGCCTCATCGGAAATAGGCCTCATCTCGCCTGGAAGGGAGAACTTCCTGGATTTTCTCGAGTTGCGGCAGGTGTTCTCGAATTACGACGGGGACCTCAGGGACCCGCCCTGGTGGCCTCAGGAGAGGCCAGTCCCCATGCGAGTTGCTAGGGGGCCTCTCGGGATTCCTCTCCCGTCGAAACCGGGGCCAAAAGCCTTGTGTGGAGTCAGGGCCGGAACCGAGGATTCCTCTCAGGGGCTGACATGGATCTTTGGGTACTTCTGGAGTCTCCCCAGGGGAGTCAGGCCTCGTCTCGAGTGGGGGCATGCACGTGCGCTTTCCTTCCAGGCTCTAGCAGCAATGTCACGCTTCCCGTCGCGTGGATCAAAGGATCTGTGGTTTTCCCTCGAGGCTTTCCCTCGAGGCTTTCCCACAGGGCTGTCCCACGTGCCACCGTGGTGTGAGTCGATCCTCGGCGTGAAAGATGAGCCAGTGCAGGGCAAAGAGGTTCCTCTGGAATGGACTGAGACATCTGGGGGACTCTTGGAATGGTGGTACGACCATGGAGTTCCTCTCGCCTTTCCTGTTGAGAGTGCCTCCTCTTGAGATGCGACGGGAACGCCGGGAATTCTTTCCCGTTGAAAGCAGGGAAAGGATCCCTCATCTCGAGCTCCGAGGGGGAAACGGGGCTCCTCTGGATGTGGGCGGGACCATCGTGCTTCCACTCGAGTGGAGACGGGTATGGCGGTGTACTTCTTGAGTTGCAGCAAGGGTGTGAAAGACCCTTTCGAAGTTCCAGAGGTTAGGTGTCATTAGTCCCCAGACGCCTCATCAGAAATAGGCCTCATCTCGCCTGGAAGGGAGAACTTCCTGGATTTTCTCGAGTTGCGGCAGGTGTTCTCGCGTTACGACCGGGACCTCAGGGACCCGCCCTGGTGGCCTCAGGAACGGCCAGTCCCCATGCGAGTTGCTAGGGGGCCTCTCGGAATTCCTCTCCCGTCGATACCGGGGCCAAAAACCTTGTGTGGAGTCAGGGCCGGAACCGAGGATTCCTCTCAAGGGCTGACATGGATCTTTGGGTACTTCTGGAGTCTCCCCAGGGGAGTCAGGCCTCGTCTCGAGTGGGGGCATGCACGTGCGCTTTCCTTCCAGGCTCTAGCAGCAATGTCACGCTTCCCGTCGCGTGGATCAAAGGATCTGTGGTTTTCCCTCGAGACTTTCCCTCGAGGCTTTCCCACAGGGCTGTGCCACGTGCCACCGTGGTGTGAGTCGATCCTCGGCGTGAAAGATGAGCCAGTGCAGGGCAAAGAGGTTCCTCTGGAATGGACTGAGACATCTGGGGGACTCTGGGAATGGTGGTACGACCATGGAGTTCCTCTCGTCTTTCCTGTTGAGAGTGCCTCCTCTTGAGATGCGACGGGAACGCCGGGAATTCTTTCCCGTTGAAAGCAGGGAAAGGATCCCTCATCTCGAGCTACGAGGGGGAAACGGGGCTCCTCTGGATGTGGGCGGGACCATCGTCCTTCCTCTCGAGTGGAGATGGGTATGGCGGTGAACTTCTTGAGTTGCAGCAAGGGTGTGAAAGACCCTTTCGAAGTTCCAGAGGTTAGGCGTCATTAGTCTCCAGACGCCTCATCGGAAATAGGCCTCATCTCGCCTGGAAGGGAGAACTTCCTGGATTTTCTCGAGTTGCGGCAGGTGTTCTCGAGTTACGACGGGGACCTCAGGGACCCGCCCTGGTGGCCTCAGGAGAGGCCAGTCCCCTTGCGAGTTGCTAGGGGGCCTCTCGGGATTCCTCTCCCGTCGAAACCGGGGCCAAAAGCCTTGTGTGGAGTCAGGGCCGGAACCGAGGATTCCTCTCAGGGGCTGACATGGATCTTTGGGTACTTCTGGAGTCTCCCCAGGGGAGTCAGGCCTCAGCTCGAGTGGGGGCATGCACGTGCGCTTTCCTTCCAGGCTCTAGCAGCAATGTCACGCTTCCCGTCGCGTGGATTAAAGGATCTGTGGTTTTCCCTCGAGGCTTTCCCTCGAGGCTTTCCCACAGGGCTGTCCCACGTGCCACCGTGGTGTGAGTCGATCCTCCGCGTGAAAGATGAGCCAGTGCAGGGCAAAGAGCTTCCTCTGGAATGGACTGAGACATCTGGGGGACTCTTGGAATGGTGGTACGACCATGGAGTTCCTCTCGCCTTTCCTGTTGAGAGTGCCTCCTCTTGAGATGCGACGGGAACGCCGGGAATTCTTTCCCGTTGAAAGCAGGGAAAGTATCCCTCATCACGAGCTACGAGTGGGAAACGGGGCTCCTCTGGATGTGGGCGGGACCATCGTGCTTCCTCTCGAGTGGAGACGGGTATGGCGGTGAACTTCTTGAGTTGCAGCAATGGTGTGAAAGACCCTTCGAAGTTCCAGAGGTTAGGTGTCATTAGTCTCCAGACGCCTCATCGGAAATAGGCCTCATCTCGCCTGGAAGGGAGAACTTCCTGGATTTTCTCGAGTTGCGGCAGGTGTTCTCGAGTTACGACGGGGACCTCAGGGACCCGCCCTGGTGGCCTCAGGAGAGGCCAGTCCCCATGCGAGTTGCTAGGGGGCCTCTCGGGATTCCTCTCCCGTCGAAACCGGGGCCAAAAGCCTTGTGTGGAGTCAGGGCCGGAACCGAGGATTCCTCTCAGGGGCTGACATGGATCTTTGGGTACTTCTGGAGTCTCCCCAGGGGAGTCAGGCCTCGTCTCGAGTGGGGGCATGCACGTGCGCTTTCCTTCCAGGCTCTAGCAGCAATGTCACGCTTCCCGTCGCGTGGATTAAAGGATCTGTGGTTTTCCCTCGAGGCTTTCCCTCGAGGCTTTCCCACAGGGCTGTCCCACGTGCCACCGTGGTGTGAGTCGATCCTCGGCGTGAAAGATGAGCCAGTGCACGGCAAAGAGGTTCCTCTGGAATGGACTGAGACATCTGGGGGACTCTTGGAATGGTGGTACGACCATGGAGTTCCTCTCGCCTTTCCTGTTGAGAGTGCCTCCTCTTGAGATGCGTCGGGAACGCCGGGAATTCTTTCCCGTTGAAAGCAGGGAAAGTATCCCTCATCACGAGCTACGAGTGGGAAACGGGGCTCCTCTGGATGTGGGCGGGACCATCGTGCTTCCTCTCGAGTGGAGACGGGTATGGCGGTGAACTTCTTGAGTTGCAGCAATGGTGTGAAAGACCCTTCGAAGTTCCAGAGGTTAGGTGTCATTCGTCTCCAGACGCCTCATCGGAAATAGGCCTCATCTCGCCTGGAAGGGAGAACTTCCTGGATTTTCTCGAGTTGCGGCAGGTGTTCTCGAATTACGATGGGGACCTCAGGGACCCGCCCTGGTGGCCTCAGGAGAGGCCAGTCCCCATGCGAGTTGCTAGGGGGCCTCTCGGGATTCCTCTCCCGTCGAAACCGGGGCCAAAAGCCTTGTGTGGAGTCAGGGCCGGAACCGAGGATTCCTCTCAGGGGCTGACATGGATCTTTGGGTACTTCTGGAGTCTCCCCAGGGGAGTCAGGCCTCGTCTCGAGTGGGGGCATGCACGTGCGCTTTCCTTCCAGGCTCTAGCAGCAATGTCACGCTTCCCGTCGCGTGGATCAAAGGATCTGTGGTTTTCCCTCGAGGCTTTCCCTCGAGGCTTTCCCACAGGGCTGTCCCACGTGCCACCGTGGTGTGAGTCGATCCTCGGCGTGAAAGATGAGCCAGTGCAGGGCAAAGAGGTTCCTCTGGAATGGACTGAGACATCTGGGGGACTCTTGGAATGGTGGTACGACCATGGAGTTCCTCTCGCCTTTCCTGTTGAGAGTGCCTCCTCTTGAGATGCGACGGGAATGCCGGGAATTCTTTCCCGTTGAAAGCAGGGAAAGGATCCCTCATCTCGAGCTCCGAGGGGCAAACGGGGCTCCTCTGGATGTGGGCGGGACCATCGTGCTTCCTCTCGAGTGGAGACGGGTATGGCGGTGAACTTCCTGAGTTTCAGCAAGGGTGTGAAAGACCCTTTCGAAGTTCCAGAGGTTAGGTGTCATTAGTCTCCAGACGCCTCATCGGAAATAGGCCTCATCTCGCCTGGAAGGGAGAACTTCCTGGATTTTCTCGAGTTGCGGCAGGTGTTCTCGAGTTACGACGGGAACTTCAGGGACCCGCCCTGGTGGCCTCAGGAGAGGCCAGTCCCCATGCGAGTTGCTAGGGGACCTCTCGGGATTCCTCTCCCGTCGATACCGGGGCCAAAAACCTTGTGTGGAGTCAGGGCCGGAACCGAGGATTCCTCTAAGGGGCTGACATGGATCTTTGGGTACTTTTGGAGTCTCCCCAGGGGAGTCAGGCCTCGTCTCGAGTGGGGGCATGCACGTGCGCTTTCGTTCCAGGCTGTAGCAGCAATGTCACGCTTCCCGTCGCGTGGATCAAAGGGTCTGTGGTTTTCCCTCGAGGCTTTCCCTCGAGGCTTTCCCACAGGGCTGTCCCACGTGCCACCGTGGTGTGAGTCGATCCTCGGCGTGAAAGATGAGCCAGTGCAGGGCAAAGAGGTTCCTCTGGAATGGACTGAGACATCTGGGGGACTCTTGGAATGGTGGTACGACCATGGAGTTCCTCTCGCCTTTCCTGTTGAGAATGCCTCCTCTTGAGATGCGACGGGAACGCCGGGAATTCTTTCCCGTTGAAAGCAGGGAAAGGATCCCTCATCTCGAGCTACGAGGGGGAAACGGGGCTCCTCTGGATGTGGGCGGGACCATCGTGTTTCCTCTCGAGTGGAGACGGGTATGGTGGTGAACTTCTTGAGTTGCAGCAAGGGTGTGAAAGACCCTTTCGAAGTTCCAGAGGTTAGGTGTCATTAGTCTCCAGACGCCTCATCGGAAATAGGCCTCATCTCGCCTGGAAGGGAGAACTTCCTGGATTTTCTCGAGTTGCGGCAGGTGTTCTCCAGTTACGACGGGAAAATCAGGGACCCGCCCTGGTGGCCTCAGGAGAGGCCAGTCCCCATGTGAGTTGCTAGGGGGCTCTCGGGATTCCTCTCCGGTCGATACCGGGGCCAAAAACCTTGTGTGGAGTCAGGGCCGGAACCGAGGATTCCTCTCAGGGGCTGACATGGATCTTTGGGTACTTCTGGAGTCTCCCCAGGGGAGTCAGGCCTCGTCTCGAGTGGGGGCATGCACGTGCGCTTTCCTTCCAGGCTGTAGCAGCAATGTCACGCTTCCCGTCGAGTGGATCAAAGGATCTGTGGTTTTCCCTCGAGGATTTCCCTCGAGGCTTTCCCACAGGGCTGTCCCACGTGCCGCCGTGGTGTGAGTCGATCCTCGGCGTGAAAGATGAGCCAGTGCAGCGCAAAGAGGTTCCTCTGGAATGGACTGAGACATCTGGGGGACTCTTGGAATGGTGGTACGACCAAGGAGTTCCTCTCGCCTTTCCTGTTGAGAGTGCCTCCTCTTGAGATGCGACGGGAACGCCGGGAATTCTTTCCCGTTGAAAGCAGGGAAAGGATCCCTCATCTCGAGCTCCGAGGGGGATACGGGGCTGCTCTGGATGTGGGCGGGACCATCGTGCTTCCTCTCGAGTGGAGACGGGTATGGCGGTGAACTTCTTGAGTTGCAGCAAGGGTGTGAAAGACCCTTTCGAAGTTCCAGAGGTTAGGTGTCATTAGTCTCCAGAGGCCTCATCAGAAATAGGCCTCATCTCGCCTGGAAGGGAGAACTTCCTGGATTTTCTCGAGTTGCGGCAGGTGTTCTCGAGTTACGACGGGGACCTCAGGGACCCGCCCTGGTGGCCTCAGGAGAGGCCAGTCCCCATGCGAGTTGCTAGGGGGCCTCTCGGGATTCCTCTCCGGTCGATACCGGGGCCAAAAACCTTGTGTGGATTCAGGGCCGGAACCGAGGATTCCTCTCAGGGGCTGACATGGATCTTTGGTTACTTCTGGAGTCTCCCCAGGGGAGTCAAGCCTCGTCTCGAGTGGGGGCATGCACGTGCGCTTTCCTTCCAGGCTGTAGCAGCAATGTCACGCTTCCCGTCGCGTAGATCAAATGATCTGTAGTTTTCCCTCGAGGCTTTCCCTCGAGTCTTTCCCAAAGGGCTGTCCCACGTGCCACCGTGGTGTGAGTCGATCCTCGGTGTGAAAGGTGAGCCAGTGCAGGGCAAAGAGCTTCCTCTGGAATGGACTGAGACATCTGGGGGACTCTTGGAATGGTGGTACGACCGTGGAGTTCCTCTCGCCTTTCCTGTTGAGAATGCCTCCTCTTGAGATGCGACGGGAACGCCGGGAATTCTTTCCCGTTGAAAGCAGGGAAAGGATCCCTCATCTCGAGCTACGAGGGGGAAACGGGGCTCCTCTGGATGTGGGCGGGACCATCGTGTTTCCTCTCGAGTGGAGACGGGTATGGTGGTGAACTTCTTGAGTTGCAGCAAGGGTGTGAAAGACCCTTTCGAAGTTCCAGAGGTTAGGTGTCATTAGTCTCCAGACGCCTCATCGGAAATAGGCCTCATCTCGCCTGGAAGGGAGAACTTCCTGGATTTTCTCGAGTTGCGGCAGGTGTTCTCGAGTTACGACGGGAAAATCAGGGACCCGCCCTGGTGGCCTCAGGAGAGGCCAGTCCCCATGTGAGTTGCTAGGGGGCTCTCGGGATTCCTCTCCGGTCGATACCGGGGCCAAAAACCTTGTGTGGAGTCAGGGCCGGAACCGAGGATTCCTCTCAGGGGCTGACATGGATCTTTGGGTACTTCTGGAGTCTCCCCAGGGGAGTCAGGCCTCGTCTCGAGTGGGGGCATGCACGTGCGCTTTCCTTCCAGGCTGTAGCAGCAATGTCACGCTTCCCGTCGAGTGGATCAAAGGATCTGTGGTTTTCCCTCGAGGATTTCCCTCGAGGCTTTCCCACAGGGCTGTCCCACGTGCCGCCGTGGTGTGAGTCGATCCTCGGCGTGAAAGATGAGCCAGTGCAGCGCAAAGAGGTTCCTCTGGAATGGACTGAGACATCTGGGGGACTCTTGGAATGGTGGTACGACCAAGGAGTTCCTCTCGCCTTTCCTGTTGAGAGTGCCTCCTCTTGAGATGCGACGGGAACGCCGGGAATTCTTTCCCGTTGAAAGCAGGGAAAGGATCCCTCATCTCGAGCTCCGAGGGGGATACAGGGCTCCTCTGGATGTGGGCGGGACCATCGTGCTTCCTCTCGAGTGGAGACGGGTATGGCGGTGAACTTCTTGAGTTGCAGCAAGGGTGTGAAAGACCCTTTCGAAGTTCCAGAGGTTAGGTGTCATTAGTCTCCAGAGGCCTCATCAGAAATAGGCCTCATCTCGCCTGGAAGGGAGAACTTCCTGGATTTTCTCGAGTTGCGGCAGGTGTTCTCGAGTTACGACGGGGACCTCAGGGACCCGCCCTGGTGGCCTCAGGAGAGGCCAGTCCCCATGCGAGTTGCTAGGGGGCCTCTCGGGATTCCTCTCCGGTCGATACCGGGGCCAAAAACCTTGTGTGGATTCAGGGCCGGAACCGAGGATTCCTCTCAGGGGCTGACATGGATCTTTGGTTACTTCTGGAGTCTCCCCAGGGGAGTCAAGCCTCGTCTCGAGTGGGGGCATGCACGTGCGCTTTCCTTCCAGGCTGTAGCAGCAATGTCACGCTTCCCGTCGCGTAGATCAAATGATCTGTAGTTTTCCCTCGAGGCTTTCCCTCGAGTCTTTCCCAAAGGGCTGTCCCACGTGCCACCGTGGTGTGAGTCGATCCTCGGTGTGAAAGGTGAGCCAGTGCAGGGCAAAGAGCTTCCTCTGGAATGGACTGAGACATCTGGGGGACTCTTGGAATGGTGGTACGACCGTGGAGTTCCTCTCGCCTTTCCTGTTGAGAATGCCTCCTCTTGAGATGCGACGGGAACGCCGGGAATTCTTTCCCGTTGAAAGCAGGGAAAGGATCCCTCATCTCGAGCTACGAGGGGGAAACGGGGCTCCTCTGGATGTGGGCGGGACCATCGTGTTTCCTCTCGAGTGGAGACGGGTATGGTGGTGAACTTCTTGAGTTGCAGCAATGGTGTGAAAGACCCTTTCAAAGTTCCAGAGGTTAGGTGTCATTAGTCTCCAGACGCCTCATCGGAAATAGGCCTCATCTCGCCTGGAAGGGAGAACTTCCTGGATTTTCTCGAGTTGCGGCAGGTGTTCTCGAGTTACGACGGGAAAATCAGGGACCCGACCTGGTGGCCTCAGGAGAGGCCAGTCCCCATGCGAGTTGCTAGGGGGCCTCTCGGGATTCCTCTCCCGTCGAAACCGGGGCCAAAAGCCTTGTGTGGAGTCAGGGCCGGAACCGAGGATTCCTCTCAGGGGCTGACATGGATCTTTGGGTACTTCTGGAGTCTCCCCAGGGGAGTCAGGCCTCGTCTCGAGTGGGGGCATGCACGTGCACTTTCCTTCCAGGCTCTAGCAGCAATGTCACGCTTCCCGTCGCGTGGATTAAAGGATCTGTGGTTTTCCCTCGAGGCTTTCCCTCGAGGCTTTCCCACAGGGCTGTCCCACGTGCCACCGTGGTGTGAGTCGATCCTCGGCGTGAAAGATGAGCCAGTGCACGGCAAAGAGGTTCCTCTGGAATGGACTGAGACATCTGGGGGACTCTTGGAATGGTGGTACGACCATGGAGTTCCTCTCGCCTTTCCTGTTGAGAGTGCCTCCTCTTGAGATGCGACGGGAACGCCGGGAATTCTTTCCCGTTGAAAGCAGGGAAAGTATCCCTCATCACGAGCTACGAGTGGGAAACGGGGCTCCTCTGGATGTGGGCGGGACCATCGTGCTTCCTCTCGAGTGGAGACGGGTATGGCGGTGAACTTCTTGAGTTGCAGCAAGGGTGTGAAAGACCCTTCGAAGTTCCAGAGGTTAGGTGTCATTAGTCTCCAGACGCCTCATCGGAAATAGGCCTCATCTCGCCTGGAAGGGAGAACTTCCTGGATTTTCTCGAGTTGCGGCAGGTGTTCTCGAGTTACGACGGGGACCTCAGGGACCCGCCCTGGTGGCCTCAGGAGAGGCCAGTCCCCATGCGAGTTGCTAGGGGGCCTCTCGGGATTCCTCTCCGGTCGAAACCGGGGCCAAAAGCCTTGTGTGGAGTCAGGGCCGGAACCGAGGATTCCTCTCAGGGGCTGACATGGATCTTTGGGTACTTCTGGAGTCTCCCCAGGGGAGTCAGGCCTCGTCTCGAGTGGGGGCATGCACGTGCGCTTTCCTTCCAGGCTCTAGCAGCAATGTCACGCTTCCCGTGGCGTGGATCAAAGGATCTGTGGTTTTCCCTCGAGGCTTTCCCTCGAGGCTTTCCCACAGGGCTGTCCCACGTGCCACCGTGGTGTGAGTCGATCCTCGGTGTGAAAGATGAGCCAGTGCAGGGCAAAGAGGTTCCTCTGGAATGGACTGAGACATCTGGGGGACTCTTGGAATGGTGGTACGACCATGGAGTTCCTCTCGCCTTTCCTGTTGAGAGTGCCTCCTCTTGAGATGCGACGGGAACGCCGGGAATTCTTTCCCGTTGAAAGCAGGGAAAGGATCCCTCATCTCGAGCTCCGAGGGGGAAACGGGGCTCCTCTGGATGTGGGCGGGACCATCGTGCTTCCTCTCGAGTGGAGACGGGTATGGCGGTGAACTTCTTGAGTTTCAGCAAGGGTGTGAAAGACCCTTTCGAAGTTCCAGAGGTTAGGTGTCATTAGTCTCCAGACGCCTCATCGGAAATAGGCCTCATCTCGCCTGGAAGGGAGAACTTCCTGGATTTTCTCGAGTTGCGGCAGGTGTTCTCGAGTTACGACGGGGACTTCAGGGACCCGCCCTGGTGGCCTCAGAAGAGGCCAGTCCCCATGCGAGTTGCTAGGGGACCTCTCGGGATTCCTCTCCCGTCGATACCGGGGCCAAAAACCTTGTGTGGAGTCAGGGCCGGAACCGAGGATTCCTCTAAGGGGCTGACATGGATCTTTGGGTACTTTTGGAGTCTCCCCAGGGGAGTCAGGCCTCGTCTCGAGTGGGGGCATGCACGTGCGCTTTCGTTCCAGGCTGTAGCAGCAATGTCACGCTTCCCGTCGCGTGGATCAAAGGGTCTGTGGTTTTCCCTCGAGGCTTTCCCTCGAGGCTTTCCCACAGGGCTGTCCCACGTGCCATCGTGGTGTGAGTCGATCCTCGGCGTGAAAGATGAGCCAGTGCAGGGCAAAGAGGTTCCTCTGGAATGGACTGAGACATCTGGGGGACTCTTGGAATGGTGGTACGACCATGGAGTTCCTCTCGCCTTTCCTGTTGAGAATGCCTCCTCTTGAGATGCGACGGGAACGCCGGGAATTCTTTCCCGTTGAAAGCAGGGAAAGGATCCCTCATCTCGAGCTACGAGGGGGAAACGGGACTCCTCTGGATGTGGGCGGGACCATCGTGTTTCCTCTCGAGTGGAGACAGGTATGGTGGTGAACTTCTTGAGTTGCAGCAAGGGTGTGAAAGACCCTTTCGAAGTTCCAGAGGTTAGGTGTCATTAGTCTCCAGACGCCTCATCGGAAATAGGCCTCATCTCGCCTGGAAGGGAGAACTTCCTGGATTTTCTCGAGTTGCGGCAGGTGTTCTCGAGTTACGACGGGAAAATCAGGGACCCGACCTGGTGGCCTCAGGAGAGGCCAGTCCCCATGCGAGTTGCTAGGGGGCCTCTCGGGATTCCTCTCCCGTCGAAACCGGGGCCAAAAGCCTTGTGTGGAGTCAGGGCCGGAACCGAGGATTCCTCTCAGGGGCTGACATGGATCTTTGGGTACTTCTGGAGTCTCCCCAGGGGAGTCAGGCCTCGTCTCGAGTGGGGGCATGCACGTGCACTTTCCTTCCAGGCTCTAGCAGCAATGTCACGCTTCCCGTCGCGTGGATTAAAGGATCTGTGGTTTTCCCTCGAGGCTTTCCCTCGAGGCTTTCCCACAGGGCTGTCCCACGTGCCACCGTGGTGTGAGTCGATCCTCGGCGTGAAAGATGAGCCAGTGCACGGCAAAGAGGTTCCTCTGGAATGGACTGAGACATCTGGGGGACTCTTGGAATGGTGGTACGACCATGGAGTTCCTCTCGCCTTTCCTGTTGAGAGTGCCTCCTCTTGAGATGCGACGGGAACGCCGGGAATTCTTTCCCGTTGAAAGCAGGGAAAGTATCCCTCATCACGAGCTACGAGTGGGAAACGGGGCTCCTCTGGATGTGGGCGGGACCATCGTGCTTCCTCTCGAGTGGAGACGGGTATGGCGGTGAACTTCTTGAGTTGCAGCAAGGGTGTGAAAGACCCTTCGAAGTTCCAGAGGTTAGGTGTCATTAGTCTCCAGACGCCTCATCGGAAATAGGCCTCATCTCGCCTGGAAGGGAGAACTTCCTGGATTTTCTCGAGTTGCGGCAGGTGTTCTCGAGTTACGACGGGGACCTCAGGGACCCGCCCTGGTGGCCTCAGGAGAGGCCAGTCCCCATGCGAGTTGCTAGGGGGCCTCTCGGGATTCCTCTCCCGTCGAAACCGGGGCCAAAAGCCTTGTGTGGAGTCAGGGCCGGAACCGAGGATTCCTCTCAGGGGCTGACATGGATCTTTGGGTACTTCTGGAGTCTCCCCAGGGGAGTCAGGCCTCGTCTCGAGTGGGGGCATGCACGTGCGCTTTCCTTCCAGGCTCTAGCAGCAATGTCACGCTTCCCGTGGCGTGGATCAAAGGATCTGTGGTTTTCCCTCGAGGCTTTCCCTCGAGGCTTTCCCACAGGGCTGTCCCACGTGCCACCGTGGTGTGAGTCGATCCTCGGTGTGAAAAATGAGCCAGTGCAGGGCAAAGAGGTTCCTCTGGAATGGACTGAGACATCTGGGGGACTCTTGGAATGGTGGTACGACCATGGAGTTCCTCTCGCCTTTCCTGTTGAGAGTGCCTCCTCTTGAGATGCGACGGGAACGCCGGGAATTCTTTCCCGTTGAAAGCAGGGAAAGGATCCCTCATCTCGAGCTCCGAGGGGGAAACGGGGCTCCTCTGGATGTGGGCGGGACCATCGTGCTTCCTCTCGAGTGGAGACGGGTATGGCGGTGAACTTCTTGAGTTTCAGCAAGGGTGTGAAAGACCCTTTCGAAGTTCCAGAGGTTAGGTGTCATTAGTCTCCAGACGCCTCATCGGAAATAGGCCTCATCTCGCCTGGAAGGGAGAACTTCCTGGATTTTCTCGAGTTGCGGCAGGTGTTCTCGAGTTACGACGGGGACTTCAGGGACCCGCCCTGGTGGCCTCAGGAGAGGCCAGTCCCCATGCGAGTTGCTAGGGGACCTCTCGGGATTCCTCTCCCGTCGATACCGGG
Organism: Capricornis sumatraensis; assembly: GCF_032405125.1. Classification (NCBI taxonomy): domain Eukaryota; kingdom Metazoa; phylum Chordata; class Mammalia; order Artiodactyla; family Bovidae; genus Capricornis; species Capricornis sumatraensis. The sequence continues at coordinate 6,896,547 of NW_027184612.1, forward strand.
GCCAAAAACCTTGTGTGGAGTCAGGGCCGGAACCGAGGATTCCTCTAAGGGGCTGACATGGATCTTTGGGTACTTTTGGAGTCTCCCCAGGGGAGTCAGGCCTCGTCTCGAGTGGGGGCATGCACGTGCGCTTTCGTTCCAGGCTGTAGCAGCAATGTCACGCTTCCCGTCGCGTGGATCAAAGGGTCTGTGGTTTTCCCTCGAGGCTTTCCCTCGAGGCTTTCCCACAGGGCTGTCCCACGTGCCATCGTGGTGTGAGTCGATCCTCGGCGTGAAAGATGAGCCAGTGCAGGGCAAAGAGGTTCCTCTGGAATGGACTGAGACATCTGGGGGACTCTTGGAATGGTGGTACGACCATGGAGTTCCTCTCGCCTTTCCTGTTGAGAATGCCTCCTCTTGAGATGCGACGGGAACGCCGGGAATTCTTTCCCGTTGAAAGCAGGGAAAGGATCCCTCATCTCGAGCTACGAGGGGGAAACGGGGCTCCTCTGGATGTGGGCGGGACCATCGTGTTTCCTCTCGAGTGGAGACAGGTATGGTGGTGAACTTCTTGAGTTGCAGCAAGGGTGTGAAAGACCCTTTCGAAGTTCCAGAGGTTAGGTGTCATTAGTCTCCAGACGCCTCATCGGAAATAGGCCTCATCTCGCCTGGAAGGGAGAACTTCCTGGATTTTCTCGAGTTGCGGCAGGTGTTCTCGAGTTACGACGGGAAAATCAGGGACCCGCCCTGGTGGCCTCAGGAGAGGCCAGTCCCCATGCGAGTTGCTAGGGGGCTCTCGGGATTCCTCTCCGGTCGATACCGGGGCCAAAAACCTTGTGTGGAGTCAGGGCCGGAACCGAGGATTCCTCTCAGGGGCTGACATGGATCTTTGGGTACTTCTGGAGTCTCCCCAGGGGAGTCAGGCCTCGTCTCGAGTGGGGGCATGCACGTGCGCTTTCCTTCCAGGCTGTAGCAGCAATGTCACGCTTCCCGTCGAGTGGATCAAAGGATCTGTGGTTTTCCCTCGAGGATTTCCCTCGAGGCTTTCCCACAGGGCTGTCCCACGTGCCACCGTGGTGTGAGTCGATCCTCGGCGTGAAAGATGAGCCAGTGCAGCGCAAAGAGGTTCCTCTGGAATGGACTGAGACATCTGGGGGACTCTTGGAATGGTGGTACGACCATGGAGTTCCTCTCGCCTTTCCTGTTGAGAGTGCCTCCTCTTGAGATGCGACGGGAATGCCGGGAATTCTTTCCCGTTGAAAGCAGGGAAAGGATCCCTCATCTCGAGCTCCGAGGGGGAAACGGGGCTCCTCTGGATGTGGGCGGGACCATCGTGCTTCCTCTCGAGTGGAGACGGGTATGGCGGTGAACTTCCTGAGTTTCAGCAAGGGTGTGAAAGACCCTTTCGAAGTTCCAGAGGTTAGGTGTCATTAGTCTCCAGACGCCTCATCGGAAATAGGCCTCATCTCGCCTGGAAGGGAGAACTTCCTGGATTTTCTCGAGTTGCGGCAGGTGTTCTCGAGTTACGACGGGGACTTCAGGGACCCGCCCTGGTGGCCTCAGGAGAGGCCAGTCCCCATGCGAGTTGCTAGGGGACCTCTCGGGATTCCTCTCCCGTCGATACCGGGGCCAAAAACCTTGTGTGGAGTCAGGGCCGGAACCGAGGATTCCTCTAAGGGGCTGACATGGATCTTTGGGTACTTTTGGAGTCTCCCCAGGGGAGTCAGGCCTCGTCTCGAGTGGGGGCATGCACGTGCGCTTTCGTTCCAGGCTGTAGCAGCAATGTCACGCTTCCCGTCGCGTGGATCAAAGGGTCTGTGGTTTTCCCTCGAGGCTTTCCCTCGAGGCTTTCCCACAGGGCTGTCCCACGTGCCACCGTGGTGTGAGTCGATCCTCGGCGTGAAAGATGAGCCAGTGCAGGGCAAAGAGGTTCCTCTGGAATGGACTGAGACATCTGGGGGACTCTTGGAATGGTGGTACGACCATGGAGTTCCTCTCGCCTTTCCTGTTGAGAATGCCTCCTCTTGAGATGCGACGGGAACGCCGGGAATTCTTTCCCGTTGAAAGCAGGGAAAGGATCCCTCATCTCGAGCTACGAGGGGGAAACGGGGCTCCTCTGGATGTGGGCGGGACCATCGTGTTTCCTCTCGAGTGGAGACGGGTATGGTGGTGAACTTCTTGAGTTGCAGCAAGGGTGTGAAAGACCCTTTCGAAGTTCCAGAGGTTAGGTGTCATTAGTCTCCAGACGCCTCATCGGAAATAGGCCTCATCTCGCCTGGAAGGGAGAACTTCCTGGATTTTCTCGAGTTGCGGCAGGTGTTCTCGAGTTACGACGGGAAAATCAGGGACCCGCCCTGGTGGCCTCAGGAGAGGCCAGTCCCCATGTGAGTTGCTAGGGGGCTCTCGGGATTCCTCTCCGGTCGATACCGGGGCCAAAAACCTTGTGTGGAGTCAGGGCCGGAACCGAGGATTCCTCTCAGGGGCTGACATGGATCTTTGGGTACTTCTGGAGTCTCCCCAGGGGAGTCAGGCCTCGTCTCGAGTGGGGGCATGCACGTGCGCTTTCCTTCCAGGCTGTAGCAGCAATGTCACGCTTCCCGTCGAGTGGATCAAAGGATCTGTGGTTTTCCCTCGAGGATTTCCCTCGAGGCTTTCCCACAGGGCTGTCCCACGTGCCGCCGTGGTGTGAGTCGATCCTCGGCGTGAAAGATGAGCCAGTGCAGCGCAAAGAGGTTCCTCTGGAATGGACTGAGACATCTGGGGGACTCTTGGAATGGTGGTACGACCAAGGAGTTCCTCTCGCCTTTCCTGTTGAGAGTGCCTCCTCTTGAGATGCGACGGGAACGCCGGGAATTCTTTCCCGTTGAAAGCAGGGAAAGGATCCCTCATCTCGAGCTCCGAGGGGGATACGGGGCTCCTCTGGATGTGGGCGGGACCATCGTGCTTCCTCTCGAGTGGAGACGGGTATGGCGGTGAACTTCTTGAGTTGCAGCAAGGGTGTGAAAGACCCTTTCGAAGTTCCAGAGGTTAGGTGTCATTAGTCTCCAGAGGCCTCATCAGAAATAGGCCTCATCTCGCCTGGAAGGGAGAACTTCCTGGATTTTCTCGAGTTGCGGCAGGTGTTCTCGAGTTACGACGGGGACCTCAGGGACCCGCCCTGGTGGCCTCAGGAGAGGCCAGTCCCCATGCGAGTTGCTAGGGGGCCTCTCGGGATTCCTCTCCGGTCGATACCGGGGCCAAAAACCTTGTGTGGATTCAGGGCCGGAACCGAGGATTCCTCTCAGGGGCTGACATGGATCTTTGGTTACTTCTGGAGTCTCCCCAGGGGAGTCAAGCCTCGTCTCGAGTGGGGGCATGCACGTGCGCTTTCCTTCCAGGCTGTAGCAGCAATGTCACGCTTCCCGTCGCGTAGATCAAATGATCTGTAGTTTTCCCTCGAGGCTTTCCCTCGAGTCTTTCCCAAAGGGCTGTCCCACGTGCCACCGTGGTGTGAGTCGATCCTCGGTGTGAAAGGTGAGCCAGTGCAGGGCAAAGAGCTTCCTCTGGAATGGACTGAGACATCTGGGGGACTCTTGGAATGGTGGTACGACCATGGAGTTCCTCTCGCCTTTCCTGTTGAGAGTGCCTCCTCTTGAGATGCGACGGGAACGCCGGGAATTCTTTCCCGTTGAAAGCAGGGAAAGGATCCCTCATCACGAGCTACGAGTGGGAAACGGGGCTCCTCTGGATGTGGGCGGGACCATCGTGCTTCCTCTCGAGTGGAGACGGGTATGGCGGTGAACTTCTTGAGTTGCAGCAAGGGTGTGAAAGACCCTTCGAAGTTCCAGAGGTTAGGTGTCATTAGTCTCCAGACGCCTCATCGGAAATAGGCCTCATCTCGCCTGGAAGGGAGAACTTCCTGGATTTTCTCGAGTTGCGGCAGGTGTTCTCGAGTTACGACGGGGACCTCAGGGACCCGCCCTGGTGGCCTCAGGAGAGGCCAGTCCCCATGCGAGTTGCTAGGGGGCCTCTCGGGATTCCTCTCCCGTCGAAACCGGGGCCAAAAGCCTTGTGTGGAGTCAGGGCCGGAACCGAGGATTCCTCTCAGGGGCTGACATGGATCTTTGGGTACTTCTGGAGTCTCCCCAGGGGAGTCAGGCCTCGTCTCGAGTGGGGGCATGCACGTGCGCTTTCCTTCCAGGCTGTAGCAGCAATGTCACGCTTCCCGTCGCGTGGATCAAAGGATCTGTGGTTTTCCCTCGAGGCTTTCCCTCGAGGCTTTCCCACAGGGCTGTCCCACGTTCCACCGTGTTGTGAGTCGATCCTCGGCGTGAAAGATGAGCCAGTGCAGGGCAAAGAGGTTCCTCTGGAATGGACTGAGACATCTGGGGGACTCTTGGAATGGTGGTACGACCATGGAGTTCCTCTCGCCTTTCCTGTTGAGAGTGCCTCCTCTTGAGATGCGACGGGAACGCCGGGAATTCTTTCCCGTTGAAAGCAGGGAAAGGATCCCTCATCTCGAGCTCCGAGGGGGAAACGGGGCTCCTCTGGATGTGGGCGGGACCATCGTGCTTCCTCTCGAGTGGAGACGGGTATGGCGGTGAACTTCTTGAGTTTCAGCAAGGGTGTGAAAGACCCTTTCGAAGTTCCAGAGGTTAGGTGTCATTAGTCTCCAGACGCCTCATCGGAAATAGGCCTCATCTCGCCTGGAAGGGAGAACTTCCTGGATTTTCTCGAGTTGCGGCAGGTGTTCTCGAGTTACGACGGGGACTTCAGGGACCCGCCCTGGTGGCCTCAGGAGAGGCCAGTCCCCATGCGAGTTGCTAGGGGACCTCTCGGGATTCCTCTCCCGTCGATACCGGGGCCAAAAACCTTGTGTGGAGTCAGGGCCGGAACCGAGGATTCCTCTAAGGGGCTGACATGGATCTTTGGGTACCTTTGGAGTCTCCCCAGGGGAGTCAGGCCTCGTCTCGAGTGGGGGCATGCACGTGCGCTTTCGTTCCAGGCTGTAGCAGCAATGTCACGCTTCCCGTCGCGTGGATCAAAGGGTCTGTGGTTTTCCCTCGAGGCTTTCCCTCGAGGCTTTCCCACAGGGCTGTCCCACGTGCCATCGTGGTGTGAGTCGATCCTCGGCGTGAAAGATGAGCCAGTGCAGGGCAAAGAGGTTCCTCTGGACTGGACTGAGACATCTGGGGGACTCTTGGAATGGTGGTACGACCATGGAGTTCCTCTCGCCTTTCCTGTTGAGAATGCCTCCTCTTGAGATGCGACGGGAACGCCGGGAATTCTTTCCCGTTGAAAGCAGGGAAAGGATCCCTCATCTCGAGCTACGAGGGGGAAACGGGGCTCCTCTGGATGTGGGCGGGACCATCGTGTTTCCTCTCGAGTGGAGACGGGTATGGTGGTGAACTTCTTGAGTTGCAGCAAGGGTGTGAAAGACCCTTTCGAAGTTCCAGAGGTTAGGTGTCATTAGTCTCCAGACGCCTCATCGGAAATAGGCCTCATCTCGCCTGGAAGGGAGAACTTCCTGGATTTTCTCGAGTTGCGGCAGGTGTTCTCGAGTTACGACGGGAAAATCAGGGACCCGCCCTGGTGGCCTCAGGAGAGGCCAGTCCCCATGCGAGTTGCTAGGGGGCTCTCGGGATTCCTCTCCGGTCGATACCGGGGCCAAAAACCTTGTGTGGAGTCAGGGCCGGAACCGAGGATTCCTCTCAGGGGCTGACATGGATCTTTGGGTACTTCTGGAGTCTCCCCAGGGGAGTCAGGCCTCGTCTCGAGTGGGGGCATGCACGTGCGCTTTCCTTCCAGGCTGTAGCAGCAATGTCACGCTTCCCGTCGAGTGGATCAAAGGATCTGTGGTTTTCCCTCGAGGATTTCCCTCGAGGCTTTCCCACAGGGCTGTCCCACGTGCCGCCGTGGTGTGAGTCGATCCTCGGCGTGAAAGATGAGCCAGTGCAGCGCAAAGAGGTTCCTCTGGAATGGACTGAGACATCTGGGGGACTCTTGGAATGGTGGTACGACCATGGAGTTCCTCTCGCCTTTCCTGTTGAGAGTGCCTCCTCTTGAGATGCGACGGGAACGCCGGGAATTCTTTCCCGTTGAAAGCAGGGAAAGGATCCCTCATCTCGAGCTCCGAGGGGGATACGGGGCTCCTCTGGATGTGGGCGGGACCATCGTGCTTCCTCTCGAGTGGAGACGGGTATGGCGGTGAACTTCTTGAGTTGCAGCAAGGGTGTGAAAGACCCTTTCGAAGTTCCAGAGGTTAGGTGTCATTAGTCTCCAGAGGCCTCATCAGAAATAGGCCTCATCTCGCCTGGAAGGGAGAACTTCCTGGATTTTCTCGAGTTGCGGCAGGTGTTCTCGAGTTACGACGGGGACCTCAGGGACCCGCCCTGGTGGCCTCAGGAGAGGCCAGTCCCCATGCGAGTTGCTAGGGGGCCTCTCGGGATTCCTCTCCGGTCGATACCGGGGCCAAAAACCTTGTGTGGATTCAGGGCCGGAACCGAGGATTCCTCTCAGGGGCTGACATGGATCTTTGGTTACTTCTGGAGTCTCCCCAGGGGAGTCAAGCCTCGTCTCGAGCGGGGGCATGCACGTGCGCTTTCCTTCCAGGCTGTAGCAGCAATGTCACGCTTCCCGTCGCGTAGATCAAATGATCTGTAGTTTTCCCTCGATGCTTTCCCTCGAGGCTTTCCCAAAGGGCTGTCCCACGTGCCACCGTGGTGTGAGTCGATCCTCGGTGTGAAAGGTGAGCCAGTGCAGGGCAAAGAGCTTCCTCTGGAATGGACTGAGACATCTGGGGGACTCTTGGAATGGTGGTACGACCGTGGAGTTCCTCTCGCCTTTCCTGTTGAGAATGCCTCCTCTTGAGATGCGACGGGAACGCCGGGAATTCTTTCCCGTTGAAAGCAGGGAAAGGATCCCTCATCTCGAGCTACGAGGGGGAAACGGGGCTCCTCTGGATGTGGGCGGGACCATCGTGTTTCCTCTCGAGTGGAGACGGGTATGGTGGTGAACTTCTTGAGTTGCAGCAAGGGTGTGAAAGACCCTTTCAAAGTTCCAGAGGTTAGGTGTCATTAGTCTCCAGACGCCTCATCGGAAATAGGCCTCATCTCGCCTGGAAGGGAGAACTTCCTGGATTTTCTCGAGTTGCGGCAGGTGTTCTCGAGTTACGACGGGAAAATCAGGGACCCGACCTGGTGGCCTCAGGAGAGGCCAGTCCCCATGCGAGTTGCTAGGGGGCTCTCGGGATTCCTCTCCGGTCGATACCGGGGCCAAAAACCTTGTGTGGAGTCAGGGCCGGAACCGAGGATTCCTCTCAGGGGCTGACATGGATCTTTGGGTACTTCTGGAGTCTCCCCAGGGGAGTCAGGCCTCGTCTCGAGTGGGGGCATGCACGTGCGCTTTCCTTCCAGGCTGTAGCAGCAATGTCACGCTTCCCGTCGAGTGGATCAAAGGATCTGTGGATTTCCCTCGAGGATTTCCCTCGAGGCTTTCCCACAGGGCTGTCCCACGTGCCGCCGTGGTGTGAGTCGATCCTCGGCGTGAAAGATGAGCCAGTGCAGCGCAAAGAGGTTCCTCTGGAATGGACTGAGACATCTGGGGGACTCTTGGAATGGTGGTACGACCATGGAGTTCCTCTCGCCTTTCCTGTTGAGAGTGCCTCCTCTTGAGATGCGACGGGAACGCCGGGAATTCTTTCCCGTTGAAAGCAGGGAAAGGATCCCTCATCTCGAGCTCCGAGGGGGATACGGGGCTCCTCTGGATGTGGGCGGGACCAACGTGCTTCCTCTCGAGTGGAGACGGGTATGGCGGTGAACTTCTTGAGTTGCAGCAAGGGTGTGAAAGACCCTTTCGAAGTTCCAGAGGTTAGGTGTCATTAGTCTCCAGAGGCCTCATCAGAAATAGGCCTCATCTCGCCTGGAAGGGAGAACTTCCTGGATTTTCTCGAGTTGCGGCAGGTGTTCTCGAGTTACGACGGGGACCTCAGGGACCCGCCCTGGTGGCCTCAGGAGAGGCCAGTCCCCATGCGAGTTGCTAGGGGGCCTCTCGGGATTCCTCTCCGGTCGATACCGGGGCCAAAAACCTTGTGTGGATTCAGGGCCGGAACCGAGGATTCCTCTCAGGGGCTGACATGGATCTTTGGTTACTTCTGGAGTCTCCCCAGGGGAGTCAAGCCTCGTCTCGAGTGGGGGCATGCACGTGCGCTTTCCTTCCAGGCTGTAGCAGCAATGTCACGCTTCCCGTCGCGTAGATCAAATGATCTGTAGTTTTCCCTCGAGGCTTTCCCTCGAGGCTTTCCCAAAGGGCTGTCCCACGTGCCACCGTGGTGTGAGTCGATCCTCGGTGTGAAAGGTGAGCCAGTGCAGGGCAAACAGCTTCCTCTGGAATGGACTGAGACATCTGGGGGACTCTTGGAATGGTGGTACGACCGTGGAGTTCCTCTCGCCTTTCCTGTTGAGAGTGCCTCCTCTTGAGATGCGACGGGAACGCCGGGAATTCTTTCCCGTTGAAAGCAGGGAAAGGATCCCTCATCTCGAGCTCCGAGGGGGAAACGGGGCTCCTCTGGATGTGGGCGGGACCATCGTGCTTCCTCTCGAGTGGAGACGGGTATGGCGGTGAACTTCTTGAGTTGCAGCAAGGGTGTGAAAGACCCTTTCGAAGTTCCAGAGGTTAGGTGTCATTAGTCCCCAGACGCCTCATCAGAAATAGGCCTCATCTCGCCTGGAAGGAAGAACTTCCTGGATTTTCTCGAGTTGCGGCAGGTGTTCTCGCGTTACGACCGGGACCTCAGGGACCCGCCCTGGTGGCCTCAGGAACGGCCAGTCCCCATGCGAGTTGCTAGGGTGCTTCTCGGAATTCCTCTCCCGTCGATACCGGGGCCAAAAACCTTGTGTGGAGTCAGGGCCGGAACCGAGGATTCCTCTCAAGGGCTGACATGGATCTTTGGGTACTTCTGGAGTCTCCCCAGGGGAGTCAGGCCTCGTCTCGAGTGGGGGCATGCACGTGCGCTTTCCTTCCAGGCTGTAGCAGCAATGTCACGCTTCCCGTTGCGTGGATCAAAGGGTCTGTGGTTTTCCCTCGAGGCTTTCCCTCGAGGCTTTCCCACAGGGCTGTACCACGTGCCACCGTGGTGTGAGTCGATCCTCGGCGTGAAAGATGAGCCAGTCCAGGGCAAAGAGGTTCCTCTGGAATGGACTGAGACATCTGGGGGACTCTTGGAATGGTGGTACGACCATGGAGTTCCTCTCGCCTTTCCTGTTGAGAGTGCCTCCTCTTGAGATGCGACGGGAACGCCGGGAATTCTTTCCCGTTGAAAGCAGGGAAAGGATCCCTCATCTCGAGCTACGAGGGGGAAACGGGGCACCTCTCGATGTGGGCGGGACCATCGTGTTTCCTCTCGAGTGGAGACGGGTATGGTGGTGAACTTCTTGAGTTGCAGCAAGGGTGTGAAAGACCCTTTCGAAGTTCCAGAGGTTAGGTGTCATTAGTCTCCAGACGCCTCATCGGAAATAGGCCTCATCTCGCCTGGAAGGGAGAACTTCCTGGATTTTCTCGAGTTGCGGCAGGTGTTCTCGAGTTACGACGGGAAAATCAGGGACCCGCCCTGGTGGCCTCAGGAGAGGCCAGTCCCCATGCGAGTTGCTAGGGGGCCTCTCGGGATTCCTCTCCGGTCGATACCGGGGCCAAAAACCATGTGTGGAGTCAGGGCCGGAACCGAGGATTCCTCTCAGGGGCTGACATGGATCTTTGGGTACTTCTGGAGTCTCCCCAGGGGAGTCAGGCCTCGTCTCGAGTGGGGGCATGCACGTGCGCTTTCCTTCCAGGCTGTAGCAGCAATGTCACGCTTCCCGTCGCGTGGATCAAAGGATCTGTGGTTTTCCCTCGAGGCTTTCCCTCGAGGCTTTCCCACAGGGCTGTCCCATGTGCCGCCGTGGTGTGAGTCGATCCTCGGCGTGAAAGATGAGCCAGTGCAGCGCAAAGAGGTTCCTCTGGAATGGACTGAGACATCTGGGGGACTCTTGGAATGGTGGTACGACCGTGGAGTTCCTCTCGCCTTTCCTGTTGAGAGTGCCTCCTCTTGAGATGCGACGGGAACGCCGGGAATTCTTTCCCGTTGAAAGCAGGGAAAGGATCCCTCATCTCGAGCTCCGAGGGGGATACGGGGCTCCTCTGCATGTGGGCGGGACCATCGTGCTTCCTCTCGAGTGGAGACGGGTATGGCGGTGAACTTCTTGAGTTGCAGCAAGGGTGTGAAAGACCCTTTCGAAGTTCCAGAGGTTAGGTGTCATTAGTCTCCAGAGGCCTCATCGGAAATAGGCCTCATCTCGCATGGAAGGGAGAACTTCCTGGATTTTCTCGAGTTGCGGCAGGTGTTCTCGAGTTACGACGGGGACCTCAGTGACCCGCCCTGGTGGCCTCAGGAGAGGCCAGTCCCCATGCGAGTTGCTAGGGGGCCTCTCGGGATTCCTCTCCGGTCGATACCGGGGCCAAAAACCTTGTGTGGATTCAGGGCCGGAACCGAGGATTCCTCTCAGGGGCTAACATGGATCTTTGGGTACTTCTGGAGTCTCCCCAGGGGAGTCAAGCCTCGTCTCGAGTGGGGGCATGCATGTGCGCTTTCCTTCCAGGCTGTAGCAGCAATGTCACGCTTCCCGTCGCGTGGATCAAAGGATCTGTGGTTTTCCCTCGAGGCTTTCCCTCGAGGCTTTCCCACAGGGCTGTCCCCCGTGCCACCGTGGTGTGAGTCGATCCTCGGTGTGAAAGGTGAGCCAGTGCAGGGCAAAGAGCTTCCTCTGGAATGGATTGAGACATCTGGGGGACTCTTGGAATGGTGGTACGACCGTGGAGTTCCTCTCGCCTTTCCTGTTGAGAGTGCCTCCTCTTGAGATGCGACGGGAACGCCGGGAATTCTTTCCCGTTGAAAGCAGGGAAAGGATCCCTCATCTCGAGCTCCGAGGGGGAAACGGGGCTCCTCTGGATGTGGGCGCGACCATCGTGCTTCCACTCGAGTGGAGACGGGTATGGCGGTGAACTTCTTGAGTTGCAGCAAGGGTGTGAAAGACCCTTTCGAAGTTCCAGAGGTTAGGTGTCATTAGTCCCCAGACGCCTCATCAGAAATAGGCCTCATCTCGCCTGGAAGGGAGAACTTCCTGGATTTTCTCGAGTTGCGGCAGGTGTTCTCGCGTTACGACCGGGACCTCAGGGACCCGCCCTGGTGGCCTCAGGAACGGCCAGTCCCCATGCGAGTTGCTAGGGGGCCTCTCGGAATTCCTCTCCCGTCGATACCGGGGCCAAAAACCTTGTGTGGAGTCAGGGCCGGAACCGAGGATTCCTCTCAAGGGCTGACATGGATCTTTGGGTACTTCTGGAGTCTCCCCAGGGGCGTCAGGCCTCGTCTCGAGTGGGGGCATGCACGTGCGCTTTCCTTCCAGGCTGTAGCAGCAATGTCACGCTTCCCGTCGCGTGGATCAAAGGATCTGTGGTTTTCCCTCGAGGCTTTCCCTCGAGGCTTTCCCACAGGGCTGTCCCACGTGCCACCGTGGTGTGAGTCGATCCTCGGCGTGAAAGATGAGCCAGTGCAGCGCAAAGAGGTTCCTCTGTAATGGACTGAGACATCTGGGGGACTCTTGGAATGGTGGTACGACCGTGGAGTTCCTCTCGCCTTTCCTGTTGAGAGTGCCTCCTCTTGAGATGCGACGGGAACGCCGGGAATTCTTTCCCGTTGAAAGCAGGGAAAGGATCCCTCATCTCGAGCTCCGAGGGGGATACGGGGCTCCTCTGGATGTGGGCGGGACCATCGTGCTTCCTCTCGAGTGGAGACGGGTATGGCGGTGAACTTCTTGAGTTGCAGCAAGGGTGTGAAAGACCCTTTCGAAGTTCCAGAGGTTAGGTGTCATTAGTCTCCAGAGGCCTCATCAGAAATAGGCCTCATCTCGCCTGGAAGGGAGAACTTCCTGGATTTTCTCGAGTTGCGGCAGGTGTTCTCGCGTTACGACCGGGACCTCAGGGACCCGCCCTGGTGGCCTCAGGAACGGCCAGTCCCCATGCGAGTTGCTAGGGTGCCTCTCGGAATTCCTCTCCCGTGGATACCGGGGCCAAAAACCTTGTGTGGAGTCAGGGCCGGAACCGAGGATTCCTCTCAAGGGCTGACATGGATCTTTGGGTACTTCTGGAGTCTCCCCAGGGGAGTCAGGCCTCGTCTCGAGTGGGGGCATGCACGTGCGCTTTCCTTCCAGGCTGTAGCAGCAATGTCACGCTTCCCGTCGCGTGGATCAAAGGGTCTGTGGTTTTCCCTCGAGGCTTTCCCTCGAGGCTTTCCCACAGGGCTGTCCCACGTGCCACCGAGGTGTGAGTCGATCCTCGGCGTGAAAGATGAGCCAGTGCAGGGCAAAGAGGTTCCTCTGGAATGGACTGAGACATCTGGGGGACTCTTGGAATGGTGGTACGACCATGGAGTTCCTCTCGCCTTTCCTGTTGAGAGTGCCTCCTCTTGAGATGCGACGGGAACGCCGGGAATTCTTTCCCGTTGAAAGCAGGGAAAGGATCCCTCATCTCGAGCTACGAGGGGGAAACGGGGCTCCTCTGGATGTGGGCGGGACCATCGTGTTTCCTCTCGAGTGGAGACGGGTATGGTGGTGAACTTCTTGAGTTGCAGCAAGGGTGTGAAAGACCCTTTCGAAGTTCCAGAGGTTAGGTGTCATTAGTCTCCAGACGCCTCATCGGAAATAGGCCTCATCTCGCCTGGAAGGGAGAACTTCCTGGATTTTCTCGAGTTGCGGCAGGTGTTCTCGAGTTACGACGGGAAAATCAGGGACCCGCCCTGGTGGCCTCAGGAGAGGCCAGTCCCCATGCGAGTTGCTAGGGGGCCTCTCGGGATTCCTCTCCGGTCGATACCGGGGCCAAAAACCTTGTGTGGAGTCAGGGCCGGAACCGAGGATTCCTCTCAGGGGCTGACATGGATCTTTGGGTACTTCTGGAGTCTCCCCAGGGGAGTCAGGCCTCGTCTCGAGTGGGGGCATGCACGTGCGCTTTCCTTCCAGGCTGTAGCAGCAATGTCACGCTTCCCGTCGCGTGGATCAAAGGATCTGTGGTTTTCCCTCGAGGATTTCCCTCGAGGCTTTCCCACAGGGCTGTCCCACGTGCCGCCGTAGTGTGAGTCGATCCTCGGCGTGAAAGATGAGCCAGTGCAGCGCAAAGAGGTTCCTCTGGAATGGACTGAGACATCTGGGGGACTCTTGGAATGGTGGTACGACCGTGGAGTTCCTCTCGCCTTTCCTGTTGAGAGTGCCTCCTCTTGAGATGCGACGGGAACGCCGGGAATTCTTTCCCGTTGAAAGCAGGGAAAGGATCCCTCATCTCGAGCTCCGAGGGGGAAACGGGGCTCCTCTGGATGTGGGCGGGACCATCGTGCTTCCTCTCGAGTGGAGACGGGTATGGCGGTGAACTTCTTGAGTTGCAGCAAGGGTGTGAAAGACCCTTTCGAAGTTCCAGAGGTTAGGTGTCATTAGTCCCCAGACGCCTCATCAGAAATAGGCCTCATCTCGCCTGGAAGGAAGAACTTCCTGGATTTTCTCGAGTTGCGGCAGGTGTTCTCGCGTTACGACCGGGACCTCAGGGACCCGCCCTGGTGGCCTCAGTAACGGCCAGTCCCCATGCGAGTTGCTAGGGTGCCTCTCGGAATTCCTCTCCCGTCGATACCGGGGCCAAAAACCTTGTGTGGAGTCAGGGCCGGAACCGAGGATTCCTCTCAAGGGCTGACATGGATCTTTGGGTACTTCTGGAGTCTCCCCAGGGGAGTCAGGCCTCGTCTCGAGTGGGGACATGCACGTGCGCTTTCCTTCCAGGCTGTAGCAGCAATGTCACGCTTCCCGTCGCGTGGATCAAAGGGTCTGTGGTTTTCCCTCGAGGCTTTCCCTCGAGGCTTTCCCACAGGGCTGTCCCACGTGCCACCGTGGTGTGAGTCGATCCTCGGCGTGAAAGATGAGCCAGTGCAGGGCAAAGAGGTTCCTCTGGAATGGACTGAGACATCTGGGGGACTCTTGGAATGGTGGTACGACCATGGAGTTCCTCTCGCCTTTCCTGTTGAGAGTGCCTCCTCTTGAGATGCGACGGGAACGCCGGGAATTCTTTCCCGTTGAAAGCAGGGAAAGGATCCCTCATCTCGAGCTACGAGGGGGAAACGGGGCTCCTCTGGATGTGGGCGGGACCATCGTGTTTCCTCTCGAGTGGAGACGGGTATGGTGGTGAACTTCTTGAGTTGCAGCAAGGGTGTGAAAGACCCTTTCGAAGTTCCAGAGGTTAGGTGTCATTAGTCTCCAGACGCCTCATCGGAAATAGGCCTCATCTCGCCTGGAAGGGAGAACTTCCTGGATTTTCTCGAGTTGCGGCAGGTGTTCTCGAGTTACGACGGGAAAATCAGGGACCCGCCCTGGTGGCCTCAGGAGAGGCCAGTCCCCATGCGAGTTGCTAGGGGGCCTCTCGGGATTCCTCTCCGGTCGATACCGGGGCCAAAAACCTTGTGTGGAGTCAGGGCCGGAACCGAGGATTCCTCTCAGGGGCTGACATGGATCTTTGGGTACTTCTGGAGTCTCCCCAGGGGAGTCAGGCCTCGTCTCGAGTGGGGGCATGCACGTGCGCTTTCCTTCCAGGCTGTAGCAGCAATGTCACGCTTCCCGTCGAGTGGATCAAAGGATCTGTGGTTTTCCCTCGAGGATTTCCCACGAGGCTTTCCCACAGGGCTGTCCCACGTGCCGCCGTGGTGTGAGTCGAACCCTCGACGTGAAAGATGAGCCAGTGCAGCGCAAAGAGGTTCCTCTGGAATGGACTGAGGCATCTGGGGGACTCTTGGAATGGTGGTACGACCATGGAGTTCCTCTCGCCTTTCCTGTTGAGAGTGCCTCCTCTTGAGATGCGACGGGAACGCCGGGAATTCTTTCCCGTTGAAAGCAGGGAAAGGATCCCTCATCTCGAGCTACGAGGGGGAAACGGGGCTCCTCTGGATGTGGGCGGGACCATCGTCCTTCCTCTCAAGTGGAGATGGGTATGGCGGTGAACTTCTTGAGTTGCAGCAAGGGTGTGAAAGACCCTTTCGAAGTTCCAGAGGTTAGGCGTCATTAGTCTCCAGACGCCTCATCGGAAATAGGCCTCATCTCGCCTGGAAGGGAGAACTTCCTGGATTTTCTCGAGTTGCGGCAGGTGTTCTCGAGTTACGACGGGGACCTCAGGGACCCGCCCTGGTGGCCTCAGGAGAGGCCAGTCCCCATGCGAGTTGCTAGGGGGCCTCTCGGGATTCCTCTCCCGTCGAAACCGGGGCCAAAAGCCTTGTGTGGAGTCAGGGCCGGAACCGAGGATTCCTCTCAGGGGCTGACATGGATCTTTGGGTACTTCTGGAGTCTCCCCAGGGGAGTCAGGCCTCGTCTCGAGTGGGGGCATGCACGTGCGCTTTCCTTCCAGGCTCTAGCAGCAATGTCACGCTTCCCGTCGCGTGGATCAAAGGATCTGTGGTTTTCCCTCGAGGCTTTCCCTCGAGGCTTTCCCACAGGGCTGTCCCACGTGCCACCGTGGTGTGAGTCGATCCTCGGCGTGAAAGATGAGCCAGTGCACGGCAAAGAGGTTCCTCTGGAATGGACTGAGACATCTGGGGGACTCTTGGAATGGTGGTACGACCATGGAGTTCCTCTCGCCTTTCCTGTTGAGAGTGCCTCCTCTTGAGATGCGACGGGAACGCCGGGAATTCTTTCCCGTTGAAAGCAGGGAAAGGATCCCTCATCTCGAGCTACGAGGGGGAAACGGGGCTCCTCTGGATGTGGGCGGGACCATCGTGCTTCCTCTCGAGTGGAGACGGGTATGGCGGTGAACTTCTTGAGTTGCAGCAAGGGTGTGAAAGACCCTTCGAAGTTCCAGAGGTTAGGTGTCATTAGTCTCCAGACGCCTCATCGGAAATAGGCCTCATCTCGCCTGGAAGGGAGAACTTCCTGGATTTTCTCGAGTTGCGGCAGGTGTTCTCGAGTTACGACGGGGACCTCAGGGACCCGCCCTGGTGGCCTCAGGAGAGGCCAGTCCCCATGCGAGTTGCTAGGGGGGCTCTCAGGATTCCTCTCCCGTCGAAACCGGGGCCAAAAGCCTTGTGTGGAGTCAGGGCCGGAACCGAGGATTCCTCTCAGGGGCTGACATGGATCTTTGGGTACTTCTGGAGTCTCCCCAGGGGAGTCAGGCCTCGTCTCGAGTGGGGGCATGCACGTGCGCTTTCCTTCCAGGCTCTAGCAGCAATGTCACGCTTCCCGTCGCGTGGATCAAAGGATCTGTGGTTTTCCCTCGAGGCTTTCCCTCGAGGCTTTCCCACAGGGCTGTCCCACGTGCCACCGTGGTGTGAGTCGATCCTCGGCGTGAAAGATGAGCCAGTGCAGGGCAAAGAGGTTCCTCTGGAATGGACTGAGACATCTGGGGGACTCTTGGAATGGTGGTACGACCATGGAGTTCCTCTCGCCTTTCCTGTTGAGAGTGCCTCCTCTTGAGATGCGACGGGAACGCCGGGAATTCTTTCCCGTTGAAAGCAGGGAAAGTATCCCTCATCTCGAGCTACGAGGGGGAAACGGGGCTCCTCTGGATGTGGGCGGGACCATCGTGCTTCCTCTCGAGTGGAGACGGGTATGGCGGTGAACTTCTTGAGTTGCAGCAAGGGTGTGAAAGACCCTTCGAAGTTCCAGAGGTTAGGTGTCATTAGTCTCCAGACGCCTCATCGGAAATAGGCCTCATCTCGCCTGGAAGGGAGAACTTCCTGGATTTTCTCGAGTTGCGGCAGGTGTTCTCGAGTTACGACGGGGACCTCAGGGACCCGCCCTGGTGGCCTCAGGAGAGGCCAGTCCCCATGCGAGTTGCTAGGGGGCCTCTCGGGATTCCTCTCCCGTCGAAACCGGGGCCAAAAGCCTTGTGTGGAGTCAGGGCCGGAACCGAGGATTCCTCTCAGGGGCTGACATGGATCTTTGGGTACTTCTGGAGTCTCCCCAGGGGAGTCAGGCCTCGTCTCGAGTGGGGGCATGCACGTGCGCTTTCCTTCCGGGCTGTAGCAGCAATGTCACGCTTCCCGTCACGTGGATCAAAGGATCTGTGGTTTTCCCTCGAGGCTTTCCCTCGAGGCTTTCCCACAGGGCTGTCCCACGTGCCACCGTGGTGTGAGTCGATCCTCGGCGTGAAAGATGAGCCAGTGCACGGCAAAGAGGTTCCTCTGGAATGGACTGAGACATCTGGGGGACTCTTGGAATGGTGGTACGACCATGGAGTTCCTCTCGCCTTTCCTGTTGAGAGTGCCTCCTCTTGAGATGCGACGGGAACGCCGGGAATTCTTTCCCGTTGAAAGCAGGGAAAGGATCCCTCATCTCGAGCTACGAGGGGGAAACGGGGCTCCTCTGGATGTGTGCGGGACCATCGTGTTTCCTCTCGAGTGGAGACGGGTATGGTGGTGAACTTCTTGAGTTGCAGCAAGGGTGTGAAAGACCCTTTCGAAGTTCCAGAGGTT
Organism: Capricornis sumatraensis; assembly: GCF_032405125.1. NCBI lineage: Eukaryota > Metazoa > Chordata > Mammalia > Artiodactyla > Bovidae > Capricornis > Capricornis sumatraensis. The sequence continues at coordinate 6,914,023 of NW_027184612.1, forward strand.
AGGCGTCATTAGTCTCCAGACGCCTCATCGTAAATAGGCCTCATCTCGCCTGGAAGGGAGAACTTCCTGGATTTTCTCGAGTTGCGGCAGGTGTTCTCGAGTTACGACGGGGACCTCAGGGACCCGCCCTGGTGGCCTCAGGAGAGGCCAGTCCCCATGCGAGTTGCTAGGGGGCCTCTCAGGATCCCTCTCCCGTCGATACCCTGGCCAAAAAACTTGTGTGGAGTCAGGGCCGCAACCGAGGATTCCTTTCATGGGTGACGTGGATCTTTGGGTGCTTCTGGAGTCTCCCCAGGGGAGTCAGGCCTCGTCTCGAGTGGGGGCATGCATGTGCGCTTTCCTTGCAGGCTGTAGCAGCAATGTCACGCTTCCCGTCGCGTGGATCAAAGGATCTGTGGTTTTCCCTCGAGGCTTTCCCTCGAGGCTTTCCCACAGGGCTGTCCCACGTGCCACCGAGGTGTGAGTCGATCCTCGGCGTGAAAGATGAGCCAGTGCAGGGCAAAGAGGTTCCTCTGGAATGGACTGAGACATCTGGGGGACTCTTGGAATGGTGGTACGACCATGGAGTTCCTCTCGCCTTTCCTGTTGAGAGTGCCTCCACTTGAGATGCGACAGGAACGCCGGGAATTCTTTCAAGTTGAAAGCAGGGAAAGGATCCCTCATCTCGAGCTACGAGGGGGAAACGGGGCTCCTCTGGATGTGGGCGGGACCATCGTGCTTCCTCTCGAGTGGAGACGGGTATGGCGGTGAACTTCTTGAGTTGCAGCAAGGGTGTGAAAGACCCTTCGAAGTTCCAGAGGTTAGGTGTCATTAGTCTCCAGACGCCTCATCGGAAATAGGCCTCATCTCCCCTGGAAGGGAGAACTTCCTGGATTTTCTCGAGTTGCGGCAGGTGTTCTCGAGTTACGACGGGGACCTCAGGGACCCGCCCTGGTGGCCTCAGGAGAGGCCAGTCCCCATGCGAGTTGCTAGGGGGCCTCTCGGGATTCCTCTCCCGTCGAAACCGGGGCCAAAAGCCTTGTGTGGAGTCAGGGCCGGAACCGAGGATTCCTCTCAGGGGCTGACATGGATCTTTGGGTACTTCTGGAGTCTCCCCAGGGGAGTCAGGCCTCGTCTCGAGTGGGGGCATGCAAGTGCGCTTTCCTTCCAGGCTCTAGCAGCAATGTCACGCTTCCCGTCGCGTGGATCAAAGGATCTGTGGTTTTCCCTCGAGGCTTTCCCTCGAGGCTTTCCCACAGGGCTGTCCCACGTGCCACCGTGGTGTGAGTCGATCCTCGGCGTGAAAGATGAGCCAGTGCACGGCAAAGAGGTTCCTCTGGAATGGACTGAGACATCTGGGGGACTCTTGGAATGGTGGTACGACCATGGAGTTCCTCTCGCCTTTCCTGTTGAGAGTGCCTCCTCTTGAGATGCGACGGGAACGCCGGGAATTCTTTCCCGTTGAAAGCAGGGAAAGTATCCCTCATCTCGAGCTACGAGGGGGAAACGGGGCTCCTCTGGATGTGGGCGGGACCATCGTGCTTCCTCTCGAGTGGAGACGGGTATGGCGGTGAACTTCTTGAGTTGCAGCAAGGGTGTGAAAGACCCTTCGAAGTTCCAGAGGTTAGGTGTCATTAGTCTCCAGACGCCTCATCGGAAATAGGCCTCATCTCGCCTGGAAGGGAGAACTTCCTGGATTTTCTCGAGTTGCGGCAGGTGTTCTCGAGTTACGACGGGGACCTCAGGGTCCCGCCCTGGTGGCCTCAGGAGAGGCCAGTCCCCATGCGAGTTGCTAGGGGGCCTCTCGGGATTCCTCTCCAGTCGAAACCGGGGCCAAAAGCCTTGTGTGGAGTCAGGGCCGGAACCGAGGATTCCTCTCAGGGGCTGACATGGATCTTTGGGTACTTCTGGAGTCTCCCCAGGGGAGTCAGGCCTCGTCTCGAGTGGGGGCATGCACGTGCGCTTTCCTTCCAGGCTCTAGCAGCAATGTCACGCTTCCCGTCGCGTGGATCAAAGGATCTGTGGTTTTCCCTCGAGGCTTTCCCTCGAGGCTTTCCCACAGGGCTGTCCCACGTGCCACCGTGGTGTGAGTCGATCCTCGGCGTGAAAGATGAGCCAGTGCACGGCAAAGAGGTTCCTCTGGAATGGACTGAGACATCTGGGGGACTCTTGGAATGGTGGTACGACCATGGAGTTCCTCTCGCCTTTCCTGTTGAGAGTGCCTCCTCTTGAGATGCGACGGGAACGCCGGGAATTCTTTCCCGTTGAAAGCAGGGAAAGGATCCCTCATCTCGAGCTCCGAGGGGGAAACGGGGCTCCTCTGGATGTGGGCGGGACCATCGTGCTTCCTCTCGAGTGGAGACGGGTATGGCGGTGAACTTCTTGAGTTGCAGCAAGGGTGTGAAAGACCCTTCGAAGTTCCAGAGGTTAGGTGTCATTAGTCTCCAGACGCCTCATCGGAAATAGGCCTCATCTCGCCTGGAAGGGAGAACTTCCTGGATTTTCTCGAGTTGCGGCAGGTGTTCTCGAGTTACGACGGGGACCTCAGGGTCCCGCCCTGGTGGCCTCAGGAGAGGCCAGTCCCCATGCGAGTTGCTAGGGGGCCTCTCGGGATTCCTCTCCAGTCGAAACCGGGGCCAAAAGCCTTGTGTGGAGTCAGGGCCGGAACCGAGGATTCCTCTCAGGGGCTGACATGGATCTTTGGGTACTTCTGGAGTCTCCCCAGGGGAGTCAGGCCTCGTCTCGAGTGGGGGCATGCACGTGCGCTTTCCTTCCAGGCTCTAGCAGCAATGTCACGCTTCCCGTCGCGTGGATCAAAGGATCTGTGGTTTTCCCTCGAGGCTTTCCCTCGAGGCTTTCCCACAGGGCTGTCCCACGTGCCACCGTGGTGTGAGTCGATCCTCGGCGTGAAAGATGAGCCAGTGCACGGCAAAGAGGTTCCTCTGGAATGGACTGAGACATCTGGGGGACTCTTGGAATGGTGGTACGACCATGGAGTTCCTCTCGCCTTTCCTGTTGAGAGTGCCTCCTCTTGAGATGCGACGGGAACGCCGGGAATTCTTTCCCGTTGAAAGCAGGGAAAGGATCCCTCATCTCGAGCTCCGAGGGGGAAACGGGGCTCCTCTGGATGTGGGCGGGACCATCGTGCTTCCTCTCGAGTGGAGACGGGTATGGCGGTGAACTTCTTGAGTTGCAGCAAGGGTGTGAAAGACCCTTCGAAGTTCCAGAGGTTAGGTGTCATTAGTCTCCAGACGCCTCATCGGAAATAGGCCTCATCTCGCCTGGAAGGGAGAACTTCCTGGATTTTCTCGAGTTTCGGCAGGTGTTCTCGAGTTACGACGGGGACCTCAGGGACCCGCCCTGGTGGCCTCAGGAGAGGCCAGTCCCCATGCGAGTTGCTAGGGGGCCTCTCGGGATTCCTCTCCCGTCGAAACCGGGGCCAAAAGCCTTGTGTGGAGTCAGGGCCGGAACCGAGGATTCCTCTCAGGGGCTGACATGGATCTTTGGGTACTTCTGGAGTCTCCCCAGGGGAGTCAGGCCTCGTCTCGAGTGGGGGCATGCACGTGCGCTTTCCTTCCGGGCTGTAGCAGCAATGTCACGCTTCCAGTCGCGTGGATCAAAGGATCTGTGGTTTTCCCTCGAGGCTTTCCCTCGAGGCTTTCCCACAGGGCTGTCCCACGTGCAACCGTGGTGTGAGTCGATCCTCGGCGTGAAAGATGAGCCAGTGCACAGCAAAGAGGTTCCTCTGGAATGGACTGAGACATCTGGGGGACTCTTGGAATGGTGGTACGACCATGGAGTTCCTCTCGCCTTTCCTGTTGAGAGTGCCTCCTCTTGAGATGCGACGGGAACGCCGGGAATTCTTTCCCGTTGAAAGCAGGGAAAGGATCCCTCATCTCGAGCTACGAGGGGGAAACGGGGCTCCTCTGGATGTGGGCGGGACCATCGTGTTTCCTCTCGAGTGGAGACGGGTATGGTGGTGAACTTCTTGAGTTGCAGCAAGGGTGTGAAAGACCCTTTCGAAGTTCCAGAGGTTAGGCGTCATTAGTCTCCAGACGCCTCATCGTAAATAGGCCTCATCTCGCCTGGAAGGGAGAACTTCCTGGATTTTCTCGAGTTGCGGCAGGTGTTCTCGAGTTACGACGGGGACCTCAGGGTCCCGCCCTGGTGGCCTCAGGAGAGGCCAGTCCCCATGCGAGTTGCTAGGGGGCCTCTCGGGATTCCTCTCCAGTCGAAACCGGGGCCAAAAGCCTTGTGTGGAGTCAGGGCCGGAACCGAGGATTCCTCTCAGGGGCTGACATGGATCTTTGGGTACTTCTGGAGTCTCCCCAGGGGAGTCAGGCCTCGTCTCGAGTGGGGGCATGCACGTGCGCTTTCCTTCCAGGCTCTAGCAGCAATGTCACGCTTCCCGTCGCGTGGATCAAAGGATCTGTGGTTTTCCCTCGAGGCTTTCCCTCGAGGCTTTCCCACAGGGCTGTCCCACGTGCCACCGTGGTGTGAGTCGATCCTCGGCGTGAAAGATGAGCCAGTGCACGGCAAAGAGGTTCCTCTGGAATGGACTGAGACATCTGGGGGACTCTTGGAATGGTGGTACGACCATGGAGTTCCTCTCGCCTTTCCTGTTGAGAGTGCCTCCTCTTGAGATGCGACGGGAACGCCGGGAATTCTTTCCCGTTGAAAGCAGGGAAAGGATCCCTCATCTCGAGCTCCGAGGGGGAAACGGGGCTCCTCTGGATGTGGGCGGGACCATCGTGCTTCCTCTCGAGTGGAGACGGGTATGGCGGTGAACTTCTTGAGTTGCAGCAAGGGTGTGAAAGACCCTTCGAAGTTCCAGAGGTTAGGTGTCATTAGTCTCCAGACGCCTCATCGGAAATAGGCCTCATCTCGCCTGGAAGGGAGAACTTCCTGGATTTTCTCGAGTTGCGGCAGGTGTTCTCGAGTTACGACGGGGACCTCAGGGACCCGCCCTGGTGGCCTCAGGAGAGGCCAGTCCCCATGCGAGCGAGTTGCTAGGGGGCCTCTCGGTATTCCTCTCCCGTCGAAACCGGGGCCAAAAGCCTTGTGTGGAGTCAGGGCCGGAACCGAGGATTCCTCTCAGGGGCTGACATGGATCTTTGGGTACTTCTGGAGTCTCCCCAGGGGAGTCAGGCCTCGTCTCGAGTGGGGGCATGCACGTGCGCTTTCCTTCCGGGCTGTAGCAGCAATGTCACGCTTCCCGTCGCGTGGATCAAAGGATCTGTGGTTTTCCCTCGAGGCTTTCCCTCGAGGCTTTCCCACAGGGCTGTCCCACGTGCAACCGTGGTGTGAGTCGATCCTCGGCGTGAAAGATGAGCCAGTGCACGGCAAAGAGGTTCCTCTGGAATGGACTGAGACATCTGGGGGACTCTTGGAATGGTGGTACGACCATGGAGTTCCTCTCGCCTTTCCTGTTGAGAGTGCCTCCTCTTGAGATGCGACGGGAACGCCGGGAATTCTTTCCCGTTGAAAGCAGGGAAAGGATCCCTCATCTCGAGCTACGAGGGGGAAACGGGGCTCCTCTGGATGTGGGCGGGACCATCGTGTTTCCTCTCGAGTGGAGACGGGTATGGTGGTGAACTTCTTGAGTTGCAGCAAGGGTGTGAAAGACCCTTTCGAAGTTCCAGAGGTTAGGCGTCATTAGTCTCCAGACGCCTCATCGTAAATAGGCCTCATCTCGCCTGGAAGGGAGAACTTCCTGGATTTTCTCGAGTTGCGGCAGGTGTTCTCGAGTTACGACGGGGACCTCAGGGACCCGCCCTGGTGGCCTCAGGAGAGGCCAGTCCCCATGCGAGTTGCTAGGGGGCCTCTCAGGATCCCTCTCCCGTCGATACCCTGGCCAAAAAACTTGTGTGGAGTCAGGGCCGCAACCGAGGATTCCTTTCAAGGGTGACGTGGATCTTTGGGTACTTCTGGAGTCTCCCCAGGGGAGTCAGGCCTCGTCTCGAGTGGGGGCATGCACGTGCGCTTTCCTTGCAGGCTTTAGCAGCAATGTCACGCTTCCCGTCGCGTGGATCAAAGGATCTGTGGTTTTCCCTCGAGGCTTTCCCTCGAGGCTTTCCCACAGGGCTGTCCCACGTGCCACCGAGGTGTGAGTCGATCCTCGGCGTGAAAGATGAGCCAGTGCACGGCAAAGAGGTTCCTCTGGAATGGACTGAGACATCTGGGGGACTCTTGGAATGGTGGTACGACCATGGAGTTCCTCTCGCCTTTCCTGTTGAGAGTGCCTCCTCTTGAGATGCGACGGGAACGCCGGGAATTCTTTCCCGTTGAAAGCAGGGAAAGGATCCCTCATCTCGAGCTACGAGGGGGAAACGGGGCTCCTCTGGATGTGGGCGGGACCATCGTGCTTCCTCTCGAGTGGAGACGGGTATGGCGGTGAACTTCTTCAGTTACAGCAAGGGTGTGAAAGACCCTTCGAAGTTCCAGAGGTTAGGTGTCATTAGTCTCCAGACGCCTCATCGGAAATAGGCCTCATCTCGCCTGGAAGGGAGAACTTCCTGGATTTTCTCGAGTTGCGGCAGGTGTTCTCGAGTTACGACGGGGACCTCAGGGTCCCGCCCTGGTGGCCTCAGGAGAGGCCAGTCCCCATGCGAGTTGCTAGGGGGCCTCTCGGGATTCCTCTCCAGTCGAAACCGGGGCCAAAAGCCTTGTGTGGAGTCAGGGCCGGAACCGAGGATTCCTCTCAGGGGCTGACATGGATCTTTGGGTACTTCTGGAGTCTCCCCAGGGGAGTCAGGCCTCGTCTCGAGTGGGGGCATGCACGTGCGCTTTCCTTCCAGGCTCTAGCAGCAATGTCACGCTTCCCGTCGCGTGGATCAAAGGATCTGTGGTTTTCCCTCGAGGCTTTCCCTCGAGGCTTTCCCACAGGGCTGTCCCACGTGCCACCGTGGTGTGAGTCGATCCTCGGCGTGAAAGATGAGCCAGTGCAGGGCAAAGAGGTTCCTCTGGAATGGACTGAGACATCTGGGGGACTCTTGGAATGGTGGTACGACCATGGAGTTCCTCTCGCCTTTCCTGTTGAGAGTGCCTCCTCTTGAGATGCGACGGGAACGCCGGGAATTCTTTCCCGTTGAAAGCAGGGAAAGGATCCCTCATCTCGAGCTCCGAGGGGGAAACGGGGCTCCTCTGGATGTGGGCGGGACCATCGTGCTTCCTCTCGAGTGGAGACGGGTATGGCGGTGAACTTCTTGAGTTGCAGCAAGGGTGTGAAAGACCCTTTCGAAGTTCCAGAGGTTAGGTGTCATTAGTCTCCAGACGCCTCATCGGAAATAGGCCTCATCTCGCCTGGAAGGGAGAACTTCCTGGATTTTCTCGAGATGGGGCAGGTGTTCTCGAGTTACGACGGGGACGTCAGGGACCCGCCCTAGTGTCCTCAGGAGAGGCCAGTCCCCATGCGAGTTGCTAGGGGGCCTCTCGGGATTCCTCTCCCGTCGATACTGGGGCCAAAAACCTTGTGTGGAGTCAGGGCCAGAACCGAGGATTCCTTTCAGGGGTGACATGGATCTTTGGGTACTTCTGGAGTCTCCCCAGGGGAGTCAGGCCTCGTCTCGAGTGGAGGCATGCACGTGCGCTTTCCTTCCAGGCTGTAGCAGCAATGTCACGCTTCCCGTCGCCTGGATCAAAGGATCTGTGGTTTTCCATCGAGGCTTTCCCACAGGACTGTCCCCCGTGCCACCGTGGTGTGAGTCGATCCTCGGCGTGAAAGATGAGCCAGTGCAGGGCAAAGAGGTTCCTCTGGAATGGACTGAGACATCTGGGGGACTCTTGGAATGGTGGTACGACCATGGAGTTCCTCTCGCCTTTCCTGTTGAGAGTGCCTCCTCTTCAGATGCGACGGGAACGCCGGGAATTCTTTCCCGTTGAAAACAGGGAAAGGATCCCTCATCTCGAGCTACGAGGGGGAAACGGGGCTCCTCTGGATGTGGGCGGGACCATCGTGCTTCCTCTCGAGTGGAGACGGGTATGGCGGTGAACTTCTTGAGTTGCAGCAAGGGTGTGAAAGACCCTTTCGAAGTTCCAGAGGTTAGGTGTCATTAGTCTCCAGACGCCTCATCGGAAATAGGCCTCATCTCGCCTGGAAGGGAGAACTTCCTGGATTTTCTCGAGTTGCGGCAGGTGTTCTCGAGTTACGACGGGGACCTCAGGGACCCGCCCTGGTGGCCTCAGGAGAGGCCAGTCCCCATGCGAGTTGCTAGGGCGCCTCTCGGGATTACTCTCCCGTCGATACCGGGGCCAAAAACCTTGTGTGGAGTCAGGGCCGGAATCGAGGATTCCTCTCAGGGGCTGACATGGATCTTTGGGTACTTCTGGAGTCTCCCCAGGGGAGTCAAGCCTCGTCTCGAGTGGGGGCATGCACGTGCGCTTTCCTTCCAGGCTGTAGCAGCAATGTCACGCTTCCCTTCGCGTAGATCAAATGATCTGTGGTTTTCCCTCGAGGCTTTCCCTCGAGGCTTTCCCAAAAGGCTGTCCCACGTTCCACCGTGGTGTGAGTCGATCCTCGGCGTGAAAGATGAGCCAGTGCAGGGCAAAGAGGTTCCTCTGGAATGGACTGAGACATCTGGGGGACTCTTGGAATGGTGGTACGACCATGGAGTTCCTCTCGACTTTCCTGTTGAGAGTGCCTCCTCTTGAGATGCGACGGGAACGCCGGGAATTCTTTCCCGTTGAAAGCAGGGAAAGGATCCCTCATCTCGAGCTCCGAGGGGGAAACGGGGCTCCTCTGGATGTGGGCGGGACCATCGTGCTTCCACTCGAGTGGAGACGGGTATGGCGGTGAACTTCTTGAGTTGCAGCAAGGGTGTGAATGACCCTTTCGAAGTTCCAGAGGTTAGGTGTCATTAGTCCCCAGACGCCTCATCAGAAATAGGCCTCATCTCGCCTGGAAGGGAGAACTTCCTGGATTTTCTCGAGTTGCGGCAGGTGTTCTCGCGTTACGACCGGGACCTCAGGGACCCGCCCTGGTGGCCTCAGGAACGGCCAGTCCCCATGCGAGTTGCTAGGGGGCCTCTCGGGATTCCTCTCCCGTCGATACCGGGGCCAAAAACCTTGTGTGGAGTCAGGGCCGCAACCGAGGATTCCTTTCATGGGTGACGTGGATCTTTGGGTACTTCTGGAGTCTCCCCAGGGGAGTCAGGCCTCGTCTCGAGTGGGGGCATGCACGTGCGCTTTCCTTGCAGGCTGTAGCAGCAATGTCACGCTTCCCGTCGCGTGGATCAAAGGATCTGTGGTTTTCCATCGAGGCTTTCCCTCGAGGCTTTCCCACAGGGCTGTCCCACGTGCCACCGAGGTGTGAGTTGATCCTCGGCGTGAAAGATGAGCCAGTGCAGGGCAAAGAGGTTCCTCTGGAATGGACTGAGACCTCTGGGGGACTCTTGGAATGGTGGTACGACCATGGAGTTCCTCTCGCCTTTCCTGTTGAGAGTGCCTCCTCTTGAGATGCACTGGGAACGCCGGGAATTCTTTCCCGTTGAAAGCAGGGAAAGGATCCCTCATCTCGAGCTACGAGGGGGAAACGGGGCTCCTCTGGATGTGGGCGGGACCATCGTGCTTCCTCTTGAGTGGAGACGGGTATGGCGGTGAACTTCTTGAGTTGCAGCAAGGGTGTGAAAGACCCTTTCGAAGTTCCAGAGGTTAGGTGTCATTAGTCTCCAGACGCCTCATCGGAAATAGGCCTCATCTCGCCTGGAAGGGAGAACTTCCTGGATTTTCTCGAGTTGCGGCAGGTGTTCTCGAGTTACGACGGGGACCTCAGGGACCCGCCCTGGTGGCCTCAGGAGAGGCCAGTCCCCATGCGAGTTGCTAGGGGGCCTCTCGGGATCCCTCTCCCGTCGATACCGTGGCCAAAAACCTTGTGTGGAGTCAGGGCCGGAACCGAGGATTCCTCTCAGGGGTGACATGGATCTTTGGGTACTTCTGGAGTCTCCCCAGGGGAGTCAGGCCTCGTCTCGAGTGGGGGCATGCACGTGCGCTTTCCTTCCAGGCTGTAGCAGCTATGTCACGCTTCCCGTCGCGTGGATCAAAGGATCTGTGGTTTTCCATCGAGGCTTTCCCACAGGACTGTTCCCCGTGCCACCGTGGTGTGAGTCGATCCTCGGCGTGAAAGATGAGCCAGTGCAGGGCAAAGAGGTTCCTCTGGAATGGACTGAGACATCTGGGGGACTCTTGGAATGGTGGTACGACCATGGAGTTCCTCTCGCCTTTCCTGTTGAGAGTGCCTCCTCTTGAGATGCGACGGGAACGCCGGGAATTCTTTCCCGTTGAAAGCAGGGAAAGGATCCCTCATCTCGAGCTACGAGGGGGAAACGGGGCTCCTCTGGATGTGGGCGGGACCATCGTGCTTCCTCTCGAGTGGAGACGGGTATGGCGGTGAACTACTTGAGTTGCAGCAAGGGTGTGAAAGACCCTTTCGAAGTTCCAGAGGTTAGGTGTCATTAGTCTCCAGACGCCTCATCGGAAATAGGCCTCATCTCGCCTGGAAGGGAGAACTTCCTGGATTTTCTCGAGTTGGGGCAGGTGTTCTCGAGTTACGACCGGGACCTCAGATACCCGCCCTGGTGGCCTCAGGAACGGCCAGTCCCCATGCGAGTTGCTAGGGGGCCTCTCGGGATTCCTCTCCCGTCGATACCGGGGCCAAAAACCTTGTGTGGAGACAGGGCCGGAACCGAGGATTCCTCTCAGGGGCTGACATGGATCTTTGGGTACTTCTGGAGTCTCCCCAGGGGAGTCAGGCCTCGTCTCGAGTGGGGGCATGCACGTGTGCTTTCCTTCCAGGCTCGAGCAGCAATGTCACGCTTCCCATCGCGTGGATCAAAGGATCTGTGGTTTTCCCTCGAGACTTTCCCTCGAGGCTTTCCCACAGGGCTGTTCTACGTGCGACCGTGGTGTGAGTCGATCCTCGGCGTGAAAGATGAGCCAGTGCAGGGCAAAGAGGTTCCTCTGGAATGGACTGAGACATCTGGGGGACTCTTGGAATGGTGGTAAGACCATGGAGTTCCTCTCGTCTTTCCTGTTGAGAGTGCCTCCTCTTGAGATGCGACGGGAACGCCGGGAATTCTTTCCCGTTGAAAGCAGGGAAAGGATCCCTCATCTCGAGCTACGAGGGGGAAACGGGGCTCCTCTGGATGTGGGCGTGACCATCGTGCTTCCTCTCGAGTGGAGACGGGTATGGCGGTGAACTTCTTGAGTTGCAGCAAGGGTGTGAAAGACCCTTTCGAAGTTCCAGAGGTTAGGTGTCATTAGTCTCCAGGCGCCTCATCGGAAATAGGCCTCATCTCGCCTGGAAGGGAGAACTTCCTGGATTTTCTCGAGTTGCGGCAGGTGTCCTCGAGTTACGACGGGGACCTCAGGGACCCGCCCTGGTGGCCTCAGGAGAGGCCAGTCCCCATGCGAGTTGCTAGGGGGCCTCTCGGGATTCCTCTCCCGTCGTTACCGGGGCCAAAAACCTTGTGTGGATTCACGGCCGAAACCGAGGATTCCTCTCAGGGGTGACATGGATCTTTGGGTACTTCTGGAGTCTCCCCAGGGGAGTCAGGCCTCGTCTCGAGTGGGGGCATGCACGTGTGCTTTCCTTCCAGGCTGTAGCAGCAATGTCACGCTTCCCGTCGCGTGGATCAAAGGATCTGTGGTTTTCCCTCGAGGCTTTCCCTCGAGGCTTTCCCACAGGGCTGTCCCACGTGCCACCGTGGTGTGAGTCGATCCTCGGCGTGAAAGATGAGCCAGTGCAGGGCAAAGAGGTTCCTCTGGAATGGACTGAGACATCTGGGGGACTCTTGGAAGGGTGGTACGACCATGGAGTTCCTCTCGCCTTTCCTGTTGAGAGTGCCTCCTGTTGAGATGCGACGGGAACGCCGGGAATTCTTTCCCGTTGAAAGCAGGGAAAGGATCCCTCATCTCGAGCTCCGAGGGGGAAACGGGGCTCCTCTGGATGTATGCAGGACCATCGTGCTTCCTCTCGAGTGGAGACGGGTATGGCGGTGAACTTCTTGAGTTGCAGCAAGGGTGTGAAAGACCCTTTCGAAGTTCCAGAGGTTAGGTGTCATTAGTCTCCAGACGCCTCATCGGAAATAGGCCTCATCTCGCCTGGAAGGGAGAACTTCCTGGATTTTCTCGAGATGCGGCAGGTGTTCTCAAGTTACGATGGGGACCTCAGGGACCCGCCCTGGTGGCCTCAGGAGAGGCCAGTCCCCATGCGAGTTGCTAGGGGGCCTCTCGGGATTCCTCTCCCGTCGATACCGGGGCCAAAAACCTTGTGTGGGTTCAGGGCCGGAACCGAGGATTCCTCTCAGGGGTGACATGGATCTTTGGGTACTTCTGGAGTCTCCCCAGGGGAGTCAGGCCTCGTCTCGAGTGGGGGCATGCACGTGTGCTTTCCTTCCAGGCTGTAGCAGCAATGTCACGCTTCCCGTCGCGTGGATCAAAGGATCTGTGGTTTTCCCTCGAGGCTTTCCCACAGGGCTGTCCCAAGTGCCACCGTGGTGTGAGTCGATCCTCGGCGTGAAAGATGAGCCAGTGCAGGGCAAAGAGGTTCCTCTGGAATGGACTGAGACATCTGGGGAACTCTTGGAATGGTGGTACGACCATGGAGTTCCTCTCGCCTTTCCTGTTGAGAGTGCCTCCTCTTGAGATGCGACGGGAACGCCGGGAATTCTTTCCCGTTGAAAGCAGGGAAAGGATCCCTCATCTCGAGCTACGAGGGGGAAACGGGGCTCCTCTGGATGTGGGCGGGACCATCGTGCTTCCTCTCGAGTGGAGACGGGTATGGCGGTGAACTTCTTGAGTTGCAGCAAGGGTGTGAACGACCCTTTCGAAGTTCCAGAGTTTAGGTGTCATTAGTCTCCAGACGCCTCATCGGAAATAGGCCTCATTTCGCCTGGAAGGGAGAACTTCCTGGATTTTCTCGAGTTGCGGCAGGTGTTCTCGAGTTACGACGGGGACCTCAGGGACCCGCCCTGGTCGCCTCAGGAGAGGCCAGTCCCCATGCGAGTTGCTAGGGGGCCTCTCGGGATTCCTCTCCCGTCGATACCGGGGCCAAAAACCTTGTGTGGATTCAGGGCCGGAACCGAGGATTCCTCTCAGGGGTGACATGGATCTTTGGGTACTTCTGGAGTCTCCCCAGGGGAGTCAGGCCTCGTCTCGCGTGGGGACATGCACGTGTGCTTTCCTTCCAGGCTGTAGCAGCAATGTCACGCTTCCCGTCGCGTGGATCAAAGGATCTGTGGTTTTCCCTCGAGGCTTTCCCTCGAGGCTTTCCCACAGGGCTGTCCCACGTGCCAACGAGGTGTGAGTCGATCCTCGGCATGAAAGATGAGCCAGTGCAGGGCAAAGAGGTTCCTCTGGAATGGACTGAGACATCTGGGGGACTCTTGGAATGGTGGTACGACCATGGAGTTCCTCTCACCTTTCCTGTTGAGAGTGCCTCCTCTTGAGATGCGACGGGAACGCCGGGAATTCTTTCCCGTTGAAAGCAGGGAAAGGATCCCTCATCTCGAGCTCCGAGGGGGAAACGGGGCTCCTCTGGATGTGGGCGGGACCATCGTGCTTCCTCTCGAGTGGAGACGGGTATGGCGGTGAACTTCTTGAGTTGCAGCAAGGGTGTGAAAGACCCTTTCGAAGTTCCAGAGGTTAGGTGTCATTAGTCTCCAGACGCCTCATCGGAAATAGGCCTCATCTCGCCTGGAAGGGAGAACTTCCTGGATTTTCTCGAGTTGCGGCAGGTGTTCTCGAGTTACGACGGGGACCTCAGGGACCCGCCCTGGTGGCCTCAGGAGAGGCCAGTCCCCATGCGAGTTACTAGGGGGCCTCTCGGGATCCCTCTCCCGTCGATACCGTGGCCAAAAACCTTGTGTGGAGTCAGGGCCGGAACCGAGGATTCCTCTCAGGGGTGACAGGGATCTTTGGGTACTTCTGGAGTCTCCCCAGGGGAGTCAGGCCTCGTCTCGAGTGGGGGCATGCACGTGCGCTTTCCTTCCAGGCTGTAGCAGCAATGTCACGCTTCCCGTCGCGTGGATCAAAGGATCTGTGGTTTTCCATCGAGGCTTTCCCACAGGACTGTTCTCCGTGCCACCGTGGTGTGAGTCGATCCTCGGCGTGAAAGATGAGCCAGTGCAGGGCAAAGAGGTTCCTCTGGAATGGACTGAGACATCTGGGGGACTCTTGGAATGGTGGTACGACCATGGAGTTCCTCTCGCCTTTCCTGTTGAGAGTGCCTCCTCTTGAGATGCGACGGGAACGCCGGGAATTCTTTCCCGTTGAAAGCAGGGAAAGGATCCCTCATCTCGAGCTACGAGGGGGGAACGGGGCTCCTCTGGATGTGGGCGGGACCATCGTGCTTCCTCTCGAGTGGAGACGGGTATGGCGGTGAACATCTTGAGTTGCAGCAAGGGTGTGAAAGACCCTTTCGAAGTTCCAGAGGTTAGGTGTCATTAGTCTCCAGACGCCTCATCGGAAATAGGCCTCATCTCGCCTGGAAGGGAGAACTTCCTGGATTTTCTCGAGTTGCGGCAGGTGTTCTCGAGTTACGACGGGGACCTCAGGGACCCGCCCTGGTGGCCTCAGGAGAGGCCAGTCCCCATGCGAGTTGCTAGGGGGCCTCTCGGGATTCCTCTCCCGTCGATACCGGGGCCAAAAACCTTGTGTGGAATCAGGGCTGGAACCGAGGATTCCTCTCAGGGGTGACATGGATCTTTGGGTACTTCTGGAGTCTCCCCACGGGAGTCAGGCCTCGTCTCGAGTGGGGGCATGCACGTGCGCTTTCCTTCCAGGCTGTAGCAGCAATGTCACGCTTCCCGTGGCGTGGATCAAAGGATCTGTGGTTTTCCCTCGAGGCTTTCCCTCGAGGCTTTCCCACAGGGCTGTCCCACGTGCCACCGTGGTGTGAGTCGATCCTCGGCATGAAAGATGAGCCAGTGCAAGGCAAAGAGGTTCCTCTGGAATGGACTGAGACATCTGGGGGACTCTTGGAATGGTGGTACGACCATGGAGTTCCTCTCGCCTTCCCTGTTGAGAGTGCCTCCTCTTGAGATGCGACGGGAATGCCGGGAATTCTTTCCCGTTGAAAGCAGGGAAAGGATCCCTCATCTCGAGCTACGAGGGGGAAATGGGGCTCCTCTGGATGTGGGCGGGACCATCGTTCTTCCTCTCGAGTGGAGACGGGTATGGCGGTGAACTTCTTGAGTTGAAGCAAGGGTGTGAAAGACCCTTTCGAAGTTCCAGAGGTTAGGTGTCATTAGTCTCCAGACGCCTCTTCGGAAATAGGCCTCATCTCGCCTGGAAGGGAGAACTTCCTGGATTTTCTCGAGTTGCGGCAGGTGTTCTCGAGTTACGACGGGGACCTCAGGGACCCGCCCTGGTGGCCTCAGGAGAGGCCAGTCCCCATGCGAGTTGCTAGGGGGCCTCTCGGGATTCCTCTCCCGTCGATACCGGGGCCAAAAACCTTGTGTGGAGTCAGGGCCAGAACCGAGGATTCCTCTCAGGGGCTGACATGGATCTTTGGGTACTTCTGGAGTCTCCCCAGGGGAGTCAGGCCTCGTCTCGAGTGGGGGCATGCACGTGCGCTTTCCTTCCAAGCTGTAGCAGCAATGTCACGCTTCCCGTCGCCTGGATCAAAGGATCTGTGGTTTTCCCTCGAGGCTTTCCCTGGAGGCTTTCCCAAAGGGCTGTCCCACGTGCCACCGTGGTGTGAGTCGATCCTCGGCGTGAAAGATGAGCCAGTGCAGGGCAAAGAGGTTCCTCTGGAATGGACTGAGACATCTGGGGGACTCTTGGAATGGTGGTACGACCATGGAGTTCCTCTCGCCTTTTCTGTTGAAAGTGCCTCCTCTTGAGATGCGACGGGAACGCCGGGAATTCTTTCCCGTTGAAAGCAGGGAAAGGATCCCTCATCTCGAGCTACGAGGGGGAAACGGGGCTCCTCTGGATGTGGGCCGGACCATCGTGCTTCCTCTCGAGTGGAGACGGGTATGGTGGTGAACTTCTTGAGTTGCAGCAAGGGTGTGAAAGACCCTTTCGAAGTTCCAGAGGTTAGGTGTCAGTAGTCTCCAGACGCCTCATCGGAAATAGGCCTCATCTCGCCTGGAAGGGAGAACTTCCTGGATTTTCTCGAGTTGCGGCAGGTGTTCTCGAGTTACGACGGGGACCTCAGGGACCCGCCCTGGTGGCCTCAGGAGAGGCCAGTCCCCATGCGAGTTGCTAGGGGTCTCTCGGGATTCCTCTCCCGTCGATACCGGGGCCAAAAACCTTGTGTGGAGTCAGGGCCGGAATCGAGGATTCCTCTCAGGGGCTGACATGGATCTTTGGGTGCTTCTGGAGTCTCCCCAGGGGAGTCAGGCCTCGTCTCGAGTGGGGGCATGCACGTGCGCTTTCCTTCCAGGCTGTAGCAGCAATGTCACACTTCCCGTTGCGTGGATCAAAGGATCTGTGGTTTTCCCTCGAGGCTTTCCCTCGAGGCTTTCCCACAGGGCTGTCCCACGTGCCACCGAGGTGTGAGTTAATCCTCGGCGTGAAAGATGAGCCAGTGCAGGGCAAAGAGGTTCCTCTGGAATGGACTGAGACATCTGGGGGACTCTTGGAAGGGTGGTACGACCATGGAGTTCCTCTCGCCTTTCCTGTTGAGAGTGCCTCCTCTTGAGATGCGACGGGAACGCCGGGAATTCTTTCCCGTTGAAAGCAGGGAAAGGATCCCTCATCTCGAGCTCCGAGGGGGAAACGGGGCTCCTCTGGATGTGGGCGGGACCATCGTGCTTCCTCTCGAGTGGAGACGGGTATGGCGGTGAACTTCTTGAGTTGCAGCAAGGGTGTGAAAGACCCTTTCGAAGTTCCAGAGGTTAGGTGTCATTAGTCTCCAGACGCCTCATCGGAAATAGGCCTCATCTCGCCTGGAAGGGAGAACTTCCTGGATTTTCTCGAGATGCGGCAGGTGTTCTCGAGTTACGACGGGGACCTCAGGGACCCGCCCTGGTGGCCTCAGGAGAGGCCAGTCCCCATGCGATTTGCTAGGGGGCCTCTCGGGATTCCTCTCCCGTCGATACCGGGGCCAAAAACCTAGTGTGGATTCAGGGCCGGAACCGAGGATTCCTCTCAGGGGTGACATGGCTCTTTGGGTACTTCTGGAGTCTCCCCAGGGGAGTCAGGCCTCGTCTCGAGTGGGGGCATGCACGTGTGCTTTCCTTCCAGGCTGTAGCAGCAATGTCACGCTTCCCGTCGCGTGGATCAAAGGATCTGTGGTTTTCCCTCGAGGCTTTCCCACAGGGCTGTCCCACGTGCCACCGTGGTGTGAGTCGATCCTCGGCGTGAAAGATGAGCCAGTGCAGGGCAAAGAGGTTCCTCTCGAATGGACTGAGACATCTGGGGAACTCTTGGAATGGTGGTACGACCATGGAGTTCCTCTCGCCTTTCCTGTTGAGAGTGCCTCCTCTTGAGATGCGACTGGAACGCCGGGAATTCTTTCCCGTTGAAAGCAGGGAAAGGATCCCTCATCTCGAGCTACGAGGGGGAAACGGGGCTCCTCTGGATGTGGGCGGGACCATCGTGCTTCCTCTCGAGTGGAGACGGGTATGGCGGTGAACTTCTTGAGTTGCAGCAAGGGTGTGAAAGACCCTTTCAAAGTTCCAGAGGTTAGGTGTCATTAGTCCCCAGACGCCTCATCAGAAATAGGCCTCATCTCGCCTGGAAGGGAGAACTTCCTGGATTTTCTCGAGTTGCAGCAGGTGTTCTCGCGTTACAACCGGGACCTCAGGGACCTGCCCTGGTGGCCTCAGGAGAGGCCAGTCCCCATGCGAGTTGCTAGGGGCCTCTCGGGATTCCTCTCCCGTCGATACCGGGGCCAAAAACCTTGTGTGGAGTCAGGGCCGGAATCGAGGATTCCTCTCAGGGGCTGACATGGATCTTTGGGTACTTCTGGAGTCTCCCCAGGGGAGTCAGGCCTCGTCTCGAGTGGGGGCATGCACGTGCGCTTCCCTTCCAGGCTGTAGCAGCAATGTCACACTTCCCGTTGCGTGGATCAAAGGATCTGTGGTTTTCCCTCGAGGCTTTCCCTCGAGGCTTTCCCACAGGGCTGTCCCACGTGCCACCGTGGTGTGAGTCGATCCTCGGCGTGAAAGATGAGCCAGTGCAGGGCAAAGAGGTTCCTCTGGAATGGACTGAGACATCTGGGGGACTCTTGGTATGGTGGCACGACCATGGAGATCCTCTCGCCTTTCCTGTTGAGAGTGCCTCCTATTGAGATGCGACGGGAACGCCGGGAATTCTTTCCCGTTGAAAGCAGGGAAAGGATCCCTCATCTCGAGCACCGAGGGGAAAACGGGGCTCCTCTGGATGTGGGCGGGACCATCGTGCTTCCTCTCGAGTGGAGACGGGTATGGCGGTGAACTTCTTGAGTTGCAGCAAGGGTGTGAAAGACCCTTTCGAAGTTCCAGAGGTTAGGTGTCATTAGATTCCAGACGCCTCATCGGAAATAGGCCTCATCTCGCCTGGAAGGGAGAACTTCCTGGATTTTCTCGAGTTGCGGCAGGTGTTCTCGAGTTTCGACGGGGACCTCAGGAACCCGCCCTGGTGGCCTCAGGAGAGGCCAGTCCCCATGCGAGTTGCTAGGGGGCCTCTCGGGATTCCTCTCCCGTCGATACCGGGGCCAAAAAGCTTGTGTGGAGTCAGGGCCGGAACCGAGGATTCCTCTCAGGGGCTGACATGGATCTTTGGGTACTTCTGGAGTCTCCCCAGTGGAGTCAGGCCTCGTCTCGAGTGGGGGCATGCACGTGCGCTTTCCTTTCAGGCTGTAGCAGCAATGTCACGCTTCCTGTCACGTGGATCAAAGGATATGTGGTTTTCCCTCGAGGCTTTCCCTCGAGGCTTTCCCACAGGGCTGTCCCACGTGCCACCGTGGTGTGAGTCGATCCTCGGAGTGAAAGATGAGCCAGTGCAGGGCAAAGAGGTTCCTCTGGAATGGACTGAGACATCTGGGGGACTCTTGCAATGGTGGTTCGACCATGGAGTTCCTCTCGCCTTTCCTGTTGAGAGTGCCTCCTCTTGAGATGCGACGGGAACGCCGGGAATTCTTTCCCGTTGAAAGCAGGGAAAGGATCCCTCATCTCGAGCTACGAGGGGGAAACGGGGCTCCTCTGGATGTGGGCGGGACCATCGTGCTTCCTCTCTAGTGGAGACGGGTATGGCGGTGAACTTCTTGAGTTGCAGCAAGGGTGTGAAAGACCCTTTCGAAGTTCCAGAGGTTAGGTGTCATTAGTCTCCAGAGGCCTCATCGGAAATAGGCCTCATCTCGCCTGGAAGGGAGAACTTCCTGGATTTTCTCGAGTTGCGGCAGGTGTTCTCGAGTTACGACGGGGACCTCAGGGACCCGCCCTGGTGGCCTCAGGAAAGGCCAGTCCCTAGGCGAGTTGCTAGGGGGCCTCTCGGGATTCCTCTCCCGTTGATACCGGGGCCAAAAACCTTGTGTGGAGTCAGGGCCGGAACCGAGGATTCCTCTCAGGGGCTGACATGGATCTTTGGGTACTTCTGGAGTCTCCCCAGGGGAGTCAGGCCTCGTCTCGAGTGGGGGCATGCACGTGCGCTTTCCTTTCAGGCTGTAGCAGCAATGTCACGCTTCCCGTCGCGTGGATCAAAGGATCTCTGGTTTTCCCTCGAAGCTTTCCCTCGAGGCTTTCCCACAGGGCTGTCCCACGTGCCACCGTGGTGTGAGTCGATCCTCGGCGTGAAAGATGAGCCAGTGCAGGGCAAAGAGGTTCCTCTGGAATGGACTGAGACATCTGGGGGACTCTTGGAATGGTGGTACGACCATGGAGTTCCTCTCGCCTTTCCTGTTGAGAGTGCCTCCTCTTGAGATGCGACGGGAACGCCGGGAATTCTTTCCCGTTGAAAGCAGGGAAAGGATCCCTCATCTCGAGCTACGAGGGGGAAACGGGGCTCCTCTGGATGTGGGCGGGACCATCGTGCTTCCTCTCTAGTGGAGACGGGTATGGTGGTGAACTTCTTGAGTTGCAGCAAGGGTGTGAAAGACCCTTTCGAAGTTCCAGAGGTTAGGTGTCATTAGTCTCCAGACGCCTCATCGGAAATAGGCCTCATCTCGCCTGGAAGGGAGAACTTCCTGGATTTTCTCGAGTTGCGGCAGGTGTTCTCGAGTTACGACGGGGACCTCAGGGACCCGCCCTGGTGGCCTCAGGAGAAGCCAGTCCCTATGCGAGTTGGTAGGGGGCCTCTCGGGATTCCTCTCCCGTCGATACCGGGGCCAAAAACCTTGTGTGGAGTCAGGGCCGGAACCGAGGATTCCTCTCAGGGGCTGACATGGATCTTTGGGTACTTCTGGAGTCTCCCCAGGGGAGTCAGGCCTCGTCTCGAGTGGGGGCATGCACGTGCACTTTCCTTCCAGGCTGTAGCAGCAATGTCACGCTTCCCGTCGCGTGGATCTAATGATGTGTGGTTTTCCCTCGAGGCTTTCCCACAGGGCTGTCCCACGTGCCACCGTGGTGTGAGTCGATCCTCGGCGTGAAAGATGAGCCAGTGCAGGGCAAAGAGCTTCCTCTGGAATGGACTGAGACATCTGGGGGACTCTTGGAATGGTGGTACGACCATGGAGTTCCTCTCGCCTTTCCTGTTGAGAGTGCCTCCTCTTGAGATGCGACGGGAACGCAGGGAATTCTTTCCCGTTGAAAACAGGGAAAGGATCCCTCATCTCGAGCTACGAGGGGGAAACGGGGCTCCTTTGGATGTGGTCGGGACCATCGTGCTTCCTCTCGAGTGGAGACGGGTATGGTGGTGAACTTCTTGAGTTGCAGCAAGGGTGTGAAAGACCCTTTCGAAGTTCCAGAGGTTAGGTGTCATTAGTCTCCAGACGCCTCATCGGAAATAAGCCTCATCTCGGCTGGAAGGGAGAACTTCCTGGATTTTCTCGAGTTGTGGCAGGTGTTCTCGAGTAACGACGGGGACCTCAGGGACCCGCCCTGGTGGCCTCAGGAGAGGCCAGTCCCCATGCGAGTTGCTAGGGGGCCTCTCGGGATTCCTCTCCCGTCGATACCGGGGCCAAAAACCTTGTGTGGAGTCAGGGCCGGAACCGAGGATTCCTCTCAGGGGCTGACATGGATCTTTGGGTACTTCTGGAGTCTCCCCAGTGGAGTCTGACCTCGTCTCGAGTGGGGGCATGCACGTGCGCTTTCCTTCCAGGCTGTAGTAGCAATGTCACGCTTCCCGTCGCGTGGATCAAAGGATCTGTGGTTTTCCCTCGAGGCTTTCCCTCGAGGCTTTCCCACAGGGCTGTCCCACGTGCCACCGTGGTGTGAGTCGATCCTCGGCGTGAAAGATGAGCCAGTGCAGGGCAAAGAGGTTCCTCTGGAATGGACTGAGACATCTGGGGGACTCTTGGAATGGTGGTACGACCATGGAGATCCTCTCGCCTTTCCTGTTGAGAGTGCCTCCTCTTGAGATGCGACGGGAATGCCGGGAATTCTTTCCCGTTGAAAGCAGGGAAAGGTTCCCTCATCTCGAGCACCGAGGGGAAAACGGGGCTCCTCTGGATGTGGGCGGGACCATTGTGCTTCCTCTCGAGTGGAGACGGGTATGGCGGAGAACTTCTTGAGTTGCAGCAAGGGTGTGAAAGACCCTTTCAAATTTCCAGAGGTTAGGTGTCATTAGTCTCCAGACGCCTCATCGGAAATAGGCCTCATCTCGCCTGGAAGGGAGAACTTCCTGGATTTTCTCGAGTTGCGGCAGGTGTTCTTAAGTTACGACGGGGAACTCAGGGACCCGCCCTGGTGGCCTCAGGAGAGGCCAGTCCCCATGCGAGTTGCTAGGGGGCCTCTCGGGATTCCTCTCCCGTCGATACCGGGGCCAAAAACCTTGTGTGGAGTCAGGGCCGGAACCGAGGATTCCTCTCAGGGGCTGACATGGATCTTTGGGTACTTCTGGAGTCTCCCCAGGGGAGTCAGGCCTCGTCTCGAGTGGGGGCATGCGCGTGCGCTTTCCTTCCAGGCTGTAGCAGCAATGTCACGCTTCCCGTCACGTGGATCAAAGGATCTGTGGTTTTCCCTCGAGGCTTTCCCTCGAGGCTTTCCCACAGGGCTGTCCCACGTGCCACCGTGGTGTGAGTCGATCCTCGGCGTGAAAGATGAGCCAGTGCAGGGCAAAGAGGTTCCTCTGGAATGGACTGAGACATCTGGGGGACTCTTGGAATGGTGGTACGACCATGGAGTTCCTCTCGCCTTTCCTGTTGAGAGTGCCTCCTCTTGAGATGCGACGGGAACGCCGGGAATACTTTCCCGTTGAAACCAGGGAAAGGATCCCTCATCTCGAGCTACGAGGGGGAAACGGGGCTCCTCTGGATGTGGGCGGGACCATCGTGCTTCCTCTCGAGTGGAGACGGGTATGGCGGTGAACTTCTTGAGTTGCAGCAAGGGTGTGAAAGACCCTTTCGAAGTTCCAGAGGTTAGGTGTCATTAGTCTCCAGAGGCCTCATCGGAAATAGGCCTCATCTCGCCTGGAAGGGAGAACTTCCTGGATTTTCTCGAGTTGCGGCAGGTGTTCTCGAGTTACGACGGGGACCTCAGGGACCCGCCCTGGTGGCCTCAGGAGAGGCCAGTCCCCATGCGAGTTGCTAGGGGGCCTCTCGGGATTCCTCTCCCGTTGATACCGGGTCCAAAAACCTTGTGTGGAGTCAGGGCCGGAACCGAGGATTCCTCTCAGGGGCTGACATGGATCTTTGGGTACTTCTGGAGTCTCCCCAGGGGAGTCAGGCCTCGTCTCGAGTGGGGGCATGCACGTGCGCTTTCCTTCCAGGCTGTAGCAGCAATGTCACGCTTCCCGTCGCGTGGATCAAAGGATCTGTGGTTTTCCCTCGAGGCTTTCCCACAGGGCTGTCCCACGTGCCACCGTGGTGTGAGTCGATCCTCGGCGTGAAAGATGAGCCAGTGCAGGGCAAAGAGGTTCCTCTGGAATGCACTGAGACATCTGGGGGACTCTTGGAATGGTGGTACGACCATGGAGTTCCTCTCGCCTTTCCTGTTGAGAGTGCCTCCTCTTGAGATGCGACGGGAACGCCGGGAATTCTTTCCCGTTGAAAGCAGGGAAAGGATCCCTCATCTCGAGCTACGAGGGGGAAACGGGGCTCCTCTGGATGTGGGCGGGACCATCGTGCTTCCTCTCTAGTGGAGACGGGTATGGCGGTGAACTTCTTGAGTTGCAGCAAGGGTGTGAAAGACCCTTTCGAAGTTCCAGAGGTTAGGTGTCATTAGTCTCCAGAGGCCTCATCGGAAATAGGCCTCATCTCGCCTGGAAGGGAGAACTTCTTGGATTTTCTCGAGTTGCGGCCGGTGTTCTCGAGTTACGACGGGGACCTCAGGGACCCGCCCTGGTGGCCTCAGGAAAGGCCAGTCCCTAGGCGAGTTGCTAGGGGGCCTCTCGGGATTCCTCTCCCGTTGATACCGGGTCCAAAAACCTTGTGTGGAGTCAGGGCCGGAACCGAGGATTCCTCTCAGGGGCTGACATGGATCTTTGGGTACTTCTGGAGTCTCCCCAGGGGAGTCAGGCCTCGTCTCGAGTGGGGGCATGCACGTGCGCTTTCCTTCCAGGCTGTAGCAGCAATGTCACGCTTCCCGTCGCGTGGATCAAAGGATCTGTGGTTTTCCCTCGAGGCTTTCCCACAGGGCTGTCCCACGTGCCACCGTGGTGTGAGTCGATCCTCGGCGTGAAAGATGAGCCAGTGCAGGGCAAAGAGGTTCCTCTGGAATGGACTGAGACATCTGGGGGACTCTTGGAATGGTGGTACGACCATGGAGTTCCTCTCGCCTTTCCTGTTGAGAGTGCCTCCTCTTGAGATGCGACGGGAACGCCGGGAATTTTTTCCCGTTGAAAGCAGGGAAAGGATCCCTCATCTCGAGCTCCGAGGGGGAAACGGGGCTCCTCTGGATGTGGGCGGGACCATCGTGCTTCCTCTCGAGTGGAGACGGGTATGGCGTTGAACTTCTTGAGTTGCAGCAAGGGTGTGAAAGACCCTTTCGAAGTTCCAGAGGTTAGGTGTCATTAGTCTCCAGACGCCTCATCGGAATAGGCCTCATCTCGCCTGGAAGGGAGAACTTCCTGGATTTTCTCGAGTTGCGGCAGGTGTTCTCGAGTTACGACGGGGACCTCAGGGACCCGCCCTGGTGGCCTCAGGAGAGGCCGGTCCCCATGCGAGTTGTTAGGGGGCCTCTCGGGATTCCTCTCCCGTCGATACTGGGGCCAAAAACCTTGTGTGGAGTCAGGGCCGGAACCGAGGATTCCTCTCAGGGGCTGACATGGATCTTTGGGTACATCTGGAGTCTCCCCAGGGGAGTCAGGCTTCGTCTCAAGTGGGGGCATGCGCGTGCGCTTTCCTTCCAGGCTTTAGCAGCAATGTCACGCTTCCCGTCGCTTGGATCAAAGGATCTGTGGTTTTCCCTCGAGGCTTTCCCTCGAGGCTTTCCCACAGGGCTGTCCCACGTGCCACCGTGGTGTGAGTCGATCCTCGGCGTGAAAGATGAGCCAGTGCAGGGCAAAGAGGTTCCTCTGGAATGGACTGAGACATCTGGGGGATTCTTGGAATGGTGGCACGACCATGGAGTTCCTCTCGCCTTTCCTGTTGAGAGTGCCTCCTCTTGAGATGCGACGGGAACGCCGGGAATTCTTTCCCGTTGAAAGCAGGGAAAGGATCCCTCATCTCGAGCTACGAGGGGGAAACGGGGCTCCTCTGGATGTGGGCGGGACCATCGTGCTTCCTCTCGAGTGGAGACGGGTATGGCGGTGAACTTCTTGAGTTGCAGCAAGGGTGTGAAAGACCCTTTCGAAGTTCCAGAGGTTAGGTGTCATTAGTCTCCAGACGCCTCATCGGAAATAGGCCTCATCTCGCCTGGAAGGGAGAACTTCCTGGATTTTCTCGAGTTGCGGCAGGTGTTCTCGAGTTTCGACGGGGACCTCAGGGACCCGCCCTGGTAACCTCAGGAGAGGCCAGTCCCCATGCGAGTTGCTAGGGGGCCTCTCGGGATTCCTCTCCCGTCGATACCGGGGCCAAAAAGCTTGTGTGGAGTAAGGGCCGGAAACGAGGATTCCTCTCAGGGGCTGACATGGATCTTTGGGTACTTCTGGAGTCTCCCCAGGGGAGTCAGGCCTCGTCTCGAGTGGGGGCATGCACGTGCGCTTTCCTTCCAGGCTGTAGCAGCAATGTCACGCTTCCCGTCGCGTGGATCAAAGGATCTGTGGTTTTCCCTCGAGGCTTTCCCTCGAGGCTTTCCCACAGGGCTGTCCCACGTGCCACCGTGTTGTGAGTCGATCCTCGGCGTGAAAGATGAGCCAGTGCAGGGCAAAGAGGTTCCTCTGGAATGGACTGAGACATCTGGGGGACTCTTGGAATGGTGGTACGACCATGGAATTCCTCTCGCCTTTCCTGTTGAGAGTGCCTCCTCTTGAGATGCGACGGGAACGCCGGGAATACTTTCCCGTTGAAAGCAGGGAAAGGATCCCTCATCTCGAGCTACGAGGGGGAAACTGGGCTCCTCTGGATGTGGGCGGGACCATCGTGCTTCC
The DNA here is from genome assembly GCF_032405125.1 of Capricornis sumatraensis. Taxonomy (NCBI): domain Eukaryota; kingdom Metazoa; phylum Chordata; class Mammalia; order Artiodactyla; family Bovidae; genus Capricornis; species Capricornis sumatraensis. The sequence goes on from NW_027184612.1 coordinate 6,939,550, forward strand.
TCTCGAGTGGAGACGGGTATGGCGGTGAACTTCTTGAGTTGCAGCAAGGGTGTGAAAGACCCTTTCGAAGTTCCAGAGGTTAGGTGTCATTAGTCTCCAGAGGCCTCATCGGAAATAGGCCTCATCTCGCCTGGAAGGGAGAACTTCCTGGATTTTCTCGAGTTGCGGCAGGTGTTCTCGAGTTACGACGGGGACCTCAGGGACCCGCCCTGGTGGCCTCAGGAGAGGCCAGTCCCCATGCGAGTTGCTAGGGGGCCTCTCGGGATTCCTCTCCCGTCGATACCGGGGCCAAAAACCTTGAGTGGAGTCAGGGCCGGAACCGAGGATTCCTCTCAGGGGCTGACATGGATCTTTAGGTACTTCTGGAGTCTCCCCAGGGGAGTCAGGCCTCGTCTCGAGTGGGGGCATGCACGTGCGCTTTCCTTACAGGCTGTAGCAGCAATGTCACGCTTCCCGTCACGTGGATCAAAGGATCTGTGGTTTTCCCTCGAGGCTTTCCCTCGAGGCTTTCCCACAGGGCTGTCCCACGTGCCACCGCGGTGTGAGTCGATCCTCGGCGTGAAAGTTGAGCCAGTGCAGGGCAAAGAGTTTCCTCTGGAATGGACTGAGACATCTGGGGGACTCTTGGAATGGTGGTACGACCATGGAGTTCCTCTCGCCTTTCCTGTTGAGAGTGCCTCCTCTTGATATGCGACGGGAACGCCGGGAATTCTTTCCCGTTGAAAGCAGGGAAAGGATCCCTCATCTCGAGCTACGAGGGGGAAACGGGGCTCCTCTGGATGTGGGCGGGACCATCGTGCTTCCTCTGGAGTGGAGACGGGTATGGCGGTGAACTTCTTGAGTTGCAGCAAGGGTGTGAAAGACCCTTTCGAAGTTCCAGAGGTTAGGTGTCATTAGTCTCCGGACGCCTCATCGGAAATAGGCCTCATCTCGCCTGGAAGGGATAACTTCCTGGATTTTCTCGAGTTGCGGCAGGTGTTCTCGAGTTACGACGGGGACCTCAGGGACCCGCCCTGGTGGCCTCAGGAGAGGCCAGTCCCCATGCGAGTTGCTAGGGGGCCTCTCGGGATTCCTCTCCCGTCGATACCGGGGCCAAAAACGTTGTGTGGAGTCAGGGCCGGAACCGAGGATTCCTCTCAGGGGCTGACATGGATCTTTGGGTACTTCTGGAGTCTCCCCAGGGGAGTCAGGCCTCGTCTCGAGTGGGGGCATGCACGTGCACTTTCCTTCCAGGCTGTAGCAGCAATGTCACGCTTCCCGTCGCGTGGATCAAAGGATCTGTGGTTTTACCTCGAGGCTTTCCCACAGGGCTGTCCCACGTGCCACCGTGGTGTGAGTCGATCCTCGGCGTGAAAGATGAGCCAGTGCAGGGCAAAGAGGTTCCTCTGGAATGGACTGAGACATCTGGGGGACTCTTGGAATGGTGGTACGACCATGGAGTTCCTCTCGCCTTTCCTGTTGAGAGTGCCTCCTCTTGAGATGCGACGGGAACGCCGGGAATACTTTCCCGTTGAAACCAGGGAAAGGATCCCTCATCTCGAGCTACGAGGGGGAAACGGGGCTCCTCTGGATGTGGGCGGGACCATCGTGCTTCCTCTCGAGTGGAGACGGGTATGGCGGTGAACTTCTTGAGTTGCAGCAAGGGTGTGAAAGACCCTTTCGAAGTTCCAGAGGTTAGGTGTCATTAGTCTCCAGAGGCCTCATCGGAAATAGGCCTCATCTCGCCTGGAAGGGAGAACTTCCTGGATTTTCTCGAGTTGCGGCAGGTGTTCTCGAGTTACGACGGGGACCTCAGGGACCCGCCCTGGTGGCCTCAGGAGAGGCCAGTCCCCATGCGAGTTGCTAGGGGGCCTCTCGGGATTCCTCTCCCGTTGATACCGGGTCCAAAAACCTTGTGTGGAGTCAGGGCCGGAACCGAGGATTCCTCTCAGGGGCTGACATGGATCTTTGGGTACTTCTGGAGTCTCCCCAGGGGAGTCAGGCCTCGTCTCGAGTGGGGGCATGCACGTGCGCTTTCCTTCCAGGCTGTAGCAGCAATGTCACGCTTCCCGTCGCGTGGATCAAAGGATCTGTGGTTTTCCCTCGAGGCTTTCCCACAGGGCTGTCCCACGTGCCACCGTGGTGTGAGTCGATCCTCGGCGTGAAAGATGAGCCAGTGCAGGGCAAAGAGGTTCCTCTGGAATGCACTGAGACATCTGGGGGACTCTTGGAATGGTGGTACGACCATGGAGTTCCTCTCGCCTTTCCTGTTGAGAGTGCCTCCTCTTGAGATGCGACGGGAACGCCGGGAATTCTTTCCCGTTGAAAGCAGGGAAAGGATCCCTCATCTCGAGCTACGAGGGGGAAACGGGGCTCCTCTGGATGTGGGCGGGACCATCGTGCTTCCTCTCTAGTGGAGACGGGTATGGCGGTGAACTTCTTGAGTTGCAGCAAGGGTGTGAAAGACCCTTTCGAAGTTCCAGAGGTTAGGTGTCATTAGTCTCCAGAGGCCTCATCGGAAATAGGCCTCATCTCGCCTGGAAGGGAGAACTTCTTGGATTTTCTCGAGTTGCGGCCGGTGTTCTCGAGTTACGACGGGGACCTCAGGGACCCGCCCTGGTGGCCTCAGGAAAGGCCAGTCCCTAGGCGAGTTGCTAGGGGGCCTCTCGGGATTCCTCTCCCGTTGATACCGGGTCCAAAAACCTTGTGTGGAGTCAGGGCCGGAACCGAGGATTCCTCTCAGGGGCTGACATGGATCTTTGGGTACTTCTGGAGTCTCCCCAGGGGAGTCAGGCCTCGTCTCGAGTGGGGGCATGCACGTGCGCTTTCCTTCCAGGCTGTAGCAGCAATGTCACGCTTCCCGTCGCGTGGATCAAAGGATCTGTGGTTTTCCCTCGAGGCTTTCCCACAGGGCTGTCCCACGTGCCACCGTGGTGTGAGTCGATCCTCGGCGTGAAAGATGAGCCAGTGCAGGGCAAAGAGGTTCCTCTGGAATGGACTGAGACATCTGGGGGACTCTTGGAATGGTGGTACGACCATGGAGTTCCTCTCGCCTTTCCTGTTGAGAGTGCCTCCTCTTGAGATGCGACGGGAACGCCGGGAATTTTTTCCCGTTGAAAGCAGGGAAAGGATCCCTCATCTCGAGCTCCGAGGGGGAAACGGGGCTCCTCTGGATGTGGGCGGGACCATCGTGCTTCCTCTCGAGTGGAGACGGGTATGGCGTTGAACTTCTTGAGTTGCAGCAAGGGTGTGAAAGACCCTTTCGAAGTTCCAGAGGTTAGGTGTCATTAGTCTCCAGACGCCTCATCGGAATAGGCCTCATCTCGCCTGGAAGGGAGAACTTCCTGGATTTTCTCGAGTTGCGGCAGGTGTTCTCGAGTTACGACGGGGACCTCAGGGACCCGCCCTGGTGGCCTCAGGAGAGGCCGGTCCCCATGCGAGTTGTTAGGGGGCCTCTCGGGATTCCTCTCCCGTCGATACTGGGGCCAAAAACCTTGTGTGGAGTCAGGGCCGGAACCGAGGATTCCTCTCAGGGGCTGACATGGATCTTTGGGTACTTCTGGAGTCTCCCCAGGGGAGTCAGGCTTCGTCTCAAGTGGGGGCATGCGCGTGCGCTTTCCTTCCAGGCTTTAGCAGCAATGTCACGCTTCCCGTCGCTTGGATCAAAGGATCTGTGGTTTTCCCTCGAGGCTTTCCCTCGAGGCTTTCCCACAGGGCTGTCCCACGTGCCACCGTGGTGTGAGTCGATCCTCGGCGTGAAAGATGAGCCAGTGCAGGGCAAAGAGGTTCCTCTGGAATGGACTGAGACATCTGGGGGATTCTTGGAATGGTGGCACGACCATGGAGTTCCTCTCGCCTTTCCTGTTGAGAGTGCCTCCTCTTGAGATGCGACGGGAACGCCGGGAATTCTTTCCCGTTGAAAGCAGGGAAAGGATCCCTCATCTCGAGCTACGAGGGGGAAACGGGGCTCCTCTGGATGTGGGCGGGACCATCGTGCTTCCTCTCGAGTGGAGACGGGTATGGCGGTGAACTTCTTGAGTTGCAGCAAGGGTGTGAAAGACCCTTTCAAAGTTCCAGAGGTTAGGTGTCATTAGTCTCCAGACGCCTCATCGGAAATAGGCCTCATCTCGCCTGGAAGGGAGAACTTCCTGGATTTTCTCGAGTTGCGGCAGGTGTTCTCGAGTTTCGACGGGGACCTCAGGGACCCGCCCTGGTAACCTCAGGAGAGGCCAGTCCCCATGCGAGTTGCTAGGGGGCCTCTCGGGATTCCTCTCCCGTCGATACCGGGGCCAAAAAGCTTGTGTGGAGTAAGGGCCGGAAACGAGGATTCCTCTCAGGGGCTGACATGGATCTTTGGGTACTTCTGGAGTCTCCCCAGGGGAGTCAGGCCTCGTCTCGAGTGGGGGCATGCACGTGCGCTTTCCTTCCAGGCTGTAGCAGCAATGTCACGCTTCCCGTCGCGTGGATCAAAGGATCTGTGGTTTTCCCTCGAGGCTTTCCCTCGAGGCTTTCCCACAGGGCTGTCCCACGTGCCACCGTGTTGTGAGTCGATCCTCGGCGTGAAAGATGAGCCAGTGCAGGGCAAAGAGGTTCCTCTGGAATGGACTGAGACATCTGGGGGACTCTTGGAATGGTGGTACGACCATGGAATTCCTCTCGCCTTTCCTGTTGAGAGTGCCTCCTCTTGAGATGCGACGGGAACGCCGGGAATACTTTCCCGTTGAAAGCAGGGAAAGGATCCCTCATCTCGAGCTACGAGGGGGAAACTGGGCTCCTCTGGATGTGGGCGGGACCATCGTGCTTCCTCTCGAGTGGAGACGGGTATGGCGGTGAACTTCTTGAGTTGCAGCAAGGGTGTGAAAGACCCTTTCGAAGTTCCAGAGGTTAGGTGTCATTAGTCTCCAGAGGCCTCATCGGAAATAGGCCTCATCTCGCCTGGAAGGGAGAACTTCCTGGATTTTCTCGAGTTGCGGCAGGTGTTCTCGAGTTACGACGGGGACCTCAGGGACCCGCCCTGGTGGCCTCAGGAGAGGCCAGTCCCCATGCGAGTTGCTAGGGGGCCTCTCGGGATTCCTCTCCCGTCGATACCGGGGCCAAAAACCTTGAGTGGAGTCAGGGCCGGAACCGAGGATTCCTCTCAGGGGCTGACATGGATCTTTGGGTACTTCTGGAGTCTCCCCAGGGGAGTCAGGCCTCGTCTCGAGTGGGGGCATGCACGTGCGCTTTCCTTACAGGCTGTAGCAGCAATGTCACGCTTCCCGTCACGTGGATCAAAGGATCTGTGGTTTTCCCTCGAGGCTTTCCCTCGAGGCTTTCCCACAGGGCTGTCCCACGTGCCACCGCGGTGTGAGTCGATCCTCGGCGTGAAAGTTGAGCCAGTGCAGGGCAAAGAGTTTCCTCTGGAATGGACTGAGACATCTGGGGGACTCTTGGAATGGTGGTACGACCATGGAGTTCCTCTCGCCTTTCCTGTTGAGAGTGCCTCCTCTTGATATGCGACGGGAACGCCGGGAATTCTTTCCCGTTGAAAGCAGGGAAAGGATCCCTCATCTCGAGCTACGAGGGGGAAACGGGGCTCCTCTGGATGTGGGCGGGACCATCGTGCTTCCTCTGGAGTGGAGACGGGTATGGCGGTGAACTTCTTGAGTTGCAGCAAGGGTGTGAAAGACCCTTTCGAAGTTCCAGAGGTTAGGTGTCATTAGTCTCCGGACGCCTCATCGGAAATAGGCCTCATCTCGCCTGGAAGGGAGAACTTCCTGGATTTTCTCGAGTTGCGGCAGGTGTTCTCGAGTTACGACGGGGACCTCAGGGACCCGCCCTGGTGGCCTCAGGAGAGGCCAGTCCCCATGCGAGTTGCTAGGGGGCCTCTCGGGATTCCTCTCCCGTCGATACCGGGGCCAAAAACGTTGTGTGGAGTCAGGGCCGGAACCGAGGATTCCTCTCAGGGGCTGACATGGATCTTTGGGTACTTCTGGAGTCTCCCCAGGGGAGTCAGGCCTCGTCTCGAGTGGGGGCATGCACGTGCACTTTCCTTCCAGGCTGTAGCAGCAATGTCACGCTTCCCGTCGCGTGGATCAAAGGATCTGTGGTTTTACCTCGAGGCTTTCCCACAGGGCTGTCCCACGTGCCACCGTGGTGTGAGTCGATCCTCGGCGTGAAAGATGAGCCAGTGCAGGGCAAAGAGGTTCCTCTGGAATGGACTGAGACATCTGGGGGACTCTTGGAATGGTGGTACGACCATGGAGTTCCTCTCGCCTTTCCGGTTGAGAGTGCCTCCTCTTGAGATGCGACGGGAACGCCGGGAATTTTTTGCCGTTGAAAGCAGGGAAAGGATCCCTCATCTCGAGCTACGAGGGGGAAACGGGGCTCCTCTGGATGTGGGCGGGACCATCGTGCTTTCTCTCGAGTGGAGACGGGTATGGCGGTGAACTTCTTGAGTTGCAGCAAGGGTGTGAAAGACCCTTTCGAAGTTCCAGAGGTAAGGTGTCATTAGTCTCCAGACGCCTCATCGGAAATAGGCCTCATCTCGCCTGGAAGGGAGAACTTCCTTGATTTTCTCGAGTTGCGGCAGGTGTTCTCGAGTTACGACGGGGACGTCAGGGACCCGCCCTGTTGGCCTCAGGAGAGGCCAGTCCCTATGCGTGTTGCTAGGGGCCCCCTCGGGATTCCTCTCCCGTCGATACCGGGGCCAAAAACCTTGTGTGGAGTCAGGGCCGGAACCGAGGATTCCTCTCAGGGACTGATATGGATCTTTGGGTACTTCTGGAGACTCGCCAGGGGAGACAGTCCTCGTCTCGTGTGGGGGCATGCACGTGCACTTTCCTTCCAGGCTGTAGCAGCAATGTCACGCTTCCCGTCGTGTGGATCAAAGGCTCTGCGGTTTTCCCTCGAGGCTTTCCCTCCAGGCTTTCCCACAGGGCTGTCCCACGTGACACCGTGGTGTGAGTCGATTCTCGGCGTGAAAAATGAGCCAGTGCAGGGCAAAGAGATTCCTCTGGAATGGACTGAGACATCTGGGGGACTCTTGGAATGGTGGTACGACCATGGAGTTCCTCTCGCCTTTCCTGTTGAGAGTGCCTCCTCTTGAGATGCGACGGGAACGCCGGGAATTCTTTCCCGTTGAAAGCAGGGAAAGGATCCCTCATCTCGAGCTACGAGGGGGAAACGGGGCTCCTCTGGATGTGGGCGGGACCATCGTGCTTCCTCTTGAGTGGAGACGGGTATGGCGGTGAACTTCTTGAGTTGCAGCAAGGCTGTGAAAGACCCTTTCGAAGTTCCAGAGGTTAGGTGTCATTAGTCTCCAGACGCCTCATCGGAAATAGGCCTCATCTCGCCTGGAAGGGAGAACTTCCTGGATTTTCTCGAGTTGCGGCAGGTGTTCTCGAGTTACGACGGGGACCTCAGGGACCCGCCCTGGTGGCCTCAGGAGAGGCCAGTCCCCATGCGTGTTGTTAGGGGGCCTCTCGGGATTCCTCTCCCGTCGATACCGGGGCCAAAAACCTTGTGTGGAGTCAGGGCCGGAACCGAGGATTCCTCTCAGGGGCTGACATGGATCTTTGGGTACTTCTGGAGTCTCCCCAGGGGAGTCAGGCCTCGTCTCGAGTGGGGGCATGCGCGTGCGCTTTCCTTCCAGGCTTTAGCAGCAATGTCACGCTTCCCGTCGCTTGGATCAAAGGATCTGTGGTTTTCCCTCGAGGCTTTCCCTCGAGGCTTTCCCACAGGGCTGTCCCACGTGCCACCGTGGTGTGAGTCGATCCTCGGCGTGAAAGATGAGCCAGTGCAGGGCAAAGAGGTTCCTCTGGAATGGACTGAGACATCTGGGGGACTCTTGGAATGGTGGTACGACCATGGAGTTCCTCTCGCCTTTCCTGTTGAGAGTGCCTCCTCTTGAGATGCGACAGGAACGCCGGGAATTCTTTCCCGTTGAAAGCAGGGAAAGGATCCCTCATCTCGAGCTACGAGGGGGAAACGGGGCTCCTCTGGATGTGGGCGGGACCATCGTGCTTCCTCTCGAGTGGAGACGGGTATGGCGGTGAACTTCTTGAGTTGCAGCAAGGGTGTGAAAGACCCATTCGAAGTTCCAGAGGTTAGGTGTCATTAGACTCCAGACGCCTCATCGGAAATAGGCCTCATCTCGCCTGGAAGGGAGAACTTCCTGGATTTTCTCGAGTTGCGGCAGGTGTTCTCGAGTTTCGACGGGGACCTCAGGAACCCGCCCTGGTGGCCTCAGGAGAGGCCAGTCCCCATGCGAGTTGCTAGGGGGCCTCTCGGGATTCCTCTCCCGTCGATACCGGGGCCAAAAACCTTGTGTGGAGTCAGGGCCGGAACCGAGGATTCCTCTCAGGGGCTGACATGGATCTTTGGGTACTTCTGGAGTCTCCCCAGTGGAGTCAGGCCTCGTCTCGAGTGGGGGCATGCACGTGCGCTTTCTTTTCAGGCTGTAGCAGCAATGTCACGCTTCCTGTCACGTGGATCAAAGGATATGTGGTTTTCCCTCGAGGCTTTCCCTCGAGGCTTTCCCACAGGGCTGTCCCACGTGCCACCGTGGTGTGAGTCGATCCTCGGCGTGAAAGATGAGCCAGTGCAGGGCAAAGAGGTTCCTCTGGAATGGACTGAGACATCTGGGGGACTCTTGGAATGGTGGTACGACCATGGAGTTCCTCTCGCCTTTCCTGTTGAGAGTGCCTCCTCTTGAGATGCGACGGGAACGCCGGGAATTCTTTCCCGTTGAAAGCAGGGAAAGGATCCCTCATCTCGAGCTACGAGGGGGAAACTGGGCTCCTCTGGATGTGGGCGGGACCATCGTGCTTCCTCTCTAGTGGAGACGGGTATGGCGGTGAACTTCTTGAGTTGCAGCAAGGGTGTGAAAGACCCTTTCGAAGTTCCAGAGGTTAGGTGTCATTAGTCTCCAGAGGCCTCATCGGAAATAGGCCTCATCTCGCCTGGAAGGGAGAACTTCCTGGATTTTCTCGAGTTGCCGCAGGTGTTCTCGAGTTACGACGGGGACCTCAGGGACCCGCCCTGGTGGCCTCAGGAGAGGCCAGTCCCCATGCGAGTTGCTAGGGGGCCTCTCGGGATTCCTCTCCCGTTGATACCGGGGCCAAAAACCTTGTGTGGAGTCAGGGCCGGAACCGAGGATTCCTCTCAGGGGCTGACATGGATCTTTGGGTACTTCTGGAGTCTCCCCAGGGGAGTCAGGCCTCGTCTCGAGTGGGGGCATGCACGTGCGCTTTCCTTCCAGGCTGTAGCAGCAATGTCACGCTTCCCGTCGCGTGGATCAAAGGATCTGTGGTTTTCCCTCGAGGCTTTCCCACAGGGCTGTCCCACGTGCCAACGTGGTGTGAGTGGATCCTCGGCGTGAAAGATGAGCCAGTGCAGGGCAAAGAGGTTCCTCTGGAATGGACTGAGACATCTGGGGGACTCTTGGAATGGTGGTACGACCATGGAGTTCCTCTCGCCTTTCCTGTTGAGAGTGCCTCCTCTTGAGATGCGACGGGAACGCCGGGAATTCTTTCCCATTGAAAGCAGGGAAAGGATCCCTCATCTCGAGCTACGAGGGGGAAACGGGGCTCCTCTGGATGTGGGCGGGACCATCGTGCTTCCTCTCTAGTGGAGACGGGTATGGCGGTGAACTTCTTGAGTTGCAGCAAGGGTGTGAAAGACCCTTTCGAAGTTCCAGAGGTTAGGTGTCATTAGTCTCCAGAGGCCTCATCGGAAATAGACCTCATCTCGCCTGGAAGGGAGAACTTCCTGGATTTTCTCGAGTTGCGGCCGGTGTTCTCGAGTTACGACGGGGACCTCAGGGACCCGCCCTGGTGGCCTCAGGAAAGGCCAGTCCCTAGGCGAGTTGCTAGGGGGCCTCTCGGGATTCCTCTCCCGTTGATACCGGGTCCAAAAACCTTGTGTGGAGTCAGGGCCGGAACCGAGGATTCCTCTCAGGGGCTGACATGGATCTTTGGGTACTTCTGGAGTCTCCCCAGGGGAGTCAGGCCTCGTCTCGAGTGGGGGCATGCACGTGCGCTTTCCTTCCAGGCTGTAGCAGCAATGTCACGCTTCCCGTCGCGTGGATCAAAGGATGGGTGGTTTTCCCTCGAGGCTTTCCCACAGGGCTGTCCCACGTGCCACCGTGGTGTGAGTCGATCCTCGGCGTGAAAGATGAGCCAGTGCAGGGCAAAGAGGTTCCTCTGGAATGGACTGAGACATCTGGGGGACTCTTGGAATTGTGGTACGACCATGGAGTTCCTCTCGCCTTTCCTGTTGAGAGTGCCTCCTCTTGAGATGCGACGGGAACGCCGGGAATTTTTTCCCGTTGAAAGCAGGGAAAGGATCCCTCATCTCGAGCTACGAGGGGGAAACGGGGCTCCTCTGGATGTGGGCGGGACCATCGTGCTTCCTCTCGAGTGGAGACGGGTATGGCGTTGAACTTCTTGAGTTGCAGCAAGGGTGTGAAAGACCCTTTCGAAGTTCCAGAGGTTAGGTGTCATTAGTCTCCAGACGCCTCATCGGAAATAGGCCTCATCTCGCCTGGAAGGGAGAACTTCCTGGATTTTCTCGAGTTGCGGCAGGTGTTCTCGAGTTACGACGGGGACCTCAGGGACCCGCCCTGGTGGCCTCAGGAGAGGCCAGTCCCCATGCGAGTTGTTAGGGGGCCTCTCGGGATTCCTCTCCCATCGATACTGGGGCCAAAAACCTTGTGTGGAGTCAGGGCCGGAACCGAGGATTCCTCTCAGGGGCTGACATGGATCTTTGGGTACTTCTGGAGTCTCCCCAGGGGAGTCAGGCCTCGTCTCGAGTGGGGGCATGCGCGTGCGCTTTCCTTCCAGGCTTTAGCAGCAATGTCACGCTTCCCGTCGCTTGGATCAAAGGATCTGTGGTTTTCCCTCGAGGCTTTCCCTCGAGGCTTTCCCACAGGGCTGTCCCACGTGCCACCGTGGTGTGAGTCGATCCTCGGCGTGAAAGATGAGCCAGTGCAGGGCAAAGAGGTTCCTCTGGAATGGACTGAGACATCTGGGGGACTCTTGGAATGGTGGTACGACCATGGAGTTCCTCTCGCCTTTCCTGTTGAGAGTGCCTCCTCTTGAGATGCGACGGGAACGCCGGGAATTCTTTCCCGTTGAAAGCAGGGAAAGGATCCCTCATCTCGAGCTACGAGGGGGAAACGGGGCTCCTCTGGATGTGGGCGGGACCATCGTGCTTCCTCTCGAGTGGAGACGGGTATGGCGGTGAACTTCTTGAGTTGCAGCAAGGGTGTGAAAGACCCTTTCGAAGTTCCAGAGGTTAGGTGTCATTAGTCTCCAGACGCCTCATCGGAAATAGGCCTCATCTCGCCTGGAAGGGAGAACTTCCTGGATTTTCTCGAGTTGCGGCAGGTGTTCTCGAGTTTCGACGGGGACCTCAGGGACCCGCCCTGGTAACCTCAGGAGAGGCCAGTCCCCATGCGAGTTGCTAGGGGGCCTCTCGGGATTCCTCTCCCGTCGATACCGGGGCCAAAAACCTTGTGTGGAGTCAGGGCCGGAACCGAGGATTCCTCTCAGGGGCTGACATGGATCTTTGGGTACTTCTGGAGTCTCCCCAGGGGAGTCAGGCCTCGTCTCGAGTGGGGGCATGCACGTGCGCTTTCCTTCCAGGCTGTAGCAGCAATGTCACGCTTCCCGTCGCGTGGATCAAAGGATCTGTGGTTTTCCCTCGAGGCTTTCCCTCGAGGCTTTCCCACAGGGCTGTCCCACGTGCCACCGTGTTGTGAGTCGATCCTCCGCGTGAAAGATGAGCCAGTGCAGGGCAAAGAGGTTCCTCTGGAATGGACTGAGACATCTGGGGGACTCTTGGAATGGTGGTACGACCATGGAGTTCCTCTCGCCTTTCCTGTTGAGAGTGCCTCCTCTTGAGATGCGACGGGAACGCCGGGAATACTTTCCCGTTGAAAGCATGGAAAGGATCCCTCATCTCGAGCTACGAGGGGGAAACGGGGCTCCTCTGGATGTGGGCGGGACCATCGTGCTTCCTCTCGAGTGGAGACGGGTATGGCGGTGAACTTCTTGAGTTGCAGCAAGGGTGTGAAAGACCCTTTCGAAGTTCCAGAGGTTTGGTGTCATTAGTCTCCAGAGTCCTCATCGGAAATAGGCCTCATCTCGCCTGGAAGGGAGAACTTCCTGGATTTTCTCGAGTTGCGGCAGGTGTTCTCGAGTTACGACGGGGACCTCAGGGACCCGCCCTGGTGGCCTCAGGAGAGGCCAGTCCCCATGCGAGTTGCTAGGGGGCCTCTCGGGATCCCTCTCCCGTCGATACCGGGGCCAAAAAGCTTGTGTGGAGTCAGGGCCGGAACCGAGGATTCCTCTCAGGGGCTGACATGTATCTTTGGGTACTTCTGGAGTCTCCCCAGGGGAGTCAGGCCTCGTCTCGAGTGGGGGCATGCACGTGCGCTTTCCTTCCAGGCTGTAGCAGCAATGTCACGCTTCCCGTGGCGTGGATCAAAGGATCTGTGGTTTTCCCTCGAGGCTTTCCCTCGAGGCTTTCCCACAGGGCTGTCCCACGTGCCACCGTGGTGTGAGTCGATCCTCGGCGTGAAAGATGAGCCAATGCAGGGCAAAGAGGTTCCTCTTGAATGGACTGAGACATCTGGGGGACTCTTGGAATGGTGGTACGACCATGGAGTTCCTTTCGCCTTTCCTGTTGAGAGTGCCTCGTCTTGAGATGCGACGGGAACGCCGGGAATTCTTTCCCGTTGAAAGCAGGGAAAGTATCCCTCATCTCGAGCTACGAGGGGGAAACGGGGCTCCTCTGGATGTGGGCGGGACCATCGTGCTTCCTCTCTAGTGGAGACGGGTATGGCGGTGAACTTCTTGAGTTGCAGCAAGGGTGTGAAAGTCCCTTTCGAAGTTCCAGAGGTTAGGTGTCATTAGTCTCCAGACGCCTCATCGGAAATAGGCCTCATCTCGCCTGGAAGGGAGAACTTCCTGGATTTTCTCGAGTTGCGGCAGGTGTTCTCGAGTTACGACGGGGACCTCAGGGACCCGCCCTGGTGGCCTCAGGAGAGGCCAGTCCCTAGGCGTGTTGCTAGGGGGCCTCTCGGGATTTCTCTCCCGTTGATACCGGGGCGAAAAACCTTGTGTGGAGTCAGGGCCGGAACCGAGGATTCCTCTCAGGGGCTGACATGGATCTTTGGGTACTTGTGGAGTCTCCCCAGGGGAGTCAGGCCTCGTCTCGAGTGGGGGCATGCACGTGCGCTTTCCTTCCAGGCTGTAGCAGCAATGTCACGCTTCCCGTGGCGTGGATCAAAGGATCTGTGGTTTTCCCTCGAGGCTTTCCCTCGAGGCTTTCCCACAGGGCTGTCCCACGTGCCACCGTGGTGTGAGTCGATCCTCGGCGTGAAAGATGAGCCAGTGCAGGGCAAAGAGGTTCCTCTGGAATGGACTGAGACATCTGGGGGACTCTTGGAATGGTGGTACGACCATGGAGTTCCTCTCGCCTTTCCTGTTGAGAGTGCCTCCTCTTGAGATGCGACGGGAACGCCGGGAATTCTTTCCCGTTGAAAGCAGGGAAAGGTTCCCTCATCTCGAGCTACGAGGGGGAAACGGGGCTCCTCTGGATGTGGGCGGGACCATCGTGCTTCCTCTCTAGTGGAGACGGGTATGGTGGTGAACTTCTTGAGTTGCAGCAAGGCTGTGAAAGACCCTTTCGAAGTTCCAGAGGTAAGGTGTCATTAGTCTCCAGACGCCTCATCGGAAATAGGCCTCATCTCGCCTGGAAGGGAGAACTTCCTGGATTTTCTCGAGTTGCGGCAGGTGTTCTCGAGTTACGACGGGGACCTCAGGGACCCGCCCTGGTGGCCTCAGGAGAGGCCAGTCCCTATGCGAGTTGCTAGGGGGCCTCTCGGGATTCCTCTCCCGTCGATACCGGGGCCAAAAACCTTGTGTGGAGTCAGGGCCGGAACCGAGGATTCCTCTCAGGTGCTGACATGGATCTTTGGGAACTTCTGGAGTCTCCCCAGGGGAGTCAGGCCTCGTCTCGAGTGGGGGCATGGACGTCCACTTTCCTTCCAGGCTGTAGCAGCAATGTCACGCTTCCCGTCGCGTGGATCAAAGGATGGGTGGTTTTCCCTCGAGGCTTTCCCACAGGGCTGTCCCACGTGCCACCGTGGTGTGAGTCGATCCTCGGCGTGAAAGATGAGCCAGTGCAGGGCAAAGAGGTTCCTCTGGAATGGACTGAGACATCTGGGGGACTCTTGGAATTGTGGTACGACCATGGAGTTCCTCTCGCCTTTCCTGTTGAGAGTGCCTCCTCTTGAGATGCGACGGGAACGCCGGGAATTTTTTCCCGTTGAAAGCAGGGAAAGGATCCCTCATCTCGAGCTACGAGGGGGAAACGGGGCTCCTCTGGATGTGGGCGGGACCATCGTGCTTCCTCTCGAGTGGAGACGGGTATGGCGTTGAACTTCTTGAGTTGCAGCAAGGGTGTGAAAGACCCTTTCGAAGTTCCAGAGGTTAGGTGTCATTAGTCTCCAGACGCCTCATCGGAAATAGGCCTCATCTCGCCTGGAAGGGAGAACTTCCTGGATTTTCTCGAGTTGCGGCAGGTGTTCTCGAGTTACGACGGGGACCTCAGGGACCCGCCCTGGTGGCCTCAGGAGAGGCCAGTCCCCATGCGAGTTGTTAGGGGGCCTCTCGGGATTCCTCTCCCATCGATACTGGGGCCAAAAACCTTGTGTGGAGTCAGGGCCGGAACCGAGGATTCCTCTCAGGGGCTGACATGGATCTTTGGGTACTTCTGGAGTCTCCCCAGGGGAGTCAGGCCTCGTCTCGAGTGGGGGCATGCGCGTGCGCTTTCCTTCCAGGCTTTAGCAGCAATGTCACGCTTCCCGTCGCTTGGATCAAAGGATCTGTGGTTTTCCCTCGAGGCTTTCCCTCGAGGCTTTCCCACAGGGCTGTCCCACGTGCCACCGTGGTGTGAGTCGATCCTCGGCGTGAAAGATGAGCCAGTGCAGGGCAAAGAGGTTCCTCTGGAATGGACTGAGACATCTGGGGGACTCTTGGAATGGTGGTACGACCATGGAGTTCCTCTCGCCTTTCCTGTTGAGAGTGCCTCCTCTTGAGATGCGACGGGAACGCCGGGAATTCTTTCCCGTTGAAAGCAGGGAAAGGATCCCTCATCTCGAGCTACGAGGGGGAAACGGGGCTCCTCTGGATGTGGGCGGGACCATCGTGCTTCCTCTCGAGTGGAGACGGGTATGGCGGTGAACTTCTTGAGTTGCAGCAAGGGTGTGAAAGACCCTTTCGAAGTTCCAGAGGTTAGGTGTCATTAGTCTCCAGACGCCTCATCGGAAATAGGCCTCATCTCGCCTGGAAGGGAGAACTTCCTGGATTTTCTCGAGTTGCGGCAGGTGTTCTCGAGTTTCGACGGGGACCTCAGGGACCCGCCCTGGTAACCTCAGGAGAGGCCAGTCCCCATGCGAGTTGCTAGGGGGCCTCTCGGGATTCCTCTCCCGTCGATACCGGGGCCAAAAACCTTGTGTGGAGTCAGGGCCGGAACCGAGGATTCCTCTCAGGGGCTGACATGGATCTTTGGGTACTTCTGGAGTCTCCCCAGGGGAGTCAGGCCTCGTCTCGAGTGGGGGCATGCACGTGCGCTTTCCTTCCAGGCTGTAGCAGCAATGTCACGCTTCCCGTCGCGTGGATCAAAGGATCTGTGGTTTTCCCTCGAGGCTTTCCCTCGAGGCTTTCCCACAGGGCTGTCCCACGTGCCACCGTGTTGTGAGTCGATCCTCCGCGTGAAAGATGAGCCAGTGCAGGGCAAAGAGGTTCCTCTGGAATGGACTGAGACATCTGGGGGACTCTTGGAATGGTGGTACGACCATGGAGTTCCTCTCGCCTTTCCTGTTGAGAGTGCCTCCTCTTGAGATGCGACGGGAACGCCGGGAATACTTTCCCGTTGAAAGCATGGAAAGGATCCCTCATCTCGAGCTACGAGGGGGAAACGGGGCTCCTCTGGATGTGGGCGGGACCATCGTGCTTCCTCTCGAGTGGAGACGGGTATGGCGGTGAACTTCTTGAGTTGCAGCAAGGGTGTGAAAGACCCTTTCGAAGTTCCAGAGGTTTGGTGTCATTAGTCTCCAGAGTCCTCATCGGAAATAGGCCTCATCTCGCCTGGAAGGGAGAACTTCCTGGATTTTCTCGAGTTGCGGCAGGTGTTCTCGAGTTACGACGGGGACCTCAGGGACCCGCCCTGGTGGCCTCAGGAGAGGCCAGTCCCCATGCGAGTTGCTAGGGGGCCTCTCGGGATCCCTCTCCCGTCGATACCGGGGCCAAAAAGCTTGTGTGGAGTCAGGGCCGGAACCGAGGATTCCTCTCAGGGGCTGACATGTATCTTTGGGTACTTCTGGAGTCTCCCCAGGGGAGTCAGGCCTCGTCTCGAGTGGGGGCATGCACGTGCGCTTTCCTTCCAGGCTGTAGCAGCAATGTCACGCTTCCCGTGGCGTGGATCAAAGGATCTGTGGTTTTCCCTCGAGGCTTTCCCTCGAGGCTTTCCCACAGGGCTGTCCCACGTGCCACCGTGGTGTGAGTCGATCCTCGGCGTGAAAGATGAGCCAATGCAGGGCAAAGAGGTTCCTCTTGAATGGACTGAGACATCTGGGGGACTCTTGGAATGGTGGTACGACCATGGAGTTCCTTTCGCCTTTCCTGTTGAGAGTGCCTCGTCTTGAGATGCGACGGGAACGCCGGGAATTCTTTCCCGTTGAAAGCAGGGAAAGTATCCCTCATCTCGAGCTACGAGGGGGAAACGGGGCTCCTCTGGATGTGGGCGGGACCATCGTGCTTCCTCTCTAGTGGAGACGGGTATGGCGGTGAACTTCTTGAGTTGCAGCAAGGGTGTAAAAGTCCCTTTCGAAGTTCCAGAGGTTAGGTGTCATTAGTCTCCAGACGCCTCATCGGAAATAGGCCTCATCTCGCCTGGAAGGGAGAACTTCCTGGATTTTCTCGAGTTGCGGCAGGTGTTCTCGAGTTACGACGGGGACCTCAGGGACCCGCCCTGGTGGCCTCAGGAGAGGCCAGTCCCTAGGCGTGTTGCTAGGGGGCCTCTCGGGATTTCTCTCCCGTTGATACCGGGGCGAAAAACCTTGTGTGGAGTCAGGGCCGGAACCGAGGATTCCTCTCAGGGGCTGACATGGATCTTTGGGTACTTGTGGAGTCTCCCCAGGGGAGTCAGGCCTCGTCTCGAGTGGGGGCATGCACGTGCGCTTTCCTTCCAGGCTGTAGCAGCAATGTCACGCTTCCCGTGGCGTGGATCAAAGGATCTGTGGTTTTCCCTCGAGGCTTTCCCTCGAGGCTTTCCCACAGGGCTGTCCCACGTGCCACCGTGGTGTGAGTCGATCCTCGGCGTGAAAGATGAGCCAGTGCAGGGCAAAGAGGTTCCTCTGGAATGGACTGAGACATCTGGGGGACTCTTGGAATGGTGGTACGACCATGGAGTTCCTCTCGCCTTTCCTGTTGAGAGTGCCTCCTCTTGAGATGCGACGGGAACGCCGGGAATTCT
This sequence comes from Capricornis sumatraensis, assembly GCF_032405125.1. Lineage (NCBI taxonomy): Eukaryota > Metazoa > Chordata > Mammalia > Artiodactyla > Bovidae > Capricornis > Capricornis sumatraensis. The sequence continues at coordinate 6,957,055 of NW_027184612.1, forward strand.
TTCCCGTTGAAAGCAGGGAAAGGTTCCCTCATCTCGAGCTACGAGGGGGAAACGGGGCTCCTCTGGATGTGGGCGGGACCATCGTGCTTCCTCTCTAGTGGAGACGGGTATGGTGGTGAACTTCTTGAGTTGCAGCAAGGCTGTGAAAGACCCTTTCGAAGTTCCAGAGGTAAGGTGTCATTAGTCTCCAGACGCCTCATCGGAAATAGGCCTCATCTCGCCTGGAAGGGAGAACTTCCTGGATTTTCTCGAGTTGCGGCAGGTGTTCTCGAGTTACGACGGGGACCTCAGGGACCCGCCCTGGTGGCCTCAGGAGAGGCCAGTCCCTATGCGAGTTGCTAGGGGGCCTCTCGGGATTCCTCTCCCGTCGATACCGGGGCCAAAAACCTTGTGTGGAGTCAGGGCCGGAACCGAGGATTCCTCTCAGGTGCTGACATGGATCTTTGGGAACTTCTGGAGTCTCCCCAGGGGAGTCAGGCCTCGTCTCGAGTGGGGGCATGGACGTCCACTTTCCTTCCAGGCTGTAGCAGCAATGTCACGCTTCCCGTCGCGTGGATCAAATGATGTGTGGTTTTCCCTAGAGGCTTTCCCACAGGGCTGTCCCACGTGCCACCGTGGTGTGAGTCGATCCTCGGCGTGAAAGATGAGCCAGTGCAGGGCAAAGAGGTTCCTCTGGAATGGACTGAGACATCTGGGGGACTCTTGGAATGGTGGTACGACCATGGAGTTCCTCTCGCCTTTCCTGTTGAGAGTGCCTCCTCTTGAGATGCGACGGGAACGCCGGGAATTCTTTCCCGTTGAAAGCAGGGAAAGGATCCCTCATCTCGAGCTACGAGGGGGAAACGGGACTCCTCTGGATGTGGGCGGGACCATCGTGCTTCCTCTCGAGTGGAGACGGGTATGGCAGTGAACTTCTTGAGTTGCAGCAAGGGTGTGAAACACCCTTTCGAAGTTCCAGAGGTTAGGTGTCATTAGTCTCCAGACGCCTCATCGGAAATAGGCCTCATCTCGCCTGGAAGGGAGAACTTCCTGGATTTTCTCGAGTTGCGGCAGGTGTCCTCGAGTTACGACGGGGACCTCAGGGACCCGCCCTGGTGGCCTCAGGAGAGGCCAGTTCCCCATGCGAGTTGCTAGGGGGCCTCTCGGGATTCCTCTCCCGTCGATACCGGGGCCAAAAACCTTGTGTGCAGTCAGGGCCGGAACCGAGGATTCCTCTCAGGGGCTGACATGGATCTTTGGGTACTTCTGGAGTCTCCCCAGGGGAGTCAGGCCTCGTCTCGAGTGGGGGCATGCGCGTGCGCTTTCCTTCCAGGCTTTAGCAGCAATGTCACGCTTCCCGTCGCTTGGATCAAAGGATCTGTGTTTTTCCCTCGAGGCTTTCCCTCGATGCTTTCCCACAGGGCTGTCCCACGTGCCACCGTGGTGTGAGTCGATCCTCGGCGTGAAAGATGAGCCAGTGCAGGGCAAAGAGGTTCCTCTGGAATGGACTGAGACATCTGGGGGATTCTTGGAATGGTGGTACGACCATGGAGTTCCTCTCGCCTTTCCTGTTGAGAGTGCCTCCTCTTGAGATGCGACGGGAACGCCGGGAATTCTTTCCCGTTGAAAGCAGGGAAAGGATCCCTCATCTCGAGCTACGAGGGGGAAACGGGGCTCCTCTGGATGTGGGCGGGACCATCGTGCTTCCTTTCGAGTGGAGACGGGTATGGCGGTGAACTTCTTGAGTTGCAGCAAGGGTGTGAAAGACCCTTTCGAAGTTCCAGAGGTTAGGTGTCATTAGTCTCCAGACGCCTCATCGGAAATAGGCCTCATCTCGCCTGGAAGGGAGAACTTCCTGGATTTTCTCGAGTTGCGGCAGGTGTTCTCGAGTTTCGACGGGGACCTCAGGGACCCGCCCTGGTAACCTCAGGAGAGGCCAGTCCCCATGCGAGTTGCTAGGGGGCCTCTCGGGATTCCTCTCCCGTCGATACCGGGGCCAAAAAGCTTGTGTGGAGTCAGGGCCGGAACCGAGGATTCCTCTCAGGGGCTGACATGGATCTTTGGGTACTTCTGGAGTCTCCCCAGGGGAGTCAGGCCTCGTCTCGAGTGGGGGCATGCGCGTGCGCTTTCCTTCCAGGCTGTAGCAGCAATGTCACGCTTCCCGTCGCGTGGATCAAAGGATCTGTGGTTTTCCCTCGAGGCTTTCCCTCGAGGCTTTCCCACAGGGCTGTCCCACGTGCCACCGTGTTGTGAGTCGATCCTCGGCGTGAAAGATGAGCCAGTGCAGGGCAAAGAGGTTCCTCTGGAATGGACTGAGACATCTGGGGGACTCTTGGAATGGTGGTACGACCATGGAGTTCCTCTCGCCTTTCCTGTTGAGAGTGCCTCCTCTTGAGATGCGACGGGAACGCCGGGAATACTTTCCCGTTGAAAGCAGGGAAAGGATCCCTCTTCTCGAGCTACGAGGGGGAAACGGGGCTCCTCTGGATGTGGGCGGGACCATCGTGCTTCCTCTCGAGTGGAGACGGGTATGGCGGTGAACTTCTTGAGTTGCAGCAAGGGTGTGAAAGACCCTTTCGAAGTTCCAGAGGTTTGGTGTCATTAGTCTCCAGAGGCCTCATCGGAAATAGGCCTCATCTCGCCTGGAAGGGAGAACTTCCTGGATTTTCTCGAGTTGCGACAGGTGTTCTCGAGTTACGACGGGGACCTCAGGGACCCGCCCTGGTGGCCTCAGGAGAGGCCAGTCCCCATGCGAGTTGCTAGGGGGCCTCTCGGGATTCCTCTCCCGTCGATACCGGGGCCAAAAAGCTTGTGTGGAGTCAGGGCCGGAACCGAGGATTCCTCTCAGGGGCTGACATGGATCTTTGGGTACTTCTGGAGTCTCCCCAGGGGAGTCAGGCCTCGTCTCGAGTGGGGGCATGCACGTGCGCTTTCCTTCCAGGCTGTAGCAGCAATGTCACGCTTCCCGTGGCGTGGATCAAAGGATCTGTGGTATTCCCTCGAGGCTTTCCCTCGAGGCTTTCCCACAGGGCTGTCCCACGTGCCACCGTGGTGTGAGTCGATCCTCGGCGTGAAAGATGAGCCAGTGCAGGGCAAAGAGGTTCCTCTGGAATGGACTGAGACATCTGGGGGACTCTTGGAATGGTGGTACGACCATGGAGTTCCTCTCGCCTTTCCTGTTGAGAGTGCCTCCTCTTGAGATGCGACGGGAACGCCGGGAATTCTTTCCCGTTGAAACCAGGGAAAGGATCCCTCATCTCGAGCTACGAGGGGGAAACGGGGCTCCTCTGGATGTGGGCGGGACCATCGTGCTTCCTCTCTAGTGGAGACGGGTATGGCGGTGAACTTCTTGAGTTGCAGCAAGGGTGTGAAAGACCATTTCGAAGTTCCAGAGGTTAGGTGTCATTAGTCTCCAGAGGCCTCATCGGAAATAGGCCTCATCTCGCCTGGAAGGGAGAACTTCCTGGATTTTCTCGAGTTGCGGCAGGTGTTCTCGAGTTACGACGGGGACCTCAGGGACCCGCCCTGGTGGCCTCAGGAGAGGCCAGTCCCTAGGCGTGTTGCTAGGGGGCCTCTCAGGATTCCTCTCCCGTTGATACCGGGGCGAAAAACCTTGTGTGGAGTCAGGGCCGGAACCGAGGATTCCTCTCAGGGGCTGACATGGATCTTTGGGTACTTCTGGAGTCTCCCCAGGGGAGTCAGGCCTCGACTCGAGTGGGGGCATGCACGTGCGCTTTCCTTCCAGGCTGTAGCAGCAATGTCATGCTTCCCGTCGCGTGGATCAAAGGATCTGTGGTTTTCCCTCGAGGCTTTCCCTCGAGGCTTTCCAACAGGGCTGTCCCACGTGCCACCGTGGTGTGAGTCGATCCTCGGCGTGAAAGATGAGCCAGTGCAGGGCAAAGAGTTTCCTCTGGAATGGACTGAGACATCTGGGGGACTCTTGGAATGGTGGTACGACCATGGAGTTCCTCTCGCCTTTCCTGTTGAGAGTGCCTCCTCTTGAGATGCGACGGGAACGCCGGGAATTCTTTCCCGTTGAAAGCAGGGAAAGGATCCCTCATCTCGAGCTACGAGGGGGAAACGGGGCTCCTCTGGATGTGGGCGGGACCATCGTGCTTCCTTTCGAGTGGAGACGGGTATGGCGGTGAACTTCTTGAGTTGCAGCAAGGGTGTGAAAGACCCTTTCGAAGTTCCAGAGGTTAGGTGTCATTAGTCTCCAGACGCCTCATCGGAAATAGGCCTCATCTCGCCTGGAAGGGAGAACTTCCTGGATTTTCTCGAGTTGCGGCAGGTGTTCTCGAGTTTCGACGGGGACCTCAGGGACCCGCCCTGGTAACCTCAGGAGAGGCCAGTCCCCATGCGAGTTGCTAGGGGGCCTCTCGGGATTCCTCTCCCGTCGATACCGGGGCCAAAAAGCTTGTGTGGAGTCAGTGCCGGAACCGAGGATTCCTCTCAGGGGCTGACATGGATCTTTGGGTACTTCTGGAGTCTCCCCAGGGGAGTCAGGCCTCGTCTCGAGTGGGGGCATGCGCGTGCGCTTTCCTTCCAGGCTGTAGCAGCAATGTCACGCTTCCCGTCGCGTGGATCAAAGGATCTGTGGTTTTCCCTCGAGGCTTTCCCTCGAGGCTTTCCCACAGGGCTGTCCCACGTGCCACCGTGTTGTGAGTCGATCCTCGGCGTGAAAGATGAGCCAGTGCAGGGCAAAGAGGTTCCTCTGGAATGGACTGAGACATCTGGGGGACTCTTGGAATGGTGGTACGACCATGGAGTTCCTCTCGCCTTTCCTGTTGAGAGTGCCTCCTCTTGAGATGCGACGGGAACGCCGGGAATACTTTCCCGTTGAAAGCAGGGAAAGGATCCCTCTTCTCGAGCTACGAGGGGGAAACGGGGCTCCTCTGGATGTGGGCGGGACCATCGTGCTTCCTCTCGAGTGGAGACGGGTATGGCGGTGAACTTCTTGAGTTGCAGCAAGGGTGTGAAAGACCCTTTCGAAGTTCCAGAGGTTTGGTGTCATTAGTCTCCAGAGGCCTCATCGGAAATAGGCCTCATCTCGCCTGGAAGGGAGAACTTCCTGGATTTTCTCGAGTTGCGACAGGTGTTCTCGAGTTACGACGGGGACCTCAGGGACCCGCCCTGGTGGCCTCAGGAGAGGCCAGTCCCCATGCGAGTTGCTAGGGGGCCTCTCGGGATTCCTCTCCCGTCGATACCGGGGCCAAAAACCTTGTGTGGAGTCAGGGCCGGAACCGAGGATTCCTCTCAGGGGCTGATATGGATCTTTGGATACTTCTGGAGTCTCGCCAGGGGAGACAGGCCTCGTTTCGTGAGGGGGCATGCACGTGCACTTTCCTTCCAGGCTGTAGCAGCAATGTCACGCTTCCCGTCGCGTGGATCAAAGGATCTGTGGTTTTCCCTCGAGGCTTTCCCTCGAGGCTTTCCCACAGGGCTGTCCCACGTGCCACCGTGGTGTGAGTCGATCCTCGGCGTGAAAGATGAGCCAGTGCAGGGCAAAGAGGTTCCTCTGGAATGGACTGAGACATCTGGGGGACTCTTGGAATGGTGGTACGACCAAGGAGTTCCTCTCGCCTTTCCTGTTGAGAGTGCCTCCTCTTGAGATGCGACGGGAACGCCGGGAATTCTTTCCCGTTGAAAGCAGGGAAAGGATCCCTCATCTCGAGCTACGAGGGGGAAACGGGGCTCCTCTGGATGTGGGCGGGACCATCGTGCTTCCTCTCGAGTGGAGACGGGTATGGCGGTGAACTTCTTGAGTTGCAGCAAGGGTGTGAAAGACCCTTTCGAAGTTCCAGAGGTTAGGTGTCATTAGTCTCCAGACGCCTCATCGGAAATAGGCCTCATCTCGCCTGGAAGGGAGAACTTCCTGGATTTTCTCGAGTTGCGGCAGGTGTTCTCGAGTTACGACGGGGAACTCAGGGACCGGCCCTGGTGGCCTCAGGAGAGGCCAGTCCCCATGCGAGTTGCTAGGGGGCCTCTCGGGATTCCTCTCCCGTCGATACTGGGGCCAAAAACCTTGTGTGGAGTCAGGGCCGGAACCGAGGATTCCTCTCAGGGGCTGACATGGATCTTTGGGTACTTCTGGAGTCTCCCCAGGGGAGTCAGGCCTCGTCTCGAGTGGGGGCATGCACGTGCGCTTTCCTTCCAGGCTGTAGCAGCAATGTCACGCTTCCCGTCGCGTGGATCAAAGGATCTGTGGTTTTCCCTCGAGGCTTTCCCACAGGGCTGTCCCACGTGCCACCGTGGTGTGAGTCGATCCTCGGCGTGAAAGGTGAGCCAGTGCAGGGCAAAGAGGTTCCTCTGGAATGGACTGAGACATCTGGGGGACTCTTGGAATGGTGGTACGACCATGGAGTTCCTCTCGCCTTTCCTGTTGAGAGTGCCTCCTCTTGAGATGCGACGGGAACGCCGAGAATTCTTTCCCGTTGAAACCAGGGAAAGGATCCCTCATCTCGAGCTACGAGGGGGAAACGGGGCTCCTCTGGATGTGGGCGGGACCATCGTGCTTCCTCTCGAGTGGAGACGGGTATGGCGGTGAACTTCTTGAGTTGCAGCAAGGGTGTGAAAGACCCTTTCGAAGTTCCAGAGGTTTGGTGTCATTAGTCTCCAGAGGCCTCATCGGAAATAGCCCTCATCTCGCCTGGAAGGGAGAACTTCCTGGATTTTCTCGAGTTGCGGCAGGTGTTCTCGAGTTGCGACGGGGACCTCAGGGACCCGCCCTGGTGGCCTCAGGAGAGGCCAGTCCCCATGCGAGTTGCTAGGGGGCCTCTCGGGATTCCTCTCCCGTCGATACCGGGGCCAAAAAGCTTGTGTGGAGTCAGGGCCGGAACCGAGGATTCCTCTCAGGGGCTGACATGGATCTTTGGGTACTTCTGGAGTCTCCCCAGTGGAGTCAGGCCTCGTCTCGAGTGGGGGCATGCACGTGCGCTTTCCTTCCAGGCTTTAGCAGCAATGTCACGCTTCCCGTCGCGTGGATCAAAGGATCTGTGGTTTTCCCTCGAGGCTTTCCCTCGAGGCTTTCCCACAGGGCTGTCCCACGTGCCACCGTGGTGTGAGTCGATCCTCGGCGTGAAAGATGAGCCAGTGCAGGGCAAAGAGGTTCCTCTGGAATGGACTGAGACATCTGGGGGACTCTTGGAATGGTGGTACGACCATGGAGTTCCTCTCGCCTTTCCTGTTGAGAGTGCCTCCTCTTGAGATGCGACGGGAACGCCGGGAATTCTTTCCCGTTGAAACCAGGGAAAGGATCCCTCATCTCGAGCTACGAGGGGGAAACGGGGCTCCTCTGGATGTGGGCGGGACCATCGTGCTTCCTCTCGAGTGGAGACGGGTATGGCGGTGAACTTCTTGAGTCGCAGCAAGGGTGTGAAAGACCCTTTCGAAGTTCCAGAGGTTAGGTGTCATTAGTCTCCAGAGGCTTCATCGGAAATAGCCCTCATCTCGCCTGGAAGGGAGAACTTCCTGGATTTTCTCGAGTTGCGGCAGGTGTTCTCGAGTTACGACGGGGACCTCAGGGACCCGCCCTGGTGGCCTCAGGAGAGGCCAGTCCCCATGCGAGTTGCTAGGGGGCCTCTCGGGATTCCTCTCCCGTCGATACCGGGGCCAAAAACCTTGTGTGGAGTCAGGGCCGGAACCGAGGATTCCTCTCAGGGGCTGACATGGATCTTTGGGTACTTCTGGAGTCTCCCCAGGGGAGTCAGGCCTCGTCTCGAGTGGGGGCATGCGCGTGCGCTTTCCTTCCAGGCTTTAGCAGCAATGTCACGCTTCCCGTCGCTTGGATCAAAGGATCTGTGGTTTTCCCTCGAGGCTTTCCCTCGAGGCTTTCCCACAGGGCTGTCCCACGTGCCACCGTGGTGTGAGTCGATCCTCGGCGTGAAAGATGAGCCAGTGCAGGGCAAAGAGGTTCCTCTGGAATGGACTGAGACATCTGGGGGACTCTTGGAATGGTGGTACGACCATGGAGTTCCTCTCGCCTTTCCTGTTGAGAGTGCCTCCTCTTGAGATGCGACAGGAACGCCGGGAATTCTTTCCCGTTGAAAGCAGGGAAAGGATCCCTCATCTCGAGCTACGAGGGGGAAACGGGGCTCCTCTGGATGTGGGCGGGACCATCGTGCTTCCTCTCGAGTGGAGACGGGTATGGCGGTGAACTTCTTGAGTTGCAGCAAGGGTGTGAAAGACCCATTCGAAGTTCCAGAGGTTAGGTGTCATTAGACTCCAGACGCCTCATCGGAAATAGGCCTCATCTCGCCTGGAAGGGAGAACTTCCTGGATTTTCTCGAGTTGCGGCAGGTGTTCTCGAGTTTCGACGGGGACCTCAGGAACCCGCCCTGGTGGCCTCAGGAGAGGCCAGTCCCCATGCGAGTTGCTAGGGGGCCTCTCGGGATTCCTCTCCCGTCGATACCGGGGCCAAAAACCTTGTGTGGAGTCAGGGCCGGAACCGAGGATTCCTCTCAGGGGCTGACATGGATCTTTGGGTACTTCTGGAGTCTCCCCAGTGGAGTCAGGCCTCGTCTCGAGTGGGGGCATGCACGTGCGCTTTCTTTTCAGGCTGTAGCAGCAATGTCACGCTTCCTGTCACGTGGATCAAAGGATATGTGGTTTTCCCTCGAGGCTTTCCCTCGAGGCTTTCCCACAGGGCTGTCCCACGTGCCACCGTGGTGTGAGTCGATCCTCGGCGTGAAAGATGAGCCAGTGCAGGGCAAAGAGGTTCCTCTGGAATGGACTGAGACATCTGGGGGACTCTTGGAATGGTGGTACGACCATGGAGTTCCTCTCGCCTTTCCTGTTGAGAGTGCCTCCTCTTGAGATGCGACGGGAACGCCGGGAATTCTTTCCCGTTGAAAGCAGGGAAAGGATCCCTCATCTCGAGCTACGAGGGGGAAACGGGGCTCCTCTGGATGTGGGCGGGACCATCGTGCTTCCTCTCTAGTGGAGACGGGTATGGCGGTGAACTTCTTGAGTTGCAGCAAGGGTGTGAAAGACCCTTTCGAAGTTCCAGAGGTTAGGTGTCATTAGTCTCCAGAGGCCTCATCGGAAATAGGCCTCATCTCGCCTGGAAGGGAGAACTTCCTGGATTTTCTCGAGTTGCCGCAGGTGTTCTCGAGTTACGACGGGGACCTCAGGGACCCGCCCTGGTGGCCTCAGGAGAGGCCAGTCCCCATGCGAGTTGCTAGGGGGCCTCTCGGGATTCCTCTCCCGTTGATACCGGGGCCAAAAACCTTGTGTGGAGTCAGGGCCGGAACCGAGGATTCCTCTCAGGGGCTGACATGGATCTTTGGGTACTTCTGGAGTCTCCCCAGGGGAGTCAGGCCTCGTCTCGAGTGGGGGCATGCACGTGCGCTTTCCTTCCAGGCTGTAGCAGCAATGTCACGCTTCCCGTCGCGTGGATCAAAGGATCTGTGGTTTTCCCTCGAGGCTTTCCCACAGGGCTGTCCCACGTGCCAACGTGGTGTGAGTGGATCCTCGGCGTGAAAGATGAGCCAGTGCAGGGCAAAGAGGTTCCTCTGGAATGGACTGAGACATCTGGGGGACTCTTGGAATGGTGGTACGACCATGGAGTTCCTCTCGCCTTTCCTGTTGAGAGTGCCTCCTCTTGAGATGCGACGGGAACGCCGGGAATTCTTTCCCATTGAAAGCAGGGAAAGGATCCCTCATCTCGAGCTACGAGGGGGAAACGGGGCTCCTCTGGATGTGGGCGGGACCATCGTGCTTCCTCTCTAGTGGAGACGGGTATGGCGGTGAACTTCTTGAGTTGCAGCAAGGGTGTGAAAGACCCTTTCGAAGTTCCAGAGGTTAGGTGTCATTAGTCTCCAGAGGCCTCATCGGAAATAGACCTCATCTCGCCTGGAAGGGAGAACTTCCTGGATTTTCTCGAGTTGCGGCCGGTGTTCTCGAGTTACGACGGGGACCTCAGGGACCCGCCCTGGTGGCCTCAGGAAAGGCCAGTCCCTAGGCGAGTTGCTAGGGGGCCTCTCGGGATTCCTCTCCCGTTGATACCGGGTCCAAAAACCTTGTGTGGAGTCAGGGCCGGAACCGAGGATTCCTCTCAGGGGCTGACATGGATCTTTGGGTACTTCTGGAGTCTCCCCAGGGGAGTCAGGCCTCGTCTCGAGTGGGGGCATGCACGTGCGCTTTCCTTCCAGGCTGTAGCAGCAATGTCACGCTTCCCGTCGCGTGGATCAAAGGATGGGTGGTTTTCCCTCGAGGCTTTCCCACAGGGCTGTCCCACGTGCCACCGTGGTGTGAGTCGATCCTCGGCGTGAAAGATGAGCCAGTGCAGGGCAAAGAGGTTCCTCTGGAATGGACTGAGACATCTGGGGGACTCTTGGAATTGTGGTACGACCATGGAGTTCCTCTCGCCTTTCCTGTTGAGAGTGCCTCCTCTTGAGATGCGACGGGAACGCCGGGAATTTTTTCCCGTTGAAAGCAGGGAAAGGATCCCTCATCTCGAGCTACGAGGGGGAAACGGGGCTCCTCTGGATGTGGGCGGGACCATCGTGCTTCCTCTCGAGTGGAGACGGGTATGGCGTTGAACTTCTTGAGTTGCAGCAAGGGTGTGAAAGACCCTTTCGAAGTTCCAGAGGTTAGGTGTCATTAGTCTCCAGACGCCTCATCGGAAATAGGCCTCATCTCGCCTGGAAGGGAGAACTTCCTGGATTTTCTCGAGTTGCGGCAGGTGTTCTCGAGTTACGACGGGGACCTCAGGGACCCGCCCTGGTGGCCTCAGGAGAGGCCAGTCCCCATGCGAGTTGTTAGGGGGCCTCTCGGGATTCCTCTCCCATCGATACTGGGGCCAAAAACCTTGTGTGGAGTCAGGGCCGGAACCGAGGATTCCTCTCAGGGGCTGACATGGATCTTTGGGTACTTCTGGAGTCTCCCCAGGGGAGTCAGGCCTCGTCTCGAGTGGGGGCATGCGCGTGCGCTTTCCTTCCAGGCTTTAGCAGCAATGTCACGCTTCCCGTCGCTTGGATCAAAGGATCTGTGGTTTTCCCTCGAGGCTTTCCCTCGAGGCTTTCCCACAGGGCTGTCCCACGTGCCACCGTGGTGTGAGTCGATCCTCGGCGTGAAAGATGAGCCAGTGCAGGGCAAAGAGGTTCCTCTGGAATGGACTGAGACATCTGGGGGACTCTTGGAATGGTGGTACGACCATGGAGTTCCTCTCGCCTTTCCTGTTGAGAGTGCCTCCTCTTGAGATGCGACGGGAACGCCGGGAATTCTTTCCCGTTGAAAGCAGGGAAAGGATCCCTCATCTCGAGCTACGAGGGGGAAACGGGGCTCCTCTGGATGTGGGCGGGACCATCGTGCTTCCTCTCGAGTGGAGACGGGTATGGCGGTGAACTTCTTGAGTTGCAGCAAGGGTGTGAAAGACCCTTTCGAAGTTCCAGAGGTTAGGTGTCATTAGTCTCCAGACGCCTCATCGGAAATAGGCCTCATCTCGCCTGGAAGGGAGAACTTCCTGGATTTTCTCGAGTTGCGGCAGGTGTTCTCGAGTTTCGACGGGGACCTCAGGGACCCGCCCTGGTAACCTCAGGAGAGGCCAGTCCCCATGCGAGTTGCTAGGGGGCCTCTCGGGATTCCTCTCCCGTCGATACCGGGGCCAAAAACCTTGTGTGGAGTCAGGGCCGGAACCGAGGATTCCTCTCAGGGGCTGACATGGATCTTTGGGTACTTCTGGAGTCTCCCCAGGGGAGTCAGGCCTCGTCTCGAGTGGGGGCATGCACGTGCGCTTTCCTTCCAGGCTGTAGCAGCAATGTCACGCTTCCCGTCGCGTGGATCAAAGGATCTGTGGTTTTCCCTCGAGGCTTTCCCTCGAGGCTTTCCCACAGGGCTGTCCCACGTGCCACCGTGTTGTGAGTCGATCCTCCGCGTGAAAGATGAGCCAGTGCAGGGCAAAGAGGTTCCTCTGGAATGGACTGAGACATCTGGGGGACTCTTGGAATGGTGGTACGACCATGGAGTTCCTCTCGCCTTTCCTGTTGAGAGTGCCTCCTCTTGAGATGCGACGGGAACGCCGGGAATACTTTCCCGTTGAAAGCATGGAAAGGATCCCTCATCTCGAGCTACGAGGGGGAAACGGGGCTCCTCTGGATGTGGGCGGGACCATCGTGCTTCCTCTCGAGTGGAGACGGGTATGGCGGTGAACTTCTTGAGTTGCAGCAAGGGTGTGAAAGACCCTTTCGAAGTTCCAGAGGTTTGGTGTCATTAGTCTCCAGAGTCCTCATCGGAAATAGGCCTCATCTCGCCTGGAAGGGAGAACTTCCTGGATTTTCTCGAGTTGCGGCAGGTGTTCTCGAGTTACGACGGGGACCTCAGGGACCCGCCCTGGTGGCCTCAGGAGAGGCCAGTCCCCATGCGAGTTGCTAGGGGGCCTCTCGGGATCCCTCTCCCGTCGATACCGGGGCCAAAAAGCTTGTGTGGAGTCAGGGCCGGAACCGAGGATTCCTCTCAGGGGCTGACATGTATCTTTGGGTACTTCTGGAGTCTCCCCAGGGGAGTCAGGCCTCGTCTCGAGTGGGGGCATGCACGTGCGCTTTCCTTCCAGGCTGTAGCAGCAATGTCACGCTTCCCGTCGCGTGGATCAAAGGATCTGTGGTTTTCCCTCGAGGCTTTCCCTCGAGGCTTTCCCACAGGGCTGTCCCACGTGCCACCGTGGTGTGAGTCGATCCTCGGCGTGAAAGATGAGCCAATGCAGGGCAAAGAGGTTCCTCTTGAATGGACTGAGACATCTGGGGGACTCTTGGAATGGTGGTACGACCATGGAGTTCCTTTCGCCTTTCCTGTTGAGAGTGCCTCGTCTTGAGATGCGACGGGAACGCCGGGAATTCTTTCCCGTTGAAAGCAGGGAAAGTATCCCTCATCTCGAGCTACGAGGGGGAAACGGGGCTCCTCTGGATGTGGGCGGGACCATCGTGCTTCCTCTCTAGTGGAGACGGGTATGGCGGTGAACTTCTTGAGTTGCAGCAAGGGTGTGAAAGTCCCTTTCGAAGTTCCAGAGGTTAGGTGTCATTAGTCTCCAGACGCCTCATCGGAAATAGGCCTCATCTCGCCTGGAAGGGAGAACTTCCTGGATTTTCTCGAGTTGCGGCAGGTGTTCTCGAGTTACGACGGGGACCTCAGGGACCCGCCCTGGTGGCCTCAGGAGAGGCCAGTCCCTAGGCGTGTTGCTAGGGGGCCTCTCGGGATTTCTCTCCCGTTGATACCGGGGCGAAAAACCTTGTGTGGAGTCAGGGCCGGAACCGAGGATTCCTCTCAGGGGCTGACATGGATCTTTGGGTACTTGTGGAGTCTCCCCAGGGGAGTCAGGCCTCGTCTCGAGTGGGGGCATGCACGTGCGCTTTCCTTCCAGGCTGTAGCAGCAATGTCACGCTTCCCGTGGCGTGGATCAAAGGATCTGTGGTTTTCCCTCGAGGCTTTCCCTCGAGGCTTTCCCACAGGGCTGTCCCACGTGCCACCGTGGTGTGAGTCGATCCTCGGCGTGAAAGATGAGCCAGTGCAGGGCAAAGAGGTTCCTCTGGAATGGACTGAGACATCTGGGGGACTCTTGGAATGGTGGTACGACCATGGAGTTCCTCTCGCCTTTCCTGTTGAGAGTGCCTCCTCTTGAGATGCGACGGGAACGCCGGGAATTCTTTCCCGTTGAAAGCAGGGAAAGGTTCCCTCATCTCGAGCTACGAGGGGGAAACGGGGCTCCTCTGGATGTGGGCGGGACCATCGTGCTTCCTCTCTAGTGGAGACGGGTATGGTGGTGAACTTCTTGAGTTGCAGCAAGGCTGTGAAAGACCCTTTCGAAGTTCCAGAGGTAAGGTGTCATTAGTCTCCAGACGCCTCATCGGAAATAGGCCTCATCTCGCCTGGAAGGGAGAACTTCCTGGATTTTCTCGAGTTGCGGCAGGTGTTCTCGAGTTACGACGGGGACCTCAGGGACCCGCCCTGGTGGCCTCAGGAGAGGCCAGTCCCTATGCGAGTTGCTAGGGGGCCTCTCGGGATTCCTCTCCCGTCGATACCGGGGCCAAAAACCTTGTGTGGAGTCAGGGCCGGAACCGAGGATTCCTCTCAGGTGCTGACATGGATCTTTGGGAACTTCTGGAGTCTCCCCAGGGGAGTCAGGCCTCGTCTCGAGTGGGGGCATGGACGTCCACTTTCCTTCCAGGCTGTAGCAGCAATGTCACGCTTCCCGTCGCGTGGATCAAATGATGTGTGGTTTTCCCTAGAGGCTTTCCCACAGGGCTGTCCCACGTGCCACCGTGGTGTGAGTCGATCCTCGGCGTGAAAGATGAGCCAGTGCAGGGCAAAGAGGTTCCTCTGGAATGGACTGAGACATCTGGGGGACTCTTGGAATGGTGGTACGACCATGGAGTTCCTCTCGCCTTTCCTGTTGAGAGTGCCTCCTCTTGAGATGCGACGGGAACGCCGGGAATTCTTTCCCGTTGAAAGCAGGGAAAGGATCCCTCATCTCGAGCTACGAGGGGGAAACGGGACTCCTCTGGATGTGGGCGGGACCATCGTGCTTCCTCTCGAGTGGAGACGGGTATGGCAGTGAACTTCTTGAGTTGCAGCAAGGGTGTGAAACACCCTTTCGAAGTTCCAGAGGTTAGGTGTCATTAGTCTCCAGACGCCTCATCGGAAATAGGCCTCATCTCGCCTGGAAGGGAGAACTTCCTGGATTTTCTCGAGTTGCGGCAGGTGTCCTCGAGTTACGACGGGGACCTCAGGGACCCGCCCTGGTGGCCTCAGGAGAGGCCAGTTCCCCATGCGAGTTGCTAGGGGGCCTCTCGGGATTCCTCTCCCGTCGATACCGGGGCCAAAAACCTTGTGTGCAGTCAGGGCCGGAACCGAGGATTCCTCTCAGGGGCTGACATGGATCTTTGGGTACTTCTGGAGTCTCCCCAGGGGAGTCAGGCCTCGTCTCGAGTGGGGGCATGCGCGTGCGCTTTCCTTCCAGGCTTTAGCAGCAATGTCACGCTTCCCGTCGCTTGGATCAAAGGATCTGTGTTTTTCCCTCGAGGCTTTCCCTCGATGCTTTCCCACAGGGCTGTCCCACGTGCCACCGTGGTGTGAGTCGATCCTCGGCGTGAAAGATGAGCCAGTGCAGGGCAAAGAGGTTCCTCTGGAATGGACTGAGACATCTGGGGGATTCTTGGAATGGTGGTACGACCATGGAGTTCCTCTCGCCTTTCCTGTTGAGAGTGCCTCCTCTTGAGATGCGACGGGAACGCCGGGAATTCTTTCCCGTTGAAAGCAGGGAAAGGATCCCTCATCTCGAGCTACGAGGGGGAAACGGGGCTCCTCTGGATGTGGGCGGGACCATCGTGCTTCCTTTCGAGTGGAGACGGGTATGGCGGTGAACTTCTTGAGTTGCAGCAAGGGTGTGAAAGACCCTTTCGAAGTTCCAGAGGTTAGGTGTCATTAGTCTCCAGACGCCTCATCGGAAATAGGCCTCATCTCGCCTGGAAGGGAGAACTTCCTGGATTTTCTCGAGTTGCGGCAGGTGTTCTCGAGTTTCGACGGGGACCTCAGGGACCCGCCCTGGTAACCTCAGGAGAGGCCAGTCCCCATGCGAGTTGCTAGGGGGCCTCTCGGGATTCCTCTCCCGTCGATACCGGGGCCAAAAAGCTTGTGTGGAGTCAGGGCCGGAACCGAGGATTCCTCTCAGGGGCTGACATGGATCTTTGGGTACTTCTGGAGTCTCCCCAGGGGAGTCAGGCCTCGTCTCGAGTGGGGGCATGCGCGTGCGCTTTCCTTCCAGGCTGTAGCAGCAATGTCACGCTTCCCGTCGCGTGGATCAAAGGATCTGTGGTTTTCCCTCGAGGCTTTCCCTCGAGGCTTTCCCACAGGGCTGTCCCACGTGCCACCGTGTTGTGAGTCGATCCTCGGCGTGAAAGATGAGCCAGTGCAGGGCAAAGAGGTTCCTCTGGAATGGACTGAGACATCTGGGGGACTCTTGGAATGGTGGTACGACCATGGAGTTCCTCTCGCCTTTCCTGTTGAGAGTGCCTCCTCTTGAGATGCGACGGGAACGCCGGGAATACTTTCCCGTTGAAAGCAGGGAAAGGATCCCTCTTCTCGAGCTACGAGGGGGAAACGGGGCTCCTCTGGATGTGGGCGGGACCATCGTGCTTCCTCTCGAGTGGAGACGGGTATGGCGGTGAACTTCTTGAGTTGCAGCAAGGGTGTGAAAGACCCTTTCGAAGTTCCAGAGGTTTGGTGTCATTAGTCTCCAGAGGCCTCATCGGAAATAGGCCTCATCTCGCCTGGAAGGGAGAACTTCCTGGATTTTCTCGAGTTGCGACAGGTGTTCTCGAGTTACGACGGGGACCTCAGGGACCCGCCCTGGTGGCCTCAGGAGAGGCCAGTCCCCATGCGAGTTGCTAGGGGGCCTCTCGGGATTCCTCTCCCGTCGATACCGGGGCCAAAAAGCTTGTGTGGAGTCAGGGCCGGAACCGAGGATTCCTCTCAGGGGCTGACATGGATCTTTGGGTACTTCTGGAGTCTCCCCAGGGGAGTCAGGCCTCGTCTCGAGTGGGGGCATGCACGTGCGCTTTCCTTCCAGGCTGTAGCAGCAATGTCACGCTTCCCGTGGCGTGGATCAAAGGATCTGTGGTATTCCCTCGAGGCTTTCCCTCGAGGCTTTCCCACAGGGCTGTCCCACGTGCCACCGTGGTGTGAGTCGATCCTCGGCGTGAAAGATGAGCCAGTGCAGGGCAAAGAGGTTCCTCTGGAATGGACTGAGACATCTGGGGGACTCTTGGAATGGTGGTACGACCATGGAGTTCCTCTCGCCTTTCCTGTTGAGAGTGCCTCCTCTTGAGATGCGACGGGAACGCCGGGAATTCTTTCCCGTTGAAACCAGGGAAAGGATCCCTCATCTCGAGCTACGAGGGGGAAACGGGGCTCCTCTGGATGTGGGCGGGACCATCGTGCTTCCTCTCTAGTGGAGACGGGTATGGCGGTGAACTTCTTGAGTTGCAGCAAGGGTGTGAAAGACCATTTCGAAGTTCCAGAGGTTAGGTGTCATTAGTCTCCAGAGGCCTCATCGGAAATAGGCCTCATCTCGCCTGGAAGGGAGAACTTCCTGGATTTTCTCGAGTTGCGGCAGGTGTTCTCGAGTTACGACGGGGACCTCAGGGACCCGCCCTGGTGGCCTCAGGAGAGGCCAGTCCCTAGGCGTGTTGCTAGGGGGCCTCTCAGGATTCCTCTCCCGTTGATACCGGGGCGAAAAACCTTGTGTGGAGTCAGGGCCGGAACCGAGGATTCCTCTCAGGGGCTGACATGGATCTTTGGGTACTTCTGGAGTCTCCCCAGGGGAGTCAGGCCTCGACTCGAGTGGGGGCATGCACGTGCGCTTTCCTTCCAGGCTGTAGCAGCAATGTCATGCTTCCCGTCGCGTGGATCAAAGGATCTGTGGTTTTCCCTCGAGGCTTTCCCTCGAGGCTTTCCAACAGGGCTGTCCCACGTGCCACCGTGGTGTGAGTCGATCCTCGGCGTGAAAGATGAGCCAGTGCAGGGCAAAGAGTTTCCTCTGGAATGGACTGAGACATCTGGGGGACTCTTGGAATGGTGGTACGACCATGGAGTTCCTCTCGCCTTTCCTGTTGAGAGTGCCTCCTCTTGAGATGCGACGGGAACGCCGGGAATTCTTTCCCGTTGAAAGCAGGGAAAGGATCCCTCATCTCGAGCTACGAGGGGGAAACGGGGCTCCTCTGGATGTGGGCGGGACCATCGTGCTTCCTTTCGAGTGGAGACGGGTATGGCGGTGAACTTCTTGAGTTGCAGCAAGGGTGTGAAAGACCCTTTCGAAGTTCCAGAGGTTAGGTGTCATTAGTCTCCAGACGCCTCATCGGAAATAGGCCTCATCTCGCCTGGAAGGGAGAACTTCCTGGATTTTCTCGAGTTGCGGCAGGTGTTCTCGAGTTTCGACGGGGACCTCAGGGACCCGCCCTGGTAACCTCAGGAGAGGCCAGTCCCCATGCGAGTTGCTAGGGGGCCTCTCGGGATTCCTCTCCCGTCGATACCGGGGCCAAAAAGCTTGTGTGGAGTCAGTGCCGGAACCGAGGATTCCTCTCAGGGGCTGACATGGATCTTTGGGTACTTCTGGAGTCTCCCCAGGGGAGTCAGGCCTCGTCTCGAGTGGGGGCATGCGCGTGCGCTTTCCTTCCAGGCTGTAGCAGCAATGTCACGCTTCCCGTCGCGTGGATCAAAGGATCTGTGGTTTTCCCTCGAGGCTTTCCCTCGAGGCTTTCCCACAGGGCTGTCCCACGTGCCACCGTGTTGTGAGTCGATCCTCGGCGTGAAAGATGAGCCAGTGCAGGGCAAAGAGGTTCCTCTGGAATGGACTGAGACATCTGGGGGACTCTTGGAATGGTGGTACGACCATGGAGTTCCTCTCGCCTTTCCTGTTGAGAGTGCCTCCTCTTGAGATGCGACGGGAACGCCGGGAATACTTTCCCGTTGAAAGCAGGGAAAGGATCCCTCTTCTCGAGCTACGAGGGGGAAACGGGGCTCCTCTGGATGTGGGCGGGACCATCGTGCTTCCTCTCGAGTGGAGACGGGTATGGCGGTGAACTTCTTGAGTTGCAGCAAGGGTGTGAAAGACCCTTTCGAAGTTCCAGAGGTTTGGTGTCATTAGTCTCCAGAGGCCTCATCGGAAATAGGCCTCATCTCGCCTGGAAGGGAGAACTTCCTGGATTTTCTCGAGTTGCGACAGGTGTTCTCGAGTTACGACGGGGACCTCAGGGACCCGCCCTGGTGGCCTCAGGAGAGGCCAGTCCCCATGCGAGTTGCTAGGGGGCCTCTCGGGATTCCTCTCCCGTCGATACCGGGGCCAAAAACCTTGTGTGGAGTCAGGGCCGGAACCGAGGATTCCTCTCAGGGGCTGATATGGATCTTTGGATACTTCTGGAGTCTCGCCAGGGGAGACAGGCCTCGTTTCGTGAGGGGGCATGCACGTGCACTTTCCTTCCAGGCTGTAGCAGCAATGTCACGCTTCCCGTCGCGTGGATCAAAGGATCTGTGGTTTTCCCTCGAGGCTTTCCCTCGAGGCTTTCCCACAGGGCTGTCCCACGTGCCACCGTGGTGTGAGTCGATCCTCGGCGTGAAAGATGAGCCAGTGCAGGGCAAAGAGGTTCCTCTGGAATGGACTGAGACATCTGGGGGACTCTTGGAATGGTGGTACGACCAAGGAGTTCCTCTCGCCTTTCCTGTTGAGAGTGCCTCCTCTTGAGATGCGACGGGAACGCCGGGAATTCTTTCCCGTTGAAAGCAGGGAAAGGATCCCTCATCTCGAGCTACGAGGGGGAAACGGGGCTCCTCTGGATGTGGGCGGGACCATCGTGCTTCCTCTCGAGTGGAGACGGGTATGGCGGTGAACTTCTTGAGTTGCAGCAAGGGTGTGAAAGACCCTTTCGAAGTTCCAGAGGTTAGGTGTCATTAGTCTCCAGACGCCTCATCGGAAATAGGCCTCATCTCGCCTGGAAGGGAGAACTTCCTGGATTTTCTCGAGTTGCGGCAGGTGTTCTCGAGTTACGACGGGGAACTCAGGGACCGGCCCTGGTGGCCTCAGGAGAGGCCAGTCCCCATGCGAGTTGCTAGGGGGCCTCTCGGGATTCCTCTCCCGTCGATACTGGGGCCAAAAACCTTGTGTGGAGTCAGGGCCGGAACCGAGGATTCCTCTCAGGGGCTGACATGGATCTTTGGGTACTTCTGGAGTCTCCCCAGGGGAGTCAGGCCTCGTCTCGAGTGGGGGCATGCACGTGCGCTTTCCTTCCAGGCTGTAGCAGCAATGTCACGCTTCCCGTCGCGTGGATCAAAGGATCTGTGGTTTTCCCTCGAGGCTTTCCCACAGGGCTGTCCCACGTGCCACCGTGGTGTGAGTCGATCCTCGGCGTGAAAGGTGAGCCAGTGCAGGGCAAAGAGGTTCCTCTGGAATGGACTGAGACATCTGGGGGACTCTTGGAATGGTGGTACGACCATGGAGTTCCTCTCGCCTTTCCTGTTGAGAGTGCCTCCTCTTGAGATGCGACGGGAACGCCGAGAATTCTTTCCCGTTGAAACCAGGGAAAGGATCCCTCATCTCGAGCTACGAGGGGGAAACGGGGCTCCTCTGGATGTGGGCGGGACCATCGTGCTTCCTCTCGAGTGGAGACGGGTATGGCGGTGAACTTCTTGAGTTGCAGCAAGGGTGTGAAAGACCCTTTCGAAGTTCCAGAGGTTTGGTGTCATTAGTCTCCAGAGGCCTCATCGGAAATAGCCCTCATCTCGCCTGGAAGGGAGAACTTCCTGGATTTTCTCGAGTTGCGGCAGGTGTTCTCGAGTTGCGACGGGGACCTCAGGGACCCGCCCTGGTGGCCTCAGGAGAGGCCAGTCCCCATGCGAGTTGCTAGGGGGCCTCTCGGGATTCCTCTCCCGTCGATACCGGGGCCAAAAAGCTTGTGTGGAGTCAGGGCCGGAACCGAGGATTCCTCTCAGGGGCTGACATGGATCTTTGGGTACTTCTGGAGTCTCCCCAGTGGAGTCAGGCCTCGTCTCGAGTGGGGGCATGCACGTGCGCTTTCCTTCCAGGCTTTAGCAGCAATGTCACGCTTCCCGTCGCGTGGATCAAAGGATCTGTGGTTTTCCCTCGAGGCTTTCCCTCGAGGCTTTCCCACAGGGCTGTCCCACGTGCCACCGTGGTGTGAGTCGATCCTCGGCGTGAAAGATGAGCCAGTGCAGGGCAAAGAGGTTCCTCTGGAATGGACTGAGACATCTGGGGGACTCTTGGAATGGTGGTACGACCATGGAGTTCCTCTCGCCTTTCCTGTTGAGAGTGCCTCCTCTTGAGATGCGACGGGAACGCCGGGAATTCTTTCCCGTTGAAACCAGGGAAAGGATCCCTCATCTCGAGCTACGAGGGGGAAACGGGGCTCCTCTGGATGTGGGCGGGACCATCGTGCTTCCTCTCGAGTGGAGACGGGTATGGCGGTGAACTTCTTGAGTCGCAGCAAGGGTGTGAAAGACCCTTTCGAAGTTCCAGAGGTTAGGTGTCATTAGTCTCCAGAGGCTTCATCGGAAATAGCCCTCATCTCGCCTGGAAGGGAGAACTTCCTGGATTTTCTCGAGTTGCGGCAGGTGTTCTCGAGTTACGACGGGGACCTCAGGGACCCGCCCTGGTGGCCTCAGGAGAGGCCAGTCCCCATGCGAGTTGCTAGGGGGCCTCTCGGGATTCCTCTCCCGTCGATACCGGGGCCAAAAACCTTGTGTGGAGTCAGGGCCGGAACCGAGGATTCCTCTCAGGGGCTGACATGGATCTTTGGGTACTTCTGGAGTCTCCCCAGTGGAGTCAGGCCTCGTCTCGAGTGGGGGCATGCACGTGCGCTTTCCTTCCAGGCTTTAGCAGCAATGTCACGCTTCCCGTCGCGTGGATCAAAGGATCTGTGGTTTTCCCTCGAGGCTTTCCCTCGAGGCTTTCCCACAGGGCTGTCCCACGTGCCACCGTGGTGTGAGTCGATCCTCGGCGTGAAAGATGAGCCAGTGCAGGGCAAAGAGGTTCCTCTGGAATGGACTGAGACATCTGGGGGACTCTTGGAATGGTGGTACGACCATGGAGTTCCTCTCGCCTTTCCTGTTGAGAGTGCCTCCTCTTGAGATGCGACGGGAACGCAGGGAATTCTTTCCCGTTGAAAGCAGGGAAAGGATCCCTCATCTCGATCTACGAGGGGGAAACGGGGCTCCTCTGGATGTGGGCGGGACCATCGTGCTTCCTCTCGAGTGGAGACGGGTATGGCGGTGAACTTCTTGAGTCGCAGCAAGGGTGTGAAAGACCCTTTCGAAGTTCCAGAGGTTAGGTGTCATTAGTCTCCAGACGCCTCATCGGAAATAGGCCTCATCTCGCCTGGAAGGGAGAAGTTCCTGGATTTACTCGAGTTGCGGCAGGTGTTCTCGAGTTACGACGGGGACCTCAGGGACGCGCCCTGGTGGCCTCAGGAGGGCCCAGTCCCCATGCGAGTTGCTAGGGGGCCTCTCGGGATTCCTCTCCCGTCGATACCGGGGCCAAAAACCTTGTGTGGAGTCAGGGCTGGAACCGAGGATTCCTCTCAGGGGCTGACATGGATCTTTGGGTACTTCTGGAGTCTCCCCAGGGGAGTCAGGCCTCGTCTCGAGTGGGGGCATGCACGTGCGCTTTCCTTCCAGGCTGTAGCAGCAATGTCACGCTTCCCGTCGCGTGGATCAAAGGATCTGTGGTTTTCCCTCGAGGCTTTCCCTCGAGGCTTTCCCACAGGGCTGTCCCACGTGCCACCGTGGTGTGAGTCGATCCTCGGCGTGAAAGATGAGCCAATGCAGGGCAAAGAGGTTCCTCTGGAATGGACTGAGACATCTGGGGGACTCTTGGAATGGTAGTACGACCATGGAGTTCCTCTCGCCTTTCCTGTTGAGAGTGCCTCCTCTTGAGATGCGACGGGAACGCCGGGAATTCTTTCCCGTTGAAAGCAGGGAAAGGATCCCTCATCTCGAGCTACGAGGGGGAAACGGGGCTCCTCTGGATGTGGGCGGGAGCATCGTGCTTCCTCTCTAGTGGAGACGGGTATGGCGGTGAACTTCTTGAGTTGCAGCAAGGGTGTGAAAGACCATTTCGAAGTTCCAGAGGTTAGGTGTCATTAGTCTCCAGACGCCTCATCGGAAATAGGCCTCATCTCGCCTGGAAGGGAGAACTTCCTGGATTTTCTCGAGTTGCGGCAGGTGTTCTCGAGTTACGACGGGGACCTCAGGGACCCGCCCTGGTGGCCTCAGGAGAGGCCAGTCCCCATGCGAGTTGCTAGGGGGCCTCTCGGGATTCCTCTCCCGTCGATACCGGGGCCAAAAACCTTGTGTGGAGTCAGGGCCGGAACCGAGGATTCCTCTCAGGGGCTGACATGGATCTTTGGGTACTTCTGGAGTCTCCCCAGTGGAGTCAGGCCTCGTCTCGAGTGGGGGCATGCACGTGCGCTTTCCTTCCAGGCTGTAGCAGCAATGTCACGCTTCCCATCGCGTGGATCAAAGGATCTGTGGTTTTCCCTCGAGGCTTTCCCTCGAGGCTTTCCCACAGGGCTGTCCCACGTGCCACCGTGGTGTGAGTCGATCCTCGGCGTGAAAGATGAGCCAGTGCAGGGCAAAGAGGTTCCTCTGGAATGGACTGAGACATCTGGGGGACTCTTGGAATGGTGGTACGACCAAGGAGTTCCTCTCGCCTTTCCTGTTGAGAGTGCCTCCTCTTGAGATGCGACGGGAACGCCGAGAATTCTTTCCCGTTGAAACCAGGGAAAGGATCCCTCATCTCGAGCTACGAGGGGGAAACGGGGCTCCTCTGGATGTGGGCGGGACCATCGTGCTTCCTCTCGAGTGGAGACGGGTATGGCGGTGAACTTCTTGAGTTGCAGCAAGGGTGTGAAAGACCCTTTCGAAGTTCCAGAGGTTAGGTGTCATTAGTCTCCAGACGCCTCATCGGAAATAGGCCTCATCTCGCCTGGAAGGGAGAACTTCCTGGATTTTCTCGAGTTGCGGCAGGTGTTCTCGAGTTACAACGGGGAACTCAGGGACCGGCCCTGGTGGCCTCAGGAGAGGCCAGTCCCCATGCGAGTTGCTAGGGGGCCTCTCGGGATTCCTCTCCCGTCGATACCGGGGCCAAAAACTTTGTGTGGAGTCAGGGCCGGAACCGAGGATTCCTCTCAGGGGCTGACATGGATCTTTGGGTACTTCTGGAGTCTCCCCAGTGGAGTCAGGCCTCGTCTCGAGTGGGGGCATGCACGTGCGCTTTCCTTCCAGGCTGTAGCAGCAATGTCACGCTTCCCGTCGCGTGGATCAAAGGATCTGTGGTTTTCCCTCGAGGCTTTCCCTCGAGGCTTTCCCACAGGGCTGTCCCACGTGCCACCGTGGTGTGAGTCGATCCTCGGCGTGAAAGATGAGCCAGTGCAGGGCAAAGAGGTTCCTCTGGAATGGACTGAGACATCTGGGGGACTCTCGGAATGGTGGTACGACCATGGAGTTCCTCTCGCCTTTCCTGTTGAGAGTGCCTCCTCTTGAGATGCGACGGGAACGCCGGGAATTCTTTCCCGTTGAAAGCAGGGAAAGGATCCCTCATCTCGAGCTACGAGGGGGAAACGGGGCTCCTTTGGATGTGGTCGGGACCATCGTGCTTCCTCTCGAGTGGAGACGGGTATGGTGGTGAACTTCTTGAGTTGCAGCAAGGGTGTGAAAGACCCTTTCGAAGTTCCAGAGGTTAGGTGTCATTAGTCTCCAGACGCCTCATCGGAAATAGGCCTCATCTCGCCTGGAAGGGAGAACTTCCTGGATTTTCTCGAGTTGCGGCAGGTGTTCTCGAGTTACGACGGGGACCTCAGGGACCGGCCCTGGTGGCCTCAGGAGAGGCCAGTCCCCATGCGAGTTGCTAGGGGGCCTCTCGGGATTCCTCTCCCGTCGATACCGGGGCCAAAAACCTTGTGTGGAGTCAGGGCCGGAACCGAGGATTCCTCTCAGGGGCTGATATGGATCTTTGGATACTTCTGGAGTCTCGCCAGGGGAGACAGGCCTCATTTCGTGAGGGGGCATGCACGTGCACTTTCCTTCCAGGCTGTAGCAGCAATGTCACGCTTCCCGTCGCGTGGATCAAAGGATCTGTGGTTTTCCCTCGAGGCTTTCCCTCGAGGCTTTCCCACAGGGCTGTCCCACGTGCCACCGTGGTGTGAGTCGATCCTCGGCGTGAAAGATGAGCCAGTGCAGGGCAAAGAGGTTCCTCTGGAATGGACTGAGACATCTGGGGGACTCTTGGAATGGTGGTACGACCATGGAGTTCCTCTCGCCTTTCCTGTTGAGAGTGCCTCCTCTTGAGATGCGACGGGAACGCCGGGAATTCTTTCCCGTTGAAACCAGGGAAAGGATCCCTCATCTCGAGCTACGAGGGGGAAACGGGGCTCCTCTGGATGTGGGCGGGACCATCGTGCTTCCTCTCGAGTGGAGACGGGTATGGCGGTGAACTTCTTGAGTCGCAGCAAGGGTGTGAAAGACCCTTTCGAAGTTCCAGAGGTTAGGTGTCATTAGTCTCCAGACGCCTTATCGGAAATAGGCCTCATCTCGCCTGGAAGGGAGAACTTCCTGGATTTTCTCGAGTTTCGGCAGGTGTTCTCGAGTTACGACGGGGACCTCAGGGACCCGCCCTGGTGGCCTCAGGAGGGGCCAGTCCCCATGCGAGTTGCTAGGGGGCCTCTCGGGATTCCTCTCCCGTCGATACCGGGGCCAAAAACCTTGTGTGGAGTCAGGGCTGGAACCGAGGATTCCTCTCAGGGGCTGACATGGATCTTTGGGTACTTCTGGAGTCTCCCCAGGGGAGTCAGGCCTCGTCTCGAGTGGGGGCATGCACGTGCGCTTTCCTTCCAGGCTGTAGCAGCAATGTCACGCTTCCCGTCGCGTGGATCAAAGGATCTGTGGTTTTCCCTCGAGGCTTTCCCACAGGGCTGTCCCACGTGCCACCGTGGTGTGAGTCGATCCTCGGCGTGAAAGATGAGCCAGTGCAGGGCAAAGAGGTTCCTCTGGAATGGACTGAGACATCTGGGGGACTCTTGGAATGGTGGTACGACCATGGAGTTCCTCTCGCCTTTCCTGTTGAGAGTGCCTCCTCTTGAGATGCGACGGGAACGCCGGGAATTCTTTCCCGTTGAAACCAGGGAAAGGATCCCTCATCTCGAGCTACGAGGGGGAAACGGGGCTCCTCTGGATGTGGGCGGGACCATCGTGCTTCCTCTCGAGTGGAGACGGGTATGGCGGTGAACTTCTTGAGTTGCAGCAAGGGTGTGAAAGACCCTTTCGAAGTTCCAGAGGTTTGGTGTCATTAGTCTCCAGAGGCTTCATCGGAAATAGCCCTCATCTCGCCTGGAAGGGAGAACTTCCTGGATTTTCTCGAGTTGCGGCAGGTGTTCTCGAGTTACGACGGGGACCTCAGGGACCCGCCCTGGTGGCCTCAGGAGAGGCCAGTCCCCATGCGAGTTGCTAGGGGGCCTCTCGGGATTCCTCTCCCGTCGATACCGGGGCCAAAAACCTTGTGTGGAGTCAGGGCCGGAACCGAGGATTCCTCTCAGGGGCTGACATGGATCTTTGGGTACTTCTGGAGTCTCCCCAGTGGAGTCAGGCCTCGTCTCGAGTGGGGGCATGCACGTGCGCTTTCCTTCCAGGCTTTAGCAGCAATGTCACGCTTCCCGTCGCGTGGATCAAAGGATCTGTGGTTTTCCCTCGAGGCTTTCCCTCGAGGCTTTCCCACAGGGCTGTCCCACGTGCCACCGTGGTGTGAGTCGATCCTCGGCGTGAAAGATGAGCCAGTGCAGGGCAAAGAGGTTCCTCTGGAATGGACTGAGACATCTGGGGGACTCTTGGAATGGTGGTATGACCATGGAGTTCCTCTCGCCTTTCCTGTTGAGAGTGCCTCCTCTTGAGATGCGACGGGAACGCCGGGAATTCTTTCCCGTTGAAAGCAGGGAAAGGATCCCTCATCTCGAGCTACGAGGGGGAAACGGGGCTCCTCTGGATGTGGGCGGGAGCATCGTGCTTCCTCTCTAGTGGAGACGGGTATGGCGGTGAACTTCTTGAGTTGCAGCAAGGGTGTGAAAGACCATTTCGAAGTTCCAGAGGTTAGGTGTCATTAGTCTCCAGACGCCTCATCGGAAATAGGCCTCATCTCGCCTGGAAGGGAGAACTTCCTGGATTTTCTCGAGTTGCGGCAGGTGTTCTCGAGTTACGACGGGGACCTCAGGGACCCGCCCTGGTGGCCTCAGGAGAGGCCAGTCCCCATGCGAGTTGCTAGGGGGCCTCTCGGGATTCCTCTCCCGTCGATACCGGGGCCAAAAACCTTGTGTGGAGTCAGGGCCGGAACCGAGGATTCCTCTCAGGGGCTGACATGGATCTTTGGGTACTTCTGGAGTCTCCCCAGTGGAGTCAGGCCTCGTCTCGAGTGGGGGCATGCACGTGCGCTTTCCTTCCAGGCTGTAGCAGCAATGTCACGCTTCCCATCGCGTGGATCAAAGGATCTGTGGTTTTCCCTCGAGGCTTTCCCTCGAGGCTTTCCCACAGGGCTGTCCCACGTGCCACCGTGGTGTGAGTCGATCCTCGGCGTGAAAGATGAGCCAGTGCAGGGCAAAGAGGTTCCTCTGGAATGGACTGAGACATCTGGGGGACTCTTGGAATGGTGGTACGACCAAGGAGTTCCTCTCGCCTTTCCTGTTGAGAGTGCCTCCTCTTGAGATGCGACGGGAACGCCGAGAATTCTTTCCCGTTGAAACCAGGGAAAGGATCCCTCATCTCGAGCTACGAGGGGGAAACGGGGCTCCTCTGGATGTGGGCGGGACCATCGTGCTTCCTCTCGAGTGGAGACGGGTATGGCGGTGAACTTCTTGAGTTGCAGCAAGGGTGTGAAAGACCCTTTCGAAGTTCCAGAGGTTAGGTGTCATTAGTCTCCAGACGCCTCATCGGAAATAGGCCTCATCTCGCCTGGAAGGGAGAACTTCCTGGATTTTCTCGAGTTGCGGCAGGTGTTCTCGAGTTACAACGGGGAACTCAGGGACCGGCCCTGGTGGCCTCAGGAGAGGCCAGTCCCCATGCGAGTTGCTAGGGGGCCTCTCGGGATTCCTCTCCCGTCGATACCGGGGCCAAAAACTTTGTGTGGAGTCAGGGCCGGAACCGAGGATTCCTCTCAGGGGCTGACATGGATCTTTGGGTACTTCTGGAGTCTCCCCAGTGGAGTCAGGCCTCGTCTCGAGTGGGGGCATGCACGTGCGCTTTCCTTCCAGGCTGTAGCAGCAATGTCACGCTTCCCGTCGCGTGGATCAAAGGATCTGTGGTTTTCCCTCGAGGCTTTCCCTCGAGGCTTTCCCACAGGGCTGTCCCACGTGCCACCGTGGTGTGAGTCGATCCTCGGCGTGAAAGATGAGCCAGTGCAGGGCAAAGAGGTTCCTCTGGAATGGACTGAGACATCTGGGGGACTCTCGGAATGGTGGTACGACCATGGA
Source organism: Capricornis sumatraensis (assembly GCF_032405125.1). Classification (NCBI taxonomy): domain Eukaryota; kingdom Metazoa; phylum Chordata; class Mammalia; order Artiodactyla; family Bovidae; genus Capricornis; species Capricornis sumatraensis. The sequence continues at coordinate 6,985,041 of NW_027184612.1, forward strand.
GTTCCTCTCGCCTTTCCTGTTGAGAGTGCCTCCTCTTGAGATGCGACGGGAACGCCGGGAATTCTTTCCCGTTGAAAGCAGGGAAAGGATCCCTCATCTCGAGCTACGAGGGGGAAACGGGGCTCCTTTGGATGTGGTCGGGACCATCGTGCTTCCTCTCGAGTGGAGACGGGTATGGTGGTGAACTTCTTGAGTTGCAGCAAGGGTGTGAAAGACCCTTTCGAAGTTCCAGAGGTTAGGTGTCATTAGTCTCCAGACGCCTCATCGGAAATAGGCCTCATCTCGCCTGGAAGGGAGAACTTCCTGGATTTTCTCGAGTTGCGGCAGGTGTTCTCGAGTTACGACGGGGACCTCAGGGACCGGCCCTGGTGGCCTCAGGAGAGGCCAGTCCCCATGCGAGTTGCTAGGGGGCCTCTCGGGATTCCTCTCCCGTCGATACCGGGGCCAAAAACCTTGTGTGGAGTCAGGGCCGGAACCGAGGATTCCTCTCAGGGGCTGATATGGATCTTTGGATACTTCTGGAGTCTCGCCAGGGGAGACAGGCCTCATTTCGTGAGGGGGCATGCACGTGCACTTTCCTTCCAGGCTGTAGCAGCAATGTCACGCTTCCCGTCGCGTGGATCAAAGGATCTGTGGTTTTCCCTCGAGGCTTTCCCTCGAGGCTTTCCCACAGGGCTGTCCCACGTGCCACCGTGGTGTGAGTCGATCCTCGGCGTGAAAGATGAGCCAGTGCAGGGCAAAGAGGTTCCTCTGGAATGGACTGAGACATCTGGGGGACTCTTGGAATGGTGGTACGACCATGGAGTTCCTCTCGCCTTTCCTGTTGAGAGTGCCTCCTCTTGAGATGCGACGGGAACGCCGGGAATTCTTTCCCGTTGAAACCAGGGAAAGGATCCCTCATCTCGAGCTACGAGGGGGAAACGGGGCTCCTCTGGATGTGGGCGGGACCATCGTGCTTCCTCTCGAGTGGAGACGGGTATGGCGGTGAACTTCTTGAGTCGCAGCAAGGGTGTGAAAGACCCTTTCGAAGTTCCAGAGGTTAGGTGTCATTAGTCTCCAGACGCCTTATCGGAAATAGGCCTCATCTCGCCTGGAAGGGAGAACTTCCTGGATTTTCTCGAGTTTCGGCAGGTGTTCTCGAGTTACGACGGGGACCTCAGGGACCCGCCCTGGTGGCCTCAGGAGGGGCCAGTCCCCATGCGAGTTGCTAGGGGGCCTCTCGGGATTCCTCTCCCGTCGATACCGGGGCCAAAAACCTTGTGTGGAGTCAGGGCTGGAACCGAGGATTCCTCTCAGGGGCTGACATGGATCTTTGGGTACTTCTGGAGTCTCCCCAGGGGAGTCAGGCCTCGTCTCGAGTGGGGGCATGCACGTGCGCTTTCCTTCCAGGCTGTAGCAGCAATGTCACGCTTCCCGTCGCGTGGATCAAAGGATCTGTGGTTTTCCCTCGAGGCTTTCCCACAGGGCTGTCCCACGTGCCACCGTGGTGTGAGTCGATCCTCGGCGTGAAAGATGAGCCAGTGCAGGGCAAAGAGGTTCCTCTGGAATGGACTGAGACATCTGGGGGACTCTTGGAATGGTGGTACGACCATGGAGTTCCTCTCGCCTTTCCTGTTGAGAGTGCCTCCTCTTGAGATGCGACGGGAACGCCGGGAATTCTTTCCCGTTGAAACCAGGGAAAGGATCCCTCATCTCGAGCTACGAGGGGGAAACGGGGCTCCTCTGGATGTGGGCGGGACCATCGTGCTTCCTCTCGAGTGGAGACGGGTATGGCGGTGAACTTCTTGAGTTGCAGCAAGGGTGTGAAAGACCCTTTCGAAGTTCCAGAGGTTTGGTGTCATTAGTCTCCAGAGGCTTCATCGGAAATAGCCCTCATCTCGCCTGGAAGGGAGAACTTCCTGGATTTTCTCGAGTTGCGGCAGGTGTTCTCGAGTTACGACGGGGACCTCAGGGACCCGCCCTGGTGGCCTCAGGAGAGGCCAGTCCCCATGCGAGTTGCTAGGGGGCCTCTCGGGATTCCTCTCCCGTCGATACCGGGGCCAAAAACCTTGTGTGGAGTCAGGGCCGGAACCGAGGATTCCTCTCAGGGGCTGACATGGATCTTTGGGTACTTCTGGAGTCTCCCCAGTGGAGTCAGGCCTCGTCTCGAGTGGGGGCATGCACGTGCGCTTTCCTTCCAGGCTTTAGCAGCAATGTCACGCTTCCCGTCGCGTGGATCAAAGGATCTGTGGTTTTCCCTCGAGGCTTTCCCTCGAGGCTTTCCCACAGGGCTGTCCCACGTGCCACCGTGGTGTGAGTCGATCCTCGGCGTGAAAGATGAGCCAGTGCAGGGCAAAGAGGTTCCTCTGGAATGGACTGAGACATCTGGGGGACTCTTGGAATGGTGGTACGACCATGGAGTTCCTCTCGCCTTTCCTGTTGAGAGTGCCTCCTCTTGAGATGCGACGGGAACGCAGGGAATTCTTTCCCGTTGAAAGCAGGGAAAGGATCCCTCATCTCGATCTACGAGGGGGAAACGGGGCTCCTCTGGATGTGGGCGGGACCATCGTGCTTCCTCTCGAGTGGAGACGGGTATGGCGGTGAACTTCTTGAGTCGCAGCAAGGGTGTGAAAGACCCTTTCGAAGTTCCAGAGGTTAGGTGTCATTAGTCTCCAGACGCCTCATCGGAAATAGGCCTCATCTCGCCTGGAAGGGAGAAGTTCCTGGATTTTCTCGAGTTGCGGCAGGTGTTCTCGAGTTACGACGGGGACCTCAGGGACCCGCCCAGGTGGCCTCAGGAGGGGCCAGTCCCCATGCGAGTTGCTAGGGGGCCTCTCGGGATTCCTCTCCCGTCGATACCGGGGCCAAAAACCTTGTGTGGAGTCAGGGCTGGAACCGAGGATTCCTCTCAGGGGCTGACATGGATCTTTGGGTACTTCTGGAGTCTCCCCAGGGGAGTCAGGCCTCGTCTCGAGTGGGGGCATGCACGTGCGCTTTCCTTCCAGGCTGTAGCAGCAATGTCACGCTTCCCGTCGCGTGGATCAAAGGATCTGTGGTTTTCCCTAGAGGCTTTCCCTCGAGGCTTTCCCACAGGGCTGTCCCACGTGCCACCGTGGTGTGAGTCGATCCTCGGCGTGAAAGATGAGCCAATGCAGGGCAAAGAGGTTCCTCTGGAATGGACTGAGACATCTGGGGGACTCTTGGAATGGTAGTACGACCAAGGAGTTCCTCTCGCCTTTCCTGTTGAGAGTGCCTCCTCTTGAGATGCGACGGGAACGCCGGGAATTCTTTCCTGTTGAAAGCAGGGAAAGGATCCCTCATCTCGAGCTACGAGGGGGAAACGGGGCTCCTCTGGATGTGGGCGGGAGCATCGTGCTTCCTCTCTAGTGGAGACGGGTATGGCGGTGAACTTCTTGAGTTGCAGCAAGGGTGTGAAAGACCATTTCGAAGTTCCAGAGGTTAGGTGTCATTAGTCTCCAGACGCCTCATCGGAAATAGGCCTCATCTCGCCTGGAAGGGAGAACTTCCTGGATTTTCTCGAGTTGCGGCAGGTGTTCTCGAGTTACGACGGGGACCTCAGGGACCCGCCCTGGTGGCCTCAGGAGAGGCCAGTCCCCATGCGAGTTGCTAGGGGACCTCTCGGGATTCCTCTCCCGTCGATACCGGGGCCAAAAACCTTGTGTGGAGTCAGGGCCGGAACCGAGGATTCCTCTCAGAGGCTGACATGGATCTTTGGGTACTTCTGGAGTCTCCCCAGTGGAGTCAGGCCTCGTCTCGAGTGGGGGCATGCACGTGCGCTTTCCTTCCAGGCTGTAGCAGCAATGTCACGCTTCCCATCGCGTGGATCAAAGGATCTGTGGTTTTCCCTCGAGGCTTTCCCTCGAGGCTTTCCCACAGGGCTGTCCCACGTGCCACCGTGGTGTGAGTCGATCCTCGGCGTGAAAGATGAGCCAGTGCAGGGCAAAGAGGTTCCTCTGGAATGGACTGAGACATCTGGGGGACTCTTGGAATGGTGGTACGACCAAGGAGTTCCTCTCGCCTTTCCTGTTGAGAGTGCCTCCTCTTGAGATGCGACGGGAACGCCGAGAATTCTTTCCCGTTGAAAGCAGGGAAAGGATCCCTCATCTCGAGCTACGAGGGGGAAACGGGGCTCCTCTGGATGTGGGCGGGACCATCGTGCTTCCTCTCGAGTGGAGACGGGTATGGCGGTGAACTTCTTGAGTTGCAGCAAGGGTGTGAAAGACCCTTTCGAAGTTCCAGAGGTTAGGTGTCATTAGTCTCCAGACGCCTCATCGGAAATAGGCCTCATCTCGCCTGGAAGGGAGAACTTCCTGGATTTTCTCGAGTTGCGGCAGGTGTTCTCGAGTTACAACGGGGAACTCAGGGACCGGCCCTGGTGGCCTCAGGAGAGGCCAGTCCCCATGCGAGTTGCTAGGGGGCCTCTCGGGATTCCTCTCCCGTCGATACCGGGGCCAAAAACCTTGTGTGGAGTCAGGGCCGGAACCGAGGATTCCTCTCAGGGGCTGACATGGATCTTTGGGTACTTCTGGAGTCTCCCCAGTGGAGTCAGGCCTCGTCTCGAGTGGGGGCATACACGTGCGCTTTCCTTCCAGGCTGTAGCAGCAATGTCACCCTTCCCGTCGCGTGGATCAAAGGATCTGTGGTTTTCCCTCGAGGCTTTCCCTCGAGGCTTTCCCACAGGGCTGTCCCACGTGCCACCGTGGTGTGAGTCGATCCTCGGCGTGAAAGATGAGCCAGTGCAGGGCAAAGAGGTTCCTCTGGAATGGACTGAGACATCTGGGGGACTCTCGGAATGGTGGTACGACCATGGAGTTCCTCTCGCCTTTCCTGTTGAGAGTGCCTCCTCTTGAGATGCGACGGGAACGCAGGGAATTCTTTCCCGTTGAAAGCAGGGAAAGGATCCCTCATCTCGAGCTACGAGGGGGAAACGGGGCTCCTTTGGATGTGGTCGGGACCATCGTGCTTCCTCTCGAGTGGAGACGGGTATGGTGGTGAACTTCTTGAGTTGCAGCAAGGGTGTGAAAGACCCTTTCGAAGTTCCAGAGGTTAGGTGTCATTAGTCTCCAGACGCCTCATCGGAAATAGGCCTCATCTCGCCTGGAAGGGAGAACATCCTGGATTTTCTCGAGTTGCGGCAGGTGTTCTCGAGTTACGACGGGGACCTCAGGGACCGGCCCTGGTGGCCTCAGGAGAGGCCAGTCCCCATGCGAGTTGCTAGGGGGCCTCTCGGGATTCCTCTCCCGTCGATACCGGGGCCAAAAACCTTGTGTGGAGTCAGGGCCGGAACCGAGGATTCCTCTCAGGGGCTGATATGGATCTTTGGATACTTCTGGAGTCTCGCCAGGGGAGACAGGCCTCATTTCGTGAGGGGGCATGCACGTGCACTTTCCTTCCAGGCTGTAGCAGCAATGTCACGCTTCCCGTCGCGTGGATCAAAGGATCTGTGGTTTTCCCTCGAGGCTTTCCCTCGAGGCTTTCCCACAGGGCTGTCCCACGTGCCACCGTGGTGTGAGTCGATCCTCGGCGTGAAAGATGAGCCAGTGCAGGGCAAAGAGGTTCCTCTGGAATGGACTGAGACATCTGGGGGACTCTTGGAATGGTGGTACGACCATGGAGTTCCTCTCGCCTTTCCTGTTGAGAGTGCCTCCTCTTGAGATGCGACGGGAACGCCGAGAATTCTTTCCCGTTGAAACCAGGGAAAGGATCCCTCATCTCGAGCTACGAGGGGGAAACGGGGCTCCTCTGGATGTGGGCGGGACCATCGTGCTTCCTCTCGAGTGGAGACGGGTATGGCGGTGAACTTCTTGAGTTGCAGCAAGGGTGTGAAAGACCCTTTCGAAGTTCCAGAGGTTAGGTGTCATTAGTCTCCAGACGCCTCATCGGAAATAGGCCTCATCTCGCCTGGAAGGGAGAACTTCCTGGATTTTCTCGAGTTGCGGCAGGTGTTCTCGAGTTACAACGGGGAACTCAGGGACCGGCCCTGGTGGCCTCAGGAGAGGCCAGTCCCCATGCGAGTTGCTAGGGGGCCTCTCGGGATTCCTCTCCCGTCGATACCGGGGCCAAAAACCTTGTGTGGAGTCAGGGCCGGAACCGAGGATTCCTCTCAGGGGCTGACATGGATCTTTGGGTACTTCTGGAGTCTCCCCAGTGGAGTCAGGCCTCGTCTCGAGTGGGGGCATACACGTGCGCTTTCCTTCCAGGCTGTAGCAGCAATGTCACCCTTCCCGTCGCGTGGATCAAAGGATCTGTGGTTTTCCCTCGAGGCTTTCCCTCGAGGCTTTCCCACAGGGCTGTCCCACGTGCCACCGTGGTGTGAGTCGATCCTCGGCGTGAAAGATGAGCCAGTGCAGGGCAAAGAGGTTCCTCTGGAATGGACTGAGACATCTGGGGGACTCTCGGAATGGTGGTACGACCATGGAGTTCCTCTCGCCTTTCCTGTTGAGAGTGCCTCCTCTTGAGATGCGACGGGAACGCAGGGAATTCTTTCCCGTTGAAAGCAGGGAAAGGATCCCTCATCTCGAGCTACGAGGGGGAAACGGGGCTCCTTTGGATGTGGTCGGGACCATCGTGCTTCCTCTCGAGTGGAGACGGGTATGGTGGTGAACTTCTTGAGTTGCAGCAAGGGTGTGAAAGACCCTTTCGAAGTTCCAGAGGTTAGGTGTCATTAGTCTCCAGACGCCTCATCGGAAATAGGCCTCATCTCGCCTGGAAGGGAGAACATCCTGGATTTTCTCGAGTTGCGGCAGGTGTTCTCGAGTTACGACGGGGACCTCAGGGACCGGCCCTGGTGGCCTCAGGAGAGGCCAGTCCCCATGCGAGTTGCTAGGGGGCCTCTCGGGATTCCTCTCCCGTCGATACCGGGGCCAAAAACCTTGTGTGGAGTCAGGGCCGGAACCGAGGATTCCTCTCAGGGGCTGATATGGATCTTTGGATACTTCTGGAGTCTCGCCAGGGGAGACAGGCCTCATTTCGTGAGGGGGCATGCACGTGCACTTTCCTTCCAGGCTGTAGCAGCAATGTCACGCTTCCCGTCGCGTGGATCAAAGGATCTGTGGTTTTCCCTCGAGGCTTTCCCTCGAGGCTTTCCCACAGGGCTGTCCCACGTGCCACCGTGGTGTGAGTCGATCCTCGGCGTGAAAGATGAGCCAGTGCAGGGCAAAGAGGTTCCTCTGGAATGGACTGAGACATCTGGGGGACTCTTGGAATGGTGGTACGACCATGGAGTTCCTCTCGCCTTTCCTGTTGAGAGTGCCTCCTCTTGAGATGCGACGGGAACGCCGAGAATTCTTTCCCGTTGAAACCAGGGAAAGGATCCCTCATCTCGAGCTACGAGGGGGAAACGGGGCTCCTCTGGATGTGGGCGGGACCATCGTGCTTCCTCTCGAGTGGAGACGGGTATGGCGGTGAACTTCTTGAGTTGCAGCAAGGGTGTGAAAGACCCTTTCGAAGTTCCAGAGGTTTGGTGTCATTAGTCTCCAGAGGCCTCATCGGAAATAGCCCTCATCTCACCTGGAAGGGAGAACTTCCTGGATTTTCTCGAGTTGCGGCAGGTGTTCTCGAGTTACGACGGGGACCTCAGGGACCCGCCCTGGTGGCCTCAGGAGAGGCCAGTCCCCATGCGAGTTGCTAGGGGGCCTCTCGGGATTCCTCTCCCGTCGATACCGGGGCCAAAAACCTTGTGTGGAGTCAGGGCCGGAACCGAGGATTCCTCTCAGGGGCTGACATGGATCTTTGGGTACTTCTGGAGTCTCCCCAGTGGAGTCAGGCCTCGTCTCGAGTGGGGGCATGCACGTGCGCTTTCCTTCCAGGCTTTAGCAGCAATGTCACGCTTCCCGTCGCGAGGATCAAAGGATCTGTGGTTTTCCCTCGAGGCTTTCCCTCGAGGCTTTCCCACAGGGCTGTCCCACGTGCCACCGTGGTGTGAGTCGATCCTCGGCGTGAAAGATGAGCCAGTGCAGGGCAAAGAGGTTCCTCTGGAATGGACTGAGACATCTGGGGGACTCTTGGAATGGTGGTACGACCATGGAGTTCCTCTCGCCTTTCCTGTTGAGAGTGCCTCCTCTTGAGATGCGACGGGAACGCCGGGAATTCTTTCCCGTTTAAAGCAGGGAAAGGATCCCTCATCTCGATCTACGAGGGGGAAACGGGGCTCCTCTGGATGTGGGCGGGACCATCGTGCTTCCTCTCGAGTGGAGACGGGTATGGCGGTGAACTTCTTGAGTCGCAGCAAGGGTGTGAAACACCCTTTCGAAGTTCCAGAGGTTAGGTGTCATTAGTCTCCAGACGCCTTATCGGAAATAGGCCTCATCTCGCCTGGAAGGGAGAAGTTCCTGGATTTTCTCGAGTTGCGGCAGGTGTTCTCGAGTTACGACGGGGACCTCAGGGACCCGCCCTGGTGGCCTCAGGAGGGGCCAGTCCCCATGCGAGTTGCTAGGGGGCCTCTCGGGATTCCTCTCCCGTCGATACCGGGGCCAAAAACCTTGTGTGGAGTCAGGGCTGGAACCGAGGATTCCTCTCAGGGGCTGACATGGATCTTTGGGTACTTCTGGAGTCTCCCCAGGGGAGTCAGGCCTCGTCTCGAGTGGGGGCATGCACGTGCGCTTTCCTTCCAGGCTGTAGCAGCAATGTCACGCTTCCCGTCGCGTGGATCAAAGGATCTGTGGTTTTCCCTCGAGGCTTTCCCACAGGGCTGTCCCACGTGCCACCGTGGTGTGAGTCGATCCTCGGCGTGAAAGATGAGCCAGTGCAGGGCAAAGAGGTTCCTCTGGAATGGACTGAGACATCTGGGGGACTCTTGGAATGGTGGTACGACCATGGAGTTCCTCTCGCCTTTCCTGTTGAGAGTGCCTCCTCTTGAGATGCGACGGGAACGCCGAGAATTCTTTCCCGTTGAAACCAGGGAAAGGATCCCTCATCTCGAGCTACGAGGGGGAAACGGGGCTCCTCTGGATGTGGGCGGGACCATCGTGCTTCCTCTCGAGAGGAGACGGGTATGGCGGTGTACTTCTTGAGTTGCAGCAAGGGTGTGAAAGACCCTTTCGAAGTTCCAGAGGTTTGGTGTCATTAGTCTCCAGAGGCCTCATCGGAAATAGCCCTCATCTCGCCTGGAAGGGAGAACTTCCTGGATTTTCTCGAGTTGCGGCAGGTGTTCTCGAGTTACGACGGGGACCTCAGGGACCCGCCCTGGTGGCCTCAGGAGAGGCCAGTCCCCATGCGAGTTGCTAGGGGGCCTCTCGGGATTCCTCTCCCGTCGATACCGGGGCCAAAAACCTTGTGTGGAGTCAGGGCGGGAACCGAGGATTCCTCTCAGGGGCTGACATGGATCTTTGGGTACTTCTGGAGTCTCCCCAGTGGAGTCAGGCCTCGTCTCGAGTGGGGGCATGCACGTGCGCTTTCCTTCCAGGCTGTAGCAGCAATGTCACCCTTCCCGTCGCGTGGATCAAAGGATCTGTGGTTTTCCCTCGAGGCTTTCCCTCGAGGCTTTCCCACAGGGCTGTCCCACGTGCCACCGTGGTGTGAGTCGATCCTCGGCGTGAAAGATGAGCCAGTGCAGGGCAAAGAGGTTCCTCTGGAATGGACTGAGACATCTGGGGGACTCTCGGAATGGTGGTACGACCATGGAGTTCCTCTCGCCTTTCCTGTTGAGAGTGCCTCCTCTTGAGATGCGACGGGAACGCAGGGAATTCTTTCCCGTTGAAAGCAGGGAAAGGATCCCTCATCTCGAGCTACGAGGGGGAAACGGGGCTCCTTTGGATGTGGTCGGCACCATCGTGCTTCCTCTCGAGTGGAGACGGGTATGGTGGTGAACTTCTTGAGTTGCAGCAAGGGTGTGAAAGACCCTTTCGAAGTTCCAGAGGTTAGGTGTCATTAGTCTCCAGACGCCTCATCGGAAATAGGCCTCATCTCGCCTGGAAGGGAGAACATCCTGGATTTTCTCGAGTTGCGGCAGGTGTTCTCGAGTTACGACGGGGACCTCAGGGACCGGCCCTGGTGGCCTCAGGAGAGGCCAGTCCCCATGCGAGTTGCTAGGGGGCCTCTCGGGATTCCTCTCCCGTCGATACCGGGGCCAAAAACCTTGTGTGGAGTCAGGGCCGGAACCGAGGATTCCTCTCAGGGGCTGATATGGATCTTTGGATACTTCTGGAGTCTCGCCAGGGGAGACAGGCCTCATTTCGTGAGGGGGCATGCACGTGCACTTTCCTTCCAGGCTGTAGCAGCAATGTCACGCTTCCCGTCGCGTGGATCAAAGGATCTGTGGTTTTCCCTCGAGGCTTTCCCTCGAGGCTTTCCCACAGGGCTGTCCCACGTGCCACCGTGGTGTGAGTCGATCCTCGGCGTGAAAGATGAGCCAGTGCAGGGCAAAGAGGTTCCTCTGGAATGGACTGAGACATCTGGGGGACTCTTGGAATGGTGGTACGACCATGGAGTTCCTCTCGCCTTTCCTGTTGAGAGTGCCTCCTCTTGAGATGCGACGGGAACGCCGAGAATTCTTTCCCGTTGAAACCAGGGAAAGGATCCCTCATCTCGAGCTACGAGGGGGAAACGGGGCTCCTCTGGATGTGGGCGGGACCATCGTGCTTCCTCTCGAGTGGAGACGGGTATGGCGGTGAACTTCTTGAGTTGCAGCAAGGGTGTGAAAGACCCTTTCGAAGTTCCAGAGGTTTGGTGTCATTAGTCTCCAGAGGCCTCATCGGAAATAGCCCTCATCTCACCTGGAAGGGAGAACTTCCTGGATTTTCTCGAGTTGCGGCAGGTGTTCTCGAGTTACGACGGGGACCTCAGGGACCCGCCCTGGTGGCCTCAGGAGAGGCCAGTTCCCATGCGAGTTGCTAGGGGGCCTCTCGGGATTCCTCTCCCGTCGATACCGGGGCCAAAAACCTTGTGTGGAGTCAGGGCCGGAACCGAGGATTCCTCTCAGGGGCTGACATGGATCTTTGGGTACTTCTGGAGTCTCCCCAGTGGAGTCAGGCCTCGTCTCGAGTGGGGGCATGCACGTGCGCTTTCCTTCCAGGCTTTAGCAGCAATGTCACGCTTCCCGTCGCGAGGATCAAAGGATCTGTGGTTTTCCCTCGAGGCTTTCCCTCGAGGCTTTCCCACAGGGCTGTCCCACGTGCCACCGTGGTGTGAGTCGATCCTCGGCGTGAAAGATGAGCCAGTGCAGGGCAAAGAGGTTCCTCTGGAATGGACTGAGACATCTGGGGGACTCTTGGAATGGTGGTACGACCATGGAGTTCCTCTCGCCTTTCCTGTTGAGAGTGCCTCCTCTTGAGATGCGACGGGAACGCCGGGAATTCTTTCCCGTTGAAACCAGGGAAAGGATCCCTCATCTCGAGCTACGAGGGGGAAACGGGGCTCCTCTGGATGTGGGCGGGACCATCGTGCTTCCTCTCGAGTGGAGACGGGTATGGCGGTGAACTTCTTGAGTTGCAGCAAGGGTGTGAAAGACCCTTTCGAAGTTCCAGAGGTTTGGTGTCATTAGTCTCCAGAGGCTTCATCGGAAATAGCCCTCATCTCTCCTGGAAGGGAGAACTTCCTGGATTTTCTCGAGTTGCGGCAGGTGTTCTCGAGTTACGACGGGGACCTCAGGGACCCGCCCTGGTGGCCTCAGGAGAGGCCAGTCCCCATGCGAGTTGCTAGGGGGCCTCTCGGGATTCCTCTCCCGTCGATACCGGGGCCAAAAACCTTGTGTGGAGTCAGGGCCGGAACCGAGGATTCCTCTCAGGGGCTGACATGGATCTTTGGGTACTTCTGCAGTCTCCCCAGTGGAGTCAGGCCTCGTCTCGAGTGGGGGCATGCACGTGCGCTTTCCTTCCAGGCTTTAGCAGCAATGTCACGCTTCCCGTCGCGTGGATCAAAGGATCTGTGGTTTTCCCTCGAGGCTTTCCCTCGAGGCTTTCCCACAGGGCTGTCCCACGTGCCACCGTGGTGTGAGTCGATCCTCGGCGTGAAAGATGAGCCAGTGCAGGGCAAAGAGGTTCCTCTGGAATGGACTGAGACATCTGGGGGACTCTTGGAATGGTGGTACGACCATGGAGCTCCTCTCGCCTTTCCTGTTGAGAGTGCCTCCTCTTGAGATGCGACGGGAACGCAGGGAATTCTTTCCCGTTGAAAGCAGGGAAAGGATCCCTCATCTCGAGCTACGAGGGGGAAACGGGGCTCCTTTGGATGTGGTCGGCACCATCGTGCTTCCTCTCGAGTGGAGACGGGTATGGTGGTGAACTTCTTGAGTTGCAGCAAGGGTGTGAAAGACCCTTTCGAAGTTCCAGAGGTTAGGTGTCATTAGTCTCCAGACGCCTCATCGGAAATAGGCCTCATCTCGCCTGGAAGGGAGAACTTCCTGGATTTTCTCGAGTTGCGGCAGGTGTTCTCGAGTTACGACGGGGAACTCAGGGACCGGCCCTGGTGGCCTCAGGAGAGGCCAGTCCCCATGCGAGTTGCTAGGGGGCCTCTCGGGATTCCTCTCCCGTCGATACCGGGGCCAAAAACCTTGTGTGGAGTCAGGGCCGGAACCGAGGATTCCTCTCAGGGGCTGATATGGATCTTTGGATACTTCTGGAGTCTCGCCAGGGGAGACAGGCCTCGTTTCGTGAGGGGGCATGCACGTGCACTTTCCATCCAGGCTTTAGCAGCAATGTCACGCTTCCCGTCGCGTGGATCAAAGGATCTGTGGTTTTCCCTCGAGGCTTTCCCTCGAGTCTTTCCCACAGGGCTGTCCCACGTGCCACCGTGGTGTGAGTCGATCCTCGGCGTGAAAGATGAGCCAGTGCAGGGCAAAGAGGTTCCTCTGGAATGGACTGAGACATCTGGGGGACTCTTGGAATGGTGGTACGACCATGGAGTTCCTCTCGCCTTTCCTGTTGAGAGTGCCTCCTCTTGAGATGCGACGGGAACGCCGGGAATTCTTTCCCGTTTAAAGCAGGGAAAGGATCCCTCATCTCGATCTACGAGGGGGAAACGGGGCTCCTCTGGATGTGGGCGGGACCATCGTGCTTCCTCTCGAGTGGAGACGGGTATGGCGGTGAACTTCTTGAGTCGCAGCAAGGGTGTGAAACACCCTTTCGAAGTTCCAGAGGTTAGGTGTCATTAGTCTCCAGACGCCTTATCGGAAATAGGCCTCATCTCGCCTGGAAGGGAGAAGTTCCTGGATTTTCTCGAGTTGCGGCAGGTGTTCTCGAGTTACGACGGGGACCTCAGGGACCCGCCCTGGTGGCCTCAGGAGGGGCCAGTCCCCATGCGAGTTGCTAGGGGGCCTCTCGGGATTCCTCTCCCGTCGATACCGGGGCCAAAAACCTTGTGTGGAGTCAGGGCTGGAACCGAGGATTCCTCTCAGGGGCTGACATGGATCTTTGGGTACTTCTGGAGTCTCCCCAGGGGAGTCAGGCCTCGTCTCGAGTGGGGGCATGCACGTGCGCTTTCCTTCCAGGCTGTAGCAGCAATGTCACGCTTCCCGTCGCGTGGATCAAAGGATCTGTGGTTTTCCCTCGAGGCTTTCCCACAGGGCTGTCCCACGTGCCACCGTGGTGTGAGTCGATCCTCGGCGTGAAAGATGAGCCAGTGCAGGGCAAAGAGGTTCCTCTGGAATGGACTGAGACATCTGGGGGACTCTTGGAATGGTGGTACGACCATGGAGTTCCTCTCGCCTTTCCTGTTGAGAGTGCCTCCTCTTGAGATGCGACGGGAACGCCGAGAATTCTTTCCCGTTGAAACCAGGGAAAGGATCCCTCATCTCGAGCTACGAGGGGGAAACGGGGCTCCTCTGGATGTGGGCGGGACCATCGTGCTTCCTCTCGAGAGGAGACGGGTATGGCGGTGTACTTCTTGAGTTGCAGCAAGGGTGTGAAAGACCCTTTCGAAGTTCCAGAGGTTTGGTGTCATTAGTCTCCAGAGGCCTCATCGGAAATAGCCCTCATCTCGCCTGGAAGGGAGAACTTCCTGGATTTTCTCGAGTTGCGGCAGGTGTTCTCGAGTTACGACGGGGACCTCAGGGACCCGCCCTGGTGGCCTCAGGAGAGGCCAGTCCCCATGCGAGTTGCTAGGGGGCCTCTCGGGATTCCTCTCCCGTCGATACCGGGGCCAAAAACCTTGTGTGGAGTCAGGGCCGGAACCGAGGATTCCTCTCAGGGGCTGACATGGATCTTTGGGTACTTCTGGAGTCTCCCCAGTGGAGTCAGGCCTCGTCTCGAGTGGGGGCATGCACGTGCGCTTTCCTTCCAGGCTTTAGCAGCAATGTCACGCTTCCCGTCGCGTGGATCAAAGGATCTGTGTTTTTCCCTCGAGGCTTTCCCTCGAGGCTTTCCCACAGGGCTGTCCCACGTGCCACCGTGGTGTGAGTGGATCCTCGGCGTGAAAGATGAGCCAGTGCAGGGCAAAGAGGTTCCTCTGGAATGGACTGAGACATCTGGGGGACTCTTGGAATGGTGGTACGACCATGGAGTTCCTCTCGCCTTTCCTGTTGAGAGTGCCTCCTCTTGAGATGCGACGGGAACGCAGGGAATTCTTTCCCGTTGAAAGCAGGGAAAGGATCCCTCATCTCGAGCTACGAGGGGGAAACGGGGCTCCTTTGGATGTGGTCGGGACCATCCTGCTTCCTCTCGAGTGGAGACGGGTATGGTGGTGAACTTCTTGAGTTGCAGCAAGGGTGTGAAAGACCCTTTCGAAGTTCCAGAGGTTAGGTGTCATTAGTCTCCAGACGCCTCATCTGAAATAGGCCTCATCTCGCCTGGAAGGGAGAACTTCCTGGATTTTTTCGAGTTGCGGCAGGTGTTCTCGAGTTACGACGGGGAACTCAGGGACCGGCCCTGGTGGCCTCAGGAGAGGCCAGTCCCCATGCGAGTTGCTAGGGGGCCTCTCGGGATTCCTCTCCCGTCGATACCGGGGCCAAAAACCTTGTGTGGAGTCAGGGCCGGAACCGAGGATTCCTCTCAGGGGCTGATATGGATCTTTGGATACTTCTGGAGTCTCGCCAAGGGAGACAGGCCTCGTTTCGTGAGGGGGCATGCACGTGCACTTTCCATCCAGGCTTTAGCAGCAATGTCACGCTTCCCGTCGCGTGAATCAAAGGATCTGTGGTTTTCCCTCGAGGCTTTCCCTCGAGGCTTTCCCACAGGGCTGTCCCACGTGGCACCGTGGTGTGAGTCGATCCTCGGCGTGAAAGATGAGCCAGTGCAGGGCAAAGAGGTTCCTCTGGAATGGACTGAGACATCTGGGGGACTCTTGGAATGGTGGTACGACCATGGAGTTCCTCTCGCCTTTCCTGTTGAGAGTGCCTCCTCTTGAGATGCGACGGGAACGCCGGGAATTCTTTCCCGTTGAAAGCAGGGAAAGGATCCCTCATCTCGAGCTACGAGGGGGAAACGGGGCTCCTCTGGATGTGGGCGGGACCATCGTGCTTCCTCTCGAGTGGAGACGGGTATGGCGGTGAACTTCTTGAGTCGCAGCAAGGGTGTGAAAGACCCTTTCGAAGTTCCAGAGGTTAGGTGTCATTAGTCTCCAGACGCCTTATCGGAAATAGGCCTCATCTCGCCTGGAAGGGAGAACTTCCTGGATTTTCTCGAGTTGCTGCAGGTGTTCTCGAGTTACGACGGGGACCTCAGGGACCCGCCCTGGTGGCCTCAGGAGAGGCCAGTCCCCATGCGAGTTGCTAGGGGGCCTCTCGGGATTCCTCTCCCGTCGATACCGGGGCCAAAAACCTTGTGTGGAGTCAGGGCTGGAACCGAGGATTCCTCTCAGGGGCTGACATGGATCTTTGGGTACTTCTGGAGTCTCCCCAGGGGAGTCAGGCCTCGTCTCGAGTGGGGGCATGCACGTGCGCTTTCCTTCCAGGCTGTAGCAGCAATGTCACGCTTCCCGTGGCGTGGATCAAAGGATCTGTGGTTTTCCCTCGAGGCTTTCCCTCGAGGCTTTCCCACAGGGCTGTCCCACGTGCCACCGTGGTGTGAGTCGATCCTCGGCGTGAAAGATGAGCCAGTGCAGGGCAAAGAGCTTCCTCTGGAATGGACTGAGACATCTGGTGGACTCTTGGAATGGTGGTACGACCATGGAGTTCCTCTCGCCTTTCCTGTTGAGAGTGCCTCCTCTTGAGATGCGACGGGAACGCCGGGAATTCTTTCCCGTTGAAAGCAGGGAAAGGATCCCTCATCTCGAGCTACGAGGGGGAAACGGGGATATTCTGGATGTGGGCGGGACCATCTTGCTTCCTCTCGAGTGGAGACGGGTATGGCGGTGAACTTCTTGAGTCGCAGCAAGGGTGTGAAAGACCCTTTCGAAGTTCCAGAGGTTTGGTGTCATTAGTCTCCAGAGGCTTCATCGGAAATAGCCCTCATCTCTCCTGGAAGGGAGAACTTCCTGGATTTTCTCGAGTTGCGGCAGGTGTTCTCGAGTTACGACGGGGACCTCAGGGACCCGCCCTGGTGGCCTCAGGAGAGGCCAGTCCCCATGCGAGTTGCTAGGGGGCCTCTCGGGATTCCTCTCCCGTCGATACCGGGGCCAAAAACCTTGTGTGGAGTCAGGGCCGGAACCGAGGATTCCTCTCAGGGGCTGACATGGATCTTTGGGTACTTCTGCAGTCTCCCCAGTGGAGTCAGGCCTCGTCTCGAGTGGGGGCATGCACGTGCGCTTTCCTTCCAGGCTTTAGCAGCAATGTCACGCTTCCCGTCGCGTGGATCAAAGGATCTGTGGTTTTCCCTCGAGGCTTTCCCTCGAGGCTTTCCCACAGGGCTGTCCCACGTGCCACCGTGGTGTGAGTCGATCCTCGGCGTGAAAGATGAGCCAGTGCAGGGCAAAGAGGTTCCTCTGGAATGGACTGAGACATCTGGGGGACTCTTGGAATGGTGGTACGACCATGGAGCTCCTCTCGCCTTTCCTGTTGAGAGTGCCTACTCTTGAGATGCGACGGGAACGCAGGGAATTCTTTCCCGTTGAAAGCAGGGAAAGGATCCCTCATCTCGAGCTACGAGGGGGAAACGGGGCTTCTTTGGATGTGGTCGGCACCATCGTGCTTCCTCTCGAGTGGAGACGGGTATGGTGGTGAACTTCTTGAGTTGCAGCAAGGGTGTGAAAGACCCTTTCGAAGTTCCAGAGGTTAGGTGTCATTAGTCTCCAGACGCCTCATCGGAAATAGGCCTCATCTCGCCTGGAAGGGAGAACTTCCTGGATTTTCTCGAGTTGCGGCAGGTGTTCTCGAGTTACGACGGGGAACTCAGGGACCGGCCCTGGTGGCCTCAGGAGAGGCCAGTCCCCATGCGAGTTGCTAGGGGGCCTCTCGGGATTCCTCTCCCGTCGATACCGGGGCCAAAAACCTTGTGTGGAGTCAGGGCCGGAACCGAGGATTCCTCTCAGGGGCTGATATGGATCTTTGGATACTTCTGGAGTCTCGCCAGGGGAGACAGGCCTCGTTTCGTGAGGGGGCATGCACGTGCACTTTCCATCCAGGCTTTAGCAGCAATGTCACGCTTCCCGTCGCGTGGATCAAAGGATCTGTGGTTTTCCCTCGAGGCTTTCCCTCGAGTCTTTCCCACAGGGCTGTCCCACGTGCCACCGTGGTGTGAGTCGATCCTCGGCGTGAAAGATGAGCCAGTGCAGGGCAAAGAGGTTCCTCTGGAATGGACTGAGACATCTGGGGGACTCTTGGAATGGTGGTACGACCATGGAGTTCCTCTCGCCTTTCCTGTTGAGAGTGCCTCCTCTTGAGATGCGACGGGAACGCCGGGAATTCTTTCCCGTTTAAAGCAGGGAAAGGATCCCTCATCTCGATCTACGAGGGGGAAACGGGGCTCCTCTGGATGTGGGCGGGACCATCGTGCTTCCTCTCGAGTGGAGACGGGTATGGCGGTGAACTTCTTGAGTCGCAGCAAGGGTGTGAAACACCCTTTCGAAGTTCCAGAGGTTAGGTGTCATTAGTCTCCAGACGCCTTATCGGAAATAGGCCTCATCTCGCCTGGAAGGGAGAAGTTCCTGGATTTTCTCGAGTTGCGGCAGGTGTTCTCGAGTTACGACGGGGACCTCAGGGACCCGCCCTGGTGGCCTCAGGAGGGGCCAGTCCCCATGCGAGTTGCTAGGGGGCCTCTCGGGATTCCTCTCCCGTCGATACCGGGGCCAAAAACCTTGTGTGGAGTCAGGGCTGGAACCGAGGATTCCTCTCAGGGGCTGACATGGATCTTTGGGTACTTCTGGAGTCTCCCCAGGGGAGTCAGGCCTCGTCTCGAGTGGGGGCATGCACGTGCGCTTTCCTTCCAGGCTGTAGCAGCAATGTCACGCTTCCCGTCGCGTGGATCAAAGGATCTGTGGTTTTCCCTCGAGGCTTTCCCACAGGGCTGTCCCACGTGCCACCGTGGTGTGAGTCGATCCTCGGCGTGAAAGATGAGCCAGTGCAGGGCAAAGAGGTTCCTCTGGAATGGACTGAGACATCTGGGGGACTCTTGGAATGGTGGTACGACCATGGAGTTCCTCTCGCCTTTCCTGTTGAGAGTGCCTCCTCTTGAGATGCGACGGGAACGCCGGGAATTCTTTCCCGTTGAAACCAGGGAAAGGATCCCTCATCTCGAGCTACGAGGGGGAAACGGGGCTCCTCTGGATGTGGGCGGGACCATCGTGCTTCCTCTCGAGTGGAGACGGGTATGGCGGTGAACTTCTTGAGTTGCAGCAAGGGTGTGAAAGACCCTTTCGAAGTTCCAGAGGTTTGGTGTCATTAGTCTCCAGAGGCTTCATCGGAAATAGCCCTCATCTCTCCTGGAAGGGAGAACTTCCTGGATTTTCTCGAGTTGCGGCAGGTGTTCTCGAGTTACGACGGGGACCTCAGGGACCCGCCCTGGTGGCCTCAGGAGAGGCCAGTCCCCATGCGAGTTGCTAGGGGGCCTCTCGGGATTCCTCTCCCGTCGATACCGGGGCCAAAAACCTTGTGTGGAGTCAGGGCCGGAACCGAGGATTCCTCTCAGGGGCTGACATGGATCTTTGGGTACTTCTGCAGTCTCCCCAGTGGAGTCAGGCCTCGTCTCGAGTGGGGGCATGCACGTGCGCTTTCCTTCCAGGCTTTAGCAGCAATGTCACGCTTCCCGTCGCGTGGATCAAAGGATCTGTGGTTTTCCCTCGAGGCTTTCCCTCGAGGCTTTCCCACAGGGCTGTCCCACGTGCCACCGTGGTGTGAGTCGATCCTCGGCGTGAAAGATGAGCCAGTGCAGGGCAAAGAGGTTCCTCTGGAATGGACTGAGACATCTGGGGGACTCTTGGAATGGTGGTACGACCATGGAGCTCCTCTCGCCTTTCCTGTTGAGAGTGCCTCCTCTTGAGATGCGACGGGAACGCAGGGAATTCTTTCCCGTTGAAAGCAGGGAAAGGATCCCTCATCTCGAGCTACGAGGGGGAAACGGGGCTCCTTTGGATGTGGTCGGCACCATCGTGCTTCCTCTCGAGTGGAGACGGGTATGGTGGTGAACTTCTTGAGTTGCAGCAAGGGTGTGAAAGACCCTTTCGAAGTTCCAGAGGTTAGGTGTCATTAGTCTCCAGACGCCTCATCGGAAATAGGCCTCATCTCGCCTGGAAGGGAGAACTTCCTGGATTTTCTCGAGTTGCGGCAGGTGTTCTCGAGTTACGACGGGGAACTCAGGGACCGGCCCTGGTGGCCTCAGGAGAGGCCAGTCCCCATGCGAGTTGCTAGGGGGCCTCTCGGGATTCCTCTCCCGTCGATACCGGGGCCAAAAACCTTGTGTGGAGTCAGGGCCGGAACCGAGGATTCCTCTCAGGGGCTGATATGGATCTTTGGATACTTCTGGAGTCTCGCCAGGGGAGACAGGCCTCGTTTCGTGAGGGGGCATGCACGTGCACTTTCCATCCAGGCTTTAGC
The DNA here is from genome assembly GCF_032405125.1 of Capricornis sumatraensis. Lineage (NCBI taxonomy): Eukaryota > Metazoa > Chordata > Mammalia > Artiodactyla > Bovidae > Capricornis > Capricornis sumatraensis. The sequence goes on from NW_027184612.1 coordinate 7,004,878, forward strand.
AGCAATGTCACGCTTCCCGTCGCGTGGATCAAAGGATCTGTGGTTTTCCCTCGAGGCTTTCCCTCGAGTCTTTCCCACAGGGCTGTCCCACGTGCCACCGTGGTGTGAGTCGATCCTCGGCGTGAAAGATGAGCCAGTGCAGGGCAAAGAGGTTCCTCTGGAATGGACTGAGACATCTGGGGGACTCTTGGAATGGTGGTACGACCATGGAGTTCCTCTCGCCTTTCCTGTTGAGAGTGCCTCCTCTTGAGATGCGACGGGAACGCCGGGAATTCTTTCCCGTTTAAAGCAGGGAAAGGATCCCTCATCTCGATCTACGAGGGGGAAACGGGGCTCCTCTGGATGTGGGCGGGACCATCGTGCTTCCTCTCGAGTGGAGACGGGTATGGCGGTGAACTTCTTGAGTCGCAGCAAGGGTGTGAAACACCCTTTCGAAGTTCCAGAGGTTAGGTGTCATTAGTCTCCAGACGCCTTATCGGAAATAGGCCTCATCTCGCCTGGAAGGGAGAAGTTCCTGGATTTTCTCGAGTTGCGGCAGGTGTTCTCGAGTTACGACGGGGACCTCAGGGACCCGCCCTGGTGGCCTCAGGAGGGGCCAGTCCCCATGCGAGTTGCTAGGGGGCCTCTCGGGATTCCTCTCCCGTCGATACCGGGGCCAAAAACCTTGTGTGGAGTCAGGGCTGGAACCGAGGATTCCTCTCAGGGGCTGACATGGATCTTTGGGTACTTCTGGAGTCTCCCCAGGGGAGTCAGGCCTCGTCTCGAGTGGGGGCATGCACGTGCGCTTTCCTTCCAGGCTGTAGCAGCAATGTCACGCTTCCCGTCGCGTGGATCAAAGGATCTGTGGTTTTCCCTCGAGGCTTTCCCACAGGGCTGTCCCACGTGCCACCGTGGTGTGAGTCGATCCTCGGCGTGAAAGATGAGCCAGTGCAGGGCAAAGAGGTTCCTCTGGAATGGACTGAGACATCTGGGGGACTCTTGGAATGGTGGTACGACCATGGAGTTCCTCTCGCCTTTCCTGTTGAGAGTGCCTCCTCTTGAGATGCGACGGGAACGCCGAGAATTCTTTCCCGTTGAAACCAGGGAAAGGATCCCTCATCTCGAGCTACGAGGGGGAAACGGGGCTCCTCTGGATGTGGGCGGGACCATCGTGCTTCCTCTCGAGAGGAGACGGGTATGGCGGTGTACTTCTTGAGTTGCAGCAAGGGTGTGAAAGACCCTTTCGAAGTTCCAGAGGTTTGGTGTCATTAGTCTCCAGAGGCCTCATCGGAAATAGCCCTCATCTCGCCTGGAAGGGAGAACTTCCTGGATTTTCTCGAGTTGCGGCAGGTGTTCTCGAGTTACGACGGGGACCTCAGGGACCCGCCCTGGTGGCCTCAGGAGAGGCCAGTCCCCATGCGAGTTGCTAGGGGGCCTCTCGGGATTCCTCTCCCGTCGATACCGGGGCCAAAAACCTTGTGTGGAGTCAGGGCCGGAACCGAGGATTCCTCTCAGGGGCTGACATGGATCTTTGGGTACTTCTGGAGTCTCCCCAGTGTAGTCAGGCCTCGTCTCGAGTGGGGGCATGCACGTGCGCTTTCCTTCCAGGCTTTAGCAGCAATGTCACGCTTCCCGTCGCGTGGATCAAAGGATCTGTGTTTTTCCCTCGAGGCTTTCCCTCGAGGCTTTCCCACAGGGCTGTCCCACGTGCCACCGTGGTGTGAGTGGATCCTCGGCGTGAAAGATGAGCCAGTGCAGGGCAAAGAGGTTCCTCTGGAATGGACTGAGACATCTGGGGGACTCTTGGAATGGTGGTACGACCATGGAGTTCCTCTCGCCTTTCCTGTTGAGAGTGCCTCCTCTTGAGATGCGACGGGAACGCAGGGAATTCTTTCCCGTTGAAAGCAGGGAAAGGATCCCTCATCTCGAGCTACGAGGGGGAAACGGGGCTCCTTTGGATGTGGTCGGGACCATCCTGCTTCCTCTCGAGTGGAGACGGGTATGGTGGTGAACTTCTTGAGTTGCAGCAAGGGTGTGAAAGACCCTTTCGAAGTTCCAGAGGTTAGGTGTCATTAGTCTCCAGACGCCTCATCTGAAATAGGCCTCATCTCGCCTGGAAGGGAGAACTTCCTGGATTTTTTCGAGTTGCGGCAGGTGTTCTCGAGTTACGACGGGGAACTCAGGGACCGGCCCTGGTGGCCTCAGGAGAGGCCAGTCCCCATGCGAGTTGCTAGGGGGCCTCTCGGGATTCCTCTCCCGTCGATACCGGGGCCAAAAACCTTGTGTGGAGTCAGGGCCGGAACCGAGGATTCCTCTCAGGGGCTGATATGGATCTTTGGATACTTCTGGAGTCTCGCCAAGGGAGACAGGCCTCGTTTCGTGAGGGGGCATGCACGTGCACTTTCCATCCAGGCTTTAGCAGCAATGTCACGCTTCCCGTCGCGTGGATCAAAGGATCTGTGGTTTTCCCTCGAGGCTTTCCCTCGAGGCTTTCCCACAGGGCTGTCCCACGTGGCACCGTGGTGTGAGTCGATCCTCGGCGTGAAAGATGAGCCAGTGCAGGGCAAAGAGGTTCCTCTGGAATGGACTGAGACATCTGGGGGACTCTTGGAATGGTGGTACGACCATGGAGTTCCTCTCGCCTTTCCTGTTGAGAGTGCCTCCTCTTGAGATGCGACGGGAACGCCGGGAATTCTTTCCCGTTGAAACCAGGGAAAGGATCCCTCATCTCGAGCTACGAGGGGGAAACGGGGCTCCTCTGGATGTGGGCGGGACCATCGTGCTTCCTCTCGAGTGGAGACGGGTATGGCGGTGAACTTCTTGAGTCGCAGCAAGGGTGTGAAAGACCCTTTCGAAGTTCCAGAGGTTAGGTGTCATTAGTCTCCAGACGCCTTATCGGAAATAGGCCTCATCTCGCCTGGAAGGGAGAACTTCCTGGATTTTCTCGAGTTGCTGCAGGTGTTCTCGAGTTACGACGGGGACCTCAGGGACCCGCCCTGGTGGCCTCAGGAGAGGCCAGTCCCCATGCGAGTTGCTAGGGGGCCTCTCGGGATTCCTCTCCCGTCGATACCGGGGCCAAAAACCTTGTGTGGAGTCAGGGCTGGAACCGAGGATTCCTCTCAGGGGCTGACATGGATCTTTGGGTACTTCTGGAGTCTCCCCAGGGGAGTCAGGCCTCGTCTCGAGTGGGGGCATGCACGTGCGCTTTCCTTCCAGGCTGTAGCAGCAATGTCACGCTTCCCGTGGCGTGGATCAAAGGATCTGTGGTTTTCCCTCGAGGCTTTCCCTCGAGGCTTTCCCACAGGGCTGTCCCACGTGCCACCGTGGTGTGAGTCGATCCTCGGCGTGAAAGATGAGCCAGTGCAGGGCAAAGAGCTTCCTCTGGAATGGACTGAGACATCTGGTGGACTCTTGGAATGGTGGTACGACCATGGAGTTCCTCTCGCCTTTCCTGTTGAGAGTGCCTCCTCTTGAGATGCGACGGGAACGCCGGGAATTCTTTCCCGTTGAAAGCAGGGAAAGGATCCCTCATCTCGAGCTACGAGGGGGAAACGGGGATATTCTGGATGTGGGCGGGACCATCTTGCTTCCTCTCGAGTGGAGACGGGTATGGCGGTGAACTTCTTGAGTCGCAGCAAGGGTGTGAAAGACCCTTTCGAAGTTCCAGAGGTTAGGTGTCATTAGTCTCCAGACGCCTCATCGGAAATAGGCCTCATCTCGCCTGGAAGGGAGAACTTCCTGGATTTTCTCGAGTTGCGGCAGGTGCTCTCGAGTTACGACGAGGACCTCAGGGACACGCCCTCGTGGCCTCAGGAGAGGCCAGTCCCCATGCGAGTTGCTAGGGGGCCTCTCGGGATTCCTCTCCCGTCGATACCGGGGCCAAAAACCTTGTGTGGAGTCAGGGCCGGAACCGAGGATTCCTCTCAGGGGCTGACATGGATCTTTGGGTACTTCTGGAGTCTCCCCAGGGGAGTCAGGCCTCGTCTCGAGTGGGGGCATGCACGTGCGCTTTCCTTCCAGGCTGTAGCAGCAATGTCACGCTTCCCGTCGCGTGGATCAAAGGATCTGTGGTTTTCCCTCGAGGCTTTCCCTCGAGGCTTTCCCACAGGGCTGTCCCACGTGCCACCGTGGTGTGAGTCGATCCTCGGCGTGAAAGATGAGCCAGTGCAGGGCAAAGAGGTTCCTCTGGAATGGACTGAGACATCTGGGGGACTCTTGGAATGGTGGTACGACCATGGAGTTCCTCTCGCCTTTCCTGTTGAGAATGCCTCCTCTTGAGATGCGACGGGAACGCAGGGAATTCTTTCCCGTTGAAAGCAGGGAAAGGATCCCTCATCTCGAGCTACGAGGGGGAAACGGGGCTCCTCTGGATGTGGTCGGGACCATCGTGCTTCCTCTCGAGTGGAGACGGGTATGGTGGTGAACTTCTTGAGTTGCAGCAAGGGTGTGAAAGACCCTTTCGAAGTTCCAGAGGTTAGGTGTCATTAGTCTCCAGACGCCTCATCGGAAATAGGCCTCATCTCGCCTGGAAGGGAGAACTTCCTGGATTTTCTCGAGTTGCGGCAGGTGTTCTCGAGTTACGACGGGGACCTCAGGGACCGGCCCTGGTGGCCTCAGGAGAGGCCAGACCCCATGCGAGTTGCTAGGGGGCCTCTCGGGATTCCTCTTCCGTCGATAGCGGGGCCAAAAACCTTGTGTGGAGTCAGGGCCGGAACCGAGGATTCCTCTCAGGGGCTGATATGTATCTTTGGATACTTCTGGAGTCTCGCCAGGGGAGACAGGCCTCGTTTCGTGAGGGGGCATGCACGTGCACTTTCCTTCCAGGCTTTAGCAGCAATGTCACGCTTCCCGTGGCGTGGATCAAAGGATCTGTGGTTTTCCCTCGAGGCTTTCCCTCGAGGCTTTCCCACAGGGCTGTCCCACGTGCCACCGTGGTGTGAGTCGATCCTCGGCGTGAAAGATGAGCCAGTGCAGGGCAAAGAGGTTCCTCTGGAATGGACTGAGACATCTGGGGGACTCTTGGAATGGTGGTACGACCATGGAGTTCCTCTCGCCTTTCCGGTTGAGAGTGCCTCCTCTTGAGATGCGACGGGAACGCAGGGAATTCTTTCCCGTTGAAAGCAGGGAAAGGTTCCCTCATCTCGAGCTACGAGGGGGAAACGGGGATCCTATGGATGTGGGCGGGACCATCGTGCTTCCTCTCGAGTGGAGACGGGTATGGCGGTGAACTTCTTGAGTCGCAGCAAGGGTGTGAAAGACCCTTTCGAAGTTCCAGAGGTTAGGTGTCATTAGTCTCCAGACGCCTCATCGGAAATAGGCCTCAGCTCGCCTGGAAGGGAGAACTTCCTGGATTTTCTCGAGTTGCGGCAGGTGCTCTCGAGTTACGACGAGGACCTCAGCGACCCGCCCTGGTGGCCTCAGGAGAGGCCAGTCCCCATGCGAGTTGCTAGGGGGCCACTCGGGATTCCTCTCCCGTCGATACCGGGGCCAAAAACCTTGTGTGGAGTCAGGGCCGGAACCGAGGATTCCTCTCAGGGGCTGACATGGATCTTTGGGTACTTCTGGAGTCTCCCCAGGGGAGTCAGGCCTCGTCTCGAGTGGGGGCATGCACGTGCGCTTTCCTTCCAGGCTGTAGCAGCAATGTCACGCTTCCCGTCGCGTGGATCAAAGGATCTGTGGTTTTCCCTCGAGGCTTTCGCTCGAGGCTTTCCCACAGGGCTGTCCCACGTGCCACCGTGGTTTGAGTCGATCCTCGGCGTGAAAGATGAGCCAGTGCAGGGCAAAGAGTTTCCTCTGGAATGGACTGAGAAATCTCGGAGACTCTTGGAATGGTGGTACGACCATGGAGTTCCTCTCATCTTTCCTGTTGAGAGTGCCTCCTCTTGAGATGCGACGGGAACGCCGGGAATTCTTTCCCGTTGAAAGCAGGGAAAGGATCCCTCATCTCGAGCTACGATTGGGAAACGGGGCTCCTTTGGATGTGGGCGGGACCATCGTGTTTCCTCTCGAGTGGAGACGGGTATGGCGGTGAACTTCTTGAGTTGCAGCAAGGGTGAGAAAGACCCTTTCGAAGTTCCAGAGGTTCGGTGTCATTAGTCTCCAGACGCCTCATCGGAAATAGGCCTCATCTCGCCTGGAAGGGAGAAGTTCCTGGATTTTCTCGAGTTACGGCAGCTGTTCTCGAGATACGATGGGGACCTCAGGGACCCGCCCTGGTGTCCTCAGGAAAGGCCAGTCCCCATGCGAGTTGCTCGGGGGCCTCTCGGGATTCCTCTCCCGTCGATACCGGGGCCAAAATCCTTCTGTGGAGTCAGGGCCGGAACCGAGGATTCCTCTCAGGGGCTGACATGGGTCTTTGGGTACTTCTGGAGTCTCCCCAGGGGGGTCAGGCCTCGTCTCGAGTGGGGGCATGCACGTGCGCCTTCCATCCAGGCTGTAGCAGCAATGTCACTCTTCCCGTAGCGTGGATCAAAGGATCTGTGGTTTTCCCTCGAGGCTTTCCCTCGAGGCTTTCCCACAGGGCTGTCTCACGTGCCACCGTTGTGTGAGTCGATCCTCGGCGTGAAAGATGAGCCAGTGCAGGGCAAAAAGGTTCCTCTGGATTGGACTGAGACATCTGGGGGACTCTTGGAATGGTGGTACGACCATGGAGTTCCTCTCGCCTTTCCTGTTGAGAGTGCCTCCTCTTGAGATGCGACGGGAACGCCGGGAAATCTTTCCCGTTGAAAGCAGGGAAAGGATCCCTCATCTCGAGCTACGAGGGGGAAACGGGGCTCCTCTGGATGTGGGCGGGACCATCGTGCTTCCTTTCGAGTGGAGACGGGTATGGCGGTGAAATTCTTGAGTTGCAGCAAGGGTGTGAAAGACCCTTTCGAAGTTCCAGAGGTTAGGTGTCATTAGTCTCCAGACGCCTCATCGGAAATAGGCCTCATTTCGCCTGGAAAGGAGAACTTCCTGGATTTTCTCGAGTTGCGGCAGGTGTTCTCGATTTACGACGGGGACCTCACGGACCCGCCCTGGTGGCCTAAGGAACGGCCAGTCCCCATGCTAGTTGCTAGGGGGCCTCTCGGGATTCCTCTCCCGTCGATACCGGGGCCAAAAACCTTGTGTGGAGTCAGGGCCGGAACCGAGGATTCCTCTCAGGGGCTGACATGGATCTTTGGGTACTTCTGGAGTCTCCCCAGGGGAGTCAGGCCTCGTGTCGTGTGGGGGCATGCACGTGCGCTTTCCTTCCAGGCTGTAGCAGCAATGTCACGCTTCCCGTGGCGTGGATCAAAGGATCTGTGGTTTTCCCTCGAGGCTATCCCTCGAGGCTTTCCCACAGGGCTGTCCCACGTGCCACCGTGGTGTGAGTCGATCCTCGGCGTGAAAGATCAGCCAGTGCAGGGCAAAGAGGTTCCTCTGTAGTGGACTGAGACATCTGGGGGACTCTTGGAATGGTGGTACGACCATGGAGTTCCTCTCGCCTTTCCTGTTGAGAGTGCCTCCTCTTGAGATGCGACGGGAACGCCGGGAATTCTTTCCCGTTGAAACCAGGGAAAGGATCCCTCATCTCGAGCTACGAGGGGGAAACGGGGCTCCTCTGGATGTGGGCGGGACGATCGTGCTTCCTCTCGAGTGGACACGGGTATGGCGCTGAACTTCTTGAGTTGCAGCAAGGGTGTGAAAGACCCTTTCGAAGTTCCAGAGGTTAGGTGTCATTCGTCTCCAAACGCCTCATCGGAAATAGGCCTCATCTCGCCTGGAAGGGAGAACTTCCTGGATATTCTCGAGTTGCGGCAGGTGTTCTCGAGTTACGCCGGGGACCTCAGGGACCCGCCCTGGTGGCCTCAGGAGAGGCCAGTCCCCATGCGAGTTGCTAGGGGGCCTCTCGGGATTCCTCTCCCGTCGATACTGGGGCAAAAACCTTGTGTGGAGTCAGGGCCGGAACCGAGGATTCCTCTCAGGGGCTGACATGGATCTTTGGGTACTTCTGGAGTCTCCCCAGGGGAGTCAGGCCTCGTCTCGAGTGGGGGCATGCACGTGCGCTTTCCTTCCAGGCTGTAGCAGCAATGTCACGCTTCCCGTCGCGTGGATCAAAGGATCTGTGGTTTTCCCTCGAGGCTTTCCCTCGAGGCTTTCCCACAGGGCTGTCCCACGTGCCACCGTGGTGTGAGTCGATCCTCGGCGTGAAAGATGAGCCAGTGCAGGGCAAAGAGGTTCCTCTGGAATGGACTGAGACATCTGGGGGACTCTTGGAATGGTGGTACGACCATGGAGTTCCTCTCGCCTTTCCTGTTGAGAGTGCCTCCTCTTGAGATGCGACGGGAACGCCGGGAATTCTTTCCCTTTGATAGCAGGGAAAGGATCCCTCATCTCGAGCTACGAGTGGGAAACGGGGCTCCTCTGGATGTGGGCGGGACCATCGTGTTTCCTCTCGAGTGCAGACGGGTATGGCGGTGAACTTCTTGAGTTGCAGCAAGGGTGAGAAAGACCCTTTCAAAGTTCCAGAGGTTCGGTGTCATTAGTCTCCAGACGCCTCATCGGAAATAGGCCTCATCTCGCCTGGAAGGGAGAACTTCCTGGATTTTCTCGAGTTGCGGCAGGTGTTCTTGAGATACGACGGGGACCTCAGGGACCCGCCCTGGTGTCCTCAGGAAAGGCCAGTCCCCATGCGAGTTGCTCGGGGGCCTCTCGGGATTCCTCTCCCGTCGATACCGGGGCCAAAATCCTTCTGTGGAGTCAGGGCCGGAACCGAGGATTCCTCTCCGGGGCTGACATGGGTCTTTGGGTACTTCTGGAGTCTCCCCAGGGGGGTCAGGCCTCCTCTCGAGTGGGAGCATGCACGTGCGCCTTCCTTCCAGGCTGTAGCAGCAATGTCACGCTTCCCGTCGCATGGATCAAAGGATCTGTGGTTTTCCCTCGAGGCTTTCCCTCGAGGCTTTCCCACAGGGCTGTCTCACGTGCCACCGTTGTGTGAGTCGATCCTCGGCGTGAAAGATGAGCCAGTGCAGGGCAAAAATGTTCCTCTGGAATGGACTGAGACATCTGGGGGACTCTTGGAATGGTGGTACGACCATGGAGTTACTCTCGCCTTTCCTGTTGAGAGTGCCTCCTCTTGAGATGCGACGGGAACGCCGGGAAATCTTTCCCGTTGAAAGCAGGGAAAGGATCCCTCATCTCGAGCTACGAGGGGGAAACGGGGCTCCTCTGGATGTGGGCGGGACGATCGTGCTTCCTTTCGAGTGGAGACGGGTATGGCGGTGAAATTCTTGAGTTGCAGCAAGGGTGTGAAAGACCCTTTCGAAGTTCCAGAGGTTAGGTGTCATTAGTCTCCAGACGCCTCATCGGAAATAGGCCTCATTTCGCCTGGAAAGGAGAACTTCCTGGATTTTCTCGAGTTGCGGCAGGTGTTCTCGATTTACGACGGGGACCTCACGGACCCGCCCTGGTGGCATAAGGAACGGCCAGTCCCCATGCTAGTTGCTAGGTGGCCTCTCGGGATTCCTCTCCCGTCGATACCGGGGCCAAAATCCTTGTGTGGAGTCAGGGCCGGAACCGAGGATTCCTCTCAGGGGATGACATGGATCTTTGGGTACTTCTGGAGTCTCCCCAGGGGAGTCAGGCCTCGTCTCGAGTGGGGGCATGCACGTGCGCTTTCCTTCCAGGCTGTAGCAGCAATGTCACGCTTCCCGTCGCGTGGATCAAAGGATCTGTGGTTTTCCCTCGAGGCTTTCGCTCGAGGCTTTCCCACAGGGCTGTCCCACGTGCCACGGTGGTGTGAGTCGATCCTCGGCGTGAAAGATGAGCCAGTGCAGGGCAAAGAGGTTCCTCTGGAATGGACTGAGACATCTGGGGGACTCTTGGAATGATGGTAAGACCATGGAGTTCCTCTCGCCTTTCCTGTTGAGAGTGCCTCCTCTTGAGATGCGACGGGAACGCCGGGAATTCTTTCCCGTTGAAAGCAGGGAAAGGATCCCTCATCTCGAGCTACGAGGGGGAAACTGGGCTCCTCTGGATGTGGGCGGGACCATGGTGCTTCCTCTCGAGTGGAGACGGGTATGGCGGTGAACTTCTTGAGTTGCAGCAAGGATGTGAAAGACCCTTTCGAAGTTCCAGAGTTTAGGTGTCATTAGTCTCCAGAGGCCTCATCGGAAATAGGCCTCATCTCGCCTGGAAGGGAGAACTTCCTGGATTTTCTCGAGTTGCGGCAGGTGTTCTCGAGTTACGACGGGGACCTCAGGGACCCGCCCTGGTGGCCTCAGGAGAGGCCAGTCCCCATGCGAGTTGCTAGGGGGCCTCTCGGGATTCCTCTCCCGTAGATACCGGGGCCAAAAACCTTGTGTGGAGTCAGGGCCGGAACCGAGGATTCCTCTCAGGGGCTGACATGGATCTTTGGGTACTTCTGGAGTCTCCCCAGGGGAGTCAGGCCTCGTCTCGAGTGGGGGCATGCACGTGCGCTTTCCTTCCAGGCTGTAGCAGCAATGTCACGCTTCCCGTGCCGTGGATCAAAGGATCTGTGGTTTTCCCTCGAGGCTTTCCCTCGAGGCTTTCCCACAGGGCTGTCCCACGTGCCACCGTGGTGTGAGTCGATCCTCGGCGTGAAAGATCAGCCAGTGCAGGGCAAAGAGGTTCCTCTGGAATGGACTGAGACATCTGGGGGACTCTTGGAATGGTGGTACGACCATGGAGTTCCTCTCGCCTTTCCTGTTAAGAGTGCCTCCTCTTGAGATGCGACGGGAACGCCGGGAATTCTTTCCCGTTGAAAGCAGGGAAAGGATCCCTCATCTCGAGCTACGAGGGGGAAACGGGGCTCCTCTGGATGTGGGCGGGACGATCGTGCTTCCTCTCGAGTGGACACGGGTATGGCGCTGAACTTCTTGAGTTGCAGCAAGGGTGTGAAAGACCCTTTCGAAGTTCCAGAGGTTAGGTGTCATTCGTCTCCAAACGCCTCATCGGAAATAGGCCTCATCTCGCCTGGAAGGGAGAACTTCCTGGATTTTCTCGAGTTGCGGCAGGTGTTCTCGAGTTACGACGGGGACCTCAGGGACCCGCCCTGGTGGCCTCAGGAGAGGCCAGTCCCCATGCGAGTTACTAGGGGGCCTCTCGGGATTCCTCTCCGGTCGATACCGGGGCAAAAAACCTTGTGTGGAGTCAGGGCCGGAACCGAGGATTCCTCTCAGGGGCTGAAATGGATCTTTGGGTACTTCTGGAGTCTACCCAGGGGAGTCAGGCCTCGTCTCGAGTGGGGGCATGCACGTGCGCTTTCCTTCCAGGCTGTAGCACCAATGTCACGCTTCCCGTAGCGTGGATCAAAGGATCTGTGGTTTTCCCTCGAGGCTTTCCCTCGAGGCTTTCCCACAGGGCTGTCCCACGTGCCACCGTGGTGTGAGTCGATCCTCGGCGTGAAAGATCAGCCAGTGCAGGGCAAAGAGGTTCCTCTGGAATGGACTGAGACATCTGGGGGACTCTTGGAATGGTGGTACGACCATGGAGTTCCTCTCGCCTTTCCTGTTGAGAGTGCCTCCTCTTGAGATGCGACGGGAACGCCGGGAATTCTTTCCCGTTGAAAGCAGGGAAAGGATCCCTCATCTCGAGCTACGAGGGGGAAACTGGGCTCCTCTGGATGTGGGCGGGACGATCGTGCTTCCTCTCGAGTGGACACGGGTATGGCGCTGAACTTCTTGAGTTGCAGCAAGGGTGTGAAAGACCCTTTCGAAGTTCCAGAGGTTAGGTGTCATTCGTCTCCAAACGCCTCATCGGAAATAGGCCTCATCTCGCCTGGAAGGGAGAACTTCCTGGATTTTCTCGAGTTGCGGCAGGTGTTCTCGAGTTACGACGGGGACCTCAGGGACCCGCCCTGGTGGCCTCAGGAGAGGCCAGTCCCCATGCGAGTTACTAGGGGGCCTCTCGGGATTCCTCTCCCATCGATACCGGGGCAAAAAACCTTGTGTGGAGTCAGGGCCGGAACCGAGGATTCCTCTCAGGGGCTGACATGGATCTTTGGGTACTTCTGGAGTCTCCCCAGGGGAGTCAGGCCTCGTCTCGAGTGGGGGCATGCACGTGCGCTTTCCTTCCAGGCTGTAGCAGCAATGTCACGCTTCCCGTCCCGTGGATCAAAGGATCTGTGGTTTTCCCTCGAGGTTTTCGCTCGAGGCTTTCCCACAGGGCTGTCCCACGTACCACGGTGGTGTGAGTCGATCCTCGGCGTGAAAGATGAGCCAGTGCAGGGCAAAGAGGTTCCTCTGAAATGGACTGAGACATCTGGGGGACTCTTGAAATGATGGTACGACCATGGAGTTCCTCTCGCCTTTCCTGTTGAGAGTGCCTCCTCTTGAGATGCGACGGGAACGCCGGGAATTCTTTCCCGTTGAAAGCAGGGAAAGGATCCCTCATCTCGAGCTCCGAGGGGGAAACGGGGCTCCTCTGGATGTGGGCGGGACCATCGTGCTTCCTCTCGAGTGGAGACGGGTATGGCGGTGAACTTCTTGAGTTGCAGCAAGCATGTGAAAGACCCTTTCGAAGTTCCAGAGGTTAGGTGTCATTAGTCTCCAGAGGCCTCATCGGATATAGGCCTCATCTCGCCTGGAAGGGAGAACTTCCTGGATTTTCTCGAGTTGCGGCAGGTGTTCTCGAGTTACGACGGGGACCTCAGGGACCCGCCGTGGTGGCCTCAGGAGAGGCCAGTCCCCATGCGAGTTGCTAGGGGGCCTCTCGGGATTCCTCTCCCGTCGATACCGGGGCCAAAAACCTTGTGTGGAGTCAGGGCCGGAACCGAGGATTCCTCTCAGGGGCTGACATGGATCTTTGGGTACTTCTGGAGTCTCCCCAGGGGAGTCAGGCCTCGTCTCGAGTGGGGGCATGCACGTGCGCTTTCCTTCCAGGCTGTAGCAGCAATGTCACGCTTCCCGTGGCGTGGATTAAAGGATCTGTGGTTTTCCCTCGAGGCTTTCCCTCGAGGCTTTCCCACAGGGCTGTCCCACGTGCCACCGTTGTGTGTGTCGATCCTCGGCGTGAAAGATGAGCCAGTGCAGGGCAAGGAGTTTCCTCTGGAATGGACTGAGACATCTGGGGGACTCTTGGAATGGTGGTACGACCATGGAGTTCCTCTCGCCTTTCCTGTTGAGAGTGCCTCCTCTTGAGATGCGACGGGAACGCCGGGAATTCTTTCCCGTTGAAAGCAGGGAAAGGATCCCTCATCTCGAGCTCCGAGGGGGAAACGGGGCTCCTCTGGATGTGGGCGGGACCATCGTGCTTCCTCTCGAGTGGAGACGGTATGGCGGTGAACTTCTTGAGTTGCAGCAAGGGTGTGAAAGACCCTTTCGAAGTTCCAGAGGTTAGGTGTCATTAGTCTCCAGACGCCTCATCGGAAATAGGCCTCATCTCGCCTGGAAGGGAGAACTTCCTGGATTTTCTCGAGTTGCGGCAGGTGTTCTCGAGTTACGACGGGGACCTCAGGGACCCGCCCTGGTGGCCTCAGGAGAGGCCAGTCCCCATGCGAGTTGCTAGGGGGCCTCTCGGGATTCCTCTCCCGTCGATACCGGGGCCAAAAACCTTGTGTGGAGTCAGGGCCGGAACCAAGGATTCCTCTCAGGGGCTGACATGGATCTTTGGGTACTTCTGGAGTCTCCCCAGGGGAGTCAGGCCTCGTCTCGAGTGGGGGCATGCACGTGCGCTTTCCTTCCAGGCTGTAGCACCAATGTCACGCTTCCCGTAGCGTGGATCAAAGGATCTGTGGTTTTCCCTCGAGGCTTTCCCTCGAGGCTTTCCCACAGGGCTGTCCCACGTGCCACCGTGGTGTGAGTCGATCCTCGGCGTGAAAGATCAGCCAGTGCAGGGCAAAGAGGTTCCTCTGGAATGGACTGAGACATCTGGGGGACTCTTGGAATGGTGGTACGACCATGGAGTTCCTCTCGCCTTTCCTGTTGAGAGTGCCTCCTCTTGAGATGCGACGGGAACGCCGGGAATTCTTTCCCGTTGAAAGCAGGGAAAGGATCCCTCATCTCGAGCTACGAGGGGGAAACTGGGCTCCTCTGGATGTGGGCGGGACGATCGTGCTTCCTCTCGAGTGGACACGGGTATGGCGCTGAACTTCTTGAGTTGCAGCAAGGGTGTGAAAGACCCTTTCGAAGTTCCAGAGGTTAGGTGTCATTCGTCTCCAAACGCCTCATCGGAAATAGGCCTCATCTCGCCTGGAAGGGAGAACTTCCTGGATTTTCTCGAGTTGCGACAGGTGTTCTCGAGTTACGACGGGGACCTCAGGGACCCGCCCTGGTGGCCTCAGGAGAGGCCAGTCCCCATGCGAGTTGCTAGGGGGCCTCTCGGGATTCCTCTCCCATCGATACTGGGGCAAAAACCTTGTGTGGAGTCAGGGCCGGAACCGAGGATTCCTCTCAGGGGCTGACATGGATCTATGGGTACTTCTGGAGTCTCCCCAGGGGAGTCAGGCCTCGTCTCGAGTGGGGGCATGCACGTGCGCTTTCCTTCCAGGCTGTAGCAGCAATGTCACGCTTCCCGTCGCGTGGATCAAAGGATCTGTGGTTTTCCCTCGAGGCTTTCCCTCGAGGCTTTCCCACAGGGCTGTCCCACGTGCCACCGTGGTGTGAGTCGATCCTCGGCGTGAAAGATGAGCCAGTGCAGGGCAAAGAGGCTCCTCTGGAATGGACTGAGACATCTGGGGGACTCTTGGAATGGTGGTACGACCATGGAGTTCCTCTCGCCTTTCCTGTTGAGAGTGCCTCCTCTTGAGATGCGACGGGAACGCCGGGAATTCTTTCCCGTTGAAAGCAGGGAAAGGATCCCTCATCTCGAGCTACGAGGGGGAAACGGGGCTCCTCTGGATGTGGGCGGGACCATCGTGCTTCCTCTCGAGTGGAGACGGGTATGGCGGTGAACTTCTTGAGTTGCAGCAAGGGTGTGAAAGACCCTTTCGAAGTTCCAGAGGTTAGGTGTCATTTGTCTCCAGAGGCCTCATCGGAAATAGGCCTCATCTCGCCTGGAAGGGAGAACTTCCTGGATTTTCTCGAGTTGCGGCAGGTGTTCTCGAGTTACGACGGGGACCTCAGGGACCCGCCCTGGTGGCCTCAGGAGAGGCCAGTCCCCATGCGAGTTGCTAGGGGCCCTCTCGGGATTCCTCTCCCGTCGATACCGGGGCCAAAAACCTTGTGTGGAGTCAGGGCCGGAACCGAGGATTCCTCTCAGGGGCTGACATGGATCTTTGGGTACTTCTGGAGTCTCCCCAGGGGAGTCAGGCCTCGTCTCGAGTGGGGGCATGCACGTGCGCTTTCCTTCCAGGCTGTAGCAGCAATGTCACGCTTCCCGACGCGTGGATCAAAGGATCTGTGGCTTTCCCTCGAGGCTTTCCCTCGAGGCTTTCCCACAGGGCTGTCCCACGTGCCACCGTGGTGTGAGTCGATCCTCGGCGTGAAAGATGAGCCAGTGCAGGGCAAAGAGGCTCCTCTGGAATGGACTGAGACATCTGGGGGACTCTTGGAATGGTGGTACGACCATGGAGTTCCTCTCGCCTTTCCTGTTGAGCGTGCCTCCTCTTGAGATGCGACGGGAACGCCGGGAATTCTTTCCCGTTGAAAGCAGGGAAAGGATCCCTCATCTCGAGCTACGAGGGGGAAACGGGGCTCCTCGGGATGTGGGCGGGACCATCGTGCTTCCTCTCGAGTGGACACGGGTATGTCGGTGAACTTCTTGAGTTGCAGCAAGGGTGTGAAAGACCCTTTCGAAGTTCCAGAGGTTAGGTGTCATTAGTCTCCAGACGCCTCATCGGAAATAGGCCTCATCTAGCCTGGAAGGGAGAACTTCCTGGATTTTCTCGAGGTGCGGCAGATGTTCTCGAGTTACGACGGGTACCACAGGGACCGCCCTGATGGCCTCAGGAGAGGCCAGTCCCAATGCGAGTTGCTAGGGGGCCTCTCGGGATTCCTCTCCCGTCGATACCGGGGCCAAAAACCTGGTGTGGAGTCAGGGCCGGAACCGAGGATTCCTCTCAGGGGCTGACATGGATCTTTGGGTACTTCTGGAGTCTCCCCAGGGGAGTCAGGCCTCGTCTCGAGTGGGGGCATGCACGTGCGCTTTCCTTCCAGGCTGTAGCAGCAATGTCAAGCTTCCTGTCGCGTGGATCAAAGGATCTGTGGTTTTCCCTCGAGGCTTTCCCTCGAGGCTTTCCCACAGGGCTGTCCCACGTACCACCGTGGTGTGGGTCGATCCTCGGCGTGAAAGATGAGCCAGTGCAGGGCAAAGAGGTTCCTCTGGAATGGACTGAGACATCTGGGGGACTCTTGGAATGGCGGTACGACCATGGAGTTCCTCTCGCCTTTCCAGTTGAGAGTGCCTCCTCTTGAGATGCGACGGGAATGCCGGGAATTCTTTCCCGTTGAAAGCAGGGAAAGGATCCCTCATCTCAAGCTACGAGGGGGAAACGGGGCTCCTCTGGATGTGGGCGGGACCATCGTGCTTCCTCTCGTGTGGAAACGGGTTTGGCGGTAAACTTCTTGAGTTGCAGCAAGGGTGTGAAAGACACTTTCGAAGTTCCAGAGGTTAGGTGTCATTAGTCTCCAGACGCCTCATCGGAAATAGGCCTCATCTCGCCTGGAAGGGAGAACTTCCTGGATTTTCTCGAGTTGCGGCAGGTGTTCCCGAGTTACGACGGGGACCTCAGGGACCCGCCCTGGTGGCCTCAGGAGAGGCCAGTCCCCATGCGAGTTGCTAGGGGGCCTCTCGGGATTCCTCTCCCGTCGATACCGGGGCCAAAAACCTGGTGTGGAGTCAGGGCCGGAACCGAGGATTCCTCTCAGGGGCTGACATGGATCTTTGGGTACTTCTGGAGTCTCCCCAGGGGAGTCAGGCCTCGTCTCGAGTGGGGGCATGCACGTGCGCTTTCCTTCCAGGCTGTAGCAGCAATGTCACGCTTCCCGACGCGTGGATCAAAGGATCTGTGGCTTTCCCTCGAGGCTTTCCCTCGAGGCTTTCCCACAGGGCTGTCCCACGTGCCACCGTGGTGTGAGTCGATCCTCGGCGTGAAAGATGAGCCAGTGCAGGGCAAAGAGGCTCCTCTGGAATGGACTGAGACATCTGGGGGACTCTTGGAATGGTGGTACGACCATGGAGTTCCTCTCGCCTTTCCTGTTGAGCGTGCCTCCTCTTGAGATGCGACGGGAACGCCGGGAATTCTTTCCCGTTGAAAGCAGGGAAAGGATCCCTCATCTCGAGCTCCGAGGGGGAAACGGGGCTCCTCTGGATGTGGGCGGGACCATCGTGCTTCCTCTCGAGTGGAGACGGGTATGGCGGTGAACTTCTTGAGTTGCAGCAAGGGTGTGAAAGACCCTTTCGAAGTTCCAGAGTTTAGGTGTCATTAGTCTCCAGACGCCTCATCGGAAATAGGCCTCATCTCGCCTGGAAGGGAGAATTTCCTGGATTTTCTCGAGTTTCGGCAGGTGTTCTCGAGTTACGACGGGGACCTCAGGGACCCGCCCTGGTGGCCTCAGGAGAGGCCAGTCCCCATGCGAGTTGCTAGGGGGCCTCTCGGGATTCCTCTCCCGTCGATACCGGGGTCAAAAACCTTGTGTGGAGTCAGGGCCGGAACCGAGGATTCCTCTCAGGGGCTGACATGGATCTTTGGGTACTTCTGGAGTCTCCCCAGGGGAGTCAGGCCTCGTCTCGAGTGGGGGCATGCACGTGCGCTTTCCTTCCAGGCTGTAGCAGCAATGTCACGCTTCCCGTGGCGTGGATCAAAGGATCTGTGGTTTTCCCTCGAGGCTTTCCCTCGAGGCTTTCCCACAGGGCTGTCCCACGTGCCACCGTTGTGTGTGTCGATCCTCGGCGTGAAAGATGAGCCAGTGCAGGGCAAGGAGGTTCCTCTGGAATGGACTGAGACATCTGGGGGACTCTTGGAATGGTGGTACGACCATGGAGTTCCTCTCGCCTTTCCTGTTGAGAGTGCCTCCTCTTGAGATGCGACGGGAACGCCGGGAATTCTTTCCCGTTGAAAGCAGGGAAAGGATCCCTCATCTCAAGCTCCGAGGGGGAAACGGGGCTCCTCTGGATGTGGGCGGGACCATCGTGCTTCCTCTCGAGTGGAGACGGTATGGCAGTGAACTTCTTGAGTTGCAGCAAGGGTGTGAAAGACCCTTTCGAAGTTCCAGAGGTTAGGTGTCATTAGTCTCCAGACGCCTCATCGGAAATAGGCCTCATCTCGCCTGGAAGGGAGAACTTCCTGGATTTTCTCGAGTTGCGGCAGGTGTTCTCGAGTTACGACGGGGACCTCAGGGACCCGCCCTGGTGGCCTCAGGAGAGGCCAGTCCCCATGCGAGTTGCTAGGGGGCCTCTCGGGATTCCTCTCCCGTCGATACCGGGGCCAAAAACCTTGTGTGGAGTCAGGGCCGGAACCAAGGATTCCTCTCAGGGGCTGACATGGATCTTTGGGTACTTCTGGAGTCTCCCCAGGGGAGTCAGGCCTCGTCTCGAGTGGGGGCATGCACGTGCGCTTTCCTTCCAGGCTGTAGCACCAATGTCACGCTTCCCGTAGCGTGGATCAAAGGATCTGTGGTTTTCCCTCGAGGCTTTCCCTCGAGGCTTTCCCACAGGGCTGTCCCACGTGCCACCGTGGTGTGAGTCGATCCTCGGCGTGAAAGATCAGCCAGTGCAGGGCAAAGAGGTTCCTCTGGAATGGACTGAGACATCTGGGGGACTCTTGGAATGGTGGTACGACCATGGAGTTCCTCTCGCCTTTCCTGTTGAGAGTGCCTCCTCTTGAGATGCGACGGGAACGCCGGGAATTCTTTCCCGTTGAAAGCAGGGAAAGGATCCCTCATCTCGAGCTACGAGGGGGAAACTGGGCTCCTCTGGATGTGGGCGGGACGATCGTGCTTCCTCTCGAGTGGACACGGGTATGGCGCTGAACTTCTTGAGTTGCAGCAAGGGTGTGAAAGACCCTTTCGAAGTTCCAGAGGTTAGGTGTCATTCGTCTCCAAACGCCTCATCGGAAATAGGCCTCATCTCGCCTGGAAGGGAGAACTTCCTGGATTTTCTCGAGTTGCGGCAGGTGTTCTCGAGTTACGACGGGGACCTCAGGGACCCGCCCTGGTGGCCTCAGGAGAGGCCAGTCCCCATGCGAGTTACTAGGGGGCCTCTCGGGATTCCTCTCCGGTCGATACCGGGGCAAAAAACCTTGTGTGGAGTCAGGGCCGGAACCGAGGATTCCTCTCAGGGGCTGACATGGATCTTTGGGTACTTCTGGAGTCTCCCCAGGGGAGTCAGGCCTCGTCTCGAGTGGGGGCATGCACGTGCGCTTTCCTTCCAGGCTGTAGCACCAATGTCACGCTTCCCGTAGCGTGGATCAAAGGATCTGTGGTTTTCCCTCGAGGCTTTCCCTCGAGGCTTTCCCACAGGGCTATCCCACGTGCCACCGTGGTGTGAGTCGATCCTCGGCGTGAAAGATCAGCCAGTGCAGGGCAAAGAGGTTCCTCTGGAATGGACTGAGACATCTGGGGGACTCTTGGAATGGTGGTACGACCATGGAGTTCCTCTCGCCTTTCCTGTTGAGAGTGCCTCCTCTTGAGATGCGACGGGAACGCCGGGAATTCTTTCCCGTTGAAAGCAGGGAAAGGATCCCTCATCTCGAGCTACGAGGGGGAAACTGGGCTCCTCTGGATGTGGGCGGGACGATCGTGCTTCCTCTCGAGTGGACACGGGTATGGCGCTGAACTTCTTGAGTTGCAGCAAGGGTGTGAAAGACCCTTTCGAAGTTCCAGAGGTTAGGTGTCATTCGTCTCCAAACGCCTCATCGGAAATAGGCCTCATCTCGCCTGGAAGGGAGAACTTCCTGGATTTTCTCGAGTTGCGGCAGGTGTTCTCGAGTTACGACGGGGACCTCAGGGACCCGCCCTGGTGGCCTCAGGAGAGGCCAGTCCCCATGCGAGTTACTAGGGGGCCACTCGGGATTCCTCTCCGGTCGATACCGGGGCAAAAAACCTTGTGTGGAGTCAGGGCCGGAACCGAGGATTCCTCTCAGGGGCTGACATGGATCTTTGGGTACTTCTGGAGTCTCCCCAGGGGAGTCAGGCCTCGTCTCGAGTGGGGGCATGCACGTGCGCTTTCCTTCCAGGCTGTAGCACCAATGTCACGCTTCCCGTAGCGTGGATCAAAGGATCTGTGGTTTTCCCTCGAGGCTTTCCCTCGAGGCTTTCCCACAGGGCTATCCCACGTGCCACCGTGGTGTGAGTCGATCCTCGGCGTGAAAGATCAGCCAGTGCAGGGCAAAGAGGTTCCTCTGGAATGGACTGAGACATCTGGGGGACTCTTGGAATGGTGGTACGACCATGGAGTTCCTCTCGCCTTTCCTGTTGAGAGTGCCTCCTCTTGAGATGCGACGGGAACGCCGGGAATTCTTTCCCGTTGAAAGCAGGGAAAGGATCCCTCATCTCGAGCTACGAGGGGGAAACTGGGCTCCTCTGGATGTGGGCGGGACGATCGTGCTTCCTCTCGAGTGGACACGGGTATGGCGCTGAACTTCTTGAGTTGCAGCAAGGGTGTGAAAGACCCTTTCGAAGTTCCAGAGGTTAGGTGTCATTCGTCTCCAAACGCCTCATCGGAAATAGGCCTCATCTCGCCTGGAAGGGAGAACTTCCTGGATTTTCTCGAGTTGCGGCAGGTGTTCTCGAGTTACGACGGGGACCTCAGGGACCCGCCCTGGTGGCCTCAGGAGAGGCCAGTCCCCATGCGAGTTACTAGGGGGCCTCTCGGGATTCCTCTCCCATCGATACCGGGGCAAAAAACCTTGTGTGGAGTCAGGGCCGGAACCGAGGATTCCTCTCAGGGGCTGACATGGATCTTTGGGTACTTCTGGAGTCTCCCCAGGGGAGTCAGGCCTCGTCTCGAGTGGGGGCATGCACGTGCGCTTTCCTTCCAGGCTGTAGCAGCAATGTCACGCTTCCCGTCGCGTGGATCAAAGGATCTGTGGTTTTCCCTCGAGGTTTTCGCTCGAGGCTTTCCCACAGGGCTGTCCCACGTACCACGGTGGTGTGAGTCGATCCTCGGCGTGAAAGATGAGCCAGTGCAGGGCAAAGAGGTTCCTCTGGAATGGACTGAGACATCTGGGGGACTCTTGGAATGATGGTACGACCATGGAGTTCCTCTCGCCTTTCCTGTTGAGAGTGCCTCCTCTTGAGATGCGACGGGAACGCCGGGAATTCTTTCCCGTTGAAAGCAGGGAAAGGATCCCTCATCTCGAGCTCCGAGGGGGAAACTGGGCTCCTCTGGATGTGGGCGGGACCATCGTGCTTCCTCTCGAGTGGAGACGGGTATGGCGGTGAACTTCTTGAGTTGCAGCAAGCATGTGAAAGACCCTTTCGAAGTTCCAGAGGTTAGGTGTCATTAGTCTCCAGAGGCCTCATCGGATATAGGCCTCATCTCGCCTGGAAGGGAGAACTTCCTGGATTTTCTCGAGTTGCGGCAGGTGTTCTCGAGTTACGACGGGGACCTCAGGGACCCGCCCTGGTGGCCTCAGGAGAGGCCAGTCCCCATGCGAGTTGCTAGGGGGCCTCTCGGGATTCCTCTCCCGTCGATACCGGGGCCAAAAACCTTGTGTGGAGTCAGGGCCGGAACCGAGGATTCCTCTCAGGGGCTGACATGGATCTTTGGGTACTTCTGGAGTCTCCCCAGGGGAATCAGGCCTCGTCTCGAGTGGGGGCATGCACGTGCGCTTTCCTTCCAGGCTGTAGCAGCAATGTCACGCTTCCCGTGGCGTGGATCAAAGGATCTGTGGTTTTCCCTCGAGGGTTTCCCTCGAGGCTTTCCCACAGGGCTATCCCACGTGCCACCGTTGTGTGTGTCGATCCTCGGCGTGAAAGATGAGCCAGTGCCGGGCAAGGAGGTTCCTCTGGAATGGACTGAGACATCTGGGGGACTCTTGGAATGGTGGTACGACCATGGAGTTCCTCTCGCCTTTCCTGTTGAGAGTGCCTCCTCTTGAGATGCGACGGGAACGCCGGGAATTCTTTCCCGTTGAAAGCAGGGAAAGGATCCCTCATCTCGAGCTCCGAGGGGGAAACGGGGCTCCTCTGGATGTGGGCGGGACCATCGTGCTTCCTCTCGAGTGGAGACGGTATGGCGGTGAACTTCTTGAGTTGCAGCAAGGGTGTGAAAGACCCTTTCGAAGTTCCAGAGGTTAGGTGTCATTAGTCTCCAGACGCCTCATCGGAAATAGGCCTCATCTCGCCTGGAAGGGAGAACTTCCTGGATTTTCTCGAGTTGCGGCAGGTGTTCTCGAGTTACGACGGGGACCTCAGGGACCCGCCCTGGTGGCCTCAGGAGAGGCCAGTCCCCATGCGAGTTGCTAGGGGGCCTCTCGGGATTCCTCTCCCGTCGATACCGGGGCCAAAAACCTTGTGTGGAGTCAGGGCCGGAACCAAGGATTCCTCTCAGGGGCTGACATGGATCTTTGGGTACTTCTGGAGTCTCCCCAGGGGAGTCAGGCCTCGTCTCGAGTGGGGGCATGCACGTGCGCTTTCCTTCCAGGCTGTAGCACCAATGTCACGCTTCCCGTAGCGTGGATCAAAGGATCTGTGGTTTTCCCTCGAGGCTTTCCCTCGAGGCTTTCCCACAGGGCTGTCCCACGTGCCACCGTGGTGTGAGTCGATCCTCGGCGTGAAAGATCAGCCAGTGCAGGGCAAAGAGGTTCCTCTGGAATGGACTGAGACATCTGGGGGACTCTTGGAATGGTGGTACGACCATGGAGTTCCTCTCGCCTTTCCTGTTGAGAGTGCCTCCTCTTGAGATGCGACGGGAACGCCGGGAATTCTTTCCCGTTGAAAGCAGGGAAAGGATCCCTCATCTCGAGCTACGAGGGGGAAACTGGGCTCCTCTGGATGTGGGCGGGACGATCGTGCTTCCTCTCGAGTGGACACGGGTATGGCGCTGAACTTCTTGAGTTGCAGCAAGGGTGTGAAAGACCCTTTCGAAGTTCCAGAGGTTAGGTGTCATTCGTCTCCAAACGCCTCATCGGAAATAGGCCTCATCTCGCCTGGAAGGGAGAACTTCCTGGATTTTCTCGAGTTGCGACAGGTGTTCTCGAGTTACGACGGGGACCTCAGGGACCCGCCCTGGTGGCCTCAGGAGAGGCCAGTCCCCATGCGAGTTGCTAGGGGGCCTCTCGGGATTCCTCTCCCATCGATACTGGGGCAAAAACCTTGTGTGGAGTCAGGGCCGGAACCGAGGATTCCTCTCAGGGGCTGACATGGATCTTTGGGTACTTCTGGAGTCTCCCCAGGGGAGTCAGGCCTCGTCTCGAGTGGGGGCATGCACGTGCGCTTTCCTTCCAGGCTGTAGCAGCAATGTCACGCTTCCCGTCGCGTGGATCAAAGGATCTGTGGTTTTCCCTCGAGGCTTTCCCTCGAGGCTTTCCCACAGGGCTGTCCCACGTGCCACCGTGGTGTGAGTCGATCCTCGGCGTGAAAGATGAGCCAGTGTAGGGCAAAGAGGTTCCTCTGGAATGGACTGAGACATCTGGGGGACTCTTGGAATGGTGGTACGACCATGGAGTTCCTCTCGCCTTTCCTGTTGAGAGTGCCTCCTCTTGAGATGCGACGGGAACGCCGGGAATTCTTTCCCGTTGAAAGCAGGGAAAGGATCCCCCATCTCGAGCTCCGAGGGGGAAACGGGGCTCCTCTGGATGTGGGCGGGACCATCGTGCTTCCTCTCGAGTGGAGACGGTATGGCGGTGAACTTCTTGAGTTGCAGCAAGGGTGTGAAAGACCCTTTCGAAGTTCCAGAGGTTAGGTGTCATTAGTCTCCAGACGCCTCATCGGAAATAGGCCTCATCTCGCCTGGAAGGGAGAACTTCCTGGATTTTCTCGAGTTGCGGCAGGTGTTCTCGAGTTACGACGGGGACCTCAGGGACCCGCCCTGGGGGCCTCAGGAGAGGCCAGTCCCCTTGCGAGTTGCTAGGGGGCCTCTCGGGATTCCTCTCCCGTCGATACCGGGGCCAAAAACCTTGTGTGGAGTCAGGGCCGGAAACAAGGATTCCTCTCAGGGGCTGACATGGATCTTTGGGTACTTCTGGAGTCTCCCCAGGGGAGTCAGGCCTCGTCTCGAGTGGGGGCATGCACGTGCGCTTTCCTTCCAGGCTGTAGCACCAATGTCACGCTTCCCGTAGCGTGGATCAAAGGATCTGTGGTTTTCCCTCGAGGCTTTCCCTCGAGGCTTTCCCACAGGGCTGTCCCACGTGCCACCGTGGTGTGAGTCGATCCTCGGCGTGAAAGATCAGCCAGTGAAGGGCAAAGAGGTTCCTCTGGAATGGACTGAGACATCTGGGGGACTCTTGGAATGGTGGTACGACCATGGAGTTCCTCTAGCCTTTCCTGTTGAGAGTGCCTCCTCTTGAGATGCGACGGGAACGCCAGGAATTCTTTCCCGTTGAAAGCAGGGAAAGGATCCCTCATCTCGAGCTACGAGGGGGAAACAGGGCTCTTCTGGATGTGGGCGGGACGATCGTGCTTCCTCTCCAGTGGACACGGGTATGTCGGTGAACTTCTTGAGTTGCAGCAAGGGTGTGAAAGACCCTTTCGAAGTTCCAGAGGTTAGGTGTCATTCGTCTCCAAACGCCTCATCGGAAATAGGCCTCATCTCGCCTGGAAGGGAGAACTTCCTGGATTTTCTCGAGTTGCGGCAGGTGTTCTCGAGTTACGACGGGGACCTCAGGGACCCGCCCTGGTGGCCTCAGGTACGGCCAGTCCCCATGCGAGTTGCTAGGGGGCCTCTCGGGATTCCTCTCCCGTCGATACCGGGGCCAAAAACCTTGTGTGGAGTCAGGGCCGGAACCGAGGATTCCTCTCAGGGGCTGACATGGATCTTTGGGTACTTCTGGAGTCTCCCCAGGGGAGTCAGGCCTCGTCTCGAGTGGGGGCATGCACGTGCGCTTTCCTTCCAGGCTGTAGCAGCAATGTCACGCTTCCCGTCGCGTGGATCAAAGGATCTGTGATTTTCCCTCGAGGCTTTCGCTCGAGGCTTTCCCACAGGGCTGTCCCACGTGCCACCGTGGTGTGAGTCGATCCTCGGAGTGAAAGATGAGCCAGTGCAGGGCAAAGAGGCTCCTCTGGAATGGACTGAGACATCTGGGGGACTCTTGGAATGGTGGTACGACCATGGAGTTCCTCTCGCCTTTCCTGTTGAGAGTGCCTCCTCTTGAGATGCGACGGGAACGCCGGGAATTCTTTCCCGTTGAAAGCAGGGAATGGATCCCTCATCTCGAGCTCCGAGGGGGAAACGGGGCTCCTCTGGATGTGGGCGGGACCATCGTGCTTCCTCTCGAGTGGAGACGGGTATGGCGGTGAACTTCTTGAGTTGCAGCAAGGGTGTGAAAGACCCTTTCGAAGTTCCAGAGGTTAGGTGTCATTTGTCTCCAGAGGCCTCATCGGAAATAGGCCTCATCTCGCCTGGAAGGGAGAAGTTCCTGGATTTTCTCGAGTTGCGGCAGGTGTTCTCGAGTTACGACGGGGACCTCAGGGACCCGCCGTGGTGGCCTCAGGAGAGGCCAGTCCCCATGCGAGTTGCTAGGGGGCCTCTCGGGATTCCTCTCCCGTCGATACCGGGGCCAAAAACCTTGTGTGGAGTCAGGGCCGGAACCGAGGATTCATCTCAGGGGCTGACATGGATCTTTGGGTACTTCTGGAGTCTCCCCAGGGGAGTCAGGCCTCGTCTCGAGTGGGGGCATGCACGTGCGCTTTCCTTCCAGGCTGTAGCAGCAATGTCACGCTTCCCGTCGCGTGGATCAAAGAATCTGTGGTTTTCCCTCGAGGCTTTCCCTCGAGGCTTTCCCACAGGGCTGTCCCACGTGCCACCGTGGTGTGAGTCGATCCTCGGCGTGAAAGATGAGCCAGTGCAGGGCAAAGAGGCTCCTCTGGAATGGACTGAGACATCTGGGGGACTCTTGGCATGGTGGTACGACCATGGAGTTCCTCTCGCCTTTCCTGTTGAGAGTGCCTCCTCTTGAGATGCGACGGGAACGCCGGGAATTCTTTCCCTTTGAAAGCAGGGAAAGGATCCCTCATCTCGAGCTCCGAGGGGGAAACGGGGCTCCTCTGGATGTGGGCGGGACCATCGTGCTTCCTCTCGAGTGGAGACGGGTATGGAGGTGAACTTCTTGAGTTGCATCAAGGGTGTGAAAGACCCTTTCGAAGTTCCAGAGGTTTGTTGTCATTTGTCTCCAGACGCCTCATCGGAAATAGGCCTCAATCGCCTGGAAGGGAGAACTTCCTGGATTTTCTCGAGTTGCGGCAGGTGTTCTCGAGTTACGACGGGGACCTCAGGGACCCGCCCTGGTGGCCTCAGGAGAGGCCAGTCCCCATGCGAGATGCTAGGGGGCCTCTCGGGATTCCTCTCCCGTCGATACCGGGGCCAAAAACCTTGTGTGGAGTCAGGGCCGGAACCGAGGATTCCTCTCAGGGGCTGACATGGATCTTTGGGTACTTGTGGAGTCTCCCCAGGGGAGTCAGGCCTCGTCTCGAGTGGGGGCATGCACGTGCGCTTTCCTTCCAGGCTGTAGCAGCAATGTCACGCTTCCCGTCGCGTGGATCAAAGGATCTGTGGTTTTCCCTCGAGGCTTTCCTTCGTGGCTTTCCCACAGGGCTATCCCACGTGCCACCGTGGTGTGAGTCGATCCTCGGCGTGAAAGATGAGCCAGTGCAGGGCAAAGAGCCTCCTCTGGAATGGACTGAGACATCTGGGGGACTCTTGGAATGGTGGTACGACCATGGAGTTCCTCTCGCCTTTCCTGTTGAGAGTGCCTCCTCTTGAGATGTGACGGGAACGCCGGGAATTATTTCCCGTTGATAGCAGGGAAAGGATCCCTCATCTCGAGCTACGAGGGGGAAACGGGGCTCCTCTGGATGTGGGCGGGACCATCGTGCTTCCTCTCGAGTGGAGACGGGTAAGGCGGTGAACTTCTTGAGTTGCAGCAAGGGTGTGAAAGACCCTTTCGAAGTTCCAGAGGTTCGGTGTCATTAGTCTCAAGACGCCTCATCGGAAATAGGCCTCATCTCGCCTGGAAGGGAGAACTTCCTGGATTTTCTCGAGTTGCGTCAGGTGTTCTCGAGTTACGACGGGGACCTCAGGGATCCGCCCTGGTGGCCTCAGGAAAGGCCAGTCCCCATGGGAGTTCCTAGGGGGCCTTTCGGGATTCCTCTCCCGTCGATACCGGGGCCAAAATCCTTGTGTGGAGTCAGGGCCGGAAAGGAGGATTCCTCTAAGGGGCTGACATGGATCTTTGGGTCTTTCTGGAGTCTCCCCAGGGGAGTCAGGCCTCGTCTCGAGTGGGGGCATGCACGTGCGCTTTCCTTCCAGGCTGTAGCAGCAATGTCACACTTCCCGTCGCGTGGATCAAAGGATCTGTGGTTTTCCCTCTAGGCTTTCCCTCGAGGCTATCCCACAGGGCTGTCCCACGTGCCACCGTGGTGTGAGTCGATCTTCGGCATGAAAGATGAGTCAGTGCAGGGCAAAGAGGTTCCTCTGGAATAGACTGAAACATCTGGGGGACTCTTGGAATGGTGGTACGACCATGGAGTTCCTCTCGTCTTTCCTGTTGAGAGTGCCTCCTCTTGAGATGCGACGGGAACGCCGAAAATACTTTCCCGTTGATAGCAGGGAAAGGATCCCTCATCTCGAGCTACGAGGGGCAAACGGGGCTCCTCTGGATGTGGGCGGGACCATCATGTTTCCTCTCGAGTGGAGACGGATATGGCGGTGAACTTCTTGAGTTGCAGCAAGGGTGTGAAAGACCCTTTCGAAGTTCCAGAGGTTCCGTGTCATTAGTCTCCAGACGCCTCATCGGAAATAGGCCTCATCTCGCCTGGAAGGGAGAACTTCCTGGATTTTCTCGAGTTGCGGCAGGTGTTCTCGAGTTACGACGGGGACCTCAGGGACCCGCCCTGGTGGCCTCAGGAAAGGCCAATCCCCATGCGAGTTGCTCGGGGGCCTCTCAGGATTCCTCTCCTGTCGATACCGGGGCCAAAAAACTTGTGTGGAGTCAGGGCCGGAACCGAGGATTCCTCTCAGGGGCTGACATGGATCTTTGGGTACTTTTGGAGTCTCCCCAGGGGAGTCAGGCCTTGTCTCGAGTGGGGGCATGCAAGTGCGCTTTCCTTCCAGGCTGTAGCAGCAATGTCTCGGTTCCCGTCGCGTGGATCAAAGGATCTGTGGTTTTCCCTCGAGGCTTTCCCACAGGGCTGTCCCACGTGCCACCGTGGTGTGAGTCGATTCTCGGCGTGAAAGATGAGACAGTGCAGGGCAAAGAGGTTCCTCTGGATTGGACTGAGACATCTGGGGGACTCTTGGAATGGTGGTAGGACCATGGAGTTCCTCTCGCCTTTCCTGTTGAGAGTGCCTCCTCTTGAGATGCGACGGGAACGCCGGGAATTCTTTCCCTTTGAAAGCAGGGAAAGGATCCCTCATCTCGAGCTACGAGGGGGAAACGGGGCTCCTCTGGATGTGGGCGGGACCATCGTGTTTCCTCTCGAGTGGAGACGGGTATGGCGGTGAACTTCTTGAGTTGCAGCAAGGGTGTGAAAGACCCTTTCGAAGTTCCAGAGGTTCGGTGTCATTAGTCTCCAGACGCCTCATCGGAAATAGGCCTCAACTCGCCTGGAAGGGAGAACTTCCTGGATTTTCTCGAGTTGCGGCAGGTGTTCTCGAGTTTCGACGGGGACCTCAGGGACCCGCCCTGGTGTCCTCAGGAAAGGCCAGTCCCCATGCGAGTTGCTCGGGGGCCTCTCGGGATTCCTCTCCCGTCGATACTGGGGCAAAAACCTTGTGTGGAGTCAGGGCCGGAACCGAGGATTTCTCTCAGGGCCTGACATGATTCTTTGGGTACTTCTGGAGTCTCCCCAGGGGAGTCAGGCCTCGTCTCGAGTGGGGGCATGCACGTGCGCTTTCCTTCCAGGCTGTAGCAGCAATGTCACGCTTCCCGTCGCGTGGATCAAAGGATCTGTGGTTTTCCCTCGAGGCTTTCCCTCGAAGCTTTCCCACAGGGCTGTCCCACGTGCCACCGTGGTGTGAGTCGATCCTCGGCGTGAAAGATGAGCCAGTGCAGGGCAAAGAGGCTCCTCTGGAATGGACTGAGACATCTGGGGGACTCTTGGAATGGTGGTACGACCATGGAGTTCCTCTCGCCTTTCCTGTTGAGAGTGCCTCCTCTTGAGATGCGACGGGAACGCCGGGAATTCTTTCCCGTTGAAAGCAGGGAAAGGATCCCTCATCTCGAGCTACGAGGGGGAAACGGGGCTCCTCTGGATGTGGGCGGGACCATCGTGCTTCCTCTCGAGTGGAGACGGGTATGGCGGTGAACTTCTTGAGTTGCAGCAAGGGTGTGAAAGACCCTTTCGAAGTTCCAGAGGTTAGGTGTCATTTGTCTCCAGAGGCCTCATCGGAAATAGGCCTCATCTCGCCTGGAAGGGAGAACTTCCTGGATTTTCTCGAGTTGCGACAGGTGTTCTCGAGTTACGACGGGGACCTCAGGGACCCGCCCTGGTGTCCTCAGGAGAGGCCAGTCCCCATGCGAGTTCCTAGGGGGCCTCTCGGGATTCCTCTCCCGTCGATACCGGGGCCAAAAACCTTGTGTGGAGTCAGGGCCGGAACCGAGGATTCCTCTCAGGGGCTGACATGGATCTTTGGGTACTTCTGGAGTCTCCCCAGGGGAGTCAGGCCTCGTCTCGAGTGGGGGCATGCACGTGCGCTTTCCTTCCAGGCTGTAGCAGCAATGTCACACTTCCCGTCGCGTGGATCAAAGGATCTGTGGTTTTCCCTCGAGGCTTTCCCTCGAGGCTTTCCCACAGGGCTGTCCCACGTGCCACCGTGGTGTGAGTCTATCCTCGGCGTGAAAGATGAGCCAGTGCAGGGCAAAGAGGCTCCTCTGGAATGGACTGAGACATCTGGGGGACTCTTGGAATGGTGGTACGACCATGGAGTTCCTCTCGCCTTTCCTGTTGAGAGTGCCTCCTCTTGAGATGCGACGGGAACGCCGGGAATTCTTTCCCGTTGAAAGCAGGGAAAGGATCCCTCATCTCGAGCTACGAGGGGGAAACGGGGCTCCTCTGGATGTGGGCGGGACGATCGTGCTTCCTCTCGAGTGGACACGGGTATGGCGCTGAACTTCTTGAGTTGCAGCAAGGGTGTGAAAGACCCTTTCGAAGTTCCAGAGGTTAGGTGTCATTCGTCTCCAAACGCCTCATCGGAAATAGGCCTCATCTCGCCTGGAAGGGAGAACTTCCTGGATTTTCTCGAGTTGCGACAGGTGTTCTCGAGTTACGACGGGGACCTCAGGGACACGCCCTGGTGGCCTCAGGAGAGGCCAGTCCCCATGCGAGTTGCTAGGGGGCCTCTCGGGATTCCTCTCCCGTCGATACTGGGGCAAAAACCTTGTGTGGAGTCAGGGCCGGAACCGAGGATTTCTCTCAGGGCCTGACATGGATCTTTGGGTACTTCTGGAGTCTCCCCAGGGGAGTCAGGCCTCGTCTCGAGTGGGGGCATGCACGTGCGCTTTCCTTCCAGGCTGTAGCAGCAATGTCACGCTTCCCGTCGCGTGGATCAAAGGATCTGTGGTTTTCCCTCGAGGCTTTCCCTCGAGGCTTTCCCACAGGGCTGTCCCACGTGCCACCGTGGTGTGAGTCGATCCTCGGCGTGAAAGATGAGCCAGTGAAGGGCAAAGAGGCTCCTCTGGAATGGACTGAGACATCTGGGGGACTCTTGGAATGGTGGTACGACCATGGAGTTCCTCTCGCCTTTCCTGTTGAGAGTGCCTCCTCTTGAGATGCGACGGGAACGCCGGGAATTCTTTCCCGTTGAAAGCAGGGAAAGGATCCCTCATCTCGAGCTCCGAGGGGGAAACGGGGCTCCTCTGGATGTGGGCGGGACCATCGTGCTTCCTCTCGAGTAGAGACGGGTACGGCGGGGAACTTCTTGAGTTGCAGCAAGGGTGTGAAAGACCCTTTCGAAGTTCCAGAGGTTAGGTGTCATTTGTCTCCAGAGGCCTCATCGGAAATAGGCCTCATCTCGCCTGGAAGGGAGAACTTCCTGGATTTTCTCGAGTTGCGACAGGTGTTCTCGAGTTACGACGGGGACCTCAGGGACCCGCGCTGGTGGCCTCAGGAGAGGCCAGTCCCCATGCGAGTTGCTAGGGGGCCTCTCGGGATTCCTCTCCCGTCGATACCGGGGCCAAAAAGCTTGTGTGGAGTCAGGGCCGGAACCGAGGATTCCTCTCAGGGGCTGACATGGATCTTTGGGTACTTCTGGAGTCTCCCCAGGGGAGTCAGGCCTCGTCTCGAGTGGGGGCATGCACGTGCGCTTTCCTTCCAGGCTGTAGCAGCAATGTCACGCTTCCCGTCGCGTGGATCAAAGGATCTGTGGTTTTCCCTCGAGGCTTTCCCTCGAGGCTTTCCCACAGGGCTGTCCCACGTGCCACCGTGGTGTGAGTCGATCCTCGGCGTGAAAGATGAGCCAGTGCAGGGCAAAGAGGCTCCTCTGGAATGGACTGAGACATCTGGGGGACTCTTGGAATGGTGGTACGACCATGGAGTTCCTCTCGCCTTTCCTGTTGAGAGTGCCTCCTCTTCAGATGCGACGGGAACGCCGGGAATTCTTTCCCGTTGAAAGCAGGGAAAGGATCCCTCATCTCGAGCTACGAGGGGGAAACGGGGCTCCTCTGGATGTGGGCGGGACCATCGTGCTTCCTCTCGAGTGGAGACGGGTATGGCGGTGAACTTCTTAAGTTGCAGCAAGGATGTGAAAGACCCTTTCGAAGTTCCAGAGGTTAGGTGTCATTAGTCTCCAGACGCCTCATCGGAAATAGGCCTCATCTCGCCTGGAAGGGAGAACTTCCTGGATTTTCTCGAGTTGCGGCAGGTGTTCTCGAGTTACGACGGGGACCTCAGGGACCCGCCCTGGTGGCCTCAGGAGAGGCCAGTCCCCATGCGAGTTGCTAGGGGGCCTCTCGGGATTCCTCTCCCGTCGATACCGGGGCCAAAAACCTTGTGTGGAGTCAGGGCCGGAACCGAGGATTCCTCTCAGGGGCTGACATGGATCTTTGGGTACTTCTGGAGTCTCCCCAGGGGAGTCAGGCCTCGTCTCGAGTGGGGGCATGCACGTGCGCTTTCCTTCCAGGCTGTAGCAGCAATGTCACGCTTCCCGTCGTGTGGATCAAAGGATCTGTGGTTTTCCCTCGAGGCTTTCCCTCGAGGCTTTCACACAGGGCTGTCCCACGTGCCACCGTGGTGTGTGTGGATCCTCGGCGTGAAAGATGAGCCAGTGCAGGGCAAAGAGGTTCCTCTGGAATGGACTGAGACATCTGGGGGACTCTTGGAATGGTGGTACGACCATGGAGTTCCTCTCGCCTTTCCTGTTGAGAGTGCCTCCTCTTGAGATGCGACGGGAACGCCGGGAATTCTTTCCCGTTGAAAGCAGGGAAAGGATCCCTCATCTCGAGCTCCGAGGGGGAAACGGGGCTCCTCTGGATGTGGGCGGGACCATCGTGCTTCTTCTCGAGTGGAGACGGGTATGGCGGTGAACTTCTTGAGTTGCAGCAAGGGTGTGAAAGACCCTTTCGAAGTTCCAGAGGTTAGGTGTCATTAGTCTCCAGACGCCTCATTGGAAATAGGCCTCATCTCGCCTGGAATGGAGAACTTCCTGGATTTTCTCGAGTTGCGGCAGGTGTTCTCGAGTTACGACGGGGACCTCAGGGACCCGCCCTGGTGGCCTCAGGAGAGGCCAGTCCCCATGCGAGTTGCTAGGGGGCCTCTCGAGATTCCTCTCCCGTCGATACCGGGGCCAAAAACCTTGTGTGGAGTCAGGGCCGGAACCAAGGATTCCTCTCAGGGGCTGACATGGATCTTTGGGTACTTCTGGAGTCTCCCCAGGGGAGTCAGGCCTCGTCTCGAGTGGGGGCATGCACGTGCGCTTTCCTTCCAGGCTGTAGCAGCAATGTCACGCTTCCCGTGGCGTGGATCAAAGGATCTGTGGTTTTCCCTCGAGGCTTTCCCTCGAGGCTTTCCCACAGGGCTGTCCCACGTGCCACCGTGGTGTGAGTCGATCCTCGGCGTGAAACATGAGCCAGTGCAGGGCAAAGAGTTTCCTCTGGAATGGACTGAGACATCTGGGGGACTCTTGGAATGGTGGTACGACCATGGAGTTCCTCTCGCCTTTCCTGTTGAGTGCCTCCTCTTGAGATGCGACGGGAACGCCGGGAATTCTTTCCCGTTGAAAGCAGGGAAAGGATCCCTCATCTCGAGCTACGAGGGGGAAACGGGGCTCCTCTGGATGTGGGCGGGACCATCGTGCTTCCTCTCGAGTGGACACGGGTATGGCGGTGAACTTCTTGAGTTGCAGCAAGGATGTGAAAGACCCTTTCAAAGTTCCAGAGGTTAGGTGTCATTCGTCTCCAGACGCCTCATCGGAAATAGGCCTCATCTCGCCTGAAAGGTAGAATTTCCTGGATTTTCTCGAGTTGCGGCAGGTGTTGTCGAGTTACGACGGGGACCTCAGGGACCCGCCCTGGTGGCCTCAGGAGAGGCCAGTCCCCATGCGAGATGCTAGGGGGCCTCTCGGGATTCCTCTCCCGTCGATACCGGGGCAAAAACCTTGTGTGGAGTCAGGGCCGGAACCGAGGATTCCTCTCAGGGGCTGACATGGATCTTTGGGTACTTGTGGAGACTCCCCAGCGGAGTCAGGCCTCGTCTCGAGTGGGGGCATGCACGTGCGCTTTCCTTCCAGGCTGTAGCACCAATGTCACGCTTCCCGTCGCGTGGATCAAAGGATCTGTGGTTTTCCCTCGAGGCTTTCCCACAGAGCTCTCCCACGTGCCACCGTGGTGTGAGTCGATCCTCGGCGTGAAAGATGAGCCAGTGCAGGGCAAAGAGGTTCCTCTGGAAAGGACTGAGACATCTGGGGGACTCTTGGAATGGTGGTACGACCATGGAGTTCCTCTCGCCTTTCCTGTTGAGAGTGCCTCCTCTTCAGATGCGACGGGAACGCCGGGAATTCTTTCCCGTTGAAAGCAGGGAAAGGATCCCTCATCTCGAGCTACGAGGGGGAAACGGGGCTCCTCTGGATGTGGGCGGGACCATCGTGCTTCCTCTCGAGTGGAGACGGGTATGGCGGTGAACTTCTTGAGTTGCAGCAAGGATGTGAAAGACCCTTTCGAAGTTCCAGAGGTTAGGTGTCATTAGTCTCCAGACGCCTCATCGGAAATAGGCCTCATCTCGCCTGGAAGGGAGAACTTCCTGGATTTTCTCGAGTTGCGGCAGGTGTTCTCGAGTTACGACGGGGACCTCAGGGACCCGCCCTGGTGGCCTCAGGAGAGGCCAGTCCCCATGCGAGTTGCTAGGGGGCCTCTCGGGATTCCTCTCCCGTCGATACCGGGGCCAAAAACCTTGTGTGGAGTCAGGGCCGGAACCGAGGATTCCTCTCAGGGGCTGACATGGATCTTTGGGTACTTCTGGAGTCTCCCCAGGGGAGTCAGGCCTCGTCTCGAGTGGGAGCATGCACGTGCGCTTTCCTTCCAGGCTGTAGCAGCAATGTCACGCTTCCCGTCGTGTGGATCAAAGGATCTGTGGTTTTCCCTCGAGGCTTTCCCTCGAGGCTTTCACACAGGGCTGTCCCACGTGCCACCGTGGTGTGTGTGGATCCTCGGCGTGAAAGATGAGCCAGTGCAGGGCAAAGAGGTTCCTCTGGAATGGACTGAGACATCTGGGGGACTCTTGGAATGGTGGTACGACCATGGAGTTCCTCTCGCCTTTCCTGTTGAGAGTGCCTCCTCTTGAGATGCGACGGGAACGCCGGGAATTCTTTCCCGTTGAAAGCAGGGAAAGGATCCCTCATCTCGAGCTCCGAGGGGGAAACGGGGCTCCTCTGGATGTGGGCGGGACCATCGTGCTTCTTCTCGAGTGGAGACGGGTATGGCGGTGAACTTCTTGAGTTGCAGCAAGGGTGTGAAAGACCCTTTCGAAGTTCCAGAGGTTAGGTGTCATTAGTCTCCAGACGCCTCATTGGAAATAGGCCTCATCTCGCCTGGAATGGAGAACTTCCTGGATTTTCTCGAGTTGCGGCAGGTGTTCTCGAGTTACGACGGGGACCTCAGGGACCCGCCCTGGTGGCCTCAGGAGAGGCCAGTCCCCATGCGAGTTGCTAGGGGGCCTCTCGAGATTCCTCTCCCGTCGATACCGGGGCCAAAAACCTTGTGTGGAGTCAGGGCCGGAACCAAGGATTCCTCTCAGGGGCTGACATGGATCTTTGGGTACTTCTGGAGTCTCCCCAGGGGAGTCAGGCCTCGTCTCGAGTGGGGGCATGCACGTGCGCTTTCCTTCCAGGCTGTAGCAGCAATGTCACGCTTCCCGTGGCATGGATCAAAGGATCTGTGGTTTTCCCTCGAGGCTTTCCCTCGAGGCTTTCCCACAGGGCTGTCCCACGTGCCACCGTGGTGTGAGTCGATCCTCGGCGTGAAACATGAGCCAGTGCAGGGCAAAGAGTTTCCTCTGGAATGGACTGAGACATCTGGGGGACTCTCGGAATGGTGGTACGACCATGGAGTTCCTCTCGCCTTTCCTGTTGAGTGCCTCCTCTTGAGATGCGACGGGAACGCCGGGAATTCTTTCCCGTTGAAAGCAGGGAAAGGATCCCTCATCTCGAGCTACGAGGGGGAAACGGGGCTCCTCTGGATGTGGGCGGGACCATCGTGCTTCCTCTCGAGTGGACACGGGTATGGCGGTGAACTTCTTGAGTTGCAGCAAGGATGTGAAAGACCCTTTCAAAGTTCCAGAGGTTAGGTGTCATTCGTCTCCAGACGCCTCATCGGAAATAGGCCTCATCTCGCCTGGAAGGTAGAACTTCCTGGATTTTCTCGAGTTGCGGCAGGTGTTGTCGAGTTACGACGGGGACCTCAGGGACCCGCCCTGGTGGCCTCAGGAGAGGCCAGTCCCCATGCGAGATGCTAGGGGGCCTCTCGGGATTCCTCTCCCGTCGATACCGGGGCAAAAACCTTGTGTGGAGTCAGGGCCGGAACCGAGGATTCCTCTCAGGGGCTGACATGGATCTTTGGGTACTTGTGGAGACTCCCCAGCGGAGTCAGGCCTCGTCTCGAGTGGGGGCATGCACGTGCGCTTTCCTTCCAGGCTTTAGCACCAATGTCACGCTTCCCGTCGCGTGGATCAAAGGATCTGTGGTTTTCCCTCGAGGCTTTCCCACAGAGCTCTCCCACGTGCCACCGTGGTGTGAGTCGATCCTCGGCGTGAAAGATGAGCCAGTGCAGGGCAAAGAGGTTCCTCTGGAAAGGACTGAGACATCTGGGGGACTCTTGGAATGGTGGTACGACCATGGAGTTCCTCTCGCCTTTCCTGTTGAGAGTGCCTCCTCTTGAGATGCGACGGGAACGCCGGGAATTCTTTCCCGTTGAAAGCAGGGAAAGGATCCCTCATCTCGAGCTACGAGGGGGAAACGGGGCTCCTCTGGATGTGGGCGGGACCATCATGCTTCCTCTCGAGTGGACACGGGTATGGCGGTGAACTTCTTGAGTTGCAGCAAGGGTGTGAAAGACCCTTTCGAAGTTCCAGAGGTTAGGTGTCATTAGTCTCCCGACGCCTCATCGGAAATAGGCCTCATCTCGCCTGGAAGGGAGAACTTCCTGGATTTTCTCGAGTTGCGGCAGGTGTTCTCGAGTTACGACGGGACCTCAGGGACCCGCCCTGGTGGCCTCAGGAGAGGCCAGTCCCCATGCGAGTTGCTAGGGGGCCTCTCGGGATTCCTCTCCCATCGATACCGGGGCCCAAAACCTTGTGTGGAGTCAGGGCCGGAACCGAGGATTCCTCTCAGGGGCTGACATGGACCTTTGGGTACTTCTGGAGTCTCCCCAGGGGAGTCAGGCCTCGTCTCGAGTGGGGGCATGCACGTGCGCTTTCCTTCCAGGCTGTAGCAGCAATGTCACGCTTCCCGTCGCGTGGATCAAAGGATCTGTGGTTTTCCCTCGAGGCTTTCCCTCGAGGCTTTCCCACAGGGCTGTCCCACGTGCCACCGTGGTGTGAGTCGATCCTCGGCGTGAAAGATGAGCCAGTGCAGGGCAAAGAGGTTCCTCTGGAATGCACTGAGACATGTGGGGGACTCTTGGAATGGTGGTACGACCATGGAGTTCCTCTCGCCTTTCCTGTTGAGAGTGCCTCCTCTTGAGATGCGACGGGAACGCCGGGAATTCTTTCCCGTTGAAAGCAGGGAAAGGATCCCTCATCTCGAGCTACGAGGGGGAAACGGGGCTCCTCTGGATGTGGGCGGGACCATCGTGCTTCCTCTCGAGTGGAGACGGGTATGGCGGTGAACTTCTTGAGTTGCAGCAAGGGTGTGAAAGACCCTTTCGAAGTTCCAGAGGTTAGGTGTCATTAGTCTCCAGACGCCTCATCGGAAATAGGCCTCATCTCGCCTGGAAGGGAGAACTTCCTGGATTTTCTCGAGTTGCGGCAGGTGTTCTCGAGTTACGATGGGGAACTCAGGGACCCGCCCTGGTGGCCTCAGGAGAGGCCAGTCCCCATGCGAGTTGCTAGGGGGCCTCTCGGGATTCCTCTCCCGTCGATACCGGGGCCAGAAACCTTGTGTGGAGTCAGGGCCGGAACCGAGGATTCCTCTCAGGGGCTGACATGGATCTTTGGGTACTTCTGGAGTCTCCCCAGGGGAGTCAGGGCTCGTCTCGAGTGGGGGCATGCACGTGCGCTTTCCTTCCAGGCTGTAGCAGCAATCTCACGCTTCCCGTCGCGTGGATCAAAGGATCTGTGGTTTTCCCTCGAGGCTTTCCCTCGAGGCTTTCCCACAGTGCTGTCCCACGTGCCACCGCGGTGTGAGTGGATCCTCGGCGTGAAACATGAGCCAGTGCAGGGCAAAGAGCTTCCTCTGGAATGGACTGAGACATCTGGGGGACTATTGGAATGGTGGTACGACCATGGAGTTCCTCTCGCCTTTCCTGTTGAGAGTGCCTCCTCTTGAGATGCGTCGGGAACGCCGGGAATTCTTTCCCGTTGAAAACAGGGAAAGGATCCCTCATCTCGAGCTCCGAGGGGGAAACAGGTCTCCTCTGGATGTGGGCGGGACCATCGTGCTTCCTCTCGAGTGGAGACGGGTATGGCGGTGAACTTCTTGAGTTGCAGCAAGGGTGTGAAAGACCCTTTCGAAGTTCCAGACGTTAGGTGTCATTAGTCTGCAGACGCCTCATCGGAAATAGGCCTCATCTCGCCTGGAATGGAGAACTTCCTGGATTTTCTCGAGTTGCGGCAGGTGTTCTCGAGTTACGACGGGGACCTCAGGGACCCGCCCTGGTGGCCTCAGGAGAGGCCAGTCCCCATGCGAGTTGCTAGGGGGCCTCTCGGGATTCCTCTCCCGTCGATACCGGGGCCAAAACCCTTTGGTGGAGTCAGGGCCGGAACCGAGGATTCCTCTCAGGGGCTGACATGGATCTTTGGGTACTTGTGGAGTCTCCCCAGGGGAGTCAGGCCTCGTCTCGAGTGGGGGCATGCACGTGCGCTTTCCTTCCAGGCTGTAGCAGCAATCTCACACTTCCCGTGGCGTGGATCAAAGGATCTGTGGTTTTCCCTCGAGGCTTTCCCTCGAGGCTTTCCCACAGGGCTGTCCCACGTGCCACCGTGGTGTGAGTGGATCCTCGGCGTGAAAGATGAGCCAGTGCAGGGCAAAGAGGTTCCTCTGGAATGGACTGAGACATCTGGGGGACTCTTGGAATGGTGGTACGACCATGGAGTTCCTCTCGCCTTTCCTGTTGAGAGTGCCTCCTCTTGAGATGCGACGGGAACGCCGGGAATTCTTTCCCGTTGAAAGCAGGGAAAGGATCCCTCATCTCGAGCTACGAGGGGGAAATGGTGCTCCTCTGGATGTGGGCGGGACCATCGTGCTTCCTCTTGAGTGGACACGGGTATGGCGGTGAACTTCTTGAGTTGCAGCAAGGGTGTGAAAGACCCTTTCGAAGTTCCGGAGGTTAGGTGTCATTAGTCTCCAGACGCCTCATCGGAAATAGGCCTCATCTCGCCTGGAAGGGAGAACTTCCTGGATTTTCTCGAGTTGCGGCAGGTGTTCTCGAGTTACGACGGGGACCTCAGGGACCCGCCCTGGTGGCCTCAGGAGAGGCCAGTCCCCATGCGAGTTGCTAGGGGGCCTCTCGGAATTCCTCTCCCGTCGATACCGGGGCCAAAAACCTTTGGTGGAATCAGGGCCGGAACCGAGGATTCCTCTCAGGGGCTGAAATGGATCTTTGGGTACTTCTGGAGTCTCCCCAGGGGAGTCAGGCCTCGTCTCGAGTGGGGGCATGCACGTGCGATTTCCTTCCAGGCTGTAGCAGCAATGTCACGCTTCCCGTCGCGTGGATCAAAGGATCTGTGGTTTTCCCTCGAGGCTTTCCCTCGAGGCTTTCCCACAGGGCTGTCCCACGTGCCACCGTGGTGTGAGTCGATCCTCGGCGTGAAACATGAGCCAGTGCAGGGCAAAGAGCTTCCTCTGGAATGGACTGAGACATCTGGGGGACTATTGGAATGGTGGTACTACCATGGAGTTCCTCTCGCCTTTCCTGTTGAGAGTGCCTCCTCTTGAGATGCGTCGGGAACGCCGGGAATTCTTTCCCGTTGAAAGCAGGGAAAGGATCCCTCATCTCGAGCTCCGAGGGGGAAACGGGGCTCCTCTGGATGTGGGCGGGACCATCGTGCTTCCTCTCGAGTGGACACGGGTATGGCGGTGAACTTCTTCAGTTGCAGCAAGGGTGTGAAAGACCCTTTCGAAGTTCCAGACGTTAGGTGTCATTAGTCTCCAGACGCCTCATCGGAAATAGGCCTCATCTCGCCTGGAAGGGAGAACTTCCTGGATTTCTCGAGTTGCGGCAGGTGTTCTCGAGTTACGACGGGGACCTCAGGGACCCGCCCTGGTGGCCTCAGGAGACGCCATTCCCCAAGCGAGTTGCTAGGGGGCCTCTCGGGATTCCTCTCCCGTCGATACCGGGGCCAAAAACCTTGTGTGGAGTCAGGGCCGGAACCGAGGATTCCTCTCAGGGGCTGATATGGATCTTTGGGTACATCTGGAGTCTCGCCAGGGGAGACAGGCCTCGTCTCGAGTCGGGTCATGCACGTGCACTTTCCTTCCAGGCTGTAGCAGCAATGTCACGCTTCCCGTCGCATGGATCAAAGGATCTGTGGTTTTCCCTCGAGGCTTTCCCTCGAGGCTTTCCCACAGGGCTATCCCACGTGCCACCGTGGTGTGAGTGGATCCTTGGCGTGAAAGATGAGCCAGTGCAGGGCAAAGAGGTTCCTCTGGAATGGACTGAGACATCTGGGGGACTCTTGGAATGGTGGTACGACCATGGAGTTCCTCTCGCCTTTCCTGTTGAGAGTGCCTCCTCTTGAGATGCGACGGGAACGCCGGGAATTCTTTCCCGTTGAAAGCAGGGAAAGGATCCCTCATCTCGAGCTACGAGGGGGAAACGGGGCTCCTCTGGATGTGGGCGGGACCATCGTGCTTCCTCTCGAGTGGACACGGGTATGGCGGTGAACTTCTTGAGTTGCAGCAAGGGTGTGAAAGACCCTTTCGAAGTTCCAGAGGTTAGGTGTCATTAGTCTCCAGACGCCTCATCGGAAATAGGCCTCATCTCGCCTGGAAGGGAGAACTTCCTGGATTTTCTCGAGTTTCGGCAGGTGTTCTCGAGTTACGACGGGGACCTCAGGGACCCGCCCTGGTGGCCTCAGGAGACGCCAGTCCCCATGCGAGTTGCTAGGGGGCCTCTCGGGATTCCTCTCCCGTCGATACCGTGGCCAAAAACCTTGTGTGGAGTCAGGGCCGGAAACGAGGATTCCTCTCAGGGTCTGATATGGATCTTTGGGTACATCTGGAGTCTCGCCAGGGGTGACAGGCCTCGTCGCGAGTCGGGGCATGGACGTGCACTTTCCTTCCAGGCTGTAGCAGCAATGTCACGCTTCCCGTCGCGTGGATCAAAGGATCTGTGGTTTTCCCTCGAGGCTTTCCCTCGAGGCTTTCCCACAGGGCTGTCCCACGTGCCACCGTGGTGTGAGTCGATCCTCGGCGTGAAAGATGAGCCAGTGCAGGGCAAAGAGGTTCCTCTGGAATGGACTGAGACATCTGGGGGACTCTTGGAATGGTGGTACGACCATGGAGTTCCTCTCGCCTTTCCTGTTGAGAGTGCCTCCACTTGAGATGCGACGGGAACGCCGGGAATTCTTTCCCGTTGAAAGCAGGGAAAGGATCCCTCATCTTGAGCTACGAGGGGGAAACGGGGCTCCTCTGGATGTGGGCGGGACCATCGTGCTTCCTCTCGAGTGGAGACGGGTATGGCGGTGAACTTCTTGAGTGGCAGCAAGGGTGTGAAAGACCCTTTCGAAGTTCCAGAGTTTAGGTGTCATTAGTCTCCAGACGCCTCATCGGAAATAGGCCTCATCTCGCCTGGAAGGGAGAACTTCCTGGATTTTCTCGAGTTGCGGCAGGTGTTCTCGAGTTACGACGGGGACCTCAGGGACCCGCCCTGGCGGCCTCAGCAGAGGCCAGTCCCCATGCGAGTTGCTAGGGGGCCTCTCGGAATTCCTCTCCCGTCGATACCGGGGCCAAAAACATTTGGTGGAGTCAGGGCCGGAACCGAGGATTCCTCTCAGGGGCTGACATGGATCTTTGGGTACTTCTGGAGTCTCCCCAGGGGAGTCAGGCCTCGTCTCGAGTGGGGGCATGCACGTGCGCTTTCCTTCCAGGCTGTAGCAGCAATGTCACGCTTCCCGTCGCGTGGATCAAAGGATCTGTGGTTTTCCCTCGAGGCTTTCCCTCGAGGCTTTCCCACAGGGCTGTCCCACGTGCCACCGTGGTGTGAGTCGATCCTCGGCGTGAAACATGAGCCAGTGCAGGGCAAAGAGCTTCCTCTGGAATGGACTGAGACATCTGGGGGACTATTGGAATGGTGGTACGACCATGGAGTTCCTCTCGCCTTTCCTGTTGAGAGTGCCTCCTCTTGAGATGCGTCGGGAACGCCGGGAATTCTTTCCCGTTGAAAGCAGGGAAAGGATCCCTCATCTCGAGCTCCGAGGGGGAAACGGGGCTCCTCTGGATGTGGGCGGGACCATCGTGCTTCCTCTCGAGTGGAGACGGGTATGGCGGTGAACTTCTTGAGTTGCAGCAAGGGTGTGAAAGACCCTTTCGAAGTTCCAGACGTTAGGTGTCATTAGTCTGCAGACGCCTCATCGGAAATAGGCCTCATCTCGCCTGGAATGGAGAACTTCCTGGATTTTCTCGAGTTGCGGCAGGTGTTCTCGAGTTACGACGGGGACCTCAGGGACCCGCCCTGGGGGCCTCAGGAGAGGCCAGTCCCATGCGAGTTGCTAGGGGGCCTCTCGGGATTCCTCTCCCGTCGATACCGGGGCCAAAACCCTTTGGTGGAGTCAGTGCCGGAACCGAGGATTCCTCTCAGGGGCTGACATGGATCTTTGGGTACTTCTGGAGTCTCCCCAGGGGAGTCAGGCCTCGTCTCGAGTGGGGGCATGCACGTGCGCTTTCCTTCCAGGCTGTAGCAGCAATCTCACACTTCCCGTGGCGTGGATCAAAGGATCTGTGGTTTTCCCTCGAGGCTTTCCCTCGAGGCTTTCCCACAGGGCTGTCCCACGTGCCACCGTGGTGTGAGTGGATCCTCGGCGTGAAACATGAGCCAGTGCAGGGCAAAGAGCTTCCTCTGGAATGGACTGAGACATCTGGGGGACTCTTGGAATGGTGGTACGACCATGGAGTTCCTCTCGCCTTTCCTGTTGCGAGTGCCTCCTCCCGAGATGCGTCGGGAACGCCGGGAATTCTTTCCCGTTGAAAGCAGGGAAAGGATCCCTCATCTCGAGCTCCGAGGGGGAAACGGGGCTCCTCTGGATGTGGGCGGGACCATCGTGCTTCCTCTTGAGTGGACACGGGTATGGCGGTGAACTTCTTGAGTTGCAGCAAGGGTGTGAAAGACCCTTTCGAAGTTCCAGACGTTAGGTGTCATTAGTCTCCAGACGCCTCATCGGAAATAGGCCTCATCTCGCCTGGAAGGGAGAACTTCCTGGATTTCTCGAGGTGCGGCAGGTGTTCTCGAGTTACGACGGGGACCTCAGGGACCCGCCCTGGTGGCCTCAGGAGACGCCATTCCCCAAGCGAGTTGCTAGGGGGCCTCTCGGGATTCCTCTCCCGTCGATACCGGGGCCAAAAACCTTGTGTAGAGTCAGGGCCGGAACCGAGGATTCCTCTCAG
Organism: Capricornis sumatraensis; assembly: GCF_032405125.1. Classification (NCBI taxonomy): domain Eukaryota; kingdom Metazoa; phylum Chordata; class Mammalia; order Artiodactyla; family Bovidae; genus Capricornis; species Capricornis sumatraensis. The sequence goes on from NW_027184612.1 coordinate 7,048,120, forward strand.
GGGCTGATATGGATCTTTGGGTACATCTGGAGTCTCGCCAGGGGAGACAGGCCTCGTCTCGAGTTGGGTCATGCACGTGCACTTTCCTTCCAGGCTGTAGCAGCAATGTCACGCTTCCCGTCGCACGGATCAAAGGATCTGTGGTTTTCCCTCGAGGCTTTCCCTCGAGGCTTTCCCACAGGGCTATCCCACGTGCCACCGTGGTGTGAGTGGATCCTCGGCGTGAAAGATGAGCCAGTGCAGGGCAAAGAGGTTCCTCTGGAATGGACTGAGACATCTGGGGGACTCTTGGAATGGTGGTACGACCATGGAGTTCCTCTCGCCTTTCCTGTTGAGAGTGCCTCCTCTTGAGATGCGACGGGAACGCCGGGAATTCTTTCCCGTTGAAAGCAGGGAAAGGATCCCTCATCTCGAGCTACGAGGGGGAAACGGGGCTCATCTGGATGTGGGCGGGACCATCGTGCTTCCTCTCGAGTGGACACGGGTATGGCGGTGAACTTCTTGAGTTGCAGCAAGGGTGTGAAAGACCCTTTCGAAGTTCCAGAGGTTAGGTGTCATTAGTCTCCAGACGCCTCATCGGAAATAGGCCTCATCTCGCCTGGAAGGGAGAACTTCCTGGATTTTCTCGAGTTGCGGCAGGTGTTCTCGAGTTACGACGGGGACCTCAGGGACCCGCCCTGGTGGCCTCAGGAGAGGCCAGTCCCCATGCGAGTTGCTAGGGGGCCTCTCGGGATTACTCTTCCGTCGATACCGGGGCCAAAACCCTTTGGTGGAGTCAGGGCCAGAACCGAGGATTCCTCTCAGGGGCTGACATGGATCTTTGGGTACTTCTGGAGTCTCCCCAGGGGAGTCAGGCCTCGTCTCGAGTGGGGGCATGCACGTGCGCTTTACTTCCAGGCTATAGCAGCAATGTCACGCTTCCCGTCGCGTGGATCAAACGACCTGTGGTTTTCCCTCGAGGCTTTCCCTCGAGGCTTTCCCACAGGGCTGTCCCACGTGCCACCGTGGTGTGAGTCGATCCTCGGCGTGAAAGATGAGCCAGTGCAGGGCAAAGAGGTTCCTCTGGAATGGACTGAGACATCTGGGGGACTCTTGGAATGGTGGTACGACCATGGAGTTCCTCTCGCCTTTCCTGTTGAGAGTGCCTCCTCTTGAGATGCGACGGGAACGCCGGGAATTCTTTCCCGTTGAAAGCAGGGAAAGGATCCCTCATCTCGAGCTACGAGGGGGAAACGGGGCTCCTCTGGATGTGGGCGGGACCATCGTGCTTCCTCTCGAGTGGAGACGGGTATGGCGGTGAACTTCTTGAGTTGCAGCAAGGGTGTGAAAGACCCTTTCGAAGTTCCAGAGGTTAGGTGTCATTAGTCTCCTGACGCCTCATCGGAAATAGGCCTCATCTCGCCTGGAAGGGAGAACTTCCTGGATTTTCTCGAGTTGCGGCAGGTGTTCTCGAGTTACGACGGGGACCTCAGGGACCCGCCCTCGTGGCCTCAGGAGACGCCATTCCGCAAGCGAGTTGCTAGGGGGCCTCTCGGGATTCCTCTCCCGTCGATACCGGGGCCGAAAACCTTGTGTGGAGTCAGGGCCGGAACCGAGGATTCCTCTCAGGGGCTGATATGGATCTTTGGGTACATCTGGAGTCTCGCCAGGGGAGACAGGCCTCGTCTCGAGTCGGGGAATGCACGTGCACTTTCCTTCCAGGCTGTAGCAGCAATGTCACGCTTCCCGTCGCATGGATCAAAGGATCTGTGGTTTTCCCTCGAGGCTTTCCCTCGAGGCTTTCCCACAGGGCTGTCCCACGTGCCACCGTGGTGTGAGTGGATCCTCGGCGTGAAACATGAGCCAGTGCAGGGCAAAAAGCTTCCTCTGGAATGGACTGAGACATCTGGGGGACTCTTGGAATGGTGGTACGACCATGGAGTTCCTCTCGCCTTTCCTGTTGCGAGTGCCTCCTCTTGAGATGCGTCGGGAACGCCGGGAATTCTTTCCCGTTGAAAGCAGGGAAAGGATCCCTCATCTCGAGCTCCGAGGGGGAAACGGGGCTCCTCTGGATGTGGGCGGGACCATCGTGCTTCCTCTTGAGTGGACACGGGTATGGCGGTGAACTTCTTGAGTTGCAGCAAGGGTGTGAAAGACCCTTTCGAAGTTCCAGACGTTACGTGTCATTAGTCTCCAGACGCCTCATCGGAAATAGGCCTCATCTCGCCTGGAAGGGAGAACTTCCTGGATTTCTCGAGGTGCGGCAGGTGTTCTCGAGTTACGACGGGGACCTCAGGGACCCGCCCTGGTGGCCTCAGGAGACGCCATTCCCCAAGCGACTTGCTAGGGGGCCTCTCGGGATTCCTCTCCCGTCGATACCGGGGCCAAAAACCTTGTGTAGAGTCAGGGCCGGAACCGAGGATTCCTCTCAGGGGCTGATATGGATCTTTGGGTACATCTGGAGTCTCGCCAGGGGAGACAGGCCTCGTCTCGAGTCGGGTCATGCACGTGCACTTTCCTTCCAGGCTGTAGCAGCAATGTCACGCTTCCCGTCGCACGGATCAAAGGATCTGTGGTTTTCCCTCGAGGCTTTCCCTCGAGGCTTTCCCACAGGGCTATCCCACGTGCCACCGTGGTGTGAGTGGATCCTCGGCGTGAAAGATGAGCCAGTGCAGGGCAAAGAGGTTCCTCTGGAATGGACTGAGACATCTGGGGGACTCTTGGAATGGTGGTACGACCATGGAGTTCCTCTCGCCTTTCCTGTTGAGAGTGCCTCCTCTTGAGATGCGACGGGAACGCCGGGAATTCTTTCCCGTTGAAAGCAGGGAAAGGATCCCTCATCTCGAGCTACGAGGGGGAAACGGGGCTCATCTGGATGTGGGCGGGACCATCGTGCTTCCTCTCGAGTGGACACGGGTATGGCGGTGAACTTCTTGAGTTGCAGCAAGGGTGTGAAAGACCCTTTCGAAGTTCCAGAGGTTAGGTGTCATTAGTCTCCAGACGCCTCATCGGAAATAGGCCTCATCTCGCCTGGAAGGGAGAACTTCCTGGATTTTCTCGAGTTGCGGCAGGTGTTCTCGAGTTACGACGGGGACCTCAGGGACCCGCCCTGGTGGCCTCAGGAGAGGCCAGTCCCCATGCGAGTTGCTAGGGGGCCTCTCGGGATTACTCTTCCGTCGATACCGGGGCCAAAACCCTTTGGTGGAGTCAGGGCCAGAACCGAGGATTCCTCTCAGGGGCTGACATGGATCTTTGGATACTTCTGGAGTCTCCCCAGGGGAGTCAGGCCTCGTCTCGAGTGGGGGCATGCACGTGCGCTTTACTTCCAGGCTATAGCAGCAATGTCACGCTTCCCGTCGCGTGGATCAAACGACCTGTGGTTTTCCCTCGAGGCTTTCCCTCGAGGCTTTCCCACAGGGCTGTCCCACGTGCCACCGTGGTGTGAGTCGATCCTCGGCGTGAAAGATGAGCCAGTGCAGGGCAAAGAGGTTCCTCTGGAATGGACTGAGACATCTGGGGGACTCTTGGAATGGTGGTACGACCATGGAGTTCCTCTCGCCTTTCCTGTTGAGAGTGCCTCCTCTTGAGATGCGACGGGAACGCCGGGAATTCTTTCCCGTTGAAAGCAGGGAAAGGATCCCTCATCTCGAGCTACGAGGGGGAAACGGGGCTCCTCTGGATGTGGGCGGGACCATCGTGCTTCCTCTCGAGTGGAGACGGGTATGGCGGTGAACTTCTTGAGTTGCAGCAAGGGTGTGAAAGACCCTTTCGAAGTTCCAGAGGTTAGGTGTCATTAGTCTCCTGACGCCTCATCGGAAATAGGCCTCATCTCGCCTGGAAGGGAGAACTTCCTGGATTTTCTCGAGTTGCGGCAGGTGTTCTCGAGTTACGACGGGGACCTCAGGGACCCGCCCTCGTGGCCTCAGGAGACGCCATTCCGCAAGCGAGTTGCTAGGGGGCCTCTCGGGATTCCTCTCCCGTCGATACCGGGGCCGAAAACCTTGTGTGGAGTCAGGGCCGGAACCGAGGATTCCTCTCAGGGGCTGATATGGATCTTTGGGTACATCTGGAGTCTCGCCAGGGGAGACAGGCCTCGTCTCGAGTCGGGGAATGCACGTGCACTTTCCTTCCAGGCTGTAGCAGCAATGTCACGCTTCCCGTCGCATGGATCAAAGGATCTGTGGTTTTCCCTCGAGGCTTTCCCTCGAGGCTTTCCCACAGGGCTATCCCACGTGCCACCGTGGTGTGAGTGGATCCTCGGCGTGAAAGATGAGCCAGTGCAGGGCAAAGAGGTTCCTCTGGAATGGACTGAGACATCTGGGGGACTCTTGGAATGGTGGTACGACCATGGAGTTCCTCTCGCCTTTCCTGTTGAGAGTGCCTCCTCTTGAGATGCGACGGGAACGCCGGGAATTCTTTCCCGTTGAAAGCAGGGAAAGGATCCCTCATCTCGAGCTACGAGGGGGAAACGGGGCTCCTCTGGATGTGGGCGGGACCATCGTGCTTCCTCTCGAGTGGAGACGGGTATGGCGGTGAACTTCTTGAGTTGCAGCAAGGGTGTGAAAGACCCTTTCGAAGTTCCAGAGTTTAGGTGTCATTAGTCTCCAGACGCCTCATCGGAAATAGGCCTCATCTCGCCTGGAAGGGAGAACTTCCTGGATTTTCTCGAGTTGCGGCAGGTGTTCTCGAGTTACGACGGGGACCTCAGGGACCCGCCCTGGTGGCCTTAGGAGAGGGCAGTCCCCATGCGAGTTGCTAGGAGGCCTCTCGGGATTCCTCTCCCGTCGATACCGGGGCCAAAAACATTTGGTGGAGTCAGGGCCGGAACCGAGGATTCCTCTCAGGGGCTGACATGGATCTTTGAGTACTTCTGGAGTCTCCCCAGGGGAGTCAGGCCTCGTCTCGAGTGGGGGCATGCACATGCGCTTTCCTTCCAGGCTGTAGCAGCAATGTCACGCTTCCCGTCGCGTGGATCAAAGGATCTGTGGTTTTCCCTCGAGGCTTTCCCTTGAGGCTTTCCCACAGGGCTGTCCCACGTGCCACCATGGTGTGAGTCGATCCTCGGCGTGAAAGATGAGCCAGTGCAGGGCAAAGAGGTTCCTCTGGAATGGACTGAGACATCTGGGGGACTCTTGGAATGGTGGTACGACCATGGAGTTCCTCTCGACTTTCCTGTTGAGAGTGCCTCCTCTTGAGATGCGACGGGAACGCCGGGAATTCTTTCCCGTTGAAAGCATGGAAAGGTTCCCTCATCTCGAGCTACGAGGGGGAAACGGTGCTCCTCTGGATGTGGGCGGGACCATCGTGCTTCCTCTCGATTGGACACGGGTATGGCGGTGAACTTCTTGAGTCGCAGCAAGGGTGTGAAAGACCCTTTCGAAGTTCCAGAGGTTAGGTGTCATCAGTCTCCAGACGCCTCATCGGAAATAGGCCTCATCTCGCCTGGAAGGGAGAACTTCCTGGATTTTCTCGAGTTGCGGCAGGTGTTCTCGAGTTACGACGGGGACCTCAGGGACCCGCCCTGGTGGCCTCAGGAGAGGCCAGTCCCCATGCGAGTTGCTAGGGGGCCTCTCGGGATTCCTCTCCCGTCGATACCCAGGCCAAAAACCTTTGGTGGAGTCAGGGCCGGAACCGAGGATTCCTCTCAGGGGCTGACATGGATCTTTGAGTACTTCTGGAGTCTCCCTAGGGGAGTCAGGCCTCGTCTCGACTGGGGGCATGCACGTGCGCTTTCCTTCCAGGCTGTAGCAGCAATGTCACGCTTCCCGTGGCGTGGATCAAAGGATCTGTGGTTTTCCCTCGAGGCTTTCCATCGAGGCTTTCCCACAGGGCTGTCCCACGTGCCACCATGGTGTGAGTCGATCCTCGGCGTGATAGATGAGCCAGTGCAGGGCAAAGAGGTTCCTCTGGAATGGACTGAGACATCTGGGGGACTCTTGGAATGGTGGTACGACCATGGAGTTCCTCTCGCCTTTCCTGCTGAGAGTGCCTCCTCTTGAGATGCGACGGGAACGCCGGGAATTCTTTCCCGTTGAAAGCAGGGAAAGGATCCCTCATCTCGAGCTACGAGGGGGAAACGGGGCTCCTCTGGATGTGGGCGGGACCATCGTGCTTCCTCTCGAGTGGACACGGGTATGGCGGTGAACTTCTTGAGTCGCAGCAAGGGTGTGAAAGACCCTTTCGAAGTTCCAGAGGTTAGGTGTCATTAGTCTCCAGACGCCTCATCGGAAATAGGCCTCATCTCGCCTGGAAGGGAGAACTTCCTGGAATTTCTCGAGTTGCGGCAGGTGTTCTCGAGTTACGACGGGGACCTCAGGGACCCGCCCTGGTGGCCTCAGGAGAGGCCAGTCCCCTTGCGAGTTGCCAGGGGGCCTCTCGGGATTCCTCTCCCGTCGATACCGGGGCCAAAAACTTTGTGTGGAGTCAGGGCCGGAACCGAGGATTCCTCTCAGGGGCTGACATGGATCTTTGAGTACTTCTGGAGTCTCCCCAGGGGAGTCAGGCCTCGTCTCGACTGGGGGCGTGCACGTGCGCTTTCCTTCCAGGCTGTAGCAGCAATGTCACGCTTCCCGTGGCGTGGATCAAAGGATCTGTGGTTTTCCCTCGAGGCTTTCGATCGAGGCTTTCCCACAGGGCTGTCCCACGTGCCACCATGGTGTGAGTCGATCCTCGGCGTGATAGATGAGCCAGTGCAGGGCAAAGAGGTTCCTCTGGAATGGACTGAGACATCTGGGGGACTCTTGGAATGGTGGTACGACCATGGAGTTCCTCTCGCCTTTCCTGCTGAGAGTGCCTCCTCTTGAGATGCGACGGGAACGCCGGGAATTCTTTCCCGTTGAAAGCAGGGAAAGGATCCCTCATCTCGAGCTACGAGGGGGAAACGGTGCTCCTCTGGATGTGGGCGGGACCATCGTGCTTCCTCTTGAGTGGACACGGGTATGGCGGTGAACTTCTTGAGTTGCAGCAAGGGTGTGAAAGACCCTTTCGAAGTTCCAGAGTTTAGGTGTCATTAGTCTCCAGACGCCTCATCGGAAATAGGCCTCATCTCGCCTGGAAGGGAGAACTTCCTGGATTTCTCGAGTTGCGGCAGGTGTTCTCGAGTTACGACGGGGACCTCAGGGACCCGCCCTGGTGGCCTCAGGAGAGGCCAGTCCCCATGCGAGTTGCTAGGGGGCCTCTCGGGATTACTCTTCCGTCGATACCGGGGCCAAAACCCTTTGGTGGAGTCAGGGCCGGAACCGAGGATTCCTCTCAGGGGCTGACATGGATCTTTGGGTACTTCTGGAGTCTCCCCAGGGGAGTCAGGCCTCGTCTCGAGTGGGGGCATGCACGTGCGCTTTCCTTCCAGGCTGAGCAGCAATGTCACGCTTCCCGTCGCGTGGATCAAACGATCTGTGGTTTTCCCTCGAGGCTTTCCCTCGAGGCTTTCCCACAGGGCTGTCCCACGTGCCACCGTGGTGTGAGTCGATCCTCGGCGTGAAAGATGAGCCAGTGCAGGGCAAAGAGGTTCCTCTGGAATGCACTGAGACATCTGGGGGACTCTTGGAATGGTGGTACGACCATGGAGTTCCTCTCGCCTTTCCTGTTGAGAGTGCCTCCTCTTGAGATGCGACGGGAACGCCGGGAATTCTTTCCCGTTGAAAGCAGGGAAAGGATCCCTCATCTCGAGCTACGAGGGGGAAACGGGGCTCCTCTGGATGTGGGCGGGACCATCGTACTTCCTCTCGAGTGGAGACGGGTATGGCGGTGAACTTCTTGAGTAGCAGCAAGGGTGTGAAAGACCCTTTCGAAGTTCCAGAGGTTAGGTGTCATTAGTCTCCAGACGCCTCATCGGAAATAGGCCTCATCTCGCCTGGAAGGGAGAACTTCCTGGATTTTCTCGAGTTGCGGCAGGTGTTCTCGAGTTACGACGGGGACCTCAGGGACCCGCCCTGGTGGCCTCAGGAGAGGCCAGTCCCCATGCGAGTTGCTAGGGGGCCTCTCGGGATTCCTCTCCCGTCCATACCGGTGCCAAAAACCTTGTGTGGAGTCAGGGCCGGAACCGAAGATTCCTCTCAGGGGCTGATATGGATCTTTGGGTACATCTGGAGTCTCGCCAGGGGAGACAGGCCTCGTCTCGAGTCGGGGCATGCACGTGCACTTTCCTTCCAGGCTGTAGCAGCAATGTCACGCTTCCCGTCGCGTGGATCAAAGGATCTGTGGATTTCCCTCGAGGCTTTCCCTCGAGGCTTTCCCACAGGGCTGTCCCACGTGCCACCATGGTGTGAGTCGATCCTCGGCGTGAAAGATGAGCCAGTGCAGGGCAAAGAGCTTCCTCTGGAATGGACTGAGACATCTGGGGGACTCTTGGAATGGTGGTACGACCATGGAGTTCCTCTCGCCTTTCCTGTTGAGAGTGCCTCCTCTTGAGATGCGACGGGAACGCCGGGAATTCTTTCCCGTTGAAAGCATGGAAAGGTTCCCTCATCTCGAGCTACGAGGGGGAAACGGTGCTCCTCTGGATGTGGGCGGGACCATCCTGCTTCCTCTCGAGTGGACACGGGTATGGCGGTGAACTTCTTGAGTCGCAGCAAGGGTGTGAAAGACCCTTTCGAAGTTCCAGAGTTTAGGTGTCATTAGTCTCCAGACGCCTCATCGGAAATAGGCCTCATCTCGCCTGGAAGGGAGAACTTCCTGGATTTTCTCGAGTTGCGGCAGGTGTTCTCGAGTTACGACGGGGACCTCAGGGACCCGCCCTGGTGGCCTCAGGAGAGGCCAGTCCCCATGCGAGTTGCTAGGGGGCCTCTCGGGATTCCTCTCCCGTCGATACCGGGGCCAAAAACCTTTGGTGGAGTCAGGGCCGGAACCGAGGATTCCTCTCAGGGGCTGACATGGATCTTTGAGTACTTCTGGAGTCTCCCCAGGGGAGTCAGGCCTCGTCTCGACTGGGGGCATGCACGTGCGCTTTCCTTCCAGGCTGTAGCAGCAATGTCACGCTTCCCGTGGCGTGGATCAAAGGATCTGTGGTTTTCCCTCGAGGCTTTCCATCGAGGCTTTCCAACAGGGCTGTCCCACGTGCCACCATGGTGTGAGTCGATCCTCGGCGTGATAGATGAGCCAGTGCAGGGCAAAGAGGTTCCTCTGGAATGGACTGAGACATCTGGGGGACTCTTGGAATGGTGGTACGACCATGGAGTTCCTCTCGTCTTTCCTGCTGAGATTGCCTCCTCTTGAGATGCGGCGGGAACGCCGGGAATTCTTTCCCGTTGAAAGCATGGAAAGGTTCCCTCATTTCGAGCTACGAGGGGGAAACGGTGCTCCTCTGGATGTGGGCGGGACCATCGTGCTTCCTCTCGAGTGGACATGGGTATGGCGGTGAACTTCTTGAGTCGCAGCAAAGGTGTGAAAGACCCTTTCGAAGTTCCAGAGGTTAGGTGTCATTAGTCTCCAGACGCCTCATCGGAAATAGGCCTCATCTCGCCTGGAAGGGAGAACTTCCTGGATTTTCTCGAGTTGCGGCAGGTGTTCTCGAGTTACGACGGGGACCTCAGGGACCCTCCCTGGTGGCCTCAGGAGAGGCCAGTCCCCATGCGAGTTGCTAGGGGGCCTCTCGGGATTCCTCTCCCGTCGATACTGGGGCCAAAAACCTTGTGTGGAGTCAGGGCCGGAACCGAGGATTCCTCTCATGGGCTGACATGGATCTTTGGGTACATCTGGAGTCTCGCCAGGGGAGACAGGCCTCGTCTCGAGTCGGGGCATGCACTTGCGCTTTCCTTCCAGGCTGTAGCAGCAATGTCACGCTTCCCGTGGCGTGGATCAAAGGATCTGTGGTTTTCCCTCGAGGCTTTCCCTCGAGGCTTTCCCACAGGGCTGTCCCACGTGCCACCGTGGTGTGAGTCGATCCTCGGCGTGAAAGATGAGCCAGTGCAGGGCAAAGAGGTTCCTCTGGAATGGACTGAGACATCTGGGGGACTCTTGGAATGGTGGTACGACCATGGAGTTCCTCTCGCCTTTCCTGTTGAGAGTGCCTCCTCTTGAGATGCGACGGGAACGCCGGGAATTCTTTCCCGTTGAAAGCAGGGAAAGGATCCCTCATCTCGAGCTACGAGGGGGAAAGGGTGCTCCTCTGGATGTGGGCGGGACCATCGTGCTTCCTCTCGAGTGGAGACGGGTATGGCGGTGAACTTCTTGAGTCGCAGCAAGGGTGTGAAAGACCCTTTCGAAGTTCCAGAGGTTAGGTGTCATTAGTCTCCAGACGCCTCATCGGAAATAGGCCTCATCCCGCCTGGAAGGGAGAACTTCCTGGATTTTCTTGAGTTGCGGCAGGTGTTCTCGAGTTACGACGGGGACCTCAGGGACCCGCCCTGGTGGCCTCAGGAGAGGCCAGTCCCCATGCGAGTTGCTAGGGGGCCTCTCGGGATTCCTCTCCCGTCGATACCGGGGCCAAAAACCTTGTGTGGAGTCAGGCCCGGAACCGAGGATTCCTCTCAGGGGCTGATATGGATCTTTGGGTACATCTGGAGTCTCGCCAGGGGAGACAGGCCTCGTCTCGAGTCGGGGCATGCACGTGCACTTTCCTTCCAGGCTGTAGCAGCAATGTCACGCTTCCCGTCGCGTGGATCAAAGGATCTGTGGTTTTCCCTCGAGGCTTTCCTTCGAGGCTTTCCCACAGGGCTGTCCCACGTGCCACCGTGGTGTGAGTCGATCCTCGGCGTGAAAGATGAGCCAGTGCAGGGCAAAGAGGTTCCTCTGGAATGGATGAGACATCTGGGGGACTCTTGGAATGGTGGTACGACCATGGAGTTCCTCTCGCCTTTCCTGTTGAGAGTGCCTCCTGTTGAGATGCGACGGGAAAGCCGGGAATTCTTTCCCGTTGAAAGCAGGGAAAGGATCCCTCATCTCGAGCTACGAGGGGGAAACGGGGCTCCTCTGGATGTGGGCGGGACCATCGTGCTTCCTCTCGAGTGGAGACGGGTATGGCGGTGAACTTCTTGAGTTGCAGCAAGGGTGTGAAAGACCCTTTCGAAGTTCCAGAGGTTAGGTGTCATTAGTCTCCAGACGCCTCATCGGAAATAGGCCTCATCTCGCCTGGAAGGGAGAACTTCCTGGATTTTCTCGAGTTGCGGCAGGTGTTCTCGAGTTACGACGGGGACCTCAGGGACCCGCCCTGGTGGCCTCAGGAGAGGCCAGTCCCCATGTGAGGTGCTAGGGGGCCTCTCGGGATTCCTCTCCCGTCGATACCGGCGCCAAAAACCTTGTGTGAAGTCAGGGCCGGAACCGAGGATTCCTCTCAGGGGCTGACATGGATCTTTGGGTACTTGTGGAGTCTCCCCAGGGGAGTCAGGCCTCGTCTCGAGTGGGGGCATGCACGTGCGCTTTCCTTCCAGGCTGTAGCAGCAATGTCACGCTTCCCGTCGCGTGGATCAAAGGATCTGTGGTTTTCCCTCGAGGCTTTCCCTCGAGGCTTTCCCACAGGGCTGTCCCACGTGCCACCGTGGTGTGAGTCGATCCTCGGCGTGAAAGATGAGCCAGTGCAGGGCAAAGAGGTTCCTCTGGAATGGACTGAGACATCTGGGGGACTCTTGGAATGGTGGTACGACCATGGAGTTCCTCTAGCCTTTCCTGTTGAGAGTGCCTCCACTTGAGATGCGACTGGAACGCCGGGAATTCTTTCCCGTTGTAAGCAGGGAAAGGATCCCTCATCTCGAGCTCCGAGGGGGAAACGGGGCTCCTCTGGATGTGGGCGGGACCATCGTGCTTCCTCTCGAGTGGAGACGGGTATGGCGGTGAACTTCTTGAGTTGCAGCAAGGGTGTGAAAGACCCTTTCGAAGTTCCAGAGGTTAGGTGTCATTAGTCTCCAGACGCCTTATCGGAAATAGGCCTCATCTCGCCTGGAAGGGAGAACTTCCTGGATTTTCTCGAGTTGCGGCAGGTGTTCTCGAGTTACGACGGGGACCTCAGGGACCCGCCCTGGTGGCCTCAGGAGAGGCCAGTCCCCATGTGAGGTGCTAGGGGGCCTCTCGGGATTCCTCTCCCGTCGATACCGGCGCCAAAAACATTGTGTGAAGTCAGGGCCGGAACCGAGGATTCCTCTCAGGGGCTGACATGGATCTTTGGGTACTTGTGGAGTCTCCCCAGGGGAGTCAGGCCTCGTCTCGAGTGGGGGCATGCACGTGCGCTTTCCTTCCAGGCTGTAGCAGCAATGTCACACTTCCCGTCGCGTGGATCAAAGGATCTGTGGTTTTCCCTCGAGGCTTTCCCTCGAGGCTTTCCCACAGGGCTGTCCCACGTGCCACCGTGGTGTGAGTCGATCCTCGGCGTGAAAGATGAGCCAGTGCAGGGCAAAGAGGTTCCTCTGGAATGGACTGAGACATCTGGGGGACTCTTGGAATGGTGGTACGACCATGGAGTTCCTCTCGCCTTTCCTGTTGAGAGTGCCTCCACTTGAGATGCGACTGGAACGCCGGGAATTCTTTCCCGATGTAAGCAGGGAAAGGATCCCTCATCTCGAGCTCCGAGGGGGAAACGGGGCTCCTCTGGATGTGGGCGGGACCATCGTGCTTCCTCTCGAGTGGAGACGGGTATGGCGGTGAACTTCTTGAGTTGCAGCAAGGGTGTGAAAGACCCTTTCGAAGTTCCAGAGGTTAGGTGTCATTAGTCTCCAGACGCCTCATCGGAAATAGGCCTCATCTCGCCTGGAAGGGAGAACTTCCTGGATTTTCTCGAGTTGCGGCAGGTGTTCTCGAGTTACGACGGGGACCTCAGGGACCCGCCCTGGTGGCCTCAGGAGAGGCCAGTCCCATGCGAGTTGCTAGGGGGCCTCTCGGGATTCCTCTCCCGTCGATACCGGGCCCAAAAACATTTTTTGGAGTCAGGGCCGGAACCGAGGATTCCTCTCAGGGGCTGACATGGATCTTTGGGTACTTCTGGAGTGTCCCCAAGGGAGTCAGGCCTCGTCTCGAGTCGGGGCATTCACGTGCGCTTTCCTTCCAGGCTGTAGCAGCAATGTCACGCTTCCCGTCGCGTGGATCAAAGGGTCTGTTGTTTTCCCTCGAGGCTTTCCCTCGAGGCTTTCCCACACGGTTGTCCCACGTGCCACCGTGGTGTGAGTCGATCCTCGGCGTGAAAGATGAGCCAGTGCAGGGCAAAGAGGTTCCTCTGGAATGGACTGAGACATCTGGGGGACTCTTGGAATGGTGGTACGACCATGGAGTTCCTCTCGCCTTTCCTGTTGAGAGTGCCTCCTCTTGAGATGCGACGGGAACGCCTTGATTTCTTTCCCGTTGAAAGCAGGGAAAGGATCCCTCATCTCGAGCTACGAGGGGGAAACGGGGCTCCTCTGGATGTGGGCGGGACCATCGTGCTTCCTCTCGAGTGGAGACGGGTATGGCGGTGAACTTCTTGAGTTGCAGCAAGGGTGTGAAAAACCCTTTCGAAGTTCCAGAGGTTAGGTGTCATTAGTCTCCAGACGCCTTATCGGAAATAGGCCTCATCTCGCCTGGAAGGGAGAACTTCCTGCATTTTCTTGAGTTGCGGCAGGTGTTCTCGAGTTTCGACGGGGACCTCAGGGACCCGCCCTGGTGGCCTCAGGAGAGGCCAGTCCCCATGCGAGGTGCTAGGGGGCCTCTCGGGATTCCTCTCCCTTCGATACCGGCGCTAAAAACCTTGTGTGAAGTCAGGGCCGTAACCGAGGATTCCTCTCAGGGGCTGACATGGATCTTTGGGTACTTGTGGAGTCTCCCCAGGGGAGTCAGGCCTCGTCTCGAGTGGGGGCATGCACGTGCGCTTTCCTTCCAGGCTGTAGCAGCAATGTCACGCTTCCCGTCGCGTGGATCAAAGGATCTGTGGTTTTCCCTCGAGGCTTTCCCTCGAGGCTTTCCCACAGGGCTGTCCCACGTGCCACCGTGGTGTGAGTCGATCCTCGGCGTGAAAGATGAGCCAGTGCAGGGCAAAGAGGTTCCTCTGGAATGGACTGAGACATCTGGGGGACTCTTGGAATGGTGGTACGACCATGGAGTTCCTCTCGCCTTTCCTGTTGAGAGTGCCTCCACTTGAGATGCGACTGGAACGCCGGGAATTCTTTCCCGTTGTAAGCAGGGAAAGGATCCCTCATCTCGAGCTCCGAGGGGGAAACGGGGCTCCTCTGGATGTGGGCGGGACCATCGTGCTTCCTCTCGAGTGGAGACGGGTATGGCGGTGAACTTCTTGAGTTGCAGCAAGGGTGTGAAAGACCCTTTCGAAGTTCCAGAGGTTAGGTGTCATTAGTCTCCAGACGCCTCATCGGAAATAGGCCTCATCTCGCCTGGAAGGGAGAACTTCCTGGATTTTCTCGAGTTGCGGCAGGTGTTCTCGTGTTACGACGGGGACCTCAGGGACCCGCCCTGGTGGCCTCAGGAGAGGCCAGTCCCATGCGAGTTGCTAGGGGGCCTCTCGGGATTCCTCTCCCGTCGATACCGGGGCCAAAAAGCTTGTGTGGAGTCAGGGCCGGAACCGAGGATTCCTCTCAGGGGCTGACATGGATCTTTGGGTACTTCTGGAGTCTCCCCAGGGGAGTCAGGCCTCGTCTCGAGTGGGGGCATGCACGTGCGCTTTCCTTCCAGGCTGTAGCAGCAATGTCACGCTTCCCGTCGCGTGGATCAAAGGATCTGTGGTTTTCCCTCGAGGCTTTCCCTCGAGGCTTTCCCACAGGGCTGTCCCACGTGCCACCGTGTTGTGAGTCGATCCTCGGCGTGAAAGATGAGCCAGTGCAGGGCAAAGAGGTTCCTCTGGAATGGACTGAGACATCTGGGGGACTCTTGGAATGGTGGTACGACCATGGAGTTCCTCTCGCCTTTCCTGTTGAGAGTGCCTCCTCTTGAGATGCGACGGGAACGCCGGGAATTCTTTCCCGTTGAAAGCAGGGAAAGGATCCCTCATCTCGAGTTACGAGGGGGAAACTGGGCTCCTCTGGATGTGGGCGGGACCATCGTGCTTCCTCTCGAGTGGAGACGGGTATGGCGGTGAACTTCTTGAGTTGCAGCAAGGGTGTGAAAGACCCTTTCGAAGTTTCAGAGGTTTGGTGTCATTAGTCTCCAGAGGCATCATCGGAAATAGGCCTCATCTCGCCTGGAAGGGAGAACTTCCTGGATTTTCTCGAGTTGCGGCAGGTGTTCTCGAGTTACGACGGGGACCTCAGGGACCGGCCCTGGTGGCCTCAGGAGAGGCCAGTCCCCATGAGAGTTGCTAGGGGGCCTCTCGGGATTCCTCTCCCGTCGATACCGGGGCCAAAAAGCTTGTGTGGAGTCAGGGCCGGAACCGAGGATTCCTCTCAGGGGCTGACATGGATCTTTGGGTACTTCTGGAGTCTCCCCAGGGGAGTCAGGCCTCGTCTCGAGTGGGGGCATGCACGTGCGCTTTCCTTCCAGGCTGTAGCAGCAATGTCACGCTTCCCGTCGCGTGGATCAAAGGATCTGTGGTTTTCCCTCGAGGCTTTCCCACAGGGCTGTCCCACGTGCCACCGTGGTGTGAGTCGATCCTCGGCGTGAAAGATGAGCCAGTGCAGGGAAAAGAGGTTCCTCTGGAATGGACTGAGACATCTGGGGGACTCTTGGAATGGTGCTACGACCATGGAGTTCCTCTCGCCTTTCCTGTTGAGAGTGCCTCCTCTTGAGATGCGACGGGAACGCCGGGAATTCTTTCCCGTTGAAAGCAGGGAAAGGATCCCTCATCTCGAGCTAGGAGGGGGAAACGGGGCTCCTCTGGATGTGGGCGGGACCATCGTGCTTCCTCTCGAGTGGAGACGGGTATGGCGGTGAACTTCTTGAGTTGCAGCAAGGGTGTGAAAGACCCTTTCGAAGTTCCAGAGGTTTGGTGTCATTAGTCTCCAGAGGCCTCATCGGAAATAGGCCTCATCTCGCCTGGAAGGGAGAACTTCCTGGATTTTCTCGAGTTGCGGCAGGTGTTCTGGAGTTACGACGGGGACCTCAGGGACCGGCCCTGGTGGCCTCAGGAGAGGCCAGTCCCCATGCGAGTTGCTAGGGGGCCTCTCGGGATTCCTCTCCCGTCGATACCGGGGCCAAAAAGCTTGTGTGGAGTCAGGGCCGGAACCGAGGATTCCTCTCAGGGGCTGACATGGATCTTTGGGTACTTCTGGAGTCTCCCCAGGGGAGTCAGGCCTCGTCTCGAGTGGGGGCATGCACGTGCGCTTTCCTTCCAGGCTGTAGCAGCAATGTCACGCTTCCCGTCGCGTGGATCAAAGGATCTGTGGTTTTCCCTCGAGGCTTTCCCTCGAGGCTTTCCCACAGGGCTGTCCCACGTGCCACCGTGGTGTGAGTCGATCCTCGGCGTGAAAGATGAGCCAGTGCAGGGCAAAGAGGTTCCTCTGGAATGGACTGAGACATCTGGGGGACTCTTGGAATGGTGGTACGACCATGGAGTTCCTCTCGCCTTTCCTGTTGAGAGTGCCTCCTCTTGAGATGCGACGGGAACGCCGGGAATTCTTTCCCGTTGAAAGCAGGGAAAGGATCCCTCATCTCGAGCTCCGAGGGGGAAACTGGGCTCCTCTGGATGTGGGCGGGACCATCGTGCTTCCTCTGGAGTGGAGACGGGTATGGCGGTGAACTTCTTGAGTTGCAGCAAGGGTGTGAAAGACCCTTTCGAAGTTCCCGAGGTTTGGTGTCATTAGTCTCCAGAGGCTTCATCGGAAATAGGCCTCATCTCGCCTGGAAGGGAGAACTTCCTGGATTTTCTCGAGTTGCGGCAGGTGTTCTCGAGTTACGACGGGGACCTCAGGGACCCGCCCTGGTGGCCTCAGGAGAGGCCAGTCCCCATGCGAGTTGCTAGGGGGTCTCTCGGGATTCCTCTCCCGTCGATACCGGGGACAAAAAGCTTGTGTGGAGTCAGGGCCGGAACCGAGGATTCCTCTCAGGGGCTGACATGGATCTTTGGGTACTTCTGGAGTCTCCCCAGGGGAGTCAGGCCTCGTCTCGAGTGGGGGCATGCACGTGCGCTTTCCTTCCAGGCTGTAGCAGCAATGTCACGCTTCCCGTCGCGTGGATCAAAGGATCTGTGGTTTTCCCTCGAGGCTTTCACTCGAGGCTTTCCCACAGGGCTGTCCCACGTGCCACCGTGTTGTGAGTCGATCCTCGGCGTGAAAGATGAGCCAGTGCAGGGCAAAGAGGTTCCTCTGGAATGGACTGAGACATCTGGGGGACTCTTGGAATGGTGGTACGACCATGGAGTTCCTCTCGCCTTACCTGTTGAGAGTGCCTCCTCTTGAGATGTGACGGGAACGCCGGGAATTCTTTCCCTTTGAAACCAGGGAAAGGATCCCTCATCTCGAGCTACGAGGGGGAAACGGGGCTCCTCTGGATGTGGGCGGGACCATCGTGCTTCCTCTCGAGTGGAGACGGGTATGGCGGTGAACTTCTTGAGTTGCAGCAAGGGTGTGAAAGACCCTTTCGAAGTTCCAGTGGTTTGGTGTCATTAGTCTCCAGAGGCTTCATCGGAAATAGGCCTCATCTCGCCTGGAAGGGAGAACTTCCTGGATTTTCTCGAGTTGCGGCAGGAGTTCTCGAGTTACGACGGGGACCTCAGGGACCCGCCCTGGTGGCCTCCGGAGAGGCCAGTCCCCATGCGAGTTGCTAGGGGGCCTCTCGGGATTCCTCTCCCGTCGATACCGGGGCCAAAAACCTTGTGTGGAGTCAGGGCCGGAACCGAGGATTCCTCTCAGGGGCTGACATGGATCTTTGGGTACTTCTGGAGTCTCCCCAGGGGAGTCAGGCCTCGTCTCGAGTGGAGGCATGCGCGTGCGCTTTCCTTCCAGGCTTTAGCACCAATGTCACGCTTCCCGTCGCTTGGATCAAAGGATCTGTGGTTTTCCCTCGAGGCTTCCCCACAGGGCTGTCCCACGTGCCACCGTGGTGTGAGTCGATCCTCGGCGTGAAAGATGAGCCAGTGCAGGGCAAAGAGGTTCCTCTGGAATGGACTGAGACATCTGGGGGACTCTTGGAATGGTGGTACGACCATGGAGTTCCTCTCGCCTTTCCTGTTGAGAGTGCCTCCTCTTGAGATGCGACGGGAACGCCGGGAATTCTTTCCCGTTGAAAGCAGGGAAAGGATCCCTCATCTCGAGCTAGGAGGGGGAAACGGGGCTCCTCTGGATGTGGGCGGGACCATCGTGCTTCCTCTCGAGTGGAGACGGGTATGGCGGTGAACTTCTTGAGTTGCAGCAAGGGTGTGAAAGACCCTTTCGAAGTTCCAGAGGTTAGGTGTCATTAGTCTCCAGACGCCTCATCGGAAATAGGCCTCATCTCGCCTGGAAGGGAGAACTTCCTGCATTTTCTCGAGTTGCGGCAGGTGTTCTCGAGTTACGACGGGGACCTCAGGGACCCGCCCTGGTGGCCTCAGGAGAGGCCAGTCCCCATGCGAGTTGCTAGGGGGCCTCTCGGGATTCCTCTCCCGTCGATACCGGGGCCAAAAACCTTGTGTGGAGTCAGGGCTGCAACCGAGGATTCCTCTCAGGGGCTGACATGGATCTTTGGGTACTTCTGGAGTCTCCCCAGGGGAGTCAGGCCTCGTCTCGAGTGGGGGCATGCACGTGCGCTTTCCTTCCAGGCTGTAGCAGCAATGTCACGCTTCCCGTCGCGTGGATCAAAGGATCTGTGGTTTTCCCTCGAGGCTTTCCCTCGAGGCTTTCCCACAGGGCTGTCCCACGTGCCACCGTGTTGTGAGTCGATCCTCGGCGTGAAAGATGAGCCAGTGCAGGGCAAAGAGGTTCCTCTGGAATGGACTGAGACATCTGGGGGACTCTTGGAATGGTGGTACGACCATGGAGTTCCTCTCGCCTTTCCTGTTGAGAGTGCCTCCTCTTGAGATGCGACGGGAACGCCGGGAATACTTTCCCGTTGAAAGCAGGGAAAGGATCCCTCATCTCGAGCTCCGAGGGGGAAACGGGGCTCCTCTGGATGTGGGCGGGACCATCATGCTTCCTCTCGAGTGGAGACGGGTATGGCGGTGAACTTCTTGAGTTGCAGCAAGGGTGTGAAAGACCCTTTCGAAGTTCCAGAGGTTTGGTGTCATTAGTCTCCAGAGGCCTCATCGGAAATAGGCCTCATCTCGCCTGGAAGGGAGAACTTCCTGGATTTTCTCGAGTTGCGGCAGGTGTTCTCGAGTTACGACGGGGACCTCAGGGACCGGCCCTGGTGGCCTCAGGAGAGGCCAGTCCCCATGCGAGTTGCTAGGGGGCCTCTCGGGATTCCTCTCCCGTCGATACCGGGGCCAAAAAGCTTGTGTGGAGTCAGGGCCGGAACCGAGGATTCCTCTCAGGGGCTGACATGGATCTTTGGGTACTTCTGGAGTCTCCCCAGGGGAGTCAGGCCTCGTCTCGAGTGGGGGCATGCACGTGCGCTTTCCTTCCAGGCTGTAGCAGCAATGTCACGCTTCCCGTCGCGTGGATCAAAGGATCTGTGGTTTTCCCTCGAGGCTTTCCCTCGAGGCTTTCCCACAGGGCTGTCCCACGTGCCACCGTGTTGTGAGTCGATCCTCGGCGTGAAAGATGAGCCAGTGCAGGGCAAAGAGGTTCCTCTGGAATGGACTGAGACATCTGGGGGACTCTTGGAATGGTGGTACGACCATGGAGTTCCTCTCGCCTTTCCTGTTGAGAGTGCCTCCTCTTGAGATGCGACGGGAACGCCGGGAATTCTTTCCCGTTGAAAGCAGGGAAAGGATCCCTCATCTCGAGTTACGAGGGGGAAACGGGGCTCCTCTGGATGTGGGCGGGACCATCGTGCTTCCTCTCGAGTGGAGACGGGTATGGCGGTGAACTTCTTGAGTTGCAGCAAGGGTGTGAAAGACCCTTTCGAAGTTTCAGAGGTTTGGTGTCATTAGTCTCCAGAGGCATCATCGGAAATAGGCCTCATCTCGCCTGGAAGGGAGAACTTCCTGGATTTTCTCGAGTTGCGGCAGGTGTTCTCGAGTTACGACGGGGACCTCAGGGACCGGCCCTGGTGGCCTCAGGAGAGGCCAGTCCCCATGCGAGTTGCTAGGGGGCCTCTCGGGATTCCTCTCCCGTCGATACCGGGGCCAAAAAGCTTGTGTGGAGTCAGGGCCGGAACCGAGGATTCCTCTCAGGGGCTGACATGGATCTTTGGGTACTTCTGGAGTCTCCCCAGGGGAGTCAGGCCTCGTCTCGAGTGGGGGCATGCACGTGCGCTTTCCTTCCAGGCTGTAGCTGCAATGTCACGCTTCCCGTCGCGTGGATCAAAGGATCTGTGGTTTTCCCTCGAGGCTTTCCCTCGAGGCTTTCCCACAGGGCTGTCCCACGTGCCACCGTGGTGTGAGTCGATCCTCGGCGTGAAAGATGAGCCAGTGCAGGGCAAAGAGGTTCCTCTGGAATGGACTGAGACATCTGGGGGACTCTTGGAATGGTGGTACGACCATGGAGTTCCTCTCGCCTTTCCTGTTGAGAGTGCCTCCTCTTGAGATGCGACGGGAACGCCGGGAATTCTTTCCCGTTGAAAGCAGGGAAAGGATCCCTCATCTCGAGCTCCGAGGGGGAAACGGGGCTCCTCTGGATGTGGGCGGGACCATCGTGCTTCCTCTCGAGTGGAGACGGGTATGGCGGTGAACTTCTTGAGTTGCAGCAAGGGTGTGAAAGACCCTTTCGAAGTTCCAGAGGTTTGGTGTCATTAGTCTCCAGAGGCCTCATCGGAAATAGGCCTCATCTCGCCTGGAAGGGAGAACTTCCTGGATTTTCTCGAGTTGCGGCAGGTGTTCTGGAGTTACGACGGGGACCTCAGGGACCGGCCCTGGTGGCCTCAGGAGAGGCCAGTCCCCATGCGAGTTGCTAGGGGGCCTCTCGGGATTCCTCTCCCGTCGATACCGGGGCCAAAAAGCTTGTGTGGAGTCAGGGCCGGAACCGAGGATTCCTCTCAGGGGCTGACATGGATCTTTGGGTACTTCTGGAGTCTCCCCAGGGGAGTCAGGCCTCGTCTCGAGTGGGGGCATGCACGTGCGCTTTCCTTCCAGGCTGTAGCAGCAATGTCACGCTTCCCGTCGCGTGGATCAAAGGATCTGTGGTTTTCCCTCGAGGCTTTCACACGAGGCTTTCCCACAGGGCTGTCCCACGTGCCACCGTGTTGTGAGTCGATCCTCGGCGTGAAAGATGAGCCAGTGCAGGGCAAAGAGGTTCCTCTGGAATGGACTGAGACATCTGGGGGACTCTTGGAATGGTGGTACGACCATGGAGTTCCTCTCGCCTTTCCTGTTGAGAGTGCCTCCTCTTGAGATGCGACGGGAACGCCGGGAATTCTTTCCCGTTGAAAGCAGGGAAAGGATCCCTCATCTCGAGCTCCGAGGGGGAAACTGGGCTCCTCTGGATGTGGGCGGGACCATCGTGCTTCCTCTCGAGTGGAGACGGGTATGGCGGTGAACTTCTTGAGTTGCAGCAAGGGTGTGAAAGACCCTTTCGAAGTTCCAGAGGTTTGGTGTCATTAGTCTCCAGAGGCCTCATCGGAAATAGGCCTCATCTCGCCTGGAAGGGAGAACTTCCTGGATTTTCTCGAGTTGCGGCAGGTGTTCTCGAGTTACGACGGGGACCTCAGGGACCCGCCCTGGTGGCCTCAGGAGAGGCCAGTCCCCATGCGAGTTGCTAGGGGGTCTCTCGGGATTCCTCTCCCGTCGATACCGGGGACAAAAAGCTTGTGTGGAGTCAGGGCCGGAACCGAGGATTCCTCTCAGGGGCTGACATGGATCTTTGGGTACTTCTGGAGTCTCCCCAGGGGAGTCAGGCCTCGTCTCGAGTGGGGGCATGCACGTGCGCTTTCCTTCCAGGCTGTAGCAGCAATGTCACGCTTCCCGTGGCGTGGATCAAAGGATCTGTGGTTTTCCCTCGAGGCTTTCCCTCGAGGCTTTCCCACAGGGCTGTCCCACGTGCCACCGTGTTGTGAGTCGATCCTCGGCGTGAAAGATGAGCCAGTGCAGGGCAAAGAGGTTCCTCTGGAATGGACTGAGACATCTGGGGGACTCTTGGAATGGTGGTACGACCATGGAGTTCCTCTCGCCTTTCCTGTTGAGAGTGCCTCCTCTTGAGATGCGACGGGAACGCCGGGAATTCTTTCCCGTTGAAAGCAGGGAAAGGATCCCTCATCTCGAGCTACGAGGGGGAAACGGGGCTCCTCTGGATGTGGGCGGGACCATCGTGCTTCCTCTCGAGTGGAGACGGGTATGGCGGTGAACTTCTTGAGTTGCAGCAAGGGTGTGAAAGACCCTTTCGAAGTTCCAGTGGTTTGGTGTCATTAGTCTCCAGAGGCTTCATCGGAAATAGGCCTCATCTCGCCTGGAAGGGAGAACTTCCTGGATTTTCTCGAGTTGCGGCAGGAGTTCTCGAGTTACGACGGGGACCTCAGGGACCCGCCCTGGTGGCCTCCGGAGAGGCCAGTCCCCATGCGAGTTGCTAGGGGGCCTCTCGGGATTCCTCTCCCGTCGATACCGGGGCCAAAAACCTTGTGTGGAGTCAGGGCCGGAACCGAGGATTCCTCTCAGGGGCTGACATGGATCTGTGGGTACTTCTGGAGTCTCCCCAGGGGAGTCAGGCCTCGTCTCGAGTGGGGGCATGCACGTGCGCTTTCCTTCCAGGCTGTAGCATCAATGTCACCCTTCCCGTCGCGTGGATCAAAGGATCTGTGGTTTTCCCTCGAGGCTTTCCCTCGAGGCTTTCCCACAGGGCTGTCCCACGTGCCACCGTGGTGTGAGTCGATCCTCGGCGTGAAAGATGAGCCAGTGCAGGGCAAAGAGGTTCCTCTGGAATGGACTGAGACATCTGGGGGACTCTTGGAATGGTGGTACGACCATGGAGTTCCTCTCGCCTTTCCTGTTGAGAGTGCCTCCTCTTGAGATGCGACGGGAACGCCGGGAATTCTTTCCCGTTGAAAGCAGGGAAAGGATCCCTCATCTCGAGCTAGGAGGGGGAAACGGGGCTCCTCTGGATGTGGGCGGGACCATCGTGCTTCCTCTCGAGTGGAGACGGGTATGGCGGTGAACTTCTTGAGTTGCAGCAAGGGTGTGAAAGACCCTTTCGAAGTTTCAGAGGTTTGGTGTCATTAGTCTCCAGAGGCATCATCGGAAATAGGCCTCATCTCGCCTGGAAGGGAGAACTTCCTGGATTTTCTCGAGTTGCGGCAGGTGTTCTCGAGTTACGACGGGGACCTCAGGGACCGGCCCTGGTGGCCTCAGGAGAGGCCAGTCCCCATGCGAGTTGCTAGGGGGCCTCTCGGGATTCCTCTCCCGTCGATACCGGGGCCAAAAAGCTTGTGTGGAGTCAGGGCCGGAACCGAGGATTCCTCTCAGGGGCTGACATGGATCTTTGGGTACTTCTGGAGTCTCCCCAGGGGAGTCAGGCCTCGTCTCGAGTGGGGGCATGCACGTGCGCTTTCCTTCCAGGCTGTAGCTGCAATGTCACGCTTCCCGTGGCGTGGATCAAAGGATCTGTGGTTTTCCCTCGAGGCTTTCCCTCGAGGCTTTCCCACAGGGCTGTCCCACGTGCCACCGTGGTGTGAGTCGATCCTCGGCGTGAAAGATGAGCCAGTGCAGGGCAAAGAGGTTCCTCTGGAATGGACTGAGACATCTGGGGGACTCTTGGAATGGTGGTACGACCATGGAGTTCCTCTCGCCTTTCCTGTTGAGAGTGCCTCCTCTTGAGATGCGACGGGAACGCCGGGAATTCTTTCCCGTTGAAAGCAGGGAAAGGATCCCTCATCTCGAGCTCCGAGGGGGAAACGGGGCTCCTCTGGATGTGGGCGGGACCATCGTGCTTCCTCTCGAGTGGAGACGGGTATGGCGGTGAACTTCTTGAGTTGCAGCAAGGGTGTGAAAGACCCTTTCGAAGTTCCAGAGGTTTGGTGTCATTAGTCTCCAGAGGCCTCATCGGAAATAGGCCTCATCTCGCCTGGAAGGGAGAACTTCCTGGATTTTCTCGAGTTGCGGCAGGTGTTCTGGAGTTACGACGGGGACCTCAGGGACCGGCCCTGGTGGCCTCAGGAGAGGCCAGTCCCCATGCGAGTTGCTAGGGGGCCTCTCGGGATTCCTCTCCCGTCGATACCGGGGCCAAAAAGCTTGTGTGGAGTCAGGGCCGGAACCGAGGATTCCTCTCAGGGGCTGACATGGATCTTTGGGTACTTCTGGAGTCTTCCCAGGGGAGTCAGGCCTCGTCTCGAGTGGGGGCATGCACGTGCGCTTTCCTTCCAGGCTGTAGCAGCAATGTCACGCTTCCCGTCGCGTGGATCAAAGGATCTGTGGTTTTCCCTCGAGGCTTTCACACGAGGCTTTCCCACAGGGCTGTCCCACGTGCCACCGTGTTGTGAGTCGATCCTCGGCGTGAAAGATGAGCCAGTGCAGGGCAAAGAGGTTCCTCTGGAATGGACTGAGACATCTGGGGGACTCTTGGAATGGTGGTACGACCATGGAGTTCCTCTCGCCTTTCCTGTTGAGAGTGCCTCCTCTTGAGATGCGACGGGAACGCCGGGAATTCTTTCCCGTTGAAAGCAGGGAAAGGATCCCTCATCTCGAGCTCCGAGGGGGAAACTGGGCTCCTCTGGATGTGGGCGGGACCATCGTGCTTCCTCTCGAGTGGAGACGGGTATGGCGGTGAACTTCTTGAGTTGCAGCAAGGGTGTGAAAGACCCTTTCGAAGTTCCAGAGGTTTGGTGTCATTAGTCTCCAGAGGCTTCATCGGAAATAGGCCTCATCTCGCCTGGAAGGGAGAACTTCCTGGATTTTCTCGAGTTGCGGCAGGTGTTCTCGAGTTACGACGGGGACCTCAGGGACCCGCCCTGGTGGCCTCAGGAGAGGCCAGTCCCCATGTGAGTTGCTAGGGGGTCTCTCGGGATTCCTCTCCCGTCGATACCGGGGACAAAAAGCTTGTGTGGAGTCAGGGCCGGAACCGAGGATTCCTCTCAGGGGCTGACATGGATCTTTGGGTACTTCTGGAGTCTCCCCAGGGGAGTCAGGCCTCGTCTCGAGTGGGGGCATGCACGTGCGCTTTCCTTCCAGGCTGTAGCAGCAATGTCACGCTTCCCGTGGCGTGGATCAAAGGATCTGTGGTTTTCCCTCGAGGCTTTCCCTCGAGGCTTTCCCACAGGGCTGTCCCACGTGCCACCGTGTTGTGAGTCGATCCTCGGCGTGAAAGATGAGCCAGTGCAGGGCAAAGAGGTTCCTCTGGAATGGACTGAGACATCTGGGGGACTCTTGGAATGGTGGTACGACCATGGAGTTCCTCTCGCCTTTCCTGTTGAGAGTGCCTCCTCTTGAGATGCGACGGGAACGCCGGGAATTCTTTCCCGTTGAAACCAGGGAAAGGATCCCTCATCTCGAGCTACGAGGGGGAAACGGGGCTCCTCTGGATGTGGGCGGGACCATCGTGCTTCCTCTCGAGTGGAGACGGGTATGGCGGTGAACTTCTTGAGTTGCAGCAAGGGTGTGAAAGACCCTTTCGAAGTTCCAGTGGTTTGGTGTCATTAGTCTCCAGAGGCTTCATCGGAAATAGGCCTCATCTCGCCTGGAAGGGAGAACTTCCTGGATTTTCTCGAGTTGCGGCAGGAGTTCTCGAGTTACGACGGGGACCTCAGGGACCCGCCCTGGTGGCCTCCGGAGAGGCCAGTCCCCATGCGAGTTGCTAGGGGGCCTCTCGGGATTCCTCTCCCGTCGATACCGGGGCCAAAAACCTTGTGTGGAGTCAGGGCCGGAACCGAGGATTCCTCTCAGGGGCTGACATGGATCTGTGGGTACTTCTGGAGTCTCCCCAGGGGAGTCAGGCCTCGTCTCGAGTGGGGGCATGCACGTGCGCTTTCCTTCCAGGCTGTAGCATCAATGTCACCCTTCCCGTCGCGTGGATCAAAGGATCTGTGGTTTTCCCTCGAGGCTTTCCCTCGAGGCTTTCCCACAGGGCTGTCCCACGTGCCACCGTGGTGTGAGTCGATCCTCGGCGTGAAAGATGAGCCAGTGCAGGGCAAAGAGGTTCCTCTGGAATGGACTGAGACATCTGGGGGACTCTTGGAATGGTGGTACGACCATGGAGTTCCTCTCGCCTTTCCTGTTGAGAGTGCCTCCTCTTGAGATGCGACGGGAACGCCGGGAATTCTTTCCCGTTGAAAGCAGGGAAAGGATCCCTCATCTCGAGCTAGGAGGGGGAAACGGGGCTCCTCTGGATGTGGGCGGGACCATCGTGCTTCCTCTCGAGTGGAGACGGGTATGGCGGTGAACTTCTTGAGTTGCAGCAAGGGTGTGAAAGACCCTTTCGAAGTTCCAGAGGTTAGGTGTCATTAGTCTCCAGACGCCTCATCGGAAATAGGCCTCATCTCGCCTGGAAGGGAGAACTTCCTGGATTTTCTCGAGTTGCGGCAGGTGCTCTCGAGTTACGACGAGGACCTCAGGGACCCGCCCTGGTGGCCTCAGGAGAGGCCAGTCCCCATGCGAGTTGCTAGGGGGCCTCTCGGGATTCCTCTCCCGTCGATACCGGGGCCAAAAACCTTGTGTGGAGTCAGGGCCGGAACCGAGGATTCCTCTCAGGGGCTGACATGGATCTTTGGGTACTTCTGGAGTCTCCCCAGGGGAGTCAGGCCTCGTCTTGAGTGGGGGCATGCACGTGCGCTTTCCTTCCAGGCTGTAGCAGCAATGTCACGCTTCCCGTGGCGTGGATCAAAGGATCTGTGGTTTTCCTCGAGCCTTGCCCTCGAGGCTTTCCCACAGGGCTGTCCCACGTGCCACCGTGGTGTGAGTCGATCCTCGGCGTGAAAGATGAGCCAGTGCAGGGCAAAGAGGTTCCTCTGGAATGGACTGAGACATCTGGGGGACTCTTGGAATGGTGGTACGACCATGGAGTTCCTCTCGCCTTTCCTGTAGAGAGTGCCTCCGCTTGAGATGCGACGGGAACGCTGGGAATTCTTTCCCGTTGAAAGCAGGGAAAGGATCCCTCCTCTCGAGCTACAAGGTGGATACGGAGCTCCCCTGAATGGGGGCGGGACCATCGTGCTTCCTCTCGAGTGGAGACGGGTATGGCGGTGAACTTCCTTAGTTGCAGCAAGGGTGTGAAAGACCCTTTCGAAGTTCCAGAGGTTAGGTGTCATTAGTCTCCAGAGGCCTCATCGGAAATAGGCCTCATCTCGCCTGGAAGGGAGAACTTCCTGGATTTTCTCGAGTTGCGGCAGGTGTTCTCGAGTTACGACGGGGACCTCAGGGACCCGCCCTGGTGGCCTCAGGAAAGGCTAGTCCCCTGGAGAGTTGCTAGGGGGCCTCTCCGGATTCCTCTCCCGTCGATACCGGGGCTAAAATCCTTCTGTGGAGTCAGGGCCGAAACCGAGGATTCCTCTCAGGGGTTGACATGGATCTCTGGGTCTGTCTGGAGTCTCCCCAGGGAAGTCAGGCCTCGTCTCGAGTGGGGGCATGCACGTGCGCTTTCCTTCCAGGCTGTAGCAGCAATGTCACGCTTCCCGTGGCGTGGATCAAAGGATCTGTGGTTTTCCCTCGAGGCTTTCCCTCGAGGCTTTCCCACAGGGCTGTCCCACGTGCCACCGTGGTGTGAGTCGATCCTCGGCGTGAAAGATGAGCCAGTGCAGGGCAAAGAGGTTCCTCTGGAATGGACTGAGACATCTGGGGGACTCTTGGAATGGTGGTACGACCATGGAGTTCCTCTCGCCTTTCCTGTTGAGAGTGCCTCCTCTTGAGATGCGACGGGAACGCCGGGAATTCGTTCCCGTTGAAACCAGGGAAAGGATCCCTCATCTCGAGCTACGAGGGGGAAACGGGGCTCCTCTGGATGTGGGCGAGACCATCGTGCTTCCTCTCGAGTGGAGACGGGTATGGCGGTGAACTTCTTGATTTGCAGCAAGGGTGTGAAAGACCCTTTCGAAGTTCCAGAGGTTAGGTGTCATTAGTCTCCAGACGCCTCAT
Source organism: Capricornis sumatraensis (assembly GCF_032405125.1). Classification (NCBI taxonomy): domain Eukaryota; kingdom Metazoa; phylum Chordata; class Mammalia; order Artiodactyla; family Bovidae; genus Capricornis; species Capricornis sumatraensis. The sequence continues at coordinate 7,076,000 of NW_027184612.1, forward strand.
CGGAAATAGGCCTCATCTCGCCTGGAAGGGAGAACTTCCTGGATTTTCTCGAGTTGCGGCAGGTGTTCTCGAGTTACGACGCGGACCTCAGGGACCCGCCCTGGTGGACTCAGGAGAGGCCAGTCCCCATGCGAGGTGCTAGGGGGCCTCTCGGGATTCCTCTCCCGTCGATACCGGGGCCAAAAACCTTGTGCGGAGTCAGGGCCAGAACCGAGGATTCCTCTCAGGGGCTGACATGGATCTTTGTGTACTTGTGGAGTCTCCCCAGGGGAGTCAGGCCTCGTCTCGAGTGGGGGCATGCATGTGCGCTTTCCTTCCAGGCTGTAGCAGCAATGTCACGCTTCCCGTCGCGTGGATCAAAGGATCTGTGGTTTTCCCTCGAGGCTTTCCCTCGAGGCTTTCCCACAGGGCTGTCCCACGTGCCACCGTGGTGTGAGTCGATCCTCGGCGTGAAAGATGAGCCAGTGCAGGGCAAAGAGGTTCCTCTGGAATGGACTGAGACATCTGGGGGACTCTTGGAATGGTGCTACGACCATGGAGTTCCTCTCGCCTTTCCTGTTGAGAGTGCCTCCTCTTGAGATGCGACGGGAACGCCGGGAATTCTTTCCCGTTGAAAGCAGGGAAAGGATCCATCATCTCGAGCTACGAGGGGGAAACGGGGCTCCTCTGGATGTGGGCGGGACCATCGTGCTTCCTCTCGAGTGGAGACGGGTATGGCGGTGAACTTCTTGAGTTGCAGCAAGGGTGTGAAAGACCCTTTCGAAGTTCCAGAGGTTAGGTGTCATTAGTCTCCAGACGCCTCATCGGAAATAGGCCTCATCTCGCCTGGAAGGGAGAACTTCCTGGATTTTCTCGAGTTGCGGCAGGTGTTCTCGAGTTACGACGGGGACCTCAGGGACCGGCCCTGGTGGCCTCAGGAGAGGCCAGTCCCCATGCGAGTTGCTAGGGGGCCTCTCGGGATTCCTCTCCCGTCGATACCGGGGCCAAAAAGCTTGTGTGGAGTCAGGGCCGGAACCGAGGATTCCTCTCAGGGGCTGACATGGATCTTTGGGTACTTCTGGAGTCTCCCCAGGGGAGTCAGGCCTCGTCTCGAGTGGGGGCATGCACGTGCGCTTTCCTTCCAGGCTGTAGCTGCAATGTCACGCTTCCCGTCGCGTGGATCAAAGGATCTGTGGTTTTCCCTCGAGGCTTTCCCTCGAGGCTTTCCCACAGGGCTGTCCCACGTGCCACCGTGGTGTGAGTCGATCCTCGGCGTGAAAGATGAGCCAGTGCAGGGCAAAGAGGTTCCTCTGGAATGGACTGAGACATCTGGGGGACTCTTGGAATGGTGGTACGACCATGGAGTTCCTCTCGCCTTTCCTGTTGAGAGTGCCTCCTCTTGAGATGCGACGGGAACGCCGGGAATTCTTTCCCGTTGAAAGCAGGGAAAGGATCCCTCATCTCGAGCTCCGAGGGGGAAACGGGGCTCCTCTGGATGTGGGCGGGACCATCGTGCTTCCTCTCGAGTGGAGACGGGTATGGCGGTGAACTTCTTGAGTTGCAGCAAGGGTGTGAAAGACCCTTTCGAAGTTCCAGAGGTTTGGTGTCATTAGTCTCCAGAGGCCTCATCGGAAATAGGCCTCATCTCGCCTGGAAGGGAGAACTTCCTGGATTTTCTCGAGTTGCGGCAGGTGTTCTGGAGTTACGACGGGGACCTCAGGGACCGGCCCTGGTGGCCTCAGGAGAGGCCAGTCCCCATGCGAGTTGCTAGGGGGCCTCTCGGGATTCCTCTCCCGTCGATACCGGGGCCAAAAAGCTTGTGTGGAGTCAGGGCCGGAACCGAGGATTCCTCTCAGGGGCTGACATGGATCTTTGGGTACTTCTGGAGTCTTCCCAGGGGAGTCAGGCCTCGTCTCGAGTGGGGGCATGCACGTGCGCTTTCCTTCCAGGCTGTAGCAGCAATGTCACGTTTCCCGTCGCGTGGATCAAAGGATCTGTGGTTTTCCCTCGAGGCTTTCACACGAGGCTTTCCCACAGGGCTGTCCCACGTGCCACCGTGTTGTGAGTCGATCCTCGGCGTGAAAGATGAGCCAGTGCAGGGCAAAGAGGTTCCTCTGGAATGGACTGAGACATCTGGGGGACTCTTGGAATGGTGGTACGACCATGGAGTTCCTCTCGCCTTTCCTGTTGAGAGTGCCTCCTCTTGAGATGCGACGGGAACGCCGGGAATTCTTTCCCGTTGAAAGCAGGGAAAGGATCCCTCATCTCGAGCTCCGAGGGGGAAACTGGGCTCCTCTGGATGTGGGCGGGACCATCGTGCTTCCTCTCGAGTGGAGACGGGTATGGCGGTGAACTTCTTGAGTTGCAGCAAGGGTGTGAAAGACCCTTTCGAAGTTCCAGAGGTTTGGTGTCATTAGTCTCCAGAGGCTTCATCGGAAATAGGCCTCATCTCGCCTGGAAGGGAGAACTTCCTGGATTTTCTCGAGTTGCGGCAGGTGTTCTCGAGTTACGACGGGGACCTCAGGGACCCGCCCTGGTGGCCTCAGGAGAGGCCAGTCCCCATGCGAGTTGCTAGGGGGTCTCTCGGGATTCCTCTCCCGTCGATACCGGGGACAAAAAGCTTGTGTGGAGTCAGGGCCGGAACCGAGGATTCCTCTCAGGGGCTGACATGGATCTTTGGGTACTTCTGGAGTCTCCCCAGGGGAGTCAGGCCTCGTCTCGAGTGGGGGCATGCACGTGCGCTTTCCTTCCAGGCTGTAGCAGCAATGTCACGCTTCCCGTCGCGTGGATCAAAGGATCTGTGGTTTTCCCTCGAGGCTTTCCCTCGAGGCTTTCCCACAGGGCTGTCCCACGTGCCACCGTGTTGTGAGTCGATCCTCGGCGTGAAAGATGAGCCAGTGCAGGGCAAAGAGGTTCCTCTGGAATGGACTGAGACATCTGGGGGACTCTTGGAATGGTGGTACGACCATGGAGTTCCTCTCGCCTTTCCTGTTGAGAGTGCCTCCTCTTGAGATGCGACGGGAACGCCGGGAATTCTTTCCCGTTGAAACCAGGGAAAGGATCCCTCATCTCGAGCTACGAGGGGGAAACGGGGCTCCTCTGGATGTGGGCGGGACCATCGTGCTTCCTCTCGAGTGGAGACGGGTATGGCGGTGAACTTCTTGAGTTGCAGCAAGGGTGTGAAAGACCCTTTCGAAGTTCCAGTGGTTTGGTATCATTAGTCTCCAGAGGCTTCATCGGAAATAGGCCTCATCTCGCCTGGAAGGGAGAACTTCCTGGATTTTCTCGAGTTGCGGCAGGAGTTCTCGAGTTACGACGGGGACCTCAGGGACCCGCCCTGGTGGCCTCCGGAGAGGCCAGTCCCCATGCGAGTTGCTAGGGGGCCTCTCGGGATTCCTCTCCCGTCGATACCGGGGCCAAAAACCTTGTGTGGAGTCAGGGCCGGAACCGAGGATTCCTCTCAGGGGCTGACATGGATCTGTGGGTACTTCTGGAGTCTCCCCAGGGGAGTCAGGCCTCGTCTCGAGTGGGGGCATGCACGTGCGCTTTCCTTCCAGGCTGTAGCATCAATGTCACCCTTCCCGTCGCGTGGATCAAAGGATCTGTGGTTTTCCCTCGAGGCTTTCCCTCGAGGCTTTCCCACAGGGCTGTCCCACGTGCCACCGTGGTGTGAGTCGATCCTCGGCGTGAAAGATGAGCCAGTGCAGGGCAAAGAGGTTCCTCTGGAATGGACTGAGACATCTGGGGGACTCTTGGAATGGTGGTACGACCATGGAGTTCCTCTCGCCTTTCCTGTTGAGAGTGCCTCCTCTTGAGATGCGACGGGAACGCCGGGAATTCTTTCCCGTTGAAAGCAGGGAAAGGATCCCTCATCTCGAGCTAGGAGGGGGAAACGGGGCTCCTCTGGATGTGGGCGGGACCATCGTGCTTCCTCTCGAGTGGAGACGGGTATGGCGGTGAACTTCTTGAGTCGCAGCAAGGGTGTGAAAGACCCTTTCGAAGTTCCAGAGGTTAGGTGTCATTAGTCTCCAGACGCCTCATCGGAAATAGGCCTCATCTCGCCTGGAAGGGAGAACTTCCTGGATTTTCTCGAGTTGCGGCAGGTGCTCTCGAGTTACGACGAGGACCTCAGGGACCCGCCCTGGTGGCCTCAGGAGAGGCCAGTCCCCATGCGAGTTGCTAGGGGGCCTCTCGGGATTCCTCTCCCGTCGATACCGGGGCCAAAAACCTTGTGTGGAGTCAGGGCCGGAACCGAGGATTCCTCTCAGGGGCTGACATGGATCTTTGGGTACTTCTGGAGTCTCCCCAGGGGAGTCAGGCCTCGTCTCGAGTGGGGGCATGCACGTGCGCTTTCCTTCCAGGCTGTAGCAGCAATGTCACGCTTCCCGTCGCGTGGATCAAAGGATCTGTGGTTTTCCCTCGAGGCTTTCCCTCGAGGCTTTCCCACAGGGCTGTCCCACGTGCCACCGTGTTGTGAGTCGATCCTCGGCGTGAAAGATGAGCCAGTGCAGGGCAAAGAGGTTCCTCTGGAATGGACTGAGACATCTGGGGGACTCTTGGAATGGTGGTACGACCATGGAGTTCCTCTCGCCTTTCCTGTTGAGAGTGCCTCCTCTTGAGATGCGACGGGAACGCCGGGAATTCTTTCCCGTTGAAACCAGGGAAAGGATCCCTCATCTCGAGCTACGAGGGGGAAACGGGGCTCCTCTGGATGTGGGCGGGACCATCGTGCTTCCTCTCGAGTGGAGACGGGTATGGCGGTGAACTTCTTGAGTTGCAGCAAGGGTGTGAAAGACCCTTTCGAAGTTCCAGTGGTTTGGTATCATTAGTCTCCAGAGGCTTCATCGGAAATAGGCCTCATCTCGCCTGGAAGGGAGAACTTCCTGGATTTTCTCGAGTTGCGGCAGGAGTTCTCGAGTTACGACGGGGACCTCAGGGACCCGCCCTGGTGGCCTCAGGAAAGGCTAGTCCCCTGGAGAGTTGCTAGGGGGCCTCTCCGGATTCCTCTCCCGTCGATACCGGGGCTAAAATCCTTCTGTGGAGTCAGGGCCGAAACCGAGGATTCCTCTCAGGGGTTGACATGGATCTCTGGGTCTGTCTGGAGTCTCCCCAGGGAAGTCAGGCCTCGTCTCGAGTGGGGGCATGCACGTGCGCTTTCCTTCCAGGCTGTAGCAGCAATGTCACGCTTCCCGTGGCGTGGATCAAAGGATCTGTGGTTTTCCCTCGAGGCTTTCCCTCGAGGCTTTCCCACAGGGCTGTCCCACGTGCCACCGTGGTGTGAGTCGATCCTCGGCGTGAAAGATGAGCCAGTGCAGGGCAAAGAGGTTCCTCTGGAATGGACTGAGACATCTGGGGGACTCTTGGAATGGTGGTACGACCATGGAGTTCCTCTCGCCTTTCCTGTTGAGAGTGCCTCCTCTTGAGATGCGACGGGAACGCCGGGAATTCGTTCCCGTTGAAAGCAGGGAAAGGATCCCTCATCTCGAGCTAGGAGGGGGAAACGGGGCTCCTCTGGATGTGGGCGAGACCATCGTGCTTCCTCTCGAGTGGAGACGGGTATGGCGGTGAACTTCTTGATTTGCAGCAAGGGTGTGAAAGACCCTTTCGAAGTTCCAGAGGTTAGGTGTCATTAGTCTCCAGACGCCTCATCGGAAATAGGCCTCATCTCGCCTGGAAGGGAGAACTTCCTGGATTTTCTCGAGTTGCGGCAGGTGTTCTCGAGTTACGACGCGGACCTCAGGGACCCGCCCTGGTGGACTCAGGAGAGGCCAGTCCCCATGCGAGGTGCTAGGGGGCCTCTCGGGATTCCTCTCCCGTCGATACCGGGGCCAAAAACCTTGTGCGGAGTCAGGGCCAGAACCGAGGATTCCTCTCAGGGGCTGACATGGATCTTTGTGTACTTGTGGAGTCTCCCCAGGGGAGTCAGGCCTCGTCTCGAGTGGGGGCATGCATGTGCGCTTTCCTTCCAGGCTGTAGCAGCAATGTCACGCTTCCCGTCGCGTGGATCAAAGGATCTGTGGTTTTCCCTCGAGGCTTTCCCTCGAGGCTTTCCCACAGGGCTGTCCCACGTGCCACCGTGGTGTGAGTCGATCCTCGGCGTGAAAGATGAGCCAGTGCAGGGCAAAGAGGTTCCTCTGGAATGGACTGAGACATCTGGGGGACTCTTGGAATGGTGCTACGACCATGGAGTTCCTCTCGCCTTTCCTGTTGAGAGTGCCTCCTCTTGAGATGCGACGGGAACGCCGGGAATTCTTTCCCGTTGAAAGCAGGGAAAGGATCCATCATCTCGAGCTACGAGGGGGAAACGGGGCTCCTCTGGATGTGGGCGGGACCATCGTGCTTCCTCTCGAGTGGAGACGGGTATGGCGGTGAACTTCTTGAGTTGCAGCAAGGGTGTGAAAGACCCTTTCGAAGTTCCAGAGGTTAGGTGTCATTAGTCTCCAGACGCCTCATCGGAAATAGGCCTCATCTCGCCTGGAAGGGAGAACTTCCTGGATTTTCTCGAGTTGTGGCAGGTGTTCTCGAGTTACGACGGGGACCTCAGGGACCCGCCCTGGTGGCCTCAGGAGTGGCCAGTCCCCATGCGAGGTGCTAGGGGGCCTCTCGGGATTCCTCTCCCGTCGATACCGGGGCCAAAAACCTTGTGTGGAGTCAGGGCCGGAACCGAGGATTCCTCTCAAGGGCTGACATGGATCTTTGGGTACTTGTGGAGTCTCCCCAGGGGAGTCAGGCCTCGTCTCGAGGGGGGGCATGCACGTGCGCTTTCCTTCCAGGCTGTAGCAGCAATGTCACGCTTCCCGTGGCGTGGATCAAAGGATCTGTGGTTTTCCCTCGAGGCTTTCCCTCGAGGCTTTCCCACAGGGCTGTCCCACGTGCCACCGTGGTGTGAGTCGATCCTCGGCGTGAAAGATGAGCCAGTGCAGGGCAAAGAGCTTCCTCTGGAATGGACTGAGACATCTGGGGGACTCTTGGAATGGTGGTACGACCATGGAGTTCCTCTCGCCTTTCCTGTTGAGAGTGCCTCCTCTTGAGATGCGACGGGAACGTCGGGAATTCTTTCCCGTTGATAGCAGGGAAAGGATCCCTCATCTCGAGCTATGAGGGGAAACGGGGCTCCTCTGGATGTGGGCGGGACCATCGTGCATGCTCTCGAGTATAGACGGGTATGGCGGTGAACTTCTTGAGTTGCAGCAAGGGTGTGAAAGACCCTTTCGAAGTTCCAGAGTTTAGGTGTCATTAGTCTCCAGACGCCTCATCGGAAATAGGCCTCATCTCGCCTGGAAGGGAGAACTTCCTGGATTTTCTCGAGTTGCGGCAGGAGTTCTCGAGTTACGACGGGGACCTCAGGGACCCGCCCTGGTGGCCTCAGGAGAGGCCAGTCCCCATGCGAGATGCTAGGGGGCCTCTCGGGATTCCTCTCCCGTCGATACCGGGGCCAAAAACCTTGTGTGGAGTCAGGGCCGGAACCGAGGATTCCTCTCAGGGGCTGACATGTATCTTTGGGTACTTCTGGAGTCTCCCCAGGGGAGTCAGGCCTCGTTTCGAGTGCGGGCATGCACGTGCGCTTTCCTTCCAGGTTGTAGCAGCAATGTCACGCTTCCCGTGGCGTGGATCAAAGGATCTGTGGTTTTCCCTCGAGGCTTTCCCTCGAGGCTTTCCCACAGGGCTGTCCCACGTGCCACCGTGGTGTGAGTCGATTCTCGGCGTGAAAGATGAGCCAGTGTAGGGCAAAGAGGTTCCTCTGGAATGGACTGAGACATCTGGGGGACTCTTGGAATGGTGGTACGACCAAGAAGTTCCTCTCGCCTTTCCTGTTGAGAGTGCCTCCTCTTGAGATGCGACGGGAACGCCGGGAATTCTTTCCCGTTGAAAGCAGGGAAAGGATCCCTCATCTCGAGCTACGAGGGGGAAACGGGGCTCCTCTGGATGTGGGCGGGACCATCGTGCTTCCTCTCGCGTGGAGACGGGTATGGCAGTGAACTTCTTGAGTTGCAGCAAGGGTGTGAAAGACCCTTTCGAAGTTCCAGAGGTTAGGGGTCATTAGTCTCCAGACGCCTCATCGGAAATAGGCCTCATCTCGCCTGGAAGGGAGAACTTCCTGGATTTTCTCGAGTTGCGGCAGGTGTTCTCGAGTTACGACGGGAACCTCAGGGACCCGCCCTGGTGGCCTCAGGAGAGGCCAGTCCCCATGCGAGGTGCTAGGGGGCCTCTCGGGATTCCTCTCCCGACGATACCGTGGCCAAAAGCCTTGTGTGCAGTCAGGGCCGGAACAGAGGATTCCTCTCAGGGGCTGACATGGATCTTTGGGTACTTCTGGAGTCTCCCCAGGGGAGTCAGGCCTCGTCTCGAGTGGGGGCATGCACGTGCGCTTTCCTTTCAGGCTGTAGCAGCAATGTCACGCTTCCCGTTCCATGGATCAAACAATCTGTGGTTTTCCCTCGAGGCTTTCCCTCGAGGCTTTCCCACAGGGCTGTCCCACGTGCCACCGTGGTGTGAGTCGATCCTCGGCGTGAAACATGAGCCAGTGCAGGGCAAAGAGCTTCCTCTGGAATGGACTGAGACATCTGGGGGACTCTTGGAATGGTGGTACGACCATGGAGTTCCTCTCGCCTTTCCTGTTGAGAGTGCCTCCTCTTGAGATGCGACGGGAACGTCGGGAATTCTTTCCCGTTGAAAGCAGGGAAAGGATCCCTCATCTCGAGCTATGAGGGGAAACGGGGCTCCTCTGGACGTGGGCGGGCTCATCGTGCATCCTCTCGAGTATAGACGGGTATGGCGGTGAACTTCTTGAGTTGCAGCAAGGGTGTGAAAGACCCTTTCGAAGTTCAAGAGGTTAGGTGTCATTAGTCTCCAGACGCCTCATCGGAAATAGGCCTCATCTCGCCTGGAAGGGAGAACTTCCTGCATTTTCTCGAGTTGCGGCAGGTGTTCTCGAGTTACGACGGGGACCTCAGGGACCCGCCCTGGTGGCCTCAGGAGAGGCCAGTCCCCATGCGAGTTGCTAGGGGGCCTCTCGGGATTCCTCTCCCGTCGATACCGGGGCCAAAAACCTTGTGTGGAGTCAGGGCCGGAACCGAGGATTCCTCTCAGGGGCTGACATGTATCTTTGGGTACTTCTGGAGTCTCCCCAGGGGAGTCAGGCCTCGTTTCGAGTGGGGGCATGCACGTGCGCTTTCCTTCCACGCTGTAGCAGCAATGTCACGCTTCCCGTGGCGTGGATCAAAGGATCTGTGGTTTTCCCTCGAGGCTTTCCCTCGAGGCTTTCCCACAGGGCTGTCCCACGTGCCACCGTGGTGTGAGTCGATTCTCGGCGTGAAAGATGAGCCAGTGTAGGGCAAAGAGGTTCCTCTGGAATGGACTGAGACATCTGGGGGACTCTTGGAATGGTGGTACGACCAAGAAGTTCCTCTCGCCTTTCCTGTTGAGAGTGCCTCCTCTTGAGATGCGACGGGAACGCCGGGAATTCTTTCCCGTTGAAAGCAGGGAAAGGATCCCTCATCTCGAGCTACGAGGGGGAAACGGGGCTCCTCTGGATGTGGGCGGGACCATCGTGCTTCCTCTCGCGTGGAGACGGGTATGGCAGTGAACTTCTTGAGTTGCAGCAAGGGTGTGAAAGACCCTTTCGAAGTTCCAGAGGTTAGGGGTCATTAGTCTCCAGACGCCTCATCGGAAATAGGCCTCATCTCGCCTGGAAGGGAGAACTTCCTGGATTTTCTCGAGTTGCGGCAGGTGTTCTCGAGTTACGACGGGAACCTCAGGGACCCGCCCTGGTGGCCTCAGGAGAGGCCAGTCCCCATGCGAGGTGCTAGGGGGCCTCTCGGGATTCCTCTCCCGACGATACCGTGGCCAAAAGCCTTGTGTGCAGTCAGGGCCGGAACAGAGGATTCCTCTCAGGGGCTGACATGGATCTTTGGGTACTTCTGGAGTCTCCCCAGGGGAGTCAGGCCTCGTCTCGAGTGGGGGCATGCACGTGCGCTTTCCTTTCAGGCTGTAGCAGCAATGTCACGCTTCCCGTTCCATGGATCAAACAATCTGTGGTTTTCCCTCGAGGCTTTCCCTCGAGGCTTTCCCACAGGGCTGTCCCACGTGCCACCGTGGTGTGAGTCGATCCTCGGCGTGAAACATGAGCCAGTGCAGGGCAAAGAGCTTCCTCTGGAATGGACTGAGACATCTGGGGGACTCTTGGAATGGTGGTACGACCATGGAGTTCCTCTCGCCTTTCCTGTTGAGAGTGCCTCCTCTTGAGATGCGACGGGAACGTCGGGAATTCTTTCCCGTTGAAAGCAGGGAAAGGATCCCTCATCTCGAGCTATGAGGGGAAACGGGGCTCCTCTGGACGTGGGCGGGCTCATCGTGCATCCTCTCGAGTATAGACGGGTATGGCGGTGAACTTCTTGAGTTGCAGCAAGGGTGTGAAAGACCCTTTCGAAGTTCCAGAGGTTAGGTGTCATTAGTCTCCAGACGCCTCATCGGAAATAGGCCTCATCTCGCCTGGAAGGGAGAACTTCCTGCATTTTCTCGAGTTGCGGCAGGTGTTCTCGAGTTACGACGGGGACCTCAGGGACCCGCCCTGGTGGCCTCAGGAGAGGCCAGTCCCCATGCGAGTTGCTAGGGGGCCTCTCGGGATTCCTCTCCCGTCGATACCGGGGCCAAAAACCTTGTGTGGAGTCAGGGCCGTAACCGAGGATTCCTCTCAGGGGCTGACATGTATCTTTGGGTACTTCTGGAGTCTCCCCAGGGGAGTCAGGCCTCGTTTCGAGTGGGGGCATGCACGTGCGCTTTCCTTCCACGCTGTAGCAGCAATGTCACGCTTCCCGTGGCGTGGATCAAAGGATCTATGGATTTCCCTCGAGGCTTTCCCTCGAGGCTTTCCCACAGGGCTGTCCCACGTGCCACCGTGGTGTGAGTCGATTCTCGGCGTGAAAGATGAGCCAGTGTAGGGCAAAGAGGTTCCTCTGGAATGGACTGAGACATCTGGGGGTCTCTTGGAATGGTGGTACGACCAAGAAGTTCCTCTCGCCTTTCCTGTTGAGAGTGCCTCCTCTTGAGATGCGACGGGAACGCCGGGAATTCTTTCCCGTTGAAAGCAGGGAAAGGATCCCTCATCTCGAGCTACGAGGGGGAAACGGGGCTCCTCTGGATGTGGGCGGGACCATCGTGCTTCCTCTCGCGTGGAGACGGTTATGGCAGTGAACTTCTTGAGTTGCAGCAAGGGTGTGAAAGACCCTTTCGAAGTTCCAGAGGTTAGGTGTCATTAGTCTCCAGACGCCTCATCGGAAATAGGCCTCATCTCGCGTGGAAGGGAGAATTTCCTGCATTTTCTCGAGTTGCGGCTGGTGTTCTCGAGTTACGACGGGGACCTCAGGGACCCGCCCTGGTGGCCTCAGGAGAGGCCAGACCCCATGCGAGTTGCTAGGGGGCCTCTCGAGATTCCTCTCCCGTCGATACCGGGGCCAAAAACCTTGTGTGGAGTCAGGGCCGGAACCGAGGATTCCTCTCAGGGCTGACATGTATCTTTGGGTACTTCTGGAGTCTCCCCAGGGAAGTCAGGCCTCGTCTCGAGTGGGGGCATGCACGTGCGCTTTCCTTCCAGGCTGTAGCAGCAATGTCACGCTTCCCGTCGCGTGGATCAAAGGATCTGTGGTTTTCCCTCGAGGCTTTCCCTCGAGGCTTTCCCACAGGGCTGTCCCACGTGCCACCGTGGTGTGAGTCGATTCTCGGCGTGAAAGATGAGCCAGTGCAGGGCAAAGAGGTTCCTCTGGAATGGACTGAGACATCTGGGGGACTCTTGGAATGGTGGTACGACCATGGAGTTCCTCTCGCCTTTCCTGTTGAGAGTGCCTCCTCTTGAGATGCGACGGGAACGCCGGGAATACTTTCCCGTTGAAAGCAGGGAAAGGATCCCTCATCTCGAGCTCCGAGGGGGAAACGGGGCTCCTCTGGATGTGGGCGGGACCATCATGCTTCCTCTCGAGTGGAGACGGGTATGGCGGTGAACTTCTTGAGTTGCAGCAAGGGTGTGAAAGACCCTTTCGAAGTTCCAGAGGTTTGGTGTCATTAGTCTCCAGAGGCCTCATCGGAAATAGGCCTCATCTCGCCTGGAAGGGAGAACTTCCTGGATTTTCTCGAGTTGCGGCAGGTGTTCTCGAGTTACGACGGGGACCTCAGGGACCGGCCCTGGTGGCCTCAGGAGAGGCCAGTCCCCATGCGAGTTGCTAGGGGGCCTCTCGGGATTCCTCTCCCGTCGATACCGGGGCCAAAAAGCTTGTGTGGAGTCAGGGCCGGAACCGAGGATTCCTCTCAGGGGCTGACATGGATCTTTGGGTACTTCTGGAGTCTCCCCAGGGGAGTCAGGCCTCGTCTCGAGTGGGGGCATGCACGTGCGCTTTCCTTCCAGGCTGTAGCAGCAATGTCACGCTTCCCGTCGCGTGGATCAAAGGATCTGTGGTTTTCCCTCGAGGCTTTCCCTCGAGGCTTTCCCACAGGGCTGTCCCACGTGCCACCGTGTTGTGAGTCGATCCTCGGCGTGAAAGATGAGCCAGTGCAGGGCAAAGAGGTTCCTCTGGAATGGACTGAGACATCTGGGGGACTCTTGGAATGGTGGTACGACCATGGAGTTCCTCTCGCCTTTCCTGTTGAGAGTGCCTCCTCTTGAGATGCGACGGGAACGCCGGGAATTCTTTCCCGTTGAAAGCAGGGAAAGGATCCCTCATCTCGAGTTACGAGGGGGAAACGGGGCTCCTCTGGATGTGGGCGGGACCATCGTGCTTCCTCTCGAGTGGAGACGGGTATGGCGGTGAACTTCTTGAGTTGCAGCAAGGGTGTGAAAGACCCTTTCGAAGTTTCAGAGGTTTGGTGTCATTAGTCTCCAGAGGCATCATCGGAAATAGGCCTCATCTCGCCTGGAAGGGAGAACTTCCTGGATTTTCTCGAGTTGCGGCAGGTGTTCTCGAGTTACGACGGGGACCTCAGGGACCGGCCCTGGTGGCCTCAGGAGAGGCCAGTCCCCATGCGAGTTGCTAGGGGGCCTCTCGGGATTCCTCTCCCGTCGATACCGGGGCCAAAAAGCTTGTGTGGAGTCAGGGCCGGAACCGAGGATTCCTCTCAGGGGCTGACATGGATCTTTGGGTACTTCTGGAGTCTCCCCAGGGGAGTCAGGCCTCGTCTCGAGTGGGGGCATGCACGTGCGCTTTCCTTCCAGGCTGTAGCTGCAATGTCACGCTTCCCGTCGCGTGGATCAAAGGATCTGTGGTTTTCCCTCGAGGCTTTCCCTCGAGGCTTTCCCACAGGGCTGTCCCACGTGCCACCGTGGTGTGAGTCGATCCTCGGCGTGAAAGATGAGCCAGTGCAGGGCAAAGAGGTTCCTCTGGAATGGACTGAGACATCTGGGGGACTCTTGGAATGGTGGTACGACCATGGAGTTCCTCTCGCCTTTCCTGTTGAGAGTGCCTCCTCTTGAGATGCGACGGGAACGCCGGGAATTCTTTCCCGTTGAAAGCAGGGAAAGGATCCCTCATCTCGAGCTCCGAGGGGGAAACGGGGCTCCTCTGGATGTGGGCGGGACCATCGTGCTTCCTCTCGAGTGGAGACGGGTATGGCGGTGAACTTCTTGAGTTGCAGCAAGGGTGTGAAAGACCCTTTCGAAGTTCCAGAGGTTTGGTGTCATTAGTCTCCAGAGGCCTCATCGGAAATAGGCCTCATCTCGCCTGGAAGGGAGAACTTCCTGGATTTTCTCGAGTTGCGGCAGGTGTTCTGGAGTTACGACGGGGACCTCAGGGACCGGCCCTGGTGGCCTCAGGAGAGGCCAGTCCCCATGCGAGTTGCTAGGGGGCCTCTCGGGATTCCTCTCCCGTCGATACCGGGGCCAAAAACCTTGTGTGGAGTCAGGGCCGGAACCGAGGATTCCTCTCAGGGGCTGACATGGATCTGTGGGTACTTCTGGAGTCTCCCCAGGGGAGTCAGGCCTCGTCTCGAGTGGGGGCATGCACGTGCGCTTTCCTTCCAGGCTGTAGCATCACTGTCACCCTTCCCGTCGCGTGGATCAAAGGATCTGTGGTTTTCCCTCGAGGCTTTCCCTCGAGGCTTTCCCACAGGGCTGTCCCACGTGCCACCGTGGTGTGAGTCGATCCTCGGCGTGAAAGATGAGCCAGTGCAGGGCAAAGAGGTTCCTCTGGAATGGACTGAGACATCTGGGGGACTCTTGGAATGGTGGTACGACCATGGAGTTCCTCTCGCCTTTCCTGTTGAGAGTGCCTCCTCTTGAGATGCGACGGGAACGCCGGGAATTCTTTCCCGTTGAAAGCAGGGAAAGGATCCCTCATCTCGAGCTAGGAGGGGGAAACGGGGCTCCTCTGGATGTGGGCGGGACCATCGTGCTTCCTCTCGAGTGGAGACGGGTATGGCGGTGAACTTCTTGAGTCGCAGCAAGGGTGTGAAAGACCCTTTCGAAGTTCCAGAGGTTAGGTGTCATTAGTCTCCAGACGCCTCATCGGAAATAGGCCTCATCTCGCCTGGAAGGGAGAACTTCCTGGATTTTCTCGAGTTGCGGCAGGTGCTCTCTAGTTACGACGAGGACCTCAGGGACCCGCCCTGGTGGCCTCAGGAGAGGCCAGTCCCCATGCGAGTTGCTAGGGGGCCTCTCGGGATTCCTCTCCCGTCGATACCGGGGCCAAAAACCTTGTGTGGAGTCAGGGCCGGAACCGAGGATTCCTCTCAGGGGCTGACATGGATCTTTGGGTACTTCTGGAGTCTCCCCAGGGGAGTCAGGCCTCGTCTTGAGTGGGGGCATGCACGTGCGCTTTCCTTCCAGGCTGTAGCAGCAATGTCACGCTTCCCGTGGCGTGGATCAAAGGATCTGTGGTTTTCCTCGAGCCTTGCCCTCGAGGCTTTCCCACAGGGCTGTCCCACGTGCCACCGTGGTGTGAGTCGATCCTCGGCGTGAAAGATGAGCCAGTGCAGGGCAAAGAGGTTCCTCTGGAATGGACTGAGACATCTGGGGGACTCTTGGAATGGTGGTACGACCATGGAGTTCCTCTCGCCTTTCCTGTTGAGAGTGCCTCCGCTTGAGATGCGACGGGAACGCTGGGAATTCTTTCCCGTTGAAAGCAGGGAAAGGATCCCTCCTCTCGAGCTACAAGGTGGATACGGAGCTCCCCTGAATGGGGGCGGGACCATCGTGCTTCCTCTCGAGTGGAGACGGGTATGGCGGTGAACTTCCTTAGTTGCAGCAAGGGTGTGAAAGACCCTTTCGAAGTTCCAGAGGTTAGGTGTCATTAGTCTCCAGAGGCCTCATCGGAAATAGGCCTCATCTCGCCTGGAAGGGAGAACTTCCTGGATTTTCTCGAGTTGCGGCAGGTGTTCTCGAGTTACGACGGGGACCTCAGGGACCCGCCCTGGTGGCCTCAGGAAAGGCTAGTCCCCTGGAGAGTTGCTAGGGGGCCTCTCCGGATTCCTCTCCCGTCGATACCGGGGCTAAAATCCTTCTGTGGAGTCAGGGCCGAAACCGAGGATTCCTCTCAGGGGTTGACATGGATCTCTGGGTCTGTCTGGAGTCTCCCCAGGGAAGTCAGGCCTCGTCTCGAGTGGGGGCATGCACGTGCGCTTTCCTTCCAGGCTGTAGCAGCAATGTCACGCTTCCCGTGGCGTGGATCAAAGGATCTGTGGTTTTCCCTCGAGGCTTTCCCTCGAGGCTTTCCCACAGGGCTGTCCCACGTGCCACCGTGGTGTGAGTCGATCCTCGGCGTGAAAGATGAGCCAGTGCAGGGCAAAGAGGTTCCTCTGGAATGGACTGAGACATCTGGGGGACTCTTGGAATGGTGGTACGACCATGGAGTTCCTCTCGCCTTTCCTGTTGAGAGTGCCTCCTCTTGAGATGCGACGGGAACGCCGGGAATTCGTTCCCGTTGAAAGCAGGGAAAGGATCCCTCATCTCGAGCTAGGAGGGGGAAACGGGGCTCCTCTGGATGTGGGCGAGACCATCGTGCTTCCTCTCGAGTGGAGACGGGTATGGCGGTGAACTTCTTGATTTGCAGCAAGGGTGTGAAAGACCCTTTCGAAGTTCCAGAGGTTAGGTGTCATTAGTCTCCAGACGCCTCATCGGAAATAGGCCTCATCTCGCCTGGAAGGGAGAACTTCCTGGATTTTCTCGAGTTGCGGCAGGTGTTCTCGAGTTACGACGCGGACCTCAGGGACCCGCCCTGGTGGACTCAGGAGAGGCCAGTCCCCATGCGAGGTGCTAGGGGGCCTCTCGGGATTCCTCTCCCGTCGATACCGGGGCCAAAAACCTTGTGCGGAGTCAGGGCCAGAACCGAGGATTCCTCTCAGGGGCTGACATGGATCTTTGTGTACTTGTGGAGTCTCCCCAGGGGAGTCAGGCCTCGTCTCGAGTGGGGGCATGCATGTGCGCTTTCCTTCCAGGCTGTAGCAGCAATGTCACGCTTCCCGTCGCGTGGATCAAAGGATCTGTGGTTTTCCCTCGAGGCTTTCCCTCGAGGCTTTCCCACAGGGCTGTCCCACGTGCCACCGTGGTGTGAGTCGATCCTCGGCGTGAAAGATGAGCCAGTGCAGGGCAAAGAGGTTCCTCTGGAATGGACTGAGACATCTGGGGGACTCTTGGAATGGTGGTACGACCATGGAGTTCCTCTCGCCTTTCCTGTTGAGAGTGCCTCCTCTTGAGATGCGACGTGAACGCCGGGAATTCTTTCCCGTTGAAAGCAGGGAAAGGATCCCTCATCTCGAGCTACGAGGGGGAAACGGGGCTCCTCTGGATGTGGGCGGGACCATCGTGCTTCCTCTCGAGTGGAGACGGGTATGGCAGTGAACTTCTTGAGTTGCAGCAAGGGTGTGAAAGACCCTTTCGAAGTTCCAGAGGTTAGGTGTCATTAGTCTCCAGACGCCTCATCGGAAATAGGCCTCATCTCGCCTGGAAGGGAGAACTTCCTGGATTTTCTCGAGTTGCGGCAGGTGTTTTCGAGTTACGACGGGGACCTCAGGGACCCGCCCTGGTGGCCTCAGGAGAGGCCAGTCCCCATGCGATGTGCTAGGGGGCCTCTCGAGATTCCTCTCCCGTCGATACCGGGGCCAAAAACCTTGTGTGGAGTAAGGGCCGGAACCGAGGATTCCTCTCAGGGGCTGACATGGATCTTTGGGTACTTCTGGAGTCTCCCCAGGGGAGTCAGGCCTCTTCTCGAGTGGGGGCATGCACGTGCGCTTTCCTTCCAGGCTGTAGCAGCAATGTCACGCTTCCCGTGGCATGGATCAAAGGATCTGTGGTTTTCCCTCGAGGCTTTCCCTCGAGGCTTTCCCACAGGGCTGTCCCACGTGCCACCGTGGTGTGAGTCGATCCTCGGCGTGAAAGATGAGCCAGTGCAGGGCAAAGAGGTTCCTCTGGAATGGACTGAGACATCTGGGGGACTCTTGGAATGGTGCTACGACCATGGAGTTCCTCTCGCCTTTCCTGTTGAGAGTGCCTCCTCTTGAGATGTGACGGGAACGCCGGGAATTCTTTCCCGTTGAAAGCAGGGAAAGGATCCATCATCTCGAGCTACGAGGGGGAAACGGGGCTCCTCTGGATGTGGGCGGGACCATCGTGCTTCCTCTCGAGTGGAGACGGGTATGGCGGTGAACTTCTTGAGTTGCAGCAAGGGTGTGAAAGACCCTTTCGAAGTTCCAGAGGTTAGGTGTCATTAGTCTCCAGACGCCTCATCGGAAATAGGCCTCATCTCGCCTGGAAGGGAGAACTTCCTGGATTTTCTCGAGTTGTGGCAGGTGTTCTCGAGTTACGACGGGGACCTCAGGGACCCGCCCTGGTGGCCTCAGGAGTGGCCAGTCCCCATGCGAGGTGCTAGGGGGCCTCTCGGGATTCCTCTCCCGTCGATACCGGGGCCAAAAACCTTGTGTGGAGTCAGGGCCGGAACCGAGGATTCCTCTCAAGGGCTGACATGGATCTTTGGGTACTTGTGGAGTCTCCCCAGGGGAGTCAAGCCTCGTCTCGAGGGGGGGCATGCACGTGCGCTTTCCTTCCAGGCTGTAGCAGCAATGTCACGCTTCCCGTGGCGTGGATCAAAGGATCTGTGGTTTTCCCTCGAGGCTTTCCCTCGAGGCTTTCCCACAGGGCTGTCCCACGTGCCACCGTGGTGTGAGTCGATCCTCGGCGTGAAAGATGAGCCAGTGCAGGGCAAAGAGCTTCCTCTGGAATGGACTGAGACATCTGGGGGACTCTTGGAATGGTGGTACGACCATGGAGTTCCTCTCGCCTTTCCTGTTGAGAGTGCCTCCTCTTGAGATGCGACGGGAACGTCGGGAATTCTTTCCCGTTGAAAGCAGGGAAAGGATCCCTCATCTCGAGCTATGAGGGGAAACGGGGCTCCTCTGGACGTGGGCGGGCTCATCGTGCATCCTCTCGAGTATAGACGGGTATGGCGGTGAACTTCTTGAGTTGCAGCAAGGGTGTGAAAGACCCTTTCGAAGTTCAAGAGGTTAGGTGTCATTAGTCTCCAGACGCCTCATCGGAAATAGGCCTCATCTCGCCTGGAAGGGAGAACTTCCTGCATTTTCTCGAGTTGCGGCAGGTGTTCTCGAGTTACGACGGGGACCTCAGGGACCCGCCCTGGTGGCCTCAGGAGAGGCCAGTCCCCATGCGAGTTGCTAGGGGGCCTCTCGGGATTCCTCTCCCGTCGATACCGGGGCCAAAAACCTTGTGTGGAGTCAGGGCCGGAACCGAGGATTCCTCTCAGGGGCTGACATGTATCTTTGGGTACTTCTGGAGTCTCCCCAGGGGAGTCAGGCCTCGTTTCGAGTGGGGGCATGCACGTGCGCTTTCCTTCCACGCTGTAGCAGCAATGTCACGCTTCCCGTGGCGTGGATCAAAGGATCTGTGGTTTTCCCTCGAGGCTTTCCCTCGAGGCTTTCCCACAGGGCTGTCCCACGTGCCACCGTGGTGTGAGTCGATTCTCGGCGTGAAAGATGAGCCAGTGTAGGGCAAAGAGGTTCCTCTGGAATGGACTGAGACATCTGGGGGACTCTTGGAATGGTGGTACGACCAAGAAGTTCCTCTCGCCTTTCCTGTTGAGAGTGCCTCCTCTTGAGATGCGACGGGAACGCCGGGAATTCTTTCCCGTTGAAAGCAGGGAAAGGATCCCTCATCTCGAGCTACGAGGGGGAAACGGGGCTCCTCTGGATGTGGGCGGGACCATCGTGCTTCCTCTCGCGTGGAGACGGGTATGGCAGTGAACTTCTTGAGTTGCAGCAAGGGTGTGAAAGACCCTTTCGAAGTTCCAGAGGTTAGGGGTCATTAGTCTCCAGACGCCTCATCGGAAATAGGCCTCATCTCGCCTGGAAGGGAGAACTTCCTGGATTTTCTCGAGTTGCGGCAGGTGTTCTCGAGTTACGACGGGAACCTCAGGGACCCGCCCTGGTGGCCTCAGGAGAGGCCAGTCCCCATGCGAGGTGCTAGGGGGCCTCTCGGGATTCCTCTCCCGACGATACCGTGGCCAAAAGCCTTGTGTGCAGTCAGGGCCGGAACAGAGGATTCCTCTCAGGGGCTGACATGGATCTTTGGGTACTTCTGGAGTCTCCCCAGGGGAGTCAGGCCTCGTCTCGAGTGGGGGCATGCACGTGCGCTTTCCTTTCAGGCTGTAGCAGCAATGTCACGCTTCCCGTTCCATGGATCAAACAATCTGTGGTTTTCCCTCGAGGCTTTCCCTCGAGGCTTTCCCACAGGGCTGTCCCACGTGCCACCGTGGTGTGAGTCGATCCTCGGCGTGAAACATGAGCCAGTGCAGGGCAAAGAGCTTCCTCTGGAATGGACTGAGACATCTGGGGGACTCTTGGAATGGTGGTACGACCATGGAGTTCCTCTCGCCTTTCCTGTTGAGAGTGCCTCCTCTTGAGATGCGACGGGAACGTCGGGAATTCTTTCCCGTTGAAAGCAGGGAAAGGATCCCTCATCTCGAGCTATGAGGGGAAACGGGGCTCCTCTGGACGTGGGCGGGCTCATCGTGCATCCTCTCGAGTATAGACGGGTATGGCGGTGAACTTCTTGAGTTGCAGCAAGGGTGTGAAAGACCCTTTCGAAGTTCCAGAGGTTAGGTGTCATTAGTCTCCAGACGCCTCATCGGAAATAGGCCTCATCTCGCCTGGAAGGGAGAACTTCCTGCATTTTCTCGAGTTGCGGCAGGTGTTCTCGAGTTACGACGGGGACCTCAGGGACCCGCCCTGGTGGCCTCAGGAGAGGCCAGTCCCCATGCGAGTTGCTAGGGGGCCTCTCGGGATTCCTCTCCCGTCGATACCGGGGCCAAAAACCTTGTGTGGAGTCAGGGCCGTAACCGAGGATTCCTCTCAGGGGCTGACATGTATCTTTGGGTACTTCTGGAGTCTCCCCAGGGGAGTCAGGCCTCGTTTCGAGTGGGGGCATGCACGTGCGCTTTCCTTCCACGCTGTAGCAGCAATGTCACGCTTCCCGTGGCGTGGATCAAAGGATCTATGGATTTCCCTCGAGGCTTTCCCTCGAGGCTTTCCCACAGGGCTGTCCCACGTGCCACCGTGGTGTGAGTCGATTCTCGGCGTGAAAGATGAGCCAGTGTAGGGCAAAGAGGTTCCTCTGGAATGGACTGAGACATCTGGGGGTCTCTTGGAATGGTGGTACGACCAAGAAGTTCCTCTCGCCTTTCCTGTTGAGAGTGCCTCCTCTTGAGATGCGACGGGAACGCCGGGAATTCTTTCCCGTTGAAAGCAGGGAAAGGATCCCTCATCTCGAGCTACGAGGGGGAAACGGGGCTCCTCTGGATGTGGGCGGGACCATCGTGCTTCCTCTCGCGTGGAGACGGTTATGGCAGTGAACTTCTTGAGTTGCAGCAAGGGTGTGAAAGACCCTTTCGAAGTTCCAGAGGTTAGGTGTCATTAGTCTCCAGACGCCTCATCGGAAATAGGCCTCATCTCGCGTGGAAGGGAGAATTTCCTGCATTTTCTCGAGTTGCGGCTGGTGTTCTCGAGTTACGACGGGGACCTCAGGGACCCGCCCTGGTGGCCTCAGGAGAGGCCAGACCCCATGCGAGTTGCTAGGGGGCCTCTCGAGATTCCTCTCCCGTCGATACCGGGGCCAAAAACCTTGTGTGGAGTCAGGGCCGGAACCGAGGATTCCTCTCAGGGCTGACATGTATCTTTGGGTACTTCTGGAGTCTCCCCAGGGAAGTCAGGCCTCGTCTCGAGTGGGGGCATGCACGTGCGCTTTCCTTCCAGGCTGTAGCAGCAATGTCACGCTTCCCGTCGCGTGGATCAAAGGATCTGTGGTTTTCCCTCGAGGCTTTCCCTCGAGGCTTTCCCACAGGGCTGTCCCACGTGCCACCGTGGTGTGAGTCGATTCTCGGCGTGAAAGATGAGCCAGTGCAGGGCAAAGAGGTTCCTCTGGAATGGACTGAGACATCTGGGGGACTCTTGGAATGGTGGTACGACCATGGAGTTCCTCTCGCCTTTCCTGTTGAGAGTGCCTCCTCTTGAGATGCGACGGGAACGCCGGGAATACTTTCCCGTTGAAAGCAGGGAAAGGATCCCTCATCTCGAGCTCCGAGGGGGAAACGGGGCTCCTCTGGATGTGGGCGGGACCATCATGCTTCCTCTCGAGTGGAGACGGGTATGGCGGTGAACTTCTTGAGTTGCAGCAAGGGTGTGAAAGACCCTTTCGAAGTTCCAGAGGTTTGGTGTCATTAGTCTCCAGAGGCCTCATCGGAAATAGGCCTCATCTCGCCTGGAAGGGAGAACTTCCTGGATTTTCTCGAGTTGCGGCAGGTGTTCTCGAGTTACGACGGGGACCTCAGGGACCGGCCCTGGTGGCCTCAGGAGAGGCCAGTCCCCATGCGAGTTGCTAGGGGGCCTCTCGGGATTCCTCTCCCGTCGATACCGGGGCCAAAAAGCTTGTGTGGAGTCAGGGCCGGAACCGAGGATTCCTCTCAGGGGCTGACATGGATCTTTGGGTACTTCTGGAGTCTCCCCAGGGGAGTCAGGCCTCGTCTCGAGTGGGGGCATGCACGTGCGCTTTCCTTCCAGGCTGTAGCAGCAATGTCACGCTTCCCGTCGCGTGGATCAAAGGATCTGTGGTTTTCCCTCGAGGCTTTCCCTCGAGGCTTTCCCACAGGGCTGTCCCACGTGCCACCGTGTTGTGAGTCGATCCTCGGCGTGAAAGATGAGCCAGTGCAGGGCAAAGAGGTTCCTCTGGAATGGACTGAGACATCTGGGGGACTCTTGGAATGGTGGTACGACCATGGAGTTCCTCTCGCCTTTCCTGTTGAGAGTGCCTCCTCTTGAGATGCGACGGGAACGCCGGGAATTCTTTCCCGTTGAAAGCAGGGAAAGGATCCCTCATCTCGAGTTACGAGGGGGAAACGGGGCTCCTCTGGATGTGGGCGGGACCATCGTGCTTCCTCTCGAGTGGAGACGGGTATGGCGGTGAACTTCTTGAGTTGCAGCAAGGGTGTGAAAGACCCTTTCGAAGTTTCAGAGGTTTGGTGTCATTAGTCTCCAGAGGCATCATCGGAAATAGGCCTCATCTCGCCTGGAAGGGAGAACTTCCTGGATTTTCTCGAGTTGCGGCAGGTGTTCTCGAGTTACGACGGGGACCTCAGGGACCGGCCCTGGTGGCCTCAGGAGAGGCCAGTCCCCATGCGAGTTGCTAGGGGGCCTCTCGGGATTCCTCTCCCGTCGATACCGGGGCCAAAAAGCTTGTGTGGAGTCAGGGCCGGAACCGAGGATTCCTCTCAGGGGCTGACATGGATCTTTGGGTACTTCTGGAGTCTCCCCAGGGGAGTCAGGCCTCGTCTCGAGTGGGGGCATGCACGTGCGCTTTCCTTCCAGGCTGTAGCTGCAATGTCACGCTTCCCGTCGCGTGGATCAAAGGATCTGTGGTTTTCCCTCGAGGCTTTCCCTCGAGGCTTTCCCACAGGGCTGTCCCACGTGCCACCGTGGTGTGAGTCGATCCTCGGCGTGAAAGATGAGCCAGTGCAGGGCAAAGAGGTTCCTCTGGAATGGACTGAGACATCTGGGGGACTCTTGGAATGGTGGTACGACCATGGAGTTCCTCTCGCCTTTCCTGTTGAGAGTGCCTCCTCTTGAGATGCGACGGGAACGCCGGGAATTCTTTCCCGTTGAAAGCAGGGAAAGGATCCCTCATCTCGAGCTCCGAGGGGGAAACGGGGCTCCTCTGGATGTGGGCGGGACCATCGTGCTTCCTCTCGAGTGGAGACGGGTATGGCGGTGAACTTCTTGAGTTGCAGCAAGGGTGTGAAAGACCCTTTCGAAGTTCCAGAGGTTTGGTGTCATTAGTCTCCAGAGGCCTCATCGGAAATAGGCCTCATCTCGCCTGGAAGGGAGAACTTCCTGGATTTTCTCGAGTTGCGGCAGGTGTTCTGGAGTTACGACGGGGACCTCAGGGACCGGCCCTGGTGGCCTCAGGAGAGGCCAGTCCCCATGCGAGTTGCTAGGGGGCCTCTCGGGATTCCTCTCCCGTCGATACCGGGGCCAAAAACCTTGTGTGGAGTCAGGGCCGGAACCGAGGATTCCTCTCAGGGGCTGACATGGATCTGTGGGTACTTCTGGAGTCTCCCCAGGGGAGTCAGGCCTCGTCTCGAGTGGGGGCATGCACGTGCGCTTTCCTTCCAGGCTGTAGCATCACTGTCACCCTTCCCGTCGCGTGGATCAAAGGATCTGTGGTTTTCCCTCGAGGCTTTCCCTCGAGGCTTTCCCACAGGGCTGTCCCACGTGCCACCGTGGTGTGAGTCGATCCTCGGCGTGAAAGATGAGCCAGTGCAGGGCAAAGAGGTTCCTCTGGAATGGACTGAGACATCTGGGGGACTCTTGGAATGGTGGTACGACCATGGAGTTCCTCTCGCCTTTCCTGTTGAGAGTGCCTCCTCTTGAGATGCGACGGGAACGCCG
The DNA here is from genome assembly GCF_032405125.1 of Capricornis sumatraensis. NCBI lineage: Eukaryota > Metazoa > Chordata > Mammalia > Artiodactyla > Bovidae > Capricornis > Capricornis sumatraensis. The sequence continues at coordinate 7,099,904 of NW_027184612.1, forward strand.
GGAATTCTTTCCCGTTGAAAGCAGGGAAAGGATCCCTCATCTCGAGCTAGGAGGGGGAAACGGGGCTCCTCTGGATGTGGGCGGGACCATCGTGCTTCCTCTCGAGTGGAGACGGGTATGGCGGTGAACTTCTTGAGTCGCAGCAAGGGTGTGAAAGACCCTTTCGAAGTTCCAGAGGTTAGGTGTCATTAGTCTCCAGACGCCTCATCGGAAATAGGCCTCATCTCGCCTGGAAGGGAGAACTTCCTGGATTTTCTCGAGTTGCGGCAGGTGCTCTCTAGTTACGACGAGGACCTCAGGGACCCGCCCTGGTGGCCTCAGGAGAGGCCAGTCCCCATGCGAGTTGCTAGGGGGCCTCTCGGGATTCCTCTCCCGTCGATACCGGGGCCAAAAACCTTGTGTGGAGTCAGGGCCGGAACCGAGGATTCCTCTCAGGGGCTGACATGGATCTTTGGGTACTTCTGGAGTCTCCCCAGGGGAGTCAGGCCTCGTCTTGAGTGGGGGCATGCACGTGCGCTTTCCTTCCAGGCTGTAGCAGCAATGTCACGCTTCCCGTGGCGTGGATCAAAGGATCTGTGGTTTTCCTCGAGCCTTGCCCTCGAGGCTTTCCCACAGGGCTGTCCCACGTGCCACCGTGGTGTGAGTCGATCCTCGGCGTGAAAGATGAGCCAGTGCAGGGCAAAGAGGTTCCTCTGGAATGGACTGAGACATCTGGGGGACTCTTGGAATGGTGGTACGACCATGGAGTTCCTCTCGCCTTTCCTGTTGAGAGTGCCTCCGCTTGAGATGCGACGGGAACGCTGGGAATTCTTTCCCGTTGAAAGCAGGGAAAGGATCCCTCCTCTCGAGCTACAAGGTGGATACGGAGCTCCCCTGAATGGGGGCGGGACCATCGTGCTTCCTCTCGAGTGGAGACGGGTATGGCGGTGAACTTCCTTAGTTGCAGCAAGGGTGTGAAAGACCCTTTCGAAGTTCCAGAGGTTAGGTGTCATTAGTCTCCAGAGGCCTCATCGGAAATAGGCCTCATCTCGCCTGGAAGGGAGAACTTCCTGGATTTTCTCGAGTTGCGGCAGGTGTTCTCGAGTTACGACGGGGACCTCAGGGACCCGCCCTGGTGGCCTCAGGAAAGGCTAGTCCCCTGGAGAGTTGCTAGGGGGCCTCTCCGGATTCCTCTCCCGTCGATACCGGGGCTAAAATCCTTCTGTGGAGTCAGGGCCGAAACCGAGGATTCCTCTCAGGGGTTGACATGGATCTCTGGGTCTGTCTGGAGTCTCCCCAGGGAAGTCAGGCCTCGTCTCGAGTGGGGGCATGCACGTGCGCTTTCCTTCCAGGCTGTAGCAGCAATGTCACGCTTCCCGTGGCGTGGATCAAAGGATCTGTGGTTTTCCCTCGAGGCTTTCCCTCGAGGCTTTCCCACAGGGCTGTCCCACGTGCCACCGTGGTGTGAGTCGATCCTCGGCGTGAAAGATGAGCCAGTGCAGGGCAAAGAGGTTCCTCTGGAATGGACTGAGACATCTGGGGGACTCTTGGAATGGTGGTACGACCATGGAGTTCCTCTCGCCTTTCCTGTTGAGAGTGCCTCCTCTTGAGATGCGACGGGAACGCCGGGAATTCGTTCCCGTTGAAAGCAGGGAAAGGATCCCTCATCTCGAGCTAGGAGGGGGAAACGGGGCTCCTCTGGATGTGGGCGAGACCATCGTGCTTCCTCTCGAGTGGAGACGGGTATGGCGGTGAACTTCTTGATTTGCAGCAAGGGTGTGAAAGACCCTTTCGAAGTTCCAGAGGTTAGGTGTCATTAGTCTCCAGACGCCTCATCGGAAATAGGCCTCATCTCGCCTGGAAGGGAGAACTTCCTGGATTTTCTCGAGTTGCGGCAGGTGTTCTCGAGTTACGACGCGGACCTCAGGGACCCGCCCTGGTGGACTCAGGAGAGGCCAGTCCCCATGCGAGGTGCTAGGGGGCCTCTCGGGATTCCTCTCCCGTCGATACCGGGGCCAAAAACCTTGTGCGGAGTCAGGGCCAGAACCGAGGATTCCTCTCAGGGGCTGACATGGATCTTTGTGTACTTGTGGAGTCTCCCCAGGGGAGTCAGGCCTCGTCTCGAGTGGGGGCATGCATGTGCGCTTTCCTTCCAGGCTGTAGCAGCAATGTCACGCTTCCCGTCGCGTGGATCAAAGGATCTGTGGTTTTCCCTCGAGGCTTTCCCTCGAGGCTTTCCCACAGGGCTGTCCCACGTGCCACCGTGGTGTGAGTCGATCCTCGGCGTGAAAGATGAGCCAGTGCAGGGCAAAGAGGTTCCTCTGGAATGGACTGAGACATCTGGGGGACTCTTGGAATGGTGGTACGACCATGGAGTTCCTCTCGCCTTTCCTGTTGAGAGTGCCTCCTCTTGAGATGCGACGTGAACGCCGGGAATTCTTTCCCGTTGAAAGCAGGGAAAGGATCCCTCATCTCGAGCTACGAGGGGGAAACGGGGCTCCTCTGGATGTGGGCGGGACCATCGTGCTTCCTCTCGAGTGGAGACGGGTATGGCAGTGAACTTCTTGAGTTGCAGCAAGGGTGTGAAAGACCCTTTCGAAGTTCCAGAGGTTAGGTGTCATTAGTCTCCAGACGCCTCATCGGAAATAGGCCTCATCTCGCCTGGAAGGGAGAACTTCCTGGATTTTCTCGAGTTGCGGCAGGTGTTTTCGAGTTACGACGGGGACCTCAGGGACCCGCCCTGGTGGCCTCAGGAGAGGCCAGTCCCCATGCGATGTGCTAGGGGGCCTCTCGAGATTCCTCTCCCGTCGATACCGGGGCCAAAAACCTTGTGTGGAGTAAGGGCCGGAACCGAGGATTCCTCTCAGGGGCTGACATGGATCTTTGGGTACTTCTGGAGTCTCCCCAGGGGAGTCAGGCCTCTTCTCGAGTGGGGGCATGCACGTGCGCTTTCCTTCCAGGCTGTAGCAGCAATGTCACGCTTCCCGTGGCATGGATCAAAGGATCTGTGGTTTTCCCTCGAGGCTTTCCCTCGAGGCTTTCCCACAGGGCTGTCCCACGTGCCACCGTGGTGTGAGTCGATCCTCGGCGTGAAAGATGAGCCAGTGCAGGGCAAAGAGGTTCCTCTGGAATGGACTGAGACATCTGGGGGACTCTTGGAATGGTGCTACGACCATGGAGTTCCTCTCGCCTTTCCTGTTGAGAGTGCCTCCTCTTGAGATGTGACGGGAACGCCGGGAATTCTTTCCCGTTGAAAGCAGGGAAAGGATCCATCATCTCGAGCTACGAGGGGGAAACGGGGCTCCTCTGGATGTGGGCGGGACCATCGTGCTTCCTCTCGAGTGGAGACGGGTATGGCGGTGAACTTCTTGAGTTGCAGCAAGGGTGTGAAAGACCCTTTCGAAGTTCCAGAGGTTAGGTGTCATTAGTCTCCAGACGCCTCATCGGAAATAGGCCTCATCTCGCCTGGAAGGGAGAACTTCCTGGATTTTCTCGAGTTGTGGCAGGTGTTCTCGAGTTACGACGGGGACCTCAGGGACCCGCCCTGGTGGCCTCAGGAGTGGCCAGTCCCCATGCGAGGTGCTAGGGGGCCTCTCGGGATTCCTCTCCCGTCGATACCGGGGCCAAAAACCTTGTGTGGAGTCAGGGCCGGAACCGAGGATTCCTCTCAAGGGCTGACATGGATCTTTGGGTACTTGTGGAGTCTCCCCAGGGGAGTCAAGCCTCGTCTCGAGGGGGGGCATGCACGTGCGCTTTCCTTCCAGGCTGTAGCAGCAATGTCACGCTTCCCGTGGCGTGGATCAAAGGATCTGTGGTTTTCCCTCGAGGCTTTCCCTCGAGGCTTTCCCACAGGGCTGTCCCACGTGCCACCGTGGTGTGAGTCGATCCTCGGCGTGAAAGATGAGCCAGTGCAGGGCAAAGAGCTTCCTCTGGAATGGACTGAGACATCTGGGGGACTCTTGGAATGGTGGTACGACCATGGAGTTCCTCTCGCCTTTCCTGTTGAGAGTGCCTCCTCTTGAGATGCGACGGGAACGTCGGGAATTCTTTCCCGTTGAAAGCAGGGAAAGGATCCCTCATCTCGAGCTATGAGGGGAAACGGGGCTCCTCTGGACGTGGGCGGGCTCATCGTGCATCCTCTCGAGTATAGACGGGTATGGCGGTGAACTTCTTGAGTTGCAGCAAGGGTGTGAAAGACCCTTTCGAAGTTCAAGAGGTTAGGTGTCATTAGTCTCCAGACGCCTCATCGGAAATAGGCCTCATCTCGCCTGGAAGGGAGAACTTCCTGCATTTTCTCGAGTTGCGGCAGGTGTTCTCGAGTTACGACGGGGACCTCAGGGACCCGCCCTGGTGGCCTCAGGAGAGGCCAGTCCCCATGCGAGTTGCTAGGGGGCCTCTCGGGATTCCTCTCCCGTCGATACCGGGGCCAAAAACCTTGTGTGGAGTCAGGGCCGGAACCGAGGATTCCTCTCAGGGGCTGACATGTATCTTTGGGTACTTCTGGAGTCTCCCCAGGGGAGTCAGGCCTCGTTTCGAGTGGGGGCATGCACGTGCGCTTTCCTTCCACGCTGTAGCAGCAATGTCACGCTTCCCGTGGCGTGGATCAAAGGATCTGTGGTTTTCCCTCGAGGCTTTCCCTCGAGGCTTTCCCACAGGGCTGTCCCACGTGCCACCGTGGTGTGAGTCGATTCTCGGCGTGAAAGATGAGCCAGTGTAGGGCAAAGAGGTTCCTCTGGAATGGACTGAGACATCTGGGGGACTCTTGGAATGGTGGTACGACCAAGAAGTTCCTCTCGCCTTTCCTGTTGAGAGTGCCTCCTCTTGAGATGCGACGGGAACGCCGGGAATTCTTTCCCGTTGAAAGCAGGGAAAGGATCCCTCATCTCGAGCTACGAGGGGGAAACGGGGCTCCTCTGGATGTGGGCGGGACCATCGTGCTTCCTCTCGCGTGGAGACGGGTATGGCAGTGAACTTCTTGAGTTGCAGCAAGGGTGTGAAAGACCCTTTCGAAGTTCCAGAGGTTAGGGGTCATTAGTCTCCAGACGCCTCATCGGAAATAGGCCTCATCTCGCCTGGAAGGGAGAACTTCCTGGATTTTCTCGAGTTGCGGCAGGTGTTCTCGAGTTACGACGGGAACCTCAGGGACCCGCCCTGGTGGCCTCAGGAGAGGCCAGTCCCCATGCGAGGTGCTAGGGGGCCTCTCGGGATTCCTCTCCCGACGATACCGTGGCCAAAAGCCTTGTGTGCAGTCAGGGCCGGAACAGAGGATTCCTCTCAGGGGCTGACATGGATCTTTGGGTACTTCTGGAGTCTCCCCAGGGGAGTCAGGCCTCGTCTCGAGTGGGGGCATGCACGTGCGCTTTCCTTTCAGGCTGTAGCAGCAATGTCACGCTTCCCGTTCCATGGATCAAACAATCTGTGGTTTTCCCTCGAGGCTTTCCCTCGAGGCTTTCCCACAGGGCTGTCCCACGTGCCACCGTGGTGTGAGTCGATCCTCGGCGTGAAACATGAGCCAGTGCAGGGCAAAGAGCTTCCTCTGGAATGGACTGAGACATCTGGGGGACTCTTGGAATGGTGGTACGACCATGGAGTTCCTCTCGCCTTTCCTGTTGAGAGTGCCTCCTCTTGAGATGCGACGGGAACGTCGGGAATTCTTTCCCGTTGAAAGCAGGGAAAGGATCCCTCATCTCGAGCTATGAGGGGAAACGGGGCTCCTCTGGACGTGGGCGGGCTCATCGTGCATCCTCTCGAGTATAGACGGGTATGGCGGTGAACTTCTTGAGTTGCAGCAAGGGTGTGAAAGACCCTTTCGAAGTTCCAGAGGTTAGGTGTCATTAGTCTCCAGACGCCTCATCGGAAATAGGCCTCATCTCGCCTGGAAGGGAGAACTTCCTGCATTTTCTCGAGTTGCGGCAGGTGTTCTCGAGTTACGACGGGGACCTCAGGGACCCGCCCTGGTGGCCTCAGGAGAGGCCAGTCCCCATGCGAGTTGCTAGGGGGCCTCTCGGGATTCCTCTCCCGTCGATACCGGGGCCAAAAACCTTGTGTGGAGTCAGGGCCGTAACCGAGGATTCCTCTCAGGGGCTGACATGTATCTTTGGGTACTTCTGGAGTCTCCCCAGGGGAGTCAGGCCTCGTTTCGAGTGGGGGCATGCACGTGCGCTTTCCTTCCACGCTGTAGCAGCAATGTCACGCTTCCCGTGGCGTGGATCAAAGGATCTATGGATTTCCCTCGAGGCTTTCCCTCGAGGCTTTCCCACAGGGCTGTCCCACGTGCCACCGTGGTGTGAGTCGATTCTCGGCGTGAAAGATGAGCCAGTGTAGGGCAAAGAGGTTCCTCTGGAATGGACTGAGACATCTGGGGGTCTCTTGGAATGGTGGTACGACCAAGAAGTTCCTCTCGCCTTTCCTGTTGAGAGTGCCTCCTCTTGAGATGCGACGGGAACGCCGGGAATTCTTTCCCGTTGAAAGCAGGGAAAGGATCCCTCATCTCGAGCTACGAGGGGGAAACGGGGCTCCTCTGGATGTGGGCGGGACCATCGTGCTTCCTCTCGCGTGGAGACGGTTATGGCAGTGAACTTCTTGAGTTGCAGCAAGGGTGTGAAAGACCCTTTCGAAGTTCCAGAGGTTAGGTGTCATTAGTCTCCAGACGCCTCATCGGAAATAGGCCTCATCTCGCGTGGAAGGGAGAATTTCCTGCATTTTCTCGAGTTGCGGCTGGTGTTCTCGAGTTACGACGGGGACCTCAGGGACCCGCCCTGGTGGCCTCAGGAGAGGCCAGACCCCATGCGAGTTGCTAGGGGGCCTCTCGAGATTCCTCTCCCGTCGATACCGGGGCCAAAAACCTTGTGTGGAGTCAGGGCCGGAACCGAGGATTCCTCTCAGGGCTGACATGTATCTTTGGGTACTTCTGGAGTCTCCCCAGGGAAGTCAGGCCTCGTCTCGAGTGGGGGCATGCACGTGCGCTTTCCTTCCAGGCTGTAGCAGCAATGTCACGCTTCCCGTCGCGTGGATCAAAGGATCTGTGGTTTTCCCTCGAGGCTTTCCCTCGAGGCTTTCCCACAGGGCTGTCCCACGTGCCACCGTGGTGTGAGTCGATTCTCGGCGTGAAAGATGAGCCAGTGCAGGGCAAAGAGGTTCCTCTGGAATGGACTGAGACATCTGGGGGACTCTTGGAATGGTGGTACGACCATGGAGTTCCTCTCGCCTTTCCTGTTGAGAGTGCCTCCTCTTGAGATGCGACGGGAACGCCGGGAATACTTTCCCGTTGAAAGCAGGGAAAGGATCCCTCATCTCGAGCTCCGAGGGGGAAACGGGGCTCCTCTGGATGTGGGCGGGACCATCATGCTTCCTCTCGAGTGGAGACGGGTATGGCGGTGAACTTCTTGAGTTGCAGCAAGGGTGTGAAAGACCCTTTCGAAGTTCCAGAGGTTTGGTGTCATTAGTCTCCAGAGGCCTCATCGGAAATAGGCCTCATCTCGCCTGGAAGGGAGAACTTCCTGGATTTTCTCGAGTTGCGGCAGGTGTTCTCGAGTTACGACGGGGACCTCAGGGACCGGCCCTGGTGGCCTCAGGAGAGGCCAGTCCCCATGCGAGTTGCTAGGGGGCCTCTCGGGATTCCTCTCCCGTCGATACCGGGGCCAAAAAGCTTGTGTGGAGTCAGGGCCGGAACCGAGGATTCCTCTCAGGGGCTGACATGGATCTTTGGGTACTTCTGGAGTCTCCCCAGGGGAGTCAGGCCTCGTCTCGAGTGGGGGCATGCACGTGCGCTTTCCTTCCAGGCTGTAGCAGCAATGTCACGCTTCCCGTCGCGTGGATCAAAGGATCTGTGGTTTTCCCTCGAGGCTTTCCCTCGAGGCTTTCCCACAGGGCTGTCCCACGTGCCACCGTGTTGTGAGTCGATCCTCGGCGTGAAAGATGAGCCAGTGCAGGGCAAAGAGGTTCCTCTGGAATGGACTGAGACATCTGGGGGACTCTTGGAATGGTGGTACGACCATGGAGTTCCTCTCGCCTTTCCTGTTGAGAGTGCCTCCTCTTGAGATGCGACGGGAACGCCGGGAATTCTTTCCCGTTGAAAGCAGGGAAAGGATCCCTCATCTCGAGTTACGAGGGGGAAACGGGGCTCCTCTGGATGTGGGCGGGACCATCGTGCTTCCTCTCGAGTGGAGACGGGTATGGCGGTGAACTTCTTGAGTTGCAGCAAGGGTGTGAAAGACCCTTTCGAAGTTTCAGAGGTTTGGTGTCATTAGTCTCCAGAGGCATCATCGGAAATAGGCCTCATCTCGCCTGGAAGGGAGAACTTCCTGGATTTTCTCGAGTTGCGGCAGGTGTTCTCGAGTTACGACGGGGACCTCAGGGACCGGCCCTGGTGGCCTCAGGAGAGGCCAGTCCCCATGCGAGTTGCTAGGGGGCCTCTCGGGATTCCTCTCCCGTCGATACCGGGGCCAAAAACCTTGTGTGGAGTCAGGGCCGGAACCGAGGATTCCTCTCAGGGGCTGACATGTATCTTTGGGTACTTCTGGAGTCTCCCCAGGGGAGTCAGGCCTCGTTTCGAGTGGGGGCATGCACGTGCGCTTTCCTTCCACGCTGTAGCAGCAATGTCACGCTTCCCGTGGCGTGGATCAAAGGATCTATGGTTTTCCCTCGAGGCTTTCCCTCGAGGCTTTCCCACAGGGCTGTCCCACGTGCCACCGTGGTGTGAGTCGATTCTCGGCGTGAAAGATGAGCCAGTGTAGGGCAAAGAGGTTCCTCTGGAATGGACTGAGACATCTGGGGGACTCTTGGAATGGTGGTACGACCAAGAAGTTCCTCTCGCCTTTCCTGTTGAGAGTGCCTCCTCTTGAGATGCGACGGGAACGCCGGGAATTCTTTCCCGTTGAAAGCAGGGAAAGGATCCCTCATCACGAGCTACGAGGGGGAAACGGGGCTCCTCTGGATGTGGGCGGGACCATCGTGCTTCCTCTCGCGTGGAGACGGTTATGGCAGTGAACTTCTTGAGTTGCAGCAAGGGTGTGAAAGACCCTTTCGAAGTTCCAGAGGTTAGGTGTCATTAGTCTCCAGACGCCTCATCGGAAATAGGCCTCATCTCGCGTGGAAGGGAGAACTTCCTGCATTTTCTCGAGTTGCGGCTGGTGTTCTCGAGTTACGACGGGGACCTCAGGGACCCGCCCTGGTGGCCTCAGGAGAGGCCAGACCCCATGCGAGTTGCTAGGGGGCCTCTCGAGATTCCTCTCCCGTCGATACCGGGGCCAAAAACCTTGTGTGGAGTCAGGGCCGGAACCGAGGATTCCTCTCAGGGCTGACATGTATCTTTGGGTACTTCTGGAGTCTCCCCAGGGAAGTCAGGCCTCGTCTCGAGTGGGGGCATGCACGTGCGCTTTCCTTCCAGGCTGTAGCAGCAATGTCACGCTTCCCGTCGCGTGGATCAAAGGATCTGTGGTTTTCCCTCGAGGCTTTCCCTCGAGGCTTTCCCACAGGGCTGTCCCACGTGCCACCGTGGTGTGAGTCGATTCTCGGCGTGAAAGATGAGCCAGTGCAGGGCAAAGAGGTTCCTCTGGAATGGACTGAGACATCTGGGGGACTCTTGGAATGGTGGTACGACCATGGAGTTCCTCTCGCCTTTCCTGTTGAGAGTGCCTCCTCTTGAGATGCGACGTGAACGCCGGGAATTCTTTCCCGTTGAAAGCAGGGAAAGGATCCCTCATCTCGAGCTACGAGGGGGAAACGGGGCTCCTCTGGATGTGGGCGGGACCATCGTGCTTCCTCTCGTGTGGAGACGGGTATGGCGGTGAACTTCTTGAGTTGCAGCAAGGGTGTGAAAGACCCTTTCGAAGTTCCAGAGGTTAGGTGTCATTAGTCTCCAGACGCCTCATCGGAAATAGGCCTCATCTCGCCTGGAAGGGAGAACTTCCTGGATTTTCTCGAGTTGCGGCAGGTGTTCTCGAGTTACGACGGGGACCTCAGGGACCCGCCCTGGTGGCCTCAGGAGAGGCCAGTCCCCATGCGAGTTGCTAGGGGGCCTCTCGGGATTCCTCTCCCGTCGATACCGGGGCCAAAAAGCTTGTGTGGAGTCAGGGCCGGAACCGAGGATTCCTCTCAGGGGCTGACATGTATCTTTGGGTACTTCTGGAGTCTCCCCAGGGGAGTCAGGCCTCGTTTCGAGTGGGGGCATGCACGTGCGCTTTCCTTCCACGCTGTAGCAGCAATGTCACGCTTCCCGTGGCGTGGATCAAAGGATCTGTGGTTTTCCCTCGAGGCTTTCCCTCGAGGCTTTCCCACAGGGCTGTCCCACGTGCCACCGTGGTGTGAGTCGATTCTCGGCGTGAAAGATGAGCCAGTGTAGGGCAAAGAGGTTCCTCTGGAATGGACTGAGACATCTGGGGGACTCTTGGAATGGTGGTACGACCAAGAAGTTCCTCTCGCCTTTCCTGTTGAGAGTGCCTCCTCTTGAGATGCGACGGGAACGCCGGGAATTCTTTCCCGTTGAAAGCAGGGAAAGGATCCCTCATCTCGAGCTACGAGGGGGAAACGGGGCTCCTCTGGATGTGGGCGGGACCATCGTGCTTCCTCTCGCGTGGAGACGGTTATGGCAGTGAACTTCTTGAGTTGCAGCAAGGGTGTGAAAGACCCTTTCGAAGTTCCAGAGGTTAGGTGTCATTAGTCTCCAGACGCCTCATCGGAAATAGGCCTCATCTCGCCTGGAAGGGAGAACTTCCTGCATTTTCTCGAGTTGCGGCAGGTGTTCTCGAGTTACGACGGGGACCTCAGGGACCCGCCCTGGTGGCCTCAGGAGAGGCCAGACCCCATGCGAGTTGCTAGGGGGCCTCTCGAGATTCCTCTCCCGTCGATACCGGGGCCAAAAACCTTGTGTGGAGTCAGGGCCGGAACCGAGGATTCCTCTCAGGGCTGACATGTATCTTTGGGTACTTCTGGAGTCTCCCCAGGGAAGTCAGGCCTCGTCTCGAGTGGGGGCATGCACGTGCGCTTTCCTTCCAGGCTGTAGCAGCAATGTCACGCTTCCCGTCGCGTGGATCAAAGGATCTGTGGTTTTCCCTCGAGGCTTTCCCTCGAGGCTTTCCCACAGGGCTGTCCCACGTGCCACCGTGGTGTGAGTCGATTCTCGGCGTGAAAGATGAGCCAGTGCAGGGCAAAGAGGTTCCTCTGGAATGGACTGAGACATCTGGGGGACTCTTGGAATGGTGGTACGACCATGGAGTTCCTCTCGCCTTTCCTTTTGAGAGTGCCTCCTCTTGAGATGCGACGGGAACGCCGGGAACTCTTTCCCGTTGAAAGCAGGGAAAGGATCCCTCATCTCGAGCTACGAGGGGGAAACGGGGCTCCTCTGGATGTGGGCGGGACCATCGTGCTTCCTCTCGTGTGGAGACGGGTATGGCGGTGAACTTCTTGAGTTGCAGCAAGGGTGTGAAAGACCCTTTCGAAGTTCCAGAGGTTAGGTGTCATTAGTCTCCAGACGCCTCATCGGAAATAGGCCTCATCTCGCCTGGAAGGGAGAACTTCCTGGATTTTCTCGAGTTGCGGCAGGTGTTCTCGAGTTACGACGCGGACCTCAGGGACCCGCCCTGGTGGACTCAGGAGAGGCCAGTCCCCATGCGAGGTGCTAGGGGGCCTCTCGGGATTCCTCTCCCGTCGATACCGGGGCCAAAAACCTTGTGCGGAGTCAGGGCCAGAACCGAGGATTCCTCTCAGGGGCTGACATGGATCTTTGTGTACTTGTGGAGTCTCCCCAGGGGAGTCAGGCCTCGTCTCGAGTGGGGGCATGCATGTGCGCTTTCCTTCCAGGCTGTAGCAGCAATGTCACGCTTCCCGTCGCGTGGATCAAAGGATCTGTGGTTTTCCCTCGAGGCTTTCCCTCAAGGCTTTCCCACAGGGCTGTCCCACGTGCCACCGTGGTGTGAGTCGATCCTCGGCGTGAAAGATGAGCCAGTGCAGGGCAAAGAGGTTCCTCTGGAATGGACTGAGACATCTGGGGGACTCTTGGAATGGTGGTACGACCATGGAGTTCCTCTCGCCTTTCCTGTTGAGAGTGCCTCCTCTTGAGATGCGACGTGAACGCCGGGAATTCTTTCCCGTTGAAAGCAGGGAAAGGATCCCTCATCTCGAGCTACGAGGGGGAAACGGGGCTCCTCTGGATGTGGGCGGGACCATCGTGCTTCATCTCGAGTGGAGACGGGTATGGCAGTGAACTTCTTGAGTTGCAGAAAGGGTGTGAAAGACCTTTCGAAGTTCCAGAGGTTAGGTGTCATTAGTCTCCAGACGCCTCATCGGAAATAGGCCTCATCTCGCCTGGAAGGGAGAACTTCCTGGATTTTCTCGAGTTGCGGCAGGTGTTTTCGAGTTACGACGGGGACCTCAGGGACCCGCCCTGGTGGCCTCAGGAGAGGCCAGTCCCCATGCGATGTGCTAGGGGGCCTCTCGAGATTCCTCTCCCGTCGATACCGGGGCCAAAAACCTTGTGTGGAGTAAGGGCCGGAACCGAGGATTCCTCTCAGGGGCTGACATGGATCTTTGGGTACTTCTGGAGTCTCCCCAGGGGAGTCAGGCCTCTTCTCGAGTGGGGGCATGCACGTGCGCTTTCCTTCCAGGCTGTAGCAGCAATGTCACGCTTCCCGTGGCATGGATCAGAGGATCTGTGGTTTTCCCTCGAGGCTTTCCCTCGAGGCTTTCCCACAGGGCTGTCCCACGTGCCACCGTGGTGTGAGTCGATCCTCGGCGTGAAAGATGAGCCAGTGCAGGGCAAAGAGGTTCCTCTGGAATGGACTGAGACATCTGGGGGACTCTTGGAATGGTGCTACGACCATGGAGTTCCTCTCGCCTTTCCTGTTGAGAGTGCCTCCTCTTGAGATGCGACGGGAACGCCGGGAATTCTTTCCCGTTGAAAGCAGGGAAAGGATCCATCATCTCGAGCTACGAGGGGGAAACGGGGCTCCTCTGGATGTGGGCGGGACCATCGTGCTTCCTCTCGAGTGGAGACGGGTATGGCGGTGAACTTCTTGAGTTGCAGCAAGGGTGTGAAAGACCCTTTCGAAGTTCCAGAGTTTAGGTGTCATTAGTCTCCAGACGCCTCATCGGAAATAGGCCTCATCTCGCCTGGAAGGGAGAACTTCCTGGATTTTCTCGAGTTGCGGCAGGAGTTCTCGAGTTACGACGGGGACCTCAGGGACCCGCCCTGGTGGCCTCAGGAGAGGCCAGTCCCCATGCGAGTTGCTAGGGGGCCTCTCGGGATTCCTCTCCCGTCGATACCGGGGCCAAAAACCTTGTGTGGAGTCAGGGCCGGAACCGAGGATTCCTCTCAGGGGCTGACATGTATCTTTGGGTACTTCTGGAGTCTCCCCAGGGGAGTCAGGCCTCGTTTCGAGTGGGGGCATGCACGTGCGCTTTCCTTCCAGGCTGTAGCAGCAATGTCACGCTTCCCGTGGCGTGGATCAAAGGATCTGTGGTTTTCCCTCGAGGCTTTCCCTCGAGGCTTTCCCACAGGGCTGTCCCACGTGCCACCGTGGTGTGAGTCGATCCTCGGCGTGAAACATGAGCCAGTGCAGGGCAAAGAGCTTCCTCTGGAATGGACTGAGACATCTGGGGGACTCTTGGAATGGTGGTACGACCATGGAGTTCCTCTCGCCTTTCCTGTTGAGAGTGCCTCCTCTTGAGATGCGACGGGAACGTCGGGAATTCTTTCCCGTTGAAAGCAGGGAAAGGATCCCTCATCTCGAGCTATGAGGGGAAACGGGGCTCCTCTGGACGTGGGCGGGCTCATCGTGCATCCTCTCGAGTATAGACGGGTATGGCGGTGAACTTCTTGAGTTGCAGCAAGGGTGTGAAAGACCCTTTCGAAGTTCCAGAGGTTAGGTGTCATTAGTCTCCAGACGCCTCATCGGAAATAGGCCTCATCTCGCCTGGAAGGGAGAACTTCCTGCATTTTCTCGAGTTGCGGCAGGTGTTCTCGAGTTACGACGGGGACCTCAGGGACCCGCCCTGGTGGCCTCAGGAGAGGCCAGTCCCCATGCGAGTTGCTAGGGGGCCTCTCGGGATTCCTCTCCCGTCGATACCGGGGCCAAAAACCTTGTGTGGAGTCAGGGCCGGAACCGAGGATTCCTCTCAGGGGCTGACATGTATCTTTGGGTACTTCTGGACTCTCCCCAGGGGAGTCAGGCCTCGTTTCGAGTGGGGGCATGCACGTGCGCTTTCCTTCCACGCTGTAGCAGCAATGTCACGCTTCCCGTGGCGTGGATCAAAGGATCTGTGGTTTTCCCTCGAGGCTTTCCCTCGAGGCTTTCCCACAGGGCTGTCCCACGTGCCACCGTGGTGTGAGTCGATTCTCGGCGTGAAAGATGAGCCAGTGTAGGGCAAAGAGGTTCCTCTGGAATGGACTGAGACATCTGGGGGACTCTTGGAATGGTGGTACGACCAAGAAGTTCCTCTCGCCTTTCCTGTTGAGAGTGCCTCCTCTTGAGATGCGACGGGAACGCCGGGAATTCTTTCCCGTTGAAAGCAGGGAAAGGATCCCTCATCTCGAGCTACGAGGGGGAAACGGGGCTCCTCTGGATGTGGGCGGGACCATCGTGCTTCCTCTCGCGTGGAGACGGGTATGGCAGTGAACTTCTTGAGTTGCAGCAAGGGTGTGAAAGACCCTTTCGAAGTTCCAGAGGTTAGGGGTCATTAGTCTCCAGACGCCTCATCGGAAATAGGCCTCATCTCGCCTGGAAGGGAGAACTTCCTGGATTTTCTCGAGTTGCGGCAGGTGTTCTCGAGTTACGACGGGAACCTCAGGGACCCGCCCTGGTGGCCTCAGGAGAGGCCAGTCCCCATGCGCGGTGCTAGGGGGCCTCTCGGGATTCCTCTCCCGACGATACCGTGGCCAAAAGCCTTGTGTGCAGTCAGGGCCGGAACAGAGGATTCCTCTCAGGGGCTGACATGGATCTTTGGGTACTTCTGGAGTCTCCCCAGGGGAGTCAGGCCTCGTCTCGAGTGGGGGCATGCACGTTCGCTTTCCTTCCAGGGTGTAGCAGCAATGTCACGCTTCCCGTGGCATGGATCAAAGGATCTGTGGTTTTCCCTCGAGGCTTTCCCTCGAGGCTTTCCCACAGGGCTGTCCCACGTGCCACCGTGGTGTGAGTCGATCCTCGGCGTGAAAGATGAGCCAGTGCAGGGCAAAGAGGTTCCTCTGGAATGGACTGAGACATCTGGGGGACTCTTGGAATGGTGCTACGACCATGGAGTTCCTCTCGCCTTTCCTGTTGAGAGTGCCTCCTCTTGAGATGCGACGGGAACGCCGGGAATTCTTTCCCGTTGAAAGCAGGGAAAGGATCCATCTTCTCGAGCTACGAGGGGGAAACGGGGCTCCTCTGGATGTGGGCGGGACCATCGTGCTTCCTCTCGAGTGGACACGGGTATGGCGGTGAACTTCTTGAGTTGCAGCAAGGGTGTGAAAGACCCTTTCGAAGTTCCAGAGGTTAGGTGTCATTAGTCTCCAGACGCCTCATCGGAAATAGGCCTCATCTCGCCTGGAAGGGAGAACTTCCTGGATTTTCTCGAGTTGTGGCAGGTGTTCTCGAGTTACGACGGTGACCTCAGGGACCCGCCCTGGTGGCCTCAGGAGTGGCCAGTCCCCATGCGAGGTGCTAGGGGGCCTCTCGGGATTCCTCTCCCGTCGATACCGGGGCCAAAAACCTTGTGCGGAGTCAGGGCCGGAACCGAGGATTCCTCTCAAGGGCTGACATGGATCTTTGGGTACTTGTGGAGTCTCCCCAGGGGAGTCAGGCCTCGTCTCGAGGGGGGGCATGCACGTGCGCTTTCCTTCCAGGCTGTAGCAGCAATGTCACGCTTCCCGTGGCGTGGATCAAAGGATCTGTGGTTTTCCCTCGAGGCTTTCCCTCGAGGCTTTCCCACAGGGCTGTCCCACGTGCCACCGTGGTGTGAGTCGATCCTCGGCGTGAAAGATGAGCCAGTGCAGGGCAAAAAGGTTCCTCTGGAATGGACTGAGACATCTGGGGGACTCTTGGAATGGTGGTACGACCATGGATTTCCTCTCGCCTTTCCTGTTGAGAGTGCCTCCTCTTGAGATGCGACGGGAACGCCAGGAATTCTTTCCCGTTGAAAGCAGCGAAAGGATCCCTCATCTCGAGCTCCGAGGGGGAAACGGGGCTCCTCTGGATGTGGGCGGGACCATCGTGCTTCCTCTCGAGTGGAGACGGGTATGGCAGTGAACTTCTTGAGTTGCAGCAAGGTTGTGAAATACCCTTTCGAAGTTCCAGAGGTTAGGTGTCATTAGTCTCCAGACACCTCATCGGAAATAGGCCTCATCTCGCCTGGAAGGGAGAACTTCCTGGATTTTCTCGAGTTGTGGCAGGTGTTCTCGAGTTACGACGGGGACCTCAGGGACCCGCCCTGGTGGCCTCAGGAGAGGCCAGTCCCCATGCGAGGTGCTAGGGGGCCTCTCGGGATTCCTCTCCCATCGATACCGGGGCCAAAATCCTTGTGTGCGGTCAGGGCAGGAACCGAGGATTCCTCTCAGGGGCTGACATGGATCTTTGGGTACTTCTGGAGTCTCCCCAGGGGAGTCAGACCTCGTCTCGAGTGGGGGCATGCACGTGCGCTTTCCTTCCAGGCTGTAGCAGCAATGTCACGCTTCCCGTCGCGTGGATCAAAGGATCTGTGGTTTTCCCTCGAGGCTTTCCCACAGGGCTGTCCCACGTGCCACCGTGGTGTGAGTCGATTCTCGGCGTGAAAGATGAGCCAGTGCAGGGCAAAGAGGTTCCTCTGGAATGGACTGAGACATCTGGGGGACTCTTGGAATGGTGGTACGACCATGGAGTTCCTCTCGCCTTTCCTGTTGAGAGTGCCTCCTCTTGAGATGCGACAGGAACGCCGGGAATTCTTTCCCGTTGAAAGCAGGGAAAGGATCCCTCATCTCGAGCTACGAGGGGGAAACGGGGCTCCTCTGGATGTGGGCGGGACCATCGTGCTTCCTCTCGAGTGGAGACGGGTATGGCGGTGAACTTCTTGAGTTGCAGCAAGGGTGTGAAAGACCCTTTCGAAGTTCCAGAGGTTAGGTGTCATTAGTCTCCAGACGCCTCATCGGAAATAGGCCTCATTTCGCCTGGAAAGGAGAACTTCCTTGATTTTCTCGAGTTGCGGCAGGTGTTCTCGAGTTACGACGGGGACCTCAGGGACCCGCCCTGGTGGCCTCAGGAACGGCCAGTCCACATGCTAGTTGCTAGGGGGCCTCTCGGGATTCCTCTCCCGTCGATACCGGGGCCAAAAACCTTGTGTGGAGTCAGGGCCGGAACCGAGGATTCCTCTCAGGGGCTGACATGTATCTTTGGGTACTTCTGGAGTCTCCCCAGGGGAGTCAGGCCTCGTCTCGAGTGGGGGCATGCACGTTCGCTTTCCTTCCAGGCTGTAGCAGCAATGTCATGCTTCCCGTCGCGTGGATCAAAGGATCTGTGGTTTTCCCTCGAGGCTTTCCCTCGAGGCTTTCCCACAGGGCTGTCCCACGTGCCACCGTGGTGTGAGTCGATCCTCGGCGTGAAAGATGAGCCAGTACAGGGCAAAGAGGTTCCGCTGGAATGGACTGAGACATCTGGGGGACTCATGGAATGGTGGTACGACCATGGAGCTCCTCTCGCCTTTCCTGTTGAGAGTGCCTCCTCTTGAGATGCGACGGGAACGCCTGGAATTCGTTCCCATTGAAAGCAGGGAAAGGAACCCTCATCTCGAGCTACGAGGGGGAAACGGGGCTCCTCTGGATGTGGGCGGGACCATCGTGCTTCCTCTCGAGTGGAGACGGGTATGGCGGTGAACTTCTTGAGTTGCAGCAAGGGTGTGAAAGACCCTTTCGAAGTTCCAGAGGTTAGGTGTCATTAGTCTCCAGACGCCTCATCGGAAATAGGCCTCATCTCGCCTGGAAGGGAGAACTTCCTGGATTTTCTCGAGTTGCGGCAGGTGTTCTCGAGTTACGACGGGGACCTCAGGGACCCGCCCTGGTGGCCTCAGGAACGGCCAGTCCCCATGCTAGTTGCTAGGGGGCCTCTCGGGATTCCTCTCCCGTCGATACCGGGGCCAAAAACCTTGTGTGGAGTCAGGGCCGGAACCGAGGATTCCTCTCAGGGGCTGACATGGATCTTTGGGTACTTCTGGAGTCTCCCCAGGAGAGTCAGGCCTCGTCTCGAGTGGGGGCATGCACGTGCGCTTTCGTTCCAGGCTGTAGCAGCAATGTCATGCTTCCCGTCGCGTGGATCAAAGGATCTGTGGTTTTCCCTCGAGGCTTTCCCTCGATGCTTTCCCTCGAGGCTTTCCCACAGGGCTGTCCCACGTGCCACCGTGGTGTGAGTCGATCCTCGGCGTGAAAGATGAGCCAGTACAGGGCAAAGAGTTTCCTCTGGAATGGACTGAGACATCTGGGGGACTCTTGGAATGGTGGTACGACCATGGAGCTCCTCTCGCCTTTCCTGTTGAGAGTGCCTCCTCTTGAGATGCGACGGGAACGCCTGGAATTCGTTCCCATTGAAAGCAGGGAAAGGAACCCTCATCTCGAGCTACGAGGGGGAAACGGGGCTCCTCTGGATGTGGGCGGGACCATCGTGCTTCCTCTCGAGTGGAGACGGGTATGGCGGTGAACTTCTTGAGTTGCAGCAAGGGTGTGAAAGACCCTTTCGAAGTTCCAGAGGTTAGGTGTCATTAGTCTCCAGACGCCTCATCGGAAATAGGCCTCATCTCGCCTGGAAGGGAGAACTTCCTGGATTTTCTCGAGTTGCGGCAGGTGTTCTCGAGTTACGGCGGGTACCTCAGGGACCCGCCCTGGTGGCCTCAGGAGAGGCCAGTCCCCATGCGATTTGCTAGGGGGCTTCTCTGGATTCCTCTCCCGTCGATACCGGGGCCAAAAACCTTGTGTGGAGTCAGGGCCAGATCCGAGGATTCCTCTCAGGGGCTGACATGGATCTTTAGGTACTTGTGGAGTCTCCCCAGGGGAGTCAGGCCTCGTCTCGAGTGGGGGAATGCACGTGCGCTTTCGTTCCAGGCTGTAGCAGCAATGTCACGCTTCCCGTCGCGTGGACCAAAGGATCTGTGGTTTTCCCTCGAGGCTTTCCCTCGAGGCTTTCCCACAGGGCTGTCCCACGTGCCACCGTGGTGTGAGTCGATCCTCGGCGTGAAAGATGAGCCAGTGCAGGGCAAAGAGGTTCCTCTGGAATGGACTGAGACATCTGGGGGACTCTTGGAATCGTGGTACGACCATGGATTTCCTCTCGCCTTTCCTGTTGAGAGTGCCTCCTCTTGAGATGCGACGGGAACGCCAGGAATTCTTTCCCGTTGAAAGCAGCGAAAGGATCCCTCATCTCGAGCTCCGAGGGGGAAACGGGGCTCCTCTGGATGTGGGCGGGACCATCGTGCTTCCTCTCGAGTGGAGACGGGTATGGCAGTGAACTTCTTGAGTTGCAGCAAGGGTGTGAAAGACCCTTTCGAAGTTCCAGAGGTTAGGTGTCATTAGTCTCCAGACACCTCATCGGAAATAGGCCTCATCTCGCCTGGAAGGGAGAACTTCCTGGATTTTCTCGAGTTGTGGCAGGTGTTCTCGAGTTACGACGGGGACCTCAGGGACCCGCCCTGGTGGCCTCAGGAGAGGCCAGTCCCCATGCGAGGTGCTAGGGGGCCTCTCGGGATTCCTCTCCCATCGATACCGGGGCCAAAATCCTTGTGTCCAGTCAGGGCCGGAACCGAGGATTCCTCTCAGGGGCTGACATGGATCTTTGGGTACGTCTGGAGTCTCCCCAGGGGAGTCAGGCCTCGTCTCGAGTGGGGGCATGCACGTGCGCTTTCCTTCCAGGATGTAGCAGCAATGTCACGCTTCCCGTCTCGTGGATCAAAGGATCTGTGGTTTTCCCTCGAGGCTTTCCCACAGGGCTGTCCCACGTGCCACCGTGGTGTGATTCGATCCTCGGCGTGAAAGATGAGCCAGTGCAGGGCAAAGAGGTTCCTATGGAATGGACTGAGACATCTGGGGGACTCTTGGAATGGTGGTACGACCATGGAGTTCCTCTCGCCTTTCCTGTTAAGAGTGCCTCCTCTTGAGATGTGACGGGAACGCCGGGAATTCTTTCCCGTTGAAAGCAGGGAAAGGATCCCTCATCTCGAGCTACGAGGGGGAAACGGGGCTCCTCTGGATGTGGGCGGGACCATCGTGCTTCCTCTCGAGTCGACACGGGTATGGCGGTGAACTTCTTGTGTTGCAGCAAGGGTGTGAAAGACCCTTTCGAAGTTCCAGAGGTTAGGTGTCATTAGTGTCCAGACGCCTCATCGGAAATAGGCCTCATCTCGCCTGGAAGGGAGAACTTCCTGGATTTTCTCGAGTTGCGGCAGGTGTTCTCCAGTTACGACGGGGACCTCAGGGACCGGCCTGGTGGCCTCAGGAAAGGCCAGTCCCCATGCGAGGTGCTAGGGGGCCTCTCGGGATTCCTCTCCCGTCGATACCGGGGCCAAAAACCTTGTGTGGAGTCAGGGCCGGAACCGAGGATTCCTCTCAGGGGCTGACATGGATCTTGGGGTACTTCTGGAGTCTCCCCAGGGGAGTCAGTCCTCGTCTCGAGTGGGGGCATGCACGTGCGCTTTCCTTCCAGGCTGTAGCAGCAATGTCACGCTTCCCGTCGCGTGGATCAAAGGATCTGTGGTTTACCCTCGAGGCTTTCCCACAGGGCGGTCCCACGAGCCACCGTGGTGTGAGTCGATCCTCGGCGTGAAAGATGAGCCAGTGCAGGGCAAAGAGGTTCCTCTGGAATGGACTGAGACATCTGGGGGACTCTTGGAATGGTGGTACGACCATGGAGTTCCTCTCGCCTTTCCTGTTGAGAGTGCCTCCTCTTGAGATGCGACGGGAACGCCGGGAATTCTTTCCCGTTGAAAGCAGGGAAAGGATCCCTCATCTCGAGCTCCGAGGGGGAAACTGGGCTCCTCTGGATGTGGGCGGGACCATCGTGCTTCCTCTCGAGTGGAGACGGGTATGGCGGTGAACTTCTTGAGTTGCAGCAAGGGTGTGAAAGACCCTTTCGAAGTTCCAGAGGTTCGGTGTCATTAGTCTCCAGACGTCTCATCGGAAATAGGCCTCATCTCGCCTGGAAGGGAGAACTTCCTGGATTTTCTCGAGTTGCGGCAGGTGTTCTCGAGTTACGACGGGGACCTCAGGGACCCGCCCTGGTGGCCTCAGGAGAGGCCAGTCCCCATGCGAGTTGCTAGGGGGCCTCTCGGGATTCCTCTCCCGTAGATACCGGGGCCAAAAACCTTGTGTGGAGTCAGGGCCGGAACCGAGGATTCCTCTCAGGGGCTGACATGGATCTTTGGGTACTTCTGGAGTCTCCCCAGGGGAGTCAGGCCTCGTCTCGAGTGGGGGCATGCACGTGCGCTTTCCTTCCAGGCTGTAGCAGCAATGTCACGCTTCCCGTCGCGTGGATCAAGGGATCTGTGGTTTTCCCTCGAGGCTTTCCCTAGAGGCTTTCCCACAGGGCTGTCCCACGTGCCACCGTGGTGTGAGTCGATCCTCGGCGTGAAAGATGAGCCAGTGCAGGGCAAAGAGGTTCCTCTGGAATGGACTGAGACATCTGGGGGACTCTTGGAATGGTGGTACGACCATGGAGTTCCTCTCGCATTTCCTGTTGAGAGTGCCTCCTCTTGAGATGCGACGGGAACGCCGGGAATTCTTTCCCATTGAAAGCAGGGAAAGGATCCCTCATCTCGAGCTACGAGGGGGAAACGGGGCTCCTCTGGTTGTGGGTGGGACGATCGTGCTTCCTCTCGAGTGGAGACGGGTATGGCGGTGAACTTCTTGAGTTGCAGCAAGGGTGTGAAAGACCCTTTCGAAGTTCCAGAAGTTAGGTGTCATTAGTCTCCAGACGCCTCATCGGAAATAGGCCTCATCTCGCCTGGAAGGGAGAACTTCCTGGATTTTCTCGAGTTGCAGCAGGTGTTCTCGAGGTACGACGGGGACCTCAGGGACCTGCCATGGTGGCCTCAGGAAAGGCCAGTCCTCATGCGAGTTGCTAGGTTGCCTCTCGGTATTCCTCTCCCGTCGATACCTGGACCAAAAACCTTGTGTGGAGTGAGGGCCGGAACCGAGGATTACTCTCAGGGGCTGACATGGATCTTTGGGGCTTTCTGGAGTCTCCCGAGGGGAGTCAGGCCTCGTCTCGAGTGGTGGCATGCACGTGCGCTTTCCTTCCAGGCTGAAGCAGCAAAGACACTCTTCCCGTCGCGTAGATCATAGGATCTGTGGATTTCCCTCCAGGCTTTCCCTTGAGGCTTTCCCACAGGGCTCTCCCACGTGCCAACGTGGTGTGATTCGATCCTCGGCATGAAAGATGAGCCAGTGCAAGGCAAAGAGGTTGCTCTGGAATGGACTGAGACATCTGGGGGACTCTAGGAATGGTGGTACGACCATGGAGTTCCTCTCGCCTTTCCTGTTGAGAGTGCCTCCTCTTGAGATGCGATGGGAACACCGGGAATTCTTTCCCGTTGAAAGCAGGGAAAGGATCCCTCATCTCGAGCTACGAGGGGGAAACGGGGCTTCTCTGGATGTGGGCGGGTCCATCATGCTTCCTCTCGAGTCGACACGGGTATGGCGGTGAACTTCTTGAGTTGCAGCAAGGGTGTGAAATACCCTTTCGAAGTTCCAGAGGTTAGGTGTCATTAGTGTCCAGACGCCTCATCGGAAATAGGCCTCATCTCGCCTGGAAGGGAGAACTTCCTGGTTTTTCTCGAGTTGTGGCAGGTGTTCTCCAGTTACGACGGGGACCTCAGGGAACGCCCTGGTGGCCTCAGGAAAGGCCAGTCCCCATGCGAGTTCCTAGGGGGCCTCTCGGGATTCCTCTCCCGTCGATACCGGGGCCAAAATACTTGTGTGGAGTCAGGGCCGGAACCGAGGATACCTCTCAGGGGCTGACATGGGGCTTTGGGTACTTCTGGAGTCTCCCCAGGGGAGTCAGGCCTCGTCTCGAGTGGGGGCATGCACGTGCGCTTTCCTTCCATGCTGTAGCAGCAATGTCAAGCTTCCTGTGGCGTGGATCAAAGGATCTGTGGTTTTCCCTCGAGGCTTTCCCTTGAGGCTTTCCCACAGGGCTGTCCCACGTGCCACCGTGGTATGAGTCGATCCTCGGCGGGAAAGATGAGCCAGTGCAGGGCAAAGAGGTTCCTCTGGAATGGACTGAGACATCTGGGGGACTCTTGGAATGGTGGTACGACCATGGAATTCCTCTCGCCGTTCCTGTTGAGAGTGTCTCCTCTTGAGATGCGACGGGAACGCCGGGAATTCTTTCCCGTTGAAAGCAGGGAAAGGATCCCTCATCTCGAGCTACAAGGGGGAAACGGGGCTCCTCGGGATGTGGGCGGGACCATCGTGCTTCCTCTCGAGTGGAGACGGGTATGGCGGTGAACTTTTTGAGTTGCAGCAAGGGTGTGAAAGACCCTTTCGAAGTTCCAGAGGTTAGGTGTCATTAGTCTCCAGACGCCTCATGGGAAATAGGCCTCATCTCGCCTGGAAGGGAGAACTTCCTGGATTTTCTCGAGTTGTGGCAGGTGTTCTCGAGTTACGACGGGGACCTCAGGGACCCGCCCTGGTGGCCTCAGGAGAGGCCAGTCCCCATGCGAGGTGCTACGGGGCCTCTCGGCATTCCTCTCCCGTCGATACCGGGTCCAAAATCCTTGTTTGGAGTCAGGGCCGGAACCGAGGATTCCTCTCAGGGGCTGACATGGATATTTGGGTACTTCTGGAGTCTCCCCAGGGGAGTCAGGCCTCGTCTCGAGTGGGGGCATGCACGTGCGCTTTCCTTTAAGGCTGTTGCAGCAATGTCCTGCTTCCCGTGGCGTGGATCAAAGGATCTGTGGTTTTCCCTCGAGGCTTTCCCACAGGGCTGTCCCACGTGCCACCGTGGTGTGAGTCGATCCTCGGCGTGAAAGATGAGCCAGTGCAGGGCAAAGAGGTTCCTCTGGAATGGACTGAGACATCTGGGGGACTCTTGGAATGGTGGTACGACCATGGAGTTCCTCTCGCCTTTCCTGTTGAGAGTGCCTCCTCTTGAGATGCGACGGGAACTCCGGGAATTCTTTCCCGTTGAAAGCAGGCAAAGGATCCCTCATCTCGAGCTACGAGGGGAAAACGGGGCTCTTCTGGATGTGGGCGGGACGATCGTGCTTCCTCTCGAGTGGAGACGGGTATGGCGGTGAACTTCTTGAGTTGCAGCAAGGGTGTGAAAGACCCTTTCGAAGTTCCAGAGGTTAGGTGTCATTAGTCTCCAGACGCCTCATCGGAAATAGGCCTCATCTCGCCTGGAAGGGAGAACTTCCTGGATTTTCTCGAGTTGCGGCAGGTGTTCTCGAGTTACGACGGGGACCTCAGGGACCCGCCCTGGTGGCCTCAGGAGAGGCCAGTCCCCATGCGAGTTGCTAGGGTGCCTCTCGGGATTCCTCTCCCGTCGATACTGGGGCCAAAAACCTTGTGTGGAGTCAGGGCCGGAACCGAGGATTCCTCTCAGTGGCTGACATGGATCTTTGGGTACTTCTGGAGTCTCCCCAGGGGAGTCAGGCCTCGTCTCGAGTGGGGGCATGCACGTGCGCTTTCCTTCAAGGCTGTAGCAGCAATGCCACGCTTCCCGTGGCGTGAATCAAACGATCTGTGGTTTTCCCTCGAGGCTTTCCCTCGAGGCTTTCCCACAGGGCTGTCCCACGTGCCACCGTGGTGTGAGTCGATCCTCGGCGTGAAAGATGAGACAGTGCAGGGCAAAGACGTTCCTCTGGAATGGACTGAGACATCTGGGGGACTCTTGGAATGGTGGTACGACCATGGAGTTCCTCTCGCCTTTCCTGTTGAGAGTGCCTCCTCTTGAGATGCGACGGGAACGCCGGGAATTCTTTCCCGTTGAAAGCAGGGAAAGGATCCCTCATCTCGAGCTACGAGGGGGAAACGGGGCTCCTCTGGATGTGGGCGGGACCATCGTGCTTCCTCTCTAGTGGAGACGGGTATTGCCGGGGTCCAGCCCCGGTGGATCCAGGGAATTCGAAGGGTGGACGGCGTTGGCGTGGAAAGACTTGTTTATTTATTAATATAAGATTAGATTAAGAAACTGTAGTGCAGTAGGAAGATTAAGTGGAGAAAGAGGGCTGAATAGCTTGGTTTACGCGGAAGACCAATAAAATTCCAGACAAGGAATTTGCACCATCTACGTTGGGCCACCGGTGCCCGCTTGAATATCTAAGGGTGCCTCGCCTTAAGCTCCCTTTCTCGCGGATCTTAATAACCAGGGCAAATAAGTAGACCTGGCGAGCCTCCGCGCCCCAGATGGAAATTCAGCCTGAAATTAAAGTAAAGAGCAGAGGGAAGAAAAGGGAGAGAAAAAGAGAGAGAGAGAGAGACACGGGGGGAGCCATATTCCCAAGACACCAGGCCGAGACTAGTCCGAGAAACTGGTCTGAGAATCTGGTCCCGTCCTTTATTGTTCAGAAGGCCTTTTATACTTTTGATAAAACATGGAGATCAATGGGTAACACAAAGTTATGCAGCGTTAGCAGTCCAGACTCTTATCAAAACCAGGCTTTTCTCTCTGCATACCTAATTGTATACACAAGTCTTAGGTAATTTACATCATCTTCCAACCAAAAGGGCCAATTAACATTTTACAGCCTTTTTTCTGATAAGGGTTTGTCAACCACAAGACTTATTTGTGTTGATCTTCCCAAGGTCTGGTGCCACTCTCGGAAAGCACGAAAGAAAGTTACATTCTTAGACAGCAAGGATACAGCAACTTATAACAAGTAGAGGGAGTGCAGTGATTTATAGCAAAAGAGAAGCAATTAACTCAAAAGTCTAGTGTTGCTAACATGAAAACTACTATGTATCTTTTTCTACATCCTGCTTACATTAACATCCTTCCAGGTGCCTAAAAGATAAAGAATAAGGAGGTCTGGCAGCAATCCTTGAGTCAACAGTGAAAACCCTCTACCAATATAATTTTTAACTCTTTAGAAAAGGCTCTGTATCTTTAAGATGCTTTTAAGCTTTGTGCCTCCCGCGGTTGGGGGGCTGTAAGCAATTCACAAGCTGTAAGCTTTGTGCCTCTCGCGGTTGGGGGGCTGTAAGCAATTCACAAGCTGTAAGAGGTCTGGGGAACCTGTTAGGCAGACTAGAGAGCTATCAGAGGGGTTTAACTGAAACATCCCTTTCAAATGCAGAAGACTAAAACCCTGAATTGACTTTTTTCCAGAGAATATCAGAAAAGTGGAAAAGCAGAGCACAAAAGCCGGCAGATTTTTGCTGGGGTACATGCTTAGGAATATCCAGAGGGGTCCCTGAAGTCTGAGCACGCCTTGCGTATGTCAGCTTCCTTCCTCATGACCTTGTCACGGGCGGGATTCCTCACACTGGCTTCCGGCAACTCCCCCTTCTTTATTAGTTTTTTAAAAAAATTAGGTGCAGTTCAGTCGCGAGATTCCGAATGCTCTGCCGAAGAGTCCTGACAACACAAGGAAGCACGATTACAAGGAGCAGGATTATGGCACACACAGCAGCATAGCTAGAGACAGTAGTCAGAAGAGTTTTTCCAGAAATGAAGTCAGAGAAGGTGTGGAAAAAGTCATTGGCTTCTCCTGCGGCGGTAAAATCTAATCGGGAGTGTTCCAAGGTCTGAATCTGATTATGAAGTTTCCCTAAATCTAAACTAATATCTGAGCTGTTCCAGACACCTAAAATATGATTTTTGACCCTCTCCCATTTAAAATCTGTCTCATTTACTTTCAGGGATGTAACACATATCCACCGGTAATCGGCATGACATGAAAGAGCCAATTTCATTTTCAGACTCTGTAATTCATTCCCAATATGCATTACTGCTTCTTCTAAGGCATCAATCCTTATTTCTAGCTTCCTATCTATAATTTCCTGGGTTGCCAGCGTTAGAGAAACATTTTTGGATACGGTGTCAACATATTGGGCAGTATACACTTGTTGAGACAATGATAATGCCGCCACAGTAACAGAAGTAATTGCGGTTATCAAAGCTGATATTCCCAAAACAAGTAAGCCCACAAACCGTCGTGTTCGCATTAAATCTTGTAGCTGTTGCAGTACAGCTAGGCCATGGTTATCATACCAATACGTGGCTACAGTTACAGGTACCATGAGATAGGGCGGACGTTTTAAAACCATGAAAGAGCAAACTTTATATTGAGGAGTTAAACAGGATGAAAGCATACATTGTTCACAAGACACTACATGGGGTCCACCTGTATAATTCAATTGTATGTTAAGTCTTTCAGAATCATTAGTGAAAAGAAAAACATAAGGAGAGGGTAGACAAGCTAAAATAGAGTAAATAGAGGTATTTTTTGGTCGGATTAAAATAATAGGGGCGGTAGCCGCAAGGGCTCTCCAAATTTCTGGCTGCCAAAAGGTTTTACCTCTAGTTATATAAGACAGCATAGGGGGAACAAATTGGTTATGATGCCGTCTGGTGGCAACTAACGGCCAAGAAATTGAATATTCTTTCCAATTATCCAATCTATTGATAAAGTCATCATCAGACTCAGGGTCTTGACCTGGATTTGGGTTGCTCCAGTCCTGAATCGCACAATTTCTTCCTCCCGGCATATTGTAATCTACTCTCGAATTATAAATACAAGATTTCCAAATCGGATATCCTGAATGATCATCTATAGTTTTCCAAATAACATCTGAGGGAGCAACATCATCACAATTTGGATATTCTGATGGAGTTTTGAGAGACAAAGACTTATAGGGGCCAAGGACCCCAGGCATACGGGCTCGTAATATCCAAGCAGACCGATCCCCTATAGATGCAAATTTAGAGGTTGGGGAATCTGTCATAACTGCTTTTGTGGAGGCTCCAACGCATCCTGTCTTGGTAAAGAAGTCTCCTGTAAGGCCAGGAGGAAAATTAAAGCAGACAGGAAAATCATCTGCTAGTCCTTTAAAGGTATAATTGAAATTAATAGGGTATTGGTCTTTTGTATAGGAAGTATAAGATCCTCCCAAAAGGCGAGGCTGGTCTGTACTAACTCGTATGGGGTCACTGTTCCAAGTAACAACTTGGAAAGTTGGAGGATCCGGGAGAAACGCCCAATATTTGGTTGGAATGGGAGCAGCGCTTACCTGGCAAGAGAGCAAGGCAAGCATGGCAATAAACACCTTTTCAGGAGAGACTGACGATCCCTGTAGGGTAGCTATCCCCTGTGCCTGGCGACAGAGAGCTTTAATCTGTCCCCAGGTGGGCAAGGAGGCTTGTTGGGTTGACTGAGCTGGGCGTCCTAATGGATTCCTGCGAGGCAAAAAATCAGGGGGTGCAATATCCTGTATCTGAAGTCGTGACATCTGTCCAGTGGGTGGCTCCGATCCGCGCCTATCCGGGATCTCCAATGTCAGCTGTCCTGGGGTCAGCGGCGTTTCCCGTGCTGGCGGAGGGAGCGGGGGAAGAGGGAGTTTCTTCCTTTTTAGAGATCGCGGTGGCGGGGGATTCTGGTATCCGGGGAGCTGAGACATGGCGAATTAGTCTGTCTGGAACCCAAATCGGAGCGTCCGCGTCCTGTGGAAAAACACAAGCATACCCTCGCCCATTGGTTAATAAGGGGTCAGGACCTTTCCATTGTCCGGAAAGAAGGTCCCTCCATTTTACTAATGGTTTTGCATTCAATTGCTCTGGGCACCAATGGCGAAGCATTGCAGTGTTTCCGGATGAATCAGCATTTAAGTTATTTATTACGAAAAGAGCATGTTGCAAAATCTGATGGGGGGAACTATATTTAAATTCCCCTTCTTTTAGTTTTTGAATATGGATTTTCAGTGTTTGATGTGCTCTTTCCACAATGGCTTGTCCTTGTGGGTTATAAGGGATGCCGGTGTTATGTTTAATTTGAAATCTTGTACAGAATTGCTGAAAAGATTTAGAAGTGTAAGCAGGAGCATTATCAGTTTTTAAAGCTTTTGGCAAGCCCAGATAGGAAAAGCATGTAAAAAGATGTTGTATTACATCTTTAACTGCTTCCCCTGTACGAGCAGTGGCAATAATAACATGAGAGAAGGTATCTACAGTTACATGAACAAAAGACAGTTTTCCAAATGAAGAGACATGGGTTACATCCATTTGCCAGAGTGCATTAGGTTTGAGACCGCGAGGGTTAACTCCCAGAGGCAAAGCATTCACGGTAGTAGGACAATGTGAACAAGAACGAACAATCTCTCGGGCAGATTCTCGAGGAATTTGAAACTGGTATCGTAAGGCAGTGGCATTTTGGTGATGAAGTGAGTGAGAAGCTCGAGCTTCTTCAAAAACAGAAGCCACTGAAATCCTGGTTAACGAATCTGCCAATTCATTGAGAGCATTTAAAGGGCCAGGCAGGCCGGAATGAGCCCGAATGTGGCCGATAAAGAACGCCCGATTTCTTTTCCATATTTGCTGCTGCAGTTTAGTTAACAAATGGAAGATAGCAGTTTTGTTTTCAGGCAAAACTGCAGTCTCAATGTGTGGAAACAGCCTGACCACATACTGAGAGTCAGAATAAAGGTTAAATTCTTTCTCCGCAAACATAACAAAGGCCTCAATAACAGCTGTGATTTCAGCCCTTTGAGCTGAAGTTTCTTGTGTTTCCAAAAGTTTTTGATGATCTCTTGTGACTATAGAGGCTCTACCGTTAGCCGATCCATCAGTAAAGACTACCTGAGCATCTGAAATAGGGAACTGTTTACACCGGACAGGAAAAATAACTGGATGGTTAGACATAAAATTTAGTAAAACATGCGAGGGTAAATGATGCAAAATTTGACCACAGTAATTCCCTATGGCAATCTGCCAGTCTTCATCAAACATTAAAAGAGCATCAAGCTGCTCCTTATTATATGGAATTACAATCTCTGATGGCTCTTTACCAAACAATTCAATGCTCCGCTTCCTTCCTTTTAGCATTAATGTGCCAATTAAACCAGGATAAGAAGCCACGACTTTTTTAGCTTGGGTAGGAAGATGGATCCATTCTAAAGGGCCGCGTTGCCACAGAACTCCCGTAGGCGCCGTTGGAGTAGCTAGGCAAAGGAACTGCCACGTCATCGTCAAATCAATTCTTTTTACATAGCTATTTGATAAGGCTGCTTCTACTTTGCCTAGGGCTTCTTGAGCCTCAGCTGTTAATTGTCTTTTTGAGGTTGGATCAGGATCCCCGCGTAAAGTGTTAAAAAGAGGTTTTAATTCGGCAGTGGTTAATTTTAAATATGGTCTAATCCAATTAATATCACCTAAGAGTTTTTGATAATCATTTAAAGTAATAAGATGGTCTTTTCTCAATTGCAGCGGGGTATGAGTCACCGTTTCCGAATTTATGACTCTTCCTAAGTAAGTTATGGGCGGATTGATTTGAATTTTTTCTGGGGCAATTTTTAGGCCTCTGTCTGTCAATGCCTGGGTCAGGTCCTGGAGCACAGTCTGCAGGTGAACTCTATCAGGATGAGCTATTAAAATATCATCCATATAGTGAATCATATACACGTGTTCATATTTAGCCCTAGTATCTTCTAGAGCGGCATTAACAAATTTTTGGCATAAAGTAGGGCTATTTTTCATTCCCTGAGGCAGAACCTTCCACTGAAACCGTAAATAAGGCTGTTTAAGATTTTCTGATGGCAGACTAAAGGCAAATCGCTTTTTATCCTCAGGATTTAAGGGAATAGTGAAAAAACAATCTTGTAAATCAATAACAATTATATTATATCCCTCTGGAACGGCTACTGGGGAAGGGAGCCCAGGCTGTAAGGCCCCCATGTCCTCCATGGTGGCATTAATAGCTCTCAAATCCTGTAAAAGTCGCCATTTACCAGATTTTTTCTTAATGACAAAAATAGGAGTGTTCCAGGGGCTATTGGAGGGCTCAATATGTCCCAATTCTAATTGTTCAAAGATTAATGCTTTAGCTGCCAGTAATTTTTCCTTATGCAGAGGCCACTGTTCTACCCACACCGGATCTTGAGATTTCCATGTGATGGGGTCGGCAGCAAAAACAATGGCCTCAATTATAAATTTGGATATCCCAATCCAGCACGTAGCTTGCGAGGAGTTGGGCAAATTGGCTCAATTATTCCTGTCTGTTGTTTACCCAATCCTTTTGATGGATCATAGCCCATCTGCAACATCTGAGAGGTCACTTTATCATCAGGGCTAAAAAGTAACACTCCCATTTGAGATAGCACGTCCCTCCCCCACAGGGTAAGGGGGAGCGAAGGAACGACATAAGGTTGGAAAGTTCCACGGGTATCCTCAAATTGCCAATCTAAAATTTTTGCACTTTTGGCTATTGTGGGGGCTCTTCCTATCCCCACCAAGTTATTTTCAGTAGTATGTGTGGGCCAGGAGCTGGGCCAGTCTTTTCCTGAAATGCAAGAAACATCTGCTCCTGTGTCTAATAACCCCACAATAGACTTGCCATTAATCAGGATAGTCTTCATAGGACGTTTCTGAGTAATTTCTGTTATCCAAAAAACCATATCACTAGACCCAAATCCTTTATCCTGCCTTTCATTTTGAGTAGCTGTGCGCCCAATTGCAGTGTGGTAAGGCAAAAGCAAAAGTTGGGCTATTCTTTGTCCCTGATGTATTTGGAAAGTTTTAGTTGGGGGTGAAATCATTATCTGGATTTCTCCTGTATAATCTGAGTCAATTACTCCAGGGATGATTGTGAGACCTTGCATAGCTAAGGAACTTCTGCCTAGTATAATTCCTACTAAACCTGTTGGTAATGGGCCTTTAACTCCTGTAGGTATTTTTACAGTGGGGCTATCTGGTGTTAATATTGCTGAGGTGGTGGAACTGAGGTCCAGTCCTGCGCTGCCTGGGGTTGCTCTGATGAGTTCTGCGATGGGACGAAGGGAATGAATGGGTTCAGTGAGGCTGCCCCAATTGTTGTCGGGGCCTGAGGCTGGCCCCTCAATCCGTTTCCCGACTGCTGGTCGGGGCCCAAAAAGGCTCCATTTCTATGGAATTGTGACCTACATTCTTTTGCCCAGTGATATCCTTTTTGACAACGAGGGCAGAGAGATCTAGGGAGATTAGTAGGCACAGCCGGGGAGGGAGAATTCGGCAGAGAAGAACCGGCTGCTTTTTGGGGACAAGCTCGCATAAGGTGCCCTTCCCGTCCGCAAGAGAAGCAGGCCTTGGATAAACCAATATTCTGGCCTGGACTACTGGAATGACTCTTTGACGGGTTATTTCTATTTGTAAAAAAGGACTGTACTGCCTGCTGGTAAGAATTTCCCTTTATGGCTGCAGCTATGGCAACGCCCTGCATCATCGCTGGTCCTACATCTGCACATTGCCTGATATAATCTATTATTTCCCCAGTTTTTTTAATAGGACGTAAAATGGCCTGGCAGGTAGAATTAGCATTTTCAAATGCCAGTTGTTTTATCAATATACTAGCTGCCTCAGTGTTGGAAATTACTCTGTTGACTGCCTCTGCAAGTCTTGATATAAAGTCTTCATATGGCTCTTCTGGTTTTTGTTTAACATTTGAGAAGGAAGAGGTAGATTCTTTCCCTTCAGGCAACAAACGCCAAGCCCCAAGGGCGCAGGCGGTTACTTGATCTAAAGTGGTTTTATCTAATCCCATTTGATCTCTAAGTGTTCCAAAATCATTAGTCCCTGCCAACATATTTTTTATAATATATCTTGGGCCATATTTTTGGTTAGCATCAGCCTGTTTTTGGGCTAGATCTTCATATTCAGTTCTCCAAAGTACATATTGACCTCCAGACAGACAAGCTTTAGCGACTGTCTTCCAGTCATGGGGTGTCATCCATCTGCCCGCTAAAGCTTCCACCAATGATACAGTGTACGGGGCTTTAGGCCCATACAAAGCACAAGCCTGTTTGAGTTCTTTAATCATTTTCATTGGAATGGGTTCCCAGTGGGGGGCTGTTCTCCCACCACTTCCACCAAATATTATGGGGAAACAAGCCTCAAGGTGGGGATCAAGTTCATCATCTGGGCTAGAGAAAACTCTTCTTCGGGGAGCTTCTAGTGGAGGCCCCTCACCCTTATAGGGGGGGGGGGCAAGGGGTGTCCTATGTCACTTTCTTCGTACTTTGGGAATTTTTTATCCGTTCTGTGTTTAGGTCTTACGGATGTTTTATCTGGGGAATCTGGCCTTAAACTCTCAGGTGCATATAATCTGATGGGGGACATTTGTCTTGAGCCTCTGGAAGCAGAAGGCTTAATTAAGGAAATTTCTCTTGAATTTGTGGAAGCAGGTGGTCTGGTTGGGGAAGTTTTTATTAAGCTCTTTGGAGCAGATAATCTAATTGGAGAAGTTTCTCTTAAACTCCTTGGAGCATCTTTATTTAATAAAGACCAGTCCTCATCAGAATGATCTTGACTTACTTCCTCTTCCAAATCTTCCTCATCTGAAAGCTGCTCTTTTTTGTCATCTCTATCTATTACCTTTTCTTGGGCAGTCATTGCAGCTATCATTTGACTCAACTGCCGATAGTTAGGTGTAGCCTCCTTTTCATCACTCTCCTCTTCGATAGATACCTTTTTCTCTGCACTTTCCTCTTTAAGATGTACCTTTTCAGATTCAGGGGCAGGGTCTAGAGCGTCCCTAATTATATTCCATAAGGAAAAGGCGTCAGTAGGCACCTTTTGTGAGCCATGTTCAGCATGGTAAGTTTTTAGTTGTTTTCCTACTCTCTCCCAGGTGTCTAAGTTAACAGTGCCTTCTTCTGGAAACCAGGGACACTGTTCTTGTACAAAGGAAAAAAATGAATGAATATTGGATTTTTTAACTTTAATTCCTCGTTTAGTTAGTAACTGCAAGATTACTCCTGTAAAAAGCTGTCTTTCTTTTGATTCACTGTTACCCATGTCAGAAAATTAAGTCTTATAGAAAAGTCTACCTCAACAAAAAGGTTTTACCTTTGGCGAGGGGGGTTTTGTTTTCAACCCTAAGATAGCAGGTTTCTTTTCAACCTCTAGAGCACCAGGTTTCTCTTAAACCCTTGAACACTTCCCACTCCTCCTCACCCTGTCTATCCTACAGGGGGGTCCGCGGCACCCTGAGTGGGGTCCTAGCCGTCCCGAACACTCAACACTGGGGGAGTACCCGAAAGTACTCCGGGGGGAGTGATTAAGTCACTCCGGGGGGGAGCAACAGAGAGTGCTCCGGGGGGAGCAACAGAGAGTGCTCCGGGGGGAGCTACAGAGAGTGCTCCGGGGGGAGCTTTTGCTCCGAGGAACCTACCTTCGAATAGCCTGTTCCGGGCGCCACTTGCCGGGGTCCAGCCCCGGTGGATCCAGGGAATTCGAAGGGTGGACGGCGTTGGCGTGGAAAGACTTGTTTATTTATTAATATAAGATTAGATTAAGAAACTGTAGTGCAGTAGGAAGATTAAGTGGAGAAAGAGGGCTGAATAGCTTGGTTTACGCGGAAGACCAATAAAATTCCAGACAAGGAATTTGCACCATCTACGTTGGGCCACCGGTGCCCGCTTGAATATCTAAGGGTGCCTCGCCTTAAGCTCCCTTTCTCGCGGATCTTAATAACCAGGGCAAATAAGTAGACCTGGCGAGCCTCCGCGCCCCAGATGGAAATTCAGCCTGAAATTAAAGTAAAGAGCAGAGGGAAGAAAAGGGAGAGAAAAAGAGAGAGAGAGAGAGACAGGGGGGGAGCCAGATTCCCAAGAAACCAGGCCGAGACTAGTCCGAGAAACTGGTCTGAGAATCTGGTCCCGTCCTTTATTGTTCAGAAGGCCTTTTATACTTTTGATAAAACATGGAGATCAATGGGTAACACAAAGTTATGCAGCGTTAGCAGTCCAGACTCTTATCAAAACCAGGCTTTTCTCTCTGCATACCTAATTGTATACACAAGTCTTAGGTAATTTACATCATCTTCCAACCAAAAGGGCCAATTAACATTTTACAGCCTTTTTTCTGATAAGGGTTTGTCAACCACAAGACTTATTTGTGTTGATCTTCCCAAGGTCTGGTGCCACTCTCGGAAAGCACGAAAGAAAGTTACATTCTTAGACAGCAAGGATACAGCAACTTATAACAAGTAGAGGGAGTGCAGTGATTTATAGCAAAAGAGAAGCAATTAACTCAAAAGTCTAGTGTTGCTAACATCAAAACTACTATGTATCTTTTTCTACATCCTGCTTACATTAACATCCTTCCAGGTGCCTAAAAGATAAAGAATAAGGAGGTCTGGCAGCAATCCTTGAGTCAACAGTGAAAACCCTCTACCAATATAATTTTTAACTCTTTAGAAAAGGCTCTGTATCTTTAAGATGCTTTTAAGCTTTGTGCCTCCCGCGGTTGGGGGGCTGTAAGCAATTCACAAGCTGTAAGCTTTGTGCCTCTCGCGGTTGGGGGGCTGTAAGCAATTCACAAGCTGTAAGAGGTCTGGGGAACCTGTTAGGCAGACTAGAGAGCTATCAGAGGGGTTTAACTGAAACATCCCTTTCAAATGCAGAAGACTAAAACCCTGAATTGACTTTTTTCCAGAGAATATCAGAAAAGTGGAAAAGCAGAGCACAAAAGCCAGCAGATTTTTGCTGGGGTACATGCTTAGGAATATCCAGAGGGGTCCCTGAAGTCTGAGCACGCCTTGCGTATGTCAGCTTCCTTCCTCATGACCTTGTCACGGGCGAGATTCCTCACACTGGCTTCCGGCAGGGTATGGTGGTGAACTTCTTGAGTTGCAGCAAGGCTGTGAAAGACCCTTTCGAAGTTCCAGAGGTAAGGTGTCATTAGTCTCCAGACGCCTCATCGGAAATAGGCCTCATCTCGCCTGGAAGGGAGAACTTCCTGGATTTTCTCGAGTTGCGGCAGGTGTTCTCGAGTTACGACGGGGACCTCAGGGACCCGCCCTGGTGGCCTCAGGAGAGGCCAGTCCCTATGCGAGTTGCTAGGGGGCCTCTCGGGATTCCTCTCCCGTCGATACCGGGGCCAAAAACCTTGTGTGGAGTCAGGGCCGGAACCGAGGATTCCTCTCAGGGGCTGACATGGATCTTTGGGTACTTCTGGAGTCTCCCCAGGGGAGTCAGGCCTCGTCTCGAGTGGGGGCATGCACGTGCACTTTCCTTCCAGGCTGTAACAGCAATGTCACGCTACCTGTCGCGTGGATCAAATGATCTGTGGTTTTCCCTCGAGGCTTTCCCACAGGGCTGTCCCACGTGCCACCGTGGTGTGAGTCGATCCTCGGCGTGAAAGATGAGCCAGTGCAGGGCAAAGAGGTTCCTCTGGAATGGACTGAGACATCTGGGGGACTCTTGGAATGGTGGTAGGACCATGGAGTTCCTCTCGCCTTTCCTGTTGAGAGTGCCTCCTCTTGAGATGCGACGGGAACGCCGGGAATTCTTTCCCGTTGAAAGCAGGGAAAGGATCCCTCATCTCGAGCTACGAGGGGGAAACGGGGATCCTCTGGATGTGGGCGGGACCATCGTGCTTCCTCTCGAGTGGAGACGGGTATGGCGGTGAACTTCTTGAGTCGCAGTAAGGGTGTGAAAGACCCTTTCGAAGTTCCAGAGGTTAGGTGTCATTAGTCTCCAGACGCCTCATCGGAAATACGCCTCATCTCGCCTGGAAGGGAGAACTTCCTGGAATTTCTCGAGTTGCGGCAGGTGCTCTCGAGTTACGACGGGAACCTCAGGGACCCGCCCTGGTGGCCTCAGGAGAGGCCAGTCCCCATGCGAGTTGCTAGGGTGCCTCTCGGGATTCCTCTCCCATCGATACCGGGGCCGAAAACTTTGTGTGGAGTCAGGGCCGGAACCGAGGATTCCTCTCAGGGGCTGACATCGATCTTTGGGTACTTCTGGAGTCTCCCCAGGGGAGTCAGGCCTCGTCTCGAGTGGGGGCATGCACGTGCGCTTTTCTTCCAGGCTGTAGCAGCAATGTCACGCTTCCCGTCGCGTGGATCAAAGGATCTGCGGTTTTCCCTCGAGGCTTTCCCTCGAGGCTTTCCCACAGGGCTGTCCCACGTGCCACCGTGGTGTGAGTCGATCCTGGCGTGAAAGATGAGCCAGTGCAGGGCAAAGAGGTTCCTCTGGAATGGACTGAGACATCTGGGGGACTCTTGGAATGGTGGTACGACCATGGAGTTCCTCTCGCCTTTCCTGTTGAGAGTGCCTCCTCTTGAGATGCGACCGGAACGCCGGGAATTATTTCCCGTTGAAAGCAGGGAAAGGATCCCTCATCTCGAGCTACGAGGGGGAAACGGGGCTCCTCTGGATGTGGGCGGACCATCGTGCTTCCTCTCGAGTCGAGACGGGTATGGCGGTGAACTTCTTGAGTTGCAGCAAGGGTGTGAAAGACCCTTTCGAAGTTCCAGAGGTTAGGTGTCATTAGTCTCCAGACGCCTC
Source organism: Capricornis sumatraensis (assembly GCF_032405125.1). Taxonomy (NCBI): domain Eukaryota; kingdom Metazoa; phylum Chordata; class Mammalia; order Artiodactyla; family Bovidae; genus Capricornis; species Capricornis sumatraensis. The sequence continues at coordinate 7,137,285 of NW_027184612.1, forward strand.
ATCGGAAATAGGCCTCATCTCGCCTGGAAGGGAGAACTTCCTGGATTTTCTCGAGTTGCGGCAGGTGTTCTCGAGTTACGACGGGGACCTCAGGGACCCGCCCTGGTGGCCTCAGGAGAGACCAGTCCCCATGCGAGTTGCTAGGGGGCCTCTCGGGATTCCTCTCCCGTCGATACCGGGGCCAAAAACCTTGTGTGGAGTCAGGGCCGGAACCGAGGATTACTCTCAGGGGCTGACATGGATCTTTGGGTACTTCTGGAGTCTCCCCAGGGGAGTCAGGCCTCGTCTCCAGTGGGGGCATGCACGTGCGCTTTCCTTCCAGGCTGTGGCAGAAATGTCACGCTTCCCGTCGCGTGGATCAAAGGATCTGTGGTTTTCCCTCGAGGCTTTCCTCGAGGCTTTCCCACAGGGCTGCCCCACGTGCCACCGTGGTGTGAGTCGATCCTCGGCGTGAAAGATGAGCCAGTGCAGGGCAAAGAGGTTCCTCTGGAATGGACTGAGACATCTGGGGGACTCTTGGAATGGTGGTACGACCATGGAGTTCCTCTCGCCTTTCCTGTTAAGAGTGCCTCCTCTTGAGATGCGACGGGAACGCCGGGAATTCTTTCCCGTTGAAAGCAGGGAAAGGATCCCACATCTCGAGCTACGATGGGGAAACGGGGCTCCTCTGGATGTGGGCGGGACCATCGTGTTTCCTCTCGAGTGGTGACGGGTATGGCGGTGAATTCTTGAGTTGCAGCAAGGGTGTGAAAGACCCTTTCGAAGTTCCAGAGGTTTGGTGTCATTAGTCTCCAGATGCCTCATCGGAAATAGGCCTCATCTCGCCTGGAAGGGTGAACTTCATGGATTTTCTCGAGTTGCGGCAGGTGTTCTCGAGTTACGACGGGGACCACAGGGACCCGCCCTGGTGGCCTCAGGAGAGGCCAGTCCCCATGCGAGTTGCTAGGGGGCCTCTCGGGATTCCTCTCCCGTCGATACCGGGGACAAAAACCTTGTGTGGAGTCAGGGCCGGAACCGAGGATTCCTCTCAGAGGCTGACATGGATCTTTGGGTACTTCTGGAGTCTTCCCAGGGGAGTCAGGCCTCGTCTCGAGTGGGGGCATGCACTTGCGCTTTCCTTCCAGGCTGTAGCAGCAATGTCACGCTTCCCTTCGCGTGGATCAAAGGATCTGTGGTTTTCCCTCGAGGCTTTCCCTCGAGCCTTTCCCACAGCGCTGTCCCACGTGCCACCGTGGTGTGAGTCGATCCTGGCGTGAAAGATGAGCCAGTGCAGGGCAAAGAGGTTCCTCTGGAATGGACTGAGACATCTGGGGGACTCTTGGAATGGTGGAACGACCATGGAGTTCCTCTCGCCTTTCCTGTTGAGAGTGCCTCCTCTTGAGATGCGACGGGAACGCCGGGAATTCTTTCCCATTGAAAGCAGGGAAAGGATCCCTCATCTCGAGCTACGAGGGGGAAACGGGGCTCCTCTGGATGTGGGCGGGACCATCGTGCTTCCTCTCGAGTGGAGACGGGTATGGCGGTGAACTTCTTGAGTTGCAGCAAGTGTGTGAAAGACCCTTTCGAATTTCCAGAGGTTAGGTGTCATTAGTCTCCAGACGCCTCATCGGAAATAGGCCTCATCTCGCTTGGAAGGGAGAACTTCCTGGATTTCTCGAGTTGCAGCAGGTGTTCTCGAGTTACGACGGGGACCACAGGGACCCGCCCTGGTGGCCTCAGGAGAGGCCAGTCCCCATGCGAGTTGCTAGGGGGCCTCTCGGGATTCCTCTCCCGTCGATACCGGGGCCAAAAACCTTGTGTGGAGTCAGGGCCGGAACCGAGGATTCCTCTCACGGGCTGACATGGATCTTTGGGTACTTCTGGAGTCTCCCCAGGGGAGTCAGGCCTCGTCTCGAGTGGGGGCATGCACGTGCGATTTCCTTCCAGGCTGTAGCAGCAATGTCACGCTTCCCGTGGCGTGGATCAAAGGATCTGTGGTTTTCCCTCGAGGCTTTCCCACAGGGCTGTCCCACGTGCCACCGTGGTGTGAGTCGATCCTCGGCGTGAAAGATGAGCCAGTGCAGGGCAAAGAGGTTCCTCTGGAGTGGACTGAGACATCTGGGGGACTCTTGGAATGGTGGTAGGACCATGGAGTTCCTCTCGCCTTTCCTGTTGAGAGTGCCTCCTCTTGAGATGCGACGGGAACGCCGGGAATTCTTTCCCGTTGAAAGCAGGGAAAGGATCCCTCATCTCGAGCTACGAGGGGGAAACGGGGATCCTCTGGATGTGGGCGGGACCATCGTGCTTCCTCTCGAGTGGAGACGGGTATGGCGGTGAACTTCTTGAGTCGCAGTAAGGGTGTGAAAGACCCTTTCGAAGTTCCAGAGGTTAGGTGTCATTAGTCTCCAGAAGCCTCATCGGAAATACGCCTCATCTCGCCTGGAAGGGAGAACTTCCTGGAATTTCTCGAGTTGCGGCAGGTGCTCTCGAGTTACGACGGGAACCTCAGGGACCCGCCCTGGTGGCCTCAGGAGAGGCCAGTCCCCATGCGAGTTGCTAGGGTGCCTCTCGGGATTCCTCTCCCGTCGATACCGGGGCCGAAAACTTTGTGTGGAGTCAGGGCCGGAACCGAGGATTCCTCTCAGGGGCTGACATCGATCTTTGGGTACTTCTGGAGTCTCCCCAGGGGAGTCAGGCCTCGTCTCGAGTGGGGGCATGCACGTGCGCTTTCCTTCCAGGCTGTAGCAGCAATGTCACGCTTCCCGTCGCGTGGATCAAAGGATCTGCGGTTTTCCCTCGAGGCTTTCCCTCGAGGCTTTCCCACAGGGCTGTCCCACGTGCCCCGTGGTGTGAGTCGATCCTCGGCGTGAAAGATGAGCCAGTGCAGGGCAAAGAGGTTCCTCTGGAATGGACTGAGACATCTGGGGGACTCTTGGAATGGTGGTACGGCAATGGAGTTCCTCTCGCCTTTCCTGTTGAGAGTGCCTCCTTTTGATATGGGACGGGAACGCCGGGAATTCGTTCCCGTTGAAAGCAGGGAAAGGATCGCTCATCTCGAGCTACGAGGGGGAAACGGGGCTCCTCTGGATGTGGGCGGGACCATCGTGCTTCCTCTCGAGTGGAGACGGGTATGGCGGTGAACTTCTTGAGTTGCAGCAAGGGTGTGAAAGACCCTTTCGAAGTTCCAGAGGTTATGTGCCATTAGTCTCCAGACGCCTCATTGGAAATAGGCCTCATCTCGCCTGGAAGCGAGAACTTCCTGGATTTTCTCGAGGTGCGGCAGGTGTTCTCGAGTTACGACGGGGACCTAGGGAACCCGCACTGGTGGCCTCAGGAGAAGCCAGTCCCCATGCGAGTTGCAAGGGGGCCTCTCGGGATTCCTCTCCCGTCGATACCGGGGCCAAAGACCTTGTGTGGAGTCAGGGCCGGAACCGAGGATTCCTCTCAGGGGCAGACATGGATCTTTGGGTACTTCTGGAGTCTCCCCAGGGGAGTCAGGCCTCGTCTCGAGTGGGGGCATGCACGTGCGCTTTCCTTCCAGGCTGTGGCAGAAATGTCACGCTTCCCGTGGCGTGGATCAAAGGATCTGTGGTTTTCCCTCGAGGCTTTCCTCAAGGCTTTCCCACAGGGCTGTCCCACGTGCCACCGTGGTGTGAGTCGATCCTCGGCGTGAAAGATGAGCCAGTGCAGGGCAAAGAGGTTCCTCTGGAATGGACTGAGACATCTGGGGGACTCTTGGAATGGTGGTACGACCATGGAGTTCCTCTCGCCTTTCCTGTTGAGAGTGCCTCCTCTTGAGATGCGACGGGAACGCCGGGAATTCTTTCCCGTTGAAAGCAGGGAAAAGATCCCTCATCTCGAGCTACGAGGGGGAAACGGGGCTCCTCTGGATGTGGGCGGGACCATCGTGCTTCCTCTCGAGTGGAGACGGGTATGGCGGTGAACTTCTTGAGTTGCAGCAAGGGTGTGAAAGACCCTTTCGAAGTTCCAGAGTTTAGGTGTCATTAGTCTCCAGACGCCTCATCGGAAATAGGCCTCATCTCGCCTGGAAGGGAGAACTTCCTGGATTTTCTCGAGTTGCGGCAGGTGTTCTCGAGTTACGACGGGGACCTCAGGGACCCGCCCTGGTGGCCTCAGGAGAGGCCAGTCCCCATGCGAGTTGCTAGGGGGCCTCTCGGTATTCCTCTCCCGTCGATACCGGGGCCAAAAACCTTGTGTGGAGTCAGGGCCGGAACCGAGGATTCCTCTCAGGGGCTGACATGGATCTTTGGGTACTTCTGGAGTCTCCCCAGGGGAGTCAGGCCTCGTCTCGAGTGGGGGCATGCACGTGCGCTTTCCTTCCAGGCTGTAGCAGCAATGTCACGCTTCCCGTCGCGTGCATCAAAGGATCTGTGGTTTTCCCTCGAGGCTTTCCCACAGGGCTGTCGCACGTTCCACTGTGGTGTGAGTCGATCCTCGGCGTGAAAGATGAGCCAGTGCAGGGCAAAGAGGTTCCTCTGGAATGGACTGAGACATCTGGGGGACTCTGGGAATGGTGGTACGACCATGCAGTTCCTCTCTCCTTTCCTGTTGAGAGTGCCTCCTCTTGAGATGCGACGGGAACGCCGGGAATTCTTTCCCGTTGAAAGCAGGGAAAGGATCCCTCATCTTGATCTACGAGGAGGAAACGGGGCTCCTCTGGATGTGGGCGGGACCATCGTGCTTCCTCTCGAGTGGAGACGGGTATGTCGGTGTACTTCTTGAGTTGCAGCAAGGGTGTGAAAGACCCTTTCGAAGTTCCAGAGGTTAGGTGTCATTAGTCTCCAGACGCCTCATCGGAAATAGGCCTCATCTCGCCTGGAAGGGAGAACTTCCTGGATTTTCTCGAGTTGCGGCAGGTGTTCTCGAGTTACGACGGTGACCTCAGGGACCCGCCCTGGTGGCCTCAGGAGAGGTCAGTCCCCATGCGAGGTGCTAGGGGACCTCTTGGGGTTCCTCTCCCGTCAATTCCGGGGCCAAAAACCTTGTGTGGAGTCAGGGCCGGAACCGAGGATTCCTCTCAGGGGCTGACATGGATCTTTGGGTACTTCTGGAGTCTCCCCAGGGGAGTCAGGCCTCGTCTCGAGTGGGGGCATGCACGTGCGCTTTCCTTCCAGGCTGTAGCAGCAATGTCACGCTTCCCGTCGCGTGGATTAAAGGATCTGTGGTTTTCCCTCGAGGCTTTCCCTCGAGGCTTTCCCACAGGGCTCTCCCACGTGCCACCGTGGTGTGAGTCGATCCTCGGCGTGAAAGATGAGCGAGTGTAGGGCAAAGAGGTTCCTCTGGAATGGACTGAGACATCTGGGGGACTCTTGGAATGGTGGTACGACCATGGAGTTCCTCTCGCCTTTCCTGTTGAGAGTGCCTCCTCTTGAGATGCGACGGGAACGCCGGGAATTCTTTCCCGTTGAAAGCAGGGAAAGGATCCCTCATCTCGAGCTACGAGGGGGAAACGAGGATCCTCTGGATGTGGGCGGGACCATCGTGCTTCCTCTCGAGTGGAGACGGGTATGGCGGTGAACTTCTTGAGTCGCAGCAAGGGTGTGAAAGACCCTTTCGAAGTTCCAGAGGTTAGGTGTCATTAGTCTCCAGACGCCTCATCGGAAATACGCCTCATCTCGCCTGGAAGGGAGAACTTCCTGAATTTTCTCGAGTTGCGGCAGGTGCTCTCGAGTTACGACGGGAACCTCAGGGACCCGCTCTGGTGGCCTCAGGAGAGGCCAGTCCCCATGCGAGTTGCTAGGGGGCCTCTCGGGATTCCTCTCCCTTCGATACCGGGGCCCAAAACCTTGTGTGGAGTCCGGGCCGGAACCGAGGATTCCTCTCAGGGGCTGACATGGATCTTTGGGTACTTGTGGAGTCTCCCCAGGGGAGTCAGTCCTCGTCTCGAGTGGGGGCATGCACGTGCGCTTTCCTTCCTGGCTGTAGCAGCAATGTCACGCTTCCCGTCGCGTGGATCAAAGGATCTGTGATTTTCCCTCGAGGCATTCCCTCGAGGCTTTCCCACAGGGCTGTCCCACGTGCCACCGTGGTGTGAGTCGATCCTCGGCGTGAAAGATGAGCCAGTGCAGGGCAAAGAGGTTCCTCTGGAATGGACTGAGACATCTGGGGGACTCTTGGAATGGTGGTACGACCATGGAGTTCCACTCGCCTTTCCTGTTGAGAGTGCCTCCTCTTGAGATGCGACGGGAACGCCGGGAATTCTTTCCCGTTGAAAGCAGGGAAAGGATCCCTCATCTTGATCTACGAGGGGGAAACGGGGCTCCTCTGGATGTGGGCGGGACCATCGTGCTTCCTCTCGAGTGGAGACGGGTATGGCGGTGAACTTCTTGAGTTGCAGCAAGGGTGTGAAAGACCCTTTCGAAGTTCCAGAGGTTAGGTGTCATTAGTCTCCAGACGCCTCATCGGAAATAGGCCTCATCTCGCCTGGAAGGGAGAACTTCCTGGATTTTCTCGAGTTGCGGCAGGTGTTCTCGAGTTACGACGGTGACCTCAGGGACCCGACCTGGTGGCCTTAGGAGAGGCCAGTCCCCATGCGAGGTGCTAGGGGACCTCTTGGGGTTCCTCTCCCGTCAATTCCGGGGCCAAAAACCTTGTGTGTAGTCAGGGCCGGAACCGAGGATTCCTCTCAGGGGCTGACATGGATCTTTGGGTACTTCTGGAGTCTCCCCAGGGGAGTCAGGCCTCGTCTCGAGTGGGGGCATGCACGTGCGCTTTCCTTCCAGGCTGTAGCAGCAATGTCACGCTTCCCGTCGCGTGGATTAAAGGATCTGTGGTTTTCCCTCGAGGCTTTCCCTCGAGGCTCTCCCACAAGCCTCTCCCACGTGCCACCGTGGTGTGAGTCGATCCTCGGCGTGAAAGATGAGCCAGTGCAGGGCAAAGAGGTTCCTCTGGAATGGACTGAGACATCTGGGGGACTCTTGGAATGGTGGTACGACCATGGAGTTCCTCTCGCCTTTCCTGTTGAGAGTGCCTCCTCTTGAGATGCGACGGGAACGCCGGGAATTCTTTCCCGTTGAAAGCAGGGAAAGGATCCCTCATCTCGAGCTACGAGGGGGAAACGGGGCTCCTCTGGATTTGGGAGGGACCATCGTGCTTCCTCGCGAGTGGAGACGGGTATGGCGGTGAACTTCTTGAGTTGCAGCAAGGGTGTGAAAGACCCTTTCGAAGTTCCAGAGGTTAAGTGTCATTAGTCTCCAGACGCCTCATCGGAAATAGGCCTCATCTAGCCTGCAAGGGAGAATTTCCTGGATTTTCTCGAGTTGCAGCCGGTGTTCTCGAGTTACGATGGGGACCTCAGGGACCCGCCCTGGTGGCCTCAGGAGAGGCCAGTCCCCAGGCGAGTTGCTAGGGGGCCTCTCGGGATTCCTCTCCCTTCGATACCGGGGCCAAAAACCTTGTGTGGAGTCAGGGCCGGAACCGAGGATATCTCTCATGGGCTGACATGGATCTTTGGGTACTTGTGGAGTCTCCACAGGGGAGTCAGGCCTCGTCTCGAGTAGGGGCATGCACGTGTGCTTTCCTTCCAGGCTGTAGCAGTAATGTCACGCTTCCCGTGGCCTGGATCAAAGGATCTGTGGTTTTCCCTCGAGGCTTTCCCTCGAGGCTTTCCCACAGGGCTGTCCCACGTGCCACCGTGGTGTGAGTCGATCCTCGGCGTGAAAGATGAGCCAGTGCAGGGCAAAGAGGTTCCTCTGGAATGGACTGAGACTTCTGGGGGACTCTTAGAATGGTGGTACGACCATGGAGTTCCTCTCGCCTTTCCTGTTGAGAGTGCCTCCTCTTGAGATGCGACGGGAACGCCGGGAATTCTTTCCCGTTGAAAGCAGGGAAAGGATCCCTCATCTCGAGCTACGAGGGGTAAACGGGGATCCTCTGAATGTGGGCGGGACCATCGTGCTTCCTCTCCAGTGGAGACGGGTATGGCGGTGAACTTCTTGAGTCGCAGCAAGGGTGTGAAAGACCCTTTCGAAGTTCCAGAGGTTAGGTGTCATTAGTCTCCAGACGCCTCATCGGAAATAGGCCTCATCTCGCCTGGAAGGGAGAACTTCCTGGATTTTCTCGAGTTGCGGCAGGTGTTCTCGAGTTACGACGGGGACCTCAGGGACCCGCCCTGATGGCCTCAGGAGAGGCCAGGCCCATGCGAGTTGCTAGGGGGCCTCTCGGGATTCCTCTCCCGTGGATACCGGGGCCAAAAACCTTGTGTGGATTCAGGGCCGGAACCGAGGATTCCTCTCAGGGGTGACATGGATCTTTGGGTACTTCTGGAGTCTCCCCAGGGGAGTCAGGCCTCGTCTCGAGTGGGGGCATGCACGTGCGCTTTCCTTCCAGGCTGTAGCAGCAATGTCACGTTTCCCGTCGCGTGGATCAAAGTATCTGTGGTTTTCCCCCGAGGCTTTCCCACAGGGCTGTCCCACGTGCCACCGTGGTGTGAGTCGATCCTCGGAGTGAAAGATGAGCCAGTGCATGGCAAAGAGGTTCCTCTGGAATGGACTGAAACATCTGGGGGACTCTTGGAATGGTTGTACGACCATGGAGTTCCTCTCGCCTTTCCTGTTGAGAGTGCCTCCTCTTGAGATGCGACGGGAACGCCGGGAATTCTTTCCCGTTGAAAGCAGGGAAAGGATCCCTCATCTCGAACTCCGAGGGGGAAACGGGGCTCCTCTGGATGTGGGCGGGACCATCGTGCTTCCTCTGGAGTGGAGACGGGTATGGCGGTGAACTTCTTGAGTTGCAGCAAGGGTGTGAAAGACCCTTTCGAAGTTCCATAGGTTAGGTGTCATTAGTCTCCAGACGCCTCATCGGAAATAGGCCTCATCTCGCCTGGAAGGGAGAACTTCCTGGGTTTTCTCGAGTTGCGGGAGGTGTTCTCGAGTTAAGACGGGGACTTCAGGGACCCGCCCTGGTGGCCTCAGGAGAGGCCAGTCCCCATGCGAGTTGCTAGGGGGCCTCTCGGTATTCCTCTCCCGTCGATACCGGGGCCAAAAACCTTGTGTGGAGTCAGGGCCGGAACCGAGGATTCCTCTCACGGGTGACATGGATCTTGGGTACTTTTGGAGTCTCCCCAGGGAAGTCAGGCCTCGTCTCGAGTGGGGGCATGCACGTGCGCTTTCCTTCCAGGCTGTAGCAGCAATGGCACGCTTCCCGTCGCGTGGATCAAAGGATCTGTGGTTTTCCCTCGAGGCTTTCCCTCGAGGCTTTCCCACAGGGCTGTCCCACGTGCCACCGTGGTGTGAGTCGATCCTAGGCGTGAAAGATGAGCCAGTGCAGGGCAAAGAGGTTCCTCTGGAATGGACTGAGACATCTGGGGGACTCTTGTAATGCTGGTACGACCATGGAGTTCCTCTTGCCTTTCCTGTTGAGAGTGCCTCCTCTTGAGATGCGACGGGAACGCCGGGAATTCTTTCCCGTCGAATGCAGGGAAAGGATCCCTCATCTCGAGCTACGAGTGGGAAACGGGGCTCCTCTGGATGTGGGCGGGACCGTCGTGCTTCCTCTCGAGTGGAGACGGGTATGGTGGTGAACTTCTTGAGTTGCAGCAAGGGTGTGAAAGACCCTTTCGAAGTTCCAGAGGTTAGGTGTCATTAGTCTCCAGACGCCTCATCGGAAATAGGCCTCATCTCGCCTGGAAGGGAGAACTTCCTGGATTTTCTCGAGTTGCGGCAGGTGTTCTCGAGTTACGACGGGCACCTCAGGGACCCGCCCTGATGGCCTCAGGAGAGGCCAGGCCCATGTGAGTTGCTAGGGGGCCTCTCGGGATTCCTCTCCTGTCGATACCGGGGCGAAAAACCTTGTGTGGAGTCAGGGCCGGAACCTAGGATTCCTCTCAGGGGTGACATGGATCTTTGGGTACTTCTGGAGTCTCCCCAGGGGAGTCAGGCCTCGTCTAGAGTTGGGGCATGCACGTGCGCTTTCCTTCCAGGCTGTAGCTGCAATGTCACGCTTCCCGTCGCGTGGATCAAAGGATCTGTGGTTTTCCCCCGAGGCTTTCCCACAGGGCTGTCCCACGTGCCACCGTGGTGTGAGTCGATCCTCGGCGTGAAAGATGAGCCAGTGCAGGGCAAAGAGGTTCCACTGGAATGGACTGAAACATCTGGGGGACTCTTGGAATGGTGGTACGACCATGGAGTTCCTCTCGCCTTTCCTGTTGAGAGTGCCTCCTCTTGAGATGCGACGGGAACGCCGGGAATTCTTTCCCGTTGAAAGCAGGGAAAGGATCCCTCATCTCGAACTCCGAGGGGGAAACGGGGCTCCTCTGGATGTGGGCGGGACCATCGTGCTTCCTCTCGAGTGGAGACGGGTATGGCGGTGAACTTCTTGAGTTGCAGCAAGGGTGTGAAAGACCCTTTCGAAGTTCCAGAGGTTAGGTGTCATTAGTCTCCAGACGCCTCATCGGAAATAGGCCTCATCTCGCCTGGAAGGGAGAATTTCCTGGATATTCTCGAGTTGCGGCAGGTGTTCTCGAGTTACGACGGGGACCTCAGGGACCCGCCCTGGTGGCCTCAGGAGAGGCCATTCCCCATGCGAGTTGCTAGGGGGCCTCTCGGGATTCCTCTTCTGTCGATACCGGGGCCAAAAACCTTGTGTGGAGTCAAGGCCGGATCCGAGAATTCCTCTCAGGGGCTGACATGGATCTTTGGGTACTTCTGGAGTCTCCCCAGGGGAGTCAGGCCTCGTCTCGAGTGGGGGCATGCACGTGCGCTTTCCTTACAGGCTGTAGCAGCAATGTCACGCTTCCCGTCGCGTGGATCAAAGGATCTGTGGTTTTCCCTCGAGGCTTTCCCACAGGGCTGTCCCACGTGCCACCGTGGTGTGAGTCGATCCTCGGCGTGAAAGATGAGCCAGTGCAGGGCAAAGAGCTTCCTCTCGAATGGACTGAGACATCTGGGGGACTCTTGGAATGGTGGTACGACCATGGAGTTCCTCTCGCCTTTCCTGTTGAGAGTGCCTCCTCTTGAGATGCGACGGGAACGCCGGGAATTCTTTCCCATTGAAAGCAGGGAAAGGATTCCTCATCTCGAGCTACGAGGGGGAAAGGGGGCTCCTCTGGATGTGGGCGGGAGGATCGTGCTTCCTCTCGAGTGGAGACGGGTATGGCGGTGAACTTCTTGAGTTGCAGCAAGGGTGTGAAAGACCCTTTCGAAGTTACAGAGGTTAGGTGTCATTAGTGTCCAGACGCCTCATCGGAAATAGGCCTCATCCTGCCTGGAAGGGAGAACTTCCTGGATTTTCTCGAGTTGCGGCAGGTGTTCTCGAGTTACGACGGGGACCTCAGGGACCCGCCCTGGTGGCCTCAGGAGAGGCCAGTCCCCATGCGAGTTGCTAGGGGGCCTCTCGGGATTCCTCTCCCGTCGATACCCGGGCCAAAAACCTTGTGTGGAGTCAGGGCCGGAACCGAGGATTCCTCTCAGGGGCTGATATGGAACTTTGGGTACTTCTGGAGTCTCGCCAGGGGAGACAGGCCTCATCTCGAGTGGGGGCATGCACGTGCGCTTTCCTTCCAGGCTGTAGCAGAAATGTCACGCTTCCCGAGGCGTGGATCAAAGGATCTGTGGTTTTCCCTCGAGGCTTTCCCTCGAGGCTTTCCCACAGGGCTGTCCCACGTACCACCGTGGTGTGAGTCGATCCTCGGCGTGAAAGATGAGCCAGTGCAGGGCAAAGAGGTTCCTCTGGAATGGACTGAGACACCTGGGGGACTCTTGGAATGGTGGTACGACCATGGAGTTCCTCTCGCCTTTCCTGTTGAGAGTGCCTCCTCTTGAGATGCGACGTGAACGTCGGGAATTCTATCCCGTTGAAAGCAGGGAAAGGATCCCTCATCTCGAGCTACGAGGGGGAAACGGGGCTCCTCTGGATGTGGGCGGGACCATCGTGCTTCCTCTCGAGTGGAGACGGGTATGGCGGTGAACTTCTTGAGTTGCAGCAAGGGTGTGAAAGACCCTTTCGAAGTTCCAGAGGTTAGGTGTCATTAGTCTCCAGACGCCTCATCGGAAATAGGCCTCTTCTCGCCTGGAAGGGAGAACTTCCTGGATTTTCTCGAGTTGCGGCAGGTGTTCGCGAGTTACGACGGGGACCTCAGGGACCCGCCCTGGTGGCCTCAGGAGAGGCCAGTCCCCATGCGAGGTGCTAGGGGGCCTCTCGGGATTCCTCTCCCGTCGATACCGGGGCCAAAAACCTTGTGTGGAGTCAGGGTCGGACCTGAGGATTCCTCTCAGGGGCTTATATGGATCTTTGGGTACTTCTGGAGTCTCGCCAGGGGAGACAGGCCTCGTCTCGAGTGGGGGCATGCACGTGCGCTTTCCTTCCAGGCTGTAGCAGCAATGTCACGCTTCCCGTCGCGTGCATCAAAGGATCTGTGGTTTTCCCTCGAGGCTTTCCCTCGAGGCTTTCCCACAGGGCTGTCCCACGTGCCTCTGTGGTGTGAGTCGATCCTCGGCGTGAAAGATGAGCCAGTGCAGGGCAAAGAGGTTCCTCTGGAATGGACTGAGACATCTGGGGGACTCTTGGAATGGTGGTACGACCATGGAGTTCCTCTCGCCTTTCCTGTTGAGAGTGCCTCCTCTTGAGATGCGACGGGAACGCCGGGAATTCCTTTCCGTTGAAAGCAGGAAAGGATCCCTCATCTCGAGCTCCGAGAGGGAAACGGGGCTCCTCTGGATGTGGGCGGGACCATCGTGCTTCCTCTCGAGGGGAGACGGGTATGGCGGTGAACTTCTTGAGTTGCAGCAAGGGTGTGAAAGACCCTTTCGAAGTTCCAGAGGTTAGGTGTCATTAGTCTCCAGACGCCTCATCGGAAATAGGCCTCATCTCGCCTGGAAGGGAGAACTTCCTGGATTTTCTCGAGTTGCGGCAGGTGTTCTCGAGTTAAGACGGGGACATCAGGGACCCGCCCTGGTGGCCTCAGGAGAGGCCAGTCCCCATGCGAGGTGCTAGGGGACCTCTCGGGATTCCTCTCCCTTCGATACCGGGGCCAAAAAGCTTGTGTGGAGTCAGGGCCGGAACCGAGGATTCCTCTCAGGGGCTGACATGGATCTTTGGGTACTTCTGGAGTCTCCCCAGCGGAGTTAGGCCTCGACTCGAGTGGGGGCATGCACGTGCGCTTTCCTTCCAGGCTGTAGCAGCAATGTCACGCTTCCCGTGGCGTGTATCAAAGGATCTGTGGTTTCCCTCGAGACTTTCCCACAGGGCTGTCCCACGTGCCACCGTGGTGTGAGTCGATCCTCGGCGTGAAAGATGAGCCAGTGCAGGGCAAAGAGGTTCCTCTGGAATGGACTGAGACATCTGGGGGACTCTTGGAATGGTGGTACGACCATGGAGTTCCTCTCGCCTTTCCTGTTGAGAGTGCCTCCTCTTGAGATGCGACGGGAACGCCGGGAATTCTTTCCCGTTGAAAGCAGGGAAAGGATCCCTCATCTCGAGCTACGAGGGGGAAACGGGGCTCCTCTGGATGTGGGCGGGACCATCGTGCTTCCTCTCGAGTGGACACGGGTATGGCGGTGAACTTCTTGAGTTGCAGCAAGGGTGTGAAAGACCCTTTCGAAGTTCCAGAGTTTAGGTGTCATTAGTCTCCAGACGCCTCATCGGAAATAGGCCTCATCTCGCCTGGAAGGGAGAACTTCCTGGATTTTCTCGAGTTGCGGCAGGTGTTCTCGAGTTACGACGGGGACCTCAGGGACCCGCCCTGGTGGCCTCAGGAGAGGCCAGTCCCCATGCGATGTGCTAGGGGGCCTCTCGGGATTCCTCTCCCGTCGATACCGGGGCCAAAAACCTTGTGTGGAGTCAGGGCCGGAACCGAGGATTCCTCTCAGGGGCTGACATGGATCTTTGGGTACTTCTGGAGTCTCCCCAGGGGAGTCAGGCCTCGTCTCGAGTGGGGGCATGCACGTGCGCTTTCCTTCCAGGCTGTAGCAGCAATGTCACGCTTCCTGTCCCGTGGATCAAAGGATCTGTGGTTTTCCCTCGAGGCTTTCCCTCGAGGCTTTCCCACAGGGCTGTCCCACGTGCCACCGTGGTGTGAGTCGATCCTCTGCGTGAAAGATGAGCCAGTGCAGGGCAAAGAGGTTCCTCTGGAATGGACTGAGACATCTGGGGGACTCTTGGAATGGTGGTACGACCATGGAGTTCCTCTCGCCTTTCCTGTTGAGAGTGCCTCCTCTTGAGATGCGACGGGAACGCCGGGAATTCTTCCCCGTTGAAAGCAGGGAAAGGATCCATCATCTCGAGCTCCGAGGGGGAAACGGGGCTCCTTTGGATGTGGGCGGGACCATCATGCTTCCTCTCGAGTGGAGACCAGTATGGCGGTGAACTTCTTGAGTTGCAGCAAGGGTGTGAAAGACCCTTTCGAAGTTCCAGAGGTTAGGTGTCATTAGTCTCCAGACGCCTCATCGGAAATAGGCCTCATCTCGCCTGGAAGGGAGAACTTCCTGGATTTTCTCGAGTTGGGGCAGGTGTTCTCGAGTTACGACGGGGACCTCAGGGACCCGCCCTGGTGGCCTCAGGAGAGGCCAGTCCCCATGCGAGGTGCTAGGGGGCCTCTCGGGATTCCTCTCCCGTCGATACCGGGGCCAAAAACTTTGTATGGAGTCAGGGCCGGAATCGAGGATTCCTCTCAGGGGCTGACATGGATCTTTGGGTTCTTCTGGAGTCCCCCCAGGGGAGTCAGGCCTCGTCTCGAGTGGGGGCATGCACGTGCGCTTTCCTTCCAGGCTGTAGCAGCAATGTCACGCTTCCCGTCGCGTGGATCAAAGGATCTGTGGTTTTCCCTCGAGGCTTTCCCTCGAGGCTTTCCCACAGGGCTGTCCCACGTGCCACCGTGGTGTGAGTCGATCCTCGGCGTGAAAGATGAGCCAGTGCAGGGCAAAGAGGTTCCTCTGGAATGGACTGAGACATCTGGGGGACTCTTGGAATGGTGGTACGACCATGGAGTTCCTCTCGCCTTTCCTGTTGAGAGTGCCTCCTCTTGAGATGCGACGGGAACGCCGGGAATTCTTTCCCGTTGAAAGCAGGAAAAGGATCCCTCATCTCGAGCTACGAGGGGGAAACGGGGCTCCTCTGGATGTGGGCGGGACCATCGTGCTTCCTCTCTAGTGGAGAAGGGTATGGTGGTGAACTTCTTGAGTTGCAGCAAGGGTGTGAAAGACCCTTTCGAAGTTCCAGAGGTTAGGTGTCATTAGTCTCCAGACGCCTCATAGGAAATAGGCCTCATCTCGCCTGGAAGGGAGAACTTCCTGGATTTTCTCGAGTTGCGGCAGGTGTTCTCGAGTTATGACGGGGACCTCAGGAACCCGCCCTGGTGGCCTCAGGAGAGGCCAGTCCCTATGCGAGTCGCTAGGGGGCCTCTCGGGATTCCTCTCCCGTCGATACCGGGGCCAAAAACCTTGTATGGAGTCAGGGCCGGAACCGAGGATTCCTCTCAGGGGCTGACATGGATCTTTGGGTACTTCTGGAGTCTCCCCAGGGGAGTCAGGCCTCGTCTCGAGTGGGGGCATGCACGTGCACTTTCCTTCCAGGCTGTAGCAGCAATGTCACGCTTCCCGTCGCGTGGATCAAAGGATCTGTGGTTTTCCCTCGAGGCTTTCCCACAGGGCTGTCCCACGTGCCACCGTGGTGTGAGTCGATCCTCGGCGTGAAAGATGAGCCAGTGCAGGACAAAGAGGTTCCTGTGGAATGGACTGAGATATCTGGGGGACTCTTGGAATGGTGGTACGACCATGGAGTTCCTCTCGCCTTTCCTATTGAGAGTGCCTCCTCTTGAGATGCGACGGGAACGCCGGGAACTCTTTCCCTTTGAAACCAGGGAAAGGATCCCTCATCTCGAGCTACGAGGGGAAAACGGGGCTCCTCTGCATGTGGGCGGGACCATCGTGCTTCATCTCGAGTGGAGACGGGTATGGCGGTGAACTTCTTGAGTTGCAGCAAGGGTGTGAAAGACCCTTTCGAAGTTCCAGAGGTTAGGTGTCATTAGTCTCCAGACGCCTCATCAGAAATAGGCCTCATCTCGCCTGGAAGGGAGAACTTCCTGGATTTTCTCGAGTTGCGGCAGGTGTTCTCGAGTTACGACGGCGACCTCAGGGACCCGCCCTGGTGGCCTCAGGAGAGGCCAGTCCCTATGCGAGTTGCTAGGGGGCCTCTCGGGATTCCTCTCCCGTCGATACCGGGGCCAACAACCTTGTGTGGAGTCAGGGCCGTAACCGAGGATTCCTCTCATGGGCTGACATGGATCTTTGGGTACGTCTGGAGACTCCCCAGTGGAGTCAGGCCTCGTCTCGAGTGGGGGCATGCACGTGCGCTTTCCTTCCAGGCTGTAGCAGCAATGTCACGCTTCCCGTCGCGTGGATCAAAGGATCTGTGGTTTTCCCTCGAGGCTTTCCCTCGAGGCTTTCCCACAGGGCTGTCCCACGTGCCACCGTGGTGTGAGTCGATCCTCGGCGTGAAAGATGAGCCAGTGCAGGGCAAAGAGGTTCCTCTGGAATGGACTGAGACATCTGGGGGACTCTTGGAATGGTGGTACGACCATGGAGTTCCTCTCGCCTTTCCTGTTGAGAGTGCCTCCTCTTGAGATGCGACGGGAACGCCGGGAATTCTTTCCCGTTGAAAGCAGGCAAAGGATCCCTCATCTCGATCTACGAGGGGGAAACGGGGCTCCTCTGGATGTGGGCGGGACCATCGTGCTTCCTCTCGAGTGGAGACGGGTATGGCGGTGAACTTCTTGAGTTGCAGCAAGGGTGTGAAAGACTCTTTCGAAGTTCCAGAGGTTAGGTGTCATTAGTCTCCAGACGCCTCATCGGAAATAGGCCTCATCTCGCCTGGAAGGGAGAACTTCCTGGATTTTCTCGAGTTGGGGCAGGTGTTCTCGAGTTACGACGGGGACCTTAGGGACCCGCCCTGGTGGCCTCAGGAGAGGCCAGTCCCCATGCGAGTTGCTAGGGGGCCTCTCGGGATTCCTCTCCCGTCGATACCGGGGCCAAAAACCTTGTGTGGAGTCAGGGCCGGAACCGAGGATTCCTCTCAGGGGCTGACATGGATCTTTGGGTACTTCTGGAGTCTCCCCAGGGGAGTCAGGCCTCGTCTCGAGTGGGGGCATGCACGTGCGCTTTCCTTCCAGGCTGTAGCAGCAATGTCACGCTTCCCTTCGCGTGGATCAAAGGATCTGTGGTTTTCCCTCGAGGCTTTCCCTCGAGGCTTTCCCTCAGGGCTGTCCCACGTGCCACCGTGGTGTGAGTCGATCCTCGGCATGAAAGATGAGCCAGTGCAGGGCAAAGAGTTTCCTCTGGAATGGACTGAGACATCTGGGGGACTTTGGAATGGTGGTACGACCATGGAGTTCCTCTCGCCTTTCCTGTTGAGAGTGCCTCCTCTTGAGATGCGACGGGAATGACGGGAATACTTTCCCGTTGAAAGCAGGGAAAGGATCTCTCATCTCGAGCTACGAGGGGGAAACGGGGCTCCTCTGTATGTGGGCGGGACCATCGTGCTTCCTCTCGAGTGGAGACGTGTATGGCGGTGAACTTCTTGAGTTGCAGCAAGGGTGTGAAAGACCCTTTCGAAGTTCCAGAGGTTAGGGGTCATTAGTCTCCAGACGCCTCATCGGAAATAGGCCTCATCTCGCCTGGAAGGGAGAACTTCCTGGATTTTCTCGAGATGCGGCAGGTGTTCTCGAGTTACGACGGGGACCTCAGGGACCCGCCCTGGTGGCCTCAGGAGAGGCCAGTCCACATGCGAGTTGCTAGGGGGCCTCGCGGGATTCCTCTCCCGTCGATACCGGGGCCAAAAACCTTGTGTGGAGTCAGGGCCGGAAACGAGGATTCCTCTCAGGGGCTGACATGGATCTTTGGGTACTTCTGGAGTCTCCGCAGGGGAGTCAGGCCTCGTCTCGAGTGGGGGCATGCACGTGCGTTTTCTTTCCAGGCTGTAGCAGCAATGTCACGCTTCCCTTCGCGTGGATCAAAGGATCTGTGGTTTTCCCTCAAGGCTTTCCCACAGGGCTGTCCCACGTGCCACCGTGGTGTGAGTCGATCCTCGGCGTGAAAGATGAGCCAGTGCAGGGCAAAGAGGTTCCTCTGGAATGGACTGAGACATCTGGGGGACTCTTGGAATGGTGGTACGACCATGGAGTTCCTCTCGCCTTTCCTGTTGAGAGTGCCTCCTCTTGAGATGCGACGGGAACTCCGGGAATTCTTTCCCGTTGAAAGCAGGCAAAGGATCCCTCATCTCGAGCTACGAGGGGGAAACGGGGCTCCTCTGGATGTGGGCGGGACCATCGTGCTTCCTCTCGAGTGGAGACGGGTATGGCGGTGAACTTCTTGAGTTGCAGCAAGGGTGTGAAAGACCCTTTCGAAGTTCCAGAGGTTAGGTGTCATTAGTCTCCAGACGCCTCATCGGAAATAGGCCTCATCTCGCCTGGAAGGGAGAACTTCCTGGATTTTCTCGAGTTGCGGCAGGTGTTCTCGAGTTACGACGGGGACCTCAGGGACCCGCCCTGGTGGCCTCAGGAGTGGCCAGTCACCATGCGAGTTGCTAGGGGGCCTCTCGGGATTCCTCTCCCGTCGATACCGGGGCCAAAAACCTTGTGTGGAGTCAGGGCCAGAACCGAGGATTCCTCTCAGGGGCTGATATGGATCTTTGGGTACTTCTGGAGTCTCGCCAGGGGAGACAGGCCTCGTCTCGTGAGGGGGCATGCACGTGCACTTTCCTTCCAGGCTGTAGCAGCAATGTCACGCTTCCCGTCGCGTGGATCAAAGGATCTGTGGTTTTCCCTCGAGGCTTTCCCTCGAGGCTTTCCCACAGGGCTGTCCCACGTGCCACCGTGGTGTGAGTCGATCCTCGGCGTGAAAGATGAGCCAGTGCACGGCAAAGAGTTTCCTCTGGAATGGACTGAGACATCTGGGGGACTCTTGGAATGGTGGTACGACCATGGAGTTCCTCTCGCCTTTCCTGTTGAGAGTGCCTCCTCTTGAGATGCGACGGGAACGCCGGGAATTTTTTCCCGTTGAAAGCAGGAAAAGGATCCCTCATCTCGATCTACGAGGGGGAAACGGGGCTCCTCTGGATGTGGGCGGGACCATCGTGCTTCCTCTCGAGTGGAGACGGGTATGGCGGTGAACTTCTTGAGTTGCAGCAAGGGTGTGAAAGACCCTTTCGAAGTTCCAGAGGTTAGGTGTCATTAGTCTCCAGACGCCTCATCGGAAATAGGCCTCATCTCGCCTGGAAGGGAGAACTTCCTGGATTTTCTCGAGTTGCGGCAGGTGTTCTCGAGTTACGACGGGGACCTCTGGGACCCGCCCTGGTGGCCTCAGGAGAGGCCAGTCCCTATGCGAGTTGCTAGGGGGCCTCTCGGGATTCCTCTCCCGTCGATACCGGGGCCAAAAACCTTGTGTGGAGTCAGGGCCGGAACCGAGGATTCCTCTCAGGGGCTGACATGGATCTTTGGGTACTTCTGGAGTCTCCCCAGGGGAGTCAGGCCTCGTCTCGAGTGGGGGCATGCACGTGCGCTTTCCTTCCAGGCTGTAGCAGCAATGTCACGCTTCCCGTCGCGTGGATCATAGGATCTGTGGTTTTCCCTCGAGGCTTTCCCTCGAGGCTTTCCCACAGGGCTGTCCCACGTGCCACCGTGGTGTGAATCGATCCTCGGCGTGAAAGATGAGCCAGTGCAGGGCAAAGAGCTTCCTCTGGAATGGACTGAGACATCTGGGGGACTCTTGGAATGGTGGTACGACCATGGAGTTCCTCTCGCCTTTCCTGTTGAGAGTGCCTCCTCTTGAGATGCGACGGGAACGCCGGGAATTCTTTCCCGTTGAAAGCAGGCAAAGGATCCCTCATCTCGAGCTACGAGGGGGAAACGGGGCTCCTCTGGATGTGGGCGGGACCATCCTGCTTCCTCTCGAGTGGAGACGGGTATGGAAGTGAACTTCTTGAGTTGCAGCAAGGGTGTGAAAGACCCTTTCGAAGTTCCAGAGGTTAGGTGTCATTAGTCTCCAGACGCCTCATCGGAAATAGGCCTCATCTCGCCTGGAAGGGAGAACTTCCTGGATTTTCTCGAGATGCGGCAGGTGTTCTCGAGTTACGACGGGGACCTCAGGGACCCGCCCTGGTGGCCTCAGGAGAGGCCAGTCCACATGCGAGTTGCTAGGGGGCCTCGCGGGATTCCTCTCCCGTCGATACCGGGGCCAAAAACCTTGTGTGGAGTCAGGGCCGGAAACGAGGATTCCTCTCAGGGGCTGACATGGATCTTTGTGTACTTCTGGAGTCTCCGCAGGGGAGTCAGGCCTCGTCTCGAGTGGGGGCATGCACGTGCGTTTTCTTTCCAGGCTGTAGCAGCAATGTCACGCTTCCCTTCGCGTGGATCAAAGGATCTGTGGTTTTCCCTCGAGGCTTTCCCTCGAGGCTTTCCCACAGGGCTGTCCCACGTGCCACCGTGGTGTGAGTCGATCCTCGGCGTGAAAGATGAGCCAGTGCAGGGCAAAGAGTTTCCTCTGGAATGGACTGAGACATCTGGGGGACTCTTGGAATGGTGGTACGACCATGGAGTTCCTCTCGCCTTTCCTGTTGAGAGTGCCTCCTCTTGAGATGCGACGGGAACACCGGGAATTTTTTCCCGTTGAAAGCAGGAAAAGGATCCCTCATCTCGAGCTACGAGGGGGAAACGGGGCTCCTCTGGATGTGGTCGGGACCATCGTGCTTCCTCTCGAGTGGAGACGGGTATGGCGGTGAACTTCTTGAGTTGCAGCAAGGGTGTGAAAGACCCTTTCGAAGTTCCAGAGGTTAGGTGTCATTAGTCTCCAGACGCCTCATCAGAAATAGGCCTCATCTCGCCTGGAAGGGAGAACTTCCTGGATTTTCTCGAGTTGCGGCAGGTGTTCTCGAGTTACGACGGGGACCTCTGGGACCCGCCCTGGTGGCCTCAGGAGAGGCCAGTCCCTATGCGAGTTGCTAGGGGGCCTCTCGGGATTCCTCTCCCGTCGATACCGGGGCCAAAAACCTTGTGTGGAGTCAGGGCCGGAACCGAGGATTCCTCTCAGGGGCTGACATGGATCTTTGGGTACTTCTGGAGTCTCCCCAGGGGAGTCAGGCCTCGTCTCGAGTGGGGGCATGCACGTGCGCTTTCCTTCCAGGCTCTAGCAGCAATGTCACGCTTCCCGTCGCGTGGATCATAGGATCTGTGGTTTTCCCTCGAGGCTTTCCCTCGAGGCTTTCCCACAGGGCTGTCCCACGTGCCACCGTGGTGTGAGTCGATCCTCGGCGTGAAAGATGAGCCAGTGCAGGGCAAAGAGGTTCCTCTGGAATGGACTGAGACATCTGGGGGACTCTTGGAATGGTGGTACGACCATGGAGTTCCTCTCGCCTTTCCTGTTGAGAGTGCCTCCTCTTGAGATGCGACGGGAACGCCGGGAATTCTTTCCCGTTGAAAGCAGGCAAAGGATCCCTCATCTCGAGCTACGAGGGGGAAACGGGGCTCCTCTGGATGTGGGCGGGACCATCCTGCTTCCTCTCGAGTGGAGACGGGTATGGAAGTGAACTTCTTGAGTTGCAGCAAGGGTGTGAAAGACCCTTTCGAAGTTCCAGAGGTTAGGTGTCATTAGTCTCCAGACGCCTCATCGGAAATAGGCCTCATCTCGCCTGGAAGGGAGAACTTCCTGGATTTTCTCGAGATGCGGCAGGTGTTCTCGAGTTACGACGGGGACCTCAGGGACCCGCCCTGGTGGCCTCAGGAGAGGCCAGTCCACATGCGAGTTGCTAGGGGGCCTCGCGGGATTCCTCTCCCGTCGATACCGGGGCCAAAAACCTTGTGTGGAGTCAGGGCCGGAAACGAGGATTCCTCTCAGGGGCTGACATGGATCTTTGGGTACTTCTGGAGTCTCCGCAGGGGAGTCAGGCCTCGTCTCGAGTGGGGGCATGCTCGTGCGTTTTCTTTCCAGTCTGTAGCAGCAATGTCACGCTTCCCGTCGCGTGGATCAAAGGATCTGTGGTTTTCCCTCGAGGCTTTCCCACAGGGCTGTCCCACGTTCCACCGTGGTGTGAGTCGATCCTCGGCGTGAAAGATGAGCCAGTGCAGGGCACAGAGGTTCCTCTGGAATGGACTGAGACATCTGGGGGACTCTTGGAATGGTGGTACGACCATGGAGTTCCTCTCGCCTTTCCTGTTGAGAGTGCCTCCTCTTGAGATGCGACGGGAACGCCGGGAATTCTTTCCCGTTGAAAGCAGGGAAAGGATCCCTCATCTCGAGCTACGAGGGGGAAACGGGGCTCCTCTGGATGTGGGCGGGACCATCGTGCTTCCTCTCTAGTGGAGACGGGTATTGCCGGGGTCCAGCCCCGGTGGATCCAGGGAATTCGAAGGGTGGACGGCGTTGGCGTGGAAAGACTTGTTTTTTTATTAATATAAGATTAGATTAAGAAACTGTAGTGCAGTAGGAAGATTAAGTGGAGAAAGAGGGCTGAATAGCTTGGTTTACGCGGAAGACCAATAAAATTCCAGACAAGGAATTTGCACCATCTACGTTGGGCCACCGGTGCCCGCTTGAATATCTAAGGGTGCCTCGCCTTAAGCTCCCTTTCTCGCGGATCTTAATAACCAGGGCAAATAAGTAGACCTGGCGAGCCTCCGCGCCCCAGATGGAAATTCAGCCTGAAATTAAAGTAAAGAGCAGAGGGAAGAAAAGGGAGAGAAAAAGAGAGAGAGAGAGAGACACGGGGGGAGCCATATTCCCAAGACACCAGGCCGAGACTAGTCCGAGAAACTGGTCTGAGAATCTGGTCCCGTCCTTTATTGTTCAGAAGGCCTTTTATACTTTTGATAAAACATGGAGATCAATGGGTAACACAAAGTTATGCAGCGTTAGCAGTCCAGACTCTTATCAAAACCAGGCTTTTCTCTCTGCATACCTAATTGTATACACAAGTCTTAGGTAATTTACATCATCTTCCAACCAAAAGGGCCAATTAACATTTTACAGCCTTTTTTCTGATAAGGGTTTGTCAACCACAAGACTTATTTGTGTTGATCTTCCCAAGGTCTGGTGCCACTCTCGGAAAGCACTAAAGAAAGTTACATTCTTAGACAGCAAGGATACAGCAACTTATAACAAGTAGAGGGAGTGCAGTGATTTATAGCAAAAGAGAAGCAATTAACTCAAAAGTCTAGTGTTGCTAACATCAAAACTACTATGTATCTTTTTCTACATCCTGCTTACATTAACATCCTTCCAGGTGCCTAAAAGATAAAGAATAAGGAGGTCTGGCAGCAATCCTTGAGTCAACAGTGAAAACCCTCTACCAATATAATTTTTAACTCTTTAGAAAAGGCTCTGTATCTTTAAGATGCTTTTAAGCTTTGTGCCTCCCGCGGTTGGGGGGCTGTAAGCAATTCACAAGCTGTAAGCTTTGTGCCTCTCGCGGTTGGGGGGCTGTAAGCAATTCACAAGCTGTAAGAGGTCTGGGGAACCTGTTAGGCAGACTAGAGAGCTATCAGAGGGGTTTAACTGAAACATCCCTTTCAAATGCAGAAGACTAAAACCCTGAATTGACTTTTTTCCAGAGAATATCAGAAAAGTGGAAAAGCAGAGCACAAAAGCCGGCAGATTTTTGCTGGGGTACATGCTTAGGAATATCCAGAGGGGTCCCTGAAGTCTGAGCACGCCTTGCGTATGTCAGCTTCCTTCCTCATGACCTTGTCACGGGCGGGATTCCTCACACTGGCTTCCGGCAACTCCCCCTTCTTTATTAGTTTTTTAAAAAAATTAGGTGCAGTTCAGTCGCGAGATTCCGAATGCTCTGCCGAAGAGTCCTGACAACACAAGGAAGCACGATTACAAGGAGCAGGATTATGGCACCCACAGCAGCATAGCTAGAGACAGTAGTCAGAAGAGTTTTTCCAGAAATGAAGTCAGAGAAGGTGTGGAAAAAGTCATTGGCTTCTCCTGCGGCGGTAAAATCTAATCGGGAGTGTTCCAAGGTCTGAATCTGATTATGAAGTTTCCCTAAATCTAAACTAATATCTGAGCTGTTCCAGACACCTAAAATATGATTTTTGACCCTCTCCCATTTAAAATCTGTCTCATTTACTTTCAGGGATGTAACACATATCCACCGGTAATCGGCATGACATGAAAGAGCCAATTTCATTTTCAGACTCTGTAATTCATTCCCAATATGCATTACTGCTTCTTCTAAGGCATCAATCCTTATTTCTAGCTTCCTATCTATAATTTCCTGGGTTGCCAGCGTTAGAGAAACATTTTTGGATACGGTGTCAACATATTGGGCAGTATACACTTGTTGAGACAATGATAATGCCGCCACAGTAACAGAAGTAATTGCGGTTATCAAAGCTGATATTCCCAAAACAAGTAAGCCCACAAACCGTCGTGTTCGCATTAAATCTTGTAGCTGTTGCAGTACAGCTAGGCCATGGTTATCATACCAATACGTGGCTACAGTTACAGGTACCATGAGATAGGGCGGACGTTTTAAAACCATGAAAGAGCAAACTTTATATTGAGGAGTTAAACAGGATGAAAGCATACATTGTTCACAAGACACTACATGGGGTCCACCTGTATAATTCAATTGTATGTTAAGTCTTTCAGAATCATTAGTGAAAAGAAAAACATAAGGAGAGGGTAGACAAGCTAAAATAGAGTAAATAGAGGTATTTTTTGGTCGGATTAAAATAATAGGGGCGGTAGCCGCAAGGGCTCTCCAAATTTCTGGCTGCCAAAAGGTTTTACCTCTAGTTATATAAGACAGCATAGGGGGAACAAATTGGTTATGATGCCGTCTGGTGGCAACTAACGGCCAAGAAATTGAATATTCTTTCCAATTATCCAATCTATTGATAAAGTCATCGTCAGACTCAGGGTCTTGACCTGGATTTGGGTTGCTCCAGTCCTGAATCGCACAATTTCTTCCTCCCGGCATATTGTAATCTACTCTCGAATTATAAATACAAGATTTCCAAATCGGATATCCTGAATGATCATCTATAGTTTTCCAAATAACATCTGAGGGAGCAACATCATCACAATTTGGATATTCTGATGGAGTTTTGAGAGACAAAGACTTATAGGGGCCAAGGACCCCAGGCATATGGGCTCGTAATATCCAAGCAGACCGATCCCCTATAGATGCAAATTTAGAGGTTGGGGAATCTGTCATAACTGCTTTTGTGGAGGCTCCAATGCATCCTGTCTTGGTAAAGAAGTCTCCTGTAAGGCCAGGAGGAAAATTAAAGCAGACAGGAAAATCATCTGCTAGTCCTTTAAAGGTATAATTGAAATTAATAGGGTATTGGTCTTTTGTATAGGAAGTATAAGATCCTCCCAAAAGGCGAGGCTGGTCTGTACTAACTCGTATGGGGTCACTGTTCCAAGTAACAACTTGGAAAGTTGGAGGATCCGGGAGAAACGCCCAATATTTGGTTGGAATGGGAGCAGCGCTTACCTGGCAAGAGAGCAAGGCAAGCATGGCAATAAACACCTTTTCAGGAGAGACTGACGATCCCTGTAGGGTAGCTATCCCCTGTGCCTGGCGACAGAGAGCTTTAATCTGTCCCCAGGTGGGCAAGGAGGCTTGTTGGGTTGACTGAGCTGGGCGTCCTAATGGATTCCTGCGAGGCAAAAAATCAGGGGGTGCAATATCCTGTATCTGAAGTCGTGACATCTGTCCAGTGGGTGGCTCCGATCCGCGCCTATCCGGGATCTCCAATGTCAGCTGTCCTGGGGTCAGCGGCGTTTCCCGTGCTGGCGGAGGGAGCGGGGGAAGAGGGAGTTTCTTCCTTTTTAGAGATCGCGGTGGCGGGGGATTCTGGTATCCGGGGAGCTGAGACATGGCGAATTAGTCTGTCTGGAACCCAAATCGGAGCGTCCGCGTCCTGTGGAAAAACACAAGCATACCCTCGCCCATTGGTTAATAAGGGGTCAGGACCTTTCCATTGTCCGGAAAGAAGGTCCCTCCATTTTACTAATGGTTTTGCATTCAATTGCTCTGGGCACCAATGGCGAAGCATTGCAGTGTTTCCGGATGAATCAGCATTTAAGTTATTTATTACGAAAAGAGCATGTTGCAAAATCTGATGGGGGGAACTATATTTAAATTCCCCTTCTTTTAGTTTTTGAATATGGATTTTCAGTGTTTGATGTGCTCTTTCCACAATGGCTTGTCCTTGTGGGTTATAAGGGATGCCGGTGTTATGTTTAATTTGAAATCTTGTACAGAATTGCTGAAAAGATTTAGAAGTGTAAGCAGGAGCATTATCAGTTTTTAAAGCTTTTGGCAAGCCCAGATAGGAAAAGCATGTAAAAAGATGTTGTATTACATCTTTAACTGCTTCCCCTGTACGAGCAGTGGCAATAATAACATGAGAGAAGGTATCTACAGTTACATGAACAAAAGACAGTTTTCCAAATGAAGAGACATGGGTTACATCCATTTGCCAGAGTGCATTAGGTTTGAGACCGCGAGGGTTAACTCCCAGAGGCAAAGCATTCACGGTAGTAGGACAATGTGAACAAGAACGAACAATCTCTCGGGCAGATTCTCGAGGAATTTGAAACTGGTATCGTAAGGCAGTGGCATTTTGGTGATGAAGTGAGTGAGAAGCTCGAGCTTCTTCAAAAACAGAAGCCACTGAAATCCTGGTTAACGAATCTGCCAATTCATTGAGAGCATTTAAAGGGCCAGGCAGGCCGGAATGAGCCCGAATGTGGCCGATAAAGAACGCCCGATTTCTTTTCCATATTTGCTGCTGCAGTTTAGTTAACAAATGGAAGATAGCAGTTTTGTTTTCAGGCAAAACTGCAGTCTCAATGTGTGGAAACAGCCTGACCACATACTGAGAGTCAGAATAAAGGTTAAATTCTTTCTCCGCAAACATAACAAAGGCCTCAATAACAGCTGTGATTTCAGCCCTTTGAGCTGAAGTTTCTTGTGTTTCCAAAAGTTTTTGATGATCTCTTGTGACTATAGAGGCTCTACCGTTAGCCGATCCATCAGTAAAGACTACCTGAGCATCTGAAATAGGGAACTGTTTACACCGGACAGGAAAAATAACTGGATGGTTAGACATAAAATTTAGTAAAACATGCGAGGGTAAATGATGCAAAATTTGACCACAGTAATTCCCTATGGCAATCTGCCAGTCTTCATCAAACATTAAAAGAGCATCAAGCTGCTCCTTATTATATGGAATTACAATCTCTGATGGCTCTTTACCAAACAATTCAATGCTCCGCTTCCTTCCTTTTAGCATTAATGTGCCAATTAAACCAGGATAAGAAGCCACGACTTTTTTAGCTTGGGTAGGAAGATGGATCCATTCTAAAGGGCCGCGTTGCCACAGAACTCCCGTAGGCGCCGTTGGAGTAGCTAGGCAAAGGAACTGCCACGTCATCGTCAAATCAATTCTTTTTACATAGCTATTTGATAAGGCTGCTTCTACTTTGCCTAGGGCTTCTTGAGCCTCAGCTGTTAATTGTCTTTTTGAGGTTGGATCAGGATCCCCGCGTAAAGTGTTAAAAAGAGGTTTTAATTCGGCAGTGGTTAATTTTAAATATGGTCTAATCCAATTAATATCACCTAAGAGTTTTTGATAATCATTTAAAGTAATAAGATGGTCTTTTCTCAATTGCAGCGGGGTATGAGTCACCGTTTCCGAATTTATGACTCTTCCTAAGTAAGTTATGGGCGGATTGATTTGAATTTTTTCTGGGGCAATTTTTAGGCCTCTGTCTGTCAATGCCTGGGTCAGGTCCTGGAGCACAGTCTGCAGGTGAACTCTATCAGGATGAGCTATTAAAATATCATCCATATAGTGAATCATATACACGTGTTCATATTTAGCCCTAGTATCTTCTAGAGCGGCATTAACAAATTTTTGGCATAAAGTAGGGCTATTTTTCATTCCCTGAGGCAGAACCTTCCACTGAAACCGTAAATAAGGCTGTTTAAGATTTTCTGATGGCAGACTAAAGGCAAATCGCTTTTTATCCTCAGGATTTAAGGGAATAGTGAAAAAACAATCTTGTAAATCAATAACAATTATATTATATCCCTCTGGAACGGCTACTGGGGAAGGGAGCCCAGGCTGTAAGGCCCCCATGTCCTCCATGGTGGCATTAATAGCTCTCAAATCCTGTAAAAGTCGCCATTTACCAGATTTTTTCTTAATGACAAAAATAGGAGTGTTCCAGGGGCTATTGGAGGGCTCAATATGTCCCAATTCTAATTGTTCAAAGATTAATGCTTTAGCTGCCAATAATTTTTCCTTATGCAGAGGCCACTGTTCTACCCACACCGGATCTTGAGATTTCCATGTGATGGGGTCGGCAGCAAAAACAATGGCCTCAATTATAAATTTGGATATCCCAATCCAGCACGTAGCTTGCGAGGAGTTGGGCAAATTGGCTCAATTATTCCTGTCTGTTGTTTACCCAATCCTTTTGATGGATCATAGCCCATCTGCAACATCTGAGAGGTCACTTTATCATCAGGGCTAAAAAGTAACACTCCCATTTGAGATAGCACGTCCCTCCCCCACAGGGTAAGGGGGAGCGAAGGAACGACATAAGGTTGGAAAGTTCCACGGGTATCCTCAAATTGCCAATCTAAAATTTTTGCACTTTTGGCTATTGTGGGGGCTCTTCCTATCCCCACCAAGTTATTTTCAGTAGTATGTGTGGGCCAGGAGCTGGGCCAGTCTTTTCCTGAAATGCAAGAAACATCTGCTCCTGTGTCTAATAACCCCACAATAGACTTGCCATTAATCAGGATAGTCTTCATAGGACGTTTCTGAGTAATTTCTGTTATCCAAAAAACCATATCACTAGACCCAAATCCTTTATCCTGCCTTTCATTTTGAGTAGCTGTGCGCCCAATTGCAGTGTGGTAAGGCAAAAGCAAAAGTTGGGCTATTCTTTGTCCCTGATGTATTTGGAAAGTTTTAGTTGGGGGTGAAATCATTATCTGGATTTCTCCTGTATAATCTGAGTCAATTACTCCAGGGATGATTGTGAGACCTTGCATAGCTAAGGAACTTCTGCCTAGTATAATTCCTACTAAACCTGTTGGTAATGGGCCTTTAACTCCTGTAGGTATTTTTACAGTGGGGCTATCTGGTGTTAATATTGCTGAGGTGGTGGAACTGAGGTCCAGTCCTGCGCTGCCTGGGGTTGCTCTGATGAGTTCTGCGATGGGACGAAGGGAATGAATGGGTTCAGTGAGGCTGCCCCAATTGTTGTCGGGGCCTGAGGCTGGCCCCTCAATCCGTTTCCCGACTGCTGGTCGGGGCCCAAAAAGGCTCCATTTCTATGGAATTGTGACCTACATTCTTTTGCCCAGTGATATCCTTTTTGACAACGAGGGCAGAGAGATCTAGGGAGATTAGTAGGCACAGCCGGGGAGGGAGAATTCGGCAGAGAAGAACCGGCTGCTTTTTGGGGACAAGCTCGCATAAGGTGCCCTTCCCGTCCGCAAGAGAAGCAGGCCTTGGATAAACCAATATTCTGGCCTGGACTACTGGAATGACTCTTTGACGGGTTATTTCTATTTGTAAAAAAGGACTGTACTGCCTGCTGGTAAGAATTTCCCTTTATGGCTGCAGCTATGGCAACGCCCTGCATCATCGCTGGTCCTACATCTGCACATTGCCTGATATAATCTATTATTTCCCCAGTTTTTTTAATAGGACGTAAAATGGCCTGGCAGGTAGAATTAGCATTTTCAAATGCCAGTTGTTTTATCAATATACTAGCTGCCTCAGTGTTGGAAATTACTCTGTTGACTGCCTCTGCAAGTCTTGATATAAAGTCTTCATATGGCTCTTCTGGTTTTTGTTTAACATTTGAGAAGGAAGAGGTAGATTCTTTCCCTTCAGGCAACAAACGCCAAGCCCCAAGGGCGCAGGCGGTTACTTGATCTAAAGTGGTTTTATCTAATCCCATTTGATCTCTAAGTGTTCCAAAATCATTAGTCCCTGCCAACATATTTTTTATAATATATCTTGGGCCATATTTTTGGTTAGCATCAGCCTGTTTTTGGGCTAGATCTTCATATTCAGTTCTCCAAAGTACATATTGACCTCCAGACAGACAAGCTTTAGCGACTGTCTTCCAGTCATGGGGTGTCATCCATCTGCCCGCTAAAGCTTCCACCAATGATACAGTGTACGGGGCTTTAGGCCCATACAAAGCACAAGCCTGTTTGAGTTCTTTAATCATTTTCATTGGAATGGGTTCCCAGTGGGGGGCTGTTCTCCCACCACTTCCACCAAATATTATGGGGAAACAAGCCTCAAGGTGGGGATCAAGTTCATCATCTGGGCTAGAGAAAACTCTTCTTCGGGGAGCTTCTAGTGGAGGCCCCTCACCCTTATAGGGAGGGGGGGGCAAGGGGTGTCCTATGTCACTTTCTTCGTACTTTGGGAATTTTTTATCCGTTCTGTGTTTAGGTCTTACGGATGTTTTATCTGGGGAATCTGGCCTTAAACTCTCAGGTGCATATAATCTGATGGGGGACATTTGTCTTGAGCCTCTGGAAGCAGAAGGCTTAATTAAGGAAATTTCTCTTGAATTTGTGGAAGCAGGTGGTCTGGTTGGGGAAGTTTTTATTAAGCTCTTTGGAGCAGATAATCTAATTGGAGAAGTTTCTCTTAAACTCCTTGGAGCATCTTTATTTAATAAAGACCAGTCCTCATCAGAATGATCTTGACTTACTTCCTCTTCCAAATCTTCCTCATCTGAAAGCTGCTCTTTTTTGTCATCTCTATCTATTACCTTTTCTTGGGCAGTCATTGCAGCTATCATTTGAC
The DNA here is from genome assembly GCF_032405125.1 of Capricornis sumatraensis. Taxonomy (NCBI): domain Eukaryota; kingdom Metazoa; phylum Chordata; class Mammalia; order Artiodactyla; family Bovidae; genus Capricornis; species Capricornis sumatraensis. The sequence goes on from NW_027184612.1 coordinate 7,168,081, forward strand.
TCAACTGCCGATAGTTAGGTGTAGCCTCCTTTTCATCACTCTCCTCTTCGATAGATACCTTTTTCTCTGCACTTTCCTCTTTAAGATGTACCTTTTCAGATTCAGGGGCAGGGTCTAGAGCGTCCCTAATTATATTCCATAAGGAAAAGGCGTCAGTAGGCACCTTTTGTGAGCCATGTTCAGCATGGTAAGTTTTTAGTTGTTTTCCTACTCTCTCCCAGGTGTCTAAGTTAACAGTGCCTTCTTCTGGAAACCAGGGACACTGTTCTTGTACAAAGGAAAAAAATGAATGAATATTGGATTTTTTAACTTTAATTCCTCGTTTAGTTAGTAACTGCAAGATTACTCCTGTAAAAAGCTGTCTTTCTTTTGATTCACTGTTACCCATGTCAGAAAATTAAGTCTTATAGAAAAGTCTACCTCAACAAAAAGGTTTTACCTTTGGCGAGGGGGGTTTTGTTTTCAACCCTAAGATAGCAGGTTTCTTTTCAACCTCTAGAGCACCAGGTTTCTCTTAAACCCTTGAACACTTCCCACTCCTCCTCACCCTGTCTATCCTACAGGGGGGTCCGCGGCACCCTGAGTGGGGTCCTAGCCGTCCCGAACACTCAACACTGGGGGAGTACCCGAAAGTACTCCGGGGGGAGTGATTAAGTCACTCCGGGGGGGAGCAACAGAGAGTGCTCCGGGGGGAGCAACAGAGAGTGCTCCGGGGGGAGCTACAGAGAGTGCTCCGGGGGGAGCTTTTGCTCCGAGGAACCTACCTTCGAATAGCCTGTTCCGGGCGCCACTTGCCGGGGTCCAGCCCCGGTGGATCCAGGGAATTCGAAGGGTGGACGGCGTTGGCGTGGAAAGACTTGTTTATTTATTAATATAAGATTAGATTAAGAAACTGTAGTGCAGTAGGAAGATTAAGTGGAGAAAGAGGGCTGAATAGCTTGGTTTACGCGGAAGACCAATAAAATTCCAGACAAGGAATTTGCACCATCTACGTTGGGCCACCGGTGCCCGCTTGAATATCTAAGGGTGCCTCGCCTTAAGCTCCCTTTCTCGCGGATCTTAATAACCAGGGCAAATAAGTAGACCTGGCGAGCCTCCGCGCCCCAGATGGAAATTCAGCCTGAAATTAAAGTAAAGAGCAGAGGGAAGAAAAGGGAGAGAAAAAGAGAGAGAGAGAGAGACAGGGGGGGAGCCAGATTCCCAAGAAACCAGGCCGAGACTAGTCCGAGAAACTGGTCTGAGAATCTGGTCCCGTCCTTTATTGTTCAGAAGGCCTTTTATACTTTTGATAAAACATGGAGATCAATGGGTAACACAAAGTTATGCAGCGTTAGCAGTCCAGACTCTTATCAAAACCAGGCTTTTCTCTCTGCATACCTAATTGTATACACAAGTCTTAGGTAATTTACATCATCTTCCAACCAAAAGGGCCAATTAACATTTTACAGCCTTTTTTCTGATAAGGGTTTGTCAACCACAAGACTTATTTGTGTTGATCTTCCCAAGGTCTGGTGCCACTCTCGGAAAGCACGAAAGAAAGTTACATTCTTAGACAGCAAGGATACAGCAACTTATAACAAGTAGAGGGAGTGCAGTGATTTATAGCAAAAGAGAAGCAATTAACTCAAAAGTCTAGTGTTGCTAACATCAAAACTACTATGTATCTTTTTCTACATCCTGCTTACATTAACATCCTTCCAGGTGCCTAAAAGATAAAGAATAAGGAGGTCTGGCAGCAATCCTTGAGTCAACAGTGAAAACCCTCTACCAATATAATTTTTAACTCTTTAGAAAAGGCTCTGTATCTTTAAGATGCTTTTAAGCTTTGTGCCTCCCGCGGTTGGGGGGCTGTAAGCAATTCACAAGCTGTAAGCTTTGTGCCTCTCGCGGTTGGGGGGCTGTAAGCAATTCACAAGCTGTAAGAGGTCTGGGGAACCTGTTAGGCAGACTAGAGAGCTATCAGAGGGGTTTAACTGAAACATCCCTTTCAAATGCAGAAGACTAAAACCCTGAATTGACTTTTTTCCAGAGAATATCAGAAAAGTGGAAAAGCAGAGCACAAAAGCCAGCAGATTTTTGCTGGGGTACATGCTTAGGAATATCCAGAGGGGTCCCTGAAGTCTGAGCACGCCTTGCGTATGTCAGCTTCCTTCCTCATGACCTTGTCACGGGCGGGATTCCTCACACTGGCTTCCGGCAGGGTATGGTGGTGAACTTCTTGAGTTGCAGCAAGGCTGTGAAAGACCCTTTCGAAGTTCCAGAGGTAAGGTGTCATTAGTCTCCAGACGCCTCATCGGAAATAGGCCTCATCTCGCCTGGAAGGGAGAACTTCCTGGATTTTCTCGAGTTGCGGCAGGTGTTCTCGAGTTACGACGGGGACCTCAGGGACCCGCCCTGGTGGCCTCAGGAGAGGCCAGTCCCTATGCGAGTTGCTAGGGGGCCTCTCGGGATTCCTCTCCCGTCGATACCGGGGCCAAAAACCTTGTGTGGAGTCAGGGCCGGAACCGAGGATTCCTCTCAGGGGCTGACATGGATCTTTGGGTACTTCTGGAGTCTCCCCAGGGGAGTCAGGCCTCGTCTCGAGTGGGGGCATGCACGTGCACTTTCCTTCCAGGCTGTAACAGCAATGTCACGCTACCTGTCGCGTGGATCAAATGATCTGTGGTTTTCCCTCGAGGCTTTCCCACAGGGCTGTCCCACGTGCCACCGTGGTGTGAGTCGATCCTCGGCGTGAAAGATGAGCCAGTGCAGGGCAAAGAGGTTCCTCTGGAATGGACTGAGACATCTGGGGGACTCTTGGAATGGTGGTAGGACCATGGAGTTCCTCTCGCCTTTCCTGTTGAGAGTGCCTCCTCTTGAGATGCGACGGGAACGCCGGGAATTCTTTCCCGTTGAAAGCAGGGAAAGGATCCCTCATCTCGAGCTACGAGGGGGAAACGGGGATCCTCTGGATGTGGGCGGGACCATCGTGCTTCCTCTCGAGTGGAGACGGGTATGGCGGTGAACTTCTTGAGTCGCAGTAAGGGTGTGAAAGACCCTTTCGAAGTTCCAGAGGTTAGGTGTCATTAGTCTCCAGACGCCTCATCGGAAATACGCCTCATCTCGCCTGGAAGGGAGAACTTCCTGGAATTTCTCGAGTTGCGGCAGGTGCTCTCGAGTTACGACGGGAACCTCAGGGACCCGCCCTGGTGGCCTCAGGAGAGGCCAGTCCCCATGCGAGTTGCTAGGGTGCCTCTCGGGATTCCTCTCCCATCGATACAGGGGCCGAAAACTTTGTGTGGAGTCAGGGCCGGAACCGAGGATTCCTCTCAGGGGCTGACATCGATCTTTGGGTACTTCTGGAGTCTCCCCAGGGGAGTCAGGCCTCGTCTCGAGTGGGGGCATGCACGTGCGCTTTCCTTCCAGGCTGTAGCAGCAATGTCACGCTTCCCGTCGCGTGGATCAAAGGATCTGCGGTTTTCCCTCGAGGCTTTCCCTCGAGGCTTTCCCACAGGGCTGTCCCACGTGCCACCGTGGTGTGAGTCGATCCTGGCGTGAAAGATGAGCCAGTGCAGGGCAAAGAGGTTCCTCTGGAATGGACTGAGACATCTGGGGGACTCTTGGAATGGTGGTACGACCATGGAGTTCCTCTCGCCTTTCCTGTTGAGAGTGCCTCCTCTTGAGATGCGACCGGAACGCCGGGAATTATTTCCCGTTGAAAGCAGGGAAAGGATCCCTCATCTCGAGCTACGAGGGGGAAACGGGGCTCCTCTGGATGTGGGCGGACCATCGTGCTTCCTCTCGAGTCGAGACGGGTATGGCGGTGAACTTCTTGAGTTGCAGCAAGGGTGTGAAAGACCCTTTCGAAGTTCCAGAGGTTAGGTGTCATTAGTCTCCAGACGCCTCATCGGAAATAGGCCTCATCTCGCCTGGAAGGGAGAACTTCCTGGATTTTCTCGAGTTGCGGCAGGTGTTCTCGAGTTACGACGGGGACCTCAGGGACCCGCCCTGGTGGCCTCAGGAGAGGCCAGTCCCCATGCGAGTTGCTAGGGGGCCTCTCGGGATTCCTCTCCCGTCGATACCGGGGCCAAAAACCTTGTGTGGAGTCAGGGCCGGAACCGAGGATTCCTCTCAGGGGCTGACATGGATCTTTGGGTACTTCTGGAGTCTCCCCAGGGGAGTCAGGCCTCGTCTCCAGTGGGGGCATGCACGTGCGCTTTCCTTCCAGGCTGTGGCAGAAATGTCACGCTTCCCGTCGCGTGGATCAAAGGATCTGTGGTTTTCCCTCGAGGCTTTCCTCGAGGCTTTCCCACAGGGCTGCCCCACGTGCCACCGTGGTGTGAGTCGATCCTCGGCGTGAAAGATGAGCCAGTGCAGGGCAAAGAGGTTCCTCTGGAATGGACTGAGACATCTGGGGGACTCTTGGAATGGTGGTACGACCATGGAGTTCCTCTCGCCTTTCCTGTTAAGAGTGCCTCCTCTTGAGATGCGACGGGAACGCCGGGAATTCTTTCCCGTTGAAAGCAGGGAAAGGATCCCACATCTCGAGCTACGATGGGGAAACGGGGCTCCTCTGGATGTGGGCGGGACCATCGTGTTTCCTCTCGAGTGGTGACGGGTATGGCGGTGAATTCTTGAGTTGCAGCAAGGGTGTGAAAGACCCTTTCGAAGTTCCAGAGGTTTGGTGTCATTAGTCTCCAGATGCCTCATCGGAAATAGGCCTCATCTCGCCTGGAAGGGTGAACTTCATGGATTTTCTCGAGTTGCGGCAGGTGTTCTCGAGTTACGACGGGGACCTCAGGGACCCGCCCTGGTGTCCTCAGGAGAGGCCAGTCCCCATGCGAGTTGCTAGGGGGCCTCTCGGGATTCCTCTCCCGTCGATACCGGGGACAAAAACCTTGTGTGGAGTCAGGGCCGGAACCGAGGATTCCTCTCAGAGGCTGACATGGATCTTTGGGTACTTCTGGAGTCTTCCCAGGGGAGTCAGGCCTCGTCTCGAGTGGGGGCATGCACTTGCGCTTTCCTTCCAGGCTGTAGCAGCAATGTCACGCTTCCCTTCGCGTGGATCAAAGGATCTGTGGTTTTCCCTCGAGGCTTTCCCTCGAGCCTTTCCCACAGCGCTGTCCCACGTGCCACCGTGGTGTGAGTCGATCCTGGCGTGAAAGATGAGCCAGTGCAGGGCAAAGAGGTTCCTCTGGAATGGACTGAGACATCTGGGGGACTCTTGGAATGGTGGAACGACCATGGAGTTCCTCTCGCCTTTCCTGTTGAGAGTGCCTCCTCTTGAGATGCGACGGGAACGCCGGGAATTCTTTCCCATTGAAAGCAGGGAAAGGATCCCTCATCTCGAGCTACGAGGGGGAAACGGGGCTCCTCTGGATGTGGGCGGGACCATCGTGCTTCCTCTCGAGTGGAGACGGGTATGGCGGTGAACTTCTTGAGTTGCAGCAAGTGTGTGAAAGACCCTTTCGAATTTCCAGAGGTTAGGTGTCATTAGTCTCCAGACGCCTCATCGGAAATAGGCCTCATCTCGCTTGGAAGGGAGAACTTCCTGGATTTCTCGAGTTGCAGCAGGTGTTCTCGAGTTACGACGGGGACCACAGGGACCCGCCCTGGTGGCCTCAGGAGAGGCCAGTCCCCATGCGAGTTGCTAGGGGGCCTCTCGGGATTCCTCTCCCGTCGATACCGGGGCCAAAAACCTTGTGTGGAGTCAGGGCCGGAACCGAGGATTCCTCTCACGGGCTGACATGGATCTTTGGGTACTTCTGGAGTCTCCCCAGGGGAGTCAGGCCTCGTCTCGAGTGGGGGCATGCACGTGCGATTTCCTTCCAGGCTGTAGCAGCAATGTCACGCTTCCCGTGGCGTGGATCAAAGGATCTGTGGTTTTCCCTCGAGGCTTTCCCACAGGGCTGTCCCACGTGCCACCGTGGTGTGAGTCGATCCTCGGCGTGAAAGATGAGCCAGTGCAGGGCAAAGAGGTTCCTCTGGAGTGGACTGAGACATCTGGGGGACTCTTGGAATGGTGGTAGGACCATGGAGTTCCTCTCGCCTTTCCTGTTGAGAGTGCCTCCTCTTGAGATGCGACGGGAACGCCGGGAATTCTTTCCCGTTGAAAGCAGGGAAAGGATCCCTCATCTCGAGCTACGAGGGGGAAACGGGGATCCTCTGGATGTGGGCGGGACCATCGTGCTTCCTCTCGAGTGGAGACGGGTATGGCGGTGAACTTCTTGAGTCGCAGTAAGGGTGTGAAAGACCCTTTCGAAGTTCCAGAGGTTAGGTGTCATTAGTCTCCAGAAGCCTCATCGGAAATACGCCTCATCTCGCCTGGAAGGGAGAACTTCCTGGAATTTCTCGAGTTGCGGCAGGTGCTCTCGAGTTACGACGGGAACCTCAGGGACCCGCCCTGGTGGCCTCAGGAGAGGCCAGTCCCCATGCGAGTTGCTAGGGTGCCTCTCGGGATTCCTCTCCCGTCGATACCGGGGCCGAAAACTTTGTGTGGAGTCAGGGCCGGAACCGAGGATTCCTCTCAGGGGCTGACATCGATCTTTGGGTACTTCTGGAGTCTCCCCAGGGGAGTCAGGCCTCGTCTCGAGTGGGGGCATGCACGTGCGCTTTCCTTCCAGGCTGTAGCAGCAATGTCACGCTTCCCGTCGCGTGGATCAAAGGATCTGCGGTTTTCCCTCGAGGCTTTCCCTCGAGGCTTTCCCACAGGGCTGTCCCACGTGCCCCGTGGTGTGAGTCGATCCTCGGCGTGAAAGATGAGCCAGTGCAGGGCAAAGAGGTTCCTCTGGAATGGACTGAGACATCTGGGGGACTCTTGGAATGGTGGTACGGCAATGGAGTTCCTCTCGCCTTTCCTGTTGAGAGTGCCTCCTTTTGATATGGGACGGGAACGCCGGGAATTCGTTCCCGTTGAAAGCAGGGAAAGGATCGCTCATCTCGAGCTACGAGGGGGAAACGGGGCTCCTCTGGATGTGGGCGGGACCATCGTGCTTCCTCTCGAGTGGAGACGGGTATGGCGGTGAACTTCTTGAGTTGCAGCAAGGGTGTGAAAGACCCTTTCGAAGTTCCAGAGGTTATGTGCCATTAGTCTCCAGACGCCTCATTGGAAATAGGCCTCATCTCGCCTGGAAGCGAGAACTTCCTGGATTTTCTCGAGGTGCGGCAGGTGTTCTCGAGTTACGACGGGGACCTAGGGAACCCGCACTGGTGGCCTCAGGAGAAGCCAGTCCCCATGCGAGTTGCAAGGGGGCCTCTCGGGATTCCTCTCCCGTCGATACCGGGGCCAAAGACCTTGTGTGGAGTCAGGGCCGGAACCGAGGATTCCTCTCAGGGGCAGACATGGATCTTTGGGTACTTCTGGAGTCTCCCCAGGGGAGTCAGGCCTCGTCTCGAGTGGGGGCATGCACGTGCGCTTTCCTTCCAGGCTGTGGCAGAAATGTCACGCTTCCCGTGGCGTGGATCAAAGGATCTGTGGTTTTCCCTCGAGGCTTTCCTCGAGGCTTTCCCACAGGGCTGTCCCACGTGCCACCGTGGTGTGAGTCGATCCTCGGCGTGAAAGATGAGCCAGTGCAGGGCAAAGAGGTTCCTCTGGAATGGACTGAGACATCTGGGGGACTCTTGGAATGGTGGTACGACCATGGAGTTCCTCTCGCCTTTCCTGTTGAGAGTGCCTCCTCTTGAGATGCGACGGGAACGCCGGGAATTCTTTCCCGTTGAAAGCAGGGAAAAGATCCCTCATCTCGAGCTACGAGGGGGAAACGGGGCTCCTCTGGATGTGGGCGGGACCATCGTGCTTCCTCTCGAGTGGAGACGGGTATGGCGGTGAACTTCTTGAGTTGCAGCAAGGGTGTGAAAGACCCTTTCGAAGTTCCAGAGTTTAGGTGTCATTAGTCTCCAGACGCCTCATCGGAAATAGGCCTCATCTCGCCTGGAAGGGAGAACTTCCTGGATTTTCTCGAGTTGCGGCAGGTGTTCTCGAGTTACGACGGGGACCTCAGGGACCCGCCCTGGTGGCCTCAGGAGAGGCCAGTCCCCATGCGAGTTGCTAGGGGGCCTCTCGGTATTCCTCTCCCGTCGATACCGGGGCCAAAAACCTTGTGTGGAGTCAGGGCCGGAACCGAGGATTCCTCTCAGGGGCTGACATGGATCTTTGGGTACTTCTGGAGTCTCCCCAGGGGAGTCAGGCCTCGTCTCGAGTGGGGGCATGCACGTGCGCTTTCCTTCCAGGCTGTAGCAGCAATGTCACGCTTCCCGTCGCGTGCATCAAAGGATCTGTGGTTTTCCCTCGAGGCTTTCCCACAGGGCTGTCGCACGTTCCACTGTGGTGTGAGTCGATCCTCGGCGTGAAAGATGAGCCAGTGCAGGGCAAAGAGGTTCCTCTGGAATGGACTGAGACATCTGGGGGACTCTGGGAATGGTGGTACGACCATGGAGTTCCTCTCTCCTTTCCTGTTGAGAGTGCCTCCTCTTGAGATGCGACGGGAACGCCGGGAATTCTTTCCCGTTGAAAGCAGGGAAAGGATCCCTCATCTTGATCTACGAGGAGGAAACGGGGCTCCTCTGGATGTGGGCGGGACCATCGTGCTTCCTCTCGAGTGGAGACGGGTATGTCGGTGTACTTCTTGAGTTGCAGCAAGGGTGTGAAAGACCCTTTCGAAGTTCCAGAGGTTAGGTGTCATTAGTCTCCAGACGCCTCATCGGAAATAGGCCTCATCTCGCCTGGAAGGGAGAACTTCCTGGATTTTCTCGAGTTGCGGCAGGTGTTCTCGAGTTACGACGGTGACCTCAGGGACCCGCCCTGGTGGCCTCAGGAGAGGTCAGTCCCCATGCGAGGTGCTAGGGGACCTCTTGGGGTTCCTCTCCCGTCAATTCCGGGGCCAAAAACCTTGTGTGGAGTCAGGGCCGGAACCGAGGATTCCTCTCAGGGGCTGACATGGATCTTTGGGTACTTCTGGAGTCTCCCCAGGGGAGTCAGGCCTCGTCTCGAGTGGGGGCATGCACGTGCGCTTTCCTTCCAGGCTGTAGCAGCAATGTCACGCTTCCCGTCGCGTGGATTAAAGGATCTGTGGTTTTCCCTCGAGGCTTTCCCTCGAGGCTTTCCCACAGGGCTCTCCCACGTGCCACCGTGGTGTGAGTCGATCCTCGGCGTGAAAGATGAGCGAGTGTAGGGCAAAGAGGTTCCTCTGGAATGGACTGAGACATCTGGGGGACTCTTGGAATGGTGGTAAGACCATGGAGTTCCTCTCGCCTTTCCTGTTGAGAGTGCCTCCTCTTGAGATGCGACGGGAACGCCGGGAAATCTTTCCCGTTGAAAGCAGGGAAAGGATCCCTCATCTCGAGCTACGAGGGGGAAACGAGGATCCTCTGGATGTGGGCGGGACCATCGTGCTTCCTCTCGAGTGGAGACGGGTATGGCGGTGAACTTCTTGAGTCGCAGCAAGGGTGTGAAAGACCCTTTCGAAGTTCCAGAGGTTAGGTGTCATTAGTCTCCAGACGCCTCATCGGAAATACGCCTCATCTCGCCTGGAAGGGAGAACTTCCTGAATTTTCTCGAGTTGCGGCAGGTGCTCTCGAGTTACGACGGGAACCTCAGGGACCCGCTCTGGTGGCCTCAGGAGAGGCCAGTCCCCATGCGAGTTGCTAGGGGGCCTCTCGGGATTCCTCTCCCGTCGATGCCGGGGCCAAAAACTTTGTGTGGAGTCAGGGCCGGAAACGAGGATTCCTCTCAGGGGCTGACATGGATCTTTGGGTACTTCTGGAGTCTCCCCAGGGGAGTCAGGCCTCGTCTCGAGTGGGGGCATGCACGTGCGCTTTCCTTCCAGGCTGTAGCAGCAATGTCACGCTTCCCGTCGCGTGGATCAAAGTATCTGTGGTTTTCCCCCGAGGCTTTCCCACAGGGCTGTCCCACGTGCCACCGTGGTGTGAGTCGATCCTCGGAGTGAAAGATGAGCCAGTGCATGGCAAAGAGGTTCCTCTGGAATGGACTGAAACATCTGGGGGACTCTTGGAATGGTGGTACGACCATGGAGTTCCTCTCGCCTTTCCTGTTGAGAGTGCCTCCTCTTGAGATGCGACGGGAACGCCGGGAATTCTTTCCCGTTGAAAGCAGGGAAAGGATCCCTCATCTCGAACTCCGAGGGGGAAACGGGGCTCCTCTGGATGTGGGCGGGACCATCGTGCTTCCTCTGGAGTGGAGACGGGTATGGCGGTGAACTTCTTGAGTTGCAGCAAGGGTGTGAAAGACCCTTTCGAAGTTCCATAGGTTAGGTGTCATTAGTCTCCAGACGCCTCATCGGAAATAGGCCTCATCTCGCCTGGAAGGGAGAACTTCCTGGGTTTTCTCGAGTTGCGGGAGGTGTTCTCGAGTTAAGACGGGGACTTCCGGGACCCGCCCTGGTGGCCTCAGGAGAGGCCAGTCCCCATGCGAGTTGCTAGGGGGCCTCTCGGTATTCCTCTCCCGTCGATACCGGGGCCAAAAACCTTGTGTGGAGTCAGGGCCGGAACCGAGGATTCCTCTCACGGGTGACATGGATCTTGGGTACTTTTGGAGTCTCCCCAGGGAAGTCAGGCCTCGTCTCGAGTGGGGGCATGCACGTGCGCTTTCCTTCCAGGCTGTAGCTGCAATGTCACGCTTCCCGTCGCGTGGATCAAAGGATCTGTGGTTTTCCCCCGAGGCTTTCCCACAGGGCTGTCCCACGTGCCACCGTGGTGTGAGTCGATCCTCGGCGTGAAAGATGAGCCAGTGCAGGGCAAAGAGGTTCCACTGGAATGGACTGAAACATCTGGGGGACTCTTGGAATGGTGGTACGACCATGGAGTTCCTCTCGCCTTTCCTGTTGAGAGTGCCTCCTCTTGAGATGCGACGGGAACGCCGGGAATTCTTTCCCGTTGAAAGCAGGGAAAGGATCCCTCATCTCGAACTCCGAGGGGGAAACGGGGCTCCTCTGGATGTGGGCGGGACCATCGTGCTTCCTCTCGAGTGGAGACGGGTATGGCGGTGAACTTCTTGAGTTGCAGCAAGGGTGTGAAAGACCCTTTCGAAGTTCCAGAGGTTAGGTGTCATTAGTCTCCAGACGCCTCATCGGAAATAGGCCTCATCTCGCCTGGAAGGGAGAATTTCCTGGATATTCTCGAGTTGCGGCAGGTGTTCTCGAGTTACGACGGGGACCTCAGGGACCCGCCCTGGTGGCCTCAGGAGAGGCCATTCCCCATGCGAGTTGCTAGGGGGCCTCTCGGGATTCCTCTTCTGTCGATACCGGGGCCAAAAACCTTGTGTGGAGTCAAGGCCGGATCCGAGAATTCCTCTCAGGGGCTGACATGGATCTTTGGGTACTTCTGGAGTCTCCCCAGGGGAGTCAGGCCTCGTCTCGAGTGGGGGCATGCACGTGCGCTTTCCTTACAGGCTGTAGCAGCAATGTCACGCTTCCCGTCGCGTGGATCAAAGGATCTGTGGTTTTCCCTCGAGGCTTTCCCACAGGGCTGTCCCACGTGCCACCGTGGTGTGAGTCGATCCTCGGCGTGAAAGATGAGCCAGCGCAGGGCAAAGAGCTTCCTCTCGAATGGACTGAGACATCTGGGGGACTCTTGGAATGGTGGTACGACCATGGAGTTCCTCTCGCCTTTCCTGTTGAGAGTGCCTCCGCTTGAGATGCGACGGGAACGCCGGGAATTCTTTCCCATTGAAAGCAGGGAAAGGATTCCTCATCTCGAGCTACGAGGGGGAAAGGGGGCTCCTCTGGATGTGGGCGGGAGGATCGTGCTTCCTCTCGAGTGGAGACGGGTATGGCGGTGAACTTCTTGAGTTGCAGCAAGGGTGTGAAAGACCCTTTCGAAGTTACAGAGGTTAGGTGTCATTAGTGTCCAGACGCCTCATCGGAAATAGGCCTCATCCTGCCTGGAAGGGAGAACTTCCTGGATTTTCTCGAGTTGCGGCAGGTGTTCTCGAGTTACGACGGGGACCTCAGGGACCCGCCCTGGTGGCCTCAGGAGAGGCCAGTCCCCATGCGAGTTGCTAGGGGGCCTCTCGGGATTCCTCTCCCGTCGATACCCGGGCCAAAAACCTTGTGTGGAGTCAGGGCCGGAACCGAGGATTCCTCTCAGGGGCTGATATGGAACTTTGGGTACTTCTGGAGTCTCGCCAGGGGAGACAGGCCTCATCTCGAGTGGGGGCATGCACGTGCGCTTTCCTTCCAGGCTGTAGCAGAAATGTCACGCTTCCCGAGGCGTGGATCAAAGGATCTGTGGTTTTCCCTCGAGGCTTTCCCTCGAGGCTTTCCCACAGGGCTGTCCCACGTACCACCGTGGTGTGAGTCGATCCTCGGCGTGAAAGATGAGCCAGTGCAGGGCAAAGAGGTTCCTCTGGAATGGACTGAGACACCTGGGGGACTCTTGGAATGGTGGTACGACCATGGAGTTCCTCTCGCCTTTCCTGTTGAGAGTGCCTCCTCTTGAGATGCGACGTGAACGCCGGGAATTCTATCCCGTTGAAAACAGGGAAAGGATCCCTTATCTCGAGCTACGAGGGGGAAACGGGGCTCCTCTGGATGTGGGCGGGACCATCGTGCTTCCTCTCGAGTGGAGACGGGTATGGCGGTGAACTTCTTGAGTTGCAGCAAGGGTGTGAAAGACCCTTTCGAAGTTCCAGAGGTTAGGTGTCATTAGTCTCCAGACGCCTCATCGGAAATAGGCCTCTTCTCGCCTGGAAGGGAGAACTTCCTGGATTTTCTCGAGTTGCGGCAGGTGTTCGCGAGTTACGACGGGGACCTCAGGGACCCGCCCTGGTGGCCTCAGCAGAGGCCAGTCCCCATGCGAGTTGCTAGGGGGCCTCTCGGGATTCCTCTCCCATCGATACCGGGGCCAAAAACCTTGTGTGGAGTCAGAGCCGGAACCAAGGATTCCTCTCAGGGGCTGATATGGATCTTTGGGTACTTCTGGAGTCTCGCCAGGGGAGACAGTCCTCGTCTCGAGTGGGGGCATGCACGTGCACTTTCCTTCCAGGCTGTAGCAGCAATGTCACGCTTCCCGTCGCGTTGATCAAAGGATCTGTGGTTTTCCCTCTTGGCTTTCCCTCGAGGCTTTCCCACAGGGCTGTCCCACGTGCCACCGTGGTGTGAGTCGATCCTCGGCGTGAAAGATGAGCCAGTGCAGGGCAAAGAGGTTCCTCTGGAAAGGACTGAGACATCTGGCGGACTCTTGAAATGGTGGTACGACCATGCAGTTCCTCTCGCCTTTCCTGATGAGAGTGCCTCCTCTTGAGATGCGACGGGAACGCCGGGAATTCTTTCCCGTTGAAAGAAGGGAAAGGATCCCTCAACTCGAGCTAGGAGGGGGAAACGGGGCTCCTCTGGATGTGGGCGGGACCATCGTGCTTCCTCTCGAGTGGAGACGGGTATGGCGGTGAACTTCTTGAGTTGCAGCAAGGGTGTGAAAGACCCTTTCGAAGTTCCAGAGGTTAGGTGTCATTAGTCTCCAGACGCCTCATCGGAAATAGGCCTCATCTCGCCTGGAAGGGAGAAATTCCTGGATTTTCTCGATTTGCGGCAGGTGCTCTCGAGTTACGACAGGGACCTCAGGGACACGCCCTGATGGCCTCAGGAGAGGCCAGTCCCCATGCGAGTTGCTAGGGGGCCTCTCGGGATTCCTCTCCCATCGATACCGGGGCCAAAAACCTTGTGTGGAGTCAGGGCCGGAAACAAGGATTCCTCTCAGGGGCTGACATGGATCTTTGGGTACTTCTGGAGTCTCCCCAGGGGAGTCAGGCCTCGGCTCGAGTGGGGGCATGCACTTGCGCTTTCCTTCCAGGCTGTAGCAGCAATGTCACGCTTCCCGAGGCGTGGATCAAAGGATCTGTGGTTTTCCCTCGAGGCTTTCCCTCGAGGCTTTCCCACAGGGCTGTCCCTCGTGCCACCGTGGTGTGAGTCGATCCTTGGCGTGAAAGATGAGCCAGTGCAGGGCAAAGAGTTTCCTCTGGAATGGACTGAGACATCTGGGGGACTCTTGGAATGGTGGTGCGACCATGGAGTTCCTCTCGCCTTTCCTGTTGAGAGTGCCTCCTCTTGAGATGCGACAGGAACGCCGGGAATTCTTTCCCGTTGAAAGCAGGGAAAGGATCCCTCATCTCGAGCTCCGAGGGGGAAACGGGGCTCCTCTGGATGTGGGCGGGACCATCGTGCTTCCTCTCGAGTGGAGCCGGGTATGGCGGTGAACTTCTTGAGTTGCAGCAAGGGTGTGAAAGACCCTTTCGAAGTTCCAGAGGTTAGGTGTCATTAGTCTCCAGACGCCTCATCGGAAATAGGCCTCATCTCGCCTGGAAGGGAGAACTTCCTGGATTTTCTCGAGTTGCGGCAGGTGTTCTCGAGTTATGACGGGGACCTCAGGGACCCGCCCTGGTGCCCTCAGGAGAGGCCAGTCCCCATGCGAGTTGCTAGGGGGCCTCTCGGGATTCCTCTCCCGTCGATACCGGGGCCAAAAACCTTGTGTGGAGTCAGGGCCCAAACCGAGGATTCCTCTCAGGGGCTGATATGGATCTTTGGGTACTTCTGGAGTCTCGCCAGGGGAGACAGGCCTCGTCTCGAGTGGGGGCATGCACGTGCACTTTCCTTCCAGGCTGTAGCAGCAATGTGACGCTTCCCGTCGCTTGGATCAAAGGATCTGTGGTTTTCCCTCGAGGCTTTCACTCGAGGCTTTCCCACAGGGCTGTCCCACGTGCCACCGTGGTGTGAGTCGATCCTCGGCGTGAAAGATGAGCCAGTGCAGGGCAAAGAGGTTCCTCTGGAATGGACTGAGACATCTGTGGGACTCTTGGAATGGTGGTACGACGATGGAGTTCCTCTCGCCTTTGCTGTTGAGAGTGTCTCCTCTTGAGATGGGACGGGAATACCGGGAATTCTTTCCCGTTGAAAGCAGGGAAAGGATCGCTCATCTCGATCTAGGAGGGGGAAACGAGGCTCCTCTGGATGTGGGCGGGACCATCGTGCTTCCTCTAGAGTGGAGACGGGTATGGCGGTGAACTTCTTGAGTTGCAGCAAGGGTGTGAAAGACCTTTTCGAAGTTCCAGAGGTTAGGTGTAATTAGTCTCCAGACGCCTCATCGGAAATAGGCCTCATCTCGCCTGGAAGGGAGAACTTCCTGGATTTTCTCGAGTTGCGGCAGGTGTTCTCGAGTTACGACGGGGACCTCAGGGACCCGCCCTGGTGGCCTCAGGAGAGGCCAGTCCCCATGCGAGTTGCTAGGGTGCCTCTCGGGATTCCTCTCCCGTCGATACTGGGGCCAAAAACCTTGTGTGGAGTCAGGGCCGGAACCGAGGATTCCTCTCAGTGGCTGACATGGATCTTTGGGTACTTCTGGAGTCTCCCTAGGGGAGTCAGGCCTCGTCTCGAGTGGGGGCATGCACGTGCGCTTTCCTTCAAGGCTGTAGCAGCAATGCCACGCTTCCCGTGGCGTGAATCAAACGATCTGTGGTTATCCCTCGAGGCTTTCCCTCGAGGCTTTCCCACAGGGCTGTCCCACGTGCCACCGTGGTGTGAGTCGATCCTCGGCGTGAAAGATGAGACAGTGCAGGGCAAAGACGTTCCTCTGGAATGGACTGAGACATCTGGGGGACTCTTGGAATGGTGGTACGACCATGGAGTTCCTCTCGCCTTTCCTGTTGAGAGTGCCTCCTCTTGAGATGCGACGGGAACGCCGGGAATTCTTTCCCGTTGAAAGCAGGGAAAGGATCCCTCATCTCGAGCTACGAGGGGGAAACGGGGCTCCTCTGGATGTGGGCGGGACCATCGTGCTTCCTCTCGAGTGGAGACGGGTGTGGCGGTGAACTTCTTGAGTTGCAACAAGGGTGTGAAAGACCCTTTCGAAGTTCCAGAGGTTAGGTGTCATTAGTCTCCAGACGCCTCATCGGAAATAGGCCTCATCTCGCCTGGAAGGGGGAACTTCCTGGAATTTCTCGAGTTGTGGCAGGTGTTCTCGAGTTACGACGGGGACCTCAGGGACCCGCCCTGGTGGCCTCAGGAGAGGCCAGTCCCCATGCGAGTTGCTAGGGGGCCTCTCGGGATTCCTCTCCCGTCGATACCGGGGCCAAAAACCTTGTGTGGAGTCAGGGCCGGAACCGAGGATTCCTCTCAGGGGCTGACATGGATCTTTGGGTACTTCTGGAGTCTCCCCAGGGGAGTCAGGCCTCGTCTCGAATCGGGGCATGCACGTGCACTTTCCTTCCAGGCTGTAGCAGCAATGTCACGCTTCCCGTGGCGTGGATCAAAGGATCTGTGGTTTTCCCTCGAGGCTTTCCCTCGAGGCTTTCCCACAGGGCTGTCCCACGTGGCACCGTGGTGTCAGTCGATCCTCGGCGTGAAAGATGAGCCAGTGCAGGGCAAAGAGATTCCTCTGGAATGGACTGAGACATCTGGGGGACTCTTGGAATGGTGGTACGACCATGGAGTTCCTCTCGCCTTTCCTGTTGAGAGTGCCTCCGCTTGAGATGCGACGGGAACGCCGGGAACTCTTTCCCGTTGAAAGCAGGGAAAGGATTCCTCATCTCGAGCTACGAGGGGGAAAGGGGGCTCCTCTGGATGTGGGCGGGACGATCGTGCTTCCTCTCCAGTGGAGACGGGTATGGCGGTGAACTTCTTGAGTTGCAGCAAGGGTGTGAAAGACCCTTTCGAAGTTCCAGAGGTTAGGTGTCATTAGTCTCCAGACGCCTCATCGGAAATAGGCCTCATCCTGCCTGGAAGGGAGAACTTCCTGGATTTTCTCGAGTTGCGGAAGGTGTTCTCGAGTTACGACGGGGACCTCAGGGACCCGCCCTGGTGGCCTCAGGAGAGGCCAGTCCCCATGCGAGTTGCTAGGGGGCCTGTCGGGATTCCTCTCCCGTCGATACCCGGGCCAAAAACCTTGTGTGGAGTCAGGGCCGGAACCGAGGATTCCTCTCACGGGCTGATATGGATCTTTGGGTACTTCTGGAGTCTCGCCAGGGGAGACAGGCCCCATCTCGAGTGGGGGCATGCACGTGCGCTTTCCTTCCAGGCTGTAGCAGCAATGTCACGCTTTCCATCGCGTGGATCAAAGGATCTGTGGTTTTTCCACAGGTTTGTCCCACGTGCCACCGTGGTGTGAGTCGATCCTCGGCGTGAAAGATGAGCCAGTGCAGGGCAAAGAGGTTCCTCTGGAATGGACTGAGACATCTGGGGGACTCTTGGAATGGTGGTACGACCATGGAGTTCCTCTCGCCTTTCCTGTTGAGAGTGCCTCCTCTTGAGATGCGACGGGAACGCCGGGAATTCTTTCCCGTTGGAAGCAGGGAAAGGATCGCTCATCTCGAGCTAGGAGGGGGAAACGGGGCTCCTCTGGATGTGGGCGGGACCATCGTGCTTCCTCTAGAGTGGAGACAGGTATGGCGGTGAACTTCTTGAGTTGCAGCAAGGGTGTGAAAGACCTTTTCGAAGTTCCAGAGGTTAGGTGTCATTAGTCTCCAGACGCCTCATCGGAAATAGGCCTCATCTCGCCTGGAAGGGAGAACTTCCTGGATTTTCTCGAGTTGCGGCAGGTGTTCTCGAGTTACGACGGGGACCTCAGGGACCCGCCCTGGTGGCCTCAGGAGAGGCCAGTCCCCATGCGAGTTGCTAGGGGGCCTCTCGGGATTCCTCTCCCGTCGATACCGGGGCCAAAAACCTTGTGTGGAGTCAGGGCCGGAACCGAGGATTCCTCTCACGGGCTGACATGGATCTTTGGGTACTTCTGGAGTCTCCCCAGGGGAGTCAGGCCTCGTCTCGAGTCGGGGCATGCACGTGCACTTTCCTTCCAGGCTGTAGCAGCAATGTCACGCTTCCCGTGGCGTGGATCAAAGGATCTGTGGTTTTCCCTCGAGGCTTTCCCTCGAGGCTTTCCCACAGGGCTGTCCCACGTGCCACCGTGGTGTCAGTCGATCCTCGGCGTGAAAGATGAGCCAGTGCAGGGCAAAGAGATTCCTCTGGAATGGACTGAGACATCTGGGGGACTCCTGGAATGGTGGTACGACCATGGAGTTCCTCTCGCCTTTCCTGTTGAGAGTGCCTCCGCTTGAGATGCGACGGAAACGCCGGGAACTCTTTCCCATTGAAAGCAGGGAAAGGATTCCTCATCTCGAGCTACGAGGGGGAAAGGGGGCTCCTCTGGATGTGGGCGGGACGATCGTGCTTCCTCTCGAGTGGAGACGGGTATGGCGGTGAACTTCTTGAGTTGCAGCAAGGGTGTGAAAGACCCTTTCGAAGTTCCAGAGGTTAGGTGTCATTAGTCTCCAGACGCCTCATCGGAAATAGGCCTCATCCTGCCTGGAAGGGAGAACTTCCTGGATTTTCTCGAGTTGCGGCAGGTGTTCTCGAGTTACGACGGGGACCTCAGGGACCCGCCCTGGTGGCCTCAGGAGAGGCCAGTCCCCATGCGAGTTGCTAGGGGGCCTCTCGGGATTCCTCTCCCGTCGATACCCGGGCCAAAAACCTTGTGTGGAGTCAGGGCCGGAACCGAGGATTCCTCTCACGGGCTGATATGGATCTTTGGGTACTTCTGGAGTCTCGCCAGGGGAGACAGGCCCCATCTCGAGTGGGGGCATGCACGTGCGCTTTCCTTCCAGGCTGTAGCAGCAATGTCACGCTTTCCATCGCGTGGATCAAAGGATCTGTGGTTTTTCCACAGGTTTGTCCCACGTGCCACCGTGGTGTGAGTCGATCCTCGGCGTGAAAGATGAGCCAGTGCAGGGCAAAGAGGTTCCTCTGGAATGGACTGAGACATCTGGGGGACTCTTGGAATGGTGGTACGACCATGGAGTTCCTCTCGCCTTTCCTGTTGAGAGTGCCTCCTCTTGAGATGCGACGGGAACGCCGGGAATTCTTTCCGTTGGAAGCAGGGAAAGGATCGCTCATCTCGAGCTAGGAGGGGGAAACGGGGCTCCTCTGGATGTGGGCGGGACCATCGTGCTTCCTCTAGAGTGGAGACGGGTATGGCGGTGAACTTCTTGAGTTGCAGCAAGGGTGTGAAAGACCTTTTCGAAGTTCCAGAGGTTAGGTGTCATTAGTCTCCAGACGCCTCATCGGAAATAGGCCTCATCTCGCCTGGAAGGGGGAACTTCCTGGATTTTCTCGAGTTGCGGCAGGTGCTCTCGAGTTACGACGGGGACCTCAGGGACCCGCCCTGATGGCCTCAGGAGAGGCCAGTCCCCATGCGAGTTGCTAGGGGGCCTCTCGGGATTACTCTCCCATCGATACCGGGGCCAAAAACCTTGTGTGGAGTCAGGGCCGGAAACGAGGATTCCTCTCACGGGCTGACATGGATCTTTGGGTACTTCTGGAGTCTCCCCAGGGGAGTCAGGCCTCGTCTCGAGTCGGGGCATGCACGTGCACTTTCCTTCCAGGCTGTAGCAGCAATGTCACGCTTCCCGTGGCGTGGATCAAAGGATCTGTGGTTTTCCCTCGAGGCTTTCCCTCGAGGCTTTCCCACAGGGCTGTCCCACGTGCCACCGTGGTGTCAGTCGATCCTCGGCGTGAAAGATGAGCCAGTGCAGGGCAAAGAGATTCCTCTGGAATGGACTGAGACATCTGGGGGACTCCTGGAATGGTGGTACGACCATGGAGTTCCTCTCGCCTTTCCTGTTGAGAGTGCCTCCGCTTGAGATGCGACGGAAACGCCGGGAACTCTTTCCCATTGAAAGCAGGGAAAGGATTCCTCATCTCGAGCTACGAGGGGGAAAGGGGGCTCCTCTGGATGTGGGCGGGACGATCGTGCTTCCTCTCGAGTGGAGACGGGTATGGCGGTGAACTTCTTGAGTTGCAGCAAGGGTGTGAAAGACCCTTTCGAAGTTCCAGAGGTTAGGTGTCATTAGTCTCCAGACGCCTCATCGGAAATAGGCCTCATCCTGCCTGGAAGGGAGAACTTCCTGGATTTTCTCGAGTTGCGGCAGGTGTTCTCGAGTTACGACGGGGACCTCAGGGACCCGCCCTGGTGGCCTCAGGAGAGGCCAGTCCCCATGCGAGTTGCTAGGGGGCCTCTCGGGATTCCTCTCCCGTCGATACCCGGGCCAAAAACCTTGTGTGGAGTCAGGGCCGGAACCGAGGATTCCTCTCACGGGCTGATATGGATCTTTGGGTACTTCTGGAGTCTCGCCAGGGGAGACAGGCCCCATCTCGAGTGGGGGCATGCACGTGCGCTTTCCTTCCAGGCTGTAGCAGCAATGTCACGCTTTCCATCGCGTGGATCAAAGGATCTGTGGTTTTTCCACAGGTTTGTCCCACGTGCCACCGTGGTGTGAGTCGATCCTCGGCGTGAAAGATGAGCCAGTGCAGGGCAAAGAGGTTCCTCTGGAATGGACTGAGACATCTGGGGGACTCTTGGAATGGTGGTACGACCATGGAGTTCCTCTCGCCTTTCCTGTTGAGAGTGCCTCCTCTTGAGATGCGACGGGAACGCCGGGAATTCTTTCCGTTGGAAGCAGGGAAAGGATCGCTCATCTCGAGCTAGGAGGGGGAAACGGGGCTCCTCTGGATGTGGGCGGGACCATCGTGCTTCCTCTAGAGTGGAGACGGGTATGGCGGTGAACTTCTTGAGTTGCAGCAAGGGTGTGAAAGACCTTTTCGAAGTTCCAGAGGTTAGGTGTCATTAGTCTCCAGACGCCTCATCGGAAATAGGCCTCATCTCGCCTGGAAGGGGGAACTTCCTGGATTTTCTCGAGTTGCGGCAGGTGCTCTCGAGTTACGACGGGGACCTCAGGGACCCGCCCTGATGGCCTCAGGAGAGGCCAGTCCCCATGCGAGTTGCTAGGGGGCCTCTCGGGATTACTCTCCCATCGATACCGGGGCCAAAAACCTTGTGTGGAGTCAGGGCCGGAAACGAGGATTCCTCTCAGGGGCTGACATGGATCTTTGGGTACTTCTGGAGTCTCCCCAGGGGAGTCAGGCCTCGTCTCGAGTCGGGGCATGCACGTGCACTTTCCTTCCAGGCTGTAGCAGCAATGTCACACTTCCCGTGGCGTGGATCAAAGGATCTGTGGATTTCCCTCGAGGCTTTCCCTCGAGGCTTTCCCACAGGGCTGTCCCACGTGCCACCGTGGTGTGAGTCGATCCTCGGCGTGAAAGATGAGCCAGTGCAGGGCAAAGAGATTTCTCTGGAATGGACTGAGACATCTGGGGGACTCTTGGAATGGTGGTACGACCATGGAGTTCCTCTCGCCTTTCCTGTTGAGAGTGCCTCCGCTTGAGATGCGACGGGAACGCCGGGAACTCTTTCCCATTGAAAGCAGGGAAAGGGTTCCTCATCTCGAGCTACGAGGGGGAAAGGGGGCTCCTCTGGATGTGGGCGGGACGATCGTGCTTCCTCTCCAGTGGAGACGGGTATGGCGGTGAACTTCTTGAGTTGCAGCAAGGGTGTGAAAGACCCTTTCGAAGTTCCAGAGGTTAGGTGTCATTAGTCTCCAGACGCCTCATCGGAAATAGGCCTCAACCTGCCTGGAAGGGAGAACTTCCTGGATTTTCTCGAGTTGCGGCAGGTGTTCTCGAGTTACGACGGGGACCTCAGGGACCCGCCCTGGTGGCCTCAGGAGAGGCCAGTCCCCATGCGAGTTGCTAGGGGGCCTCTCGGGATTCCTCTCCCGTCGATACCCGGGCCAAAAACCTTGTGTGGAGTCAGGGCCGGAAACGAGGATTCCTCTCACGGGCTGATATGGATCTTTGGGTACTTCTGGAGTCTCGCCAGGGGAGACAGGCCCCATCTCGAGTGGGGGCATGGACGTGCACTTTCCTTCCAGGCTGTAGCAGCAAAGTCACGCTTTCCATCGCGTGGATCAAAGGATCTGTGGTTTTTCCACAGGTTTGTCCCACGTGCCACCGTGGTGTGAGTCGATCCTCGGCGTGAAAGATGAGCCAGTGCAGGGCAAAGAGGTTCCTCTGGAATGGACTGAGACATCTGGGGGACTCTTGGAATGGTGGTACGACCATGGAGTTCCTCTCGCCTTTGCTGTTGAGAGTGCCTCCTCTTGAGATGGGACGGGAATACCGGGAATTCTTTCCCGTTGAAAGCAGGGAAAGGATTCCTCATCTCGAGCTACGAGGGGGAAACGGGGCTCCTCTGGATGTGGGCGGGACCATCGTGCTTCCTCTCGAGTGGAGACGGGTATGGCGGTGAACTTCTTGAGTTGCAGCAAGGGTGTGAAAGACCCTTTCGAAGTTCCAGAGGTTAGGTGTCATTAGTCTCCAGACGCCTCATCGGAAATAGGCCTCATCTCGCCTGGAAGGGAGAACTTCCTGGATTTTCTCGAGTTGCGGCAGGTGTTCTCGAGTTACGACGGGGACCTCAGGGACCCGCCCTGGTGGCCTCAGGAGAGGCCAGTCCCCATGCGACTTGCTAGGGGGCCTGTCGGGATTCCTCTCCCGTCGATACCGGGGCCAAAAACCTTGTGTGGAGTCAGGGCCGGAACCGAGGATTCCTCTCAGGGGCTGACATGGATCTTTGGGTATTTCTGGAGTCTCCCCATGGGAGTCAGGCCTCGTCTCGAGTGGGGGCATGCACGTGCGCTTTCCTTCCAGGCTGTAGCAGCAATGTCACGCTTCCTGTGGCGTGGATCAAAAGATCTGTGGTTTTCCCTCGAGGCTTTCCCTCGAGGCTTTCCCACAGGGCTGTCCCACGTGCCACCGTGGTGTGAGTCGATCCTCGGTGTGAAAGATGAGCCAGTGCAGGGCAAAGAGGTTCCTCTGGAATGGACTGGGACATCTGGGGGACTCTTGGAATGGTGGTAAGACCATGGAGTTCCTCTCGCCTTTGCTGTTGAGAGTGCCTCCTCTTGAGATGGGACGGGAATACCGGGAATTCTTTCCCGTTGAAAGCAGGGAAAGGATTCCTCATCTCGAGCTACGAGGGGGAAACGGGGCTCCTCTGGATGTGGGCGGGACCATCGTGCTTCCTCTCGAGTGGAGACGGGTATGGCGGTGAACTTCTTGAGTTGCAGCAAGGGTGTGAAAGACCCTTTCAAAGTTCCAGAGGTTAGGTGTCATTAGTCTCCAGACGCCTCATCGGAAATAGGCCTCATCTCGCCTGGAAGGGAGAACTTCCTGGATTTTCTCGAGTTGCGGCAGGTGTTCTCGAGTTACGACGGGGACCTCAGGGACCCGCCCTGGTGGCCTCAGGAGAGGCCAGTCCCCATGCGAGTTGCTAGGGGGCCTCTCGGGATTCCTCTCCCGTCGATACCCGGGCCAAAAACCTTGTGTGGAGTCAGGGCCGGAACCGAGGATTCCTCTCACGGGCTGATATGGATCTTTGGGTACTTCTGGAGTCTCGCCAGGGGAGACAGGCCTCATCTCGAGTGGGGACATGCACGTGAGCTTTCCTTCCAGGCTGTAGCAGCAATGTCACGCTTCCCATCGCGTGGATCAAAGGATCTGTGGTTTTCCCTCGAGGCTTTCCCTCGAGGCTTTCCCACAGGGCTGTCCCACGTGCCAGCGTGGTGTGAGTCGATCCTCGGCGTGAAACATGAGCCAGTGCAGGGCAAAGAGTTTCCTCTGGAATGGATTGAGACATCTGGGGGACTCTTGGAATGGTGGTACGACCATGGAGTTCCTCTCGCCTTTCCTGTTGAGAGTGCCTCCTCTTGAGATGCGACGGGAACGCCGGGAATTCTTTCCCGTTGAAAGCAGGGAAAGGATCGCTCATCTCGAGCTAGGAGGGGGAAAGGGGGCTCCTCTGGGTGTGGGCGGGACCATCGTGCTTCCTCTCGAGTGGAGACGGGTATGGCGGTGAACTTCTTGAGTTGCAGCAAGGGTGTGAAAGACCCTTTCGAAGTTCCAGAGGTTAGGTGTCATTAGTCTCCAGACGCCTGATCGGAAATAGGCCTCATCTCGCCTGGAAGGGAGAACTTCCTGGATTTTCTCGAGTTGCGGCAGGTGTTCTCGAGTTACGACGGGGACCTCAGGGACCCGCCCTGGTGGCCTCAGGAGAGGCCAGTCCCCATGCGACTTGCTAGGGGGCCTCTCGGGATTCCTCTCCCGTCGATACCGGGGCCAAAAACCTTGTGTGGAGTCAGGGCCGGAACCGATGATTCCTCTCAGCGGCTGACATGGATCTTTGGGTACTTCTGGAGTCTCCCCAGGGGAGTCAGGCCTCGTCTCGAGTGGGGGCATGCACGTGCGCTTTCCTTCAAGGCTGTAGCAGGAATGTCACGCTTCCCGTGGCGTGAATCAAACGATCTGTGGTTTTCCCTCGAGGCTTTCCCTCGAGGCTTTCCCACAGGGCTGTCCCACGTGCCACCGTGGTGTGAGTCGATCCTCGGTGTGAAAGATGAGCCAGTGCAGGGCAAAGAGGTTCCTCTGGAATGGACTGAGACATCTGGGGGACTCTTGGAATGGTGGTACGACCTTGGAGTTCCTCTCGCCTTTCCTGTTGAGAGTGCCTCCTCTTGAGATGCGACGGGAGCTCCGGGAAATCTTTCCCGTTGAAAGCAGGGAAAGGATCCCTCATCTCGAGCTACGAGGGGGAAACGGGGCTCCTCTGGATGTGGGCGGGACCATCGTGCTTCCTCTCGAGTGGAGACGGGTATGGCGGTGAACTTCTTGAGTTGCAGCAAGGGTGTGAAAGACCCTTTCGAAGTTCCAGAGGTTAGGTGTCATTAGTCTCCAGACGCCTGATCGGAAATAGGCCTCATCTCGCCTGGAAGGGAGAACTTCCTGGATTTTCTCGAGTTGAGGCAGGTGTTCTCGAGTTACGACGGGGACCTCAGGGACCCGCCCTGGTGGCCTCAGGAGAGGCCAGTCCCCATGCGAGTTGCTAGGGGCCCTCTCGGGATTCCTCTCCCGTCGATACCGGGGCCAAAAACCTTGTGTGGTGTCAGGGCCGGAACCGAGGATTTCTCTCAGGGGCTGACATGGATCTTTGGGTACTTCTGGAGTCTCCCCAGGGGAGTCAGGCCTTGTCTCGAGTCGGGGCATGCACGTGCGCTTTCCTTCCAGGCTGTAGCAGCAATGTCACGCTTCCCGTGGCGTGGATCAAAGGATCTGTGGTTTTCCCTCGAGGCTTTCCCTCGAGGCTTTCCCACAGGGCTGTCCCACGTGCCACCGTGGTGTTAGTCGATCCTCGGTGTGAAAGATGAGCCAGTGCAGGGCAAAGAGGTTCCTCTGGAATGGACTGAGACATCTGGGGGACTCTTGGAATGGTGGTAAGACCATGGAGTTCCTCTCGCCTTTGCTGTTGAGAGTGCCTCCTCTTGAGATGGGACGGGAATACCGGGAATTCTTTCCCGTTGAAAGCAGGGAAAGGATTCCTCATCTCGAGCTACGAGGGGGAAACGGGGCTCCTCTGGATGTGGGCGGGACCACCGTGCTTCCTCTCGAGTGGAGACGGGTATGGCGGTGAACTTCTTGAGTTGCAGCAAGGGTATGAAAGACCCTTTCGAAGTTCCAGAGGTTAGGTGTCATTAGTCTCCAGACGCCTCATCGGAAATAGGCCTCATCTCGCCTGGAAGGGTGAACTTCCTGGATTTTCTCGAGTTGCGGCAGGTGTTCTCGAGTTACGACGGGGACCTCAGGGACCCGCCCTGGTGGCCTCAGGAGAGGCCAGTCCCCATTCGTCTTGCTAGGGGGCCTCTCGGGATTCCTCTCCCTTCGATACCGGGGCCAAAAACCTTGTTTGGAGTTAGGGCCGGAACCGAGGATTCCTTTCAGGGGCTGATATGGATCTTTGGGTACTTCTGGAGTCTCGCCAGGGGAGACAGGCCTCATCTCGAGTGGGGGCATGCACGTGCGCTTTCGTTCCAGGCTGTAGCAGCAATGTCACGCATCCCGTGGCGTGGATCAAAGGATCTGTGGTTTTCCCTCGAGGCTTTCCCTCGAGGCTTTCCCACAGGGCTGTCCCACGTGCCACCGTGGTGTGAGTCGATCCTCGGTGTGAAAGATGAGCCAGTGCAGGGCAAAGAGGTTCCTCTGGAATGGACTGAGACATCTGGGGGACTCTTGAAATGGTGGTACGACCATGCAGTTCCTCTCGCCTTTCCTGTTGAGAGTGCCTCCTCTTGAGATGCGACGGGAACGCCGGGAATTCTTTCCCGTTGAAAGCAGGGAAAGGATCCCTCATCTCGAGCTACGAGGGGGAAACGGGGCTCCTCTGGATGTGGGCGGGACCATCGTGCTTCCTCTCGAGTGGAGACGGGTATGGCGGTGAACTTCTTGAGTTGCAGCAAGGGTGTGAAAGACCCTTTCGAAGTTCCAGAGGTTAGGTGTCATTAGTCTCCAGACGCCTCATCGGAAATAGGCCTCATCTCGCCTGGAAGGGGGAACTTCCTGGAATTTCTCGAGTTGTGGCAGGTGTTCTCGAGTTACGACGGGGACCTCAGGGACCCGCCCTGGAGGCCTCAGGAGAGGCCAGTCCCCATGCGAGTTGCTAGGGGGCCTCTCGGGATTCCTCTCCCGTCGATACCGGGGCCAAAAACCTTGTGTGGATTCAGGGCCGGAAACGAGGATTCCTCTCAGGGGCTGACATGGATCTTTGGGTACTTCTCGAGTCTCCCCAGGGGAGTCAGGCCTCGGCTCGAGTGGGGGCATGCACTTGCGCTTTCCTTCCAGGCTGTAGCAGCAATGTCACGCTTCCCATCGCGTGGATCAAAGGATCTGTGGTTTTCCCTCGAGGCTTTCCCTCGAGGCTTTCCCACAGGGCTGTCCCACGTGCCACCGTGGTGTGAGTCGATCCTCGGCGTGAAAGATGAGCCAGTGCAGGGCAAAGAGTTTCCTCTGGAATGGACTGAGACATCTGGGGGACTCTTGGAATGGTGGTACGACCATGGAGTTCCTCTCGCCTTTGCTGTTGAGAGTGCCTCCTCTTGAGATGGGACGGGAATACCGGGAATTCTTTCCCGTTGAAAGCAGGGAAAGGATTCCTCATCTCGAGCTACGAGGGGGAAACGGGGCTCCTCTGGATGTGGGCGGGACCATCGTGCTTCCTCTCGAGTGGAGACGGGTATGGCGGTGAACTTCTTGAGTTGCAGCAAGGGTGTGAAAGACCCTTTCGAAGTTCCAGAGGTTAGGTGTCATTAGTCTCCAGACGCCTCATCGGAAATAGGCCTCATCTCGCCTGGAAGGGAGAACTTCCTGGATTTTCTCGAGTTGCGGCAGGTGTTCTCGAGTTACGACGGGGACCTCAGGGACCCGCCCTGGTGGCCTCAGGAGAGGCCAGTCCCCATGCGAGTTGCTAGGGGGCCTCTCGGGATTCCTCTCCCGTCGATACCCGGGCCAAAAACCTTGTGTGGTGTCAGGGCCGGAACCGAGGATTCCTCTCACGGGCTGATATGGATCTTTGGGTACTTCTGGAGTCTCGCCAGGGGAGACAGGCCTCATCTCGAGTGGGGACATGCACGTGAGCTTTCCTTCCAGGCTGTAGCAGCAATGTCACGCTTCCCATCGCGTGGATCAAAGGATCTGTGGTTTTCCCTCGAGGCTTTCCCTCGAGGCTTTCCCACAGGGCTGTCCCACGTGCCAGCGTGGTGTGAGTCGATCCTCGGCGTGAAACATGAGCCAGTGCAGGGCAAAGAGTTTCCTCTGGAATGGATTGAGACATCTGGGGGACTCTTGGAATGGTGGTACGACCATGGAGTTCCTCTCGCCTTTCCTGTTGAGAGTGCCTCCTCATGAGATGCGACGGGAACGCCGGGAATTCTTTCCCGTTGAAAGCAGGGAAAGGATCGCTCATCTCGAGCTAGGAGGGGGAAACGGGGCTCCTCTGGGTGTGGGCGGGACCATCGTGCTTCCTCTCGAGTGGAGACGGGTATGGCGGTGAACTTCTTGAGTTGCAGCAAGGGTGTGAAAGACCCTTTCGAAGTTCCAGAGTTTAGGTGTCATTAGTCTCCAGACGCCTGATCGGAAATAGGCCTCATCTCGCCTGGAAGGGAGAACTTCCTGGATTTTCTAGAGTTGCGGCAGGTGTTCTCGAGTTACGACGGGGACCTCAGGGACCCGCCCTGGTGGCCTCAGGAGAGGCCAGTCCCCATGCGAGTTGCTAGGGGGCCTCTCGGGATTCCTCTCCCGTCGATACCGGGGCCAAAAACCTTGTGTGGAGTCAGGGCCGGAACCGAGGATTCCTCTCAGGGGCTGACATGGATCTTTGGGTACTTCTGGAGTCTCCCCAGGGGAGTCAGGCCTCGTCTCGAGTGGGGGCATTCACGTGCGCTTTCCTTCAAGGCTGTAGCAGGAATGTCACGCTTCCCGTGGCGTGAATCAAACGATCTGTGGTTTTCCCTCGAGGCTTTCCCTCGAGGCTTTCCCACAGGGCTGTCCCACGTGCCACCGTGGTGTGAGTCGATCCTCGGTGTGAAAGATGAGCCGGTGCAGGGCAAAGAGGTTCCTCTGGAATGGACTGAGACATCTGGGGGACTCTTGGAATGGTGGTACGACCTTGGAGTTCCTCTCGCCTTTCCTGTTGAGAGTGCCTCCTCTTGAGATGCGACGGGAACTCCGGGAAATCTTTCCCGTTGAAAGCAGGGAAAGGATCCCTCATCTCGAGCTACGAGGGGGAAACGGGGCTCCTCTGGATGTGGGCGGGACCATCGTGCTTCCTCTCGAGTGGAGACGGGTATGGCGGTGAACTTCTTGAGTTGCAGCAAGGGTGTGAAAGACCCTTTCGAAGTTCCAGAGGTTAGGTGTCATTAGTCTCCAGACGCCTCATCGGAAATAGGCCTCATCTCGCCTGGAAGGGAGAACTTCCTGGATTTTCTCGAGTTGCGGCAGGTGTTCTCGAGTTACGACGGGGACCTCAGGGACCCGCCCTGGTGGCCTCAGGAGAGGCCAGTCCCCATGCGAGTTGCTAGGGGGCCTCTCGGGATTCCTCTCCCGTCGATACCCGGGCCAAAATCCTTGTGTGGTGTCAGGGCCGGAACCGAGGATTCCTCTCACGGGCTGATATGGATCTTTGGGTACTTCTGGAGTCTCGCCAGGGGAGACAGGCCTCATCTCGAGTGGGGACATGCACGTGAGCTTTCCTTCCAGGCTGTAGCAGCAATGTCACGCTTCCCATCGCCTGGATCAAAGGATCTGTGGTTTTCCCTCGAGGCTTTCCCTCGAGGCTTTCCCACAGGGCTGTCCCACGTTCCAGCGTGGTGTGAGTCGATCCTCGGCGTGAAACATGAGCCAGTGCAGGGCAAAGAGTTTCCTCTGGAATGGATTGAGACATCTGGGGGACTCTTGGAATGGTGGTACGACCATGGAGTTCCTCTCGCCTTTCCTGTTGAGAGTGCCTCCTCTTGAGATGCGACGGGAACGCCGGGAATTCTTTCCCGTTGAAAGCAGGGAAAGGATCGCTCATCTCGAGCTAGGAGGGGGAAACGGGGCTCCTCTGGGTGTGGGCGGGACCATCGTGCTTCCTCTCGAGTGGAGACGGGTATGGCGGTGAACTTCTTGAGTTGCAGCAAGGGTGTGAAAGACCCTTTCGAAGTTCCAGAGTTTAGGTGTCATTAGTCTCCAGACGCCTGATCGGAAATAGGCCTCATCTCGCCTGGAAGGGAGAACTTCCTGGATTTTCTCGAGTTGCGGCAGGTGTTCTCGAGTTACGACGGGGACCTCAGGGACCCGCCCTGGTGGCCTCAGGAGAGGCCAGTCCCCATGCGACTTGCTAGGGGGCCTCTCGGGATTCCTCTCCCGTCGATACCGGGGCCAAAAACCTTGTGTGGAGTCAGGGCCGGAACCGAGGATTCCTCTCAGGGGCTGACATGGATCTTTGGGTACTTCTGGAGTCTCCCCAGGGGAGTCAGGCCTCGTCTCGAGTGGGGGCATGCACGTGCGCTTTCCTTCAAGGCTGTAGCAGCAATGTCACGCTTCCCGTGGCGTGAATCAAACGATCTGTGGTTTTCCCTCGAGGCTTTCCCTCGAGGCTTTCCCACAGGGCTGTCCCACGTGCCACCGTGGTGTGAGTCGATCCTCGCCGTGAAAGATGAGCCAGTGCAGGGCAAAGAGGTTCCTCTGGAATGGACTGAGACATCTGGGGGACTCTTGAAATGGTGGTACGACCATGCAGTTCCTCTCGCCTTTCCTGTTGAGAGTGCCTCCTCTTGAGATGCGACGGGAACGCCGGGAATTCTTTCCCGTTGAAAGCAGGGAAAGGATCCCTCATCTCGAGCTACGAGGGGGAAACGGGGCTCCTCTGGATGTGGGCGGGACCAGCGTGCTTCCTCTCGAGTGGAGACGGGTATGGCGGTGAACTTCTTGAGTTGCAGCAAGGGTGTGAAAGACCCTTTCGAAGTTCCAGAGGTTAGGTGTCATTAGTCTCCAGACGCCTCATCGGAAATAGGCCTCATCTCGCCTGGAAGGGAGAACTTCCTGGAATTTCTCGAGTTGTGGCAGGTGTTCTCGAGTTACGACGGGGACCTCAGGGACCCGCCCTGGTGGCCTCAGGAGAGGCCAGTCCCCATGCGAGTTGCTAGGCGGCCTCTCGGGATTCCTCTCCCGTCGATACCGGGGCCAAAAAACTTGTGTGGCGTCAGGGCCGGAACCGAGGATTCCTCTCAGGGGCTGACATGGATCTTTGGGTATTTCTGGAGTCTCCCCAGGGGAGTCAGGCCTCGTCTCGAGTCTGGGCATGCACGTGCACTTTCCTTCCAGGCTGTAGCAGCAATGTCACGCTTCCCGTCGCGTGGATCAAAGGATCTGTGGTTTTCCCTCGAGGCTTTCCCTAGAGGCTTTCCCACAGGGCTGTCCCACGTGCCACCGTGGTGTGAGTCGATCCTCGGCGTGAAAGATGAGCCAGTGCAGGGCAAAGAGGTTCCTCTGGAATGGACTGAGACATCTGGGGGACTCTTGGAATGGTGGTACGACCATGGAGTTCCTCTCGCCTTTCCTGTTGAGAGTGCCTCCGCTTGAGATGCGACGGGAACGCCGGGAATTCTTTCCCATTGAAAGCAGGGAAAGGATTCCTCATCTCGAGCTACGAGGGGGAAAGGGGGCTCCTCTGGATGTGGGCGGGACCATCGTGCTTCCTCTCGAGTGGAGACGGGTATGGCGGTGAACTTCTTGAGTTGCAGCAAGGGTGTGAAAGACCCTTTCGAAGTTCCAGAGGTTAGGTGTCATTAGTCTCCAGACGCCTCATCGGAAATAGGCCTCATCTCGCCTGGAAGGGAGAACTTCCTGGATTTTCTCGAGTTGCGGCAGGTGTTCTCGAGTTACGACGGGGACCTCAGGGACCCGCCCTGGTGGCCTCAGGAGAGGCCAGTCCCCATGCGAGTTGCTAGGGGGCCTCTCGGGATTCCTCTCCCGTGGATACCCGGGCCAAAAACCTTGTGTGGTGTCAGGGCCGGAACCGAGGATTCCTCTCACGGGCTGATATGGATCTTTGGGTACTTCTGGAGTCTCGCCAGGGGAGACAGGCCTCATCTCGAGTGGGGACATGCACGTGAGCTTTCCTTCCAGGCTGTAGCAGCAATGTCACGCTTCCCATCGCCTGGATCAAAGGATCTGTGGTTTTCCCTCGAGGCTTTCCCTCGAGGCTTTCCCACAGGGCTGTCCCACGTTCCAGCGTGGTGTGAGTCGATCCTCGGCGTGAAACATGAGCCAGTGCAGGGCAAAGAGTTTCCTCTGGAATGGATTGAGACATCTGGGGGACTCTTGGAATGGTGGTACGACCATGGAGTTCCTCTCGCCTTTCCTGTTGAGAGTGCCTCCTCTTGAGATGCGACGGGAACGCCGGGAATTCTTTCCCGTTGAAAGCAGGGAAAGGATCGCTCATCTCGAGCTAGGAGGGGGAAACGGGGCTCCTCTGGGTGTGGGCGGGACCATCGTGCTTCCTCTCGAGTGGAGACGGGTATGGCGGTGAACTTCTTGAGTTGCAGCAAGGGTGTGAAAGACCCTTTCGAAGTTCCAGAGTTTAGGTGTCATTAGTCTCCAGACGCCTGATCGGAAATAGGCCTCATCTCGCCTGGAAGGGAGAACTTCCTGGATTTTCTCGAGTTGCAGCAGGTGTTCTCGAGTTACGACGGGGACCTCAGGGACCCGCCCTGGTGGCCTCAGGAGAGGCCAGTCCCCATGCGACTTGCTAGGGGGCCTCTCGGGATTCCTCTCCCGTCGATACCGGGGCCAAAAACCTTGTGTGGAGTCAGGGCCGGAACCGAGGATTCCTCTCAGGGGCTGACATGGATCTTTGGGTACTTCTGGAGTCTCCCCAGGGGAGTCAGGCCTCGTCTCGAGTGGGGGCATGCACGTGCGCTTTCCTTCAAGGCTGTAGCAGCAATGTCACGCTTCCCGTGGCGTGAATCAAACGATCTGTGGTTTTCCCTCGAGGCTTTCCCTCGAGGCTTTCCCACAGGGCTGTCCCACGTGCCACCGTGGTGTGAGTCGATCCTCGCCGTGAAAGATGAGCCAGTGCAGGGCAAAGAGGTTCCTCTGGAATGGACTGAGACATCTGGGGGACTCTTGAAATGGTGGTACGACCATGCAGTTCCTCTCGCCTTTCCTGTTGAGAGTGCCTCCTCTTGAGATGCGACGGGAACGCCGGGAATTCTTTCCCGTTGAAAGCAGGGAAAGGATCCCTCATCTCGAGCTACGAGGGGGAAACGGGGCTCCTCTGGATGTGGGCGGGACCAGCGTGCTTCCTCTCGAGTGGAGACGGGTATGGCGGTGAACTTCTTGAGTTGCAGCAAGGGTGTGAAAGACCCTTTCG
Organism: Capricornis sumatraensis; assembly: GCF_032405125.1. NCBI lineage: Eukaryota > Metazoa > Chordata > Mammalia > Artiodactyla > Bovidae > Capricornis > Capricornis sumatraensis. The sequence goes on from NW_027184612.1 coordinate 7,200,691, forward strand.
AAGTTCCAGAGGTTAGGTGTCATTAGTCTCCAGACGCCTCATCGGAAATAGGCCTCATCTCGCCTGGAAGGGAGAACTTCCTGGAATTTCTCGAGTTGTGGCAGGTGTTCTCGAGTTACGACGGGGACCTCAGGGACCCGCCCTGGTGGCCTCAGGAGAGGCCAGTCCCCATGCGAGTTGCTAGGCGGCCTCTCGGGATTCCTCTCCCGTCGATACCGGGGCCAAAAAACTTGTGTGGAGTCAGGGCCGGAACCGAGGATTCCTCTCAGGGGCTGACATGGATCTTTGGGTATTTCTGGAGTCTCCCCAGGGGAGTCAGGCCTCGTCTCGAGTCTGGGCATGCACGTGCACTTTCCTTCCAGGCTGTAGCAGCAATGTCACGCTTCCCGTCGCGTGGATCAAAGGATCTGTGGTTTTCCCTCGAGGCTTTCCCTAGAGGCTTTCCCACAGGGCTGTCCCACGTGCCACCGTGGTGTGAGTCGATCCTCGGCGTGAAAGATGAGCCAGTGCAGGGCAAAGAGGTTCCTCTGGAATGGACTGAGACATCTGGGGGACTCTTGGAATGGTGGTACGACCATGGAGTTCCTCTCGCCTTTCCTGTTGAGAGTGCCTCCGCTTGAGATGCGACGGGAACGCCGGGAATTCTTTCCCATTGAAAGCAGGGAAAGGATTCCTCATCTCGAGCTACGAGGGGGAAAGGGGGCTCCTCTGGATGTGGGCGGGACGATCGTGCTTCCTCTCGAGTGGAAACGGGTATGGCGGTGAACTTCTTGAGTTGCAGCAAGGGTGTGAAAGACCCTTTCGAAGTTCCAGAGGTTAGGTGTCATTAGTCTCCAGACGCCTCATCGGAAATAAGCCTCATGTCGCCTGGAAGGGGGAACTTCCTGGAATTTCTCGAGTTGCGGCTGGTGTTCTCGAGTTACGACGGGGACCTCAGGGACCCGCCCTGGAGGCCTCAGGAGAGGCCAGTCCCCATGCGAGTTGCTAGGGGGCCTCTCGGGATTCCTCTCCCGTCGATACCGGGGCCAAAAACCTTGTGTGGATTCAGGGCCGGAAACGAGGATTCCTCTCAGGGGCTGACATGGATCTTTGGGTACTTCTCGAGTCTCCCCAGGGGAGTCAGGCCTCGTCTCGAGTGGGCGCATGCACTTGCGCTTTCCTTCCAGGCTGTAGCAGCAATGTCACGCTTCCCATCGCGTGGATCAAAGGATCTGTGGTTTTCCCACAGGGCTCTCCCACGAGCCACCGTGGTGTGAGTCGATCCTCGGCGTGAAAGATGAGCCAGTGCAGGGCAAAGAGGTTCCTCTGGACTGGACTGAGACATCTGGGGGACTCTTGGAATGGTGGTACAACCATGGAGTTCCTCTCGCCTTTCCTGTTGAGAGTGCCTCCTCTTGAGATGCGACGGGAACGCCGGGAATTCTTTCCCGTTGAAAGCAGGGAAAGGATTCCTCATCTCGAGCTACGAGGGGGAAACGGGGCTCCTCTGGATGTGGGCGGGACCATCGTGCTTCCTCTAGAGTGGAGACGGGTATGGCGGTGAACTTCTTGAGTTGCAGCAAGGGTGTGAAAGACCCTTTCGAAGTTCCAGAGGTTAGGTGTCATTAGTCTCCAGACGCCTCATCGGAAATAGGCCTCATCTCGCCTGGAAGGGAGAACTTCCTGGATTTTCTCGAGTTGCGGCAGGTGTTCTCGAGTTACGACGGGGACCTCAGGGACCCGCCCTCGTGGCCTCAGGAGAGGCCAGTCCCCATGCGAGTTGCTAGGGGGCCTCTCGGGATTCCTCTCCCGTCGATACCGGGGCCAAAAACCTTGTGTGGCGTCATGGCCGGAACCGAGGATTCCTCTCAGGGGCTGATATGGATCTTTGGGTACTTCTGTAGTCTCGCCAGGGGAGACAGGCCTCGTCTCGAGTGGGGGCATGCACGTGCACTTTCCTTCCAGGCTGTAGCAGCAATGTCACGCCTCCCGTCGCATGGATAAAAGGATCTGTGGTTTTCCCTCGAGGCTTTCCCTCGAGGCTTTCCCACAGGGCTGTCCCACGTGCCACCGTGGTGTGAGTCGATCCTCGGCGTGAAAGATGAGCCAGTGCAGGGCAAAGAGTTTCCTCTGGAATGGACTGAGACATCTGGGGGACTCTTGGAATGGTGGTACGACCATGGAGTTCCTCTCGCCTTTGCTGTTGAGAGTGCCTCCTCTTGAGATGGGACGGGAATATCGGGAATTCTTTCCCGTTGAAAGCAGGGAAAGGATTCCTCATCTCGAGCTAGGAGGGGGAAACGGGGCTCCTCTGGATGTGGGCGGGACCATCGTGCTTCCTCTCGAGTGGAGACGGGTATGTCGGTGAACTTCTTGAGTTGCAGCAAGGGTGTGAAAGACCCTTTCGAAGTTCCAGAGGTTAGGTGTCATTAGTCTCCAGACGCCTCATCGGAAATAGGCCTCATCTCGCCTGGAAGGGAGAACTTCCTGGATTTTCTCGAGTTGCGGCAGGTGTTCTCGAGTTATGACGGGGACCTCAGGGACCCGCCCTGGTGGCCTCAGGAGAGGCCAGTCCCCATGCGAGTTGCTAGGGGGCCTCTCGGGATTCCTCTCCCGTCGATACCGGGGCCAAAAACCTTGTGTGGAGTCAGGGCCGGAACCGAGGATTCCTCTCAGGGGCTGACATGGATCTGTGGGTACTTCTGGAGTCTCCCCATGGGAGTCAGGCCTCGTCTCGAGTGGGGGCATGCACGTGCGCTTTCCTTCCAGGCTGTAGCAGCAATGTCACGCTTCCCGTCGCGTGGATCAAAGGATCTGTGGTTTTCCCTCGAGGCTTTCCCTCGAGGCTTTCCCACAGGGCTGTCCCACGTGACACCGTGGTGTGAGTCGATCCTCGGCGTGAAAGATGAGCCAGTGCAGGGCAAAGAGGTTCCTCTGGAATGGACTGAGACATCTGGGGGACTCTTGGAATGGTGGTACGACCATGGAGTTCCTCTCGCCTTTCCTGTTGAGAGTGCCTCCTCTTGAGATGCGACGGGAACGCCGGGAATTCTTTCCCGTTGAAAGCAGGGAAAGGATCCCTCATCTCGAGCTACGAGGGGGAAACGTGGCTCCTCTGGATGTGGGCGGGACCATCCTGCTTCCTCTCGAGTGGAGACGGGTGTGGCGGTGAACTTCTTGAGTTGCAGCAAGGGTGTGAAAGACCCTTTCGAAGTTCCAGAGGTTAGGTGTCATTAGTCTCCAGACGCCTCATCGGAAATAGGCCTCATCTCGCCTGGAAGGGGGAACTTCCTGGAATTTCTCGAGTTGTGGCAGGTGTTCTCGAGTTACGACGGGGACCTCAGGGACCCGCCCTGGTGGCCTCAGGATATGACAGTCCCCATGCGAGTTGCCCGGGGGCCTCTCGGGATTCCTCTCCCGTCGATACCGGGTCCAAAAACCTTGTGTGGAGTCAGGGCCTGAACCGAGGATTCCTCTCAGGGGCTGACATGGATCATTGGGTACTTCTGGAGTCTCCCCAGGGGAGTCAGGCCTCGTCTCGAGTCGGGGCATGCACGTGCACTTTCCTTCCAGGCTGTAGCAGCAATGTCACGCTTCCCGTGGCGTGGATCAAAGGATCTGTGGTTTTCCCTCGAGGCTTTCCCTCGAGGCTTTCCCACAGGGCTGTCCCACGTGCCACCGTGGTGTGAGTCGATCCTCGGCGTGAAAGATGAGCCAGTGCAGGGCAAAGAGGTTCCTCTGGAATGGACTGAGACATCTGGGGGACTCTTGGAATGGTGGTACGACCATGGAGTTCCTTTCGCCTTTCCTGTTGAGAGTGCCTCCGCTTGAGATGCGACGGGAACGCCGGGAATTCTTTCCCATTGAAAGCAGGGAAAGGATTCCTCATCTCGAGCTACGAGGGGGAAAGGGGGCTCCTCTGGATGTGGGCGGGACGATCGTGCTTCCTCTCGAGTGGAGACGGGTATGGCGGTGAACTTCTTGAGTTGCAGCAAGGGTGTGAAAGACCCTTTCGAAGTTCCAGAGGTTAGGTGTCATTAGTCTCCAGACGCCTCATCGGAAATAGGCCTCATCTCGCCTGGAAGGGGGAACTTCCTGGAATTTCTCGAGTTGTGGCAAGTGTTCTCGAGTTACGACGTGGACCTCAGGGACCCGCCCTGTTGGCCTCAGGAGAGGCCAGTCCCCATGCCAGTTGCTAGGGGGCCTCTCGGGATTCCTCTCCCGTCGATACCGGGGCCAAAAACCTTGTGTGGAGTCAGGGCCGGAACCGAGGATTCCTCTCACGGGCTGACATGGATCTTTGGGTACTTCTGGAGTCTCCCCAGGGGAGTCAGGCCTCGTCTCGAGTCGGGGCATGCACGTGCACTTTCCTTCCAGGCTGTAGCAGCAATGTCACGCTTCCCGTGGCGTGGATCAAAGGATCTGTGGTTTTCCCTCGAGGCTTTCCCTCGAGGCTTTCCCACAGGGCTGTCCCACGTGCCACCGTGGTGTGAGTCGATCCTCGGCATGAAAGATGAGCCAGTGCAGGGCATAGAGCTTCCTCTGGAATGGACTGAGACATCTGGGGGACTCTTGGAATGGTGGTACGACCATGGAGTTCCTCTCGCCTATCCTGTTGAGAGTGCCTCCGCTTGAGATGCGACGGGAACGCCGGGAACTCTTTCCCATTGAAAGCAGGGAAAGGATTCCTCATCTCGAGCTACGAGGGGGAAAGGGGGCTCCTCTGGATGTGGGCGGGACGATCGTGCTTCCTCTCGAGTGGAGACGGGTATGGCGGTGAACTTCTTGAGTTGCAGCAAGGGTGTGAAAGACCCTTTCGAAGTTCCAGAGGTTAGGTGTCATTAGTCTCCAGACGCCTCATCGGAAATAGGCCTCATCCTGCCTGGAAGGGAGAACTTCCTGGATTTTCTCGAGTTGCGGCAGGTGTTCTCGAGTTACGACGGGGACCTCAGGGACCCGCCCTGGTGGCCTCAGGAGAGGCCAGTCCCCATGCAAGTTGCTAGGGGGCCTCTCGGGATTCCTCTCCCGTCGATACCCGGGCCAAAAACCTTGTGTGCAGTCAGGGCCGGAACCGAGGATTCCTCTCACGGGCTGACATGGATCTTTGGGTACTTCTGGAGTCTCGCCAGGGGAGACAGGCCTCATCTCGAGTGGGGGCATGCACGTGCGCTTTCCTTCCAGGCTGTAGCAGCAATGTCACGCTTCCCATCGCGTGGATCAAAGGATCTGTGGTTTTCCCTCGAGGCTTTCCCTCGAGGCTTCCCACAGGGCTGTCCCACGTGCCACCGTGGTGTGAGTCGATCCTCGGCGTGAAAGATGAGCCAGTGCAGGGCAAAGAGGTTCCTCTGGAATGGACTGAGACATCTGCGGGATTCTTGGAATGGTGGTACGACCATGGAGTTCCTCTCGCCTTTCCTGTTGAGAGTGCCTCCTCTTGAGATGCGACGGGAACGCCGGGAATTCTTTCCCGTTGAAAGCAGGGAAAGGATCGCTGATCTCGAGCTAGTAGGGGGAAACGGGGTTCCTCTTGATGTGGGCGGGACCATCGTGCTTCCTCTCGAGTGGAGACAGGTATGGCGGTGAACTTCTTGAGTTGCAGCAAGGGTGTGAAAGACCCTTTCGAAGTTCCAGAGTTTAGGTGTCATTAGTCTCCAGACGTCTCATCGGAAATAGGCCTCATCTCGCCTGGAAGGGAGAACTTCCTGGATTTTCTCGAGTTGCGGCAGGTGTTCTCGAGTTACGACGGGGACCTCAGGGACCCGCCATGGTGGCCTCAGGAGAGGCCAGTCCCCATGCGAGTTGCTAGGGGGCCTCTCGGGATTCCTCTCCCGTCGATACCGGGGCCAAAAACCTTGTGTGGAGTCAGGGCCGGAACCGAGGATTCCTCTCACGGGCTGACATGGATCTTTGGGTACTTCTGGAGTCTCCCCAGGGGAGTCAGGCCTCGTCTCGAGTCGGGGCATGCACGTTCACTTTCCTTCCAGGCTGTAGCAGCAATGTCACGCTTCCCGTGGCGTGGATCAAAGGATCTGTGGTTTTCCCTCGAGGCTTACCCTCGAGGCTTTCCCACAGGGCTGTCCCACGTGCCACCGTGGTGTGAGTCGATCCTCGGCGTGAAAGATGAGCCAGTGCAGGGCAAAGAGCTTCCTCTGGAATGGACTGAGACATCTGGGGGACTCTTGGAATGGTGGTACGACCATGGAGTTCCTCTCGCCTTTCCTGTTGAGAGTGCCTCCGCTTGAGATGCGACGGGAACGCCGGAAACTCTTTCCCATTGAAAGCAGGGAAAGGATTCCTCATCTCGAGCTACGAGGGGGAAAGGGGGCTCCTCTGGATGTGGGCGGGACGATCGTGCTTCCTCTCGAGTGGAGACGGGTATGGCGGTGAACTTCTTGAGTTGCAGCAAGGGTGTGAAAGACCCTTTCGAAGTTCCAGAGGTTAGGTGTCATTAGTCTCCAGACGCCTCATCGGAAATAGGCCTCATCCTGCCTGGAAGGGAGAACTTCCTGGATTTTCTCGAGTTGCGGCAGGTGTTCTCGAGTTACGACGGGGACCTCAGGGACCCGCCCTGGTGGCCTCAGGAGAGGCCAGTCCCCATGCGAGTTGCTAGGGGGCCTCTCGGGATTCCTCTCCCGTCGATACCCGGGCCAAAAACCTTGTGTGGAGTCAGGGCCGGAACCGAGGATTCCTCTCACGTGCTGATATGGATCTTTGGGTACTTCTGGAGTCTCGCCAGGGGAGACAGGCCTCATCTCAAGTGGGGGCATGCACGTGCGCTTTCCTTCAAGGCTGTAGCAGCAATGTCACGCTTCCCGTGGCGTGAATCAAACGATCTGTGGTTTTCCCTTGAGGCTTTCCCTCGAGGCTTTCCCACAGGGCTGTCCCACGTGCCACCGTGGTGTGAGTCGATCCTCGGCGTGAAAGATGAGCCAGTGCAGGGCAAAGAGGTTCCTCTGGAATGGACTGAGACATCTGGGGGACTCTTGGAATGGTGGTACGACAATGGAGTTCCTCTCGCCTTTCCTGTTGAGAGTGCCTCCTCTTGAGATGCGACGGGAACGGCGGGAATTCTTTCCCATTGAAAGCAGGGAAAGGATTCCTCATCTCGAGCTACGAGGGGGAAAGGGGGCTCCTCTGGATGTGGGCGGGACGATCGTGCTTCCTCTCGAGTGGAGACGGGTATGGCGGTGAACTTCTTGAGTTGCAGCAAGGGTGTGAAAGACCCTTTCGAAGTTCCAGAGGTTAGGTGTCATTAGTCTCCAGACGCCTCATCGGAAATAGGCCTCATCCTGCCTGGAAGGGAGAACTTCCTGGATTTTCTCGAGTTGCGGCAGGTGTTCTCGAGTTACGACGGGGACCTCAGGGACCCGCCCTGGTGGCCTCAGGAGAGGCCAGTCCCCATGCGAGTTGCTAGGGGGCCTCTCGGGATTCCTCTCCCGTCGATACCCGGGCCAAAAACCTTGTGTGGAGTCAGGGCCGGAACCGAGGATTCCTCTCACGGGCTGATATGGATCTTTGGGTACTTCTGGAGTCTCGCCAGGGGAGACAGGCCCCATCTCGAGTGGGGGCATGCACGTGCGCTTTCCTTCCAGGCTGTAGCAGCAATGTCACGCTTTCCATCGCGTGGATCAAAGGATCTGTGGTTTTTCCACAGGTTTGTCCCACGTGCCACCGTGGTGTGAGTTGATCCTCGGCGTGAAAGATGAGCCAGTGCAGGGCAAAGAGGTTCCTCTGGAATGGACTGAGACATCTGGGGGACTCTTGGAATGGTGGTACGACCATGGAGTTCCTCTCGCCTTTCCTGTTGAGAGTGCCTCCTCTTGAGATGCGACGGGAACGCCGGGAATTCTTTCCGTTGGAAGCAGGGAAAGGATCGCTCATCTCGAGCTAGGAGGGGGAACGGGGCTCCTCTGGATGTGGGCGGGACCATCGTGCTTCCTCTAGAGTGGAGACGGGTATGGCGGTGAACTTCTTGAGTTGCAGCAAGGGTGTGAAAGACCTTTTCGAAGTTCCAGAGGTTAGGTGTCATTAGTCTCCAGACGCCTCATCGGAAATAGGCCTCATCTCGCCTGGAAGGGGGAACTTCCTGGATTTTCTCGAGTTGCGGCAGGTGCTCTCGAGTTACGACGGGGACCTCAGGGACCCGCCCTGATGGCCTCAGGAGAGGCCAGTCCCCATGCGAGTTGCTAGGGGGCCTCTCGGGATTACTCTCCCATCGATACCGGGGCCAAAAACCTTGTGTGGAGTCAGGGCCGGAAACGAGGATTCCTCTCAGGGGCTGACATGGATCTTTGGGTACTTCTGGAGTCTCCCCAGGGGAGTCAGGCCTCGTCTCGAGTCGGGGCATGCACGTGCACTTTCCTTCCAGGCTGTAGCAGCAATGTCACACTTCCCGTGGCGTGGATCAAAGGATCTGTGGATTTCCCTCGAGGCTTTCCCTCGAGGCTTTCCCACAGGGCTGTCCCACGTGCCACCGTGGTGTGAGTCGATCCTCGGCGTGAAAGATGAGCCAGTGCAGGGCAAAGAGATTTCTCTGGAATGGACTGAGACATCTGGGGGACTCTTGGAATGGTGGTACGACCATGGAGTTCCTCTCGCCTTTCCTGTTGAGAGTGCCTCCGCTTGAGATGCGACGGGAACGCCGGGAACTCTTTCCCATTGAAAGCAGGGAAAGGATTCCTCATCTCGAGCTACGAGGGGGAAAGGGGGCTCCTCTGGATGTGGGCGGGACGATCGTGCTTCCTCTCCAGTGGAGACGGGTATGGCGGTGAACTTCTTGAGTTGCAGCAAGGGTGTGAAAGACCCTTTCGAAGTTCCAGAGGTTAGGTGTCATTAGTCTCCAGACGCCTCATCGGAAATAGGCCTCAACCTGCCTGGAAGGGAGAACTTCCTGGATTTTCTCGAGTTGCGGCAGGTGTTCTCGAGTTACGACGGGGACCTCAGGGACCCGCCCTGGTGGCCTCAGGAGAGGCCAGTCCCCATGCGAGTTGCTAGGGGGCCTCTCGGGATTCCTCTCCCGTCGATACCCGGGCCAAAAACCTTGTGTGGAGTCAGGGCCGGAAACGAGGATTCCTCTCACGGGCTGATATGGATCTTTGGGTACTTCTGGAGTCTCGCCAGGGGAGACAGGCCCCATCTCGAGTGGGGGCATGGACGTGCACTTTCCTTCCAGGCTGTAGCAGCAAAGTCACGCTTTCCATCGCGTGGATCAAAGGATCTGTGGTTTTTCCACAGGTTTGTCCCACGTGCCACCGTGGTGTGAGTCGATCCTCGGCGTGAAAGATGAGCCAGTGCAGGGCAAAGAGGTTCCTCTGGAATGGACTGAGACATCTGGGGGACTCTTGGAATGGTGGTACGACCATGGAGTTCCTCTCGCCTTTGCTGTTGAGAGTGCCTCCTCTTGAGATGGGACGGGAATACCGGGAATTCTTTCCCGTTGAAAGCAGGGAAAGGATTCCTCATCTCGAGCTACGAGGGGGAAACGGGGCTCCTCTGGATGTGGGCGGGACCATCGTGCTTCCTCTCGAGTGGAGACGGGTATGGCGGTGAACTTCTTGAGTTGCAGCAAGGGTGTGAAAGACCCTTTCGAAGTTCCAGAGGTTAGGTGTCATTAGTCTCCAGACGCCTCATCGGAAATAGGCCTCATCTCGCCTGGAAGGGAGAACTTCCTGGATTTTCTCGAGTTGCGGCAGGTGTTCTCGAGTTACGACGGGGACCTCAGGGACCCGCCCTGGTGGCCTCAGGAGAGGCCAGTCCCCATGCGACTTGCTAGGGGGCCTGTCGGGATTCCTCTCCCGTCGATACCGGGGCCAAAAACCTTGTGTGGAGTCAGGGCCGGAACCGAGGATTCCTCTCAGGGGCTGACATGGATCTTTGGGTATTTCTGGAGTCTCCCCATGGGAGTCAGGCCTCGTCTCGAGTGGGGGCATGCACGTGCGCTTTCCTTCCAGGCTGTAGCAGCAATGTCACGCTTCCTGTGGCGTGGATCAAAAGATCTGTGGTTTTCCCTCGAGGCTTTCCCTCGAGGCTTTCCCACAGGGCTGTCCCACGTGCCACCGTGGTGTGAGTCGATCCTCGGTGTGAAAGATGAGCCAGTGCAGGGCAAAGAGGTTCCTCTGGAATGGACTGGGACATCTGGGGGACTCTTGGAATGGTGGTAAGACCATGGAGTTCCTCTCGCCTTTGCTGTTGAGAGTGCCTCCTCTTGAGATGGGACGGGAATACCGGGAATTCTTTCCCGTTGAAAGCAGGGAAAGGATTCCTCATCTCGAGCTACGAGGGGGAAACGGGGCTCCTCTGGATGTGGGCGGGACCATCGTGCTTCCTCTCGAGTGGAGACGGGTATGGCGGTGAACTTCTTGAGTTGCAGCAAGGGTGTGAAAGACCCTTTCAAAGTTCCAGAGGTTAGGTGTCATTAGTCTCCAGACGCCTCATCGGAAATAGGCCTCATCTCGCCTGGAAGGGAGAACTTCCTGGATTTTCTCGAGTTGCGGCAGGTGTTCTCGAGTTACGACGGGGACCTCAGGGACCCGCCCTGGTGGCCTCAGGAGAGGCCAGTCCCCATGCGAGTTGCTAGGGGGCCTCTCGGGATTCCTCTCCCGTCGATACCCGGGCCAAAAACCTTGTGTGGAGTCAGGGCCGGAACCGAGGATTCCTCTCACGGGCTGATATGGATCTTTGGGTACTTCTGGAGTCTCGCCAGGGGAGACAGGCCTCATCTCGAGTGGGGACATGCACGTGAGCTTTCCTTCCAGGCTGTAGCAGCAATGTCACGCTTCCCATCGCGTGGATCAAAGGATCTGTGGTTTTCCCTCGAGGCTTTCCCTCGAGGCTTTCCCACAGGGCTGTCCCACGTGCCAGCGTGGTGTGAGTCGATCCTCGGCGTGAAACATGAGCCAGTGCAGGGCAAAGAGGTTCCTCTGGACTGGACTGAGACATCTGGGGGACTCTTGGAATGGTGGTACAACCATGGAGTTCCTCTCGCCTTTCCTGTTGAGAGTGCCTCCTCTTGAGATGCGACGGGAACGCCGGGAATTCTTTCCCGTTGAAAGCAGGGAAAGGATTCCTCATCTCGAGCTACGAGGGGGAAACGGGGCTCCTCTGGATGTGGGCGGGACCATCGTGCTTCCTCTAGAGTGGAGACGGGTATGGCGGTGAACTTCTTGAGTTGCAGCAAGGGTGTGAAAGACCCTTTCGAAGTTCCAGAGGTTAGGTGTCATTAGTCTCCAGACGCCTCATCGGAAATAGGCCTCATCTCGCCTGGAAGGGAGAACTTCCTGGATTTTCTCGAGTTGCGGCAGGTGTTCTCGAGTTACGACGGGGACCTCAGGGACCCGCCCTCGTGGCCTCAGGAGAGGCCAGTCCCCATGCGAGTTGCTAGGGGGCCTCTCGGGATTCCTCTCCCGTCGATACCGGGGCCAAAAACCTTGTGTGGCGTCATGGCCGGAACCGAGGATTCCTCTCAGGGGCTGATATGGATCTTTGGGTACTTCTGTAGTCTCGCCAGGGGAGACAGGCCTCGTCTCGAGTGGGGGCATGCACGTGCACTTTCCTTCCAGGCTGTAGCAGCAATGTCACGCCTCCCGTCGCATGGATAAAAGGATCTGTGGTTTTCCCTCGAGGCTTTCCCTCGAGGCTTTCCCACAGGGCTGTCCCACGTGCCACCGTGGTGTGAGTCGATCCTCGGCGTGAAAGATGAGCCAGTGCAGGGCAAAGAGTTTCCTCTGGAATGGACTGAGACATCTGGGGGACTCTTGGAATGGTGGTACGACCATGGAGTTCCTCTCGCCTTTGCTGTTGAGAGTGCCTCCTCTTGAGATGGGACGGGAATATCGGGAATTCTTTCCCGTTGAAAGCAGGGAAAGGATTCCTCATCTCGAGCTAGGAGGGGGAAACGGGGCTCCTCTGGATGTGGGCGGGACCATCGTGCTTCCTCTCGAGTGGAGACGGGTATGTCGGTGAACTTCTTGAGTTGCAGCAAGGGTGTGAAAGACCCTTTCGAAGTTCCAGAGGTTAGGTGTCATTAGTCTCCAGACGCCTCATCGGAAATAGGCCTCATCTCGCCTGGAAGGGAGAACTTCCTGGATTTTCTCGAGTTGCGGCAGGTGTTCTCGAGTTATGACGGGGACCTCAGGGACCCGCCCTGGTGGCCTCAGGAGAGGCCAGTCCCCATGCGAGTTGCTAGGGGGCCTCTCGGGATTCCTCTCCCGTCGATACCGGGGCCAAAAACCTTGTGTGGAGTCAGGGCCGGAACCGAGGATTCCTCTCAGGGGCTGACATGGATCTGTGGGTACTTCTGGAGTCTCCCCATGGGAGTCAGGCCTCGTCTCGAGTGGGGGCATGCACGTGCGCTTTCCTTCCAGGCTGTAGCAGCAATGTCACGCTTCCCGTCGCGTGGATCAAAGGATCTGTGGTTTTCCCTCGAGGCTTTCCCTCGAGGCTTTCCCACAGGGCTGTCCCACGTGACACCGTGGTGTGAGTCGATCCTCGGCGTGAAAGATGAGCCAGTGCAGGGCAAAGAGGTTCCTCTGGAATGGACTGAGACATCTGGGGGACTCTTGGAATGGTGGTACGACCATGGAGTTCCTCTCGCCTTTCCTGTTGAGAGTGCCTCCTCTTGAGATGCGACGGGAACGCCGGGAATTCTTTCCCGTTGAAAGCAGGGAAAGGATCCCTCATCTCGAGCTACGAGGGGGAAACGTGGCTCCTCTGGATGTGGGCGGGACCATCCTGCTTCCTCTCGAGTGGAGACGGGTGTGGCGGTGAACTTCTTGAGTTGCAGCAAGGGTGTGAAAGACCCTTTCGAAGTTCCAGAGGTTAGGTGTCATTAGTCTCCAGACGCCTCATCGGAAATAGGCCTCATCTCGCCTGGAAGGGGGAACTTCCTGGAATTTCTCGAGTTGTGGCAGGTGTTCTCGAGTTACGACGGGGACCTCAGGGACCCGCCCTGGTGGCCTCAGGATATGACAGTCCCCATGCGAGTTGCCCGGGGGCCTCTCGGGATTCCTCTCCCGTCGATACCGGGTCCAAAAACCTTGTGTGGAGTCAGGGCCTGAACCGAGGATTCCTCTCAGGGGCTGACATGGATCATTGGGTACTTCTGGAGTCTCCCCAGGGGAGTCAGGCCTCGTCTCGAGTCGGGGCATGCACGTGCACTTTCCTTCCAGGCTGTAGCAGCAATGTCACGCTTCCCGTGGCGTGGATCAAAGGATCTGTGGTTTTCCCTCGAGGTTTTCCCTCGAGGCTTTCCCACAGGGCTGTCCCACGTGCCACCGTGGTGTGAGTCGATCCTCGGCGTGAAAGATGAGCCAGTGCAGGGCAAAGAGGTTCCTCTGGAATGGACTGAGACATCTGGGGGACTCTTGGAATGGTGGTACGACCATGGAGTTCCTTTCGCCTTTCCTGTTGAGAGTGCCTCCGCTTGAGATGCGACGGGAACGCCGGGAATTCTTTCCCATTGAAAGCAGGGAAAGGATTCCTCATCTCGAGCTACGAGGGGGAAAGGGGGCTCCTCTGGATGTGGGCGGGACGATCGTGCTTCCTCTCGAGTGGAGACGGGTATGGCGGTGAACTTCTTGAGTTGCAGCAAGGGTGTGAAAGACCCTTTCGAAGTTCCAGAGGTTAGGTGTCATTAGTCTCCAGACGCCTCATCGGAAATAGGCCTCATCTCGCCTGGAAGGGGGAACTTCCTGGAATTTCTCGAGTTGTGGCAAGTGTTCTCGAGTTACGACGTGGACCTCAGGGACCCGCCCTGTTGGCCTCAGGAGAGGCCAGTCCCCATGCCAGTTGCTAGGGGGCCTCTCGGGATTCCTCTCCCGTCGATACCGGGGCCAAAAACCTTGTGTGGAGTCAGGGCCGGAACCGAGGATTCCTCTCACGGGCTGACATGGATCTTTGGGTACTTCTGGAGTCTCCCCAGGGGAGTCAGGCCTCGTCTCGAGTCGGGGCATGCACGTGCACTTTCCTTCCAGGCTGTAGCAGCAATGTCACGCTTCCCGTGGCGTGGATCAAAGGATCTGTGGTTTTCCCTCGAGGCTTTCCCTCGAGGCTTTCCCACAGGGCTGTCCCACGTGCCACCGTGGTGTGAGTCGATCCTCGGCATGAAAGATGAGCCAGTGCAGGGCATAGAGCTTCCTCTGGAATGGACTGAGACATCTGGGGGACTCTTGGAATGGTGGTACGACCATGGAGTTCCTCTCGCCTATCCTGTTGAGAGTGCCTCCGCTTGAGATGCGACGGGAACGCCGGGAACTCTTTCCCATTGAAAGCAGGGAAAGGATTCCTCATCTCGAGCTACGAGGGGGAAAGGGGGCTCCTCTGGATGTGGGCGGGACGATCGTGCTTCCTCTCGAGTGGAGACGGGTATGGCGGTGAACTTCTTGAGTTGCAGCAAGGGTGTGAAAGACCCTTTCGAAGTTCCAGAGGTTAGGTGTCATTAGTCTCCAGACGCCTCATCGGAAATAGGCCTCATCCTGCCTGGAAGGGAGAACTTCCTGGATTTTCTCGAGTTGCGGCAGGTGTTCTCGAGTTACGACGGGGACCTCAGGGACCCGCCCTGGTGGCCTCAGGAGAGGCCAGTCCCCATGCAAGTTGCTAGGGGGCCTCTCGGGATTCCTCTCCCGTCGATACCCGGGCCAAAAACCTTGTGTGCAGTCAGGGCCGGAACCGAGGATTCCTCTCACGGGCTGACATGGATCTTTGGGTACTTCTGGAGTCTCGCCAGGGGAGACAGGCCTCATCTCGAGTGGGGGCATGCACGTGCGCTTTCCTTCCAGGCTGTAGCAGCAATGTCACGCTTCCCATCGCGTGGATCAAAGGATCTGTGGTTTTCCCTCGAGGCTTTCCCTCGAGGCTTCCCACAGGGCTGTCCCACGTGCCACCGTGGTGTGAGTCGATCCTCGGCGTGAAAGATGAGCCAGTGCAGGGCAAAGAGGTTCCTCTGGAATGGACTGAGACATCTGCGGGATTCTTGGAATGGTGGTACGACCATGGAGTTCCTCTCGCCTTTCCTGTTGAGAGTGCCTCCTCTTGAGATGCGACGGGAACGCCGGGAATTCTTTCCCGTTGAAAGCAGGGAAAGGATCGCTGATCTCGAGCTAGTAGGGGGAAACGGGGTTCCTCTTGATGTGGGCGGGACCATCGTGCTTCCTCTCGAGTGGAGACAGGTATGGCGGTGAACTTCTTGAGTTGCAGCAAGGGTGTGAAAGACCCTTTCGAAGTTCCAGAGTTTAGGTGTCATTAGTCTCCAGACGTCTCATCGGAAATAGGCCTCATCTCGCCTGGAAGGGAGAACTTCCTGGATTTTCTCGAGTTGCGGCAGGTGTTCTCGAGTTACGACGGGGACCTCAGGGACCCGCCATGGTGGCCTCAGGAGAGGCCAGTCCCCATGCGAGTTGCTAGGGGGCCTCTCGGGATTCCTCTCCCGTCGATACCGGGGCCAAAAACCTTGTGTGGAGTCAGGGCCGGAACCGAGGATTCCTCTCACGGGCTGACATGGATCTTTGGGTACTTCTGGAGTCTCCCCAGGGGAGTCAGGCCTCGTCTCGAGTCGGGGCATGCACGTTCACTTTCCTTCCAGGCTGTAGCAGCAATGTCACGCTTCCCGTGGCGTGGATCAAAGGATCTGTGGTTTTCCCTCGAGGCTTACCCTCGAGGCTTTCCCACAGGGCTGTCCCACGTGCCACCGTGGTGTGAGTCGATCCTCGGCGTGAAAGATGAGCCAGTGCAGGGCAAAGAGCTTCCTCTGGAATGGACTGAGACATCTGGGGGACTCTTGGAATGGTGGTACGACCATGGAGTTCCTCTCGCCTTTCCTGTTGAGAGTGCCTCCGCTTGAGATGCGACGGGAACGCCGGAAACTCTTTCCCATTGAAAGCAGGGAAAGGATTCCTCATCTCGAGCTACGAGGGGGAAAGGGGGCTCCTCTGGATGTGGGCGGGACGATCGTGCTTCCTCTCGAGTGGAGACGGGTATGGCGGTGAACTTCTTGAGTTGCAGCAAGGGTGTGAAAGACCCTTTCGAAGTTCCAGAGGTTAGGTGTCATTAGTCTCCAGACGCCTCATCGGAAATAGGCCTCATCCTGCCTGGAAGGGAGAACTTCCTGGATTTTCTCGAGTTGCGGCAGGTGTTCTCGAGTTACGACGGGGACCTCAGGGACCCGCCCTGGTGGCCTCAGGAGAGGCCAGTCCCCATGCGAGTTGCTAGGGGGCCTCTCGGGATTCCTCTCCCGTCGATACCCGGGCCAAAAACCTTGTGTGGAGTCAGGGCCGGAACCGAGGATTCCTCTCACGTGCTGATATGGATCTTTGGGTACTTCTGGAGTCTCGCCAGGGGAGACAGGCCTCATCTCAAGTGGGGGCATGCACGTGCGCTTTCCTTCAAGGCTGTAGCAGCAATGTCACGCTTCCCGTGGCGTGAATCAAACGATCTGTGGTTTTCCCTTGAGGCTTTCCCTCGAGGCTTTCCCACAGGGCTGTCCCACGTGCCACCGTGGTGTGAGTCGATCCTCGGCGTGAAAGATGAGCCAGTGCAGGGCAAAGAGGTTCCTCTGGAATGGACTGAGACATCTGGGGGACTCTTGGAATGGTGGTACGACAATGGAGTTCCTCTCGCCTTTCCTGTTGAGAGTGCCTCCTCTTGAGATGCGACGGGAACGGCGGGAATTCTTTCCCATTGAAAGCAGGGAAAGGATTCCTCATCTCGAGCTACGAGGGGGAAAGGGGGCTCCTCTGGATGTGGGCGGGACGATCGTGCTTCCTCTCGAGTGGAGACGGGTATGGCGGTGAACTTCTTGAGTTGCAGCAAGGGTGTGAAAGACCCTTTCGAAGTTCCAGAGGTTAGGTGTCATTAGTCTCCAGACGCCTCATCGGAAATAGGCCTCATCCTGCCTGGAAGGGAGAACTTCCTGGATTTTCTCGAGTTGCGGCAGGTGTTCTCGAGTTACGACGGGGACCTCAGGGACCCGCCCTGGTGGCCTCAGGAGAGGCCAGTCCCCATGCGAGTTGCTAGGGGGCCTCTCGGGATTCCTCTCCCGTCGATACCCGGGCCAAAAACCTTGTGTGGAGTCAGGGCCGGAACCGAGGATTCCTCTCACGGGCTGATATGGATCTTTGGGTACTTCTGGAGTCTCGCCAGGGGAGACAGGCCCCATCTCGAGTGGGGGCATGCACGTGCGCTTTCCTTCCAGGCTGTAGCAGCAATGTCACGCTTTCCATCGCGTGGATCAAAGGATCTGTGGTTTTTCCACAGGTTTGTCCCACGTGCCACCGTGGTGTGAGTCGATCCTCGGCGTGAAAGATGAGCCAGTGCAGGGCAAAGAGGTTCCTCTGGAATGGACTGAGACATCTGGGGGACTCTTGGAATGGTGGTACGACCATGGAGTTCCTCTCGCCTTTCCTGTTGAGAGTGCCTCCTCTTGAGATGCGACGGGAACGCCGGGAATTCTTTCCGTTGGAAGCAGGGAAAGGATCGCTCATCTCGAGCTAGGAGGGGGAAACGGGGCTCCTCTGGATGTGGGCGGGACCATCGTGCTTCCTCTAGAGTGGAGACGGGTATGGCGGTGAACTTCTTGAGTTGCAGCAAGGGTGTGAAAGACCTTTTCGAAGTTCCAGAGGTTAGGTGTCATTAGTCTCCAGACGCCTCATCGGAAATAGGCCTCATCTCGCCTGGAAGGGGGAACTTCCTGGATTTTCTCGAGTTGCGGCAGGTGCTCTCGAGTTACGACGGGGACCTCAGGGACCCGCCCTGATGGCCTCAGGAGAGGCCAGTCCCCATGCGAGTTGCTAGGGGGCCTCTCGGGATTACTCTCCCATCGATACCGGGGCCAAAAACCTTGTGTGGAGTCAGGGCCGGAAACGAGGATTCCTCTCAGGGGCTGACATGGATCTTTGGGTACTTCTGGAGTCTCCCCAGGGGAGTCAGGCCTCGTCTCGAGTCGGGGCATGCACGTGCACTTTCCTTCCAGGCTGTAGCAGCAATGTCACACTTCCCGTGGCGTGGATCAAAGGATCTGTGGATTTCCCTCGAGGCTTTCCCTCGAGGCTTTCCCACAGGGCTGTCCCACGTGCCACCGTGGTGTGAGTCGATCCTCGGCGTGAAAGATGAGCCAGTGCAGGGCAAAGAGATTTCTCTGGAATGGACTGAGACATCTGGGGGACTCTTGGAATGGTGGTACGACCATGGAGTTCCTCTCGCCTTTCCTGTTGAGAGTGCCTCCGCTTGAGATGCGACGGGAACGCCGGGAACTCTTTCCCATTGAAAG
Source organism: Capricornis sumatraensis (assembly GCF_032405125.1). Lineage (NCBI taxonomy): Eukaryota > Metazoa > Chordata > Mammalia > Artiodactyla > Bovidae > Capricornis > Capricornis sumatraensis. The sequence goes on from NW_027184612.1 coordinate 7,218,929, forward strand.
CAGGGAAAGGGTTCCTCATCTCGAGCTACGAGGGGGAAAGGGGGCTCCTCTGGATGTGGGCGGGACGATCGTGCTTCCTCTCCAGTGGAGACGGGTATGGCGGTGAACTTCTTGAGTTGCAGCAAGGGTGTGAAAGACCCTTTCGAAGTTCCAGAGGTTAGGTGTCATTAGTCTCCAGACGCCTCATCGGAAATAGGCCTCAACCTGCCTGGAAGGGAGAACTTCCTGGATTTTCTCGAGTTGCGGCAGGTGTTCTCGAGTTACGACGGGGACCTCAGGGACCCGCCCTGGTGGCCTCAGGAGAGGCCAGTCCCCATGCGAGTTGCTAGGGGGCCTCTCGGGATTCCTCTCCCGTCGATACCCGGGCCAAAAACCTTGTGTGGAGTCAGGGCCGGAAACGAGGATTCCTCTCACGGGCTGATATGGATCTTTGGGTACTTCTGGAGTCTCGCCAGGGGAGACAGGCCCCATCTCGAGTGGGGGCATGGACGTGCACTTTCCTTCCAGGCTGTAGCAGCAAAGTCACGCTTTCCATCGCGTGGATCAAAGGATCTGTGGTTTTTCCACAGGTTTGTCCCACGTGCCACCGTGGTGTGAGTCGATCCTCGGCGTGAAAGATGAGCCAGTGCAGGGCAAAGAGGTTCCTCTGGAATGGACTGAGACATCTGGGGGACTCTTGGAATGGTGGTACGACCATGGAGTTCCTCTCGCCTTTGCTGTTGAGAGTGCCTCCTCTTGAGATGGGACGGGAATACCGGGAATTCTTTCCCGTTGAAAGCAGGGAAAGGATTCCTCATCTCGAGCTACGAGGGGGAAACGGGGCTCCTCTGGATGTGGGCGGGACCATCGTGCTTCCTCTCGAGTGGAGACGGGTATGGCGGTGAACTTCTTGAGTTGCAGCAAGGGTGTGAAAGACCCTTTCGAAGTTCCAGAGGTTAGGTGTCATTAGTCTCCAGACGCCTCATCGGAAATAGGCCTCATCTCGCCTGGAAGGGAGAACTTCCTGGATTTTCTCGAGTTGCGGCAGGTGTTCTCGAGTTACGACGGGGACCTCAGGGACCCGCCCTGGTGGCCTCAGGAGAGGCCAGTCCCCATGCGACTTGCTAGGGGGCCTGTCGGGATTCCTCTCCCGTCGATACCGGGGCCAAAAACCTTGTGTGGAGTCAGGGCCGGAACCGAGGATTCCTCTCAGGGGCTGACATGGATCTTTGGGTATTTCTGGAGTCTCCCCATGGGAGTCAGGCCTCGTCTCGAGTGGGGGCATGCACGTGCGCTTTCCTTCCAGGCTGTAGCAGCAATGTCACGCTTCCTGTGGCGTGGATCAAAAGATCTGTGGTTTTCCCTCGAGGCTTTCCCTCGAGGCTTTCCCACAGGGCTGTCCCACGTGCCACCGTGGTGTGAGTCGATCCTCGGTGTGAAAGATGAGCCAGTGCAGGGCAAAGAGGTTCCTCTGGAATGGACTGGGACATCTGGGGGACTCTTGGAATGGTGGTAAGACCATGGAGTTCCTCTCGCCTTTGCTGTTGAGAGTGCCTCCTCTTGAGATGGGACGGGAATACCGGGAATTCTTTCCCGTTGAAAGCAGGGAAAGGATTCCTCATCTCGAGCTACGAGGGGGAAACGGGGCTCCTCTGGATGTGGGCGGGACCATCGTGCTTCCTCTCGAGTGGAGACGGGTATGGCGGTGAACTTCTTGAGTTGCAGCAAGGGTGTGAAAGACCCTTTCAAAGTTCCAGAGGTTAGGTGTCATTAGTCTCCAGACGCCTCATCGGAAATAGGCCTCATCTCGCCTGGAAGGGAGAACTTCCTGGATTTTCTCGAGTTGCGGCAGGTGTTCTCGAGTTACGACGGGGACCTCAGGGACCCGCCCTGGTGGCCTCAGGAGAGGCCAGTCCCCATGCGAGTTGCTAGGGGGCCTCTCGGGATTCCTCTCCCGTCGATACCCGGGCCAAAAACCTTGTGTGGAGTCAGGGCCGGAACCGAGGATTCCTCTCACGGGCTGATATGGATCTTTGGGTACTTCTGGAGTCTCGCCAGGGGAGACAGGCCTCATCTCGAGTGGGGACATGCACGTGAGCTTTCCTTCCAGGCTGTAGCAGCAATGTCACGCTTCCCATCGCGTGGATCAAAGGATCTGTGGTTTTCCCTCGAGGCTTTCCCTCGAGGCTTTCCCACAGGGCTGTCCCACGTGCCAGCGTGGTGTGAGTCGATCCTCGGCGTGAAACATGAGCCAGTGCAGGGCAAAGAGTTTCCTCTGGAATGGATTGAGACATCTGGGGGACTCTTGGAATGGTGGTACGACCATGGAGTTCCTCTCGCCTTTCCTGTTGAGAGTGCCTCCTCTTGAGATGCGACGGGAACGCCGGGAATTCTTTCCCGTTGAAAGCAGGGAAAGGATCGCTCATCTCGAGCTAGGAGGGGGAAACGGGGCTCCTCTGGGTGTGGGCGGGACCATCGTGCTTCCTCTCGAGTGGAGACGGGTATGGCGGTGAACTTCTTGAGTTGCAGCAAGGGTGTGAAAGACCCTTTCGAAGTTCCAGAGGTTAGGTGTCATTAGTCTCCAGACGCCTGATCGGAAATAGGCCTCATCTCGCCTGGAAGGGAGAACTTCCTGGATTTTCTCGAGTTGCGGCAGGTGTTCTCGAGTTACGACGGGGACCTCAGGGACCCGCCCTGGTGGCCTCAGGAGAGGCCAGTCCCCATGCGACTTGCTAGGGGGCCTCTCGGGATTCCTCTCCCGTCGATACCGGGGCCAAAAACCTTGTGTGGAGTCAGGGCCGGAACCGATGATTCCTCTCAGCGGCTGACATGGATCTTTGGGTACTTCTGGAGTCTCCCCAGGGGAGTCAGGCCTCGTCTCGAGTGGGGGCATGCACGTGCGCTTTCCTTCAAGGCTGTAGCAGGAATGTCACGCTTCCCGTGGCGTGAATCAAACGATCTGTGGTTTTCCCTCGAGGCTTTCCCTCGAGGCTTTCCCACAGGGCTGTCCCACGTGCCACCGTGGTGTGAGTCGATCCTCGGTGTGAAAGATGAGCCAGTGCAGGGCAAAGAGGTTCCTCTGGAATGGACTGAGACATCTGGGGGACTCTTGGAATGGTGGTACGACCTTGGAGTTCCTCTCGCCTTTCCTGTTGAGAGTGCCTCCTCTTGAGATGCGACGGGAGCTCCGGGAAATCTTTCCCGTTGAAAGCAGGGAAAGGATCCCTCATCTCGAGCTACGAGGGGGAAACGGGGCTCCTCTGGATGTGGGCGGGACCATCGTGCTTCCTCTCGAGTGGAGACGGGTATGGCGGTGAACTTCTTGAGTTGCAGCAAGGGTGTGAAAGACCCTTTCGAAGTTCCAGAGGTTAGGTGTCATTAGTCTCCAGACGCCTGATCGGAAATAGGCCTCATCTCGCCTGGAAGGGAGAACTTCCTGGATTTTCTCGAGTTGAGGCAGGTGTTCTCGAGTTACGACGGGGACCTCAGGGACCCGCCCTGGTGGCCTCAGGAGAGGCCAGTCCCCATGCGAGTTGCTAGGGGCCCTCTCGGGATTCCTCTCCCGTCGATACCGGGGCCAAAAACCTTGTGTGGTGTCAGGGCCGGAACCGAGGATTTCTCTCAGGGGCTGACATGGATCTTTGGGTACTTCTGGAGTCTCCCCAGGGGAGTCAGGCCTTGTCTCGAGTCGGGGCATGCACGTGCGCTTTCCTTCCAGGCTGTAGCAGCAATGTCACGCTTCCCGTGGCGTGGATCAAAGGATCTGTGGTTTTCCCTCGAGGCTTTCCCTCGAGGCTTTCCCACAGGGCTGTCCCACGTGCCACCGTGGTGTTAGTCGATCCTCGGTGTGAAAGATGAGCCAGTGCAGGGCAAAGAGGTTCCTCTGGAATGGACTGAGACATCTGGGGGACTCTTGGAATGGTGGTAAGACCATGGAGTTCCTCTCGCCTTTGCTGTTGAGAGTGCCTCCTCTTGAGATGGGACGGGAATACCGGGAATTCTTTCCCGTTGAAAGCAGGGAAAGGATTCCTCATCTCGAGCTACGAGGGGGAAACGGGGCTCCTCTGGATGTGGGCGGGACCACCGTGCTTCCTCTCGAGTGGAGACGGGTATGGCGGTGAACTTCTTGAGTTGCAGCAAGGGTATGAAAGACCCTTTCGAAGTTCCAGAGGTTAGGTGTCATTAGTCTCCAGACGCCTCATCGGAAATAGGCCTCATCTCGCCTGGAAGGGTGAACTTCCTGGATTTTCTCGAGTTGCGGCAGGTGTTCTCGAGTTACGACGGGGACCTCAGGGACCCGCCCTGGTGGCCTCAGGAGAGGCCAGTCCCCATTCGTCTTGCTAGGGGGCCTCTCGGGATTCCTCTCCCTTCGATACCGGGGCCAAAAACCTTGTTTGGAGTTAGGGCCGGAACCGAGGATTCCTTTCAGGGGCTGATATGGATCTTTGGGTACTTCTGGAGTCTCGCCAGGGGAGACAGGCCTCATCTCGAGTGGGGGCATGCACGTGCGCTTTCGTTCCAGGCTGTAGCAGCAATGTCACGCATCCCGTGGCGTGGATCAAAGGATCTGTGGTTTTCCCTCGAGGCTTTCCCTCGAGGCTTTCCCACAGGGCTGTCCCACGTGCCACCGTGGTGTGAGTCGATCCTCGGTGTGAAAGATGAGCCAGTGCAGGGCAAAGAGGTTCCTCTGGAATGGACTGAGACATCTGGGGGACTCTTGAAATGGTGGTACGACCATGCAGTTCCTCTCGCCTTTCCTGTTGAGAGTGCCTCCTCTTGAGATGCGACGGGAACGCCGGGAATTCTTTCCCGTTGAAAGCAGGGAAAGGATCCCTCATCTCGAGCTACGAGGGGGAAACGGGGCTCCTCTGGATGTGGGCGGGACCATCGTGCTTCCTCTCGAGTGGAGACGGGTATGGCGGTGAACTTCTTGAGTTGCAGCAAGGGTGTGAAAGACCCTTTCGAAGTTCCAGAGGTTAGGTGTCATTAGTCTCCAGACGCCTCATCGGAAATAGGCCTCATCTCGCCTGGAAGGGGGAACTTCCTGGAATTTCTCGAGTTGTGGCAGGTGTTCTCGAGTTACGACGGGGACCTCAGGGACCCGCCCTGGTGGCCTCAGGAGAGGCCAGTCCCCATGCGAGTTGCTAGGCGGCCTCTCGGGATTCCTCTCCCGTCGATACCGGGGCCAAAAACCTTGTGTGGAGTCAGGGCCGGAACCGAGGATTCCTCTCAGGGGCTGACATGTATCTTTGGGTACTTCTGGAGTCTCCCCAGGGGAGTCAGGCCTCGTCTCGAGTCTGGGCATGCACGTGCACTTTCCTTCCAGGCTGTAGCAGCAATGTCACGCTTCCCGTGGCGTGGATCAAAGGATCTGTGGTTTTCCCTCGAGGCTTTCCCTCGAGGCTTTCCCACAGGGCTGTCCCACGTGCCACCGTGGTGTGAGTCGATCCTCGGCGTGAAAGATGAGCCAGTGCAGGGCAAAGAGGTTCCTCTGGAATGGACTGAGACATCTGGGGGACTCTTGGAATGGTGGTACGACCATGGAGTTCCTCTCGCCTTTCCTGTTGAGAGTGCCTCCGCTTGAGATGCGACGGGAACGCCGGGAATTCTTTCCCATTGAAAGCAGGGAAAGGATTCCTCATCTCGAGCTACGAGGGGGAAAGGGGGCTCCTCTGGATGTGGGCGGGACGATCGTGCTTCCTCTCGAGTGGAGACGGGTATGGCGGTGAACTTCTTGAGTTGCAGCAAGGGTGTGAAAGACCCTTTCGAAGTTCCAGAGGTTAGGTGTCATTAGCCTCCAGACGCCTCATCGGAAATAAGCCTCATCTCGCCTGGAAGGGGGAACTTCCTGGAATTTCTCGAGTTGCGGCTGGTGTTCTCGAGTTACGACGGGGACCTCAGGGACCCGCCCTGGAGGCCTCAGGAGAGGCCAGTCCCCATGCGAGTTGCTAGGGGGCCTCTCGGGATTCCTCTCCCGTCGATACCGGGGCCAAAAACCTTGTGTGGATTCAGGGCCGGAAACGAGGATTCCTCTCAGGGGCTGACATGGATCTTTGGGTACTTCTCGAGTCTCCCCAGGGGAGTCAGGCCTCGGCTCGAGTGGGGGCATGCACTTGCGCTTTCCTTCCAGGCTGTAGCAGCAATGTCACGCTTCCCATCGCGTGGATCAAAGGATCTGTGGTTTTCCCTCGAGGCTTTCCCTCGAGGCTTTCCCACAGGGCTGTCCCACGTGCCACCGTGGTGTGAGTCGATCCTCGGCGTGAAAGATGAGCCAGTGCAGGGCAAAGAGTTTCCTCTGGAATGGACTGAGACATCTGGGGGACTCTTGGAATGGTGGTACGACCATGGAGTTCCTCTCGCCTTTGCTGTTGAGAGTGCCTCCTCTTGAGATGGGACGGGAATACCGGGAATTCTTTCCCGTTGAAAGCAGGGAAAGGATTCCTCATCTCGAGCTACGAGGGGGAAACGGGGCTCCTCTGGATGTGGGCGGGACCATCGTGCTTCCTCTCGAGTGGAGACGGGTATGGCGGTGAACTTCTTGAGTTGCAGCAAGGGTGTGAAAGACCCTTTCGAAGTTCCAGAGGTTAGGTGTCATTAGTCTCCAGACGCCTCATCGGAAATAGGCCTCATCTCGCCTGGAAGGGAGAACTTCCTGGATTTTCTCGAGTTGCGGCAGGTGTTCTCGAGTTACGACGGGGACCTCAGGGACCCGCCCTGGTGGCCTCAGGAGAGGCCAGTCCCCATGCGAGTTGCTAGGGGGCCTCTCGGGATTCCTCTCCCGTCGATACCCGGGCCAAAAACCTTGTGTGGTGTCAGGGCCGGAACCGAGGATTCCTCTCACGGGCTGATATGGATCTTTGGGTACTTCTGGAGTCTCGCCAGGGGAGACAGGCCTCATCTCGAGTGGGGACATGCACGTGAGCTTTCCTTCCAGGCTGTAGCAGCAATGTCACGCTTCCCATCGCGTGGATCAAAGGATCTGTGGTTTTCCCTCGAGGCTTTCCCTCGAGGCTTTCCCACAGGGCTGTCCCACGTGCCAGCGTGGTGTGAGTCGATCCTCGGCGTGAAACATGAGCCAGTGCAGGGCAAAGAGTTTCCTCTGGAATGGATTGAGACATCTGGGGGACTCTTGGAATGGTGGTACGACCATGGAGTTCCTCTCGCCTTTCCTGTTGAGAGTGCCTCCTCATGAGATGCGACGGGAACGCCGGGAATTCTTTCCCGTTGAAAGCAGGGAAAGGATCGCTCATCTCGAGCTAGGAGGGGGAAACGGGGCTCCTCTGGGTGTGGGCGGGACCATCGTGCTTCCTCTCGAGTGGAGACGGGTATGGCGGTGAACTTCTTGAGTTGCAGCAAGGGTGTGAAAGACCCTTTCGAAGTTCCAGAGTTTAGGTGTCATTAGTCTCCAGACGCCTGATCGGAAATAGGCCTCATCTCGCCTGGAAGGGAGAACTTCCTGGATTTTCTAGAGTTGCGGCAGGTGTTCTCGAGTTACGACGGGGACCTCAGGGACCCGCCCTGGTGGCCTCAGGAGAGGCCAGTCCCCATGCGACTTGCTAGGGGGCCTCTCGGGATTCCTCTCCCGTCGATACCGGGGCCAAAAACCTTGTGTGGAGTCAGGGCCGGAACCGAGGATTCCTCTCAGGGGCTGACATGGATCTTTGGGTACTTCTGGAGTCTCCCCAGGGGAGTCAGGCCTCGTCTCGAGTGGGGGCATGCACGTGCGCTTTCCTTCAAGGCTGTAGCAGCAATGTCACGCTTCCCGTGGCGTGAATCAAACGATCTGTGGTTTTCCCTCGAGGCTTTCCCTCGAGGCTTTCCCACAGGGCTGTCCCACGTGCCACCGTGGTGTGAGTCGATCCTCGGTGTGAAAGATGAGCCGGTGCAGGGCAAAGAGGTTCCTCTGGAATGGACTGAGACATCTGGGGGACTCTTGGAATGGTGGTACGACCTTGGAGTTCCTCTCGCCTTTCCTGTTGAGAGTGCCTCCTCTTGAGATGCGACGGGAACTCCGGGAAATCTTTCCCGTTGAAAGCAGGGAAAGGATCCCTCATCTCGAGCTACGAGGGGGAAACGGGGCTCCTCTGGATGTGGGCGGGACCATTGTGCTTCCTCTCGAGTGGAGACGGGTATGGCGGTGAACTTCTTGAGTTGCAGCAAGGGTGTGAAAGACCCTTTCGAAGTTCCAGAGGTTAGGTGTCATTAGTCTCCAGACGCCTCATCGGAAATAGGCCTCATCTCGCCTGGAAGGGAGAACTTCCTGGATTTTCTCGAGTTGCGGCAGGTGTTCTCGAGTTACGACGGGGACCTCAGGGACCCGCCCTGGTGGCCTCAGGAGAGGCCAGTCCCCATGCGAGTTGCTAGGGGGCCTCTCGGGATTCCTCTCCCGTCGATACCCGGGCCAAAAACCTTGTGTGGTGTCAGGGCCGGAACCGAGGATTCCTCTCACGGGCTGATATGGATCTTTGGGTACTTCTGGAGTCTCGCCAGGGGAGACAGGCCTCATCTCGAGTGGGGACATGCACGTGAGCTTTCCTTCCAGGCTGTAGCAGCAATGTCACGCTTCCCATCGCCTGGATCAAAGGATCTGTGGTTTTCCCTCGAGGCTTTCCCTCGAGGCTTTCCCACAGGGCTGTCCCACGTTCCAGCGTGGTGTGAGTCGATCCTCGGCGTGAAACATGAGCCAGTGCAGGGCAAAGAGTTTCCTCTGGAATGGATTGAGACATCTGGGGGACTCTTGGAATGGTGGTACGACCATGGAGTTCCTCTCGCCTTTCCTGTTGAGAGTGCCTCCTCTTGAGATGCGACGGGAACGCCGGGAATTCTTTCCCGTTGAAAGCAGGGAAAGGATCGCTCATCTCGAGCTAGGAGGGGGAAACGGGGCTCCTCTGGGTGTGGGCGGGACCATCGTGCTTCCTCTCGAGTGGAGACGGGTATGGCGGTGAACTTCTTGAGTTGCAGCAAGGGTGTGAAAGACCCTTTCGAAGTTCCAGAGTTTAGGTGTCATTAGTCTCCAGACGCCTGATCGGAAATAGGCCTCATCTCGCCTGGAAGGGAGAACTTCCTGGATTTTCTCGAGTTGCGGCAGGTGTTCTCGAGTTACGACGGGGACCTCAGGGACCCGCCCTGGTGGCCTCAGGAGAGGCCAGTCCCCATGCGACTTGCTAGGGGGCCTCTCGGGATTCCTCTCCCGTCGATACCGGGGCCAAAAACCTTGTGTGGAGTCAGGGCCGGAACCGAGGATTCCTCTCAGGGGCTGACATGGATCTTTGGGTACTTCTGGAGTCTCCCCAGGGGAGTCAGGCCTCGTCTCGAGTGGGGGCATGCACGTGCGCTTTCCTTCAAGGCTGTAGCAGCAATGTCACGCTTCCCGTGGCGTGAATCAAACGATCTGTGGTTTTCCCTCGAGGCTTTCCCTCGAGGCTTTCCCACAGGGCTGTCCCACGTGCCACCGTGGTGTGAGTCGATCCTCGCCGTGAAAGATGAGCCAGTGCAGGGCAAAGAGGTTCCTCTGGAATGGACTGAGACATCTGGGGGACTCTTGGAATGGTGGTACGACCATGGAGTTCCTCTCGCCTTTCCTGTTGAGAGTGCCTCCGCTTGAGATGCGACGGGAACGCCGGGAATTCTTTCCCGTTGAAAGCAGGGAAAGGATCCCTCATCTCGAGCTACGAGGGGGAAACGGGGCTCCTCTGGATGTGGGCGGGACCAGCGTGCTTCCTCTCGAGTGGAGACGGGTATGGCGGTGAACTTCTTGAGTTGCAGCAAGGGTGTGAAAGACCCTTTCGAAGTTCCAGAGGTTAGGTGTCATTAGTCTCCAGACGCCTCATCGGAAATAGGCCTCATCTCGCCTGGAAGGGAGAACTTCCTGGAATTTCTCGAGTTGTGGCAGGTGTTCTCGAGTTACGACGGGGACCTCAGGGACCCGCCCTGGTGGCCTCAGGAGAGGCCAGTCCCCATGCGAGTTGCTAGGCGGCCTCTCGGGATTCCTCTCCCGTCGATACCGGGGCCAAAAAACTTGTGTGGAGTCAGGGCCGGAACCGAGGATTCCTCTCAGGGGCTGACATGGATCTTTGGGTACTTCTGGAGTCTCCCCAGGGGAGTCAGGCCTCGTCTCGAGTCTGGGCATGCACGTGCACTTTCCTTCCAGGCTGTAGCAGCAATGTCACGCTTCCCGTCGCGTGGATCAAAGGATCTGTGGTTTTCCCTCGAGGCTTTCCCTAGAGGCTTTCCCACAGGGCTGTCCCACGTGCCACCGTGGTGTGAGTCGATCCTCGGCGTGAAAGATGAGCCAGTGCAGGGCAAAGAGGTTCCTCTGGAATGGACTGAGACATCTGGGGGACTCTTGGAATGGTGGTACGACCATGGAGTTCCTCTCGCCTTTCCTGTTGAGAGTGCCTCCGCTTGAGATGCGACGGGAACGCCGGGAATTCTTTCCCATTGAAAGCAGGGAAAGGATTCCTCATCTCGAGCTACGAGGGGGAAAGGGGGCTCCTCTGGATGTGGGCGGGACGATCGTGCTTCCTCTCGAGTGGAAACGGGTATGGCGGTGAACTTCTTGAGTTGCAGCAAGGGTGTGAAAGACCCTTTCGAAGTTCCAGAGGTTAGGTGTCATTAGTCTCCAGACGCCTCATCGGAAATAAGCCTCATGTCGCCTGGAAGGGGGAACTTCCTGGAATTTCTCGAGTTGCGGCTGGTGTTCTCGAGTTACGACGGGGACCTCAGGGACCCGCCCTGGAGGCCTCAGGAGAGGCCAGTCCCCATGCGAGTTGCTAGGGGGCCTCTCGGGATTCCTCTCCCGTCGATACCGGGGCCAAAAACCTTGTGTGGATTCAGGGCCGGAAACGAGGATTCCTCTCAGGGGCTGACATGGATCTTTGGGTACTTCTCGAGTCTCCCCAGGGGAGTCAGGCCTCGTCTCGAGTGGGCGCATGCACTTGCGCTTTCCTTCCAGGCTGTAGCAGCAATGTCACGCTTCCCATCGCGTGGATCAAAGGATCTGTGGTTTTCCCACAGGGCTCTCCCACGAGCCACCGTGGTGTGAGTCGATCCTCGGCGTGAAAGATGAGCCAGTGCAGGGCAAAGAGGTTCCTCTGGACTGGACTGAGACATCTGGGGGACTCTTGGAATGGTGGTACAACCATGGAGTTCCTCTCGCCTTTCCTGTTGAGAGTGCCTCCTCTTGAGATGCGACGGGAACGCCGGGAATTCTTTCCCGTTGAAAGCAGGGAAAGGATTCCTCATCTCGAGCTACGAGGGGGAAACGGGGCTCCTCTGGATGTGGGCGGGACCATCGTGCTTCCTCTAGAGTGGAGACGGGTATGGCGGTGAACTTCTTGAGTTGCAGCAAGGGTGTGAAAGACCCTTTCGAAGTTCCAGAGGTTAGGTGTCATTAGTCTCCAGACGCCTCATCGGAAATAGGCCTCATCTCGCCTGGAAGGGAGAACTTCCTGGATTTTCTCGAGTTGCGGCAGGTGTTCTCGAGTTACGACGGGGACCTCAGGGACCCGCCCTCGTGGCCTCAGGAGAGGCCAGTCCCCATGCGAGTTGCTAGGGGGCCTCTCGGGATTCCTCTCCCGTCGATACCGGGGCCAAAAACCTTGTGTGGCGTCATGGCCGGAACCGAGGATTCCTCTCAGGGGCTGATATGGATCTTTGGGTACTTCTGTAGTCTCGCCAGGGGAGACAGGCCTCGTCTCGAGTGGGGGCATGCACGTGCACTTTCCTTCCAGGCTGTAGCAGCAATGTCACGCCTCCCGTCGCATGGATAAAAGGATCTGTGGTTTTCCCTCGAGGCTTTCCCTCGAGGCTTTCCCACAGGGCTGTCCCACGTGCCACCGTGGTGTGAGTCGATCCTCGGCGTGAAAGATGAGCCAGTGCAGGGCAAAGAGTTTCCTCTGGAATGGACTGAGACATCTGGGGGACTCTTGGAATGGTGGTACGACCATGGAGTTCCTCTCGCCTTTGCTGTTGAGAGTGCCTCCTCTTGAGATGGGACGGGAATATCGGGAATTCTTTCCCGTTGAAAGCAGGGAAAGGATTCCTCATCTCGAGCTAGGAGGGGGAAACGGGGCTCCTCTGGATGTGGGCGGGACCATCGTGCTTCCTCTCGAGTGGAGACGGGTATGTCGGTGAACTTCTTGAGTTGCAGCAAGGGTGTGAAAGACCCTTTCGAAGTTCCAGAGGTTAGGTGTCATTAGTCTCCAGACGCCTCATCGGAAATAGGCCTCATCTCGCCTGGAAGGGAGAACTTCCTGGATTTTCTCGAGTTGCGGCAGGTGTTCTCGAGTTACGACGGGGACCTCAGGGACCCGCCCTGGTGGCCTCAGGAGAGGCCAGTCCCCATGCGAGTTGCTAGGGGGCCTCTCGGGATTCCTCTCCCGTCGATACCGGGGCCAAAAACCTTGTGTGGAGTCAGGGCCGGAACCGAGGATTCCTCTCAGGGGCTGACATGGATCTGTGGGTACTTCTGGAGTCTCCCCATGGGAGTCAGGCCTCGTCTCGAGTGGGGGCATGCACGTGCGCTTTCCTTCCAGGCTGTAGCAGCAATGTCACGCTTCCCGTCGCGTGGATCAAAGGATCTGTGGTTTTCCCTCGAGGCTTTCCCTCGAGGCTTTCCCACAGGGCTGTCCCACGTGACACCGTGGTGTGAGTCGATCCTCAGCGTGAAAGATGAGCCAGTGCAGGGCAAAGAGGTTCCTCTGGAATGGACTGAGACATCTGGGGGACTCTTGGAATGGTGGTACGACCATGGAGTTCCTCTCGACTTTCCTGTTGAGAGTGCCTCCTCTTGAGATGCGACGGGAACGCCGGGAATTCTTTCCCGTTGAAAGCAGGGAAAGGATCCCTCATCTCGAGCTACGAGGGGGAAACGTGGCTCCTCTGGATGTGGGCGGGACCATCGTGCTTCCTCTCGAGTGGAGACGGGTGTGGCGGTGAACTTCTTGAGTTGCAGCAAGGGTGTGAAAGACCCTTTCGAAGTTCCAGAGGTTAGGTGTCATTAGTCTCCAGACGCCTCATCGGAAATAGGCCTCATCTCGCCTGGAAGGGGGAACTTCCTGGAATTTCTCGAGTTGTGGCAGGTGTTCTCGAGTTACGACGGGGACCTCAGGGACCCGCCCTGGTGGCCTCAGGATATGACAGTCCCCATGCGAGTTGCCCGGGGGCCTCTCGGGATTCCTCTCCCGTCGATACCGGGTCCAAAAACCTTGTGTGGAGTCAGGGCCTGAACCGAGGATTCCTCTCAGGGGCTGACATGGATCATTGGGTACTTCTGGAGTCTCCCCAGGGGAGTCAGGCCTCGTCTCGAGTCGGGGCATGCACGTGCACTTTCCTTCCAGGCTGTAGCAGCAATGTCACGCTTCCCGTGGCGTGGATCAAAGGATCTGTGGTTTTCCCTCGAGGCTTTCCCTCGAGGCTTTCCCACAGGGCTGTCCCACGTGCCACCGTGGTGTGAGTCGATCCTCGGCGTGAAAGATGAGCCAGTGCAGGGCAAAGAGGTTCCTCTGGAATGGACTGAGACATCTGGGGGACTCTTGGAATGGTGGTACGTCCATGGAGTTCCTTTCGCCTTTCCTGTTGAGAGTGCCTCCGCTTGAGATGCGACGGGAACGCCGGGAATTCTTTCCCATTGAAAGCAGGGAAAGGATTCCTCATCTCGAGCTACGAGGGGGAAAGGGGGCTCCTCTGGATGTGGGCGGGACCAGCGTGCTTCCTCTCGAGTGGAGACGGGTATGGCGGTGAACTTCTTGAGTTGCAGCAAGGGTGTGAAAGACCCTTTCGAAGTTCCAGAGGTTAGGTGTCATTAGTCTCCAGACGCCTCATCGGAAATAGGCCTCATCTCGCCTGGAAGGGGGAACTTCCTGGAATTTCTCGAGTTGTGGCAGGTGTTCTCGAGTTACGACGTGGACCTCAGGGACCCGCCCTGTTGGCCTCAGGAGAGGCCAGTCCCCATGCCAGTTGCTAGGGGGCCTCTCGGGATTCCTCTCCCGTCGATACCGGGGCCAAAAACCTTGTGTGGAGTCAGGGCCGGAACCGAGGATTCCTCTCACGGGCTGACATGGATCTTTGGGTACTTCTGGAGTCTCCCCAGGGGAGTCAGGCCTCGTCTCGAGTCGGGGCATGCACGTGCACTTTCCTTCCAGGCTGTAGCAGCAATGTCACGCTTCCCGTGGCGTGGATCAAAGGATCTGTGGTTTTCCCTCGAGGCTTTCCCTCGAGGCTTTCCCACAGGGCTGTCCCACGTGCCACCGTGGTGTGAGTCGATCCTCGGCATGAAAGATGAGCCAGTGCAGGGCATAGAGCTTCCTCTGGAATGGACTGAGACATCTGGGGGACTCTTGGAATGGTGGTACGACCATGGAGTTCCTCTCGCCTATCCTGTTGAGAGTGCCTCCGCTTGAGATGCGACGGGAACGCCGGGAACTCTTTCCCATTGAAAGCAGGGAAAGGATTCCTCATCTCGAGCTACGAGGGGGAAAGGGGGCTCCTCTGGATGTGGGCGGGACGATCGTGCTTCCTCTCGAGTGGAGACGGGTATGGCGGTGAACTTCTTGAGTTGCAGCAAGGGTGTGAAAGACCCTTTCGAAGTTCCAGAGGTTAGGTGTCATTAGTCTCCAGACGCCTCATCGGAAATAGGCCTCATCCTGCCTGGAAGGGAGAACTTCGTGGATTTTCTCGAGTTGCGGCAGGTGTTCTCGAGTTACGACGGGGACCTCAGGGACCCGCCCTGGTGGCCTCAGGAGAGGCCAGTCCCCATGCAAGTTGCTAGGGGGCCTCTCGGGATTCCTCTCCCGTCGATACCCGGGCCAAAAACCTTGTGTGCAGTCAGGGCCGGAACCGAGGATTCCTCTCACGGGCTGACATGGATCTTTGGGTACTTCTGGAGTCTCGCCAGGGGAGACAGGCCTCATCTCGAGTGGGGGCATGCACGTGCGCTTTCCTTCCAGGCTGTAGCAGCAATGTCACGCTTCCCATCGCGTGGATCAAAGGATCTGTGGTTTTCCCTCGAGGCTTTCCCTCGAGGCTTCCCACAGGGCTGTCCCACGTGCCACCGTGGTGTGAGTCGATCCTCGGCGTGAAAGATGAGCCAGTGCAGGGCAAAGAGGTTCCTCTGGAATGGACTGAGACATCTGCGGGATTCTTGGAATGGTGGTACGACCATGGAGTTCCTCTCGCCTTTCCTGTTGAGAGTGCCTCCTCTTGAGATGCGACGGGAACGCCGGGAATTCTTTCCCGTTGAAAGCAGGGAAAGGATCGCTGATCTCGAGCTAGGAGGGGGAAACGGGGTTCCTCTTGATGTGGGCGGGACCATCGTGCTTCCTCTCGAGTGGAGACGGGTATGGCGGTGAACTTCTTGAGTTGCAGCAAGGGTGTGAAAGACCCTTTCGAAGTTCCAGAGTTTAGGTGTCATTAGTCTCCAGACGTCTCATCGGAAATAGGCCTCATCTCGCCTGGAAGGGAGAACTTCCTGGATTTTCTCGAGTTGCGGCAGGTGTTCTCGAGTTACGACGGGGACCTCAGGGACCCGCCCTGGTGGCCTCAGGAGAGGCCAGTCCCCATGCGAGTTGCTAGGGGGCCTCTCGGGATTCCTCTCCCGTCGATACCGGGGCCAAAAACCTTGTGTGGAGTCAGGGCCGGAACCGAGGATTCCTCTCACGGGCTGACATGGATCTTTGGGTACTTCTGGAGTCTCCCCAGGGGAGTCAGGCCTCGTCTCGAGTCGGGGCATGCACGTTCACTTTCCTTCCAGGCTGTAGCAGCAATGTCACGCTTCCCGTGGCGTGGATCAAAGGATCTGTGGTTTTCCCTCGAGGCTTACCCTCGAGGCTTTCCCACAGGGCTGTCCCACGTGCCACCGTGGTGTGAGTCGATCCTCGGCGTGAAAGATGAGCCAGTGCAGGGCAAAGAGCTTCCTCTGGAATGGACTGAGACATCTGGGGGACTCTTGGAATGGTGGTACGACCATGGAGTTCCTCTCGCCTTTCCTGTTGAGAGTGCCTCCGCTTGAGATGCGACGGGAACGCCGGAAACTCTTTCCCATTGAAAGCAGGGAAAGGATTCCTCATCTCGAGCTACGAGGGGGAAAGGGGGCTCCTCTGGATGTGGGCGGGACGATCGTGCTTCCTCTCGAGTGGAGACGGGTATGGCGGTGAACTTCTTGAGTTGCAGCAAGGGTGTGAAAGACCCTTTCGAAGTTCCAGAGGTTAGGTGTCATTAGTCTCCAGACGCCTCATCGGAAATAGGCCTCATCCTGCCTGGAAGGGAGAACTTCCTGGATTTTCTCGAGTTGCGGCAGGTGTTCTCGAGTTACGACGGGGACCTCAGGGACCCGCCCTGGTGGCCTCAGGAGAGGCCAGTCCCCATGCGAGTTGCTAGGGGGCCTCTCGGGATTCCTCTCCCGTCGATACCGGGGCCAAAAACCTTGTGTGGAGTCAGGGCCGGAACCGAGGATTCCTCTCACGGGCTGACATGGATCTTTGGGTACTTCTGGAGTCTCCCCAGGGGAGTCAGGCCTCGTCTCGAGTCGGGGCATGCACGTTCACTTTCCTTCCAGGCTGTAGCAGCAATGTCACGCTTCCCGTGGCGTGGATCAAAGGATCTGTGGTTTTCCCTCGAGGCTTACCCTCGAGGCTTTCCCACAGGGCTGTCCCACGTGCCACCGTGGTGTGAGTCGATCCTCGGCGTGAAAGATGAGCCAGTGCAGGGCAAAGAGCTTCCTCTGGAATGGACTGAGACATCTGGGGGACTCTTGGAATGGTGGTACGACCATGGAGTTCCTCTCGCCTTTCCTGTTGAGAGTGCCTCCGCTTGAGATGCGACGGGAACGCCGGAAACTCTTTCCCATTGAAAGCAGGGAAAGGATTCCTCATCTCGAGCTACGAGGGGGAAAGGGGGCTCCTCTGGATGTGGGCGGGACGATCGTGCTTCCTCTCGAGTGGAGACGGGTATGGCGGTGAACTTCTTGAGTTGCAGCAAGGGTGTGAAAGACCCTTTCGAAGTTCCAGAGGTTAGGTGTCATTAGTCTCCAGACGCCTCATCGGAAATAGGCCTCATCCTGCCTGGAAGGGAGAACTTCCTGGATTTTCTCGAGTTGCGGCAGGTGTTCTCGAGTTACGACGGGGACCTCAGGGACCCGCCCTGGTGGCCTCAGGAGAGGCCAGTCCCCATGCGAGTTGCTAGGGGGCCTCTCGGGATTCCTCTCCCGTCGATACCCGGGCCAAAAACCTTGTGTGGAGTCAGGGCCGGAACCGAGGATTCCTCTCACGTGCTGATATGGATCTTTGGGTACTTCTGGAGTCTCGCCAGGGGAGACAGGCCTCATCTCAAGTGGGGGCATGCACGTGCGCTTTCCTTCAAGGCTGTAGCAGCAATGTCACGCTTCCCGTGGCGTGAATCAAACGATCTGTGGTTTTCCCTTGAGGCTTTCCCTCGAGGCTTTCCCACAGGGCTGTCCCACGTGCCACCGTGGTGTGAGTCGATCCTCGGCGTGAAAGATGAGCCAGTGCAGGGCAAAGAGGTTCCTCTGGAATGGACTGAGACATCTGGGGGACTCTTGGAATGGTGGTACGACAATGGAGTTCCTCTCGCCTTTCCTGTTGAGAGTGCCTCCTCTTGAGATGCGACGGGAACGGCGGGAATTCTTTCCCATTGAAAGCAGGGAAAGGATCCCTCATCTCGAGCTACGAGGGGGAAACGGGGCTCCTCTGGATGTGGGCGGGACCATTGTGCTTCCTCTCGAGTGGAGACGGGTATGGCGGTGAACTTCCTGAGTTGCAGCAAGGGTGTGAAAGACCCTTTCGAAGTTCCAGAGGTTAGGTGTCATTAGTCTCCAGACGCCTCATCGGAAATAGGCCTCATCTCGCCTGGAAGGGAGAACTTCCTGGATTTTCTCGAGTTGCGGCAGGTGTTCTCGAGTTACGACGGGGACCTCAGGGACCCGCCCTGGTGGCCTCAGGAGAGGCCAGTCCCCATGCGAGTTGCTAGGGGGCCTCTCGGGATTCCTCTCCCGTCGATACCGGGGCCAAAAACCTTGTGTGGAGTCAGGGCCGGAACCGAGGATTCCTCTCAGGGGCTGACATGGATCTGTGGGTACTTCTGGAGTCTCCCCATGGGAGTCAGGCCTCGTCTCGAGTGGGGGCATGCACGTGCCCTTTCCTTCCAGGCTGTAGCAGCAATGTCACGCTTCCCGTCGTGTGGATCAAAGGATCTGTGGTTTTCCCTCGAGGCTTTCCCTCGAGGCTTTCCCACAGGGCTGTCCCACGTGCCACCGTGGTGTGAGTCGATCCTCGGCGTGAAAGATGAGCCAGTGCATGGCAAAGAGGTTCCTCTGGAATGGACTGAGACATCTGGGGGACTCTTGGAATGGTGGTACGACCATGGAGTTCCTCTCGCCTTTCCTGTTGAGAGTGCCTCCTCTTGAGATGCGACGGGAACGCCGGGAATTCTTTCCCGTTGAAAGCAGGGAAAGGATCCCTCATCTCGAGCTACGAGGGGGAAACGGGGCTCCTCTGGATGTGGGCGGGACCATCGTGCTTCCTCTCGAGTGGAGACGGGTGTGGCGGTGAACTTCTTGAGTTGCAGCAAGGGTGTGAAAGACCCTTTCGAAGTTCCAGAGGTTAGGTGTCATTAGTCTCCAGACGCCTCATCGGAAATAGGCCTCATCTCGCCTGGAAGGCGGAACTTCCTGGAATTTCTCGAGTTGTGGCAGGTGTTCTCGAGTTACGACGGGGACCTCAGGGACCCGCCCTGGTGGCCTCAGGATATGCCAGTCCCCATGCGAGTTGCCCGGGGGCCTCTCGGGATTCCTCTCCCGTCGATACCGGGGCCAAAAACCTTGTGTGGAGTCAGGGCCTGAACCGAGGATTCCTCTCAGGGGCTGACATGGATCATTGGGTACTTCTGGAGTCTCCCCAGGGGAGTCAGGCCTCGTCTCGAGTCGGGGCATGCACGTGCACTTTCCTTCCAGGCTGTAGCAGCAATGTCACGCTTCCCGTGGCGTGGATCAAAGGATCTGTGGTTTTCCCTCGAGGCTTTCCCTCGAGGCTTTCCCACAGGGCTGTCCCACATGCCACCGTGGTGTGAGTCGATCCTCGGCATGAAAGATGAGCCAGTGCAGGGCATAGAGCTTCCTCTGGAATGGACTGAGACATCTGGGGGACTCTTGGAATGGTGGTACGACCATGGAGTTCCTCTCGCCTATCCTGTTGAGAGTGCCTCCGCTTGAGATGCGACGGGAACGCCGGGAACTCTTTCCCATTGAAAGCAGGGAAAGGATTCCTCATCTCGAGCTACGAGGGGGAAAGGGGGCTCCTCTGGATGTGGGCGGGACGATCGTGCTTCCTCTCGAGTGGAGACGGGTATGGCGGTGAACTTCTTGAGTTGCAGCAAGGGTGTGAAAGACCCTTTCGAAGTTCCAGAGGTTAGGTGTCATTAGTCTCCAGACGCCTCATCGGAAATAGGCCTCATCCTGCCTGGAAGGGAGAACTTCCTGGATTTTCTCGAGTTGCGGCAGGTGATCTCGAGTTACGACGGGGACCTCAGGGACCCGCCCTGGTGGCCTCAGGAGAGGCCAGTCCCCATGCAAGTTGCTAGGGGGCCTCTCGGGATTCCTCTCCCGTCGATACCCGGGCCAAAAACCTTGTGTGCAGTCAGGGCCGGAACCGAGGATTCCTCTCACGGGCTGACATGGATCTTTGGGTACTTCTGGAGTCTCGCCAGGGGAGACAGGCCTCATCTCGAGTGGGGGCATGCACGTGCGCTTTCCTTCCAGGCTGTAGCAGCAATGTCACGCTTCCCATCGCGTGGATCAAAGGATCTGTGGTTTTCCCTCGAGGCTTTCCCTCGAGGCTTCCCACAGGGCTGTCCCACGTGCCACCGTGGTGTGAGTCGATCCTCGGCGTGAAAGATGAGCCAGTGCAGGGCAAAGAGGTTCCTCTGGAATGGACTGAGACATCTGCGGGATTCTTGGAATGGTGGTACGACCATGGAGTTCCTCTCGCCTTTCCTGTTGAGAGTGCCTCCTCTTGAGATGCGACGGGAACGCCGGGAATTCTTTCCCGTTGAAAGCAGGGAAAGGATCGCTGATCTCGAGCTAGGAGGGGGAAACGGGGCTCCTCTTGATGTGGGCGGGACCATCGTGCTTCCTCTCGAGTGGAGACGGGTATGGCGGTGAACTTCTTGAGTTGCAGCAAGGGTGTGAAAGACCCTTTCGAAGTTCCAGAGTTTAGGTGTCATTAGTCTCCAGACGTCTCATCGGAAATAGGCCTCATCTCGCCTGGAAGGGAGAACTTCCTGGATTTTCTCGAGTTGCGGCAGGTGTTCTCGAGTTACGACGGGGACCTCAGGGACCCGCCCTGGTGGCCTCAGGAGAGGCCAGTCCCCATGCGAGTTGCTAGGGGGCCTCTCGGGATTCCTCTCCCGTCGATACCGGGGCCAAAAACCTTGTGTGGAGTCAGGGCCGGAACCGAGGATTCCTCTCAGGGGCTGACATGGATCTTTGGGTACTTCTGGAGTCTCCCAAGGGGAGTCAGGCCTCGTCTCGAGTCGGGGCATGCACGTTCACTTTCCTTCCAGGCTGTAGCAGCAATGTCACGCTTCCCGTGGCGTGGATCAAAGGATCTGTGGTTTTCCCTCGAGGCTTACCCTCGAGGCTTTCCCACAGGGCTGTCCCACGTGCCACCGTGGTGTGAGTCGATCCTCGGCGTGAAAGATGAGCCAGTGCAGGGCAAAGAGCTTCCTCTGGAATGGACTGAGACATCTGGGGGACTCTTGGAATGGTGGTACGACCATGGAGTTCCTCTCGCCTTTCCTGTTGAGAGTGCCTCCGCTTGAGATGCGACGGGAACGCCGGAAACTCTTTCCCATTGAAAGCAGGGAAAGGATTCCTCATCTCGAGCTACGAGGGGGAAAGGGGGCTCCTCTGGATGTGGGCGGGACGATCGTGCTTCCTCTCGAGTGGAGACGGGTATGGCGGTGAACTTCTTGAGTTGCAGCAAGGGTGTGAAAGACCCTTTCGAAGTTCCAGAGGTTAGGTGTCATTAGTCTCCAGACGCCTCATCGGAAATAGGCCTCATCCTGCCTGGAAGGGAGAACTTCCTGGATTTTCTCGAGTTGCGGCAGGTGTTCTCGAGTTACGACGGGGACCTCAGGGACCCGCCCTGGTGGCCTCAGGAGAGGCCAGTCCCCATGCGAGTTGCTAGGGGGCCTCTCGGGATTCCTCTCCCGTCGATACCCGGGCCAAAAACCTTGTGTGGAGTCAGGGCCGGAACCGAGGATTCCTCTCACGTGCTGATATGGATCTTTGGGTACTTCTGGAGTCTCGCCAGGGGAGACAGGCCTCATCTCAAGTGGGGGCATGCACGTGCGCTTTCCTTCAAGGCTGTAGCAGCAATGTCACGCTTCCCGTGGCGTGAATCAAACGATCTGTGGTTTTCCCTTGAGGCTTTCCCTCGAGGCTTTCCCACAGGGCTGTCCCACGTGCCACCGTGGTGTGAGTCGATCCTCGGCGTGAAAGATGAGCCAGTGCAGGGCAAAGAGGTTCCTCTGGAATGGACTGAGACATCTGGGGGACTCTTGGAATGGTGGTACGACCATGGAGTTCCTCTCGCCTTTCCTGTTGAGAGTGCCTCCTCTTGAGATGCGACGGGAACGGCGGGAATTCTTTCCCATTGAAAGCAGGGAAAGGATCCCTCATCTCGAGCTACGAGGGGGAAACGGGGCTCCTCTGGATGTGGGCGGGACCATTGTGCTTCCTCTCGAGTGGAGACGGGTATGGCGGTGAACTTCCTGAGTTGCAGCAAGGGTGTGAAAGACCCTTTCGAAGTTCCAGAGGTTAGGTGTCATTAGTCTCCAGACGCCTCATCGGAAATAGGCCTCATCTCGCCTGGAAGGGAGAACTTCCTGGATTTTCTCGAGTTGCGGCAGGTGTTCTCGAGTTACGACGGGGACCTCAGGGACCCGCCCTGGTGGCCTCAGGAGAGGCCAGTCCCCATGCGAGTTGCTAGGGGGCCTCTCGGGATTCCTCTCCCGTCGATACCGGGGCCAAAAACATTGTGTGGAGTCAGGGCCGGAACCGAGGATTCCTCTCAGGGGCTGACATGGATCTGTGGGTACTTCTGGAGTCTCCCCATGGGAGTCAGGCCTCGTCTCGAGTGGGGGCATGCACGTGCCCTTTCCTTCCAGGCTGTAGCAGCAATGTCACGCTTCCCGTCGTGTGGATCAAAGGATCTGTGGTTTTCCCTCGAGGCTTTCCCTCGAGGCTTTCCCACAGGGCTGTCCCACGTGCCACCGTGGTGTGAGTCGATCCTCGGCGTGAAAGATGAGCCAGTGCAGGGCAAAGAGGTTCCTCTGGAATGGACTGAGACATCTGGGGGACTCTTGGAATGGTGGTACGACCATGGAGTTCCTCTCGCCTTTCCTGTTGAGAGTGCCTCCTCTTGAGATGCGACGGGAACGCCGGGAATTCTTTCCCGTTGAAAGCAGGGAAAGGATCCCTCATCTCGAGCTACGAGGGGGAAACGGGGCTCCTCTGGATGTGGGCGGGACCATCGTGCTTCCTCTCGAGTGGAGACGGGTGTGGCGGTGAACTTCTTGAGTTGCAGCAAGGGTGTGAAAGACCCTTTCGAAGTTCCAGAGGTTAGGTGTCATTAGTCTCCAGACGCCTCATCGGAAATAGGCCTCATCTCGCCTGGAAGGGGGAACTTCCTGGAATTTCTCGAGTTGTGGCAGGTGTTCTCGAGTTACGACGGGGACCTCAGGGACCCGCCCTGGTGGCCTCAGGATATGCCAGTCCCCATGCGAGTTGCCCGGGGGCCTCTCGGGATTCCTCTCCCGTCGATACCGGGGCCAAAAACCTTGTGTGGAGTCAGGGCCTGAACCGAGGATTCCTCTCAGGGGCTGACATGGATCATTGGGTACTTCTGGAGTCTCCCCAGGGGAGTCAGGCCTCGTCTCGAGTCGGGGCATGCACGTGCACTTTCCTTCCAGGCTGTAGCAGCAATGTCACGCTTCCCGTGGCGTGGATCAAAGGATCTGTGGTTTTCCCTCGAGGCTTTCCCTCGAGGCTTTCCCACAGGGCTGTCCCACGTGCCACCGTGGTGTGAGTCGATCCTCGGCATGAAAGATGAGCCAGTGCAGGGCATAGAGCTTCCTCTGGAATGGACTGAGACATCTGGGGGACTCTTGGAATGGTGGTACGACCATGGAGTTCCTCTCGCCTATCCTGTTGAGAGTGCCTCCGCTTGAGATGCGACGGGAACGCCGGGAACTCTTTCCCATTGAAAGCAGGGAAAGGATTCCTCATCTCGAGCTACGAGGGGGAAAGGGGGCTCCTCTGGATGTGGGCGGGACGATCGTGCTTCCTCTCGAGTGGAGACGGGTATGGCGGTGAACTTCTTGAGTTGCAGCAAGGGTGTGAAAGACCCTTTCGAAGTTCCAGAGGTTAGGTGTCATTAGTCTCCAGACGCCTCATCGGAAATAGGCCTCATCCTGCCTGGAATCGAGAACTTCCTGGATTTTCTCGAGTTGCGGCAGGTGTTCTCGAGTTACGACGGGGACCTCAGGGACCCGCCCTGGTGGCCTCAGGAGAGGCCAGTCCCCATGCAAGTTGCTAGGGGGCCTCTCGGGATTCCTCTCCCGTCGATACCCGGGCCAAAAACCTTGTGTGCAGTCAGGGCCGGAACCGAGGATTCCTCTCACGGGCTGACATGGATCTTTGGGTACTTCTGGAGTCTCGCCAGGGGAGACAGGCCTCATCTCGAGTGGGGGCATGCACGTGCGCTTTCCTTCCAGGCTGTAGCAGCAATGTCACGCTTCCCATCGCGTGGATCAAAGGATCTGTGGTTTTCCCTCGAGGCTTTCCCTCGAGGCTTCCCACAGGGCTGTCCCACGTGCCACCGTGGTGTGAGTCGATCCTCGGCGTGAAAGATGAGCCAGTGCAGGGCAAAGAGGTTCCTCTGGAATGGACTGAGACATCTGCGGGATTCTTGGAATGGTGGTACGACCATGGAGTTCCTCTCGCCTTTCCTGTTGAGAGTGCCTCCTCTTGAGATGCGACGGGAACGCCGGGAATTCTTTCCCGTTGAAAGCAGGGAAAGGATCGCTGATCTCGAGCTAGGAGGGGGAAACGGGGCTCCTCTTGATGTGGGCGGGACCATCGTGCTTCCTCTCGAGTGGAGACGGGTATGGCGGTGAACTTCTTGAGTTGCAGCAAGGGTGTGAAAGACCCTTTCGAAGTTCCAGAGTTTAGGTGTCATTAGTCTCCAGACGTCTCATCGGAAATAGGCCTCATCTCGCCTGGAAGGGAGAACTTCCTGGATTTTCTCGAGTTGCGGCAGGTGTTCTCGAGTTACGACGGGGACCTCAGGGACCCGCCCTGGTGGCCTCAGGAGAGGCCAGTCCCCATGCGAGTTGCTAGGGGGCCTCTCGGGATTCCTCTCCCGTCGATACCGGGGCCAAAAACCTTGTGTGGAGTCAGGGCCGGAACCGAGGATTCCTCTCACGGGCTGACATGGATCTTTGGGTACTTCTGGAGTCTCCCCAGGGGAGTCAGGCCACGTCTCGAGTCGGGGCATGCACGTTCACTTTCCTTCCAGGCTGTAGCAGCAATGTCACGCTTCCCGTGGCGTGGATCAAAGGATCTGTGGTTTTCCCTCGAGGCTTACCCTCGAGGCTTTCCCACAGGGCTGTCCCACGTGCCACCGTGGTGTGAGTCGATCCTCGGCGTGAAAGATGAGCCAGTGCAGGGCAAAGAGCTTCCTCTGGAATGGACTGAGACATCTGGGGGACTCTTGGAATGGTGGTACGACCATGGAGTTCCTCTCGCCTTTCCTGTTGAGAGTGCCTCCGCTTGAGATGCGACGGGAACGCCGGAAACTCTTTCCCATTGAAAGCAGGGAAAGGATTCCTCATCTCGAGCTACGAGGGGGAAAGGGGGCTCCTCTGGATGTGGGCGGGACGATCGTGCTTCCTCTCGAGTGGAGACGGGTATGGCGGTGAACTTCTTGAGTTGCAGCAAGGGTGTGAAAGACCCTTTCGAAGTTCCAGAGGTTAGGTGTCATTAGTCTCCAGACGCCTCATCGGAAATAGGCCTCATCCTGCCTGGAAGGGAGAACTTCCTGGATTTTCTCGAGTTGCGGCAGGTGTTCTCGAGTTACGACGGGGACCTCAGGGACCCGCCCTGGTGGCCTCAGGAGAGGCCAGTCCCCATGCGAGTTGCTAGGGGGCCTCTCGGGATTCCTCTCCCGTCGATACCCGGGCCAAAAACCTTGTGTGGAGTCAGGGCCGGAACCGAGGATTCCTCTCACGTGCTGATATGGATCTTTGGGTACTTCTGGAGTCTCGCCAGGGGAGACAGGCCTCATCTCAAGTGGGGGCATGCACGTGCGCTTTCCTTCAAGGCTGTAGCAGCAATGTCACGCTTCCCGTGGCGTGAATCAAACGATCTGTGGTTTTCCCTTGAGGCTTTCCCTCGAGGCTTTCCCACAGGGCTGTCCCACGTGCCACCGTGGTGTGAGTCGATCCTCGGCGTGAAAGATGAGCCAGTGCAGGGCAAAGAGGTTCCTCTGGAATGGACTGAGACATCTGGGGGACTCTTGGAATGGTGGTACGACCATGGAGTTCCTCTCGCCTTTCCTGTTGAGAGTGCCTCCTCTTGAGATGCGACGGGAACGGCGGGAATTCTTTCCCATTGAAAGCAGGGAAAGGATCCCTCATCTCGAGCTACGAGGGGGAAACGGGGCTCCTCTGGATGTGGGCGGGACCATTGTGCTTCCTCTCGAGTGGAGACGGGTATGGCGGTGAACTTCCTGAGTTGCAGCAAGGGTGTGAAAGACCCTTTCGAAGTTCCAGAGGTTAGGTGTCATTAGTCTCCAGACGCCTCATCGGAAATAGGCCTCATCTCGCCTGGAAGGGAGAACTTCCTGGATTTTCTCGAGTTGCGGCAGGTGTTCTCGAGTTACGACGGGGACCTCAGGGACCCGCCCTGGTGGCCTCAGGAGAGGCCAGTCCCCATGCGAGTTGCTAGGGGGCCTCTCGGGATTCCTCTCCCGTCGATACCGGGGCCAAAAACCTTGTGTGGAGTCAGGGCCGGAACCGAGGATTCCTCTCAGGGGCTGACATGGATCTGTGGGTACTTCTGGAGTCTCCCCATGGGAGTCAGGCCTCGTCTCGAGTGGGGGCATGCACGTGCCCTTTCCTTCCAGGCTGTAGCAGCAATGTCACGCTTCCCGTCGTGTGGATCAAAGGATCTGTGGTTTTCCCTCGAGGCTTTCCCTCGAGGCTTTCCCACAGGGCTGTCCCACGTGCCACCGTGGTGTGAGTCGATCCTCGGCGTGAAAGATGAGCCAGTGCAGGGCAAAGAGGTTCCTCTGGAATGGACTGAGACATCTGGGGGACTCTTGGAATGGTGGTACGACCATGGAGTTCCTCTCGCCTTTCCTGTTGAGAGTGCCTCCTCTTGAGATGCGACGGGAACGCCGGGAATTCTTTCCCGTTGAAAGCAGGGAAAGGATCCCTCATCTCGAGCTACGAGGGGGAAACGGGGCTCCTCTGGATGTGGGCGGGACCATCGTGCTTCCTCTCGAGTGGAGACGGGTGTGGCGGTGAACTTCTTGAGTTGCAGCAAGGGTGTGAAAGACCCTTTCGAAGTTCCAGAGGTTAGGTGTCATTAGTCTCCAGACGCCTCATCGGAAATAGGCCTCATCTCGCCTGGAAGGGGGAACTTCCTGGAATTTCTCGAGTTGTGGCAGGTGTTCTCGAGTTACGACGGGGACCTCAGGGACCCGCCCTGGTGGCCTCAGGATATGCCAGTCCCCATGCGAGTTGCCCGGGGGCCTCTCGGGATTCCTCTCCCGTCGATACCGGGGCCAAAAACCTTGTGTGGAGTCAGGGCCTGAACCGAGGATTCCTCTCAGGGGCTGACATGGATCATTGGGTACTTCTGGAGTCTCCCCAGGGGAGTCAGGCCTCGTCTCGAGTCGGGGCATGCACGTGCACTTTCCTTCCAGGCTGTAGCAGCAATGTCACGCTTCCCGTGGCGTGGATCAAAGGATCTGTGGTTTTCCCTCGAGGCTTTCCCTCGAGGCTTTCCCACAGGGCTGTCCCACGTGCCACCGTGGTGTGAGTCGATCCTCGGCGTGAAAGATGAGCCAGTGCAGGGCAAAGAGGTTCCTCTGGAATGGACTGAGACATCTGGGGGACTCTTGGAATGGTGGTACGACCATGAAGTTCCTCTCGCCTATCCTGTTGAGAGTGCCTCCGCTTGAGATGGGACGGGAACGCCGGGAACTCTTTCCCATTGAAAGCAGGGAAAGGATTCCTCATCTCGAGCTACGAGGGGGAAAGGGGGCTCCTCTGGATGTGGGCGGGACGATCGTGCTTCCTCTCGAGTGGAGACGGGTATGGCGGTGAACTTCTTGAGTTGCAGCAAGGGTGTGAAAGACCCTTTCGAAGTTCCAGAGGTTAGGTGTCATTAGTCTCCAGACGCCTCATCGGAAATAGGCCTCATCCTGCCTGGAAGGGAGAACTTCCTGGATTTTCTCGAGTTGCGGCAGGTGTTCTCGAGTTACGACGGGGACCTCAGGGACCCGCCCTGGTGGCCTCAGGAGAGGCCAGTCCCCATGCGAGTTGCTAGGGGGCCTCTCCGGATTCCTCTCCCGTCGATACCGGGGCCAAAAACCTTGTGTGGAGTCAGGGCCGGAACCGAGGATTCCTCTCACGGGCTGACATGGATCTTTGGGTACTTCTGGAGTCTCCCCAGGGGAGTCAGGCCTCGTCTCGAGTCGGGGCATGCACGTTCACTTTCCTTCCAGGCTGTAGCAGCAATGTCACGCTTCCCGTGGCGTGGATCAAAGGATCTGTGGTTTTCCCTCGAGGCTTACCCTCGAGGCTTTCCCACAGTGCTGTCCCACGTGCCACCGTGGTGTGAGTCGATCCTCGGCGTGAAAGATGAGCCAGTGCAGGGCAAAGAGCTTCCTCTGGAATGGACTGAGACATCTGGGGGACTCTTGGAATGGTGGTACGACCATGGAGTTCCTCTCGCCTTTCCTGTTGAGAGTGCCTCCGCTTGAGATGCGACGGGAACGCCGGGAACTCTTTCCCATTGAAAGCAGGGAAAGGATTCCTCATCTCGAGCTACGAGGGGGAAAGGGGGCTCCTCTGGATGTGGGCGGCACGATCGTGTTTCCTCTCAAGTGGAGACGGGTATGGCGGTGAACTTCTTGAGTTGCAGCAAGGTTGTGAAAGACCCTTTCAAAGTTCCAGAGGTTAGGTGTCATTAGTCTCCAGACGCCTCATCGGAAATAGGCCTCATCCCGCCTGGAAGGGAGAACTTCCTGGATTTTCTCGAGTTGCGGCAGGTGTTCTCGAGTTACGACGGGGACCTCAGGGACCCGCCCTGGTGGCCTCAGGAGAGGCCAGTCCCCATGCGAGTTGCTAGGGGGCCTCTCGGGATTCCTCTCCCGTCGATACCCGGGCCAAAAACCTTGTGTGGAGTCAGGGCCGGAACCGAGGATTCCTCTCACGGGCTGATATGGATCTTTGGGTACTTCTGGAGTCTCGCCAGGGGAGACAGGCCTCATCTCGTGTGGGGGCATGCACGTGCGCTTTCCTTCCAGGCTGTAGCAGCAATGTCACGCTTCCCATCGCGTGGATCAAAGGATCTGTGGTTTTCTCTCGAGGCTTTCCCTCGAGGCTTCCCACAGGGCTGTCCCACGTGCCACCGTGGTGTGAGTCGATCCTCGGCGTGAAAGATGAGCCAGTGCAGGGCAAAGAGGTTCCTCTGGAAAGGACTGAGACATCTGCGGGACTCTTGGAATGGTGGTACGACCATGGAGTTCCTCTCGCCTTTCCTGTTGAGAGTGCCTCCTCTTCAGATGCGACGGGAACGCCGGGAATTCTTTCCCGTTGAAAGCAGGGAAAGGATCGCTCATCTCGAGCTAGGAGGGGGAAACGGGGCTCCTCTGGATGTGGGCGGGACCATCGTGCTTCCTCTCGAGTGGAGACGGGTATGGCGGTGAACTTCTTGAGTTGCAGCAAGGGTGTGAAAGACCCTTTCGAAGTTCCAGAGTTTAGGTGTCATTAGTCTCCAGACGCCTCATCGGAAATAGGCCTCATCTCGCCTGGAAGGGAGAACTTCCTGGATTTTCTCGAGTTGCGGCAGGTGTTCTCGAGTTACGACTGGGACCTCAGGGACCCGCCCTGGTGGCCTCAGGAGAGGCCAGTCCCCATGCGAGTTGCTAGGGGGCCTCTCGGGATTCCTCTCCCGTCGATACCGGGGCCAAAAACCTTGTGTGGAGTCAGGGCCGGAACCGAGGATTCCTCTCAGAGGCTGACATGGATCTTTGGGTACTTCTGCAGTCTCCCCATGGGAGTCAGGCCTCGTCTCGAGTGGGGGCATGCACGTGCGCTTTCCTTCCAGGCTGTAGCAGCAATGTCACGCTTTCCGTGGCGTGGATCAAAGGATCTGTGGTTTTCCCTCGAGGCTTTCCCTCGAGGCTTTCCCACAGGGCTGTCCCACGTGCCACCGTGGTGTGAGTCGATCCTCGGCGAGAAAGATGAGCTAGTGCAGGGCAAAGAGCTTCCTCTGGAATGGACTGAGACATCTGGGGGACTCTTGGAATGGTGGTACGACCATGGAGTTCCTCTCGCCTTTCCTGTTGAGAGTGCCTCCTCTTGAGATGCGACGGGAACGCCGGGAATTCTTTCCCGTTGAAAGCAGGGAAAGGATCCCTCATCTCGAGCTACGAGGGGGAAACGGGGCTCCTCTGGATGTGGGCGGGACCATCGTGCTTCCTCTCGAGTGGAGACGGGTATGGCGGTGAACTTCTTGAGTTGCAGCAAGGGTGTGAAAGACCCTTTCGAAGTTCCAGAGGTTAGGTGTCATTAGTCTCCAGACGCCTCATCGGAAATAGGGCTCATCTCGCCTGGAAGGGAGAACTTCCTGGATTTTCTCGAGATGCGGCAGGTGTTCTCGAGTTACGACGGGGACCTCAGGGACCCGCCCTGGTGGCCTCAGGAGAGGCCAGTCCCCATGCGAGTTGCTAGGGGCCCTCTCGGGATTCCTCTCCCGTCGATACCGGGGCCAAAAACCTTGTGTGGTGTCAGGGCCGGAACCGAGAATTTCTCTCAGGGGCTGACATGGATCTTTGGGTACTTCTGGAGTCTCCCCATGGGAGTCAGGCCTTGTCTCGAGTCGGGGCATGCACGTGCGCTTTCCTTCCAGGCTGTAGCAGCAATGTCACGCTTCCCGTGGCGTGGATCAAAGGATCTGTGGTTTTCCCTCGAGGCTTTCCCTCGAGGCTTTCCCACAGGGCTGTCCCACGTGCCACCGTGGTGTGAGTCGATCCTCGGCGTGAAAGATGAGCCAGTGTAGGGCAAAGAGCTTCCTCTGGAATGGACTGAGACATCTGGGGGACTCTTGGAATGGTGGTACGACCATGGAGTTCCTCTCGCCTTTCCTGTTGAGAGTGCCTCCTCTTCAGATGCGACGGGAACGCCGGGAATTCTTTCCCGTTGAAGGCAGGGAAAGGATCGCTCATCTCGAGCTAGGAGGGGGAAACGGGGCTCCTCTGGATGTGGGCGGGACCATCGTGCTTCCTCTCGAGTGGAGACGGGTATGGCGGTGAACTTCTTGAGTTGCAGCAAGGGTGTGAAAGACCCTTTCGAAGTTCCAGAGTTTAGGTGTCATTAGTCTCCAGACGCCTCATCGGAAATAGGCCTCATCTCGCCTGGAAGGGAGAACTTCCTGGATTTTCTCGAGTTGCGGCAGGTGTTCTCGAGTTACGACTGGGACCTCAGGGACCCGCCCTGGTGGCCTCAGGAGAGGCCAGGCCCCATGCGAGTTGCTAGGGGGCCTCTCGGGATTCCTCTCCCGTCGATACCGGGGCCAAAAACCTTGTGTGGAGTCAGGGCCGGAAACGAGGATTCCTCTCAGGGGCTGACATGGATCTGTGGGTACTTCTGCAGTCTCCCCATGGGAGTCAGGCCTCGTCTCGAGTGGGGGCATGCACGTGCGCTTTCCTTCCAGGCTGTAGCAGCAATGTCACGCTTCCCGTGGCGTGGATCAAAGGATCTGTGGTTTTCCCTCGAGGCTTTCCCTCGAGGCTTTCCCACAGGGCTGTCCCACGTGCCACCGTGGTGTGAGTCGATCCTCGGCGAGAAAGATGAGCCAGTGCAGGGCAAAGAGCTTCCTCTGGAATGGACTGAGACATCTGGGGGACTCTTGGAATGGTGGTACGACCATGGAGTTCCTCTCGCCTTTCCTGTTGAGAGTGCCTCCTCTTGAGATGCGACGGGAACGCCGGGAATTCTTTCCCGTTGAAAGCAGGGAAAGGATCCCTCATCTCGAGCTACGAGGGGGAAACGGGGCTCCTCTGGATGTGGGCGGGACCATCGTGCTTCCTCTCGAGTGGAGACGGTATGGCGGTGAACTTCTTGACTTGCAGCAAGGGTGTGAAAGACCCTTTCGAAGTTCCAGAGGTTAGGTGTCATTAGTCTCCAGACGCCTCATCGGAAATAGGCCTCATCTCGCCTGGAAGGGAGAACTTCCTGGAATTTCTCGAGTTGCGGCAGGTGTTCTCGAGTTACGACGGGGACCTCAGGGACCCGCCCTGGTGGCCTCAGGAGAGGCCAGTCCCCATGCGACTTGCTAGGGGGCCTCTCGGGATTCCTCTCCCGTCGATACCGGGGCCAAAAACCTTGTGTGGAGTCAGGGCCGGAACCGAGGATTCCTGTCAGGGGCTGACATGGATCTTTGGGTACTTCTGGAGTCTCCCCAGGGGAGTCAGGCCTCGTCTCGAGTCGGGGCATGCACGTGCACTTTCCTTCCAGGCTGTAGCAGCAATGTCACGCTTCCCGTGGCGTGGATCAAAGGATCTGTGGTTTTCCCTCGAGGCTTTCCCTCGAGGCTTTCCCACAGGGCTGTCCCACGTGCCACCGTGGTGTGAGTCGATCCTCGGCGTGAAAGATGAGCCAGTGCAGGGCAAAGATCTTCCTCTGGAATGGACTGAGACATCTGGGGGACTCTTGGAATGGTGGTACGACCATGGAGTTCCTCTCTCCTTTCCTGTTGAGAGTGCCTCCGCTTCAGATGCGACGGGAACGCCGGGAATTCTTTCCCATTGAAAGCAGGGAAAGGATTCCTCATCTCGAGCTACGAGGGGGAAAGGGGGCTCCTCTGGATGTGGGCCGGACGATCGTGCTTCCTCTCGAGTGGAGACGGGTATGGCGGTGAACTTCTTGAGTTGCAGCAAGGGTGTGAAAGACCCTTTCGAAGTTCCAGAGGTTAGGTGTCATTAGTCTCCAGACGCCTCATCGGAAATAGGCCTCATCTCGCCTGGAAGGGAGAACTTCCTGGATCTTCTCGAGTTGCGGCAGGTGTTCTCGAGTTACGACGGGGACCTCAGGGACCCGCCCTGGTGGCCTCAGGAGAGGCCAGTCCCCATGCGAGTTGCCAGGGGGCCTCTCGGGATTCCTCTCCCGTCGATACCGGGGCCAAAAACCTTGTGTGGAGTCAGGGCCGGAACCGAGGATTCCTCTCACGGGCTGATATGGATCTTTGGGTACTTCTGGAGTCTCGCCAGGGGAGACAGGCCTCATCTCGAGTGGGGGCATGCACGTGCGCTTTCCTTCCAGGCTGTAGCAGCAATGTCACGCTTCCCATCGCGTGGATCAAAGGATTTGTGGTTTTCCCTCGAGGCTTTCCCTCGAGGCTTTCCCACAGGGCTGTCCCACGTGCCACCGTGGTGTGAGTCGATCCTCGGCGTGAAAGATGAGCCAGTGCAGGGCAAAGAGGTTCCTCTGGAATGGACTGAGACATCTGTGGGACTCTTGGAATGGTGGTACGACCATGGAGTTCCTCTCGCCTTTCCTGTTGAGAGTGCCTCCTCTTGAGATGCGACGGGAACGCCGGGAATTCTTTCCCGTTGAAAGCAGGGAAAGGATCGCTCATCTCGAGCTAGGAGGGGGAAACGGGGCTCCTCTGGATGTGGGCGGGACCATCGTGCTTCCTCTAGAGTGGAGACGGGTATGGCGGTGAACTTCTTGAGTTGCAGCAAGGGTGTGAAAGACCCTTTAGAAGTTCCAGAGTTTAGGTGTCATTAGTCTCCAGACGCCTCATCGGAAATAGGCCTCATCTCGCCTGGAAGGGAGAACTTCCTGGATTTTCTCGAGTTGCGGCAGGTGTTCTCGAGTTACTACGGGGACCTCAGGGACCCGCCCTGGTGGCCTCAGGAGAGGCCAGTCCCCATGCGAGTTGCTAGGGGGCCTCTCGGGATTCCTCTCCCGTCGATACCGGGGCCAAAAACCTTGTGTGGAGTCAGGGCCGGAACCGAGGATTCCTCTCAGTGGCTGACATGGATCTTTGGGTACTTCTGGAGTCTCCCCATGGGAGTCAGGCCTCGTCTCGAGTGGGGGCATGCACGGGCGCTTTCCTTCAAGGCTGTAGCAGCAATGTCACGCTTCCCGTGGCGTGAATCAAACGATCTGTGGTTTTCCCTCGAGGCTTTCCCTCGAGGCTTTCCCACAGGGCTGTCCCACGTGCCACCGTGGTGTGAGTCGATCCTCGGCGTGAAAGATGAGCCAGTGTAGGGCAAAGAGCTTCCTCTGGAATGGACTGAGACATCTGGGGGACTCTTGGAATGGTGGTAAGACCATGGAGTTCCTCTCGCCTTTCCTGTTGAGAGTGCCTCCTCTTGAGATGCGATGGGAACGCCGGCAATTCTTTCCCGTTGAAAGCAGGGAAAGGATCCCTCATCTAGAGCTACGAGGGGGAAACGGGGCTCCTCTGGATGTGGGCGGGACTATCGTGCTTCCTCTCGAGTGGAGACGGGTATGGCGGTGAACTTCTTGAGTTGCAGCAAGGGTGTGAAAGACCCTTTCGAAGTTCCAGAGGTTAGGTGTCATTAGTCTCCAGACGCCTCATCGGAAATAGGCCTCATCTCGCCTGGAAGGGAGAACTTCCTGGATTTTCTCGAGTTGCGGCAGGTGTTCTCGAGTTACGACGGGGACCTCAGGGACCCGCCCTGGTGGCCTCAGGAGAGGCCAGTCCCCATGCGAGTTGCTAGGGGGCCTCTCGGGATTCCTCTCCCGTCGATACCGGGGCCAAAAACCTTGTGTGGAGTCAGGGCCGGAATCGAGGATTCCTCTCAGGGGCTGACATGGATCTTTGGGTCCTTCTGGAGTCTCCCCATGGGAGTCAGGCCTCGTCTCGAGTGGGGGCATGCACGTGCGCTTTCCTTCCAGGCTGTAGCAGCAATGTCACGCTTCCCATCGCGTGGATCAAAGGATCTGTGGTTTTCCCTCGAGGCTTTCCCTCGAGGCTTTCCCACAGGGCTGTCCCACGTGCCACCGTGGTGTGAGTCGATCCTCGGAGTGAAAGATGAGCCAGTGCAGGGCAAAGAGGTTCCTCTGGAATGGACTGAGACATCTGTGGGACTCTTGGAATGGTGGTACGACCATGGAGTTCCTCTCGCCTTTCCTGTTGAGAGTGCCTCCTCTTGAGATGCGACGGGAACGCCGGGAATTCTTTCCCGTTGAAAGCAGGGAAAGGATCGCTCATCTCGAGCTAGGAGGGGGAAACGGGGCTCCTCTGGATGTGGGCGGGACGATCGTGCTTCCTCTCAAGTGGAGACGGGTATGGCGGTGAACTTCTTGAGTTGCAGCAAGGGTGTGAAAGACCCTTTCGAAGTTCCAGAGTTTAGGTGTCATTAGTCTCCAGACGCCTCATCGGAAATAGGCCTCATCTCGCCTGGAAGGGAAAACTTCCTGGATTTTCTCGAGTTGCGGCAGGTGTTCTCGAGTTACGACGGGGACCTCAGGGACCCGCCCTGGTGGCCTCAGGAGAGGCCAGTCCCCATGCGAGTTGCTATGGGGCCTCTCGGGATTCCTCTCCCGTCGATACCGGGGCCAAAAACCTTGTGTGGAGTCAGGGCCGGAACCGAGGATTCCTCTCAGTGGCTGACATGGATCTTTGGGTACTTCTGGAGTCTCCCCAGGGGAGTCAGGCCTCGTCTCGAGTGGGGGCATGCACGTGCGCTTTCCTTCAAGGCTGTAGCAGCAATGTCCCGCTTCCCGTGGCGTGAATCAAACGATCTGTGGTTTTCCCTCGAGGCTTTCCCTCGAGGCTTTCCCACAGGGCTGTCCCACGTGCCACCGTGGTGTGAGTCGATCCTCGGCGTGAAAGATGAGCCAGTGTAGGGCAAAGAGCTTCCTCTGGAATGGACTGAGACATCTGGGGGACTCTTGGAATGGTGGTACGACCATGGAGTTCCTCTCGCCTTTCCTGTTGAGAGTGCCTCCTCTTGAGATGCGACAGGAACGCCGGGAATTCTTTCCCGTTGAAAGCAGGGAAAGGATCCCTCATCTTGAGCTACGAGGGGGAAACGGGGCTCCTCTGGATGTGGGCGGGACTATCGTGCTTCCTCTCGAGTGGAGACGGGTATGGCGGTGAACTTCTTGAGTTGCAGCAAGGGTGTGAAAGACCCTTTCGAAGTTCCAGAGGTTAGGTGTCATTAGTCTCCAGACGCCTCATCGGAAATAGGCCTCATCTCGCCTGGAAGGGAGAACTTCCTGGATTTTCTCGAGTTGCAGCAGGTGTTCTCGAGTTACGACGGGGACCTCAGGGACCCGCCCTAGTGGCCTCAGGAGAGGCCAGTCCCCATGCGAGTTGCTAGGGGGCCTCTCGGGATTCCTCTCCCGTCGATACCGGGGCCAAAAACCTTGTGTGGAGTCAGGGCCGGAACCGAGGATTCCTCTCAGGGGATGACATGGATCTTTGGGTCCCTCTGGAGTCTCCCCATGGGAGTCAGGCCTCGTCTCGAGTGGGGGCATGCACGTGCGCTTTCCTTCCAGGCTGTAGCAGCAATGTCACGCTTCCCGTGGCGTGGATCAAAGGATCTGTGTTTTTCCCTCGAGGCTTTCCCTCGAGGCTTTCCCACAGGGCTGTCCCACGTGCCACCGTGGTGTGAGTCGATCCTCGGCGTGAAAGATGAGCCAGTGCAGGGCAAAGAGGTTCCTCTGGAATGGACTGAGACATCTGGGGGACTCTTGGAATGGTGGTACGACCATGGAGTTCCTCTCGCCTTTCCTTTGAGAGTGCCTCCTCTTGAGATGCGACGGGAACGCCTGGAATTCTTTCCCGTTGAAAGCAGGGAAAGGATCCCTCATCTCGAGCTACGAGGGGGAAACGGGGCTCCTCTGGATGTGGGCGGGACCATCGTGCTTCCTCTCGAGTGGAGACGGGTATGGCGGTGAACTTCTTGAGTTGCATCAAGGGTGTGAAAGACCCTTTCGAAGTTCCAGAGGTTAGGTGTCATTAGTCTCCAGACGCCTCATCGGAAATAGGCCTCATCTCGCCTGGAAGGGGGAACTTCCTGGAATTTCTCGAGTTGTGGCAGGTGTTCTCGAGTTACTACGGGGACCTCAGGGACCCGCCCTGGTGGCCTCAGGAGAGGCCAGTCCCCATGCGAGTTGCTAGGGGGCCTCTCGGGATTCCTCTCCCGTCGATACCGGGGCCAAAAACCTTGTGTGGAGTCAGGGCCTGAACCGAGGATTCCTCTCAGGGGCTGACATGGATTTTTGGGTACTTCTGGAGTCTCCCCAGGGGAGTCAGGCCTCGTCTCGAGTCGGGGCATGCACGTGCACTTACCTTCCAGGCTGTAGCAGCAATGTCACGCTTCCCGTGTCGTGGATCAAAGGATCTGTGGTTTTCCCTCGAGGCTTTCCCTCGAGGCTTTCCCACAGGGCTGTCCCACGTGCCACCGTGGTGTGAGTCGATCCTCGGCGTGAAAGATGAGCCAGTGCAGGGCAAAGAGCTTCCTCTGGAATGGACTGAGACATCTGGGGGACTCTTGGAATGGTGGTACGACCATGGAGTTCCTCTCGCCTTTCCTGTTGAGAGTGCCTCCGCTTGAGATGCGACGGGAACGCCGGGAATTCTTTCCCATTGAAAGCAGGGAAAGGATTCCTCATCTCGAGCTACGAGGGGGAAAGGGGGCTCCTCTGGATGTGGGCGGGACGATCGTGCTTCCTCTCGAGTGGAGCCGGGTATGGCGGTGAACTTCTTGAGTTGCAGCAAGGGTGTGAAAGACCCTTTCGAAGTTCCAGAGGTTAGGTGTCATTAGTCTCCAGACGCCTCATCGGAAATAGGCCTCATCTCGCCTGGAAGGGGGAACTTCCTGGAATATCTCGAGTTGCGGCAGGTGTTCTCGAGTTAAGACGGGGACCTCAGGGACCCGCCCTGGTGGCCTCAGGAGAGGCCAGTCCCCATGCGAGTTGCTAGGGGGCCTCTCGGGATTCCTCTCCCGTCGATACCGGGGCCAAAAACCTTGTGTGGAGTCAGGGCCGTAACCGAGGATTCCTCTCAGGGGCTGACATGGATCTTTGGGTACTTCTGGAGTCTCCCCAGGGGAGTCAGGCCTCGTCTCGAGTCGGGGCATGCACGTGCACTTTCCTTCCAGGCTGTAGCAGCAATGTCACGCTTCCCGTGGCGTGGATCAAAGGATCTGTGGTTTTCCCTCGAGGCTTTCCCTCGAGGCTTTCCCACAGGGCTGTCCCACGTGCCACCGTGGTGTGAGTCGATCCTCGGCGTGAAAGATGAGCCAGTGCAGGGCAAAGATCTTCCTCTGGAATGGACTGAGACATCTGGGGGACTCTTGGAATGGTGGTACGACCATGGAGTTCCTCTCTCCTTTCCTGTTGAGAGTGCCTCCGCTTCAGATGCGACGGGAACGCCGGGAATTCTTTCCCATTGAAAGCAGGGAAAGGATTCCTCATCTCGAGCTACGAGGGGGAAAGGGGGCTCCTCTGGATTTGGGCCGGACGATCGTGCTTCCTCTCGAGTGGAGACGGGTATGGCGGTGAACTTCTTGAGTTGCAGCAAGGGTGTGAAAGACCCTTTCGAAGTTCCAGAGGTTAGGTGTCATTAGTCTCCAGAAGCCTCATCGGAAATAGGCCTCATCTCGCCTGGAAGGGAGAACTTCCTGGATCTTCTCGAGTTGCGGCAGGTGTTCTCGAATTACGACGGGGACCTCAGGGACCCGCCCTGGTGGCCTCAGGAGAGGCCAGTCCCCATGCGAGTTGCTAGGGGGCCTCTCGGGATTCCTCTCCCGTCGATACCGGGGCCAAAAACCTTGTGTGGAGTCAGGGCCGGAACCGAGGATTCCTCTAACGGGCTGATATGGATCTTTGGGTACTTCTGGAGTCTCGCCAGGGGAGACAGGCCTCATCTCGAGTGGGGGCATGCACGTGCGCTTTCCTTCCAGGCTGTAGCAGCAATGTCACGCTTCCCATCGCGTGGATCAAAGGATTTGTGGTTTTCCCTCGAGGCTTTCCCTCGAGGCTTTCCCACAGGGCTGTCCCACGTGCCACCGTGGTGTGAGTCGATCCTCGGCGTGAAAGATGAGCCAGTGCAGGGCAAAGAGGTTCCTCTGGAATGGACTGAGACATCTGTGGGACTCTTGGAATGGTGGTACGACCATGGAGTTCCTCTCGCCTTTCCTGTTGAGAGTGCCTCCTCTTGAGATGCGACGGGAACGCCGGGAATTCTTTCCCGTTGAAAGCAGGGAAAGGATCGCTCATCTCGAGCTAGGAGGGGGAAACGGGGCTCCTCTGGATGTGGGCGGGACCATCGTGCTTCCTCTAGAGTGGAGACGGGTATGGCGGTGAACTTCTTGAGTTGCAGCAAGGGTGTGAAAGACCCTTTCGAAGTTCCAGAGTTTAGGTGTCATTAGTCTCCAGACGCCTCATCGGAAATAGGCCTCATCTCGCCTGGAAGGGAGAACTTCCTGGATTTTCTCGAGTTGCGGCAGGTGTTCTCGAGTTACGACGGGGACCTCAGGGACCCGCCCTGGTGGCCTCAGGAGAGGCCAGTCCCCATGCGAGTTGCTAGGGGGCCTCTCGGGATTCCTCTCCCGTCGATACCGGGGCCAAAAACCTTGTGTGGAGTCAGGGCCGGAACCGAGGATTCCTCTCAGTGGCTGACATGGATCTTTGGGTACTTCTGGAGTCTCCCCATGGGAGTCAGGCCTCGTCTCGAGTGGGGGCATGCACGGGCGCTTTCCTTCAAGGCTGTAGCAGCAATGTCACGCTTCCCGTGGCGTGGATCAAACGATCTGTGGTTTTCCCTCGAGGCTTTCCCTCGAGGCTTTCCCACAGGGCTGTCCCACGTGCCACCGTGGTGTGAGTCGATCCTCGGCGTGAAAGATGAGCCAGTGTAGGGCAAAGAGCTTCCTCTGGAATGGACTGAGACATCTGGGGGACTCTTGGAATGGTGGTACGACCATGGAGTTCCTCTCGCCTTTCCTGTTGAGAGTGCCTCCTCTTGAGATGCGACGGGAACGCCGGGAATTCTTTCCCGTTGAAAGCAGGGAAAGGATCCCTCATCTCGAGCTCCGAGGGGGAAACGGGGCTCCTCTGGATGTGGGCGGGACTATCGTGCTTCCTCTCGAGTGGAGACGGGTATGGCGGTGAACTTCTTGAGTTGCAGCAAGGGTGTGAAAGACCCTTTCGAAGTTCCAGAGGTTAGGTGTCATTAGTCTCCAGACGCCTCATCGGAAATAGGCCTCATCTCGCCTGGAAGGGAGAACTTCCTGGATTTTCTCGAGTTGCGGCAGGTGTTCTCGAGTTACGACGGGGACCTCAGGGACCCGCCCTGGTGGCCTCAGGAGAGGCCAGTCCCCATGCGAGTTGCTAGGGGGCCTCTCGGGATTCCTCTCCCGTCGATACCGGGGCCAAAAACCTTGTGTGGAGTCAGGGCCGGAACCGAGGATTCCTCTCAGGGGCTGACAAGGATCTTTGGGTCCTTCTGGAGTCTCCCCATGGGAGTCAGGCCTCGTCTCGAGTGGGGGCATGCACGTGCGCTTTCCTTCCAGGCTGTAGCAGCAATGTCACGCTTCCCATCGCGTGGATCAAAGGATCTGTGGTTTTCCCTCGAGGCTTTCCCTCGAGGCTTTCCCACAGGGCTGTCCCACGTGCCACCGTGGTGTGAGTCGATCCTCGGAGTGAAAGATGAGCCAGTGCAGGGCAAAGAGGTTCCTCTGTAATGGACTGAGACATCTGGGGGACTCTTGGAATGGTGGTACGACCATGGAGTTCCTCTCGCCTTTCCTGTTGAGAGTGCCTCCTCTTGAGATGCGACGGGAACGCCGGGAATTCTTTCCCGTTGAAAGCAGGGAAAGGATCGCTCATCTCGAGCTAGGAGGGGGAAACGGGGCTCCTCTGGATGTGGGCGGGACGATCGTGCTTCCTCTCAAGTGGAGACGGGTATGGCGGTGAACTTCTTGAGTTGCAGCAAGGGTGTGAAAGACCCTTTCGAAGTTCCAGAGTTTAGGTGTCATTAGTCTCCAGACGCCTCATCGGAAATAGGCCTCATCTCGCCTGGAAGGGAGAACTTCCTGGATTTTCTCGAGTTGCGGCAGGTGTTCTCGAGTTACGACGGGGACCTCAGGGACCCGCCCTGGTGGCCTCAGGAGAGGCCAGTTCCCATGCGAGTTGCTAGGGGGCCTCTCGGGATTCCTCTCCCGTCGATACCGGGGCCAAAAACCTTGTGTGGAGTCAGGGCCGGAACCGAGGATTCCTCTCAGTGGCTGACATGGATCTTTGGGTACTTCTGGAGTCTCCCCAGGGGAGTCAGGCCTCGTCTCGAGTGGGGGCATGCACGTGCGCTTTCCTTCAAGGCTGTAGCAGCAATGTCCCGCTTCCCGTGGCGTGAATCAAACGATCTGTGGTTTTCCCTCGAGGCTTTCCCTCGAGGCTTTCCCACAGGGCTGTCCCACGTGCCACCGTGGTGTGAGTCGATCCTCGGCGTGAAAGATGAGCCAGTGTAGGGCAAAGAGCTTCCTCTGGAATGGACTGAGACATCTGGGGGACTCTTGGAATGGTGGTACGACCATGGAGTTCCTCTCGCCTTTCCTGTTGAGAGTGCCTCCTCTTGAGATGCGACAGGAACGCCGGGAATTCTTTCCCGTTGAAAGCAGGGAAAGGATCCCTCATCTTGAGCTACGAGGGGGAAACGGGGCTCCTCTGGATGTGGGCGGGACTATCGTGCTTCCTCTCGAGTGGAGACGGGTATGGCGGTGAACTTCTTGAGTTGCAGCAAGGGTGTGAAAGACCCTTTCGAAGTTCCAGAGGTTAGGTGTCATTAGTCTCCAGACGCCTCATCGGAAATAGGCCTCATCTCGCCTGGAAGGGAGAACTTCCTGGATTTTCTCGAGTTGCAGCAGGTGTTCTCGAGTTACGACGGGGACCTCAGGGACCCGCCCTAGTGGCCTCAGGAGAGGCCAGTCCCCATGCGAGTTGCTAGGGGGCCTCTCGGGATTCCTCTCCCATCGATACCGGGGCCAAAAAACTTGTGTGGAGTCAGGGCCGGAACCGAGGATTCCTCTCAGGGGATGACATGGATCTTTGGGTCCCTCTGGAGTCTCCCCATGGGAGTCAGGACTCGTCTCGAGTGGGGGCATGCACGTGCGCTTTCCTTCCAGGCTGTAGCAGCAATGTCACGCTTCCCGTGGCGTGGATCAAAGGATCTGTGTTTTTCCCTCGAGGCTTTCCCTCGAGGCTTTCCCACAGGGCTGTCCCACGTGCCACCGTGGTGTGAGTCGATCCTCGGCGTGAAAGATGAGCCAGTGCAGGGCAAAGAGGTTCCTCTGGAATGGACTGAGACATCTGGGGGACTCTTGGAATGGTGGTACGACCATGGCGTTCCTCTCGCCTTTCCTTTGAGAGTGCCTCCTCTTGAGATGCGACGGGAACGCCGGGAATTCTTTCCCTTTGAAAGCAGGGAAAGGATCCCTCATCTCGAGCTACGAGGGGGAAACGGGGCTCCTCTGGATGT
This sequence comes from Capricornis sumatraensis, assembly GCF_032405125.1. NCBI lineage: Eukaryota > Metazoa > Chordata > Mammalia > Artiodactyla > Bovidae > Capricornis > Capricornis sumatraensis. The sequence continues at coordinate 7,260,735 of NW_027184612.1, forward strand.
GGGCGGGACCATCGTGCTTCCTCTCGAGTGGAGACGGGTGTGGCGGTGAACTTCTTGAGTTGCAGCAAGGGTGTGAAAGACCCTTTCGAAGTTCCAGAGGTTAGGTGTCATTAGTCTCCAGACGCCTCATCGGAAATAGGCCTCATCTCGCCTGGAAGGGGGAACTTCCTGGAATTTCTCGAGTTGTGGCAGGTGTTCTCGAGTTACTTCGGGGACCTCAGGGACCCGCCCTGGTGGCCTCAGGAGAGGCCAGTCCCCATGCGAGTTGCTAGGGGGCCTCTCGGGATTCCTCTCCCGTCGATACCGGGGCCAAAAACCTTGTGTGGAGTCAGGGCCTGAACCGAGGATTCCTCTCAGGGGCTGACATGGATCTTTGGGTACTTCTGGAGTCTCCCCAGGGGAGTCAGGCCTCGTCTCGAGTCGGGGCATGCACGTGCACTTTCCTTCCAGGCTGTAGCAGCAATGTCACGCTTCCCGTGGCGTGGATCAAAGGATCTGTGGTTTTCCCTCGAGGCTTTCCCTCGAGGCTTTCCCACAGGGCTGTCCCACGTGCCACCGTGGTGTGAGTCGATCCTCGGCGTGAAAGATGAGCCAGTGCAGGGCAAAGAGCTTCCTCTGGAATGGACTGAGACATCTGGGGGACTCTTGGAATGGTGGTACGACCATGGAGTTCCTCTCGCCTTTCCTTTGAGAGTGCCTCCGCTTGAGATGCGACGGGAACGCCGGGAATTCTTTCCCATTGAAAGCAGGGAAAGGATTCCTCATCTCGAGCTACGAGGGGGAAAGGGGGCTCCTCTGGATGTGGGCGGGACGATCGTGCTTCCTCTCGAGTGGAGCCGGGTATGGCGGTGAACTTCTTGAGTTGCAGCAAGGGTGTGAAAGACCCTTTCGAAGTTCCAGAGGTTAGGTGTCATTAGTCTCCAGACGCCTCATCGGAATTAGGCCTCATCTCGCCTGGAAGGGGGAACTTCCTGGAATATCTCGAGTTGCGGCAGGTGTTCTCGAGTTAAGACGGGGACCTCAGGGACCCGCCCTGGTGGCCTCAGGAGAGGCCAGTCCCCATGCGAGTTGCTAGGGGGCCTCTCGGGATTCCTCTCCCGTCGATACCGGGGCCAAAAACCTTGTGTGGAGTCAGGGCCGTAACCGAGGATTCCTCTCAGGGGCTGACATGGATCTTTGGGTACTTCTGGAGTCTCCCCAGGGGAGTCAGGCCTCGTCTCGAGTGGGGGCATGCACGTGCCCTTTCCTTCCAGGCTGTAGCAGAAATGTCACGCTTCCCGTGGCGTGGATCAAAGGATCTGTGGTTTTCCCTCGAGGCTTTCCCTCGAGGCTTTCCCACAGGGTTGTCCCACGTGCCATCGTGGTGTGAGTCGATCCTCCGCGTGAAAGATGAGCCAGTGCAGGGCAAAGAGGTTCCTCTGGAATGGACTGAGACATCTGGGGGACTCTTGGAATGGTGGTACGACCATGGAGTTCCTCTCGCCTTTCCTTTGAGAGTGCCTCCTCTTGAGATTCGACGGGAACGCCGGGAATTCTTTCCCGTTGAAAGCATGGAAAGGATCCCTCATCTCGAGCTACGAGGGGGAAACGGGGCTCCTCTGGATGTGGGCGGGACCATCGTGCTTCCTCTCGAGTGGAGACGGGTGTGGCGGTGAACTTCTTGAGTTGCAGCAAGGGTGTGAAAGACCCTTTCGAAGTTCCAGAGGTTAGGTGTCATTAGTCTCCAGACGCCTCATCGGAAATAGGCCTCATCTCGCCTGGAAGGGGGAACTTCCTGGAATTTCTCGAGTTGTGGCAGGTGTTCTCGAGTTACGACGGGGACCTCAGGGACCCGCCCTGGTGGCCTCAGGAGAGGCCAGTCCCCATGCGAGTTGCTAGGGGGCCTCTCGGGATTCCTCTCCCGTCGATACCGGGGCCAAAAACCTTGTGTGGAGTCAGGGCCGGAACCGAGGATTCCTCTCACGGGCTGACATGGATCTTTGGGTACTTCTGGAGTCTCCCGAGGGGAGTCAGGCCTCGTCTCGAGTCGGGGCATGCACGTGCACTTTCCTTCCAGGCTGTAGCAGCAATGTCACGCTTCCCGTGGCGTGGATCAAAGGATCTGTGGTTTTCCCTCGAGGCTTTCCCTCGAGGCTTTCCCACAGGGCTGTCCCACGTGCCACCGTGGTGTGAGTCGATCCTCGGCGTGAAAGATGAGCCAGTGCAGGGCAAAGAGCTTCCTCTGGAATGGACTGAGACATCTGGGGGACTCTTGGAATGGTGGTACGACCATGGAGTTCCTCTCGCCTTTCCTGTTGAGAGTGCCTCCGCTTGAGATGCGACGGGAACGCCGGGAACTCTTTCCCATTGAAAGCAGGGAAAGGATTCCTCATCTCGAGCTACAAGGGGGAAAGGGGGCTCCTCTGGATGTGGGCGGGACGATCGTGCTTCCTCTCGAGTGGAGACGGGTATGGCGGTGAACTTCTTGAGTTGCAGCAAGGGTGTGAAAGACCCTTTCGAAGTTCCAGAGGTTAGGTGTCATTAGTCTCCAGACGCCTCATCGGAAATAGGCCTCATCCTGCCTGGAAGGGAGAACTTCCTGGATTTTCTCGAGTTGCGGCAGGTGTTCTCGAGTTACGACGGGGACCTCAGGGACCCGCCCTGGTGGCCTCAGGAGAGGCCAGTCCCCATGCAAGTTGATAGGGGGCCTCTCGGGATTCCTCTCCCGTCGATACCCGGGCCAAAAACCTTGTGTGGAGTCAGGGCCGGAACCGAGGATTCCTCTCACGGGCTGACATGGATCTTTGGGTACTTCTCGAGTCTCGCCAGGGGAGACAGGCCTCCTCTCGAGTGGGGGCATGCACGTGCGCTTTCCTTCCAGGCTGTAGCAGCAATGTCACGCTTCCCATCGCGTGGATCAAAGGATCTGTGGTTTTCCCTCGAGGCTTTTCCTCGAGGCTTCCCACAGGGCTGTCCCACGTGCCACCGTGGTGTGAGTCGATCCTCGGCGTGAAAGATGAGCCAGTGCAGGGCAAAGAGGTTCCTCTGGAATGGACTGAGACATCTGCGGGACTCTTGGAATGGTGGTACGACCATGGAGTTCCTCTCGCCTTTCCTGTTGAGAGTGCCTCCTCTTGAGATGCGACGGGAACGCCGGGAATTCTTTCCCGTTGAAAGCAGGGAAAGGATCGCTCATCTCGAGCTAGGAGGGGGAAACGGGGCTCCTCTTGATGTGGGCGGGACCATCGTGCTTCCTCTCGAGTGGAGACGGGTATGGCGGTGAACTTCTTGAGTTGCAGCAAGGGTGTGAAAGACCCTTTCGAAGTTCGAGAGTTTAGGTGTCATTAGTCTCCAGACGCCTCATCGGAAATAGGCCTCATCTCGCCTGGAAGGGAGAACTTCCTGGATTTTCTCGAGTTGCGGCAGGTGTTCTCGAGTTACGACGGGGACCTCAGGGACCCGCCCTGGTGGCCTCAGGAGAGGCCAGTCCCCATGCGAGTTGCTAGGGGGCCTCTCGGGATTCCTCTCCCGTCGATACCGGGGCCAAAAACCTTGTGTGGAGTCAGGGCCGGAACCGAGGATTCCTCTCACGGGCTGACATGGATCTTTGGGTACTTCTGGAGTCTCCCCAGGGGAGTCAGGCCTCGTCTCGAGTCGGGGCATGCACGTTCACTTTCCTTCCAGGCTGTAGCAGCAATGTCACGCTTCCCGTGGCGTGGATCAAACGATCTGTGGTTTTCCCTCGAGGCTTACCCTCGAGGCTTTCCCACAGGGCTGTCCCACGTGCCACCGTGGTGTGAGTCGATCCTCGGCGTGAAAGATGAGCCAGTGCAGGGCAAAGAGCTTCCTCTGGAATGGACTGAGACATCTGGGGGACTCTTGGAATGGTGGTACGACCATGGAGTTCCTCTCGCCTTTCCTGTTGAGAGTGCCTCCGCTTGAGATGCGACGGGAACGCCGGGAACTCTTTCCCATTGAAAGCAGGGAAAGGATTCCTCATCTCGAGCTACGAGGGGGAAAGGGGCTCCTCTGGATGTGGGCGGGACGATCGTGCTTCCTCTCGAGTGGAGACGGGTATGGCGGTGAACTTCTTGAGTTGCAGCAAGGGTGTGAAAGACCCTTTCGAAGTTCCAGAGGTTAGGTGTCATTAGTCTCCAGACGCCTCATCGGAAATAGGCCTCATCCTGCCTGGAAGGGAGAACTTCCTGGATTTTCTCGAGTTGCGGCAGGTGTTCTCGAGTTACGACGGGGACCTCAGGGACCCGCCCTGGTGGCCTCAGGAGAGGCCAGTCCCCATGCGAGTTGCTAGGTGGCCTCTCGGGATTCCTCTCCCGTCGATACCCGGGCCAAAAACCTTGTGTGGAGTCAGGGCCGGAACCGAGGATTCCTCTCACGGGCTGATATGGATCTTTGGGTACTTCTGGAGTCTCGCCAGGGGAGACAGGCCTCATCTCGAGTGGGGGCATGCACGTGCGCTTTCCTTCCAGGCTGTAGCAGCAATGTCACGCTTCCCATCGCGCGGATCAAAGGATCTGTGGTTTTCCCTCGAGGCTTTCCCTCGAGGCTTCCCACAGGGCTGTCCCACGTGCCACCGTGGTGTGAGTCGATCCTCGGCGTGAAAGATGAGCCAGTGCAGGGCAAAGAGGTTCCTCTGGAATGGACTGAGACATCTGCGGGACTCTTGGAATGGTGGTACGACCATGGAGTTCCTCTCGCCTTTCCTGTTGAGAGTGCCTCCACTTGAGATGCGACGGGAACGCCGGGAATTCTTTCCCGTTGAAAGCAGGGAAAGGATCGCTCATCTCGAGCTAGGAGGGGGAAACGGGGCTCCTCTGGATGTGGACGGGACCATCGTGCTTCCTCTCGAGTGGAGACGGGTATGGCGGTGAACTTCTTGAGTTGCAGCAAGGGTGTGAAAGACCCTTTCGAAGTTCCAGAGGTTAGGTGTCATTAGTCTCCAGACGCCTCATCGGAAATAGGCCTCATCTCGCCTGGAAGGGGGAACTTCCTGGAATTTCTCGAGTTGTGGCAGGTGTTCTCGAGTTCTGACGGGGACCTCAGGGACCCGCCCTGGTGGCCTCAGGAGAGGCCAGTCCCCATGCGACTTGCTAGGGGGCCTCTCGGGATTCCTCTCCCGTCGATACCGGGGCCAAAAACCTTGTGTGGAGTCAGGGCCGGAACCGAGGATTCCTCTCACGGGCTGACAGGGATCTTTGGGTTCTTCTGGAGTCTCCCCAGGGGAGTCAGGCCTCGTCTCGAGTCGGGGCATGCACGTGCACTTTCCTTCCAGGCTGTAGCAGCAATGTCACGCTTCCCGTGGCGTGGATCAAAGGATCTGTGGTTTTCCCTCGAGGCTTTCCCTCGAGGCTTTCCCACAGGGCTGTCCCACGTGCCACCGTGGTGTGAGTCGATCCTCGGCGTGAAAGATGAGCCAGTGCAGGGCAAAGAGCTTCCTCTGGAATGTACTGAGACATCTGGGGGACTCTTGGAATGGTGGTACGACCATGGAGTTCCTCTCGCCTTTCCTGTTGAGAGTGCCTCCGCTTGAGATGCGACGGGAACGCCGGGAACACTTTCCCATTGAAAGCAGGGAAAGGATTCCTCATCTCGAGCTACGAGGGGGAAAGGGGGCTCCTCTGGATGTGGGCGGCACGATCGTGTTTCCTCTCGAGTGGAGACGGGTATGGCGGTGAACTTCTTCAGTTGCAGCAAGGGTGTGAAAGACCCTTTCGAAGTTCCAGAGGTTAGGTGTCATTAGTCTCCAGACGACTCATCGGAAATAGGCCTCATCCTGCCTGGAAGGGAGAACTTCCTGGATTTTCTCGAGTTGCGGCAGGTGTTCTCGAGTTACGACGGGGACCTCAGGGACCCGCCCTGGTGGCCTCAGGAGAGGCCAGTCCCCATGCGAGTTGCTAGGGGGCCTCTCGGGATTCCTCTCCCGTCGATACCCGGGCCAAAAACCTTGTGTGGAGTCAGGGCCGGAACCGAGGATTCCTCTCACGGGCTGATATGGATCTTTGGGTACTTCTGGAGTCTCGCCAGGGGAGACAGGACCCATCTCGAGTGGGGGCATGCACGTGCGCTTTCCTTCCAGGCTGTAGCAGCAATGTCACGCTTCCCATCGCGTGGATCAAAGGTTCTGTGGTTTTCCCACAGGGCTCTCCCACGTGCCACCGTGATGTGAGTCGATCCTCGGCGTGAAAGATGAGCCAGTGCAGGGCAAAGAGGTTCCTCTGGAATGGACTGAGACATCTGGGGGACTCTTGGAATGGTGGTACAACCATGGAGTTCCTCTCGCCTTTCCTGTTGAGAGTGCCTCCTCTTGAGATGCGACGGGAACGCCGGGAATTCTTTCCCGTTGAAAGCAGGGAAAGGATTCCTCATCTCGAGCTACGAGGGGGAAACGGGGCTCCGCTGGATGTGGGCGGGACCATCGTGCTTCCTCTAGAGTGGAGACGGGTATGGCGGTGAACTTCTTGAGTTGCAGCAAGGGTGTGAAAGACCCTTTCGAAGTTCCAGAGGTTAGGTGTCATTAGTCTCCAGACGCCTCATCGGAAATAGGCCTCATCTCGCCTGGAAGGGAGAACTTCCTGGATTTTCTCGAGTTGCGGCAGGTGTTCTCGAGTTACGACGGGGACCTCAGGGACCCGCCCTGGTGGCCTCAGGAGAGGCCAGTCCCCATGCGAGTTGCTAGGGGCCCTCTCGGGATTCCTCTCCCGTCGATACCGGGGCCAAAAACCTTGTGTGGTGTCAGGGCCGGAACCGAGAATTTCTCTCAGGGGCTGACATGGATCTTTGGGTACTTCTGGAGTCTCCCCATGGGAGTCAGGCCTTGTCTCGAGTCGGGGCATGCACGTGCGCTTTCCTTCCAGGCTGTAGCAGCAATGTCACGCTTCCCTTGGCGTGGATCAAAGGATCTGTGGTTTTCCCTCGAGGCTTTCCCACAGGGCTGTCCCACGTGCCACCGTGGTGTGAGTCGATCCTCGGCGTGAAAGATGAGCCAGTGTAGGGCAAAGAGCTTCCTCTGGAATGGACTGAGACATCTGGGGGACTCTTGGAATGGTGGTACGACCATGGAGTTCCTCTCGCCTTTCCTGTTGAGAGTGCCTCCTCTTGAGATGCGACGGGAACGCCGGGAATTCTTTCCCGTTGAAAGCAGGGAAAGGATCCCTCATCTCGAGCTACGAGGGGGAAACGGGGCTCCTCTGGATGGGGGCGGGACTATCGTGCTTCCTCTCGAGTGGAGACGGGTATGGCGGTGAACTTCTTGAGTTGCAGCAAGGGTGTGAAAGACCCTTTCGAAGTTCCAGAGGTTAGGTGTCATTAGTCTCCAGACGCCTCATCGGAAATAGGCCTCATCTCGCCTGGAAGGGAGAACTTCCTGGATTTTCTCGAGTTGCGGCAGGTGTTCTCGAGTTACGACGGGGACCTCAGGGACCGGCCCTGGTGGCCTCAGGAGAGGCCAGTCCCCATGCGAGTTGCTAGGGGGCCTCTCGGGATTCCTCTCCCGTCGATACCCGGGCCAAAAACCTTGTGTGGAGTCAGGGCCGGAACCGAGGATTCCTCTCACGGGCTGATATGGATCTTTGGGTACTTCTGGAGTCTCGCCAGGGGAGACAGGCCTCATCTGGAGTGGGGGCATGCACGTGCGCTTTCCTTCCAGGCTGTAGCAGCAATGTCACGCTTCCCATCGCGTGGATCAAAGGATCTGTGGTTTTCTCTCGAGGCTTTCCCTCGAGGCTTCCCACAGGGCTGTCCCACGTGCCACCGTGGTGTGAGTCGATCCTCGGCGTGAAAGATGAGCCAGTGCAGGGCAAAGAGGTTCCTCTGGAAAGGACTGAGACATCTGCGGGACTCTTGGAATGGTGGTACGACCATGGAGTTCCTCTCGCCTTTCCTGTTGAGAGTGCCTCCTCTTGAGATGCGACGGGAACGCCGGGAATTCTTTCCCGTTGAAAGCAGGGAAAGGATCCCTCATCTCGAGCTACGAGGGGGAAACGGGGCTCCTCTGGATGTGGGCGGGACCATCGTGCTTCCTCTCGAGTGGAGACGGGTATGGCGGTGAACTTCTTGAGTTGCAGCAAGGGTGTGAAAGACCCTTTCGAAGTTCCAGAGGTTAGGTGTCATTAGTCTCCAGACGCCTCATCGGAAATAGGCCTCATCTCGCCTGGAAGGGAGAACTTCCTGGATTTTCTCGAGTTGCGGCAGGTGTTCTCGAGTTACGACGGGGACCTCAGGGACCCGCCCTGGTGGCCTCAGGAGAGGCCAGTCCCCATGCGAGTTGCTAGGGGGCCTCTCGGGATTCCTCTCCCGTCGATACCGGGGCCAAAAACCTTGTGTGGAGTCAGGGCCGGAACCGAGGATTCCTCTCACGGGCTGACATGGATCTTTGGGTACTTCTGGAGTCTCCCCAGGGGAGTCAGGCCTCGTCTCGAGTCGGGGCATGCACGTTCACTTTCCTTCCAGGCTGTAGCAGCAATGTCACGCTTCCCGTGGCGTGGATCAAACGATCTGTGGTTTTCCCTCGAGGCTTACCCTCGAGGCTTTCCCACAGGGCTGTCCCACGTGCCACCGTGGTGTGAGTCGATCCTCGGCGTGAAAGATGAGCCAGTGCAGGGCAAAGAGCTTCCTCTGGAATGGACTGAGACATCTGGGGGACTCTTGGAATGGTGGTACGACCATGGAGTTCCTCTCGCCTTTCCTGTTGAGAGTGCCTCCGCTTGAGATGCGACGGGAACGCCGGGAACTCTTTCCAATTGAAAGCAGGGAAAGGATTCCTCATCTCGAGCTACGAGGGGGAAAGGGGCTCCTCTGGATGTGGGCGGGACGATCGTGCTTCCTCTCGAGTGGAGACGGGTATGGCGGTGAACTTCTTGAGTTGCAGCAAGGGTGTGAAAGACCCTTTCGAAGTTCCAGAGGTTAGGTGTCATTAGTCTCCAGACGCCTCATCGGAAATAGGCCTCATCCTGCCTGGAAGGGAGAACTTCCTGGATTTTCTCGAGTTGCGGCAGGTGTTCTCGAGTTACGACGGGGACCTCAGGGACCCGCCCTGGTGGCCTCAGGAGAGGCCAGTCCCCATGCGAGTTGCTAGGGGGCCTCTCGGGATTCCTCTCCCGTCGATACCCGGGCCAAAAACCTTGTGTGGAGTCAGGGCCGGAACCGAGGATTCCTCTCACGGGCTGATATGTATCTTTGGGTACTTCTGGAGTCTCGCCAGGGGAGACAGGCCTCATCTCGAGTGGGGGCATGCACGTGCGCTTTCCTTCCAGGCTGTAGCAGCAATGTCACGCTTCCCATCGCGCGGATCAAAGGATCTGTGGTTTTCCCTCGAGGCTTTCCCTCGAGGCTTCCCACAGGGCTGTCCCACGTGCCACCGTGGTGTGAGTCGATCCTCGGCGTGAAAGATGAGCCAGTGCAGGGCAAAGAGGTTCCTCTGGAATGGACTGAGACATCTGCGGGACTCTTGGAATGGTGGTACGACCATGGAGTTCCTCTCGCCTTTCCTGTTGAGAGTGCCTCCACTTGAGATGCGACGGGAACGCCGGGAATTCTTTCCCGTTGAAAGCAGGGAAAGGATCGCTCATCTCGAGCTAGGAGGGGGAAACGGGGCTCCTCTGGATGTGGACGGGACCATCGTGCTTCCTCTCGAGTGGAGACGGGTATGGCGGTGAACTTCTTGAGTTGCAGCAAGGGTGTGAAAGACCCTTTCGAAGTTCCAGAGGTTAGGTGTCATTAGTCTCCAGACGCCTCATCGGAAATAGGCCTCATCTCGCCTGGAAGGGGGAACTTCCTGGAATTTCTCGAGTTGTGGCAGGTGTTCTCGAGTTCCGACGGGGACCTCAGGGACCCGCCCTGGTGGCCTCAGGAGAGGCCAGTCCCCATGCGACTTGCTAGGGGGCCTCTCGGGATTCCTCTCCCGTCGATACCGGGGCCAAAAACCTTGTGTGGAGTCAGGGCCGGAACCGAGGATTCCTCTCACGGGCTGACAGGGATCTTTGGGTTCTTCTGGAGTCTCCCCAGGGGAGTCAGGCCTCGTCTCGAGTCGGGGCATGCACGTGCACTTTCCTTCCAGGCTGTAGCAGCAATGTCACGCTTCCCGTGGCCTGGATCAAAGGATCTGTGGTTTTCCCTCGAGGCTTTCCCTCGAGGCTTTCCCACAGGGCTGTCCCACGTGCCACCGTGGTGTGAGTCGATCCTCGGCGTGAAAGATGAGCCAGTGCAGGGCAAAGAGCTTCCTCTGGAATGGACTGAGACATCTGGGGGACTCTTGGAATGGTGGTACGACCATGGAGTTCCTCTCGCCTTTCCTGTTGAGAGTGCCTCCGCTTGAGATGCGACGGGAACGCCGGGAACTCTTTCCCATTGAAAGCAGGGAAAGGATTCCACATCTCGAGCTACGAGAGGGAAAGGGGGCTCCTCTGGATGTGGGCGGCACGATCGTGTTTCCTCTCGAGTGGAGACGGGTATGGCGGTGAACTTCTTGAGTTGCAGCAAGGGTGTGAAAGACCCTTTCGAAGTTCCAGAGGTTAGGTGTCATTAGTCTCCAGACGACTCATCGGAAATAGGCCTCATCCTGCCTGGAAGGGAGAACTTCCTGGATTTTCTCGAGTTGCGGCAGGTGTTCTCGAGTTACGACGGGGACCTCAGGGACCCGCCCTGGTGGACTCAGGAGAGGCCAGTCCCCATGCGAGTTGCTAGGGGGCCTCTCGGGATTCCTCTCCCGTCGATACCGGGGCCAAAAACCTTGTGTGGAGTCAGGGCCGGAACCGAGGATTCCTCTCAGTGGCTGACATGGATCTTTGGGTACTTCTGGAGTCTCCCCAGGGGAGTCAGGCCTCGTCTCGAGTGGGGGCATGCACGTGCGCTTTCCTTCAAGGCTGTAGCAGCAATGTCCCACTTCCCGTGGCGTGAATCAAACGATCTGTGGTTTTCCCTCGAGGCTTTCCCTCGAGGCTTTCCCACAGGGCTGTCCCACGTGCCACAGTGGTGTGAGTCCATCCTCGGCGTGAAAGATGAGCCAGTGTAGGGCAAAGAGCTTCCTCTGGAATGGACTGAGACATCTGGGGGACTCTTGGAATGGTGGTACGACCATGGAGTTCCTCTCGCCTTTCCTGTTGAGAGTGCCTCCTCTTGAAATGCGACGGGAACGCCGGGAATTCTTTCCCGTTGAAAGCAGGGAAAGGATCGCTCATCTCGAGCTAGCAGGGGGAAACGGGGCTCCTCTGGATGTGGGCGGGACCATCGTGCTTCCTCTAGAGTGGAGACGGGTATGGCGGTGAACTTCTTGAGTTTCAGCAAGGGTGTGAAAGACCCTTTCGAAGTTCCAGAGTTTAGGTGTCATTAGTCTCCAGACGCCTCATCGGAAATAGGCCTCATCTCGCCTGGAAGGGAGAACTTCCTGGATTTTCTCGAGTTGCGGCAGGTGTTCTCGAGTTACGACGGGGACCTCAGGGACCCGCCCTGGTGGACTCAGGAGAGGCCAGTCCCCATGCGAGTTGCTAGGGGGCCTCTCGGGATTCCTCTCCCGTCGATACCGGGGCCAAAAACCTTGTGTGGAGTCAGGGCCGGAACCGAGGAATCCTCTCAGGGGCTGACATGAATCTTTGGGTACTTCTGGAGTCTCCCCATGGGAGTCAGGCCTCGTCTCGAGTGGGGGCATGCACGTGCGCTTTCCTTCCAGGCTGTAGCAGCAATGTCACGCTTCCCGTCGCGTGGATCAAAGGATCTGTGTTTTTCCCTCGGGGCTTTCCCTCGAGGCTTTCCCACAGGGCTGTCCCACGTGCCACGGTGGTGTGAGTCGATCCTCGGCGTGAAAGATGAGCCAGTGCAGGGCAAAGAGGTTCCTCTGGAATGGACTGAGACATCTGGGGGACTCTTGGAATGGTGGTACGACCATGGAGTTCCTCTCGCCTTTCCTTTGAGAGTGCCTCCTCTTGAGATGCGACGGGAACGCCGGGAATTCTTTCCCGTTGAAAGCAGGGAAAGGATCCCTCATCTCGAGCTACGAGGGGGAAACGGGGCTCCTCTGGATGTGGGCGGGACCATCGTGCTTCCTCTCGAGTGGAGACGGGTGTGGCGGTGAACTTCTTGAGTTGCAGCAAGGGTGTGAAAGACCCTTTCGAAGTTCCAGAGGTTAGGTGTCATTAGTCTCCAGACGCCTCATCGGAAATAGGCCTCATCTCGCCTGGAAGGGGGAACTTCCTGGAATTTCTCGAGTTGTGGCAGGTGTTCTCGAGTTACTACGGGGACCTCAGGGACCCGCCCTGGTGGCCTCAGGAGAGGCCAGTCCCCATGCGAGTTGCTAGGGGGCCTCTCGGGATTCCTCTCCCGTCGATACCGGGGCCAAAAACCTTGTGTGGAGTCAGGGCCTGAACCGAGGATTCCTCTCAGGGGCTGACATGGATCTTTGGGTACTTCTGGAGTCTCCCCAGGGGAGTCAGGCCTCGTCTCGAGTCGGGGCATGCACGTGCACTTTCCTTCCAGGCTGTAGCAGCAATGTCACGCTTCCCGTGGCGTGGATCCAAGGATCTGTGGTTTTCCCTCGAGGCTTTCCCTCGAGGCTTTCCCACAGGGCTGTCCCACGTGCCACCGTGGTGTGAGTCGATCCTCGGCGTGAAAGATGAGCCAGTGCAGCGCAAAGAGCTTCCTCTGGAATGGACTGAGACATCTGGGGGACTCTTGGAATGGTGGTACGACCATGGAGTTCCTCTCGCCTTTCCTGTTGAGAGTGCCTCCGCTTGAGATGTGACGGGAACGCCGGGAATTCTTTCCCATTGAAAGCAGGGAAAGGATTCCTCATCTCGAGCTACGAGGGGGAAAGGGGGCTCCTCTGGATGTGGGCGGGACGATCGTGCTTCCTCTCGAGTGGAGCCGGGTATGGCGGTGAACTTCTTGAGTTGCAGCAAGGGTGTGAAAGACCCTTTCGAAGTTCCAGAGGTTAGGTGTCATTAGTCTCCAGACGCCTCATCGGAAATAGGCCTCATCTCGCCTGGAAGGGGTAACTTCCTGGAATATCTCGAGTTGCGGCAGGTGTTCTCGAGTTAAGACGGGGACTTCAGGGACCCGCCCTGGTGGCCTCAGTAGAGGCCAGTCCCCATGCGAGTTGCTAGGGGGCCTCTCGGGATTCCTCTCCCGTCGATACCGGGGCCAAAAACCTTGTGTGGAGTCAGGGCCGTAACCGAGGATTCCTCTCAGGGGCTGACATGGATCTTTGGGTACTTCTGGAGTCTCGCCAGGGGAGACAGGCCTCATCTCGAGTGGGGGCATGCACGTGCGCTTTCCTTCCAGGCTGTAGCAGCAATGTCACGCTTCCCATCGCGTGGATCAAAGGATCTGTGGTTTTCCCTCGAGGCTTTCCCTCGAGGCTTTACCCCAGGGCTGTCCCACATGCCACCGTGGTGTGAGTCGATCCTCGGCGTGAAAGATGAGCCAGTGCAGGGCAAAGAGGTTCCTCTGGAATGGACTGAGACATCTGGGGGACTCTTGGAATGGTGGTACGACCATGGAGTTCCTCTCGCCTTTCCTGTTGAGAGTGCCTCCTCTTGAGATGCGACGGGAACGCCGGGAATTCTTTCCCGTTGAAAGCAGGGAAAGGATCCCTCATCTCGAGCTAGGAGGGGGAAACGGGGCTCCTCTGGATGTGGGCGGGACCATCGTGCTTCCTCTCGAGTGGAGACGGGTATGGCGGTGAACTTCTTGAGTTGCAGCAAGGGTGTGAAAGACCCTTTCGAAGTTCCAGAGGTTAGGTGTCATTAGTCTCCAGACGCCTCATCGGAAATAGGCCTCATCTCGCCTGGAAGGGAGAACTTCCTGGATTTTCTCGAGTTGCGGCAGGTGTTCTCGAGTTACGACGGGGACCTCAGGGACCCGCCCTGGTGGCCTCAGGAGAGGCCAGTCCCCATGCGACTTGCTAGGGGGCCTCTCGGGATTCCTCTCCCGTCGATAACGGAGCCAAAAACCTAGTGTGGAGTCAGGGCCGGAACCGAGGATTCCTCTCAGGGGCTGACATGGATCTGTGGGTACTTCTGGAGTCTCCCCATGTTAGTCAGGCCTCGTCTCGATTGGGGGCATGCACGTGCGCTTTCCTTCCAGGCTGTAGCAGCAATGTCACGCTTCCCGTGGCGTGGATCAAAGGATCTGTGGTTTTCCCTCGAGGCTTTCCCTCGAGGCTTTCCCACAGGGCTGTCCCACGTGCCACCGTGGTGTGAGTCGATCCTCGGCGTGAAAGATGAGCCAGTGCAGGGCAAAGAGGTTCCTCTGGAATGGACTGAGACATCTGGGGGACTCTTGGAATGGTGGTACGACCATGGAGTTCATCTCGCCTTTCCTGTTGAGAGTGCCTCCGCTTGAGATGCGATGGGAACGCCGCGAATTCTTTCCCATTGAAAGCAGGGAAAGAATTCCTCATCTCGAGCTACGAGGGGGAAAGGGGGCTTCTCTGGATGTGGGCGGGACGATCGTGCTTCCTCTCGAGTGGAGACGGGTATGGCGGTGAACTTCTTGAGTTGCAGCAAGGGTGTGAAAGACCCTTTCGAAGTTCCAGAGGTTAGGTGTCATTAGTCTCCAGACGCCTCATCGGAAATAGGCCTCACTTCGCCTGGAAGGGGGAACTTCCTGGAATATCTCGAGTTTCGGCAGGTGTTCTCGAGTTACGACGGGGACCTCAGTGACCCGCCCTGGTGGCCTCAGGAGAGGCCAGTCCCCATGCGAGTTGCTAGGGGGCCTCTCGGGATTCCTCTCCCGTCGATACCGGGGCCAAAAACCTTGTGTGGAGTCAGGGCCGTAACCGAGGATTCCTCTCAGGGGCTGACATGGAACTTTGGGTACTTCTGGAGTCTCCCCAGGGGAGTCAGGCCTCGTCTCGAGTCGGGGCATCCACGTGCACTTTCCTTCCAGGCTGTAGCAGCAATGTCACGCTACCCGTGGCGTGGATCAAAGGATCTGTGGTTTTCCCTCGAGGCTTTCCCTCGAGGCTTTCCCACAGGGCTGTCCCACGTGCCACCGTGGTGTGAGTCGATCCTCGGCGTGAAAGATGAGCCAGTGCAGGGCAAAGAGCTTCCTCTGGAATGGACTAAGACATCTGGGGGACTCTTGGAATGGTGGTACGACCATGGAGTTCCTCTCGCCTTTCCTGTTGAGAGTACCTCCGCTTGAAATGCGACGGGAACGCCGGGAATTCTTTCCCATTGAAAGCAGGGAAAGGATTCCTCATCTCGAGCTACGAGGGGAAAAGGGGGCTCCTCTGAATGTGGGCGGGACGATCGTGCTTCCTCTCGAGTGGAGACGGGTATGGCGGTGAACTTCTTGAGTTGCAGCAAGGGTGTGAAAGACCCTTTCCAAGTTCCAGAGGTTAGGTGTCATTAGTCTCCAGACGCCTCATCGGAAATAGGCCTCATCTCGCCTGGAAGGGAGAACTTCCTGGATTTTCTCGAGTTGTGGCAGGTGTTCTCGAGTTACGACGGGGACCTCAGGGACCCGCCCTGGTGGCCTCAGGAGAGGCCAGTCCCCATGCGAGTTGCTAGGGGGCCTCTCGGGATTCCTCTCCCGTCGATACCCGGGCCAAAAACCTTGTGTGGAGTCAGGGCCGGAACCGAGGATTCCTCTCACGGGCTGATATGGATCTTTGGGTACTTCTGGAGTCTCGAAAGGGGAGACAGGCCTCATCTCGAGTGGGGGCATGCACGTGCGCTTTCCTTCCAGGCTGTAGCAGCAATGTCACGCTTCCCATCGCGTGGATCAAAGGATCTGTGGTTTTCCCTCGAGGCTTTCCATCGAGCCTTTCCCACAGGGCTGTCCCACGTGCCACCGTGGTGTGAGACGATCCTCGGCGTGAAAGATGAGCCAGTGCAGGGCAAAGAGGTTCCTCTGGAATGGACTGAGACATCTGCGGGACTCTTGGAATGGTGGTACGACCATGGAGTTCCACTCGCCTTTCCTGTTGAGAGTGCCTCCTCTTGAGATGCGACGGGAACGCCGGGAATTCTTTCCCGTTGAAAGCAGGGAAACGATCGCTCATCTCGAGCTAGGAGGGGGAAACGGGGCTCCTCTGGATGTGGGCGGGACCATCGTGCTTCCTCTAGAGTGGAGACGGGTATGGCGGTGAACTTCTTGAGTTGCAGCAAGGGTGTGAAAGACCCTTTCGAAGTTCCAGAGTTTAGGTGTCATTAGTCTCCAGGCGCTTGATCGGAAATAGGCCTCATCTCGCCTGGAAGGGAGAACTTCCTGGATTTTCTCGAGTTGCGGCAGGTGTTCTCGAGTTACGACGGGGACCTCAGGGACCCGCCCTGGTGGCCTCAGGAGAGGCCAGTCCCCATGCGACTTGCTAGGGGGCCTCTCGGGATTCCTCTCCCGTCGATACCGGGGCCAAAAACCTTGTGTGGAGTCAGGGCCGGAAATGAAGATTCCTCTCAGGGGCTGACATGGATCTTTGGGTACTTCTGGAGTCTCCCCAGGGGAGTCAGGCCTCGTCTCGAGTCGGGGCATGCACGTGCACTTTCCTTCCAGGCTGTAGCAGCAATGTCACGCTTCCCGTGGCCTGGATCAAAGGATCTGTGGTTTTCCCTCGAGGCTTTCCCTCGAGGCTTTCCCACAGGGCTGTCCCACGTGCCACCGTGGTGTGAGTCGATCCTCGGCGTGAAAGATGAGCCAGTGCAGGGCAAAGAGCTTCCTCTGGAATGGACTGAGACATCTGGGGGACTCTTGGAATGGTGGTACGACCATGGAGTTCCTCTCGCCTTTCCTGTTGAGAGTGCCTCCGCTTGAGATGCGACGGGAACGCCGGGAACTCTTTCCCATTGAAAGCAGGGAAAGGATTCCTCATCTCGAGCTACGAGAGGGAAAGGGGGCTCCTCTGGATGTGGGCGGCACGATCGTGTTTCCTCTCGAGTGGAGACGGGTATGGCGGTGAACTTCTTGAGTTGCAGCAAGGGTGTGAAAGACCCTTTCGAAGTTCCAGAGGTTAGGTGTCATTAGTCTCCAGACGACTCATCGGAAATAGGCCTCATCCTGCCTGGAAGGGAGAACTTCCTGGATTTTCTCGAGTTGCGGCAGGTGTTCTCGAGTTACGACGGGGACCTCAGGGACCCGCCCTGGTGGACTCAGGAGAGGCCAGTCCCCATGCGAGTTGCTAGGGGTCCTCTCGGGATTCCTCTCCCGTCGATACCGGGGCCAAAAACCTTGTGTGGAGTCAGGGCCGGAACCGAGGATTCCTCTCAGTGGCTGACATGGATCTTTGGGTACTTCTGGAGTCTCCCCAGGGGAGTCAGGCCTCGTCTCGAGTGGGGGCATGCACGTGCGCTTTCCTTCAAGGCTGTAGCAGCAATGTCCCACTTCCCGTGGCATGAATCAAACGATCTGTGGTTTTCCCTCGAGGCTTTCCCTCGAGGCTTTCCCACAGGGCTGTCCCACGTGCCACAGTGGTGTGAGTCCATCCTCGGCGTGAAAGATGAGCCAGTGTAGGGCAAAGAGCTTCCTCTGGAATGGACTGAGACATCTGGGGGACTCTTGGAATGGTGGTACGACCATGGAGTTCCTCTCGCCTTTCCTGTTGAGAGTGCCTCCTCTTGAAATGCGACGGGAACGCCGGGAATTCTTTCCCGTTGAAAGCAGGGAAAGGATCGCTCATCTCGAGCTAGGAGGGGGAAACGGGGCTCCTCTGGATGTGGGCGGGACCATCGTGCTTCCTCTAGAGTGGAGACGGGTATGGCGGTGAACTTCTTGAGTTTCAGCAAGGGTGTGAAAGACCCTTTCGAAGTTCCAGAGTTTAGGTGTCATTAGTCTCCAGACGCCTCATCGGAAATAGGCCTCATCTCGCCTGGAAGGGAGAACTTCCTGGATTTTCTCGAGTTGCGGCAGGTGTTCTCGAGTTACGACGGGGACCTCAGGGACCCGCCCTGGTGGCCTCAGGAGAGGCCAGTCCCCATGCGAGTTGCTAGGGGGCCTCTCGGGATTCCTCTCCCGTCGATACCGGGGCCAAAAACCTTGTGTGGAGTCAGGGCCGGAACCGAGGAATCCTCTCAGGGGCTGACATGAATCTTTGGGTACTTCTGGAGTCTCCCCATGGGAGTCAGGCCTCGTCTCGAGTGGGGGCATGCACGTGCGCTTTCCTTCCAGGCTGTAGCAGCAATGTCACGCTTCCCGTGGCGTGGATCAAAGGATCTGTGTTTTTCCCTCGGGGCTTTCCCTCGAGGCTTTCCCACAGGGCTGTCCCACGTGCCACGGTGGTGTGAGTCGATCCTCGGCGTGAAAGATGAGCCAGTGCAGGGCAAAGAGGTTCCTCTGGAATGGACTGAGACATCTGGGGGACTCTTGGAATGGTGGTACGACCATGGAGTTCCTCTCGCCTTTCCTTTGAGAGTGCCTCCTCTTGAGATGCGACGGGAACGCCGGGAATTCTTTCCCGTTGAAAGCAGGGAAAGGATCCCTCATCTCGAGCTACGAGGGGGAAACGGGGCTCCTCTGGATGTGGGCGGGACCATCGTGCTTCCTCTCGAGTGGAGACGGGTGTGGCGGTGAACTTCTTGAGTTGCAGCAAGGGTGTGAAAGACCCTTTCGAAGTTCCAGAGGTTAGGTGTCATTAGTCTCCAGACGCCTCATCGGAAATAGGCCTCATCTCGCCTGGAAGGGGGAACTTCCTGGAATTTCTCGAGTTGTGGCAGGTGTTCTCGAGTTACTACGGGGACCTCAGGGACCCGCCCTGGTGGCCTCAGGAGAGGCCAGTCCCCATGCGAGTTGCTAGGGGGCCTCTCGGGATTCCTCTCCCGTCGATACCGGGGCCAAAAACCTTGTGTGGAGTCAGGGCCTGAACCGAGGATTCCTCTCAGGGGCTGACATGGATCTTTGGGTACTTCTGGAGTCTCCCCAGGGGAGTCAGGCCTCGTCTCGAGTCGGGGCATGCACGTGCACTTTCCTTCCAGGCTGTAGCAGCAATGTCACGCTTCCCGTGGCGTGGATCCAAGGATCTGTGGTTTTCCCTCGAGGCTTTCCCTCGAGGCTTTACCCCAGGGCTGTCCCACATGCCACCGTGGTGTGAGTCGATCCTCGGCGTGAAAGATGAGCCAGTGCAGCGCAAAGAGCTTCCTCTGGAATGGACTGAGACATCTGGGGGACTCTTGGAATGGTGGTACGACCATGGAGTTCCTCTCGCCTTTCCTGTTGAGAGTGCCTCCGCTTGAGATGCGACGGGAACGCCGGGAATTCTTTCCCATTGAAAGCAGGGAAAGGATTCCTCATCTCGAGCTACGAGGGGGAAAGGGGGCTCCTCTGGATGTGGGCGGGACGATCGTGCTTCCTCTCGAGTGGAGCCGGGTATGGCGGTGAACTTCTTGAGTTGCAGCAAGGGTGTGAAAGACCCTTTCGAAGTTCCAGAGGTTAGGTGTCATTAGTCTCCAGACGCCTCATCGGAAATAGGCCTCATCTCGCCTGGAAGGGGTAACTTCCTGGAATATCTCGAGTTGCGGCAGGTGTTCTCGAGTTAAGACGGGGACTTCAGGGACCCGCCCTGGTGGCCTCAGGAGAGGCCAGTCCCCATGCGAGTTGCTAGGGGGCCTCTCGGGATTCCTCTCCCGTCGATACCGGGGCCAAAAACCTTGTGTGGAGTCAGGGCCGTAACCGAGGATTCCTCTCAGGGGCTGACATGGATCTTTGGGTACTTCTGGAGTCTCGCCAGGGGAGACAGGCCTCATCTCGAGTGGGGGCATGCACGTGCGCTTTCCTTCCAGGCTGTAGCAGCAATGTCACGCTTCCCATCGCGTGGATCAAAGGATCTGTGGTTTTCCCTCGAGGCTTTCCCTCGAGGCTTTACCCCAGGGCTGTCCCACATGCCACCGTGGTGTGAGTCGATCCTCGGCGTGAAAGATGAGCCAGTGCAGGGCAAAGAGGTTCCTCTGGAATGGACTGAGACATCTGGGGGACTCTTGGAATGGTGGTACGACCATGGAGTTCCTCTCGCCTTTCCTGTTGAGAGTGCCTCCTCTTGAGATCCGACGGGAACGCCGGGAATTCTTTCCCATTGAAAGCAGGGAAAGGATCGCTCATCTCGAGCTAGGAGGGGGAAACGGGGCTCCTCTGGATGTGGGCGGGACCATCGTGCTTCCTCTCGAGTGGAGACGGGTATGGCGGTGAACTTCTTGAGTTGCAGCAAGGGTGTGAAAGACCCTTTCGAAGTTCCAGAGGTTAGGTGTCATTAGTCTCCAGACGCCTCATCGGAAATAGGCCTCATCTCGCCTGGAAGGGAGAACTTCCTGGATTTTCTCGAGTTGCGGCAGGTGTTCTCGAGTTACGACGGGGACCTCAGGGACCCGCCCTGGTGGCCTCAGGAGAGGCCAGTCCCCATGCGACTTGCTAGGGGGCCTCTCGGGATTCCTCTCCCGTCGATAACGGAGCCAAAAACCTAGTGTGGAGTCAGGGCCGGAACCGAGGATTCCTCTCAGGGGCTGACATGGATCTGTGGGTACTTCTGGAGTCTCCCCATGTTAGTCAGGCCTCGTCTCGATTGGGGGCATGCACGTGCGCTTTCCTTCCAGGCTGTAGCAGCAATGTCACGCTTCCCGTGGCGTGGATCAAAGGATCTGTGGTTTTCCCTCGAGGCTTTCCCTCGAGGCTTTCCCACAGGGCTGTCCCACGTGCCACCGTGGTGTGAGTCGATCCTCGGCGTGAAAGATGAGCCAGTGCAGGGCAAAGAGGTTCCTCTGGAATGGACTGAGACATCTGGGGGACTCTTGGAATGGTGGTACTACCATGGAGTTCATCTCGCCTTTCCTGTTGAGAGTGCCTCCGCTTGAGATGCGATGGGAACGCCGCGAATTCTTTCCCATTGAAAGCAGGGAAAGAATTCCTCATCTCGAGCTACGAGGGGGAAAGGGGGCTTCTCTGGATGTGGGCGGGACGATCGTGCTTCCTCTCGAGTGGAGACGGGTATGGCGGTGAACTTCTTGAGTTGCAGCAAGGGTGTGAAAGACCCTTTCGAAGTTCCAGAGGTTAGGTGTCATTAGTCTCCAGACGCCTCATCGGAAATAGGCCTCACTTCGCCTGGAAGGGGGAACTTCCTGGAATATCTCGAGTTTCGGCAGGTGTTCTCGAGTTACGACGGGGACCTCAGTGACCCGCCCTGGTGGCCTCAGGAGAGGCCAGTCCCCATGCGAGTTGCTAGGGGGCCTCTCGGGATTCCTCTCCCGTCGATACCGGGGCCAAAAACCTTGTGTGGAGTCAGGGCCGTAACCGAGGATTCCTCTCAGGGGCTGACATGGATCTTTGGGTACTTCTGGAGTCTCCCCAGGGGAGTCAGGCCTCGTCTCGAGTCGGGGCATCCACGTGCACTTTCCTTCCAGGCTGTAGCAGCAATGTCACGCTACCCGTGGCGTGGATCAAAGGATCTGTGGTTTTCCCTCGAGGCTTTCCCTCGAGGCTTTCCCACAGGGCTGTCCCACGTGCCACCGTGGTGTGAGTCGATCCTCGGCGTGAAAGATGAGCCAGTGCAGGGCAAAGAGCTTCCTCTGGAATGGACTAAGACATCTGGGGGACTCTTGGAATGGTGGTACGACCATGGAGTTCCTCTCGCCTTTCCTGTTGAGAGTACCTCCGCTTGAAATGCGACGGGAACGCCGGGAATTCTTTCCCATTGAAAGCAGGGAAAGGATTCCTCATCTCGAGCTACGAGGGGAAAAGGGGGCTCCTCTGAATGTGGGCGGGACGATCGTGCTTCCTCTCGAGTGGAGACGGGTATGGCGGTGAACTTCTTGAGTTGCAGCAAGGGTGTGAAAGACCCTTTCCAAGTTCCAGAGATTAGGTGTCATTAGTCTCCAGACGCCTCATCGGAAATAGGCCTCATCTCGCCTGGAAGGGAGAACTTCCTGGATTTTCTCGAGTTGTGGCAGGTGTTCTCGAGTTACGACGGGGACCTCAGGGACCCGCCCTGGTGGCCTCAGGAGAGGCCAGTCCCCATGCGAGTTGCTAGGGGGCCTCTCGGGATTCCTCTCCCGTCGATACCCGGGCCAAAAACCTTGTGTGGAGTCAGGGCCGGAACCGAGGATTCCTCTCACGGGCTGATATGGATCTTTGGGTACTTCTGGAGTCTCGAAAGGGGAGACAGGCCTCATCTCGAGTGGGGGCATGCACGTGCGCTTTCCTTCCAGGCTGTAGCAGCAATGTCACGCTTCCCATCGCGTGGATCAAAGGATCTGTGGTTTTCCCTCGAGGCTTTCCCTCGAGCCTTTCCCACAGGGCTGTCCCACGTGCCACCGTGGTGTGAGACGATCCTCGGCGTGAAAGATGAGCCAGTGCAGGGCAAAGAGGTTCCTCTGGAATGGACTGAGACATCTGCGGGACTCTTGGAATGGTGGTACGACCATGGAGTTCCACTCGCCTTTCCTGTTGAGAGTGCCTCCTCTTGAGATGCGACGGGAACGCCGGGAATACTTTCCCGTTGAAAGCAGGGAAACGATCGCTCATCTCGAGCTAGGAGGGGGAAACGGGGCTCCTCTGGATGTGGGCGGGACCATCGTGCTTCCTCTAGAGTGGAGACGGGTATGGCGGTGAACTTCTTGAGTTGCAGCAAGGGTGTGAAAGACCCTTTCGAAGTTCCAGAGTTTAGGTGTCATTAGTCTCCAGGCGCTTGATCGGAAATAGGCCTCATCTCGCCTGGAAGGGAGAACTTCCTGGATTTTCTCGAGTTGCGGCAGGTGTTCTCGAGTTACGACGGGGACCTCAGGGACCCGCCCTGGTGGCCTCAGGAGAGGCCAGTCCCCATGCGACTTGCTAGGGGGCCTCTCGGGATTCCTCTCCCGTCGATACCGGGGCCAAAAACCTTGTGTGGAGTCAGGGCCGGAAATGAAGATTCCTCTCAAGGGCTGACATGGATCTTTGGGTACTTCTGGAGTCTCCCCAGGGGAGTCAGGCCTCGTCTCGAGTCGGGGCATGCACGTGCACTTTCCTTCCAGGCTGTAGCAGCAATGTCACGCTTCCCGTGGCCTGGATCAATGGATCTGTGGTTTTCCCTCGAGGCTTTCCCTCGAGGCTTTCCCACAGGGCTGTCCCACGTGCCACCGTGGTGTTAGTCGATCCTCGGCGTGAAAGATGAGCCAGTGCAGGGCAAAGAGGTTCCTCTGGAATGGACTGAGACATCTGGGGGACTCTTGGAATGTTGGTACGACCATGGAGTTCCTCTCTCCTTTCCTGTTGAGAGTGCCTCCTCTTGAGATGCGACGGGAACGCCGGGAATTCTTTCCCGTTGAAAGCAGGGAAAGGATCCCTCATCTCGAGCTCCGAGGGGGAAACGGGGCTCCTCTGGATGTGGGCGGGACCAACGTGCTTCCTCTCGAGTGGAGACGGGTATGGCGGTGAACTTCTTGAGTTGCAGCAAGGGTGTGAAAGACCCTTTCGAAGTTCCAGAGGTTAGGTGTCATTAGTCTCCAGACGCCTCATCGGAAATAGGCCTCATCTCGCCTGGAAGGGGGAACTTCCTGGAATTTCTCGAGTTGTGGCAGGTGTTCTCGAGTTACGACGGGGACCTCAGGGACCCGCCCTGGTGGCCTCAGGAGAGGCCAGTCCCCATGCGAGTTGCTAGGGGGCCTCTCGGGATTCCTCTCCCGTCGATACCGGGGCCAAAAACCTTGTGTGGAGTCAGGGCTTGAACCGAGGATTCCTCTCAGGGGCTGACATGGATCTTTGGGTACTTCTGGAGTCTCCCCAGGGGAGTCAGGCCTCGTCTCGAGTCGGGGCATGCACGTGCACTTTCCTTCCAGGCTGTAGCAGCAATGTCACGCTTCCCGTGGCATGGATCAAAGGATCTGTGGTTTTCCCTCGAGGCTTTCCCTCGAGGCTTTCCCACAGGGCTGTCCCACGTGCCACCGTGGTGTGATTCGATCCTCGTCGTGAAAGATGAGCCAGTGCAGGGCAAAGAGGTTCCTCTGGAATGGACTGAGACATCTGGAGGACTCTTGGAATGGTGGTACGACCATGGAGTTCCTCTCGCCTTTGCTGTTGAGAGTGCCTCCTCTTGAGATGGGACGGGAACACCGGGAATTCTTTCCCGTTGAAAGCAGGGAAAGGATCCCTCATCTCGAGCTACGAGGGGGAAATGGGGCTCCTCTGGATGTGGGCGGGACCATCGTGCTTCCTCTCGAGTGGAGACGGGTATGGCGGTGAACTTCTTGAGTTGCAGCAAGGGTGTGAAAGACCCTTTCGAAGTTCCAGAGGTTAGGTGTCATTAGTCTCCAGACGCCTCATCGGAAATAGGCCTTATCTCGCCTGGAAGGGAGAACTTCCTGGATTTTCTCGAGTTGCGGCAGGTGTTCTCGAGTTACGACGGGGACCTCAACTACCCGCCCTGGTGGCCTCAGGAGAGGCCAGTCCCCATGCGAGTTGCTAGGGGGCCTCTCGGGATTCCTCTCCCGTCGATACCGGGGCCAAAAACCTTGTGTGGAGTCAGGGCCGGAACCGAGGAATCCTCTCAGGGGCTGACATGAATCTTTGGGTACTTCTGTAGTCTCCCCATGGGAGTCAGGCCTCGTCTCGAGTGGGGGCATGCACGTGCGCTTTCCTTCCAGGCTGTAGCAGCAATGTCACGCTTCCCGTGGCGTGGATCAAAGGATCTGTGTTTTTCCCTCCAGGCTTTCCCTCGAGGCTTTCCCACAGGGCTGTCCCACGTGCCACCGTGGTGTGAGTCGATCCTCGGCGTGAAAGATGAGCCAGTGCAGGGCAAAGAGCTGCCTCTGGAATGGACTGAGACATCTGGGGGACTCTTGGAATGGTGGTACGACCATGGAGTTCCTCTCGCCTTTCCTTTGAGACTGCCTCCTCTTGAGATGCGACGGGAACGCCGGGAATTCTTTTCCGTTGAAAGCAGGGAAAGGATCCCTCATCTCGAGCTGCGAGGGGGAAACGGGGCTCCTCTGGATGTGGGCGGGACCATCGTGCTTCCTCTCGAGTGGAGACGGGTGTGGCGGTGAACTTCTTGAGTTGCAGCAAGGGTGTGAAAGACCCTTTCGAAGTTCCAGAGGTTAGGTGTCATTAGTCTCCAGACGCCTCATCGGAAATAGGCCTCATCTCGCCTGGAAGGGGGAACTTCCTGGAATTTCTCGAGTTGTGGCAGGTGTTCTCGAGTTACGACGGGGACCTCAGGGACCCGCCCTGGTGGCCTCAGGAGAGGCCAGTCCCCATGCGAGTTGCTAGGGGGCCTCTCGGGATTCCTCTCCCGCCGATACCGGGGCCAAAAACCTTGTGTGGAGTCAGGGCCGGAACCGAGGATTCCTCTCACGGGCTGATATGGATCTTTGGGTACTTCTGGAGGCTCGCCAGGGGAGACAGGCCTCATCTCGAGTGGGGGCATGCACGTGCGCTTTCCTTCCAGGCTGTAGCAGCAATGTCACCCTTCCCATCGCGTGGATCAAAGGATTTGTGGTTTTCCCTCGAGGCTTTCCCTCGAGGCTTTCCCACAGGGCTGTCCCACGTGCCACCGTGGTGTGAGTCGATCCTCGGCGTGAAAGATGAGCCAGTGCAGGGCAAAGAGGTTCCTCTGGAATGGACTGAGACATCTGTGGGACTCTTGGAATGGTGGTACGACCATGGAGTTCCTCTCGCCTTTCCTGTTGAGAGTGCCTCCTCTTGAGATGCGACGGGAACGCCGGGAATTCTTTCCCGTTGAAAGCAGGGAAAGGATCGCACATCTCTAGCTAGGAGGGGGAAACGGGGCTCCTCTGGATGTGGGCGGGACCATCGTGCTTCCTCTAGAGTGGAGATGGGTATGGCGGTGAACTTCTTGAGTTGCAGCAAGGGTGTGAAAGACCCTTTCGAAGTTCCAGAGTTTAGGTGTCATTAGTCTCCAGACGCCTCATCGGAAATAGGCCTCATCTCGCCTGGAAGGGAGAACTTCCTGGATTTTCTCGAGTTGCGGCAGGTGTTCTCGAGTTACGACGGGGACCTCAGGGACCCGCCCTGGTGGCCTCAGGAGAGGCCAGTCCCCATGCGAGTTGCTAGGGGGCCTCTCGGGATTCCTCTCCCGTCGATACCGGGGCCAAAAACCTTGTGTGGAGTCAGGGCCGGAACCGAGGATTCCTCTTAGTGGCTGACATGGATCTTTGGGTACTTCTGGAGTCTCACCAGGGGAGTCAGGCCTCGTCTCGAGTGGGGGCATGCACGTGCGCTTTCCTTCAAGGCTGTAGCAGCAATGTCACGCTTCCCGTGGCGTGAATCAAACGATCAGTGGTTTTCCCTCGAGCCTTTCCCTCGAGGCTTTCCCACAGGGCTGTCCCACGTGCCACCGTGGTGTGAGTCGATCCTCGGCGTGAAAGATGAGCCAGTGTAGGGCAATGAGCTTCCTCTGGAATGGACTGAGACATCTGGGGGACTCTTGGAATAGTGGTACGACCATGGAGTTCCTCTCGCCTTTCCTGTTGAGAGTGCCTCCTCTTGAGATGCGACGGGAACGCCGGGAATTCTTTCCCGTTGAAAGCAGGGAAAGGATCCCTCATCTCGAGCTACGAGGGGGAAACGGGGCTCCTCTGGATGTGGGCGGGACTATCGTGCTTCCTCTCGAGTGGAGACGGGCATGGCGGTGAACTTCTTGAGTTGCAGCAAGGGTGTGAAAGACCCTTTCGAAGTTCCAGAGGTTAGGTGTCATTAGTCTCCAGACGCCTCATCGGAAATAGGCCTCATCTCGCCTGGAAGGGAGAACTTCCTGGATTTTCTCGAGTTGCGGCAGGTGTTCTCGAGTTACGACGGGGACCTCAGGGACCCGCCCTGGTGGCCTCAGGAACGGCCAGTCCCCATGCGAGTTGCTAGGGGGCGTCTCGGGATTCCTCTCCCGTCGATACAGGGGCCAAAAACCTTGTGTGGAGTCAGGGCCGGAACCGAGGAATCCTCTCAGGGGATGACATGAATCTTTGGGTACTTCTGTAGTCTCCCCATGGGAGTCAGGCCTCGTCTCGAGTGGGGGCATGCACGTGCGCTTTCCTTCCAGGCTGTAGCAGCAATGTCACGCTTCCCGTGGCGTGGATCAAAGGATCTGTGTTTTTCCCTCGAGGCTTTCCCTCGAGGCTTTCCCACAGGGCTGTCCCACGTGCCACCGTGGTGTGAGTCGATCCTCGGCGTGAAAGATGAGCCAGTGCAGGGCAAAGAGCTGCCTCTGGAATGGACTGAGACATCTGGGGGACTCTTGGAATGGTGGTACGACCATGGAGTTCCTCTCGCCTTTCCTTTCAGACTGCTTCCTCTTGAGATGCGACGGGAACGCCGGGAATTCTTTTCCGTTGAAAGCAGGGAAAGGATCCCTCATCTCGAGCTACGAGGGGGAAACGGGGCTCCTCTGGATGTGGGCGGGACCATCGTGCTTCCTCTCGAGTGGAGACGGGTATGGCGGTGAACTTCTTGAGTTGCAGCAAGGGTGTGAAAGACCCTTTCGAAGTTCCAGAGGTTAGGTGTCATTAGTCTCCAGACGCCTCATCGGAAATAGGCCTCATCTCGCCTGGAAGGGGGAACTTCCTGGAATTTCTCGAGTTGTGGCAGGTGTTCTCGAGTTACTACGGGGACCTCAGGGACCCGCCCTGGTGGCCTCAGGAGAGGCCAGTCCCCATGCGAGTTGCTAGGGGGCCTCTCGGGATTCCTCTCCCGTCGATACCCGGGCCAAAAACCTTGTGTGGAGTCAGGGCCGGAACCGAGGATTCCTCTCACGGGCTGATATGGATCTTTGGGTACTTCTGGAGTCTCGCCAGGGGAGACAGGCCTCATCTCGAGTGGGGGCATGCACGTGCGCTTTCCTTCCAGGCTGTAGCAGCAATGTCACACTTCCCATCGCGTGGATCAAAGGATTTGTGGTTTTCCCTCGAGGCTTTCCCTCGAGGCTTTCCCACAGGGCTGTCCCACGTGCCACCGTGGTGTGAGTCGATCCTCGGCGTGAAAGATGAGCCAGTGCAGGGCAAAAGAGGTTCCTCTGGAATGGACTGAGACATCTGTGGGACTCTTGGAATGGTGGTACGACCATGGAGTTCCTCTCGCCTTTCCTGTTGAGTGTGCCTCCTCTTGAGATGCGACGGGAACGCCGGGAATTCTTTCCCGTTGAAAGCAGGGAAAGGATCGCTCATCTCGAGCTAGGAGGGGGAAACGGGGCTCCTCTGGATGTCGGCGGGACCATCGTGCTTCCTCTAGAGTGGAGATGGGTATGGGGGTGAACTTCTTGAGTTGCAGCAAGGGTGTGAAAGACCCTTTCGAAGTTCCAGAGTTTAGGTGTCATTAGTCTCCAGACGCCTCATCGGAAATAGGCCTCATCTCGCCTGGAAGGGAGAACTTCCTGGATTTTCTCGAGTTGCGGCAGGTGTTCTCGAGTTACGACGGGGACCTCAGGGACCCGCCCTGGTGGCCTCAGGAGAGGCCAGTCCCCATGCGAGTTACTAGGGGGCGTCTCGGGATTCCTCTCCCGTCGATACCGGGGCCAAAAACCTTGTGTGGAGTCAGGGCCGGAACCGAGGATTCCTCTCAGTGGCTGACATGGATCTTTGGGTACTTCTGGAGTCTCACCAGGGGAGTCAGGCCTCGTCTCGAGTGGGGGCATGCACGTGCGCTTTCCTTCAAGGCTGTAGCAGCAATGTCACGCTTCCCGTGGCGTGAATCAAACGATCAGTGGTTTTCCCTCGAGCCTTTCCCTCGAGGCTTTCCCACAGGGCTGTCCCACGTGCCACCGTGGTGTGAGTCGATCCTCGGCGTGAAAGATGAGCCAGTGTAGGGCAATGAGCTTCCTCTGGAATGGACTGAGACATCTGGGGGACTCTTGGAATAGTGGTACGACCATGGAGTTCCTCTCGCCTTTCCTGTTGAGAGTGCCTCCTCTTGAGATGCGACGGGAACGCCGGGAATTCTTTCCCGTTGAAAGCAGGGAAAGGATCCCTCATCTCGAGCTATGAGGGGGAAACGGGGCTCCTCTGGATGTGGGTGGGACTATCGTGCTTCCTCTCGAGTGGAGACGGGCATGGCGGTGAACTTCTTGAGTTGCAGCAAGGGTGTGAAAGACCCTTTCGAAGTTCCAGAGGTTAGGTGTCATTAGTCTCCAGACGCCTCATCGGAAATAGGCCTCATCTCGCCTGGAAGGGAGAACTTCCTGGATTTTCTCGAGTTGCGGCAGGTGTTCTCGAGTTACGACGGGGACCTCAGGGACCCGCCCTGGTGGCCTCAGGAACGGCCAGTCCCCATGCGAGTTGCTAGGGGGCCTCTCGGGATTCCTCTCCCGTCGATACCGGGGCCAAAAACCTTGTGTGGAGTCAGGGCCGGAACCGAGGATTCCTCTCAGTGGCTGACATGGATCTTTGGGTACTTCTGGAGTCTCCTCAGGGGAGTCAGGCCTCGTCTCGAGTGGGGGCATGCACGTGCGCTTTCCTTCCAGGCTGTAGCAGCAATGTCACCCTTCCCATCGCGTGGATCAAAGGATTTGTGGTTTTCCCTCGAGGCTTTCCCTCGAGGCTTTCCCACAGGGCTGTCCCACGTGCCACCGTGGTGTGAGTCGATCCTCGGCGTGAAAGATGAGCCAGTGCAGGGCAAAGAGGTTCCTCTGGAATGGACTGAGACATCTGTGGGACTCTTGGAATGGTGGTACGACCTTGGAGTTCCTCTCGCCTTTCCTGATGAGTGTGCCTCCTCTTGAGATGCGACGGGAACGCCGGGAATTCTTTCCCGTTGAAAGCAGGGAAAGGATCGCTCATCTCGAGCTAGGAGGGGGAAACGGGGCTCCTCTGGATGTCGGCGGGACCATCGTGCTTCCTCTAGAGTGGAGATGGGTATGGCGGTGAACTTCTTGAGTTGCAGCAAGGGTGTGAAAGACCCTTTCGAAGTTCCAGAGTTTAGGTGTCATTAGTCTCCAGACGCCTCATCGGAAATAGGCCTCATCTCGCCTGGAAGGGAGAACTTCCTGGATTTTCTCGAGTTGCGGCAGGTGTTCTCGAGTTACGACGGGGACCTCAGGGACCCGCCCTGGTGGCCTCAGGAGAGGCCAGTCCCCATGCGAGTTACTAGGGGGCCTCTCGGGATTCCTCTCCCGTCGATACCGGGGCCAAAAACCTTGTGTGGAGTCAGGGCCGGAACCGAGGATTCCTCTCAGTGGCTGACATGGATCTTTGGGTACTTCTGGAGTCTCGCCAGGGGAGACAGGCCTCATCTCGAGTGGGGGCATGCACGTGCGCTTTCCTTCCAGGCTGTAGCAGCAATGTCACCCTTCCCATCGCGTGGATCAAAGGATTTGTGGTTTTCCCTCGAGGCTTTCCCTCGAGGCTTTCCCACAGGGCTGTCCCACGTGCCACCGTGGTGTGAGTCGATCCTCGGCGTGAAAGATGAGCCAGTGCAGGGCAAAGAGGTTCCTCTGGAATGGACTGAGACATCTGTGGGACTCTTGGAATGGTGGTACGACCATGGAGTTCCTCTCGCCTTTCCTGTTGAGTGTGCCTCCTCTTGAGATGCGACGGGAACGCCGGGAATTCTTTCCCTTTGAAAGCAGGGAAAGGATCGCTCATCTCGAGCTAGGAGGGGGAAACGGGGCTCCTCTGGATGTCGGCGGGACCATCGTGCTTCCTCTAGAGTGGAGATGGGTATGGCGGTGAACTTCTTGAGTTGCAGCAAGGGTGTGAAAGACCCTTTCGAAGTTCCAGAGGTTAGGTGTCATTAGTCTCCAGACGCCTCATCGGAAATAGGCCTCATCTCGCCTGGAAGGGAGAACTTCCTGGATTTTCTCGAGTTGCGGCAGGTGTTCTCGAGTTACGACGGGGACCTCAGGGACCCGCCCTGGTGGCCTCAGGAACGGCCAGTCCCCATGCGAGTTGCTAGGGGGCCTCTCGGGATTCCTCTCCCGTCGATACCGGGGCCAAAAACCTTGTGTGGAGTCAGGGCCGGAACCGAGGATTCCTCTCAGTGGCTGACATGGATCTTTGGGTACTTCTGGAGTCTCCTCAGGGGAGTCAGGCTTCGTCTCGAGTGGGGGCATGCACGTGCGCTTTCCTTCAAGGCTGTAGCAGCAATGTCACGCTTCCCGTGGCGTGAATCAAACGATCTGTGGTTTTCCCTCGAGGCTTTCCCTCGAGGCTTTCCCACAGGGCTGTCCCACGTGCCACCGTGGTGTGAGTCGATCCTCGGCGTGAAAGATGAGCCAGTGCAGGGCAAAGAGCTGCCTCTGGAATGGACTGAGACATCTGGGGGACTCTTGGAATGGTGGTACGACCATGGAGTTCCTCTCGCCTTTCCTGTTGAGAGTGCCTCCTCTTGAGATGCGACGGGAACGCCGGGAATTCTTTCCCGTTGAAAGCAGGGAAAGGATCCCTCATCTCGAGCTACGAGGGGGAAACGGGGCTCCTCTGGATGTGGGCGGGACTATCGTGCTTCCTCTCGAGTGGAGACGGGTATGGCGGTGAACTTCTTGAGTTGCAGCAAGGGTGTGAAAGACCCTTTCGAAGTTCCAGAGGTTAGGTGTCATTAGTCTCCAGACGCCTCATCGGAAATAGGCCTTATCTCGCCTGGAAGGGAGAACTTCCTGGATTTTCTCGAGTTGCGGCAGGTGTTCTCGAGTTACGACGGGGACCTCAACTACCCGCCCTGGTGGCCTCAGGAGAGGCCAGTCCCCATGCGAGTTGCTAGGGGGCCTCTCGGGATTCCTCTCCCGTCGATACCGGGGCCAAAAACCTTGTGTGGAGTCAGGGCCGGAACCGAGGATTCCTCTCACGGGCTGATATGGATCTTTGGGTACTTCTGGAGTCTCGCCAGGGGAGACAGGCCTCATCTCGAGTGGGGGCATGCACGTGCGCTTTCCTTCCAGGCTGTAGCAGCAATGTCACCCTTCCCATCGCGTGGATCAAAGGATTTGTGGTTTTCCCTCGAGGCTTTCCCTCGAGGCTTTCCCACAGGGCTGTCCCACGTGCCACCGTGGTGTGAGTCGATCCTCGGCGTGAAAGATGAGCCAGTGCAGGGCAAAGAGGTTCCTCTGGAATGGACTGAGACATCTGTGGGACTCTTGGAATGGTGGTACGACCATGGAGTTCCTCTCGCCTTTCCTGTTGAGTGTGCCTCCTCTTGAGATGCGACGGGAACGCCGGGAATTCTTTCCCGTTGAAAGCAGGGAAAGGATCGCTCATCTCGAGCTAGGAGGGGGAAACGGGGCTCCTCTGGATGTCGGCGGGACCATCGTGCTTCCTCTAGAGTGGAGATGGGTATGGCGGTGAACTTCTTGAGTTGCAGCAAGGGTGTGAAAGACCCTTTCGAAGTTCCAGAGTTTAGGTGTCATTAGTCTCCAGACGCCTCATCGGAAATAGGCCTCATCTCGCCTGGAAGGGAGAACTTCCTGGATTTTCTCGAGTTGCGGCAGGTGTTCTCGAGTTACGACGGGGACCTCAGGGACCCGCCCTGGTGGCCTCAGGAGAGGCCAGTCCCCATGCGAGTTACTAGGGGGCCTCTCGGGATTCCTCTCCCGTCGATACCGGGGCCAAAAACCTTGTGTGGAGTCAGGGCCGGAACCGAGGATTCCTCTCAGTGGCTGACATGGATCTTTGGGTACTTCTGGAGTCTCCTCAGGGGAGTCAGGCCTCGTCTCCAGTGGGGGCATGCACGTGCGCTTTCCTTCAAGGCTGTAGCAGCAATGTCACGCTTCCCGTGGCGTGAATCAAACGATCAGTGGTTTTCCCTCGAGCCTTTCCCTCGAGGCTTTCCCACAGGGCTGTCCCACGTGCCACCGTGGTGTGAGTCGATCCTCGGCGTGAAAGATGAGCCAGTGTAGGGCAATGAGCTTCCTCTGGAATGGACTGAGACATCTGGGGGACTCTTGGAATAGTGGTACGACCATGGAGTTCCTCTCGCCTTTCCTGTTGAGAGTGCCTCCTCTTGAGATGCGACGGGAACGCCGGGAATTCTTTCCCGTTGAAAGCAGGGAAAGGATCCCTCATCTCGAGCTACGAGGGGGAAACGGGGCTCCTCTGGATGTGGGCGGGACTATCGTGCTTCCTCTCGAGTGGAGACGGGCATGGCGGTGAACTTCTTGAGTTGCAGCAAGGGTGTGAAAGACCCTTTCGAAGTTCCAGAGGTTAGGTGTCATTAGTCTCCAGACGCCTCATCGGAAATAGGCCTTATCTCGCCTGGAAGGGAGAACTTCCTGGATTTTCTCGTGTTGCGGCAGGTGTTCTCGAGTTACGACGGGGACCTCAACTACCCGCCCTGGTGGCCTCAGGAGAGGCCAGTCCCCATGCGAGTTGCTAGGGGGCCTCTCGGGATTCCTCTCCCGTCGATACCGGGGCCAAAAACCTTGTGTGGAGTCAGGGCCAGAACCGAGGAATCCTCTCAGGGGCTGACATGAATCTTTGGGTACTTCTGTAGTCTCCCCATGGGAGTCAGGCCTCGTCTCAAGTGGGGGCATGCACGTGCGCTTTCCTTCCAGGCTGTAGCAGCAATGTCACACTTCCCGTGGCGTGGATCAAAGGATCTGTGTTTTTCCCTCGAGGCTTTCCCTCGAGGCTTTCCCACAGGGCTGTCCCACGTGCCACCGTGGTGTGAGTCGATCCTCGGCGTGAAAGATGAGCCAGTGCAGGGCAAAGAGCTGCCTCTGGAATGGACTGAGACATCTGGGGGACTCTTGGAATGGTGGTACGACCATGGAGTTCCTCTCGCCTTTCCTTTGAGACTGCCTCCTCTTGAGATGCGACGGGAACGCCGGGAATTCTTTTCCGTTGAAAGCAGGGAAAGGATCCCTCATCTCGAGCTACGAGGGGGAAACGGGGCTCCTCTGGATGTGGGCGGGACCATCGTGCTTCCTCTCGAGTGGAGACGGGTGTGGCGGTGAACTTCTTGAGTTGCAGCAAGGGTGTGAAAGACCCTTTCGAAGTTCCAGAGGTTAGGTGTCATTAGTCTCCAGACGCCTCATCGGAAATAGGCCTCATCTCGCCTGGAAGGGAGAACTTCCTGGATTTTCTTGAGTTGCGGCAGGTGTTCTCGAGTTACGACGGGGACCTCAGGGACCCGCCCTGGTGGCCTCAGGAGAGGCCAGTCCCCATGCGAGTTGCTAGGGGGCCTCTCGGGATTCCTCTCCCGTCGATACCCGGGCCAAAAACCTTGTGTGGAGTCAGGGCCGGAACCGAGGATTCCTCTCACGGGCTGATATGGATCTTTGGGTACTTCTGGAGTCTCGCCAGGGGAGACAGGCCTCATCTCGAGTGGGGGCATGCACGTGCGCTTTCCTTCAAGGCTGTAGCAGCAATGTCACCCTTCCCATCGCGTGGATCAAAGGATTTGTGTTTTTCCCTCGAGGCTTTCCCTCGAGGCTTTCCCACAGGGCTGTCCCACGTGCCACCGTGGTGTGAGTCGATCCTCGGCGTGAAAGATGAGCCAGTGCAGGGCAAAGAGGTTCCTCTGGAATGGACTGAGACATCTGTGGGACTCTTGGAATGGTGGTACGACCATGGAGTTCCTCTCGCCTTTCCTGTTGAGAGTGCCTCCTCTTGAGATGCGACGGGAACGCCGGGAATTCTTTCCCGTTGAAAGCAGGGAAAGGATCGCTCATCTCGAGCTAGGAGGGGGAAACGGGGCTCCTCTGGATGTGGGCGGGACCATCGTGCTTCCTCTAGAGTAGAGATGGGTATGGCGGTGAACTTCTTGAGTTGCAGCAAGGGTGTGAAAGACCCTTTCGAAGTTCCAGAGGTTAGGTGTCATTAGTCTCCAGACGCCTCATCGGAAATAGGCCTCATCTCGCCTGGAAGGGAGAACTTCCTGGATTTTCTCGAGTTGCGGCAGGTGTTCTCGAGTTACGACGGGGACCTCAGGGACCCGCCCTGGTGGCCTCAGGAACGGCCAGTCCCCATGCGAGTTGCTAGGGGGCCTCTCGGGATTCCTCTCCCGTCGATACCCGGGCCAAAAACCTTGTGTGGAGTCAGGGCCGGAACCGAGGATTCCTCTCAGTGGCTGACATGGATCTTTGGGTACTTCTGGAGTCTCCTCAGGGGAGTCAGGCCTCGTCTCGATTGGGGGCATGCACGTGCGCTTTCCTTCAAGGCTGTAGCAGCAATGTCACGCTTCCCGTGGCGTGAATCAAACGATCTGTGGTTTTCCCTCGAGGCTTTCCCTCGAGGCTTTCCCACAGGGCTGTCCCACGTGCCACCGTGGTGTGAGTCGATCCTCGGCGTGAAAGATGAGCCAGTGTAGGGCAAAGAGCTTCCTCTGGAATGGACTGAGACATCTGGGGGACTCTTGGAATGGTGGTACGACCATGGAGTTCCTCTCGCCTTTCCTGTTGAGAGTGCCTCCTCTTGAGATGCGACGGGAACGCCGGGAATTCTTTCCCGTTGAAAGCAGGGAAAGGATCCCTCATCTCGAGCTACGAGGGGGAAACGGGGCTCCTCTGGATGTGGGCGGGACTATCGTGCTTCCTCTCGAGTGGAGACGGGTATGGCGGTGAACTTCTTGAGTTGCAGCAAGGGTGTGAAAGACCCTTTCGAAGTTCCAGAGGTTAGGTGTCATTAGTCTCCAGACGCCTCATCGGAAATAGGCCTTATCTCGCCTGGAAGGGAGAACTTCCTGGATTTTCTCGAGTTGCGGCAGGTGTTCTCGAGTTACGACGGGGACCTCAACTACCCGCCCTGGTGGCCTCAGGAGAGGCCAGTCCCCATGCGAGTTGCTAGGGGGCCTCTCGGGATTCCTCTCCCGTCGATACCGGGGCCAAAAACCTTGTGTGGAGTCAGGGCCGGAACCGAGGAATACTCTCAGGGGCTGACATGAATCTTTGGGTACTTCTGTAGTCTCCCCATGGGAGTCAGGCCTCGTCTCGAGTGGGGGCATGCACGTGCGCTTTCCTTCCAGGCTGTAGCAGCAATGTCACGCTTCCCGTGGCGTGGATCAAAGGATCTGTGTTTTTACCTCGAGGCTTTCCCTCGAGGCTTTCCCACAGGGCTGTCCCACGTGCCACCGTGGTGTGAGTCGATCCTCGGCGTGAAAGATGAGCCAGTGCAGGGCAAAGAGCTGCCTCTGGAATGGACTGAGACATCTGGGGGACTCTTGGAATGGTGGTACGACCATGGAGTTCCTCTCGCCTTTCCTGTTGAGAGTGCCTCCGCTTGAGATGCGACGGGAACGCCGGGAATTCTTTCCAATTGAAAGCAGGGAAAGGATTCCTCATCTCGAGCTACGAGGGGGAAAGGGGGCTCCTCTGGATGTGGGCGGGACAATCGTGCTTCCTCTCGAGTGGAGCCGGGTATGGCGGTGAACTTCTTGAGTTGCAGCAAGGTTGTGAAAGACCCTTTCGAAGTTCCAGAGGTTAGGTGTCATTAGTCTCCAGACGCCTCATCGGAAATAGGCCTCATCTCGCCTGGAAGGGGGAACTTCCTGGAATATCTCGAGTTGCGGCAGGTGTTCTCGAGTTAAGACTGGGACCTCAGGGACCCGCCCTGGTGGCCTCAGGAGAGGCCAGTCCCCATGCGAGTTGCCAGGGGGCCTCTCGGGATTCCTCTCCCGTCGATACCGGGGCCAAAAACCTTGTGTGGAGTCAGGGCCGTAACGGAGGATTCCTCTCAGGGGCTGACATGGATCTTTGGGTACTTCTGGAGTCTCCCCAGGGGAGTCAGGCCTCGTCTCGAGTCGGGGCATGCACGTGCACTTTCCTTCCAGGCTGTAGCAGCAATGTCACGCTTCCCGTGGCGTGGATCAAAGGATCTGTGGTTTTCCCTCGAGGCTTTCCCTCGAGGCTTTCCCACAGGGCTGTCCCACGTGCCACCGTGGTGTGAGTCGATCCTCGGCGTGAAAGATGAGCCAGTGCAGGGCAAAGAGGTTCCTCTGGAATGGACTGAGACATCTGGGGGACTCTTGGAATGGTGGTACGACCATGGAGTTCCTCTCGCCTTTCCTGTTGAGAGTGCCTCCTCTTGAGATGCGACGGGAACGCCGGGAATTCTTTCCCGTTGAAAGCAGTGAAAGGATCGCTCATCTCGAGCTAGGAGGGGGAAACGGGGCTCCTCTGGATGTGGGCGGGACCATCGTGCTTCCTCTCGAGTGGAGACGGGTATGGCGGTGAAGTTCTTGAGTTGCAGCAAGGGTCTGAAAGACCCTTTCGAAGTTCCAGAGGTTAGGTGTCATTAGTCTCCAGACGCCTCATCGGAAATAGGCCTCATCTCGCCTGGAAGGGAGAACTTCCTGGATTTTCTCGAGTTGCGGCAGGTGTTCTCGAGTTACGACGGGGACCTCAGGGACCCGCCCTGGTGGCCTCAGGAGAGGGCAGTCCCCATGCGACTTGCTAGGGGGCCTCTCGGGATTCCTCTCCCGTCGATAACGGAGCCAAAAACCTTGTGTGGAGTCAGGGCCGGAACCGAGGATTCCTCTCAGGGGCTGACATGGATCTGTGGGTACTTCTGGAGTCTCCCCATGGGAGTCAGGCCTCGTCTCGAGTGGGGGCATGCACGTGCGCTTTCCTTCCAGGCTGTAGCAGCAATGTCACGCTTCCCGTGGCGTGGATCAAAGGATCTGTGGTTTTCCCTCGAGGCTTTCCCTCGAGGCTTTCCCACAGGGCTGTCCCACGTGCCACCGTGGTGTGATTCGATCCTCGGCGTGAAAGATGAGCCAGTGCAGGGCAAAGAGGTTCCTCTGGAATGGACTGAGACATCTGGAGGACTCTTGGAATGGTGGTACGACC
The DNA here is from genome assembly GCF_032405125.1 of Capricornis sumatraensis. Lineage (NCBI taxonomy): Eukaryota > Metazoa > Chordata > Mammalia > Artiodactyla > Bovidae > Capricornis > Capricornis sumatraensis. The sequence continues at coordinate 7,298,332 of NW_027184612.1, forward strand.
ATGGAGTTCCTCTCGCCTTTGCTGTTGAGAGTGCCTCCTCTTGAGATGGGACGGGAACACCGGGAATTCTTTCCCGTTGAAAGCAGGGAAAGGATCCCTCATCTCGAGCTACGAGGGGGAAACGGGGCTCCTCTGGATGTGGGCGGGACCATCGTGCTTCCTCTCGAGTGGAGACGGGTATGGAGGTGAACTTCTTGAGTTGCAGCAAGGGTGTGAAAGACCCTTTCGAAGTTCCAGAGGTTAGGTGTCATTAGTCTCCAGACGCCTCATCGGAAATAGGCCTCATCTCGCCTGGAAGGGAGAACTTCCTGGATTTTCTCGAGTTGCGGCAGGTGTTCTCGAGTTACGACGGGGACCTCAGGGACCCGCCCTGGTGGCCTCAGGAGAGGCCAGTCCCCATGCGACTTGCTAGGGGGCCTCTCGGGATTCCTCTCCCGTCGATACCGGGGCCAAAAACCTTGTGTGGAGTCAGGGCCGGAACCGAGGATTCCTGTCAGGGGCTGACATGGATCTTTGGGTACTTCTGGAGTCTCCCCAGGGGAGTCAGGCCTCGTCTCGAGTCGGGGCATGCACGTGCACTTTCCTTCCAGGCTTTAGCAGCAATGTCACGCTTCCCGTGGCGTGAATCAAATGATCAGTGGTTTTCCCTCGAGCCTTTCCCTCGAGGCTTTCCCACAGGGCTGTCCCACGTGCCACCGTGGTGTGAGTCGATCCTCGGCGTGAAAGATGAGCCAGTGTAGGGCAAAGAGCTTCCTCTGGAATGGACTGAGACATCTGGGGGACTCTTGGAATAGTGGTACGACCATGGAGTTCCTCTCGCCTTTCCTGTTGAGAGTGCCTCCTCTTGAGATGCGACGGGAACGCCGGGAATTCTTTCCCGTTGAAAGCAGGGAAAGGATCACTCATCTCGAGCTACGAGGGGGAAACGGGGCTCCTCTGGATGTGGGCGGGACTATCGTGCTTCCTCTCGAGTGGAGACGGGTATGGCGGTGAACTTCTTGAGTTGCAGCAAGGGTGTGAAAGACCCTTTCGAAGTTCCAGAGGTTAGGTGTCATTAGTCTCCAGACGCCTCATCGGAAATAGGCCTCATCTCGCCTGGAAGGGAGAACTTCCTGGATTTTCTCGAGTTGCGGCAGGTGTTCTCGAGTTACGACGGGGACCTCAGGGACCCGCCCTGGTGGCCTCAGGAACGGCCAGTCCCCATGCGAGTTGCTAGGGGGCCTCTCGGGATTCCTCTCCCGTCGATACCGGGGCCAAAAACCTTGTGTGGAGTCAGGGCCGGAACCGAGGATTCCTCTCAGTGGCTGACATGGATCTTTGGGTACTTCTGGAGTCTCCTCAGGGGAGTCAGGCCTCGTCTCGAGTGGGGGCATGCACGTGCGCTTTCCTTCAAGGCTGTAGCAGCAATGTCACGCTTCCCGTCGCGTGGATCAAAGGATCTGTGGTTTTCCCTCGAGGCTTTCCCTCGAGGCTTTCCCACAGGGCTGTCCCACGTGCCACCGTGGTGTGAGTCGATCCTCGGCGTGAAAGATGAGCCAGTGCAGGGCAAAGAGGTTCCTCTGGAATGGACTGAGACATCTGGGGGACTCTTGGAATGGTGGTACGACCATGGAGTTCCTCTCGCCTTTCCTGTTGAGAGTGCCTCCTCTTGAGATGCGACGGGAACGCCGGGAATTCTTTCCCGTTGAAAGCATGGAAAGGATCCCTCATCTCGAGCTACGAGGGGGAAACGGGGCTCCTTTGGATGTGGTCGGGACCATCGTGCTTCCTCTCGAGTGGAGACGGGTATGGTGGTGAACTTCTTGAGTTGCAGCAAGGGTGTGAAAGACCCTTTCGAAGTTCCAGAGGTTAGGTGTCATTAGTCTCCAGACGCCTCATCGGAAATAGGCCTCATCTCGCCTGGAAGGGAGAACTTCTTGGATTTTTTCGAGTTGCGGCAGGTGTTCTCGAGTTACGACGGGGACCTCAGGGACCGGCCCTGGTGGCCTCAGGAGAGGCCAGTCCCCATGCGAGTTGCTAGGGGGCCTCTCGGGATTTCTCTCCCGTCGATACCGGGGCCAAAAAGCTTGTGTGGAGTCAGGGCCGGAACCGAGGATTCCTCTCAGGGGCTGACATGGATCTTTGGGTACTTCTGGAGTCTCCCCAGGGGAGTCAGGCCTCGTCTCGAGTGGGGGCATGCACGTGCGCTTTCCTTCCAGGCTGTAGCAGCAATGTCACGCTTCCCGTCGCGTGCATCAAAGGATCTGTGGTTTTCCCTCGAGGCTTTCCCTCGAGGCTTTCCCACAGGGCTGTCCCACGTGCCACCGTGTTGTGAGTCGATCCTCGGCGTGAAAGATGAGCCAGTGCAGGGCAAAGAGGTTCCTCTGGAATGGACTGAGACATCTGGGGGATTCTTGGAATGGTGGTACGACCATGGAGTTCCTCTCGCCTTTCCTGTTGAGAGTGCCTCCTCTTGAGATGCGACGGGAACGCCGGGAATTCTTTCCCGTTGAAAGCAGGGAAAGGATCCCTCATCTCGAGCTCCGAGGGGGAAACGGGGCTCCTTTGGATGTGGTCGGGACCATCGTGCTTCCTCTCGAGTGGAGACGGGTATGGTGGTGAACTTCTTGAGTTGCAGCAAGGGTGTGAAAGACCCTTTCGAAATTCCAGAGGTTAGGTGTCATTAGTCTCCAGACGCCTCATCGGAAATAGGCCTCATCTCGCCTGGAAGGGAGAACTTCCTGGATTTTCTCGAGTTGCGGCAGGTGTTCTCGAGTTACGACGGGGACCTCAGGGACCCGCCCTGGTGGCCTCAGGAGAGGCCAGTCCCCATGCGAGTTGCTAGGGGGCCTCTCGGGATTCCTCTCCCGTCGATACCGGGGCCAAAAACCTTCTGTGGAGTCAGGGCCGGAACCGAGGATTCCTCTCAGGGGCTGATATGGATCTTTGGATACTTCTGGAGTCTCGCCAGGGGAGACAGGCCTCGTTTCGTGAGGGGGCATGCACGTGCACTTTCCTTCCAGGCTTTAGCAGCAATGTCACGCTTCCCGTGGCGTGGATCAAAGGATCTGTGGTTTTCCCTCGAGGCTTTCCCTCGAGGCTTTCCCACAGGGCTGTCCCACGTGCCACCGTGGTGTGAGTCGAACCTCGGCGTGAAAGATGAGCCAGTGCAGGGCAAAGAGGTTCCTCTGGAATGGACTGAGACATCTGGGGGACTCTTGGAATGGTGGTACGACCATGGAGTTCCTCTCGCCTTTCCTGTTGAGAGTGCCTCCGCTTGAGATGCGACGGGAACGCCGGGAATTCTTTCCCATTGAAAGCAGGGAAAGGATTCCTCATCTCGAGCTACGAGGGGGAAAGGGGGCTCCTCTGGATGTGGGCGGGACGATCGTGCTTCCTCTCGAGTGGAGACGGGTATGGCGGTGAACTTCTTGAGTTGCAGCAAGGGTGTGAAAGACCCTTTCGAAGTTCCAGAGGTTAGGTGTCATTAGTCTCCAGACGCCTCATCGGAAATAGGCCTCATCTCGCCTGGAAGGGAGAACTTCCTGGATTTTCTCGAGTTGCGGCAGGTGTTCTCGAGTTACGACGGGGACCTCAGGGACCCGCCCTCGTGGCCTCAGGAGAGGCCAGTCCCCATGCGAGTTGCTAGGGGGCCTCTCGGGATTCCTCTCCCGTCGATACCGGGGCCAAAAACCTTCTGTGGAGTCAGGGCCAGAACCGAGGATTCCTCTCAGGGGCTGATATGGATCTTTGGATACTTCTGGAGTCTCGCCAGGGGAGACAGGCCTCGTTTCGTGAGGGGGCATGCACGTGCACTTTCCTTCCAGGCTTTAGCAGCAATGTCACGCTTCCCGTGGCGTGGATCAAAGGATCTGTGGTTTTCCCTCGAGGCTTTCCCTCGAGGCTTTCCCACAGGGCTGTCCCACGTGCCACCGTGGTGTGAGTCGATCCTCGGCGTGAAAGATGAGCCAGTGCAGGGCAAAGAGGTTCCTCTGGAATGGACTGAGACATCTGGGGGACTCTTGGAATGGTGGTACGACCATGGAGTTCCTCTCGCCTTTCCTGTTGAGAGTGCCTCCTCTTGAGATGCGACGGGAACGCCGGGAATTCTTTCCCGTTGAAACCAGGGAAAGGATCCCTCATCTCGAGCTACGAGGGGGAAACGGGGCTCCTCTGGATGTGGGCGGGACCATCGTGCTTCCTCTCGAGTGGAGACGGGTATGGCGGTGAACTGCTTGAGTTGCAGCAAGGGTGTGAAAGACCCTTTCGAAGTTCCAGAGGTTTGGTGTCATTAGTCTCCAGAGGCCTCATCGGAAATAGGCCTCATCTCGCCTGGAAGGGAGAACTTCCTGGATTTTCTCGAGTTGCGGCAGGTGTTCTCGAGTTACGACGGGGACCTCAGGGACCCGCCCTGGTGGCCTCAGGAGAGGCCAGTCCCCATGCGAGTTGCTAGGGGGCCTCTCGGGATTCCTCTCCCGTCGATACCGGGGACAAAAACCTTGTGTGGAGTCAGGGCCGGAACCGAGGATTCCTCTCAGGGGCTGACATGGATCTTTGGGTACTTCTGGAGTCTCCCCAGTGGAGTCAGGCCTCGTCTCGAGTGGGGGCATGCACGTGCGCTTTCCTTCCAGGCTGTAGCAGCAATGTCACGCTTCCCGTCGCGTGGATCAAAGGATCTGTGGTTTTCCCTCGAGGCTTTCCCTCGAGGCTTTCCCACAGGGCTGTCCCACGTGCCACCGTGGTGTGAGTCGATCCTCGGCGTGAAAGATGAGCCAGTGCAGGGCAAAGAGGTTCCTCTGGAATGGACTGAGACATCTGGGGGACTCTTGGAATGGTGGTACGACCATGGAGTTCCTCTCGCCTTTCCTGTTGAGAGTGCCTCCTCTTGAGATGCGACGGGAACGCCGGGAATTCTTTCCCGTTGAAAGCATGGAAAGGATCCCTCATCTCGAGCTACGAGGGGGAAACGGGGCTCCTTTGGATGTGGTCGGGACCATCGTGCTTCCTCTCGAGTGGAGACGGGTATGGTGGTGAACTTCTTGAGTTGCAGCAAGGGTGTGAAAGACCCTTTCGAAGTTCCAGAGGTTAGGTGTCATTAGTCTCCAGACGCCTCATCGGAAATAGGCCTCATCTCGCCTGGAAGGGAGAACTTCCTGGATTTTTTCGAGTTGCGGCAGGTGTTCTCGAGTTACGACGGGGACCTCAGGGACCGGCCCTGGTGGCCTCAGGAGAGGCCAGTCCCCATGCGAGTTGCTAGGGGGCCTCTCGGGATTTCTCTCCCGTCGATACCGGGGCCAAAAAGCTTGTGTGGAGTCAGGGCCGGAACCGAGGATTCCTCTCAGGGGCTGACATGGATCTTTGGGTACTTCTGGAGTCTCCCCAGGGGAGTCAGGCCTCGTCTCGAGTGGGGGCATGCACGTGCGCTTTCCTTCCAGGCTGTAGCAGCAATGTCACGCTTCCCGTCGCGTGCATCAAAGGATCTGTGGTTTTCCCTCGAGGCTTTCCCTCGAGGCTTTCCCACAGGGCTGTCCCACGTGCCACCGTGTTGTGAGTCGATCCTCGGCGTGAAAGATGAGCCAGTGCAGGGCAAAGAGGTTCCTCTGGAATGGACTGAGACATCTGGGGGATTCTTGGAATGGTGGTACGACCATGGAGTTCCTCTCGCCTTTCCTGTTGAGAGTGCCTCCTCTTGAGATGCGACGGGAACGCCGGGAATTCTTTCCCGTTGAAAGCAGGGAAAGGATCCCTCATCTCGAGCTCCGAGGGGGAAACGGGGCTCCTTTGGATGTGGGCGGGACCATCGTGCTTCCTCTCGAGTGGAGACGGGTATGGCGGTGAACTTCTTGAGTCGCAGCAAGGGTGTGAAAGACCCTTTCGAAGTTCCAGAGGTTAGGTGTCATTAGTCTCCAGACGCCTCATCGGAAATAGGCCTCATCTCGCCTGGAAGGGAGAACTTCCTGGATTTTCTCGAGTTGCGGCAGGTGTTCTCGAGTTACGACGGGGACCTCAGGGACCCGCCCTGGTGGCCTCAGGAGAGGCCAGTCCCCATGCGAGTTGATAGGGGGCCTCTCGGGATTCCTCTCCCGTCGATACCGGGGCCAAAAACCTTGTGTGGAGTCAGGGCCGGAACCGAGGATGCCTCTCAGGGGCTGACATGGATCTTTGGGTACTTCTGGAGTCTCCCCACGGGAGTCAGGCCTCGTCTCGAGTGGGGGCATGCACGTGCGCTTTCCTTCCAGGCTGTAGCAGCAATGTCACGCTTCCCGTCGCGTGGATCAAAGGATCTGTGGTTTTCCCTCGAGGCTTTCCCTCGAGGCTTTCCCACAGGGCTGTCCCACGTGGCACCGTGGTGTGAGTCGATCCTCGGCGTGAAAGATGAGCCAGTGCAGGGCAAAGAGGTTCCTCTGGAATGGACTGAGACATCTGGGGGACTCTTGGAATGGTGGTACGACCATGGAGTTCCTCTCGCCTTTCCTGTTGAGAGTGCCTCCTCTTGAGATGCGACGGGAACGCCGGGAATTCTTTCCCGTTGAAAGCAGGGAAAGGATCCCTCATCTCGAGCTCCGAGGGGGAAACGGGGCTCCTCTGGATGTGGGCGGGACCATCGTGCTTCCTCTCGAGTGGAGACGGGTATGGCGGTGAACTTCTTGAGTTGCAGCAAGGGTGTGAAAGACCCTTTCGAAGTTCCAGAGGTTAGGTGTCATTAGTCTCCAGACGCCTCATCGGAAATAGGCCTCATCTCGCCTGGAAGGGAGAACTTCCTGGATTTTCTCGAGTTGCGGCAGGTGTTCTCGAGTTACGACGGGGACCTCAGGGACCGGCCCTGGTGGCCTCAGGAGAGGCCAGTCCCCATGCGAGTTGCTAGGGGCCCTCTCGGGATTCCTCTCCCGTCGATACCGGGGCCAAAAACCTTGTGTGGAGTCAGGGCCGGAACCGAGGATTCCTCTCAGGGGCTGATATGGATCTTTGGATACTTCTGGAGTTTCGCCAGGGGAGACAGGCCTCGTTTCGTGAGGGGGCATGCACGTGCACTTTCCTTCCAGGCTGTAGCAGCAATGTCACGCTTCCCGTCGCGTGGATCAAAGGATCTGTGGTTTTCCCTCGAGGCTTTCCCTCGAGGCTTTCCCACAGGGCTGTCCCACGTGCCACCGTGGTGTGAGTCGATCCTCGGCGTGAAAGATGAGCCAGTGCAGGGCAAAGAGGTTCCTCTGGAATGGACTGAGACATCTGGGGGACTCTTGGAATGGTGGTACGACCATGGAGTTCCTCTCGCCTTTCCTGTTGAGAGTGCCTCCTCTTGAGATGCGACGGGAACGCCGGGAATTCTTTCCCGTTGAAAGCAGGGAAAGGATCCCTCATCTCGAGCTACGAGGGGGAAACGGGGCTCTTCTGGATGTGGGCGGGACCATCGTGCTTCCTCTCGAGTGGAGACGGCTATGGCGGTGAACTTCTTGAGTCGCAGCAAGGGTGTGAAAGACCCTTTCGAAGTTCCAGAGGTTAGGTGTCATTAGTCTCCAGACGCCTCATCGGAAATAAGCCTCATCTCGCCTGGAAGGGAGAACTTCCTGGATTTTCTCGAGTTGCGGCAGGTGTTCTCGAGTTACGACGGGGACCTCAGGGACCCGCCCTGGTGGCCTCAGGAGAGGCCAGTCCCCATGCAAGTTGCTAGGGGGCCTCTCGGGATTCCTCTCCCGTCGATACCGGGGCCAAAAACCTTGTGTGGAGTCAGGGCCGGAACCGAGGATTCCTCTCAGGGGCTGACATGGATCTTTGGGTACTTCTGGAGTCTCCCCAGTGGAGTCAGGCCTCGTCTCGAGTGGGGGCATGCACGTGCGCTTTCCTTCCAGGCTGTAGCAGCAATGTCACGCTTCCCGTCGCGTGGATCAAAGGATCTGTGGTTTTCCCTCGAGGCTTTCCCTCGAGGCTTTCCCACAGGGCTGTCCCACGTGCCACCGTGGTGTGAGTCGATCCTCGGCGTGAAAGATGAGCCAGTGCAGGGCAAAGAGGTTCCTCTGGAATGGACTGAGACATCTGGGGGACTCTTGGAATGGTGGTACGACCATGGAGTTCCTCTCGCCTTTCCTGTTGAGAGTGCCTCCTCTTGAGATGCGACGGGAACGCAGGGAATTCTTTCCCGTTGAAAGCAGGGAAAGGATCCCTCATCTCGAGCTACGAGGGGGAAACGGGGCTCCTTTGGATGTGGTCGGGACCATCGTGCTTCCTCTCGAGTGGAGACGGGTATGGTGGTGAACTTCTTGAGTTGCAGCAAGGGTGTGAAAGACCCTTTCGAAGTTCCAGAGGTTAGGTGTCATTAGTCTCCAGACGCCTCATCGGAAATAGGCCTCATCTCGCCTGGAAGGGAGAACTTCCTGGATTTTCTCGAGTTGCGGCAGGTGTTCTCGAGTTACGACGGGGACCTCAGGGACCGGCCCTGGTGGCCTCAGGAGAGGCCAGTCCCCATGCGAGTTGCTAGGGGGCCTCTCGGGATTCCTCTCCCGTCGATACCGGGGCCAAAAACCTTGTGTGGAGTCAGGGCCGGAACCGAGGATTCCTCTCAGGGGCTGATATGGATCTTTGGATACTTCTGGAGTCTCGCCAGGGGAGACAGGCCTCGTTTCGTGAGGGGGCATGCACGTGCACTTTCCTTCCAGGCTGTAGCAGCAATGTCACGCTTCCCGTCGCGTGGATCAAAGGATCTGTGGTTTTCCCTCGAGGCTTTCGCTCGAGGCTTTCCCACAGGGCTGTCCCACGTGCCACCGTGGTGTGAGTCGATCCTCGGCGTGAAAGATGAGCCAGTGCAGGGCAAAGAGGTTCCTCTGGAATGGACTGAGACATCTGGGGGACTCTTGGAATGGTGGTACGACCATGGAGTTCCTCTCGCCTTTCCTGTTGAGAGTGCCTCCTCTTGAGATGCGACTGGAACGCCGGGAATTCTTTCCCGTTGAAAGCAGGGAAAGGATCCCTCATCTCGATCTCCGAGGGGGAAACGGGGCTCCTCTGGATGTGGGCGGGACCATCGTGCTTCCTCTCGAGTGGAGACGGGTATGGCGGTGAACTTCTTGAGTTGCAGCAAGGGTGTGAAAGACCCTTTCGAAGTTCCAGAAGTTTGGTGTCATTAGTCTCCAGAGGCCTCATCGGAAATAGGCCTCATCTCGCCTGGAAGGGAGAACTTCCTGGATTTTCTCGAGTTGCGGCAGGTGTTCTCGAGTTACGACGGGGACCTCAGGGACCCGCCCTGGTGGCCTCAGGAGAGGCCAGTCCCCATGCGAGTTGCTAGGGGGTCTCTCGGGATTCCTCTCCCGTCGATACCGGGGCCAAAAAGCTTGTGTGGAGTCAGGGCCGGAACCGAGGATTCCTCTCAGGGGCTGACATGGATCTTTGGGTACTTCTGGAGTCTCCCCAGGGGAGTCAGGCCTCGTCTCGAGTGGGGGCATGCTCGTGCGCTTTCCTTCCAGGCTGTAGCAGCAATGTCACGCTTCCCGTCGCGTGGATCAAAGGATCTGTGGTTTTCCCTCGAGGCTTTACCTCGAGGCTTTCCCACAGGGCTGTCCCACGTGCCACCGTGGTGTGAGTCGATCCTCGGCGTGAAAGATGAGCCAGTGCAGGGCAAAGAGGTTCCTCTGGAATGGACTGAGACATCTGGGGGACTCTTGGAATGGTGGTACGACCATGGAGTTCCTCTCGCCTTTCCTGTTGAGAGTGCCTCCTCTTGAGATGCGACGGGAACGCCGGGAATTCTTTCCCGTTGAAAGCAGGGAAAGGATCCCACATCTCGAGCTACGAGGGGGAAACGGGGCTCCTCTGGATGTGGGCGGGACCATCGTGCTTCCTCTCGAGTGGAGACGGATATGGCGGTGAACTTCTTGATTTGCAGCAAGGGTGTGAAAGACCCTTTCGAAGTTCCAGAGGTTTGGTGTCATTAGTCTCCAGAGGCCTCATCGGAAATAGGCCTCATCTCGCCTGGAAGGGAGAACTTCCTGGATTTTCTCGAGTTGCGGCAGGTGTTCTCAAGTTACGACGGGGACCTCAGGGACCCGCCCTGGTGGCCTCAGGAGAGGCCAGTCCCCATGCGAGTTGCTAGGGGGCCTCTCGGGATTCCTCTCCCGTCGATACCGGGGCCAAAAACCTTGTGTGGAGTCAGGGCCGGAACCGAGGATTCCTCTCAGGGGCTGACATGGATCTTTGGGGACTCTTGGAGTCTCCCCAGGGGAGTCAGGCCTCGTCTCGAGTAGGGGCATGCACGTGCGCTTTCCTTCCAGGCTGTAGCAGCAATGTCACGCTTCCCGTCGCGTGGATCAAAGGATCTGTGGTTTTCCCTCGAGGCTTTCCCTCGAGGCTTTCCCACAGGGCTGTCCCACGTGCCACCGTGGTGAGAGTCGATCCTCGGCGTGAAAGATGAGCCAGTGCAGGGCAAAGAGGTTCCTCTGGAATGGACTGAGACATCTGGGGGACTCTTGGAATGGTGGTACGACCATGGAGTTCCTCTCGCCTTTCCTGTTGAGAGTGCCTCCTCTTGAGATGCGACGGGAACGCCGGGAATTCTTTCCCGTTGAAAGCAGGGAAAGGATCCCTCATCTCGAGCTACGAGGGGGAAACGGGGCTCCTTTGGATGTTGTCGGGACCATCGTGCTTCCTCTCGAGTGGAGACGGGTATGGTGGTGAACTTCTTGAGTTGCAGCAAGGGTGTGAAAGACCCTTTCGAAGTTCCAGAGGTTAGGTGTCATTAGTCTCCAGACGCCTCATCGGAAATAGGCCTCATCTCGCCTGGAAGGGAGAACTTCCTGGATTTTCTCGAGTTGCGGCAGGTGTTCTCGAGTTACGACGGGGACCTCAGGGACCGGCCCTGGTGGCCTCAGGAGAGGCCAGTCCCCATGCGAGTTGCTAGGGGGCCTCTCGGGATTCCTCTCCCGTCGATACCGGGGCCAAAAACCTTGTGTGGAGTCAGGGCCGGAACCGAGGATTCCTCTCAGGGGCTGATATGGATCTTTGGATACTTCTGGAGTCTCGCCAGGGGAGACAGGCCTCGTTTCGTGAGGGGGCATGCACGTGCACTTTCCTTCCAGGCTGTAGCAGCAATGTCACGCTTCCCGTCGCGTGGATCAAATGATGTGTGGTTTTCCCTAGAGGCTTTCCCACAGGGCTGTCCCACGTGCCACCGTAGTGTGAGTCGATCCTCGGCGTGAAAGATGAGCCAGTGCAGGGCAAAGAGGTTCCTCTGGAATGGACTGAGACATCTGGGGGACTCTTGGAATGGTGGTACGACCATGGAGTTCCTCTCGCCTTTCCTGTTGAGAGTGCCTCCTCTTGAGATGCGACGGGAACGCCGGGAATTTTTTCCCGTTGAAAGCAGGGAAAGGATCCCTCATCTCGAGCTACGAGGGGGAAACGGGGCTCCTCTGGATGTGGGCGGGACCATCGTGCTTTCTCTCGAGTGGAGACGGGTATGGCGGTGAACTTCTTGAGTTGCAACAAGGGTGTGAAAGACCCTTTCGAAGTTCCAGAGGTTAGGTGTCATTAGTCTCCAGATGCCTCATCGGAAATAGGCCTCATCTCGCCTGGAAGGGAGAACTTCCTGGATTTTCTCGAGTTGCGGCAGGTGTTCTCGAATTACGACGGGGACCTCAGGGACCCGCCCTGGTGGCCTCCGGAGAGGCCAGTCCCCAAGCCAGTTGCTAGGGGGCCCCTCGGGATTCCTCTCCCGTCGATACCGGGGCCAAAACCTTGTGTGGAGTCAGGGCCGGAACCGAGGATTCCTCTCAGGGGCTGACATGGATCTTTGGGTACTTCTGGAGTCTCCCCAGTGGAGTCAGGCCTCGTCTCGAGTGGGGGCATGCACGTGCGCTTTCCTTTCAGGCTGTAGCAGCAATGTCACGCTTCCCGTCACGTGGATCAAAGGATCTGTGGTTTTCCCTCGAGGCTTTCCCTCGAGGCTTTCCCACAGGGCTGTCCCACGTGCCACCGTGGTGTGAGTCGATCCTCGGCGTGAAAGATGAGCCAATGCAGGGCAAAGAGGTTCCTCTGGAATGGACTGAGACATCTGGGGGACTCTTGGAATGGTGGTACGACCATGGAGTTCCTCTCGCCTTTCCTGTTGAGAGTGCCTCCTCTTGAGATGCGACGGGAACGCCGGGAATTCTTTCCCGTTGAAAGCAGGGAATGGATCCCTCATCTCGAGCTACGAGGGGGAAACGGGGCTCCTCTGGATGTGGGCGGGACCATCGTGCTTCCTCTCTAGTGGAGACGGGTATGGTGGTGAACTTCTTGAGTTGCAGCAAGGCTGTGAAAGACCCTTTCGAAGTTCCAGAGGTAAGGTGTCATTAGTCTCCAGACGCCTCATCGGAAATAGGCCTCATCTCGCCTGGAAGGGAGAACTTCCTGGATTTTCTCGAGTTGCGGCAGGTGTTCTCGAGTTACGACGGGGACCTCAGGGACCCGCCCTGGTGGCCTCAGGAGAGGCCAGTCCCTATGCGAGTTGCTAGGGGGCCTCTCGGGATTCCTCTCCCGTCGATACCGGGGCCAAAAACCTTGTGTGGAGTCAGGGCCGGAACCGAGGATTCCTCTCAGGGGCTGACATGGATCATTGGGTACTTCTGGAGTCTCCCCAGGGGAGTCAGGCCTCGTCTCGAGTGGGGGCATGCACGTGCACTTTCCTTCCAGGCTGTAGCAGCAATGTCACGCTTCCCGTCGCGTGGATCAAATGATGTGTGGTTTTCCCTAGAGGCTTTCCCACAGGGCTGTCCCACGTGCCACCGTGGTGTGAGTCGATCCTCGGCGTGAAAGATGAGCCAGTGCAGGGCAAAGAGGTTCCTCTGGAATGGACTGAGACATCTGGGGGACTCTTGGAATGGTGGTACGACCATGGAGTTCCTCTCGCCTTTCCTGTTGAGAGTGCCTCCTCTTGAGATGCGACGGGAACGCAGGGAATTCTTTCCCGTTGAAAGCAGGGAAAGGATCCCTCATCTCGAGCTACGAGGGGGAAACGGGGCTCCTTTGGATGTGGTCGGGACCATCGTGCTTCCTCTCGAGTGGAGACGGGTATGGTGGTGAACTTCTTGAGTTGCAGCAAGGGTGTGAAAGACCCTTTCGAAGTTCCAGAGGTTAGGTGTCATTAGTCTCCAGACGCCTCATCGGAAATAGGCCTCATCTCGCCTGGAAGGGAGAACTTCCTGGATTTTCTCGAGTTGCGGCAGGTGTTCTCGAGTTACGACGGGGACCTCAGGGACCGGCCCTGGTGGCCTCAGGAGAGGCCAGTCCCCATGCGAGTTGCTAGGGGGCCTCTCGGGATTCCTCTCCCGTCGATACCGGGGCCAAAAACCTTGTGTGGAGTCAGGGCCGGAACCGAGGATTCCTCTCAGGGGCTGATATGGATCTTTGGATACTTCTGGAGTCTCGCCAGGGGAGACAGGCCTCGTTTCGTGAGGGGGCATGCACGTGCACTTTCCTTCCAGGCTGTAGCAGCAATGTCACGCTTCCCGTCGCGTGGATCAAAGGATCTGTGGTTTTCCCTCGAGGCTTTCGCTCGAGGCTTTCCCACAGGGCTGTCCCACGTGCCACCGTGGTGTGAGTCGATCCTCGGCGTGAAAGATGAGCCAGTGCAGGGCAAAGAGGTTCCTCTGGAATGGACTGAGACATCTGGGGGACTCTTGGAATGGTGGTACGACCATGGAGTTCCTCTCGCCTTTCCTGTTGAGAGTGCCTCCTCTTGAGATGCGACTGGAACGCCGGGAATTCTTTCCCGTTGAAAGCAGGGAAAGGATCCCTCATCTCGATCTCCGAGGGGGAAACGGGGCTCCTCTGGATGTGGGCGGGACCATCGTGCTTCCTCTCGAGTGGAGACGGGTATGGCGGTGAACTTCTTGAGTTGCAGCAAGGGTGTGAAAGACCCTTTCGAAGTTCCAGAAGTTTGGTGTCATTAGTCTCCAGAGGCCTCATCGGAAATAGGCCTCATCTCGCCTGGAAGGGAGAACTTCCTGGATTTTCTCGAGTTGCGGCAGGTGTTCTCGAGTTACGACGGGGACCTCAGGGACCCGCCCTGGTGGCCTCAGGAGAGGCCAGTCCCCATGCGAGTTGCTAGGGGGTCTCTCGGGATTCCTCTCCCGTCGATACCGGGGCCAAAAAGCTTGTGTGGAGTCAGGGCCGGAACCGAGGATTCCTCTCAGGGGCTGACATGGATCTTTGGGTACTTCTGGAGTCTCCCCAGGGGAGTCAGGCCTCGTCTCGAGTGGGGGCATGCTCGTGCGCTTTCCTTCCAGGCTGTAGCAGCAATGTCACGCTTCCCGTCGCGTGGATCAAAGGATCTGTGGTTTTCCCTCGAGGCTTTACCTCGAGGCTTTCCCACAGGGCTGTCCCACGTGCCACCGTGGTGTGAGTCGATCCTCGGCGTGAAAGATGAGCCAGTGCAGGGCAAAGAGGTTCCTCTGGAATGGACTGAGACATCTGGGGGACTCTTGGAATGGTGGTACGACCATGGAGTTCCTCTCGCCTTTCCTGTTGAGAGTGCCTCCTCTTGAGATGCGACGGGAACGCCGGGAATTCTTTCCCGTTGAAAGCAGGGAAAGGATCCCACATCTCGAGCTACGAGGGGGAAACGGGGCTCCTCTGGATGTGGGCGGGACCATCGTGCTTCCTCTCGAGTGGAGACGGATATGGCGGTGAACTTCTTGATTTGCAGCAAGGGTGTGAAAGACCCTTTCGAAGTTCCAGAGGTTTGGTGTCATTAGTCTCCAGAGGCCTCATCGGAAATAGGCCTCATCTCGCCTGGAAGGGAGAACTTCCTGGATTTTCTCGAGTTGCGGCAGGTGTTCTCAAGTTACGACGGGGACCTCAGGGACCCGCCCTGGTGGCCTCAGGAGAGGCCAGTCCCCATGCGAGTTGCTAGGGGGCCTCTCGGGATTCCTCTCCCGTCGATACCGGGGCCAAAAACCTTGTGTGGAGTCAGGGCCGGAACCGAGGATTCCTCTCAGGGGCTGACATGGATCTTTGGGGACTCTTGGAGTCTCCCCAGGGGAGTCAGGCCTCGTCTCGAGTAGGGGCATGCACGTGCGCTTTCCTTCCAGGCTGTAGCAGCAATGTCACGCTTCCCGTCGCGTGGATCAAAGGATCTGTGGTTTTCCCTCGAGGCTTTCCCTCGAGGCTTTCCCACAGGGCTGTCCCACGTGCCACCGTGGTGAGAGTCGATCCTCGGCGTGAAAGATGAGCCAGTGCAGGGCAAAGAGGTTCCTCTGGAATGGACTGAGACATCTGGGGGACTCTTGGAATGGTGGTACGACCATGGAGTTCCTCTCGCCTTTCCTGTTGAGAGTGCCTCCTCTTGAGATGCGACGGGAACGCCGGGAATTCTTTCCCGTTGAAAGCAGGGAAAGGATCCCTCATCTCGAGCTACGAGGGGGAAACGGGGCTCCTTTGGATGTTGTCGGGACCATCGTGCTTCCTCTCGAGTGGAGACGGGTATGGTGGTGAACTTCTTGAGTTGCAGCAAGGGTGTGAAAGACCCTTTCGAAGTTCCAGAGGTTAGGTGTCATTAGTCTCCAGACGCCTCATCGGAAATAGGCCTCATCTCGCCTGGAAGGGAGAACTTCCTGGATTTTCTCGAGTTGCGGCAGGTGTTCTCGAGTTACGACGGGGACCTCAGGGACCGGCCCTGGTGGCCTCAGGAGAGGCCAGTCCCCATGCGAGTTGCTAGGGGGCCTCTCGGGATTCCTCTCCCGTCGATACCGGGGCCAAAAACCTTGTGTGGAGTCAGGGCCGGAACCGAGGATTCCTCTCAGGGGCTGATATGGATCTTTGGATACTTCTGGAGTCTCGCCAGGGGAGACAGGCCTCGTTTCGTGAGGGGGCATGCACGTGCACTTTCCTTCCAGGCTGTAGCAGCAATGTCACGCTTCCCGTCGCGTGGATCAAATGATGTGTGGTTTTCCCTAGAGGCTTTCCCACAGGGCTGTCCCACGTGCCACCGTAGTGTGAGTCGATCCTCGGCGTGAAAGATGAGCCAGTGCAGGGCAAAGAGGTTCCTCTGGAATGGACTGAGACATCTGGGGGACTCTTGGAATGGTGGTACGACCATGGAGTTCCTCTCGCCTTTCCTGTTGAGAGTGCCTCCTCTTGAGATGCGACGGGAACGCCGGGAATTTTTTCCCGTTGAAAGCAGGGAAAGGATCCCTCATCTCGAGCTACGAGGGGGAAACGGGGCTCCTCTGGATGTGGGCGGGACCATCGTGCTTTCTCTCGAGTGGAGACGGGTATGGCGGTGAACTTCTTGAGTTGCAACAAGGGTGTGAAAGACCCTTTCGAAGTTCCAGAGGTTAGGTGTCATTAGTCTCCAGATGCCTCATCGGAAATAGGCCTCATCTCGCCTGGAAGGGAGAACTTCCTGGATTTTCTCGAGTTGCGGCAGGTGTTCTCGAATTACGACGGGGACCTCAGGGACCCGCCCTGGTGGCCTCCGGAGAGGCCAGTCCCCAAGCCAGTTGCTAGGGGGCCCCTCGGGATTCCTCTCCCGTCGATACCGGGGCCAAAACCTTGTGTGGAGTCAGGGCCGGAACCGAGGATTCCTCTCAGGGGCTGACATGGATCTTTGGGTACTTCTGGAGTCTCCCCAGTGGAGTCAGGCCTCGTCTCGAGTGGGGGCATGCACGTGCGCTTTCCTTTCAGGCTGTAGCAGCAATGTCACGCTTCCCGTCACGTGGATCAAAGGATCTGTGGTTTTCCCTCGAGGCTTTCCCTCGAGGCTTTCCCACAGGGCTGTCCCACGTGCCACCGTGGTGTGAGTCGATCCTCGGCGTGAAAGATGAGCCAATGCAGGGCAAAGAGGTTCCTCTGGAATGGACTGAGACATCTGGGGGACTCTTGGAATGGTGGTACGACCATGGAGTTCCTCTCGCCTTTCCTGTTGAGAGTGCCTCCTCTTGAGATGCGACGGGAACGCCGGGAATTCTTTCCCGTTGAAAGCAGGGAATGGATCCCTCATCTCGAGCTACGAGGGGGAAACGGGGCTCCTCTGGATGTGGGCGGGACCATCGTGCTTCCTCTCTAGTGGAGACGGGTATGGTGGTGAACTTCTTGAGTTGCAGCAAGGCTGTGAAAGACCCTTTCGAAGTTCCAGAGGTAAGGTGTCATTAGTCTCCAGACGCCTCATCGGAAATAGGCCTCATCTCGCCTGGAAGGGAGAACTTCCTGGATTTTCTCGAGTTGCGGCAGGTGTTCTCGAGTTACGACGGGGACCTCAGGGACCCGCCCTGGTGGCCTCAGGAGAGGCCAGTCCCTATGCGAGTTGCTAGGGGGCCTCTCGGGATTCCTCTCCCGTCGATACCGGGGCCAAAAACCTTGTGTGGAGTCAGGGCCGGAACCGAGGATTCCTCTCAGGGGCTGACATGGATCATTGGGTACTTCTGGAGTCTCCCCAGGGGAGTCAGGCCTCGTCTCGAGTGGGGGCATGCACGTGCACTTTCCTTCCAGGCTGTAGCAGCAATGTCACGCTTCCCGTCGCGTGGATCAAATGATGTGTGGTTTTCCCTAGAGGCTTTCCCACAGGGCTGTCCCACGTGCCACCGTGGTGTGAGTCGATCCTCGGCGTGAAAGATGAGCCAGTGCAGGGCAAAGAGGTTCCTCTGGAATGGACTGAGACATCTGGGGGACTCTTGGAATGGTGGTACGACCATGGAGTTCCTCTCGCCTTTCCTGTTGAGAGTGCCTCCTCTTGAGATGCGACGGGAACGCCGGGAATTTTTTCCCGTTGAAAGCAGGGAAAGGATCCCTCATCTCGAGCTACGAGGGGGAAACGGGGCTCCTCTGGATGTGGGCGGGACCATCGTGCTTTCTCTCGAGTGGAGACGGGTATGGCGGTGAACTTCTTGAGTTGCAACAAGGGTGTGAAAGACCCTTTCGAAGTTCCAGAGGTTAGGTGTCATTAGTCTCCAGACGCCTCATCGGAAATAGGCCTCATCTCGCCTGGAAGGGAGAACTTCCTTGATTTTCTCGAGTTGCAGCAGGTGTTCTCGAGTTACGACGGGGACCTCAGGGACCCGCCTTGTTGGCCTCAGGAGAGGCCAGTCCCCATGCGTGTTGCTCGGGGGCCCCTCGGGATTCCTCTCCCGTCGATACCAGGGCCAAAAACCTTGTGTGGAGTCAGGGCCGGAACGGAGGATTCCTCTCAGGGACTGATATGGATCTTTGGGTACTTCTGGAGTCTCGCCAGGGGAGACAGGCCTCGTCTCGTGTGGGGGCATGCACGTGCACTTTCCTTCCAGGCTGTAGCAGCAATGTCACGCTTCCCGTGGCGTGGATCAAAGGATCTGCGGTTTTCCCTCGAGGCTTTCCCTCGAGGCTTTCCCACAGGGCTGTCCCACGTGACACCGTGGTGTGAGTCGATTCTCGGCGTGAAAAATGAGCCAGTGCAGGGCAAAGAGGTTCCTCTGGAATGGACTGAGACATCTGGAGGACTCTTGGAATGGTGGTACGACCATGGAGTTCCTCTCGCCTTTCCTGTTGAGAGTGCCTCCTCTTGAGATGCGACGGGAACGCCGGGAATTCTTTCCCGTTGAAAGCAGGGAAAGGATCCCTCATCTCGAGCTCCGAGGGGGAAACGGGGCTCCTCTGGATGTGGGCGGGACCATCGTGCTTCCTCTCGAGTGGAGACGGGTATGGCGGTGAACTTCTTGAGTTGCAGCAAGCGTGTGAAAGACCCTTTCGAAGTTCCAGAGGTTAGGTGTCATTAGTCTCCAGACGCCTCATCGGAAATAGGCCTCATCTCGCCTGGAAGGGAGAACTTCCTGGATTTTCTCGAGTTGCGGCAGGTGTTGTCGAGTTACGACGGGGACCTCAGGGACCCGCCCTGGTGGCCTCAGGAGAGGCCAGTCCCCATGCGAGTTGCCAGGGGGCCTCTCGGGATTCCTCTCCCGTCGATACCGGGGCCAAAAACCTTGTGTGCAGTCAGGGCCGGAACCGAGGATTCCTCTCAGGGGCAGACATGGATCTTTGGGTACTTCTGGAGTCTCCCCAGGGGAGTCAGGCCTCGTCTCGAGTGGGGGCATGCACGTGCGCTTTCCTTCCAGGCTGTAGCAGCAATGTCACGCTTCCCGTGGCGTGGATCAAAGGATCTGTGGTTTTCCCTCGAGGCTTTCCCACAGGGCTGTCCCACGTGCCACCGTGGTGTGAGTCGATCCTCGGCGTGAAAGATGAGCCAGTGCAGGGCAAAGAGGTTCCTCTGGAATGGACTGAGACATCTGGGGGACTCTTGGAATGGTGGTACGACCATGGAGTTCCTCTCGCCTTTCCTGTTGAGAGTGCCTCCTCTTGAGATGCGACGGGAACGCCGGGAATTCTTTCCCGTTGAAACCAGGGAAAGGATCCCTCATCTCGAGCTACGAGGGGGAAACGGGGCTCCTCTGGATGTGGGCGGGACCATCGTGCTTCCTCTCGAGTGGAGACGGGTATGGCGGTGAACTGCTTGAGTTGCAGCAAGGGTGTGAAAGACCCTTTCGAAGTTCCAGAGGTTTGGTGTCATTAGTCTCCAGAGGCCTCATCGGAAATAGGCCTCATCTCGCCTGGAAGGGAGAACTTCCTGGATTTTCTCGAGTTGCGGCAGGTGTTCTCGAGTTACGACGGGGACCTCAGGGACCCGCCCTGGTGGCCTCAGGAGAGGCCAGTCCCCATGCGAGTTGCTAGGGGGCCTCTCGGGATTCCTCTCCCGTCGATACCGGGGACAAAAACCTTGTGTGGAGTCAGGGCCGGAACCGAGGATTCCTCTCAGGGGCTGACATGGATCTTTGGGTACTTCTGGAGTCTCCCCAGTGGAGTCAGGCCTCGTCTCGAGTGGGGGCATGCACGTGCGCTTTCCTTCCAGGCTGTAGCAGCAATGTCACGCTTCCCGTCGCGTGGATCAAAGGATCTGTGGTTTTCCCTCGAGGCTTTCCCTCGAGGCTTTCCCACAGGGCTGTCCCACGTGCCACCGTGGTGTGAGTCGATCCTCGGCGTGAAAGATGAGCCAGTGCAGGGCAAAGAGGTTCCTCTGGAATGGACTGAGACATCTGGGGGACTCTTGGAATGGTGGTACGACCATGGAGTTCCTCTCGCCTTTCCTGTTGAGAGTGCCTCCTCTTGAGATGCGACGGGAACGCCGGGAATTCTTTCCCGTTGAAAGCATGGAAAGGATCCCTCATCTCGAGCTACGAGGGGGAAACGGGGCTCCTTTGGATGTGGTCGGGACCATCGTGCTTCCTCTCGAGTGGAGACGGGTATGGTGGTGAACTTCTTGAGTTGCAGCAAGGGTGTGAAAGACCCTTTCGAAGTTCCAGAGGTTAGGTGTCATTAGTCTCCAGACGCCTCATCGGAAATAGGCCTCATCTCGCCTGGAAGGGAGAACTTCCTGGATTTTTTCGAGTTGCGGCAGGTGTTCTCGAGTTACGACGGGGACCTCAGGGACCGGCCCTGGTGGCCTCAGGAGAGGCCAGTCCCCATGCGAGTTGCTAGGGGGCCTCTCGGGATTTCTCTCCCGTCGATACCGGGGCCAAAAAGCTTGTGTGGAGTCAGGGCCGGAACCGAGGATTCCTCTCAGGGGCTGACATGGATCTTTGGGTACTTCTGGAGTCTCCCCAGGGGAGTCAGGCCTCGTCTCGAGTGGGGGCATGCACGTGCGCTTTCCTTCCAGGCTGTAGCAGCAATGTCACGCTTCCCGTCGCGTGCATCAAAGGATCTGTGGTTTTCCCTCGAGGCTTTCCCTCGAGGCTTTCCCACAGGGCTGTCCCACGTGCCACCGTGTTGTGAGTCGATCCTCGGCGTGAAAGATGAGCCAGTGCAGGGCAAAGAGGTTCCTCTGGAATGGACTGAGACATCTGGGGGATTCTTGGAATGGTGGTACGACCATGGAGTTCCTCTCGCCTTTCCTGTTGAGAGTGCCTCCTCTTGAGATGCGACGGGAACGCCGGGAATTCTTTCCCGTTGAAAGCAGGGAAAGGATCCCTCATCTCGAGCTCCGAGGGGGAAACGGGGCTCCTTTGGATGTGGTCGGGACCATCGTGCTTCCTCTCGAGTGGAGACGGGTATGGTGGTGAACTTCTTGAGTTGCAGCAAGGGTGTGAAAGACCCTTTCGAAATTCCAGAGGTTAGGTGTCATTAGTCTCCAGACGCCTCATCGGAAATAGGCCTCATCTCGCCTGGAAGGGAGAACTTCCTGGATTTTCTCGAGTTGCGGCAGGTGTTCTCGAGTTACGACGGGGACCTCAGGGACCCGCCCTCGTGGCCTCAGGAGAGGCCAGTCCCCATGCGAGTTGCTAGGGGGCCTCTCGGGATTCCTCTCCCGTCGATACAGGGGCCAAAAACCTTCTGTGGAGTCAGGGCCGGAACCGAGGATTCCTCTCAGGGGCTGATATGGATCTTTGGATACTTCTGGAGTCTCGCCAGGGGAGACAGGCCTCGTTTCGTGAGGGGGCATGCACGTGCACTTTCCTTCCAGGCTTTAGTAGCAATGTCACGCTTCCCGTGGCGTGGATCAAAGGATCTGTGGTTTTCCCTCGAGGCTTTCCCTCGAGGCTTTCCCACAGGGCTGTCCCACGTGCCACCGTGGTGTGAGTCGAACCTCGGCGTGAAAGATGAGCCAGTGCAGGGCAAAGAGGTTCCTCTGGAATGGACTGAGACATCTGGGGGACTCTTGGAATGGTGGTACGACCATGGAGTTCCTCTCGCCTTTCCTGTTGAGAGTGCCTCCGCTTGAGATGCGACGGGAACGCCGGGAATTCTTTCCCATTGAAAGCAGGGAAAGGATTCCTCATCTCGAGCTACGAGGGGGAAAGGGGGCTCCTCTGGATGTGGGCGGGACGATCGTGCTTCCTCTCGAGTGGAGACGGGTATGGCGGTGAACTTCTTGAGTTGCAGCAAGGGTGTGAAAGACCCTTTCGAAGTTCCAGAGGTTAGGTGTCATTAGTCTCCAGACGCCTCATCGGAAATAGGCCTCATCTCGCCTGGAAGGGAGAACTTCCTGGATTTTCTCCAGTTGCGGCAGGTGTTCTCGAGTTACGACGGGGACCTCAGGGACCCGCCCTGGTGGCCTCAGGAGAGGCCAGTCCCCATGCGAGTTGCTAGGGGGCCTCTCGGGATTCCTCTCCCGTCGATACCCGGGCCAAAAACCTTGTGTGGAGTCAGGGCCGGAACCGAGGATTCCTCTCACGTGCTGATATGGATCTTTGGGTACTTCTGGAGTCTTGCCAGGGGAGACAGGCCTTATCTCGAGTGGGTGCATGCACGTGCGCTTTCCTTCCAGGCTGTAGCAGCAATGTCACGCTTCCCATCGCCTGGATCATAGGATCTGTGGTTTTCCCTCGAGGCTTTCCCTCGAGGCTTTCCCACAGGGCTGTCCCACGTGCCACCGTGGTGTGAGTCGATCCTCGGCGTGAAAGATGAGCCAGTGCAGGGCAAAGAGGTTCCTCTGAAATGGACTGAGACATCTGGGGGACTCTTGGAATGGTGGTACGACCATGGAGTTCCTCTCGCCTTTCCTGTTGAGAGTGCCTCCTCTTGAGATGCGACGGGAACGCCGGGAATTCTTTCCCGTTGAAAGCAGGGAAAGGATCGCTCATCTCGAGCTAGGAGGGGGAAACGGGGCTCCTCTGGATGTGGGCGGGACCATCGTGCTTCCTCTAGAGTGGAGACGGGTATGGCGGTGAACTTCTTGAGTTGCAGCAAGGGTGTGAAAGACCCTTTCGAAGTTCCAGAGGTTAGGTGTCATTAGTCTCCAGACGCCTCATCGGAAATAGGCCTCATCTCGCCTGGAAGGGAGAACTTCCTGGATTTTCTCGAGTTGCGGCAGGTGTTCTCGAGTTACGACGGGGACCTCAGGGACCCGCCCTGGTGGCCTCAGGAGAGGCCAGTCCCCATGCGAGTTTCTAGGGGGCCTCTCGGGATTCCTCTCCCGTCGATACCGGGGCCAAAAACCTTGTGTGGAGTCACGGCCGGAACCGAGGATTCCTCTCAGGGGCTGACATGGATCTTTGGGTACTTCTGGAGTCTCCCCATGGGAGTATGGCCTCGTCTCGAGTGGGGGCATGCACGTGCGCTTTCCTTCCAGGCTGTAGCAGCAATGTCACGCTTCCCGTGGCGTGGATCAAAGGATCTGTGGTTTTGCCTCGAGGCTTTCCCTCGAGGCTTTCCCACAGGGCTGTCCCACGTGCCACCATGGTGTGAGTCGATCCTCGGCGTGAAAGATGAGCCAGTGCAGGGCAAAGAGGTTCCTCTGAAATGGACTGAGACATCTGGGGGACTCTTGGAATGGTGGTACGACCATGGAGTTCCTCTCGCCTTTCCTGTTGAGAGTGCCTCCTCTTGAGATGCGACGGGAACGCCGGGAATTCTTTCCCGTTGAAAGCAGGGAAAGGATCGCTCATCTCGAGCTTGGAGGGGGAAACGGGGCTCCTCTGGTTGTGGGCGGGACCATCGTGCTTCCTCTAGAGTGGAGACGGGTATGGCGGTGAACTTCTTGAGTTGCAGCAAGGGTGTGAAAGACCCTTTCGAAGTTCCAGAGTTTAGGTGTCATTAGTCTCCAGACGCCTGATCGGAAATAGGCCTCATCTCGCCTGGAAGGGGGAACTTCCTGGAATTTCTCGAGTTGCGGCAGGTGTTCTCGAGTTACGACGGGGACCTCAGGGACCCGCCGTGGTGGCCTCAGGAGAGGCCAGTCCCCATGCGAGTTGCTAGGGGGCCTCTCGGGATTCCTCTCCCGTCGATACCCGGGCCAAAAACCTTGTGTGGAGTCAGGGCCGGAACCGAGGATTTCTCTCACGGGCTGATATGGATCTTTGGGTACTTCTGGAGTCTCGCCAGGGGAGACAGGCCACATCTCGAGTGGGGGCATGCACGTGCGCTTTCCTTCCAGGCTGTAGCAGCAATGTCACGCTTCCCATCGCGTGGATCAAAGGATCTGTGGTTTTCCCTCGAGGCTTTCCCTCGAGGCTTTCCCACAGGGCTGTCCCACGTGCCACCGTGGTGTGAGTCGATCCTCGGCGTGAAAGATGAGCCAGTGCAGGGCAAAGAGGTTCCTCTGGAATGGACTGAGACATATGGGGGACTCTTGGAATGGTTGTACGACCATGGAGTTCCTCTCGCCTTTCCTGTTAAGAGTGCCTCCTCTTGAGATGCGACGGGAACGCCGGGAATTCTTTCCCGTTGAAAGCAGGGAAAGGATCGCTCATCTCGAGCTAGGAGGGGGAAACGGGGCTCCTCTGGATGTGGGCGGGACCATCGTGCTTCCTCTCGAGTGGAGACGGGTATGGCGGTGAACTTCTTGAGTTGCAGCAAGGGTGTGAAAGACCCTTTCGAAGTTCCAGAGGTTAGGTGTCATTAGTCTCCAGACGCCTCATCGGAAATAGGCCTCATCTCGCCTGGAAGGGAGAAATTCCTGGATTTTCTCGAGTTGCGGCAGGTGTTCTCGAGTTACGACGGGGACCTCAGGGACCCGCCCTGGTGGCCTCAGGAGAGGCCAGTCCCCATGCGACTTGCTAGGGAGCGTCTCGGGATTCCTCTCCCATCGATACCGGGGCCAAAAACCTTGTGTGGAGTTAGGGCCGGAACCGAGGATTCCTTTCAGGGGCTGATATGGATCTTTGGGTACTTCTGGAGTCTCGCCAGGGGAGACAGGCCTCATCTCGAGTGTGGGCATGCACGTGCGCTTTCTTTCCAGGCTGTAGCAGCAATGTCACGCTTGCCGTCGAGTGGATCAAAGGATCTGTGGTTTTCCCTCGAGGCTTTCCCTCGAGGCTTTCCCACAGGGCTGTCCCACGTGCCACCGTGGTGTGAGTCGATCCTCGGCGTGAAAGATGAGCCAGTGCAGGGCAAAGAGCTTCCTCTGGAATGGACTGAGACATCTGGGGGACTCTTGGAATGGTGGTACGACCATGGAGTTCCTCTCGCCTTTCCTGTTGAGAGTGCCTCCTCTTGAGATGCGACGGGAACGCCGGGAATTCTTTCCCGTTGAAAGCAGGGAAAGGATCCCTCATCTCGAGCTACGAGGGGGAAACGGGGCTCCTCTGGATGTGGGCGGGACTATCGTGCTTCCTCTCGAGTGGAGACGGGTATGGCGGTGAACTTCTTGAGTTGCAGCAAGGGTGTGAAAGACCCTTTCGAAGTTCCAGAGGTTAGGTGTCATTAGTCTCCAGACGCCTCATCGGAAATAGGCCTCATCTCGCCTGGAAGGGAGAACTTCCTGGATTTTCTCGAGTTGCGGCAGGTGTTCTCGAGTTACGACGGGGACCTCAGGGACCCGCCCTGGTGGCCTCAGGAGAGGCCAGTCCCCATGCGAGTTGCTAGGGGCCCTCTCGGGATTCCTCTCCCGTCGATACTGGGGCCAAAAACCTTGTGTGGTGTCAGGGCCGGAACCGAGGATTTCTCTCAGGGGCTGACATGGATCTTTGGGTACTTCTGGAGTCTCCCCAGGGGAGTCAGGCCTTGTCTCGAGTCGGGGCATGCACGTGCGCTTTCCTTCCAGGCTGTAGCAGCAATGTCACGCTACCCATCGCGTGTATCAAAGGATCTGTGGTTTTCCCTCGAGGCTTTCCCACAGTTCTGTCCCACGTGCCACCGTGGTGTGAGTCGATCCTCGGCGTGAAAGATGAGCCAGTGAAGGGCAAAGAGGTTCCTCTGGAATGGACTGAGACATCTGGGGGACTCTTGGAATGGTGGTACGACCATGGAGTTCCTCTCGCCTTTCCTGTTAAGAGTGCCTCCTCTTGAGATGCGACGGGAACGCCGGGAATTCTTTCCCGTTGAAAGCAGGGAAAGGATCCCTCATCTCGAGCTACGAGGGGGAAACGGGGCTCCTCTGGCTGTGGGCGGGACTATCGTGCTTCCTCTCGAGTGGAGACGGATATGGCGGTGAACTTCTTGAGTTGCAGCAAGGGTGTGAAAGACCCTTTCGAAGTTCCAGAGGTTAGGTGTCATTAGTCTCCAGACGCCTCATCGGAAATAGGCCTCATCTCGCCTGGAAGGGAGAACTTCCTGGATTTTCTCGAGTTGCGGCAGGTGTTCTCGAGTTACGACGGGGACCTCAGGGACCCGTCCTGGTGGCCTCAGGAGAGGCCAGTCCCCATGCGACTTGCTAGGGGGCCTCTCGGAATTCCTCTCCGGTCGATACCGGGGCAAAAACCTTGTGTGGAGTCAGGGCCGGAACCGAGGATTCCTCTCAGGGGCTGACATGGATCTTTGGGTACTTCTGGAGTCTCGCCAGGGGAGACAGGCCTCATCTCGAGTGGGGGCATGCACGTGCGCTTTCCTTCCAGGCTGTAGCAGCAATGTCACTCTTCCCATCGCGTGGATCAAAGGATCTGTGGTTTTCCCTCGAGGCTTTCCCTCGAGGCTTTCCCACAGGGCTTTCCCACGTGCCACCGTGGTGTGAGTCGATCCTCGGCGTGAAAGATGAGCCAGTGCAGGGCAAAGAGGTTCCTCTGGAATGGACTGAGACATCTGGGGGACTCTTGGAATGGTGGTACGACCATGGAGTTCCTCTCGCCTTTCCTGTTGAGAGTGCCTTCTTTTGAGATGCGACGGAAACGCCGGGAATTCTTTCCCGTTGAAAGCAGGGAAAGGATCGCTCATCTCGAGCTAGGAGGGGGAAACGGGGCTCCTCTGGATGTGGGCGGGACTATCGTGCTTCCTCTCGGGTGGAGACGGGTATGGCGGTGAACTTCTTGAGTTGCAGCAAGGGTGTGAAAGACCCTTTCGAAGTTCCAGAGTTTAGGTGTCATTAGTCTCCAGACGCCTCATCGGAAATAGGCCTCATCTCGCCTGGAAGGGAGAACTTCCTGGATTTTCTCGAGTTGCGGCAGGTGTTCTCGAGTTACGACGGGGACCTCAGGGACCCGCCCTGGTGGCCTCAGGAGAGGCCAGTCCCCATGCGAGTTGCTAGGGGGCCTCTCGGGATTCCTCTCCCGTCGATACCGGGGCCAAAAACCTTGTGTGGAGTCACGGCCGGAACCGAGGATTCCTCTCAGGTGCTGACATGGATCTTTGGGTACTTCTGGAGTCTCCCCATGGGAGTATGGCCTCGTCTCGAGTGGGGGCATGCACGTGCGCTTTCCTTCCAGGCTGTAGCAGCAATGTCATGCTTCCCGTGGCGTGGATCAAAGGATCTGTGGTTTTCCCTCGAGGCTTTCCCTCGAGGCTTTCCCACAGGGCTGTCCCACGTGCCACCGTGGTGTGAGTCGATCCTCGGCGTGAAAGATAAGCCAGTGCAGGGCAAAGAGGTTCCTCTGGAATGGACTGAGACATCTGGGGGACTCTTGGAATGGTGGTACGACCATGGAGTTCCTCTCGCCTTTCCTGTTGAGAGTGTCTCCTCTTGAGATGCGACGGGAACGCCGGGAATTCTTTCCCGTTGAAAGCAGGGAAAGGATCCCTCATCTCGAGCTACGAGGGGAAACGGGGCTCCTCTGGATGTGGGCGGGATGATCGTGCTTCCTCTCGAGTGGAGACGGGTATGGCGGTGAACTTCTTGAGTTGCAGCAAGGGTGTGAAAGACCCTTTCGAAGTTCCAGAGGTTAGGTGTCATTAGTCTCCAGACGCCTCATCGGAAATAGGCCTTATCTCGCCTGGAAGGGAGAACTTCCTGGATTTTCTCGAGTTGCGGCAGGTGTTCTCGAGTTACGACGGGGACCTCAGGGACCCGCCCTGGTGGCCTCAGAAGAGGCCAGTCCCCATGCGAGTTGCTAGGGGGCCTCTCCGGATTCCTCTCCCATCGATACCGGGGCCAAAAACCTTGCGTGGAGTTAGGGCCGGAACCGAGGATTCCTTTCAGTGGTTGATATGGATCTTTGGGTACTTCTGGAGTCTCGCCAGGGGAGACAGGCCTCATCTCGAGTGGGGGCATGCACGTGAGCTTTCCTTCCAGGCTGTAGCAGCAATGTCACGCTTCCCATCGCGTGGATCAAAGGATCTGTGGTTTTCCCTCGAGGCTTTCCCACAGGGATGTCCCACGTGCCACCGTGGTGTGAGTCGATCCTCGGCGTGAAAGATGAGCCAGTGCAGGGCAAAGAGGTTCCTCTGGAATGGACTGAGACATCTGGGGGACTCTTGGAATGGTGGTACGACCATGGAGTTCCTCTCGCCTTTCCTGTTGAGAGTGCCTCCTCTTGAGATGCGACGGGAACGCCGGTAAATCTTTCCCGTTGAAAGCAGGGAAAGGATCGCTCATCTCGAGCTAGGAGGGGGAAACGGGGCTCCTCTGGATGTGGGCGGGACCATCGTGCTTCCTCTAGAGTGGAGACGGGTATGGCGGTGAACTTCTTGAGTTGCAGCAAGGGTGTGAAAGACCCTTTCGAAGTTCCAGAGTTTAGGTGTCATTAGTCTCCAGACGCCTGATCGGAAATAGGCCTCATCTCGCCTGGAAGGGAGAACTTCCTGGATTTTCTCGAGTTGCGGCAGGTGTTCTCGAGTTACGACGGGGACCTCAGGGACCCGCCCTGGTGGCCTCAGGAGAGGCCAGTCCCCATGCGAGTTGCTAGGGGCCCTCTCGGGATTCCTCTCCCGTCGATACTGGGGCCAAAAACCTTGTGTGGTGTCAAGGCCGGAACCGAGGATTTCTCTCAGGGGCTGACATGGATCTTTGGGTACTTCTGGAGTCTCCCCAGGGGAGTCAGGCCTTGTCTCGAGTCGGGGCATGCACGTGCGCTTTCCTTCCAGGCTGTAGCAGCAATGTCACGCTTCCCGTCGCGTGGATCAAAGGATCTGTGGTTTTCCCTCGAGGCTTTCCCACAGGGCTGTCCCACGTGCCACCGTGGTGTGAGTCGATCCTCGGCGTGAAAGATGAGCCATTGTAGGGCAAAGAGGTTCCTCTGGAATGGACTGAGACATCTGGGGGACTCTTGGAATGGTGGTACGACCATGGAGTTCCTCTCGCCTTTCCTGTTGAGAGTGTCTCCTCTTGAGATGCGACGGGAACGCCGGGAATTCTTTCCCGTTGAAAGCAGGGAAAGGATCCCTCATCTCGAGCTACGAGGGGAAACGGGGCTCCTCTGGATGTGGGCGGGACTATCGTGCTTCCTCTCGAGTGGAGACGGGTATGGCGGTGAACTTCTTGAGCTGCAGCAAGGGTGTGAAAGACCCTTTCGAAGTTCCAGAGGTTAGGTGTCATTAGTCTCCAGACGCCTCATCGGAAATAGGCCTCATCTCGCCTGGAAGGGAGAACTTCCTGGATTTTCTCGAGTTGCGGCAGGTGTTCTCGAGTTACGACGGGGACCTCAGGGACCCGCCCTGGTGGCCTCAGAAGAGGCCAGTCCCCATGCGACTTGCTAGGGGGGCCTCTCGGGATTCCTCTCCCATCGATACCGGGGCCAAAAACCTTAGTGGAGTTAGGGCCGGAACCGAGGATTCCTTTCAGTGGTTGATATGGATCTTTGGGTACTTCTGGAGTCTCGCCAGGGGAGACAGGCCTCATCTCGAGTGGGGGCATGCACGTGAGCTTTCCTTCCAGGCTGTAGCAGCAAAGTCACGCTTCCCATCGCGTGGATCAAAGGATCTGTGGTTTTCCCTCGAGGCTTTCCCACAGGGCTGTCCCACGTGCCACCGTGGTGTGAGTCGATCCTCGGCGTGAAAGATGAGCCAGTGCAGGGCAAAGAGGTTCCTCTGGAATGGACTGAGACATCTGGGGGACTCTTGAAATGGTGGTACGACCATGCAGTTCCTCTCGTCTTTCTTGTTGAGAGTGCCTCCTCTTGAGATGCGACGGGAACGCCGGGAATTCTTTCCCGTTGAAAGCAGGGAAAGGATCGCTCATCTCGAGCTAGGAGGGGGAAACGGGGCTCCTCTGGATGTGGGCGGGACCATCGTGCTTCCTCGAGAGTGGAGACGGGTATGGCGGTGAACTTCTTGAGTTGCAGCAAGGGTGTGAAAGACCCTTTCGAAGTTCCAGAGGTTAGGTGTCATTAGTCTCCAGACGCCTCATCGGAAATAGGCCTCATCTCGCCTGGAAGGGAGAACTTCCTGGATTTTCTCGAGTTGCGGCAGGTGTTCTCGAGTTACGACGGGGACCTCAGGGACCCGCCCTGGTGGCCTCAGGAGAGGCCAGTCCCCATGCGAGTTGCTAGGGGGCCTCTCGGGATTCCTCTCCCGTCGATACCGGGGCCAAAAACCTTGTGTGGAGTCACGGCCGGAACCGAGGATTCCTCTCAGGGGCTGACATGGATCTTTGGGTACTTCTGGAGTCTCCCCATGGGAGTATGGCCTCGTCTCGAGTGGGGGCATGCACGTGCGCTTTCCTTCCAGGCTGTAGCAGCAATGTCACGCTTCCCGTGGCGTGGATCAAAGGATCTGTGGTTTTCCCTCGAGACTTTCCCTCGAGGCTTTCCCACAGGGCTGTCCCACGTGCCACCGTGGTGTGAGTCGATCCTCGGCGTGAAAGATGAGCCAGTGCAGGGCAAAGAGTTTCCTCTGGAATGGACTGAGACATCTGGGGGACTCTTGGAATGGTGGTACGACCATGGAGTTCCTCTCGCCTTTCCTGTTGAGAGTGCCTCCTCTTGAGATGCGACGGGAACGCCGGGAATTCTTTCCCGTTGAAAGCAGGGAAAGGATCGCTCATCTCGAGCTAGGAGGGGGAAACGGGGCTCCTCTGGATGTGGACGGGACCATCGTGCTTCCTCTAGAGTGGAGACGGGTATGGCGGTGAACTTCTTGAGTTGCAGCAATGGTGTGAAAGGCCCTTTCGAAGTTCCAGAGTTTAGGTGTCATTAGTCTCCAGACGCCTGATCGGAAATAGGCCTCATCTCGCCTGGAAGGGAGAACTTCCTGGATTTTCTCGAGTTGCGGCAGGTGTTCTCGAGTTACGACGGGGACCTCAGGGACCCGCCCTGGTGGCCTCAGCAGAGGCCAGTCCGCATGCGAGTTCCTAGGGGCCCTCTCGGGATTCCTCTCCCGTCGATACTGGGGCCAAAAACCTTGTGTGGTGTCAAGGCCGGAACCGAGGATTTCTCTCAGGGGCTGACATGGTTCTTTGGGTACTTCTGGAGTCTCCCCAGGGGAGTCAGGCCTTGTCTCGAGTCGGGGCATGCACGTGCGCTTTCCTTCCAGGCTGTACCAGCAATGTCACGCTTCCCGTCGCGTGGATCAAAGGATCTGTGATTTTCCCTCGAGGCTTTCCCTCGAGGCTTTCCCACAGGGCTGTCCCACGTGCCACCCTGGTGTGAGTCGATCCTCGGCGTGAAAGATGAGCCAGTGTAGGGCAAAGAGGTTCCTCTGGAATGGACTGAGACATCTGGGGGACTCTTGGAATGGTGGTACGACCATGGAGTTACTCTCGCCTTTCCTCTTGAGAGTGTCTCCTCTTGAGATGCGACGGGAACGCCGGGAATTCTTTCCCGTTGAAAGCAGGGAAAGGATCCCTCATCTCGAGCTACGAGGGGAAACGGGGCTCCTCTGGATGAGGGCGGGACTATCGTGCTTCCTCTCGAGTGGAGACGGGTATGGCGGTGAACTTCTTGAGTTGCAGCAAGGGTGTGAAAGACCCTTTCGAAGTTCCAGAGGTTAGGTGTCATTAGTCTCCAGACGCCTCATCGGAAATAGGCCTCATCTCGCCTGGAAGGGAGAACTTCCTGGATTTTCTCGAGTTGCGGCAGGTGTTCTCGAGTTACGACGGGGACCTCAGGGACCCGCCCTGGTGGCCTCAGAAGAGGCCAGTCCCAAGCGAGTTGCTAGGGGGCCTCTCGGTATTCCTCTCCCATCGATACCGGGGCCAAAAACCTTGTGTGGAGTTAGGGCCGGAACCGAGGATTCCTTTCAGTGGTTGATATGGATCTTTGGGTACTTCTGGAGTCTCGCCAGGGGAGACAGGCCTCATCTCGAGTGGGGGCATGCACGTGCGCTTTCCTTCCAGGCTGTAGCAGCAATGTCACGCTTCCCATCGCGTGGATCAAAGGATCTGTGGTTTTCCCTCGAGGCTTTCCCACAGGGCTGTCCCACGTGCCACCGTGGTGTGAGTCGATCCTCGGCGTGAAAGTTGAGCCAGTGCAGGGCAAAGAGGTTCCTCTGGAATGGACTGAGACATCTGGGGGACTCTGGAAATGGTGGTACGACCATGCAGTTCCTCTCGGCTTTCTTGTTGAGAGTGCCTCCTCTTGAGATGGGACGGGAACGCCGGGAATTCTTTCCCGTTGAAAGCAGGGAAAGGATCCCTCATCTCGAGCTACGAGGGGGAAACGGGGCTCCTCTGGATGTGGGCGGGAAGATCGTGCTTCCTCTCGAGTGGAGACGGGTATGGCGGTGAACTTCTTGAGTTGCAGCAAGGGTGTGAAAGTCCCTTTCGAAGTTCCAGAGGTTAGGTGTCATTAGTCTCCAGACGCCTGATCGGAAATAGGCCTCATCTCGCCTGGAAGGGAGAAATTCCTGGATTTTCTCGAGTTGCGGCAGGTGTTCTCGAGTTACGACGGGGACCACAGGGACCCGCCCTGATGGCCTCAGGAGAGGCCAGTCCCCATGCGAGTTGCTAGGGGGCCTCTCGGGATTCCTCTCCCGTCGATACCGGGGCCAAAAACCTTGTGTGGAGTCAGGGCCGGAACCGAGGATTCCTCTCAGGGGCTGACATGGATGTTTGGGTACTTCTGGAGTCTCCCCAGGGGAGTCAGGCCTCGGCTCCAGTGGGGGCATGCACGTGCGCTTTCCTTCCAGGCTGTAGCAGCAATGTCACGCTTCCCGTGGCGTGGATCAAAGGATCTGTGGTTTTCCCTCGAGGCTTTCCCTCGAGGCTTTCCCACAGGGCTGTCCCACGTGCCACCGTGGTGTGAGTCGATCCTCGGCGTGAAAGATGAGCCAGTGCAGGGCAAAGAGGTTCCTCTGGAATGGACTGAGACATCTGGGGACTCTTGGAATGGTGGTACGACCATGGAGTTCCTCTCGCCTTTCCTGTTGAGAGTGCCTCCGCTTGAGATGCGACGGGAACGCCGGGAATTCTTTCTCATTGAAAGCAGGGAAAGGATTCCTCATCTCGAGCTACGAGGGGGAAAGGGGGCTCCTCTGGATGTGGGCGGGACGATCGTGCTTCCTCTCGAGTGGAGACGGGTATGGCGGTGAACTTCTTGAATTGCAGCAAGGGTGTGAAAGACCCTTTCGAAGTTCCAGAGGTTAGGTGTCATTAGTCTCCAGACGCCTCATCGGAAATAGGCCTCATCTCGCCTGGAAGGGAGAACTTCCTGGATTTTCTCGAGTTGCGGCAGGTGTTCTCGAGTTACGACAGGGACCTCAGGGACCCGCCCTGGTGGCCTCAGGAGAGGCCAGTCCCCATGCGAGTTGCTAGGGGGCCTCTCGGGATTCCTCTCCCGTCGATACCGGGGCCAAAAACCTTGTGTGGAGTCAGGGCCGGAAGCGAGGATTCCTCTCACGGGCTGATATGGATCTTTGGGTACTTCTGGAGTCTGGCCAGGGGAGACAGGCCTTATCTCGAGTGGGTGCATGCACGTGCGCTTTCCTTCCAGGCTGTAGCAGCAATGTCACGCTTCCCATCACCTGGATTAAAGGATCTGTGGTTTTCCCTCGAGGCTTTCCCTCGAGGCTTTCCCACAAGGCTGTCCCACGTGCCACCGTGGTGTGAGTCGATTCTCGGCGTGAAAGATGAGCCAGTGCAGGGCAAAGAGGTTCCTCTGGAATGGACTGAGACATCTGGGGGACTCTTGGAATGGTGGTACGACCATGGAGTTCCTCTCGCCTTTCCTGTTGAGAGTGCCTCCGCTTGAGATGCGACGGGAACGCCGGGAATTCTTTCCCATTGAAAGCAGGGAAAGGATTCCTCATCTCGAGCTACGAGGGGGAAAGGGGGCTCCTCTAGATGTGGGCGGGACGATCGTGCTTCCTCTCGAGTGGAGACGGGTATGGCGGTGAACTTCTTGAGTTGCAGCAAGGGTGTGAAAGACCCTTTCGAAGTTCCAGAGGTTAGGTGTCATTAGTCTCCAGACGCCTCATCGGAAATAGGCCTCATCTCGCCTGGAAGGGAGAACTTCCTGGATTTTCTCGAGTTGCGGCAGGTGTTCTCGAGTTACGACGGGGACCTCAGGGACCCGCCCTGGTGGCCTCAGGAGAGGCCAGTCCCCATGCGAGTTGCTAGGGGGCCTCTCGGGATTCCTCTCCCGTCGATACCGGGGCCAAAAACCTTGTGTGGAGTCACGGCCGGAACCGAGGATTCCTCTCAGGGGCTGACATGGATCTTTGGGTACTTCTGGAGTCTCCACATGGGAGTATGGCCTCGTCTCGAGTGGGGGCATGCACGTGCGCTTTCCTTCCAGGCTGTAGCAGCAATGTCACGCTTCCCGTGGCGTGGATCAAAGGATCTGTGGTTTTCCCTCGAGGCTTTCCCTCGAGGCTTTCCCACAGGGCTGTCCCACGTGCCACCGTGGTGTGAGTCGATCCTCGGCGTGAAAGATGAGCCAGTGCAGGGCAAAGAGGTTCCTCTGGAATGGACTGAGACATCTGGGGGACTCTTGGAATGGTGGTACGACCATGGAGTTCCCCTCGCCTTTCCTGTTGAGAGTGCCTCCTCTTGAGATGCGACGGGAACGCCAGGAATTCTTTCCCGTTGAAAGCAGGGAAAGGATCCCTCATCTCGAGCTAGGAGGGGGAAACGGGGCTCCTCTGGATGTGGGCGGGACCATCGTGCTTCCTCTCGAGTGGAGACGGGTGTGGCGGTGAACTTCTTGAGTTGCAGCAAGGGTGTGAAAGACCCTTTCGAAGTTCCAGAGGTTAGGTGTCATTAGTCTCCAGACGCCTCATCGGAAATAGGCCTCATCTCGCCTGGAAGGGGGAACTTCCTGGAATTTCTCGAGTTGTGGCAGGTGTTCTCGAGTTACGACGGGGGCCTCAGGGACCCGCCCTGGTGGCCTAAGGAGAGGCCAGTCCCCATGCGAGGTGCTAGGGGGCCTCTCGGGATTCCTCTCCCGTCGATACCGGGGCAAAAACCTTGTGTGGAGTCAGGGCCGGAACCGAGGATTCCTCTCAGGGGCTGACATGGATCTTTGGGTACTTCTGGAGTCTCCCCAGGGGAGTCAGGCCTCGTCTCTAGTCGGGGCATGCACGTGCACTTTCCTTCCAGGCTGTAGCATCAATGTCACGCTTCCCGTGGCGTGGATCAAAGGATCTGTGGTTTTCCCTCGAGGCTTTCCCTCGAGGCTTTCCCACAGGGCTGTCCCACGTGCCACCGTGGTGTGAGTCGATCCTCGGCGTGAAAGATGAGCCAGTGCAGGGCAAAGAGTTTCCTCTGGAATGGACTGAGACATCTGGGGGACTCTTGGAATGGTTGTACGACCATGGAGTTCCTCTCGCCTTTCCTGTTGAGAGTGCCTCCGCTTGAGATGCGACGGGAACGCCGGGAATTCTTTCCCGTTGAAAGCAGGGAAAGGATCGCTCATTTCAAGCTAGGAGGGGGAAACGGGGCTCCTCTGGATGTGGGCGGGACCATCGTGCTTCCTCTCGAGTGGAGACGGGTATGGCGGTGAAATTCTTGAGTTGCAGCAAGGTTGTGAAAGACCCTTTCGAAGTTCCAGAGTTTAGGTGTCATTAGTCTCCAGACGCCTCATCGGAAATAGGCCTCATCTCGCCTGGAAGGGAGAACTTCCTGGATTTTCTCGAGTTGTGGCAGGTGTTCTCGAGTTACGACGGGGACCTCAGGGACCCGCCCTGGTGGCCTCAGGAGAGGCCAGTCCACATGCGAGTTGCTAGGGGCCCTCTCGGGATTCCTCTCCCGTCGATACTGGGGCCAAAAACCTTGTGTGGTGTCAAGGCCGGAACCGAGGATTTCTCTCAGGGGCTGACATGGATCTTTGGGTACTTCTGGAGTCTCCCCAGGGGAGTCAGGCCTCGGCTCGAGTGGGGGCATGCACGTGCGCTTTCCTTCCAGGCTGTAGCAGCAATGTCACGCTTCCCGTGGCGTGGATCAAAGGATCTGTGGTTTTCCCTCGAGGCTTTCCCTCGAGGCTTTCCCACTGGGCTGTCCCACGTGCCACCGTGGTGTGAGTCGATCCTCGGCGTGAAAGATGAGCCAGTGCAGGGCAAAGAGGTTCCTCTGGAATGGACTGAGACATCTGGGGGACTCTTGGAATGGTGGTACGACCATCGAGTTCCTCTCGCCTTTCCTGTTGAGAGTGCCTCCGCTTGAGATGCGACGGGAACGCCGGGAATTCTTTCCCATTGAAAGCAGGGAAAGGATTCCTCATCTCGAGCTATGAGGGGGAAAGGGGGCTCCTCTGGATGTGGGCGGGACGATCGTGCTTCCTCTCGAGTGAAGACGGGTATGGCGGTGAACTTCTTGAGTTGCAGCAAGGGTGTGAAAGACCCTTTCGAAGTTCCAGAGTTTAGGTGTCATTAGTCTCCAGACGCCTCATCGGAAATAGGCCTCATCTCGCCTGGAAGGGAGAACTTCCTGGATTTTCTCGAGTTGCGGCAGGTGTTCTCGAGTTACGACGGGGACATCAGGGACCCGCCCTAGTGGTCTCAGGAGAGGCCAGTCCCCAGGCGAGTTGCTAGGGGGCCTCTCGGGATTCCTCTCCCGTCGATACCGGGGCCAAAATCCTTGTGTGGAGTCAGGGCCGGAAACGAGGATTCCTCTCAGGGGCTGACATGGATCTTTGGGTACTTCTGGAGTCTCCCCAGGGGAGTCAGGCCTCGGCTCGAGTGGGGCCATGCACGTGCGCTTTCCTTCCAGGCTGTAGCAGCAATGTCACGCTTCCCATCGCGTGGATCAAAGGATCTGTGGTTTTCCCTCGAGGCTTTCCCTCGAGGCTTTCCCACAGGGCTGACCCACGTGCCACCGTGGTGTGAGTCGATCCTCGGCGTGAAAGATGAGCCAGTGCAGGGCAAAGAGGTTCCTCTGGAATGGACTGAGACATCTGGGGGACTCTTGGAATGGTGGTACGACCATGGAGTTCCTCTCGCCTTTTCTGTTGAGAGTGCCTCCTCTTGAGAAGCGACGGGAACGCCGGGAATTCTTTTCCGTTGAAAGCAGGGAAAGGATCGCTCATCTCGAGCTACGAGGGCGAAACGGGGCTCCTCTGGATGTGGGCGGGACCATCGTGCTTCCTCTGGAGTGGAGACGGGTATGGCGGTGAACTTCTTGAGTTGCAGCAAGGGTGTGAAAGACCCTTTCGAAGTTCCAGAGTTTAGGTGTCATTAGAGGTGTCATTAGTCTCCAGACGCCTCATCGGAAATAGGCCTCATCTCGCCTGGAAGGGAGAACTTCCTGGATTTTCTCGAGTTGTGGCAGGTGTTCTCGAGTTACGACGGGGACCTCAGGGACCCGCCCTGGTGGCCTCAGGAGAGGCCAGTCCACATGCGAGTTGCTAGGGGCCCTCTCGGGATTCCTCTCCCGTCGATACTGGGGCCAAAAACCTTGTGTGGTGTCAAGGCCGGAACCGAGGATTTCTCTCAGGGGCTGACATGGATCTTTGGGTACTTCTGGAGTCTCCCCAGGGGAGTCAGGCCTCGGCTCGAGTGGGGGCATGCACGTGCGCTTTCCTTCCAGGCTGTAGCAGCAATGTCACGCTTCCCGTGGCGTGGATCAAACGATCTGTGGTTTTCCCTCGAGGCTTTCCCTCGAGGCTTTCCCACTGGGCTGTCCCACGTGCCACCGTGGTGTGAGTCGATCCTCGGCGTGAAAGATGAGCCAGTGCAGGGCAAAGAGGTTCCTCTGGAATGGACTGAGACATCTGGGGGACTCTTGGAATGGTGGTACGACCATCGAGTTCCTCTCGCCTTTCCTGTTGAGAGTGCCTCCGCTTGAGATGCGACGGGAACGCCGGGAATTCTTTCCCATTGAAAGCAGGGAAAGGATTCCTCATCTCGAGCTATGAGGGGGAAAGGGGGCTCCTCTGGATGTGGGCGGGACGATCGTGCTTCCTCTCGAGTGGAGACGGGTATGGGGGTGAACTTCTTGAGTTGCAGCAAGGGTGTGAAAGACCCTTTCGAAGTTCCAGAGTTTAGGTGTCATTAGTCTCCAGACGCCTGATCGGAAATAGGCCTCATCTCGCCTGGAAGGGAGAAATTCCTGGATTTTCTCGAGTTGCGGCAGGTGTTCTCGAGTTACGACGGGGACCACAGGGACCCGCCCTGATGGCCTCAGGAGAGGCCAGTCCCCATGCGAGTTGCTAGGGGGCCTCTCGGGATTCCTCTCCCGTCGATACCGGGGCCAAAAACCTTGTGTGGAGTCAGGGCCGGAACCGAGGATTCCTCTCAGGGGCTGACATGGATGTTTGGGTACTTCTGGAGTCTCCCCAGGGGAGTCAGGACTCGGCTCAAGTGGGGGCATGCACGTGCACTTTCCTTCCAGGCTGTAGCAGCAATGTCACGCTTCCCGTGGCGTGGATGAAAGGATCTGTGGTTTTCCCTCGAGGCTTTCCCTCGAGGCTTTCCCACTGGGCTGTCCCACGTGCCACCGTGGTGTGAGTCGATCCTCGGCGTGAAAGATGAGCCAGTGCAGGGCAAAGAGGTTCCTCTGGAATGGACTGAGACATCTGGGGGACTCTTGGAATGGTGGTAAGACCATGGAGTTCCTCTCGCCTTTCCTGTTGAGAGTGCCTCCTCTTGAGATGCGACGGGAACGCCGGGAATTCTTTCCCGTTGAAAGCAGGGAAAGGATCGCTCATCTCGAGCTAGGAGGGGGAAAGTGGGCTCCTCTGGATGTGGGCGGGACGATCGTGCTTCCTCTCGAGTGGAGACGGGTATGGCGGTGAACTTCTTGAGTTGCAGCAAGGGTGTGAAAGACCCTTTCGAAGTTCCAGAGTTTAGGTGTCATTAGTCTCCAGACGCCTCATCGGAAATAGGACTCATCTCGCCTGGAAGGGAGAACTTCCTGGATTTTCTCGAGTTGCGGCAGGTGTTCTCGAGTTACGACGGGGATATCAGGGACCCGCCCTGGTGGCCTCAGGAGAGGCCAGTCCCCAGGCGAGTTGCTAGGGGGCCTCTCGGGATTCCTCTCCCTTCGATACCGGGGCCAAAATCCTTGTGTGGAGTCAGGGCCGGAAACGAGGATTTCTCTCAAGGGCTGACATGGATCTTTGGGTACTTCTGGAGTCTCCCCAGGGGAGTCAGGCCTCGGCTCGAGTGGGGCCATGCACGTGCGCTTTCCTTCCAGGCTGTAGCAGCAATGTCACGCTTCCCATCTCGTGGATCAAAGGATCTGTGGTTTTCCCTCGAGGCTTTCCCTCGAGGGCTGTCCCACGTGCCACCGTGGTGTGAGTCGATCCTCGGCGTGAAAGATGAGCCAGTGCAGGGCAAAGAGGTTCCTCTGGAATGGACTGAGACATCTGGGGGACTCTTGGAATGGTGGTACGACCATGGAGTTCCTCTCGCCTTTGCTGTTGAGAGTGCCTCCTCTTGAGAAGCGACGGGAACGCCGGGAATTCTTTCCCGTGGAAAGCAGGGAAAGGATCGCTCATCTCGAGCTACGAGGGGGAAACGGGGCTCCTCTGGATGTGGGCGGGACCATCGTGCTTCCTCTGGAGTGGAGACGGGTATGGCGGTGAACTTCTTGAGTTGCAGCAAGGGTGTGAAAGACCCTTTCGAAGTTCCAGAGTTTAGGTGTCATTAGTCTCCAGACGCCTGATCGGAAATAGGCCTCATCTCGCCTGGAAGGGAGAACTTCCTGGATTTTCTCGAGTTGCGGCAGGTGTTCTCGAGTTACGACGGGGACCTCAGGGACCCGCCCTGGTGGCCTCAGGAGAGGCCAGTCCCCATGCGAGTTGCTAGGGGGCCTCTCGGGATTCCTCTCCCGTCGATACCGGGGCCAAAAACCTTGTGTGGAGTCAGGGCCGGAACCGAGGATTCCTCTGAGGGGCTGACATGGATCTTTGGGTACTTCTGGAGTCTCCCCAGGGGAGTCAGGCCTCGTCTCGTGTCGGGGCATGCAGGTGCACTTTCCTTCCAGGCTGTAGCAGCAATGTCACGCTTCCCGTGGCGTGGATCAAAGGATCTGTGGTTTTCCCTCGAGGCTTTCCCTCGAGGCTTTCCCACAGGGCTGTCCCACGTGCCACCGTGGTGTGAGTCGATCCTCGGCGTGAAAGATGAGCCAGTGCAGGGCAAAGAGGTTCCTCTGGAATGGACTGAGACATCTGGGGGACTCTTGGAATGGTGGTACGACCATGGAGTTCCTCCCGCCTTTCCTGTTGAGAGTGCCTCCGCTTGAGATGCGACGGGAACGCCGGGAATTCTTTCCCATTGAAAGCAGGGAAAGGATTCCTCATCTCGAGCTACGAGGGGGAAAGGGGGATCCTCTGGATGTGGGCGGGACGATCGTGCTTCCTCTCGAGTGGAGACGGGTATGGCGGTGAACTTCTTGAGTTGCAGCAAGGGTGTGAAAGACCCTTTCGAAGTTCCAGAGGTTAGGTGTCATTAGTCTCCAGACGCCTCATCGGAAATAGGCCTCATCTCGCCTGGAAGGGAGAACTTCCTGGATTTTCTCGAGTTGCGGCAGGTGTTCTCGAGTTACGACGGGGACCTCAGGGACCCGCCCTGGTGGCCTCAGGAGAGGCCAGTCCCCATGCGAGTTGCTAGGGGGCCTCTCGGGATTCCTCTCCCGTCGATACCCGGGCCAAAAACCTTGTGTGGAGTCAGGGCCGGAACCGAGGATTCCTCTCACGGGCTGATATGGATCTTTGGGTACTTCTGGAGTCTCGCCAGGGGAGACAAGCCTTATCTCGAGTGGGTGCATGCACGTGCGCTTTCCTTCCAGGCTGTAGCAGCAATGTCATGCTTCCCATCGCGTGGATCAAAGGATCTGTGGTTTTCCCTCGAGGCTTTCCCTCGAGGCTTTCCCACAGGGCTGTCCCACGTGCCACCGTGGTGTGAGTCGATCCTCAGCGTGAAAGATGAGCCAGTGCAGGGCAAAGAGGTTCCTCTGAAATGGACTGAGACATCTGGGGGACTCTTGGAATGGTGGTACGACCATGGAGTTCCTCTCGCCTTTCCTGTTGAGAGTGCCTCCTCTTGAGATGCGACGGGAACACCGGGAATTCTTTCCTGTTGAAAGCAGGGAAAGGATCGCTCATCTCGAGCTAGGAGGGGGAAACGGGGCTCCTCTGGATGTGGGCGGGACCATCGTGCTTCCTCTCGAGTGGAGACGGGTATGGCGGTGAACTTCTTGAGTTGCAGCAAGGGTGTGAAAGACCCTTTCGAAGTTCCAGAGGTTAGGTCTCATTAGTCACCAGACGCCTCATCGGAAATAGGCCTCATCTCGCCTGGAAGGGAGAACTTCCTGGATTTTCTCGAGTTGCGGCAGGTGTTCTCGAGTTACGACGGGGACCTCAGGGACCCGCCCTGGTGGCCTCAGGAGAGGCCAGTCCCCATGCGAGTTGCTAGGGGGCCTCTCGGGATTCCTCTCCCGTCGATACCGGGGCCAAAAACCTTGTGTGGAGTCACGGCCGGAACGGAGGATTCCTCTCAGGGGCTGACATGGATCTTTGGGTACTTCTGGAGTCTCCCCAGGGGAGAAAGGCCTCATCTCGAGTGGGGGCATGCACGTGCACTTTCCTTCCAGGCTGTAGCAGCAATGTCACGCTTCCCATCGCGTGGATCAAAGGATCTGTGGTTTTCCCTCGAGGCTTTCCCTCGAGGCTTTCCCATAGGGCTGTCCCACGTGCCACCGTGGTGTGAGTCGATCCTCGGCGTGAAAGATGAGCCAGTGCAGGGCAAAGAGGTTCCTCTGGAATGGACTGAGACATCTGGGGGACTCTTGGAATGGTGGTACGTCCATGGAGTTCCTCTCGCCTTTCCTGTTGAGAGTGCCTCCGCTTGAGATGCGACGGGAACGCCG
Source organism: Capricornis sumatraensis (assembly GCF_032405125.1). Classification (NCBI taxonomy): domain Eukaryota; kingdom Metazoa; phylum Chordata; class Mammalia; order Artiodactyla; family Bovidae; genus Capricornis; species Capricornis sumatraensis. Next base: position 7,340,063 of record NW_027184612.1, read on the forward strand.
GGAATTCTTTCCCGTTGAAAGCAGGGACAGGATCGCTCATTTCGAGCTAGGAGGGGGAAACGGGGCTCCTCTGGATGTGGGCGGGACCATCGTGCTTCCTCTAGAGTGGAGACGGGTATGGCGGTGAACTTCTTGAGTTGCAGCAAGGGTGTGAAAGACCCTTTCGAAGTTCCAGAGGTTAGGTGTCATTCGTCTCCAGACGCATCATCGGAAATAGGCCTCATCTCGCCTAGAAGGGAGAACTTCCTGGATATTCTCGAGTTGTGGCAGGTGTTCTCGAGTTATGACGGGGACCTCAGGGACCCGCCCTGGTGTCCTCAGTAAAGGCCAGTCCCCATGCGAGTTGCTAGGGGGCCTCTCGGGATTCCTCTCCCGTCGATACCGGGAGGGCCAAAATCCTTGTCTGGAGTCAGGGCCGGAACCGAGGATTCCTCTCAGGGGCTGACATGGATCTTTGGGTATTTCTGGAGTCTCCCCAGGGGAGTCAGGCCTCGTCTCGAGTGGGGGCATGCACGTGTGCTTTCCTTCCAGGCTGTAGCAGCAATGTCACGCTTCCCGTGGCGTGGATCAAAGGATCTGTGGTTTTCCCTCGAGGTTTTCCCACAGGGCTGTCCCACGTGCCACTGTGGTGTGAGTCGACTTCTCCGTGAAAGATGAGCCAGTGCAGGGCAAAGAGGTTCCTCTGGAATGGAAAGAGACATCTGGGGGACTCTTGGAATGGTGGTACGGCCATGGAGTTCCTCTCGCCTTTCCTGTTGAGAGTGCCTCCTCTTGAGATGCGACGGGAATGCAGGAATTCTTTCCCGTTGAAAGCAGGGAAAGGATCCCTCATTTCGATCTCCGAGGGGGAAACGGGGCTCCTCTGGATGGGGGCGGGACCATGGTTCTTCCTCTCGAGTGGAGATGGGTATGGCGGTGAACTTCTTGAGTTGCAGCAAGGGTGTGAAAGACCCTTTCGAAGTTCCAGAGGTTAGGTGTCATTAGTCTCCAGACGCCTCATCGGAAATAGGCCTCATCTCGCTGGAAGGGAGAACTTCCTGGATTTTCTCGAGTTGCGGCAGGTGTTCTCGAGTTACGACGGGGACCTCAGCGACCCGCCCTGGTGGCCTCAGTAGAGGCCAGTCCCCATGCGAGTTGCTAGGGGGCCTCTCGGGATTCCTCTCCCGTCGATACCCGGGCCAAAAACCTTGTGTGGAGTCTGGGCCGGAACCGAGGATTCCTCTCACGGGCTGATATGGATCTTTGGGTACTTCTGGAGTCTCGCCAGGGGAGAAAGGCCTCATCTCGAGTGGGGGCATGCACGTGCACTTTCCTTCCAGGCTGTAGCAGCAATGTCACGCTTCCCATCGCGTGGACCAAAGGATCTGTGGTTTTCCCTCGAGGCTTTCCCTCGAGGCTTTCCCACAGGGCTGTCCCACGTTCCACCGTGGTGTGAGTCGATCCTCGGCGTGAAAGATGAGCCAGTGCAGGGCAAAGAGGTTCCTCTGGAATGGACTGAGACATCTGGGGGACTCTTGGAATGGTGGTACGACCATGGAGTTCCTCTCGCCTTTCCTGTTGAGAGTGCCTCCTCTTGAGATGCGACGAGAACGCCGGGAATTCTTTCCCGTTGAAAGCAGGGAAAGGATCGCTCATCTCGAGCTAGGAGGGGGAAACGGGGCTCCTCTGGATGTGGGCGGGACCATCGTGCTTCCTCTAGAGTGGAGACGGGTATGGCGGTGAACTTCTTGATTTGCAGCAAGGGTGTGAAAGACCCTTTCGAAGTTCCAGAGTTTAGGTGTCATTAGTCTCCAGACGCCTCATCGGAAATAGGCCTCATCTCGCCTGGAAGGGAGAACTTCCTGGATTTTCTCGAGTTGCGGCAGGTGTTCTCGAGTTACGATGGGGACCTCAGGGACCCGCCCTGGTGGCCTCAGGAGAGGCCAGTCCCCATGCGAGTTGCTAGGGGGCCTCTCGGGATTCCTCTCCCGTCGATACCGGGGCCAAAAACCTTGTGTGGAGTCAGGGCCGGAACCGAGGATTCCTCTCAGTGGCTGACATGGATCTTTGGGTACTTCTTCAGTCTCCCCAGGGGAGTCAGGCCTCGTCTCGAGTGGGGGCATGCACGTGCGCTTTCCTTCAAGGCTGTAGCAGCAATGTCACGCTTCCCGTGGCGTGAATCAAACGATCTGTGGTTTTCCCTCGAGGCTTTCCCTCGAGGCTTTCCCACAGGGCTGTCCCACGTGCCACCGTGGTGTGAGTCGATCCTCGGCGTGAAAGATGAGCCAGTGCAGGGCAAAGAGGTTCCTCTGGAATGGACTGAGACATCTGGGGGACTCTTGAAATGGTGGTACGACCATGCAGTTCCTCACGCCTTTCTTGTTGAGAGTGCCTCCTCTTGAGATGCGACGGGAACGCCGGGAATTCTTTCCCGTTGAAAGCAGGGAAAGGATCCCTCATCTCGAGCTACGAGGGGGAAACGGGGCTCCTCTGGATGTGGGCGGGACCATCGTGCTTCCTCTCGAGTGGAGACGGGTATGGCGGTGAACTTCTTGAGTTGCAGCAAGGGTGTTAAAGACCCTTTCGAAGTTCCAGAGGTTAGGTGTCATTAGTCTCCAGACGCCTCATCGGAAATAGGCCTCATCTCGCCTGGAAGGGAGAAATTCCTGGATTTTCTCGAGTTGCGGCAGGTGTTCTCGAGTTACTACGGGAACCACAGGGACCCGCCCTGATGGCCTCAGGAGAGGCCAGTCCCCATGCGAGTTGCTAGGGGGCCTCTCGGGATTCCTCTACCGTCGATACCGGCGCCAAAAACCTTGTGTGGAGTCAGGGCCGGAACCGAGGATTCCTCTCAGGGGCTGACATGGATGTTTGGGTACTTCTGGAGTCTCCCCAGGGGAGTCAGGCCTCGGCTCGAGTGGGGGCATGCACGTGCGCTTTCCTTCCAGGCTGTAGCAGCAATGTCACGCTTCCCATCGCGTGGATCAAAGGATCTGTGGTTTTCCCTCGAGGCTTTCCCTCGAGTCTTTCCCACAGGGCTGTCCCACGTGCCACCGTGGTGTGAGTCGATCCTCGGCGTGAAAGATGAGCCAGTGCAGGGCAAAGAGGTTCCGCTGGAATGTACTGAGACATCTGGGGGACTCTTGGAATGGTGGTACGACAATGGAGTTCCTCTCGCCTTTTCTGTTGAGAGTGCCTCCTCTTGAGAAGCGACGGGAACGCCTGGAATTCTTTCCCGTTGAAAGCAGGGAAAGGATCGCTCATCTCGAGCTACGAGGGGGAAACGGGGCTCCTCTGGATGTGGGCGGGACCATCGTGCTTCCTCTAGAGTGGAGACGGGTATGGCGGTGAACTTCTTGAGTTGCAGCAAGGGTGTGAAAGACCCTTTCGAAGTTCCAGAGTTTAGGTGTCATTAGTCTCCAGACGCCTGATCGGAAATAGGCCTCATCTCGCCTGGAAGGGAGAACTTCCTGGATTTTCTCGAGTTGCGGCAGGTGTTCTTGAGTTACGACGGGGACCTCAGGGACCCGCCCTGGTGGCCTCAGGAGAGGCCAGTCCCCATGCGAGTTGCTAGGGGGCCTCTCGGGATTCCTCTCCCGTCGATACCGGGGCCAAAAACCTTGTGTGGAGTCAGGGCCGGAACCGAGGATTCCTCTCAGTGGCTGACATGGATCTTTGGGTACTTCTGGAGTCTCCCCAGGGGAGTCAGGCCTCGTCTCGAGTGGGGGCATGCACGTGCGCTTTCCTTCAAGGCTGTAGCAGCAATGTCACGCTTCCCGTGGCGTGAATCAAACGATCTGTGGTATTCCCTCGAGGCTTTCCCTCGAGGCTTTCCCACAGGGCTGTCCCACGTGCCACCGTGGTGTGAGTCGATCCTCGGCGTGAAAGATGAGCCAGTGCAGGGCAAAGAGGTTCCTCTGGAATGGACTGAGACATCTGGGGGACTCTTGAAATGGTGGTACGACCATGCAGTTCCTCACGCCTTTCTTGTTGAGAGTGCCTCATCTTGAGATGCGACGGGAACGCCGGGAATTCTTTCCCGTTGAAAGCAGGGAAAGGATCCCTCATCTCGAGCTACGAGGGGGAAACGGGGCTCCTCTGGATGTGGGCGGGACCATCGTGCTTCCTCTCGAGTGGAGACGGGTATGGAGGTGAACTTCTTGAGTTGCAGCAAGGGTGTGAAAGTCCCTTTCGAAGTTCCAGAGGTTAGGTGTCATTAGTCTCCAGACGCCTCATCGGAAATAGGCCTCATCTCGCCTGGAAGGGAGAAATTCCTGGATTTTCTCGAGTTGCGGCAGGTGTTCTCGAGTTACGACGGGAACCACAGGGACCCGCCCTGATGGCCTCAGGAGAGGCCTGTCCCCATGCGAGTTGCTAGGGGGCCTCTCGGGATTCCTCTACCGTCGATACCGGCGCCAAAAACCTTGTGTGGAGTCAGGGCCGGAACCGAGGATTCCTCTCAGGGGCTGACATGGATGTTTGGGTACTTCTGGTGTCTCCCCAGGGGAGTCAGGCCTCGGCTCGAGTGGGGGCATGCACGTGCGCTTTCCTTCCAGGCTGTAGCAGCAATGTCACGCTTCCCGTCGCGTGGATCAAAGGATCTGTGGTTTTCCCTCGAGGCTTTCCCTCGAGTCATTCCCACAGGGCTGTCCCACGTGCCACCGTGGTGTGAGTCGATCCTCGGCGTGAAAGATGAGCCAGTGCAGGGCAAAGAGGTTCCTCTGGAATGGACTGAGACATCTGGGGGACTCTTGGAATGGTGGTACGACAATGGAGTTCCTCTCGCCTTTTCTGTTGAGAGTTCCTCCTCTTGAGAAGCGACGGGAACGCCTGGAATTCTTTCCCGTTGAAAGCAGGGAAAGGATCGCTCATCTCGAGCTAGCAGGGAGAAACGGGGCTCCTCTGGATGTGGGCGGGACCATCGTGCTTCCTCTAGAGTGGAGACGGGTATGGCGGTGAACTTCTTGAGTTGCAGCAAGGGTGTGAAAGACCCTTTCGAAGTTCCAGAGTTTAGGTGTCATTAGTCTCCAGACGCCTGATCGGAAATAGGCCTCATCTCGCCTGGAAGGGAGAACTTCCTGGATTTTCTCGAGTTGCGGCAGGTGTTCTCGAGTTACGACGGGGACCTCAGGGACCCGCCCTGGTGGCCTCAGGAGAGGCCAGTCCCCATGCGAGTTGCTAGGGGGCCTCTCGGGATTACTCTCCCGTCGATACCGGGGCCAAAAACCTTGCGTGGAGTCAGGGCCGGAACCGAGGATTCCTCTCAGGGGCTGACATGGATCTTTGGGTACTTCTGGAGTCTCCCCAGGGGAGTCAGGCCTCGGCTCGTGTCGGGGCATGCACGTGCACTTTCCTTCCAGCCTGTAGCAGCAATGTCACGCTTCCCGTGGCGTGGATCAAAGGATCTGTGGTTTTCCCTCGAGGCTTTCCCACAGGGCTGTCCCACGTGCCACTGTGGTGTGAGTCGACTTCTCCGTGAAAGATGAGCCAGTGCAGGGCAAAGAGGTTCCTCTGGAATGGAAAGAGACATCTGGGGGACTCTTGGAATGGTGGTACGGCCATGGAGTTCCTCTCGCCTTTCCTGTTGAGAGTGCCTCCTCTTGAGATGCGACGGGAACGCAGGAATTCTTTCCCGTTGAAAGCAGGGAAAGGATCCCTCATCTCGATCTCCGAGGGGGAAACGGGGCTCCTCTGGATGTGGGCGGGACCATTTTTCTTCCTCTCGAGTGGAGATGGGTATGGCGGTGAACTTCTTGAGTTGCAGCAAGGGTGTGAAAGACCCTTTCGAAGTTCCAGAGGTTAGGTGTCATTAGTCTCCAGACGCCTCATCGGAAATAGGCCTCATCTCGCTGGAAGGGAGAACTTCCTGGATTTTCTCGAGTTGCGGCAGGTGTTCTCGAGTTACGACGGGGACCTCAGGGACCCGCCCTGGTGGCCTCAGGAGAGGCCAGTCCCCATGCGAGTTGCTAGGGGGCCTCTCGGGATTCCTCTCCCGTCGATACCCGGGCCAAAAACCTTGTGTGGAGTCTGGGACGGAACCGAGGATTCCTCTCACGGGCTGATATGGATCTTTGGGTACTTCTGGAGTCTCCCCAGGGGAGTCAGGCCTCGGCTCGAGTGGGGGCATGCACGTGCGCTTTCCTTCCAGGATGTAGCAGCAATGTCACGCTTCCCATCGCGTGGATCAAAGGATCTGTGGTTTTCCCTCGAGGCTTTCCCTCGAGTCTTTCCCACAGGGCTGTCCCACGTGCCACCGTGGTGTGAGTCGATCCTCGGCGTGAAAGATGAGCCAGTGCAGGGCAAAGAGGTTCCTATGGAATGGACTGAGACATCTGGGGGACTCTTGGAATGGTGGTACGACAATGGAGTTCCTCTCGCCTTTTCTGTTGAGAGTGCCTCCTCTTGAGAAGCGACGGGAACGCCTGGAATTCTTTCCCGTTGAAAGCAGGGAAAGGATCGCTCATCTCGAGCTACGAGGGGGAAACGGGGCTCCTCTGGATGTGGGCGGGACCATCGTGCTTCCTCTAGAGTGGAGACGGGTATGGCGGTGAACTTCTTGAGTTGCAGCAAGGGTGTGAAAGACCCTTTCGAAGTTCCAGAGGTTAGGTGTCATTAGTCTCCAGACGCCTCATCGGAAATAGGCCTCATCTCGCTGGAAGGGAGAACTTCCTGGATTTTCTCGAGTTGCGGCAGGTGTTCTCGAGTTACGACGGGGACCTCAGGGACCCGCCCTGGTGGCCTCAGGAGAGGCCAGTCCCCATGCGAGTTGCTAGGGGGCCTCTCGAGATTCCTCTCCCGTCGATACCGGGGCAAAAAACCTTGTGTGGAGTTAGGGCTGGAACCGAGGATTCCTTTCAGTGGCTGATATGGATCTTTGGGTACTTCTGGAGACTCACCAGGGGAGACAGGCCTCATCTCGAGTGGGGGCATGCACGTGCGCTTTCCTTCCAGGCTGTAGCAGCAATGTCACGCTTCCCATCGCGTGGATCAAAGGATCTGTGGTTTTCCCTCGAGGCTTTCCCACAGGGCTGTCCCACGTGCCACCGTGGTGTGAGTCGATCCTCGGCGTGAAAGATGAGCCAGTGCAGGGCAAAGAGGTTCCTCTGGAATGGACTGAGACATCTGGGGGACTCTTGAAATGGTGGTACGACCATGCAGTTCCTCTCGCCTTTCTTGTTGAGAGTGCCTCCTCTTGAGATGCGACGGGAACGCCGGGAATTCTTTCCCGTTGAAAGCAGGGAAAGGATCCCTCATCTCGAGCTACGAGGGGGAAACGGGGCTCCTCTGGATGTGGGCGGGACCATCGTGCTTCCTCTCGAGTGGAGACGGGTATGGCGGTGAACTTCTTGAGTTGCAGCAAGGGTGTGAAAGACCCTTTCGAAGTTCCAGAGTTTAGGTGTCATTAGTCTCCAGACGCCTGATCGGAAATAGGCCTCATCTCGCCTGGAAGGGAGAACTTCCTGGATTTTCTCGAGTTGCGGCAGGTGTTCTTGAGTTACGACGGGGACCTCAGGGACCCGCCCTGGTGGCCTCAGGAGAGGCCAGTCCCCATGCGAGTTGCTAGGGGGCCTCTCGGGATTCCTCTCCCGTCGATACCGGGGCCAAAAACCTTGTGTGGAGTCAGGGCCGGAACCGAGGATTCCTCTCAGTGGCTGACATGGATCTTTGGGTACTTCTGGAGTCTCCCCAGGGGAGTCAGGCCTCGTCTCGAGTGGGGGCATGCACGTGCGCTTTCCTTCAAGGCTGTAGCAGCAATGTCACGCTTCCCGTGGCGTGAATCAAACGATCTGTGGTATTCCCTCGAGGCTTTCCCTCGAGGCTTTCCCACAGGGCTGTCCCACGTGCCACCGTGGTGTGAGTCGATCCTCGGCGTGAAAGATGAGCCAGTGCAGGGCAAAGAGGTTCCTCTGGAATGGACTGAGACATCTGGGGGACTCTTGAAATGGTGGTACGACCATGCAGTTCCTCACGCCTTTCTTGTTGAGAGTGCCTCCTCTTGAGATGCGACGGGAACGCCGGGAATTCTTTCCCGTTGAAAGCAGGGAAAGGATCCCTCATCTCGAGCTACGAGGGGGAAACGGGGCTCCTCTGGATGTGGGCGGGACCATCGTGCTTCCTCTCGAGTGGAGACGGGTATGGAGGTGAACTTCTTGAGTTGCAGCAAGGGTGTGAAAGTCCCTTTCGAAGTTCCAGAGGTTAGGTGTCATTAGTCTCCAGACGCCTCATCGGAAATAGGCCTCATCTCGCCTGGAAGGGAGAAATTCCTGGATTTTCTCGAGTTGCGGCAGGTGTTCTCGAGTTACGACGGGAACCACAGGGACCCGCCCTGATGGCCTCAGGAGAGGCCTGTCCCCATGCGAGTTGCTAGGGGGCCTCTCGGGATTCCTCTACCGTCGATACCGGCGCCAAAAACCTTGTGTGGAGTCAGGGCCGGAACCGAGGATTCCTCTCAGGGGCTGACATGGATGTTTGGGTACTTCTGGTGTCTCCCCAGGGGAGTCAGGCCTCGGCTCGAGTGGGGGCATGCACGTGCGCTTTCCTTCCAGGCTGTAGCAGCAATGTCACGCTTCCCATCGCGTGGATCAAAGGATCTGTGGTTTTCCCTCGAGGCTTTCCCTCGAGTCATTCCCACAGGGCTGTCCCACGTGCCACCGTGGTGTGAGTCGATCCTCGGCGTGAAAGATGAGCCAGTGCAGGGCAAAGAGGTTCCTCTGGAATGGACTGAGACATCTGGGGGACTCTTGGAATGGTGGTACGACAATGGAGTTCCTCTCGCCTTTTCTGTTGAGAGTTCCTCCTCTTGAGAAGCGACGGGAACGCCTGGAATTCTTTCCCGTTGAAAGCAGGGAAAGGATCGCTCATCTCGAGCTAGCAGGGAGAAACGGGGCTCCTCTGGATGTGGGCGGGACCATCGTGCTTCCTCTAGAGTGGAGACGGGTATGGCGGTGAACTTCTTGAGTTGCAGCAAGGGTGTGAAAGACCCTTTCGAAGTTCCATAGTTTAGGTGTCATTAGTCTCCAGACGCCTGATCGGAAATAGGCCTCATCTCGCCTGGAAGGGAGAACTTCCTGGATTTTCTCGAGTTGCGGCAGGTGTTCTCGAGTTACGACGGGGACCTCAGGGACCCGCCCTGGTGGCCTCAGGAGAGGCCAGTCCCCATGCGAGTTGCTAGGGGGCCTCTCGGGATTACTCTCCCGTCGATACCGGGGCCAAAAACCTTGCGTGGAGTCAGGGCCGGAACCGAGGATTCCTCTCAGGGGCTGACATGGATCTTTGGGTACTTCTGGAGTCTCCCCAGGGGAGTCAGGCCTCGGCTCGTGTCGGGGCATGCACGTGCACTTTCCTTCCAGCCTGTAGCAGCAATGTCACGCTTCCCGTGGCGTGGATCAAAGGATCTGTGGTTTTCCCTCGAGGCTTTCCCACAGGGCTGTCCCACGTGCCACTGTGGTGTGAGTCGACTTCTCCGTGAAAGATGAGCCAGTGCAAGGCAAAGAGGTTCCTCTGGAATGGAAAGAGACATCTGGGGGACTCTTGGAATGGTGGTACGGCCATGGAGTTCCTCTCGCCTTTCCTGTTGAGAGTGCCTCCTCTTGAGATGCGACGGGAACGCAGGAATTCTTTCCTGTTGAAAGCAGGGAAAGGATCCCTCATCTCGATCTCCGAGGGGGAAACGGGGCTCCTCTGGATGTGGGCGGGACCATTTTTCTTCCTCTCGAGTGGAGATGGGTATGGCGGTGAACTTCTTGAGTTGCAGCAAGGGTGTGAAAGACCCTTTCGAAGTTCCAGAGGTTAGGTGTCATTAGTCTCCAGACGCCTCATCGGAAATAGGCCTCATCTCGCTGGAAGGGAGAACTTCCTGGATTTTCTCGAGTTGCGGCAGGTGTTCTCGAGTTACGACGGGGACCTCAGGGACCCGCCCTGGTGGCCTCAGGAGAGGCCAGTCCCCATGCGAGTTGCTAGGGGGCCTCTCGGGATTCCTCTCCCGTCGATACCCGGGCAAAAAACCTTGTGTGGAGTTAGGGCTGGAACCGAGGATTCCTTTCAGTGGCTGATATGGATCTTTGGGTACTTCTGGAGACTCACCAGGGGAGACAGGCCTCATCTCGAGTGGGGGCATGCACGTGCGCTTTCCTTCCAGGCTGTAGCAGCAATGTCACGCTTCCCATCGCGTGGATCAAAGGATCTGTGGTTTTCCCTCGAGGCTTTCCCACAGGGCTGTCCCACGTGCCACCGTGGTGTGAGTCGATCCTCGGCGTGAAAGATGAGCCAGTGCAGGGCAAAGAGGTTCCTCTGGAATGGACTGAGACATCTGGGGGACTCTTGAAATGGTGGTACGACCATGCAGTTCCTCTCGCCTTTCTTGTTGAGAGTGCCTCCTCTTGAGTTGCGACGGGAACGCCGGGAATTCTTTCCCGTTGAAAGCAGGGAAAGGATCCCTCATCTTGAGCTACGAGGGGGAAACGGGGCTCCTCTGGATGTGGGCGGGACCATCGTGCTTCCTCTCGAGTGGAGACGGGTATGGCGGTGAACTTCTTGAGTTGCAGCAAGGGTGTGAAAGACCCTTTCGAAGTTCCAGAGGTTAGGTGTCATTAGTCTCCAGACGCCTCATCGGAAATAGGCCTCATCTCGCCTGGAAGGGAGAACTTCCTGGATTTTCTCGAGTTGCGGCAGGTGTTCTCGAGTTACGACGGGGACCTCAGGGACCCGCCCTGGTGGCCTCAGGAGAGGCCGGTCCCCATGCGAGTTGCTAGGGGGCCTCTCGGGATTACTCTCCCGTCGATACCGGGGCCAAAAACCTTGTGTGGAGTCAGGGCCGGAACCGAGGATTCCTCTCAGGGGCTGACATGGATGTTTGGGTACTTCTGGAGTCTCCCCAGGGGAGTCAGGCCTCGGCTCGAGTGGGGCCATGCACGTGCGCTTTGCTTCCAGGCTGTAGCAGCAATGTCACGCTTCCCATCGCGTGGATCAAAGGATCTGTGGTTTTCCCTCGAGGCTTTCCCTCGAGTCTTTCCCACAGGGCTGTCCCACGTGCCACCGTGGTGTGAGTCGATCCTCGGCGTGAAAGATGAGCCAGTGCAGGGCAAAGAGGTTCCTCTGGAATGGACTGAGACATCTGGGGGACTCTTGGAATGGTGGTACGACCATGGAGTTCCTCTCGCCTTTCCTGTTGAGAGTGCCTCCGCTTGAGATGCGACGGGAACGCCGGGAATTCTTTCCCATTGAAAGCAGGGAAAGGATTCCTCATCTCGAGCTACGAGGGGGAAAGGGGGATCCTCTGGATGTGGGCGGGACGATCGTGCTTCCTCTCGAGTGGAGACGGGTATGGAGGTGAACTTCTTGAGTTGCAGCAAGGGTGTGAAAGACCCTTTCGAAGTTCCAGAGGTTAGGTGTCATTAGTCTCCAGACGCCTCATCGGAAATAGGCCTCATCTCGCCTGGAAGGGAGAACTTCCTGGATTTTCTCGAGTTGCGGCAGGTGTTCTCGAGTTACGACGGGGACCTCAGGGACCCGCCCTGGTGGCCTCAGGAGAGGCCAGTCCCCATGCGAGTTGCTAGGGGGCCTCTCGGGATTCCTCTCCCGTCGATACCCGGGCCAAAAACCTTGTGTGGAGTCAGGGCCGGAACCGAGGATTCCTCTCACAGGCTGATATGGATCTTTGGGTACTTCTGGAGTCTCGCCAGGGGAGACAGGCCTCATCTCGAGTGGGGGCATGCACGTGCGCTTTCCTTCCAGGCTGTAGCAGCAATGTCACGCTTCCCGTTGCGTGGATCAAAGGATCTGTGGTTTTCCCTCGAGGCTTTCCCTCGAGGCTTTCCCACAGGGCTGTCCCACGTGCCACCGTGGTGTGAGTCGATCCTCGGCGTGAAAGATGAGCCAGTGCAGGGCAAAGAGTTTCCTCTGGAATGGACTGAGACATCTGGGGGACTCTTGGAATGGTGGTACGACCATGGAGTTCCTCTCGCCTTTCCTGTTGAGAGTGCCTCCTCTTGAGATGCGACGGGAACGCCGGGAATTCTTTCCCGTTGAAAGCAGGGAAAGGATCGCTCATCTCGAGCTAGGAGGGGGAAACGGGGCTCCTCTGGATGTGGGCGGGACCATCGTGCTTCCTCTAGAGTGGAGACGGGTATGGCGGTGAACTTCTTGAGTTGCAGCAAGGGTGTGAAAGACCCTTTCGAAGTTCCAGAGTTTAGGTGTCATTAGTCTCCAGACGCCTCATCGGAAATAGGCCTCATCTCGCCTGGAAGGGAGAACTTCCTGGATTTTCTCGAGTTGCGGCAGGTGTTCTCGAGTTACGACGGGGACCTCAGGGACCCGCCCTGTTGGCCTCAGGAGAGGCCAGTCCCCATGCGAGTTGCTAGGGGCCCTCTCGGGATTCCTCTCCCGTCGATACTGGGGCCAAAAACCTTGTGTGGTGTCAAGGCCGGAACCGAGGATTTCTCTCAGGGGCTGACATGGATCTTTGGGTACTTCTGGAGTCTCCCCAGGGGAGTCAGGCCTTGCCTCGAGTCGGGGCATGCACGTGCGCTTTCCTTCCAGGCTGTAGCAGCAATGTCACGCTTCCCGTCGCGTGGATCAAAGGATCTGTGGTTTTCCCTCGAGGCTTTCCCTCGAGGCTTTCCCACAGGGCTGTCCCACGTGCCACCGTGGTGTGAGTCGATCCTCGGCGTGAAAGATGAACCAGTGTAGGGCAAAGAGGTTCCTCTGGAATGGACTGAGACATCTGGGGGACTCTTGGAATGGTGGTACGACCATGGAGTTCCTCTCGCCTTTCCTGTTGAGAGTGTCTCCTCTTGAGATGCGACGGGAACGCCGGGAATTCTTTCCCGTTGAAAGCAGGGAAAGGATCCCTCATCTCGAGCTACGAGGGGAAACGGGGCTCCTCTGGATGTGGGCGGGACTATCGTGCTTCCTCTCGAGTGGAGACGGGTATGGCGGTGAACTTCTTGAGTTGCAGCAAGGGTGTGAAAGACCCTTTCGAAGTTCCAGAGGTTAGGTGTCATTAGTCTCCAGACGCCTCATCGGAAATAGGCCTCATCTCGCCTGGAAGGGAGAACTTCCTGGATTTCCTCGAGTTGCGGCAGGTGTTCTCGAGTTACGACGGGGACCTCAGGGACCCGCCCTGGTGGCCTCAGAAGAGGCCAGTCCCCATGCGAGTTGCTAGGGGGCCTCTCGGTATTTCTCTCCCATCGATACCGGGGCAAAAAACCTTGTGTGGAGTTAGGGCTGGAACCGAGGATTCCTTTCAGTGGCTTATATGGATCTTTGGGTACTTCTGGAGTCTCGCCAGGGGAGACAGGCCTCATCTCGAGTGGGGGCATGCACGTGCGCTTTCCTTCCAGGCTGTAGCAGCAATGTCACGCTTCCCATCGCGTGGATCAAAGGATCTGTGGTTTTCCCTCGAGGCTTTCCCACAGGGCTGTCCCACGTGCCACCGTGGTGTGAGTCGATCCTCGGCGTGAAAGATGAGCCAGTGCAGGGCAAAGAGGTTCCTCTGGAATGGACTGAGACATCTGGGGGACTCTTGAAATGGTGGTACGACCATGCAGTTCCTCTCGCCTTTCTTGTTGAGAGTGCCTCCTCTTGAGATCCGACGGGAACGCCGGGAATTCTTTCCCGTTGAAAGCAGGGAAAGGATCCCTCATCTCGAGCTACGAGGGGGAAACGGGGCTCCTCTGGATGTGGGCGGGACCATCGTGCTTCCTCTCGAGTGGAGACGGGTATGGCGGTGAACTTCTTGAGTTGCAGCAAGGGTGTGAAAGACCCTTTCGAAGTTCCAGAGGTTAGGTGTCATTAGTCTCCAGACGCCTCATCGGAAATAGGCCTCATCTCGCCTGGAAGGGAGAAATTCCTCGATTTTCTCGAGTTGCGGCAGGTGTTCTCGAGTTACGACGGGGACCACAGGGACCCGCCCTGATGGCCTCAGGAGAGGCCAGTCCCCATGCGAGTTGCTAGGGGGCCTCTCGGGATTCCTCTCCCGTCGATACCGGGGCCAAAAACCTTGTGTGGAGTCAGGGCCGGAACCGAGGATTCCTCTCAGGGGCTGACATGGATGTTTGGGTACTTCTGGAGTCTCCCCAGGGGAGTCAGGCCTCGGCTCGAGTGGGGGCATGCACGTGCGCTTTCCTTCCAGGCTGTAGCAGCAATGTCACGCTTCCCGTGGCGTGGATCAAAGGATCTGTGGTTTTCCCTCGAGGCTTTCCCTCGAGGCTTTCCCACTGGGCTGTCCCACGTGCCACCGTGGTGTGAGTCGATCCTCGGCGTGAAAGATGAGCCAGTGCAGGGCAAAGAGGTTCCTCTGGAATGGACTGAGACATCTGGGGGACTCTTGGAATGGTGGTACGACCATGGAGTTCCTCTCGCCTTTCCTGTTGAGAGTGCCTCCTCTTGAGATTCGACGGGAACGCCGGGAATTCTTTCCCGTTGAAAGCAGGGAAAGGATCGCTCATCTCGAGCTAGGAGGGGGAAACGGGGCTCCTCTGGATGTGGGCGGGACCATCGTGCTTCCTCTAGAGTGGAGACGGGTATGGCGGTGAACTTCTTGAGTTGCAGCAAGGGTGTGAAAGACCCTTTCGAAGTTCCAGAGGTTAGGTGTCATTAGTCTCCAGACGCCTCATCGGAAATAGGCCTCATCTCGCCTGGAAGGGAGAACTTCCTGGATTTTCTCGAGTTGCGGCAGGTGTTCTCGAGTTACGACGGGGACCTCAGGGACCCGCCCTGGTGGCCTCAGGAGAGGCCAGTCCCCATGCGAGTTGCTAGGGGGCCTCTCGGGATTCCTCTCCCGTCGATACCGGGGCCAAAAACCTTGTGTGGAGTCACGGCCGGAACCGAGGATTCCTCTCAGGGGCTGACATGGATCTTTGGGTACTTCTGGAGTCTCCCCATGGGAGTATGGCCTCGTCTCGAGTGGGGGCATGCACGTGCGCTTTCCTTCCAGGCTGTAGCAGCAATGTCACGCTTCCCGTGGCGTGGATCAAAGGATCTGTGGTTTTCCCTCGAGGCTTTCCCTCGAGGCTTTCCCACAGGGCTGTCCCACGTGCCACCGTGGTGTGAGTCGATCCTCGGCGTGAAAGATGAGCCAGTGCAGGGCAAAGAGGTTCCTCTGGAATGGACTGAGACATCTGGGGGACTCTTGGAATGGTGGTACGACCATGGAGTTCCCCTCGCCTTTCCTGTTGAGAGTGCCTCCTCTTGAGATGCGACGGGAACGCCGGGAATTCTTTCCCGTTGAAAGCAGGGAAAGGATCCCTCATCTCGAGCTACGAGGGGGAAACGGGGCTCCTCTGGATGTGGGCGGGACCATCGTGCTTCCTCTCGAGTGGAGACGGGTGTGGCGGTGAACTTCTTGAGTTGCAGCAAGGGTGTGAAAGACCCTTTCGAAGTTCCAGAGGTTAGGTGTCATTAGTCTCCAGACGCCTCATCGGAAATAGGCCTCATCTCGCCTGGAAGGGGGAACTTCCTGGAATTTCTCGAGTTGTGGCAGGTGTTCTCGAGTTACGACGGGGACCTCAGGTACCCGCCCTGGTGGCCTCAGGAGAGGCCAGTCCCCATGCGAGTTGCTAGGGGGCCTCTCGGGATTCCTCTCCCGTCGATACCGGGGCAAAAACCTTGTGTGGAGTCAGGTCCGGAACCGAGGATTCCTCTCAGGGGCTGACATGGATCTTTGGGTACTTCTGGAGTCTCCCCAGGGGAGTCAGGCCTCGTCTCGAGTCGGGGCATGCACGTGCGCTTTCCTTCCAGGCTGTAGCAGCAATGTCACGCTTCCCGTCGCGTGGATCAAAGGATCTGTGATTTTCCATCGAGGCTTTCCCACAGGGCTGTCCCACGTGCCACCGTAGTGTGAGTCGATCCTCGGCGTGAAAGATGAGCCAGTGCAGGGCAAAGAGGTTCCTCTGGAATGGACTGAGACATCTGGGGGACTCTTGGAATGGTGGTACGACCATGGAGTTCCTCTCGCCTTTCCTGTTTAGAGTGCCACCTCTTGAGATGCGTCAGGAACGCCGGGAATTCTTTGCTTTGAAAGCAGTGAAAGGATCCCTCATCTCGAGCTACGAGGGGGAAACGGGGCTCCTCTGGATGTGGGCGGGACCATCGTGCTTCCTCTCGAGTGGAGACGGGTATGGCGGTGAACTTCTTGAGTTGCAGCAAGGGTGTGAAAGACCCTTTCGAAGTTCCAGAGGTTAGGTGTCATTAGTCTCCAGACGCCTCATCGGAAATAAGCCTCATCTCGCCTGGAAGGGAGAACCTCCTGGATTTTCTCGAGTTGCGGCAGGTGTTCTCGAGTTACGACGGGGACCTCAGGGACCCGCCCTGGTGGCCTCAGGAGAGGCCAGTCCCCATGCGAGTTGCTGGGAGGCCTCTCGGGATTCCTCTCCCGTCGATACTGGGGCCAAAAACCTTGTGTGGAGTCAGGGCCGGAACCGAGAATTCCTCTCAATGGCTGACATGGATCTTTGGGTACTTCAGGAGTCTCCCCAGGGGAGTCAGGCCTCGTCTCGAGTGGGGGCCTGCACGTGCGCTTTCCTTCCAGGCTGTAGCAGCAATGTCACGCTTCCCGTCGCGTGGATCAAAGGATCTGTGGTTTTCCCTCGAGGCGTTCACTCGAGGCTTTCCCACAGGGCTGTCCCACGTGCCACCGTGGTGTGAGTCGATCCTCGGCGTGAAAGATGAGCCAGTGCAGGGCAAAGAGGTTCCTCTGGAATGGACTGAGACATCTGGGGGACTCTTGGAATGGTGGTACGACCATGGAGTTCCGCTCGCCTTTCCTGTTGAGAGTGCCACCTCTTGAGATGCGACGGGAACGCCGGGAATTCTTTCCCGTTGAAAGCAGGGAAAGGATCCCTCATCTCGAGCTACGAGGGGGAAACGGGGCTCCTCTGGATGTGGGCGGGACCATCGTGCTTCCTCTCGAATGGAAACGGGTATGGCGGTGAACTTCTTGAGTTGCAGCAAGGGTGTGAAAGACCCTTTCGAAGTTCCAGAGGTTAGGTGTCATTAGTCTCCAGACGCCTCATCGGAAATAGGCCTCATCTCACCTGGAAGGGAGAACTTCCTGGATTTTCTCGAGTTGCGGCAGGTGTTCTCGAGTTACGACGGGGACCTCAGGAACCCGCCCTGGTGGCCTCAGGAGAGGCCAGTCCCCATGCGAGTTGCTGGGAGGCCTCTCGGGATTCCTCTCCCGTCGATACCGGGGCCAGAAACCTTGTGTGGAGTCAGGGCCGGAACCGAGAATTCCTCTCAAGGGCTGACATGTATCTTTGGGTACTTCTGGAGTCTCCCCAGGGGAGTCAGGCCTCGTCTCGAGTGGGGGCATGCACGTGCGTTTTCCTTCCAGGCTGTAGCAGCAATGTCACGCTTCCCGTGGCGTGGATCAAAGGATCTGTGGTTTTCCCTCGAGGCTTTCTCTCGAGGCTTTCCCACAGGGCTGTCCCACGTGCCACCGTGGTGTGAGTCGATCCTCGGCGTGAAAGATGAGCCAGTGCAGGGCAAAGAGGTTCCTCTGGAATGGACTGAGACATCTCGGGGACTCTTGGAATGGTGGTACGACCATGGAGTTCCTCTCGCCTTTCCTGTTGAGAGTGCCTCCTCTTGAGATGTGACGGGAACGCTGGGAATTCTTTGCGTTGAAAGCAGGGAAAGGATCCCTCATCTCGAGCTTCGAGGGGGAAACGGGGCTCCTCTCGATGTGGGCGGGACCATCGTGCTTCCTCTCGAGTGGAGACGGGTATGGCGGTGAACTTCTTGAGTTGCAGCAAGGGTGTGAAAGACCCTTTCGAAGTTCCAGTGGTTAGGTGTCATTCGTTTCCAGACGCCTCATCGGAAATAGGCTTCATCTCGCCTGGAAGGGAGAACTTCCTGGATTTTCTCGAGTTGCGGCAGGTGTTCTCGAGTTACGACGGGGACCTCAGGGACCCGCCCTGGTGGCCTCAGGGGAGGCCAGTACCCATGCGAGTTGCTAGGGGGCCTCTCGGGATTAATCTCCCGTCGATACCGGGGCCAAAAACCTTGTGTGGAGTCAGGGCCGGAACCGAGGATTCCTCTCAGGGACTGACATGGATCTATGGGTACTTCTGGAGTCTCCCCAGGGGAGTCAGGCCTCGGCTCGAGTGGGGGCATGCACGTGCGATTTCCTTCCAGGCTGTAGCAGCAATGTCACGCATCCCGTCGCATGGAGTAATGCATCTGTGGTTTTCCCTCGAGGCTTTCCCACAGGGCTGTCCCACGTGCCACCGTGGTGTGAGTCGATCCTCGGCGTGAAAGATGAGCCAGTGCAGGGCAAAGAGGTTCCTCTGGAATGGACTGAGACATCTGGGGGAGTCTTGGAATGGTGGTACGACCATGGAGTTCCTCTCGCCTTTCCTGTTGAGAGTGCCTCCTCTTGAGATGCGACGGGAACGCCGGGAATTCTTTCCCGTTGAAAGCAGGGAAAGGATCCCTCATCTCGAGCTCCGAGGAGGAAACGGGGCTCCTCTGGATGTGGGCGGGACCATCGTACTTCCTCTCGAGTGGAGACGGGTATGGCGGTGAACTTCTTGAGTTGCAGCAAGGGTGTGAAAGACCCTTTCGAAGTTCCAGAGGTTAGGTGTCATTAGTCTCCAGACGCCTCATCGGAAATAGGCCTCATCTCGCCTGGAAGGGAGAACTTCCTGGATTTTCTTGAGTTGCGGCAGGTGTTCTCGAGTTACGACGGGGACCTCAGGGACCCGCCCGGGTGGCCTCAAGAGAGGCCAGTCCCCATGCGAGTTGCTAGGGGGCCTCTCGGGATTCCTCTCCCGTCGATACCGGGGCCAAAAATCTTGTGTGGAGTCAGGGCCGGGACCGAGGATTCCTCTCAGGGGTGACAAGGATCTTTGGGTACTTCTGGAGTCTCCCCAGGGGAGTCAGGCCTCCTCTCGAGTGGGGGCATGCACGTGCGCTTTCCTTCCAGGCTGTAGCAGCAATGTCACACTTCCCGTCGCGTGGATCAAAGGATCTGTGGTTTTCCCTCGAGGCTTTCCCTCGAGGCTTTCCCACAGGGCTGTCCCATGTGCCACCGTGGTGTGAGTCGATCCTCGGCGTGAAAGATGAGCCAGTGCAGGGCAAAGAGTTTCCTCTGGAATGGACTGAGTCATCTGGGGGAATCTTGGAATGGTGGTACGACCATGGAGTTCCTCTTGCCTTTCCTGTTGAGAGTGCCTCCTCTTGAGATGCGACGGGAACGCCGGGAATTCTTTCCCGTTGAAAGCAGGGAAAGGATCCCTCATCTCGAGCTACGAGGGGGAAACGGGGCTCCTCTGGATGTGGGCGGGACCATCGTGCTTCCTCTCGAGTGGAGACGGGTATGGCGGTGAACTTCTTGAGTTGCAGCAAGGGTGTGAAAGACCCTTTCGAAGTTCCAGAGGTTAGGTGTCATTAGTCTCCAGACGCCTCATCGGAAATAGGCCTCATCTCGCCTGCAAGGGAGAACTTCCTGGATTTTCTCGAGTTGCGGCAGGTGTTCTCGAGTTACGACGGGGACCTCAGGGACCGGCCCTGGTTGCCTCAGGAGAGGCCAGTCCCCATGCGAGTTGCTAGGGGGCCTCTCGGGATTCCTCTCCCGTCGATACCGGGGCCAAAAACCTTGTGTGGAGTCAGGGCCTGAACCGAGGATTCCTCTCAGGGGTGACATGTATCTTTGGGTACTTCTGGAGTCTCCCCAGGGGAGTCAGGCCTCGTCTCGAGTGGGGGCATGCACGTGCGCTTTCCTTCCAGGCTGTAGCAGCAATGTCACGCTTCCCGTCGATTGGATCAAAGGATCTGTGGTTTTCCCTCGAGGCTTTCCCTCGAGGCTTTCCCACAAGGCTGTCCCACGTGCCACCGTGGTGTGAGTCGATCCTCGGCGTGAAAGATGAGCCAGTGCAGGGCAAAGAGGTTCCTCTGGAATGGACTGAGACATCTGGGGGAGTCTTGGAATGGTGGTACGATCATGGAGTTCCTCTCGCCTTTCCTGTTGAGAGTGCCTCCTCTTGAGATGCGACGGGAACGCCGGGAATTCTTTCCCGTTGAAAGCAGGGAAAGGATCCCTCATCTCGAGCTACGAGGGGGAAACGGGGCTCCTCTGGATGTGGGCGGGACCATCGTACTTCCTCTCGAGTGGAGACGGGTATGGCGGTGAACTTCTTGAGTTGCAGCAAGGGTGTGAAAGACCCTTTCGAAGTTCCAGAGGTTAGGTGTCATTAGTCTCCAGACGCCTCATCGGAAATAGGCCTCATCTCGACTGGAAGGGAGAACTTCCTGGATTTTCTTGAGTTGCGGCAGGTGTTCTCGTGTTACGACGGGGACCTCAGGGACCCGCCCGGGTGGCCTCAAGAGAGGCCAGTCCCCATGCGAGTTGCTAGGGGGCCTCTCGGGATTCCTCTCCCGTCGATACCGGGGCCAAAAACCTTGTGTGGAGTCAGGGCCGGGACCGAAGATTCCTCTCAGGGGTGACAAGGATCTTTGGGTACTTCTGGAGTCTCCCCAGGGGAGTCAGGCCTCCTCTCGAGTGGGGGCATGCACGTGAGCTTTCCTTCCAGGCGGTAGCAGCAATGTCACGCTTCCCGTCGCGTGGATCAAAGGATCTGTGGTTTTCCCTCGAGGCTTTCCCTCGAGGCTTTCCCACAGGGCTGTCCCACGTGCCACCGTGGTGTGAGTCGATCCTCGGCGTGAAAGATGAGCCAGTGCAGGGCAAAGAGGTTCCTCTGGAATGGACTGAGTCATCTGGGGGACTCTTGGAATGGTGGTACGACCATGGAGTTCCTCTCGCCTTTCCTGTTGAGAGTGCCTCCTCTTGAGATGCGACGGGAACGCCGGGAATTCTTTCCCGTTGAAAGCAGGGAAAGGATCCCTCATCTCGAGCTCCGAGGGGGAAACGGGGCTCCTCTGGATGTGGGCGGGACCATCGTGCTTCCTCTCGAGTGGAGACGGGTATGGCGGTGAACTTCTTGAGTTGCAGCAAGGGTGTGAAAGACGCTTTCGAAGTTCCAGAGGTTAGGTGTCATTAGTCTCCTGACGCCTCATCGGAAATAGGCCTCATCTCGCCTGGAAGGGAGAACTTCCTGGATTTTCTCGAGTTACGGCAGGTGTTCTCGAGTTACGACGGGGACCTCAGGGACCCGCCCTGGTGGCCTAAGGAGAGGCCAGTCCCCATGCGAGTTGCTAGGGGGCCTCTCGGGATTCCTCTCCCGTCGATACCTGGGCCAAGAACCTTGTGTGGAGTCAGGGCCCGAACCGAGGATTCCTCTCAGGGGCTGACATGGAACTTTGGGTACTTCTGGAGTCTCCCCAGGGGAGTCAGGCCTCGTCTCGAGTGGGGGCATGCACGTGTGCTTTCCTTCCAGGCTGTAGCAGCAATGTCACGCTTCCCGTCGCGTGGATCAAAGGATCTGTGGTTTTCCCTCGAGGCTTTCCCTCGAGGCTTTCCCACAGGGCTGTCCCACGTGCCACCGTGGTGTGAGTCGATCCTCGGCGTGAAAAATGAGCCAGTGCAGGGCAAAGAGGTTCCTCTGGAATGGACTGAGACATCTGGGGGACTCTGGGAATGGTGGTACGACCATGGAGTTCCTCTCGCCTTTCCTGTTGAGAGTGCCTCCTCTTGAGATGCGACGGGAACGCCGGGAATTCTTTCCCGTTGAAAGCAGGGAAAGGATCCCTCATCTCGAGCTACGAGGGGGAAACGGGGCTCCTCTGGATGTGGGCGGGACCATCGTGCTTCCTCTCGAGTGGAGACGGGTATGGCGGTGAACTTCTTGAGTTGCAGTAAGGGTGTGAAAGACCCTTTCGAAGTTCCAGAGGTTAGGTGTCATTAGTCTCCAGACGCCTCATCGGAAATAGGCCTCATCTCGCCTGGAAGGGAGAACTTCCTGGATTTTCTCGAGTTGCGGCAGGTGTTCTCGAGTTACGACGGGGACCTCAGGGACCCGCCCTGGTGGCCTCAGGAGAGGCCAGTACCCATGCGAGTTGCTAGGGGGCCTCTCGGGATTCCTCTCGCGTCGATACCCGGGCCAAAAACCTTGTGTGGAGTCAGGGCCGGGACCGAGGATTCCTCTCAGGGGTGACATGGATCTTTGGGTACTTCTGGAGTCTCCCCAGGGGGGTCAGGCCTCCTCTCGAGTGGGGCCATGCACGTGCGCTTTCCTACCAGGCTGTAGCAGCAATGTCACGCTTCCCGTCGCGTGGATCAAAGGATCTGTGGTTTTCCCTCGAGGCTTTCCCTCGAGGCTTTCCCACAGGGCTGTCCCACGTGCCACCGTGGTGTGAGTCGATCCTCGGCGTGAAAGATGAGCCAGTGCAGGGCAAAGAGTTTCCTCTGGAATGGACTGAGACATCTGGGGGAGTCTTGGAATGGTGGTACGATCATGGAGTTCCTCTCGCCTTTCCTGTTGAGAGTGCCTCCTCTTGAGATGCGACGGGAACGCCGGGAATTCTTTCCCGTTGAAAGCAGGGAAAGGATCCCTCATCTCGAGCTCCGAGGGGGAAAAGGGGCTCCTCTGGATGTGGGCGGGACCATCGTACTTCCTCTCGAGTGGAGACGGGTATGGCGGTGAACTTCTTGAGTTGCAGCAAGGGTGTGAAAGACCCTTTCGAAGTTCCAGAGGTTAGGTGTCATTAGTCTCCAGACGCCTCATCGGAAATAGGCCTCATCTCGCCTGCAAGGGAGAACTTCCTGGATTTTCTTGAGTTGCGGCAGGTGTTCTCGTGTTACGACGGGGACCTCAGGGACCCGCCCGGGTGGCCTCAAGAGAGGCCAGTCCCCATGCGAGTTGCTAGGGGGCCTCTCGGGATTCCTCTCCCGTCGATACCGGGGCCAAAAACCTTGTGTGGAGTCAGGGCCGGGACCGAGGATTCCTCTCAGGGGTGACAAGGATCTTTGGGTACTTCTGGAGTCTCCCCAGGGGAGTCAGGCCTCCTCTCGAGTGGGGGCATGCACGTGCGCTTTCCTTCCAGGCGGTAGCAGCAATGTCACGCTTCCCGTCGCGTGGATCAAAGGATCTGTGGTTTTCCCTCGAGGCTTTCCCTCGAGGCTTTCCCACAGGGCTGTCCCACGTGCCACCGTGGTGTGAGTCGATCCTCGGCGTGAAAGATGAGCCAGTGCAGGGCAAAGAGGTTCCTCTGGAATGGACTGAGTCATCTGGGGGACTCTTGGAATGGTGGTACGACCATGGAGTTCCTCTCGCCTTTCCTGTTGAGAGTACCTCCTCTTGAGATGCGACGGGAACGCCGGGAATTCTTTCCCGTTGAAAGCAGGGAAAGGATCCCTCATCTCGAGCTACGAGGGGGAAACGGGGCTCCTCTGGATGTGGGCGGGACCATCGTGCTTCCTCTCGAGTGGAGACGGGTATGGCGGTGAACTTCTTGAGTTGCAGCAAGGGTGTGAAAGACCCTTTCGAAGTTCCAGAGGTTAGGTGTCATTAGTCTCCAGACGCCTCATCGGAAATAGGCCTCATCTCGCCTGCAAGGGAGAACTTCCTGGATTTTCTCGAGTTTCGGCAGGTGTTCTCGAGTTACGACGGGGACTTCAGGGACCCGCCCTGGTTGCCTCAGGAGAGGCCAGTCCCCATGCGAGTTGCTAGGGGGCCTCTCGGGATTCCTCTCCTGTCGATACCGGGGCCAATAACCTTGTGTGGAGTCAGGGCCCGAACCGAGGATTCCTCTCAGGGGCTGACATGGATCTTTGAGTACTTCTGGAGTCTCCCCAGGGGAGTCAGGCCTCGTCTCGAGTGGGGGCATGCACGTGCGCTTTCCTTCCAGACTGTAGCAGCAATGTCACACTTCCCGTCGCGTGGATCAAAGGATCTGTGGTTTTCCCTCGAGGCTTTCCCTCGAGGCTTTCCCACAGGGCTGTCCCACGTGCCACCGTGGTGTGAGTCGATCCTCGGCGTGAAAGATGAGCCAGTGCAGGGCAAAGAGGTTCCTCTGGAATGGACTGAGACATCTGGGGGACTCTTGGAATGGTGGTACGACCATGGAGTTCCTCTCGCCTTTCCTGTTGAGAGTGCCTCCTCTTGAGATGCGACGGGAACGCCGGGAATTCTTTCCCGTTGAAAGCAGGGAAAGGATCCCTCATCTCGAGCTCCGAGGGGGAAACGGGGCTCCTCTGGATGTGGGCGGGACCATCGTGCTTCCTCTCGAGTGGAGACGGGTATGGCGGTGAACTTCTTGAGTTGCAGCAAGGGTGTGAAAGACGCTTTCGAAGTTCCAGAGGTTAGGTGTCATTAGTCTCCTGACGCCTCATCGGAAATAGGCCTCATCTCGCCTGCAAGGGAGAACTTCCTGGATTTTCTCGAGTTGCGGCAGGTGTTCTCGAGTTACGACGGGGACCTCAGGGACCCGCCCTGGTTGCCTCAGGAGAGGCCAGTCCCCATGCGAGTTGCTAGGGGGCCTCTCGGGATTCCTCTCCCGTCGATACCGGGGCCAAAAAACTTGTGTGGAGTCAGGGCCTGAACCGAGGATTCCTCTCAGGGGTGACATGTATCTTTGGGTACTTCTGGAGTCTCCCCAGGGGAGTCAGGCCTCGTCTCGAGTGGGGGCATGCACGTGTGCTTTCCTTCCAGGCTGTAGCAGCAATGTCACGCTTCCCGTCGCGTGGATCAAAGGATCTGTGGTTTTCCCTCGAGGCTTTCCCTCGAGGCTTTCCCACAGGGCTGTCCCACGTGCCACCGTGGTGTGAGTCGATCCTCGGCGTGAAAAATGAGCCAGTGCAGGGCAAAGAGGTTCCTCTGGAATGGACTGAGACATCTGGGGGACTCTTGGAATGGTGGTACGACCATGGAGTTCCTCTCGCCTTTCCTGTTGAGAGTGCCTCCTCTTGAGATGCGACGGGAACGCCGGGAATTCTTTCCCGTTGAAAGCAGGGAAAGGATCCCTCATCTCGAGCTACGAGGGGGAAACGGGGCTCCTCTGGATGTGGGCGGGACCATCGTGCTTCCTCTCGAGTGGAGACGGGTATGGCGGTGAACTTCTTGAGTTGCAGTAAGGGTGTGAAAGACCCTTTCGAAGTTCCAGAGGTTAGGTGTCATTAGTCTCCAGACGCCTCATCGGAAATAGGCCTCATCTCGCCTGGAAGGGAGAACTTCCTGGATTTTCTCGAGTTGCGGCAGGTGTTCTCGAGTTACGACGGGGACCTCAGGGACCCGCCCTGGTGGCCTCAGGAGAGGCCAGTCCACATGCGAGTTGCTAGGGGGCCTCTCGGGATTCCTCTCCCGTCGATACCGGGGCCAAAAACCTTGTGTGGAGTCAGGGCCGGGACCGAGCATTCCTCTCAGGGGTGACATGGATCTTTGGGTACTTCTGGAGTCTCCCCAGGGGGGTCAGGCCTCCTCTCGAGTGGGGCCATGCACGTGCGCTTTCCTACCAGGCTGTAGCAGCAATGTCACGCTTCCCGTCGCGTGGATCAAAGGATCTGTGGTTTTCCCTCGAGGCTTTCCCTCGAGGCTTTCCCACAGGGCTGTCCCACGTGCCACCGTGGTGTGAGTCGATCCTCGGCGTGAAAGATGAGCCAGTGCAGGGCAAAGAGTTTCCTCTGGAATGGACTGAGACATCTGGGGGAGT
Source organism: Capricornis sumatraensis (assembly GCF_032405125.1). NCBI lineage: Eukaryota > Metazoa > Chordata > Mammalia > Artiodactyla > Bovidae > Capricornis > Capricornis sumatraensis. The sequence continues at coordinate 7,365,587 of NW_027184612.1, forward strand.
CTTGGAATGGTGGTACGATCATGGAGTTCCTCTCGCCTTTCCTGTTGAGAGTGCCTCCTCTTGAGATGCGACGGGAACGCCGGGAATTCTTTCCCGTTGAAAGCAGGGAAAGGATCCCTCATCTCGAGCTCCGAGGGGGAAAAGGGGCTCCTCTGGATGTGGGCGGGACCATCGTACTTCCTCTCGAGTGGAGACGGGTATGGCGGTGAACTTCTTGAGTTGCAGCAAGGGTGTGAAAGACCCTTTCGAAGTTCCAGAGGTTAGGTGTCATTAGTCTCCAGACGCCTCATCGGAAATAGGCCTCATCTCGCCTGGAAGGGAGAACTTCCTGGATTTTCTTGAGTTGCGGCAGGTGTTCTCGTGTTACGACGGGGACCTCAGGGACCCGCCCGGGTGGCCTCAAGAGAGGCCAGTCCCCATGCGAGTTGCTAGGGGGCCTCTCGGGATTCCTCTCCCGTCGATACCGGGGCCAAAAACCTTGTGTGGAGTCAGGACCAGGACCGAGGATTCCTCTCAGGGGTGACAAGGATCTTTGGGTACTTCTGGAGTCTCCCCAGGGGAGTCAGGCCTCCTCTCGAGTGGGGGCATGCACGTGCGCTTTCCTTCCAGGCTGTAGCAGCAATGTCACGCTTCCCGTCGCGTGGATCAAAGGATCTGTGGTTTTCCCTCGAGGCTTTCCCTCGAGGCTTTCCCACAGGGCTGTCCCACGTGCCACCGTGGTGTGAGTCGATCCTCGGCGTGAAACATGAGCCAGTGCAGGGCAAAGAGGTTCCTCTGGAATGGACTGAGTCATCTGGGGGACTCTTGGAATGGTGGTACGACCATGGAGTTCCTCTCGCCTTTCCTGTTGAGAGTGCCTCCTCTTGAGATGCGACGGGAACGCCGGGAATTCTTTCCCGTTGAAAGCAGGGAAAGGATCCCTCATCTCGAGCTCCGAGGGGGAAACGGGGCTCCTCTGGATGTGGGCGGGACCATCGTGCTTCCTCTCGAGTGGAGACGGGTATGGCGGTGAACTTCTTGAGTTGCAGCAAGGGTGTGAAAGACCCTTTCGAAGTTCCAGAGGTTAGGTGTCATTAGTCTCCTGACGCCTCATCGGAAATAGGCCTCATCTCGCCTGCAAGGGAGAACTTCCTGGATTTTCTCGAGTTGCGGCAGGTGTTCTCGAGTTACGACGGGGACCTCAGGGACCCGCCCTGGTTGCCTCAGGAGAGGCCAGTCCCCATGCGAGTTGCTAGGGGGCCTCTCGGGATTCCTCTCCCGTCGATACCGGGGCCAAAAACCTTGTGTGGAGTCAGGGCCTGAACCGAGGATTCCTCTCAGGGGTGACATGTATCTTTGGGTACTTCTGGAGTCTCCCCAGGGGAGTCAGGCCTCGTCTCGAGTGGGGGCATGCACGTGCGCTTTCCTTCCAGGCTGTAGCTGCAATGTCACGCTTCCCGTCGAGTGGATCAAAGGATCTGTGGTTTTCCCTCGAGGCTTTCCCTCGAGGCTTTCCCACAAGGCTGTCCCACGTGCCACCGTGGTGTGAGTCGATCCTCGGCGTGAAAGATGAGCCAGTGCAGGGCAAAGAGGTTCCTCTGGAATGGACTGAGACATCTGGGGGACTCTTGGAATGGTGGTACGACCATGGAGTTCCTCTCGCCTTTCCTGTTGAGAGTGCCTCCTCTTGAGATGCGACGGGAACGCTGGGAATTCTTTCCCGTTGAAAGCAGGGAAAGGATCCCTCATCTCGAGCTACGAGGGGGAAACGGGGCTCCTCTGGATGTGGGCGGGACCATCGTGCTTCCTCTCGAGTGGAGACGGGTATGGCGGTGTACTTCTTGAGTTGCAGCAAGGGTGTGAAAGACCCTTTCGAAATTCCAGAGGTTAGGTGTCATTAGTCTCCAGACGCCTCATCGGAAATAGGCCTCATCTCACCAGGAAGGGAGAACTTCCTGGATTTTCTCGAGTTGCGGCAGGTGTTCTCGAGTTACGACGGGGACCTCAGGGACCCGCCCTGGTGGCCTCAGGAGAGGCCAGTCCCCATGCGAGTTGCTAGGGGGCCTCTCGGGATTCCTCTCCTGTCGATACCGGGGCCAATAACCTTGTGTGGAGTCAGGGCCCGAACCGAGGATTCCTCTCAGGGGCTGACATGGATCTTTGAGTACTTCTGGAGTCTCCCCAGGGGAGTCAGGCCTCGTCTCGAGTGGGGGCATGCACGTGCGCTATCCTTCCAGACTGTAGCAGCAATGTCACACTTCCCGTCGCGTGGATCAAAGGATCTGTGGTTTTCCCTCGAGGCTTTCCCTCGAGGCTTTCCCACAGGGCTGTCCCACGTGCCACCGTGGTGTGAGTCGATCCTCGGCGTGAAAGATGAGCCAGTGCAGGGCAAAGAGGTTCCTCTGGAATGGACTGAGACATCTGGGGGACTCTTGGAATGGTGGTACGACCATGGAGTTCCTCTCGCCTTTCCTGTTGAGAGTGCCTCCTCTTGAGATGCGACGGGAACGCCGGGAATTCTTTCCCGTTGAAAGCAGGGAAAGGATCCCTCATCTCGAGCTCCGAGGGGGAAACGGGGCTCCTCTGGATGTGGGCGGGACCATCGTGCTTCCTCTCGAGTGGAGACGGGTATGGCGGTGAACTTCTTGAGTTGCAGCAAGGGTGTGAAAGACCCTTTCGAAATTCCAGAGGTTAGGTGTCATTAGTCTCCAGACGCCTCATCGGAAATAGGCCTCATCTCGCCTGGAAGGGAGAACTTCCTGGATTTTCTCGAGTTACGGCAGGTGTTCTCGAGTTACGACGGGGACCTCAGGGACCCGCCCTGGTGGCCTAAGGAGAGGCCAGTCCCCATGCGAGTTGCTAGGGGGCCTCTCGGGATTCCTCTCCCGTCGATACCGGGGCCAAGAACCTTGTGTGGAGTCAGGGCCCGAACCGAGGATTCCTCTCAGGGGCTGACATGGATCTTTGGGTACTTCTGGAGTCTCCCCAGGGGAGTCAGGCCTCGTCTCGAGTGGGGGCATGCACGTGTGCTTTCCTTCCAGGCTGTAGCAGCAATGTCACGCTTCCCGTCGCGTGGATCAATGGATCTGTGGTTTTCCCTCGAGGCTTTCCCTCGAGGCTTTCCCACAGGGCTGTCCCACGTGCCACCGTGGTGTGAGTCGATCCTCGGCGTGAAAAATGAGCCAGTGCAGGGCAAAGAGGTTCCTCTGGAATGGACTGAGACATCTGGGGGACTCTTGGAATGGTGGTACGACAATGGAGTTCCTCTCGCCTTTCCTGTTGAGAGTGCCTCCTCTTGAGATGCGACGGGAACGCCGGGAATTCTTTCCCGTTGAAAGCAGGGAAAGGATCCCTCATCTCGAGCTCCGAGGGGGAAACGGGGCTCCTCTGGATGTGGGCGGGACCATCGTGCTTCCTCTCGAGTGGAGACGGGTATGGCGGTGAACTTCTTGAGTTGCAGCAAGGGTGTGAAAGACCCTTTCGAAGTTCCAGAGGTTAGGTGTCATTAGTCTCCAGACGCCTCATCGGAAATAGGCCTCATCTCGCCTGGAAGGGAGAACTTCCTGGATTTTCTCGAGTTGCGGCAGGTGTTCTCGAGTTACGACGGGGACCTCAGGGACCCGCCCTGGTGGCCTCAGGAGAGGCCAGTCCCCATGCGAGTTGCTAGGGGGCCTCTCGGGATTCCTCTCCCCTCGATACCGGGGCCAAAAACCTTGTGTGGAGTCAGGGCCGGGACCGAGGATTCCTCTCAGGGGTGACATGGATCTTTGGGTACTTCTGGAGTCTCCCCAGGGGAGTCAGGCCTCCTCTCGAGTGGGGCCATGCACGTGCGCTTTCCTACCAGGCTGTAGCAGCAATGTCACGCTTCCCGTCGCGTGGATCAAAGGATCTGTGGTTTTCCCTCGAGGCTTTCCCTCGAGGCTTTCCCACAGGGCTGTCCCACGTGCCACCGTGGTGTGAGTCGATCCTCGGCGTGAAAGATGAGCCAGTGCAGGGCAAAGAGGTTCCTCTGGAATGGACTGAGTCATCTGGGGGACTCTTGGAATGGTGGTACGACCATGGAGTTCCTCTCGCCTTTCCTGTTGAGAGTGCCTCCTCTTGAGATGCGACGGGAACGCCGGGAAATCTTTCCCGTTGAAAGCAGGGAAAGGATCCCTCATCTCGAGCTACGAGGGGGAAACGGGGCTCCTCTGGATGTGGGCGGGACCATCGTGCTTCCTCTCGAGTGGAGACGGGTATGGCGGTGAACTTCTTGAGTTGCAGCAAGGGTGTGAAAGACCCTTTCGAAGTTCCAGAGGTTAGGTGTCATTAGTCTCCTGACGCCTCATCGGAAATAGGCCTCATCTCGCCTGCAAGGGAGAACTTCCTGGATTTTCTCGAGTTGCGGCAGGTGTTCTCGAGTTACGACGGGGACCTCAGGGACCCGCCCTGGTTGCCTCAGGAGAGGCCAGTCCCCATGCGAGTTGCTAGGGGGCCTCTCGGGATTCCTCTCCCGTCGATACCGGGGCCAAAAACCTTGTGTGGAGTCAGGGCCTGAACCGAGGATTCCTCTCAGGGGTGACATGTATCTTTGGGTACTTCTGGAGTCTCCCCAGGGGAGTCAGGCCTCGTCTCGAGTGGGGGCATGCACGTGCGCTTTCCTTCCAGGCTGTAGCAGCAATGTCACGCTTCCCGTCGAGTGGATCAAAGGATCTGTGGTTTTCCCTCGAGGCTTTCCCTCGAGGCTTTCCCACAGGGCTGTCCCTCGTGCCACCGTGGTGTGAGTCGATCCTCGGCGTGAAAGATGAGCCAGTGCAGGGCAAAGAGGTTCCTCTGGAATGGACTGAGACATCTGGGGGACTCTTGGAATGGTGGTACGACCATGGAGTTCCTCTCGCCTTTCCTGTTGAGAGTGCCTCCTCTTGAGATGCGACGGGAACGCTGGGAATTCTTTCCCGTTGAAAGCAGGGAAAGGATCCCTCATCTCGAGCTACGAGGGGGAAACGGGGCTCCTCTGGATGTGGGCGGGACCATCGTGCTTCCTCTCGAGTGGAGACGGGTATGGCGGTGAACTTCTTGAGTTGCAGCAAGGGTGTGAAAGACCCTTTCGAAATTCCAGAGGTTAGGTGTCATTAGTGTCCAGACGCCTCATCGGAAATAGGCCTCATCTCACCAGGAAGGGAGAACTTCCTGGATTTTCTCGAGTTGCGGCAGGTGTTCTCGAGTTACGACGGGGACCTCAGGGACCCGCCCTGGTGGCCTCAGGAGAGGCCAGTCCCCATGCGAGTTGCTAGGGGGCCTCTCGGGATTCCTCTCCTGTCGATACCAGGGCCAATAACCTTGTGTGGAGTCAGGGCCCGAACCGAGGATTCCTCTCAGGGGCTGACATGTATCTTTGAGTACTTCTGGAGTCTCCCCAGGGGAGTCAGGCCTCGTCTCGAGTGGGGGCATGCACGTGCGCTTTCCTTCCAGACTGTAGCAGCAATGTCACACTTCCCGTCGCGTGGATCAAAGGATCTGTGGTTTTCCCTCGAGGCTTTCCCTCGAGGCTTTCCCACAGGGCTGTCCCACGTGCCACCGTGGTGTGAGTCGATCCTCGGCGTGAAAGATGAGCCAGTGCAGGGCAAAGAGGTTCCTCTGGAATGGACTGAGACATCTGGGGGACTCTTGGAATGGTGGTACGACCATGGAGTTCCTCTCGCCTTTCCTGTTGAGAGTGCCTCCTCTTGAGATGCGACGGGAACGCCGGGAATTCTTTCCCGTTGAAAGCAGGGAAAGGATCCCTCATCTCGAGCTCCGAGGGGGAAACGGGGCTCCTCTGGATGTGGGCGGGACCATCGTGCTTCCTCTCGAGTGGAGACGGGTATGGCGGTGAACTTCTTGAGTTGCAGCAAGGGTGTGAAAGACCCTTTCGAAATTCCAGAGGTTAGGTGTCATTAGTCTCCAGACGCTTCATCGGAAATAGGCCTCATCTCGCCTGGAAGGGAGAACTTCCTGGAATTTCTCGAGTTGTGGCAGGTGTTCTCGAGTTACCACGGGGACCTCAGGGACCCGCCCTGGTGGCCTAAGGAGAGGCCAGTCCCCATGCGAGTTGCTAGGGGGCCTCTCGGGATTCCTCTCCCGTCGATACCGGGGCCAAGAACCTTGTGTGGAGTCAGGGCCCGAACCGAGGATTCCTCTCAGGGGCTGACATGGATCTTTGGGTACTTCTGGAGTCTCCCCAGGGGAGTCAGGCCTCGTCTCGAGTGGGGGCATGCACGTGTGCTTTCCTTCCAGGCTGTAGCAGCAATGTCACGCTTCCCGTCGCGTGGATCAAAGGATCTGTGGTTTTCCCTCGAGGCTTTCCCTCGAGGCTTTCCCACAGGGCTGTCCCACGTGCCACCGTGGTGTGAGTCGATCCTCGGCGTGAAAGATGAGCCAGTGCAGGGCAAAGAGCTTCCTCTGGAATGGACTGAGACATCTGGGGGACTCTTGGAATGGTGGTACGACCATGGAGTTCCTCTCGCCTTTCCTGTTGAGAGTGCCTCCTCTTGAGATGCGACGGGAACGCCGGGAATTCTTTCCCGTTGAAAGCAGGGAAAGGATCCCTCATCTCGAGCTCCGAGGGGGAAACGGGGCTCCTCTGGATGTGGGCGGGACCATCGTGCTTCCTCTCGAGTGGAGACGGGTATGGCGGTGAACTTCTTGAGTTGCAGCAAGGGTGTGAAAGACCCTTTCGAAGTTCCAGAGGTTAGGTGTCATTAGTCTCCAGACGCCTCATCGGAAATAGGCCTCATCTCGCCTGGAAGGGAGAACTTCCTGGATTTTCTCGAGTTGCGGCAGGTGTTCTCGTGTTACGACGGGGACCTCAGGGACCCGCCCGACTGGCCTCAAGAGAGGCCAGTCCCCATGCGAATTGCTAGGGGGCCTCTCGGGATTCCTCTCCCGTCGATACCGGGGCTAAAACCTTGTGTGGAGTCAGGGCCGGGACCGAGGATTCCTCTCAGGGGTGACAAGGATCTTTGGGTACTTCTGGAGTCTCCCCAGGGGAGTCAGGCCTCGTCTCGAGTGGGGGCATGCACGTGCGCTTTCCTTCCAGACTGTAGCAGCAATGTCACACTTCCCGTCGCGTGGATCAAAGGATCTGTGGTTTTCCCTCGAGGCTTTCCCTCGAGGCTTTCCCACAGGGCTGTCCCACGTGCCACTGTGGTGTGAGTCGATCCTCGGCGTGAAAGATGAGCCAGTGCAGAGCAAAGAGGTTCCTCTGGAATGGACTGAGACATCTGGGGGACTCTTGGAATGGTGGTACGACCATGGAGTTCCTCTCGCCTTTCCTGTTGAGAGTGCCTCCTCTTGAGATGCGACAGGATCGCCGGGAATTCTTTCCCGTTGAAAGCAGGGAAAGGATCCCTCATCTCGAGCTACGAGGGGGAAACGGGGCTCCTCGGGATGTGGGCGGGACCATCGTGCTTCCTCTCGAGTGGAGACGGGTATGGCGGTGAACTTCTTGAGTTGCAGCAAGGGTGTGAAAGACCCTTTCGAAATTCCAGAGGTTAGGTGTCATTAGTCTCCAGACGCCTCATCGGAAATAGGCCTCATCTCGCCTGGAAGGGAGAACTTCCTGGATTTTCTCGAGTTACGGCAGGTGTTCTCGAGTTACGACGGGGACCTCAGGGACCCGCCCTGGTGGCCTCAGGAGAGGCCAGTCCCCATGCGAGTTGCTAGGGGGCCTCTCGGGATTCCTCTCCCGTCCATACCGGGGCCAAGAACCTTGTGTGGAGTCAGGGCCCGAACCGAGGATTCCTCTCAGGGGCTGACATGGATCTTTGGGTACTTCTGGAGTCTCCCCAGGGGAGTCAGGCCTCGTCTCGAGTGGGGGCATGCACGTGTGCTTTCCTTCCAGGCTGTAGCAGCAATGTCACGCTTCCCGTCGCGTGGATCAAAGGATCTGTGGTTTTCCCTCGAGGCTTTCCCTCGAGGCTTTCCCACAGGGCTGTCCCACGTGCCACCGTGGTGTGAGTCGATCCTCGGCGTGAAAAATGAGCCAGTGCAGGGCAGAGATGTTCCTCTGGAATGGACTGAGACATCTGGGGGACTCTTGGAATGGTGGTACGACCATGGAGTTCCTCTCGCCTTTCCTGTTGAGAGTGCCTCCTCTTGAGATGCGACGGGAATGCCGGGAATTCTTTCCCGTTGAAAGCAGGGAAAGGATCCCTCATCTCGAGCTACGAGGGGGAAACGGGGCTCCTCTGGATATGGGCGGGACTATCGTGCTTCCTCTCCAGTGGAGACGGGTATGGCGGTGAACTTCTTGAGTTGCAGCAAGGGTGTGAAAGACCCTTTCGAAGTTCCAGAGGTTAGGTGTCATTAGTCTCCAGACGCCTCATCGGAAATAGGCTTCATCTCGCCTGGAAGGGAGAACTTTCTGGATTTTCTCGAGATGCGGCAGGTGTTCTCGAGTTACGACGGGGACCTCAGGGACCCGCCCTGGTGGCCTCAGGAACGGCCAGTCCCCATGCGAGTTGCTAGGGGGCCTCTCGGGATTCCTCTCCCATCGATACCGGGGCCAAAAACCTTGTGTGGAGTCAGGGCCGGAACCGAGGATTCCTCTCAGGGGCTGACATGGATCTTTGGGTACTTCTAGAGTCTCCCCAGGGGAGTCAGGCCTCGTCTCGAGTGGGGGCATGCACGTGCGCTTTCCTTCCAGGCTGTAGCAGCAATGTCACGCTTCCCGTCGCGTGGATCAAATGATCTGTGGTTTTCCCTCGAGGCTTTCCCTCGAGGCTTTCCCACAGGGCTGTCCCACGTGCCACCGTGGTGTGAGTCGATCCTCGGCGTGAAAGATGAGCCAGTGCAGGGCAAAGAGGTTCCTCTGGAATGGACTGAGACATCTGAGGGACTCTTGGAATGGTGGTACGACCATGGAGTTCCTCTCGCCTTTCCTGTTGAGAGTGCCTCCTCTTGAGATGCGACGGGAATGCCGGGAATTCTTTCCCGTTGAAAGCAGGGAAAGGATCCCTCATCTCGAGCTACCAGGGGGAAACGGGGCTCCTCTGGATGTGGGCGGGACCATCGTGCTTCCTCTCGAGTGGAGACGGGTATGGCGGTGAACTTCTTGAGTTGCAGCAAGGGTGTGAAAGACCCTTTCGAAGTTCCAGAGGTTAGGTGTCATTAGTCTCCAGACGCCTCATCGGAAATAGGCCTCATCTCGCCTGGAAGGGAGAACTTCCTGGATTTTCTCGAGTTGCGGCAGGTGTTCTCGAGTTACGACGGGGACCTCAGGGACCCGCCCTGGTGGCCTCAGGAGAGGCCAGTCCCCATGCGAGTTGCTAGGGGGCCTCTCGGGATTCCTCTCCCGTCGATACCGGGGCAAAAACCTTGTGTGGAGTCAGGGCCGGAACCGACGATTCCTCTCAGGGGCTGACATGGATCTTTGGGTACTTCTGGAGTCTCCCCAGGCGAGTCAGGCCTCGTCTCGAGTGGGGGCATGCACGTCTCCTTTCCTTCCAGGCTGAAGCAGCAATGTCACGCTTCCCGTCGCGTGCATCAAAGGATCTGTGGTTTTCCCTCGAGGCTTTCCCTCGAGCCTTTCCCACAGGGCTGTCCCATGTGCCACCGTGGTGTGAGTCGATCCTCGGCGTGAAAGATGAGCCAGTGCAGGGCAAAGAGGTTCCTCTGGAATGGACTGAGACATCTGGGGGACTCTTGGAATGGTGGTACGACCATGGAGTTCCTCTCGCCTTTCTTGTTGAGAGTGCCTCCTCTTGAGATGCGACGGGAACGCCGGGAATTCTTTCCCGTTGAAAGCAGGGAAAGGATCCCTCATCTCGAGCTACGAGGGGGAAACGGGGCTCCTCGGGATGTGGGCGGGACCATCGTGCTTCCTCTCGAGTGGACACGGGTATGTCGGTGAACTTCTTGAGTTGCAGCAAGGGTGTGAAAGACCCTTTCGAAGTTCCAGAGGTTAGGTGTCATTAGTCTCCAGACGCCTCATCGGAAATAGGCCTCATCTAGCCTGGAGGGGAGAACTTCCTGGATTTTCTCGAGGTGCGGCAGATGTTCTCGAGTTACGACGGGTACCACAGGGACCGCCCTGATGGCCTCAGGAGAGGCCAGTCCCCATGCGAGTTGCTAGGGGGCCTCTCGGGATTCCTCTCCCGTCGATACCGGGGCCAAAAACCTGGTGTGGAGTCAGGGCCGGAACCGAGGATTCCTCTCAGGGGCTGACATGGATCTTTGGGTACTTCTGGAGTCTCCCCAGGGGAGTCAGGCCTCGTCTCGAGTGGGGACATGCACGTGCGCTTTCCTTCCAGGCTGTAGCAGCAATGTCAAGCTTCCTGTCGCGTGGATCAAAGGATCTGTGGTTTTCCCTCGAGGCTTTCCCTCGAGGCTTTCCCACAGGGCTGTCCCACGTACCACCGTGGTGTGGGTCGATCCTCGGCGTGAAAGATGAGCCAGTGCAGGGCAAAGAGGTTCCTCTGGAATGGACTGAGACATCTGGGGGACTCTTGGAATGGCGGTACGACCATGGAGTTCCTCTCGCCTTTCCAGTTGAGAGTGCCTCCTCTTGAGATGCGACGGGAATGCCGGGAATTCTTTCCCGTTGAAAGCAGGGAAAGGATCCCTCATCTCAAGCTACGAGGGGGAAACGGGGCTCCTCTGGATGTGGGCGGGACCATCGTGCTTCCTCTCGTGTGGAAACGGGTTTGGCGGTAAACTTCTTGAGTTGCAGCAAGGGTGTGAAAGACACTTTCGAAGTTCCAGAGGTTAGGTGTCATTAGTCTCCAGACGCCTCATCGGAAATAGGCCTCATCTCGCCTGGAAGGGAGAACTTCCTGGATTTTCTCGAGTTGCGGCAGGTGTTCCCGAGTTACGACGGGGACCTCAGGGACCCGCCCTGGTGGCCTCAGGAGAGGCCAGTCCCCATACGAGTTGCTAGGGGGCCTCTCGGGATTCCTCTCCCGTCGATACCGGGGCCAAAAACCTTGTGTGGAGTCAGGGCCGGAACCGAGGATTCCTCTCAGGGGCTGACATGGATCTTTGGGTACTTCTGGAGTCTCCCCAGGGGAGTCAGGCCTCGTCTCGAGTGGGGGCATGCACGTGTGCTTTCCTTCCAGGCTGTAGCAGCAATGTCACGCTTCCCGTCACGTGGATCAAAGGATCTGTGGTTTTCCCTCGAGGCTTTCCCTCGAGGCTTTCCCACAGGGCTCTCCCACGTGCCACCGTGGTGTGAGTCGATCCTCGGCGTGAAAGATGAGCCAGTGCAGGGCAAAGAGGTTCCTCTGGAATGGACTGAGACATCTGGGGGACTCTTGGAATGGTGGTACGACCATGGAGTTCCTCTCGCCTTTCCTGTTGAGAGTGCCTCCTCTTGAGTTGTGACGGGAACTCCGGGAATTCTTTCCCGTTGAAAGCAGGGAAAGGATCCCTCATCTCGAGCTACGAGGGGGAAACGGGGCTCCTCGGGATGTGGGCGGGACCATCGTGCTTCCTCTCGAGTGGACACGGGTATGTCGGTGAACTTCTTGAGTTGCAGCAAGGGTGTGAAAGACCCTTTCGAAGTTCCAGAGGTTGGGTGTCATTAGTCTCCAGACGCCTCATCGGAAATAGGCCTCATCTCGCCTGGAAGGGAGAACATCCTGGATTTTCTCGAGTTGCGGCAGGTGTTCTCGAGTTACGACGGGGACCTCAGGGACCCGCCCTGGTGGCCTCAGGAGAGGCCAGTCCCCATGCGAGTTGCTAGCGGGCCTCTCGGGATTCCTCTCCCGTCGATACCGGCGCCAAAAACCTTGTGTGGAGTCAGGGCCAGAACCGAGGATTCCTCTCAGGGGCTGACATGGATCTTTGGGTACTTCTGGAGTCTCCCCAGGGGAGTCAGGCCTCGTCTCGAGTGGGGGCATGCACGTGCGCTTTCCTTCCAGGCTGTAGCAGCAATGTCACGCTTCCCGTCGCGTGGATCAAAGGATCTGTGGTTTTCCCTCGAGGCTTTCCCTCGAGGCTTTCCCACAGGGCTGTCCCACGTGCCACCGTGGTGTGAGTCGATCCTCGGCGTGAAAGATGAGCCAGTGCAGGGCAAAGAGGTTCCTCTGGAATGGACTGAGACATCTGGGGGACTCTTGGAATGGTGGTACGACCATGGAGTTCCTCTCGCCTTTCCTGTTGAGAGTGCCTCCTCTTGAGTTGTGACGGGAACGCCGGGAATTCGTTCCCGTTGAAAGCAGGGAAAGGATCCCTCATCTCGAGCTACGAGGGGGAAACGGGGCTCCTCGGGATGTGGGCGGGACCATCGTGCTTCCTCTCGAGTGGACACGGGTATGTCGGTGAACTTCTTGAGTTGCAGCAAGGGTGTGAAAGACCCTTTCGAAGTTCCAGAGGTTAGGTGTCATTAGTCTCCAGACGCCTCATCGGAAATAGGCCTCATCTCGCCTGGAAGGGAGAACTTCCTGGATTTTCTCGAGGTGCGGCAGGTGTTCTCGAGTTACGACGGGTACCACAGGGACCCGCCCTGATGGCCTCAGGAGAGGCCAGTCCCCATGCGAGTTGCTAGGGGGCCTCCCGGGATTCCTCTCCAGTCGATACCGGGGCCAAAAACCTTGTGTGGAGTCAGGGCCAGAACCGAGGATTCCTCTCAGGGGCTGACATGGATCTTTGGGTACTTCTAGAGTCTCCCCAGGGGAGCCAGGCCTCGTCTCGAGTGGGGGCATGCACGTGCGCTTTCCTTCCAGGCTGTAGCAGCAATGTCACGCTTCCCGTCGCGTGGATCAAATGATCTGTGGTTTTCCCTCGAGGCTTTCCCTCGAGGCTTTCCCACAGGGCTGTCCCATGTGCCACCGTGGTGTGAGTCGATCCTCGGAGTGAAAGATGAGCCAGTGCAGGGCAAAGAGGTTCCTCTGGAATTGACTGAGACATCTGGGGGACTCTTGGAATGGTGGTACGACCATGGAGTTCCTCTCGCCTTTCCTGTTGAGAGTGCCTCCTCTTGAGATGCGACGGGAACGCTGGGAATTCTTTCCCGTTGAAAGCAGGGAAAGGATCCCTCATGTCGAGCTACGAGGGGGAAACGGGGCTCCTCTGGATGTGGGCGGGACCATCGTGCTTCCTCTCGAGTGGAGACGGGTATGGCGGTGAACTTCTTGAGTTGCAGCAAGGGTGTGAAAGACCCTTTCGAAGTTCCAGAGGTTACGTGTCAGTCTCCAGACGCCTCATCGGAAATAGACCTCATCTCGCCTGGAAAGGAGAACTTCCTGGATTTTCTCGAGGTGCGGCAGGTGTTCTCGAGTTACGACTGGTACCACAGGGACCCGCCCTGATGGCCTCAGGAGAGGCCAGTCCCCATGCGTGTTGCCAGGGGGCCTCTCGGGATTCCTCTCCCGTCGATACTGGGGCCAAATACCTTGTGTGGAGTCAGGGCCGGAACCGAGGATTCCTCTCAGGGGCTGACATGGATCTTTGGGTACTTCTGGAGTCTCCCCAGGGGAGTCAGGCCTCGTCTCGAGTGGGGGCATGCACGTGCGCTTTCCTTCCAGGCTGTAGCAGCAATGTCACGCTTCCCGTCGCGTGGATCAAAGTATCTGTGGTTTTCCCTCTAGGCTTTCCCTCGATCTTTCCCACAGGGCTGTCCCACGTGCCACCGTGGTGTGAGTCGATTCTCGGCGTGAAAGATGAGCCAGTGCAGGGCAAAGAGGTTCCTCTGGAATGGACTGAGACATCTGGGGGACTCTTGGAATGGTGGTACGACCATGGAGTTCCTCTCGCCTTTCCTGTTGAGAGTGCCTCCTCTTGAGATGCGACGGGAATGCCGGGAATTCTTTCCCGTTGAAAGCAGGGAAAGGATCCCTCATCTCGAGCTACGAGGGGGAAACGGGGCTCCTCGGGATGTGGGCGGGACCATCGTGCTTTCTCTCGTGTGGAGACGGGTATGGCGGTAAACTTCTTGAGTTGCAGCAAGGGTGTGAAAGACCCTTCCGAAGTTCCAGAGGTTAGGTGTCATTAGTCTCCAGACGCCTCATCGGAAATAGGCCTCATCTCGCCTGGAAGGGAGAACTTCCTGGATTTTCTCGAGGTGCGGCAGGTGTTTTCGAGTTACGACGGGTACCACAGGGACCCGCCCTGATGGCCTCAGGAGAGGCCAGTCCCCATGCGAGTTGCTAGGGGGCCTCTCGGGATTCCTCTCCCGTCGATACCGGCGCCAAAAACCTTGTGTGGAGTCAGGCCCAGAACCGAGGATTCCTCTCAGGGGCTGACATGGATCTTTGGGTACTTCTGGAGTCTCCCCAGGGGAGTCAGGCCTCGTCTCGAGTGGGGGCATGCACGTGCGCTTTCCTTCCAGGCTGTAGCAGCAATGTCACGCTTCCCGTCGCGTGGATCAAAGGATCTGTGGTTTTCCCTCGAGGCTTTCCCTCGAGGCTTTCCCACAGGGCTGTCCCATGTGCCACCGTGGTGTGAGTCGATCCTCGGAGTGAAAGATGAGCCAGTGCAGGGCAAAGAGGTTCCTCTGGAATGGACTGAGACATCTGGGGGACTCTTGGAATGGTGGTACGACCATGGAGTTCCTCTCACCTTTCCTGTTGAGAGTGCCTCCTCTTGAGATGCGACGGGAACGCTGGGAATTCTTTCCCGTTGAAAGCAGGGAAAGGATCCCTCATGTCGAGCTACGAGGGGGAAACGGGGCTCCTCTGGATGTGGGCGGGACCATCGTGCTTCCTCTCGAGTGGAGACGGGTATGGCGGTGAACTTCTTGAGTTGCAGCAAGGGTGTGAAAGACCCTTTCGAAGTTCCAGAGGTTACGTGTCAGTCTCCAGACGCCTCATCGGAAATAGACCTCATCTCGCCTGGAAGGGAGAACTTCCTGGATTTTCTCGAGGTGCGGCAGGTGTTCTCGAGTTACGACTGGTACCACAGGGACCCGCCCTGATGGCCTCAGGAGAGGCCAGTCCCCATGCGTGTTGCCAGGGGGCCTCTCGGGATTCCTCTCCCGTCGATACTGGGGCCAAATACCTTGTGTGGAGTCAGGGCCGGAACCGAGGATTCCTCTCAGGGGCTGACATGGATCTGTGGGTACTTCTGGAGTCTCCCCAGGGGAGTCAGGCCTCGTCTCGAGTGGGGGCATGCACGTGCGCTTTCCTTCCAGGCTGTAGCAGCAATGTCACACTTCCCGTCGCGTGGTTCAAAGTATCTGTGGTTTTCCCTCTAGGCTTTCCCTCGAGGCTTTCCCACAGGGCTGTCCCACGTGCCACCGTGGTGTGAGTCGATTCTCGGCGTGAAAGATGAGCCAGTGCAGGGCAAAGAGGTTCCTCTGGAATGGACTGAGACATCTGGGGGACTCTTGGAATGGTGGTACGACCATGGAGTTCCTCTCGCCTTTCCTGTTGAGAGTGCCTCCTCTTGAGATGCGACGGGAATGCCGGGAATTCTTTCCCGTTGAAAGCAGGGAAAGGATCCCTCATCTCGAGCTCCGAGGGGGAAACGGGGCTCCTCTGGATGTGGGCGGGACCATCGTGCTTTCTCTCCTGTGGAGACGGGTATGGCGGTAAACTTCTTGAGTTGCAGCAAGGGTGTGAAAGACCCTTTCGAAGTTCCAGAGTTTGGGTGTCATTAGTCTCCAGACGCCTCATAGGAAATAGGCCTCATCTCGCCTGGAAGGGAGAACTTCCTGGATTTTCTCGAGTTGCGGCAGGTGTTCTCGAGTTACGACGGGGACCTCAGGGACCCGCCCTGGTGGCCTCAGGAGAGGCCAGTCCCCATGCGAGTTGCTAGGGGGCCTCTCGGGATTCCTCTCCCGTCGATACCGGGGCCAAAAACCTTGTGTGGAGTCAGGGCCGGAACCGAGGATTCCTCTCAGGGGCTGACATGGATCTTTGGGTACTTCTGGAGTCTCCCCAGGGGAGTCAGGCCTCGTCTCGAGTGGGGGCATGCACGTGCGCTTTCCTTCCAGGCTGTAGCAGCAATGTCACGCTTCCCGTCGCGTGGATCAAAGGATCTGTGGTTTTCCCTCGAGGCTTTCCCTCGAGGCTTTCCCACAGGGCTGTCCCACGTGCCACCGTGGTGTGAGTCGATCCTCGGCGTGAAAGATGAGCCAGTGCAGGGCAAAGAGGTTCCTCTGGAATGGACTGAGACATCTGGGGGACTCTTGGAATGGTGGTACGACCATGGAGTTCCTCTCGCCTTTCCTGTTGAGAGTGCCTCCTCTTGAGATGCGACGGGAACGCCGGGAATTCTTTCCCGTTGAAAGCAGGGAAAGGATCCCTCATCTCGAGCTACGAGGGGGAAACGGGGCTCCTCGGGATGTGGGCGGGACCATCGTGCTTCCTCTCGAGTGGACACGGGTATGTCGGTGAACTTCTTGAGTTGCAGCAAGGGTGTGATAGACCCTTCCGAAGTTCCAGAGGTTAGGTGTCATTAGTCTCCAGACGCCTCATCGGAAATAGGCCTCATCTCGCCTGGAAGGGAGAACTTCCTGGATTTTCTCGAGGTGCGGCAGGTGTTTTCGAGTTACGACGGGTACCACAGGGACCCGCCCTGATGGCCTCAGGAGAGGCCAGTCCCCATGCGAGTTGCTAGGGGGCCTCTCGGGATTCCTCTCCCGTCGATACCGGCGCCAAAAACCTTGTGTGGAGTCAGGGCCAGAACCGAGGATTCCTCTCAGGGGCTGACATGGATCTTTGGGTACTTCTGGAGTCTCCCCAGGGGAGTCAGGCCTCGTCTCGAGTGGGGGCATGCACGTGCGCTTTCCTTCCAGGCTGTAGCAGCAATGTCACGCTTCCCGTCGCGTGGATCAAAGGATCTGCGGTTTTCCCTCGAGGCTTTCCCTCGAGGCTTTCCCACAGGGCTGTCCCACGTGCCACCGTGGTGTGAGTCGATCCTCGGCGCGAAAGATGAGCCAGTGCAGGGCAAAGAGGTTCCTCTGGAATGGACTGAGACATCTGGGGGACTCTTGGAATGGTGGTACGACCATGGAGTTCCTCTCGCCTTTCCTGTTGAGAGTGCCTCCTCTTGAGATGCGACGGGAACGCCGGGAATTCTTTCCCGTTGAAAGCAGGGAAAGGATCCCTCATCTCGAGCTCCGAGGGGGAAATGGGGCTCCTCTGGATGTGGGCGGGACCATCGTGCTTCCTCCCGAGTGGACACGGGTATGGCGGTGAACTTCTTGAGTTGCAGCAAGGGTGTGAAAAACCCTTTCGAAGTTCCAGAGGTTAGGTGTCATTAGTCTGCAGACGCCTCATCGGAAATAGGCCTCATCTCGCCTGGAAGGGAGAACTTCCTGGATTTTCTCGAGTTGCGGCAGGTGTTCTCGAGTTACGACGGGGACCTCAGGGACCCGCCCTGGTGGCCTCAGGAGAGGCCAGTCCCCATGCGAGTTGCTAGGGGGCCTCTCGGGATTCCTCTCCCGTCGATACCGGGGCCAAAAGCCTTGTGTGGAGTCAGGGCCGGAACCGAGCATTCCTCTCAGGGGTGACATGGATCTTTGGGTACTTCTGGAGTCTCCCCAGGGGAGTCAGGCCTCGTCTCGAGTGGGGGCATGCACGTGCGCTTTCCTTCCAGGCTGTAGCAGCAATGTCACGCTTCCCGTCGCGTGTATCAAAGGATCTGTGGTTTTCCCTCGAGGCTTTCCCTCGAGGCTTTCCCACAGGGCTGTCCCACGTGCCACCGTGGTGTGAGTCGATCCTCGGCGTGAAAGATGAGCCAGTGCAGGGCAAAGAGGTTCCTCTGGAATGGACTGAGACATCTGGGGGACTCTTGGAATGGTGGTACGACCATGGAGTTCCTCTCGCCTTTCCTGTTGAGAGTGCCTCCTCTTTGGATGCGACGGGAACGCCGGGAATTCTTTCCCGTTGAAAGCAGGGAAAGGATCCCTCATCTCGAGCTACGAGGGGGAAACGGGGCTCCTCTGGATGTGGGCGGGACCATCGTGCTTCCTCTCGAGTGGACACGGGTATGGCGGTGAACTTCTTGAGTTGCAGCAAGGGTGTGAAAGACCCTTTCGAAATTCCAGAGGTTAGGTGTCATTAGTCTCCAGACGCCTCATCGGAAATAGGCCTCATCTCGCCTGGAAGGGAGAACTTCCTGGATATTCTCGATTTGCGGCAGGTGTTCTCGAGTTATGACGGGGACCTCAGGGACCCGCCCTGGTGGCCTCAGGAGAGGCCAGTCCCCATGCGAGTTGCTAGGGGGCCTCTCGGGATTCCTCTCCCGTCGATACCGGGGCCAAAAACCTTGTGTGGAGTCAGGGCCGGAACCGAGGATTCCTCTCAGGGGTGACATGGATCTTTGGGCACTTCTGGAGTCTCCCCAGGGGAGTCAGGCCTCGTCTCGAGTGGGGACATGCACGTGCGCTTTCCTTCCAGGCTGTAGCAGCAATGTCACGCTTCCCGTCGCGTGCATCAAAGGATCTGTGGTTTTCCCTCGAGGCTTTCCCTCGAGGCTTTCCCACAGGGCTGTCCCACGTGCCACCGTGGTGTGAGTCGATCCTCGGCGTGAAAGATGAGCCAGTGCAGGGCAAAGAGGTTCCTCTGGAATGGACTGAGACATCTGGGGGACTCTTGGAATGGTGGTACGACCATGGAGTTCCTCTCGCCTTTCCTGTTGAGAGTGCCTCCTCTTGAGATGCGACGGGAACGCCGGGAATTCTTTCCCCTTGAAAGCAGGGAAAGGATCCCTCATCTCGAGCTCCGAGGGGGAAACGGGGCTCCTCTGGATGTGGGCGGGACCATCGTGCTTCCTCTCGAGTGGAGACGGGTATGGCGGTGAACTTCTTGAGTTGCAGCAAGGGTGTGAAAGACCCTTTCGACGCTCCAGAGGTTAGGTGTCATTAGTCTCCAGACGCCTCATCGGAAATAGGCCTCATCTCGCCTGGAAGGTAGAACTTCCTGGATTTTCTCGAGTTGCGGCAGGTGTTCTCGAGTTACGACGGGGACCTCAGGGACCCGCCCTGGTGGCCTCAGGAGAGGCCAGTCCCCATGCGAGTTGCTAGGGGGCCTCTCGGGATTCCTCTCCCGTCGATACCGGGGCCAAAAACCTTGTGTGGAGTCAGGGCCGGAACCGAGGATTCCTCTCAGGGGCTGACATGGATCTTTGGGTACTTCTGGAGTCTCCCCAGGGGAGTCAGGCCTCGTCTCGAGTGGGGGCATGCACGTGCGCTTTCCTTCCAGGCTGTAGCAGCAATGTCACGCTTCCCGTCGCGTGCATCAAAGGATCTGTGGTTTTCCCTCGAGGCTTTCCCTCGAGGCTTTCCAGAAGGGCTGTCCCACGTGCCACCGTGGTGTGAGTCGATCCTCGGCGTGAAAGATGAGCCAGTGCAGGGCAAAGAGGTTCCTCTGGAATGGACTGAGACATCTGGGCGACTCTTGGAATGGTGGTACGACCATGGAGTTCCTCTCGCCTTTCCTGTTGAGAGTGCCTCCTCTTGAGATGCGACGGGAACGCCGGGAATTCTTTCCCGTTGAAAGCAGGGAAAGGATCCCTCATCTCGAGCTACGAGGGTGAAACGGGGCTCCTCTGGATGTGGGCGGGACCATCGTGCTTCCTCTCGAGTGGACACGGGTATGGCGCTGAACTTCTTGAGTTGCAGCAAGGGTGTGAAAGAACCTTTCGAAGTTCCAGAGGTTAGGTGTCATTAGTCTCCAGACGCCTCATCGGAAATAGGCCTCATCTCGCCTGGAAGGGAGAACTTCCTGGATTTTCTCGATTTGCGGCAGGTGTTCTCGAGTTACGACGGGGACCTCAGGGACCCGCCCTGGTGGCCTCAGGAGAGGCCAGTCCCCATGCGAGTTGCTAGGGGGCCTCTCGGGATTCCTCTCCCGTCGATACCGGGGCCAAAAACCTTGTGTGGAGTCAAGGCCGGAACCGAGGATTCCTCTCAGGGGCTGACATGGATCTTTGGGTACTTCTGGAGTCTCCCCAGGGGAGTCAGGCCTCGTCTCCAGTGGGGGCATGCACGTGCGCTTTCCTTCCAGGCTGTAGCAGCAATGTCACACTTCCCGTCGCGTGGATCAAAGGATCTGTGGTTTTCCCTCGAGGCTTTCCCTCGAGGCTTTCCCACAGGGCTGTCCCACGTGCCACCGTGGTGTGAGTCGATCCTCGGCGTGGAAGATGAGCCAGTGCAGGGCAAAGAGGTTCCTCTGGAATGGACTGAGACATCTGGGGGACTCTTGGAATGGTGGTACGACCCTGGAGTTCCTCTCGACTTTCCTGTTGAGAGTGCCTCCTCTTGAGATGCGACGGGAACGCCGGGAATTCTTTCCCGTTGAAAGCAGGGAAAGGATCCCACATCTCGAGCTCCGAGGGGGAAACGGGGCTCCTCTGGATGTGGGCGGGACCATCGTGCTTCCTCTCGAGTGGAGACGGGTATGGCGGTGAACTTCTTGAGTTGCAGCAAGGGTGTGAAAGACCCTTTCGAAGTTCCAGAGGTTAGGTGTCATTAGTCTCCAGACGCCTCATCGGAAATACGCCTCATCTCGCCTGGAAGGGAGAACTTCCTGGATTTTCTCGAGTTGCGGCAGGTGTTCTCGAGTAATGACGGGGACCTCAGGGACACGCCCTGGTGGCCTCAGGAGAGGCCAGTCCCCATGCGAGTTGCTAGGGGGCCTCTCGGGATTCCTCTCCCGTCGATACCGGGGCCAAAAACCTTGTGTGGAGTCAGGGCCGGAACCGAGGATTCCTCTCAGTGGTGATATGGATCTTTGGGTACTTCTGGAGTCTCCCCAGGGGAGTCAGGCCTCGTCTCGAGTGGGGGCATGCACGTGCGCTTTCCTTCCAGGCTGTAGCAGCAATGTCACGCTTCCCGTCGCGTGCATCAAAGGATCTGTGGTTTTCCCTCGAGGCTTTCCCTCAAGGCTTTCCCGCAGGGCTGTCCCACGTTCCACCGTGTTGTGAGTCGATCCTCGGCGTGAAAGATGAGCCAGTGCAGGGCAAAGAGGTTCCTCTGGAATGGACTGAGACATCTGGGGGACTCTTGGAATGGTGGTACGACCATGGAGTTCCTCTCGCCTGTCCTGTTGAGAGTGCCTCCTCTTGAGATGCGACGGTAACGCCGGGAATTCTTTCCCGTTGAAAGCAGGGAAAGGATCCCTCATCTCGAGCTACGAGGGGGAAACGGGGCTCCTCTGGATGTGGGTGGGACCATCGTGCTTCCTCTTGAGTGGAGACGGGTATGGCGGTGAACTTCTTGAGTTGCAGCAAGGGTGTGAAAGACCCTTTCGAAGTTCCAGAGGTTACGTGTCAGTCTCCAGATGCCTCATCGGAAATAGACCTCATCTCGCCTGGAAGGGAGAACTTCCTGGATTTTCTCGAGGTGCGGCAGGTGTTCTCGAGTTATGACGGGGACCTCAGGGACCCGCCCTGGTGGCCTCAAGAACAGCCAGTCCCCATGCGAGTTGCTAGGGGGCCTCTCGGGATTCCTCTCCCGTCGATTCCGGGGCCAAAAACCTTGTGTGGAGTCAGGGCCGGAACCGAGGATTCCTCTCAGGGGCTGACATGGATCTTTGGGTACTTCTGGAGTCTCCCCAGGGGAGTCAGGCCTCGTCTCGATTGGGGGCATGCACGTGTGCTTTCCTTCCAGGCTGTAGCAGCAATGTCACGCTTCCCGTCGCGTGGATCAAAGGATCTGTGGTTTTCCCTCGAGGCTTTCCCTCGAGGCTTTCCCACAGGGCTGTCCCACGTGCCAGCGTGGTGTGAGTCGATCCTCGGCATGAAAGATGAGCCAGTGCAGGGCAAAGAGGTTCCTCTGGAATGGACTCAGATATCTGGGGGACTCTTGGAATGGTGGTACGACCATGGAGTTCCTCTCGCCTTTCCTGTTGAGAGTGCCTCCTCTTGAGATGCGACGGGAATGCCGGGAATTCTTTCCCGTTGAAAGCAGGGAAAGGATCCCTCATCTCTAGCTACGAGGGGGAAACGGGGCTCCTCTGGATGTGGGCAGGACCATCGTGCTTCCTCTCGAGTGGAGACGGGTATGGCGGTGAACTTCTTGAGTTGCAGCAAGTGTGTGAAAGACCCTTTCGAAGTTCCAGAGGTTAGGTGTCATTAGTCTCCAGACGCCTCATCGGAAATAGGCCTCATCTCGCCTGCAAGGGAGAACTTCCTTGATTTTCTCGAGTTGCGGTAGGTGTTCTCGAGTTACGACGGGGACCTCAGGGACCCGCCCTGGTTGCCTCAAGAGGCCAGTCCCCATGCGATTTGATACGGGGCCTCTCGGGATTCCTCTCCCGTCGATACCGGGGCAAAAAACCTTGTGTGGAGTCAGGGCCGGAACCGAGGATTCCTCTCAGGGGCTGACATGGATCTTTGGGTACTTCTGGAGTCTCCCCAGGGGAGTCAGGCCTCGCCTCGAGTGGGGGCATGCACGTGCGCTTTCCTTCCAGGCTGTAGCAGCAATGTCACGCTTCCCGTCGCGTGGATCAAAGGATCTGTGGTTTTCCCTCGAGGCTTTCCCACAGGGCTGTCCCACGTGCCACCGTGGTGTGAGTCGATCCTCGGCGTGAAAGATGAGCCAGTGCAGGGCAAAGAGGTTCCTCTGGAATGGACTGAGACATCTGGGGGACTCTTGGAATGGTGGTACGACCATGGAGTTCCTCTCGCCTTTCCTGTTGAGAGTGCCTCCTCTTGAGATGCGACGGGAACGCCGGGAATACTTTCCCGTTGAAAGCAGGGAAAGGATCCCTCATCTCGAGCTACGAGGGGGAAACGGGGCTCCTCTGGATGTGGGCGGGACCATCGTGCTTCCTCTCGAGTGGACACGGGTATGGCGGTGAACTTCTTGAGTTGCAGCAAGGTTGTGAAAGACCCTTTCGAAGTTCCAGAGGTTAGGTGTCATTAGTCTCCAGACGCCTCATCGGAAATAGGCCTCATCTCGCCTGGAAGGGAGAACTTCCTGGATTTTCTCGAGTTGCGGCAGGTGTTCTCGAGTTACGACGGGGACCTCAGGGACCCGCTCTGGTGGCCTCAGGAGAGGCCAGTCCCCATGCGAGTTGCTAGGGGGCCTATCGGGATTCCTCTCCCGTCGATACCGGGGCCAAAAACCTTGTGTGCAGTCAGGGCCGAAACCGAGGATTCCTCTCAGGGGCTGACATGGATCTTTGGGTACTTCTGGAGTATCCCCAGGGGAGTCAAGCCTCGTCTCGAGTGGGGGCATGCACGTGCGCTTTCCTTCCAGGCTGTAGCAGCAATATCACGCTTTCCGTCGCGTGGATCAAAGGATCTGTGGTTTTCCCTCGAGGCTTTCCCACAGGGCTGTCCCACGTGCCACCGTGGTGTGAGTCGATCCTTGGCGTGAAAGATGAGCCAGTGCAGGGCAAAGAGGTTCCTCTGGAATGGACTGAGACATCTGGGGGACTCTTGGAATGGTGGTACGACCATGGAGTTCCTCTCGCCTTTCCTGTTGAGAGTGCCTCCTCTTGAGATGCGACGGGAACGCCGGGAATTCTTTCCCGTTGAAAGCAGGGAAAGGATCCCTCATCTCGAGCTACGAGGGGGAAACGGGGCTCCTCTGGATGTGGGCAGGACCATCGTGCTTCCTCTCGAGTGGAGACGCATATGGCGGTGAACTTCTTGAGTTGCAGCAAGGGTGTGAAAGACCCTTTCGAAGTTCCAGAGTTTAGGTGTCATTAGTCTCCAGACGCCTCATCGGAAATAGGCCTCATCTCGCCTGGAAGGGAGAACTTCCTGGATTTTCTCGAGTTGCGGCAGGTGTTCTCGAGTTACGACGGGGACCTCAGGGACCCGCCCTGGTGGCCTCAGGAGAGGCCAGTCCCCATGGGAGTTGCTAGGGGGCCTCTCGGGATTCCTCTCCCGTCGATACCGGGGCCAAAAACCTTGTGTGGAGTCAGGGCCGGAACCGAGGATTCCTCTCAGGGGCTGACATGGATCTTTGGGTACTTCTGGAGTCTCCCCAAGGGAGTCAGGGCTCGTCTCGAGTTGGGGCATGCACGTGCGCTTTCCTTCCAGGCTGTAGCAGCAATGTCACGCTTCCCGTCGCATGGATCAAAGGATCTGTGGTTTTCCCTCGAGGCTTTCCCTCGAGGCTTTCCCACAGGGCTGTCCCACGTGCCACCGTGGTGTGAGTCGATCCTCGGCGTGAAAGATGAGCCTGTGCAGGGCAAAGAGGTTCCTCTGGAATGGACTGAGACATCTGGGGGACTCGTGGAATGGTGGTACGACCATGTAGTTCCTCTCGCCTTTCCTGTTGAGAGTGCCACCTCTTGAGATGCGATGAGAACGCCGGGAATTCTTTCCCGTTGAAAGCAGGGAAAAGATCCCTCATTTCGAGCCACGAGGGGGAAACGGGGCTCCTCTAGATGTGGGCGGGACCATCGTGCTTCCTCTCGAGTGGAGACGGGTATGGCGGTGAACTTCTTGAGTTGCAGCAAGGGTGTGAAAGACCCTTTCGAAGT
This sequence comes from Capricornis sumatraensis, assembly GCF_032405125.1. NCBI lineage: Eukaryota > Metazoa > Chordata > Mammalia > Artiodactyla > Bovidae > Capricornis > Capricornis sumatraensis. Next base: position 7,389,910 of record NW_027184612.1, read on the forward strand.
CCCAGAGGTTAGGTGTCATTAGTCTCCAGACGCCTCATCGGAAATAGGCCTCATCTCGCCTGGAAGGGAGAACTTCCAGGATTTTCTCGAGTTGCGGCAGGTGTTCTCGAGTTACAACGGGGACCTCAGGGACCCGCCCTGGTGGCCTCAGGAGAGGCCAGTCCCCATGCGAGTTGCTAGGGGGCCTCTCGGGATTCCTCTCCCGTCGATACCGGGGTCAAAAACCTTGTGTGGAGTCAGGGCCGGAACCGAGGATTCCTCTCAGGGGCTGACATGGATCTTTGGCTACTTCTGGAGTCTCCCCAGGGGAGTCAGGCCTCGTATCGAGTGGGGGCATGCACGTGCGCTTTCCTTCCAGGCTGTAGCAGCAATGTCACGCTTCCCGTGGCGTGGATCAAAGGATCTGTGGTTTTCCCTCGAGGCTTTCCCACAGGGCTGTCCCACCTGCCACCGTGGTGTGAGTCGATCCTCGGCGTGAAAGATGAGCCAGTGCAGTGCAAAGAGGTTCCTCTGGAATGGACTGAGACATATGGGGGACTCTTGGAATGGTGGTACGATCATGGAGTACCTCTCGCCTTTCCTGTTGAGAGTGCCTCCTCTTGAGATGCGACGGGAACGCCGGGAATTCTTTCCCGTTGAAAGCAGGGAAAGGATCCCTCATCTCGAGCTACGAGGGGGAAACGGGGCTCCTCTGGATGTGGGCGGGACCATCGTGCTTCCTCTCGAGTGGAGACGGGTATGGCGGTGAACTTCTTGAGTTGCAGCAAGGGTGTGAAAGGCCCTTTCGAATTTCCAGAGGTTAGGTGTCATTAGTCTCCAGACGCCTCATCGGAAATAGGCCTCATCTCGCCTGGAAGGGAGAACTTCCTGGATTTTCTCGAGTTGCGGCAGGTGTTCTCGAGTTACGACGGGGACCTCAGGGACCCGCCCTGGTGGCCTCAGGAGAGGCCAGTCCCCATGCGAGGTGCTAGGGGGCCTCTCGGGATTCCTCTCCCGTCGATACCGGGGCCAAAAACCTTGTGTGGAGTCAGGGCCGGAACCGAGGATTCCTCTCAGGGGCTGACATGGATCTTTGGGTACTTCTGGAGTCTCCCCAGGGGAGTCAGGCCTCGTCTCGAGTGGGGGCATGCACGTGCACTTTCCTTCCATGCTGTAGCAGCAATGTCACGCTTCCCGTGGCGTGGATCAAAGGATCTGTGGTTTTCCTCGAGGCTTTCCCACAGGGCTGTCCCACGTGCCACCGTGGTGTGAGTCGATCCTCGGCGTGAAAGATGAGCCAGTGCAGGGCAAAGAGGTTCCTCTGGAATGGACTGAGACATTTGGGGGACTCTTGGAATGGTGGTACGACCATGGAGTTCCTCTCGCCTTTCCTGTTGAGAGTGCCTCCTCTTGAGATGCGACGGGAACGCCGGGAATTCTTTCCCGTTGAAAGCAGGGAAAGGATCCCTCATCTTGAGCTCCGAGGGGGAAACGGGGCTCCTCTGGATGTGGGCGGGACCATCGTGCTTCCTCTCGAGTGGAGACGGGTATGGCGGTGAACTTCTTGAGTTGCAGCAAGGGTGTGAAAGACCCTTTCGAAGTTCGAGAGGTTAGGTGTCATTAGTCTCCAGACGCCTCATCGGAAATAGGCCTCATCTCGCCTGGAAGGGAGAACTTCCTGGATTTTCTCGAGTTGCGGCAGGTGTTCTCGAGTTACGACGGGGACCTCAGGGACCCGCCCTGGTGGCCTCAGGAGAGGCCAGTCCCCATGCGAGGTGCTAGGGGGCCTCTCGGAATTCCTCTCCCGTCGATACCGGGGCCAAAAACCTTTTGTGCAGTCAGGGCCGGAACCGAGGATTCCTCTCAGGGGCTGACATGGATCTTTGGGTACTTCTGGAGTCTCCCCAGGGGAGTCAGGCCTCGTCTCGAGTGGGGGCATGCACGTGCGCTTTCCTTCCAGGCTGTAGCAGCAATGTCACGCTTCCTGTCGCGTGGATCAAAGGATCTGTGGTTTTCCCTCGAGGCTTTCCCTCGAGGCTTTCCCACAGGGCTGTCCCACGTGCCACCGTGGTGTGAGTCGATCCTCGGCGTGAAAGATGAGGCAGTGCAGGGCAAAGAGGTTCCTCTGGAATGGACTGAGACATCTTGGGGACTCCTTGAATGGTGGTACGACCATGGAGTTCCTCTCGCCTTTCCTGTTGAGAGTGCCTCCACTTGAGATGCGACGGGAACGCCGGGAATTCTTTCCCGTCTAAAGCAGGGAAAGGTTCCCTCATCTCGAGATACGAGGGGGAAACGGGGCTCCTCTGGATGTGGCGGGACCATCGTGCTTCCTCTCGAGTGGAGACGGGTATGGCGGTGAACTTCTTGAGTTGCAGCAAGGGTGTGAAAGACCCTTTCGAAGTTCCAGAGGTTAGGTGTCATTAGTCTCCAGACGCCTCATCGGAAATAGGCCTCATCTCGCCTGAAAGGGAGAACTTCCTGGATTTTCTCGAGTTGCGGCAGGTGTTCTCGAGTTACGACGGGGACCTCAGGGACCCGCCCTGGTTGCCTCAGGAGAGGCCAGTCCCCATGCGAGTTGCTAGGGGGCCTCTCGGGATTCCTCTCCCGTCGATACCGGGGCCAAAAACCTTGTGTGGAGTCAGGGCCGGAACCGAGGATTCCTCTCAGGGGCTGACATGGATCTTTGGGTACTTCTGGAGTCTCCCCAGGGGAGTCAGACCTCGTCTCGAGTGGGGGCCTGCACGTGCGCTTTCCTTCCAGGCTGTAGCAGCAATGTCACGCTTCCCGAAGCGTGGATCATAGGATCTGTGGTTTTCCCTCGAGGCTTTCCCTCGAGGCTTTCCCACAGGGCTGTCCCACGTGCCACCGTGGTGTGAGTCCATCCTCGGCGTGAAAGATGAGCCAGTGCAGGGCAAAGAGGTTCCTCTGGAATGGACTGAGACATCTGGGTGACTCTTGGAATGGTGGTACGACCATGGAGTTCCTCTCGCCTTTCCTGTTGAGAGTGCCTCCTCTTGAGATGCGACGGGAACGCCGGGAATTCTTTCCCGTTGAAAGCAGGCAAAGGATCCCTCATCTCGAGCTACGAGGGGGAAACGGGGCTCCTCTGGATGTGGGCGGGACCATCCTGCTTCCTCTCGAGTGGAGACGGGTATGGACGTGAACTTCTTGAGTTGCAGCAAGGGTGTGAAAGACCCTTTCGAAGTTCCAGAGTTTAGGTGTCATTAGTCTCCAGACGCCTCATCGGAAATAGGCCTCATCTCGCCTGGAAGGGAGAACTTCCTGGATTTTCTCGAGTTGCGGCAGGTGTTCTCGAGTTACGACGGGGACCTCAGGGACCCGCCCTGGTGGCCTCAGGAGTGGCCAGTCCCCATGCGAGTTGCTAGGGGGCCTCTCGGGATTCCTCTCCCGTCGATACCGGGGCCAAAAACCTTGTGTGGAGTCAGGGCCAGAACCGAGGATTCCTCTCAGGGGCTGATATGGATCTTTGGGTACTTCTGGAGTCTCGCCAGGGGAGACAGGCCTCGTCTCGTGAGGGGGCATGCACGTGCGCTTTCCTTCCAGGCTATAGCAGCAATGTCACGCTTCCCGTCGCGTGGATCATAGGATCTGTGGTTTTCCCTCGAGGCTTTCCCTCGAGGCTTTCCCACAGGGCTGTCCCACGTGCCACCGTGGTGTGAGTCGATCCTCGGCGTGAAAGATGAGCCAGTGCAGGGCAAAGAGCTTCCTCTGGAATGGACTGAGACATCTGGGGGACTCTTGGAATGGTGGTACCACCATGGAGTTCCTCTCGCCTTTCCTGTTGAGAGTGCCTCCTCTTGAGATGCGATGGGAACGCCGGGAATTCTTTCCCGTTGAAAGCAGGCAAAGGATCCCTCATCTCGAGCTACGAGGGGGAAACGGGGCTCCTCTGGATGTGGGCGGGACCATCCTGCTTCCTCTCGAGTGGAGACGGGTATGGAAGTGAACTTCTTGAGTTGCAGCAAGGGTGTGAAAGACCCTTTCGAAATTCCAGAGGTTAGGTGTCATTAGTCTCCAGACGCCTCATCGGAAATAGGATTCTTCTCGCCTGGAAGGGAGAACTTCCTGGATTTTCTCGAGATGCGGCTGGTGTTCTCGAGTTACGACGGGGACCTCAGGGACCCGCCCTGGTGGCCTCAGGAGAGGCCAGTCCACATGCGAGTTGCTAGGGGGCCTCGCGGGATTCCTCTCCCGTCGATACCGGGGCCAAAAACCTTGTGTGGAGTCAGGGCCGGAAACGAGGATTCCTCTCAGGGGCTGACATGGATCTTTGGGTACTTCTGGAGTCTCCCCAGGGGAGTCAGGCCTCGTCTCGAGTGGGGGCATGCACGTGCGTTTTCTTTCCAGGCTGTAGCAGCAATGTCACGCTTCCCTTCGCGTGGATCAAAGGATCTGTGGTTTTCCCTCGAGGCTTTCCCACAGGGCTGTCCCACGTGCCACCGTGGTGTGAGTCGATCCTCGGCGTGAAAGATGAGCCAGTGCAGGGCAAAGAGGTTCCTCTGGAATGGACTGAGACATCTGGGGGACTCTTGGAATGGTGGTACGACCATGGAGTTCCTCTCGCCTTTCCTGTTGAGAGTGCCTCCTCTTGAGATGCGACGGGAACTCCGGGAATTCTTTCCCGTTGAAAGCAGGCAAAGGATCCCTCATCTCGAGCTACGAGGGGGAAACGGGGCTCCTCTGGATGTGGGCGGGACCATCGTGCTTCCTCTCGAGTGGAGACGGGTATGGCGGTGAACTTCTTGAGTTGCAGCAAGGGTGTGAAAGACCCTTTCAAAGTTCCAGAGGTTAGGTGTCATTAGTCTCCAGACGCCTCATCGGAAATAGGCCTCATCTCGCCTGGAAGGGAGAACTTCCTGGATTTTCTCGAGTTGCGGCAGGTGTTCTCGAGTTACGACGGGGACCTCAGGGACCCGCCCTGGTGGCCTCAGGAGAGGCCAGTCCCCATGGGAGTTGCTAGGGGGCCTCTCGGGATTCCTCTCCCGTCGATACCGGGGCCAAAAACCTTGTGTGGAGTCAGGGCCGGAACCGAGGATTCCTCTCAGGGGCTGACATGGATCTTTGGGTACTTCTGGAGTCTCCCCAAGGGAGTCAGGGCTCGTCTCGAGTTGGGGCATGCACGTGCGCTTTCCTTCCAGGCTGTAGCATCAATGTCACGCTTCCCGTCGCATGGATCAAAGGATCTGTGGTTTTCCCTCGAGGCTTTCCCTCGAGGCTTTCCCACAGGGCTGTCCCACGTGCCACCGTGGTGTGAGTCGATCCTCGGCGTGAAAGATGAGCCTGTGCAGGGCAAAGAGGTTCCTCTGGAATGGACTGAGACATCTGGGGGACTCGTGGAATGGTGGTACGACCATGTAGTTCCTCTCGCCTTTCCTGTTGAGAGTGCCACCTCTTGAGATGCGATGAGAACGCCGGGAATTCTTTCCCGTTGAAAGCAGGGAAAGGATCCCTCATTTCGAGCCACGAGGGGGAAACGGGGCTCCTCTAGATGTGGGCGGGACCATCGTGCTTCCTCTCGAGTGGAGACGGGTATGGCGGTGAACTTCTTGAGTTGCAGCAAGGGTGTGAAAGACCCTTTCGAAGTCCCAGAGGTTAGGTGTCATTAGTCTCCAGACGCCTCATCGGAAATAGGCCTCATCTCGCCTGGAAGGGAGAACTTCCAGGATTTTCTCGAGTTGCGGCAGGTGTTCTCGAGTTACAACGGGGACCTCAGGGACCCGCCCTGGTGGCCTCAGGAGAGGCCAGTCCCCATGCGAGTTGCTAGGGGGCCTCTCGGGATTCCTCTCCCGTCGATACCGGGGTCAAAAACCTTGTGTGGAGTCAGGGCCGGAACCGAGGATTCCTCTCAGGGGCTGACATGGATCTTTGGCTACTTCTGGAGTCTCCCCAGGGGAGTCAGGCCTCGTATCGAGTGGGGGCATGCACGTGCGCTTTCCTTCCAGGCTGTAGCAGCAATGTCACGCTTCCCGTGGCGTGGATCAAAGGATCTGTGGTTTTCCCTCGAGGCTTTCCCAGAGGGCTGTCCCACGTGCCACCGTGGTGTGAGTCGATCCTCGGCGTGAAAGATGAGCCAGTGCAGTGCAAAGAGGTTCCTCTGGAATGGACTGAGACATCTGGGGGACTCTTGGAATGGTGGTACGATCATGGAGTACCTCTCGCCTTTCCTGTTGAGAGTGCCTCCTCTTGAGATGCGACGGGAACGCCGGGAATTCTTTCCCGTTGAAAGCAGGGAAAGGATCCCTCATCTCGAGCTACGAGGGGGAAACGGGGCTCCTCTGGATGTGGGCGGGACCATCGTGCTTCCTCTCGAGTGGAGACGGGTATGGCGGTGAACTTCTTGAGTTGCAGCAAGGGTGTGAAAGGCCCTTTCGAATTTCCAGAGGTTAGGTGTCATTAGTCTCCAGACGCCTCATCGGAAATAGGCCTCATCTCGCCTGGAAGGGAGAACTTCCTGGATTTTCTCGAGTTGCGGCAGGTGTTCTCGAGTTACGACGGGGACCTCAGGGACCCGCCCTGGTGGCCTCAGGAGAGGCCAGTCCCCATGCGAGGTGCTAGGGGGCCTCTCGGGATTCCTCTCCCGTCGATACCGGGGCCAAAAACCTTGTGTGGAGTCAAGGCCGGAACCGAGGATTCCTCTCAGGGGCTGACATGGATCTTTGGGTACTTCTGGAGTCTCCCCAGGGGAGTCAGGCCTCGTCTCGAGTGGGGGCATGCACGTGCACTTTCCTTCCATGCTGTAGCAGCAATGTCACGCTTCCCGTGGCGTGGATCAAAGGATCTGTGGTTTTCCTCGAGGCTTTCCCACAGGGCTGTCCCACGTGCCACCGTGGTGTGAGTCGATCCTCGGCGTGAAAGATGAGCCAGTGCAGGGCAAAGAGGTTCCTCTGGAATGGACTGAGACATTTGGGGGACTCTTGGAATGGTGGTACGACCATGGAGTTCCTCTCGCCTTTCCTGTTGAGAGTGCCTCCTCTTGAGATGCGACGGGAAGGCCGGGAATTCTTTCCCGTTGAAAGCAGGGAAAGGATCCCTCATCTTGAGCTCCGAGGGGGAAACGGGGCTCCTCTGGATGTGGGCGGGACCATCGTGCTTCCTCTCGAGTGGAGACGGGTATGGCGGTGAACTTCTTGAGTTGCAGCAAGGGTGTGAAAGACCCTTTCGAAGTTCGAGAGGTTAGGTGTCATTAGTCTCCAGACGCCTCATCGGAAATAGGCCTCATCTCGCCTGGAAGGGAGAACTTCCTGGATTTTCTCGAGTTGCGGCAGGTGTTCTCGAGTTACGACGGGGACCTCAGGGACCCGCCCTGGTGGCCTCAGGAGAGGCCAGTCCCCATGCGAGGTGCTAGGGGGCCTCTCGGGATTCCTCTCCCGTCGATACCGGGGCCAAAAACCTTTTGTGCAGTCAGGGCCGGAACCGAGGATTCCTCTCAGGGGCTTATATGGATCTTTGGGTACTTCTGGAGTCTCCCCACGGCATTCAGGCCTCGTCTCGAGTGGGGGCATGCACGTGCGCTTTCCTTCCAGGCTGTAGCAGCAATGTCACGCTTCCCGTCGCGTGGATCAAAGGATCTGTGGTTTTCCCTCGAGGCTTTCCCTCGAGGCTTTCCCACAGGGCTGTCCCACGTGCCTCCGTGGTGTGAGTCGATCCTCGGCGTGAAAGATGAGCCAGTGCAGGGCAAAGAGGTTCCTCTGGAATGGACTGAGACATCTGGGGGACTCTAGGAATGGTGGTAGGACCATGGAGTTCCTCTCGCCTTTCCTGTTGAGAGTGCCTCCTCTTGAGATGCGACGGGAACGCCGGGAATTCTTTCCCGTTGAAAGCAGGGAAAGGATCCCTCATCTCGAGCTACGAGGGGGAAACGGGGCTCCTCTGGATGTGGGCGGGACCATCGTGCTTCCTCTCGAGTGGAGACGGGTATGGCGGTGAACTTCTTGAGTTGCAGCAAGGGTGTGAAAGACCCTTTCGAAATTCCAAAGGTTAGGTGTCATTAGTCTCCAGACGCCTCATCGGAAATAGGCCTCATCTCGCCTGGAAGGGAGAACTTCCTGGATTTTCTCGAGTTGCGGCAGGTGTTCTCGAGTTAAGACTGGGACCTCAGGGACCCGCCCTGGTGGCCTCAGGAGAGGCCAGTCCCCATGCGAGGTGCTAGGGGGCCTCTCGGGATTCCTCTCCCGTGGATACCGGGGCCAAAAAGCTTGTGTGGAGTCAGGGCCGGAACCGAGGATTCCTCTCAGGGGCTGACATGGATCTTTGGGTACTTCTGGAGCCTCCCCAGGGGAGTCAGGCCTCGACTCGAGTGGGGGCATGCACGTGCGCTTTCCTTCCAGGCTGTAGCAGCAATGTCACGCTTCCCGTCGCGTGGATCAAAGGATCTGTGGTATTCCCTCGAGGCTTTCCCTCGAGGCTTTCCCACAGGGCTGTCCCACGTGCCACCGTGGTGTGAGTCGATCCTCGGCGTGAAAGATTAGCCAGTGCAGGGCAAAGAGGTTCCTCTGGAATGGACTGAGACATCTGGGGGACTCTTGGAATGGTGGTACGACCATGGAGTTCCTCTCGCCTTTCCTGTTGAGAGTGCCTCCTCTTGAGATACGACGGGAACACCGGGAATTCTTTCCCGTTGAAAGCAAGGAAAGGATCCCTCATCTCGAGCTAAGAGGGGGAAACGGGGCTCCTCTGGATGTGGGCGGGACCATCGTGCTTCCTCTCGAGTGGAGACGGGTATGGCGGTGAACTTCTTGAGTTGCAGCAAGGGTGTGAAAGACCCTTTCGAAGTTCGAGAGGTTAGGTGTCATTAGTCTCCAGACGCCTCATCGGAAATAGGCCTCATCTCGCCTGGAAGGGAGAACTTCCTGGATTTTCTCGAGTTGCGGCAGGTGTTCTCGAGTTACGACGGGGACCTCAGGGACCCGCCCTGGTGGCCTCAGGAGAGGCCAGTCCCCATGCGAGGTGCTAGGGGGCCTCTCGGGATTCCTCTCCCGTCGATACCATGGCCAAAAACCTTGTGTGGAGTCAGGGTCGGAACCGAGGATTCCTCTCAGGGGCTTATATGGATCTTTGGGTACTTCTGGAGTCTCGCCAGGGGAGACAGGCCTCGTCTCGAGTGGGGGCATGCACGTGCGCTTTCCTTCCAGGCTGTAGCAGCAATGTCACGCTTCCCGGCGCGTGGATCAAAGGATCTGTGGTTTTCCCTCGAGGCTTTCCCTCGAGGCTTTCCCACAGGGCTGTCCCACGTGCCTCCGTGGTGTGAGTCGATCCTCGGCGTGAAAGATGAGCCAGTGCAGGGCAAAGAGGTTCCTCTGGAATGGACTGAGACATCTGGGGGACTCTAGGAATGGTGGTACGACCATGGAGTTCCTCTCGCCTTTCCTGTTGAGAGTGCCTCCTCTTGAGATGCGACGGGAACGCCGGGAATTCCTTCCCGTTGAAAGCAGGAAAGGATCCCTCATCTCGAGCTCCGAGAGGGAAACGGGGCTCCTCTGGATGTGGGCGGGACCATCGTGCTTCCTCTCGAGTGGAGACGGGTATGGCGGTGAACTTCTTGAGTTGCAGCAAGGGTGTGAAAGACCCTTTCGAAATTCCAAAGGTTAGGTGTCATTAGTCTCCAGACGCCTCATCGGAAATAGGCCTCATCTCGCCTGGAAGGGAGAACTTCCTGGATTTTCTCGAGTTGCGGCAGGTGTTCTCGAGTTAAGACGGGGACCTCAGGGACCCGCCCTGGTGGCCTCAGGAGAGGCCAGTCCCCATGCGAGGTGCTAGGGGGCCTCTCGGGATTCCTCTCCCGTCGATACCGGGGCCAAAAAGCTTGTGTGGAGTCAGGGCCGGAACCGAGGATTCCTCTCAGGGGCTGACATGGATCTTTGGGTACTTCTGGAGTCTCCCCAGGGGAGTCAGGCCTCGTCTCGAGTGGGGGCATGCACGTGCGCTTTCCTTCCAGGCTGTAGCAGCAATGTCACGCTTCCTGTCGCGTGGATCAAAGGATCTGTGGTTTTCCCTCGAGGCTTTCCCTCGAGGCTTTCCCACAGGGCTGTCCCACGTGCCACCGTGGTGTGAGTCGATCCTCGGCGTGAAAGATGAGGCAGTGCAGGGCAAAGAGGTTCCTCTGGAATGGACTGAGACATCTTGGGGACTCCTTGAATGGTGGTACGACCATGGAGTTCCTCTCGCCTTTCCTGTTGAGAGTGCCTCCACTTGAGATGCGACGGGAACGCCGGGAATTCTTTCCCGTCTAAAGCAGGGAAAGGTTCCCTCATCTCGAGATACGAGGGGGAAACGGGGCTCCTCTGGATGTGGCGGGACCATCGTGCTTCCTCTCGAGTGGAGACGGGTATGGCGGTGAACTTCTTGAGTTGCAGCAAGGGTGTGAAAGACCCTTTCGAAGTTCCAGAGGTTAGGTGTCATTAGTCTCCAGACGCCTCATCGGAAATAGGCCTCATCTCGCCTGAAAGGGAGAACTTCCTGGATTTTCTCGAGTTGCGGCAGGTGTTCTCGAGTTACGACGGGGACCTCAGGGACCCGCCCTGGTTGCCTCAGGAGAGGCCAGTCCCCATGCGAGTTGCTAGGGGGCCTCTCGGGATTCCTCTCCCGTCGATACCGGGGCCAAAAACCTTGTGTGGAGTCAGGGCCGGAACCGAGGATTCCTCTCAGGGGCTGACATGGATCTTTGGGTACTTCTGGAGTCTCCCCAGGGGAGTCAGACCTCGTCTCGAGTGGGGGCCTGCACGTGCGCTTTCCTTCCAGGCTGTAGCAGCAATGTCACGCTTCCCGAAGCGTGGATCATAGGATCTGTGGTTTTCCCTCGAGGCTTTCCCTCGAGGCTTTCCCACAGGGCTGTCCCACGTGCCACCGTGGTGTGAGTCCATCCTCGGCGTGAAAGATGAGCCAGTGCAGGGCAAAGAGGTTCCTCTGGAATGGACTGAGACATCTGGGGGACTCTTGGAATGGTGGTACGACCATGGAGTTCCTCTCGCCTTTCCTGTTGAGAGTGCCTCCTCTTGAGATGCGACGGGAACGCCGGGAATTCTTTCCCGTTGAAAGCAGGCAAAGGATCCCTCATCTCGAGCTACGAGGGGGAAACGGGGCTCCTCTGGATGTGGGCGGGACCATCCTGCTTCCTCTCGAGTGGAGACGGGTATGGAAGTGAACTTCTTGAGTTGCAGCAAGGGTGTGAAAGACCCTTTCGAAGTTCCAGAGTTTAGGTGTCATTAGTCTCCAGACGCCTCATAGGAAATAGGCCTCATCTCGCCTGGAAGGGAGAACTTCCTGGATTTTCTCGAGTTGCGGCAGGTGTTCTCGAGTTACGACGGGGACCTCAGGGACCCGCCCTGGTGGCCTCAGGAGTGGCCAGTCACCATGCGAGTTGCTAGGGTGCCTCTCGGGATTCCTCTCCCGTCGATACCGGGGCCAAAAACCTTGTGTGGAGTCAGGGCCGGAACCGAGGATTCCTCTCAGGGGCTGATATGGATCTTTGGGTACTTCTGGAGTCTCGCCAGGGGAGACAGGCCTCGTCTCGTGAGGGGGCATGCACGTGCACTTTCCTTCCAGGCTGTAGCAGCAATGTCACGCTTCCCGTCGCGTGGATCAAAGGATCTGTGGTTTTCCCTCGAGGCTTTCCCTCGAGGCTTTCCCACAGGGCTGTCCCACGTGGCACCGTGGTGTGAGTCGATCCTCGGCGTGAAAGATGAGCCAGTGCAGGGCAAAGAGTTTCCTCTGGAATGGACTGAGACATCTGGGGGACTCTTGGAATGGTGGTACGACCATGGAGTTCCTCTCGCCTTTCCTGTTGAGAGTGCCTCCTCTTGAGATGCGACGGGAACGCCGGGAATTTTTTCCCGTTGAAAGCAGGAAAAGGATCCCTCATCTCGAGCTACGAGGGGGAAACGGGGCTCCTCTGGATGTGGGCGGGACCATCGTGCTTCCTCTCGAGTGGAGACGGGTATGGCGGTGAACTTCTTGAGTTGCAGCAAGGGTGTGAAAGACCCTTTCGAAGTTCCAGAGTTTAGGTGTCATTAGTCTCCAGACGCCTCATCAGAAATAGGCCTCATCTCGCCTGGAAGGGAGAACTTCCTGGATTTCTCGAGTTGCGGCAAGTGTTCTCGAGTTACGACGGGGACCTCTGGGACCCGCCCTGGTGGCCTCAGGAGAGGCCAGTCCCTATGCGAGTTGCTAGGGGGCCTCTCGGGATTCCTCTCCCGTCGATACCGGGGCCAAAAACCTTGTGTGGAGTCAGGGCCGGAACCGAGGATTCCTCTCAGGGGCTGACATGGATCTTTGGGTACTTCTGGAGTCTCCCCAGGGGAGTCAGGCCTCGTCTCGAGTGGGGGCATGCACGTGCGCTTTCCTTCCAGGCTGTAGCAGCAATGTCATGCTTCCCGTCGCGTGGATCAAAGGATCTGTGGTTTTCCCTCGAGGCTTTCCCACAGGGCTGTCCCACGTGCCACCGTGGTGTGAGTCGATCCTCGGCGTGAAAGATGAGCCAGTGCGGGGCACAGAGGTTCCTCTGGAATGGACTGAGACATCTGGGGGACTCTTGGAATGGTGGTACGACCATGGAGTTCCTCTCGCCTTTCCTGTTGAGAGTGCCTCCTCTTGAGATGCGACGGGAACGCCGGGAATTCTTTCCCGTTGAAAGCAGGGAAAGGATCCCTCATCTCGAGCTACGAGGGGGAAACGGGGCTCCTCTGGATGTGGGCGGGACCATCGTGCTTCCTCTCTAGTGGAGACGGGTATTGCCGGGGTCCAGCCCCGGTGGATCCAGGGAATTCGAAGGGTGGACGGCGTTGGCGTGGAAAGACTTGTTTATTTATTAATATAAGATTAGATTAAGAAACTGTAGTGCAGTAGGAAGATTAAGTGCAGAAAGAGGGCTGAATAGCTTGGTTTACGCGGAAGACCAATAAAATTCCAGACAAGGAATTTGCACCATCTACGTTGGGCCACCAGTGCCCGCTTGAATATCTAAGGGTGCCTCGCCTTAAGCTCCCTTTCTCGCGGATCTTAATAACCAGGGCAAATAAGTAGACCTGGCGAGCCTCCGCGCCCCAGATGGAAATTCAGCCTGAAATTAAAGTAAAGAGCAGAGGGAAGAAAAGGGAGAGAAAAAGAGAGAGAGAGAGAGACACGGGGGGAGCCATATTCCCAAGACACCAGGCCGAGACTAGTCCGAGAAACTGGTCTGAGAATCTGGTCCCGTCCTTTATTGTTCAGAAGGCCTTTTATACTTTTGATAAAACATGGAGATCAATGGGTAACACAAAGTTATGCAGCGTTAGCAGTCCAGACTCTTATCAAAACCAGGCTTTTCTCTCTGCATACCTAATTGTATACACAAGTCTTAGGTAATTTACATCATCTTCCAACCAAAAGGGCCAATTAACATTTTACAGCCTTTTTTCTGATAAGGGTTTGTCAACCACAAGACTTATTTGTGTTGATCTTCCCAAGGTCTGGTGCCACTCTCGGAAAGCACGAAAGAAAGTTACATTCTTAGACAGCAAGGATACAGCAACTTATAACAAGTAGAGGGAGTGCAGTGATTTATAGCAAAAGAGAAGCAATTAACTCAAAAGTCTAGTGTTGCTAACATCAAAACTACTATGTATCTTTTTCTACATCCTGCTTACATTAACATCCTTCCAGGTGCCTAAAAGATAAAGAATAAGGAGGTCTGGCAGCAATCCTTGAGTCAACAGTGAAAACCCTCTACCAATATAATTTTTAACTCTTTAGAAAAGGCTCTGTATCTTTAACATGCTTTTAAGCTTTGTGCCTCCCGCGGTTGGGGGGCTGTAAGCAATTCACAAGCTGTAAGCTTTGTGCCTCTCGCGGTTGGGGGGCTGTAAGCAATTCACAAGCTGTAAGAAGTCTGGGGAACCTGTTAGGCAGACTAGAGAGCTATCAGAGGGGTTTAACTGAAACATCCCTTTCAAATGCAGAAGACTAAAACCCTGAATTGACTTTTTTCCAGAGAATATCAGAAAAGTGGAAAAGCAGAGCACAAAAGCCGGCAGATTTTTGCTGGGGTACATGCTTAGGAATATCCAGAGGGGTCCCTGAAGTCTGAGCACGCCTTGCGTATGTCAGCTTCCTTCCTCATGACCTTGTCACGGGCGGGATTCCTCACACTGGCTTCCGGCAACTCCCCCTTCTTTATTAGTTTTTTAAAAAAATTAGGTGCAGTTCAGTCGCGAGATTCCGAATGCTCTGCCGAAGAGTCCTGACAACACAAGGAAGCACGATTACAAGGAGCAGGATTATGGCACCCACAGCAGCATAGCTAGAGACAGTAGTCAGAAGAGTTTTTCCAGAAATGAAGTCAGAGAAGGTGTGGAAAAAGTCATTGGCTTCTCCTGCGGCGGTAAAATCTAATCGGGAGTGTTCCAAGGTCTGAATCTGATTATGAAGTTTCCCTAAATCTAAACTAATATCTGAGCTGTTCCAGACACCTAAAATATGATTTTTGACCCTCTCCCATTTAAAATCTGTCTCATTTACTTTCAGGGATGTAACACATATCCACCGGTAATCGGCATGACATGAAAGAGCCAATTTCATTTTCAGACTCTGTAATTCATTCCCAATATGCATTACTGCTTCTTCTAAGGCATCAATCCTTATTTCTAGCTTCCTATCTATAATTTCCTGGGTTGCCAGCGTTAGAGAAACATTTTTGGATACGGTGTCAACATATTGGGCAGTATACACTTGTTGAGACAATGATAATGCCGCCACAGTAACAGAAGTAATTGCGGTTATCAAAGCTGATATTCCCAAAACAAGTAAGCCCACAAACCGTCGTGTTCGCATTAAATCTTGTAGCTGTTGCAGTACAGCTAGGCCATGGTTATCATACCAATACGTGGCTACAGTTACAGGTACCATGAGATAGGGCGGACGTTTTAAAACCATGAAAGAGCAAACTTTATATTGAGGAGTTAAACAGGATGAAAGCATACATTGTTCACAAGACACTACATGGGGTCCACCTGTATAATTCAATTGTATGTTAAGTCTTTCAGAATCATTAGTGAAAAGAAAAACATAAGGAGAGGGTAGACAAGCTAAAATAGAGTAAATAGAGGTATTTTTTGGTCGGATTAAAATAATAGGGGCGGTAGCCGCAAGGGCTCTCCAAATTTCTGGCTGCCAAAAGGTTTTACCTCTAGTTATATAAGACAGCATAGGGGGAACAAATTGGTTATGATGCCGTCTGGTGGCAACTAACGGCCAAGAAATTGAATATTCTTTCCAATTATCCAATCTATTGATAAAGTCATCATCAGACTCAGGGTCTTGACCTGGATTTGGGTTGCTCCAGTCCTGAATCGCACAATTTCTTCCTCCCGGCATATTGTAATCTACTCTCGAATTATAAATACAAGATTTCCAAATCGGATATCCTGAATGATCATCTATAGTTTTCCAAATAACATCTGAGGGAGCAACATCATCACAATTTGGATATTCTGATGGAGTTTTGAGAGACAAAGACTTATAGGGGCCAAGGACCCCAGGCATACGGGCTCGTAATATCCAAGCAGACCGATCCCCTATAGATGCAAATTTAGAGGTTGGGGAATCTGTCATAACTGCTTTTGTGGAGGCTCCAACGCATCCTGTCTTGGTAAAGAAGTCTCCTGTAAGGCCAGGAGGAAAATTAAAGCAGACAGGAAAATCATCTGCTAGTCCTTTAAAGGTATAATTGAAATTAATAGGGTATTGGTCTTTTGTATAGGAAGTATAAGATCCTCCCAAAAGGCGAGGCTGGTCTGTACTAACTCGTATGGGGTCACTGTTCCAAGTAACAACTTGGAAAGTTGGAGGATCCGGGAGAAACGCCCAATATTTGGTTGGAATGGGAGCAGCGCTTACCTGGCAAGAGAGCAAGGCAAGCATGGCAATAAACACCTTTTCAGGAGAGACTGACGATCCCTGTAGGGTAGCTATCCCCTGTGCCTGGCGACAGAGAGCTTTAATCTGTCCCCAGGTGGGCAAGGAGGCTTGTTGGGTTGACTGAGCTGGGCGTCCTAATGGATTCCTGCGAGGCAAAAAATCAGGGGGTGCAATATCCTGTATCTGAAGTCGTGACATCTGTCCAGTGGGTGGCTCCGATCCGCGCCTATCCGGGATCTCCAATGTCAGCTGTCCTGGGGTCAGCGGCGTTTCCCGTGCTGGCGGAGGGAGCGGGGGAAGAGGGAGTTTCTTCCTTTTTAGAGATCGCGGTGGCGGGGGATTCTGGTATCCGGGGAGCTGAGACATGGCGAATTAGTCTGTCTGGAACCCAAATCGGAGCGTCCGCGTCCTGTGGAAAAACACAAGCATACCCTCGCCCATTGGTTAATAAGGGGTCAGGACCTTTCCATTGTCCGGAAAGAAGGTCCCTCCATTTTACTAATGGTTTTGCATTCAATTGCTCTGGGCACCAATGGCGAAGCATTGCAGTGTTTCCGGATGAATCAGCATTTAAGTTATTTATTACGAAAAGAGCATGTTGCAAAATCTGATGGGGGGAACTATATTTAAATTCCCCTTCTTTTAGTTTTTGAATATGGATTTTCAGTGTTTGATGTGCTCTTTCCACAATGGCTTGTCCTTGTGGGTTATAAGGGATGCCGGTGTTATGTTTAATTTGAAATCTTGTACAGAATTGCTGAAAAGATTTAGAAGTGTAAGCAGGAGCATTATCAGTTTTTAAAGCTTTTGGCAAGCCCAGATAGGAAAAGCATGTAAAAAGATGTTGTATTACATCTTTAACTGCTTCCCCTGTACGAGCAGTGGCAATAATAACATGAGAGAAGGTATCTACAGTTACATGAACAAAAGACAGTTTTCCAAATGAAGAGACATGGGTTACATCCATTTGCCAGAGTGCATTAGGTTTGAGACCGCGAGGGTTAACTCCCAGAGGCAAAGCATTCACGGTAGTAGGACAATGTGAACAAGAACGAACAATCTCTCGGGCAGATTCTCGAGGAATTTGAAACTGGTATCGTAAGGCAGTGGCATTTTGGTGATGAAGTGAGTGAGAAGCTCGAGCTTCTTCAAAAACAGAAGCCACTGAAATCCTGGTTAACGAATCTGCCAATTCATTGAGAGCATTTAAAGGGCCAGGCAGGCCGGAATGAGCCCGAATGTGGCCGATAAAGAACGCCCGATTTCTTTTCCATATTTGCTGCTGCAGTTTAGTTAACAAATGGAAGATAGCAGTTTTGTTTTCAGGCAAAACTGCAGTCTCAATGTGTGGAAACAGCCTGACCACATACTGAGAGTCAGAATAAAGGTTAAATTCTTTCTCCGCAAACATAACAAAGGCCTCAATAACAGCTGTGATTTCAGCCCTTTGAGCTGAAGTTTCTTGTGTTTCCAAAAGTTTTTGATGATCTCTTGTGACTATAGAGGCTCTACCGTTAGCCGATCCATCAGTAAAGACTACCTGAGCATCTGAAATAGGGAACTGTTTACACCGGACAGGAAAAATAACTGGATGGTTAGACATAAAATTTAGTAAAACATGCGAGGGTAAATGATGCAAAATTTGACCACAGTAATTCCCTATGGCAATCTGCCAGTCTTCATCAAACATTAAAAGAGCATCAAGCTGCTCCTTATTATATGGAATTACAATCTCTGATGGCTCTTTACCAAACAATTCAATGCTCCGCTTCCTTCCTTTTAGCATTAATGTGGCAATTAAACCAGGATAAGAAGCCACGACTTTTTTAGCTTGGGTAGGAAGATGGATCCATTCTAAAGGGCCGCGTTGCCACAGAACTCCCGTAGGCGCCGTTGGAGTAGCTAGGCAAAGGAACTGCCACGTCATCGTCAAATCAATTCTTTTTACATAGCTATTTGATAAGGCTGCTTCTACTTTGCCTAGGGCTTCTTGAGCCTCAGCTGTTAATTGTCTTTTTGAGGTTGGATCAGGATCCCCGCGTAAAGTGTTAAAAAGAGGTTTTAATTCGGCAGTGGTTAATTTTAAATATGGTCTAATCCAATTAATATCACCTAAGAGTTTTTGATAATCATTTAAAGTAATAAGATGGTCTTTTCTCAATTGCAGCGGGGTATGAGTCACCGTTTCCGAATTTATGACTCTTCCTAAGTAAGTTATGGGCGGATTGATTTGAATTTTTTCTGGGGCAATTTTTAGGCCTCTGTCTGTCAATGCCTGGGTCAGGTCCTGGAGCACAGTCTGCAGGTGAACTCTATCAGGATGAGCTATTAAAATATCATCCATATAGTGAATCATATACACGTGTTCATATTTAGCCCTAGTATCTTCTAGAGCGGCATTAACAAATTTTTGGCATAAAGTAGGGCTATTTTTCATTCCCTGAGGCAGAACCTTCCACTGAAACCGTAAATAAGGCTGTTTAAGATTTTCTGATGGCAGACTAAAGGCAAATCGCTTTTTATCCTCAGGATTTAAGGGAATAGTGAAAAAACAATCTTGTAAATCAATAACAATTATATTATATCCCTCTGGAACGGCTACTGGGGAAGGGAGCCCAGGCTGTAAGGCCCCCATGTCCTCCATGGTGGCATTAATAGCTCTCAAATCCTGTAAAAGTCGCCATTTACCAGATTTTTTCTTAATGACAAAAATAGGAGTGTTCCAGGGGCTATTGGAGGGCTCAATATGTCCCAATTCTAATTGTTCAAAGATTAATGCTTTAGCTGCCAGTAATTTTTCCTTATGCAGAGGCCACTGTTCTACCCACACCGGATCTTGAGATTTCCATGTGATGGGGTCGGCAGCAAAAACAATGGCCTCAATTATAAATTTGGATATCCCAATCCAGCACGTAGCTTGCGAGGAGTTGGGCAAATTGGCTCAATTATTCCTGTCTGTTGTTTACCCAATCCTTTTGATGGATCATAGCCCATCTGCAACATCTGAGAGGTCACTTTATCATCAGGGCTAAAAAGTAACACTCCCATTTGAGATAGCACGTCCCTCCCCCACAGGGTAAGGGGGAGCGAAGGAACGACATAAGGTTGGAAAGTTCCACGGGTATCCTCAAATTGCCAATCTAAAATTTTTGCACTTTTGGCTATTGTGGGGGCTCTTCCTATCCCCACCAAGTTATTTTCAGTAGTATGTGTGGGCCAGGAGCTGGGCCAGTCTTTTCCTGAAATGCAAGAAACATCTGCTCCTGTGTCTAATAACCCCACAATAGACTTGCCATTAATCAGGATAGTCTTCATAGGACGTTTCTGAGTAATTTCTGTTATCCAAAAAACCATATCACTAGACCCAAATCCTTTATCCTGCCTTTCATTTTGAGTAGCTGTGCGCCCAATTGCAGTGTGGTAAGGCAAAAGCAAAAGTTGGGCTATTCTTTGTCCCTGATGTATTTGGAAAGTTTTAGTTGGGGGTGAAATCATTATCTGGATTTCTCCTGTATAATCTGAGTCAATTACTCCAGGGATGATTGTGAGACCTTGCATAGCTAAGGAACTTCTGCCTAGTATAATTCCTACTAAACCTGTTGGTAATGGGCCTTTAACTCCTGTAGGTATTTTTTACAGTGGGGCTATCTGGTGTTAATATTGCTGAGGTGGTGGAACTGAGGTCCAGTCCTGCGCTGCCTGGGGTTGCTCTGATGAGTTCTGCGATGGGACGAAGGGAATGAATGGGTTCAGTGAGGCTGCCCCAATTGTTGTCGGGGCCTGAGGCTGGCCCCTCAATCCGTTTCCCGACTGCTGGTCGGGGCCCAAAAAGGCTCCATTTCTATGGAATTGTGACCTACATTCTTTTGCCCAGTGATATCCTTTTTGACAACGAGGGCAGAGAGATCTAGGGAGATTAGTAGGCACAGCCGGGGAGGGAGAATTCGGCAGAGAAGAACCGGCTGCTTTTTGGGGACAAGCTCGCATAAGGTGCCCTTCCCGTCCGCAAGAGAAGCAGGCCTTGGATAAACCAATATTCTGGCCTGGACTACTGGAATGACTCTTTGACGGGTTATTTCTATTTGTAAAAAAGGACTGTACTGCCTGCTGGTAAGAATTTCCCTTTATGGCTGCAGCTATGGCAATGCCCTGCATCATCGCTGGTCCTACATCTGCACATTGCCTGATATAATCTATTATTTCCCCAGTTTTTTTAATAGGACGTAAAATGGCCTGGCAGGTAGAATTAGCATTTTCAAATGCCAGTTGTTTTATCAATATACTAGCTGCCTCAGTGTTGGAAATTACTCTGTTGACTGCCTCTGCAAGTCTTGATATAAAGTCTTCATATGGCTCTTCTGGTTTTTGTTTAACATTTGAGAAGGAAGAGGTAGATTCTTTCCCTTCAGGCAACAAACACCAAGCCCCAAGGGCGCAGGCGGTTACTTGATCTAAAGTGGTTTTATCTAATCCCATTTGATCTCTAAGTGTTCCAAAATCATTAGTCCCTGCCAACATATTTTTTATAATATATCTTGGGCCATATTTTTGGTTAGCATCAGCCTGTTTTTGGGCTAGATCTTCATATTCAGTTCTCCAAAGTACATATTGACCTCCAGACAGACAAGCTTTAGCGACTGTCTTCCAGTCATGGGGTGTCATCCATCTGCCCGCTAAAGCTTCCACCAATGATACAGTGTACGGGGCTTTAGGCCCATACAAAGCACAAGCCTGTTTGAGTTCTTTAATCATTTTCATTGGAATGGGTTCCCAGTGGGGGGCTGTTCTCCCACCACTTCCACCAAATATTATGGGGAAACAAGCCTCAAGGTGGGGATCAAGTTCATCATCTGGGCTAGAGAAAACTCTTCTTCGGGGAGCTTCTAGTGGAGGCCCCTCACCCTTATAGGGAGGGGGGGGCAAGGGGTGTCCTATGTCACTTTCTTCGTACTTTGGGAATTTTTTATCCGTTCTGTGTTTAGGTCTTACGGATGTTTTATCTGGGGAATCTGGCCTTAAACTCTCAGGTGCATATAATCTGATGGGGGACATTTGTCTTGAGCCTCTGGAAGCAGAAGGCTTAATTAAGGAAATTTCTCTTGAATTTGTGGAAGCAGGTGGTCTGGTTGGGGAAGTTTTTATTAAGCTCTTTGGAGCAGATAATCTAATTGGAGAAGTTTCTCTTAAACTCCTTGGAGCATCTTTATTTAATAAAGACCAGTCCTCATCAGAATGATCTTGACTTACTTCCTCTTCCAAATCTTCCTCATCTGAAAGCTGCTCTTTTTTGTCATCTCTATCTATTACCTTTTCTTGGGCAGTCATTGCAGCTATCATTTGACTCAACTGCCGATAGTTAGGTGTAGCCTCCTTTTCATCACTCTCCTCTTCGATAGATACCTTTTTCTCTGCACTTTCCTCTTTAAGATGTACCTTTTCAGATTCAGGGGCAGGGTCTAGAGCGTCCCTAATTATATTCCATAAGGAAAAGGCGTCAGTAGGCACCTTTTGTGAGCCATGTTCAGCATGGTAAGTTTTTAGTTGTTTTCCTACTCTCTCCCAGGTGTCTAAGTTAACAGTGCCTTCTTCTGGAAACCAGGGACACTGTTCTTGTACAAAGGAAAAAAATGAATGAATATTGGATTTTTTAACTTTAATTCCTCGTTTAGTTAGTAACTGCAAGATTACTCCTGTAAAAAGCTGTCTTTCTTTTGATTCACTGTTACCCATGTCAGAAAATTAAGTCTTATAGAAAAGTCTACCTCAACAAAAAGGTTTTACCTTTGGCGAGGGGGGTTTTGTTTTCAACCCTAAGATAGCAGGTTTCTTTTCAACCTCTAGAGCACCAGGTTTCTCTTAAACCCTTGAACACTTCCCACTCCTCCTCACCCTGTCTATCCTACAGGGGGGTCCGCGGCACCCTGAGTGGGGTCCTAGCCGTCCCGAACACTCAACACTGGGGGAGTACCCGAAAGTACTCCGGGGGGAGTGATTAAGTCACTCCGGGGGGGAGCAACAGAGAGTGCTCCGGGGGGAGCAACAGAGAGTGCTCCGGGGGGAGCTACAGAGAGTGCTCCGGGGGGAGCTTTTGCTCCGAGGAACCTACCTTCGAATAGCCTGTTCCGGGCGCCACTTGCCGGGGTCCAGCCCCGGTGGATCCAGGGAATTCGAAGGGTGGACGGCGTTGGCGTGGAAAGACTTGTTTATTTATTAATATAAGATTAGATTAAGAAACTGTAGTGCAGTAGGAAGATTAAGTGGAGAAAGAGGGCTGAATAGCTTGGTTTACGCGGAAGACCAATAAAATTCCAGACAAGGAATTTGCACCATCTACGTTGGGCCACCGGTGCCCGCTTGAATATCTAAGGGTGCCTCGCCTTAAGCTCCCTTTCTCGCGGATCTTAATAACCAGGGCAAATAAGTAGACCTGGCGAGCCTCCGCGCCCCAGATGGAAATTCAGCCTGAAATTAAAGTAAAGAGCAGAGGGAAGAAAAGGGAGAGAAAAAGAGAGAGAGAGAGAGACAGGGGGGGAGCCAGATTCCCAAGAAACCAGGCCGAGACTAGTCCGAGAAACTGGTCTGAGAATCTGGTCCCGTCCTTTATTGTTCAGAAGGCCTTTTATACTTTTGATAAAACATGGAGATCAATGGGTAACACAAAGTTATGCAGCGTTAGCAGTCCAGACTCTTATCAAAACCAGGCTTTTCTCTCTGCATACCTAATTGTATACACAAGTCTTAGGTAATTTACATCATCTTCCAACCAAAAGGGCCAATTAACATTTTACAGCCTTTTTTCTGATAAGGGTTTGTCAACCACAAGACTTATTTGTGTTGATCTTCCCAAGGTCTGGTGCCACTCTCGGAAAGCACGAAAGAAAGTTACATTCTTAGACAGCAAGGATACAGCAACTTATAACAAGTAGAGGGAGTGCAGTGATTTATAGCAAAAGAGAAGCAATTAACTCAAAAGTCTAGTGTTGCTAACATCAAAACTACTATGTATCTTTTTCTACATCCTGCTTACATTAACATCCTTCCAGGTGCCTAAAAGATAAAGAATAAGGAGGTCTGGCAGCAATCCTTGAGTCAACAGTGAAAACCCTCTACCAATATAATTTTTAACTCTTTAGAAAAGGCTCTGTATCTTTAAGATGCTTTTAAGCTTTGTGCCTCCCGCGGTTGGGGGGCTGTAAGCAATTCACAAGCTGTAAGCTTTGTGCCTCTCGCGGTTGGGGGGCTGTAAGCAATTCACAAGCTGTAAGAGGTCTGGGGAACCTGTTAGGCAGACTAGAGAGCTATCAGAGGGGTTTAACTGAAACATCCCTTTCAAATGCAGAAGACTAAAACCCTGAATTGACTTTTTTCCAGAGAATATCAGAAAAGTGGAAAAGCAGAGCACAAAAGCCAGCAGATTTTTGCTGGGGTACATGCTTAGGAATATCCAGAGGGGTCCCTGAAGTCTGAGCACGCCTTGCGTATGTCAGCTTCCTTCCTCATGACCTTGTCACGGGCGGGATTCCTCACACTGGCTTCCGGCAGGGTATGGTGGTGAACTTCTTGAGTTGCAGCAAGGCTGTGAAAGACCCTTTCGAAGTTCCAGAGGTAAGGTGTCATTAGTCTCCAGACGCCTCATCGGAAATAGGCCTCATCTCGCCTGGAAGGGAGAACTTCCTGGATTTTCTCGAGTTGCGGCAGGTGTTCTCGAGTTACGACGGGGACCTCAGGGACCCGCCCTGGTGGCCTCAGGAGAGGCCAGTCCCTATGCGAGTTGCTAGGGGGACTCTCGGGATTCCTCTCCCGTCGATACCGGGGCCAAAAACCTTGTGTGGAGTCAGGGCCGGAACCGAGGATTCCTCTCAGGGGCTGACATGGATCTTTGGGTACTTCTGGAGTCTCCCCAGGGGAGTCAGGCCTCGTCTCGAGTGGGGGCATGCACGTGCACTTTCCTTCCAGGCTGTAACAGCAATGTCACGCTACCTGTCGCGTGGATCAAATGATCTGTGGTTTTCCCTCGAGGCTTTCCCACAGGGCTGTCCCACGTGCCACCGTGGTGTGAGTCGATCCTCGGCGTGAAAGATGAGCCAGTGCAGGGCAAAGAGGTTCCTCTGGAATGGACTGAGACATCTGGGGGACTCTTGGAATGGTGGTACGACCATGGAGTTCCTCTCGCCTTTCCTGTTGAGAGTGCCTCCTCTTGAGATGCGACGGGAACGCCGGGAATATTTTCCCGTTGAAAGCAGGGAAAGGATCCCTCATCTCGAGCTACGAGGGGGAAACGGGGCTCCTCTGGATGTGGGCGGGACCATCGTGCTTTCTCTCGAGTGGAGACGGGTATGGCGGTGAACTTCTTGAGTTGCAGCAAGGGTGTGAAAGACCCTTTCGAAGTTCCAGAGGTTAGGTGTCATTAGTCTCCAGACGCCTCATCGGAAATAGGCCTCATCTCGCCTGGAAGGGAGAACTTCCTGGATTTTCTCGAGTTGCGGCAGGTGTTCTCGAGTTACGACGGGGACCTCAGGGACCCGCCCTGTTGGCCTCAGGAGAGGCCAGTCCCTATGCGTGTTGCTAGGGGGCCGCTCGGGATTCCTCTCCCGTCGATACCGGGGCCAAAAACCTTGTGTGGAGACAGGGCTGGAACCGAGGATTCCTCTCAGGGACTGATATGGATCTTGGGTACTTCTGGAGTCTCGACAGGGGAGACAGGCCTAGTCTCGTGTGGGGGCATGCACGTGCACTTTCCTTCCAGGCTGTAGCAGCAATGTCACGCTTCCCGTCGCGTGGATCAAAGGATCTGTGGTTTTCCCTCGAGGCTTTCCCTCGAGGCTTTCCCACAGGGCTGTCCCACGTGCCACCGTGGTGTGAGTCGATCCTCGGCGTGAAAGATGAGCCAGTGCAGGGCAAAGAGGTTCCTCTGGAATGGACTGAGACATCTGGGGGACTCTTGGAATGGTGGTAGGACCATGGAGTTCCTCTCGCCTTTCCTGTTGAGAGTGCCTCCTCTTGAGATGCGACGGGAACGCTGGGAATTCTTTCCCGTTGAAAGCAGGGAAAGGATCCCTCATCTCGAGCTACGAGGGGGAAACGGGGATCCTCTGGATGTGGGCGGGACCATCGTGCTTCCTCTCGAGTGGAGACGGGTATGGCGGTGAACTTCTTGAGTCGCAGTAAGGGTGTGAAAGACCCTTTCGAAGTTCCAGAGGTTAGGTGTCATTAGTCTCCAGACGCCTCATCGGAAATACGCCTCATCTCGCCTGGAAGGGAGAACTTCCTGGAATTTCTCGAGTTGCGGCAGGTGCTCTCGAGTTACGACGGGAACCTCAGGGACCCGCCCTGGTGGCCTCAGGAGAGGCCAGTCCCCATGCGAGTTGCTAGGGTGCCTCTCGGGATTCCTCTCCCATCGATACCGGGGCCGAAAACTTTGTGTGGAGTCAGGGCCGGAACCGAGGATTCCTCTCAGGGGCTGACATCGATCTTTGGGTACTTCTGGAGTCTCCCCAGGGGAGTCAGGCCTCGTCTCGAGTGGGGGCATGCACGTGCGCTTTCCTTCCAGGCTGTAGCAGCAATGTCACGCTTCCCGTCGCGTGGATCAAAGGATCTGCGGTTTTCCCTCGAGGCTTTCCCTCGAGGCTTTCCCACAGGGCTGTCCCACGTGCCACCGTGGTGTGAGTCGATCCTCGGCGTGAAAGATGAGCCAGTGCAGGGCAAAGAGGTTCCTCTGGAATGGACTGAGACATCTGGGGGACTCTTGGAATGGTGGTACGACCATGGAGTTCCTCTCGCCTTTCCTGTTAAGAGTGCCTCCTCTTGAGATGCGACGGGAACGCCGGGAATTCTTTCCCGTTGAAAGCAGGGAAAGGATCCCACATCTCGAGCTACGATGGGGAAACGGGGCTCCTCTGGATGTGGGCGGGACCATCGTGTTTCCTCTCGAGTGGTGACGGGTATGGCGGTGAATTCTTGAGTTGCAGCAAGGGTGTGAAAGACCCTTTCGAAGTTCCAGAGGTTTGGTGTCATTAGTCTCCAGATGCCTCATCGGAAATAGGCCTCATCTCGCCTGGAAGGGTGAACTTCATGGATTTTCTCGAGTTGCGGCAGGTGTTCTCGAGTTACGACGGGGACCTCAGGGACCCGCCCTGGTGTCCTCAGGAGAGGCCAGTCCCCATGCGAGTTGCTAGGGGGCCTCTCGGGATTCCTCTCCCGTCGATACCGGGGACAAAAACCTTGTGTGGAGTCAGGGCCGGAACCGAGGATTCCTCTCAGAGGCTGACATGGATCTTTGGGTACTTCTGGAGTCTTCCCAGGGGAGTCAGGCCTCGTCTCGAGTGGGGGCATGCACTTGAGCTTTCCTTCCAGGCTGTAGCAGCAATGTCACGCTTCCCTTCGCGTGGATCAAAGGATCTGTGGTTTTCCCTCGAGGCTTTCCCTCGAGCCTTTCCCACAGCGCTGTCCCACGTGCCACCGTGGTGTGAGTCGATCGTGGCGTGAAAGATGAGCCAGTGCAGGGCAAAGAGGTTCCTCTGGAATGGACTGAGACATCTGGGGGACTCTTGGAATGGTGGAACGACCATGGAGTTCCTCTCGCCTTTCCTGTTGAGAGTGCCTCCTCTTGAGATGCGACGGGAACGCCGGGAATTCTTTCCCATTGAAAGCAGGGAAAGGATCCCCCATCTCGAGCTACGAGGGGGAAACGGGGCTCCTCTGGATGTGGGCGGGACCATCGTGCTTCCTCTCGAGTGGAGACGGGTATGGCGGTGAACTTCTTGAGTTGCAGCAAGTGTGTGAAAGACCCTTTCGAATTTCCAGAGGTTAGGTGTCATTAGTCTCCAGACGCCTCATCGGAAATAGGCCTCATCTCGCTTGGAAGGTAGAACTTCCTGGATTTTCTCGAGTTGCAGCAGGTGTTCTCGAGTTACGACGGGGACCACAGGGACCCGCCCTGGTGGCCTCAGGAGAGGCCAGTCCCCATGCGAGTTGCTAGGGGGCCTCTCGGGATTCCTCTCCCGTCGATACCGGGGCCAAAAACCTTGTGTGGAGTCAGGGCCGGAACCGAGGATTCCTCTCAGGGGCTGACATGGATCTTTGGGTACTTCTGGAGTCTCCCCAGGGGAGTCAGGCCTCGTCTCGAGTGGGGGCATGCACGTGCGATTTCCTTCCAGGCTGTAGCAGCAATGTCACGCTTCCCGTGGCGTGGATCAAAGGATCTGTGGTTTTCCCTCGAGGCTTTCCCACAGGGCTGTCCCACGTGCCACCGTGGTGTGAGTCGATCCTCGGCGTGAAAGATGAGCCAGTGCAGGGCAAAGAGGTTCCTCTGGAGTGGACTGAGACATCTGGGGGACTCTTGGAATGGTGGTAGGACCATGGAGTTCCTCTCGTCTTTCCTGTTGAGAGTGCCTCCTCTTGAGATGCGACGGGAACGCCGGGAATTCTTTCCCGTTGAAAGCAGGGAAAGGATCCCTCATCTCGAGCTACGAGGGGGAAACGGGGATCCTCTGGATGTGGGCGGGACCATCGTGCTTCCTCTCGAGTGGAGACGGGTATGGCGGTGAACTTCTTGAGTCGCAGTAAGGGTGTGAAAGACCCTTTCGAAGTTCCAGAGGTTAGGTGTCATTAGTCTCCAGACGCCTCATCGGAAATACGCCTCATCTCGCCTGTTAGGGAGAACTTCCTGGAATTTCTCGAGTTGCGGCAGGTGCTCTCGAGTTACGACGGGAACCTCAGGGACCCGCCCTGGTGGCCTCAGGAGAGGCCAGTCCCCATGCGAGTTGCTAGGGTGCCTCTCGGGATTCCTCTCCCGTCGATACCGGGGCCGAAAACTTTGTGTGGAGTCAGGGCCGGAACCGAGGATTCCTCTCAGGGGCTGACATCGATCTTTGGGTACTTCTGGAGTCTCCCCAGGGGAGTCAGGCCTCGTCTCGAGTGGGGGCATGCACGTGCGCTTTCCTTCCAGGCTGTAGCAGCAATGTCACGCTTCCCGTCGCGTGGATCAAAGGATCTGCGGTTTTCCCTCGAGGCTTTCCCTCGAGGCTTTCCCACAGGGCTGTCCCACGTGCCCCGTGGTGTGAGTCGATCCTCGGCGTGAAAGATGAGCCAGTGCAGGGCAAAGAGGTTCCTCTGGAATGGACTGAGACATCTGGGGGACTCTTGGAATGGTGGTACGGCAATGGAGTTCCTCTCGCCTTTCCTGTTGAGAGTGCCTCCTTTTGATATGGGACGGGAACGCCGGGAATTCGTTCCCGTTGAAAGCAGGGAAAGGATCGCTCATCTGGAGCTACGAGGGGGAAACGGGGCTCCTCTGGATGTGGGCGGGACCATCGTGCTTCCTCTCGAGTGGAGACGGGTATGGCGGTGAACTTCTTGAGTTGCAGCAAGGGTGTGAAAGACCCTTTCGAAGTTCCAGAGGTTATGTGCCATTAGTCTCCAGACGCCTCATTGGAAATAGGCCTCATCTCGCCTGGAAGCGAGAACTTCCTGGATTTTCTCGAGGTGCGGCCGGTGTTCTTGAGTTACGACGGGGACCTCAGGAACCCGCACTGGTGGCCTCAGGAGAAGCCAGTCCCCATGCGAGTTGCAAGGGGGCCTCTCGGGATTCCTCTCCCGTCGATACCGGGGCCAAAGACCTTGTGTGGAGTCAGGGCCGGAACCGAGGATTCCTCTCAGGGGCAGACATGGATCTTTGGGTACTTCTGGAGTCTCCCCAGGGGAGTCAGGCCTCGTCTCGAGTGGGGGCATGCACGTGCGCTTTCCTTCCAGGCTGTGGCAGAAATGTCACGCTTCCCGTGGCGTGGATCAAAGGATCTGTGGTTTTCCCTCGAGGCTTTCCTCGAGGCTTTCCCACAGGGCTGTCCCACGTGCCACCGTGGTGTGAGTCGATCCTCGGCGTGAAAGATGAGCCAGTGCAGGGCAAAGAGGTTCCTCTGGAATGGACTGAGACATCTGGGGGACTCTTGGAATGGTGGTACGACCATGGAGTTCCTCTCGCCTTTCCTGTTGAGAGTGCCTCCTCTTGAGATGCGACGGGAACGCCGGGAATTCTTTCCCGTTGAAAGCAGGGAAAAGATCCCTCATCTCGAGCTACGAGGGGGAAACGGGGCTCCTCTGGATGTGGGCGGGACCATCGTGCTTCCTCTCGAGTGGAGACGGGTATGGCGGTGAACTTCTTGAGTTGCAGCAAGGGTGTGAAAGACCCTTTCGAAGTTCCAGAGTTTAGGTGTCATTAGTCTCCAGACGCCTCATCGGAAATAGGCCTCATCTCGCCTGGAAGGGAGAACTTCCTGGATTTTCTCGAGTTGCGGCAGGTGTTCTCGAGTTACGACGGGGACCTCAGGGACCCGCCCTGGTGGCCTCAGGAGAGGCCAGTCCCCATGCGAGTTGCTAGGGGGCCTCTCGGTATTCCTCTCCCGTCGATACCGGGGCCAAAAACCTTGTGTGGAGTCAGGGCCGGAACCGAGGATTCCTCTCAGGGGCTGACATGGATCTTTGGGTACTTCTGGAGTCTCCCCAGGGGAGTCAGGCCTCGTCTCGAGTGGGGGCATGCACGTGCGCTTTCCTTCCAGGCTGTAGCAGCAATGTCACGCTTCCCGTCGCGTGCATCAAAGGATCTGTGGTTTTCCCTCGAGGCTTTCCCACAGGGCTGTCGCACGTTCCACTGTGGTGTGAGTCGATCCTCGGCGTGAAAGATGAGCCAGTGCAGGGCAAAGAGGTTCCTCTGGAATGGACTGAGACATCTGGGGGACTCTTGGAATGGTGGTACGACCATGGAGTTCCTCTCGCCTTTCCTGTTGAGAGTGCCTCCTCTTGAGATGCGACGGGAACGCCGGGAATTCTTTCCCGTTGAAAGCAGGGAAAGGATCCCTCATCTTGATCTACGAGGGGGAAACGGGGCTCCTCTGGATGTGGGCGGGACCATCGTGCTTCCTCTCGAGTGGAGACGGGTATGGCGGTGAACTTCTTGAGTTGCAGCAAGGGTGTGAAAGACCCTTTCGAAGTTCCAGAGGTTAGGTGTCATTAGTCTCCAGACGCCTCATCGGAAATAGGCCTCATCTCGCCTGGAAGGGAGAACTTCCTGGATTTTCTCGAGTTGCGGCAGGTGTTCTCGAGTTACGACGGTGACCTCAGGGACCCGACCTGGTGGCCTTAGGAGAGGCCAGTCCCCATGCGAGGTGCTAGGGGACCTCTTGGGGTTCCTCTCCCGTCAATTCCGGGGCCAAAAACCTTGTGTGTAGTCAGGGCCGGAACCGAGGATTCCTCTCAGGGGCTGACATGGATCTTTGGGTATTTCTGGAGTCTCCCCAGGGGAGTCAGGCCTCGTCTCGAGTGGGGGCATGCACGTGCGCTTTCCTTCCAGGCTGTAGCAGCAATGTCACGCTTCTCGTCGCGTGGATTAAAGGATCTGTGGTTTTCCCTCGAGGCTTTCCCTCGAGGCTCTCCCACAAGCCTCTCCCACGTGCCACCGTGGTGTGAGTCGATCCTCGGCGTGAAAGATGAGCCAGTGCAGGGCAAAGAGGTTCCTCTGGAATGGACTGAGACATCTGGGGGACTCTTGGAATGGTGGTACGACCATGGAGTTCCTCTCGCCTTTCCTGTTGAGAGTGCCTCCTCTTGAGATGCGACGGGAACGCCGGGAATTCTTTCCCGTTGAAAGCAGGGAAAGGATCCCTCATCTCGAGCTACGAGGGGGAAACGGGGCTCCTCTGGATTTGGGAGGGACCATCGTGCTTCCTCGCGAGTGGAGACGGGTATGGCGGTGAACTTCTTGAGTTGCAGCAAGGGTGTGAAAGACCCTTTCGAAGTTCCAGAGGTTAAGTGTCATTAGTCTCCAGACGCCTCATCGGAAATAGGCCTCATCTAGCCTGCAAGGGAGAATTTCCTGGATTTTCTCGAGTTGCAGCCGGTGTACTCGAGTTACGATGGGGACCTCAGGGACCCGCCCTGGTGGCCTCAGGAGAGGCCAGTCCCCAGGCGAGTTGCTAGGGGGCCTCTCGGGATTCCTCTCCCTTCGATACCGGGGCCAAAAACCTTGTGTGGAGTCAGGGCCGGAACCGAGGATATCTCTCATGGGCTGACATGGATCTTTGGGCACTTGTGGAGTCTCCACAGGGGAGTCAGGCCTCGTCTCGAGTAGGGGCATGCACGTGTGCTTTCCTTCCAGGCTGTAGCAGTAATGTCACGCTTCCCGTGGCCTGGATCAAAGGATCTGTGGTTTTCCCTCGAGGCTTTCCCTCGAGGCTTTCCCACAGGGCTGTCCCACGTGCCACCGTGGTGTGAGTCGATCCTCGGCGTGAAAGATGAGCCAGTGCAGGGTAAAGAGGTTCCTCTGGAATGGACTGAGACTTCTGGGGGACTCTTAGAATGGTGGTACGACCATGGAGTTCCTCTCGCCTTTCCTGTTGAGAGTGCCTCCTCTTGAGATGCGACGGGAACGCCGGGAATTCTTTCCCGTTGAAAGCAGGGAAAGGATCCCTCATCTCGAGCTACGAGGGGTAAACGGGGATCCTCTGGATGTGGGCGGGACCATCGTGCTTCCTCTCCACTGGAGACGGGTATGGCGGTGAACTTCTTGAGTCGCAGCAAGGGTGTGAAAGACCCTTTCGAAGTTCCAGAGGTTAGGTGTCATTAGTCTCCAGACGCCTCATCGGAAATAGGCCTCATCTCGCCTGGAAGGGAGAACTTCCTGGATTTTCTCGAGTTGCGGCAGGTGTTCTCGAGTTACGACGGGGACCTCAGGGACCCGCCCTGATGGCCTCAGGAGAGGCCAGGCCCATGCGAGTTGCTAGGGGGCCTCTCGGGATTCCTCTCCCGTGGATACCGGGGCCAAAATCCTTGTGTGGATTCAGGGCCGGAACCGAGGATTCCTCTCAGGGGTGACATGGATCTTTGGGTACTTGTGGAGTCTCCCCAGGGGAGTCAGGCCTCGTCTCGAGTGGGGGCATGCACGTGCGCTTTCCTTCCACGCTGTAGCAGCAATGTCACGCTTCCCGTCGCGTGGATCAAAGGATCTGTGGTTTTCCCCCGAGGCTTTCCCACAGGGCTGTCCCACGTGCCACCGTGGTGTGAGTCGATCCTCGGAGTGAAAGATGAGCCAATGCATGGCAAAGAGGTTCCTCTGGAATGGACTGAAACATCTGGGGGACTCTTGGAATGGTGGTACGACCATGGAGTTCCTCTCGCCTTTCCTGTTGAGAGTGCCTCCTCTTGAGATGCGACGGGAACGCCGGGAATTCTTTCCCGTTGAAAGCAGGGAAAGGATCCCTCATCTCGAACTCCGAGGGGGAAACGGGGCTCCTCTGGATGTGGGCGGGACCATCGTGCTTCCTCTGGAGTGGAGACGGATATGGCGGTGAACTTCTTGAGTTGCAGCAAGGGTGTGAAAGACCCTTTCGAAGTTCCATAGGTTAGGTGTCATTAGTCTCCAGACGCCTCATCGGAAATAGGCCTCATCTCGCCTGGAAGGGAGAACTTCCTGGGTTTTCTCGAGTTGCGGGAGGTGTTCTCGAGTTAAGACGGGGACCTCAGGGACCCGTCCTGGTGGCCTCAGGAGAGGCCAGTCCCCATGCGAGTTGCTAGGGGGCCTCTCGGGATTCCTCTCCCGTCGATACCGGGGCCAAAAACCTTGTGTGGAGTCAGGGCGGGAACCGAGGATTCCTCTCAGGGGTGACATGGATCTTTGGGTACTTCTGGAGTCTCCCCAGGGGAGTCAGGCCTCGTCTCGAGTGGGGGCATGCACGTGCGCTTTCCTTCCAGGCTGTAGCTGCAATGTCACGCTTCCCGTCGTGTGGATCAAAGGATCTGTGGTTTTCCCTCGAGGCTTTCCCACAGGGCTGTCCCACGTGCCACCGTGGTGTGAGTCGATCCTCGGCGTGAAAGATGAGCCAGTGCAGGGCAAAGAGCTTCCTCTCGAATGGACTGAGACATCTGGGGGACTCTTGGAATGGTGGTACGACCATGGAGTTCCTCTCGCCTTTCCTGTTGAGAGTGCCTCCGCTTGAGATGCGACGGGAACGCCGGGAATTCTTTCCCATTGAAAGCAGGGAAAGGATTCCTCATCTCGAGCTACGAGGGGGAAAGGGGGCTCCTCTGGATGTGGGCGGGAGGATCGTGCTTCCTCTCGAGTGGAGACGGGTATGGCGGTGAACTTCTTGAGTTGCAGCAAGGGTGTGAAAGACCCTTTCGAAGTTCCAGAGGTTAGGTGTCATTAGTCTCCAGACGCCTCATCGGAAATAGGCCTCATCTCGCCTGGAAGGGAGAATTTCCTGGATATTCTCGAGTTGCGGCAGGTGTTCTCGAGTTACGACGGTGACCTCAGGGACCCGCCCTGGTGGCCTCAGGAGAGGCCATTCCCCATGCGAGTTGCTAGGGGGCCTCTCGGGATTCCTCTTCTGTCGATACCGGGGCCAAAAACCTTGTGTGGAGTCAGGGCCGGATCCGAGAATTCCTCTCAGGGGCTGACATGGATCTTTGGGTACTTCTGGAGTCTCCCCAGGGGAGTCAGGCCTCGTCTCGAGTGGGGGCATGCACGTGCGCTTTCCTTACAGGCTGTAGCAGCAATGTCACGCTTCCCGTGGCGTGGATCAAAGGATCTGTGGTTTTCCCTCGAGGCTTTCCCACAGGGCTGTCCCACGTGCCACCGTGGTGTGAGTCGATCCTCGGCGTGAAAGATGAGCCAGTGCAGGGCAAAGAGCTTCCTCTCGAATGGACTGAGACATCTGGGGGACTCTTGGAATGGTGGTACGACCATGGAGTTCCTCTCGCCTTTCCTGTTGAGAGTGCCTCCGCTTGAGATGCGACGGGAACGCCGGGAATTCTTTCCCATTGAAAGCAGGGAAAGGATTCCTCATCTCGAGCTACGAGGGGGAAAGGGGGCTCCTCTGGATGTGGGCGGGAGGATCGTGCTTCCTCTCGAGTGGAGACGGGTATGGCGGTGAACTTCTTGAGTTGCAGCAAGGGTGTGAAAGACCCTTTCGAAGTTACAGAGGTTAGGTGTCATTAGTGTCCAGACGCCTCATCGGAAATAGGCCTCATCCTGCCTGGAAGGGAGAACTTCCTGGATTTTCTCGAGTTGCGGCAGGTGTTCTCGAGTTACGACGGGGACCTCAGGGACCCGCCCTGGTGGCCTCAGGAGAGGCCAGTCCCCATGCGAGTTGCTAGGGGGCCTCTCGGGATTCCTCTCCCGTCGATACCCGGGCCAAAAACCTTGTGTGGAGTCAGGGCCGGAACCGAGGATTCCTCTCAGGGGCTGATATTTAACTTTGGGTACTTCTGGAGTCTCGCCAGGGGAGACAGGCCTCATCTCGAGTGGGGGCATGCACGTGCGCTTTCCTTCCAGGCTGTAGCAGAAATGTCACGCTTCCCGAGGCGTGGATCAAAGGATCTGTGGTTTTCCCTCGAGGCTTTCCCTCGAGGCTTTCCCACAGGGCTGTCCCACGTACCACCGTGGTGTGAGTCGATCCTCGGCGTGAAAGATGAGCCAGTGCAGGGCAAAGAGGTTCCTCTGGAATGGACTGAGACACCTGGGGGACTCTTGGAATGGTGGTACGACCATGGAGTTCCTCTCGCCTTTCCTGTTGAGAGTGCCTCCTCTTGAGATGCGACGTGAACGCCGGGAATTCTATCCCGTTGAAAGCAGGGAAAGGATCCCTCATCTCGAGCTACGAGGGGGAAACGGGGCTCCTCTGGATGTGGGCGGGACCATCGTGCTTCCTCTCGAGTGGAGACGGGTGTGGCGGTGAACTTCTTGAGTTGCAGCAAGGGTGTGAAAGACCCTTTCGAAGTTCCAGAGGTTAGGTGTCATTAGTCTCCAGACGCCTCATCGGAAATAGGCCTCTTCTCGCCTGGAAGGGAGAACTTCCTGGATTTTCTCGAGTTGCGGCAGGTGTTCGCGAGTTACGACGGGGACCTCAGGGACCCGCCCTGGTGGCCTCAGCAGAGGCCAGTCCCCATGCGAGTTGCTAGGGGGCCTCTCGGGATTCCTCTCCCATCGATACCGGGGCCAAAAACCTTGTGTGGAGTCAGAGCCGGAACCGAGGATTCCTCTCAGGGGCTGATATGGATCTTTGGGTACTTCTGGAGTCTCGCCAGGGGAGACAGTCCTCGTCTCGAGTGGGGGCATGCACGTGCACTTTCCTTCCAGGCTGTAGCAGCAATGTCACGCTTCCCGTCGCGTTGATCAAAGGATCTGTGGTTTTCCCTCTTGGCTTTCCCTCGAGGCTTTCCCACAGGGCTGTCCCACGTGCCACCGTGGTGTGAGTCGATCCTCGGCGTGAAAGATGAGCCAGTGCAGGGCAAAGAGGTTCCTCTGGAAAGGACTGAGACATCTGGCGGACTCTTGAAATGGTGGTACGACCATGCAGTTCCTCTCGCCTTTCCTGTTGAGAGTGCCTCCTCTTGAGATGCGACGGGAACGCCGGGAATTCTTTCCCGTTGAAAGAAGGGAAAGGATCCCTCAACTCGAGCTAGGAGGGGGAAACGGGGCTCCTCTG
Organism: Capricornis sumatraensis; assembly: GCF_032405125.1. Classification (NCBI taxonomy): domain Eukaryota; kingdom Metazoa; phylum Chordata; class Mammalia; order Artiodactyla; family Bovidae; genus Capricornis; species Capricornis sumatraensis. The sequence goes on from NW_027184612.1 coordinate 7,425,276, forward strand.
GATGTGGGCGGGACCATCGTGCTTCCTCTCGAGTGGAGACGGGTATGGCGGTGAACTTCTTGAGTTGCAGCAAGGGTGTGAAAGACCCTTTCGAAGTTCCAGAGGTTAGGTGTCATTAGTCTCCAGACGCCTCATCGGAAATAGGCCTCATCTCGCCTGGAAGGGAGAAATTCCTGGATTTTCTCGAGTTGCGGAAGGTGCTCTCGAGTTACGACAGGGACCTCAGGGACCCGCCCTGATGGCCTCAGGAGAGGCCAGTCCCCATGCGAGTTGCTAGGGGGCCTCTCGGGATTCCTCTCCCATCGATACCGGGGCCAAAAACCTTGTGTGGAGTCAGGGCCGGAAACAAGGATTCCTCTCAGGGGCTGACATGGATCTTTGGGTACTTCTGGAGTCTCCCCAGGGGAGTCAGGCCTCGGCTCGAGTGGGGGCATGCACGTGCGCTTTCCTTCCAGGCTGTAGCAGCAATGTCACGCTTCCCGAGGCGTGGATCAAAGGATCTGTGGTTTTCCCTCGAGGCTTTCCCTCGAGGCTTTCCCACAGGGCTGTCCCTCGTGCCACCGTGGTGTGAGTCGATCCTTGGCGTGAAAGATGAGCCAGTGCAGGGCAAAGAGTTTCCTCTGGAATGGACTGAGACATCTGGGGGACTCTTGGAATGGTGGTGCGACCATGGAGTTCCTCTCGCCTTTCCTGTTGAGAGTGCCTCCTCTTGAGATGCGACAGGAACGCCGGGAATTCTTTCCCGTTGAAAGCAGGGAAAGGATCCCTCATCTCGAGCTCCGAGGGGGAAACGGGGCTCCTCTGGATGTGGGCGGGACCATCGTGCTTCCTCTCGAGTGGAGACGGGTATGGCGGTGAACGTCTTGAGTTGCAGCAAGGGTGTGAAAGACCCTTTCGAAGTTCCAGAGGTTAGGTGTCATTAGTCTCCAGACGCCTCATCGGAAATAGGCCTCATCTCGCCTGGAAGGGAGAACTTCCTGGATTTTCTCGAGTTGCGGCAGGTGTTCTCGAGTTACGACGGGGACCTCAGGGACCCGCCCTGGTGCCCTCAGGAGAGGCCAGTCCCCATGCGAGTTGCTAGGGGGCCTCTCGGGATTCCTCTCCCGTCGATACCGGGGCCAAAAACCTTGTGTGGAGTCAGGGCCCAAACCGAGGATTCCTCTCAGGGGCTGATATGGATCTTTGGGTACTTCTGGAGTCTCGCCAGGGGAGACAGGCCTCGTCTCGAGTGGGGGCATGCACGTGCACTTTCCTTCCAGGCTGTAGCAGCAATGTGACGCTTCCCGTCGCTTGGATCAAAGGATCTGTGGTTTTCCCTCGAGGCTTTCACTCGAGGCTTTCCCACAGGGCTGTCCCACGTGCCACCGTGGTGTGAGTCGATCCTCGGCGTGAAAGATGAGCCAGTGCAGGGCAAAGAGGTTCCTCTGGAATGGACTGAGACATCTGTGGGACTCTTGGAATGGTGGTACGACGATGGAGTTCCTCTCGCCTTTGCTGTTGAGAGTGTCTCCTCTTGAGATGGGACGGGAATACCGGGAATTCTTTCCCGTTGAAAGCAGGGAAAGGATCGCTCATCTCGATCTAGGAGGGGGAAACGAGGCTCCTCTGGATGTGGGCGGGACCATCGTGCTTCCTCTAGAGTGGAGACGGGTATGGCGGTGAACTTCTTGAGTTGCAGCAAGGGTGTGAAAGACCTATTCGAAGTTCCAGAGGTTAGGTGTAATTAGTCTCCAGACGCCTCATCGGAAATAGGCCTCATCTCGCCTGGAAGGGAGAACTTCCTGGATTTTCTCGAGTTGCGGCAGGTGTTCTCGAGTTACGACGGGGACCTCAGGGACCCGCCCTGGTGGCCTCAGGAGAGGCCAGTCCCCATGCGAGTTGCTAGGGTGCCTCTCGGGATTCCTCTCCCGTCGATACTGGGGCCAAAAACCTTGTGTGGAGTCAGGGCCGGAACCGAGGATTCCTCTCAGTGGCTGACATGGATCTTTGGGTACTTCTGGAGTCTCCCCAGGGGAGTCAGGCCTCGTCTCGAGTGGGGGCATGCACGTGCGCTTTCCTTCAAGGCTGTAGCAGCAATGCCACGCTTCCCGTGGCGTGAATCAAACGATCTGTGGTTATCCCTCGAGGCTTTCCCTCGAGGCTTTCCCACAGGGCTGTCCCACGTGCCACCGTGGTGTGAGTCGATCCTCGGCGTGAAAGATGAGACAGTGCAGGGCAAAGACGTTCCTCTGGAATGGACTGAGACATCTGGGGGACTCTTGGAATGGTGGTACGACCATGGAGTTCCTCTCGCCTTTCCTGTTGAGAGTGCCTCCTCTTGAGATGCGACGGGAACGCCGGGAATTCTTTCCCGTTGAAAGCAGGGAAAGGATCCCTCATCTCGAGCTACGAGGGGGAAACGGGGCTCCTCTGGATGTGGGCGGGACCATCGTGCTTCCTCTCGAGTGGAGACGGGTGTGGCGGTGAACTTCTTGAGTTGCAACAAGGGTGTGAAAGACCCTTTCGAAGTTCCAGAGGTTAGGTGTCATTAGTCTCCAGACGCCTCATCGGAAATAGGCCTCATCTCGCCTGGAAGGGGGAACTTCCTGGAATTTCTCGAGTTGTGGCAGGTGTTCTCGAGTTACGACGGGGACCTCAGGGACCCGCCCTGGTGGCCTCAGGAGAGGCCAGTCCCCATGCGAGTTGCTAGGGGGCCTCTCGGGATTCCTCTCCCGTCGATACCGGGGCCAAAAACCTTGTGTGGAGTCAGGGCCGGAACCGAGGATTCCTCTCAGGGGCTGACATGGATCTTTGGGTACTTCTGGAGTCTCCCCAGGGGAGTCAGGCCTCGTCTCGAGTCGGGGCATGCACGTGCACTTTCCTTCCAGGCTGTAGCAGCAATGTCACGCTTCCCGTGGCGTGGATCAAAGGATCTGTGGTTTTCCCTCGAGGCTTTCCCTCGAGGCTTTCCCACAGGGCTGTCCCACGTGCCACCGTGGTGTCAGTCGATCCTCGGCGTGAAAGATGAGCCAGTGCAGGGCAAAGAGATTCCTCTGGAATGGACTGAGACATCTGGGGGACTCTTGGAATGGTGGTACGACCATGGAGTTCCTCTCGCCTTTCCTGTTGAGAGTGCCTCCGCTTGAGATGCGACGGGAACGCCGGGAACTCTTTCCCATTGAAAGCAGGGAAAGGATTCCTCATCTCGAGCTACGAGGGGGAAAGGGGGCTCCTCTGGATGTGGGCGGGACGATCGTGCTTCCTCTCCAGTGGAGACGGGTATGGCGGTGAACTTCTTGAGTTGCAGCAAGGGTGTGAAAGACCCTTTCGAAGTTCCAGAGGTTAGGTGTCATTAGTCTCCAGACGCCTCATCGGAAATAGGCCTCATCCTGCCTGGAAGGGAGAACTTCCTGGATTTTCTCGAGTTGCGGCAGGTGTTCTCGAGTTACGACGGGGACCTCAGGGACCCGCCCTGGTGGCCTCAGGAGAGGCCAGTCCCCATGCGAGTTGCTAGGGGGCCTGTCGGGATTCCTCTCCCGTCGATACCCGGGCCAAAAACCTTGTGTGGAGTCAGGGCCGGAACCGAGGATTCCTCTCACGGGCTGATATGGATCTTTGGGTACTTCTGGAGTCTCGCCAGGGGAGACAGGCCCCATCTCGAGTGGGGGCATGCACGTGCGCTTTCCTTCCAGGCTGTAGCAGCAATGTCACGCTTTCCATCGCGTGGATCAAAGGATCTGTGGTTTTTCCACAGGTTTGTCCCACGTGCCACCGTGGTGTGAGTCGATCCTCGGCGTGAAAGATGAGCCAGTGCAGGGCAAAGAGGTTCCTCTGGAATGGACTGAGACATCTGGGGGACTCTTGGAATGGTGGTACGACCATGGAGTTCCTCTCGCCTTTCCTGTTGAGAGTGCCTCCTCTTGAGATGCGACGGGAACGCCGGGAATTCTTTCCCGTTGGAAGCAGGGAAAGGATCGCTCATCTCGAGCTAGGAGGGGGAAACGGGGCTCCTCTGGATGTGGGCGGGACCATCGTGCTTCCTCTAGAGTGGAGACAGGTATGGCGGTGAACTTCTTGAGTTGCAGCAAGGGTGTGAAAGACCTTTTCGAAGTTCCAGAGGTTAGGTGTCATTAGTCTCCAGACGCCTCATCGGAAATAGGCCTCATCTCGCCTGGAAGGGAGAACTTCCTGGATTTTCTCGAGTTGCGGCAGGTGTTCTCGAGTTACGACGGGGACCTCAGTGACCCGCCCTGGTGGCCTCAGGAGAGGCCAGTCCCCATGCGAGTTGCTAGGGGGCCTCTCGGGATTCCTCTCCCGTCGATACCGGGGCCAAAAACCTTGTGTGGAGTCAGGGCCGGAACCGAGGATTCCTCTCACGGGCTGACATGGATCTTTGGGTACTTCTGGAGTCTCCCCAGGGGAGTCAGGCCTCGTCTCGAGTCGGGGCATGCACGTGCACTTTCCTTCCAGGCTGTAGCAGCAATGTCACGCTTCCCGTGGCGTGGATCAAAGGATCTGTGGTTTTCCCTCGAGGCTTTCCCTCGAGGCTTTCTCACAGGGCTGTCCCACGTGCCACCGTGGTGTCAGTCGATCCTCGGCGTGAAAGATGAGCCAGTGCAGGGCAAAGAGATTCCTCTGGAATGGACTGAGACATCTGGGGGACTCTTGGAATGGTGGTACGACCATGGAGTTCCTCTCGCCTTTCCTGTTGAGAGTGCCTCCGCTTGAGATGCGACGGGAACGCCGGGAACTCTTTCCCATTGAAAGCAGGGAAAGGATTCCTCATCTCGAGCTACGAGGGGGAAAGGGGGCTCCTCTGGATGTGGGCGGGACGATCGTGCTTCCTCTCGAGTGGAGACGGGTATGGCGGTGAACTTCTTGAGTTGCAGCAAGGGTGTGAAAGACCCTTTCGAAGTTCCAGAGGTTAGGTGTCATTAGTCTCCAGACGCCTCATCGGAAATAGGCCTCATCCTGCCTGGAAGGGAGAACTTCCTGGATTTTCTCGAGTTGCGGCAGGTGTTCTCGAGTTACGACGGGGACCTCAGGGACCCGCCCTGGTGGCCTCAGGAGAGGCCAGTCCCCATGCGAGTTGCTAGGGGGCCTCTCGGGATTCCTCTCCCGTCGATACCCGGGCCAAAAACCTTGTGTGGAGTCAGGGCCGGAACCGAGGATTCCTCTCACGGGCTGATATGGATCTTTGGGTACTTCTGGAGTCTCGCCAGGGGAGACAGGCCCCATCTCGAGTGGGGGCATGCACGTGCGCTTTCCTTCCAGGCTGTAGCAGCAATGTCACGCTTTCCATCGCGTGGATCAAAGGATCTGTGGTTTTTCAACAGGTTTGTCCCACGTGCCACCGTGGTGTGAGTCGATCCTCGGCGTGAAAGATGAGCCAGTGCAGGGCAAAGAGGTTCCTCTGGAATGGACTGAGACATCTGGGGGACTCTTGGAATGGTGGTACGACCATGGAGTTCCTCTCGCCTTTCCTGTTGAGAGTGCCTCCTCTTGAGATGGGACGGGAATACCGGGAATTCTTTCCCGTTGAAAGCAGTGAAAGGATTCCTCATCTCGAGCTACGAGGGGGAAACGGGGCTCCTCTGGATGTGGGCGGGACCACCGTGCCTCCTCTCGAGTGGAGACGGGTATGGCGGTGAACTTCTTGAGTTGCAGCAAGGGTATGAAAGACCCTTTCGAAGTTCCAGAGGTTAGGTGTCATTAGTCTCCAGACGCCTCATCGGAAATAGGCCTCATCTCGCCTGGAAGGGTGAACTTCCTGGATTTTCTCGAGTTGCGGCAGGTGTTCTCGAGTTACGACGGGGACCTCAGGGACCCGCCCTGGTGGCCTCAGGAGAGGCCAGTCCCCATTCGTCTTGCTAGGGGGCCTCTCGGGATTCCTCTCCCTTCGATACCGGGGCCAAAAACCTTGTTTGGAGTTAGGGCCGGAACCGAGGATTCCTTTCAGGGGCTGATATGGATCTTTGGGTACTTCGGGAGTCTCGCCAGGGGAGACAGGCCTCATCTCGAGTGGGGGCATGCACGTGCGCTTTCGTTCCAGGCTGTAGCAGCAATGTCACGCATCCCGTGGCGTGGATCAAAGGATCTGTGGTTTTCCCTCGAGGCTTTCCCTCGAGGCTTTCCCACAGGGCTGTCCCACGTGCCACCGTGGTGTGAGTCGATCCTCGGTGTGAAAGATGAGCCAGTGCAGGGCAAAGAGGTTCCTCTGGAATGGACTGAGACATCTGGGGGACTCTTGAAATGGTGGTACGACCATGCAGTTCCTCTCGCCTTTCCTGTTGAGAGTGCCTCCTCTTGAGATGCGACGGGAACGCCGGGAATTCTTTCCCGTTGAAAGCAGGGAAAGGATCCCTCATCTCGAGCTACGAGGGGGAAACGGGGCTCCTCTGGATGTGGGCGGGACCATCGTGCTTCCTCTCGAGTGGAGACGGGTATGGCGGTGAACTTCTTGAGTTGCAGCAAGGGTGTGAAAGACCCTTTCGAAGTTCCAGAGGTTAGGTGTCATTAGTCTCCAGACGCCTCATCGGAAATAGGCCTCATCTCGCCTGGAAGGGAGAACTTCCTGGATTTTCTCGAGTTGCAGCAGGTGTTCTCGAGTTACGACGGGGACCTCAGGGACCCGCCCTAGTGGCCTCAGGAGAGGCCAGTCCCCATGCGAGTTGCTAGGGGGCCTCTCGGGATTCCTCTCCCGTCGATACCGGGGCCAAAAACCTTGTGTGGAGTCAGGGCCGGAACCGAGGATTCCTCTCAGGGGATGACATGGATCTTTGGGTCCCTCTGGAGTCTCCCCATGGGAGTCAGGCCTCGTCTCGAGTGGGGGCATGCACGTGCGCTTTCCTTCCAGGCTGTAGCAGCAATGTCACGCTTCCCGTGGCGTGGATCAAAGGATCTGTGTTTTTCCCTCGAGGCTTTCCCTCGAGGCTTTCCCACAGGGCTGTCCCACGTGCCACCGTGGTGTGAGTTGATCCTCGGCGTGAAAGATGAGCCAGTGCAGGGCAAAGAGGTTCCTCTGGAATGGACTGAGACATCTGGGGGACTCTTGGAATGGTGGTACGACCATGGAGTTCCTCTCGCCTTTCCTTTGAGAGTGCCTCCTCTTGAGATGCGACGGGAACGCCGGGAATTCTTTCCCTTTGAAAGCAGGGAAAGGATCCCTCATCTCGAGCTACGAGGGGGAAACGGGGCTCCTCTGGATGTGGGCGGGACCATCGTGCTTCCTCTCGAGTGGAGACGGGTGTGGCGGTGAACTTCTTGAGTTGCAGCAAGGGTGTGAAAGACCCTTTCGAAGTTCCAGAGGTTAGGTGTCATTAGTCTCCAGACGCCTCATCGGAAATAGGCCTCATCTCGCCTGGAAGGGGGAACTTCCTGGAATTTCTCGAGTTGTGGCAGGTGTTCTCGAGTTACTTCGGGGACCTCAGGGACCCGCCCTGGTGGCCTCAGGAGAGGCCAGTCCCCATGCGAGTTGCTAGGGGGCCTCTCGGGATTCCTCTCCCGTCGATACCGGGGCCAAAAACCTTGTGTGGAGTCAGGGCCTGAACCGAGGATTCCTCTCAGGGGCTGACATGGATCTTTGGGTACTTCTGGAGTCTCCCCAGGGGAGTCAGGCCTCGTCTCGAGTCGGGGCATGCACGTGCACTTTCCTTCCAGGCTGTAGCAGCAATGTCACGCTTCCCGTGGCGTGGATCAAAGGATCTGTGGTTTTCCCTCGAGGCTTTCCCTCGAGGCTTTCCCACAGGGCTGTCCCACGTGCCACCGTGGTGTGAGTCGATCCTCGGCGTGAAAGATGAGCCAGTGCAGGGCAAAGAGCTTCCTCTGGAATGGACTGAGACATCTGGGGGACTCTTGGAATGGTGGTACGACCATGGAGTTCCTCTCGCCTTTCCTGTTGAGAGTGCCTCCGCTTGAGATGCGACGGGAACGCCGGGAATTCTTTCCCATTGAAAGCAGGGAAAGGATTCCTCATCTCGAGCTACGAGGGGGAAAGGGGGCTCCTCTGGATGTGGGCGGGACGATCGTGCTTCCTCTCGAGTGGAGCCGGGTATGGCGGTGAACTTCTTGAGTTGCAGCAAGGGTGTGAAAGACCCTTTCGAAGTTCCAGAGGTTAGGTGTCATTAGTCTCCAGACGCCTCATCGGAAATAGGCCTCATCTCGCCTGGAAGGGGGAACTTCCTGGAATATCTCGAGTTGCGGCAGGTGTTCTCGAGTTAAGACGGGGACCTCAGGGACCCGCCCTGGTGGCCTCAGGAGAGGCCAGTCCCCATGCGAGTTGCTAGGGGGCCTCTCGGGATTCCTCTCCCGTCGATACCGGGGCCAAAAACCTTGTGTGGAGTCAGGGCCGGAACCGAGGATTCCTCTCAGGGGCTGACATGGATCTTTGGGTACTTCTGGAGTCTCCCCAGGGGAGTCAGGCCTCGTCTCGAGTGGGGGCATGCACGTGCCCTTTCCTTCCAGGCTGTAGCAGAAATGTCACGCTTCCCGTGGCGTGGATCAAAGGATCTGTGGTTTTCCCTCGAGGCTTTCCCTCGAGGCTTTCCCACAGGGTTGTCCCACGTGCCACCGTGGTGTGAGTCGATCCTCCGCGTGAAAGATGAGCCAGTGCAGGGCAAAGAGGTTCCTCTGGAATGGACTGAGACATCTGGGGGACTCTTGGAATGGTGGTACGACCATGGAGTTCCTCTCGCCTTTCCTTTGAGAGTGCCTCCTCTTGAGATTCGACGGGAACGCCGGGAATTCTTTCCCGTTGAAAGCATGGAAAGGATCCCTCATCTCGAGCTACGAGGGGGAAACGGGGCTCCTCTGGATGTGGGCGGGACCATCGTGCTTCCTCTCGAGTGGAGACGGGTGTGGCGGTGAACTTCTTGAGTTGCAGCAAGGGTGTGAAAGACCCTTTCGAAGTTCCAGAGGTTAGGTGTCATTAGTCTCCAGACGCCTCATCGGAAATAGGCCTCATCTAGCCTGGAAGGGGGAACTTCCTGGAATTTCTCGAGTTGTGGCAGGTGTTCTCGAGTTACGACGGGGACCTCAGGGACCCGCCCTGGTGGCCTCAGGAGAGGCCAGTCCCCATGCGAGTTGCTAGGGGGCCTCTCGGGATTCCTCTCCCGTCGATACCGGGGCCAAAAACCTTGTGTGGAGTCAGGGCCGGAACCGAGGATTCCTCTCACGGGCTGACATGGATCTTTGGGTACTTCTGGAGTCTCCCGAGGGGAGTCAGGCCTCGTCTCGAGTCGGGGCATGCACGTGCACTTTCCTTCCAGGCTGTAGCAGCAATGTCACGCTTCCCGTGGCGTGGATCAAAGGATCTGTGGTTTTCCCTCGAGGCTTTCCCTCGAGGCTTTCCCACAGGGCTGTCCCACGTGCCACCGTGGTGTGAGTCGATCCTCGGCGTGAAAGATGAGCCAGTGCAGGGCAAAGAGCTTCCTCTGGAATGGACTGAGACATCTGGGGGACTCTTGGAATGGTGGTACGACCATGGAGTTCCTCTCGCCTTTCCTGTTGAGAGTGCCTCCGCTTGAGATGCGACGGGAACGCCGGGAACTCTTTCCCATTGAAAGCAGGGAAAGGATTCCTCATCTCGAGCTACAAGGGGGAAAGGGGGCTCCTCTGGATGTGGGCGGGACGATCGTGCTTCCTCTCGAGTGGAGACGGGTATGGCGGTGAACTTCTTGAGTTGCAGCAAGGGTGTGAAAGACCCTTTCGAAGTTCCAGAGGTTAGGTGTCATTAGTCTCCAGACGCCTCATCGGAAATAGGCCTCATCCTGCCTGGAAGGGAGAACTTCCTGGATTTTCTCGAGTTGCGGCAGGTGTTCTCGAGTTACGACGGGGACCTCAGGGACCCGCCCTGGTGGCCTCAGGAGAGGCCAGTCCCCATGCAAGTTGATAGGGGGCCTCTCGGGATTCCTCTCCCGTCGATACCCGGGCCAAAAACCTTGTGTGGAGTCAGGGCCGGAACCGAGGATTCCTCTCACGGGCTGACATGGATCTTTGGGTACTTCTCGAGTCTCGCCAGGGGAGACAGGCCTCATCTCGAGTGGGGGCATGCACGTGCGCTTTCCTTCCAGGCTGTAGCAGCAATGTCACGCTTCCCATCGCGTGGATCAAAGGATCTGTGGTTTTCCCTCGAGGCTTTCCCTCGAGGCTTCCCACAGGGCTGTCCCACGTGCCACCGTGGTGTGAGTCGATCCTCGGCGTGAAAGATGAGCCAGTGCAGGGCAAAGAGGTTCCTCTGGAATGGACTGAGACATCTGCGGGACTCTTGGAATGGTGGTACGACCATGGAGTTCCTCTCGCCTTTCCTGTTGAGAGTGCCTCCTCTTGAGATGCGACGGGAACGCCGGGAATTCTTTCCCGTTGAAAGCAGGGAAAGGATCGCTCATCTCGAGCTAGGAGGGGGAAACGGGGCTCCTCTTGATGTGGGCGGGACCATCGTGCTTCCTCTCGAGTGGAGACGGGTATGGCGGTGAACTTCTTGAGTTGCAGCAAGGGTGTGAAAGACCCTTTCGAAGTTCCAGAGTTTAGGTGTCATTAGTCTCCAGACGCCTCATCGGAAATAGGCCTCATCTCGCCTGGAAGGGAGAACTTCCTGGATTTTCTCGAGTTGCGGCAGGTGTTCTCGAGTTACGACGGGGACCTCAGGGACCCGCCCTGGTGGCCTCAGGAGAGGCCAGTCCCCATGCGAGTTGCTAGGGGGCCTCTCGGGATTCCTCTCCCGTCGATACCGGGGCCAAAAACCTTGTGTGGAGTCAGGGCCGGAACCGAGGATTCCTCTCACGGGCTGACATGGATCTTTGGGTACTTCTGGAGTCTCCCCAGGGGAGTCAGGCCTCGTCTCAAGTCGGGGCATGCACGTTCACTTTCCTTCCAGGCTGTAGCAGCAATGTCACGCTTCCCGTGGCGTGGATCAAACGATCTGTGGTTTTCCCTCGAGGCTTACCCTCGAGGCTTTCCCACAGGGCTGTCCCACGTGCCACCGTGGTGTGAGTCGATCCTCGGCGTGAAAGATGAGCCAGTGCAGGGCAAATAGCTTCCTCTGGAATGGACTGAGACATCTGGGGGACTCTTGGAATGGTGGTACGACCATGGAGTTCCTCTCGCCTTTCCTGTTGAGAGTGCCTCCGCTTGAGATGCGACGGGAACGCCGGGAACTCTTTCCCATTGAAAGCAGGGAAAGGATTCCTCATCTCGAGCTACGATGGGGAAAGGGGCTCCTCTGGATGTGGGCGGGACGATCGTGCTTCCTCTCGAGTGGAGACGGGTATGGCGGTGAACTTCTTGAGTTGCAGCAAGGGTGTGAAAGACCCTTTCGAAGTTCCAGAGGTTAGGTGTCATTAGTCTCCAGACGCCTCATCGGAAATAGGCCTCATCTCGCCTGGAAGGGAGAACTTCCTGGATTTTCTCGAGTTGCGGCAGGTGTTCTCGAGTTACGACGGGGACCTCAGGGACCGGCCCTGGTGGCCTCAGGAGAGGCCAGTCCCCATGCGAGTTGCTAGGGGGCCTCTCGGGATTCCTCTCCCGTCGATACCCGGGCCAAAAACCTTGTGTGGAGTCAGGGCCGGAACCGAGGATTCCTCTCACGGGCTGATATGGATCTTTGGGTACTTCTGGAGTCTCGCCAGGGGAGACAGGCCTCATCTGGAGTGGGGGCATGCACGTGCGCTTTCCTTCCAGGCTGTAGCAGCAATGTCACGCTTCCCATCGCGTGGATCAAAGGATCTGTGGTTTTCTCTCGAGGCTTTCCCTCGAGGCTTCCCACAGGGCTGTCCCACGTGCCACCGTGGTGTGAGTCGATCCTCGGCGTGAAAGATGAGCCAGTGCAGGGCAAAGAGGTTCCTCTGGAAAGGACTGAGACATCTGGGGGACTCTTGGAATGGTGGTACGACCATGGAGTTCCTCTCGCCTTTCCTGTTGAGAGTGCCTCCTCTTGAGATGCGACGGGAACGCCGGGAATTCTTTCCCGTTGAAAGCAGGGAAAGGATCCCTCATCTCGAGCTACGAGGGGGAAACGGGGCTCCTCTGGATGTGGGCGGGACCATCGTGCTTCCTCTCGAGTGGAGACGGGTATGGCGGTGAACTTCTTGAGTTGCAGCAAGGGTGTGAAAGACCCTTTCGAAGTTCCAGAGGTTAGGTGTCATTAGTCTCCAGACGCCTCATCGGAAATAGGCCTCATCTCGCCTGGAAGGGAGAAATTCCTGGATTTTCTCGAGTTGCGGCAGGTGTTCTCGAGTTACGACGGGGACCTCAGGGACCCGCCCTGGTGGCCTCAGGAGAGGCCAGTCCCCATGCGAGTTGCTAGGGGGCCTCTCGGGATTCCTCTCCCGTCGATACCCGGGCCAAAAACCTTGTGTGGAGTCAGGGCCGGAACCGAGGATTCCTCTCACGGGCTGATATGTATCTTTGGGTACTTCTGGAGTCTCGCCAGGGGAGACAGGCCTCATCTCGAGTGGGGGCATGCACGTGCGCTTTCCTTCCAGGCTGTAGCAGCAATGTCACGCTTCCCGTCGCGCGGATCAAAGGATCTGTGGTTTTCCCTCGAGGCTTTCCCTCGAGGCTTTCTCACAGGGCTGTCCCACGTGCCACCGTGGTGTCAGTCGATCCTCGGCGTGAAAGATGAGCCAGTGCAGGGCAAAGAGATTCCTCTGGAATGGACTGAGACATCTGGGGGACTCTTGGAATGGTGGTACGACCATGGAGTTCCTCTCGCCTTTCCTGTTGAGAGTGCCTCCGCTTGAGATGCGACGGGAACGCCGGGAACTCTTTCCCATTGAAAGCAGGGAAAGGATTCCTCATCTCGAGCTACGAGGGGGAAAGGGGGCTCCTCTGGATGTGGGCGGGACGATCGTGCTTCCTCTCGAGTGGAGACGGGTATGGCGGTGAACTTCTTGAGTTGCAGCAAGGGTGTGAAAGACCCTTTCGAAGTTCCAGAGGTTAGGTGTCATTAGTCTCCAGACGCCTCATCGGAAATAGGCCTCATCCTGCCTGGAAGGGAGAACTTCCTGGATTTTCTCGAGTTGCGGCAGGTGTTCTCGAGTTACGACGGGGACCTCAGGGACCCGCCCTGGTGGCCTCAGGAGAGGCCAGTCCCCATGCGAGTTGCTAGGGGGCCTCTCGGGATTCCTCTCCCGTCGATACCCGGGCCAAAAACCTTGTGTGGAGTCAGGGCCGGAACCGAGGATTCCTCTCACGGGCTGATATGGATCTTTGGGTACTTCTGGAGTCTCGCCAGGGGAGACAGGCCCCATCTCGAGTGGGGGCATGCACGTGCGCTTTCCTTCCAGGCTGTAGCAGCAATGTCACGCTTTCCATCGCGTGGATCAAAGGATCTGTGGTTTTTCAACAGGTTTGTCCCACGTGCCACCGTGGTGTGAGTCGATCCTCGGCGTGAAAGATGAGCCAGTGCAGGGCAAAGAGGTTCCTCTGGAATGGACTGAGACATCTGGGGGACTCTTGGAATGGTGGTACGACCATGGAGTTCCTCTCGCCTTTCCTGTTGAGAGTGCCTCCTCTTGAGATGGGACGGGAATACCGGGAATTCTTTCCCGTTGAAAGCAGTGAAAGGATTCCTCATCTCGAGCTACGAGGGGGAAACGGGGCTCCTCTGGATGTGGGCGGGACCACCGTGCCTCCTCTCGAGTGGAGACGGGTATGGCGGTGAACTTCTTGAGTTGCAGCAAGGGTATGAAAGACCCTTTCGAAGTTCCAGAGGTTAGGTGTCATTAGTCTCCAGACGCCTCATCGGAAATAGGCCTCATCTCGCCTGGAAGGGTGAACTTCCTGGATTTTCTCGAGTTGCGGCAGGTGTTCTCGAGTTACGACGGGGACCTCAGGGACCCGCCCTGGTGGCCTCAGGAGAGGCCAGTCCCCATTCGTCTTGCTAGGGGGCCTCTCGGGATTCCTCTCCCTTCGATACCGGGGCCAAAAACCTTGTTTGGAGTTAGGGCCGGAACCGAGGATTCCTTTCAGGGGCTGATATGGATCTTTGGGTACTTCGGGAGTCTCGCCAGGGGAGACAGGCCTCATCTCGAGTGGGGGCATGCACGTGCGCTTTCGTTCCAGGCTGTAGCAGCAATGTCACGCATCCCGTGGCGTGGATCAAAGGATCTGTGGTTTTCCCTCGAGGCTTTCCCTCGAGGCTTTCCCACAGGGCTGTCCCACGTGCCACCGTGGTGTGAGTCGATCCTCGGTGTGAAAGATGAGCCAGTGCAGGGCAAAGAGGTTCCTCTGGAATGGACTGAGACATCTGGGGGACTCTTGAAATGGTGGTACGACCATGCAGTTCCTCTCGCCTTTCCTGTTGAGAGTGCCTCCTCTTGAGATGCGACGGGAACGCCGGGAATTCTTTCCCGTTGAAAGCAGGGAAAGGATCCCTCATCTCGAGCTACGAGGGGGAAACGGGGCTCCTCTGGATGTGGGCGGGACCATCGTGCTTCCTCTCGAGTGGAGACGGGTATGGCGGTGAACTTCTTGAGTTGCAGCAAGGGTGTGAAAGACCCTTTCGAAGTTCCAGAGGTTAGGTGTCATTAGTCTCCAGACGCCTCATCGGAAATAGGCCTCATCTCGCCTGGAAGGGAGAACTTCCTGGATTTTCTCGAGTTGCAGCAGGTGTTCTCGAGTTACGACGGGGACCTCAGGGACCCGCCCTAGTGGCCTCAGGAGAGGCCAGTCCCCATGCGAGTTGCTAGGGGGCCTCTCGGGATTCCTCTCCCGTCGATACCGGGGCCAAAAACCTTGTGTGGAGTCAGGGCCGGAACCGAGGATTCCTCTCAGGGGATGACATGGATCTTTGGGTCCCTCTGGAGTCTCCCCATGGGAGTCAGGCCTCGTCTCGAGTGGGGGCATGCACGTGCGCTTTCCTTCCAGGCTGTAGCAGCAATGTCACGCTTCCCGTGGCGTGGATCAAAGGATCTGTGTTTTTCCCTCGAGGCTTTCCCTCGAGGCTTTCCCACAGGGCTGTCCCACGTGCCACCGTGGTGTGAGTCGATCCTCGGCGTGAAAGATGAGCCAGTGCAGGGCAAAGAGGTTCCTCTGGAATGGACTGAGACATCTGGGGGACTCTTGGAATGGTGGTACGACCATGGAGTTCCTCTCGCCTTTCCTTTGAGAGTGCCTCCTCTTGAGATGCGACGGGAACGCCGGGAATTCTTTCCCTTTGAAAGCAGGGAAAGGATCCCTCATCTCGAGCTACGAGGGGGAAACGGGGCTCCTCTGGATGTGGGCGGGACCATCGTGCTTCCTCTCGAGTGGAGACGGGTGTGGCGGTGAACTTCTTGAGTTGCAGCAAGGGTGTGAAAGACCCTTTCGAAGTTCCAGAGGTTAGGTGTCATTAGTCTCCAGACGCCTCATCGGAAATAGGCCTCATCTCGCCTGGAAGGGGGAACTTCCTGGAATTTCTCGAGTTGTGGCAGGTGTTCTCGAGTTACTTCGGGGACCTCAGGGACCCGCCCTGGTGGCCTCAGGAGAGGCCAGTCCCCATGCGAGTTGCTAGGGGGCCTCTCGGGATTCCTCTCCCGTCGATACCGGGGCCAAAAACCTTGTGTGGAGTCAGGGCCTGAACCGAGGATTCCTCTCAGGGGCTGACATGGATCTTTGGGTACTTCTGGAGTCTCCCCAGGGGAGTCAGGCCTCGTCTCGAGTCGGGGCATGCACGTGCACTTTCCTTCCAGGCTGTAGCAGCAATGTCACGCTTCCCGTGGCGTGGATCAAAGGATCTGTGGTTTTCCCTCGAGGCTTTCCCTCGAGGCTTTCCCACAGGGCTGTCCCACGTGCCACCGTGGTGTGAGTCGATCCTCGGCGTGAAAGATGAGCCAGTGCAGGGCAAAGAGCTTCCTCTGGAATGGACTGAGACATCTGGGGGACTCTTGGAATGGTGGTACGACCATGGAGTTCCTCTCGCCTTTCCTGTTGAGAGTGCCTCCGCTTGAGATGCGACGGGAACGCCGGGAATTCTTTCCCATTGAAAGCAGGGAAAGGATTCCTCATCTCGAGCTACGAGGGGGAAAGGGGGCTCCTCTGGATGTGGGCGGGACGATCGTGCTTCCTCTCGAGTGGAGCCGGGTATGGCGGTGAACTTCTTGAGTTGCAGCAAGGGTGTGAAAGACCCTTTCGAAGTTCCAGAGGTTAGGTGTCATTAGTCTCCAGACGCCTCATCGGAAATAGGCCTCATCTCGCCTGGAAGGGGGAACTTCCTGGAATATCTCGAGTTGCGGCAGGTGTTCTCGAGTTAAGACGGGGACCTCAGGGACCCGCCCTGGTGGCCTCAGGAGAGGCCAGTCCCCATGCGAGTTGCTAGGGGGCCTCTCGGGATTCCTCTCCCGTCGATACCGGGGCCAAAAACCTTGTGTGGAGTCAGGGCCGGAACCGAGGATTCCTCTCAGGGGCTGACATGGATCTTTGGGTACTTCTGGAGTCTCCCCAGGGGAGTCAGGCCTCGTCTCGAGTGGGGGCATGCACGTGCCCTTTCCTTCCAGGCTGTAGCAGAAATGTCACGTTTCCCGTGGCGTGGATCAAAGGATCTGTGGTTTTCCCTCGAGGCTTTCCCTCGAGGCTTTCCCACAGGGTTGTCCCACGTGCCACCGTGGTGTGAGTCGATCCTCCGCGTGAAAGATGAGCCAGTGCAGGGCAAAGAGGTTCCTCTGGAATGGACTGAGACATCTGGGGGACTCTTGGAATGGTGGTACGACCATGGAGTTCCTCTCGCCTTTCCTTTGAGAGTGCCTCCTCTTGAGATTCGACGGGAACGCCGGGAATTCTTTCCCGTTGAAAGCATGGAAAGGATCCCTCATCTCGAGCTACGAGGGGGAAACGGGGCTCCTCTGGATGTGGGCGGGACCATCGTGCTTCCTCTCGAGTGGAGACGGGTGTGGCGGTGAACTTCTTGAGTTGCAGCAAGGGTGTGAAAGACCCTTTCGAAGTTCCAGAGGTTAGGTGTCATTAGTCTCCAGACGCCTCATCGGAAATAGGCCTCATCTAGCCTGGAAGGGGGAACTTCCTGGAATTTCTCGAGTTGTGGCAGGTGTTCTCGAGTTACGACGGGGACCTCAGGGACCCGCCCTGGTGGCCTCAGGAGAGGCCAGTCCCCATGCGAGTTGCTAGGGGGCCTCTCGGGATTCCTCTCCCGTCGATACCGGGGCCAAAAACCTTGTGTGGAGTCAGGGCCGGAACCGAGGATTCCTCTCACGGGCTGACATGGATCTTTGGGTACTTCTGGAGTCTCCCGAGGGGAGTCAGGCCTCGTCTCGAGTCGGGGCATGCACGTGCACTTTCCTTCCAGGCTGTAGCAGCAATGTCACGCTTCCCGTGGCGTGGATCAAAGGATCTGTGGTTTTCCCTCGAGGCTTTCCCTCGAGGCTTTCCCACAGGGCTGTCCCACGTGCCACCGTGGTGTGAGTCGATCCTCGGCGTGAAAGATGAGCTAGTGCAGGGCAAAGAGCTTCCTCTGGAATGGACTGAGACATCTGGGGGACTCTTGGAATGGTGGTACGACCATGGAGTTCCTCTCGCCTTTCCTGTTGAGAGTGCCTCCGCTTGAGATGCGACGGGAACGCCGGGAACTCTTTCCCATTGAAAGCAGGGAAAGGATTCCTCATCTCGAGCTACAAGGGGGAAAGGGGGCTCCTCTGGATGTGGGCGGGACGATCGTGCTTCCTCTCGAGTGGAGACGGGTATGGCGGTGAACTTCTTGAGTTGCAGCAAGGGTGTGAAAGACCCTTTCGAAGTTCCAGAGGTTAGGTGTCATTAGTCTCCAGACGCCTCATCGGAAATAGGCCTCATCCTGCCTGGAAGGGAGAACTTCCTGGATTTTCTCGAGTTGCGGCAGGTGTTCTCGAGTTACGACGGGGACCTCAGGGACCCGCCCTGGTGGCCTCAGGAGAGGCCAGTCCCCATGCAAGTTGATAGGGGGCCTCTCGGGATTCCTCTCCCGTCGATACCCGGGCCAAAAACCTTGTGTGGAGTCAGGGCCGGAACCGAGGATTCCTCTCACGGGCTGACATGGATCTTTGGGTACTTCTCGAGTCTCGCCAGGGGAGACAGGCCTCATCTCGAGTGGGGGCATGCACGTGCGCTTTCCTTCCAGGCTGTAGCAGCAATGTCACGCTTCCCATCGCGTGGATCAAAGGATCTGTGGTTTTCCCTCGAGGCTTTCCCTCGAGGCTTCCCACAGGGCTGTCCCACGTGCCACCGTGGTGTGAGTCGATCCTCGGCGTGAAAGATGAGCCAGTGCAGGGCAAAGAGGTTCCTCTGGAATGGACTGAGACATCTGCGGGACTCTTGGAATGGTGGTACGACCATGGAGTTCCTCTCGCCTTTCCTGTTGAGAGTGCCTCCTCTTGAGATGCGACGGGAACGCCGGGAATTCTTTCCCGTTGAAAGCAGGGAAAGGATCGCTCATCTCGAGCTAGGAGGGGGAAACGGGGCTCCTCTTGATGTGGGCGGGACCATCGTGCTTCATCTCGAGTGGAGACGGGTATGGCGGTGAACTTCTTGAGTTGCAGCAAGGGTGTGAAAGACCCTTTCGAAGTTCCAGAGTTTAGGTGTCATTAGTCTCCAGACGCCTCATCGGAAATAGGCCTCATCTCGCCTGGAAGGGAGAACTTCCTGGATTTTCTCGAGTTGCGGCAGGTGTTCTCGAGTTACGACGGGGACCTCAGGGACCCGCCCTGGTGGCCTCAGGAGAGGCCAGTCCCCATGCGAGTTGCTAGGGGGCCTCTCGGGATTCCTCTCCCGTCGATACCGGGGCCAAAAACCTTGTGTGGAGTCAGGGCCGGAACCGAGGATTCCTCTCACGGGCTGATATGGAACTTTGGGTACTTCTGGAGTCTCCCCAGGGGAGTCAGGCCTCGTCTCGAGTCGGGGCATGCACGTTCACTTTCCTTCCAGGCTGTAGCAGCAATGTCACGCTTCCCGTGGCGTGGATCAAACGATCTGTGGTTTTCCCTCGAGGCTTACCCTCGAGGCTTTCCCACAGGGCTGTCCCACGTGCCACCGTGGTGTGAGTCGATCCTCGGCGTGAAAGATGAGCCAGTGCAGGGCAAAGAGCTTCCTCTGGAATGGACTGAGACATCTGGGGGACTCTTGGAATGGTGGTACGACCATGGAGTTCCTCTCGCCTTTCCTGTTGAGAGTGCCTCCGCTTGAGATGCGACGGGAACGCCGGGAACTCTTTCCCATTGAAAGCAGGGAAAGGATTCCTCATCTCGAGCTACGATGGGGAAAGGGGCTCCTCTGGATGTGGGCGGGACGATCGTGCTTCCTCTCGAGTGGAGACGGGTATGGCGGTGAACTTCTTGAGTTGCAGCAAGGGTGTGAAAGACCCTTTCGAAGTTCCAGAGGTTAGGTGTCATTAGTCTCCAGACGCCTCATCGGAAATAGGCCTCATCTCGCCTGGAAGGGAGAACTTCCTGGATTTTCTCGAGTTGCGGCAGGTGTTCTCGAGTTACGACGGGGACCTCAGGGACCGGCCCTGGTGGCCTCAGGAGAGGCCAGTCCCCATGCGAGTTGCTAGGGGGCCTCTCGGGATTCCTCTCCCGTCGATACCCGGGCCAAAAACCTTGTGTGGAGTCAGGGCCGGAACCGAGGATTCCTCTCACGGGCTGATATGGATCTTTGGGTACTTCTGGAGTCTCGCCAGGGGAGACAGGCCTCATCTGGAGTGGGGGCATGCACGTGCGCTTTCCTTCCAGGCTGTAGCAGCAATGTCACGCTTCCCATCGCGTGGATCAAAGGATCTGTGGTTTTCTCTCGAGGCTTTCCCTCGAGGCTTCCCACAGGGCTGTCCCACGTGCCACCGTGGTGTGAGTCGATCCTCGGCGTGAAAGATGAGCCAGTGCAGGGCAAAGAGGTTCCTCTGGAAAGGACTGAGACATCTGCGGGACTCTTGGAATGGTGGTACGACCATGGAGTTCCTCTCGCCTTTCCTGTTGAGAGTGCCTCCTCTTGAGATGCGACGGGAACGCCGGGAATTCTTTCCCGTTGAAAGCAGGGAAA
Organism: Capricornis sumatraensis; assembly: GCF_032405125.1. NCBI lineage: Eukaryota > Metazoa > Chordata > Mammalia > Artiodactyla > Bovidae > Capricornis > Capricornis sumatraensis. Next base: position 7,445,244 of record NW_027184612.1, read on the forward strand.
GGATCCCTCATCTCGAGCTACGAGGGGGAAACGGGGCTCCTCTGGATGTGGGCGGGACCATCGTGCTTCCTCTCGAGTGGAGACGGGTATGGCGGTGAACTTCTTGAGTTGCAGCAAGGGTGTGAAAGACCCTTTCGAAGTTCCAGAGGTTAGGTGTCATTAGTCTCCAGACGCCTCATCGGAAATAGGCCTCATCTCGCCTGGAAGGGAGAACTTCCTGGATTTTCTCGAGTTGCGGCAGGTGTTCTCGAGTTACGACGGGGACCTCAGGGACCCGCCCTGGTGGCCTCAGGAGAGGCCAGTCCCCATGCGAGTTGCTAGGGGGCCTCTCGGGATTCCTCTCCCGTCGATACCCGGGCCAAAAACCTTGTGTGGAGTCAGGGCCGGAACCGAGGATTCCTCTCACGGGCTGATATGTATCTTTGGGTACTTCTGGAGTCTCGCCAGGGGAGACAGGCCTCATCTCGAGTGGGGGCATGCACGTGCGCTTTCCTTCCAGGCTGTAGCAGCAATGTCACGCTTCCCATCGCGCGGATCAAAGGATCTGTGGTTTTCCCTCGAGGCTTTCCCTCGAGGCTTCCCACAGGGCTGTCCCACGTGCCACCGTGGTGTGAGTCGATCCTCGGCGTGAAAGATGAGCCAGTGCAGGGCAAAGAGGTTCCTCTGGAATGGACTGAGACATCTGCGGGACTCTTGGAATGGTGGTACGACCATGGAGTTCCTCTCGCCTTTCCTGTTGAGAGTGCCTCCACTTGAGATGCGACGGGAACGCCGGGAATTCTTTCCCGTTGAAAGCAGGGAAAGGATCGCTCATCTCGAGCTAGGAGGGGGAAACGGGGCTCCTCTGGATGTGGACGGGACCATCGTGCTTCCTCTCGAGTGGAGACGGGTATGGCGGTGAACTTCTTGAGTTGCAGCAAGGGTGTGAAAGACCCTTTCGAAGTTCCAGAGGTTAGGTGTCATTAGTCTCCAGACGCCTCATCGGAAATAGGCCTCATCTCGCCTGGAAGGGGGAACTTCCTGGAATTTCTCGAGTTGTGGCAGGTGTTCTCGAGTTCCGACGGGGACCTCAGGGACCCGCCCTGGTGGCCTCAGGAGAGGCCAGTCCCCATGCGACTTGCTAGGGGGCCTCTCGGGATTCCTCTCCCGTCGATACCGGGGCCAAAAACCTTGTGTGGAGTCAGGGCCGGAACCGAGGATTCCTCTCACGGGCTGACAGGGATCTTTGGGTTCTTCTGGAGTCTCCCCAGGGGAGTCAGGCCTCGTCTCGAGTCGGGGCATGCACGTGCACTTTCCTTCCAGGCTGTAGCAGCAATGTCACGCTTCCCGTGGCCTGGATCAAAGGATCTGTGGTTTTCCCTCGAGGCTTTCCCTCGAGGCTTTCCCACAGGGCTGTCCCACGTGCCACCGTGGTGTGAGTCGATCCTCGGCGTGAAAGATGAGCCAGTGCAGGGCAAAGAGCTTCCTCTGGAATGTACTGAGACATCTGGGGGACTCTTGGAATGGTGGTACGACCATGGAGTTCCTCTCGCCTTTCCTGTTGAGAGTGCCTCCGCTTGAGATGCGACGGGAACGCCGGGAACTCTTTCCCATTGAAAGCAGGGAAAGGATTCCTCATCTCGAGCTACGAGAGGGAAAGGGGGCTCCTCTGGATGTGGGCGGCACGATCGTGTTTCCTCTCGAGTGGAGACGGGTATGGCGGTGAACTTCTTGAGTTGCAGCAAGGGTGTGAAAGACCCTTTCGAAGTTCCAGAGGTTAGGTGTCATTAGTCTCCAGACGACTCATCGGAAATAGGCCTCATCCTGCCTGGAAGGGAGAACTTCCTGGATTTTCTCGAGTTGCGGCAGGTGTTCTTGAGTTACGACGGGGACCTCAGGGACCCGCCCTGGTGGCCTCAGGAGAGGCCAGTCCCCATGCGAGTTGCTAGGGGGCCTCTCGGGATTCCTCTCCCGTCGATACCCGGGCCAAAAACCTTGTGTGGAGTCAGGGCCGTAACCGAGGATTCCTCTCACGGGCTGATATGGATCTTTGGGTACTTCTGGAGTCTCGCCAGGGGAGACAGGACCCATCTCGAGTGGGGGCATGCACGTGCGCTTTCCTTCCAGGCTGTAGCAGCAATGTCACGCTTCCCATCGCGTGGATCAAAGGTTCTGTGGTTTTCCCACAGGGCTCTCCCACGTGCCACCGTGGTGTGAGTCGATCCTCGGCGTGAAAGATGAGCCAGTGCAGGGCAAAGAGGTTCCTCTGGAATGGACTGAGACATCTGGGGGACTCTTGGAATGGTGGTACAACCATGGAGTTCCTCTCGCGTTTCCTGTTGAGAGTGCCTCCTCTTGAGATGCGACGGGAACGCCGGGAATTCTTTCCCGTTGAAAGCAGGGAAAGGATTCCTCATCTCGAGCTACGAGGGGGAAACGGGGCTCCGCTGGATGTGGGCGGGACCATCGTGCTTCCTCTAGAGTGGAGACGGGTATGGCGGTGAACTTCTTGAGTTGCAGCAAGGGTGTGAAAGACCCTTTCGAAGTTCCAGAGGTTAGGTGTCATTAGTCTCCAGACGCCTCATCGGAAATAGGCCTCATCTCGCCTGGAAGGGAGAACTTCCTGGATTTTCTCGAGTTGCGGCAGGTGTTCTCGAGTTACGACGGGGACCTCAGGGACCCGCCCTGGTGGCCTCAGGAGAGGGCAGTCCCCATGCGAGTTGCTAGGGGCCCTCTCGGGATTCCTCTCCCGTCGATCCCGGGGTCAAAAACCTTGTGTGGTGTCAGGGCCGGAACCGAGAATTTCTCTCAGGGGCTGACATGGATCTTTGGGTACTTCTGGAGTCTCCCCATGGGAGTCAGGCCTTGTCTTGAGTCGGGGCATGCACGTGCGCTTTCCTTCCAGGCTGTAGCAGCAATGTCACGCTTCCCGTGGCGTGGATCAAAGGATCTGTGGTTTTCCCTCGAGGCTTTCCCTCGAGGCTTTCCCACAGGGCTGTCCCACGTGCCACCGTGGTGTGAGTCGATCCTCGGCGTGAAAGATGAGCCAGTGTAGGGCAAAGAGCTTCCTCTGGAATGGACTGAGACATCTGGGGGACTCTTGGAATGGTGGTACGACCATGGAGTTCCTCTCGCCTTTCCTGTTGAGAGTGCCTCCTCTTGAGATGCGACGGGAACTCCGGGAATTCTTTCCCGTTGAAAGCAGGGAAAGGATCCCTCATCTCGAGCTACGAGGGGGAAACGGGGCTCCTCTGGATGGGGGCGGGACTATCGTGCTTCCTCTCGAGTGGAGACGGGTATGGCGGTGAACTTCTTGAGTTGCAGCAAGGGTGTGAAAGACCCTTTCGAAGTTCCAGAGGTTAGGTGTCATTAGTCTCCAGACGCCTCATCGGAAATAGGCCTCATCTCGCCTGGAAGGGAGAACTTCCTGGATTTTCTCGAGTTGCGGCAGGTGTTCTCGAGTTACGACGGGGACCTCAGGGACCGGCCCTGGTGGCCTCAGGAGAGGCCAGTCCCCATGCGAGTTGCTAGGGGGCCTCTCAGGATTCCTCTCCCGTCGATACCCGGGCCAAAAACCTTGTGTGGAGTCAGGGCCGGAACCGAGGATTCCTCTCACGGGCTGATATGGATCTTTGGGTACTTCTGGAGTCTCGCCAGGGGAGACAGGCCTCATCTCGAGTGGGGGCATGCACGTGCGCTTTCCTTCCAGGCTGTAGCAGCAATGTCACGCTTCCCATCGCGTGGATCAAAGGATCTGTGGTTTTCTCTCGAGGCTTTCCCTCGAGGCTTCCCACAGGGCTGTCCCACGTGCCACCGTGGTGTGAGTCGATCCTCGGCGTGAAAGATGAGCCAGTGCAGGGCAAAGAGGTTCCTCTGGAAAGGACTGAGACATCTGCGGGACTCTTGGAATGGTGGTACGACCATGGAGTTCCTCTCGCCTTTCCTGTTGAGAGTGCCTCCTCTTGAGATGCGACGGGAACGCCGGGAATTCTTTCCCGTTGAAAGCAGGGAAAGGATCCCTCATCTCGAGCTACGAGGGGGAAACGGGGCTCCTCTGGATGTGGGCGGGACCATCGTGCTTCCTCTCGAGTGGAGACGGGTATGGCGGTGAACTTCTTGAGTTGCAGCAAGGGTGTGAAAGACCCTTTCGAAGTTCCAGAGGTTAGGTGTCATTAGTCTCCAGACGCCTCATCGGAAATGGGCCTCATCTCGCCTGGAAGGGAGAACTTCCTGGATTTTCTCGAGTTGCGGCAGGTGTTCTCGAGTTACGACGGGGACCTCAGGGACCCGCCCTGGTGGCCTCAGGAGAGGCCAGTCCCCATGCGAGTTGCTAGGGGGCCTCTCGGGATTCCTCTCCCGTCGATACCCGGGCCAAAAACCTTGTGTGGAGTCAGGGCCGGAACCGAGGATTCCTCTCACGGGCTGATATGGATCTTTGGGTACTTCTGGAGTCTCGCCAGGGGAGACAGGCCTCATCTCGAGTGGGGGCATGCACGTGCGCTTTCCTTCCAGGCTGTAGCAGCAATGTCACGCTTCCCATCGCGCGGATCAAAGGATCTGTGGTTTTCCCTCGAGGCTTTCCCTCGAGGCTTCCCACATGGCTGTCCCACGTGCCACCGTGGTGTGAGTCGATCCTCGGCGTGAAAGATGAGCCAGTGCAGGGCAAAGAGGTTCCTCTGGAATGGACTGAGACATCTGCGGGACTCTTGGAATGGTGGTCCGACCATGGAGTTCCTCTCGCCTTTCCTGTTGAGAGTGCCTCCACTTGAGATGCGACGGGAACGCCGGGAATTCTTTCCCGTTGAAAGCAGGGAAAGGATCGCTCATCTCGAGCTAGGAGGGGGAAACGGGGCTCCTCTGGATGTGGACGGGACCATCGTGCTTCCTCTCGAGTGGAGACGGGTATGGCGGTGAACTTCTTGAGTTGCAGCAAGGGTGTGAAAGACCCTTTCGAAGTTCCAGAGGTTAGGTGTCATTAGTCTCCAGACGCCTCATCGGAAATAGGCCTCATCTCGCCTGGAAGGGGGAACTTCCTGGAATTTCTCGAGTTGTGGCAGGTGTTATCGAGTTCCGACGGGGACCTCAGGGACCCGCCCTGGTGGCCTCAGGAGAGGCCAGTCCCCATGCGACTTGCTAGGGGGCCTCTCGGGATTCCTCTCCCGTCGATACCGGGGCCAAAAACCTTGTGTGGAGTCAGGGCCGGAACCGAGGATTCCTCTCACGGGCTGACAGGGATCTTTGGGTTTTTCTGGAGTCTCCCCAGGGGAGTCAGGCCTCGTCTCGAGTCGGGGCATGCACGTGCACTTTCCTTCCAGGCTGTAGCAGCAATGTCACGCTTCCCGTGGCCTGGATCAAAGGATCTGTGGTTTTCCCTCGAGGCTTTCCCTCGAGGCTTTCCCACAGGGCTGTCCCACGTGCCACCGTGGTGTGAGTCGATCCTCGGCGTGAAAGATGAGCCAGTGCAGGGCAAAGAGCTTCCTCTGGAATGTACTGAGACATCTGGGGGACTCTTGGAATGGTGGTACGACCATGGAGTTCCTCTCGCCTTTCCTGTTGAGAGTGCCTCCGCTTGAGATGCGACGGGAACGCCGGGAACACTTTCCCATTGAAAGCAGGGAAAGGATTCCTCATCTCGAGCTACGAGGGGGAAAGGGGGCTCCTCTGGATGTGGGCGGCACGATCGTGTTTCCTCTCGAGTTGAGACGGGTATGGCGGTGAACTTCTTGAGTTGCAGCAAGGGTGTGAAAGACCCTTTCGAAGTTCCAGAGGTTAGGTGTCATTAGTCTCCAGACGACTCATCGGAAATAGGCCTCATCCTGCCTGGAAGGGAGAACTTCCTGGATTTTCTCGAGTTGCGGCAGGTGTTCTCGAGTTACGACGGGGACCTCAGGGACCCGCCCTCGTGGCCTCAGGAGAGGCCAGTCCCCATGCGAGTTGCTAGGGGGCCTCTCGGGATTCCTCTCCCGTCGATACCCGGTCCAAAAACCTTGTGTGGAGTCAGGGCCGGAACCGAGGATTCCTCTCACGGGCTGATATGGATCTTTGGGTACTTCTGGAGTCTCGCCAGGGGAGACAGGACCCATCTCGAGTGGGGGCATGCACGTGCGCTTTCCTTCCAGGCTGTAGCAGCAATGTCACGCTTCCCATCGCGTGGATCAAAGGTTCTGTGGTTTTCCCACAGGGCTCTCCCACGTGCCACCGTGGTGTGAGTCGATCCTCGGCGTGAAAGATGAGCCAGTGCAGGGCAAAGAGGTTCCTCTGGAATGGACTGAGACATCTGGGGGACTCTTGGAATGGTGGTACAACCATGGAGTTCCTCTCGCCTTTCCTGTTGAGAGTGCCTCCTCTTGAGATGCGACGGGAACGCCGGGAATTCTTTCCCGTTGAAAGCAGGGAAAGGATTCCTCATCTCGAGCTACGAGGGGGAAACGGGGCTCCGCTGGATGTGGGCGGGACCATCGTGCTTCCTCTAGAGTGGAGACGGGTATGGCGGTGAACTTCTTGAGTTGCAGCAAGGGTGTGAAAGACCCTTTCGAAGTTCCAGAGGTTAGGTGTCATTAGTCTCCAGACGCCTCATCGGAAATAGGCCTCATCTCGCCTGGAAGGGAGAACTTCCTGGATTTTCTCGAGTTGCGGCAGGTGTTCTCGAGTTACGACGGGGACCTCAGGGACCGGCCCTGGTGGCCTCAGGAGAGGCCAGTCCCCATGCGAGTTGCTAGGGGGCCTCTCGGGATTCCTCTCCCGTCGATACCCGGGCCAAAAACCTTGTGTGGAGTCAGGGCCGGAACCGAGGATTCCTCTCACGGGCTGATATGGATCTTTGGGTACTTCTGGAGTCTCGCCAGGGGAGACAGGCCTCATCTGGAGTGGGGGCATGCACGTGCGCTTTCCTTCCAGGCTGTAGCAGCAATGTCACGCTTCCCATCGCGTGGATCAAAGGATCTGTGGTTTTCTCTCGAGGCTTTCCCTCGAGGCTTCCCACAGGGCTGTCCCACGTGCCACCGTGGTGTGAGTCGATCCTCGGCGTGAAAGATGAGCCAGTGCAGGGCAAAGAGGTTCCTCTGGAAAGGACTGAGACATCTGCAGGACTCTTGGAATGGTGGTACGACCATGGAGTTCCTCTCGCCTTTCCTGTTGAGAGTGCCTCCTCTTGAGATGCGACGGGAACGCCGGGAATTCTTTCCCGTTGAAAGCAGGGAAAGGATCCCTCATCTCGAGCTACGAGGGGGAAACGGGGCTCCTCTGGATGTGGGCGGGACCATCGTGCTTCCTCTCGAGTGGAGACGGGTATGGCGGTGAACTTCTTGAGTTGCAGCAAGGGTGTGAAAGACCCTTTCGAAGTTCCAGAGGTTAGGTGTCATTAGTCTCCAGACGCCTCATCGGAAATAGGCCTCATCTCGCCTGGAAGGGAGAACTTCCTGGATTTTCTCGAGTTGCGGCAGGTGTTCTCGAGTTACGACGGGGACCTCAGGGACCCGCCCTGGTGGCCTCAGGAGAGGCCAGTCCCCATGCGAGTTGCTAGGGGGCCTCTCGGGATTCCTCTCCCGTCGATACCCGGGCCAAAAACCTTGTGTGGAGTCAGGGCCGGAACCGAGGATTCCTCTCACTGGCTGATATGTATCTTTGGGTACTTCTGGAGTCTCGCCAGGGGAGACAGGCCTCATCTCGAGTGGGGGCATGCACGTGCGCTTTCCTTCCAGGCTGTAGCAGCAATGTCACGCTTCCCATCGCGCGGATCAAAGGATCTGTGGTTTTCCCTCGAGGCTTTCCCTCGAGGCTTCCCACAGGGCTGTCCCACGTGCCACCGTGGTGTGAGTCGATCCTCGGCGTGAAAGATGAGCCAGTGCAGGGCAAAGAGGTTCCTCTGGAATGGACTGAGACATCTGCGGGACTCTTGGAATGGTGGTACGACCATGGAGTTCCTCTCGCCTTTCCTGTTGAGAGTGCCTCCACTTGAGATGCGACGGGAACGCCGGGAATTCTTTCCCGTTGAAAGCAGGGAAAGGATCGCTCATCTCGAGCTAGGAGGGGGAAACGGGGCTCCTCTGGATGTGGACGGGACCATCGTGCTTCCTCTCGAGTGGAGACGGGTATGGCGGTGAACTTCTTGAGTTGCAGCAAGGGTGTGAAAGACCCTTTCGAAGTTCCAGAGGTTAGGTGTCATTAGTCTCCAGACGCCTCATCGGAAATAGGCCTCATCTCGCCTGGAAGGGGGAACTTCCTGGAATTTCTCGAGTTGTGGCAGGTGTTCTCGAGTTCCGACGGGGACCTCAGGGACCCGCCCTGGTGGCCTCAGGAGAGGCCAGTCCCCATGCGACTTGCTAGGGGGCCTCTCGGGATTCCTCTCCCGTCGATACCGGGGCCAAAAACCTTGTGTGGAGTCAGGGCCGGAACCGAGGATTCCTCTCACGGGCTGACAGGGATCTTTGGGTTCTTCTGGAGTCTCCCCAGGGGAGTCAGGCCTCGTCTCGAGTCGGGGCATGCACGTGCACTTTCCTTCCAGGCTGTAGCAGCAATGTCACGCTTCCCGTGGCCTGGATCAAAGGATCTGTGGTTTTCCCTCGAGGCTTTCCCTCGAGGCTTTCCCACAGGGCTGTCCCACGTGCCACCGTGGTGTGAGTCGATCCTCGGCGTGAAAGATGAGCCAGTGCAGGGCAAAGAGCTTCCTCTGGAATGTACTGAGACATCTGGGGGACTCTTGGAATGGTGGTACGACCATGGAGTTCCTCTCGCCTTTCCTGTTGAGAGTGCCTCCGCTTGAGATGCGACGGGAACGCCGGGAACTCTTTCCCATTGAAAGCAGGGAAAGGATTCCTCATCTCGAGCTACGAGAGGGAAAGGGGGCTCCTCTGGATGTGGGCGGCACGATCGTGTTTCCTCTCGAGTGGAGACGGGTATGGCGGTGAACTTCTTGAGTTGCAGCAAGGGTGTGAAAGACCCTTTCGAAGTTCCAGAGGTTAGGTGTCATTAGTCTCCAGACGACTCATCGGAAATAGGCCTCATCATGCCTGGAAGGGAGAACTTCCTGGATTTTCTCGAGTTGCGGCAGGTGTTCTTGAGTTACGACGGGGACCTCAGGGACCCGCCCTGGTGGCCTCAGGAGAGGCCAGTCCCCATGCGAGTTGCTAGGGGGCCTCTCGGGATTCCTCTCCCGTCGATACCCGGGCCAAAAACCTTGTGTGGAGTCAGGGCCGTAACCGAGGATTCCTCTCACGGGCTGATATGGATCTTTGGGTACTTCTGGAGTCTCGCCAGGGGAGACAGGACCCATCTCGAGTGGGGGCATGCACGTGCGCTTTCCTTCCAGGCTGTAGCAGCAATGTCACGCTTCCCATCGCGTGGATCAAAGGTTCTGTGGTTTTCCCACAGGGCTCTCCCACGTGCCACCGTGGTGTGAGTCGATCCTCGGCGTGAAAGATGAGCCAGTGCAGGGCAAAGAGGTTCCTCTGGAATGGACTGAGACATCTGGGGGACTCTTGGAATGGTGGTACAACCATGGAGTTCCTCTCGCGTTTCCTGTTGAGAGTGCCTCCTCGTGAGATGCGACGGGAACGCCGGGAATTCTTTCCCGTTGAAAGCAGGGAAAGGATTCCTCATCTCGAGCTACGAGGGGGAAACGGGGCTCCGCTGGATGTGGGCGGGACCATCGTGCTTCCTCTAGAGTGGAGACGGGTATGGCGGTGAACTTCTTGAGTTGCAGCAAGGGTGTGAAAGACCCTTTCGAAGTTCCAGAGGTTAGGTGTCATTAGTGTCCAGACGCCTCATCGGAAATAGGCCTCATCTCGCCTGGAAGGGAGAACTTCCTGGATTTTCTCGAGTTGCGGCAGGTGTTCTCGAGTTACGACGGGGACCTCAGGGACCCGCCCTGGTGGCCTCAGGAGAGGGCAGTCCCCATGCGAGTTGCTAGGGGCCCTCTCGGGATTCCTCTCCCGTCGATCCCGGGGTCAAAAACCTTGTGTGGTGTCAGGGCCGGAACCGAGAATTTCTCTCAGGGGCTGACATGGATCTTTGGGTACTTCTGGAGTCTCCCCATGGGAGTCAGGCCTTGTCTCGAGTCGGGGCATGCACGTGCGCTTTCCTTCCAGGCTGTAGCAGCAATGTCACGCTTCCCGTGGCGTGGATCAAAGGATCTGTGGTTTTCCCTCGAGGCTTTCCCTCGAGGCTTTCCCACAGGGCTGTCCCACGTGCCACCGTGGTGTGAGTCGATCCTCGGCGTGAAAGATGAGCCAGTGTAGGGCAAAGAGCTTCCTCTGGAATGGACTGAGACATCTGGGGGACTCTTGGAATGGTGGTACGACCATGGAGTTCCTCTCGCCTTTCCTGTTGAGAGTGCCTCCTCTTGAGATGCGACGGGAACTCCGGGAATTCTTTCCCGTTGAAAGCAGGGAAAGGATCCCTCATCTCGAGCTACGAGGGGGAAACGGGGCTCCTCTGGATGGGGGCGGGACTATCGTGCTTCCTCTCGAGTGGAGACGGGTATGGCGGTGAACTTCTTGAGTTGCAGCAAGGGTGTGAAAGACCCTTTCGAAGTTCCAGAGGTTAGGTGTCATTAGTCTCCAGACGCCTCATCGGAAATAGGCCTCATCTCGCCTGGAAGGGAGAACTTCCTGGATTTTCTCGAGTTGCGGCAGGTGTTCTCGAGTTACGACGGGGACCTCAGGGACCGGCCCTGGTGGCCTCAGGAGAGGCCAGTCCCCATGCGAGTTGCTAGGGGGCCTCTCAGGATTCCTCTCCCGTCGATACCCGGGCCAAAAACCTTGTGTGGAGTCAGGGCCGGAACCGAGGATTCCTCTCACGGGCTGATATGGATCTTTGGGTACTTCTGGAGTCTCGCCAGGGGAGACAGGCCTCATCTCGAGTGGGGGCATGCACGTGCGCTTTCCTTCCAGGCTGTAGCAGCAATGTCACGCTTCCCATCGCGTGGATCAAAGGATCTGTGGTTTTCTCTCGAGGCTTTCCCTCGAGGCTTCCCACAGGGCTGTCCCACGTGCCACCGTGGTGTGAGTCGATCCTCGGCGTGAAAGATGAGCCAGTGCAGGGCAAAGAGGTTCCTCTGGAAAGGACTGAGACATCTGCGGGACTCTTGGAATGGTGGTACGACCATGGAGTTCCTCTCGCCTTTCCTGTTGAGAGTGCCTCCTCTTGAGATGCGACGGGAACGCCGGGAATTCTTTCCCGTTGAAAGCAGGGAAAGGATCCCTCATCTCGAGCTACGAGGGGGAAACGGGGCTCCTCTGGATGTGGGCGGGACCATCGTGCTTCCTCTCGAGTGGAGACGGGTATGGCGGTGAACTTCTTGAGTTGCAGCAAGGGTGTGAAAGACCCTTTCGAAGTTCCAGAGGTTAGGTGTCATTAGTCTCCAGACGCCTCATCGGAAATGGGCCTCATCTCGCCTGGAAGGGAGAACTTCCTGGATTTTCTCGAGTTGCGGCAGGTGTTCTCGAGTTACGACGGGGACCTCAGGGACCCGCCCTGGTGGCCTCAGGAGAGGCCAGTCCCCATGCGAGTTGCTAGGGGGCCTCTCGGGATTCCTCTCCCGTCGATACCCGGGCCAAAAACCTTGTGTGGAGTCAGGGCCGGAACCGAGGATTCCTCTCACGGGCTGATATGGATCTTTGGGTACTTCTGGAGTCTCGCCAGGGGAGACAGGCCTCATCTCGAGTGGGGGCATGCACGTGCGCTTTCCTTCCAGGCTGTAGCAGCAATGTCACGCTTCCCATCGCGCGGATCAAAGGATCTGTGGTTTTCCCTCGAGGCTTTCCCTCGAGGCTTCCCACATGGCTGTCCCACGTGCCACCGTGGTGTGAGTCGATCCTCGGCGTGAAAGATGAGCCAGTGCAGGGCAAAGAGGTTCCTCTGGAATGGACTGAGACATCTGCGGGACTCTTGGAATGGTGGTCCGACCATGGAGTTCCTCTCGCCTTTCCTGTTGAGAGTGCCTCCACTTGAGATGCGACGGGAACGCCGGGAATTCTTTCCCGTTGAAAGCAGGGAAAGGATCGCTCATCTCGAGCTAGGAGGGGGAAACGGGGCTCCTCTGGATGTGGACGGGACCATCGTGCTTCCTCTCGAGTGGAGACGGGTATGGCGGTGAACTTCTTGAGTTGCAGCAAGGGTGTGAAAGACCCTTTCGAAGTTCCAGAGGTTAGGTGTCATTAGTCTCCAGACGCCTCATCGGAAATAGGCCTCATCTCGCCTGGAAGGGGGAACTTCCTGGAATTTCTCGAGTTGTGGCAGGTGTTATCGAGTTCCGACGGGGACCTCAGGGACCCGCCCTGGTGGCCTCAGGAGAGGCCAGTCCCCATGCGACTTGCTAGGGGGCCTCTCGGGATTCCTCTCCCGTCGATACCGGGGCCAAAAACCTTGTGTGGAGTCAGGGCCGGAACCGAGGATTCCTCTCACGGGCTGACAGGGATCTTTGGGTTTTTCTGGAGTCTCCCCAGGGGAGTCAGGCCTCGTCTCGAGTCGGGGCATGCACGTGCACTTTCCTTCCAGGCTGTAGCAGCAATGTCACGCTTCCCGTGGCCTGGATCAAAGGATCTGTGGTTTTCCCTCGAGGCTTTCCCTCGAGGCTTTCCCACAGGGCTGTCCCACGTGCCACCGTGGTGTGAGTCGATCCTCGGCGTGAAAGATGAGCCAGTGCAGGGCAAAGAGCTTCCTCTGGAATGTACTGAGACATCTGGGGGACTCTTGGAATGGTGGTACGACCATGGAGTTCCTCTCGCCTTTCCTGTTGAGAGTGCCTCCGCTTGAGATGCGACGGGAACGCCGGGAACACTTTCCCATTGAAAGCAGGGAAAGGATTCCTCATCTCGAGCTACGAGGGGGAAAGGGGGCTCCTCTGGATGTGGGCGGCACGATCGTGTTTCCTCTCGAGTTGAGACGGGTATGGCGGTGAACTTCTTGAGTTGCAGCAAGGGTGTGAAAGACCCTTTCGAAGTTCCAGAGGTTAGGTGTCATTAGTCTCCAGACGACTCATCGGAAATAGGCCTCATCCTGCCTGGAAGGGAGAACTTCCTGGATTTTCTCGAGTTGCGGCAGGTGTTCTCGAGTTACGACGGGGACCTCAGGGACCCGCCCTCGTGGCCTCAGGAGAGGCCAGTCCCCATGCGAGTTGCTAGGGGGCCTCTCGGGATTCCTCTCCCGTCGATACCCGGTCCAAAAACCTTGTGTGGAGTCAGGGCCGGAACCGAGGATTCCTCTCACGGGCTGATATGGATCTTTGGGTACTTCTGGAGTCTCGCCAGGGGAGACAGGACCCATCTCGAGTGGGGGCATGCACGTGCGCTTTCCTTCCAGGCTGTAGCAGCAATGTCACGCTTCCCATCGCGTGGATCAAAGGTTCTGTGGTTTTCCCACAGGGCTCTCCCACGTGCCACCGTGGTGTGAGTCGATCCTCGGCGTGAAAGATGAGCCAGTGCAGGGCAAAGAGGTTCCTCTGGAATGGACTGAGACATCTGGGGGACTCTTGGAATGGTGGTACAACCATGGAGTTCCTCTCGCCTTTCCTGTTGAGAGTGCCTCCTCTTGAGATGCGACGGGAACGCCGGGAATTCTTTCCCGTTGAAAGCAGGGAAAGGATTCCTCATCTCGAGCTACGAGGGGGAAACGGGGCTCCGCTGGATGTGGGCGGGACCATCGTGCTTCCTCTAGAGTGGAGACGGGTATGGCGGTGAACTTCTTGAGTTGCAGCAAGGGTGTGAAAGACCCTTTCGAAGTTCCAGAGGTTAGGTGTCATTAGTCTCCAGACGCCTCATCGGAAATAGGCCTCATCTCGCCTGGAAGGGAGAACTTCCTGGATTTTCTCGAGTTGCGGCAGGTGTTCTCGAGTTACGACGGGGACCTCAGGGACCGGCCCTGGTGGCCTCAGGAGAGGCCAGTCCCCATGCGAGTTGCTAGGGGGCCTCTCGGGATTCCTCTCCCGTCGATACCCGGGCCAAAAACCTTGTGTGGAGTCAGGGCCGGAACCGAGGATTCCTCTCACGGGCTGATATGGATCTTTGGGTACTTCTGGAGTCTCGCCAGGGGAGACAGGCCTCATCTGGAGTGGGGGCATGCACGTGCGCTTTCCTTCCAGGCTGTAGCAGCAATGTCACGCTTCCCATCGCGTGGATCAAAGGATCTGTGGTTTTCTCTCGAGGCTTTCCCTCGAGGCTTCCCACAGGGCTGTCCCACGTGCCACCGTGGTGTGAGTCGATCCTCGGCGTGAAAGATGAGCCAGTGCAGGGCAAAGAGGTTCCTCTGGAAAGGACTGAGACATCTGCAGGACTCTTGGAATGGTGGTACGACCATGGAGTTCCTCTCGCCTTTCCTGTTGAGAGTGCCTCCTCTTGAGATGCGACGGGAACGCCGGGAATTCTTTCCCGTTGAAAGCAGGGAAAGGATCCCTCATCTCGAGCTACGAGGGGGAAACGGGGCTCCTCTGGATGTGGGCGGGACCATCGTGCTTCCTCTCGAGTGGAGACGGGTATGGCGGTGAACTTCTTGAGTTGCAGCAAGGGTGTGAAAGACCCTTTCGAAGTTCCAGAGGTTAGGTGTCATTAGTCTCCAGACGCCTCATCGGAAATAGGCCTCATCTCGCCTGGAAGGGAGAACTTCCTGGATTTTCTCGAGTTGCGGCAGGTGTTCTCGAGTTACGACGGGGACCTCAGGGACCCGCCCTGGTGGCCTCAGGAGAGGCCAGTCCCCATGCGAGTTGCTAGGGGGCCTCTCGGGATTCCTCTCCCGTCGATACCCGGGCCAAAAACCTTGTGTGGAGTCAGGGCCGGAACCGAGGATTCCTCTCACTGGCTGATATGTATCTTTGGGTACTTCTGGAGTCTCGCCAGGGGAGACAGGCCTCATCTCGAGTGGGGGCATGCACGTGCGCTTTCCTTCCAGGCTGTAGCAGCAATGTCACGCTTCCCATCGCGCGGATCAAAGGATCTGTGGTTTTCCCTCGAGGCTTTCCCTCGAGGCTTCCCACAGGGCTGTCCCACGTGCCACCGTGGTGTGAGTCGATCCTCGGCGTGAAAGATGAGCCAGTGCAGGGCAAAGAGGTTCCTCTGGAATGGACTGAGACATCTGCGGGACTCTTGGAATGGTGGTACGACCATGGAGTTCCTCTCGCCTTTCCTGTTGAGAGTGCCTCCACTTGAGATGCGACGGGAACGCCGGGAATTCTTTCCCGTTGAAAGCAGGGAAAGGATCGCTCATCTCGAGCTAGGAGGGGGAAACGGGGCTCCTCTGGATGTGGACGGGACCATCGTGCTTCCTCTCGAGTGGAGACGGGTATGGCGGTGAACTTCTTGAGTTGCAGCAAGGGTGTGAAAGACCCTTTCGAAGTTCCAGAGGTTAGGTGTCATTAGTCTCCAGACGCCTCATCGGAAATAGGCCTCATCTCGCCTGGAAGGGGGAACTTCCTGGAATTTCTCGAGTTGTGGCAGGTGTTCTCGAGTTCCGACGGGGACCTCAGGGACCCGCCCTGGTGGCCTCAGGAGAGGCCAGTCCCCATGCGACTTGCTAGGGGGCCTCTCGGGATTCCTCTCCCGTCGATACCGGGGCCAAAAACCTTGTGTGGAGTCAGGGCCGGAACCGAGGATTCCTCTCACGGGCTGACAGGGATCTTTGGGTTCTTCTGGAGTCTCCCCAGGGGAGTCAGGCCTCGTCTCGAGTCGGGGCATGCACGTGCACTTTCCTTCCAGGCTGTAGCAGCAATGTCACGCTTCCCGTGGCCTGGATCAAAGGATCTGTGGTTTTCCCTCGAGGCTTTCCCTCGAGGCTTTCCCACAGGGCTGTCCCACGTGCCACTGTGGTGTGAGTCGATCCTCGGCGTGAAAGATGAGCCAGTGCAGGGCAAAGAGCTTCCTCTGGAATGTACTGAGACATCTGGGGGACTCTTGGAATGGTGGTACGACCATGGAGTTCCTCTCGCCTTTCCTGTTGAGAGTGCCTCCGCTTGAGATGCGACGGGAACGCCGGGAACTCTTTCCCATTGAAAGCAGGGAAAGGATTCCTCATCTCGAGCTACGAGAGGGAAAGGGGGCTCCTCTGGATGTGGGCGGCACGATCGTGTTTCCTCTCGAGTGGAGACGGGTATGGCGGTGAACTTCTTGAGTTGCAGCAAGGGTGTGAAAGACCCTTTCGAAGTTCCAGAGGTTAGGTGTCATTAGTCTCCAGACGACTCATCGGAAATAGGCCTCATCATGCCTGGAAGGGAGAACTTCCTGGATTTTCTCGAGTTGCGGCAGGTGTTCTTGAGTTACGACGGGGACCTCAGGGACCCGCCCTGGTGGCCTCAGGAGAGGCCAGTCCCCATGCGAGTTGCTAGGGGGCCTCTCGGGATTCCTCTCCCGTCGATACCCGGGCCAAAAACCTTGTGTGGAGTCAGGGCCGTAACCGAGGATTCCTCTCACGGGCTGATATGGATCTTTGGGTACTTCTGGAGTCTCGCCAGGGGAGACAGGACCCATCTCGAGTGGGGGCATGCACGTGCGCTTTCCTTCCAGGCTGTAGCAGCAATGTCACGCTTCCCATCGCGTGGATCAAAGGTTCTGTGGTTTTCCCACAGGGCTCTCCCACGTGCCACCGTGGTGTGAGTCGATCCTCGGCGTGAAAGATGAGCCAGTGCAGGGCAAAGAGGTTCCTCTGGAATGGACTGAGACATCTGGGGGACTCTTGGAATGGTGGTACAACCATGGAGTTCCTCTCGCGTTTCCTGTTGAGAGTGCCTCCTCGTGAGATGCGACGGGAACAACGGGAATTCTTTCCCGTTGAAAGCAGGGAAAGGATTCCTCATCTCGAGCTACGAGGGGGAAACGGGGCTCCGCTGGATGTGGGCGGGACCATCGTGCTTCCTCTAGAGTGGAGACGGGTATGGCGGTGAACTTCTTGAGTTGCAGCAAGGGTGTGAAAGACCCTTTCGAAGTTCCAGAGGTTAGGTGTCATTAGTGTCCAGACGCCTCATCGGAAATAGGCCTCATCTCGCCTGGAAGGGAGAACTTCCTGGATTTTCTCGAGTTGCGGCAGGTGTTCTCGAGTTACGACGGGGACCTCAGGGACCCGCCCTGGTGGCCTCAGGAGAGGGCAGTCCCCATGCGAGTTGCTAGGGGCCCTCTCGGGATTCCTCTCCCGTCGATCCCGGGGTCAAAAACCTTGTGTGGTGTCAGGGCCGGAACCGAGAATTTCTCTCAGGGGCTGACATGGATCTTTGGGTACTTCTGGAGTCTCCCCATGGGAGTCAGGCCTTGTCTCGAGTCGGGGCATGCACGTGCGCTTTCCTTCCAGGCTGTAGCAGCAATGTCACGCTTCCCGTGGCGTGGATCAAAGGATCTGTGGTTTTCCCTCGAGGCTTTCCCTCGAGGCTTTCCCACAGGGCTGTCCCACGTGCCACCGTGGTGTGAGTCGATCCTCGGCGTGAAAGATGAGCCAGTGTAGGGCAAAGAGCTTCCTCTGGAATGGACTGAGACATCTGGGGGACTCTTGGAATGGTGGTACGACCATGGAGTTCCTCTCGCCTTTCCTGTTGAGAGTGCCTCCTCTTGAGATGCGACGGGAACTCCGGGAATTCTTTCCCGTTGAAAGCAGGGAAAGGATCCCTCATCTCGAGCTACGAGGGGGAAACGGGGCTCCTCTGGATGGGGGCGGGACTATCGTGCTTCCTCTCGAGTGGAGACGGGTATGGCGGTGAACTTCTTGAGTTGCAGCAAGGGTGTGAAAGACCCTTTCGAAGTTCCAGAGGTTAGGTGTCATTAGTCTCCAGACGCCTCATCGGAAATAGGCCTCATCTCGCCTGGAAGGGAGAACTTCCTGGATTTTCTCGAGTTGCGGCAGGTGTTCTCGAGTTACGACGGGGACCTCAGGGACCGGCCCTGGTGGCCTCAGGAGAGGCCAGTCCCCATGCGAGTTGCTAGGGGGCCTCTCAGGATTCCTCTCCCGTCGATACCCGGGCCAAAAACCTTGTGTGGAGTCAGGGCCGGAACCGAGGATTCCTCTCACGGGCTGATATGGATCTTTGGGTACTTTTGGAGTCTCGCCAGGGGAGACAGGCCTCATCTCGAGTGGGGGCATGCACGTGCGCTTTCCTTCCAGGCTGTAGCAGCAATGTCACGCTTCCCATCGCGTGGATCAAAGGATCTGTGGTTTTCTCTCGAGGCTTTCCCTCGAGGCTTCCCACAGGGCTGTCCCACGTGCCACCGTGGTGTGAGTCGATCCTCGGCGTGAAAGATGAGCCAGTGCAGGGCAAAGAGGTTCCTCTGGAAAGGACTGAGACATCTGCGGGACTCTTGGAATGGTGGTACGACCATGGAGTTCCTCTCGCCTTTCCTGTTGAGAGTGCCTCCTCTTGAGATGCGACGGGAACGCCGGGAATTCTTTCCCGTTGAAAGCAGGGAAAGGATCCCTCATCTCGAGCTACGAGGGGGAAACGGGGCTCCTCTGGATGTGGGCGGGACCATCGTGCTTCCTCTCGAGTGGAGACGGGTATGGCGGTGAACTTCTTGAGTTGCAGCAAGGGTGTGAAAGACCCTTTCGAAGTTCCAGAGGTTAGGTGTCATTAGTCTCCAGACGCCTCATCGGAAATGGGCCTCATCTCGCCTGGAAGGGAGAACTTCCTGGATTTTCTCGAGTTGCGGCAGGTGTTCTCGAGTTACGACGGGGACCTCAGGGACCCGCCCTGGTGGCCTCAGGAGAGGCCAGTCCCCATGCGAGTTGCTAGGGGGCCTCTCGGGATTCCTCTCCCGTCGATACCCGGGCCAAAAACCTTGTGTGGAGTCAGGGCCGGAACCGAGGATTCCTCTCACGGGCTGATATCAATCTTTGGGTACTTCTGGAGTCTCGCCAGGGGAGACAGGCCTCATCTCGAGTGGGGGCATGCACGTGCGCTTTCCTTCCAGGCTGTAGCAGCAATGTCACGCTTCCCATCGCGCGGATCAAAGGATCTGTGGTTTTCCCTCGAGGCTTTCCCTCGAGGCTTCCCACAGGGCTGTCCCACGTGCCACCGTGGTGTGAGTCGATCCTCGGCGTGAAAGATGAGCCAGTGCAGGGCAAAGAGGTTCCTCTGGAATGGACTGAGACATCTGCGGGACTCTTGGAATGGTGGTACGACCATGGAGTTCCTCTCGCCTTTCCTGTTGAGAGTGCCTCCACTTGAGATGCGACGGGAACGCCGGGAATTCTTTCCCGTTGAAAGCAGGGAAAGGATCGCTCATCTCGAGCTAGGAGGGGGAAACGGGGCTCCTCTGGATGTGGACGGGACCATCGTGCTTCCTCTCGAGTGGAGACGGGTATGGCGGTGAACTTCTTGAGTTGCAGCAAGGGTGTGAAAGACCCTTTCGAAGTTCCAGAGGTTAGGTGTCATTAGTCTCCAGACGCCTCATCGGAAATAGGCCTCATCTCGCCTGGAAGGGGGAACTTCCTGGAATTTCTCGAGTTGTGGCAGGTGTTCTCGAGTTCCGACGGGGACCTCAGGGACCCGCCCTGGTGGCCTCAGGAGAGGCCAGTCCCCATGCGACTTGCTAGGGGGCCTCTCGGGATTCCTCTCCCGTCGATACCGGGGCCAAAAACCTTGTGTGGAGTCAGGGCCGGAACCGAGGATTCCTCTCACGGGCTGACAGGGATCTTTGGGTTCTTCTGGAGTCTCCCCAGGGGAGTCAGGCCTCGTCTCGAGTCGGGGCATGCACGTGCACTTTCCTTCCAGGCTGTAGCAGCAATGTCACGCTTCCCGTGGCCTGGATCAAAGGATCTGTGGTTTTCCCTCGAGGCTTTCCCTCGAGGCTTTCCCACAGGGCTGTCCCACGTGCCACCGTGGTGTGAGTCGATCCTCGGCGTGAAAGATGAGCCAGTGCAGGGCAAAGAGCTTCCTCTGGAATGTACTGAGACATCTGGGGGACTCTTGGAATGGTGGTACGACCATGGAGTTCCTCTCGCCTTTCCTGTTGAGAGTGCCTCCGCTTGAGATGCGACGGGAACGCCGGGAATTCTTTCCCATTGAAAGCAGGGAAAGGATTCCTCATCTCGAGCTACGAGGGGGAAAGGGGGCTCCTCTGGATGTGGGCGGCACGATCAGGTTTCCTCTCGAGTGGAGACGGGTATGGCGGTGAACTTCTTGAGTTGCAGCAAGGGTGTGAAAGACCCTTTCGAAGTTCCAGAGGTTAGGTGTCATTAGTCTCCAGACGACTCATCGGAAATAGGCCTCATCATGCCTGGAAGGGAGAACTTCCTGGATTTTCTCGAGTTGCGGCAGGTGTTCTTGAGTTACGACGGGGACCTCAGGGACCCGCCCTGGTGGCCTCAGGAGAGGCCAGTCCCCATGCGAGTTGCTAGGGGGCCTCTCGGGATTCCTCTCCCGTCGATACCCGGGCCAAAAACCTTGTGTGGAGTCAGGGCCGTAACCGAGGATTCCTCTCACGGGCTGATATGGATCTTTGGGTACTTCTGGAGTCTCGCCAGGGGAGACAGGACCCATCTCGAGTGGGGGCATGCACGTGCGCTTTCCTTCCAGGCTGTAGCAGCAATGTCACGCTTCCCATCGCGTGGATCAAAGGTTCTGTGGTTTTCCCACAGGGCTCTCCCACGTGCCACCGTGGTGTGAGTCGATCCTCGGCGTGAAAGATGAGCCAGTGCAGGGCAAAGAGGTTCCTCTGGAATGGACTGAGACATCTGGGGGACTCTTGGAATGGTGGTACAACCATGGAGTTCCTCTCGCGTTTCCTGTTGAGAGTGCCTCCTCTTGAGATGCGACGGGAACGCCGGGAATTCTTTCCCGTTGAAAGCAGGGAAAGGATTCCTCATCTCGAGCTACGAGGGGGAAACGGGGCTCCGCTGGATGTGGGCGGGACCATCGTGCTTCCTCTAGAGTGGAGACGGGTATGGCGGTGAACTTCTTGAGTTGCAGCAAGGGTGTGAAAGACCCTTTCGAAGTTCCAGAGGTTAGGTGTCATTAGTCTCCAGACGCCTCATCGGAAATAGGCCTCATCTCGCCTGGAAGGGAGAACTTCCTGGATTTTCTCGAGTTGCGGCAGGTGTTCTCGAGTTACGACGGGGACCTCAGGGACCCGCCCTGGTGGCCTCAGGAGAGGCCAGTCCCCATGCGAGTTGCTAGGGGCCCTCTCGGAATTCCTCTCCCGTCGATCCCGGGGCCAAAAACCTTGTGTGGTGTCAGGGCCGGAACCGAGAATTTCTCTCAGGGGCTGACATGGATCTTTGGGTACTTCTGGAGTCTCCCCATGGGAGTCAGGCCTTGTCTCGAGTCGGGGCATGCACGTGCGCTTTCCTTCCAGGCTGTAGCAGCAATGTCACGCTTCCCGTGGCGTGGATCAAAGTATCTGTGGTTTTCCCTCGAGGCTTTCCCTCGAGGCTTTCCCACAGGGCTGTCCCACGTGCCACCGTGGTGTGAGTCGATCCTCGGCGTGAAAGATGAGCCAGTGTAGGGCAAAGAGCTTCCTCTGGAATGGACTGAGACATCTGGGGGACTCTTGGAATGGTGGTACGACCATGGAGTTCCTCTCGCCTTTCCTGTTGAGAGTGCCTCCTCTTGAGATGCGACGGGAACTCCGGGAATTCTTTCCCGTTGAAAGCAGGGAAAGGATCCCTCATCTCGAGCTACGAGGGGGAAACGGGGCTCCTCTGGATGGGGGCGGGACTATCGTGCTTCCTCTCGAGTGGAGACGGGTATGGCGGTGAACTTCTTGAGTTGCAGCAAGGGTGTGAAAGACCCTTTCGAAGTTCCAGAGGTTAGGTGTCATTAGTCTCCAGACGCCTCATCGGAAATAGGCCTCATCTCGCCTGGAAGGGAGAACTTCCTGGATTTTCTCGAGTTGCGGCAGGTGTTCTCGAGTTACGACGGGGACCTCTGGGACCGGCCCTGGTGGCCTCAGGAGAGGCCAGTCCCCATGCGAGTTGCTAGGGGGCCTCTCAGGATTCCTCTCCCGTCGATACCCGGGCCAAAAACCTTGTGTGGAGTCAGGGCCGGAACCGAGGATTCCTCTCACGGGCTGATATGGAACTTTGGGTACTTCTGGAGTCTCGCCAGGGGAGACAGGCCTCATCTCGAGTGGGGGCATGCACGTGCGCTTTCCTTCCAGGCTGTAGCAGCAATGTCACGCTTCCCATCGCGTGGATCAAAGGATCTGTGGTTTTCTCTCGAGGCTTTCCCTCGAGGCTTCCCACAGGGCTGTCCCACGTGCCACCGTGGTGTGAGTCGATCCTCGGCGTGAAAGATGAGCCAGTGCAGGGCAAAGAGGTTCCTCTGGAAAGGACTGAGACATCTGCGGGACTCTTGGAATGGTGGTACGACCATGGAGTTCCTCTCGCCTTTCCTGTTGAGAGTGCCTCCTCTTGAGATGCGACGGGAACGCCGGGAATTCTTTCCCGTTGAAAGCAGGGAAAGGATCCCTCATCTCGAGCTACGAGGGGGAAACGGGGCTCCTCTGGATGTGGGCGGGACCATCGTGCTTCCTCTCGAGTGGAGACGGGTATGGCGGTGAACTTCTTGAGTTGCAGCAAGGGTGTGAAAGACCCTTTCGAAGTTCCAGAGGTTAGGTGTCATTAGTCTCCAGACGCCTCATCGGAAATGGGCCTCATCTCGCCTGGAAGGGAGAACTTCCTGGATTTTCTCGAGTTGCGGCAGGTGTTCTCGAGTTACGACGGGGACCTCAGGGACCCGCCCTGGTGGCCTCAGGAGAGGCCAGTCGCCATGCGACCTGCTAGGGGGCCTCTCGGGATTCCTCTCCCGTCGATACCGGGGCCAAAAACCTTGTGTGGAGTCAGGGCCGGAACCGAGGATTCCTCTCAGGGGCTGACATGGATCTTTGGGTACTTCTGGAGTCTCCCCAGGGGAGTCAGGCCTCGTATTGAGTCGGGGCATGCACGTGCACTTTCCTTCCAGGCTGTAGCAGCAATGTCACGCTTCCCGTGGCGTGGATCAAAGGATCTGTGGTTTTCCCTCGAGGCTTTCCCTCGAGGCTTTCCCACAGGGCTGTCCCACGTGCCACCGTGGTGTGAGTCGATCCTCGGCGTGAAAGATGAGCCAGTGCAGGGCAAAGAGCTTCCTCTGGAATGGACTGAGACATCTGGGGGACTCTTGGAATGGTGGTACGACCATGGAGTTCCTCTCTCCTTTCCTGTTGAGAGTGCCTCCGCTTCAGATGCGACGGGAACGCCGGGAATTCTTTCCCATTGAAAGCAGGGAAAGGATTCCTCATCTCGAGCTACGAGGGGGAAAGGGGGCTCCTCTGGATGTGGGCGGGACGATCGTGCTTCCTCTCGAGTGGAGACGGGTATGGCGGTGAACTTCTTGAGTTGCAGCAAGGGTGTGAAAGACCCTTTCGAAGTTCCAGAGGTTAGGTGTCATTAGTCTCCAGACGCCTCATCGGAAATAGGCCTCATCTCGCCTGGAAGTGAGAACTTCCTGGATCTTCTCGAGTTGCGGCAGGTGTTCTCGAGTTACGACGGGGACCTCAGGGACCCGCCCTGGTGGCCTCAGGAGAGGCCAGTCCCCATGCGAGTTGCTAGGGGGCCTCTCGGGATTCCTCTCCCGTCGATACCGGGGCCAAAAACCTTGTGTGGAGTCAGGGCCGGAACCGAGGATTCCTCTCACGGGCTGATATGGATCTTTGGGTACTTCTGGAGTCTCGCCAGGGGAGACAGGCCTCATCTCGAGTGGGGGCATGCACGTGCGCTTTCCTTCCAGGCTGTAGCAGCAATGTCACGCTTCCCATCGCGTGGATCAAAGGATTTGTGGTTTTCCCTCGAGGCTTTCCTAGAGGCTTTCCCACAGGGCTGTCCCACGTGCCACCGTGGTGTGAGTCGATCCTCGGCGTGAAAGATGAGCCAGTGCAGGGCAAAGAGGTTCCTCTGGAATGGACTGAGACATCTGTGGGACTCTTGGAATGGTGGTACGACCATGGAGTTCCTCTCGCCTTTCCTGTTGAGAGTGCCTCCTCTTGAGATGCGACGGGAACGCCGGGAATTCTTTCCCGTTGAAAGCAGGGAAAGGATCGCTCATCTCGAGCTAGGAGGGGGAAACGGGGCTCCTCTGGATGTGGGCGGGACCATCGTGCTTCCTCTCGAGTGGAGACGGGTATGGCGGTGAACTTCTTGAGTTGCAGCAAGGGTGTGAAAGACCCTTTCGAAGTTCCAGAGTTTAGGTGTCATTAGTCTCCAGACGCCTCATCGGAAATAGGCCTCATCTCGCCTGGAAGGTAGAACTTCCTGGATTTTCTCGAGTTGCGGCAGGTGTTCTCGAATTACGACGGGGACCTCAGGGACCCGCCCTGGTGGCCTCAGGAGAGGCCAGTCCCCATGCGAGTTGCTAGGGGGCCTCTCGGGATTCCTCTCCCGTCGATACCTGGGCCAAAAACCTTGTGTGGAGTCAGGGCCGGAACCGAGGATTCCTCTCAGTGGCTGACATGGATCTTTGGCTACTTCTGGAGTCTCCCCATGGGAGTCAGGCCTCGTCTCGAGTGGGGGCATGCACAGGCGCTTTCCTTCAAGGCTGTAGCAGCAATGTCACGCTTCCCGTGGCGTGAATCAAACGATCTGTGGTTTTCCCTCGAGGCTTTCCCTCGAGGCTTTCCCACAGGGCTGTCCCACGTGCCACCGTGGTGTGAGTCGATCCTCGGCGTGAAAGATGAGCCAGTGTAGGGCAAAGAGCTTCCTCTGGAATGGACTGAGACATCTGGGGGACTCTTGGAATGGTGGTACGACCATGGAGTTCCTCTCGCCTTTCCTGTTGAGAGTGCCTCCTCTTGAGATGCGACGGGAACGCCGGGAATTCTTTCCCGTTGAAAGCAGGGAAAGGATCCCTCATCTCGAGCTACGAGGGGGAAACGGGGCTCCTCTGGATGTGGGCGGGACTATCGTGCTTCCTCTCGAGTGGAGACGGGTATGGCGGTGAACTTCTTGAGTTGCAGCAAGGGTGTGAAAGACCCTTTCGAAGTTCCAGAGGTTAGGTGTCATTAGTCTCCAGACGCCTCATCGGAAATAGGCCTCATCTCGCCTGGAAGGGAGAACTTCCTGGATTTTCTCGAGTTGCGGCAGGTGTTCTCGAGTTACGACGGGGACCTCAGGGACCCGCCCTGGTGGCCTCAGGAGAGGCCAGTCCCCATGCGAGTTGCTAGGGGGCCTCTCGGGATTCCTCTCCCGTCGATACCGGGGCCAAAAACCTTGTGTGGAGTCAGGGCCGGAACCGAGGATTCCTCTCAGGGGCTGACATGGATCTTTGGGTCCTTCTGGAGTCTCCCCATGGGAGTCAGGCCTCGTCTCGAGTGGGGGCATGCACGTGCGCTTTCCCTCCAGGCTGTAGCAGCAATGTCACGTTTCCCATCGCGTGGATCAAAGGATCTGTGGTTTTCCCTCGAGGCTTTCCCTCGAGGCTTTCCCACAGGGCTGTCCCACGTGCCACCGTGGTGTGAGTCGATTCTCGGAGTGAAAGATGAGCCAGTGCAGGGCAAAGAGCTTCCTCTGGAATGGACTGAGACATCTGGGGGACTCTTGGAATGGTGGTACGACCATGGAGTTCCTCTCGCCTTTCCTGTTGAGAGTGCCTCCTCTTGAGATGCGACGGGAACGCCGGGAATTCTCTCCCGTTGAAAGCAGGGAAAGGATCGCTCATCTCGAGCTAGGAGGGGGAAACGGGGCTCCTCTGGATGTGGGCGGGACGATCGTGCTTCCTCTCGAGTGGAGACGGGTATGGCGGTGAACTTCTTGAGTTGCAGCAAGGGTGTGAAAGACCCTTTCGAAGTTCCAGAGTTTAGGTGTCATTAGTCTCCAGACGCCTCATCGGAAATAGGCCTCATCTCGCCTGGAAGGGAGAACTTCCTGGATTTTCTCGAGTTGCGGCAGGTGTTCTCGAGTTACGACGGGGACCTCAGGGACCCGCCCTGGTGGCCTCAGGAGAGGCCAGTCCCCATGCGAGTTGCTAGGGGGCCTCTCTGGATTCCTCTCCCGTCGATACCGGGGCCAAAAACCTTGTGTGGAGTCAGGGCCGGAACCGAGGATTCCTCTCAGTGGCTGACATGGATCTTTGGGTACTTCTGGAGTCTCCCCAGGGGAGTCAGGCCTCGTCTCGAGTGGGGGCATGCACGTGCGCTTTCCTTCAAGGCTGTAGCAGCAATGTCCCGCTTCCCGTGGCGTGAATCAAACGATCTGTGGTTTTCCCTGGAGGCTTTCCCTCGAGGCTTTCCCACAGGGCTGTCCCACGTGCCACCGTGGTGTGAGTCGATCCTCGGCGTGAAAGATGAGCCAGTGCAGGGCAAAGAGGTTCCTCTGGAATGGACTGAGACATCTGGGGGACTCTTGGAATGGTGGTACGACCATGGAGTTCCTCTCGCCTTTCCTTTGAGAGTGCCTCCTCTTGAGATGCGACGGGAACGCCGGGAATTCTTTCCCGTTGAAAGCAGGGAAAGGATCCCTCATCTCGAGCTACGAGGGGGAAACGGGGCTCCTCTGGATGTGGGCGGGACCATCGTGCTTCCTCTCGAGTGGAGACGGGTGTGGCGGTGAACTTCTTGAGTTGCAGCAAGGGTGTGAAAGACCCTTTCGAAGTTCCAGAGGTTAGGTGTCATTAGTCTCCAGACGCCTCATCGGAAATAGGCCTCATCTCGCCTGGAAGGGGGAACTTCCTGGAATTTCTCGAGTTGTGGCAGGTGTTCTCGAGTTACTACGGGGACCTCAGGGACACGCCCTGGTGGCCTCAGGAGAGGCCAGTCCCCATGCGAGTTGCTAGGGGGCCTCTCGGGATTCCTCTCCCGTCGATACCGGGGCCAAAAACCTTGTGTGGAGTCAGGGCCTGAACCGAGGATTCCTCTCAGGGGCTGACATGGATCTTTGGGTACTTCTGGAGTCTCCCCAGGGGAGTCAGGCCTTGTCTCGAGTCGGGGCATGCACGTGCACTTTCCTTCCAGGCTGTAGCAGCAATGTCACGATTCCCGTGGCGTGGATCCAAGGATCTGTGGTTTTCCCTCGAGGCTTTCCCTCGAGGCTTTCCCACAGGGCTGTCCCACGTGCCACCGTGGTGTGAGTCGATCCTCGGCGTGAAAGATGAGCCAGTGCAGCGCAAAGAGCTTCCTCTGGAATGGACTGAGACATCTGGGGGACTCTTGGAATGGTGGTACGACCATGGAGTTCCTCTCGCCTTTCCTGTTGAGAGTGCCTCCGCTTGAGATGCGACGGGAACGCCGGGAATTCTTTCCCATTGAAAGCAGGGAAAGGATTCCTCATCTCGAGCTACGAGGGGGAAAGGGGGCTCCTCTGGATGTGGGCGGGACGATCGTGCTTCCTCTCGAGTGGAGCCGGGTATGGCGGTGAACTTCTTGAGTTGCAGCAAGGGTGTGAAAGACCCTTTCGAAGTTCCAGAGGTTAGGTGTCATTAGTCTCCAGACGCCTCATCGGAAATAGGCCTCATCTCGCCTGGAAGGGGTAACTTCCTGGAATATCTCGAGTTGCGGCAGGTGTTCTCGAGTTAAGACGGGGACTTCAGGGACCCGCCCTGGTGGCCTCAGGAGAGGCCAGTCCCCATGCGAGTTGCTAGGGGGCCTCTCGGGATTCCTCTCCCGTCGATACCGGGGCCAAAAACCTTGTGTGGAGTCAGGGCCGGAACCGAGGATTCCTCTCAGGGGCTGACATGGATCTTTGGGTACTTCTGGAGTCTCGCCAGGGGAGACAGGCCTCATCTCGAGTGGGGGCATGCACGTGCGCTTTCCTTCCAGGCTGTAGCAGCAATGTCACGCATCCCATCGCGTGGATCAAAGGATCTGTGGTTTTCCCTCGAGGCTTTCCCTCGAGGCTTTCCCACAGGGCTGTCCCACATGCCACCGTGGTGTGAGTCGATCCTCGGCGTGAAAGATGAGCCAGTGCAGGGCAAAGAGGTTCCTCTGGAATGGACTGAGACATCTGGGGGACTCTTGGAATGGTGGTACGACCATGGAGTTC
The DNA here is from genome assembly GCF_032405125.1 of Capricornis sumatraensis. Classification (NCBI taxonomy): domain Eukaryota; kingdom Metazoa; phylum Chordata; class Mammalia; order Artiodactyla; family Bovidae; genus Capricornis; species Capricornis sumatraensis. The sequence goes on from NW_027184612.1 coordinate 7,473,132, forward strand.
CTCTCGCCTTTCCTGTTGAGAGTGCCTCCTCTTGAGATGCGACGGGAACGCCGGGAATTCTTTCCCGTTGAAAGCAGGGAAAGGATCGCTCATCTCGAGCTAGGAGGGGGAAACGGGGCTCCTCTGGATGTGGGCGGGACCATCGTGCTTCCTCTCGAGTGGAGACGGGTATGGCGGTGAACTTCTTGAGTTGCAGCAAGGGTGTGAAAGACCCTTTCGAAGTTCCAGAGGTTAGGTGTCATTAGTCTCCAGACGCCTCATCGGAAATAGGCCTCATCTCGCCTGGAAGGGAGAACTTCCTGGATTTTCTCGAGTTGCGGCAGGTGTTCTCGAGTTACGACGGGGACCTCAGGGACCCGCCCTGGTGGCCTCAGGAGAGGCCAGTCCCCATGCGACTTGCTAGGGGGCCTCTCGGGATTCCTCTCCCGTCGATAACGGAGCCAAAAACCTAGTGTGGAGTCAGGGCCGGAACCGAGGATTCCTCTCAGGGGCTGACATGGATCTGTGGGTACTTCTGGAGTCTCCCCATGTTAGTCAGGCCTCGTCTCGAGTCGGGGCATCCACGTGCACTTTCCTTCCAGGCTGTAGCAGCAATGTCACGCTACCCGTGGCGTGGATCAAAAGATCTGTGGTTTTCCCTCGAGGCTTTCCCTCGAGGCTTTCCCACAGGGCTGTCCCACGTGCCACCGTGGTGTGAGTCGATCCTCGGCGTGAAAGATGAGCCAGTGCAGGGCAAAGAGCTTCCTCTGGAATGGACTAAGACATCTGGGGGACTCTTGGAATGGTGGTACGACCATGGAGTTCCTCTCGCCTTTCCTGTTGAGAGTACCTCCGCTTGAAATGCGACGGGAACGCCGGGAATTCTTTCCCATTGAAAGCAGGGAAAGGATTCCTCATCTCGAGCTACGAGGGGAAAAGGGGGCTCCTCTGAATGTGGGCGGGACGATCGTGCTTCCTCTCGAGTGGAGACGGGTATGGCGGTGAACTTCTTGAGTTGCAGCAAGGGTGTGAAAGACCCTTTCCAAGTTCCAGAGGTTAGGTGTCATTAGTCTCCAGACGCCTCATCGGAAATAGGCCTCATCTCGCCTGGAAGGGAGAACTTCCTGGATTTTCTCGAGTTGTGGCAGGTGTTCTCGAGTTACGACGGGGACCTCAGGGACCGGCCCTGGTGGCCTCAGGAGAGGCCAGTCCCCATGCGAGTTGCTAGGGGGCCTCTCGGGATTCCTCTCCCGTCGATACCCGGGCCAAAAACCTTGTGTGGAGTCAGGGCCGGAACCGAGGATTCCTCTCACGGGCTGATATGGATCTTTGGGTACTTCTGGAGTCTCGCCAGGGGAGACAGGCCTCATCTCGAGTGGGGGCATGCACGTGCGCTTTCCTTCCAGGCTGTAGCAGCAATGTCACGCTTCCCATCGCGTGGATCAAAGGATCTGTGGTTTTCCCTCGAGGCTTTCCCTCGAGCCTTTCCCACAGGGCTGTCCCACGTGCCACCGTGGTGTGAGTCGATCCTCGGCGTGAAAGATGAGCCAGTGCAGGGCAAAGAGGTTCCTCTGGAATGGACTGAGACATCTGCGGGACTCTTGGAATGGTGGTACGACCATGGAGTTCCACTCGCCTTTCCTGTTGAGAGTGCCTCCTCTTGAGATGCGACGGGAACGCCGGGAATTCTTTCCCGTTGAAAGCAGGGAAACGATCGCTCATCTCGAGCTAGGAGGGGGAAACGGGGCTCCTCTGGATGTGGGCGGGACCATCGTGCTTCCTCTAGAGTGGAGACGGGTATGGCGGTGAACTTCTTGAGTTGCAGCAAGGGTGTGAAAGACCCTTTCGAAGTTCCAGAGTTTAGGTGTCATTAGTCTCCAGGCGCTTGATCGGAAATAGGCCTCATCTCGCCTGGAAGGGAGAACTTCCTGGATTTTCTCGAGTTGCGGCAGGTGTTCTCGAGTTACGACGGGGACCTCAGGGACCCGCCCTGGTGGCCTCAGGAGAGGCCAGTCCCCATGCGACTTGCTAGGGGGCCTCTCGGGATTCCTCTCCCGTCGATCCGGGGCCAAAAACCTTGTGTGGAGTCAGGGCCGGAAATGAAGATTCCTCTCAGGGGCTGACATGGATCTTTGGGTACTTCTGAGGTCTCCCCAGGGGAGTCAGGCCTCGTCTCGAGTCGGGGCATGCACGTGCACTTTCCTTCCAGGCTGTAGCAGCAATGTCACGCTTCCCGTGGCCTGGATCAATGGATCTGTGGTTTTCCCTCGAGGCTTTCCCTCGAGGCTTTCCCACAGGGCTGTCCCACGTGCCACCGTGGTGTTAGTCGATCCTCGGCGTGAAAGATGAGCCAGTGCAGGGCAAAGAGGTTCCTCTGGAATGGACTGAGACATCTGGGGGACTCTTGAAATGGTGGTAAGACCATGCAGTTCCTCTCGCCTTTCTTGTTGAGAGTGCCTCCTCTTGAGATGCAACGGGAACGCCGGGAATTCTTTCCCGTTGAAAGCAGGGAAAGGATCCCTCATCTCGAGCTACGAGGGGGAAACGGGGCTCCTCTGGATGTGGGCGGGACCATCGTGCTTCCTCTCGAGTGGAGACGGGTATGGCGGTGAACTTATTGAGTTGCAGAAAGGGTGTGAAAGACCCTTTCGAAGGTCCAGAGGTTAGGTGTCATTAGTCTCCAGACGCCTCATCGGAAATAGGCCTCATCTCGCCTGGAAGGGGAAACTTCCTGGAATTTCTCGAGTTGCGGCAGGTGTTCTCGAGTTACGACGGGGACCTCAGAGACCCGCCCTGGTGGCCTCAGGAGAGGCCAGTCCCCATGCGAGTTGCTAGGGGGCCTCTCGGGATTCCTCTCCCGTCGATACCGGGGCCAAAAACCTTGTGTGGAGTCAGGGCCGTAACCGAGGATTCCTCTCAGGGGCTGACATGGATCTTTGGGTACTTCTGGAGTCTCCCCAGGGGAGTCAGGCCTCGTCTCGAGTCGGGGCATGCACGTGCACTTTCCTTCCAGGCTGTAGCAGCAATGTCACGCTTCCCGTGGCGTGGATCAAAGGATCTGTGGTTTTCCCTCGAGGCTTTCCCTCGAGGCTTTCCCACAGGGCTGTCCCACGTGCCACCGTGGTGTGAGTCGATCCTCGGCGTGAAAGATGAGCCAGTGCAGGGCAAAGAGCTTCCTCTGGAATGGACTAAGACATCTGGGGGACTCTTGGAATGGTGGTACGACCATGGAGTTCCTCTCGCCTTTCCTGTTGAGAGTACCTCCGCTTGAAATGCGACGGGAACGCCGGGAATTCTTTCCCATTGAAAGCAGGGAAAGGATTCCTCATCTCGAGCTACGAGGGGGAAAGGGGGCTCCTCTGGATGTGGGCGGGACGATCGTGCTTCCTCTCGAGTGGAGACGGGTATGGCGGTGAACTTCTTGAGTTGCAGCAAGGGTGTGAAAGACCCTTTCGAAGTTCCAGAGGTTAGGTGTCATTAGTCTCCAGACGCCTCATTGGAAATAGGCCTCATCTCGCCTGGAAGGGGGAACTTCCAGGAATTTCTTGAGTTGTGGCAGGTGTTCTCGAGTTACGACGGGGACCTCAGGGACCCGCCCTGGTGGCCTTAGGAGAGGCCAGTCCCCATGCGAGTTGCTAGGAGGACTCTCGGGATTCCTCTCCCGTCGATACCGGGGCCAAAAACCTTGTGTGGAGTCAGGGCCGGAACCGAGGATTCCTCTCAGTGGGTGACATGTATCTTTGGGTACTTCTGGAGTCTCCCCAGGGGAGTCAGGCCTCGTCTCGAGTGGGGGCATGCACGTGTGCTTTCCTTCAAGGCTGTAGCAGCAATGTTACGCTTCCCGTGGCGTGAATCAAACGATCTGTGGTTTTCCCTCGAGGCTTTCCCTCGAGGCTTTCCCACAGGGCTGTCCCACGTGCCACCGTGGTGTGAGTCGATCCTCGGCGTGAAAGATGAGCCAGTGCAGGGCAAAGAGGTTCCTCTGGAATGGACTGAGACATCTGGGGGACTCTTGGAATGTTGGTACGACCATGGAGTTCCTCTCTCCTTTCCTGTTGAGAGTGCCTCCTCTTGAGATGCGACGGGAACGCCGGGAATTCTTTCCCGTTGAAAGCAGGGAAAGGATCCCTCATCTCGAGATCCGAGGGGGAAACGGGGCTCCTCTGGATGTGGGCGGGACCAACGTGCTTCCTCTCGAGTGGAGACGGGTATGGCGGTGAACTTCTTGAGTTGCAGCAAGGGTGTGAAAGTCCCTTTCGAAGTTCCAGAGGTTAGGTGTCATTAGTCTCCAGACGCCTCATCGGAAATAGGCCTCATCTCGCCTGGAAGGGGGAACTTCCTGGAATTTCTCGAGTTGTGGCAGGTGTTCTCGAGTTACGACGGGGACCTCAGGGACCCGCCCTGGTGGCCTCAGGAGAGGCCAGTCCCCATGCGAGTTGCTAGGGGGCCTCTCGGGATTCCTCTCCCGTCGATACCGGGGCCAAAAACCTTGTGTGGAGTCAGGGCTTGAACCGAGGATTCCTCTCAGGGGCTGACATGGATCTTTGGGTACTTCTGGAGTCTCCCCAGGGGAGTCAGGCCTCGTCTCGAGTCGGGGCATGCACGTGCACTTTCCTTCCAGGCTGTAGCAGCAATGTCACGCTTCCCGTGGCGTGGATCAAAGGATCTGTGGTTTTCCCTCGAGGCTTTCCCTCGAGGCTTTCCCACAGGGCTGTCCCACGTGCCACCGTGGTGTGATTCGATCCTCGGCGTGAAAGATGAGCCAGTGCAGGGCAAAGAGGTTCCTCTGGAATGGACTGAGACATCTGGAGGACTCTTGGAATGGTGGTACGACCATGGAGTTCCTCTCGCCTTTGCTGTTGAGAGTGCCTCCTCTTGAGATGGGACGGGAACACCGGGAATTCTTTCCCGTTGAAAGCAGGGAAAGGATCCCTCATCTCGAGCTACGAGGGGGAAACGGGGCTCCTCTGGATGTGGGCGGGACCATCGTGCTTCCTCTCGAGTGGAGACGGGTATGGCGGTGAACTTATTGAGTTGCAGAAAGGGTGTGAAAGACCCTTTCGAAGGTCCAGAGGTTAGGTGTCATTAGTCTCCAGACGCCTCATCGGAAATAGGCCTCATCTCGCCTGGAAGGGGAAACTTCCTGGAATTTCTCGAGTTGCGGCAGGTGTTCTCGAGTTACGACGGGGACCTCAGAGACCCGCCCTGGTGGCCTCAGGAGAGGCCAGTCCCCATGCGAGTTGCTAGGGGGCCTCTCGGGATTCCTCTCCCGTCGATACCGGGGCCAAAAACCTTGTGTGGAGTCAGGGCCGTAACCGAGGATTCCTCTCAGGGGCTGACATGGATCTTTGGGTACTTCTGGAGTCTCCCCAGGGGAGTCAGGCCTCGTCTCGAGTCGGGGCATGCACGTGCACTTTCCTTCCAGGCTGTAGCAGCAATGTCACGCTTCCCGTGGCGTGGATCAAAGGATCTGTGGTTTTCCCTCGAGGCTTTCCCTCGAGGCTTTCCCACAGGGCTGTCCCACGTGCCACCGTGGTGTGAGTCGATCCTCGGCGTGAAAGATGAGCCAGTGCAGGGCAAAGAGCTTCCTCTGGAATGGACTAAGACATCTGGGGGACTCTTGGAATGGTGGTACGACCATGGAGTTCCTCTCGCCTTTCCTGTTGAGAGTACCTCCGCTTGAAATGCGACGGGAACGCCGGGAATTCTTTCCCATTGAAAGCAGGGAAAGGATTCCTCATCTCGAGCTACGAGGGGGAAAGGGGGCTCCTCTGGATGTGGGCGGGACGATCGTGCTTCCTCTCGAGTGGAGACGGGTATGGCGGTGAACTTCTTGAGTTGCAGCAAGGGTGTGAAAGACCCTTTCGAAGTTCCAGAGGTTAGGTGTCATTAGTCTCCAGACGCCTCATTGGAAATAGGCCTCATCTCGCCTGGAAGGGGGAACTTCCAGGAATTTCTTGAGTTGTGGCAGGTGTTCTCGAGTTACGACGGGGACCTCAGGGACCCGCCCTGGTGGCCTTAGGAGAGGCCAGTCCCCATGCGAGTTGCTAGGAGGACTCTCGGGATTCCTCTCCCGTCGATACCGGGGCCAAAAACCTTGTGTGGAGTCAGGGCCGGAACCGAGGATTCCTCTCAGTGGGTGACATGTATCTTTGGGTACTTCTGGAGTCTCCCCAGGGGAGTCAGGCCTCGTCTCGAGTGGGGGCATGCACGTGTGCTTTCCTTCAAGGCTGTAGCAGCAATGTTACGCTTCCCGTGGCGTGAATCAAACGATCTGTGGTTTTCCCTCGAGGCTTTCCCTCGAGGCTTTCCCACAGGGCTGTCCCACGTGCCACCGTGGTGTGAGTCGATCCTCGGCGTGAAAGATGAGCCAGTGCAGGGCAAAGAGGTTCCTCTGGAATGGACTGAGACATCTGGGGGACTCTTGGAATGTTGGTACGACCATGGAGTTCCTCTCTCCTTTCCTGTTGAGAGTGCCTCCTCTTGAGATGCGACGGGAACGCCGGGAATTCTTTCCCGTTGAAAGCAGGGAAAGGATCCCTCATCTCGAGATCCGAGGGGGAAACGGGGCTCCTCTGGATGTGGGCGGGACCAACGTGCTTCCTCTCGAGTGGAGACGGGTATGGCGGTGAACTTCTTGAGTTGCAGCAAGGGTGTGAAAGTCCCTTTCGAAGTTCCAGAGGTTAGGTGTCATTAGTCTCCAGACGCCTCATCGGAAATAGGCCTCATCTCGCCTGGAAGGGGGAACTTCCTGGAATTTCTCGAGTTGTGGCAGGTGTTCTCGAGTTACGACGGGGACCTCAGGGACCCGCCCTGGTGGCCTCAGGAGAGGCCAGTCCCCATGCGAGTTGCTAGGGGGCCTCTCGGGATTCCTCTCCCGTCGATACCGGGGCCAAAAACCTTGTGTGGAGTCAGGGCTTGAACCGAGGATTCCTCTCAGGGGCTGACATGGATCTTTGGGTACTTCTGGAGTCTCCCCAGGGGAGTCAGGCCTCGTCTCGAGTCGGGGCATGCACGTGCACTTTCCTTCCAGGCTGTAGCAGCAATGTCACGCTTCCCGTGGCGTGGATCAAAGGATCTGTGGTTTTCCCTCGAGGCTTTCCCTCGAGGCTTTCCCACAGGGCTGTCCCACGTGCCACCGTGGTGTGATTCGATCCTCGGCGTGAAAGATGAGCCAGTGCAGGGCAAAGAGGTTCCTCTGGAATGGACTGAGACATCTGGAGGACTCTTGGAATGGTGGTACGACCATGGAGTTCCTCTCGCCTTTGCTGTTGAGAGTGCCTCCTCTTGAGATGGGACGGGAACACCGGGAATTCTTTCCCGTTGAAAGCAGGGAAAGGATCCCTCATCTCGAGCTACGAGGGGGAAACGGGGCTCCTCTGGATGTGGGCGGGACCATCGTGCTTCCTCTCGAGTGGAGACGGGTATGGCGGTGAACTTCTTGAGTTGCAGCAAGGGTGTGAAAGACCCTTTCGAAGTTCCAGAGGTTAGGTGTCATTAGTCTCCAGACGCCTCATCGGAAATAGGCCTTATCTCGCCTGGAAGGGAGAACTTCCTGGATTTTCTCGAGTTGCGGCAGGTGTTCTCGAGTTACGACGGGGACCTCAACTACCCGCCCTGGTGGCCTCAGGAGAGGCCAGTCCCCATGCGAGTTGCTAGGGGGCCTCTCGGGATTCCTCTCCCGTCGATACCGGGGCCAAAAACCTTGTGTGGAGTCAGGGCCGGAACCGAGGAATCCTCTCAGGGGCTGACATGAATCTTTGGGTACTTCTGTAGTCTCCCCATGGGAGTCAGGCCTCGTCTCGAGTGGGGGCATGCACGTGCGCTTTCCTTCCAGGCTGTAGCAGCAATGTCACGCTTCCCGTGGCGTGGATCAAAGGATCTGTGTTTTTCCCTCGAGGCTTTCCCTCGAGGCTTTCCCACAGGGCTGTCCCACGTGCCACCGTGGTGTGAGTCGATCCTCGGCGTGAAAGATGAGCCAGTGCAGGGCAAAGAGCTGCCTCTGGAATGGACTGAGACATCTGGGGGACTCTTGGAATGGTGGTACGACCATGGAGTTCCTCTCGCCTTTCCTTTGAGACTGCCTCCTCTTGAGATGCGACGGGAACGCCGGGAATTCTTTTCCGTTGAAAGCAGGGAAAGGATCCCTCATCTCGAGCTACGAGGGGGAAACGGGGCTCCTCTGGATGTGGGCGGGACCATCGTGCTTCCTCTCGAGTGGAGACGGGTGTGGCGGTGAACTTCTTGAGTTGCAGCAAGGGTGTGAAAGACCCTTTCGAAGTTCCAGAGGTTAGGTGTCATTAGTCTCCAGACGCCTCATCGGAAATAGGCCTCATCTCGCCTGGAAGGGGGAACTTCCTGGAATTTCTCGAGTTGTGGCAGGTGTTCTCGAGTTACGACGGGGACCTCAGGGACCCGCCCTGGTGGCCTCAGGAGAGGCCAGTCCCCATGCGAGTTGCTAGGGGGCCTCTCGAGATTCCTCTCCCGCCGATACCGGGGCCAAAAACCTTGTGTGGAGTCAGGGCCGGAACCGAGGATTCCTCTTAGTGGCTGACATGGATCTTTGGGTACTTCTGGAGTCTCACCAGGGGAGTCAGGCCTCGTCTCGAGTGGGGGCATGCACGTGCGCTTTCCTTCAAGGCTGTAGCAGCAATGTCACGCTTCCCGTGGCGTGAATCAAACGATCAGTGGTTTTCCCTCGAGCCTTTCCCTCGAGGCTTTCCCACAGGGCTGTCCCACGTGCCACCGTGGTGTGAGTCGATCCTCGGCGTGAAAGATGAGCCAGTGTAGGGCAATGAGCTTCCTCTGGAATGGACTGAGACATCTGGGGGACTCTTGGAATAGTGGTACGACCATGGAGTTCCTCTCGCCTTTCCTGTTGAGAGTGCCTCCTCTTGAGATGCGACGGGAACGCCGGGAATTCTTTCCCGTTGAAAGCAGGGAAAGGATCCCTCATCTCGAGCTACGAGGGGGAAACGGGGCTCCTCTGGATGTGGGCGGGACTATCGTGCTTCCTCTCGAGTGGAGACGGGCATGGCGGTGAACTTCTTGAGTTGCAGCAAGGGTGTGAAAGACCCTTTCGAAGTTCCAGAGGTTAGGTGTCATTAGTCTCCAGACGCCTCATCGGAAATAGGCCTCATCTCGCCTGGAAGGGAGAACTTCCTGGATTTTCTCGAGTTGCGGCAGGTGTTCTCGAGTTATGACGGGGACCTCAGGGACCCGCCCTGGTGGCCTCAGGAACGGCCAGTCCCCATGCGAGTTGCTAGGGGGCCTCTCGGGATTCCTCTCCCGTCGATACCGGGGCCAAAAACCTTGTGTGGAGTCAGGGCCGGAACCGACGATTCCTCTCAGTGGCTGACATGGATCTTTGGGTACTTCTGGAGTCTCCTCAGGGGAGTCAGGCCTCGTCTCGAGTGGGGGCATGCACGTGCGCTTTCCTTCAAGGCTGTAGCAGCAATGTCACGCTTCCCGTGGCGCGAATCAAACGATCTGTGGTTTTCCCTCGAGGCTTTCCCTCGAGGCTTTCCCACAGGGCTGTCCCACGTGCCACCGTGGTGTGAGTCGATCCTCGGCGTGAAAGATGAGCCAGTGTAGGGCAAAGAGCTTCCTCTGGAATGGACTGAGACATCTGGGGGACTCTTGGAATGGTGGTACGACCATGGAGTTCCTCTCGCCTTTCCTGTTGAGAGTGCCTCCTCTTGAGATGCGACGGGAACGCCGGGAATTCTTTCCCGTTGAAAGCAGGGAAAGGATCCCTCATCTCGAGCTACGAGGGGGAAACGGGGCTCCTCTGGATGTGGGCGGGACTATCGTGCTTCCTCTCGAGTGGAGACGGGTATGGCGGTGAACTTCTTGAGTTGCAGCAAGGGTGTGAAAGACCCTTTCGAAGTTCCAGAGGTTAGGTGTCATTAGTCTCCAGACGCCTCATCGGAAATAGGCCTTATCTCGCCTGGAAGGGAGAACTTCCTGGATTTTCTCGAGTTGCGGCAGGTGTTCTCGAGTTACGACGGGGACCTCAACTACCCGCCCTGGTGGCCTCAGGAGAGGCCAGTCCCCATGCGAGTTGCTAGGGGGCCTCTCGGGATTCCTCTCCCGTCGATACCTGGGCCAAAAACCTTGTGTGGAGTCAGGGCCGGAACCGAGGATTCCTCTCACGGGCTGATATGGATCTTTGGGTACTTCTGGAGTCTCGCCAGGGGAGACAGGCCTCATCTCGAGTGGGGGCATGCACGTGCGCTTTCCTTCCAGGCTGTAGCAGCAATGTCACCCTTCCCATCGCGTGGATCAAAGGATTTGTGGTTTTCCCTCGAGGCTTTCCCTCGAGGCTTTCCCACAGGGCTGTCCCACGTGCCACCGTGGTGTGAGTCGATCCTCGGCGTGAAAGATGAGCCAGTGCAGGGCAAAGAGGTTCCTCTGGAATGGACTGAGACATCTGTGGGACTCTTGGAATGGTGGTACGACCATGGAGTTCCTCTCGCCTTTCCTGTTGAGTGTGCCTCCTCTTGAGATGCGACGGGAACGCCGGGAATTCTTTCCCGTTGAAAGCAGGGAAAGGATCGCTCATCTCGAGCTAGGAGGGGGAAACGGGGCTCCTCTGGATGTCGGCGGGACCATCGTGCTTCCTCTAGAGTGGAGATGGGTATGGCGGTGAACTTCTTGAGTTGCAGCAAGGGTGTGAAAGACCCTTTCGAAGTTCCAGAGTTTAGGTGTCATTAGTCTCCAGACGCCTCATCGGAAATAGGCCTCATCTCGCCTGGAAGGGAGAACTTCCTGGATTTTCTCGAGTTGCGGCAGGTGTTCTCGAGTTACGACGGGGACCTCAGGGACCCGCCCTGGTGGCCTCAGGAGAGGCCAGTCCCCATGCGAGTTACTAGGGGGCTTCTCGGGATTCCTCTCCCGTCGATACCGGGGCCAAAAACCTTGTGTGGAGTCAGGGCCGGAACCGAGGATTCCTCTCAGTGGCTGACATGGATTTTTGGGTACTTCTGGAGTCTCACCAGGGGAGTCAGGCCTCGTCTCGAGTGGGGGCATGCACGTGCGCTTTCCTTCAAGGCTGTAGCAGCAATGTCACGCTTCCCGTGGCGTGAATCAAACGATCAGTGGTTTTCCCTCGAGCCTTTCCCTCGAGGCTTTCCCACAGGGCTGTCCCACGTGCCACCGTGGTGTGAGTCGATCCTCGGCGTGAAAGATGAGCCAGTGTAGGGCAATGAGCTTCCTCTGGAATGGACTGAGACATCTGGGGGACTCTTGGAATAGTGGTACGACCATGGAGTTCCTCTCGCCTTTCCTGTTGAGAGTGCCTCCTCTTGAGATGCGACGGGAACGCCGGGAATTCTTTCCCGTTGAAAGCAGGGAAAGGATCCCTCATCTCGAGCTATGAGGGGGAAACGGGGCTCCTCTGGATGTGGGCGGGACTATCGTGCTTCCTCTCGAGTGGAGACGGGCATGGCGGTGAACTTCTTGAGTTGCAGCAAGGGTGTGAAAGACCCTTTCGAAGTTCCAGAGGTTAGGTGTCATTAGTCTCCAGACGCCTCATCGGAAATAGGCCTCATCTCGCCTGGAAGGGAGAACTTCCTGGATTTTCTCGAGTTGCGGCAGATGTTCTCGAGTTACGACGGGGACCTCAGGGACCCGCCCTGGTGGCCTCAGGAACGGCCAGTCCCCATGCGAGTTGCTAGGGGGCCTCTCGGGATTCCTCTCCCGTCGATACCGGGGCCAAAAACCTTGTGTGGAGTCAGGGCCGGAACCGAGGATTCCTCTCAGTGGCTGACATGGATCTTTGGGTACTTCTGGAGTCTCCTCAGGGGAGTCAGGCCTCGTCTCGAGTGGGGGCATGCACGTGCGCTTTCCTTCAAGGCTGTAGCAGCAATGTCACGCTTCCCGTGGCGTGAATCAAACGATCTGTGGTTTTCCCTCGAGGCTTTCCCTCGAGGCTTTCCCACAGGGCTGTCCCACGTGCCACCGTGGTGTGAGTCGATCCTCGGCGTGAAAGATGAGCCAGTGCAGGGCAAAGAGCTGCCTCTGGAATGGACTGAGACATCTGGGGGACTCTTGGAATGGTGGTACGACCATGGAGTTCCTCTCGCCTTTCCTGTTGAGAGTGCCTCCTCTTGAGATGCGACGGGAACGCCGGGAATTCTTTCCCGTTGAAAGCAGGGAAAGGATCCCTCATCTCGAGCTACGAGGGGGAAACGGGGCTCCTCTGGATGTGGGCGGGACTATCGTGCTTCCTCTCGAGTGGAGACGGGTATGGCGGTGAACTTCTTGAGTTGCAGCAAGGGTGTGAAAGACCCTTTCGAAGTTCCAGAGGTTAGGTGTCATTAGTCTACAGACGCCTCATCGGAAATAGGCCTCATCTCGCCTGGAAGGGAGAACTTCCTGGATTTTCTTGAGTTGCGGCAGGTGTTCTCGAGTTACGACGGGGACCTCAGGGACCCGCCCTGGTGGCCTCAGGAGAGGCCAGTCCCCATGCGAGTTGCTAGGGGGCCTCTCGGGATTCCTCTCCCGTCGATACCCGGGCCAAAAACCTTGTGTGGAGTCAGGGCCGGAACCGAGGATTCCTCTCACGGGCTGATATGGATCTTTGGGTACTTCTGGAGTCCCGCCAGGGGAGACAGGCCTCATCTCGAGTGGGGGCATGCACGTGCGCTTTCCTTCCAGGCTGTAGCAGCAATGTCACCCTTCCCATCGCGTGGATCAAAGGATTTGTGTTTTTCCCTCGAGGCTTTCCCTCGAGGCTTTCCCACAGGGCTGTCCCACGTGCCACCGTGGTGTGAGTCGATCCTCGGCGTGAAAGATGAGCCAGTGCAGGGCAAAGAGGTTCCTCTGGAATGGACTGAGACATCTGTGGGACTCTTGGAATGGTGGTACGACCATGGAGTTCCTCTCGCCTTTCCTGTTGAGAGTGCCTCCTCTTGAGATGCGACGGGAACGCCGGGAATTCTTTCCCGTTGAAAGCAGGGAAAGGATCGCTCATCTCGAGCTAGGAGGGGGAATCGGGGCTCCTCTGGATGTGGGTGGGACCATCGTGCTTCCTCTAGAGTAGAGATGGGTATGGCGGTGAACTTCTTGAGTTGCAGCAAGGGTGTGAAAGACCCTTTCGAAGTTCCAGAGGTTAGGTGTCATTAGTCTCCAGACGCCTCATCGGAAATAGGCCTCATCTCGCCTGGAAGGGAGAACTTCCTGGATTTTCTCGAGTTGCGGCAGGTGTTCTCGAGTTACGACGGGGACCTCAGGGACCCGCCCTGGTGGCCTCAGGAACGGCCAGTCCCCATGCGAGTTGCTAGGGGGCCTCTCGGGATTCCTCTCCCGTCGATACCGGGGCCAAAAACCTTGTGTGGAGTCAGGGCCGGAACCGAGGATTCCTCTCAGTGGCTGACATGGATCTTTGGGTACTTCTGGAGTCTCCTCAGGGGAGTCAGGCCTCGTCTCGAGTGGGGGCATGCACGTGCGCTTTCCTTCAAGGCTGTAGCAGCAATGTCACGCTTCCCGTGGCGTGAATCAAACGATCTGTGGTTTTCCCTCGAGGCTTTCCCTCGAGGCTTTCCCACAGGGCTGTCCCACGTGCCACCGTGGTGTGAGTCGATCCTCGGCGTGAAAGATGAGCCAGTGTAGGGCAAAGAGCTTCCTCTGGAATGGACTGAGACATCTGAGGGACTCTTGGAATGGTGGTACGACCATGGAGTTCCTCTCGCCTTTCCTGTTGAGAGTGCCTCCTCTTGAGATGCGACGGGAACGCCGGGAATTCTTTCCCGTTGAAAGCAGGGAAAGGATCCCTCATCTCGAGCTACGAGGGGGAAACGGGGCTCCTCTGGATGTGGGTGGGACTATCGTGCTTCCTCTCGAGTGGAGACGGGTATGGCGGTGAACTTCTTGAGTTGCAGCAAGGGTGTGAAAGACCCTTTCGAAGTTCCAGAGGTTAGGTGTCATTAGTCTCCAGACGCCTCATCGGAAATAGGCCTTATCTCGCCTGGAAGGGAGAACTTCCTGGATTTTCTCGAGTTGCGGCAGGTGTTCTCGAGTTACGACGGGGACCTCAACTACCCGCCCTGGTGGCCTCAGGAGAGGCCAGTCCCCATGCGAGTTGCTAGGGGGCCTCTCGGGATTCCTCTCCCGTCGATACCGGGGCCAAAAACCTTGTGTGGAGTCAGGGCCGGAACCGAGGAATACTCTCAGGGGCTGACATGAATCTTTGGGTACTTCTGTAGTCTCCCCATGGGAGTCAGGCCTCGTCTCGAGTGGGGGCATGCACGTGCGCTTTCCTTCCAGGCTGTAGCAGCAATGTCACGCTTCCCGTGGCGTGGATCAAAGGATCTGTGTTTTTACCTCGAGGCTTTCCCTCGAGGCTTTCCCACAGGGCTGTCCCACGTGCCACCGTGGTGTGAGTCGATCCTCGGCGTGAAAGATGAGCCAGTGCAGGGCAAAGAGCTGCCTCTGGAATGGACTGAGACATCTGGGGGACTCTTGGAATGGTGGTACGACCATGGAGTTCCTCTCGCCTTTCCTTTGAGACTGCCTCCTCTTGAGATGCGACGGGAACGCCGGGAATTCTTTTCCGTTGAAAGCAGGGAAAGGATCCCTCATCTCGAGCTACGAGGGGGAAACGGGGCTCCTCTGGATGTGGGCGGGACCATCGTGCTTCCTCTCGAGTGGAGACGGGTGTGGCGGTGAACTTCTTGAGTTGCAGCAAGGGTGTGAAAGACCCTTTCGAAGTTCCAGAGGTTAGGTGTCATTAGTCTCCAGACGCCTCATCGGAAATAGGCCTCATCTCGCCTGGAAGGGGGAACTTCCTGGAATTTCTCGAGTTGTGGCAGGTGTTCTCGAGTTACTACGGGGACCACAGGGACCCGCCCTGGTGGCCTCAGGAGAGGCCAGTCCCCATGCGAGTTGCTAGGGGGCCTCTCGGGATTCCTCTCCCGCCGATACCGGGGCCAAAAACCTTGTGTGGAGTCAGGGCCGGAACCGAGGAATCCTGTCAGGGGCTGACATGGATCTTTGGGTACTTCTGGAGTCTCCCCAGGGGAGTCAGGCCTCGTCTCGAGTCGGGGTATGCACGTGCACTTTCCTTCCAGGCTGTAGCAGCAATGTCACGCTTCCCGTGGCGTGGATCAAAGGATCTGTGGTTTTCCCTCGAGGCTTTCCCTCGAGGCTTTCCCACAGGGCTGTCCCACGTGCCACCGTGGTGTGAGTCGATCCTCGGCGTGAAAGATGAGCCAGTCCAGGGCAATGAGCTTCCTCTGGAATGGACTGAGACATCTGGGGGACTCTTGGAATGGTGGTACGACCATGGAGTTCCTCTCGCCTTTCCTGTTGAGAGTGCCTCCGCTTGAGATGCGACGGGAACGCCGGGAATTCTTTCCCATTGAAAGCAGGGAAAGGATTCCTCATCTCGAGCTACGAGGGGGAAAGGGGGCTCCTCTGGATGTGGGCGGGACGATCGTGCTTCCTCTCGAGTGGAGCCGGGTATGGCGGTGAACTTCTTGAGTTGCAGCAAGGTTGTGAAAGACCCTTTCGAAGTTCCAGAGGTTAGGTGTCATTAGTCTCCAGACGCCTCATCGGAAATAGGCCTCATCTCGCCTGGAAGGGGGAACTTCCTGGAATATCTCGAGTTGCGGCAGGTGTTCTCGAGTTAAGACGGGGACCTCAGGGACCCGCCCTGGTGGCCTCAGGAGAGGCCAGTCCCCATGCGAGTTGCTAGGGGGCCTCTCGGGATTCCTCTCCCGTCGATACCGGGGCCAAAAACCTTGTGTGGAGTCAGGGCCGTAACCGAGGATTCCTCTCAGGGGCTGACATGGATCTTTGGGTACTTCTGGAGTCTCCCCAGGGGAGTCAGGCCTCGTCTCGAGTCGGGGCATGCACGTGCACTTTCCTTCCAGGCTGTAGCAGCAATGTCACGCTTCCCGTGGCGTGGATCAAAGGATCTGTGGTTTTCCCTCGAAGCTTTCCCTCGAGGCTTTCCCACAGGGCTGTCCCACGTGCCACCGTGGTGTGAGTCGATCCTCGGCGTGAAAGATGAGCCAGTGCAGGGCAAAGAGGTTCCTCTGGAATGGACTGAGACATCTGGGGGACTCTTGGAATGGTGGTACGACCATGGAGTTCCTCTCGCCTTTCCTGTTGAGAGTGCCTCCGCTTGAAATGCGACGGGAACCCCGGGAATTCTTTCCCATTGAAAGCAGGGAAAGGATTCCTCATCTCGAGCTACGAGGGGGAAAGGGGTCTCCTCTGGATGTGGGCGGGACGATCGTGCTTCCTCTCGAGTGGAGACGGGTATGGCGGTGAACTTCTTGAGTTGCAACAAGGGTGTGAAAGACCCTTTCGAAGTTCCAGAGGTTAGGTGTCATTAGTCTCCAGACGCCTCATCGGAAATAGGCCTCATCTCGCCTGGAAGGGAGAACTTCCTGGATTTTCTCGAGTTGCGGCAGGTGTTCTCGAGTTACGACGGGGACCTCAGGGACCGGCCCTGGTGGCCTCAGGAGAGGCCAGTCCCCATGCGAGTTGCTAGGGGGCCTCTCGGGATTCCTCTCCCATCGATACCCGGGCCAAAAACCTTGTGTGGAGTCAGGGCCGGAACCGAGGATTCCTCTCACTGGCTGATATGGATCTTTGGGTACTTCTGGAGTCTCGCCAGGGGAGAAAGGCCTCATCTCGAGTGGGGGCATGCACGTGCGCTTTCCTTCCAGGCTGTAGCAGCAATGTCACGCTTCCCATCGCGTGGATCAAAGGATCTGTGGTTTTCCCTCGAGGCTTTCCCTCGAGGCTTTCCCACAGGGCTGTCCCACGTGCCACCGTGGTGTGAGTCGATCCTCGGAGTGAAAGATGAGCCAGTGCAGGGCAAAGAGGTTCCTCTGGAATGGACTGAGACATCTGGGGGACTCTTGGAATGGTGGTACGACCATGGAGTTCCTCTCGCCTTTCCTGTTGAGAGTGCCTCCTCTTGAGATGCGACGGGAACGCCGGGAATTCTTTCCCGTTGAAAGCAGGGAAAGGATCGCTCATCTCGAGCTAGGAGGGGGAAACGGGGCTCCTCTGGATGTGGGCGGGACCATCGTGCTTCCTCTCGAGTGGAGACGGGTATGGCGGTGAACTTCTTGAGTTGCAGCAAGGGTGTGAAAGACCCTTTCGAAGTTCCAGAGTTTAGGTGTCATTAGTCTCCAGACGCCTCATCGGAAATAGGCCTCATCTCGCCTGGAAGGGAGAACTTCCTGGATTTTCTCGAGTTGCGGCAGGTGTTCTCGAGTTACTACGGGGACCTCAGGGACCCGCCCTGGTGGCCTCAGGAGAGGCCAGTCCCCATGCGAGTTGCTAGGGGCCCTCTCGGGATTCCTCTCCCGTCGATACTGGGGCCAAAAACCTTGTGTGGTGTCAAGGCCGGAACCGAGGATTTCTCTCAGGGGCTGACATGGATCTTTGGGTACTTCTGGAGTCTCCCCAGGGGAGTCAGGCCTTGTCTCGAGTCGGGGCATGCACGTGCGCTTTCCTTCCAGGCTGTAGCAGCAATGTCACGCTTCCCGTCGCGTGGATCAAAGGATCTGTGGTTTTCCCTCGAGGCTTTCCCTCGAGGCTTTCCCACAGGGCTATCCCACGTGCCACCGTGGTGTGAGTCGATCCTCGGCGTGAAAGATGAGCCAGTGTAGGGCAAAGAGCTTCCTCTGGAATGGACTGAGACATCTGGGGGACTCTTGGAATGGTGGTACGACCATGGAGTTCCTCTCGCCTTTCCTGTTAAGAGTGCCTCCTCTTGAGATGCGACGGGAACGCCGGGAATTCTTTCCCGTTGAAAGCAGGGAAAGGATCCCTCATCTCGAGCTCCGAGGGGGAAACGGGGCTCCTCTGGCTGTGGGCGGGACTATCGTGCTTCCTCTCGAGTGGAGACGGGTATGGCGGTGAACTTCTTGAGTTGCAACAAGGGTGTGAAAGACCCTTTCGAAGTTCCAGAGGTTAGGTGTCATTAGTCTCCAGACGCCTCATCGGAAATAGGCCTCATCTCGCCTGGAAGGGAGAACTTCCTGGATTTTCTCGAGTTGCGGCAGGTGTTCTCGAGTTACGACGGGGACCTCAGGGACCCGCCCTGGTGGCCTCAGGAGAGGCCAGTCCCCATGCGACTTGCTAGGGGGCCTCTCGGAATTCCTCTCCCGTCGATACCGGGGCAAAAACCTTGTGTGGAGTCAGGGCCGGAACCGAGGATTCCTCTCAGGGGCTGACATGGATCTTTGGGTACTTCTGGAGTCTCGCCAGGGGAGACAGGCCTCATCTCGAGTGGGGGCATGCACGTGCGCTTTCCTTCCAGGCTGTAGCAGCAATGTCACTCTTCCCATCGCGTGGATCAAAGGATCTGTGGTTTTCCCTCGAGGCTTTCCCTCGAGGCTTTCCCACAGGGCTGTCCCACGTGCCACCGTGGTGTGAGTCGATCCTCGGCGTGAAAGATGAGCCAGTGCAGGGCAAAGAGGTTCCTCTGGAATGGACTGAGACATCTGGGGGACTCTTGGAATGGTGGTACGACCATGGAGTTCCTCTCGCCTTTCCTGTTGAGAGTGCCTTCTTTTGAGATGCGACGGGAACGCCGGGAATTCTTTCCCGTTGAAAGCAGGGAAAGGATCGCTCATCTCGAGCTAGGAGGGGGAAACGGGGCTCCTCTGGATGTGGGCGGGACGATCGTGCTTCCTCTCGAGTGGAGACGGGTATGGCGGTGAACTTCTTGAGTTGCAGCAAGGGTGTGAAAGACCCTTTCGAAGTTCCAGAGTTTAGGTGTCATTAGTCTCCAGACGCCTCATCGGAAATAGGCCTCATCTCGCCTGGAAGGGAGAACTTCCTGGATTTTCTCGAGTTGCGGCAGGTGTTCTCGAGTTACGACGGGGACCTCAGGGACCCGCCCTGGTGGCCTCAGGAGAGGCCAGTCCCCATGCGAGTTGCTAGGGGCCCTCTCGGGATTCCTCTCCCGTCGATACTGGGGCCAAAAACCTTGTGTGGTGTCAAGGCCGGAACCGAGGATTTCTCTCAGGGGCTGACATGGATCTTTGGGTACTTCTGGAGTCTCCCCAGGGGAGTCAGGCCTTGTCTCGAGTCGGGGCATGCACGTGCGCTTTCCTTCCAGGCTGTAGCAGCAATGTCACGCTTCCCGTCGCGTGGATCAAAGGATCTGTGGTTTTCCCTCGAGGCTTTCCCTCGAGGCTTTCCCACAGGGCTGTCCCACGTGCCACCGTGGTGTGAGTCGATCCTCGGCGTGAAAGATGAGCCATTGTAGGGCAAAGAGGTTCCTCTGGAATGGACTGAGACATCTGGGGGACTCTTGGAATGGTGGTACGACCATGGAGTTCCTCTCGCCTTTCCTGTTGAGAGTGTCTCCTCTTGAGATGCGACGGGAACGCCGGGAATTCTTTCCCGTTGAAAGCAGGGAAAGGATCCCTCATCTCGAGCTACGAGGGGAAACGGGGCTCCTCTGGATGTGGGCGGGACGATCGTGCTTCCTCTCGAGTGGAGACGGGTATGGCGGTGAACTTCTTGAGTTGCAGCAAGGGTGTGAAAGACCCTTTCGAAGTTCCAGAGTTTAGGTGTCATTAGTCTCCAGACGCCTGATCGGAAATAGGCCTCATCTCGCCTGGAAGGGAGAACTTCCTGGATTTTCTCGAGTTGCGGCAGGTGTTCTCGAGTTACGACGGGGACCTCAGGGACCCGCCCTGGTGGCCTCAGGAGAGGCCAGTCCCCATGCGAGTTGCTAGGGGCCCTCTCGGGATTCCTCTCCCGTCGATACTGGGGCCAAAAACCTTGTGTGGTGTCAAGGCCGGAACCGAGGATTTCTCTCAGGGGCTGACATGGATCTTTGGGTACTTCTGGAGTCTCCCCAGGGGAGTCAGGCCTTGTCTCGAGTCGGGGCATGCACGTGCGCTTTCCTTCCAGGCTGTAGCAGCAATGTCACGCTTCCCGTCGCGTGGATCAAAGGATCTGTGGTTTTCCCTCGAGGCTTTCCCACAGGGCTGTCCCACGTGCCACCGTGGTGTGAGTCGATCCTCGGCGTGAAAGATGAGCCATTGTAGGGCAAAGAGGTTCCTCTGGAATGGACTGAGACATCTGGGGGACTCTTGGAATGGTGGTACGACCATGGAGTTCCTCTCGCCTTTCCTGTTGAGAGTGTCTCCTCTTGAGATGCGACGGGAACGCCGGGAATTCTTTCCCGTTGAAAGCAGGGAAAGGATCCCTCATCTCGAGCTACGAGGGGAAACGGGGCTCCTCTGGATGTGGGCGGGACTATCGTGCTTCCTCTCGAGTGGAGACGGGTATGGCGGTGAACTTCTTGAGCTGCAGCAAGGGTGTGAAAGACCCTTTCGAAGTTCCAGAGTTTAGGTGTCATTAGTCTCCAGACGCCTGATCGGAAATAGGCCTCATCTCGCCTGGAAGGGAGAACTTCCTGGATTTTCTCGAGTTGCGGCAGGTGTTCTCGAGTTACGACGGGGACCTCAGGGACCCGCCCTGGTGGCCTCAGGAGAGGCCAGTCCCCATGCGAGTTGCTAGGGGCCCTCTCGGGATTCCTCTCCCGTCGATACTGTGGCCAAAAACCTTGTGTGGTGTCAAGGCCGGAACCGAGGATTTCTCTCAGGGGCTGACATGGATCTTTGGGTACTTCTGGAGTCTCCCCAGGGGAGTCAGGCCTTGTCTCGAGTCGGGGCATGCACGTGCGCTTTCCTTCCAGGCTGTAGCAGCAATGTCACGCTTCCCGTCGCGTGGATCAAAGGATCTGTGGTTTTCCCTCGAGGCTTTCCCACAGGGCTGTCCCACGTGCCACCGTGGTGTGAGTCGATCCTCGGCGTGAAAGATGAGCCATTGTAGGGCAAAGAGGTTCCTCTGGAATGGACTGAGACATCTGGGGGACTCTTGGAATGGTGGTACGACCATGGAGTTCCTCTCGCCTTTCCTGTTGAGAGTGTCTCCTCTTGAGATGCGACGGGAACGCCGGGAATTCTTTCCCGTTGAAAGCAGGGAAATGATCCCTCATCTCGAGCTACGAGGGGAAACGGGGCTCCTCTGGATGTGGGCGGGACTATCGTGCTTCCTCTCGAGTGGAGACGGGTATGGCGGTGAACTTCTTGAGCTGCAGCAAGGGTGTGAAAGACCCTTTCGAAGTTCCAGAGGTTAGGTGTCATTAGTCTCCAAACGCCTCATCGGAAATAGGCCTCATCTCGCCTGGAAGGGAGAACTTCCTGGATTTTCTCGAGTTGCTGCAGGTGTTCTCGAGTTACGACGGGGACCTCAGGGACCCGCCCTGGTGGCCTCAGAAGAGGCCAGTCCCCATGCGAGTTGCTAGGGGGCCTCTCGGGATTCCTCTCCCATCGATACCGGGGCCAAAAACCTTGTGTGGAGTTAGGGCCGGAACCGAGGATTCCTTTCAGTGGTTGATATGGATCTTTGGGTACTTCTGGAGTCTCGCCAGGGGAGACAGGCCTCATCTCGAGTGGGGGCATGCACGTGAGCTTTCCTTCCAGGCTGTAGCAGCAATGTCACGCTTCCCATCGCGTGGATCAAAGGATCTGTGGTTTTCCCTCGAGGCTTTCCCACAGGGCTGTCCCACGTGCCACCGTGGTGTGAGTCGATCCTCGGCGTGAAAGATGAGCCAGTGCAGGGCAAAGAGGTTCCTCTGGAATGGACTGAGACATCTGGGGGACTCTTGGAATGGTGGTACGACCATGGAGTTCCTCTCGCCTTTCCTGTTGAGAGTGCCTCCTCTTGAGATGCGACGGGAACGCCGGTAAATCTTTCCCGTTGAAAGCAGGGAAAGGATCGCTCATCTCGAGCTAGGAGGGGGAAATGGGGCTCCTCTGGATGTGGGCGGGACCATCGTGCTTCCTCTAGAGTGGAGACGGGTATGGCGGTGAACTTCTTGAGTTGCAGCAAGGTTGTGAAAGACCCTTTCGAAGTTCCAGAGTTTAGGTGTCATTAGTCTCCAGACGCCTGATCGGAAATAGGCCTCATCTCGCCTGGAAGGGAGAACTTCCTGGATTTTCTCGAGTTGCGGCAGGTGTTCTCGAGTTACGACGGGGACCTCAGGGACCCGCCCTGGTGGCCTAAGGAGAGGCCAGTCCCCATGCGAGTTGCTAGGGGCCCTCTCGGGATTCCTCTCCCGTCGATACTGGGGCCAAAAACCTTGTGTGGTGTCAAGGCCGGAACCGAGGATTTCTCTCAGGGGCTGACATGGATCTTTGGGTACTTCTGGAGTCTCCCCAGGGGAGTCAGGCCTTGTTTCGAGTTGGGGCATGCACGTGCGCTTTCCTTCCAGGCTGTAGCAGCAATGTCACGCTTCCCGTCGCGTGGATCAAAGGATCTGTGGTTTTCCCTCGAGGCTTTCCCACAGGGCTGTCCCACGTGCCACCGTGGTGTGAGTCGATCCTCGGCGTGAAAGATGAGCCATTGTAGGGCAAAGAGGTTCCTCTGGAATGGACTGAGACATCTGGGGGACTCTTGGAATGGTGGTACGACCATGGAGTTCCTCTCGCCTTTCCTGTTGAGAGTGTCTCCTCTTGAGATGCGACGGGAACGCCGGGAATTCTTTCCCGTTGAAAGCAGGGAAAGGATCCCTCATCTCGAGCTACGAGGGGAAACGAGGCTCCTCTGGATGTGGGCGGGACTATCGTGCTTCCTCTCGAGTGGAGACGGGTATGGCGGTGAACTTCTTGAGCTGCAGCAAGGGTGTGAAAGACCCTTTCGAAGTTCCAGAGGTTAGGTGTCCTTAGTCTCCAGACGCCTCATCGGAAATAGGCCTCATCTCGCCTGGAAGGGAGAACTTCCTGGATTTTCTCGAGTTGCGGCAGGTGTTCTCGAGTTACGACGGGGACCTCAGGGACCCGCCCTGGTGGCCTCAGAAGAGGCCATTCCCCATGCGAGTTGCTAGGGGGCCTCTCGGGATTCCTCTCCCATCGATACCGGGGCCAAAAACCTTGTGTGGAGTTAGGGCCGGAACCGAGGATTCCTTTCAGTGGTTGATATGGATCTTTGGGTACTTCTGGAGTCTCGCCAGGGGAGACAGGCCTCATCTCGAGTGGGGGCATGCACGTGAGCTTTCCTTCCAGGCTGTAGCAGCAAAGTCACGCTTCCCATCGCGTGGATCAAAGGATCTGTGGTTTTCCCTCGAGGCTTTCCCACAGGGCTGTCCCACGTGCCACCGTGGTGTGAGTCGATCCTCGGCGTGAAAGATGAGCCAGTGCAGGGCAAAGAGGTTCCTCTGGAATGGACTGAGACATCTGGGGGACTCTTGAAATGGTTGTACGACCATGCAGTTCCTCTCGTCTTTCTTGTTGAGAGTGCCTCCTCTTGAGATGCGACGGGAACGCCGGGAATTCTTTCCCGTTGAAAGCAGGGAAAGGATCCCTCATCTCGAGCTACGAGGGGGAAACGGGGCTCCTCTGGATGTGGGCGGGACCATCGTGCTTCCTCACGAGTGGAGACGGGTATGGCGGTTAACTTCTTGAGTTGCAGCAAGGGTGTGAAAGTCCCTTTCGAAGTTCCAGAGGTTAGGTGTCATTAGTCTCCAGACGCCTGATCGGAAATAGGCCTCATCTCGCCTGGAAGGGAGAAATTCCTGGATTTTCTCGAGTTGCGGCAGGTGTTCTCGAGTTACGACGGGGACCACAGGGACCCGCCCTGATGGCCTCAGGAGAGGCCAGTCCCCATGCGAGTTGCTAGGGGGCCTCTCGGGATTCCTCTCCCGTCGATACCGGGGCCAAAAACCTTGTGTGGAGTCAGGGAAGGAACCGAGGATTCCTCTCAGGTGCTGACATGGATGTTTGGGTACTTCTGGAGTATCCCCAGGGGAGTCAGGCCTCGGCTCGAGTGGGGGCATGCACGTGCGCTTTCCTTCCAGGCTGTAGCAGCAATGTCACCCTTCCCGTGGCGTGGATCAAAGGATCTGTGGTTTTCCCTCGAGGCTTTCCCTCGAGGCTTTCCCACTGGGCTGTCCCACGTGCCACCGTGGTGTGAGTCGATCCTCGGCGTGAAAGATGAGCCAGTGCAGGGCAAAGAGGTTCCTCTGAAATGGACTGAGACATCTGGGGGACTCTTGGAATGGTGGTACGACCATGGAGTTCCTCTCGCCTTTCCTGTTGAGAGTGCCTCCTCTTGAGATGCGTCGGGAACGCCGGGAATTCTTTCCCGTTGAAAGCAGGGAAAGGATCGCTCATCTCGAGCTAGGAGGGGGAAACGGGGCTCCTCTGGATGTGGACGGGACCATCGTGCTTCCTCTAGAGTGGAGACGGGTATGGCGGTGAACTTCTTGAGTTGCAGCAATGGTGTGAAAGGCCCTTTCGAAGTTCCAGAGTTTAGGTGTCATTAGTCTCCAGACGCCTGATCGGAAATAGGCCTCATCTCGCCTGGAAGGGAGAACTTCCTGGATTTTCTCGAGTTGCGGCAGGTGTTCTCGAGTTACGACGGGGACCTCAGGGACCCGCCCTGGTGGCCTCAGCAGAGGCCAGTCCGCATGCGAGTTGCTAGGGGCCCTCTCGGGATTCCTCTCCCGTCGATACTGGGGCCAAAAACCTTGTGTGGTGTCAAGGCCGGAACCGAGGATTTCTCTCAGGGGATGACATGGTTCTTTGGGTACTTCTGGAGTCTCCCCAGGGGAGTCAGGCCTTGTCTCGAGTCGGGGCATGCACGTGCGCTTTCCTTCCAGGCTGTAGCAGCAATGTCACGCTTCCCGTCGCGTGGATCAAAGGATCTGTGATTTTCCCTCGAGGCTTTCCCTCGAGGCTTTCCCACAGGGCTGTCCCACGTGCCACCGTGGTGTGAGTCGATCCTCGGCGTGAAAGATGAGCCAGTGTAGGGCAAAGAGGTTCCTCTGGAATGGACTGAGACATCTGGGGGACTCTTGGAATGGTGGTACGACCATGGAGTTCCTCTCGCCTTTCCTCTTGAGAGTGTCTCCTCTTGAGATGCGACGGGAACGCCGGGAATTCTTTCCCGTTGAAAGCAGGGAAAGGATCCCTCATCTCGAGCTACGAGGGGAAACGGGGCTCCTTTGGATGAGGGCGGGACTATCGTGCTTCCTCTCGAGTGGAGACGGGTATGGCGGTGAACTTCTTGAGTTGCAGCAAGGGTGTGAAAGACCCTTTCGAAGTTCCAGAGGTTAGGTGTCATTAGTCTCCAGACGCCTCATCGGAAATAGGCCTCATCTCGACTGGAAGGGAGAACTTCCTGGATTTTCTCGAGTTGCGGCAGGTGTTCTCGAGTTACGACGGGGACCTCAGGGACCCGCCCTGGTGGCCTCAGAAGAGGCCAGTCCCAAGCGAGTTGCTAGGGGGCCTCTCGGTATTCCTCTCCCATCGATACCGGGGCCAAAAACCTTGTGTGGAGTTAGGGCCGGAACCGAGGATTCCTTTCAGTGGTTGATATGGATCTTTGGGTACTTCTGGAGTCTCGCCAGGGGAGACAGGCCTCATCTCGAGTGGGGGCATGCACGTGCGCTTTCCTTCCAGGCTGTAGCAGCAATGTCACGCTTCCCATCGCGTGGATCAAAGGATCTGTGGTTTTCCCTCGAGGCTTTCCCACAGGGCTGTCCCACGTGCCACCGTGGTGTGAGTCGATCCTCGGCGTGAAAGATGAGCCAGTGCAGGGCAAAGAGGTTCCTCTCGAATGGACTGAGACATCTGGGGGACTCTGGAAATGGTGGTACGACCATGCAGTTCCTCTCGCCTTTCTTGTTGAGAGTGCCTCCTCTTGAGATGGGACGGGAACGCCGGGAATTCTTTCCCGTTGAAAGAAGGGAAAGGATCCCTCATCTCGAGCTACGAGGGGGAAACGGGGCTCCTCTGGATGTGGGCGGGACGATCGTGCTTCCTCTCGAGTGGAGACGGGTATGGCGGTGAACTTCTTGAGTTGCAGCAAGGGTGTGAAAGTCCCTTTCGAAGTTCCAGAGGTTAGGTGTCATTAGTCTCCAGACGCCTGATCGGAAATAGGCCTCATCTCGCCTGGAAGGGAGAAATTCCTGGATTTTCTCGAGTTGCGGCAGGTGTTCTCGAGTTACGACGGGGACCACAGGGACCCGCCCTGATGGCCTCAGGAGAGGCCAGTCCCCATGCGAGTTGCTAGGGGGCCTCTCGGGATTCCTCTCCCGTCGATACCGGGGCCAAAAACCTTGTGTGGAGTCAGGGCCGGAACCGAGGATTCCTCTCAGGGGCTGACATGGATGTTTGGGTACTTCTGGAGTCTCCCCAGGGGAGTCAGGCCTCGGCTCGAGTGGGGGCATGCACGTGCGCTTTCCTTCCAGGCTGTAGCAGCAATGTCACGCTTCCCGTGGCGTGGATCAAAGGATCTGTGGTTTTCCCTCGAGGCTTTCCCTCGAGGCTTTCCCACAGGGCTGTCCCACGTGCCACCGTGGTGTGAGTCGATCCTCGGCGTGAAAGATGAGCCAGTGCAGGGCAAAGAGGTTCCTCTGGAATGGACTGAGACATCTGGGGACTCTTGGAATGGTGGTACGACCATGGAGTTCCTCTCGCCTTTCCTGTTGAGAGTGCCTCCGCTTGAGATGCGACGGGAACGCCGGGAATTCTTTCTCATTGAAAGCAGGGAAAGGATTCCTCATCTCGAGCTACGAGGGGGAAAGGGGGCTCCTCTGGATGTGGGCGGGACGATCGTGCTTCCTCTCGAGTGGAGACGGGTATGGCGGTGAACTTCTTGAGTTGCAGCAAGGGTGTGAAAGACCCTTTCGAAGTTCCAGAGGTTAGGTGTCATTAGTCTCCAGACGCCTCATCGGAAATAGGCCTCATCTCGCCTGGAAGGGAGAACTTCCTGGATTTTCTCGAGTTGCGGCAGGTGTTCTCGAGTTACGACGGGGACCTCAGGGACCCGCCCTGGTGGCCTCAGGAGAGGCCAGTCCCCATGCGAGTTGCTAGGGGGCCTCTCGGGATTCCTCTCCCGTCGATACCCGGGCCAAAAACCTTGTGTGGAGTCAGGGCCGGAAGCGAGGATTCCTCTCACGGGCTGATATGGATCTTTGGGTACTTCTGGAGTCTCGCCAGGGGAGACAGGCCTTATCTCGAGTGGGTGCATGCACGTGCGCTTTCCTTCCAGGCTGTAGCAGCAATGTCACGCTTCCCATCACCTGGATCAAAGGATCTGTGGTTTTCCCTCGAGGCTTTCCCTCGAGGCTTTCCCACAAGGCTGTCCCACGTGCCACCGTGGTGTGAGTCGATTCTCGGCGTGAAAGATGAGCCAGTGCAGGGCAAAGAGGTTCCTCTGGAATGGACTGAGACATCTGGGGGACTCTTGGAATGGTGGTACGACCATGGAGTTCCTCTCGCCTTTCCTGTTGAGAGTGCCTACGCTTGAGATGCGACGGGAACGCCGGGAATTCTTTCCCATTGAAAGCAGGGAAAGGATTCCTCATCTCGAGCTACGAGGGGGAAAGGGGGCTCCTCTGGATGTGGGCGGGACGATCGTGCTTCCTCTCGAGTGGAGACGGGTATGGCGGTGAACTTCTTGAGTTGCAGCAAGGGTGTGAAAGACCCTTTCGAAGTTCCAGAGGTTAGGTGTCATTAGTCTCCAGACGCCTCATCGGAAATAGGCCTCATCTCGCCTGGAAGGGAGAACTTCCTGGATTTTCTCGAGTTGCGGCAGGTGTTCTCGAGTTACGACGGGGACCTCAGGGACCCGCCCTGGTGGCCTCAGGAGAGGCCAGTCCCCATGCGAGTTGCTAGGGGGCCTCTCGGGATTCCTCTCCCGTCGATACCGGGGCCAAAAACCTTGTGTGGAGTCACGGCCGGAACCGAGGATTCCTCTCAGGGGCTGACATGGATCTTTGGGTACTTCTGGAGTCTCCCCATGGGAGTATGGCCTCGTCTCGAGTGGGGGCAGGCACGTGCGCTTTCCTTCCAGGCTGTAGCAGCAATGTCACGCTTCCCGTGGCGTGGATCAAAGGATCTGTGGTTTTCCCTCGAGGCTTTCCCTCGAGGCTTTCCCACAGGGCTGTCCCACGTGCCACCGTGGTGTGAGTCGATCCTCGGCGTGAAAGATGAGCCAGTGCAGGGCAAAGAGGTTCCTCTGGAATGGACTGAGACATCTGGGGGACTCTTGGAATGGTGGTACGACCATGGAGTTCCCCTCGCCTTTCCTGTTGAGAGTGCCTCCTCTTGAGATGCGACGGGAACGCCAGGAATTCTTTCCCGTTGAAAGCAGGGAAAGGATCCCTCATCTCGAGCTACGAGGGGGAAACGGGGCTCCTCTGGATGTGGGCGGGACCATCGTGCTTCCTCTCGAGTGGAGACGGGTGTGGCGGTGAACTTCTTGAGTTGCAGCAAGGGTGTGAAAGACCCTTTCGAAGTTCCAGAGGTTAGGTGTCATTAGTCTCCAGACGCCTCATCGGAAATAGGCCTCATCTCGCCTGGAAGGGGGAACTTCCTGGAATTTCTCGAGTTGTGGCAGGTGTTCTCGAGTTACGACGGGGGCCTCAGGGACCCGCCCTGGTGGCCTGAGGAGAGGCCAGTCCCCATGCGAGTTGCTAGGGGGCCTCTCGGGATTCCTCTCCCGTCGATACCGGGGCAAAAACCTTGTGTGGAGTCAGGGCCGGAACCGAGGATTCCTCTCAGGGGCTGACATGGATCTTTGGGTACTTCTGGAGTCTCCCCAGGGGAGTCAGGCCTCGTCTCTAGTCGGGGCATGCACGTGCACTTTCCTTCCAGGCTGTAGCATCAATGTCACGCTTCCCGTGGCGTGGATCAAAGGATCTGTGGTTTTCCCTCGAGGCTTTCCCTCGAGGCTTTCCCACAGGGCTGTCCCACGTGCCACCGTGGTGTGAGTCGATCCTCGGCGTGAAAGATGAGCCAGTGCAGGGCAAAGAGTTTCCTCTGGAATGGACTGAGACATCTGGGGGACTCTTGGAATGGTGGTACGACCATGGAGTTCCTCTCGCCTTTCCTGTTGAGAGTGCCTCCTCTTGAGATGCGACGGGAACGCCGGGAATTCTTTCCCGTTGAAAGCAGGGAAAGGATCGCTCATCTCGAGCTAGGAGGGGGAAACGGGGCTCCTCTGGATGTGGACGGGACCATCGTGCTTCCTCTAGAGTGGAGACGGGTATGGCGGTGAACTTCTTGAGTTGCAGCAATGGTGTGAAAGGCCCTTTCGAAGTTCCAGAGTTTAGGTGTCATTAGTCTCCAGACGCCTGATCGGAAATAGGCCTCATCTCGCCTGGAAGGGAGAACTTCCTGGATTTTCTCGAGTTGCGGCAGGTGTTCTCGAGTTACGACGGGGACCTCAGGGACCCGCCCTGGTGGCCTCAGCAGAGGCCAGTCCGCATGCGAGTTGCTAGGGGCCCTCTCGGGATTCCTCTCCCGTCGATACTGGGGCCAAAAACCTTGTGTGGTGTCAAGGCCGGAACCGAGGATTTCTCTCAGGGGCTGACATGGTTCTTTGGGTACTTCTGGAGTCTCCCCAGGGGAGTCAGGCCTTGTCTCGAGTCGGGGCATGCACGTGCGCTTTCCTTCCAGGCTGTAGCAGCAATGTCACGCTTCCCGTCGCGTGGATCAAAGGATCTGTGATTTTCCCTCGAGGCTTTCCCTCGAGGCTTTCCCACAGGGCTGTCCCACGTGCCACCGTGGTGTGAGTCGATCCTCGGCGTGAAAGATGAGCCAGTGTAGGGCAAAGAGGTTCCTCTGGAATGGACTGAGACATCTGGGGGACTCTTGGAATGGTGGTACGACCATGGAGTTCCTCTCGCCTTTCCTCTTGAGAGTGTCTCCTCTTGAGATGCGACGGGAACGCCGGGAATTCTTTCCCGTTGAAAGCAGGGAAAGGATCCCTCATCTCGAGCTACGAGGGGAAACGGGGCTCCTTTGGATGAGGGCGGGACTATCGTGCTTCCTCTCGAGTGGAGACGGGTATGGCGGTGAACTTCTTGAGTTGCAGCAAGGGTGTGAAAGACCCTTTCGAAGTTCCAGAGGTTAGGTGTCATTAGTCTCCAGACGCCTCATCGGAAATAGGCCTCATCTCGCCTGGAAGGGAGAACTTCCTGGATTTTCTCGAGTTGCGGCAGGTGTTCTCGAGTTACGACGGGGACCTCAGGGACCCGCCCTGGTGGCCTCAGAAGAGGCCAGTCCCAAGCGAGTTGCTAGGGGGCCTCTCGGTATTCCTCTCCCATCGATACCGGGGCCAAAAACCTTGTGTGGAGTTAGGGCCGGAACCGAGGATTCCTTTCAGTGGTTGATATGGATCTTTGGGTACTTCTGGAGTCTCGCCAGGGGAGACAGGCCTCATCTCGAGTGGGGGCATGCACGTGCGCTTTCCTTCCAGGCTGTAGCAGCAATGTCACGCTTCCCATCGCGTGGATCAAAGGATCTGTGGTTTTCCCTCGAGGCTTTCCCACAGGGCTGTCCCACGTGCCACCGTGGTGTGAGTCGATCCTCGGCGTGAAAGATGAGCCAGTGCAGGGCAAAGAGGTTCCTCTCGAATGGACTGAGACATCTGGGGGACTCTGGAAATGGTGGTACGACCATGCAGTTCCTCTCTCCTTTCTTGTTGAGAGTGCCTCCTCTTGAGATGGGACGGGAACGCCGGGAATTCTTTCCCGTTGAAAGCAGGCAAAGGATCCCTCATCTCGAGCTACGAGGGGGAAACGGGGCTCCTCTGGATGTGGGCGGGACGATCGTGCTTCCTCTCGAGTGGAGACGGGTATGGCGGTGAACTTCTTGAGTTGCAGCAAGGGTGTGAAAGTCCCTTTCGAAGTTCCAGAGGTTAGGTGTCATTAGTCTCCAGACGCCTGATCGGAAATAGGCCTCATCTCGCCTGGAAGGGAGAAATTCCTGGATTTTCTCGAGTTGCGGCAGGTGTTCTCGAGTTACGACGGGGACCACAGGGACCCGCCCTGATGGCCTCAGGAGAGGCCAGTCCCCATGCGAGTTGCTAGGGGGCCTCTCGGGATTCCTCTCCCGTCGATACCGGGGCCAAAAACCTTGTGTGGAGTCAGGGCCGGAACCGAGGATTCCTCTCAGGGGCTGACATGGATGTTTGGGTACTTCTGGAGTCTCCCCAGGGGAGTCAGGCCTCGGCTCGAGTGGGGGCATGCACGTGCGCTTTCCTTCCAGGCTGTAGCAGCAATGTCACGCTTCCCGTGGCGTGGATCAAAGGATCTGTGGTTTTCCCTCGAGGCTTTCCCTCGAGGCTTTCCCACAGGGCTGTCCCACGTGCCACCGTGGTGTGAGTCGATCCTCGGCGTGAAAGATGAGCCAGTGCAGGGCAAAGAGGTTCCTCTGGAATGGACTGAGACATCTGGGGACTCTTGGAATGGTGGTACGACCATGGAGTTCCTCTCGCCTTTCCTGTTGAGAGTGCCTCCGCTTGAGATGCGACGGGAACGCCGGGAATTCTTTCTCATTGAAAGCAGGGAAAGGATTCCTCATCTCGAGCTACGAGGGGGAAAGGGGGCTCCTCTGGATGTGGGCGGGACGATCGTGCTTCCTCTCGAGTGGAGACGGGTATGGCGGTGAACTTCTTGAGTTGCAGCAAGGGTGTGAAAGACCCTTTCGAAGTTCCAGAGGTTAGGTGTCATTAGTCTCCAGACGCCTCATCGGAAATAGGCCTAATCTCGCCTGGAAGGGAGAACTTCCTGGATTTTCTCGAGTTGCGGCAGGTGTTCTCGAGTTACGACGGGGACCTCAGGGACCCGCCCTGGTGGCCTCAGGAGAGGCCAGTCCCCATGCGAGTTGCTAGGGGGCCTCTCGGGATTCCTCTCCCGTCGATACCCGGGCCAAAAACCTTGTGTGGAGTCAGGGCCGGAAGCGAGGATTCCTCTCACGGGCTGATATGGATCTTTGGGTACTTCTGGAGTCTCGCCAGGGGAGACAGGCCTTATCTCGAGTGGGTGCATGCACGTGCGCTTTCCTTCCAGGCTGTAGCAGCAATGTCACGCTTCCCATCACCTGGATCAAAGGATCTGTGGTTTTCCCTCGAGGCTTTCCCTCGAGGCTTTCCCACAAGGCTGTCCCACGTGCCACCGTGGTGTGAGTCGATTCTCGGCGTGAAAGATGAGCCAGTGCAGGGCAAAGAGGTTCCTCTGGAATGGACTGAGACATCTGGGGGACTCTTGGAATGGTGGTACGACCATGGAGTTCCTCTCGCCTTTCCTGTTGAGAGTGCCTCCGCTTGAGATGCGACGGGAACGCCGGGAATTCTTTCCCATTGAAAGCAGGGAAAGGATTCCTCATCTCGAGCTACGAGGGGGAAAGGGGGCTCCTCTGGATGTGGGCGGGACGATCGTGCTTCCTCTCGAGTGGAGACGGGTATGGCGGTGAACTTCTTGAGTTGCAGCAAGGGTGTGAAAGACCCTTTCGAAGTTCCAGAGGTTAGGTGTCATTAGTCTCCAGACGCCTCATCGGAAATAGGCCTCATCTCGCCTGGAAGGGAGAAATTCCTGGATTTTCTCGAGTTGCGGCAGGTGTTCTCGAGTTACGACGGGGACCTCAGGGACCCGCCCTGGTGGCCTCAGGAGAGGCCAGTCCCCATGCGAGTTGCTAGGGGGCCTCTCGGGATTCCTCTCCCGTCGATACCGGGGCCAAAAACCTTGTGTGGAGTCACGGCCGGAACCGAGGATTCCTCTCAGGGGCTGACATGGATCTTTGGGTACTTCTGGAGTCTCCCCATGGGAGTATGGCCTCGTCTCGAGTGGGGGCATGCACGTGCGCTTTCCTTCCAGGCTGTAGCAGCAATGTCACGCTTCCCGTGGCGTGGATCAAAGGATCTGTGGTTTTCCCTCGAGGCTTTCCCTCGAGGCTTTCCCACAGGGCTGTCCCACGTGCCACCGTGGTGTGAGTCGATCCTCGGCGTGAAAGATGAGCCAGTGCAGGGCAAAGAGGTTCCTCTGGAATGGACTGAGACATCTGGGGGACTCTTGGAATGGTGGTACGACCATGGAGTTCCCCTCGCCTTTCCTGTTGAGAGTGCCTCCTCTTGAGATGCGACGGGAACGCCAGGAATTCTTTCCCGTTGAAAGCAGGGAAAGGATCCCTCATCTCGAGCTACGAGGGGGAAACGGGGCTCCTCTGGATGTGGGCGGGACCATCGTGCTTCCTCTCGAGTGGAGACGGGTGTGGCGGTGAACTTCTTGAGTTGCAGCAAGGGTGTGAAAGACCCTTTCGAAGTTCCAGAGGTTAGGTGTCATTAGTCTCCAGACGCCTCATCGGAAATAGGCCTCATCTCGCCTGGAAGGGGGAACTTCCTGGAATTTCTCGAGTTGTGGCAGGTGTTCTCGAGTTACGACGGGGGCCTCAGGGACCCGCCCTGGTGGCCTCAGGAGAGGCCAGTCCCCATGCGAGTTGCTAGGGGGCCTCTCGGGATTCCTCTCCCGTCGATACCGGGGCAAAAACCTTGTGTGGAGTCAGGGCCGGAACCGAGGATTCCTCTCAGGGGCTGACATGGATCTTTGGGTACTTCTGGAGTCTCCCCAGGGGAGTCAGGCCTCGTCTCTAGTCGGGGCATGCACGTGCACTTTCCTTCCAGGCTGTAGCATCAATGTCACGCTTCCCGTGGCGTGGATCAAAGGATCTGTGGTTTTCCCTCGAGGCTTTCCCTCGAGGCTTTCCCACAGGGCTGTCCCACGTGCCACCGTGGTGTGAGTCGATCCTCGGCGTGAAAGATGAGCCAGTGCAGGGCAAAGAGTTTCCTCTGGAATGGACTGAGACATCTGGGGGACTCTTGGAATGGTTGTACGACCATGGAGTTCCTCTCGCCTTTCCTGTTGAGAGTGCCTCCGCTTGAGATGCGACGGGAACGCCGGGAATTCTTTCCCGTTGAAAGCAGGGAAAGGATCGCTCATTTCAAGCTAGGAGGGGGAAACGGGGCTCCTCTGGATGTGGGCGGGACCATCGTGCTTCCTCTAGAGTGGAGACGGGTATGGCGGTGAAATTCTTGAGTTGCAGCAAGGTTGTGAAAGACCCTTTCGAAGTTCCAGAGTTTAGGTGTCATTAGTCTCCAGACGCCTCATCGGAAATAGGCCTCATCTCGCCTGGAAGGGAGAACTTCCTGGATTTTCTCGAGTTGTGGCAGGTGTTCTCGAGTTACGACGGGGACCTCAGGGACCCGCCCTGGTGGCCTCAGGAGAGGCCAGTCCACATGCGAGTTGCTAGGGGCCCTCTCGGGATTCCTCTCCCGTCGATACTGGGGCCAAAAACCTTGTGTGGTGTCAAGGCCGGAACCGAGGATTTCTCTCAGGGGCTGACATGGATCTTTGGGTACTTCTGGAGTCTCCCCAGGGGAGTCAGGCCTCGGCTCGAGTGGGGGCATGCACGTGCGCTTTCCTTCCAGGCTGTAGCAGCAATGTCACGCTTCCCGTGGCGTGGATCAAACGATCTGTGGTTTTCCCTCGAGGCTTTCCCTCGAGGCTTTCCCACTGGGCTGTCCCACGTGCCACCGTGGTGTGAGTCGATCCTCGGCGTGAAAGATGAGCCAGTGCAGGGCAAAGAGGTTCCTCTGGAATGGACTGAGACATCTGGGGGACTCTTGGAATGGTGGTACGACCATCGAGTTCCTCTCGCCTTTCCTGTTGAGAGTGCCTCCGCTTGAGATGCGACGGGAACGCCGGGAATTCTTTCCCATTGAAAGCAGGGAAAGGATTCCTCATCTCGAGCTATGAGGGGGAAAGGGGGCTCCTCTGGATGTGGGCGGGACGATCGTGCTTCCTCTCGAGTGGAGACGGGTATGGCGGTGAACTTCTTGAGTTGCAGCAAGGGTGTGAAAGACCCTTTCGAAGTTCCAGAGTTTAGGTGTCATTAGTCTCCAGACGCCTCATCGGAAATAGGACTCATCTCGCCTGGAAGGGAGAACTTCCTGGATTTTCTCGAGTTGCGGCAGGTGTTCTCGAGTTACGACGGGGACATCAGGGACCCGCCCTGGTGGTCTCAGGAGAGGCCAGTCCCCAGGCGAGTTGCTAGGGGGCCTCTCGGGATTCCTCTCCCGTCGATACCGGGGCCAAAATCCTTGTGTGGAGTCAGGGCCGGAAACGAGGATTCCTCTCAGGGGCTGACATGGATCTTTGGGTACTTCTGGAGTCTCCCCAGGGGAGTCAGGCCTCGGCTCGAGTGGGGCCATGCACGTGCGCTTTCCTTCCAGGCTGTAGCAGCAATGTCACGCTTCCCATCGCGTGGATCAAAGGATCTGTGGTTTTCCCTCGAGGCTTTCCCTCGAGGCTTTCCCACAGGGCTGTCCCACGTGCCACCGTGGTGTGAGTCGATCCTCGGCGTGAAAGATGAGCCAGTGCAGGGCAAAGAGGTTCCTCTGGAATGGACTGAGACATCTGGGGGACTCTTGGAATGGTGGTACGACCATGGAGTTCCTCTCGCCTTTCCTGTTGAGAGTGCCTCCTCTTGAGATGCGACGGGAACGCCGGGAATTCTTTCCCATTGAAAGCAGGGAAAGGATCGCTCATCTCGAGCTAGGAGGGGGAAACGGGACTCCTCTGGATGTGGGCGGGACCATCGTGCTTCCTCTCGAGTGTAGACGGATATGGAGGTGAACTTCTTGAGTTGCAGCAAGGGTGTGAAAGACCCTTTCGAAGTTCCAGAGGTTACGTGTCATTAGTCTCCAGACGCCTGATCGGAAATAGGCCTCATCTCGCCTGGAAGGGAGAAATTCCTGGATTTTCTCGAGTTGCGGCAGGTGTTCTCGAGTTACGACGGGGACCACAGGGACCCGCCCTGATGGCCTCAGGAGAGGCCAGTCCCCATGCGAGTTGCTAGGGGGCCTCTCGGGATTCCTCTCCCGTCGATACCGGGGCCAAAAACCTTGTGTGGAGTCAGGGCCGGAACCGAGGATTCCTCTCAGGGGCTGACATGGATGTTTGGGTACTTCTGGAGTCTCCCCAGGGGAGTCAGGACTCGGCTCAAGTGGGGGCATGCACGTGCACTTTCCTTCCAGGCTGTAGCAGCAATGTCACGCTTCCCGTGGCGTGGATGAAAGGATCTGTGGTTTTCCCTCGAGGCTTTCCCTCGAGGCTTTCCCACTGGGCTGTCCCACGTGCCACCGTGGTGTGAGTCGATCCTCGGCGTGAAAGATGAGCCAGTGCAGGGCAAAGAGGTTCCTCTGGAATGGACTGAGACATCTGGGGGACTCTTGGAATGGTGGTAAGACCATGGAGTTCCTCTCGCCTTTCCTGTTGAGAGTGCCTCCTCTTGAGATGCGACGGGAACGCCGGGAATTCTTTCCCGTTGAAAGCAGGGAAAGGATCGCTCATCTCGAGCTAGGAGGGGGAAAGTGGGCTCCTCTGGATGTGGGCGGGACGATCGTGCTTCCTCTCGAGTGGAGACGGGTATGGCGGTGAACTTCTTGAGTTGCAGCAAGGGTGTGAAAGACCCTTTCGAAGTTCCAGAGTTTAGGTGTCATTAGTCTCCAGACGCCTCATCGGAAATAGGACTCATCTCGCCTGGAAGGGAGAACTTCCTGGATTTTCTCGAGTTGCGGCAGGTGTTCTCGAGTTACGACGGGGATATCAGGGACCCGCCCTGGTGGCCTCAGGAGAGGCCAGTCCCCAGGCGAGTTGCTAGGGGGCCTCTCGGGATTCCTCTCCCTTCGATACCGGGGCCAAAATCCTTGTGTGGAGTCAGGGCCGGAAACGAGGATTTCTCTCAAGGGCTGACATGGATCTTTGGGTACTTCTGGAGTCTCCCCAGGGGAGTCAGGCCTCGGCTCGAGTGGGGCCATGCACGTGCGCTTTCCTTCCAGGCTGTAGCAGCAATGTCACGCTTCCCATCTCGTGGATCAAAGGATCTGTGGTTTTCCCTCGAGGCTTTCCCTCGAGGGCTGTCCCACGTGCCACCGTGGTGTGAGTCGATCCTCGGCGTGAAAGATGAGCCAGTGCAGGGCAAAGAGGTTCCTCTGGAATGGACTGAGACATCTGGGGGACTCTTGGAATGGTGGTACGACCATGGAGTTCCTCTCGCCTTTGCTGTTGAGAGTGCCTCCTCTTGAGAAGCGACGGGAATGCCGGGAATTCTTTCCCGTGGAAAGCAGGGAAAGGATCGCTCATCTCGAGCTACGAGGGGGAAACGGGGCTCCTCTGGATGTGGGCGGGACCATCGTGCTTCCTCTGGAGTGGAGACGGGTATGGCGGTGAACTTCTTGAGTTGCAGCAAGGGTGTGAAAGACCCTTTCGAAGTTCCAGAGTTTAGGTGTCATTAGTCTCCAGACGCCTGATCGGAAATAGGCCTCATCTCGCCTGGAAGGGAGAACTTCCTGGATTTTCTCGAGTTGCGGCAGGTGTTCTCGAGTTACGACGGGGACCTCAGGGACCCGCCCTGGTGGCCTCAGGAGAGGCCAGTCCCCATGCGAGTTGCTAGGGGGCCTCTCGGGATTCCTCTCCCGTCGATACCGGGGCCAAAAACCTTGTGTGGAGTCAGGGCCGGAACCGAGGATTCCTCTGAGGGGCTGACATGGATCTTTGGGTACTTCTGGAGTCTCCCCAGGGGAGTCAGGCCTCGTCTCGTGTCGGGGCATGCAGGTGCACTTTCCTTCCAGGCTGTAGCAGCAATGTCACGCTTCCCGTGGCGTGGATCAAAGGATCTGTGGTTTTCCCTCGAGGCTTTCCCTCGAGGCTTTCCCACAGGGCTGTCCCACGTGCCACCGTGGTGTGAGTCGATCCTCGGCGTGAAAGATGAGCCAGTGCAGGGCAAAGAGGTTCCTCTGGAATGGACTGAGACATCTGGGGGACTCTTGGAATGGTGGTACGACCATGGAGTTCCTCCCGCCTTTCCTGTTGAGAGTGCCTCCGCTTGAGATGCGACGGGAACGCCGGGAATTCTTTCCCATTGAAAGCAGGGAAAGGATTCCTCATCTCGAGCTACGAGGGGGAAAGGGGGATCCTCTGGATGTGGGCGGGACGATCGTGCTTCCTCTCGAGTGGAGACGGGTATGGCGGTGAACTTCTTGAGTTGCAGCAAGGGTGTGAAAGACCCTTTCGAAGTTCCAGAGGTTAGGTGTCATTAGTCTCCAGACGCCTCATCGGAAATAGGCCTCATCTCGCCTGGAAGGGAGAACTTCCTGGATTTTCTCGAGTTGCGGCAGGTGTTCTCGAGTTACGACGGGGACCTCAGGGACCCGCCCTGGTGGCCTCAGGAGAGGCCAGTCCCCATGCGAGTTGCTAGGGGGCCTCTCGGGATTCCTCTCCCGTCGATACCCGGGCCAAAAACCTTGTGTGGAGTCAGGGCCGGAACCGAGGATTCCTCTCACGGGCTGATATGGATCTTTGGGTACTTCTGGAGTCTCGCCAGGGGAGACAAGCCTTATCTCGAGTGGGTGCATGCACGTGCGCTTTCCTTCCAGGCTGTAGCAGCAATGTCATGCTTCCCATCGCGTGGATCAAAGGATCTGTGGTTTTCCCTCGAGGCTTTCCCTCGAGGCTTTCCCACAGGGCTGTCCCACGTGCCACCGTGGTGTGAGTCGATCCTCGGCGTGAAAGATGAGCCAGTGCAGGGCAAAGAGGTTCCTCTGAAATGGACTGAGACATCTGGGGGACTCTTGGAATGGTGGTACGACCATGGAGTTCCTCTCGCCTTTCCTGTTGAGAGTGCCTCCTCTTGAGATGCGACGGGAACACCGGGAATTCTTTCCTGTTGAAAGCAGGGAAAGGATCGCTCATCTCGAGCTAGGGGGGGGAAACGGGGCTCCTCTGGATGTGGGCGGGACCATCGTGCTTCCTCTCGAGTGGAGACGGGTATGGCGGTGAACTTCTTGAGTTGCAGCAAGGGTGTGAAAGACCCTTTCGAAGTTCCAGAGGTTAGGTCTCATTAGTCACCAGACGCCTCATCGGAAATAGGCCTCATCTCGCCTGGAAGGGAGAACTTCCTGGATTTTCTCGAGTTGCGGCAGGTGTTCTCGAGTTACGACGGGGACCTCAGGGACCCGCCCTGGTGGCCTCAGGAGAGGCCAGTCCCCATGCGAGTTGCTAGGGGGCCTCTCGGGATTCCTCTCCCGTCGATACCGGGGCCAAAAACCTTGTGTGGAGTCACGGCCGGAACGGAGGATTCCTCTCAGGGGCTGACATGGATCTTTGGGTACTTCTGGAGTCTCCCCAGGGGAGAAAGGCCTCATCTCGAGTGGGGGCATGCACGTGCACTTTCCTTCCAGGCTGTAGCAGCAATGTCACGCTTCCCATCGCGTGGATCAAAGGATCTGTGGTTTTCCCTCGAGGCTTTCCCTCGAGGCTTTCCCATAGGGCTGTCCCACGTGCCACCGTGGTGTGAGTCGATCCTCGGCGTGAAAGATGAGCCAGTGCAGGGCAAAGAGGTTCCTCTGGAATGGACTGAGACATCTGGGGGACTCTTGGAATGGTGGTACGTCCATGGAGTTCCTCTCGCCTTTCCTGTTGAGAGTGCCTCCGCTTGAGATGCGACGGGAACGCCGGGAATTCTTTCCCGTTGAAAGCAGGGACAGGATCGCTCATTTCGAGCTAGGAGGGGGAAACGGGGCTCCTCTGGATGTGGGCGGGACCATCGTGCTTCCTCTAGAGTGGAGACGGGTATGGCGGTGAACTTCTTGAGTTGCAGCAAGGGTGTGAAAGACCCTTTCGAAGTTCCAGAGGTTAGGTGTCATTCGTCTCCAGACGCATCATCGGAAATAGGCCTCATCTCGCCTAGAAGGGAGAACTTCCTGGATATTCTCGAGTTGTGGCAGGTGTTCTCGAGTTATGACGGGGACCTCAGGGACCCGCCCTGGTGTCCTCAGTAAAGGCCAGTCCCCATGCGAGTTGCTAGGGGGCCTCTCGGGATTCCTCTCCCGTCGATACCGGGAGGGCCAAAATCCTTGTCTGGAGTCAGGGCCGGAACCGAGGATTCCTCTCAGGGGCTGACATGGATCTTTGGGTATTTCTGGAGTCTCCCCAGGGGAGTCAGGCCTCGTCTCGAGTGGGGGCATGCACGTGTGCTTTCCTTCCAGGCTGTAGCAGCAATGTCACGCTTCCCGTGGCGTGGATCAAAGGATCTGTGGTTTTCCCTCGAGGTTTTCCCACAGGGCTGTCCCACGTGCCACTGTGGTGTGAGTCGACTTCTCCGTGAAAGATGAGCCAGTGCAGGGCAAAGAGGTTCCTCTGGAATGGAAAGAGACATCTGGGGGACTCTTGGAATGGTGGTACGGCCATGGAGTTCCTCTCGCCTTTCCTGTTGAGAGTGCCTCCTCTTGAGATGCGACGGGAATGCAGGAATTCTTTCCCGTTGAAAGCAGGGAAAGGATCCCTCATTTCGATCTCCGAGGGGGAAACGGGGCTCCTCTGGATGGGGGCGGGACCATGGTTCTTCCTCTCGAGTGGAGATGGGTATGGCGGTGAACTTCTTGAGTTGCAGCAAGGGTGTGAAAGACCCTTTCGAAGTTCCAGAGGTTAGGTGTCATTAGTCTCCAGACGCCTCATCGGAAATAGGCCTCATCTCGCTGGAAGGGAGAACTTCCTGGATTTTCTCGAGTTGCGGCAGGTGTTCTCGAGTTACGACGGGGACCTCAGCGACCCGCCCTGGTGGCCTCAGTAGAGGCCAGTCCCCATGCGAGTTGCTAGGGGGCCTCTCGGGATTCCTCTCCCGTCGATACCCGGGCCAAAAACCTTGTGTGGAGTCTGGGCCGGAACCGAGGATTCCTCTCACGGGCTGATATGGATCTTTGGGTACTTCTGGAGTCTCGCCAGGGGAGAAAGGCCTCATCTCGAGTGGGGGCATGCACGTGCACTTTCCTTCCAGGCTGTAGCAGCAATGTCACGCTTCCCATCGCGTGGACCAAAGGATCTGTGGTTTTCCCTCGAGGCTTTCCCTCGAGGCTTTCCCACAGGGCTGTCCCACGTTCCACCGTGGTGTGAGTCGATCCTCGGCGTGAAAGATGAGCCAGTGCAGGGCAAAGAGGTTCCTCTGGAATGGACTGAGACATCTGGGGGACTCTTGGAATGGTGGTACGACCATGGAGTTCCTCTCGCCTTTCCTGTTGAGAGTGCCTCCTCTTGAGATGCGACGAGAACGCCGGGAATTCTTTCCCGTTGAAAGCAGGGAAAGGATCGCTCATCTCGAGCTAGGAGGGGGAAACGGGGCTCCTCTGGATGTGGGCGGGACCATCGTGCTTCCTCTAGAGTGGAGACGGGTATGGCGGTGAACTTCTTGATTTGCAGCAAGGGTGTGAAAGACCCTTTCGAAGTTCCAGAGTTTAGGTGTCATTAGTCTCCAGACGCCTCATCGGAAATAGGCCTCATCTCGCCTGGAAGGGAGAACTTCCTGGATTTTCTCGAGTTGCGGCAGGTGTTCTCGAGTTACGATGGGGACCTCAGGGACCCGCCCTGGTGGCCTCAGGAGAGGCCAGTCCCCATGCGAGTTGCTAGGGGGCCTCTCGGGATTCCTCTCCCGTCGATACCGGGGCCAAAAACCTTGTGTGGAGTCAGGGCCGGAACCGAGGATTCCTCTCAGTGGCTGACATGGATCTTTGGGTACTTCTTCAGTCTCCCCAGGGGAGTCAGGCCTCGTCTCGAGTGGGGGCATGCACGTGCGCTTTCCTT
Organism: Capricornis sumatraensis; assembly: GCF_032405125.1. Classification (NCBI taxonomy): domain Eukaryota; kingdom Metazoa; phylum Chordata; class Mammalia; order Artiodactyla; family Bovidae; genus Capricornis; species Capricornis sumatraensis. The sequence goes on from NW_027184612.1 coordinate 7,514,581, forward strand.
CAAGGCTGTAGCAGCAATGTCACGCTTCCCGTGGCGTGAATCAAACGATCTGTGGTTTTCCCTCGAGGCTTTCCCTCGAGGCTTTCCCACAGGGCTGTCCCACGTGCCACCGTGGTGTGAGTCGATCCTCGGCGTGAAAGATGAGCCAGTGCAGGGCAAAGAGGTTCCTCTGGAATGGACTGAGACATCTGGGGGACTCTTGAAATGGTGGTACGACCATGCAGTTCCTCACGCCTTTCTTGTTGAGAGTGCCTCCTCTTGAGATGCGACGGGAACGCCGGGAATTCTTTCCCGTTGAAAGCAGGGAAAGGATCCCTCATCTCGAGCTACGAGGGGGAAACGGGGCTCCTCTGGATGTGGGCGGGACCATCGTGCTTCCTCTCGAGTGGAGACGGGTATGGCGGTGAACTTCTTGAGTTGCAGCAAGGGTGTTAAAGACCCTTTCGAAGTTCCAGAGGTTAGGTGTCATTAGTCTCCAGACGCCTCATCGGAAATAGGCCTCATCTCGCCTGGAAGGGAGAAATTCCTGGATTTTCTCGAGTTGCGGCAGGTGTTCTCGAGTTACTACGGGAACCACAGGGACCCGCCCTGATGGCCTCAGGAGAGGCCTGTCCCCATGCGAGTTGCTAGGGGGCCTCTCGGGATTCCTCTACCGTCGATACCGGCGCCAAAAACCTTGTGTGGAGTCAGGGCCGGAACCGAGGATTCCTCTCAGGGGCTGACATGGATGTTTGGGTACTTCTGGTGTCTCCCCAGGGGAGTCAGGCCTCGGCTCGAGTGGGGGCATGCACGTGCGCTTTCCTTCCAGGCTGTAGCAGCAATGTCACGCTTCCCATCGCGTGGATCAAAGGATCTGTGGTTTTCCCTCGAGGCTTTCCCTCGAGTCATTCCCACAGGGCTGTCCCACGTGCCACCGTGGTGTGAGTCGATCCTCGGCGTGAAAGATGAGCCAGTGCAGGGCAAAGAGGTTCCTCTGGAATGGACTGAGACATCTGGGGGACTCTTGGAATGGTGGTACGACAATGGAGTTCCTCTCGCCTTTTCTGTTGAGAGTTCCTCCTCTTGAGAAGCGACGGGAACGCCTGGAATTCTTTCCCGTTGAAAGCAGGGAAAGGATCGCTCATCTCGAGCTAGCAGGGAGAAACGGGGCTCCTCTGGATGTGGGCGGGACCATCGTGCTTCCTCTAGAGTGGAGACGGGTATGGCGGTGAACTTCTTGAGTTGCAGCAAGGGTGTGAAAGACCCTTTCGAAGTTCCAGAGTTTAGGTGTCATTAGTCTCCAGACGCCTGATCGGAAATAGGCCTCATCTCGCCTGGAAGGGAGAACTTCCTGGATTTTCTCGAGTTGCGGCAGGTGTTCTCGAGTTACGACGGGGACCTCAGGGACCCGCCCTGGTGGCCTCAGGAGAGGCCAGTCCCCATGCGAGTTGCTAGGGGGCCTCTCGGGATTACTCTCCCGTCGATACCGGGGCCAAAAACCTTGCGTGGAGTCAGGGCCGGAACCGAGGATTCCTCTCAGGGGCTGACATGGATCTTTGGGTACTTCTGGAGTCTCCCCAGGGGAGTCAGGCCTCGGCTCGTGTCGGGGCATGCACGTGCACTTTCCTTCCAGCCTGTAGCAGCAATGTCACGCTTCCCGTGGCGTGGATCAAAGGATCTGTGGTTTTCCCTCGAGGCTTTCCCACAGGGCTGTCCCACGTGCCACTGTGGTGTGAGTCGACTTCTCCGTGAAAGATGAGCCAGTGCAGGGCAAAGAGGTTCCTCTGGAATGGAAAGAGACATCTGGGGGACTCTTGGAATGGTGGTACGGCCATGGAGTTCCTCTCGCCTTTCCTGTTGAGAGTGCCTCCTCTTGAGATGCGACGGGAACGCAGGAATTCTTTCCCGTTGAAAGCAGGGAAAGGATCCCTCATCTCGATCTCCGAGGGGGAAACGGGGCTCCTCTGGATGTGGGCGGGACCATTTTTCTTCCTCTCGAGTGGAGATGGGTATGGCGGTGAACTTCTTGAGTTGCAGCAAGGGTGTGAAAGACCCTTTCGAAGTTCCAGAGGTTAGGTGTCATTAGTCTCCAGACGCCTCATCGGAAATAGGCCTCATCTCGCTGGAAGGGAGAACTTCCTGGATTTTCTCGAGTTGCGGCAGGTGTTCTCGAGTTACGACGGGGACCTCAGGGACCCGCCCTGGTGGCCTCAGGAGAGGCCAGTCCCCATGCGAGTTGCTAGGGGGCCTCTCGGGATTCCTCTCCCGTCGATACCCGGGCCAAAAACCTTGTGTGGAGTCTGGGACGGAACCGAGGATTCCTCTCACGGGCTGATATGGATCTTTGGGTACTTCTGGAGTCTCCCCAGGGGAGTCAGGCCTCGGCTCGAGTGGGGGCATGCACGTGCGCTTTCCTTCCAGGATGTAGCAGCAATGTCACGCTTCCCATCGCGTGGATCAAAGGATCTGTGGTTTTCCCTCGAGGCTTTCCCTCGAGTCTTTCCCACAGGGCTGTCCCACGTGCCACCGTGGTGTGAGTCGATCCTCGGCGTGAAAGATGAGCCAGTGCAGGGCAAAGAGGTTCCTATGGAATGGACTGAGACATCTGGGGGACTCTTGGAATGGTGGTACGACAATGGAGTTCCTCTCGCCTTTTCTGTTGAGAGTGCCTCCTCTTGAGAAGCGACGGGAACGCCTGGAATTCTTTCCCGTTGAAAGCAGGGAAAGGATCGCTCATCTCGAGCTCCGAGGGGGAAACGGGGCTCCTCTGGATGTGGGCGGGACCATCGTGCTTCCTCTAGAGTGGAGACGGGTATGGCGGTGAACTTCTTGAGTTGCAGCAAGGGTGTGAAAGACCCTTTCGAAGTTCCAGAGGTTAGGTGTCATTAGTCTCCAGACGCCTCATCGGAAATAGGCCTCATCTCGCTGGAAGGGAGAACTTCCTGGATTTTCTCGAGTTGCGGCAGGTGTTCTCGAGTTACGACGGGGACCTCAGGGACCCGCCCTGGTGGCCTCAGGAGAGGCCAGTCCCCATGCGAGTTGCTAGGGGGCCTCTCGAGATTCCTCTCCCGTCGATACCGGGGCCAAAAACCTTGTGTGGAGTCAGGGCCAGAACCGAGGATTCCTCTCAGGGGCTGACATGGATCTTTGGGTACTTCTGGAGTCTCCCCAGGGGAGTCAGGCCTCGTCTCGAGTGGGGGCATGCACGTGTGCTTTCTTTCCAGTCTGTAGCAGCAATGTCACGCTTCCCGTCGCGTGGATCAAAGGATCTGTGGTTTTCCCTCGAGGCTTTCCCTCGAGGCTTTCCCACAGGGCTGTCCCACGTGCCACCGTGGTGTGAGTCGATCCTCGGCGTGAAAGATGAGCCAGTGCAGGGCAAAGAGGTTCCTCTGGAATGGACTGAGACATCTGGGGGACTCTTGGAATGGTGGTACGACCATGGAGTTCCTCTCGCCTTTCCTGTTGAGAGTGCCTCCGCTTGAGATGCGACGGGAACGCCGGGAATTCTTTCCCATTGAAAGCAGGGAAAGGATTCCTCATCTCGAGCTACGAGGGGGAAAGGGGGATCCTCTGGATGTGGGCGGGACGATCGTGCTTCCTCTCGAGTGGAGACGGGTATGGCGGTGAACTTCTTGAGTTGCAGCAAGGGTGTGAAAGACCCTTTCGAAGTTCCAGAGGTTAGGTGTCATTAGTCTCCAGACGCCTCATCGGAAATAGGCCTCATCTCGCCTGGAAGGGAGAACTTCCTGGATATTCTCGAGTTGCGGCAGGTCTTCTCGAGTTACGACGGGACCTCAGGGAACCGCCCTGGTGGCCTCAGGAGAGGCCAGTCCCCATGCGAGTTGCTAGGGGGCCTCTCGGGATTCCTCTCCCGACGATACCCGGGCCAAAAACCTTGTGTGGAGTCAGGGCCGGAACCGAGGATTCCTCTCACGGGCTGATATGGATCTTTGGGTACTTCTGGAGTCTCGCCAGGGGAGACAGGCCTCATCTCGAGTGGGGGCATGCACGTGCGCTTTCCTTCCAGGCTGTAGCAGCAATGTCACGCTTCCCGTTGCGTGGATCAAAGGATCTGTGGTTTTCCCTCGAGGCTTTCCCTCGAGGCTTTCCCACAGGGCTGTCCCACGTGCCACCGTGGTGTGAGTCGATCCTCGGCGTGAAAGATGAGCCAGTGCAGGGCAAAGAGGTTCCTCTGGAATGGACTGAGACATCTGGGGGACTCTTGGAATGGTGGTACGACCATGGAGTTCCTCTCGCCTTTCCTGTTGAGAGTGCCTCCTCTTGAGATGCGACGGGAACGCCGGGAATTCTTTCCCGTTGAAAGCAGGGAAAGGATCGCTCATCTCGAGCTAGGAGGGGGAAACGGGGCTCCTCTGGATGTGGGCGGGACCATCGTGCTTCCTCTAGAGTGGAGACGGGTATGGCGGTGAACTTCTTGAGTTGCAGCAAGGGTGTGAAAGACCCTTTCGAAGTTCCAGAGTTTAGGTGTCATTAGTCTCCAGACGCCTCATCGGAAATAGGCCTCATCTCGCCTGGAAGGGAGAACTTCCTGGATTTTCTCGAGTTGCGGCAGGTGTTCTCGAGTTACGACGGGGACCTCAGGGACCCGCCCTGTTGGCCTCAGGAGAGGCCAGTCCCCATGCGAGTTGCTAGGGGCCCTCTCGGGATTCCTCTCCCGTCGATACTGGGGCCAAAAACCTTGTGTGGTGTCAAGGCCGGAACCGAGGATTTCTCTCAGGGGCTGACATGGATCTTTGGGTACTTCTGGAGTCTCCCCAGGGGAGTCAGGCCTTGTCTCGAGTCGGGGCATGCACGTGCGCTTTCCTTCCAGGCTGTAGCAGCAATGTCACGCTTCCCGTCGCGTGGATCAAAGGATCTGTGGTTTTCCCTCGAGGCTTTCCCTCGAGGCTTTCCCACAGGGCTGTCCCACGTGCCACCGTGGTGTGAGTCGATCCTCGGCGTGAAAGATGAGCCAGTGTAGGGCAAAGAGGTTCCTCTGGAATGGACTGAGACATCTGGGGGACTCTTGGAATGGTGGTACGACCATGGAGTTCCTCTCGCCTTTCCTGTTGAGAGTGTCTCCTCTTGAGATGCGACGGGAACGCCGGGAATTCTTTCCCGTTGAAAGCAGGGAAAGGATCCCTCATCTCGAGCTACGAGGGGAAACGGGGCTCCTCTGGATGTGGGCGGGACTATCGTGCTTCCTCTCGAGTGGAGACGGGTATGGCGGTGAACTTCTTGAGTTGCAGCAAGGGTGTGAAAGACCCTTTCGAAGTTCCAGAGGTTAGGTGTCATTAGTCTCCAGACGCCTCATCGGAAATAGGCCTCATCTCGCCTGGAAGGGAGAACTTCCTGGATTTCCTCGAGTTGCGGCAGGTGTTCTCGAGTTACGACGGGGACCTCAGGGACCCGCCCTGGTGGCCTCAGAAGAGGCCAGTCCCCATGCGAGTTGCTAGGGGGCCTCTCGGTATTCCTCTCCCATCGATACCGGGGCAAAAAACCTTGTGTGGAGTTAGGGCTGGAACCGAGGATTCCTTTCAGTGGCTGATATGGATCTTTGGGTACTTCTGGAGACTCACCAGGGGAGACAGGCCTCATCTCGAGTGGGGGCATGCACGTGCGCTTTCCTTCCAGGCTGTAGCAGCAATGTCACGCTTCCCATCGCGTGGATCAAAGGATCTGTGGTTTTCCCTCGAGGCTTTCCCACAGGGCTGTCCCACGTGCCACCGTGGTGTGAGTCGATCCTCGGCGTGAAAGATGAGCCAGTGCAGGGCAAAGAGGTTCCTCTGGAATGGACTGAGACATCTGGGGGACTCTTGAAATGGTGGTACGACCATGCAGTTCCTCTCGCCTTTCTTGTTGAGAGTGCCTCCTCTTGAGATGCGACGGGAACGCCGGGAATTCTTTCCCGTTGAAAGCAGGGAAAGGATCCCTCATCTCGAGCTACGAGGGGGAAACGGGGCTCCTCTGGATGTGGGCGGGACCATCGTGCTTCCTCTCGAGTGGAGACGGGTATGGCGGTGAACTTCTTGAGTTGCAGCAAGGGTGTGAAAGACCCTTTCGAAGTTCCAGAGGTTAGGTGTCATTAGTCTCCAGACGCCTCATCGGAAATAGGCCTCATCTCGCCTGGAAGGGAGAAATTCCTTGATTTTCTCGAGTTGCGGCAGGTGTTCTCGAGTTACGCCGGGAACCACAGGGACCCGCCCTGATGGCCTCAGGAGAGGCCAGTCCCCATGCGAGTTGCTAGGGGGCCTCTCGGGATTCCTCTACCGTCGATACCGGCGCCAAAAACCTTGTGTGGAGTCAGGGCCGGAACCGAGGATTCCTCTCAGGGGCTGACATGGATGTTTGGGTACTTCTGGAGTCTCCCCAGGGGAGTCAGGCCTCGGCTCGAGTGGGGGCATGCACGTGCGCTTTCCTTCCAGGCTGTAGCAGCAATGTCACGCTTCCCATCGCGTGGATCAAAGGATCTGTGGTTTTCCCTCGAGGCTTTCCCTCGAGTCTTTCCCACAGGGCTGTCCCACGTGCCACCGTGGTGTGAGTCGATCCTCGGCGTGAAAGATGAGCCAGTGCAGGGCAAAGAGGTTCCTCTGGAATGGACTGAGACATCTGGGGGACTCTTGGAATGGTGGTACGACAATGGAGTTCCTCTCGCCTTTTCTGTTGAGAGTGCCTCCTCTTGAGAAGCGACGGGAACGCCTGGAATTCTTTCCCGTTGAAAGCAGGGAAAGGATCGCTCATCTCGAGCTACGAGGGGGAAACGGGGCTCCTCTGGATGTGGGCGGGACCATCGTGCTTCCTCTAGAGTGGAGACGGGTATGGCGGTGAACTTCTTGAGTTGCAGCAAGGGTGTGAAAGACCCTTTCGAAGTTCCAGAGTTTAGGTGTCATTAGTCTCCAGACGCCTGATCGGAAATAGGCCTCATCTCGCCTGGAAGGGAGAACTTCCTGGATTTTCTCGAGTTGCGGCAGGTGTTCTCGAGTTACGACGGGGACCTCAGGGACCCGCCCTGGTGGCCTCAGGAGAGGCCGGTCCCCATGCGAGTTGCTAGGGGGCCTCTCGGGATTACTCTCCCGTCGATACCGGGGCCAAAAACCTTGTGTGGAGTCAGGGCCGGAACCGAGGATTCCTCTCAGGGGCTGACATGGATGTTTGGGTACTTCTGGAGTCTCCCCAGGGGAGTCAGGCCTCGGCTCGAGTGGGGCCATGCACGTGCGCTTTGCTTCCAGGCTGTAGCAGCAATGTCACGCTTCCCATCGCGTGGATCAAAGGATCTGTGGTTTTCCCTCGAGGCTTTCCCTCGAGTCTTTCCCACAGGGCTGTCCCACGTGCCACCGTGGTGTGAGTCGATCCTCGGCGTGAAAGATGAGCCAGTGCAGGGCAAAGAGGTTCCTCTGGAATGGACTGAGACATCTGGGGGACTCTTGGAATGGTGGTACGACCATGGAGTTCCTCTCGCCTTTCCTGTTGAGAGTGCCTCCGCTTGAGATGCGACGGGAACGCCGGGAATTCTTTCCCATTGAAAGCAGGGAAAGGATTCCTCATCTCGAGCTACGAGGGGGAAAGGGGGATCCTCTGGATGTGGGCGGGACGATCGTGCTTCCTCTCGAGTGGAGACGGGTATGGAGGTGAACTTCTTGAGTTGCAGCAAGGGTGTGAAAGACCCTTTCGAAGTTCCAGAGGTTAGGTGTCATTAGTCTCCAGACGCCTCATCGGAAATAGGCCTCATCTCGCCTGGAAGGGAGAACTTCCTGGATTTTCTCGAGTTGCGGCAGGTGTTCTCGAGTTACGACGGGGACCTCAGGGACCCGCCCTGGTGGCCTCAGGAGAGGCCAGTCCCCATGCGAGTTGCTAGGGGGCCTCTCGGGATTCCTCTCCCGACGATACCCGGGCCAAAAACCTTGTGTGGAGTCAGGGCCGGAACCGAGGATTCCTCTCACAGGCTGATATGGATCTTTGGGTACTTCTGGAGTCTCGCCAGGGGAGACAGGCCTCATCTCGAGTGGGGGCATGCACGTGCGCTTTCCTTCCAGGCTGTAGCAGCAATATCACGCTTCCCGTTGCGTGGATCAAAGGATCTGTGGTTTTCCCTCGAGGCTTTCCCTCGAGGCTTTCCCACAGGGCTGTCCCACGTGCCACCGTGGTGTGAGTCGATCCTCGGCGTGAAAGATGAGCCAGTGCAGGGCAAAGAGTTTCCTCTGGAATGGACTGAGACATCTGGGGGACTCTTGGAATGGTGGTACGACCATGGAGTTCCTCTCGCCTTTCCTGTTGAGAGTGCCTCCTCTTGAGATGCGACGGGAACGCCGGGAATTCTTTCCCGTTGAAAGCAGGGAAAGGATCGCTCATCTCCAGCTAGGAGGGGGAAACGGGGCTCCTCTGGATGTGGGCGGGACCATCGTGCTTCCTCTAGAGTGGAGACGGGTATGGCGGTGAACTTCTTGAGTTGCAGCAAGGGTGTGAAAGACCCTTTCGAAGTTCCAGAGTTTAGGTGTCATTAGTCTCCAGACGCCTCATCGGAAATAGGCCTCATCTCGCCTGGAAGGGAGAACTTCCTGGATTTTCTCGAGTTGCGGCAGGTGTTCTCGAGTTACGACGGGGACCTCAGGGACCCGCCCTGTTGGCCTCAGGAGAGGCCAGTCCCCATGCGAGTTGCTAGGGGCCCTCTCGGGATTCCTCTCCCGTCGATACTGGGGCCAAAAACCTTGTGTGGTGTCAAGGCCGGAACCGAGGATTTCTCTCAGGGGCTGACATGGATCTTTGGGTACTTCTGGAGTCTCCCCAGGGGAGTCAGGCCTTGCCTCGAGTCGGGGCATGCACGTGCGCTTTCCTTCCAGGCTGTAGCAGCAATGTCACGCTTCCCGTCGCGTGGATCAAAGGATCTGTGGTTTTCCCTCGAGGCTTTCCCTCGAGGCTTTCCCACAGGGCTGTCCCACGTGCCACCGTGGTGTGAGTCGATCCTCGGCGTGAAAGATGAACCAGTGTAGGGCAAAGAGGTTCCTCTGGAATGGACTGAGACATCTGGGGGACTCTTGGAATGGTGGTACGACCATGGAGTTCCTCTCGCCTTTCCTGTTGAGAGTGTCTCCTCTTGAGATGCGACGGGAACGCCGGGAATTCTTTCCCGTTGAAAGCAGGGAAAGGATCCCTCATCTCGAGCTACGAGGGGAAACGGGGCTCCTCTGGATGTGGGCGGGACTATCGTGCTTCCTCTCGAGTGGAGACGGGTATGGCGGTGAACTTCTTGAGTTGCAGCAAGGGTGTGAAAGACCCTTTCGAAGTTCCAGAGGTTAGGTGTCATTAGTCTCCAGACGCCTCATCGGAAATAGGCCTCATCTCGCCTGGAAGGGAGAACTTCCTGGATTTCCTCGAGTTGCGGCAGGTGTTCTCGAGTTACGACGGGGACCTCAGGGACCCGCCCTGGTGGCCTCAGAAGAGGCCAGTCCCCATGCGAGTTGCTAGGGGGCCTCTCGGTATTCCTCTCCCATCGATACCGGGGCAAAAAACCTTGTGTGGAGTTAGGGCTGGAACCGAGGATTCCTTTCAGTGGCTTATATGGATCTTTGGGTACTTCTGGAGTCTCGCCAGGGGAGACAGGCCTCATCTCGAGTGGGGGCATGCACGTGCGCTTTCCTTCCAGGCTGTAGCAGCAATGTCACGCTTCCCATCGCGTGGATCAAAGGATCTGTGGTTTTCCCTCGAGGCTTTCCCACAGGGCTGTCCCACGTGCCACCGTGGTGTGAGTCGATCCTCGGCGTGAAAGATGAGCCAGTGCAGGGCAAAGAGGTTCCTCTGGAATGGACTGAGACATCTGGGGGACTCTTGAAATGGTGGTACGACCATGCAGTTCCTCTCGCCTTTCTTGTTGAGAGTGCCTCCTCTTGAGATCCGACGGGAACGCCGGGAATTCTTTCCCGTTGAAAGCAGGGAAAGGATCCCTCATCTCGAGCTACGAGGGGGAAACGGGGCTCCTCTGGATGTGGGCGGGACCATCGTGCTTCCTCTCGAGTGGAGACGGGTATGGCGGTGAACTTCTTGAGTTGCAGCAAGGGTGTGAAAGACCCTTTCGAAGTTCCAGAGGTTAGGTGTCATTAGTCTCCAGACGCCTCATCGGAAATAGGCCTCATCTCGCCTGGAAGGGAGAAATTCCTCGATTTTCTCGAGTTGCGGCAGGTGTTCTCGAGTTACGACGGGGACCACAGGGACCCGCCCTGATGGCCTCAGGAGAGGCCAGTCCCCATGCGAGTTGCTAGGGGGCCTCTCGGGATTCCTCTCCCGTCGATACCGGGGCCAAAAACCTTGTGTGGAGTCAGGGCCGGAACCGAGGATTCCTCTCAGGGGCTGACATGGATGTTTGGGTACTTCTGGAGTCTCCCCAGGGGAGTCAGGCCTCGGCTCGAGTGGGGGCATGCACGTGCGCTTTCCTTCCAGGCTGTAGCAGCAATGTCACGCTTCCCGTGGCGTGGATCAAAGGATCTGTGGTTTTCCCTCGAGGCTTTCCCTCGAGGCTTTCCCACTGGGCTGTCCCACGTGCCACCGTGGTGTGAGTCGATCCTCGGCGTGAAAGATGAGCCAGTGCAGGGCAAAGAGGTTCCTCTGGAATGGACTGAGACATCTGGGGGACTCTTGGAATGGTGGTACGACCATGGAGTTCCTCTCGCCTTTCCTGTTGAGAGTGCCTCCTCTTGAGATGCGACGGGAACGCCGGGAATTCTTTCCCGTTGAAAGCAGGGAAAGGATCGCTCATCTCGAGCTAGGAGGGGGAAACGGGGCTCCTCTGGATGTGGGCGGGACCATCGTGCTTCCTCTAGAGTGGAGACGGGTATGGCGGTGAACTTCTTGAGTTGCAGCAAGGGTGTGAAAGACCCTTTCGAAGTTCCAGAGGTTAGGTGTCATTAGTCTCCAGACGCCTCATCGGAAATAGGCCTCATCTCGCCTGGAAGGGAGAACTTCCTGGATTTTCTCGAGTTGCGGCAGGTGTTCTCGAGTTACGACGGGGACCTCAGGGACCCGCCCTGGTGGCCTCAGGAGAGGCCAGTCCCCATGCGAGTTGCTAGGGGGCCTCTCGGGATTCCTCTCCCGTCGATACCGGGGCCAAAAACCTTGTGTGGAGTCACGGCCGGAACCGAGGATTCCTCTCAGGGGCTGACATGGATCTTTGGGTACTTCTGGAGTCTCCCCATGGGAGTATGGCCTCGTCTCGAGTGGGGGCATGCACGTGCGCTTTCCTTCCAGGCTGTAGCAGCAATGTCACGCTTCCCGTGGCGTGGATCAAAGGATCTGTGGTTTTCCCTCGAGGCTTTCCCTCGAGGCTTTCCCACAGGGCTGTCCCACGTGCCACCGTGGTGTGAGTCGATCCTCGGCGTGAAAGATGAGCCAGTGCAGGGCAAAGAGGTTCCTCTGGAATGGACTGAGACATCTGGGGGACTCTTGGAATGGTGGTACGACCATGGAGTTCCCCTCGCCTTTCCTGTTGAGAGTGCCTCCTCTTGAGATGCGACGGGAACGCCGGGAATTCTTTCCCGTTGAAAGCAGGGAAAGGATCCCTCATCTCGAGCTACGAGGGGGAAACGGGGCTCCTCTGGATGTGGGCGGGACCATCGTGCTTCCTCTCGAGTGGAGACGGGTGTGGCGGTGAACTTCTTGAGTTGCAGCAAGGGTGTGAAAGACCCTTTCGAAGTTCCAGAGGTTAGGTGTCATTAGTCTCCAGACGCCTCATCGGAAATAGGCCTCATCTCGCCTGGAAGGGGGAACTTCCTGGAATTTCTCGAGTTGTGGCAGGTGTTCTCGAGTTACGACGGGGACCTCAGGTACCCGCCCTGGTGGCCTCAGGAGAGGCCAGTCCCCATGCGAGTTGCTAGGGGGCCTCTCAGGATTCCTCTCCCGTCGATACCGGGGCAAAAACCTTGTGTGGAGTCAGGTCCGGAACCGAGGATTCCTCTCAGGGGCTGACATGGATCTTTGGGTACTTCTGGAGTCTCCCCAGGGGAGTCAGGCCTCGTCTCGAGTCGGGGCATGCACGTGCGCTTTCCTTCCAGGCTGTAGCAGCAATGTCACGCTTCCCGTCGCGTGGATCAAAGGATCTGTGATTTTCCATCGAGGCTTTCCCACAGGGCTGTCCCACGTGCCACCGTAGTGTGAGTCGATCCTCGGCGTGAAAGATGAGCCAGTGCAGGGCAAAGAGGTTCCTCTGGAATGGACTGAGACATCTGGGGGACTCTTGGAATGGTGGTACGACCATGGAGTTCCTCTCGCCTTTCCTGTTTAGAGTGCCACCTCTTGAGATGCGTCAGGAACGCCGGGAATTCTTTGCTTTGAAAGCAGTGAAAGGATCCCTCATCTCGAGCTACGAGGGGGAAACGGGGCTCCTCTGGATGTGGGCGGGACCATCGTGCTTCCTCTCGAGTGGAGACGGGTATGGCGGTGAACTTCTTGAGTTGCAGCAAGGGTGTGAAAGACCCTTTCGAAGTTCCAGAGGTTAGGTGTCATTAGTCTCCAGACGCCTCATCGGAAATAAGCCTCATCTCGCCTGGAAGGGAGAACCTCCTGGATTTTCTCGAGTTGCGGCAGGTGTTCTCGAGTTACGACGGGGACCTCAGGGACCCGCCCTGGTGGCCTCAGGAGAGGCCAGTCCCCATGCGAGTTGCTGGGAGGCCTCTCGGGATTCCTCTCCCGTCGATACTGGGGCCAAAAACCTTGTGTGGAGTCAGGGCCGGAACCGAGGATTCCTCTCAATGGCTGACATGGATCTTTGGGTACTTCAGGAGTCTCCCCAGGGGAGTCAGGCCTCGTCTCGAGTGGGGGCCTGCACGTGCGCTTTCCTTCCAGGCTGTAGCAGCAATGTCACGCTTCCCGTCGCGTGGATCAAAGGATCTGTGGTTTTCCCTCGAGGCGTTCACTCGAGGCTTTCCCACAGGGCTGTCCCACGTGCCACCGTGGTGTGAGTCGATCCTCGGCGTGAAAGATGAGCCAGTGCAGGGCAAAGAGGTTCCTCTGGAATGGACTGAGACATCTGGGGGACTCTTGGAATGGTGGTACGACCATGGAGTTCCGCTCGCCTTTCCTGTTGAGAGTGCCACCTCTTGAGATGCGACGGGAACGCCGGGAATTCTTTCCCGTTGAAAGCAGGGAAAGGATCCCTCATCTCGAGCTACGAGGGGGAAACGGGGCTCCTCTGGATGTGGGCGGGACCATCGTGCTTCCTCTCGAATGGAAACGGGTATGGCGGTGAACTTCTTGAGTTGCAGCAAGGGTGTGAAAGACCCTTTCGAAGTTCCAGAGGTTAGGTGTCATTAGTCTCCAGACGCCTCATCGGAAATAGGCCTCATCTCACCTGGAAGGGAGAACTTCCTGGATTTTCTCGAGTTGCGGCAGGTGTTCTCGAGTTACGACGGGGACCTCAGGAACCCGCCCTGGTGGCCTCAGGAGAGGCCAGTCCCCATGCGAGTTGCTGGGAGGCCTCTCGGGATTCCTCTCCCGTCGATACCGGGGCCAGAAACCTTGTGTGGAGTCAGGGCCGGAACCGAGAATTCCTCTCAAGGGCTGACATGTATCTTTGGGTACTTCTGGAGTCTCCCCAGGGGAGTCAGGCCTCGTCTCGAGTGGGGGCATGCACGTGCGTTTTCCTTCCAGGCTGTAGCAGCAATGTCACGCTTCCCGTGGCGTGGATCAAAGGATCTGTGGTTTTCCCTCGAGGCTTTCTCTCGAGGCTTTCCCACAGGGCTGTCCCACGTGCCACCGTGGTGTGAGTCGATCCTCGGCGTGAAAGATGAGCCAGTGCAGGGCAAACAGGTTCCTCTGGAATGGACTGAGACATCTCGGGGACTCTTGGAATGGTGGTACGACCATGGAGTTCCTCTCGCCTTTCCTGTTGAGAGTGCCTCCTCTTGAGATGTGACGGGAACGCTGGGAATTCTTTGCGTTGAAAGCAGGGAAAGGATCCCTCATCTCGAGCTTCGAGGGGGAAACGGGGCTCCTCTCGATGTGGGCGGGACCATCGTGCTTCCTCTCGAGTGGAGACGGGTATGGCGGTGAACTTCTTGAGTTGCAGCAAGGGTGTGAAAGACCCTTTCGAAGTTCCAGTGGTTAGGTGTCATTCGTTTCCAGACGCCTCATCGGAAATAGGCTTCATCTCGCCTGGAAGGGAGAACTTCCTGGATTTTCTCGAGTTGCGGCAGGTGTTCTCGAGTTACGACGGGGACCTCAGGGACCCGCCCTGGTGGCCTCAGGGGAGGCCAGTACCCATGCGAGTTGCTAGGGGGCCTCTCGGGATTAATCTCCCGTCGATACCGGGGCCAAAAACCTTGTGTGGAGTCAGGGCCGGAACCGAGGATTCCTCTCAGGGACTGACATGGATCTATGGGTACTTCTGGAGTCTCCCCAGGGGAGTCAGGCCTCGGCTCGAGTGGGGGCATGCACGTGCGATTTCCTTCCAGGCTGTAGCAGCAATGTCACGCATCCCGTCGCATGGAGTAATGCATCTGTGGTTTTCCCTCGAGGCTTTCCCACAGGGCTGTCCCACGTGCCACCGTGGTGTGAGTCGATCCTCGGCGTGAAAGATGAGCCAGTGAAGGGCAAAGAGGTTCCTCTGGAATGGACTGAGACATCTGGGGGACTCTTGGAATGGTGGTACGACCATGGAGTTCCGCTCGCCTTTCCTGTTGAGAGTGCCTCCTCTTGAGATGCGACGGGAACGCCGGGAATTCTTTCCCGTTGAAAGCAGGGAAAGGATCCCTCATCTCGAGCTACGAGGGGGAAACGGGGCTCCTCTGGATGTGGGCGGGACCATCGTGCTTCCTCTCGAGTGGAGACGGGTATGGCGGTGAACTTCTTGAGTTGCAGCAAGGGTGTGAAAGACCCTTTCGAAGTTCCAGAGGTTAGGTGTCATTAGACTCCAGACGCCTCATCGGAAATAGGCCTCATCTCGCCTGGAAGGGAGAACTTCCTGGATTTTCTCGAGTTGCGGCAGGTGTTCTCGAGTTATGACGGGGACCTCAGGGACCCGCCCTGGTGGCCTCAGGAGAGGCCAGTCCCCATGCGAGTTGCTAGGGGGCCTCTCGGGATTCCTCTCCCGTCGATACCGGGGCCAAAAACCTTGTGTGGAGTCAGGGCCGGAACCGAGGATTCCTCTCAGGGGCTGACATGGATCTTTGGGTACTTCTGGAGTCTCCCCAGGGGAGTCAGGCCTCGTCTCGAGTGGGGGCATGCACGTGCGCTTTCCTTCCAGGCTGTAGCAGCAATGTCACGCTTCCCGTGGCGTGGATCAAAGGATCTGTGGTTTTCCCTCGAGGCTTTCCCTCGAGGCTTTCCCACAGGGCTGTCCCACGTGCCACCGTGGTGTGAGTCGATCCTCGGCGTGAAAGATGAGCCAGTGCAGGGCAAAGAGGTTCCTCTGGAATGGACTGAGACATCTGGGGGACTCTTGGAATGGTGGTACGACCATGGAGTTCCTCTCGGCTTTTCTGTTGAGAGTGCCTCCTCTTGAGATGCGACGGGAACGCCGGGAATTCTTTCCCGTTGAAAGCAGGGAAAGGATCCCTCATCTCGAGCTCCGAGGGGGAAACGGGGCTCCTCTGGATGTGGGCGAGACCATCGTGCTTCTTCTCGAGTGGAGATGGGTATGGCGGTGAACTTCTTGAGTTGCAGCAAGGGTGTGAAAGACCCTTTCGAAGTTCCAGAGGTTAGGTGTCATTAGTCTCCAGACGCCTCATCGGAAATAGGCCTCATCTGGCCTGTAAGGGAGAACTTCCTGGATTTTCTTGAGTTGCGGCAGGTGTTCTCGAGTTACGACGGGGACCTCAGGGACCCGCCCTGATGGCCTCAGGTGAGGCCAGGTCCATGCGAGTTGCTAGGTGGCCTCTCGGGATTCCTCTCCTGTCGATACCGGGGCCAAAAATCTTGTGTGGAGTCAGGGCCGGAACCGAGGATTCCTCTCAGGGGTGACATGGATCTTTGGGTACTTCTGGAGTCTCCCCAGGGGAGTCAGGCCTCGTCTCGAGCGGGGGCATGCACGTGCGCTTTCCTTCCAGGCTGTAGCAGCAATGTGACGCTTCCCGTCGCGTGGATCAAAGGATCTGTGGTTTTCCCTCGAGGCATTCCCTCGAGGCTTTCCCACAGGGCTGTCCCACGTGCCACCGTGGTGTGAGTCGATCCTCGGCGTGAAAGATGAGCCAGTGCAGGGCAAAGAGTTTCCTCTGGAATGGACTGAGATATCTGGGGGACTCTTGGAATGATGGTACGACCATGGAGTTCCTCTCGCCTTTCCTGTTGAGAGTGCCTCCTCTTGAGATGCGACGGGAACGCCGGGAATTCTTTCCCGTTGAAAGCAGGGAAAGGATCCCTCATCTCGAGCTCCGAGGGGGAAACGGGGCTCCTCTGTATGTGGGCGAGACCATCGTGCTTCCTCTCGAGTGGAGATGGTTATGGCGGTGAACTTCTTGAGTTGCAGCAAGGGTGTGAAAGACCCTTTCGAAGTTCCAGATGTTAGGTGTCATTAGTCTCCAGACGCCTCATCGGAAATAGGCCTCATCTTGCCTGGAAGGGAGAACTTCCTGGATTTTCTCGAGTTGCGGGAGGTGTTCTCGAGTTAAGACGGGGACCTCAGGGACGCGTCCTGGTGGCCTCAGCAAAGGCCAGTCCCCATGCGAGTTGCTAGGGGGCCTCTCGGGATTCCTCTCCCGTCGATACCGGGGCCAAAAACCTTGTGTGGAGTCAGGGCCGGAAACGAGGATTCCTCTCAGGGGTGACATGGTTCTTTGGGTATTTCTGGAGACTCCCCAGGGGAGTCAGGCCTCGTCTCGAGTGGGGGCATGCACGTGCGCTTTCCTTCCAGGCTGTAGCAGCAATGTCACGCTTCCCGTCGCGTGGATCAAAGGATCTGTGGTTTTCCCTCGAGGCTTTCCCTCGAGGCTTTCCCACAGTACTGTCCCAGGTGCCACCGTGGTGTGAGTCGATCCTCGGCGTGAAAGATGAGCCAGTGCAGGGCAAAGAGTTTCCTCTGGAATGGACTGAGACATCTGGGGGAGTCTTGGAATGGTGGTACGACCATGGAGTTCCTCTCGCCTTTCCTGTTGAGAGTGCCTCCTCTTGAGATGCGACGGGAACGCCGGGAATTCTTTCCCGTTGAAAGCAGGGAAAGGATCCCTCATCTCGAGCTACGAGGGGGAAACGGGGCTCCTCTGGATGTGGGCGGGACCATCGTGCTTCCTCTCTAGTGGAGACGGGTATTGCGGTGAACTTCTTGAGTTGCAGCAAGGGTGTGAAAGACCCTTTCGAAGTTCCAGAGGTTAGGTGTCATTAGACTCCAGACGCCTCATCGGAAATAGGCCTCATCTCGCCTGGAAGGGAGAACTTCCTGGATTTTCTCGAGTTGCGGCAGGTGTTCTCGAGTTACGACGGGGACGTCAGGGACCCGCCCTGGGGGCCTCAGGAGAGGACACTCCCCGTGCGAGTTGCTAGGCGGCCTCTCGGGATTCCTCTCCCGTCGATACCGGGGCCAAAAATCTTGTGTGGAGTCAGGGCCGGAACCGAGGATTCCTCTCAGGGGCTGACATGGATCTTTGGGTACTTCTGGAGTCTCCCCAGGGGAGTCAGGCCTCGTCTCGAGTGGTGGCATGAACTTGCGCTTTCCTTCCAGGCTGTAGCAGCAATGTCACGCTTCCCGTCGGGTGGATCAAAGGATCTGTGGTTTTCCCTCGAGGCTTTCCCTCGAGGCTTTCCCACAGGGTTGGCCCACGTGCCACCGTGGTGTGAGTCGATCCTCGGCGTGAAAGATGAGCCAGTGCAGGGCAAAGAGTTTCCTCTGGAATGGACTGAGACATCTGGGGGACTCTTGGAATGGTGGTACGACCATGGAGTTCCTCTCGCCTTTCCTGTTGAGAGTGCCTCCTCTTGAGATGCGACGGGAACGCCGGGAATTCTTTCCCGTTGAAAGCAGGGAAGGGATCCCTCATCTCGAGCTACGAGGGGGAAACGGGGCTCCTCTGGATGTGGGCGGGACCATCGTGCTTCCTCTCGAGTGGAGACGGGTATGGCGATGAACTTCTTGAGTTGCAGCAAGGGTGTGAAAGACCCTTTCGAAGTTCCAGAGTTTAGGTGTCATTAGTCTCCAGACGCCTCATCGGAAATAGGCCTCATCTCGCCTGCAAGGGAGAACTTCCTGGATTTTCTCGAGTTGCGGCAGGTGTTCTCGAGTTACGACGGGGACCTCAGGGACCCGCCCTGGTTGCCTCAGGAGAGGCCAGTCCCCATGCGAGTTGATAGGGGGCCTCTCGGGATTCCTCTCCCGTCGATAGCGGGGACAAAAACCTTGTGTGGAGTCAGGGCCGGAACCGAGGATTCCTCTCAGGGGTGACATGTATCTTTGGGTACTTCTGGAGTCTGCAAAGGGGAGTCAGGCCTCGTCTCGAGTGGGGGCATGCACGTGCGCTTTCCTTCCAGGCTGTAGCAGCAATGTCACGATTCCCGTCGCATTTATCAAAGGGTCTGTGGCTTTCCCTCGAGTCTTTCCCTCGAGGCTTTCCCACAGGGCTGTCCCACGGGCCACCGTGGTGTGAATCGATCCTCGGCGTGAAAGATGAGCCAGTGCAGGTCAAAGAGGTTCCTCTGGAATGGACTGAGACATCTAGGGGACTCTAGGAATGGTGGTACGACCATGGAGTTCCTCTCGCCTTTCCTGTTGAGAGTGCCTCTTCTTGAGATGCGACAGGAACGCCGGGAATTCTTTCCCGTTGAAAGCAGGGAAAGGATCCCTCATCTCGAGCTACGAGGGGGAAACGGGGCTCCTCTGGATGTGGGCGGGACCATCGTGCTTCCTCTCGAGTGGAGACGGGTATGCCGGTGAACTTCTTGAGTTGCAGCAAGGGTGTGAAAGACCCTTTCGAAGTTCCAGAGGTTAGGTGTCATTAGTCTCCAGACGCCTCATCGGAAATAGGCCACATGTCGCCTGGAAGGGAGAACTTCCTGGATTTTCTCGAGTTGCGGCAGGTGTTCTCGAGTTACGACGGGGACCTCAGGGAACCGCCCTGGTGGCCTCAGGAGAGGCCAGTCCCCATGCAATTTGCTAGGGGGCCTCTCGGGAATCCTCTCCCGTCGAAACCGGGGCCAAAAACCTTGTGTGGAGTCAGGCCCGAACCGAGGATTCCTCTCAGGGGCTGACATGGATCTTTGGGTACTTCTGGAGTCTCCCCATGGGAGTCAGGCCTCGTCTCGAGTGGGGGCATGCACGTGTGCTTTCCTTCCAGGCTGTAGCAGCAATGTCACGCTTCCCGTCGCGTGGATCAAAGGATCTGTGGTTTTCCCTCGAGGCTTTCCCTCGAGGCTTTCCCACAGGGCTGTCCCACGTGCCACCGTGGTGTGAGTCGATCCTCGGCGTGAAAAATGAGCCAGTGCAGGGCAAAGAGTTTCCTCTGGAATGGACTTAGACATCTGGGGGACTCTTGGAATGGTGGTACGACCATGGAGTTCCTCTCGCCTTTCCTGTTGAGAGTGCCTCCTCTTGAGATGCGACGGGAACGCCGGGAATTCTTTCCCGTTGAAAGCAGGGAAAGGATCCCTCATCTCGAGCTCCGAGGGGGAAACGGGTCTCCCCTGGATGTGGGCGGGACCATCGTGCTTCCTCTCGAGTGGAGACGGGTATGGCGGTGACTTCTTGAGTTGCAGCAAGGGTGTGAAAGACCCTTTCGAAGTTCCAGAGGTTAGGTGTAATTAGTCTCCAGACGCCTCATCGGAAATAGGCCTCATCTCGCCTGGAAGGGAGAACTTCCTGGATTTTCTCGAGTTGTGGCAGGTGTTCTCGAGTTACGACGGGGACCTCAGGGACCCGCCCTGGTGGCCTCAGGAGAGGCCAGTCCCCATGCGAGTTGCTAGGGGGCCTCTAGGGATTCCTCTCCCGTCGATACCGGGGCCAAAAACCTTGTGTGGAGTCAGGGCCGGGACCGAGCATTCCTCTCAGGGGTGACATGGATCTTTGGGTACTTCTGGAGTCTCCCCAGGGGAGTCAGGCCTCCTCTCGAGTGGGGCCATGCACGTGCGCTTTCCTTCCAGGCTGTAGCAGCAATGTCACGCTTCCCATCGCGTGGATCAAAGGATCTGTGGTTTTCCCTCGAGGCTTTCCCTCGAGGCTTTCCCACAGGGCTGTCCCACGTGCCACCGTGGTGTGAGTCGATCCTCGGCGTGAAAGATGAGCCAGTGCAGGGCAAAGAGGTTCCTCTGGAATGGACTGAGACATCTGGGGGAGTCTTGGAATGGTGGTACGACCATGGAGTTCCTCTCGCCTTTCCTGTTGAGAGTGCCTCCTCTTGAGATGCGACGGGAACGCCGGGAATTCTTTCCCGTTGAAAGCAGGGAAAGGATCCCTCATCTCGAGCTCCGAGGGGGAAACGGGGCTCCTCTGGATGTGGGCGGGACCATCGTACTTCCTCTCGAGTGGAGACGGGTATGGCGGTGAACTTCTTGAGTTGCAGCAAGGGTGTGAAAGACCCTTTCGAAGTTCCAGAGGTTAGGTGTCATTAGTCTCCAGACGCCTCATCGGAAATAGGCCTCATCTGGCCTGTAAGGGAGAACTTCCTGGATTTTCTTGAGTTGCGGCAGGTGTTCTCGAGTTACGACGGGGACCTCAGGGACCCGCCCTGATGGCCTCAGGTGAGGCCAGGTCCATGCGAGTTGCTAGGTGGCCTCTCGGGATTCCTCTCCTGTCGATACCGGGGCCAAAAATCTTGTGTGGAGTCAGGGCCGGAACCGAGGATTCCTCTCAGGGGTGACATGGATCTTTGGGTACTTCTGGAGTCTCCCCAGGGGAGTCAGGCCTCGTCTCGAGCGGGGGCATGCACGTGCGCCTTCCTTCCAGGCTGTAGCAGCAATGTGACGCTTCCCGTCGCGTGGATCAAAGGATCTGTGGTTTTCCCTCGAGGCATTCCCTCGAGGCTTTCCCACAGGGCTGTCCCACGTGCCACCGTGGTGTGAGTCGATCCTCGGCGTGAAAGATGAGCCAGTGCAGGGCAAAGAGTTTCCTCTGGAATGGACTGAGATATCTGGGGGACTCTTGGAATGATGGTACGACCATGGAGTTCCTCTCGCCTTTCCTGTTGAGAGTGCCTCCTCTTGAGATGCGACGGGAACGCCGGGAATTCTTTCCCGTTGAAAGCAGGGAAAGGATCCCTCATCTCGAGCTCCGAGGGGGAAACGGGGCTCCTCTGTATGTGGGCGAGACCATCGTGCTTCCTCTCGAGTGGAGACGGTTATGGCGGTGAACTTCTTGAGTTGCAGCAAGGGTGTGAAAGACCCTTTCGAAGTTCCAGATGTTAGGTGTCATTAGTCTCCAGACGCCTCATCGGAAATAGGCCTCATCTTGCCTGGAAGGGAGAACTTCCTGGATTTTCTCGAGTTGCGGGAGGTGTTCTCGAGTTAAGACGGGGACCTCAGGGACGCGTCCTGGTGGCCTCAGCAAAGGCCAGTCCCCATGCGAGTTGCTAGGGGGCCTCTCGGGATTCCTCTCCCGTCGATACCGGGGCCAAAAACCTTGTGTGGAGTCAGGGCCGGAAACGAGGATTCCTCTCAGGGGTGACATGGTTCTTTGGGTATTTCTGGAGACTCCCCAGGGGAGTCAGGCCTCGTCTCGAGTGGGGGCATGCACGTGCGCTTTCCTTCCAGGCTGTAGCAGCAATGTCACGCTTCCCGTCGCGTGGATCAAAGGATCTGTGGTTTTCCCTCGAGGCTTTCCCTCGAGGCTTTCCCACAGTACTGTCCCAGGTGCCACCGTGGTGTGAGTCGATCCTCGGCGTGAAAGATGAGCCAGTGCAGGGCAAAGAGTTTCCTCTGGAATGGACTGAGACATCTGGGGGAGTCTTGGAATGGTGGTACGACCATGGAGTTCCTCTCGCCTTTCCTGTTGAGAGTGCCTCCTCTTGAGATGCGACGGGAACGCCGGGAATTCTTTCCCGTTGAAAGCAGGGAAAGGATCCCTCATCTCGAGCTACGAGGGGGAAACGGGGCTCCTCTGGATGTGGGCGGGACCATCGTGCTTCCTCTCTAGTGGAGACGGGTATTGCGGTGAACTTCTTGAGTTGCAGCAAGGGTGTGAAAGACCCTTTCGAAGTTCCAGAGGTTAGGTGTCATTAGACTCCAGACGCCTCATCGGAAATAGGCCTCATCTCGCCTGGAAGGGAGAACTTCCTGGATTTTCTCGAGTTGCGGCAGGTGTTCTCGAGTTACGACGGGGACGTCAGGGACCCGCCCTGGGGGCCTCAGGAGAGGACACTCCCCGTGCGAGTTGCTAGGCGGCCTCTCGGGATTCCTCTCCCGTCGATACCGGGGCCAAAAATCTTGTGTGGAGTCAGGGCCGGAACCGAGGATTCCTCTCAGGGGCTGACATGGATCTTTGGGTACTTCTGGAGTCTCCCCAGGGGAGTCAGGCCTCGTCTCGAGTGGTGGCATGAACTTGCGCTTTCCTTCCAGGCTGTAGCAGCAATGTCACGCTTCCCG
The DNA here is from genome assembly GCF_032405125.1 of Capricornis sumatraensis. Taxonomy (NCBI): domain Eukaryota; kingdom Metazoa; phylum Chordata; class Mammalia; order Artiodactyla; family Bovidae; genus Capricornis; species Capricornis sumatraensis. Next base: position 7,537,039 of record NW_027184612.1, read on the forward strand.
TCGGGTGGATCAAAGGATCTGTGGTTTTCCCTCGAGGCTTTCCCTCGAGGCTTTCCCACAGGGTTGGCCCACGTGCTACCGTGGTGTGAGTCGATCCTCGGCGTGAAAGATGAGCCAGTGCAGGGCAAAGAGTTTCCTCTGGAATGGACTGAGACATCTGGGGGACTCTTGGAATGGTGGTACGACCATGGAGTTCCTCTCGCCTTTCCTGTTGAGAGTGCCTCCTCTTGAGATGCGACGGGAACGCCGGGAATTCTTTCCCGTTGAAAGCAGGGAAGGGATCCCTCATCTCGAGCTACGAGGGGGAAACGGGGCTCCTCTGGATGTGGGCGGGACCATCGTGCTTCCTCTCGAGTGGAGACGGGTATGGCGATGAACTTCTTGAGTTGCAGCAAGGGTGTGAAAGACCCTTTCGAAGTTCCAGAGTTTAGGTGTCATTAGTCTCCAGACGCCTCATCGGAAATAGGCCTCATCTCGCCTGCAAGGGAGAACTTCCTGGATTTTCTCGAGTTGCGGCAGGTGTTCTCGAGTTACGACGGGGACCTCAGGGACCCGCCCTGGTTGCCTCAGGAGAGGCCAGTCCCCATGCGAGTTGATAGGGGGCCTCTCGGGATTCCTCTCCCGTCGATAGCGGGGACAAAAACCTTGTGTGGAGTCAGGGCCGGAACCGAGGATTCCTCTCAGGGGTGACATGTATCTTTGGGTACTTCTGGAGTCTGCAAAGGGGAGTCAGGCCTCGTCTCGAGTGGGGGCATGCACGTGCGCTTTCCTTCCAGGCTGTAGCAGCAATGTCACGATTCCCGTCGCATTTATCAAAGGGTCTGTGGCTTTCCCTCGAGTCTTTCCCTCGAGGCTTTCCCACAGGGCTGTCCCACGGGCCACCGTGGTGTGAATCGATCCTCGGCGTGAAAGATGAGCCAGTGCAGGTCAAAGAGGTTCCTCTGGAATGGACTGAGACATCTAGGGGACTCTAGGAATGGTGGTACGACCATGGAGTTCCTCTCGCCTTTCCTGTTGAGAGTGCCTCTTCTTGAGATGCGACAGGAACGCCGGGAATTCTTTCCCGTTGAAAGCAGGGAAAGGATCCCTCATCTCGAGCTACGAGGGGGAAACGGGGCTCCTCTGGATGTGGGCGGGACCATCGTGCTTCCTCTCGAGTGGAGACGGGTATGGCGGTGAACTTCTTGAGTTGCAGCAAGGGTGTGAAAGACCCTTTCGAAGTTCCAGAGGTTAGGTGTCATTAGTCTCCAGACGCCTCATCGGAAATAGGCCACATGTCGCCTGGAAGGGAGAACTTCCTGGATTTTCTCGAGTTGCGGCAGGTGTTCTCGAGTTACGACGGGGACCTCAGGGAACCGCCCTGGTGGCCTCAGGAGAGGCCAGTCCCCATGCGAGTTGCTAGGGGGCCTCTCGGGAATCCTCTCCCGTCGAAACCGGGGCCAAAAACCTTGTGTGGAGTCAGGCCCGAACCGAGGATTCCTCTCAGGGGCTGACATGGATCTTTGGGTACTTCTGGAGTCTCCCCATGGGAGTCAGGCCTCGTCTCGAGTGGGGGCATGCACGTGTGCTTTCCTTCCAGGCTGTAGCAGCAATGTCACGCTTCCCGTCGCGTGGATCAAAGGATCTGTGGTTTTCCCTCGAGGCTTTCCCTCGAGGCTTTCCCACAGGGCTGTCCCACGTGCCACCGTGGTGTGAGTCGATCCTCGGCGTGAAAAATGAGCCAGTGCAGGGCAAAGAGTTTCCTCTGGAATGGACTTAGACATCTGGGGGACTCTTGGAATGGTGGTACGACCATGGAGTTCCTCTCGCCTTTCCTGTTGAGAGTGCCTCCTCTTGAGATGCGACGGGAACGCCGGGAATTCTTTCCCGTTGAAAGCAGGGAAAGGATCCCTCATCTCGAGCTCCGAGGGGGAAACGGGTCTCCCCTGGATGTGGGCGGGACCATCGTGCTTCCTCTCGAGTGGAGACGGGTATGGCGGTGAACTTCTTGAGTTGCAGCAAGGGTGTGAAAGACCCTTTCGAAGTTCCAGAGGTTAGGTGTAATTAGTCTCCAGACGCCTCATCGGAAATAGGCCTCATCTCGCCTGGAAGGGAGAACTTCCTGGATTTTCTCGAGTTGTGGCAGGTGTTCTCGAGTTACGACGGGGACCTCAGGGACCCGCCCTGGTGGCCTCAGGAGAGGCCAGTCCCCATGCGAGTTGCTAGGGGGCCTCTAGGGATTCCTCTCCCGTCGATACCGGGGCCAAAAACCTTGTGTGGAGTCAGGGCCGGGACCGAGCATTCCTCTCAGGGGTGACATGGATCTTTGGGTACTTCTGGAGTCTCCCCAGGGGAGTCAGGCCTCCTCTCGAGTGGGGCCATGCACGTGCGCTTTCCTTCCAGGCTGTAGCAGCAATGTCACGCTTCCCATCGCGTGGATCAAAGGATCTGTGGTTTTCCCTCGAGGCTTTCCCTCGAGGCTTTCCCACAGGGCTGTCCCACGTGCCACCGTGGTGTGAGTCGATCCTCGGCGTGAAAGATGAGCCAGTGCAGGGCAAAGAGGTTCCTCTGGAATGGACTGAGACATCTGGGGGAGTCTTGGAATGGTGGTACGACCATGGAGTTCCTCTCGCCTTTCCTGTTGAGAGTGCCTCCTCTTGAGATGCGACGGGAACGCCGGGAATTCTTTCCCGTTGAAAGCAGGGAAAGGATCCCTCATCTCGAGCTCCGAGGGGGAAACGGGGCTCCTCTGGATGTGGGCGGGACCATCGTACTTCCTCTCGAGTGGAGACGGGTATGGCGGTGAACTTCTTGAGTTGCAGCAAGGGTGTGAAAGACCCTTTCGAAGTTCCAGAGGTTAGGTGTCATTAGTCTCCAGACGCCTCATCGGAAATAGGCCTCATCTCGCCTGGAAGGGAGAACTTCCTGGATTTTCTTGAGTTGCGGCAGGTGTTCTCGAGTTACGACGGGGACCTCAGGGACCCGCCCGGGTGGCCTCAAGAGAGGCCAGTCCCCATGCGAGTTGCTAGGGGGCCTCTCGGGATTCCTCTCCCGTCGATACCGGGGCCAAAAACCTTGTGTGGAGTCAGGGCCGGGACCGAGGATTCCTCTCAGGGGTGACAAGGATCTTTGGGTACTTCTGGAGTCTCCCCAGGGGAGTCAGGCCTCCTCTCGAGTGGGGGCATGCACGTGCGCTTTCCTTCCAGGCTGTAGCAGCAATGTCACGCTTCCCGTCGCGTGGATCAAAGGATCTGTGGTTTTCCCTCGAGGCTTTCCCTCGAGGCTTTCCCACAGGGCTGTCCCATGTGCCACCGTGGTGTGAGTCGATCCTCGGCGTGAAAGATGAGCCAGTGCAGGGCAAAGAGTTTCCTCTGGAATGGACTGAGTCATCTGGGGGAATCTTGGAATGGTGGTACGACCATGGAGTTCCTCTTGCCTTTCCTGTTGAGAGTGCCTCCTCTTGAGATGCGACGGGAACGCCGGGAATTCTTTCCCGTTGAAAGCAGGGAAAGGATCCCTCATCTCGAGCTACGAGGGGGAAACGGGGCTCCTCTGGATGTGGGCGGGACCATCGTGCTTCCTCTCGAGTGGAGACGGGTATGGCGGTGAACTTCTTGAGTTGCAGCAAGGGTGTGAAAGACCCTTTCGAAGTTCCAGAGGTTAGGTGTCATTAGTCTCCAGACGCCTCATCGGAAATAGGCCTCATCTCGCCTGCAAGGGAGAACTTCCTGGATTTTCTCGAGTTGCGGCAGGTGTTCTCGAGTTACGACGGGGACCTCAGGGACCGGCCCTGGTTGCCTCAGGAGAGGCCAGTCCCCATGCGAGTTGCTAGGGGGCCTCTCGGGATTCCTCTCCCGTCGATACCGGGGCCAAAAACCTTGTGTGGAGTCAGGGCCTGAACCGAGGATTCCTCTCAGGGGTGACATGTATCTTTGGGTACTTCTGGAGTCTCCCCAGGGGAGTCAGGCCTCGTCTCGAGTGGGGGCATGCACGTGCGCTTTCCTTCCAGGCTGTAGCAGCAATGTCACGCTTCCCGTCGATTGGATCAAAGGATCTGTGGTTTTCCCTCGAGGCTTTCCCTCGAGGCTTTCCCACAAGGCTGTCCCACGTGCCACCGTGGTGTGAGTCGATCCTCGGCGTGAAAGATGAGCCAGTGCAGGGCAAAGAGGTTCCTCTGGAATGGACTGAGACATCTGGGGGAGTCTTGGAATGGTGGTACGATCATGGAGTTCCTCTCGCCTTTCCTGTTGAGAGTGCCTCCTCTTGAGATGCGACGGGAACGCCGGGAATTCTTTCCCGTTGAAAGCAGGGAAAGGATCCCTCATCTCGAGCTACGAGGGGGAAACGGGGCTCCTCTGGATGTGGGCGGGACCATCGTACTTCCTCTCGAGTGGAGACGGGTATGGCGGTGAACTTCTTGAGTTGCAGCAAGGGTGTGAAAGACCCTTTCGAAGTTCCAGAGGTTAGGTGTCATTAGTCTCCAGACGCCTCATCGGAAATAGGCCTCATCTCGACTGGAAGGGAGAACTTCCTGGATTTTCTTGAGTTGCGGCAGGTGTTCTCGTGTTACGACGGGGACCTCAGGGACCCGCCCGGGTGGCCTCAAGAGAGGCCAGTCCCCATGCGAGTTGCTAGGGGGCCTCTCGGGATTCCTCTCCCGTCGATACCGGGGCCAAAAACCTTGTGTGGAGTCAGGGCCGGGACCGAAGATTCCTCTCAGGGGTGACAAGGATCTTTGGGTACTTCTGGAGTCTCCCCAGGGGAGTCAGGCCTCCTCTCGAGTGGGGGCATGCACGTGAGCTTTCCTTCCAGGCGGTAGCAGCAATGTCACGCTTCCCGTCGCGTGGATCAAAGGATCTGTGGTTTTCCCTCGAGGCTTTCCCTCGAGGCTTTCCCACAGGGCTGTCCCACGTGCCACCGTGGTGTGAGTCGATCCTCGGCGTGAAAGATGAGCCAGTGCAGGGCAAAGAGGTTCCTCTGGAATGGACTGAGTCATCTGGGGGACTCTTGGAATGGTGGTACGACCATGGAGTTCCTCTCGCCTTTCCTGTTGAGAGTGCCTCCTCTTGAGATGCGACGGGAACGCCGGGAATTCTTTCCCGTTGAAAGCAGGGAAAGGATCCCTCATCTCGAGCTCCGAGGGGGAAACGGGGCTCCTCTGGATGTGGGCGGGACCATCGTGCTTCCTCTCGAGTGGAGACGGGTATGGCGGTGAACTTCTTGAGTTGCAGCAAGGGTGTGAAAGACGCTTTCGAAGTTCCAGAGGTTAGGTGTCATTAGTCTCCTGACGCCTCATCGGAAATAGGCCTCATCTCGCCTGGAAGGGAGAACTTCCTGGATTTTCTCGAGTTACGGCAGGTGTTCTCGAGTTACGACGGGGACCTTAGGGACCCGCCCTGGTGGCCTAAGGAGAGGCCAGTCCCCATGCGAGTTGCTAGGGGGCCTCTCGGGATTCCTCTCCCGTCGATACCGGGGCCAAGAACCTTGTGTGGAGTCAGGGCCCGAACCGAGGATTCCTCTCAGGGGCTGACATGGAACTTTGGGTACTTCTGGAGTCTCCCCAGGGGAGTCAGGCCTCGTCTCGAGTGGGGGCATGCACGTGTGCTTTCCTTCCAGGCTGTAGCAGCAATGTCACGCTTCCCGTCGCGTGGATCAAAGGATCTGTGGTTTTCCCTCGAGGCTTTCCCTCGAGGCTTTCCCACAGGGCTGTCCCACGTGCCACCGTGGTGTGAGTCGATCCTCGGCGTGAAAAATGAGCCAGTGCAGGGCAAAGAGGTTCCTCTGGAATGGACTGAGACATCTGGGGGACTCTGGGAATGGTGGTACGACCATGGAGTTCCTCTCGCCTTTCCTGTTGAGAGTGCCTCCTCTTGAGATGCGACGGGAACGCCGGGAATTCTTTCCCGTTGAAAGCAGGGAAAGGATCCCTCATCTCGAGCTACGAGGGGGAAACGGGGCTCCTCTGGATGTGGGCGGGACCATCGTGCTTCCTCTCGAGTGGAGACGGGTATGGCGGTGAACTTCTTGAGTTGCAGTAAGGGTGTGAAAGACCCTTTCGAAGTTCCAGAGGTTAGGTGTCATTAGTCTCCAGACGCCTCATCGGAAATAGGCCTCATCTCGCCTGGAAGGGAGAACTTCCTGGATTTTCTCGAGTTGCGGCAGGTGTTCTCGAGTTACGACGGGGACCTCAGGGACCCGCCCTGGTGGCCTCAGGAGAGGCCAGTCCCCATGCGAGTTGCTAGGGGGCCTCTCGGGATTCCTCTCCCGTCGATACCCGGGCCAAAAACCTTGTGTGGAGTCAGGGCCGGGACCGAGGATTCCTCTCAGGGGTGACATGGATCTTTGGGTACTTCTGGAGTCTCCCCAGGGGGGTCAGGCCTCCTCTCGAGTGGGGCCATGCACGTGCGCTTTCCTACCAGGCTGTAGCAGCAATGTCACGCTTCCCGTCGCGTGGATCAAAGGATCTGTGGTTTTCCCTCGAGGCTTTCCCTCGAGGCTTTCCCACAGGGCTGTCCCACGTGCCACCGTGGTGTGAGTCGATCCTCGGCGTGAAAGATGAGCCAGTGCAGGGCAAAGAGTTTCCTCTGGAATGGACTGAGACATCTGGGGGAGTCTTGGAATGGTGGTACGATCATGGAGTTCCTCTCGCCTTTCCTGTTGAGAGTGCCTCCTCTTGAGATGCGACGGGAACGCCGGGAATTCTTTCCCGTTGAAAGCAGGGAAAGGATCCCTCATCTCGAGCTCCGAGGGGGAAAAGGGGCTCCTCTGGATGTGGGCGGGACCATCGTACTTCCTCTCGAGTGGAGACGGGTATGGCGGTGAACTTCTTGAGTTGCAGCAAGGGTGTGAAAGACCCTTTCGAAGTTCCAGAGGTTAGGTGTCATTAGTCTCCAGACGCCTCATCGGAAATAGGCCTCATCTCGCCTGCAAGGGAGAACTTCCTGGATTTTCTTGAGATGCGGCAGGTGTTCTCGTGTTACGACGGGGACCTCAGGGACCCGCCCGGGTGGCCTCAAGAGAGGCCAGTCCCCATGCGAGTTGCTAGGGGGCCTCTCGGGATTCCTCTCCCGTCGATACCGGGGCCAAAAACCTTGTGTGGAGTCAGGGCCGGGACCGAGGATTCCTCTCAGGGGTGACAAGGATCTTTGGGTACTTCTGGAGTCTCCCCAGGGGAGTCAGGCCTCCTCTCGAGTGGGGGCATGCACGTGCGCTTTCCTTCCAGGCGGTAGCAGCAATGTCACGCTTCCCGTCGCGTGGATCAAAGGATCTGTGGTTTTCCCTCGAGGCTTTCCCTCGAGGCTTTCCCACAGGGCTGTCCCACGTGCCACCGTGGTGTGAGTCGATCCTCGGCGTGAAAGATGAGCCAGTGCAGGGCAAAGAGGTTCCTCTGGAATGGACTGAGTCATCTGGGGGACTCTTGGAATGGTGGTACGACCATGGAGTTCCTCTCGCCTTTCCTGTTGAGAGTACCTCCTCTTGAGATGCGACGGGAACGCCGGGAATTCTTTCCCGTTGAAAGCAGGGAAAGGATCCCTCATCTCGAGCTACGAGGGGGAAACGGGGCTCCTCTGGATGTGGGCGGGACCATCGTGCTTCCTCTCGAGTGGAGACGGGTATGGCGGTGAACTTCTTGAGTTGCAGCAAGGGTGTGAAAGACCCTTTCGAAGTTCCAGAGGTTAGGTGTCATTAGTCTCCAGACGCCTCATCGGAAATAGGCCTCATCTCGCCTGCAAGGGAGAACTTCCTGGATTTTCTCGAGTTTCGGCAGGTGTTCTCGAGTTACGACGGGGACTTCAGGGACCCGCCCTGGTTGCCTCAGGAGAGGCCAGTCCCCATGCGAGTTGCTAGGGGGCCTCTCGGGATTCCTCTCCTGTCGATACCGGGGCCAATAACCTTGTGTGGAGTCAGGGCCCGAACCGAGGATTCCTCTCAGGGGCTGACATGGATCTTTGAGTACTTCTGGAGTCTCCCCAGGGGAGTCAGGCCTCGTCTCGAGTGGGGGCATGCACGTGCGCTTTCCTTCCAGACTGTAGCAGCAATGTCACACTTCCCGTCGCGTGGATCAAAGGATCTGTGGTTTTCCCTCGAGGCTTTCCCTCGAGGCTTTCCCACAGGGCTGTCCCACGTGCCACCGTGGTGTGAGTCGATCCTCGGCGTGAAAGATGAGCCAGTGCAGGGCAAAGAGGTTCCTCTGGAATGGACTGAGACATCTGGGGGACTCTTGGAATGGTGGTACGACCATGGAGTTCCTCTCGCCTTTCCTGTTGAGAGTGCCTCCTCTTGAGATGCGACGGGAACGCCGGGAATTCTTTCCCGTTGAAAGCAGGGAAAGGATCCCTCATCTCGAGCTCCGAGGGGGAAACGGGGCTCCTCTGGATGTGGGCGGGACCATCGTGCTTCCTCTCGAGTGGAGACGGGTATGGCGGTGAACTTCTTGAGTTGCAGCAAGGGTGTGAAAGACGCTTTCGAAGTTCCAGAGGTTAGGTGTCATTAGTCTCCTGACGCCTCATCGGAAATAGGCCTCATCTCGCCTGCAAGGGAGAACTTCCTGGATTTTCTCGAGTTGCGGCAGGTGTTCTCGAGTTACGACGGGGACCTCAGGGACCCGCCCTGGTTGCCTCAGGAGAGGCCAGTCCCCATGCGAGTTGCTAGGGGGCCTCTCGGGATTCCTCTCCCGTCGATACCGGGGCCAAAAAACTTGTGTGGAGTCAGGGCCTGAACCGAGGATTCCTCTCAGGGGTGACATGTATCTTTGGGTACTTCTGGAGTCTCCCCAGGGGAGTCAGGCCTCGTCTCGAGTGGGGGCATGCACGTGTGCTTTCCTTCCAGGCTGTAGCAGCAATGTCACGCTTCCCGTCGCGTGGATCAAAGGATCTGTGGTTTTCCCTCGAGGCTTTCCCACAGGGCTGTCCCACGTGCCACCGTGGTGTGAGTCGATCCTCGGCGTGAAAAATGAGCCAGTGCAGGGCAAAGAGGTTCCTCTGGAATGGACTGAGACATCTGGGGGACTCTGGGAATGGTGGTACGACCATGGAGTTCCTCTCGCCTTTCCTGTTGAGAGTGCCTCCTCTTGAGATGCGACGGGAACGCCGGGAATTCTTTCCCGTTGAAAGCAGGGAAAGGATCCCTCATCTCGAGCTACGAGGGGGAAACGGGGCTCCTCTGGATGTGGGCGGGACCATCGTGCTTCCTCTCGAGTGGAGACGGGTATGGCGGTGAACTTCTTGAGTTGCAGTAAGGGTGTGAAAGACCCTTTCGAAGTTCCAGAGGTTAGGTGTCATTAGTCTCCAGACGCCTCATCGGAAATAGGCCTCATCTCGCCTGGAAGGGAGAACTTCCTGGATTTTCTCGAGTTGCGGCAGGTGTTCTCGAGTTACGACGGGGACCTCAGGGACCCGCCCTGGTGGCCTCAGGAGAGGCCAGTCCACATGCGAGTTGCTAGGGGGCCTCTCGGGATTCCTCTCCCGTCGATACCGGGGCCAAAAACCTTGTGTGGAGTCAGAGCCGGGACCGAGCATTCCTCTCAGGGGTGACATGGATCTTTGGGTACTTCTGGAGTCTCCCCAGGGGGGTCAGGCCTCCTCTCGAGTGGGGCCATGCACGTGCGCTTTCCTACCAGGCTGTAGCAGCAATGTCACGCTTCCCGTCGCGTGGATCAAAGGATCTGTGGTTTTCCCTCGAGGCTTTCCCTCGAGGCTTTCCCACAGGGCTGTCCCACGTGCCACCGTGGTGTGAGTCGATCCTCGGCGTGAAAGATGAGCCAGTGCAGGGCAAAGAGTTTCCTCTGGAATGGACTGAGACATCTGGGGGAGTCTTGGAATGGTGGTACGATCATGGAGTTCCTCTCGCCTTTCCTGTTGAGAGTGCCTCCTCTTGAGATGCGACGGGAACGCCGGGAATTCTTTCCCGTTGAAAGCAGGGAAAGGATCCCTCATCTCGAGCTCCGAGGGGGAAAAGGGGCTCCTCTGGATGTGGGCGGGACCATCGTACTTCCTCTCGAGTGGAGACGGGTATGGCGGTGAACTTCTTGAGTTGCAGCAAGGGTGTGAAAGACCCTTTCGAAGTTCCAGAGGTTAGGTGTCATTAGTCTCCAGACGCCTCATCGGAAATAGGCCTCATCTCGCCTGGAAGGGAGAACTTCCTGGATTTTCTTGAGTTGCGGCAGGTGTTCTCGTGTTACGACGGGGACCTCAGGGACCCGCCCGGGTGGCCTCAAGAGAGGCCAGTCCCCATGCGAGTTGCTAGGGGGCCTCTCGGGATTCCTCTCCCGTCGATACCGGGGCCAAAAACCTTGTGTGGAGTCAGGACCGGGACCGAGGATTCCTCTCAGGGGTGACAAGGATCTTTGGGTACTTCTGGAGTCTCCCCAGGGGAGTCAGGCCTCCTCTCGAGTGGGGGCATGCACGTGCGCTTTCCTTCCAGGCTGTAGCAGCAATGTCACGCTTCCCGTCGCGTGGATCAAAGGATCTGTGGTTTTCCCTCGAGGCTTTCCCTCGAGGCTTTCCCACAGGGCTGTCCCACGTGCCACCGTGGTGTGAGTCGATCCTCGGCGTGAAAGATGAGCCAGTGCAGGGCAAAGAGGTTCCTCTGGAATGGACTGAGTCATCTGGGGGACTCTTGGAATGGTGGTACGACCATGGAGTTCCTCTCGCCTTTCCTGTTGAGAGTGCCTCCTCTTGAGATGCGACGGGAACGCCGGGAATTCTTTCCCGTTGAAAGCAGGGAAAGGATCCCTCATCTCGAGCTACGAGGCGGAAACGGGGCTCCTCTGGATGTGGGCGGGACCATCGTGCTTCCTCTCGAGTGGAGACGGGTATGGCGGTGAACTTCTTGAGTTGCAGCAAGGGTGTGAAAGACCCTTTCGAAGTTCCAGAGGTTAGGTGTCATTAGTCTCCAGACGCCTCATCGGAAATAGGCCTCATCTCGCCTGCAAGGGAGAACTTCCTGGATTTTCTCGAGTTGCGGCAGGTGGTCTCGAGTTACGACGGGGACCTCAGGGACCCGCCCTGGTTGCCTCAGGAGAGGCCAGTCCCCATGCGAGTTGCTAGGGGGCCTCTCGGGATTCCTCTCCCGTCGATACCGGGGCCAAAAACCTTGTGTGGAGTCAGGGCCTGAACCGAGGATTCCTCTCAGGGGTGACATGTATCTTTGGGTACTTCTGGAGTCTCCCCAGGGGAGTCAGGCCTCGTCTCGAGTGGGGGCATGCACGTGCGCTTTCCTTCCAGGCTGTAGCAGCAATGTCACGCTTCCCGTCGAGTGGATCAAAGAATCTGTGGTTTTCCCTCGAGGCTTTCCCTCGAGGCTTTCCCACAAGGCTGTCCCACGTGCCACCGTGGTGTGAGTCGATCCTCGGCGTGAAAGATGAGCCAGTGCAGGGCAAAGAGGTTCCTCTGGAATGGACTGAGACATCTGGGGGACTCTTGGAATGGTGGTACGACCATGGAGTTCCTCTCGCCTTTCCTGTTGAGAGTGCCTCCTCTTGAGATGGGACGGGAACGCTGGGAATTCTTTCCCGTTGAAAGCAGGGAAAGGATCCCTCATCTCGAGCTACGAGGGGGAAACGGGGCTCCTCTGGATGTGGGCGGGACCATCGTGCTTCCTCTCGAGTGGAGACGGGTATGGCGGTGTACTTCTTGAGTTGCAGCAAGGGTGTGAAAGACCCTTTCGAAATTCCAGAGGTTAGGTGTCATTAGTCTCCAGACGCCTCATCGGAAATAGGCCTCATCTCACCAGGAAGGGAGAACTTCCTGGATTTTCTCGAGTTGCTGCAGGTGTTCTCGAGTTACGACGGGGACATCAGGGACCCGCCCTGGTGGCCTCAGGAGAGGCCAGTCCCCATGCGAGTTGCTAGGGGGCCTCTCGGGATTCCTCTCCTGTCGATACCGGGGCCAATAACCTTGTGTGGAGTCAGGGCCCGAACCGAGGATTCCTCTCAGGGGCTGACATGGATCTTTGAGTACTTCTGGAGTCTCCCCAGGGGAGTCAGGCCTCGTCTCGAGTGGGGGCATGCACGTGCGCTTTCCTTCCAGACTGTAGCAGCAATGTCACACTTCCCGTCGCGTGGATCAAAGGATCTGTGGTTTTCCCTCGAGGCTTTCCCTCGAGGCTTTCCCACAGGGCTGTCCCACGTGCCACCGTGGTGTGAGTCGATCCTCGGCGTGAAAGATGAGCCAGTGCAGGGCAAAGAGGTTCCTCTGGAATGGACTGAGACATCTGGGGGACTCTTGGAATGGTGGTACGACCATGGAGTTCCTCTCGCCTTTCCTGTTGAGAGTGCCTCCTCTTGAGATGCAACGGGAACGCCGGGAATTCTTTCCCGTTGAAAGCAGGGAAAGGATCCCTCATCTCGAGCTCCGAGGGGGAAACGGGGCTCCTCTGGATGTGGGCGGGACCATCGTGCTTCCTCTCGAGTGGAGACGGGTATGGCGGTGAACTTCTTGAGTTGCAGCAAGGGTGTGAAAGACCCTTTCGAAGTTCCAGAGGTTAGGTGTCATTAGTCTCCTGACGCCTCATCGGAAATAGGCCTCATCTCGCCTGCAAGGGAGAACTTCCTGGATTTTCTCGAGTTGCGGCAGGTGTTCTCGAGTTACGACGGGGACCTCAGGGACCCGCCCTGGTTGCCTCAGGAGAGGCCAGTCCCCATGCGAGTTGCTAGGGGGCCTCTCGGGATTCCTCTCCCGTCGATACCGGGGCCAAAAACCTTGTGTGGAGTCAGGGCCTGAACCGAGGATTCCTCTCAGGGGTGACATGTATCTTTGGGTACTTCTGGAGTCTCCCCAGGGGAGTCAGGCCTCGTCTCGAGTGGGGGCATGCACGTGCGCTTTCCTTCCAGGCTGTAGCAGCAATGTCACGCTTCCCGTCGAGTGGATCAAAGGATCTGTGGTTTTCCCTCGAGGCTTTCCCTCGAGGCTTTCCCACAAGGCTGTCCCACGTGCCACCGTGGTGTGAGTCGATCCTCGGCGTGAAAGATGAGCCAGTGCAGGGCAAAGAGGTTCCTCTGGAATGGACTGAGACATCTGGGGGACTCTTGGAATGGTGGTACGACCATGGAGTTCCTCTCGCCTTTCCTGTTGAGAGTGCCTCCTCTTGAGATGCGACGGGAACGCTGGGAATTCTTTCCCGTTGAAAGCAGGGAAAGGATCCCTCATCTCGAGCTACGAGGGGGAAACGGGGCTCCTCTGGATGTGGGCGGGACCATCGTGCTTCCTCTCGAGTGGAGACGGGTATGGCGGTGTACTTCTTGAGTTGCAGCAAGGGTGTGAAAGACCCTTTCGAAATTCCAGAGGTTAGGTGTCATTAGTCTCCAGACGCCTCATCGGAAATAGGCCTCATCTCACCAGGAAGGGAGAACTTCCTGGATTTTCTCGAGTTGCGGCAGGTGTTCTCGAGTTACGACGGGGACCTCAGGGACCCGCCCTGGTGGCCTCAGGAGAGGCCAGTCCCCATGCGAGTTGCTATTGGGCCTCTCGGGATTCCTCTCCTGTCGATACCGGGGCCAATAACCTTGTGTGGAGTCAGGGCCCGAACCGAGGATTCCTCTCAGGGGCTGACATGGATCTTTGAGTACTTCTGGAGTCTCCCCAGGGGAGTCAGGCCTCGTCTCGAGTGGGGGCATGCACGTGCGCTTTCCTTCCAGACTGTAGCAGCAATGTCACACTTCCCGTCGCGTGGATCAAAGGATCTGTGGTTTTCCCTCGAGGCTTTCCCTCGAGGCTTTCCCACAGGGCTGTCCCACGTGCCACCGTGGTGTGAGTCGATCCTCGGCGTGAAAGATGAGCCAGTGCAGGGCAAAGAGGTTCCTCTGGAATGGACTGAGACATCTGGGGGACTCTTGGAATGGTGGTACGACCATGGAGTTCCTCTCGCCTTTCCTGTTGAGAGTGCCTCCTCTTGAGATGCGACGGGAACGCCGGGAATTCTTTCCCGTTGAAAGCAGGGAAAGGATCCCTCATCTCGAGCTCCGAGGGGGAAACGGGGCTCCTCTGGATGTGGGCGGGACCATCGTGCTTCCTCTCGAGTGGAGACGGGTATGGCGGTGAACTTCTTGAGTTGCAGCAAGGGTGTGAAAGACCCTTTCGAAATTCCAGAGGTTAGGTGTCATTAGTCTCCAGACGCCTCATCGGAAATAGGCCTCATCTCGCCTGGAAGGGAGAACTTCCTGGATTTTCTCGAGTTGCGGCAGGTGTTCTCGAGTTACGACGGGGACCTCAGGGACCCGCCCTGGTGGCCTCAGGAGAGGCCAGTCCCCATGCGAGTTGCTAGGGGGCCTCTCGGGATTCCTCTCCCCTCGATACCGGGGCCAAAAACCTTGTGTGGAGTCAGGGCCGGGACCGAGGATTCCTCTCAGGGGTGACATGGATCTTTGGGTACTTCTGGAGTCTCCCCAGGGGAGTCAGGCCTCCTCTCGAGTGGGGCCATGCACGTGCGCTTTCCTACCAGGCTGTAGCAGCAATGTCACGCTTCCCGTCGCGTGGATCAAAGGATCTGTGGTTTTCCCTCGAGGCTTTCCCTCGAGGCTTTCCCACAGGGCTGTCCCACGTGCCACCGTGGTGTGAGTCGATCCTCGGCGTGAAAGATGAGCCAGTGCAGGGCAAAGAGGTTCCTCTGGAATGGACTGAGTCATCTGGGGGACTCTTGGAATGGTGGTACGACCATGGAGTTCCTCTCGCCTTTCCTGTTGAGAGTGCCTCCTCTTGAGATGCGACGGGAACGCCGGGAAATCTTTCCCGTTGAAAGCAGGGAAAGGATCCCTCATCTCGAGCTACGAGGGGGAAACGGGGCTCCTCTGGATGTGGGCGGGACCATCGTGCTTCCTCTCGAGTGGAGACGGGTATGGCGGTGAACTTCTTGAGTTGCAGCAAGGGTGTGAAAGACCCTTTCGAAGTTCCAGAGGTTAGGTGTCATTAGTCTCCTGACGCCTCATCGGAAATAGGCCTCATCTCGCCTGCAAGGGAGAACTTCCTGGATTTTCTCGAGTTGCGGCAGGTGTTCTCGAGTTACGACGGGGACCTCAGGGACCCGCCCTGGTTGCCTCAGGAGAGGCCAGTCCCCATGCGAGTTGCTAGGGGGCCTCTCGGGATTCCTCTCCCGTCGATACCGGGGCCAAAAACCTTGTGTGGAGTCAGGGCCTGAACCGAGGATTCCTCTCAGGGGTGACATGTATCTTTGGGTACTTCTGGAGTCTCCCCAGGGGAGTCAGGCCTCGTCTCGAGTGGGGGCATGCACGTGCGCTTTCCTTCCAGGCTGTAGCAGCAATGTCACGCTTCCCGTCGAGTGGATCAAAGGATCTGTGGTTTTCCCTCGAGGCTTTCCCTCGAGGCTTTCCCACAGGGCTGTCCCTCGTGCCACCGTGGTGTGAGTCGATCCTCGGCGTGAAAGATGAGCCAGTGCAGGGCAAAGAGGTTCCTCTGGAATGGACTGAGACATCTGGGGGACTCTTGGAATGGTGGTACGACCATGGAGTTCCTCTCGCCTTTCCTGTTGAGAGTGCCTCCTTTTGAGATGCGACGGGAACGCTGGGAATTCTTTCCCGTTGAAAGCAGGGAAAGGATCCCTCATCTCGAGCTACGAGGGGGAAACGGGGCTCCTCTGGATGTGGGCGGGACCATCGTGCTTCCTCTCGAGTGGAGACGGGTATGGCGGTGAACTTCTTGAGTTGCAGCAAGGGTGTGAAAGACCCTTTCGAAATTCCAGAGGTTAGGTGTCATTAGTCTCCAGACGCCTCATCGGAAATAGGCCTCATCTCACCAGGAAGGGAGAACTTCCTGGATTTTCTCGAGTTGCGGCAGGTGTTCTCGAGTTACGACGGGGACCTCAGGGACCCGCCCTGGTGGCCTCAGGAGAGGCCAGTCCCCATGCGAGTTGCTAGGGGGCCTCTCGGGATTCCTCTCCTGTCGATACCAGGGCCAATAACCTTGTGTGGAGTCAGGGCCCGAACCGAGGATTCCTCTCAGGGGCTGACATGTATCTTTGAGTACTTCTGGAGTCTCCCCAGGGGAGTCAGGCCTCGTCTCGAGTGGGGGCATGCACGTGCGCTTTCCTTCCAGACTGTAGCAGCAATGTCACACTTCCCGTCGCGTGGATCAAAGGATCTGTGGTTTTCCCTCGAGGCTTTCCCTCGAGGCTTTCCCACAGGGCTGTCCCACGTGCCACCGTGGTGTGAGTCGATCCTCGGCGTGAAAGATGAGCCAGTGCAGGGCAAAGAGGTTCCTCTGGAATGGACTGAGACATCTGGGGGACTCTTGGAATGGTGGTACGACCATGGAGTTCCTCTCGCCTTTCCTGTTGAGAGTGCCTCCTCTTGAGATGCGACGGGAACGCCGGGAATTCTTTCCCGTTGAAAGCAGGGAAAGGATCCCTCATCTCGAGCTCCGAGGGGGAAACGGGGCTCCTCTGGATGTGGGCGGGACCATCGTGCTTCCTCTCGAGTGGAGACGGGTATGGCGGTGAACTTCTTGAGTTGCAGCAAGGGTGTGAAAGACCCTTTCGAAATTCCAGAGGTTAGGTGTCATTAGTCTCCAGACGCTTCATCGGAAATAGGCCTCATCTCGCCTGGAAGGGAGAACTTCCTGGAATTTCTCGAGTTGTGGCAGGTGTTCTCGAGTTACCACGGGGACCTCAGGGACCCGCCCTGGTGGCCTAAGGAGAGGCCAGTCCCCATGCGAGTTGCTAGGGGGCCTCTCGGGATTCCTCTCCCGTCGATACCGGGGCCAAGAACCTTGTGTGGAGTCAGGGCCCGAACCGAGGATTCCTCTCAGGGGCTGACATGGATCTTTGGGTACTTCTGGAGTCTCCCCAGGGGAGTCAGGCCTCGTCTCGAGTGGGGGCATGCACGTGTGCTTTCCTTCCAGGCTGTAGCAGCAATGTCACGCTTCCCGTCGCGTGGATCAAAGGATCTGTGGTTTTCCCTCGAGGCTTTCCCTCGAGGCTTTCCCACAGGGCTGTCCCACGTGCCACCGTGGTGTGAGTCGATCCTCGGCGTGAAAGATGAGCCAGTGCAGGGCAAAGAGCTTCCTCTGGAATGGACTGAGACATCTGGGGGACTCTTGGAATGGTGGTACGACCATGGAGTTCCTCTCGCCTTTCCTGTTGAGAGTGCCTCCTCTTGAGATGCGACGGGAACGCCGGGAATTCTTTCCCGTTGAAAGCAGGGAAAGGATCCCTCATCTCGAGCTCCGAGGGGGAAACGGGGCTCCTCTGGATGTGGGCGGGACCATCGTGCTTCCTCTCGAGTGGAGACGGGTATGGCGGTGAACTTCTTGAGTTGCAGCAAGGGTGTGAAAGACCCTTTCGAAGTTCCAGAGGTTAGGTGTCATTAGTCTCCAGACGCCTCATCGGAAATAGGCCTCATCTCGCCTGGAAGGGAGAACTTCCTGGATTTTCTCGAGTTGCGGCAGGTGTTCTCGTGTTACGACGGGGACCTCAGGGACCCGCCCGACTGGCCTCAAGAGAGGCCAGTCCCCATGCGAATTGCTAGGGGGCCTCTCAGGATTCCTCTCCCGTCGATACCGGGGCCAAAAACCTTGTGTGGAGTCAGGGCCGGGACCGAGGATTCCTCTCAGGGGTGACAAGGATCTTTGGGTACTTCTGGAGTCTCCCCAGGGGAGTCAGGCCTCGTCTCGAGTGGGGGCATGCACGTGCGCTTTCCTTCCAGACTGTAGCAGCAATGTCACACTTCCCGTCGCGTGGATCAAAGGATCTGTGGTTTTCCCTCGAGGCTTTCCCTCGAGGCTTTCCCACAGGGCTGTCCCACGTGCCACTGTGGTGTGAGTCGATCCTCGGCGTGAAAGATGAGCCAGTGCAGAGCAAAGAGGTTCCTCTGGAATGGACTGAGACATCTGGGGGACTCTTGGAATGGTGGTACGACCATGGAGTTCCTCTCGCCTTTCCTGTTGAGAGTGCCTCCTCTTGAGATGCGACAGGATCGCCGGGAATTCTTTCCCGTTGAAAGCAGGGAAAGGATCCCTCATCTCGAGCTACGAGGGGGAAACGGGGCTCCTCGGGATGTGGGCGGGACCATCGTGCTTCCTCTCGAGTGGAGACGGGTATGGCGGTGAACTTCTTGAGTTGCAGCAAGGGTGTGAAAGACCCTTTCGAAATTCCAGAGGTTAGGTGTCATTAGTCTCCAGACGCCTCATCGGAAATAGGCCTCATCTCGCCTGGAAGGGAGAACTTCCTGGATTTTCTCGAGTTACGGCAGGTGTTCTCGAGTTACGACGGGGACCTCAGGGACCCGCCCTGGTGGCCTCAGGAGAGGCCAGTCCCCATGCGAGTTGCTAGGGGGCCTCTCGGGATTCCTCTCCCGTCCATACCGGGGCCAAGAACCTTGTGTGGAGTCAGGGCCCGAACCGAGGATTCCTCTCAGGGGCTGACATGGATCTTTGGGTACTTCTGGAGTCTCCCCAGGGGAGTCAGGCCTCGTCTCGAGTGGGGGCATGCACGTGTGCTTTCCTTCCAGGCTGTAGCAGCAATGTCACGCTTCCCGTCGCGTGGATCAAAGGATCTGTGGTTTTCCCTCGAGGCTTTCCCTCGAGGCTTTCCCACAGGGCTGTCCCACGTGCCACCGTGGTGTGAGTCGATCCTCGGCGTGAAAAATGAGCCAGTGCAGGGCAGAGATGTTCCTCTGGAATGGACTGAGACATCTGGGGGACTCTTGGAATGGTGGTACGACCATGGAGTTCCTCTCGCCTTTCCTGTTGAGAGTGCCTCCTCTTGAGATGCGACGGGAATGCCGGGAATTCTTTCCCGTTGAAAGCAGGGAAAGGATCCCTCATCTCGAGCTACGAGGGGGAAACGGGGCTCCTCTGGATATGGGCGGGACTATCGTGCTTCCTCTCCAGTGGAGACGGGTATGGCGGTGAACTTCTTGAGTTGCAGCAAGGGTGTGAAAGACCCTTTCGAAGTTCCAGAGGTTAGGTGTCATTAGTCTCCAGACGCCTCATCGGAAATAGGCTTCATCTCGCCTGGAAGGGAGAACTTTCTGGATTTTCTCGAGATGCGGCAGGTGTTCTCGAGTTACGACGGGGACCTCAGGGACCCGCCCTGGTGGCCTCAGGAACGGCCAGTCCCCATGCGAGTTGCTAGGGGGCCTCTCGGGATTCCTCTCCCATCGATACCGGGGCCAAAAACCTTGTGTGGAGTCAGGGCCGGAACCGAGGATTCCTCTCAGGGGCTGACATGGATCTTTGGGTACTTCTAGAGTCTCCCCAGGGGAGTCAGGCCTCGTCTCGAGTGGGGGCATGCACGTGCGCTTTCCTCCAGGCTGTAGCAGCAATGTCACGCTTCCCGTCGCGTGGATCAAATGATCTGTGGTTTTCCCTCGAGGCTTTCCCTCGAGGCTTTCCCACAGGGCTGTCCCACGTGCCACCGTGGTGTGAGTCGATCCTCGGCGTGAAAGATGAGCCAGTGCAGGGCAAAGAGGTTCCTCTGGAATGGACTGAGACATCTGAGGGACTCTTGGAATGGTGGTACGACCATGGAGTTCCTCTCGCCTTTCCTGTTGAGAGTGCCTCCTCTTGAGATGCGACGGGAATGCCGGGAATTCTTTCCCGTTGAAAGCAGGGAAAGGATCCCTCATCTCGAGCTACCAGGGGGAAACGGGGCTCCTCTGGATGTGGGCGGGACCATCGTGCTTCCTCTCGAGTGGAGACGGGTATGGCGGTGAACTTCTTGAGTTGCAGCAAGGGTGTGAAAGACCCTTTCGAAGTTCCAGAGGTTAGGTGTCATTAGTCTCCAGACGCCTCATCGGAAATAGGCCTCATCTCGCCTGGAAGGGAGAACTTCCTGGATTTTCTCGAGTTGCGGCAGGTGTTCTCGTGTTACGACGGGGACCTCAGGGACCCGCCCGACTGGCCTCAAGAGAGGCCAGTCCCCATGCGAATTGCTAGGGGGCCTCTCGGGATTCCTCTCCCGTCGATACCGGGGCCAAAAACCTTGTGTGGAGTCAGGGCCGGGACCGAGGATTCCTCTCAGGGGTGACAAGGATCTTTGGGTACTTCTGGAGTCTCCCCAGGGGAGTCAGGCCTCGTCTCGAGTGGGGGCATGCACGTGCGCTTTCCTTCCAGACTGTAGCAGCAATGTCACACTTCCCGTCGCGTGGATCAAAGGATCTGTGGTGTTCCCTCGAGGCTTTCCCTCGAGGCTTTCCCACAGGGCTGTCCCACGTGCCACTGTGGTGTGAGTCGATCCTCGGCGTGAAAGATGAGCCAGTGCAGAGCAAAGAGGTTCCTCTGGAATGGACTGAGACATCTGGGGGACTCTTGGAATGGTGGTACGACCATGGAGTTCCTCTCGCCTTTCCTGTTGAGAGTGCCTCCTCTTGAGATGCGACAGGATCGCCGGGAATTCTTTCCCGTTGAAAGCAGGGAAAGGATCCCTCATCTCGAGCTACGAGGGGGAAACGGGGCTCCTCGGGATGTGGGCGGGACCATCGTGCTTCCTCTCGAGTGGAGACGGGTATGGCGGTGAACTTCTTGAGTTGCAGCAAGGGTGTGAAAGACCCTTTCGAAATTCCAGAGGTTAGGTGTCATTAGTCTCCAGACGCCTCATCGGAAATAGGCCTCATCTCGCCTGGAAGGGAGAACTTCCTGGATTTTCTCGAGTTACGGCAGGTGTTCTCGAGTTACGACGGGGACCTCAGGGACCCGCCCTGGTGGCCTCAGGAGAGGCCAGTCCCCATGCGAGTTGCTAGGGGGCCTCTCGGGATTCCTCTCCCGTCCATACCGGGGCCAAGAACCTTGTGTGGAGTCAGGGCCCGAACCGAGGATTCCTCTCAGGGGCTGACATGGATCTTTGGGTACTTCTGGAGTCTCCCCAGGGGAGTCAGGCCTCGTCTCGAGTGGGGGCATGCACGTGTGCTTTCCTTCCAGGCTGTAGCAGCAATGTCACGCTTCCCGTCGCGTGGATCAAAGGATCTGTGGTTTTCCCTCGAGGCTTTCCCTCGAGGCTTTCCCACAGGGCTGTCCCACGTGCCACCGTGGTGTGAGTCGATCCTCGGCGTGAAAAATGAGCCAGTGCAGGGCAGAGATGTTCCTCTGGAATGGACTGAGACATCTGGGGGACTCTTGGAATGGTGGTACGACCATGGAGTTCCTCTCGCCTTTCCTGTTGAGAGTGCCTCCTCTTGAGATGCGACGGGAATGCCGGGAATTCTTTCCCGTTGAAAGCAGGGAAAGGATCCCTCATCTCGAGCTACGAGGGGGAAACGGGGCTCCTCTGGATATGGGCGGGACTATCGTGCTTCCTCTCCAGTGGAGACGGGTATGGCGGTGAACTTCTTGAGTTGCAGCAAGGGTGTGAAAGACCCTTTCGAAGTTCCAGAGGTTAGGTGTCATTAGTCTCCAGACGCCTCATCGGAAATAGGCTTCATCTCGCCTGGAAGGGAGAACTTTCTGGATTTTCTCGAGATGCGGCAGGTGTTCTCGAGTTACGACGGGGACCTCAGGGACCCGCCCTGGTGGCCTCAGGAACGGCCAGTCCCCATGCGAGTTGCTAGGGGGCCTCTCGGGATTCCTCTCCCATCGATACCGGGGCCAAAAACCTTGTGTGGAGTCAGGGCCGGAACCGAGGATTCCTCTCAGGGGCTGACATGGATCTTTGGGTACTTCTAGAGTCTCCCCAGGGGAGTCAGGCCTCGTCTCGAGTGGGGGCATGCACGTGCGCTTTCCTTCCAGGCTGTAGCAGCAATGTCACGCTTCCCGTCGCGTGGATCAAATGATCTGTGGTTTTCCCTCGAGGCTTTCCCTCGAGGCTTTCCCACAGGGCTGTCCCACGTGCCACCGTGGTGTGAGTCGATCCTCGGCGTGAAAGATGAGCCAGTGCAGGGCAAAGAGGTTCCTCTGGAATGGACTGAGACATCTGAGGGACTCTTGGAATGGTGGTACGACCATGGAGTTCCTCTCGCCTTTCCTGTTGAGAGTGCCTCCTCTTGAGATGCGACGGGAATGCCGGGAATTCTTTCCCGTTGAAAGCAGGGAAAGGATCCCTCATCTCGAGCTACCAGGGGGAAACGGGGCTCCTCTGGATGTGGGCGGGACCATCGTGCTTCCTCTCGAGTGGAGACGGGTATGGCGGTGAACTTCTTGAGTTGCAGCAAGGGTGTGAAAGACCCTTTCGAAGTTCCAGAGGTTAGGTGTCATTAGTCTCCAGACGCCTCATCGGAAATAGGCCTCATCTCGCCTGGAAGGGAGAACTTCCTGGATTTTCTCGAGTTGCGGCAGGTGTTCTCGAGTTACGACGGGGACCTCAGGGACCCGCCCTGGTGGCCTCAGGAGAGGCCAGTCCCCATGCGAGTTGCTAGGGGGCCTCTCGGGATTCCTCTCCCGTCGATACCGGGGCAAAAACCTTGTGTGGAGTCAGGGCCGGAACCGACGATTCCTCTCAGGGGCTGACATGGATCTTTGGGTACTTCTGGAGTCTCCCCAGGCGAGTCAGGCCTCGTCTCGAGTGGGGGCATGCACGTCTGCTTTCCTTCCAGGCTGTAGCAGCAATGTCACGCTTCCCGTCGCGTGCATCAAAGGATCTGTGGTTTTCCCTCGAGGCTTTCCCTCGAGCCTTTCCCACAGGGCTGTCCCATGTGCCACCGTGGTGTGAGTCGATCCTCGGCGTGAAAGATGAGCCAGTGCAGGGCAAAGAGGTTCCTCTGGAATGGACTGAGACATCTGGGGGACTCTTGGAATGGTGGTACGACCATGGAGTTCCTCTCGCCTTTCTTGTTGAGAGTGCCTCCTCTTGAGATGCGACGGGAACGCCGGGAATTCTTTCCCGTTGAAAGCAGGGAAAGGATCCCTCATCTCGAGCTACGAGGGGGAAACGGGGCTCCTCGGGATGTGGGCGGGACCATCGTGCTTCCTCTCGAGTGGAGACGGGTATGTCGGTGAACTTCTTGAGTTGCAGCAAGGGTGTGAAAGACCCTTTCGAAGTTCCAGAGGTTAGGTGTCATTAGTCTCCAGACGCCTCATCGGAAATAGGCCTCATCTAGCCTGGAAGGGAGAACTTCCTGGATTTTCTCGAGGTGCGGCAGATGTTCTCGAGTTACGACGGGTACCACAGGGACCGCCCTGATGGCCTCAGGAGAGGCCAGTCCCCATGCGAGTTGCTAGGGGGCCTCTCGGGATTCCTCTCCCGTCGATACCGGGGCCAAAAACCTGGTGTGGAGTCAGGGCCGGAACCGAGGATTCCTCTCAGGGGCTGACATGGATCTTTGGGTACTTCTGGAGTCTCCCCAGGGGAGTCAGGCCTCGTCTCGAGTGGGGACATGCACGTGCGCTTTCCTTCCAGGCTGTAGCAGCAATGTCAAGCTTCCTGTCGCGTGGATCAAAGGATCTGTGGTTTTCCCTCGAGGCTTTCCCTCGAGGCTTTCCCACAGGGCTGTCCCACGTACCACCGTGGTGTGGGTCGATCCTCGGCGTGAAAGATGAGCCAGTGCAGGGCAAAGAGGTTCCTCTGGAATGGACTGAGACATCTGGGGGACTCTTGGAATGGCGGTACGACCATGGAGTTCCTCTCGCCTTTCCAGTTGAGAGTGCCTCCTCTTGAGATGCGACGGGAATGCCGGGAATTCTTTCCCGTTGAAAGCAGGGAAAGGATCCCTCATCTCAAGCTACGAGGGGGAAACGGGGCTCCTCTGGATGTGGGCGGGACCATCGTGCTTCCTCTCGTGTGGAAACGGGTTTGGCGGTAAACTTCTTGAGTTGCAGCAAGGGTGTGAAAGACACTTTCGAAGTTCCAGAGGTTAGGTGTCATTAGTCTCCAGACGCCTCATCGGAAATAGGCCTCATCTCGCCTGGAAGGGAGAACTTCCTGGATTTTCTCGAGTTGCGGCAGGTGTTCCCGAGTTACGACGGGGACCTCAGGGACCCGCCCTGGTGGCCTCAGGAGAGGCCAGTCCCCATGCGAGTTGCTAGGGGGCCTCTCGGGATTCCTCTCCCGTCGATACCGGGGCCAAAAACCTTGTGTGGAGTCAGGGCCGGAACCGAGGATTCCTCTCAGGGGCTGACATGGATCTTTGGGTACTTCTGGAGTCTCCCCAGGGGAGTCAGGCCTCGTCTCGAGTGGGGGCATGCACGTGTGCTTTCCTTCCAGGCTGTAGCAGCAATGTCACGCTTCCCGTCACGTGGATCAAAGGATCTGTGGTTTTCCCTCGAGGCTTTCCCTCGAGGCTTTCCCACAGGGCTCTCCCACGTGCCACCGTGGTGTGAGTCGATCCTCGGCGTGAAAGATGAGCCAGTGCAGGGCAAAGAGGTTCCTCTGGAATGGACTGAGACATCTGGGGGACTCTTGGAATGGTGGTACGACCATGGAGTTCCTCTCGCCTTTCCTGTTGAGAGTGCCTCCTCTTGAGTTGTGACGGGAACTCCGGGAATTCTTTCCCGTTGAAAGCAGGGAAAGGATCCCTCATCTCGAGCTACGAGGGGGAAACGGGGCTCCTCGGGATGTGGGCGGGACCATCGTGCTTCCTCTCGAGTGGACACGGGTATGTCGGTGAACTTCTTGAGTTGCAGCAAGGGTGTGAAAGACCCTTTCGAAGTTCCAGAGGTTGGGTGTCATTAGTCTCCAGACGCCTCATCGGAAATAGGCCTCATCTCGCCTGGAAGGGAGAACATCCTGGATTTTCTCGAGTTGCGGCAGGTGTTCTCGAGTTACGACGGGGACCTCAGGGACCCGCCCTGGTGGCCTCAGGAGAGGCCAGTCCCCATGCGAGTTGCTAGGGGGCCTCTCGGGATTCCTCTCCCATCGATACCGGGGCCAAAAACCTTGTGTGGAGTCACGGCCGGAACCGAGGATTCCTCTCAGGGGCTGACATGGATCTTTGGGTACTTCTGGAGTCTCCCCAGGGGAGTCAGGCCTCGTCTCGAGTGGGGGCATGCACGTGTGCTTTCCTTCCAGGCTGTAGCAGCAATGTCACGCTTCCCGTCGCGTGGATCAAAGGATCTGTGGTTTTCCCTCGAGGCTTTCCCTCGAGGCTTTCCCACAGGGCTGTCCCACGTGCCACCGTGGTGTGAGTCGATCCTCGGCGTGAAAGATGAGCCAGTGCAGGGCAAAGAGTTTCCTCTGGAATGGACTGAGACATCTGGGGGACTCTTGGAAAGGTGGTACGACCATGGAGTTCCTCTCGCCTTTCCTGTTGAGAGTGCCTCCTCTTGAGATGCGACGGGAACGCCGGGAATTCTTTCCCGTTGAAAGCAGGGAAAGGATCCCTCATCTCGAGCTACGAGGGGGAAACGGGGCTCCTCGGGATGTGGGCGGGACCATCGTGCTTCCTCTCGAGTGGACACGGGTATGTCGGTGAACTTCTTGAGTTGCAGCAAGGGTGTGAAAGACCCTTTCGAAGTTCCAGAGGTTAGGTGTCATTAGTCTCCAGACGCCTCATCGGAAACAGGCCTCATCTCGCCTGGAAGGGAGAACTTCCTGGATTTTCTCGAGGTGCGGCAGGTGTTTTCGAGTTACGACGGGTACCACAGGGACCCGCCCTGATGGCCTCAGGAGAGGCCAGTCCCCATGCGAGTTGCTAGCGGGCCTCTCGGGATTCCTCTCCCGTCGATACCGGCGCCAAAAACCTTGTGTGGAGTCAGGGCCAGAACCGAGGATTCCTCTCAGGGGCTGACATGGATCTTTGGGTACTTCTGGAGTCTCCCCAGGGGAGTCAGGCCTCGTCTCGAGTGGGGGCATGCACGTGCGCTTTCCTTCCAGGCTGTAGCAGCAATGTCACGCTTCCCGTCGCGTGGATCAAAGGATCTGTGGTTTTCCCTCGAGGCTTTCCCTCGAGGCTTTCCCACAGGGCTGTCCCACGTGCCACCGTGGTGTGAGTCGATCCTCGGCGTGAAAGATGAGCCAGTGCAGGGCAAAGAGGTTCCTCTGGAATGGACTGAGACATCTGGGGGACTCTTGGAATGGTGGTACGACCATGGAGTTCCTCTCGCCTTTCCTGTTGAGAGTGCCTCCTCTTGAGTTGTGACGGGAACGCCGGGAATTCGTTCCCGTTGAAAGCAGGGAAAGGATCCCTCATCTCGAGCTACGAGGGGGAAACGGGGCTCCTCGGGATGTGGGCGGGACCATCGTGCTTCCTCTCGAGTGGACACGGGTATGTCGGTGAACTTCTTGAGTTGCAGCAAGGGTGTGAAAGACCCTTTCGAAGTTCCAGAGGTTAGGTGTCATTAGTCTCCAGACGCCTCATCGGAAATAGGCCTCATCTAGCCTGGAAGGGAGAACTTCCTGGATTTTCTCGAGGTGCGGCAGGTGTTCTCGAGTTACGACGGGTACCACAGGGACCCGCCCTGATGGCCTCAGGAGAGGCCAGTCCCCATGCGAGTTGCTAGGGGGCCTCCCGGGATTCCTCTCCAGTCGATACCGGGGCCAAAAACCTTGTGTGGAGTCAGGGCCAGAACCGAGGATTCCTCTCAGGGGCTGACATGGATCTTTGGGTACTTCTAGAGTCTCCCCAGGGGAGCCAGGCCTCGTCTCGAGTGGGGGCATGCACGTGCGCTTTCCTTCCAGGCTGTAGCAGCAATGTCACGCTTCCCGTCGCGTGGATCAAATGATCTGTGGTTTTCCCTCGAGGCTTTCCCTCGAGGCTTTCCCACAGGGCTGTCCCATGTGCCACCGTGGTGTGAGTCGATCCTCGGAGTGAAAGATGAGCCAGTGCAGGGCAAAGAGGTTCCTCTGGAATTGACTGAGACATCTGGGGGACTCTTGGAATGGTGGTACGACCATGGAGTTCCTCTCGCCTTTCCTGTTGAGAGTGCCTCCTCTTGAGATGCGACGGGAACGCTGGGAATTCTTTCCCGTTGAAAGCAGGGAAAGGATCCCTCATGTCGAGCTACGAGGGGGAAACGGGGCTCCTCTGGATGTGGGCGGGACCATCGTGCTTCCTCTCGAGTGGAGACGGGTATGGCGGTGAACTTCTTGAGTTGCAGCAAGGGTGTGAAAGACCCTTTCGAAGTTCCAGAGGTTACGTGTCAGTCTCCAGACGCCTCATCGGAAATAGACCTCATCTCGCCTGGAAGGGAGAACTTCCTGGATTTTCTCGAGGTGCGGCAGGTGTTCTCGAGTTACGACTGGTACCACAGGGACCCGCCCTGATGGCCTCAGGAGAGGCCAGTCCCCATGCGTGTTGCCAGGGGGCCTCTCGGGATTCCTCTCCCGTCGATACTGGGGCCAAATACCTTGTGTGGAGTCAGGGCCGGAACCGAGGATTCCTCTCAGGGGCTGACATGGATCTGTGGGTACTTCTGGAGTCTCCCCAGGGGAGTCAGGCCTCGTCTCGAGTGGGGGCATGCACGTGCGCTTTCCTTCCAGGCTGTAGCAGCAATGTCACACTTCCCGTCGCGTGGTTCAAAGTATCTGTGGTTTTCCCTCTAGGCTTTCCCTCGAGGCTTTCCCACAGGGCTGTCCCACGTGCCACCGTGGTGTGAGTCGATTCTCGGCGTGAAAGATGAGCCAGTGCAGGGCAAAGAGGTTCCTCTGGAATGGACTGAGACATCTGGGGGACTCTTGGAATGGTGGTACGACCATGGAGTTCCTCTCGCCTTTCCTGTTGAGAGTGCCTCCTCTTGAGATGCGACGGGAATGCCGGGAATTCTTTCCCGTTGAAAGCAGGGAAAGGATCCCTCATCTCGAGCTCCGAGGGGGAAACGGGGCTCCTCTGGATGTGGGCGGGACCATCGTGCTTTCTCTCGTGTGGAGACGGGTATGGCGGTAAACTTCTTGAGTTGCAGCAAGGGTGTGAAAGACCCTTTCGAAGTTCCAGAGTTTGGGTGTCATTAGTCTCCAGACGCCTCATAGGAAATAGGCCTCATCTCGCCTGGAAGGGAGAACTTCCTGGATTTTCTCGAGTTGCGGCAGGTGTTCTCGAGTTACGACGGGGACCTCAGGGACCCGCCCTGGTGGCCTCAGGAGAGGCCAGTCCCCATGCGAGTTGCTAGGGGGCCTCTCGGGATTCCTCTCCCGTCGATACCGGGGCCAAAAACCTTGTGTGGAGTCAGGGCCGGAACCGAGGATTCCTCTCAGGGGCTGACATGGATCTTTGGGTACTTCTGGAGTCTCCCCAGGGGAGTCAGGCCTCGTCTCGAGTGGGGGCATGCACGTGCGCTTTCCTTCCAGGCTGTAGCAGCAATGTCACGCTTCCCGTCGCGTGGATCAAAGGATCTGTGGTTTTCCCTCGAGGCTTTCCCTCGAGGCTTTCCCACAGGGCTGTCCCACGTGCCACCGTGGTGTGAGTCGATCCTCGGCGTGAAAGATGAGCCAGTGCAGGGCAAAGAGGTTCCTCTGGAATGGACTGAGACATCTGGGGGACTCTTGGAATGGTGGTACGACCATGGAGTTCCTCTCGCCTTTCCTGTTGAGAGTGCCTCCTCTTGAGATGCGACGGGAACGCCGGGAATTCTTTCCCGTTGAAAGCAGGGAAAGGATCCCTCATCTCGAGCTACGAGGGGGAAACGGGGCTCCTCGGGATGTGGGCGGGACCATCGTGCTTCCTCTCGAGTGGACACGGGTATGTCGGTGAACTTCTTGAGTTGCAGCAAGGGTGTGAAAGACCCTTCCGAAGTTCCAGAGGTTAGGTGTCATTAGTCTCCAGACGCCTCATCGGAAACAGGCCTCATCTCGCCTGGAAGGGAGAACTTCCTGGATTTTCTCGAGGTGCGGCAGGTGTTTTCGAGTTACGACGGGTACCACAGGGACCCGCCCTGATGGCCTCAGGAGAGGCCAGTCCCCATGCGAGTTGCTAGCGGGCCTCTCGGGATTCCTCTCCCGTCGATACCGGCGCCAAAAACCTTTTGTGGAGTCAGGGCCAGAACCGAGGATTCCTCTCAGGGTCTGACATGGATCTTTGGGTACTTCTGGAGTCTCCCCAGGGGAGTCAGGCCTCGTCTCGAGTGGGGGCATGCACGTGCGCTTTCCTTCCAGGCTGTAGCAGCAATGTCACGCTTCCCGTCGCGTGGATCAAAGGATCTGTGGTTTTCCCTCGAGGCTTTCCCTCGAGGCTTTCCCACAGGGCTGTCCCACGTGCCACCGTGGTGTGAGTCGATCCTCGGCGTGAAAGATGAGCCAGTGCAGGGCAAAGAGGTTCCTCTGGAATGGACTGAGACATCTGGGGGACTCTTGGAATGGTGGTACGACCATGGAGTTCCTCTCGCCTTTCCTGTTGAGAGTGCCTCCTCTTGAGTTGTGACGGGAACGCCGGGAATTCGTTCCCGTTGAAAGCAGGGAAAGGATCCCTCATCTCGAGCTACGAGGGGGAAACGGGGCTCCTCGGGATGTGGGCGGGACCATCGTGCTTCCTCTCGAGTGGACACGGGTATGTCGGTGAACTTCTTGAGTTGCAGCAAGGGTGTGAAAGACCCTTTCGAAGTTCCAGAGGTTAGGTGTCATTAGTCTCCAGACGCCTCATCGGAAATAGGCCTCATCTAGCCTGGAAGGGAGAACTTCCTGGATTTTCTCGAGGTGCGGCAGGTGTTCTCGAGTTACGACGGGTACCACAGGGACCCGCCCTGATGGCCTCAGGAGAGGCCAGTCCCCATGCGAGTTGCTAGGGGGCCTCCCGGGATTCCTCTCCAGTCGATACCGGGGCCAAAAACCTTGTGTGGAGTCAGGGCCAGAACCGAGGATTCCTCTCAGGGGCTGACATGGATCTTTGGGTACTTCTAGAGTCTCCCCAGGGGAGCCAGGCCTCGTCTCGAGTGGGGGCATGCACGTGCGCTTTCCTTCCAGGCTGTAGCAGCAATGTCACGCTTCCCGTCGCGTGGATCAAATGATCTGTGGTTTTCCCTCGAGGCTTTCCCTCGAGGCTTTCCCACAGGGCTGTCCCATGTGCCACCGTGGTGTGAGTCGATCCTCGGAGTGAAAGATGAGCCAGTGCAGGGCAAAGAGGTTCCTCTGGAATTGACTGAGACATCTGGGGGACTCTTGGAATGGTGGTACGACCATGGAGTTCCTCTCGCCTTTCCTGTTGAGAGTGCCTCCTCTTGAGATGCGACGGGAACGCTGGGAATTCTTTCCCGTTGAAAGCAGGGAAAGGATCCCTCATGTCGAGCTACGAGGGGGAAACGGGGCTCCTCTGGATGTGGGCGGGACCATCGTGCTTCCTCTCGAGTGGAGACGGGTATGGCGGTGAACTTCTTGAGTTGCAGCAAGGGTGTGAAAGACCCTTTCGAAGTTCCAGAGGTTACGTGTCAGTCTCCAGACGCCTCATCGGAAATAGACCTCATCTCGCCTGGAAGGGAGAACTTCCTGGATTTTCTCGAGGTGCGGCAGGTGTTTTCGAGTTACGACGGGTACCACAGGGACCCGCCCTGATGGCCTCAGGAGAGGCCAGTCCCCATGCGAGTTGCTAGGGGGCCTCTCGGGATTCCTCTCCCGTCGATACCGGCGCCAAAAACCTTGTGTGGAGTCAGGGCCAGAACCGAGGATTCCTCTCAGGGGCTGACATGGATCTTTGGGTACTTCTGGAGTCTCCCCAGGGGAGTCAGGCCTCGTCTCGAGTGGGGGCATGCACGTGCGCTTTCCTTCCAGGCTGTAGCAGCAATGTCACGCTTCCCGTCGCGTGGATCAAAGGATCTGCGGTTTTCCCTCGAGGCTTTCCCTCGAGGCTTTCCCACAGGGCTGTCCCACGTGCCACCGTGGTGTGAGTCGATCCTCGGCGCGAAAGATGAGCCAGTGCAGGGCAAAGAGGTTCCTCTGGAATGGACTGAGACATCTGGGGGACTCTTGGAATGGTGGTACGACCATGGAGTTCCTCTCGCCTTTCCTGTTGAGAGTGCCTCCTCTTGAGATGCGACGGGAACGCCGGGAATTCTTTCCCGTTGAAAGCAGGGAAAGGATCCCTCATCTCGAGCTCCGAGGGGGAAATGGGGCTCCTCTGGAAGTGGGCGGGACCATCGTGCTTCCTCCCGAGTGGACACGGGTATGGCGGTGAACTTCTTGAGTTGCAGCAAGGGTGTGAAAGACCCTTTCGAAGTTCCAGAGGTTAGGTGTCATTAGTCTGCAGACGCCTCATCGGAAATAGGCCTCATCTCGCCTGGAAGGGAGAACTTCCTGGATTTTCTCGAGTTGCGGCAGGTGTTCTCGAGTTACGACGGGGACCTCAGGGACCCGCCCTGGTGGCCTCAGGAGAGGCCAGTCCCCATGCGAGTTGCTAGGGGGCCTCTCGGGATTCCTCTCCCGTCGATACCGGGGCCAAAAGCCTTGTGTGGAGTCAGGGCCGGAACCGAGCATTCCTCTCAGGGGTGACATGGATCTTTGGGTACTTCTGGAGTCTCCCCAGGGGAGTCAGGCCTCGTCTCGAGTGGGGGCATGCACGTGCGCTTTCCTTCCAGGCTGTAGCAGCAATGTCACGCTTCCCGTCGCGTGTATCAAAGGATCTGTGGTTTTCCCTCGAGGCTTTCCCTCGAGGCTTTCCCACAGGGCTGTCCCACGTGCCACCGTGGTGTGAGTCGATCCTCGGCGTGAAAGATGAGCCAGTGCAGGGCAAAGAGGTTCCTCTGGAATGGACTGAGACATCTGGGGGACTCTTGGAATGGTGGTACGACCATGGAGTTCCTCTCGCCTTTCCTGTTGAGAGTGCCTCCTCTTTGGATGCGACGGGAACGCCGGGAATTCTTTCCCGTTGAAAGCAGGGAAAGGATCCCTCATCTCGAGCTACGAGGGGGAAACGGGGCTCCTCTGGATGTGGGCGGGACCATCGTGCTTCCTCTCGAGTGGACACGGGTATGGCGGTGAACTTCTTGAGTTGCAGCAAGGGTGTGAAAGACCCTTTCGAAATTCCAGAGGTTAGGTGTCATTAGTCTCCAGACGCCTCATCGGAAATAGGCCTCATCTCGCCTGGAAGGGAGAACTTCCTGGATATTCTCGATTTGCGGCAGGTGTTCTCGAGTTATGACGGGGACCTCAGGGACCCGCCCTGGTGGCCTCAGGAGAGGCCAGTCCCCATGCGAGTTGCTAGGGGGCCTCTCGGGATTCCTCTCCCGTCGATACCGGGGCCAAAAACCTTGTGTGGAGTCAGGGCCGGAACCGAGGATTCCTCTCAGGGGTGACATGGATCTTTGGGCACTTCTGGAGTCTCCCCAGGGGAGTCAGGCCTCGTCTCGAGTGGGGACATGCACGTGCGCTTTCCTTCCAGGCTGTAGCAGCAATGTCACGCTTCCCGTCGCGTGCATCAAAGGATCTGTGGTTTTCCCTCGAGGCTTTCCCTCGAGGCTTTCCCACAGGGCTGTCCCACGTGCCACCGTGGTGTGAGTCGATCCTCGGCGTGAAAGATGAGCCAGTGCAGGGCAAAGAGGTTCCTCTGGAATGGACTGAGACATCTGGGGGACTCTTGGAATGGTGGTACGACCATGGAGTTCCTCTCGCCTTTCCTGTTGAGAGTGCCTCCTCTTGAGATGCGACGGGAACGCCGGGAATTCTTTCCCGTTGAAAGCAGGGAAAGGATCCCTCATCTCGAGCTCCGAGGGGGAAACGGGGCTCCTCTGGATGTGGGCGGGACCATCGTGCTTCCTCTCGAGTGGAGACGGGTATGGCGGTGAACTTCTTGAGTTGCAGCAAGGGTGTGAAAGACCCTTTCGAAGTTCCAGAGGTTAGGTGTCATTAGTCTCCAGACGCCTCATCGGAAATACGCCTCATCTCGCCTGGAAGGGAGAACTTCCTGGATTTTCTCGAGTTGCGGCAGGTGTTCTCGAGTAATGACGGGGACCTCAGGGACACGCCCTGGTGGCCTCAGGAGAGGCCAGTCCCCATGCGAGTTGCTAGGGGGCCTCTCGGGATTCCTCTCCCGTCGATACCGGGGCCAAAAACCTTGTGTGGAGTCAGGGCCGGAACCGAATATTCCTCTCAGTGGTGATATGGATCTTTGGGTACTTCTGGAGTCTCCCCAGGGGAGTCAGGCCTCGTCTCGAGTGGGGGCATGCACGTGCGCTTTCCTTCCAGGCTGTAGCAGCCATGTCACGCTTCCCGTCGCGTGCATCAAAGGATCTGTGGTTTTCCCTCGAGGCTTTCCCTCAAGGCTTTCCCGCAGGGCTGTCCCACGTTCCACCGTGTTGTGAGTCGATCCTCGGCGTGAAAGATGAGCCAGTGCAGGGCAAAGAGGTTCCTCTGGAATGGACTGAGACATCTGGGGGACTCTTGGAATGGTGGTACGACCATGGAGTTCCTCTCGCCTGTCCTGTTGAGAGTGCCTCCTCTTGAGATGCGACGGTAACGCCGGGAATTCTTTCCCGTTGAAAGCAGGGAAAGGATCCCTCATCTCGAGCTACGAGGGGGAAACGGGGCTCCTCTGGATGTGGGTGGGACCATCGTGCTTCCTCTTGAGTGGAGACGGGTATGGCGGTGAACTTCTTGAGTTGCAGCAAGGGTGTGAAAGACCCTTTCGAAGTTCCAGAGGTTACGTGTCAGTCTCCAGATGCCTCATCGGAAATAGACCTCATCTCGCCTGGAAGGGAGAACTTCCTGGATTTTCTCGAGGTGCGGCAGGTGTTCTCGAGTTACGACGGGTACCACAGGGACCCGCCCTGATGGCCTCAGGAGAGGCCAGTCCCCATGCGAGTTGCTAGGGGGCCTCTCGGGATTCCTCTCCCGTCGATACTAGGGCCAAAAACCTTGTGTGGAGTCAGGGCCGGAACCGAGGATTCCTCACAGGGGTGTCATGGCTCTTTGGGTACTTCTGGAGTCTCCCCAGGGGAGTCAGGCCTCGTCTCGAGTGGGGGCATGCACGTGCGCTTTCCTTCCAGGCTGTAGCAGCAATGTCACGCTTCCCGTCGCGTGCATCAAAGGATCTGTGGTTTTCCCTCGAGGCTTTCCCTCGAGGCTTTCCCGCAGGGCTGTCCCACGTGCCACCGTGGTGTGAGTCGATCCTCGGCGTCAAAGATGAGCCAGTGCAGGGCAAAGAGGTTCCTCTGGAATGGACTGAGACATCTGGGGGACTCTTGGAATGGTGGTACGACCATGGAGTTCCTCTCGCCTTTCCTGTTGAGAGTGCCTCCTCTTGAGATGCGACGGGAACGCCGGGAATTCTTTCCCGTTGAAAGCAGGGAAAGGATCCCTCATCTCGAGCTCCGAGGGGGAAACGGGGCTCCTCTGGATGTGGGCGGGACCATCGTGCTTCCTCTCGAGTGGAGACGGGTATGGCGGTGAACTTCTTGAGTTGCAGCAAGGGTGTGAAAGACCCTTTCGAAGTTCCAGAGGTTAGGTGTCATTAGTCTCCAGACACCTCATCGGAAATAGGCCTCATCTCGCCTGGAAGGGAGAACTTCCTGGATTTTCTCGAGTTGCGGCAGGTGTTCTCGAGTTATGACGGGGACCTCAGGGACCCGCCCTGGTGGCCTCAAGAACAGCCAGTCCCCATGCGAGTTGCTAGGGGGCCTCTCGGGATTCCTCTCCCGTCGATTCCGGGGCCAAAAACCTTGTGTGGAGTCAGGGCCGGAACCGAGGATTCCTCTCAGGGGCTGACATGGATCTTTGGGTACTTCTGGAGTCTCCCCAGGGGAGTCAGGCCTCGTCTCGATTGGGGGCATGCACGTGTGCTTTCCTTCCAGGCTGTAGCAGCAATGTCACGCTTCCCGTCGCGTGGATCAAAGGATCTGTGGTTTTCCCTCGAGTCTTTCCCTCGAGGCTTTCCCACAGGGCTGTCCCACGTGCCAGCGTGGTGTGAGTCGATCCTCGGCATGAAAGATGAGCCAGTGCAGGGCAAAGAGGTTCCTCTGGAATGGACTCAGATATCTGGGGGACTCTTGGAATGGTGGTACGACCATGGAGTTCCTCTCGCCTTTCCTGTTGAGAGTGCCTCCTCTTGAGATGCGACGGGAATGCCGGGAATTCTTTCCCGTTGAAAGCAGGGAAAGGATCCCTCATCTCTAGCTACGAGGGGGAAACGGGGCTCCTCTGGATGTGGGCAGGACCATCGTGCTTCCTCTCGAGTGGAGACGGGTATGGCGGTGAACTTCTTGAGTTGCAGCAAGTGTGTGAAAGACCCTTTCGAAGTTCCAGAGGTTAGGTGTCATTAGTCTCCAGACGCCTCATCGGAAATAGGCCTCATCTCGCCTGCAAGGGAGAACTTCCTTGATTTTCTCGAGTTGCGGTAGGTGTTCTCGAGTTACGACGGGGACCTCAGGGACCCGCCCTGGTTGCCTCAAGAGGCCAGTCCCCATGCGATTTGATACGGGGCCTCTCGGGATTCCTCTCCCGTCGATACCGGGGCAAAAAACCTTGTGTGGAGTCAGGGCCGGAACCGAGGATTCCTCTCAGGGGCTGACATGGATCTTTGGGTACTTCTGGAGTCTCCCCAGGGGAGTCAGGCCTCGCCTCGAGTGGGGGCATGCACGTGCGCTTTCCTTCCAGGCTGTAGCAGCAATGTCACGCTTCCCGTCGCGTGGATCAAAGGATCTGTGGTTTTCCCTCGAGGCTTTCCCACAGGGCTGTCCCACGTGCCACCGTGGTGTGAGTCGATCCTCGGCGTGAAAGATGAGCCAGTGCAGGGCAAAGAGGTTCCTCTGGAATGGACTGAGACATCTGGGGGACTCTTGGAATGGTGGTACGACCATGGAGTTCCTCTCGCCTTTCCTGTTGAGAGTGCCTCCTCTTGAGATGCGACGGGAACGCCGGGAATACTTTCCCGTTGAAAGCAGGGAAAGGATCCCTCATCTCGAGCTACGAGGGGGAAACGGGGCTCCTCTGGATGTGGGCGGGACCATCGTGCTTCCTCTCGAGTGGACACGGGTATGGCGGTGAACTTCTTGAGTTGCAGCAAGGTTGTGAAAGACCCTTTCGAAGTTCCAGAGGTTAGGTGTCATTAGTCTCCAGACGCCTCATCGGAAATAGGCCTCATCTCGCCTGGAAGGGAGAACTTCCTGGATTTTCTCGAGTTGCGGCAGGTGTTCTCGAGTTACGACGGGGACCTCAGGGACCCGCTCTGGTGGCCTCAGGAGAGGCCAGTCCCCATGCGAGTTGCTAGGGGGCCTATCGGGATTCCTCTCCCGTCGATACCGGGGCCAAAAACCTTGTGTGCAGTCAGGGCCGAAACCGAGGATTCCTCTCAGGGGCTGACATGGATCTTTGGGTACTTCTGGAGTATCCCCAGGGGAGTCAAGCCTCGTCTCGAGTGGGGGCATGCACGTGCGCTTTCCTTCCAGGCTGTAGCAGCAATGTCACGCTTCCCGTCGCGTGGATCAAAGGATCTGTGGTTTTCCCTCGAGGCTTTCCCACAGGGCTGTCCCACGTGCCACCGTGGTGTGAGTCGATCCTTGGCGTGAAAGATGAGCCAGTGCAGGGCAAAGAGGTTCCTCTGGAATGGACTGAGACATCTGGGGGACTCTTGGAATGGTGGTACGACCATGGAGTTCCTCTCGCCTTTCCTGTTGAGAGTGCCTCCTCTTGAGATGCGACGGGAACGCCGGGAATTCTTTCCCGTTGAAAGCAGGGAAAGGATCCCTCATCTCGAGCTACGAGGGGGAAACGGGGCTCCTCTGGATGTGGGCAGGACCATCGTGCTTCCTCTCGAGTGGAGACGCATATGGCGGTGAACTTCTTGAGTTGCAGCAAGGGTGTGAAAGACCCTTTCGAAGTTCCAGAGTTTAGGTGTCATTAGTCTCCAGACGCCTCATCGGAAATAGGCCTCATCTCGCCTGGAAGGGAGAACTTCCTGGATTTTCTCGAGTTGCGGCAGGTGTTCTCGAGTTACGACGGGGACCTCAGGGACCCGCCCTGGTGGCCTCAGGAGAGGCCAGTCCCCATGGGAGTTGCTAGGGGGCCTCTCGGGATTCCTCTCCCGTCGATACCGGGGCCAAAAACCTTGTGTGGAGTCAGGGCCGGAACCGAGGATTCCTCTCAGGGGCTGACATGGATCTTTGGGTACTTCTGGAGTCTCCCCAAGGGAGTCAGGGCTCGTCTCGAGTTGGGGCATGCACGTGCGCTTTCCTTCCAGGCTGTAGCAGCAATGTCACGCTTCCCGTCGCATGGATCAAAGGATCTGTGGTTTTCCCTCGAGGCTTTCCCTCGAGGCTTTCCCACAGGGCTGTCCCACGTGCCAGCGTGGTGTGAGTCGATCCTCGGCATGAAAGATGAGCCAGTGCAGGGCAAAGAGGTTCCTCTGGAATGGACTCAGATATCTGGGGGACTCTTGGAATGGTGGTACGACCATGGAGTTCCTCTCGCCTTTCCTGTTGAGAGTGCCTCCTCTTGAGATGCGACGGGAATGCCGGGAATTCTTTCCCGCTGAAAGCAGGGAAAGGATCCCTCATCTCTAGCTACGAGGGGGAAACGGGGCTCCTCTGGATGTGGGCAGGACCATCGTGCTTCCTCTCGAGTGGAGACGGGTATGGCGGTGAACTTCTTGAGTTGCAGCAAGTGTGTGAAAGACCCTTTCGAAGTTCCAGAGGTTAGGTGTCATTAGTCTCCAGACGCCTCATCGGAAATAGGCCTCATCTCGCCTGCAAGGGAGAACTTCCTTGATTTTCTCGAGTTGCGGTAGGTGTTCTCGAGTTACGACGGGGACCTCAGGGACCCGCCCTGGTTGCCTCAAGAGGCCAGTCCCCATGCGATTTGATACGGGGCCTCTCGGGATTCCTCTCCCGTCGATACCGGGGCAAAAAACCTTGTGTGGAGTCAGGGCCGGAACCGAGGATTCCTCTCAGGGGCTGACATGGATCTTTGGGTACTTCTGGAGTCTCCCCAGGGGAGTCAGGCCTCGCCTCGAGTGGGGGCATGCACGTGCGCTTTCCTTCCAGGCTGTAGCAGCAATGTCACGCTTCCCGTCGCGTGGATCAAAGGATCTGTGGTTTTCCCTCGAGGCTTTCCCACAGGGCTGTCCCACGTGCCACCGTGGTGTGAGTCGATCCTCGGCGTGAAAGATGAGCCAGTGCAGGGCAAAGAGGTTCCTCTGGAATGGACTGAGACATCTGGGGGACTCTTGGAATGGTGGTACGACCATGGAGTTCCTCTCGCCTTTCCTGTTGAGAGTGCCTCCTCTTGAGATGCGACGGGAACGCCGGGAATACTTTCCCGTTGAAAGCAGGGAAAGGATCCCTCATCTCGAGCTACGAGGGGGAAACGGGGCTCCTCTGGATGTGGGCGGGACCATCGTGCTTCCTCTCGAGTGGACACGGGTATGGCGGTGAACTTCTTGAGTTGCAGCAAGGTTGTGAAAGACCCTTTCGAAGTTCCAGAGGTTAGGTGTCATTAGTCTCCAGACGCCTCATCGGAAATAGGCCTCATCTCGCCTGGAAGGGAGAACTTCCTGGATTTTCTCGAGTTGCGGCAGGTGTTCTCGAGTTACGACGGGGACCTCAGGGACCCGCTCTGGTGGCCTCAGGAGAGGCCAGTCCCCATGCGAGTTGCTAGGGGGCCTATCGGGATTCCTCTCCCGTCGATACCGGGGCCAAAAACCTTGTGTGCAGTCAGGGCCGAAACCGAGGATTCCTCTCAGGGGCTGACATGGATCTTTGGGTACTTCT
The DNA here is from genome assembly GCF_032405125.1 of Capricornis sumatraensis. Classification (NCBI taxonomy): domain Eukaryota; kingdom Metazoa; phylum Chordata; class Mammalia; order Artiodactyla; family Bovidae; genus Capricornis; species Capricornis sumatraensis. The sequence goes on from NW_027184612.1 coordinate 7,575,450, forward strand.
GGAGTATCCCCAGGGGAGTCAAGCCTCGTCTCGAGTGGGGGCATGCACGTGCGCTTTCCTTCCAGGCTGTAGCAGCAATGTCACGCTTCCCGTCGCGTGGATCAAAGGATCTGTGGTTTTCCCTCGAGGCTTTCCCACAGGGCTGTCCCACGTGCCACCGTGGTGTGAGTCGATCCTTGGCGTGAAAGATGAGCCAGTGCAGGGCAAAGAGGTTCCTCTGGAATGGACTGAGACATCTGGGGGACTCTTGGAATGGTGGTACGACCATGGAGTTCCTCTCGCCTTTCCTGTTGAGAGTGCCTCCTCTTGAGATGCGACGGGAACGCTGGGAATTCTTTCCCGTTGAAAGCAGGGAAAGGATCCCTCATCTCGAGCTACGAGGGGGAAACGGGGCTCCTCTGGATGTGGGCAGGACCATCGTGCTTCCTCTCGAGTGGAGACGCATATGGCGGTGAACTTCTTGAGTTGCAGCAAGGGTGTGAAAGACCCTTTCGAAGTTCCAGAGTTTAGGTGTCATTAGTCTCCAGACGCCTCATCGGAAATAGGCCTCATCTCGCCTGGAAGGGAGAACTTCCTGGATTTTCTCGAGTTGCGGCAGGTGTTCTCGAGTTACGACGGGGACCTCAGGGACCCGCCCTGGTGGCCTCAGGAGAGGCCAGTCCCCATGGGAGTTGCTAGGGGGCCTCTCGGGATTCCTCTCCCGTCGATACCGGGGCCAAAAACCTTGTGTGGAGTCAGGGCCGGAACCGAGGATTCCTCTCAGGGGCTGACATGGATCTTTGGGTACTTCTGGAGTCTCCCCAAGGGAGTCAGGGCTCGTCTCGAGTTGGGGCATGCACGTGCGCTTTCCTTCCAGGCTGTAGCAGCAATGTCACGCTTCCCGTCGCATGGATCAAAGGATCTGTGGTTTTCCCTCGAGGCTTTCCCTCGAGGCTTTCCCACAGGGCTGTCCCACGTGCCACCGTGGTGTGAGTCGATCCTCGGCGTGAAAGATGAGCCTGTGCAGGGCAAAGAGGTTCCTCTGGAATGGACTGAGACATCTGGGGGACTCGTGGAATGGTGGTACGACCATGTAGTTCCTCTCGCCTTTCCTGTTGAGAGTGCCACCTCTTGAGATGCGATGAGAACGCCGGGAATTCTTTCCCGTTGAAAGCAGGGAAAGGATCCCTCATTTCGAGCCACGAGGGGGAAACGGGGCTCCTCTAGATGTGGGCGGGACCATCGTGCTTCCTCTCGAGTGGAGACGGGTATGGCGGTGAACTTCTTGAGTTGCAGCAAGGGTGTGAAAGACCCTTTCGAAGTCCCAGAGGTTAGGTGTCATTAGTCTCCAGACGCCTCATCGGAAATAGGCCTCATCTCGCCTGGAAGGGAGAACTTCCAGGATTTTCTCGAGTTGCGGCAGGTGTTCTCGAGTTACAACGGGGACCTCAGGGACCCGCCCTGGTGGCCTCAGGAGAGGCCAGTCCCCATGCGAGTTGCTAGGGGGCCTCTCGGGATTCCTCTCCCGTCGATACCGGGGTCAAAAACCTTGTGTGGAGTCAGGGCCGGAACCGAGGATTCCTCTCAGGGGCTGACATGGATCTTTGGCTACTTCTGGAGTCTCCCCAGGGGAGTCAGGCCTCGTATCGAGTGGGGGCATGCACGTGCGCTTTCCTTCCAGGCTGTAGCAGCAATGTCACGCTTCCCGTGGCGTGGATCAAAGGATCTGTGGTTTTCCCTCGAGGCTTTCCCACAGGGCTGTCCCACGTGCCACCGTGGTGTGAGTCGATCCTCGGCGTGAAAGATGAGCCAGTGCAGTGCAAAGAGGTTCCTCTGGAATGGACTGAGACATCTGGGGGACTCTTGGAATGGTGGTACGATCATGGAGTACCTCTCGCCTTTCCTGTTGAGAGTGCCTCCTCTTGAGATGCGACGGGAACGCCGGGAATTCTTTCCCGTTGAAAGCAGGGAAAGGATCCCTCATCTCGAGCTACGAGGGGGAAACGGGGCTCCTCTGGATGTGGGCGGGACCATCGTGCTTCCTCTCGAGTGGAGACGGGTATGGCGGTGAACTTCTTGAGTTGCAGCAAGGGTGTGAAAGGCCCTTTCGAATTTCCAGAGGTTAGGTGTCATTAGTCTCCAGACGCCTCATCGGAAATAGGCCTCATCTCGCCTGGAAGGGAGAACTTCCTGGATTTTCTCGAGTTGCGGCAGGTGTTCTCGAGTTACGACGGGGACCTCAGGGACCCGCCCTGGTGGCCTCAGGAGAGGCCAGTCCCCATGCGAGGTGCTAGGGGGCCTCTCGGGATTCCTCTCCCGTCGATACCGGGGCCAAAAACCTTGTGTGGAGTCAGGGCCGGAACCGAGGATTCCTCTCAGGGGCTGACATGGATCTTTGGGTACTTCTGGAGTCTCCCCAGGGGAGTCAGGCCTCGTCTCGAGTGGGGGCATGCACGTGCACTTTCCTTCCATGCTGTAGCAGCAATGTCACGCTTCCCGTGGCGTGGATCAAAGGATCTGTGGTTTTCCTCGAGGCTTTCCCACAGGGCTGTCCCACGTGCCACCGTGGTGTGAGTCGATCCTCGGCGTGAAAGATGAGCCAGTGCAGGGCAAAGAGGTTCCTCTGGAATGGACTGAGACATTTGGGGGACTCTTGGAATGGTGGTACGACCATGGAGTTCCTCTCGCCTTTCCTGTTGAGAGTGCCTCCTCTTGAGATGCGACGGGAACGCCGGGAATTCTTTCCCGTTGAAAGCAGGGAAAGGATCCCTCATCTTGAGCTCCGAGGGGGAAACGGGGCTCCTCTGGATGTGGGCGGGACCATCGTGCTTCCTCTCGAGTGGAGACGGGTATGGCGGTGAACTTCTTGAGTTGCAGCAAGGGTGTGAAAGACCCTTTCGAAGTTCGAGAGGTTAGGTGTCATTAGTCTCCAGACGCCTCATCGGAAATAGGCCTCATCTCGCCTGGAAGGGAGAACTTCCTGGATTTTCTCGAGTTGCGGCAGGTGTTCTCGAGTTACGACGGGGACCTCAGGGACCCGCCCTGGTGGCCTCAGGAGAGGCCAGTCCCCATGCGAGGTGCTAGGGGGCCTCTCGGGATTCCTCTCCCGTCGATACCGGGGCCAAAAACCTTTTGTGCAGTCAGGGCCGGAACCGAGGATTCCTCTCAGGGGCTGACATGGATCTTTGGGTACTTCTGGAGTCTCCCCAGGGGAGTCAGGCCTCGTCTCGAGTGGGGGCATGCACGTGCGCTTTCCTTCCAGGCTGTAGCAGCAATGTCACGCTTCCTGTCGCGTGGATCAAAGGATCTGTGGTTTTCCCTCGAGGCTTTCCCTCGAGGCTTTCCCACAGGGCTGTCCCACGTGCCACCGTGGTGTGAGTCGATCCTCGGCGTGAAAGATGAGGCAGTGCAGGGCAAAGAGGTTCCTCTGGAATGGACTGAGACATCTTGGGGACTCCTTGAATGGTGGTACGACCATGGAGTTCCTCTCGCCTTTCCTGTTGAGAGTGCCTCCACTTGAGATGCGACGGGAACGCCGGGAATTCTTTCCCGTCTAAAGCAGGGAAAGGTTCCCTCATCTCGAGATACGAGGGGGAAACGGGGCTCCTCTGGATGTGGCGGGACCATCGTGCTTCCTCTCGAGTGGAGACGGGTATGGCGGTGAACTTCTTGAGTTGCAGCAAGGGTGTGAAAGACCCTTTCGAAGTTCCAGAGGTTAGGTGTCATTAGTCTCCAGACGCCTCATCGGAAATAGGCCTCATCTCGCCTGAAAGGGAGAACTTCCTGGATTTTCTCGAGTTGCGGCAGGTGTTCTCGAGTTACGACGGGGACCTCAGGGACCCGCCCTGGTTGCCTCAGGAGAGGCCAGTCCCCATGCGAGTTGCTAGGGGGCCTCTCGGGATTCCTCTCCCGTCGATACCGGGGCCAAAAACCTTGTGTGGAGTCAGGGCCGGAACCGAGGATTCCTCTCAGGGGCTGACATGGATCTTTGGGTACTTCTGGAGTCTCCCCAGGGGAGTCAGACCTCGTCTCGAGTGGGGGCCTGCACGTGCGCTTTCCTTCCAGGCTGTAGCAGCAATGTCACGCTTCCCGAAGCGTGGATCATAGGATCTGTGGTTTTCCCTCGAGGCTTTCCCTCGAGGCTTTCCCACAGGGCTGTCCCACGTGCCACCGTGGTGTGAGTCCATCCTCGGCGTGAAAGATGAGCCAGTGCAGGGCAAAGAGGTTCCTCTGGAATGGACTGAGACATCTGGGGAACTCTTGGAATGGTGGTACGACCATGGAGTTCCTCTCGCCTTTCCTGTTGAGAGTGCCTCCTCTTGAGATGCGACGGGAACGCCGGGAATTCTTTCCCGTTGAAAGCAGGCAAAGGATCCCTCATCTCGAGATACGAGGGGGAAACGGGGCTCCTCTGGATGTGGGCGGGACCATCCTGCTTCCTCTCGAGTGGAGACGGGTATGGAAGTGAACTTCTTGAGTTGCAGCAAGGGTGTGAAAGACCCTTTCGAAGTTCCAGAGTTTAGGTGTCATTAGTCTCCAGACGCCTCATAGGAAATAGGCCTCATCTCGCCTGGAAGGGAGAACTTCCTGGATTTTCTCGAGTTGCGGCAGGTGTTCTCGAGTTACGACGGGGACCTCAGGGACCCGCCCTGGTGGCCTCAGGAGTGGCCAGTCCCCATGCGAGTTGCTAGGGGGCCTCTCGGGATTCCTCTCCCGTCGATACCGGGGCCAAAAACCTTGTGTGGAGTCAGGGCCAGAACCGAGGATTCCTCTCAGGGGCTGATATGGATCTTTGGGTACTTCTGGAGTCTCGCCAGGGGAGACAGGCCTCGTCTCGTGAGGGGGCATGCACGTGCGCTTTCCTTCCAGGCTGTAGCAGCAATGTCACGCTTCCCGTCGCGTGGATCATAGGATCTGTGGTTTTCCCTCGAGGCTTTCCCTCGAGGCTTTCCCACAGGGCTGTCCCACGTGCCACCGTGGTGTGAGTCGATCCTCGGCGTGAAAGATGAGCCAGTGCAGGGCAAAGAGCTTCCTCTGGAATGGACTGAGACATCTGGGGGACTCTTGGAATGGTGGTACCACCATGGAGTTCCTCTCGCCTTTCCTGTTGAGAGTGCCTCCTCTTGAGATGCGATGGGAACGCCGGGAATTCTTTCCCGTTGAAAGCAGGCAAAGGATCCCTCATCTCGAGCTACGAGGGGGAAACGGGGCTCCTCTGGATGTGGGCGGGACCATCCTGCTTCCTCTCGAGTGGAGACGGGTATGGAAGTGAACTTCTTGAGTTGCAGCAAGGGTGTGAAAGACCCTTTCGAAATGCCAGAGGTTAGGTGTCATTAGTCTCCAGACGCCTCATCGGAAATAGGATTCTTCTCGCCTGGAAGGGAGAACTTCCTGGATTTTCTCGAGATGCGGCTGGTGTTCTCGAGTTACGACGGGGACCTCAGGGACCCGCCCTGGTGGCCTCAGGAGAGGCCAGTCCACATGCGAGTTGCTAGGGGGCCTCGCGGGATTCCTCTCCCGTCGATACCGGGGCCAAAAACCTTGTGTGGAGTCAGGGCCGGAAACGAGGATTCCTCTCAGGGGCTGACATGGATCTTTGGGTACTTCTGGAGTCTCCCCAGGGGAGTCAGGCCTCGTCTCGAGTGGGGGCATGCACGTGCGTTTTCTTTCCAGGCTGTAGCAGCAATGTCACGCTTCCCTTCGAGTGGATCAAAGGATCTGTGGTTTTCCCTCGAGGCTTTCCCACAGGGCTGTCCCACGTGCCACCGTGGTGTGAGTCGATCCTCGGCGTGAAAGATGAGCCAGTGCAGGGCAAAGAGGTTCCTCTGGAATGGACTGAGACATCTGGGGGACTCTTGGAATGGTGGTACGACCATGGAGTTCCTCTCGCCTTTCCTGTTGAGAGTGCCTCCTCTTGAGATGCGACGGGAACTCCGGGAATTCTTTCCCGTTGAAAGCAGGCAAAGGATCCCTCATCTCGAGCTACGAGGGGGAAACGGGGCTCCTCTGGATGTGGGCGGGACCATCGTGCTTCCTCTCGAGTGGAGACGGGTATGGCGGTGAACTTCTTGAGTTGCAGCAAGGGTGTGAAAGACCCTTTCGAAGTTCCAGAGGTTAGGTGTCATTAGTCTCCAGACGCCTCATCGGAAATAGGCCTCATCTCGCCTGGAAGGGAGAACTTCCTGGATTTTCTCGAGTTGCGGCAGGTGTTCTCGAGTTACGACGGGGACCTCAGGGACCCGCCCTGGTGGCCTCAGGAGAGGCCAGTCCCCATGGGAGTTGCTAGGGGGCCTCTCGGGATTCCTCTCCCGTCGATACCGGGGCCAAAAACCTTGTGTGGAGTCAGGGCCGGAACCGAGGATTCCTCTCAGGGGCTGACATGGATCTTTGGGTACTTCTGGAGTCTCCCCAAGGGAGTCAGGGCTCGTCTCGAGTTGGGGCATGCACGTGCGCTTTCCTTCCAGGCTGTAGCAGCAATGTCACGCTTCCCGTCGCATGGATCAAAGGATCTGTGGTTTTCCCTCGAGGCTTTCCCTCGAGGCTTTCCCACAGGGCTGTCCCACGTGCCACCGTGGTGTGAGTCGATCCTCGGCGTGAAAGATGAGCCTGTGCAGGGCAAAGAGGTTCCTCTGGAATGGACTGAGACATCTGGGGGACTCGTGGAATGGTGGTACGACCATGTAGTTCCTCTCGCCTTTCCTGTTGAGAGTGCCACCTCTTGAGATGCGATGAGAACGCCGGGAATTCTTTCCCGTTGAAAGCAGGGAAAGGATCCCTCATTTCGAGCCACGAGGGGGAAACGGGGCTCCTCTAGATGTGGGCGGGACCATCGTGCTTCCTCTCGAGTGGAGACGGGTATGGCGGTGAACTTCTTGAGTTGCAGCAAGGGTGTGAAAGACCCTTTCGAAGTCCCAGAGGTTAGGTGTCATTAGTCTCCAGACGCCTCATCGGAAATAGGCCTCATCTCGCCTGGAAGGGAGAACTTCCAGGATTTTCTCGAGTTGCGGCAGGTGTTCTCGAGTTACAACGGGGACCTCAGGGACCCGCCCTGGTGGCCTCAGGAGAGGCCAGTCCCCATGCGAGTTGCTAGGGGGCCTCTCGGGATTCCTCTCCCGTCGATACCGGGGTCAAAAACCTTGTGTGGAGTCAGGGCCGGAACCGAGGATTCCTCTCAGGGGCTGACATGGATCTTTGGCTACTTCTGGAGTCTCCCCAGGGGAGTCAGGCCTCGTATCGAGTGGGGGCATGCACGTGCGCTTTCCTTCCAGGCTGTAGCAGCAATGTCACGCTTCCCGTGGCGTGGATCAAAGGATCTGTGGTTTTCCCTCGAGGCTTTCCCACAGGGCTGTCCCACGTGCCACCGTGGTGTGAGTCGATCCTCGGCGTGAAAGATGAGCCAGTGCAGTGCAAAGAGGTTCCTCTGGAATGGACTGAGACATCTGGGGGACTCTTGGAATGGTGGTACGATCATGGAGTACCTCTCGCCTTTCCTGTTGAGAGTGCCTCCTCTTGAGATGCGACGGGAACGCCGGGAATTCTTTCCCGTTGAAAGCAGGGAAAGGATCCCTCATCTCGAGCTACGAGGGGGAAACGGGGCTCCTCTGGATGTGGGCGGGACCATCGTGCTTCCTCTCGAGTGGAGACGGGTATGGCGGTGAACTTCTTGAGTTGCAGCAAGGGTGTGAAAGGCCCTTTCGAATTTCCAGAGGTTAGGTGTCATTAGTCTCCAGACGCCTCATCGGAAATAGGCCTCATCTCGCCTGGAAGGGAGAACTTCCTGGATTTTCTCGAGTTGCGGCAGGTGTTCTCGAGTTACGACGGGGACCTCAGGGACCCGCCCTGGTGGCCTCAGGAGAGGCCAGTCCCCATGCGAGGTGCTAGGGGGCCTCTCGGGATTCCTCTCCCGTCGATACCGGGGCCAAAAACCTTGTGTGGAGTCAAGGCCGGAACCGAGGATTCCTCTCAGGGGCTGACATGGATCTTTGGGTACTTCTGGAGTCTCCCCAGGGGAGTCAGGCCTCGTCTCGAGTGGGGGCATGCACGTGCACTTTCCTTCCATGCTGTAGCAGCAATGTCACGCTTCCCGTGGCGTGGATCAAAGGATCTGTGGTTTTCCTCGAGGCTTTCCCACAGGGCTGTCCCACGTGCCACCGTGGTGTGAGTCGATCCTCGGCGTGAAAGATGAGCCAGTGCAGGGCAAAGAGGTTCCTCTGGAATGGACTGAGACATTTGGGGGACTCTTGGAATGGTGGTACGACCATGGAGTTCCTCTCGCCTTTCCTGTTGAGAGTGCCTCCTCTTGAGATGCGACGGGAAGGCCGGGAATTCTTTCCCGTTGAAAGCAGGGAAAGGATCCCTCATCTTGAGCTCCGAGGGGGAAACGGGGCTCCTCTGGATGTGGGCGGGACCATCGTGCTTCCTCTCGAGTGGAGACGGGTATGGCGGTGAACTTCTTGAGTTGCAGCAAGGGTGTGAAAGACCCTTTCGAAGTTCGAGAGGTTAGGTGTCATTAGTCTCCAGACGCCTCATCGGAAATAGGCCTCATCTCGCCTGGAAGGGAGAACTTCCTGGATTTTCTCGAGTTGCGGCAGGTGTTCTCGAGTTACGACGGGGACCTCAGGGACCCGCCCTGGTGGCCTCAGGAGAGGCCAGTCCCCATGCGAGGTGCTAGGGGGCCTCTCGGGATTCCTCTCCCGTCGATACCGGGGCCAAAAACCTTTTGTGCAGTCAGGGCCGGAACCGAGGATTCCTCTCAGGGGCTTATATGGATCTTTGGGTACTTCTGGAGTCTCCCCACGGCATTCAGGCCTCGTCTCGAGTGGGGGCATGCACGTGCGCTTTCCTTCCAGGCTGTAGCAGCAATGTCACGCTTCCCGTCGCGTGGATCAAAGGATCTGTGGTTTTCCCTCGAGGCTTTCCCTCGAGGCTTTCCCACAGGGCTGTCCCACGTGCCTCCGTGGTGTGAGTCGATCCTCGGCGTGAAAGATGAGCCAGTGCAGGGCAAAGAGGTTCCTCTGGAATGGACTGAGACATCTGGGGGACTCTAGGAATGGTGGTAGGACCATGGAGTTCCTCTCGCCTTTCCTGTTGAGAGTGCCTCCTCTTGAGATGCGACGGGAACGCCGGGAATTCTTTCCCGTTGAAAGCAGGGAAAGGATCCCTCATCTCGAGCTACGAGGGGGAAACGGGGCTCCTCTGGATGTGGGCGGGACCATCGTGCTTCCTCTCGAGTGGAGACGGGTATGGCGGTGAACTTCTTGAGTTGCAGCAAGGGTGTGAAAGACCCTTTCGAAATTCCAAAGGTTAGGTGTCATTAGTCTCCAGACGCCTCATCGGAAATAGGCCTCATCTCGCCTGGAAGGGAGAACTTCCTGGATTTTCTCGAGTTGCGGCAGGTGTTCTCGAGTTACGACGGGGACCTCAGGGACCCGCCCTGGTGGCCTCAGGAGAGGCCAGTCCCCATGCGAGGTGCTAGGGGGCCTCTCGGGATTCCTCTCCCGTGGATACCGGGGCCAAAAAGCTTGTGTGGAGTCAGGGCCGGAACCGAGGATTCCTCTCAGGGGCTGACATGGATCTTTGGGTACTTCTGGAGCCTCCCCAGGGGAGTCAGGCCTCGACTCGAGTGGGGGCATGCACGTGCGCTTTCCTTCCAGGCTGTAGCAGCAATGTCACGCTTCCCGTCGCGTGGATCAAAGGATCTGTGGTATTCCCTCGAGGCTTTCCCTCGAGGCTTTCCCACAGGGCTGTCCCACGTGCCACCGTGGTGTGAGTCGATCCTCGGCGTGAAAGATTAGCCAGTGCAGGGCAAAGAGGTTCCTCTGGAATGGACTGAGACATCTGGGGGACTCTTGGAATGGTGGTACGACCATGGAGTTCCTCTCGCCTTTCCTGTTGAGAGTGCCTCCTCTTGAGATACGACGGGAACACCGGGAATTCTTTCCCGTTGAAAGCAAGGAAAGGATCCCTCATCTCGAGCTAAGAGGGGGAAACGGGGCTCCTCTGGATGTGGGCGGGACCATCGTGCTTCCTCTCGAGTGGAGACGGGTATGGCGGTGAACTTCTTGAGTTGCAGCAAGGGTGTGAAAGACCCTTTCGAAGTTCGAGAGGTTAGGTGTCATTAGTCTCCAGACGCCTCATCGGAAATAGGCCTCATCTCGCCTGGAAGGGAGAACTTCCTGGATTTTCTCGAGTTGCGGCAGGTGTTCTCGAGTTACGACGGGGACCTCAGGGACCCGCCCTGGTGGCCTCAGGAGAGGCCAGTCCCCATGCGAGGTGCTAGGGGGCCTCTCGGGATTCCTCTCCCGTCGATACCATGGCCAAAAACCTTGTGTGGAGTCAGGGTCGGAACCGAGGATTCCTCTCAGGGGCTTATATGGATCTTTGGGTACTTCTGGAGTCTCGCCAGGGGAGACAGGCCTCGTCTCGAGTGGGGGCATGCACGTGCGCTTTCCTTCCAGGCTGTAGCAGCAATGTCACGCTTCCCGGCGCGTGGATCAAAGGATCTGTGGTTTTCCCTCGAGGCTTTCCCTCGAGGCTTTCCCACAGGGCTGTCCCACGTGCCTCCGTGGTGTGAGTCGATCCTCGGCGTGAAAGATGAGCCAGTGCAGGGCAAAGAGGTTCCTCTGGAATGGACTGAGACATCTGGGGGACTCTAGGAATGGTGGTACGACCATGGAGTTCCTCTCGCCTTTCCTGTTGAGAGTGCCTCCTCTTGAGATGCGACGGGAACGCCGGGAATTCCTTCCCGTTGAAAGCAGGAAAGGATCCCTCATCTCGAGCTCCGAGAGGGAAACGGGGCTCCTCTGGATGTGGGCGGGACCATCGTGCTTCCTCTCGAGTGGAGACGGGTATGGCGGTGAACTTCTTGAGTTGCAGCAAGGGTGTGAAAGACCCTTTCGAAATTCCAAAGGTTAGGTGTCATTAGTCTCCAGACGCCTCATCGGAAATAGGCCTCATCTCGCCTGGAAGGGAGAACTTCCTGGATTTTCTCGAGTTGCGGCAGGTGTTCTCGAATTAAGACGGGGACCTCAGGGACCCGCCCTGGTGGCCTCAGGAGAGGCCAGTCCCCATGCGAGGTGCTAGGGGGCCTCTCGGGATTCCTCTCCCGTCGATACCGGGGCCAAAAAGCTTGTGTGGAGTCAGGGCCGGAACCGAGGATTCCTCTCAGGGGCTGACATGGATCTTTGGGTACTTCTGGAGTCTCCCCAGGGGAGTCAGGCCTCGTCTCGAGTGGGGGCATGCACGTGCGCTTTCCTTCCAGGCTGTAGCAGCAATGTCACGCTTCCTGTCGCGTGGATCAAAGGATCTGTGGTTTTCCCTCGAGGCTTTCCCTCGAGGCTTTCCCACAGGGCTGTCCCACGTGCCACCGTGGTGTGAGTCGATCCTCGGCGTGAAAGATGAGGCAGTGCAGGGCAAAGAGGTTCCTCTGGAATGGACTGAGACATCTTGGGGACTCCTTGAATGGTGGTACGACCATGGAGTTCCTCTCGCCTTTCCTGTTGAGAGTGCCTCCACTTGAGATGCGACGGGAACGCCGGGAATTCTTTCCCGTCTAAAGCAGGGAAAGGTTCCCTCATCTCGAGATACGAGGGGGAAACGGGGCTCCTCTGGATGTGGCGGGACCATCGTGCTTCCTCTCGAGTGGAGACGGGTATGGCGGTGAACTTCTTGAGTTGCAGCAAGGGTGTGAAAGACCCTTTCGAAGTTCCAGAGGTTAGGTGTCATTAGTCTCCAGACGCCTCATCGGAAATAGGCCTCATCTCGCCTGAAAGGGAGAACTTCCTGGATTTTCTCGAGTTGCGGCAGGTGTTCTCGAGTTACGACGGGGACCTCAGGGACCCGCCCTGGTTGCCTCAGGAGAGGCCAGTCCCCATGCGAGTTGCTAGGGGGCCTCTCGGGATTCCTCTCCCGTCGATACCGGGGCCAAAAACCTTGTGTGGAGTCAGGGCCGGAACCGAGGATTCCTCTCAGGGGCTGACATGGATCTTTGGGTACTTCTGGAGTCTCCCCAGGGGAGTCAGACCTCGTCTCGAGTGGGGGCCTGCACGTGCGCTTTCCTTCCAGGCTGTAGCAGCAATGTCACGCTTCCCGAAGCGTGGATCATAGGATCTGTGGTTTTCCCTCGAGGCTTTCCCTCGAGGCTTTCCCACAGGGCTGTCCCACGTGCCACCGTGGTGTGAGTCCATCCTCGGCGTGAAAGATGAGCCAGTGCAGGGCAAAGAGGTTCCTCTGGAATGGACTGAGACATCTGGGGGACTCTTGGAATGGTGGTACGACCATGGAGTTCCTCTCGCCTTTCCTGTTGAGAGTGCCTCCTCTTGAGATGCGACGGGAACGCCGGGAATTCTTTCCCGTTGAAAGCAGGCAAAGGATCCCTCATCTCGAGCTACGAGGGGGAAACGGGGCTCCTCTGGATGTGGGCGGGACCATCCTGCTTCCTCTCGAGTGGAGACGGGTATGGAAGTGAACTTCTTGAGTTGCAGCAAGGGTGTGAAAGACCCTTTCGAAGTTCCAGAGTTTAGGTGTCATTAGTCTCCAGACGCCTCATAGGAAATAGGCCTCATCTCGCCTGGAAGGGAGAACTTCCTGGATTTTCTCGAGTTGCGGCAGGTGTTCTCGAGTTACGACGGGGACCTCAGGGACCCGCCCTGGTGGCCTCAGGAGTGGCCAGTCACCATGCGAGTTGCTAGGGTGCCTCTCGGGATTCCTCTCCCGTCGATACCGGGGCCAAAAACCTTGTGTGGAGTCAGGGCCGGAACCGAGGATTCCTCTCAGGGGCTGATATGGATCTTTGGGTACTTCTGGAGTCTCGCCAGGGGAGACAGGCCTCGTCTCGTGAGGGGGCATGCACGTGCACTTTCCTTCCAGGCTGTAGCAGCAATGTCACGCTTCCCGTCGCGTGGATCAAAGGATCTGTGGTTTTCCCTCGAGGCTTTCCCTCGAGGCTTTCCCACAGGGCTGTCCCACGTGGCACCGTGGTGTGAGTCGATCCTCGGCGTGAAAGATGAGCCAGTGCAGGGCAAAGAGTTTCCTCTGGAATGGACTGAGACATCTGGGGGACTCTTGGAATGGTGGTACGACCATGGAGTTCCTCTCGCCTTTCCTGTTGAGAGTGCCTCCTCTTGAGATGCGACGGGAACGCCGGGAATTTTTTCCCGTTGAAAGCAGGAAAAGGATCCCTCATCTCGAGCTACGAGGGGGAAACGGGGCTCCTCTGGATGTGGGCGGGACCATCGTGCTTCCTCTCGAGTGGAGACGGGTATGGCGGTGAACTTCTTGAGTTGCAGCAAGGGTGTGAAAGACCCTTTCGAAGTTCCAGAGGTTAGGTGTCATTAGTCTCCAGACGCCTCATCAGAAATAGGCCTCATCTCGCCTGGAAGGGAGAACTTCCTGGATTTCTCGAGTTGCGGCAAGTGTTCTCGAGTTACGACGGGGACCTCTGGGACCCGCCCTGGTGGCCTCAGGAGAGGCCAGTCCCTATGCGAGTTGCTAGGGGGCCTCTCGGGATTCCTCTCCCGTCGATACCGGGGCCAAAAACCTTGTGTGGAGTCAGGGCCGGAACCGAGGATTCCTCTCAGGGGCTGACATGGATCTTTGGGTACTTCTGGAGTCTCCCCAGGGGAGTCAGGCCTCGTCTCGAGTGGGGGCATGCACGTGCGCTTTCCTTCCAGGCTGTAGCAGCAATGTCATGCTTCCCGTCGCGTGGATCATAGGATCTGTGGTTTTCCCTCGAGGCTTTCCCTCGAGGCTTTCCCACAGGGCTGTCCCACGTGCCACCGTGGTGTGAGTCGATCCTCGGCGTGAAAGATGAGCCAGTGCAGGGCAAACAGCTTCCTCTGGAATGGACTGAGACAGCTGGGGGACTCTTGGAATGGTGGTACGACCATGGAGTTCCTCTCGCCTTTCCTGTTGAGAGTGCCTCCTCTTGAGATGCGACGGGAACGCCGGGAATTCTTTCCCGTTGAAAGCAGGCAACGGATCCCTCATCTCGAGCTACGAGGGGGAAACGGGGCTCCTCTGGATGTGGGCGGGACCATCCTGCTTCCTCTCGAGTGGAGACGGGTATGGAAGTGAACTTCTTGAGTTGCAGCAAGGGTGTGAAAGACCCTTTCGAAGTTCCAGAGGTTAGGTGTCATTAGTCTCCAGACGCCTCATCGGAAATAGGCCTCATCTCGCCTGGAAGGGAGAACTTCCTGCTTTTTCTCGAGATGCGGCAGGTGTTCTCGAGTTACGACGGGGACCTCAGGGACCCGCCCTGGTGGCCTCAGGAGAGGCCAGTCCACATGCGAGTTGCTAGGGGGGCCTCGCGGGATTCCTCTCCCGTCGATACCGGGGCCAAAAACCTTGTGTGGAGTCAGGGCCGGAAACGAGGATTCCTCTCAGGGGCTGACATGGATCTTTGGGTACTTCTGGAGTCTCCGCAGGGGAGTCAGGCCTCGTCTCGAGTGGGGGCATGCACGTGCGTTTTCTTTCCAGGCTGTAGCAGCAATGTCACGCTTCCTGTCGCGTGGATCAAAGGATCTGTGGTTTTCCCTCGAGGCTTTCCCACAGGGCTGTCCCACGTGCCACCGTGGTGTGAGTCGATCCTCGGCGTGAAAGATGAGCCAGTGCGGGGCACAGAGGTTCCTCTGGAATGGACTGAGACATCTGGGGGACTCTTGGAATGGTGGTACGACCATGGAGTTCCTCTCGCCTTTCCTGTTGAGAGTGCCTCCTCTTGAGATGCGACGGGAACGCCGGGAATTCTTTCCCGTTGAAAGCAGGGAAAGGATCCCTCATCTCGAGCTACGAGGGGGAAACGGGGCTCCTCTGGATGTGGGCGGGACCATCGTGCTTCCTCTCTAGTGGAGACGGGTATTGCCGGGGTCCAGCCCCGGTGGATCCAGGGAATTCGAAGGGTGGACGGCGTTGGCGTGGAAAGACTTGTTTATTTATTAATATAAGATTAGATTAAGAAACTGTAGTGCAGTAGGAAGATTAAGTGCAGAAAGAGGGCTGAATAGCTTGGTTTACGCGGAAGACCAATAAAATTCCAGACAAGGAATTTGCACCATCTACGTTGGGCCACCAGTGCCCGCTTGAATATCTAAGGGTGCCTCGCCTTAAGCTCCCTTTCTCGCGGATCTTAATAACCAGGGCAAATAAGTAGACCTGGCGAGCCTCCGCGCCCCAGATGGAAATTCAGCCTGAAATTAAAGTAAAGAGCAGAGGGAAGAAAAGGGAGAGAAAAAGAGAGAGAGAGAGAGACACGGGGGGAGCCATATTCCCAAGACACCAGGCCGAGACTAGTCCGAGAAACTGGTCTGAGAATCTGGTCCCGTCCTTTATTGTTCAGAAGGCCTTTTATACTTTTGATAAAACATGGAGATCAATGGGTAACACAAAGTTATGCAGCGTTAGCAGTCCAGACTCTTATCAAAACCAGGCTTTTCTCTCTGCATACCTAATTGTATACACAAGTCTTAGGTAATTTACATCATCTTCCAACCAAAAGGGCCAATTAACATTTTACAGCCTTTTTTCTGATAAGGGTTTGTCAACCACAAGACTTATTTGTGTTGATCTTCCCAAGGTCTGGTGCCACTCTCGGAAAGCACTAAAGAAAGTTACATTCTTAGACAGCAAGGATACAGCAACTTATAACAAGTAGAGGGAGTGCAGTGATTTATAGCAAAAGAGAAGCAATTAACTCAAAAGTCTAGTGTTGCTAACATCAAAACTACTATGTATCTTTTTCTACATCCTGCTTACATTAACATCCTTCCAGGTGCCTAAAAGATAAAGAATAAGGAGGTCTGGCAGCAATCCTTGAGTCAACAGTGAAAACCCTCTACCAATATAATTTTTAACTCTTTAGAAAAGGCTCTGTATCTTTAACATGCTTTTAAGCTTTGTGCCTCCCGCGGTTGGGGGGCTGTAAGCAATTCACAAGCTGTAAGCTTTGTGCCTCTCGCGGTTGGGGGGCTGTAAGCAATTCACAAGCTGTAAGAAGTCTGGGGAACCTGTTAGGCAGACTAGAGAGCTATCAGAGGGGTTTAACTGAAACATCCCTTTCAAATGCAGAAGACTAAAACCCTGAATTGACTTTTTTCCAGAGAATATCAGAAAAGTGGAAAAGCAGAGCACAAAAGCCGGCAGATTTTTGCTGGGGTACATGCTTAGGAATATCCAGAGGGGTCCCTGAAGTCTGAGCACGCCTTGCGTATGTCAGCTTCCTTCCTCATGACCTTGTCACGGGCGGGATTCCTCACACTGGCTTCCGGCAACTCCCCCTTCTTTATTAGTTTTTTAAAAAAATTAGGTGCAGTTCAGTCGCGAGATTCCGAATGCTCTGCCGAAGAGTCCTGACAACACAAGGAAGCACGATTACAAGGAGCAGGATTATGGCACCCACAGCAGCATAGCTAGAGACAGTAGTCAGAAGAGTTTTTCCAGAAATGAAGTCAGAGAAGGTGTGGAAAAAGTCATTGGCTTCTCCTGCGGCGGTAAAATCTAATCGGGAGTGTTCCAAGGTCTGAATCTGATTATGAAGTTTCCCTAAATCTAAACTAATATCTGAGCTGTTCCAGACACCTAAAATATGATTTTTGACCCTCTCCCATTTAAAATCTGTCTCATTTACTTTCAGGGATGTAACACATATCCACCGGTAATCGGCATGACATGAAAGAGCCAATTTCATTTTCAGACTCTGTAATTCATTCCCAATATGCATTACTGCTTCTTCTAAGGCATCAATCCTTATTTCTAGCTTCCTATCTATAATTTCCTGGGTTGCCAGCGTTAGAGAAACATTTTTGGATACGGTGTCAACATATTGGGCAGTATACACTTGTTGAGACAATGATAATGCCGCCACAGTAACAGAAGTAATTGCGGTTATCAAAGCTGATATTCCCAAAACAAGTAAGCCCACAAACCGTCGTGTTCGCATTAAATCTTGTAGCTGTTGCAGTACAGCTAGGCCATGGTTATCATACCAATACGTGGCTACAGTTACAGGTACCATGAGATAGGGCGGACGTTTTAAAACCATGAAAGAGCAAACTTTATATTGAGGAGTTAAACAGGATGAAAGCATACATTGTTCACAAGACACTACATGGGGTCCACCTGTATAATTCAATTGTATGTTAAGTCTTTCAGAATCATTAGTGAAAAGAAAAACATAAGGAGAGGGTAGACAAGCTAAAATAGAGTAAATAGAGGTATTTTTTGGTCGGATTAAAATAATAGGGGCGGTAGCCGCAAGGGCTCTCCAAATTTCTGGCTGCCAAAAGGTTTTACCTCTAGTTATATAAGACAGCATAGGGGGAACAAATTGGTTATGATGCCGTCTGGTGGCAACTAACGGCCAAGAAATTGAATATTCTTTCCAATTATCCAATCTATTGATAAAGTCATCGTCAGACTCAGGGTCTTGACCTGGATTTGGGTTGCTCCAGTCCTGAATCGCACAATTTCTTCCTCCCGGCATATTGTAATCTACTCTCGAATTATAAATACAAGATTTCCAAATCGGATATCCTGAATGATCATCTATAGTTTTCCAAATAACATCTGAGGGAGCAACATCATCACAATTTGGATATTCTGATGGAGTTTTGAGAGACAAAGACTTATAGGGGCCAAGGACCCCAGGCATACGGGCTCGTAATATCCAAGCAGACCGATCCCCTATAGATGCAAATTTAGAGGTTGGGGAATCTGTCATAACTGCTTTTGTGGAGGCTCCAACGCATCCTGTCTTGGTAAAGAAGTCTCCTGTAAGGCCAGGAGGAAAATTAAAGCAGACAGGAAAATCATCTGCTAGTCCTTTAAAGGTATAATTGAAATTAATAGGGTATTGGTCTTTTGTATAGGAAGTATAAGATCCTCCCAAAAGGCGAGGCTGGTCTGTACTAACTCGTATGGGGTCACTGTTCCAAGTAACAACTTGGAAAGTTGGAGGATCCGGGAGAAACGCCCAATATTTGGTTGGAATGGGAGCAGCGCTTACCTGGCAAGAGAGCAAGGCAAGCATGGCAATAAACACCTTTTCAGGAGAGACTGACGATCCCTGTAGGGTAGCTATCCCCTGTGCCTGGCGACAGAGAGCTTTAATCTGTCCCCAGGTGGGCAAGGAGGCTTGTTGGGTTGACTGAGCTGGGCGTCCTAATGGATTCCTGCGAGGCAAAAAATCAGGGGGTGCAATATCCTGTATCTGAAGTCGTGACATCTGTCCAGTGGGTGGCTCCGATCCGCGCCTATCCGGGATCTCCAATGTCAGCTGTCCTGGGGTCAGCGGCGTTTCCCGTGCTGGCGGAGGGAGCGGGGGAAGAGGGAGTTTCTTCCTTTTTAGAGATCGCGGTGGCGGGGGATTCTGGTATCCGGGGAGCTGAGACATGGCGAATTAGTCTGTCTGGAACCCAAATCGGAGCGTCCGCGTCCTGTGGAAAAACACAAGCATACCCTCGCCCATTGGTTAATAAGGGGTCAGGACCTTTCCATTGTCCGGAAAGAAGGTCCCTCCATTTTACTAATGGTTTTGCATTCAATTGCTCTGGGCACCAATGGCGAAGCATTGCAGTGTTTCCGGATGAATCAGCATTTAAGTTATTTATTACGAAAAGAGCATGTTGCAAAATCTGATGGGGGGAACTATATTTAAATTCCCCTTCTTTTAGTTTTTGAATATGGATTTTCAGTGTTTGATGTGCTCTTTCCACAATGGCTTGTCCTTGTGGGTTATAAGGGATGCCGGTGTTATGTTTAATTTGAAATCTTGTACAGAATTGCTGAAAAGATTTAGAAGTGTAAGCAGGAGCATTATCAGTTTTTAAAGCTTTTGGCAAGCCCAGATAGGAAAAGCATGTAAAAAGATGTTGTATTACATCTTTAACTGCTTCCCCTGTACGAGCAGTGGCAATAATAACATGAGAGAAGGTATCTACAGTTACATGAACAAAAGACAGTTTTCCAAATGAAGAGACATGGGTTACATCCATTTGCCAGAGTGCATTAGGTTTGAGACCGCGAGGGTTAACTCCCAGAGGCAAAGCATTCACGGTAGTAGGACAATGTGAACAAGAACGAACAATCTCTCGGGCAGATTCTCGAGGAATTTGAAACTGGTATCGTAAGGCAGTGGCATTTTGGTGATGAAGTGAGTGAGAAGCTCGAGCTTCTTCAAAAACAGAAGCCACTGAAATCCTGGTTAACGAATCTGCCAATTCATTGAGAGCATTTAAAGGGCCAGGCAGGCCGGAATGAGCCCGAATGTGGCCGATAAAGAACGCCCGATTTCTTTTCCATATTTGCTGCTGCAGTTTAGTTAACAAATGGAAGATAGCAGTTTTGTTTTCAGGCAAAACTGCAGTCTCAATGTGTGGAAACAGCCTGACCACATACTGAGAGTCAGAATAAAGGTTAAATTCTTTCTCCGCAAACATAACAAAGGCCTCAATAACAGCTGTGATTTCAGCCCTTTGAGCTGAAGTTTCTTGTGTTTCCAAAAGTTTTTGATGATCTCTTGTGACTATAGAGGCTCTACCGTTAGCCGATCCATCAGTAAAGACTACCTGAGCATCTGAAATAGGGAACTGTTTACACCGGACAGGAAAAATAACTGGATGGTTAGACATAAAATTTAGTAAAACATGCGAGGGTAAATGATGCAAAATTTGACCACAGTAATTCCCTATGGCAATCTGCCAGTCTTCATCAAACATTAAAAGAGCATCAAGCTGCTCCTTATTATATGGAATTACAATCTCTGATGGCTCTTTACCAAACAATTCAATGCTCCGCTTCCTTCCTTTTAGCATTAATGTGGCAATTAAACCAGGATAAGAAGCCACGACTTTTTTAGCTTGGGTAGGAAGATGGATCCATTCTAAAGGGCCGCGTTGCCACAGAACTCCCGTAGGCGCCGTTGGAGTAGCTAGGCAAAGGAACTGCCACGTCATCGTCAAATCAATTCTTTTTACATAGCTATTTGATAAGGCTGCTTCTACTTTGCCTAGGGCTTCTTGAGCCTCAGCTGTTAATTGTCTTTTTGAGGTTGGATCAGGATCCCCGCGTAAAGTGTTAAAAAGAGGTTTTAATTCGGCAGTGGTTAATTTTAAATATGGTCTAATCCAATTAATATCACCTAAGAGTTTTTGATAATCATTTAAAGTAATAAGATGGTCTTTTCTCAATTGCAGCGGGGTATGAGTCACCGTTTCCGAATTTATGACTCTTCCTAAGTAAGTTATGGGCGGATTGATTTGAATTTTTTCTGGGGCAATTTTTAGGCCTCTGTCTGTCAATGCCTGGGTCAGGTCCTGGAGCACAGTCTGCAGGTGAACTCTATCAGGATGAGCTATTAAAATATCATCCATATAGTGAATCATATACACGTGTTCATATTTAGCCCTAGTATCTTCTAGAGCGGCATTAACAAATTTTTGGCATAAAGTAGGGCTATTTTTCATTCCCTGAGGCAGAACCTTCCACTGAAACCGTAAATAAGGCTGTTTAAGATTTTCTGATGGCAGACTAAAGGCAAATCGCTTTTTATCCTCAGGATTTAAGGGAATAGTGAAAAAACAATCTTGTAAATCAATAACAATTATATTATATCCCTCTGGAACGGCTACTGGGGAAGGGAGCCCAGGCTGTAAGGCCCCCATGTCCTCCATGGTGGCATTAATAGCTCTCAAATCCTGTAAAAGTCGCCATTTACCAGATTTTTTCTTAATGACAAAAATAGGAGTGTTCCAGGGGCTATTGGAGGGCTCAATATGTCCCAATTCTAATTGTTCAAAGATTAATGCTTTAGCTGCCAATAATTTTTCCTTATGCAGAGGCCACTGTTCTACCCACACCGGATCTTGAGATTTCCATGTGATGGGGTCGGCAGCAAAAACAATGGCCTCAATTATAAATTTGGATATCCCAATCCAGCACGTAGCTTGCGAGGAGTTGGGCAAATTGGCTCAATTATTCCTGTCTGTTGTTTACCCAATCCTTTTGATGGATCATAGCCCATCTGCAACATCTGAGAGGTCACTTTATCATCAGGGCTAAAAAGTAACACTCCCATTTGAGATAGCACGTCCCTCCCCCACAGGGTAAGGGGGAGCGAAGGAACGACATAAGGTTGGAAAGTTCCACGGGTATCCTCAAATTGCCAATCTAAAATTTTTGCACTTTTGGCTATTGTGGGGGCTCTTCCTATCCCCACCAAGTTATTTTCAGTAGTATGTGTGGGCCAGGAGCTGGGCCAGTCTTTTCCTGAAATGCAAGAAACATCTGCTCCTGTGTCTAATAACCCCACAATAGACTTGCCATTAATCAGGATAGTCTTCATAGGACGTTTCTGAGTAATTTCTGTTATCCAAAAAACCATATCACTAGACCCAAATCCTTTATCCTGCCTTTCATTTTGAGTAGCTGTGCGCCCAATTGCAGTGTGGTAAGGCAAAAGCAAAAGTTGGGCTATTCTTTGTCCCTGATGTATTTGGAAAGTTTTAGTTGGGGGTGAAATCATTATCTGGATTTCTCCTGTATAATCTGAGTCAATTACTCCAGGGATGATTGTGAGACCTTGCATAGCTAAGGAACTTCTGCCTAGTATAATTCCTACTAAACCTGTTGGTAATGGGCCTTTAACTCCTGTAGGTATTTTTACAGTGGGGCTATCTGGTGTTAATATTGCTGAGGTGGTGGAACTGAGGTCCAGTCCTGCGCTGCCTGGGGTTGCTCTGATGAGTTCTGCGATGGGACGAAGGGAATGAATGGGTTCAGTGAGGCTGCCCCAATTGTTGTCGGGGCCTGAGGCTGGCCCCTCAATCCGTTTCCCGACTGCTGGTCGGGGCCCAAAAAGGCTCCATTTCTATGGAATTGTGACCTACATTCTTTTGCCCAGTGATATCCTTTTTGACAACGAGGGCAGAGAGATCTAGGGAGATTAGTAGGCACAGCCGGGGAGGGAGAATTCGGCAGAGAAGAACCGGCTGCTTTTTGGGGACAAGCTCGCATAAGGTGCCCTTCCCGTCCGCAAGAGAAGCAGGCCTTGGATAAACCAATATTCTGGCCTGGACTACTGGAATGACTCTTTGACGGGTTATTTCTATTTGTAAAAAAGGACTGTACTGCCTGCTGGTAAGAATTTCCCTTTATGGCTGCAGCTATGGCAACGCCCTGCATCATCGCTGGTCCTACATCTGCACATTGCCTGATATAATCTATTATTTCCCCAGTTTTTTTAATAGGACGTAAAATGGCCTGGCAGGTAGAATTAGCATTTTCAAATGCCAGTTGTTTTATCAATATACTAGCTGCCTCAGTGTTGGAAATTACTCTGTTGACTGCCTCTGCAAGTCTTGATATAAAGTCTTCATATGGCTCTTCTGGTTTTTGTTTAACATTTGAGAAGGAAGAGGTAGATTCTTTCCCTTCAGGCAACAAACGCCAAGCCCCAAGGGCGCAGGCGGTTACTTGATCTAAAGTGGTTTTATCTAATCCCATTTGATCTCTAAGTGTTCCAAAATCATTAGTCCCTGCCAACATATTTTTTATAATATATCTTGGGCCATATTTTTGGTTAGCATCAGCCTGTTTTTGGGCTAGATCTTCATATTCAGTTCTCCAAAGTACATATTGACCTCCAGACAGACAAGCTTTAGTGACTGTCTTCCAGTCATGGGGTGTCATCCATCTGCCCGCTAAAGCTTCCACCAATGATACAGTGTACGGGGCTTTAGGCCCATACAAAGCACAAGCCTGTTTGAGTTCTTTAATCATTTTCATTGGAATGGGTTCCCAGTGGGGGGCTGTTCTCCAACCACTTCCACCAAATATTATGGGGAAACAAGCCTCAAGGTGGGGATCAAGTTCATCATCTGGGCTAGAGAAAACTCTTCTTCGGGGAGCTTCTAGTGGAGGCCCCTCACCCTTATAGGGAGGGGGGGGCAAGGGGTGTCCTATGTCACTTTCTTCGTACTTTGGGAATTTTTTATCCGTTCTGTGTTTAGGTCTTACGGATGTTTTATCTGGGGAATCTGGCCTTAAACTCTCAGGTGCATATAATCTGATGGGGGACATTTGTCTTGAGCCTCTGGAAGCAGAAGGCTTAATTAAGGAAATTTCTCTTGAATTTGTGGAAGCAGGTGGTCTGGTTGGGGAAGTTTTTATTAAGCTCTTTGGAGCAGATAATCTAATTGGAGAAGTTTCTCTTAAACTCCTTGGAGCATCTTTATTTAATAAAGACCAGTCCTCATCAGAATGATCTTGACTTACTTCCTCTTCCAAATCTTCCTCATCTGAAAGCTGCTCTTTTTTGTCATCTCTATCTATTACCTTTTCTTGGGCAGTCATTGCAGCTATCATTTGACTCAACTGCCGATAGTTAGGTGTAGCCTCCTTTTCATCACTCTCCTCTTCGATAGATACCTTTTTCTCTGCACTTTCCTCTTTAAGATGTACCTTTTCAGATTCAGGGGCAGGGTCTAGAGCGTCCCTAATTATATTCCATAAGGAAAAGGCGTCAGTAGGCACCTTTTGTGAGCCATGTTCAGCATGGTAAGTTTTTAGTTGTTTTCCTACTCTCTCCCAGGTGTCTAAGTTAACAGTGCCTTCTTCTGGAAACCAGGGACACTGTTCTTGTACAAAGGAAAAAAATGAATGAATATTGGATTTTTTAACTTTAATTCCTCGTTTAGTTAGTAACTGCAAGATTACTCCTGTAAAAAGCTGTCTTTCTTTTGATTCACTGTTACCCATGTCAGAAAATTAAGTCTTATAGAAAAGTCTACCTCAACAAAAAGGTTTTACCTTTGGCGAGGGGGGTTTTGTTTTCAACCCTAAGATAGCAGGTTTCTTTTCAACCTCTAGAGCACCAGGTTTCTCTTAAACCCTTGAACACTTCCCACTCCTCCTCACCCTGTCTATCCTACAGGGGGGTCCGCGGCACCCTGAGTGGGGTCCTAGCCGTCCCGAACACTCAACACTGGGGGAGTACCTGAAAGTACTCCGGGGGGAGTGATTAAGTCACTCCGGGGGGGAGCAACAGAGAGTGCTCCGGGGGGAGCAACAGAGAGTGCTCCGGGGGGAGCTACAGAGAGTGCTCCGGGGGGAGCTTTTGCTCCGAGGAACCTACCTTCGAATAGCCTGTTCCGGGCGCCACTTGCCGGGGTCCAGCCCCGGTGGATCCAGGGAATTCGAAGGGTGGACGGCGTTGGCGTGGAAAGACTTGTTTATTTATTAATATAAGATTAGATTAAGAAACTGTAGTGCAGTAGGAAGATTAAGTGGAGAAAGAGGGCTGAATAGCTTGGTTTACGCGGAAGACCAATAAAATTCCAGACAAGGAATTTGCACCATCTACGTTGGGCCACCGGTGCCCGCTTGAATATCTAAGGGTGCCTCGCCTTAAGCTCCCTTTCTCGCGGATCTTAATAACCAGGGCAAATAAGTAGACCTGGCGAGCCTCCGCGCCCCAGATGGAAATTCAGCCTGAAATTAAAGTAAAGAGCAGAGGGAAGAAAAGGGAGAGAAAAAGAGAGAGAGAGAGAGACAGGGGGGGAGCCAGATTCCCAAGAAACCAGGCCGAGACTAGTCCGAGAAACTGGTCTGAGAATCTGGTCCCGTCCTTTATTGTTCAGAAGGCCTTTTATACTTTTGATAAAACATGGAGATCAATGGGTAACACAAAGTTATGCAGCGTTAGCAGTCCAGACTCTTATCAAAACCAGGCTTTTCTCTCTGCATACCTAATTGTATACACAAGTCTTAGGTAATTTACATCATCTTCCAACCAAAAGGGCCAATTAACATTTTACAGCCTTTTTTCTGATAAGGGTTTGTCAACCACAAGACTTATTTGTGTTGATCTTCCCAAGGTCTGGTGCCACTCTCGGAAAGCACTAAAGAAAGTTACATTCTTAGACAGCAAGGATACAGCAACTTATAACAAGTAGAGGGAGTGCAGTGATTTATAGCAAAAGAGAAGCAATTAACTCAAAAGTCTAGTGTTGCTAACATCAAAACTACTATGTATCTTTTTCTACATCCTGCTTACATTAACATCCTTCCAGGTGCCTAAAAGATAAAGAATAAGGAGGTCTGGCAGCAATCCTTGAGTCAACAGTGAAAACCCTCTACCAATATAATTTTTAACTCTTTAGAAAAGGCTCTGTATCTTTAAGATGCTTTTAAGCTTTGTGCCTCCCGCGGTTGGGGGGCTGTAAGCAATTCACAAGCTGTAAGCTTTGTGCCTCTCGCGGTTGGGGGGCTGTAAGCAATTCACAAGCTGTAAGAGGTCTGGGGAACCTGTTAGGCAGACTAGAGAGCTATCAGAGGGGTTTAACTGAAACATCCCTTTCAAATGCAGAAGACTAAAACCCTGAATTGACTTTTTTCCAGAGAATATCAGAAAAGTGGAAAAGCAGAGCACAAAAGCCAGCAGATTTTTGCTGGGGTACATGCTTAGGAATATCCAGAGGGGTCCCTGAAGTCTGAGCACGCCTTGCGTATGTCAGCTTCCTTCCTCATGACCTTGTCACGGGCGGGATTCCTCACACTGGCTTCCGGCAGGGTATGGTGGTGAACTTCTTGAGTTGCAGCAAGGCTGTGAAAGACCCTTTCGAAGTTCCAGAGGTAAGGTGTCATTAGTCTCCAGACGCCTCATCGGAAATAGGCCTCATCTCGCCTGGAAGGGAGAACTTCCTGGATTTTCTCGAGTTGCGGCAGGTTTTCTCGAGTTACGACGGGGACCTCAGGGACCCGCCCTGGTGGCCTCAGGAGAGGCCAGTCCCTATGCGTGTTGCTAGGGGGCCCCTCGGGATTCCTCTCCCGTCGATACCGGGGCCAAAAACCTTGTGTGGAGACAGGGCTGGAACCGAGGATTCCTCTCAGGGACTGATATGGATCTTTGGGTACTTCTGGAGTCTCGCCAGGGGAGACAGGCCTCGTCTCGTGTGGGGGCATGCACGTGCACTTTCCTTCCAGGCTGTAGCAGCAATGTCACGCTTCACGTCGCGTGGATCAAAGGATCTGCGGTTTTCCCTCGAGGCTTTCCCTCGAGGCTTTCCCACAGGGCTGTCCCACGTGACACCGTGGTGTGAGTCGATTCTCGGCGTGAAAAATGAGCCAGTGCAGGGCAAAGAGGTTCCTCTGGAATGGACTGAGACATCTGGGGGACTCTTGGAATGGTGGTACGACCATGGAGTTCCTCTCGCCTTTCCTGTTGAGAGTGCCTCCTCTTGAGATGCGACGGGAACGCCGGGAATTCTTTCCCGTTGAAAGGAGGGAAAGGATCCCTCATCTCGAGCTACGAGGGGGAAACGGGGCTCCTCTGGATGTGGGCGGGACCATCGTGCTTTCTCTCGAGTGGAGACGGGTATGGCGGTGAACTTCTTGAGTTGCAGCAAGGGTGTGAAAGACCCTTTCGAAGTTCCAGAGGTTAGGTGTCATTAGTCTCCAGACGCCTCATCGGAAAAAGGCCTCATCTCGCCTGGAAGGGAGAACTTCCTGGATTTTCTCGAGTTGCGGCAGGTGTTCTCGAGTTACGACGGGGACCTCAGGGACCCGCCCTGGTGGCCTCAGGAGAGGCCAGTCCCCATGCGAGTTGCTAGGGGGCCTCTCGGGATTCCTCTCCCGTCGATACCGGGGCCAAAAAGCTTGTGTGGAGTCAGGGCCGGAACCGAGGATTCCTCTCAGGGGCTGACATGGATCTTTGGATACTTCTGGAGTCTCCCCAGGGGAGTCAGGCCTCGTCTCGAGTGGGGGCATGCACGTGCGCTTTCCTTCCAGGCTGTAGCAGCAATGTCACGCTTCCCGTCGCGTGGATCAAAGGATCTGTGGTTTTCCCTCGAGGCTTTCCCTCGAGGCTTTCCCACAGGGCTGTCCGACGTGCCACCGTGGTGTGAGTCGATCCTCGGCGTGAAAGATGAGCCAGTGCAGGGCAAAGAGGTTCCTCTGGAATGGACTGAGACATCTGGGGGACTCTTGGAATGGTGGTACGACCATGGAGTTCCTCTCGCCTTTCCTGTTGAGAGTGCCTCCTCTTGAGATGCGACGGGAACGCCGGGAATTCTTTCCCGTTGAAAGCAGGAAAAGGATCCCTCATCTCGAGCTACGAGGGGGAAACGGGGCTCCTCTGGATGTGGGCGGGACCATCGTGCTTCCTCTCGAGTGGACACGGGTATGGCGGTGAACTTCTTGAGTTGCAGCAAGGGTGTGAAAGACCCTTTCGAAGTTCCAGAGGTTAGGTGTCATTAGTCTCCAGACGCCTCATCGGAAATAGGCCTCATCTCGCCTGGAAGGGAGAACTTCCTGGATTTTCTCGAGTTGCGGCAGGTGTTCTCGAGTTACGACGGGGACCTCAGGGACCCGCCCTGGTGGCCTCAGGAGAGGCCAGTCCCCATGCGAGTTGCTAGGGGGCCTCTCGGGATTCCTCTCCCGTCGATACCGGGGCCAAAAACCTTGTGTGGAGTCAGGGCCGGAACCGAGGATTCCTCTCAGGGGCTGACATGGATCTTTGGGTACTTCTGGAGTCTCCCCAGGGGAGTCAGGCCTCGTCTCGAGTGGGGCCATGCACGTGCACTTTCCTTCCAGGCTGTAGCAGCAATGTCACGCTTCCCGTCGCGTGGATCAAAGGATCTGTGGTTTTCCCTCGAGGCTTTCCCACAGGGCTGTCCCACGTGCCACCGTGGTGTGAGTCGATCCTCGGCGTGAAAGATGAGCCAGTGCAGGGCAAAGAGGTTCCTCTGGAATGGACTGAGACATCTGGGGGACTCTTGGAATGGTGGTACGACCATGGAGTTCCTCTCGCCTTTCCTGTTGAGAGTGCCTCCTCTTGAGATGCGACGGGAACGCCGGGAATTCTTTCCCGTTGAAAGCAGGGAAAGGATCCCTCATCTCGAGCTACGAGGGGGAAACGGGGCTCCTCTGGATGTGGGCGGGACCATCGTGCTTCCTCTCGAGTGGAGACGGGTATGGCGGTGATCTTCTTGAGTTGCAGCAAGGGTGTGAAAGACCCTTTCGAAGTTCCAGAGGTTAGGTGTCATTAGTCTCCAGACGCCTCATCGGAAATAGGCCTCATCTCGCCTGGAAGGGAGAACTTCCTGGATATTCTCGAGTTGCGGCAGGTGTTCTCGAGTTACGACGGGGACCTCAGGGACCCGCCCTGGTGGCCTCAGGAGAGGTCAGTCCCCATGCGAGTTGCTAGGGGGCCTCTCGGGATTCCTCTCCCGTCGATACCGGGGCCAAAAACCTTGTGTGGAGTCAGGGCCGGAACCGAGGATTCCTCTCAGGGGCTGACATGGATCTTTGGGTACTTCTGGAGTCTCCCCAGGGGAGTCAGGCCTCGTCTCAAGTGGGGGCATGCACGTGCGCTTTCCTTCCAGGCTGTAGCAGCAATGTCACGCTTCCCGTCGCGTGGATCAAAGGATCTGTGGTTTTCCCTCGAGGCTTTCCCTCGAGGCTTTCCCACAGGGCTGTCCCACGTGCCACCGTGGTGTGAGTCGATCCTCGGCGTGAAAGATGAGCCAGTGCAGGGCAAAGAGCTTCCTCTGGAATGGACTGAGACATCTGGGGGACTCTTGGAATGGTGGTACGACCATGGAGTTCCTCTCGCCTTTCCTGTTGAGAGTGCCTCCTCTTGAGATGCGACGGGAACGCCGGGAATTCTTTCCCGTTGAAAGCAGGGAAAGGATCCCTCATCTCGAGCTACGAAGGGGAAACGGGGCTCCTCTGGATGTGGGCAGGACCATCGTGCTTCCTCTCGAGTGGAGACGGGTATGGCGGTGAACTTCTTGAGTTGCAGCAAGGGTGTGAAAGACCCTTTCGAAGTTCCAGAGGTTAGGTGTCATTAGTCTCCAGACGCCTCATCGGAAATAGGCCTCATCTCGCCTGGAAGGGAGAACTTCCTGGATTTTCTCGAGTTGCGGCAGGAGTTCTCGAGTTACGACGGGGACCTCAGGGACCCGCCCTGGTGGCCTCAGGAGAGGCCAGTCCCAATGCGAGTTGCTAGGGGGCCTCTCGGGATTCCTCTCCCGTCGATACCGGGGCCAAAAACCTTGTGTGGAGTCAGGGCCGGAACCGAGGATTCCTCTCAGGGGCTGACATGGATCTTTGGGTACTTCTGGAGTCTCCCCAGGGGAGTCAGGCCTCGTCTCGAGTGGGGGCATGCACGTGCACTTTCCTTCCAGGCTGTAGCAGCAATGTCACGCTTCCCGTCGCGTGGTTCAAAGGATCTGTGGTTTTCCCTCGAGGCTTTCCCACAGGGCTGTCCCACGTGCCACCGTGGTGTGAGTCGATCCTCGGCGTGAAAGATGAGCCAGTGCAGGGCAAAGAGGTTCCTCTGGAATGGACTGAGACATCTGGGGGACTCTTGGAATGGTGGTACGACCATGGAGTTCCTCTCGCCTTTCCTGTTGAGAGTGCCTCCTCTTGAGTTGCGACGGGAACGCCGGGAATTCTTTCCCGTTGAAAGCAGGGAAAGGATCCCTCATCTCGAGCTACGAGGGGGAAACGGGGCTCCTCTGGATGTGGGCGGGACCATCGTGCTTCCTCTCTAGT
The DNA here is from genome assembly GCF_032405125.1 of Capricornis sumatraensis. Lineage (NCBI taxonomy): Eukaryota > Metazoa > Chordata > Mammalia > Artiodactyla > Bovidae > Capricornis > Capricornis sumatraensis. The sequence goes on from NW_027184612.1 coordinate 7,604,976, forward strand.
GGAGACGGGTATGGCGGTGAACTTCTTGAGTTGCAGCAAGTGTGTGAAGACCCTTTCGAAGTTCCAGAGGTTAGGTGTCATTAGTCTCCAGAGGCCTCATCGGAAATAGGCCTCATCTCGCCTGGAAGGGAGAACTTCCTGGATTTTCTCGAGTTGCGGCAGGTGTTCTCGAGTTACGACGGGGATCTCAGGGACCCGTCCTGGTGGCCTCAGGAGAGGCCAGTCCCCATGCGAGTTGTTAGGGGGCCTCTCGGGATTCCTCTCCCGTCGATACCGGGGCCAAAAACCTTGTATGGAGTCAGGGCCGGAACCGAGGATTCCTCTCAGGGGCTGACATGGATCTTTGGGTACTTCTGGAGTCTCCCCAGGGGAGTCAGGCCTCGTCTCGAGTGGGGGCATGCACGTGCGCTTTCCTTCCAGGCTGTAGCAGCAATGTCACGCTTCCCGTCGCGTGGATCAAAGGATCTGTGGTTTTCCCTCGAGGCTTTCCCTCGAGGCTTTCCCACAGGGCTGTCGCACGTGCCACCGTGTTGTGAGTCGATCCTCGGCGTGAAAGATGAGCCAGTGCAGGGCAAAGAGGTTCCTCTGGAATGGACTGAGACATCTGGGGGACTCTTGGAATGGTGGTACGACCATGGAGTTCCTCTCGCCTTTCCTGTTGAGAGTGCCTCCTCTTGAGATGCGACGGGAACGCCCGGAATACTTTCCCGTTGAAAGCAGGGAAAGGATCCCTCATCTCGAGCTACGAGGGGGAAACGGGGCTCCTCTGGATGTGGGCGGGACCATCGTGCTTCCTCTCGAGTGGAGACGGGTATGGCGGTGAACTTCTTGAGTTGAAGCAAGGGTGTGAAAGACCCTTTCGAAGTTCCAGAGGTTTGGTGTCATTAGTCTCCAGAGGCCTTATCGGAAATAGGCCTCATCTCGCCTGGAAGGGAGAACTTCCTGGATTTTCTCGAGTTGCGGCAGGTGTTCTCGAGTTACGACGGGGACCTCAGGGACCCGCCCTGGTGGCCTCAGGAGAGGCCAGTCCCCATGCGAGTTGCTAGGGGGCCTCTCGGGATTCCTCTCCCGTCGATACCGGGGCCAAAAAGCTTGTGTGGAGTCAGGGCCGGAACCGAGGATTCCTCTCAGGGGCTGACATGGATCTTTGGGTACTTCTGGAGTCTCCCCAGGGGAGTCAGGCCTCGTCTCGAGTGGGGGCATGCACGTGCGCTTTCCTTCCAGGCTGTAGCAGCAATGTCACGCTTCCCGTCGCGTGGATCAAAGGATCTGTGGTTTTCCCTCGAGGCTTTCCCTCGAGGCTTTCCCACAGGGCTGTCCCACGTGCCACCGTGGTGTGAGTCGATCTTCGGCGTGAAAGATGAGCCAGTGCAGGGCAAAGAGGTTCCTCTGGAATGGACTGAGACATCTGGGGGACTCTTGGAATGGTGGTACGACCATGGAGTTCCTCTCGCCTTTCCTGTTGAGAGTGCCTCCTCTTGAGATGCGACGGGAACGCCGGGAATTCTTTCCCGTTGAAACGAGGGAAAGGATCCCGCATCTCGAGCTACGAGGGGGAAACGGGGCTCCTCTGGATGTGGGCGGGACCATCGTGCTTCCTCTCGAGTGGAGACGGGTATGGCGGTGAACTTCTTGAGTTGCAGCAAGGGTGTGAAAGACCCTTTCGAAGTTCCAGAGGTTCGGTGTCATTAGTCTCCAGAGGCCTCATCGGAAATAGGCCTCATCTCGCCTGGAAGGGAGAACTTCCTGGATTTTCTCGAGTTGCGGCAGGTGTTCTCGAATTACGACGGGGACCTCAGGGACCCGCCCTGGTGGCCTCCGGAGAGGCCAGTCCCCATGCGAGTTGCTAGGGGGCCTCTCGGGATTCCTCTCCCGTCGATACCGGGGCCAAAAACCTTGTGTGGAGTCAGGGCCGTAACCGAGGATTCCTCTCAGGGGCTGACATGGATCTTTGGGTACTTCTGGAGTCACCCCAGTGGAGTCAGGCCTCGTCTCGAGTAGGGGCATGCACGTGCGCTTTCCTTTCAGGCTGTAGCAGCAATGTCACGCTTCCCGTCACGTGGATCAAAGGATCTGTGGTTTTCCCTCGAGGCTTTCCCTCGAGGCTTTCCCACAGGGCTGTCCCACGTGCCACCGTGGTGTGAGTCGATCCTCGGCGTGAAAGATGAGCCAGTGCAGGGCAAAGAGGTTCCTCTGGAATGGACTGACACATCTGGGGGACTCTTGGAAAGGTGGTACGACCATGGAGTTCCTCTCGCCTTTCCTGTTGAGAGTGCCTCCTCTTGAGATGCGACGGGAACGCCGGGAATTCTTTCCCGTTGAAAGCAGGGAAAGGATCCCTCATCTCGAGCTACGAGGGGGAAACGGGGCTCCTCTGGATGTGGGCGGGACCATCGTGCTTCCTCTCTAGTGGAGACGGGTATGGCGGTGAACTTCTTGAGTTGCAGCAAGGGTGTGAAAGACCCTTTCGAAGTTCCAGAGGTTAGGTGTCATTAGTCTCCAGAGGCCTCATCGGAAATAGGCCTCATCTCGCCTGGAAGGGAGAACTTCCTGGATTTTCTCGAGTTGCGGCAGGTGTTCTCGAGTTACGACGGGGACCTCAGGGACCCGCCCTGGTGGCCTCAGGAGAGGCCAGTCCCTAGGCGAGATGCTAGGGGGCCTCTCGGGATTCCTCTCCCGTTGATACCGGGGCCAAAAACCTTGTGTGGAGTCAAGGCCGGAACCGAGGATTCCTCTCAGGGGCTGACATGGATATTTGGGTACTTGTGGAGTCTCCCCAGGGGAGTCAGGCCTCGTCTCGAGTGGGGGCATGCACGTGCGCTTTCCTTCCAAGCTGTAGCAGCAATGTCACGCTTCCCGTCACGTGGATCAAAGGATCTGTGGTTTTCCCTCGAGGCTTTCCCTCGAGCCTTTCCCACAGGGCTGTCCCACGTGCCACCGTGGTGTGAGTCGATCCTCGGCGTGAAAGATGAGCCAGTGCAGGGCAAAGAGGTTCCTCTGGAATGGACTGAGACATCTGGGGGACTCTTGGAATGGTGGTACGACCATGGAGTTCCTCTCGCGTTTCCTGTTGAGAGTGCCTCCTCTTCAGATGCGACGGGAACGCCGGGAATTTTTTGCCGTTGAAAGCAGGGAAAGGATCTCTCATCTCGAGCTACGAGGGGGAAACGGGGCTCCTCTGGATGTGGGCGGGCCCATCGTGCTTCCTCTCGAGTGGAGACGGATATGGCGGTGAACTTCTTGAGTTGCAGCAAGGGTGTGAAAGACCCTTTCGAAGTTCCAGAGGTTAGGTGTCATTAGTCTCCAGAGGCCTCATCGGAAATAGGCCTCATCTCGCCTGGAAGGGAGAACTTCCTGGATTTTCTCGAGTTGCGGCAGGTGTTCTCGAGTTACGACGGGGACCTCAGGGACCCGCCCTGGTGGCCTCAGGAGAGGCCAGTCCCCATGCGAGTTGCTAGGGGGCCTCTCGGGATTCCTCTCCCGTCGATACCGGGGCCAAAAAGCTTGTGTGGAGTCAAGGCTGGAACCGAGGATTCCTCTCAGGGGCTGACATGGATCTTTGGGTACTTCCGGAGTCTCCCCAGGGGAGTCAGGCCTCGTCTCGAGTGGGGGCATGCACGTGCGCTTTCCTTCCAGGCTGTAGCAGCAATGTCACGCTTCCCGTCGCGTGGATCAAAGGATCTGTGGTTTTCCCTCGAGGCTTTCCCTCGAGGCTTTCCCACAGGGCTGTCCCACGTGCCACCGTGTTGTGAGTCGATCCTCGGCGTGAAAGATGAGCCAGTGCAGGGCAAAGAGGTTCCTCTGGAATGGACTGAGACATCTGGGGGACTCTTGGAATGGTGGTACGACCATGGAGTTCCTCTCGCCTTTCCTGTTGAGAGTGCCTCCTCTTGAGATGCGACTGGAACGCCGGGAATTCTTTCCCGTTGAAACCAGGGAACGGATCCCTCATCTCGAGCTACGAGGGGGAAACGGGGCTCCTCTGGATGTGGGCGGGACCATCGTGCTTCCTCTCGAGTGGAGACGGGTATGGCGGTGAACTTCTTGAGTTGCAGCAAGGTGTGAAAGACCCTTTCGAAGTTCCAGAGGTTAGGTGTCATTAGTCTCCAGAGGCCTCATCGGAAATAGGCCTCATCTCGCCTGGAAGGGAGAACTTCCTGGATTTTCTCGAGTTGCGGCAGGTGTTCTCGAATTACGACGGGGACCTCAGGGACCCGCCCTGGTGGCCTCAGGAGAGGCCAGTCCCCATGCGAGTTGCTAGGGGCCCTCTCGGGATTCCTCTCCCGTCGATACCGGGGCCAAAAACCTTGTGTGGAGTCAGGGCCGGAACCGAGGATTCCTCTCAGGGGCTGACATGGATCTTTGGGTACTTCTGGAGTCTCCCCAGTGGAGTCAGGCCTCGTCTCGAGTGGGGGCATGCACGTGCGCTTTCCTTCCAGGCTGTAGCAGCAATGTCACGCTTCCCGTCGCGTGGATCAAAGGATCTGTGGTTTTCCCTCGAGGCTTTCCCTCGAGGCTTTCCCACAGGGCTGTCCCACGTGCCACCGTGGTGTGAGTCGATCCTCGGCGTGAAAGATGAGCCAGTGCAGGGCAAAGAGCTTCCTCTGGAATGGACTGAGACATCTGGGGGACTCTTGGAATGGTGGTACGACCATGGAGTTCCTCTCGCCTTTCCTGTTGAGAGTGCCTCCTCTTGAGATGCGACGGGAACGCCGGGAATTCTTTCCCGTTGAAAGCAGGGAAAGGATCCCTCATCTCGAGCTACGAGGGGGAAACGGGGCTCCTCTGGATGTGGGCAGGACCATCGTGCTTCCTCTCGAGTGGAGACGGGTATGGCGGTGAACTTCTTGAGTTGCAGCAAGGGTGTGAAAGACCCTTTCGAAGTTCCAGAGGTTAGGTGTCATTAGTCTCCAGACGCCTCATCGGAAATAGGCCTCATCTCGCCTGGAAGGGAGAACTTCCTGGATTTTCTCGAGTTGCGGCAGGAGTTCTCGAGTTACGACGGGGACATCAGGGACCCGCCCTGGTGGCCTCAGGAGAGGCCAGTCCCCATGCGAGTTGCTAGGGGGCCTCTCGGGATTCCTCTCCCGTCGATACCGGGGCCAAAAACCTTGTGTGGAGACAGGGCCGGAACCGAGGATTCCTCTCAGGGGCTGACATGGATCTTTGGGTACTTCTGGAGTCTCCCCAGGGGAGTCAGGCCTCGTCTCGAGTGGGGGCATGCACGTGCACTTTCCTTCCAGGCTGTAGCAGCAATGTCACGCTTCCCGTCGCGTGGTTCAAAGGATCTGTGGTTTTCCCTCGAGGCTTTCCCACAGGGCTGTCCCACGTGCCACCGTGGTGTGAGTCGATCCTCGGCGTGAAAGATGAGCCAGTGCAGGGCAAAGAGGTTCCTCTGGAATGTACTGAGACATCTGGGGGACTCTTGGAATGGTGGTACGACCATGGAGTTCCTCTCGCCTTTCCTGTTGAGAGTGCCTCCTCTTGAGTTGCGACGGGAACGCCGGGAATTCTTTCCCGTTGAAAGCAGGGAAAGGATCCCTCATCTCGAGCTACGAGGGGGAAACGGGGCTCCTCTGGATGTGGGCGGGACCATCGTGCTTCCTCTCTAGTGGAGACGGGTATGGCGGTGAACTTCTTGAGTTGCAGCAAGGGTGTGAAAGACCCTTTCGAAGTTCCAGAGGTTAGGTGTCATTAGTCTCCAGAGGCCTCATCGGAAATAGGCCTCATCTCGCCTGGAAGGGAGAACTTCCTGGATTTTCTCGAGTTGCGGCAGGTGTTCTCGAGTTACGACGGGGATCTCAGGGACCCGTCCTGGTGGCCTCAGGAGAGGCCAGTCCCCATGCGAGTTGTTAGGGGGCCTCTCGGGATTCCTATCCCGTCGATACCGGGGCCAAAAACCTTGTATGGAGTCAGGGCCGGAACCGAGGATTCCTCTCAGGGGCTGACATGGATCTTTGGGTACTTCTGGAGTCTCCCCAGGGGAGTCAGGCCTCGTCTCGAGTGGGGGCATGCACGTGCGCTTTCCTTCCAGGCTGTAGCAGCAATGTCACGCTTCCCGTCGCGTGGATCAAAGGATCTGTGGTTTTCCCTCGAGGCTTTCCCTCGAGGCTTTCCCACAGGGCTGTCCCACGTGCCACCGTGGTGTGAGTCGATCTTCGGCGTGAAAGATGAGCCAGTGCAGGGCAAAGAGGTTCCTCTGGAATGGACTGAGACATCTGGGGGACTCTTGGAATGGTGGTACGACCATGGAGTTCCTCTCGCCTTTCCTGTTGAGAGTGCCTCCTCTTGAGATGCGACGGGAACGCCGGGAATTCTTTCCCGTTGAAACGAGGGAAAGGATCCCGCATCTCGAGCTACGAGGGGGAAACGGGGCTCCTCTGGATGTGGGCGGGACCATCGTGCTTCCTCTCGAGTGGAGACGGGTATGGCGGTGAACTTCTTGAGTTGCAGCAAGGGTGTGAAAGACCCTTTCGAAGTTCCAGAGGTTTGGTGTCATTAGTCTCCAGAGGCCTCATCGGAAATAGGCCTCATCTCGCCTGGAAGGGAGAACTTCCTGGATTTTCTCGATTTGCAGCAGGTGTTCTCGAATTACGACGGGGACCTCAGGGACCCGCCCTGGTGGCCTCCGGAGAGGCCAGTCCCCATGCGAGTTGCTAGGGGGCCTCTCGGGATTCCTCTCCCGTCGATACCGGGGCCAAAAACCTTGTGTGGAGTCAGGGCCGTAACCGAGGATTCCTCTCAGGGGCTGACATGGATCTTTGGGTACTTCTGGAGTCACCCCAGTGGAGTCAGGCCTCGTCTCGAGTAGGGGCATGCACGTGCGCTTTCCTTTCAGGCTGTAGCAGCAATGTCACGCTTCCCGTCACGTGGATCAAAGGATCTGTGGTTTTCCCTCGAGGCTTTCCCTCGAGGCTTTCCCACAGGGCTGTCCCACGTGCCACCGTGGTGTGAGTCGATCCTCGGCGTGAAAGATGAGCCAGTGCAGGGCAAAGAGGTTCCTCTGGAATGGACTGAGACATCTGGGGGACTCTTGGAATGGTGGTACGACCATGGAGTTCCTCTCGCCTTTCCTGTTGAGAGTGCCTCCTCTTGAGATGCGACGGGAACGCCGGGAATTCTTTCCCGTTGAAAGCAGGGAAAGGATCCCTCATCTCGAGCTACGAGGGGGAAACGGGGCTCCTCTGGATGTGGGCGGGACCATCGTGCTTCCTCTCTAGTGGAGACGGGTATGGCGGTGAACTTCTTGAGTTGCAGCAAGGGTGTGAAAGACCCTTTCGAAGTTCCAGAGGTTAGGTGTCATTAGTCTCCAGAGGCCTCATCGGAAATAGGCCTCATCTCGCCTGGAAGGGAGAACTTCCTGGATTTTCTCGAGTTGCGGCAGGTGTTCTCGAGTTACGACGGGGACCTCAGGGACCCGCCCTGGTAGCCTCAGGAGAGGCCAGTCCCTAGGCGAGTTGCTAGAGGGCCTCTCGGGATTCCTCTCCCGTTGATACCGGGGCCAAAAACCTTGTGTGGAGTCAAGGCCGGAACCGAGGATTCCTCTCAGGGGCTGACATGGATCTTTGGGTACTTGTGGAGTCTCCCCAGGGGAGTCAGGCCTCGTCTCGAGTGGGGGCATGCACGTGCGCTTTCCTTCCAGGCTGTAGCAGCAATGTCACGCTTCCCGTCGCGTGGATCAAAGGATCTGTGGTTTTCCCTCGAGGCTTTCCCTCGAGGCTTTCCCACAGGGCTGTCCCACGTGCCACCGTGGTGTGAGTCGATCCTCGGCGTGAAAGATGAGCCAGTGCAGGGCAAAGAGGTTCCTCTGGAATGGACTGAGACATCTGGGGGTCTCTTGGAATGGTGGTACGACCATGGAGTTCCTCTCGCCTTTCCTGTTGAGAGTGCCTCCTCTTGAGATGCGACGGGAACGCCGGGAATTCTTTCCCGTTGAAAGCAGGGAAAGGATCCCTCATCTCGAGCTAAGAGGGGGAAACGGGGCTCCTCTGGATGTGGGCGGGACCATCGTGCTTCCTCTCTAGTGGAGACGGGTATGGTGGTGAACTTCTTGAGTTGCAGCAAGGGTGTGAAAGACCCTTTCGAAGTTCCAGAGGTTAGGTGTCATTAGTCTCCAAACGCCTCATCGGAAATAGGCCTCATCTCGCCTGGAAGGGAGAACTTCCTGGATTTTCTCGAGTTGCGGCAGGTGTTCTCGAGTTACGACGGGGACCTCAGGGACCCGCCCTGGTGGCCTCAGGAGAGGCCAGTCCCTATGCGAGTTGCTAGGGAGCCTCTCGGGATTCCTCTCCCGTCGATACCGGGGCCAAAATCCTTGTGTGGAGTCAGGGCCGGAACCGAGGATTCCTCTCAGGGGCTGACATGGATCTTTGGGTACTTCTGGAGTCTCCCCAGGGGAGTCAGGCCTCGTCTCGAGTGGGGGCATGCACGTTCACTTTCCTTCCAGGCTGTAGCAGCAATGTCACGCTTCCCGTCGCGTGGATCAAATGATGTGTGGTTTTCCCTCGAGGCTTTCCCACAGGGCTGTCCCACGTGCCACCGTGGTGTGAGTCGATCCTCGGCGTGAAAGATGAGCCAGTGCAGGGCAAATAGGTTCCTCTGGAATCGACTGAGACATCTGGGGGACTCTTGGAATGGTGGTACGACCATGGAGTTCCTCTCGCCTTTCCTGTTGAGAGTGCCTCCTCTTGAGATGCGACGGGAACGCCGGGAATTTTTTGCCGTTGAAAGCAGGGAAAGGATCTCTCATCTCGAGCTACGAGGGGGAAACGGGGCTCCTCTGGATGTGGGCGGGACCATCGTGCTTCCTCTCGAGTGGAGACGGATATGGCGGTGAACTTCTTGAGTTGCAGCAAGGGTGTGAAAGACCCTTTCGAAGTTCCAGAGGTTAGGTGTCATTAGTCTCCTGAGGCCTCATCAGAAATAGGCCTCATCTCGCCTGGAAGGGAGAACTTCCTGGATTTTCTCGAGTTGCGGCAGGTGTTCTCGAGTAACGACGGGGACCTCAGGGACCCGCCCTGGTGGCCTCAGGAGAGGCCAGTCCCCATGCGAGTTGCTAGGGGGCCTCTCGGGATTCCTCTCCCGTCGATACCGGGGCCAAAAAGCTTGTGTGGAGTCAAGGCTGGAACCGAGGATTCCTCTCAGGGGCTGACATGGATCTTTGGGTACTTCTGGAGTCTCCCCAGGGGAGTCAGGCCTCGTCTCGAGTGGGGGCATGCACGTGCGCTTTCCTTCCAGGCTGTAGCAGCAATGTCACGCTTCCCGTCGCGTGGATCAAAGGATCTGTGGTTTTCCCTCGAGGCTTTCCCTCGAGGCTTTCCCACAGGGCTGTCCCACGTGCCACCGTGTTGTGAGTCGATCCTCGGCGTGAAAGATGAGCCAGTGCAGGGCAAAGAGGTTCCTCTGGAATGGACTGAGACATCTGGGGGACTCTTGGAATGGTGGTACGACCATGGAGTTCCTCTCGCCTTTCCTGTTGAGAGTGCCTCCTCTTGAGATGCGACTGGAACGCCGGGAATTCTTTCCCGTTGAAACCAGGGAACGGATCCCTCATCTCGAGCTACGAGGGGGAAACGGGGCTCCTTTGGATGTGGGCGGGACCATCGTGCTTCCTCTCGAGTGGAGACGGGTATGGCGGTGAACTTCTTGAATTGCAGCAAGGGTGTGAAAGACCCTTTCGAAGTTCCAGAGGTTAGGTGTCATTAGTCTCCAGAGGCCTCATCGGAAATAGGCCTCATCTCGCCTGGAAGGGAGAACTTCCTGGATTTTCTCGAGTTGCGGCAGGTGTTCTCGAATTACGACGGGGACCTCAGGGACCCGCCCTGGTGGCCTCCGGAGAGGCCAGTCCCCATGCGAGTTGCTAGGGGCCCTCTCGGGATTCCTCTCCCGTCGATACCGGGGCCAAAAACCTTGTGTGGAGTCAGGGCCGGAACCGAGGATTCCTCTCAGGGGCTGACATGGATCTTTGGGTACTTCTGGAGTCTCCCCAGTGGAGTCAGGCCTCGTCTCGAGTGGGGGCATGCACGTGCGCTTTCCTTCCAGGCTGTAGCAGCAATGTCACGCTTCCCGTCGCTTGGATCAAAGGATCTGTGGTTTTCCTTCGAGGCTTTCCCTCGAGGCTTTCCCACAGGGCTGTCCCACGTGCCACCGTGGTGTGAGTCGATCCTCGGCGTGAAAGATGAGCCAGTGCAGGGCAAAGAGCTTCCTCTGGAATGGACTGAGACATCTGGGGGACTCTTGGAATGGTGGTACGACCATGGAGTTCCTCTCGCCTTTCCTGTTGAGAGTGCCTCCTCTTGAGATGCGACGGGAACGCAGGGAATTCTTTCCCGTTGAAAGCAGGGAAAGGATCCCTCATCTCGAGCTACGAGGGGGAAACGGGGCTCCTTTGGATGTGGTCGGGACCATCGTGCTTCCTCTCGAGTGGAGACGGGTATGGTGGTGAACTTCTTGAGTTGCAGCAAGGGTGTGAAAGACCCTTTCGAAGTTCCAGAGGTTAGGTGTCATTAGTCTCCAGACGCCTCATCGGAAATAGGCCTCATCTCGCCTGGAAGGGAGAACTTCCTGGATTTTCTCGAGTTGCGGCAGGTGTTGTCGAGTTACGACGGGGACCTCAGGGACCGGCCCTGGTGGCCTCAGGAGAGGCCAGTCCCCATGCGAGTTGCTAGGGGGCCTCTCCGGATTCCTCTCCCGTCGATACCGGGGCCAAAAAGCTTGTGTGGAGTCAGGGCCGGAACCGAGGATTCCTCTCAGGGGCTGACATGGATCTTTGGGTACTTCTGGAGTCTCCCCAGGGGAGTCAGGCCTCGTCTCGAGTGGGGGCATGCACGTGCGCTTTCCTTCCAGGCTGTAGCAGCAATGTCACGCTTCCCGTCGCGTGGATCAAAGGATCTGTGGTTTTTCCTCGAGGCTTTCCCTCGAGGCTTTCCCACAGGGCTGTCCCACGTGCCACCGTGTTGTGAGTCGATCCTCGGCGTGAAAGATGAGCCAGTGCAGGGCAAAGAGGTTCCTCTGGAATGGACTGAGACATCTGGGGGACTCTTGGAATGGTGGTACGACCATGGAGTTCCTCTCGCCTTTCCTGTTAAGAGTGCCTCTTCTTGAGATGCGACGGGAACGCCGGGAATTCTTTCCCGTTGAAACCAGGGAAAGGATCCCTCATCTCGAGCTACGAGGGGGAACGGGGCTCCTCTGGATGTGGGCGGGACCATCGTGCTTCCTCTCGAGTGGAGACGGGTATGGCGGTGAACTTCTTGAGTTGCAGCAAGGGTGTGAAAGACCCTTTCGAAGTTCCAGAGGTTTGGTGTCATTAGTCTCCAGAGGCCTCATCGGAAATAGGCCTCATCTCGCCTGGAAGGGAGAACTTCCTGGATTTTCTCGAGTTGCGGCAGGTGTTCTCGAGTTACGACGGGGACCTCAGGGACCCGCCCTGGTGGCCTCAGGAGAGGCCAGTCCCCATGCGAGTTGCTAGGGGGTCTCTCGGGATTCCTCTCCCGTCGATACCGGGGCCAAAAAGCTTGTGTTGAGTCAGGGCCGGAACCGAGGATTCTTCTCAGGGGCTGACATGGATCTTTGGGTACTTCTGGAGTCTCCCCAGGGGAGTCAGGCCTCGTCTCGAGTGGGGGCCTGCATGTGCGCTTTCCTTCCAGGCTGTTCCAGCAATGTCATGCTTCCCGTCGCGTGGATCAAAGGATCTGTGGTTTTCCCTCGAGGCTTTCCCTCGAGGCTTTCCCACAGGGCTGTCCCACGTGCCACCGTGTTGTGAGTCGATCCTCGGCGTGAAAGATGAGCCAGTGCAGGGCAAAGAGGTTCCTCTGAAATGGACTGAGACATCTGGGGGACTCTTGGAATGGTGGTACGACCATGGAGTTCCTCTCGCCTTTCCTGTTGAGAGTGCCTCCTCTTGAGATGCGACGGGAACGCCGGGAATTCTTTCCCGTTGAAAGCAGGGAAAGGATCCCTCATCTCGAGCTACGAGGGGGAAACGGGGCTCCTCTGGATGTGGGCGGGACCATCGTGCTTCCTCTCGAGTGGAGACGGGTATGGCGGTGAACTTCTTGAGTTGCACCAAGGGTGTGAAAGACCCTTTCGAAGTTCAAGAGGTTTGGTGTCATTAGTCTCCAGAGGCCTCATCGGAAATAGGCCTCATCTCGCCTGGAAGGGAGAACTTCCTGGATTTTCTCGAGTTGCGGCAGGTGTTCTCGAGTTACGACGGGGACCTCAGGGACCCGACCTGGTGGCCTCCGGAGAGGCCAGTCCCCATGCGAGTTGCTAGGGGGCCTCTCGGGATTCCTCTCCCGTCGATACCGGGGCCAAAAACCTTGTGTGGAGTCAGGGCCGGAACCGAGGATTCCTCTCAGGGGCTGACATGGATCTTTGGGTATTTCTGGAGTCTCCCCAGGGGAGTCAGGCCTCGTCTCGAGTGGGGGCATGCACGTGCACTTTCCTTCCAGGCTGTAGCAGCAATGTCACGCTTCCCGTCACGTGGATCAAATGATGTGTGGTTTTCCCTAGAGGCTTTCCCACAGGGCTGTCCCACGTGCCACCGTGGTGTGAGTCGATCCTCGGCGTGAAAGATGAGCCAGTGCAGGGCAAAGAGGTTCCTCTGGAATGGACTGAGACATCTGGGGGACTCTTGGAATGGTGGTACGACCATGGAGTTCCTCTCGCCTTTCCTGTTGAGAGTGCCTCCTCTTGAGATGCGACGGGAACGCCGGGAATTTTTTGCCGTTGAAAGCAGGGAAAGGATCCCTCATCTCGAGCTACGAGGGGGAAAAGGGGCTCCTCTGGATGTGGGCGGGACCATCGTGCTTCCTCTCGAGTGGAGACGGGTATGGCGGTGAACTTCTTGAGTTGCAGCAAGGGTGTGAAAGACCCTTTCGAAGTTCCAGAGGTTAGGTGTCATTAGTCTCCAGACGCCTCAACGGAAATAGGCCTCATCTCGCCTGGAAGGGAGAACTTCCTGGATTTTCTCGAGTTGCGGCAGGTGTTCTCGAGTTACGACGGGGACCTCAGGGACCCGCCCTGGTGGCCTCAGGAGAGGCCAGTCCCCATGCGAGTTGCTAGGGGGCCTCTCGGGATTCCTCTCCCGTCGATACCGGGGCCAAAAACCTTGTGTGGAGTCAGGGCCGGAACCGAGGATTCCTCTCAGGGGCTGACATGGATCTTTGGGTACTTCTGGAGTCTCCCCAGGGGAGTCAGGCCTCGTCTCGAGTGGGGGCATGCACGTGCACTTTCCTTCCAGGCTGTAGCAGCAATGTCACGCTTCCCGTCGCGTGGTTCAAAGGATCTGTGGTTTTCCCTCGAGGCTTTCCCTCGAGGCTTTCCCACAGGGCTGTCCCACGTGCCACCGTGTTGTGAGTCGATCCTCGGCGTGAAAGATGAGCCAGTGCAGGGCAAAGAGGTTCCTCTGGAATGGACTGAGACATCTGGGGGACTCTTGGAATGGTGGTACGACCATGGAGTTCCTCTCGCCTTTCCTGTTGAGAGTGCCTCCTCTTGAGATGCGACTGGAACGCCGGGAATTCTTTCCCGTTGAAACCAGGGAACGGATCCCTCATCTCGAGCTACGAGGGGGAAACGGGGCTCCTCTGGATGTGGGCGGGACCATCGTGCTTCCTCTCGAGTGGAGACGGGTATGGCGGTGAACTTCTTGAGTTGCAGCAAGGTGTGAAAGACCCTTTCGAAGTTCCAGAGGTTAGGTGTCATTAGTCTCCAGAGGCCTCATCGGAAATAGGCCTCATCTCGCCTGGAAGGGAGAACTTCCTGGATTTTCTCGAGTTGCGGCAGGTGTTCTCGAATTACGACGGGGACCTCAGGGACCCGCCCTGGTGGCCTCAGGAGAGGCCAGTCCCCATGCGAGTTGCTAGGGGCCCTCTCGGGATTCCTCTCCCGTCGATACCGGGGCCAAAAACCTTGTGTGGAGTCAGGGCCGGAACCGAGGATTCCTCTCAGGGGCTGACATGGATCTTTGGGTACTTCTGGAGTCTCCCCAGTGGAGTCAGGCCTCGTCTCGAGTGGGGGCATGCACGTGCGCTTTCCTTCCAGGCTGTAGCAGCAATGTCACGCTTCCCGTCGCGTGGATCAAAGGATCTGTGGTTTTCCCTCGAGGCTTTCCCTCGAGGCTTTCCCACAGGGCTGTCCCACGTGCCACCGTGGTGTGAGTCGATCCTCGGCGTGAAAGATGAGCCAGTGCAGGGCAAAGAGCTTCCTCTGGAATGGACTGAGACATCTGGGGGACTCTTGGAATGGTGGTACGACCATGGAGTTCCTCTCGCCTTTCCTGTTGAGAGTGCCTCCTCTTGAGATGCGACGGGAACGCCGGGAATTCTTTCCCGTTGAAAGCAGGGAAAGGATCCCTCATCTCGAGCTACGAGGGGGAAACGGGGCTCCTCTGGATGTGGGCAGGACCATCGTGCTTCCTCTCGAGTGGAGACGGGTATGGCGGTGAACTTCTTGAGTTGCAGCAAGGGTGTGAAAGACCCTTTCGAAGTTCCAGAGGTTAGGTGTCATTAGTCTCCAGACGCCTCATCGGAAATAGGCCTCATCTCGCCTGGAAGGGAGAACTTCCTGGATTTTCTCGAGTTGCGGCAGGAGTTCTCGAGTTACGACGGGGACATCAGGGACCCGCCCTGGTGGCCTCAGGAGAGGCCAGTCCCCATGCGAGTTGCTAGGGGGCCTCTCGGGATTCCTCTCCCGTCGATACCGGGGCCAAAAACCTTGTGTGGAGACAGGGCCGGAACCGAGGATTCCTCTCAGGGGCTGACATGGATCTTTGGGTACTTCTGGAGTCTCCCCAGGGGAGTCAGGCCTCGTCTCGAGTGGGGGCATGCACGTGCACTTTCCTTCCAGGCTGTAGCAGCAATGTCACGCTTCCCGTCGCGTGGTTCAAAGGATCTGTGGTTTTCCCTCGAGGCTTTCCCACAGGGCTGTCCCACGTGCCACCGTGGTGTGAGTCGATCCTCGGCGTGAAAGATGAGCCAGTGCAGGGCAAAGAGGTTCCTCTGGAATGTACTGAGACATCTGGGGGACTCTTGGAATGGTGGTACGACCATGGAGTTCCTCTCGCCTTTCCTGTTGAGAGTGCCTCCTCTTGAGTTGCGACGGGAACGCCGGGAATTCTTTCCCGTTGAAAGCAGGGAAAGGATCCCTCATCTCGAGCTACGAGGGGGAAACGGGGCTCCTCTGGATGTGGGCGGGACCATCGTGCTTCCTCTCTAGTGGAGACGGGTATGGCGGTGAACTTCTTGAGTTGCAGCAAGGGTGTGAAAGACCCTTTCGAAGTTCCAGAGGTTAGGTGTCATTAGTCTCCAGAGGCCTCATCGGAAATAGGCCTCATCTCGCCTGGAAGGGAGAACTTCCTGGATTTTCTCGAGTTGCGGCAGGTGTTCTCGAGTTACGACGGGGATCTCAGGGACCCGTCCTGGTGGCCTCAGGAGAGGCCAGTCCCCATGCGAGTTGTTAGGGGGCCTCTCGGGATTCCTATCCCGTCGATACCGGGGCCAAAAACCTTGTATGGAGTCAGGGCCGGAACCGAGGATTCCTCTCAGGGGCTGACATGGATCTTTGGGTACTTCTGGAGTCTCCCCAGGGGAGTCAGGCCTCGTCTCGAGTGGGGGCATGCACGTGCGCTTTCCTTCCAGGCTGTAGCAGCAATGTCACGCTTCCCGTCGCGTGGATCAAAGGATCTGTGGTTTTCCCTCGAGGCTTTCCCTCGAGGCTTTCCCACAGGGCTGTCCCACGTGCCACCGTGGTGTGAGTCGATCTTCGGCGTGAAAGATGAGCCAGTGCAGGGCAAAGAGGTTCCTCTGGAATGGACTGAGACATCTGGGGGACTCTTGGAATGGTGGTACGACCATGGAGTTCCTCTCGCCTTTCCTGTTGAGAGTGCCTCCTCTTGAGATGCGACGGGAACGCCGGGAATTCTTTCCCGTTGAAACGAGGGAAAGGATCCCGCATCTCGAGCTACGAGGGGGAAACGGGGCTCCTCTGGATGTGGGCGGGACCATCGTGCTTCCTCTCGAGTGGAGACGGGTATGGCGGTGAACTTCTTGAGTTGCAGCAAGGGTGTGAAAGACCCTTTCGAAGTTCCAGAGGTTTGGTGTCATTAGTCTCCAGAGGCCTCATCGGAAATAGGCCTCATCTCGCCTGGAAGGGAGAACTTCCTGGATTTTCTCGATTTGCAGCAGGTGTTCTCGAATTACGACGGGGACCTCAGGGACCCGCCCTGGTGGCCTCCGGAGAGGCCAGTCCCCATGCGAGTTGCTAGGGGGCCTCTCGGGATTCCTCTCCCGTCGATACCGGGGCCAAAAACCTTGTGTGGAGTCAGGGCCGTAACCGAGGATTCCTCTCAGGGGCTGACATGGATCTTTGGGTACTTCTGGAGTCACCCCAGTGGAGTCAGGCCTCGTCTCGAGTAGGGGCATGCACGTGCGCTTTCCTTTCAGGCTGTAGCAGCAATGTCACGCTTCCCGTCACGTGGATCAAAGGATCTGTGGTTTTCCCTCGAGGCTTTCCCTCGAGGCTTTCCCACAGGGCTGTCCCACGTGCCACCGTGGTGTGAGTCGATCCTCGGCGTGAAAGATGAGCCAGTGCAGGGCAAAGAGGTTCCTCTGGAATGGACTGAGACATCTGGGGGACTCTTGGAATGGTGGTACGACCATGGAGTTCCTCTCGCCTTTCCTGTTGAGAGTGCCTCCTCTTGAGATGCGACGGGAACGCCGGGAATTCTTTCCCGTTGAAAGCAGGGAAAGGATCCCTCATCTCGAGCTACGAGGGGGAAACGGGGCTCCTCTGGATGTGGGCGGGACCATCGTGCTTCCTCTCTAGTGGAGACGGGTATGGCGGTGAACTTCTTGAGTTGCAGCAAGGGTGTGAAAGACCCTTTCGAAGTTCCAGAGGTTAGGTGTCATTAGTCTCCAGAGGCCTCATCGGAAATAGGCCTCATCTCGCCTGGAAGGGAGAACTTCCTGGATTTTCTCGAGTTGCGGCAGGTGTTCTCGAGTTACGACGGGGACCTCAGGGACCCGCCCTGGTGGCCTCAGGAGAGGCCAGTCCCTAGGCGAGTTGCTAGAGGGCCTCTCGGGATTCCTCTCCCGTTGATACCGGGGCCAAAAACCTTGTGTGGAGTCAAGGCCGGAACCGAGGATTCCTCTCAGGGGCTGACATGGATCTTTGGGTACTTGTGGAGTCTCCCCAGGGGAGTCAGGCCTCGTCTCGAGTGGGGGCATGCACGTGCGCTTTCCTTCCAGGCTGTAGCAGCAATGTCACGCTTCCCGTCGCGTGGATCAAAGGATCTGTGGTTTTCCCTCGAGGCTTTCCCTCGAGGCTTTCCCACAGGGCTGTCCCACGTGCCACCGTGGTGTGAGTCGATCCTCGGCGTGAAAGATGAGCCAGTGCAGGGCAAAGAGGTTCCTCTGGAATGGACTGAGACATCTGGGGGTCTCTTGGAATGGTGGTACGACCATGGAGTTCCTCTCGCCTTTCCTGTTGAGAGTGCCTCCTCTTGAGATGCGACGGGAACGCCGGGAATTCTTTCCCGTTGAAAGCAGGGAAAGGATCCCTCATCTCGAGCTAAGAGGGGGAAACGGGGCTCCTCTGGATGTGGGCGGGACCATCGTGCTTCCTCTCTAGTGGAGACGGGTATGGTGGTGAACTTCTTGAGTTGCAGCAAGGGTGTGAAAGACCCTTTCGAAGTTCCAGAGGTTAGGTGTCATTAGTCTCCAAACGCCTCATCGGAAATAGGCCTCATCTCGCCTGGAAGGGAGAACTTCCTGGATTTTCTCGAGTTGCGGCAGGTGTTCTCGAGTTACGACGGGGACCTCAGGGACCCGCCCTGGTGGCCTCAGGAGAGGCCAGTCCCTATGCGAGTTGCTAGGGAGCCTCTCGGGATTCCTCTCCCGTCGATACCGGGGCCAAAATCCTTGTGTGGAGTCAGGGCCGGAACCGAGGATTCCTCTCAGGGGCTGACATGGATCTTTGGGTACTTCTGGAGTCTCCCCAGGGGAGTCAGGCCTCGTCTCGAGTGGGGGCATGCACGTTCACTTTCCTTCCAGGCTGTAGCAGCAATGTCACGCTTCCCGTCGCGTGGATCAAATGATGTGTGGTTTTCCCTCGAGGCTTTCCCACAGGGCTGTCCCACGTGCCACCGTGGTGTGAGTCGATCCTCGGCGTGAAAGATGAGCCAGTGCAGGGCAAATAGGTTCCTCTGGAATCGACTGAGACATCTGGGGGACTCTTGGAATGGTGGTACGACCATGGAGTTCCTCTCGCCTTTCCTGTTGAGAGTGCCTCCTCTTGAGATGCGACGGGAACGCCGGGAATTTTTTGCCGTTGAAAGCAGGGAAAGGATCTCTCATCTCGAGCTACGAGGGGGAAACGGGGCTCCTCTGGATGTGGGCGGGACCATCGTGCTTCCTCTCGAGTGGAGACGGATATGGCGGTGAACTTCTTGAGTTGCAGCAAGGGTGTGAAAGACCCTTTCGAAGTTCCAGAGGTTAGGTGTCATTAGTCTCCTGAGGCCTCATCGGAAATAGGCCTCATCTCGCCTGGAAGGGAGAACTTCCTGGATTTTCTCGAGTTGCGGCAGGTGTTCTCGAGTAACGACGGGGACCTCAGGGACCCGCCCTGGTGGCCTCAGGAGAGGCCAGTCCCCATGCGAGTTGCTAGGGGGCCTCTCGGGATTCCTCTCCCGTCGATACCGGGGCCAAAAAGCTTGTGTGGAGTCAAGGCTGGAACCGAGGATTCCTCTCAGGGGCTGACATGGATCTTTGGGTACTTCTGGAGTCTCCCCAGGGGAGTCAGGCCTCGTCTCGAGTGGGGGCATGCACGTGCGCTTTCCTTCCAGGCTGTAGCAGCAATGTCACGCTTCCCGTCGCGTGGATCAAAGGATCTGTGGTTTTCCCTCGAGGCTTTCCCTCGAGGCTTTCCCACAGGGCTGTCCCACGTGCCACCGTGTTGTGAGTCGATCCTCGGCGTGAAAGATGAGCCAGTGCAGGGCAAAGAGGTTCCTCTGGAATGGACTGAGACATCTGGGGGACTCTTGGAATGGTGGTACGACCATGGAGTTCCTCTCGCCTTTCCTGTTGAGAGTGCCTCCTCTTGAGATGCGACTGGAACGCCGGGAATTCTTTCCCGTTGAAACCAGGGAACGGATCCCTCATCTCGAGCTACGAGGGGGAAACGGGGCTCCTTTGGATGTGGTCGGGACCATCGTGCTTCCTCTCGAGTGGAGACGGGTATGGCGGTGAACTTCTTGAATTGCAGCAAGGGTGTGAAAGACCCTTTCGAAGTTCCAGAGGTTAGGTGTCATTAGTCTCCAGAGGCCTCATCGGAAATAGGCCTCATCTCGCCTGGAAGGGAGAACTTCCTGGATTTTCTCGAGTTGCGGCAGGTGTTCTCGAATTACGACGGGGACCTCAGGGACCCGCCCTGGTGGCCTCCGGAGAGGCCAGTCCCCATGCGAGTTGCTAGGGGCCCTCTCGGGATTCCTCTCCCGTCGATACCGGGGCCAAAAACCTTGTGTGGAGTCAGGGCCGGAACCGAGGATTCCTCTCAGGGGCTGACATGGATCTTTGGGTACTTCTGGAGTCTCCCCAGTGGAGTCAGGCCTCGTCTCGAGTGGGGGCATGCACGTGCGCTTTCCTTCCAGGCTGTAGCAGCAATGTCACGCTTCCCGTCGCTTGGATCAAAGGATCTGTGGTTTTCCTTCGAGGCTTTCCCTCGAGGCTTTCCCACAGGGCTGTCCCACGTGCCACCGTGGTGTGAGTCGATCCTCGGCGTGAAAGATGAGCCAGTGCAGGGCAAAGAGCTTCCTCTGGAATGGACTGAGACATCTGGGGGACTCTTGGAATGGTGGTACGACCATGGAGTTCCTCTCGCCTTTCCTGTTGAGAGTGCCTCCTCTTGAGATGCGACGGGAACGCAGGGAATTCTTTCCCGTTGAAAGCAGGGAAAGGATCCCTCATCTCGAGCTACGAGGGGGAAACGGGGCTCCTTTGGATGTGGTCGGGACCATCGTGCTTCCTCTCGAGTGGAGACGGGTATGGTGGTGAACTTCTTGAGTTGCAGCAAGGGTGTGAAAGACCCTTTCGAAGTTCCAGAGGTTAGGTGTCATTAGTCTCCAGACGCCTCATCGGAAATAGGCCTCATCTCGCCTGGAAGGGAGAACTTCCTGGATTTTCTCGAGTTGCGGCAGGTGTTCTCGAGTTACGACGGGGACCTCAGGGACCGGCCCTGGTGGCCTCAGGAGAGGCCAGTCCCCATGCGAGTTGCTAGGGGGCCTCTCCGGATTCCTCTCCCGTCGATACCGGGGCCAAAAAGCTTGTGTGGAGTCAGGGCCGGAACCGAGGATTCCTCTCAGGGGCTGACATGGATCTTTGGGTACTTCTGGAGTCTCCCCAGGGGAGTCAGGCCTCGTCTCGAGTGGGGGCATGCACGTGCGCTTTCCTTCCAGGCTGTAGCAGCAATGTCACGCTTCCCGTCGCGTGGATCAAAGGATCTGTGGTTTTTCCTCGAGGCTTTCCCTCGAGGCTTTCCCACAGGGCTGTCCCACGTGCCACCGTGTTGTGAGTCGATCCTCGGCGTGAAAGATGAGCCAGTGCAGGGCAAAGAGGTTCCTCTGGAATGGACTGAGACATCTGGGGGACTCTTGGAATGGTGGTACGACCATGGAGTTCCTCTCGCCTTTCCTGTTAAGAGTGCCTCTTCTTGAGATGCGACGGGAACGCCGGGAATTCTTTCCCGTTGAAACCAGGGAAAGGATCCCTCATCTCGAGCTACGAGGGGGAACGGGGCTCCTCTGGATGTGGGCGGGACCATCGTGCTTCCTCTCGAGTGGAGACGGGTATGGCGGTGAACTTCTTGAGTTGCAGCAAGGGTGTGAAAGACCCTTTCGAAGTTCCAGAGGTTTGGTGTCATTAGTCTCCAGAGGCCTCATCGGAAATAGGCCTCATCTCGCCTGGAAGGGAGAACTTCCTGGATTTTCTCGAGTTGCGACAGGTGTTCTCGAGTTACGACGGGGACCTCAGGGACCCGCCCTGGTGGCCTCAGGAGAGGCCAGTCCCCATGCGAGTTGCTAGGGGGTCTCTCGGGATTCCTCTCCCGTCGATACCGGGGCCAAAAAGCTTGTGTTGAGTCAGGGCCGGAACCGAGGATTCTTCTCAGGGGCTGACATGGATCTTTGGGTACTTCTGGAGTCTCCCCAGGGGAGTCAGGCCTCGTCTCGAGTGGGGGCCTGCATGTGCGCTTTCCTTCCAGGCTGTTCCAGCAATGTCATGCTTCCCGTCGCGTGGATCAAAGGATCTGTGGTTTTCCCTCGAGGCTTTCCCTCGAGGCTTTCCCACAGGGCTGTCCCACGTGCCACCGTGTTGTGAGTCGATCCTCGGCGTGAAAGATGAGCCAGTGCAGGGCAAAGAGGTTCCTCTGAAATGGACTGAGACATCTGGGGGACTCTTGGAATGGTGGTACGACCATGGAGTTCCTCTCGCCATTCCTGTTGAGAGTGCCTCCTCTTGAGATGCGACGGGAACGCCGGGAATTCTTTCCCGTTGAAAGCAGGGAAAGGATCCCTCATCTCGAGCTACGAGGGGGAAACGGGGCTCCTCTGGATGTGGGCGGGACCATCGTGCTTCCTCTCGAGTGGAGACGGGTATGGCGGTGAACTTCTTGAGTTGCACCAAGGGTGTGAAAGACCCTTTCGAAGTTCAAGAGGTTTGGTGTCATTAGTCTCCAGAGGCCTCATCGGAAATAGGCCTCATCTCGCCTGGAAGGGAGAACTTCCTGGATTTTCTCGAGTTGCGGCAGGTGTTCTCGAGTTACGACGGGGACCTCAGGGACCCGACCTGGTGGCCTCCGGAGAGGCCAGTCCCCATGCGAGTTGCTAGGGGGCCTCTCGGGATTCCTCTCCCGTCGATACCGGGGCCAAAAACCTTGTGTGGAGTCAGGGCCGGAACCGAGGATTCCTCTCAGGGGCTGACATGGATCTTTGGGTATTTCTGGAGTCTCCCCAGGGGAGTCAGGCCTCGTCTCGAGTGGGGGCATGCACGTGCACTTTCCTTCCAGGCTGTAGCAGCAATGTCACGCTTCCCGTCACGTGGATCAAATGATGTGTGGTTTTCCCTAGAGGCTTTCCCACAGGGCTGTCCCACGTGCCACCGTGGTGTGAGTCGATCCTCGGCGTGAAAGATGAGCCAGTGCAGGGCAAAGAGGTTCCTCTGGAATGGACTGAGACATCTGGGGGACTCTTGGAATGGTGGTACGACCATGGAGTTCCTCTCGCCTTTCCTGTTGAGAGTGCCTCCTCTTGAGATGCGACGGGAACGCCGGGAATTTTTTGCCGTTGAAAGCAGGGAAAGGATCCCTCATCTCGAGCTACGAGGGGGAAAAGGGGCTCCTCTGGATGTGGGCGGGACCATCGTGCTTCCTCTCGAGTGGAGACGGGTATGGCGGTGAACTTCTTGAGTTGCAGCAAGGGTGTGAAAGACCCTTTCGAAGTTCCAGAGGTTAGGTGTCATTAGTCTCCAGACGCCTCAACGGAAATAGGCCTCATCTCGCCTGGAAGGGAGAACTTCCTGGATTTTCTCGAGTTGCGGCAGGTGTTCTCGAGTTACGACGGGGACCTCAGGGACCCGCCCTGGTGGCCTCAGGAGAGGCCAGTCCCCATGCGAGTTGCTAGGGGGCCTCTCGGGATTCCTCTCCCGTCGATACCGGGGCCAAAAACCTTGTGTGGAGTCAGGGCCGGAACCGAGGATTCCTCTCAGGGGCTGACATGGATCTTTGGGTACTTCTGGAGTCTCCCCAGGGGAGTCAGGCCTCGTCTCGAGTGGGGGCATGCACGTGCACTTTCCTTCCAGGCTGTAGCAGCAATGTCACGCTTCCCGTCGCGTGGATCAAAGGATCTGTGGTTTTCCCTCGAGGCTTTCCCACAGGGCTGTCCCACGTGCCACCGTGGTGTGAGTCGATCCTCGGCGTGAAAGATGAGCCAGTGCAGGGCAAAGAGGTTCCTCTGGAATGGACTGAGACATCTGGGGGACTCTTGGAATGGTGGTACGACCATGGAGTTCCTCTCGCCTTTCCTGTTGAGAGTGCCTCCTCTTGAGATGCGACGGGAACGCCGGGAATTCTTTCCCGTTGAAAGCAGGGAAAGGATCCCTCATCTCGAGCTACGAGGGGGAAACGGGGCTCCTCTGGATGTGCGCGGGACCATCGTGCTTCCTCTCTAGTGGAGACGGGTATGGCGGTGAACTTCTTGAGTTGCAGCAAGGGTGTGAAAGACCCTTTCGAAGTTCCAGAGTTTAGGTGTCATTAGACTCCAGAGGCCTCATCGGAAATAGGCCTCATCTCGCCTGGAAGGGAGAACTTCCTGGATTTTCTCGAGTTGCGGCAGGTGTTCTCGAGTTACGACGGGGACCTCAGGGACCCGCCCTGGTGGCCTCAGGAGAGGCCAGTCCCTAGGCGAGTTGCTAGGGGGCCTCTCGGGATTCCTCTCCCGTTGATACCGGGGCCAAAAACCTTGTGTGGAGTCAGGGCCGGAACCGAGGATTCCTCTCAGGGGCTGACATGGATCTTTGGGTACTTCTGGAGTCTCCCCAGGGGAGTCAGGCCTCGTCTCGAGTGGGGGCATGCACGTGCGCTTTCCTTCCAGGCTGTAGCAGCAATGTCACGCTTCCCGTCGCGTGGATCAAAGGATCTGTGGTTTTCCCTCGAGGCTTTCCCTCGAGGCTTTCCCACAGGGCTGTCCCACGTGCCACCGTGGTGTGAGTCAATCCTGGGCGTGAAAGATGAGCCAGTGCAGGGCAAAGAGGTTCCTCTGGAATGGACTGAGACATCTGGGGGACTCTTGGAATGGTGGTACGACCATGGAGTTCCTCTCGCCTTTCCTGTTGAGAGTACCTCCTCTTGAGATGCGACGGGAACGCCGGGAATTCTTTCCTGTTGAAAGCAGGGAAAGGATCCCTCATCTCGAGCTACGAGGGGGAAACGGGGCTCCTCTGGATGTGGGCGGGACCATCGTGCTTCCTCTCGAGTGGAGACGGGTATGGTGGTGAACTTCTTGAGTTGCAGCAAGGCTGTGAAAGACCCTTTCGAAGTTCCAGAGGTAAGGTGTCATTAGTCTCCAGACGCCTCATCGGAAATAGGCCTCATTTCGCCTGGAAGGGAGAACTTCCTGGATTTTCTCGAGTTGCGGCAGGTGTTCTCGAGTTACGACGGGGACCTCAGGGACCCGCCCTGGTGGCCTCAGGAGAGGCCAGTCCCTAGGCGAGTTGCTAGGGGGCCTCTCGGGATTCCTCTCCCGTCGATACCGGGGCCAAAAACCTTGTGTGGAGTCAGGGCCGGAACCGAGGATTCCTCTCAGGGGCTGACATGGATCTTTGGGTACTTCTGGAGTCTCCCCAGGGGAGTCAGGCCTCGTCTCGAGTGGGGGCATGCACGTGCACTTTCCTTCCAGGCTGTAGCAGCAATGTCACGCTTCCCGTCGCGTGGATCAAATGATGTGTGGTTTTCCCTCGAGGCTTTCCCACAGGGCTGTCCCACGTGCCACCGTGGTGTGAGTCGATCCTCGGCGTGAAAGATGAGCCAGTGCAGGGCAAAGAGGTTCCTCTGGAATGGACTGAGACATCTGGGGGACTCTTGGAATGGTGGTAAAACCATGGAGATCCTCTCGCCTTTCCTGTTGAGAGTGCCTCCTCTTGAGATGCGACGGGAACGCCGGGAATTCTTTCCCGTTGAAAGCAGGGAAAGGATCCCTCATCTCGAGCACCGAGGGGAAAACGGGGCTCCTCTGGATGTGGGCGGGACCATCGTGCTTCCTCTCGAGTGGAGACGGGTATGGCGGAGAACTTCTTGAGTTGCAGCAAGGGTGTGAAAGACCCTTTCAAAGTTCCAGAGGTTAGGTGTCATTAGTCTCCAGACGCCTCATCGGAAATAGGCCTCATCTCGCCTGGAAGGGAGAACCTCCTGGATTTTCTCGAGTTGCGGCAGGTGTTCTTAAGTTACGACGGGGAACTCAGGGACCCGCCCTGGTGGCCTCAGGAGAGGCCAGTCCCCATGCGAGTTGCTAGGGGGCCTCTCGGGATTCCTCTCCCGTCGATACCGGGGCCAAAAACCTTGAGTGGAGTCAGGGCCGGAACCGAAGATTCCTCTCAGGGGCTGACATGGATCTTTGGGTACTTCTGGAGTCTCCCCAGGGGAGTCAGGCCTCTTCTCAAGTGGGGGCATGCACGTGCGCTTTCCTTCCAGGCTGTAGCAGCAATGTCACGCTTCCCGTCACGTGGATCAAAGGATCTGTGATTTTCACTCGAGGCTTTCCCTCGAGGCTTTCCCACAGGGCTGTCCCACGTGCCACCGTGGTGTGAGTCGATCCTCGGCGTGAAAGATGAGCCAGTGCAGGGCAAAGAGTTTCCTCTGGAATAGACTGAGACATCTGGGGGACTCTTGGAATGGTGGTATGACCATGGAGTTCCTCTCGCCTTTCCTGTTGAGAGTGCCTCCTCTTGAGATGCGACGGGAACGCCGGGAATTCTTTCCCGTTGAAAGCAGGGAAAGGATCCCTCATCTCGAGCTACGAGGGGGAAACGGGGCTCCTCTGGATGTGGGCGGGACCATCGTGCTTCCTCTCGAGTGGAGACGGGTATGGCGGTGAACTTCTGGAGTTGCAGCAAGGGTGTGAAAGACCCTTTCGAAGTTCCAGAGGTTAGGTGTCATTAGTCTCCAGACGCCTCATCGGAAATAGGCCTCATCTCGCCTGGAAGGGAGAACTTCCTGGATTTTCTCGAGTTGCGGCAGGTGTTCTCGAGTTACGACGGGGACCTCAGGGACCCGCCCTGGTGGCCTCAGGAGAGGCCAGTCCCCATGCGAGTTGCTAGGGGGCCTCTCGGGATTCCTCTCCCGTCGATACTGGGGCCAAAAACCTTGTGTGGAGTCAGGGCCGGAACCGAGGATTCCTCTCAGGGGCTGACATGGATCTGTGGGTACTTCTGGAGTCTCCCCAGGGGAGTCAGGCCTCGTCTCGAGTGGGGGCATGCACGTGCACTTTCCTTCCAGGCTGTAGCAGCAATGTCACGCTTCCCGTCGCGTGGATCAAAGGATCTGTGGTTTTCCCTCGAGGCTTTCCCACAGGGCTGTCCCACGTGCCACCGTGGCGTGAGTCAATCCTGGGCGTGAAAGATGAGCCAGTGCAGGGCAAAGAGGTTCCTCTGGAATGGACTGAGACATCTGGGGGACTCTTGGAATGGTGGTACGACCATGGAGTTCCTCTCGCCTTTCCTGTTGAGAGTGCCTCCTCTTGAGATGCGACGGGAACGCCGGGAATTCTTTCCCGTTGAAAGCAGGGAAAGGATCCCTCATCTCGAGCTACGAGGGGGAAACGGGGCTCCTCTGGATGTGTGCGGGACCATCGTGCTTCCTCTCGAGTGGAGACGGGTATGGTGGTGAACTTCTTGAGTTGCACCAAGGGTGTGAAAGACCCTTTCGAAGTTCAAGAGGTTTGGTGTCATTAGTCTCCAGAGGCCTCATCGGAAATAGGCCTCATCTCGCCTGGAAGGGAGAACTTCCTGGATTTTCTCGAGTTGCGGCAGGTGTTCTCGAGTTACGACGGGGACCTCAGGGACCCGCCCTGGTGGCCTCCGGAGAGGCCAGTCCCCATGCGAGTTGCTAGGGGGCCTCTCGGGATTCCTCTCCCGTCGATACCGGGGCCAAAAACCTTGTGTGGAGTCAGGGCCGGAACCGAGGATTCCTCTCAGGGGCTGACATGGATCTTTGGGTACTTCTGGAGTCTCCCCAGTGGAGTCAGACCTCGTCTCGAGTGGGGGCATGCACGTGCGCTTTCCTTCCAGGCTGTAGCAGCAATGTCACGCTTCCCGTCGCGTGGATCAAAGGATCTGTGGTTTTCCCTCGAGGCTTTCCCTCGAGGCTTTCCCACAGGGCTGTCCCACGTGCCACCGTGGTGTGAGTCGATCCTCGGCGTGAAAGATGAGCCAGTGCAGGGCAAAGAGGTTCCTCTGGAATGGACTGAGACATCTGGGGGACTCTTGGAATGGTGGTAAAACCATGGAGATCCTCTCGCCTTTCCTGTTGAGAGTGCCTCCTCTTGAGATGCGACGGGAACGCCGGGAATTCTTTCCCGTTGAAAGCAGGGAAAGGATCCCTCATCTCGAGCACCGAGGGGAAAACGGGGCTCCTCTGGATGTGGGCGGGACCATCGTGCTTCCTCTCGAGTGGAGACGGGTATGGCGGAGAACTTCTTGAGTTGCAGCAAGGGTGTGAAAGACCCTTTCAAAGTTCCAGAGGTTAGGTGTCATTAGTCTCCAGACGCCTCATCGGAAATAGGCCTCATCTCGCCTGGAAGGGAGAACCTCCTGGATTTTCTCGAGTTGCGACAGGTGTTCTTAAGTTACGACGGGGAACTCAGGGACCCGCCCTGGTGGCCTCAGGAGAGGCCAGTCCCCATGCGAGTTGCTAGGGGGCCTCTCGGGATTCCTCTCCCGTCGATACCGGGGCCAACAACCTTGAGTGGAGTCAGGGCCGGAACCGAAGATTCCTCTCAGGGGCTGACATGGATCTTTGGGTACTTCTGGAGTCTCCCCAGGGGAGTCAGGCCTCGTCTCGAGTGGGGGCATGCACGTGCGCTTTCCTTCCAGGCTGTAGCAGCAATGTCACGCTTCCCGTCACGTGGATCAAAGGATCTGTGATTTTCACTCGAGGCTTTCCCTCGAGGCTTTCCCACAGGGCTGTCCCACGTGCCACCGTGGTGTGAGTCGATCCTCGGCGTGAAAGATGAGCCAGTGCAGGGCAAAGAGTTTCCTCTGGAATGGACTGAGACATCTGGGGGACTCTTGGAATGGTGGTATGACCATGGAGTTCCTCTCGCCTTTCCTGTTGAGAGTGCCTCCTCTTGAGATGCGACGGGAACGCCGGGAATTCTTTCCCGTTGAAAGCAGGGAAAGGATCCCTCATCTCGAGCTACGAGGGGGAAACGGGGCTCCTCTGTATGTGGGCGGGACCATCGTGCTTCCTCTCGAGTGGAGACGGGTATGGCGGTGAACTTCTGGAGTTGCAGCAAGGGTGTGAAAGACCCTTTCGAAGTTCCAGAGGTTAGGTGTCATTAGTCTCCAGACGCCTCATCGGAAATAGGCCTCATCTCGCCTGGAAGGGAGAACTTCCTGGATTTTCTCGAGTTGCGGCAGGTGTTCTCGAGTTACGACGGGGACCTCAGGGACCCGCCCTGGTGGCCTCAGGAGAGGCCAGTCCCCATGCGAGTTGCTAGGGGGCCTCTCGGGATTCCTCTCCCGTCGATACTGGGGCCAAAAACCTTGTGTGGAGTCAGGGCCGGAACCGAGGATTCCTCTCAGGGGCTGACATGGATCTTTGGGTACTTCTGGAGTCTCCCCAGGGGAGTCAGGCCTCGTCTCGAGTGGGGGCATGCACGTGCACTTTCCTTCCAGGCTGTAGCAGCAATGTCACGCTTCCCGTCGCGTGGATCAAAGGATCTGTGGTTTTCCCTCGAGGCTTTCCCACAGGACTGTCCCACATGCCACCGTGGTGTGAGTCGATCCTCGGCGTGAAAGATGAGCCAGTGCAGGGCAAAGAGGTTCCTCTGGAATGGACTGAGACATCTGGGGGACTCTTGGAATGGTGGTACGACCATGGAGTTCCTCTCGCCTTTCCTGTTGAGAGTGCCTCCTCTTGAGATGCGACGGGAACGCCGGGAATTCTTTCCCGTTTAAAGCAGGGAAAGGATCCCTCATCTCGAGCTACGAGGGGGAAACGGGGCTCCTCTGGATGTGGGCGGGACCATCGTGCTTCCTCTCTAGTGGAGACGGGTATGGCGGTGAACTTCTTGAGTTGCAGCAAGGGTGTGAAAGACCCTTTCGAAGTTCCAGAGGTTAGGTGTCATTAGTCTCCAGAGGCCTCATCGGAAATAGGCCTCATCTCGCCTGGAAGGGAGAACTTCCTGGATTTTCTCGAGTTGTGGCAGGTGTTCTCGAGTTACGACGGGGACCTCAGGGACCCGCCCTGGTGGCCTCAGGAGAGGCCAGTCCCTAGGCGAGTTGCTAGGGGGCCTCTCGGGATTCCTCTCCCGTTGATACCGGGGCCAAAAACCTTGTGTGGAGTCAGGGCCGGAACCGAGGATTCCTCTCAGGGGCTGACATGGATCTTTGGGTACTTCTGGAGTCTCCCCAGGGGAGTCAGGCCTCGTCTCGAGTGGGGGCATGCACGTGCGCTTTCCTTCCAGGCTGTAGCAGCAATGTCACGCTTCCC
The DNA here is from genome assembly GCF_032405125.1 of Capricornis sumatraensis. Lineage (NCBI taxonomy): Eukaryota > Metazoa > Chordata > Mammalia > Artiodactyla > Bovidae > Capricornis > Capricornis sumatraensis. The sequence goes on from NW_027184612.1 coordinate 7,634,232, forward strand.
GTCGCGTGGATCAAAGGATCTGTGGTTTTCCCTCGAGGCTTTCCCTCGAGGCTTTCCCACAGGGCTGTCCCACGTGCCACCGTGGCGTGAGTCAATCCTGGGCGTGAAAGATGAGCCAGTGCAGGGCAAAGAGGTTCCTCTGGAATGGACTGAGACATCTGGGGGACTCTTGGAATGGTGGTACGACCATGGAGTTCCTCTCGCCTTTCCTGTTGAGAGTGCCTCCTCTTGAGATGCGACGGGAACGCCGGGAATTCTTTCCCGTTTAAAGCAGGGAAAGGATCCCTCATCTCGAGCTACGAGGGGGAAACGGGGCTCCTCTGGATGTGGGCGGGACCATCGTGCTTCCTCTCGAGTGGAGACGGGCATGGTGGTGAACTTCTTGAGTTGCAGCAAGGCTGTGAAAGACCCTTTCGAAGTTCCAGAGGTAAGGTGTCATTAGTCTCCAGACGCCTCATCGGAAATAGGCCTCATTTCGCCTGGAAGGGAGAACTTCCTGGATTTTCTCCAGTTGCGGCAGGTGTTCTCGAGTTACGACGGGGACCTCAGGGACCCGCCCTGGTGGCCTCAGGAGAGGCCAGTCCCTATGCGATTTGCTAGGGGGCCTCTCGGGATTCCTCTCCCGTCGATACCGGTGCCAAAAACCTTGTGTGGAGTCAGGGCCGGAACCGAGGATTCCTCTCAGGGGCTGACATGGATCTTTGGGTACTTCTGGAGTCTCCCCAGGGGAGTCAGGCCTCGTCTCGAGTGGGGGCATGCACGTGCACTTTCCTTCCAGGCTGTAGCAGCAATGTCACGCTTCCCGTCGCGTGGATCAAATGATGTGTGATTTTCCCTAGAGGCTTTCCCACAGGGCTGTCCCACGTGCCACCGTGGTGTGAGTCGATCCTCGGCGTGAAAGATGAGCCAGTGCAGGGCAAAGAGGTTCCTCTGGAATGGACTGAGACATCTGGGGGACTCTTGGAATGGTGGTACGACCATGGAGTTCCTCTCGCCTTTCCTGTTGAGAGTGCCTCCTCTTGAGATGCGACGGGAACGCCGGGAATTTTTTGCCGTTGAAAGCAGGGAAAGGATCCCTCATCTCGAGCTACGAGGGGGAAACGGGGCTCCTCTGGATGTGGGCGGGACCATCGTGCTTTCTCTCGAGTGGAGACGGGTATGGCGGTGAACTTCTTGAGTTGCAGCAAGGGTGTGAAAGACCCTTTCGAAGTTCCAGAGGTTAGGTGTCATTAGTCTCCAGACGCCTCATCGGAAATAGGCCTCATCTCGCCTGGAAGGGAGAACTTCCTTGATTTTCTCGAGTTGCGGCAGGTGTTCTCGAGTTACGACGGGGACCTCAGGGACCCGCCCTGTTGGCCTCAGGAGAGGCCAGTCCCTATGCGTGTTGCTAGGGGGCCCCTCGGGATTCCTCTCCCGTCGATACCGGGGCCAAAAACCTTGTGTGGAGTCAGGGCCGGAACCGAGGATTTCTCTCAGGGACTGATATGGATCTTTGGGTACTTCTGGAGTCTCGCCAGGGGAGACAGGCCTTGTCTCGTGTGGGGGCATGCACGTGCACTTTCCTTCCAGGCTGTAGCAGCAATGTCACGCTTCCCGTCGCGTGGATCAAAGGATCTGCGGTTTTCGCTCGAGGCTTTCCCTCGAGGCTTTCCCACAGGGCTGTCCCACGTGACACCGTGGTGTGAGTCGATTCTCGCGTGAAAAATGAGCCAGTGCAGGGCAAAGAGGTTCCTCTGGAATGGACTGAGACATCTGGGGGACTCTTGGAATGGTGGTACGACCATGGAGTTCCTCTCGCCTTTCCTGTTGAGAGTGCCTCCTCTTGAGATGCGACGGGAACGCCGGGAATTCTTTCCCGTTGAAAGCAGGGAAAGGATCCCTCATCTCGAGCTACGAGGGGGAAACGGGGCTCCTCTGAATGTGGGCGGGACCATCGTGCTTCCTCTTGAGTGGACACGGGTATGGCGGTGAACTTCTTGAGTTGCAGCAAGGGTGTGAAAGACCCTTTCGAAGTTCCAGAGGTTAGGTGTCATTAGTCTCCAGACGCCTCATCGGAAATAGGCCTCATCTCGCCTGGAAGGGAGAACTTCCTGGATTTTCTCGATTTGCGGCTGGTGTTCTCGAGTTACGACGGGGACCTCAGGGACCCGCCCTGGTGGCCTCAGGAGAGGCCAGTCCCCATGCGAGTTGTTAGGGGGCCTCTCGGGATTCCTCTCCCTTCGATACCGGGGCCAAAAACCTTGTGTGGAGTCAGGGCCGGAACCGAGGATTCCTCTCAGGGGCTGACATGGATCTTTGGGTACTTCTGGAGTCTCCCCAGGGGAGTCAGGCCTCGTCTCGAGTGGGGGCATGCACGTGCGCTTTACTTCCAGGCTTTAGCAGCAATGTCACGCTTCCCGTCGCTTGGATCAAAGGATCTGTGGTTTTCCCTCGAGGCTTTCCCTCGAGGCTTTCCCACAGGGCTGTCCCACGTGCCACCGTGTTGTGAGTCGATCCTCGGCGTGAAAGATGAGCCAGTGCAGGGCAAAGAGGTTCCTCTGGAATGGACTGAGACATCTGGGGGACTCTTGGAATGGTGGTACGACCATGGAGTTCCTCTCGCCTTTCCTGTTGAGAGTGCCTCCTCTTGAGATGCGACGGGAACGCCGGGAATTTTTTGCCGTTAAAAGCAGGGAAAGGATCCCTCATCTCGAGCTACGAGGGGGAAACGGGGCTCCTCTGGATGTGGGCGGGACCATCGTGCTTCCTCTCGAGTGGAGACGGGTATGGCGGTGAACTTCTTGAGCTGCAGCAAGGGTGTGAAAGACCCTTTCGAAGTTCCAGAGGTTAGGTGTCATTAGTCTCCAGAGGCCTCATCGGAAATAGGCCTCATCTCGCCTGGAAGGAAGAACTTCCTGGATTTTCTCGAGTTGCGGCAGGTGTTCTCGAGTTACGACGGGGACCTCAGGGACCCGCACTGGTGGCCTCAGGAGAGGCCAGTCCCCATGCGAGTTGCTAGGGGGCCTCTCGGGATTCCTCTCCCGTCGATACCGGGGCCAAAAACCTTGTGTGGAGTCAGGGCCGGAACCGAGGATTCCTCTCAGGGGCTGACATGGATCTTTGGGTAATTCTGGAGTCTCCCCAGGGGAGTCAGGCCTCGTCTCGATTGGGGGCATGAACGTGCACTTTCCTTCCAGGCTGTAGCAGCAATGTCACGCTTCCCGTCGCGTGGATCAAAGGATCTGTGGTTTTCTCTCGAGGCTTTCCCACAGGGCTGTCCCACGTGCCACCGTGGTGTGAGTCGATCCTCGGCGTGAAAGATGAGCCAGTGCAGGGCAAAGAGGTTCCTCTGGAATGGACTGAGACATCTGGGGGACTCTTGGAATGGTGGTACGACCATGGAGTTCCTCTCGCCTTTCCTGTTGAGAGTGCCTCCTCTTGAGATGCGACGGGAACGCCGGGAATTCTTTCCCGTTGAAAGCAGGGAAAGGATCCCTCATCTCGAGCTACGAGGGGGAAACGGGGCTCCTCTGGATGTGGGCGGGACCATCGTGCTTCCTCTCTAGTGGAGACGGGTATGGCGGTGAACTTCTTGAGTTGCAGCAAGGGTGTGAAAGACCCTTTCGAAGTTCCAGAGGTTAGGTGTCATTAGTCTCCAGAGGCCTCATCGGAAATAGGCCTCATCTCGCCTGGAAGGGAGAACTTCCTGGATTTTCTCGAGTTGCGGCAGGTGTTCTCGAGTTACGACGGGGACCTCAGGGACCCGCCCTGGTGGCCTCAGGTGAGGCCAGTCCCTAGGCGAGTTGCTAGGGGGCCTCTCGGGATTCCTCTCCCGTTGATACCGGGGCCAAAAACCTTGTGTGGAGTCAGGGCCGGAACCGAGGATTCCTCTCAGGGGCTGACATGGATCTTTGGGTACTTCTGGAGTCTCCCCAGGGGAGTCAGGCCTCGTCTCGAGTGGGGGCATGCACGTGCGCTTTCCTTCCAGGCTGTAGCAGCAATATCACGCTTCCCGTCGCGTGGATCAAAGGATCTGTGGTTTTCCCTCGAGGCTTTCCCTCGAGGCTTTCCCACAGGGCTGTCCCACGTGCCACCGTGGTGTGAGTCAATCCTGGGCGTGAAAGATGAGCCAGTGCAGGGCAAAGAGGTTCCTCTGGAATGGACTGAGACATCTGGGGGACTCTTGGAATGGTGGTACGACCATGGAGTTCCTCTCGCCTTTCCTGTTGAGAGTGCCTCCTCTTGAGATGCGACGGGAATGCCGGGAATTCTTTCCCGTTTAAAGCAGGGAAAGGATCCCTCATCTCGAGCTACGAGGGGGAAACGGGGCTCCTCTGGATGTGGGCGGGACCATCGTGCTTCCTCTCTAGTGGAGACGGGTATGGTGGTGAACTTCTTGAGTTGCAGCAAGGCTGTGAAAGACCCTTTCGAAGTTCCAGAGGTAAGGTGTCATTAGTCTCCAGACGCCTCATCGGAAATAGGCCTCATTTCGCCTGGAAGGGAGAACTTCCTGGATTTTCTCGAGTTGCGGCAGGTGTTCTCGAGTTACGACGGGGACCTCAGGGACCCGCCCTGGTGGCCTCAGGAGAGGCCAGTCCCCATGCGAGTTGCTAGGGGGCCTCTCGGGATTCCTCTCCCGTCGATACCGGGGCCAAAAACCTTGTGTGGAGTCAGGGCCGGAACCGAGGATTCCTCTCAGGGGCTGACATGGATCTTTGGGTACTTCTGGAGTCTCCCCAGGGGAGTCAGGCCTCGTCTCGAGTGGAGGCATGCACGTGCACTTTCCTTCCAGGCTGTAGCAGCAATGTCACGCTTCCCGTCGCGTGGATCAAAGGATCTGTGGTTTTCCCTCGAGGCTTTCCCACAGGGCTGTCCCACGTGCCACCGTGGTGTGAGTCGATCCTCGGCGTGAAAGATGAGCCAGTGCAGGGCAAAGAGGTTCCTCTGGAATGGACTGAGACATCTGGGGGACTCTTGGAATGGTGGTACCACCATGGAGTTCCTCTCGCCTTTCCTGTTGAGAGTGCCTCCTCTTGAGATGCGACGGGAACGCCGGGAATTCTTTCCCGTTGAAATCAGGGAAAGGATCCCTCATCTCGAGCACCGAGGGGAAAACGGGACTCCTCTGGATGTGGGCGGGACCATCGTGCTTCCTCTCGAGTGGAGACGGGTATGGCGGAGAACTTCTTGAGTTGCAGCAAGGGTGTGAAAGACCCTTTCAAAGTTCCAGAGGTTAGGTGTCATTAGTCTCCAGACGCCTCATCGGAAATAGGCCTCATCTCGCCTGGAAGGGAGAACTTCCTGGATTTTCTCGAGTTGCGGCAGGTGTTCTTAAGTTACGACGGGGAACTCAGGGACCCGCCCTGGTGGCCTCAGGAGAGGCCAGTCCCCATGCGAGTTGCTAGGGGGCCTCTCGGGATTCCTCTCCCGTCGATACCGGGGCCAAAAACCTTGAGTGGATTCAGGGCCGGAACCGAGGATTCCTCTCAGGGGCTGACATGGATCTTTGGGTACTTCTGGAGTCTCCCCAGGGGAGTCAGGCCTCGTCTCGAGTGGGGGCATGCACGTGCGCTTTCCTTCCAGGCTGTAGCAGCAATGTCACGCTTCCCTTCACGTGGATCAAAGGATCTGTGGTTTTCCCTCGAGGCTTTCCCTCGAGGCTTTCCCACAGGGCTGTCCCACGTGCCACCGTGGTGTGAGTCGATCCTCGGCGTGAAAGATGAGCCAGTGCAGGGCAAAGAGTTTCCTCTGGAATGGACTGAGACATCTGGGGGACTCTTGGAATGGTGGTACGACCATGGAGTTCCTCTCGCCTTTCCTGTTGAGAGTGCCTCCCCTTGATATGCGACGGGAACGCCGGGAATTCTTTCCCGTTGAAAGCAGGGAAAGGATCCCTCATCTCGAGCTACGAGGGGGAAACGGGGCTCCTCTGGATGTGGGCGGGACCTTCGTGCTTCCTCTCGAGTGGAGACGGGTATGGCGGTGAACTTCTTGAGTTGCAGCAAGGGTGTGAAAGACCCTTTCGAAGTTCCAGAGGTTAGGTGTCATTAGTCTCCAGACGCCTCATCGGAAATAGGCCTCATCTCGCCTGGAAGGGAGAACTTCCTGGATTTTCTCGAGTTGCGGCAGGTGTTCTCGAGTTACGACGGGGACCTCAGGGACCCGCCCTGGTGGCCTCAGGAGAGGCCAGTCCCCATGCGAGTTGCTAGGGGGCCTCTCGGGATTCCTCTCCCGTCGATACCGGGGCCAAAAACCTTGTGTGGAGTCAGGGCCGGAACCGAGGATTCCTCTCAGGGGCTGACATGGATCTTTGGGTACTTCTGGAGTCTCCCCAGGGGAGTCAGGCCTCGTCTCCAGTGGGGGCATGCACGTGCACTTTCCTTCCAGGCTGTAGCAGCAATGTCACGCTTCCCGTCGCGTGGATCAAAGGATCTGTGGTTTTCCCTCGAGGCTTTCCCACAGGGCTGTCCCACGTGCCACCGTGGTGTGAGTCGATCCTCGGCGTGAAAGATGAGCCAGTGCAGGGCAAAGAGGTTCCTCTGGAATGGACTGAGACATCTGGGGGACTCTTGGAATGGTGGTACGACCATGGAGTTCCTCTCGCCTTTCCTGTTGAGAGTGCCTCCTCTTGAGATGCGACGGGAACGCCGGGAATTCTTTCCCGTTGAAAGCAGGGAAAGGATCCCTCATCTCGAGCTACGAGGGGGAAACGGGGCTCCTCTGGATGTGGGCGGGACCATCGTGCTTCCTCTCGAGTGGAGACGGGTATGGCGGTGAACTTCTTGAGTTGCAGCAAGGGTGTGAAAGACCCTTTCGAAGTTCCAGAGGTTAGGTGTCATTAGTCTCCAGAGGCCTCATCGGAAATAGGCCTCATCTCGCCTGGAAGGGAGAACTTCCTGGATTTTCTCGAGTTGCGGCAGGTGTTCTCGAGTTACGACGGGGACCTCAGGGACCCGCCCTGGTGGCCTCAGGAGAGGCCAGTCCCTAGGCGAGTTGCTAGGGGGCCTCTCGGATTCCTCTCCCGTTGATACCGGGGCCAAAAACCTTGTGTGGAGTCAGGGCCAGAACCGAGGATTCCTCTCAGGGGCTGACATGGATCTTTGGGTACTTCTGGAGTCTCCCCAGGGGAGTCAGGCCTCGTCTCGAGTGGGGGCATGCACGTGCGCTTTCCTTCCAGGCTGTAGCAGCAATGTCACGCTTCCCGTCGCGTGGATCAAAGGATCTGTGGTTTTCCCTCGAGGCTTTCCCTCGAGGCTTTCCCACAGGGCTGTCCCACGTGCCACCGTGGTGTGAGTCAATCCTGGGCGTGAAAGATGAGCCAGTGCAGGGCAAAGAGGTTCCTCTGGAATGGACTGAGACATCTGGGGGACTCTTGGAATGGTGGTACCACCATGGAGTTCCTCTCGCCTTTCCTGTTGAGAGTGCCTCCTCTTGAGATGCGACGGGAACGCCGGGAATTCTTTCCCGTTGAAAGCAGGGAAAGGATCCCTCATCTCGAGCTACGAGGGGGAAACGGGGCTCCTCTGGATGGGGGCGGGACTATCGTGCTTCCTCTCTAGTGGAGACGGGTATGGCGGTGAACTTCTTGAGTTGCAGCAAGGGTGTGAAAGACCCTTTCGAAGTTCCAGAGGTTAGGTGTCATTAGACTCCAGACGCCTCATCGGAAATAGGCCTCATCTCGCCTGGAAGGGAGAACTTCCTGGATTTTCTCGAGTTGCGGCAGGTGTTCTCGAGTTTCGACGGGGACCTCAGGAACCCGCCCTGGTGGCCTCAGGAGAGGCCAGTCCCCATGCGAGTTGCTAGGGGGCCTCTCGGGATTCCTCTCCCGTCGATACCGGGGCCAAAAACCTTGTGTGGAGTCAGGGCCGGAACCGAGGATTCCTCTCAGGGGCTGACATGGATCTTTGGGTACTTCTGGAGTCTCATCAGTGGAGTCAGGCCTCGTCTCGAGTGGGGGCATGCACGTGCGCTTTCCTTTCAGGCTGTAGCAGCAATGTCACGCTTCCCGTCGCGTGTATCAAATGATGTGTGGTTTTCCCTCGAGGCTTTCCCACAGGGCTGTCCCACGTGCCACCGTGGTGTGAGTCGATCCTCGGCGTGAAAGATGAGCCAGTGCAGGGCAAAGAGCTTCCTCTGGAATGGACTGAGACATCTGGGGGACTCTTGGAATGGTGGTACGACCATGGAGTTCCTCTCGCCTTTCCTGTTGAGAGTGCCTCCTCTTGAGATGCGACGGGAACGCAGGGAATTCTTTCCCGTTGAAAGCAGGGAAAGGATCCCTCATCTCGAGCTACGAGGGGGAAACGGGGCTCCTTTGGATGTGGTCGGGACCATCGTGCTTCCTCTCGAGTGGAGACGGGTATGGTGGTGAAATTCTTGAGTTGCAGCAAGGGTGTGAAAGACCCTTTCGAAGTTCCAGAGGTTAGGTGTCATTAGTCTCCAGACGCCTCATCGGAAATAAGCCTCATCTCGCCTGGAAGGGAGAACTTCCTGGATTTTCTCGAGTTGTGGCAGGTGTTCTCGAGTAACGACGGGGACCTCAGGGACCCGCCCTGGTGGCCTCAGGAGAGGCCAGTCCCCATGCGAGTTACTAGGGGGCCTCTCGGGATTCCTCTCCCGTCGATACCGGGGCCAAAACCCTTGTGTGGAGTCAGGGCCGGAACCGAGGATTCCTCTCAGGGGCTGACATGGATCTTTGGGTACTTCTGGAGTCTCCCCAGGGGAGTCAGGCCTCGTCTCGAGTGGGGGCATGCACGAGCGCTTTCCTTCCAGGCTGTAGCAGCAATGTCACGCTTCCCTTCGCGTGGATCAAAGGATCTGTGGTTTTCCCTCGAGGCTTTCCCTGGAGGCTTTCCCACAGGGCTGTCCCACGTGCCACCGTGGTGTGAGTCGATCCTCGGCATGAAAGATGAGCCAGTGCAGGGCAAAGAGGTTCCTCTGGAATGGACTGAGACATCTGGGGGACTCTTGGAATGGTGGTACGACCATGGAGTTCCTCTCGCCTTTCCTGTTTAGAGTGCCTCCTCTTGAGATGCGACGGGAACGCCGGGAATTCTTTCCCGTTGAAACCAGGGAAAGGATCCCTCATCTCGAGCTACGAGGGGGAAACGGGGCTCCTCTGGATGTGGGCGGGACCACCGTGCTTCCTCTCGAGTGGAGACGGGTATGGCGGTGAACTTCTTGAGTTGCAGCAAGGGTGTGAAAGACCCTTTCGAAGTTCCAGAGGTTAGGTGTCATTAGTCTCCAGAGGCCTCATGGGAAATAGGCCTCATCTCGCCTGGAAGGGAGAACTTCCTGGATTTTCTCGAGTTGCGGCAGGTGTTCTCGAGTTACGACGGGGACCTCAGGGACCCGCCCTGGTGGCCTCCGGAGAGGCCAGTCCCCATGCGAGTTGCTAGGGGGCCTCTCGGGATTCCTCTCCCGTCGATACCGGGGCCAAAAAGCTTGTGTGGAATCAGGGCCGGAACCGAGGATTCCTCTCAGGGGCTGACATGGATCTTTGGGTACTTCTGGAGTCTCCCCAGGGGAGTCAGGCCTCGTCTCGAGTGGGGGCATGCACGAGCGCTTTCCTTCCAGGCTGTAGCAGCAATGTCACGCTTCCCGTCGCGTGGATCAAAGGATCTGTGGTTTTCCCTCGAGGCTTTCCCTGGAGGCTTTCCCACAGGGCTGTCCCACGTGCCACCGTGGTGTGAGTCGATCCTCGGCGTGAAAGATGAGCCAGTGCAGGGCAAAGAGGTTCCTCTGGAATGGACTGAGACATCTGGGGGACTCTTGGAATGGTGGTACGACCATGGAGTTCCTCTCGCCTTTCCTGTTGAGAGTGCCTCCTCTTGAGATGCGACGGGAACGCCGGGAATTCTTTCCCGTTGAAACCAGGGAAAGGATCCCTCATCTCGAGCTACGAGGGGGAAACGGGGCTCCTCTGGATGTGGGCGGGACCATCGTGCTTCCTCTCGAGTGGAGACGGGTATGGCGGTGAACTTCTTGAGTTGCAGCAAGGGTGTGAAAGACCCTTTCGAAGTTCCAGAGGTTTGGTGTCAATAGTCTCCAGAGGCCTCATCGGAAATAGGCCTCATCTCGCCTGGAAGGGAGAACTACCTGGATTTTCTCGAGTTGCGGCAGGTGTTCTCGAGTTACGACGGGGACCTCAGGGACCCGCCCTGGTGGCCTCAGGAGAGGCCAGTTCCCATGCGAGTTGCTAGGGGGTCTCTCGGGATTCCTCTCCCGTCGATACCGGGGCCAAAAAGCTTGTGTGGAGTCAGGGCCGGAACCGAGGATTCTTCTCAGGGGCTGACATGGATCTTTGGATACTTCTGGAGTCTCCCCAGGGGAGTCAGGCCTCGTCTCGAGTGGGGGCATGCATGTGCGCTTTCCTTCCAGGCTGTAGCAGCAATGTCACGCTTCCCGTCGCGTGGATCAAAGGATCTGTGGTTTTCCCTCGAGGCTTTCCCTCGAGGCTTTCCCACAGGGCTGTCCCACGTGCCACCGTGTTGTGAGTCGATCCTCGGCGTAAAAGATGAGCCAGTGCAGGGCAAAGAGGTTCCTCTGAAATGGACTGAGACATCTGGGGGACTCTTGGAATGGTGGTACGACCATGGAGTTCCTCTCGCCTTTCCTGTTGAGAGTGCCTCCTCTTGAGATGCGACGGGAACGCCGGGAATTCTTTCCCGTTGAAAGCAGGGAAAGGATCCCTCATCTCGAGCTACGAGGGGGAAACGGGGCTCCTCTGGATGTGGGCGGGACCATCGTGCTTCCTCTCGAGTGGAGACGGGTATGGCGGTGAATTTCTTGAGTTGCACCAAGGGTGTGAAAGACCCTTTCGAAGTTCCAGAGGTTTGGTGTCATTAGTCTCCAGAGGCCTCATCGGAAATAGGCCTCATCTCGCCTGGAAGGGAGAACTTCCTGGATTTTCTCGAGTTGCGCCAGGTGTTCTCGAGTTACGACGGGGACCTCAGGGACCCGCCCTGGTGGCCTCAGGCGAGGCCAGTCCCCATGCGAGTTGCTAGGGGGCCTCTCGGGATTCCTCTCCCGTCGATACCGGGGCCAAAAACCTTGTGTGGAGTCAGGGCCGGAACCGAGGATTCCTCTCAGGGGCTGACATGGATCTTTGGGTACTTCTGGAGTCTCCCCAGTGGAGTCAGACCTCGTCTCGAGTGGGGGCATGCACGTGCGCTTTCCTTCCAGGCTGTAGTAGCAATGTCATGCTTCCCGTCGCGTGGATCAAAGGATCTGTGGTTTTCCCTCGAGGCTTTCCCTCGAGGCTTTCCCACAGGGCTGTCCCACGTGCCACCGTGGTGTGAGTCGATCCTCGGCGTGAAAGATGAGCCAGTGCAGGGCAAAGAGGTTCCTCTGGAATGGACTGAGACATCTGGGGGACTCTTGGAATGGTGGTACGACCATGGAGATCCTCTCGCCTTTCCTGTTGAGAGTGCCTCCTCTTGAGATGCGACGGGAACGCCGGGAATTCTTTCCCGTTGAAAGCAGGGAAAGGATCCCTCATCTCGAGCACCCAGGGGAAAACGGGGCTCCTCTGGATGTGGACGGGACCATCGTGCTTCCTCTCGAGTGGAGACGGGTGTGGCGGAGAACTTCTTGAGTTGCAGCAAGGGTGTGAAAGACCCTTTCAAAGTTCCAGAGGTTAGGTGTCATTAGTCTCCAGACGCCTCATCGGAAATAGGCCTCAACTCGCCTGGAAGGGAGAACTTCCTGGATTTTCTCGAGTTGCGGCAGGTGTTCTCGAGTTACGACGGGGAACTCAGGGACCCGCCCTGGTGGCCTCAGGAGAGGCCAGTCCCCATGCGAGTTGCTAGGGGGCCTCTCGGGATTCCTCTCCCGTCGATACCGGGGCCAAAAACCTTGAGTGGAGTCAGGGCCGGAACCGAGGATTCCTCTCAGGGGCTGACATGGATCTTTGGGTACTTCTGGAGTCTCCCCAGGGGAGTCAGGCCTCGTCTCGAGTGGGGGCATGCACGTGCGCTTTCCTTCCAGGCTGTAGCAGCAATGTCACGCTTCCCGTCACGTGGATCAAAGGATCTGTGGTTTTCCCTCGAGGCTTTCCCTCGAGGCTTTCCCACAGGGCTGTCCCACGTGCCACCGTGGCGTGAGTCGATCCTCGGCGTGAAAGATGAGCCAGTGCAGGGCAAAGAGTTTCCTCTGGAATGGACTGAGACATCTGGGGGACTCTTGGAATGGTGGTACGACCATGGAGTTCCTCTCGCCTTTCCTGTTGAGAGTGCCTCCTCTTGATATGCGACGGGAACGCCGGGAATTCTTTCCCGTTGAAAGCAGGGAAAGGATCCCTCATCTCGAGCTACGAGGGGGAAACGGGGCTCCTCTGGATGTGGTCGGGACCATCGTGCTTCCTCTCGAGTGGAGACGGGTATGGCGGTGAACTTCTTGAGTTGCAGCAAGGGTGTGAAAGACCCTTTCGAAGTTCCAGAGGTTAGGTGTCATTAGTCTCCAGATGCCTCATCGGAAATATGCCTCATCTCGCCTGGAAGGGAGAACTTCCTGGATTTTCTCGAGTTGCGGCAGGTGTTCTCGAGTTACGACGGGGACCTCAGGGACCCGCCCTGGTGGCCTCAGGAGAGGCCAGTCCCCATGCGAGTTGCTAGGGGGCCTCTCGGGATTCCTCTCCCGTCGATACCGGGGCCAAAAAACTTGTGTGGAGTCAGTGCCGGAAACGAGGATTCCTCTCAGGGGCTGACATGGATCTTTGGGTACTTCTGGAGTCTCCCCAGGGGAGTCAGGCCTCGTCTCGAGTGGGGGCATGCACGTGCACATTCCTTCCAGGCTGTAGCAGCAATGTCACGCTTCCCGTCGCGTGGATCAAAGGATCTGTGGTTTTCCCTCGAGGCTTTCCCACAGGGCTGTCCCACGTGCCACCGTGGTGTGAGTCGATCCTCGGCGTGAAAGATGAGCCAGTGCAGGGCAAAGAGGTTCCTCTGGAATGGACTGAGACATCTGGGGGACTCTTGGAATGGTGGTACGACCATGGAGTTCCTCTCGCCTTTCCTGTTGAGAGTGCCTCCTCTTGAGATGCGACGGGAACGCCGGGAATTCTTTCCCGTTGAAAGCAGGGAAAGGATCCCTCATCTCGAGCTCCGAGGGGGAAACGGGGCTCCTCTGGATGTGGGCGGGACCATCGTGCTTCCTCTCGAGTGGAGACGGGTATGGCGGTGAACTTCTTGAGTTGAAGCAAGGGTGTGAAAGACCCTTTCGAAGTTCCAGAGGTTAGGTGTCATTAGTCTCCAGACGCCTCATCGGAAATAGGCCTCATCTCGCCTGGAAGGGAGAACTTCCTGGATTTTCTCGAGTTGCGGCAGGTGTTCTCGAGTTACGACGGGGACCTCAGGGACCGGCCCTGGTGGCCTCACGAGAGGCCAGTCCCCATGCGAGTTGCTAGGGGCCCTCTCGGGATTCCTCTCCCGTCGATACCGGGGCCAAAAACCTTGTGTGGAGTCAGGGCCGTAACCGAGGATTCCTCTCAGGGGCTGATATGGATCTTTGGATACTTCTGGAGTCTCGCCAGGGGAGACAGGCCTCGTTTCGTGAGGGGGCATGCACGTGCACTTTCCTTCCAGGCTGTAGCAGCAATGTCACGCTTCCCGTCGCGTGGATCAAAGGATCTGTGGTTTTCCCTCGAGGCTTTCCCTCGAGGCTTTCCCACAGGGCTGTCCCACGTGCCACCGTGGTGTGAGTCGATCCTCGGCGTGAAAGATGAGCCAGTGCAGGGCAAAGAGGTTCCTCTGGAATGGACTGAGACATCTGGGGGACTCTTGGAATGGTGGTACGACCATGGAGTTCCTCTCGCCTTTCCTGTTGAGAGTGCCTCCTCTTGAGATGCGACGGGAACGCCGGGAATTCTTTCCCGTTGAAAGCAGGGAAAGGATCCCTCATCTCGAGCTCCGAGGGGGAAACGGGGCTCCTTTGGATGTGGTCGGGACCATCGTGCTTCCTCTCGAGTGGAGACGGGTATGGTGGTGAACTTCTTGAGTTGCAGCAAGGGTGTGAAAGACCCTTTCGAAATTCCAGAGGTTAGGTGTCATTAGTCTCCAGACGCCTCATCGGAAATAGGCCTCATCTCGCCTGGAAGGGAGAACTTCCTGGATTTTCTCGAGTTCGGCAGGTGTTCTCGAGTTACGACGGGGACTTCAGGGACCAGCCCTCGTGGCCTCAGGGGAGGCCAGTCCCCATGCGAGTTGCTAGGGGGCCTCTCGGGATTCCTCTCCCGTCGATACCGGGGCCAAAATCCTTCTGTGGAGTCAGGGCCGGAACCGAGGATTCCTCTCAGGGGCTGATATGGATCTTTGGATACTTCTGGAGTCTCGCCAGGGGAGACAGGCCTCGTTTCGTGAGGGGGCATGCACGTGCACTTTCCTTCCAGGCTTTAGCAGCAATGTCACGCTTCCCGTGGCGTGGATCAAAGGATCTGTGGTTTTCCCTCGAGGCTTTCCCTCGAGGCTTTCCCACAGGGCTGTCCCACGTGCCACCGTGGTGTGAGTCGATCCTCGGCGTGAAAGATGAGCCAGTGCAGGGCAAAGAGGTTCCTCTGGAATGGACTGAGACATCTGGGGGACTCTTGGAATGGTGGTACGACCATGGAGTTCCTCTCGCCTTTCCTGTTGAGACTGCCTCCTCTTGAGATGCGACGGGAACGCCGGGAATTCTTTCCCGTTTAAAGCAGGGAAAGGATCCCTCATCTCGAGCTACGAGGGGGAAACGGGGCTTCTCTGGATGTGGGCGGGACCATCGTGCTTCCTCTCGAGTGGAGACGGGTATGGCGGTGAACTTCTTGAGTCGCAGCAAGGGTGTGAAAGACCCTTTCGAAGTTCCAGAGGTTAGGTGTCATTAGTCTCCAGACGCCTCATCGGAAATAGGCCTCATCTCGCCTGGAAGGGAGAACTTCCTGGATTTTCTCGAGTTGCGGCAGGTGTTCTCGAGTTACGACGGGGACCTCAGGGACCCGCCCTGGTGGCCTCAGGAGAGGCCAGTCCCCATGCGAGTTGATAGGGGGCCTCTCGGGATTCCTCTCCCGTCGATACCGGGGCCAAAAACCTTGTGTGGAGTCAGGGCCGGAACCGAGGATGCCTCTCAGGGGCTGACATGGATCTTTGGGTACTTCTGGAGTCTCCCCACGGGAGTCAGGCCTCGTCTCGAGTGGGGGCATGCACGTGCGCTTTCCTTCCAGGCTGTAGCAGCAATGTCACGCTTCCCGTCGCGTGGATCAAAGGATCTGTGGTTTTCCCTCGAGGCTTTCCCTCGAGGCTTTCCCACAGGGCTGTCCCACGTGGCACCGTGGTGTGAGTCGATCCTCGGCGTGAAAGATGAGCCAGTGCAGGGCAAAGAGGTTCCTCTGGAATGGACTGAGACATCTGGGGGACTCTTGGAATGGTGGTACGACCATGGAGTTCCTCTCGCCTTTCCTGTTGAGAGTGCCTCCTCTTGAGATGCGACGGGAACGCCGGGAATTCTTTCCCGTTGAAAGCAGGGAAAGGATCCCTCATCTCGAGCTCCGAGGGGGAAACGGGGCTCCTCTGGATGTGGGCGGGACCATCGTGCTTCCTCTCGAGTGGAGACGGGTATGGCGGTGAACTTCTTGAGTTGCAGCAAGGGTGTGAAAGACCCTTTCGAAGTTCCAGAGGTTAGGTGTCATTAGTCTCCAGACGCCTCATCGGAAATAGGCCTCATCTCGCCTGGAAGGGAGAACTTCCTGGATTTTCTCGAGTTGCGGCAGGTGTTCTCGAGTTACGACGGGGACCTCAGGGACCGGCCCTGGTGGCCTCAGGAGAGGCCAGTCCCCATGCGAGTTGCTAGGGGCCCTCTCGGGATTCCTCTCCCGTCGATACCGGGGCCAAAAACCTTGTGTGGAGTCAGGGCCGGAACCGAGGATTCCTCTCAGGGGCTGATATGGATCTTTGGATACTTATGGAGTTTCGCCAGGGGAGACAGGCCTCGTTTCGTGAGGGGGCATGCACGTGCACTTTCCTTCCAGGCTGTAGCAGCAATGTCACGCTTCCCGTCGCGTGGATCAAAGGATCTGTGGTTTTCCCTCGAGGCTTTCCCTCGAGGCTTTCCCACAGGGCTGTCCCACGTGCCACCGTGGTGTGAGTCGATCCTCGGCGTGAAAGATGAGCCAGTGCAGGGCAAAGAGGTTCCTCTGGAATGGACTGAGACATCTGGGGGACTCTTGGAATGGTGGTACGACCATGGAGTTCCTCTCGCCTTTCCTGTTGAGAGTGCCTCCTCTTGAGATGCGACGGGAACGCCGGGAATTCTTTCCCGTTGAAAGCAGGGAAAGGATCCCTCATCTCGAGCTACGAGGGGGAAACGGGGCTCTTCTGGATGTGGGCGGGACCATCGTGCTTCCTCTCGAGTGGAGACGGCTATGGCGGTGAACTTCTTGAGTCGCAGCAAGGGTGTGAAAGACCCTTTCGAAGTTCCAGAGGTTAGGTGTCATTCGTCTCCAGACGCCTCATCGGAAATAAGCCTCATCTCGCCTGGAAGGGAGAACTTCCTGGATTTTCTCGAGTTGCGGCAGGTGTTCTCGAGTTACGACGGGGACCTCAGGGACCCGCCCTGGTGGCCTCAGGAGAGGCCAGTCCCCATGCAAGTTGCTAGGGGGCCTCTCGGGATTCCTCTCCCGTCGATACCGGGGCCAAAAACCTTGTGTGGAGTCAGGGCCGGAACCGAGGATTCCTCTCAGGGGTTGACATGGATCTTTGGGTACTTCTGGAGTCTCCCCAGTGGAGTCAGGCCTCGTCTCGAGTGGGGGCATGCACGTGCGCTTTCCTTCCAGGCTGTAGCAGCAATGTCACGCTTCCCGTCGCGTGGATCAAAGGATCTGTGGTTTTCCCTCGAGGCTTTCCCTCGAGGCTTTCCCACAGGGCTGTCCCACGTGCCACCGTGGTGTGAGTCGATCCTCGGCGTGAAAGATGAGCCAGTGCAGGGCAAAGAGGTTCCTCTGGAATGGACTGAGACATCTGGGGGACTCTTGGAATGGTGGTACGACCATGGAGTTCCTCTCGCCTTTCCTGTTGAGAGTGCCTCCTCTTGAGATGCGACGGGAACGCAGGGAATTCTTTCCCGTTGAAAGCAGGGAAAGGATCCCTCATCTCGAGCTACGAGGGGGAAACGGGGCTCCTTTGGATGTGGTCGGGACCATCGTGCTTCCTCTCGAGTGGAGACGGGTATGGTGGTGAACTTCTTGAGTTGCAGCAAGGGTGTGAAAGACCCTTTCGAAGTTCCAGAGGTTAGGTGTCATTAGTCTCCAGACGCCTCATCGGAAATAGGCCTCATCTCGCCTGGAAGGGAGAACTTCCTGGATTTTCTCGAGTTGCGGCAGGTGTTCTCGAGTTACGACGGGGACCTCAGGGACCGGCCCTGGTGGCCTCAGGAGAGGCCAGTCCCCATGCGAGTTGCTAGGGGGCCTCTCGGGATTCCTCTCCCGTCGATACCGGGGCCAAAAACCTTGTGTGGAGTCAGGGCCGGAACCGAGGATTCCTCTCAGGGGCTGATATGGATCTTTGGATACTTCTGGAGTCTCGCCAGGGGAGACAGGCCTCGTTTCGTGAGGGGGCATGCACGTGCACTTTCCTTCCAGGCTGTAGCAGCAATGTCACGCTTCCCGTCGCGTGGATCAAAGGATCTGTGGTTTTCCCTCGAGGCTTTCGCTCGAGGCTTTCCCACAGGGCTGTCCCACGTGCCACCGTGGTGTGAGTCGATCCTCGGCGTGAAAGATGAGCCAGTGCAGGGCAAAGAGGTTCCTCTGGAATGGACTGAGACATCTGGGGGACTCTTGGAATGGTGGTATGACCATGGAGTTCCTCTCGCCTTTCCTGTTGAGAGTGCCTCCTCTTGAGATGCGACTGGAACGCCGGGAATTCTTTCCCGTTGAAAGCAGGGAAAGGATCCCTCATCTCGATCTCCGAGGGGGAAACGGGGCTCCTCTGGATGTGGGCGGGACCATCGTGCTTCCTCTCGAGTGGAGACGGGTATGGCGGTGAACTTCTTGAGTTGCAGCAAGGGTGTGAAAGACCCTTTCGAAGTTCCAGAGGTTTGGTGTCATTAGTCTCCAGAGGCCTCATCGGAAATAGGCCTCATCTCGCCTGGAAGGGAGAACTTCCTGGATTTTCTCGAGTTGCGGCAGGTGTTCTCGAGTTACGACGGGGACCTCAGGGACCCGCCCTGGTGGCCTCAGGAGAGGCCAGTCCCCATTCGATTTGCTAGGGGGTCTCTCGGGATTCCTCTCCCGTCGATACCGGGGCCAAAAAGCTTGTGTGGAGTCAGGGCCGGAACCGAGGATTCCTCTCAGGGGCTGACATGGATCTTTGGGTACTTCTGGAGTCTCCCCAGGGGAGTCAGGCCTCGTCTCGAGTGGGGGCATGCTCGTGCGCTTTCCTTCCAGGCTGTAGCAGCAATGTCACGCTTCCCGTCGCGTGGATCAAAGGATCTGTGGTTTTCCCTCGAGGCTTTCCCTCGAGGCTTTCCCACAGGGCTGTCCCACGTGCCACCGTGGTGTGAGTCGATCCTCGGCGTGAAAGATGAGCCAGTGCAGGGCAAAGAGGTTCCTCTGGAATGGACTGAGACATCTGGGGGACTCTTGGAATGGTGGTACGACCATGGAGTTCCTCTCGCCTTTCCTGTTGAGAGTGCCTCCTCTTGAGATGCGACGGGAACGCCGGGAATTCTTTCCCGTTGAAAGCAGGGAAAGGATCCCACATCTCGAGCTACGAGGGGGAAACGGGGCTCCTCTGGATGTGGGCGGGACCATCGTGCTTCCTCTCGAGTGGAGACGGGTATGGCGGTGAACTTCTTGATTTGCAGCAAGGGTGTGAAAGACCCTTTCGAAGTTCCAGAGGTTTGGTGTCATTAGTCTCCAGAGGCCTCATCGGAAATAGGCCTCATCTCGCCTGGAAGGGAGAACTTCCTGGATTTTCTCGAGTTGCGGCAGGTGTTCTCAAGTTACGACGGGGACCTCAGGGACCCGCCCTGGTGGCCTCAGGAGAGGCCAGTCCCCATGCGAGTTGCTAGGGGGCCTCTCGGGATTCCTCTCCCGTCGATACCGGGGCCAAAAACCTTGTGTGGAGTCAGGGCCGGAACCGAGGATTCCTCTCAGGGGCTGACATGGATCTTTGGGGACTCCTGGAGTCTCCCCAGGGGAGTCAGGCCTCGTCTCGAGTAGGGGCATGCACGTGCGCTTTCCTTCCAGGCTGTAGCAGCAATGTCACGCTTCCCGTCGCGTGGATCAAAGGATCTGTGGTTTTCCCTCGAGGCTTTCCCTCGAGGCTTTCCCACAGGGCTGTCCCACGTGCCACCGTGGTGAGAGTCGATCCTCGGCGTGAAAGATGAGCCAGTGCAGGGCAAAGAGGTTCCTCTGGAATGGACTGAGACATCTGGGGGACTCTTGGAATGGTGGTACGACCATGGAGTTCCTCTCGCCTTTCCTGTTGAGAGTGCCTCCTCTTGAGATGCGACGGGAACGCCGGGAATTCTTTCCCGTTGAAAGCAGGGAAAGGATCCCTCATCTCGAGCTACGAGGGGGAAACGGGGCTCCTTTGGATGTTGTCGGGACCATCGTGCTTCCTCTCGAGTGGAGACGGGTATGGTGGTGAACTTCTTGAGTTGCAGCAAGGGTGTGAAAGACCCTTTCGAAGTTCCAGAGGTTAGGTGTCATTAGTCTCCAGACGCCTCATCGGAAATAGGCCTCATCTCGCCTGGAAGGGAGAACTTCCTGGATTTTCTCGAGTTGCGGCAGGTGTTCTCGAGTTACGACGGGGACCTCAGGGACCGGCCCTGGTGGCCTCAGGAGAGGCCAGTCCCCATGCGAGTTGCTAGGGGGCCTCTCGGGATTCCTCTCCCGTCGATACCGGGGCCAAAAACCTTGTGTGGAGTCAGGGCCGGAACCGAGGATTCCTCTCAGGGGCTGATATGGATCTTTGGATACTTCTGGAGTCTCGCCAGGGGAGACAGGCCTCGTTTCGTGAGGGGGCATGCACGTGCACTTTCCTTCCAGGCTGTAGCAGCAATGTCACGCTTCCCGTCGCGTGGATCAAATGATGTGTGGTTTTCCCTAGAGGCTTTCCCACAGGGCTGTCCCACGTGCCACCGTAGTGTGAGTCGATCCTCGGCGTGAAAGATGAGCCAGTGCAGGGCAAAGAGGTTCCTCTGGAATGGACTGAGACATCTGGGGGACTCTTGGAATGGTGGTACGACCATGGAGTTCCTCTCGCCTTTCCTGTTGAGAGTGCCTCCTCTTGAGATGCGACGGGAACGCCGGGAATTTTTTCCCGTTGAAAGCAGGGAAAGGATCCCTCATCTCGAGCTACGAGGGGGAAACGGGGCTCCTCTGGATGTGGGCGGGACCATCGTGCTTTCTCTCGAGTGGAGACGGGTATGGCGGTGAACTTCTTGAGTTGCAACAAGGTTGTGAAAGACCCTTTCGAAGTTCCAGAGGTTAGGTGTCATTAGTCTCCAGATGCCTCATCGGAAATAGGCCTCATCTCGCCTGGAAGGGAGAACTTCCTGGATTTTCTCGAGTTGCGGCAGGTGTTCTCGAATTACGACGGGGACCTCAGGGACCCGCCCTGGTGGCCTCCGGAGAGGCCAGTCCCCAAGCCAGTTGCTAGGGGGCCCCTCGGGATTCCTCTCCCGTCGATACCGGGGCCAAAACCTTGTGTGGAGTCAGGGCCGGAACCGAGGATTCCTCTCAGGGGCTGACATGGATCTTTGGGTACTTCTGGAGTCTCCCCAGTGGAGTCAGGCCTCGTCTCGAGTGGGGGCATGCACGTGCGCTTTCCTTTCAGGCTGTAGCAGCAATGTCACGCTTCCCGTCACGTGGATCAAAGGATCTGTGGTTTTCCCTCGAGGCTTTCCCTCGAGGCTTTCCCACAGGGCTGTCCCACGTGCCACCGTGGTGTGAGTCGATCCTCGGCGTGAAAGATGAGCCAATGCAGGGCAAAGAGGTTCCTCTGGAATGGACTGAGACATCTGGGGGACTCTTGGAATGGTGGTACGACCATGGAGTTCCTCTCGCCTTTCCTGTTGAGAGTGCCTCCTCTTGAGATGCGACGGGAACGCCGGGAATTCTTTCCCGTTGAAAGCAGGGAAAGGATCCCTCATCTCGAGCTACGAGGGGGAAACGGGGCTCCTCTGGATGTGGGCGGGACCATCGTGCTTCCTCTCTAGTGGAGACGGGTATGGTGGTGAACTTCTTGAGTTGCAGCAAGGCTGTGAAAGACCCTTTCGAAGTTCCAGAGGTAAGGTGTCATTAGTCTCCAGACGCCTCATCGGAAATAGGCCTCATCTCGCCTGGAAGGGAGAACTTCCTGGATTTTCTCGAGTTGCGGCAGGTGTTCTCGAGTTACGACGGGGACCTCAGGGACCCGCCCTGGTGGCCTCAGGAGAGGCCAGTCCCTATGCGAGTTGCTAGGGGGCCTCTCGGGATTCCTCTCCCGTCGATACCGGGGCCAAAAACCTTGTGTGGAGTCAGGGCCGGAACCGAGGATTCCTCTCAGGGGCTGACATGGATCATTGGGTACTTCTGGAGTCTCCCCAGGGGAGTCAGGCCTCGTCTCGAGTGGGGGCATGCACGTGCACTTTCCTTCCAGGCTGTAGCAGCAATGTCACGCTTCCCGTCGCGTGGATCAAATGATGTGTGGTTTTCCCTAGAGGCTTTCCCACAGGGCTGTCCCACGTGCCACCGTGGTGTGAGTCGATCCTCGGCGTGAAAGATGAGCCAGTGCAGGGCAAAGAGGTTCCTCTGGAATGGACTGAGACATCTGGGGGACTCTTGGAATGGTGGTACGACCATGGAGTTCCTCTCGCCTTTCCTGTTGAGAGTGCCTCCTCTTGAGATGCGACGGGAACGCCGGGAAATTTTTCCCGTTGAAAGCAGGGAAAGGATCCCTCATCTCGAGCTACGAGGGGGAAACGGGGCTCCTCTGGATGTGGGCGGGACCATCGTGCTTTCTCTCGAGTGGAGACGGGTATGGCGGTGAACTTCTTGAGTTGCAACAAGGGTGTGAAAGACCCTTTCGAAGTTCCAGAGGTTAGGTGTCATTAGTCTCCAGACGCCTCATCGGAAATAGGCCTCATCTCGCCTGGAAGGGAGAACTTCCTTGATTTTCTCGAGTTGCAGCAGGTGTTCTCGAGTTACGACGGGGACCTCAGGGACCCGCCTTGTTGGCCTCAGGAGAGGCCAGTCCCCATGCGTGTTGCTCGGGGGCCCCTCGGGATTCCTCTCCCGTCGATACCAGGGCCAAAAACCTTGTGTGGAGTCAGGGCCGGAACCGAGGATTCCTCTCAGGGACTGATATGGATCTTTGGGTACTTCTGGAGTCTCGCCAGGGGAGACAGGCCTCGTCTCGTGTGGGGGCATGCACGTGCACTTTCCTTCCAGGCTGTAGCAGCAATGTCACGCTTCCCGTGGCGTGGATCAAAGGATCTGCGGTTTTCCCTCGAGGCTTTCCCTCGAGGCTTTCCCACAGGGCTGTCCCACGTGACACCGTGGTGTGAGTCGATTCTCGGCGTGAAAAATGAGCCAGTGCAGGGCAAAGAGGTTCCTCTGGAATGGACTGAGACATCTGGGGGACTCTTGGAATGGTGGTACGACCATGGAGTTCCTCTCGCCTTTCCTGTTGAGAGTGCCTCCTCTTGAGATGCGACGGGAACGCCGGGAATTCTTTCCCGTTGAAAGCAGGGAAAGGATCCCTCATCTCGAGCTCCGAGGGGGAAACGGGGCTCCTCTGGATGTGGGCGGGACCACCGTGCTTCCTCTCGAGTGGAGACGGGTATGGCGGTGAACTTCTTGAGTTGCAGCAAGCGTGTGAAAGACCCTTTCGAAGTTCCAGAGGTTAGGTGTCATTAGTCTCCAGACGCCTCATCGGAAATAGGCCTCATCTCGCCTGGAAGGGAGAACTTCCTGGATTTTCTCGAGTTGCGGCAGGTGTTGTCGAGTTACGACGGGGACCTCAGGGACCCGCCCTGGTGGCCTCAGGAGAGGCCAGTCCCCATGCGAGTTGCTAAGGGGCCTCTCGGGATTCCTCTCCCGTCGATACCGGGGCCAAAAACCTTGTGTGCAGTCAGGGCCCGAACCGAGGATTCCTCTCAGGGGCAGACATGGATCTTTGGGTACTTCTGGAGTCTCCCCAGGGGAGTCAGGCCTCGTCTCGAGTGGGGGCATGCACGTGCGCTTTCCTTCCAGGCTGTAGCAGCAATGTCACGCTTCCCGTGGCGTGGATCAAAGGATCTGTGGTTTTCCCTCGAGGCTTTCCCACAGGGCTGTCCCACGTGCCACCGTGGTGTGAGTCGATCCTCGGCGTGAAAGATGAGCCAGTGCAGGGCAAAGAGGTTCCTCTGGAATGGACTGAGACATCTGGGGGACTCTTGGAATGGTGGTACGACCATGGAGTTCCTCTCGCCTTTCCTGTTGAGAGTGCCTCCTCTTGAGATGCGACGGGAACGCCGGGAATTCTTTCCCGTTGAAACCAGGGAAAGGATCCCTCATCTCGAGCTACGAGGGGGAAACGGGGCTCCTCTGGATGTGGGCGGGACCATCGTGCTTCCTCTCGAGTGGAGACGGGTATGGCGGTGAACTGCTTGAGTTGCAGCAAGGGTGTGAAAGACCCTTTCGAAGTTCCAGAGGTTTGGTGTCATTAGTCTCCAGAGGCCTCATCGGAAATAGGCCTCATCTCGCCTGGAAGGGAGAACTTCCTGGATTTTCTCGAGTTGCGGCAGGTGTTCTCGAGTTACGACGGGGACCTCAGGGACCCGCCCTGGTGGCCTCAGGAGAGGCCAGTCCCCATGCGAGTTGCTAGGGGGCCTCTCGGGATTCCTCTCCCGTCGATACCGGGGACAAAAACCTTGTGTGGAGTCAGGGCCGGAACCGAGGATTCCTCTCAGGGGCTGACATGGATCTTTGGGTACTTCTGGAGTCTCCCCAGTGGAGTCAGGCCTCGTCTCGAGTGGGGGCATGCACGTGCGCTTTCCTTCCAGGCTGTAGCAGCAATGTCACGCTTCCCGTCGCGTGGATCAAAGGATCTGTGGTTTTCCCTCGAGGCTTTCCCTCGAGGCTTTCCCACAGGGCTGTCCCACGTGCCACCGTGGTGTGAGTCGATCCTCGGCGTGAAAGATGAGCCAGTGCAGGGCAAAGAGGTTCCTCTGGAATGGACTGAGACATCTGGGGGACTCTTGGAATGGTGGTACGACCATGGAGTTCCTCTCGCCTTTCCTGTTGAGAGTGCCTCCTCTTGAGATGCGACGGGAACGCCGGGAATTCTTTCCCGTTGAAAGCATGGAAAGGATCCCTCATCTCGAGCTACGAGGGGGAAACGGGGCTCCTTTGGATGTGGTCGGGACCATCGTGCTTCCTCTCGAGTGGAGACGGGTATGGTGGTGAACTTCTTGAGTTGCAGCAAGGGTGTGAAAGACCCTTTCGAAGTTCCAGAGGTTAGGTGTCATTAGTCTCCAGACGCCTCATCGGAAATAGGCCTCATCTCGCCTGGAAGGGAGAACTTCCTGGATTTTTTCGAGTTGCGGCAGGTGTTCTCGAGTTACGACGGGGACCTCAGGGACCGGCCCTGGTGGCCTCAGGAGAGGCCAGTCCCCATGCGAGTTGCTAGGGGGCCTCTCGGGATTTCTCTCCCGTCGATACCGGGGCCAAAAAGCTTGTGTGGAGTCAGGGCCGGAACCGAGGATTCCTCTCAGGGGCTGACATGGATCTTTGGGTACTTCTGGAGTCTCCCCAGGGGAGTCAGGCCTCGTCTCGAGTGGGGGCATGCACGTGCGCTTTCCTTCCAGGCTGTAGCAGCAATGTCACGCTTCCCGTCGCGTGCATCAAAGGATCTGTGGTTTTCCCTCGAGGCTTTCCCTCGAGGCTTTCCCACAGGGCTGTCCCACGTGCCACCGTGTTGTGAGTCGATCCTCGGCGTGAAAGATGAGCCAGTGCAGGGCAAAGAGGTTCCTCTGGAATGGACTGAGACATCTGGGGGATTCTTGGAATGGTGGTACGACCATGGAGTTCCTCTCGCCTTTCCTGTTGAGAGTGCCTCCTCTTGAGATGCGACGGGAACGCCGGGAATTCTTTCCCGTTGAAAGCAGGGAAAGGATCCCTCATCTCGAGCTCCGAGGGGGAAACGGGGCTCCTTTGGATGTGGTCGGGACCATCGTGCTTCCTCTCGAGTGGAGACGGGTATGGTGGTGAACTTCTTGAGTTGCAGCAAGGGTGTGAAAGACCCTTTCGAAATTCCAGAGGTTAGGTGTCATTAGTCTCCAGACGCCTCATCGGAAATAGGCCTCATCTCGCCTGGAAGGGAGAACTTCCTGGATTTTCTCGAGTTGCGGCAGGTGTTCTCGAGTTACGACGGGGACCTCAGGGACCCGCCCTCGTGGCCTCAGGAGAGGCCAGTCCCCATGCGAGTTGCTAGGGGGCCTCTCGGGATTCCTCTCCCGTCGATACCGGGGCCAAAAACCTTCTGTGGAGTCAGGGCCGGAACCGAGGATTCCTCTCAGGGGCTGATATGGATCTTTGGATACTTCTGGAGTCTCGCCAGGGGAGACAGGCCTCGTTTCGTGAGGGGGCATGCACGTGAACTTTCCTTCCAGGCTTTAGCAGCAATGTCACGCTTCCCGTGGCGTGGATCAAAGGATCTGTGGTTTTCCCTCGAGGCTTTCCCTCGAGGCTTTCCCACAGGGCTGTCCCACGTGCCACCGTGGTGTGAGTCGAACCTCGGCGTGAAAGATGAGCCAGTGCAGGGCAAAGAGGTTCCTCTGGAATGGACTGAGACATCTGGGGGACTCTTGGAATGGTGGTACGACCATGGAGTTCCTCTCGCCTTTCCTGTTGAGACTGCCTACTCTTGAGATGCGACGGGAACGCCGGGAATTCTTTCCCGTTTAAAGCAGGGAAAGGATCCCTCATCTCGAGCTACGAGGGGGAAACGGGGCTCCTCTGGATGTGGGCGGGACCATCGTGCTTCCTCTCGAGTGGAGACGGGTATGGCGGTGAACTTCTTGAGTCGCAGCAAGGGTGTGAAAGACCCTTTCGAAGTTCCAGAGGTTAGGTGTCATTAGTCTCCAGACGCCTCATCGGAAATAGGCCTCATCTCGCCTGGAAGGGAGAACTTCCTGGATTTTCTCGAGTTGCGGCAGGTGTTCTCGAGTTACGACAGGGACCTCAGGGACCCGCCCTGGTGGCCTCAGGAGAGGCCAGTCCCCATGCGAGTTGCTAGGGGGCCTCTCGGGATTCCTCTCCCGTCGATACCGGGGCCAAAAACCTTGTGTGGAGTCAGGGCCGGAACCGAGGATGCCTCTCAGGGGCTGACATGGATCTTTGGGTACTTCTGGAGTCTCCCCAGGGGAGTCAGGCCTCGTCTCGATTGGGGGCATGCACGTGCGCTTTCCTTCCAGGCTGTAGCAGCAATGTCACGCTTCCCGTCGCGTGGATCAAAGGATCTGTGGTTTTCCCTCGAGGCTTTCCCTCGAGGCTTTCCCACAGGGCTGTCCCACGTGGCACCGTGGTGTGAGTCGATCCTCGGCGTGAAAGATGAGCCAGTGCAGGGCAAAGAGCTTCCTCTGGAATGGACTGAGACATCTGGGGGACTCTTGGAATGGTGGTACGACCATGGAGTTCCTCTCGCCTTTCCTGTTGAGAGTGCCTCCTCTTGAGATGCGACGGGAACGCCGGGAATTCTTTCCCGTTGAAAGCAGGGAAAGGATCCCTCATCTCGAGCTACGAGGGGGAAACGGGGCTCCTCTGGATGTGGCGGGACCATCGTGCTTCCTCTCAAGTGGAGACGGGTATGGCGGTGAACTTCTTGAGTTGCAGCAAGGGTGTGAAAGACCCTTTCGAAGTTCCAGAGGTTTGGTGTCATTAGTCTCCAGAGGCCTCATCGGAAATAGGCCTCATCTCGCCTGGAAGGGAGAACTTCCTGGATTTTCTCGAGTTGCGGCAGGTGTTCTCGAGTTACGACGGGGACCTCAGGGACCCGCCCTGGTGGCCTCAGGAGAGGCCAGTCCCCATGCGAGTTGCTAGGGGGCCTCTCGGGATTCCTCTCCCGTCGATACCGGGGCCAAAAAGCTTGTGTGGAGTCAGGGCCGGAACCGAGGATTCCTCTCTGGGGCTTACATGGATCTTTGGGTACTTCTGGAGTCTCCCCAGGGGAGTCAGGCCTCGTCTCGAGTAGGGGCATGCACGTGCGCTTTCCTTCCAGGCTGTAGCAGCAATGTCACGCTTCCCGTCGCATGGATCAAAGGATCTGTGGTTTTCCCTCGAGGCTTTCCCTCGAGGCTTTCCCACAGGGCTGTCCCACGTGCCACCGTGGTGTGAGTCGATCCTCGGCGTGAAAGATGAGCCAGTGCAGGGCAAAGAGGTTCCTCTGGAATGGACTGAGACATCTGGGGGACTCTTGGAATGGTGGTACGACCATGGAGTTCCTCTCGCCTTTCCTGTTGAGAGTGCCTCCTCTTGAGATGTGACGGGAACGCAGGGAATTCTTTCCCGTTGAAAGCAGGGAAAGGATCCCTCATCTCGAGCTACGAGGGGGAAACGGGGCTCCTTTGGATGTTGTCGGGACCATCGTGCTTCCTCTCGAGTGGAGACGGGTATGGTGGTGAACTTCTTGAGTTGCAGCAAGGGTGTGAAAGACCCTTTCGAAGTTCCAGAGGTTAGGTGTCATTAGTCTCCAGACGCCTCATCGGAAATAGGCCTCATCTCGCCTGGAAGGGAGAACTTCCTGGATTTTCTCGAGTTGCGGCAGGTGTTCTCGAGTTACGACGGGGACCTCAGGGACCGGCCCTGGTGGCCTCAGGAGAGGCCAGTCCCCATGCGAGTTGCTAGGGGCCCTCTCGGGATTCCTCTCCCATCGATACCGGGGCCAAAAACCTTGTGTGGAGTCAGGGCCGGAACCGAGGATTCCTCTCAGGGGCTGATATGGATCTTTGGATACTTCTGGAGTCTCGCCAGGGGAGACAGGCCTCGTTTCGTGAGGGGGCATGCACGTGCACTTTCCTTCCAGGCTGTAGCAGCAATGTCACGCTTCCCGTGGCGTGGATCAAAGGATCTGTGGTTTTCCCTCGAGGCTTTCCCTCGAGGCTTTCCCACAGGGCTGTCCCACGTGCCACCGTGGTGTGAGTCGATCCTCGGCGTGAAAGATGAGCCAGTGCAGGGCAAAGAGGTTCCTCTGGAATGGACTGAGACATCTGGGGGACTCTTGGAATGGTGGTACGACCATGGAGTTCCTCTCGCCTTTCCTGTTGAGAGTGCCTCCTCTTGAGATGCGACGGGAACGCCGGGAATTCTTTCCCGTTGAAAGCAGGGAAAGGATCCCTCATCTCGAGCTACGAGGGGGAAACGGGGCTCCTCTGGATGTGGGCGGACCATCGTGCTTCCTCTCGAGTGGAGACGGGTATGGCGGTGAACTTCTTGAGTTGCAGCAAGGGTGTGAAAGACCCTTTCGAAGTTCCAGAGGTTAGGTGTCATTAGTCTCCAGACGCCTCATCGGAAATAGGCCTCATCTCGCCTGGAAGGGAGAACTTCCTGGATTTTCTCGAGTTGCGGCAGGTGTTGTCGAGTTACGACGGGGACCTCAGGGACCCGCCCTGGTGGCCTCAGGAGAGGCCAGTCCCCATGCGAGTTGCTAAGGGGCCTCTCGGGATTCCTCTCCCGTCGATACCGGGGCCAAAAACCTTGTGTGCAGTCAGGGCCGGAACCGAGGATTCCTCTCAGGGGCAGACATGGATCTTTGGGTACTTCTGGAGTCTCTCCAGGGGAGTCAGGCCTCGTCTCGAGTGGGGGCATGCACGTGCGCTTTCCTTCCAGGCTGTAGCAGCAATGTCACGCTTCCCGTGGCGTGGATCAAAGGATCTGTGGTTTTCCCTCGAGGCTTTCCCACAGGGCTGTCCCACGTGCCACCGTGGTGTGAGTCGATCCTCGGCGTGAAAGATGAGCCAGTGCAGGGCAAAGAGGTTCCTCTGGAATGGACTGAGACATCTGGGGGACTCTTGGAATGGTGGTACGACCATGGAATTCCTCTCGCCTTTCCTGTTGAGAGTGCCTCCTCTTGAGATGCGACGGGAACGCCGGGAATTCTTTCCCGTTGAAACCAGGGAAAGGATCCCTCATCTCGAGCTACGAGGGGGAAACGGGGCTCCTCTGGATGTGGGCGGGACCATCGTGCTTCCTCTCTAGTGGAGACGGGTATGGCGGTGAACTTCTTGAGTTGCAGCAAGGGTGTGAAAGACCCTTTCGAAGTTCCAGAGGTTTGGTGTCATTAGTCTCCAGAGGCCTCATCGGAAATAGGCCTCATCTCGCCTGGAAGGGAGAACTTCCTGGATTTTCTCGAGTTGCGGCAGGTGTTCTCGAGTTACGACGGGGACCTCAGGGACCCGCCCTGGTGGCCTCCGGAGAGGCCAGTCCCCATGCGAGTTGCTAGGGGGCCTCTCGGGATTCCTCTCCCGTCGATACCGGGGCCAAAAACATTGTGTGGAGTCAGGGCCGGAACCGAGGATTCCTCTCAGGGGCTGACATGGATCTTTGGGTACTTCTGGAGTCTCCCCAGTGGAGTCAGGCCTCGTCTCGAGTGGGGGCATGCACGTGCGCTTTCCTTCCAGGCTGTAGCAGCAATGTCACGCTTCCCGTCGCGTGGATCAAAGGATCTGTGGTTTTCCCTCGAGGCTTTCCCTCGAGGCTTTCCCACAGGGCTGTCCCACGTGCCACCGTGGTGTGAGTCGATCCTCGGCGTGAAAGATGAGCCAGTGCAGGGCAAAGAGGTTCCTCTGGAATGGACTGAGACATCTGGGGGACTCTTGGAATGGTGGTACGACCATGGAGTTCCTCTCGCCTTTCCTGTTGAGAGTGCCTCCTCTTGAGATGCGACGGGAACGCAGGGAATTCTTTCCCGTAGAAAGCATGGAAAGGATCCCTCATCTCGAGCTACGAGGGGGAAACGGGGCTCCTTTGGATGTGGTCGGGACCATCGTGCTTCCTCTCGAGTGGAGACGGGTATGGTGGTGAACTTCTTGAGTTGCAGCAAGGGTGTGAAAGACCCTTTCGAAGTTCCAGAGGTTAGGTGTCATTAGTCTCCAGACGCCTCATCGGAAATAGGCCTCATCTCGCCTGGAAGGGAGAACTTCCTGGATTTTCTCGAGTTGCGGCAGGTGTTCTCGAGTTACGACGGGGACCTCAGGGACCGGCCCTGGTGGCCTCAGGAGAGGCCAGTCCCCATGCGAGTTGCTAGGGGGCCTCTCGGGATTCCTCTCCCGTCGATACCGGGGCCAAAAAGCTTGTGTGGAGTCAGGGCCGGAACCGAGGATTCCTCTCAGGGGCTGATATGGATCTTTGGATACTTCTGGAGTCTCGCCAGGGGAGACAGGCCTCGTTTCGTGAGGGGGCATGCACGTGCACTTTCCTTCCAGGCTGTAGCAGCAATGTCACGCTTCCCGTCGCGTGGATCAAAGGATCTGTGGTTTTCCCTCGAGGCTTTCCCTCGAGGCTTTCCCACAGGGCTGTCCCACGTGCCACCGTGGTGTGAGTCGATCCTCGGCGTGAAAGATGAGCCAGTGCAGGGCAAAGAGGTTCCTCTGGAATGGACTGAGACATCTGGGGGACTCTTGGAATGGTGGTACGACCATGGAGTTCCTCTCGCCTTTCCTGTTGAGAGTGCCTCCTCTTGAGATGCGACGGGAACGCCGGGAATTCTTTCCCGTTGAAAGCAGGGAAAGGATCCCTCATCTCGAGCTACGAGGGGGAAACGGGGCTCTTCTGGATGTGGGCGGGACCATCGTGCTTCCTCTCGAGTGGAGACGGTTATGGCGGTGAACTTCTTGAGTCGCAGCAAGGGTGTGAAAGACCCTTTCGAAGTTCCAGAGGTTAGGTGTCATTAGTCTCCAGACGCCTCATCGGAAATAAGCCTCATCTCGCCTGGAAGGGAGAACTTCCTGGATTTTCTCGAGTTGCGGCAGGTGTTCTCGAGTTACGACGGGGACCTCAGGGACCCGCCCTGGTGGCCTCAGGAGAGGCCAGTCCCCATGCGAGTTGCTAGGGGGCCTCTCGGGATTCCTCTCCCGTCGATACCGGGGCCAAAAACCTTGTGTGGAGTCAGGGCCGGAACCGAGGATTCCTCTCAGGGGCTGATATGGATCTTTGGATACTTCTGGAGTCTCGCCAGGGGAGACAGGCCTCGTTTCGTGAGGGGGCATGCACGTGCACTTTCCTTCCAGGCTGTAGCAGCAATGTCACGCTTCCCGTCGCGTGGATCAAAGGATCTGTGGTTTTCCCTCGAGGCTTTCCCTCGAGGCTTTCCCACAGGGCTGTCCCACGTGCCACCGTGGTGTGAGTCGATCCTCGGCGTGAAAGATGAGCCAGTGCAGGGCAAAGAGGTTCCTCTGGAATGGACTGAGACATCTGGGGGACTCTTGGAATGGTGGTACGACCATGGAGTTCCTCTCGCCTTTCCGGTTGAGAGTGCCTCCTCTTGAGATGCGACGGGAACGCCGGGAATTCTTTCCCGTTGAAAGCAGGGAAAGGTTCCCTCATCTCGAGCTACGAGGGGGAAACGGGGATCCTATGGATGTGGGCGGGACCATCGTGCTTCCTCTCGAGTGGAGACGGGTATGGCGGTGAACTTCTTGAGTCGCAGCAAGGGTGTGAAAGACCCTTTCGAAGTTCCAGAGGTTAGGTGTCATTAGTCTCCAGACGCCTCATCGGAAATAGGCCTCAGCTCGCCTGGAAGGGAGAACTTCCTGGATTTTCTCGAGTTGCGGCAGGTGCTCTCGAGTTACGACGAGGACCTCAGCGACCCGCCCTGGTGGCCTCAGGAGAGGCCAGTCCCCATGCGAGTTGCTAGGGGGCCTCTCGGGATTCCTCTCCCGTCGATACCGGGGCCAAAAACCTTGTGTGGAGTCAGGGCCGGAACCGAGGATTCCTCTCAGGGGCTGACATGGATCTTTGGGTACTTCTGGAGTCTCCCCAGGGGAGTCAGGCCTCGTCTCGAGTGGGGGCATGCACGTGCGCTTTCCTTCCAGGCTGTAGCAGCAATGTCACGCTTCCCGTCGCGTGGATCAAAGGATCTGTGGTTTTCCCTCGAGGCTTTCCCACAGGGCTGTCCCACGTGCCACCGTGGTGTGAGTCGATCCTCGGCGTGAAAGATGAGCCAGTGCAGGGCAAAGAGGTTCCTCTGGAATGGACTGAGACATCTGGGGGACTCTTGGAATGGTGGTACGACCATGGAGTTCCTCTCGCCTTTCCTGTTGAGAGTGCCTCCTCTTGAGATGCGACGGGAACGCCGGGAATTCTTCTCCGTTTAAAGCAGGGAAAGGATCCCTCATCTCGAGCTACGAGGGGGAAACGGGGATCCTCTGGATGTGGGCGGGACCATCGTACTTCCTCTCGAGTGGAGACGGGTATGGCGGTGAACTTCTTGAGTCGCAGCAAGGGTATGAAAGACCCTTTCGAAGTTCCAGAGGTTAGGTGTCATTAGTCTCCAGATGCCTCATCGGAAATAGGCCTCATCTCGCCTGGAAGGGAGAACTTCCTGGATTTTCTCGAGTTGCGGCAGGTGCTCTCGAGTTACGACGAGGACCTCAGGGACCCGCCCTGGTGGCCTCAGGAGAGGCCAGTCCCCATGCGATTTGCTAGGGGGCCTCTCGGGATTCCTCTCCCGTCGATACCGGGACCAAAAACCTTGTGTGGAGTCAGGGCCGGAACCGAGGATTCCTCTCAGGGGCTGACATGGATCTTTGGGTACTTCTGGAGTCTCCCCAGGGGAGTCAGGCCTCGTCTCGAGTGGAGGCATGCACGTGCGCTTTCCTTCCAGGCTGTAGCAGCAATGTCACGCTTCCCGTCGCGTGGATCAAAGGATCTGTGGTTTTCCCTCGAGGCTTTCCCTCGAGGCTTTCCCTCGAGGCTTTCCCACAGAGCTGTCCCACGTGCCACCGTGGTGTGAGTCGATCCTCGGCGTGAAAGATGAGCCAGTGCAGGGCAAAGAGATTCCTCTGGAATGGACTGAGACATCTGGGGGACTCTTGGAATGGTGGTACGACCATGGAGTTCCTCTCGCCTTTCCTGTTGAGAGTGCCTCCTCTTGAGATGCGACGGGAACGCAGGGAATTCTTTCCCGTTGAAAGCAGGGAAAGGATCCCTCATCTCGAGCAACGAGGGGGAAACGGGGCTCCTTTGGATGTGGTCGGGACCATCGTGCTTCCTCTCGAGTGGAGACGGGTATGGTGGTGAACTTCTTGAGTCGCAGCAAGGGTGTGAAAGACCCTTTCGAAGTTCCAGAGGTTAGGTGTCATTAGTCTCCAGACGCCTCATCGGAAATAGGCCTCATTTCGCCTGGAAGGGAGAACTTCCTGGATTTTCTCGAGGTGCGGCAGGTGTTCTCGAGTTACGACGGGGACCTCAGGGACCCGCCCTGGTGGCCTCAGGAGAGGCCAGTCCCCATGCGAGTTGCTAGGGGGCCTCTCGGGATTCCTCTCCCGTCGATACCGGGGCCAAAAACCTTGTGTGGAGTCAGGGCCGGAACCGAGGATTCCTCTCAGGGGCTGATATGGATCTTTGGATACTTCTGGAGTCTCGACAGGGGAGACAGGCCTCGTTTCGTGAGGGGGCATGCACGTGCACTTTCCTTCCAGGCTTTAGCAGCAATGTCACGCTTCCCGAGGCGTGGATCAAAGGATCTGTGGTTTTCCTCGAGCCTTGCCCTCGAGGCCTTCCCCCAGGGCTGTCCCACGTGCCACCGTGGTGTGAGTCGATCCTCGGCGTGAAAGATGAGCCACTGCAGGGCAAAGAGGTTCCTCTGTAATGGACTGAGACATCTGGGGGACTCTTGGAATGGTGGTACGACCATGGAGTTCCTCTCGCCTTTCCTGTTGAGAGTGCCTCCGCTTGAGATGCGACGGGAACGCTGGGAATTCTTTCCCGTTGAAAGCAGGGAAAGGATCCCTCCTCTCGAGCTACGAGGTGGAAACGGAGCTCCTCTGGATGTGGGCGGGACCATCGTCCTTCCTCTCGAGTGGAGACGGGTATGGCGGTGAACTTCCTTAGTTGCAGCAAGGGTGTGAAAGACCCTTTCGAAGTTCCAGAGTTTAGGTGTCATTAGTCTCCAGAGGCCTCATTGGAAATAGGCCTCATCTCGCCTGGAAGGGAGAACATCCTGGATTTTCTCGAGTTGCGGCAGGTGTTCTCGAGTTACGACGGGGACCTCAGGGACCCGCCCTGGTGGCCTCAGGAAAGGCTAGTCCCCTGGAGAGCTGCTAGGGGGCCTCTCCGGATTCCTCTCCCGTCGATACCAGGGCTAAAATCCTTCTGAGGAGTCAGGGCCGGAACCGAGGATTCCTCTCAGGGGCTGACATGGATCTTTGGGTACTTGTGGAGTCTCCCCAGGGGAGTCAGGCCTCGTCTCTAGTGGGGGCATGCACGTGCGCATTCCTTCCAGGCTGTAGCAGCAATGTCACGCTTCCCGTTGCGTGGATCAAAGGATCTGTGGTTTTCCCTCGAGGCTTTCCCTCGAGGCTTTCCCACAGGGCTGTTCCACGTGCCACCGTGATGTGAGTCGATCCTCGGCATGAAAGATGAGCCAGTGCAGGGCAAAGAGGTTCCTCTGGAATGGACTGAGACATCTGGGGGACTCTTGGAATGGTGGTACGACCATGGAGTTCCTCTCGCCTTTCCTGTTGAGAGTGCCTCCTCTTGAGATGCGACGGGAACGCCGGGAATTCGTTCCCGTTGAAAGCAGGGAAAGGATCCCTCATCTCGAGCTACGAGGGGGAAACGGGGCTCCTCTGGATGTGGGCGGGACCATCGTGCTTCCTCTCGAGTGGAGACGGGTATGGCGGTGAACTTCTTGAGTTGCAGCAAGGGTGTGAAAGACCCTATCGAAGTTCCAGAGGTTAGGTGTCATTAGTCTCCAGACGCCTCATCGGAAATAGGCCTCATCTCGCCTGGAAGGGAGAACTTCCTGGATTTTCTCGAGTTGCGGCAGGTGTTCTCGAGTTACGACGCGGACCTCAGGGACCCGCCCTGGTGGACTCAGGAGAGGCCAGTCCCCATGCGAGGTGCTAGGGGGCCTCACGGGATTCCTCTCCCGTCGATACCGGGGCCAAAAACCTTGTGCGGAGTTAGGGCCAGAACCGAGGATTCCTCTCAGGGGCTGACATGTATCTTTGTGTACTTGTGGAGTCTCCCCAGGGGAGTCAGGCCTCGTCTCGAGTGGGGGCATGCATGTGCGCTTTCCTTCCAGGCTGTAGCAGCAATGTCACGCTTCCCGTCGCGTGGATCAAAGGATCTGTGGTTTTCTCTCGAGGCTTTCCCTCGAGGCTTTCCCACAGGGCTGTCCCACGTGCCACCGTGGTGTGAGTCGATCCTCGGCGTGAAAGATGAGCCAGTGCAGGGCAAAGAGGTTCCTCTGGAATGGACTGAGACATCTGGGGGACTCTTGGAATGGTGGTACGACCATGGAGTTCCTCTCGCCTTTCCTGTTGAGAGTGCCTCCTCTTGAAATGCGACGTGAACGCCGGGAATTCTTTCCCGTTGAAAGCAGGGAAAGGATCCCTCATCTCGAGCTACGAGGGGGAAACGGGGCTCCTCTGGATGTGGGCGGGACCATCGTGCTTCCTCTCGAGTGGAGACGGGTATGGCAGTGAACTTCTTGAGTTGCAGCAAGGGTGTGAAAGACCCTTTCGAAGTTCCAGAGGTTAGGTGTCATTAGTCTCCAGACGCATCATCGGAAATAGGCCTCATCTCGCCTGGAAGGGAGAACTTCCTGGATTTTCTCGAGTTGCGGCAGGTGTTCTCGAGTTACGACGGGGACCTCAGGGACCCGCCCTGGTGGCCTCAGGAGAGGCCAGTCCCCATGCGATGTGCTAGGGGGCCTCTCGAGATTCCTCTCCCGTCGATACCGGGGCCAAAAACCTTGTGTGGAGTCAGGGCCGGAACCGAGGATTCCTCTCACGGGCTGACATGTATCTTTGTGTACTTCTGGAGTCTCCCCAGGGAAGTCAGGCCTCGTCTCGAGTGGGGGCATGCACGTGCGCTTTCCTTCCAGGCTGTAGCAGCAATGTCACGCTTCCCGTGGCGTGGATCAAAGGATCTGTGGTTTTCCCTCGAGGCTTTCCCTCGAGGCTTTCCCACAGGTCTGTCCCACGTGCCACCGTGGTGTGAGTCGATCCTCGACGTGAAAGATGAGCCAGTGCAGGGCATAGAGGTTCCTCTGGAATGGACTGAGACATCTGGGGGACTCTTGGAATGGTGCTACGACCATGGAGTTCCTCTCGACTTTCCTGTTGAGAGTACCTCGTCTTGAGATGCGACGGGAACGCCGGGAATTCTTTCCCTTTGAAAGCAGGGAAAGGATCCATCATCTCGAGCTACGAGGGGGAAACGGGGCTCCTCTGGATGTGGGCGGGACCATCGTGCTTCCTCTCGAGTGGAGATGGGTATGGCGGTGAACTTCTTGAGTTGCAGCAAGGGTGTGAAAGACCCTATCGAAGTTCCAGAGGTTAGGTGTCATTAGTCTCCAGACGCCTCATCGGAAATAGGCCTCATCTCGCCTGGAAGGGAGAACTTCCTGGATTTTCTCGAGTTGCGGCAGGTGTTCTCGAGTTACGACGCGGACCTCAGGGACCCGCCCTGGTGGACTCAGGAGAGGCCAGTCCCCATGCGAGGTGCTAGGGGGCCTCACGGGATTCTTCTCCCGTCGATACCGGGGCCAAAAACCTTGTGCGGAGTTAGGGCCAGAACCGAGGATTCCTCTCAGGGGCTGACATGTATCTTTGTGTACTTGTGGAGTCTCCCCAGGGGAGTCAGGCCTCGTCTCGAGTGGGGGCATGCATGTGCGCTTTCCTTCCAGGCTGTAGCAGCAATGTCACGCTTCCCGTCGCGTGGATCAAAGGATCTGTGGTTTTCTCTCGAGGCTTTCCCTCGAGGCTTTCCCACAGGGCTGTCCCACGTGCCACCGTGGTGTGAGTCGATCCTCGGCGTGAAAGATGAGCCAGTGCAGGGCAAAGAGGTTCCTCTGGAATGGACTGAGACATCTGGGGGACTCTTGGAATGGTGGTACGACCATGGAGTTCCTCTCGCCTTTCCTGTTGAGAGTGCCTCCTCTTGAAATGCGACGTGAACGCCGGGAATTCTTTCCCGTTGAAAGCAGGGAAAGGATCCCTCATCTCGAGCTACGAGGGGGAAACGGGGCTCCTCTGGATGTGGGCGGGACCATCGTGCTTCCTCTCGAGTGGAGACGGGTATGGCAGTGAACTTCTTGAGTTGCAGCAAGGGTGTGAAAGACCCTTTCGAAGTTCCAGAGGTTAGGTGTCATTAGTCTCCAGACGCATCATCGGAAATAGGCCTCATCTCGCCTGGAAGGGAGAACTTCCTGGATTTTCTCGAGTTGCGGCAGGTGTTCTCGAGTTACGACGGGGACCTCAGGGACCCGCCCTGGTGGCCTCAGGAGAGGCCAGTCCCCATGCGATGTGCTAGGGGGCCTCTCGAGATTCCTCTCCCGTCGATACCGGGGCCAAAAACCTTGTGTGGAGTCAGGGCCGGAACCGAGGATTCCTCTCACGGGCTGACATGTATCTTTGTGTACTTCTGGAGTCTCCCCAGGGAAGTCAGGCCTCGTCTCGAGTGGGGGCATGCACGTGCGCTTTCCTTCCAGGCTGTAGCAGCAATGTCACGCTTCCCGTGGCGTGGATCAAAGGATCTGTGGTTTTCCCTCGAGGCTTTCCCTCGAGGCTTTCCCACAGGTCTGTCCCACGTGCCACCGTGGTGTGAGTCGATCCTCGACGTGAAAGATGAGCCAGTGCAGGGCATAGAGGTTCCTCTGGAATGGACTGAGACATCTGGGGGACTCTTGGAATGGTGCTACGACCATGGAGTTCCTCTCGACTTTCCTGTTGAGAGTACCTCGTCTTGAGATGCGACGGGAACGCCGGGAATTCTTTCCCTTTGAAAGCAGGGAAAGGATCCATCATCTCGAGCTACGAGGGGGAAACGGGGCTCCTCTGGATGTGGGCGGGACCATCGTGCTTCCTCTCGAGTGGAGACGGATATGGCGGTGAACTTCTTGAGTTGCAGCAAGGGTGTGAAAGACCCTTTCGAAGTTCCAGAGGTTAGGTGTCATTAGTCTCCAGACGCCTCATCGGAAATAGGCCTCATCTCGCCTGGAAGGGAGAACTTCCTGGATTTTCTCGAGTTGTGGCAGGTGTTCTCGAGTTACGACGGGGACCTCAGGGACCCGCCCTGGTGGCCTCAGGAGTGGCCAGTCCCCATGCGAGCTGCTAGGTGGCCTCTCGGGATTCCTCTCCCGTCGATACCGGGGCCAAAAACCTTGTGTGGAGTCAGGGCCGGAACCGAGGATTCCTCTCAAGGGCTGACATGGATCTTTGGGTACTTCTGGAGTCTCCCCAGGGGAGTCAGGCCTCGTCTCGAGTGGGGGCATGCATGTGCGCATTCCTTCCAGGCTGTAGCAGCAATGTCACGCTTCCCGTTGCGTGGATCAAAGGATCTGTGGTTTTCCCTCGAGGCTTTCCCTCGAGGCTTTCCCACAGGGCTGTCCCTCGTGCCACCGTGGTGTGAGTCGATCCTCGGCGTGAAAGATGAGCCAGTGCAGGGCAAAGAGGTTCCTCTGGAATGGACTGAGACATCTGGGGGACTCTTGGAATGTTGGTACGACCATGGAGTTCCTCTCGCCTTTCCTGTTGAGAGTGCCTCCTCTTGAGATGCGACGTGAATGCCGGGAATTCTTTCCCGTTGAAAACAGGGAAAGGATCCCTCATCTCGAGCTACGAGGGGGAAACGGGGCTCCTCTGGATGTGGGCGGGACCATCGTGCTTCCTCTCGAGTGGAGACGGGTATGGCGGTGAACTTCTTGAGTTGCAGCAAGGGTGTGAAAGACCCTTTCGAAGTTCCAGA
The DNA here is from genome assembly GCF_032405125.1 of Capricornis sumatraensis. Classification (NCBI taxonomy): domain Eukaryota; kingdom Metazoa; phylum Chordata; class Mammalia; order Artiodactyla; family Bovidae; genus Capricornis; species Capricornis sumatraensis. The sequence continues at coordinate 7,673,113 of NW_027184612.1, forward strand.
GGTTAGGTGTCATTAGTCTCCAGAGGCCTCATCGGAAATAGGCCTCATCTCGCCTGCAAGGGAGAACTTCCTGGATTTTCTCGAGTTGCGGCAGGTGTTCTCGAGTTACGACGGGTACCTCAGGGACCCGCCCTGGTGGCCTCAGGAGAGGCCAGTCCCCATGCGAGTTGCTAGGGGGCCTCTCTGGATTCCTCTCCCGTCGATACCGGGGCCAAAAACCTTGTGTGGAGTCAGGGCCGGATCCGAGGATTCCTCTCAGGGGCTGACATGGATCTATGGGTACTTGTGGAGTCTCCCCAGGGGAGTCAGGCCTCGTCTCTAGTGGGGGCATGCACGTGCGCATTCCTTCCAGGCTGTAGCAGCAATGTCACGCTTCCCGTCACGTGGATCAAAGGATCTGTGGTTTTCCCTCGAGGCTTTCCCTCGAGGCTTTCCCACAGGGCTGTTCCACGTGCCACCGTGATGTGAGTCGATCCTCGGCATGAAAGATGAGCCAGTGCAGGGCAAAGAGGTTCCTCTGGAATGGACTGAGACATCTGGGGGACTCTTGGAATGGTGGTACGACCATGGAGTTCCTCTCGCCTTTCCTGTTGAGAGTGCCTCCTCTTGAGATGCGACGGGAACGCCGGGAATTCGTTCCCGTTGAAAGCAGGGAAAGGATCCCTCATCTCGAGCTACGAGGGGGAAACGGGGCTCCTCTGGATGTGGGCGGGACCATCGTGCTTCCTCTCGAGTGGAGACGGGTATGGCGGTGAACTTCTTGAGTTGCAGCAAGGGTGTGAAAGACCCTTTCGAAGTTCCAGAGGTTAGGTGTCATTAGTCTCCAGACGCCTCATCGGAAATAGGCCTCATCTCGCCTGGAAGGGAGAACTTCCTGGATTTTCTCGAGTTGCGGCAGGTGTTCTCGAGTTACGACGCGGACCTCAGGGACCCGCCCTGGTGGACTCAGGAGAGGCCAGTCCCCATGCGAGTAGCTAGGGGGCCACTCTGGATTCCTCTCCCGTCGATACCGGGGCCAAAAACCTTGTGTGGAGTCAGGGCCGGATCCGAGGATTCCTCTCAGGGGCTGACATGGATCTTTGGGTACTTGTGGAGTCTCCCCAGGGGAGTCAGGCCTCGTCTCTAGTGGGGGCATGCACGTGCGCATTCCTTCCAGGCTGTAGCAGCAATGTCACGCTTCCCGTTGCGTGGATCAAAGGATCTGTGGTTTTCCCTCGAGGCTTTCCCTCGAGGCTTTCCCACAGGGCTGTTCCACGTGCCACCGTGATGTGAGTCGATCCTCGGCGTGAAAGATGAGCCAGTGCAGGGCAAAGAGGTTCCTCTGGAATGGACTGAGACATCTGGGGGACTCTTGGAATGGTGGTACGACCATGGAGTTCCTCTCGCCTTTCCTGTTGAGAGTGCCTCCTCTTGAGATGCGACGGGAACGCCGGGAATTCGTTCCCGTTGAAAGCAGGGAAAGGATCCCTCATCTCGAGCTACGAGGGGGAAACGGGGCTCCTCTGGATGTGGGCGGGACCATCGTGCTTCCTCTCGTGTGGAGACGGGTATGGCGGTGAACTTCTTGAGTTGCAGCAAGGGTGTGAAAGACCCTTTCGAAGTTCCAGAGGTTAGGTGTCATTAGTCTCCAGACGCCTCATCGGAAATAGGCCTCATCTCGCCTGGAAGGGAGAACTTCCTGGATTTTCTCGAGTTGCGGCAGGTGTACTCGAGTTACGACGCGGACCTCAGGGACCCGCCCTGGTGGACTCAGGAGAGGCCAATCCCCATGCGAGGTGCTAGGGGGCCTCTCGGGATTCCTCTCCCGTCGATACCGGGGCCAAAAACCTTGTGCGGAGTCAGGGCCAGAACCGAGGATTGCTCTCAGGGGATGACATGGATCTTTGTGTACTTGTGGAGTCTCCCCAGGGGAGTCAGGCCTCGTCTCGAGTGGGGGCATGCATGTGCGCTTTCCTTCCAGGCTGTAGCAGCAATGTCACGCTTCCCGTGGCGTGGATCAAAGGATCTGTGGTTTTCCCTCGAGGCTTTCCCTCGAGGCTTTCCCACAGGTCTGTCCCACGTGACACCGTGGTGTGAGTCGATTCTCGGCGTGAAAGATGAGACAGTGCAGGGCAAAGAGGTTCCTCTGGATTGGACTGAGACATCTGGGGGACTCTTGGAATGGTGGTACGACCATGGAGTTCCTCTCGCCTTTCCTGTTGAGAGTGCCTCCTCTTGAGATGCGACGGGAACGCCGGGAATTCTTTCCCGTTGAAAGCAGGGAAAGGATCCCTCATCTCGAGCTACGAGGGGGAAACGGGGCTCCTCTGGATGTGGGCGGGACCATCGTGCTTCCTCTCGAGTGGAGACGGGTATGGCGGTGAAATTCTTGAGTTGCAGCAAGGGTGTGAAAGACCCTTTCGAAGTTCCAGAGGTTAGGTGTCATTAGTCTCCAGACGCCTCATCGGAAATAGGCCTCATTTCGCCTGGAAAGGAGAACTTCCTGGATTTTCTCGAGTTGCGGCAGGTGTTCTCGATTTACGACGGGGACCTCAGGGACCCACCCTGGTGGCCTCAGGTACGGCCAGTCCCCATGCTAGTTGCTAGGGGGCCTCTCGGGATTCCTCTCCCGTCGATACCGGGGCCAAAAACCTTGTGTGGAGTCAGGGCCGGAACCGAGGATTCCTCTCAGGGGCTGACATGTATCTTTGGGTACTTCTGGAGTCTCCCCAGGGGAGTCAGGACTCGTCTCGAGTGGGGGCATGGACGTGCGCATACCTTCCAGGCTGTAGCAGCAATGTCATGCTTCCCGTCGCGTGGATCAAAGGATCTGTGGTTTTCCCTCGAGGCTTTCCCTCGAGGCTTTCCCACAGGGCTGTCTCACGTGCCACCGTTGTGTGAGTCGATCCTCGGCGTGAAAGATGAGCCAGTGCAGGGCAAAAAGGTTCCTCTGGAATGGACTGAGACATCTGGGGGACTCTTGGAATGGTGGTACGACCATGGAGTTCCTCTCGCCTTTCCTGTTGAGAGTGCCTCCTCTTGAGATGCGACGGGAACGCCGGGAAATCTTTCCCGTTGAAAGCAGGGAAAGGATCCCTCATCTCGAGCTACGAGGGGGAAACGGGGCTCCTCTGGATGTGGGCGGGACCATCGTGCTTCCTTTCGAGTGGAGACGGGTATGGCGGTGAAATTCTTGAGTTGCAGCAAGGGTGTGAAAGACCCTTTCGAAGTTCCAGAGGTTAGGTGTCATTAGTCTCCAGACGCCTCATCGGAAATAGGCCTCATTTCGCCTGGAAAGGAGAACTTCCTGGATTTTCTCGAGTTGCGGCAGGTGTTCTCGATTTACAACGGGGACCTCAGGGACCCGCCCTGGTGGCCTCAGGAACGGCCAGTCCCCATGCTAGTTGCTAGGGGGCCTCTCGGGATTCCTCTCCCGTCGATACCGGGGCCAAAAACCTTGTGTGGAGTCAGGGCCGGAACCGAGGATTCCTCTCAGGGGCTGACATGGATCTTTGGGTACTTCTGGAGTCTCCCCAGGGGAGTCAGGCCTCGTCTCGAGTGGGGGCATGCACGTGCGCTTTCCTTCCAGGCTGTAGCAGCAATGTCACGCTTCCCGTCGCGTGGATCAAAGGATCTGTGGTTTTCCCTCGAGGCTTTCCCTCGAGGCTTTCCCACAGGGCTGTCCCACGTGCCACCGTGGTGTGAGTCGATCCTCGGCGTGAAAGATGAGCCAGTGCAGGGCAAAGAGGCTCCTCTGTAATGGACTGAGACATCTGGGGGACTCTTGGAATGGTGGTACGACCATGGAGTTCCTCTCGCCTTTCCTGTTGAGAGTGCCTCCTCTTGAGATGCGACGGGAACGCCGGGAATTCTTTCCCGTTGAAAGCAGGGAAAGGATCCCTCATCTCGAGCTACGAGGGGGAAACGGGGCTCCTCTGGATGTGGGCGGGACCATCGTGCTTCCTCTCGAGTGGAGACGGGTACGGCGGTGAACTTCTTGAGTTGCAGCAAGGGTGTGAAAGACCCTTTCGAAGTTCCAGAGGTTAGGTGTCATTTGTCTCCAGACGCCTCATCGGAAATAGGCCTCATCTCGCCTGGAAGGGAGAACTTCCTGGATTTTCTCGAGTTGCGGCAGGTGTTCTCGAGTTACGACGGGGACCTCAGGGACCCGCCCTGGTGGCCTCAGGAGAGGCCAGTACCCATGCGAGTTACTAGGGGGCCTCTCGGGATTCCTCTCCGGTCGATACCGGGGCCAAAAACCTTGTGTGGAGTCAGGGCCGGAACCGAGGATTCCTCTCAGGGGCTGACATGGATCTTTGGGTACTTGTGGAGTCTCCCCAGGGGAGTCAGGCCTCGTCTCGAGTGGGGTCATGCACGTGCGCTTTCCTTCCAGGCTGTAGCAGCAATGTCACGCTTCCCGTGGCGTGGATCAAAGGATCTGTGGTTTTCCCTCGAGGCTTTCGCTCGAGGCTTTCCCACAGGGCTGTCCCACGTGCCACGGTGGTGTGAGTCGATCCTCGGCGTGAAAGATGAGCCAGTGCAGGGCAAAGAGGTTCCTCTGGAATGGACTGAGACATCTGGGGGACTCTTGGAATGATGGTACGACCATGGAGTTCCTCTCGCCTTTCCTGTTGAGAGTTCCTCCTCTTGAGATGCGACGGGAACGCCGGGAATTCTTTCCCGTTGAAAGCAGGGAAAGGATCCCTCATCTCGAGCTACGAGGGGGAAACGGGGCTCCTCTGAATGTGGGCGGGACCATCGTGCTTCCTCTCGAGTGGAGACGGGTATGGCTGTGAACTTCTTGAGTTGCAGCATGGGTGTGAAAGACCCTTTTGAAGTCCCAGAGATTAGCTGTCATTAGACTCCAGACGCCTCATCGGAAATAGGCCTCATCTCGCCTGGAAGGGAGAACTTCCTGGATTTTCTCGAGTTGCGGCAGGTGTTCTCGAGTTACGACGGTGACGTCAGGGACAAGCCCTGGTGGCCTCAGGAAACTCCAGTCCCCATGCGAGTTGCTAGGGTGCCTCTCGGGATTCCTCTCCAGTCGATACCGGGGCCAAAAACCTTGTGTGGAGTCAGGGCCGGAACGGAGGATTCCTCTAAGGGGCTGACATGGATCTTTGGGTCTTTCTGGAGTCTCCCCAGGGGAGTCAGGCCTCGTCTCGAGTGGGGGCATGCACGTGCGCTTTCCTTCCAGGCTGTAGCAGCAATATCACGCTTCCCGTCGCGTGGATCAAAGGATCTGTGGTTTTCCCTCTAGGCTATCCCTCGAGGCTATCCCACAGGGCTGTCCCACGTGCCACCGTGGTGTGAGTCGATCTTCGGTATGAAAGATGAGCCAGTGCAGGGCAAAGAGGTTCCTCTGGAATGGACTGAAACATCTGGGGGACTCTTGGAATGGTGGTACGACCATGGAGTTCCTCTCGTCTTTCCTGTTGAGACTGCCTCCTCTTGAGATGCGACGGGAACGCCGAAAATACTTTCCCGTTGATAGCAGGGAAAGGATCCTTCATCTCGAGCTACGGGGGGCAAACGGGGCTCCTCTGGATGTGGGCGGGACCATCATGTTTCCTCTCGAGTGGAGACGGTTATGGCGGTGAACTTCTTGAGTTGCAGCAAGGGTGTGAAAGACTCTTTCGAAGTTCCAGAGTTTCCGTGTCATTAGTCTCCAGACGCCTCATCGGAAATAGGCCTCATCTCGCCTGGAAGGGAGAACTTCCTGGATTTTCTCGAGTTGCGGCAGGTGTTCTCGAGTTACGACGGGGACCTCAGGGACCCGCCCTGGTGGCCTCAGGAGAGGCCAGTCCCCATGCGAGTTGCTAGGGGGCCTCTCGGGATTCCTCTCCCGTCGATACCGGGGCCAAAAACCTTGTGTGGAGTCAGGGCCGGAACCGAGGATTCCTCTCAGGGGCTGACATGGATCTTTGGGTACTTGTGGAGTCTCCCCAGGGGAGTCAGGCCTCGTCTCGAGTGGGGGCATGCACGTGCGCTTTCCTTCCAGGCTGTAGCAGCAATGTCACGCTTCCCGTTGCGTGGATCAAAGGATCTGTGGTTTTCCCTCGAGGCTTTCCCTCGAGGCTTTCCCACAGGGCTGTCCCTCGTGCCACCGTGGTGTGAGTCGATCCTCGGCGTGAAAGATGAGCCAGTGCAGGGCAAAGAGGTTCCTCTGGAATGGACTGAGACATCTGGGGGACTCTTGGAATGGTGGTACGACCATGGAGTTCCTCTCGCCTTTCCTGTTGAGAGTGCCTCCTCTTGAGATGCGACGGGAACGCCGGGAATTCGTTCCCGTTGAAAGCAGGGAAAGGATCCCTCATCTCGAGCTACGAGGGGGAAACGGGGCTCCTCTGGATGTGGGCGGGACCATCGTGCTTCCTCTCGAGTGGAGACGGGTATGGCGGTGAACTTCTTGAGTTGCAGCAAGGGTGTGAAAGACCCTTTCGAAGTTCCAGAGGTTAGGTGTCATTAGTCTCCAGACGCCTCATCGGAAATAGGCCTCATCTCGCCTGGAAGGGAGAACTTCCTGGATTTTCTCGAGTTGCGGCAGGTGTTCTCGAGTTACGACGCGGACCTCAGGGACCCGCCCTGGTGGACTCAGGAGAGGCCAGTCCCCATGCGAGTAGCTAGGGGGCCACTCTGGATTCCTCTCCCGTCGATACCGGGGCCAAAAACCTTGTGTGGAGTCAGGGCCGGATCCGAGGATTCCTCTCAGGGGCTGACATGGATCTTTGGGTACTTGTGGAGTCTCCCCAGGGGAGTCAGGCCTCGTCTCTAGTGGGGGCATGCACGTGCGCATTCCTTCCAGGCTGTAGCAGCAATGTCACGCTTCCCGTTGCGTGGATCAAAGGATCTGTGGTTTTCCCTCGAGGCTTTCCCTCGAGGCTTTCCCACAGGGCTGTTCCACGTGCCACCGTGATGTGAGTCGATCCTCGGCGTGAAAGATGAGCCAGTGCAGGGCAAAGAGGTTCCTCTGGAATGGACTGAGACATCTGGGGGACTCTTGGAATGGTGGTACGACCATGGAGTTCCTCTCGCCTTTCCTGTTGAGAGTGCCTCCTCTTGAGATGCGACGGGAACGCCGGGAATTCGTTCCCGTTGAAAGCAGGGAAAGGATCCCTCATCTCGAGCTACGAGGGGGAAACGGGGCTCCTCTGGATGTGGGCGGGACCATCGTGCTTCCTCTCGTGTGGAGACGGGTATGGCGGTGAACTTCTTGAGTTGCAGCAAGGGTGTGAAAGACCCTTTCGAAGTTCCAGAGGTTAGGTGTCATTAGTCTCCAGACGCCTCATCGGAAATAGGCCTCATCTCGCCTGGAAGGGAGAACTTCCTGGATTTTCTCGAGTTGCGGCAGGTGTACTCGAGTTACGACGCGGACCTCAGGGACCCGCCCTGGTGGACTCAGGAGAGGCCAATCCCCATGCGAGGTGCTAGGGGGCCTCTCGGGATTCCTCTCCCGTCGATACCGGGGCCAAAAACCTTGTGCGGAGTCAGGGCCAGAACCGAGGATTGCTCTCAGGGGATGACATGGATCTTTGTGTACTTGTGGAGTCTCCCCAGGGGAGTCAGGCCTCGTCTCGAGTGGGGGCATGCATGTGCGCTTTCCTTCCAGGCTGTAGCAGCAATGTCACGCTTCCCGTGGCGTGGATCAAAGGATCTGTGGTTTTCCCTCGAGGCTTTCCCTCGAGGCTTTCCCACAGGTCTGTCCCACGTGACACCGTGGTGTCAGTCGATTCTCGGCGTGAAAGATGAGACAGTGCAGGGCAAAGAGGTTCCTCTGGATTGGACTGAGACATCTGGGGGACTCTTGGAATGGTGGTACGACCATGGAGTTCCTCTCGCCTTTCCTGTTGAGAGTGCCTCCTCTTGAGATGCGACGGGAACGCCGGGAATTCTTTCCCGTTGAAAGCAGGGAAAGGATCCCTCATCTCGAGCTACGAGGGGGAAACGGGGCTCCTCTGGATGTGGGCGGGACCATCGTGCTTCCTCTCGAGTGGAGACGGGTATGGCGGTGAAATTCTTGAGTTGCAGCAAGGGTGTGAAAGACCCTTTCGAAGTTCCAGAGGTTCGGTGTCATTAGTCTCCAGACGCCTCATCGGAAATAGGCCTCATTTCGCCTGGAAAGGAGAACTTCCTGGATTTTCTCGAGTTGCGGCAGGTGTTCTCGATTTACGACGGGGACCTCAGGGACCCACCCTGGTGGCCTCAGGTACGGCCAGTCCCCATGCTAGTTGCTAGGGGGCCTCTCGGGATTCCTCTCCCGTCGATACCGGGGCCAAAAACCTTGTGTGGAGTCAGGGCCGGAACCGAGGATTCCTCTCAGGGGCTGACATGTATCTTTGGGTACTTCTGGAGTCTCCCCAGGGGAGTCAGGACTCGTCTCGAGTGGGGGCATGGACGTGCGCATACCTTCCAGGCTGTAGCAGCAATGTCATGCTTCCCGTCGCGTGGATCAAAGGATCTGTGGTTTTCCCTCGAGGCTTTCCCTCGAGGCTTTCCCACAGGGCTGTCTCACGTGCCACCGTTGTGTGAGTCGATCCTCGGCGTGAAAGATGAGCCAGTGCAGGGCAAAAAGGTTCCTCTGGAATGGACTGAGACATCTGGGGGACTCTTGGAATGGTGGTACGACCATGGAGTTCCTCTCGCCTTTCCTGTTGAGAGTGCCTCCTCTTGAGATGCGACGGGAACGCCGGGAAATCTTTCCCGTTGAAAGCAGGGAAAGGATCCCTCATCTCGAGCTACGAGGGGGAAACGGGGCTCCTCTGGATGTGGGCGGGACCATCGTGCTTCCTTTCGAGTGGAGACGGGTATGGCGGTGAAATTCTTGAGTTGCAGCAAGGGTGTGAAAGACCCTTTCGAAGTTCCAGAGGTTAGGTGTCATTAGTCTCCAGACGCCTCATCGGAAATAGGCCTCATTTCGCCTGGAAAGGAGAACTTCCTGGATTTTCTCGAGTTGCGGCAGGTGTTCTCGATTTACAACGGGGACCTCAGGGACCCGCCCTGGTGGCCTCAGGAACGGCCAGTCCCCATGCTAGTTGCTAGGGGGCCTCTCGGGATTCCTCTCCCGTCGATACCGGGGCCAAAAACCTTGTGTGGAGTCAGGGCCGGAACCGAGGATTCCTCTCAGGGGCTGACATGGATCTTTGGGTACTTCTGGAGTCTCCCCAGGGGAGTCAGGCCTCGTCTCGAGTGGGGGCATGCACGTGCGCTTTCCTTCCAGGCTGTAGCAGCAATGTCACGCTTCCCGTCGCGTGGATCAAAGGATCTGTGGTTTTCCCTCGAGGCTTTCCCTCGAGGCTTTCCCACAGGGCTGTCCCACGTGCCACCGTGGTGTGAGTCGATCCTCGGCGTGAAAGATGAGCCAGTGCAGGGCAAAGAGGCTCCTCTGTAATGGACTGAGACATCTGGGGGACTCTTGGAATGGTGGTACGACCATGGAGTTCCTCTCGCCTTTCCTGTTGAGAGTGCCTCCTCTTGAGATGCGACGGGAACGCCGGGAATTCTTTCCCGTTGAAAGCAGGGAAAGGATCCCTCATCTCGAGCTACGAGGGGGAAACGGGGCTCCTCTGGATGTGGGCGGGACCATCGTGCTTCCTCTCGAGTGGAGACGGGTACGGCGGTGAACTTCTTGAGTTGCAGCAAGGGTGTGAAAGACCCTTTCGAAGTTCCAGAGGTTAGGTGTCATTTGTCTCCAGACGCCTCATCGGAAATAGGCCTCATCTCGCCTGGAAGGGAGAACTTCCTGGATTTTCTCGAGTTGCGGCAGGTGTTCTCGAGTTACGACGGGGACCTCAGGGACCCGCCCTGGTGGCCTCAGGAGAGGCCAGTACCCATGCGAGTTACTAGGGGGCCTCTCGGGATTCCTCTCCGGTCGATACCGGGGCCAAAAACCTTGTGTGGAGTCAGGGCCGGAACCGAGGATTCCTCTCAGGGGCTGACATGGATCTTTGGGTACTTGTGGAGTCTCCCCAGGGGAGTCAGGCCTCGTCTCGAGTGGGGTCATGCACGTGCGCTTTCCTTCCAGGCTGTAGCAGCAATGTCACGCTTCCCGTGGCGTGGATCAAAGGATCTGTGGTTTTCCCTCGAGGCTTTCGCTCGAGGCTTTCCCACAGGGCTGTCCCACGTGCCACGGTGGTGTGAGTCGATCCTCGGCGTGAAAGATGAGCCAGTGCAGGGCAAAGAGGTTCCTCTGGAATGGACTGAGACATCTGGGGGACTCTTGGAATGATGGTACGACCATGGAGTTCCTCTCGCCTTTCCTGTTGAGAGTTCCTCCTCTTGAGATGCGACGGGAACGCCGGGAATTCTTTCCTGTTGAAAGCAGGGAAAGGATCCCTCATCTCGAGCTACGAGGGGGAAACGGGGCTCCTCTGAATGTGGGCGGGACCATCGTGCTTCCTCTCGAGTGGAGACGGGTATGGCTGTGAACTTCTTGAGTTGCAGCATGGGTGTGAAAGACCCTTTTGAAGTCCCAGAGATTAGCTGTCATTAGACTCCAGACGCCTCATCGGAAATAGGCCTCATCTCGCCTGGAAGGGAGAACTTCCTGGATTTTCTCGAGTTGCGGCAGGTGTTCTCGAGTTACGACGGTGACGTCAGGGACAAGCCCTGGTGGCCTCAGGAAACTCCAGTCCCCATGCGAGTTGCTAGGGTGCCTCTCGGGATTCCTCTCCAGTCGATACCGGGGCCAAAAACCTTGTGTGGAGTCAGGGCCGGAACGGAGGATTCCTCTAAGGGGCTGACATGGATCTTTGGGTCTTTCTGGAGTCTCCCCAGGGGAGTCAGGCCTCGTCTCGAGTGGGGGCATGCACGTGCGCTTTCCTTCCAGGCTGTAGCAGCAATATCACGCTTCCCGTCGCGTGGATCAAAGGATCTGTGGTTTTCCCTCTAGGCTATCCCTCGAGGCTATCCCACAGGGCTGTCCCACGTGCCACCGTGGTGTGAGTCGATCTTCGGTATGAAAGATGAGCCAGTGCAGGGCAAAGAGGTTCCTCTGGAATGGACTGAAACATCTGGGGGACTCTTGGAATGGTGGTACGACCATGGAGTTCCTCTCGTCTTTCCTGTTGAGACTGCCTCCTCTTGAGATGCGACGGGAACGCCGAAAATACTTTCCCGTTGATAGCAGGGAAAGGATCCTTCATCTCGAGCTACGGGGGGCAAACGGGGCTCCTCTGGATGTGGGCGGGACCATCATGTTTCCTCTCGAGTGGAGACGGTTATGGCGGTGAACTTCTTGAGTTGCAGCAAGGGTGTGAAAGACTCTTTCGAAGTTCCAGAGTTTCCGTGTCATTAGTCTCCAGACGCCTCATCGGAAATAGGCCTCATCTCGCCTGGAAGGGAGAACTTCCTGGATTTTCTCGAGTTGCGGCAGGTGTTCTCGAGTTACGACGGGGACCTCAGGGACCCGCCCTGGTGGCCTCAGGAGAGGCCAGTCCCCATGCGAGTTGCTAGGGGGCCTCTCGGGATTCCTCTCCCGTCGATACCGGGGCCAAAAACCTTGTGTGGAGTCAGGGCCGGAACCGAGGATTCCTCTCAGGGGCTGACATGGATCTTTGGGTACTTGTGGAGTCTCCCCAGGGGAGTCAGGCCTCGTCTCGAGTGGGGGCATGCACGTGCGCTTTCCTTCCAGGCTGTAGCAGCAATGTCACGCTTCCCGTCGCGTGGATCAAAGGATCTGTGGTTTTCCCTCGAGGCTTTCCCACAGGGCTGTCCCACGTGCCACCGTGGTGTGAGTCGATCCTCGGCGTGAAAGATGAGCCAGTGCAGGGCAAAGAGGTTCCTCTGGAATGGACTGAGACATCTGGGGGACTCTTGGAATGGTGGTACGACCATGGAGTTCCTCTCGCCTTTCCTGTTGAGAGTGCCTCCTCTTGAGATGCGACGGGAACGCCGGGAATTCTTTCCCGTTGATAGCAGGGAAAGATCCCTCATCTCGAGCTACGAGTGGGAAACGGGGCTCCTCTGGATGTGGGCGGGACCATCGTGTTTCCTCTCGAGTGGAGACGGGTATGGCGGTGAACTTCTTGAGTTGCAGCAAGGGTGAGAAAGACCCTTTCAAAGTTCCAGAGTTTCGGTGTCATTAGTCTCCAGACGCCTCATCGGAAATAGGCCTCATCTCGCCTGGAAGGGAGAACTTCCTGGATTTTCTCGAGGTGCGGCAGGTGTTCTCGAGATACGACGGGGACCTCAGGGACCCGCCCTGGTGTCCTCAGGAAAGGCCAGTCCCCATGCGAGTTGCTCGGGGGCCTCTCGGGATTCCTCTCCCATCGATACCGGGGCCAAAATCCTTCTGTGGAGTCAGGGCCGGAACCGAGGATTCCTCTCAGGGGCTGACATGGGTCTTTGGGTACTTGTGGAGTCTCCCCAGGGGGGTCAGGCCTCCTCTCGAGTGGGGGCATGCACGTGCGCCTTCCTTCCAGGCTGTAGCAGCAATGTCACGCTTCCCGTCGCATGGATCAAAGGATCTGTGGTTTTCCTTCGAGGCTTTCCCTCGAGGCTTTCCCACAGGGCTGTCTCACGTGCCACCATTGTGTGAGTCGATCCTCGGCGTGAAAGATGAGCCAGTGCAGCGCAAAAAGGTTCCTCTGGAATGGACTGAGACATCTGGGGGACTCTTGGAATGGTGGTACGACCATGGAGTTCCTCTCGCCTTTCCTGTTGAGAGTGCCTCCTCTTGAGATGCGACGGGAACGCCGGGAAATCTTTCCCGTTGAAAGCAGGGAAAGGATCCCTCATCTCGAGCTACGAGGGGGAAACGGGGCTCCTCTGGATGTGGGCGGGACCATCGTGCTTCCTTTCGAGTGGAGACGGGTATGGCGGTGAAATTCTTGAGTTGCAGCAAGGGTGTGAAAAACCCTTTCGAAGTTCCAGAGGTTAGGTGTCATTAGTCTCCAGACGCCTCATCGGAAATAGGCCTCATTTCGCCTGGAAAGGAGAACTTCCTGGATTTTCTCGAGTTGCGGCAGGTGTTCTCGATTTACGACGGGGACCTCACGGACCCGCCCTGGTGGCCTCAGGAACGGCCAGTCCCCATGCTAGTTGCTAGGGGGCCTCTCGGGATTCCTCTCCCGTCGATACCGGGGCCAAAAACCTTGTGTGGAGTCAGGGCCGGAACCGAGGATTCCTCTCAGGGGATGACATGGATCTTTGGGTACTTCTGGAGTCTCCCCAGGGGAGTCAGGACTCGTCTCGAGTGGGGGCATGCACGTGCGCTTTCCTTCCATGCTGTAGCAGCAATGTCATGCTTCCCGTCGCGTGGATCAAAGGATCTGTGGTTTTCCCTCGAGGCTTTCCCTCGAGGCTTTCCCACAGGGCTGTCCCACGTGCCACCGTGGTGTGAGTCGATCCTCGGCGTGAAAGATGAGCCAGTGCAGGGCAAAGAGGTTCCTCTGGAATGGACTGAGACATCTGGGGGACTCTTGGAATGGTGGTACGACCATGGAGTTCCTCTCGCCTTTCCTGTTGAGAGTGCCTCCTCTTGAGATGCGACGGGAACGCCGGGAATTCTTTCCCGTTGAAAGCAGGGAAAGGATCCCTCATCTCGAGCTACGAGGGGGAAACGGGGCTCCTCTGGATGTGGGCGGGACCATCGTGCTTCCTCTCGAGTGGAGACGGGTATGGCGGTGAACTTCTTGAGTTGCAGCAAGGATGTGAAAGACCCTTTCAAAGTTCCAGAGGTTAGGTGTCATTAGTCTCCAGACGCCTCATCGGAAATAGGCCTCATCTCGCCTGGAAGGGAGAACTTCCTGGATTTTCTCGAGTTGCGGCAGGTGTTCTCGAGTTACGACGGGGACCTCAGGGACCCGCCCTGGTGGCCTCAGGAGAGGCCAGTCCCCATGCGAGTTGCTAGGGGGCCTCTCGGGATTCCTCTCCCGTCGATACGGAGGCCAAAAACCTTGTGTGGAGTCAGGGCCGGAACCGAGGATTCCTCTCAGGGGCTGACATGGATCTTTGGGTACTTGTGGAGTCTCCCCAGGGGAGTCAGGCCTCGTCTCGAGTGGGGGCATGCACGTGCGCTTTCCTTCCAGGCTGTAGCAGCAATGTCACGCTTCCCGTCGCGTGGATCAAAGGATCTGTGGTTTTCCCTCGAGGCTTTCCCTCGAGGCTTTCCCACAGGGCTGTCCCACGTGCCACCGTGGTGTGAGTCGATCCTCGGCGTGAAAGATCAGCCAGTGCAGGGCAAAGAGGTTCCTCTAGAATGGACTGAGACATCTGGGGGTCCCTTGGAATGGTGGTACGACCATGGAGTTCCTCTCGCCTTTCCTGTTGAGAGTGCCTCCTCTTGAGATGCGACGGGAACGCCGGGAATTCTTTCCCGTTGAAAGCAGGGAAAGGATCCCTCATCTCGAGCTACGAGGGGGAAACGGGGCTCCTCTGGATGTGGGCGGGACGATCGTGCTTCCTCTCCAGTGGACACGGGTATGGCGCTGAACTTCTTGAGTTGCAGCAAGGGTGTGAAAGACCCTTTCGAAGTTCCAGAGGTTAGGTGTCATTCGTCTCCAAAGGCCTCATCGGAAATAGGCCTCATCTCGCCTGGAAGGGAGAACTTCCTGGATATTCTCGAGTTGTGGCAGGTGTTCTCGAGTTACGCCGGGGACCTCAGGGACCCGCCCTGGTGGCCTCAGGAGAGGCCAGTCCCCATGCGAGTTGCTAGGGGGCCTCTCGGGATTCCTCTCCCATCGATACTGGCGCAAAAACCTTGTGTGGAGTCAGGGCCGGAACCGAGGATTCCTCTCAGGGGCTGACATGGTTCTTTGGGTACTTCTGGAGTCTCCCCAGGGGATTCAGGCCTCGTCTCGAGTGGGGGCATTCACGTGCGCTTTCCTTCCAGGCTGTAGCAGCAATGTCACGCTTCCCGTCGCGTGGATCAAAGGATCTGTGGTTTTCCCTGGAGGCTTTCGCTCGAGGCTTTCCCACAGGGCTGTCCCACGTGCCACGGTGGTGTGAGTCGATCCTCGGCGTGAAAGATGAGCCAGTGCAGGGCAAAGAGGTTCCTCTGGAATGGACTGAGACATCTGGGGGACTCTTGGAATGATGGTACGACCATGGAGTTCCTCTCGCCTTTCCTGTTGAGAGTTCCTCCTCTTGAGATGCGACGGGAACGCCGGGAATTCTTTCCTGTTGAAAGCAGGGAAAGGATCCCTCATCTCGAGCTACGAGGGGGAAACGGGGCTCCTCTGAATGTGGGCGGGACCATCGTGCTTCCTCTCGAGTGGAGACGGGTATGGCTGTGAACTTCTTGAGTTGCAGCATGGGTGTGAAAGACCCTTTTGAAGTTCCAGAGATTAGCTGTCATTAGACTCCAGACGCCTCATCGGAAATAGGCCTCATCTCGCCTGGAAGGGAGAACTTCCTGGATTTTCTCGAGTTGCGGCAGGTGTTCTCGAGTTACTACGGGGACGTCAGGGACAAGCCCTGGTGGCCTCAGGAAACTCCAGTCCCCATGCGAGTTGCTAGGGTGCCTCTCGGGATTCCTCTCCATTCGATACCGGGGCCAAAAACCTTGTGTGGAGTCAGGGCCGGAACGGAGGATTCCTCTAAGGGGCTGACATGGATCTTTGGGTCTTTCTGGAGTCTCCCCAGGGGAGTCAGGCCTCGTCTCGAGTGGGGGCATGCACGTGCGCTTTCCTTCCAGGCTGTAGCAGCAATGTCACGCTTCCCGTCGCGTGGATCAAAGGATCTGTGGTTTTCCCTCGAGGCTTTCGCTCGAGGCTTTCCCACAGGGCTGTCCCACGTGCCACCGTGGTGTGAGTCGATCCTCGGCGTGAAAGATGAGCCAGTGCAGGGCAAAGAGGCTCCTCTGGAATGGACTGAGACATCTGGGGGACTCTTGGAATGTTGGTACGACCATGGAGTTCCTCTCGCCTTTCCTGTTGAGAGTGCCTCCTCTTGAGATGCGACGGGAACGCCGGGAATTCTTTCCCGTTGACAGTAGGGAATGGATCCCTCATCTCGAGCTACGAGGGGGAAACGGGGCTCCTCTGGATGTGGGCGGGACCATCGTGCTTCCTCTCGAGTGGAGACGGGTATGGCGGTGAACTTCTTGAGTTGCAGCAAGGGTGTGAAATACCCCTTCGAAGTTCCAGAGGTTAGGTGTCATTTGTCTCCAGAGGCCTCATCGGAAATAGGCCTCATCTCGCCTGGAAGGGAGAACTTCCTGGATTTTCTCGAGTTGCGGCAGGTGTTCTCGAGTTACGACGGGGACCTCAGGGACCCGCCCTGGTGGCCTCAGGAGAGGCCAGTCCCCATGCGAGTTGCTAGGGGGCCTCTCGGGATTACTCTCCCGTCGATACCGGGGCCAAAAACCTTGTGTGGAGTCAGGGCCGGAACCGAGGATTCCTCTCAGGGGCTGACATGGATCTTTGGGTACTTCTGGAGTCTCCCCAGGGGAGTCAGGCCTCGTCTCGAGTGGGGGCATGCACGTGCGCTTTTCTTCCAGGCTGTAGCAGCAATGTCACGCTTCCCGTCGCGTGGATCAAAGGATCTGTGGTTTTCCCTCGAGGCTTTCCCTCGAGGCTTTCCCACAGGGCTGTCCCACGTACCACCGTGGTGTGAGTCGATCCTCGGCGTGAAAGATGAGCCAGTGCAGGGCAAAGAGGCTCCTCTGGAATGGACTGAGACATCTGGGGGACTCTTGGAATGGTGGTACGACCATGGAGTTCCTCTCATCTTTCCTGTTGAGAGTGCCTCCTCTTGAGATGCGACGGGAACGCCGGGAATTCTTTCCCGTTGATAGCAGGGAAAGGATCCCTCATCTCGAGCTACGAGGGGGAAACGGGGCTCCTCTGGATGTGGGCGGGACCATCGTGTTTCCTCTCGAGTGGAGACGGGTATGGCGGTGAACTTCTTGAGTTGCAGCAAGGGTGTGAAAGACCCTTTCGAAGTTCCAGAGGTTCGGTGTCATTAGTCTCCAGACGTCTCATCGGAAATAGGCCTCATCTCGCCTGAAAGGGAGAACTTCCTGGATTTTCTCGAGTTGCGGCAGGTGTTCTCGAGTTACGACGGGGACCTCAGGGACCCGCCCTGTTGGCCTCAGGAGAGGCTAGTCCCCATGCGAGTTGCTAGGGGGCCTCTCGGGATTCCTCTCCCGTCGATACCGGGGCCAAAAACCTTGTGTGGATTCAGGGCCGGAACCGAGGATTCCTCTCAGGGGCTGACATGGATCTTTGGGTACTTCTGGAGTCTCCCCAGGGGAGTCAGGCCTCGTCTCGAGTGGGGGCATGCACGTGCGCTTTCCTTCCAGGCTGTAGCAGCAATGTCACGCTTCCCGTCGCGTGGATCAAAGGATCTGTGGTTTTCCCTCGAGGCTTTCCCTCGAGGCTTTCCCACAGGGCTGTCCCACGTGCCACCGTGGTGTGAGTCGATCCTCGGCGTGAAAGATGAGCCAGTGCAGGGCGAAGAGGCTCCTCTGGAATGGACTGTGACATCTGGGGGACTCTTGGAATGGTGGTACGACCATGGAGTTCCTCTCGCCTTTCCTGTTGAGAGTGCCTCCTCTTGAGATGCGACGGGAACGCCGGGAATTCTTTCCCGTTGAAAGCAGGGAATGGATCCCTCATCTCGAGCTCCGAGGGGGAAACGGGTCTCCTCTGGATGTGGGCGGGACCATCGTGCTTCCTCTCGAGTGTAGACGGGTATGGCGGTGAACTTCTTGAGTTGCAGCAAGGGTGTGAAAGACCCTTTCGAAGTTCCAGAGTTTAGGTGTCATTAGTCTCCAGACGCCTCATCGGAAATAGGCCTCATCTCGCCTGGAAGGGAGAACTTACTGGATTTTCTCGAGTTGCGGCAGGTGTTCTCGAGTTACGACGGGGACCTCAGGGACCCGCCCTGGTGGCCTCAGGAGAGGCCAGTCCCCATGCGAGTTGCTAGGGGGCCTCTCGGGATTCCTCTCCCGTCGATACCGGGGCCAAAAACCTTGTGTGGAGTCATGGCCGGAACCGAGGATTCCTCTCAGGGGCTGACATGGATCTTTGGGTACTTCTGGAGTCTCCCCAGGGGAGTCAGGCCTCGTCTCGAGTGGGGGCATGCACGTGCGCTTTCCTTCCAGGCTGTAGCAGCAATGTCACGCTTCCCGTCGCGTGGATCAAAGGATCTGTGGTTTTCCCTCGAGGCTTTCGCTCGAGGCTTTCCCACAGGGCTGTCCCACGTGCCACCGTGGTGTGAGTCGATCCTCGGCGTGAAAGATGAGCCAGTGCAGGGCAAAGAGGCTCCTCTGGAATGGACTGAGACATCTGGGGGACTCTTGGAATGTTGGTACGACCATGGAGTTCCTCTCGCCTTTCCTGTTGAGAGTGCCTCCTCTTGAGATGCGACGGGAACGCCGGGAAATCTTTCCCGTTGAAAGCAGGGAAAGGATCCCTCATCTCGAGCTACGAGGGGGAAACGGGGCTCCTCTGGATGTGGGCGGGACCATCGTGCTTCCTTTCGAGTGGAGACGGGTATGGCGGTGAAATTCTTGAGTTGCAGCAAGGGTGTGAAAAACCCTTTCGAAGTTCCAGAGGTTAGGTGTCATTAGTCTCCAGACGCCTCATCGGAAATAGGCCTCATTTCGCCTGGAAAGGAGAACTTCCTGGATTTTCTCGAGTTGCGGCAGGTGTTCTCGATTTACGACGGGGACCTCACGGACCCGCCCTGGTGGCCTCAGGAACGGCCAGTCCCCATGCTAGTTGCTAGGGGGCCTCTCGGGATTCCTCTCCCGTCGATACCGGGGCCAAAAACCTTGTGTGGAGTCAGGGCCGGAACCGAGGATTCCTCTCAGGGGATGACATGGATCTTTGGGTACTTCTGGAGTCTCCCCAGGGGAGTCAGGACTCGTCTCGAGTGGGGGCATGCACGTGCGCTTTCCTTCCATGCTGTAGCAGCAATGTCATGCTTCCCGTCGCGTGGATCAAAGGATCTGTGGTTTTCCCTCGAGGCTTTCCCTCGAGGCTTTCCCACAGGGCTGTCCCACGTGCCACCGTGGTGTGAGTCGATCCTCGGCGTGAAAGATGAGCCAGTGCAGGGCAAAGAGGTTCCTCTGGAATGGACTGAGACATCTGGGGGCTCTTGGAATGGTGGTACGACCATGGAGTTCCTCTCGCCTTTCCTGTTGAGAGTGCCTCCTCTTGAGATGCGACGGGAACGCCGGGAATTCTTTCCCGTTGAAAGCAGGGAAAGGATCCCTCATCTCGAGCTACGAGGGGGAAACGGGGCTCCTCTGGATGTGGGCGGGACCATCGTGCTTCCTCTCGAGTGGAGACGGGTATGGCTGTGAACTTCTTGAGTTGCAGCATGGGTGTGAAAGACCCTTTTGAAGTCCCAGAGATTAGCTGTCATTAGACTCCAGACGCCTCATCGGAAATAGGCCTCATCTCGCCTGGAAGGGAGAACTTCCTGGATTTTCTCGAGTTGCGGCAGGTGTTCTCGAGTTACTATGGGGACGTCAGGGACAAGCCCTGGTGGCCTCAGGAAACTCCAGTCCCCATGCGAGTTGCTAGGGGGCCTCTCGGGATTCCTCTCCATTCGATACCGGGGCCAAAAACCTTGTGTGGAGTCAGGGCCGGAACGGAGGATTCCTCTAAGGGGCTGACATGGATCTTTGGGTCTTTCTGGAGTCTCCCCAGGGGAGTCAGGCCTCGTCTCGAGTGGGGGCATGCACGTGCGCTTTCCTTCCAGGCTGTAGCAGCAATGTCACGCTTCCCGTCGCGTGGATCAAAGGATCTGTGGTTTTCCCTCGAGGCTTTCGCTCGAGGCTTTCCCACAGGGCTGTCCCACGTGCCACCGTGGTGTGAGTCGATCCTCGGCGTGAAAGATGAGCCAGTGCAGGGCAAAGAGGCTCCTCTGGAATGGACTGAGACATCTGGGGGACTCTTGGAATGTTGGTACGACCATGGAGTTCCTCTCGCCTTTCCTGTTGAGAGTGCCTCCTCTTGAGATGCGACGGGAACGCCGGGAATTCTTTCCCGTTGACAGTAGGGAATGGATCCCTCATCTCGAGCTACGAGGGGGAAACGGGGCTCCTCTGGATGTGGGCGGGACCATCGTGCTTCCTCTCGAGTGGAGACGGGTATGGCGGTGAACTTCTTGAGTTGCAGCAAGGGTGTGAAATACCCCTTCGAAGTTCCAGAGGTTAGGTGTCATTTGTCTCCAGAGGCCTCATCGGAAATAGGCCTCATCTCGCCTGGAAGGGAGAACTTCCTGGATTTTCTCGAGTTGCGGCAGGTGTTCTCGAGTTACGACGGGGACCTCAGGGACCCGCCCTGGTGGCCTCAGGAGAGGCCAGTCCCCATGCGAGTTGCTAGGGGGCCTCTCGGGATTCCTCTCCCGTCGATACCGGGGCCAAAAACCTTGTGTGGAGTCAGGGCCGGAACCGAGGATTCCTCTCAGGGGCTGACATGGATCTTTGGGTACTTGTGGAGTCTCCCCAGGGGAGTCAGGCCTCGTCTCGAGTGGGGGCATGCACGTGCGCTTTCCTTCCAGGCTGTAGCAGCAATGTCACGCTTCCCGTCGCGTGGATCAAAGGATCTGTGGTTTTCCCTCGAGGCTTTCCCACAGGGCTGTCCCACGTGCCACCGTGGTGTGAGTCGATCCTCGGCGTGAAAGATGAGCCAGTGCAGGGCAAATAGGTTCCTCTGGAATGGACTGAGACATCTGGGGGACTCTTGGAATGGTGGTACGACCATGGAGTTCCTCTCGCCTTTCCTGTTGAGAGTGCCTCCTCTTGAGATGCGACGGGAACGCCGGGAATTCTTTCCCGTTGATAGCAGGGAAAGATCCCTCATCTCGAGCTACGAGTGGGAAACGGGGCTCCTCTGGATGTGGGCGGGACCATCGTGTTTCCTCTCGAGTGGAGACGGGTATGGCGGTGAACTTCTTGAGTTGCAGCAAGGGTGAGAAAGACCCTTTCAAAGTTCCAGAGTTTCGGTGTCATTAGTCTCCAGACGCCTCATCGGAAATAGGCCTCATCTCGCCTGGAAGGGAGAACTTCCTGGATTTTCTCGAGG
Organism: Capricornis sumatraensis; assembly: GCF_032405125.1. NCBI lineage: Eukaryota > Metazoa > Chordata > Mammalia > Artiodactyla > Bovidae > Capricornis > Capricornis sumatraensis. The sequence continues at coordinate 7,694,073 of NW_027184612.1, forward strand.
TGCGGCAGGTGTTCTCGAGATACGACGGGGACCTCAGGGACCCGCCCTGGTGTCCTCAGGAAAGGCCAGTCCCCATGCGAGTTGCTCGGGGGCCTCTCGGGATTCCTCTCCCGTCGATACCGGGGCCAAAATCCTTCTGTGGAGTCAGGGCCGGAACCGAGGATTCCTCTCAGGGGCTGACATGGGTCTTTGGGTACTTCTGGAGTCTCCCCAGGGGGGTCAGGCCTCCTCTCGAGTGGGGGCATGCACGTGCGCCTTCCTTCCAGGCTGTAGCAGCAATGTCACGCTTCCCGTCGCATGGATCAAAGGATCTGTGGTTTTCCTTCGAGGCTTTCCCTCGAGGCTTTCCCACAGGGCTGTCTCACGTGCCACCATTGTGTGAGTCGATCCTCGGCGTGAACGATGAGCCAGTGCAGGGCAAAAAGGTTCCTCTGGAATGGACTGAGACATCTGGGGGACTCTTGGAATGGTGGTACGACCATGGAGTTCCTCTCGCCTTTCCTGTTGAGAGTGCCTCCTCTTGAGATGCGACGGGAACGCCGGGAAATCTTTCCCGTTGAAAGCAGGGAAAGGATCCCTCATCTCGAGCTACGAGGGGGAAACGGGGCTCCTCTGGATGTGGGCGGGACCATCGTGCTTCCTTTCGAGTGGAGACGGGTATGGCGGTGAAATTCTTGAGTTGCAGCAAGGGTGTGAAAAACCCTTTCGAAGTTCCAGAGGTTAGGTGTCATTAGTCTCCAGACGCCTCATCGGAAATAGGCCTCATTTCGCCTGGAAAGGAGAACTTCCTGGATTTTCTCGAGTTGCGGCAGGTGTTCTCGATTTACGACGGGGACCTCACGGACCCGCCCTGGTGGCCTCAGGAACGGCCAGTCCCCATGCTAGTTGCTAGGGGGCCTCTCGGGATTCCTCTCCCGTCGATACCGGGGCCAAAAACCTTGTGTGGAGTCAGGGCCGGAACCGAGGATTCCTCTCAGGGGATGACATGGATCTTTGGGTACTTCTGGAGTCTCCCCAGGGGAGTCAGGACTCGTCTCGAGTGGGGGCATGCACGTGCGCTTTCCTTCCATGCTGTAGCAGCAATGTCATGCTTCCCGTCGCGTGGATCAAAGGATCTGTGGTTTTCCCTCGAGGCTTTCCCTCGAGGCTTTCCCACAGGGCTGTCCCACGTGCCACCGTGGTGTGAGTCGATCCTCGGCGTGAAAGATGAGCCAGTGCAGGGCAAAGAGGTTCCTCTGGAATGGACTGAGACATCTGGGGGACTCTTGGAATGGTGGTACGACCATGGAGTTCCTCTCGCCTTTCCTGTTGAGAGTGCCTCCTCTTGAGATGCGACGGGAACGCCGGGAATTCTTTCCCGTTGAAAGCAGGGAAAGGATCCCTCATCTCGAGCTACGAGGGGGAAACGGGGCTCCTCTGGATGTGGGCGGGACCATCGTGCTTCCTCTCGAGTGGAGACGGGTATGGCGGTGAACTTCTTGAGTTGCAGCAAGGATGTGAAAGACCCTTTCAAAGTTCCAGAGGTTAGGTGTCATTAGTCTCCAGACGCCTCATCGGAAATAGGCCTCATCTCGCCTGGAAGGGAGAACTTCCTGGATTTTCTCGAGTTGCGGCAGGTGTTCTCGAGTTACGACGGGGACCTCAGGGACCCGCCCTGGTGGCCTCAGGAGAGGCCAGTCCCCATGCGAGTTGCTAGGGGGCCTCTCGGGATTCCTCTCCCGTCGATACGGAGGCCAAAAACCTTGTGTGGAGTCAGGGCCGGAACCGAGGATTCCTCTCAGGGGCTGACATGGATCTTTGGGTACTTGTGGAGTCTCCCCAGGGGAGTCAGGCCTCGTCTCGAGTGGGGGCATGCACGTGCGCTTTCCTTCCAGGCTGTAGCAGCAATGTCACGCTTCCCGTCGCGTGGATCAAAGGATCTGTGGTTTTCCCTCGAGGCTTTCCCTCGAGGCTTTCCCACAGGGCTGTCCCACGTGCCACCGTGGTGTGAGTCGATCCTCGGCGTGAAAGATCAGCCAGTGCAGGGCAAAGAGGTTCCTCTAGAATGGACTGAGACATCTGGGGGTCCCTTGGAATGGTGGTACGACCATGGAGTTCCTCTCGCCTTTCCTGTTGAGAGTGCCTCCTCTTGAGATGCGACGGGAACGCCGGGAATTCTTTCCCGTTGAAAGCAGGGAAAGGATCCCTCATCTCGAGCTCCGAGGGGGAAACGGGTCTCCTCTGGATGTGGGCGGGACCATCGTGCTTCCTCTCGAGTGTAGACGGGTATGGCGGTGAACTTCTTGAGTTGCAGCAAGGGTGTGAAAGACCCTTTCGAAGTTCCAGAGTTTAGGTGTCATTAGTCTCCAGACGCCTCATCGGAAATAGGCCTCATCTCGCCTGGAAGGGAGAACTTACTGGATTTTCTCGAGTTGCGGCAGGTGTTCTCGAGTTACGACGGGGACCTCAGGGACCCGCCCTGGTGGCCTCAGGAGAGGCCAGTCCCCATGCGAGTTGCTAGGGGGCCTCTCGGGATTCCTCTCCCGTCGATACCGGGGCCAAAAACCTTGTGTGGAGTCATGGCCGGAACCGAGGATTCCTCTCAGGGGCTGACATGGATCTTTGGGTACTTCTGGAGTCTCCCCAGGGGAGTCAGGCCTCGTCTCGAGTGGGGGCATGCACGTGCGCTTTCCTTCCAGGCTGTAGCAGCAATGTCACGCTTCCCGTCGCGTGGATCAAAGGATCTGTGGTTTTCCCTCGAGGCTTTCCCTCGAGGCTTTCCCACAGGGCTGTCCCACGTGCCACCGTGGTGTGAGTCGATCCTCGGCGTGAAAGATGAGCCAGTGCAGGGCAAAGAGGCTCCTCTGGAATGGACTGAGACATCTGGGGGACTCTTGGAATGTTGGTACGACCATGGAGTTCCTCTCGCCTTTCCTGTTGAGAGTGCCTCCTCTTGAGATGCGACGGGAACGCCGGGAATTCTTTCCCGTTGACAGTAGGGAATGGATCCCTCATCTCGAGCTACGAGGGGGAAACGGGGCTCCTCTGGATGTGGGCGGGACCATCGTGCTTCCTCTCGAGTGGAGACGGGTATGGCGGTGAACTTCTTGAGTTGCAGCAAGGGTGTGAAAAACCCCTTCGAAGTTCCAGAGGTTAGGTGTCATTAGTCTCCAGACGCCTCATCGGAAATAGGCCTCATCTCGCCTGGAAGGGAGAACTTCCTGGATTTTCTCGAGTTGCGGCAGGTGTTCTCGAGTTACGACGGGGACCTCAGGGACCCGCCCTGGTGGCCTCAGGAGAGGCCAGTCCCCATGCGAGTTGCTAGGGGGCCTCTCGGGATTCCTCTCCCGTCGATACGGAGGCCAAAAACCTTGTGTGGAGTCAGGGCCGGAACCGAGGATTCCTCTCAGGGGCTGACATGGATCTTTGGGTACTTGTGGAGTCTCCCCAGGGGAGTCAGGCCTCGTCTCGAGTGGGGGCATGCACGTGCGCTTTCCTTCCAGGCTGTAGCAGCAATGTCACGCTTCCCGTCGCGTGGATCAAAGGATCTGTGGTTTTCCCTCGAGGCTTTCCCTCGAGGCTTTCCCACAGGGCTGTCCCACGTGCCACCGTGGTGTGAGTCGATCCTCGGCGTGAAAGATCAGCCAGTGCAGGGCAAAGAGGTTCCTCTAGAATGGACTGAGACATCTGGGGGTCCCTTGGAATGGTGGTACGACCATGGAGTTCCTCTCGCCTTTCCTGTTGAGAGTGCCTCCTCTTGAGATGCGACGGGAACGCCGGGAATTCTTTCCCGTTGAAAGCAGGGAAAGGATCCCTCATCTCGAGCTACGAGGGGGAAACGGGGCTCCTCTGGATGTGGGCGGGACGATCGTGCTTCCTCTCCAGTGGACACGGGTATGGCGCTGAACTTCTTGAGTTGCAGCAAGGGTGTGAAAGACCCTTTCGAAGTTCCAGAGGTTAGGTGTCATTCGTCTCCAAAGGCCTCATCGGAAATAGGCCTCATCTCGCCTGGAAGGGAGAACTTCCTGGATATTCTCGAGTTGTGGCAGGTGTTCTCGAGTTACGCCGGGGACCTCAGGGACCCGCCCTGGTGGCCTCAGGAGAGGCCAGTCCCCATGCGAGTTGCTAGGGGGCCTCTCGGGATTCCTCTCCCATCGATACTGGCGCAAAAACCTTGTGTGGAGTCAGGGCCGGAACCGAGGATTCCTCTCAGGGGCTGACATGGATCTTTGGGTACTTCTGCAGTCTCCCCAGGGGATTCAGGCCTCGTCTCGAGTGGGGGCATTCACGTGCGCTTTCCTTCCAGGCTGTAGCAGCAATGTCACGCTTCCCGTCGCGTGGATCAAAGGATCGGTGGTTTTCCCTGGAGGCTTTCGCTCGAGGCTTTCCCACAGGGCTGTCCCACGTGCCACGGTGCTGTGAGTCGATCCTCGGCGTGAAAGATGAGCCAGTGCAGGGCAAAGAGGTTCCTCTGGAATGGACTGAGACATCTGGGGGACTCTTGGAATGATGGTACGACCATGGAGTTCCTCTCGCCTTTCCTGTTGAGAGTTCCTCCTCTTGAGATGCGACGGGAACGCCGGGAATTCTTTCCTGTTGAAAGCAGGGAAAGGATCCCTCATCTCGAGCTACGAGGGGGAAACGGGGCTCCTCTGAATGTGGGCGGGACCATCGTGCTTCCTCTCGAGTGGAGACGGGTATGGCTGTGAACTTCTTGAGTTGCAGCATGGGTGTGAAAGACCCTTTTGAAGTTCCAGAGATTAGCTGTCATTAGACTCCAGACGCCTCATCGGAAATAGGCCTCATCTCGCCTGGAAGGGAGAACTTCCTGGATTTTCTCGAGTTGCGGCAGGTGTTCTCGAGTTATTACGGGGACGTCAGGGACAAGCCCTGGTGGCCTCAGGAAACTCCAGTCCCCATGCGAGTTGCTAGGGTGCCTCTCGGGATTCCTCTCCATTCGATACCGGGGCCAAAAACCTTGTGTGGAGTCAGGGCCGGAACGGAGGATTCCTCTAAGGGGCTGACATGGATCTTTGGGTCTTTCTGGAGTCTCCCCAGGGGAGTCAGGCCTCGTCTCGAGTGGGGGCATGCACGTGCGCTTTCCTTCCAGGCTGTAGCAGCAATGTCACGCTTCCCGTCGCGTGGATCAAAGGATCTGTGGTTTTCCCTCGAGGCTTTCGCTCGAGGCTTTCCCACAGGGCTGTCCCACGTGCCACCGTGGTGTGAGTCGATCCTCGGCGTGAAAGATGAGCCAGTGCAGGGCAAAGAGGCTCCTCTGGAATGGACTGAGACATCTGGGGGACTCTTGGAATGTTGGTACGACCATGGAGTTCCTCTCGCCTTTCCTGTTGAGAGTGCCTCCTCTTGAGATGCGACGGGAACGCCGGGAATTCTTTCCCGTTGACAGTAGGGAATGGATCCCTCATCTCGAGCTACGAGGGGGAAACGGGGCTCCTCTGGATGTGGGCGGGACCATCGTGCTTCCTCTCGAGTGGAGACGGGTATGGCGGTGAACTTCTTGAGTTGCAGCAAGGGTGTGAAATACCCCTTCGAAGTTCCAGAGGTTAGGTGTCATTTGTCTCCAGAGGCCTCATCGGAAATAGGCCTCATCTCGCCTGGAAGGGAGAACTTCCTGGATTTTCTCGAGTTGCGGCAGGTGTTCTCGAGTTACGACGGGGACCTCAGGGACCCGCCCTGGTGGCCTCAGGAGAGGCCAGTCCCCATGCGAGTTGCTAGGGGGCCTCTCGGGATTACTCTCCCGTCGATACCGGGGCCAAAAACCTTGTGTGGAGTCAGGGCCGGAACCGAGGATTCCTCTCAGGGGCTGACATGGATCTTTGGGTACTTCTGGAGTCTCCCCAGGGGAGTCAGGCCTCGTCTCGAGTGGGGGCATGCACGTGCGCTTTTCTTCCAGGCTGTAGCAGCAATGTCACGCTTCCCGTCGCGTGGATCAAAGGATCTGTGGTTTTCCCTCGAGGCTTTCCCTCGAGGCTTTCCCACAGGGCTGTCCCACGTACCACCGTGGTGTGAGTCGATCCTCGGCGTGAAAGATGAGCCAGTGCAGGGCAAAGAGGCTCCTCTGGAATGGACTGAGACATCTGGGGGACTCTTGGAATGGTGGTACGACCATGGAGTTCCTCTCATCTTTCCTGTTGAGAGTGCCTCCTCTTGAGATGCGACGGGAACGCCGGGAATTCTTTCCCGTTGATAGCAGGGAAAGGATCCCTCATCTCGAGCTACGAGGGGGAAACGGGGCTCCTCTGGATGTGGGCGGGACCATCGTGTTTCCTCTCGAGTGGAGACGGGTATGGCGGTGAACTTCTTGAGTTGCAGCAAGGGTGTGAAAGACCCTTTCGAAGTTCCAGAGGTTCGGTGTCATTAGTCTCCAGACGTCTCATCGGAAATAGGCCTCATCTCGCCTGAAAGGGAGAACTTCCTGGATTTTCTCGAGTTGCGGCAGGTGTTCTCGAGTTACGACGGGGACCTCAGGGACCCGCCCTGTTGGCCTCAGGAGAGGCTAGTCCCCATGCGAGTTGCTAGGGGGCCTCTCGGGATTCCTCTCCCGTCGATACCGGGGCCAAAAACCTTGTGTGGATTCAGGGCCGGAACCGAGGATTCCTCTCAGGGGCTGACATGGATCTTTGGGTACTTCTGGAGTCTCCCCAGGGGAGTCAGGCCTCGTCTCGAGTGGGGGCATGCACGTGCGCTTTCCTTCCAGGCTGTAGCAGCAATGTCACGCTTCCCGTCGCGTGGATCAAAGGATCTGTGGTTTTCCCTCGAGGCTTTCCCTCGAGGCTTTCCCACAGGGCTGTCCCACGTGCCACCGTGGTGTGAGTCGATCCTCGGCGTGAAAGATGAGCCAGTGCAGGGCGAAGAGGCTCCTCTGGAATGGACTGTGACATCTGGGGGACTCTTGGAATGGTGGTACGACCATGGAGTTCCTCTCGCCTTTCCTGTTGAGAGTGCCTCCTCTTGAGATGCGACGGGAACGCCGGGAATTCTTTCCCGTTGAAAGCAGGGAATGGATCCCTCATCTCGAGCTCCGAGGGGGAAACGGGTCTCCTCTGGATGTGGGCGGGACCATCGTGCTTCCTCTCGAGTGTAGACGGGTATGGCGGTGAACTTCTTGAGTTGCAGCAAGGGTGTGAAAGACCCTTTCGAAGTTCCAGAGTTTAGGTGTCATTAGTCTCCAGACGCCTCATCGGAAATAGGCCTCATCTCGCCTGGAAGGGAGAACTTACTGGATTTTCTCGAGTTGCGGCAGGTGTTCTCGAGTTACGACGGGGACCTCAGGGACCCGCCCTGGTGGCCTCAGGAGAGGCCAGTCCCCATGCGAGTTGCTAGGGGGCCTCTCGGGATTCCTCTCCCGTCGATACCGGGGCCAAAAACCTTGTGTGGAGTCATGGCCGGAACCGAGGATTCCTCTCAGGGGCTGACATGGATCTTTGGGTACTTCTGGAGTCTCCCCAGGGGAGTCAGGCCTCGTCTCGAGTGGGGGCATGCACGTGCGCTTTCCTTCCAGGCTGTAGCAGCAATGTCACGCTTCCCGTCGCGTGGATCAAAGGATCTGTGGTTTTCCCTCGAGGCTTTCGCTCGAGGCTTTCCCACAGGGCTGTCCCACGTGCCACCGTGGTGTGAGTCGATCCTCGGCGTGAAAGATGAGCCAGTGCAGGGCAAAGAGGCTCCTCTGGAATGGACTGAGACATCTGGGGGACTCTTGGAATGTTGGTACGACCATGGAGTTCCTCTCGCCTTTCCTGTTGAGAGTGCCTCCTCTTGAGATGCGACGGGAACGCCGGGAAATCTTTCCCGTTGAAAGCAGGGAAAGGATCCCTCATCTCGAGCTACGAGGGGGAAACGGGGCTCCTCTGGATGTGGGCGGGACCATCGTGCTTCCTTTCGAGTGGAGACGGGTATGGCGGTGAAATTCTTGAGTTGCAGCAAGGGTGTGAAAAACCCTTTCGAAGTTCCAGAGGTTAGGTGTCATTAGTCTCCAGACGCCTCATCGGAAATAGGCCTCATTTCGCCTGGAAAGGAGAACTTCCTGGATTTTCTCGAGTTGCGGCAGGTGTTCTCGATTTACGACGGGGACCTCACGGACCCGCCCTGGTGGCCTCAGGAACGGCCAGTCCCCATGCTAGTTGCTAGGGGGCCTCTCGGGATTCCTCTCCCGTCGATACCGGGGCCAAAAACCTTGTGTGGAGTCAGGGCCGGAACCGAGGATTCCTCTCAGGGGATGACATGGATCTTTGGGTACTTCTGGAGTCTCCCCAGGGGAGTCAGGACTCGTCTCGAGTGGGGGCATGCACGTGCGCTTTCCTTCCATGCTGTAGCAGCAATGTCATGCTTCCCGTCGCGTGGATCAAAGGATCTGTGGTTTTCCCTCGAGGCTTTCCCTCGAGGCTTTCCCACAGGGCTGTCCCACGTGCCACCGTGGTGTGAGTCGATCCTCGGCGTGAAAGATGAGCCAGTGCAGGGCAAAGAGGTTCCTCTGGAATGGACTGAGACATCTGGGGGCTCTTGGAATGGTGGTACGACCATGGAGTTCCTCTCGCCTTTCCTGTTGAGAGTGCCTCCTCTTGAGATGCGACGGGAACGCCGGGAATTCTTTCCCGTTGAAAGCAGGGAAAGGATCCCTCATCTCGAGCTACGAGGGGGAAACGGGGCTCCTCTGGATGTGGGCGGGACCATCGTGCTTCCTCTCGAGTGGAGACGGGTATGGCTGTGAACTTCTTGAGTTGCAGCATGGGTGTGAAAGACCCTTTTGAAGTCCCAGAGATTAGCTGTCATTAGACTCCAGACGCCTCATCGGAAATAGGCCTCATCTCGCCTGGAAGGGAGAACTTCCTGGATTTTCTCGAGTTGCGGCAGGTGTTCTCGAGTTACTATGGGGACGTCAGGGACAAGCCCTGGTGGCCTCAGGAAACTCCAGTCCCCATGCGAGTTGCTAGGGGGCCTCTCGGGATTCCTCTCCATTCGATACCGGGGCCAAAAACCTTGTGTGGAGTCAGGGCCGGAACGGAGGATTCCTCTAAGGGGCTGACATGGATCTTTGGGTCTTTCTGGAGTCTCCCCAGGGGAGTCAGGCCTCGTCTCGAGTGGGGGCATGCACGTGCGCTTTCCTTCCAGGCTGTAGCAGCAATGTCACGCTTCCCGTCGCGTGGATCAAAGGATCTGTGGTTTTCCCTCGAGGCTTTCGCTCGAGGCTTTCCCACAGGGCTGTCCCACGTGCCACCGTGGTGTGAGTCGATCCTCGGCGTGAAAGATGAGCCAGTGCAGGGCAAAGAGGCTCCTCTGGAATGGACTGAGACATCTGGGGGACTCTTGGAATGTTGGTACGACCATGGAGTTCCTCTCGCCTTTCCTGTTGAGAGTGCCTCCTCTTGAGATGCGACGGGAACGCCGGGAATTCTTTCCCGTTGACAGTAGGGAATGGATCCCTCATCTCGAGCTACGAGGGGGAAACGGGGCTCCTCTGGATGTGGGCGGGACCATCGTGCTTCCTCTCGAGTGGAGACGGGTATGGCGGTGAACTTCTTGAGTTGCAGCAAGGGTGTGAAATACCCCTTCGAAGTTCCAGAGGTTAGGTGTCATTTGTCTCCAGAGGCCTCATCGGAAATAGGCCTCATCTCGCCTGGAAGGGAGAACTTCCTGGATTTTCTCGAGTTGCGGCAGGTGTTCTCGAGTTACGACGGGGACCTCAGGGACCCGCCCTGGTGGCCTCAGGAGAGGCCAGTCCCCATGCGAGTTGCTAGGGGGCCTCTCGGGATTCCTCTCCCGTCGATACCGGGGCCAAAAACCTTGTGTGGAGTCAGGGCCGGAACCGAGGATTCCTCTCAGGGGCTGACATGGATCTTTGGGTACTTGTGGAGTCTCCCCAGGGGAGTCAGGCCTCGTCTCGAGTGGGGGCATGCACGTGCGCTTTCCTTCCAGGCTGTAGCAGCAATGTCACGCTTCCCGTCGCGTGGATCAAAGGATCTGTGGTTTTCCCTCGAGGCTTTCCCACAGGGCTGTCCCACGTGCCACCGTGGTGTGAGTCGATCCTCGGCGTGAAAGATGAGCCAGTGCAGGGCAAATAGGTTCCTCTGGAATGGACTGAGACATCTGGGGGACTCTTGGAATGGTGGTACGACCATGGAGTTCCTCTCGCCTTTCCTGTTGAGAGTGCCTCCTCTTGAGATGCGACGGGAACGCCGGGAATTCTTTCCCGTTGATAGCAGGGAAAGATCCCTCATCTCGAGCTACGAGTGGGAAACGGGGCTCCTCTGGATGTGGGCGGGACCATCGTGTTTCCTCTCGAGTGGAGACGGGTATGGCGGTGAACTTCTTGAGTTGCAGCAAGGGTGAGAAAGACCCTTTCAAAGTTCCAGAGTTTCGGTGTCATTAGTCTCCAGACGCCTCATCGGAAATAGGCCTCATCTCGCCTGGAAGGGAGAACTTCCTGGATTTTCTCGAGGTGCGGCAGGTGTTCTCGAGATACGACGGGGACCTCAGGGACCCGCCCTGGTGTCCTCAGGAAAGGCCAGTCCCCATGCGAGTTGCTCGGGGGCCTCTCGGGATTCCTCTCCCGTCGATACCGGGGCCAAAATCCTTCTGTGGAGTCAGGGCCGGAACCGAGGATTCCTCTCAGGGGCTGACATGGGTCTTTGGGTACTTCTGGAGTCTCCCCAGGGGGGTCAGGCCTCCTCTCGAGTGGGGGCATGCACGTGCGCCTTCCTTCCAGGCTGTAGCAGCAATGTCACGCTTCCCGTCGCATGGATCAAAGGATCTGTGGTTTTCCTTCGAGGCTTTCCCTCGAGGCTTTCCCACAGGGCTGTCTCACGTGCCACCATTGTGTGAGTCGATCCTCGGCGTGAAAGATGAGCCAGTGCAGGGCAAAAAGGTTCCTCTGGAATGGACTGAGACATCTGGGGGACTCTTGGAATGGTGGTACGACCATGGAGTTCCTCTCGCCTTTCCTGTTGAGAGTGCCTCCTCTTGAGATGCGACGGGAACGCCGGGAAATCTTTCCCGTTGAAAGCAGGGAAAGGATCCCTCATCTCGAGCTACGAGGGGGAAACGGGGCTCCTCTGGATGTGGGCGGGACCATCGTGCTTCCTTTCGAGTGGAGACGGGTATGGCGGTGAAATTCTTGAGTTGCAGCAAGGGTGTGAAAAACCCTTTCGAAGTTCCAGAGGTTAGGTGTCATTAGTCTCCAGACGCCTCATCGGAAATAGGCCTCATTTCGCCTGGAAAGGAGAACTTCCTGGATTTTCTCGAGTTGCGGCAGGTGTTCTCGATTTACGACGGGGACCTCACGGACCCGCCCTGGTGGCCTCAGGAACGGCCAGTCCCCATGCTAGTTGCTAGGGGGCCTCTCGGGATTCCTCTCCCGTCGATACCGGGGCCAAAAACCTTGTGTGGAGTCAGGGCCGGAACCGAGGATTCCTCTCAGGGGATGACATGGATCTTTGGGTACTTCTGGAGTCTCCCCAGGGGAGTCAGGACTCGTCTCGAGTGGGGGCATGCACGTGCGCTTTCCTTCCAGGCTGTAGCAGCAATGTCATGCTTCCCGTCGCGTGGATCAAAGGATCTGTGGTTTTCCCTCGAGGCTTTCCCTCGAGGCTTTCCCACAGGGCTGTCCCACGTGCCACCGTGGTGTGAGTCGATCCTCGGCGTGAAAGATGAGCCAGTGCAGGGCAAAGAGGTTCCTCTGGAATGGACTGAGACATCTGGGGGACTCTTGGAATGGTGGTACGACCATGGAGTTCCTCTCGCCTTTCCTGTTGAGAGTGCCTCCTCTTGAGATGCGACGGGAACGCCGGGAATTCTTTCCCGTTGAAAGCAGGGAAAGGATCCCTCATCTCGAGCTACGAGGGGGAAACGGGGCTCCTCTGGATGTGGGCGGGACCATCGTGCTTCCTCTCGAGTGGAGACGGGTATGGCGGTGAACTTCTTGAGTTGCAGCAAGGATGTGAAAGACCCTTTCAAAGTTCCAGAGGTTAGGTGTCATTAGTCTCCAGACGCCTCATCGGAAATAGGCCTCATCTCGCCTGGAAGGGAGAACTTCCTGGATTTTCTCGAGTTGCGGCAGGTGTTCTCGAGTTACGACGGGGACCTCAGGGACCCGCCCTGGTGGCCTCAGGAGAGGCCAGTCCCCATGCGAGTTGCTAGGGGGCCTCTCGGGATTCCTCTCCCGTCGATACGGAGGCCAAAAACCTTGTGTGGAGTCAGGGCCGGAACCGAGGATTCCTCTCAGGGGCTGACATGGATCTTTGGGTACTTGTGGAGTCTCCCCAGGGGAGTCAGGCCTCGTCTCGAGTGGGGGCATGCACGTGCGCTTTCCTTCCAGGCTGTAGCAGCAATGTCACGCTTCCCGTCGCGTGGATCAAAGGATCTGTGGTTTTCCCTCGAGGCTTTCCCTCGAGGCTTTCCCACAGGGCTGTCCCACGTGCCACCGTGGTGTGAGTCGATCCTCGGCGTGAAAGATCAGCCAGTGCAGGGCAAAGAGGTTCCTCTAGAATGGACTGAGACATCTGGGGGTCCCTTGGAATGGTGGTACGACCATGGAGTTCCTCTCGCCTTTCCTGTTGAGAGTGCCTCCTCTTGAGATGCGACGGGAACGCCGGGAATTCTTTCCCGTTGAAAGCAGGGAAAGGATCCCTCATCTCGAGCTCCGAGGGGGAAACGGGTCTCCTCTGGATGTGGGCGGGACCATCGTGCTTCCTCTCGAGTGTAGACGGGTATGGCGGTGAACTTCTTGAGTTGCAGCAAGGGTGTGAAAGACCCTTTCGAAGTTCCAGAGTTTAGGTGTCATTAGTCTCCAGACGCCTCATCGGAAATAGGCCTCATCTCGCCTGGAAGGGAGAACTTACTGGATTTTCTCGAGTTGCGGCAGGTGTTCTCGAGTTACGACGGGGACCTCAGGGACCCGCCCTGGTGGCCTCAGGAGAGGCCAGTCCCCATGCGAGTTGCTAGGGGGCCTCTCGGGATTCCTCTCCCGTCGATACCGGGGCCAAAAACCTTGTGTGGAGTCATGGCCGGAACCGAGGATTCCTCTCAGGGGCTGACATGGATCTTTGGGTACTTCTGGAGTCTCCCCAGGGGAGTCAGGCCTCGTCTCGAGTGGGGGCATGCACGTGCGCTTTCCTTCCAGGCTGTAGCAGCAATGTCACGCTTCCCGTCGCGTGGATCAAAGGATCTGTGGTTTTCCCTCGAGGCTTTCGCTCGAGGCTTTCCCACAGGGCTGTCCCACGTGCCACCGTGGTGTGAGTCGATCCTCGGCGTGAAAGATGAGCCAGTGCAGGGCAAAGAGCTTCCTCTGGAATGGACTGAGACATCTGGGGGACTCTTGGAATGTTGGTACGACCATGGAGTTCCTCTCGCCTTTCCTGTTGAGAGTGCCTCCTCTTGAGATGCGACGGGAACGCCGGGAATTCTTTCCCGTTGACAGTAGGGAATGGATCCCTCATCTCGAGCTACGAGGGGGAAACGGGGCTCCTCTGGATGTGGGCGGGACCATCGTGCTTCCTCTCGAGTGGAGACGGGTATGGCGGTGAACTTCTTGAGTTGCAGCAAGGGTGTGAAAAACCCCTTCGAAGTTCCAGAGGTTAGGTGTCATTTGTCTCCAGAGGCCTCATCGGAAATAGGCCTCATCTCGCCTGGAAGGGAGAACTTCCTGGATTTTCTCGAGTTGCGGCAGGTGTTCTCGAGTTACGACGGGGACCTCAGGGACCCGCCCTGGTGGCCTCAGGAGAGGCCAGTCCCCATGCGAGTTGCTAGGGGGCCTCTCGGGATTACTCTCCCGTCGATACCGGGGCCAAAAACCTTGTGTGGAGTCAGGGCCGGAACCGAGGATTCCTCTCAGGGGCTGACATGGATCTTTGGGTACTTCTGGAGTCTCCCCAGGGGAGTCAGGCCTCGTCTCGAGTGGGGGCATGCACGTGCGCTTTCCTTCCAGGCTGTAGCAGCAATGTCACGCTTCCCGTCGCGTGGATCAAAGGATCTGTGGTTTTCCCTCGAGGCTTTCCCTCGAGGCTTTCCCACAGGGCTGTCCCACGTACCACCGTGGTGTGAGTCGATCCTCGGCGTGAAAGATGAGCCAGTGCAGGGCAAAGAGGCTCCTCTGGAATGGACTGAGACATCTGGGGGACTCTTGGAATGGTGGTACGACCATGGAGTTCCTCTCATCTTTCCTGTTGAGAGTGCCTCCTCTTGAGATGCGACGGGAACGCCGGGAATTCTTTCCCGATGATAGCAGGGAAAGGATCCCTCATCTCGAGCTACGAGGGGGAAACGGGGCTCCTCTGGATGTGGGCGGGACCATCGTGTTTCCTCTCGAGTGGAGACGGGTATGGCGGTGAACTTCTTGAGTTGCAGCAAGGGTGTGAAAGACCCTTTCGAAGTTCCAGAGGTTCGGTGTCATTAGTCTCCAGATGTCTCATCGGAAATAGGCCTCATCTCGCCTGGAAGGGAGAACTTCCTGGATTTTCTCGAGTTGCGGCAGGTGTTCTCGAGTTACGACGGGGACCTCAGGGACCCGCCCTGGTGTCCTCAGGAAAGGCCAGTCCCCATGCGAGTTGCTCGGGGGCCTCTCGGGATTCCTCTCCCGTCGATACCGGGGCCAAAAACTTTGTGTGGAGTCAGGGCCGGAACCGAGGATTCCTCTCAGGGGATGACATGGATCTTTGGGTACTTCTGGAGTCTCCCCAGGGGAGTCAGGCCTCGTCTCGAGTGGGGGCATGCACGTGCGCTTTCCTTCCAGGCTGTAGCAGCAATGTCACGATTCCCGTCGCGTGGATCAAAGGATCTGTGGTTTTCCCTCGAGGCTTTCCCACTGGGCTGTCCCACGTGCCACCGTGGTGTGAGTCGATCCTCGGCGTGAAAGATGAGCCAGTGCAGGGCAAAGAGGTTCCTCTGGAATGGACTGAGAAATCTCGGGGACTCTTGGAATGGTGGTACGACCATGGAGTTCCTCTCGTCTTTCCTGTTGAGAGTGCCTCCTCTTGAGATGCGACGGGAACGCCGAAAATACTTTCCCGTTGATAGCAGGGAAAGGATCCCTCATCTCGAGCTCCGAGGGGCAAACGGGGCTCCTCTGGATGTGGGCGGGACCATCATGTTTCCTCTCGAGTGGAGACGGTTATGGCGGTGAACTTCTTGAGTTGCAGCAAGGGTGTGAAAGAACCTTTCGAAGTTCCAGAGGTTCCGTGTCATTAGTCTCCAGACGCCTCATCGGAAATAGGCCTCATCTCGCCTGGAAGGGAGAACTTCCTGGATTTTCTCGAGTTGCGGCAGGTGTTCTCGAGTTATGACGGGGACCTCAGGGACCCGCCCTGGTGGCCTCAAGAAAGGTCAGTCCCCTTGCGAGTTCCTAGGGGGCCTCTCGGGATTCCTCTCCCGTCGATACCGGGGCCAAAATACTTGTGTGGAGTCAGGGCCGGAACCGAGGATTCCTCTCAGGGGCTGACATGGATCTTTGGGTACTTCTGGAGTCTCCCCAGGGGAGTCAGGCCTCGTCTCGAGTGGGGGCATGCTCGTGCGCTTTCCTTACAGGCTGTAGCAGCAATGTCATGGTTCCCGTCGCGTGGATCAAAGGATCTGTGGTTTTCCCTCGAGGCTTTCCCACAGGGCTGTTCCACGTGCCACCGTGGTGTGAGTCGATCCTCGGCGTTAAAGATGAGCCAGTGCAGGGCAAAGAGGTTCCTCTGGAATGGACTGAGACATCTGGGGGACTCTTGGAATGGTGGTACGACCATGGAGTTCCTCTCGCCTTTCCTGTTGAGAGTTCCTCCTCTTGAGATGCGACGGGAACGCCGGGAATTCTTTCCTGTTGAAAGCAGGGAAAGGATCCCTCATCTCGAGCTACGAGGGGGAAACGGGGCTCCTCTGAATGTGGGCGGGACCATCGTGCTTCCTCTCGAGTGGAGACGGGTATGGCGGTGAACTTCTTGAGTTGCAGCAAGGGTGTGAAAGACCCTTTTGAAGTCCCAGAGATTAGCTGTCATTAGACTCCAGACGCCTCATCGGAAATAGGCCACATCTCGCCTGGAACGGAGAACTTCCTTGATTTTCTCGAGTTGCGGCAGGTGTTCTCGAGTTACGACGGGGACGTAAGGGACAAGCCCTGGTGGCCTCAGGAAACTCCAGTCCCCATACGAGTTGCTAGGGTGCCTCTCGGGATTCCTCTCCAGTCGATACCGGGGCCTAAAACCTTGTGTGGAGTCAGGGCCGGAACGGAGGATTCCTCTAAGGGGCTGACATGGATCTTTGGGTCTTTCTGGAGTCTCCCCAGGGGAGTCAGGCCTCGTCTCGAGTGGGGGCATGCACGTGCGCTTTCCTTCCAGGCTGTAGCAGCAATGTCACACTTCCCGTCGCGTGGATCAAAGGATCTGTGGTTTTCCCTCTAGGCTTTCCCTCGAGGCTATCCCACAGGGCTGTCCCACGTGCCACCGTGGTGTGAGTCGATCTTCGGCATGAAAGATGAGTCAGTGCAGGGCAAAGAGGTTCCTCTGGAATGGACTGAGACATCTGGGGGACTCTTGGAATGGTGGTACGACCATGGAGTTCCTCTCGTCTTTCCTGTTGAGAGTGCCTCCTCTTGAGATGCGATGGGAACGCCGAAAATACTTTCCCGTTGATAGCAGGGAAAGGATCCCTCATCTCGAGCTACGAGGGGCAAACGGGGCTCCTCTGGATGTGGGCGGGACCATCATGTTTCCTCTCGAGTGGAGACGGATATGGCGGTGAACTTCTTGAGTTGCAGCAAGGGTGTGAAAGACCCTTTCGAAGTTCCAGAGGTTCCGTGTCATTAGTCCCCAGACGCCTCATCGGAAATAGGCCTCATCTCGCCTGGAAGGGAGAACTTCCTGAAGTTTCTCGAGTTGCGGCAGGTGTTCTCGAGTTACGACGGGGAGCTCAGGGACCCGCCCTGGTGGCCTCAGGAAAGGCCAATCCCCATGCGAGTTGCTCGGGGGCCTCTCAGGATTCCTCTCCTGTCGATTCCGGGGCCAAAAAACTTGTGTGGAGTCAGGGCCGGAACCGAGGATTCCTCTCAGGGGCTGACATGGATCTTTGGGTACTTCTGGAGTCTCCCCAGGGGAGTCAGGCCTTGTCTCGAGTGGGGGCATGCACGTGCGCTTTCCTTCCAGGCTGTAGCAGCAATGTCTCGGTTCCCGTCGCGTGGATCAAAGGATCTGTGGTTTTCCCTCGAGGCTTTCCCACAGGGCTGTCTCACGTGCCACCGTTGTGTGAGTCGATCCTCGGCGTGAAAGATGAGCCAGTGCAGGGCAAACAGGTTCCTCTGGAATGGACTGAGACATCTGGGGGACTCTTGGAATGGTGGTACGACCATGGAGTTCCTCTCGCCTTTCCTGTTGAGAGTGCCTCCTCTTGAGATGCGACGGGAATGCCGGGAATTCTTTCCCGTTGAAAGCAGGGAAAGGATCCCTCATCTCGAGCTACGAGGGGGAAACGGGGCTCCTCTGGATGTGGGCGGGACCATCGTGCTTCCTTTCGAGTGGAGACGGGTATGGCGGTGAAATTCTTGAGTTGCAGCAAGGGTGTGAAAGACCCTTTCGAAGTTCCAGAGATTAGGTGTCATTAGTCTCCAGACGCCTCATCGGAAATAGGCCTCATTTCGCCTGGAAAGGAGAACTTCCTGGATTTTCTCGAGTTGCGGCAGGTGTTCTCGATTTACAACTGGGACCTCAGGGACCCGCCCTGGTGGCCTCAGGAACGGCCAGTCCCCATGCTAGTTGCTATGGGGCCTCTCGGGATTCCTCTCCAGTCGATACCGGGGCCAAAAACCTTGTGTGGAGTCAGGGCCGGAACCGAGGATTCCTCTCAGGGATTGACATGGATCTTTGGGTAATTCTGGAGTCTCCCCAGGGGAGTCAGGACTCGTCTCGAGTGGGGGCATGCACGTGCGCTTTCCTTCCAGGCTGTAGCAGCAATGTCATGCTTCCCGTCCCGTGGATCAAAGGATCTGTGGTTTTCCCTCGAGGCTTTCCCTCGAGGCTTTCCCACAGGGCTGTCCCACGTGCCACCATGGTGTGAGTCGATCCTCGGCGTGAAAGATGAGCCAGTGCAGGGCAAAGAGTTTCCTCTGGAATGGACTGAGAAATCTCGGGGACTCTTGGAATGGTGGTACGACCATGGAGTTCCTCTCATCTTTCCTGTTGAGAGTGCCTCCTCTTGAGATGCGACGGGAACGCCGGGAATTCTTTCCCGTTGATAGCAGGGAAAGGATCCCTCATCTCGAGCTACGAGGGGGAAACGGGGCTCCTCTGGATGTGGGCGGGACCATCGTGTTTCCTCTCGAGTGGAGACGGGTATGGCGGTGAACTTCTTGAGTTGCAGCAAGGGTGTGAAAGACCCTTTCGAAGTTCCAGAGGTTCGGTGTCATTAGTCTCCAGACGCCTCATCGGAAATAGGCCTCATCTCGCCTGGAAGGGAGAACTTCCTGGATTTTCTCGAGTTGCGGCAGGTGTTCTCGAGTTACGACGGGGACCTAAGGGACCCGCCCTGGTGTCCTCAGGAAAGGCCACTCCCCATGCGAGTTGCTCGGGGGCCTCTCGGGATTCCTCTCCCGTCGATACCGGGGCCAAAATCCTTCTGTGGAGTCAGGGCCGGAACCGAGGATTCCTCTCAGGGGCTGACATGGGTCTTTGGGTACTTCTGGAGTCTCCCCAGGGGGGTCAGGCCTCGTCTCGAGTGGGGGCATGCACGTGCGCCTTCATTCCAGGCTGTAGCAGCAACGTCACGCTTCCCGTCGCGTGGATCAAAGGATCTGTGGTTTTCCCTCGAGGCTTTCCCTCGAGGCTTTCCCACAGGGCTGTCTCACGTGCCATCGTGGTGTGAGTCGATCCTCAGCGTGAAAGATGAGCCAGTGCAGGGCAAAGAGCTTCCTCTGGAATGGACTGAGACATCTGGGGGACTCTTGGAATGGTGGTACGACCATGGAGTTACTCTCGCCTTTCCTGTTGAGAGTGCCTCCTCTTGAGATGCGACGGGAACGCCGGGAATTCTTTCCCGTTGAAAGCAGGGAAAGGATCCCTCATCTCGAGCTACGAGGGGGAAACGGGGCTCCTCTGGATGTGGGCGGGACCATCGTGCTTCCTCTCGAGTGGAGACGGGTACGGCGGTGAACTTGTTGAGTTGCAGCAAGGGTGTGAAAGACCCTTTCGAAGTTCCAGAGGTTAGGTGTCATTTGTCTCCAGAGGCCTCATCGGAAATAGGCCTCATCTCGCCTGGAAGGGAGAACTTCCTGGATTTTCTCGAGTTGCGGCAGGTGTTCTCGAGTTACGACGGGGACCTAAGGGACACGCCGTGGTGGCCTCAGGAGAGGCCAGTCCCCATGCGAGTTGCTAGGGGTCCTCTCGGGATTCCTCTCCCGTCGATACCGGGGCCAAAAACCTTGTGTGGAGTCAGGGCCGGAACCGAGGATTCCTCTCAGGGGCTGACATGGATCTTTGGGTACTTGTGGAGTCTCCCCAGGGGAGTCAGGCCTCGTCTCGAGTGGGGGCATGCACGTGCGCTTTCCTTCCAGGCTGTAGCAGCAATGTCACGCTTCCCGTCGCGTGCATCAAAGGATCTGTGGTTTTCCCTCGAGGCTTTCCCTCGAGGCTTTCCCACAGGGCTGTCCCACGTGCCACCGTGGTGTGAGTCGATCCTCGGCGTGAAAGATGAGCCAGTGCAGGGCAAAGAGGCTCCTCTGAAATGGACTGAGACATCTGGGGGACTCTTGGAATGGTGGTACGACCATGGAGTTCCTCTCGCCTTTCCTGTTGAGAGTGCCTCCTCTTGAGATGCGACGGGAACGCCGGGAATTCTTTCCCGTTGAAAGCAGGGAAAGGATCCCTCATCTCGAGCTACGAGGGGGAAACGGGGCTCCTCTGGATGTGGGCGGGACCATCGTGCTTCCTCTCGAGTGGAGACGGGTATGGCGGTGAACTTCTTGAGTTGCAGCAAGGGTGTGAAAGACCCTTTCGAAGTTCCAGAGGTTCGGTGTCATTAGTCTCCAGACGTCTCATCGGAAATAGGCCTCATCTCGCCTGGAAGGGAGAACTTCCTGGATTTTCTCGAGTTGCGGCAGGTGTTCTCGAGTTACGACGGGGACCTCAGGGACCCGCCCTGTTGGCCTCAGGAGAGGCTAGTCCCCATGCGAGTTGCTAGGGGGCCTCTCGGGATTCCTCTCCCGTCGATACCGGGGCCAAAAACCTTGTGTGGATTCAGGGCCGGAACCGAGGATTCCTCTCAGGGGCTGACATGGATCTTTGGGTACTTCTGGAGTCTCCCCAGGGGAGTCAGGCCTCGTCTCGAGTGGGGGCATGCACGTGCGCTTTCCTTCCAGGCTGTAGCAGCAATGTCACGCTTCCCGTCGCGTGGATCAAAGGATCTGTGGTTTTCCCTCGAGGCTTTCCCTCGAGGCTTTCCCACAGGGCTGTCCCACGTGCCACCGTGGTGTGAGTCGATCCTCGGCGTGAAAGATGAGCCAGTGCAGGGCGAAGAGGCTCCTCTGGAATGGACTGTGACATCTGGGGGACTCTTGGAATGGTGGTACGACCATGGAGTTCCTCTCGCCTTTCCTGTTGAGAGTGCCTCCTCTTGAGATGCGACGGGAACGCCGGGAATTCTTTCCCGTTGAAAGCAGGGAATGGATCCCTCATCTCGAGCTCCGAGGGGGAAACGGGTCTCCTCTGGATGTGGGCGGGACCATCGTGCTTCCTCTCGAGTGTAGACGGGTATGGCGGTGAACTTCTTGAGTTGCAGCAAGGGTGTGAAAGACCCTTTCGAAGTTCCAGAGTTTAGGTGTCATTAGTCTCCAGACGCCTCATCGGAAATAGGCCTCATCTCGCCTGGAAGGGAGAACTTACTGGATTTTCTCGAGTTGCGGCAGGTGTTCTCGAGTTACGACGGGGACCTCAGGGACCCGCCCTGGTGGCCTCAGGAGAGGCCAGTCCCCATGCGAGTTGCTAGGGGGCCTCTCGGGATTCCTCTCCCGTCGATACCGGGGCCAAAAACCTTGTGTGGAGTCATGGCCGGAACCGAGGATTCCTCTCAGGGGCTGACATGGATCTTTGGGTACTTCTGGAGTCTCCCCAGGGGAGTCAGGCCTCGTCTCGAGTGGGGGCATGCACGTGCGCTTTCCTTCCAGGCTGTAGCAGCAATGTCACGCTTCCCGTCGCGTGGATCAAAGGATCTGTGGTTTTCCCTCGAGGCTTTCCCTCGAGGCTTTCCCACAGGGCTGTCCCACGTACCACCGTGGTGTGAGTCGATCCTCGGCGTGAAAGATGAGCCAGTGCAGGGCAAAGAGGCTCCTCTGGAATGGACTGAGACATCTGGGGGACTCTTGGAATGGTGGTACGACCATGGAGTTCCTCTCATCTTTCCTGTTGAGAGTGCCTCCTCTTGAGATGCGACGGGAACGCCGGGAATTCTTTCCCGTTGATAGCAGGGAAAGGATCCCTCATCTCGAGCTACGAGGGGGAAACGGGGCTCCTCTGGATGTGGGCGGGACCATCGTGTTTCCTCTCGAGTGGAGACGGGTATGGCGGTGAACTTCTTGAGTTGCAGCAAGGGTGTGAAAGACCCTTTCGAAGTTCCAGAGGTTCGGTGTCATTAGTCTCCAGATGTCTCATCGGAAATAGGCCTCATCTCGCCTGGAAGGGAGAACTTCCTGGATTTTCTCGAGTTGCGGCAGGTGTTCTCGAGTTACGACGGGGACCTCAGGGACCCGCCCTGGTGTCCTCAGGAAAGGCCAGTCCCCATGCGAGTTGCTCGGGGGCCTCTCGGGATTCCTCTCCCGTCGATACCGGGGCCAAAAACTTTGTGTGGAGTCAGGGCCGGAACCGAGGATTCCTCTCAGGGGATGACATGTATCTTTGGGTACTTCTGGAGTCTCCCCAGGGGAGTCAGGCCTCGTCTCGAGTGGGGGCATGCACGTGCGCTTTCCTTCCAGGCTGTAGCAGCAATGTCACGATTCCCGTCGCGTGGATCAAAGGATCTGTGGTTTTCCCTCGAGGCTTTCCCACTGGGCTGTCCCACGTGCCACCGTGGTGTGAGTCGATCCTCGGCGTGAAAGATGAGCCAGTGCAGGGCAAAGAGGTTCCTCTGGAATGGACTGAGAAATCTCGGGGACTCTTGGAATGGTGGTACGACCATGGAGTTCCTCTCGTCTTTCCTGTTGAGAGTGCCTCCTCTTGAGATGCGACGGGAACGCCGAAAATACTTTCCCGTTGATAGCAGGGAAAGGATCCCTCATCTCGAGCTCCGAGGGGCAAACGGGGCTCCTCTGGATGTGGGCGGGACCATCATGTTTCCTCTCGAGTGGAGACGGTTATGGCGGTGAACTTCTTGAGTTGCAGCAAGGGTGTGAAAGAACCTTTCGAAGTTCCAGAGGTTCCGTGTCATTAGTCTCCAGACGCCTCATCGGAAATAGGCCTCATCTCGCCTGGAAGGGAGAACTTCCTGGATTTTCTCGAGTTGCGGCAGGTGTTCTCGAGTTATGACGGGGACCTCAGGGACCCGCCCTGGTGGCCTCAAGAAAGGTCAGTCCCCTTGCGAGTTCCTAGGGGGCCTCTCGGGATTCCTCTCCCGTCGATACCGGGGCCAAAATACTTGTGTGGAGTCAGGGCCGGAACCGAGGATTCCTCTCAGGGGCTGACATGGATCTTTGGGTACTTCTGGAGTCTCCCCAGGGGAGTCAGGCCTCGTCTCGAGTGGGGGCATGCTCGTGCGCTTTCCTTACAGGCTGTAGCAGCAATGTCATGGTTCCCGTCGCGTGGATCAAAGGATCTGTGGTTTTCCCTCGAGGCTTTCCCACAGGGCTGTTCCACGTGCCACCGTGGTGTGAGTCGATCCTCGGCGTTAAAGATGAGCCAGTGCAGGGCAAAGAGGTTCCTCTGGAATGGACTGAGACATCTGGGGGACTCTTGGAATGGTGGTACGACCATGGAGTTCCTCTCGCCTTTCCTGTTGAGAGTTCCTCCTCTTGAGATGCGACGGGAACGCCGGGAATTCTTTCCTGTTGAAAGCAGGGAAAGGATCCCTCATCTCGAGCTACGAGGGGGAAACGGGGCTCCTCTGAATGTGGCCGGGACCATCGTGCTTCCTCTCGAGTGGAGACGGGTATGGCGGTGAACTTCTTGAGTTGCAGCAAGGGTGTGAAAGACCCTTTTGAAGTCCCAGAGATTAGCTGTCATTAGACTCCAGACGCCTCATCGGAAATAGGCCACATCTCGCCTGGAACGGAGAACTTCCTTGATTTTCTCGAGTTGTGGCAGGTGTTCTCGAGTTACGACGGGGACGTAAGGGACAAGCCCTGGTGGCCTCAGGAAACTCCAGTCCCCATACGAGTTGCTAGGGTGCCTCTCGGGATTCCTCTCCAGTCGATACCGGGGCCTAAAACCTTGTGTGGAGTCAGGGCCGGAACGGAGGATTCCTCTAAGGGGCTGACATGGATCTTTGGGTCTTTCTGGAGTCTCCCCAGGGGAGTCAGGCCTCGTCTCGAGTGGGGGCATGCACGTGCGCTTTCCTTCCAGGCTGTAGCAGCAATGTCACACTTCCCGTCGCGTGGATCAAAGGATCTGTGGTTTTCCCTCTAGGCTTTCCCTCGAGGCTATCCCACAGGGCTGTCCCACGTGCCACCGTGGTGTGAGTCGATCTTCGGCATGAAAGATGAGTCAGTGCAGGGCAAAGAGGTTCCTCTGGAATGGACTGAGACATCTGGGGGACTCTTGGAATGGTGGTACGACCATGGAGTTCCTCTCGTCTTTCCTGTTGAGAGTGCCTCCTCTTGAGATGCGATGGGAACGCCGAAAATACTTTCCCGTTGATAGCAGGGAAAGGATCCCTCATCTCGAGCTACGAGGGGCAAACGGGGCTCCTCTGGATGTGGGCGGGACCATCATGTTTCCTCTCGAGTGGAGACGGATATGGCGGTGAACTTCTTGAGTTGCAGCAAGGGTGTGAAAGACCCTTTCGAAGTTCCAGAGGTTCCGTGTCATTAGTCCCCAGACGCCTCATCGGAAATAGGCCTCATCTCGCCTGGAAGGGAGAACTTCCTGAAGTTTCTCGAGTTGCAGCAGGTGTTCTCGAGTTACGACGGGGAGCTCAGGGACCCGCCCTGGTGGCCTCAGGAAAGGCCAATCCCCATGCGAGTTGCTCGGGGGCCTCTCAGGATTCCTCTCCTGTCGATTCCGGGGCCAAAAAACTTGTGTGGAGTCAGGGCCGGAACCGAGGATTCCTCTCAGGGGCTGACATGTATCTTTGGGTACTTCTGGAGTCTCCCCAGGGGAGTCAGGCCTTGTCTCGAGTGGGGGCATGCACGTGCGCTTTCCTTCCAGGCTGTAGCAGCAATGTCTCGGTTCCCGTCGCGTGGATCAAAGGATCTGTGGTTTTCCCTCGAGGCTTTCCCACAGGGCTGTCTCACGTGCCACCGTTGTGTGAGTCGATCCTCGGCGTGAAAGATGAGCCAGTGCAGGGCAAACAGGTTCCTCTGGAATGGACTGAGACATCTGGGGGACTCTTGGAATGGTGGTACGACCATGGAGTTCCTCTCGCCTTTCCTGTTGAGAGTGCCTCCTCTTGAGATGCGACGGGAATGCCGGGAATTCTTTCCCGTTGAAAGCAGGGAAAGGATCCCTCATCTCGAGCTACGAGGGGGAAACGGGGCTCCTCTGGATGTGGGCGGGACCATCGTGCTTCCTTTCGAGTGGAGACGGGTATGGCGGTGAAATTCTTGAGTTGCAGCAAGGGTGTGAAAGACCCTTTCGAAGTTCCAGAGATTAGGTGTCATTAGTCTCCAGACGCCTCATCGGAAATAGGCCTCATTTCGCCTGGAAAGGAGAACTTCCTGGATTTTCTCGAGTTGCGGCAGGTGTTCTCGATTTACAACTGGGACCTCAGGGACCCGCCCTGGTGGCCTCAGGAACGGCCAGTCCCCATGCTAGTTGCTATGGGGCCTCTCGGGATTCCTCTCCAGTCGATACCGGGGCCAAAAACCTTGTGTGGAGTCAGGGCCGGAACCGAGGATTCCTCTCAGGGATTGACATGGATCTTTGGGTAATTCTGGAGTCTCCCCAGGGGAGTCAGGACTCGTCTCGAGTGGGGGCATGCACGTGCGCTTTCCTTCCAGGCTGTAGCAGCAATGTCATGCTTCCCGTCCCGTGGATCAAAGGATCTGTGGTTTTCCCTCGAGGCTTTCCCTCGAGGCTTTCCCACAGGGCTGTCCCACGTGCCACCATGGTGTGAGTCGATCCTCGGCGTGAAAGATGAGCCAGTGCAGGGCAAAGAGTTTCCTCTGGAATGGACTGAGAAATCTCGGGGACTCTTGGAATGGTGGTACGACCATGGAGTTCCTCTCATCTTTCCTGTTGAGAGTGCCTCCTCTTGAGATGCGACGGGAACGCCGGGAATTCTTTCCCGTTGATAGCAGGGAAAGGATCCCTCATCTCGAGCTACGAGGGGGAAACGGGGCTCCTCTGGATGTGGGCGGGACCATCGTGTTTCCTCTCGAGTGGAGACGGGTATGGCGGTGAACTTCTTGAGTTGCAGCAAGGGTGTGAAAGACCCTTTCGAAGTTCCAGAGGTTCGGTGTCATTAGTCTCCAGACGCCTCATCGGAAATAGGCCTCATCTCGCCTGGAAGGGAGAACTTCCTGGATTTTCTCGAGTTGCGGCAGGTGTTCTCGAGTTACGACGGGGACCTAAGGGACCCGCCCTGGTGTCCTCAGGAAAGGCCACTCCCCATGCGAGTTGCTCGGGGGCCTCTCGGGATTCCTCTCCCGTCGATACCGGGGCCAAAATCCTTCTGTGGAGTCAGGGCCGGAACCGAGGATTCCTCTCAGGGGCTGACATGGGTCTTTGGGTACTTCTGGAGTCTCCCCAGGGGGGTCAGGCCTCGTCTCGAGTGGGGGCATGCACGTGCGCCTTCATTCCAGGCTGTAGCAGCAACGTCACGCTTCCCGTCGCGTGGATCAAAGGATCTGTGGTTTTCCCTCGAGGCTTTCCCTCGAGGCTTTCCCACAGGGCTGTCTCACGTGCCATCGTGGTGTGAGTCGATCCTCAGCGTGAAAGATGAGCCAGTGCAGGGCAAAGAGCTTCCTCTGGAATGGACTGAGACATCTGGGGGACTCTTGGAATGGTGGTACGACCATGGAGTTACTCTCGCCTTTCCTGTTGAGAGTGCCTCCTCTTGAGATGCGACGGGAACGCCGGGAATTCTTTCCCGTTGAAAGCAGGGAAAGGATCCCTCATCTCGAGCTACGAGGGGGAAACGGGGCTCCTCTGGATGTGGGCGGGACCATCGTGCTTCCTCTCGAGTGGAGACGGGTACGGCGGTGAACTTGTTGAGTTGCAGCAAGGGTGTGAAAGACCCTTTCGAAGTTCCAGAGGTTAGGTGTCATTTGTCTCCAGAGGCCTCATCGGAAATAGGCCTCATCTCGCCTGGAAGGGAGAACTTCCTGGATTTTCTCGAGTTGCGGCAGGTGTTCTCGAGTTACGACGGGGACCTCAGGGACACGCCGTGGTGGCCTCAGGAGAGGCCAGTCCCCATGCGAGTTGCTAGGGGTCCTCTCGGGATTCCTCTCCCGTCGATACCGGGGCCAAAAAGCTTGTGTGTAGTCAGGGCCGGAACCGAGGATTCCTCTCAGGGGCTGACATGGATCTTTGGGTACTTGTGGAGTCTCCCCAGGGGAGTCAGGCCTCGTCTCGAGTGGGGGCATGCACGTGCGCTTTCCTTCCAGGCTGTAGCAGCAATGTCACGCTTCCCGTCGCGTGCATCAAAGGATCTGTGGTTTTCCCTCGAGGCTTTCCCTCGAGGCTTTCCCACAGGGCTGTCCCACGTGCCACCGTGGTGTGAGTCGATCCTCGGCGTGAAAGATGAGCCAGTGCAGGGCAAAGAGGCTCCTCTGAAATGGACTGAGACATCTGGGGGACTCTTGGAATGGTGGTACGACCATGGAGTTCCTCTCGCCTTTCCTGTTGAGAGTGCCTCCTCTTGAGATGCGACGGGAACGCCGGGAATTCTTTCCCGTTGAAAGCAGGGAAAGGATCCCTCATCTCGAGCTACGAGGGGGAAACGGGGCTCCTCTGGATGTGGGCGGGACCATCGTGCTTCCTCTCGAGTGGAGACGGGTATGGCGGTGAACTTCTTGAGTTGCAGCAAGGGTGTGAAAGACCCTTTCGAAGTTCCAGAGGTTCGGTGTCATTAGTCTCCAGACGTCTCATCGGAAATAGGCCTCATCTCGCCTGGAAGGGAGAACTTCCTGGATTTTCTCGAGTTGCGGCAGGTGTTCTCGAGTTACGACGGGGACCTCAGGGACCCGCCCTGTTGGCCTCAGGAGAGGCTAATCCCCATGCGAGTTGCTAGGGGGCCTCTCGGGATTCCTCTCCCGTCGATACCGGGGCCAAAAACCTTGTGTGGATTCAGGGCCGGAACCGAGGATTCCTCTCAGGGGCTGACATGGATCTTTGGGTACTTCTGGAGTCTCCCCAGGGGAGTCAGGCCTCGTCTCGAGTGGGGGCATGCACGTGCGCTTTCCTTCCAGGCTGTAGCAGCAATGTCACTCTTCCCGTCGCGTGGATCAAAGGATCTGTGGTTTTCCCTCGAGGCTTTCCCTCGAGGCTTTCCCACAGGGCTGTCCCACGTGCCACCGTGGTGTGAGTCGATCCTCGGCGTGAAAGATGAGCCAGTGCAGGGCGAAGAGGCTCCTCTGGAATGGACTGTGACATCTGGGGGACTCTTGGAATGGTGGTACGACCATGGAGTTCCTCTCGCCTTTCCTGTTGAGAGTGCCTCCTCTTGAGATGCGACGGGAACGCCGGGAATTCTTTCCCGTTGAAAGCAGGGAATGGATCCCTCATCTCGAGCTCCGAGGGGGAAACGGGTCTCCTCTGGATGTGGGCGGGACCATCGTGCTTCCTCTCGAGTGTAGACGGGTATGGCGGTGAACTTCTTGAGTTGCAGCAAGGGTGTGAAAGACCCTTTCGAAGTTCCAGAGTTTAGGTGTCATTAGTCTCCAGACGCCTCATCGGAAATAGGCCTCATCTCGCCTGGAAGGGAGAACTTACTGGATTTTCTCGAGTTGCGGCAGGTGTTCTCGAGTTACGACGGGGACCTCAGGGACCCGCCCTGGTGGCCTCAGGAGAGGCCAATCCCCATGCGAGTTGCTAGGGGGCCTCTCGGGATTCCTCTCCCGTCGATACCGGGGCCAAAAACCTTGTGTGGAGTCATGGCCGGAACCGAGGATTCCTCTCAGGGGCTGACATGGATCTTTGGGTACTTCTGGAGTCTCCCCAGGGGAGTCAGGCCACGTCTCGAGTGGGGGCATGCACGTGCGCTTTCCTTCCAGGCTGTAGCAGCAATGTCACGCTTCCCGTCGCGTGGATCAAAGGATCTGTGGTTTTCCCTCGAGGCTTTCGCTCGAGGCTTTCCCACAGGGCTGTCCCACGTGCCACCGTGGTGTGAGTCGATCCTCGGCGTGAAAGATGAGCCAGTGCAGGGCAAAGAGGCTCCTCTGGAATGGACTGAGACATCTGGGGGACTCTTGGAATGGTGGTACGACCATGGAGTTCCTCTCGCCTTTCCTGTTGAGAGTGCCTCCTCTTGAGATGCGACGGGAACGCCGGGAATTCTTTCCCGTTGACAGTAGGGAATGGATCCCTCATCTCGAGCTACGAGGGGGAAACGGGGCTCCTCGGGATGTGGGCGGGACCATCGTGCTTCCTCTCGAGTGGAGACGGGTATGGCGGTGAACTTCTTGAGTTGCAGCAAGGGTGTGAAATACCCCTTCGAAGTTCCAGAGGTTAGGTGTCATTTGTCTCCAGAGGCCTCATCGGAAATAGGCCTCATCTCGCCTGGAAGGGAGAACTTCCTGGATTTTCTCGAGTTGCGGCAGGTGTTCTCGAGTTACGACGGGGACCTCAGGGACCCGCCCTGGTGGCCTCAGGAGAGGCCAGTCCCCATGCGAGTTGCTAGGGGGCCTCTCGGGATTACTCTCCCGTCGATACCGGGGCCAAAAACCTTGTGTGGAGTCAGGGCCGGAACCGAGGATTCCTCTCAGGGGCTGACATGGATCTTTGGGTACTTCTGGAGTCTCCCCAGGGGAGTCAGGCCTCGTCTCGAGTGGGGGCATGCACGTGCGCTTTCCTTCCAGGCTGTAGCAGCAATGTCACGCTTCCCGTCGCGTGGATCAAAGGATCTGTGGTTTTCCCTCGAGGCTTTCCCTCGAGGCTTTCCCACAGGGCTGTCCCACGTACCACCGTGGTGTGAGTCGATCCTCGGCGTGAAAGATGAGCCAGTGCAGGGCAAAGAGGCTCCTCTGGAATGGACTGAGACATCTGGGGGACTCTTGGAATGGTGGTACGACCATGGAGTTCCTCTCATCTTTCCTGTTGAGAGTGCCTCCTCTTGAGATGCGACGGGAACGCCGGGAATTCTTTCCCGTTGATAGCAGGGAAAGGATCCCTCATCTCGAGCTACGAGGGGGAAACGGGGCTCCTCTGGATGTGGGCGGGACCATCGTGTTTCCTCTCGAGTGGAGACGGGTATGGCGGTGAACTTCTTGAGTTGCAGCAAGGGTGTGAAAGACCCTTTCGAAGTTCCAGAGGTTCGGTGTCATTAGTCTCCAGATGTCTCATCGGAAATAGGCCTCATCTCGCCTGGAAGGGAGAACTTCCTGGATTTTCTCGAGTTGCGGCAGGTGTTCTCGAGTTACGACGGGGACCTCAGGGACCCGCCCTGGTGTCCTCAGGAAAGGCCAGTCCCCATGCGAGTTGCTCGGGGGCCTCTCGGGATTCCTCTCCCGTCGATACCGGGGCCAAAAACTTTGTGTGGAGTCAGGGCCGGAACCGAGGATTCCTCTCAGGGGATGACATGGATCTTTGGGTACTTCTGGAGTCTCCCCAGGGGAGTCAGGCCTCGTCTCGAGTGGGGGCATGCACGTGCGCTTTCCTTCCAGGCTGTAGCAGCAATGTCACGATTCCCGTCGCGTGGATCAAAGGATCTGTGGTTTTCCCTCGAGGCTTTCCCACTGGGCTGTCCCACGTGCCACCGTGGTGTGAGTCGATCCTCGGCGTGAAAGATGAGCCAGTGCAGGGCAAAGAGGTTCCTCTGGAATGGACTGAGAAATCTCGGGGACTCTTGGAATGGTGGTACGACCATGGAGTTCCTCTCGTCTTTCCTGTTGAGAGTGCCTCCTCTTGAGATGCGACGGGAACGCCGAAAATACTTTCCCGTTGATAGCAGGGAAAGGATCCCTCATCTCGAGCTCCGAGGGGCAAACGGGGCTCCTCTGGATGTGGGCGGGACCATCATGTTTCCTCTCGAGTGGAGACGGTTATGGCGGTGAACTTCTTGAGTTGCAGCAAGGGTGTGAAAGAACCTTTCGAAGTTCCAGAGGTTCCGTGTCATTAGTCTCCAGACGCCTCATCGTAAATAGGCCTCATCTCGCCTGGAAGGGAGAACTTCCTGGATTTTCTCGAGTTGCGGCAGGTGTTCTCGAGTTATGACGGGGACCTCAGGGACCCGCCCTGGTGGCCTCAAGAAAGGTCAGTCCCCTTGCGAGTTCCTAGGGGGCCTCTCGGGATTCCTCTCCCGTCGATACCGGGGCCAAAATACTTGTGTGGAGTCAGGGCCGGAACCGAGGATTCCTCTCAGGGGCTGACATGGATCTTTGGGTACTTCTGGAGTCTCCCCAGGGGAGTCAGGCCTCGTCTCGAGTGGGGGCATGCTCGTGCGCTTTCCTTACAGGCTGTAGCAGCAATGTCACGCTTCCCGGCGCGTGGATCAAAGGATCTGTGGTTTTCCCTCGAGGCTTTCCCACAGGGCTGTTCCACGTGCCACCGTGGTGTGAGTCGATCCTCGGCGTTAAAGATGAGCCAGTGCAGGGCAAAGAGGTTCCTCTGGAATGGACTGAGACATCTGGGGGACTCTTGGAATGGTGGTACGACCATGGAGTTCCTCTCGCCTTTCCTGTTGAGAGTTCCTCCTCTTGAGATGCGACGGGAACGCCGGGAATTCTTTCCTGTTGAAAGCAGGGAAAGGATCCCTCATCTCGAGCTACGAGGGGGAAACGGGGCTCCTCTGAATGTGGGCGGGACCATCGTGCTTCCTCTCGAGTGGAGACGGGTATGGCGGTGAACTTCTTGAGTTGCAGCAAGGGTGTGAAAGACCCTTTTGAAGTCCCAGAGATTAGCTGTCATTAGACTCCAGACGCCTCATCGGAAATAGGCCACATCTCGCCTGGAACGGAGAACTTCCTTGATTTTCTCGAGTTGCGGCAGGTGTTCTCGAGTTACGACGGGGACGTAAGGGACAAGCCCTGGTGGCCTCAGGAAACTCCAGTCCCCATACGAGTTGCTAGGGTGCCTCTCGGGATTCCTCTCCAGTCGATACCGGGGCCTAAAACCTTGTGTGGAGTCAGGGCCGGAACGGAGGATTCCTCTAAGGGGCTGACATGGATCTTTGGGTCTTTCTGGAGTCTCCCCAGGGGAGTCAGGCCTCGTCTCGAGTGGGGGCATGCACGTGCGCTTTCCTTCCAGGCTGTAGCAGCAATGTCACACTTCCCGTCGCGTGGATCAAAGGATCTGTGGTTTTCCCTCTAGGCTTTCCCTCGAGGCTATCCCACAGGGCTGTCCCACGTGCCACCGTGGTGTGAGTCGATCTTCGGCATGAAAGATGAGTCAGTGCAGGGCAAAGAGGTTCCTCTGGAATGGACTGAGACATCTGGGGGACTCTTGGAATGGTGGTACGACCATGGAGTTCCTCTCGTCTTTCCTGTTGAGAGTGCCTCCTCTTGAGATGCGATGGGAACGCCGAAAATACTTTCCCGTTGATAGCAGGGAAAGGATCCCTCATCTCGAGCTACGAGGGGCAAACGGGGCTCCTCTGGATGTGGGCGGGACCATCATGTTTCCTCTCGAGTGGAGACGGATATGGCGGTGAACTTCTTGAGTTGCAGCAAGGGTGTGAAAGACCCTTTCGAAGTTCCAGAGGTTCCGTGTCATTAGTCCCCAGACGCCTCATCGGAAATAGGCCTCATCTCGCCTGGAAGGGAGAACTTCCTGAAGTTTCTCGAGTTGCGGCAGGTGTTCTCGAGTTACGACGGGGAGCTCAGGGACCCGCCCTGGTGGCCTCAGGAAAGGCCAATCCCCATGCGAGTTGCTCGGGGGCCACTCAGGATTCCTCTCCTGTCGATTCCGGGGCCAAAAAACTTGTGTGGAGTCAGGGCCGGAACCGAGGATTCCTCTCAGGGGCTGACATGGATCTTTGGGTACTTCTGGAGTCTCCCCAGGGGAGTCAGGCCTTGTCTCGAGTGGGGGCATGCACGTGCGCTTTCCTTCCAGGCTGTAGCAGCAATGTCTCGGTTCCCGTCGCGTGGATCAAAGGATCTGTGGTTTTCCCTCGAGGCTTTCCCACAGGGCTGTCTCACGTGCCACCGTTGTGTGAGTCGATCCTCGGCGTGAAAGATGAGCCAGTGCAGGGCAAACAGGTTCCTCTGGAATGGACTGAGACATCTGGGGGACTCTTGGAATGGTGGTACGACCATGGAGTTCCTCTCGCCTTTCCTGTTGAGAGTGCCTCCTCTTGAGATGCGACGGGAATGCCGGGAATTCTTTCCCGTTGAAAGCAGGGAAAGGATCCCTCATCTCGAGCTACGAGGGGGAAACGGGGCTCCTCTGGATGTGGGCGGGACCATCGTGCTTCCTTTCGAGTGGAGACGGGTATGGCGGTGAAATTCTTGAGTTGCAGCAAGGGTGTGAAAGACCCTTTCGAAGTTCCAGAGATTAGGTGTCATTAGTCTCCAGACGCCTCATCGGAAATAGGCCTCATTTCGCCTGGAAAGGAGAACTTCCTGGATTTTCTCGAGTTGCGGCAGGTGTTCTCGATTTACAACTGGGACCTCAGGGACCCGCCCTGGTGGCCTCAGGAACGGCCAGTCCCCATGCTAGTTGCTATGGGGCCTCTCGGGATTCCTCTCCAGTCGATACCGGGGCCAAAAACCTTGTGTGGAGTCAGGGCCGGAACCGAGGATTCCTCTCAGGGATTGACATGGATCTTTGGGTAATTCTGGAGTCTCCCCAGGGGAGTCAGGACTCGTCTCGAGTGGGGGCATGCACGTGCGCTTTCCTTCCAGGCTGTAGCAGCAATGTCATGCTTCCCGTCCCGTGGATCAAAGGATCTGTGGTTTTCCCTCGAGGCTTTCCCTCGAGGCTTTCCCACAGGGCTGTCCCACGTGCCACCATGGTGTGAGTCGATCCTCGGCGTGAAAGATGAGCCAGTGCAGGGCAAAGAGTTTCCTCTGGAATGGACTGAGAAATCTCGGGGACTCTTGGAATGGTGGTACGACCATGGAGTTCCTCTCATCTTTCCTGTTGAGAGTGCCTCCTCTTGAGATGCGACGGGAACGCCGGGAATTCTTTCCCGTTGATAGCAGGGAAAGGATCCCTCATCTCGAGCTACGAGGGGGAAACGGGGCTCCTCTGGATGTGGGCGGGACCATCGTGTTTCCTCTCGAGTGGAGACGGGTATGGCGGTGAACTTCTTGAGTTGCAGCAAGGGTGTGAAAGACCCTTTCGAAGTTCCAGAGGTTCGGTGTCATTAGTCTCCAGACGTCTCATCGGAAATAGGCCTCATCTCGCCTGGAAGGGAGAACTTCCTGGATTTTCTCGAGTTGCGGCAGGTGTTCTCGAGTTACGACGGGGACCTAAGGGACCCGCCCTTGTGTCCTCAGGAAAGGCCACTCCCCATGCGAGTTGCTCGGGGGCCTCTCGGGATTCCTCTCCCGTCGATACCGGGGCCAAAATCCTTCTGTGGAGTCAGGGCCGGAACCGAGGATTCCTCTCAGGGGCTGACATGGGTCTTTGGGTACTTCTGGAGTCTCCCCAGGGGGGTCAGGCCTCGTCTCGAGTGGGGGCATGCACGTGCGCCTTCATTCCAGGCTGTAGCAGCAACGTCACGCTTCCCGTCGCGTGGATCAAAGGATCTGTGGTTTTCCCTCGAGGCTTTCCCTCGAGGCTTTCCCACAGGGCTGTCTCACGTGCCATCGTGGTGTGAGTCGATCCTCAGCGTGAAAGATGAGCCAGTGCAGGGCAAAGAGCTTCCTCTGGAATGGACTGAGACATCTGGGGGACTCTTGGAATGGTGGTACGACCATGGAGTTACTCTCGCCTTTCCTGTTGAGAGTGCCTCCTCTTGAGATGCGACGGGAACGCCGGGAATTCTTTCCCGTTGAAAGCAGGGAAAGGATCCCTCATCTCGAGCTACGAGGGGGAAACGGGGCTCCTCTGGATGTGGGCGGGACCATCGTGCTTCCTCTCGAGTGGAGACGGGTACGGCGGTGAACTTGTTGAGTTGCAGCAAGGGTGTGAAAGACCCTTTCGAAGTTCCAGAGGTTAGGTGTCATTAGTCTCCAGAGGCCTCATCGG
This sequence comes from Capricornis sumatraensis, assembly GCF_032405125.1. Classification (NCBI taxonomy): domain Eukaryota; kingdom Metazoa; phylum Chordata; class Mammalia; order Artiodactyla; family Bovidae; genus Capricornis; species Capricornis sumatraensis. The sequence goes on from NW_027184612.1 coordinate 7,728,461, forward strand.
AAATAGGCCTCATCTCGCCTGGAAGGGAGAACTTCCTGGATTTTCTCGAGTTGCGGCAGGTGTTCTCGAGTTACGACGGGGACCTCAGGGACACGCCGTGGTGGCCTCAGGAGAGGCCAGTCCCCATGCGAGTTGCTAGGGGTCCTCTCGGGATTCCTCTCCCGTCGATACCGGGGCCAAAAACCTTGTGTGGAGTCAGGGCCGGAACCGAGGATTCCTCTCAGGGGCTGACATGGATCTTTGGGTACTTGTGGAGTCTCCCCAGGGGAGTCAGGCCTCGTCTCGAGTGGGGGCATGCACGTGCGCTTTCCTTCCAGGCTGTAGCAGCAATGTCACGCTTCCCGTCGCGTGCATCAAAGGATCTGTGGTTTTCCCTCGAGGCTTTCCCTCGAGGCTTTCCCACAGGGCTGTCCCACGTGCCACCGTGGTGTGAGTCGATCCTCGGCGTGAAAGATGAGCCAGTGCAGGGCAAAGAGGCTCCTCTTAAATGGACTGAGACATCTGGGGGACTCTTGGAATGGTGGTACGACCATGGAGTTCCTCTCGCCTTTCCTGTTGAGAGTGCCTCCTCTTGAGATGCGACGGGAACGCCGGGAATTCTTTCCCGTTGAAAGCAGGGAAAGGATCCCTCATCTCGAGCTACGAGGGGGAAACGGGGCTCCTCTGGATGTGGGCGGGACCATCGTGCTTCCTCTCGAGTGGAGACGGGTACGGCGGTGAACTTCTTGAGTTGCAGCAAGGGTGTGAAAGACCCTTTCGAAGTTCCAGAGGTTAGGTGTCATTTGTCTCCAGAGGCCTCATCGGAAATAGGCCTCATCTCGCCTGGAAGGGAGAACTTCCTGGATTTTCTCGAGTTGCGGCAGGTGTTCTCGAGTTACGACGGGGACCTCAGGGACCCGCCCTGAGGGCCTCAGGAGAGGCCAGTCCCCATGCGAGTTGCTAGGGGGCCTCTCGGGATTCCTCTCCCGTCGATACCGGGGCCAAAACCCTTTGGTGGAGTCAGGGCCGGAACCGAGGATTCCTCTCAGGGGCTGACATGGATCTTTGGGTACTTCTGGAGTCTCCCCAGGGGAGTCAGGCCTCGTCTCGAGTGGGGGCATGCACATGCGCTTTCCTTCCAGGCTGTAGCAGCAATCTCACACTTCCCGTGGCGTGGATCAAAGGATCTGTGGTTTTCCCTCGAGGCTTTCCCTCGAGGCTTTCCCACAGGGCTGTCCCACGTGCCACCGTGGTGTGAGTGGATCCTCGGCGTGAAACATGAGCCAGTGCAGGGCAAAGAGCTTCCTCTGGAATGGACTGAGACATCTGGGGGACTCTTGGAATGGTGGTACGACCATGGAGTTCCTCTCGCCTATCCTGTTGAGAGTGCCTCCTCTTGAGATGCGTCGGGAACGCCGGGAATTCTTTCCCGTTGAAAGCAGGGAAAGGATCCCTCATCTCGAGCTCCGAGGGGGAAACGGGGCTCCTCTGGATGTGGGCGGGACCATCGTGCTTCCTCTTGAGTGGACACGGGTATGGCGGTGAACTTCTTGAGTTGCAGCAAGGGTGTGAAAGACCCTTTCGAAGTTCCAGACGTTAGGTGTCATTAGTCTCCAGACGCCTCATCGGAAATAGGCCTCATCTCGCCTGGAAGGGAGAACTTCCTGGATTTCTCGAGTTGCGGCAGGTGTTCTCGAGTTACGACGGGGACCTCAGGGACCCGCCCTGGTGGCCTCAGGAGACGCCATTCCCCAAGCGAGTTGCTAGGGGGCCTCTCGGGATTCCTCTCCCGTCGATACCGGGGCCAAAAACCTTGTGTGGAGTCAGGGCCGGAACCGAGGATTCCTCTCAGGGGCTGATATGGATCTTTGGGTACATCTGGAGTCTCGCCAGGGGAGACAGGCCTCGTCTCGAGACGGGTCATGCACGTGCACTTTCCTTCCAGGCTGTAGCAGCAATGTCACCCTTCCCGTCGCATGGATCAAAGGATCTGTGGTTTTCCCTCGAGGCTTTCCCTCGAGGCTTTCCCACAGGGCTATCCCACGTGCCACCGTGGTGTGAGTGGATCCTCGGCGTGAAAGATGAGCCAGTGCAGGGCAAAGAGGTTCCTCTGGAATGGACTGAGACATCTGGGGGACTCTTGGAATGGTGGTACGACCATGGAGTTCCTCTCGCCTTTCCTGTTGAGAGTGCCTCCTCTTGAGATGCGACGGGAACGCCGGGAATTCTTTCACGTTGAAAGCAGGGAAAGGATCCCTCATCTCGAGCTACGAGGGGGAAACGGGGCTCCTCTGGATGTGGGCGGGACCATCGTGCTTCCTCTCGAGTGGACACGGGTATGGCGGTGAACTTCTTGAGTTGCAGCAAGGGTGTGAAAGACCCTTTCGAAGTTCCAGAGGTTAGGTGTCATTAGTCTCCAGACGCCTCATCGGAAATAGGCCTCATCTCGCCTGGAAGGGAGAATTTCCTGGATTTTCTCGAGTTGCGGCAGGTGTTCTCGAGTTACGACGGGGACCTCAGGGACCCGCCGTGGTGGCCTCAGGAGACGCCAGTCCCCATGCGAGTTGCTAGGGGGCCTCTCGGGATTCCTCTCCCGTCGATACCGTGGCCAAAAACCTTGTGTGGAGTCAGGGCCGGAACCGAGGATTCCTCTCAGGGTCTGATATGGATCTTTGGGTACATCTGGAGTCTCGCCAGGGGAGACAGGCCTCGTCTCGAGTCGGGGCATGCACGTGCACTTTCCTTCCAGGCTGTAGCAGCAATGTCACGCTTCCCGTCGCGTGGATCAAAGGATCTGTGGTTTTCCCTCGAGGCTTTCCCTCGAGGCTTTCCCACAGGGCTGTCCCACGTGCCACCGTGGTGTGAGTCGATCCTCGGCGTGAAAGATGAGCCAGTGCAGGGCAAAGAGGTTCCTCTGGAATGGACTGAGACATCTGGGGGACTCTTGGAATGGTGGTACGACCATGGAGTTCCTCTCGCCTTTCCTGTTGAGAGTGCCTCCTCTTAAGATGCGACGGGAACGCCGGGAATTCTTTCCCGTTGAAAGCAGGGAAAGGATCCCTCATCTCGAGCTACGAGGGGGAAACGGGGCTCCTCTGGATGTGGGCGGGACCATCGTGCTTCCTCTCGAGTGGAGACGGGTATGGCGGTGAACTTCTTGAGTTGCAGCAAGGGTGTGAAAGACCCTTTCGAAGTTCCAGAGTTTAGGTGTCATTAGTCTCCAGACGCCTCATCGGAAATAGGCCTCATCTCGCCTGGAAGGGAGAACTTCCTGGATTTTCTCGAGTTGCGGCAGGTGTTCTCGAGTTACGACAGGGACCTCAGGGACCCGCCCTGGTGGCCTTAGGAGAGGGCAGTCCCCATGCGAGTTGCTAGGAGGCCTCTCGGGATTCCTCTCCCGTCGATACCGGGGCCAAAAACATTTGGTGGAGTCAGGGCCGGAACCGAGGATTCCTCTCAGGGGCTGACATGGATCTTTGAGTACTTCTGGAGTCTCCCCAGGTGAGTCAGGCCTCGTCTCGAGTGGGGGCATGCACATGCGCTTTCCTTCCAGGCTGTAGCAGCAATGTCACGCTTCCCGTCACGTGGATCAAAGGATCTGTGGTTTTCCCTCGAGGCTTTCCCTTGAGGCTTTCCCACAGGGCTGTCCCACGTGCCACCATGGTGTGAGTCGATCCTCGGCGTGAAAGATGAGCCAGTGCAGGGCAAAGAGGTTCCTCTGGAATGGACTGAGACATCTGGGGGACTCTTGGAATGGTGGTACGACCATGGAGTTCCTCTCGCCTTTCCTGTTGAGAGTGCCTCCTCTTGAGATGCGACGGGAACGCCGGGAATTCTTTCCCGTTGAAAGCATAGAAAGGTTCCCTCATCTCGAGCTACGAGGGGGAAACGGTGCTCCTCTGGATGTGGGCGGGACCATCGTGCTTCCTCTCGAGTGGACACGGGTATGGCGGTGAACTTCTTGAGATGCAGCAAGGGTGTGAAAGACCCTTTCGAAGTTCCAGAGGTTAGGTGTCATTAGTCTCCAGACGCCTCATCGGAAATAGGCCTCATCTCGCCTGGAAGGGAGAACTTCCTGGATTTCTCGAGTTGCGGCAGGTGTTCTCGAGTTACGACGGGGACCTCAGGGACCCGCCCTGGTGGCCTCAGGAGACGCCATTCCCCAAGCGAGTTGCTAGGGGGCCTCTCGGGATTCCTCTCCCGTCGATACCGGGGCCAAAAACCTTGTGTGGAGTCAGGGCCGGAACCGAGGATTCCTCTCAGGGGCTGATATGGATCTTTGGGTACATCTGGAGTCTCGCCAGCTGAGACAGGCCTCGTCTCGAGTCGGGTCATGCACGTGCACTTTCCTTCCAGGCTGTAGCAGCAATGTCACGCTTCCCGTCGCATGGATCAAAGGATCTGTGGTTTTCCCTCGAGGCTTTCCCTCGAGGCTTTCCCACAGGGCTGTCCCACGTGCCACCGTGGTGTGAGTCGATCCTCGGCGTGAAAGATGAGCCAGTGCAGGGCAAAGAGGTTCCTCTGGAGTGGACTGAGACATCTGGGGGACTCTTGGAATGGTGGTACGACCATGGAGTTCCTCTCGCCTTTCCTGTTGAGAGTGCCTCCTCTTGAGATGCGACGGGAACGCCGGGAATTCTTTCCCGTTGAAAGCAGGGAAAGGATCCCTCATCTCGAGCTACGAGGGGGAAACGGGGCTCCTCTGGATGTGGGCGGGACCATCGTGCTTCCTCTCGAGTGGAGACGGGTACGGCGGTGAACTTCTTGAGTTGCAGCAAGGGTGTGAAAGACCCTTTCGAAGTTCCAGAGGTTAGGTGTCATTTGTCTCCAGAGGCCTCATCGGAAATAGGCCTCATCTCGCCTGGAAGGGAGAACTTCCTGGATTTTCTCGAGTTGCGGCAGGTGTTCTCGAGTTACGACGGGGACCTCAGGGACCCGCCGTGGTGGCCTCAGGAGAGGCCAGTCCCCATGCGAGTTGCTAGGGGGCCTCTCGGGACTCCTCTCCCGTCGATACCGGGGCCAAAAAGCTTGTGTGTAGTCAGGGCCGGAACCGAGGATTCCTCTCAGGGGCTGACATGGATCTTTGGGTACTTGTGGAGTCTCCCCAGGGGAGTCAGGCCTCGTCTCGAGTGGGGGCATGCACGTGCGCTTTCCTTCCAGGCTGTAGCAGCAATGTCACGCTTCCCGTCGCGTGGATCAAAGGATCTGTGGTTTTCCCTCGAGGCTTTCCCTCGAGGCTTTCCCACAGGGCTGTCCCACGTGCCACCGTGGTGTGAGTCGAACCTCGGCGTGAAACATGAGCCAGTGCAGGGCAAAGAGCTTCCTCTGGAATGGACTGAGACATCTGGGGGACTATTGGAATGGTGGTACGACCATGGAGTTCCTCTCGCCTTTCCTGTTGAGAGTGCCTCCTCTTGAGATGCGTCGGGAACGCCGGGAATTCTTTCCCGTTGAAAGCAGGGAAAGGATCCCTCATCTCGAGCTCCGAGGGAGAAACGGGGCTCCTCTGGATGTGGGCGGGACCATCGTGCTTCCTCTCGAGTGGATACGGGTATGGCGGTGAACTTCTTGAGTTGCAGCAAGGGTGTGAAAGACCCTTTCGAAGTTCCAGACGTTAGGTGTCATTAGTCTGCAGACGCCTCATCGGAAATAGGCCTCATCTCGCCTGGAATGGAGAACTTCCTGGATTTTCTCGAGTTGCGGCAGGTGTTCTCGAGTTACGACGGGGACCTCAGGGACCCGCCCTGGTGGCCTCAGGAGAGGCCAGTCCCCATGCGAGTTGCTAGGGGGCCTCTCGGGATTCCTCTCCCGTCGATACCGGGGCCAAAACCCTTTGGTGGAGTCAGGGCCGGAACCGAGGATTCCTCTCAGGGGCTGACATGGATCTTTGGGTACTTCTGGAGTCTCCCCAGGGGAGTCAGGCCTCGTCTCGAGTGGGGGCATGCACGTGCGCTTTCCTTCCAGGCTGTAGCAGCAATCTCACACTTCCCGTGGCGTGGATCAAAGGATCTGTGGTTTTCCCTCGAGGCTTTCCCTCGAGGCTTTCCCACAGGGCTGTCCCACGTGCCACCGTGGTGTGAGTGGATCCTCGGCGTGAAACATGAGCCAGTGCAGGGCAAAGAGCTTCCTCTGGAATGGACTGAGACATCTGGGGGACTCTTGGAATGGTGGTACGACCATGGAGTTCCTCTCGCCTATCCTGTTGAGAGTGCCTCCTCTTGAGATGCGTCGGGAACGCCGGGAATTCTTTCCCGTTGAAAGCAGGGAAAGGATCCCTCATCTCGAGCTCCGAGGGGGAAACGGGGCTCCTCTGGATGTGGGCGGGACCATCGTGCTTCCTCTTGAGTGGACACGGGTATGGCGGTGAACTTCTTGAGTTGCAGCAAGGGTGTGAAAGACCCTTTCGAAGTTCCAGACGTTAGGTGTCATTAGTCTCCAGACGCCTCATCGGAAATAGGCCTCATCTCGCCTGGAAGGGAGAACTTCCTGGATTTCTCGAGTTGCGGCAGGTGTTCTCGAGTTACGACGGGGACCTCAGGGACCCGCCCTGGTGGCCTCAGGAGACGCCATTCCCCAAGCGAGTTGCTAGGGGGCCTCTCGGGATTCCTCTCCCGTCGATACCGGGGCCAAAAACCTTGTGTGGAGTCAGGGCCGGAACCGAGGATTCCTCTCAGGGGCTGATATGGATCTTTGGGTACATCTGGAGTCTCGCCAGGGGAGACAGGCCTCGTCTCGAGTCGGGTCATGCACGTGCACTTTCCTTCCAGGCTGTAGCAGCAATGTCACGCTTCCCGTCGCATGGATCAAAGGATCTGTGGTTTTCCCTCGAGGCTTTCCCTCGAGGCTTTCCCACAGGGCTATCCCACGTGCCACCGTGGTGTGAGTGGATCCTCGGCGTGAAAGATGAGCCAGTGCAGGGCAAAGAGGTTCCTCTGGAATGGACTGAGACATCTGGGGGACTCTTGGAATGGTGGTACGACCATGGAGTTCCTCTCGCCTTTCCTGTTGAGAGTGCCTCCTCTTAAGATGCGACGGGAACGCCGGGAATTCTTTCCCGTTGAAAGCAGGGAAAGGATCCCTCATCTCGAGCTACGAGGGGGAAACGGGGCTTCTCTGGATGTGGGCGGGACCATCGTGCTTCCTCTCGAGTGGAGACGGGTATGGCGGTGAACTTCTTGAGTTGCAGCAAGGGTGTGAAAGACCCTTTCGAAGTTCCAGAGTTTAGGTGTCATTAGTCTCCAGACGCCTCATCGGAAATAGGCCTCATCTCGCCTGGAAGAGAGAACTTCCTGGATTTTCTCGAGTTGCGGCAGGTGTTCTCGAGTTACGACTGGGACCTCAGGGACCCGCCCTGGTGGCCTTAGGAGAGGGCAGTCCCCATGCGAGTTGCTAGGAGGCCTCTCGGGATTCCTCTCCCGTCGATACCGGGGCCAAAAACATTTGGTGGAGTCAGGGCCGGAACCGAGGATTCCTCTCAGGGGCTGACATGGATCTTTGAGTACTTCTGGAGTCTCCCCAGGGGAGTCAGGCCTCGTCTCGAGTGGGGGCATGCACATGCGCTTTCCTTCCAGGCTGTAGCAGCAATGTCACGCTTCCCGTCGCGTGGATCAAAGGATCTGTGGTTTTCCCTCGAGGCTTTCCCTTGAGGCTTTCCCACAGGGCTGTCCCACGTGCCACCATGGTGTGAGTCGATCCTCGGCGTGAAAGATGAGCCAGTGCAGGGCAAAGAGGTTCCTCTGGAATGGACTGAGACATCTGGGGGACTCTTGGAATGGTGGTACGACCATGGAGTTCCTCTCGCCTTTCCTGTTGAGAGTGCCTCCTCTTGAGATGCGACGGGAACACCGGGAATTCTTTCCCGTTGAAAGCATAGAAAGGTTCCCTCATCTCGAGCTACGAGGGGGAAACGGTGCTCCTCTGGATGTGGGCGGGACCATCGTGCTTCCTCTCGAGTGGACACGGGTATGGCGGTGAACTTCTTGAGATGCAGCAAGGGTGTGAAAGACCCTTTCGAAGTTCCAGAGGTTAGGTGTCATTAGTCTCCAGTCGCCTCATCGGAAATAGGCCTCATCTCGCCTGGAAGGGAGAACTTCCTGGATTTCTCGAGTTGCGGCAGGTGTTCTCGAGTTACGACCGGGACCTCAGGGACCCGCCCTGGTGGCCTCAGGAGACGCCATTCCCTAAGCGAGTTGCTAGGGGGCCTCTCGGGATTCCTCTCCCGTCGATACCGGGGCCAAAAACCTTGTGTGGAGTCAGGGCCGGAACCGAGGATTCCTCTCAGGGGCTGATATGGATCTTTGGGTACATCTGGAGTCTCGCCAGGGGAGACAGGCCTCGTCTCGAGTCGGGTCATGCACGTGCACTTTCCTTCCAGGCTGTAGCAGCAATGTCACGCTTCGCGTCGCATGGATCAAAGGATCTGTGGTTTTCCCTCGAGGCTTTCCCTCGAGGCTTTCCCACAGGGCTATCCCACGTGCCACCGTGGTGTGAGTGGATCCTCGGCGTGAAAGATGAGCCAGTGCAGGGCAAAGAGGTTCCTCTGGAATGGACTGAGACATCTGGGGGACTCTTGGAATGGTGGTACGACCATGGAGTTCCTCTCGCCTTTCCTGTTGAGAGTGCCTCCTCTTGAGATGCGACGGGAACGCCGGGAATTCTTTCCCGTTGAAAGCAGGGAAAGGTTCCCTCATCTCGAGCTACGAGGGGGAAACGGGGCTCCTCTGGATGTGGGCGGGACCATCGTGCTTCCTCTCGAGTGGACACGGGTATGGCGGTGAACTTCTTGAGTTGCTGCAAGGGTGTGAAAGACCCTTTCGAAGTTCCAGAGGTTAGGTGTCATTAGTCTCCAGACGCCTCATCGGAAATAGGCCTCATCTCGCCTGGAAGGGAGAATTTCCTGGATTTTCTCGAGTTGCGGCAGGTGTTCTCGAGTTACGACGGGGACCTCAGGGACCCGCCCTGGTGGCCTCAGGAGACGCCAGTCCCCATGCGAGTTGCTTGGGGACCTCTCGGGATTCCTCTCCCGTCGATACCGGGGCCAAAAACCTTGTGTGGAGTCAGGGCCGGAACCGAGGATTCCTCTCAGGGTCTGATATGGATCTTTGGGTACATCTGGAGTCTCGCCAGGGTAGACAGGCCTCGTCTCGAGTCGGGGCATGCACGTGCACTTTCCTTCCAGGCTGTAGCAGCAATGTCACGCTTCCCGTCGCGTGGATCAAAGGATCTGTGGTTTTCCCTCGAGGCTTTCCCTCGAGGCTTTCCCACAGGGCTGTCCCACGTGCCACCGTGGTGTGAGTCGATCCTCGGCGTGAAAGATGAGCCAGTGCAGGGCAAAGAGGTTCCTCTGGAATGGACTGAGACATCTGGGGGACTCTTGGAATGGTGGTACGACCATGGAGTTCCTCTCGCCTTTCCTGTTGAGAGTGCCTCCTCTTGAGATGCGACGGGAACGCCGGGAATTCTTTCCCGTTGAAAGCAGGGAAAGGATCCCTCATCTCGAGCTACGAGGGGGAAACGGGGCTCCTCTGGATGTGGGCGGGACCATCGTGCTTCCTCTCGAGTGGACACGGGTATGGCGGTGAACTTCTTGAGTTGCAGCAAGGGTGTGAAAGACCCTTTCGAAGTTCCAGAGTTTAGGTGTCATTAGTCTCCAGACGCCTCATCGGAAATAGGCCTCATCTCGCCTGGAAGGGAGAACTTCCTGGATTTTCTCGAGTTGCGGCAGGTGTTCTCGAGTTACTACGGGGACCTCAGGGACCCGCCCTGGTGGCCTTAGGAGAGGGCAGTCCCCATGCGAGTTGCTAGGAGGCCTCTCGGGATTCCTCTCCCGTCGATACCGGGGCCAAAAACATTTGGTGGAGTCAGGGCCGGAACCGAGGATTCCTCTCAGGGGCTGACATGGATCTTTGAGTACTTCTGGAGTCTCCCCAGGGGAGTCAGGCCTCGTCTCGAGTGGGGGCATGCACATGCGCTTTCCTTCCAGGCTGTAGCTGCAATGTCACGCTTCCCGTCGCGTGGATCAAAGGATCTGTGGTTTTCCCTCGAGGCTTTCCCTTGAGGCTTTCCCACAGGGCTGTCCCACGTGCCACCATGGTGTGAGTCGATCCTCGGCGTGAAAGATGAGCCAGTGCAGGGCAAAGAGGTTCCTCTGGAATGGACTGAGACATCTGGGGGACTCTTGGAATGGTGGTACGACCATGGAGTTCCTCTTGCCTTTCCTGTTGAGAGTGCCTCCTCTTGAGATTCGACGGGAACGCCGGGAATTCTTTCCCGTTGAAAGCATGGAAAGGTTCCCTCATCTCGAGCTACGAGGGGGAAACGGTGCTCCTCTGGATGTGGGCGGGACCATCGTGCTTCCTCTCGAGTGGACACGGGTATGGCGGTGAACTTCTTGAGTTGCAGCAAGGGTGTGAAAGACCCTTTCGAAGTTCCAGAGGTTAAGTGTCATTAGTCTCCAGACGCCTCATCGGAAATAGGCCTCATCTCGCCTGGAAGGGAGAACTTCCTGGATTTCTCGAGTTGCGGCAGGTGTTCTCGAGTTACGACGGGGACCTCAGGGACCCGCCCTGGTGGCCTCAGGAGAGGCCAGTCCCCATGCGAGTTGCTAGGGGGCCTCTCGGGATTACTCTCCCGTCGATACCGGCGCCAAAACCCTTTGGTGGAGTCAGGGCCGGAACCGAGGATTCCTCTCAGGGGCTGACATGTATCTTTGGGTACTTCTGGAGTCTCCCCAGGGGAGTCAGGCCTCGTCTCGAGTGGGGGCATGCACGTGCGCTTTCCTTCCAGGCTGTAGCAGCAATGTCACGCTTCCCGTCGCGTGGATCAAACGACCTGTGGTTTTCCCTCGAGGCTTTCCCTCGAGGCTTTCACACAGGGCTGTCCCACGTGCCACCGTGGTGTGAGTCGATCCTCGGCGTGAAAGATGAGCCAGTGCAGGGCAAAGAGGTTCCTCTGGAATGCACTGAGACATCTGGGGGACTCTTGGAATGGTGGTACGACCATGGAGTTCCTCTCGCCTTTCCTGTTGAGAGTGCCTCCTCTTGAGATGCGACGGGAACGCCGGGAATTCTTTCCCGTTGAAAGCAGGGAAAGGATCCCTCATCTCGAGCTACGAGGGGGAAACGGGGCTCCTCTGGATGTGGGCGGGACCATCGTGCTTCCTCTCGAGTGGAGACGGGTATGGCGGTGAACTTCTTGAGTTGCAGCAAGGGTGTGAAAGACCCTTTCGAAGTTCCAGAGGTTAGGTGTCATTAGTCTCCAGACGCCTCATCGGAAATAGGCCTCATCTCGCCTGGAAGGGAGAACTTCCTGGATTTTCTCGAGTTGCGGCAGGTGTTCTCGAGTTACGACGGGGACCTCAGGGACCCGCCCTGGTGGCCTCAGGAGAGGCCAGTCCCCATGCGAGTTGCTAGGGGGCCTCTCTGGATTCCTCTCCCGTCGATACCGGGGCCAAAAACCTTGTGTGGAGTCAGGGCCGGAACCGAGGATTCCTCTCAGTGGCTGACATGGATCTTTGGGTACTTCTGGAGTCTCCCCAGGGGAGTCAGGCCTCGTCTCGAGTGGGGGCATGCACGTGCGCTTTCCTTCAAGGCTGTAGCAGCAATGTCCCGCTTCCCGTGGCGTGAATCAAACGATCTGTGGTTTTCCCTCGAGGCTTTCCCTCGAGGCTTTTCCACAGGGCTGTCCCACGTGCCACCGTGGTGTGAGTCGATCCTCGGCGTGAAAGATGAGCCAGTGCAGGGCAAAGAGGTTCCTCTGGAATGGACTGAGACATCTGGGGGACTCTTGGAATGGTGGTACGACCATGGAGTTCCTCTCGCCTTTCCTTTGAGAGTGCCTCCTCTTGAGATGCGACGGGAACGCCGGGAATTCTTTCCCGTTGAAAGCAGGGAAAGGATCCCTCATCTCGAGCTACGAGGGGGAAACGGGGCTCCTCTGGATGTGGGCGGGACCATCGTGCTTCCTCTCGAGTGGAGACGGGTGTGGCGGTGAACTTCTTGAGTTGCAGCAAGGGTGTGAAAGACCCTTTCGAAGTTCCAGAGGTTAGGTGTCATTAGTCTCCAGACGCCTCATCGGAAATAGGCCTCATCTCGCCTGGAAGGGGGAACTTCCTGGAATTTCTCGAGTTGTGGCAGGTGTTCTCGAGTTACTACGGGGACCTCAGGGACCCGCCCTGGTGGCCTCAGGAGAGGCCAGTCCCCATGCGAGTTGCTAGGGGGCCTCTCGGGATTCCTCTCCCGTCGATACCGGGGCCAAAAACCTTGTGTGGAGTCAGGGCCTGAACCGAGGATTCCTCTCAGGGGCTGACATGGATCTTTGGGTACTTCTGGAGTCTCCCCAGGGGAGTCAGGCCTTGTCTCGAGTCGGGGCATGCACGTGCACTTTCCTTCCAGGCTGTAGCAGCAATGTCACGATTCCCGTGGCGTGGATCCAAGGATCTGTGGTTTTCCCTCGAGGCTTTCCCTCGAGGCTTTCCCACAGGGCTGTCCCACGTGCCACCGTGGTGTGAGTCGATCCTCGGCGTGAAAGATGAGCCAGTGCAGCGCAAAGAGCTTCCTCTGGAATGGACTGAGACATCTGGGGGACTCTTGGAATGGTGGTACGACCATGGAGTTCCTCTCGCCTTTCCTGTTGAGAGTGCCTCCGCTTGAGATGCGACGGGAACGCCGGGAATTCTTTCCCATTGAAAGCAGGGAAAGGATTCCTCATCTCGAGCTACGAGGGGGAAAGGGGGCTCCTCTGGATGTGGGCGGGACGATCGTGCTTCCTCTCGAGTGGAGCCGGGTATGGCGGTGAACTTCTTGAGTTGCAGCAAGGGTGTGAAAGACCCTTTCGAAGTTCCAGAGGTTAGGTGTCATTAGTCTCCAGACGCCTCATCGGAAATAGGCCTCATCTCGCCTGGAAGGGGTAACTTCCTGGAATATCTCGAGTTGCGGCAGGTGTTCTCGAGTTAAGACGGGGACTTCAGGGACCCGCCCTGGTGGCCTCAGGAGAGGCCAGTCCCCATGCGAGTTGCTAGGGGGCCTCTCGGGATTCCTCTCCCGTCGATACCGGGGCCAAAAACCTTGTGTGGAGTCAGGGCCGGAACCGAGGATTCCTCTCAGGGGCTGACATGGATCTTTGGGTACTTCTGGAGTCTCGCCAGGGGAGACAGGCCTCATCTCGAGTGGGGGCATGCACGTGCGCTTTCCTTCCAGGCTGTAGCAGCAATGTCACGCTTCCCATCGCGTGGATCAAAGGATCTGTGGTTTTCCCTCGAGGCTTTCCCTCGAGGCTTTCCCACAGGGCTGTCCCACATGCCACCGTGGTGTGAGTCGATCCTCGGCGTGAAAGATGAGCCAGTGCAGGGCAAAGAGGTTCCTCTGGAATGGACTGAGACATCTGGGGGACTCTTGGAATGGTGGTACGACCATGGAGTTCCTCTCGCCTTTCCTGTTGAGAGTGCCTCCTCTTGAGATGCGACGGGAACGCCGGGAATTCTTTCCCGTTGAAAGCAGGGAAAGGATCGCTCATCTCGAGCTAGGAGGGGGAAACGGGGCTCCTCTGGATGTGGGCGGGACCATCGTGCTTCCTCTCGAGTGGAGACGGGTATGGCGGTGAACTTCTTGAGTTGCAGCAAGGGCGTGAAAGACCCTTTCGAAGTTCCAGAGGTTAGGTGTCATTAGTCTCCAGACGCCTCATCGGAAATAGGCCTCATCTCGCCTGGAAGGGAGAACTTCCTGGATTTTCTCGAGTTGCGGCAGGTGTTCTCGAGTTACGACGGGGACCTCAGGGACCCGCCCTGGTGGCCTCAGGAGAGGCCAGTCCCCATGCGACTTGCTAGGGGGCCTCTCGGGATTCCTCTCCCGTCGATAACGGAGCCAAAAACCTAGTGTGGAGTCAGGGCCGGAACCGAGGATTCCTCTCAGGGGCTGACATGGATCTGTGGGTACTTCTGGAGTCTCCCCATGTTAGTCAGGCCTCGTCTCGAGTCGGGGCATCCACGTGCACTTTCCTTCCAGGCTGTAGCAGCAATGTCACGCTACCCGTGGCGTGGATCAAAAGATCTGTGGTTTTCCCTCGAGGCTTTCCCTCGAGGCTTTCCCACAGGGCTGTCCCACGTGCCACCGTGGTGTGAGTCGATCCTCGGCGTGAAAGATGAGCCAGTGCAGGGCAAAGAGCTTCCTCTGGAATGGACTAAGACATCTGGGGGACTCTTGGAATGGTGGTACGACCATGGAGTTCCTCTCGCCTTTCCTGTTGAGAGTACCTCCGCTTGAAATGCGACGGGAACGCCGGGAATTCTTTCCCATTGAAAGCAGGGAAAGGATTCCTCATCTCGAGCTACGAGGGGAAAAGGGGGCTCCTCTGAATGTGGGCGGGACGATCGTGCTTCCTCTCGAGTGGAGACGGGTATGGCGGTGAACTTCTTGAGTTGCAGCAAGGGTGTGAAAGACCCTTTCCAAGTTCCAGAGGTTAGGTGTCATTAGTCTCCAGACGCCTCATCGGAAATAGGCCTCATCTCGCCTGGAAGGGAGAACTTCCTGGATTTTCTCGAGTTGTGGCAGGTGTTCTCGAGTTACGACGGGGACCTCAGGGACCGGCCCTGGTGGCCTCAGGAGAGGCCAGTCCCCATGCGAGTTGCTAGGGGGCCTCTCGGGATTCCTCTCCCGTCGATACCCGGGCCAAAAACCTTGTGTGGAGTCAGGGCCGGAACCGAGGATTCCTCTCACGGGCTGATATGGATCTTTGGGTACTTCTGGAGTCTCGCCAGGGGAGACAGGCCTCATCTCGAGTGGGGGCATGCACGTGCGCTTTCCTTCCAGGCTGTAGCAGCAATGTCACGCTTCCCATCGCGTGGATCAAAGGATCTGTGGTTTTCCCTCGAGGCTTTCCCTCGAGCCTTTCCCACAGGGCTGTCCCACGTGCCACCGTGGTGTGAGTCGATCCTCGGCGTGAAAGATGAGCCAGTGCAGGGCAAAGAGGTTCCTCTGGAATGGACTGAGACATCTGCGGGACTCTTGGAATGGTGGTACGACCATGGAGTTCCACTCGCCTTTCCTGTTGAGAGTGCCTCCTCTTGAGATGCGACGGGAACGCCGGGAATTCTTTCCCGTTGAAAGCAGGGAAACGATCGCTCATCTCGAGCTAGGAGGGGGAAACGGGGCTCCTCTGGATGTGGGCGGGACCATCGTGCTTCCTCTAGAGTGGAGACGGGTATGGCGGTGAACTTCTTGAGTTGCAGCAAGGGTGTGAAAGACCCTTTCGAAGTTCCAGAGTTTAGGTGTCATTAGTCTCCAGGCGCTTGATCGGAAATAGGCCTCATCTCGCCTGGAAGGGAGAACTTCCTGGATTTTCTCGAGTTGCGGCAGGTGTTCTCGAGTTACGACGGGGACCTCAGGGACCCGCCCTGGTGGCCTCAGGAGAGGCCAGTCCCCAAGCGAGTTGCTAGGGGGCCTCTCGGGATTCCTCTCCCGTCGATACCGGGGCCAAAAACCTTGTGTGGAGTCAGGGCCGGAACCGAGGATTCTTCTCAGGGGCTGATATGGATCTTTGGGTACATCTGGAGTCTCGCCAGGGGAGACAGGCCTCGTCTCGAGTCGGGGCATGCACGTGCACTTTCCTTCCAGGCTGTAGCAGCAATGTCACGCTTCCCGTCGCATGGATCAAAGGATCTGTGGTTTTCCCTCGAGGCTTTCCCTCGAGGCTTTCCCACAGGGCTGTCCCACGTGCCACCGTGGTGTGAGTGGATCCTCGGCGTGAAAGATGAGCCAGTGCAGGGCAAGGAGGTTCCTCTGGAATGGACTGAGACATCTGGGGGACTCTTGGAATGGTGGTACGACCATGGAGTTCCGCTCGCCTTTCCTGTTGAGAGTGCCTCCTCTTGAGATGCGACGGGAACACCGGGAATTCTTTCCCGTTGAAAGCAGGGAAAGGATCCCTCATCTCGAGCTACGAGGGGGAAACGGGGCTCCTCTGGATGTGGGCGGGACCATCGTGCTTCCTCTCGAGTGGACACGGGTATGGCGGTGAACTTCTTGAGTCGCAGCAAGGGTGTGAAAGACCCTTTCGAAGTTCCAGAGGTTAGGTGTCATTAGTCTCCAGACGCCTCATCGGAAATAGGCCTCATCTCGCCTGGAAGGGAGAACTTCCTGGATTTTCTCGAGTTGCGGCAGGTGTTCTCGAGTTACGACGGGGACCTCAGGGACCCGCCCTGGTGGCCTCAGGAGAGGCCAGTCCCCATGCGAGTTGCTAGGGGGCCTCTCGGGATTCCTCGCCCGTCGATACCGGGGCCAAAAACCTTTGGTGGAGTCAGGGCCGGAACCGAGGATTCCTCTCAGGGGCTGACATGGATCTTTGAGTACTTCTGGAGTCTCCCCAGGGGAGTCAGGCCTCGTCTCGACTGGGGGCATGCACGTGCGCTTTCCTTCCAGGCTGTAGCAGCAATGTCACGCTTCCCGTCGCGTGGATCAAAGGATCTGTGGTTTTCCCTCGAGGCTTTCCTTCGAGGCTTTCCCACAGGGCTGTCCCACGTGCCACCGTGGTGTGAGTCGATCCTCGGCGTGAAAGATGAGCCAGTGCAGGGCAAAGAGGTTCCTCTGGAATGGACTGA
Organism: Capricornis sumatraensis; assembly: GCF_032405125.1. Taxonomy (NCBI): domain Eukaryota; kingdom Metazoa; phylum Chordata; class Mammalia; order Artiodactyla; family Bovidae; genus Capricornis; species Capricornis sumatraensis. Next base: position 7,745,031 of record NW_027184612.1, read on the forward strand.
GACATCTGGGGGACTCTTGGAATGGTGGTACGACCATGGAGTTCCTCTCGCCTTTCCTGTTGAGAGTGCCTCCTCTTGAGATGCGACGGGAACGCCGGGAATTCTTTCCCGTTGAAAGCAGGGAAAGGATCCCTCATCTCGAGCTACGAGGGGGAACCGGGGCTCCTCTGGATGTGGGCGGGACCATCGTGCTTCCTCTCGAGTGGAGACGGGTATGGCGGTGAACTTCTTGAGTCGCAGCAAGGGTGTGAAAGACCCTATCGAAGTTCCAGAGGTTAGGTGTCATTAGTCTCCAGACGCCTCATCGGAAATAGGCCTCATCTCGCCTGGAAGGGAGAACTTCCTGGATTTTCTCGAGTTGCGGCAGGTGTTCTCGAGTTACGACGGGGACCTCAGGGACCCGCCCTGGTGGCCTCAGGAGAGGCCAGTCCCCATGCGAGTTGCTAGGGGGCCTCTCGGGATTCCTCTCCCGTCGATACCGGGGCCAAAAACCTTGTGTGGAGTCAGGGCTGGAACCGAGGATTCCTCTCAGGGGCTGACATGGATCTTTGGGTACTTCTGGAGTCTCCCCAGGGGAGTCAGGCCTCCTCTCGAGTGGGGGCATGCACGTGCGCTTTCCTTACAGGCTGTAGCAGCAATGTCACGCTTCTCGTCGCGTGGATCAAAGGATCTGTGGTTTTCCCTCGAGGCTTTCCCACAGGGCTATCGCACGTGCCACCGTGGTGTGAGTCGATCCTCGGCGTGAAAGATGAGCCAGTGCAGGGCAAAGAGGTTCCTCTGGAATGGACTGAGACATCTGGGGGACTCTTGGAATGGTGGTACGACCATGGAGTTCCTCTCGCCTTTCTTGTTGAGAGTGCCTCCTCTTGAGATGCGACGGGAACGCCGGGAATTCTTTCCCGTTGAAAGCAGGGAAAGGATCCCTCATCTCGAGCTACAAGGGGGAAACGGTGCTCCTCTGGATGTGGGCGGGACCATCGTGCTTCCTCTCGAGTGGACACGGGTATGGCGGTGAACTTCTTGAGTCGCAGCAAGGGTGTGAAAGACCCTTTCGAAGTTCCAGAGGTTAGGTGTCATTAGTCTCCAGACGCCTCATCGGAAATAGGCCTCATCTCGCCTGGAAGGGAGAACTTCCTGGATTTACTCGAGTTGCGGCAGGTGTTCTCGAGTTACGACGGGGACCTCAGGGACCCGCCCTGGTGGCCTCAGGAGAGGCCAGTCCCCATGCGAGTTGCTAGGGGGCCTCTCGGGATTCCTCTCCCGTCGATACCGGGGCCAAAAACCTTTGGTGGAGTCAGGGCCGGAACCGAGGATTCCTCTCATGGGCTGACATGGATCTTTGAGTACTTCTGGAGTCTCCCCAGGGGAGTCAGGCCTCGTCTCGACTGGGGGCATGCACGTGCGCTTTCCTTCCAGGCTGTAGCAGCAATGTCACGCTTCCCGTGGCGTGGATCAAAGGATCTGTGGTTTTCCCTCGAGGCTTTCCCTCGAGGCTTTCCCACAGGGCTGTCCCACGTGCCACCGTGGTGTGAGTCGATCCTCGGCGTGAAAGATGAGCCAGTTCAGGGCAAAGAGGTTCCTCTGGAATGCACTGAGACATCTGGGGGACTCTTGGAATGGTGGTACGACCATGGAGTTCCTCTCGCCTTTCTGTTGAGTGTGCCTCCTCTTGAGATGCGACGGGAACGCCGGGAATTCTTTCCCGTTGAAAGCAGGGAAAGGATCCCTCATCTCGAGCTACGAGGGGGAAACGGTGCTCCTCTGGATGTGGGCGGGACCATCGTGCTTCCTCTTGAGTGGACACGGGTATGGGGGTGAACTTCTTGAGTTGCAGCAAGGGTGTGTAAGACCCTTTCAAAGTCCCAGAGGTTAGGTGTCATTAGTCTCCAGACGCCTCATTGGAAATAGGCCTCATCTCGCCTGGAAGGGAGAACTTCCTGGATTTTCTCGAGTTGCGGCAGGTGTTCTCGAGTTACGATGGGGACCTCAGGGACCCGCACTGGTGGCCTCAGGAGAGGCCAGTCCCCATGCGAGTTGCGAGAGGGCCTATCGGGATTCCTCTCCCGTCGATACCGGGGCCAAAAACCTTGTGTGGCGTCAGGGCCGGAACCGAGGATTCCTCTCAGGGGCTGACATGGATCTTTGGGTACTTCTGGAGTCTCCCCAGGGGAGTCAGGCCTCGTCTCGAGTGGGGGCATGCACGTGCGCTTTCCTTCCAGGCTGTAGCAGCAATGTCATTCTTCCCGTCGCGTGGATCAAAGGTTCTGTGGTTTTCCCTCGAAGCTTTCCCTAGAGGCTTTCCCACAGGGCTGTCCCACGTGCCACCGTGGTGTGAGTCGATCCTCGGCGTGAAAGATGAGCCAGTGCAGGGCAAAGAGGTTCCTCTGGAATGGACTGAGACATCTGGGGGACTCTTGGAATGGTGGTACGACCATGGAGTTCCTCTCGCCTTTCCTGTTGAGAGTGCCTCCTCTTGAGATGCGACGGGAACGCCGGGAATTCTTTCCCGTTGAAAGCAAGGAAAGGATCCCTCATCTCGAGCTCCGAGGGGGAAACGGGGCTCCTCTGGATGTGGGCGGGACCATCGTGCTTCCTCCCGAGTGGAGACGGGTATGGCGGTGAACTTCTTGAGTTGCAGCAAGGGTGTGAAAGACCCTTTCGAAGTTCCAGAAGTTAGGTGTCATTTATCTCCAGACGCCTCATCGGAAATAGGCCTCATCTCGCCTGGAAGGGAGAACTTCCTGGATTTTCTCGAGTTGCGGCAGGTGTTCTCGAATTACGACGGGGACCTCAGGGACCCGCCCTGGTGGCCTCAGGAGAGGCCAGTCCCCATGCGAGGTGATAGGGTGCCTCTCGGGATTCCTCTCCCGTCGATACCGGAGCCAAAAACCTTGTGTGAAGTCAGGGCCGGAACCGAGGATTCCTCTCAGGGGCTGACATGGATCTTTGGGTACTTGTGGAGTCTCCCCAGGGGAGTCAGGCCTCGTCTCGTGTGGGGGCATGCACGTGCGCTTTCCTTCCAGGCTGTAGCAGCAATGTCACGCTTCCCGTCACGTGGATCAAAGGATCTGTGGTTTTCCCTCGAGGCTTTCCCTCGAGGCTTTCCCACAGGGCTGTCCCACGTGCCACCGTGGTGTGAGTCGATCCTCGGCGTGAAAGATGAGCCAGTGCAGGGCAAAGAGGTTCCTCTGGAATGGACTGAGACATCTGGTGGACTCTTGGAATGGTGGTACGACCATGGAGTTCCTCTCGCCTTTCCTGTTGAGAGTGCCTCCTATTGAGATGCGACGGGAACGCCGGGAATTCTTTCCCGTTGAAAGCAGGGAAAGGATCCCTCATCTCGAGCTCCGAGGGGGAAACGAGGCTCCTCTGGATGTGGGCGGGACCATCGTGCTTCCTCTCGAGTGGAGACGGTTATGGCGGTGAACTTCTTGAGTTGCAGCAAGGATGTGAAAGACCCTTTCGAAGTTCCAGAGGTTAGGTGTCATTAGTCTCCAGACGCTTCATCGGAAATAGGCCTCATCTCGCGTGGAAGGGAGAACTTCCTGGATTTTCTCGAGTTGCGGCAGGTGTTCTCGAGTTACGACGGGGACCTCAGGGACCCGCCCTGGTGGCCTCAGGAGAGGCCAGTCCCCATGCGAGTTGCTAGGGGGCCTATCGGGATTCCTCTCCCGTCGATACCGGGACCAAAAACCTTGTGTGGAGTCAGGGCCGGAACCGAGGATTCCTCTCAGGTGCTGACATGGATCTTTGGGTATTTCTGGAGTCTCCCCAGGGGAGTCAGGCCTCGTCTCGTGTGGGGGCATGCATGTGCGCTTTCCTTCCAGGCTGTAGCAGCAATGTCACGCTTCCCGTGGCGTGGATCAAAGGATCTGTGGTTTTCCCTTGAGTCTTTCCCTCGAGGCTTTCCCACAGGGCTGTCCCACGTGCCACCGTGGTGTGAGTCGATCCTCGGCGTGAAAGATGAGCCAGTGCAGGGCAAAGAGGTTCCTCTGGAATGGACTGAGACATCTGGGGGACTCTTGGAATGGTGGTACGACCATGGAGTTCCTCTCGCCTTTCCTGTTGAGAGTGCCTCCTCTTGAGATGCGACGGGAACGCCGGGAATTCTTTCCCGTTGAAAGCAGGGAAAGGATCCCTCATCTCGAGCTACGAGGGGGAAACGGGACTCCTCTGGATGTGGGCGGGACCATCGTGCTTCCTCCCGAGTTGAGACGGGTATGGCGGTGAACTTCTTGAGTTGCAGCAAGGGTGTGAAAGACCCTTTCGAAGTTCCAGAAGTTAGGTGTCATTTATCTCCAGACGCCTCATCGGAAATAGGCCTCATCTCGCCTGGAAGGGAGAATTTCCTGGATTTTCTCGAGTTGCGGCAGGTGTTCTCGAGTTACGACGGGGACCTCAGGGACCCGCCCTGGTGGCCTCAGGAGAGGCCAGTCCCCATGCGAGTTGCTAGGGGGCCTCTCGGGATTCCTCTCCCGTCGATACCGGGCCCAAAAACATTTTTTGGAGTCAGGGCCGGAACCGAGGATTCCTCTCAGGGGCTGACATGGAACTTTGGGTACTTCTGGAGTGTCCCCAAGGGAGTCAGGCCTCGTCTCGAGTCGGGGCATGCACGTGCGCTTTCCTTCCAGGCTGTAGGAGCAATGTCACGCTTCCCGTGGCGTGGATCAAAGGATCTGTGGTTTTCCCTCGAGGCTTTCCCTCGAGGCTTTCCCACAGGGCTGTCCCACGTGCCACCGTGGTGTGAGTCGATCCTCGGCGTGAAAGATGAGCCAGTGCAGGGCAAAGAGGTTCCTCTGGAATGGACTGAGACATCTGGGGGACTCTTGGAATGGTGGTACGACCATGGAGTTCCTCTCGCCTTTCCTGTTGAGAGTGCCTCCTCTTGAGATGCGACGGGAACGCCGGGAATTCTTTCCCGTTGAAAGCAGGGAAAGGATCCCTCATCTCGAGCTTCGAGGGGGAAACGGGGCTCCTCTGGATGTTGGCGGGTCCATCGTGCTTCCTCTCGAGTGGAGACGGGTATGCTGGTGAACTTCTTGAGTTGCAGCAAGGGTGTGAAAGACCCTTTCGAAGTTCCATAGGTTAGGTGTCATTAGTCTCCAGACGCCTCATCGGAAATAGGCCTCATCTCGCCTGGAAGGGAGAACTTCCTGGATTTTCTCGAGTTGCGGCAGGTGTTCTCGAGTTACGACGGGGACCTCAGGGACCCGCCCTGGTGGCCTCAGGAGAGGCCACTCCCAATGCGAGGTGCTAGGGGGCCTCTCGGGATTCCTCTCCCGTTGATACCAGGGCCAAAAACCTTGTGTGGAGTCAGGGCCGGAAGCGAGGATTCCTCTCAGGGGCTGACATGGATCTTTGGGTACTAATGCAGTCTCCCCAAGGGAGTCAGGCCTCGTCTCGAGTGGGGGCATGCACGTGCGCTTTCCTTCCAGGCTGTAGCAGCAATGTCACGCTTCCCGTCTCGTGGATCAAAGGATCTGTGGTTTTCCCTCGAGGCTTTCCCTCGAGGCTTTCCCACAGGGCTGTCCCACGTGCCACCGTGGTGTGAGTCGATCCTCGGCGTGAAAGATGAGCCAGTGCAGGGCAAAGAGGTTCCTCTGGAATGGACTGAGACATCTGGGGGACTCTTGGAATGGTGGTACGACCATGGAGTTCCTCTCGCCTTTCCTGTTGAGAGTGCCTCCTCTTGAGATGCGACGGGAACGCCGGGAATTCTTTCCCGTTGAAAGCAGGGAAAGGAGCCCTCATCTCGAGCTCCGAGGGGGAAACGGGGCTCCTCTGGATGTGGGCTGGACCATCGCGCTTCCTCTCGAGTGGAGACGGGTATGGCGGTGAACTTCTTGAGTTGCAGCAAGGGTGTGAAAGACCCTTTCGAAGTTCCAGAGGTTAGGTGTCATTAGTCTCCAGACGCCTCATCGGAAATAGGCCTCATCTCGCCTGGAAGGGAGAACTTCCTGGATTTTCTCGAGTTGCGGCAGGTGTTCTCGAGTTACGACGGGGACCTCAGGGACCCGCCCTGGTGGCCTCAGGAGAGGCCAGTCCATGCGAGTTGCTAGGGGGCCTCTCGGGATTCCTCTCCCGTCGATACCGGGGCCAAAAACCTTGTGTGGAGTCAGGGCCGGAACCGAGGATTCCTCTCAGGGGCTGACATGGATCTTTGGGTACTTCTGGTGTCTCCCCAGGGGAGTCAGGCCTCGTCTCGAGTGGGGGCATGCACGTGCGCTTTCCTTCCAGGCTGTAGCAGCAATGTCACGCTTCCCGTCGCGTGGATCAAAGGATCTGTGGTTTTCCCTCGAGGCTTTCCCTCGAGGCTTTCCCACAGGGCTGTCCCACGTGCCACCGTGGTGTGAGTCGATCCTCGGCGTGAAAGATGAGCCAGTGCAGGGCAAAGAGTTTCCTCTGGAATGGACTGAGACATCTGGGGGACTCTTGGAATGGTGGTACGACCATGGAGTTCCTCTCGCCTTTCCTGTTGAGAGTGCCTCCTCTTGAGATGCGACGGGAACGCCGGGAATTCTTTCCCGTTGAAAGCAGGGAAAGGAGCCCTCATCTCGAGCTCCGAGGGGGAAACGGGGCTCCTCTGGATGTGGGCGGGACCATCGTGCTTCCTCTCGAGTGGAGACGGGTATGGCGGTGAACTTCTTGAGTTGCAGCAAGGGTGTGAAAGACCCTTTCGAAGTTCCAGAGGTTAGGTGTCATTAGTCTCCAGACGCCTCATCGGAAATAGGCCTCATCTCGCCTGGAAGGGAGAACTTCCTGGATTTTCTCGAGTTGCGGCAGGTGTTCTCGAGTTACGACGGGGACCTCAGGGACCCGCCCTGGTGGCCTCAGGAGAGGCCAGTCCCCATGCGAGGTGCTAGGGGGCCTCTCGGGATCCCTCTCCCGTCGATACCGGGTCCAAAAACCTTGTGTGGAATCAGGGCCGGAACCGAGGATTCCTCTCAGGGGCTGACATGGATCTTTGGGTACTTCTGGAGTCTCCCCAGGGGAATCAGGCCTCGTCTCGAGTGGGGGCATGCACGTGCGCTTTCCTTCCAGGCTGTAGCAGCAATGTCACGCTTCCCGTCGCGTGGATCAAAGGATCTGTGGTTTTCCCTCGAGGCTTTCCCTCGAGGCTTTCCCACAGGGCTGTCCCACGTGCCACCGTGGTGTGAGTCGATCCTCGGCGTGAAAGATGAGCCAGTGCAGGGCAAAGAGGTTCCTCTGGAATGGACTGAGACATCTGGGGGACTCTTGGAATGGTGGTACGACCATGGAGTTCCTCTCGCCTTTCCTGTTGAGAGTGCCTCCTCTTGAGATGCGACGGGAATGCCGGGAATTCTTTCCCGTTGAAAGCAGGGAAAGGATCCCTCATCTCGAGCTCCGAGGGGGAAACGGGGCTCCTCTGGATGTGGGCGGGACCATCGTGCTTCCTCTCGAGTGGAGACGGGTATGGCGGTGAACTTCTTGAGTCGCAGCAAGGGTGTGAAAGACCCTTTCGAAGTTCCAGAGGTTAGGTGTCATTAGTCTCCAGACGACTCATCGGAAATAGGCCTCATCTCGCCTGGAAGGGAGAACTTCCTGGATTTTCTCGAGTTGCGGCAGGTGTTCTCGAGTTACGACGGGGACCTCAGGGACCCGCCCTGGTGGCCTCAGGAGAGGCCAGTCCCCATGCGAGGTGCTAGGGGGCCTCTCGGGATTCCTCTCTCATCGATACCGGGGCCAAAAACCTTGTGTGGAGTCAGGGCCGGAACCGAGGATTCCTCTCAGGGGCTGACATGGATCTTTGGGTACTTCTGGAGTCTCCCCAGGGGAGTCAGGCCTCGTCTCGAGTGGGGGCATGCACGTGCGCTTTCCTTCCAGGCTGTAGCAGCAATGTCACGCTTCCCGGGCCGTGGATCAAAGGATCTGTGGTTTTCCCTCGAGGCTTTCCCTCGAGGCTTTCCCACAGGGCTGTCCCACGTGCCGCCGTGGTGTGAGTCGATCCTCGGCGTGAAAGATGAGCCAGTGCAGGGCAAAGAGGTTCCTCTGGAATGGACTGAGACATCTGGGGGACTCTTGGAATGGTGGTAAGACCATGGAGTTCCTCTCGCCTTTCCTGTTGAGAGTGCCTCCTCTTGAGATGCGACGGGAACGCCGGGAATTCTTTCCCGTTGAAAGCAGGGAAAGAATCCCTCATCTCGAGCTCCGAGGGGGAAACGGGGCTCCTCTGGATGTGGGCGGGACCATCGTGCTTCTTCTCGAGTGGAGACGGGTATGGCGGTGAACTTCTTGAGTTGCAGCAAGGGTGTGAAAGACCCTTTCGAAGTTCCAGAGGTTAGGTGTCATTAGTCTCCAGACGCCTCATCGGAAATAGGCCTCATCTCGCCTGGAAGGGAGAACTTCCTGGATTTTCTCGAGTTGCGGCAGGTGTTCTCGAGTTACGACGGGGACCTCAGGGACCCGCCCTGGTGGCCTCAGGAGAGGCCAGTCCCCATGCGAGGTGCTAGGGGGCCTCTCGGGATTCCTCTCCCGTCGATACCGGGGCCAAAAACCTTGTGTGGAGTCAGGGCCGGAACCGAGGATTCCTCTCAGGGGCTGACATGGATCTTTGGGTACTTCTGGAGTCTCCCCAGGGGAGTCAGGCCTCGTCTCGAGTGGGGGCATGCACGTGCGCTTTCCTTCCAGGCTGTAGCAGCAATGTCACGCTTCCCGTCGCGTGGATCAAAGGATCTGTGGTTTTCCCTCGAGGCTTTCCCTCGAGGCTTTCCCACAGGGCTGTCCCACGTGTCACCGTGGTGTGAGTCGATCCTCGGCGTGAAAGATGAGCCAGTGCAGGGCAAAGAGGTTCCTCTGGAATGGACTGAGACATCTGGGGGACTCTTGGAATGGTGGTACGACCATGGAGTTCCTCTCGCCTTTCCTGTTGAGAGTGCCTCCTCTTGAGATGCGAAGGGAACGCCGGGAATTCTTTCCCGTTGAAAGCAGGGAAAGGATCCCTCATCTCGAGCTCCGAGGGGGAAACGGGGCTCCTCTGGATGTGGGCGGGAACATCGTGCTTCCTCTCGAGTGGAGACGGTTATGGCGGTGAACTTCTTGAGTTGCAGCAAGGGTGTGAAAGACCCTTTCGAAGTTCCAGAGGTTAGGTGTCATTAGTCTCCAGACGCCTCATCGGAAATAGGCCTCATCTCGCCTGGAAGGGAGAACTTCCTGGATTTTCTCGAGTTGCGGCAGGTGTTCTCGAGTTACGACGGGGACCTCAGGGACCCGCCCTGGTGGCCTCAGGAGAGGCCAGTCCCCATGCGAGGTGCTAGGGGGCCTCTCGGGATTCCTCTCCCATCGATACCGGGGCCAAAAACCTTCTGTGGAGTCAGAGCCGGAACCGAGGATTCCTCTCAGGGGCTGACATGGATCTTTGGGTACTTCTGGAGTCTCCCCAGGGGAGTCAGGCCTCGTCTCGAGTGGGGGCATGCACGTGCGCTCTCCTTTCAGGCTGTAGCAGCAATGTCACGCTTCCCGTGGCGTGGATCAAAGGATCTGTGGTTTTCCCTCGAGGCTTTCCCTCGAGGCTTTCCCACAGGGCTGTCCCACGTGCCACCGTGGTGTGAGTCGATCCTCGGCGTGAAAGATGAGCCAGTGCAGGGCAAAGAGCTTCCTCTGGAATGGACTGAGACATCTGGGGGACTCTTGGAATGGTGGTACGACCATGGAGTTCCTCTCGCCTTTCCTGTTGAGAGTGCCTCCTCTTGAGATGCGACGGGAACGCCGGGAATTCTTTCCCGTTGAAAGCAGGGAAAGGAGCCCTCATCTCGAGCTCCGAGGGGGAAACGGGGCTCCTCTGGATGTGGGCGGGACCATCGTGCTTCCTCTCGAGTGGAGACAGGTATGGCGGTGAACTTCTTGAGTTGCAGCAAGGGTGTGAAAGACCCTTTCGAAGTTCCAGAGGTTAGGTGTCATTAGTCTCCAGACGCCTCATCGGAAATAGGCCTCATCTCGCCTGGAAGGGAGAACTTCCTGGATTTTCTCGAGTTGCGGCAGGTGTTCTCGAGTTACGACGGGGACCTCAGGGACCCGCCCTGGTGGCCTCAGGAGAGGCCAGTCCCCATGCGAGGTGCTAGGGGGCCTCTCGGGATCCCTCTCCCGTCGATACCGGGGCCAAAAACCTTGTGTGGAGTCAGGGCCGGAACCGAGGATTCCTCTCAGGGGCTGACATGGATCTTGGGGTACTTCTGGAGTCTCCCCAGGGGAATCAGGCCTCGTCTGGAGTGGGGGCATGCACGAGCGCTTTCCTTCCAGGCTGTAGCAGCAATGTCACGCTTCCCGTCGCGTGGATCAAAGGATCTGTGGTTTTCCCTCGAGGCTTTCCCTCGAGGCTTTCCCACAGGGCTGTCCCACGTGCAATCGAGGTGTGAGTCGATCCTCGGCGTGAAAGATGAGCCAGTGCAGGGCAAAGAGGTTCCTCTGGAATGGACTGAGACATCTGGGGGACTCTTGGAATGGTGGTACGACCATGGAGTTCCTCTCGCCTTTCCTGTTGAGAGTGCCTCCTCTTGAGATGCGACGGGAATGCCGGGAATTCTTTCCCGTTGAAAGCAGGGAAAGGATCCCTCATCTCGAGCTCCGAGGGGGAAACGGGGCTCCTTTGGATGTGGGCGGGACCATCGTGCTTCCTCTCGAGTGGAGACGGGTATGGCGGTGAACTTCTTGAGTTGCAGCAAGGGTGTGAAAGACCCTTTCGAAGTTCCAGAGGTTAGGTGTCATTAGTCTCCAGACGCCTCATCGGAAATAGGCCTCATCTCGCCTGGAAGGGAGAACTTCCTGGATTTTCTCGAGTTGCGGCAGGTGTTCTCGAGTTACGACGGGGACCTCAGGGACCCGCCCTGGTGGCCTCAGGAGAGGCCAGTCCCCATGCGAGGTGCTAGGGGGCCTCTCGGGATTCCTCTCCCATCGATACCGGGGCCAAAAACCTTGTGTGGAGTCAGGGCCGGAACCGAGGATTCCTCTCAGGGGCTGACATGGATCTTTGGGTACTTCTGGAGTCTCCCCAGGGGAGTCAGGCCTCGTGTCGAGTGGGGGCATGCACGTGCGCTTTCCTTCCAGGCTGTAGCAGCAATGTCACGCTTCCCGTCGCGTGGATCAAAGGATCTGTGGTTTTCCCTCGAGGCTTTCCCTCGAGGCTTTATCACAGGGCTGTCCCACGTGCCACCGTGGTGTGAGTCGATCCTCGGCGTGAAAGATGAGCCAGTGCAGGGCAAAGAGGTTCCTCTGGAATGGACTGAGACATCTGGGGGACTCTTGGAATGGTGGTACGACCATGGAGTTCCTCTCGCCTTTCCTGTTGAGAGTGCCTCCTCTTGAGATGCGACGGGAACGCCGGGAATTCTTTCCCGTTGAAAGCAGGGAAAGGAGCCCTCATCTCGAGCTCCGAGGGGGAAACGGGGCTCCTCTGGATGTGGGCGGGACCATCGTGCTTCCTCTCGAGTGGAGACGGGTATGGCGGTGAACTTCTTGAGTTGCAGCAAGGGTGTGAAAGACCCTTTCGAAGTTCCAGAGGTTAGGTGTCATTAGTCTCCAGACGCCTCATCGGAAATAGGCCTCATCTCGCCTGGAAGGGAGAACTTCCTGGATTTTCTCGAGTTGCGGCAGGTGTTCTCGAGTTACGACGGGGACCTCAGGGACCCGCACTGGTGGCCTCAGGAGAGGCCAGTCCCCATGCGAGGTGCTAGGGGGCCTCTCGGGATCCCTCTCCCGTCGATAGCGGGGCCAAAAACCTTGTGTGGAGTCAGGGCCGGAACCGAGGATTCCTCTCAGGGGCTGACATGGAACTTTGGGTACTTCTGGAGTCTCCCCAGGGGAATCAGGCCTCGTCTCGAGTGGGGTCATGCACGTGCGCTTTCCTTCCAGGCTGTAGCAGCAATGTCACGCTTCCCGTCGCGTGGATCAAAGGATCTGTGGTTTTCCCTCGAGGCTTTCCCTCGAGGCTTTCCCACAGGGCTGTCCCACGTGCAATCGAGGTGTGAGTCGATCCTCGGCGTGAAAGATGAGCCAGTGCAGGGCAAAGAGGTTCCTCTGGAATGGACTGAGACATCTGGGGGACTCTTGGAATGGTGGTACGACCATGGAGTTCCTCTCGCCTTTCCTGTTGAGAGTGCCTCCTCTTGAGATGCGACGGGAATGCCGGGAATTCTTTCCCGTTGAAAGCAGGGAAAGGATCCCTCATCTCGAGCTCCGAGGGGGAAACGGGGCTCCTCTGGATGTGGGCGGGACCATCGTGCTTCCTCTCGAGTGGAGACGGGTATGGCGGTGAACTTCTTGAGTTGCAGCAAGGGTGTGAAAGACCCTTTCGAAGTTCCAGAGGTTAGGTGTCATTGGTCTCCAGACGCCTCATCGGAAATAGGCCTCATCTCGCCTGGAAGGGAGAACTTCCTGGATTTTCTCGAGTTGCGGCAGGTGTTCTCGAGTTACGACGGGGACCTCAGGGACCCGCCCTGGTGGCCTCAGGAGAGGCCAGTCCCCATGCGAGGTTCTAGGGGGCCTCTCGGGATTCCTCTCCCATCGATACCGGGGCCAAAAACCTTGTGTGGAGTCAGGGCCGGAACCGAGGATTCCTCTCAGGGGATGACATGGATCTTTGGGTACTTCTGGAGTCTCCCCAGGGGAGTCAGGCCTCGTCTCGAGTGGGGGCATGCACGTGCGCTTTCCTTCCAGGCTGTAGCAGCAATGTCACGCTTCCCGTCGCGTGGATCAAAGGATCTGTGGTTTTCCCTCGAGGCTTTCCCTCGAGGCTTTCCCACAGGGCTGTCCCACGTGCCACCGTGGTGTGAGTCGATCCTCGGCGTGAAAGATGAGCCAGTGCAGGGCAAAGAGGTTCCTCTGGAATGGACTGAGACATCTGGGGGACTCTTGGAATGGTGGTACGACCATGGAGTTCCTCTCGCCTTTCCTGTTGAGAGTGCCTCCTCTTGAGATGCGACGGGAACGCCGGGAATTCTTTCCCGTTGAAAGCAGGGAAAGGAGCCCTCATCTCGAGCTCCGAGGGGGAAACGGGGCTCCTCTGGATGTGGGCGGGACCATCGTGCTTCCTCTCGAGTGGAGACGGGTATGGCGGTGAACTTCTTGAGTTGCAGCAAGGGTGTGAAAGACCCTTTCGAAGTTCCAGAGGTTAGGTGTCATTAGTCTCCAGACGCCTCATCGGAAATAGGCCTCATCTCGCCTGGAAGGGAGAACTTCCTGGATTTTCTCGAGTTGCGGCAGGTGTTCTCGAGTTACGACGGGGACCTCAGGGACCCGCCCTGGTGGCCTCAGGAGAGGCCAGTCCCCATTCGAGGTGCTAGGGGGCCTCTCGGGATCCCTCTCCCGTCGATACCGGGGCCAAAAACCTTGTGTGGAGTCAGGGCCGGAACCGAGGATTCCTCTCAGGGGCTGACATGGATCTTTGGGTACTTCTGGAGTCTCCCCAGGGGAATCAGGCCTCGTCTCGAGTGGGGGCATGCACGTGCGCTTTCCTTCCAGGCTGTAGCAGCAATGTCACGCTTCCCGTCGCGTGGATCAAAGGATCTGTGGTTTTCCCTCGAGGCTTTCCCTCGAGGCTTTCCCACAGGGCTGTCCCACGTGCAACCGTGGTGTGAGTCGATCCTCGGCGTGAAAGATGAGCCAGTGCAGGGCAAAGAGCTTCCTCTGGAATGGACTGAGACATCTGGGGGACTCTTGGAATGGTGGTACGACCATGGAGTTCCTCTCGCCTTTCCTGTTGAGAGTGCCTCCTCTTGAGATGCGACGGGAACGCCGGGAATTCTTTCCCGTTGAAAGCAGGGAAAGGAGCCCTCATCTCGAGCTCCGAGGGGGAAACGGGGCTCCTCTGGATGTGGGCGGGACCATCGTGCTTCCTCTCGAGTGGAGACGGGTATGGCGGTGAACTTCTTGAGTTGCAGCAAGGGTGTGAAAGACCCTTTCGAAGTTCCAGAGGTTAGGTGTCATTAGTCTCCAGACGCCTCATCGGAAATAGGCCTCATCTCGCCTGGAAGGGAGAACTTCCTGGATTTTCTCGAGTTGCGGCAGGTGTTCTCGAGTTACGACGGGGACCTCAGGGACCCGCCCTGGTGGCCTCAGGAGAGGCCAGTCCCCATGCGAGGTGCTAGGGGGCCTCTCGGGATCCCTCTCCCGTCGATACCGGGGCCAAAAACCTTGTGTGGAGTCAGGGCCGGAACCGAGGATTCCTCTCAGGGGCTGACATGGATCTTTGGGTACTTCTGGAGTCTCCCCAGGGTAGTCAGGCCTCATCTCGAGTGGGGGCATGCACGTGCGCTTTCCTTTCAGGCTATAGCAGCAATGTCAAATTTCCCGTCGCCTGGATCAAAGTATCTGTGGTTTTCCCTCGAGGCTTTCCCTTGAGGCTTTCCCACAGGGCTGTCCCACGTGCCACCGTGGTGTGAGTCGATCCTCGGCGTGAAAGATGAGCCAGTGCAGGGCAAAGAGGTTGCTCTGGAATGGACTGAGACATCTGGGGGACTCTTGGAATGGTGGTACGACCATGGAGTTCCTCTCGCCTTTCCTGTTGAGAGTGCCTCCTCTTGAGATGCGACGGGAACGCCGGGAATTCTTTCCCGTTGAAAGCAGGGAAAGGATCCCTCATCTCGAGCTACAAGGGGGAAACGGGGCTCCTCTGGATGTGGGCGGGACCATCGTGCTTCCTCGCGAGTGGAGACGGGTATGGCGGTGAACTTCTTGATTTGCAGCAAGGGTGTGAAAGAGCCTTTCGAAGTTCCAGAGGTTAGGTGTCATTAGTCTCCAGACGCCTCATCGGAAATAGGCCTCATCTCGCCTGGAAGGGAGAACTTCCTGGATTTTCTCGAGTTGTGGCAGGTGTTCTCGAGTTACGACGGGGACCTCAGGGACCCGCCCTGGTGGCCTCAGGAACGGCCAGTCCCCATGGGAGTTGCTAGGGGGCCTCTCGGGATTCCTCTCCCGTCGATACCGGGGCCAGAAACCTTGTGTGGAGTCAGGGCCGGAATCGAGGATTCCTCTCAGGGGCTGACATGGATCTTTGGGTACTTCTGTAGTCTCCCCAGGGCCGTCAGGCCTCGTCTCGAGATGGGGCATGCACGTGCGCTTTCCTTCCAGGCTGTAGCAGCAATGTCACGCTTCCCGTGGCCTGGATCAAAGGATCTGTGGTTTTCCCTCGAGGCTTTCCCTCGACGCTTTCACACAGGTCTGTCCCACGTGCCACCGTGGTGTGAGTCGATCGTCGGCGTGAAAGATGAGCCAGTGCAGGGCAAAGAGGTTCCTCTGAAATGGACTGAGACATCTGGGGGACTCGTGGAATGGTGGTACGACCATGGAGTTCCTCTCGCCTTTCCTGTTGAGAGTGCCTCCTCTTGAGATGCGACGGGAATGCCGGGAATTCTTTCCCGTTGAACGCAGGGAAAGGATCCCTCATCTCGAGCTACGAGGGGGAAACGGGGCTCCTCTGGATGTGGGCGGGACCATCGTGCTTCCTCGCGAGTGGAGACGGGTATGGCGATGAACTTCTTGAGTCGCAGCAAGGGTGTGAAAGACCCTTTCGAAGTTCCAGAGGTTAGGTGTCATTAGTCTCCATACGCCTCATCGGAAATAGGCCTCATCTCGCCTGGAAGGGAGAACTTCCTGTATTTTCTCGAGTTGCGGCAGGTGTTCTCAAGTTACGACGGGGACCTCAGGGACCCGCCCTGGTGGCCTCAGGAGAGGCCAGTCCCCATGCGAGTTGCTAGGGGGCCTCTCGGGATTCCTCTCCCGTCGATACCGGGGCCAAAAACCTTGTGTGGAGTCAGGGCCGGAACCGAGGATTCCTCTCAGGGGCTGATATGGATCTTTGGGTACTTCTGGAGTCTCCCCAGGGGAGTCAGGCCTCGGCTCGAGTGGGGGCATGCACGTGCGCTTTCCTTCCAGGCTGTAGCAGCAATGTCACGCTTCCCGTCGCGTGGATCAAAGGATCTGTGGTTTTCCCTCGAGGCTTTCCCTCGAGGCTTTCCCACAGGGCTGTCCCACGTGCCACCGTGGTGTGAGTGGATCCTCGGCGTGAAAGATGAGCCAGTGCAGGGCAAAGAGGTTCCTCTGGAATGGACTGAGACATCTGGGGGACTCTTGGAATGGTGGTACGACCATGGAGTTCCTCTCGCCTTTCCTGTTGAGAGTGCCTCCTCTTGAGATGCGACGGGAACGCCGGGAATTCTTTCCCGTTGAAAGCAGGGAAAGGATCCCTCATCTCGAGCTACGAGGAGGAAACTGGGCTCCTCTGGATGTGGGCGGGACCATCGTGCTTCCTCTCGAGTGGAGACGGGTATGGCAGAGAACTTCTTGACTTGCAGCAAGGGAGTGAAAGACCCTTTCGAAGTTCCAGAGGTTAGGTGTCATTAGTCTCCAGACGCCTCATCGGAAATAGGCCTCATCTCGCCTGGAAGGGAGAACTTCCTGGATTTTCTCGAGTTGCGGAAGGTGTTCTCCAGTTACGACGGGGACCTCAGTTACCAGCCCTGGTGGCCTCAGGAGAGGCCAATCCCCATGCGAGTTGCTAGGGTGACTCTGGGATTCCTCTCCCGTCGATACCGGGTCCAAAAACCTTGTGTGGAGTCAGGGCCGGAACCGAGGATTCCTCTCAGGGGCTGACATGGATCTTTGGGTACTTCTGGAGTCTCCCCAGGGGAGTCAGGCCTCGTCTCGAGTGGGGACTGGTACGTGCGCTTTCCTTCCAGGCTGTAGCAGCAATGTCACGCTTCCCGTGGCATGGATCAAAGGATCTGTGGTTTTCCCACGAGGCTTTCCCTCGAGGCTTTCCCACAGGTCTGTCCCACGTGCCACCGTGGTGTGAGTTGATACTCGGCGTGAAAGATGAGCCAGTGCAGGGCAAAGAGGTTCCTCTGGAATGGACTGAGACATCTGGGGGACTCTTGGAATGGTGGTACCACCATGGAGTTCCTCTCGCCTTTCCTGTTGAGAGTGCCTCCTCTTGAGATGCGACGGGAACGCCGGGAATTCTTTCCCGTTGAAAGCAGGGAAAGGATCCCTCATCTCGAGCTACGAGGGGGAAACGGGGCTCCTCTGGATGTGGGCGGGACCATCGTGCTTCCTCTCGAGTGGAGACGGGTATGGCGGTGAACTTCTTGAGTTGCAGCAAGGGTGTGAAAGACCCTTTCGAAGTTCCAGAGTTTAGGTGTCATTAGTCTCCAAACGCCTCATCGGAAATAGGATTCTTCTCGCCTGGAAGGGCGAACTTCCTGGATTTTCTCGAGTTGCGACAGGTGTACTCGAGTTACGACGGAGACCTCAGGGACCCGCCCTGGTGGCCTCAGGAGAGGCCAGTCCCCATGCGAGTTGCTAGGGGGCCTCTCGGGATTCCTCTCCCGTCGATACCGGGGCCAAAAACCTTGTGTGGAGTCAGGGCCGGAACCGAGGATTCCTCTCAGGGGCTGACATGGATCTTTGGGTACTTCTGGAGTCTCCCCAGGGGAGTCAGGCCCCGTCTCGAGTGGGGGCATGCACGTGCGCTTTCCTTCCAGGCTGTAGCAGCAATGTCACGCTTCCCGTCGCGTGTATCAAAGGATCTGTGGTTTTCCCTCGAGGCTTTGCCTCGAGGCTTTCCCACAGGGCTGTCCCACGTGCCACCGTGGTGTGAGTCGATCCTCGGCGTGAAAGATGAGCCAGTGCAGGGCAAAGAGGTTCCTCTAGAATGGACTGAGACATCTGGGGGACTCTTGGAATGGTGGTACGACCATGGAGTTCCTCTCGCCTTTCCTGTTGAGAGTGCCTCCTCTTGAGATGCGACGGGAATGCCGGGAATTCTTTCCCGTTGAAAGCAGGGAAAGGATCCCTCATCTCGAGCTACGAGGGGGAAACGGGGCTCCTCTGGATGTGGGCGGGAGCATCGTGCTTCCTCTCGAGTGGAGACGGGTATGGCGGTGAACTTCTTGAGTTGCAGCAAGGGTGTGAAAGACCCTTTCGAAGTTCCAGAGGTTAGGTGTCGTTAGTCTCCAGACGCCTCATCGGAAATAGGCCTCATCTCGCCTGGAAGGGAGAACTTCCTGGATTTTCTCGAGTTGTGGCAGGTGTTCTCGAGTTACGACGGGGACCTCAGGGACCCGCCCTGGTGGCCTCAGGAGAGGCCAGTCCCCATGGGAGTTGCTAGGGGGCCTCTCGGGATTCCTCTCCCGTCGATACCGGGGCCAGAAACCTTGTGTGGAGTCAGGGCCGGAATCGAGGATTCCTCTCAGGTGCTGACATGGATCTTTGGGTACTTCTGGAGTCTCCCCAGGGCCGTCAGGCCTCGTCTCGAGTTGGGGCATGCACGTGCGCTTTCCTTCCAGGCTGTAGCAGCAATGTCACGCTTCCCGTGGCCTGGATCAAAGGATCTGTGGTTTTCCCTCGAGGCTTTCCCTCGAGGCTTTCACACAGGGCTGTCCCACGTGCCACCGTGGTGTGAGTCGATCGTCGGCGTGAAAGATGAGCCAGTGCAGGGCAAAGAGGTTCCTCTGAAATGGACTGAGACATCTGGGGGACTCGTGGAATGGTGGTACGACCATGGAGTTCCTCTCGCCTTTCCTGTTGAGAGTGCCTCCTCTTGAGATGCGACGGGAATGCCGGGAATTCTTTCCCGTTGAACGCAGGGAAAGGATCATTCATCTCGAGCTACGAGGGGGAAACGGGGCTCCTCTGGATGTGGGCGGGACCATCGTGCTTCCTCGCGAGTGGAGACGGGTATGGCGATGAACTTCTTGAGTCGCAGCAAGGGTGTGAAAGACCCTTTCGAAGTTCCAGAGTTTAGGTGTCATTAGTCTCCAAACGCCTCATCGGAAATAGGATTCTTCTCGCCTGGAAGGGAGAACTTCCTGGATTTTCTCGAGTTGCGACAGGTGTTCTCGAGTTACGACGGAGACCTCAGGGACCCGCCCTGGTGGCCTCAGGAGAGGCCAGTCCCCATGCGAGTTGCTAGGGGGCCTCTCGGGATTCCTCTCCCGTCGATACCGGGGCCAAAAACCTTGTGTGGAGTCAGGGCCGGAACCGAGGATTCCTCTCAGGGGCTGACATGGATCTTTGGGTACTTCTGGAGTCTCCCCAGGGGAGTCGGGCCTCGTCTCGTGTGGGGGCATGCACGTGCGCTTTCCTTCCAGGCTGTAGCAGCAATGTCACGCTTCCCGTCGCGTGGATCAAAGGATCTGTGGTTTTCCCTCGAGGCTTTGCCTCGAGGCTTTCCCACAGGGCTATCCCACGTGCCACCGTGGTGTGAGTCGATCCTCGGCGTGAAAGATGAGCCAGTGCAGGGCAAAGAGGTTCCTCTGGAATGGACTGAGACATCTGGGGGACTCTTGGAATGGTGGTACGACCATGGAGTTCCTCTCGCCTTTCCTGTTGAGAGTGCCTCCTCTTGAGATGCGACGGGAATGCCGGGAATACTTTCCCGTTGAAAGCAGGGAAAGGATCCCTCATCTCGAGCTACGAGGGGGAAACGGGGCTCCTCTGGATGTGGGCGGGACCATCGTGCTTCCTCTCGAGTAGAGACGGGTATGGCGGTGAACTTCTTGAGTTGCAGCAAGGGTGTGAAAGACCCTTTCGACGTTCCAGAGGTTAGGTGTCATTAGTCTCCAGACGCCTCATCGGAAATAGGCCTCATCTCGCCTGGAAGGGAGAACTTCCTGGATTTTCTCGAGTTGCGGCAGGTGTTCTCGAGTTACGACGGAGACCTCAGGGACCCGCCCTGGTGGCCTCAGGAGAGGCCAGTCCCCATGCGAGTTGTTAGGGGGCCTCTCGGGATTCCTCTCCCGTCGATACCGGGGCCAAAAACCTTGTGTGGAGTCAGGGCCGGAACCGAGGATTCCTCTCAGGGGCTGACATGGATCTTTGGGTACTTCTGGAGTCTCCCCAGGGGAGTCAGGCCCCGTCTCGAGTGGGGGCATGCACGTGCGCTTTCCTTCCAGGCTGTAGCAGCAATGTCACGCTTCCCGTCGCGTGGATCAAAGGATCTGTGGTTTTCCCTCGAGGCTTTCCCTCGAGGCTTTCACACAGGGCTGTCCCACGTGCCACCGTGGTGTGAGTCGATCGTCGGCGTGAAAGATGAGCCAGTGCAGGGCAAAGAGGTTCCTCTGGAATGGACTGAGACATCTGGGGGACTCGTGGAATGGTGGTACGACCATGGAGTTCCTCTCGCCTTTCCTGTTGAGAGTGCCTCCTCTTGAGATGCGACGGGAATGCCGGGAATTCTTTCCCGTTGAAAGCAGGGAAAGGATCCCTCATCTCGAGCTACGAGGGGGAAACGGGGCTCCTCTGGATGTGGGCGGGACCATCGTGCTTCCTCTCGAGTGGACACGGGTATGGCGGTGAACTTCTTGAGTTGCAGCAAGGGTGTGAAAGACCCTTTCGAAGTTCCAGAGGTTAGGTGTCGTTAGTCTCCAGACGCCTCATCGGAAATAGGCCTCATCTCGCCTGGAAGGGAGAACTTCCTGGATTTTCTCGAGTTGTGGCAGGTGTTCTCGAGTTACGACGGGGACCTCAGGGACCCGCCCTGGTGGCCTCAGGAACGGCCAATCCCCATGGGAGTTGCTAGGGGGCCTCTCGGGATTCCTCTCCCGTCGATACCGGGGCCAGAAACCTTGTGTGGAGTCAGGGCCGGAATCGAGGATTCCTCTCAGGGGCAGACATGGATCTTTGGGTACTTCTGGAGTCTCCCCAGGGCCGTCAGGCCTCGTCTCGAGTGGGGGCATGCACGTGCGCTTTCCTTCCAGGCTGTAGCAGCAATGTCATGCTTCCCGTGGCCTGGATCAAATGATCTGTGGTTTTCCCTCGAGGCTTTCCCTCGAGGCTTGCACACAGGGCTGTCCCACGTGCCACCGTGGTGTGAGTCGATCGTCGGCGTGAAAGATGAGCCAGTGCAGGGCAAAGAGGTTCCTCTGGAATGGACTGAGACATCTGGGGGACTCGTGGAATGGTGGTACGACCATGGAGTTCCTCTCGCCTTTCCTGTTGAGAGTGCCTCCTCTTGAGATGCGATGGGAACGCCGGGAATTCTTTCCCGTTAAACGCAGGGAAAGGATCCCTCCTCTCGAGCTACGAGGGGGAAACGGGGCTCCTCTGGATGTGGGCGGGACCATCGTGCTTCCTCACGAGTGGAGACGGGTATGGCGGTGAACTTCTTGAGTCGCAGCAAGGGTGTGAAAGACCCTTTCGATGTTCCAGAGTTTAGGTGTCATTAGTCTCCAAACGCCTCATCAGAAATAGGATTCTTCTCGCCTGGAATGGAGAACTTTCTGGATTTTCTCGAGTTGCGACAGGTGTTCTCGAGTTACGACGGAGACCTCAGGGACCCGCCCTGGTGGCCTCAGGAGAGGCCAGTCCCCATGCGAGTTGCTAGGGGGCCACTCGGGATTCCTCTCCCGTCGATACCGGGGCCAAAAACCTTGTGTGGATTCAGGGCCGGAACCGAGGATTCCTCTCAGGGGCTGACATGGATCTTTGGGTACTTCTGGAGTCTCCCCTGGGGAGTCAGGCCCCGTCTCGAGTGGGGGCATGCACGTGCGCTTTCCTTCCAGGCTGTAGCAGCAATGTCACGCTTTCCGTCGCGTGGATCAAAGGATCTGTGGTTTTCCCTCAAGGCTTTGCCTCGAGGCTTTCCCACAGGGCTGTCCCACGTGCCACCGTGGTGTGAGTCGATCCTCGGCGTGAAAGATGAGCCAGTGCAGGGCAAAGAGGTTCCTCTGGAATGGACTGAGACATCTGGGGGACTCTTGGAATGGTGGTACGATCATGGAGTTCCTCTCGCCTTTCCTGTTGAGAGTGCCTCCTCTTGAGATGCGACGGGAATGCCGGGAATTCTTTCCCGTTGAAAGCAGGGAAAGGATCCCTCATCTCGAGCTACGAGGGGGAAACGGGGCTCCTCTGGATGTGGGCGGGACCATCGTGCTTCCTCTCGAGTGGAAACGTGTATGGCAGTGAACTTCTTGAATTGCAGCAAGGGTGTGAAAGACCCTTTCGAAGTTCCAGAGGTTAGGTGTCATTAGTCTCCAGACGCCTCATCGGAAATAGGCCTCATCTCGCCTGGAAGGGAGAACTTCCTGGATTTTCTCGAGTTGCGGCAGGTGTTCTCGAATTACGACGGGGACCTCAGGGACCCGCCCTGGTGGCCTCAGGAGAGGCCAGTCCCCATGCGAGTTGCTAGGGGGCCTCTCGGGATTCCTCTCCCGTCGATACCGGGGCCAAAAACCTTGTGTGGAGTCAGGGCCGGAACCGAGGATTCCTCTCAGGGGCTGACATGGATCTTTGGGTACTTCTGGAGTCTCCCCAGGGGAGTCAGGCCCCGTCTCGAGTGGGGGCATGCACGTGCGCTTTCCTTCCAGGCTGTAGCAGCAATGTCACGCTTCCCGTCGCGTGGATCAAAGGATCTGTGGTTTTCCCTCGAGGCTTTCCCTCGAGGCTTTCACACAGGGCTGTCCCACGTGCCACCGTGGTGTGAGTCGATCGTCGGCGTGAAAGATGAGCCAGTGCAGGGCAAAGAGGTTCCTCTGGAATGGACTGAGACATCTGGGGGACTCGTGGAATGGTGGTACGACCATGGAGTTCCTCTCGCCTTTCCTGTTGAGAGTGCCTCCTCTTGAGATGCGACGGGAATGCCGGGAATTCTTTCCCGTTGAAAGCAGGGAAAGGATCCCTCATCTCGAGCTACGAGGGGGAAACGGGGCTCCTCTGGATGTGGGCGGGACCATCGTGCTTCCTCTCGAGTGGAGACGGGTATGGCGGTGAACTTCTTGAGTTGCAGCAAGGGTGTGAAAGACCCTTTCGAAGTTCCAGAGGTTAGGTGTCGTTAGTCTCCAGACGCCTCATCGGAAATAGGCCTCATCTCGCCTGGAAGGGAGAACTTCCTGGATTTTCTCGAGTTGTGGCAGGTGTTCTCGAGTTACGACGGGGACCTCAGGGACCCGCCCTGGTGGCCTCAGGAACGGCCAATCCCCATGGGAGTTGCTAGGGGGCCTCTCGAGATTCCTCTCCCGTCGATACCGGGGCCAGAAACCTTGTGTGGAGTCAGGGCCGGAATCGAGGATTCCTCTCAGGGGCAGACATGGATCTTTGGGTACTTCTGGAGTCTCCCCAGGGCCGTCAGGCCTCGTCTCGAGTGGGGGCATGCACGTGCGCTTTCCTTCCAGGCTGTAGCAGCAATGTCATGCTTCCCGTGGCCTGGATCAAATGATCTGTGGTTTTCCCTCGAGGCTTTCCCTCGAGGCTTGCACACAGGGCTGTCCCACGTGCCACCGTGGTGTGAGTCGATCGTCGGCGTGAAAGATGAGCCAGTGCAGGGCAAAGAGGTTCCTCTGGAATGGACTGAGACATCTGGGGGACTCGTGGAATGGTGGTACGACCATGGAGTTCCTCTCGCCTTTCCTGTTGAGAGTGCCTCCTCTTGAGATGCGATGGGAACGCCGGGAATTCTTTCCCGTTAAACGCAGGGAAAGGATCCCTCCTCTCGAGCTACGAGGGGGAAACGGGGCTCCTCTGGATGTGGGCGGGACCATCGTGCTTCCTCACGAGTGGAGACGGGTATGGCGGTGAACTTCTTGAGTCGCAGCAAGGGTGTGAAAGACCCTTTCGATGTTCCAGAGTTTAGGTGTCATTAGTCTCCAAACGCCTCATCAGAAATAGGATTCTTCTCGCCTGGAATGGAGAACTTTCTGGATTTTCTCGAGTTGCGACAGGTGTTCTCGAGTTACGACGGAGACCTCAGGGACCCGCCCTGGTGGCCTCAGGAGAGGCCAGTCCCCATGCGAGTTGCTAGGGGGCCACTCGGGATTCCTCTCCCGTCGATACCGGGGCCAAAAACCTTGTGTGGATTCAGGGCCGGAACCGAGGATTCCTCTCAGGGGCTGACATGGATCTTTGGGTACTTCTGGAGTCTCCCCTGGGGAGTCAGGCCCCGTCTCGAGTGGGGGCATGCACGTGCGCTTTCCTTCCAGGCTGTAGCAGCAATGTCACGCTTTCCGTCGCGTGGATCAAAGGATCTGTGGTTTTCCCTCAAGGCTTTGCCTCGAGGCTTTCCCACAGGGCTGTCCCACGTGCCACCGTGGTGTGAGTCGATCCTCGGCGTGAAAGATGAGCCAGTGCAGGGCAAAGAGGTTCCTCTGGAATGGACTGAGACATCTGGGGGACTCTTGGAATGGTGGTACGATCATGGAGTTCCTCTCGCCTTTCCTGTTGAGAGTGCCTCCTCTTGAGATGCGACGGGAATGCCGGGAATTCTTTCCCGTTGAAAGCAGGGAAAGGATCCCTCATCTCGAGCTACGAGGGGGAAACGGGGCTCCTCTGGATGTGGGCGGGACCATCGTGCTTCCTCTCGAGTGGAAACGTGTATGGCAGTGAACTTCTTGAATTGCAGCAAGGGTGTGAAAGACCCTTTCGAAGTTCCAGAGGTTAGGTGTCATTAGTCTCCAGACGCCTCATCGGAAATAGGCCTCATCTCGCCTGGAAGGGAGAACTTCCTGGATTTTCTCGAGTTGCGGCAGGTGTTCTCGAGTTACGACGGGGACCTCAGGGACCCGCCCTGGTGGCCTCAGGAGAGGCCAGTCCCCATGCGAGTTGCTAGGGGGCCTCTCGGGATTCCTCTCCCGTCGATACCGGGGCCAAAAACCTTGTGTGGAGTCAGGGCCGGAACCGAGGATTCCTCTCAGGGGCTGACATGGATCTTTGGGTACTTCTGGAGTCTCCCCAGGGGAGTCAGGCCCCGTCTCGAGTGGGGGCATGCACGTGCGCTTTCCTTCCAGGCTGTAGCAGCAATGTCACGCTTCCCGTCGCGTGGATCAAAGGATCTGTGGTTTTCCCTCGAGGCTTTCCCTCGAGGCTTTCACACAGGGCTGTCCCACGTGCCACCGTGGTGTGAGTCGATCGTCGGCGTGAAAGATGAGCCAGTGCAGGGCAAAGAGGTTCCTCTGGAATGGACTGAGACATCTGGGGGACTCGTGGAATGGTGGTACGACCATGGAGTTCCTCTCGCCTTTCCTGTTGAGAGTGCCTCCTCTTGAGATGCGACGGGAATGCCGGGAATTCTTTCCCGTTGAAAGCAGGGAAAGGATCCCTCATCTCGAGCTACGAGGGGGAAACGGGGCTCCTCTGGATGTGGGCGGGACCATCGTGCTTCCTCTCGAGTGGAGACGGGTATGGCGGTGAACTTCTTGAGTTGCAGCAAGGGTGTGAAAGACCCTTTCGAAGTTCCAGAGGTTAGGTGTCGTTAGTCTCCAGACGCCTCATCGGAAATAGGCCTCATCTCGCCTGGAAGGGAGAACTTCCTGGATTTTCTCGAGTTGTGGCAGGTGTTCTCGAGTTACGACGGGGACCTCAGGGACCCGCCCTGGTGGCCTCAGGAACGGCCAATCCCCATGGGAGTTGCTAGGGGGCCTCTCGGGATTCCTCTCCCGTCGATACCGGGGCCAGAAACCTTGTGTGGAGTCAGGGCCGGAATCGAGGATTCCTCTCAGGGGCAGACATGGATCTTTGGGTACTTCTGGAGTCTCCCCAGGGCCGTCAGGCCTCGTCTCGAGTGGGGGCATGCACGTGCGCTTTCCTTCCAGGCTGTAGCAGCAATGTCATGCTTCCCGTGGCCTGGATCAAATGATCTGTGGTTTTCCCTCGAGGCTTTCCCTCGAGGCTTGCACACAGGGCTGTCCCACGTGCCACCGTGGTGTGAGTCGATCGTCGGCGTGAAAGATGAGCCAGTGCAGGGCAAAGAGGTTCCTCTGGAATGGACTGAGACATCTGGGGGACTCGTGGAATGGTGGTACGACCATGGAGTTCCTCTCGCCTTTCCTGTTGAGAGTGCCTCCTCTTGAGATGCGATGGGAACGCCGGGAATTCTTTCCCGTTAAACGCAGGGAAAGGATCCCTCCTCTCGAGCTACGAGGGGGAAACGGGGCTCCTCTGGATGTGGGCGGGACCATCGTGCTTCCTCACGAGTGGAGACGGGTATGGCGGTGAACTTCTTGAGTCGCAGCAAGGGTGTGAAAGACCCTTTCGATGTTCCAGAGTTTAGGTGTCATTAGTCTCCAAACGCCTCATCAGAAATAGGATTCTTCTCGCCTGGAATGGAGAACTTTCTGGATTTTCTCGAGTTGCGACAGGTGTTCTCGAGTTACGACGGAGACCTCAGGGACCCGCCCTGGTGGCCTCAGGAGAGGCCAGTCCCCATGCGAGTTGCTAGGGGGCCACTCGGGATTCCTCTCCCGTCGATACCGGGGCCAAAAACCTTGTGTGGATTCAGGGCCGGAACCGAGGATTCCTCTCAGGGGCTGACATGGATCTTTGGGTACTTCTGGAGTCTCCCCTGGGGAGTCAGGCCCCGTCTCGAGTGGGGGCATGCACGTGCGCTTTCCTTCCAGGCTGTAGCAGCAATGTCACGCTTTCCGTCGCGTGGATCAAAGGATCTGTGGTTTTCCCTCAAGGCTTTGCCTCGAGGCTTTCCCACAGGGCTGTCCCACGTGCCACCGTGGTGTGAGTCGATCCTCGGCGTGAAAGATGAGCCAGTGCAGGGCAAAGAGGTTCCTCTGGAATGGACTGAGACATCTGGGGGACTCTTGGAATGGTGGTACGATCATGGAGTTCCTCTCGCCTTTCCTGTTGAGAGTGCCTCCTCTTGAGATGCGACGGGAATGCCGGGAATTCTTTCCCGTTGAAAGCAGGGAAAGGATCCCTCATCTCGAGCTACGAGGGGGAAACGGGGCTCCTCTGGATGTGGGCGGGACCATCGTGCTTCCTCTCGAGTGGAAACGTGTATGGCAGTGAACTTCTTGAATTGCAGCAAGGGTGTGAAAGACCCTTTCGAAGTTCCAGAGGTTAGGTGTCATTAGTCTCCAGACGCCTCATCGGAAATAGGCCTCATCTCGCCTGGAAGGGAGAACTTCCTGGATTTTCTCGAGTTGCGGCAGGTGTTCTCGAGTTACGACGGGGACCTCAGGGACCCGCCCTGGTGGCCTCAGGAGAGGCCAGTCCCCATGCGAGTTGCTAGGGGGCCTCTCGGGATTCCTCTCCCGTCGATACCGGGGCCAAAAACTTTGTGTGGAGTCAGGGCCGGAACCGAGGATTCCTCTCAGGGGCTGACATGGATCTTTGGGTACTTCTGGAGTCTCCCCAGGGGAGTCAGGCCCCGTCTCGAGTGGGGGCATGCACGTGCGCTTTCCTTCCAGGCTGTAGCAGCAATGTCACGCTTCCCGTCGCGTGGATCAAAGGATCTGTGGTTTTCCCTCGAGGCTTTCCCTCGAGGCTTTCACACAGGGCTGTCCCACGTGCCACCGTGGTGTGAGTCGATCGTCGGCGTGAAAGATGAGCCAGTGCAGGGCAAAGAGGTTCCTCTGGAATGGACTGAGACATCTGGGGGACTCGTGGAATGGTGGTACGACCATGGAGTTCCTCTCGCCTTTCCTGTTGAGAGTGCCTCCTCTTGAGATGCGACGGGAATGCCGGGAATTCTTTCCCGTTGAAAGCAGGGAAAGGATCCCTCATCTCGAGCTACGAGGGGGAAACGGGGCTCCTCTGGATGTGGGCGGGACCATCGTGCTTCCTCTCGAGTGGAGACGGGTATGGCGGTGAACTTCTTGAGTTGCAGCAAGGGTGTGAAAGACCCTTTCGAAGTTCCAGAGGTTAGGTGTCGTTAGTCTCCAGACGCCTCATCGGAAATAGGCCTCATCTCGCCTGGAAGGGAGAACTTCCTGGATTTTCTCGAGTTGTGGCAGGTGTTCTCGAGTTACGACGGGGACCTCAGGGACCCGCCCTGGTGGCCTCAGGAACGGCCAATCCCCATGGGAGTTGCTAGGGGGCCTCTCGGGATTCCTCTCCCGTCGATACCGGGGCCAGAAACCTTGTGTGGAGTCAGGGCCGGAATCGAGGATTCCTCTCAGGGGCAGACATGGATCTTTGGGTACTTCTGGAGTCTCCCCAGGGCCGTCAGGCCTCGTCTCGAGTGGGGGCATGCACGTGCGCTTTCCTTCCAGGCTGTAGCAGCAATGTCATGCTTCCCGTGGCCTGGATCAAATGATCTGTGGTTTTCCCTCGAGGCTTTCCCTCGAGGCTTGCACACAGGGCTGTCCCACGTGCCACCGTGGTGTGAGTCGATCGTCGGCGTGAAAGATGAGCCAGTGCAGGGCAAAGAGGTTCCTCTGGAATGGACTGAGACATCTGGGGGACTCGTGGAATGGTGGTACGACCATGGAGTTCCTCTCGCCTTTCCTGTTGAGAGTGCCTCCTCTTGAGATGCGATGGGAACGCCGGGAATTCTTTCCCGTTAAACGCAGGGAAAGGATCCCTCCTCTCGAGCTACGAGGGGGAAACGGGGCTCCTCTGGATGTGGGCGGGACCATCGTGCTTCCTCACGAGTGGAGACGGGTATGGCGGTGAACTTCTTGAGTCGCAGCAAGGGTGTGAAAGACCCTTTCGATGTTCCAGAGTTTAGGTGTCATTAGTCTCCAAACGCCTCATCAGAAATAGGATTCTTCTCGCCTGGAATGGAGAACTTTCTGGATTTTCTCGAGTTGCGACAGGTGTTCTCGAGTTACGACGGAGACCTCAGGGACCCGCCCTGGTGGCCTCAGGAGAGGCCAGTCCCCATGCGAGTTGCTAGGGGGCCACTCGGGATTCCTCTCCCGTCGATACCGGGGCCAAAAACCTTGTGTGGATTCAGGGCCGGAACCGAGGATTCCTCTCAGGGGCTGACATGGATCTTTGGGTACTTCTGGAGTCTCCCCTGGGGAGTCAGGCCCCGTCTCGAGTGGGGGCATGCACGTGCGCTTTCCTTCCAGGCTGTAGCAGCAATGTCACGCTTTCCGTCGCGTGGATCAAAGGATCTGTGGTTTTCCCTCAAGGCTTTGCCTCGAGGCTTTCCCACAGGGCTGTCCCACGTGCCACCGTGGTGTGAGTCGATCCTCGGCGTGAAAGATGAGCCAGTGCAGGGCAAAGAGGTTCCTCTGGAATGGACTGAGACATCTGGGGGACTCTTGGAATGGTGGTACGATCATGGAGTTCCTCTCGCCTTTCCTGTTGAGAGTGCCTCCTCTTGAGATGCGACGGGAATGCCGGGAATTCTTTCCCGTTGAAAGCAGGGAAAGGATCCCTCATCTCGAGCTACGAGGGGGAAACGGGGCTCCTCTGGATGTGGGCGGGACCATCGTGCTTCCTCTCGAGTGGAAACGTGTATGGCAGTGAACTTCTTGAATTGCAGCAAGGGTGTGAAAGACCCTTTCGAAGTTCCAGAGGTTAGGTGTCATTAGTCTCCAGACGCCTCATCGGAAATAGGCCTCATCTCGCCTGGAAGGGAGAACTTCCTGGATTTTCTCGAGTTGCGGCAGGTGTTCTCGAGTTACGACGGGGACCTCAGGGACCCGCCCTGGTGGCCTCAGGAGAGGCCAGTCCCCATGCGAGTTGCTAGGGGGCCTCTCGGGATTCCTCTCCCGTCGATACCGGGGCCAAAAACCTTGTGTGGAGTCAGGGCCGGAACCGAGGATTCCTCTCAGGGGCTGACATGGATCTTTGGGTACTTCTGGAGTCTCCCCAGGGGAGTCAGGCCTCGTCTCGAGTGGGGGCATGCACGTGCGCTTTCCTTCCAGGCTGTAGCAGCAATGTCACGCTTCCCGTCGCGTGGATCAAAGGATCTGTGGTTTTCCCTCGAGGCTTTCCCTCGAGGCTTTCCCACAGGGCTGTCCCACGTGCCACCGTGGTGTGAGTCGATCCTCGGCGTGAAAGATGAGCCAGTGCAGGGCAAAGAGCTTCCTCTGGAATGGACTGAGACATCTGGGGGACTCTTGGAATGGTGGTACGACCATGGAGATCCTCTCGCCTTTCCTGTTGAGAGTGCCTCCGCTTGAGATGCGACGGGAACGCCGGGAATTCTTTCCCGTTGAAAGCAGGGAAAGGATCCCTCATCTCGAGCACCGAGGGGAAAACGGGACTCCTCTGGATGTGGGCGGGACCATCGTGCTTCCTCTCGAGTGGAGACGGGTATGGCGGAGAACTTCTTGAGTTGCAGCAAGGGTGTGAAAGACCCTTTCAAAGTTCCAGAGGTTAGGTGTCATTAGTCTCCAGACGCCTCATCGGAAATAGGCCTCATCTCGCCTGGAAGGGAGAACTTCCTGGATTTTCTCGAGTTGCGACAGGTGTACTCGAGTTACGACGGAGACCTCAGGGACCCGCCCTGGTGGCCTCAGGAGAGGCCAGTCCCCATGCGAGTTGCTAGGGGGCCTCTCGGGATTCCTCTCCCGTCGATACCGGGGCCAAAAACCTTGTGTGGAGTCAGGGCCGGAACCGAGGATTCCTCTCAGGGGCTGACATGGATCTTTGGGTACTTCTGGAGTCTCCCCAGGGGAGTCAGGCCCCGTCTCGAGTGGGGGCATGCACGTGCGCTTTCCTTCCAGGCTGTAGCAGCAATGTCACGCTTCCCGTCGCGTGGATCAAAGGATCTGTGGTTTTCCCTCGAGGCTTTGCCTCGAGGCTTTCCCACAGGGCTGTCCCACGTGCCACCGTGGTGTGAGTCGATCCTCGGCGTGAAAGATGAGCCAGTGCAGGGCAAAGAGGTTCCTCTAGAATGGACTGAGACATCTGGGGGACTCTTGGAATGGTGGTACGACCATGGAGTTCCTCTCGCCTTTCCTGTTGAGAGTGCCTCCTCTTGAGATGCGACGGGAATGCCGGGAATTCTTTCCCGTTGAAAGCAGGGAAAGGATCCCTCATCTCGAGCTACGAGGGGGAAACGGGGCTCCTCTGGATGTGGGCGGGACCATCGTGCTTCCTCTCGAGTGGACACGGGTATGGCGGTGAACTTCTTGAGTTGCAGCAAGGGTGTGAAAGACCCTTTCGAAGTTCCAGAGGTTAGGTGTCGTTAGTCTCCAGACGCCTCATCGGAAATAGGCCTCATCTCGCCTGGAAGGGAGAACTTCCTGGATTTTCTCGAGTTGCGGCAGGTGTTGTCGAGTTACGACGGGGACCTCAGGGACCCGCCCTGGTGGCCTCAGGAGAGGCCAGTCCCCATGCGAGTTGCTAGGGGGCCTCTCGGGATTCCTCTCCCGTCGATACCGGGGCCAAAAACCTTGTGTGGAGTCAGGGCCGGAACCGAGGATTCCTCTCAGGGGCTGACATGGATCTTTGGGTACTTCTGGAGTCTCCCCAGGGGAGTCAGGCCTCGTCTCGAGTGGGGGCATGCACGTGCGCTTTCCTTCCAGGCTGTAGCAGCAATGTCACGCTTCCCGTCGCGTGGATCAAAGGATCTGTGGTTTTCCCTCGAGGCTTTCCCTCGAGGCTTTCCCACAGGGCTGTCCCACGTGCCACCGTGGTGTGAGTCGATCCTCGGCGTGAAAGATGAGCCAGTGCAGGGCAAAGAGCTTCCTCTGGAATGGACTGAGACATCTGGGGGACTCTTGGAATGGTGGTACGACCATGGAGATCCTCTCGCCTTTCCTGTTGAGAGTGCCTCCGCTTGAGATGCGACGGGAACGCCGGGAATTCTTTCCCGTTGAAAGCAGGGAAAGGATCCCTCATCTCGAGCACCGAGGGGAAAACGGGACTCCTCTGGATGTGGGCGGGACCATCGTGCTTCCTCTCGAGTGGAGACGGGTATGGCGGAGAACTTCTTGAGTTGCAGCAAGGGTGTGAAAGACCCTTTCAAAGTTCCAGAGGTTAGGTGTCATTAGTCTCCAGACGCCTCATCGGAAATAGGCCTCATCTCGCCTGGAAGGGAGAACTTCCTGGATTTTCTCGAGTTGCGACAGGTGTACTCGAGTTACGACGGAGACCTCAGGGACCCGCCCTGCTGGCCTCAGGAGAGGCCAGTCCCCATGCGAGTTGCTAGGGGGCCTCTCGGGATTCCTCTCCCGTCGATACCGGGGCCAAAAACCTTGTGTGGAGTCAGGGCCGGAACCGAGGATTCCTCTCAGGGGCTGACATGGATCTTTGGGTACTTCTGGAGTCTCCCCAGGGGAGTCAGGCCCCGTCTCGAGTGGGGGCATGCACGTGCGCTTTCCTTCCAGGCTGTAGCAGCAATGTCACGCTTCCCGTCGCGTGTATCAAAGGATCTGTGGTTTTCCCTCGAGGCTTTGCCTCGAGGCTTTCCCACAGGGCTGTCCCACGTGCCACCGTGGTGTGAGTCGATCCTCGGCGTGAAAGATGAGCCAGTGCAGGGCAAAGAGGTTCCTCTAGAATGGACTGAGACATCTGGGGGACTCTTGGAATGGTGGTACGACCATGGAGTTCCTCTCGCCTTTCCTGTTGAGAGTGCCTCCTCTTGAGATGCGACGGGAATGCCGGGAATTCTTTCCCGTTGAAAGCAGGGAAAGGATCCCTCATCTCGAGCTACGAGGGGGAAACGGGGCTCCTCTGGATGTGGGCGGGACCATCGTGCTTCCTCTCGAGTGGACACGGGTATGGCGGTGAACTTCTTGAGTTGCAGCAAGGGTGTGAAAGACCCTTTCGAAGTTCCAGAGGTTAGGTGTCGTTAGTCTCCAGACGCCTCATCGGAAATAGGCCTCATCTCGCCTGGAAGGGAGAACTTCCTGGATTTTCTCGAGTTGTGGCAGGTGTTCTCGAGTTACGACGGGGACCTCAGGGACCCGCCCTGGTGGCCTCAGGAGAGGCCAGTCCCTATGGGAGTTGCTAGGGGGCCTCTCGGGATTCCTCTCCCGTCGATACCGGGGCCAGAAACCTTGTGTGGAGTCAGGGCCGGAATCGAGGATTCCTCTCAGGTGCTGACATGGATCTTTGGGTACTTCTGGAGTCTCCCCAGGGCCGTCAGGCCTCGTCTCGAGTTGGGGCATGCACGTGCGCTTTCCTTCCAGGCTGTAGCAGCAATGTCACGCTTCCCGTGGCCTGGATAAAAGGATCTGTGGTTTTCCCTCGAGGCTTTCCCTCGAGGCTTTCACACAGGGCTGTCCCACGTGCCACCGTGGTGTGAGTCGATCGTCGGCGTGAAAGATGAGCCAGTGCAGGGCAAAGAGGTTCCTCTGAAATGGACTGAGACATCTGGGGGACTCGTGGAATGGTGGTACGACCATGGAGTTCCTCTCGCCTTTCCTGTTGAGAGTGCCTCCTCTTGAGATGCGACGGGAATGCCGGGAATTCTTTCCCGTTGAACGCAGGGAAAGGATCCCTCATCTCGAGCTACGAGGGGGAAACGGGGCTCCTCTGGATGTGGGCGGGACCATCGTGCTTCCTCGCGAGTGGAGACGGGTATGGCGATGAACTTCTTGAGTCGCAGCAAGGGTGTGAAAGACCCTTTCGAAGTTCCAGAGTTTAGGTGTCATTAGTCTCCAAACGCCTCATCGGAAATAGGATTCTTCTCGCCTGGAAGGGAGAACTTCCTGGATTTTCTCGAGTTGCGACAGGTGTTCTCGAGTTACGACGGAGACCTCAGGGACCCGCCCTGGTGGCCTCAGGAGAGGCCAGTCCCCATG
This sequence comes from Capricornis sumatraensis, assembly GCF_032405125.1. Lineage (NCBI taxonomy): Eukaryota > Metazoa > Chordata > Mammalia > Artiodactyla > Bovidae > Capricornis > Capricornis sumatraensis. Next base: position 7,778,414 of record NW_027184612.1, read on the forward strand.
CGAGTTGCTAGGGGGCCTCTCGGGATTCCTCTCCCGTCGATACCGGGGCCAAAAACCTTGTGTGGAGTCAGGGCCGGAACCGAGGATTCCTCTCAGGGGCTGACATGGATCTTTGGGTACTTCTGGAGTCTCCCCAGGGGAGTCGGGCCTCGTCTCGTGTGGGGGCATGCACGTGCGCTTTCCTTCCAGGCTGTAGCAGCAATGTCACGCTTCCCGTCGCGTGGATCAAAGGATCTGTGGTTTTCCCTCGAGGCTTTGCCTCGAGGCTTTCCCACAGGGCTGTCCCACGTGGCACCGTGGTGTGAGTCGATCCTCGGCGTGAAAGATGAGCCAGTGCAGGGCAAAGAGGTTCCTCTGGAATGGACTGAGACATCTGGGGGACTCTTGGAATGGTGGTACGACCATGGAGTTCCTCTCGCCTTTCCTGTTGAGAGTGCCTCCTCTTGAGATGCGACGGGAATGCCGGGAATACTTTCCCGTTGAAAGCAGGGAAAGGATCCCTCATCTCGAGCTACGAGGGGGAAACGGGGCTCCTCTGGATGTGGGCGGGACCATCGTGCTTCCTCTCGAGTAGAGACGGGTATGGCGGTGAACTTCTTGAGTTGCAGCAAGGGTGTGAAAGACCCTTTCGACGTTCCAGAGGTTAGGTGTCATTAGTCTCCAGACGCCTCATCGGAAATAGGCCTCATCTCGCCTGGAAGGGAGAACTTCCTGGATTTTCTCGAGTTGCGGCAGGTGTTCTCGAGTTACGACGGAGACCTCAGGGACCCGCCCTGGTGGCCTCAGGAGAGGCCAGTCCCCATGCGAGTTGTTAGGGGGCCTCTCGGGATTCCTCTCCCGTCGATACCGGGGCCAAAAACCTTGTGTGGAGTCAGGGCCGGAACCGAGGATTCCTCTCAGGGGCTGACATGGATCTTTGGGTACTTCTGGAGTCTCCCCAGGGGAGTCAGGCCCCGTCTCGAGTGGGGGCATGCACGTGCGCTTTCCTTCCAGGCTGTAGCAGCAATGTCACGCTTCCCGTCGCGTGGATCAAAGGATCTGTGGTTTTCCCTCGAGGCTTTCCCTCGAGGCTTTCACACAGGGCTGTCCCACGTGCCACCGTGGTGTGAGTCGATCGTCGGCGTGAAAGATGAGCCAGTGCAGGGCAAAGAGGTTCCTCTGGAATGGACTGAGACATCTGGGGGACTCGTGGAATGGTGGTACGACCATGGAGTTCCTCTCGCCTTTCCTGTTGAGAGTGCCTCCTCTTGAGATGCGACGGGAATGCCGGGAATTCTTTCCCGTTGAAAGCAGGGAAAGGATCCCTCATCTCGAGCTACGAGGGGGAAACGGGGCTCCTCTGGATGTGGGCGGGACCATCGTGCTTCCTCTCGAGTGGAGACGGGTATGGCGGTGAACTTCTTGAGTTGCAGCAAGGGTGTGAAAGACCCTTTCGAAGTTCCAGAGTTTAGGTGTCGTTAGTCTCCAGACGCCTCATCGGAAATAGGCCTCATCTCGCCTGGAAGGGAGAACTTCCTGGATTTTCTCGAGTTGTGGCAGGTGTTCTCGAGTTACGACGGGGACCTCAGGGACCCGCCCTGGTGGCCTCAGGAACGGCCAATCCCCATGGGAGTTGCTAGGGGGCCTCTCGGGATTCCTCTCCCGTCGATACCGGGGCCAGAAACCTTGTGTGGAGTCAGGGCCGGAATCGAGGATTCCTCTCAGGGGCTGACATGGATCTTTGGGTACTTCTGGAGTCTCCCCAGGGAAGTCAGGCCTCGTCTCGAGTGGGAGCATGCACGTGCGCTTTCCTTCCAGGCTGTAGCAGCAATGTCATGCTTCCCGTGGCCTGGATCAAATGATCTGTGGTTTTCCCTCGAGGCTTTCCCTCGAGGCTTGCACACAGGGCTGTCCCACGTGCCACCGTGGTGTGAGTCGATCGTCGGCGTGAAAGATGAGCCAGTGCAGGGCAAAGAGGTTCCTCTGGAATGGACTGAGACATCTGGGGGACTCGTGGAATGGTGGTACGACCATGGAGTTCCTCTCGCCTTTCCTGTTGAGAGTGCCTCCTCTTGAGATGCGATGGGAACGCCGGGAATTCTTTCCCGTTAAACGCAGGGAAAGGATCCCTCCTCTCGAGCTACGAGGGGGAAACGGGGCTCCTCTGGATGTGGGCGGGACCATCGTGCTTCCTCTCGAGTTGAGACGGGTATGGCGGTGAACTTCTTGAGTTGCAGCAAGGGTGTGAAAGACCCTTTCGAAGTTCCAGAGGTTTGGTGTCATTAGTCTCCAGAGGCCTCATCGGAAATAGGCCTCATCTCGCCTGGTAGGGAGAACTTCCTGGATTTTCTCGAGTTGCGGCAGGTGTTCTCGAGTTACGACGGGGACCTCAGGGACCCGCCCTGGTGGCCTCCGGAGAGGCCAGTCCCCATGCGAGTTGCTAGGGGGCCTCTCGGGATTCCTCTCCCGTCGATACCGGGGCCAAAAACCTTGTGTGGAGTCAGGGCCGGAACCGAGGATTCCTCTCAGGGGCTGACATGGATCTTTGGGTACTTCTGGAGTCTCCCCAGTGGAGTCAGGCCTCGTCTCGAGTGGGGGCATGCACGTGCGCTTTCCTTCCAGGCTGTAGCAGCAATGTCACGCTTCCCGTCGCTTGGATCAAAGGATCTGTGGTTTTCCCTCGAGGCTTTCCCTCGAGGCTTTCCCACAGGGCTGTCCCACGTGCCACCGTGGTGTGAGTCGATCCTCGGCGTGAAAGATGAGCCAGTGCAGGGCAAAGAGCTTCCTCTGGAATGGACTGAGACATCTGGGGGACTCTTGGAATGGTGGTACGACCATGGAGTTCCTCTCGCCTTTCCTGTTGAGAGTGCCTCCTCTTGAGATGCGACGGGAACGCAGGGAATTCTTTCCCGTTGAAAGCAGGGAAAGGATCCCTCATCTCGAGCTACGAGGGGGAAACGGGGCTCCTTTGGATGTGGTCGGGACCATCGTGCTTCCTCTCGAGTGGAGACGGGTATGGTGGTGAACTTCTTGAGTTGCAGCAAGGGTGTGAAAGACCCTTTCGAAGTTCCAGAGGTTAGGTGTCATTAGTCTCCAAACGCCTCATCGGAAATAGGCCTCATCTCGCCTGGAAGGGAGAACTTCCTGGATTTTCTCGAGTTGCGGCAGGTGTTCTCGAGTTACGACGGGGACCTCAGGGACCGGCCCTGGTGGCCTCAGGAGAGGCCAGTCCCCATGCGAGTTGCTAGGGGGCCTCTCGGGATTCCTCTCCCGTCGATACCGGGGCCAAAATGCTTCTGTGGAGTCAGGGCCGGAACCGAGGATTCCTCTCAGGGGCTGACATGGATCTTTGGGTACTTCTGGAGTCTCCCCAGGGGAGTCAGGCCTCGTCTCGAGTGGGGGCATGCACGTGCGCTTTCCTTCCAGGCTGTAGCAGCAATGTCACGCTTCCCGTCGCGTGGATCAAAGGATCTGTGGTTTTCCCTCGAGGCTTTCCCTCGAGGCTTTCCCACAGGGCTGTCCCACTTGCCACCGTGTTGTGAGTCGATCCTCGGCGTGAAAGATGAGCCAGTGCAGGGCAAAGAGGTTCCTCTGGAATGGACTGAGACATCTGGGGGACTCTTGGAATGGTGGTACGACCATGGAGTTCCTCTCGCCTTTCCTGTTGAGAGTGCCTCCTCTTGAGATGCGACGGGAACGCCGGGAATTCTTTCCCGTTGAAACCAGGGAAAGGATCCCTCATCTCGAGCTACGAGGGGGAAACGGGGCTCCTCTGGATGTGGGCGGGACCATCGTGCTTCCTCTCGAGTGGAGACGGGTATGGCGGTGAACTTCTTGAGTTGCAGCAAGGGTGTGAAAGACCCTTTCGAAGTTCCAGAGGTTTGGTGTCATTAGTCTCCAGAGGCCTCATCGGAAATAGGCCTCATCTCGCCTGGAAGGGAGAACTTCCTGGATTTTCTCGAGTTGCGGCAGGTGTTCTCGAGTTACGACGGGGACCTCAGAGACCCGCCCTGGTGGCCTCAGGAGAGGCCAGTCCCCATGCGAGTTGCTAGGGGGTCTCTCGGGATTCCTCTCCCGTCGATACCGGGGCCAAAAACTTGTGTGGAGTCAGGGCCGGAACCGAGGATTCTTCTCAGTGGCTGACATGGATCTTTGGGTACTTCTGGAGTCTCCCCAGGGGAGTCAGGCCTCGTCTCGAGTGGGGGCATGCATGTGCGCTTTCCTTCCAGGCTGTAGCAGCAATGTCATGCTTCCCGTCGCGTGGATCAAAGGATCTGTGGTTTTCCCTCGAGGCTTTCCCTCCAGACTTTCCCACAGGGCTGTCCCACGTGCCACCGTGTTGTGAGTCGATCCTCGGCGTGAAAGATGAGCCAGTGCAGGGCAAAGAGGTTCCTCTGAAATGGACTGAGACATCTGGGGGACTCTTGGAATGGTGGTACGACCATGGAGTTCCTCTCGCCTTTCCTGTTGAGAGTGCCTCCTCTTGAGATGCGACGGGAACGCCGGGAATTCTTTCCCGTTGAAAGCAGGGAAAGGATCCCTCATCTCGAGCTACGAGGGGGAAACGGGGCTCCTCTGGATGTGGGCGGGACCATCGTGCTTCCTCTCGAGTGAAGACGGGTATGGCGGTGAACTTCTTGAGTTGCACCAAGGGTGTGAAAGACCCTTTCGAAGTTCCAGAGGTTTGGTGTCATTAGTCTCCAGAGGCCTCATGGGAAATAGGCCTCATCTCGCCTGGAAGGGAGAACTTCCTGGATTTTCTCGAGTTGCGGCAGGTGTTCTCGAGTTACGACGGGGACCTCAGGGACCCGCCCTGGTGGCCTCAGGAGAGGCCAGTCCCCATGCGAGTTGCTAGGGGGCCTCTCGGGATTCCTCTCCCGTCGATACCGGGGCCAAAAACCTTGTGTGGAGTCAGGGCCGGAACCGAGGATTCCTCTCAGGGGCTGACATGGATCTTTGGGTACTTCTGGAGTCTCCCCAGTGGAGTCAGGCCTCGTCTCGAGTGGGGGCATGCACGTGCGCTTTCCTTCCAGGCTGTAGCAGCAATGTCACGCTTCCCGTCGCTTGGATCAAAGGATCTGTGGTTTTCCCTCGAGGCTTTCCCTCGAGGCTTTCCCACAGGGCTGTCCCACGTGCCACCGTGGTGTGAGTCGATCCTCGGCGTGAAAGATGAGCCAGTGCAGGGCAAAGAGCTTCCTCTGGAATGGACTGAGACATCTGGGGGACTCTTGGAATGGTGGTACGACCATGGAGTTCCTCTCGCCTTTCCTGTTGAGAGTGCCTCCTCTTGAGATGCGACGGGAACGCAGGGAATTCTTTCCCGTTGAAAGCAGGGAAAGGATCCCTCATCTCGAGCTACGAGGGGGAAACGGGGCTCCTTTGGATGTGGTCGGGACCATCGTGCTTCCTCTCGAGTGGAGACGGGTATGGTGGTGAACTTCTTGAGTTGCAGCAAGGGTGTGAAAGACCCTTTCGAAGTTCCAGAGGTTAGGTGTCATTAGTCTCCAGACGCCTCATCGGAAATAGGCCTCATCTCGCCTGGAAGGGAGAACTTCCTGGATTTTCTCGAGTTGCGGCAGGTGTTCTCGAGTTACGACGGGGACCTCAGGGACCGGCCCTGGTGGCCTCAGGAGAGGCCAGTCCCCATGCGAGTTGCTAGGGGGCCTCTCGGGATTCCTCTCCCTTCGATACCGGGGCCAAAATGCTTGTGTGGAGTCAGGGGCGGAACCGAGGATTCCTCTCAGGGGCTGACATGGATCTTTGGGTACTTCTGGAGTCTCCCCAGGGGAGTCAGGCCTCGTCTCGAGTGGGGGCATGCACGTGCGCTTTCCTTCCAGGCTGTAGCAGCAATGTCACGCTTCCCGTCGCGTGGATCAAAGGATCTGTGGTTTTCCCTCGAGGCTTTCCCTCGAGGCTTTCCCACAGGGCTGTCCCACGTGCCACCGTGTTGTGAGTCGATCCTCGGCGTGAAAGATGAGCCAGTGCAGGGCAAAGAGGTTCCTCTGGAATGGACTGAGACATCTGGGGGACTCTTGGAATGGTGGTACGACCATGGAGTTCCTCTCGCCTTTCCTGTTGAGAGTGCCTCCTCTTGAGATGCGACGGGAACGCCGGGAATTCTTTCCCGTTGAAAGCAGGGAAAGGATCCCTCATCTCGAGCTACGAGGGGGAAACGGGGCTCCTCTGGATGTGGGCGGGACCATCGTGCTTCCTCTCGAGTGGAGACGGGTATGTCGGTGAACTTCTTGAGTTGCAGCAAGGGTGTGAAAGACCCTTTCGAAGTTCCAGAGGTTTGGTGTCATTAGTCTCCAGAGGCCTCATCGGAAATAGGCCTCATCTCGCCTGGAAGGGAGAACTTCCTGGATTTTCTCGAGTTGCGGCAGGTGTTCTCGAGTTACGACGGGGACCTCAGAGACCCGCCCTGGTGGCCTCAGGAGAGGCCAGTCCCCATGCGAGTTGCTAGGGGGTCTCTCGGGATTCCTCTCCCGTCGATACCGGGGCCAAAAACTTGTGTGGAGTCAGGGCCGAAACCGAGGATTCTTCTCAGGGGCTGACATGGATCTTTGGGTACGTCTGGAGTCTCCCCAGGGGAGTCAGGCCTCGTCTCGAGTGGGGGCATGCATGTGCGCTTTCCTTCCAGGCTGTAGCAGCAATGTCATGCTTCCCGTCGCGTGGATCAAAGGATCTGTGGTTTTCCCTCGAGGCTTTCCCTCGAGGCTTTCCCACAGGGCTGTCCCACGTGCCACCGTGTTGTGAGTCGATCCTAGGCGTGAAAGATGTGCCAGTGCAGGGCAAAGAGTTTCCTCTGAAATGGACTGAGACATCTGGGGGACTCTTGGAATGGTGGTACGACCATGGAGTTCCTCTCGCCTTTCCTGTTGAGGGTGCCTCCTCTTGAGATGCGACGGGAACGCCGGGAATTCTTTCCCGTTGAAAGCAGGGAAAGGATCCCTCATCTCGAGCTACGAGGGGGAAACGCGGCTCCTCTGGATGTGGGCGGGACCATCGTGCTTCCTCTCGAGTGAGGACGGGTATGGCGGTGAACTTCTTGAGTTGCACCAAGGGTGTGAAAGACCCTTTCGAAGTTCCAGAGGTTTGGTGTCATTAGTCTCCAGAGGCCTCATCGGAAATAGGCCTCATCTCGCCTGGAAGGGAGAACTTCCTGGATTTTCTCGAGTTGCGGCAGGTGTTCTCGAGTTACGACGGGGACCTCAGGGACCCGCCCTGGTAACCTCAGCAGAGGCCAGTCCCCATGCGAGTTGCTAGGGGGCCTCTCGGGATTCCTCTCCCGTCGATACCGGGGCCAAAAACCTTGTGTGGAGTCAGGGCCGGAACCGAGGATTCCTCTCAGGGGCTGACATGGATCTTTGGGTACTTCTGGAGTCTCCCCAGTGGAGTCAGACCTCGTCTCGAGTGGGGGCATGCACGTGCGCTTTCCTTCCAGGCTATAGCAGCAATGTCACGCTTCCCGTCGCGTGGATCAAAGGATCTGTGGTTTTCCCTCGAGGCTTTCCCTCGAGGCATTCCCACAGGGCTGTCCCACGTGCCACCGTGGTGTGAGTCGATCCTCGGCGTGAAAGATGAGCCAGTGCAGGGCAAAGAGGTTCCTCAGGAATGGACTGAGACATCTGGGGGACTCTTGGAATGGTGGTACGACCATGGAGTTCCTCTCGCCTTTCCTGTTGAGAGTGCCTCCTCTTGAGATGCGACGGGAACGCCGGGAATTCTTTCCCGTTGAAAGCAGGGAAAGGATCCCTCATCTCGAGCACCGAGGGGAAAACGGGGCTCCTCTGGATGTGGGCGGGACCATCGTGCTTCCTCTCGAGTGGAGACGGGTATGGCGGAGAACTTCTTGAGTTGCAGCAAGGGTGTGAAAGACGCTTTCAAAGTTCCAGAGGTTAGGTGTCATTAGTCTCCAGACGCCTCATCGGAAATAGGCCTCATCTCGCCTGGAAGGGAGAACTTCCTGGATTTTCTCGAGTTGCGGCAGGTGTTCTAAAGTTACGACGGGGAACTCAGGGACCCGCCCTGGTGGCCTCAGGAGAGGCCAGTCCCCATGCGAGTTGCTAGGGGGCCTCTCGGGATTCCTCTCCCGTCGATACCGGGGCCAAAAACCTTGAGTGGAGTCAGGGCCGGAACCGAGGATTCCTCTCAGGGGCTGACATGGATCTTTGGGTACTTCTGGAGTCTCCCCAGGGGAGTCAGGCCTCGTCTCGAGTGGGGGCATGCACGTGCGCTTTCCTTCCAGACTGTAGCAGCAATGTCACTCTTCCCGTCACGTGCATCAAAGGATCTGTGGTTTTCCCTCGAGGCTTTCCCTCGAGGCTTTCCCACAGGGCTGTCCCACGTGCCACCGTGGTGTGAGTCGATCCTCGGCGTGAAAGATGAGCCAGTGCAGGGCAAAGAGTTTCCTCTGGAATGGACTGAGACATCTGGGGGACTCTTGGAATGGTGGTACGACCATGGAGTTCCTCTCGCCTTTCCTGTTGAGAGTGCCTCCTCTTGAGATGCGACGGGAACGCCGGGAATTCTTTCCCGTTGAAAGCAGGGAAAGGATCCCTCATCTCGAGCTACGAGGGGGAAACGGGGCTCCTCTGGATGTGGGCGGGACCATCGTGCTTCCTCTCGAGTGGAGACGGGTATGGCGGTGAACTTCTTGAGTTGCAGCAAGGGTGTGAAAGACCCTTTCGAAGTTCCAGAGGTTAGGTGTCATTAGTCTCCAGAGGCCTCATCGGAAATAGGCCTCATCTCGCCTGGAAGGGAGAACTTCCTGGATTTTCTCGAGTTGCGGCAGGTGTTCTCGAGTTACGACGGGGACCTCAGGGACCCGCCCTGGTGGCCTCAGGAGAGGCCAGTCCCCATGCGAGTTGCTAGGGGGCCTCTCGGGATTCCTCTCCCGTCGATACCGGCGCCAAAAACCTTGTGTGGAGTCAGGGCCGGAACCGAGGATTCCTCTCAGGGGCTGACATGGATCTTTGGGTACTTCTGGAGTCTCCCCAGGGGAGTCAGGCCTTGTCTCCAGTGGGGGCATGCACGTCCACTTTCCTTCCAGGCTGTAGCAGCAATGTCACGCTTCCCGTCGCGTGGATCAAAGGATCTGTGGTTTTCCCTCGAGGCTTTCCCACAGGGCTGTCCCACGTGCCACCGTGGTGTGAGTCGATCCTCGGCGTGAAAGATGAGCCAGTGCAGGGCAAAGAGGTTCCTCTGGAATGGATTGAGACCTCTGGGGGACTCTTGGAATGGTGGTACGACCATGGAGTTCCTCTCGCCTTTCCTGTTGAGAGTGCCTCCTCTTGAGATGCGACGGGAACGCCGGGAATTCCTTCCCGTTTAAAGCAGGGAAAGGATCCCTCATCTCGAGCTACGAGGGGGAAACGGGGCTCCTCTGGATGTGGGCCGGACCATCGTGCTTCCTCTCTAGTGGAGACGGGTATGGTGGTGAACTTCTTGAGTTGCAGCAAGGCTGTGAAAGACCCTTTCGAAGTTCCAGAGGTAAGGTGTCATTAGTCTCCAGACGCCTCATCGGAAATAGGCCTCATTTCGCCTGGAAGGGAGAACTTCCTGGATTTTCTCGAGTTGCGGCAGGTGTTCTCGAGTTACGACGGGGACCTCAGGGACCTGCCCTGGTGGCCTCAGGAGAGGCCAGTCCCCATGCGAGTTGCTAGGGGGCCTCTCGGGATTCCTCTCCCGTCGATACCGGGGCCCACAACCTTGTGTGGAGTCAGGGCCGGAACCGAGGATTCCTCTCAGGGGCTGACATGGATCTTTGGGTACTTCTGGAGTCTCCCCAGGGGAGTCAGGCCTCGTCTCGAGTGGAGGCATGCACGTGCACTTTCCTTCCAGGCTGTAGCAGCAATGTCACGCTTCCCGTCGCGTGGATCAAAGGATCTGTGGTTTTCCCTCGAGGCTTTCCCACAGGGCAGTCCCACGTGCCACCGTGGTGTGAGTCGATCCTCGGCGTGAAAGATGAGCCAGTGCAGGGCAAAGAGGTTCCTCTGGAATGGACTGAGACATCTGGGGGACTCTTGGAATGGTGGTACGACCATGGAGTTCCTCTCGCCTTTCTGTTGAGAGTGCCTCCTCTTGAGATGCGACGGGAACGCCGGGAATTCTTTCCCGTTGAAAGCAGGGAAAGGATCCCTCATCTCGAGCTACGAGGGGGAAACGGGGCTCCTCTGGATGTGGGCGGGACCATCGTGCTTCCTCTCGAGTGGAGACGGGTATGGCGGTGAACTTCTTGAGTTGCACCAAGGGTGTGAAAGACCCTTTCGAAGTTCCAGAGGTTTGGTGTCATTAGTCTCCAGAGGCCTCATCGGAAATAGGCCTCATCTCCCCTGCAAGGGAGAACTTCCTGGATTTTCTCGAGTTGCGGCAGGTGTTCTCGAGTTACGACGGGGACCTCAGGGACCCGCCCTGGTGGCCTCAGGAGAGGCCAGTCCCGATGCGAGTTGCTAGGGGGCCTCTCGGGATTCCTCTCCTGTCGATACCGGGGCCAAAAACCTTGTGTGGAGTCAGGGCCGGAACCGAGGATTCCTCTCAGGGGCTGACATGGATCTTTGGGTACTTCTGGAGTCTCCCCAGTGGAGTCAGACCTCGTCTCGAGTGGGGGCATGCACGTGCGCTTTCCTTCCATGCTGTAGCAGCAATGTCACGCTTCCCGTCGCGTGGATCAAAGGATCTGTGGTTTTCCCTCGAGGCTTTCCCTCGAGGCTTTCCCACAGGGCTGTCCCACGTGCCACCGTGGTGTGAGTCGATCCTCGGCGTGAAAGATGAGCCAGTGCAGGGCAAAGAGCTTCCTCTGGAATGGACTGAGACATCTGGGGGACTCTTGGAATGGTGGTACGACCATGGAGTTCCTCTCGCCTTTCCTGTTGAGAGTGCCTCCTCTTGAGATGCGACGGGAATGCCGGGAATTCTTTCCCGTTGAAAGCAGGGAAAGGATCCCTCATCTCGAGCACCGAGGGGAAAACGGGACTCCTCTGCATGTGGGCGGGACCATCGTGCTTCCTCTCGAGTGGAGACGGGTATGGCGGAGAACTTCTTGAGTTGCAGCAAGGGTGTGAAAGACCCTTTCAAAGTTCCAGAGGTTAGGTGTCATTAGTCTCCAGACGCCTCATCGGAAATAGGCCTCATCTCGCCTGGAAGGGAGAACTTCCTGGATTTTCTCGAGTTGCGGCAGGTGTTCTTAAGTTACGACGGGGAACACAGGGACCCGCCCTGGTGGCCTCAGGAGAGGCCAGTCCCCATGCGAGTTGCTAGGGGGCCTCTCGGGATTCCTCTCCCGTCGATACCGGGGCCAAAAAGCTTGTGTGGAGTCAGGGCCGGAACCGAGGATTCCTCTCAGGGGCTGACATGGATCTTTGGGTATTTCTGGAGTCTCCCCAGGGGAGTCAGGCCTCGTCTCGAGTGGGGGCATGCACGTGCGCTTTCCTTCCAGGCTGTAGCAGCAATGTCACGCTTCCCGTCACGTGGATCAAAGGATCTGTGGTTTTCCCTCGAGGCTTTCCCTCGAGGCTTTCCCACAGGGCTGTCCCACGTGCCACCGTGGTGTGAGTCGATCCTCGGCGTGAAAGATGAGCCAGTGCAGGGCAAAGAGTTTCCTCTGGAATGGACTGAGACATCTGGGGGACTCTTGGAATGGTGGTACGACCATGGAGTTCCTCTCGCCTTTCCTGTTGAGAGTGCCTCCTCTTGATATGCGACGGGAACGCCGGGAATTCTTTCCCGTTGAAAGCAGGGAAAGGATCCCTCATCTCGAGCTACGAGGGGGAAACGGGGCTCCTCTGGATGTGGGCGGGACCATCGTGCTTCCTCTCGAGTGGAGACGGGTATGGCGGTGAACTTCTTGAGTTGCAGCAAGGGTGTGAAAGACCCTTTCGAAGTTCCAGAGGTTAGGTGTCATTAGTCTCCAGACGCCTCATCGGAAATAGGCCTCATCTCGCCTGGAAGGGAGAACTTCCTGGATTTTCTCGAGTTGCGGCAGGTGTTCTCGAGTTACGACGGGGACCTCAGGGACCCGTCCTGGTGGCCTCAGGAGAGGCCAGTCCCCATGCGAGTTGCTAGGGGGCCTCTCGGGATTCCTCTCCCGTCGATACCGGGGCCAAAAACCTTGTGTGGAGTCAGGGCCGGAACCGAGGATTCCTCTCAGGGGCTGACATGGATCTTTGGGTACTTCTGGAGTCTCCCCAGGGGAGTCAGGCCTCGTCTCCAGTGGGGGCATGCACGTGCACTTTCCTTCCTGGCTGTAGCAGCAATGTCACGCTTCCCGTCGCGTGGATCAAAGGATCTGTGGTTTTCCCTCGAGGCTTTCCCACAGGGCTGTCCCACGTGCCACCGTGGTGTGAGTCGATCCTCGGCGTGAAAAATGAGCCAGTGCAGGGCAAACAGGTTCCTCTGGAATGGACTGAGACATCTGGGGGACTCTTGGAATGGTGGTACGACCATGGAGTTCCTCTCGCCTTTCCTGTTGAGAGTGCCTCCTCTTGAGATCCGACGGGAACGCCGGGAATTCTTTCCCGTTGAAAGCAGGGAAAGGATCCCTCATCTCGAGCTACGAGGGGGAAACGGGGCTCCTCTGGATGTGGGCGGGACCATCGTGCTTCCTCTCGAGTGGAGACGGGTATGGCGGTGAACTTCTTGAGTTGCAGCAAGGGTGTGAAAGAACCTTTCGAAGTTCCAGAGGTTAGGTGTCATTAGTCTCCAGAGGCCTCATCGGAAATAGGCCTCATCTCGCCTGGAAGGGAGAACTTCCTGGATTTTCTCGAGTTTCGGCAGGTGTTCTCGAGTTACGACGGGGACCTCAGGGACCCGCCCTGGTGGCCTCAGGAAAGGCCAGTCCCTAGGCGAGTTGCTAGGGGGCCTATCGGGATTCCTCTCCCGTTGATACCGGGGCCAAAAACCTTGTGTGGAGTCAGGGCCGGAACCGAGGATTCCTCTCAGGGGCTGACATGGATCTTTGGGTACTTCTGGAGTCTCCCCAGGGGAGTCAGGCCTCGTCTCGAGTGGGGGCATGCACGTGCGCTTTCCTTCCAGGCTGTAGCAGCAATGTCACGCTTCCCGTCGCGTGGATCAAAGGATCTGTGGTTTTCCCTCGAGGCTTTCCCACAGGGCTGTCCCACGTGCCACCGTGGTGTGAGTCGATCCTCGGCGTGAAAGATGAGCCAGTGCAGGGCAAAGAGGTTCCTCTGGAATGGACTGAGACATCTGGGGGACTCTTGGAATGGTGGTACGACCATGGAGTTCCTCTCGCCTTTCCTGTTGAGAGTGCCTCCTCTTGAGATGCGACGGGAACGCCGGGAATTTTTTGCCGTTGAAAGCAGGGAAAGGATCCCTCATCTCGAGGTACGAGGGGAAACGAGGTTCCTCTGGATGTGGGCGGGACCATCGTGCTTTCTCTCGAGTGGAGACGGGTATGGCGGTGAACTTCTTGAGTTGCAGCAAGGGTGTGAAAGACCCTTTCGAAGTTCCAGAGGTTAGGTGTCATTAGTCTCCAGACGCCTCATCGGAAATAGGCCTCATCTCGCCTGGAAGGGAGAACTTCCTTGATTTTCTCGAGTTGCGGCAGGTGTTCTCGAGTTACGACGGGGACCTCAGGGACCCGCCCTGTTGGCCTCAGGAGAGGCCAGTCCCTATGCGTGTTGCTAGGCGGCCCCTCGGGATTCCTCTCCCGTCGATACCGGGGCCAAAAACCTTGTGTGGAGTCAGGGCCGGAACCGAGGATTCCTCTCAGGGACTGATATGGATCTTTGGGTACTTCTGGAGTCTCGCCAGGGGAGACAGGTCTCGTCTCGTGTGGGGGCATGCACGTGCACTTTCCTTCCAGGCTGTAGCAGCAATGTCACGCTTCCCGTCGCGTGGATCAAAGGATCTGCGGTTTTCCCTCGAGGCTTTCCCTCGAGGCTTTCCCACAGGGCTGTCCCACGTGACACCGTGGTGTGAGTCGATTCTCGGCGTGAAAAATGAGCCAGTGCAGGGCAAAGAGGTTCCTCTGGAATGGACTGAGACATCTGGGGGACTCTTGGAATGGTGGTACGACCATGGAGTTCCTCTCGCCTTTCCTGTTGAGAGTGCCTCCTCTTGAGATGCGACGGGAATGCCGGGAATTCTTTCCCGTTGAAAGCAGGGAAAGGATCCCTCATCTCGAGCTACGAGGGGGAAACGGGGCTCCTCTGGATGTGGGCGGGACCATCGTGCTTCCTCTCGAGTGGAGACGGGTATGGCGGTGAACTTCTTGAGTTGCAGCAAGGGTGTGAAAGACCCTTTCGAAGTTCCAGAGGTTAGGTGTCATTAGTCTCCAGAGGCCTCATCGGAAATAGGCCTCATCTCGCCTGGAAGGGAGAACTTCCTGGATTTTCTCGAGTTGCGGCAGGTGTTCTCGAGTTTCGACGGGAACCTCAGGGACCCGCCCTGGTGGCCTCAGGAGAGGCCAGTCCCCATGCGAGTTGCTAGGGGGCCTCTCGGGATTCCTCTCCCGTCGATACCGGGGCCAAAAAGCTTGTGTGGAGTCAGGGCCGGAACCGAGGATTCCTCTCAGGGGCTGACATGGATCTTTGGGTACTTCTGGAGTCTCCCCAGTGGAGTCAGGCCTCGTCTCGAGTGGGGGCATGCACGTGCACTTTCCTTTCAGGCTGTAGCAGCAATGTCACGCTTCCCGTCACGTGGATCAAAGGATCTGTGGTTTTCCCTCGAGGCTTTCCCTCGAGGCTTTCCCACAGGGCTGTCCCACGTGCCACTGTGGTGTGAGTCGATCCTCGGCGTGAAAGATGAGCCAGTGCAGGGCAAAGAGGTTCCTCTGGAATGGACTGAGACATCTGGGGGACTCTTGGAATGGTGGTACGACCATGGAGTTCCTCTCGCCTTTCCTGTTGAGAGTGCCTCCTCTTGAGATGCGACGGGAACGCCGGGAATTCTTTCCCGTTGAAAGCAGGGAAAGGATCCCTCATCTAGAGCTACGAGGGGGAAACGGGGCTCCTCTGGATGTGGGCGGGACCATCGTGCTTCCTCTCTAGTGGAGACGGGTATGGCGGTGAACTTCTTGAGTTGCAGCAAGGGTGTGAAAGACCCTTTCGAAGTTCCAGAGGTTAGGTGTCATTAGTCTCCAGAGGCCTCATCGGAAATAGGCCTCATCTCGCCTGGAAGGGAGAACTTCCTGGATTTTCTCGAGTTGTGGCAGGTGTTCTCGAGTAACGACGGGGACCTCAGGGACCGGCCCTGGTGGCCTCAGGAGAGGCCAGTCCCCATGCGAGTTGCTAGGGGGCCTCTCGGGATTCCTCTCCCGTCGATACCGGGGCCAAAAAGCTTGTGTGGAGTCAGGGCCGGAACCGAGGATTCCTCTCAGGGGCTGACATGGATCTTTGGGTACTTCTGGAGTCTCCCCAGGGGAGTCAGGCCTCGTCTCGAGTGGGGGCATGCACGTGCGCTTTCCTTCCAGGCTGTAGCAGCAATGTCACGCTTCCCGTCGCGTGGATCAAAGGATCTGTGGTTTTCCCTCGAGGCTTTCCCTCGAGGCTTTCCCACAGGGCTGTCCCACGTGCCACCGTGGTGTGAGTCGATCCTCAGCGTGAAAGATGAGCCAGTGCAGGGCAAAGAGGTTCCTCTGGAATGGACTGAGACATCTGGGGGACTCTTGGAATGGTGGTACGACCATGGAGTTCCTCTCGCCTTTCCTGTTGAGAGTGCCTCCTCTTGAGATGCGACGGGAACGCCGGGAATTCTTTCCCGTTGAAACCAGGGAAAGGATCCCTCATCTCGAGCTACGAGGGGGAAACGGGGCTCCTCTGGATGTGGGCCGGACCATCGTGCTTCCTCTCGAGTGGAGACGGGTATGGCGGTGAACTTCTTGAGTTGCACCAAGGGTGTGAAAGACCCTTTCGAAGTTCCAGAGGTTAGGTGTCATTAGTCTCCAGACGCCTCATCGGAAACAGGCCTCATCTCGCCTGGAAGGGAGAACTTCCTGGATTTTCTCGAGTTGCGGCAGGTGTTCTCGAGTTACGACGGGGACCTCAGGGACCCGCCCTGGTGGCCTCAGGAGAGGCCAGTCCCCATGCGAGTTGCTAGGGGGCCTCTCGGGATTCCTCTCCCGTCGATACCGGGGCCAAAAACCTTGTGTGGAGTCAGGGCCGGAACCGAGGATTCCTCTCAGGGGCTGACATGGATCTTTGGGTACTTCTGGAGTCTCCCCAGGGGAGTCAGGCCTCGTCTCCAGTGGGGGCATGCACGTGCACTTTCCTTCCAGGCTGTAGCAGCAATGTCACGCTTCCCGTCGCGTGGATCAAAGGATCTGTGGTTTTCCCTAGAGGCTTTCCCACAGGGCTGTCCCACGTGCCACCGTGGTGTGAGTCGATCCTCGGCGTGAAAGATGAGCCAGTGCAGGGCAAAGAGGTTCCTCTGGAATGGACTGAGACATCTGGGGGACTCTTGGAATGGTGGTACGACCATGGAGTTCCTCTCGCCTTTCCTGTTGAGAGTGCCTCCTCTTGAGATGCGACGGGAACGCCGGGAATTCCTTCCCGTTGAAAGCAGGGAAAGGATCCCTCATCTCGAGCTACGAGGGGGAAACGGGGCTCCTCTGGATGTGGGCGGGACCATCGTGCTTCCTCTCGAGTGGAGACGGGTATGGCGGTGAACTTCTTGAGTTGCAGCAAGGGTGTGAAAGACCCTTTCGAAGTTCCAGAGGTTAGGTGTCATTAGTCTCCAGAGGCCTCATCGGAAATAGGCCTCATCTCGCCTGGAAGGGAGAACTTCCTGGATTTTCTCGAGTTGCGGCAGGTGTTCTCGAGTTACGACGGGGACCTCAGGGACCCGCCCTGGTGGCCTCAGGAGAGGCCAGTCCCTAGGCGAGTTGCTAGGGGGCCTCTCGGATTCCTCTCCCGTTGATACCGGGGCCAAAAACCTTGTGTGGAGTCAGGGCCGGAACCGAGGATTCCTCTCAGGGGCTGACATGGATCTTTGGGTACTTCTGGAGTCTCCCCAGGGGAGTCAGGCCTCGTCTCGAGTGGGGGCATGCACGTGCGCTTTCCTTCCAGGCTGTAGCAGCAATGTCACGCTTCCCGTCGCGTGGATCAAAGGATCTGTGGTTTTCCCTCGAGGCTTTCCCTCGAGGCTTTCCCACAGGGCTGTCCCACGTGCCACCGTGGTGTGAGTCAATCCTGGGCGTGAAAGATGAGCCAGTGCAGGGCAAAGAGGTTCCTCTGGAATGGACTGAGACATCTGGGGGACTCTTGGAATGGTGGTACGACCATGGAGTTCCTCTCGCCTTTCCTGTTGAGAGTGCCTCCTCTTGAGATGCGACGGGAACGCCGGGAATTCTTTCCCGTTTAAAGCAGGGAAAGGATCCCTCATCTCGAGCTACGAGGGGGAAACGGGGCTCCTCTGGATGTGGGCCGGACCATCGTGCTTCCTCTCTAGTGGAGACGGGTATGGTGGTGAACTTCTTGAGTTGCAGCAAGGCTGTGAAAGACCCTTTCGAAGTTCCAGAGGTAAGGTGTCATTAGTCTCCAGACGCCTCATCGGAAATAGGCCTCATTTCGCCTGGAAGGGAGAACTTCCTGGATTTTCTCGAGTTGCGGCAGGTGTTCTCGAGTTACGACGGGGACCTCAGGGACCTGCCCTGGTGGCCTCAGGAGAGGCCAGTCCCCATGCGAGTTGCTAGGGGGCCTCTCGGGATTCCTCTCCCGTCGATACCGGGGCCAAAAACCTTGTGTGGAGTCAGGGCCGGAACCGAGGATTCCTCTCAGGGGCTGACATGGATCTTTGGGTACTTCTGGAGTCTCCCCAGGGGAGTCAGGCCTCGTCTCGAGTGGAGGCATGCACGTGCACTTTCCTTCCAGGCTGTAGCAGCAATGTCACGCTTCCCGTCGCGTGGATCAAAGGATCTGTGGTTTTCCCTCGAGGCTTTCCCACAGGGCAGTCCCACGTGCCACCGTGGTGTGAGTCGATCCTCGGCGTGAAAGATGAGCCAGTGCAGGGCAAAGAGGTTCCTCTGGAATGGACTGAGACATCTGGGGGACTCTTGGAATGGTGGTACGACCATGGAGTTCCTCTCGCCTTTCTGTTGAGAGTGCCTCCTCTTGAGATGCGACGGGAACGCCGGGAATTCTTTCCCGTTGAAAGCAGGGAAAGGATCCCTCATCTCGAGCTACGAGGGGGAAACGGGGCTCCTCTGGATGTGGGCGGGACCATCGTGCTTCCTCTCGAGTGGAGACGGGTATGGCGGTGAACTTCTTGAGTTGCACCAAGGGTGTGAAAGACCCTTTCGAAGTTCCAGAGGTTTGGTGTCATTAGTCTCCAGAGGCCTCATCGGAAATAGGCCTCATCTCCCCTGCAAGGGAGAACTTCCTGGATTTTCTCGAGTTGCGGCAGGTGTTCTCGAGTTACGACGGGGACCTCAGGGACCCGCCCTGGTGGCCTCAGGAGAGGCCAGTCCCGATGCGAGTTGCTAGGGGGCCTCTCGGGATTCCTCTCCTGTCGATACCGGGGCCAAAAACCTTGTGTGGAGTCAGGGCCGGAACCGAGGATTCCTCTCAGGGGCTGACATGGATCTTTGGGTACTTCTGGAGTCTCCCCAGTGGAGTCAGACCTCGTCTCGAGTGGGGGCATGCACGTGCGCTTTCCTTCCATGCTGTAGCAGCAATGTCACGCTTCCCGTCGCGTGGATCAAAGGATCTGTGGTTTTCCCTCGAGGCTTTCCCTCGAGGCTTTCCCACAGGGCTGTCCCACGTGCCACCGTGGTGTGAGTCGATCCTCGGCGTGAAAGATGAGCCAGTGCAGGGCAAAGAGCTTCCTCTGGAATGGACTGAGACATCTGGGGGACTCTTGGAATGGTGGTACGACCATGGAGTTCCTCTCGCCTTTCCTGTTGAGAGTGCCTCCTCTTGAGATGCGACGGGAATGCCGGGAATTCTTTCCCGTTGAAAGCAGGGAAAGGATCCCTCATCTCGAGCACCGAGGGGAAAACGGGACTCCTCTGGATGTGGGCGGGACCATCGTGCTTCCTCTCGAGTGGAGACGGGTATGGCGGAGAACTTCTTGAGTTGCAGCAAGGGTGTGAAAGACCCTTTCAAAGTTCCAGAGGTTAGGTGTCATTAGTCTCCAGACGCCTCATCGGAAATAGGCCTCATCTCGCCTGGAAGGGAGAACTTCCTGGATTTTCTCGAGTTGCGGCAGGTGTTCTTAAGTTACGACGGGGAACACAGGGACCCGCCCTGGTGGCCTCAGGAGAGGCCAGTCCCCATGCGAGTTGCTAGGGGGCCTCTCGGGATTCCTCTCCCGTCGATACCGGGGCCAAAAAGCTTGTGTGGAGTCAGGGCCGGAACCGAGGATTCCTCTCAGGGGCTGACATGGATCTTTGGGTATTTCTGGAGTCTCCCCGGGGGAGTCAGGCCTCGTCTCGAGTGGGGGCATGCACGTGCGCTTTCCTTCCAGGCTGTAGCAGCAATGTCACGCTTCCCGTCACATGGATCAAAGGATCTGTGGTTTTCCCTCGAGGCTTTCCCTCGAGGCTTTCCCACAGGGCTGTCCCACGTGCCACCGTGGTGTGAGTCGATCCTCGGCGTGAAAGATGAGCCAGTGCAGGGCAAAGAGTTTCCTCTGGAATGGACTGAGACATCTGGGGGACTCTTGGAATGGTGGTACGACCATGGAGTTCCTCTCGCCTTTTCTGTTGAGAGTGCCTCCTCTTGATATGCGACGGGAACGCCGGTAATTCTTTCCCGTTGAAAGCAGGGAAAGGATCCCTCATCTCGAGCTACGAGGGGGAAACGGGGCTCCTCTGGATGTGGGCGGGACCATCGTGCTTCCTCTCGAGTGGAGACGGGTATGGCGGTGAACTTCTTGAGTTGCAGCAAGGGTGTGAAAGACCCTTTCGAAGTTCCAGAGGTTAGGTGTCATTAGTCTCCAGACGCCTCATCGGAAATAGGCCTCATCTCGCCTGGAAGGGAGAACTTCCTGGATTTTCTCGAGTTGCGGCAGGTGTTCTCGAGTTACGACGGGGACCTCAGGGACCCGTCCTGGTGGCCTCAGGAGAGGCCAGTCCCCATGCGAGTTGCTAGGGGGCCTCTCGGGATTCCTCTCCCGTCGATACCGGGGCCAAAAACCTTGTGTGGAGTCAGGGCCGGAACCGAGGATTCCTCTCAGGGGCTGACATGGATCTTTGGGTACTTCTGGAGTCTCCCCAGGGGAGTCAGGCCTCGTCTCCAGTGGGGGCATGCACGTGCACTTTCCTTCCTGGCTGTAGCAGCAATGTCACGCTTCCCGTCGCGTGGATCAAAGGATCTGTGGTTTTCCCTCGAGGCTTTCCCACAGGGCTGTCCCACGTGCCACCGTGGTGTGAGTCGATCCTCGGCGTGAAAGATGAGCCAGTGCAGGGCAAAGAGGTTCCTCTGGAATGGACTGAGACATCTGGGGGACTCTTGGAATGGTGGTACGACCATGGAGTTCCTCTCGCCTTTCCTGTTGAGAGTGCCTCCTCTTGAGATGCGACGGGAACGCCGGGAATTCTTTCCCGTTGAAAGCAGGGAAAGGATCCCTCATCTCGAGCTACGAGGGGGAAACGGGGCTCCTCTGGATGTGGGCGGGACCATCGTGCTTCCTCTCGAGTGGAGACGGGTATGGCGGTGAACTTCTTGAGTTGCAGCAAGGGTGTGAAAGAACCTTTCGAAGTTCCAGAGGTTAGGTGTCATTAGTCTCCAGAGGCCTCATCGGAAATAGGCCTCATCTCGCCTGGAAGGGAGAACTTCCTGGATTTTCTCGAGTTGCGGCAGGTGTTCTCGAGTTACGACGGGGACCTCAGGGACCCGCCCTGGTGGCCTCAGGAAAGGCCAGTCCCTAGGCGAGTTGCTAGGGGGCCTATCGGGATTCCTCTCCCGTTGATACCGGGGCCAAAAACCTTGTGTGGAGTCAGGGCCGGAACCGAGGATTCCTCTCAGGGGCTGACATGGATCTTTGGGTACTTCTGGAGTCTCCCCAGGGGAGTCAGGCCTCGTCTCGAGTGGGGGCATGCACGTGCGCTTTCCTTCCAGGCTGTAGCAGCAATGTCACGCTTCCCGTCGCGTGGATCAAAGGATCTGTGGTTTTCCCTCGAGGCTTTCCCACAGGGCTGTCCCACGTGCCACCGTGGTGTGAGTCGATCCTCGGCGTGAAAGATGAGCCAGTGCAGGGCAAAGAGGTTCCTCTGGAATGGACTGAGACATCTGGGGGACTCTTGGAATGGTGGTACGACCATGGAGTTCCTCTCGCCTTTCCTGTTGAGAGTGCCTCCTCTTGAGATGCGACGGGAACGCCGGGAATTTTTTGCCGTTGAAAGCAGGGAAAGGATCCCTCATCTCGAGGTACGAGGGGAAACGAGGTTCCTCTGGATGTGGGCGGGACCATCGTGCTTTCTCTCGAGTGGAGACGGGTATGGCGGTGAACTTCTTGAGTTGCAGCAAGGGTGTGAAAGACCCTTTCGAAGTTCCAGAGGTTAGGTGTCATTAGTCTCCAGACGCCTCATCGGAAATAGGCCTCATCTCGCCTGGAAGGGAGAACTTCCTTGATTTTCTCGAGTTGCGGCAGGTGTTCTCGAGTTACGACGGGGACCTCAGGGACCCGCCCTGTTGGCCTCAGGAGAGGCCAGTCCCTATGCGTGTTGCTAGGCGGCCCCTCGGGATTCCTCTCCCGTCGATACCGGGGCCAAAAACCTTGTGTGGAGTCAGGGCCGGAACCGAGGATTCCTCTCAGGGACTGATATGGATCTTTGGGTACTTCTGGAGTCTCGCCAGGGGAGACAGGTCTCGTCTCGTGTGGGGGCATGCACGTGCACTTTCCTTCCAGGCTGTAGCAGCAATGTCACGCTTCCCGTCGCGTGGATCAAAGGATCTGCGGTTTTCCCTCGAGGCTTTCCCTCGAGGCTTTCCCACAGGGCTGTCCCACGTGACACCGTGGTGTGAGTCGATTCTCGGCGTGAAAAATGAGCCAGTGCAGGGCAAAGAGGTTCCTCTGGAATGGACTGAGACATCTGGGGGACTCTTGGAATGGTGGTACGACCATGGAGTTCCTCTCGCCTTTCCTGTTGAGAGTGCCTCCTCTTGAGATGCGACGGGAATGCCGGGAATTCTTTCCCGTTGAAAGCAGGGAAAGGATCCCTCATCTCGAGCTACGAGGGGGAAACGGGGCTCCTCTGGATGTGGGCGGGACCATCGTGCTTCCTCTCGAGTGGAGACGGGTATGGCGGTGAACTTCTTGAGTTGCAGCAAGGGTGTGAAAGACCCTTTCGAAGTTCCAGAGGTTAGGTGTCATTAGTCTCCAGAGGCCTCATCGGAAATAGGCCTCATCTCGCCTGGAAGGGAGAACTTCCTGGATTTTCTCGAGTTGCGGCAGGTGTTCTCGAGTTTCGACGGGGACCTCAGGGACCCGCCCTGGTGGCCTCAGGAGAGGCCAGTCCCCATGCGAGTTGCTAGGGGGCCTCTCGGGATTCCTCTCCCGTCGATACCGGGGCCAAAAAGCTTGTGTGGAGTCAGGGCCGGAACCGAGGATTCCTCTCAGGGGCTGACATGGATCTTTGGGTACTTCTGGAGTCTCCCCAGTGGAGTCAGGCCTCGTCTCGAGTGGGGGCATGCACGTGCACTTTCCTTTCAGGCTGTAGCAGCAATGTCACGCTTCCCGTCACGTGGATCAAAGGATCTGTGGTTTTCCCTCGAGGCTTTCCCTCGAGGCTTTCCCACAGGGCTGTCCCACGTGCCACTGTGGTGTGAGTCGATCCTCGGCGTGAAAGATGAGCCAGTGCAGGGCAAAGAGGTTCCTCTGGAATGGACTGAGACATCTGGGGGACTCTTGGAATGGTGGTACGACCATGGAGTTCCTCTCGCCTTTCCTGTTGAGAGTGCCTCCTCTTGAGATGCGACGGGAACGCCGGGAATTCTTTCCCGTTGAAAGCAGGGAAAGGATCCCTCATCTAGAGCTACGAGGGGGAAACGGGGCTCCTCTGGATGTGGGCGGGACCATCGTGCTTCCTCTCTAGTGGAGACGGGTATGGCGGTGAACTTCTTGAGTTGCAGCAAGGGTGTGAAAGACCCTTTCGAAGTTCCAGAGGTTAGGTGTCATTAGTCTCCAGAGGCCTCATCGGAAATAGGCCTCATCTCGCCTGGAAGGGAGAACTTCCTGGATTTTCTCGAGTTGTGGCAGGTGTTCTCGAGTAACGACGGGGACCTCAGGGACCGGCCCTGGTGGCCTCAGGAGAGGCCAGTCCCCATGCGAGTTGCTAGGGGGCCTCTCGGGATTCCTCTCCCGTCGATACCGGGGCCAAAAAGCTTGTGTGGAGTCAGGGCCGGAACCGAGGATTCCTCTCAGGGGCTGACATGGATCTTTGGGTACTTCTGGAGTCTCCCCAGGGGAGTCAGGCCTCGTCTCGAGTGGGGGCATGCACGTGCGCTTTCCGTCCAGGCTGTAGCAGCAATGTCACGCTTCCCGTCGCGTGGATCAAAGGATCTGTGGTTTTCCCTCGAGGCTTTCCCTCGAGGCTTTCCCACAGGGCTGTCCCACGTGCCACCGTGGTGTGAGTCGATCCTCAGCGTGAAAGATGAGCCAGTGCAGGGCAAAGAGGTTCCTCTGGAATGGACTGAGACATCTGGGGGACTCTTGGAATGGTGGTACGACCATGGAGTTCCTCTCGCCTTTCCTGTTGAGAGTGCCTCCTCTTGAGATGCGACGGGAACGCCGGGAATTCTTTCCCGTTGAAACCAGGGAAAGGATCCCTCATCTCGAGCTACGAGGGGGAAACGGGGCTCCTCTGGATGTGGGCCGGACCATCGTGCTTCCTCTCGAGTGGAGACGGGTATGGCGGTGAACTTCTTGAGTTGCACCAAGGGTGTGAAAGACCCTTTCGAAGTTCCAGAGGTTAGGTGTCATTAGTCTCCAGACGCCTCATCGGAAACAGGCCTCATCTCGCCTGGAAGGGAGAACTTCCTGGATTTTCTCGAGTTGCGGCAGGTGTTCTCGAGTTACGACGGGGACCTCAGGGACCCGCCCTGGTGGCCTCAGGAGAGGCCAGTCCCCATGCGAGTTGCTAGGGGGCCTCTCGGGATTCCTCTCCCGTCGATACCGGGGCCAAAAACCTTGTGTGGAGTCAGGGCCGGAACCGAGGATTCCTCTCAGGGGCTGACATGGATCTTTGGGTACTTCTGGAGTCTCCCCAGGGGAGTCAGGCCTCGTCTCCAGTGGGGGCATGCACGTGCACTTTCCTTCCAGGCTGTAGCAGCAATGTCACGCTTCCCGTCGCGTGGATCAAAGGATCTGTGGTTTTCCCTAGAGGCTTTCCCACAGGGCTGTCCCACGTGCCACCGTGGTGTGAGTCGATCCTCGGCGTGAAAGATGAGCCAGTGCAGGGCAAAGAGGTTCCTCTGGAATGGACTGAGACATCTGGGGGACTCTTGGAATGGTGGTACGACCATGGAGTTCCTCTCGCCTTTCCTGTTGAGAGTGCCTCCTCTTGAGATGCGACGGGAACGCCGGGAATTCCTTCCCGTTGAAAGCAGGGAAAGGATCCCTCATCTCGAGCTACGAGGGGGAAACGGGGCTCCTCTGGATGTGGGCGGGACCATCGTGCTTCCTCTCGAGTGGAGACGGGTATGGCGGTGAACTTCTTGAGTTGCAGCAAGGGTGTGAAAGACCCTTTCGAAGTTCCAGAGGTTAGGTGTCATTAGTCTCCAGAGGCCTCATCGGAAATAGGCCTCATCTCGCCTGGAAGGGAGAACTTCCTGGATTTTCTCGAGTTGCGGCAGGTGTTCTCGAGTTACGACGGGGACCTCAGGGACCCGCCCTGGTGGCCTCAGGAGAGGCCAGTCCCTAGGCGAGTTGCTAGGGGGCCTCTCGGATTCCTCTCCCGTTGATACCGGGGCCAAAAACCTTGTGTGGAGTCAGGGCCGGAACCGAGGATTCCTCTCAGGGGCTGACATGGATCTTTGGGTACTTCTGGAGTCTCCCCAGGGGAGTCAGGCCTCGTCTCGAGTGGGGGCATGCACGTGCGCTTTCCTTCCAGGCTGTAGCAGCAATGTCACGCTTCCCGTCGCGTGGATCAAAGGATCTGTGGTTTTCCCTCGAGGCTTTCCCTCGAGGCTTTCCCACAGGGCTGTCCCACGTGCCACCGTGGTGTGAGTCAATCCTGGGCGTGAAAGATGAGCCAGTGCAGGGCAAAGAGGTTCCTCTGGAATGGACTGAGACATCTGGGGGACTCTTGGAATGGTGGTACGACCATGGAGTTCCTCTCGCCTTTCCTGTTGAGAGTGCCTCCTCTTGAGATGCGACGGGAACGCCGGGAATTCTTTCCCGTTTAAAGCAGGGAAAGGATCCCTCATCTCGAGCTACGAGGGGGAAACGGGGCTCCTCTGGATGTGGGCCGGACCATCGTGCTTCCTCTCTAGTGGAGACGGGTATGGTGGTGAACTTCTTGAGTTGCAGCAAGGCTGTGAAAGACCCTTTCGAAGTTCCAGAGGTAAGGTGTCATTAGTCTCCAGACGCCTCATCGGAAATAGGCCTCATTTCGCCTGGAAGGGAGAACTTCCTGGATTTTCTCGAGTTGCGGCAGGTGTTCTCGAGTTACGACGGGGACCTCAGGGACCT
Source organism: Capricornis sumatraensis (assembly GCF_032405125.1). Lineage (NCBI taxonomy): Eukaryota > Metazoa > Chordata > Mammalia > Artiodactyla > Bovidae > Capricornis > Capricornis sumatraensis. Next base: position 7,803,983 of record NW_027184612.1, read on the forward strand.
GCCCTGGTGGCCTCAGGAGAGGCCAGTCCCCATGCGAGTTGCTAGGGGGCCTCTCGGGATTCCTCTCCCGTCGATACCGGGGCCAAAAACCTTGTGTGGAGTCAGGGCCGGAACCGAGGATTCCTCTCAGGGGCTGACATGGATCTTTGGGTACTTCTGGAGTCTCCCCAGGGGAGTCAGGCCTCGTCTCGAGTGGAGGCATGCACGTGCACTTTCCTTCCAGGCTGTAGCAGCAATGTCACGCTTCCCGTCGCGTGGATCAAAGGATCTGTGGTTTTCCCTCGAGGCTTTCCCACAGGGCAGTCCCACGTGCCACCGTGGTGTGAGTCGATCCTCGGCGTGAAAGATGAGCCAGTGCAGGGCAAAGAGGTTCCTCTGGAATGGACTGAGACATCTGGGGGACTCTTGGAATGGTGGTACGACCATGGAGTTCCTCTCGCCTTTCTGTTGAGAGTGCCTCCTCTTGAGATGCGACGGGAACGCCGGGAATTCTTTCCCGTTGAAAGCAGGGAAAGGATCCCTCATCTCGAGCTACGAGGGGGAAACGGGGCTCCTCTGGATGTGGGCGGGACCATCGTGCTTCCTCTCGAGTGGAGACGGGTATGGCGGTGAACTTCTTGAGTTGCACCAAGGGTGTGAAAGACCCTTTCGAAGTTCCAGAGGTTTGGTGTCATTAGTCTCCAGAGGCCTCATCGGAAATAGGCCTCATCTCCCCTGCAAGGGAGAACTTCCTGGATTTTCTCGAGTTGCGGCAGGTGTTCTCGAGTTACGACGGGGACCTCAGGGACCCGCCCTGGTGGCCTCAGGAGAGGCCAGTCCCGATGCGAGTTGCTAGGGGGCCTCTCGGGATTCCTCTCCTGTCGATACCGGGGCCAAAAACCTTGTGTGGAGTCAGGGCCGGAACCGAGGATTCCTCTCAGGGGCTGACATGGATCTTTGGGTACTTCTGGAGTCTCCCCAGTGGAGTCAGACCTCGTCTCGAGTGGGGGCATGCACGTGCGCTTTCCTTCCATGCTGTAGCAGCAATGTCACGCTTCCCGTCGCGTGGATCAAAGGATCTGTGGTTTTCCCTCGAGGCTTTCCCTCGAGGCTTTCCCACAGGGCTGTCCCACGTGCCACCGTGGTGTGAGTCGATCCTCGGCGTGAAAGATGAGCCAGTGCAGGGCAAAGAGCTTCCTCTGGAATGGACTGAGACATCTGGGGGACTCTTGGAATGGTGGTACGACCATGGAGTTCCTCTCGCCTTTCCTGTTGAGAGTGCCTCCTCTTGAGATGCGACGGGAATGCCGGGAATTCTTTCCCGTTGAAAGCAGGGAAAGGATCCCTCATCTCGAGCACCGAGGGGAAAACGGGACTCCTCTGGATGTGGGCGGGACCATCGTGCTTCCTCTCGAGTGGAGACGGGTATGGCGGAGAACTTCTTGAGTTGCAGCAAGGGTGTGAAAGACCCTTTCAAAGTTCCAGAGGTTAGGTGTCATTAGTCTCCAGACGCCTCATCGGAAATAGGCCTCATCTCGCCTGGAAGGGAGAACTTCCTGGATTTTCTCGAGTTGCGGCAGGTGTTCTTAAGTTACGACGGGGAACACAGGGACCCGCCCTGGTGGCCTCAGGAGAGGCCAGTCCCCATGCGAGTTGCTAGGGGGCCTCTCGGGATTCCTCTCCCGTCGATACCGGGGCCAAAAAGCTTGTGTGGAGTCAGGGCCGGAACCGAGGATTCCTCTCAGGGGCTGACATGGATCTTTGGGTATTTCTGGAGTCTCCCCGGGGGAGTCAGGCCTCGTCTCGAGTGGGGGCATGCACGTGCGCTTTCCTTCCAGGCTGTAGCAGCAATGTCACGCTTCCCGTCACATGGATCAAAGGATCTGTGGTTTTCCCTCGAGGCTTTCCCTCGAGGCTTTCCCACAGGGCTGTCCCACGTGCCACCGTGGTGTGAGTCGATCCTCGGCGTGAAAGATGAGCCAGTGCAGGGCAAAGAGTTTCCTCTGGAATGGACTGAGACATCTGGGGGACTCTTGGAATGGTGGTACGACCATGGAGTTCCTCTCGCCTTTTCTGTTGAGAGTGCCTCCTCTTGATATGCGACGGGAACGCCGGTAATTCTTTCCCGTTGAAAGCAGGGAAAGGATCCCTCATCTCGAGCTACGAGGGGGAAACGGGGCTCCTCTGGATGTGGGCGGGACCATCGTGCTTCCTCTCGAGTGGAGACGGGTATGGCGGTGAACTTCTTGAGTTGCAGCAAGGGTGTGAAAGACCCTTTCGAAGTTCCAGAGGTTAGGTGTCATTAGTCTCCAGACGCCTCATCGGAAATAGGCCTCATCTCGCCTGGAAGGGAGAACTTCCTGGATTTTCTCGAGTTGCGGCAGGTGTTCTCGAGTTACGACGGGGACCTCAGGGACCCGTCCTGGTGGCCTCAGGAGAGGCCAGTCCCCATGCGAGTTGCTAGGGGGCCTCTCGGGATTCCTCTCCCGTCGATACCGGGGCCAAAAACCTTGTGTGGAGTCAGGGCCGGAACCGAGGATTCCTCTCAGGGGCTGACATGGATCTTTGGGTACTTCTGGAGTCTCCCCAGGGGAGTCAGGCCTCGTCTCCAGTGGGGGCATGCACGTGCACTTTCCTTCCTGGCTGTAGCAGCAATGTCACGCTTCCCGTCGCGTGGATCAAAGGATCTGTGGTTTTCCCTCGAGGCTTTCCCACAGGGCTGTCCCACGTGCCACCGTGGTGTGAGTCGATCCTCGGCGTGAAAGATGAGCCAGTGCAGGGCAAAGAGGTTCCTCTGGAATGGACTGAGACATCTGGGGGACTCTTGGAATGGTGGTACGACCATGGAGTTCCTCTCGCCTTTCCTGTTGAGAGTGCCTCCTCTTGAGATGCGACGGGAACGCCGGGAATTCTTTCCCGTTGAAAGCAGGGAAAGGATCCCTCATCTCGAGCTACGAGGGGGAAACGGGGCTCCTCTGGATGTGGGCGGGACCATCGTGCTTCCTCTCGAGTGGAGACGGGTATGGCGGTGAACTTCTTGAGTTGCAGCAAGGGTGTGAAAGAACCTTTCGAAGTTCCAGAGGTTAGGTGTCATTAGTCTCCAGAGGCCTCATCGGAAATAGGCCTCATCTCGCCTGGAAGGGAGAACTTCCTGGATTTTCTCGAGTTGCGGCAGGTGTTCTCGAGTTACGACGGGGACCTCAGGGACCCGCCCTGGTGGCCTCAGGAAAGGCCAGTCCCTAGGCGAGTTGCTAGGGGGCCTATCGGGATTCCTCTCCCGTTGATACCGGGGCCAAAAACCTTGTGTGGAGTCAGGGCCGGAACCGAGGATTCCTCTCAGGGGCTGACATGGATCTTTGGGTACTTCTGGAGTCTCCCCAGGGGAGTCAGGCCTCGTCTCGAGTGGGGGCATGCACGTGCGCTTTCCTTCCAGGCTGTAGCAGCAATGTCACGCTTCCCGTCGCGTGGATCAAAGGATCTGTGGTTTTCCCTCGAGGCTTTCCCACAGGGCTGTCCCACGTGCCACCGTGGTGTGAGTCGATCCTCGGCGTGAAAGATGAGCCAGTGCAGGGCAAAGAGGTTCCTCTGGAATGGACTGAGACATCTGGGGGACTCTTGGAATGGTGGTACGACCATGGAGTTCCTCTCGCCTTTCCTGTTGAGAGTGCCTCCTCTTGAGATGCGACGGGAACGCCGGGAATTTTTTGCCGTTGAAAGCAGGGAAAGGATCCCTCATCTCGAGGTACGAGGGGAAACGAGGTTCCTCTGGATGTGGGCGGGACCATCGTGCTTTCTCTCGAGTGGAGACGGGTATGGCGGTGAACTTCTTGAGTTGCAGCAAGGGTGTGAAAGACCCTTTCGAAGTTCCAGAGGTTAGGTGTCATTAGTCTCCAGACGCCTCATCGGAAATAGGCCTCATCTCGCCTGGAAGGGAGAACTTCCTTGATTTTCTCGAGTTGCGGCAGGTGTTCTCGAGTTACGACGGGGACCTCAGGGACCCGCCCTGTTGGCCTCAGGAGAGGCCAGTCCCTATGCGTGTTGCTAGGCGGCCCCTCGGGATTCCTCTCCCGTCGATACCGGGGCCAAAAACCTTGTGTGGAGTCAGGGCCGGAACCGAGGATTCCTCTCAGGGACTGATATGGATCTTTGGGTACTTCTGGAGTCTCGCCAGGGGAGACAGGTCTCGTCTCGTGTGGGGGCATGCACGTGCACTTTCCTTCCAGGCTGTAGCAGCAATGTCACGCTTCCCGTCGCGTGGATCAAAGGATCTGCGGTTTTCCCTCGAGGCTTTCCCTCGAGGCTTTCCCACAGGGCTGTCCCACGTGACACCGTGGTGTGAGTCGATTCTCGGCGTGAAAAATGAGCCAGTGCAGGGCAAAGAGGTTCCTCTGGAATGGACTGAGACATCTGGGGGACTCTTGGAATGGTGGTACGACCATGGAGTTCCTCTCGCCTTTCCTGTTGAGAGTGCCTCCTCTTGAGATGCGACGGGAATGCCGGGAATTCTTTCCCGTTGAAAGCAGGGAAAGGATCCCTCATCTCGAGCTACGAGGGGGAAACGGGGCTCCTCTGGATGTGGGCGGGACCATCGTGCTTCCTCTCGAGTGGAGACGGGTATGGCGGTGAACTTCTTGAGTTGCAGCAAGGGTGTGAAAGACCCTTTCGAAGTTCCAGAGGTTAGGTGTCATTAGTCTCCAGAGGCCTCATCGGAAATAGGCCTCATCTCGCCTGGAAGGGAGAACTTCCTGGATTTTCTCGAGTTGCGGCAGGTGTTCTCGAGTTTCGACGGGGACCTCAGGGACCCGCCCTGGTGGCCTCAGGAGAGGCCAGTCCCCATGCGAGTTGCTAGGGGGCCTCTCGGGATTCCTCTCCCGTCGATACCGGGGCCAAAAAGCTTGTGTGGAGTCAGGGCCGGAACCGAGGATTCCTCTCAGGGGCTGACATGGATCTTTGGGTACTTCTGGAGTCTCCCCAGTGGAGTCAGGCCTCGTCTCGAGTGGGGGCATGCACGTGCACTTTCCTTTCAGGCTGTAGCAGCAATGTCACGCTTCCCGTCACGTGGATCAAAGGATCTGTGGTTTTCCCTCGAGGCTTTCCCTCGAGGCTTTCCCACAGGGCTGTCCCACGTGCCACTGTGGTGTGAGTCGATCCTCGGCGTGAAAGATGAGCCAGTGCAGGGCAAAGAGGTTCCTCTGGAATGGACTGAGACATCTGGGGGACTCTTGGAATGGTGGTACGACCATGGAGTTCCTCTCGCCTTTCCTGTTGAGAGTGCCTCCTCTTGAGATGCGACGGGAACGCCGGGAATTCTTTCCCGTTGAAAGCAGGGAAAGGATCCCTCATCTAGAGCTACGAGGGGGAAACGGGGCTCCTCTGGATGTGGGCGGGACCATCGTGCTTCCTCTCTAGTGGAGACGGGTATGGCGGTGAACTTCTTGAGTTGCAGCAAGGGTGTGAAAGACCCTTTCGAAGTTCCAGAGGTTAGGTGTCATTAGTCTCCAGAGGCCTCATCGGAAATAGGCCTCATCTCGCCTGGAAGGGAGAACTTCCTGGATTTTCTCGAGTTGTGGCAGGTGTTCTCGAGTAACGACGGGGACCTCAGGGACCGGCCCTGGTGGCCTCAGGAGAGGCCAGTCCCCATGCGAGTTGCTAGGGGGCCTCTCGGGATTCCTCTCCCGTCGATACCGGGGCCAAAAAGCTTGTGTGGAGTCAGGGCCGGAACCGAGGATTCCTCTCAGGGGCTGACATGGATCTTTGGGTACTTCTGGAGTCTCCCCAGTGGAGTCAGACCTCGTCTCGAGTGGGGGCATGCACGTGCGCTTTCCTTCCAGGCTGTAGTAGCAATGTCACTCTTCCCGTCGCGTGGATCAAAGGATCTGTGGTTTTCCCTCGAGGCTTTCCCTCGAGGCTTTCCCACAGGGCTGTCCCACGTGCCACCGTGGTGTGAGTCGATCCTCGGCGTGAAAGATGAGCCAGTGCAGGGCAAAGAGGTTCCTCTGGAATGGACTGAGACATCTGGGGGACTCTTGGAATGGTGGTACGACCATGGAGTTCCTCTCGCCTTTCCTGTTGAGAGTGCCTCCTCTTGAGATGCGACGGGAACGCCGGGAATTCTTTCCCGTTTAAAGCAGGGAAAGGATCCCTCATCTCGAGCTACGAGGGGGAAACGGGGCTCCTCTGGATGTGGGCGGGACCATCGTGCTTCCTCTCTAGTGGAGACGGGTATGGCGGTGAACTTCTTGAGTTGCAGCAAGGGTGTGAAAGACCCTTTCGAAGTTCCAGAGGTTAGGTGTCATTAGTCTCCAGAGGCCTCATCGGAAATAGGCCTCATCTCGCCTGGAAGGGAGAACTTCCTGGATTTTCTCGAGTTGTGGCAGGTGTTCTCGAGTAACGACGGGGACCTCAGGGACCGGCCCTGGTGGCCTCAGGAGAGGCCAGTCCCCATGCGAGTTGCTAGGGGGCCTCTCGGGATTCCTCTCCCGTCGATACCGGGGCCAAAAAGCTTGTGTGGAGTCAGGGCCGGAACCGAGGATTCCTCTCAGGGGCTGACATGGATCTTTGGGTACTTCTGGAGTCTCCCCAGGGGAGTCAGGCCTCGTCTCGAGTGGGGGCATGCACGTGCGCTTTCCTTCCAGGCTGTAGCAGCAATGTCACGCTTCCCGTCGCGTGGATCAAAGGATCTGTGGTTTTCCCTCGAGGCTTTCCCTCGAGGCTTTCCCACAGGGCTGTCCCACGTGCCACCGTGTTGTGTGTCGATCCTCAGCGTGAAAGATGAGCCAGTGCAGGGCAAAGAGGTTCCTCTGGAATGGACTGAGACATCTGGGGGACTCTTGGAATGGTGGTACGACCATGGAGTTCCTCTCGCCTTTCCTGTTGAGAGTGCCTCCTCTTGAGATGCGACGGGAACGCCGGGAATTCTTTCCCGTTGAAACCAGGGAAAGGATCCCTCATCTCGAGCTACGAGGGGGAAACGGGGCTCCTCTGGATGTGGGCGGGACCATCGTGCTTCCTCTCGAGTGGAGACGGGTATGGCGGTGAACTTCTTGAGATGCACCAAGGGTGTGAAAGACCCTTTCGAAGTTCCAGAGGTTTGGTGTCATTAGTCTCCAGACGCCTCATCGGAAATAGGCCTCATCTCGCCTGGAAGGGAGAACTTCCTGGATTTTCTCGAGTTGCGGCAGGTGTTCTCGAGTTACGACGGGGACCTCAGGGACCCGCCCTGATGGCCTCAGGAGAGGCCAGTCCCCATGCGAGTTGCTAGGGGGCCTCTCGGGATTCCTCTCCCGTCGATACCGGGGCCAAAAACCTTGTGTGGAGTCAGGGCCGGAACCGAGGATTCCTCTCAGGGGCTGACATGGATCTTTGGGTACTTCTGGAGTCTCCCCAGTGGAGTCAGACCTCGTCTCGAGTGGGGGCATGCACGTGCGCTTTCCTTCCAGGCTGTAGTAGCAATGTCACTCTTCCCGTCGCGTGGATCAAAGGATCTGTGGTTTTCCCTCGAGGCTTTCCCTCGAGGCTTTCCCACAGGGTTGTCCCACGTGCCACCGTGGTGTGAGTCGATCCTCGGCGTGAAAGATGAGCCAGTGCAGGGCAAAGAGGTTCCTCTGGAATGGACTGAGACATCTGGGGGACTCTTGGAATGGTGGTACGACCATGGAGTTCCTCTCGCCTTTCCTGTTGAGAGTGCCTCCTCTTGAGATGCGACGGGAACGCCGGGAATTCTTTCCCGTTTAAAGCAGGGAAAGGATCCCTCATCTCGAGCTACGAGGGGGAAACGGGGCTCCTCTGGATGTGGGCGGGACCATCGTGCTTCCTCTCTAGTGGAGACGGGTATGGCGGTGAACTTCTTGAGTTGCAGCAAGGGTGTGAAAGACCCTTTCGAAGTTCCAGAGGTTAGGTGTCATTAGTCTCCAGAGGCCTCATCGGAAATAGGCCTCATCTCGCCTGGAAGGGAGAACTTCCTGGATTTTCTCGAGTTGCGGCAGGTGTTCTCGAGTTACGACGGGGACCTCAGGGACCCGCCCTGGTGGCCTCAGGAGAGGCCAGTCCCTATGCGAGTTGCTAGGGGGCCTCTCGGGATTCCTCTCCCGTCGATACCGGGGCCAAAAACCTTGTGTGGAGTCAGGACCGGAACCGAGGATTCCTCTCAGGGGCTGACATGGATCTTTGGGTACTTCTGGAGTCTCCCCAGGGGAGTCAGGCCTCGTCTCGAGTGGGGGCATGCACGTGCACTTTCCTTCCAGGCTGTAGCAGCAATGTCACGCTTCCCGTCGCGTGGATCAAAGGATCTGTGGTTTTCCCTCGAGGCTTTCCCACAGGGCTGTCCCACGTGCCACCGTGGTGTGAGTCGATCCTCGGCGTGAAAGATGAGCCAGTGCAGGGCAAAGCGGTTCCTCTGGAATGGACTGAGACATCTGGGGGACTCTTGGAATGGTGGTACGACCATGGAGTTCCTCTCGCCTTTCCTGTTGAGCGTGCCTCCTCTTGAGATGCGACGGGAACGCCGGGAATTCTTTCCCGTTTAAAGCAGGGAAAGGATCCCTCATCTCGAGCTACGAGGGGGAAACGGGGCTCCTCTGGATGTGGGCGGGACCATCGTGCTTCCTCTCGAGTGGAGACGGGTATGGCGGTGAACTTCTTGAGTTGCAGCAAGGGTGTGAAAGACCCTTTCGAAGTTCCAGAGGTTAGGTGTCATTAGTCTCCAGACGCCTCATCGGAAATAGGCCTCATCTCGCCTGGAAGGGAGAACTTCCTGGATTTTCTCGAGTTGCGGCAGGTGTTCTCGAGTTACGACGGGGACCTCAGGGACCCGCCCTGTTGGCCTCAGGAGAGGCCAGTCCCTATGCGTGTTGCTAGGGGGCCCCTCGGGATTCCTCTCCCGTCGATACTGGGGCCAAAAACCTTGTGTGGAGTCAGGGCCGGAACCGAGGATTCCTCTCAGGGACTGATATGGATCTTTGGGTACCTCTGGAGTCTCGCCAGGGGAGACAGGCCTCGTCTCGTGTGGGGGCATGCACGTGCACTTTCCTTCCAGGCTGTAGCAGCAATGTCACGATTCCCGTCGCGTGGATCAAAGGATCTGCGGTTTTCCCTCGAGGCTTTCCCTCGAGGCTTTCCCACAGGGCTGTCCCACGTGACACCGTGGTGTGAGTCGATTCTCGGCGTGAAAAATGAGCCAGTGCAGGGCAAAGAGGTTCCTCTGGAATGGACTGAGACATCTGGGGGACTCTTGGAATGGTGGTACGACCATGGAGTTCCTCTCGCCTTTCCTGTTGAGAGTGCCTCCTCTTGAGATGCGACGGGAACGCCGGGAATTCTTTCCCGTTGAAAGCAGGGAAAGGATCCCTCATCTCGAGCTACGAGGGGGAAACGGGGCTCCTCTGGATGTGGGCGGGACCATCGTGCTTCCTCTTGAGTGGACACGGGTATGGCGGTGAACTTCTTGAGTTGCAGCAAGGTTGTGAAAGACCCTTTCGAAGTTCCAGAGGTTAGGTGTCATTAGTCTCCAGACGCCTCATCGGAAATAGGCCTCATCTCGCCTGGAAGGGAGAACTTCCTTGATTTTCTCGATTTGCGGCAGGTGTTCTCGAGTTACGACGGGGACCTCAGGGACCCGCCCTGGTGGCCTCAGGAGAGGCCAGTCCCCATGCGAGTTGTTAGGGGGCCTCTCGGGATTCCTCTCCCGTCGATACCGGGGCCAAAAATCTTGTGTGGAGTCAGGGCCGGAACCGAGGATTCCTCTCAGGGGCTGACATGGATCTTTGGGTACTTCTGGAGTCTCCCCAGGGGAGTCAGGCCTCGTCTCGAGTGGGAGCATTCACGTGCGCTTTCCTTCTAGGCTGTAGCAGCAATGTCACGCTTCCCGTCACGTGGATCAAAGGATCTGTGGTTTTCCCTCGAGGCTTTCCCTCGAGGCTTTCCCACAGGGCTGTCCCACGTGCCACCGTGGTGTGAGTCGATCCTCGGCGTGAAAGATGAGCCAGTGCAGGGCAAAGAGGTTCCTCTGGAATGGACTGAGACATCTGGGGGACTCTTGGAATGGTGGTACGACCATGGAGTTCCTCTCGCCTTTCCTGTTGAGAGTGCCTCCTCTTGATATGCGACGGGAACGCCGGGAATTCTTTCCCGTTGAAAGCAGGGAAAGGATCCCTCATCTCGAGCTACGAGGGGGAAACGGGGTTCCTCCGGATGTGGGCGGGACCATCGTGCTTCCTCTCGAGTGGAGACGGGTATGGCGGTGAACTTCTTGAGTTGCAGCAAGGGTGTGAAAGACCCTTTCGAAGTTCCAGAGGTTAGGTGTCATTAGTCTCCAGACGCCTCATCGGAAATAGGCCTCATCTCGCCTGGAAGGGAGAACTTCCTGGATTTTCTCGAGTTGCGGCAGGTGTTCTCGAGTTACGACGGGGACCTCAGGGACCCGCCCGGGTGGCCTCAGGAGAGGCCAGTCCCCATGCGAGTTGCTAGGGGGCCTCTCGGGATTCCTCTCCCGTCGATACCGGGGCCAAAAACCTTGTGTGGAGTCAGGGCCGGAACCGAGGATTCCTCTCAGGGGCTGACATGGATCTTTGGGTACTTCTGGAGTCTCCCCAGGGGAGTCAGGCCTCGTCTCGAGTGGGGGCATGCACGTGCACTTTCCTTCCAGGCTGTAGCAGCAATGTCACGCTTCCCGTCGCGTGGATCAAAGGATCTGTGGTTTTCCCTCGAGGCTTTCCCACAGGGCTGTCCCACGTGCCACCGTGGTGTGAGTCGATCCTCGGCGTGAAAGATGAGCCAGTGCAGGGCAAAGAGGTTCCTCTGGAATGGACTGAGACATCTGGGGGACTCTTGGAATGGTGGTACGACCATGGAGTTCCTCTCGCCTTTCCTGTTGAGAGTGCCTCCTCTTGAGATGCGACGGGAACGCCGGGAATTCTTTCCCGTTGAAAGCAGGGAAAGGATCCCTCATCTCGAGCTACGAGGGGGAAACGGGGCTCCTCTGGATGTGGGCGGGACCATCGTGCTTCCTCTCGAGTGGAGACGGGTATGGCGGTGAACTTCTTGAGTTGCAGCAAGGGTGTGAAAGACCCTTTCGAAGTTCGAGAGGTATGGTGTCATTAGTCTCCAGAGGCCTCATCGGAAATAGGCCTCATCTCGCCTGGAAGGGAGAACTTCCTGGATTTTCTCGAGTTGCGGCAGGTATTCTTAAGTTACGACGGGGAACTCAGGGACCCGCCTTGGTGGCCTCAGGAGAGGCCAGTCCCCATGCGAGTTGCTAGGGGGCCTCTCGGGATTCCTCTCCCGTCGATACCGGGGCCAAAAACCTTGAGTGGAGTCAGGGCCGGAACCGAGGATTCTTCTCAGGGGCTGACATGGATCTTTGGGTACTTCTGGAGTCTCCCCAGGGGAGTCAGGCCTCGTCTCGAGTGGGGGCATGCACGTGCGCTTTCCTTCCAGGCTGTAGCAGCAATGTCACGCTTCCCGTCACGTGGATCAAAGGATCTGTGGTTTTCCCTCGAGGCTTTCCCTCGAGGCTTTCCCACAGGGCTGTCCCACGTGCCACCGTGGTGTGAGTCGATCCTCGGCGTGAAAGATGAGCCAGTGCAGGGCAAAGAGGTTCCTCTGGAATGGACTAAGACATCTGGGGGACTCTTGGAATGGTGGTACGACCATGGAGTTCCTCTCGCCTTTCCTGTTGAGAGTGCCTCCTCTTGATATGCGACGGGAACGCCGGGAATTCTTTCCCGTTGAAAGCAGGGAAAGGATCCCTCATCTCGAGCAACGAGGGGGAAACGGGGCTCCTCTGGATGTGGGCGGGACCATCGTGCTTCCTCTCGAGTGGAGACGGGTATGGCGGTGAACTTCTTGAGTTGCAGCAAGGGTGTGAAAGACCCTTTCGAAGTTCCAGAGGTTAGGTGTCATTAGTCTCCAGACGCCTCATCGGAAATAGGCCTCATCTCGCCTGGAAGGGAGAACTTCCTGGATTTTCTCGAGTTGCGGCAGGTGTTCTCGAGTTACGACGGGGACCTCAGGGACCCGCCCTGGTGGCCTCAGGAGAGGCCAGTCCCCATGCGAGTTGCTAGGGGGCCTCTCGGGATTCCTCTCCCGTCGATACCGGGGCCAAAAACCTTGTGTGGAGTCAGGGCCGGAACCGAGGATTCCTCTCAGGCGCTGACATGGATCTTTGGGTACTTCTGGAGTCTCCCCAGGGGAGTAAGGCCTCGTCTCGAGTGGGGGCATGCACGTGCACTTTCCTTCCAGGCTGTAGCAGCAATGTCACGCTTCCCGTCGCGTGGATCAAAGGATCTGTGGTTTTCCCTCGAGGCTTTCCCACAGGGCTGTCCCACGTGCCACCGTGGTGTGAGTCGATCCTCGGCGTGAAAGATGAGCGAGTGCAGGGCAAAGAGGTTCCTCTGGAATGGACTGAGACATCTGGGGGACTCTTGGAATGGTGGTACGACCATGGAGTTCCTCTCGCCTTTCCTGTTGAGAGTGCCTCCTCTTGAGATGCGACGGGAACGCCGGGAATTCTTTCCCGTTGAAAGCAGGGAAAGGATCCCTCATCTCGAGCTACGAGGGGGAAACGGGGCTCCTCTGGATGTGGGCGGGACCATCGTGCTTCCTCTCGAGTGGAGACGGGTATGGCGGTGAACTTCTTGAGTTGCACCAAGGGTGTGAAAGACCCTTTCGAAGTTCCAGAGGTTTGGTGTCATTAGTCTACAGAGGCCTCATCGGAAATAGGCCTCATCTCGCCTGGAAGGGAGAACTTCCTGGATTTTCTCGAGTTGCGGCAGGTGTTCTCGAGTTACGACGGGGACCTCAGGGACCCGCCCTGGTGGCCTCAGGAGAGGCCAGTCCCCATGCGAGTTGCTAGGGGGCCTCTCGGGATTCCTCTCCCGTCGATACCGGGGCCAAAAACCTTGTGTGGAGTCAGAGCCGGAACCGAGGATTCTTCTCAGGGGCTGACATGGATCTTTGGGTACTTGTGGAGTCTCCCCAGGGGAGTCAGGCCTCGTCTCGAGTGGGGGCATGCACGTGCGCTTTCCTTCCAGGCTGTAGTAGCAATGTCACGCTTCCCGTCGCGTGGATCAAAGGATCTGTGGTTTTCCCTCGAGGCTTTCCCTCGAGGCTTTCCCACAGGGCTGTCCCACGTGCCACCGTGGTGTGAGTCGATCCTCGGCGTGAAAGATGAGCCAGTGCAGGGCAAAGAGGTTCCTCTGGAATGGACTGAGACATCTGGGGGACTCTTGGAATGGTGGTACGACCATGGAGATCCTCTCGCCTTTCCTGTTGAGAGTGCCTCCTCTTGAGATGCGACGGGAACGCCGGGAATTCTTTCCCGTTGAAAGCAGGGAAAGGTTCCCTCATCTCGAGCACCGAGGGGAAAACGGGGCTCCTCTGGATGTGGGCGGGACCATCGTGCTTCCTCTCGAGTGGAGACGGGTATGGCGGAGAACTTCTTGAGTTGCAGCAAGGGTGTGAAAGACCCTTTCAAAGTTCCAGAGGTTAGGTGTCATTAGTCTCCAGACGCCTCATCGGAAATAGGCCTCATCTCGCCTGGAAGGGAGAACTTCCTGGATTTTCTCGAGTTGCGGCAGGTGTTCTTAAGTTACGACGGGGAACTCAGGGACCCGCCCTGGTGGCCTCAGGAGAGGCCAGTCCCCATGCGAGTTGCTAGGGGGCCTCTCGGGATTCCTCTCCCGTCGATACCGGGGCCAAAAAGCTTGTGTGGAGTCAGGGCCGGAACCGAGGATTCCTCTCAGGGGCTGACATGGATCTTTGGGTACTTCTGGAGTCTCCCCAGGGGAGTCAGGCCTCGTCTCGAGTGGGGGCATGCGCGTGCGCTTTCCTTCCAGGCTTTAGCAGCAATGTCATGCTTCCTGTCGCTTGGATCAAAGGATCTGTGGTTTTCCCTCGAGGCTTTCCCTCGAGGCTTTCCCACAGGGCTGTCCCACGTGCCACCGTGGTGTGAGTCGATCCTCGGCGTGAAAGATGAGCCAGTGCAGGGCAAAGAGGTTCCTCTGGAATGCACTGAGATATCTGGGGGACTCTTGGAATGGTGGTACGACCATGGAGTTCCTCTCGCCTTTCCTGTTGAGAGTGCCTCCTCTTGAGATGCGACGGGAACGCCGGGAATTCTTTCCCGTTGAAAGCAGGGAAAGGATCCCTCATCTCGAGCTACGAGGGGGAAACGGGGCTCCTCTGGATGTGGGCGGGACCATCGTGCTTCCTCTCGAGTGGAGACGGGTATGGCGGTGAACTTCTTGAGTTGCAGCAAGGGTGTGAAAGACCCTTTCGAAGTTCCAGAGGTTAGGTGTCATTAGTCTCCAGACGCCTCATCGGAAATAGGCCTCATCTCGCCTGGAAGGGAGAACTTCCTGGATTTTCTCGAGTTGCGGCAGGTGTTCTCGAGTTTCGACGGGGACCTCAGGGACCCGCCCTGGTGGCCTCAGGAGAAGCCAGTCCCCATGCGAGTTGCTAGGGGGCCTCTCGGGATTCCTCTCCCGTCGATACCGGGGCCAAAAAGCTTGTGTGGAGTCAGGGCCGGAACCGAGGATTCCTCTCAGGGGCTGACATGGATTTTTGGGTACTTCTGGAGTCTCCCCAGTGGAGTCAGGCCTCGTCTCGAATGGAGGCATGCACGTGCGCTTTCCTTTCAGGCTGTAGCAGCAATGTCACGCTTCCCGTCACGTGGATCAAAGGATCTGTGGTTTTCCCTCGAGGCTTTCCCTCGAGGCTTTCCCACAGGGCTGTCCCACGTGCCACCGTGGTGTGAGTCGATCCTCGGCGTGAAAGATGAGCCAGTGCAGGGCAAAGAGGTTCCTCTGGAATGGACTGAGACATCTGGGGGACTCTTGGAATGGTGGTACGACCATGGAGTTCCTCTCGCCTTTCCTGTTGAGAGTGCCTCCACTTGAGATGCGACGGGAACGCCGGGAATTCTTTCCCGTTGAAAGCAGGGAAAGGATCCCTCATCTCGAGCTACGAGGGGGAAACGGGGCTCCTCTGGATGTGGGCGGGACCATCGTGCTTCCTCTCTAGTGGAGACGGGTATGGCGGTGAACTTCTAGAGTTGCAGCAAGGGTGTGAAAGACCCTTTCGAAGTTCCAGAGGTTAGGTGTCATTAGTCTCCAGAGGCCTCATCGGAAATAGGCCTCATCTCGCCTGGAAGGGAGAACTTCCTGGATTTTCTCGAGTTGCGGCCGGTGTTCTCGAGTTACGACGGGGACCTCAGGGACCCGCCCTGGTGGCCTCAGGAAAGGCCAGTCCCTAGGCGAGTTGCTAGGGGGCCTCTCGGGATTCCTCTCCCGTCGATACCGGGGCCAAAAACCTTGTGTGGAGTCAGGGCCGGAACCGAGGATTCCTCTCAGGGGCTGACATGGATCTTTGGGTACTTCTGGAGTCTCCCCAGGGGAGTCAGGCCTCGTCTCGAGTGGGGGCTTGCACGTGCACTTTCCTTCCAGGCTGTAGCAGCAATGTCACGCTTCCCGTCGCGTGGATCAAATGATGTGTGGTTTTCCCTCGAGGCTTAACCACAGGGCTGTCCCACGTGCCACCGTGGTGTGAGTCGATCCTCGGCGTGAAAGATGAGCCAGTACAGGGCAAAGAGGTTCCTCTGGAATGGACTGAGACATCTGGGGGACTCTTGGAATGGTGGTACGACCATGGAGTTCCTCTCGCCTTTCCTGTTGAGAGTGCCTCCTCTTGAGATGCGACGGGAACGCCGGGAATTTTTTCCCGTTGAAAGCAGGGAAAGGATCCCTCATCTCGAGCTACGAGGGGGAAACGGGGCTCCTCTGGATGTGGGCGGGACCATCGTGCTTTCTCTCGAGTGGAGACGGGTATGGCGGTGAACTTCTTGAGTTGCAGCAAGGGTGTGAAAGACCCTTTCGAAGTTCCAGAGGTTAGGTGTCATTAGTCTCCAGACGCCTCATCGGAAATAGGCCTCATCTCGCCTGGAAGGGAGAACTTCCTTGATTTTCTCGAGTTGCGGCAGGTGTTCTCGAGTTACGACGGGGACCTCAGGGACCCGCCCTGTTGGCCTCAGGAGAGGCCAGTCCCTATGCTTGTTGCTAGGGGGCCCGTCGGGATTCCTCTCCCGTCGATACCGGGGCCAAAAACCTTGTGTGGAGTCAGGGCCGGAACCGAGGATTCCTCTCAGGGACTGATATGGATCTTTGGGTACTTCTGGAGTCTCGCCAGGGGAGACAGGCCTCGTCTCGTGTGGGGGAATGCACGTGCACTTTCCTTCCAGGCTGTAGCAGCAATGTCACGCTTCCCGTCGCGTGGATCAAAGGATCTGCGGTTTTCCCTCGAGGCTTTCCCTCGAGGCTTTCCCACAGGGCTGTCCCACGTGACACCGTGGTGTGAGTCGATTCTCGGCGTGAAAAATGAGCCAGTGCAGGGCAAAGAGGTTCCTCTGGAATGGACTGAGACATCTGGGGGACCCTTGGAATGGTGGTACGACCATGGAGTTCCTCTCGCCTTTCCTGTTGAGAGTGCCTCCTCTTGAGATGCGACGGGAACGCCGGGAATTCTTTCCCGTTGAAAGCAGGGAAAGGATCCCTCATCTCGAGCTACGAGGTGGAAACGGGGCTCCTCTGGATGTGGGCGGGACCATCGTGCTTCCTCTCGAGTGGAGACGGGTATGGCGGTGAACTTCTTGAGTTGCAGCAAGGGTGTGAAAGACCCTTTCGAAGTTCCAGAGGTTAGGTGTCATTAGTCTCCAGACGCCTCATCGGAAATAGGCCTCATCTCGCCTGGAAGGGAGAACTTCGTGGATTTTCTCGAGTTGCGGCAGGTGTTCTCGAGTTTCGACGGGGACCTCAGGGACCCGCCCTGGTAACCATAGGAGAGGCCAGTCCCCATACGAGTTGCTAGGGGGCCTCTCGGGATTCCTCTCCCGTCGATACCGGGGCCAAAAAGCTTGTGTGGAGTCAGGGCCGGAACCGAGGATTCCTCTCAGGGGCTGACATGGATCTTTGGGTACTTCTGGAGTCTCCCCAGGGGAGTCAGGCCTCGTCTCGAGTGGGGGCATGCACGTGCGCTTTCCTTCCAGCCTGTAGCAGCAATGTCACGCTTCCCGTCCAGTGGATCAAAGGATCTGTGGTTTTCCCTCGAGGCTTTCCCTCGAGGCTTTCCCACAGGGCTGTCCCACGTGCCACCGTGTTGTGAGTCGATCCTCGGCGTGAAAGATGAGCCAGTGCAGGGCAAAGAGGTTCCTCTGGAATGGACTGAGACATCTGGGGGACTCTTGGAATGGTGGTACGACCATGGAGTTCCTCTCGCCTTTCCTGTTGAGAGTGCCTCCTCTTGAGATGCGACTGGAACGCCGGGAATACTTTCCCGTTGAAAGCAGGGAAAGGATCCCTCATCTCGAGCTACGAGGGGGAAACGGGGCTCCTCTGGATGTGGGCGGGACCATCGTGCTTCCTCTCGAGTGGAGACGGGTATGGCGGTGAACTTCTTGAGTTGCAGCAAGGGTGTGAAAGACCCTTTCGAAGTTCCAGAGGTTTGGTGTCATTAGTCTCCAGAGGCCTCATCGGAAATAGGCCTCATCTCGCCTGGAAGGGAGAACTTCCTGGATTTTCTCGAGTTGCGGCAGGTGTTCTCGAGTTACGACGGGGACCTCAGGGTCCCGCCCTGGTGGCCTCAGGAGAGGCCAGTCCCCATGCGAGTTGCTAGGGGGCCTCTCGGGATTCCTCTCCCGTCGATACCGGGGCCAAAAAGCTTGTGTGGAGTCAGGGCCGGAACCGAGGATTCCTCTCAGGGGCTGACATGGATCTTTGGGTACTTCTGGAGTCTCCCCAGGGGAGTCAGGCCTCGTCTCGAGTGGGGGCATGCACGTGCGCTTTCCTTCCAGGCTGTAGCAGCAATGTCACGCTTCCCGTCGCGTGGATCAAAGGATCTGTGGTTTTCCCTCGAGGCTTTCCCTCGAGGCTTTCCCACAGGGCTGTCCCAAGTGCCACCGTGTTGTGAGTCGATCCTCGGCGTGAAAGATGAGCCAGTGCAGGGCAAAGAGGTTCCTCTGGAATGGACTGATACATCTGGGGGACTCTTGGAATGGTGGTACGACCATGGAGTTCCTCTCGCCTTTCCTGTTGAGAGTGCCTCCTCTTGAGATGCGACGGGAACGCCGGGAATTCTTTCCCGTTGAAAGCAGGGAAAGGATCCCTCATCTCGAGCTACGAGGGGGAAACGGGGCTCCTCTGGATGTGGGCGGGACCATCGTGCTTCCTCTCGAGTGGAGACGGTTATGGCGGTGAACTTCTTGAGTTGCAGCAAGGGTGTGAAAGACCCTTTCGAAGTTCCAGAGGTTTGGTGTCATTAGTCTCCAGAGGCCTCATCGGAAATAGGCCTCATCTCGCCTGGAAGGGAGAACTTCCTGGATTTTTCGAGTTGCGGCAGGTGTTCTCGAATTACGACGGGGACCTCAGGGACCCGCCCTGGTGGCCTCCGGAGAGGCCAGTCCCCATGCGAGTTGCTAGGGGGCCTCTCGGGATTCCTCTCCCGTCGATACCGGGGCCAAAAACCTTGTGTGGAGTCAGGGCCGGAACCGAGGATTCCTCTCAGGGGCTGACATGGATCTTTGGGTACTTCTGGAGTCTCCCCAGGGGAGTCAGGCCTCGTCTCGAGTGGGGGCATGCATGTGCGCTTTCCTTTCAGGCTGTAGCAGCAATGTCACACTTCCCGTCACGTGGATCAAAGGATCTGTGGTTTTCCCTCGAGGCTTTCCCTCGAGGCTTTCCCACAGGGCTGTCCCACGTGCCACCGTGGTGTGAGTCGATCCTCGGCGTGAAAGATGAGCCAATGCAGGGCAAAGAGGTTCCTCTGGAATGGACTGAGACATCTGGGGGACTCTTGGAATGGTGGTACGACCATGGAGTTCCTCTCGCCTTTCCTGTTGAGAGTACCTCCTCTTGAGATGCGACGGGAACGCCGGGAATTCTTTCCCGTTGAAAGCAGGGAAAGGATCCCTCATCTCGAGCTACGAGGGGGAAACGGGGCTCCTCTAGATGTGGGCGGGACCATCGTGCTTCCTCTCTAGTGGAGACGGGTATGGCGGTGAACTTCTTGAGTTGCAGCAAGGGTGTGAAAGACCATTTCGAAGTTCCAGAGGTTAGGTGTCATTAGTCTCCAGACGCCTCATCGGAAATAGGCCTCATCTCGCCTGGAAGGGAGAACTTCCTGGATTTTCTCGAGTTGCGGCAGGTGTTCTCGAGTTACGACGGGGACCTCAGGGACCCGCCCTGGTGGCCTCAGGAGAGGCCAGTCCCTAGGCGTGTTGCTAGGGGGCCTCTCGGGATTCCTCTCCCGTCGATACCGGGGCGAAAAACCTTGTGTGGAGTCAGGGCTGGAACCGAGGATTCCTCTCAGGGGCTGACATGGATCTTTGGGTACTTCTGGAGTCTCCCCAGGGGAGTCAGGCCTCGTCTCGAGTGGGGGCATGCACGTGCGCTTTCCTTCCAGGCTGTAGCAGCAAAGTCACGCTTCCCGTCGCGTGGATCAAAGGATCTGTGGTTTTCCCTCGAGGCTTTCCCTCGAGGCTTTCCCACAGGGCTGTCCCACGTGCCACCGTGGTGTGAGTCGATACTCGGCGTGAAAGATGAGCCAGTGCAGGGCAAAGAGGTTCCTCTGGAATGGACTGAGACATCTGGGGGACTCTTGGAATGGTGGTACGACCATGGAGTTCCTCTCGCCTTTCCTGTTGAGAGTGCCTCCTCTTGAGATGCGACGGGAACGCCGGGAATTTTTTCCCGTTGAAAGCAGGGAAAGGATCCCTCATCTCGAGCTAGGAGGGGGAAACGGGGCTTCTCTGGATGTGGGCGGGACCATCGTGCTTTCTCTCGAGTGGAGACGGGTATGGCGGTGAACTTCTTGAGTTGCAACAAGGGTGTGAAAGACCCTTTCGAAGTTCCAGAGGTTAGGTGTCATTAGTCTCCAGACGCCTCATCGGAAATAGGCCTCATCTCGCCTGGAAGGGAGAACTTCCTTGATTTTCTCGAGTTGCAGCAGGTGTTCTCGAGTTACGACGGGGACCTCAGGGACCCGCCTTGTTGGCCTCAGGAGAGGCCAGTCCCTATGCGTGTTGCTAGGGGGCCCCTCGGGATTCCTCTCCCGTCGATACCGGGGCCAAAAACCTTGTGTGGAGTCAGGGCCGGAACCGAGGATTCCTCTCAGGGGCTGATATGGATCTTTGGATACTTCTGGAGTCTCGCCAGGGGAGACAGGCCTCGTTTCGTGAGGGGGCATGCACGTGCACTTTCCTTCCAGGCTTTAGCAGCAATGTCACGCTTCCCGTGGCGTGGATCAAAGGATCTGTGGTTTTCCCTCGAGGCTTTCCCTCGAGGCTTTCCCACAGGGCTGTCCCACGTGCCACCGTGGTGTGAGTCGATCCTCGGCGTGAAAGATGAGCCAGTGCAGGGCAAAGAGGTTCCTCTGGAATGGACTGAGACATCTGGGGGACTCTTGGAATGGTGGTACGACCATGGAGTTCCTCTCGCCTTTCCTGTTGAGACTGCCTCCTCTTGAGATGCGACGGGAACGCCGGGAATTCTTTCCCGTTTAAAGCAGGGAAAGGATCCCTCATCTCGAGCTACGAGGGGGAAACGGGGCTCCTCTGGATGTGGGCGGGACCATCGTGCTTCCTCTCGAGTGGAGACGGGTATGGCGGTGAACTTCTTGAGTCGCAGCTAGGGTGTGAAAGACCCTTTCGAAGTTCCAGAGGTTAGGTGTCATTAGTCTCCAGACGCCTCATCGGAAATAGGCCTCATCTCGCCTGGAAGGGAGAACTTCCTGGATTTTCTCGAGTTGCGGCAGGTGTTCTCGAGTTACGACAGGGACCTCAGGGACCCGCCCTGGTGGCCTCAGGAGAGGCCAGTCCCCATGCGAGTTGCTAGGGGGCCTCTCGGGATTCCTCTCCCGTCGATACCGGGGCCAAAAACCTTGTGTGGAGTCAGGGCCGGAACCGAGGATGCCTCTCAGGGGCTGACATGGATCTTTGGGTACTTCTGGAGTCTCCCCAGGGGAGTCAGGCCTCGTCTCGAGTGGGGGCATGCACGTGCGCTTTCCTTCCAGGCTGTAGCAGCAATGTCACGCTTCCCGTCGCGTGGATCAAAGGATCTGAGGTTTTCCCTCGAGGCTTTCCCTCGAGGCTTTCCCACAGGGCTGTCCCACGTGCCACCGTGGTGTGAGTCGATCCTCGGCGTGAAAGATGAGCCAGTGCAGGGCAAAGAGGTTCCTCTGGAATGGACTGAGACATCTGGGGGACTCTTGGAATGGTGGTACGACCATGGAGTTCCTCTCGCCTTTCCTGTTGAGAGTGCCTCCTCTTGAGATGCGACGGGAACGCCGGGAATTCTTTCCCGTTGAAAGCAGGGAAAGGATCCCTCATCTCGAGCTCCGAGGGGGAAACGGGGCTCCTCTGGATGTGGGCGGGACCATCGTGCTTCCTCTCGAGTGGAGACGGGTATGGCGGTGAACTTCTTGAGTTGCAGCAAGGGTGTGAAAGACCCTTTCGAAGTTCCAGAGGTTTGGTGTCATTAGTCTCCAGAGGCCTCATCGGAAATAGGCCTCATCTCGCCTGGAAGGGAGAACTTCCTGGATTTTCTCGAGTTGCGGCAGGTGTTCTCGAGTTACGACGGGGACCTCAGGGACCCGCCCTGGTGGCCTCAGGAGAGGCCAGTCCCCATGCGTGTTGCTAGGGGGTCTCTCGGGATTCCTCTCCCGTCGATACCGGGGCCAAAAAGCTTGTGTGGAGTCAGGGCCGGAACCGAGGATTCCTCTCAGTGGCTGACATGGATCTTTGGGTACTTCTGGAGTCTCCCCAGGGGAGTCAGGCCTCGTCTCGAGTGGGGGCATGCTCGTGCGCTTTCCTTCCAGGCTGTAGCAGCAATGTCACGCTTCCTGTCGCGTGGATCAAAGGATCTGTGGTTTTCCCTCGAGGCTTTCCCTCGAGGCTTTCCCACAGGGCTGTCCCACGTGACACCGTGTTGTGAGTCGATCCTCGGCGTGAAAGATGAGCCAGTGCAGGGCAAAGAGGTTCCTCTGGAATGGACTGAGACATCTGGGGGACTCTTGGAATGGTGGTACGACCATGGAGTTCCTCTCGCCTTTCCTGTTGAGAGTGCCTCCTCTTGAGATGCGACGGGAACGCCGGGAATTCTTTCCCGTTGAAAGCAGGGAAAGGATCCCTCATCTCGAGCTACGAGGGGGAAACGGGGCTCCTCTAGATGTGGGCGGGACCATCGTGCTTCCTCTCGAGTGGAGACGGGTAAGGCGGTGAACTTCTTGAGTTGCACCAAGGGTGTGAAAGACCCTTTCGAAGTTCCAGAGGTTTGGTGTCATTAGTCTCCAGAGGCCTCATCGGAAATAGGCCTCATCTCGCCTGGAAGGGAGAACTTCCTGGATTTTCTCGAGTTGCGGCAGGTGTTCTCGAGTTACGACGGGGACCTCAGGGACCCGCCCTGGTGTCCTCAGGAGAGGCCAGTCCCCATGCGAGTTGCTAGGGGGCCTCTCGGGATTCCTCTCCCGTCGATACCGGGGCCAAAAACCTTGTGTGGAGTCAGGGCCGGAACCGAGGATTCCTCTCAGGGGCTGACATGGATCTTTGGGTACTCCTGGAGTCTCCCCAGGGGAGTCAGGCCTCGTCTCGAGTAGGGGCATGCACGTGCGCTTTCCTTCCAGGCTGTAGCAGCAATGTCACGCTTCCCGTCGCGTGGATCAAAGGATCTGTGGTTTTCCCTCGAGGCTTTCCCTCGAGGCTTTCCCACAGGGCTGTCCCACGTGCCACGTGGTGAGAGTCGATCCTCGGCGTGAAAGATGAGCCAGTGCAGGGCAAAGAGGTTCCTCTGGAATGGACTGAGACATCTGGGGGACTCTTGGAATGGTGGTACGACCATGGAGTTCCTCTCGCCTTTCCTGTTGAGAGTGCCTCCTCTTGAGATGCGACGGGAACGCAGGGAATTCTTTCCCGTTGAAAGCAGGGAAAGGATCCCTCATCTCGAGCTACGAGGGGGAAACGGGGCTCCTTTGGATGTTGTCGGGACCATCGTGCTTCCTCTCGAGTGGAGACGGGTATGGTGGTGAACTTCTTGAATTGCAGCAAGGGTGTGAAAGACCCTTTCGAAGTTCCAGAGGTTAGGTGTCATTAGTCTCCAGACGCCTCATCGGAAATAGGCCTCATCTCGCCTGGAAGGGAGAACTTCCTGGATTTTCTCGAGTTGCGGTAGGTGTTCTCGAGTTACGACGGGGACCTCAGGGACCGGCCCTGGTGGCCTCAGGAGAGGCCAGTCCCCATGCGAGTTGCTAGGGGTCCTCTCGGGATTCCTCTCCCGTCGATACCGGGGCCAAAAACCTTGTGTGGAGTCAGGGCCGGAACCGAGGATTCCTCTCAGGGGCTGATATGGATCTTTGGATACTTCTGGAGTCTCGCCAGGGGAGACAGGCCTCGTTTCGTGAGGGGGCATGCACGTGCACTTTCTTTCCAGGCTGTAGCAGCAATGTCACGCTTCCCGTGGCGTGGATCAAAGGATCTGTGGTTTTCCCTCGAGGCTTTCCCTCGAGGCTTTCCCACAGGGCTGTCCCACGTGCCACCGTGGTGTGAGTCGATCCTCGGCGTGAAAGATGAGCCAGTGCAGGGCAAAGAGGTTCCTCTGGAATGGACTGAGACATCTGGGGGACTCTTGGAATGGTGGTACGACCATGGAGTTCCTCTCGCCTTTCCTGTTGAGAGTGCCTCCTCTTGAGATGCGACGGGAACGCCGGGAATTCTTTCCCGTTGAAAGCAGGGAAAGGATCCCTCATCTCGAGCTACGAGGGGGAAACGGGGCTCTTCTGGATGTGGGCGGGACCATCGTGCTTCCTCTCGAGTGGAGACGGGTATGGCGGTGAACTTCTTGAGTCGCAGCAAGGGTGTGAAAGACCCTTTCGAAGTTCCAGAGGTTAGGTGTCATTAGTCTCCAGACGCCTCATCGGAAATAAGCCTCATCTCACCTGGAAGGGAGAACTTCCTGGATTTTCTCGAGTTGCGGCAGGTGTTCTCGAGTTACGACGGGGACCTCAGGGACCCGCCCTGGTGGCCTCAGGAGAGGCCAGTCCCCATGCGAGTTGCTAGGGGGCCTCTCGGGATTCCTCTCCCGTCGATACCGGGGCCAAAAAGCTTGTGTGGAGTCAGGGCCGGAACCGAGGATTCCTCTCAGGGGCTGACATGGATCTTTGGGTACTTCTGGAGTCTCCCCAGTGGAGTCAGGCCTCGTCTCGAGTGGGGGCATGCACGTGCGCTTTCCTTCCAGGCTGTAGCAGCAATGTCACGCTTCCCGTCGCGTGGATCAAAGGATCTGTGGTTTTCCCTCGAGGCTTTCCCTCGAGGCTTTCCCACAGGGCTGTCCCACGTGCCACCGTGGTGTGAGTCGATCCTCGGCATGAAAGATGAGCCAGTGCAGGGCAAAGAGTTTCCTCTGGAATGGACTGAGACATCTGGGGGACTCTTGGAATGGTGTTACGACCATGGAGTTCCTCTCGCCTTTCCTGTTGAGAGTGCCTCCTCTTGAGATGCGACGGGAACGCCGGGAATTCTTTCCCGTTGAAAGCAGGGAAAGGATCCCTCATCTCGAGCTACGAGGGGGAAACGGGGCTCCTCTGGATGTGGGCGGGACCATCGTGCTTCCTCTCGAGTGGAGACGGGTATGGCGGTGAACTTCTTGAGTTGCAGCAAGGGTGTGAAAGACCCTTTCGAAGTTCCAGAGGTTTGGTGTCATTAGACTCCAGAGGCCTCATCGGAAATAGGCCTCATCTCGCCTGGAAGGGAGAACTTCCTGGATTTTCTCGAGTTGCGGCAGGTGTTCTCGAATTACGACGGGGACCTCAGGGACCCGCCCTGGTGGCCTCCGGAGAGGCCAGTCCCCATGCGAGTTGCTAGGAGGCCTCTCGGGATTCCTCTCCCGTCGATACCGGGGCCAAAAACCTTGTGTGGAGTCAGGGCCGGAACCGAGGATTCCTCTCAGGGGCTGACATGGATCTTTGGGTACTTCTGGAGTCTCCCCAGTGGAGTCAGGCCTCGTCTCGAGTGGGGGCATGCACGTGCGCTTTCCTTTCAGGCTGTAGCAGCAATGTCACGCTTCCCGTCACGTGGATCAAATGATCTGTGGTTTTCCCTCGAGGCTTTCCGTCGAGGCTTTCCCACAGGGCTGTCCCACGTGCCACCGTGGTGTGAGTCGATTCTCGGCGTGAAAGATGAGCCAGTGCAGGGCAAAGAGGTTCCTCTGGAATGGACTGAGACATCTGGGGGACTCTTGGAATGGTGGTACGACCATGGAGTTCCTCTCGCCTTTCCTGTTGAGAGTGCCTCCTCTTGAGATGCGACGGGAACGCAGGGAATTCTTTCCCGTTGAAAGCAGGGAAAGGATCCCTCATCTCGAGCTACGAGGGGGAAACGGGGCTCCTTTGGATGTTGTCGGGACCATCGTGCTTCCTCTCGAGTGGAGACGGGTATGGCGGTGAACTTCTTGAGTTGCAGCAAGGGTGTGAAAGACCCTTTCGAAGTTCCAGAGGTTAGGTGTCATTAGTCTCCAGACGCCTCATCGGAAATAGGCCTCATCTCGCCTGGAAGGGAGAACTTCCTGGATTTTCTCGAGTTGCGGCAGGTGTTCTCGAGTTACGACGGGGACCTCAGGGACCGGCCCTGGTGGCCTCAGGAGAGGCCAGTCCCCATGCGAGTTGCTAGGGGTCCTCTCGGGATTCCTCTCCCGTCGATACCGGGGCCAAAAACCTTGTGTGGAGTCAGGGCCGGAACCGAGGATTCCTCTCAGGGGCTGATATGGATCTTTGGATACTTCTGGAGTCTCGCCAGGGGAGACAGGCCTCGTTTCGTGAGGGGGCATGCACGTGCACTTTCCTTCCAGGCTGTAGCAGCAATGTCACGCTTCCCGTGGCGTGGATCAAAGGATCTATGGTTTTCCCTCGAGGCTTTCCCTCGAGGCTTTCCCACAGGGCTGTCCCACGTGCCACCGTGGTGTGAGTCGATCCTCGGCGTGAAAGATGAGCCAGTGCAGGGCAAAGAGGTTCCTCTGGAATGGACTGAGACATCTGGGGGACTCTTGGAATGGTGGTACGACCATGGAGTTCCTCTCGCCTTTCCTGTTGAGAGTGCCTCCTCTTGAGATGCGACGGGAACGCCGGGAATTCTTTCCCGTTGAAAGCAGGGAAAGGATCCCTCATCTCGAGCTACGAGGGGGAAACGGGGCTCTTCTGGATGTGGGCGGGACCATCGTGCTTCCTCTCGAGTGGAGACGGGTATGGCGGTGAACTTCTTGAGTCGCAGCAAGGGTGTGAAAGACCCTTTCGAAGTTCCAGAGGTTAGGTGTCATTAGTCTCCAGACGCCTCATCGGAAATAAGCCTCATCTCACCTGGAAGGGAGAACTTCCTGGATTTTCTCGAGTTGCGGCAGGTGTTCTCGAGTTACGACGGGGACCTCAGGGACCCGCCCTGGTGGCCTCAGGAGAGGCCAGTCCCCATGCGAGTTGCTAGGGGGCCTCTCGGGATTCCTCTCCCGTCGATACCGGGGCCAAAAAGCTTGTGTGGAGTCAGGGCCGGAACCGAGGATTCCTCTCAGGGGCTGACATGGATCTTTGGGTACTTCTGGAGTCTCCCCAGTGGAGTCAGGCCTCGTCTCGAGTGGGGGCATGCACGTGCGCTTTCCTTCCAGGCTGTAGCAGCAATGTCACGCTTCCCGTCGCGTGGATCAAAGGATCTGTGGTTTTCCCTCGAGGCTTTCCCTCGAGGCTTTCCCACAGGGCTGTCCCACGTGCCACCGTGGTGTGAGTCGATCCTCGGCATGAAAGATGAGCCAGTGCAGGGCAAAGAGTTTCCTCTGGAATGGACTGAGACATCTGGGGGACTCTTGGAATGGTGTTACGACCATGGAGTTCCTCTCGCCTTTCCTGTTGAGAGTGCCTCCTCTTGAGATGCGACGGGAACGCCGGGAATTCTTTCCCGTTGAAAGCAGGGAAAGGATCCCTCATCTCGAGCTACGAGGGGGAAACGGGGCTCCTCTGGATGTGGGCGGGACCATCGTGCTTCCTCTCGAGTGGAGACGGGTATGGCGGTGAACTTCTTGAGTTGCAGCAAGGGTGTGAAAGACCCTTTCGAAGTTCCAGAGGTTTGGTGTCATTAGACTCCAGAGGCCTCATCGGAAATAGGCCTCATCTCGCCTGGAAGGGAGAACTTCCTGGATTTTCTCGAGTTGCGGCAGGTGTTCTCGAATTACGACGGGGACCTCAGGGACCCGCCCTGGTGGCCTCCGGAGAGGCCAGTCCCCATGCGAGTTGCTAGGAGGCCTCTCGGGATTCCTCTCCCGTCGATACCGGGGCCAAAAACCTTGTGTGGAGTCAGGGCCGGAACCGAGGATTCCTCTCAGGGGCTGACATGGATCTTTGGGTACTTCTGGAGTCTCCCCAGTGGAGTCAGGCCTCGTCTCGAGTGGGGGCATGCACGTGCGCTTTCCTTTCAGGCTGTAGCAGCAATGTCACGCTTCCCGTCACGTGGATCAAATGATCTGTGGTTTTCCCTCGAGGCTTTCCGTCGAGGCTTTCCCACAGGGCTGTCCCACGTGCCACCGTGGTGTGAGTCGATTCTCGGCGTGAAAGATGAGCCAGTGCAGGGCAAAGAGGTTCCTCTGGAATGGACTGAGACATCTGGGGGACTCTTGGAATGGTGGTACGACCATGGAGTTCCTCTCGCCTTTCCTGTTGAGAGTGCCTCCTCTTGAGATGCGACGGGAACGCAGGGAATTCTTTCCCGTTGAAAGCAGGGAAAGGATCCCTCATCTCGAGCTACGAGGGGGAAACGGGGCTCCTTTGGATGTTGTCGGGACCATCGTGCTTCCTCTCGAGTGGAGACGGGTATGGCGGTGAACTTCTTGAGTTGCAGCAAGGGTGTGAAAGACCCTTTCGAAGTTCCAGAGGTTAGGTGTCATTAGTCTCCAGACGCCTCATCGGAAATAGGCCTCATCTCGCCTGGAAGGGAGAACTTCCTGGATTTTCTCGAGTTGCGGCAGGTGTTCTCGAGTTACGACGGGGACCTCAGGGACCGGCCCTGGTGGCCTCAGGAGAGGCCAGTCCCCATGCGAGTTGCTAGGGGTCCTCTCGGGATTCCTCTCCCGTCGATACCGGGGCCAAAAACCTTGTGTGGAGTCAGGGCCGGAACCGAGGATTCCTCTCAGGGGCTGATATGGATCTTTGGATACTTCTGGAGTCTCGCCAGGGGAGACAGGCCTCGTTTCGTGAGGGGGCATGCACGTGCACTTTCCTTCCAGGCTGTAGCAGCAATGTCACGCTTCCCGTGGCGTGGATCAAAGGATCTATGGTTTTCCCTCGAGGCTTTCCCTCGAGGCTTTCCCACAGGGCTGTCCCACGTGCCACCGTGGTGTGAGTCGATCCTCGGCGTGAAAGATGAGCCAGTGCAGGGCAAAGAGGTTCCTCTGGAATGGACTGAGACATCTGGGGGACTCTTGGAATGGTGGTACGACCATGGAGTTCCTCTCGCCTTTCCTGTTGAGAGTGCCTCCTCTTGAGATGCGACGGGAACGCCGGGAATTCTTTCCCGTTGAAAGCAGGGAAAGGATCCCTCATCTCGAGCTACGAGGGGGAAACGGGGCTCCTCTGGATGTGGGCGGGACCATCGTGCTTCCTCTCGAGTGGAGACGGGTATGGCGGTGAACTTCTTGAGTTGCAGCAAGGGTGTGAAAGACCCTTTCGAAGTTCCAGAGGTTTGGTGTCATTAGACTACAGAGGCCTCATCGGATATAGGCCTCATCTCGCCTGGAAGGGAGAACTTCCTGGATTTTCTCGAGTTGCGGCAGGTGTTCTCGAATTACGACGGGGACCTCAGGGACCCGCCCTGGTGGCCTCCGGAGAGGCCAGTCCCCATGCGAGTTGCTAGGAGGCCTCTCGGGATTCCTCTCCCGTCGATACCGGGGCTAAAAACCTTGTGTGGAGTCAGGGCCGGAACCGAGGATTCCTCTCAGGGGCTGACATGGATCTTTGGGTACTTCTGGAGTCTCCCCAGTGGAGTCAGGCCTCGTCTCGAGTGGGGGCATGCACGTGCGCTTTCCTTTCAGGCTGTAGCAGCAATGTCACGCTTCCCGTCACGTGGATCAAATGATCTGTGGTTTTCCCTCGAGGCTTTCCGTCGAGGCTTTCCCACAGGGCTGTCCCACGTGCCACCGTGGTGTGAGTCGATTCTCGGCGTGAAAGATGAGCCAGTGCAGGGCAAAGAGGTTCCTCTGGAATGGACTGAGACATCTGCGGGACTCTTGGAATTGTGGTACGACCATGGAGCTCCTCTCGCCTTTCCTGTTGAGAGTGCCTCCTCTTGAGATGCGACGGAAACGCCGGGAATTCTTTCCCGTTGAAAGCAGGGAAAGGATCCCTCATCTGAGCTACGAGGGGCAAACGGGGCTCCTCTGGATGTGGGCGGGACCATCGTGCTTCCTCTCGAGTGGAAACGGGTATGGCGGTGAACTTCTTGAGTTTCAGCAAGGGTGTGAAAGACCCTTTCGAAGTTCCAGAGGTTAGGTGTCATTAGTCTGCAGACGCCTCATCGGAAATAGGCCTCATCTCGCCTGGAAGGGAGAACTTCCTGGATTTTCTCGAGTTGAGGCAGGTGTTCTCGAGTTACGACGGGGACCTCAGGGACCCGCCCTGGTGGCCTCAGGAGAGGCCAGTCCCCATGCGAGTTGCTAGGGGGCCTCTCGGGATTCCTCTCCCGTAGATACCGGGGCCAAAAACCTTGTGTGGAGTCAGGGCCGGAACCGAGGATTCCTCTCAGGGGCTGACATGGATCTTTGGGTACTTCTGGAGTCTCCCCAGGGGAGTCAGGCCTCGTCTCGAGTGGGGGCATGCACGTGCGCTTTCCTTCCAGGCTGTAGCAGCAATGTCACGCTTCCCGTCGCGTGGATCAAGGGATCTGTGGTTTTCCCTCGAGGCTTTCCCTCGAGGCTTTCCCACAGGGCTGTCCCACGTGCCACCGTGGTGTGAGTCGATCCTCGGCGTGAAAGATGACCCAGTGCAGGGCAAAGAGGTTCCTCTGGAATGGACTGAGACATCTGGGGGACTCTTGGAATGGTGGTACGACCATGGAGTTCCTCTCGCCTTTCCTGTTGAGAGTGCCTCCTCTTGAGATGCGAAGGGAACCCCGGAATTCTTTCCCATTTAAAGCAGGGAAAGGATCCCTCATCTTGAGCTACGAGGGGGAAACGGGGTTCCTCTGGTTATGGGTGGGACGATCGTGCTTCCTCTCGAGTGGAGACGGGTATGGCGGTGAACTACTTGAGTTGCAGCAAGGGTGTGAAAGACCCTTTCGAAGTTCCAGAGGTTAGGTGTCATTAGTCTCCAGACGCCTCATCAGAAATAGGCCTCATCTCGCCTGGAAGGGAGAACTTCCTGGATTTTCTCGAGTTGCGGCAGGTGTTCTCCACTTACGACGGGGACCTCAGGGACCGGCCTGGTGGCCTCAGGAAAGTCCAGTCCCCATGCGAGGTGCTAGGGGGCCTCTCGGGATTACTCTTCCGTCGATACCGGGGCCAAAAACCTTGTGTGGAGTCAGGGCCGGAACCGAGGATTCCTCTCCGGGCTGACATGGATCTTGGGGTACTTCTGGAGTCTCCCCAGGGGAGTCAGGCCTCGTCTCGAGTGGGGGCATGCACGTGCGCTTTCCTTCCAGGCTGTAGCAGCAATGTCACGCTTCCCGTCGCGTGGATCAAAGGATCTGTGGTTTTCAATCGAGGCTTTCCCTTGAGGCTTTCCCAAAGGGCTGTCCCACGTGCCACCGTGGTGTGATTCGATCCTCGGCGTGAAAGATGAGCCAGTGCAGGGCAAAGAGGTTCCTCTGGAATGGACTGAGACATCTGGGGGACTCTTGGAATGGTGGTACGACCATGGAATTCCTCTCGCCTTTCCTGTTGAGAGTGCCTCCTCTTGAGATGTGACGGGAACGCCGGGAATTCTTTCCCGTTGAAAGCAGGGAAAGGATCCCTCATCTCGAGCTACGAGGGGGAAACGGGGCTCTTCTGGATGTGGGCGGGACCATCATGCTTCCTCTCGAGTCGACACGGGTATGGCGGTGAACTTCTTGTGTTGCAGCAAGGGTGTGAAAGACCCTTTCGAAGTTCCAGAGGTTAGGTGTCATTAGTGTCCAGACGCCTCATCGGAAATAGGCCTCATCTCGCCTGGAAGGGAGAACTTCCTGGATTTTCTCGAGTTGCGGCAGGTGTTCTCCACTTACGACGGGGACCTCAGGGACCGGCCTGGTGTCCTCAGGAAAGGCCAGTCCCCATGCGAGGTGCTAGGGGGCCTCTCGGGATTCCTCTCACGTCGATAACGGGGCCAAAAACCTTGTGTGGAATCAGGGCCGGAACCGAGGATTCCTCTCAGGGGCTGACATGGATCTTGGGGTACTTCTGGAGTCTCCCCAGGGGAGTTAGTCCTCGTCTCGAGTGGGGGCATGCACATGCGCTTTCCTTCCAGGCTGTAGCAGCAATGTCACGCTTCCCGTGGCGTGGATCAAAGGATCTGTGGTTTTCCCTCGAGGCTTTCCCTCGAGGCTTTCCCACAGGGCTGTCCCACGTGCCACCGTGGTGTGAGTCGATTCTCGGCGTGAAAGATGAGCCAGTGCAGGGCAAAGAGGTTCCTCTGGATTGGACTGAGACATCTGGGGGACTCTTGGAATGGTTGTACGACCATGGAGTTCCTCTCGCCT
Source organism: Capricornis sumatraensis (assembly GCF_032405125.1). NCBI lineage: Eukaryota > Metazoa > Chordata > Mammalia > Artiodactyla > Bovidae > Capricornis > Capricornis sumatraensis. The sequence goes on from NW_027184612.1 coordinate 7,835,694, forward strand.
TTCCTGTTGAGAGTGCCTCCTCTTGAGATGCGACGGGAACGCCGGGAATTCTTTCCCGTTGAAAGCAGGGAAAGGATCCCTCATCTCGAGCTACGAGGGGGAAACGGGGCTCCTCTGGATGTGGGCGGGACCATCGTGCTTCCTCTCGAGTGGAGACGGGTATGGCGGTGAACTTCTTGAGTTGCAGCAAGGGTGTGAAAGACCCTTTCGAAGTTCCAGAGGTTTGGTGTCATTAGACTCCAGAGGCCTCATCGGAAATAGGCCTCATCTCGCCTGGAAGGGAGAACTTCCTGGATTTTCTCGAGTTGCGGCAGGTGTTCTCGAATTACGACGGGGACCTCAGGGACCCGCCCTGGTGGCCTCCGGAGAGGCCAGTCCCCATGCGAGTTGCTAGGAGGCCTCTCGGGATTCCTCTCCCGTCGATACCGGGGCCAAAAACCTTGTGTGGAGTCAGGGCCGGAACCGAGGATTCCTCTCAGGGGCTGACATGGATCTTTGGGGACTTCTGGAGTCTCCCAGTGGAGTCAGGCCTCGTCTCGAGTGGGGGCATGCACGTGCGCTTTCCTTTCAGGCTGTAGCAGCAATGTCATGCTTCCCGTCACGTGGATCAAAGGATCTGTGGTTTTCCCTCGAGGCTTTCCCTCGAGGCTTTCCCACAGGGCTGTCCCACGTGCCACCGTGGTGTGAGTCGATTCTCGGCGTGAAAGATGAGCCAGTGCAGGGCAAAGAGGTTCCTCTGGAATGGACTGAGACATCTGGGGGACTCTTGGAACGGTGGTACGACCATGGAGTTCCTCTTGCCTTTCCTGTTGAGAGTACCTCCTCTTGAGATGCAACGGGAACGCCAGGAATTCTTTCCCGTTGAAAGCAGGGAAAGGATCCCTCATCTCGAGCTACGAGGGGGAAACGGGGCTCCTCTGGATGTGGGCGGGACCATCGTGCTTCCTCTCGAGTGGAGACGGGTATGGCGGTGAAATTCTTGAGTTGCAGCAAGGGTGTGAAAGACCCTTTCGAAGTTCCAGAGGTTAGGTGTCATTAGTCTCCAGACGCCTCATAGGAAATAGGCCTCATTTCGCCTGGAAAGGAGAACTTCCTGGATTTTCTCGAGTTGCGGCAGGTGTTCTCGAGTTACGACTGGGACCTCAGGGACCCGCCCTGGTGGCCTCAGGAACGGCCAGTCCCCATGCTAGTTGCTAGGGGGCCTCTCGGGATTCCTCTCCCGTCGATACCGGGGCCAAAAACCTTGTGTGGAGTCAGGGCCGGAACCGAGGATTCCTCTCAGGGGCTGACATGGATCTTTGGGTACTTCTGGAGTCTCCCCAGGGGAGTCAGGCCTCGTCTCGAGTGGGGGCATGCACGTGCGCTTTCCTTCCAGGCTGTAGCAGCAATGTCATGCTTCCCGACGCGTGGATCAAAGGATCTGTGGTTTTCCCTCGAGGCTTTCCCTCGAGGCTTTCCCACAGGGCTGTCCCACGTGCCACCGAGGTGTGAGTCGATCCTCGGCGTGAAAGATGAGCCAGTACAGGGCAAAGAGGTTCCCCTGGAATGGACTGAGACATCTGCGGGACTCTTGGAATGGTGGTACGACCATGGAGCTCCTCTCGCCTTTCCTGTTGAGAGTGCCTCCTCTTGAGATGCGACGGAAACGCCGGGAATTCTTTCCCGTTGAAAGCAGGGAAAGGATCCCTCATCTGAGCTACGAGGGGCAAACGGGGATCCTCTGGATGTGGGTGGGACCATCGTGCTTCCTCTCGAGGGGAAACGGGTATGGCGGTGAACTTCTTGAGTTGCAGCAAGGGTGTGAAAGACCCTTTCGAAGTTCCAGAGGTTAGGTGTCATTAGTCTGCAGACGCCTCATCGGAAATAGGCCTCATCTCGCCTGGAAGGGAGAACTTCCTGGATTTTCTCGAGTTGAGGCAGGTGTTCTCGAGTTACGACGGGGACCTCAGGGACCCGCCCTGGTGGCCTCAGGAGAGGCCAGTCCCCATGCGAGGTGCTAGGGGGCCTCTCGGGATTACTCTTCCGTCGATACCGGGGCCAAAAACCTTGTGTGGAGTCAGGGCCGGAACCGAGGATTCCTCTCCGGGCTGACATGGATCTTGGGGTACTTCTGGAGTCTCCCCAGGGGAGTCAGGCCTCGTCTCGAGTGGGGGCATGCACGTGCGCTTTCCTTCCAGGCTGTAGCAGCAATGTCACGCTTCCCGTCGCGTGGATCAAAGGATCTGTGGTTTTCAATCGAGGCTTTCCCTTGAGGCTTTCCCACAGGGCTGTCCCACGTGCCACCGTGGTGTGATTCGATCCTCGGCGTGAAAGATGAGCCAGTGCAGGGCAAAGAGGTTCCTCTGGAATGGACTGAGACATCTGGGGGACTCTTGGAATGGTGGTACGACCATGGAATTCCTCTCGCCTTTCCTGTTGAGAGTGCCTCCTCTTGAGATGTGACGGGAACGCCGGGAATTCTTTCCCGTTGAAAGCAGGGAAAGGATCCCTCATCTCGAGCTACGAGGGGGAAACGGGGCTCTTCTGGATGTGGGCGGGACCATCATGCTTCCTCTCGAGTCGACACGGGTATGGCGGTGAACTTCTTGTGTTGCAGCAAGGGTGTGAAAGACCCTTTCGAAGTTCCAGAGGTTAGGTGTCATTAGTGTCCAGACGCCTCATCGGAAATAGGCCTCATCTCGCCTGGAAGGGAGAACTTCCTGGATTTTCTCGAGTTGCGGCAGGTGTTCTCCACTTACGACGGGGACCTCAGGGACCGGCCTGGTGTCCTCAGGAAAGGCCAGTCCCCATGCGAGGTGCTAGGGGGCCTCTCGGGATTCCTCTCACGTCGATAACGGGGCCAAAAACCTTGTGTGGAATCAGGGCCGGAACCGAGGATTCCTCTCAGGGGCTGACATGGATCTTGGGGTACTTCTGGAGTCTCCCCAGGGGAGTTAGTCCTCGTCTCGAGTGGGGGCATGCACGTGCGCTTTCCTTCCAGGCTGTAGCAGCAATGTCACGCTTCCCGTGGCGTGGATCAAAGGATCTATGGTTTTCCCTCGAGGCTTTCCCTCGAGGCTTTCCCACAGGGCTGTCCCACGTGCCACCGTGGTGTGAGTCGATTCTCGGCGTGAAAGATGAGCCAGTGCAGGGCAAAGAGGTTCCTCTGGATTGGACTGAGACATCTGGGGGACTCTTGGAATGGTTGTACGACCATGGAGTTCCTCTCGCCTTTCCTGTTGAGAGTGCCTCCTCTTGAGATGCGACGGGAACGCCGGGAATTCTTTCCCGTTGAAAGCAGGGAAAGGATCCCTCATCTCGAGCTACGAGGGGGAAACGGGGCTCCTCTGGATGTGGGCGGGACCATCGTGCTTCCTCTCGAGTGGAGACGGGTATGGCGGTGAACTTCTTGAGTTGCAGCAAGGGTGTGAAAGACCCTTTCGAAGTTCCAGAGGTTTGGTGTCATTAGACTCCAGAGGCCTCATCGGAAATAGGCCTCATCTCGCCTGGAAGGGAGAACTTCCTGGATTTTCTCGAGTTGCGGCAGGTGTTCTCGAATTACGACGGGGACCTCAGGGACCCGCCCTGGTGGCCTCCGGAGAGGCCAGTCCCCATGCGAGTTGCTAGGAGGCCTCTCGGGATTCCTCTCCCGTCGATACCGGGGCCAAAAACCTTGTGTGGAGTCAGGGCCGGAACCGAGGATTCCTCTCAGGGGCTGACATGGATCTTTGGGTACTTCTGGAGTCTCCCCAGTGGAATCAGGCCTCGTCTCGAGTGGGGGCATGCACGTGCGCTTTCCTTTCAGGCTGTAGCAGCAATGTCATGCTTCCCGTCACGTGGATCAAAGGATCTGTGGTTTTCCCTCGAGGCTTTCCCTCGAGGCTTTCCCACAGGGCTGTCCCACGTGCCACCGTGGTGTGAGTCGATTCTCGGCGTGAAAGATGAGCCAGTGCAGGGCAAAGAGGTTCCTCTGGAATGGACTGAGACATCTGGGGGACTCTTGGAACGGTGGTACGACCATGGAGTTCCTCTTGCCTTTCCTGTTGAGAGTACCTCCTCTTGAGATGCAACGGGAACGCCAGGAATTCTTTCCCGTTGAAAGCAGGGAAAGGATCCCTCATCTCGAGCTACGAGGGGGAAACGGGGCTCCTCTGGATGTGGGCGGGACCATCGTGCTTCCTCTCGAGTGGAGACGGGTATGGCGGTGAAATTCTTGAGTTGCAGCAAGGGTGTGAAAGACCCTTTCGAAGTTCCAGAGTTTAGGTGTCATTAGTCTCCAGACGCCTCATAGGAAATAGGCCTCATTTCGCCTGGAAAGGAGAACTTCCTGGATTTTCTCGAGTTGCGGCAGGTGTTCTCGAGTTACGACTGGGACCTCAGGGACCCGCCCTGGTGGCCTCAGGAACGGCCAGTCCCCATGCTAGTTGCTAGGGGGCCTCTCGGGATTCCTCTCCCGTCGATACCGGGGCCAAAAACCTTGTGTGGAGTCAGGGCCGGAACCGAGGATTCCTCTCAGGGGCTGACATGGATCTTTGGGTACTTCTGGAGTCTCCCCAGGGGAGTCAGGCCTCGTCTCGAGTGGGGGCATGCACGTGCGCTTTCCTTCCAGGCTGTAGCAGCAATGTCATGCTTCCCGACGCGTGGATCAAAGGATCTGTGGTTTTCCCTCGAGGCTTTCCCTCGAGGCTTTCCCACAGGGCTGTCCCACGTGCCACCGAGGTGTGAGTCGATCCTCGGCGTGAAAGATGAGCCAGTACAGGGCAAAGAGGTTCCCCTGGAATGGACTGAGACATCTGCGGGACTCTTGGAATGGTGGTACGACCATGGAGCTCCTCTCGCCTTTCCTGTTGAGAGTGCCTCCTCTTGAGATGCGACGGAAACGCCGGGAATTCTTTCCCGTTGAAAGCAGGGAAAGGATCCCTCATCTGAGCTACGAGGGGCAAACGGGGATCCTCTGGATGTGGGTGGGACCATCGTGCTTCCTCTCGAGGGGAAACGGGTATGGCGGTGAACTTCTTGAGTTGCAGCAAGGGTGTGAAAGACCCTTTCGAAGTTCCAGAGGTTAGGTGTCATTAGTCTGCAGACGCCTCATCGGAAATAGGCCTCATCTCGCCTGGAAGGGAGAACTTCCTGGATTTTCTCGAGTTGAGGCAGGTGTTCTCGAGTTACGACGGGGACCTCAGGGACCCGCCCTGGTGGCCTCAGGAGAGGCCAGTCCCCATGCGAGTTGCTAGGGGGCCTCTCGGGATTCCTCTCCCGTAGATACCGGGGCCAAAAACCTTGTGTGGAGTCAGGGCCGGAACCGAGGATTCCTCTCAGGGGCTGACATGGATCTTTGGGTACTTCTGGAGTCTCCCCAGGGGAGTCAGGCCTCGTCTCGAGTGGGGGCATGCACGTGCGCTTTCCTTCCAGGCTGTAGCAGCAATGTCACGCTTCCCGTCGCGTGGATCAAGGGATCTGTGGTTTTCCCTCGAGGCTTTCCCTAGAGGCTTTCCCACAGGGCTGTCCCACGTGCCACCGTGGTGTGAGTCGATCCTCGGCGTGAAAGATGACCCAGTGCAGGGCAAAGAGGTTCCTCTGGAATGGACTGAGACATCTGGGGGACTCTTGGAATGGTGGTACGACCATGGAGTTCCTCTCGCCTTTCCTGTTGAGAGTGCCTCCTCTTGAGATGCGAAGGGAACCCCGGAATTCTTTCCCATTTAAAGCAGGGAAAGGATCCCTCATCTTGAGCTACGAGGGGGAAACGGGGTTCCTCTGGTTATGGGTGGGACGATCGTGCTTCCTCTCGAGTGGAGACGGGTATGGCGGTGAACTACTTGAGTTGCAGCAAGGGTGTGAAAGACCCTTTCGAAGTTCCAGAGGTTAGGTGTCATTAGTCTCCAGACGCCTCATCAGAAATAGGCCTCATCTCGCCTGGAAGGGAGAACTTCCTGGATTTTCTCGAGTTGCGGCAGGTGTTCTCCAGTTACGACGGGGACCTCAGGGACCGGCCTGGTGGCCTCAGGAAAGTCCAGTCCCCATGCGAGGTGCTAGGGGGCCTCTCGGGATTACTCTTCCGTCGATACCGGGGCCAAAAACCTTGTGTGGAGTCAGGGCCGGAACCGAGGATTCCTCTCCGGGCTGACATGGATCTTGGGGTACTTCTGGAGTCTCCCCAGGGGAGTCAGGCCTCGTCTCGAGTGGGGGCATGCACGTGCGCTTTCCTTCCAGGCTGTAGCAGCAATGTCACGCTTCCCGTCGCGTGGATCAAAGGATCTGTGGTTTTCAATCGAGGCTTTCCCTTGAGGCTTTCCCACAGGGCTGTCCCACGTGCCACCGTGGTGTGATTCGATCCTCGGCGTGAAAGATGAGCCAGTGCAGGGCAAAGAGGTTCCTCTGGAATGGACTGAGACATCTGGGGGACTCTTGGAATGGTGGTACGACCATGGAGTTCCTCTCGCCTTTCCTGTTGAGAGTGCCTCCTCTTGAGATGTGACGGGAACGCCGGGAATTCTTTCCCGTTGAAAGCAGGGAAAGGATCCCTCATCTCGAGCTACGAGGGGGAAACGGGGCTCCTCTGGATGTGGGCGGGACCATCATGCTTCCTCTCGAGTCGACACGGGTATGGCGGTGAACTTCTTGTGTTGCAGCAAGGGTGTGAAAGACCCTTTCGAAGTTCCAGAGGTTAGGTGTCATTAGTGTCCAGACGCCTCATCGGAAATAGGCCTCATCTCGCCTGGAAGGGAGAACTTCCTGGATTTTCTCGAGTTGCGGCAGGTGTTCTCCATTTACGACGGGGACCTCAGGGACCGGCCTGGTGGCCTCAGGAAAGGTCAGTCCCCATGCGAGGTGCTAGGGGGCCTCTCGGGATTCCTCTCACGTCGATAACGGGGCCAAAAACCTTGTGTGGAGTCAGGGCCGGAACCGAGGATTCCTCTCAGGGGCTGACATGGATCTTGGGGTACTTCTGGAGTCTCCCCAGGGGAGTCAGTCCTCGTCTCGTGTGGGGGCATGCACGTGCGCTTTCCTTCCAGGCTGTAGCAGCAATGTCACGCTTCCCGTGGCGTGGATCAAAGGATCTGTGGTTTTCCCTCGAGGCTTTCCCTCGAGGCTTTCCCACAGGGCTGTCCCACGTGCCACCGTGGTGTGAGTCGATTCTCGGCGTGAAAGATGAGCCAGTGCAGGGCAAAGAGGTTCCTCTGGATTGGACTGAGACATCTGGGGGACTCTTGGAATGGTGGTACGACCATGGAGTTCCTCTCGCCTTTCCTGTTGAGAGTGCCTCCTCTTGAGATGCGACGGGAACGCCGGGAATTCTTTCCCGTTGAAAGCATGGAAAGGATCCCTCATCTCGAGCTACGAGGGGGAAACGGGGCTCCTCTGGATGTGGGCGGGACCATCGTGCTTCCTCTCGAGTGGAGACGGGTATGGCGGTGAAATTCTTGAGTTGCAGCAAGGGTGTGAAAGACCCTTTCGAAGTTCCAGAGGTTAGGTGTCATTAGTCTCCAGACGCCTCATCGGAAATAGGCCTCATTTCGCCTGGAAAGGAGAACTTCCTGGATTTTCTCGAGTTGCGGCAGGTGTTCTCGAGTTACGTCGGGGACCTCAGGGACCCGCCCTGGTGGCCTCAGGAACGGCCAGTCCCCATGCTAGTTGCTAGGGGGCCTCTCGGGATTCCTCTCCCGTCGATACCGGGGCCAAAAACCTTGTGTGGAGTCAGGGCCGGAACCGAGGATTCCTCTCAGGGGCTGACATGGATCTTTGGGTACTTCTGGAGTCTCCCCAGTGGAGTCAGGCCTCGTCTCGAGTGGGGGCATGCACGTGCGCTTTCCTTCCAGGCTGTAGCAGCAATGTTATGCTTCCCGTCGCGAGGATCAAAGGATCTGTGGTTTTCCCTCGAGGCTTTCCCTCGAGGCTTTCCCACAGGGCTGTCCCACGTGCCACCGTGGTGTGAGTCGATCCTCGGCCTGAAAGATGAGCCAGTACAGGGCAAAGAGGTTCCTCTGGAATGGACTGAGACATCTGGGGGACTCTTGGAATGGTGGTACGACCATGGAGCTCCTCTCGCCTTTCCTGTTGAGAGTGCTTCCTCTTGAGATGCGACGGAAACGCCGGGAATTCTTTCCCGTTGAAAGCAGGGAAAGGATCCCTCATCTTGAGCTACGAGGGGGAAACGGGGCTCCTCTGGAAGTGGGCGGGACCATCGTGCTTCCTCTCGAGTGGAGACGGGTATGGCGGTGAACTTCTTGAGTCGCAGCAAGGGTGTGAAAGACCCTTTCGAAGTTGCAGAAGTTAGGTGTCATTAGTCTCCAGACGCCTCATCGAAAATAAGCCTCATCTCGCCTGGAAGGGAGAACTTCCTGGATTTTCTCGAGTTGCGGCAGGTGTTCTCGAATTACGACGGGGACCTCAGGGACCCGCCCTGGTGGCCTCCGGAGAGGCCAGTCCCCATGCGAGTTGCTAGGAGGCCTCTCGGGATTCCTCTCCCGTCGATACCGGGGCCAAAAACCTTGTGTGGAGTCAGGGCCGGAACCGAGGATTCCTCTCAGGGGCTGACATGGATCTTTGGGTACTTCTGGAGTCTCCCCAGTGGAGTCAGGCCTCGTCTCGAGTGGGGGCATGCACGTGCGCTTTCCTTTCAGGCTGTAGCAGCAATGTCACGCTTCCCGTCACGTGGATCAAATGATCTGTGGTTTTCCCTCGAGGCTTTCCCTCGAGGCTTTCCCACAGGGCTGTCCCACGTGCCACCGTGGTGTGAGTCGATTCTCGGCGTGAAAGATGAGCCAGTGCAGGGCAAAGAGGTTCCTCTGGAATGGACTGAGACATCTGGGGGACTCTTGGAATGGTGGTACGACCATGGAGTTCCTCTTGCCTTTCCTGTTGAGAGTACCTCCTCTTGAGATGCAACGGGAACGCCAGGAATTCTTTCCCGTTGAAAGCAGGGAAAGGATCCCTCATCTCGAGCTACGAGGGGGAAACGGGGCTCCTCTGGATGTGGGCGGGACCATCGTGCTTCCTCTCGAGTGGAGACGGGTATGGCGGTGAAATTCTTGAGTTGCAGCAAGGGTGTGAAAGACCCTTTCGAAGTTCCAGAGGTTAGGTGTCATTAGTCTCCAGACGCCTCATAGGAAATAGGCCTCATTTCGCCTGGAAAGGAGAACTTCCTGGATTTTCTCGAGTTGCGGAAGGTGTTCTCGAGTTACGACTGGGACCTCAGGGACCCGCCCTGGTGGCCTCAGGAACGGCCAGTCCCCATGCTAGTTGCTAGGGGGCCTCTCGGGATTCCTCTCCCGTCGATACCGGGGCCAAAAACCTTGTGTGGAGTCAGGGCCTTAACCGAGGATTCCTCTCAGGGGCTGACATGGATCTTTGGGTACTTCTGGAGTCTCCCCAGGGGAGTCAGGCCTCGTCTCGAGTGGGGGCATGCACGTGCGCTTTCCTTCCAGGCTGTAGCAGCAATGTCATGCTTCCCGACGCGTGGATCAAAGGATCTGTGGTTTTCCCTCGAGGCTTTCCCTCGAGGCTTTCCCACAGGGCTGTCCCACGTGCCACCGAGGTGTGAGTCGATCCTCGGCGTGAAAGATGAGCCAGTACAGGGCAAAGAGGTTCCCCTGGAATGGACTGAGACATCTGCGGGACTCTTGGAATGGTGGTACGACCATGGAGCTCCTCTGGCCTTTCCTGTTGAGAGTGCCTCCTCTTGAGATGCGACGGAAACGCCGGGAATTCTTTCCCGTTGAAAGCAGGGAAAGGATCCCTCATCTGAGCTACGAGGGGCAAACGGGGCTCCTCTGGATGTGGGTGGGACCATCGTGCTTCCTCTCGAGTGGAAACGGGTATGGCGGTGAACTTCTTGAGTTGCAGCAAGGGTGTGAAAGACCCTTTCGAAGTTCCAGAGGTTAGGTGTCATTAGTCTCCAGACGCCTCATCAGAAATAGGCCTCATCTCGCCTGGAAGGGAGAACTTCCTGGATTTTCTCGAGTTGCGGCAGGTGTTCTCCAGTTACGACGGGGACCTCAGGGACCGGCCTGGTGGCCTCAGGAAAGTCCAGTCCCCATGCGAGGTGCTAGGGGGCCTCTCGGGATTACTCTTCCGTCGATACCGGGGCCAAAAACCTTGTGTGGAGTCAGGGCCGGAACCGAGGATTCCTCTCCGGGCTGACATGGATCTTGGGGTACTTCTGGAGTCTCCCCAGGGGAGTCAGGCCTCGTCTCGAGTGGGGGCATGCACGTGCGCTTTCCTTCCAGGCTGTAGCAGCAATGTCACGCTTCCCGTCGCGTGGATCAAAGGATCTGTGGTTTTCAATCGAGGCTTTCCCTTGAGGCTTTCCCACAGGGCTGTCCCACGTGCCACCGTGGTGTGATTCGATCCTCGGCGTGAAAGATGAGCCAGTGCAGGGCAAAGAGGTTCCTCTGGAATGGACTGAGACATCTGGGGGACTCTTGGAATGGTGGTACGACCATGGAGTTCCTCTCGCCTTTCCTGTTGAGAGTGCCTCCTCTTGAGATGTGACGGGAACGCCGGGAATTCTTTCCCGTTGAAAGCAGGGAAAGGATCCCTCATCTCGAGCTACGAGGGGGAAACGGGGCTCCTCTGGATGTGGGCGGGACCATCATGCTTCCTCTCGAGTCGACACGGGTATGGCGGTGAACTTCTTGTGTTGCAGCAAGGGTGTGAAAGACCCTTTCGAAGTTCCAGAGGTTAGGTGTCATTAGTGTCCAGACGCCTCATCGGAAATAGGCCTCATCTCGCCTGGAAGGGAGAACTTCCTGGATTTTCTCGAGTTGCGGCAGGTGTTCTCCATTTACGACGGGGACCTCAGGGACCGGCCTGGTGGCCTCAGGAAAGGTCAGTCCCCATGCGAGGTGCTAGGGGGCCTCTCGGGATTCCTCTCACGTCGATAACGGGGCCAAAAACCTTGTGTGGAGTCAGGGCCGGAACCGAGGATTCCTCTCAGGGGCTGACATGGATCTTGGGGTACTTCTGGAGTCTCCCCAGGGGAGTCAGTCCTCGTCTCGTGTGGGGGCATGCACGTGCGCTTTCCTTCCAGGCTGTAGCAGCAATGTCACGCTTCCCGTGGCGTGGATCAAAGGATCTGTGGTTTTCCCTCGAGGCTTTCCCTCGAGGCTTTCCCACAGGGCTGTCCCACGTGCCACCGTGGTGTGAGTCGATTCTCGGCGTGAAAGATGAGCCAGTGCAGGGCAAAGAGGTTCCTCTGGATTGGACTGAGACATCTGGGGGACTCTTGGAATGGTGGTACGACCATGGAGTTCCTCTCGCCTTTCCTGTTGAGAGTGCCTCCTCTTGAGATGCGACGGGAACGCCGGGAATTCTTTCCCGTTGAAAGCATGGAAAGGATCCCTCATCTCGAGCTACGAGGGGGAAACGGGGCTCCTCTGGATGTGGGCGGGACCATCGTGCTTCCTCTCGAGTGGAGACGGGTATGGCGGTGAAATTCTTGAGTTGCAGCAAGGGTGTGAAAGACCCTTTCGAAGTTCCAGAGGTTAGGTGTCATTAGTCTCCAGACGCCTCATCGGAAATAGGCCTCATTTCGCCTGGAAAGGAGAACTTCCTGGATTTTCTCGAGTTGCGGCAGGTGTTCTCGAGTTACGTCGGGGACCTCAGGGACCCGCCCTGGTGGCCTCAGGAACGGCCAGTCCCCATGCTAGTTGCTAGGGGGCCTCTCGGGATTCCTCTCCCGTCGATACCGGGGCCAAAAACCTTGTGTGGAGTCAGGGCCGGAACCGAGGATTCCTCTCAGGGGCTGACATGGATCTTTGGGTACTTCTGGAGTCTCCCCAGGGGAGTCAGGCCTCGTCTCGAGTGGGGGCATGCACGTGCGCTTTCCTTCCAGGCTGTAGCAGCAATGTTATGCTTCCCGTCGCGAGGATCAAAGGATCTGTGGTTTTCCCTCGAGGCTTTCCCTCGAGGCTTTCCCACAGGGCTGTCCCACGTGCCACCGTGGTGTGAGTCGATCCTCGGCCTGAAAGATGAGCCAGTACAGGGCAAAGAGGTTCCTCTGGAATGGACTGAGACATCTGGGGGACTCTTGGAATGGTGGTACGACCATGGAGCTCCTCTCGCCTTTCCTGTTGAGAGTGCTTCCTCTTGAGATGCGACGGAAACGCCGGGAATTCTTTCCCGTTGAAAGCAGGGAAAGGATCCCTCATCTTGAGCTACGAGGGGGAAACGGGGCTCCTCTGGAAGTGGGCGGGACCATCGTGCTTCCTCTCGAGTGGAGACGGGTATGGCGGTGAACTTCTTGAGTCGCAGCAAGGGTGTGAAAGACCCTTTCGAAGTTGCAGAAGTTAGGTGTCATTAGTCTCCAGACGCCTCATCGAAAATAAGCCTCATCTCGCCTGGAAGGGAGAACTTCCTGGATTTTCTCGAGTTGCGGCAGGTGTTCTCGAATTACGACGGGGACCTCAGGGACCCGCCCTGGTGGCCTCCGGAGAGGCCAGTCCCCATGCGAGTTGCTAGGAGGCCTCTCGGGATTCCTCTCCCGTCGATACCGGGGCCAAAAACCTTGTGTGGAGTCAGGGCCGGAACCGAGGATTCCTCTCAGGGGCTGACATGGATCTTTGGGTACTTCTGGAGTCTCCCCAGTGGAGTCAGGCCTCGTCTCGAGTGGGGGCATGCACGTGCGCTTTCCTTTCAGGCTGTAGCAGCAATGTCACGCTTCCCGTCACGTGGATCAAATGATCTGTGGTTTTCCCTCGAGGCTTTCCCTCGAGGCTTTCCCACAGGGCTGTCCCACGTGCCACCGTGGTGTGAGTCGATTCTCGGCGTGAAAGATGAGCCAGTGCAGGGCAAAGAGGTTCCTCTGGAATGGACTGAGACATCTGGGGGACTCTTGGAATGGTGGTACGACCATGGAGTTCCTCTTGCCTTTCCTGTTGAGAGTACCTCCTCTTGAGATGCAACGGGAACGCCAGGAATTCTTTCCCGTTGAAAGCAGGGAAAGGATCCCTCATCTCGAGCTACGAGGGGGAAACGGGGCTCCTCTGGATGTGGGCGGGACCATCGTGCTTCCTCTCGAGTGGAGACGGGTATGGCGGTGAAATTCTTGAGTTGCAGCAAGGGTGTGAAAGACCCTTTCGAAGTTCCAGAGGTTAGGTGTCATTAGTCTCCAGACGCCTCATAGGAAATAGGCCTCATTTCGCCTGGAAAGGAGAACTTCCTGGATTTTCTCGAGTTGCGGAAGGTGTTCTCGAGTTACGACTGGGACCTCAGGGACCCGCCCTGGTGGCCTCAGGAACGGCCAGTCCCCATGCTAGTTGCTAGGGGGCCTCTCGGGATTCCTCTCCCGTCGATACCGGGGCCAAAAACCTTGTGTGGAGTCAGGGCCTTAACCGAGGATTCCTCTCAGGGGCTGACATGGATCTTTGGGTACTTCTGGAGTCTCCCCAGGGGAGTCAGGCCTCGTCTCGAGTGGGGGCATGCACGTGCGCTTTCCTTCCAGGCTGTAGCAGCAATGTCATGCTTCCCGACGCGTGGATCAAAGGATCTGTGGTTTTCCCTCGAGGCTTTCCCTCGAGGCTTTCCCACAGGGCTGTCCCACGTGCCACCGAGGTGTGAGTCGATCCTCGGCGTGAAAGATGAGCCAGTACAGGGCAAAGAGGTTCCCCTGGAATGGACTGAGACATCTGCGGGACTCTTGGAATGGTGGTACGACCATGGAGCTCCTCTGGCCTTTCCTGTTGAGAGTGCCTCCTCTTGAGATGCGACGGAAACGCCGGGAATTCTTTCCCGTTGAAAGCAGGGAAAGGATCCCTCATCTGAGCTACGAGGGGCAAACGGGGCTCCTCTGGATGTGGGTGGGACCATCGTGCTTCCTCTCGAGTGGAAACGGGTATGGCGGTGAACTTCTTGAGTTGCAGCAAGGGTGTGAAAGACCCTTTCGAAGTTCCAGAGGTTAGGTGTCATTAGTCTGCAGACGCCTCATCGGAAATAGGCCTCGTCTCGCCTGGAAGGGAGAACTTCCTGGATTTTCTCGAGTTGCGGCAGGTGTTCTCGAGTTACGACGGGGACCTCAGGGACCCGCCCTGGTGGCCTCAGGAGAGGCCAGTCCCCATGCGAGTTGCTAGGGGGCCTCTCGGGATTCCTCTCCCGTCGATACCGGGGCCAATAACCTTGTGTGGAGTCAGGGCCGGAACCGAGGATTCCTCTCAGGGGCTGACATGGATCTTTGGGTACTTCTGGAGTCTCCCCAGTGGAGTCAGGCCTCGTCTCGAGTGGGGGCATGCACCTGCGCTTTCCTTCCAGGCTGTAGCAGCAATGTCACGCTTCCCGTCGTGTGGATCAAAGGATCTGTGGTTTTCCCTCGAGGCTTTCCCTCGAGGCTTTCCCACAGGGCTGTCCCACGTGCCACCGTGGTGTGAGTCGATCCTCGGCATGAAAGATGAGCCAGTGCAGGGCAAAGAGGTTCCTCTGGAATGGACTGAGACATCTGGGGGACTCTTGGAATGGTGGTACGACCATGGAGTTCCTCTTGCCTTTCCTGTTGAGAGTACCTCCTCTTGAGATGCAACGGGAACGCCAGGAATTCTTTCCCGTTGAAAGCAGGGAAAGGATCCCTAATCTCGAGCTACGAGGGGGAAACGGGGCTCCTCTGGATGTGGGCGGGACCATCGTGCTTCCTCTCGAGTGGAGACGGGTATGGCGGTGAAATTCTTGAGTTGCAGCAAGGGTGTGAAAGACCCTTTCGAAGTTCCAGAGGTTAGGTGTCATTAGTCTCCAGACGCCTCATAGGAAATAGGCCTCATTTCGCCTGGAAAGGAGAACTTCCTGGATTTTGTCGAGTTGCGGCAGGTGTTCTCGAGTTACGACTGGGACCTCAGGGACCCGCCCTGGTGGCCTCAGGAACGGCCAGTCCCCATGCTAGTTGCTAGGGGGCCTCTCGGGATTCCTCTCCCGTCGATACCGGGGCCAAAAACCTTGTGTGGAGTCAGGGCCGGAACCGAGGATTCCTCTCAGGGGCTGACATGGATCTTTGGGTACTTCTGGAGTCTCCCCAGGGGAGTCAGGCCTCGTCTCGAGTGGGGGCATGCACGTGCGCTTTCCTTCCAGGCTGTAGCAGCAATGTCATGCTTCCCGACGCGTGGATTAAAGGATCTGTGGTTTTCCCTCGAGGCTTTCCCTCGAGGCTTTCCCACAGGGCTGTCCCACGTGCCACCGAGGTGTGAGTCGATCCTCGGCGTGAAAGATGAGCCAGTACAGGGCAAAGAGGTTCCTCTGGAATGGACTGAGACATCTGGGGGACTCTTGGAATGGTGGAACTACCATGGAGTTCCTCTCGCCTTTCCTGTTGAGAGTGCCTCCTCTTGAGATGCGACGGGAACGCCGGGAATTCTTTCCCGTTGAAAGCAGGGAATGGATCCCTCATCTCGAGCTACGAGGGGGAAACGGGGCTCCTCTGGATGTGGGCGGGACCATCGTGCTTCCTCTCGAGTGGAGACGGGTATGGCGGTGAACTTCTTGAGTTGCAGCAAGGGTGTGAAAGACCCTTTCGAAGTTCCAGAGGTTAGGTGTCATTTGTCTCCAGACGCCTCATCGGAAATAGGCCTCATCTCGCCTGGAAGGGAGAACTTCCTGGATTTTCTCGAGTTGCGGCAGGTGTTCTCGAGTTACGATGGGGACCTCAGGGACCCGCCCTGGTGGCCTCAGGAGAGGCCAGTCCCCATGCGAGTTGCTAGGGGGCCTCTCGGGATTCCTCTCCCGTCGATACCGGGGCCAAAAACCTTGTGTGGAGTCAGGGCCGGAACCGAGGATTCCTCTCAGGGGCTGACATGGATCTTTGGGTACTTCTGGAGTCTCCCCAGGGGAGTCAGGCCTCGTCTCGAGTGGGGGCATGCACGTGCGCTTTCCTTCCAGGCTGTAGCAGCAATGTCACGCTTCCCGTCGCGTGGATCAAAGGATCTGTGGTTTACCCTCGAGGCTTTCCCACAGGGCTGTCCCACGTGCCACCATGGTGTGAGTCGATCCTCGGCGTGAAAGATGAGCCAGTGCAGGGCAAAGAGGTTCCTCTGGAATGGACTGAGACATCTGGGGGACTCTTGGAATGGTGGTACGACCATGGAGTTCCTCTCGTCTTTCCTGTTGAGAGTGCCTCCTCTTGAGATGCGACGGGAACGCCGATAATACTTTCCCGTTGATAGCAGGGAAAGGATGCCTCATCTCGAGCTACGAGGGGGAAACGGGGCTCCTCTGGTTTTGGTGGGACGATCGTGCTTCCTCTCGAGTGGAGACGGGTATGGCGGTGAACTACTTGAGTTGCAGCAAGGGTGTGAAAGACCCTTTCGAAGTTCCAGAGGTTAGGTGTCATTAGTCTCCAGACACCTCATCGGAAATAGGCCTCATCTCGCCTGGAAGGGAGAACTTCCTGGATTTTCTCGAGTTGCAGCAGGTGTTCTCGAGTTACGACGGGGACCTCAGGGACCCGCCCTGGTGGCATCAGGAAAGGCCAGTCCCCATTCGAGTTGCTAGGGTGCCTCTCGGTAGTTCTCTCCCGTCGATACCAGGACCAAAATCCTTGTGTGGAGTCAGGGCCGGAACCGAGGATTCCTCTCAGGGGCTGACATGGATCTTTGGGTCTTTCTGGAGTCTCCCGAGGGGAATCAGGCCTCGTCTCGAGTGGGGGCATGCACGTGCACTTTCCTTCCAGCCTGTAGCAGCAATGTCACGCTTCCCGTCGCGTGGATCAAAGGATCTGTGGTTTTCCATCGAGGCTTTCCCTTGAGGCTTTCCCACAGGGCTGTCCCACGTGACACCGTGGTGTGAGTCGATCCTCGTCGTGAAAGATGAGCCAGTGCAGGGCAAAGAGGTTCCTCTGGAGTGGACTGAGACATCTGGGGGACTCTTGGAATGGTGGTACGACCATGGAGTTCCTCTCGCCTTTCCTGTTGAGAGTGCCTCCTCTTGAGATGTGACGGGAACGCCGGGAATTCTTTCCCGTTGAAAGCAGGGAAAGGATCCCACATCTCGAGCTCCGAGGGGGAAACGGGGCACCTCTGGATGTGCGCGGGACCATCGTGCTTCCTCTCGAGTGGAGACGTGTGTGGCGGTGAACTTCTTGAGTTGCAGCAAGGGTGTGAAAGACCCTTTCGAAGTTCCAGAGGTTAGGTGTCATTAGTCTCCAGACGCCTCATCGGAAATAGGCCTCATCTCGCCTGGAAGGGAGAACTTCCTGGATTTTCTCGAGTTGCGGCAGGTGTTCTCGAGTTAAGACGGGGACCTCAGGGACCCGCCCTGGTGGCCTCAGGAGAGGCCAGTCCCCATGCGATTTGCTAGGGGGTCTCTCGGGACTCCTCTCCCGTCGATACCGGGGCCAAAAACCTTGTGTGGAGTCAGGGCCGTAACCGAGCATTCCTCTCAGGGGCTGACATGGATCTTTGGGTACTTCTGGAGTCTCCCCAGGGGAGTCAGGCCTCGTCTCGAGTGGGAGCATGCACGTGTGCTTTCCTTCCAGGCTGTAGCAGCAATGTCACGCTTCCCGTCGCGTGGATCAAAGGATCTGTGGTTTTCCCTCGAGGCTTTCCCTCGAGGCTTTCCCACAGGGCTGTCCCACGTGCCACCGTGGTGTGAGTCGATTCTCGGCGTGAAAGATGAGCCAGTGCAGGGCAAAGAGGTTCCTTTGGATTGGACTGAGACATCTGGGGGACTCTTGGAATGGTGGTACGACCATGGAGTTCCTCTCGCCTTTCCTGTTGAGAGTGCCTCCTCTTGAGATGCGACGGGAACGCCGGGAATTCTTTCCCGTTGAAAGCATGGAAAGGATCCCTCATCTCGAGCTACGAGGGGGAAACGGGGCTCCTCTAGATGTGGGCGGGACCATCGTGCTTCCTCTCGAGTGGAGACGGGTATGGCGGTGAAATTCTTGAGTTGCAGCATGGGTGTGAAAGACCCTTTCGAAGTTCCAGAGGTTAGGTGTCATTAGTCTCCAGACGCCTCATCGGAAATAGGCCTCATTTCGCCTGGAAAGGAGAACTTCCTGGATTTTCTCGAGTTGCGGCAGGTGTTCTCGAGTTACGTCGGGGACCTCAGGGAACCGCCCTGGTGGCCTCAGAAACGGCCAGTCCCCATGCTAGTTGCTAGGGGGCGTCTCAGTATTCCTCTCCCGTCGATACCGTGGCCAAAAACCTTGTGTGGAGTCAGGGCCGGAACCGAGGATTCCTCTCAGGGGCTGACATGGATCTTTGGGTACTTCTGGAGTCTCCCCAGGGGAGTCAGGCCTCGTCTCGAGTGGGGGCTTGCAAGTGCGCTTTCCTTCCAGGCTGTAGCAGCAATGTCATGCTTCCCGTCGCGTGGATCAAAGGATCTGTGGTTTTACCTCGAGGCTTTCCCTCGAGGCTTTCCCACAGGGCTGTCCCACGTGCCACCGTGGTGTGAGTCGATCCTCGGCCTGAAAGATGAGCCAGTACAGGGCAAAGAGGTTCCTCTGGAATGGACTGAGACATCTGGGGGACTCTTGGAATGGTGGTACGACCATGGAGCTCCTCTCGCCTTTCCTGTTGAGAGTGCCTCCTCTTGAGATGCAACGGAAATGCCGGGAATTCTTTCCCGTTGAAAGCAGGGAAAGGATCCCTCATCTTGAGCTACGAGGGGGAAACGGGGCTCCTCTGGAAGTGGGCGGGACTATCGTGCTTCCTCTCGAGTGGAGACGGGTATGGCGTTGAACTTTTTGAGTTGCAGCAAGGGTGTGAAAGACTCTTTCGAAGTTCCAGAGGTTAGGTGTCATTAGTCTCCAGACGCCTCATCGGAAATAGGCCTCATCTCGCCTGGAAGGGAGAACTTCCTGGATTTTCTCGAGTTGCGGCAGGTGTTCTCGAGTTACGACGGGGACCTCAGGGACCCGTCCTGGTGGCCCCAAGAACGGCCAGTCCCCATGCTAGTTGCTAGGGGGCCTCTCGGGATTCCTCTTCCGTCGATACCGGGGCCAAAAACCTTGTGTGGAGTCAGGGCCGGAACGGAGGATTCCTCTCAGGGGCTGACATGGATCTTTGGGTACTTCTGGAGTCTCCCCAGGAGAGTCAGGCCTCGTCTCAAGTGGGGGCATGCACGTGCGCTTTCCTTCCAGGCTGTAGCAGCAATGTCATGCTTCCCGTGGCGTGGATCAAAGGATCTGTGGTTTTCCCTCGAGGCTTTCCCTCGAGGCTTTCCCACAGGGCTGTCCCACGTGCCACCGAGGTGTGAGTCGATCCTCGGCGTGAAAGATGAGCCAGTACAGGGCAAAGAGGTTCCTCTGGAATGGACTGAGACATCTGGGGGACTCTTGGAATGGTGGTAAGACCATGGAGCTCCTCTCGCCTTTCCTGTTGAGAGTGCCTCCTCTTGAGATGCAACGGAAACGCCGGGAATTCTTTCCCATTGAAAGCAGGGAAAGGATCCCTCATCTCGAGCTACGAGGTGGAAACGGGGCTCCTCTGGATGTGGGCGGGACCATCGTGCTTCCTCTCGAGTGGAAACGGGTATGGCGGTGAACTTCTTGAGTTGCAGCAAGGGTGTGAAAGACCCTTTCGAAGTTCCAGAGGTTAGGTGTCATTAGTCTCAAGACGCCTCATCGGAAATAGGCCTCATCTCGCCTGGAAGGGAGAACTTCCTGGATTTTCTCGAGTAGCGGCAGGTGTTCTCGAGTTACGACGGGGACCTCAGGGACCCGCCCTGGTAGCCTCAAGAACGGCCAGTCCCCATGCTAGTTGCTAGGGGGCCTCTCGGGATTCCTCTCCCGTAGATACCGGGGCCAAAAACCTTGTGTGGATTCATGGCCGGAACCGAGGATTCCTCTCAGGGGCTGACATGGATCTTTGGGTACTTCAGGAGTCTCCCCAGGGGAGTCAGGCCACGTTTCGAGTGGGGGCATGCACGTGCGCTTTCCTTCCAGGCTGTAGCAGCAATGTCACGCTTCCCGTCGCGTGGATCAAGGGATCTGTGGTTTTCCCTCGAGGGTTTCCCTCGATGCTTTCCCACAGGGCTGTCCCACGTGCCACCGTGGTGTGAGTCGATCCTCGGCGTGAAAGATGAGCCAGTGCAGGGCAAAGAGGTTCCTCTGGAATGGACTGAGACATCTGGGGTCTCTTGGAATGGTGTTACGACCATGGAGTTCCTCTCGCCTTTCCTGTTGAGAGTGCCTCCTCTTGAGATGCGACAGGAACCCCGGAATTCTTTCCCATTTAAAGCAGGGAAAGGATCCCTCATCTTGAGCTCGAGGGGGAAACGGGGCTCCTCTGGTTGTGGGTGGGACGATCGTGCTTCCTCTCGAGTGGAGACGGGTATGGCGGTGAACTACTTGAGTTGCAGCAAGGGTGTGAAAGATCCTTTCGAAGTTCCAGAGGTTAGGTGTCATTAGTCCCCAGACGCCTCATCGGAAATAGGCCTCATTTCGCCTGGAAAGGAGAACTTCCTGGATTTTCTCGAGTTGCGGCAGGTGTTCTCGAGTTAAGACGGGGACCTCAGGGACCCGCCCTGGTGGCCTCAGGAACGGCCAGTCCCCATGCTAGTTGCTAGGGGGCCTCTCGGGATTCCTCTCCCGTCGATACCGGGGCCAAAAACCTTGTGTGGAGTCAGGGCCGGAACCGAGGATTCCTCTCAGGGGCTGACATGGATCTTTGGGTACTTCTGGAGTCTCCCCAGGGGAGTCAGGACTCGTCTCGAGTGGGGGCATGCACGTGCGCTTTCCTTCCAGGCTGTAGCAGCAATGTCACACTTCCCGTCGCGTGGATCAAAGGATCTGTGGTTTTCCCTCGAGGCTTTCCCTCGAGGCTTTCCCACAGGGCTGTCCCACGTGCCACCGTGGTGTGAGTCGATCCTCGGCGTGAAAGATGAGCCAGTGCAGGGCAAAGAGGCTCCTCTGGAATGGACTGAGACATCTGGGGGACTCTTGGAATGGTGGTACGACCATGGAGTTCCTCTCGCCTTTCCTGTTGAGAGTGCCTCCTCTTGAGATGCGACGGGAACGCCGGGAATTCTTTCCCGTTGAAAGCAGGGAATGGATCCCTCATCTCGAGCTCCGAGGGGGAAACGGGTCTCCTCTGGATGTGGGCGGGACCATCGTGCTTCCTCTCGAGTGGAGACGGGTATGGCGGTGAACTTCTTGAGTTGCAGCAAGGGTGTGAAAGACCCTTTCGAAGTTCCAGAGTTTAGGTGTCATTAGTCTCCAGACGCCTCATCGGAAATAGGCCTCATCTTGCCTGGAAGGGAGAACTTCCTGGATTTTCTCGAGTTGCGGCAGGTGTTCTCGAGTTACGACGGGGACCTCAGGGACCCGCCCTGGTGGCCTCAGGAGAGGCCAGTACCCATGCGAGTTGCTAGGGGGCCTCTCGGGATTCCTCTCCCATCGATACCGGGGCCAAAAACCTTGTGTGGAGTCAGGGCCGGAACCGAGGATTCCTCTCAGGGGCTGACATGGATCTTTGGGTACTTGTGGAGTCTCCCCAGGGGAGTCAGGCCTCGTCTCGAGTGGGGGCATGCACGTGCGCTTTCCTTCCAGGCTGTAGCAGCAATGTCACGCTTCCCGTCGCGTGGATCAAAGGATCTGTGGTTTTCCCTCGAGGCTTTCGCTCGAGGCTTTCCCACAGGGCTGTCCCACGTGCCACCGTGGTGTGAGTCGATCCTCGGCGTGAAAGATGAGCCAGTGCAGGGCAAAGAGGCTTCTCTGGAATGGACTGAGACATCTGGGGGACTCTTGGAATGGTGGTACGACCATGGAGTTCCTCTCGCCTTTCCTGTTGAGAGTGCCTCCTCTTGAGATGCGACGGGAACGCCGGGAATTCTTTCCCGTTGAAAGCAGGGAATGGATCCCTCATCTCGAGCTACGAGGGGGAAACGGGGCTCCTCTGGATGTGGGCGGGACCATCGTGCTTCCTCTCGAGTGGAGACGGGTATGGCGGTGAACTTCTTGAGTTGCAGCAAGGGTGTGAAAGACCCTTTCGAAGTTCCAGAGGTTAGGTGTCATTTGTCTCCAGAGGCCTCATCGGAAATAGGCCTCATCTCGCCTGGAAGGGAGAACTTCCTGGATTTTCTCGAGTTGCGGCAGGTGTTCTCGAGTTACGACTGGGACCTCAGGGACCCGCCCTGGTGGCCTCAGGAGAGGCCAGTCCCCTTGCGAGTTGCTAGGGGGCCTCTCGGGATTCCTCTCCCGTCGATACCGGGGCCAAAAACCTTGTGTGGAGTCAGGGCCGGAACCGAGGATTCCTCTCAGGGGCTGACATGGATCTTTGGGTACTTGTGGAGTCTCCCCAGGGGAGTCAGGCCTCGTCGCGAGTGGGGGCATGCACGTGCGCTTTCCTTCCAGGCTGTAGCAGCAATGTCACGCTTCCCGTCGCGTGGATCAAAGGATCTGTGGTTTTCCCTCGAGGCTTTCGCTCGAGGCTTTCCCACAGGGCTGTCCCACGTGCCACCGTGGTGTGAGTCGATCCTCGGCGTGAAAGATGAGCCAGTGCAGGGCAAAGAGGTTCCTCTGGAATGGACTGAGAAATCTCGGGGACTCTTGGAATGGTGGTACGACCATGGAGTTCCTCTCGTCCTTCCTGTTGAGAGTGCCTCCTCTTGAGATGCGACGGGAACGCCGAAAATACTTTCCCGTTGATAGCAGGGAAAGGATCCCTCATCTCGAGCTACGAGGGGGAAACGGGGCTCCTCTGGATGTGGGCGGGACCATCGTGTTTCCTCTCGAGTGGAGACGGGTATGGCGGTGAACTTCTTGAGTTGCAGCAAGGGTGTGAAAGACCCTTTTGAAGTTCCAGAGGTTCGGTGTCATTAGTCTCCAGACGTCTCATCGGAAATAGGCCTCATCTCGCCTGGAAGGGAGAACTTCCTGGATTTTCTCGAGTTGCGGCAGGTGTTCTCGAATTACGACGGGGACCTCAGGGACCCGCCCTGGTGGCCTCAGGAAAGGCCAGTCCCCATGCGAGTTGCTCGGGGGCCTCTCGGGATTCCTCTCCCGTCGATACCGGGGTCAAAAACTTTGTGTGGAGTCAGGGCCGGAACCGAGGATTCCTCTCAGGGGATGACATGGATCTTTGGGTACTTCTGGAGTCTCCCCAGGGGAGTCAGGCCTCGTCTCGAGTGGGGGCATGCACGTGCGCTTTCCTTACAGTCTGTAGCAGCAATGTCACGCTTCCCGTCGCGAGGATGAAAGGATCTGTGGTTTACCCTCGAGGCTTTCCCACAGGGCTGTCCCACGTGCCACCGTGGTGTGAGTCGATCCTCGGCGTGAAAGATGAGCCAGTGCAGGGCAAAGAGGTTCCTCTGGAATGGACTGAGAAATCCCGGGGACTCTTGGAATGGTGCTACGACCATGGAGTTCCTCTCGTCTTTCCTGTTGAGAGTGCCTCCTCTTGAGATGCGACGGGAACGCCGAAAATACTTTCCCGTTGATAGCAGGGAAAGGATCCCTCATCTCGAGCTACAAGGGGAAATCGGGTCTCCTCTGGATGTGGGTGGGACCATCGTGCTTCCTCTCGAGTGGAGACGGGTATGGCGGTGAACTTCTTGAGTTGCAGCAAGGGTGTGAAAGACCCTTTCGAAGTTCCAGAGTTTAGGTGTCATTAGTCTCCAGACGCCTCATCGGAAATAGGCCTCATCTCGCCTGGAAGGGAGAACTTCCTGGATTTTCTCGAGTTGCGGCAGGTGTTCTCGAGTTACGACGGGGACCTCAGGGACCCGCCCTGGTGGCCTCAGGAGAGGCCAGTCCCCATGCGAGTTGCTAGGGGGCCTCTCGGGATTCCTCTCCCGTCGATACCAGGGCCAAAAACCTTGTGTGGAGTCAGGGCCGGAACCGAGGATTCCTCTCAGGGGCTGACATGGATCTTTGGGTACTTCTGGAGTCTCCCCAGGGGAGTCAGGCCTCGTCTCGAGTGGGGGCATGCACGTGCGCTTTCCTTCCAGGCTGTAGCAGCAATGTCACGCTTCCCGTCGCGTGGATCAAAGGATCTGTGGTTTTCCCTCGAGGCTTTCCCTCGAGGCTTTCCCACAGGGCTGTCCCACGTACCACCGTGGTGTGAGTCGATCCTCGGCGTGAAAGATGAGCCAGTGCAGGGGAAAGAGGTTCCTCTGGAATGGACTGAGACATCTGGGGGACTCTTGGAATGGTGGTACGACCATGGAGTTCCTCTCGCCTTTCCTGTTGAGAGTTCCTCCTCTTGAGATGTGACGGGAACGCCGGGAATTCTTTCCCGTTGACAGCAGGGAATGGATCCCTCATCTCGAGCTACCAGGGGGAAACGGGGCTCCTCTGGATGTGGGCGGGACCATCGTGCTTCCTCTCGAGTGGAGACGGGTATGGAGGTGAACTTCTTGAGTTGCATCAAGGGTGTGAAAGACCCTTTCGAAGTTCCAGAGGTTTGTTGTCATTTGTCTCCAGACGCCTCATCGGAAATAGGCCTCATCTCGCCTGGAAGGGAGAACTTCCTGGATTTTCTCGAGTTGCGGCAGGTGTTCTCGAGTTACGACGGGGACCTCAGGGACCCGCCCTGATGGCCTCAGGAGAGGCCAGTCCCCATGCGAGATGCTAGGGGGCCTCTCGGGATTCCTGTCCCGTCGATACCGGGGCAAAAACCTTGTGTGGAGTCAGGGCCGGAACCGAGGATTCCTCTCAGGGGCTGACATGGATCTTTGGGTACTTGTGGAGTCTCCCCAGGGGAGTCAGGCCTCGTCTCGAGTGGGGGCATGCACGTGGGCTTTCCTTCCAGGCTGTAGCAGCAATGTCACGCTTCCCGTCGCGTGGATCAAAGGATCTGTGGTTTTCCCTCGAGGCTTTCCCACAGGGCTGTCCCACGTGACACCGTGGTGTGAGTCGATCCTCGGCGTGAAAGATGAGCCAGTGCAGGGGAAAGAGGTTCCTCTGGAATGGACTGAGACATCTGGGGGACTCTTGGAATGGTGGTACGACCATGGAGTTCCTCTCGCCTTTCCTGTTGAGAGTTCCTCCTCTTGAGATGTGATGGGAACGCCGGGAATTATTTCCCGTTGATAGCAGGGAAAGGATCCCTCATCTCGAGCTACGAGGGGGAAACGGGGCTTCTCTGGATGTGGGCGGGACCATCGTGCTTCCTCTCGAGTGGAGACGGGTAAGGCGGTGAACTTCCTGAGTTGCAGCAAGGGTGTGAAAGACCCTTTCGAAGTTCCAGAGGTTCGGTGTCATTAGTCTCAAGACGCCTCATCGGAAATAGGCCTCATCTCGCCTGGAAGGGAGAACTTCCTGGATTTTCTCGAGTTGCGTCAGGTGTTCTCGAGTTACGACGGGGACCTCAGGGATCCGCCCTGGTGGCCTCAGGAAAGGCCAGTCCCCATGGGAGTTCCTAGGGGGCCTTTAGGGATTCCTCTCCCGTCGATACCGGGGCCAAAATCCTTGTGTGGAGTCAGGGCCGGAACCGAGGATTCCTCTCAGGGGCTGACATGGGTCTTTGGGTACTTCTGGAGTCTCCCCAGGGTGGTCAGGCCTCGTCTCGAGTGGGGGCATGCACGTGCGCCTTCCTTCCAGGCTGTAGCAGCAATGTCACGCTTCCCGTCTCGTGGATCAAAGGATCTGTGGTTTTCCCTCGAGGCTTTCCCACTGGGCTGTCCCACGTGCCACCGTTGTGTGAGTCGATTCTCGGCGTGAAAGATGAGCCAGTTCAGGGCAAAGAGGTTCCTCTGGATTGGACTGAGACATCTGGGGGACTCTTGGAATGGTAGTACGACCATGGAGTTCCTCTCGCCTTTCCTGTTGAGAGTGCCTCCTCTTGAGATGCGACGGGAACGCCGGGAATTCTTTCCCGTTGAAAGCAGGGAAAGGATCCCTCATCTCGAGCTACGAGGGGGAAACGGGGCTCCTCTGGATGTGGGCGGGACCATCGTGCTTCCTCTCGAGTGGAGACGGGTATTGCGGTGAAATTCTTGAGTTGCAGCAAGGGTGTGAAAGACCCTTTCGAAGTTCCAGAGGTTAGGTGTCATTTGTCTCCAGACGCCTCATCAGAAATAGGCCTCATTTCGCCTGGAAAGGAGAACTTCCTGGATTTTCTCGAGTTGCGGCAGGTGTTCTCGAGTTACGACGGGGACCTCAGGGACCCGCCCTGGTGGCCTCAGGAACGGCCAGTCCCCATGCTAGTTGCTAGGGGGCCTCTCGGGATTCCTCTCCCGTCGATACCGGGGCCAAAAACCTTGTGTGGAGTCAGGGCCGGAACCGAGGATTCCTCTCAGGGGCTGACATGGATCTTTGGGTACTTCTGGAGTCTCCCCAGGGGAGTCAGGCCTCGTCTCGAGTGGGGGCATGCACGTGCGCTTTCCTTCCAGGCTGTAGCAGCAATGTCATTCTTCCCGTCGCGTGGATCAAAGGATCTGTGGTTTTCCCTCGAGGCTTTCCCTCGAGGCTTTCCCACAGGGCTGTCCCACGTGCCACCGTGGTGTGAGTCGATCCTCGGCGTGAAAGATGAGCCAGTGCAGGGCAAAGAGTTTCCTCTGGAATGGACTGAGAAATCTCGGGGACTCTTGGAATGGTGGTACGACCATGGAGTTCCTCTCATCTTTCCTGTTGAGAGTGCCTCCTCTTGAGATGCGACGGGAACGCCGGGAATTCTTTCCCGTTGATAGCAGGGAAAGGATCCCTCATCTCGAGCTACGAGGGGGAAACGGGGCTCCTCTGGATGTGGGCGGGACCATCGTGCTTCCTCTCGAGTGGAGACGGGTATGGAGGTGAACTTCTTGAGTTGCATCAAGGGTGTGAAAGACCCTTTCGAAGTTCCAGAGGTTTGTTGTCATTTGTCTCCAGACGCCTCATCGGAAATAGGCCTCATCTCGCCTGGAAGGGAGAACTTCCTGGATTTTCTCGAGTTGCGGCAGGTGTTCTCGAGTTACGACGGGGACCTCAGGGACCCGCCCTGATGGCCTCAGGAGAGGCCAGTCCCCATGCGAGATGCTAGGGGGCCTCTCGGGATTCCTCTCCCGTCGATACCGGGGCAAAAACCTTGTGTGGAGTCAGGGCCGGAACCGAGGATTCCTCTCAGGGGCTGACATGGATCTTTGGGTACTTGTGGAGTCTCCCCAGGGGAGTCAGGCCTCGTCTCGAGTGGTGGCATGCACGTGCGCTTTCCTTACAGTCTGTAGCAGCAAAGTCACGCTTCCCGTCGCGAGGATGAAAGGATCTGTGGTTTACCCTCGAGGCTTTCCCACAGGGCTGTCCCACGTGCCACCGTGGTGTGAGTCGATCCTCGGCGTGAAAGATGAGCCAGTGCAGGGCAAAGAGGTTCCTCTGGAATGGACTGAGAAATCTCGGGGACTCTTGGAATGGTGCTACGACCATGGAGTTCCTCTCGTCTTTCCTGTTGAGAGTGCCTCCTCTTGAGATGCGACGGGAACGCCGAAAATACTTTCCCGTTGATAGCAGGGAAAGGATCCCTCATCTCGAGCTACAAGGGGAAATCGGGTCTCCTCTGGATGTGGGTGGGACCATCGTGCTTCCTCTCGAGTGGAGACGGGTATGGCGGTGAACTTCTTGAGTTGCAGCAAGGGTGTGAAAGACCCTTTCGAAGTTCCAGAGTTTAGGTGTCATTAGTCTCCAGACGCCTCATCGGAAATAGGCCTCATCTCGCCTGGAAGGGAGAACTTCCTGGATTTTCTCGAGTTGCGGCAGGTGTTCTCGAGTTACGACGGGGACCTCA
Source organism: Capricornis sumatraensis (assembly GCF_032405125.1). NCBI lineage: Eukaryota > Metazoa > Chordata > Mammalia > Artiodactyla > Bovidae > Capricornis > Capricornis sumatraensis. The sequence continues at coordinate 7,863,287 of NW_027184612.1, forward strand.
GGGACCCGCCCTGGTGGCCTCAGGAGAGGCCAGTCCCCATGCGAGTTGCTAGGGGGCCTCTCGGGATTCCTCTCCCGTCGATACCAGGGCCAAAAACCTTGTGTGGAGTCAGGGCCGGAACCGAGGATTCCTCTCAGGGGCTGACATGGATCTTTGGGTACTTCTGGAGTCTCCCCAGGGGAGTCAGGCCTCGTCTCGAGTGGGGGCATGCACGTGCGCTTTCCTTCCAGGCTGTAGCAGCAATGTCACGCTTCCCGTCGCGTGGATCAAAGGATCTGTGGTTTTCCCTCGAGGCTTTCCCTCGAGGCTTTCCCACAGGGCTGTCCCACGTACCACCGTGGTGTGAGTCGATCCTCGGCGTGAAAGATGAGCCAGTGCAGGGGAAAGAGGTTCCTCTGGAATGGACTGAGACATCTGGGGGACTCTTGGAATGGTGGTACGACCATGGAGTTCCTCTCGCCTTTCCTGTTGAGAGTTCCTCCTCTTGAGATGTGACGGGAACGCCGGGAATTCTTTCCCGTTGACAGCAGGGAATGGATCCCTCATCTCGAGCTACCAGGGGGAAACGGGGCTCCTCTGGATGTGGGCGGGACCATCGTGCTTCCTCTCGAGTGGAGACGGGTATGGAGGTGAACTTCTTGAGTTGCATCAAGGGTGTGAAAGACCCTTTCGAAGTTCCAGAGGTTTGTTGTCATTTGTCTCCAGACGCCTCATCGGAAATAGGCCTCATCTCGCCTGGAAGGGAGAACTTCCTGGATTTTCTCGAGTTGCGGCAGGTGTTCTCGAGTTACGACGGGGACCTCAGGGACCCGCCCTGATGGCCTCAGGAGAGGCCAGTCCCCATGCGAGATGCTAGGGGGCCTCTCGGGATTCCTGTCCCGTCGATACCGGGGCAAAAACCTTGTGTGGAGTCAGGGCCGGAACCGAGGATTCCTCTCAGGGGCTGACATGGATCTTTGGGTACTTGTGGAGTCTCCCCAGGGGAGTCAGGCCTCGTCTCGAGTGGGGGCATGCACGTGGGCTTTCCTTCCAGGCTGTAGCAGCAATGTCACGCTTCCCGTCGCGTGGATCAAAGGATCTGTGGTTTTCCCTCGAGGCTTTTCCACAGGGCTGTCCCACGTGACACCGTGGTGTGAGTCGATCCTCGGCGTGAAAGATGAGCCAGTGCAGGGGAAAGAGGTTCCTCTGGAATGGACTGAGACATCTGGGGGACTCTTGGAATGGTGGTACGACCATGGAGTTCCTCTCGCCTTTCCTGTTGAGAGTTCCTCCTCTTGAGATGTGATGGGAACGCCGGGAATTATTTCCCGTTGATAGCAGGGAAAGGATCCCTCATCTCGAGCTACGAGGGGGAAACGGGGCTTCTCTGGATGTGGGCGGGACCATCGTGCTTCCTCTCGAGTGGAGACGGGTAAGGCGGTGAACTTCCTGAGTTGCAGCAAGGGTGTGAAAGACCCTTTCGAAGTTCCAGAGGTTCGGTGTCATTAGTCTCAAGACGCCTCATCGGAAATAGGCCTCATCTCGCCTGGAAGGGAGAACTTCCTGGATTTTCTCGAGTTGCGTCAGGTGTTCTCGAGTTACGACGGGGACCTCAGGGATCCGCCCTGGTGGCCTCAGGAAAGGCCAGTCCCCATGGGAGTTCCTAGGGGGCCTTTCGGGATTCCTCTCCCGTCGATACCGGGGCCAAAATCCTTGTGTGGAGTCAGGGCCGGAACCGAGGATTCCTCTCAGGGGCTGACATGGGTCTTTGGGTACTTCTGGAGTCTCCCCAGGGTGGTCAGGCCTCGTCTCGAGTGGGGGCATGCACGTGCGCCTTCCTTCCAGGCTGTAGCAGCAATGTCACGCTTCCCGTCTCGTGGATCAAAGGATCTGTGGTTTTCCCTCGAGGCTTTCCCACTGGGCTGTCCCACGTGCCACCGTTGTGTGAGTCGATTCTCGGCGTGAAAGATGAGCCAGTTCAGGGCAAAGAGGTTCCTCTGGATTGGACTGAGACATCTGGGGGACTCTTGGAATGGTAGTACGACCATGGAGTTCCTCTCGCCTTTCCTGTTGAGAGTGCCTCCTCTTGAGATGCGACGGGAACGCCGGGAATTCTTTCCCGTTGAAAGCAGGGAAAGGATCCCTCATCTCGAGCTACGAGGGGGAAACGGGGCTCCTCTGGATGTGGGCGGGACCATCGTGCTTCCTCTCGAGTGGAGACGGGTATTGCGGTGAAATTCTTGAGTTGCAGCAAGGGTGTGAAAGACCCTTTCGAAGTTCCAGAGGTTAGGTGTCATTTGTCTCCAGACGCCTCATCAGAAATAGGCCTCATTTCGCCTGGAAAGGAGAACTTCCTGGATTTTCTCGAGTTGCGGCAGGTGTTCTCGAGTTACGACGGGGACCTCAGGGACCCGCCCTGGTGGCCTCAGGAACGGCCAGTCCCCATGCTAGTTGCTAGGGGGCCTCTCGGGATTCCTCTCCCGTCGATACCGGGGCCAAAAACCTTGTGTGGAGTCAGGGCCGGAACCGAGGATTCCTCTCAGGGGCTGACATGGATCTTTGGGTACTTCTGGAGTCTCCCCAGGGGAGTCAGGCCTCGTCTCGAGTGGGGGCATGCACGTGCGCTTTCCTTCCAGGCTGTAGCAGCAATGTCATTCTTCCCGTCGCGTGGATCAAAGGATCTGTGGTTTTCCCTCGAGGCTTTCCCTCGAGGCTTTCCCACAGGGCTGTCCCACGTGCCACCGTGGTGTGAGTCGATCCTCGGCGTGAAAGATGAGCCAGTGCAGGGCAAAGAGTTTCCTCTGGAATGGACTGAGAAATCTCGGGGACTCTTGGAATGGTGGTACGACCATGGAGTTCCTCTCATCTTTCCTGTTGAGAGTGCCTCCTCTTGAGATGCGACGGGAACGCCGGGAATTCTTTCCCGTTGATAGCAGGGAAAGGATCCCTCATCTCGAGCTACGAGGGGGAAACGGGGCTCCTCTGGATGTGGGCGGGACCATCGTGCTTCCTCTCGAGTGGAGACGGGTATGGAGGTGAACTTCTTGAGTTGCATCAAGGGTGTGAAAGACCCTTTCGAAGTTCCAGAGGTTTGTTGTCATTTGTCTCCAGACGCCTCATCGGAAATAGGCCTCATCTCGCCTGGAAGGGAGAACTTCCTGGATTTTCTCGAGTTGCGGCAGGTGTTCTCGAGTTACGACGGGGACCTCAGGGACCCGCCCTGATGGCCTCAGGAGAGGCCAGTCCCCATGCGAGATGCTAGGGGGCCTCTCGGGATTCCTCTCCCGTCGATACCGGGGCAAAAACCTTGTGTGGAGTCAGGGCCGGAACCGAGGATTCCTCTCAGGGGCTGACATGGATCTTTGGGTACTTGTGGAGTCTCCCCAGGGGAGTCAGGCCTTGTCTCGAGTGGGGGCATGCACGTGCGCTTTCCTTCCAGGCTGTAGCAGCAATGTCTCGGTTCCCGTCGCGTGGATCAAAGGATCTGTGGTTTTCCCTCGAGGCTTTCCCACAGGGCTGTCCCACGTGCCACCGTGGTGTGAGTCGATTCTCGGCGTGAAAGATGAGACAGTGCAGGGCAAGGAGGTTCCTCTGGATTGGACTGAGACATCTGGGGGACTCTTGGAATGGTGGTACGACCATGGAGTTCCTCTCGCCTTTCCTGTTGAGAGTGCCTCCTCTTGAGATGCGACGGGAACGCCGGGAATTCTTTCCCGTTGAAAGCAGGGAAAGGATCCCTCATCTCGAGCTACGAGGGGGAAACGGGGCTCCTCTGGATGTGGGCGGGACCATCGTGCTTCCTCTCGAGTGGAGACGGGTATGGCGGTGAACTTCTTGAGTTGCAGCAAGGGTGTGAAAGACCCTTTCGAAGTTCCAGAGGTTAGGTGTCATTAGTCTCCAGACGCCTCATCGGAAATAGGCCTCATTTCGCCTGGAAAGGAGAACTTCCTGGATTTTCTCGAGTTGCGTCAGGTGTTCTCGATTTACCACTGGGACCTCAGGGACCCGTCCTGGTGGCCTCAGGTACGGCCAGTCCCCATGCTAGTTGCTAGGGGGCCTCTCGGGATTCCTCTCCCGTCGATACCGGGGCCAAAAACCTTGTGTGGAGTCAGGGCCGGAATCGAGGATTCCTCTCAGGGGCTGACATGGATCTTTGGGTACTTCTGGAGTCTCCCCAGGGGAGTCAGGACTCGTCTCGAGTGGGGGCATGCACGTGCGCTTTCCTTCCAGGCTGTAGCAGCAATGTCATGCTTCCCGTCGCGTGGATCAAAGGATCTGTGGTTTTCCCTCGAGGCTTTCCCTCGAGGCTTTCCCACAGGGCTGTCCCACGTGCCACCATGGTGTGAGTCGATCCTCGGCGTGAAAGATGAGCCAGTGCAGGGCAAAGAGTTTCCTCTGGAATGGACTGAGAAATCTCGGGGACTCTTGGAATGGTGATACGACCATGGAGTTCCTCTCATCTTTCCTGTTGAGAGTGCCTCCTCTTGAGATGCGACGGGAACGCCGGGAATTCTTTCCCGTTGATAGCAGGGAAAGGATCCCTCATCTCGAGCTACGAGGGGGAAACGGGGCTCCTCTGGATGTGGGCGGGACCATCGTGTTTCCTCTCGAGTGGAGACGGGTATGGCGGTGAAATTCTTGAGTTGCAGCAAGGGTGTGAAAGACCCTTTCGAAGTTCCAGAGGTTCGGTGTCATTAGTCTCCAGACGCCTCATCGGAAATAGGCCTCATCTCGCCTGGAAGGGAGAACTTCCTGGATTTTCTCGAGTTGCGGCAGGTGTTCTCGAGTTACGACGGGGACCTCAGGGACCCGCCCTGGTGTCCTCAGGAAAGGCCAGTCCCCATGCGAGTTGCTCGGGGGCCTCTCGGGATTCCTCTCCCGTCGATACCGGGGCCAAAATCCTTCTGTGGAGTCAGGGCCGGAACCGAGGATTTCTCTCAGGGGCTGACATGTGTCTTTGGGTACTTCTGGAGTCTCCCCAGGTGGGTCAGGCCTCGTCTCGAGTGGGGGCATGCAGGTGCGCCTTCCTTCCAGGCTGTAGCAGCAATGTCACGCTTCCCGTCGCGTGGATCAAAGGATCTGTGGTTTTCCCTCGAGGCTTTCCCTCGAGGCTTTCCCACAGGGCTGTCTCACGTGCCACCGTTGTGTGAGTCGATCCTCGGCGTGAAAGATGAGCCAGTGCAGGGCAAAGAGGTTCCTCTGAAATGGACTGAGACATCTGGGGGACTCTTGGAATGGTGGTACGACCATGGAGTTCCTCTCGCCTTTCCTGTTGAGAGTGCCTCCTCTTGAGATGCGACGGGAACGCCGGGAATTCTTTCCCGTTGAAAGCAGGGAAAGGATCCCTCATCTCGAGCTACGAGGGGGAAACGGGGCTCCTCTGGATGTGGGCGGGACCATCGTGCTTCCTTTCGAGTGGAGACGGGTATGGCGGTGAAATTCTTGAGTTGCAGCAAGGGTGTGAAAGACCCTTTCGAAGTTCCAGAGGTTAGGTGTCATTAGTCTCCAGACGCCTCATCGGAAATAGGCCTCATTTCGCCTGGAAAGGAGAACTTCCTGGATTTTCTCGAGTTGCGGCAGGTGTTCTCGATTTACAACTGGGACCTCAGGGACCCGCCCTGGTGGCCTCAGGAACGGCCAGTCCCCATGCTAGTTGCTATGGGGCCTCTCGGGATTCCTCTCCCGTCGATACCGGGGCCAAAAACCTTGTGTGGAGTCAGGGCCGGAACCGAGGATTCCTCTCAGGGATTGACATGGATCTTTGGGTAATTCTGGAGTCTCCCCAGGGGAGTCAGGACTCGTCTCGAGTGGGGGCATGCACGTGCGCTTTCCTTCAGGCTGTAGCAGCAATGTCATGGTTCCCGTCGCGTGGATCAAAGGATCTGTGGTTTTCCCTCGAGGCTTTCCCTCGAGGCTTTCCCACAGGGCTGTCCCACGTGCCACCATGGTGTGAGTCGATCCTCGGCGTGAAAGATGAGCCAGTGCAGGGCAAAGAGTTTCCTCTGGAATGGACTGAGAAATCTCGGGGACTCTTGGAATGGTGGTACGACCATGGAGTTCCTCTCGCCTTTCCTGTTGAGAGTGCCTCCTCTTGAGATGCGACGGGAACGCCGGGAATTCTTTCCCGTTGAAAGCAGGGAAAGGATCCCTCATCTCGAGCTACGAGGGGGAAACGGGGCTCCTCTGGATGTGGGCGGGACCATCGTGCTTCCTCTCGAGTGGAGACGGGTACGGCGGTGAAATTCTTGAGTTGCAGCAAGGGTGTGAAAGACCCTTTCGAAGTTCCAGAGGTTAGGTGTCATTTGTCTCCAGAGGCCTCATCGGAAATAGGCCTCATCTCGCCTGGAAGGGAGAACTTCCTGGATTTTCTCGAGTTGCGGCAGGTGTTCTCGAGTTACGACGGGGACCTCAGGGACCCGCCGTGGTGGCCTCAGGAGAGGCCAGTCCCCATGCGAGTTGCTAGGGGGCCTCTCGGGATTACTCTCCCGTCGATTCCGGGGCCAAAAACCTTGTGTGGAGTCAGGGCCGGAACCGAGGATTCCTCTCAGGGGCTGACATGGATCTTTGGGTACTTGTGGAGTCTCCCCAGGGGAGTCAGGCCTCGTCTCGAGTGGGGGCATGCACGTGCGCTTTCCTTCCAGGCTGTAGCAGCAATGTCACGCTTCCCGTCGCGTGGATCAAAGGATCTGTGGTTTTCCCTCGAGGCTTTCCCTCGAGGCTTTCCCACAGGGCTGTCCCACGTGCCACCGTGGTGTGAGTCGATCCTCGGCGTGAAAGATAAGCCAGTGCAGGGCAAAGAGGCTCCTCTGGAATGGACTGAGACATCTGGGGGACTCTTGGAATGGTGGTACGACCATGGAGTTCCTCTCGCCTTTCCTGTTGAGAGTGCCTCCTCTTGAGATGCGACGGGAACGCCGGGAATTCTTTCCCGTTGAAAGCAGGGAAAGGATCCCTCATCTCGAGCTACGAGGGGGAAACGGGGCTCCTCTGGATGTTGGCGGGACCATCGTGCTTACTCTCGAGTGGAGACGGGTACGGCGGTGAACTTCTTGAGTTGCAGCAAGGGTGTGAAAGACCCTTTCGAAGTTCCAGAGGTTAGGTGTCATTTGTCTCCAGAGGCCTCATCGGAAATAGGCCTCATCTCGCCTGGAAGGGAGAACTTCCTGGATTTTCTCGAGTTGCGACAGGTGTTCTCGAGTTACGACGGGGACCTCAGGGACACGCCCTGGTGGCCTCAGGAGAGGCCAGTCCCCATGCGAGTTGCTAGGGGGCCTCTCGGGATTCCTCTCCCGTCGATACTGGGGCAAAAACCTTGTGTGGAGTCAGGGCCGGAACCGAGGATTTCTCTCAGGGCCTGACATGGATCTTTGGGTGCTTCTGGAGTCTCCCCAGGGGAGTCAGGCCTCGTCTCGAGTGGGGGCATGCACGTGCGCTTTCCTTCCAGGCTGTAGCAGCAATGTCACGCTTCCCGTCGCGTGGATCAAAGGATCTGTGGTTTTCCCTCGAGGCTTTCCCTCGAGGCTTTCCCACAGGGCTGTCCCACGTGCCACCGTGGTGTGAGTCGATCCTCGGCGTGAAAGATGAGCCAGTGCAGGGCAAAGAGGCTCCTCTGGAATGGACTGAGACATCTGGGGGACTCTTGGAATGGTGGTACGACCATGGAGTTCCTCTCGCCTTTCCTGTTGAGAGTGCCTCCTCTTGAGATGCGACGGGAACGCCGGGAATTCTTTCCCGTTGAAAGCAGGGAAAGGATCCCTCATCTCGAGCTACGAGGGGGAAACGGGGCTCCTCTGGATGTGGGCGGGACCATCGTGCTTCCTCTCGAGTAGAGACGGGTACGGCGGTGAACTTCTTGAGTTGCAGCAAGGGTGTGAAAGACCCTTTCGAAATTCCAGAGGTTAGGTGTCATTTGTCTCCAGAGGCCTCATCGGAAATAGGCCTCATCTCGCCTGGAAGGGAGAACTTCCTGGATTTTCTTGAGTTGCGACAGGTGTTCTCGAGTTACGACGGGGACCTCAGGGACCCGCCGTGGTGGGCTCAGGAGAGGCCAGTCCCCATGCGAGTTGCTAGGGGGCCTCTCGGGATTCCTCTCCCGTCGATACCGGGGCCAAAAACCTTGTGTGGAGTCAGGGCCGGAATCGAGGATTCCTCTCAGGGGCTGACATGGATCTTTGGGTACTTCTGGAGTCTCCCCAGGGGAGTCAGGCCTCGTCTCGAGTGGGGGCATGCACGTGCGCTTTCCTTCCAGGCTGTTGCAGCAATGTCACGCTTCCCGTCCCGTGGATCAAAGGATCTGTGGTTTTCCCTCGAGGCTTTCCCTCGAGGCTTTCCCACAGGGCTGTCCCACGTGCCACCGTGGTGTGAGTCGATCCTCGGCGTGAAAGATGAGCCAGTGCAGGGCAAAGAGGCTCCTCTGGAATGGACTGAGACATCTGGGGGACTCTTGGAATGGTGGTACGACCATAGAGTTCCTCTCGCCTTTCCTGTTGAGAGTGCCTCCTCTTGAGATGCGACGGGAACGCCGGGAATTCTTTCCCGTTGAAAGCAGGGAAAGGATCCCTCATCTCGAGCTACGAGGGGGAAACGGGGCTCCTCTGGATGTGGGCGGGACCATCGTGCTTCCTCTCGAGTGGAGACGGGTATGGCGGTGAACTTCTTGAGTTGCAGCAAGGATGTGAAAGACCCTTTCGAAGTTCCAGAGGTTAGGTGTCATTAGTCTCCAGACGCCTCATCGGAAATAGGCCTCATCTCGCCTGGAAGGGAGAACTTCCTGGATTTTCTCGAGTTGCGGCAGGTGTTCTCGAGTTACGACGGGGACCTCAGGGACCCGCCCTGGTGGCCTCAGGAGAGGCCAGTCCCCATGCGAGTTGCTAGGGGGCCTCTCGGGATTCCTCTCCCGTCGATACCGGGGCCAAAAACCTTGTGTGGAGTCAGGGCCGGAACCGAGGATTCCTCTCAGGGGCTGACATGGATCTTTGGGTACTTCTGGAGTCTCCCCAGGGGAGTCAGGCCTCGTCTCGAGTGGGGGCATGCACGTGCGCTTTCCTTCCAGGCTGTAGCAGCAATGTCACGCTTCCCGTCGCGTGGATCAAAGGATCTGTGGTTTTCCCTCGAGGCTTTCCCTCGAGGCTTTCCCACAGGGCTGTCCCACGTGCCACCGTGGTGTGTGTGGATCCTCGGCGTGAAAGATGAGCCAGTGCAGGGCAAAGAGGTTCCTCTGGAATGGACTGAGACATCTGGGGGACTCTTGGAATGGTGGTACGACCATGGAGTTCCTCTCGCCTTTCCTGTTGAGAGTGCCTCCTCTTGAGATGCGACGGCAACGCCGGGAATTCTTTCCCGTTGAAAGCAGGGAAAGGATCCCTCATCTCGAGCTCCGAGGGGGAAACGGGGCTCCTCTGGATGTTGGCGGGACCATCGTGCTTCCTCTCGAGTGGAGACAGGTATGGCGGTGAACTTCTTGAGTTGCAGCAAGGGTGTGAAAGACCCTTTCGAAGTTCCAGAGGTTAGGTGTCATTAGTCTCCAGACGCCTCATTGGATATAGGCCTCATCTCGCCTGGAAGGGAGAACTTCCTGGATTTTCTCGAGTTGCGGCAGGTGTTCTCGAGTTACGACGGGGACCACAGGGACCCGCCCTGGTGGCCTCAGGAGAGGCCAGTCCCCATGCGAGTTGCTAGGGGGCCTCTCGGGATTCCTCTCCCGTCGATACCGGGGCCAAAAACCTTGTGTGGTGTCAGGGCCGGAACCAAGGATTCCTCTCAGGGGCTGACATGGATCTTTGGGTACTTCTGGAGTCTCCCCAGGGGAGTCAGGCCTCGTCTCGAGTGGGGGCATGCACGTGCGCTTTCCTTCCAGGCTGTAGCAGCAATGTCACACTTCCCGTCGCGAGGATCAAAGGATCTGTGGTTTTCCCTCGAGGCTTTCCCTCGAGGCTTTCCCACAGGGCTGTCCCACGTGCAACCGTGGTGTGAGTCGATCCTCGGCGTGAAACATGAGCCAGTGCAGGGCAAAGAGGTTCCTCTGGAATGGACTGAGACATCTGGGGGACTCTTGGAATGGTGGTACGACCATGGAGTTCCTCTCGCCTTTCCTGTTGAGTGCCTCCTCTTGAGATGCGACGGGAACGCCGGGAATTCTTTCCCGTTGAAAGCAGGGAAAGGATCCCTCATCTCGAGCTACGAGGGGGAAACGGGGCTCCTCTGGATGTGGGCGGGATCATCGTGCTTCCTCTCGAGTGGACACGGGTATGGCGGTGAACTTCTTGAGTTGCAGCAAGGATGTGAAAGACCCTTTCAAAGTTCCAGAGGTTAGGTGTCATTCGTCTCCAGACGCCTCATCGGAAATAGGCCTCATCTCGCCTGGAAGGTAGAACTTCCTGGATTTTCTCGAGTTGCGGCAGGTGTTGTCGAGTTACGACGGGGACCTCAGGGACCCGCCCTGGTGGCCTCAGGAGAGGCCAGTCCCCATGCGAGTTGCTAGGGGGCCTCTCGGGATTCCTCTCCCGTCGATACCGGGGCCAAAAACCTTGTGTGGAGTCAGGGCCGGAACCGAGGATTCCTCTCAGGGGCTGACATGGATCTTTGGGTACTTGTGGAGACTCCCCAGCGGAGTCAGGCCTCGTCTCGAGTGGGGGCATGCACGTGCGCTTTCCTTCCAGGCTGTAGCACCAATGTCACGCTTCCCGTCGCGTGGATCAAAGGATCTGTGGTTTTCCCTCGAGGCTTTCCCACAGAGCTCTCCCACGTGCCACCGTGGTGTGAGTCGATCCTCGCGTGAAAGATGAGCCAGTGCAGGGCAAAGAGGTTCCTCTGGAAAGGACTGAGACATCTGGGGGACTCTTGGAATGGTGGTACGACCATGGAGTTCCTCTCGCCTTTCCTGTTGAGAGTGCCTCCTCTTGAGATGCGACGGGAACGCCGGGAATTCTTTCCCGTTGAAAGCAGGGAAAGGATCCCTCATCTCGAGCTACGAGGGGGAAACGGGGCTCCTCTGGATGTGGGCGGGACCATCATGCTTCCTCTCGAGTGGACACGGGTATGGCGGTGAACTTCTTGAGTTGCAGCAAGGGTGTGAAAGACCCTTTCGAAGTTCCAGAGGTTAGGTGTCATTAGTCTCCCGACGCCTCATCGGAAATAGGCCTCATCTCGCCTGGAAGGGAGAACTTCCTGGATTTTCTCGAGTTGCGGCAGGTGTTCTCGAGTTACGACGGGACCTCAGGGACCCGCCCTGGTGGCCTCAGGAGAGGCCAGTCCCCATGCGAGTTGCTAGGGGGCCTCTCGGGATTCCTCTCCCATCGATACCGGGGCCCAAAACCTTGTGTGGAGTCAGGGCCGGAACCGAGGATTCCTCTCAGGGGCTGACATGGATCTTTGGGTACTTCTGGAGTCTCCCCAGGGGAGTCAGGCCTCGTCTCGAGTGGGGGCATGCACGTGCGCTTTCCTTCCAGGCTGTAGCAGCAATGTCACGCTTCCCGTCGTGTGGATCAAAGGATCTGTGGTTTTCCCTCGAGGCTTTCCCTCGAGGCTTTCCCACAGGGCTGTCCCACGTGCCACCGTGGTGTGAGTCGATCCTCGGCGTGAAAGATGAGCCAGTGCAGGGCAAAGAGGTTCCTCTGGAATGCACTGAGACATGTGGGGGACTCTTGGAATGGTGGTACGACCATGGAGTTCCTCTCGCCTTTCCTGTTGAGAGTGCCTCCTCTTGAGATGCGACGGGAACGCCGGGAATTCTTTCCCGTTGAAAGCAGGGAAAGGATCCCTCATCTCGAGCTACGAGGGGGAAACGGGGCTCCTGTGGATGTGGGCGGGACCATCGTGCTTCCTCTCGAGTGGAGACGGGTATGGCGGTGAACTTCTTGAGTTGCAGCAAGGGTGTGAAAGACCCTTTCGAAGTTCCAGAGGTTAGGTGTCATTAGTCTCCAGACGCCTCATCGGAAATAGGCCTCATCTCGCCTGGAAGGGAGAACTTCCTGGATTTTCTCGAGTTGCGGCAGGTGTTCTCGAGTTACGACGGGGACCTCAGGGACCCGCCCTGGTGGCCTCAGGAGAGGCCAGTCCCCATGCGAGTTGCTAGGGGGCCTCTCGGGATTCCTCTCCCGTCGATACCGGGGCCAAAAACCTTGTGTGGAGTCAGGGCCGGAACCGAGGATTCCTCTCAGGGGCTGACATGGATCTTTGGGTACTTCTGGAGTCTCCCCAGGGGAGTCAGGCCTCGTCTCGAGTGGGGGCATGCACGTGCGCTTTCCTTCCAGGCTGTAGCAGCAATGTCACGCTTCCCGTCACGTGGATCAAAGGATCTGTGGTTTTCCCTCGAGGCTTTCCCTCGAGGCTTTCCCACAGGGCTGTCCCACGTGCCACCGTGGTGTGTGTGGATCATCGGCGTGAAAGATGAGCCAGTGCAGGGCAAAGAGGTTCCTCTGGAATGGACTGAGACATCTGGGGGACTCTTGGAATGGTGGTACGACCATGGAGTTCCTCTCGCCTTTCCTGTTGAGAGTGCCTCCTCTTGAGATGCGACGGGAACGCCGGGAATTCTTTCCCGTTGAAAGCAGGGAAAGGATCCCTCATCTCGAGCTCCGAGGGGGAAACGGGGCTCCTCTGGATGTGGGCGGGACCATCGTGCTTCCTCTCGAGTGGAGACGGGTATGGCGGTGAACTTCTTGAGTTGCAGCAAGGGTGTGAAAGACCCTTTCGAAGTTCCAGAGGTTAGGTGTCATTAGTCTCCAGACGCCTCATCGGAAATAGGCCTCATCTCGCCTGGAAGGGAGAACTTCCTGGATTTCTCGAGTTGCGGCAGGTGTTCTCGAGTTACGACGGGGACCTCAGGGACCCGCCCTGGTGGCCTCAGGAGAGGCCAGTCCCCATGCGAGTTGCTAGGGGGCCTCTCGGGATTACTCTTCCGTCGATACCGGGGCCAAAACCCTTTGGTGGAGTCAGGGCCGGAACCGAGGATTCCTCTCAGGGGCTGCCATGGATCTTTGGGTACTTCTGGAGTCTCCCCAGGGGAGTCAGGCCTCGTCTCGAGTGGGGGCATGCACGTGCGCTTTCCTTCCAGGCTGTAGCAGCAATGTCACGCTTCCCGTCGCGTGGATCAAACGACCTGTGGTTTTCCCTCGAGGCTTTCCCTCGAGGCTTTCCCACAGGGCTGTTCCACGTGCCACCGTGGTGTGAGTCGATCCTCGGCGTGAAAGATGAGCCAGTGCAGGGCAAAGAGGTTCCTCTGGAATGCACTGAGACATCTGGGGGACTCTTGGAATGGTGGTACGACCATGGAGTTCCTCTCGCCTTTCCTGTTGAGAGTGCCTCCTCTTGAGATGCGACGGGAACGCCGGGAATTCTTTCCCGTTGAAAGCAGGGAAAGGATCCCTCATCTCGAGCTACGAGGGGGAAACGGGGCTCCTCTGGATGTGGGCGGGACCATCGTGCTTCCTCTCGAGTGGAGACGGGTATGGCGGTGAACTTCTTGAGTTGCAGCAAGGGTGTGAAAGACCCTTTCGAAGTTCCAGAGTTTAGGTGTCATTAGTCTCCAGACGCCTCATCGGAAATAGGCCTCATCTCGCCTGGAAGGGAGAACTTCCTGGATTTTCTCGAGTTGCGGCAGGTGTTCTCGAGTTACGACGGGGACCTCAGGGACCCGCCCTGGTGGCCTTAGGAGAGGGCAGTCCCCATGCGAGTTGCTAGGAGGCCTCTCGGGATTCCTCTCCCGTCGATACCGGGGCCAAAAACATTTGGTGGAGTCAGGGCCGGAACCGAGGATTCCTCTCAGTGGCTGACATGGATCTTTGAGTACTTCTGGAGTCTCCCCAGGGGAGTCAGGCCTCGTCTCGAGTGGGGGCATGCACATGCGCTTTCCTTCCAGGCTGTAGCAGCAATGTCACGCTTCCCGTCGCGTGGATCAAAGGATCTGTGGTTTTCCCTCGAGGCTTTCCCTTGATGCTTTCCCACAGGGCTGTCCCACGTGCCACCATGGTGTGAGTCGATCCTCGGCGTGAAAGATGAGCCAGTGCAGGGCAAAGAGGTTCCTCTGGAATGGACTGAGACATCTGGGGGACTCTTGGAATGGTGGTACGACCATGGAGTTCCTCTCGCCTTTCCTGTTGAGAGTGCCTCCTCTTGAGATGCGACGGGAACGCCGGGAATTCTTTCCCGTTGAAAGCATAGAAAGGTTCCCTCATCTCGAGCTACGAGGGGGAAACGGTGCTCCTCTGGATGTGGGCGGGACCATCGTGCTTCCTCTCGAGTGGACACGGGTATGGCGGTGAACTTCTTGAGTTGCAGCAAGGGTGTGAAAGACCCTTTCGAAGTTCCAGAGGTTAGGTGTCATTAGTCTCCAGACGCCTCATCGGAAATAGGCCTCATCTCGCCTGGAAGGGAGAACTTCCTGGATTTCTCGAGTTGCGGCAGGTGTTCTCGAGTTACGACGGGGACCTCAGGGACCCGCCCTGGTGGCCTCAGGAGAGGCCAGTCCCCATGCGAGTTGCTAGGGGGCCTCTCGGGATTACTCTTCCGTCGATACCGGGGCCAAAACCCTTTGGTGGAGTCAGGGCCGGAACCGAGGATTCCTCTCAGGGGCTGCCATGGATCTTTGGGTACTTCTGGAGTCTCCCCAGGGGAGTCAGGCCTCGTCTCGAGTGGGGGCATGCACGTGTGCTTTCCTTCCAGGCTGTAGCAGCAATGTCACGCTTCCCGTCGCGTGGATCAAACGACCTGTGGTTTTCCCTCGAGGCTTTCCCTCGAGGCTTTCCCACAGGGCTGTTCCACGTGCCACCGTGGTGTGAGTCGATCCTCGGCGTGAAAGATGAGCCAGTGCAGGGCAAAGAGGTTCCTCTGGAATGCACTGAGACATCTGGGGGACTCTTGGAATGGTGGTACGACCATGGAGTTCCTCTCGCCTTTCCTGTTGAGAGTGCCTCCTCTTGAGATGCGACGGGAACGCCGGGAATTCTTTCCCGTTGAAAGCAGGGAAAGGATCCCTCATCTCGAGCTACGAGGGGGAAACGGGGCTCCTCTGGATGTGGGCGGGACCATCGTGCTTCCTCTCGAGTGGAGACGGGTATGGCGGTGAACTTCGTGAGTTGCAGCAAGGGTGTGAAAGACCCTTTCGAAGTTCCAGAGGTTAGGTGTCATTAGTCTCCAGACGCCTCATCGGAAATAGGCCTCATCTCGCCTGGAAGGGAGAACTTCCTGGATTTTCTCGAGTTGCGGCAGTTGTTCTCGAGTTACGACGGGGACCTCAGGGACCCGCCCTGGTGGCCTCAGGAGACGCCATTCCCCAAGCGAGTTGCTAGGGGGCCTCTCGGGATTCCTCTCCCGTCGATACCGGGGCCAAAAACCTTCTGTGGAGTCAGGGCCGGAACCGAGGATTCCTCTCAGGGGCTGATATGGATCTTTGGGTACATCTGGAGTCTCGCCAGGGAAGACAGGCCTCGTCTCGAGTCGGGGCATGCACGTGCACTTTCCTTCCAGGCTGTAGCAGCAATGTCACGCTTCCCGTCGCATGGATCAAAGGATCTGTGGTTTTCCCTCGAGGCTTTCCCTCGAGGCTTTCCCACAGGGCTGTCCCACGTGCCACCGTGGTGTGAGTGGATCCTCGGCGTGAAAGATGAGCCAGTGCAGGGCAAAGAGGTTCCTCTGGAATGGACTGAGACATCTGGGGGACTCTTGGAATGGTGGTACGACCATGGAGTTCCTCTCGCCTTTCCTGTTGAGAGTGCCTCCACTTGAGATGCGACGGGAACACCGGGAATTCTTTCCCGTTGAAAGCAGGGAAAGGATCCCTCATCTCGAGCTACGAGGGGGAAACGGGGCTCCTCTGGATGTGGGCGGGACCATCGTGCTTCCTCTCGAGTGGACACGGGTATGGCGGTGAACTTCTTGAGTTGCAGCAAGGGTGTGAAAGACCCTTTCGAAGTTCCAGAGGTTAGGTGTCTTTAGTCTCCAGACGCCTCATCGGAAATAGGCCTCATCTCGCCTGGAAGGGAGAACTTCCTGGATTTTCTCGAGTTGCGGCAGGTGTTCTCGAGTTACGACGGGGACCTCAGGTACTCGCCCTGGTGGCCTCAGGAGACGCCAGTCCCCAAGCGAGTTGCTAGGGGGCCTCTCGGGATTCCTCTCCCGTCGATACCGGGGCCAAAAACCTTGTGTGGAGTCAGGGCCGGAACCGAGGATTCCTCTCAGGGGCTGATATGGATCTTTGGGTACATCTGGAGTCTCGCCAGGGGAGACAGGCCTCGTCTCGAGTCGGGTCATGAACGTGCACTTTCCTTCCAGGCTGTAGCAGCAATGTCACGCTTCCCGTCGCATGGATCAAAGGATCTGTGGTTTTCCCTCGAGGCTTTCCCTCGAGGCTTTCCCACAGGGCTATCCCACGTGCCACCGTGGTGTGAGTGGATCCTCGGCGTGAAAGATGAACCAGTGCAGGGCAAAGAGGTTCCTCTGGAATGGACTGAGACATCTGGGGGACTCTTGGAATGGTGGTACGACCATGGAGTTCCTCTCGCCTTTCCTGTTGAGAGTGCCTCCTCTTGAGATGCGACGGGAACGCCGGGAATTCTTTCCCGTTGAAAGCAGGGAAAGGATCCCTCATCTCGAGCTACGAGGGGGAAACGGGGCTCCTCTGGATGTGGGCGGGACCATCGTGCTTCCTCTCGAGTGGACACGGGTATGGCGGTGAACTTCTTGAGTTGCAGCAAGGGTGTGAAAGACCCTTTCGAAGTTCCAGAGGTTAGGTGTCATTAGTCTCCAGACGCCTCATCGGAAATAGGCCTCATCTCGCCTGGAAGGGAGAATTTCCTGGATTTTCTCGAGTTGCGGCAGGTGTTCTCGAGTTACGACGGGGACCTCAGGGACCCGCCCTGGTGGCCTCAGGAGACGCCAGTCCCCATGCGAGTTGCTAGGGGGCCTCTCGGGATTCCTCTCCCGTCGATACCGTGGCCAAAAACCTTGTGTGGAGTCAGGGCCGGAACCGAGGATTCCTCTCAGGGTCTGATATGGATCTTTGGGTACATCTGGAGTCTCGCCAGGGGTGACAGGCCTCGTCTCGAGTCGGGGCATGCACGTGCACTTTCCTTCCAGGCTGTAGCAGCAATGTCACGCTTCCCGTCGCGTGGATCAAAGGATCTGTGGTTTTCCCTCGAGGCTTTCCCTCGAGGCTTTCCCACAGGGCTGTCCCACGTGCCACCGTGGTGTGAGTCGATCCTCGGCGTGAAAGATGAGCCAGTGCAGGGCAAAGAGGTTCCTCTGGAATGGACTGAGACATCTGGGGGACTCTTGGAATGGTGGTACGACCATGGAGTTCCTCTCGCCTTTCCTGTTGAGAGTGCCTCCTCTTGAGATGCGACGGGAACGCCGGGAATTCTTTCCCGTTGAAAGCAGGGAAAGGATCCCTCATCTCGAGCTACGAGGGGGAAACGGGGCTCCTCTGGATGTGGGCGGGACCATCGTGCTTCCTCTCGAGTGGAGACGGGTATGGCGGTGAACTTCTTGAGTTGCAGCAAGGGTGTGAAAGACCCTTTCGAAGTTCCAGAGTTTAGGTGTCATTAGTCTCCAGACGCCTCATCGGAAATAGGCCTCATCTCGCCTGGAAGGGAGAACTTCCTGGATTTTCTCGAGTTGCGGCAGGTGTTCTCGAGTTACGACGGGGACCTCAGGGACCCGCCCTGGTGGCCTTAGGAGAGGGCAGTCCCCATGCGAGTTGCTAGTAGGCCTCTCGGGATTCCTCTCCCGTCGATACCGGGGCCAAAAACATTTGGTGGAGTCAGGGCCGGAACCGAGGTTTCCTCTCAGGGGCTGACATGGATCTTTGAGTACTTCTGGAGTCTCCCCAGGGGAGTCAGGCCTCGTCTCGAGTGGGGGCATGCACATGCGCTTTCCTTCCAGGCTGTAACAGCAATGTCACGCTTCCCGTCGCGTGGATCAAAGGATCTGTGGTTTTCCCTCGAGGCTTTCCCTTGAGGCTTTCCCACAGGGCTGTCCCACGTGCCACCATGGTGTGAGTCGATCCTCGGCGTGAAAGATGAGCCAGTGCAGGGCAAAGAGGTTCCTCTGGAATGGACTGAGACATCTGGGGGACTCGTGGAATGGTGGTACGACCATGGAGTTCCTCTTGCCTTTCCTGTTGAGAGTGCCTCCTCTTGAGATTCGACGGGAACGCCGGGAATTCTTTCCCGTTGAAAGCATGGAAAGGTTCCCTCATCTCGAGCTACGAGGGGGAAACGGTGCTCCTCTGGATGTGGGCGGGACCATCGTGCTTCCTCTCGAGTGGACACGGGTATGGCGGTGAACTTCTTGAGTTGCAGCAAGGGTGTGAAATACCCTTTCGAAGTTCCAGAGGTTAGGTGTCATTAGTCTCCAGACGCCTCATCGGAAATAGGCCTCATCTCGCCTGAAAGGGAGAACTTCCTGGATTTCTCGAGTTGCGGCAGGTGTTCTCGAGTTACGACGGGGACCTCAGGGACCCGCCCTGGTGGCCTCAGGAGAGGCCAGTCCCCATGCGAGTTGCTAGGGGACCTCTCGGGATTACTCTTCCGTCGATACCGGGGCCAAAACCCTTTGGTGGAGTCAGGGCCGGAACCGAGGATTCCTCTCCGGGGCTGACATGGATCTTTGGGTACTTCTGGAGTCTCCCCAGGGGAGTCAGGCCTCGTCTCGAGTGGGGGCATGCACGTGCGCTTTCCTTCCAGGCTGTAGCAGCAATGTCACGCTTCCCGTCGCGTGGATCAAACGACCTGTGGTTTTCCCTCGAGGCTTTCCCTCGAGGCTTTCACACAGGGCTGTCCCACGTGCCACCGTGGTGTGAGTCGATCCTCGGCGTGAAAGATGAGCCAGTGCAGGGCAAAGAGGTTCCTCTGGAATGCACTGAGACATCTGGGGGACTCTTGGAATGGTGGTACGACCATGGAGTTCCTCTCGCCTTTCCTGTTGAGAGTGCCTCCTCTTGAGATGCGACGGGAACGCCGGGAATTCTTTCCCGTTGAAAGCAGGGAAAGGTTCCCTCATCTCGAGCTACGAGGGGGAAACGGGGCTCCTCTGGATGTGGGCGGGACCATCGTGCTTCCTCTCGAGTGGACACGGGTATGGCGGTGAACTTCTTGAGTTGCAGCAAGGGTGTGAAAGACCCTTTCGAAGTTCCAGAGGTTAGGTGTCATTAGTCTCCAGACGCCTCATCGGAAATAGGCCTCATCTCGCCTGGAAGGGAGAACTTCCTGGATTTTCTCGAGTTGCGGCAGGTGTTCTCGAGTTACGACGGGGACCTCAGGGACCCGCCCTGGTGGCCTCAGGAGACGCCATTCCCCAAGCGAGTTGCTAGGGGGCCTCTCGGGATTCCTCTCCCGTCGATACCGGGGCCAAAAACCTTGTGTGGAGTCAGGGCCGGAACCGAGGATTCCTCTCAGGGGCTGATATGGATCTTTGGGTACATCTGGAGTCTCGCCAGGGGAGACAGGCCTCGTCTCGAGTCGGGGCATGCACGTGCACTTTCCTTCCAGGCTGTAGCAGCAATGTCACGCTTCCCGTCGCATGGATCAAAGGATCTGTGGTTTTCCCTCGAGGCTTTCCCTCGAGGCTTTCCCACAGGGCTGTCCCACGTGCCACCGTGGTGTGAGTGGATCCTCGGCGTGAAAGATGAGCCAGTGCAGGGCAAAGAGGTTCCTCTGGAATGGACTGAGACATCTGGGGGACTCTTGGAATGGTGGTACGACCATGGAGTTCCTCTCGCCATTCCTGTTGAGAGTGCCTCCTCTTGAGATGCGACAGGAACGCCGGGAATTCTTTCCCGTTGAAAGCAGGGAAAGGATCCCTCATCTCGAGCTCCGAGGGGGAAACGGGGCTCCTCTGGATGTGGGCGGGACCATCGTGCTTCCTCTCGAGTGGAGACGGGTATGGCGGTGAACTTCTTGAGTCGCAGCAAGGGTGTGAAAGACCCTTTCGAAGTTCCAGAGGTTAGGTGTCATTAGTCTCCAGACGCCTCATCGGAAATAGGCCTCATCTCGCCTGGAAGGGAGAACTTCCTGGATTTTCTCGAGTTGCGGCAGGTGTTCTCGAGTTACGACGGGGACCTCAGGGACCCTCCATGGTGGCCTCAGGAGAGGCCAGTCCCCATGCGAGTTGCTAGGGGGCCTCTCGGGATTCCTCTCCCGTCGATACCGGGGCCAAAAACCTTTGGTGGAGTCAGGGCCGGAACCGAGGATTCCTCTCAGGGGCTGACATGGATCTTTGAGTACTTCTGGAGTCTCCCAGGGGAGTCAGGCCTCGTTTCGACTGGGGGCATGCATGTGCGCTTTCCTTCCAGGCTGTAGCAGCAATGTCACGCTTCCCGTGGCGTGGATCAAAGGATCTGTGGTTTTCCCTCGAGGCTTTGCATCGAGGCTTTCCCACAGGGCTGTCCCACGTGCCACCATAGTGTGAGTCGATCCTCGGCGTGATAGATGAGCCAGTGCAGGGCAAAGAGGTTCCTCTGGAATGGACTGAGACATCTGGGGGACTCTTGGAATGGTGGTACGACCATGGAGTTCCTCTCGCCTTTCCTGCTGAGAGTGCCTCCTCTCGAGATGCGACGGGAACGCCGGGAATTCCTTCCCGTTGAAAGCAGGGAAAGGATCCCTCATCTCGAGCTACGAGGGGGAAACGGTGCTCCTCTGGATGTGGGCGGGACCATCGTGCTTCCTCTTGAGTGGACACGGGTATGGCGGTGAACTTCTTGAGTTGCAGCAAGGGTGTGAAAGACCCTTTCGAAGTTCCAGAGTTTAGGTGTCATTAGTCTCCAGACGCCTCATCGGAAATAGGCCTCATCTCGCCTGGAAGGGAGAACTTCCTGGATTTCTCGAGTTGCGGCAGGTGTTCTCGAGTTACGACGGGGACCTCAGGGACCCGCCCTGGTGGCCTCAGGAGAGGCCAGTCCCCATGCGAGTTGCTAGGGGGCCTCTCGGGATTACTCTTCCGTTGATACCGGGGCCAAAACCCTTTGGTGGAGTCAGGGCCGGAACCGAGGATTCCTCTCAGGGGCTGACATCGATCTTTGGGTACTTCTGGAGTCTCCCCAGGGGAGTCAGGCCTCGTATCCAGTGGGGGCATGCACGTGCGCTTTCCTTCCAGGCTGTAGCAGCAATGTCACGCTTCCCATCGCGTGGATCAAAGGATCTGTGGTTTTCCCTCGAGGCTTTCCCTCGAGGCTTTCCCACAGGGCTGTCCCACGTGCCACCGTGGTGTGAGTCAATCCTCGGCGTGAAAGATGAGCCAGTGCAGGGCAAAGAGGTTCCTCTGGAATGCACTGAGACATCTGGGGGACTCTTGGAATGGTGGTACGACCATGGAGTTCCTCTCGCCTTTCCTGTTGAGAGTGCCTCCTCTTGAGATGCGACGGGAACGCCGGGAATTCTTTCCCGTTGAAAGCAGGGAAAGGATCCCTCATCTCGAGCTACGAGGGGGAAACGGTGCTCCTCTGGATGTGGGCGGGACCATCGTGCTTCCTCTCGAGTGGACACGGGTATGGCGGTGAACTTCTTGAGTCGCAGCAAGGGTGTGAAAGACCCTTTCGAAGTTCCAGAGGTTAGGTGTCATTAGTCTCCAGACGCCTCATCGGAAATAGGCCTCATCTCGCCTGGAAGGGAGAACTTCCTGGATTTTCTCGAGTTGCGGCAGGTGTTCTCGAGTTACGACGGGGACCTCAGGGACCCGCCCTGGTGGCCTCAGGAGAGGCCAGTCCCCATGCGAGTTGCTAGGGGGCCTCTCGGGATTCCTCTCCCGTCGATACCGGGGCCAAAAACCTTTGGTGGAGTCAGGGCCGGAACCGAGGATTCCTCTCATGGGCTGACATGGATCTTTGAGTACTTCTGGAGTCTCCCCAGGGGAGTCAAGCCTCGTCTCGACTGGGGGCATGCACGTGCGCTTTCCTTCCAGGCTGTAGCAGCAATGTCACGCTTCCCGTGGCGTGGATCAAAGGATCTGTGGTTTTCCCTCGAGGCTTTCCATCGAGGCTTTCCCACAGGGCTGTCCCACGTGCCACCATGGTGTCAGTCGATCCTCGGCGTGATAGATGAGCCAGTGTAGGGCAAAGAGGTTTCTCTGGAATGGACTGAGACATCTGGGGGACTCTTGGAATGGTGGTACGACCATGGAGTTCCTCTCGCCTTTCCTGCTGAGAGTGCCTCCTCTTGAGATGCGATGGGAACGCCGGGAATTCTTTCCCGTTGAAAGCAGGGAAAGGATCCCTCATCTCGAGCTACGAGGGGGAAACGGTGCTCCTCTGGATGTGGGCGGGACCATCGTGCTTCCTCTCGAGTGGAGACGGGTATGGCGGTGAACTTCTTGAGTTGCAGCAAGGGTGTGAAAGACCCTTTCGAAGTTCCAGAGGTTAGGTGTCATTAGTCTCCAGACGCCTCATCGGAAATAGGCCTCATCTCGCCTGGAAGGTAGAACTTCCTGGATTTTCTCGAGTTGCGGCAGGTGTTCTCGAGTTACGACGGGGACCTCAGGGACCCGCCCTGGTGGCCTCAGGAGAGGCCAGTCCCCATGCGAGTTGCTAGGGGGCCACTCGGGATTCCTCTCCCGTCGATACCGGGGCCAAAAACCTTGTGTGGAGTCAGGGCCGGAACCGAGGATTCCTCTCAGGGGCTGATATGGATCTTTGGGTACTTCTGGAGTCTCCCCAGGGGAGTCAGGCCTCGTCTCGAGTGGGGGCATGCACGTGCGCTTTCCTTCCAGGCTGTAGCAGCAATGTCACGCTTCCCGTCGCGTGGATCAAAGGATCTGTGGTTTTTCCTCAAGGCTTTCCCTCGAGGCTTTCCCACAGGGCTGTCCCACGTGCCACCGTGGTGTGAGTCGATCCTCGGCGTGAAAGATGAGCCAGTGCAGGGCAAAGAGGTTCCTCTGGAATGGACTGAGACATCTGGGAGACTCTTGGAATGGTGGTACCACCATGGAGTTCCTCTCGCCTTTCCTGTTGAGAGTGCCTCCTCTTGAGATGCGACGGGAATGTCGGGAATTCTTTCCCGTTGAAAGCAGGGAAAGGATCCCTCATCTGGAGCTACGAGGGGGAAACGGGGCTCCTCTGGATGTGGGCGGGACCATCGTGCTTCCTCTCGAGTGGAGACGGGTATGGCGGTGAACTTCTTTAGTTGCAGCAAGGGTGTGAAATACCCTTTCGAAGTTCCAGAGGTTAGGTGTCATTAGTCTCCAAACGCCTCATCGGAAATAGGATTCTTCTCGCCTGGAATGGAGAACTTCCTGGATTTTCTCGAGTTGGGACAGGTGTTCTCGAGTTACGACGGGGACCTCAGGGACCCGCCCTGGTGGCCTCAGGAGAGGCCAGTCCCCATGCGAATTGCTAGGGGGCCTCTCGGGATTCCTCTCCCGTCGATACCGTGGCCAAAAACCTTGTGTGGAGTCAGGGCCGGAACCGAGGATTCCTCTCAGGGGCTGACATGGATCTTTGGGTACTTCTGGAGTCTCCCCAGGGTAGTCAGGCCTCATCTCGAGTGGGGGCATGCACGTGCGCTTTCCTTTCAGGCTATAGCAGCAATGTCATGCTTCCCGTCGCCTGGATCAAAGGATCTGTGGTTTTCCCTCGAGGCTTTCCCTTGAGGCTTTCCCACAGGGCTGTCCCACGTGCCACCGTGGTGTGAGTCGATCCTCGGCGTGAAAGATGAGCCAGTGCAGGGCAAAGAGGTTCCTCTGGAATGGACTGAGACTTCTGGGGGACTCTTGGAATGGTGGTACGACCATGGAGTTCCTCTCGCCTTTCCTGTTGAGAGTGCCTCCTCTTGAGATGCGACGGGAACGCCGGGAATTCTTTCCCGTTGAAAGCAGGGAAAGGATCCCTCATCTCGAGCTACGAGGGTGAAACGGGGCTCCTCTGGATGTGGGCGGGACCATCGTGCTTCCTCTCGAGGGGAGACGGGTATGGCGGTGAACTTCTTGAGTTGCAGCAAGGGTGTGAAAGACCCTTTCGAAGTTCCAGAGGTTAGGTGTCATTAGTCTCCAGACGCCTCATCGGAAATAGGCCTCATCTCGCCTGGAAGGGAGAACTTCCTGGATTTTCTCGAGTTGCGGCAGGTGTTCTCGAGTTACGACGGGGATCTCAGGGACCCGCCCTGGTGGCCTCAGGAGAGGCCAGTCCCCATGCGAGTTGCTAGGGGGCCTCTCGGGATTCCTCTCCCGTCGATACCGGGGCCAAAAACCTTGTGTGGAGTCAGGGCCGGAACCGAGGATTCCTCTCAGGGGCTGATATGGATCTTTGGGTACATCTGGAGTCTCGCCAGGGGAGACAGGCCTCGTCTCGAGTCGGGGCGTGCACGTGCACTTTCCTTCCAGGCTGTAGCAGCAATGTCACGCTTCCCGTCGCGTGGATCAAAGGATCTGTGGTTTTCCCTCGAGGCTTTCCCTCGAGGCTTTCCCACAGGGCTGTCCCACGTGCCACCGTGGTGTGAGTCGATCCTCGGCGTGAAAGATGAGCCAGTGCAGGGCAAAGAGGTTCCTCTGGAATGCACTGAGACATCTGGGGGACTCTTGGAATGGTGGTACGACCATGGAGTTCCTCTCGCCTTTCCTGTTGAGAGTGCCTCCTCTTGAGATGCGACGGGAATGCCGGGAATACTTTCCCGTTGAAAGCAGGGAAAGGATCCCTCATCTCGAGCTACGAGGGGGAAACGGGGCTCCTCTGGATGTGGGCGGGACAATCGTGCTTCCTCTCGAGTGGAGACGGGTATGGCGATGAACTTCTTGAGTTGCAGCAAGGGTGTGAAAGACCCTTTCGAAGTTCCAGAGGTTAGGTGTCATTAGTCTCCAGACGCCTCATCGGAAATAGGCCTCATCTAGCCTGGAAGGGAGAACTTCCTGGATTTTCTCGAGGTGCGGCAGGTGTTCTCACGTTACGACGGGTACCACAGGGACCCGCCCTGATGGCCTCAGGAGAGGCCAGTCCCCATGCGAGTTGCTAGGGGGCCTCTCGGGATTCCTCTCCCGTCGATACCGGGGCCAAAAACCTTGTGTGGAGTCAGGTCCAGAACCGAGGATTCCTCTCAGGGGCTGACATGGATCTTTGGGTACTTCTGGAGTCTCCCCAGGGGAGTCAGGCCTCGTCTCGAGTGGGGGCATGGACGTGCGCTTTCCTTCCAGGCTGTAGCAGCAATGTCACGCTTCCTGTCGCGTGGATCAAAGGATCTGTGGTTTTCTCTCGAGGCTTTCCCTCGAGGCTTTCCCACAGGGCTGTCCCACGTGCCACCGTGGTGTGAGTCGATCCTCGGCGTGAAAGATGAGCCAGTGCAGGGCAAAGAGGTTCCTCTGGAATGGACTGAGACATCTGAGTGACTCTTCGAATGGTGGTACGACCATGGAGTTCCTCTCGCCTTTC
The DNA here is from genome assembly GCF_032405125.1 of Capricornis sumatraensis. Lineage (NCBI taxonomy): Eukaryota > Metazoa > Chordata > Mammalia > Artiodactyla > Bovidae > Capricornis > Capricornis sumatraensis. Next base: position 7,888,611 of record NW_027184612.1, read on the forward strand.
CTGTTGAGAGTGCCTCCTCTTGAGATGCGACGGGAATGCCGGGAATTCTTTCCCGTTGAAAGCAGGGAAAGGATCCCTCATCTCGAGCTACCAGGGGGAAACGGGGCTCCTCTGGATGTGGGCGGGACCATCGTGCTTCCTCTCGAGTGGAGACGGGTATGGCGGTGAACTTCTTGAGTTGCAGCAAGGGTGTGAAAGACCCGTTCGAAGTTCCAGAGGTTAGGTGTCATTAGTCTCCAGACGCCTCATCGGAAATAGGCCTCATCTCGCCTGGAAGGGAGAACTTCCTGGATTTTCTCGAGTTGCGGCAGGTGTTTTCGAGTTACGACGGGGACCTCAGGGACCCGCCCTGGTGGCCTCAGGAGAGGCCAGTCCCCATGCCAGTTGCTAGGGGGCCTCTTGGGATTCCTCTCCCGTCGATACCGGGGCAAAAACCTTGTGTGGAGTCAGGGCCGGAACCGAGGATTCCTCTCAGGGGCTGACATGGATCTTTGGGTACTTCTGGAGTTTCCCCAGGGGAGTCAGGCCTCGTCTCGAGTGGGGGCATGCACGTGTGCTTTCCTTCCAGGCTGTAGCAGCAATGTCACGCTTCCCGTCGCGTGGATCAAAGGATCTGTGGTTTTCCCTCGAGGCTTTCCCTCGAGGCTTTCCCACAGGGCTGTCCCACGTGCCACCGTGGTGTGAGTCGATCCTCGGCGTGAAAGATGAGCCAGTGCAGGGCAAAGAGATTCCTCTGGAATGGACTGAGATATCTGGGGGACTCTTGGAATGGTGGTACGACCATGGAGTTCCTCTCGCCTTTCCTGTTGAGAGTGCCTCCTCTTGAGATGCGACTGGAATGCCGGGAATTCTTTCCCGTTGAAAGCAGGGAAAGGATCCCTCATCTCAAGCTACGAGGGGGAAACGGGGCTCCTCTGGATGTGGGCGGGACCATCGTGCTTCCTCTCGTGTGGAGACGGGTATGGCGGTAAACTTCTTGAGTTGCTGCAAGGGTGTGAAAGACCCTTTCGAAGTTCCAGAGGTTAGGTGTCATTAGTCTCCAGACGCCTCATCGGAAATAGGCCTCATCTCGCCTGGAAGGGAGAACTTCCTGGATTTTCTCGAGTTGCGGCAGGTGTTCTCGAGTTACGACGGGGACCTCAGGGACCCGCCCTGGTGGCCTCAGGAGAGGCCAGTCCCCATGCGAGTTGCTAGGGGGCCTCTCGGGATTCCTCTCCCGTCGATACCGGGGCCAAAATCCTTGTGTGGAGTCAGGGCCGGAACCGAGGATTCCTCTCAGGGGCTGACATGGATCTTTGGGTACTTCTAGAGTCTCCCCAGGAGAGTCAGGCCTCGTCTCGAGAGGGGGCATGCATGTGCGCTTTCCTTTCAGGCTGTAGCAGCAATGTCACGCTTCCCGTCGCGTGGATCAAATGATCTGTGGTTTTCCCTCGAGGCTTTCCCTCGAGGCTTTCCCACAGGGCTGTCCCACGTGCCACCGTGGTGTGAGTCGATCCTCGGCGTGAAAGGTGAGCCAGTGCAGGGCAAAGGGGTTCCTCTGGAATGGACTGAGACATCTGGGGGACTCTTGGAATGGTGGTACGACCATGGAGTTCCTCTCGCCTTTCCTGTTGAGAGTGCCTCCTCTTGAGATGTGACGGGAACGCCGGGAATTCTTTCCCGTTGAAAGCAGGGAAAGGATCCCTCATCTCGAGCTCCGAGGGGGAAACGGGGCTCCTCTGGATGTGGGCGGGACCATCGTGCTTCCTCCCGAGTGGACACGGGTATGGCGGTGAACTTCTTGAGTTGCAGCAAGGGTGTGAAAGACCCTTTCGAAGTTCCAGAGGTTAGGTGTCATTAGTCTCCAGACGCCTCATCGGAAATAGGCCTCATCTCGCCTGGAAGGGAGAACTTCCTGGGTTTTCTCGAGTTGCGGCAGGTGTTCTCGAGTTACGACGGGGACCTCAGGGACCCGCCCTGGTGGCCTCAGGAGAGGCCAGTCCCCATGCGAGTTGCTAGGGGGCCTCTCGGGATTCCTCTCCCGTCGATACCGGGGCCAAAAGCCTTGTGTGGAGTCAGGGCCGGAACCGAGCATTCCACTCAGGGGTTACATGGATCTTTGGGTACTTCTGGAGTCTCCCCAGGGGAGTCAGGCCTCGTCTCGAGTGGGGGCATGCACGTGCGCTTTCCTTCCAGGCTTTAGCAGCAATGTCACGCTTCGCATCGCGAGGTTTAAAGGATCTGTGGTTTTCCCTCGAGGCTTTCCCTCGAGGCTTTCCCACAGGGCTGTCCCACGTGCCACCGTGGTGTGAGTCGATCCTTGGCGTGAAAGATGAGCCAGTGCAGGGCAAAGAGGTTCCTCTGGAATGGACTGAGACATCTGGGGGACTCTTGGAATGGTGGTACGACCATGGAGTTCCTCTCGCCTTTCCTGTTGAGAGTGCCTCCTCTTGAGATGCGACGGGAATGCCGGGAATTCTTTCCCGTTGAAAGCAGGGAAAGGATCCCTCATCTCAAGCTACGAGGGGGAAACGTGGCTCCTCTGTATGTGGGCGGGACCATCGTGCTTTCTCTCGTGTGGAGACGGGTATGGCGGTAAACTTCTTGAGTTGCAGCAAGGGTGTGAAAGACCCTTTCGAAGTTCCAGAGGTTAGGTGTCATTAGTCTCCAGACGCCTCATCAGAAATAGGCCTCATCTCGCCTGGAAGGGAGAACTTCCTGGATTTTCTCGAGTTGAGGCAGGTGTTCTCGAGTTACGACGGGGACTTCAGGGACCCGCCCTGGTGGCCTCAGGAGAGGCCAGTCCCCATGCGTGTTGCTAGGGGCCTCTCGGGATTCCTCTCCCGTCGATACCGGGGCCAAAAACCTTGTGTGGAGTCACGGCAGGAACCGAGGATTCCTCTCAGGGGCTGACATGGATCTTTGGGTACTTCTGGAGTCTCCCCAGGGGAGTCAGGCCTCGTCTCGAGTGGGGGCATGCACGTGTGCTTTCCTTCCAGGCTGTAGCAGCAATGTCACGCTTCCCGTCGCGTGGATCAAAGGATCTGTGGTTTTCCCTCGAGGCTTTCCCTCGAGGCTTTCCCACAGGGCTGTCCCACGTGCCACCGTGGTGTGAGTCGATCCTCGGCGTGAAAGATGAGCCAGTGCAGGGCAAAGAGGTTCCTCTGGAATGGACTGAGACATCTGGGGGACTCTTGGAATGGTGGTACGACCATGGAGTTCCTCTCGCCTTTCCTGTTGAGAGTGCCTCCTCTTGAGATGCGACGGGAACGCCGGGAATTCTTTCCCGTTGAAAGCAGGGAAAGGATCCCTCATCTCGAGCTACGAGGGGGAAACGGGGCTCCTCGTGATGTGGGCGGGACCATCGTGCTTCCTCTCAAGTGGACACGGGTATGTCGGTGAACTTCTTGAGTTGCAGCAAGGGTGTGAAAGACCCTTTCGAAGTTCCAGAGGTTAGGTGTCATTAGTCTCCAGACGCCTCATCGGAAATAGGCCTCATCTCGCCTGGAAGGGAGAACTTCCTGGATTTTCTCGAGGTGCGGCAGGTGTTTTCGAGTTACGACGGGTACCACAGGGACCCGCCCTGATGGCCTCAGGAGAGGCCAGTCCCCATGCGAGTTGCTAGGGGGCCTCTCGGGATTCCTCTCCCGTCGATACCGGGGCCAAAAACCTTGTGTGGAGTCAGGGCCAGAACCGAGGATTCCTCTCAGGGGCTGACATGGATCTTTGGGTACTTCTGGAGTCTCCCCAGGGGAGTCAGGCCTCGTCTCGAGTGGGGGCATGCACGTGCGCTTTCCTTCCAGGCTGTAGCAGCAATGTCACGCTTCCCGTCGCGTGGATCAAAGGATCTGTGGTTTTCCCTCGAGGCTTTCCCTCGAGGCTTTCCCACAGGGCTGTCCCACGTGCCACCGTGGTGTGAGTCGATCCTCGGCGTGAAAGATGAGCCAGTGCAGGGCAAAGAGGTTCCTCTGGAATGGACTGAGACATCTGGGGGACTCTTGGAATGGTGGTACGACCATGGAGTTCCTCTCGCCTTTCCTGTTGAGAGTGCCTCCTCTTGAGATGCGACGGGAACGCTGGGAATTCTTTCCCGTTGAAAGCAGGGAAAGGATCCCTCATCTCGACCTACGAGGGGTAAACGGGGCTCCTCTGGATGTGGGCGGGACCATCGTGCTTCCTCTCGAGTGGAGACGGGTATGGCGGTGAACTTCTTGAGTTGCAGCAAGGGTGTGAAAGACCCTTTCGAAGTTCCAGAGGTTACGTGTCAGTCTCCAGACGCCTCATCGGAAATAGACCTCATCTCGCCTGGAAGGGAGAACTTCCTGGATTTTCTCGAGGTGCGGCAGGTGTTCTCGAGTTACGACTGGTACCACAGGGACCCGCCCTGATGGCCTCAGGAGAGGCCAGTCCCCATGCGTGTTGCTAGGGGGCCTCTCGGGATTCCTCTCCCGTCGATACTGGGGCCAAATACCTTGTGTGGAGTCAGGGCCGGAACCGAGGATTCCTCTCAGGGGCTGACATGGATCTTTGGGTACTTCTGGAGTCTCCCCAGGGGAGTCAGGCCTCGTCTCGAGTGGGGGCATGCACGTGCGCTTTCCTTCCAGGCTGTAGCAGCAATGTCACGCTTCCCGTCGCGTGGATCAAAGGATCTGTGGTTTTCCCTCTAGGCTTTCCCTCGAGGCTTTCCCACAGGGCTGTCCCACGTGCCACCGTGGTGTGAGTCGATTCTCGGCGTGAAAGATGAGCCAGTGCAGGGCAAAGAGGTTCCTCTGGAATGGACTGAGACATCTGGGGGACTCTTGGAATGGTGGTACGACCATGGAGTTCCTCTCGCCTTTCCTGTTGAGAGTGCCTCCTCTTGAGATGCGACGGGAATGCCGGGAATTCTTTCCCGTTGAAAGCAGGGAAAGGATCCCTCATCTCGAGCTACGAGGTGGAAACGGGGCTCCTCTGGATGTGGGCGGGACCATCGTGCTTTCTCTCGTGTGGAGACGGGTATGGCGGTAAACTTCTTGAGTTGCAGCAAGGGTGTGAAAGACCCTTTTGAAGTTCCAGAGGTTAGGTGTCATTAGTCTCCAGACGCCTCATCGGAAATAGGCCTCATCTCGCCTGGAAGGGAGAACTTCCTGGATTTTCTCGAGTTGCGGCAGGTGTTTTCGAGTTACGACGGGGACCTCAGGGACCCGCCCTGGTGGCCTCAGGAGAGGCCAGTCCCCATGCGAGTTGCTAGGGGGCCTCTCGGGATTCCTCTCCCGTCGATACCGGGGCCAAAAACCTTGTGTGGAGTCAGGGCCGGAACCGAGGATTCCTCTCAGGGGCTGACATGGATCTTTGGGTACTTCTGGAGTCTCCCCAGGGGAGTCAGGCCTCGTCTCGAGTGGGGGCATGCACGTGCGCTTTCCTTCCAGGCTGTAGCAGCAATGTCACGCTTCCCGTCGCGTGGATCAAAGGATCTGTGGTTTTCCCTCGAGGCTTTCCCTCGAGGCTTTCCCACAGGGCTGTCCCACGTGCCACCGTGGTGTGAGTCGATCCTCGGCGTGAAAGATGAGCCAGTGCAGGGCAAAGAGGTTCCTCTGGAATGGACTGAGACATCTGGGGGACTCTTGGAATGGTGGTACGACCATGGAGTTCCTCTCGCCTTTCCTGTTGAGAGTGACTCCTCTTGAGTTGTGACGGGAACGCCGGGAATTCTTTCCCGTTGAAAGCAGGGAAAGGATCCCTCATCTCGAGCTACGAGGGGGAAACGGGGCTCCTCGGGATGTGGGCGGGACCATCGTGCTTCCTCTCGAGTGGAGACGGGTATGGCGGTGAACTTCTTGAGTTGCAGCAAGGGTGTGAAAGACCCTTTCGAAGTTCCAGAGGTTACGTGTCAGTCTCCAGACGCCTCATCGGAAATAGACCTCATCTCGCCTGGAAGGGAGAACTTCCTGGATTTTCTCGAGGTGCGGCAGGTGTTCTCGAGTTACGACTGGTACCACAGGGACCCGCCCTGATGGCCTCAGGAGAGGCCAGTCCCCATGCGTGTTGCTAGGGGGCCTCTCGGGATTCCTCTCCCGTCGATACTGGGGCCAAATACCTTGTGTGGAGTCAGGGCCGGAACCGAGGATTCCTCTCAGGGGCTGACATGGATCTTTGGGTACTTCTGGAGTCTCCCCAGGGGAGTCAGGCCTCGTCTCGAGTGGGGGCATGCACGTGCGCTTTCCTTCCAGGCTGTAGCAGCAATGTCACGCTTCCCGTCGCGTGGATCAAAGTATCTGTGGTTTTCCCTCTAGGCTTTCCCTCGAGGCTTTACCACAGGGCTGTCCCACGTGCCACCGTGGTGTGAGTCGATTCTCGGCGTGAAAGATGAGCCAGTGCAGGGCAAAGAGGTTCCTCTGGAATGGACTGAGACATCTGGGGGACTCTTGGAATGGTGGTACGACCATGGAGTTCCTCTCGCCTTTCCTGTTGAGAGTGCCTCCTCTTGAGATGCGACGGGAATGCCGGGAATTCTTTCCCGTTGAAAGCAGGGAAAGGATCCCTAATCTCGAGCTACGAGGTGGAAACGGGGCTCCTCTGGATGTGGGCGGGACCATCGTGCTTTCTCTCGTGTGGAGACGGGTATGGCGGTAAACTTCTTGAGTTGCAGCAAGGGTGTGAAAGACCCTTTCGAAGTTCCAGAGGTTAGGTGTCATTAGTCTCCAGACGCCTCATCGGAAATAGGCCTCATCTCGCCTGGAAGGGAGAACTTCCTGGATTTTCTCGAGTTGCGGCAGGTGTTTTCGAGTTACGACGGGGACCTCAGGGACCCGCCCTGGTGGCCTCAGGAGAGGCCAGTCCCCATGCGAGTTGCTAGGGGGCCTCTCGGGATTCCTCTCCCGTCGATACCGGGGCCAAAAACCTTGTGTGGAGTCAGGGCCAGAACCGAGGATTCCTCTCAGGGGCTGACATGGATCTTTGGGTACTTCTGGAGTCTCCCCAGGGGAGTCAGGCCTCGTCTCGAGTGGGGGCATGCACGTGCGCTTTCCTTCCAGGCTGTAGCAGCAATGTCACGCTTCCCGTCGCGTGGATCAAAGGATCTGTGGTTTTCCCTCGAGGCTTTCCCTCGAGGCTTTCCCACAGGGCTGTCCCACGTGCCACCGTGGTGTGAGTCGATCCTCGGCGCGAAAGATGAGCCAGTGCAGGGCAAAGAGGTTACTCTGGAATGGACTGAGACATCTGGGGGACTCTTGGAATGGTGGTACGACCATGGAGTTCCTCTCGCCTTTCCTGTTAAGAGTGCCTCCTCTTGAGATCCGACGGGAACGCCGGGAATTCTTTCCCGTTGAAAGCAGGGAAAGGATCCCTCATCTCGAGCTACGAGGGGGAAACCGGGCTCCTCTGGATGTGGGCGGGACCATCGTGCTTCCTCTCGAGTGGAGACGGGTATGGCGGTGAACTTCTTGAGTTGCAGCAAGGGTGTGAAAGACCCTTTCGAAGTTCCAGAGGTTAGGTGTCATTAGTCTCCAGACGCCTCATCGGAAATAGGCCTCATCTCGCCTGGAAGGGAGAACTTCCTGGATTTTCTCGAGTTGCGGCAGGTGTTCTCGAGTTACGACGGGGACCTCAGGGACCCGCGCTGGTGGCCTCAGGAGAGGCCAGTCCCCATGCGAGTTGCTAGGGGGCCTCTCGGGATTCCTCTCCCGTCGATACCGGGGCCAAAAACCTTGTGTGGAGTCAGGGCCAGAACCGAGGATTCCTCTCAGGGGCTTACATGGATCTTTGGGTACTTCTGGAGTCTCCCCAGGGGAGTCAGGCCTCGTCTCGAGTGGGGGCATGCACGTGCGCTTTCCTTCCAGGCTGTAGCAGCAATGTCACGCTTCCCGTCGCGTGGATCAAAGGATCTGTGGTTTTCCCTCGAGGCTTTCCCTCGAGGCTTTCCCACAGGGCTGTCCCACGTGCCACCGTGGTGTGAGTCGATCCTCGGCGTGAAAGATGAGCCAGTGCAGGGCAAAGAGGTTCCTCTGGAATGGACTGAGACATCTGGGGGACTCTTGGAATGGTGGTACGACCATGGAGTTCCTCTCGCCTTTCCTGTTGAGAGTGACTCCTCTTGAGTTGTGACGGGAACGCCGGGAATTCTTTCCCGTTGAAAGCAGGGAAAGGATCCCTCATCTCGAGCTACGAGGGGGAAACGGGGCTCCTCGGGATGTGGGCGGGACCATCGTGCTTCCTCTCGAGTGGACACGGGTATGTCGGTGAACTTCTTGAGTTGCAGCAAGGGTGTGAAAGACCCTTTCGAAGTTCCAGAGGTTAGGTGTCATTAGTCTCCAGACGCCTCATCGGAAATAGGCCTCATCTAGCCTGGAAGGGAGAACTTCCTGGATTTTCTCGAGGTGCGGCAGGTGTTCTCGAGTTACGACGGGTACCACAGGGACCCGCCCTGATGGCCTCAGGAGAGGCCAGTCCCCATGCGAGTTGCTAGGGGGCCTCCCGGGATTCCTCTCCAGTCGATACCGGGGCCAAAAACCTTGTGTGGAGTCAGGGCCAGAACCGAGGATTCCTCTCAGGGGCTGACATGGATCTTTGGGTACTTCTAGAGTCTCCCCAGGGGAGTCAGGCCTCGTCTCGAGTGGGGGCATGCACGTGCGCTTTCCTTCCAGGCTGTAGCAGCAATGTCACGCTTCCCGTCGCGTGGATTAAATGATCTGTGGTTTTCCCTCGAGGCTTTCCCTCGAGGCTTTCCCACAGGGCTGTCCCATGTGCCACCGTGGTGTGAGTCGATCCTCGGAGTGAAAGATGAGCCAGTGCAGGGCAAAGAGGTTCCTCTGGAATGGACTGAGACATCTGGGGGACTCTTGGAATGGTGGTACGACCATGGAGTTCCTCTCGCCTTTCCTGTTGAGAGTGCCTCCTCTTGAGATGCGACGGGAACGCTGGGAATTCTTTCCCGTTGAAAGCAGGGAAAGGATCCCTCATCTCGACCTACGAGGGGTAAACGGGGCTCCTCTGGATGTGGGCGGGACCATCGTGCTTCCTCTCGAGTGGAGACGGGTATGGCGGTGAACTTCTTGAGTTGCAGCAAGGGTGTGAAAGACCCTTTCGAAGTTCCAGAGGTTACGTGTCAGTCTCCAGACGCCTCATCGGAAATAGACCTCATCTCGCCTGGAAGGGAGAACTTCCTGGATTTTCTCGAGGTGCGGCAGGTGTTCTCGAGTTACGACTGGTACCACAGGGACCCGCCCTGATGGCCTCAGGAGAGGCCAGTCCCCATGCGTGTTGCTAGGGGGCCTCTCGGGATTCCTCTCCCGTCGATACTGGGGCCAAATACCTTGTGTGGAGTCAGGGCCGGAACCGAGGATTCCTCTCAGGGGATGACATGGATCTTTGGGTACTTCTGGAGTCTCCCCAGGGGAGTCAGGCCTCGTCTCGAGTGGGGGCATGCACGTGCGCTTTCCTTCCAGGCTGTAGCAGCAATGTCACGCTTCCCGTCGCGTGGATCAAAGTATCTGTGGTTTTCCCTCTAGGCTTTCCCTCGAGGCTTTCCCACAGGGCTGTCCCACGTGCCACCGTGGTGTGAGTCGATTCTCGGCGTGAAAGATGAGCCAGTGCAGGGCAAAGAGGTTCCTCTGGAATGGACTGAGACATCTGGGGGACTCTTGGAATGGTGGTACGACCATGGAGTTCCTCTCGCCTTTCCTGTTGAGAGTGCCTCCTCTTGAGATGCGACGGGAATGCCGGGAATTCTTTCCCGTTGAAAGCAGGGAAAGGATCCCTCATCTCGAGCTACGAGGTGGAAACGGGGCTCCTCTGGATGTGGGCGGGACCATCGTGCTTTCTCTCGTGTGGAGACGGGTATGGCGGTAAACTTCTTGAGTTGCAGCAAGGGTGTGAAAGACCCTTTCGAAGTTCCAGAGGTTAGGTGTCATTAGTCTCCAGACGCCTCATCGGAAATAGGCCTCATCTCGCCTGGAAGGGAGAACTTCCTGGATTTTCTCGAGTTGCGGCAGGTGTTTTCGAGTTACGACGGGGACCTCAGGGACCCGCCCTGGTGGCCTCAGGAGAGGCCAGTCCCCATGCGAGTTGCTAGGGGGCCTCTCGGGATTCCTCTCCCGTCGATACCGGGGCCAAAAACCTTGTGTGGAGTCAGGGCCAGAACCGAGGATTCCTCTCAGGGGCTGACATGGATCTTTGGGTACTTCTGGAGTCTCCCCAGGGGAGTCAGGCCTCGTCTCGAGTGGGGGCATGCACGTGCGCTTTCCTTCCAGGCTGTAGCAGCAATGTCACGCTTCCCGTCGCGTGGATCAAAGGATCTGTGGTTTTCCCTCGAGGCTTTCCCTCGAGGCTTTCCCACAGGGCTGTCCCACGTGCCACCGTGGTGTGAGTCGATCCTCGGCGCGAAAGATGAGCCAGTGCAGGGCAAAGAGGTTACTCTGGAATGGACTGAGACATCTGGGTGACTCTTGGAATGGTGGTACGACCATGGAGTTCCTCTCGCCTTTCCTGTTAAGAGTGCCTCCTCTTGAGATCCGACGGGAACGCCGGCAATTCTTTCCCGTTGAAAGCAGGGAAAGGATCCCTCATCTCGAGCTACGAGGGGGAAACCGGGCTCCTCTGGATGTGGGCGGGACCATCGTGCTTCCTCTCGAGTGGAGACGGGTATGGCGGTGAACTTCTTGAGTTGCAGCAAGGGTGTGAAAGACCCTTTCGAAGTTCCAGAGGTTAGGTGTCATTAGTCTCCAGACGCCTCATCGGAAATAGGCCTCATCTCGCCTGGAAGGGAGAACTTCCTGGATTTTCTCGAGTTGCGGCAGGTGTTCTCGAGTTACGACGGGGACCTCAGGGACCCGCGCTGGTGGCCTCAGGAGAGGCCAGTCCACATGCGAGTTGCTAGGGGGCCTCTCGGGATTCCTCTCCCATCGATACCGGGGCCAAAAACCTTGTGTGGAGTCAGGGCCGGAACCGAGGATTCCTCTCAGGGGCTGACATGGATCTTTGGGTACTTCTGGAGTCTCCCCAGGGGAGTCAGGCCTCGTCTCGAGTGGGGGCATGCACGTGCGCTTTCCTTTCAGGCTGTAGCAGCAATGTCACGCTTCCCGTCGCGTGGATCAAATGATCTGTGGTTTTCCCTCGAGGCTTTCCCTCGAGGCTTTCCCACAGGGCTGTCCCACGTGCCACCGTGGTGTGAGTCGATCCTCGGCGTGAAACATGAGCCAGTGCAGGGCAAAGAGGTTCCTCTGGAATGGACTGAGACATCTGGGGGACTCTTGGAATGGTGGTACGACCATGGAGTTCCTCTCGCCTTTCCTGTTGAGAGTGCCTCCTCTTGAGCTGCGACGGGAATGCCGGGAATTCTTTCCCGTTGGAAGCAGGGAAAGGATCCCTCATCTCGAGCTCCTAGGGGGAAACCTGGCTCCTCTGTATGTGGGCGGTACCATCGTGCTTTCTCTCGTGTGGAGACGGGTATGGCGGTAAACTTCTTGAGTTGCAGCAAGGGTGTGAAAGACCCTTTCGAAGTTCCAGAGGTTAGGTGTCATTAGTCTCCAGACGCCTCATCGGAAATACGCCTCATCTCGCCTGGAAGGGAGAACTTCCTGGATTTTCTCGAGTTGCGGCAGGTGTTCTCGAGTTACGACGGGGACCTCAGGGACCCGCCCTTGTGGCCTCAGGAGAGGCCAGTCCCCATGCAAGTTGCTAGGGGGCCTCTCGGGATTCCTCTCCCGTCGATACCGGGGCCAAAAACCTTGTGTGGAGTCAGGGCCGGAACCGAGGATTCCTCTCAGGGGCTGACATGGATCTTTGGGTACTTCTGGAGTCTCCCCAGGGGAGTCAGGCCTCGTCTCGAGTGGGGGCATGCACGTGCGCTTTCCTTCCAGGCTGTAGCAGCAATGTCACGCTTCCCGTCGCGTGGATCAAAGGATCTGTGGTTTTCCCTCGAGGCTTTCCCTCGAGGCTTTCCCACAGGGCTGTCCCACGTGCCACCGTGGTGTGAGTCGATCCTCGGCGTGAAAGATGAGCCAGTGCAGGGCAAAGAGGTTCCTCTGGAATGGACTGAGACATCTGGGGGACTCTTGGAATGGTGGTACGACCATGGAGTTCCTCTCGCCTTTCCTGTTGAGAGTGACTCCTCTTGAGTTGTGACGGGAACGCCGGGAATTCTTTCCCGTTGAAAGCAGGGAAAGGATCCCTCATCTCGAGCTACGAGGGGGAAACGGGGCTCCTCGGGATGTGGGCGGGACCATCGTGCTTCCTCTCGAGTGGACACGGGTATGTCGGTGAACTTCTTGAGTTGCAGCAAGGGTGTGAAAGACCCTTTCGAAGTTCCAGAGGTTAGGTGTCATGAGTCTCCAGACGCCTCATCGGAAATAGGCCTCATCTAGCCTGGAAGGGAGAACTTCCTGGATTTTCTCGAGGTGCGGCAGGTGTTCTCGAGTTACGACGGGTACCACAGGGACCCGCCCTGATGGCCTCAGGAGAGGCCAGTCCCCATGCGAGTTGCTAGGGGGCCTCCCGGGATTCCTCTCCAGTCGATACCGGGGCCAAAAACCTTGTGTGGAGTCAGGGCCAGAACCGAGGATTCCTCTCAGGGGCTGACATGGATCTTTGGGTACTTCTAGAGTCTCCCCAGGGGAGTCAGGCCTCGTCTCGAGTGGGGGCATGCACGTGCGCTTTCCTTCCAGGCTGTAGCAGCAATGTCACGCTTCCCGTCGCGTGGATCAAATGATCTGTGGTTTTCCCTCGAGGCTTTCCCTCGAGGCTTTCCCACAGGGCTGTCCCATGTGCCACCGTGGTGTGAGTCGATCCTCGGAGTGAAAGATGAGCCAGTGCAGGGCAAAGAGGTTCCTCTGGAATGGACTGAGACATCTGGGGGACTCTTGGAATGGTGGTACGACCATGGAGTTCCTCTCGCCTTTCCTGTTGAGAGTGCCTCCTCTTGAGATGCGACGGGAACGCTGGGAATTCTTTCCCGTTGAAAGCAGGGAAAGGATCCCTCATCTCGAGCTCCTAGGGGGAAACGTGGCTCCTCTGTATGTGGGCGGTACCATCGTGCTTTCTCTCGTGTGGAGACGGGTATGGCGGTAAACTTCTTGAGTTGCAGCAAGGGTGTGAAAGACCCTTTCGAAGTTCCAGAGGTTAGGTGTCATTAGTCTCCAGACGCCTCATCGGAAATAGGCCTCATCTCGCCTGGAAGGGAGAACTTCCTGGATTTTCTCGAGTTGCGGCAGGTGTTCTCGAGTTACGACGGGGACCTCAGGGACCCGCCCTTTTGGCCTCAGGAGAGGCCAGTCCCCATGCAAGTTGCTAGGGGGCCTCTCGGGATTCCTCTCCCGTCGATACCGGGGCCAAAAACCTTGTGTGGAGTCAGGGCCGGAACCGAGGATTCCTCTCAGGGGCTGACATGGATCTTTGGGTACTTCTGGAGTCTCCCCAGGGGAGTCAGGCCTCGTCTCGAGTGGGGGCATGCACGTGTGCTTTCCTTCCAGGCTGTAGCAGCAATGTCACGCTTCCCGTCGCGTGGATCAAAGGATCTGTGGTTTTCCCTCGAGGCTTTCCCTCGAGGCTTTCCCACAGGGCTGTCCCACGTGCCACCGTGGTGTGAGTCGATCCTCGGCGTGAAAGATGAGCCAGTGCAGGGCAAAGAGGTTCCTCTGGAATGGACTGAGACATCTGGGGGACTCTTGGAATGGTGGTACGACCATGGAGTTCCTCTCGCCTTTCCTGTTGAGAGTGCCTCCTCTTGAGATGCGCCGGGAACGCCGGGAAATCTTTCCCGTTGAAAGAAGGGAAAGGATCCCTCTTCTCGAGCTACGAGGGGGAAACAGGGCTCCTCTGGATGTGGGCGGGACCATCGTGCTTCCTCTCGAGTGGAGACGGGTATGGCGGTGAACTTCTTGAGTTGCAGCAAGGGTGTGAAAGACCCTTTCGAAGTTCCAGAGGTTAGGTGTCATTAGTCTCCAGAAGACTCATCGGAAATAGGCCTCATCTAGCCTGGAAGGGAGAACTTCCTGAATTTTCTCGAGGTGCGGCAGGTGTTCTCGAGTTACGACGGGTACCACAGGGACCCGCCCTGATGGCCTCAGGAACGGCCAGTCTCCATGCGAGTTGCTAGGGGGCCTCTCGGGATTCCTCTCCCGTCGATACCGGGGCCAAAAACCTTGTGTGGAGTCAGGGCCGGAACCGAGGATTCCTCTCAGGGGCTGACATGGATCTTTGGGTACTTCTAGAGTCTCCCCAGGGGAGTCAGGCCTCGTCTCGAGTGGGGGCATGCACGTGCGCTTTCCTTCCAGGGTGTAGCAGCAATGTCACGCTTCCCGTCTTGTGGATCAAAGGATCTGTGGTTTTCCCTCGAGGCTTTCCCTCGAGGCTTTCCCACAGGGCTGTCCCACGTGCCACCGTGGTGTGAGTCGATTCTCGGCGTGAAAGATGAGCCAGTGCAGGGCAAAGAGGTTCCTCTGGAATGGACTGAGACATCTGGGGGACTCTTGGAATGGTGGTACGACCATGGAGTTCCTCTCGCCTTTCCTGTTGAGAGTGCCTCCTCTTGAGATGCGACGGGAATGCCGGGAATTCTTTCCCGTTGAAAGCAGGGAAAGGATCCCTCATCTCGAGCTCCGAGGGGGAAACGGGGCTCCTCTGGATGTGGGCGGGACCATCGTGCTTTCTCTCGTGTGGAGACGGGTATGGCGGTAAACATCTTGAGTTGCAGCAAGGGTGTGAAAGACCCTTTCGAAGTTCCAGAGGTTAGGTGTCATTAGTCTCCAGACGCCTCATCGGAAATAGGCCTCATCTCGCCTGGAAGGGAGAACTTCCCGGATTTTCTCGAGGTGCGGCCGGTGTTCTCGAGTTACGACGGGGACCTCAGGGACCCGCCCTGGTGGCCTCAGGAGAGGCCAGTCCCCATGCAAGTTGCTAGGGGGCCTCTCGGGATTCCTCTCCCGTCGATACCGGGGCCAAAAACCTTGTGTGGAGTCAGGGCTGGAACCGAGGATTCCTCTCAGGAGCTGACATGGATCTTTGGGTACTTCTGGAGTCCCACCAGGGGAGTCAGGCCTCTTCTCGATTGGGGGCATGCACGTGTGCTTTCCTTCCAGGCTGTAGCAGCAATGTCACGCTTCCCGTCGCGTGGATCAAAGGATCTGTGGTTTTCCCTCGAGGCTTTCCCACAGGGCTGTCCCACGTGCCACCGTGGTGTGAGTCGATCCTCGGCGTGAAAGATGAGCCAGTGCAGGGCAAAGAGGTTCCTCTGGAATGGACTGAGACATCTGGGGGACTCTTGGAATGGTGGTACGACCATGGAGTTCCTCTCGCCTTTCCTGTTGAGAGTGCCTCCTCTTGAGATGCGACGGGAACGCCGGGAATTCTTTCCCGTTGAAAGCAGGGAAAGGATCCCTCATCTCGAGCTCCGAGGGGGAAATGGGGCTCCTCTGGATGTGGGCGGGACCATCGTGCTTCCTCCCGAGTGGACACAGGTATGGCGGTGAACTTCTTGAGTTGCAGCAAGGGTGTGAAAGACCCTTTCGAAGTTCCAGAGTTTAGGTGTCATTAGTCTGCAGACGCCTCATCGGAAATAGGCCTCATCTCGCCTGGAAGGGAGAACTTCCTGGATTTTCTCGAGTTGCGGCAGGTGTTCTCGAGTTACGACGGGGACCTCAGGGACCCGCCCTGGTGGCCTCAGGAGAGGCCAGTCCCCATGCGAGTTGCTAGGGGGCCTCTCGGGATTCCTCTCCCGTCGATACCGGGGCCAAAAGCCTTGTGTGGAGTCAGGGCCGGAACCGAGCATTCCTCTCAGGGGTGACATGGATCTTTGGGTACTTCTGGAGTCTCCCCAGGGGAGTCAGGGCTCGTCTCGAGTGGGGGCATGCACGTGCGCTTTCCTTCCAGGCTGTAGCAGCAATGTCACGCTTCCCGTCGCGTGCATCAAAGGATCTGTGATTTTCCCTCGAGGCTTACCCTCGAGGCTTTCCCACAGGGCTGTCCCACGTGCCACCGTGGTGTGATTCGATCCTCGGCGTGAAAGATGAGCCAGTGCAGGGCAAAGAGGTTCCTCTGGAATGGACTCAGACATCTGGGGGACTCTTGGAATGGTGGTACGACCATGGAGTTCCTCTCGCCTTTCCTGTTGAGAGTGCCTCCTCTTTGGATGCGACGGGAACGCCGGGAATTCTTTCCCGTTGAAAGCAGGGAAAGGATCCCTCATCTCGAGCTACGAGGGGGAAACGGGGCTCCTCTGGATGTGGGCGGGACCATCATGCTTCCTCTCGAGTGGACACGGGTATGGCGGTGAACTTCTTGAGTTGCAGCAAGGGTGTGAAAGACCCTTTCGAAATTCCAGAGGTTAGGTGTCATTAGTCTCCAGACGCCTCATCGGAAATAGGCCTCATCTCGCCTGGAAGGGAGAACTTCCTGGATATTCTCGATTCGCGGCAGGTGTTCTCGAGTTATGACGGGGACCTCAGGGACCCGCCCTGGTGGCCTCAGGAGAGGCCAGTCCCCATGCGAGATGCTAGGGGGCCTCTCGGGATTCCTCTCCCGTCGATACCGGGGCCAAAAACCTTGTGTGGAGTCAGGGCCGGAACCGAGGATTCCTCTCAGGGGTGACATGGATCTTTGGGTACTTCTGGAGTCTCCCCAGGGGAGTCAGGCCTCGTCTCGAGTGGGGGCATGCACGTGCGCTTTCCTTCCAGGCTGTAGCAGCAATGTCACGCTTCCCGTCGAGTGCATCAAAAGATCTGTGGGTTTCCCTCGAGGCTTTCCCTCGAGGCTTTCCAGCAGGGCTGTCCCACGTGCCACCGTGGTGTGAGTCGATCCTCGGCGTGAAAGATGAGCCAGTGCAGGGCAAAGAGGTTCCTCTGGAATGGACTGAGACATCTGGGCGACTCTTGGAATGGTGGTACGACCATGGAGTTCCTCTCGCCTTTCCTGTTGAGAGTGCCTCCTCTTGAGATGCGACGGGAACGCCGGGAATTCTTTCCCGTTGAAAGCAGGGAAAGGATCCCTCATCTCGAGCTACGAGGGTGAAACGGGGCTCCTCTGGATGTGGGCGGGACCATCGTGCTTCCTCTCGAGTGGACACGGGTATGGCGCTGAACTTCTTGAGTTGCAGCAAGGGTGTGAAAGACCCTTTCGAAGTTCCAGAGGTTAGGTGTCATTAGTCTCCAGACGCCTCATCGGAAATAGGCCTCATCTCGCCTGGAAGGGAGAACTTCCTGGATTTTCTCGAGTTGCGGCAGGTGTTCTCGAGTTACGACGGGGACCTCAGGGACCCGCCCTGGTGGCCTCAGGAGAGGCCAGTCCCCATGCGAGTTGCTAGGGGGCCTCTCGGGATTCCTCTCCCGTCGATACCGGGGCCAAAAACCTTGTGTGGAGTCACGGCCGGAACCGAGGATTCCTCTCAGGGGCTGACATGGATCTTTGGGTACTTCTGGAGTCTCCCCAGGGGAGTCAGGCCTCGTCTCGAGTGGGGGCATGCACGTGTGCTTTCCTTCCAGGCTGTAGCAGCAATGTCACGCTTCCCGTGGCGTGGATCAAAGGATCTGTGGTTTTCCCTCGAGGCTTTCCCTCGAGGCTTTCCCACAGGGCTGTCCCACGTGCCACCGTGGTGTGAGTCGATCCTCGGCGTGAAAGATGAGCCAGTGCAGGGCAAAGAGGTTCCTCTGGAATGGACTGAGACATCTGGGGGACTCTTGGAATGGTGGTACGACCATGGAGTTCCTCTCGCCTTTCCTGTTGAGAGTGCCTCCTCTTGAGATGCGACGGGAACGCCGGGAATTCTTTCCCGTTGAAAGCAGGGAAAGGATCCCTCATCTCGAGCTACGAGGGGGAAACGGGGCTCCTCGAGATGTGGGCGGGACCATCGTGCTTCCTCTCGAGTGGACACGGGTATGTCGGTGAACTTCTTGAGTTGCAGCAAGGGTGTGAAAGACCCTTTCGAAGTTCCAGAGGTTAGGTGTCATTAGTCTCCAGACGCCTCATCGGAAATAGGCCTCATCTAGCCTGGAAGGGAGAACTTCCTAGATTTTCTCGAGGTGCGGCAGGTGTTCTCGAGTTACGACGGGTACCACAGGGACCCGCCCTGATGGCCTCAGGAGAGGCCAGTCCCCATGCGAGTTGCTAGGGGGCCTCCCGGGATTCCTCTCCAGTCGATACCGGGGCCAAAAACCTTGTGTGGAGTCAGGGCCAGAACCGAGGATTCCTCTCAGGGGCTGACATGGATCTTTGGGTACTTCTAGAGTCTCCCCAGGGGAGTCAGGCCTCGTCTCGAGTGGGGGCATGCACGTGCGCTTTCCTTCCAGGCTGTAGCAGCAATGTCACGCTTCCCGTCGCGTGGATCAAATGATCTGTGGTTTTCCCTCGAGGCTTTCCCTCGAGGCTTTCCCACAGGGCTGTCCCATGTGCCACCGTGGTGTGAGTCGATCCTCGGAGTGAAAGATGAGCCAGTGCAGGGCAAAGAGGTTCCTCTGGAATGGACTGAGACATCTGGGGGACTCTTGGAATGGTGGTACGACCATGGAGTTCCTCTCGCCTTTCCTGTTGAGAGTGCCTCCTCTTGAGATGCGACGGGAACGCTGGGAATTCTTTCCCGTTGAAAGCAGGGAAAGGATCCCTCATCTCGAGCTACGAGGGGTAAACGGGGCTCCTCTGGATGTGGGCGGGACCATCGTGCTTCCTCTCGAGTGGAGACGGGTATGGCGGTGAACTTCTTGAGTTGCAGCAAGGGTGTGAAAGACCCTTTCGAAGTTCCAGAGGTTACGTGTCAGTCTCCAGACGCCTCATCGGAAATAGACCTCATCTCGCCTGGAAGGGAGAACTTCCTGGATTTTCTCGAGGTGCGGCAGGTGTTCTCGAGTTACGACTGGTACCACAGGGACCCGCCCTGATGGCCTCAGGAGAGGCCAGTCCCCATGCGTGTTGCTAGGGGGCCTCTCGGGATTCCTCTCCCGTCGATACTGGGGCCAAATACCTTGTGTGGAATCAGGGCCGGAACCGAGGATTCCTCTCAGGGGCTGACATGGATCTTTGGGTACTTCTGGAGTCTCCCCAGGGGAGTCAGGCCTCGTCTCGAGTGGGGGCATGCACGTGCGCTTTCCTTCCAGGCTGTAGCAGCAATGTCACGCTTCCCGTCGCGTGGATCAAAGTATCTGTGGTTTTCCCTCTAGGCTTTCCCTCGAGGCTTTCCCACAGGGCTGTCCCACGTGCCACCGTGGTGTGAGTCGATCCTCGGCGTGAAAGATGAGCCAGTGCAGGGCAAAGAGGTTCCTCTGGAATGGACTGAGACATCTGGGGGACTCTTGGAATGGTGGTACGACCATGGAGTTCCTCTCGCCTTTCCTGTTGAGAGTGCCTCCTCTTGAGATGCGACGGGAACGCCGGGAATTCTTTCCCGTTGAAAGCAGGGAAAGGATCCCTCATCTCGAGCTACGAGGGGGAAACGGGGCTCCTCGGGATGTGGGCGGGACCATCGTGCTTCCTCTCGAGTGGACACGGGTATGTCGGTGAACTTCTTGAGTTGCAGCAAGGGTGTGAAAGACCCTTCCGAAGTTCCAGAGGTTAGGTGTCATTAGTCTCCAGACGCCTCATCGGAAATAGGCCTCATCTCGCCTGGAAGGGAGAACTTCCTGGATTTTCTCGAGGTGCGGCAGGTGTTTTCGAGTTATGACGGGTACCACAGGGACCCGCCCTGATGGCCTCAGGAGAGGCCAGTCCCCATGCGAGTTGCTAGGGGGCCTCTCGGGATTCCACTCCCGTCGATACCGGCGCCAAAAACCTTGTGTGGAGTCAGGGCCAGAACCGAGGATTCCTCTCAGGGGCTGACATGGATCTTTGGGTACTTCTGGAGTCTCCCCAGGGGAGTCAGGCCTCGTCTCGAGTGGGGGCATGCACGTGCGCTTTCCTTCCAGGCTGTAGCAGCAATGTCACGCTTCCCGTCGCGTGGATCAAAGGATCTGTGGTTTTCCCTCGAGGCTTTCCCTCGAGGCTTTCCCACAGGGCTGTCCCACGTGCCACCGTGGTGTGAGTCGATCCTCGGCGTGAAAGATGAGCCAGTGCAGGGCAAAGAGGTTCCTCTGGAATGGACTGAGACATCTGGGGGACTCTTGGAATGGTGGTACGACCATGGAGTTCCTCTCGCCTTTCCTGTTGAGAGTGACTCCTCTTGAGTTGTGACGGGAACGCCGGGAATTCTTTCCCGTTGAAAGCAGGGAAAGGATCCCTCATCTCGAGCTACGAGGGGGAAACGGGGCTCCTCGGGATGTGGGCGGGACCATCGTGCTTCCTCTCGAGTGGACACGGGTATGTCGGTGAACTTCTTGAGTTGCAGCAAGGGTGTGAAAGACCCTTTCGAAGTTCCAGAGGTTAGGTGTCATGAGTCTCCAGACGCCTCATCGGAAATAGGCCTCATCTAGCCTGGAAGGGAGAACTTCCTGGATTTTCTCGAGGTGCGGCAGGTGTTTTCGAGTTACGACGGGTACCACAGGGACCCGCCCTGATGGCCTCAGGAGAGGCCAGTCCCCATGCGAGTTGCTAGGGGGCCTCCCGGGATTCCTCTCCAGTCGATACCGGGGCCAAAAACCTTGTGTGGAGTCAGGGCCAGAACCGAGGATTCCTCTCAGGGGCTGACATGGATCTTTGGGTACTTCTAGAGTCTCCCCAGGGGAGTCAGGCCTCGTCTCGAGTGGGGGCATGCACGTGCGCTTTCCTTCCAGGCTGTAGCAGCAATGTCACGCTTCCCGTCGCGTGGATCAAATGATCTGTGGTTTTCCCTCGAGGCTTTCCCTCGAGGCTTTCCCACAGGGCTGTCCCATGTGCCACCGTGGTGTGAGTCGATCCTCGGAGTGAAAGATGAGCCAGTGCAGGGCAAAGAGGTTCCTCTGGAATGGACTGAGACATCTGGGGGACTCTTGGAATGGTGGTACGACCATGGAGTTCCTCTCGCCTTTCCTGTTGAGAGTGCCTCCTCTTGAGATGCGACGGGAACGCTGGGAATTCTTTCCCGTTGAAAGCAGGGAAAGGATCCCTCATCTCGAGCTACGAGGGGTAAACGGGGCTCCTCTGGATGTGGGCGGGACCATCGTGCTTCCTCTCGAGTGGAGACGGGTATGGCTGTGAACTTCTTGAGTTGCAGCAAGGGTGTGAAAGACCCTTTCGAAGTTCCAGAGGTTACGTGTCAGTCTCCAGACGCCTCATCGGAAATAGACCTCATCTCGCCTGGAAGGGAGAACTTCCTGGATTTTCTCGAGGTGCGGCAGGTGTTCTCGAGTTACGACTGGTACCACAGGGACCCGCCCAGATGGCCTCAGGAGAGGCCAGTCCCCATGCGTGTTGCTAAGGGGCCTCTCGGGATTCCTCTCCCGTCGATACTGGGGCCAAATACCTTGTGTGGAGTCAGGGCCGGAACCGAGGATTCCTCTCAGGGGCTGACATGGATCTTTGGGTACTTCTGGAGTCTCCCCAGGGGAGTCAGGCCTCGTCTCGAGTGGGGGCATGCACGTGCGCTTTCCTTCCAGGCTGTAGCAGCAATGTCACGCTTCCCGTCGCGTGGATCAAAGTATCTGTGGTTTTCCCTCTAGGCTTTCCCTCGAGGCTTTCCCACAGGGCTGTCCCACGTGCCACCGTGGTGTGAGTCGATTCTCGGCGTGAAAGATGAGCCAGTGCAGGGCAAAGAGGTTCCTCTGGAATAGACTGAGACATCTGGGGGACTCTTGGAATGGTGGTCCGACCATGGAGTTCCTCTCGCCTTTCCTGTTGAGAGTGCCTCCTCTTGAGATGCGACGGGAATGCCGGGAATTCTTTCCCGTTGAAAGCAGGGAAAGGATCCCTCATCTCGAGCTACGAGGGGGAAACGGGGCTCCTCTGGATGTGGGCGGGACCATCGTGCTTTCTCTCGTGTGGAGACGGGTATGGCGGTAAACTTCTTGAGTTGCAGCAAGGGTGTGAAAGACCCTTTCGAAGTTCCAGAGTTTGGGTGTCATTAGTCTCCAGACGCCTCATCGGAAATAGGCCTCATCTCGCCTGGAAGGGAGAACTTCCTGGATTTTCTCGAGTTGCGGCAGGTGTTCTCGAGTTACGACGGGGACCTCAGGGACCCGCCCTGGTGGCCTCAGGAGAGGCCAGTCCCCATGCGAGTTGCTAGGGGGCCTCTCGGGATTCCTCTCCCGTCGATACCTGGGCCAAAAACCTTGTGTGGAGTCAGGGCCGGAACCGAGGATTCCTCTCAGGGGCTGACATGGATCTTTGGGTACTTCTGGAGTCTCCCCAGGGGACTCAGGCCTCGTCTCGAGTGGGGGCATGCACGTGCGCTTTCCTTCCAGGCTGTAGCAGCAATGTCACGCTTCCCGTCGCGTGGATCAAAGGATCTGTGGTTTTCCCTCGAGGCTTTCCCTCGAGGCTTTCCCACAGGGCTGTCCCACGTGCCACCGTGGTGTGAGTCGATCCTCGGCGTGAAAGATGAGCCAGTGCAGGGCAAAGAGGTTCCTCTGGAATGGACTGAGACATCTGGGGGACTCTTGGAATGGTGGTACGACCATGGAGTTCCTCTCGCCCTTCCTGTTGAGAGTGCCTCCTCTTGAGCTGCGACGGGAATGCCGGGAATTCTTTCCCGTTGGAAGCAGGGAAAGGATCCCTCATCTCGAGCTCCGAGGGGGAAACGTGGCTCCCCTGTATGTGGGCGGGACCATCGTGCTTTCTCTCGTGTGGAGACGGGTATGGCGGTAAACTTCTTGAGTTGCAGCAAGGGTGTGAAAGACCCTTTCGAAGTTCCAGAGGTTAGGTGTCATTAGTCTCCAGACGCCTCATCGGAAATAGGCCTCATCTCGCCTGGAAGGGAGAACTTCCTGGATTTTCTCGAGTTGCGGCAGGTGTTCTCGAGTTACGACGGGGACCTCAGGGACCCGCCCTTGTGGCCTCAGGAGAGGCCAGTCCCCATGCAAGTTGCTAGGGGGCCTCTCGGGATTCCTCTCCCGTCGATACCGGGGCCAAAAACCTTGTGTGGAGTCAGGGCCGGAACCGAGGATTCCTCTCAGGGGCTGACATGGATCTTTGGGTACTTCTGGAGTCTCCCCAGGGGAGTCAGGCCTCGTCTCGAGTGGGGGCATGCACGTGTGCTTTCCTTCCAGGCTGTAGCAGCAATGTCACGCTTCCCGTCGCGTGGATCAAAGGATCTGTGGTTTTCCCTTGAGGCTTTCCCTCGAGGCTTTCCCACAGGGCTGTCCCACGTGCCACCGTGGTGTGAGTCGATCCTCGGCGTGAAAGATGAGCCAGTGCAGGGCAAAGAGGTTCCTCTGGAATGGACTGAGACATCTGGGGGACTCTTGGAATGGTGGTACGACCATGGAGTTCCTCTCGCCTTTCCTGTTGAGAGTGCCTCCTCTTGAGATGCGCCGGGAACGCCGGGAATTCTTTCCCGTTGAAAGCAGGGAAAGGATCCCTCTTCTCGAGCTACGAGGGGGAAACAGGGCTCCTCTGGATGTGGGCGGGACCATCGTGCTTCCTCTCGAGTGGAGAAGGGTATGGCGGTGAACTTCTTGAGTTGCAGCAAGGGTGTGAAAGACCCTTTCGAAGTTCCAGAGTTTAGGTGTCATTAGTCTCCAGAAGCCTCATCGGAAATAGGCCTCATCTCGCCTGGAAGGGAGAACTTCCTGAATTTTCTCGAGGTGCGGCAGGTGTTCTCGAGTTACGACGGGTACCACAGGGACCCGCCCTGATGGCCTCAGGAACGGCCCGTCTCCATGCGAGTTGCTAGGGGGCCTCTCGGGATTCCTCTCCCGTCGATACCGGGGCCAAAAACCTTGTGTGGAGTCAGGGCCGGAACCGAGGATTCCTCTCAGGGGTGACATGGATCTTTGGGTACTTCTGGAGTCTCCCCAGGGGAGTCAGGCCTCGTCTCGAGTGGGGGCATGCACGTGCGCTTTCCTTCCAGGCTCTAGCAGCAATGTCACGCTTCCCGTCGCGTGCATCAAAGGATCTGTGGTTTTCCCTCGAGGCTTTCCCTCGAGGCTTTCCAGCAGGGCTGTCCCACGTGCCACCGTGGTGTGAGTCGATCCTCGGCGTGAAAGATGAGCCAGTGCAGGGCAAAGAGGTTCCTCTGGAATGGACTGAGACATTTGGGCGACTCTTGGAATGGTGGTACGACCATGGAGTTCCTCTCGCCTTTCCTGTTGAGAGTGCCTCCTCTTGAGATGCGACGGGAACGCCGGGAATTCTTTCCCGTTGAAAGCAGGGAAAGGATCCCTCATCTCGAGCTACGAGGGTGAAACGGGGCTCCTCTGGATGTGGGCGGGACCATCGTGCTTCCTCTCGAGTGGAGACGGGTATGGCGGTGAACTTCTTGAGTTGCAGCAAGGGTGTGAAAGACCCTTTCGAAGTTCCAGAGGTTAGGTGTCATTAGTCTCCAGACGCCTCATCGGAAATAGGCCTCATCTCGCCTGGAAGGGAGAACTTCCTGGATTTTCTCGAGTTGCGGCAGGTGTTCTCGAGTTACGACGGGGACCTCAGGGACCCGCCCTGGTGGCCTCAGGAGAGGCCAGTCCCCATGCGAGTTGCTAGGGGGCCTCTCGGTATTCCTCTCCCGTCGATACTGGGGCCAAAAACCTTGTGTGGAGTCAAGGCCGGAACCGAGGATTCCTCTCAGGGGCTGACATGGATCTTTGGGTACTTCTGGAGTCTCCCCAGGGGAGTCAGGCCTCGTCTCGAGTGGGGGCATGCACGTGCGCTTTCCTTCCAGGCTGTAGCAGCAATGTCACACTTCCCGTCGCGTGGATCAAAGGATCTGTGGTTTTCCCTCCAGGCTTTCCCTCGAGGCTTTCCCACAGGGCTGTCCCACGTGCCACCGTGGTGTGAGTCGATCCTCGGCGTGGAAGATGAGCCAGTGCAGGGCAAAGAGGTTCCTCTGAAATGGACTGAGACATCTGGGGGACTCTTGGAATGGTGGTACGACCCTGGAGTTCCTCTCGCCTTTCCTGTTGAGAGTGCCTCCTCTTGAGATGCGACGGGAACGCCGGGAATTCTTTCCCGTTGAAAGCAGGGAAAGGATCCCACATCTCGAGCTCCGAGGGGGAAACGGGGCTCCTCTGGATGTGGGCGGGACCATCGTGCTTCCTCTCGAGTGGAGACGGGTATGGCGGTGAACTTCTTGAGTTGCAGCAAGGGTGTGAAAGACCCTTTCGAAGTTCCAGAGGTTAGGTGTCATTAGTCTCCAGACGCCTCATCGGAAATACGCCTCATCTCGCCTGGAAGGGAGAACTTCCTGGATTTTCTCGAGTTGCGGCAGGTGTTCTCGAGTTATGACGGGGACCTCAGGGACACGCCCTGGTGGCCTCAGGAGAGGCCAGTCCCCATGCGAGTTGCTAGGGGGCCTCTCGGGATTCCTCTCCCGTCGATACCGGGGCCAAAAACCTTGTGTGGAGTCAGGGCCGGAACCGAGGATTCCTCTCAGGGGTGATATGGATCTTTGGGTACTTCTGGAGTCTCCCCAGGGGAGTCAGGCCTCGTCTCGAGTGGGGGCATGCACGTGCGCTTTCCTTCCAGGCTGTAGCAGCAATGTCACGCTTCCCGTCGCCTGCATCAAAGGATCTGTGGTTTTCCCTCGAGGCTTTCCCTCGAGGCTTTCCCGCAGGGCTGTCCCACGTTCCACCGTGGTGTGAGTCGATCCTCGGCGTGAAAGATGAGCCAGGGCAGGGCAAAGAGTTTCCTCTGGAATGGACTGAGACATCTGGGGGACTCTTGGAATGGTGGTACGACCATGGAGTTCCTCTCGCCTTTCCTGTTGAGAGTGCCTCCTCTTGAGATGCGACGGGAACGCCGGGAATTCTTTCCCGTTGAAAGCAGGGAAAGGATCCCTCATCTCGAGCTACGAGGGGGAAACGGAGCTCCTCTGGATGTGGGCGGGACCATCGTGCTTCCTCTCGAGTGGACACGGGTATGGCGGTGAACTTCTTGAGTTGCAGCAAGGGTGTGAAAGACCTTTTCGAAGTTCCAGAGGTTAGGTGTCATTAGTCTCCAGACGCCTCATCGGAAATAGGCCTCATCTCGCCTGGAAGGGAGAACTTCCTGGATTTTCTCGAGTTGCGGCAGGTGTTCTCGAGTTACGACGGGGACCTCAGGGACCCGCCCTGGTGGCCTCAGGAGAGGCCAGTCCCCATGCGATGTGCTAGGGGGCCTCTCGGGATTCCTCTCCCGTCGATACCGGGGCCAAAAACCTTGTGTGGTGTCAGGGCCGGAACCGAGGATTCCTCTCAGGGGCTGACATGGATCTTTGGGTACTTCTGGAGTCTCCCCAGGGGAGTCAGGCCTCGTCTCGAGTGGGGGCATGCACGTGCGCTTTCCTTCCCGGCTGTAGCAGCAATGTCACGCTTCCTGTCGCGTGGATCAAAGGATCTGTGGTTTTCCCTCGAGGCTTTCCCTCGAGGCTTTCCCACAGGGCTGTCCCACGTGCCACCGTGGTGTGAGTCGATCCTCGGCGTGAAAGATGAGCCAGTGTAGGGCAAAGCGGTTCCTCTGGAATGGACTGAGACATCTGGGGGACTCCTGGAATGGTGGTACGACCATGGAGTTCCTCTCGCCTTTCCTGTTGAGAGTGCCTCCTCTTGAGATGCGACGGGAACGCCGGGAATTCTTTCCCGTCTAAAGCAGGGAAAGGTTCCCTCATCTCGAGCTACGAGGGGGAAACGGGGCTCCTCTGGATGTGGGCGGGACCATCGTGCTTCCTCTCGAGTGGAGACGGGTATGGCGGTGAACTTCTTGAGTTGCAGCAAGGGTGTGAAAGACCCTTTCGAATTTACAGAGGTTAGGTGTCATTAGTCTCCAGACGCCTCATCGGAAATAGGCCTCATCTCGCCTGAAAGGGAGAACTTCCTGGATTTTCTCGAGTTGCGGCAGGTGTTCTCGAGTTACGAAGGGGACCTCAGGGACCCGCCCTGGTGGCCTCAGGAGAGGCCAGTCCCCATGCAAGGTGCTAGGGGGCCTCTCGGGATTCCTCTCCCGTCGATACCGGGGCCAAAAACCTTGTGTGGAGTAAGGGCCGGAACCGAGGATCCCTCTCAGGGGCTGACATGGATCTTTGGGTACTTCTGGAGTCTCCCCAGGGGAGTCAGGCCTCGTCTCGAGTGGGGGCATGCACGTGCGCTTTCCTTCCAGGCTGTAGCAGCAATGTCACGCTTCCCGTGGCGTGGATCAAAGGATCTGTGGTTTTCCCTCGAGGCTTTCCCACAGTGCTGTCCCACGTGCCACCGTGGTGTGAGTCGATCCTCGGCGTGAAAGATGAGCCAGTGCAGGGCTAAGAGGTTCCTCTGGAATGGACTGAGACATCTGGGGGACTCTTGGAACGGTGGTACGACCATGGAGTTCCTCTCGCCTTTCCTGTTGAGAGTGCCTCCTCTTGAGATGCGACGGGAACGCCGGGAATTCTTTCCCGTTGAAAGCAGGGAAAGGATCCCTCATCTTGAGCTACGAGGGGGAAACGGGGCTCCTCTGGATGTGGGCGGGACCATCGTGCTTCCTCTCGAGTGGAGACGGGTATGGCGGTGAACTTCTTGAGTTGCAGCAAGGGTGTGAAAGACCCTTTCGAAGTTCGAGAGGTTAGGTGTCATTAGTCTCCAGACGCCTCATCGGAAATAGGCCTCATCTCGCCTGGAAGAGAGAACTTCCTGGATTTTCTCGAGTTGCGGCAGGTGTTCTCGAGTTACGACGGGGACCTCAGGGACCCGCCCTGGTGGCCTCAGGAGAGGCCAGTCCCCATGCGAGGTGCTAGGGGGCCTCTCGGGATTCCTCTCCCGTCGATACCGGGGCCAAAAACCTTGTGTGCAGTCAGGGCCGGAACCGAGGATTCCTCTCAGGGGCTGACATGGATCTTTGGGTACTTCTGGAGTCTCCCCAGGGGAGTCAGGCCTCGTCTCGAGTGGGGGCATGCACGTGCGCTTTCCTTCCAGGCTGTAGCAGCAATGTCACGCTTCCTGTCGCGTGGATCAAAGGATCTGTGGTTTTCCCTCGAGGCTTTCCCTCGAGGCTTTCCCGCAGGGCTGTCCCACGTTCCACCGTGGTGTGAGTCGATCCTCGGCGTGAAAGATGAGCCAGGGCAGGGCAAAGAGGTTCCTCTGGAATGGACTGAGACATCTGGGGGACTCTTGGAATGGTGGTACGACCATGGAGTTCCTCTCGCCTTTCCTGTTGAGAGTGCCTCCTCTTGAGATGCGACGGGAACGCCGGGAATTCTTTCCCGTTGAAAGCAGGGAAAGGATCCCTCATCTCGAGCTACGAGGGGGAAACGGGGCTCCTCTGGATGTGGGCGGGACCATCGTGCTTCCTCTCGAGTGGACACGGGTATGGCGGTGAACTTCTTGAGTTGCAGCAAGGGTGTGAAAGACCCTTTCGAAGTTCCAGAGGTTAGGTGTCATTAGTCTCCAGACGCCTCATCGGAAATAGGCCTCATCTCGCCTGGAAGGGAGAACTTCCTGGATTTTCTCGAGTTGCGGCAGGTGTTCTCGAGTTACGACGGGGACCTCAGGGACCCGCCCTGGTGGCCTCAGGAGAGGCCAGTCCCCATGCGATGTGCTAGGGGGCCTCTCGGGATTCCTCTCCCGTCGATACCGGGGCCAAAAACCTTGTGTGGTGTCAGGGCCGGAACCGAGGATTCCTCTCAGGGGCTGACATGGATCTTTGGGTACTTCTGGAGTCTCCCCAGGGGAGTCAGGCCTCGTCTCGAGTGGGGGCATGCACGTGCGCTTTCCTTCCAGGCTGTAGCAGCAATGTCACGCTTCCTGTCGCGTGGATCAAAGGATCTGTGGTTTTCCCTCGAGGCTTTCCCTCGAGGCTTTCCCACAGGGCTGTCCCACGTGCCACCGTGGTGTGAGTCGATCCTCGGCGTGAAAGATGAGCCAGTGTAGGGCAAAGCGGTTCCTCTGGAATGGACTGAGACATCTGGGGGACTCCTGGAATGGTGGTACGACCATGGAGTTCCTCTCGCCTTTCCTGTTGAGAGTGCCTCCTCTTGAGATGCGACGGGAACGCCGGGAATTCTTTCCCGTCTAAAGCAGGGAAAGGTTCCCTCATCTCGAGCTACGAGGGGGAAACGGGGCTCCTCTGGATGTGGGCGGGACCATCGTGCTTCCTCTCGAGTGGAGACGGGTATGGCGGTGAACTTCTTGAGTTGCAGCAAGGGTGTGAAAGACCCTTTCGAAGTTCCAGAGGTTAGGTGTCATTAGTCTCCAGACGCCTCATCGGAAATAGGCCTCATCTCGCCTGAAAGGGAGAACTTCCTGGATTTTCTCGAGTTGCGGCAGGTGTTCTCGAGTTACGACGGGGACCTCAGGGACCCGCCCTGGTGGCCTCAGGAGAGGCCAGTCCCCATGCAAGGTGCTAGGGGGCCTCTCGGGATTCCTCTCCCGTCGATACCGGGGCCAAAAACCTTGTGTGTAGTAAGGGCCGGAACCGAGGATCCCTCTCAGGGGCTGACATGGATCTTTGGGTACTTCTGGAGTCTCCCCAGGGGAGTCAGGCCTCGTCTCGAGTGGGGGCATGCACGTGCGCTTTCCTTCCAGGCTGTAGCAGCAATGTCACGCTTCCCGTGGCGTGGATCAAAGGATCTGTGGTTTTCCCTCGAGGCTTTCCCACAGTGCTGTCCCACGTGCCACCGTGGTGTGAGTCGATCCTCGGCGTGAAAAATGAGCCAGTGCAGGGCAAAGAGGTTCCTCTGGAATGGACGGAGACATCTGGGGACTCTTGGAATGGTAGTACGACCATGGAGTTCCTCTCGCCTTTCCTGTTGAGAGTGCCTCCTCTTGAGATGCGACGGGAACGCCGGGAATTCTTCCCCGTTGAAAGCAGGGAAAGGATCCATCATCTCGAGCTCCGAGGGGGAAACGGGGCTCCTTTGGATGTGGGCGGGACCATCATGCTTCCTCTCGAGTGGAGACGGGTATGGCGGTGAACTTCTTGAGTTGCAGCAAGGGTGTGAAAGACCCTTTCGAAGTTCCAGAGGTTAGGTGTCATTAGTCTCCAGACGCCTCATCGGAAATAGGCCTCATCTCGCCTGGAAGGGAGAACTTCCTGGATTTTCTCGAGATGCGGCAGGTGTTCTCGAGTTACGACGGGTACCTCAGGGACCCGCCCTGGTGGCCTCAGGAGAGGCCAGTCCCCATGCGAGTTGCTAGGGGGCCTCTCGGGATTCCTCTCCCGTCGATACCGGGGCCAAAAACTTTGTATGGAGTCACGGCCGGAACCGAGGATTCCTCTCAGGGGCTGACATGGATCTTTGGGTTCTTCTGGAGTCCCCCCAGGGGAGTCAGGCCTCGTCTCGAGTGGGGGCATGCACGTGCGCTTTCCTTCCAGGCTGTAGCAGCAATGTCACGCTTCCCGTCGCTTGGATCAAAGGATCTGTGGTTTTCCCTCGAGGCTTTCCCTCGAGGCTTTCCCACAGGGCTGTCCCACGTGCCACCGTGGTGTGAGTCGATCCTCGGCGTGAAAGATGAGCCAGTGCAGGGCAAAGAGGTTCCTCTGGAATGGACTGAGACATCTGGGGGACTCTTGGAATGGTGGTACGACCATGGAGTTCCTCTCGCCTTTCCTGTTGAGAGTGCCTCCTCTTGAGATGCGACGGGAACACCGGGAATTCTTTCCCTTTGAAAGCAGGAAAAGGATCCCTCATCTCGAGCTACGAGGGGGAAACGGGGCTCCTCTGGATGTGGGCGGGACCATCGTGCTTCCTCTCTAGTGGAGACGGGTATGGTGGTGAACTTCTTGAGTTGCAGCAAGGGTGTGAAAGACCCTTTCGAAGTTCCAGAGGTTAGGTGTCATTAGTCTCCAGACGCCTCATAGGAAATAGGCCTCATCTCGCCTGGAAGGGAGAACTTCCTGGATTTTCTCGAGTTGCGACAGGTGTTCTCGAGTTACGACGGGGACCTCAGGAACCCGCCCTGGTGGCCTCAGGAGAGGCCAGTCCCTATGCGAGGTGCTAGGGGGCCTCTCGGGATTCCTCTCCCGTCGATACCGGGGCCAAAAACCTTGTATGGAGTCAGGGCCGGAACCGAGGATTCCTCTCAGGGGCTGACATGGATCTTTGGGTACTTCTGGAGTCTCCCCAGGGGAGTCAGGCCTCGTCTCGAGTGGGGGCATGCACGTGCACTTTCCTTCCAGGCTGTAGCAGCAATGTCACGCTTCCCGTCGCGTGGATCAAAGGATCTGTGGATTTCCCTCGAGGCTTTCCCACAGGGCTGTCCCACGTGCCACCGTGGTGTGAGTCGATCCTCGGCGTGAAAGATGAGCCAGTGCAGGACAAAGAGGTTCCTCTGGAATGGACTGAGATATCTGGGGGACTCTTGGAATGGTGGTACGACCATGGAGTTCCTCTCGCCTTTCCTGTTGAGAGTGCCTCCTCTTGAGATGCGACGGGAACGCCGGGAACTCTTTCCCTTTGAAACCAGGGAAAGGATCCCTCATCTCGAGCTACGAGGGGAAAACGGGGCTCCTCTGGATGTGGGCGGGACCATCGTGCTTCCTCTCGAGTGGAGACGGGTATGGCGGTGAACTTCTTGAGTTGCAGCAAGGGTGTGAAAGACCCTTTCGAAGTTCCAGAGGTTAGGTGTCATTAGTCTCCAGACGCCTCATCGGAAATAGGCCTCATCTCGCCTGGAAGGGAGAACTTCCTGGATTTTCTCGAGTTGCGGCAGGTGTTCTCGAGTTACGACGGGGACCTCAGGGACCCGCCCTGGTGGCCTCAGGAGAGGCCAGTCCCTAAGCGAGTTGCTAGGGGGCCTCTCGGGATTCCTCTCCCGTTGATACCGGGGCCAAAAACCTTGTGTGGAGTCAGGGCCGGAACCGAGGATTCCTCTCAGGGGCTGACATGGATCTTTGGGTACTTCTGGAGTCTCCCCAGGGGAGTCAGGCCTCGTCTCGAGTGGGGGCATGCACGTGCGCTTTCCTTCCAGGCTGTAGCAGCAATGTCACGCTTCCCGTCGCGTGGATCAAAGGATCTGTGGTTTTCCCTCGAGGCTTTCCCTCGAGGCTTTCCCACAGGGCTGTCCCACGTGCCACCGTGGTGTGAGTCGATCCTCGGCATGAAAGATGAGCCAGTGCAGGGCAAAGAGGTTCCTCTGGAATGGACTGAGACATCTGGGGGACTCTTGGAATGGTGGTACGACCATGGAGTTCCTCTCGCCTTTCCTGTTGAGAGTGCCTCCTCTTGAGATGCGACGGGAACGCCGGGAATTCTTTCCCGTTGAAAGCAGGGAGAGGATCCCTCATCTCGAGCTACGAGGGGGAAACGGGGCTCCTCTGGATGTGGGCGGGACCATCGTGCTTCCTCTCTAGTGGAGATGGGTATTGCCGGGGTCCAGCCCCGGTGGATCCAGGGAATTCGAAGGGTGGACGGCGTTGGCGTGGAAAGACTTGTTTATTTATTAATATAAGATTAGATTAAGAAACTGTAGTGCAGTAGGAAGATTAAGTGGAGAAAGAGGGCTGAATAGCTTGGTTTACGCGGAAGACCAATAAAATTCCAGACAAGGAATTTGCACCATCTACGTTGGGCCACCGGTGCCCGCTTGAATATCTAAGGGTGCCTCGCCTTAAGCTCCCTTTCTCGCGGATCTTAATAACCAGGGCAAATAAGTAGACCTGGCGAGCCTCCGCGCCCCAGATGGAAATTCAGCCTGAAATTAAAGTAAAGAGCAGAGGGAAGAAAAGGGAGAGAAAAAGAGAGAGAGAGAGAGACACGGGGGGAGCCAGATTCCCAAGAAACCAGGCCGAGACTAGTCCGAGAAACTGGTCTGAGAATCTGGTCCCGTCCTTTATTGTTCAGAAGGCCTTTTATACTTTTGATAAAACATGGAGATCAATGGGTAACACAAAGTTATGCAGCGTTAGCAGTCCAGACTCTTATCAAAACCAGGCTTTTCTCTCTGCATACCTAATTGTATACACAAGTCTTAGGTAATTTACATCATCTTCCAACCAAAAGGGCCAATTAACATTTTACAGCCTTTTTTCTGATAAGGGTTTGTCAACCACAAGACTTATTTGTGTTGATCTTCCCAAGGTCTGGTGCCACTCTCGGAAAGCACTAAAGAAAGTTACATTCTTAGACAGCAAGGATACAGCAACTTATAACAAGTAGAGGGAGTGCAGTGATTTATAGCAAAAGAGAAGCAATTAACTCAAAAGTCTAGTGTTGCTAACATCAAAACTACTATGTATCTTTTTCTACATCCTGCTTACATTAACATCCTTCCAGGTGCCTAAAAGATAAAGAATAAGGAGGTCTGGCAGCAATCCTTGAGTCAACAGTGAAAACCCTCTACCAATATAATTTTTAACTCTTTAGAAAAGGCTCTGTATCTTTAAGATGCTTTTAAGCTTTGTGCCTCCCGCGGTTGGGGGGCTGTAAGCAATTCACAAGCTGTAAGCTTTGTGCCTCTCGCGGTTGGGGGGCTGTAAGCAATTCACAAGCTGTAAGAGGTCTGGGGAACCTGTTAGGCAGACTAGAGAGCTATCAGAGGGGTTTAACTGAAACATCCCTTTCAAATGCAGAAGACTAAAACCCTGAATTGACTTTTTTCCAGAGAATATCAGAAAAGTGGAAAAGCAGAGCACAAAAGCCGGCAGATTTTTGCTGGGGTACATGCTTAGGAATATCCAGAGGGGTCCCTGAAGTCTGAGCACGCCTTGCGTATGTCAGCTTCCTTCCTCATGACCTTGTCACGGGCGGGATTCCTCACACTGGCTTCCGGCAACTCCCCCTTCTTTATTAGTTTTTTAAAAAAATTAGGTGCAGTTCAGTCGCGAGATTCCGAATGCTCTGCCGAAGAGTCCTGACAACACAAGGAAGCACGATTACAAGGAGCAGGATTATGGCACCCACAGCAGCATAGCTAGAGACAGTAGTCAGAAGAGTTTTTCCAGAAATGAAGTCAGAGAAGGTGTGGAAAAAGTCATTGGCTTCTCCTGTGGCGGTAAAATCTAATCGGGAGTGTTCCAAGGTCTGAATCTGATTATGAAGTTTCCCTAAATCTAAACTAATATCTGAGCTGTTCCAGACACCTAAAATATGATTTTTGACCCTCTCCCATTTAAAATCTGTCTCATTTACTTTCAGGGATGTAACACATATCCACCGGTAATCGGCATGACATGAAAGAGCCAATTTCATTTTCAGACTCTGTAATTCATTCCCAATATGCATTACTGCTTCTTCTAAGGCATCAATCCTTATTTCTAGCTTCCTATCTATAATTTCCTGGGTTGCCAGCGTTAGAGAAACATTTTTGGATACGGTGTCAACATATTGGGCAGTATACACTTGTTGAGACAATGATAATGCCGCCACAGTAACAGAAGTAATTGCGGTTATCAAAGCTGATATTCCCAAAACAAGTAAGCCCACAAACCGTCGTGTTCGCATTAAATCTTGTAGCTGTTGCAGTACAGCTAGGCCATGGTTATCATACCAATACGTGGCTACAGTTACAGGTACCATGAGATAGGGCGGACGTTTTAAAACCATGAAAGAGCAAACTTTATATTGAGGAGTTAAACAGGATGAAAGCATACATTGTTCACAAGACACTACATGGGGTCCACCTGTATAATTCAATTGTATGTTAAGTCTTTCAGAATCATTAGTGAAAAGAAAAACATAAGGAGAGGGTAGACAAGCTAAAATAGAGTAAATAGAGGTATTTTTTGGTCGGATTAAAATAATAGGGGCGGTAGCCGCAAGGGCTCTCCAAATTTCTGGCTGCCAAAAGGTTTTACCTCTAGTTATATAAGACAGCATAGGGGGAACAAATTGGTTATGATGCCGTCTGGTGGCAACTAACGGCCAAGAAATTGAATATTCTTTCCAATTATCCAATCTATTGATAAAGTCATCGTCAGACTCAGGGTCTTGACCTGGATTTGGGTTGCTCCAGTCCTGAATCGCACAATTTCTTCCTCCCGGCATATTGTAATCTACTCTCGAATTATAAATACAAGATTTCCAAATCGGATATCCTGAATGATCATCTATAGTTTTCCAAATAACATCTGAGGGAGCAACATCATCACAATTTGGATATTCTGATGGAGTTTTGAGAGACAAAGACTTATAGGGGCCAAGGACCCCAGGCATACGGGCTCGTAATATCCAAGCAGACCGATCCCCTATAGATGCAAATTTAGAGGTTGGGGAATCTGTCATAACTGCTTTTGTGGAGGCTCCAACGCATCCTGTCTTGGTAAAGAAGTCTCCTGTAAGGCCAGGAGGAAAATTAAAGCAGACAGGAAAATCATCTGCTAGTCCTTTAAAGGTATAATTGAAATTAATAGGGTATTGGTCTTTTGTATAGGAAGTATAAGATCCTCCCAAAAGGCGAGGCTGGTCTGTACTAACTCGTATGGGGTCACTGTTCCAAGTAACAACTTGGAAAGTTGGAGGATCCGGGAGAAACGCCCAATATTTGGTTGGAATGGGAGCAGCGCTTACCTGGCAAGAGAGCAAGGCAAGCATGGCAATAAACACCTTTTCAGGAGAGACTGACGATCCCTGTAGGGTAGCTATCCCCTGTGCCTGGCGACAGAGAGCTTTAATCTGTCCCCAGGTGGGCAAGGAGGCTTGTTGGGTTGACTGAGCTGGGCGTCCTAATGGATTCCTGCGAGGCAAAAAATCAGGGGGTGCAATATCCTGTATCTGAAGTCGTGACATCTGTCCAGTGGGTGGCTCCGATCCGCGCCTATCCGGGATCTCCAATGTCAGCTGTCCTGGGGTCAGCGGCGTTTCCCGTGCTGGCGGAGGGAGCGGGGGAAGAGGGAGTTTCTTCCTTTTTAGAGATCGCGGTGGCGGGGGATTCTGGTATCCGGGGAGCTGAGACATGGCGAATTAGTCTGTCTGGAACCCAAATCGGAGCGTCCGCGTCCTGTGGAAAAACACAAGCATACCCTCGCCCATTGGTTAATAAGGGGTCAGGACCTTTCCATTGTCCGGAAAGAAGGTCCCTCCATTTTACTAATGGTTTTGCATTCAATTGCTCTGGGCACCAATGGCGAAGCATTGCAGTGTTTCCGGATGAATCAGCATTTAAGTTATTTATTACGAAAAGAGCATGTTGCAAAATCTGATGGGGGGAACTATATTTAAATTCCCCTTCTTTTAGTTTTTGAATATGGATTTTCAGTGTTTGATGTGCTCTTTCCACAATGGCTTGTCCTTGTGGGTTATAAGGGATGCCGGTGTTATGTTTAATTTGAAATCTTGTACAGAATTGCTGAAAAGATTTAGAAGTGTAAGCAGGAGCATTATCAGTTTTTAAAGCTTTTGGCAAGCCCAGATAGGAAAAGCATGTAAAAAGATGTTGTATTACATCTTTAACTGCTTCCCCTGTACGAGCAGTGGCAATAATAACATGAGAGAAGGTATCTACAGTTACATGAACAAAAGACAGTTTTCCAAATGAAGAGACATGGGTTACATCCATTTGCCAGAGTGCATTAGGTTTGAGACCGCGAGGGTTAACTCCCAGAGGCAAAGCATTCACGGTAGTAGGACAATGTGAACAAGAACGAACAATCTCTCGGGCAGATTCTCGAGGAATTTGAAACTGGTATCGTAAGGCA
Source organism: Capricornis sumatraensis (assembly GCF_032405125.1). Taxonomy (NCBI): domain Eukaryota; kingdom Metazoa; phylum Chordata; class Mammalia; order Artiodactyla; family Bovidae; genus Capricornis; species Capricornis sumatraensis. The sequence continues at coordinate 7,925,124 of NW_027184612.1, forward strand.
GTGGCATTTTGGTGATGAAGTGAGTGAGAAGCTCGAGCTTCTTCAAAAACAGAAGCCACTGAAATCCTGGTTAACGAATCTGCCAATTCATTGAGAGCATTTAAAGGGCCAGGCAGGCCGGAATGAGCCCGAATGTGGCCGATAAAGAACGCCCGATTTCTTTTCCATATTTGCTGCTGCAGTTTAGTTAACAAATGGAAGATAGCAGTTTTGTTTTCAGGCAAAACTGCAGTCTCAATGTGTGGAAACAGCCTGACCACATACTGAGAGTCAGAATAAAGGTTAAATTCTTTCTCCGCAAACATAACAAAGGCCTCAATAACAGCTGTGATTTCAGCCCTTTGAGCTGAAGTTTCTTGTGTTTCCAAAAGTTTTTGATGATCTCTTGTGACTATAGAGGCTCTACCGTTAGCCGATCCATCAGTAAAGACTACCTGAGCATCTGAAATAGGGAACTGTTTACACCGGACAGGAAAAATAACTGGATGGTTAGACATAAAATTTAGTAAAACATGCGAGGGTAAATGATGCAAAATTTGACCACAGTAATTCCCTATGGCAATCTGCCAGTCTTCATCAAACATTAAAAGAGCATCAAGCTGCTCCTTATTATATGGAATTACAATCTCTGATGGCTCTTTACCAAACAATTCAATGCTCCGCTTCCTTCCTTTTAGCATTAATGTGGCAATTAAACCAGGATAAGAAGCCACGACTTTTTTAGCTTGGGTAGGAAGATGGATCCATTCTAAAGGGCCGCGTTGCCACAGAACTCCCGTAGGCGCCGTTGGAGTAGCTAGGCAAAGGAACTGCCACGTCATCGTCAAATCAATTCTTTTTACATAGCTATTTGATAAGGCTGCTTCTACTTTGCCTAGGGCTTCTTGAGCCTCAGCTGTTAATTGTCTTTTTGAGGTTGGATCAGGATCCCCGCGTAAAGTGTTAAAAAGAGGTTTTAATTCGGCAGTGGTTAATTTTAAATATGGTCTAATCCAATTAATATCACCTAAGAGTTTTTGATAATCATTTAAAGTAATAAGATGGTCTTTTCTCAATTGCAGCGGGGTATGAGTCACCGTTTCCGAATTTATGACTCTTCCTAAGTAAGTTATGGGCGGATTGATTTGAATTTTTTCTGGGGCAATTTTTAGGCCTCTGTCTGTCAATGCCTGGGTCAGGTCCTGGAGCACAGTCTGCAGGTGAACTCTATCAGGATGAGCTATTAAAATATCATCCATATAGTGAATCATATACACGTGTTCATATTTAGCCCTAGTATCTTCTAGAGCGGCATTAACAAATTTTTGGCATAAAGTAGGGCTATTTTTCATTCCCTGAGGCAGAACCTTCCACTGAAACCGTAAATAAGGCTGTTTAAGATTTTCTGATGGCAGACTAAAGGCAAATCGCTTTTTATCCTCAGGATTTAAGGGAATAGTGAAAAAACAATCTTGTAAATCAATAACAATTATATTATATCCCTCTGGAACGGCTACTGGGGAAGGGAGCCCAGGCTGTAAGGCCCCCATGTCCTCCATGGTGGCATTAATAGCTCTCAAATCCTGTAAAAGTCGCCATTTACCAGATTTTTTCTTAATGACAAAAATAGGAGTGTTCCAGGGGCTATTGGAGGGCTCAATATGTCCCAATTCTAATTGTTCAAAGATTAATGCTTTAGCTGCCAATAATTTTTCCTTATGCAGAGGCCACTGTTCTACCCACACCGGATCTTGAGATTTCCATGTGATGGGGTCGGCAGCAAAAACAATGGCCTCAATTATAAATTTGGATATCCCAATCCAGCACGTAGCTTGCGAGGAGTTGGGCAAATTGGCTCAATTATTCCTGTCTGTTGTTTACCCAATCCTTTTGATGGATCATAGCCCATCTGCAACATCTGAGAGGTCACTTTATCATCAGGGCTAAAAAGTAACACTCCCATTTGAGATAGCACGTCCCTCCCCCACAGGGTAAGGGGGAGCGAAGGAACGACATAAGGTTGGAAAGTTCCACGGGTATCCTCAAATTGCCAATCTAAAATTTTTGCACTTTTGGCTATTGTGGGGGCTCTTCCTATCCCCACCAAGTTATTTTCAGTAGTATGTGTGGGCCAGGAGCTGGGCCAGTCTTTTCCTGAAATGCAAGAAACATCTGCTCCTGTGTCTAATAACCCCACAATAGACTTGCCATTAATCAGGATAGTCTTCATAGGACGTTTCTGAGTAATTTCTGTTATCCAAAAAACCATATCACTAGACCCAAATCCTTTATCCTGCCTTTCATTTTGAGTAGCTGTGCGCCCAATTGCAGTGTGGTAAGGCAAAAGCAAAAGTTGGGCTATTCTTTGTCCCTGATGTATTTGGAAAGTTTTAGTTGGGGGTGAAATCATTATCTGGATTTCTCCTGTATAATCTGAGTCAATTACTCCAGGGATGATTGTGAGACCTTGCATAGCTAAGGAACTTCTGCCTAGTATAATTCCTACTAAACCTGTTGGTAATGGGCCTTTAACTCCTGTAGGTATTTTTACAGTGGGGCTATCTGGTGTTAATATTGCTGAGGTGGTGGAACTGAGGTCCAGTCCTGCGCTGCCTGGGGTTGCTCTGATGAGTTCTGCGATGGGACGAAGGGAATGAATGGGTTCAGTGAGGCTGCCCCAATTGTTGTCGGGGCCTGAGGCTGGCCCCTCAATCCGTTTCCCGACTGCTGGTCGGGGCCCAAAAAGGCTCCATTTCTATGGAATTGTGACCTACATTCTTTTGCCCAGTGATATCCTTTTTGACAACGAGGGCAGAGAGATCTAGGGAGATTAGTAGGCACAGCCGGGGAGGGAGAATTCGGCAGAGAAGAACCGGCTGCTTTTTGGGGACAAGCTCGCATAAGGTGCCCTTCCCGTCCGCAAGAGAAGCAGGCCTTGGATAAACCAATATTCTGGCCTGGACTACTGGAATGACTCTTTGACGGGTTATTTCTATTTGTAAAAAAGGACTGTACTGCCTGCTGGTAAGAATTTCCCTTTATGGCTGCAGCTATGGCAACGCCCTGCATCATCGCTGGTCCTACATCTGCACATTGCCTGATATAATCTATTATTTCCCCAGTTTTTTTAATAGGACGTAAAATGGCCTGGCAGGTAGAATTAGCATTTTCAAATGCCAGTTGTTTTATCAATATACTAGCTGCCTCAGTGTTGGAAATTACTCTGTTGACTGCCTCTGCAAGTCTTGATATAAAGTCTTCATATGGCTCTTCTGGTTTTTGTTTAACATTTGAGAAGGAAGAGGTAGATTCTTTCCCTTCAGGCAACAAACGCCAAGCCCCAAGGGCGCAGGCGGTTACTTGATCTAAAGTGGTTTTATCTAATCCCATTTGATCTCTAAGTGTTCCAAAATCATTAGTCCCTGCCAACATATTTTTTATAATATATCTTGGGCCATATTTTTGGTTAGCATCAGCCTGTTTTTGGGCTAGATCTTCATATTCAGTTCTCCAAAGTACATATTGACCTCCAGACAGACAAGCTTTAGCGACTGTCTTCCAGTCATGGGGTGTCATCCATCTGCCCGCTAAAGCTTCCACCAATGATACAGTGTACGGGGCTTTAGGCCCATACAAAGCACAAGCCTGTTTGAGTTCTTTAATCATTTTCATTGGAATGGGTTCCCAGTGGGGGGCTGTTCTCCCACCACTTCCACCAAATATTATGGGGAAACAAGCCTCAAGGTGGGGATCAAGTTCATCATCTGGGCTAGAGAAAACTCTTCTTCGGGGAGCTTCTAGTGGAGGCCCCTCACCCTTATAGGGAGGGGGGGGCAAGGGGTGTCCTATGTCACTTTCTTCGTACTTTGGGAATTTTTTATCCGTTCTGTGTTTAGGTCTTACGGATGTTTTATCTGGGGAATCTGGCCTTAAACTCTCAGGTGCATATAATCTGATGGGGGACATTTGTCTTGAGCCTCTGGAAGCAGAAGGCTTAATTAAGGAAATTTCTCTTGAATTTGTGGAAGCAGGTGGTCTGGTTGGGGAAGTTTTTATTAAGCTCTTTGGAGCAGATAATCTAATTGGAGAAGTTTCTCTTAAACTCCTTGGAGCATCTTTATTTAATAAAGACCAGTCCTCATCAGAATGATCTTGACTTACTTCCTCTTCCAAATCTTCCTCATCTGAAAGCTGCTCTTTTTTGTCATCTCTATCTATTACCTTTTCTTGGGCAGTCATTGCAGCTATCATTTGACTCAACTGCCGATAGTTAGGTGTAGCCTCCTTTTCATCACTCTCCTCTTCGATAGATACCTTTTTCTCTGCACTTTCCTCTTTAAGATGTACCTTTTCAGATTCAGGGGCAGGGTCTAGAGCGTCCCTAATTATATTCCATAAGGAAAAGGCGTCAGTAGGCACCTTTTGTGAGCCATGTTCAGCATGGTAAGTTTTTAGTTGTTTTCCTACTCTCTCCCAGGTGTCTAAGTTAACAGTGCCTTCTTCTGGAAACCAGGGACACTGTTCTTGTACAAAGGAAAAAAATGAATGAATATTGGATTTTTTAACTTTAATTCCTCGTTTAGTTAGTAACTGCAAGATTACTCCTGTAAAAAGCTGTCTTTCTTTTGATTCACTGTTACCCATGTCAGAAAATTAAGTCTTATAGAAAAGTCTACCTCAACAAAAAGGTTTTACCTTTGGCGAGGGGGGTTTTGTTTTCAACCCTAAGATAGCAGGTTTCTTTTCAACCTCTAGAGCACCAGGTTTCTCTTAAACCCTTGAACACTTCCCACTCCTCCTCACCCTGTCTATCCTACAGGGGGGTCCGCGGCACCCTGAGTGGGGTCCTAGCCGTCCCAAACACTCAACACTGGGGGAGTACCCGAAAGTACTCCGGGGGGAGTGATTAAGTCACTCCGGGGGGGAGCAACAGAGAGTGCTCCGGGGGGAGCAACAGAGAGTGCTCCGGGGGGAGCTACAGAGAGTGCTCCGGGGGGAGCTTTTGCTCCGAGGAACCTACCTTCGAATAGCCTGTTCCGGGCGCCACTTGCCGGGGTCCAGCCCCGGTGGATCCAGGGAATTCGAAGGGTGGACGGCGTTGGCGTGGAAAGACTTGTTTATTTATTAATATAAGATTAGATTAAGAAACTGTAGTGCAGTAGGAAGATTAAGTGGAGAAAGAGGGCTGAATAGCTTGGTTTACGCGGAAGACCAATAAAATTCCAGACAAGGAATTTGCACCATCTACGTTGGGCCACCGGTGCCCGCTTGAATATCTAAGGGTGCCTCGCCTTAAGCTCCCTTTCTCGCGGATCTTAATAACCAGGGCAAATAAGTAGACCTGGCGAGCCTCCGCGCCCCAGATGGAAATTCAGCCTGAAATTAAAGTAAAGAGCAGAGGGAAGAAAAGGGAGAGAAAAAGAGAGAGAGAGAGAGACACGGGGGGAGCCAGATTCCCAAGAAACCAGGCCGAGACTAGTCCGAGAAACTGGTCTGAGAATCTGGTCCCGTCCTTTATTGTTCAGAAGGCCTTTTATACTTTTGATAAAACATGGAGATCAATGGGTAACACAAAGTTATGCAGCGTTAGCAGTCCAGACTCTTATCAAAACCAGGCTTTTCTCTCTGCATACCTAATTGTATACACAAGTCTTAGGTAATTTACATCATCTTCCAACCAAAAGGGCCAATTAACATTTTACAGCCTTTTTTCTGATAAGGGTTTGTCAACCACAAGACTTATTTGTGTTGATCTTCCCAAGGTCTGGTGCCACTCTCGGAAAGCACTAAAGAAAGTTACATTCTTAGACAGCAAGGATACAGCAACTTATAACAAGTAGAGGGAGTGCAGTGATTTATAGCAAAAGAGAAGCAATTAACTCAAAAGTCTAGTGTTGCTAACATCAAAACTACTATGTATCTTTTTCTACATCCTGCTTACATTAACATCCTTCCAGGTGCCTAAAAGATAAAGAATAAGGAGGTCTGGCAGCAATCCTTGAGTCAACAGTGAAAACCCTCTACCAATATAATTTTTAACTCTTTAGAAAAGGCTCTGTATCTTTAAGATGCTTTTAAGCTTTGTGCCTCCCGCGGTTGGGGGGCTGTAAGCAATTCACAAGCTGTAAGCTTTGTGCCTCTCGCGGTTGGGGGGCTGTAAGCAATTCACAAGCTGTAAGAGGTCTGGGGAACCTGTTAGGCAGACTAGAGAGCTATCAGAGGGGTTTAACTGAAACATCCCTTTCAAATGCAGAAGACTAAAACCCTGAATTGACTTTTTTCCAGAGAATATCAGAAAAGTGGAAAAGCAGAGCACAAAAGCCAGCAGATTTTTGCTGGGGTACATGCTTAGGAATATCCAGAGGGGTCCCTGAAGTCTGAGCACGCCTTGCGTATGTCAGCTTCCTTCCTCATGACCTTGTCACGGGCGGGATTCCTCACACTGGCTTCCGGCAGGGTATGGTGGTGAACTTCTTGAGTTGCAGCAAGGCTGTGAAAGACCCTTTCGAAGTTCCAGAGGTAAGGTGTCATTAGTCTCCAGACGCCTCATCGGAAATAGGCCTCATCTCGCCTGGAAGGGAGAACTTCCTGGATTTTCTCGAGTTGCGGCAGGTGTTCTCGAGTTACGACGGGGACCTCAGGGACCCGCCCTGGTGGCCTCAGGAGAGGCCAGTCCCTATGCGAGTTGCTAGGGGGCCTCTCGGGATTCCTCTCCCGTCGATACCGGGGCCAAAAACCTTGTGTGGAGTCAGGGCCGGAACCGAGGATTCCTCTCAGGGGCTGACATGGATCTTTGGGTACTTCTGGAGTCTCCCCAGGGGAGTCAGGCCTCGTCTCGAGTGGGGGCATGCACGTGCACTTTCCTTCCAGGCTGTAGCAGCAATGTCACGCTACCTGTCGCGTGGATCAAATGATCTGTGGTTTTCCCTCGAGGCTTTCCCACAGGGCTGTCCCACGTGCCACCGTGGTGTGAGTCGATCCTCGGCGTGAAAGATGAGCCAGTGCAGGGCAAAGAGGTTCCTCTGGAATGGACTGAGACATCTGGGGGACTCTTGGAATGGTGGTACGACCATGGAGTTCCTCTCGCCTTTCCTGTTGAGAGTGCCTCCTCTTGAGATGCGACGGGAACGCCGGGAATATTTTCCCGTTGAAAGCAGGGAAAGGATCCCTCATCTCGAGCTACGAGGGGGAAACGGGGCTCCTCTGGATGTGGGCGGGACAATCGTGCTTTCTCTCGAGTGGAGACGGGTATGGCGGTGAACTTCTTGAGTTGCAGCAAGGGTGTGAAAGACCCTTTCGAAGTTCCAGAGGTTAGGTGTCATTAGTCTCCAGACGCCTCATCGGAAATAGGCCTCATCTCGCCTGGAAGGGAGAACTTCCTTGATTTTCTCGAGTTGCGGCAGGTGTTCTCGAGTTACGACGGGGACCTCAGGGACCCGCCCTGTTGGCCTCAGGAGAGGCCAGTCCCTATGCGTGTTGCTAGGGGGCCCCTCGGGATTCCTCTCCCGTCGATACCGGGGCCAAAAACCTTGTGTGGAGACAGGGATGGAACCGAGGATTCCTCTCAGGGACTGATATGGATCTTTGGGTACTTCTGGAGTCTCGCCAGGGGAGACAGGCCTCGTCTCGTGTGGGGGCATGCACGTGCACTTTCCTTCCAGGCTGTAGCAGCAATGTCACGCTTCACGTCGCGTGGATCAAAGGATCTGCGGTTTTCCCTCGAGGCTTTCCCTCGAGGCTTTCCCACAGGGCTGTCCCACGTGACACCGTGGTGTGAGTCGATTCTCGGCGTGAAAAATGAGCCAGTGCAGGGCAAAGAGGTTCCTCTGGAATGGACTGAGACATCTGGGGGACTCTTGGAATGGTGGTACGACCATGGAGTTCCTCTCGCCTTTCCTGTTGAGAGTGCCTCCTCTTGAGATGCGACGGGAACGCCGGGAATTCTTTCCCGTTGAAAGGAGGGAAAGGATCCCTCATCTCGAGCTACGAGGGGGAAACGGGGCTCCTCTGGATGTGGGCGGGACCATCGTGCTTCCTCTCGAGTGGAGACGGGTATGGCGGTGAACTTCTTGAGTTGCAGCAAGGGTGTGAAAGACCCTTTCGAAGTTCCAGAGGTTAGGTGTCATTAGTCTCCAGACGCCTCATCGGAAATAGGCCTCATCTCGCCTGGAAGGGAGAACTTCCTGGATTTTCTCGAGTTGCGGCAGGTGTTCTCGAGTTACGACGGGGATCTCAGGGACCCGCCCTGGTGGCCTCAAGAACAGCCAGTCCCCATGCGAGTTGCTAGGGGGCCTCTCGGGATTCCTCTCCCGTCGATACCGGGGCCAAAAACCTTGTGTGGAGTCAGGGCCGGAACCGAGGATTCCTCTCAGGGGCTGACATGGATCTTTGGGTACTTCTGGAGTCTCCACAGGGGAGTCAGGCCTCGTCTCGAGTGGGGGCATGCACGTGTGCTTTCCTTCCAGGCTGTAGCAGCAATGTCACGCTTCCCGTCGCGTGGATCAAAGGATCTGTGGTTTTCCCTCGAGACTTTCCCTCGAGGCTTTCCCACAGGGCTGTCCCACGTGCCACCGTGGTGTGAGTCGATCCTCGGCATGAAAGATGAGCCAGTGCAGGGCAAAGAGGTTCCTCTGGAATGGACTCAGACATCTGGGGGACTCTTGGAATGGTGGTACGACCATGGAGTTCCTCTCGCCTTTCCTGTTGAGAGTGCCTCCTCTTGAGATGCGACGGGAATGCCGGGAATTCTTTCCCGTTGAAAGCAGGGAAAGGATCCCTCATCTCGAGCTACGAGGGGGAAACGGGGCTCCTCTGGATGTGGGCGGGACCATCGTGCTTCCTCTCGAGTGGAGACGCATATGGCGGTGAACTTCTTGAGTTGCAGCAAGGTTGTGAAAGACCCTTTCGAAGTTCCAGAGGTTAGGTGTCATTAGTCTCCAGACGCCTCATCGGAAATAGGCCTCATCTCGCCTGGAAGGGAGAACTTCCTGGATTTTCTCGAGTTGCGGCAGGTGTTCTCGAGTTACGACGGGGACCTCAGGGACCCGCTCTGGTGGCCTCAGGAGAGGCCAGTCCCCATGCGAGGTGCTAGGGGGCCTATCGGGATTCCTCTCCCGTCGATACCGGGGCCAAAAACCTTGTGTGCAGTCAGGGCCGGAACCGAGGATTCCTCTCAGGGGCTGACATGGATCTTTGGGTACTTCTGGAGTCTCCCCAGGGGAGTCAGGCCTCGTCTCGAGTGGGGGCATGCACGTGCGCTTTCCTTCCAGGCTGTAGCAGCAATGTCACGCTTCCCGTCGCGTGGATCAAAGGATCTGTGGTTTTCCCTCGAGGCTTTCCCACAGGGCTGTCCCACGTGCCACCGTGGTGTGAGTCGATCCTCGGCGTGAAAGATGAGCCAGTGCAGGGCAAAGAGGTTCCTCTGGAATGGACTGAGACATCTGGGGGACTCTTGGAATGGTGGTACGACCATGGAGTTCCTCTCGCCTTTCCTGTTGAGAGTGCCTCCTCTTGAGATGCGACGGGAACGCCGGGAATTCTTTCCCGTTGAAAGCAGGGAAAGGATCCCTCATCTCGAGCTACGAGGGGGAAACGGGGCTCCTCTGGATGTGGGCGGGACCATCGTGCTTCCTCTCGAGTGGAGACGCATATGGCGGTGAACTTCTTGAGTTGCAGCAAGGGTGTGAAAGACCCTTTCGAAGTTCCAGAGTTTAGGTGTCATTAGTCTCCAGACGCCTCATCGGAAATAGGCCTCATCTCGCCTGGAAGGGAGAACTTCCTGGATTTTCTCGAGTTGCGGCAGGTGTTCTCGAGTTACGACGGGGACCTCAGGGACCCGCCCTGGTGGCCTCAGGAGAGGCCAGTCCCCATGGGAGTTGCTAGGGGGCCTCTCGGGATTCCTCTCCCGTCGATACCGGGGCCAAAAACCTTGTGTGGAGTCAGGGCCGGAACCGAGGATTCCTCTCAGGGGCTGACATGGATCTTTGGGTATTTCTGGAGTCTCCCCAAGGGAGTCAGGGCTCGTCTCGAGTTGGGGCATGCACGTGCGCTTTCCTTCCAGGCTGTAGCAACAATGTCACGCTTCCCGTCGCATGGATCAAAGGATCTGTGGTTTTCCCTCGAGGCTTTCCCTCGAGGCTTTCCCACAGGGCTGTCCCACGTGCCACCGTGGTGTGAGTCGATCCTCGGCATGAAAGATGAGCCAGTGCAGGGCAAAGAGGTTCCTCTGGAATGGACTCAGACATCTGGGGGACTCTTGGAATGGTGGTACGACCATGGAGTTCCTCTCGCCTTTCCTGTTGAGAGTGCCTCCTCTTGAGATGCGACGGGAATGCCGGGAATTCTTTCCCGTTGAAAGCAGGGAAAGGATCCCTCATCTCGAGCTACGAGGGGGAAACGGGGCTCCTCTGGATGTGGGCGGGACCATCGTGCTTCCTCTCGAGTGGAGACGCATATGGCGGTGAACTTCTTGAGTTGCAGCAAGGTTGTGAAAGACCCTTTCGAAGTTCCAGAGGTTAGGTGTCATTAGTCTCCAGACGCCTCATCGGAAATAGGCCTCATCTCGCCTGGAAGGGAGAACTTCCTGGATTTTCTCGAGTTGCGGCAGGTGTTCTCGAGTTACGACGGGGACCTCAGGGACCCGCTCTGGTGGCCTCAGGAGAGGCCAGTCCCCATGCGAGGTGCTAGGGGGCCTATCGGGATTCCTCTCCCGTCGATACCGGGGCCAAAAACCTTGTGTGCAGTCAGGGCCGGAACCGAGGATTCCTCTCAGGGGCTGACATGGATCTTTGGGTACTTCTGGAGTCTCCCCAGGGGAGTCAGGCCTCGTCACGAGTGGGGGCATGCACGTGCGCTTTCCTTCCAGGCTGTAGCAGCAATGTCACGCTTCCCGTCGCGTGGATCAAAGGATCTGTGGTTTTCCCTCGAGGCTTTCCCACAGGGCTGTCCCACGTGCCACCGTGGTGTGAGTCGATCCTCGGCGTGAAAGATGAGCCAGTGCAGGGCAAAGAGGTTCCTCTGGAATGGACTGAGACATCTGGGGGACTCTTGGAATGGTGGTACGACCATGGAGTTCCTCTCGCCTTTCCTGTTGAGAGTGCCTCCTCTTGAGATGCGACGGGAACGCCGGGAATTCTTTCCCGTTGAAAGCAGGGAAAGGATCCCTCATCTCGAGCTACGAGGGGGAAACGGGGCTCCTCTGGATGTGGGCGGGACCATCGTGCTTCCTCTCGAGTGGAGACGCATATGGCGGTGAACTTCTTGAGTTGCAGCAAGGGTGTGAAAGACCCTTTCGAAGTTCCAGAGTTTAGGTGTCATTAGTCTCCAGACGCCTCATCGGAAATAGGCCTCATCTCGCCTGGAAGGGAGAACTTCCTGGATTTTCTCGAGTTGCGGCAGGTGTTCTCGAGTTACGACGGGGACCTCAGGGACCCGCCCTGGTGGCCTCAGGAGAGGCCAGTCCCCATGGGAGTTGCTAGGGGGCCTCTCGGGATTCCTCTCCCGTCGATACCGGGGCCAAAAACCTTGTGTGGAGTCAGGGCCGGAACCGAGGATTCCTCTCAGGGGCTGACATGGATCTTTGGGTATTTCTGGAGTCTCCCCAAGGGAGTCAGGGCTCGTCTCGAGTTGGGGCATGCACGTGCGCTTTCCTTCCAGGCTGTAGCAACAATGTCACGCTTCCCGTCGCATGGATCAAAGGATCTGTGGTTTTCCCTCGAGGCTTTCCCTCGAGGCTTTCCCACAGGGCTGTCCCACGTGCCACCGTGGTGTGAGTCGATCCTCGGCATGAAAGATGAGCCAGTGCAGGGCAAAGAGGTTCCTCTGGAATGGACTGAGACATCTGGGGGACTCTTGGAATGGTGGTACGACCATGGAGTTCCTCTCGCCTTTCCTGTTGAGAGTGCCTCCTCTTGAGATGCGACGGGAACGCCGGGAATTCTTTCCCGTTGAAAGCAGGGAAAGGATCCCTCATCTCGAGCTACGAGGGGGAAACGGGGCTCCTCTGGATGTGGGCGGGACCATCGTGCTTCCTCTCGAGTGGAGACGGGTATGGCGGTGAACTTCTTGAGTTGCAGCAAGGGTGTGAAAGACCCTTTCGAAGTTCCAGAGGTTAGGTGTCATTAGTCTCCAGACGACTCATCGGAAATAGGCCTCATCTCGCCTGAAAGGGAGAACTTCCTGGATTTTCTCGAGTTGCGGCAGGTGTTCTCGAGTTACGACGGGGACCTCAGGGACCCGCCCTGGTGGCCTCAGGAGAGGCCAGTCCCCATGCGAGGTGCTAGGGGGCCTCTCGGGATTCCTCTCCCGTCGATACCGAGGCCAAAAACCTTGTGTGGATTCAGGGTCGGAACCGAGGATTCCTCTCAGGGGCTTATATGGAACTTTGGGTACTTCTGGAGTCTCGCCAGGGGAGACAGGCCTCGTCTCGAGTGGGGGCATGCACGTGCGCTTTCCTTCCAGGCTGTAGCAGCAATGTCACGCTTCCCGTCGCGTGCATCAAAGGATCTGTGGTTTTCCCTCGAGGCTTTCCCTCGAGGCTTTCCCACAGGGCTGTCCCACGTGCCTCCGTGGTGTGAGTCGATCCTCGGCGTGAAAGATGAGCCAGTGCAGGGCAAAGAGGTTCCTCTGGAATGGACTGAGACATCTGGGGGACTCTTGGAATGGTGGTACGACCATGGAGTTCCTCTCGCCTTTCCTGTTGAGAGTGCCTCCTCTTGAGATGCGACGGGAACGCCGGGAATTCCTTCCCGTTGAAAGCAGGAAAGGATCCCTCATCTCGAGCTCCGAGAGGGAAACGGGGCTCCTCTGGATGTGGGCGGGACCATCGTGCTTCCTCTCGAGTGGAGACGGGTATGGCGGTGAACTTCTTGAGTTGCAGCAAGGGTGTGAAAGACCCTTTCGAAATTCCAAAGGTTAGGTGTCATTAGTCTCCAGACGCCTCATCGGAAATAGGCCTCATCTCGCCTGGAAGGGAGAACTTCCTGGATTTTCTCGAGTTGCGGCAGGTGTTCTCGAGTTAAGACGGGGACCTCAGGGACCCGCCCTGGTGGCCTCAGGAGAGGCCAGTCCCCATGCGAGGTGCTAGGGGGCCTCTCGGGATTCCTCTCCCTTCGATACCGGGGCCAAAAAGCTTGTGTGGAGTCAGGGCCGGAACCGAGGATTCCTCTCAGGGGCTGACATGGATCTTTGGGTACTTCTGGAGTCTCCCCAGCGGAGTTAGGCCTCGACTCGAGTGGGGGCATGCACGTGCGCTTTCCTTCCAGGCTGTAGCAGCAATGTCACGCTTCCCGTGGCGTGTATCAAAGGATCTGTGGTTTTCCCTCGAGACTTTCCCACAGGGCTGTCCAACGTGCCACCGTGGTGTGAGTCGATCCTCGGCGTGAAAGATGAGCCAGTGCAGGGCAAAGAGGTTCCTCTGGAATGGACTGAGACATCTGGGGGACTCTTGGAATGGTGGTACGACCATGGAGTTCCTCTCGCCTTTCCTGTTGAGAGTGCCTCCTCTTGAGATGCGACGGGAACGCCGGGAATTCTTTCCCGTTGAAAGCAGGGAAAGGATCCCTCATCTCGAGCTACGAGGGGAAAACGGGGCTCCTCTGGATGTGGGCGGGACCATCGTGCTTCCTCTCGAGTGGACACGGGTATGGCGGTTAACTTCTTGAGTTGCAGCAAGGGTGTGAAAGACCCTTTCGAAGTTCCAGAGGTTAGGTGTCATTAGTCTCCAGACGCCTCATCGGAAATAGGCCTCATCTCGCCTGGAAGGGAGAACTTCCTGGATTTTCTCGAGTTGCGGCAGGTGTTCTCGAGTTACGACGGGGACCTCAGGGACCCGCCCTGGTGGCCTCAGGAGAGGCCAGTCCCCATGCGATGTGCTAGGGGGCCTCTCGGGATTCCTCTCCCGTCGATACCGGGGCCAAAAACCTTGTGTGGAGTCAGGGCCGGAACCGAGGATTCCTCTCAGGGGCTGACATGGATCTTTGGGTACTTCTGGAGTCTCCCCAGGGGAGTCAGGCCTCGTCTCGAGTGGGGGCATGCACGTGCGCTTTCCTTCCAGGCTGTAGCAGCAATGTCACGCTTCCTGTCGCGTGGATCAAAGAATCTGTGGTTTTCCCTCGAGGCTTTCCCTCGAGGCTTTCCCACAGGGCTGTCCCACGTGCCACCGTGGTGTGAGTCGATCCTCGGCGTGAAAGATGAGCCAGTGCAGGGCAAAGAGGTTCCTCTGGAATGGACTGAGACATCTGGGGGACTCCTGGAATGGTGGTACGACCATGGAGTTCCTCTCGCCTTTCCTGTTGAGAGTGCCTCCTCTTGAGATGCGACGGGAACGCCGGGAATTCTTTCCCGTCTAAAGCAGGGAAAGGTTCCCTCATCTCGAGATACGAGGGGGAAACGGGGCTCCTCTGGATGTGGGCGGGACCATCGTGCTTCCTCTCGAGTGGAGACGGGTATGGCGGTGAACTTCTTGAGTTGCAGCAAGGGTGTGAAAGACCCTTTCGAAGTTCCAGAGGTTAGGTGTCATTAGTCTCCAGACGCCTCATCGGAAATAGGCCTCATCTCGCCTGAAAGGGAGAACTTCCTGGATTTTCTCGAGTTGCGGCAGGTGTTCTCGAGTTACGACGGGGACCTCAGGGACCCGCCCTGGTGGCCTCAGGAGAGGCCAGTCCCCATGCGAGGTGCTAGGGGGCCTCTCGGGATTCCTCTCCCGTCGATACCGGGGCCAAAAACCTTGTGTGGAGTCAGGGCCGGAACCGAGGATTCCTCTCAGGGGCTGACATGGATCTTTGGGTACTTCTGGAGTCTCCCCAGGGGAGTTAGGACTCTTCTCGAGTGGGGGCATGCACGTGCGCTTTCCTTCCTGGCTGTAGCAGCAATGTCACGCTTCCCGTCGCGTGGATCAAAGGATCTGTGGTTTTCCCTCGAGGCTTTCCCACAGGGCTGTCCCACGTGCCACCGTGGTGTGAGTCGATCCTCGGCGTGAAAGATGAGCCAGTGCAGGGCAAAGAGGTTCCTCTGGAATGGACTGAGACATCTGGGGGACTCTTGGAATGGTGGTACGACCATGGAGTTCCTCTCGCCTTTCCTGTTGAGAGTGCCTCCTCTTGAGATGCGACGGGAACGCCGGGAATTCTTCCCCGTTGAAATCAGGGAAAGGATCCATCATCTCGAGCTCCGAGGGGGAAACGGGGCTCCTTTGGATGTCGGCGGGACCATCATGCTTCCTCTCGAGTGGAGACGGGTATGGCGGTGAACTTCTTGAGTTGCAGCAAGGGTGTTAAAGACCCTTTCGAAGTTCCAGAGGTTAGGTGTCATTAGTCTCCAGACGCCTCATCGGAAATAGGCCTCATCTCGCCTGGAAGGGAGAACTTCCTGGATTTTCTCGAGTTGGGGCAGGTGTTCTCGAGTTACGACGGGGACCTCAGGGACCCGCCCTGGTGGCCTCAGGAGAGGCCAGTCCCCATGCGAGTTGCTAGGGGGCCTCTCGGGATTCCTCTCCCATCGATACCGGAGCCAAAAACTTTGTATGGAGTCAGGGCCGGAACCGAGGATTCCTCTCAGGGGCTGACATGGATCTTTGGGTTCTTCTGGAGTCCCCCCAGGGGAGTCAGGCCTCGTCTCGAGTGGGGGCATGCACGTGCGCTATCCTTCCAGGCTGTAGCAGCAATGTCACGCTTCCCGTCGCGTGGATCAAAGGATCTGTGGTTTTCCCTCGAGGCTTTCCCTCGAGGCTTTCCCACAGGGCTGTCCCACGTGCCACCGTGGTGTGAGTCGATCCTCGGCGTGAAAGATGAGCCAGTGCAGGGCAAAGAGGTTCCTCTGGAATGGACTGAGACATCTGGGGGACTCTTGGAATGGTGGTACGACCATGGAGTTCCTCTCGCCTTTCCTGTTGAGAGTGCCTCCTCTTGAGATGCGACGGGAACGCCGGGAATTCTTTCCCGTTGAAAGCAGGAAAAGGATCCCTCATCTCGAGCTACGAGGGGGAAACGGGGCTCCTCTGGATGTGGGCGGGACCATCGTGCTTCCTCTCTAGTGGAGACAGGTATGGTGGTGAACTTCTTGAGTTGCAGCAAGGGTGTGAAAGACCCTTTCGAAGTTCCAGAGGTAAGGTGTCATTAGTCTCCAGACGCCTCATAGGAAAAGGGCCTCATCTCGCCTGGAAGGGAGAACTTCCTGGATTTTCTCGAGTTGCGGCAGGTGTTCTCGAGTTATGACGGGGACCTCAGGAACCCGCCCTGGTGGCCTCAGGAGAGGCCAGTCCCTATGCGAGTTGCTAGGGGGCCTCTCGGGATTCCTCTCCCGTCGATACCGGGGCCAAAAACCTTGTATGGAGTCAGGGCCGGAACCGAGGATTCCTCTCAGGGGCTGACATGGATCTTTGGGTACTTCTGGAGTCTCCCCAGGGGAGTCAGGCCTCGTCTCGAGTGGGGGCATGCACGTGCACTTTCCTTCCAGGCTGTAGCAGCAATGTCACGCTTCCCGTCGCGTGGATCAAAGGATCTGTGGTTTTCCCTCGAGGCTTTCCCACAGGGCTGTCCCACGTGCCACCGTGGTGTGAGTCGATCCTCGGCGTGAAAGATGAGCCAGTGCAGGACAAAGAGGTTCCTCTGGAATGGACTGAGATATCTGGGGGACTTTTGGAATGGTGGTACGACCATGGAGTTCCTCTCGCCTTTCTTGTTGAGAGTGCCTCCTCTTGAGATGCGACGGGAACGCCGGGAACTCTTTCCCTTTGAAACCAGGGAAAGGATCCCTCATCTCGAGCTACGAGGGGAAAACGGGGCTCCTCTGGATGTGGGCGGGACCATCGTGCTTCATCTCGAGTGGAGACGGGTATGGCGGTGAACTTCTTGAGTTGCAGCAAGGGTGTGAAAGACCCTTTCGAAGTTCCAGAGGTTAGGTGTCATTAGTCTCCAGAGGCCTCATCGGAAATAGGCCCCATCTCGCCTGGAAGGGAGAACTTCCTGGATTTTCTCGAGTTGCGGCAGGTGTTCTCGAGTTACGACGGGGACCTCAGGGACCCGCCCTGGTGGCCTCAGGAGAGGCCAGTCCCTATGCGAGTTGCTAGGGGGCCTCTCGGGATTCCTCTCCCGTCGATACCGGGGCCAACAACCTTGTGTGGAGTCAGGGCCGTAACCGAGGATTCTTATCTTGGGCTGACATGGATCTTTGGGTACGTCTGGAGACTCCCCAGTGGAGTCAGGCCTCGTCTCCAGTGGGGGCATGCACGTGCGCTTTCCTTCCAGGCTGTAGCAGCAATGTCACGCTTCCCATCGCGTGGATCAAAGGATCTGTGGTTTTCCCTCGAGGCTTTCCCTCGAGGCTTTCCCACAGGGCTGTCCCACGTGCCACCGTGGTGTGAGTCGATCCTCGGCGTGAAAGATGAGCCAGTGCAGGGCAAAGAGGTTCCTCTGGAATGGACTGAGACATCTGGGGGACTCTTGGAATGGTGGTACGACCATGGAGTTCCTCTCGCCTTTCCTGTTGAGAGTGCCTCCTCTTGAGATGCGACGGGAACGCCGGGAATTCTTTCCCGTTGAAAGCAGGCAAAGGATCCCTCATCTCGAGCTACGAGGGGGAAACGGGGCTCCTCTGGATGTGGGCGGGACCATCGTGCTTCCTCTCGAGTGGAGACGGGTATGGCGGTGAACTTCTTGAGTTGCAGCAAGGGTGTGAAAGACTCTTTCGAAGTTCCAGAGGTTAGGTGTCATTAGTCTCCAGACGCCTCATCGGAAATAGGCCTCATCTCGCCTGGAAGGGAGAACTTCCTGGATTTTCTCGAGTTGGGGCAGGTGTTCTCGAGTTACGACGGGGACCTCAGGGACCCGCCCTGGTGGCCTCAGTAGAGGCCAGTCCCCATGCGAGTTGCTAGGGGGCCTCTCGGGATTCCTCTCCCGTCGATACCGGGGCCAAAAACCTTGTGTGGAGTCAGGGCCGGAACCGAGGATTCCTCTCAGGGGCTGACATGGATCTTTGGGTACTTCTGGAGTCTCCCCAGGGGAGTCAGGCCTCGTCTCGAGTGGGGGCATGCACGTGCGCTTTCCTTCCAGGCTGTAGCAGCAATGTCACGCTTCCCTTCGCGTGGATTAAAGGATCTGTGGTTTTCCCTCGAGGCTTTCCCTCGAGGCTTTCCCACAGGGCTGTCCCACGTGCCACCGTGGTGTGTGTGGATCCTCGGCGTGAAAGATGAGCCAGTGCAGGGCAAAGAGGTTCCTCTGGAATGGACTGAGACATCTGGGGGACTCTTGGAATGGTGGTACGACCATGGAGTTCCTCTCGCCTTTCCTGTTGAGAGTGCCTCCTCTTGAGATGCGACGGGAACGCCGGGAATTCTTTCCCGTTGAAAGCAGGCAAAGGATCCCTCATCTCGAGCTACGAGGGGGAAACGGGGCTCCTCTGGATGTGGGCGGGACCATCGTGCTTCCTCTCGAGTGGAGACGGGTATGGCGGTGAACTTCTTGAGTTGCAGCAAGGGTGTGAAAGACCCTTTCGAAGTTCCAGAGGTTAGGTGTCATTAGTCTCCAGACGCCTCATCGGAAATAGGCCTCATCTCGCCTGGAAGGGAGAACTTCCTGGATTTTCTCGAGATGCGGCAGGTGTTCTCGAGTTACGACGGGGACCTCAGGGACCCGCCCTGGTGGCCTCAGGAGAGGCCAGTCCACATGCGAGTTGCTAGGGGGCCTCTCGAGATTCCTCTCCCGTCGATACCGGGGCCAAAAACCTTGTGTGGAGTCAGGGCCGGAAACGAGGATTCCTCTCAGGGGCTGACATGGATCTTTGGGTACTTCTGGAGTCTCCGCAGGGGAGTCAGGCCTCGTCTCCAGTGGGGGCATGCACGTGCGTTTTCTTTCCATGCTGTAGCAGCAATGTCACTCTTCCCGTCGCGTGGATCAAAGGATCTGTGGTTTTCCCTCGAGGCTTTCCAACAGGGCTGTCCCACGTGCCACCGTGGTGTGAGTCGATCCTCGGCGTGAAAGATGAGCCAGTGCAGGGCAAAGAGGTTCCTCTGGAATGGACTGAGACATCTGGGGGACTCTTGGAATGGTGGTACGACCATGGAGTTCCTCTCGCCTTTCCTGTTGAGAGTGCCTCCTCTTGAGATGCGACGGGAACTCCGGGAATTCTTTCCCGTTGAAAGCAGGCAAAGGATCCCTCATCTCGAGCTACGAGGGGGAAACGGGGCTCCTCTGGATGTGGGCCGGACCATCGTGCTTCCTCTCGAGTGGAGACGGGTATGGCGGTGAACTTCTTGAGTTGCAGCAAGGGTGTGAAAGACCCTTTCGAAGTTCCAGAGGTTAGGTGTCATTAGTCTCCAGACGCCTCATCGGAAATAGGCCTCATCTCGCCTGGAAGGGAGAACTTCCTGGATTTTCTCGAGTTGCGGCAGGTGTTCTCGAGTTACGACGGGGACCTCAGGGACCCGCCCTGGTGGCCTCAGGAGTGGCCAGTCACCATGCGAGTTGCTAGGGGGCCTCTCGGGATTCCTCTCCCGTCAATACCGGGGCCAAAAACCTTGTGCGGAGTCAGGGCCAGAACCGAGGATTCCTCTCAGGGGCTGATATGGATCTTTGGGTACTTCTGGAGTCTCGCCAGGGGAGACAGGCCTCGTCCCGTGAGGGGGCATGCACGTGCACTTTCCTTCCAGGCTGTAGCAGCAATGTCACGCTTCCCGTCGCGTGGATCATAGGATCTGTGGTTTTCCCTCGAGGCTTTCCCTCGAGGCTTTCCCACAGGGCTGTCCCACGTGCCACCGTGGTGTGAGTCGATCCTCGGCGTGAAAGATGAGCCAGTGCAGGGCAAAGAGCTTCCTCTGGAATGTACTGAGACATCTGGGGGACTCTTGGAATGGTGGTACCACCATGGAGTTCCTCTCGCCTTTCCTGTTGAGAGTGCCTCCTCTTGAGATGCGATGGGAACGCCGGGAATTCTTTCCCGTTGAAAGCAGGCAAAGGATCCCTCATCTCGAGCTACGAGGGGGAAACGGGGCTCCTCTGGATGTGGGCGGGACCATCGTGCTTCCTCTCTAGTGGAGACGGGTATGGTGGTGAACTTCTTGAGTTGCAGCAAGGGTGTGAAAGACCCTTTCGAAGTTCCAGAGGTTAGGTGTCATTAGTCTCCAGACGCCTCATAGGAAATAGGCCTCATCTCGCCTGGAAGGGAGAACTTCCTGGATTTTCTCGAGTTGCGGCAGGTGTTCTCGAGTTACGACGGGGACCTCAGGAACCCGCCCTGGTGGCCTCAGGAGAGGCCAGTCCCTATGCGAGGTGCTAGGGGGCCTCTCGGGATTCCTCTCCCGTCGATACCGGGGCCAAAAACCTTGTATGGAGTCAGGGCCGGAACGGAGGATTCCTCTCAGGGGCTGACATGGATCTTTGGGTACTTCTGGAGTCTCCCCAGGGGAGTCAGGCCTCGTCTCGAGTGGGGGCATGCACGTGCACTTTCCTTCCAGGCTGTAGCAGCAATGTCACGCTTCCCGTGGCGTGGATCAAAGGATCTGTGGATTTCCCTCGAGGCTTTCCCACAGGGCTGTCCCACGTGCCACCGTGGTGTGAGTCGATCCTCGGCGTGAAAGATGAGCCAGTGCAGGACAAAGAGGTTCCTCTGGAATGGACTGAGATATCTGGGGGACTCTTGGAATGGTGGTACGACCATGGAGTTCCTCTCGCCTTTCCTGTTGAGAGTGCCTCCTCTTGAGATGCGACGGGAACGCCGGGAACTCTTTCCCTTTGAAACCAGGGAAAGGATCCCTCATCTCGAGCTACGAGGGGAAAACGGGGCTCCTCTGGATGTGGGCGGGACCATCGTGCTTCCTCTCGAGTGGAGACGGGTATGGCGGTGAACTTCTTGAGTTGCAGCAAGGCTGTGAAAGACCCTTTCGAAGTTCCAGAGGTTAGGTGTCATTAGTCTCCAGACGCATCATCGGAAATAGGCCTCATCTCGCCTGGAAGGGAGAACTTCCTGGATTTTCTCGAGTTGCGGCAGGTGCTCTCGAGTTACGACGGGGACCTCAGGGACCCGCCCTGGTGGCCTCAGGAGAGGCCAGCCCCTATGCGAGTTGCTAGGGGGCCTCTCGGGATTCCTCTCCCGTCGATACCGGGGCCAACAACCTTGTGTGGAGTCAGGGCCGTAACCGAGGATTCCTCTCATGGGCTGACATGGATCTTTGGGTACGTCTGGAGACTCCCCAGTGGAGTCAGGCCTCGTCTCGAGTGGGGGCATGCACGTGCGCTTTCCTTCCAGGCTGTAGCAGCAATGTCACGCTTCCCGTCGCGTGGATCATAGGATCTGTGGTTTTCCCTCGAGGCTTTCCCACAGGGCTGTCCCACGTGCCACCGTGGTGTGAGTCGATCCTCGGCGTGAAAGATGAGCCAGTGCAGGGCAAAGAGCTTCCTCTGGAATGGACTGAGACATCTGGGGGACTCTTGGAATGGTGGTACGACCATGGAGTTCCTCTCGCCTTTCCTGTTGAGAGTGCCTCCTCTTGAGATGCGACAGGAACGCCGGGAATTATTTCCCGTTGAAAGCAGGCAAAGGATCCCTCATCTCGAGCTACGAGGGGGAAACCGGGCTCCTCTGGATGTGGGCGGGACCATCCTGCTTCCTCTCGAGTGGAGACGGGTATGGAAGTGAACTTCTTGAATTGCAGCAAGGGTGTGAAAGACCCTTTCGAAGTTCCAGAGGTTAGGTGTCATTAGTCTCCAGACGCCTCATCGGAAATAGGCCTCATCTCGCCTGCAAGGGAGAACTTCCTGGATTTTCTCGAGATGCGGCAGGTGTTCTCGAGTTACGACGGGGACCTCAGGGACCCGCCCTGGTGGCCTCAGGAGAGGCCAGTCCACATGCGAGTTGCTAGGGGGCCTCGCGGGATTCCTCTCCCGTCGATACCGGGGCCAAAAACCTTGTGTGGAGTCAGGGCCGGAAACGAGGATTCCTCTCAGGGGCTGACATGGATCTTTGGGTACTTCTGGAGTCTCCGCAGGGGATTCAGGCCTTGTCTCGAGTGGGGGCATGCACGTGCGTTTTCTTTCCAGGCTGTAGCAGCAATGTCACGCTTCCCGTCGCGTGGATCAAAGGATCTGTGGTTTTCCCTCGAGGCTTTCCCACAGGGCTGTCCCACGTTCCACCGTGGTGTGAGTCGATCCTCGGCGTGAAAGATGAGCAAGTGCAGGGCACAGAGGTTCCTCTGGAATGGACTGAGACATCTGGGGGACTCTTGGAATGGTGGTACGACCATGGAGTTCCTCTCGCCTTTCCTGTTGAGAGTGCCTCCTCTTGAGATGCGACGGGAACGCCGGGAAATCTTTCCCGTTGAAAGCAGGGAAAGGATCCCTCATCTCGAGCTACGATGGGGAAACGGGGCTCCTCTGGATGTGGGCGGGACCATCGTGCTTCCTCTCGAGTGGAGACGGGTATGGCGGTGAACTTCTTGAGTTGCAGCAAGGGTGTGAAAGACCCTTTCGAAGTTCCAGAGGTTAGGTGTCATTAGTCTCCAGACGCCTCATCGGAAATAGGCCTCATCTCGCCTGGAAGGGAGAACTTCCTGGATTTTCTCGAGTTGCGGCAGGTGTTCTCGAGTTACGACGGGGACCTCAGGGACCCGCCCTGGTGGACTCAGGAGAGGCCAGTCCCTAGGCGAGTTGCTAGGGGGCCTCTCGGGATTCCTCTCCCGTTGATACCGGGGCCAAAAACCTTGTGTGGAGTCAGGGCCGGAACCGAGGATTCCTCTCAGGGGCTGACATGGATCTTTGGGTACTTCTGGAGTCTCCCCAGGGGAGTCAGGCCTCGTCTCGAGTGGGGGCATGCACGTGCGCTTTCCTTCCAGGCTGTAGCAGCAATGTCACGCTTCCCGTCGCGTGGATCAAAGGATCTGTGGTTTTCCCTCGAGGCTTTCCCTCGAGGCTTTCCCACAGGGCTGTCCCACGTGCCACCGTGGTGTGAGTCGATCCTCGGCATGAAAGATGAGCCAGTGCAGGGCAAAGAGGTTCCTCTGGAATGGACTGAGACATCTGGGGGACTCTTGGAATGGTGGTACGACCATGGAGTTCCTCTCGCCTTTCCTGTTGAGAGTGCCTCCTCTTGAGATGCGACGGGAACGCCGGGAATTCTTTCCCGTTGAAAGCAGGGAGAGGATCCCTCATCTCGAGCTACGAGGGGGAAACGGGGCTCCTCTGGATGTGGGCGGGACCATCGTGCTTCCTCTCTAGTGGAGACGGGTATTGCCGGGGTCCAGCCCCGGTGGATCCAGGGAATTCGAAGGGTGGACGGCGTTGGCGTGGAAAGACTTGTTTATTTATTAATATAAGATTAGATTAAGAAACTGTAGTGCAGTAGGAAGATTAAGTGGAGAAAGAGGGCTGAATAGCTTGGTTTACGCGGAAGACCAATAAAATTCCAGACAAGGAATTTGCACCATCTACTTTGGGCCACCGGTGCCCGCTTGAATATCTAAGGGTGCCTCGCCTTAAGCTCCCTTTCTCGCGGATCTTAATAACCAGGGCAAATAAGTAGACCTGGCGAGCCTCCGCGCCCCAGATGGAAATTCAGCCTGAAATTAAAGTAAAGAGCAGAGGGAAGAAAAGGGAGAGAAAAAGAGAGAGAGAGAGAGACACGGGGGGAGCCATATTCCCAAGACACCAGGCCGAGACTAGTCCGAGAAACTGGTCTGAGAATCTGGTCCCGTCCTTTATTGTTCAGAAGGCCTTTTATACTTTTGATAAAACATGGAGATCAATGGGTAACACAAAGTTATGCAGCGTTAGCAGTCCAGACTCTTATCAAAACCAGGCTTTTCTCTCTGCATACCTAATTGTATACACAAGTCTTAGGTAATTTACATCATCTTCCAACCAAAAGGGCCAATTAACATTTTACAGCCTTTTTTCTGATAAGGGTTTGTCAACCACAAGACTTATTTGTGTTGATCTTCCCAAGGTCTGGTGCCACTCTCGGAAAGCACTAAAGAAAGTTACATTCTTAGACAGCAAGGATACAGCAACTTATAACAAGTAGAGGGAGTGCAGTGATTTATAGCAAAAGAGAAGCAATTAACTCAAAAGTCTAGTGTTGCTAACATCAAAACTACTATGTATCTTTTTCTACATCCTGCTTACATTAACATCCTTCCAGGTGCCTAAAAGATAAAGAATAAGGAGGTCTGGCAGCAATCCTTGAGTCAACAGTGAAAACCCTCTACCAATATAATTTTTAACTCTTTAGAAAAGGCTCTGTATCTTTAAGATGCTTTTAAGCTTTGTGCCTCCCGCGGTTGGGGGGCTGTAAGCAATTCACAAGCTGTAAGCTTTGTGCCTCTCGCGGTTGGGGGGCTGTAAGCAATTCACAAGCTGTAAGAGGTCTGGGGAACCTGTTAGGCAGACTAGAGAGCTATCAGAGGGGTTTAACTGAAACATCCCTTTCAAATGCAGAAGACTAAAACCCTGAATTGACTTTTTTCCAGAGAATATCAGAAAAGTGGAAAAGCAGAGCACAAAAGCCGGCAGATTTTTGCTGGGGTACATGCTTAGGAATATCCAGAGGGGTCCCTGAAGTCTGAGCACGCCTTGCGTATGTCAGCTTCCTTCCTCATGACCTTGTCACGGGCGGGATTCCTCACACTGGCTTCCGGCAACTCCCCCTTCTTTATTAGTTTTTTAAAAAAATTAGGTGCAGTTCAGTCGCGAGATTCCGAATGCTCTGCCGAAGAGTCCTGACAACACAAGGAAGCACGATTACAAGGAGCAGGATTATGGCACCCACAGCAGCATAGCTAGAGACAGTAGTCAGAAGAGTTTTTCCAGAAATGAAGTCAGAGAAGGTGTGGAAAAAGTCATTGGCTTCTCCTGCGGCGGTAAAATCTAATCGGGAGTGTTCCAAGGTCTGAATCTGATTATGAAGTTTCCCTAAATCTAAACTAATATCTGAGCTGTTCCAGACACCTAAAATATGATTTTTGACCCTCTCCCATTTAAAATCTGTCTCATTTACTTTCAGGGATGTAACACATATCCACCGGTAATCGGCATGACATGAAAGAGCCAATTTCATTTTCAGACTCTGTAATTCATTCCCAATATGCATTACTGCTTCTTCTAAGGCATCAATCCTTATTTCTAGCTTCCTATCTATAATTTCCTGGGTTGCCAGCGTTAGAGAAACATTTTTGGATACGGTGTCAACATATTGGGCAGTATACACTTGTTGAGACAATGATAATGCCGCCACAGTAACAGAAGTAATTGCGGTTATCAAAGCTGATATTCCCAAAACAAGTAAGCCCACAAACCGTCGTGTTCGCATTAAATCTTGTAGCTGTTGCAGTACAGCTAGGCCATGGTTATCATACCAATACGTGGCTACAGTTACAGGTACCATGAGATAGGGCGGACGTTTTAAAACCATGAAAGAGCAAACTTTATATTGAGGAGTTAAACAGGATGAAAGCATACATTGTTCACAAGACACTACATGGGGTCCACCTGTATAATTCAATTGTATGTTAAGTCTTTCAGAATCATTAGTGAAAAGAAAAACATAAGGAGAGGGTAGACAAGCTAAAATAGAGTAAATAGAGGTATTTTTTGGTCGGATTAAAATAATAGGGGCGGTAGCCGCAAGGGCTCTCCAAATTTCTGGCTGCCAAAAGGTTTTACCTCTAGTTATATAAGACAGCATAGGGGGAACAAATTGGTTATGATGCCGTCTGGTGGCAACTAACGGCCAAGAAATTGAATATTCTTTCCAATTATCCAATCTATTGATAAAGTCATCGTCAGACTCAGGGTCTTGACCTGGATTTGGGTTGCTCCAGTCCTGAATCGCACAATTTCTTCCTCCCGGCATATTGTAATCTACTCTTGAATTATAAATACAAGATTTCCAAATCGGATATCCTGAATGATCATCTATAGTTTTCCAAATAACATCTGAGGGAGCAACATCATCACAATTTGGATATTCTGATGGAGTTTTGAGAGACAAAGACTTATAGGGGCCAAGGACCCCAGGCATACGGGCTCGTAATATCCAAGCAGACCGATCCCCTATAGATGCAAATTTAGAGGTTGGGGAATCTGTCATAACTGCTTTTGTGGAGGCTCCAATGCATCCTGTCTTGGTAAAGAAGTCTCCTGTAAGGCCAGGAGGAAAATTAAAGCAGACAGGAAAATCATCTGCTAGTCCTTTAAAGGTATAATTGAAATTAATAGGGTATTGGTCTTTTGTATAGGAAGTATAAGATCCTCCCAAAAGGCGAGGCTGGTCTGTACTAACTCGTATGGGGTCACTGTTCCAAGTAACAACTTGGAAAGTTGGAGGATCCGGGAGAAACGCCCAATATTTGGTTGGAATGGGAGCAGCGCTTACCTGGCAAGAGAGCAAGGCAAGCATGGCAATAAACACCTTTTCAGGAGAGACTGACGATCCCTGTAGGGTAGCTATCCCCTGTGCCTGGCGACAGAGAGCTTTAATCTGTCCCCAGGTGGGCAAGGAGGCTTGTTGGGTTGACTGAGCTGGGCGTCCTAATGGATTCCTGCGAGGCAAAAAATCAGGGGGTGCAATATCCTGTATCTGAAGTCGTGACATCTGTCCAGTGGGTGGCTCCGATCCGCGCCTATCCGGGATCTCCAATGTCAGCTGTCCTGGGGTCAGCGGCGTTTCCCGTGCTGGCGGAGGGAGCGGGGGAAGAGGGAGTTTCTTCCTTTTTAGAGATCGCGGTGGCGGGGGATTCTGGTATCCGGGGAGCTGAGACATGGCGAATTAGTCTGTCTGGAACCCAAATCGGAGCGTCCGCGTCCTGTGGAAAAACACAAGCATACCCTCGCCCATTGGTTAATAAGGGGTCAGGACCTTTCCATTGTCCGGAAAGAAGGTCCCTCCATTTTACTAATGGTTTTGCATTCAATTGCTCTGGGCACCAATGGCGAAGCATTGCAGTGTTTCCGGATGAATCAGCATTTAAGTTATTTATTACGAAAAGAGCATGTTGCAAAATCTGATGGGGGGAACTATATTTAAATTCCCCTTCTTTTAGTTTTTGAATATGGATTTTCAGTGTTTGATGTGCTCTTTCCACAATGGCTTGTCCTTGTGGGTTATAAGGGATGCCGGTGTTATGTTTAATTTGAAATCTTGTACAGAATTGCTGAAAAGATTTAGAAGTGTAAGCAGGAGCATTATCAGTTTTTAAAGCTTTTGGCAAGCCCAGATAGGAAAAGCATGTAAAAAGATGTTGTATTACATCTTTAACTGCTTCCCCTGTACGAGCAGTGGCAATAATAACATGAGAGAAGGTATCTACAGTTACATGAACAAAAGACAGTTTTCCAAATGAAGAGACATGGGTTACATCCATTTGCCAGAGTGCATTAGGTTTGAGACCGCGAGGGTTAACTCCCAGAGGCAAAGCATTCACGGTAGTAGGACAATGTGAACAAGAACGAACAATCTCTCGGGCAGATTCTCGAGGAATTTGAAACTGGTATCGTAAGGCAGTGGCATTTTGGTGATGAAGTGAGTGAGAAGCTCGAGCTTCTTCAAAAACAGAAGCCACTGAAATCCTGGTTAACGAATCTGCCAATTCATTGAGAGCATTTAAAGGGCCAGGCAGGCCGGAATGAGCCCGAATGTGGCCGATAAAGAACGCCCGATTTCTTTTCCATATTTGCTGCTGCAGTTTAGTTAACAAATGGAAGATAGCAGTTTTGTTTTCAGGCAAAACTGCAGTCTCAATGTGTGGAAACAGCCTGACCACATACTGAGAGTCAGAATAAAGGTTAAATTCTTTCTCCGCAAACATAACAAAGGCCTCAATAACAGCTGTGATTTCAGCCCTTTGAGCTGAAGTTTCTTGTGTTTCCAAAAGTTTTTGATGATCTCTTGTGACTATAGAGGCTCTACCGTTAGCCGATCCATCAGTAAAGACTACCTGAGCATCTGAAATAGGGAACTGTTTACACCGGACAGGAAAAATAACTGGATGGTTAGACATAAAATTTAGTAAAACATGCGAGGGTAAATGATGCAAAATTTGACCACAGTAATTCCCTATGGCAATCTGCCAGTCTTCATCAAACATTAAAAGAGCATCAAGCTGCTCCTTATTATATGGAATTACAATCTCTGATGGCTCTTTACCAAACAATTCAATGCTCCGCTTCCTTCCTTTTAGCATTAATGTGGCAATTAAACCAGGATAAGAAGCCACGACTTTTTTAGCTTGGGTAGGAAGATGGATCCATTCTAAAGGGCCGCGTTGCCACAGAACTCCCGTAGGCGCCGTTGGAGTAGCTAGGCAAAGGAACTGCCACGTCATCGTCAAATCAATTCTTTTTACATAGCTATTTGATAAGGCTGCTTCTACTTTGCCTAGGGCTTCTTGAGCCTCAGCTGTTAATTGTCTTTTTGAGGTTGGATCAGGATCCCCGCGTAAAGTGTTAAAAAGAGGTTTTAATTCGGCAGTGGTTAATTTTAAATATGGTCTAATCCAATTAATATCACCTAAGAGTTTTTGATAATCATTTAAAGTAATAAGATGGTCTTTTCTCAATTGCAGCGGGGTATGAGTCACCGTTTCCGAATTTATGACTCTTCCTAAGTAAGTTATGGGCGGATTGATTTGAATTTTTTCTGGGGCAATTTTTAGGCCTCTGTCTGTCAATGCCTGGGTCAGGTCCTGGAGCACAGTCTGCAGGTGAACTCTATCAGGATGAGCTATTAAAATATCATCCATATAGTGAATCATATACACGTGTTCATATTTAGCCCTAGTATCTTCTAGAGCGGCATTAACAAATTTTTGGCATAAAGTAGGGCTATTTTTCATTCCCTGAGGCAGAACCTTCCACTGAAACCGTAAATAAGGCTGTTTAAGATTTTCTGATGGCAGACTAAAGGCAAATCGCTTTTTATCCTCAGGATTTAAGGGAATAGTGAAAAAACAATCTTGTAAATCAATAACAATTATATTATATCCCTCTGGAACGGCTACTGGGGAAGGGAGCCCAGGCTGTAAGGCCCCCATGTCCTCCATGGTGGCATTAATAGCTCTCAAATCCTGTAAAAGTCGCCATTTACCAGATTTTTTCTTAATGACAAAAATAGGAGTGTTCCAGGGGCTATTGGAGGGCTCAATATGTCCCAATTCTAATTGTTCAAAGATTAATGCTTTAGCTGCCAATAATTTTTCCTTATGCAGAGGCCACTGTTCTACCCACACCGGATCTTGAGATTTCCATGTGATGGGGTCGGCAGCAAAAACAATGGCCTCAATTATAAATTTGGATATCCCAATCCAGCACGTAGCTTGCGAGGAGTTGGGCAAATTGGCTCAATTATTCCTGTCTGTTGTTTACCCAATCCTTTTGATGGATCATAGCCCATCTGCAACATCTGAGAGGTCACTTTATCATCAGGGCTAAAAAGTAACACTCCCATTTGAGATAGCACGTCCCTCCCCCACAGGGTAAGGGGGAGCGAAGGAACGACATAAGGTTGGAAAGTTCCACGGGTATCCTCAAATTGCCAATCTAAAATTTTTGCACTTTTGGCTATTGTGGGGGCTCTTCCTATCCCCACCAAGTTATTTTCAGTAGTATGTGTGGGCCAGGAGCTGGGCCAGTCTTTTCCTGAAATGCAAGAAACATCTGCTCCTGTGTCTAATAACCCCACAATAGACTTGCCATTAATCAGGATAGTCTTCATAGGACGTTTCTGAGTAATTTCTGTTATCCAAAAAACCATATCACTAGACCCAAATCCTTTATCCTGCCTTTCATTTTGAGTAGCTGTGCGCCCAATTGCAGTGTGGTAAGGCAAAAGCAAAAGTTGGGCTATTCTTTGTCCCTGATGTATTTGGAAAGTTTTAGTTGGGGGTGAAATCATTATCTGGATTTCTCCTGTATAATCTGAGTCAATTACTCCAGGGATGATTGTGAGACCTTGCATAGCTAAGGAACTTCTGCCTAGTATAATTCCTACTAAACCTGTTGGTAATGGGCCTTTAACTCCTGTAGGTATTTTTACAGTGGGGCTATCTGGTGTTAATATTGCTGAGGTGGTGGAACTGAGGTCCAGTCCTGCGCTGCCTGGGGTTGCTCTGATGAGTTCTGCGATGGGACGAAGGGAATGAATGGGTTCAGTGAGGCTGCCCCAATTGTTGTCGGGGCCTGAGGCTGGCCCCTCAATCCGTTTCCCGACTGCTGGTCGGGGCCCAAAAAGGCTCCATTTCTATGGAATTGTGACCTACATTCTTTTGCCCAGTGATATCCTTTTTGACAACGAGGGCAGAGAGATCTAGGGAGATTAGTAGGCACAGCCGGGGAGGGAGAATTCGGCAGAGAAGAACCGGCTGCTTTTTGGGGACAAGCTCGCATAAGGTGCCCTTCCCGTCCGCAAGAGAAGCAGGCCTTGGATAAACCAATATTCTGGCCTGGACTACTGGAATGACTCTTTGACGGGTTATTTCTATTTGTAAAAAAGGACTGTACTGCCTTCTGGTAAGAATTTCCCTTTATGGCTGCAGCTATGGCAACGCCCTGCATCATCGCTGGTCCTACATCTGCACATTGCCTGATATAATCTATTATTTCCCCAGTTTTTTTAATAGGACGTAAAATGGCCTGGCAGGTAGAATTAGCATTTTCAAATGCCAGTTGTTTTATCAATATACTAGCTGCCTCAGTGTTGGAAATTACTCTGTTGACTGCCTCTGCAAGTCTTGATATAAAGTCTTCATATGGCTCTTCTGGTTTTTGTTTAACATTTGAGAAGGAAGAGGTAGATTCTTTCCCTTCAGGCAACAAACGCCAAGCCCCAAGGGCGCAGGCGGTTACTTGATCTAAAGTGGTTTTATCTAATCCCATTTGATCTCTAAGTGTTCCAAAATCATTAGTCCCTGCCAACATATTTTTTATAATATATCTTGGGCCATATTTTTGGTTAGCATCAGCCTGTTTTTGGGCTAGATCTTCATATTCAGTTCTCCAAAGTACATATTGACCTCCAGACAGACAAGCTTTAGCGACTGTCTTCCAGTCATGGGGTGTCATCCATCTGCCCGCTAAAGCTTCCACCAATGATACAGTGTACGGGGCTTTAGGCCCATACAAAGCACAAGCCTGTTTGAGTTCTTTAATCATTTTCATTGGAATGGGTTCCCAGTGGGGGGCTGTTCTCCCACCACTTCCACCAAATATTATGGGGAAACAAGCCTCAAGGTGGGGATCAAGTTCATCATCTGGGCTAGAGAAAACTCTTCTTCGGGGAGCTTCTAGTGGAGGCCCCTCACCCTTATAGGGAGGGGGGGGCAAGGGGTGTCCTATGTCACTTTCTTCGTACTTTGGGAATTTTTTATCCGTTCTGTGTTTAGGTCTTACGGATGTTTTATCTGGGGAATCTGGCCTTAAACTCTCAGGTGCATATAATCTGATGGGGGACATTTGTCTTGAGCCTCTGGAAGCAGAAGGCTTAATTAAGGAAATTTCTCTTGAATTTGTGGAAGCAGGTGGTCTGGTTGGGGAAGTTTTTATTAAGCTCTTTGGAGCAGATAATCTAATTGGAGAAGTTTCTCTTAAACTCCTTGGAGCATCTTTATTTAATAAAGACCAGTCCTCATCAGAATGATCTTGACTTACTTCCTCTTCCAAATCTTCCTCATCTGAAAGCTGCTCTTTTTTGTCATCTCTATCTATTACCTTTTCTTGGGCAGTCATTGCAGCTATCATTTGACTCAACTGCCGATAGTTAGGTGTAGCCTCCTTTTCATCACTCTCCTCTTCGATAGATACCTTTTTCTCTGCACTTTCCTCTTTAAGATGTACCTTTTCAGATTCAGGGGCAGGGTCTAGAGCGTCCCTAATTATATTCCATAAGGAAAAGGCGTCAGTAGGCACCTTTTGTGAGCCATGTTCAGCATGGTAAGTTTTTAGTTGTTTTCCTACTCTCTCCCAGGTGTCTAAGTTAACAGTGCCTTCTTCTGGAAACCAGGGACACTGTTCTTGTACAAAGGAAAAAAATGAATGAATATTGGATTTTTTAACTTTAATTCCTCGTTTAGTTAGTAACTGCAAGATTACTCCTGTAAAAAGCTGTCTTTCTTTTGATTCACTGTTACCCATGTCAGAAAATTAAGTCTTATAGAAAAGTCTACCTCAACAAAAAGGTTTTACCTTTGGCGAGGGGGGTTTTGTTTTCAACCCTAAGATAGCAGGTTTCTTTTCAACCTCTAGAGCACCAGGTTTCTCTTAAACCCTTGAACACTTCCCACTCCTCCTCACCCTGTCTATCCTACAGGGGGGTCCGCGGCACCCTGAGTGGGGTCCTAGCCGTCCCGAACACTCAACACTGGGGGAGTACCCGAAAGTACTCCGGGGGGAGTGATTAAGTCACTCCGGGGGGGAGCAACAGAGAGTGCTCCGGGGGGAGCAACAGAGAGTGCTCCGGGGGGAGCTACAGAGAGTGCTCCGGGGGGAGCTTTTGCTCCGAGGAACCTACCTTCGAATAGCCTGTTCCGGGCGCCACTTGCCGGGGTCCAGCCCCGGTGGATCCAGGGAATTCGAAGGGTGGACGGCGTTGGCGTGGAAAGACTTGTTTATTTATTAATATAAGATTAGATTAAGAAACTGTAGTGCAGTAGGAAGATTAAGTGGAGAAAGAGGGCTGAATAGCTTGGTTTACGCGGAAGACCAATAAAATTCCAGACAAGGAATTTGCACCATCTACGTTGGGCCACCGGTGCCCGCTTGAATATCTAAGGGTGCCTCGCCTTAAGCTCCCTTTCTCGCGGATCTTAATAACCAGGGCAAATAAGTAGACCTGGCGAGCCTCCGCGCCCCAGATGGAAATTCAGCCTGAAATTAAAGTAAAGAGCAGAGGGAAGAAAAGGGAGAGAAAAAGAGAGAGAGAGAGAGACACGGGGGGAGCCAGATTCCCAAGAAACCAGGCCGAGACTAGTCCGAGAAACTGGTCTGAGAATCTGGTCCCGTCCTTTATTGTTCAGAAGGCCTTTTATACTTTTGATAAAACATGGAGATCAATGGGTAACACAAAGTTATGCAGCGTTAGCAGTCCAGACTCTTATCAAAACCAGGCTTTTCTCTCTGCATACCTAATTGTATACACAAGTCTTAGGTAATTTACATCATCTTCCAACCAAAAGGGCCAATTAACATTTTACAGCCTTTTTTCTGATAAGGGTTTGTCAACCACAAGACTTATTTGTGTTGATCTTCCCAAGGTCTGGTGCCACTCTCGGAAAGCACTAAAGAAAGTTACATTCTTAGACAGCAAGGATACAGCAACTTATAACAAGTAGAGGGAGTGCAGTGATTTATAGCAAAAGAGAAGCAATTAACTCAAAAGTCTAGTGTTGCTAACATCAAAACTACTATGTATCTTTTTCTACATCCTGCTTACATTAACATCCTTCCAGGTGCCTAAAAGATAAAGAATAAGGAGGTCTGGCAGCAATCCTTGAGTCAACAGTGAAAACCCTCTACCAATATAATTTTTAACTCTTTAGAAAAGGCTCTGTATCTTTAAGATGCTTTTAAGCTTTGTGCCTCCCGCGGTTGGGGGGCTGTAAGCAATTCACAAGCTGTAAGCTTTGTGCCTCTCGCGGTTGGGGGGCTGTAAGCAATTCACAAGCTGTAAGAGGTCTGGGGAACCTGTTAGGCAGACTAGAGAGCTATCAGAGGGGTTTAACTGAAACATCCCTTTCAAATGCAGAAGACTAAAACCCTGAATTGACTTTTTTCCAGAGAATATCAGAAAAGTGGAAAAGCAGAGCACAAAAGCCAGCAGATTTTTGCTGGGGTACATGCTTAGGAATATCCAGAGGGGTCCCTGAAGTCTGAGCACGCCTTGCGTATGTCAGCTTCCTTCCTCATGACCTTGTCACGGGCGGGATTCCTCACACTGGCTTCCGGCAGGGTATGGTGGTGAACTTCTTGAGTTGCAGCAAGGCTGTGAAAGACCCTTTCGAAGTTCCAGAGGTAAGGTGTCATTAGTCTCCAGACGCCTCATCGGAAATAGGCCTCATCTCGCCTGGAAGGGAGAACTTCCTGGATTTTCTCGAGTTGCGGCAGGTGTTCTCGAGTTACGACGGGGACCTCAGGGACCCGCCCTGGTGGCCTCAGGAGAGGCCAGTCCCTATGCGAGTTGCTAGGGGGCCTCTCGGGATTCCTCTCCCGTCGATACCGGGGCCAAAAACCTTGTGTGGAGTCAGGGCCGGAACCGAGGATTCCTCTCAGGGGCTGACATGGATCTTTGGGTACTTCTGGAGTCTCCCCAGGGGAGTCAGGCCTCGTCTCGAGTGGGGGCATGCACGTGCACTTTCCTTCCAGGCTGTAGCAGCAATGTCACGCTACCTGTCGCGTGGATCAAATGATCTGTGGTTTTCCCTCGAGGCTTTCCCACAGGGCTGTCCCACGTGCCACCGTGGTGTGAGTCGATCCTCGGCGTGAAAGATGAGCCAGTGCAGGGCAAAGAGGTTCCTCTGGAATGGACTGAGACATCTGGGGGACTCTTGGAATGGTGGTACGACCATGGAGTTCCTCTCGCCTTTCCTGTTGAGAGTGCCTCCTCTTGAGATGCGACGGGAACGCCGGGAATATTTTCCCGTTGAAAGCAGGGAAAGGATCCCTCATCTCGAGCTACGAGGGGGAAACGGGGCTCCTCTGGATGTGGGCGGGACCATCGTGCTTTCTCTCGAGTGGAGACGGGTATGGCGGTGAACTTCTTGAGTTGCAGCAAGGGTGTGAAAGACCCTTTCGAAGTTCCAGAGGTTAGGTGTCATTAGTCTCCAGACGCCTCATCGGAAATAGGCCTCATCTCGCCTGGAAGGGAGAACTTCCATGATTTTCTCGAGTTGCGGCAGGTGTTCTCGAGTTACGACGGGGACCTCAGGGACCCGCCCTGTTGGCCTCAGGAGAGGCCAGTCCCTATGCGTGTTGCTAGGGGGCCCCTCGGGATTCCTCTCCCGTCGATACCGGGGCCAAAAACCTTGTGTGGAGACAGGGCTGGAACCGAGGATTCCTCTCAGGGACTGATATGGATCTTTGGGTACTTCTGGAGTCTCGCCAGGGGAGACAGGCCTCGTCTCGTGTGGGGGCATGCACGTGCACTTTCCTTCCAGGCTGTAGCAGCAATGTCACGCTTCACGTCGCGTGGATCAAAGGATCTGTGGTTTTCCCTCGAGGCTTTCCCTCGAGGCTTTCCCACAGGGCTGTACCACGTGACACCGTGGTGTGAGTCGATTCTCGGCGTGAAAAATGAGCCAGTGCAGGGCAAAGAGGTTCCTCTGGAATGGACTGAGACATCTGGGGGACTCTTGGAATGGTGGTACGACCATGGAGTTCCTCTCGCCTTTCCTGTTGAGAGTGCCTCCTCTTGAGATGCGACGGGAACGCCGGGAATTCTTTCCCGTTGAAAGGAGGGAAAGGATCCCTCATCTCGAGCTACGAGGGGGAAACGGGGCTCCTCTGGATGTGGGCGGGACCATCGTGCTTTCTCTCGAGTGGAGACGGGTATGGCGGTGAACTTCTTGAGTTGCAGCAAGGGTGTGAAAGACCCTTTCGAAGTTCCAGAGGTTAGGTGTCATTAGTCTCCAGACGCCTCATCGGAAATAGGCCTCATCTCGCCTGGAAGGGAGAACTTCCTGGATTTTCTCGAGTTGCGGCAGGTGTTCTCGAGTTACGACGGGGACCTCAGGGACCCGCCCTGGTGGCCTCAGGAGAGGCCAGTCCCCATGCGAGTTGCTAGGGGGCCTCTCGGGATTCCTCTCCCGTCGATACCGGGGCCAAAAACCTTGTGTGGAGTCAGGGCCGGAACCGAGGATTCCTCTCAGGGGCTGACATGGATCTTTGGGTACTTCTGGAGTCTCCCCAGGGGAGTCAGGCCTCGTCTCGAGTGGGGGCATGCACGTGCGCTTTCCTTCGAGGCTGTAGCAGCAATGTCACGCTTCCCGTCGCGTGGATCAAAGGATCTGTGGTTTTCCCTCGAGGCTTTCCCTCGAGGCTTTCCCACAGGGCTGTCCCACGTGCCACCGTGTTGTGAGTCGATCCTCGGCTTGAAAGATGAGCCAGTGCAGGGCAAAGAGGTTCCTCTGGAATGGACTGAGACATCTGGGGGACTCTTGGAATGGTGGTACGACCATGGAGTTCCTCTCGCCTTTCCTGTTGAGAGTGCCTCCTCTTGAGATGCGACGGGAACGCCGGGAATACTTTCCCGTTGAAAGCAGGGAAAGGATCCCTCATCTCGAGCTACGAGGGGGAAACGGGGCTCCTCTGGATGTGGGCGGGACCATCGTGCTTCCTCTCGAGTGGAGACGGGTATGGCGGTGAACTTCTTGAGTTGCAGCAAGGGTGTGAAAGACCCTTTCGAAGTTCCAGAGGTTAGGTGTCATTAGTCTCCAGAGGCCTCATCGGAAATAGGCCTCATCTCGCCTGGAAGGGAGAACTTCCTGGATTTTCTCGAGTTGCGGCAGGTGTTCTCGAGTTACGACGGGGACCTCAGGGACCCGCCCTGGTGGCCTCAGGAGAGGCCAGTCCCCATGCGAGTTGCTAGGGGGCCTCTCGGGATTCCTCTCCCGTCGATACCGGGGCCAAAAACCTTGTGTGGAGTCAGGGCCGGAATCGAGGATTCCTCTCAGGGGCTGACATGGATCTTTGGGTACTTCTGGAGTCTCCCCAGGGGAATCAGGCCTCGTCTCGAGTGGGGGCATGCACGTGCGCTTTCCTTCCAGCCTGTAGCAGCAATGTCACGCTTCCCTTCGCGTGGATCAAAGGATCTGTGGTTTTCCTCGAGGCTTTCCCTCGAGGCTTTCCCACAGGGCTGTCCCACGTGCCACCGTGGTGTGAGTCGATCCTGGCGTGAAAGATGAGCCAGTGCAGGGCAAAGAGGTTCCTCTGGAATGTACTGAGACATCTGGGGGACTCTTGGAATGGTGGTACGACCATGGAGTTCCTCTCGCCTTTCCTGTTGAGAGTGCCTCCTCTTGAGATGCGACCGGAACGCCGGGAATTATTTCCCGTTGAAAGCAGGGAAAGGATCCCTCATCTCGAGCTACGAGGGGGAAACGGGGCTCCTCTGGATGTGGGCGGACCATCGTGCTTCCTCTCGAGTCGAGACGGGAATGGCGGTGAACTTCTTGAGTTGCAGCAAGGGTGTGAAAGACCCTTTCGAAGTTCCAGAGGTTAGGTGTCATTAGTCTCCAGACGCCTCATCGGAAATAGGCCTCATCTCGCCTGGAAGGGAGAACTTCCTGGATTTTCTCGAGATGCGGCAGGTGTTCTCGAGTTACGACGGGGACCTCAGGGACCCGCCCTGGTGGCCTCAGGAGAGGCCAGTCCCCATGCGAGTTGCTAGGGGGCCTCTCGGGATTCCTCTCCCGTCGATACCGGGGCCAAAAACCTTGTGTGGAGTCAGGGCCGGAACCGAGGATTCCTCTCAGGGGCTGACATGGATCTTTGGGTACTTCTGGAGTCTCCCCAGGGGAGTCAGGCCTCGTCTCGAGTGGGGGCATGCACGTGTGATTTCCTTCCAGGCTGTAGCAGCAATGTCACGCTTCCCGTCGCGTGGATCAAAGGATCTGTGGTTTTCCCTCGAGGCTTTCCCACAGGGCTGTCCCACGTGCCACCGTGGTGTGAGTCGATCCTCGGCGTGAAAGATGAGCCAGTGCAGGGCAAAGAGGTTCCTCTGGAATGGACTGAGACATCTGGGGGACTCTTGGAATGGTGGTACGACCATGGAGTTCCTCTCGCCTTTCCTGTTGAGAGTGCCTCCTCTTGAGATGCGACGGGAACGCCGGGAATTCTTTCCCGTTGAAAGCAGGGAAAGGATCCCTCATCTCGAGCTACGAGGGGGAAACGGGGCTCCTCGGGATGTGGGCGGGACCATCGTGCTTCCTCTCGAGTGGAGACGGGTATGGCGGTGAACTTCTTGAGTTGCAGCAAGGGTGTGAAAGACCCTTTCGAAGTTCCAGAGGTTAGGTGTCATTAGTCTCCAGACGCCTCATCGGAAATAGGCCTCATCTCGCCTGGAAGGGAGAACTTCCTGGATTTTCTCGAGTTGCAGCCGGTGTTCTCGAATTACGATGGGGACCTCAGGGACCCGCCCTGGTGGCCTCAGGAGAGGCCAGTCCCCATGCGAGTTGCTAGGGGGCCTCTCGGGATTCCTCTCCCTTCGATACCGGGGCCAAAAACCTTGTGTGGAGTCAGGGCCGGAACCGAGGATTCCTCTCAGGGGCTGACATGGATCTTTGGGTACTTGTGGAGTCTCCCCAGGGGAGTCAGGCCTCGTCTCGAGTGGGGGCATGCACGTGCGCTTTCCTTCCAGGCTGTAGCAGCAATGTCACGCTTCCCGTCGCGTGGATCAAAGGATCTGTGATTTTCCCTCGAGGCATTCCCTCGAGGCTTTCCCACAGGGCTGTCCCACGTGCCACCGTGGTGTGAGTCGATCCTCGGCGTGAAAGATGAGCCAGTGCAGGGCAAAGAGGTTCCTCTGGAATGGACTGAGACATCTGGGGGACTCTTGGAATGGTGGTACGACCATGGAGTTCCTCTCGCCTTTCCTGTTGAGAGTTCCTCCTCTTGAGATGCGACGGGAACACCGGGAATTCTTTCCCGTTGAAAGCAGGGAAAGGATCCCTCATCTCGAGCTACGAGGGGGAAACGGGGCTCCTCTGGATGTGGGCGGGACCATCGTGCTTCCTCTCGAGTGGAGACGGGTATTGCGGTGAATTTCTTGAGTTTCAGCAAGGGTGTGAAAGACCCTTTCGAAGTTCCAGAGGTTAGGTGTCATTAATCTCCAGACGCCTCATCGGAAATAGGCCTCATCTCGCCTGGAAAGGAGAACTTCCTGGATTTTCTCGAGTTGCGGCAGGTGTTCTCGAGTTACGACGGGGACCTCAGGGACCCGCCCTGGTGGCCTCAGGAGAGGCCAGTCCCCATGCGAGTTGCTAGGGGGCCTCTCGGGATTCCTCTCCCGTCGATACCGGGGCCAAAAACCTTGTGTGGAGTCAGGGCCGGAACCGAGGATTCCTCTCAGGGGCTGACATGGATCTTTGGGTACTTCTGGAGTCTCCCCAGGGGAGTCAGGCCTCGTCTCGAGTGGGGGCATGCACGTGCGCTTTCCTTCGAGGCTGTAGCAGCAATGTCACGCTTCTTGTGGCGTGGATCAAAGGATCTGTGGTTTTCCCTCGAGGCTTTCCCTCGAGGATTTCCCACAGGGCTGTCCCACGTGCCACCGTGGTGTGAATCGATCCTCGGGGTGAAAGATGAGCCAGTGCAGGGCAAAGAAGTTCCTGTGGAATGGACTGAGACATCTGGGGGACTCTTAGAATGGTGGTACGACCATGGAGTTCCTCTCGCCTTTCCTGTTGAGAGTGCCTCCTCTTGAGATGCGATGGGAACGCCGGGAATTCTTTCCCGTTGAAAGCAGGGAAAGGATCCGTCATCTCGAGCTCCGAGGAGGAAACGGGGCTCCTATAGATGTGGGCGGGACCATCGTGCTTCCTCTCGAGTGGAGACGGGTATGGCGGTGAACTTCTTGAGTTGCAGCAAGGGTGTGAAAGAACCTTTCGAAGTTCCAAACGTTAGGGGTCATTAGTCTCCAGACGCCTCATCGCAAATAGGCCTCATCTCGCCTGGAAGGGAGAACTTCCTGGATTTTCTCGAGTTGCGGCAGGTGTTCTGGAGTTACGACGGGGACCTCAGGGACCCGCCCTGGTGGCCTCAGGAGAGGCCAGTCCCCATGCGAGGTGATAGGGGGCCTCTCGGGATTCCTCTCCCGTCGATACCGGGGCCAAAAACCTTGTGTGGAGTCAGGGCCGGAACCGAGGATTCTTCTCAGGGGCTGAGATGGAAATTTGGGTACTTCTAAGGTCTCCCCAGGGGAGTCAGGCCTCGTCTCGAGTGGGGGCATGCACGTGCGCTTTCCTTCCAGGCTGTAGCAGCAATGTCACGCTTCCCGTGGCGTGGATCAAAGGATCTGTGGTTTTCCCTCGAGGCTTTCCCACAGGGCTGTCCCACGTGCCACCGTGGTGTGAGTCGATCCTAGGCGTGAAAGATGAGCCAGTGCAGGGCAAAGAGGTTCCTCTGGAATGGACTGAGACATCTGGGGGACTCTTGGCATGGTGGGACGACCATGGAGTTCCTCTCGCCTTTCCTGTTGAGAGTGCCTCCTCTTGAGATGCGATGGGAACGCTGGGAATTCTTTCCCGTTGAAAGCAGGGAAAGGATCCCTCATCTCGACCTACGAGGGGGACACGGGGCTCCTCTGGATGTGGGCGGGACCATCGTGCTTCCTCTCGAGTGGAGACGGGTATGGCGGTGAACTTCTTGAGTTGCAGCAAGGGTGTGAAAGACCCTTTCGAAGTTGCAGAGGTTAGGTGTCATTAGTCTCCAGATGCCTCATCGGAAATAGGCCTCATCTCGCCTGGAAGGGAGAACTTCCTGGATATTCTCGAGTTGCGGCAGGTGTTCTCGAGTTACGACGGAGACCTCAGGGACCCGCCCTGGTGGCCTCAGGAGAGGCCAGTCCCCATGCGAGTTGCTAGGGGGCCTCTCGGGATTCCTCTCTCGTCGATACCGGGGTCAAAAACCTTGTGTGGAGTCAGGGCCGGAACCGAGGATTCCTCTCATGGGTGACATGGATCTTTGGGTACTTCTGGAGTCTCCCCAGGGGAGTCAGGCCTCGTCTCGAGTGGGGGCATGCACGTGCGCTTTCCTTCCAGGCTGTAGCAGCAATGTCACGCTTCCCGTGGCGTGGATCAAAGGATCTGTGGTTTTCCCTCGAGGCTTTCCCTCGAGGCTTTCCCACAGGGCTGTCCCACGTGCCACCGTGGTGTGAGTCGATCCTAGGCGTGAAAGATGAGCCAGTGCAGGTCAAAGAGGTTCCTCTTGAATGGACTGAGACATCTGGGGGACTCTTGGAATGATGGTACGACCATGGAGTTCCTCTCGCCTTTCCTGTTGAGAGTGCCTCCTCTTGAGATGCGACGGGAACGCCGGGAATTCTTTCCCGTTGAATGCAGGGAAAGGATCCCTCATCTCGAGCTACGAGGGGGAAACGGGGCTCCTCTGGATGTGGGCGGGACCGTCGTGCTTCCTCTCGAGTGGAGACGGGTATGGCGGTGAACTTCTTGAGTTGCAGCAAGGGTGTGAAAGACCCTTTCGAAGTTCCAGAGGTTAGGTGTCATTAGTCTCCAGACGCCTCATCGGAAATAGGCCTCATCTCGCCTGGAAGGGAGAACTTCCTGGATTTTCTCGAGTTGCGGCAGGTGTTCTCGAGTTACGACGGGGACCTCAGGGACCCGCCCTGATGGCCTCAGGAGAGGCCAGGCCCATGCGAGTTGCTAGGGGGCCTCTCGGGATTCCTCTCCCGTGGATACAGGGGCCAAAAACCTTGTGTGGATTCAGGGCCGGAACCGAGGATTCCTCTCAGGGGTGACATGGATCTTTGGGTACTTCTGGAGTCTCCCCAGGGGAGTCAGGCCTCGTCTCGAGTGGGGGCATGCACGTGCGCTTTCCTTACAGGCTGTAGCAGCAATGTCACGCTTCCCGTCGCGTGGATCAAAGGATCTGTGGTTTTCCCTCGAGGCTTTCCCACAGGGCTGTCCCACGTGCCACCGTGGTGTGAGTCGATCCTCGGCGTGAAAGATGAGCCAGTGCAGGGCAAAGAGGTTCCTCTGGAATGGACTGAGACATCTGGGGGACTCTTGGAATGGTGGTACGACGATGGAGTTCCTCTCGCCTTTGCTGTTGAGAGTGCCTCCTCTTGAGATGGGACGGGAATACCGGGAATTCTTTCCCGTTGAAAGCAGGGAAAGGATCGCTCATCTCGATCTAGGAGGGGGAAACGAGGCTCCTCTGGATGTGGGCGGGACCACCGTGCTTCCTCTAGAGTGGAGACGGGTATGGCGGTGAACTTCTTGAGTTGCAGCAAGGGTGTGAAAGACCTTTTCGAAGTTCCAGAGGTTAGGTGTCATTAGTCTCCAGACGCCTCATCGGAAATAGGCCTCATCTCGCCTGGAAGGGAGAACTTCCTGGATTTTCTCGAGTTGAGGCAGGTGTTCTCGAGTTACGACGGGGACCTCAGGGACCCGCCCTGGTGGCCTCAGGAGAGGCCAGTCCCCATGCGAGTTGCTAGGGTGCCTCTCGGGATTCCTCTCCCGTCGATACTGGGGCCAAAAACCTTGTGTGGAGTCAGGGCCGGAACC
Organism: Capricornis sumatraensis; assembly: GCF_032405125.1. Taxonomy (NCBI): domain Eukaryota; kingdom Metazoa; phylum Chordata; class Mammalia; order Artiodactyla; family Bovidae; genus Capricornis; species Capricornis sumatraensis. Next base: position 7,967,308 of record NW_027184612.1, read on the forward strand.
GAGGATTCCTCTCAGTGGCTGACATGGACCTTTGGGTACTTCTGGAGTCTCCCCAGGGGAGTCAGGCCTCGTCTCGAGTGGGGGCATGCACGTGCGCTTTCCTTCCAGGCTGTAGCAGCAATGTCACGCTTCCCGTGGCGTGGATCAAAGGATCTGTGGTTTTCCCTCGAGGCTTTCCCACAGGGCTGTCCCACGTGCCACCGTGGTGTGAGTCGATCCTAGGCGTGAAAGATGAGCCAGTGCAGGGCAAAGAGGTTCCTCTGGAATGGACTGAGACATCTGGGGGACTCTTGGCATGGTGGGACGACCATGGAGTTCCTCTCGCCTTTCCTGTTGAGAGTGCCTCCTCTTGAGATGCGATGGGAACGCTGGGAATTCTTTCCCGTTGAAAGCAGGGAAAGGATCCCTCATCTCGACCTACGAGGGGGACACGGGGCTCCTCTGGATGTGGGCGGGACCATCGTGCTTCCTCTCGAGTGGAGACGGGTATGGCGGTGAACTTCTTGAGTTGCAGCAAGGGTGTGAAAGACCCTTTCGAAGTTGCAGAGGTTAGGTGTCATTAGTCTCCAGATGCCTCATCGGAAATAGGCCTCATCTCGCCTGGAAGGGAGAACTTCCTGGATATTCTCGAGTTGCGGCAGGTGTTCTCGAGTTACGACGGAGACCTCAGGGACCCGCCCTGGTGGCCTCAGGAGAGGCCAGTCCCCATGCGAGTTGCTAGGGGGCCTCTCGGGATTCCTCTCTCGTCGATACCGGGGTCAAAAACCTTGTGTGGAGTCAGGGCCGGAACCGAGGATTCCTCTCATGGGTGACATGGATCTTTGGGTACTTCTGGAGTCTCCCCAGGGGAGTCAGGCCTCGTCTCGAGTGGGGGCATGCACGTGCGCTTTCCTTCCAGGCTGTAGCAGCAATGTCACGCTTCCCGTGGCGTGGATCAAAGGATCTGTGGTTTTCCCTCGAGGCTTTCCCTCGAGGCTTTCCCACAGGGCTGTCCCACGTGCCACCGTGGTGTGAGTCGATCCTAGGCGTGAAAGATGAGCCAGTGCAGGTCAAAGAGGTTCCTCTTGAATGGACTGAGACATCTGGGGGACTCTTGGAATGATGGTACGACCATGGAGTTCCTCTCGCCTTTCCTGTTGAGAGTGCCTCCTCTTGAGATGCGACGGGAACGCCGGGAATTCTTTCCCGTTGAATGCAGGGAAAGGATCCCTCATCTCGAGCTACGAGGGGGAAACGGGGCTCCTCTGGATGTGGGCGGGACCGTCGTGCTTCCTCTCGAGTGGAGACGGGTATGGCGGTGAACTTCTTGAGTTGCAGCAAGGGTGTGAAAGACCCTTTCGAAGTTCCAGAGGTTAGGTGTCATTAGTCTCCAGACGCCTCATCGGAAATAGGCCTCATCTCGCCTGGAAGGGAGAACTTCCTGGATTTTCTCGAGTTGCGGCAGGTGTTCTCGAGTTACGACGGGGACCTCAGGGACCCGCCCTGATGGCCTCAGGAGAGGCCAGGCCCATGCGAGTTGCTAGGGGGCCTCTCGGGATTCCTCTCCCGTGGATACAGGGGCCAAAAACCTTGTGTGGATTCAGGGCCGGAACCGAGGATTCCTCTCAGGGGTGACATGGATCTTTGGGTACTTCTGGAGTCTCCCCAGGGGAGTCAGGCCTCGTCTCGAGTGGGGGCATGCACGTGCGCTTTCCTTACAGGCTGTAGCAGCAATGTCACGCTTCCCGTCGCGTGGATCAAAGGATCTGTGGTTTTCCCTCGAGGCTTTCCCACAGGGCTGTCCCACGTGCCACCGTGGTGTGAGTCGATCCTCGGCGTGAAAGATGAGCCAGTGCAGGGCAAAGAGGTTCCTCTGGAATGGACTGAGACATCTGGGGGACTCTTGGAATGGTGGTACGACGATGGAGTTCCTCTCGCCTTTGCTGTTGAGAGTGCCTCCTCTTGAGATGGGACGGGAATACCGGGAATTCTTTCCCGTTGAAAGCAGGGAAAGGATCGCTCATCTCGATCTAGGAGGGGGAAACGAGGCTCCTCTGGATGTGGGCGGGACCACCGTGCTTCCTCTAGAGTGGAGACGGGTATGGCGGTGAACTTCTTGAGTTGCAGCAAGGGTGTGAAAGACCTTTTCGAAGTTCCAGAGGTTAGGTGTCATTAGTCTCCAGACGCCTCATCGGAAATAGGCCTCATCTCGCCTGGAAGGGAGAACTTCCTGGATTTTCTCGAGTTGAGGCAGGTGTTCTCGAGTTACGACGGGGACCTCAGGGACCCGCCCTGGTGGCCTCAGGAGAGGCCAGTCCCCATGCGAGTTGCTAGGGTGCCTCTCGGGATTCCTCTCCCGTCGATACTGGGGCCAAAAACCTTGTGTGGAGTCAGGGCCGGAACCGAGGATTCCTCTCAGTGGCTGACATGGACCTTTGGGTACTTCTGGAGTCTCCCCAGGGGAGTCAGGCCTCGTCTCGAGTGGGGGCATGCACGTGCGCTTTCCTTCAAGGCTGTAGCAGCAATGTCACGCTTCCCGTGGCGTGAATCAAACGATCTGTGGTTTTCCCTCGAGGCTTTCCCACAGGGCTGTCCCACGTGCCACTGTGGTGTGAGTCGAACCTCGGCGTGAAAGATGAGACAGTGCAGGGCAAAGACGTTCCTCTGGAATGGACTGAGACATCTGGGGGACTCTTGGAATGGTGGTACGACCATGGAGTTCCTCTCGCCTTTCCTGTTGAGAGTGCCTCCTCTTGAGATGCGACGGGAACGCCGGGAATTCTTTCCCGTTGAAAGCAGGGAAAGGATCCCTCATCTCGAGCTACGAGGGGGAAGCGGGGCTCCTCTGGATGTGGGCGGGACCATCGTGCTTCCTCTCGAGTGGAGACGGGTGTGGCGGTGAACTTCTTGAGTTGCAACAAGGGTGTGAAAGACCCTTTCGAAGTTCCAGAGGTTAGGTGTCATTAGTCTCCAGACGCCTCATCGGAAATAGGCCTCATCTCGCCTGGAAGGGGGAACTTCCTGGAATTTCTCGAGTTGTGGCAGGTGTTCTCGAGTTACGACGGGGACTTCAGGGACCCGCCCTGGTGGCCTCAGGAGAGGCCAGTCCCCATGCGAGTTGCTAGGGGGCCTCTCGGGATTCCTCTCCCGTCGATACCGGGGCCAAAAACCTTGTGTGGAGTCAGGGCCGGAACCGAGGATTCCTCTCACGGGCTGACATGGAACTTTGGGTACTTCTGGAGTCTCCCCAGGGGAGTCAGGCCTCGTCTCGAGTCGGGGCATGCACGTGCACTTTCCTTCCAGGCTGTAGCAGCAATGTCACGCTTCCCGTGGCGTGGATCAAAGGATCTGTGGTTTTCCCTCGAGGCTTTCCCTCGAGGTTTTCCCACAGGGCTGTCCCACGTGCCACCGTGGTGTCAGTCGATCCTCGGCGTGAAAGATGAGCCAGTGCAGGGCAAAGAGATTCCTCTGGAATGGACTGAGACATCTGGGGGACTCTTGGAATGGTGGTACGACCATGGAGTTCCTCTCGCCTTTCCTGTTGAGAGTGCCTCCGCTTGAGATGCGACGGGAACGCCGGGAACTCTTTCCCATTGAAAGCAGGGAAAGGATTCCTCATCTCGAGCTACGAGGGGGAAAGGGGGCTCCTCTGGATGTGGGCGGGACGATCGTGCTTCCTCTCCAGTGGAGACGGGTATGGCGGTGAACTTCTTGAGTTGCAGCAAGGGTGTGAAAGACCCTTTCGAAGTTCCAGAGGTTAGGTGTCATTAGTCTCCAGACGCCTCTTCGGAAATAGGCCTCATCCTGCCTGGAAGGGAGAACTTCCTGGATTTTCTCGAGTTGCGGCAGGTGTTCTCGAGTTACGACGGGGACCTCAGGGACCCGCCCTGGTGGCCTCAGGAGAGGCCAGTCCCCATGCGAGTTGCTAGGGGGCCTCTCGGGATTCCTCTCCCGTCGATACCCGGGCCAAAAACCTTGTGTGGAGTCAGGGCCGGAACCGAGGATTCCTCTCACGGGCTGATATGGATCTTTGGGCACTTCTGGAGTCTCGCCAGGGGAGACAGGCCCCATCTTGAGTGGGGGCATGTACGTGCGCTTTCCTTCCAGGCTGTAGCAGCAATGTCACGCTTTCCATCGCGTGGATCAAAGGATCTGTGGTTTTTCCACAGGTTTGTCCCACGTGCCACCGTGGTGTGAGTCGATCCTCGGCGTGAAAGATGAGCCAGTGCAGGGCAAAGAGGTTCCTCTGGAATGGACTGAGACATCTGGGGGACTCTTGGAATGGTGGTACGACCATGGAGTTCCTCTCGCCTTTCCTGTTGAGAGTGCCTCCTCTTGAGATGCGACGGGAACGCCGGGAATTCTTTCCCGTTGGAAGCAGGGAAAGGATCGCTCATCTCGAGCTAGGAGGGGGAAACGGGGCTCCTCTGGTTGTGGGCGGGACCATCGTGCTTCCTCTAGAGTGGAGACGGGTATGCGGTGAACTTCTTGAGTTGCAGCAAGGGTGTGAAAGACCTTTTCGAAGTTCCAGAGGTTAGGTGTCATTAGTCTCCAGACGCCTTATCGGAAATAGGCCTCATCTCGCCTGGAAGGGAGAATTTCCTGGATTTTCTCGAGTTGCGGCAGGTGCTCTCGAGTTACGACGGGGACCTCAGGGACCCGCCCTGATGGCCTCAGGAGAGGCCAGTCCCCATTCGAGTTGCTAGGGGGCCTCTCGGGATTCCTCTCCCATTGATACCGGGGCCAAAAACCTTGTGTGGAGTCAGGGCCGGAAACTAGGATTCCTCTCAGGGGCTGACATGGATCTTTGGGTACTTCTGGAGTCTCCCCAGGGGAGTCAGGCCTCGGCTCGAGTGGGGGCATGCACTTGCGCTTTCCTTCCAGGCTGTAGCAGCAATGTCACGCTTCCCGAGGCGTGGATCAAAGGATCTGTGGTTTTCCCTCGAGGCTTTCCCTCGAGGCTTTCCCACAGGGCTGTCCCACGTGCCACCGTGGTGTGAGTCGATTCTCGGCGTGAAAGATGAGCCAGTGCAGGGCAAAGAGTTTCCTCTGGAATGGACTGAGACATCTGGGGGACTCTTGGAATGGTGGTGCGACCATGGAGTTCCTCTCGCCTTTCCTGTTGAGAGTGCCTCCTCTTGAGATGCGACGGGAACGCCGGGAATTCTTTCCCGTTGAAAGCAGGGAAAGGATCCCTCATCTCGAGCTCCGAGGGGGAAACGGGGCTCCTCTGGATGTGGGCGGGACCATCGTGCTTCCTCTCGAGTGGAGACGGGTATGGCGGTGAACTTCTTGAGTTGCAGCAAGGGTGTGAAAGACCCTTTCCAAGTTCCAGAGGTTAGGTGTCATTAGTCTCCAGACGCCTCATCGGAAATAGGCCTCATCTCGCCTGGAAGGGAGAACTTCCTGGATTTTCTCGAGTTGCGGCAGGTGTTCTCGAGTTACGACGGGGACCTCAGGGACCCGCCCTGGTGCCCTCAGGAGAGGCCAGTCCCCATGCGAGTTGCTAGGGGGCCTCTCGGGATTCCTCTCCCGTCGATACCGGGGCCAAAAACCTTGTGTGGAGTCAGGGCCCAAACTGAGGATTCCTCTCAGGGGCTGATATGGATCTTTGGGTACTTCTGGAGTCTCGCCAGGGGAGACAGGCCTCGTCTCGAGTGGGGGCATGCACGTGCACTTTCCTTCCAGGCTGTAGCAGTAATGTGACGCTCCCCGTCGCGTGGATCAAAGGATCTGTGGTTTTCCCTCGAGGCTTTCCCTCGAGGCTTTCCCACAGGGCTGTCCCACGTGCCACCGTGGTGTGAGTCGATCCTCGGCGTGAAAGATGAGCCAGTGCAGGGCAAAGAGGTTCCTCTGGAATGGACTGAGACATCTGGGGGACTCTTGGAATGGTGGTACGACGATGGAGTTCCTCTCACCTTTGCTGTTGAGAGTGCCTCCTCTTGAGATGGGACGGGAATACCGGGAATTCTTTCCCGTTGAAAGCAGGGAAAGAATCGCTCATCTCGATCTAGGAGGGGGAAACGAGGCTCCTCTGGATGTGGGCGGGACCATCGTGCTTCCTCTAGAGTGGAGACGGGTATGGCGGTGAACTTCTTGAGTTGCAGCAAGGGTGTGAAAGACCTTTTCGAAGTTCCAGAGGTTAGGTGTCATTAGTCTCCAGACGCCTCATCGGAAATAGGCCTCATCTCGCCTGGAAGGGAGAACTTCCTGGATTTTCTCGAGTTGCGGCAGGTGTTCTCGAGCTACGACGGGACCTCAGGGACCCGCCCTGGTGGCCTCAGGAGAGGCCAGTCCCCATGCGAGGTGCTAGGGGGCCTCTCGGGATTCCTCTCCCGTCGATACTGGGGCCAAAAACCTTGTGTGGAGTCAGGGCCGGAACCGAGGATTCCTCTCAGTGGCTGACATGGATCTTTGGGTACTTCTGGAGTCTCCCCAGGGGAGTCAGGCCTCGTCTCGAGTGGGGGCATGCACGTGCACTTTCCTTCAAGGCTGTAGCAGCAATGCCACGCTTCCCGTGGCGTGAATCAAACGATCTGTGGTTTTCCCTCGAGGCTTTCCCTCGAGGCTTTCCCACAGGGCTGTCCCACGTGCCACCGTGGTGTGAGTCGATCCTCGGCGTGAAAGTTGAGCCAGTGCAGGGCAAAGACGTTCCTCTGGAATGGACTGAGACATCTGGGGGACTCTTGGAATGGTGGTACGACCATGGAGTTCCTCTCGCCTTTCCTGTTGAGAGTGCCTCCTCTTGAGATGCGACGGGAACGCCGGGAATTCTTTCCCGGTGAAAGCAGGGAAAGGATCCCTCATCTCGAGCTACGAGGGGGAAACGGGGCTCCTCTGGATGTGGGCGGGACCATCGTGCTTCCTCTCGAGTGGAGACGGGTGTGGCGGTGAACTTCTTGAGTTGCAACAAGGGTGTGAAAGACCCTTTCGAAGTTCCAGAGGTTAGGTGTCATTAGTCTCCAGACGCCTCATCGGAAATAGGCCTCATCTCGCCTGGAAGGGGGAACTTCCTGGAATTTCTCGAGTTGTGGCAGGTGTTCTTGAGTTACGACGGGGACCTCAGGGACCCGCCCTGGTGGCCTCAGGAGAGGCCAGTCCCCATGCGAGTTGCTAGGGGGCCTCTCGGGATTCCTCTCCCGTCGATACCGGGGCCAAAAACCTTGTGTGGAGTCAGGGCCGGAACCGAGGATTCCTCTCACGGGCTGACATGGATCTTTGGGTACTTCTGGAGTCTCCCCAGGGGAGTCAGGCCTCGTCTCGAGTCGGGGCATGCACGTGCACTTTCCTTCCAGGCTGTAGCAGCAATGTCACGCTTCCCGTGGCGTGGATCAAAGGATCTGTGGTTTTCCCTCGAGGCTTTCCCTCGAGGCTTTCCCACAGGGCTGTCCCACGTGCCACCGTGGTGTCAGTCGATCCTCGGCGTGAAAGATGAGCCAGTGCAGGGCAAAGAGATTCCTCTGGAATGGACTGAGACATCTGGGGGACTCTTGGAATGGTGGTACGACCATGGAGTTCCTCTCGCCTTTCCTGTTGAGAGTGCCTCCGCTTGAGATGCGACGGGAACGCCGGGAATTCTTTCCCATTGAAAGCAGGGAAAGGATTCCTCATCTCGAGCTACGAGGGGGAAAGTGGGCTCCTCTGGATGTGGGCGGGACGATCGTGCTTCCTCTCCAGTGGAGACGGGTATGGCGGTGAACTTCTTGAGTTGCAGCAAGGGTGTGAAAGACCCTTTCGAAGTTCCAGAGGTTAGGTGTCATTAGTCTCCAGACGCCTCATCGGAAATAGGCCTCATCCTGCCTGGAAGGGAGAACTTCCTGGATTTTCTCGAGTTGCGGCAGGTGTTCTCGAGTTACGACGGGGACCTCAGGGACCCGCCCTGGTGGCCTCAGGAGAGGCCAGTCCCCATGCGAGTTGCTAGGGGGCCTCTCGGGATTCCTCTCCCGTCGATACCCGGGCCAAAAACCTTGTGTGGAGTCAGGGCCGGAACCGAGGATTCCTCTCACGGGCTGATATGGATCTTTGGGTACTTCTGGAGTCTCGCCAGGGGAGACAGGCCCCATCTCGAGTGGGGGCATGCACGTGCGCTTTCCTTCCAGGCTGTAGCAGCAATGTCACGCTTTCCATCGCGTGGATCAAAGGATCTGTGGTTTTTCCACAGGTTTGTCCCACGTGCCACCGTGGTGTGAGTCGATCCTCGGCGTGAAAGATGAGCCAGTGCAGGGCAAAGAGGTTCCTCTGGAATGGACTGAGACATCTGGGGGACTCTTGGAATGGTGGTACGACCATGGAGTTCCTCTCGCCTTTCCTGTTGAGAGTGCCTCCTCTTGAGATGCGACGGGAATGACGGGAATACTTTCCCGTTGAAAGCAGGGAAAGGATCCCTCATCTCGAGCTACGAGGGGGAAACGGGGCTCCTCTGGATGTGGGCGGGACCATCGTGCTTCCTCTCGAGTGGAGACGGGTATGGCGGTGAACTTCTTGAGTTGCAGCAAGGGTGTGAAAGACCCTTTCGAAGTTCCAGAGGTTAGGTGTCATTAGTCTCCAGACGCCTCATCGGAAATAGGCCTCATCCTGCCTGGAAGGGAGAACTTCCTGGATTTTCTCGAGTTGCGGCAGGTGTTCTCGAGTTACGACGGGGACCTCAGGGACCCGCCCTGGTGGCCTCAGGAGAGGCCAGTCCCCATGCGAGTTGCTAGGGGGCCTCTCGGGATTCCTCTCCCGTCGATACCCGGGCCAAAAACCTTGTGTGGAGTCAGGGCCGGAACCGAGGATTCCTCTCACGGGCTGATATGGATCTTTGGGTACTTCTGGAGTCTCGCCAGGGGAGACAGGCCCCATCTCGAGTGGGGGCATGCACGTGCGCTTTCCTTCCAGGCTGTAGCAGCAATGTCACGCTTTCCATCGCGTGGATCAAAGGATCTGTGGTTTTTCCACAGGTTTGTCCCACGTGCCACCGTGGTGTGAGTCGATCCTCGGCGTGAAAGATGAGCCAGTGCAGGGCAAAGAGGTTCCTCTGGAATGGACTGAGACATCTGGGGGACTCTTGGAATGGTGGTACGACCATGGAGTTCCTCTCGCCTTTCCTGTTGAGAGTGCCTCCTCTTGAGATGCGACGGGAACGCCGGGAATTCTTTCCCGTTGGAAGCAGGGAAAGGATCGCTCATCTCGAGCTAGGAGGCGGAAACGGGGCTCCTCTGGATGTGGGCGGGACCATCGTGCTTCCTCTCGAGTGGAGACGGGTATGGCGGTGAACTTCTTGAGTTGCAGCAAGGGTGTGAAAGACCCTTTCGAAGTTCCAGAGGTTAGGTGTCATTAGTCTCCAGACGCCTCATCGGAAATAGGCCTCATCCTGCCTGGAAGGGAGAACTTCCTGGATTTTCTCGAGTTGCGGCAGGTGTTCTCGAGTTACGACGGGGACCTCAGGGACCCGCCCTGGTGGCCTCAGGAGAGGCCAGTCCCCATGCGAGTTGCTAGGGGGCCTCTCGGGATTCCTCTCCCGTCGATACCCGGGCCAAAAACATTGTGTGGAGTCAGGGCCGGAACCGAGGATTCCTCTCACGGGCTGATATGGATCTTTGGGTACTTCTGGAGTCTCGCCAGGGGAGACAGGCGCCATCTCGAGTGGCGGCATGCACGTGCGCTTTCCTTCCAGGCTGTAGCAGCAATGTCACGCTTTCCATCGCGTGGATCAAAGGATCTGTGGTTTTTCCACAGGTTTGTCCCACGTGCCACCGTGGTGTGAGTCGATCCTCGGCGTGAAAGATGAGCCAGTGCAGGGCAAAGAGGTTCCTCTGGAATGGACTGAGACATCTGGGGGACTCTTGGAATGGTGGTACGACCATGGAGTTCCTCTCGCCTTTCCTGTTGAGAGTGCCTCCTCTTGAGATGCGACGGGAACGCCGGGAATTCTTTCCCGTTGGAAGCAGGGAAAGGATCGCTCATCTCGAGCTAGGAGGCGGAAACGGGGCTCCTCTGGATGTGGGCGGGACCATCGTGCTTCCTCTAGAGTGGAGACGGGTATGGCGGTGAACTTCTTGAGTTGCAGCAAGGGTGTGAAAGACCCTTTAGAAGTTCCAGAGGTTAGGTGTCATTAGTCTCCAGACGCCTCATCGGAAATAGGCCTCATCTCGCCTGGAAGGGAGAACTTCCTGGATTTTCTCGAGTTGCGGCAGGTGTTCTCGAGTTATGACGGGGACCTCAGGGACCCGCCCTGGTAGCCTCAGGAGAGGCCAGTCCCCATGCGAGTTGCTAGGGGGCCTCTCGGGATTCCCCTCCCGTCGATACCGGGGCCAAAAACCTTGTGTGGAGTCAGGGCCGGAACCGAGGATTCCTCTCAGGGGCTGACATGGATCTTTGGGTACTTCTGGAGTCTCCCCAGGGGAGTCAGGCCTCGTCTCGAGTGGGTGCATGCACGTGCGCTTTCCTTCAAGGCTGTAGCAGCAATGTCACGCTTCCCGTGGCGTGAATCAAACGATCTGTGGTTTTCCCTCGAGGCTTTCCCTCGAGGCTTTCCCACAGGGCTGTCCCACGTGCCACCGTGGTGTGAGTCGATCCTCGGTGTGAAAGATGAGCCAGTGCAGGGCAAAGAGGTTCCTCTGGAATGGACTGAGACATCTGGGGGACTCTTGGAATGGTGGTACGACCTTGGAGTTCCTCTCGCCTTTCCTGTTGAGAGTGCCTCCTCTTGAGATGCGACGGGAACTCCGGGAAATCTTTCCCGTTGAAAGCAGGGAAAGGATCCCTCATCTCGAGCTACGAGGGGGAAACGGGGCTCCTCTGGATGTGGGCGGGACCATCGTGCTTCCTCTCGAGTGGAGACGGGTATGGCGGTGAACTTCTTGAGTTGCAGCAAGGGTGTGAAAGACCCTTTCGAAGTTCCAGAGGTTAGGTGTCATTAGTCTCCAGACGCCTGATCGGAAATAGGCCTCATCTCGCCTGGAAGGGAGAACTTCCTGGATTTTCTCGAGTTGCGGCAGGTGTTCTCGAGTTACGACGGGGACCTCAGGGACCCGCCCTGGTGGCCTCAGGAGAGGCCAGTCCCCATGCGAGTTGCTAGGGGCCCTCTCGGGATTCCTCTCCCGTCGATACCGGGGCCAAAAACCTTGTGTGGTGTCAGGGCCGGAACCGAGGATTTCTCTCAGGGGCTGACATGGATCTTTGGGTACTTCTGGAGTCTCCCCAGGGGAGTCAGGCCTTGTCTCGAGTCGGGAAATGCACGTGCGCTTTCCTTCCAGGCTGTAGCAGCAATGTCACGCTTCTCGTGGCGTGGATCAAAGGATCTGTGGTTTTCCCTCGACGCTTTCCCTCGAGGCTTTCCCACAGGGCTGTCCCACGTGCCACCGTGGTGTTAGTCGATCCTCGGTGTGAAAGATGAGCCAGTGCAGGGCAAAGAGGTTCCTCTGGAATGGACTGAGACATCTGGGGGACTCTTGGAATGGTGGTAAGACCATGGAGTTCCTCTCGCCTTTGCTGTTGAGAGTGCCTCCTCTTGAGATGGGACGGGAATACCGGGAATTCTTTCCCGTTGAAAGCAGGGAAAGGATTCCTCATCTCGAGCTACGAGGGGGAAACGGGGCTCCTCTGGATGTGGGCGGGACCATCGTGCTTCCTCTCGAGTGGAGACGGGTATGGCGGTGAACTTCTTGAGTTGCAGCAAGGGTGTGAAAGACCCTTTCGAAGTTCCAGAGTTTAGGTGTCATTAGTCTCCAGACGCCTCATCGGAAATAGGCCTCATCTCGCCTGGAAGGGTGAACTTCCTGGATTTTCTCGAGTTGCGGCAGGTGTTCTTGAGTTACGACGGGGACCTCAGGGACCCGCCCTGGTGGCCTCAGGAGAGGCCAGTCCCCATTCGACTTGCTAGGGGGCCTCTCGGTATTCCTCTCCCTTCGATACCGGGGCCAAAAACCTTTTGTGGAGTTAGGGCCGGAACCGAGGATTCCTTTCAGGGGCTGATATGGATCTTTGGGTACTTCTGGAGTCTCGCCAGGGGAGACAGGCCTCATCTCGAGTGGGGGCATGCACGTGCGCTTTCGTTCCAGGCTGTAGCAGCAATGTCACGCATCCCGTGGCGTGGATCAAAGGATCTGTGGTTTTCCCTCGAGGCTTTCCCTCGAGGCTTTCCCACAGGGATGTCCCACGTGCCACCGTGGTGTGAGTCGATCCTCGCCGTGAAAGATGAGCCAGTGCAGGGCAAAGAGGTTCCTCTGGAATGGACTGAGACATCTGGGGGACTCTTGAAATGGTGGTACGACCATGCAGTTCCTCTCGCCTTTCCTGTTGAGAGTGCCTCCTCTTGAGATGCGACGGGAACGCCAGGAATTCTTTCCCGTTGAAAGCAGGGAAAGGATCCCTCATCTCGAGCTACGAGGGGGAAACGGGGCTCCTCTGGATGTGGGCGGGACCATCGTGCTTCCTCTCGAGTGGAGACGGGTATGGCGGTGAACTTCTTGAGTTGCAGCAAGGGTGTGAAAGACCCTTTTGAAGTTCCAGAGGTTAGGTGTCATTAGTCTCCAGACGCCTCAACGGAAATAGGCCTCATCTCGCCTGGAAGGGGGAACTTCCTGGAATTTCTCGAGTTGTGGCAGGTGTTCTCGAGTTACGACGGGGACCTCAGGGACCCGCCCTGGTGGCCTCAGGAGAGGCCAGTCCCCATGCGTGTTGCTAGGCGGCCTCTCGGGATTCCTCTCCCGTCGATACCGGGGCCAAAAACCTTGTGTGGAGTCAGGGCCGGAACCGAGGATTCCTCTCACGGGCTGACATGGATCTTTGGGTACTTCTGGAGTCTCCCCAGGGGAGTCAGGCCTCGTCTCGAGTCTGGGCATGCACGTGCACTTTCCTTCCAGGCTGTAGCAGCAATGTCACGCTTCCCGTCGCGTGGATCAAAGGATCTGTGGTTTTCCCTCGAGGCTTTCCCTCGAGGCTTTCCCACAGGGCTGTCCCACGTGCCACCGTGGTGTGAGTCGATCCTCGGCGTGAAAGATGAGCCAGTGCAGGGCAAAAAGGTTCCTCTGGAATGGACTGAGACATCTGGGGGACTCTTGGAATGGTGGTACGACCATGGAGTTCCTCTCGCCTTTCCTGTTGAGAGTGCCTCCGCTTGAGATGCGACGGGAACGCCGGGAATTCTTTCCCATTGAAAGCAGGGAAAGGATTCCTCATCTCGAGCTACGAGGGGGAAAGGGGGCTCCTCTGGATGTGGGCGGGACGATCGTTCTTCCTCTCGAGTGGAGACGGGTATGGCGGTGAACTTCTTGAGTTGAAGCAAGGGTGTGAAAGACCCTTTCGAAGTTCCAGAGGTTAGGTGTCATTAGTCTCCAGACGCCTCATCGGAAATAAGCCTCATCTCGCCTGGAAGGGGGAACTTCCTGGAATTTCTCGAGTTGCGGCTGGTGTTCTCGAGTTACGACGGGGACCTCAGGGACCCGCCCTGGAGGCACAGAAGAGGCCAGTCCCCATGCGAGTTGCTAGGGGGCCTCTCGGGATTCCTCTCCCGTCGATACCGGGGCCAAAAACCTTGTGTGGAGTCAGGGCCGGAAACGAGGATTCCTCTCAGGGGCTGACATGGATCTTTGGGTACTTCTGGAGTCTCCCCAGGGGAGTCAGGCCTCGTCTCAAGTGGGGGCATGCACTTGCGCTTTCCTTCCAGGCTGTAGCAGCAATGTCACGCTTCCCATCGCGTGGATCAAAGGATCTGTGGTTTTCCCACAGGGCTCTCCCACGAGCCACCGTGGTGTGAGTCGATCCTCGGCGTGAAAGATGAGCCAGTGCAGGGCAAAGAGGTTCCTCTGGAATGGACTGAGACATCTGGGGGACTCTTGGAATGGTGGTACAACCATGGAGTTCCTCTCGCCTTTCCTGTTGAGAGTGCCTCCTCTTGAGATGCGACGGGAACGCCGGGAATTCTTTCCCGTTGAAAGCAGGGAAAGGATTCCTCACCTCGAGCTACGAGGGGGAAACCGGGCTCCTCTGGATGTGGGCGGTACCATCGTGCTTCCTCTAGAGTGGAGACGGGTATGGCGGTGAACTTCTTGAGTTGCAGCAAGGGTGTGAAAGACCCTTTCGAAGTTCCAGAGGTTAGGTGTCATTAGTCTCCAGACGCCTCATCGGAAATAGGCCTCTTCTCGCCTGGAAGGGAGAACTTCCTGGATTTTCTCGAGTTGCGGCAGGTGTTCTCGAGTTACGACGGGGACCTCAGGGACCCGCCCTGGTGGCCTCAGGAGAGGCCAGTCCCCATGCGAGTTGCTAGGGGGCCTCTCGGGATTGCTCTCCCGTCGATACCGGGGCCAAAAACCTTGTGTGGAGTCAGGGCCGGAACCGAGGATTCCTCTCAGTGGCTGACATGGATCTTTGGGTACTTCTGGAGTCTCGCCAGGGGAGTCAGGCCTCGTCTCAAGTGGGGGCATGCACGTGCGCTTTCCTTCAAGGCTGTAGCAGCAATGTCACGCTTCCCGTGGCGTGAATCAAACGATCTGTGGTTTTCCCTTGAGGCTTTCCCTCGAGGCTTTCCCACAGGGCTGTCCCACGTGCCACCGTGGTGTGAGTCGATCCTCGGCGTGAAAGATGAGCCAGTGCAGGGCAAAGAGGTTCCTCTGGAATGGACTGAGACATCTGGGGGACTCTTGGAATGGTGGTACGACCATGGAGTTCCTCTCGCCTTTCCTGTTGAGAGTGCCTCCTCTTGAGATGCGACGGGAACGCCGGGAATTCTTTCCCATTGAAAGCAGGGAAAGGATCCCTCATCTCGAGCTACGAGGGGGAAACGGGGCTCCTCTGGATGTGGGCGGGACCATTGTGCTTCCTCTCGAGTGGAGACGGGTATGGCGGTGAACTTCCTGAGTTGCAGCAAGGGTGTGAAAGACCCTTTCGAAGTTCCAGAGGTTAGGTGTCATTAGTCTCCAGACGCCTCATCGGAAATAGGCCTCATCTCGCCTGGAAGGGAGAACTTCCTGGATTTTCTCGAGTTGCGGCAGGTGTTTTCGAGTTACGACGGGGACCTCAGGGACCCGCCCTGGTGGCCTCAGGAGAGGCCAGTCCCCATGCGAGTTGCTAGGGGCCCTCTCGGGATTCCTCTCCCGTCGATACCGGGGCCAAAAACCTTGTGTGGAGTCAGGGCCGGAACCGAGGATTCCTCTCAGGGGCTGATATGGATCTTTGGGTACTTCTGTAGTCTCGCCAGGGGAGACAGGCCTCGTCTCGAGTGGGTGCATGCACGTGCACTTTCCTTCCAGGCTGTAGCAGCAATGTCACGCTTCCCGTCCCATGGATCAAAGGATCTGTGGTTTTCCATCGAGGCTTTCCCTCGAGGCTTTCCCACAGGGCTGTCCCACGTGCCACCGTGGTGTGAGTCGATCCTCGGCGTGAAAGATGAGCCAGTGCAGGGCAAAGAGTTTCCTCTGGAATGGACTGAGACATCTGGGGGACTCTTGGAATGGTGGTACGACCATGGAGTTCCTCTCGCCTTTGCTGTTGAGAGTGCCTCCTCTTGAGATGGGACGGGAATACCGGGAATTCTTTCCCGTTGAAAGCAGGGAAAGGATTCCTCATCTCGAGCTACGAGGGGTAAACGGGGCTCCTGTGGATGTGGGCGGGACCATCGTGCTTCCTCTCGAGTGGAGACGGGTATGGCGGTGAACTTCTTGAATTGCAGCAAGGGTGTGAAAGACCCTTTCGAAGTTCCAGAGGTTAGGTGTCATTAGTCTCCAGACGCCTCATCGGAAATAGGCCTCATCTCGCCTGGAAGGGAGAACTTCCTGGATTTTCTCGAGTTACGGCAGGTGTTCTCGAGTTACGACGGGGACCTCAGGGACCCGCCCTGGTGGCCTCAGGAGAGGCCAGTCCCCATGCGACTTGCTAGGGGGCCTCTCGGGATTCCTCTCCCGTCGATACCTGGGCCAAAAACCTTGTGTGGAGTCAGGGCCGGAACCGAGGATTCCTCTCAGGGGCTGACATGGATCTTTGGGTACTTCTGGAGTCTCCCCATGGGAGTCAGGCCTCGTCTCGAGTGGGGGCATGCACGTGCGCTTTCCTTCCAGGCTGTAGCAGCAATGTCACGCTTCCCGTGGCGTGGATCAAAGGATCTGTGGTTTTCCCTCGAGGCTTTCCCTCGAGGCTTTCCCACAGGGCTGTCCCACGTGCCACCGTGGTGTGAGTCGATCCTCGGCGTGAAAGATGAGCCAGTGCATGGCAAAGAGCTTACTCTGGAATGGACTGAGACATCTGGGGGACTCTTGGAATGGTGGTACGACCATGGAGTTCCTCTCGCCTTTCCTGTTGAGAGTGCCTCCGCTTGAGATGCGACGGGAACGCCGGGAATTCTTTCCCATTGAAAGCAGGGAAAGGATTCCTCATCTCGAGCTACGAGGGGGAAAGGGGGCTCCTCTGGATGTGGGCGGGACGATCGTGCTTCCTCTCGAGTGGAGACGGGTATGGCGGTGAACTTCTTGAGTTGCAGCAAGGGTGTGAAAGACCCTTTCGAAGTTCCAGAGTTTAGGTGTCATTAGTCTCCAGACGCCTCATCGGAAATAGGCCTCATCCTGCCTGGAAGGGAGAACTTCCTGGATTTTCTCGAGTTGCGGCAGGTGTTCTCGAGTTACGACGGGGAACTCAGGGACCCGCCCTGGTGGCCTCAGGAGAGGCCAGTCCCCATGCGAGTTGCTAGGGGGCCTCTCGGGATTCCTCTCCCGTCGATACCCGGGCCAAAAACCTTGTGTGGAGTCAGGGCCGGAACCGAGGATTCCTCTCACGGGCTGATATGGATCTTTGGGTACTTCTGGAGTCTCGCCAGGGGAGACAGGCCTCATCTCGAGTGGGGGCATGCACGTGCGCTTTCCTTCCAGGCTGTAGCAGCAATGTCACGCTTCCCATCGCGTGGATCAAAGGATCTGTGGTTTTCCCTCGAAGCTTTCCCTCGAGGCTTTCCCACAGGGCTGTCCCACGTGCCACCGTGGTGTGAGTCGATCCTCGGCGTGAAAGATGAACCAGTGCAGGGCAAAGAGGTTCCTCTGGAATGGACTGAGACATCTGGGGGACTCTTGGAATGGTGGTATGACCATGGAGTTCCTCTCGCCTTTCCTGTTGAGAGTGCCTCCTCTTGAGATGCGACGGGAACGCCGGGAATTCTTTCCCGTTGAAAGCAGGGAAAGGATCGCTCATCTCGAGCTAGGAGGGGGAAACGGGGCTCCTCTGGATGTGGGCGGGACCATCGTGCTTCCTCTCGAGTGGAGACGGGTATGGCGGTGAACTTCTTGAGTTGCAGCAAGGGTGTGAAAGACCCTTTCGAAGTTCCAGAGGTTAAGTGTCATTAGTCTCCAGACGCCTCATTGGAAATAGGCCTCATCTCGCCTGGAAGGGAGAACTTCCTGGATTTTCTCGAGTTGCGGCAGGTGTTCTCGAGTTACGACGGGGACCTCAGGGACCCGCCCTGGTGGCCTCAGGAGAGGCCAGTCCCCATGCGAGTTGCTAGGGGGCCTCTCGGGATTCCTCTCCCGTCGATACCGGGGCCAAAAACCTTGTGTGGAGTCAGGGCCGGAACCGAGGATTCCTCTCAGGGGCTGACATGGATCTGTGGGTACTTCTGGAGTCTCCCCATGGGAGTCAGGCCTCGTCTCGAGTGGGGGCATGCACGTGCGCTTTCCTTCCAGGCTGTAGCAGCAATGTCACGCTTCCCGTCGCGTGGATCAAAGGATCTGTGGTTTTCCCTCGAGGCTTTCCCTCGAGGCTTTCCCACAGGGCTGTCCCACGTGCCACCGTGGTGTGAGTCGATCCTCGGCGTGAAAGATGAGCCAGTGCAGGGCAAAGAGCTTCCTCTGGAATGGACTGAGACATCTGGGGGACTCTTGGAATGGTGGTACGACCATGGAGTTCCTCTCGCCTTTCCTGTTGAGAGTGCCTCCGCTTGAGATGCGACGGGAACGCCGGGAATTCTTTCCCATTGAAAGCAGGGAAAGGATTCCTCATCTCGAGCTACGAGGGGGAAAGGGGGCTCCTCTGGATGTGGGCGGGACGATCGTGCTTCCTCTCGAGTGGAGACGGGTATGGCGGTGAACTTCTTGAGTTGCAGCAAGGGTGTGAAAGACCCTTTCGAAGTTCCAGAGGTTAGGTGTCATTAGTCTCCAGACGCCTCATCGGAAATAGGCCTCATCTCGCCTGGAAGGGGGACTTCCTGGAATTTCTCGAGTTGTGGCAGGTGTTCTCGAGTTACGACGGGGACCTCAGGGACCCGCCCTGGTGGCCTCAGGAGAGGCCAGTCCCCATGCGACTTGCTAGGGGGCCTCTCGGGATTCCTCTCCCGTCGATACCGGGGCCAAAAACCTTGTGTGGAGTCAGGGCCGGAATCGAGGATTCCTCTCACGGGCTGACAGGGATCTTTGGGTTCTTCTGGAGTCTCCCCAGGGGAGTCAGGCCTCGTCTCGAGTCGGGGCATGCACGTGCACTTTCCTTCCAGGCTGTAGCAGCAATGTCACGCTTCCCGTGGCGTGGATCAAAGGATCTGTGGTTTTCCCTCGAGGCTTTCCCTCGAGGCTTTCCCACAGGGCTGTCCCACGTGCCACCGTGGTGTGAGTCGATCCTCGGCGTGAAAGATGAGCCAGTGCAGGGCAGAGAGCTTCCTCTGGAATGTACTGAGACATCTGGGGGACTCTTGGAATGGTGGTACGACCATGGAGTTCCTCTCGCCTTTCCTGTTGAGAGTGCCTCCGCTTGAGATGCGACGGGAACGCCGGGAACTCTTTCCCATTGAAAGCAGGGAAAGGATTCCTCATCTCGAGCTACGAGGGGGAAAGGGGGCTCCTCTGGATGTGGGCGGGACGATCGTGTTTCCTCTCGAGTGGAGACGGGTATGGCGGTGAACTTCTTGAGTTGCAGCAAGGGTGTGAAAGACCCTTTCGAAGTTCCAGAGGTTAGGTGTCATTAGTCTCCAGACGCCTCATCGGAAATAGGCCTCATCCTGCCTGGAAGGGAGAACTTCCTGGATTTTCTCGAGTTGCGGCAGGTGTTCTCGACTTACAACTGGGACCTCAGGGACCCGCCCTGGTGGCCTCAGGAGAGGCCAGTCCCCATGCGAGTTGCTAGGGGGCCTCTCGGGATTCCTCTCCCGTCGATACCCGGGCCAAAAACCTTGTGTGGAGTCAGGGCCGGAACCGAGGATTCCTCTCACGGGCTGATATGGATCTTTGGGTACTTCTGGAGTCTCGCCACGGGAGACAGGACCCATCTCGAGTGGGGGCATGCACGTGCGCTTTCCTTCCAGGCTGTAGCAGCAATGTCACGCTTCCCATCGCGTGGATCAAAGGATCTGTGGTTTTCCCTCGAGGCTTTCCCTCGAGGCTTTCCCACAGGACTGTCCCACGTGCCACCGTGGTGTGAGTCGATCCTCGGAGTGAAAGATGAGCCAGTGCAGGGCAAAGAGGTTCCTCTGGAATGGACTGAGACATCTGGGGGACTCTTGGAATGGTGGTACGACCATGGAGTTCCTCTCGCCTTTCCTGTTGAGAGTGCCTCCTCTTGAGATGCGACGGGAACGCCGGGAATTCTTTCCCGTTGAAAGCAGGGAAAGGATCCCTCATCTCGAGCTACGAGGGGGAAACGGGGCTCCTCTGGATGTGGGCGGGACCATCGTGCTTCCTCTAGAGTGGAGACCGGTATGGCGGTGAACTTCTTGAGTTGCAGCAAGGGTGTGAAAGACCCTTTCGAAGTTCCAGAGGTTAGGTGTCATTAGTCTCCAGACGCCTCATCGGAAATAGGCCTCATCTCGCCTGGAAGGGAGAACTTCCTGGATTTTCTCGAGTTGCGGCAGGTGTTCTCGAGTTACGACGGGGACCTCAGGGACCCGCCCTGGTGGCCTCAGGAGAGGCCAGTCCCCATGCGAGTTGCTAGGGGGCCTCTCGGGATTCCTCTCCCGTCGATACCGGGGCCAAAAACCTTGTGTGGAGTCAGGGCCGGAACCGAGGATTCCTCTCAGTGGCTGACATGGATCTTTGGGTACTTCTGGAGTCTCCCCAGGGGAGTCAGGCCTCGTCTCGAGTGGGGGCATGCACGTGCGCTTTCCTTCAAGGCTGTAGCAGCAATGTCACGCTTCCCGTGGCGTGAATCAAACGATCTGTGGTTTTCCCTCGAGGCTTTCCCTCGAGGCTTTCCCACAGGGTTGTCCCACGTGCCACCGTGGTGTGAGTCGATCCTAGGCGTGAAAGATGAGCCAGTGTAGGGCAAAGAGCTTCCTCTGGAATGGACTGAGACATCTGGGGGACTCTTGGAATGGTGGTACGACCATGGAGTTCCTCTCGCCTTTCCTGTTGAGAGTGCCTCCTCTTGAGATGCGACGGGAACGCCGGGAATTCTTTCCCGTTGAAAGCAGGGAAAGGATCCCTCATCTCGAGCTACGAGGGGGAAACGGGGCTCCTCTGGATGTGGGCGGGACTATCGTGCTTCCTCTCGAGTGGAGACGGGTATGGCGGTGAACTTCTTGAGTTGCAGCAAGGGTGTGAAAGACCCTTTCGAAGTTCCAGAGGTTAGGTGTCATTAGTCTCCAGACGCCTCATCGGAAATAGGCCTCATCTCGCCTGGAAGGGAGAACTTCCTGGATTTTCTCGAGTTGCGGCAGGTGTTCTCGAGTTACGACGGGGACCTCAGGGACCCGCCCTGGTGGCCTCAGGAGAGGCCAGTCCCCATGCGAGTTGCTAGGGGGCCTCTCGGGATTCCTCTCCCGTCGATACCGGGGCCAAAAACCTTGTGTGGAGTCAGGGCCGGAACCAAGGATTCCTCTCCGGGGCTGACATGGATCTTTGGGTCCTTCTGGAGTCTCCCCATGGGAGTCAGGCCTCGTGTCGAGTGGGGGCATGCACGTGCGCTTTCCTTCCAGGCTGTAGCAGCAATGTCACGCTTCCCATCGCGTGGATCAAGGGATCTGTGGTTTTCCCTCGAGGCTTTCCCTCGAGGCTTTCCCACAGGGCTGTCCCACGTGCCACCGTGGTGTGAGTCGATCCTCGGAGTGAAAGATGAGCCAGTGCAGGGCAAAGAGGTTCCTCTGGAATGGACTGAGACATCTGGGGGACTCTTGGAATGGTGGTAAGACCATGGAGTTCCTCTCGCCTTTCCTGTTGAGAGTGCCTCCTCTTGAGATGCGACGGGAACTTCGGGAATTCTTTCCCGTTGAAAGCAGGGAAAGGATCGCTCATCTCGAGCTAGGAGGGGGAAACGGGGCTCCTCTGGATGTGGGCGGGACCATCGTGCTTCCTCTAGAGTGGAGACGGGTATGGTGGTGAACTTCTTGAGTTGCAGCAAGGGTGTGAAAGACCCTTTCGAAGTTCCAGAGTTTAGGTGTCATTAGTCTCCAGACGCCTCATCGGAAATAGGCCTCATCTCGCCTGGAAGGGAGAACTTCCTGGATTATCTCGAGTTGCGGCAGGTGTTCTCGAGTTACGACGGGGACCTCAGGGACCCGCCCTGGTGGCCTCAGGAGAGGCCAGTCCCCATGCGAGTTGCTAGGGGGCCTCTCGGGATTCCTCTCCCGTCGATACCGGGGCCACAAACCTTGTGTGGAGTCAGGGCCGGAACCGAGGAATCCTCTCAGGGGCTGACATGAATCTTTGGGTACTTCTGGAGTCTCCCCATGGGAGTCAGGCCTCGTCTCGAGTGGGGGCATGCACGTGCGCTTTCCTTCCAGGCTGTAGCAGCAATGTCACGCTTCCCGTGGCGTGGATCAAAGGATCTGTGGTTTTCCCTCGAGGCTTTCCCTCGAGGCTTTCCCACAGGGCTGTCCCACGTGCCACCGTGGTGTGAGTCGATCCTCGGCGTGAAAGATGAGCCAGTGCAGGGCAAAGAGCTTCCTCTGGAATGGACTGAGACATCTGGGGGACTCTTGGAATGGTGGTACGACCATGGAGTTCCTCTCGCCTTTCCTGTTGAGAGTGCCTCCGCTTGAGATGCGACGGGAACGCCGGGAATTCTTTCCCATTGAAAGCAGGGAAAGGATTCCTCATCTCGAGCTACGAGGGGGAAAGGGGGCTCCTCTGGATGTGGGCGGGACGATCGTGCTTCCTCTCGAGTGGAGACGGGTATGGCGGTGAACTTCTTGAGTTGCAGCAAGGGTGTGAAAGACCCTTTCGAAGTTCCAGAGGTTAGGTGTCATTAGTCTCCAGACGCCTCATCGGAAATAGGCCTCATCTCGCCTGGAAGGGGGAACTTCCTGGAATTTCTCGAGTTGTGGCAGGTGTTCTCGAGTTACGACGGGGACCTCAGGGACCCGCCCTGGTGGCCTCAGGAGAGGCCAGTCCCCATGCGACTTGCTAGGGGGCCTCTCGGTATTCCTCTCCCGTCGATACCGGGGCCAAAAACCTTGTGTGGAGTCAGGGCCGGAACCGAGGATTCCTCTCACGGGCTGACAGGGATCTTTGGGTTCTTCTGGAGTCTCCCCAGGGGAGTCAGGCCTCGTCTCGAGTCGGGGCATGCACGTGCACTTTCCTTCCAGGCTGTAGCAGCAATGTCACGCTTCCCGTGGCGTGGATCAAAGGATCTGTGGTTTTCCCTCGAGGCTTTCCCTCGAGGCTTTCCCACAGGGCTGTCCCACGTGCCACCGTGGTGTGAGTCGATCCTCGGCGTGAAAGATGAGCCAGTGCAGGGCAAAGAGCTTCCTCTGGAATGTACTGAGACATCTGGGGGACTCTTGGAATGGTGGTACGACCATGGAGTTCCTCTCGCCTTTCCTGTTGAGAGTGCCTCCGCTTGAGATGCGACGGGAACGCCGGGAACTCTTTCCCATTGAAAGCAGGGAAAGGATTCCTCATCTCGAGCTACGAGGGGGAAAGGGGGCTCCTCTGGATGTGGGCGGGACGATCGTGTTTCCTCTCGAGTGGAGACGGGTATGGCGGTGAACTTCTTGAGTTGCAGCAAGGGTGTGAAAGACCCTTTCGAAGTTCCAGAGGTTAGGTGTCATTAGTCTCCAGACGCCTCATCGGAAATAGGCCTCATCCTGCCTGGAAGGGAGAACTTCCTGGATTTTCTCGAGTTGCCGCAGGTGTTCTCGAGTTACGACGGGGACCTCAGGGACCCGCCCTGGTGGCCTCAGGAGAGGCCAGTCCCCATGCGAGTTGCTAGGGGGCCTCTCGGGATTCCTCTCCCGTCGATACCCGGGCCAAAAACCTTGTGTGAAGTCAGGGCCGGAACCGAGGATTCCTCTCACGGGCTAATATGGATCTTTGGGTACTTCTGGAGTCTCGCCAGGGGAGACAGGACCCATCTCGAGTGGGGGCATGCACGTGCGCTTTCCTTCCAGGCTGTAGCAGCAATGTCACGCTTCCCATCGCGTGGATCAAAGGATCTGTGGTTTTCCCTCGATGCTTTCCCTTGAGGCTTTCCCACAGGGCTGTCCCACGTGCCACCGTGGTGTGAGTCGATCCTCGGAGTGAAAGATGAGCCAGTGCAGGGCAAAGAGCTTCCTCTGGAATGGACTGAGACATCTGGGGGACTCTTGGAATGGTGGTACGACCATGGAGTTCCTCTCGCCTTTCCTGTTGAGAGTGCCTCCTCTTGAGATGCGACGGGAACGCCGGGAATTCTTTCCCGTTGAAAGCAGGGAAAGGATCGCTCATCTCGAGCTAGGAGGGGGAAACGGGGCTCCTCTGGATGTGGGCGGGACCATCGTGCTTCCTCTCGAGTGGAGACGGGTATGGCGGTGAACTTCTTGAGTTGCAGCAAGGGTGTGAAAGACCCTTTCGAAGTTCCAGAGGTTAGGTGTCATTAGTCTCCAGACGCCTCATCGGAAATAGGCCTCATCTCGCCTGGAAGGGAAAACTTCCTGGATTTTCTCGAGTTGCGGCAGGTGTTCTCGAGTTACGACGGGGACCTCAGGGACCCGCCCTGGTGGCCTCAGGAGAGGCCAGTCCCTATGCGAGTTGCTAGGGGGCCTCTCGGGATTCCTCTCCCGTCGATAACGGAGCCAAAAACCTTGTGTGGAGTCAGGGCCGGAACCGAGGATTCCTCTCAGGGGCTGACATGGATCTGTGGGTACTTCTGGAGTCTCCCCATGTTAGTCAGGCCTCGTCTCGAGTGGGGGCATGCACGTGCCCTTTCCTTCCAGGCTGTAGCAGCAATGTCACGCTTCCCGTGGCGTGGATCAAAGGATCTGTGGTTTTCCCTCGAGGCTTTCCCTCGAGGCTTTCCCACAGGGCTGTCCCACGTGCCACCGTGGTGTGAGTCGATCCTCGGCGTGAAAGATGAGCCAGTGCAGGGCAAAGAGGTTCCTCTGGAATGGACTGAGATATCTGGGGGACTCTTGGAATGGTGGTACGACCATGGAGTTCCTCTCGCCTTTCCTGTTGAGAGTGCCTCCGCTTGAGATGCGATGGGAACGCCGGGAATTCTTTCCCATTGAAAGCAGGGAAAGAATTCCTCATCTCGAGCTACGAGGGGGAAAGGGGTCTTCTCTGGATGTGGGCGGAACGATCGTGCTTCCTCTCGAGTGGAGACGGGTATGGCGGTGAACTTCTTGAGTTGCAGCAAGGGTGTGAAAGACCCTTTCGAAGTTCCAGAGGTTAGGTGTCATTAGTCTCCAGACGCCTCATCGGAAATAGGCCTCATCTCGCCTGGAAGGGGGAACTTCCTGGAATATCTCGAGTTGCGGCAGGTGTTCTCGAGTTACGACGGGGACCTCAGTGACCCGCCCTGGTGGCCTCAGGAGAGGCCAGTCCCCATGCGAGTTGCTAGGGGGCCTCTCGGGATTCCTCTCCCGTCGATACCGGGGCCAAAAACCTTGTGTGGAGTCAGGGCCATAACCGAGGATTCCTCTCAGGGGCTGACATGGATCTTTGGGTACTTCTGGAGTCTCCCCAGGGGAGTCAGGCCTCGTCTCGAGTCGGGGCATGCACGTGCACTTTCCTTCCAGGCTGTAGCAGCAATGTCACGCTTGCCGTGGCGTGGATCAAAGGATCTGTGGTTTTCCCTCGAGGCTTTCCCTCGAGGCTTTCCCACAGGGCTGTCCCACGTGCCACCGTGGTGTGAGTCGATCCTCGGCGTGAAAGATGAGCCAGTGCAGGGCAAAGAGCTTCCTCTGGAATGGACTGAGACATCTGGGGGACTCTTGGAATGGTGGTACGACCATGGAGTTCCTCTCGCCTTTCCTGTTGAGAGTGCCTCCGCTTGAGATGCGACGGGAACGCCGGGAACTCTTTCCCATTGAAAGCAGGGAAAGGATTCCTCATCTCGAGCTACGAGGGGGAAAGGGGGCTCCTCTGGATGTGGGCGGCACGATCGTGTTTCCTCTCGAGTGGAGACGGGTATGGCGGTGAACTTCTTGAGTTGCAGCAAGGTTGTGAAAGACCCTTTCAAAGTTCCAGAGGTTAGGTGTCATTAGTCTCCAGACGCCTCATCGGAAATAGGCCTCATCCCGCCTGGAAGGGAGAACTTCCTGGATTTTCTCGAGTTGCGGCAGGTGTTCTCGAGTTACGACGGGGACCTCAGGGACCCGCCCTGGTGGCCTCAGGAGAGGCCAGTCCCCATGCGAGTTGCTAGGGGGCCTCTCGGGATTCCTCTCCCGTCGATACCCGGGCCAAAAAAATTGTGTGGAGTCAGGGCCGGAACCGAGGATTCCTCTCACGGGCTGATATGGATCTTTGGGTACTTCTGGAGTCTTGCCAGGGGAGACAGGACCCATCTCGAGTGGGGGCATGCACGTGCGCTTTCCTTCCAGGCTGTAGCAGCAATGTCACGCTTCCCATCGCGTGGATCAAAGTATCTGTGGTTTTCCCACAGGGCTCTCCCACGTGCCACCGTGGTGTGAGTCGATCCTCGGCGTGAAAGATGAGCCAGTGCAGGGCAAAGAGGTTCCTCTGGAATGGACTGAGACAGCTGGGGGACTCTTGGAATGGTGGTACAACCATGGAGTTCCTCTCGCCTTTCCTGTTGAGAGTGCCTCCTCTTGAGATGCGACGGGAACGCCGGGAATTCTTTCCCGTTGAAAGCAGGGAAAGGATTCCTCATCTCGAGCTACGAGGGGGAAAGGGGGCTCCGCTGGATGTGGGAGGGACCATCGTGCTTCCTCTAGAGTGGAGACGGGTATGGCGGTGAACTTCTTGAGTTGCAGCAAGGGTGTGAAAGACCCTTTCGAAGTTCCAGAGGTTAGGTGTCATTAGTCTCCAGACGCCTCATCGGAAATAGGCCTCATCTCGCCTGGAAGGGAGAACTTCCTGGATTTTCTCGAGTTGCGGCAGGTGTTCTCGAGTTACGACGGGGACCTCAGGGACCGGCCCTGGTGGCCTCAGGAGAGGCCAGTCCCCATGCGAGTTGCTAGGGGGCCTCTCGGGATTCCTCTCCCGTCGATACCCGGGCCAAAAACCTTGTGTGGAGTCAGGGCCGGAACCGAGGATTCCTCTCAGTGGCTGACATGGATCTTTGGGTACTTCTGGAGTCTCCTCAGGGGAGTCAGGCCTCGTCTCGAGTGGGGGCATGCACGTGCGCTTTCCTTCAAGGCTGTAGCAGCAATGTCACGCTTCCCGTGGCATGAATCAAACGATCTGTGGTTTTCCCTCGAGGCTTTCCCTCGAGGCTTTCCCACAGGGCTGTCCCACGTGCCACCGTGGTGTGAGTCGATCCTCGGCGTGAAAGATGAGCCAGTGTAGGGCAAAGAGCTTCCTCTGGAATGGACTGAGACATCTGGGGGACTCTTGGAATGGTGGTACGACCATGGAGTTCCTCTCGCCTTTCCTGTTGAGAGTGCCTCCTCTTGAGATGCGACGGGAACGCCGGGAATTCTTTCCCGTTGAAAGCAGGGAAAGGATCCCTCATCTCGAGCTGCGAGGGGGAAACGGGGCTCCTCTGGATGTGGGCGGGACTATCGTGCTTCCTCTCGAGTGGAGACGGGTATGGCGGTGAACTTCTTGAGTTGCAGCAAGGGTGTGAAAGACCCTTTCGAAGTTCCAGAGGTTAGGTGTCATTAGTCTCCAGACGCCTCATCGGAAATAGGCCTTATCTCGCCTGGAAGGGAGAACTTCCTGGATTTTCTCGAGTTGCGGCAGGTGTTCTCGAGTTACGACGGGGACCTCAACTACCCGCCCTGGTGTCCTCAGGAGAGGCCAGTCCCCATGCGAGTTGCTAGGGGGCCTCTCGGGATTCCTCTCCCGTCGATACCGGGGCCAAAAAACTTGTGTGGAGTCAGGGCCGGAACCGAGGAATCCTCTCAGGGGCTGACATGAATCTTTGGGTACTTCTGTAGTCTCCCCATGGGAGTCAGGCCTCGTCTCGAGTGGGGGCATGCACGTGCGCTTTCCTTCCAGGCTGTAGCAGCAATGTAACGCTTCCCGTGGCGTGGATCAAAGGATCTGTGTTTTTCCCTCGAGGCTTTCCCTCGAGGCTTTCCCACAGGGCTGTCCCACGTGCCACCGTGGTGTGAGTCGATCCTCGACGTGAAAGATGAGCCAGTGCAGGGCAAAGAGCTTCCTCTGGAATGGAATGAGACATCTGGGGGACTCTTGGAATGGTGGTACGACCATGGAGTTCCTCTCGCCTTTCCTTTGAGACTGCCTCCTCTTGAGATGCGACGGGAACGCCGGGAATTCTTTCCCGTTGAAAGCAGGGAAAGAATCCCTCATCTCGAGCTGCGAGGGGGAAACGGGGCTCCTCTGGATGTGGGCGGGACCATCGTGCTTCCTCTCGAGTGGAGACGGGTATGGCGGTGAACTTCTTGAGCTGCAGCAAGGGTGTGAAAGACCCTTTCGAAGTTCCAGAGGTTAGGTGTCATTAGTCTCCAGACGCCTCATCGGAAATAGGCCTCATCTCGCCTGGAAGGGAGAACTTCCTGGATTTTCTCGAGTTGCGGCAGGTGTTCTCGAGTTACGACGGGGACCTCAGGGACCCGCCCTGGTGGCCTCAGGAGAGGCCAGTCCCCATGCGAGTTGCTAGGGGCCCTCTCGGGATTTCTCTCCCGTCGATACTGGGGCCAAAAACCTTGTGTGGTGTCAGGGCCGGAACCGAGGATTTCTCTCAGGGGCTGACATGGATCTTTGGGTACTTCTGGAGTCTCCCCAGGGGAGTCAGGCCTTGTCTCGAGTCGGGGCATGCACGTGCGCTTTCCTTCCAGGCTGTAGCAGCAATGTCACGCTTCCCGTCGCGTGGATCAAAGGATCTGTGGTTTTCCCTCGAGGCTTTCCCTCGAGGCTTTCCCACAGGGCTGTCCCACGTGCCACCGTGGTGTGAGTCGATCCTCGGCGTGAAAGATGAGCCAGTGTAGGGCAAAGAGCTTCCTCTGGAATGGACTGAGACATCTGGGGGACTCTTGGAATGGTGGTACGACCATGGAGTTCCTCTCGCCTTTCCTGTTGAGAGTGCCTCCGCTTGAGATGCGACGGGAACGCCGGGAATTCTTTCCCATTGAAAGCAGGGAAAGGATTCCTCATCTCGAGCTACGAGGGGGAAAGGGGGATCCTCTGGATGTGGGCGGGACGATCGTGCTTCCTCTCGAGTGGAGACGGGTATGGCGGTGAACTTCTTGAGTTGCAGCAAGGGTGTGAAAGACCCTTTCGAAGTTCCAGAGGTTAGGTGTCATTAGTCTCCAGACGCCTCATCGGATATAGGCCTCATCTCGCCTGGAAGGGAGAACTTCCTGGATTTTCTCGAGTTGCGGCAGGTGTTCTCGAGTTACGACGGGGACCTCAGGGACCCGCCCTGGTGGCCTCAGGAGAGGCCAGTCCCCATGCGAGTTGCTAGGGGGCCTCTCGGGATTCCTCTCCCGTCGATACCCGGGCCAAAAACCTTGTGTGGAGTCAGGGCCGGAACCGAGGATTCCTCTCACTGGCTGATATGGATCTTTGGGTACTTCTGGAGTCTCGCCAGGGGAGACAGGCCTCATCTCGAGTGGGGGCATGCACGTGCGCTTTCCTTCCAGGCTGTAGCAGCAATGTCACGCTTCCCATCGCGTGGATCAAAGGATCTGTGGTTTTCCCTCGAGGCTTTCCCTCGAGGCTTTCCCACAGGGCTGTCCCACGTGCCACCGTGGTGTGAGTCGATCCTCGGCGTGAAAGATGAGCCAGTGCAGGGCAAAGAGGTTCCTCTGGAATGGACTGAGACATCTGGGGGACTCTTGGAATGGTGGTACGACCATGGAGTTCCTCTCGCCTTTCCTGTTGAGAGTGCCTCCTCTTGAGATGCGACGGGAACGCCGGGAATTCTTTCCAATTGAAAGCAGGGAAAGGATCGCTCATCTCGAGCTAGGAGGGGGAAACGGGGCTCCTCTGGATGTGGGCGGGACCATCGTGCTTCCTCTCGAGTGGAGACGGGTATGGCGGTGAACTTCTTGAGTTGCAGCAAGGGTGTGAAAGACCCTTTCGAAGTTCCAGAGGTTAGGTGTCATTAGTCTCCAGACGCCTCATCGGAAATAGGCCTAATCTCGCCAGGAAGGGAGAACTTCCTGGATTTTCTCGAGTTGCGGCAGGTGTTCTCGAGTTACGACGGGGACCTCAGGGACCCGCCCTGGTGGCCTCAGGAGAGGCCAGTCCCCATGCGAGTTGCTAGGGGGCCTCTCGGGATTCCTCTCCCATTGATACCGGGGCCAAAAACCTTGTGTGGAGTCAGGGCCGGAACCGAGGATTCCTCTCAGTGGCTGACATGGATCTTTGGGTACTTCTGGAGTCTCCCCAGGGGAGTCAGGCCTCGTCTCGAGTGGGGGCATGCACGTGCGCTTTCCTTCAAGGCTGTAGCAGCAATGTCACGCTTCCCGTGGCGTGAATCAAAGGATCTGTGGTTTTCCCTCGAGGCTTTCCCTCGAGGATTTCCCACAGGGCTGTCCCACGTGCCACCGTGGTGTGAGTCGATCCTCGGCGTGAAAGATGAGCCAGTGCAGGGAAAGAGGTTCCTCTTGAATGGACTGAGACATCTGGGGGACTCTTGGAATGGTGGTAAGACCATGGAGTTCCTCTCGCCTTTCCTGTTGAGAGTGCCTCCTCTTGAGATGCGAAGGGAATGCCGGGAATTCTTTCCCGTTGAAAGCAGGGAAAGAATCCCTCATCTCGAGCTGCGAGGGGGAAACGGGGCTCCTCTGGATGTGGGTGGGACCATCGTGCTTCCTCTCGAGTGGAGACGGGTATGGCGGTGAACTTCTTGAGTTGCAGCAAGGGTGTGAAAGACCCTTTCGAAGTTCCAGAGGTTAGGTGTCATTAGTCTCCAGACGCCTCATCGGAAATAGGCCTCATCTCGCCTGGAAGGGAGAACTTCCTGGATTTTCTCGAGTTGCGGCAGGTGTTCTCGAGTTACGACGGGGACCTCAGGGACCCACCCTGGTGGCCTCAGGAGAGGCCAGTCCCCATGCGAGTTGCTAGGGGCCCTCTCGGGATTCCTCTCCCGTCGATACTGGGGCCAAAAACCTTGTGTGGTGTCAGGGCCGGAACCGAGGATTTCTCTCAGGGGCTGACATGGATCTTTGGGTACTTCTGGAGTCTCCCCAGGGGAGTCAGGCCTTGTCTCGATTCGGGGCATGCACGTGCGCTTTCCTTCCAGGCTGTAGCAGCAATGTCACGCTTCCCGTCGCGTGGATCAAAGGATCTGTGGTTTTCCCTCGAGGCTTTCCCTCGAGGCTTTCCCACAGGGCTGTCCCACGTGC
Source organism: Capricornis sumatraensis (assembly GCF_032405125.1). Lineage (NCBI taxonomy): Eukaryota > Metazoa > Chordata > Mammalia > Artiodactyla > Bovidae > Capricornis > Capricornis sumatraensis. The sequence continues at coordinate 7,997,867 of NW_027184612.1, forward strand.
CACCGTGGTGTGAGTCGATAATCGGCGTGAAAGATGAGCCAGTGTAGGGCAAAGAGCTTCCTCTGGAATGGACTGAGACATCTGGGGGACTCTTGGAATGGTGGTACGACCATGGAGTTCCTCTCTCCTTTCCTGTTGAGAGTGCCTCCTCTTGAGATGCGACGGGAACGCCGGGAATACTTTCCCGTTGAAAGCAGGGAAAGGATCCCTCATCTCGAGCTACGAGGGGGAAACGGGGCTCCTCTGGATGTGGGCGGGACTATCGTGCTTCCTCTCGAGTGGAGACGGGTATGGCGGTGAACTTCTTGAGTTGCAGCAATTGTGTGAAAGACCCTTTCGAAGTTCCAGAGGTTAGGTGTCATTAGTCTCCAGACGCCTCATCGGAAATAGGCCTCATCTCGCCTGGAAGGGAGAACTTCCTGGATTTTCTCGAGTTGCGGCAGGTGTTCTCGAGTTACGACGGGGACCTCAGGGACCCGCCCTGGTGGCCTCAGGAGAGGCCAGTCCCCATGCGAGTTGCTAGGGGGCCTCTCGGGATTCCTCTCCCATCGATACCGGGGCCAAAAACCTTGTGTGGAGTCAGGGCCGGAACCGAGGATTCCTCTCAGTGGCTGACATGGATCTTTGGGTACTTCTGGAGTCTCCCCAGGGGAGTCAGGCCTCGTCTCGAGTGGGGGCATGCACGTGCGCTTTCCTTCAAGGCTGTAGCAGCAATGTCACGCTTCCCGTGGCGTGAATCAAAGGATCTGTGGTTTTCCCTCGAGGCTTTCCCTCGAGGCTTTCCCACAGGGCTGTCCCACGTGCCACCGTGGTGTGAGTCGATCCTCGGCGTGAAAGATGAGCCAGTGCAGGGAAAGAGGTTCCTCTTGAATGGACTGAGACATCTGGGGGACTCTTGGAATGGTGGTAAGACCATGGAGTTCCTCTCGCCTTTCCTGTTGAGAGTGCCTCCGCTTGAGATGCGACGGGAACGCCGGGAATTCTGTCCCATTGAAAGCAGGGAAAGGATTCCTCATCTCGAGCTACGAGGGGGAAAGGGGGATCCTCTGGATGTGGGCGGGACGATCGTGCTTCCTCTCGAGTGGAGACGGGTATGGCGGTGAACTTCTTGAGTTGCAGCAAGGGTGTGAAAGACCCTTTCGAAGTTCCAGAGGTTAGGTGTCATTAGTCTCCAGACGCCTCATCGGATATAGGCCTCATCTCGCCTGGAAGGGAGAACTTCCTGGATTTTCTCGAGTTGCGGCAGGTGTTCTCGAGTTACGACGGGGACCTCAGGGACCCGCCCTGGTGGCCTCAGGAGAGGCCAGTCCCCATGCGAGTTGCTAGGGGGCCTCTCGGGATTCCTCTCCCGTCGATACCCGGGCCAAAAACCTTGTGTGGAGTCAGGGCCGGAACCGAGGATTCCTCTCACGGGCTGATATGGATCTTTGGGTACTTCTGGAGTCTCGCCAGGGGAGACAGGCCTCATCTCGAGTGGGGGCATGCACGTGCGCTTTCCTTCCAGGCTGTAGCAGCAATGTCACTCTTCCCATCGCGTGGATCAAAGGATCTGTGGTTTTCCCTCGAGGCTTTCCCTCGAGGCTTTCCCACAGGGCTGTCCCACGTGCCACCGTGGTGTGAGTCGATCCTCGGCGTGAAAGATGAGCCAGTGCAGGGCAAAGAGGTTCCTCTGGAATGGACTGAGACATCTGGGGGACTCTTGGAATGGTGGTACGACCATGGAGTTCCTCTCGCCTTTCCTGTTGAGAGTGCCTCCTTTTGAGATGCGACGGGAACGCCGGGAATTCTTTCTCGTTGAAAGCAGGGAAAGGATCGCTCATCTCGAGCTAGGAGGGGGAAACGGGGCTCCTCTGGATGTGGGCGGGACGATCGTGCTTCCTCTCGAGTGGAGACGGGTATGGCGGTGAACTTCTTGAGTTGCAGCAAGGGTGTGAAAGACCCTTTCGAAGTTCCAGAGTTTAGGTGTCATTAGTCTCCAGACGCCTCATCGGAAATAGGACTCATCTCGCCTGGAAGGGAGAACTTCCTGGATTTTCTCGAGTTGCGGCAGGTGTTCTCGAGTTACGACGGGGACCTCAGGGACCCGCCCTGGTGGCCTCAGGAGAGGCCAGTCCCCATGCGAGTTGCTAGGGGGCCTCTCGGGATTCCTCTCCCGTCGATACCGGGGCCAAAATCCTTGTGTGGAGTCAGGGCCGGAAACGAGGATTCCTCTCAGGGGCTGACATGGATCTTTGGGTACTTCTGGAGTCTCCCCAGGGGAGTCAGGCCTCGGCTCGACTGGGGCCATGCACGTGCGCTTTCCTTCCAGGCTGCAGCAGCAATGTCACGCTTCCCATCGCGTGGATCAAAGGATCTGTGGTTTTCCCTCGAGGCTTTCCCTCGAGTCTTTCCCACAGGGCTGTCCCACGTGCCACCGTGGTGTGAGTCGATCCTCGGCGTGAAAGATGAGCCAGTGCAGGGCAAAGAGGTTCCTCTGGAATGGACTGAGACATCTGGGGGACTCTTGGAATGGTGGTACGACCATGGAGTTCCTCTCGCTTTTTCTGTTGAGAGTGCCTCCTCTTGAGAAGCGACGGGAACGCCTGGAATTCTTTCCCGTTGAAAGCAGGGAAAGGATCGCTCATCTCGAGCTACGAGGGGGAAACGGGGCTCCTCTGGATGTGGGCGGGACCATCGTGCTTCCTCTAGAGTGGAGACGGGTATGGCGGTGAACATCTTGAGTTGCAGCAAGGGTGTGAAAGACCCTTTCGAAGTTCCAGAGTTCAGGTGTCATTAGTCTCCAGACGCCTCATCGGAAATAGGCCTCATCTCGCCTGGAAGGGAGAACTTCCTGGATTTTCTCGAGTTGCGGCAGGTGTTCTCGAGTTACGACGGGGACCTCAGGGACCCGCCCTGGTGGCCTCAGGAGAGGCCAGTCCCCATGCGAGTTGCTAGGGGGCCTCTCGGGATTACTCTCCCGTCGATACCGGGGCCAAAAACCTTTTGTGGAGTCAGGGCCGGAACCGAGGATTCCTCTCAGGGGCTGACATGGATCTTTGGGTACTTCTGGAGTCTCCCCAGGGGAGTCAGGCCTCGTCTCGTGTCGGGGCATGCACGTGCACTTTCCTTCCAGGCTGTAGCAGCAATGTCACGCTTCCCGTGGCGTGGATCAAAGGATCTGTGGTTTTCCCTCGAGGCTTTCCCTCGAGGCTTTCCCACAGGGCTGTCCCACGTGCCACCGTGGTGTGAGTCGATCCTCGGCGTGAAAGATGAGCCAGTGCAGGGCAAAGAGGTTCCTCTGGAATGGACTGAGACATCTGGGGGACTCTTGGAATGGTGGTACGACCATGGAGTTCCTCTCGCCTTTCCTGTTGAGAGTGCCTCCTTTTGAGATGCGACGGGAACGCCGGGAATTCTTTCCCGTTGAAAGCAGGGAAAGGATCGCTCATCTCGAGCTAGGAGGGGGAAACGGGGCTCCTCTGGATGTGGGCGGGACGATCGTGCTTCCTCTCGAGTGGAGACGGGTATGGCGGTGAACTTCTTGAATTTCAGTAAGGGTGTGAAAGACCCTTTCGAAATTCCAGAGTTTAGGTGTCATTAGTCTCCAGACGCCTCATCGGAAATAGGCCTCATCTCGCCTGGAAGGGAGAACTTCCTGGATTTTCTCGAGTTGCGGCAGGTGTTCTCGAGTTACGACGGGGACCTCAGGGACCCGCCCTGGTGGCCTCAGGAGAGGCCAGTCCCCATGCGAGTTCCTAGGGGGCCTCTCGGGATTCCTCTCCCGTCGATACCGGGGCCAAAAACCTTGTGTGGAGTCACGGCCGGAACCGAGAATTCCTCTCAGTGGCTGACATGGATCTTTGGGTACTTCTGGAGTCTCCCCAGGGGAGTCAGGCCTTGTCTCGATTCGGGGCATGCACGTGCGCTTTCCTTCAAGGCTGTAGCAGCAATGTCACGCTTCCCGTGGCGTGAATCAAAGGATCTGTGGTTTTCCCTCGAGGCTTTCCCTCGAGGCTTTCCCACAGGGCTGTCCCACGTGCCACCGTGGTGTGAGTCGATCCTCGGCGTGAAAGATGAGCCAGTGCAGGGAAAGAGGTTCCTCTTGAATGGACTGAGACATCTGGGGGACTCTTGGAATGGTGGTAAGACCATGGAGTTCCTCTCGCCTTTCCTGTTGAGAGTGCCTCCTCTTGAGATGCGAAGGGAACGCCGGGAATTCTTTCCCGTTGAAAGCAGGGAAAGAATCCCTCATCTCGAGCTACGAGGGGGAAACGGGGCTCCTCTGGATGTGGGCGGGACCATCGTGCTTCCTCTCGAGTGGAGACGGGTATGGCGGTGAACTTCTTGAGTTGCAGCAAGGGTGTGAAAGACCCTTTCGAAGTTCCAGAGGTTAGGTGTCATTAGTCTCCAGACGCCTCATCGGAAATAGGCCTCATCTCGCCTGGAAGGGAGAACTTCCTGGATTTTCTCGAGTTGCGGCAGGTGTTCTCGAGTTACGACGGGGACCTCAGGGACCCGCCCTGGTGGCCTCAGGAGAGGCCAGTCCCCATGCGAGTTGCTAGGGGGCCTCTCGGGATTCCTCTCCCGTCGATACCGGGGCCAAAAACCTTGTGTGGAGTCAGGGCCGGAACCGAGGATTCCTCTCAGTGGCTGACATGGATCTTTGGGTACTTCTGGAGTCTCCCCAGGGGAGTCAGGCCTCGTCTCGAGTGGGGGCATGCACGTGCGCTTTCCTTCAAGGCTGTAGCAGCAATGTCACGCTTCCCGTGGCGTGAATCAAAGGATCTGTGGTTTTCCCTCGAGGCTTTCCCTCGAGGCTTTCCCACAGGGCTGTCCCACGTGGCACCGTGGTGTGAGTCGATCCTCGGCGTGAAAGATGAGCCAGTGCAGGGAAAGAGGTTCCTCTTGAATGGACTGAGACATCTGGGGGACTCTTGGAATGGTGGTAAGACCATGGAGTTCCTCTCGCCTTTCCTGTTGAGAGTGCCTCCTCTTGAGATGCGAAGGGAACGCCGGGAATTCTTTCCCGTTGAAAGCAGGGAAAGAATCCCTCATCTCGAGCTGCGAGGGGGAAACGGGGCTCCTCTGGATGTGGGCGGGACCATCGTGCTTCCTCTCGAGTGGAGACGGGTATGGCGGTGAACTTCTTGAGTTGCAGCAAGGGTGTGAAAGACCCTTTCGAAGTTCCAGAGGTTAGGTGTCATTAGTCTCCAGACGCCTCATCGGAAATAGGCCTCATCTCGCCTGGAAGGGAGAACTTCCTGGATTTTCTCGAGTTGCGGCAGGTGTTCTCGAGTTACGACGGGGACCTCAGGGACCCGCCGTGGTGGCCTCAGGAGAGGCCAGTCCCCATGCGAGTTGCTAGGGGCCCTCTCGGGATTCCTCTCCCGTCGATACTGGGGCCAAAAACCTTGTGTGGTGTCAGGGCCGGAACCGAGGATTTCTCTCAGGGGCTGACATGGATCTTTGGGTACTTCTGGAGTCTCCCCAGGGGAGTCAGGCCTTGTCTCGAGTCGGGGCATGCACGTGCGCTTTCCTTCCAGGCTGTAGCAGCAATGTCACGCTTCCCGTCGCGTGGATCAAAGGATCTGTGGTTTTCCCTCGAGGCTTTCCCTCGAGGCTTTCCCACAGGGCTGTCCCACGTGCCACCGTGGTGTGAGTCGATCCTCGGCGTGAAAGATGAGCCAGTGTAGGGCAAAGAGCTTCCTCTGGAATGGACTGAGACATCTGGGGGACTCTTGGAATGGTGGTACGACCATGGAGTTCCTCTCGCCTTTCCTGTTGAGAGTGCCTCCTCTTGAGATGCGACGGGAACGCCGGGAATTCTTTCCCGTTGAAAGCAGGGAAAGGATCCCTCATCTCGAGCTACGAGGGGGAAACGGGGCTCCTCTGGATGTGGGCGGGACCATCGTGCTTCCTCTCGAGTGGAGACGGGTATGGCGGTGAACTTCTTGAGTTGCAGCAAGGGTGTGAAAGACCCTTTCGAAGTTCCAGAGGTTAGGTGTCATTAGTCTCCAGACGCCTCATCGGAAATAGGCCTCATCTCGCCTGGAAGGGAGAACTTCCTGGATTTTCTCGAGTTGCGGCAGGTGTTCTCGAGTTACGACGGGGACCTCAGGGACCCGCCCTGGTGGCCTCAGGAGAGGCCAGTCCCCATGCGAGTTGCTAGGGGGCCTCTCGGGATTCCTCTCCCGTCGATACCGGGGCCAAAAACCTTGTGTGGAGTCAGGGCCGGAACCGAGGATTCCTCTCAGTGGCTGACATGGATCTTTGGGTACTTCTGGAGTCTCCCCAGGGGAGTCAGGCCTCGTCTCGAGTGGGGGCATGCACGTGCGCTTTCCTTCAAGGCTGTAGCAGCAATGTCACGCTTCCCGTGGCGTGAATCAAAGGATCTGTGGTTTTCCCTCGAGGCTTTCCCTCGAGGCTTTCCCACAGGGCTGTCCCACGTGGCACCGTGGTGTGAGTCGATCCTCGGCGTGAAAGATGAGCCAGTGCAGGGAAAGAGGTTCCTCTTGAATGGACTGAGACATCTGGGGGACTCTTGGAATGGTGGTAAGACCATGGAGTTCCTCTCGCCTTTCCTGTTGAGAGTGCCTCCTCTTGAGATGCGAAGGGAACGCCGGGAATTCTTTCCCGTTGAAAGCAGGGAAAGAATCCCTCATCTCGAGCTGCGAGGGGGAAACGGGGCTCCTCTGGATGTGGGCGGGACCATCGTGCTTCCTCTCGAGTGGAGACGGGTATGGCGGTGAACTTCTTGAGTTGCAGCAAGGGTGTGAAAGACCCTTTCGAAGTTCCAGAGGTTAGGTGTCATTAGTCTCCAGACGCCTCATCGGAAATAGGCCTCATCTCGCCTGGAAGGGAGAACTTCCTGGATTTTCTCGAGTTGCGGCAGGTGTTCTCGAGTTACGACGGGGACCTCAGGGACCCGCCCTGGTGGCCTCAGGAGAGGCCAGTCCCCATGCGAGTTGCTAGGGGCCCTCTCGGGATTCCTCTCCCGTCGATACTGGGGCCAAAAACCTTGTGTGGTGTCAGGGCCGGAACCGAGGATTTCTCTCAGGGGCTGACATGGATCTTTGGGTACTTCTGGAGTCTCCCCAGGGGAGTCAGGCCTTGTCTCGAGTCGGGGCATGCACGTGCGCTTTCCTTCCAGGCTGTAGCAGCAATGTCACGCTTCCCGTCGCGTGGATCAAAGGATCTGTGGTTTTCCCTCGAGGCTTTCCCTCGAGGCTTTCCCACAGGGCTGTCCCACGTGCCACCGTGGTGTGAGTCGATCCTCGGCGTGAAAGATGAGCCAGTGTAGGGCAAAGAGCTTCCTCTGGAATGGACTGAGACATCTGGGGGACTCTTGGAATGGTGGTACGACCATGGAGTTCCTCTCGCCTTTCCTGTTGAGAGTGCCTCCTCTTGAGATGCGACGGGAACGCCGGGAATTCTTTCCCGTTGAAAGCAGGGAAAGGATCCCTCATCTCGAGCTACGAGGGGGAAACGGGGCTCCTCTGGATGTGGGCGGGACTATCGTGCTTCCTCTCGAGTGGAGACGGGTATGGCGGTGAACTTCTTGAGTTGCAGCAAGGGTGTGAAAGACCCTTTCGAAGTTCCAGAGGTTAGGTGTCATTAGTCTCCAGACGCCTCATCGGAAATAGGCCTCATCTCGCCTGGAAGGGAGAACTTCCTGGATTTTCTCGAGTTGCGGCAGGTGTTCTCGAGTTACGACGGGGACCTCAGGGACCCGTCCTGGTGGCCTCAGGAGAGGCCAGTCCCCATGCGAGTTGCTAGGGGGCCTCTCGGGATTCCTCTCCCATCGATACCGGGGCCAAAAACCTTGTGTGGAGTCAGGGCCGGAACCGAGGATTCCTCTCAGTGGCTGACATGGATCTTTGGGTACTTCTGGAGTCTCCCCAGGGGAGTCAGGCCTCGTCTCGAGTGGGGGCATGCACTTGCGCTTTCCTTCAAGGCTGTAGCAGCAATGTCACGCTTCCCGTGGCGTGAATCAAAGGATCTGTGGTTTTCCCTCGAGGCTTTCCCTCGAGGCTTTCCCACAGGGCTGTCCCACGTGCCACCGTGGTGTGAGTCGATCCTCGGCGTGAAAGATGAGCCAGTGCAGGGAAAGAGGTTCCTCTTGAATGGACTGAGACATCTGGGGGACTCTTGGAATGGTGGTAAGACCATGGAGTTCCTCTCGCCTTTCCTGTTGAGAGTGCCTCCTCTTGAGATGCAAAGGGAACGCCGGGAATTCTTTCCCGTTGAAAGCAGGGAAAGAATCCCTCATCTCGAGCTGCGAGGGGGAAACGGGGCTCCTCTGGATGTGGGCGGGACCATCGTGCTTCCTCTCGAGTGGAGACGGGTATGGCGGTGAACTTCTTGAGTTGCAGCAAGGGTGTGAAAGACCCTTTCGAAGTTCCAGAGGTTAGGTGTCATTAGTCTCCAGACGCCTCATCGGAAATAGGCCTCATCTCGCCTGGAAGGGAGAACTTCCTGGATTTTCTCGAGTTGCGGCAGGTGTTCTCGAGTTACGACGGGGACCTCAGGGACCCGCCCTGGTGGCCTCAGGAGAGGCCAGTCCCCATGCGAGTTGCTAGGGGCCCTCTCGGGATTTCTCTCCCGTCGATACTGGGGCCAAAAACCTTGTGTGCTGTCAGGGCCGGAACCGAGGATTTCTCTCAGGGGCTGACATGGATCTTTGGGTACTTCTGGAGTCTCCCCAGGGGAGTCAGGCCTTGTCTCGAGTCCGGGCATGCACGTGCGCTTTCCTTCCAGGCTGTAGCAGCAATGTCACGCTTCCCGTCGCGTGGATCAAAGGATCTGTGGTTTTCCCTCGAGGCTTTCCCTCGAGGCTTTCCCACAGGGCTGTCCCACGTGCCACCGTGGTGTGAGTCGATCCTCGGCGTGAAAGATGAGCCAGTGTAGGGCAAAGAGCTTCCTCTGGAATGGACTGAGACATCTGGGGGACTCTTGGAATGGTGGTACGACCATGGAGTTCCTCTCGCCTTTCCTGTTGAGAGTGCCTCCTCTTCAGATGCGACGGGAACGCCGGGAATTCTTTCCCGTTGAAAGCAGGGAAAGGATCCCTCATCTCGAGCTACGAGGGGGAAACGGGGCTCCTCTGGATGTGGGCGGGACTATCGTGCTTCCTCTCGAGTGGAGACGGGTATGGCGGTGAACTTCTTGAGTTGCAGCAAGGGTGTGAAAGTCCCTTTCGAAGTTCCAGAGGTTAGGTGTCATTAGTCTCCAGACGCCTCATCGGAAATAGGCCTCATCTCGCCTGGAAGGGAGAACTTCCTGGATTTTCTCGAGTTGCGGCAGGTGTTCTCGAGTTACGACGGGGACCTCAGGGACCCGCCCTGGTGGCCTCAGGAGAGGCCAGTCCCCATGCGACTTGCTAGGGGGCCTCTTGGAATTCCTCTCCCTTCGATACCGGGGCAAAAACCTTGTGTGGAGTCAGGGCCGGAACCGAGGATTCCTCTCAGGGGCTGACATGGATCTTTGGGTACTTCTGGAGTCTCCCCAGGGGAGTCAGGCCTCGTCTCGAGTCGGGGCATGCACGTGCACTTTCCTTCCAGGCTGTAGCAGCAATGTCACGCTTCCCGTGGCGTGGATCAAAGGATCTTTGGTTTTCCCTCGAGGCTTTCCCTCGAGGCTTTCCCACAGGGCTGTCCCACGTGCCACCGTGGTGTGAGTCGATCCTCGGCGTGAAAGATGAGCCAGTGCAGGGCAAAGAGGTTCCTCTGGAATGGACTGAGACATCTGGGGGACTCTTGGAATGGTGGTACGACCATGGAGTTCCTCTCGCCTTTCCTGTTGAGAGTGCCTCCGCTTGAGATGCGACGGGAACGCCGGGAATTCTTTCCCATTGAAAGCAGGGAAAGGATTCCTCATCTCGAGCTACGAGGGGGAAAGGGGGATCCTCTGGATGTGGGCGGGACGATCGTGCTTCCTCTCGAGTGGAGACGGGTATGGCGGTGAACTTCTTGAGTTGCAGCAAGGGTGTGAAAGACCCTTTCGAAGTTCCAGAGGTTAGGTGTCATTAGTCTCCAGACGCCTCATCGGATATAGGCCTCATCTCGCCTGGAAGGGAGAACTTCCTGGATTTTCTCGAGTTGCGGCAGGTGTTCTCGATTTACGACGGGGACCTCAGGGACCCGCCCTGGTGGCCTCAGGAGAGGCCAGTCCCCATGCGAGTTGCTAGGGGGCCTCTCGGGATTCCTCTCCCGTCGATACCCGGGCCAAAAACCTTGTGTGGAGTCAGGGCCGGAACCGAGGATTCCTCTCACGGGCTGATATGGATCTTTGGGTACTTCTGGAGTCTCGCCAGGGGAGACAGGCCTCATCTCGAGTGGGGGCATGCACGTGCGCTTTCCTTCCAGGCTGTAGCAGCAATGTCACTCTTCCCATCGCGTGGATCAAAGGATCTGTGGTTTTCCCTCGAGGCTTTCCCTCGAGGCTTTCCCACAGGGCTGTCCCACGTGCCACCGTGGTGTGAGTCGATCCTCGGCGTGAAAGATGAGCCAGTGCAGGGCAAAGAGGTTCCTCTGGAATGGACTGAGACATCTGGGGGACTCTTGGAATGGTGGTACGACCATGGAGTTCCTCTCGCCTTTCCTGTTGAGAGTGCCTCCTTTTGAGATGCGACGGGAACGCCGGGAATTCTTTCTCGTTGAAAGCAGGGAAAGGATCGCTCATCTCGAGCTAGGAGGGGGAAACGGGGCTCCTCTGGATGTGGGCGGGACGATCGTGCTTCCTCTCGAGTGGAGACGGGTATGGCGGTGAACTTCTTGAGTTGCAGCAAGGGTGTGAAAGACCCTTTCGAAATTCCAGAGTTTAGGTGTCATTAGTCTCCAGACGCCTCATCGGAAATAGGCCTCATCTCGCCTGGAACGGAGAACTTCCTGGATTTTCTCGACTTGCGGCAGGTGTTCTCGAGTTACGACGGGGACCTCAGGGACCCGCCCTGGTGGCCTCAGGAGAGGCCAGTCCCCATGCGAGTTCCTAGGGGGCCTCTCGGGATTCCTCTCCCGTCGATACCGGGGCCAAAAACCTTGTGTGGAGTCACGGCCGGAACCGAGGATTCCTCTCAGTGGCTGACATGGATCTTTGGGTACTTCTGGAGTCTCCCCAGGGGAGTCAGGCCTCGGCTCGAGTGGGGGCATGCACGTGCGCTTTCCTTCCAGGCTGTAGCAGCAATGTCACGCTTCCCGTGGCGTGGATCAAAGGATCTGTGGTTTTCCCTCGAGGCTTTCCCTCGAGGCTTTCCCACTGGGCTGTCCCACGTGCCACCGTGGTGTGAGTCGATCCTCGGCGTGAAAGATGAGCCAGTGCAGGGCAAAGAGGTTCCTCTGGAATGGACTGAGACATCTGGGGGACTCTTGGAATGGTGGTAAGACCATGGAGTTCCCCTCGCCTTTCCTGTTGAGAGTGCCTCCTCTTGAGATGCGACGGGAACGCCAGGAATTCTTTCCCGTTGAAAGCAGGGAAAGGATCGCTCATCTCGAGCTAGGAGGGGGAAAGGGGGCTCCTCTGGATGTGGGCGGGACGATCGTGCTTCCTCTCGAGTCGAGACGGGTATGGCGGTGAACTTCTTGAGTTGCAGCAAGGGTGTGAAAGACCCTTTCGAAGTTCCAGAGTTTAGGTGTCATTAGTCTCCAGACGCCTCATCGGAAATAGGACTCATCTCGCCTGGAAGGGAGAACTTCCTGGATTTTCTCGAGTTGCGGCAGGTGTTCTCGAGTTACGACGGGGACCTCAGGGACCCGCCCTGGTGGCCTCAGGAGAGGCCAGTCCCCAGGGGAGTTGCTAGGGGGCCTCTCGGGATTCCTCTCCCGTCGATACCGGAGCCAAAATCCTTGTGTGGAGTCAGGGCCGGAAACGAGGATTCCTCTCAGGGGCTGACATGGATCTTTGGGTACTTCTGGAGTCTCCCCAGGGGAGTCAGGCCTCGGCTCGAGTGGGGCCATGCACGTGCGCTTTCCTTCCAGGCTGTAGCAGCAATGTCACGCTTCCCATCGCGTGGATCAAAGGATCTGTGGTTTTCCCTCGAGGCTTTCCCTCGAGTCTTTCCCACAGGGCTGTCCCACGTGCCACCGTGGTGTGAGTCGATCCTCGGCGTGAAAGATGAGCCAGTGCAGGGCAAAGAGGTTCCTCTGGAATGGACTGAGACATCTGGGGGACTCTTGGAATGGTGGTACGACCATGGAGTTCCTCTCGCTTTTTCTGTTGAGAGTGCCTCCACTTGAGAAGCGACGGGAACGCCTGGAATTCTTTCCCGTTGAAAGCAGGGAAAGGATCGCTCATCTCGAGCTACGAGGGGGAAACGGGGCTCCTCTGGATGTGGGCGGGACCATCGTGCTTCCTCTAGAGTGGAGACGGGTATGGCGGTGAACATCTTGAGTTGCAGCAAGGGTGTGAAAGACCCTTTCGAAGTTCCAGAGTTCAGGTGTCATTAGTCTCCAGACGCCTCATCGGAAATAGGCCTCATCTCGCCTGGAAGGGAGAACTTCCTGGATTTTCTCGAGTTGCGGCAGGTGTTCTCGAATTACGACGGGGACCTCAGGGACCCGCCCTGGTGGCCTCAGGAGAGGCCAGTCCCCATGCGAGTTGCTAGGGGGCCTCTCGGGATTACTCTCCCGTCGATACCGGGGCCAAAAACCTTGTGTGGAGTCAGGGCCGGAACCGAGGATTCCTCTCAGGGGCTGACATGGATCTTTGGGTACTTCTGGAGTCTCCCCAGGGGAGTCAGGCCTCGTCTCGTGTCGGGGCATGCACGTGCACTTTCCTTCCAGGCTGTAGCAGCAATGTCACGCTTCCCGTGGCGTGGATCAAAGGATCTGTGGTTTTCCCTCGAGGCTTTCCCTCGAGGCTTTCCCACAGGGCTGTCCCACGTGCCACCGTGGTGTGAGTCGATCCTCGGCGTGAAAGATGAGCCAGTGCAGGGCAAAGAGGTTCCTCTGGAATGGACTGAGACATCTGGGGGACTCTTGGAATGGTGGTACGACCATGGAGTTCCTCTCGCCTTTCCTGTTGAGAGTGCCTCCGCTTGAGATGCGACGGGAACGCCGGGAATTCTTTCCCATTGAAAGCAGGGAAAGGATTCCTCATCTCGAGCTACGAGGGGGAAAGGGGGCTCCTCTGGATGTGGGCGGGACGATCGTGCTTCCTCTCGAGTGGAGACGGGTATGGCGGAGAACTTCTTGAGTTGCAGCAAGGGTGTGAAAGACCCTTTCGAAGTTCCAGAGGTTAGGTGTCATTAGTCTCCAGACGCCTCATCGGAAATAGGCCTCATCTCGCCTGGAAGGGAGAACTTCCTGGATTTTCTCGAGTTGCGGCAGGTGTTCTCGAGTTACGACGGGGACCTCAGGGACCCGCCCTGGTGGCCTCAGGAGAGGCCAGTCCCCATGCGAGTTTCTAGGGGGCCTCTCGGGATTCCTCTCCCGTCGATACCCGGGCCAAAAACCTTGTGTGGAGTCAGGGCCGGAACCGAGGATTCCTCTCACGGGCTGATATGGATCTTTGGGTACTTCTGGAGTCTTGCCAGGGGAGACAGGCCTTATCTCGAGTGGGTGCATGCACGTGCGCTTTCCTTCCAGGCTGTAGCAGCAATGTCACGCTTCCCATCGCCTGGATCATAGGATCTGTGGTTTTCCCTCGAGGCTTTCCCTCGAGGCTTTCCCACAGGGCTGTCCCACGTGCCACCGTGGTGTGAGTCGATCCTCGGCGTGAAAGATGAGCCAGTGCAGGGCAAAGAGGTTCCTCTGAAATGGACTGAGACATCTGGGGGACTCTTGGAATGGTCGTACGACCATGGAGTTCCTCTCGCCTTTCCTGTTGAGAGTGCCTCCTCTTGAGATGCGACGGGAACGCCGGGAATTCTTTCCCGTTGAAAGCAGGGAAAGGATCGCTCATCTCGAGCTAGGAGGGGGAAACGGGGCTCCTCTGGATGTGGGCGGGACCATCGTGCTTCCTCTCGAGTGGAGACGGGTATGGCGGTGAACTTCTTGAGTTGCAGCAAGGGTGTGAAAGACCCTTTCGAAGTTCCAGAGGTTAGGTGTCATTAGTCTCCAGACGCCTCATCGGAAATAGGCCTCATCTCGCCTGGAAGGGAGAACTTCCTGGATTTTCTCGAGTTGCGGCAGGTGTTCTCGAGTTACGACGGGGACCTCAGGGACCCGCCCTGGTGGCCTCAGGAGAGGCCAGTCCCCATGCGAGTTTCTAGGGGGCCTCTCGGGATTCCTCTCCCGTCGATACCGGGGCCAAAAACCTTGTGTGGAGTCACGGCCGGAACCGAGGATTCCTCTCAGGGGCTGACATGGATCTTTGGGTACTTCTGGAGTCTCCCCATGGGAGTATGGCCTCGTCTCGAGTGGGGGCATGCACGTGCGCTTTCCTTCCAGGCTGTAGCAGCAATGTCACGCTTCCCGTGGCGTGGATCAAAGGATCTGTGGTTTTCCCTCGAGGCTTTCCCTCGAGGCTTTCCCACAGGGCTGTCCCAATTGCCACCGTGGTGTGAGTCGATCCTCGGCGTGAAAGATGAGCCAGTGCAGGGCAAAGAGGTTCCTCTGGAATGGACTGAGACATCTGGGGGACTCTTGGAATGGTGGTACGACCATGGAGTTCCCCTCGCCTTTGCTGTTGAGAGTGCCTCCTCTTGAGATGCGACGGGAACGCCAGGAATTCTTTCCCGTTGAAAGCAGGGAAAGGATCCCTCATCTCGAGCTACGAGGGGGAAACGGGGCTCCTCTGGATGTGGGCGGGACCATCGTGCTTCCTCTCGAGTGGAGACGGGTGTGGCGGTGAACTTCTTGAGTTGCAGCAAGGGTGTGAAAGACCCTTTCGAAGTTCCAGAGGTTAGGTGTCATTAGTCTCCAGACGCCTCATCGGAAATAGGCCTCATCTCGCCTGGAAGGGGGAACTTCCTGGAATTTCTCGAGTTGTGGCAGGTGTTCTCGAGTTACGACGGGGACCTCAGGGACCCGCCCTGGTGGCCTCAGGAGAGGCCAGTCCCCATGCGAGTTGCTAGGGGGCCTCTCGGGATTCCTCTCCCGTCGATACCGGGGCAAAAACCTTGTGTGGAGTCAGGGCCGGAACCGAGGATTCCTCTCAGGGGCTGACATGGATCTTTGGGTACTTCTGGAGTCTCCCCAGGGGAGTCAGGCCTCGTCTCGAGTCGGGGCATGCACGTGCACTTTCCTTCCAGGCTGTAGCAGCAATGTCACGCTTCCCGTGGCGTGGATCAAAGGATCTGTGGTTTTCCCTCGAGGCTTTCCCTCGAGGCTTTCCCACAGGGCTGTCCCACGTGCCACCATGGTGTGAGTCGATCCTCGGCGTGAAAGATGAGCCAGTGCAGGGCAAAGAGGTTCCTCTGAAATGGACTGAGACATCTGGGGGACTCTTGGAATGGTGGTACGACCATGGAGTTCCTCTCGCCTTTCCTGTTGAGAGTGCCTCCTCTTGAGATGCGACGGGAACGCCGGGAATTCTTTCCCGTTGAAAGCAGGGAAAGGATCGCTCATCTCGAGCTTGGAGGGGGAAACGGGGCTCCTCTGGATGTGGGCGGGACCATCGTGCTTCCTCTAGAGTGGAGACGGGTATGGCGGTGAACTTCTTGAGTTGCAGCAAGGGTGTGAAAGACCCTTTCGAAGTTCCAGAGTTTAGGTGTCATTAGTCTCCAGACGCCTGATCGGAAATAGGCCTCATCTCGCCTGGAAGGGGGAACTTCCTGGAATTTCTCGAGTTGCGGCAGGTGTTCTCGAGTTACGACTGGGACCTCAGGGACCCGCCGTGGTGGCCTCAGGAGAGGCCAGTCCCCATGCGAGTTGCTAGGGGGCCTCTCGGGATTCCTCTCCCGTCGATACCCGGGCCAAAAACCTTGTGTGGAGTCACGGCCGGAACCGAGGATTCCTCTCAGTGGCTGACATGGATCTTTGGGTACTTCTGGAGTCTCCCCAGGGGAGTCAGGCCTCGTCTCGAGTGGGGGCATGCACGTGCGCTTTCCTTCAAGGCTGTAGCAGCAATGTCACGCTTCCCGTGGCGTGAATCAAAGGATCTGTGGTTTTCCCTCGAGGCTTTCCCTCGAGGCTTTCCCACAGGGCTGTCCCACGTGCCACCGTGGTGTGAGTCGATCCTCGGCGTGAAAGATGAGCCAGTGCAGGGAAAGAGGTTCCTCTTGAATGGACTGAGACATCTGGGGGACTCTTGGAATGGTGGTAAGACCATGGAGTTCCTCTCGCCTTTCCTGTTGAGAGTGCCTCCTCTTGAGATGCGAAGGGAACGCCGGGAATTCTTTCCCGTTGAAAGCAGGGAAAGAATCCCTCATCTCGAGCTACGAGGGGGAAACGGGGCTCCTCTGGATGTGGGCGGGACCATCGTGCTTCCTCTCGAGTGGAGACGGGTATGGCGGTGAACTTCTTGAGTTTCAGCAAGGGTGTGAAAGACCCTTTCGAAGTTCCAGAGGTTAGGTGTCATTAGTCTCCAGACGCCTCATCGGAAATAGGCCTCATCTCGCCTGGAAGGGAGAACTTCCTGGATTTTCTCGAGTTGCGGCAGGTGTTCTCGAGTTACGACGGGGACCTCAGGGACCCGCCCTGGTGGCCTCAGGAGAGGCCAGTCCCCATGCGAGTTGCTAGGGGGCCTCTCGGGATTCCTCTCCCGTCGATACCGGGGCCAAAAACCTTGTGTGGAGTCACGGCCGGAACCGAGGATTCCTCTCAGGGGCTGACATGGATCTTTGGGTACTTCTGGAGTCTCCCCATGGGAGTATGGCCTCGTCTCGAGTGGGGGCATGCACGTGCGCTTTCCTTCCAGGCTGTAGCAGCAATGTCACGCTTCCCGTGGCGTGGATCAAAGGATCTGTGGTTTTCCCTCGAGGCTTTCCCTCGAGGCTTTCAAACAGGGCTGTCCCACGTGCCACCGTGGTGTGAGTCGATCCTCGGCGTGAAAGATGAGCCAGTGCAGGGCAAAGAGGTTCCTCTGGAATGGACTGAGACATCTGGGGGACTCTTGGAATGGTGGTACGACCATGGAGTTCCCCTCGCCTTTCCTGTTGAGAGTGCCTCCTCTTGAGTTGCGACGGGAACGCCGGGAATTCTTTCCCGTTGAAAGCAGGGAAAGGATCCCTCATCTCGAGCTACGAGGGGGAAACGGGGCTCCTCTGGATGTGGGCGGGACCATCGTGCTTCCTCTCGAGTGGAGACGGGTGTGGCGGTGAACTTCTTGAGTTGCAGCGAGGGTGTGAAAGACCCTTTCGAAGTTCCAGAGGTTAGGTGTCATTAGTCTCCAGACGCCTCATCGGAAATAGGCCTCATCTCGCCTGGAAGGGAGAACTTCCTGGATTTTCTCCAGTTGCGGCAGGTGTTCTCGAGTTACGACGGGGACCTCAGGGACCCGCCCTGATGGCCTCAGGAGAGGCCAGTCCCCATGCGAGTTGCTAGGGGGCCTCTCGGGATTCCTCTCCCGTCGATACCGGGGCCAAAAACCTTGTGTGGAGTCAGGGCCGGAACCGAGGATTCCTCTCAGGGGCTGACATGGATGTTTGGGTACTTCTGGAGTCTCCCCAGGGGAGTCAGGCCTCGGCTCGAGTGGGGGCATGCACGTGCACTTTCCTTCCAGGCTGTAGCAGCAATGTCACGCTTCCCGTGGCGTGGATCAAAGGATCTGTGGTTTTCCCTCGAGGCTTTCCCTCGAGGCTTTCCCACTGGGCTGTCCCACGTGCCACCGTGGTGTGAGTCGATCCTCGGCGTGAAAGATGAGCCAGTGCAGGGCAAAGAGGTTCCTCTGGAATGGACTGAGACATCTGGGGGACTCTTGGAATGGTGGTAAGACCATGGAGTTCCCCTCGCCTTTCCTGTTGAGAGTGCCTCCTCTTGAGATGCGACGGGAACGCCAGGAATTCTTTCCCGTTGAAAGCAGGGAAAGGATCGCTCATCTCGAGCTAGGAGGGGGAAAGGGGGCTCCTCTGGATGTGGGCGGGACGATCGTGCTTCCTCTCGAGTGGAGACGGGTATGGCGGTGAACTTCTTGAGGTGCAGCAAGGGTGTGAAAGACTCTTTCGAAGTTCCAGAGTTTAGGTGTCATTAGTCTCCAGACGCCTCATCGGAAATAGGACTCATCTCGCCTGGAAGGGAGAACTTCCTGGATTTTCTCGAGTTGCGGCAGGTGTTCTCGAGTTACGACGGGGACCTCAGGGACCCGCCCTGGTGGCCTCAGGAGAGGCCAGTCCCCAGGGGAGTTGCTAGGGGGCCTCTCGGGATTCCTCTCCCGTCGATACCGGGGCCAAAATCCTTGTGTGGAGTCAGGGCCGGAAACGAGGATTCCTCTCAGGGGCTGACATGGATCTTTGGGTACTTCTGGAGTCTCCCCAGGGGAGTCAGGCCTCGGCTCGAGTGGGGCCATGCACGTTCGCTTTCCTTCCAGGCTGTAGCAGCAATGTCACGCTTCCCATCGCGTGGATCAAAGGATCTGTGGTTTTCCCTCGAGGCTTTCCCTCGAGTCTTTCCCACAGGGCTGTCCCACGTGCCACCGTGGTGTGAGTCGATCCTCGGCGTGAAAGATGAGCCAGTGCAGGGCAAAGAGGTTCCTCTGGAATGGACTGAGACATCTGGGGGACTCTTGGAATGGTGGTACGACCATGGAGTTCCTCTCGCTTTTTCTGTTGAGAGTGCCTCCTCTTGAGAAGCGACGGGAACGCCTGGAATTCTTTCCCGTTGAAAGCAGGGAAAGGATCGCTCATCTCGAGCTACGAGGGGGAAACGGGGCTCCTCTGGATGTGGGCGGGACCATCGTGCTTCCTCTAGAGTGGAGACGGGTATGGCGGTGAACATCTTGAGTTGCAGCAAGGGTGTGAAAGACCCTTTCGAAGTTCCAGAGTTCAGGTGTCATTAGTCTCCAGACGCCTCATCGGAAATAGGCCTCATCTCGCCTGGAAGGGAGAACTTCCTGGATTTTCTCGAGTTGCGGCAGGTGTTCTCGAGTTACGACGGGGACCTCAGGGACCCGCCCTGGTGGCCTCAGGAGAGGCCAGTCCCCATGCGAGTTGCTAGGGGGCCTCTCGGGATTACTCTCCCGTCGATACCGGGGCCAAAAACCTTGTGTGGAGTCAGGGACGGAACCGAGGATTCCTCTCAGGGGCTGACATGGAACTTTGGGTACTTCTGGAGTCTCCCCAGGGGAGTCAGGCCTCGTCTCGTGTCGGGGCATGCACGTGCACTTTCCTTCCAGGCTGTAGCAGCAATGTCACGCTTCCCGTGGCGTGGATCAAAGGATCTGTGGTTTTCCCTCGAGGCTTTCCCTCGAGGCTTTCCCACAGGGCTGTCCCAATTGCCACCGTGGTGTGAGTCGATCCTCGGCGTGAAAGATGAGCCAGTGCAGGGCAAAGAGGTTCCTCTGGAATGGACTGAGACATCTGGGGGACTCTTGGAATGGTGGTACGACCATGGAGTTCCCCTCGCCTTTGCTGTTGAGAGTGCCTCCTCTTGAGATGCGACGGGAACGCCAGGAATTCTTTACCGTTGAAAGCAGGGAAAGGATCCCTCATCTCGAGCTGCGAGGGGGAAACGGGGCTCCTCTGGATGTGGGCGGGACCATCGTGCTTCCTCTCGAGTGGAGACGGGTGTGGCGGTGAACTTCTTGAGTTGCAGCAAGGGTGTGAAAGACCCTTTCGAAGTTCCAGAGGTTAGGTGTCATTAGTCTCCAGACGCCTCATCGGAAATAGGCCTCATCTCGCCTGGAAGGGGGAACTTCCTGGAATTTCTCGAGTTGTGGCAGGTGTTCTCGAGTTACGACGGGGACCTCAGGGACCCGCCCTGGTGGCCTCAGGAGAGGCCAGTCCCCATGCGAGTTGCTAGGGGGCCTCTCGGGATTCCTCTCCCGTCGATACCGGGGCAAAAACCTTGTGTGGAGTCAGGGCCGGAACCGAGGATTCCTCTCAGGGGCTGACATGGATCTTTGGGTACTTCTGGAGTCTCCCCAGGGGAGTCAGGCCTCGTCTCGAGTCGGGGCATGCACGTGCACTTTCCTTCCAGGCTGTAGCAGCAATGTCACGCTTCCCGTGGCGTGGATCAAAGGATCTGTGGTTTTCCCTCGAGGCTTTCCCTCGAGGCTTTCCCACAGGGCTGTCCCACGTGCCACCATGGTGTGAGTCGATCCTCGGCGTGAAAGATGAGCCAGTGCAGGGCAAAGAGGTTCCTCTGAAATGGACTGAGACATCTGGGGGACTCTTGGAATGGTGGTACGACCATGGAGTTCCTCTCGCCTTTCCTGTTGAGAGTGCCTCCTCTTGAGATGCGACGGGAACGCCGGGAATTCTTTCCCGTTGAAAGCAGGGAAAGGATCGCTCATCTCGAGCTTGGAGGGGGAAACGGGGCTCCTCTGGATGTGGGCGGGACCATCGTGCTTCCTCTCGAGTGGAGACGGGTATGGCGGTGAACTTCTTGAGTTGCAGCAAGGGTGTGAAAGACCCTTTCGAAGTTCCAGAGTTTAGGTGTCATTAGTCTCCAGACCTCTGATCGGAAATAGGCCTCATCTCGCCTGGAAGGGGGAACTTCCTGGAATTTCTCGAGTTGCGGCAGGTGTTCTCGAGTTACGACGGGGACCTCAGGGACCCGCCCTGGTGGCCTCAGGAGAGGCCAGTCCCCATGCGAGTTGCTAGGGGGCCTCTCGGGATTCCTCTCCCGTCGATACCCGGGCCAAAAACCTTGTGTGGAGTCAGGGCCGGAACCGAGGATTTCTCTCACGGGCTGATATGGATCTTTGGGTACTTCTGGAGTCTCGCCAGGGGAGACAGGCCACATCTCGAGTGGGGGCATGCTCGTGCGCTTTCCTTCCAGGCTGTAGCAGCAATGTCACGCTTCCCATCGCGTGGATCAAAGGATCTGTGGTTTTCCCTCGAGGCTTTCCCTCGAGGCTTTCCCACAGGGCTGTCCCACGTGCCACCGTGGTGTGAGTCGATCCTCGGCGTGAAAGATGAGCCAGTGCAGGGGAAAGAGGTTCCTCTGGAATGGACTGAGACATCTGGGGGACTCTTGGAATGGTGGTACGACCATGGAGTTCCTCTCGCCTTTCCTGTTGAGAGTGCCTCCTCTTGAGATGCGACGGGAACGCCGGGAATTCTTTCCCGTTGAAAGCAGGGAAAGGATCGCTCATCTCGAGCTAGGAGGGGGAAACGGGGCTCCTCTGGATGTGGGCGGGACCATCGTGCTTCCTCTCGAGTGGAGACGGATATGGCGGTGAACTTCTTGAGTTGCAGCAAGGGTGTGAAAGACCCTTTCGAAGTTCCAGAGGTTAGGTGTCATTAGTCTCCAGACGCCTCATCGGAAATAGGCCTCATCTCGCCTGGAAGGGAGAAATTCCTGGATTTTCTCGAGTTGCGGCAGGTGTTCTCGAGTTACGACGGGGACCACAGGGACCCGCCCTGATGGCCTCAGGAGAGGCCAGTCCCCATGCGAGTTGCTAGGGGGCCTCTCGGGATTCCTCTCCCGTCGATACCGGGGCCAAAAACCTTGTGTGGAGTCAGGGCCGGAACCGAGGATTCCTCTCAGGGGCTGACATGGATCTTTGGGTACTTCTGGAGTCTCCCCAGGGGAGTCAGGCCTCGGCTCGAGTGGGGGCATGCACGTGCGCCTTCCTTCCAGGCTGTAGCAGCAATGTCACGCTTCCCGTGGCGTGGATGAAAGGATCTGTGGTTTTCCCTCGAGTCTTTCCCTCGAGGCTTTCCCACAGGGCTGTCCCACGTGCCACCGTGTTGTGAGTCGATCCTCGGCGTGAAAGATGAGCCAGTGCAGGGCAAAGAGGTTCCTCTGGAATGGACTGAGACATCTGGGGGACTCTTGGAATGGTGGTAAGACCATGGAGTTCCTCTCGCCTTTCCTGTTGAGAGTGCCTCCTCTTGAGATGCGACGGGAACGCCGGGAATTCTTTCCCGTTGAAAGCAGGGAAAGGATCGCTCATCTCGAGCTAGGAGGGGGAAAGGGGGCTCCTCTGGATGTGAGCGGGACGATCGTGCTTCCTCTCGAGTGGAGACGGGTATGGCGGTGAACTTCTTGAGTTGCAGCAAGGGTGTGAAAGACCCTTTCGATGTTCCAGAGTTTAGGTGTCATTAGTCTCCAGACGCCTCATCGGAAATAGGACTCATATCGCCTGGAAGGGAGAACTTCCTGGATTTTCTCGAGTTGCGGCAGGTGTTCTCGAGTTACGACGGGGACATCAGGGACCCGCCCTGGTGGTCTCAAGAGAGGCCAGTTCCCAGGCGAGTTGCTAGGGGGCCTCTCGGGATTCCTCTCCCGTCGATACTGGGGCCAAAATCCTTGTGTGGAGTCAGGGCCGGAAACGAGGATTCCTCTCAGGGGCTGACATGGATCTTTGGGTACTTCTGGAGTCTCCCCAGGGGAGTCAGGCCTCGGCTCGAGTGGGGCCATGCACGTGCGCTTTCCTTCCAGGCTGTAGCAGCAATGTCACGCTTCCCATCGCGTGGATCAAAGGATCTGTGGTTTTCCCTCGAGGCTTTCCCTCGAGGCTTTCCCACAGGGCTGTCCCACGTGCCACCGTGGTGTGAGTCGATCCTCGGCGTGAAAGATGAGCCAGTGCAGGGCAAAGAGGTTCCTCTGGAATGGACTGAGACATCTGGGGGACTCTTGGAATGGTGGTACGACCATGGAGTTCCTCTCGCCTTTCCTGTTGAGAGTGCCTCCTCTTGAGATGCGACGGGAACGCCGGGAATTCTTTCCCGTTGAAAGCAGGGAAAGGATCGCTCATCTCGAGCTCCGAAGGGGGAAACGGGGCTCCTCTGGATGTGGGCGGGACCATCGTACTTCCTCTCGAGTGGAGACGGATATGGCGGTGAACTTCTTGAGTTGCAGCAAGGGTGTGAAAGACCCTTTCGAAGTTCCAGAGGTTAGGTGTCATTAGTCTCCAGACGCCTCATCGGAAATAGGCCTCATCTCGCCTGGAAGGGGGAACTTCCTGGAATTTCTCGAGTTGTGGCAGGTGTTCTCGAGTTACGACGGGGACCTCAGGGACCCGCCCTGGTGGCCTCAGGAGAGGCCAGTCCCCATGCGAGTTGCTAGTGGGCCTCTCGGGATTCCTCTCCCGTCGATACCGGGGCAAAAACCTTGTGTGGAGTCAGGGCCGGAACCGAGGATTACTCTCAGGGGCTGACATGGATCTTTGGGTACTTCTGGAGTCTCCCCAGGGGAGTCAGGCCTCGTCTCGAGTCGGGGCATGCACGTGCACTTTCCTTCCAGGCTGTAGCAGCAATGTCACGCTTCCCGTGGCGTGGATCAAAGGATCTGTGGTTTTCCCTCGAGGCTTTCCCTCGAGGCTTTCCCACAGGGCTGTCCCACGTGCCACCGTGGTGTGAGTCGATCCTCGGCGTGAAAGATGAGCCAGTGCAGGGCAAAGAGGTTCCTCTGGAATGGACTGAGACATCTGGGGGACTCTTGAAATGGTGGTACGACCATGCAGTTCCTCTCGCCTTTCTTGTTGAGAGTGCCTCCTCTTGAGATGCGACGGGAACGCCGGGAATTCTTTCCCGTTGAAAGCAGGGAAAGGATCCCTCATCTCGAGCTACGAGGGGGAAACGGGGCTCCTCTGGATGTGGGCGGGACCATCGTGCTTCCTCTCGAGTGGAGACGGGTATGGCGGTGAACTTCTTGAGTTGCAGCAAGGGTGTGAAAGACCCGTTCGAAGTTCCAGAGGTTAGGTGTCATTAGTCTCCAGACGCCTCATCGGAAATAGGCCTCATCTCGCCTGGAAGGGAGAACTTCCTGGATTTTCTCCAGTTGCGGCAGGTGTTCTCGAGTTACGACGGGGACCTCAGGGACCCGCCCTGATGGCCTCAGGAGAGGCCAGTCCCCATGCGAGTTGCTAGGGGGCCTCTCGGGATTCCTCTCCCGTCGATACCGGGGCCAAAAACCTTGTGTGGAGTCAGGGCCGGAACCGAGGATTCCTCTCAGGGGCTGACATGGATGTTTGGGTACTTCTGGAGTCTCCCCAGGGGAGTCAGGCCTCGTCTCGAGTGGGGGCAGGCACGTGCGCTTTCCTTCCAGGCTGTAGCAGCAATGTCACGCTTCCCGTGGCGTGGATCAAAGGATCTGTGGTTTTCCCTCGAGGCTTTCCCTCGAGGCTTTCCCACTGGGCTGTCCCACGTGCCACCGTGGTGTGAGTCGATCCTCGGCGTGAAAGATGAGCCAGTGCAGGGCAAAGAGGTTCCTCTGGAATGGACTGAGACATCTGGGGGACTCTTGGAATGGTGGTAAGACCATGGAGTTCCCCTCGCCTTTCCTGTTGAGAGTGCCTCCTCTTGAGATGCGCCGGGAACGCCAGGAATTCTTTCCCGTTGAAAGCAGGGAAAGGATCGCTCATCTCGAGCTAGGAGGGGGAAAGGGGGCTCCTCTGGATGTGGGCGGGACGATCGTGCTTCCTCTCGAGTGGAGACGGGTATGGCGGTGAACTTCTTGAGTTGCAGCAAGGGTGTGAAAGACCCTTTCGAAGTTCCAGAGGTTAGGTGTCATTAGTCTCCAGACGCCTCATCGGAAATAGGACTCATCTCGCCTGGAAGGGAGAACTTCCTGGATTTTCTCGAGTTGCGGCAGGTGTTCTCGAGTTACGACGGGGACCTCAGGGACCCGCCCTGGTGGCCTCAGGAGAGGCCAGTCCCCAGGCGAGTTGCTAGGGGGCCTCTCGGGATTCCTCTCCCGTCTATACCGGGGCCAAAATCCTTGTGTGGAGTCAGGGCCGGAAACGAGGATTCCTCACAGGGGCTGACATGGATCTTTGGGTACTTCTGGAGTCTCCCCAGGGGAGTCAGGCCTCGGCTCGAGTGGGGCCATGCACGTGCGCTTTCCTTCCAGGCTGTAGCAGCAATGTCACGCTTCCCATCGCGTGGATCAAAGGATCTGTGGTTTTCCCTCGAGGCTTTCCCTCGAGTCTTTCCCACAGGGCTGTCCCACGTGCCACCGTGGTGTGAGTCGATCCTCGGCGTGAAAGATGAGCCAGTGCAGGGCAAAGAGGTTCCTCTGGAATGGACTGAGACATCTGGGGGACTCTTGGAATGGTGGTACGACCATGGAGTTCCTCTCGCCTTTTCTGTTGAGAGTGCCTCCTCTTGAGAAGCGACGGGAACGCCTGGAATTCTTTCCCGTTGAAAGCAGGGAAAGGATCGCTCATCTCGAGCTACGAGGGGGAAACGGGGCTCCTCTGGATGTGGGCGGGACCATCGTGCTTCCTCTAGAGTGGAGACGGGTATGGCGGTGAACATCTTGAGTTGCAGCAAGGGTGTGAAAGACCCTTTCGAAGTTCCAGAGTTCAGGTGTCATTAGTCTCCAGACGCCTCATCGGAAATAGGCCTCATCTCGCCTGGAAGGGAGAACTTCCTGGATTTTCTCGAGTTGCGGCAGGTGTTCTCGAGTTACGACGGGGACCTCAGGGACCCGCCCTGGTGTCCTCAGGAGAGGCCAGTCCCCATGCGAGTTGCTATGGGGCCTCTCGGGATTACTCTCCCGTCGATACCGGGGCCAAAAACCTTGTGTGGAGTCAGGGCCGGAACCGAGGATTCCTCTCAGGGGCTGACATGGATCTTTGGGTACTTCTGGAGTCTCCCCAGGGGAGTCAGGCCTCGTCTCGTGTCGGGGCATGCACGTGCACTTTCCTTCCAGGCTGTAGCAGCAATGTCACGCTTCCCGTGGCGTGGATCAAAGGATCTGTGGTTTTCCCTCGAGGCTTTCCCTCGAGGCTTTCCCACAGGGCTGTCCCACGTGCCACCGTGGTGTGAGTCGATCCTCGGCGTGAAAGATGAGCCAGTGCAGGGCAAAGAGGTTCCTCTGGAATGGACTGAGACATCTGGGGGACTCTTGGAATGGTGGTACGACCATGGAGTTCCTCTCGCCTTTCCTGTTGAGAGTGCCTCCTCTTGAGATGCGACGGGAACGCCGGGAATTCTTTCCCGTTGAAAGCAGGGAAAGGATCGCTCATCTCGAGCTAGGAGGGGGAAACGGGGCTCCTCTGGATGTGGGCGGGACCATCGTGCTTCCTCTAGAGTGGAGACGGGTATGGCGGTGAACTTCTTGAGTTGCAGCAAGGGTGTGAAAGACCCTTTCGAAGTTCCAGAGGTTAGGTGTCATTAGTCTCCAGACGCCTCATCGGAAATAGGCCTCATCTCGCCTGGAAGGGAGAACTTCCTGGATTTTCTCGAGTTGCGGCAGGTGTTCTCGAGTTACGACGGGGACCTCAGGGACCCGCCCTGGTGGCCTCAGGAGAGGCCAGTCCCCATGCGAGTTTCTAGGGGGCCTCTCGGGATTCCTCTCCCGTCGATACCGGGGCCAAAAACCTTGTGTGGAGTCACGGCCGGAACCGAGGATTCCTCTCAGGGGCTGACATGGATCTTTGGGTACTTCTGGAGTCTCCCCATGGGAGTATGGCCTCGTCTCGAGTGGGGGCATGCACGTGCGCTTTCCTTCCAGGCTGTAGCAGCAATGTCACGCTTCCCGTGGCGTGGATCAAAGGATCTGTGGTTTTGCCTCGAGGCTTTCCCTCGAGGCTTTCCCACAGGGCTGTCCCACGTGCCACCATGGTGTGAGTCGATCCTCGGCGTGAAAGATGAGCCAGTGCAGGGCAAAGAGGTTCCTCTGAAATGGACTGAGACATCTGGGGGACTCTTGGAATGGTGGTACGACCATGGAGTTCCTCTCGCCTTTCCTGTTGAGAGTGCCTCCTCTTGAGATGCGACGGGAACGCCGGGAATTCTTTCCCGTTGAAAGCAGGGAAAGGATCGCTCATCTCGAGCTTGGAGGGGGAAACGGGGCTCCTCTGGTTGTGGGCGGGACCATCGTGCTTCCTCTAGAGTGGAGACGGGTATGGCGGTGAACTTCTTGAGTTGCAGCAAGGGTGTGAAAGACCCTTTCGAAGTTCCAGAGTTTAGGTGTCATTAGTCTCCAGACGCCTGATCGGAAATAGGCCTCATCTCGCCTGGAAGGGGGAACTTCCTGGAATTTCTCGAGTTGCGGCAGGTGTTCTCGAGTTACGACGGGGACCTCAGGGACCCGCCGTGGTGGCCTCAGGAGAGGCCAGTCCCCATGCGAGTTGCTAGGGGGCCTCTCGGGATTCCTCTCCCGTCGATACCCGGGCCAAAAACCTTGTGTGGAGTCAGGGCCGGAACCGAGGATTTCTCTCACGGGCTGATATGGATCTTTGGGTACTTCTGGAGTCTCGCCAGGGGAGACAGGCCACATCTCGAGTGGGGGCATGCTCGTGCGCTTTCCTTCCAGGCTGTAGCAGCAATGTCACGCTTCCCATCGCGTGGATCAAAGGATCTGTGGTTTTCCCTCGAGGCTTTCCCTCGAGGCTTTCCCACAGGGCTGTCCCACGTGCCACCGTGGTGTGAGTCGATCCTCGGCGTGAAAGATGAGCCAGTGCAGGGCAAAGAGGTTCCTCTGGAATGGACTGAGACATATGGGGGACTCTTGGAATGGTTGTACGACCATGGAGTTCCTCTCGCCTTTCCTGTTAAGAGTGCCTCCTCTTGAGATGCGACGGGAACGCCGGGAATTCTTTCCCGTTGAAAGCAGGGAAAGGATCGCTCATCTCGAGCTAGGAGGGGGAAACGGGGCTCCTCTGGATGTGGGCGGGACCATCGTGCTTCCTCTCGAGTGGAGACGGGTATGGCGGTGAACTTCTTGAGTTGCAGCAAGGGTGTGAAAGACCCTTTCGAAGTTCCAGAGGTTAGGTGTCATTAGTCTCCAGACGCCTCATCGGAAATAGGCCTCATCTCGCCTGGAAGGGAGAAATTCCTGGATTTTCTCGAGTTGCGGCAGGTGTTCTCGAGTTACGACGGGGACCACAGGGACCCGCCCTGATGGCCTCAGGAGAGGCCAGTCCCCATGCGAGTTGCTAGGGGGCCTCTCGGGATTCCTCTCCCGTCGATACCGGGGCCAAAAACCTTGTGTGGAGTCAGGGCCGGAACCGAGGATTCCTCTCAGGGGCTGACATGGATATTTGGGTACTTCTGGAGTCTCCCCAGGGGAGTCAGGCCTCGGCTCGAGTGGGGCCATGCACGTGCGCCTTCCTTCCAGGCTGTAGCAGCAATGTCACGCTTCCCGTGGCGTGAATGAAAGGATCTGTGGTTTTCCCTCGAGGCTTTCCCTCGAGGCTTTCCCACAGGGCTGTCCCACGTGCCACCGTGGTGTGAGTCGATCCTCGGCGTGAAAGATGAGCCAGTGCAGGGCAAAGAGGTTCCTCTGGAATGGACTGAGACATCTGGGGGACTCTTGGAATGGTGGTAAGACCATGGAGTTCCTCTCGCCTTTCCTGTTGAGAGTGCCTCCACTTGAGATGCGACGGGAACGCCGGGAATTCTTTCCCGTTGAAAGCAGGGAAAGGATCGCTCATCTCGAGCTAGGAGGGGGAAAGGGGGCTCCTCTGGATGTGGGCGGGACGATCGTGCTTCCTCTCGAGTGGAGACGGGTATGGCGGTGAACTTCTTGAGTTGCAGCAAGGGTGTGAAAGACCCTTTCGAAGTTCCAGAGGTTAGGTGTCATTAGTCTCCAGACGCCTCATCGGAAATAGGACTCATCTCGCCTGGAAGGGAGAACTTCCTGGATTTTCTCGAGTTGCGGCAGGTGTTCTCGAGTTACGACGGGGACCACAGGGACCCGCCCTGATGGCCTCAGGAGAGGCCAGTCCCCATGCGAGTTGCTAGGGGGCCTCTCGGGATTCCTCTCCCGTCGATACCGGGGCCAAAAACCTTGTGTGGAGTCAGGGCCGGAACCGAGGATTCCTCTCAGGGGCTGACATGGATGTTTGGGTACTTCTGGAGTCTCCCCAGGGGAGTCAGGCCTCGGCTCGAGTGGGGGCATGCACGTGCGCCTTCCTTCCAGGCTGTAGCAGCAATGTCACGCTTCCCGTGGCGTGGATGAAAGGATCTGTGGTTTTCCCTCGAGGCTTTCCCTCGAGGCTTTCCCACAGGGCTGTCCCACGTGCCACCGTGGTGTGAGTCGATCCTCGGCGTGAAAGATGAGCCAGTGCAGGGCAAAGAGGTTCCTCTGGAATGGACTGAGACATCTGGGGGACTCTTGGAATGGTGGTAAGACCATGGAGTTCCTCTCGCCTTTCCTGTTGAGAGTGCCTCCTCTTGAGATGCGACGGGAACGCCGGGAATTCTTTCCCATTGAAAGCAGGGAAAGGATCGCTCATCTCGAGCTAGGAGGGGGAAAGGGGGCTCCTCTGGATGTGGGCGGGACCATCGTGCTTCCTCTCGAGTGGAGACGGGTATGGCGGTGAACTTCTTGAGTTGCAGCAAGGGTGTGAAAGACCCTTTCGAAGTTCCAGAGGTTAGGTGTCATTAGTCTCCAGACGCCTCATCGGAAATAGGACTCATCTCGCCTGGAAGGGAGAACTTCCTGGATTTTCTCGAGTTGCGGCAGGTGTTCTCGAGTTACGACGGGGACATCAGGGACCCGCCCTGGTGGTCTCAGGAGAGGCCAGTTCCCAGGCGAGTTGCTAGGGGGCCTCTCGGGATTCCTCTCCCGTCGATACTGGGGCCAAAATCCTTGTGTGGAGTCAGGGCCGGAAACGAGGATTCCTCTCAGGGGCTGACATGGATCTTTGGGTACTTCTGGAGTCTCCCCAGGGGAGTCAGGCCTCGGCTCGAGTGGGGCCATGCACGTGCGCTTTCCTTCCAGGCTGTAGCAGCAATGTCACGCTTCCCATCGCGTGGATCAAAGGATCTGTGGTTTTCCCTCGAGGCTTTCCCTCGAGGCTTTCCCACAGGGCTGTCCCACGTGCCACCGTGGTGTGAGTCGATCCTCGGCGTGAAAGATGAGCCAGTGCAGGGCAAAGAGGTTCCTCTGGAATGGACTGAGACATCTGGGGGACTCTTGGAATGGTGGTACGACCATGGAGTTCCTCTCGCCTTTCCTGTTGAGAGTGCCTCCTCTTGAGATGCGACGGGAACGCCGGGAATTCTTTCCCGTTGAAAGCAGGGAAAGGATCGCTCATCTCGAGCTCCGAAGGGGGAAACGGGGCTCCTCTGGATGTGGGCGGGACCATCGTACTTCCTCTCGAGTGGAGACGGATATGGCGGTGAACTTCTTGAGTTGCAGCAAGGGTGTGAAAGACCCTTTCGAAGTTCCAGAGGTTAGGTGTCATTAGTCTCCAGACGCCTGATCGGAAATAGGCCTCATCTCGCCTGGAAGGGAGAAATTCCTGGATTTTCTCGAGTTGCGGCAGGTGTTCTCGAGTTACGACGGGGACCTCAGGGACCCGCCCTGATGGCCTCAGGAGAGGCCAGTCCCCATGCGAGTTGCTAGGGGGCCTCTCGGGATTCCTCTCCCGTCGATACCAGGGCCAAAAACCTTGTGTGGAGTCAGGGCCGGAACCGAGGATTCCTCTCAGGGGCTGACATGGATGTTTGGGTACTTCTGGAGTCTCCCCAGGGGAGTCAGGCCTCGGCTCGAGTGGGGGCATGCACGTGCGCTTTCCTTCCAGGCTGTAGCAGCAATGTCACGCTTCCGGTGGCGTGGATCAAAGGATCTGTGGTTTTCCCTCGAGGCTTTCCCTCGAGGCTTTCCCACTGGGCTGTCCCACGTGCCACCGTGGTGTGAGTCGATCCTCGGCGTGAAAGATGAGCCAGTGCAGGGCAAAGAGGTTCCTCTGGAATGGACTGAGACATCTGGGGGACTCTTGGAATGGTGGTAAGACCATGGAGTTCTTCTCGCCTTTCCTGTTGAGAGTGCCTCCTCTTGAGATGCGACGGGAACGCCGGGAATTCTTTCCCGTTGAAAGCAGGGAAAGGATCGCTCATCTCGAGCTAGGAGGGGGAAAGGGGGCTCCTCTGGATGTGGGCGGGACGATCGTGCTTCCTGTCGAGTGGAGACGGGTATGGCGGTGAACTTCTTGAGTTGCAGCAAGGGTGTGAAAGACCCTTTCGAAGTTCCAGAGTTTAGGTGTCATTAGTCTCCAGACGCCTCATCGGAAATATGACTCATCTCGCCTGGAAGGGAGAACTTCCTGGATTTTCTCGAGTTCCGGCAGGTGTTCTCCAGTTACGACGGGGACCTCAGGGACCCGCCCTGGTGGCCTCAGGAGAGGCCAGTCCCCAGGCGAGTTGCTAGGGGGCCTCTCGGGATTCCTCTCCCGTCGATACCGGGGCCAAAATCCTTGTGTGGAGTCAGGGCCGGAAACGAGGATTTCTCTCAGGGGCTGACATGGATCTTTGGGTACTTCTGGAGTCTCCCCAGGGGAGTCAGGCCTCGGCTCGAGTGGGGCCATGCACGTGCGCTTTCCTTCCAGGCTGTAGCAGCAATGTCACGCTTCCCATCTCGTGGATCAAAGGATCTGTGGTTTTCCCTCGAGGCTTTCCCTCGAGGCTTTCCCACAGGGCTGTCCCACGTGCCACCGTGGTGTGAGTCGATCCTCGGCGTGAAAGATGAGCCAGTGCAGGGCAAAGAGGTTCCTCTGGAATGGACTGAGACATCTGGGGGACTCTTGGAATGGTGGTACGACCATGGAGTTCCTCTCGCCTTTTCTGTTGAGAGTGCCTCCTCTTGAGAAGCGACGGGAACGCCGGGAATTCTTTCCCGTTGAAAGCAGGGAAAGGATCGATCATCTCGAGCTACGAGGGGGAAACGGGGCTCCTCTGGATGTGGGCGGGACCATCGTGCTTCCTCTGGAGTGGAGACGGGTATGGCGGTGAACTTCTTGAGTTGCAGCAAGGGTGTGAAAGACCCTTTCGAAGTTCCAGAGTTTAGGTGTCATTAGTCTCCAGACGCCTGATCGGAAATAGGCCTCATCTCGCCTGGAAGGGAGAACTTCCTGGATTTTCTCGAGTTGCGGCAGGTGTTCTCGAGTTACGACGGGGACCTCAGGGACCCGCCCTGGTGCCTCAGGAGAGGCCAGTCCCCAGGCGAGTTGCTAGGGGGCCTCTCGGGATTCCTCTCCCGTCGATACCGGGGCCAAAAACCTTGTGTGGAGTCAGGGCCGGAACCGAGGATTCCTCTCAGGGGCTGACATGGATCTTTGGGTACTTCTGGAGTCTCCCCAGGGGAGTCAGGCCCCGTCTCGTGTCGGGGCATGCAGGTGCACTTTCCTTCCAGGCTGTAGCAGCAATGTCACGCTTCCCGTGGCGTGGATCAAAGGATCTGTGGTTTTCCCTCGAGGCTTTCCCACAGGGCTGTCCCACGTGCCACTGTGGTGTGAGTCGACTTCTCCGTGAAAGATGAGCCAGTGCAGGGCAAAGAGGTTCCTCTGGAATGGAAAGAGACATCTGGGGGACTCTTGGAATGGTGGTACGGCCATGGAGTTCCTCTCCCCTTTCCTGTTGAGAGTGCCTCCTCTTGAGATGCGACGGGAACGCAGGAATTCTTTCCCGTTGAAAGCAGGGAAAGGATCCCTCATCTCGATCTCCGAGGGGGAAACGGGGCTCCTCTGGATGGGGGCGGGACCATCGTTCTTCCTCTCGAGTGGAGATGGGTATGGCGGTGAACTTATTGAGTTGCAGCAAGGGTGTGAAAGACCCTTTCGAAGTTCCAGAGGTTAGGTGTCATTAGTCTCCAGACGCCTCATCGGAAATAGGCCTCATCTCGCTGGAAGGGAGAACTTCCTGGATTTTCTCGAGTTGCGGCAGGTGTTCTCGAGTTACGACGGGGACCTCAGGGACCCGCCCTGGTGGCCTCAGGAGAGGCCAGTCCCCATGCGAGTTGCTAGGGGGCCTCTCGGGATTCCTCTCCCGTCGATACCGGGGCCAAAAACCTTGTGTGGAGTCACGGCCGGAAACGAGGATTCCTCTCAGGGGCTGACATGGATCTTTGGGTACTTCTGGAGTCTCATTAGGGGAGTCAGGCCTCGTCTCGAGTGGGGGCATGCACGTGCGCTTTCCTTCCAGGCTGTAGCAGCAATGTGACGCTTCCCGTCGCGTGGATCAAAGGATCTGTGGTTTTCCCTCGAGGCTTTCCCTCGAGGCTTTCCCACAGGGCTGTCCCACGTGCCACCGTGGTGGGAGTCGATCCTCGGCGTGAAAGATGAACCAGTGCAGGGCAAAGAGGTTCCTCTGGAATGGACTGAGACATCTGGGGGACTCTTTGTAGGGTGGTACGACCATGGAGTTCCGCTCGCCTTTCCTGTTGAGAGTGCCTCCTCTTGAGATGCGTCAGGAACGCCGGGAATTCTTTGCTTTGAAAGCAGTGAAAGGATCCCTCATCTCGAGCTACGAGGGGGAAACGGGGCTCCTCTGGATGTGGGCGGGACCATCGTGCTTCCTCTCGAGTGGAGACGGGTATGGCGGTGAACTTCTTGAGTTGCAGCAAGGGTGTGAAAGACCCTTTCGAAGTTCCAGAGGTTAGGTGTCATTAGTCTCCAGACGCCTCATCGGAAATAGGCCTCATCTCGCCTGGAAGGGAGAAATTCCTGGATTTTCTCGAGTTGCGGCAGGTGTTCTCGAGTTACGACGGGGACCACAGGGACCCGCCCTGATGGCCTCAGGAGAGGCCAGTCCCCATGCGAGTTGCTAGGGGGCCTCTCGGGATTCCTCTCCCGTCGATACCGGGGCCAAAAACCTTGTGTGGAGTCAGGGCCGGAACCGAGAATTCCTCTCAAGGGCTGACATGGATCTTTGGGTACTTCTGGAGTCTCCCCAGGGGAGTCAGGCCTCGTCTCGAGTGGGGGCATGCACGTGCGCTTTCCTTCCAGGCTGTAGCAGCAATGTCACGCTTCCCGTGGCGTGGATCAAAGGATCTGTGGTTTTCCCTCGAGGCTTTCCCTCGAGGCTTTCCCACAGGGCTGTCCCACGTGCCACCGTGGTGTGAGTCGATCCTCGGCGTGAAAGATGAGCCAGTGCAGGGCAAAGAGGTTCCTCTGGAATGGACTGAGACATCTCGGGGACTCTTGGAATGGTGGTACGACCATGGAGTTCCTCTCGCCTTTCCTGTTGAGAGTGCCTCCTCTTGAGATGTGACGGGAACGCTGGGAATTCTTTGCGTTGAAAGCAGGGAAAGGATCCCTCATCTCGAGCTTCGAGGTGGAAACGGGGCTCCTCTCGATGTGGGCGGGACCATCGTGCTTCCTCTCGAGTGGAGACGGGTATGGCGGTGAACTTCTTGAGTTGCAGAAAGGGTGTGAAAGACCCTTTCGAATTTCCAGAGGTTAGGTGTCATTAGTCTCCAGACGCCTCATCGGAAATAGGCCTCATCTCGCCTGGAAGGGAGAACTTCCTGGATTTTCTGGAGTTGTGGCAGGTGTTCTCGAGTTACGACGGGGACCTCAGGGACCCGCCCTGGTGGCCTCAGGAGAGGCCAGTCCCCATGCGAGTTGCTAGGGGGCCTCTCGGAATTACTCTCCCGTCGATACCGGGGCCAAAAACCTTGTGTAGAGTCAGGGCGGGAACCGAGGATTCCTCTCAGGGGCTGACATGGATCTTTGGGTACTTCTGGAGTCTCCCCAGGGGAGTCAGGCCTCGTCTCGAGTGGGGGCATGCACGTGCGCTTTCCTTCCAGGCTGTAGCAGCAATGTCACGCTTCCCGTCGCGTGGATCAAAGGATCTGTGATTTTCCATCGAGGCTTTCCCACAGGGCTGTCCCACGTGCCACCGTGGTGTGAGTCGATCCTCGGCGTGAAAGATGAGCCAGTGCAGGGCAAAGAGGTTCCTCTGGAATGGACTGAGACATCTGGGGGACTCTTGGAATGGTGGTACGACCATGGAGTTCCGCTCGCCTTTCCTGTTGAGAGTGCCTCCTCTTGAGATGCGACGGGAACGCCGGGAATTCTTTCCCGTTGAAAGCAGGGAAAGGATCCCTCATCTCGAGCTCCGAGGGGGAAACGGGGCTCCTCTGGATGTGGGCGGGACCATCGTGCTTCCTCTCGAGTGGAGACGGGTATGGCGGTGAACTTCTTGAGTTGCAGCAAGGGTGTGAAAGACCCTTTCGAAGTTCCAGAGGTTAGGTGTCATTAGTCTCCAGACGCCTCATCGGAAATAGGCCTCATCTCGCCTGGAAGGGAGAACTTCCTGGATTTTCTCGAGTTGCGGCAGGTGTTCTCGAGTTACGACGGGGACCTCAGGGACCCGCCCTGGTGGCCTCAGGAGAGGCCAGTCCCCATGCGAGTTGCTGGGAGGCCTCTCGGGATTCCTCTCCCGTCGATACCGGGGCCAAAAACCTTGTGTGGAGTCAGGGCCGGAACCGAGAATTGCTCTCAAGGGCTGACATGGATCTTTGGGTACTTCTGGAGTCTCCCCAGGGGAGTCAGGCCTCGTCTCGAGTGGGGGCATGCACGTGCGATTTCCTTCCAGGCTGTAGCAGCAATGTCACGCTTCCCGTCGCGTGGATCAAAGGATCTGTGGTTTTCCCTCGAGTCTTTCCCTCGAGGCTTTCCCACAGGGCTGTCCCACGTGCCACCGTGGTGTGAATCGATCCTCGGCGTGAAAGATGAGCCAGTGCAGGGCAAAGAGGTTCCTCTGGAATGGAGTGAGACATCTGGGTGACTCTTGGAATGGTGGTACAACCATGGAGTTCCCCTCGCCTTTCCTGTTGAGAGTGCCTCCTCTTGAGATGCGACGGGAACGCCAGGAATTCTTTCCCGTTGAAAGCAGGTAAAGGATCCCTCATCTCGAGCTACGAGGGGGAAACGGGGCTCCTCTGGATGTGGGCGGGACCATCGTGCTTCCTCTCGAGTGGAGACGGGTATGGCGGTGAACTTCTTGAGTTGCAGCAAGGGTGTGAAAGACCCTTTCGAAGTTCCAGAGGTTAGGTGTCATTAGTCTCCAGACGCCTCATCGGAAATAGGCCTCATCTCGCCTGGAAGGGGGAACTTCCTGGAATTTCTCGAGTTGTGGCAGGTGTTCTCGAGTTACGACGGGGACCTCAGGGACCCGCCCTGGTGGCCTCAGGAGAGGCCAGTCCCCATGCGAGTTGCTAGGGGGCCTCTCGGGATTCCTCTCCCGTCGATACCGGGGCAAAAACATTGTGTGGAGTCAGGGCCGGAACCGAGGATTCCTCTCAGGGGCTGACATGGATCTTTGGGTACTTCTGGAGTCTCCCCAGGGGAGTCAGGCCTCGTCTCGAGTCGGGGCATGCACGTGCACTTTCCTTCTAGGCTGTAGCAGCAATGTCACGCTTCCCGTGGCGTGGATCAAAGGATCTGTGGTTTTCCCTCGAGGCTTTCCCTCGAGGCTTTCCCACAGGGCTGTCCCACGTGCCACGGTGGTGTGAGTCGATCCTCGGCGTGAAAGATGAGCCAGTGCAGGGCAAAGAGGTTCCTCTGGAATGGAAAGAGACATCAGGGGGAATCTTGGAATGGTGGTACGGCCATGGAGTTCCTCTCGCCTTTCCTGTTGAGAGTGCCTCCTCTTGAGATGCGACGGGAACGCAGGAATTCTTTCCCGTTGAAAGCAGGGAAAGGATCCCTCATCTCGATCTCCGAGGGGGAAACGGGGCTCCTCTGGATGGGGGCGGGACCATCGTTCTTCCTCTCGAGTGGAGATGGGTATGGCGGTGAACTTCTTGAGTTGCAGCAAGGGTGTGAAAGACCCTTTCGAAGTTCCAGAGGTTAGGTGTCATTAGTCTCCAGACGCCTCATCGGAAATAGGCCTCATCTCGCTGGAAGGGAGAACTTCCTGGATTTTCTCGAGTTGCGGCAGGTGTTCTCGAGTTACGACGGGGACCTCAGGGACCCGCCCTGGTGGCCTCAGGAGAGGCCAGTCCCCATGCGAGTTGCTAGGGGGCCTCTCGGGATTCCTCTCCCGTCGATACCCGGGCCAAAAACCTTGTGTGGAGTCTGGGCCGGAACCGAGGATTCCTCTCACGGGCTGATATGGATCTTTGGGTACTTCTGGAGTCTCCCCAGCGGAGTCAGGCCTCGTCTCGAGTGGGGGCATGCACGTGCGCTTTCCTTCAAGGCTGTAGCAGCAATGTCACGCTTCCCGTGGCGTGAATCAAACGATCTGTGGTTTTCCCTCGAGGCTTTCCCTCGAGGCTTTCCCACAGGGCTGTCCCATGTGCCACCGTGGTGTGAGTCGATCCTTGGCGTGAAAGATGAGCCAGTGCAGGGCAAAGAGGTTCCTCTGGAATGGACTGAGACATCTGGGGGACTCTTGAAATGGTGGTACGACCATGCAGTTCCTCACGTCTTTCTTGTTGAGAGTGCCTCCTCTTGAGATGCGACGGGAACGCCGGGAATTCTTTCCCGTTGAAAGCAGGGAAAGGATCCCTCATCTCGAGCTACGAGGGGGAAACGGGGCTCCTCTGGATGTGGGCGGGACCATCGTGCTTCCTCTCGAGTGGAGACGGGTATGGCGGTGAACTTCTTGAGTTGCAGCAAGGGTGTGAAAGACCCTTTCGAAGTTCCAGAGGTTAGGTGTCATTAGTCTTCAGACGCCTCATCGGAAATAGGCCTCATCTCGCCTGGAAGGGAGAAATTCCTGGATTTTCTCGAGTTGCGGCAGGTGTTCTCGAGTTACGACGGGAACCACAGGGACCCGCCCTGATGGCCTCAGGAGAGGCCAGTCCCCATGCGAGTTGCTAGGGGGCCTCTCGGGATTCCTCTACCGTCGATACCGGCGCCAAAAACCTTGTGTGGAGTCAGGGCCGGAACCGAGGATTCCTCTCAGGGGCTGACATGGATGTTTGGGTACTTCTGGAGTCTCCCCAGGGGAGTCAGGCCTCGGCTCGAGTGGGGGCATGCACGTGCGCTTTCCTTCCAGGCTGTAGCAGCAATGTCACGCTTCCCGTGGCGTGGATCAAAGGATCTGTGGTTTTCCCTCGAGGCTTTCACTCGAGGCTTTCCCACAGGGCTGTCCCAGGTGCCACCGTGGTGTGAGTCGATCCTCAGCGTGAAAGATGAGCCAGTGTACGGCAAAGAGGTTCCTCTGGAATGGACTGAGACATCTGGGGGACTCTTGGAATGGTGGTACGACCATGGAGTTCCTCTCGCCTTTCCTGTTGAGAGTGCCTCCACTTGAGATGTGACGGGAAGGCCGGGAATTCTTTGCGTTGAAAGCAGGGAAAGAATCCCTCATCTCGAGCTTCGAGGGGGAAACGGGTCTCCTCTGGATGTGGGCGGGACCATCGTGCTTCCTCTCGAGTGGAGACGGGTATGGCGGGGAACTTCTTGAGTTGCAGCAAGGGTGTGAAAGACCCTTTCGAAGTTCCAGAGGTTAGGTGTCATTCGTCTCCAGACGCATCATCGGAAATAGGCCTCATCTCGCCTAGAAGGGAGAACTTCCTGGATATTCTCGAGTTGTGGCAGGTGTTCTCGAGTTATGACGGGGACCTCAGGGACCCGCCCTGGTGTCCTCAGTAAAGGCCAGTCCCCATGCGAGTTGCTAGGGGGCCTCTCGGGATTCCTCTCCCGTCGATACCGGGGCCAAAAACCTTGTCTGGAGTCAGGGCCGGAACCGAGGATTCCTCTCAGGGGCTGACATGGATCTTTGGGTATTTCTGGAGTCTCCCCAGGGGAGTCAGGCCTCGTCTCGAGTGGGGGCATGCACGTGCGCTTTCCTTCCAGGCTGTAGCAGCAATGTCACGCTTCCCGTGGTGTGGATCAAAGGATCTGTGGTTTTCCCTCGAGGCTTTCCCTCGAGGCTTTCCCACAGGGCTGTCCCACGTGCCACCGTGGTGTGAGTCGATCCTCGGCGTGAAAGATGAGCCAGTGCAGGGCAAAGAGGTTCCTCTGGAATGGACTGAGACATCTCGGGGACTCTTGGAATGGTGGTACGACCATGGAGTTCCTCTCGCCTTTCCTGTTGAGAGTGCCTCCTCTTGAGATGTGACGGGAACGCCGGGAATTCTTTGCGTTGAAAGCAGGGAAAGGATCCCTCATCTCGAGCTACGAGGGGGAAACGGGGCTCCTCTCGATGTGGGCGTGACCATCGTGCTTCCTCTCGAGTGGAGACGGGTATGGCGGTGAACTTCTTGAGTTGCAGCAAGGGTGTGAAAGACCCTTTCGAAGTTCCAGAGGATAGGTGTCATTTGTCTCCAGACGCCTCATCGGAAATAGGCTTCATCTCGCCTGGAAGGGAGAACTTCCTGGATTTTCTCGAGTTGCGGCAGGTGTTCTCGAGGTACGACGGGGACCTCAGGGACCCGCCCTGGTCGCCTCAGGGGAGGCCAGTACCCATGCGAGTTGCTAGGGGGCCTCTCGGGATTAATCTCCCGTCGATACCGGGGCCAAAAACCTTGTGTGGAGTCAGGGCCGGAACCGAGGATTCCTCTCAGGGGCTGACATGGATGTTTGGGTACTTCTGGAGTCTCCCCAGGGGAGTCAGGCCTCGTCTCGAGTGGGGGCATGCACGTGCGATTTCCTTCCAGGCTGTAGCAGCAATGTCACGCATCCCGTCGAGTGGAGTAATGGATCTGTGGTTTTCCATCGAGGCTTTCCCACAGGGCTGTCCCACGTGCCACCGTGGTGTGAGTCGATCCTCGGCGTGAAAGATGAGCCAGTGCAGGGCAAAGAGGTTCCTCTGGAATGGACTGAGACATCTGGGGGACTCTTGGAATGGTGGTACGACCATGGAGTTCCTCTCGCCTTTTCTGTTGAGAGTGCCTTGTCTTGAGATGCGACGGGAACGC
Source organism: Capricornis sumatraensis (assembly GCF_032405125.1). Taxonomy (NCBI): domain Eukaryota; kingdom Metazoa; phylum Chordata; class Mammalia; order Artiodactyla; family Bovidae; genus Capricornis; species Capricornis sumatraensis. The sequence goes on from NW_027184612.1 coordinate 8,037,376, forward strand.
TGGGAATTCTTTCCCGTTGAAAGCAGGGAAAGGATCCCTCATCTCGAGCTACGAGGGGGAAACGGGGCTCCTCTGGATGTGGGCGGGACCATCGTTCTTCCTCTAGAGTGGAGACGGGTATGGCGGTGAACTTCTTGAGTTGCAGCAAGGGTGTGAAAGACCCTTTCGAAGTTCCAGAGGTTAGGTGTCATTAGACTCCAGACGCCTCATCGGAAATAGGCCTCATCTCGCCTGGAAGGGAGAACTTCCTGGATTTTCTCGAGTTGCGGCAGGTGTTCTCGAGTTACGACGGGGACCTCAGGGACCCGCCCTGGTGGCCTCAGGAGAGGCCAGTCCCCATACGAGTTGCTAGGGGGCCTCTCGGGATTCCTCTCCCGTCGATACCGGGGCCAAAAACCTTGTGTGGAGTCAGGGCCGGAACCGAGGATTCCTCTCAGGGGCTGACATGGATCTTTGGGTACTTCTGGAGTCTCCCCAGGGGAGTCAGGCCTCGTCTCGAGTGGGGGCATGCACGTGCGCTTTCCTTCCAGGCTGTAGCAGCAATGTCACGCTTCCCGTCGCGTGGATCAAAGGTTTTGTGGTTTTCCCTCGAGGCTTTCCCTCGAGGCTTTCCCACAGGGCTGTCCCACGTGCCACCGTGGTGTGAGTCGATCCTCGGCGTGAAAGATGAGCCAGTGCAGGGCAAAGAGGTTCCTCTGGAATGGACTGAGACATCTGGGGGACTCTTGGAATGGTGGTACGACCATGGAGTTCCTCTCGGCTTTTCTGTTGAGAGTGCCTCCACTTGAGATGCGACGGGAACGCCGGGAATTCTTTCCCGTTGAAAGCAGGGAAAGGATCCCTCATCTCGAGCTCCGAGGGGGAAACGGGGCTCCTCTGGATGTGGGCGAGACCATCGTGCTTCCTCTCGAGTGGAGACGGGTATGGCGGTGAACTTCTTGAGTTTCAGCAAGGGTGTGAAAGACCCTTTCGAAGTTCCAGAGGTTAGGTGTCATTAGTCTCCAGACGCCTCATAGGAAATAGGCCTCATCTTGCCTGGAAGGGAGAACTTCCTGGATTTTCTCGAGTTGCGGGAGGTGTTCTCGAGTTAAGACGGGGACCTCAGGGACCCGTCCAGGTGGCCTCAGCAAAGGCCAGTCCCCATGCGAGTTGCTAGGGGGCCTCTCGGGATTCCTCTCCCGTCGATACCGGGGCCAAAAACCTTGTGTGGAGTCAGGGCCGGAACCGAGGATTTCTCTCAGGGGTGACATGGTTCTTTGGGTACTTCTGGAGACTCCCCAGGGGAGTCAGGCCTCGTCTCGAGTGGGGGCATGCACGTGCGCTTTCCTTCCAGGCTGTAGCAGCAATGTCACGCTTCCCGTCGCGTGGATCAAAGGATCTGTGGTTTTCCCTCGAGGCTTTCCCTCGAGGCTTTCCCACAGGACTGTCCCACGTGCCACCGTGGTGTGAGTCGATCCTCGGCGTGAAAGATGAGCCAGTGCAGGGCAAAGAGGTTCCTCTTGAATGGACTGAGACATCTGGGGGACTCTTGGAATGGTGGTACGACCATGGAGTTCCTCTCGCCTTTTCTGTTGAGAGTGCCTCCTCTTGAGATGCGACGGGAACGCTGGGAATTCTTTCCCGTTGAAAGCAGGGAAAGGATCCCTCATCTCGAGCTACGAGGGGGAAACGGGGCTCCTCTGGATGTAGGCGGGACCATCGTGCTTCTTCTAGAGTGGAGACGGGTATGGCGGTTAACTTCTTGAGTTGCAGCAAGGGTGTGAAAGACCCTTTCGAAGTTCCAGAGGTTAGGTGTCATTAGTCTCCAGACGCCTCATCGGAAATAGGCCTCATCTCGCCTGGAAGGGAGAACTTCCTGGATTTTCTCGAGTTGCGGGAGGTGTTCTAGAGTTAAGACGGGGACCTCAGGGACCCGCCCTGGTGGCCTCAATAGAGAACAGTCCCCATGCGTCTTGCTAGGTGGCCTCTCGTGATTCTTCTCCCGTCGATACCGGGGCCAAAAAACTTGTGTGGAGTCAGGGCCGGAACCGAGGATTCCTCTCAGGGGCTGACATGGATCTTTGGGTACTTCTGGAGTCTCCCCAGCTGAGTCAGGCCTCGTCTCGAGTGGGGACATGCACGTGCGCTTTCCTTCCAGGCTGTAGCAGATATGTCACGCTTCCCGTGGCGTGGATCAAAGGATCTGTGGTTTTCCCTCGAGGCTTTCCCTCGAGGCTTTCCCACAGGGCTGTCCCACGTGCCACCGTGGTGTGAGTCGATCCTCGGCGTGAAAGATGAGCCAGTGCAGGGCAAAGAGGTTCGTCTGGAATGGACTGAGACATCTGGGGGACTCTTGGAATGGTGGTACGACCATGGAGTTCCTCTCGCCTTTCCTGTTGAGAGTGCCTCCTCTTGAGATGTGACGGGAACGCCGGGAATTCTTTCCCGTTGAATGCAGGGAAAGGATCCCTCATCTCGAGCTACGAGGGGGAAACGGGGCTCCTCTGGATGTGGGCGGGACCGTCGTGCTTCATCTCGAGTGGAGACGGGTATGGCGGTGAACTTCTTGAGTTGCAGCAAGGGTGTGAAAGACCCTTTCGAAGTTCCAGAGGTTAGGTGTCATTAGTCTCCAGACGCCTCATCGGAAATAGGCCTCATCTGGCCTGTAAGGGAGAACTTCCTGGATTTTCTTGAGTTGCGGCAGGTGTTCTCGAGTTACGACGGGAACCTCAGGGACCCGCCCTGATGGCCTCAGGAGAGGCCAGGTCCATGCGAGTTGCTAGGTGGCCTCTCGGGATTCCTCTCCTGTCGATTCCGGGACCAAAAATCTTGTGTGGAGTCAGGGCCGGAACCGAGGATTCCTCTCAGGGGTGACATGGATCTTTGGGTACTTCTGGAGTCTCCCCAGGGGAGTCAGGCCTCGTCTCGAGCGGGGGCATGCACGTGCGCTTTCCTTCCAGGCTGTAGCAGCAATGTGACGCTTCCCGTCGCGTGGATCAAAGGATCTGTGGTTTTCCCTCGAGGCATTCCCCTGAGGCTTTCCCACAGGGCTGTCCCACATACCACCGTGGTGTGAGTCGATCCTCGGCGTGAAAGATGAGCCAGTGCAGGGCAAAGAGGTTCCTCTGGAATGGACTGAGATATCTGGGGGACTCTTGGAATGATGATACGACCATGGAGTTCCTCTCGCCTTTCCTGTTGAGAGTGCCTCCTCTTGAGATGCGAGGGGAACGCCGGGAATTCTTTCCCGTTGAAAGCAGGGAAAGGATCCCTCATCTCGAGCTCCGAGGGGGAAACGGGGCTCCTCTGGATGTGGGCGAGACCATCGTGCTTCCTCTCGAGTGGAGACGGTTATGGCGGTGAACTTCTTGAGTTGCAGCAAGGGTGTGAAAGACCCTTTCGAAGTTCCAGAGGTTAGGTGTCATTAGTCTCCAGACGCCTCATCGGAAATAGGCCTCATCTCGCCTGGAAGGGAGAACTTCCTGGATTTTCTCGAGTTGCGGGAGGTGTTCTCGAGTTAAGACGGGGACCTCAGAGACCCGTCCTGGTGGCCTCAGCAAAGGCCAGTCCCCATGCGAGTTGCTAGGGGGCCTCTCGGGATTCCTCTCCCGTCGATACCGGGGCCAAAAACCTTGTGTGGAGTCAGGGCCGGAACCGAGGATTCCTCTCAGGGGTGACATGGTTCTTTGGGTACTTCTGGAGACTCCCCAGGGGAGTCAGGCCTCGTCTCGAGTGGGGGCATGCACGTGCGCTTTCCTTCCAGGCTGTAGCAGCAATGTCACGCTTCCCGTCGCGTGGATCAAAGGATCTGTGGATTTCCCTCGAGGCTTTCCCTCGAGGCTTTCCCACAGGACTGTCCCACGTGCCACCGTGGTGTGAGTCGATCCTCGGCGTGAAAGATGAGCCAGTGCAGGTCAAAGAGGTTCCTCTTGAATGGACTGAGACATCTGGGGGACTCTTGGAATGGTGGTACGACCATGGAGTTCCTCTCGCCTTTTCTGTTGAGAGTGCCTCCTCTTGAGATGCGACGGGAACGTTGGGAATTCTTTCCCGTTGAAAGCAGGGAAAGGATCCCTCATTTCGAGCTACGAGGGGGAAACGGGGCTCCTCTGGATGTAGGCGGGACCATCGTGCTTCCTCTAGAGTGGAGACGGGTATGGCGGTGAACTTCTTGAGTTGCAGCTAGGGTGTGAAAGACCCTTTCGAAGTTCCAGAGGTTAGGTGTCATTAGTCTCCAGACGCCTCATCGGAAATAGGCCTCATCTCGCCTGGAAGGGAGAACTTCCTGGATTTTCTCGAGTTGCGGGAGGTGTTCTAGAGTTAAGACGGGGACCTCAGGGACCCGCCCTGGTGGCCTCAATAGAGAACAGTCCCCATGCGTCTTGCTAGGTGGCCTCTCGTGATTCTTCTCCCGTCGATACCGGGGCCAAAAAACTTGTGTGGAGTCAGGGCCGGAACCGAGGATTCCTCTCAGGGGCTGACATGGATCTTTGGGTACTTCTGGAGTCTCCCCAGCTGAGTCAGGCCTCGTCTCGAGTGGGGACATGCACGTGCGCTTTCCTTCGAGGCTGTAGCAGCAATGTCACGCTTCCCGTGGCGTGGATCAAAGGATCTGTGGTTTTCCCTCGAGGCTTTCCCTCGAGGCTTTCCCACAGGGCTGTCCCACGTGCCACCGTGGTGTGAGTCGATCCTCGGCGTGAAACATGAGCCAGTGCAGGGGAAAGAGGTTCGTCTGGAATGGACTGAGACATCTGGGGGACTCTTGGAATGGTGGTACGACCATGGAGTTCCTCTCGCCTTTCCTGTTGAGAGTGCCTCCTCTTGAGATGTGACGGGAACGCCGGGAATTCTTTCGCGTTGAATGCAGGGAAAGGATCACTCATCTCGAGCTACGAGGGGGAAACGGGGCTCCTCTGGATGTGGGCGGGACCATCGTGCTTCCTCTAGAGTGGAGACGGGTATGGCGGTGAACTTCTTGAGTTGCAGCAAGGGTGTGAAAGACCCTTTCGAAGTTCCAGAGGTTAGGTGTCATTAGTCTCCAGACGCCTCATCGGAAATAGGCCTCATCTCGCCTGGAAGGGAGAACTTCCTGGATTTTCTCGAGTTGCGGGAGGTGTTCTAGAGTTAAGACGGGGACCTCAGGGACCCGCCCTGGTGGCCTCAATAGAGAACAGTCCCCATGCGTCTTGCTAGGTGGCCTCTCGTGATTCTTCTCCCGTCGATACCGGGGCCAAAAAACTTGTGTGGAGTCAGGGCCGGAACCGAGGATTCCTCTCAGGGGCTGACATGGATCTTTGGGTACTTCTGGAGTCTCCCCAGGGGAGTCAGGCCTCGTCTCGAGTGGGGGCATGCACGTGCGCTTTCCTTCCAGGCTGTAGCAGCAATGTCATTCTTCCCGTCGCATTTATGAAAGGATCTGTGGCTTTCCCTCGAGGCTTTCCCTCGAGGCTTTCCCACAGGGCTGTCCCACGTGGCACCGTGGTGTGAGTCGATCCTCGGCGTGAAAGATGAGCCAGTGCAGGTCAAAGAGGTTCCTCTGGAATGGACTGAGACATCTAGGGGACTCTAGGAATGGTGGTACGACCATGGAGTTCCTCTCGCCTTTCCTGTTGAGATTGCCTCCTCTTGAGATGCGACGGGAATGCTGGGAATTTTTTCCCGCTGAAAGCAGGGAAACGATCCCTCATCTCGAGCTCCGAGGGGGAAACGGGGCTCCTCTGGATGTGGGCGGGACCATCGTGCTTCCTCTCGAGTGGAGACTGGTATGGCGGTGAACTTCTTGAGTTGCAGCAAGGGTGTGAAAGACCCTTTCGAAGTTCCAGAGGTTAGGTGTCATTAGTCTCCAGACGCCTCATCGGAAATAGGCCTCATCTCGCCTGGAAGGGAGAACTTCCTGGATTTTCTCGAGTTGCGGCAGGTGTTCTCGAGTTACGACGGGGACCTCAGGGACCCGCCCTGGTGGCCTAAGGAACGGAGAGTCCCCATGCGAGTTGCTAGGGGGCCTCTCGGGATTCCTCTCCCATCGATACTGGGGCCAAAAACCTTGTGTGGAGTCAGGGCCGGAACCGAGGATTTCTCTCACGGGCTGACATGGATCTTTGGGTACTTCTGGAGTCTCGCCAGGGGAGACAGGCCTCATCTCGAGTGGGGGCATGCTAGTGCGTTTTCCTTCCAGGCTGTAGCAGCAATGTCACGCTTCCCATCGCGTGGATCAAAGGATCTGTGGTTTTCCCTCGAGGCTTTCCCTCGAGGCTTTCCCACAGGGCTGTCCCACGTGCCACCGTGGTGTGAGTCGATCCTCGGCGTGAAAGATGAGCCAGTGCAGGGCAAAGAGGTTCCTCTGGAATGGACTGAGACATCTGGGGGACTCTTGGAATGGTGGTACGACCATGGAGTTCCTCTCGCCTTTCCTGTTGAGAGTGCCTCCTCTTGAGATGCGACGGGAACGCCGGGAATTCTTTCCCGTTGAAAGCAGGGAAAGGATCCCTCATCTCGAGCTAAGAGGGGGATACGGGGCTCCTCTGGATGTGCGCGGGATCATCGTGCTTCCTCTCGAGTGGAGATGGGTATGGCTGTGAACTTCTTGAGTTGCCGCAAGGGTGTGAAAGACCCTTTCGAATTTCCAGAGGTTAGGTGTCATTACTCTCCAGACGCCTCATCGGAAATTGGCCTCATCTCGCCTGTAAGGGAGAACTTCCTGGATTTTCTCGAGTTGCGGCAGGTGTTCTCGAGATACGACGGGGACATCAGGGACCCGCTCTGGTGGCCTCTGGAAAAGCCAGTCCCCATGCGAGTTGCTAGGGGGCCTCTAGGGATTCCTCTCCCGTCGATACTGGGGCCAAAAACCTTGTGTGGAGTCAGGGCTGGAACGGAGGATTCCTCTCAGGGGCTGACATGAATCTTTGAGTACTTCTGGAGTCTCCCCAGGGGAGTCAGGCCTCGTCTCGAGTGGGGGCATGGACGTGCGCTTTCCTTCCAGACTGTAGCAGCAATGTCACGCTTCCCGTCGCGTGGATCAAAGGATCTGTGGTTTTCCCTCGAGGCTTTCCCACAGGGCTGCCCCACGTGCCACCTTTGTGTGAGTCGATCCTCGGCGTGAAAGATGAGCCAGTGCAGGGCAAAGAGGTTCCTCTGGAATAGACTGAGACATCTGGGGGACTCTTGGAATGGTGGTACGACCATGGAGTTCCTCTCGCCTTTTCTGTTGAGAGTGCCTCCTCTTGAGATGCGACGGGAACGCTGGGAATTCTTTCCCGTTGAAAGCAGGGAAAGGATCCCTCATCTCGAGCTACGAGGGGGAAACGGGGCTCCTCTGGATGTGGGCGGGACCATCGTGCTTCCTCTCGAGTGGAGACGGGTATGGCGGTGAACTTCTTGAGTTGCAGCAATTGTGTGAAAGACCCTTTCGAAGTTCCAGAGGTTAGGTGTCATTAGTCTCCAGACGCCTCATCGGAAATAGGCCTCATATCGCCTGGAAGGGAGAACTTCCTGGATTTTCTCGAGTTGCGGCAGGTGTTCTCGAGTTACGACGGGGAACTCAGGGACCCGCCCTGGTGGCCTCAGGAGAGGCCACTCCCCATGCTAGTTGCTAGGGGGCCCCTCGGGATTCCTCTCCCGTCGATACCGGGGCCAAAAACCTTGTGTGGAGTCAGGGCCGGAACCGAGGATTCCTCTCAGGGGCTGACATGGATGTTTGGGTACTTCTGGAGTCTCCCCAGGGGAGTCAGGCCTCGGCTCGAGTGGGGGCATGCACATGCGCTTTCCTTCCAGGCTGTAGCAGCAATGTCACGCTTCCCGTGGTGTGGATCAAAGGATCTGTGGTTTTCCCTCGAGGCTTTCCCTCGAGGCTTTCCCACAGGGCTGTCCCACGTGCCACCGTGGTGTGAGTCGATCCTCGGCGTGAAAGATGAGCCAGTGCAGGGCAAAGAGGTTCCTCTGGAATGGACTGAGACATCTGGGGGACTCTTGGAATGGTGGTACGACCATGGAGTTCCTCTCGCCTTTCCTGTTGAGAGTGCCTCCTCTTGAGATGTGACGGGAACGCCGGGAATTCTTTGCGTTGAACGCAGGGAAAGGATCCCTCATCTCGAGCTACGAGGGGGAAACGGGACTCCTCTCGATGTGGGCGTGACCATCGTGCTTCCTCTCGAGTGGAGACGGGTATGGCGGTGAACTTCTTGAGTTGCAGCAAGGGTGTGAAAGACCCTTTCGAAGTTCCAGAGGTTAGGTGTCATTTGTCTCCAGACGCCTCATCGGAAATAGGCTTCATCTCGCCTGGAAGGGAGAACTTCCTGGATTTTCTCGAGTTGCGGCAGGTGTTCTCGAGGTATGACGGGGACCTCAGGGACCCGCCCTGGTCGCCTCAGGGGAGGCCAGTACCCATGCGAGTTGCTAGGGGGCTTCTCGGGATTAATCTCCCGTCGATACCGGGGCCAAAAACCTTGTGTGGAGTCAGGGCCGGAACCGAGGATTCCTCTCAGGGGCTGACATGGATGTTTGGGTACTTCTGGAGTCTCCCCAGGGGAGTCAGGCCTCGTCTCGAGTGGGGGCATGCACGTGCGATTTCCTTCCAGGCTGTAGCAGCAATGTCACGCTTCCCGTCGAGTGGAGTAATGGATCTGTGGTTTTCCCTCGAGGCTTTCCCACAGGGCTGCCCCACGTGCCACCGTGGTGTGAGTCGATCCTCGGCGTGAAAGATGAGCCAGTGCAGGGCAAAGAGGTTCCTCTGGAATGGACTGAGACATCTGGGGGACTCTTGGAATGGTCGTACGACCATGGAGTTTCTCTCGCCTTTCCTGTTGAGAGTGCCTCCTCTTGAGATGCGACGGGAACGCCGGGAATTCTTTCCCGTTGAAAGCAGGGAAAGGATCCCTCATCTCGAGCTCCGAGGGGGAAACGGGGCTCCTCTGGATGTGGGCGGGACCATCGTGCATCCTCTCGAGTGGAGACGGGTATGGCGGTGAACTTCTTGAGTTTCAGCAAGGGTGTGAAAGACCCTTTCGAAGTTCCAGAGGTTAGGTGTCATTAGTCTCCAGACGCCTCATCGGAAATAGGCCTCATCTCACCTGGAAGGGAGAACTTCCTGGATTTTCTGGAGTTGCGGCAGGTGTTCTCGAGTTACGACGGGGACCTCAGGGACCCGCCCTGGTGGCCTCAGGAGAGGCCAGTCCCCATGCGAGTTGCTAGGGGGCCTCTCGGAATTACTCTCCCGTCGATACCGGGGCCAAAAACCTTGTGTAGAGTCAGGGCCGGAAACGAGGATTCCTCTCAGGGGCTGACATGGATCTTTGGGTACTTCTGGAGTCTCCCCAGGGGAGTCAGGCCTCGTCTCGAGTGGGGGCATGCACGTGCGCTTTCCTTCCAGGCTGTAGCAGCAATGTCACGCTTCCCGTCGCGTGGATCAAAGGATCTGTGATTTTCCATCGAGGCTTTCCCACAGGGCTGTCCCACGTGCCACCGTGGTGTGAGTCGATCCTCGGCGTGAAAGATGAGCCAGTGCAGGGCAAAGAGGTTCCTTTGGAATGGACTGAGACATCTGGGGGACTCTTGGAATGGTGGTACGACCATGGAGTTCCTCTCGCCTTTCCTGTTGAGAGTGCCACCTCTTGAGATGCGTCAGGAACGCCGGGAATTCTTTGCTTTGAAAGCAGTGAAAGGATTCCTCATCTCGAGCTACGAGGGGGAAACGGGGCTCCTCTGGATGTGGGCGGGACCATCGTGCTTCCTCTCGAGTGGAGACGGGTATGGCGGTGAACTTCTTGAGTTGCAGCAAGGGTGTGAAAGACCTTTCGAAGTTCCAGAGATTAGGTGTCATTAGTCTCCAGACGCCTCATCGGAAATAGGCCTCATCTCGCCTGGAAGGGAGAAATTCCTGGATTTTCTCGAGTTGCGGCAGGTGTTCTCGAGTTACGACGGGGACCTCAGGGACCCGCCCTGGTGGCCTCAGGAGAGGCCAGTCCCCATGCGAGTTGCTAGGGGGCCTCTCGGGATTCCTCTCCCGTCGATACCAGGGCCATAAACCTTGTGTAGAGTCAGGGCCAGAACCGAGGATTCCTCTCAGGGGCTGACATGGATCTTTGGGTACTTCTGGAGTCTCCCCAGGGGAGTCAGGCCTCGTCTCGAGTGGGGGCATGCACGTGCGCTTTCCTTCCAGGCTGTAGCACCAATGTCACGCTTCCCGTCGCGTGGATCAAAGGATCTGTGATTTTCCATCGAGGCTTTCCCACAGGGCTGTCCACGTGCCACCGTGGTGTGAGTCGATCCTCGGCGTGAAAGATGAGCCAGTGCAGGGCAAAGAGGTTCCTCTGGAATGGACTGAGACATCTGGGGGACTCTTGGAATGGTGGTACGACCATGGAGTTCCTCTCGCCTTTCCTGTTGAGAGTGCCACCTCTTGAGATGCGTCAGGAACGCCGGGAATTCTTTGCTTTGAAAGCAGTGAAAGGATCCCTCATCTCGAGCTACGAGGGGGAAACGGGGCTCCTCTGGATGTGGGCGGGACCATCGTGCTTCCTCTCGAGTGGAGACGGGTATGGCGGTGAACTTCTTGAGTTGCAGCAAGGGTGTGAAAGACCCTTTCGAAGTTCCAGAGGTTAGGTGTCATTAGTCTCCAGACGCCTCATCGGAAATAAGCCTCATCTCGCCTGGAAGGGAGAACTTCCTGGATTTTCTCGAGTTGCGGCAGGTGTTCTCGAGTTACGACGGGGACCTCAGGGACCCGCCCTGGTGGCCTCAGGAGAGGCCAGTACCCATGCGAGTTGCTGGGAGGCCTCTCGGGATTCCTCTCCCGTCGATACTGGGGCCAAAAACCTTGTGTGGAGTCAGGGCCGGAACCGAGAATTCCTCTCAATGGCTGACATGGATCTTTGGGTACTTCAGGAGTCTCCCCAGGGGAGTCAGGCCTCGTCTCGAGTGGGGGCATGCACGTGCGCTTTCCTTCCAGGCTGTAGCAGCAATGTCACGCTTCCCGTGGCGTGGATCAAAGGATCTGTGGTTTTCCCTCGAGGCTTTCCCTCGAGGCTTTCCCACAGGGCTGTCCCACGTGCCACCGTGGTGTGAGTCGATCCTCGGCGTGAAAGATGAGCCAGTGCAGGGCAAAGAGGTTCCTCTGGAATGGACTGAGACATCTCGGGGACTCTTGGAATGGTGGTACGACCATGGAGTTCCTCTCGCCTTTCCTGTTGAGAGTGCCTCCTCTTGAGATGTGACGGGAACGCTGGGAATTCTTTGCGTTGAAAGCAGGGAAAGGATCCCTCATCTCGAGCTTCGAGGGGGAAACGGGGCTCCTCTCGATGTGGGCGGGACCATCGTGCTTCCTCTCGAGTGGAGACGGGTATGGCGGTGAACTTCTTGAGTTGCAGCAAGGGTGTGAAAGACCCTTTCGAAGTTCCAGAGGTTAGGTGTCATTAGTCTCCAGACGCCTCATCGGAAATAGGCCTCATCTCGCCTGGAAGGGAGAACTTCCTGGATTTTCTGGAGTTGCGGCAGGTATTCTCGAGTTACGACGGGGACCTCAGGGACCCGCCCTGGTGGCCTCAGGAGAGGCCAGTCCCCATGCGAGTTGCTAGGGGGCCTCTCGGAATTACTCTCCCGTCGATACCGGGGCCAAAAACCTTGTGTAGAGTCAGGGCCGGAACCGAGGATTCCTCTCAGGGGCTGACATGGATCTTTGGGTACTTCTGGAGTCTCCCCAGGGGAGTCAGGCCTCGTCTCGAGTGGGGGCATGCACGTGCGCTTTCCTTCCAGGATGTAGCAGCAATGTCACGCTTCCCGTCGCGTGGATCAAAGGATCTGTGATTTTCCATCGAGGCTTTCCCACAGGGCTGTCCCACGTGCCACCGTGGTGTGAGTCGATCCTCGGCGTGAAAGATGAGCCAGTGCAGGGCAAAGAGGTTCCTCTGGAATGGACTGAGACATCTGGGGGACTCTTGGAATGGTGGTACGACCATGGAGTTCCGCTCGCCTTTCCTGTTGAGAGTGCCTCCTCTTGAGATGCGACGGGAACGCCGGGAATTCTTTCCCGTTGAAAGCAGGGAAAGGATCCCTCATCTCGAGCTCCGAGGGGGAAACGGGGCTCCTCTGGATGTGGGCGGGACCATCGTGCTTCCTCTCGAGTGGAGACGGGTATGGCGGTGAACTTCTTGAATTGCAGCAAGGGTGTGAAAGACCCTTTCGAAGTTCCAGAGGTTAGGTGTCATTAGTCTCCAGACGCCTCATCGGAAATAGGCCTCATCTCGCCTGGAAGGGAGAACTTCCTGGATTTTCTCGAGTTGCGGCAGGTGTTCTCGAGTTACGACGGGGACCTCAGGGACCCGTCCTGGTTGCCTCAGGAGAGGCCAGTCCCCATGCGAGTTGCTAGGGGGCCTCTCGGGATTCCTCTCCCGTCGATACCCGGGCCAAAAACCTTGTGTGGAGTCAGGGCCGGAACCGAGAATTGCTCTCAAGGGCTGACATGGATCTTTGGGTACTTCTGGAGTCTCCCCAGGGGAGTCAGGCCTCGTCTCGAGTGGGGGCATGCACGTGCGATTTCCTTCCAGGCTTTAGCAGCAATGTCACGCATCCCGTCGCGTGGATCAAAGGATCTGTGATTTTCCATCGAGGCTTTCCCACAGGGCTGTCCCACGTGCCACCGTGGTGTGAGTCGATCCTCGGCGTGAAAGATGAGCCAGTGCAGGGCAAAGAGGTTCCTTTGGAATGGACTGAGACATCTGCGGGACTCTTGGAATGGTGGTACGACCATGGAGTTCCTCTCGCCTTTCCTGTTGAGAGTGCCACCTCTTGAGATGCGTCAGGAACGCCGGGAATTCTTTGCTTTGAAAGCAGTGAAAGGATCCCTCATCTCGAGCTACGAGGGGGAAACGGGGCTCCTCTGGATGTGGGCGGGACCATCGTGCTTCCTCTCGAGTGGAGACGGGTATGGCGGTGAACTTCTTGAGTTGCAGCAAGGGTGTGAAAGACCCTTTCGAAGTTCCAGAGGTTAGGTGTCATTAGTCTCCAGACGCCTCATCGGAAATAGGCCTCATCTCGCCTGGAAGGGAGAAATTCCTGGATTTTCTCGAGTTGCGGCAGGTGTTCTCGAGTTACGACGGGGACCTCAGGGACCCGCCCTGGTGGCCTCAGGAGAGGCCAGTCCCCATGCGAGTTGCTAGGGGGCCTTTCGGGATTCCTCTCCCGTCGATACCGGGGCCAAAAACCTTGTGTAGAGTCAGGGCCGGAACCGAGGATTCCTCTCAGGGGCTGACATGGATCTTTGGGTACTTCTGGAGTCTCCCCAGGGGAGTCAGGCCTCGTCTCGAGTGGGGGCATGCACGTGCGCTTTCCTTCCAGGCTGTAGCAGCAATGTCACGCTTCCCGTCGCGTGGATCAAAGGATCTGTGATTTTCCATCGAGGCTTTCCCACAGGGCTGTCCCACGTGCCACCGTGGTGTGAGTCGATCCTCGGCGTGAAAGATGAGCCAGTGCAGGGCAAAGAGGTTCCTCTGGAATGGACTGAGACATCTGGGGGACTCTTGGAATGGTGGTACGACCATGGAGTTCCGCTCGCCTTTCCTGTTGAGAGTGCCTCCTCTTGAGATGCGACGGGAACGCCGGGAATTCTTTCCCGTTGAAAGCAGGGAAAGGATCCCTCATCTCGAGCTCCGAGGGGGAAACGGGGCTCCTCTGGATGTGGGCGGGACCATCGTGCTTCCTCTCGAGTGGAGACGGGTATGGCGGTGAACTTCTTGATTTGCAGCAAGGGTGTGAAAGACCCTTTCGAAGTTCCAGAGGTTAGGTGTCATTAGTCTCCAGACGCCTCATCGGAAATAGGCCTCATCTCGCCTGGAAGGGAGAACTTCCTGGATTTTCTCGAGTTGCGGCAGGTGTTCTCGAGTTACGACGGGGACCTCAGGGACCCGCCCTGGTGGCCTCAGGAGAGGCCAGTCCCCATGCGAGTTGCTGGGAGGCCTCTCGGGATTCCTCTCCCGTCGATACCGGGGCCAAAAACCTTGTGTGGATTCAGGGCCGGAACCGAGAATTGCTCTCAAGGGCTGACATGGATCTTTGGGTACTTCTGGAGTCTCCCCAGGGGAGTCAGGCCTCGTCTCGAGTGGGGGCATGCACGTGCGATTTCCTTCCAGGCTTTAGCAGCAATGTCACGCTTCCCGTCGCGTGGATCAAAGGATCTGTGGTTTTCCCTCGAGGCTTTCCCTCGAGGCTTTCCCACAGGGCTGCCCCACGTGCCACCGTGGTGTGAGTCGATCCTCGTCGTGAAAGATGAGCCAGTGCAGGGCAAAGAGTTTCCTCTGGAATGGACTGAGACATCTGGGGGACTCTTGGAATGGTGGTACGACCATGGAGTTTCTCTCGCCTTTCCTGTTGAGAGTGCCTCCTCTTGAGATGCGACGGGAACGCCGGGAATTCTTTCCCGTTGAAAGCAGGGAAAGGATCCCTCATCTCGAGCTACGAGGGGGAAACGGGGCTCCTCTGGATGTGGGCGGGACCATCGTGCATCCTCTCGAGTGGAGACGGGTATGGCGGTGAACTTCTTGAGTTGCAGCAAGGGTGTGAAAGACCCTTTCGAAGTTCCAGAGGTTAGGTGTCATTAGTCTCCAGACGCCTCATCGGAAATAGGCCTCATCTCGCCTGGAAGGGAGAACTTCCTGGATTTTCTGGAGTTGCGGCAGGTGTTCTCGAGTTACGACGGGGACCTCAGGGACCCGCCCTGGTGGCCTCAGGAGAGGCCAGTCCCCATGCGAGTTGCTAGGGGGCCTCTCGGAATTACTCTCCCGTCGATACCGGGGCCAAAAACCTTGTGTAGAGTCAGGGCCGGAACCGAGGATTCCTCTCAGGGGCTGACATGGATCTTTGGGTACTTCTGGAATCTCCCCAGGGGAGTCAGGCCTCGTCTCGAGTGGGGGCATGCACGTGCGCTTTCCTTCCAGGCTGTAGCAGCAATGTCACGCTTCCCGTCGCGTGGATCAAAGGATCTGTGATTTTCCATCGAGGCTTTCCCACAGGGCTGTCCCACGTGCCACCGTGGTGTGAGTCGATCCTCGGCGTGAAAGATGAGCCAGTGCAGGGCAAAGAGGTTCCTTTGGAATGGACTGAGACATCTGGGGGACTCTTGGAATGGTCGTACGACCATGGAGTTCCTCTCGCCTTTCCTGTTGAGAGTGCCACCTCTTGAGATGCGTCAGGAACGCCGGGAATTCTTTGCTTTGAAAGCAGTGAAAGGATCCCTCATCTCGAGCTACGAGGGGGAAACGGGGCTCCTCTGGATGTGGGCGGGACCATCGTGCTTCCTCTCGAGTGGAGACGGGTATGGCGGTGAACTTCTTGAGTTGCAGCAAGGGTGTGAAAGACCCTTTCGAAGTTCCAGAGGTTAGGTGTCATTAGTCTCCAGACGCCTCATCGGAAATAGGCCTCATCTCGCCTGGAAGGGAGAAATTTCTGGATTTTCTCGAGTTGCGGCAGGTGTTCTCGAGTTACGACGGGGACCTCAGGGACCCGCCCTGGTGGCCTCAGGAGAGGCCAGTCCCCATGCGAGTTGCTAGGGGGCCTCTCGGGATTCCTCTCCCGTCGATACCGGGGCCAAAAACCTTGTGTAGAGTCAGGGCCGGAACCGAGGATTCCTCTCAGGGGCTGACATGGATCTTTGGGTACTTCTGGAGTCTCCCCAGGGGAGTCAGGCCTCGTCTCGAGTGGGGGCATGCACGTGCGCTTTCCTTCCAGGCTGTAGCAGCAATGTCACGCTTCCCGTCGCGTGGATCAAAGGATCTGTGATTTTCCATCGAGGCTTTCCCACAGGGCTGTCCCACGTGCCACCGTGGTGTGAGTCGATCCTCGGCGTGAAAGATGAGCCAGTGCAGGGCAAAGAGGTTCCTCTGGAATGGACTGAGACATCTGGGGGACTCTTGGAATGGTGGTACGACCATGGAGTTCCTCTCGCCTTTCCTGTTTAGAGTGCCACCTCTTGAGATGTGTCAGGAACGCCGGGAATTCTTTGCTTTGAAAGCAGTGAAAGGATCCCTCATCTCGAGCTACGAGGGGGAAACGGGGCTCCTCTGGATGTGGGCGGGACCATCGTGCTTCCTCTCGAGTGGAGACGGGTATGGCGGTGAACTTCTTGAGTTGCAGCAAGGGTGTGAAAGACCCTTTCGAAGTTCCAGAGGTTAGGTGTCATTAGTCTCCAGACGCCTCATCGGAAATAGGCCTCATCTCGCCTGGAAGGGAGAACTTCCTGGATTTTCTCGAGTTGTGGCAGGTGTTCTCGAGTTACGACGGGGACCTCAGGAACCCGCCCTGGTGGCCTCAGGAGAGGCCAGTCCCCATGCGAGTTGCTGGGAGGCCTCTCGGGATTCCTCTCCCGTCGATACCGGGGCCAAAAACCTTGTGTGGAGTCAGGGCCGGAACCGAGAATTCCTCTCAAGGGCTGACATGGATCTTTGGGTACTTCTGGAGTCTCCCCAGGGGAGTCAGGCCTCGTCTCGAGTGGGGGCATGCACGTGCGCTTTCCTTCCAGGCTGTAGCAGCAATGTCACGCTTCCCGTGGCGTGGATCAAAGGATCTGTGGTTTTCCCTCGAGGCTTTCCCTCGAGGCTTTCCCACAGGGCTGTCCCACGTGCCACCGTGGTGTGAGTCGATCCTCGGCGTGAAAGATGAGCCAGTGCAGGGCAAAGAGGTTCCTCTGGAATGGACTGAGACATCTCGGGGACTCTTGGAATGGTGGTACGACCATGGAGTTCCTCTCGCCTTTCCTGTTGAGAGTGCCTCCTCTTGAGATGTGACGGGAACGCTGGGAATTCTTTGCGTTGAAAGCAGGGAAAGGATCCCTCATCTCGAGCTTCGAGCGGGAAACGGGGCTCCTCTCGATGTGGGCGGGACCATCGTGCTTCCTCTCGAGTGGAGGCGGGTATGGCGGTGAACTTCTTGAGTTGCAGCAAGGGTGTGAAAGACCCTTTCGAAGTTCGAGAGGTTAGGTGTCATTCGTCTCCAGACGCCTCATCGGAAATAGGCTTCATCTCGCCTGGAAGGGAGAACTTCCTGGATTTTCTCGAGTTGCGGCAGGTGTTCTCGAGTTACGACGGGGACCTCAGGGACCCGCCCTGGTGGCCTCAGGGGAGGCCAGTACCCATGCGAGTTGCTAGGGGGCCTCTCGTGATTAATCTCCCGTCGATACCGGGGCCAAAAACCTTGTGTGGAGTTAGGGCCGGAACCGAGGATTCCTCTCAGGGGCTGACATGGATCTTTGGGTACTTCTGGAGTCTCCCCAGGGGAGTCAGGCCTCGGCTCGTGTGGGGGCATGCACGTGCGCTTTCCTTCCAGGCTGTAGCAGCAATGTCACGCATCCCGTCGCGTGGAGTAATGGATCTGTGGTTTTCCCTCGAGGCTTTCCCACAGGGCTGTCCCACGTGCCACCGTGGTGTGAGTCGATCCTCGGCGTGAAAGATGAGCCAGTGCAGGGCAAAGAGGTTCCTCTGGAATGGACTGAGACATCTGGGGGACTCTTGGAATGGTGGTACGACCATGGAGTTCCGCTCGCCTTTCCTGTTGAGAGTGCCTCCTCTTGAGATGCGACGGGAACGCCGGGAATTCTTTCCCGTTGAAAGCAGGGAAAGGATCCCTCATCTCGAGCTACGAGGGGGAAACGGGTCTCCTCTGGATGTGGGCGTGACCATCGTGCTTCCTCTTGAGTGGAGATGGGTATGGCGGTGAACTTCTTGAGTTGCAGCAAGGGTGTGAAAGACCCTTTCGAAGTTCCAGAGGTTAGGTGTCATTAGTCTCCAGACGCCTCATCGGAAATAGGCCTCATCTCGCCAGGAAGGGAGAACTTCCTGGATTTTCTCGAGTTGCGGCAGGTGTTCTCGAGTTACGACGGGGACCTCAGGGACCCGCCCTGGTGGCCTCAGGAGAGGCCAGTCCCCATGCGAGTTGCTGGGAGGCCTCTCGGGATTCCTCTCCCGTCGATACCGGGGCCAAAAACCTTGTGTGGAGTCAGGGCCGGAACCGAGAATTCCTCTCAAGGGCTGACATGGATCTTTGGGTACTTCTGGAGTCTCCCCAGGGGAGTCAGGCCTCGTCTCGAGTGGGGGCATGCACGTGCGCTTTCCTTCCAGGCTGTAGCAGCAATGTGACGCTTCCCGTCGCGTGGATCAAAGGATCTGTGGTTTTCCCTCGAGGCTTTCCCTCGAGGCTTTCCCACAGGGCTGCCCCACGTGCCACCGTGGTGTGAGTCGATCCTCGGCGTGAAAGATGAGCCAGTGCAGGGCAAAGAGGTTCCTCTGGAATGGACTGAGACATCTGGGGGACTTTTGGAATGGTGGTACGACCATGGAGTTTCTCTCGCCTTTCCTGTTGAGAGTGCCTCCTCTTGAGATGCGACGGTAACGCCGGGAATTCTTTCCCGTTGAAAGCAGGGAAAGGATCCCTCATCTCGAGCTACGAGGGGGAAACGGGGCTCCTCTGGATGTGGGCGGGACCATCGTGCATCCTCTCGAGTGGAGACGGGTATGGCGGTGAACTTCTTGAGTTGCAGCAAGGGTGTGAAAGACCCTTTCGAAGCTCCAGAGGTTAGGTGTCATTAGTCTCCAGACGCCTCATCGGAAATAGGCCTCATCTCGCCTGGAAGGGAGAACTTCCTGGATTTTCTCGAGTTGCGGCAGGTGTTCTCGAGTTACGACGGGGACCTCAGGGACCCGCCCTGGTGGCCTCAGGAGAGGCCAGTCCCCATGCGAGTTGCTAGGGGGCCTCTCGGGATTACTCTCCCGTCGATACCGGGGCCAAAAACCTTGTGTAGAGTCAGGGCCGGAACCGAGGATTCCTCTCAGGGGCTGACATGGATCTTTGGGTACTTCTGGAGTCTCCCCAGGGGAGTCAGGCCTCGTCTCGAGTGGGGGCATGCACGTGCGCTTTCCTTCCAGGCTGTAGCACCAATGTCACGCTTCCCGTCGCGTGGATCAAAGGATCTGTGATTTTCCATCGAGGCTTTCCCACAGGGCTGTCCCACGTGCCACCGTGGTGTGAGTCGATCCTCGGCGTGAAAGATGAGCCAGTGCAGGGCAAAGAGGTTCCTCTGGAATGGAGTGAGATATCTGGGGGACTCTTGGAATGGTGGGACGACCATGGAGTTCCTTTCGCCTTTCCTGTTGAGAGTGCCTCCTCTTGAGATGCGACGGGAACGCCGGGAATTCTTTCCCGTTGAAAGTAGGGAAAGGATCCCTCATCTCGAGCTATGAGGGGGAAACGGGGCTCCTCTGGATGTGGGCGGGACCATCGTGCTTCCTCTCGAGTGGAGACGGGTATGGCGGTGAACTTCTTGAGTTGCAGCAAGGGTGTGAATGAACCTTTCGAAGTTCCAGAGGTTCCGTGTCATTAGTCTCCAGTCGCCTCATCGGAAATAGGCCTCATCTCGCCTGGAAGGGAGAACTTCCTGGATTTTCTCGAGTTGCGGGAGGTGTTCTAGAGTTAAGACGGGGACCTCGGGGACCCGCCCTGGTGGCCTCAATAGAGGACAGTCCCCATGCGTGTTGCTAGGTGGCCTCTCGGGATTCCTCTCCCGTCGATACCGGGGCCAAAAAACTTGTGTGGAGTCAGGGCCGGAACCGAGGATTCCTCTCAGGGGCTGACATGGATCTTTGGGTACTTCTGGTGTCGCCCCAGCTGAGTCAGGCCTCGTCTCGAGTGGGGACATGCACGTGCGCTTTCCTTCGAGGCTGTAGCAGCAATGTCACGCTTCCCGTCGCGTGGATCAAAGGATCTGTGGTTTTCCCTCGAGGCTTTCCCTCGAGGCTTTCCCACAGGGCTGTCCCACGTGCCACCGTGTTGTGAGTCGATCCTAGGCGTGAAAGATGAGCCAGTGCAGGGCAAAGAGGTTCCTCTGGAATGGACTGAGACATCTGGGGGACTCTTGGCATGGTGGTAAGACCATGGAGTTCCTCAAGCCTTTCCTGTTGAGAGTGCCTCCTCTTGAGATGCGACGAGAACGCCGGGAATTCTTTCCCGTTAAATGCAGGGAAAGGATCCCTCATCTCGAGCAACGAGGGGGAAACGGGGCTCCTCTGGATGTGGGCGGGACCGTCGTGATTCCTCTCGAGTGGAGATGGGTATGGCGGTGAACTTCTTGAGTTGCAGCAAGGGTGTGAAAGACCCTTTCGAAGTTCCAGAGGTTAGGTGTCATTAGTCTCCAGACGCCTCATCGGAAATAGGCCTCATCTCGCCTGGAAGGGAGAACTTCCTGGATTTTTTTGAGTTGCGGCAGGTGTTCTCGATTACGACGGGCACCTCAGGGACCCGCCCTGATGGCCTCAGGAGAGGCCAGGTCCATGCGAGTTGCTAGGTGGCCTCTCGGGATTCCTCTCCTGTCGGTACCGGGGCCAAAAACCTTGTGTGGAGTCAGGGCCGGAACCGAGGATTCCTCTCAGGGGTGACATGGATCTTTGGGTACTTCTGGAGTCTCCCCAGGGGAGTCAGGCCTCGTCTCGAGCGGGGGCATGCACGTGCGCTTTCCTTCCAGGCTGTAGCAGGAATGTGACGCTTCCCGTCGCGTGGATCAAAGGATCTGTGGTTTTCCCTCGAGGCTTTCCCTCGAGGCTTTCCCACAGGGCTGTCCCACGTGCCACCGTGGTGTGAGTCGATCCTCGGCGTGAAAGATGAGCCAGTGCAGGGCAAAGAGGTTCCTCTGGAATGGACTGAGACATCTGGGGGACTCTTGGAATGGTGGTACGACCATGGAGTTCCTCTCGCCTTTCCTGTTGAGAGTGCCTCCTCTTGAGATGCGACGTGAATGCCGGGAATTCTTTCCCGTTGAAAGCAGGGAAAGGATCCCTCATCTCGAGCTACGAGGGGGAAACGGGGCTCCTCTGGATGTGGGCGGGACCATCGTGCTTCCTCTCGAGTGGAGACGGGTATGGCGGTGAACTTCTTGAGTTGCAGCAAGGGTGTGAAAGACCCTTTCGAAGTTCCAGAGGTTAGGTGTCATTAGTCTCCAGACGCCTCATCGGAAATAGGCCTCATCTCGCCTGGAAGGGAGAACTTCCTGGATTTTCTCGAGTTGCGGCAGGTGTTCTCGAGTTACGACGGGGACCTCAGGGACCCGCCCTGGTGGCCTCAGGAGAGGCCATTCCCCATGCGAGTTGCTAGGGGGCCTCTCGGGATTCCTCTTCTGTCGATACCGGGGCCAAAAACCATGTGTGGAGTCAGGGCCGGATCCGAGGATTCTTCTCAGGGGCTGACATGGATCTTTGGGTACTTCTGGAGTCTCCCCAGGGGAGTCAGGCCTCGTCTCGAGTGGGGGCATGCACGTGCGCTTTCCTTACAGGCTGTAGCAGCAATGTCACGCTTCCCGTGGCGTGGATCAAAGGATCTGTGGTTTTCCCTCGAGGCTTTCCCACAGGGCTGTCCCACGTGCCACCGTGGTGTGAGTCGATCCTCGGCGTGAAAGATGAGCCAGTGCAGGGCAAAGAGGTTCCTCTGGAATGGACTGAGACATCTGGGGGAAGCTTGGAATGGTGGTACGACCATGGAGTTCCTCTCGCCTTTCCTGTTGAGAGTGCCTCCTCTTGAGATGCGACGGGAACGCCGGGAAATCTTTCCCGTTGAAAGCAGGGAAAGGATCCCTCATCTCAAGCTCCGAGGTGGAAACGGGGCTCCTCTGGATGTGGGCGGGACCATCGTGCTTCCTCCCGAGTGGAGACGGGTATTTCGGTGAACTTCTTGAGTTGCAGCAAGGGTGTGAATGACCCTTTCGAAGTTCCTGAGGTTAGGTGTCATTAGTCTCCAGACGCCTCATCGGAAATAGGCCTCATCTCGCCTGGAAGGGAGAACTTCCTGGATTTGCTCGAGTTGCGGCAGGTGTTCTCGAGTTACGACGGGGACCTCAGGGACCCGCACTGGTGGCCTCAGGAGAGGCCAGTCCCCATGCTAGTTGCTAGGGGGCCCCTCGGGATTCCTCTCCCGTCGATACCGGGGCCAAAAACCTTGTGTGGAGTCAGGGCCGGAACCGAGGATTCCTCTCAGGGGCTGACATGGATCTTTGGGTACTTCTGGAGTCTCCCCAGTGGAGTCAGGCCTCGTCTCGAGTGGGGGCATGCACGTGCGCTTTCCTTTCAGGCTGTAGCAGCAATGTCACGCTTCCCGTCACGTGGATCAAATGATCTGTGGTTTTCCCTCGAGGCTTTCCGTCGAGGCTTTCCCACAGGGCTGTCCCACGTGCCACCGTGGTGTGAGTCGATTCTCGGCGTGAAAGATGAGCCAGTGCAGGGCAAAGAGGTTCCTCTGGAATGGACTGAGACATCTGGGGGACTCTTGGAATGGTGGTACGACCATGGAGTTCCTCTCGCCTTTCCTGTTGAGAGTGCCTCCTCTTGAGATGCGACGGGAACGCAGGGAATTCTTTCCCGTTGAAAGCAGGGAAAGGATCCCTCATCTCGAGCTACGAGGGGGAAACGGGGCTCCTTTGGATGTTGTCGGGACCATCGTGCTTCCTCTCGAGTGGAGACGGGTATGGTGGTGAACTTCTTGAGTTGCAGCAAGGGTGTGAAAGACCCTTTCGAAGTTCCAGAAGTTAGGTGTCATTAGTCTCCAGACGCCTCATCGGAAATAGGCCTCATCTCGCCTGGAAGGGAGAACTTCCTGGATTTTCTCGAGTTGCGGCAGGTGTTCTCGAGTTACGACGGGGACCTCAGGGACCGGCCCTGGTGGCCTCAGGAGAGGCCAGTCCCCATGCGAGTTGCTAGGGGTCCTCTCGGGATTCCTCTCCCGTCGATACCGGGGCCAAAAACCTTGTGTGGAGTCAGGGCCGGAAACGAGGATTCCTCTCAGGGGCTGATATGGATCTTTGGATACTTCTGGAGTCTCGCCAGGGGAGACAGGCCTCGTTTCGTGAGGGGGCATGCACGTGCACTTTCCTTCCAGGCTGTAGCAGCAATGTCACGCTTCCCGTGGCGTGGATCAAAGGATCTGTGGTTTTCCCTCGAGGCTTTCCCTCGAGGCTTTCCCACAGGGCTGTCCCACGTGCCACCGTGGTGTGAGTCGATCCTCGGCGTGAAAGATGAGCCAGTGCAGGGCAAAGAGGTTCCTCTGGAATGGACTGAGACATCTGGGGGACTCTTGGAATGGTGGTACGACCATGGAGTTCCTCTCGCCTTTCCTGTTGAGAGTGCCTCCTCTTGAGATGCGACGGGAACGCCGGGAATTCTTTCCCGTTGAAAGCAGGGAAAGGATCCCTCATCTCGAGCTACGAGGGGGAAACGGGGCTCTTCTGGATGTGGGCGGGACCATCGTGCTTCCTCTCGAGTGGAGACGGGTATGGCGGTGAACTTCTTGAGTCGCAGCAAGGGTGTGAAAGACCCTTTGGAAGTTCCAGAGGTTAGGTGTCATTAGTCTCCAGACGCCTCATCGGAAATAAGCCTCATCTCACCTGGAAGGGAGAACTTCCTGGATTTTCTCGAGTTGCGGCAGGTGTTCTCGAGTTACGACGGGGACCTCAGGGACCCGCCCTGGTTGCCTCAGGAGAGGCCAGTCCCCATGCGAGTTGATAGGGGGCCTCTCGGGATTCCTCTCCCGTTGATACCGGGGCCAAAAACCTTGTGTGGAGTCAGGGCCGGAACCGAGGATTCCTCTCAGGGGCTGACATGGATCTTTGGGTACTTCTGGAGTCTCCCCAGTGGAGTCAGGCCTCGTCTCGAGTGGGGGCATGCACGTGCGCTTTCCTTCCAGGCTGTAGCAGCAATGTCACGCTTCCCGTCGCGTGGATCAAAGGATCTGTGGTTTTCCCTCGAGGCTTTCCCTCGAGGCTTTCCCACAGGGCTGTCCCACGTGCCACCGTGGTGTGAGTCGATCCTCGGCATGAAAGATGAGCCAGTGCAGGGCAAAGAGGTTCCTCTGGAATGGACTGAGACATCTGGGGGACTCTTGGAATGGTGGTACGACCATGGAGTTCCTCTCGCCTTTCCTGTTGAGAGTGCCTCCTCTTGAGATGCGACGGGAACGCCGGGAATTCTTTCCCGTTGAAAGCAGGGAAAGGATCCCTCATCTCGAGCTACGAGGGGGAAACGGGGCTCCTCTGGATGTGGGCGGGACCATCGTGCTTCCTCTCGAGTGGAGACGGGTATGGCGATGAACTTCTTGAGTTGCAGCAAGGGTGTGAAAGACCCTTTCGAAGTTCCAGAGGTTTGGTGTCATTAGACTACAGAGGCCTCATCGGAAATAGGCCTCATCTCGCCTGGAAGGGAGAACTTCCTGGATTTTCTCGAGTTGCGGCAGGTGTTCTCGAATTACGACGGGGACCTCAGGGACCCGCCCTGGTGGCCTCCGGAGAGGCCAGTCCCCATGCGAGTTGCTAGGAGGCCTCTCGGGATTCCTCTCCCGTCGATACCGGGGCTAAAAACCTTGTGTGGAGTCAGGGCCGGAACCGAGGATTCCTCTCAGGGGCTGACATGGATCTTTGGGTACTTCTGGAGTCTCCCCAGGGGAGTCAGTCCTCGTCTCGAGTGGGGGAATGCACGTGCGCTTTCCTTCCAGGCTGTAGCAGCAATGTCACGCTTCCCATCGCGTGGATCAAGGGATCTGTGGTTTTCCCTCGAGGCTTTCCCTCGAGGCTTTCCCACAGGGCTGTCCCACGTGCCACCGTGGTGTGAGTCGATCCTCGGCGTGAAAGATGAGCCAGTGCAGGGCAAAGAGGTTCCTCTGGAATGGACTGAGACATCTGGGGGACTCTTGGAATGGTGGTACGACCATGGAGTTCCTCTCGCCTTTCCTGTTGAGAGTGCCTCCTCTTGAGATGCGAAGGGAACCCCGGAATTCTTTCCCATTTAAAGCAGGGAAAGGATCCCTCATCTTGAGCTACGAGGGGGAAACGGGGTTCCTCTGGTTATGGGTGGGACGATCGTGCTTCCTCTCGAGTGGAGACGGGTATGGCGGTGAACTACTTGAGTTGCAGCAAGGGTGTGAAAGACCCTTTCGAAGTTCCAGAGGTTAGGTGTCATTAGTCTCCAGACGCCTCATCAGAAATAGGCCTCATCTCGCCTGGAAGGGAGAACTTCCTGGATTTTCTCGAGTTGCGGCAGGTGTTCTCCACTTACGACGGGGACCTCAGGGACCGGCCTGGTGGCCTCAGGAAAGTCCAGTCCCCATGTGAGGTGCTAGGGGGCCTCTCGGGATTACTCTTCCGTCGATACCGGGGCCAAAAACCTTGTGTGGAGTCAGGGCCGGAACCGAGGATTCCTCTCCGGGCTGACATGGATCTTGGGGTACTTCTGGAGTCTCCCCAGGGGAGTCAGGCCTCGTCTCGAGTGGGGGCATGCACGTGCGCTTTCCTTCCAGGCTGTAGCAGCAATGTCACGCTTCCCGTCGCGTGGATCAAAGGATCTGTGGTTTTCAATCGAGGCTTTCCCTTGAGGCTTTCCCACAGGGCTGTCCCACGTGCCACCGTGGTGTGATTCGATCCTCGGCGTGAAAGATGAGCCAGTGCAGGGCAAAGAGGTTCCTCTGGAATGGACTGAGACATCTGGGGGACTCTTGGAATGGTGGTACGACCATGGAGTTCCTCTCGCCTTTCCTGTTGAGAGTGCCTCCTCTTGAGATCTGACGGGAACGCCGGGAATTCTTTCCCGTTGAAAGCAGGGAAAGGATCCGTCATCTCGAGCTACGAGGGGGAAACGGGGCTCCTCTGGATGTGGGCGGGACCATCGTGCTTCCTCTCGAGTGGAGACGGGTATGGCGGTGAACTTCTTGAGTTGCAGCAAGGGTGTGAAAGACCCTTTCGAAGTTCCAGAGGTTTGGTGTCATTAGACTCCAGAGGCCTCATCGGAAATAGGCCTCATCTCGCCTGGAAGGGAGAACTTCCTGGATTTTCTCGAGTTGCGGCAGGTGTTCTCGAATTACGACGGGGACCTCAGGGACCCGCCCTGGTGGCCTCCGGAGAGGCCAGTCCCCATGCGAGTTGCTAGGAGGCCTCTCGGGATTCCTCTCCCGTCGATACCGGGGCCAAAAACCTTGTGTGGAGTCAGGGCCGGAACCGAGGATTCCTCTCAGGGGCTGACATGGATCTTTGGGTACTTCTGGAGTCTCCCCAGTGGAGTCAGGCCTCGTCTCGAGTGGGGGCATGCACGTGCGCTTTCCTTTCAGGCTGTAGCAGCAATGTCACGCTTCCCGTCACGTGGATCAAATGATCTGTGGTTTTCCCTCGAGGCTTTCCCTCGAGGCTTTCCCACAGGGCTGTCCCACGTGCCACCGTGGTGTGAGTCGATTCTCGGCGTGAAAGATGAGCCAGTGCAGGGCAAAGAGGTTCCTCTGGAATGGACTGAGACATCTGGGGGACTCTTGGAATGGTGGTACGACCATGGAGTTCCTCTTGCCTTTCCTGTTGAGAGTACCTCCTCTTGAGATGCAACGGGAACGCCAGGAATTCTTTCCCGTTGAAAGCAGGGAAAGGATCCCTCATCTCGAGCTACGAGGGGGAAACGGGGCTCCTCTGGATGTGGGCGGGACCATCGTGCTTCCTCTCGAGTGGAGACGGGTATGGCGGTGAAATTCTTGAGTTGCAGCAAGGGTGTGAAAGACCCTTTCGAAGTTCCAGAGGTTAGGTGTCATTAGTCTCCAGACGCCTCATAGGAAATAGGCCTCATTTCGCCTGGAAAGGAGAACTTCCTGGATTTTCTCGAGTTGCGGCAGGTGTTCTCGAGTTACGACTGGGACCTCAGGGACCCGCCCTGGTGGCCTCAGGAACGGCCAGTCCCCATGCTAGTTGCTAGGGGGCCTCTCGGGATTCCTGTCCCATCGATACCGGGGCCAAAAACCTTGTGTGGAGTCAGGGCCGGAACCGAGGATTCCTCTCAGGGGCTGACATGGATCTTTGGGTACTTCTGGAGTCTCCCCAGGGGAGTCAGGCCTCGTCTCGAGTGGGGGCATGCACGTGCGCTTTCCTTCCAGGCTGTAGCAGCAATGTCATGCTTCCCGACGCGTGGATCAAAGGATCTGTGGTTTTCCCTCGAGGCTTTCCCTCGAGGCTTTCCCACAGGGCTGTCCCACGTGCCACCGAGGTGTGAGTCGATCCTCGGCGTGAAAGATGAGCCAGTACAGGGCAAAGAGGTTCCCCTGGAATGGACTGAGACATCTGCGGGACTCTTGGAATGGTGGTACGACCATGGAGCTCCTCTCGCCTTTCCTGTTGAGAGTGCCTCCTCTTGAGATGCGACGGAAACGCCGGGAATTCTTTCCCGTTGAAAGCAGGGAAAGGATCCCTCATCTGAGCTACGAGGGGCAAACGGGGATCCTCTGGATGTGGGTGGGACCATCGTGCTTCCTCTCGAGTGGAAACGGGTATGGCGGTGAACTTCTTGAGTTGCAGCAAGGGTGTGAAAGACCCTTTCGAAGTTCCAGAGGTTAGGTGTCATTAGTCTGCAGACGCCTCATCGGAAATAGGCCTCATCTCGCCTGGAAGGGAGAACTTCCTGGATTTTCTCGAGTTGAGGCAGGTGTTCTCGAGTTACGACGGGGACCTCAGGGACCCGCCCTGGTGGCCTCAGGAGAGGCCAGTCCCCATGCGAGTTGCTAGGGGGCCTCTCGGGATTCCTCTCCCGTAGATACCGGGGCCAAAAACCTTGTGTGGAGTCAGGGCCGGAACCGAGGATTCCTCTCAGGGGCTGACATGGATCTTTGGGTACTTCTGGAGTCTCCCCAGGGGAGTCAGGCCTCGTCTCGAGTGGGGGCATGCACGTGCGCTTTCCTTCCAGGCTGTAGCAGCAATGTCACGCTTCCCGTCGCGTGGATCAAGGGATCTGTGGTTTTCCCTCGAGGCTTTCCCTAGAGGCTTTCCCACAGGGCTGTCCCACGTGCCACCGTGGTGTGAGTCGATCCTCGGCGTGAAAGATGACCCAGTGCAGGGCAAAGAGGTTCCTCTGGAATGGACTGAGACATCTGGGGGACTCTTGGAATGGTGGTACGACCATGGAGTTCCTCTCGCCTTTCCTGTTGAGAGTGCCTCCTCTTGAGATGCGAAGGGAACCCCGGAATTCTTTCCCATTTAAAGCAGGGAAAGGATCCCTCATCTTGAGCTACGAGGGGGAAACGGGGTTCCTCTGGTTATGGGTGGGACGATCGTGCTTCCTCTCGAGTGGAGACGGGTATGGCGGTGAACTACTTGAGTTGCAGCAAGGGTGTGAAAGACCCTTTCGAAGTTCCAGAGGTTAGGTGTCATTAGTCTCCAGACGCCTCATCAGAAATAGGCCTCATCTCGCCTGGAAGGGAGAACTTCCTGGATTTTCTCTAGTTGCGGCAGGTGTTCTCCAGTTACGACGGGGACCTCAGGGACCGGCCTGGTGGCCTCAGGAAAGTCCAGTCCCCATGCGAGGTGCTAGGGGGCCTCTCGGGATTACTCTTCCGTCGATACCGGGGCCAAAAACCTTGTGTGGAGTCAGGGCCGGAACCGAGGATTCCTCTCCGGGCTGACATGGATCTTGGGGTACTTCTGGAGTCTCCCCAGGGGAGTCAGGCCTCGTCTCAAGTGGGGGTATGCACGTGCGCTTTCCTTCCAGGCTGTAGCAGCAATGTCACGCTTCCCGTCGCGTGGATCAAAGGATCTGTGGTTTTCAATCGAGGCTTTCCCTTGAGGCTTTCCCACAGGGCTGTCCCACGTGCCACCGTGGTGTGATTCGATCCTCGGCGTGAAAGATGAGCCAGTGCAGGGCAAAGAGGTTCCTCTGGAATGGACTGAGACATCTGGGGGACTCTTGGAATGGTGGTACGACCATGGAGTTCCTCTCGCCTTTCCTGTTGAGAGTGCCTCCTCTTGAGATGTGACGGGAACGCCGGGAATTCTTTCCCGTTGAAAGCAGGGAAAGGATCCCTCATCTCGAGCTACGAGGGGGAAACGGGGCTCCTCTGGATGTGGGCGGGACCATCATGCTTCCTCTCGAGTCGACACGGGTATGGCGGTGAACTTCTTGTGTTGCAGCAAGGGTGTGAAAGACCCTTTCGAAGTTCCAGAGGTTAGGTGTCATTAGTGTCCAGACGCCTCATCGGAAATAGGCCTCATCTCGCCTGGAAGGGAGAACTTCCTGGATTTTCTCGAGTTGCGGCAGGTGTTCTCCATTTACGACGGGGACCTCAGGGACCGGCCTGGTGGCCTCAGGAAAGGTCAGTCCCCATGCGAGGTGCTAGGGGGCCTCTCGGGATTCCTCTCACGTCGATAACGGGGCCAAAAACCTTGTGTGGAGTCAGGGCCGGAACCGAGGATTCCTCTCAGGGGCTGACATGGATCTTTGGGTACTTCTGGAGTCTCCCCAGGGGAGTCAGGCCTCGTCTCGAGTGGGGGCATGCACGTGCGCTTTCCTTCCAGGCTGTAGCAGCAATGTTATGCTTCCCGTCGCGAGGATCAAAGGATCTGTGGTTTTCCCTCGAGGCTTTCCCTCGAGGCTTTCCCACAGGGCTGTCCCACGTGCCACCGTGGTGTGAGTCGATCCTCGGCCTGAAAGATGAGCCAGTACAGGGCAAAGAGGTTCCTCTGGAATGGACTGAGACATCTGGGGGACTCTTGGAATGGTGGTACGACCATGGAGCTCCTCTCGCCTTTCCTGTTGAGAGTGCTTCCTCTTGAGATGCGACGGAAACGCCGGGAATTCTTTCCCGTTGAAAGCAGGGAAAGGATCCCTCATCTTGAGCTACGAGGGGGAAACGGGGCTCCTCTGGAAGTGGGCGGGACCATCGTGCTTCCTCTCGAGTGGAGACGGGTATGGCGGTGAACTTCTTGAGTCGCAGCAAGGGTGTGAAAGACCCTTTCGAAGTTCCAGAAGTTAGGTGTCATTAGTCTCCAGACGCCTCATCGAAAATAAGCCTCATCTCGCCTGGAAGGGAGAACTTCCTGGATTTTCTCGAGTTGCGGCAGGTGTTCTCGAATTACGACGTGGACCTCAGGGACCCGCCCTGGTGGCCTCCGGAGAGGCCAGTCCCCATGCGAGTTGCTAGGAGGCCTCTCGGGATTCCTCTCCCGTCGATACCGGGGCCCAAAACCTTGTGTGGAGTCAGGGCCGGAACCGAGGATTCCTCTCAGGGGCTGACATGGATCTTTGGGTACTTCTGGAGTCTCCCCAGTGGAGTCAGGCCTCGTCTCGAGTGGGGGCATGCACGTGCGCTTTCCTTTCAGGCTGTAGCAGCAATGTCACGCTTCCCGTCACGTGGATCAAATGATCTGTGGTTTTCCCTCGAGGCTTTCCCTCGAGGCTTTCCCACAGGGCTGTCCCACGTGCCACCGTGGTGTGAGTCGATTCTCGGCGTGAAAGATGAGCCAGTGCAGGGCAAAGAGGTTCCTCTGGAATGGACTGAGACATCTGGGGGACTCTTGGAATGGTGGTACGACCATGGAGTTCCTCTTGCCTTTCCTGTTGAGAGTACCTCCTCTTGAGATGCAACGGGAACGCCAGGAATTCTTTCCCGTTGAAAGCAGGGAAAGGATCCCTCATCTCGAGCTACGAGGGGGAAACGGGGCTCCTCTGGATGTGGGCGGGACCATCGTGCTTCCTCTCGAGTGGAGACGGGTATGGCGGTGAAATTCTTGAGTTGCAGCAAGGGTGTGAAAGACCCTTTCGAAATTCCAGAGGTTAGGTGTCATTAGTCTCCAGACGCCTCATAGGAAATAGGCCTCATTTCGCCTGGAAAGGAGAACTTCCTGGATTTTCTCGAGTTGCGGCAGGTGTTCTCGAGTTACGACTGGGACCTCAGGGACCCGCCCTGGTGGCCTCAGGAACGGCCAGTCCCCATGCTAGTTGCTAGGGGGCCTCTCGGGATTCCTCTCCCGTCGATACCGGGGCCAAAAACCTTGTGTGGAGTCAGGGCCTTAACCGAGGATTCCTCTCAGGGGCTGACATGGATCTTTGGGTACTTCTGGAGTCTCCCCAGGGGAGTCAGGCCTCGTCTCGAGTGGGGGCATGCACGTGCGCTTTCCTTCCAGGCTGTAGCAGCAATGTCATGCTTCCCGACGCGAGGATCAAAGGATCTGTGGTTTTCCCTCGAGGCTTTCCCTCGAGGCTTTCCCACAGGGCTGTCCCACGTGCCACCGTGGTGTGAGTCGATCCTCGGCGTGAAAGATGACCCAGTGCAGGGCAAAGAGGTTCCTCTGGAATGGACTGAGACATCTGGGGGACTCTTGGAATGGTGGTACGACCATGGAGTTCCTCTCGCCTTTCCTGTTGAGAGTGCCTCCTCTTGAGATGCGAAGGGAACCCCGGAATTCTTTCCCATTTAAAGCAGGGAAAGGATCCCTCATCTTGAGCTACGAGGGGGAAACGGGGTTCCTCTGGTTATGGGTGGGACGATCGTGCTTCCTCTCGAGTGGAGACGGGTATGGCGGTGAACTACTTGAGTTGCAGCAAGGGTGTGAAAGACCCTTTCGAAGTTCCAGAGGTTAGGTGTCATTAGTCTCCAGACGCCTCATCAGAAATAGGCCTCATCTCGCCTGGAAGGGAGAACTTCCTGGATTTTCTCGAGTTGCGGCAGGTGTTCTCCAGTTACGACGGGGACCTCAGGGACCGGCCTGGTGGCCTCAGGAAAGTCCAGTCCCCATGAGAGGTGCTAGGGGGCCTCTCGGGATTACTCTTCCGTCGATACCGGGGCCAAAAACCTTGTGTGGAGTCAGGGCCGGAACCGAGGATTCCTCTCCGGGCTGACATGGATCTTGGGGTACTTCTGGAGTCTCCCCAGGGGAGTCAGGCCTCGTCTCGAGTGGGGGCATGCACGTGCGCTTTCCTTCCAGGCTGTAGCAGCAATGTCACGCTTCCCGTCGCGTGGATCAAAGGATCTGTGGTTTTCAATCGAGGCTTTCCCTTGAGGCTTTCCCACAGGGCTGTCCCACGTGCCACCGTGGTGTGATTCGATCCTCGGCGTGAAAGATGAGCCAGTGCAGGGCAAAGAGGTTCCTCTGGAATGGACTGAGACATCTGGGGGACTCTTGGAATGGTGGTACGACCATGGAGTTCCTCTCGCCTTTCCTGTTGAGAGTGCCTCCTCTTGAGATGTGACGGGAACGCCGGGAATTCTTTCCCGTTGAAAGCAGGGAAAGGATCCCTCATCTCGAGCTACGAGGGGGAAACGGGGCTCCTCTGGATGTGGGCGGGACCATCATGCTTCCTCTCGAGTCGACACGGGTATGGCGGTGAACTTCTTGTGTTGCAGTAAGGGTGTGAAAGACCCTTTCGAAGTTCCAGAGGTTAGGTGTCATTAGTGTCCAGACGCCTCATCGGAAATAGGCCTCATCTCGCCTGGAAGGGAGAACTTCCTGGATTTTCTCGAGTTGCGGCAGGTGTTCTCCACTTACGACGGGGACCTCAGGGACCGGCCTGGTGGCCTCAGGAAAGGCCAGTCCCCATGCGACGTGCTAGGGGGCCTCTCGGGATTCCTCTCACGTCGATAACGGGGCCAAAAACCTTGTGTGGAGTCAGGGCCGGAACCGAGGATTCCTCTCAGGGGCTGACATGGATCTTGGGGTACTTCTGGAGTCTCCCCAGGGGAGTCAGTCCTCGTCTCGAGTGGGGGCATGCACGTGCGCTTTCCTTCCAGGCTGTAGCAGCAATGTCACGCTTCCCGTGGCGTGGATCAAAGGATCTGTGGTTTTCCCTCGAGGCTTTCCCTCGAGGCTTTCCCACAGGGCTGTCACACGTGCCACCGTGGTGTGAGTCGATTCTCGGCGTGAAAGATGAGCCAGTGCAGGGCAAAGAGGTTCCTCTGGATTGGACTGAGACATCTGGGGGACTCTTGGAATGGTGGTACGACCATGGAGTTCCTCTCGCCTTTCCTGTTGAGAGTGCCTCCTCTTGAGATGCGACGGGAACGCCGGGAATTCTTTCCCGTTGAAAGCATGGAAAGGATCCCTCATCTCGAGCTACGAGGGGGAAACGGGGCTCCTCTGGATGTGGGCGGGATCATCGTGCTTCCTCTCGAGTGGAGACGGGTATGGCGGTGAAATTCTTGAGTTGCAGCAAGGGTGTGAAAGACCCTTTCGAAGTTCCAGAGGTTAGGTGTCATTAGTCTCCAGACGCCTCATCGGAAATAGGCCTCATTTCGCCTGGAAAGGAGAACTTCCTGGATTTTCTCGAGTTGCGGCAGGTGTTCTCGAGTTACGTCGGGGACCTCAGGGACCCGCCCTGGTGGCCTCAGGAGAGGCCAGTCCCCATGCGAGTTGATAGGGGGCCTCTCGGGATTCCTCTCCCGTTGATACCGGGGCCAAAAACCTTGTGTGGAGTCAGGGCCGGAACCGAGGATTCCTCTCAGGGGCTGACATGGATCTTTGGGTACTTCTGGAGTCTCCCCAGTGGAGTCAGGCCTCGTCTCGAGTGGGGGCATGCACGTGCGCTTTCCTTCCAGGCTGTAGCAGCAATGTCACGCTTCCCGTCGCGTGGATCAAAGGATCTGTGGTTTTCCCTCGAGGCTTTCCCTCGAGGCTTTCCCACAGGGCTGTCCCACGTGCCACCGTGGTGTGAGTCGATCCTCGGCATGAAAGATGAGCCAGTGCAGGGCAAAGAGGTTCCTCTGGAATGGACTGAGACATCTGGGGGACTCTTGGAATGGTGGTACGACCATGGAGTTCCTCTCGCCTTTCCTGTTGAGAGTGCCTCCTCTTGAGATGCGACGGGAACGCCGGGAATTCTTTCCCGTTGAAAGCAGGGAAAGGATCCCTCATCTCGAGCTACGAGGGGGAAACGGGGCTCCTCTGGATGTGGGCGGGACCATCGTGCTTCCTCTCGAGTGGAGACGGGTATGGCGGTGAACTTCTTGAGTTGCAGCAAGGGTGTGAAAGACCCTTTCGAAGTTCCAGAGGTTTGGTGTCATTAGACTACAGAGGCCTCATCGGAAATAGGCCTCATCTCGCCTGGAAGGGAGAACTTCCTGGATTTTCTCGAGTTGCGGCAGGTGTTCTCGAATTACGACGGGGACCTCAGGGACCCGCCCTGGTGGCCTCCGGAGAGGCCAGTCCCCATGCGAGTTGCTAGGAGGCCTCTCGGGATTCCTCTCCCGTCGATACCGGGGCTAAAAACCTTGTGTGGAGTCAGGGCCGGAACCGAGGATTCCTCTCAGGGGCTGACATGGATCTTTGGGTACTTCTGGAGTCTCCCCAGGGGAGTCAGGCCTCGTCTCGAGTGGGGGCATGCACGTGCGCTTTCCTTCCAGGCTGTAGCAGCAATGTCACGCTTCCCGTCGCGTGGATCAAGGGATCTGTGGTTTTCCCTCGAGGCTTTCCCTAGAGGCTTTCCCACAGGGCTGTCCCACGTGCCACCGTGGTGTGAGTCGATCCTCGGCGTGAAAGATGACCCAGTGCAGGGCAAAGAGGTTCCTCTGGAATGGACTGAGACATCTGGGGGACTCTTGGAATGGTGGTACGACCATGGAGTTCCTCTCGCCTTTCCTGTTGAGAGTGCCTCCTCTTGAGATGCGAAGGGAACCCCGGAATTCTTTCCCATTTAAAGCAGGGAAAGGATCCCTCATCTTGAGCTACGAGGGGGAAACGGGGTTCCTCTGGTTATGGGTGGGACGATCGTGCTTCCTCTCGAGTGGAGACGGGTATGGCGGTGAACTACTTGAGTTGCAGCAAGGGTGTGAAAGACCCTTTCGAAGTTCCAGAGGTTAGGTGTCATTAGTCTCCAGACGCCTCATCAGAAATAGGCCTCATCTCGCCTGGAAGGGAGAACTTCCTGGATTTTCTCTAGTTGCGGCAGGTGTTCTCCAGTTACGACGGGGACCTCAGGGACCGGCCTGGTGGCCTCAGGAAAGTCCAGTCCCCATGCGAGGTGCTAGGGGGCCTCTCGGGATTACTCTTCCGTCGATACCGGGGCCAAAAACCTTGTGTGGAGTCAGGGCCGGAACCGAGGATTCCTCTCCGGGCTGACATGGATCTTGGGGTACTTCTGGAGTCTCCCCAGGGGAGTCAGGCCTCGTCTCAAGTGGGGGTATGCACGTGCGCTTTCCTTCCAGGCTGTAGCAGCAATGTCACGCTTCCCGTCGCGTGGATCAAAGGATCTGTGGTTTTCAATCGAGGCTTTCCCTTGAGGCTTTCCCACAGGGCTGTCCCACGTGCCACCGTGGTGTGATTCGATCCTCGGCGTGAAAGATGAGCCAGTGCAGGGCAAAGAGGTTCCTCTGGAATGGACTGAGACATCTGGGGGACTCTTGGAATGGTGGTACGACCATGGAGTTCCTCTCGCCTTTCCTGTTGAGAGTGCCTCCTCTTGAGATGTGACGGGAACGCCGGGAATTCTTTCCCGTTGAAAGCAGGGAAAGGATCCCTCATCTCGAGCTACGAGGGGGAAACGGGGCTCCTCTGGATGTGGGCGGGACCATCATGCTTCCTCTCGAGTCGACACGGGTATGGCGGTGAACTTCTTGTGTTGCAGCAAGGGTGTGAAAGACCCTTTCGAAGTTCCAGAGGTTAGGTGTCATTAGTGTCCAGACGCCTCATCGGAAATAGGCCTCATCTCGCCTGGAAGGGAGAACTTCCTGGATTTTCTCGAGTTGCGGCAGGTGTTCTCCATTTACGACGGGGACCTCAGGGACCGGCCTGGTGGCCTCAGGAAAGGTCAGTCCCCATGCGAGGTGCTAGGGGGCCTCTCGGGATTCCTCTCACGTCGATAACGGGGCCAAAAACCTTGTGTGGAGTCAGGGCCGGAACCGAGGATTCCTCTCAGGGGCTGACATGGATCTTTGGGTACTTCTGGAGTCTCCCCAGGGGAGTCAGGCCTCGTCTCGAGTGGGGGCATGCACGTGCGCTTTCCTTCCAGGCTGTAGCAGCAATGTTATGCTTCCCGTCGCGAGGATCAAAGGATCTGTGGTTTTCCCTCGAGGCTTTCCCTCGAGGCTTTCCCACAGGGCTGTCCCACGTGCCACCGTGGTGTGAGTCGATCCTCGGCCTGAAAGATGAGCCAGTACAGGGCAAAGAGGTTCCTCTGGAATGGACTGAGACATCTGGGGGACTCTTGGAATGGTGGTACGACCATGGAGCTCCTCTCGCCTTTCCTGTTGAGAGTGCTTCCTCTTGAGATGCGACGGAAACGCCGGGAATTCTTTCCCGTTGAAAGCAGGGAAAGGATCCCTCATCTTGAGCTACGAGGGGGAAACGGGGCTCCTCTGGAAGTGGGCGGGACCATCGTGCTTCCTCTCGAGTGGAGACGGGTATGGCGGTGAACTTCTTGAGTCGCAGCAAGGGTGTGAAAGACCCTTTCGAAGTTCCAGAAGTTAGGTGTCATTAGTCTCCAGACGCCTCATCGAAAATAAGCCTCATCTCGCCTGGAAGGGAGAACTTCCTGGATTTTCTCGAGTTGCGGCAGGTGTTCTCGAATTACGACGTGGACCTCAGGGACCCGCCCTGGTGGCCTCCGGAGAGGCCAGTCCCCATGCGAGTTGCTAGGAGGCCTCTCGGGATTCCTCTCCCGTCGATACCGGGGCCCAAAACCTTGTGTGGAGTCAGGGCCGGAACCGAGGATTCCTCTCAGGGGCTGACATGGATCTTTGGGTACTTCTGGAGTCTCCCCAGTGGAGTCAGGCCTCGTCTCGAGTGGGGGCATGCACGTGCGCTTTCCTTTCAGGCTGTAGCAGCAATGTCACGCTTCCCGTCACGTGGATCAAATGATCTGTGGTTTTCCCTCGAGGCTTTCCCTCGAGGCTTTCCCACAGGGCTGTCCCACGTGCCACCGTGGTGTGAGTCGATTCTCGGCGTGAAAGATGAGCCAGTGCAGGGCAAAGAGGTTCCTCTGGAATGGACTGAGACATCTGGGGGACTCTTGGAATGGTGGTACGACCATGGAGTTCCTCTTGCCTTTCCTGTTGAGAGTACCTCCTCTTGAGATGCAACGGGAACGCCAGGAATTCTTTCCCGTTGAAAGCAGGGAAAGGATCCCTCATCTCGAGCTACGAGGGGGAAACGGGGCTCCTCTGGATGTGGGCGGGACCATCGTGCTTCCTCTCGAGTGGAGACGGGTATGGCGGTGAAATTCTTGAGTTGCAGCAAGGGTGTGAAAGACCCTTTCGAAATTCCAGAGGTTAGGTGTCATTAGTCTCCAGACGCCTCATAGGAAATAGGCCTCATTTCGCCTGGAAAGGAGAACTTCCTGGATTTTCTCGAGTTGCGGCAGGTGTTCTCGAGTTACGACTGGGACCTCAGGGACCCGCCCTGGTGGCCTCAGGAACGGCCAGTCCCCATGCTAGTTGCTAGGGGGCCTCTCGGGATTCCTCTCCCGTCGATACCGGGGCCAAAAACCTTGTGTGGAGTCAGGGCCTTAACCGAGGATTCCTCTCAGGGGCTGACATGGATCTTTGGGTACTTCTGGAGTCTCCCCAGGGGAGTCAGGCCTCGTCTCGAGTGGGGGCATGCACGTGCGCTTTCCTTCCAGGCTGTAGCAGCAATGTCATGCTTCCCGACGCGAGGATCAAAGGATCTGTGGTTTTCCCTCGAGGCTTTCCCTCGAGGCTTTCCCACAGGGCTGTCCCACGTGCCACCGTGGTGTGAGTCGATCCTCGGCGTGAAAGATGAGCCAGTGCAGGGCAAAGAGGTTCCTCTGGAATGGACTGAGACATCTGGGGGACTCTTGGAATGGTGGTACGACCATGGAGTTCCTCTCGCCTTTCCTGTTGAGAGTGCCTCCTCTTGAGATGCGAAGGGAACCCCGGAATTCTTTCCCATTTAAAGCAGGGAAAGGATCCCTCATCTTGAGCTACGAGGGGGAAACGGGGTTCCTCTGGTTATGGGTGGGACGATCGTGCTTCCTCTCGAGTGGAGACGGGTATGGCGGTGAACTACTTGAGTTGCAGCAAGGGTGTGAAAGACCCTTTCGAAGTTCCAGAGGTTAGGTGTCATTAGTCTCCAGACGCCTCATCAGAAATAGGCCTCATCTCGCCTGGAAGGGAGAACTTCCTGGATTTTCTCGAGTTGCGGCAGGTGTTCTCCAGTTACGACGGGGACCTCAGGGACCGGCCTGGTGGCCTCAGGAAAGTCCAGTCCCCATGAGAGGTGCTAGGGGGCCTCTCGGGATTACTCTTCCGTCGATACCGGGGCCAAAAACCTTGTGTGGAGTCAGGGCCGGAACCGAGGATTCCTCTCCGGGCTGACATGGATCTTGGGGTACTTCTGGAGTCTCCCCAGGGGAGTCAGGCCTCGTCTCGAGTGGGGGCATGCACGTGCGCTTTCCTTCCAGGCTGTAGCAGCAATGTCACGCTTCCCGTCGCGTGGATCAAAGGATCTGTGGTTTTCAATCGAGGCTTTCCCTTGAGGCTTTCCCACAGGGCTGTCCCACGTGCCACCGTGGTGTGATTCGATCCTCGGCGTGAAAGATGAGCCAGTGCAGGGCAAAGAGGTTCCTCTGGAATGGACTGAGACATCTGGGGGACTCTTGGAATGGTGGTACGACCATGGAGTTCCTCTCGCCTTTCCTGTTGAGAGTGCCTCCTCTTGAGATGTGACGGGAACGCCGGGAATTCTTTCCCGTTGAAAGCAGGGAAAGGATCCCTCATCTCGAGCTACGAGGGGGAAACGGGGCTCCTCTGGATGTGGGCGGGACCATCATGCTTCCTCTCGAGTCGACACGGGTATGGCGGTGAACTTCTTGTGTTGCAGTAAGGGTGTGAAAGACCCTTTCGAAGTTCCAGAGGTTAGGTGTCATTAGTGTCCAGACGCCTCATCGGAAATAGGCCTCATCTCGCCTGGAAGGGAGAACTTCCTGGATTTTCTCGAGTTGCGGCAGGTGTTCTCCACTTACGACGGGGACCTCAGGGACCAGCCTGGTGGCCTCAGGAAAGGCCAGTCCCCATGCGACGTGCTAGGGGGCCTCTCGGGATTCCTCTCACGTCGATAACGGGGCCAAAAACCTTGTGTGGAGTCAGGGCCGGAACCGAGGATTCCTCTCAGGGGCTGACATGGATCTTGGGGTACTTCTGGAGTCTCCCCAGGGGAGTCAGTCCTCGTCTCGAGTGGGGGCATGCACGTGCGCTTTCCTTCCAGGCTGTAGCAGCAATGTCACGCTTCCCGTGGCGTGGATCAAAGGATCTGTGGTTTTCCCTCGAGGCTTTCCCTCGAGGCTTTCCCACAGGGCTGTCACACGTGCCACCGTGGTGTGAGTCGATTCTCGGCGTGAAAGATGAGCCAGTGCAGGGCAAAGAGGTTCCTCTGGATTGGACTGAGACATCTGGGGGACTCTTGGAATGGTGGTACGACCATGGAGTTCCTCTCGCCTTTCCTGTTGAGAGTGCCTCCTCTTGAGATGCGACGGGAACGCCGGGAATTCTTTCCCGTTGAAAGCATGGAAAGGATCCCTCATCTCGAGCTACGAGGGGGAAACGGGGCTCCTCTGGATGTGGGCGGGATCATCGTGCTTCCTCTCGAGTGGAGACGGGTATGGCGGTGAAATTCTTGAGTTGCAGCAAGGGTGTGAAAGACCCTTTCGAAGTTCCAGAGGTTAGGTGTCATTAGTCTCCAGACGCCTCATCGGAAATAGGCCTCATTTCGCCTGGAAAGGAGAACTTCCTGGATTTTCTCGAGTTGCGGCAGGTGTTCTCGAGTTACGTCGGGGACCTCAGGGACCCGCCCTGGTGGCCTCAGGAGAGGCCAGTCCCCATGCGAGTTGATAGGGGGCCTCTCGGGATTCCTCTCCCGTTGATACCGGGGCCAAAAACCTTGTGTGGAGTCAGGGCCGGAACCGAGGATTCCTCTCAGGGGCTGACATGGATCTTTGGGTACTTCTGGAGTCTCCCCAGTGGAGTCAGGCCTCGTCTCGAGTGGGGGCATGCACGTGCGCTTTCCTTCCAGGCTGTAGCAGCAATGTCACGCTTCCCGTCGCGTGGATCAAAGGATCTGTGGTTTTCCCTCGAGGCTTTCCCTCGAGGCTTTCCCACAGGGCTGTCCCACGTGCCACCGTGGTGTGAGTCGATCCTCGGCATGAAAGATGAGCCAGTGCAGGGCAAAGAGGTTCCTCTGGAATGGACTGAGACATCTGGGGGACTCTTGGAATGGTGGTACGACCATGGAGTTCCTCTCGCCTTTCCTGTTGAGAGTGCCTCCTCTTGAGATGCGACGGGAACGCCGGGAATTCTTTCCCGTTGAAAGCAGGGAAAGGATCCCTCATCTCGAGCTACGAGGGGGAAACGGGGCTCCTCTGGATGTGGGCGGGACCATCGTGCTTCCTCTCGAGTGGAGACGGGTATGGCGGTGAACTTCTTGAGTTGCAGCAAGGGTGTGAAAGACCCTTTCGAAGTTCCAGAGGTTTGGTGTCATTAGACTACAGAGGCCTCATCGGAAATAGGCCTCATCTCGCCTGGAAGGGAGAACTTCCTGGATTTTCTCGAGTTGCGGCAGGTGTTCTCGAATTACGACGGGGACCTCAGGGACCCGCCCTGGTGGCCTCCGGAGAGGCCAGTCCCCATGCGAGTTGCTAGGAGGCCTCTCGGGATTCCTCTCCCGTCGATACCGGGGCTAAAAACCTTGTGTGGAGTCAGGGCCGGAACCGAGGATTCCTCTCAGGGGCTGACATGGATCTTTGGGTACTTCTGGAGTCTCCCCAGGGGAGTCAGTCCTCGTCTCGAGTGGGGGCATGCACGTGCGCTTTCCTTCCAGGCTGTAGCAGCAATGTCACGCTTCCCATCGCGTGGATCAAGGGATCTGTGGTTTTCCCTCGAGGCTTTCCCTCGAGGCTTTCCCACAGGGCTGTCCCACGTGCCACCGTGGTGTGAGTCGATCCTCGGCGTGAAAGATGAGCCAGTGCAGGGCAAAGAGGTTCCTCTGGAATGGACTGAGACATCTGGGGGACTCTTGGAATGGTGGTACGACCATGGAGTTCCTCTCGCCTTTCCTGTTGAGAGTGCCTCCTCTTGAGATGCGAAGGGAACCCCGGAATTCTTTCCCATTTA
Organism: Capricornis sumatraensis; assembly: GCF_032405125.1. NCBI lineage: Eukaryota > Metazoa > Chordata > Mammalia > Artiodactyla > Bovidae > Capricornis > Capricornis sumatraensis. The sequence continues at coordinate 8,078,206 of NW_027184612.1, forward strand.
AAGCAGGGAAAGGATCCCTCATCTTGAGCTACGAGGGGGAAACGGGGTTCCTCTGGTTATGGGTGGGACGATCGTGCTTCCTCTCGAGTGGAGACGGGTATGGCGGTGAACTACTTGAGTTGCAGCAAGGGTGTGAAAGACCCTTTCGAAGTTCCAGAGGTTAGGTGTCATTAGTCTCCAGACGCCTCATCAGAAATAGGCCTCATCTCGCCTGGAAGGGAGAACTTCCTGGATTTTCTCGAGTTGCGGCAGGTGTTCTCCACTTACGACGGGGACCTCAGGGACCGGCCTGGTGGCCTCAGGAAAGTCCAGTCCCCATGTGAGGTGCTAGGGGGCCTCTCGGGATTACTCTTCCGTCGATACTGGGGCCAAAAACCTTGTGTGGAGTCAGGGCCGGAACCGAGGATTCCTCTCCGGGCTGACATGGATCTTGGGGTACTTCTGGAGTCTCCCCAGGGGAGTCAGGCCTCGTCTCGAGTGGGGGCATGCACGTGCGCTTTCCTTTCAGGCTGTAGCAGCAATGTCACGCTTCCCGTCGCGTGGATCAAAGGATCTGTGGTTTTCAATCGAGGCTTTCCCTTGAGGCTTTCCCACAGGGCTGTCCCACGTGCCACCGTGGTGTGATTCGATCCTCGGCGTGAAAGATGAGCCAGTGCAGGGCAAAGAGGTTCCTCTGGAATGGACTGAGACATCTGGGGGACTCTTGGAATGGTGGTACGACCATGGAGTTCCTCTCGCCTTTCCTGTTGAGAGTGCCTCCTCTTGAGATCTGACGGGAACGCCGGGAATTCTTTCCCGTTGAAAGCAGGGAAAGGATCCCTCATCTCGAGCTACGAGGGGGAAACGGGGCTCCTCTGGATGTGGGCGGGACCATCGTGCTTCCTCTCGAGTGGAGACGGGTATGGCGGTGAACTTCTTGAGTTGCAGCAAGGGTGTGAAAGACCCTTTCAAAGTTCCAGAGGTTTGGTGTCATTAGACTCCAGAGGCCTCATCGGAAATAGGCCTCATCTCGCCTGGAAGGGAGAACTTCCTGGATTTTCTCGAGTTGCGGCAGGTGTTCTCGAATTACGACGGGGACCTCAGGGACCCGCCCTGGTGGCCTCCGGAGAGGCCAGTCCCCATGCGAGTTGCTAGGAGGCCTCTCGGGATTCCTCTCCCGTCGATACCGGGGCCAAAAACCTTGTGTGGAGTCAGGGCCGGAACCGAGGATTCCTCTCAGGGGCTGACATGGATCTTTGGGTACTTCTGGAGTCTCCCCAGTGGAGTCAGGCCTCGTCTCGAGTGGGGGCATGCACGTGCGCTTTCCTTTCAGGCTGTAGCAGCAATGTCACGCTTCCCGTCACGTGGATCAAATGATCTGTGGTTTTCCCTCGAGGCTTTCCCTCGAGGCTTTCCCACAGGGCTGTCCCACGTGCCACCGTGGTGTGAGTCGATTCTCGGCGTGAAAGATGAGCCAGTGCAGGGCAAAGAGGTTCCTCTGGAATGGACTGAGACATCTGGGGGACTCTTGGAATGGTGGTACGACCATGGAGTTCCTCTTGCCTTTCCTGTTGAGAGTACCTCCTCTTGAGATGCAACGGGAACGCCAGGAATTCTTTCCCGTTGAAAGCAGGGAAAGGATCCCTCATCTCGAGCTACGAGGGGGAAACGGGGCTCCTCTGGATGTGGGCGGGACCATCGTGCTTCCTCTCGAGTTGAGACGGGTATGGCGGTGAAATTCTTGAGTTGCAGCAAGGGTGTGAAAGACCCTTTCGAAGTTCCAGAGGTTAGGTGTCATTAGTCTCCAGACGCCTCATAGGAAATAGGCCTCATTTCGCCTGGAAAGGAGAACTTCCTGGATTTTCTCGAGTTGCGGCAGGTGTTCACGAGTTACGACTGGGACCTCAGGGACCCGCCCTGGTGGCCTCAGGAACGGCCAGTCCCCATGCTAGTTGCTAGGGGGCCTCTCGGGATTCCTCTCCCGTCGATACCGGGGCCAAAAACCTTGTGTGGAGTCAGGGCCGGAACCGAGGATTCCTCTCAGGGGCTGACATGGATCTTTGGGTACTTCTGGAGTCTCCCCAGGGGAGTCAGGCCTCGTCTCGAGTGGGGGCATGCACGTGCGCTTTCCTTCCAGGCTGTAGCAGCAATGTCATGCTTCCCGACGCGTGGATCAAAGGATCTGTGGTTTTCCCTCGAGGCTTTCCCTCGAGGCTTTCCCACAGGGCTGTCCCACGTGCCACCGAGGTGTGAGTCGATCCTCGGCGTGAAAGATGAGCCAGTACAGGGCAAAGAGGTTCCCCTGGAATGGACTGAGACATCTGCGGGACTCTTGGAATGGTGGTACGACCATGGAGCTCCTCTCGCCTTTCCTGTTGAGAGTGCCTCCTCTTGAGATGCGACGGAAACGCCGGGAATTCTTTCCCGTTGAAAGCAGGGAAAGGATCCCTCATCTGAGCTACGAGGGGCAAACGGGGATCCTCTGGATGTGGGTGGGACCATCGTGCTTCCTCTCGAGTGGAAACGGGTATGGCGGTGAACTTCTTGAGTTGCAGCAAGGGTGTGAAAGACCCTTTCGAAGTTCCAGAGGTTAGGTGTCATTAGTCTGCAGACGCCTCATCGGAAATAGGCCTCATCTCGCCTGGAAGGGAGAACTTCCTGGATTTTCTCGAGTTGAGGCAGGTGTTCTCGAGTTACGACGGGGACCTCAGGGACCCGCCCTGGTGGCCTCAGGAGAGGCCAGTCCCCATGCGAGTTGCTAGGGGGCCTCTCGGGATTCCTCTCCCGTAGATACCGGGGCCAAAAACCTTGTGTGGAGTCAGGGCCGGAACCGAGGATTCCTCTCAGGGGCTGACATGGATCTTTGGGTACTTCTGGAGTCTCCCCATGGGAGTCAGGCCTCGTCTCGAGTGGGGGCATGCACGTGCGCTTTCCTTCCAGGCTGTAGCAGCAATGTCACGCTTCCCGTCGCGTGGATCAAGGGATCTGTGGTTTTCCCTCGAGGCTTTCCCTAGAGGCTTTCCCACAGGGCTGTCCCACGTGCCACCGTGGTGTGAGTCGATCCTCGGCGTGAAAGATGACCCAGTGCAGGGCAAAGAGGTTCCTCTGGAATGGATTGAGACATCTGGGGGACTCTTGGAATGGTGGTACGACCATGGAGTTCCTCTCGCCTTTCCTGTTGAGAGTGCCTCCTCTTGAGATGCGAAGGGAACCCCGGAATTCTTTCCCATTTAAAGCAGGGAAAGGATCCCTCATCTTGAGCTACGAGGGGGAAACGGGGTTCCTCTGGTTATGGGTGGGACGATCGTGCTTCCTCTCGAGTGGAGACGGGTATGGCGGTGAACTACTTGAGTTGCAGCAAGGGTGTGAAAGACCCTTTCGAAGTTCCAGAGGTTAGGTGTCATTAGTCTCCAGACGCCTCATCAGAAATAGGCCTCATCTCGCCTGGAAGGGAGAACTTCCTGGATTTTCTCTAGTTGCGGCAGGTGTTCTCCAGTTACGACGGGGACCTCAGGGACCGGCCTGGTGGCCTCAGGAAAGTCCAGTCCCCATGCGAGGTGCTAGGGGGCCTCTCGGGATTACTCTTCCGTCGATACCGGGGCCAAAAACCTTGTGTGGAGTCAGGGCCGGAACCGAGGATTCCTCTCCGGGCTGACATGGATCTTGGGGTACTTCTGGAGTCTCCCCAGGGGAGTCAGGCCTCGTCTCGAGTGGGGGCATGCACGTGCGCTTTCCTTCCAGGCTGTAGCAGCAATGTCACGCTTCCCGTCGCGTGGATCAAAGGATCTGTGGTTTTCAATCGAGGCTTTCCCTTGAGGCTTTCCCACAGGGCTGTCCCACGTGCCACCGTGGTGTGATTCGATCCTCGGCGTGAAAGATGAGCCAGTGCAGGGCAAAGAGGTTCCTCTGGAATGGACTGAGACATCTGGGGGACTCTTGGAATGGTGGTACGACCATGGAGTTCCTCTCGCCTTTCCTGTTGAGAGTGCCTCCTCTTGAGATGTGACGGGAACGCCGGGAATTCTTTCCCGTTGAAAGCAGGGAAAGGATCCCTCATCTCGAGCTACGAGGGGGAAACGGGGCTCCTCTGGATGTGGGCGGGACCATCATGCTTCCTCTCGAGTCGACACGGGTATGGCGGTGAACTTCTTGTGTTGCAGCAAGGGTGTGAAAGACCCTTTCGAAGTTCCAGAGGTTAGGTGTCATTAGTGTCCAGACGCCTCATCGGAAATAGGCCTCATCTCGCCTGGAAGGGAGAACTTCCTGGATTTTCTCGAGTTGCGGCAGGTGTTCTCCATTTACGACGGGGACCTCAGGGACCGGCCTGGTGGCCTCAGGAAAGGTCAGTCCCCATGCGAGGTGCTAGGGGGCCTCTCGGGATTCCTCTCCCGTCGATACCGGGGCCAAAAACCTTGTGTGGAGTCAGGGCCGGAACCGAGGATTCCTCTCAGGGGCTGACATGGATCTTTGGGTACTTCTGGAGTCTCCCCAGGGGAGTCAGGCCTCGTCTCGAGTGGGGGCATGCACGTGCGCTTTCCTTCCAGGCTGTAGCAGCAATGTTATGCTTCCCGTCGCGAGGATCAAAGGATCTGTGGTTTTCCCTCGAGGCTTTCCCTCGAGGCTTTCCCACAGGGCTGTCCCACGTGCCACCGTGGTGTGAGTCGATCCTCGGCCTGAAAGATGAGCCAGTATAGGGCAAAGAGGTTCCTCTGGAATGGACTGAGACATCTGGGGGACTCTTGGAATGGTGGTACGACCATGGAGCTCCTCTCGCCTTTCCTGTTGAGAGTGCTTCCTCTTGAGATGCGACGGAAACGCCGGGAATTCTTTCCCGTTGAAAGCAGGGAAAGGATCCCTCATCTTGAGCTACGAGGGGGAAACGGGGCTCCTCTGGAAGTGGGCGGGACCATCGTGCTTCCTCTCGAGTGGAGACGGGTATGGCGGTGAACTTCTTGAGTCGCAGCAAGGGTGTGAAAGACCCTTTCGAAGTTCCAGAGGTTAGGTGTCATTAGTCTCCAGACGCCTCATCAGAAATAGGCCTCATCTCGCCTGGAAGGGAGAACTTCCTGGATTTTCTCGAGTTGCGGCAGGTGTTCTCCAGTTACGACGGGGACCTCAGGGACCGGCCTGGTGGCCTCAGGAAAGTCCAGTCCCCATGAGAGGTGCTAGGGGGCCTCTCGGGATTACTCTTCCGTCGATACCGGGGCCAAAAACCTTGTGTGGAGTCAGGGCCGGAACCGAGGATTCCTCTCCGGGCTGACATGGATCTTGGGGTACTTCTGGAGTCTCCCCAGGGGAGTCAGGCCTCGTCTCGAGTGGGGGCATGCACGTGCGCTTTCCTTCCAGGCTGTAGCAGCAATGTCACGCTTCCCGTCGCGTGGATAAAAGGATCTGTGGTTTTCAATCGAGGCTTTCCCTTGAGGCTTTCCCACAGGGCTGTCCCACGTGCCACCGTGGTGTGATTCGATCCTCGGCGTGAAAGATGAGCCAGTGCAGGGCAAAGAGGTTCCTCTGGAATGGACTGAGACATCTGGGGGACTCTTGGAATGGTGGTACGACCATGGAGTTCCTCTCGCCTTTCCTGTTGAGAGTGCCTCCTCTTGAGATGTGACGGGAACGCCGGGAATTCTTTCCCGTTGAAAGCAGGGAAAGGATCCCTCATCTCGAGCTACGAGGGGGAAACGGGGCTCCTCTGGATGTGGGCGGGACCATCATGCTTCCTCTCGAGTCGACACGGGTATGGCGGTGAACTTCTTGTGTTGCAGCAAGGGTGTGAAAGACCCTTTCGAAGTTCCAGAGGTTAGGTGTCATTAGTGTCCAGACGCCTCATCGGAAATAGGCCTCATCTCGCCTGGAAGGGAGAACTTCCTGGATTTTCTCGAGTTGCGGCAGGTGTTCTCCACTTACGACGGGGACCTCAGGGACCGGCCTGGTGGCCTCAGGAAAGGCCAGTCCCCATGCGAGGTGCTAGGGGGCCTCTCGGGATTCCTCTCACGTCGATAACGGGGCCAAAAACCTTGTGTGGAGTCAGGGCCGGAACCGAGGATTCCTCTCAGGGGCTGACATGGATCTTGGGGTACTTCTGGAGTCTCCCCAGGGGAGTCAGTCCTCGTCTCGAGTGGGGGCATGCACGTGCGCTTTCCTTCCAGGCTGTAGCAGCAATGTCACGCTTCCCGTGGCGTGGATCAAAGGATCTGTGGTTTTCCCTCGAGGCTTTCCCTCGAGGCTTTCCCACAGGGCTGTCACACGTGCCACCGTGGTGTGAGTCGATTCTCGGCGTGAAAGATGAGCCAGTGCAGGGCAAAGAGGTTCCTCTGGATTGGACTGAGACATCTGGGGGACTCTTGGAATGGTGGTACGACCATGGAGTTCCTCTCGCCTTTCCTGTTGAGAGTGCCTCCTCTTGAGATGCGACGGGAACGCCGGGAATTCTTTCCCGTTGAAAGCATGGAAAGGATCCCTCATCTCGAGCTACGAGGGGGAAACGGGGCTCCTCTGGATGTGGGCGGGATCATCGTGCTTCCTCTCGAGTGGAGACGGGTATGGCGGTGAAATTCTTGAGTTGCAGCAAGGGTGTGAAAGACCCTTTCGAAGTTCCAGAGGTTAGGTGTCATTAGTCTCCAGACGCCTCATCGGAAATAGGCCTCATTTCGCCTGGAAAGGAGAACTTCCTGGATTTTCTCGAGTTGCGGCAGGTGTTCTCGAGTTACGTCGGGGACCTCAGGGACCCGCCCTGGTGGCCTCAGGAACGGCCAGTCCCCATGCTAGTTGCTAGGGGGCCTCTCGGGATTCCTCTCCCGTCGATACCGGGGCCAAAAACCTTGTGTGGAGTCAGGGCCGGAACCGAGGATTCCTCTCAGGGGCTGACATGGATCTTTGGGTACTTCTGGAGTCTCCCCAGGGGAGTCAGGCCTCGTCTCGAGTGGGGGCATGCACGTGCGCTTTCCTTCCAGGCTGTAGCAGCAATGTCATGCTTCCCGTCGCGAGGATCAAAGGATCTGTGGTTTTCCCTCGAGGCTTTCCCTCGAGGCTTTCCCACAGGGCTGTCCCACGTGCCACCGTGGTGTGAGTCGATCCTCGGCCTGAAAGATGAGCCAGTACAGGGCAAAGAGGTTCCTCTGGAATGGACTGAGACATCTGGGGGACTCTTGGAATGGTGGTACGACCATGGAGCTCCTCTCGCCTTTCCTGTTGAGAGTGCTTCCTCTTGAGATGCGACGGAAACGCCGGGAATTCTTTCCCGTTGAAAGCAGGGAAAGGATCCCTCATCTTGAGCTACGAGGGGGAAACGGGGCTCCTCTGGAAGTGGGCGGGACCATCGTGCTTCCTCTCGAGTGGAGACGGGTATGGCGGTGAACTTCTTGAGTCGCAGCAAGGGTGTGAAAGACCCTTTCGAAGTTCCAGAAGTTAGGTGTCATTAGTCTCCAGACGCCTCATCGAAAATAAGCCTCATCTCGCCTGGAAGGGAGAACTTCCTGGATTTTCTCGAGTTGCGGCAGGTGTTCTCGAGTTACGACGGGGACCTCAGGGACCCGCCCTGGTGGCCTCAGGAGAGGCCAGTCCCCATGCGAGTTGCTAGGGGGCCTCTCGGGATTCCTCTTCCGTCGATACCGGGGCCAATAACCTTGTGTGGAGTCAGGGCCGGAACCGAGGATTCCTCTCAGGGGCTGACATGGATCTTTGGGTACTTCTGGAGTCTCCCCAGTGGAGTCAGGCCTCGTCTCGAGTGGGGGCATGCACCTGCGCTTTCCTTCCAGGCTGTAGCAGCAATGTCACGCTTCCCGTCGTGTGGATCAAAGGATCTGTGGTTTTCCCTCGAGGCTTTCCCTCGAGGCTTTCCCACAGGGCTGTCCCACGTGCCACCGTGGTGTGAGTCGATCCTCGGCATGAAAGATGAGCCAGTGCAGGGCAAAGAGGTTCCTCTGGAATGGACTGAGACATCTGGGGGACTCTTGGAATGGTGGTACGACCATGGAGTTCCTCTTGCCTTTCCTGTTGAGAGTACCTCCTCTTGAGATGCAACGGGAACGCCAGGAATTCTTTCCCGTTGAAAGCAGGGAAAGGATCCCTCATCTCGAGCTACGAGGGGGAAACGGGGCTCCTCTGGATGTGGGCGGGACCATCGTGCTTCCTCTCGAGTGGAGACGGGTATGGCGGTGAAATTCTTGAGTTGCAGCAAGGGTGTGAAAGACCCTTTCGAAGTTCCAGAGGTTAGGTGTCATTAGTCTCCAGACGCCTCATAGGAAATAGGCCTCATTTCGCCTGGAAAGGAGAACTTCCTGGATTTTCTCGAGTTGCGGCAGGTGTTCTCGAGTTACGACTGGGACCTCAGGGACCCGCCCTGGTGGCCTCAGGAACGGCCAGTCCCCATGCTAGTTGCTAGGGGGCCTCTCGGGATTCCTCTCCCGTCGATACCGGGGCCAAAAACCTTGTGTGGAGTCAGGGCCGGAACCGAGGATTCCTCTCAGGGGCTGACATGGATCTTTGGGTACTTCTGGAGTCTCCCCAGGGGAGTCAGGCCTCGTCTCGAGTGGGGGCATGCACGTGCGCTTTCCTTCCAGGCTGTAGCAGCAATGTCACGCTTCCCGTCGCGTGGATCAAAGGATCTGTGGTTTTCCCTCGAGGCTTTCGCTCGAGGCTTTCCCACAGGGCTGTCCCACGTGCCACCGTGGTGTGAGTCGATCCTCGGCGTGAAAGATGAGCCAGTGCAGGGCAAAGAGGCTCCTCTGGAATGGACTGAGACATCTGGGGGACTCTTGGAATGGTGGAACGACCATGGAGTTCCTCTCGCCTTTCCTGTTGAGAGTGCCTCCTCTTGAGATGCGACGGGAACGCCGGGAATTCTTTCCCGTTGAAAGCAGGGAATGGATCCCTCATCTCGAGCTACGAGGGGGAAACGGGGCTCCTCTGGATGTGGGCGGGACCATCGTGCTTCCTCTCGAGTGGAGACGGGTATGGCGGTGAACTTCTTGAGTTGCAGCAAGGGTGTGAAAGACCCTTTCGAAGTTCCAGAGGTTAGGTGTCATTTGTCTCCAGAGGCCTCATCGGAAATAGGCCTCATCTCGCCTGGAAGGGAGAACTTCCTGGATTTTCTCGAGTTGCGGCAGGTGTTCTCGAGTTACGACGGGGACCTCAGGGACCCGCCCTGGTGGCCTCAGGAGAGGCCAGTCCCCATGCGAGTTGCTAGGGGGCCTCTCGGGATTCCTCTCCCGTCGATACCGGGGCCAAAAACCTTGTGTGGAGTCAGGGCCGGAACCGAGGATTCCTCTCAGGGGCTGACATGGATCTTTGGGTACTTCTGGAGTCTCCCCAGGGGAGTCAGGCCTCGTCTCGAGTGGGGGCATGCACGTGCGCTTTCCTTCCAGGCTGTAGCAGCAATGTCACGGTTCCCGTCGCGTGGATCAAAGGATCTGTGGTTTTCCCTCGAGACTTTCCCACAGGGATGTCCCACGTGCCACTGTGGAGTGAGTCGATCCTCGGCGTGAAAGATGAGCCAGTGCAGGGCAAAGAGGTTCCTCTGGAATGGACTGAGACATCTGGGGGACTCTTGGAATGGTGGTACGACCATGGAGTTCCTCTCGCCTTTCCTGTTGAGAGTTCCTCCTCTTGAGATGCGACGGGAACGCCGGGAATTCTTTCCTGTTGAAAGCAGGGAAAGGATCCCTCATCTCGAGCTACGAGGGGGAAACGGGGCTCCTCTGAATGTGGGCGGGACCATCGTGCTTCCTCTCGAGTGGAGACGGGTATGGCGGTGAACTTCTTGAGTTGCAGCATGGGTGTGAAAGACCCTTTTGAAGTCCCAGAGATTAGCTGTCATTAGACTCCAGACGCCTCATCGGAAATAGGCCTCATCTCGCCTGGAACGGAGAACTTCCTGGATTTTCTCGAGTTGCGGCAGGTGTTCTCGAGTTACGACGGGGACGTCAGGGACAAGCCCTGGTGGCCTCAGGAAACTCCAGTCCCCATGCGAGTTGCTAGGGTGCCTCTCGGGATTCCTCTCCAGTCGATACCGGGGCCAAAAACCTTGTGTGGAGTCAGGGCCGGAACGGAGGATTCCTCTAAGGGGCTGACATGGATCTTTGGGTCTTTCTGGAGTCTCCCCAGGGGAGTCAGGCCTCGTCTCGAGTGGGGGCATGCACGTGCGCTTTCCTTCCATGCTGTAGCAGCAATGTCACGCTTCCCGTCGCGTGGATCAAAGGATCTGTGGTTTTCCCTCTAGGCTTTCCCTCGAGGCTATCCCACAGGGCTGTCCCACGTGCCACCGTGGTGTGAGTCGATCTTCGTCATGAAAGATGAGCCAGTGCAGGGCAAAGAGGTTCCTCTGGAATGGACTGAAACATCTGGGGGACTCTTGGAATGGTGGTACGACCATGGAGTTCCTCTCGTCTTTCCTGTTGAGAGTGCCTCCTCTTGAGATGCGACGGGAACGCCGAAAATACTTTCCCGTTGATAGCAGGGAAAGGATCCCTCATCTCGAGCTACGAGGGGCAAACGGGGCTCCTCTGGATGTGGGCGGGACCATCATGTTTCCTCTCGAGTGGAGACGGTTATGGCGGTGAACTTCTTGAGTTGCAGCAAGGGTGTGAATGACCCTTTCGAAGTTCCAGAGGTTCCGTGTCATTAGTCTCCAGACGCCTCATCGGAAATAGGCCTCATCTCGCCTGGAAGGGAGAACTTCCTGAAGTTTCTCGAGTTGCGGCAGGTGTTCTCGAGTTACGACGGGGACCTCAGGGACCCGCCCTGGTGGCCTCAGGAAAGGCCAGTCCCCATGCGAGTTGCTCGGGGGCCTCTCAGGATTCCTCTCCTGTCGATACCGGGGCCAAAAACCTTGTGTGGAGTCAGGGCCGGAACCGAGGATTCCTCTCAGGGGCTGACATGGATCTTTGGGTACTTCTGGAGTCTCCCCAGGGGAGTCAGGCCTTGTCTCTAGTGGGGGCATGCACGTGCGCTTTCCTTCCAGGCTGTAGCAGCAATGTCTCGGTTCCCGTCGCGTGGATCAAACGATCTGTGGTTTTCCCTCGAGGCTTTCCCACAGGGCTGTCTCACGTGCCACCGTGGTGTGAGTCGATTCTCGGCGTGAAAGATGAGACAGTGCAGGGCAAAGAGGTTCCTCTGGATTGGACTGAGACATCTGGGGGACTCTTGGAATGGTGGTACGACCATGGAGTTCCTCTCGCCTTTCCTGTTGAGAGTTCCTCCTCTTGAGATGTGATGGGAACGCCGGGAATTATTTCCCGTTGATAGCAGGGAAAGGATCCCTCATCTCGAGCTACGAGGGGGAAACGGGGCTCCTCTGGATGTGGGCGGGACCATCGTGCTTCCTCTCGAGTGGAGACGGGTAAGGCGGTGAACTTCCTGAGTTGCAGCAAGGGTGTGAAAGACCCTTTCGAAGTTCCAGAGGTTCGGTGTCATTAGTCTCAAGACGCCTCATCGGAAATAGGCCTCATCTCGCCTGGAAGGGAGAACTTCCTGGATTTTCTCGAGTTGCGTCAGGTGTTCTCGAGTTTCGACGGGGACCTCAGGGATCCGCCCTGGTGGCCTCAGGAAAGGCCAGTCCCCATGGGAGTTCCTAGGGGGCCTTTCGGGATTCCTCTCCCGTCGATACCGGGGCCAAAATCCTTGTGTGGAGTCAGGGCCGGAACCGAGGATTCCTCTCAGGGGCTGACATGGGTCTTTGGGTACTTCTGGAGTCTCCCCAGGGTGGTCAGGCCTCGTCTCGAGTGGGGGCATGCACGTGGGCTTTCCTTCCAGGCTGTAGCAGCAATGTCACGCTTCCCGTCTCGTGGATCAAAGGATCTGTGGTTTTCCCTCGAGGCTTTCCCACAGGGCTGTCCCACGTGCCACCGTTGTGTGAGTCGATTCTCGGCGTGAAAGATGAGCCAGTTCAGGGCAAAGAGGTTCCTCTGGATTGGACTGAGACATCTGGGGGACTCTTGGAATGGTAGTACGACCATGGAGTTCCTCTCGCCTTTCCTGTTGAGAGTGCCTCCTCTTGAGATGCGACGGGAACGCCGGGAATTCTTTCCCGTTGAAAGCAGGGAAAGGATCCCTCATCTCGAGCTACGAGGGGGAAACGGGGCTCCTCTGGATGTGGGCGGGACCATCGTGCTTCCTCTCGAGTGGAGACGGGTATTGCGGTGAAATTCTTGAGTTGCAGCAAGGGTGTGAAAGACCCTTTCGAAGTTCCAGAGGTTAGGTGTCATTAGTCTCCAGACGCCTCATCGGAAATAGGCCTCATTTCGCCTGGAAAGGAGAACTTCCTGGATTTTCTCGAGTTGCGGCAGGTGTTCTCGAGTTACGACGGGGACCTCAGGGACCCGCCCTGGTGGCCTCAGGAACGGCCAGTCCCCATGCTAGTTGCTAGGGGGCCTCTCGGGATTCCTCTCCCGTCGATACCGGGGCCAAAAACCTTGTGTGGAGTCAGGGCCGGAACCGAGGATTCCTCTCAGGGGCTGACATGGATCTTTGGGTACTTCTGGAGTCTCCCCAGGGGAGTCAGGCCTCGTCTCGAGTGGGGGCATGCACGTGCGCTTTCCTTCCAGGCTGTAGCAGCAATGTCATTCTTCCCGTCGCGTGGATCAAAGGATCTGTGGTTTTCCCTCGAGGCTTTCCCTCGAGGCTTTCCCACAGGGCTGTCCCACGTGCCACCGTGGTGTGAGTCGATCCTCGGCGTGAAAGATGAGCCAGTGCAGGGCAAAGAGTTTCCTCTGGAATGGACTGAGAAATCTCGGGGACTCTTGGAATGGTGGTACGACCATGGAGTTCCTCTCATCTTTCCTGTTGAGAGTGCCTCCTCTTGAGATGCGACGGGAACGCCGGGAATTCTTTCCCGTTGATAGCAGGGAAAGGATCCCTCATCTCGAGCTACGAGGGGGAAACGGGGCTCCTCTGGATGTGGGCGGGACCATCGTGTTTCCTCTCGAGTGGAGACGGGTATGGCGGTGAACTTCTTGAGTTGCAGCAAGGGTGTGAAAGACCCTTTCGAAGTTCCAGAGTTTCGGTGTCATTAGTCTCCAGACGTCTCATCGGAAATAGGCCTCATCTCGCCTGGAAGGGAGAACTTCCTGGATTTTCTCGAGTTGCGGCAGGTGTTCTCGAGTTACGACGGGGACCTCAGGGACCCGCCCTGGTGTCCTCAGGAAAGGCCAGTCCCCATGCGAGTTGCTCGGGGGCCTCTCGGGATTCCTCTCCCGTCGATACCGGGGCCAAAAACTTTGTGTGGAGTCAGGGCCGGAACCGAGGATTCCTCTCAGGGGATGACATGGATCTTTGGGTACTTCTGGAGTCTCCCCAGGGGAGTCAGGCCTCGTCTCGAGTGGGGGCATGCACGTGCGCTTTCCTTCCAGGCTGTAGCAGCAATGTCACGATTCCCGTCGCGTGGATCAAAGGATCTGTGGTTTTCCCTCGAGGCTTTCCCACTGGGCTGTCCCACGTGCCACCGTGGTGTGAGTCGATCCTCGGCGTGAAAGATGAGCCAGTGCAGGGCAAAGAGGTTCCTCTGGAATGGACTGAGAAATCTCGGGGACTCTTGGAATGGTGGTACGACCATGGAGTTCCTCTCGTCTTTCCTGTTGAGAGTGCCTCCTCTTGAGATGCGACGGGAACGCCGAAAATACTTTCCCGTTGATAGCAGGGAAAGGATCCCTCATCTCGAGCTCCGAGGGGCAAACGGGGCTCCTCTGGATGTGGGCGGGACCATCATGTTTCCTCTCGAGTGGAGACGGTTATGGCGGTGAACTTCTTGAGTTGCAGCAAGGGTGTGAAAGACCCTTTCGAAGTTCCAGAGGTTCCGTGTCATTAGTCTCCAGACGCCTCATCGTAAATAGGCCTCATCTCGCCTGGAAGGGAGAACTTCCTGGATTTTCTCGAGTTGCGGCAGGTGTTCTCGAGTTATGACGGGGACCTCAGGGACCCGCCCTGGTGGCCTCAGGAAAGGTCAGTCCCCTTGCGAGTTCCTAGGGGGCCTCTCGGGATACCTCTCCCGTCGATACCGGGGCCAAAATACTTGTGTGGAGTCAGGGCCGGAACCGAGGATTCCTCTCAGGGGCTGACATGGATCTTTGGGTACTTCTGGAGTCTCCCCAGGGGAGTCAGGCCTCGTCTCGAGTGGGGGCATGCTCGTGCTCTTTCCTTACAGGCTGTAGCAGCAATGTCATGGTTCCCGTCGCGTGGATCAAAGGATCTGTGGTTTTCCCTCGAGGCTTTCCCTCGAGGCTTTCCCACAGGGCTGTCCTACGTGCCACCGTGGTGTGAGTCGATCCTCGGCGTGAAAGATGAGCCAGTGCAGGGCAAAGAGGCTCCTCTGGAATGGACTGAGACATCTGGGGGACTGTTGGCATGGTGGTACGACCATGGAGTTCCTCTCGCCTTTCCTGTTGAGAGTGCCTCCTCTTGAGATGCGACGGGAACGCCGGGAATTCTTTCCCGTTGAAAGCAGGGAAAGGATCCCTCATCTCGAACTCCGAGGGGGAAACGGGGCTCCTCTGGATGTAGGCGGGACCATCGTGCTTCCTCTCGAGTGGAGACGGGTATGGAGGTGAACTTCTTGAGTTGCATCAAGGGTGTGAAAGACCCTTTCGAAGTTCCAGAGGTTTGTTGTCATTTGTCTCCAGACGCCTCATCGGAAATAGGCCTCAATCGCCTGGAAGGGAGAACTTCCTGGATTTTCTCGAGTTGCGGCAGGTGTTCTCGAGTTACGACGGGGACCTCAGGGTCCCGCCCTCGTGGCCTCAGGAGAGGCCAGTCCCCATGCGAGATGCTAGGGGGCCTCTCGGGATTCCTCTCCCGTCGATACCGGGGCAAAAACCTTGTGTGGAGTCAGGGCCGGAACCGAGGATTCCTCTCAGGGGCTGACATGGATCTTTGGGTACTTCTGGAGTCTCCCCAGGGGTTTCAGGCCTCGTCTCGAGTGGGGGCATGCACGTGCGCTTTCCTTCCAGGCTGTAGCAGCAATGTCACGCTTCCCGTCGCGTGGATCAAAGGATCTGTGGTTTTCCCTCGAGGCTTTCCTTCGAGGCTTTCCCACAGGGCTGTCCCACGTGCCACCGTGGTGTGAGTCGATCCTCGGCGTGAAAGATGAGCCAGTGCATTGCAAAGAGGCTCCTCTGGAATGGACTGAGACATCTGGGGGACTCTTGGAATGGTGGTACGACCATGGAGTTCCTCTCGCCTTTCCTGTTGAGAGTGCCTCCTCTTGAGATGCGACGGGAACGCCGGGAATTCTTTCCCGTTGAAAGCAGGGAATGGATCCCTCATCTCGAGCTCCGAGGGGGAAACGGGTCTCCTCTGGATGTGGGCGGGACCATCGTGCTTCCTCTCGAGTGGAGACGGGTATGGCGGTGAACTTCTTGAGTTGCAGCAAGGGTGTGAAAGACCCTTTCGAAGTTCCAGAGTTTAGGTGTCATTAGTCTTCAGACGCCTCATCGGAAATAGGCCTCATCTCGCCTGGAAGGGAGAACTTACTGGATTTTCTCGAGTTGCGGCAGGTGTTCTCGAGTTATGACGGGGACCTCAGGGACCCGTCCTGGTGGCCTCAGGAGAGGCCAGTCCCCATGCGAGTTGCTAGGGGGCCTCTCGGGATTCCTCTCCCGTCGATACCGGGGCCAAAAACCTTGTGTGGAGTCAGGGCCGGAACCGAGGATTCCTCTCAGGGGCTGACATGGATCTTTGGGTACTTCTGGAGTCTCCCCAGGGGAGTCAGGCCTCGTCTCGAGTGGGGGCATGCACGTGCGCTTTCCTTCCAGGCTGTAGCAGCAATGTCACGGTTCCCGTCGCGTGGATCAAAGGATCTGTGGTTTTCCCTCGAGGCTTTCGCTCGAGGCTTTCCCACAGGGCTGTCCCACGTGCCACCGTGGTGTGAGTCGATCCTCGGCGTGAAAGATGAGCCAGTGCAGGGCAAAGAGGCTCCTCTGGAATGGACTGAGACATCTGGGGGACTCTTGGAATGGTGGTACGACCATGGAGTTCCTCTCGCCTTTCCTGTTGAGAGTGCCTCCTCTTGAGATGCGACGGGAACGCCGGGAATTCTTTCCCGTTGACAGCAGGGAATGGATCCCTCATCTCGAGCTACGAGGGGGAAACGGGGCTCCTCTGGATGTGGGCGGGACCATCGTGCTTCCTCTCGAGTGGAGACGGGTATGGCGGTGAACTTCTTGAGTTGCAGCAAGGGTGTGAAAGACCCCTTCGAAGTTCCAGAGGTTAGGTGTCATTTGTCTCCAGAGGCCTCATCGGAAATAGGCCTCATCTCGCCTGGAAGGGAGAACTTCCTGGATTTTCTCGAGTTGCGGCAGGTGTTCTCGAGTTACGACGGGGACCTCAGGGACCCGCCCTGGTGGCCTCAGGAGAGGCCAGTCCCCATGCGAGTTGCTAGAGGGCCTCTCGGGATTCCTCTCCCGTCGATGCCGGGGCCAAAAACCTTGTGTGCAGTCAGGGCCGGAACCGAGGATTCCTCTCAGGGGCTGACATGGATCTTTGGGTACTTCTGGAGTCTCCCCAGGGGAGTCAGGCCTCGTCTCGAGTGGGGGCATGCACGTGCGCTTTCCTTTCAGGCTGTAGCAGCAATGTCACGCTTCCCGTAGCGTGGATCAAAGGATCTGTGGTTTTCCCTCGAGGCTTTCCCTCGAGGCTTTCCCACAGGGCTGTCCCACGTACCACCGTGGTGTGAGTCGATCCTCGGCGTGAAAGATGAGCCAGTGCAGGGCAAAGAGGCTCCTCTGGAATGGACTGAGACATCTGGGGGACTCTTGGAATGGTGGTACGACCATGGAGTTCCTCTCGCCTTTCCTGTTGAGAGTGCCTCCTCTTGAGATGCGACGGGAACGCCGGGAATTATTTCCCGTTGATAGCAGGGAAAGGATCCCTCATCTCGAGCTACGAGGGGGAAACGGGGCTCCTCTGGATGTGGGCGGGACCATCGTGCTTCCTCTCGAGTGGAGACGGGTAAGGCGGTGAACTTCCTGAGTTGCAGCAAGGGTGTGAAAGACCCTTTCAAAGTTCCAGAGGTTCGGTGTCATTAGTCTCAAGACGCCTCATCGGAAATAGGCCTCATCTCGCCTGGAAGGGAGAACTTCCTGGATTTTCTCGAGTTGCGTCAGGTGTTCTCGAGTTACGACGGGGACCTCAGGGATCCGCCCTGGTGGCCTCAGGAAAGGCCAGTCCCCATGGGAGTTCCTAGGGGGCCTTTCGGGATTCCTCTCCCGTCGATACCGGGGCCAAAATCCTTGTGTGGAGTCAGGGCCGGAACCGAGGATTCCTCTCAGGGGCTGACATGGGTCTTTGGGTACTTCTGGAGTCTCCCCAGGGTGGTCAGGCCTCGTCTCGAGTGGGGGCATGCACGTGCGCCTTCCTTCCAGGCTGTAGCAGCAATGTCATGCTTCCCGTCTCGTGCATCAAAGGATCTGTGGTTTTCCCTCGAGGCTTTCCCACAGGGCTGTCCCACGTGCCACCGTTGTGTGAGTCGATTCTCGGCGTGAAAGATGAGCCAGTTCAGGGCAAAGAGGTTCCTCTGGATTGGACTGAGACATCTGGGGGACTCTTGGAATGGTAGTACGACCATGGAGTTCCTCTCGCCTTTCCTGTTGAGAGTGCCTCCTCTTGAGATGCGACGGGAACGCCGGGAATTCTTTCCCGTTGAAAGCAGGGAAAGGATCCCTCATCTCGAGCTACGAGGGGGAAATGGGGCTCCTCTGGATGTGGGCGGGACCATCGTGCTTCCTCTCGAGTGGAGACGGGTATTGCGGTGAAATTCTTGAGTTGCAGCAAGGGTGTGAAAGACCCTTTCGAAGTTCCAGAGGTTAGGTGTCATTAGTCTCCAGACGCCTCATCAGAAATAGGCCTCATTTCGCCTGGAAAGGAGAACTTCCTGGATTTTCTCGAGTTGCGGCAGGTGTTCCCGAGTTACGACGGGGACCTCAGGGACCCGCCCTGGTGGCCTCAGGAACGGCCAGTCCCCATGCTAGTTGCTAGGGGGCCTCTCGGGATTCCTCTCCCGTTGATACCGGGGCCAAAAACCTTGTGTGGAGTCAGGGCCGGAACCGAGGATTCCTCTCAGGGGCTGACATGGATCTTTGGGTACTTCTGGAGTCTCCCCAGGGGAGTCAGGCCTCGTCTCGAGTGGGGGCATGCACGTGCGCTTTCCTTCCAGGCTGTAGCAGCAATGTCATTCTTCCCGTCGCGTGGATCAAAGGATCTGTGGTTTTCCCTCGAGGCTTTCCCTCGAGGCTTTCCCACAGGGCTGTCCCACGTGCCACCGTGGTGTGAGTCGATCCTCGGCGTGAAAGATGAGCCAGTGCAGGGCAAAGAGATTCCTCTGGAATGGACTGAGAAATCTCGGGGACTCTTGGAATGGTGGTACGACCATGGAGTTCCTCTCATCTTTCCTGTTGAGAGTGCCTCCTCTTGAGATGCGACGGGAACGCCGGGAATTCTTTCCCGTTGATAGCAGGGAAAGGATCCCTCATCTCGAGCTACGAGGGGGAAACGGGGCTCCTCTGGATGTGGGCGGGACCATCGTGCTTCCTCTCGAGTGGAGACGGGTATGGAGGTGAACTTCTTGAGTTGCATCAAGGGTGTGAAAGACCCTTTCGAAGTTCCAGAGGTTTGTTGTCATTTGTCTCCAGACGCCTCATCGGAAATAGGCCTCATCTCGCCTGGAAGGGAGAACTTCCTGG
The DNA here is from genome assembly GCF_032405125.1 of Capricornis sumatraensis. NCBI lineage: Eukaryota > Metazoa > Chordata > Mammalia > Artiodactyla > Bovidae > Capricornis > Capricornis sumatraensis. Next base: position 8,096,853 of record NW_027184612.1, read on the forward strand.
ATTTTCTCGAGTTGCGGCAGGTGTTCTCGAGTTACGACGGGGACCTCAGGGACCCGCCCTGATGGCCTCAGGAGAGGCCAGTCCCCATGCGAGATGCTAGGGGGCCTCTCGGGATTCCTCTCCCGTCGATACCGGGGCAAAAACCTTGTGTGGAGTCAGGGCCGGAACCGAGGATTCCTCTCAGGGGCTGACATGGATCTTTGGGTACTTGTGGAGTCTCCCCAGGGGAGTCAGGCCTCGTCTCGAGTGGGGGCATGCACGTGGGCTTTCCTTCCAGGCTGTAGCAGCAATGTCACGCTTCCCGTCGCGTGGATCAAAGGATCTGTGGTTTTCCCTCGAGGCTTTCCCACAGGGCTGTCCCACGTGACACCGTGGTGTGAGTCGATCCTCGGCGTGAAAGATGAGCCAGTGCAGGGGAAAGAGGTTCCTCTGGAATGGACTGAGACATCTGGGGGACTCTTGGAATGGTGGTACGACCATGGAGTTCCTCTCGCCTTTCCTGTTGAGAGTTCCTCCTCTTGAGATGTGATGGGAACGCCGGGAATTATTTCCCGTTGATAGCAGGGAAAGGATCCCTCATCTCGAGCTACGAGGGGGAAACGGGGCTCCTCTGGATGTGGGCGGGACCATCGTGCTTCCTCTCGAGTGGAGACGGGTAAGGCGGTGAACTTCCTGAGTTGCAGCAAGGGTGTGAAAGACCCTTTCGAAGTTCCAGAGGTTCGGTGTCATTAGTCTCAAGACGCCTCATCGGAAATAGGCCTCATCTCGCCTGGAAGGGAGAACTTCCTGGATTTTCTCGAGTTGCGTCAGGTGTTCTCGAGTTTCGACGGGGACCTCAGGGATCCGCCCTGGTGGCCTCAGGAAAGGCCAGTCCCCATGGGAGTTCCTAGGGGGCCTTTCGGGATTCCTCTCCCATCGATACCGGGGCCAAAATCCTTGTGTGGAGTCAGGGCCGGAACCGAGGATTCCTCTCAGGGGCTGACATGGGTCTTTGGGTACTTCTGGAGTCTCCCCAGGGTGGTCAGGCCTCGTCTCGAGTGGGGGCATGCACGTGGGCTTTCCTTCCAGGCTGTAGCAGCAATGTCACGCTTCCCGTCTCGTGGATCAAAGGATCTGTGGTTTTCCCTCGAGGCTTTCCCACAGGGCTGTCCCACGTGCCACCGTTGTGTGAGTCGATTCTCGGCGTGAAAGATGAGCCAGTTCAGGGCAAAGAGGTTCCTCTGGATTGGACTGAGACATCTGGGGGACTCTTGGAATGGTAGTACGACCATGGAGTTCCTCTCGCCTTTCCTGTTGAGAGTGCCTCCTCTTGAGATGCGACGGGAACGCCGGGAATTCTTTCCCGTTGAAAGCAGGGAAAGGATCCCTCATCTCGAGCTACGAGGGGGAAACGGGGCTCCTCTGGATGTGGGCGGGACCATCGTGCTTCCTCTCGAGTGGAGACGGGTATTGCGGTGAAATTCTTGAGTTGCAGCAAGGGTGTGAAAGACCCTTTCGAAGTTCCAGAGGTTAGGTGTCATTAGTCTCCAGACGCCTCATCGGAAATAGGCCTCATTTCGCCTGGAAAGGAGAACTTCCTGGATTTTCTCGAGTTGCGGCAGGTGTTCTCGAGTTACGACGGGGACCTCAGGGACCCGCCCTGGTGGCCTCAGGAACGGCCAGTCCCCATGCTAGTTGCTAGGGGGCCTCTCGGGATTCCTCTCCCGTCGATACCGGGGCCAAAAACCTTGTGTGGAGTCAGGGCCGGAACCGAGGATTCCTCTCAGGGGCTGACATGGATCTTTGGGTACTTCTGGAGTCTCCCCAGGGGAGTCAGGCCTCGTCTCGAGTGGGGGCATGCACGTGCGCTTTCCTTCCAGGCTGTAGCAGCAATGTCATTCTTCCCGTCGCGTGGATCAAAGGATCTGTGGTTTTCCCTCGAGGCTTTCCCTCGAGGCTTTCCCACAGGGCTGTCCCACGTGCCACCGTGGTGTGAGTCGATCCTCGGCGTGAAAGATGAGCCAGTGCAGGGCAAAGAGTTTCCTCTGGAATGGACTGAGAAATCTCGGGGACTCTTGGAATGGTGGTACGACCATGGAGTTCCTCTCATCTTTCCTGTTGAGAGTGCCTCCTCTTGAGATGCGACGGGAACGCCGGGAATTCTTTCCCGTTGATAGCAGGGAAAGGATCCCTCATCTCGAGCTACGAGGGGGAAACGGGGCTCCTCTGGATGTGGGCGGGACCATCGTGTTTCCTCTCGAGTGGAGACGGGTATGGCGGTGAACTTCTTGAGTTGCAGCAAGGGTGTGAAAGACCCTTTCGAAGTTCCAGAGTTTCGGTGTCATTAGTCTCCAGACGTCTCATCGGAAATAGGCCTCATCTCGCCTGGAAGGGAGAACTTCCTGGATTTTCTCGAGTTGCGGCAGGTGTTCTCGAGTTACGACGGGGACCTCAGGGACCCGCCCTGGTGTCCTCAGGAAAGGCCAGTCCCCATGCGAGTTGCTCGGGGGCCTCTCGGGATTCCTCTCCCGTCGATACCGGGGCCAAAAACTTTGTGTGGAGTCAGGGCCGGAACCGAGGATTCCTCTCAGGGGATGACATGGATCTTTGGGTACTTCTGGAGTCTCCCCAGGGGAGTCAGGCCTCGTCTCGAGTGGGGGCATGCACGTGCGCTTTCCTTCCAGGCTGTAGCAGCAATGTCACGATTCCCGTCGCGTGGATCAAAGGATCTGTGGTTTTCCCTCGAGGCTTTCCCACTGGGCTGTCCCACGTGCCACCGTGGTGTGAGTCGATCCTCGGCGTGAAAGATGAGCCAGTGCAGGGCAAAGAGGTTCCTCTGGAATGGACTGAGAAATCTCGGGGACTCTTGGAATGGTGGTACGACCATGGAGTTCCTCTCGTCTTTCCTGTTGAGAGTGCCTCCTCTTGAGATGCGACGGGAACGCCGAAAATACTTTCCCGTTGATAGCAGGGAAAGGATCCCTCATCTCGAGCTCCGAGGGGCAAACGGGGCTCCTCTGGATGTGGGCGGGACCATCATGTTTCCTCTCGAGTGGAGACGGTTATGGCGGTGAACTTCTTGAGTTGCAGCAAGGGTGTGAAAGACCCTTTCGAAGTTCCAGAGGTTCCGTGTCATTAGTCTCCAGACGCCTCATCGTAAATAGGCCTCATCTCGCCTGGAAGGGAGAACTTCCTGGATTTTCTCGAGTTGCGGCAGGTGTTCTCGAGTTATGACGGGGACCTCAGGGACCCGCCCTGGTGGCCTCAGGAAAGGTCAGTCCCCTTGCGAGTTCCTAGGGGGCCTCTCGGGATACCTCTCCCGTCGATACCGGGGCCAAAATACTTGTGTGGAGTCAGGGCCGGAACCGAGGATTCCTCTCAGGGGCTGACATGGATCTTTGGGTACTTCTGGAGTCTCCCCAGGGGAGTCAGGCCTCGTCTCGAGTGGGGGCATGCTCGTGCTCTTTCCTTACAGGCTGTAGCAGCAATGTCATGGTTCCCGTCGCGTGGATCAAAGGATCTGTGGTTTTCCCTCGAGGCTTTCCCTCGAGGCTTTCCCACAGGGCTGTCCCACGTGCCACCGTGGTGTGAGTCGATCCTCGGCGTGAAAGATGAGCCAGTGCAGGGCAAAGAGGCTCCTCTGGAATGGACTGAGACATCTGGGGGACTGTTGGCATGGTGGTACGACCATGGAGTTCCTCTCGCCTTTCCTGTTGAGAGTGCCTCCTCTTGAGATGCGACGGGAACGCCGGGAATTCTTTCCCGTTGAAAGCAGGGAAAGGATCCCTCATCTCGAACTCCGAGGGGGAAACGGGGCTCCTCTGGATGTAGGCGGGACCATCGTGCTTCCTCTCGAGTGGAGACGGGTATGGAGGTGAACTTCTTGAGTTGCATCAAGGGTGTGAAAGACCCTTTCGAAGTTCCAGAGGTTTGTTGTCATTTGTCTCCAGACGCCTCATCGGAAATAGGCCTCAATCGCCTGGAAGGGAGAACTTCCTGGATTTTCTCGAGTTGCGGCAGGTGTTCTCGAGTTACGACGGGGACCTCAGGGTCCCGCCCTCGTGGCCTCAGGAGAGGCCAGTCCCCATGCGAGATGCTAGGGGGCCTCTCGGGATTCCTCTCCCGTCGATACCGGGGCAAAAACCTTGTGTGGAGTCAGGGCCGGAACCGAGGATTCCTCTCAGGGGCTGACATGGATCTTTGGGTACTTCTGGAGTCTCCCCAGGGGTTTCAGGCCTCGTCTCGAGTGGGGGCATGCACGTGCGCTTTCCTTCCAGGCTGTAGCAGCAATGTCACGCTTCCCGTCGCGTGGATCAAAGGATCTGTGGTTTTCCCTCGAGGCTTTCCTTCGAGGCTTTCCCACAGGGCTGTCCCACGTGCCACCGTGGTGTGAGTCGATCCTCGGCGTGAAAGATGAGCCAGTGCATTGCAAAGAGGCTCCTCTGGAATGGACTGAGACATCTGGGGGACTCTTGGAATGGTGGTACGACCATGGAGTTCCTCTCGCCTTTCCTGTTGAGAGTGCCTCCTCTTGAGATGCGACGGGAACGCCGGGAATTCTTTCCCGTTGAAAGCAGGGAATGGATCCCTCATCTCGAGCTCCGAGGGGGAAACGGGTCTCCTCTGGATGTGGGCGGGACCATCGTGCTTCCTCTCGAGTGGAGACGGGTATGGCGGTGAACTTCTTGAGTTGCAGCAAGGGTGTGAAAGACCCTTTCGAAGTTCCAGAGTTTAGGTGTCATTAGTCTTCAGACGCCTCATCGGAAATAGGCCTCATCTCGCCTGGAAGGGAGAACTTACTGGATTTTCTCGAGTTGCGGCAGGTGTTCTCGAGTTATGACGGGGACCTCAGGGACCCGTCCTGGTGGCCTCAGGAGAGGCCAGTCCCCATGCGAGTTGCTAGGGGGCCTCTCGGGATTCCTCTCCCGTCGATACCGGGGCCAAAAACCTTGTGTGGAGTCAGGGCCGGAACCGAGGATTCCTCTCAGGGGCTGACATGGATCTTTGGGTACTTCTGGAGTCTCCCCAGGGGAGTCAGGCCTCGTCTCGAGTGGGGGCATGCACGTGCGCTTTCCTTCCAGGCTGTAGCAGCAATGTCACGGTTCCCGTCGCGTGGATCAAAGGATCTGTGGTTTTCCCTCGAGGCTTTCGCTCGAGGCTTTCCCACAGGGCTGTCCCACGTGCCACCGTGGTGTGAGTCGATCCTCGGCGTGAAAGATGAGCCAGTGCAGGGCAAAGAGGCTCCTCTGGAATGGACTGAGACATCTGGGGGACTCTTGGAATGGTGGTACGACCATGGAGTTCCTCTCGCCTTTCCTGTTGAGAGTGCCTCCTCTTGAGATGCGACGGGAACGCCGGGAATTCTTTCCCGTTGACAGCAGGGAATGGATCCCTCATCTCGAGCTACGAGGGGGAAACGGGGCTCCTCTGGATGTGGGCGGGACCATCGTGCTTCCTCTCGAGTGGAGACGGGTATGGCGGTGAACTTCTTGAGTTGCAGCAAGGGTGTGAAAGACCCCTTCGAAGTTCCAGAGGTTAGGTGTCATTTGTCTCCAGAGGCCTCATCGGAAATAGGCCTCATCTCGCCTGGAAGGGAGAACTTCCTGGATTTTCTCGAGTTGCGGCAGGTGTTCTCGAGTTACGACGGGGACCTCAGGGACCCGCCCTGGTGGCCTCAGGAGAGGCCAGTCCCCATGCGAGTTGCTAGAGGGCCTCTCGGGATTCCTCTCCCGTCGATGCCGGGGCCAAAAACCTTGTGTGCAGTCAGGGCCGGAACCGAGGATTCCTCTCAGGGGCTGACATGGATCTTTGGGTACTTCTGGAGTCTCCCCAGGGGAGTCAGGCCTCGTCTCGAGTGGGGGCATGCACGTGCGCTTTCCTTCCAGGCTGTAGCAGCAATGTCACGCTTCCCGTAGCGTGGATCAAAGGATCTGTGGTTTTCCCTCGAGGCTTTCCCTCGATGCTTTCCCACAGGGCTGTCCCACGTACCACCGTGGTGTGAGTCGATCCTCGGCGTGAAAGATGAGCCAGTGCAGGGCAAAGAGGCTCCTCTGGAATGGACTGAGACATCTGGGGGACTCTTGGAATGGTGGTACGACCATGGAGTTCCTCTCGCCTTTCCTGTTGAGAGTGCCTCCTCTTGAGATGCGACGGGAACGCCGGGAATTATTTCCCGTTGATAGCAGGGAAAGGATCCCTCATCTCGAGCTACGAGGGGGAAACGGGGCTCCTCTGGATGTGGGCGGGACCATCGTGCTTCCTCTCGAGTGGAGACGGGTAAGGCGGTGAACTTCCTGAGTTGCAGCAAGGGTGTGAAAGACCCTTTCAAAGTTCCAGAGGTTCGGTGTCATTAGTCTCAAGACGCCTCATCGGAAATAGGCCTCATCTCGCCTGGAAGGGAGAACTTCCTGGATTTTCTCGAGTTGCGTCAGGTGTTCTCGAGTTACGACGGGGACCTCAGGGATCCGCCCTGGTGGCCTCAGGAAAGGCCAGTCCCCATGGGAGTTCCTAGGGGGCCTTTCGGGATTCCTCTCCCGTCGATACCGGGGCCAAAATCCTTGTGTGGAGTCAGGGCCGGAACCGAGGATTCCTCTCAGGGGCTGACATGGGTCTTTGGGTACTTCTGGAGTCTCCCCAGGGTGGTCAGGCCTCGTCTCGAGTGGGGGCATGCACGTGCGCCTTCCTTCCAGGCTGTAGCAGCAATGTCATGCTTCCCGTCTCGTGCATCAAAGGATCTGTGGTTTTCCCTCGAGGCTTTCCCACAGGGCTGTCCCACGTGCCACCGTTGTGTGAGTCGATTCTCGGCGTGAAAGATGAGCCAGTTCAGGGCAAAGAGGTTCCTCTGGATTGGACTGAGACATCTGGGGGACTCTTGGAATGGTAGTACGACCATGGAGTTCCTCTCGCCTTTCCTGTTGAGAGTGCCTCCTCTTGAGATGCGACGGGAACGCCGGGAATTCTTTCCCGTTGAAAGCAGGGAAAGGATCCCTCATCTCGAGCTACGAGGGGGAAATGGGGCTCCTCTGGATGTGGGCGGGACCATCGTGCTTCCTCTCGAGTGGAGACGGGTATTGCGGTGAAATTCTTGAGTTGCAGCAAGGGTGTGAAAGACCCTTTCGAAGTTCCAGAGGTTAGGTGTCATTAGTCTCCAGACGCCTCATCAGAAATAGGCCTCATTTCGCCTGGAAAGGAGAACTTCCTGGATTTTCTCGAGTTGCGGCAGGTGTTCTCGAGTTACGACGGGGACCTCAGGGACCCGCCCTGGTGGCCTCAGGAACGGCCAGTCCCCATGCTAGTTGCTAGGGGGCCTCTCGGGATTCCTCTCCCGTCGATACCGGGGCCAAAAACCTTGTGTGCAGTCAGGGCCGGAACCGAGGATTCCTCTCAGGGGCTGACATGGATCTTTGGGTACTTCTGGAGTCTCCCCAGGGGAGTCAGGCCTCGTCTCGAGTGGGGGCATGCACGTGCGCTTTCCTTCCAGGCTGTAGCAGCAATGTCATTCTTCCCGTCGCATGGATCAAAGGATCTGTGGTTTTCCCTCGAGGCTTTCCCTCGAGGCTTTCCCACAGGCCTGTCCCACGTGCCACCGTGGTGTGAGTCGATCCTCGGCGTGAAAGATGAGCCAGTGCAGGGCAAAGAGTTTCCTCTGGAATGGACTGAGAAATCTCGGGGACTCTTGGAATGGTGGTACGACCATGGAGTTCCTCTCATCTTTCCTGTTGAGAGTGCCTCCTCTTGAGATGCGACGGGAACGCCGGGAATTCTTTCCCGTTGATAGCAGGGAAAGGATCCCTCATCTCGAGCTACGAGGGGGAAACGGGGCTCCTCTGGATGTGGGCGGGACCATCGTGTTTCCTCTCGAGTGGAGACGGGTATGGCGGTGAACTTCTTGAGTTGCAGCAAGGGTGTGAAAGACCCTTTCGAAGTTCCAGAGGTTCGGTGTCATTAGTCTCCAGACGTCTCATCGGAAATAGGCCTCATCTCGCCTGGAAGGGAGAACTTCCTGGATTTTCTCGAGTTGCGGCAGGTGTTCTCGAGTTACGACGGGGACCTCAGGGACCCGCCCTGGTGTCCTCAGGAAAGGCCAGTCCCCATGCGAGTTGCTCGGGGGCCTCTCGGGATTCCTCTCCCGTCGATACCGGGGCCAAAAACTTTGTGTGGAGTCAGGGCCGGAACCGAGGATTCCTCTCAGGGGATGACATGGGTCTTTGGGTACTTCTGGAGTCTCCCCAGGGGAGTCAGGCCTCGTCTCGAGTGGGGGCATGCACGTGCGCTTTCCTTCCAGGCTGTAGCAGCAATGTCACGATTCCCGTCGCGTGGATCAAAGGATCTGTGGTTTTCCCTCGAGGCTTTCCCACTGGGCTGTCCCACGTGCCACCGTGGTGTGAGTCGATCCTCGGCGTGAAAGATGAGCCAGTGCAGGGCAAAGAGGTTCCTCTGGAATGGACTGAGAAATCTCGGGGACTCTTGGAATGGTGGTACGACCATGGAGTTCCTCTCGTCTTTCCTGTTGAGAGTGCCTCCTCTTGAGATGCGACGGGAACGCCGAAAATACTTTCCCGTTGATAGCAGGGAAAGGATCCCTCATCTCGAGCTCCGAGGGGCAAACGGGGCTCCTCTGGATGTGGGCGGGACCATCATGTTTCCTCTCGAGTGGAGACGGTTATGGCGGTGAACTTCTTGAGTTGCAGCAAGGGTGTGAAAGACCCTTTCGAAGTTCCAGTGGTTCCGTGTCATTAGTCTCCAGACGCCTCATCGTAAATAGGCCTCATCTCGCCTGGAAGGGAGAACTTCCTGGATTTTCTCGAGTTGCGGCAGGTGTTCTCGAGTTATGACGGGGACCTCAGGGACCCGCCCTGGTGGCCTCAGGAAAGGTCAGTCCCCTTGCGAGTTCCTAGGGGGCCTCTCGGGATTCCTCTCCCGTCGATACCGGGGCCAAAATACTTGTGTGGAGTCAGGGCCGGAACCGAGGATTCCTCTCAGGGGCTGACATGGATCTTTGGGTACTTCTGGAGTCTCCCCAGGGGAGTCAGGCCTCGTCTCGAGTGGGGGAATGCTCGTGCGCTTTCCTTACAGGCTGTAGAAGCAATGTCATGGTTCCCGTCGCGTGGATCAAAGGATCTGTGGTTTTCCCTCGAGGCTTTCCTTCGAGGCTTTCCCACAGGGCTGTCCCACGTGCCACCGTGGTGTGAGTCGATCCTCGGCGTGAAAGATGAGCCAGTGCAGGGCAAAGAGGCTCCTCTGGAATGGACTGAGACATCTGGGGGACTGTTGGCATGGTGGTACGACCATGGAGTTCCTCTCGCCTTTCCTGTTGAGAGTGCCTCCTCTTGAGATGCGACGGGAACGCCGGGAATTCTTTCCCGTTGAAAGCAGGGAAAGGATCCCTCATCTCGAGCTCCGAGGGGGAAACGGGGCTCCTCTGGATGTAGGCGGGACCATCGTGCTTCCTCTCGAGTGGAGACGGGTATGGAGGTGAACTTCTTGAGTTGCATCAAGGGTGTGAAAGACCCTTTCGAAGTTCCAGAGGTTTGTTGTCATTTGTCTCCAGACGCCTCATCGGAAATAGGCCTCAATCGCCTGGAAGGGAGAACTTCCTGGATTTTCTCGAGTTGCGGCAGGTGTTCTCGAGTTACGACGGGGACCTCAGGGTCCCGCCCTCGTGGCCTCAGGAGAGGCCAGTCCCCATGCGAGATGCTAGGGGGCCTCTCGGGATTCCTCTCCCGTCGATACCGGGGCAAAAACCTTGTGTGGAGTCAGGGCCGGAACCGAGGATTCCTCTCAGGGGCTGACATGGATCTTTGGGTACTTCTGGAGTCTCCCCAGGGGAGTCAGGCCTCGTCTCGAGTGGGGGCATGCACGTGCGCTTTCCTTCCAGGCTGTAGCAGCAATGTCACGCTTCCCGTCGCGTGGATCAAAGGATCTGTGGTTTTCCCTCGAGGCTTTCGCTCGAGGCTTTCCCACAGGGCTGTCCCACGTGCCACCGTGGTGTGAGTCGATCCTCGGCGTGAAAGATGAGCCAGTGCAGGGCAAAGAGGCTCCTCTGGAATGGACTGAGACATCTGGGGGACTCTTGGAATGGTGGTACGACCATGGAGTTCCTCTCGCCTTTCCTGTTGAGAGTGCCTCCTCTTGAGATGCGACGGGAACGCCGGGAATTCTTTCCCGTTGACAGCAGGGAATGGATCCCTCATCTCGAGCTACGAGGGGGAAACGGGGCTCCTCTGGATGTGGGCGGGACCATCGTGCTTCCTCTCGAGTGGAGACGGGTATGGCGGTGAACTTCTTGAGTTGCAGCAAGGGTGTGAAAGACCCCTTCGAAGTTCCAGAGGTTAGGTGTCATTTGTCTCCAGAGGCCTCATCGGAAATAGGCCTCATCTCGCCTGGAAGGGAGAACTTCCTGGATTTTCTCGAGTTGCGGCAGGTGTTCTCGAGTTACGACGGGGACCTCAGGGACCCGCCCTGGTGGCCTCAGGAGAGGCCAGTCCCCATGCGAGTTGCTAGAGGGCCTCTCGGGATTCCTCTCCCGTCGATGCCGGGGCCAAAAACCTTGTGTGCAGTCAGGGCCGGAACCGAGGATTCCTCTCAGGGGCTGACATGGATCTTTGGGTACTTCTGGAGTCTCCCCAGGGGAGTCAGGCCTCGTCTCGAGTGGGGGCATGCACGTGCGCTTTCCTTCCAGGCTGTAGCAGCAATGTCACGCTTCCCGTAGCGTGGATCAAAGGATCTGTGGTTTTCCCTCGAGGCTTTCCCTCGAGGCTTTCCCACAGGGCTGTCCCACGTACCACCGTGGTGTGAGTCGATCCTCGGCGTGAAAGATGAGCCAGTGCAGGGCAAAGAGGCTCCTCTGGAATGGACTGAGACATCTGGGGGACTCTTGGAATGGTGGTACGACCATGGAGTTCCTCTCGCCTTTCCTGTTGAGAGTGCCTCCTCTTGAGATGCGACGGGAACGCCGGGAATTATTTCCCGTTGATAGCAGGGAAAGGATCCCTCATCTCGAGCTACGAGGGGGAAACGGGGCTCCTCTGGATGTGGGCGGGACCATCGTGCTTCCTCTCGAGTGGAGACGGGTAAGGCGGTGAACTTCCTGAGTTGCAGCAAGGGTGTGAAAGACCCTTTCAAAGTTCCAGAGGTTCGGTGTCATTAGTCTCAAGACGCCTCATCGGAAATAGGCCTCATCTCGCCTGGAAGGGAGAACTTCCTGGATTTTCTCGAGTTGCGTCAGGTGTTCTCGAGTTACGACGGGGACCTCAGGGATCCGCCCTGGTGGCCTCAGGAAAGGCCAGTCCCCATGGGAGTTCCTAGGGGGCCTTTCGGGATTCCTCTCCCGTCGATACCGGGGCCAAAATCCTTGTGTGGAGTCAGGGCCGGAACCGAGGATTCCTCTCAGGGGCTGACATGGGTCTTTGGGTACTTCTGGAGTCTCCCCAGGGTGGTCAGGCCTCGTCTCGAGTGGGGGCATGCACGTGCGCCTTCCTTCCAGGCTGTAGCAGCAATGTCATGCTTCCCGTCTCGTGCATCAAAGGATCTGTGGTTTTCCCTCGAGGCTTTCCCACAGGGCTGTCCCACGTGCCACCGTTGTGTGAGTCGATTCTCGGCGTGAAAGATGAGCCAGTTCAGGGCAAAGAGGTTCCTCTGGATTGGACTGAGACATCTGGGGGACTCTTGGAATGGTAGTACGACCATGGAGTTCCTCTCGCCTTTCCTGTTGAGAGTGCCTCCTCTTGAGATGCGACGGGAACGCCGGGAATTCTTTCCCGTTGAAAGCAGGGAAAGGATCCCTCATCTCGAGCTACGAGGGGGAAACTGGGCTCCTCTGGATGTGGGCGGGACCATCGTGCTTCCTCTCGAGTGGAGACGGGTATTGCGGTGAAATTCTTGAGTTGCAGCAAGGGTGTGAAAGACCCTTTCGAAGTTCCAGAGGTTAGGTGTCATTAGTCTCCAGACGCCTCATCAGAAATAGGCCTCATTTCGCCTGGAAAGGAGAACTTCCTGGATTTTCTCGAGTTGCGGCAGGTGTTCTCGAGTTACGACGGGGACCTCAGGGACCCGCCCTGGTGGCCTCAGGAACGGCCAGTCCCCATGCTAGTTGCTAGGGGGCCTCTCGGGATTCCTCTCCCGTCGATACCGGGGCCAAAAACCTTGTGTGCAGTCAGGGCCGGAACCGAGGATTCCTCTCAGGGGCTGACATGGATCTTTGGGTACTTCTGGAGTCTCCCCAGGGGAGTCAGGCCTCGTCTCGAGTGGGGGCATGCACGTGCGCTTTCCTTCCAGGCTGTAGCAGCAATGTCATTCTTCCCGTCGCGTGGATCAAAGGATCTGTGGTTTTCCCTCGAGGCTTTCCCTCGAGGCTTTCCCACAGGGCTGTCCCACGTGCCACCGTGGTGTGAGTCGATCCTCGGCGTGAAAGATGAGCCAGTGCAGGGCAAAGAGTTTCCTCTGGAATGGACTGAGAAATCTCGGGGACTCTTGGAATGGTGGTACGACCATGGAGTTCCTCTCATCTTTCCTGTTGAGAGTGCCTCCTCTTGAGATGCGACGGGAACGCCGGGAATTCTTTCCCGTTGATAGCAGGGAAAGGATCCCTCATCTCGAGCTACGAGGGGGAAACGGGGCTCCTCTGGATGTGGGCGGGACCATCGTGTTTCCTCTCGAGTGGAGACGGGTATGGCGGTGAACTTCTTGAGTTGCAGCAAGGGTGTGAAAGACCCTTTCGAAGTTCCAGAGGTTCGGTGTCATTAGTCTCCAGACGTCTCATCGGAAATAGGCCTCATCTCGCCTGGAAGGGAGAACTTCCTGGATTTTCTCGAGTTGCGGCAGGTGTTCTCGAGTTACGACGGGGACCTCAGGGACCCGCCCTGGTGTCCTCAGGAAAGGCCAGTCCCCATGCGAGTTGCTCGGGGGCCTCTCGGGATTCCTCTCCCGTCGATACCGGGGCCAAAAAATTTGTGTGGAGTCAGGGCCGGAACCGAGGATTCCTCTCAGGGGATGACATGGATCTTTGGGTACTTCTGGAGTCTCCCCAGGGGAGTCAGGCCTCGTCTCGAGTGGGGGCATGCACGTGCGCTTTCCTTCCAGGCTGTAGCAGCAATGTCACGATTCCCGTCGCGTGGATCAAAGGATCTGTGGTTTTCCCTCGAGGCTTTCCCACTGGGCTGTCCCACGTGCCACCGTGGTGTGAGTCGATCCTCGGCGTGAAAGATGAGCCAGTGCAGGGCAAAGAGTTTCCTCTGGAATGGACTGAGAAATCTGGGGGACTCTTGGAATGGTGGTACGACCATGGAGTTCCTCTCGTCTTTCCTGTTGAGAGTGCCTCCTCTTGAGATGCGACGGGAACGCCGAAAATACTTTCCCGTTGATAGCAGGGAAAGGATCCCTCATCTCGAGCTCCGAGGGGCAAACGGGGCTCCTCTGGATGTGGGCGGGACCATCATGTTTCCTCTCGAGTGGAGACGGTTATGGCGGTGAACTTCTTGAGTTGCAGCAAGGGTGTGAAAGACCCTTTCGAAGTTCCAGAGGTTCCGTGTCATTAGTCTCCAGACGCCTCATCGGAAATAGGCCTCATCTCGCCTGGAAGGGAGAACTTCCTGGATTTTCTCGAGTTGCGGCAGGTGTTCTCGAATTACGATGGGGACCTCAGGGACCCGCCCTGGTGGCCTCAGGAGAGGCCAGTCATCATGCGAGTTGCTAGGGGGCCTCTCGGGATTACTCTCCCGTCGATACCAGGGCCAAAAACCTTGTGTGGAGTCAGGGCCGGAACCGAGGATTCCTCTCAGGGGCTGACATGGATCTTTGGGTACTTCTGGAGACTCCCCAGGGGAGTCAGGCCTCGTCTCGAGTGGGGGCATGCACGTGCGCTTTCCTTCCAGGCTGTAGCAGCAATGTCACGCTTCCCGTCGCGTGGATCAAAGGATCTGTGGTTTTCCCTCGAGGCTTTCCCTCGAGGCTTTCCCACAGGGCTGTCCCACGTGCCACCGTGGTGTGAGTCGATCCTCGGCGTGAAAGATGAGCCAGTGCAGGGCAAAGAGGCTCCTCTGGAATGGACTGAGACATCTGGGGGACTCTTGGAATGGTGGTACGACCATGGAGTTCCTCTCGCCTTTCCTGTTGAGAGTGCCTCCTCTTGAGATGCGACGGGAACGCCGGGAATTCTTTCCCGTTGAAAGCAGGGAATGGATCCCTCATCTCGAGCTCCGAGGGGGAAACGGGTCTCCTCTGGATGTGGGCGGGACCATCGTGCTTCCTCTCGAGTGGAGACGGGTATGGCGGTGAACTTCTTGAGTTGCAGCAAGGGTGTGAAAGACCCTTTCGAAGTTCCAGAGTTTAGGTGTCATTAGTCTCCAGACGCCTCATCGGAAACAGGCCTCATCTCGCCTGGAAGGGAGAACTTACTGGATTTTCTCGAGTTGCGGCAGGTGTTCTCGAGTTACGACGGGGACCTCAGGGACCCGTCCTGGTGGCCTCAGGAGAGGCCAGTCCCCATGCGAGTTGCTAGGGGGCCTCTCGGGATTCCTCTCCCGTCGATACCGGGGCCAAAAACCTTGTGTGGAGTCAGGGCCGGAACCGAGGATTCCTCTCACGGGCTGACATGGATCTTTGGGTACTTCTGGAGTCTCCCCAGGGGAGTCAGGCCTCGTCTCGAGTGGGGGCATGCACGTGCGCTTTCCTTCCAGGCTGTAGCAGCAATGTCACGCTTCCCGTCGCGTGGATCAAAGGATCTGTGGTTTTCCCTCGAGGCTTTCGCTCGAGGCTTTCCCACAGGTCTGTCCCACGTGCCACCGTGGTGTGAGTCGATCCTCGGCGTGAAAGATGAGCCAGTGCAGGGCAAAGAGGCTCCTCTGGAATGGACTGAGACATCTGGGGGACTCTTGGAATGGTGGTACGACCATGGAGTTCCTCTCGCCTTTCCTGTTGAGAGTGCCTCCTCTTGAGATGCGACGGGAACGCCGGGAATTCTTTCCCGTTGACAGCAGGGAATGGATCCCTCATCTCGAGCTACGAGGGGGAAACGGGGCTCCTCTGGATGTGGGCGGGACCATCGTGCTTCCTCTCCAGTGGAGACGGGTATGGCGGTGAACTTCTTGAGTTGCAGCAAGGGTGTGAAAGACCCCTTCGAAGTTCCAGAGGTTAGGTGTCATTTGTCTCCAGAGGCCTCATCGGAAATAGGCCTCATCTCGCCTGGAAGGGAGAACTTCCTGGATTTTCTCGAGTTGCGGCAGGTGTTCTCGAGTTACGACGGGGACCTCAGGGACCCGCCCTGGTGGCCTCAGGAGAGGCCAGTCCCCATGCGAGTTGCTAGGGGGCCTGTCGGGATTCCTCTCCCGTCGATACCGGGGCCAAAAACCTTGTGTGCAGTCAGGGCCGGAACCGAGGATTCCTCTCAGGGGCTGACATGGATCTTTGGGTACTTCTGGAGTCTCCACAGGGGAGTCAGGCCTCGTCTCGAGTGGGGGCATGCACGTGCGCTTTCCTTCCAGGCTGTAGCAGCAATGTCACGCTTCCCGTCGCGTGGATCAAAGGATCTGTGGTTTTCCCTCGAGGCTTTCCCTCGAGGCTTTCCCACAGGGCTGTCCCACGTGCCAACGTGGTGTGAGTCGATCCTCGGCGTGGAAGATGAGCCAGTGCAGGGCAAAGAGGCTCCTCTGGAATGGATTGAGACATCTGGGGGACTCTTGGAATGGTGGTACGACCATGGAGTTCCTCTCGCCTTTCCTGTTGAGAGTGCCTCCTCTTGAGATGCGACGGGAACGCCGGGAATTCTTTCCCGTTGAAAGCAGGGAATGGATCCCTCATCTCGAGCTCCGAGGGGGAAACGGGTCTCCTCTGGATGTGGGCGGGACCATCGTGCTTCCTCTCGAGTGGAGACGGGTATGGCGGTGAACTTCTTGAGTTGCAGCAAGGGTGTGAAAGACCCTTTCGAAGTTCCAGAGTTTAGGTGTCATTAGTCTCCAGACGCCTCATCGGAAATAGGCCTCATCTCGCCTGGAAGGGAGAACTTACTGGATTTTCTCGAGTTGCGGCAGGTGTTTTCGAGTTACGACGGGGACCTCAGGGACCCGTCCTGGTGGCCTCAGGAGAGGCCAGTCCCCATGCGAGTTGCTAGGGGGCCTCTCGGGATTCCTCTCCCGTCGATACCGGGGCCAAAAACCTTGTGTGGAGTCAGGGCCGGAACCGAGGATTCCTCTCAGGGGCTGACATGGATCTTTGGGTACTTCTGGAGTCTCCCCAGGGGAGTCAGGCCTCGTCTCGAGTGGGGGCATGCACGTGCGCTTTCCTTCCAGGCTGTAGCAGCAATGTCACGCTTCCCGTCGCGTGGATCAAAGGATCTGTGGTTTTCCCTCGAGGCTTTCGCTCGAGGCTTTCCCACAGGGCTGTCCCACGTACCACCGTGGTGTGAGTCGATCCTCGGCGTGAAAGATGAGCCAGTGCAGGGCAAAGAGGCTCCTCTGGAATGGACTGAGACATCTGGGGGACTCTTGGAATGGTGGTACGACCATGGAGTTCCTCTCGCCTTTCCTGTTGAGAGTGCCTCCTCTTGAGATGCGACGGGAACGCCGGGAATTCTTTCCCGTTGACAGCAGGGAATGGATCCCTCATCTCGAGCTACGAGGGGGAAACGGGGCTCCTCTGGATGTGGGCGGGACCATCGTGCTTCCTCTCCAGTGGAGACGGGTATGGCGGTGAACTTCTTGAGTTGCAGCAAGGGTGTGAAAGACCCCTTCGAAGTTCCAGAGGTTAGGTGTCATTTGTCTCCAGAGGCCTCATCGGAAATAGGCCTCATCTCGCCTGGAAGGGAGAACTTCCTGGATTTTCTCGAGTTGCGGCAGGTGTTCTCGAGTTACGACGGGGACCTCAGGGACCCGCCCTGGTGGCATCAGGAGAGGCCAGTCCCCATGCGAGTTGCTAGGGGGCCTGTCGGGATTCCTCTCCCGTCGATACCGGGGCCAAAAACCTTGTGTGCAGTCAGGGCCGGAACCGAGGATTCCTCTCAGGGGCTGACATGGATCTTTGGGTACTTCTGGAGTCTCCCCAGGGGAGTCAGGCCTCGTCTCGAGTGGGGGCATGCACGTGCGCTTTCCTTCCAGGCTGTAGCAGCAATGTCACGCTTCCCGTAGCGTGGATCAAAGGATCTGTGGTTTTCCCTCGAGGCTTTCCCTCGAGGCTTTCCCACAGGGCTGTCCCACGTACCACCGTGGTGTGAGTCGATCCTCGGCGTGAAAGATGAGCCAGTGCAGGGCAAAGAGGCTCCTCTGGAATGGACTGAGACATCTGGGGGACTCTTGGAATGGTGGTACGACCATGGAGTTCCTCTCGCCTTTCCTGTTGAGAGTGCCTCCTCTTGAGATGCGACGGGAACGCCGGGAATTATTTCAAGTTGATAGCAGGGAAAGGATCCCTCATCTCGAGCTACGAGGGGGAAACGGGGCTCCTCTGGATGTGGGCGGGACCATCGTGCTTCCTCTCGAGTGGAGACGGGTAAGGCGGTGAACTTCCTGAGTTGCAGCAAGGGTGTGAAAGACCCTTTCGAAGTTCCAGAGGTTCGGTGTCATTAGTCTCAAGACGCCTCATCGGAAATAGGCCTCATCTCGCCTGGAAGGGAGAACTTCCTGGATTTTCTCGAGTTGCGTCAGGTGTTCTCGAGTTACGACGGGGACCTCAGGGATCCGCCCTGGTGGCCTCAGGAAAGGCCAGTCCCCATGGGAGTTCCTAGGGGGCCTTTCGGGATTCCTCTCCCGTCGATACCGGGGCCAAAATCCTTGTGTGGAGTCAGGGCCGGAACCGAGGATTCCTCTCAGGGGCTGACATGGGTCTTTGGGTACTTCTGGAGTCTCCCCAGGGTGGTCAGGCCTCGTCTCGAGTGGGGGCATGCACGTGCTCCTTCCTTCCAGGCTGTAGCAGCAATGTCACGCTTCCCGTCTCGTGGATCAAAGGATCTGTGGTTTTCCCTCGAGGCTTTCCCACAGGGCTGTCCCACGTGCCACCGTTGTGTGAGTCGATTCTCGGCGTGAAAGATGAGCCAGTTCAGGGCAAAGAGGTTCCTCTGGATTGGACTGAGACATCTGGGGGACTCTTGGAATGGTAGTACGACCATGGAGTTCCTCTCGCCTTTCCTGTTGAGAGTGCCTCCTCTTGAGATGCGACGGGAACGCCGGGAATTCTTTCCCGTTGAAAGCAGGGAAAGGATCCCTCATCTCGAGCTACGAGGGGGAAACGGGGCTCCTCTGGATGTGGGCGGGACCATCGTGCTTCCTCTCGAGTGGAGACGGGTATTGCGGTGAAATTCTTGAGTTGCAGCAAGGGTGTGAAAGACTCTTTCGAAGTTCCAGAGGTTAGGTGTCATTAGTCTCCAGACGCCTCATCAGAAATAGGCCTCATTTCGCCTGGAAAGGAGAACTTCCTGGATTTTCTCGAGTTGCGGCAGGTGTTCTCGAGTTACGACGGGGACCTCAGGGACCCGCCCTGGTGGCCTCAGGAACGGCCAGTCCCCATGCTAGTTGCTAGGGGGCCTCTCGGGATTCCTCTCCCGTTGATACCGGGGCCAAAAACCTTGTGTGGAGTCAGGGCCGTAACCGAGGATTCCTCTCAGGGGCTGACATGGATCTTTGGGTACTTCTGGAGTCTCCCCAGGGGAGTCAGGCCTCGTCTCGAGTGGGGGCATGCACGTGCGCTTTCCTTCCAGGCTTTAGCAGCAATGTCATTCTTCCCGTCGCGTGGATCAAAGGATCTGTGGTTTTCCCTCGAGGCTTTCCCTCGAGGCTTTCCCACAGGGCTGTCCCACGTGCCACCGTGGTGTGAGTCGATCCTCGGCGTGAAAGATGAACCAGTGCAGGGCAAAGAGTTTCCTCTGGAATGGACTGAGAAATCTCGGGGACTCTTGGAATGGTGGTACGACCATGGAGTTCCTCTCATCTTTCCTGTTGAGAGTGCCTCCTCTTGAGATGCGACGGGAACGCCGGGAATTCTTTCCCGTTGATAGCAGGGAAAGGATCCCTCATCTCGAGCTACGAGGGCAAACGGGGCTCCTCTGGATGTGGGCGGGACCATCGTGTTTCCTCTCGAGTGGAGACGGGTATGGCGGTGAACTTCTTGAGTTGCAGCAAGGGTGTGAAAGACCCTTTCGAAGTTCCAGAGGTTCGGTGTCATTAGTCTCCAGACGTCTCATCGGAAATAGGCCTCATCTCGCCTGGAAGGGAGAACTTCCTGGATTTTCTCGAGTTGCGGCAGGTGTTCTCGAGTTACGACGGGGACCTCAGGGACCCGCCCTGGTGTCCTCAGGAAAGGCCAGTCCCCATGCGAGTTGCTCGGGGGCCTCTCGGGATTCCTCTCCCGTCGATACCGGGGCCAAAAACTTTGTGTGGAGTCAGGGCCGGAACCGAGGATTCCTCTCAGGGGATGACATGGATCTTTGGGTACTTCTGGAGTCTCCCCAGGGGAGTCAGGCCTCGTCTCGAGTGGGGGCATGCACGTGCGCTTTCCTTCCAGGCTGTAGCAGCAATGTCACGATTCCCGTCGCGTGGATCAAAGGATCTGTGGTTTTCCCTCGAGGCTTTCCCACTGGGCTGTCCCACGTGCCACCGTGGTGTGAGTCGATCCTCGGCGTGAAAGATGAGCCAGTGCAGGGCAAAGAGGTTCCTCTGGAATGGACTGAGAAATCTCGGGGACTCTTGGAATGGTGGTACGACCATGGAGTTCCTCTCGTCTTTCCTGTTGAGAGTGCTCCTCTTGAGATGCGACGGGATCGCCGAAAATACTTTCCTGTTGATAGCAGGGAAAGGATCCCTCATCTCGAGCTACGAGGGGGAAACGGGGCTCCTCTGGATGTGGGCGGGACCATCGTGCTTCCTCTCGAGTGGAGACGGGTATGGCGGTGAACTTCTTGAGTTGCAGCAACGGTGTGAAAGACCCTTTCGAAGTTCCAGAGGTTCGGTGTCATTAGCCTCCAGACGCCTCATCGGAAATAGGCCTCATCTCGCCTGGAAGGGAGAACTTCCTGGATTTTCTCGAGTTGCGGCAGGTGTTCTCGAGTTACGACGGGGACCTCAGGGACCCGCCCTGGTGTCCTCAGGAAAGGCCAGTACCCATGCGAGTTGCTCGGGGGCCTCTCGGGATTCCTCTCCCGTCGATACCGGGGCCAAAATCCTTCTGTGGAGTCAGGGCCGGAACCGAGGATTCCTCTCAGGGGCTGACATGGGTCTTTGGGTACTTCTGGAGTCTCCCCAGGGGGGTCAGGCCTCGTCTCGAGTGTGGGCATGCACGTGCGCCTTCCTTCCAGGCTGTAGCAGCAATGTCACGCTTCCCGTCGCGTGGATCAAAGGATCTGTGGTTTTCCCTCGAGGCTTTCCCTTGAGGCTTTCCCACAGGGCTGTCTCACGTGGCACCGTTGTGTGAGTCGATCCTCGGGGTGAAAGATGAGCCAGTGCAGGGCAAACAGGTTCCTCTGGAATGGACTGAGACATCTGGGGGACTCTTGGAATGGTGGTACGACCATGGAGTTCCTCTCGCCTTTCCTGTTGAGAGTGCCTCCTCTTGAGATGCGACGGGAACGCCGGTAATTCTTTCCCGTTGAAAGCAGGGAAAGGATCCCTCATCTCGAGCTACGAGGGGGAAACGGGGCTCCTCTGGATGTGGGCGGGACCATCGTGCTTCCTTTCGAGTGGAGACGGGTATGGCGGTGAAATTCTTGAGTTGCAGCAAGGGTGTGAAAGACCCTTTCGAAGTTCCAGAGGTAAGGTGTTATTAGTCTCCAGACGCCTCATCGGAAATAGGCCTCATTTCGCCTGGAAAGGAGAACTTCCTGGATTTTCTCGAGTTGCGGAAGGTGTTCTCGATTTACGACGGGGACCTCAGAGACCCGCCCTGGTGGCCTCAGGAACGGCCAGTCCCCATGCTAGTTGCTAGGGTGCCTCTCGGGATTCCTCTCCCGTCGATACCGGGGCCAAAAACCTTGTGTGGAGTCAGGGCCGGAACCGAGGATTCCTCTCAGGGGCTGACATGGATCTTTGGGTACTTCTGGAGTCTCCCCAGGGGAGTCAGGACTCGTCTCGAGTGGGGGCATGCACGTGCGCTTTCCTTCCAGGCTGTAGCAGCAATGTCACGCTTCCCGGCTCGTGGATCAAAGGATCTGTGGTTTTCCCTCGAGGCTTTCCCTCGAGGCTTTCCCACAGGGCTGACCCACGTGCCACCGTGGTGTGAGTCAATCCTCGGCGTGAAAGATGAGCCAGTGCAGGGCAAAGAGTTTCCTCTGGAATGGACTGAGAAATCTCGGGGACTCTTGGAATGGTGGTTCGACCATGGAGTTCCTCTCATCTTTCCTATTGAGAGTGCCTCCTCTTGAGATGCGACGGGAACGCCGGGAATTCTTTCCCGTTGATACCAGGGAAAGGATCCCTCATCTCGAGCTATGAGGGGGAAACGGGGCTCCTCTGGATGTGGGCGGGACCATCGTGTTTCCTCTCGAGTGGAGACGGGTATGGCGGTGAACTTCTTGAGTTGAAGCAACGGTGTGAAAGACCCTTTCGAAGTTCCAGAGGTTCGGTGTCATTAGTCTCCAGACGTCTCATCGGAAATAGGCCTCATCTCGCCTGGAAGGGAGAACTTCCTGAAGTTTCTCGAGTTGCGGCAGGTGTTCTCGAGTTACGACGGGGAGCTCAGGGACCCGCCCTGGTCGCCTCAGGAAAGGCCAATCCCCATGCGAGTTGCTCGGGGGCCTCTCAGGATTCCTCTCCTGTCGATTCCGGGGCCAAAAAACTTGTGTGGAGTCAGGGCCGGAACCGAGGATTCCTCTCAGGGGCTGACATGGATCTTTGGGTACTTCTGGAGTCTCCGCAGGGGAGTCAGGCCTTGTCTCGAGTGGGGGCATGCACGTGCGCTTTCCTTCCAGGCTGTAGCAGCAATGTCACGCTTCCCGTCGCGTGGATCAAAGGATCTGTGGTTTTCCCTCGAGGCTTTCGCTCGAGGCTTTCCCACAGGGCTGTCCCACGTGCCACCGTGGTGTGAGTCGATCCTCGGCGTGAAAGATGAGCCAGTGCAGGGCAAAGAGGCTCCTCTGGAATGGACTGAGACATCTGGGGGACTCTTGGAATGGTGGAACGACCATGGAGTTCCTCTCGCCTTTCCTGTTGAGAGTGCCTCCTCTTGAGATGCGACGGGAACGCCGGGAATTCTTTCCCGTTGAAAGCAGGGAATGGATCCCTCATCTCGAGCTACGAGGGGGAAACGGGGCTCCTCTGGATGTGGGCGGGACCATCGTGCTTCCTCTCGAGTGGAGACGGGTATGGCGGTGAACTTCTTGAGTTGCAGCAAGGGTGTGAAAGACCCTTTCGAAGTTCCAGAGGTTAGGTGTCATTTGTCTCCAGAGGCCTCATCGGAAATAGGCCTCATCTCGCCTGGAAGGGAGAACTTCCTGGATTTTCTCGAGTTGCGGCAGGTGTTCTCGAGTTACGACGGGGACCTCAGGGACCCGCCCTGGTGGCCTCAGGAGAGGCCAGTCCCCATGCGAGTTGCTAGGGGGCCTCTCGGGATTCCTCTCCCGTCGATACCGGGGCCAAAAACCTTGTGTGGAGTCAGGGCCGGAACCGAGGATTCCTCTCAGGGGCTGACATGGATCTTTGGGTACTTCTGGAGTCTCCCCAGGGGAGTCAGGCCTCGTCTCGAGTGGGGGCATGCACGTGCGCTTTCCTTCCAGGCTGTAGCAGCAATGTCACGGTTCCCGTCGCGTGGATCAAAGGATCTGTGGTTTTCCCTCGAGACTTTCCCACAGGGATGTCCCACGTGCCACTGTGGAGTGAGTCGATCCTCGGCGTGAAAGATGAGCCAGTGCAGGGCAAAGAGGTTCCTCTGGAATGGACTGAGACATCTGGGGGACTCTTGGAATGGTGGTACGACCATGGAGTTCCTCTCGCCTTTCCTGTTGAGAGTTCCTCCTCTTGAGATGCGACGGGAACGCCGGGAATTCTTTCCTGTTGAAAGCAGGGAAAGGATCCCTCATCTCGAGCTACGAGGGGGAAACGGGGCTCCTCTGAATGTGGGCGGGACCATCGTGCTTCCTCTCGAGTGGAGACGGGTATGGCGGTGAACTTCTTGAGTTGCAGCATGGGTGTGAAAGACCCTTTTGAAGTCCCAGAGATTAGCTGTCATTAGACTCCAGACGCCTCATCGGAAATAGGCCTCATCTCGCCTGGAACGGAGAACTTCCTGGATTTTCTCGAGTTGCGGCAGGTGTTCTCGAGTTACGACGGGGACGTCAGGGACAAGCCCTGGTGGCCTCAGGAAACTCCAGTCCCCATGCGAGTTGCTAGGGTGCCTCTCGGGATTCCTCTCCAGTCGATACCGGGGCCAAAAACCTTGTGTGGAGTCAGGGCCGGAACGGAGGATTCCTCTAAGTGGCTGACATGGATCTTTGGGTCTTTCTGGAGTCTCCCCAGGGGAGTCAGGCCTCGTCTCGAGTGGGGGCATGCACGTGCGCTTTCCTTCCATGCTGTAGCAGCAATGTCACGCTTCCCGTCGCGTGGATCAAAGGATCTGTGGTTTTCCCTCTAGGCTTTCCCTCGAGGCTATCCCACAGGGCTGTCCCACGTGCCACCGTGGGGTGAGTCGATCTTCGTCATGAAAGATGAGCCAGTGCAGGGCAAAGAGGTTCCTCTGGAATGGACTGAAACATCTGGGGGACTCTTGGAATGGTGGTACGACCATGGAGTTCCTCTCGTCTTTCCTGTTGAGAGTGCCTCCTCTTGAGATGCGACGGGAACGCCGAAAATACTTTCCCGTTGATAGCAGGGAAAGGATCCCTCATCTCGAGCTACGAGGGGCAAACGGGGCTCCTCTGGATGTGGGCGGGACCATCATGTTTCCTCTCGAGTGGAGACGGATATGGCGGTGAACTTCTTGAGTTGCAGCAAGGGTGTGAAAGACCCTTTCGAAGTTCCAGAGGTTCCGTGTCATTAGTCTCCAGACGCCTTATCGGAAATAAGCCTCATCTCGCCTGGAAGGGAGAACTTCCTGGATTTTCTCGAGTTGCGGCAGGTGTTCTCGAGTTACGACGGGGACCTCAGGAACCCCCCATGGTGGCCTCAGGAAAGGTCAGTCCCCTTGCGAGTTCCTAGGGGGCCTCTCGGGATTCCTCTCCCGTCGATACCGGGGCCAAAATACTTGTGTGGAGTCAGGGCCGGAACCGAGGATTCCTCTCAGGGGCTGACATGGATCTTTGGGTACTTCTGGAGTCTCCCCAGGGGAGTCAGGCCTCGTCTCGAGTTGGGGCATGCACGTGCGCTTTCCTTACAGGCTGTAGCAGCAATGTCACGGTTCCCGTCGCGTGGATCAAAGGATCTGTGGTTTTCCCTCGAGGCTTTCCCACAGGGCTGTCCCACGTGCCACCGTGGTGTGAGTCGAACCTCGGCGTGAAAGATGAGCCAGTGCAGGGCAAAGAGGTTCCTCTGGAATGGACTGAGACATCTGGGGGACTCTTGGAATGGTGGTACGACCATGAAGTTCCTCTCGCCTTTCGTGTTGAGAGTTCCTCCTCTTGAGATGCGACGGCAACGCCGGGAATTCTTTCCTGTTGAAAGCAGGGAAAGGATCCCTCATCTCGAGCTACGAGGGGGAAACGGGGCTCCTCTGAATGTGGGCGGGACCATCGTGCTTCCTCTCGAATGGAGACGGGTATGGCGGTGAACTTCTTGAGTTGCAGCAAGGGTGTGAAAGACCCTTTTGAAGTCCCAGAGATTAGCTGTCATTAGACTCCAGACGCCTCATCGGAAATAGGCCACATCTCGCCTGGAACGGAGAACTTCCTGGATTTTCTCGAGTTGCGGCAGGTGTTCTCGAGTTACGACGGGGACGTGAGGGACAAGCCCTGGTGGCCTCAGGAAACTCCAGTCCCCATACGAGTTGCTAGGGTGCCTCTCGGGATTCCTCTCCAGTCGATACCGGGGCCTAAAACATTGTGTGGAGTCAGGGCCGGAACGGAGGATTCCTCTAAGGGGCTGACATGGATCTTTGGGTCTTTCTGGAGTCTCCCCAGGGGAGTCAGGCCTCGTCTCGAGTGGGGGCATTCACGTGCGCTTTCCTTCCAGGCTGTAGCAGCAATGTCACGCATCCCGTTGCGTGGATCAAAGGATCTGTGGTTTTCTCTCTAGGCTTTCCCTCGAGGCTATCCCACAGGGCTGTCCCACGTGCCACCGTGGTGTGAGTCGATCTTCGGCATGAAAGATGAGTCAGTGCAGGGCAAAGAGGTTCCTCTGGAATGGACTGAAACATCTGGGGGACTCTTGGAATGGTGGTACGACCATGGAGTTCCTCTCGCCTTTCCTGTTGAGAGTGCCTCCTCTTGAGATGCGACGGGAACGCCGAAAATACTTTCCCGTTGATAGCAGGGAAAGGATCCCTCATCTCGAGCTACGAGGGGCAAACGGGGCTCCTCTGGATGTGGGCGGGACCATCATGTTTCCTCTCGAGTGGAGACGGATATGGCGGTGAACTTCTTGAGTTGCAGCAAGGGTGTGAAAGACCCTTTCGAAGTTCCAGAGGTTCCGTGTCATTAGTCCCCAGACGCCTCATCGGAAATAGGCCTCATCTCGCCTGGAAGGGAGAACTTCCTGAAGTTTCTCGAGTTGCGGCAGGTGTTCTCGAGTTACGACGGGGAGCTCAGGGACCCGCCCTGGTGGCCTCAGGAAAGGCCAATCCCCATGCGAGTTGCTCGGGGGCCTCTCAGGATTCCTCTCCTGTCGATTCCGGGGCCAAAAAACTTGTGTGGAGTCAGGGCCGGAACCGAGGATTCCTCTCAGTGGCTGACATGGATCTTTGGGTACTTCTGGAGTCTCCGCAGGGGAGTCAGGCCTTGTCTCGAGTGGGGGCATGCACGTGCGCTTTCCTTCCAGGCTGTAGCAGCAATGTCTCGGTTCCCGTCGCGTGGATCAAAGGATCTGTGGTTTTCCCTCGAGGCTTTCCCACAGGGCTGTCCCACGTGCCACCGTGGTGTGAGTCGATTCTCGGCGTGAAAGATGAGACAGTGCAGGGCAAGGAGGTTCCTCTGGATTGGACTGAGACATCTGGGGGACTCTTGGAATGGTGGTACGACCATGGAGTTCCTCTCGCCTTTCCTGTTGAGAGTGCCTCCTCTTGAGATGCGACGGGAACGCCGGGAATTCTTTCCCGTTGAAAGCAGGGAAAGGATCCCTCATCTCGAGCTACGAGGGGGAAACGGGGCTCCTCTGGATGTGGGCGGGACCATCGTGCTTCCTCTCGAGTGGAGACGGGTATGGCGGTGAACTTCTTGAGTTGCAGCAAGGGTGTGAAAGACCCTTTCGAAGTTCCAGAGGTTAGGTGTCATTAGTCTCCAGACGCCTCATCGGAAATAGGCCTCATTTCGCCTGGAAAGGAGAACTTCCTGGATTTTCTCGAGTTGCGTCAGGTGTTCTCGATTTACGACTGGGACCTCAGGGACCCGTCCTGGTGGCCTCAGGTACGGCCAGTCCCCATGCTAGTTGCTAGGGGGCCTCTCGGGATTCCTCTCCCGTCGATACCGGGGCCAAAAACCTTGTGTGGAGTCAGGGCCGGAATCGAGGATTCCTCTCAGGGGCTGACATGGATCTTTGGGTACTTCTGGAGTCTCCCCAGGGGAGTCAGGACTCGTCTCGAGTGGGGGCATGCACGTGCGCTTTCCTTCCAGGCTGTAGCAGCAATGTCATGCTTCCCGTCGCGTGGATCAAAGGATCTGTGGTTTTCCCTCGAGGCTTTCCCTCGAGGCTTTCCCACAGGGCTGTCCCACGTGCCACCATGGTGTGAGTCGATCCTCGGCGTGAAAGATGAGCCAGTGCAGGGCAAAGAGTTTCCTCTGGAATGGACTGAGAAATCTCGGGGACTCTTGGAATGGTGATACGACCATGGAGTTCCTCTCATCTTTCCTGTTGAGAGTGCCTCCTCTTGAGATGCGACGGGAACGCCGGGAATTCTTTCCCGTTGATAGCAGGGAAAGGATCCCTCATCTCGAGCTACGAGGGGGAAACGGGGCTCCTCTGGATGTGGGCGGGACCATCGTGTTTCCTCTCGAGTGGAGACGGGTATGGCGGTGAAATTCTTGAGTTGCAGCAAGGGTGTGAAAGACCCTTTCGAAGTTCCAGAGGTTCGGTGTCATTAGTCTCCAGACGCCTCATCGGAAATAGGCCTCATCTCGCCTGGAAGGGAGAACTTCCTGGATTTTCTCGAGTTGCGGCAGGTGTTCTCGAGTTACGACGGGGACCTCAGGGACCCGCCCTGGTGTCCTCAGGAAAGGCCAGTCCCCATGCGAGTTGCTCGGGGGCCTCTCGGGATTCCTCTCCCGTCGATACCGGGGCCAAAATCCTTCTGTGGAGTCAGGGCCGGAACCGAGGATTTCTCTCAGGGGCTGACATGTGTCTTTGGGTACTTCTGGAGTCTCCCCAGGTGGGTCAGGCCTCGTCTCGAGTGGGGGCATGCAGGTGCGCCTTCCTTCCAGGCTGTAGCAGCAATGTCACGCTTCCCGTCGCGTGGATCAAAGGATCTGTGGTTTTCCCTCGAGGCTTTCCCTCGAGGCTTTCCCACAGGGCTGTCTCACGTGCCACCGTTGTGTGAGTCGATCCTCGGCGTGAAAGATGAGCCAGTGCAGGGCAAAGAGGTTCCTCTGAAATGGACTGAGACATCTGGGGGACTCTTGGAATGGTGGTACGGCCATGGAGTTACTCTCGCCTTTCCTGTTGAGAGTGCCTCCTCTTGAGATGCGACGGGAACGCCGGGAATTCTTTCCCGTTGAAAGCAGGGAAAGGATCCCTCATCTCGAGCTACGAGGGGGAAACGGGGCTCCTCTGGATGTGGGCGGGACCATCGTGCTTCCTCTCGAGTGGAGACGGGTACGGCGGTGAAATTCTTGAGTTGCAGCAAGGGTGTGAAAGACCCTTTCGAAGTTCCAGAGGTTAGGTGTCATTTGTCTCCAGAGGCCTCATCGGAAATAGGCCTCATCTCGCCTGGAAGGGAGAACTTCCTGGATTTTCTCGAGTTGCGGCAGGTGTTCTCGAGTTACGACGGGGACCTCAGGGACCCGCCGTGGTGGCCTCAGGAGAGGCCAGTCCCCATGCGAGTTGCTAGGGGGCCTCTCGGGATTACTCTCCCGTCGATTCCGGGGCCAAAAACCTTGTGTGGAGTCAGGGCCGGAACCGAGGATTCCTCTCAGGGGCTGACATGGATCTTTGGGTACTTGTGGAGTCTCCCCAGGGGAGTCAGGCCTCGTCTCGAGTGGGGGCATGCACGTGCGCTTTCCTTCCAGGCTGTAGCAGCAATGTCACGCTTCCCGTCGCGTGGATCAAAGGATCTGTGGTTTTCCCTCGAGGCTTTCCCTCGAGGCTTTCCCACAGGGCTGTCCCACGTGCCACTGTGGTGTGAGTCGATCCTCGGCGTGAAAGATGAGCCAGTGCAGGGCAAAGAGGCTCCTCTGGAATGGACTGAGACATCTGGGGGACTCTTGGAATGGTGGTACGACCATGGAGTTCCTCTCGCCTTTCCTGTTGAGAGTGCCTCCTCTTGAGATGCGACGGGAACGCCGGGAATTCTTTCCCGTTGAAAGCAGGGAAAGGATCCCTCATCTCGAGCTACGAGGGGGAAACGGGGCTCCTCTGGATGTTGGCGGGACCATCGTGCTTACTCTCGAGTGGAGACGGGTACGGCGGTGAACTTCTTGAGTTGCAGCAAGGGTGTGAAAGACCCTTTCGAAGTTCCAGAGGTTAGGTGTCATTTGTCTCCAGAGGCCTCATCGGAAATAGGCCTCATCTCGCCTGGAAGGGAGAACTTCCTGGATTTTCTCGAGTTGCGGCAGGTGTTCTCGAGTTACGACGGGGACCTCAGGGACCCGCCGTGGTGGCCTCAGGAGAGGCCAGTCCCCATGCGAGTTGCTAGGGGGCCTCTCGGGATTCCTCTCCCGTCGATACCGGGACCAAAAACCTTGTGTGGAGTCAGGGCCGGAACCGAGGATTCCTCTCAGGGGCTGACATGGATCTTTGGGTACTTCTGGAGTCTCCCCAGGGGAGTCAGGCCTCGTCTCGAGTGGGGGCATGCACGTGCGCTTTCCTTCCAGGCTGTAGCAGCAATGTCACGCTTCCCGTCGCGTGGATCAAAGGATCTGTGGTTTTCCCTCGAGGCTTTCCCTCGAGGCTTTCCCACAGGGCTGTCCCACGTGCCACCGTGGTGTGAGTCGATCCTCGGCGTGAAAGATGAGCCAGTGCAGGGCAAAGAGGCTCCTCTGGAATGGACTGAAACATCTGGTGGACTCTTGGAATGGTGGTACGACCATGGAGTTCCTCTCGCCTTTCCTGTTGAGAGTGCCTCCTCTTGAGATGCGACGGGAACGCCGGGAATTCTTTCCCGTTGAAAGCAGGGAAAGGATCCCTCATCTCGAGCTACGAGGGGGAAACGGGGCTCCTCTGGATGTGGGCGGGACGATCGTGCTTCCTCTCGAGTGGACACGGGTATGGCGCTGAACTTCTTGAGTTGCAGCAAGGGTGTGAAAGACCCTTTCGAAGTTCCAGAGGTTAGGTGTCATTCGTCTCCAAACGCCTCATCGGAAATAGGCCTCATCTCGCCTGGAAGGGAGAACTTCCTGGATTTTCTCGAGTTGCGACAGGTGTTCTCGAGTTACGACGGGGACCTCAGGGACACGCCCTGGTGGCCTCAGGAGAGGCCAGTCCCCATGCGAGTTGCTAGGGGGCCTCTCGGGATTCCTCTCCCGTCGATACTGGGGCAAAAACCTTGTGTGGAGTCAGGGCCGGAACCGAGGATTTCTCTCAGGGCCTGACATGGATCTTTGGGTGCTTCTGGAGTCTCCCCAGGGGAGTCAGGCCTCGTCTCGAGTGGGGGCATGCACGTGCGCTTTCCTTCCAGGCTGTAGCAGCAATGTCACGCTTCCCGTCGCGTGGATCAAAGGATCTGTGGTTTTCCCTCGAGGCTTTCCCTCGAGGCTTTCCCACAGGGCTGTCCCACGTGCCACCGTGGTGTGAGTCGATCCTCGGCGTGAAAGATGAGCCAGTGCAGGGCAAAGAGGCTCCCCTGGAATGGACTGAGACATCTGGGGGACTCTTGGAATGGTGGTACGACCATGGAGTTCCTCTCGCCTTTCCTGTTGAGAGTGCCTCCTCTTGAGATGCGACGGGAACGCCGGGAATTCTTTCCCGTTGAAAGCAGGGAAAGGATCCCTCATCTCGAGCTACGAGGGGGAAACGGGGCTCCTCTGGATGTGGGCGGGACCATCGTGCTTCCTCTCGAGTAGAGACGGG
The DNA here is from genome assembly GCF_032405125.1 of Capricornis sumatraensis. NCBI lineage: Eukaryota > Metazoa > Chordata > Mammalia > Artiodactyla > Bovidae > Capricornis > Capricornis sumatraensis. The sequence goes on from NW_027184612.1 coordinate 8,127,107, forward strand.
TACGGCGGTGAACTTCTTGAGTTGCAGCAAGGGTGTGAAAGACCCTTTCGAAGTTCCAGACGTTAGGTGTCATTTGTCTCCAGAGGCCTCATCGGAAATAGGCCTCATCTCGCCTGGAAGGGAGAACTTCCTGGATTTTCTTGAGTTGCGACAGGTGTTCTCGAGTTACGACGGGGACCTCAGGGACCCGCCGTGGTGGGCTCAGGAGAGGCCAGTCCCCATGCGAGTTGCTAGGGGGCCTCTCGGGATTCCTCTCCCGTCGATACCGGGGCCAAAAACCTTGTGTGGAGTCAGGGCCGGAATCGAGGATTCCTCTCAGGGGCTGACATGGATCTTTGGGTACTTCTGGAGTCTCCCCAGGGGAGTCAGGCCTCGTCTCGAGTGGGGGCATGCACGTGCGCTTTCCTTCCAGGCTGTTGCAGCAATGTCACGCTTCCCGTCCCGTGGATCAAAGGATCTGTGGTTTTCCCTCGAGGCTTTCCCTCGAGGCTTTCCCACAGGGCTGTCCCACGTGCCACCGTGGTGTGAGTCGATCCTCGGCGTGAAAGATGAGCCAGTGCAGGGCAAAGAGGCTCCTCTGGAATGGACTGAGACATCTGGGGGACTCTTGGAATGGTGGTACGACCATAGAGTTCCTCTCGCCTTTCCTGTTGAGAGTGCCTCCTCTTGAGATGCGACGGGAACGCCGGGAATTCTTTCCCGTTGAAAGCAGGGAAAGGATCCCTCATCTCGAGCTACGAGGGGGAAACGGGGCTCCTCTGGATGTGGGCGGGACCATCGTGCTTCCTCTCGAGTGGAGACGGGAATGGCGGTGAACTTCTTGAGTTGCAGCAAGGATGTGAAAGACCCTTTCGAAGTTCCAGAGGTTAGGTGTCATTAGTCTCCAGACGCCTCATCGGAAATAGGCCTCATCTCGCCTGGAAGGGAGAACTTCCTGGATTTTCTCGAGTTGCGGCAGGTGTTCTCGAGTTACGACGGGGACCTCAGGGACCCGCCCTGGTGGCCTCAGGAGAGGCCAGTCCCCATGCGAGTTGCTAGGGGGCCTCTCGGGATTCCTCTCCCGTCGATACCGGGGCCAAACACCTTGTGTGGAGTCAGGGCCGGAACCGAGGATTCCTCTCAGGGGCTGACATGGATCTTTGGGTACTTCTGGAGTCTCCCCAGGGGAGTCAGGCCTCGTCTCGAGTGGGGGCATGCACGTGCGCTTTCCTTCCAGGCTGTAGCAGCAATGTCACGCTTCCCGTCGCGTGGATCAAAGGATCTGTGGTTTTCCCTCGAGGCTTTCCCTCGAGGCTTTCCCACAGGGCTGTCCCACGTGCCACCGTGGTGTGTGTGGATCCTCGGCGTGAAAGATGAGCCAGTGCAGGGCAAAGAGGTTCCTCTGGAATGGACTGAGACATCTGGGGGACTCTTGGAATGGTGGTACGACCATGGAGTTCCTCTCGCCTTTCCTGTTGAGAGTGCCTCCTCTTGAGATGCGACGGCAACGCCGGGAATTCTTTCCCGTTGAAAGCAGGGAAAGGATCCCTCATCTCGAGCTCCGAGGGGGAAACGGGGCTCCTCTGGATGTTGGCGGGACCATCGTGCTTCCTCTCGAGTGGAGACGGGTATGGCGGTGAACTTCTTGAGTTGCAGCAAGGGTGTGAAAGACCCTTTCGAAGTTCCAGAGGTTAGGTGTCATTAGTCTCCAGACGCCTCATTGGAAATAGGCCTCATCTCGCCTGGAAGGGAGAACTTCCTGGATTTTCTCGAGTTGCGGCAGGTGTTCTCGAGTTACGACGGGGACCACAGGGACCCGCCCTGGTGGCCTCAGGAGAGGCCAGTCCCCATGCGAGTTGCTAGGGGGCCTCTCGGGATTCCTCTCCCGTCGATACCGGGGCCAAAAACCTTGTGTGGAGTCAGGGCCGGAACCAAGGATTCCTCTCAGGGGCTGACATGGATCTTTGGGTACTTCTGGAGTCTCCCCAGGGGAGTCAGGCCTCGTCTCGAGTGGGGGCATGCACGTGCGCTTTCCTTCCAGGCTGTAGCAGCAATGTCACACTTCCCGTCGCGTGGATCAAAGGATCTGTGGTTTTCCCTCGAGGCTTTCCCTCGAGGCTTTCCCACAGGGCTGTCCCACGTGCAACCGTGGTGTGAGTCGATCCTCGGCGTGAAACATGAGCCAGTGCAGGGCAAAGAGGTTCCTCTGGAATGGACTGAGACATCTGGGGGACTCTTGGAATGGTGGTACGACCATGGAGTTCCTCTCGCCTTTCCTGTTGAGTGCCTCCTCTTGAGATGCGACGGGAACGCCGGGAATTCTTTCCCGTTGAAAGCAGGGAAAGGATCCCTCATCTCGAGCTACGAGGGGGAAACGGGGCTCCTCTGGATGTGGGCGGGATCATCGTGCTTCCTCTCGAGTGGACACGGGTATGGCGGTGAACTTCTTGAGTTGCAGCAAGGATGTGAAAGACCCTTTCAAAGTTCCAGAGGTTAGGTGTCATTCGTCTCCAGACGCCTCATCGGAAATAGGCCTCATCTCGCCTGGAAGGTAGAACTTCCTGGATTTTCTCGAGTTGCGGCAGGTGTTGTCGAGTTACGACGGGGACCTCAGGGACCCGCCCTGGTGGCCTCAGGAGAGGCCAGTCCCCATGCGAGTTGCTAGGGGGCCTCTCGGGATTCCTCTCCCGTCGATACCGGGGCCAAAAACCTTGTGTGGAGTCAGGGCCGGAACCGAGGATTCCTCTCAGGGGCTGACATGGATCTTTGGGTACTTGTGGAGACTCCCCAGCGGAGTCAGGCCTCGTCTCGAGTGGGGGCATGCACGTGCGCTTTCCTTCCAGGCTGTAGCACCAATGTCACGCTTCCCGTCGCGTGGATCAAAGGATCTGTGGTTTTCCCTCGAGGCTTTCCCACAGAGCTCTCCCACGTGCCACCGTGGTGTGAGTCGATCCTCGCGTGAAAGATGAGCCAGTGCAGGGCAAAGAGGTTCCTCTGGAAAGGACTGAGACATCTGGGGGACTCTTGGAATGGTGGTACGACCATGGAGTTCCTCTCGCCTTTCCTGTTGAGAGTGCCTCCTCTTGAGATGCGACGGGAACGCCGGGAATTCTTTCCCGTTGAAAGCAGGGAAAGGATCCCTCATCTCGAGCTACGAGGGGGAAACGGGGCTCCTCTGGATGTGGGCGGGACCATCATGCTTCCTCTCGAGTGGACACGGGTATGGCGGTGAACTTCTTGAGTTGCAGCAAGGGTGTGAAAGACCCTTTCGAAGTTCCAGAGGTTAGGTGTCATTAGTCTCCCGACGCCTCATCGGAAATAGGCCTCATCTCGCCTGGAAGGGAGAACTTCCTGGATTTTCTCGAGTTGCGGCAGGTGTTCTCGAGTTACGACGGGACCTCAGGGACCCGCCCTGGTGGCCTCAGGAGAGGCCAGTCCCCATGCGAGTTGCTAGGGGGCCTCTCGGGATTCCTCTCCCATCGATACCGGGGCCCAAAACCTTGTGTGGAGTCAGGGCCGGAACCGAGGATTCCTCTCAGGGGCTGACATGGATCTTTGGGTACTTCTGGAGTCTCCCCAGGGGAGTCAGGCCTCGTCTCGAGTGGGGGCATGCACGTGCGCTTTCCTTCCAGGCTGTAGCAGCAATGTCACGCTTCCCGTCGCGTGGATCAAAGGATCTGTGGTTTTCCCTCGAGGCTTTCCCTCGAGGCTTTCCCACAGGGCTGTCCCACGTGCCACCGTGGTGTGAGTCGATCCTCGGCGTGAAAGATGAGCCAGTGCAGGGCAAAGAGGTTCCTCTGGAATGCACTGAGACATGTGGGGGACTCTTGGAATGGTGGTACGACCATGGAGTTCCTCTCGCCTTTCCTGTTGAGAGTGCCTCCTCTTGAGATGCGACGGGAACGCCGGGAATTCTTTCCCGTTGAAAGCAGGGAAAGGATCCCTCATCTCGAGCTACGAGGGGGAAACGGGGCTCCTGTGGATGTGGGCGGGACCATCGTGCTTCCTCTCGAGTGGAGACGGGTATGGTGGTGAACTTCTTGAGTTGCAGCAAGGGTGTGAAAGACCCTTTCGAAGTTCCAGAGGTTAGGTGTCATTAGTCTCCAGACGCCTCATCGGAAATAGGCCTCATCTCGCCTGGAAGGGAGAACTTCCTGGATTTTCTCGAGTTGCGGCAGGTGTTCTCGAGTTACGACGGGGACCTCAGGGACCCGCCCTGGTGGCCTCAGGAGAGGCCAGTCCCCATGCGAGTTGCTAGGGGGCCTCTCGGGATTCCTCTCCCGTCGATACCGGGGCCAAAAACCTTGTGTGGAGTCAGGGCCGGAACCGAGGATTCCTCTCAGGGGCTGACATGGATCTTTGGGTACTTCTGGAGTCTCCCCAGGGGAGTCAGGCCTCGTCTCGAGTGGGGGCATGCACGTGCGCTTTCCTTCCAGGCTGTAGCAGCAATGTCACGCTTCCCGTCGCGTGGATCAAAGGATCTGTGGTTTTCCCTCGAGGCTTTCCCTCGAGGCTTTCCCACAGGGCTGTCCCACGTGCCACCGTGGTGTGTGTGGATCCTCGGCGTGAAAGATGAGCCAGTGCAGGGCAAAGAGGTTCCTCTGGAATGGACTGAGACATCTGGGGGACTCTTGGAATGGTGGTACGACCATGGAGTTCCTCTCGCCTTTCCTGTTGAGAGTGCCTCCTCTTGAGATGCGACGGGAACGCCGGGAATTCTTTCCCGTTGAAAGCAGGGAAAGGATCCCTCATCTCGAGCTCCGAGGGGGAAACGGGGCTCCTCTGGATGTGGGCGGGACCATCGTGCTTCCTCTCGAGTGGAGACGGGTATGGCGGTGAACTTCTTGAGTTGCAGCAAGGGTGTGAAAGACCCTTTCGAAGTTCCAGAGGTTAGGTGTCATTAGTCTCCAGACGCCTCATTGGAAATAGGCCTCATCTCGCCTGGAAGGGAGAACTTCCTGGATTTTCTCGAGTTGCGGCAGGTGTTCTCGAGTTACGACGGGGACCTCAGGGACCCGCCCTGGTGGCCTCAGGAGAGGCCAGTCCCCATGCGAGTTGCTAGGGGGCCTCTCGGGATTCCTCTCCCGTCGATACCGGGGCCAAAAACCTTGTGTGGAGTCAGGGCCGGAACCAAGGATTCCTCTCAGGGGCTGACATGGATTTTTGGGTACTTCTGGAGTCTCCCCAGGGGAGTCAGGCCTCGTCTCGAGTGGGGGCATGCACGTGCGCTTTCCTTCCAGGCTGTAGCAGCAATGTCACACTTCCCGTCGCGTGGATCAAAGGATCTGTGGTTTTCCCTCGAGGCTTTCCCTCGAGGCTTTCCCACAGGGCTGTCCCACGTGCCACCGTGGTGTGAGTCGATCCTCGGCGTGAAACATGAGCCAGTGCAGGGCAAAGAGGTTCCTCTGGAATGGACTGAGACATCTGGGGGACTCTTGGAATGGTGGTACGACCGTGGAGTTCCTCTCGCCTTTCCTGTTGAGTGCCTCCTCTTGAGATGCGACGGGAACGCCGGGAATTCTTTCCCGTTGAAAGCAGGGAAAGGATCCCTCATCTCGAGCTACGAGGGGGAAACGGGGCTCCTCTGGATGTCGGCGGGACCATCGTGCTTCCTCTCGAGTGGACACGGGTATGGCGGTGAACTTCTTGAGTTGCAGCAAGGATGTGAAAGACCCTTTCAAAGTTCCAGAGGTTAGGTGTCATTCGTCTCCAGACGCCTCATCGGAAATAGGCCTCATCTCGCCTGGAAGGTAGAACTTCCTGGATTTTCTCGAGTTGCGGCAGTTGTTGTCGAGTTACGACGGGGACCTCAGGGACCCGCCCTGGTGGCCTCAGGAGAGGCCAGTCCCCATGCGAGTTGCTAGGGGGCCTCTCGGGATTCCTCTCCCGTCGATACCGGGGCCAAAAACCTTGTGTGGAGTCAGGGCCGGAACCGAGGATTCCTCTCAGGGGCTGACATGGATCTTTGGGTACTTGTGGAGACTCCCCAGCGGAGTCAGGCCTCGTCTCGAGTGGGGGCATGCACGTGCGCTTTCCTTCCAGGCTGTAGCACCAATTTCACGCTTCCGGTCGCGTGGATCAAAGGATCTGTGGTTTTCCCTCGAGGCTTTCCCACAGAGCTCTCCCACGTGCCACCGTGGTGTGAGTCGATCCTCGGCGTGAAAGATGAGCCAGTGCAGGGCAAAGAGCTTCCTCTGGAAAGAACTGAGACATCTGGGGGACTCTTGGAATGGTGGTACGACCATGGAGTTCCTCTCGCCTTTCCTGTTGAGAGTGCCTCCTCTTGAGATGCGACGGGAACGCCGGGAATTCTTTCCCGTTGAAAGCAGGGAAAGGATCCCTCATCTCGAGCTACGAGGGGGAAACGGGGCTCCTCTGGATGTGGGCGGGACCATCATGCTTCCTCTCGAGTGGACACGGGTATGGCGGTGAACTTCTTGAGTTGCAGCAAGGGTGTGAAAGACCCTTTCGAAGTTCCAGAGGTTAGGTGTCATTAGTCTCCCGACGCCTCATCGGAAATAGGCCTCATCTCGCCTGGAAGGGAGAACTTCCTGGATTTTCTCGAGTTGCGGCAGGTGTTCTCGAGTTACGACGGGACCTCAGGGACCCGCCCTGGTGGCCTCAGGAGAGGCCAGTCCCCATGCGAGTTGCTAGGGGGCCTCTCGGGATTCCTCTCCCATCGATACCGGGGCCCAAAACCTTGTGTGGAGTCAGGGCCGGAACCGAGGATTCCTCTCAGGGGCTGACATGGATCTTTGGGTACTTCTGGAGTCTCCCCAGGGGAGTCAGGCCTCGTATCGAGTGGGGGCATGCACGTGCGCTTTCCTTCCAGGCTGTAGCAGCAATCTCACGCTTCCAGTGGCGTGGATCAAAGGATCTGTGGTTTTCCCTCGAGGCTTTCCCTCGAGGCTTTCCCACAGGGCTGTCCCATGTGCCACCATGGTGTGAGTGGATCCTCGGCGTGAAAGATGAGCCAGTGCAGGGCAAAGAGGTTCCTCTGGAATGGACTGAGACATCTGGGGGACTCTTGGAATGGTGGTACGACCATGGAGTTCCTCTCGCCTTTCCTGTTGAGAGTGCCTCCTCTTGAGATGCGACGGGAACGCCGGGAATTCTTTCCCGTTGAAAGCAGGGAAAGGATCCCTCATCTCGAGCTACGAGGGGGAAATGGTGCTCCTCTGGATGTGGGCGGGACCATCGTGCTTCCTCTTGAGTGGACACGGGTATGGCGGTGAACTTCTTGAGTGGCAGCAAGGGTGTGAAAGACCCTTTCGAAGTTCCAGAGGTTAGGTGTCATTAGTCTCCAGACGCCTCATCGGAAATAGGCCTCATCTCGCCTGGAAGGGAGAACTTCCTGGATTTTCTCGAGTTGCGGCAGGTGTTCTCGAGTTACGACGGGGACCTCAGGGACCCGCCCTGGTGGCCTGAGGAGAGGCCAGTCCCCATGCGAGTTGCTAGGGGGCCTCTCGGAATTCCTCTCCCGTCGATACCGGGGCCAAAAACCTTTGGTGGAGTCAGGGCCGGAACCGAGGATTCCTCTCAGGGGCTGACATGGATCTTTGGGTACTTCTGGAGTCTCCCCAGGGGAGTCAGGCCTCGTCTCGAGTGGGGGCATGCACGTGCGCTTTCCTTCCAGGCTGTAGCAGCAATGTCACGCTTCCCGTCGCGTGGATCAAAGGATCTGTGGTTTTCCCTCGAGGCTTTCCCTCGAGGCTTTCCCACAGGGCTGTCCCACGTGCCACCGTGGTGTGAGTCGATCCTCGGCGTGAAACATGAGCCAGTGCAGGGCAAAGAGCTTCCTCTGGAATGGACTGAGACATCTGGGGGACTATTGGAATGGTGGTACGACCATGGAGTTCCTCTCGCCTTTCCTGTTGAGAGTGCCTCCTCTTGAGATGCGTCGGTAACGCCGGGAATTCTTTCCCGTTGAAAGCAGGGAAAGGATCCCTCATCTCGAGCTCCGAGGGGGAAACGGGGCTCCTCTGGATGTGGGCGGGACCATCGTGCATCCTCTCGAGTGGAGACGGGTATGGCGGTGAACTTCTTGAGTTGCAGCAAGGGTGTGAAAGACCCTTTCGAAGTTCCAGACGTTAGGTGTCATTAGTCTCCAGACGCCTCATCGGAAATAGGCCTCATCTCGCCTGGAATGGAGAACTTCCTGGATTTTCTCGAGTTGCGGCAGGTGTTCTCGAGTTACGACGGGGACCTCAGGGACCCGCCCTGAGGGCCTCAGGAGAGGCCAGTCCCCATGCGAGTTGCTAGGGGGCCTCTCGGGATTCCTCTCCCGTCGATACCGGGGCCAAAACCCTTTGGTGGAGTCAGGGCCGGAACCGAGGATTCCTCTCAGGGGCTGACATGGATCTTTGGGTACTTCTGGAGTCTCCCCAGGGGAGTCAGGCCTCGTCTCGAGTGGGGGCATGCACGTGCGCTTTCCTTCCAGGCTGTAGCAGCAATCTCACACTTCCCGTGGCGTGGATCAAAGGATCTGTGGTTTTCCCTCGAGGCTTTCCCTTGAGGCTTTCCCACAGGGCTGTCCCACGTGCCACCGTATTGTGAGTGGATCCTCGGCGTGAAACATGAGCCAGTGCAGGGCAAAGAGCTTCCTCTGGAATGGACTGAGACATCTGGGGGACTCTTGGAATGGTGGTACGACCATGGAGTTCCTCTCGCCTTTCCTGTTGAGAGTGCCTCCTCTTGAGATGCGACGGGAACGCCGGGAATTCTTTCCCGTTGAAAGCATAGAAAGGTTCCCTCATCTCGAGCTACGAGGGGGAAACGGTGCTCCTCTGGATGTGGGCGGGACCATCGTGCTTCCTCTCGAGTGGACACGGGTATGGCGGTGAACTTCTTGAGTTGCAGCAAGGGTGTGAAAGACCCTTTCGAAGTTCCAGAGGTTAGGTGTCATTAGTCTCCAGACGCCTCATCGGAAATAGGCCTCATCTCGCCTGGAAGGGAGAACTTCCTGGATTTCTCGAGTTGCGGCAGGTGTTCTCGAGTTACGACGGGGACCTCAGGGACCCGCCCTGGTGGCCTCAGGAGACGCCATTCCCCAAGCGAGTTGCTAGGGGGCCTCTCGGGATTCCTCTCCCGTCGATACCGGGGCCAAAAACCTTGTGTGGAGTCAGGGCCGGAACCGAGGATTCCTCTCAGGGGCTGATATGGAACTTTGGGTACATCTGGAGTCTCGCCAGGGGAGACAGGCCTCGTCTCTAGTCGGGTCATGCACGTGCACTTTCCTTCCAGGCTGTAGCAGCAATGTCACGCTTCCCGTCGCATGGATCAAAGGATCTGTGGTTTTCCCTCGAGGCTTTCCCTCGAGGCTTTCCCACAGGGCTATCCCACGTGCCACCGTGGTGTGAGTGGATCCTCGGCGTGAAAGATGAGCCATTGCAGGGCAAAGAGGTTCCTCTGGAATGGACTGAGACATCTGGGGGACTCTTGGAATGGTGGTACGACCATGGAGTTCCTCTCGCCTTTCCTGTTGAGAGTGCCTCCTCTTGAGATGCGACGGGAACGCCGGGAATTCTTTCCCGTTGAAAGCACGGAAAGGATCCCTCATCTCGAGCTACGAGGGGGAAACGGGGCTCCTCTGGATGTGGGCGGGACCATCGTGCTTCCTCTCGAGTGGAGACGGGTATGGCGGTGAACTTCTTGAGTTGCAGCAAGGGTGTGAAAGACCCTTTCGAAGTTCCAGAGTTTAGGTGTCATTAGTCTCCAGACGCCTCATCGGAAATAGGCCTCATCTCGCCTGGAAGGGAGAACTTCCTGGATTTTCTCGAGTTGCGGCAGGTGTTCTCGAGTTACGACTGGGACCTCAGGGACCCGCCCTGGTGGCCTTAGGAGAGGGCAGTCCCCATGCGAGTTGCTAGGAGGCCTCTCGGGATTCCTCTCCCGTCGATACCGGGGCCAAAAACATTTGGTGGAGTCAGGGCCGGAACCGAGGTTTCCTCTCAGGGGCTGACATGGATCTTTGAGTACTTCTGGAGTCTCCCCAGGGGAGTCAGGCCTCGTCTCGAGTGGGGGCATGCACATGCGCTTTCCTTCCAGGCTGTAACAGCAATGTCACGCTTCCCGTCGCGTGGATCAAAGGATCTGTGGTTTTCCCTCGAGGCTTTCCCTTGAGGCTTTCCCACAGGGCTGTCCCACGTGCCACCATGGTGTGAGTCGATCCTCGGCGTGAAAGATGAGCCAGTGCAGGGCAAAGAGGTTCCTCTGGAATGGACTGAGACATCTGGGGGACTCTTGGAATGGTGGTACGACCATGGAGTTCCTCTCGCCTTTCCTGTTGAGAGTGCCTCCTCTTGAGATGCGACGGGAACGCCGGGAATTCTTTCCCGTTGAAAGCATAGAAAGGTTCCCTCATCTCGAGCTACGAGGGGGAAACGGTGCTCCTCTGGATGTGGGCGGGACCATCGTGCTTCCTCTCGAGTGGACACGGGTATGGCGATGAACTTCTTGAGTTGCAGCAAGGGTGTGAAAGACCCTTTCGAAGTTCCAGAGGTTAGGTGTCATTAGTCTCCAGACGCCTCATCGGAAATAGGCCTCATCTCGCCTGGAAGGGAGAACTTCCTGGATTTCTCGAGTTGCGGCAGGTGTTCTCGAGTTACGACGGGGACCTCAGGGACCCGCCCTGGTGGCCTCAGGAGACGCCATTCCCCAAGCGAGTTGCTAGGGGGCCTCTCGGGATTCCTCTCCCGTCGATACCGGGGCCAAAAACCTTGTGTGGAGTCAGGGCCGGAACCGAGGATTCCTCTCAGGGGCTGATATGGAACTTTGGGTACATCTGGAGTCTCGCCAGGGGAGACAGGCCTCGTCTCGAGTCTGGTCATGCACGTGCACTTTCCTTCCAGGCTGTAGCAGCAATGTCACGCTTCCCGTCGCATGGATCAAAGGATCTGTGGTTTTCCCTCGAGGCTTTCCCTCGAGGCTTTCCCACAGGGATATCCCACGTGCCACCGTGGTGTGAGTGGATCCTCGGCGTGAAAGATGAGCCAGTGCAGGGCAAAGAGGTTCCTCTGGAATGGACTGAGACATCTGGGGGACTCTTGGAATGGTGGTACGACCATGGAGTTCCTCTCGCCTTTCCTGTTCAGAGTGCCTCCTCTTGAGATGCGACGGGAACGCCGGGAATTCTTTCCCGTTGAAAGCAGGGAAAGGATCCCTCATCTCGAGCTACGAGGGGGAATCGGGGCTCCTCTGGATGTGGGCGGGACCATCGTGCTTCCTCTCGAGTGGACACGGGTATGGCGGTGAACTTCTTGAGTTGCAGCAAGGGTGTGAAAGACCCTTTCGACGTTCCAGAGGTTAGGTGTCATTAGTCTCCAGACGCCTCATCGGAAATAGGCCTCATCTCGCCTGGAAGGGAGAATTTCCTGGATTTTCTCGAGTTGCGGCAGGTGTTCTCGAGTTACGACGGGGACCTCAGGGACCCGCCCTGGTGGCCTCAGGAGACGCCAGTCCCCATGCGAGTTGCTAGGAGGCCTCTCGGGATTCCTCTCCCGTCGATACCGGGGCCAAAAACATTTGGTGGAGTCAGGGCCGGAACCGAGGATTCCTCTCAGGGGCTGACATGGATCTTTGAGTACTTCTGGAGTCTCCCCAGGGGAGTCAGGCCTCGTCTCGAGTGGGGGCATGCACATGCGCTTTCCTTCCAGGCTGTAGCAGCAATGTCACGCTTCCCGTCGCGTGGATCAAAGGATCTGTGGTTTTCCCTCGAGGCTTTCCCTTGAGGCTTTCCCACAGGGCTGTCCCACGTGCCACCATGGTGTGAGTCGATCCTCGGCGTGAAAGATGAGCCAGTGCAGGGCAAAGAGGTTCCTCTGGAATGGACTGAGACATCTGGGGGACTCTTGGAATGGTGGTACGACCATGGAGTTCCTCTCGCCTTTCCTGTTGAGAGTGCCTCCCCTTGAGATGCGACGGGAACGCCGGGAATTCTTTCCCGTTGAAAGCATAGAAAGGTTCCCTCATCTCGAGCTACGAGGGGGAAACGGTGCTCCTCTGGATGTGGGCGGGACCATCGTGCTTCCTCTCGAGTGGACACGGGTATGGCGGTGAACTTCTTGAGTTGCAGCAAGGGTGTGAAAGACCCTTTCGAAGTCCAGAGGTTAGGTGTCATTAGTCTCCAGACGCCTCATCGGAAATAGGCCTCATCTCGCCTGGAAGGGAGAACTTCCTGGATTTCTCGAGTTGCGGCAGGTGTTCTCGAGTTACGACGGGGACCTCAGGGACCCGCCCTGGTGGCCTCAGGAGAGGCCAGTCCCCATGCGAGTTGCTAGGGGGCCTCTCGGGATTACTCTTCCGTCGATACCGGGGCCAAAACCCTTTGGTGGAGTCAGGGCCGGAACCGAGGATTCCTCTCAGGGGCTGCCATGGATCTTTGGGTACTTCTGGAGTCTCCCCAGGGGAGTCAGGCCTCGTCTCGAGTGGGGGCATGCACGTGCGCTTTCCTTCCAGGCTGTAGCAGCAATGTCACGCTTCCCGTCGCGTGGATCAAACGACCTGTGGTTTTCCCTCGAGGCTTTCCCTCGAGGCTTTCCCACAGGGCTGTTCCACGTGCCACCGTGGTGTGAGTCGATCCTCGGCGTGAAAGATGAGCCAGTGCAGGGCAAAGAGGTTCCTCTGGAATGCACTGAGACATCTGGGGGACTCTTGGAATGGTGGTACGACCATGGAGTTCCTCTCGCCTTTCCTGTTGAGAGTGCCTCCTCTTGAGATGCGACGGGAACGCCGGGAATTCTTTCCCGTTGAAAGCAGGGAAAGGATCCCTCATCTCGAGCTACGAGGGGGAAACGGGGCTCCTCTGGATGTGGGCGGGACCATCGTGCTTCCTCTCGAGTGGAGACGGGTATGGCGGTGAACTTCTTGAGTTGCAGCAAGGGTGTGAAAGACCCTTTCGAAGTTCCAGAAGTTAGGTGTCATTAGTCTCCAGACGCCTCATCGGAAATAGGCCTCATCTCGCCTGGAAGGGAGAACTTCCTGGATTTTCTCGAGTTGCGGCAGGTGTTCTCGAGTTACGACGGGGACCTCAGGGACCCGCCCTGGTGGCCTTAGGAGAGGGCAGTCCCCATGCGAGTTGCTAGGAGGCCTCTCGGGATTCCTCTCCCGTCAATACCGGGGCCAAAAACATTTGGTGGAGTCAGGGCCGGAACCGAGGATTCCTCTCAGGGGCTGACATGGATCTTTGAGTACTTCTGGAGTCTCCCCAGGGGAGTCAGGCCTCGTCTCGAGTGGGGGCATGCACATGCGCTTTCCTTCCAGGCTGTAGCAGCAATGTCACGCTTCCCGTCGCGTGGATCAAAGGATCTGTGGTTTTCCCTCGAGGCTTTCCCTTGAGGCTTTCCCACAGGGCTGTCCCACGTGCCACCATGGTGTGAGTCGATCCTCGGCGTGAAAGATGAGCCAGTGCAGGGCAAAGAGGTTCCTCTGGAATGGACTGAGACATCTGGGGGACTCTTGGAATGGTGGTACGACCATGGAGTTCCTCTCGCCTTTCCTGTTGAGAGTGCCTCCTCTTGAGATGCGACGGGAACGCCGGGAATTCTTTCCCGTTGAAAGCATACTAAGGTTCCCTCATCTCGAGCTACGAGGGGGATACGGTGCTCCTCTGGATGTGGGCGGGACCATCGTGCTTCCTCTCGAGTGGACACGGGTATGGCGGTGAACTTCTTGAGTTGCAGCAAGGGTGTGAAAGACCCTTTCGAAGTTCCAGAGTTTAGGTGTCATTAGTCTCCAGACGCCTCATCGGAAATAGGCCTCATCTCGCCTGGAAGGGAGAACTTCCTGGATTTCTCGAGTTGCGGCAGGTGTTCTCGAGTTACGACGGGGACCTCAGGGACCCGCCCTGGTGGCCTCAGGAGAGGCCAGTCCCCATGCGAGTTGCTAGGGGTCCTCTCGGGATTACTCTTCCGTCGATACCGGGGCCAAAACCCTTTGGTGGAGTCAGGGCCGGAAACGAGGATTCCTCTCAGGGGCTGCCATGGATCTTTGGGTACTTCTGGAGTCTCCCCAGGGGAGTCAGGCCTCGTCTCGAGTGGGGGCATGCACGTGTGCTTTCCTTCCAGGCTGTAGCAGCAATGTCACGCTTCCCGTCGCGTGGATCAAACGACCTGTGGTTTTCCCTCGAGGCTTTCCCTCGAGGCTTTCCCACAGGGCTGTTCCACGTGCCACCGTGGTGTGAGTCGATCCTCGGCGTGAAAGATGAGCCAGTGCAGGGCAAAGAGGTTCCTCTGGAATGCACTGAGACATCTGGGGGACTCTTGGAATGGTGGTACGACCATGGAGTTCCTCTCGCCTTTCCTGTTGAGAGTGCCTCCTCTTGAGATGCGACGGGAACGCCGGGAATTCTTTCCCGTTGAAAGCAGGGAAAGGATCCCTCATCTCGAGCTACGAGGGGGAAACGGGGCTCCTCTGGATGTGGGCGGGACCATCGTGCTTCCTCTCGAGTGGAGACGGGTATGGCGGTGAACTTCGTGAGTTGCAGCAAGGGTGTGAAAGACCCTTTCGAAGTTCCAGAGGTTAGGTGTCATTAGTCTCCAGACGCCTCATCGGAAATAAGCCTCATCTCGCCTGGAAGGGAGAACTTCCTGGATTTTCTCGAGTTGCGGCAGTTGTTCTCGAGTTACGACGGGGACCTCAGGGACCCGCCCTGGTGGCCTCAGGAGACGCCATTCCCCAAGCGAGTTGCTAGGGGGCCTCTCGGGATTCCTCTCCCGTCGATACCGGGGCCAAAAACCTTCTGTGGAGTCAGGGCCGGAACCGAGGATTCCTCTCAGGGGCTGATATGGATCTTTGGGTACATCTGGAGTCTCGCCAGGGAAGACAGGCCTCGTCTCGAGTCGGGGCATGCACGTGCACTTTCCTTCCAGGCTGTAGCAGCAATGTCACGCTTCCCGTCGCATGGATCAAAGGATCTGTGGTTTTCCGTCGAGGCTTTCCCTCGAGGCTTTCCCACAGGGCTGTCCCACGTGCCACCGTGGTGTGAGTGGATCCTCGGCGTGAAAGATGAGCCAGTGCAGGGCAAAGAGGTTCCTCTGGAATGGACTGAGACATCTGGGGGACTCTTGGAATGGTGGTACGACCATGGAGTTCCTCTCGCCTTTCCTGTTGAGAGTGCCTCCTCTTGAGATGCGACGGGAACACCGGGAATTCTTTCCCGTTGAAAGCAGGGAAAGGATCCCTCATCTCGAGCTACGAGGGGGAAACGGGGCTCCTCTGGATGTGGGCGGGACCATCGTGCTTCCTCTCGAGTGGACACGGGTATGGCGGTGAACTTTTTGAGTTGCAGCAAGGGTGTGAAAGACCCTTTCGAAGTTCCAGAGGTTAGGTGTCTTTAGTCTCCAGACGCCTCATCGGAAATAGGCCTCATCTCGCCTGGAAGGGAGAACTTCCTGGATTTTCTCGAGTTGCGGCAGGTGTTCTCGAGTTACGACGGGGACCTCAGGTACTCGCCCTGGTGGCCTCAGGAGACGCCAGTCCCCAAGCGAGTTGCTAGGGGGCCTCTCGGGATTCCTCTCCCGTCGATACCGGGGCCAAAAACCTTGTGTGGAGTCAGTGCCGGAACCGAGGATTCCTCTCAGGGGCTGATATGGATCTTTGGGTACATCTGGAGTCTCGCCAGGGGAGACAGTCCTCGTCTCGAGTCGGGTCATGCACGTGCACTTTCCTTCCAGGCTGTAGCAGCAATGTCACGCTTCCCGTCGCATGGATCAAAGGATCTGTGGTTTTCCCTCGAGGCTTTCCCTCGAGGCTTTCCCACAGGGCTATCCCACGTGCCACCGTGGTGTGAGTGGATCCTCGGCGTGAAAGATGAACCAGTGCAGGGCAAAGAGGTTCCTCTGGAATGGACTGAGACATCTGGGGGACTCTTGGAATGGTGGTACGACCATGGAGTTCCTCTCGCCTTTCCTGTTGAGAGTGCCTCCTCTTGAGATGCGACGGGAACGCCGGGAATTCTTTCCCGTTGAAAGCAGGGAAAGGATCCCTCATCTCGAGCTACGAGGGGGAAACGGGGCTCCTCTGGATGTGGGCGGGACCATCGTGCTTCCTCTCGAGTGGACACGGGTATGGCGGTGAACTTCTTGAGTTGCAGCAAGGGTGTGAAAGACCCTTTCGAAGTTCCAGAGGTTAGGTGTCATTAGTCTCCAGACGCCTCATCGGAAATAGGCCTCATCTCGCCTGGAAGGGAGAATTTCCTGGATTTTCTCGAGTTGCGGCAGGTGTTCTCGAGTTACGACGGGGACCTCAGGGACCCGCCCTGGTGGCCTCAGGAGACGCCAGTCCCCATGCGAGTTGCTAGGGGGCCTCTCGGGATTCCTCTCCCGTCGATACCGTGGCCAAAAACCTTGTGTGGAGTCAGGGCCGGAACCGAGGATTCCTCTCAGGGTCTGATATGGATCTTTGGGTACATCTGGAGTCTCGCCAGGGGTGACAGGCCTCGTCTCGAGTCGGGGCATGCACGTGCACTTTCCTTCCAGGCTGTAGCAGCAATGTCACGCTTCCCGTCGCGTGGATCAAAGGATCTGTGGTTTTCCCTCGAGGCTTTCCCTCGAGGCTTTCCCACAGGGCTGTCCCACGTGCCACCGTGGTGTGAGTCGATCCTCGGCGTGAAAGATGAGCCAGTGCAGGGCAAAGAGGTTCCTCTGGAATGGACTGAGACATCTGGGGGACTCTTGGAATGGTGGTACGACCATGGAGTTCCTCTCGCCTTTCCTGTTGAGAGTGCCTCCTCTTGAGATGCGACGGGAACGCCGGGAATTCTTTCCCGTTGAAAGCAGGGAAAGGATCCCTCATCTCGAGCTACGAGGGGGAAACGGGGCTCCTCTGGATGTGGGCGGGACCATCGTGCTTCCTCTCGAGTGGAGACGGGTATGGCGGTGAACTTCTTGAGTTGCAGCAAGGGTGTGAAAGACCCTTTCGAAGTTCCAGAGTTTAGGTGTCATTAGTCTCCAGACGCCTCATCGGAAATAGGCCTCATCTCGCCTGGAAGGGAGAACTTCCTGGATATTCTCGAGTTGCGGCAGGTGTTCTCGAGTTACGACTGGGACCTCAGGGACCCGCCCTGGTGGCCTTAGGAGAGGGCAGTCCCCATGCGAGTTGCTAGTAGGCCTCTCGGGATTACTCTCCCGTCGATACCGGGGCCAAAAACATTTGGTGGAGTCAGGGCCGGAACCGAGGTTTCCTCTCAGGGGCTGACATGGATCTTTGAGTACTTCTGGAGTCTCCCCAGGGGAGTCAGGCCTCGTCTCGAGTGGGGGCATGCACATGCACTTTCCTTCCAGGCTGTAACAGCAATGTCACGCTTCCCGTCGCGTGGATCAAAGGATCTGTGGTTTTCCCTCGAGGCTTTCCCTTGAGGCTTTCCCACAGGGCTGTCCCACGTGCCACCATGGTGTGAGTCGATCCTCGGCGTGAAAGATGAGCCAGTGCAGGGCAAAGAGGTTCCTCTGGAATGGACTGAGACATCTGGGGGACTCGTGGAATGGTGGTACGACCATGGAGTTCCTCTTGCCTTTCCTGTTGAGAGTGCCTCCTCTTGAGATTCGACGGGAACGCCGGGAATTCTTTCCCGTTGAAAGCATGGAAAGGTTCCCTCATCTCGAGCTACGAGGGGGAAACGGTGCTCCTCTGGATGTGGGCGGGACCATCGTGCTTCCTCTCGAGTGGACACGGGTATGGCGGTGAACTTCTTGAGTTGCAGCAAGGGTGTGAAAGACCCTTTCGAAGTTCCAGAGGTTAGGTGTCATTAGTCTCCAGACGCCTCATCGGAAATAGGCCTCATCTCGCCTGAAAGGGAGAACTTCCTGGATTTCTCGAGTTGCGGCAGGTGTTCTCGAGTTACGACGGGGACCTCAGGGTCCCGCCCTGGTGGCCTCAGGAGAGGCCAGTCCCCATGCGAGTTGCTAGGGGACCTCTCGGGATTACTCTTCCGTCGATACCGGGGCCAAAACCCTTTGGTGGAGTCAGGGCCGGAACCGAGGATTCCTCTCCGGGGCTGACATGGATCTTTGGGTACTTCTGGAGTCTCCCCAGGGGAGTCAGGCCTCGTCTCGAGTGGGGGCATGCACGTGCGCTTTCCTTCCAGGCTGTAGCAGCAATGTCACGCTTCCCGTCGCGTGGATCAAACGACCTGTGGTTTTCCCTCGAGGCTTTCCCTCGAGGCTTTCACACAGGGCTGTCCCACGTGCCACCGTGGTGTGAGTCGATCCTCGGCGTGAAAGATGAGCCAGTGCAGGGCAAAGAGGTTCCTCTGGAATGCACTGAGACATCTGGGGGACTCTTGGAATGGTGGTACGACCATGGAGTTCCTCTCGCCTTTCCTGTTGAGAGTGCCTGCTCTTGAGATGCGACGGGAACGCCGGGAATTCTTTCCCGTTGAAAGCAGGGAAAGGATCCCTCATCTCGAGCTACGAGGGGGAAACGGTGCTCCTCTGGATGTGGGCGGGACCATCCTGCTTCCTCTTGAGTGGACACGGGTATGGCGGTGAACTTCTTGAGTTGCAGCAAGGGTGTGAAAGACCCTTTCGAAGTTCCAGAGTTTAGGTGTCATTAGTCTCCAGACGCCTCATCGGAAATAGGCCTCATCTCGCCTGGAAGGGAGAACTTCCTGGATTTCTCGAGTTGCGGCAGGTGTTCTCGACTTACGACGGGGACCTCAGGGACCCGCCCTGGTGGCCTCAGGAGAGGCCTGTCCCCATGCGAGTTGCTAGGGGGCATCTCGGGATTACTCTTCCGTCGATACCGGGGCCAAAACCCTTTGGTGGAGTCAGGGCCGGAACAGAGGATTCCTATCAGGGGCTGATATGGATCTTTGGGTACATCTGGAGTCTCGCCAGGGGAGACAGGCCTCGTCTCGAGTCGGGGCATGCACGTGCACTTTCCTTCCAGGCTGTAGCAGCAATGTCACGCTTCCCGTCGCGTGGATCAAAGGATCTGTGGTTTTCCCTCGAGGCTTTCCCTCGAGGCTTTCCCACAGGGCTGTCCCACGTGCCACCGTGGTGTGAGTCGATCCTCGGCGTGAAAGATGAGCCAGTGCAGGGCAAAGAGGTTCCTCTGGAATGGACTGAGACATCTGGGGGACTCTTGGAATGGTGGTACGACCATGGAGTTCCTCTCGCCTTTCCTGTTGAGAGTGCCTCCTCTTGAGATGCGACGGGAACGCCGGGAATTCTTTCCCGTTGAAAGCAGGGAAAGGATCCCTCATCTCGAGCTACGAGGGGGAAACGGTGCTCCTCTGGATGTGGGCGGGACCATCCTACTTCCTCTTGAGTGGACACGGGTATGGCGGTGAACTTCTTGAGTTGCAGCAAGGGTGTGAAAGACCCTTTCGAAGTTCGAGAGGTTAGGTGTCATTAGTCTCCAGACGCCTCATTGGAAATAGGCCTCATCTCGCCTGGAAGGGAGAATTTCCTGGATTTTCTCGAGTTGCGGCAGGTGTTCTCGAGTTACGACGGGGACCTCAGGGACCCGCCCTGGTGGCCTCAGTAGACGCCAGTCCCCATGTGAGTTGCTAGGGGGCCTCTCGGGATTCCTCTCCCGTCGATACCGGGGCCAAAAACCTTGTGTGGAGTCAGGGCCGGAACCGAGGATTCCTCTCAGGGGCTGATATGGATCTTTGGGTACATCTGGAGTCTCGCCAGGGGAGACAGGCCTCGTCTCGAGTCGGGGCATGCACGTGCACTTTCCTTCCAGGCTGTAGCAGCAATGTCACGCTTCCCGTCGCGTGGATCAAAGGATCTGTGGTTTTCCCTCGAGGCTTTCCCTCGAGGCTTTCCCACAGGGCTGTCCCACGTGCCACCGTGGTGTGAGTCGATCCTCGGCGTGAAAGATGAGCCAGTGCAGGGCAAAGAGGTTCCTCTGGAATGGACTGAGACATCTGGGGGACTCTTGGAATGGTGGTACGACCATGGAGTTCCTCTCGCCTTTCCTGTTGAGAGTGCCTCCTCTTGAGATGCGACGGGAACGCCGGGAATTCTTTCCCGTTGAAAGCAGGGAAAGGATCCCTCATCTCGAGCTACGAGGGGGAAACGGGGCTCCTCTGGATGTGGGCGGGACCATCGTGCTTCCTCTCGAGTGGAGACGGGTATGGCGGTGAACTTCTTGAGTTGCAGCAAGGGTGTGAAAGACCCTTTCGAAGTTCCAGAGTTTAGGTGTCATTAGTCTCCAGACGCCTCATCGGAAATAGGCCTCATCTCGCCTGGAAGGGAGAACTTCCTGGATCTTCTCGAGTTGCGGCAGGTGTTCTCGAGTTACGACGGGGACCTCAGGGACCCGCCCTGGTGACTTCAGGAGAGGCCAGTCCCCATGCGAGTTGCTAGGGGGCCTCTCGGGATTCCTCTCCCGTCGATACCGGGGCCAAAAACATTTGGTGGAGTCAGGGCCCGAACCGAGGATTCCTCTCAGGTGCTGACATGGATCTTTGGGTACTTCTGGAGTCTCCCCAGGGGAGTCAGGCCTCGTCTCGAGTGGGGGCATGCACGTGCGCTTTCCTTCCAGGCTGTAGCAGCAATGTCACGCTTCCCGTGGCGTGGATCAAAGGATCTGTGGTTTTCCCTCGAGGCTTTCCCTCGAGGCTTTCCCACAGGGCTGTCCCACGTGCCACCGTGGTGTGATTCGATCCTCGGCGTGAAAGATGTGCCAGTGCAGGGCAAAGAGGTTCCTTTGGAATGGACTGAGACATCTGGGGGACTCTTGGAATGGTGGTACGTCCATGGAGTTCCTCTAGCCTTTCCTGTTGAGAGTGCCTGCTCTTGAGATGCGACGGGAACGCCGGGAATTCTTTCCCGTTGAAAGCAGGGAAAGGATCCCTCATCTCGAGCTACGAGGGGGAAACGGTGCTCCTCTGGATGTGGGCGGGACCATCGTGCTTCCTCTTGAGTGGACATGGGTATGGCGGTGAACTTCTTGAGTTGCAGCAAGGGTGTGAAAGACTCTTTCGAAGTTCCAGAGGTTAGGTGTCATTAGTCTCCAGACGCCTCATCAGAAATAGGCCTCATCTCGCCTGGAAGGGAGAACTTCCTGGATTTTCTCGAGTTGCGGCAGGTGTTCTCGAGTTACGACGGGGACCTCAGGGACCCGCCCTGGTGGCCTCAGGAGACGCCAGTCCCCATGCGAGTTGCTAGGGGGCCTCTCGGGATTCCTCTCCCGTCGATACCGGGGCCAAAAACCTTGTGTGGAGTCAGGGCCGGAACCGAGGATTCCTCTCAGGGGCTGATATGGATCTTTGGGTACATCTGGAGTCTCGCCAGGGGAGTCAGGCCTCGTCTCGAGTCGGGGCATGCACGTGCACTTTCCTTCCAGGCTGTAGCAGCAATGTCACGCTTCCCGTCGCGTGGATCAAAGGATCTGTGGTTTTCCCTCGAGGCTTTCCCTTGAGGCTTTCCCACAGGGCTGTCCCACGTGCCACCGTGGTGTGAGTCGATCCTCGGCGTGAAAGATGAGCCAGTGCAGGGCAAAGAGGTTCCTCTGGAATGGACTGAGACATCTGGGGGACTCTTGGAATAGTGGTACGACCATGGAGTTCCTCTCGCCTTTCCTGTTGAGAGTGCCTCCGCTTGAGATGCGACGGGAACGCCGGGAATTCTTTCCCGTTGAAAGCAGGGAAAGGATCCCTCATCTCGAGCTACGAGGGGGAAACGGGGCTCCTCTGGATGTGGGCGGGACCATCGTGCTTCCTCTCGAGTGGAGACGGGTATGGCGGTGAACTTCTTGAGTCGCAGCAAGGGTGTGAAAGACCCTTTCGAAGTTCCAGAGGTTAGGTGTCATTAGTCTCCAGACGCCTCATCGGAAATAGGCCTCATCTCGCCTGGAAGGGAGAACTTCCTGGATTTTCTCGAGTTGCGGCAGGTGTTCTCGAGTTACGACGGGGACCTCAGGGACCCGCCCTGGTGGCCTCAGGAGACGCCAGTCCCCATGCGAGTTGCTAGGGGGCCTCTCGGGATTCCTCTCCCGTCGATACCGGGGCCAAAAACCTTGTGTGGAGTCAGGGCCGGAACCGAGGATTCCTCTCAGGGGCTGATATGGATCTTTGGGTACATCTGGAGTCTCGCCAGGGGAGACAGGCCTCGTCTCGAGTCGGGGCATGCACGTGCACTTTCCTTCCAGGCTGTAGCAGCAATGTCACGCTTCCCGTCGCGTGGATCAAAGGATCTGTCTTTTTCCCTCGAGGCTTTCCCTTGAGGCTTTCCCACAGGGCTGTCCCACGTGCCACCGTGGTGTGAGTCGATCCTCGGCGTGAAAGATGAGCCAGTGCAGGGCAAAGAGGTTCCTCTGGAATTGACTGAGACATCTGGGGGACTCTTGGAATAGTGGTACGACCATGGAGTTCCTCTCGCCTTTCCTGTTGAGAGTGCCTCCTCTTGAGATGCGACGGGAACGCCGGGAATTCTTTCCCGTTGAAAGCAGGGAAAGGATCCCTCATCTCGAGCTACGAGGGGGAAACGGGGCTCCTCTGGATGTGGGCGGGACCATCGTGCTTCCTCTGGAGTGGAGACGGGTATGGCGGTGAACTTCTTGAGTCGCAGCAAGGGTGTGAAAGACCCTTTCGAAGTTCCAGAGGTTAGGTGTCATTAGTCTCCAGACGCCTCATCGGAAATAGGCCTCATCTCGCCTGGAAGGGAGAACTTCCTGGATTTTCTCGAGTTGCGGCAGGTGTTCTCGAGTTACGACGGGGACCTCAGGGACCCGCCCTGGTGGCCTCAGGAGAGGCCAGTCCCCATGCGAGTTGCTAGGGGGCCTCTCGGGATTCCTCTCCCGTCGATACCGGGGCCAAAAACCTTGTGTGGAGTCAGGGCCGGAACCGAGGATTCCTCTCAGGGGCTGATATGGATCTTTGGGTACATCTGGAGTCTCGCCAGGGGAGACAGGCCTCGTCTCGAGTCGGGGCGTGCACGTGCACTTTCCTTCCAGGCTGTAGCAGCAATGTCACGCTTCCCGTCGCGTGGATCAAAGGATCTGTGGTTTTCCCTCGAGGCTTTCCCTCGAGGCTTTCCCACAGGGCTGTCCCACGTGCCACCATGGTGTGAGTCGATCCTCGGCGTGATAGATGAGCCAGTGCAGGGCAAAGAGGTTCCTCTGGAATGGACTGAGACATCTGGGGGACTCTTGGAATGGTGGTACGACCATGGAGTTCCTCTCGCCTTTCCTGCTGAGAGTGCCTCCTCTTGAGATGCGACGGGAACGCCGGGAATTCTTTCCCGTTGAAAGCAGGGAAAGGATCCCTCATCTCGAGCTACGAGGGGGAAACGGTGCTCCTCTGGATGTGGGCGGGACCATCGTGCTTCCTCTTGAGTGGACACGGGTATGGCGGTGAACTTCTTGAGTTGCAGCAAGGGTGTGAAAGACCCTTTCGAAGTTCCAGAGTTTAGGTGTCATTAGTCTCCAGACGCCTCATCGGAAATAGGCCTCATCTCGCCTGGAAGGGAGAACTTCCTGGATTTCTCGAGTTGCGGCAGGTGTTCTCGAGTTACGATGGGGACCTCAGGGACCCGCCCTGGTGGCCTCAGGAGAGGCCAGTCCCCATTCGAGTTGCTAGGGGGCCTCTCGGGATTACTCTTCCGTTGATACCGGGGCCAAAACCCTTTGGTGGAGTCAGGGCCGGAACCGAGGATTCCTCTCAGGGGCTGACATCGATCTTTGGGTACTTCTGGAGTCTCCCCAGGGGAGTCAGGCCTCGTCTCGAGTGGGGGCATGCACGTGCGCTTTCCTTCCAGGCTGTAGCAGCAATGTCACGCTTCCCATCGCGTGGATCAAAGGATCTGTGGTTTTCCCTCGAGGCTTTCCCTCGAGGCTTTCCCACAGGGCTGTCCCACGTGCCACCGTGGTGTGAGTCAATCCTCGGCGTGAAAGATGAGCCAGTGCAGGGCAAAGAGGTTCCTCTGGAATGCACTGAGACATCTGGGGGACTCTTGGAATGGTGGTACGACCATGGAGTTCCTCTCGCCTTTCCTGTTGAGAGTGCCTCCTCTTGAGATGCGACGGGAACGCCGGGAATTCTTTCCCGTTGAAAGCAGGGAAAGGATCCCTCATCTCGAGCTACGAGGGGGAAACGGTGCTCCTCTGGATGTGGGCGGGACCATCGTGCTTCCTCTCGAGTGGACACGGGTATGGCGGTGAACTTCTTGAGTCGCAGCAAGGGTGTGAAAGACCCTTTCGAAGTTCCAGAGGTTAGGTGTCATTAGTCTCCAGACGCCTCATCGGAAATAGGCCTCATCTCGCCTGGAAGGAAGAACTTCCTGGATTTTCTCGAGTTGCGGCAGGTGTTCTCGAGTTACGACGGGGACCTCAGGGACCCGCCCTGGTGGCCTCAGGAGAGGCCAGTCCCCATGCGAGTTGCTAGGGGGCCTCTCGGGATTCCTCTCCCGTCGATACCGGGGCCAAAAACCTTTGGTGGAGTCAGGGCCGGAACCGAGGATTCCTCTCATGGGCTGACATGGATCTTTGAGTACTTCTGGAGTCTCCCCAGGGGAGTCAAGCCTCGTCTCGACTGGGGGCATGCACGTGGGCTTTCCTTCCAGGCTGTAGCAGCAATGTCACGCTTCCCGTGGCGTGGATCAAAGGATCTGTGGTTTTCCCTCGAGGCTTTCCATCGAGGCTTTCCCACAGGGCTGTCCCACGTGCCACCATGGTGTCAGTCGATCCTCGGCGTGATAGATGAGAAAGTGCAGGGCAAAGAGGTTCCTCTGGAATGGACTGAGACATCTGGGGGACTCTTGGAATGGTGGTACGACCATGGAGTTCCTCTCGCCTTTCCTGCTGAGAGTGCCTCCTCTTGAGATGCGATGGGAACGCCGGGAATTCTTTCCCGTTGAAAGCAGGGAAAGGATCCCTCATCTCGAGCTACGAGGGGGAAACGGTGCTCCTCTGGATGTGGGCGGGACCATCGTGCTTCCTCTTGAGTGGACACGGGTATGGCGGTGAACTTTTTGAGTTGCAGCAAGGGTGTGAAAGACCCTTTCGAAGTTCCAGAATTTAGGTGTCATTAGTCTCCAGACGCCTCATTGGAAATAGGCCTCATCTCGCCTGGAAGGGAGAACTTCCTGGATTTCTCGAGTTGCGGCAGGTGTTCTCGAGTTACGACGGGGACCACAGGGACCCGCCCTGGTGGCCTCAGGAGAGGCCAGTCCCCATGCGAGTTGCTAGGGGGCTTCTCGGGATTACTCTTCCGTCGATACCGGGGCCAAAACCCTTTGGTGGAGTCAGGGCCGGAACCGAGGATTCCTCTCAGGGGCTGACATGGATCTTTGGGTACTTCTGGAGTCTCCCCAGGGGAGTCAGGCCTCGTCTCGAGTGGGGGCATGCACGTGTGCTTTCCTTCCAGGCTGTAGCAGCAATGTCACGCTTCCCGTCGCGTGGATCAAAGGATCTGTGGTTTTCCATCGAGGCTTTCCCTCGAGGCTTTCCCACAGGGCTGTCACACGTGCCACCGTGGTGTGAGTCGATCCTCGGCGTGAAAGATGAGCCAGTGCAGGGCAAAGAGGTTCCTCTGGAATGCACTGAGACATCTGGGGGACTCTTGGAATGGTGGTACGACCATGGAGTTCCTCTCGCCTTTCCTGTTGAGAGTGCCTCCTCTTGAGATGCGACGGGAACGCCGGGAATTCTTTCCCGTTGAAAGCAGGGAAAGGATCCCTCATCTCGAGCTACGAGGGGGAAACGGTGCTCCTCTGGATGTGGGCGGGACCATCGTGCTTCCTCTCCAGTGGAGACGGGTATGGCGGTGAACTTCTTGAGTTGCAGCAAGGGTGTGGAAGACCCTTTCGAAGTCCCAGAGGTTAGGTGTCATTAGTCTCCAGACGCCTCATTGGAAATAGGCCTCATCTCGCCTGGAAGGGAGAACTTCCTGGATTTTCTCGAGTTGCGGCAGGTGTTCTCGAGTTACGACGGGGACCTCAGGGACCCGCCCTGGTGGCCTCAGGAGAGGCCAGTCCCCATGCGAGTTGTTAGGGGGCCTCTCGGGATTCCTCTCCCGTCGATACCGTGGCCAAAAACCTTGTGTGGCGTCAGGGCCGGAACCGAGGATTCCTCTCAGGGGCTGACATGGATCTTTGTGTACTTCTGGAGTCTCCCCAGGGGAGTCAGGCCTCGTCTCGAGTGGGGGCATGCACGTGCGCTTTCCTTCCAGGCTGTAGCAGCAATGTCACGCTTCCCGTCGCGTGGATCAAAGGATCTGTGGTTTTCCCTCGAAGCTTTCCCTAGAGGCTTTCCCACAGGGCTGTCCCACGTGCCACCGTGGTGTGAGTCGATCCTCGGCGTGAAAGATGAGCCAGTGCAGGGCAAAGAGGTTCCTCTGGAATGGACTGAGACTTCTGGGGGACTCTTGGAATGGTGGTACGACCATGGAGTTCCTCTCGCCTTTCCTGTTGAGAGTGCCTCCTCTTGAGATGCGACGGGAACGCCGGGAATTCTTTCCCGTTGAAAGCAGGGAAAGGATCCCTCATCTCGAGCTACGAGGGGGAAACGGGCCTCCTCTGGATGTGGGCGGGACCATCGTGCTTCCTCTCGAGTGGAGACGGGTATGGCGGTGAACTTCTTGAGTTGCAGCAAGGGTGTGAAAGACCCTTTCGAAGTTCCAGAGGTTAGGTGTCATTAGTCTCCAGACGCCTTATCGGAAATAGGCCTCATCTCGCCTCGAAGGGAGAACTTCCTGGATTTTCTCGAGTTGCGGCAGGTGTTCTCGAGTTACGACGGGGACCTCAGGGACCCGCCCTGGTGGCCTCAGGAGAGGCCAGTCCCCATGCGAGGTGCTAGGGGGCCTCTCGGGATTCCTCTCCCGTCGATACCGGAGCCAAAAACCTTGTGTGAAGTCAGGGCCGGAACCGAGGATTCCTCTCAGGGGCTGACAAGGATCTTTGGGTACTTGTGGAGTCTCCCCATGGGAGTCAGGCCTCGTCTCGAGTGGGGGCATGCACGTGCGCTTTCCTTCCAGGCTGTAGCAGCAATGTCACGCTTCCCGTCACGTGAATCAAAGGATCTGTGGTTTTCCCTCGAGGCTTTCCGTCGAGGCTTTCCCACAGGGCTGTCCCACGTGCCACCGTGGTGTGAGTCGATCTTCGGCGTGAAAGATGAGCCAGTGCAGGGCAAAGAGGTTCCTCTGGAATGGACTGAGACATCTGGGGGACTCTTGGAATGGTGGTACGACCATGGAGTTCCTCTCGCCTTTCCTGTTGAGAGTGCCTCCTCTTGAGATGCGACGGGAACGCCGGGAATTCTTTCCCGTTGAAAGCAGGGAAAGGATCCCTCATCTCGAGCTCCGAAGGGGAAACGGGGCTCCTCTGGATGTGGGCGGGACCATCGTGCTTCCTCTCGAGTGGAGACGGGTATGGCGGTGAACTTCTTGAGTTGCAGCAAGGGTTTGAAAGACCCTTTCGAAGTTCCCGAGGTTAGGTGTCATTAGTCTCCAGACGCCTCATCGGAAATAGGCCTCATCTCGCCTGGAAGGGAGAACTTCCTGGATTTTCTCGAGTTGCGGCAGGTGTTCTCGAGTTACGACGGGGACCTCAGGGACCCGCCCTGGTGGCCTCAGGAGAGGCCAGTCCCCATGCGAGTTGCTATGGGGCCTCTCGGGATTCCTCTCCCGTCGATACCGGGTCCAAAAACCTTGTGTGGAGTCAGGGCCGGAACCGAGGATTCCTCTCAGGTGCTGACATGGATCTTTGGGTATTTCTGGAGTCTCCCCAGGGGAGTCAGGCCTCGTCTCGTGTGGGGGCATGCACTTGCGCTTTCCTTCCAGGCTGTAGCAGCAATGTCACGCTTCCCGTGGCGTGGATCAAAGGATCTGTGGTTTTCCCTTGAGTCTTTCCCTCGAGGCTTTCCCACAGGGCTGTCCCACGTGCCACCGTGGTGTGAGTCGATCCTCGGCGTGAAAGATGAGCCAGTGCAGGGCAAAGAGGTTCCTCTGGAATGGATTGAGACATCTGGGGGACTCTTGGAATGGTGGTACGACCATGGAGTTCCTCTCGCCTTTCCTGTTGAGAGTGCCTCCTCTTGAGATGCGACGGGAACGCCGGGAATTCTTTCCCGTTGAAAGCAGGGAAAGGATCCCTCATCTCGAGCTACGAGGGGGAAACGGGACTCCTCTGGATGTGGGCGGGACCATCGTGCTTCCTCCCGAGTTGAGACGGGTATGTCGGTGAACTTCTTGAGTTGCAGCAAGGGTGTGAAAGACCCTTTCGAAGTTCCAGAAGTTAGGTGTCATTTATCTCCAGACGCCTCATCGGAAATAGGCCTCATCTCGCCTGGAAGGGAGAACTTCCTGGATTTTCTCGAGTTGCGGCAGGTTATCCCGAGTTACGACGGGGACCTCAGGGACCCGCCCTGGTGGCCTCAGGAGAGGCCAGTCCCCATGCGAGTTGCTATGGGGCCTCTCGGGATTCCTCTCCCGTCGATACCGGGGCCTAAAACCTTGTGTGGAGTCAGGGCCGGAACCGAGGATTCCTCTCAGGGGCTGATATGGATCTTTGGGTACTTCTGGAGTCTCGCCAGGGGACACAGGCCTCGTCTCGAGTGGGGGCATGCACGTGCGCTTTCCTTCCAGTCTGTAGCAGCAATGTCACGCTTCCCGTAGCGTGGATCAAAGGGTCTGTTGTTTACCCTCGAGGCTTTCCCTCGAGGCTTTCCCACACGGCTGTCCCACGTGCCACCGTGGTGTGAGTCGATCCTCGGCGTGAAAGATGGGCCACTGCAGGGCAAAGAGTTTCCTCTGGAATGGACTGAGACATCTGGGGGACTCTTGGAATGGTGGTACGACCATGGAGTTCCTCTCGGCTTTCCTGTGGAGAGTGCCTCCTCTTGAGATGCGACGGGATCGCCGGGAATTCTTTCCCGTTGAAAGCAGGGAAAGGATCCCTCATCTCAAGCTCCGAGGGGGAAACGGGGCTCCTCTGGATGTGGGCGGGACCATCGTGCTTCCTCTCGAGTGGAGACGGGTATGGCGGTGAACTTCTTGAGTTGCAGCAAGGGTGTGAAAGACCCTTTCGAAGTTCCAGAGGTTAGGTGTCATTAGTCTCCAGACGCCTCATCGGAAATAGGCCTCATCTCGCCTGGAAGGGAGAACTTCCTGGATTTTCTCGAGTTGCGGCAGGTGTTCTCGAGTTACGACGGGGACCTCAGGCACCCGCCCTGGTGGCCTCAGGAGAGGCCAGTCCCCATGCGAGTTGCTAGGGGGCCTCTCGGGATTCCTCTCCCGTCGATACCGGGCCCAAAAACATTTTTTGGAGTCAGGGCCGGAACCGAGGATTCCTCTTAGGGGCTGACATGGATCTTTGGGTACTTCTGGAGTGTCCCCAAGGGAGTCAGGCCTCGTCTCGAGTCGGGGCATGCACGTGCGCTTTCCTTCCAGGCTGTAGCAGCAATGTCACGCTTCCCGTCGCATGGATCAAAGGATCTGTGGTTTTCCCTCGAGGCTTTCCCTCGAGGCTTTCCCACAGGGCTGTCCCACGTGCCACCGTGGTGCGAGTCGATCCTCGGCATTAAAGATGAGCCAGTGCAGGGCAAAGAGGTTCCTCTGGAATGGACTGAGACATCTGGGGGACTCTTGGAATGGTGGTACGACCATGGAGTTCCTCTCGCCTTTCCTGTTGAGAGTGCTTCCTCTTGAGATGCGACGGGAACGCCGGGAATTCTTTCCCGTTGAAAGCAGGGAAAGGATCCCTCATCTCGAGCTTCGAGGGGGAAACGGGGCTCCTCTGGATGTTGGCGGGTCCATCGTGCTTCCTCTCGAGTGGAGACGGGTATGGCGGTGAACTTCTTGAGTTGCAGCAAGGGTGTGAAAGACCCTTTCGAAGTTCCAGAGGTTAGGTGTCATTAGTCTCCAGACGCCTCATCGGAAATAGGCCTCATCTCGCCTGGAAGGGAGAACTTCCTGGATTTTCTCGAGTTGCGGCAGGTGTTCTCGAGTTACGACGGGGACCTCAGGGACCCGCCCTGGTGGCCTCAGGAGAGGCCAGTCCCCATGCGAGTTGCTAGGGGGCCACTCGGGATTCCTCTCCCGTCGATACCGGGGCCAAAAACCTTGTGTGGAGTCAGGGCCGGAACCGAGGATTCCTCTCAGGGGCTGATATGGATCTTTGGGTACTTCTGGAGTCTCCCCAGGGGAGTCAGGCCTCGTCTCGAGTGGGGGCATGCACGTGCGCTTTCCTTCCAGGCTGTAGCAGCAATGTCACGCTTCCCGTCGCGTGGATCAAAGGATCTGTGGTTTTCCCTCAAGGCTTTCCCTCGAGGCTTTCCCACAGGGCTGTCCCACGTGCCACCGTGGTGTGAGTCGATCCTCGGCGTGAAAGATGAGCCAGTGCAGGGCAAAGAGGTTCCTCTGGAATGGACTGAGACATCTGGGAGACTCTTGGAATGGTGGTACCACCATGGAGTTCCTCTCGCCTTTCCTGTTGAGAGTGCCTCCTCTTGAGATGCGACGGGAATGTCGGGAATTCTTTCCCGTTGAAAGCAGGGAAAGGATCCCTCATCTGGAGCTACGAGGGGGAAACGGGGCTCCTCTGGATGTGGGCGGGACCATCGTGCTTCCTCTCGAGTGGAGACGGGTATGGCGGTGAACTTCTTTAGTTGCAGCAAGGGTGTGAAATACCCTTTCGAAGTTCCAGAGGTTAGGTGTCATTAGTCTCCAAACGCCTCATCGGAAATAGGATTCTTCTCGCCTGGAATGGAGAACTTCCTGGATTTTCTCGAGTTGGGACAGGTGTTCTCGAGTTACGACGGGGACCTCAGGGACCCGCCCTGGTGGCCTCAGGAGAGGCCAGTCCCCATGCGAATTGCTAGGGGGCCTCTCGGGATTCCTCTCCCGTCGATACCGGGGCCAAAAACCTTGTGTGGAGTCAGGGCCGGAACCGAGGATTCCTCTCAGGGGCTGACATGGATCTTTGGGTACTTCTGGAGTCTCCCCAGGGTAGTCAGGCCTCATCTCGAGTGGGGGCATGCACGTGCGCTTTCCTTTCAGGCTATAGCAGCAATGTCATACTTCCCGTCGCCTGGATCAAAGGATCTGTGGTTTTCCCTCGAGGCTTTCCCTTGAGGCTTTCCCACAGGGCTGTCCCACGTGCCACCGTGGTGTGAGTCGATCCTCGGCGTGAAAGATGAGCCAGTGCAGGGCAAAGAGGTTCCTCTGGAATGGACTGAGACTTCTGGGGGACTCTTGGAATGGTGGTACGACCATGGAGTTCCTCTCGCCTTTCCTGTTGAGAGTGCCTCCTCTTGAGATGCGACGGGAACGCCGGGAATTCTTTCCCGTTGAAAGCAGGGAAAGGATCCCTCATCTCGAGCTACGAGGGTGAAACGGGGCTCCTCTGGATGTGGGCGGGACCATCGTGCTTCCTCTCGAGGGGAGACGGGTATGGCGGTGAACTTCTTGAGTTGCAGCAAGGGTGTGAAAGACTCTTTCGAAGTTCCAGAGGTTAGGTGTCATTAGTCTCCAGACGCCTCATCGGAAATAGGCCTCATCTCGCCTGGAAGGGAGAACTTCCTGGATTTTCTCGAGTTGCGGCAGGTGTTCTCGAGTTACGACGGGGACCTCAGGGACCCGCCCTGGTGGCCTCAGGAGAGGCCAGTCCCCATGCGAGTTGCTAGGGGGCCTCTCGGGATTCCTCTCCCGTCGATACCGGGGCCAAAAACATTGTGTGGAGTCAGGGCCGGAATCGAGGATTCCTCTCAGGGGCTGACATGGATCTTTGGGTACTTGTGGAGTCTCCCCAGGGGAGTCAGGCCTCGTCTCGAGTGGGGGCATGCACGTGCGCTTTCCTTCCAGGCTGTAGCAGGAATGTCACGCTTCCCGTCGCGTGGATCAAAGGATCTGTGGTTTTCCCTCGAGGCTTTCCCTCGAGGCTTTCCCACAGGGCTGTCCCATGTGCCACCGTGGTGTGAATCGATCCTCGGCGTGATAGATGAGCCAGTGCAGGGCAAAGAGGTTCCTCTGGAATGGACTGAGACATCTGGGGGACTCTTGGAATTGTGGTACGACCTTGGAGTTCCTCTCGCCTTTCCTGTTGAGAGTGCCTCCTCTTGAGATGCGACGGGAACGCCGGGAATTCTTTCCCGTTGAAAGCAGGGAAAGGATCCCTCATCTCGAGCTACGAGGGGGAAACGGGGCTCCTCTGGATGTGGGCGGGACCATCGTGCTTCCTCTCGAGTGGAGACGGGTATGGCAAAGAACTTATTGAGTTGCAGCAAGGGAGTGAAAGACCCTTTCGAAGTTCCAGAGGTTAGGTGTCATTAGTCTCCAGACGCCTCATCGGAAATAGGCCTCATCTCGCCTGGAAGGGAGAACTTCCTGGATTTTCTCGAGTTGCGGCAGGTGTTCTCGAGTTATGACGGGGACCTCAAGGACCAGCCCTGGTGGCCTCAGGAGAGGCCAATCCCCATGCGAGTTGCTAGGGGGACTCTGGGATTCCTCTCCCGTCGATACCGGGTCCAAAAACCTTGTGTGGAGTCAGGGCCGGAACCGAGGATTCCTCTCAGGGGCTGACATGGATCTTTGGGTACTTCTGGAGTCTCCCCAGGGGAGTCAGGCCTCGTCTCGAGTGGGGGCATGGACGTGCGCTTTCCTTCCAGGCTGTAGCAGCAATGTCACGCTTCCCGTCGCGTGGATCAAAGGATCTGTGGTTTTCTCTCGAGGCTTTCCCTCGAGGCTTTCCCACAGGGCTGTCCCACTTGCCACCGTGGTGTGAGTCGATCCTCGGCGTGAAAGATGAGCCAGTGCAGGGCAAAGAGGTTCCTCTGGAATGGACTGAGACATCTGAGGGACTCTTCGAATGGTGGTACGACCATGGAGTTCCTCTCGCCTTTCCTGTTGAGAGTGCCTCCTCTTGAGATGCGACGGGAATGCCGGGAATTCTTTCCCGTTGAAAGCAGGGAAAGGATCCCTCATCTCGAGCTACCAGGGGGAAACGGGGCTCCTCTGGATGTGGGCGGGACCATCGTGCTTCCTCTCGAGTGGAGACGGGTATGGCGGTGAACTTCTTGAGTTGCAGCAAGGGTGTGAAAGACCCGTTCGAAGTTCCAGAGGTTAGGTGTCATTAGTCTCCAGACGCCTCATCGGAAATAGGCCTCATCTCGCCTGGAAGGGAGAACTTCCTGGATTTTCTCGAGTTGCGGCAGGTGTTCTCGAGTTACGACGGGGACCTCAGGGACCCGCCCTGGTGGCCTCAGGAGAGGCCAGTCCCCATGCCAGTTGCTAGGGGGCCTCTCGGGATTCCTCTCCCGTCGATACCGGGGCAAAAACCTTGTGTGGAGTCAGGGCCGGAACCGAGGATTCCTCTCAGGGGCTGACATGGATCTTTGGGTACTTCTGGAGTTTCCCCAGGGGAGTCAGGCCTCGTCTCGAGTGGGGGCATGCACGTGTGCTTTCCTTCCAGGCTGTAGCAGCAATGTCACGCTTCCCGTCGCGTGGATCAAAGGATCTGTGGTTTTCCCTCGAGGCTTTCCCTCGAGGCTTTCCCACAGGGCTGTCCCACGTGCCACCGTGGTGTGAGTCGATCCTCGGCGTGAAAGATGAGCCAGTGCAGGGCAAAGAGATTCCTCTGGAATGGACTGAGATATCTGGGGGACTCTTGGAATGGTGGTACGACCATGGAGTTCCTCTCGCCTTTCCTGTTGAGAGTGCCTCCTCTTGAGATGCGACTGGAATGCCGGGAATTCTTTCCCGTTGAAAGCAGGGAAAGGATCCCTCATCTCAAGCTAAGAGGGGGAAACGGGGCTCCTCTGGATGTGGGCGGGACCATCGTGCTTCCTCTCGTGTGGAGACGGGTATGGCGGTAAACTTCTTGAGTTGCTGCAAGGGTGTGAAAGACCCTTTCGAAGTTCCAGAGGTTAGGTGTCATTAGTCTCCAGACGCCTCATCGGAAATAGGCCTCATCTCGCCTGGAAGGGAGAACTTCCTGGATTTTCTCGAGTTGCGGCAGGTGTTCTCGAGTTACGACGGGGACCTCAGGGACCCGCCCTGGTGGCCTCAGGAGAGGCCAGTCCCCATGCGAGTTGCTAGGGGGCCTCTCGGGATTCCTCTCCCGTCGATACCGGGGCCAAAATCCTTGTGTGGAGTCAGGGCCGGAACCGAGGATTCCTCTCAGGGGCTGACATGGATCTTTGGGTACTTCTAGAGTCTCCCCAGGAGAGTCAGGCCTCGTCTCGAGAGGGGGCATGCATGTGCGCTTTCCTTTCAGGCTGTAGCAGCAATGTCACGCTTCCCGTCGCGTGGATCAAATGATCTGTGGTTTTCCCTCGAGGCTTTCCCTCGAGGCTTTCCCACAGGGCTGTCCCACGTGCCACCGTGGTGTGAGTCGATCCTCGGCGTGAAAGGTGAGCCAGTGCAGGGCAAAGGGGTTCCTCTGGAATGGACTGAGACATCTGGGGGACTCTTGGAATGGTGGTACGACCATGGAGTTCCTCTCGCCTTTCCTGTTGAGAGTGCCTCCTCTTGAGATGCGACGGGAACGCCGGGAATTCTTTCCCGTTGAAAGCAGGGAAAGGATCCCTCATCTCGAGCTCCGAGGGGGAAACGGGGCTCCTCTGGATGTGGGCGGGACCATCGTGCTTCCTCCCGAGTGGACACGGGTATGGCGGTGAACTTCTTGAGTTGCAGCAAGGGTGTGAAAGACCCTTTCTAAGTTCCAGAGGTTAGGTGTCATTAGTCTCCAGACGCCTCATCGGAAATAGGCCTCATCTCGCCTGGAAGGGAGAACTTCCTGGATTTTCTCGAGTTGCGGCAGGTGTTCTCGAGTTACGACGGGGACCTCAGGGACCCGCCCTGGTGGCCTCAGGAGAGGCCAGTCCCCATGCGAGTTGCTAGGGGGCCTCTCGGGATTCCTCTCCCGTCGATACCGGGGCCAAAAGCCTTGTGTGGAGTCAGGGCCGGAACCGAGCATTCCACTCAGGGGTTACATGGATCTTTGGGTACTTCTGGAGTCTCCCCAGGGGAGTCAGGCCTCGTCTCGAGTGGGGGCATGCACGTGCGCTTTCCTTCCAGGCTTTAGCAGCAATGTCACGCTTCGCATCGCGAGGTTTAAAGGATCTGTGGTTTTCCCTCGAGGCTTTCCCTCGAGGCTTTCCCACAGGGCTGTCCCACGTGCCACCGTGGTGTGAGTCGATCCTCGGCGTGAAAGATGAGCCAGTGCAG
This sequence comes from Capricornis sumatraensis, assembly GCF_032405125.1. Lineage (NCBI taxonomy): Eukaryota > Metazoa > Chordata > Mammalia > Artiodactyla > Bovidae > Capricornis > Capricornis sumatraensis. The sequence goes on from NW_027184612.1 coordinate 8,162,196, forward strand.
GGCAAAGAGGTTCCTCTGGAATGGACTGAGACATCTGGGGGACTCTTGGAATGGTGGTACGACCATGGAGTTCCTCTCGCCTTTCCTGTTGAGAGTGCCTCCTCTTGAGATGCGACGGGAATGCCGGGAATTCTTTCCCGTTGAAAGCAGGGAAAGGATCCCTCATCTCAAGCTACGAGGGGGAAACGTGGCTCCTCTGTATGTGGGCGGGACCATCGTGCTTTCTCTCGTGTGGAGACGGGTATGGCGGTAAACTTCTTGAGTTGCAGCAAGGGTGTGAAAGACCCTTTCGAAGTTCCAGAGGTTAGGTGTCATTAGTCTCCAGACGCCTCATCAGAAATAGGCCTCATCTCGCCTGGAAGGGAGAACTTCCTGGATTTTCTCGAGTTGCGGCAGGTGTTCTCGAGTTACGACGGGGACTTCAGGGACCCGCCCTGGTGGCCTCAGGAGAGGCCAGTCCCCATGCGTGTTGCTAGGGGCCTCTCGGGATTCCTCTCCCGTCGATACCGGGGCCAAAAACCTTGTGTGGAGTCACGGCAGGAACCGAGGATTCCTCTCAGGGGCTGACATGGATCTTTGGGTACTTCTGGAGTCTCCCCAGGGGAGTCAGGCCTCGTCTCGAGTGGGGGCATGCACGTGTGCTTTCCTTCCAGGCTGTAGCAGCAATGTCACGCTTCCCGTCGCGTGGATCAAAGGATCTGTGGTTTTCCCTCGAGGCTTTCCCTCGAGGCTTTCCCACAGGGCTGTCCCACGTGCCACCGTGGTGTGAGTCGATCCTCGGCGTGAAAGATGAGCCAGTGCAGGGCAAAGAGGTTCCTCTGGAATGGACTGAGACATCTGGGGGACTCTTGGAATGGTGGTACGACCATGGAGTTCCTCTCGCCTTTCCTGTTGAGAGTGCCTCCTCTTGAGATGCGACGGGAACGCCGGGAATTCTTTCCCGTTGAAAGCAGGGAAAGGATCCCTCATCTCGAGCTACGAGGGGGAAACGGGGCTCCTCGAGATGTGGGCGGGACCATCGTGCTTCCTCTCAAGTGGACACGGGTATGTCGGTGAACTTCTTGAGTTGCAGCAAGGGTGTGAAAGACCCTTTCGAAGTTCCAGAGGTTAGGTGTCATTAGTCTCCAGACGCCTCATCGGAAATAGGCCTCATCTCGCCTGGAAGGGAGAACTTCCTGGATTTTCTCGAGGTGCGGCAGGTGTTTTCGAGTTACGACGGGTACCACAGGGACCCGCCCTGATGGCCTCAGGAGAGGCCAGTCCCCATGCGAGTTGCTAGGGGGCCTCTCGGGATTCCTCTCCCGTCGATACCGGGGCCAAAATCCTTGTGTGGAGTCAGGGCCAGAACCGAGGATTCCTCTCAGGGGCTGACATGGATCTTTGGGTACTTCTGGAGTCTCCCCAGGGGAGTCAGGCCTCGTCTCGAGTGGGGGCATGCACGTGCGCTTTCCTTCCAGGCTGTAGCAGCAATGTCACGCTTCCCGTCGCGTGGATCAAAGGATCTGTGGTTTTCCCTCGAGGCTTTCCCTCGAGGCTTTCCCACAGGGCTGTCCCACGTGCCACCGTGGTGTGAGTCGATCCTCGGCGTGAAAGATGAGCCAGTGCAGGGCAAAGAGGTTCCTCTGGAATGGACTGAGACATCTGGGGGACTCTTGGAATGGTGGTACGACCATGGAGTTCCTCTCGCCTTTCCTGTTGAGAGTGACTCCTCTTGAGTTGTGACGGGAACGCCGGGAATTCTTTCCCGTTGAAAGCAGGGAAAGGATCCCTCATCTCGAGCTACGAGGGGGAAACGGGGCTCCTCGGGATGTGGGCGGGACCATCGTGCTTCCTCTCGAGTGGACACGGGTATGTCGGTGAACTTCTTGAGTTGCAGCAAGGGTGTGAAAGACCCTTTCGAAGTTCCAGAGGTTAGGTGTCATTAGTCTCCAGACGCCTCATCGGAAATAGGCCTCATCTAGCCTGGAAGGGAGAACTTCCTGGATTTTCTCGAGGTGCGGCAGGTGTTCTCGAGTTACGACGGGTACCACAGGGACCCGCCCTGATGGCCTCAGGAGAGGCCAGTCCCCATGCGAGTTGCTAGGGGGCCTCCCGGGATTCCTCTCCAGTCGATACCGGGGCCAAAAACCTTGTGTGGAGTCAGGGCCAGAACCGAGGATTCCTCTCAGGGGCTGACATGGATCTTTGGGTACTTCTAGAGTCTCCCCAGGGGAGTCAGGCCTCGTCTCGAGTGGGGGCATGCACGTGCGCTTTCCTTCCAGGCTGTAGCAGCAATGTCACGCTTCCCGTCGCGTGGATTAAATGATCTGTGGTTTTCCCTCGAGGCTTTCCCTCGAGGCTTTCCCACAGGGCTGTCCCATGTGCCACCGTGGTGTGAGTCGATCCTCGGAGTGAAAGATGAGCCAGTGCAGGGCAAAGAGGTTCCTCTGGAATGGACTGAGACATCTGGGGGACTCTTGGAATGGTGGTACGACCATGGAGTTCCTCTCGCCTTTCCTGTTGAGAGTGCCTCCTCTTGAGATGCGACGGGAACGCTGGGAATTCTTTCCCGTTGAAAGCAGGGAAAGGATCCCTCATCTCCACCTACGAGGGGTAAACGGGGCTCCTCTGGATGTGGGCGGGACCATCGTGCTTCCTCTCGAGTGGAGACGGGTATGGCGGTGAACTTCTTGAGTTGCAGCAAGGGTGTGAAAGACCCTTTCGAAGTTCCAGAGGTTACGTGTCAGTCGCCAGATGCCTCATCGGAAATAGACCTCATCTCGCCTGGAAGGGAGAACTTCCTGGATTTTCTCGAGGTGCGGCAGGTGTTCTCGAGTTACGACTGGTACCACAGGGACCCGCCCTGATGGCCTCAGGAGAGGCCAGTCCCCATGCGTGTTGCTAGGGGGCCTCTCGGGATTCCTCTCCCATCGATACTGCGGCCAAATACCTTGTGTGGAGTCAGGGCCGGAACCGAGGATTCCTCTCAGGGGCTGACATGGATCTTTGGGTACTTCTGGAGTCTCCCCAGGGGAGTCAGGCCTCGTCTCGAGTGGGGGCATGCACGTGCGCTTTCCTTCCAGGCTGTAGCAGCAATGTCACGCTTCCCGTCGCGTGGATCAAAGTATCTGTGGTTTTCCCTCTAGGCTTTCCCTCGAGGCTTTCCCACAGGGCTGTCCCACGTGCCACCGTGGTGTGAGTCGATTCTCGGCGTGAAAGATGAGCCAGTGCAGGGCAAAGAGGTTCCTCTGGAATGGACTGAGACATCTGGGGGACTCTTGGAATGGTGGTACGACCATGGAGTTCCTCTCGCCTTTCCTGTTGAGAGTGCCTCCTCTTGAGATGCGACGGGAATGCCGGGAATACTTTCCCGTTGAAAGCAGGGAAAGGATCCCTCATCTCGAGCTACGAGGTGGAAACGGGGCTCCTCTGGATGTGGGCGGGACCATCGTGCTTTCTCTCGTGTGGAGAGGGGTATGGCGGTAAACTTCTTGAGTTGCAGCAAGGGTGTGAAAGACCCTTTCGAAGTTCCAGAGGTTAGGTGTCATTAGTCTCCAGACGCCTCATCGGAAATAGGCCTCATCTCGCCTGGAAGGGAGAACTTCCTGGATTTTCTCGAGTTGCGGCAGGTGTTTTCGAGTTACGACGGGGACCTCAGGGACCCGCCCTGGTGGCCTCAGGAGAGGCCAGTCCCCATGCGAGTTGCTAGGGGGCCTCTCGGGATTCCTCTCCCGTCGATACCGGGGCCAAAAACCTTGAGTGGAGTCAGGGCCAGAACCGAGGATTCCTCTCAGGGGCTGACATGGATCTTTGGGTACTTCTGGAGTCTCCCCAGGGGAGTCAGGCCTCGTCTCGAGTGGGGGCATGCACGTGCGCTTTCCTTCCAGGCTGTAGCAGCAATGTCACGCTTCCCGTCGCGTGGATCAAAGGATCTGTGGTTTTCCCTCGAGGCTTTCCCTCGAGGCTTTCCCACAGGGCTGTCCCACGTGCCACCGTGGTGTGAGTCGATCCTCGGCGTGAAAGATGAGCCAGTGCAGGGCAAAGAGGTTCCTCTGGAATGGACTGAGACATCTGGGGGACTCTTGGAATGGTGGTACGACCATGGAGTTCCTCTCGCCTTTCCTGTTGAGAGTGACTCCTCTTGAGTTGTGACGGGAACGCCGGGAATTCTTTCCCGTTGAAAGCAGGGAAAGGATCCCTCATCTCGAGCTACGAGGGGGAAACGGGGCTCCTCGGGATGTGGGCGGGACCATCGTGCTTTCTCTCGAGTGGAGACGGGTATGGCGGTGAACTTCTTGAGTTGCAGCAAGGGTGTGAAAGACCCTTTCGAAGTTCCAGAAGTTACGTGTCAGTCTCCAGACGCCCCATCGGAAATAGACCTCATCTCGCCTGGAAGGGAGAACTTCCTGGATTTTCTCGAGGTGCGGCAGGTGTTCTCGAGTTACGACTGGTACCACAGGGACCCGCCCTGATGGCCTCAGGAGAGGCCAGTCCCCATGCGTGTTGCTAGGGGGCCTCTCGGGATTCCTCTCCCGTCGATACTGGGGCCAAATACCTTGTGTGGAGTCAGGGCCGGAACCGAGGATTCCTCTCAGGGGCTGACATGGATCTTTGGGTACTTCTGGAGTCTCCCCAGGGGAGTCAGGCCTCGTCTCGAGTGGGGGCATGCACGTGCGCTTTCCTTCCAGGCTGTAGCAGCAATGTCACGCTTCCCGTCGCGTGGATCAAAGGATCTGTGGTTTTCCCTCGAGGCTTTCCCTCGAGGCTTTCCCACAGGGCTGTCCCACGTGCCACCGTGGTGTGAGTCGATCCTCGGCGCGAAAGATGAGCCAGTGCAGGGCAAAGAGGTTACTCTGGAATGGACTGAGACATCTGGGGGACTCTTGGAATGGTGGTACGACCATGGAGTTCCTCTCGCCTTTCCTGTTAAGAGTGCCTCCTCTTGAGATCCGACGGGAACGCCGGGAATTCTTTCCCGTTGAAAGCAGGGAAAGGATCCCTCATCTCGAGCTACGAGGGGGAAACCGGGCTCCTCTGGATGTGGGCGGGACCATCGTGCTTCCTCTCGAGTGGAGACGGGTATGGCGGTGAACTTCTTGAGTTGCAGCAAGGGTGTGAAAGACCCTTTCGAAGTTCCAGAGGTTAGGTGTCATTAGTCTCCAGACGCCTCATCGGAAATAGGCCTCATCTCGCCTGGAAGGGAGAACTTCCTGGATTTTCTCGAGTTGCGGCAGGTGTTCTCGAGTTACGACGGGGACCTCAGGGACCCGCGCTGGTGGCCTCAGGAGAGGCCAGTCCACATGCGAGTTGCTAGGGGGCCTCTCGGGATTCCTCTCCCGTCGATACCGGGGCCAAAAACCTTGTGTGGAGTCAGGGCCGGAACCGAGGATTCCTCTCAGGGGCTGACATGGATCTTTGGGTACTTCTGTAGTCTCCCCAGGGGAGTCAGGCCTCGTCTCGCGTGGGGGCATGCACGTGCGCTTTCCTTTCAGGCTGTAGCAGCAATGTCACGCTTCCCGTCGCGTGGATCAAATGATCTGTGGTTTTCCCTCGAGGCTTTCCCTCGAGGCTTTCCCACAGGGCTGTCCCACGTGCCACCGTGGTGTGAGTCGATCCTCGGCGTGAAACATGAGCCAGTGCAGGGCAAAGAGGTTCCTCTGGAATGGACTGAGACATCTGGGGGACTCTTGGAATGGTGGTACGACCATGGAGTTCCTCTCGCCTTTCCTGTTGAGAGTGCCTCCTCTTGAGCTGCGACGGGAATGCCGGGAATTCTTTCCCGTTGGAAGCAGGGAAAGGATCCCTCATCTCGAGCTCCGAGGGGGAAACGTAGCTCCTCTGTATGTGGGCGGTACCATCGTGCTTTCTCTCGTGTGGAGACGGGTATGGCGGTAAACTTCTTGAGTTGCAGCAAGGGTGTGAAAGACCCTTTCGAAGTTCCAGAGGTTAGGTGTCATTAGTCTCCAGACGCCTCATCGGAAATAGGCCTCATCTCGCCTGGAAGGGAGAACTTCCTGGATTTTCTCGAGTTGCGGCAGGTGTTCTCGAGTTACGACGGGGACCTCAGGGACCCGCCCTTGTGGCCTCAGGAGAGGCCAGTCCCCATGCAAGTTGCTAGGGGGCCTCTCGGGATTCCTCTCCCGTCGATACCGGGGCCAAAAACCTTGTGTGGAGTCAGGGCCGGAACCGAGGATTCCTCTCAGGGGCTGACATGGATCTTTGGGTACTTCTGGAGTCTCCCCAGGGGAGTCAGGCCTCGTCTCGAGTGGGGGCATGCACGTGTGCTTTCCTTCCAGGCTGTAGCAGCAATGTCACGCTTCCCGTCGCGTGGATCAAAGGATCTGTGGTTTTCCCTCGAGGCTTTCCCTCGAGGCTTTCCCACAGGGCTGTCCCACGTGCCACCGTGGTGTGAGTCGATCCTCGGCGTGAAAGATGAGCCAGTGCAGGGCAAAGAGGTTCCTCTGGAATGGACTGAGACATCTGGGGGACTCTTGGAATGGTGGTACGACCATGGAGTTCCTCTCGCCTTTCCTGTTGAGAGTGCCTCCTCTTGAGATGCGCCGGGAACGCCGGGAATTCTTTCCCGTTGAAAGAAGGGAAAGGATCCCTCTTCTCGAGCTACGAGGGGGAAACAGGGCTCCTCTGGATGTGGGCGGGACCATCGTGCTTCCTCTCGAGTGGAGACGGGTATGGCGGTGAACTTCTTGAGTTGCAGCAAGGGTGTGAAAGACCCTTTCGAAGTTCCAGAGGTTAGGTGTCATTAGTCTCCAGAAGACTCATCGGAAATAGGCCTCATCTAGCCTGGAAGGGAGAACTTCCTGAATTTTCTCGAGGTGCGGCAGGTGTTCTCGAGTTACGACGGGTACCACAGGGACCCGCCCTGATGGCCTCAGGAACGGCCAGTCTCCATGCGAGTTGCTAGGGGGCCTCTCGGGATTCCTCTCCCGTCGATACCGGGGCCAAAAACCTTGTGTGGAGTCAGGGCCGGAACCGAGGATTCCTCTCAGGGGCTGACATGGATCTTTGGGTACTTCTAGAGTCTCCCCAGGGGAGTCAGGCCTCGTCTCGAGTGGGGGCATGCACGTGCGCTTTCCTTCCAGGGTGTAGCAGCAATGTCACGCTTCCCGTCTTGTGGATCAAAGGATCTGTGGTTTTCCCTCGAGGCTTTCCCTCGAGGCTTTCCCACAGGGCTGTCCCACGTGCCACCGTGGTGTGAGTCGATTCTCGGCGTGAAAGATGAGCCAGTGCAGGGCAAAGAGGTTCCTCTGGAATGGACTGAGACATCTGGGGGACTCTTGGAATGGTGGTACGACCATGGAGTTCCTCTCGCCTTTCCTGTTGAGAGTGCCTCCTCTTGAGATGCGACGGGAATGCCGGGAATTCTTTCCCGTTGAAAGCAGGGAAAGGATCCCTCATCTCGAGCTCCGAGGGGGAAACGGGGCTCCTCTGGATGTGGGCGGGACCATCGTGCTTTCTCTCGTGTGGAGACGGGTATGGCGGTAAACATCTTGAGTTGCAGCAAGGGTGTGAAAGACCCTTTCGAAGTTCCAGAGGTTAGGTGTCATTAGTCTCCAGACGCCTCATCGGAAATAGGCCTCATCTCGACTGGAAGGGAGAACTTCCCGGATTTTCTCGAGGTGCGGCCGGTGTTCTCGAGTTACGACGGGGACCTCAGGGACCCGCCCTGGTGGCCTCAGGAGAGGCCAGTCCCCATGCAAGTTGCTAGGGGGCCTCTCGGGATTCCTCTCCCGTCGATACCGGGGCCAAAAACCTTGTGTGGAGTCAGGGCTGGAACCGAGGATTCCTCTCAGGAGCTGACATGGATCTTTGGGTACTTCTGGAGTCCCACCAGGGGAGTCAGGCCTCTTCTCGATTGGGGGCATGCACGTGTGCTTTCCTTCCAGGCTGTAGCAGCAATGTCACGCTTCCCGTCGCGTGGATCAAAGGATCTGTGGTTTTCCCTCGAGGCTTTCCCACAGGGCTGTCCCACGTGCCACCGTGGTGTGAGTCGATCCTCGGCGTGAAAGATGAGCCAGTGCAGGGCAAAGAGGTTCCTCTGGAATGGACTGAGACATCTGGGGGACTCTTGGAATGGTGGTACGACCATGGAGTTCCTCTCGCCTTTCCTGTTGAGAGTGCCTCCTCTTGAGATGCGACGGGAACGCCGGGAATTCTTTCCCGTTGAAAGCAGGGAAAGGATCCCTCATCTCGAGCTCCGAGGGGGAAATGGGGCTCCTCTGGATGTGGGCGGGACCATCGTGCTTCCTCCCGAGTGGACACAGGTATGGCGGTGAACTTCTTGAGTTGCAGCAAGGGTGTGAAAGACCCTTTCGAAGTTCCAGAGTTTAGGTGTCATTAGTCTGCAGACGCCTCATCGGAAATAGGCCTCATCTCGCCTGGAAGGGAGAACTTCCTGGATTTTCTCGAGTTGCGGCAGGTGTTCTCGAGTTACGACGGGGACCTCAGGGACCCGCCCTGGTGGCCTCAGGAGAGGCCAGTCCCCATGCGAGTTGCTAGGGGGCCTCTCGGGATTCCTCTCCCGTCGATACCGGGGCCAAAAGCCTTGTGTGGAGTCAGGGCCGGAACCGAGCATTCCTCTCAGGGGTGACATGGATCTTTGGGTACTTCTGGAGTCTCCCCAGGGGAGTCAGGGCTCGTCTCGAGTGGGGGCATGCACGTGCGCTTTCCTTCCAGGCTGTAGCAGCAATGTCACGCTTCCCGTCGCGTGCATCAAAGGATCTGTGATTTTCCCTCGAGGCTTTCCCTCGAGGCTTTCCCACAGGGCTGTCCCACGTGCCACCGTGGTGTGATTCGATCCTCGGCGTGAAAGATGAGCCAGTGCAGGGCAAAGAGGTTCCTCTGGAATGGACTCAGACATCTGGGGGACTCTTGGAATGGTGGTACGACCATGGAGTTCCTCTCGCCTTTCCTGTTGAGAGTGCCTCCTCTTTGGATGCGACGGGAACGCCGGGAATTCTTTCCCGTTGAAAGCAGGGAAAGGATCCCTCATCTCGAGCTACGAGGGGGAAACGGGGCTCCTCTGGATGTGGGCGGGACCATCATGCTTCCTCTCGAGTGGACACGGGTATGGCGGTGAACTTCTTGAGTTGCAGCAAGGGTGTGAAAGACCCTTTCGAAATTCCAGAGGTTAGGTGTCATTAGTCTCCAGACGCCTCATCGGAAATAGGCCTCATCTCGCCTGGAAGGGAGAACTTCCTGGATATTCTCGATTCGCGGCAGGTGTTCTCGAGTTATGACGGGGACCTCAGGGACCCGCCCTGGTGGCCTCAGGAGAGGCCAGTCCCCATGCGAGATGCTAGGGGGCCTCTCGGGATTCCTCTCCCGTCGATACCGGGGCCAAAAACCTTGTGTGGAGTCAGGGCCGGAACCGAGGATTCCTCTCAGGGGTGACATGGATCTTTGGGTACTTCTGGAGTCTCCCCAGGGGAGTCAGGCCTCGTCTCGAGTGGGGGCATGCACGTGCGCTTTCCTTCCAGGCTGTAGCAGCAATGTCACGCTTCCCGTCGCGTGGATCAAAGGATCTGTGGTTTTCCCTCGAGGCTTTCCCTCGAGGCTTTCCCACAGGGCTGTCCCACGTGCCACCGTGGTGTGAGTCGATCCTCGGCGTGAAAGATGAGCCAGTGCAGGGCAAAGAGGTTCCTCTGGAATGGACTGAGACATCTGGGGGACTCTTGGAATGGTGGTACGACCATGGAGTTCCTCTCGCCTTTCCTGTTGAGAGTGCCTCCTCTTGAGATGCGACGGGAACGCCGGGAATTCTTTCCCGTTGAAAGCAGGGAAAGGATCCCTCATCTCGAGCTACGAGGGGGAAACGGGGCTCCTCGGGATGTGGACGGGACCATCGTCCTTCCTCTCGAGTGGACACGGGTATGTCGGTGAACTTCTTGAGTTGCAGCAAGGGTGTGAAAGACCCTTCCGAAGTTCCAGAGGTTAGGTGTCATTAGTCTCCAGACGCCTCATCGGAAATAGGCCTCATCTCGCCTGGAAGGGAGAACTTCCTGGATTTTCTCGAGGTGCGGCAGGTGTTTTCGAGTTACGACGGGTACCACAGGGACCCCCCCTGATGGCCTCAGGAGAGGCCAGTCCCCATGCGAGTTGCTAGGGGGCCTCTCGGGATTCCACTCCCGTCGATACCGGCGCCAAAAACCTTGTGTGGAGTCAGGGCCAGAACCGAGGATTCCTCTCAGTGGCTGACATGGATCTTTGGGTACTTCTGGAGTCTCCCAAGGGGAGTCAGGCCTCGTCTCGAGTGGGGGCATGCACGTGCGCTTTCCTTCCAGGCTGTAGCAGCAATGTCACGCTTCCCGTCGCGTGGATCAAAGGATCTGTGGTTTTCCCTCGAGGCTTTCCCTCGAGGCTTTCCCACAGGGCTGTCCCACGTGCCACCGTGGTGTGAGTCGATCCTCGGCGTGAAAGATGAGCCAGTGCAGGGCAAAGAGGTTCCTCTGGAATGGACTCAGACATCTGGGGGACTCTTGGAATGGTGGTACGACCATGGAGTTCCTCTCGCCTATCCTGTTGAGAGTGCCTCCTCTTGAGTTGTGACGAGAACGCCGGGAATTCTTTCCCGTTGAAAGCAGGGAAAGGATCCCTCATCTCGAGCTACGAGGGGGAAACGGGGCTCCTCGGGATGTGGGCGGGACCATCGTGCTTCCTCTCGAGTGGACACGGGTATGTCGGTGAACTTCTTGAGTTGCAGCAAGGGTGTGAAAGACCCTTTCGAAGTTCCAGAGGTTAGGTGTCATTAGTCTCCAGACGCCTCATCGGAAATAGGCCTCATCTAGCCTGGAAGGGAGAACTTCCTGGATTTTCTCGAGGTGCGGCAGGTGTTCTCGAGTTACGACGGGTACCACAGGGACCCGCCCTGATGGCCTCAGGAGAGGACAGTCCCCATGCGAGTTGCTAGGGGGCCTCTCGGGATTCCTCTCCAGTCGATACCGGGGCCAAAAACCTTGTGTGGAGTCAGGGCCAGAACCGAGGATTCCTCTCAGGGGCTGACATGGATCTTTGGGTACTTCTAGAGTCTCCCCAGGGGAGTCAGGCCTCTTCTCGAGTGGGGGCATGCACGTGCGCTTTCCTTCCAGGCTGTAGCAGCAATGTCACGCTTCCCGTCCCGTGGATCAAATGATCTGTGGTTTTCCCTCGAGGCTTTCCCTCGAGGCTTTCCCACAGGGCTGTCCCATGTGCCACCGTGGTGTGAGTCGATCCTCGGAGTGAAAGATGAGCCAGTGCAGGGCAAAGAGGTTCCTCTGGAATGGACTGAGACATCTGGGGGACTCTTGGAATGGTGGTACGACCATGGAGTTCCTCTCGCCTTTCCTGTTGAGAGTGCCTCCTCTTGAGATGCGACGGGAACGCTGGGAATTCTTTCCCGTTGAAAGCAGGGAAAGGATCCCTCATCTCGAGCTACGAGGGGGAAACGGGGCTCCTCTGGATGTGGGCGGGACCATCGTGCTTCCTCTCGAGTGGAGACGGGTATGCCGGTGAACTTCTTGAGTTGCAGCAAGGGTGTGAAAGACCCTTTCGAAGTTCCAGAGGTTAGGTGTCATTAGTCTCCAGACGCCTCATCGGAAATAGGCCTCATCTCGCCTGGAAGGGAGAACTTCCTGGATTTTCTCGAGTTGCGGCAGGTGTTTTCGAGTTACGACAGGGACCTCAGGGACCCGCCCTGGTGGCCTCAGGAGAGGCCAGTCCCCATGCGAGTTGCTAGGGGGCCTCTCGGGATTCCTCTCCCGTCGATACCGGGGCCAAAAACCTTGTGTGGAGTCAGGGCCAGAACCGAGGATTCCTCTCAGGGGCTGACATGGATCTTTGGGTACTTCTGGAGTCTCCCCAGGGGAGTCAGGCCTCGTCTCGAGTGGGGGCATGCACGTGCGCTTTCCTTCCAGGCTGTAGCAGCAATGTCACGCTTCCCGTCGCGTGGATCAAAGGATCTGTGGTTTTCCCTCGAGGCTTTCCCTCGAGGCTTTCCCACAGGGCTGTCCCACGTGCCACCGTGGTGTGAGTCGATCCTCGGCGTGAAAGATGAGCCAGTGCAGGGCAAAGAGGTTCCTCTGGAATGGACTGAGACATCTGGGGGACTCTTGGAATGGTGGTACGACCATGGAGTTCCTCTCGCCTTTCCTGTTGAGAGTGCCTCCTCTTGAGTTGTGACGAGAACGCCGGGAATTCTTTCCCGTTGAAAGCAGGGAAAGGATCCCTCATCTCGAGCTACGAGGGGGAAACGGGGCTCCTCGGGATGTGGGCGGGACCATCGTGCTTCCTCTCGAGTGGACACGGGTATGTCGGTGAACTTCTTGAGTTGCAGCAAGGGTGTGAAAGACCCTTTCGAAGTTCCAGAGGTTAGGTGTCATTAGTCTCCAGACGCCTCATCGGAAATAGGCCTCATCTAGCCTGGAAGGGAGAACTTCCTGGATTTTCTCGAGGTGCGGCAGGTGTTCTCGAGTTACGACGGGTACCACAGGGACCCGCCCTGATGGCCTCAGGAGAGGACAGTCCCCATGCGAGTTGCTAGGGGGCCTCTCGGGATTCCTCTCCAGTCGATACCGGGGCCAAAAACCTTGTGTGGAGTCAGGGCCAGAACCGAGGATTCCTCTCAGGGGCTGACATGGATCTTTGGGTACTTCTAGAGTCTCCCCAGGGGAGTCAGGCCTCTTCTCGAGTGGGGGCATGCACGTGCGCTTTCCTTCCAGGCTGTAGCAGCAATGTCACGCTTCCCGTCCCGTGGATCAAATGATCTGTGGTTTTCCCTCGAGGCTTTCCCTCGAGGCTTTCCCACAGGGCTGTCCCATGTGCCACCGTGGTGTGAGTCGATCCTCGGAGTGAAAGATGAGCCAGTGCAGGGCAAAGAGGTTCCTCTGGAATGGACTGAGACATCTGGGGGACTCTTGGAATGGTGGTACGACCATGGAGTTCCTCTCGCCTTTCCTGTTGAGAGTGCCTCCTCTTGAGATGCGACGGGAACGCTGGGAATTCTTTCCCGTTGAAAGCAGGGAAAGGATCCCTCATCTCGAGCTACGAGGGGGAAACGGGGCTCCTCTGGATGTGGGCGGGACCATCGTGCTTCCTCTCGAGTGGAGACGGGTATGGCGGTGAACTTCTTGAGTTGCAGCAAGGGTGTGAAAGACCCTTTCGAAGTTCCTGAGGTTACGTGTCAGTCTCCAGACGCCTCATCGGAAATAGACCTCATCTCGCCTGGAAGGGAGAACTTCCTGGATTTTCTCGAGGTGCGGCAGGTGTTCTCGAGTTACGACTGGTACCACAGGGACCCGCCCTGATGGCCTCAGGAGAGGCCAGTCCCCATGCGTGTTGCTAGGGGGCCTCTCGGGATTCCTCTCCCGTCGATACTGGGGCCAAATACCTTGTGTGGAGTCAGGGCCGGAACCGAGGATTCCTCTCAGGGGCTGACATGGATCTTTGGGTACTTCTGGAGTCTCCCCAGGGGAGTCAGGCCTCGTCTCGAGTGGGGGCATGCACGTGCGCTTTCCTTCCAGGCTATAGCAGCAATGTCACGCTTCCCGTCGCGTGGATCAAAGTATCTGTGGTTTTCCCTCTAGGCTTTCCCTCGAGGCTTTCCCACAGGGCTGTCCCACGTGCCACCGTGGTTTGAGTCGATTCTCGGCGTGAAAGATGAGCCAGTGCAGGGCAAAGAGGTTCCTCTGGAATGGACTGAGACATCTGGGGGACTCTTGGAATGGTGGTACGACCATGGAGTTCCTCTCGCCTTTCCTGTTGAGAGTGCCTCCTCTTGAGATGCGACGGGAATGCCGGGAATTCTTTCCCGTTGAAAGCAGGGAAAGGATCCCTCATCTCGAGCTACGAGGTGGAAACGGGGCTCCTCTGGATGTGGGCGGGACCATCGTGCTTTCTCTCGTGTGGAGACGGGTATGGCGGTAAACTTCTTGAGTTGCAGCAAGGGTGTGAAAGACCCTTTCGAAGTTCCAGAGGTTAGGTGTCATTAGTCTCCAGACGCCTCATCGGAAATAGGCCTCATCTCGCCTGGAAGGGAGAACTTCCTGGATTTTCTCGAGTTGCGGCAGGTGTTTTCCAGTTACGACGGGGACCTCAGGGACCCGCCCTGGTGGCCTCAGGAGAGGCCAGTCCCCATGCGAGTTGCTAGGGGGCCTCTCGGGATTCCTCTCCCGTCGATACCCGGGCCAAAAACCTTGTGTGGAGTCAGGGCCGGAACCGAGGATTCCTCTCACGGGCTGATATGGATCTTTGGGTACTTCTGGAGTCTCGCCAGGGGAGACAGGCCTCATCTCGAGTGGGGGCATGCACGTGCGCTTTCCTTCCAGGCTGTAGCAGCAATGTCACTCTTCCCATCGCGTGGATCAAAGGATCTGTGGTTTTCCCTCGAGGCTTTCCCTCGAGGCTTTCCCACAGGGCTGTCCCACGTGCCACCGTGGTGTGAGTCGATCCTCGGCGTGAAAGATGAGCCAGTGCAGGGCAAAGAGGTTCCTCTGGAATGGACTGAGACATCTGGGGGACTCTTGGAATGGTGGTACGACCATGGAGTTCCTCTCGCCTTTCCTGTTGAGAGTGCCTCCTTTTGAGATGCGACGGGAACGCCGGGAATTCTTTCCCGTTGAAAGCAGGGAAAGGATCGCTCATCTCGAGCTAGGAGGGGGAAACGGGGCTCCTCTGGATGTGGGCGGGACGATCGTGCTTCCTCTCGAGTGGAGACGGGTATGGCGGTGAACTTCTTGAGTTGCAGCAAGGGTGTGAAAGACCCTTTCGAAATTCCAGAGTTTAGGTGTCATTAGTCTCCAGACGCCTCATCGGAAATAGGCCTCATCTCGCCTGGAACGGAGAACTTCCTGGATTTTCTCGACTTGCGGCAGGTGTTCTCGAGTTACGACGGGGACCTCAGGGACCCGCCCTGGTGGCCTCAGGAGAGGCCAGTCCCCATGCGAGTTCCTAGGGGGCCTCTCGGGATTCCTCTCCCGTCGATACCGGGGCCAAAAACCTTGTGTGGAGTCACGGCCGGAACCGAGGATTCCTCTCATTGGCTGACATGGATCTTTGGGTACTTCTGGAGTCTCCCCAGGGGAGTCAGGCCTCGTCTCGAGTGGGGGCATGCACGTGCGCTTTCCTTCAAGGCTGTAGCAGCAATGTCACGCTTCCCGTGGCGTGAATCAAAGGATCTGTGGTTTTCCCTCGAGGCTTTCCCTCGAGGCTTTCCCACAGGGCTGTCCCACGTGCCACCGTGGTGTGAGTCGATCCTCGGCGTGAAAGATGAGCCAGTGCAGGGAAAGAGGTTCCTCTTGAATGGACTGAGACATCTGGGGGACTCTTGGAATGGTGGTAAGACCATGGAGTTCCCCTCGCCTTTCCTGTTGAGAGTGCCTCCTCTTGAGATGCGACGGGAACGCCAGGAATTCTTTCCCGTTGAAAGCAGGGAAAGGATCGCTCATCTCGAGCTAGGAGGGGGAAAGGGGGCTCCTCTGGATGTGGGCGGGACGATCGTGCTTCCTCTCGAGTGGAGACGGGTATGGCGGTGAACTTCTTGAGTTGCAGCAAGGGTGTGAAAGACCCTTTCGAAGTTCCAGAGTTTAGGTGTCATTAGTCTCCAGACGCCTCATCGGAAATAGGACTCATCTCGCCTGGAAGGGAGAACTTCCTGGATTTTCTCGAGTTGCGGCAGGTGTTCTCGAGTTACGACGGGGACCTCAGGGACCCGCCCTGGTGGCCTCAGGAGAGGCCAGTCCCCAGGGGAGTTGCTAGGGGGCCTCTCGGGATTCCTCTCCCGTCGATACCGGGGCCAAAATCCTTGTGTGGATTCAGGGCCGGAAACGAGGATTCCTCTCAGGGGCTGACATGGATCTTTGGGTACTTCTGGAGTCTCCCCAGGGGAGTCAGGCCTCGGCTCGACTGGGGCCATGCACGTGCGCTTTCCTTCCAGGCTGCAGCAGCAATGTCACGTTTCCCATCGCGTGGATCAAAGGATCTGTGGTTTTCCCTCGAGGCTTTCCCTCGAGTCTTTCCCACAGGGCTGTCCCACGTGCCACCGTGGTGTTAGTCGATCCTCGGCGTGAAAGATGAGCCAGTGCAGGGCAAAGAGGTTCCTCTGGAATGGACTGAGACATCTGGGGGACTCTTGGAATGGTGGTACGACCATGGAGTTCCTCTCGCTTTTTCTGTTGAGAGTGCCTCCTCTTGAGAAGCGACGGGAACGCCTGGAATTCTTTCCCGTTGAAAGCAGGGAAAGGATCGCTCATCTCGAGCTACGAGGGGGAAACGGGGCTCCTCTGGATGTGGGCGGGACCATCGTGCTTCCTCTAGAGTGGAGACGGGTATGGCGGTGAACATCTTGAGTTGCAGCAAGGGTGTGAAAGACCCTTTCGAAGTTCCAGAGTTCAGGTGTCATTAGTCTCCAGACGCCTCATCGGAAATAGGCCTCATCTCGCCTGGAAGGGAGAACTTCCTGGATTTTCTCGAGTTGCGGCAGGTGTTCTCGAGTTACGACGGGGACCTCAGGGACCCGCCCTGGTGGCCTCAGGAGAGGCCAGTCCCCATGCGAGTTGCTAGGGGGCCTCTCGGGATTACTCTCCCGTCGATACCGGGGCCAAAAACCTTGTGTGGAGTCAGGGCCGGAACCGAGGATTCCTCTCAGGGGCTGACATGGATCTTTGGGTACTTCTGGAGTCTCCCCAGGGGAGTCAGGCCTCGTCTCGTGTCGGGGCATGCACGTGCACTTTCCTTCCAGGCTGTAGCAGCAATGTCACGCTTCCCGTGGCGTGGATCAAAGGATCTGTGGTTTTCCCTCGAGGCTTTCCCTCGAGGCTTTCCCACAGGGCTGTCCCACGTGCCACCGTGGTGTGAGTCGATCCTCGGCGTGAAAGATGAGCCAGTGCAGGGCAAAGAGGTTCCTCTGGAATGGACTGAGACATCTGGGGGACTCTTGGAATGGTGGTACGACCATGGAGTTCCTCTCGCCTTTCCTGTTGAGAGTGCCTCCTTTTGAGATGCGACGGGAACGCCGGGAATTCTTTCCCGTTGAAAGCAGGGAAAGGATCGCTCATCTCGAGCTAGGAGGGGGAAACGGGGCTCCTCTGGATGTGGGTGGGACGATCGTGCTTCCTCTCGAGTGGAGACGGGTATGGCGGTGAACTTCTTGAATTTCAGTAAGGGTGTGAAAGACCCTTTCGAAATTCCAGAGTTTAGGTGTCATTAGTCTCCAGACGCCTCATCGGAAATAGGCCTCATCTCGCCTGGAAGGGAGAACTTCCTGGATTTTCTCGAGTTGCGGCAGGTGTTCTCGAGTTACGACGGGGACCTCAGGGACCCGCCCTGGTGGCCTCAGGAGAGGCCAGTCCCCATGCGAGTTCCTAGGGGGCCTCTCGGGATTCCTCTCCCGTCGATACCGGGGCCAAAAACCTTGTGTGGAGTCACGGCCGGAACCGAGGATTCCTCTCAGTGGCTGACATGGATCTTTGGGTACTTCTGGAGTCTCCCCAGGGGAGTCAGGCCTCGTCTCGAGTGGGGGCATGCACGTGCCCTTTCCTTCAAGGCTGTAGCAGCAATGTCACGCTTCCCGTGGCGTGAATCAAAGGATCTGTGGTTTTCCCTCGAGGCTTTCCCTCGAGGCTTTCCCACAGGGCTGTCCCACGTGCCACCGTGGTGTGAGTCGATCCTCGGCGTGAAAGATGAGCCAGTGCAGGGAAAGAGGTTCCTCTTGAATGGACTGAGACATCTGGGGGACTCTTGGAATGGTGGTAAGACCATGGAGTTCCTCTCGCCTTTCCTGTTGAGAGTGCCTCCTCTTGAGATGCGAAGGGAACGCCGGGAATTCTTTCCCGTTGAAAGCAGGGAAAGAATCCCTCATCTCGAGCTACGAGGGGGAAACGGGGCTCCTCTGGATGTGGGCGGGACCATCGTGCTTCCTCTCGAGTGGAGACGGGTATGGCGGTGAACTTCTTGAGTTGCAGCAAGGGTGTGAAAGACCCTTTCGAAGTTCCAGAGGTTAGGTGTCATTAGTCTCCAGACGCCTCATCGGAAATAGGCCTCATCTCGCCTGGAAGGGAGAACTTCCTGGATTTTCTCGAGTTGCGGCAGGTGTTCTCGAGTTACGACGGGGACCTCAGGGACCCGCCCTGGTGGCCTCAGGAGAGGCCAGTCCCCATGCGAGTTGCTAGGGGGCCTCTCGGGATTCCTCTCCCGTCGATACCGGGGCCAAAAACCTTGTGTGGAGTCACGGCCGGAACCGAGGATTCCTCTCAGGGGCTGACATGGATCTTTGGGTACTTCTGGAGTCTCCCCATGGGAGTATGGCCTCGTCTCGAGTGGGGGCATGCACGTGCGCTTTCCTTCCAGGCTGTAGCAGCAATGTCACGCTTCCCGTGGCGTGGATCAAAGGATCTGTGGTTTTCCCTCGAGGCTTTCCCTCGAGGCTTTCCCACAGGGCTGTCCCACGTGCCACCGTGGTGTGAGTCGATCCTCGGCGTGAAAGATGAGCCAGTTCAGGGCAAAGAGGTTCCTCTGGAATGGACTGAGACATCTGGGGGACTCTTGGAATGGTGGTACGACCATGGAGTTCCCCTCGCCTTTCCTGTTGAGAGTGCATCCTCTTGAGTTGCGACGGGAACGCCGGGAATTCTTTCCCGTTGAAAGCAGGGAAAGGATCCCTCATCTCGAGCTACGAGGGGGAAACGGGGCTCCTCTGGATGTGGGCGGGACCATCGTGCTTCCTCTCGAGTGGAGACGGGTGTGGCGGTGAACTTCTTGAGTTGCAGCAAGGGTGTGAAAGACCCTTTCGAAGTTCCAGAGGTTAGGTGTCATTAGTCTCCAGACGCCTCATCGGAAATAGGCCTCATCTCGCCTGGAAGGGAGAACTTCCTGGATTTTCTCCAGTTGCGGCAGGTGTTCTCGAGTTACGACGGGGACCTCAGGGACCCGCCCTGATGGCCTCAGGAGAGGCCAGTCCCCATGCGAGTTGCTAGGGGGCCTCTCGGGATTCCTCTCCCGTCGATACCGGGGCCAAAAACCTTGTGTGGAGTCAGGGCCGGAACCGAGGATTCCTCTCAGGGGCTGACATGGATGTTTGGGTACTTCTGGAGTCTCCCCAGGGGAGTCAGGCCTCGGCTCGAGTGGGGGCATGCACGTGCGCTTTCCTTCCAGGCTGTAGCAGCAATGTCACGCTTCCCGTGGCGTGGATCAAAGGATCTGTGGTTTTCCCTCGAGGCTTTCCCTCGAGGCTTTCCCACTGGGCTGTCCCACGTGCCACCGTGGTGTGAGTCAATCCTCGGCGTGAAAGATGAGCCAGTGCAGGGCAAAGAGGTTCCTCTGGAATGGACTGAGACATCTGGGGGACTCTTGGAATGGTGGTAAGACCATGGAGTTCCCCTCGCCTTTCCTGTTGAGAGTGCCTCCTCTTGAGATGCGACGGGAACGCCAGGAATTCTTTCCCGTTGAAAGCAGGGAAAGGATCGCTCATCTCGAGCTAGGAGGGGGAAAGGGGGCTCCTCTGGATGTGGGCGGGACGATCGTGCTTCCTCTCGAGTGGAGACGGGTATGGCGGTGAACTTCTTGAGTTGCAGCAAGGGTGTGAAAGACCCTTTCGAAGTTCCAGAGTTTAGGTGTCATTATTCTCCAGACGCCTCATCGGAAATAGGACTCATCTCGCCTGGAAGGGAGAACTTCCTGGATTTTCTCGAGTTGCGGCAGGTGTTCTCGAGTTACGACGGGGACCTCAGGGACCCGCCCTGGTGGCCTCAGGAGAGGCCAGTCCCCAGGGGAGTTGCTAGGGGGCCTCTCGGGATTCCTCTCCCGTCGATACCGGAGCCAAAATCCTTGTGTGGAGTCAGGGCCGGAAACGAGGATTCCTCTCAGGGGCTGACATGGATCTTTGGGTACTTCTGGAGTCTCCCCAGGGGAGTCAGGCCTCGGCTCGAGTGGGGCCATGCACGTGCGCTTTCCTTCCAGGCTGTAGCAGCAATGTCACGCTTCCCATCGCGTGGATCAAAGGATCTGTGGTTTTCCCTCGAGGCTTTCCCTCGAGTCTTTCCCACAGGGCTGTCCCACGTGCCACCGTGGTGTGAGTCGATCCTCGACGTGAAAGATGAGCCAGTGCAGGGCAAAGAGGTTCCTCTGGAATGGACTGAGACATCTGGGGGACTCTTGGAATGGTGGTACGACCATGGAGTTCCTCTCGCTTTTTCTGTTGAGAGTGCCTCCTCTTGAGAAGCGACGGGAACGCCTGGAATTCTTTCCCGTTGAAAGCAGGGAAAGGATCGCTCATCTCGAGCTACGAGGGGGAAACGGGGCTCCTCTGGATGTGGGCGGGACCATCGTGCTTCCTCTAGAGTGGAGACGGGTATGGCGGTGAACATCTTGAGTTGCAGCAAGGGTGTGAAAGACCCTTTCGAAGTTCCAGAGTTCAGGTGTCATTAGTCTCCAGACGCCTCATCGGAAATAGGCCTCATCTCGCCTGGAAGGGAGAACTTCCTGGATTTTCTCGAGTTGCGGCAGGTGTTCTCGAGTTACGACGGGGACCTCAGGGACCCGCCCTGGTGGCCTCAGGAGAGGCCAGTCCCCATGCGAGTTGCTAGGGGGCCTCTCGGGATTACTCTCCCGTCGATACCGGGGCCAAAAACCTTGTGTGGAGTCAGGGCCGGAACCGAGGATTCCTCTCAGGGGCTGACATGGATCTTTGGGTACTTCTGGAGTCTCCCCAGGGGAGTCAGGCCTCGTCTCGTGTCGGGGCATGCACGTGCACTTTCCTTCCAGGCTGTAGCAGCAATGTCACGCTTCCCGTGGCGTGGATCAAAGGATCTGTGGTTTTCCCTCGAGGCTTTCCCTCGAGGCTTTCCCACAGGGCTGTCCCACGTGCCACCGTGGTGTGAGTCGATCCTCGGCGTGAAAGATGAGCCAGTGCAGGGCAAAGAGGTTCCTCTGGAATGGACTGAGACATCTGGGGGACTCTTGGAATGGTGGTACGACCATGGAGTTCCTCTCGCCTTTCCTGTTGAGAGTGCCTCCGCTTGAGATGCGACGGGAACGCCGGGAATTCTTTCCCATTGAAAGCAGGGAAAGGATTCCTCATCTCGAACTACGAGGGGGAAAGGGGGCTCCTCTGGATGTGGGCGGGACGATCGTGCTTCCTCTCGAGTGGAGACGGGTATGGCGGAGAACTTCTTGAGTTGCAGCAAGGGTGTGAAAGACCCTTTCGAAGTTCCAGAGGTTAGGTGTCATTAGTCTCCAGACGCCTCATCGGAAATAGGCCTCATCTCGCCTGGAAGGGAGAACTTCCTGGATTTTCTCCAGTTGCGGCAGGTGTTCTCGAGTTACGACGGGGACCTCAGGGACCCGCCCTGGTGGCCTCAGGAGAGGCCAGTCCCCATGCGAGTTTCTAGGGGGCCTCTCGGGATTCCTCTCCCGTCGATACCCGGGCCAAAAACCTTGTGTGGAGTCAGGGCCGGAACCGAGGATTCCTCTCACGGGCTGATATGGATCTTTGGGTACTTCTGGAGTCTTGCCAGGGGAGACAGGCCTTATCTCGAGTGGGTGCATGCACGTGCGCTTTCCTTCCAGGCTGTAGCAGCAATGTCACGCTTCCCATCGCCTGGATCATAGGATCTGTGGTTTTCCCTCGAGGCTTTCCCTCGAGGCTTTCCCACAGGGCTGTCCCACGTGCCACCGTGGTGTGAGTCGATCCTCGGCGTGAAAGATGAGCCAGTGCAGGGCAAAGAGGTTCCTCTGAAATGGACTGAGACATCTGGGGGACTCTTGGAATGGTGGTACGACCATGGAGTTCCTCTCGCCTTTCCTGTTGAGAGTGCCTCCTCTTGAGATGCGACGGGAACGCCGGGAATTCTTTCCCGTTGAAAGCAGGGAAAGGATCGCTCATCTCGAGCTAGGAGGGGGAAACGGGGCTCCTCTGGATGTGGGCGGGACCATCGTGCTTCCTCTCGAGTGGAGACGGGTATGGCGGTGAACTTCTTGAGTTGCAGCAAGGGTGTGAAAGACCCTTTCGAAGTTCCAGAGGTTAGGTGTCATTAGTCTCCAGACGCCTCATCGGAAATAGGCCTCATCTCGCCTGGAAGGGAGAACTTCCTGGATTTTCTCGAGTTGCGGCAGGTGTTCTCGAGTTACGACGGGGACCTCAGGGACCCGCCCTGGTGGCCTCAGGAGAGGCCAGTCCCCATGCGAGTTTCTAGGGGGCCTCTCGGGATTCCTCTCCCGTCGATACCGGGGCCAAAAACCTTGTGTGGAGTCACGGCCGGAACCGAGGATTCCTCTCAGGGGCTGACATGGATCTTTGGGTACTTCTGGAGTCTCCCCATGGGAGTATGGCCTCGTCTCGAGTGGGGGCATGCACGTGCGCTTTCCTTCCAGGCTGTAGCAGCAATGTCACGCTTCCCGTGGCGTGGATCAAATGATCTGTGGTTTTCCCTCGAGGCTTTCCCTCGAGGCTTTCCCACAGGGCTGTCCCAATTGCCACCGTGGTGTGAGTCGATCCTCGGCGTGAAAGATGAGCCAGTGCAGGGCAAAGAGGTTCCTCTGGAATGGACTGAGACATCTGGGGGACTCTTGGAATGGTGGTACGACCATGGAGTTCCCCTCGCCTTTGCTGTTGAGAGTGCCTCCTCTTGAGATGCGATGGGAACGCCCGGAATTCTTTCCCGTTGAAAGCAGGGAAAGGATCCCTCATCTCGAGCCACGAGGGGGAAACGGGGCTCCTC
Organism: Capricornis sumatraensis; assembly: GCF_032405125.1. Classification (NCBI taxonomy): domain Eukaryota; kingdom Metazoa; phylum Chordata; class Mammalia; order Artiodactyla; family Bovidae; genus Capricornis; species Capricornis sumatraensis. The sequence goes on from NW_027184612.1 coordinate 8,184,878, forward strand.
TGGATGTGGGCGGGACCATCGTGCTTCCTCTCGAGTGGAGACGGGTGTGGCGGTGAACTTCTTGAGTTGCAGCAAGGGTGTGAAAGACCCTTTCGAAGTTCCAGAGGTTAGGTGTCATTAGTCTCCAGACGCCTCATCGGAAATAGGCCTCATCTCGCCTGGAAGGGGGAACTTCCTGGAATTTCTCGAGTTGTGGCAGGTGTTCTCGAGTTACGACGGGGACCTCAGGGACCCGCCCTGGTGGCCTCAGGAGAGGCCAGTCCCCATGCGAGTTGCTAGGGGGCCTATCGGGATTCCTCTCCCGTCGATACCGGGGCAAAAACCTTGTGTGGAGTCAGGGCCGGAACCGAGGATTCCTCTCAGGGGCTGACATGGATCTTTGGGTACTTCTGGAGTCTCCCCAGGGGAGTCAGGCCTCGTCTCGAGTCGGGGCATGCACGTGCACTTTCCTTCCAGGCTGTAGCAGCAATGTCACGCTTCCCGTGGCGTGGATCAAAGGATCTGTGGTTTTCCCTCGAGGCTTTCCCTCGAGGCTTTCCCACAGGGCTGTCCCACGTGCCACCATGGTGTGAGTCGATCCTCGGCGTGAAAGATGAGCCAGTGCAGGGCAAAGAGGTTCCTCTGAAATGGACTGAGACATCTGGGGGACTCTTGGAATGGTGGTACGACCATGGAGTTCCTCTCGCCTTTCCTGTTGAGAGTGCCTCCTCTTGAGATGCGACGGGAACGCCGGGAATTCTTTCCCGTTGAAAGCAGGGAAAGGATCGCTCATCTCGAGCTTGGAGGGGGAAACGGGGCTCCTCTGGATGTGGGCGGGACCATCGTGCTTCCTCTAGAGTGGAGACGGGTATGGCGGTGAACTTCTTGAGTTGCAGCAAGGGTGTGAAAGACCCTTTCGAAGTTCCAGAGTTTAGGTGTCATTAGTCTCCAGACGCCTGATCGGAAATAGGCCTCATCTCGCCTGGAAGGGGGAACTTCCTGGAATTTCTCGAGTTGCGGCAGGTGTTCTCGAGTTACGACGGGGACCTCAGGGACCCGCCGTGGTGGCCTCAGGAGAGGCCAGTCCCCATGCGAGTTGCTAGGGGGCCTCTCGGGATTCCTCTCCCGTCGATACCCGGGCCAAAAACCTTGTGTGGAGTCACGGCCGGAACCGAGGATTCCTCTCAGTGGCTGACATGGATCTTTGGGTACTTCTGGAGTCTCCCCAGGGGAGTCAGGCCTCGTCTCGAGTGGGGGCATGCACGTGCGCTTTCCTTCAAGGCTGTAGCAGCAATGTCACGCTTCCCGTGGCGTGAATCAAAGGATCTGTGGTTTTCCCTCGAGGCTATCCCTCGAGGCTTTCCCACAGGGCTGTCCCACGTGCCACCGTGGTGTGAGTCGATCCTCGGCGTGAAAGATGAGCCAGTGCAGGGAAAGAGGTTCCTCTTGAATGGACTGAGACATCTGGGGGACTCTTGGAATGGTGGTAAGACCATGGAGTTCCTCTCGCCTTTCCTGTTGAGAGTGCCTCCTCTTGAGATGCGAAGGGAACGCCGGGAATTCTTTCCCGTTGAAAGCAGGGAAAGGATCGCTCATCTCGAGCTAGGAGGGGGAAAGGGGGCTCCTCTGGATGTGGGCGGGACGATCGTGCTTCCTCTCGAGTGGAGACGGGTATGGCGGTGAACTTCTTGAGGTGCAGCAAGGGTGTGAAAGACTCTTTCGAAGTTCCAGAGTTTAGGTGTCATTAGTCTCCAGACGCCTCATCGGAAATAGGACTCATCTCGCCTGGAAGGGAGAACTTCCTGGATTTTCTCGAGTTGCGGCAGGTGTTCTCGAGTTACGACGGGGACCTCAGGGACCCGCCCTGGTGGCCTCAGGAGAGGCCAGTCCCCAGGGGAGTTGCTAGGGGGCCTCTCGGGATTCCTCTCCCGTCGATACCGGGGCCAAAATCCTTGTGTGGAGTCAGGGCCGGAAACGAGGATTCCTCTCAGGGGCTGACATGGATCTTTGGGTACTTCTGGAGTCTCCCCAGGGGAGTCAGGCCTCGGCTCGAGTGGGGCCATGCACGTGCGCTTTCCTTCCAGGCTGTAGCAGCAATGTCACGCTTCCCATCGCGTGGATCAAAGGATCTGTGGTTTTCCCTCGAGGCTTTCCCTCGAGTCTTTCCCACAGGGCTGTCCCACGTGCCACCGTGGTGTGAGTCGATCCTCGGCGTGAAAGATGAGCCAGTGCAGGGCAAAGAGGTTCCTCTGGAATGGACTGAGACATCTGGGGGACTCTTGGAATGGTGGTACGACCATGGAGTTCCTCTCGCTTTTTCTGTTGAGAGTGCCTCCTCTTGAGAAGCGACGGGAACGCCTGGAATTCTTTCCCGTTGAAAGCAGGGAAAGGATCGCTCATCTCGAGCTACGAGGGGGAAACGGGGCTCCTCTGGATGTGGGCGGGACCATCGTGCTTCCTCTAGAGTGGAGACGGGTATGGCGGTGAACATCTTGAGTTGCAGCAAGGGTGTGAAAGACCCTTTCGAAGTTCCAGAGTTCAGGTGTCATTAGTCTCCAGACGCCTCATCGGAAATAGGCCTCATCTCGCCTGGAAGGGAGAACTTCCTGGATTTTCTCGAGTTGCGGCAGGTGTTCTCGAGTTACGACGGGGACCTCAGGGACCCGCCCTGGTGGCCTCAGGAGAGGCCAGTCCCCATGCGAGTTGCTAGGGGGCCTCTCGGGATTACTCTCCCGTCGATACCGGGGCCAAAAACCTTGTGTGGAGTCAGGGCCGGAACCGAGGATTCCTCTCAGGGGCTGACATGGATCTTTGGGTACTTCTGGAGTCTCCCCAGGGGAGTCAGGCCTCGTCTCGTGTCGGGGCATGCACGTGCACTTTCCTTCCAGGCTGTAGCAGCAATGTCACGCTTCCCGTGGCGTGGATCAAAGGATCTGTGGTTTTCCCTCGAGGCTTTCCCTCGAGGCTTTCCCACAGGGCTGTCCCACGTGCCACCGTGGTGTGAGTCGATCCTCGGCGTGAAAGATGAGCCAGTGCAGGGCAAAGAGGTTCCTCTGGAATGGACTGAGACATCTGGGGGACTCTTGGAATGGTGGTACGACCATGGAGTTCCTCTCGCCTTTCCTGTTGAGAGTGCCTCCGCTTGAGATGCGACGGGAACGCCGGGAATTCTTTCCCATTGAAAGCAGGGAAAGGATTCCTCATCTCGAGCTACGAGGGGGAAAGGGGGCTCCTCTGGATGTGGGCGGGACGATCGTGCTTCCTCTCGAGTGGACACGGGTATGGCGGTGAACTTCTTGAGTTGCAGCAAGGGTGTGAAAGACCCTTTCGAAGTTCCAGAGGTTAGGTGTCATTAGTCTCCAGACGCCTCATCGGAAATAGGCCTCATCTCGCCTGGAAGGGAGAACTTCCTGGATTTTCTCCAGTTGCGGCAGGTGTTCTCGAGTTACGACGGGGACCTCAGGGACCCGCCCTGGTGGCCTCAGGAGAGGCCAGTCCCCATGCGAGTTTCTAGGGGGCCTCTCGGTATTCCTCTCCCATCGATACCCGGGCCAAAAACCTTGTGTGGAGTCAGGGCCGGAACCGAGGATTCCTCTCACGGGCTGATATGGATCTTTGGGTACTTCTGGAGTCTTGCCAGGGGAGACAGGCCTTATCTCGAGTGGGTGCATGCACGTGCGCTTTCCTTCCAGGCTGTAGCAGCAATGTCACGCTTCCCATCGCCTGGATCATAGGATCTGTGGTTTTCCCTCGAGGCTTTCCCTCGAGGCTTTCCCACAGGGCTGTCCCACGTGCCACCGTGGTGTGAGTCGATCCTCGGTGTGAAAGATGAGCCAGTGCAGGGCAAAGAGGTTCCTCTGAAATGGACTGAGACATCTGAGGGACTCTTGGAATGGTGGTACGACCATGGAGTTCCTCTCGCCTTTCCTGTTGAGAGTGCCTCCTCTTGACATGCGACGGGAACGCCGGGAATTCTTTCCCGTTGAAAGCAGGGAAAGGATCGCTCATCTCGAGCTAGGAGGGGGAAACGGGGCTCCTCTGGATGTGGGCGGGACCATCGTGCTTCCTCTAGAGTGGAGACGGGTATGGCGGTGAACTTCTTGAGTTGCAGCAAGGGTGTGAAAGACCCTTTCGAAGTTCCAGAGGTTAGGTGTCATTAGTCTCCAGACGCCTCATCGGAAATAGGCCTCATCTCGCCTGGAAGGGAGAACTTCCTGGATTTTCTCCAGTTGCGGCAGGTGTTCTCGAGTTACGACGGGGACCTCAGGGACCCGCCCTGGTGGCCTCAGGAGAGGCCAGTCCCCATGCGAGTTTCTAGGGGGCCTCTCGGGATTCCTCTCCCGTCGATACCGGGGCCAAAAACCTTGTGTGGAGTCACGGCCGGAACAGAGGATTCCTCTCAGGGGCTGACATGGATCTTTGGGTACTTCTGGAGTCTCCCCATGGGAGTATGGCCTCGTCTCGAGTGGGGGCATGCACGTGCGCTTTCCTTCCAGGCTGTAGCAGCAATGTCACGCTTCCCGTGGCGTGGATCAAAGGATCTGTGGTTTTCCCTCGAGGCTTTCCCTCGAGGCTTTCCCACAGGGCTGTCCCAATTGCCACCGTGGTGTGAGTCGATCCTCGGCGTGAAAGATGAGCCAGTGCAGGGCAAAGAGGTTCCTCTGGAATGGACTGAGACATCTGGGGGACTCTTGGAATGGTGGTACGACCATGGAGTTCCCCTCGCCTTTGCTGTTGAGAGTGCCTCCTCTTGAGATGCGACGGGAACGCCAGGAATTCTTTACCGTTGAAAGCAGGGAAAGGATCCCTCATCTCGAGCTGCGAGGGGGAAACGGGGCTCCTCTGGATGTGGGCGGGACCATCGTGCTTCCTCTCGAGTGGAGACGGGTGTGGCGGTGAACTTCTTGAGTTGCAGCAAGGGTGTCAAAGACCCTTTCGAAGTTCCAGAGGTTAGGTGTCATTAGTCTCCAGACGCCTCATCGGAAATAGGCCTCATCTCGCCTGGAAGGGGGAACTTCCTGGAATTTCTCGAGTTGTGGCAGGTGTTCTCGAGTTACGACGGGGACCTCAGGGACCCGCCCTGGTGGCCTCAGGAGAGGCCAGTCCCCATGCGAGTTGCTAGGGGGCCTCTCGGGATTCCTCTCCCGTCGATACCGGGGCAAAAACCTTGTGTGGAGTCAGGGCCGGAACCGAGGATTCCTCTCAGGGGCTGACATGGATCTTTGGGTACTTCTGGAGTCTCCCCAGGGGAGTCAGGCCTCGTCTCGAGTCGGGGCATGCACGTGCACTTTCCTTCCAGGCTGTAGCAGCAATGTCACGCTTCCCGTGGCGTGGATCAAAGGATCTGTGGTTTTCCCTCGAGGCTTTCCCTCGAGGCTTTCCCACAGGGCTGTCCCACGTGCCACCATGGTGTGAGTCGATCCTCGGCGTGAAAGATGAGCCAATGCAGGGCAAAGAGGTTCCTCTGAAATGGACTGAGATATCTGGGGGACTCTTGGAATGGTGGTACGACCATGGAGTTCCTCTCGCCTTTCCTGTTGAGAGTGCCTCCTCTTGAGATGCGACGGGAACGCCGGGAATTCTTTCCCGTTGAAAGCAGGGAAAGGATCGCTCATCTCGAGCTTGGAGGGGGAAACGGGGCTCCTCTGGATGTGGGCGGGACCATCGTGCTTCCTCTCGAGTGGAGACGGGTATGGCGGTGAACTTCTTGAGTTGCAGCAAGGGTGTGAAAGACCCTTTCGAAGTTCCAGAGTTTAGGTGTCATTAGTCTCCAGACCTCTGATCGGAAATAGGCCTCATCTCGCCTGGAAGGGGGAACTTCCTGGAATTTCTCGAGTTGCGGCAGGTGTTCTCGAGTTACGACGGGGACCTCAGGGACCCGCTGTGGTGGCCTCAGGAGAGGCCAGTCCCCATGCGAGTTGCTAGGGGGCCTCTCGGGATTCCTCTCCCGTCGATACCCGGGCCAAAAACCTTGTGTGGAGTCAGGGCCGGAACCGAGGATTTCTCTCACGGGCTGACATGGATCTTTGGGTACTTCTGGAGTCTCCCCAGGGGAGTCAGGCCTCGGCTCGAGTGGGGCCATGCACGTGCGCTTTCCTTCCAGGCTGTAGCAGCAATGTCACGCTTCCCATCGCGTGGATCAAAGGATCTGTGGTTTTCCCTCGAGGCTTTCCCTCGAGTCTTTCCCACAGGGCTGTCCCACGTGCCACCGTGGTGTGAGTCGATCCTCGTCGTGAAAGATGAGCCAGTGCAGGGCAAAGAGGTTCCTCTGGAATGGACTGAGACATCTGGGGGACTCTTGGAATGGTGGTACGACCATGGAGTTCCTCTCGCCTTTTCTGTTGAGAGTGCCTCCTCTTGAGAAGCGACGGGAACGCCTGGAATTCTTTCCCGTTGAAAGCAGGGAAAGGATCGCTCATCTCGAGCTACGAGGGGGAAACGGGGCTCCTCTGGATGTGGGCGGGACCATCGTGCTTCCTCTAGAGTGGAGACGGGTATGGCGGTGAACATCTTGAGTTGCAGCAAGGGTGTGAAAGACCCTTTCGAAGTTCCAGAGTTCAGGTGTCATTAGTCTCCAGACGCCTGATCGGAAATAGGCCTCATCTCGCCTGGAAGGGGGAACTTCCTGGAATTTCTCGAGTTGCGGCAGGTGTTCTCGAGTTACGACGGGGACCTCAGGAACCAGCCGTGGTGGCCTCAGGAGAGGCCAGTCCCCATGCGAGTTGCTAGGGGGCCTCTCGGGATTCCTCTCCCGTCGATACCCGGGCCAAAAACCTTGTGTGGAGTCAGGGCCGGAACCGAGGATTTCTCTCACGGGCTGATATGGATCTTTGGGTACTTCTGGAGTCTCGCCAGGGGAGACAGGCCACATCTCGAGTGGGGGCATGCTCGTGCGCTTTCCTTCCAGGCTGTAGCAGCAATGTCACGCTTCCCATCGCGTGGATCAAAGGATCTGTGGTTTTCCCTCGAGGCTTTCCCTCGAGGCTTTCCCACAGGGCTGTCCCACGTGCCACCGTGGTGTGAGTCGATCCTCGGCGTGAAAGATGAGCCAGTGCAGGGCAAAGAGGTTCCTCTGGAATGGACTGAGACATATGGGGGACTCTTGGAATGGTTGTACGACCATGGAGTTCCTCTCGCCTTTCCTGTTAAGAGTGCCTCCTCTTGAGATGCGACGGGAACGCCGGGAATTCTTTCCCGTTGAAAGCAGGGAAAGGATCGCTCATCTCGAGCTAGGAGGGGGAAACGGGGCTCCTCTGGATGTGGGCGGGACCATCGTGCTTCCTCTCGAGTGGAGACGGGTATGGCGGTGAACTTCTTGAGTTGCAGCAAGGGTGTGAAAGACCCTTTCGAAGTTCCAGAGGTTAGGTGTCATTAGTCTCCAGACGCCTCATCGGAAATAGGCCTCATCTCGCCTGGAAGGGAGAAATTCCTGGATTTTCTCGAGTTGCGGCAGGTGTTCTCGAGTTACGACGGGGACCACAGGGACCCGCCCTGATGGCCTCAGGAGAGGCCAGTCCCCATGCGAGTTGCTAGGGGGCCTCTCGGGATTCCTCTCCCGTCGATACCGGGGCCAAAAACCTTGTGTGGAGTCAGGGCCGGAACCGAGGATTCCTCTCAGGGGCTGACATGGATGTTTGGGTACTTCTGGAGTCTCCCCAGGGGAGTCAGGCCTCGGCTCGAGTGGGGGCATGCACGTGCGCCTTCCTTCCAGGCTGTAGCAGCAATGTCACGCTTCCCGTGGCGTGGATGAAAGGATCTGTGGTTTTCCCTCGAGGCTTTCCCTCGAGGCTTTCCCACAGGGCTGTCCCACGTGCCACCGTGGTGTGAATCGATCCTCGGCGTGAAAGATGAGCCAGTGCAGGGCAAAGAGGTTCCTCTGGAATGGACTGAGACATCTGGGGGACTCTTGGAATGGTGGTAAGACCATGGAGTTCCTCTCGCCTTTCCTGTTGAGAGTGCCTCCTCTTGAGATGCGACGGGAACGCCGGGAATTCTTTCCCGTTGAAAGCAGGGAAAGGATCGCTCATCTCGAGCTAGGAGGGGGAAAGGGGGCTCCTCTGGATGTGGGCGGGACGATCGTGCTTCCTCTCGAGTGGAGACGGGTATGGCGGTGAACTTCTTGAGTTGCAGCAAGGGTGTGAAAGACCCTTTCGAAGTTCCAGAGGTTAGGTGTCATTAGTCTCCAGACGCCTCATCGGAAATAGGACTCATCTCGCCTGGAAGGGAGAACTTCCTGGATTTTCTCGAGTTGCGGCAGGTGTTCTCGAGTTACGACGGGGACCACAGGGACCCGCCCTGATGGCCTCAGGAGAGGCCAGTCCCCATGCGAGTTGCTAGGGGGCCTCTCGGGATTCCTCTCCCGTCGATACCGGGGCCAAAAACCTTGTGTGGAGTCAGGGCCGGAACCGAGGATTCCTCTCAGGGGCTGACATGGATGTTTGGGTACTTCTGGAGTCTCCCCAGGGGAGTCAGGCCTCGGCTCGAGTGGGGGCATGCACGTGCGCCTTCCTTCCAGGCTGTAGCAGCAATGTCACGCTTCCCGTGGCGTGGATGAAAGGATCTGTGGTTTTCCCTCGAGGCTTTCCCTCGAGGCTTTCCCACAGGGCTGTCCCACGTGCCACCGTGGTGTGAGTCGATCCTCGGCGTGAAAGATGAGCCAGTGCAGGGCAAAGAGGTTCCTCTGGAATGGACTGAAACATCTGGGGGACTCTTGGAATGGTGGTAAGACCATGGAGTTCCTCTCGCCTTTCCTGTTGAGAGTGCCTCCTCTTGAGATGCGACGGGAACGCCGGGAATTCTTTCCCGTTGAAAGCAGGGAAAGGATCGCTCATCTCGAGCTAGGAGGGGGAAAGGGGGCTCCTCTGGATGTGGGCGGGACCATCGTGCTTCCTCTCGAGTGGAGACGGGTATGGCGGTGAACTTCTTGAGTTGCAGCAAGGGTGTGAAAGACCCTTTCGAAGTTCCAGAGGTTAGGTGTCATTAGTCTCCAGACGCCTCATCGGAAATAGGACTCATCTCGCCTGGAAGGGAGAACTTCCTGGATTTTCTCGAGTTGCGGCAGGTGTTCTCGAGTTACGACGGGGACATCAGGGACCCGCCCTGGTGGTCTCAGGAGAGGCCAGTTCCCAGGCGAGTTCCTAGGGGGCCTCTCGGGATTCCTCTCCCGTCGATACTGGGGCCAAAATCCTTGTGTGGAGTCAGGGCCGGAAACGAGGATTCCTCTCAGGGGCTGACATGGATCTTTGGGTACTTCTGGAGTCTCCCCAGGGGAGTCAGGCCTCGGCTCGAGTGGGGCCATGCACGTGCGCTTTCCTTCCAGGCTGTAGCAGCAATGTCACGCTTCCCATCGCGTGGATCAAAGGATCTGTGGTTTTCCCTCGAGGCTTTCCCTCGAGGCTTTCCCACAGGGCTGTCCCACGTGCCACCGTGGTGTGAGTCGATCCTCGGCGTGAAAGATGAGCCAGTGCAGGGCAAAGAGGTTCCTCTGGAATGGACTGAGACATCTGGGGGACTCTTGGAATGGTGGTACGACCATGGAGTTCCTCTCGCCTTTCCTGTTGAGAGTGCCTCCTCTTGAGATGCGACGGGAACGCCGGGAATTCTTTCCCGTTGAAAGCAGGGAAAGGATCGCTCATCTCGAGCTCCGAAGGGGGAAACGGGGCTCCTCTGGATGTGGGCGGGACCATCGTACTTCCTCTCGAGTGGAGACGGATATGGCGGTGAACTTCTTGAGTTGCAGCAAGGGTGTGAAAGACCCTTTCGAAGTTCCAGAGGTTAGGTGTCATTAGTCTCCAGACGCCTGATCGGAAATAGGCCTCATCTCGCCTGGAAGGGAGAAATTCCTGGATTTTCTCGAGTTGCGGCAGGTGTTCTCGAGTTACGACGGGGACCTCAGGGACCCGCCCTGATGGCCTCAGGAGAGGCCAGTCCCCATGCGAGTTGCTAGGGGGCCTCTCGGGATTCCTCTCCCGTCGATACCAGGGCCAAAAACCTTGTGTGGAGTCAGGGCCGGAACCGAGGGTTCCTCTCAGGGGCTGACATGGATGTTTGGGTACTTCTGGAGTCTCCCCAGGGGAGTCAGGCCTCGGCTCGAGTGGGGGCATGCACGTGCGCTTTCCTTCCAGGCTGTAGCAGCAATGCCACGCTTCCGGTGGCGTGGATCAAAGGATCTGTGGTTTTCCCTCGAGGCTTTCCCTCGAGGCTTTCCCACTGGGCTGTCCCACGTGCCACCGTGGTGTGAGTCGATCCTCGGCGTGAAAGATGAGCCAGTGCAGGGCAAAGAGGTTCCTCTGGAATGGACTGAGACATCTGGGGGACTCTTGGAATGGTGGTAAGACCATGGAGTTCTTCTCGCCTTTCCTGTTGAGAGTGCCTCCTCTTGAGATGCGACGGGAACGCCGGGAATTCTTTCCCGTTGAAAGCAGGGAAAGGATCGCTCATCTCGAGCTAGGAGGGGGAAAGGGGGCTCCTCTGGATGTGGGCGGGACGATCGTGCTTCCTCTCGAGTGGAGACGGGTATGGCGGTGAACTTCTTGAGTTGCAGCAAGGGTGTGAAAGACCCTTTCGAAGTTCCAGAGTTTAGGTGTCATTAGTCTCCAGACGCCTCATCGGAAATATGACTCATCTCGCCTGGAAGGGAGAACTTCCTGGATTTTCTCGAGTTCCGGCAGGTGTTCTCCAGTTACGACGGGGACCTCAGGGACCCGCCCTGGTGGCCTCAGGAGAGGCCAGTCCCCAGGCGAGTTGCTAGGGGGCCTCTCGGGATTCCTCTCCCGTCGATACCGGGGCCAAAATCCTTGTGTGGAGTCAGGGCCGGAAACGAGGATTTCTCTCAGGGGCTGACATGGATCTTTGGGTACTTCTGGAGTCTCCCCAGGGGAGTCAGGCCTCGGCTCGAGTGGGGCCATGCACGTGCGCTTTCCTTCCAGGCTGTAGCAGCAATGTCACGCTTCCCATCTCGTGGATCAAAGGATCTGTGGTTTTCCCTCGAGGCTTTCCCTCGAGGCTTTCCCACAGGGCTGTCCCACGTGCCACCGTGGTGTGAGTCGATCCTCGGCGTGAAAGATGAGCCAGTGCAGGGCAAAGAGGTTCCTCTGGAATGGACTGAGACATCTGGGGGACTCTTGGAATGGTGGTACGACCATGGAGTTCCTCTCGCCTTTTCTGTTGAGAGTGCCTCCTCTTGAGAAGCGACAGGAACGCCGGGAATTCTTTCCCGTTGAAAGCAGGGAAAGGATCGATCATCTCGAGCTACGAGGGGGAAACGGGGCTCCTCTGGATGTGGGCGGGACCATCGTGCTTCCTCTGGAGTGGAGACGGGTATGGCGGTGAACTTCTTGAGTTGCAGCAAGGGTGTGAAAGACCCTTTCGAAGTTCCAGAGTTTAGGTGTCATTAGTCTCCAGACGCCTGATCGGAAATAGGCCTCATCTCGCCTGGAAGGGAGAACTTCCTGGATTTTCTCGAGTTGCGGCAGGTGTTCTCGAGTTACGACGGGGACCTCAGGGACCCGCCCTGGTGCCTCAGGAGAGGCCAGTCCCCAGGCGAGTTGCTAGGGGGCCTCTCGGGATTCCTCTCCCGTCGATACCGGGGCCAAAAACCTTGTGTGGAGTCAGGGCCGGAACCGAGGATTCCTCTCAGGGGCTGACATGGATCTTTGGGTACTTCTGGAGTCTCCCCAGGGGAGTCAGGCCCCGTCTCGTGTCGGGGCATGCAGGTGCACTTTCCTTCCAGGCTGTAGCAGCAATGTCACGCTTCCCGTGGCGTGGATCAAAGGATCTGTGGTTTTCCCTCGAGGCTTTCCCACAGGGCTGTCCCACGTGCCACTGTGGTGTGAGTCGACTTCTCCGTGAAAGATGAGCCAGTGCAGGGCAAAGAGGTTCCTCTGGAATGGAAAGAGACATCTGGGGGACTCTTGGAATGGTGGTACGGCCATGGAGTTCCTCTCGCCTTTCCTGTTGAGAGTGCCTCCTCTTGAGATGCGACGGGAACGCAGGAATTCTTTCCCGTTGAAAGCAGGGAAAGGATCCCTCATCTCGATCTCCGAGGGGGAAACGGGGCTCCTCTGGATGGAGGCGGGACCATCGTTCTTCCTCTCGAGTGGAGATGGGTATGGCGGTGAACTTATTGAGTTGCAGCAAGGGTGTGAAAGACCCTTTCGAAGTTCCAGAGGTTAGGTGTCATTAGTCTCCAGACGCCTCATCGGAAATAGGCCTCATCTCGCTGGAAGGGAGAACTTCCTGGATTTTCTCGAGTTGCGGCAGGTGTTCTCGAGTTACGACGGGGACCTCAGGGACCCGCCCTGGTGGCCTCAGGAGAGGCCAGTCCCCATGCGAGTTGCTAGGGGGCCTCTCGGGATTCCTCTCCCGTCGATACCGGGGCCAAAAACCTTGTGTGGAGTCACGGCCGGAAACGAGGATTCCTCTCAGGGGCTGACATGGATCTTTGGGTACTTCTGGAGTCTCCCCATGGGAGTATGGCCTCGTCTCGAGTGGGGGCATGCACGTGCGCTTTCCTTCCAGGCTGTAGCAGCAATGTCACGCTTCCCGTGGCGTGGATCAAAGGATCTGTGGTTTTCCCTCGAGGCTTTCCCTCGAGGCTTTCCCACAGGGCTGTCCCACGTGCCACCGTGGTGTGAGTCGATCCTCGGCGTGAAAGATGAGCCAGTGCAGGGCAAAGAGGTTCCTCTGGAATGGACTGAGACATCTGGGGGACTCTTGGAATGGTGGTACGACCATGGAGTTCCTCTCGCCTTTCCTGTTGAGAGTTCCTCCTCTTGAGATGCGACGGGAACGCCAGGAATTCTTTCCCGTTGAAAGCAGGGAAAGGATCCCTCATCTCGATCTCCGAGGGGGAAACGGGGCTCCTCTGGATGTGGGCGGGACCATCGTTCTTCCTCTCGAGTGGAGACGGGTATGGCGGTGAACTTCTTGAGTTGCAGCAAGGGTGTGAAAGACCCTTTCGAAGTTCCAGAGGTTAGGTGTCATTAGTCTCCAGACGCCTCATCGGAAATAGGCCTCATCTCGCTGGAAGGGAGAACTTCCTGGATTTTCTCGAGTTGCGGCAGGTGTTCTCGAGTTACGACGGGGACCTCAGGGACCCGCCCTGGTGGCCTCAGGAGAGGCCAGTCCCCATGCGAGTTGCTAGGGGGCCTCTCGAGATTCCTCTCCCGTCGATACCGGGGCCAAAAACCTTGTGTGGAGTCAGGGCCAGAACCGAGGATTCCTCTCAGGGGCTGACATGGATCTTTGGGTACTTCTGGAGTCTCATTAGGGGAGTCAGGCCTCGTCTCGAGTGGGGGCATGCACGTGCGCTTTCCTTCCAGGCTGTAGCAGCAATGTCACGCTTCCCGTGGCGTGGATCAAAGGATCTGTGGTTTTCCCTCGAGGCTTTCCCTCGAGGCTTTCCCACAGGGCTGTCCCACGTGCCACCGTGGTGGGAGTCGATCCTCGGCGTGAAAGATGAACCAGTGCAGGGCAAAGAGGTTCCTCTGGAATGGACTGAGACATCTGGGGGACTCTTTGTATGGTGGTACGACCATGGAGTTCCGCTCGCCTTTCCTGTTGAGAGTGCCTCCTCTTGAGATGCGTCAGGAACGCCGGGAATTCTTTGCTTTGAAAGCAGTGAAAGGATCCCTCATCTCGAGCTACGAGGGGGAAACGGGGCTCCTCTGGATGTGGGCGGGACCATCGTGCTTCCTCTCGAGTGGAGACGGGTATGGCGGTGAACTTCTTGAGTTGCAGCAAGGGTGTGAAAGACCCTTTCGAAGTTCCAGAGGTTAGGTGTCATTAGTCTCCAGACGCCTCATCGGAAATAGGCCTCATCTCGCCTGGAAGGGAGAAATTCCTGGATTTTCTCGAGTTGCGGCAGGTGTTCTCGAGTTACGACGGGAACCACAGGGACCCGCCCTGATGGCCTCAGGAGAGGCCAGTCCCCATGCGAGTTGCTAGGGGGCCTCTCGGGATTCCTCTCCCGTCGATACCGGGGCCAAAAACATTGTGTGGAGTCAGGGCCGGAACCGAGGATTCCTCTCAGGGGCTGACATGGATGTTTGGGTACTTCTGGAGTCTCCCCAGGGGAGTCAGGCCTCGGCTCGAGTGGGGGCATGCACGTGCGCTTTCCTTCCAGGCTGTAGCAGCAATGTCACGCTTCCCCTGGTGTGGATCAAAGGATCTGTGGTTTTCCCTCGAGGCTTTCCCTCGAGGCTTTCCCACAGGGCTGTCCCACGTGCCACCGTGGTGTGAGTCGATCCTCGGCGTGAAAGATGAGCCAGTGCAGGGCAAAGAGGTTCCTCTGGAATGGACTGAGACATCTGGGGGACTCTTGGAATGGTGGTACGACCATGGAGTTCCTCTCGCCTTTCCTGTTGAGAGTGCCTCCTCTTGAGATGTGACGGGAATGCCGGGAATTCTTTGCGTTGAAAGCAGGGAAAGGATCCCTCATCTCTAGCTACGAGGGGGAAACGGGGCTCCTCTCGATGTGGGCGTGACCATCGTGCTTCCTCTCGAGTGGAGACGGGTATGGCGGTGAACTTCTTGAGTTGCAGCAAGGGTGTGAAAGACCCTTTCGAAGTTCCAGAGGTTAGGTGTCATTTGTCTCCAGACGCCTCATCGGAAATAGGCTTCATCTCGCCTGGAAGGGAGAACTTCCTGGATTTTCTCGAGTTGCGGCAGGTGTTCTCGAGGTACGATGGGGACCTCAGGGACCCGCCCTGGTCGCCTCAGGGGAGGCCAGTACCCATGCGAGTTGCTAGGGGGCCTCTCGGGATTAATCTCCCGTCGATACCGGGGCCAAAAACCTTGTGTGGAGTCAGGGCCGGAACCGAGGATTCCTCTCAGGGGCTGACATGGATGTTTGGGTACTTCTGGAGTCTCCCCAGGGGAGTCAGGCCTCGTCTCGAGTGGGGGCATGCACGTGCGATTTCCTTCCAGGCTGTAGCAGCAATGTCACGCATCCCGTCGAGTGGAGTAATGGATCTGTGGTTTTCCATCGAGGCTTTCCCACAGGGCTGTCCCACGTGCCACCGTGGTGTGAGTCGATCCTCGGCGTGAAAGATGAGCCAGTGCAGGGCAAAGAGGTTCCTCTGGAATGGACTGAGACATCTGGGGGACTCTTGGAATGGTGGTACGACCATGGAGTTCCTCTCGCCTTTCCTGTTGAGAGTGCCTCCTCTTGAGATGCGACGGGAACGCCGGGAATTCTTTCCCGTTGAAAGCAGGGAAAGGATCCCTCATCTCGAGCTCCGAGTGGGAAACGGGGCTCCTCTGGATGTGGGCGGGACCATCGTGCTTCCTCTCGAGTGGAGACGGGTATGGCGGTGAACTTCTTGAGTTGCAGCAAGGGTGTGAAAGACCCTTTCGAAGTTCCAGAGGTTAGGTGTCATTAGTCTCCAGACGCCTCATCGGAAATAGGCCTCATCTCGCCTGGAAGGGAGAACTTCCTGGATTTTCTCGAGTTGCGGCAGGTGTTCTCGAGTTACGACGGGGACCTCAGGGACCCGCCCTGGTGGCCTCAGGAGAGGCCAGTCCCCATGCAAGTTGCTGGGAGGCCTCTCAGGATTCCTCTCCCGTCGATACCGGGGCCAAAAACCTTGTGTGGAGTCATGGCCGGAACCAAGAATTGCTCTCAAGGGCTGACATGGATCTTTGGGTACTTCTGGAGTCTCCCCAGGGGAGTCAGGCCTCGTCTCGAGTGGGGGCATGCACGTGCGATTTCCTTCCAGGCTGTCGCAGCAATGTCACGCTTCCCGTCGCGTGGATCAAAGGATCTGTGGTTTTCCCTCGAGGTTTTCCCTCGAGGCTTTCTCACAGGGCTGCCCCACGTGCCACCGTGGTGTGAGTCGATCCTCGGCGTGAAAGATGAGCCAGTGCAGGGCAAAGAGTTTCCTCTGGAATGGACTGAGACATCTGGGGGACTCTTGGAATGGTCGTACGACCATGGAGTTTCTCTCCCCTTTCCTGTTGAGAGTTCCTCCTCTTGAGATGCGACGGGAATGCCGGGAATTCTTTCCCGTTGAAAGCAGGGAAAGGATCCCTCATCTCGAGCTACGAGGGGGAAACGGGGCTCCTCTGGATGTGGGCGGGACCATCGTGCATCCTCTCGAGTGGAGACGGGTATGGCGGTGAACTTCTTGAGTTTCAGCAAGGGTGTGAAAGACCCTTTCGAAGTTCCAGAGGTTAGGTGTCATTAGTCTCCAGACGCCTCATCGGAAATAGGCCTCATCTCGCCTGGAAGGGAGAACTTCCTGGATTTTCTGGAGTTGCGGCAGGTGTTCTCGAGTTACGACGGGGACCTCAGGGACCCGCCCTGGTGGCCTCAGGAGAGGCCAGTCCCCATGCGAGTTGCTAGGGGGCCTCTCGGAATTACTCTCCCGTCGATACCGGGGCCAAAAACCTTGTGTAGAGTCAGGGCCGGAACCGAGGATTCCTCTCAGGGGCTGACATGGATCTTTGGGTACTTCTGGAGTCTCCCCAGGGGAGTCAGGCCTCGTCTCGAGTGGGGGCATGCACGTGCGCTTTCCTTCCAGGCTGTAGGAGCAATGTCACGCTTCCCGTCGCGTGGATCAAAGGATCTGTGGTTTTCCCTCGAGGCTTTCCCTCGAGGCTTTCCCACAGGGCTGTCCCACGTGCCACCGTGGTGGGAGTCGATCCTCGGCGTGAAAGATGAACCAGTGCAGGGCAAAGAGGTTCCTCTGGAATGGACTGAGACATCTGGGGGACTCTTTGTATGGTGGTACGACCATGGAGTTCCGCTCGCCTTTCCTGTTGAGAGTGCCTCCTCTTGAGATGCGTCAGGAACGCCGGGAATTCTTTGCTTTGAAAGCAGTGAAAGGATCCCTCATCTCGAGCTACGAGGGGGAAACGGGGCTCCTCTGGATGTGGGCGGGACCATCGTGCTTCCTCTCGAGTGGAGACGGGTATGGCGGTGAACTTCTTGAGTTGCAGCAAGGGTGTGAAAGACCCTTTCGAAGTTCCAGAGGTTAGGTGTCATTAGTCTCCAGACGCCTCATCGGAAATAGGCCTCATCTCGCCTGGAAGGGAGAAATTCCTGGATTTTCTCGAGTTGCGGCAGGTGTTCTCGAGTTACGACGGGAACCACAGGGACCCGCCCTGATGGCCTCAGGAGAGGCCAGTCCCCATGCGAGTTGCTAGGGGGCCTCTCGGGATTCCTCTCCCGTCGATACCGGGGCCAAAAACATTGTGTGGAGTCAGGGCCGGAACCGAGGATTCCTCTCAGGGGCTGACATGGATGTTTGGGTACTTCTGGAGTCTCCCCAGGGGAGTCAGGCCTCGGCTCGAGTGGGGGCATGCACGTGCGCTTTCCTTCCAGGCTGTAGCAGCAATGTCACGCTTCCCGTGGTGTGGATCAAAGGATCTGTGGTTTTCCCTCGAGGCTTTCCCTCGAGGCTTTCCCACAGGGCTGTCCCACGTGCCACCGTGGTGTGAGTCGATCCTCGGTGTGAAAGATGAGCCAGTGCAGGGCAAAGAGGTTCCTCTGGAATGGACTGAGACATCTGGGGGACTCTTGGAATGGTGGTACGACCATGGAGTTCCTCTCGCCTTTCCTGTTGAGAGTGCCTCCTCTTGAGATGTGACGGGAACGCCGGGAATTCTTTGCGTTGAAAGCAGGGAAAGGATCCCTCATCTCTAGCTACGAGGGGGAAACGGGGCTCCTCTCGATGTGGGCGTGACCATCGTGCTTCCTCTCGAGTGGAGACGGGTATGGCGGTGAACTTCTTGAGTTGCAGCAAGGGTGTGAAAGACCCTTTCGAAGTTCCAGAGGTTAGGTGTCATTTGTCTCCAGACGCCTCATCGGAAATAGGCTTCATCTCGCCTGGAAGGGAGAACTTCCTGGATTTTCTCGAGTTGCGGCAGGTGTTCTCGAGGTACGACGGGGACCTCAGGGACCCGCCCTGGTCGCCTCAGGGGAGGCCAGTACCCATGCGAGTTGCTAGGGGGCCTCTCGGGATTAATCTCCCGTCGATACCGGGGCCAAAAACCTTGTGTGGAGTCAGGGCCGGAACCGAGGATTCCTCTCAGGGGCTGACATGGATGTTTGGGTACTTCTGGAGTCTCCCCAGGGGAGTCAGGCCTCGTCTCGAGTGGGGGCATGAACGTGCGATTTCCTTCCAGGCTGTAGCAGCAATGTCACGCATCCCGTCGAGTGGAGTAATGGATCTGTGGTTTTCCATCGAGGCTTTCCCACAGGGCTGTCCCACGTGCCACCGTGGTGTGAGTCGATCCTCGGCGTGAAAGATGAGCCAGTGCAGGGCAAAGAGGTTCCTCTGGAATGGACTGAGACATCTGGGGGACTCTTGGAATGGTGTTACGACCATGGAGTTCCTCTCGCCTTTCCTGTTGAGAGTGCCTCCTCTTGAGATGCGACGGGAACGCCGGGAATTCTTTCCCGTTGAAAGCAGGGAAAGGATCCCTCATCTCGAGCTCCGAGGGGGAAACGGGGCTCCTCTGGATGTGGGCGGGACCATCGTGCTTCCTCTCGAGTGGAGACGGGTATGGCGGTGAACTTCTTGAGTTGCAGCAAGGGTGTGAAAGACCCTTTCGAAGTTCCAGAGGTTAGGTGTCATTAGTCTCCAGACGCCTCATCGGAAATAGGCCTCATCTCGCCTGGAAGGGAGAACTTCCTGGATTTTCTCGAGTTGCGGCAGGTGTTCTCGAGTTACGACGGGGACCTCAGGGACCCGCCCTGGTGGCCTCAGGAGAGGCCAGTCCCCATGCAAGTTGCTGGGAGGCCTCTCGGGATTCCTCTCCCGTCGATACCGGGGCCAAAAACCTTGTGTGGAGTCATGGCCGGAACCAAGAATTGCTCTCAAGGGCTGACATGGATCTTTGGGTACTTCTGGAGTCTCCCCAGGGGAGTCAGGCCTCGTCTCGAGTGGGGGCATGCACGTGCGATTTCCTTCCAGGCTTTAGCAGCAATGTCACGCTTCCCGTCGCGTGGATCAAAGGATCTGTGGTTTTCCCTCGAGGCTTTCCCTCGAGGCTTTCCCACAGGGCTGTCCCACGTGCCACCGTGGTGTGAGTCGATCCTCGGCGTGAAAGATGAGCCAGTGCAGGGCAAAGAGGTTCCTCTGGAATGGACTGAGACATCTGGGGGACTCTTGGAATGGTGGTACGACCATGGAGTTCCCCTCGCCTTTCCTGTTGAGAGTGCCTCCTCTTGAGATGCGACGGGAACGCCAGGAATTCTTTCCCGTTGAAAGCAGGTAAAGGATCCCTCATCTCGAGCTACGAGGGGGAAACGGGGCTCCTCTGGATGTGGGCGGGACCATCGTGCTTCCTCTCGAGTGGACACGGGTGTGGCGGTGAACTTCTTGAGTTGCAGCAAGGGTGTGAAAGACCCTTTCGAAGTTCCAGAGGTTAGGTGTCATTAGTCTCCAGACGCCTCATCGGAAATAGGCCTCATCTCGCCTGGAAGGGGGAACTTCCTGGAATTTCTCGAGTTGTGGCTGGTGTTCTCGAGTTACGACGGGGACCTCAGGGACCCGCCCTGGTGGCCTCAGGAGAGGCCAGTCCCCATGCGAGTTGCTAGGGGGCCTCTCGGGATTCCTCTCCCGTCGATACCGGGGCAAAAACCTTGTGTGGAGTCAGGGCCGGAACCGAGGATTCCTCTCAGGGGCTGACATGGATCTTTGGGTACTTCTGGAGTCTCCCCAGGGGAGTCAGGCCTCGTCTCGAGTAGGGGCATGCACGTGCACTTTCCTTCCAGGCTGTAGCAGCAATGTCACGCTTCCCGTGGCGTGGATCAAAGGATCTGTGGTTTTCCCTCGAGGCTTTCCCTCGAGGCTTTCCCACAGGGCTGTCCCACGTGCCACGGTGGTGTGAGTCGATCCTCGGCGTGAAAGATGAGCCAGTGCAGGGCAAAGAGGTTCCTCTGGAATGGAAAGAGACATCAGGGGGACTCTTGGAATGGTGGTACGGCCATGGAGTTCCTCTCGCCTTTCCTGTTGAGAGTGCCTCCTCTTGAGATGCGACGGGAACGCAGGAATTCTTTCCCGTTGAAAGCAGGGAAAGGATCCCTCATCTCGATCTCCGAGGGGGAAACGGGGCTCCTCTGGATGGGGGCGGGACCATCGTTCTTCCTCTCGAGTGGAGATGGGTATGGCGGTGAACTTCTTGAGTTGCAGCAAGGGTGTGAAAGACCCTTTCGAAGTTCCAGAGGTTAGGTGTCATTAGTCTCCAGACGCCTCATCGGAAATAGGCCTCATCTCGCTGGAAGGGAGAACTTCCTGGATTTTCTCGAGTTGCGGCAGGTGTTCTCGAGTTACGACGGGGACCTCAGGGACCCGCCCTGGTGGCCTCAGGAGAGGCCAGTCCCCATGCGAGTTGCTAGGGGGCCTCTCGGGATTCCTCTCCCGTCGATACCCGGGCCAAAAACCTTGTGTGGAGTCTGGGCCGGAACCGAGGATTCCTCTCACGGGCTGATATGGATCTTTGGGTACTTCTGGAGTCTCCCCAGGGGAGTCAGGCCTCGTCTCGAGTGGGGGCATGCACGTGCGCTTTCCTTCAAGGCTGTAGCAGCAATGTCACGCTTCCCGTGGCGTGAATCAAACGATCTGTGGTTTTCCCTCGAGGCTTTCCCTCGAGGCTTTCCCACAGGGCTGTCCCACGTGCCACCGTGGTGTGAGTCGATCCTTGGCGTGAAAGATGAGCCAGTGCAGGGCAAAGAGGTTCCTCTGGAATGGACTGAGACATCTGGGGGACTCTTGAAATGGTGGTACGACCATGCAGTTCCTCACGCCTTTCTTGTTGAGAGTGCCTCCTCTTGAGATGCGACGGGAACGCCGGGAATTCTTTCCCGTTGAAAGCAGGGAAAGGATCCCTCATCTCGAGCTACGAGGGGGAAACGGGGCTCCTCTGGATGTGGGCGGGACCATCGTGCTTCCTCTCGAGTGGAGACGGGTATGGCGGTGAACTTCTTGAGTTGCAGCAAGGGTGTGAAAGACCCTTTCGAAGTTCCAGAGGTTAGGTGTCATTAGTCTCCAGACGCCTCATCGGAAATAGGCCTCCTCTCGCCTGGAAGGGAGAAATTCCTGGATTTTCTCGAGTTGCGGCAGGTGTTCTCGAGTTACGACGGGAACCACAGGGACCCGCCCTGATGGCCTCAGGAGAGGCCAGTCCCCATGCGAGTTGCTAGGGGGCCTCTCGGGATTCCTCTCCCGTCGATACCGGGGCCAAAAACCTTGTGTGGAGTCAGGGCCGGAACCGAGGATTCCTCTCAGGGGCTGACATGGATGTTTGGGTACTTCTGGAGTCTCCCAAGGGGAGTCAGGCCTCGGCTCGAGTGGGGGCATGCACGTGCGCTTTCCTTCCAGGCTGTAGCAGCAATGTCACGCTTCCCGTGGCGTGGATCAAAGGATCTGTGGTTTTCCCTCGAGGCTTTCCCTCGAGGCTTTCCCACAGGGCTGTCCCACGTGCCACCGTGGTGTGAGTCGATCCTCGGCGTGAAAGATGAGCCAGTGCAGGGCAAAGAGGTTCCTCTGGAATGGACTGAGACATCTCGGGGACTCTTGGAATGGTGGTACGACCATGGAGTTCCTCTCGCCTTTCCTGTTGAGAGTGCCTCCTCTTGAGATGTGACGGGAACGCCGGGAATTCTTTGCGTTGAAAGCAGGGAAAGGATCCCTCATCTCGAGCTACGAGGGGGAAACGGGGCTCCTCTGGATGGGGGAGGGACCATCGTTCTTCCTCTCGAGTGGAGATGGGTATGGCGGTGAACTTCTTGAGTTGCAGCAAGGGTGTGAAAGACCCTTTCGAAGTTCCAGAGGTTAGGTGTCATTAGTCTCCAGACGCCTCATCGGAAATAGGCCTCATCTCGCTGGAAGGGAGAACTTCCTGGATTTTCTCGAGTTGCGGCAGGTGTTCTCGAGTTACGACGGGGACCTCAGGGACCCGCCCTGGTGGCCTCAGGAGAGGCCAGTCCCCATGCGAGTTGCTAGGGGGCCTCTCGGGATTCCTCTCCCGTCGATACCCGGGCCAAAAACCTTGTGTGGAGTCTGGGCCGGAACCGAGGATTCCTCTCACGGGCTGATATGGATCTTTGGGTACTTCTGGAGTCTCCCCAGGGGAGTCAGGCCTCGTCTCGAGTGGGGGCATGCACGTGCGCTTTCCTTCAAGGCTGTAGCAGCAATGTCACGCTTCCCGTGGCGTGAATCAAACGATCTGTGGTTTTCCCTCGAGGCTTTCCCTCGAGGCTTTCCCACAGGGCTGTCCCACGTGCCACCGTGGTGTGAGTCGATCCTTGGCGTGAAAGATGAGCCAGTGCAGGGCAAAGAGGTTCCTCTGGAATGGACTGAGACATCTGGGGGACTCTTGAAATGGTGGTACGACCATGCAGTTCCTCACGCCTTTCTTGTTGAGAGTGCCTCCTCTTGAGATGCGACGGGAACGCCGGGAATTCTTTCCCGTTGAAAGCAGGGAAAGGATCCCTCATCTCGAGCTACGAGGGGGAAACGGGGCTCCTCTGGATGTGGGCGGGACCATCGTGCTTCCTCTCGAGTGGAGACGGGTATGGCGGTGAACTTCTTGAGTTGCAGCAAGGGTGTGAAAGACCCTTTCGAAGTTCCAGAGGTTAGGTGTCATTAGTCTTCAGACGCCTCATCGGAAATAGGCCTCATCTCGCCTGGAAGGGAGAAATTCCTGGATTTTCTCGAGTTGCGGCAGGTGTTCTCGAGTTACGACGGGAACCACAGGGACCCGCCCTGATGGCCTCAGGAGAGGCCAGTCCCCATGCGAGTTGCTAGGGGGCCTCTCGGGATTCCTCTACCGTCGATACCGGCGCCAAAAACCTTGTGTGGAGTCAGGGCCGGAACCGAGGATTCCTCTCAGGGGCTGACATGGATGTTTGGGTACTTCTGGAGTCTCCCCAGGGGAGTCAGGCCTCGGCTCGAGTGGGGGCATGCACGTGCGCTTTCCTTCCAGGCTGTAGCAGCAATGTCACGCTTCCCGTGGCATGGATCAAAGGATCTGTGGTTTTCCCTCGAGGCTTTCCCTCGAGGCTTTCCCACAGGGCTGTCCCAGGTGCCACCGTGGTGTGAGTCGATCCTCAGCGTGAAAGATGAGCCAGTGTACGGCAAAGAGGTTCCTCTGGAATGGACTGAGACATCTGGGGGACTCTTGGAATGGTGGTACGACCATGGAGTTCCTCTCGCCTTTCCTGTTGAGAGTGCCTCCTCTTGAGATGTGACGGGAAGGCCGGGAATTCTTTGCGTTGAAAGCAGGGAAAGAATCCCTCATCTCGAGCTTCGAGGGGGAAACGGGTCTCCTCTGGATGTGGGCGGGACCATCGTGCTTCCTCTCGAGTGGAGACGGGTTTGGCGGTGAACTTCTTGAGTTGCAGCAAGGGTGTGAAAGACCCTTTCGAAGTTCCAGAGGTTAGGTGTCATTCGTCTCCAGACGCATCATCGGAAATAGGCCTCATCTCGCCTAGAAGGGAGAACTTCCTGGATATTCTCGAGTTGTGGCAGGTGTTCTCGAGTTATGACGGGGACCTCAGGGACCCGCCCTGGTGTCCTCAGTAAAGGCCAGTCCCCATGCGAGTTGCTAGGGGGCCTCTCGGGATTCCTCTCCCGTCGATACCGGGGCCAAAAACCTTGTCTGGAGTCAGGGCCGGAACCGAGGATTCCTCTCAGGGGCTGACATGGATCTTTGGGTATTTCTGGAGTCTCCCCAGGGGAGTCAGGCCTCGTCTCGAGTGGGGGCATGCACGTGTGCTTTCCTTCCAGGCTGTAGCAGCAATGTCACGCTTCCCGTGGCGTGGATCAAAGGATCTGTGGTTTTCCCTCGAGGCTTTCCCACAGGGCTGTCCCACGTGCCACTGTGGTGTGAGTCGACTTCTCCGTGAAAGATGAGCCAGTGCAGGGCAAAGAGGTTCCTCTGGAATGGAATGAGACATCTGGGGGACTCTTGGAATGGTGGTACGGCCATGGAGTTCCTCTCGCCTTTCCTGTTGAGAGTGCCTCCTCTTGAGATGCGACGGGAACGCAGGAATTCTTTCCCGTTGAAAGCAGGGAAAGGATCCCTCATCTCGATCTCCGAGGGGGAAACGGGGCTCCTCTGGATGGGGGCGGGACCATCGTGCTTCCTCTCGAGTGGAGACGGGTATGGCGGTGAACTTCTTGAGTTGCAGCAAGGGTGTGAAAGACCCTTTCGAAGTTCCAGAGGTAAGGTGTCATTAGTCTCCAGACGCCTCATCGGAAATAGGCCTCATCTCGCTGGAAGGGAGAACTTCCTGGATTTTCTCGAGTTGCGGCAGGTGTTCTCGAGTTACGACGGGGACCTCAGGGACCCGCCCTGGTGGCCTCAGGAGAGGCCAGTCCCCATGCGAGTTGCTAGGGGGCCTCTCGAGATTCCTCTCCCGTCGATACCGGGGCCAAAAACCTTGTGTGGAGTCAGGGCCAGAACCGAGGATTCCTCTCAGGGGCTGACAAGGATCTTTGGGTACTTCTGGAGTCTCCTCAGGGGAGTCAGGCCTCGTCTCGAGTGGGGGCATGCACGTGCGCTTTCCTTCCAGGCTGTAGCAGCAATGTCACGCTTCCCGTCGCGTGGATCAAAGGATCTGTGGTTTTCCCTCGAGGCTTTCCCTCGAGGCTTTCCCACAGGGCTGTCCCACGTGCCACCGTGGTGTGAGTCGATCCTCGGCGTGAAAGATGAACCAGTGCAGGGCAAAGAGGTTCCTCTGGAATGGACTGAGACATCTGGGGGACTCTTTGTATGGTGGTACGACCATGGAGTTCCGCTCGCCTTTCCTGTTGAGAGTGCCTCCTCTTGAGATGCGTCAGGAACGCCGGGAATTCTTTGCTTTGAAAGCAGTGAAAGGATCCCTCATCTCGAGCTACGAGGGGGAAACGGGGCTGCTCTGGATGTGGGCGGGACCATCGTGCTTCCTCTCGAGTGGAGACGGGTATGGCGGTGAACTTCTTGAGTTGCAGCAAGGGTGTGAAAGACCCTTTCGAAGTTCCAGAGGTTAGGTGTCATTAGTCTCCAGACGCCTCATCGGAAATAGGCCTCCTCTCGCCTGGAAGGGAGAAATTCCTGGATTTTCTCGAGTTGCGGCAGGTGTTCTCGAGTTACGACGGGAACCACAGGGACCCGCCCTGATGGCCTCAGGAGAGGCCAGTCCCCATGCGAGTTGCTAGGGGGCCTCTCGGGATTCCTCTCCCGTCGATACCGGGGCCAAAAACCTTGTGTGGAGTCAGGGCCGGAACCGAGGATTCCTCTCAGGGGCTGACATGGATGTTTGGGTACTTCTGGAGTCTCCCCAGGGGAGTCAGGCCTCGGCTCGAGTGGGGGCATGCACGTGCGCTTTCCTTCCAGGCTGTAGCAGCAATGTCACGCTTCCCGTGGTGTGGATCAAAGGATCTGTGGTTTTCCCTCGAGGCTTTCCCTCGAGGCTTTCCCACAGGGCTGTCCCACGTGCCACCGTGGTGTGAGTCGATCCTCGGCGTGAAAGATGAGCCAGTGGAGGGCAAAGAGGTTCCTCTGGAATGGACTGAGAGATCTCGGGGACTCTTGGAATGGTGGTACGACCATGGAGTTCCTCTCGCCTTTCCTGTTGAGAGTGCCTCCTCTTGAGATGGGACGGGAACGCCGGGAATTCTTTGCGTTGAAAGCAGGGAAAGGATCCCTCATCTCGAGCTACGAGGGGGAAACGGGGCTCCTCTCGATGTGGGCGTGACCATCGTGCTTCCTCTCGAGTGGAGACGGGTATGGCGGTGAACTTCTTGAGTTGCAGCAAGGGTGTGAAAGACCCTTTCGAAGTTCCAGAGGATAGGTGTCATTTGTCTCCAGACGCCTCATCGGAAATAGGCTTCATCTCGCCTGGAAGGGAGAACTTCCTGGATTTTCTCGAGTTGCGGCAGGTGTTCTCGAGGTACGACGGGGACCTCAGGGACCCGCCCTGGTCGCCTCAGGGGAGGCCAGTACCCATGCGAGTTGCTAGGGGGCCTCTCGGGATTAATCTCCCGTCGATACCGGGGCCAAAAACCTTGTGTGGAGTCAGGGCCGGAACCGAGGATTCCTCTCAGGGGCTGACATGGATGTTTGGGTACTTCTGGAGTCTCCCCAGGGGAGTCAGGCCTCGTCTCGAGTGGGGGCATGCACGTGCGATTTCCTTCCAGGCTGTAGCAGCAATGTCACGCATCCCGTCGAGTGGAGTAATGGATCTGTGGTTTTCCATCGAGGCTTTCCCACAGGGCTGTCCCACGTGCCACCGTGGTGTGAGTCGATCCTCGGCGTGAAAGATGAGCCAGTGCAGGGCAAAGAGGTTCCTCTGGAATGGACTGAGACATCTGGGGGACTCTTGGAATGGTGGTAGGACCATGGAGTTCCGCTCGCCTTTCCTGTTGAGAGTGCCTCCTCTTGAGATGCGACGGGAACGCCGGGAATTCTTTCCCGTTGAAAGCAGGGAAAGGATCCCTCATCTCGAGCTCCGAGGGGGAAACGGGGCTCCTCTGGATGTGGGCGGGACCATCGTGCTTCCTCTCGAGTGGAGACGGGTATGGCGGTGAACTTCTTGAGTTGCAGCAAGGGTGTGAAAGACCCTTTCGAAGTTCCAGAGGTTAGGTGTCATTAGTCTCCAGACGCCTCATCGGAAATAGGCCTCATCTCGCCTGCAAGGGAGAACTTCCTGGATTTTCTCGAGTTGCGGCAGGTGTTCTCGAGTTACGACGGGGACCTCAGGGACCCGCCCTGGTGGCCTCAGGAGAGGCCAGTCCCCATGCGAGTTGCTAGGGGGCCTCTCGGGATTCCTCTCCCGTCGATACCCGGGCCAAAAACCTTGTGTGGAGTCAGGGCCGGAACCGAGAATTGCTCTCAAGGGCTGACATGGATCTTTGGGTACTTCTGGAGTCTCCCCAGGGGAGTCAGGCCTCGTCTCGAGTGGGGGCATGCACGTGCGATTTCCTTCCAGGCTGTAGCAGCAATGTCACGCTTCCCGTCGCGTGGATCAAAGGATCTGTGGTTTTCCCTCGAGGCTTTCCCTCGAGGCTTTCCCACAGGGCTGCCCCACGTGCCACCGTGGTGTGAGTCGATCCTCGGCGTGAAAGATGAGCCAGTGTAGGGCAAAGAGTTTCCTCTGGAATGGACTGAGACATCTGGGGGACTCTTGGAATGGTCGTACGACCATGGAGTTTCTCTCGCCTTTCCTGTTGAGAGTGCCTCCTCTTGAGATGCGACGGGAACGCCGGGAATTCTTTCCCGTTGAAAGCAGGGAAAGGATCCCTCATCTCGAGCTACGAGGGGGAAACGCGGCTCCTCTGGATGTGGGCGGGACCATCGTGCATCCTCTCGAGTGGAGACGGGTATGGCGGTGAACTTCTTGAGTTTCAGCAAGGGTGTGAAAGACCCTTTCGAAGTTCCAGAGGTTAGGTGTCATTAGTCTCCAGACGCCTCATCGGAAATAGGCCTCATCTAGCCTGGAAGGGAGAACTTCCTGGATTTTCTCGAGGTGCGGCAGGTGTTCTCGAGTTACGACGGGGACCTCAGGGACCCGCCCTGGTGGCCTCAGGAGAGGCCAGTCCCCATGCGAGTTGCTAGGGGGCCTCTCGGAATTACTCTCCCGTCGATACCGGGGCCAAAAACCTTGTGTAGAGTCAGGGCCAGAACCGAGGATTCCTCTCAGGGGCTGACATGGATCTTTGGGTACTTCTGGAGTCTCCCCAGGGGAGTCAGGCCTCGTCTCGAGTGGGGGCATGCACGTGCGCTTTCCTTCCAGGCTGTAGCAGCAATGTCACGCTTCCCGTCGCGTGGATCAAAGGATCTGTGATTTTCCATCGTGGCTTTCCCACAGGGCTGTCCCACGTGCCACCGTGGTGTGAGTCGATCCTCGGCGTGAAAGATGAGCCAGTGCAGGGCAAAGAGGTTCCTTTGGAATGGACTGAGACATCTGGGGGACTCTTGGAATGGTGGTACGACCATGGAGTTCCTCTCGCCTTTCCTGTTGAGAGTGCCACCTCTTGAGATGCGTCAGGAACGCCGGGAATTCTTTGCTTTGAAAGCAGTGAAAGGATCCCTCATCTCGAGCTACGAGGGGGAAACGGGGCTCCTCTGGATGTGGGCGGGACCATCGTGCTTCCTCTCGAGTGGAGACGGGTATGGCGGTGAACTTCTTGAGTTGCAGCAAGGGTGTGAAAGACCCTTTCGAAGTTCCAGAGGTTAGGTGTCATTAGTCTCCAGACGCCTCATCGGAAATAGGCCTCATCTCGCCTGGAAGGGAGAAATTCCTGGATTTTCTCGAGTTGCGGCAGGTGTTCTCGAGTTACGACGGGGACCTCAGGGACCCGCCCTGGTGGCCTCAGGAGAGGCCAGTCCCCATGCGAGTTGCTAGGGGGCCTCTCGGGATTCCTCTCCCGTCGATACTGGGGCCAAAAACCTTGTGTGGAGTCAGGGCCGGAACCGAGAATTCCTCTCAATGGCTGACATGGATCTTTGGGTACTTCAGGAGTCTCCCCAGGGGAGTAAGGCCTCGTCTCGAGTGGGGGCATGCACGTGCGCTTTCCTTCCAGGCTGTAGCAGCAATGTCACGCTTCCCGTCGCGTGGATCAAAGGATCTGTGGTTTTCCCTCGAGGCGTTCCCTCGAGGCTTTCCCACAGGGCTGTCCCACGTGCCACCGTGGTGTGAGTCGATCCTCGGCGTGAAAGATGAGCCAGTGCAGGGCAAAGAGGTTCCTCTGGAATGGACTGAGACATCTGGGGGACTCTTGGAATGGTGGTACGACCATGGAGTTCCGCTCGCCTTTCCTGTTGAGAGTGCCACTTCTTGAGATGCGACGGGAACGCCGGGAATTCTTTCCCGTTGAAAGCAGGGAAAGGATCCCTCATCTCGAGCTACGAGGGGGAAACGGGGCTCCTCTGGATGTGGGCGGGACCATCGTGCTTCCTCTCGAGTGGAGACGGGTATGGCGGTGAACTTCTTGAGTTGCAGCAAGGGTGTGAAAGACCCTTTCGAAGTTCCAGAGGTTAGGTGTCATTAGTCTCCAGACGCCTCATCGGAAATAGGCCTCATCTCGCCTGGAAGGGAGAACTTCCTGGATTTTCTCGAGTTGTGGCCGGTGTTCTCGAGTTACGACGGGGACCTCAGGAACCCGCCCTGGTGGCCTCTGGAGAGGCCAGTCCCCATGCGAGTTGCTGGGAGGCCTCTCGGGATTCCTCTCCCGTCGATACCGGGGCCAAAAACCTTGTGTGGAGTCAGGGCCGGAACCGAGAATTCCTCTCAAGGGCTGACATGGATCTTTGGGTACTTCTGGAGTCTCCCCAGGGGAGTCAGGCCTCGTCTCGAGTGGGGGCATGCACGTGCGCTTTCCTTCCAGGCTGTAGCAGCAATGTCACGCTTCCCGTGGCGTGGATCAAAGGATCTGTGGTTTTCCCTCGAGGCTTTCCCTCGAGGCTTTCCCACAGGGCTGTCCCACGTGCCACCGTGGTGTGAGTCGATCCTCGGCGTGAAAGATGAGCCAGTGCAGGGCAAAGAGGTTCCTCTGGAATGGACTGAGACATCTCGGGGACTCTTGGAATGGTGGTACGACCATGGAGTTCCTCTCGCCTTTCCTGTTGAGAGTGCCTCCTCTTGAGATGTGACGGGAACGCTGGGAATTCTTTGCGTTGAAAGCAGGGAAAGGATCCCTCATCTCGAACTTCGAGGGGGAAACGGGGCTCCTCTCGATGTGGGCGGGACCATCGTGCTTCCTCTCGAGTGGAGACGGGTATGGCGGTGAACTTCTTGAGTTGCAGCAAGGGTGTGAAAGACCCTTTCGAAGTTCCAGAGGTTAGGTGTCATTCGTCTCCAGACGCCTCATCGGAAATAGGCTTCATCTCGCCTGGAAGGGAGAACTTCCTGGATTTTCTCGAGTTGCGGCAGGTGTTCTCGAGTTACGACGGGGACCTCAGGGACCCGCCCTGGTGGCCTCAGGGGAGGCCAGTACCCATGCGAGTTGCTAGGGGGCCTCTCGGGATTAATCTCCCGTCGATACCGGGGCCAAAAACCTTGTGTGGAGTCAGGGCCGGAACCGAGGATTCCTCTCAGGGGCTGACATGGATCTTTGGGTACTTCTGGAGTCTCCCCAGGGGAGTCAGGCCTCGGCTCGTGTGGGGGCATGCACGTGCGATTTCCTTCAAGGCTGTAGCAGCAATGTCAAGCATCCCATCGCGTGGAGTAATGGATCTGTGGTTTTCCCTCGAGGCTTTCCCACAGGGCTGTCCCACGTGCCACCGTGGTGTGAGTCGATCCTCGGCGTGAAAGATGAGCCAGTGCAGGGCAAAGAGGTTCCTCTGGAATGGACTGAGACATCTGGGGAACTCTTGGAATGGTGGTACGACCATGGAGTTCCGCTCGCCTTTCCTGTTGAGAGTGCTTCCTCTTGAGATGCGACGGGAACGCCGGGAATTCTTTCCCGTTGAAAGCAGGGAAAGGATCCCTCATCTCGAGCTACGAGGGGGAAACGGGGCTCCTCTGGATGTGGGCGGGACCATCGTGCTTCCTCTCGAGTGGAGACGGGTATGGCGGTGAACTTCTTGAGTTGCAGCAAGGGTGTGAAAGACCCTTTCGAAGTTCCAGAGGTTAGGTGTCATTAGTCTCCAGACGCCTCATCGGAAATAGGCCTCATCTCGCCTGGGAGGGAGAACTTCCTGGATATTCTCGAGTTGCGGCAGGTGTTCTCGAGTTACGACGGGGACCTCAGGGACCCGCCCTGGTGGCCTCAGGAGAGGCCAGTCCCCATGCGAGTTGCTGGGAGGCCTCTCGGGATTCCTCTCCCGTCGATACCGGGGCCAAAAACCTTGTGTGGAGTCAGGGCCAGAACCGAGAATTCCTCTCAAGGGCTGACATGGATCTTTGGGTACTTCTGGAGTCTCCCCAGGGGAGTCAGGCCTCGTCTCGAGTGGGGGCATGCACGTGCGCTTTCCTTCCAGGCTGTAGCAGCAATGTCACGCTTCCCGTGGCGTGGATCAAAGGATCTGTGGTTTTCCCTCGAGGCTTTCCCTCGAGGCTTTCCCACAGGGCTGCCCCACGTGCCACCGTGGTGTGAGTTGATCCTCGGCGTGAAAGATGAGCCAGTGCAGGGCAAAGAGGTTCCTCTGGAATGGACTGAGACATCTGGGGGACTTTTGGAATGGTGGTACGACCATGGAGTTTCTCTCGCCTTTCCTGTTGAGAGTGCCTCCTCTTGAGATGCGACGGTAACGCCGGGAATTCTTTCCCGTTGAAAGCAGGGAAAGGATCCCTCATCTCGAGCTACGAGGGGGAAACGGGGCTCCTCTGGATGTGGGCGGGACCATCGTGCATCCTCTCGAGTGGAGACGGGTATGGCGATGAACTTCTTGAGTTGCAGCAAGGGTGTGAAAGACCCTTTCGAAGTTCCAGAGGTTAGGTGTCATTAGTCTCCAGACGCCTCATCGAAAATAGGCCTCATCTCGCCTGGAAGGGAGAACTTCCTGGATATTCTCGAGTTGCAGCAGGTGTTCTCGAGTTACGACGGGGACCTCAGGGACCCGCCCTGGTGGCCTCAGGAGAGGCCAGTCCCCATGCGAGTTGCTAGGGGGCCTCTCGGGATTACTCTCCCGTTGATACCGGGGCCAAAAACCTTGTGTAGAGTCATGTCCGGAACCGAGGATTCCTCTCAGGGGCTGACATGGATCTTTGGGTACTTCTGGAGTCTCCCCAGGGGAGTCAGGCCTCGTCTCGAGTGGGGGCATGCACGTGCGCTTTCCTTCCAGGCTGTAGCACCAATGTCACGCTTCCCGTCGCGTGGATCAAAGGATCTGTGATTTTCCATCGAGGCTTTCCCACAGGGCTGTCCCACGTGCCACCGTGGTGTGAGTCGATCCTCGGCGTGAAAGATGAGCCAGTGCAGGGCAAAGAGTTTCCTCTGGAATGGAGTGAGATATCTGGGGGACTCTTGGAATGGTGGGACGACCATGGAGTTCCTCTCGCCTTTCCTGTTGAGAGTGCCTCCTCTTGAGATGCGACGGGAACGCCGGGAATTCTTTCCCGTTGAAAGTAGGGAAAGGATCCCTCATCTCGAGCTATGAGGGGGAAACGCGGCTCCTCTGGATGTGGGCGGGACCATCGTGCTTCCTCTCGAGTGGAGACGGGTATGGCGGTGAACTTCTTGAGTTGCAGCAAGGGTGTGAATGAACCTTTCGAAGTTCCAGAGGTTCCGTGTCATTAGTCTCCAGTCGCCTCATCGGAAATAGGCCTCATCTCGCCTGGAAGGGAGAACTTCCTGGATTTTCTCGAGTTGCGGGAGTTGTTCTAGAGTTAAGACGGGGACCTCGGGGACCCGCCCTGGTGGCCTCAATAGAGGACAGTCCCCATGCGTGTTTCTAGCTGGCCTCTCGGGATTCCTCTCCCGTCGATACCGGGGCCAAAAAACTTGTGTGGAGTCAGGGCCGGAACCGAGGATTCCTCTCAGGGGCTGACATGGATCTTTGGGTACTTCTGGAGTCTCCCCAGCTGAGTCAGGCCACGTCTCGAGTGGGGACATGCACGTGCGCTTTCCTTCGAGGCTGTAGCAGCAATGTCACGGTTCCCGTGGCGTGGATCAAAGGATCTGTGGTTTTCCCTCGAGGCTTTCCCACAGGGCTGTCCCACGTGCCACCGTGGTGTGAGTCGATCCTCGGCGTGAAAGATGAGCCAGTGCAGGGCAAAGAGGTTCCTCTGGAATGGACTGAGACATCTGGGGGACTCTTGGAATGGTGGTACGACCATGGAGTTCCTCTCGCCTTTTCTGTTGAGAGTGCCTTGTCTTGAGATGCGACGGGAACGCTGGGAATTCTTTCCCGTTGAAAGCAGGGAAAGGATCCCTCATCTCGAGCTACGAGGGGGAAACGGGGCTCCTCTGGATGTGGGCGGGACCATCGTTCTTCCTCTAGAGTGGAGACGGGTATGGCGGTGAACTTCTTGAGTTGCAGCAAGGGTGTGAAAGACCCTTTCGAAGTTCCAGAGGTTAGGTGTCATTAGACTCCAGACGCCTCATCGGAAATAGGCCTCATCTCGCCTGGAAGGGAGAACTTCCTGGATTTTCTCGAGTTGCGGCAGGTGTTCTCGAGTTACGACGGGGACCTCAGGGACCCGCCCTGGTGGCCTCAGGAGAGGCCAGTCCCCATGCGAGTTGCTAGGGGGCCTCTCGGGATTCCTCTCCCGTCGATACCGGGGCCAAAAACCTTGTGTGGAGTCAGGGCCGGAACCGAGGATTCCTCTCAGGGGCTGACATGGATCTTTGGGTACTTCTGGAGTCTCCCCAGGGGAGTCAGGCCTCGTCTCGAGTGGGGGCATGCACGTGCGCTTTCCTTCCAGGCTGTAGCAGCAATGTCACGCTTCCCGTCGCGTGGATCAAAGGTTTTGTGGTTTTCCCTCGAGGCTTTCCCTCGAGGCTTTCCCACAGGGCTGTCCCACGTGCCACCGTGGTGTGAGTCGATCCTCGGCGTGAAAGATGAGCCAGTGCAGGGCAAAGAGGTTCCTCTGGAATGGACTGAGACATCTGGGGGACTCTTGGAATGGTGGTACGACCATGGAGTTCCTCTCGGCTTTTCTGTTGAGAGTGCCTCCACTTGAGATGCGACGGGAACGCCGGGAATTCTTTCCCGTTGAAAGCAGGGAAAGGATCCCTCATCTCGAGCTCCGAGGGGGAAACGGGGCTCCTCTGGATGTGGGCGAGACCATCGTGCTTCCTCTCGAGTGGAGACGGGTATGGCGGTGAACTTCTTGAGTTTCAGCAAGGGTGTGAAAGACCCTTTCGAAGTTCCAGAGGTTAGGTGTCATTAGTCTCCAGACGCCTCATAGGAAATAGGCCTCATCTTGCCTGGAAGGGAGAACTTCCTGGATTTTCTCGAGTTGCGGGAGGTGTTCTCGAGTTAAGACGGGGACCTCAGGGACCCGTCCAGGTGGCCTCAGCAAAGGCCAGTCCCCATGCGAGTTGCTAGGGGGCCTCTCGGGATTCCTCTCCCGTCGATACCGGGGCCAAAAACCTTGTGTGGAGTCAGGGCCGGAACCGAGGATTTCTCTCAGGGGTGACATGGTTCTTTGGGTACTTCTGGAGACTCCCCAGGGGAGTCAGGCCTCGTCTCGAGTGGGGGCATGCACGTCCGCTTTCCTTCCAGGCTGTAGCAGCAATGTCACGCTTCCCGCCGCGTGGATCAAAGGATCTGTGGTTTTCCCTCGAGGCTTTCCCTCGAGGCTTTCCCACAGGACTGTCCCACGTGCCACCGTGGTGTGAGTCGATCCTCGGCGTGAAAGATGAGCCAGTGCAGGGCAAAGAGGTTCCTCTTGAATGGACTGAGACATCTGGGGGACTCTTGGAATGGTGGTACGACCATGGAGTTCCTCTCGCCTTTTCTGTTGAGAGTGCCTCCTCTTGAGATGCGACGGGAACGCTGGGAATTCTTTCCCGTTGAAAGCAGGGAAAGGATCCCTCATCTCGAGCTACGAGGGGGAAACGGGGCTCCTCTGGATGTAGGAGGGACCATCGTGCTTCTTCTAGAGTGGAGACGGGTATGGCGGTTAACTTCTTGAGTTGCAGCAAGGGTGTGAAAGACCCTTTCGAAGTTCCAGAGGTTAGGTGTCATTAGTCTCCAGACGCCTCATCGGAAATAGGCCTCATCTCGCCTGGAAGGGAGAACTTCCTGGATTTTCTCGAGTTGCGGGAGGTGTTCTAGAGTTAAGACGGGGACCTCAGGGACCCGCCCTGGTGGCCTCAATAGAGAACAGTCCCCATGCGTCTTGCTAGGTGGCCTCTCGTGATTCTTCTCCCGTCGATACCGGGGCCAAAAAACTTGTGTGGAGTCAGGGCCGGAACCGAGGATTCCTCTCAGGGGCTGACATGGATCTTTGGGTACTTCTGGAGTCTCCCCAGCTGAGTCAGGCCTCGTCTCGAGTGGGGACATGCACGTGCGCTTTCCTTCCAGGCTGTAGCAGATATGTCACGCTTCCCGTGGCGTGGATCAAAGGATCTGTGGTTTTCCCTCGAGGCTTTCCCTCGAGGCTTTCCCACAGGGCTGTCCCACGTGCCACCGTGGTGTGAGTCGATCCTCGGCGTGAAAGATGAGCCAGTGCAGGGCAAAGAGGTTCGTCTGGAATGGACTGAGACATCTGGGGGACTCTTGGAATGGTGGTACGACCATGGAGTTCCTCTCGCCTTTCCTGTTGAGAGTGCCTCCTCTTGAGATGTGACGGGAACGCCGGGAATTCTTTCCCGTTGAATGCAGGGAAAGGTTCCCTCATCTCGAGCTACGAGGGGGAAACGGGGCTCCTCTGGATGTGGGCGGGACCGTCGTGCTTCATCTCGAGTGGAGACGGGTATGGCGGTGAACTTCTTGAGTTGCAGCAAGGGTGTGAAAGACCCTTTCGAAGTTCCAGAGGTTAGGTGTCATTAGTCTCCAGACGCCTCATCGGAAATAGGCCTCATCTGGCCTGTAAGGGAGAACTTCCTGGATTTTCTCGAGTTGCGGCAGGTGTTCTCGAGTTACGACGGGAACCTCAGGGACCCGCCCTGATGGCCTCAGGAGAGGCCAGGTCCATGCGAGTTGCTAGGTGGCCTCTCGGGATTCCTCTCCTGTCGATTCCGGGACCAAAAATCTTGTGTGGAGTCAGGGCCGGAACCGAGGATTCCTCTCAGGGGTGACATGGATCTTTGGGTACTTCTGGAGTCTCCCCAGGGGAGTCAGGCCTCGTCTCGAGTGGGGGCATGCACGTGCGCTTTCCTTCCAGGCTGTAGCAGCAATGTCACGCTTCCCGTCGCGTGGATCAAAGGATCTGTGGATTTCCCTCGAGGCTTTCCCTCGAGGCTTTCCCACAGGACTGTCCCACGTGCCACCGTGGTGTGAGTCGATCCTCGGCGTGAAAGATGAGCCAGTGCAGGTCAAAGAGGTTCCTCTTGAATGGACTGAGACATCTGGGGGACTCTTGGAATGGTGGTACGACCATGGAGTTCCTCTCGCCTTTTCTGTTGAGAGTGCCTCCTCTTGAGAGGCGACGGGAACGTTGGGAATTCTTTCCCGTTGAAAGCAGGGAAAGGATCCCTCATTTCGAGCTACGAGGGGGAAACGGGGCTCCTCTGGATGTAGGCGGGACCATCGTGCTTCCTCTAGAGTGGAGACGGGTATGGCGGTGAACTTCTTGAGTTGCAGCTAGGGTGTGAAAGACCCTTTCGAAGTTCCAGAGGTTAGGTGTCATTAGTCTCCAGACGCCTCATCGGAAATAGGCCTCATCTCGCCTGGAAGGGAGAACTTCCTGGATTTTCTCGAGTTTCGGGAGGTGTTCTAGAGTTAAGACGGGGACCTCAGGGACCCGCCCTGGTGGCATCAATAGAGAACAGTCCCCATGCGTCTTGCTAGGTGGCCTCTCGTGATTCTTCTCCCGTCGATACCGGGGCCAAAAAACTTGTGTGGAGTCAGGGCCGGAACCGAGGATTCCTCTCAGGGGCTGACATGGATCTTTGGGTACTTTTGGAGTCTCCCCAGCTGAGTCAGGCCTCGTCTCGAGTGGGGGCATGCACGTGCGCTTTCCTTCGAGGCTGTAGCAGCAATGTCACGCTTCCCGTGGCGTGGATCAAAGGATCTGTGGTTTTCCCTCGAGGCTTTCCCTCGAGGCTTTCCCACAGGGCTGTCCCACGTGCCACCGTGGTGTGAGTCGATCCTCGGCGTGAAAGATGAGCCAGTGCAGGGGAAAGAGGTTCGTCTGGAATGGAGTGAGACATCTGGGGGACTCTTGGAATGGTGGTACGACCATGGAGTTCCTCTCGCCTTTCCTGTTGAGAGTGCCTCCTCTTGAGATGTGACGGGAACGCCGGGAATTCTTTCGCGTTGAATGCAGGGAAAGGATCACTCATCTCGAGCTACGAGGGGGAAACGGGGCTCCTCTGGATGTGGGCGGGACCATCGTGCTTCCTCTAGAGTGGAGACGGGTATGGCGGTGAACTTCTTGAGTTGCAGCAAGGGTGTGAAAGACCCTTTCGAAGTTCCAGAGGTTAGGTGTCATTAGTCTCCAGACGCCTCATCGGAAATAGGCCTCATCTCGCCTGGAAGGGAGAACTTCCTGGATTTTCTCGAGTTGCGGGAGGTGTTCTAGAGTTAAGACGGGGACCTCAGGGACCCGCCCTGGTGGCCTCAATAGAGAACAGTCCCCATGCGTCTTGCTAGGTGGCCTCTCGTGATTCTTCTCCCGTCGATACCGGGGCCAAAAAACTTGTGTGGAGTCAGGGCCGGAACCGAGGATTCCTCTCAGGGGCTGACATGGATCTTTGGGTACTTCTGGAGTCTCCCCAGGGGAGTCAGGCCTCGTCTCGAGTGGGGGCATGCACGTGCGCTTTCCTTCCAGGCTGTAGCAGCAATGTCATTCTTCCCGTCGCATTTATGAAAGGATCTGTGGCTTTCCCTCGAGGCTTTCCCTCGAGGCTTTCCCACAGGGCTGTCCCACGTGGCACCGTGGTGTGAGTCGATCCTCGGCGTGAAAGATGAGCCAGTGCAGGTCAAAGAGGTTCCTCTGGAATGGACTGAGACATCTAGGGGACTCTAGGAATGGTGGTACGACCATGGAGTTCCTCTCGCCTTTCCTGTTGAGATTGCCTCCTCTTGAGATGCGACGGGAATGCTGGGAATTTTTTCCCGCTGAAAGCAGGGAAACGATCCCTCATCTCGAGCTCCGAGGGGGAAACGGGGCTCCTCTGGATGTGGGCGGGACCATCGTGCTTCCTCTCGAGTGGAGACTGGTATGGCGGTGAACTTCTTGAGTTGCAGCAAGGGTGTGAAAGACCCTTTCGAAGTTCCAGAGGTTAGGTGTCATTAGTCTCCAGACGCCTCATCGGAAATAGGCCTCATCTCGCCTGGAAGGGAGAACTTCCTGGATTTTCTCGAGTTGCGGCAGGTGTTCTCGAGTTACGACGGGGACCTCAGGGACCCGCCCTGGTGGCCTAAGGAACGGAGAGTCCCCATGCGAGTTGCTAGGGGGCCTCTCGGGATTCCTCTCCCATCGATACTGGGGCCAAAAACCTTGTGTGGAGTCAGGGCCGGAACCGAGGATTTCTCTCACGGGCTGACATGGATCTTTGGGTACTTCTGGAGTCTCGCCAGGGGAGACAGGCCTCATCTCGAGTGGGGGCATGCTCGTGCGTTTTCCTTCCAGGCTGTAGCAGCAATGTCACGCTTCCCATCGCGTGGATCAAAGGATCTGTGGTTTTCCCTCGAGGCTTTCCCTCGAGGCTTTCCCACAG
Organism: Capricornis sumatraensis; assembly: GCF_032405125.1. NCBI lineage: Eukaryota > Metazoa > Chordata > Mammalia > Artiodactyla > Bovidae > Capricornis > Capricornis sumatraensis. Next base: position 8,223,067 of record NW_027184612.1, read on the forward strand.
GGCTGTCCCACGTGCCACCGTGGTGTGAGTCGATCCTCGGCGTGAAAGATGAGCCAGTGCAGGGCAAAGAGGTTCCTCTGGAATGGACTGAGACATCTGGGGGACTCTTGGAATGGTGGTACGACCATGGAGTTACTCTCGCCTTTCCTGTTGAGAGTGCCTCCTCTTGAGATGCGACGGGAACGCCGGGAATTCTTTCCCGTTGAAAGCAGGGAAAGGATCCCTCATCTCGAGCTAAGAGGGGGATACGGGGCTCCTCTGGATGTGCGCGGGATCATCGTGCTTCCTCTCGAGTGGAGATGGGTATGGCGGTGAACTTCTTGAGTTGCCGCAAGGGTGTGAAAGACCCTTTCGAATTTCCAGAGGTTAGGTGTCATTACTCTCCAGACGCCTCATCGGAAATTGGCCTCATCTCGCCTGTAAGGGAGAACTTCCTGGATTTTCTCGAGTTGCGGCAGGTGTTCTCGAGATACGACGGGGACATCAGGGACCCGCTCTGGTGGCCTCTGGAAAAGCCAGTCCCCATGCGAGTTGCTAGGGGGCCTCTAGGGATTCCTCTCCCGTCGATACTGGGGCCAAAAACCTTGTGTGGAGTCAGGGCTGGAACGGAGGATTCCTCTCAGGGGCTGACATGAATCTTTGAGTACTTCTGGAGTCTCCCCAGGGGAGTCAGGCCTCGTCTCGAGTGGGGGCATGGACGTGCGCTTTCCTTCCAGACTGTAGCAGCAATGTCACGCTTCCCGTCGCGTGGATCAAAGGATCTGTGGTTTTCCCTCGAGGCTTTCCCACAGGGCTGCCCCACGTGCCACCTTTGTGTGAGTCGATCCTCGGCGTGAAAGATGAGCCAGTGCAGGGCAAAGAGGTTCCTCTGGAATGGACTGAGACATCTGGGGGACTCTTGGAATGGTGGTACGACCATGGAGTTCCTCTCGCCTTTTCTGTTGAGAGTGCCTCCTCTTGAGATGCGACGGGAACGCTGGGAATTCTTTCCCGTTGAAAGCAGGGAAAGGATCCCTCATCTCGAGCTACGAGGGGGAAACGGGGCTCCTCTGGATGTGGGCGGGACCATCGTGCTTCCTCTCGAGTGGAGACGGGTATGGCGGTGAACTTCTTGAGTTGCAGCAATTGTGTGAAAGACCCTTTCGAAGTTCCAGAGGTTAGGTGTCATTAGTCTCCAGACGCCTCATCGGAAATAGGCCTCATATCGCCTGGAAGGGAGAACTTCCTGGATTTTCTCGAGTTGCGGCAGGTGTTCTCGAGTTACGACGGGGAACTCAGGGACCCGCCCTGGTGGCCTCAGGAGAGGCCACTCCCCATGCTAGTTGCTAGGGGGCCCCTCGGGATTCCTCTCCCGTCGATACCGGGGCCAAAAACCTTGTGTGGAGTCAGGGCCGGAACCGAGGATTCCTCTCAGGGGCTGACATGGATGTTTGGGTACTTCTGGAGTCTCCCCAGGGGAGTCAGGCCTCGGCTCGAGTGGGGGCATGCACATGCGCTTTCCTTCCAGGCTGTAGCAGCAATGTCACGCTTCCCGTGGTGTGGATCAAAGGATCTGTGGTTTTCCCTCGAGGCTTTCCCTCGAGGCTTTCCCACAGGGCTGTCCCACGTGCCACCGTGGTGTGAGTCGATCCTCGGCGTGAAAGATGAGCCAGTGCAGGGCAAAGAGGTTCCTCTGGAATGGACTGAGACATCTCGGGGACTCTTGGAATGGTGGTACGACCATGGAGTTCCTCTCGCCTTTCCTGTTGAGAGTGCCTCCTCTTGAGATGTGACGGGAACGCCGGGAATTCTTTGCGTTGAACGCAGGGAAAGGATCCCTCATCTCGAGCTACGAGGGGGAAACGGGACTCCTCTCGATGTGGGCGTGACCATCGTGCTTCCTCTCGAGTGGAGACGGGTATGGCGGTGAACTTCTTGAGTTGCAGCAAGGGTGTGAAAGACCCTTTCGAAGTTCCAGAGGTTAGGTGTCATTTGTCTCCAGACGCCTCATCGGAAATAGGCTTCATCTCGCCTGGAAGGGAGAACTTCCTGGATTTTCTCGAGTTGCGGCAGGTGTTCTCGAGGTACGACGGGGACCTCAGGGACCCGCCCTGGTCGCCTCAGGGGAGGCCAGTACCCATGCGAGTTGCTAGGGGGCTTCTCGGGATTAATCTCCCGTCGATACCGGGGCCAAAAACCTTGTGTGGAGTCAGGGCCGGAACCGAGGATTCCTCTCAGGGGCTGACATGGATGTTTGGGTACTTCTGGAGTCTCCCCAGGGGAGTCAGGCCTCGTCTCGAGTGGGGGCATGCACGTGCGATTTCCTTCCAGGCTGTAGCAGCAATGTCACGCTTCCCGTCGAGTGGAGTAATGGATCTGTGGTTTTCCCTCGAGGCTTTCCCACAGGGCTGCCCCACGTGCCACCGTGGTGTGAGTCGATCCTCGGCGTGAAAGATGAGCCAGTGCAGGGCAAAGAGGTTCCTCTGGAATGGACTGAGACATCTGGGGGACTCTTGGAATGGTCGTACGACCATGGAGTTTCTCTCGCCTTTCCTGTTGAGAGTGCCTCCTCTTGAGATGCGACGGGAACGCCGGGAATTCTTTCCCGTTGAAAGCAGGGAAAGGATCCCTCATCTCGAGCTCCGAGGGGGAAACGGGGCTCCTCTGGATGTGGGCGGGACCATCGTGCATCCTCTCGAGTGGAGACGGGTATGGCGGTGAACTTCTTGAGTTTCAGCAAGGGTGTGAAAGACCCTTTCGAAGTTCCAGAGGTTAGGTGTCATTAGTCTCCAGACGCCTCATCGGAAATAGGCCTCATCTCACCTGGAAGGGAGAACTTCCTGGATTTTCTGGAGTTGCGGCAGGTGTTCTCGAGTTACGACGGGGACCTCAGGGACCCGCCCTGGTGGCCTCAGGAGAGGCCAGTCCCCATGCGAGTTGCTAGGGGGCCTCTCGGAATTACTCTCCCGTCGATACCGGGGCCAAAAACCTTGTGTAGAGTCAGGGCCGGAACCGAGGATTCCTCTCAGGGGCTGACATGGATCTTTGGGTACTTCTGGAGTCTCCCCAGGGGAGTCAGGCCTCGTCTCGAGTGGGGGCATGCACGTGCGCTTTCCTTCCAGGCTGTAGCAGCAATGTCACGCTTCCCGTCGCGTGGATCAAAGGATCTGTGATTTTCCATCGAGGCTTTCCCACAGGGCTGTCCCACGTGCCACCGTGGTGTGAGTCGATCCTCGGCGTGAAAGATGAGCCAGTGCAGGGCAAAGAGGTTCCTTTGGAATGGACTGAGACATCTGGGGGACTCTTGGAATGGTGGTACGACCATGGAGTTCCTCTCGCCTTTCCTGTTGAGAGTGCCACCTCTTGAGATGCGTCAGGAACGCCGGGAATTCTTTGCTTTGAAAGCAGTGAAAGGATTCCTCATCTCGAGCTACGAGGGGGAAACGGGGCTCCTCTGGATGTGGGCGGGACCATCGTGCTTCCTCTCGAGTGGAGACGGGTATGGCGGTGAACTTCTTGAGTTGCAGCAAGGGTGTGAAAGACCCTTTCGAAGTTCCAGAGATTAGGTGTCATTAGTCTCCAGACGCCTCATCGGAAATAGGCCTCATCTCGCCTGGAAGGGAGAAATTCCTGGATTTTCTCGAGTTGCGGCAGGTGTTCTCGAGTTACGACGGGGACCTCAGGGACCCGCCCTGGTGGCCTCAGGAGAGGCCAGTCCCCATGCGAGTTGCTAGGGGGCCTCTCGGGATTCCTCTCCCGTCGATACCGGGGCCAAAAACCTTGTGTAGAGTCAGGGCCAGAACCGAGGATTCCTCTCAGGGGCTGACATGGATCTTTGGGTACTTCTGGAGTCTCCCCAGGGGAGTCAGGCCTCGTCTCGAGTGGGGGCATGCACGTGCGCTTTCCTTCCAGGCTGTAGCACCAATGTCACGCTTCCCGTCGCGTGGATCAAAGGATCTGTGATTTTCCATCGAGGCTTTCCCACAGGGCTGTCCCACATGCCACCGTGGTGTGAGTCGATCCTCGGCGTGAAAGATGAGCCAGTGCAGGGCAAAGAGGTTCCTCTGGAATGGACTGAGACATCTGGGGGACTCTTGGAATGGTGGTACGACCATGGAGTTCCTCTCGCCTTTCCTGTTTAGAGTGCCACCTCTTGAGATGCGTCAGGAACGCCGGGAATTCTTTGCTTTGAAAGCAGTGAAAGGATCCCTCATCTCGAGCTACGAGGGGGAAACGGGGCTCCTCTGGATGTGGGCGGGACCATCGTGCTTCCTCTCGAGTGGAGACGGGTATGGCGGTGAACTTCTTGAGTTGCAGCAAGGGTGTGAAAGACCCTTTCGAAGTTCCAGATGTTAGGTGTCATTAGTCTCCAGACGCCTCATCGGAAATAAGCCTCATCTCGCCTGGAAGGGAGAACTTCCTGGATTTTCTCGAGTTGCGGCAGGTGTTCTCGAGTTACGACGGGGACCTCAGGGACCCGCCCTGGTGGCCTCAGGAGAGGCCAGTCCCCATGCGAGTTGCTGGGAGGCCTCTCGGGATTCCTCTCCCGTCGATACTGGGGCCAAAAACCTTGTGTGGAGTCAGGGCCGGAACCGAGGATTCCTCTCAGGGGCTGACATGGATCTTTGGGTACTTCTGGAGTCTCCCCAGGGGAGTCAGGCCTCGTCTCGAGTGGGGGCATGCACGTGCGCTTTCCTTCCAGGCTGTAGCAGCAATGTCACGCTTCCCGTCGCGTGGATCAAAGGATCTGTGATTTTCCATCGAGGCTTTCCCACAGGGCTGTCCCACGTGCCACCGTGGTGTGAGTCGATCCTCGGCGTGAAAGATGAGCCAGTGCAGGGCAAAGAGGTTCCTCTGGAATGGACTGAGACATCTGGGGGACTCTTGGAATGGTGGTACGACCATGGAGTTCCTCTCGCCTTTCCTGTTGAGAGTGCCTCCTCTTGAGATGCGACGGGAACGCCGGGAATTCTTTCCCGTTTAAAGCAGGGAAAGGATCCCTCATTTCGAGCTCCGAGGGGGAAACGGGGCTCCTCTGGATGTGGGCGGGACCATCGTGTTTCCTCTCGAGTGGAGACGGGTATGGCGGTGAACTTCTTGATTTGCAGCAAGGGTGTGAAAGACCCTTTCGAAGTTCCAGAGGTTAGGTGTCATTAGTCTCCAGACGCCTCATCGGAAATAGGCCTCATCTCGCCTGGAAGGGAGAACTTCCTGGATTTTCTCGAGTTGTGGCAGGTGTTCTCGAGTTACGACGGGGACCTCAGGAACCCGCCCTGGTGGCCTCAGGAAAGGCCAGTCCCCATGCGAGTTGCTGGGAGGCCTCTCGGGATTCCTCTCCCGTCGATACCGGGGCCAAAAACCTTGTGTGGAGTCAGGGCCGGAACCGAGAATTCCTCTCAAGGGCTGACATGGATCTTTGGGTACTTCTGGAGTCTCCCCAGGGGAGTCAGGCCTCGTCTCGAGTGGGGGCATGCACGTGCGCTTTCCTTCCAGGCTGTAGCAGCAATGTCACGCTTCCCGTGGCGTGGATCAAAGGATCTGTGGTTTTCCCTCGAGGCTTTCCCTCGAGGCTTTCCCACAGGGCTGTCCCACGTGCCACCGTGGTGTGAGTCGATCCTCGGCGTGAAAGATGAGCCAGTGCAGGGCAAAGAGGTTCCTCTGGAATGGACTGAGACATCTCGGGGACTCTTGGAATGGTGGTACGACCATGGAGTTCCTCTCGCCTTTCCTGTTGAGAGTGCCTCCTCTTGAGATGTGACGGGAACGCTGGGAATTCTTTGCGTTGAAAGCAGGGAAAGGATCCCTCATCTCGAGCTTCGAGCGGGAAACGGGGCTCCTCTCGATGTGGGCGGGACCATCGTGCTTCCTCTCGAGTGGAGACGGGTATGGCGGTGAACTTCTTGAGTTGCAGCAAGGGTGTGAAAGACCCTTTCGAAGTTCGAGAGGTTAGGTGTCATTCGTCTCCAGACGCCTCATCGGAAATAGGCTTCATCTCGCCTGGAAGGGAGAACTTCCTGGATTTTCTCGAGTTGCGGCAGGTGTTCTCGAGTTACGACGGGGACCTCAGGGACCCGCCCTGGTGGCCTCAGGGGAGGCCAGTACCCATGCGAGTTGCTAGGGGGCCTCTCGGGATTAATCTCCCGTCGATACCGGGGCCAAAAACCTTGTGTGGAGTTAGGGCCGGAACCGAGGATTCCTCTCAGGGGCTGACATGGATCTTTGGGTACTTCTGGAGTCTCCCCAGGGGAGTCAGGCCTCGGCTCGTGTGGGGGCATGCACGTGCGCTTTCCTTCCAGGCTGTAGCAGCAATGTCACGCATCCCGTCGCGTGGAGTAATGGATCTGTGGTTTTCCCTCGAGGCTTTCCCACAGGGCTGTCCCACGTGCCACCGTGGTGTGAGTCGATCCTCGGCGTGAAAGATGAGCCAGTGCAGGGCAAAGAGGTTCCTCTGGAATGGACTGAGACATCTGGGGGACTCTTGGAATGGTGGTACGACCATGGAGTTCCGCTCGCCTTTCCTGTTGAGAGTGCCTCCTCTTGAGATGCGACGGGAACGCCCGGAATTCTTTCCCGTTGAAAGCAGGGAAAGGATCCCTCATCTCGAGCTACGAGGGGGAAACGGGGCTCCTCTGGATGTGGGCGGGACCATCGTGCTTCCTCTTGAGTGGAGATGGGTATGGCGGTGAACTTCTTGAGTTGCAGCAAGGGTGTGAAAGACCCTTTCGAAGTTCCAGAGGTTAGGTGTCATTAGTCTCCAGACGCCTCATCGGAAATAGGCCTCATCTCGCCAGGAAGGGAGAACTTCCTGGATTTTCTCGAGTTGCGGCAGGTGTTCTCGAGTTACGACGGGGACCTCAGGGACCCGCCCTGGTGGCCTCAGGAGAGGCCAGTCCCCATGCGAGTTGCTGGGAGGCCTCTCGGGATTCCTCTCCCGTCGATACCGGGGCCAAAAACCTTGTGTGGAGTCAGGGCCGGAACCGAGAATTCCTCTCAAGGGCTGACATGGATCTTTGGGTACTTCTGGAGTCTCCCCAGGGGAGTCAGGCCTCGTCTCGAGTGGGGGCATGCACGTGCGCTTTCCTTCCAGGCTGTAGCAGCAATGTCACGCTTCCCGTGGCGTGGATCAAAGGATCTGTGGTTTTCCCTCGAGGCTTTCCCTCGAGGCTTTCCCACAGGGCTGCCCCACGTGCCACCGTGGTGTGAGTCGATCCTCGGCGTGAAAGATGAGCCAGTGCAGGGCAAAGAGGTTCCTCTGGAATGGACTGAGACATCTGGGGGACTTTTGGAATGGTGGTACGACCATGGAGTTTCTCTCGCCTTTCCTGTTGAGAGTGCCTCCTCTTGAGATGCGACGGTAACGCCGGGAATTCTTTCCCGTTGAAAGCAGGGAAAGGATCCCTCATCTCGAGCTACGAGGGGGAAACGGGGCTCCTCTGGATGTGGGCGGGACCATCGTGCATCCTCTCGAGTGGAGACGGGTATGGCGGTGAACTTCTTGAGTTGCAGCAAGGGTGTGAAAGACCCTTTCGAAGTTCCAGAGGTTAGGTGTCATTAGTCTCCAGACGCCTCATCGGAAATAGGCCTCATCTCGCCTGGAAGGGAGAACTTCCTGGATTTTCTCGAGTTGCGGCAGGTGTTCTCGAGTTACGACGGGGACCTCAGGGACCCGCCCTGGTGGCCTCAGGAGAGGCCAGTCCCCATGCGAGTTGCTAGGGGGCCTCTCGGGATTACTCTCCCGTCGATACCGGGGCCAAAAACCTTGTGTAGAGTCAGGGCCGGAACCGAGGATTCCTCTCAGGGGCTGACATGGATCTTTGGGTACTTCTGGAGTCTCCCCAGGGGAGTCAGGCCTCGTCTCGAGTGGGGGCATGCACGTGCGCTTTCCTTCCAGGCTGTAGCACCAATGTCACGCTTCCCGTCGCGTGGATCAAAGGATCTGTGATTTTCCATCGAGGCTTTCCCACAGGGCTGTCCCACGTGCCACCGTGGTGTGAGTCGATCCTCGGCGTGAAAGATGAGCCAGTGCAGGGCAAAGAGGTTCCTCTGGAATGGAGTGAGATATCTGGGGGACTCTTGGAATGGTGGGACGACCATGGAGTTCCTTTCGCCTTTCCTGTTGAGAGTGCCTCCTCTTGAGATGCGACGGGAACGCCGGGAATTCTTTCCCGTTGAAAGTAGGGAAAGGATCCCTCATCTCGAGCTATGAGGGGGAATCGGGGCTCCTCTGGATGTGGGCGGGACCATCGTGCTTCCTCTCGAGTGGAGACGGGTATGGCGGTGAACTTCTTGAGTTGCAGCAAGGGTGTGAATGAACCTTTCGAAGTTCCAGAGGTTCCGTGTCATTAGTCTCCAGTCGCCTCATCGGAAATAGGCCTCATCTCGCCTGGAAGGGAGAACTTCCTGGATTTTCTCGAGTTGCGGGAGGTGTTCTAGAGTTAAGACGGGGACCTCGGGGACCCGCCCTGGTGGCCTCAATAGAGGACAGTCCCCATGCGTGTTGCTAGGTGGCCTCTCGGGATTCCTCTCCCGTCGATACCGGGGCCAAAAAACTTGTGTGGAGTCAGGGCCGGAACCGAGGATTCCTCTCAGGGGCTGACATGGATCTTTGGGTACTTCTGGTGTCTCCCCAGCTGAGTCAGGCCTCGTCTCGAGTGGGGACATGCACGTGCGCTTTCCTTCGAGGCTGTAGCAGCAATGTCACGCTTCCCGTCGCGTGGATTAAAGGATCTGTGGTTTTCCCTCGAGGCTTTCCCTCGAGGCTTTCCCACAGGGCTGTCCCACGTGCCACCGTGTTGTGAGTCGATCCTAGGCGTGAAAGATGAGCCAGTGCAGGGCAAAGAGGTTCCTCTGGAATGGACTGAGACATCTGGGGGACTCTTGGCATGGTGGTACGACCATGGAGTTCCTCAAGCCTTTCCTGTTGAGAGTGCCTCCTCTTGAGATGCGACGAGAACGCCGGGAATTCTTTCCCGTTAAATGCAGGGAAAGGATCCCTCATCTCGAGCAACGAGGGGGAAACGGGGCTCCTCTGGATGTGGGCGGGACCGTCGTGCTTCCTCTCGAGTGGAGATGGGTATGGCGGTGAACTTCTTGAGTTGCAGCAAGGGTGTGAAAGACCCTTTCGAAGTTCCAGAGGTTAGGTGTCATTAGTCTCCAGACGCCTCATCGGAAATAGGCCTCATCTCGCCTGGAAGGGAGAACTTCCTGGATTTTTTTGAGTTGCGGCAGGTGTTCTCGATTACGACGGGAACCTCAGGGACCCGCCCTGATGGCCTCAGGAGAGGCCAGGTCCATGCGAGTTGCTAGGTGGCCTCTCGGGATTCCTCTCCTGTCGGTACCGGGGCCAAAAACCTTGTGTGGAGTCAGGGCCGGAACCGAGGATTCCTCTCAGGGGTGACATGGATCTTTGGGTACTTCTGGAGTCTCCCCAGGGGAGTCAGGCCTCGTCTCGAGCGGGGGCATGCACGTGCGCTTTCCTTCCAGGCTGTAGCAGGAATGTGACGCTTCCCGTCGCGTGGATCAAAGGATCTGTGGTTTTCCCTCGAGGCTTTCCCTCGAGGCTTTCCCACAGGGCTGTCCCATGTGCCACCGTGGTGTGAGTCGATCCTCGGCGTGAAAGATGAGCCAGTGCAGGGCAAAGAGGTTCCTCTGGAATGGACTGAGACATCTGGGGGACTCTTGGAATGGTGGTACGACCATGGAGTTCCTCTCGCCTTTCCTGTTGAGAGTGCCTCCTCTTGAGATGCGACGTGAATGCCGGGAATTCTTTCCCGTTGAAAGCAGGAAAAGGATCCCTCATCTCGAGCTACGAGGGGGAAACGGGGCTCCTCTGGATGTGGGCGGGACCATCGTGCTTCCTCTCGAGTGGAGACGGGTATGGCGGTGAACTTCTTGAGTTGCAGCAAGGGTGTGAAAGACCCTTTCGAAGTTCCAGAGGTTAGGTGTCATTAGTCTCCAGACGCCTCATCGGAAATAGGCCTCATCTCGCCTGGAAGGGAGAACTTCCTGGATTTTCTCGAGTTGCGGCAGGTGTTCTCGAGTTACGACGGGGACCTCAGGGACCCGCCCTGGTGGCCTCAGGAGAGGCCATTCCCCATGCGAGTTGCTAGGGGGCCTCTCGGGATTCCTCTTCTGTCGATACCGGGGCCAAAAACCATGTGTGGAGTCAGGGCCGGATCCGAGGATTCTTCTCAGGGGCTGACATGGATCTTTGGGTACTTCTGGAGTCTCCCCAGGGGAGTCAGGCCTCGTCTCGAGTGGGGGCATGCACGTGCGCTTTCCTTACAGGCTGTAGCAGCAATGTCACGCTTCCCGTGGCGTGGATCAAAGGATCTGTGGTTTTCCCTCGAGGCTTTCCCTCGAGGCTTTCCCACAGGGCTGTCCCACGTGCCACCGTGGTGTGAGTCGATCCTCGGTGTGAAAGATGAGCCAGTGCAGGGCAAAGAGGTTCCTCTGGAATGGACTGAGACATCTGGGGGACTCTTGGAATGGTGGTACGACCATGGAGTTCCTCTCGCCTTTCCTGTTGAGAGTGCCTCCTCTTGATATGCGACGGGAACGCCGGGAATTCTTTCCCGTTGAAAGCAGGGAAAGGATCCCTCATCTCGAGACACGAGGGGGAAACGGGGCTCCTCTGGATGTGGGCGGGACCATCGTGCTTCCTCCCGAGTGGAGACGGGTATGGCGGTGAACTTCTTGAGTTGCAGCAAGGGTGTGAATGACCCTTTCGAAGTTCCAGAGGTTAGGTGTCATTAGTCTCCAGACGCCTCATCGGAAATAGGCCTCATCTGGCCTGGAAGGGAGAACTTCCTGGATTTGCTCGAGTTGCGGCAGGTGTTCTCGAGTTACGACGGGGACCTCAGGGACCCGCCCTGGTGGCCTCAGGAGAGGCCAGTCCCCATGCTAGTTGCTAGGGGGCCCCTCGGGATTCCTCTCCCTTCGATACCGGGGCCAAAAACCTTGTGTGGAGTCAGGGCCGGAACCGAGGATTCCTCTCAGGGGCTGACATTGATCTTTGGGTACTTCTGGAGTCTCCCCAGGGGAGTCAGGCCTCGTCTCGAGTGGGGGCATGCACGTGCGCTTTCCTTCCAGGCTGTAGCAGCAATGTCATTCTTCCCGTCGCATTTATCAAAGGATCTGTGGCTTTCCCTCGAGACTTCCCCTCGAGGCTTTCCCACAGGGCTGTCCCACGTGCCACCGTGGTGTGAGTCGATCCTCGGCGTGAAAGATGAGCCAGTGCAGGGCAAAGAGGTTCCTCTGGAATGGACTGAGACATCTGGGGGAAGCTTGGAATGGTGGTACGACCATGGAGTTCCTCTCGCCTTTCCTGTTGAGAGTGCCTCCTCTTGAGATGCGACGGGAACGCCGGGAAATCTTTCCCGTTGAAAGCAGGGAAAGGATCCCTCATCTCAAGCTCCGAGGGGGAAACGGGGCTCCTCTGGATGTGGGCGGGACTATCGTGCTTCCTCCCGAGTGGAGACGGGTATTTCGGTGAACTTCTTGAGTTGCAGCAAGGGTGTGAATGACCCTTTCGAAGTTCCTGAGGTTAGGTGTCATTAGTCTCCAGACGCCTCATCGGAAATAGGCCTCATCTCGCCTGGAAGGGAGAACTTCCTGGATTTGCTCGAATTGCGGCAGGTGTTCTCCAGTTACGACGGGGACCTCAGGGACCCGCCCTGGTGGCCTCAGGAGAGGCCAGTCCCCATGCTAGTTGCTAGGGGGCCCCTCGGGATTCCTCTCCCGTCGATACCGGGGCCAAAAACCTCGTGTGGAGTCAGGGCCGGAACCGAGGATTCCTCTCAGGGGCTGACATGGATCTTTGGGTACTTCTGGAGTCTCCCCAGGGGAGTCAGGCCTCGTCTCGAGTGGGGGCATGCACGTGCGCTTTCCTTCCAGGCTGTAGCAGCAATGTCATTCTTCTCGTCGCATTTATCAAAGGATCTGTGGCTTTCCCTCGAGGCTTTCCCTCGAGGCTTTCCCACAGGGCTGTCCCACGTGCCACCGTGGTGTGAGTCGATCCTCGGCGTGAAAGATGAGCCAGTGCAGGTCAAAGAGGTTCCTCTGGAATGGACTGAGACATCTAGGGGACTCTAGGAATGGTGGTACAACCATTGAGTTCCTCTCGCCTTTCCTGTTGAGAGTGCCTCCTCTTGAGATGCGACGGGAATGCTGGGAATTTTTTCCCGTTGAAAGCAGGGAAACGATCCCTCATCTCGAGCTCCGAGGGGGAAACGGGGCTCCTCTGGATGTGGGCGGGACCATCGTGCTTCCTCTCGAGTGGAGACGGGTATGGCGGTGAACTTCTTGAGTTGCAGCAAGGGTGTGAAAGACCCTTTCGAAGTTCCAGAGGTTAGGTGTCATTAGTCTCCAGACGCCTCATCGGAAATAGGCCTCATCTGGCCTGGAAGGGAGAACTTCCTGGATTTTCTCGAGTTTCGGCAGGAGTTCTCGAGTTACGACGGGGACCTCAGGGACCCGCCCTGGTGGCCTCAGGAACGGCCAGTCCCCATGCGAGTTGCTAGGGGGCCTCTCGGGATTCCTATCCCATCAATACTGGGGCCAAAAACATTGTGTGGAGTCAGGGCCGGAACCGAGGATTCCTCTCAGCGGCTGACATGGATCTTTGGGTACTTCTGGAGTCTCCCCAGGGGAGTTAGGCCTCGTCTCGAGTGGGGGCATGCACGTGTGCTTTCCTTCCAGGCTGTAGCAGCAATGTCATTCTTCCCGACGCATTTATCAAAGGATCTGTGGCTTTCCCTCGAGACTTCCTCTCGAGGCTTTCCCACAGGGCTGTCCCACGTGCCACCGTGGTGTGAGTCGATCCTCGGCGTGAAAGATGAGCCAGTGCAGGGCAAAGAGGTTCCTCTGGAATTGACTGAGACATCTGGGGGAAGCTTGGAATGGTGGTACGACCATGGAGTTCCTCTCGCCTTTCCTGTTGAGAGTGCCTCCTCTTGAGATGCGACGGGAACGCCGGGAAATCTTTCCCGTTGAAAGCAGGGAAAGGATCCCTCATCTCAAGCTCCGAGGTGGAAACGGGGCTCCTCTGGATGTGGGCGGGACCATCGTGCTTCCTCCCGAGTGGAGACGGGTATTTCGGTGAACTTCTTGAGTTGCAGCAAGGGTGTGAATGACCCTTTCGAAGTTCCTGAGGTTAGGTGTCATTAGTCTCCAGACGCCTCATCGGAAATAGGCCTCATCTCGCCTGGAAGGGAGAACTTCCTGGATTTGCTCGAGTTGCGGCAGGTGTTCTCGAGTTACGACGGGGACCTCAGGGACCCGCCCTGGTGGCCTCAGGAGAGGCCAGTCCCCATGCTAGTTGCTAGGGTGCCCCTCGGGATTCCTCTCCCGTCGATACCGGGGCCAAAAATCTTGTGTGGAGTCAGGGCCGGAACCGAGGATTCCTCTCAGGGGCTGACATGGATCTTTGGGTACTTCTGAAGTCTCCCCAGGGGAGTCAGGACTCGTTTCGTGTGGGGGCATGCACGTGCGCTTTCCTTCCAGGCTGTAGCAGCAATGTCATTCTTCCCGTCGCATTTATCAAAGGATCTGTGTCTTTCCCTCGAGACTATCCCTCGAGGCTTTCCCACAGGGCTGTCCCACGTGCCACCGTGGTGTGAGTCGATCCTCGGCGTGAAAGATGAGCCAGTGCAGGTCAAAGAGGTTCCTCTGGAATGGACTGAAACATCTAGGGGACTCTAGGAATGGTGGTACGACCATTGAGTTCCTCTCGCCTTTCCTGTTGAGAGTGCCTCCTCTTGAGATGCGACGGGAATGCTGGGAATTTTTTCCTGTTGAAAGCAGGGAAACGATCCCTCATCTCGAGCTCCGAGGGGGAAACGGGGCTCCTCTGGATGTGGGCGGGACCATCGTGCTTCCTCTCGAGTGGAGACGGGTATGGCGGTGAACTTCTTTAGTTGCAGCAAGGGTGTGAAAGACCCTTTCGAAGTTCCAGAGGTTAGGTGTCATTAGTCTCCAGACGCCTCATCGGAAATAGGCCTCATCTCGCCTGGAAGGGAGAACTTCCTGGATTTTCTCGAGTTGCGGCAGGTGTTCTCGTGTTAGGACGGGGACCTCAGGGACCCGCCCTGGTGGCCTCAGGAACGGCTAGTCCCCATGCGAGTTGCTAGGGGGCCTCTCGGGATTCCTCTCCCATCAATACTGGGGCCAAAAACATTGTGTGGAGTCAGGGCCGGAACCGAGGATTCCTCTCAGGGGCTGACATGGATCTTTGGGCACTTCTGGAGTCTCCCCAGGGGAGTCAGGCCTCGTCTCGAGTGGGGGCATGCACGTGCGCTTTCCTTCCAGGCTGTAGCAGCAATGTCACGCTTTCCGTGGCGTGGATCAAAGGATCTGTGGTTTTCCCTCGAGGCTTTCCCTCGAGGCTTTCCCACAGGGCTGTCCCACGTGCCACTGTGGTGTGAGTCGATCCTCGGCGTGAAAGATGAGCCAGTGCAGGGCAAAGAGGTTCCTCTGGAATGGACTGAGACATCTGGGGGACTCTTGGAATGGTGGTACGACCATGGAGTTCCTCTCGCCTTTCCTGTTGAGAGTGCCTCCTCTTGAGATGTGACGGGAACGCCGGGAATTCTTTCCCGTTGAAAGCAGGGAAAGGATCCCTCATCTCGAGCTACGAGGGGGAAACGGGGCTCCTCTGGATGTGGGCGGGACCATCGTGCTTCCTCTCGAGTCGACACGGGTATGGCGGTGAACTTCTTGTGTTGCAGCAAGGGTGTGAAAGACCCTTTCGAAGTTCCAGAGGTTAGGTGTCATTAGTGTCCAGACGCCTCATCGGAAATAGGCCTCATCTCGCCTGGAAGGGAGAACTTCCTGGATTTTCTCGAGTTGCGGCAGGTGTTCTCCACTTACGACGGGGACCTCAGGGACCGGCCTGGTGGCCTCAGGAAAGGCCAGTCCCCATGCGAGGTGCTAGGGGGCCTCTCGGGATTCCTCTCACGTCGATAACGGGGCCAAAAACCTTGTGTGGAATCAGGGCCGGAACCGAGGATTCCTCTCAGGGGCTGACATGGATCTTGGGGTACTTCTGGAGTCTCCCCAGGGGAGTCAGTCCTCGTCTCGAGTGGGGGCATGCACATGCGCTTTCCTTCCAGGCTGTAGCAGCAATGTCACGCTTCCCGTGGCGTGGATCAAAGGATCTGTGGTTTTCCCTCGAGGCTTTCCCTCGAGGCTTTCCCACAGGGCTGTCCCACGTGCCACCGTGGTGTGAGTCGATTCTCGGCGTGAAAGATGAGCCAGTGCAGGGCAAAGAGGTTCCTCTGGATTGGACTGAGACATCTGGGGGACTCTTGGAATGGTGGTACGACCATGGAGTTCCTCTCGCCTTTCCTGTTGAGAGTGCCTCCTCTTGAGATGCGACGGGAACGCCGGGAATTCTTTCCCGTTGAAAGCAGGGAAAGGATCCCTCATCTCGAGCTACGAGGGGGAAACGGGGCTCCTCTGGATGTGGGCGGGACCATCGTGCTTCCTCTCGAGTGGAGACGGGTATGGCGGTGAACTTCTTGAGTTGCAGCAAGGGTGTGAAAGACCCTTTCGAAGTTCCAGAGGTTTGGTGTCATTAGACTCCAGAGGCCTCATCGGAAATAGGCCTCATCTCGCCTGGAAGGGAGAAATTCCTGGATTTTCTCGAGTTGCGGCAGGTGTTCTCGAATTACGACGGGGACCTCAGGGACCCGCCCTGGTGGCCTCCGGAGAGGCCAGTCCCCATGCGAGTTGCTAGGAGGCCTCTCGGGATTCCTCTCCCGTCGATACCGGGGCCAAAAACCTCGTGTGGAGTCAGGGCCGGAACCGAGGATTCCTCTCAGGGGCTGACATGGATCTTTGGGTACTTCTGGAGTCTCCCCAGTGGAGTCAGGCCTCGTCTCGAGTGGGGGCATGCACGTGCGCTTTCCTTTCAGGCTGTAGCAGCAATGTCACGCTTCCCGTCACGTGGATCAAATGATCTGTGGTTTTCCCTCGAGGCTTTCCCTCGAGGCTTTCCCACAGGGCTGTCCCACGTGCCACCGTGGTGTGAGTCGATTCTCGGCGTGAAAGATGAGCCAGTGCAGGGCAAAGAGGTTCCTCTGGAATGGACTGAGACATCTGGGGGACTCTTGGAATGGTGGTACGACCATGGAGTTCCTCTTGCCTTTCCTGTTGAGAGTACCTCCTCTTGAGATGCAACGGGAACGCCAGGAATTCTTTCCCGTTGAAAGCAGGGAAAGGATCCCTCATCTCGAGCTACGAGGGGGAAACGGGGCTCCTCTGGATGTGGGCGGGACCATCGTGCTTCCTCTCGAGTGGAGACGGGTATGGCGGTGAAATTCTTGAGTTGCAGCAAGGGTGTGAAAGACCCTTTCGAAGTTCCAGAGGTTAGGTGTCATTAGTCTCCAGACGCCTGATCGGAAATAGGCCTCATTTCGCCTGGAAAGGAGAACTTCCTGGATTTTCTCGAGTTGCGGCAGGTGTTCTCGAGTTACGACTGGGACCTCAGGGACCCGCCCTGGTGGCCTCAGGAACGGCCAGTCCCCATGCTAGTTGCTAGGGGGCCTCTCGGGATTCCTCTCCCGTCGATACCGGGGCCAAAAACCTTGTGTGGAGTCAGGGCCTTAACCGAGGATTCCTCTCAGGGGCTGACATGGATCTTTGGGTACTTCTGGAGTCTCCCCAGGGGAGTCAGGCCTCGTCTCGAGTGGGGGCATGCACGTGCGCTTTCCTTCCAGGCTGTAGCAGCAATGTCATGCTTCCCGACGCGTGGATCAAAGGATCTGTGGTTTTCCCTCGAGGCTTTCCCTCGAGGCTTTCCCACAGGGCTGTCCCACGTGCCACCGAGGTGTGAGTCGATCCTCGGCGTGAAAGATGAGCCAGTACAGGGCAAAGAGGTTCCCCTGGAATGGACTGAGACATCTGCGGGACTCTTGGAATGGTGGTACGACCATGGAGCTCCTCTGGCCTTTCCTGTTGAGAGTGCCTCCTCTTGAGATGCGACGGAAACGCCGGGAATTCTTTCCCGTTGAAAGCAGGGAAAGGATCCCTCATCTGAGCTACGAGGGGCAAACGGGGCTCCTCTGGATGTGGGTGGGACCATCGTGCTTCCTCTCGAGTGGAAACGGGTATGGCGGTGAACTTCTTGAGTTGCAGCAAGGGTGTGAAAGACCCTTTCGAAGTTCCAGAGGTTAGGTGTCATTAGTCTGCAGACGCCTCATCGGAAATAGGCCTCATCTCGCCTGGAAGGGAGAACTTCCTGGATTTTCTCGAGTTGAGGCAGGTGTTCTCGAGTTACGACGGGGACCTCAGGGACCCGCCCTGGTGGCCTCAGGAGAGGCCAGTCCCCATGCGAGTTGCTAGGGGGCCTCTCGGGATTCCTCTCCCGTAGATACCGGGGCCAAAAACCTTGTGTGGAGTCAGGGCCGGAACCGAGGATTCCTCTCAGGGGCTGACATGGATCTTTGGGTACTTCTGGAGTCTCCCCAGGGGAGTCAGGCCTCGTCTCGAGTGGGGGCATGCACGTGCGCTTTCCTTCCAGGCTGTAGCAGCAATGTCACGCTTCCCGTCGCGTGGATCAAGGGATCTGTGGTTTTCCCTCGAGGCTTTCCCTAGAGGCTTTCCCACAGGGCTGTCCCACGTGCCACCGTGGTGTGAGTCGATCCTCGGCGTGAAAGATGAGCCAGTGCAGGGCAAAGAGGTTCCTCTGGAATGGACTGAGACATCTGGGGGACTCTTGGAATGGTGGTACGACCATGGAGTTCCTCTCGCCTTTCCTGTTGAGAGTGCCTCCTCTTGAGATGCGAAGGGAACCCCGGAATTCTTTCCCATTTAAAGCAGGGAAAGGATCACTCATCTTGAGCTACGAGGGGGAAACGGGGTTCCTCTGGTTATGGGTGGGACGATCGTGCTTCCTCTCGAGTGGAGACGGGTATGGCGGTGAACTACTTGAGTTGCAGCAAGGGTGTGAAAGACCCTTTCGAAGTTCCAGAGGTTAGGTGTCATTAGTCTCCAGACGCCTCATCAGAAATAGGCCTCATCTCGCCTGGAAGGGAGAACTTCCTGGATTTTCTCGAGTTGCGGCAGGTGTTCTCCAGTTACGACGGGGACCTCAGGGACCGGCCTGGTGGCCTCAGGAAAGTCCAGTCCCCATGAGAGGTGCTAGGGGGCCTCTCGGGATTACTCTTCCGTCGATACCGGGGCCAAAAACCTTGTGTGGAGTCAGGGCCGGAACCGAGGATTCCTCTCCGGGCTGACATGGATCTTGGGGTACTTCTGGAGTCTCCCCAGGGGAGTCAGGCCTCGTCTCGAGTGGGGGCATGCACGTGCGCTTTCCTTCCAGGCTGTAGCAGCAATGTCACGCTTCCCGTCGCGTGGATCAAAGGATCTGTGGTTTTCAATCGAGGCTTTCCCTTGAGGCTTTCCCACAGGGCTGTCCCACGTGCCACCGTGGTGTGATTCGATCCTCGGCGTGAAAGATGAGCCAGTGCAGGGCAAAGAGGTTCCTCTGGATTGGACTGAGACATCTGGGGGACTCTTGGAATGGTGGTACGACCATGGAGTTCCTCTCGCCTTTCCTGTTGAGAGTGCCTCCTCTTGAGATGCGACGGGAACGCCGGGAATTCTTTCCCGTTGAAAGCATGGAAAGGATCCCTCATCTCGAGCTACGAGGGGGAAACGGGGCTCCTCTGGATGTGGGCGGGACCATCGTGCTTCCTCTCGAGTGGAGACGGGTATGGCGGTGAAATTCTTGAGTTGCAGCAAGGGTGTGAAAGACCCTTTCGAAGTTCCAGAGGTTAGGTGTCATTAGTCTCCAGACGCCTCATCGGAAATAGGCCTCATTTCGCCTGGAAGGGAGAACTTCCTGGATTTTCTCGAGTTGCGGCAGGTGTTCTCGAGTTACGTCGGGGACCTCAGGGACCCGCCCTGGTGGCCTCAGGAACGGCCAGTCCCCATGCTAGTTGCTAGGGGGCCTCTCGGGATTCCTCTCCCGTCGATACCGGGGCCAAAAACCTTGTGTGGAGTCAGGGCCGGAACCGAGGATTCCTCTCAGGGGCTGACATGGATCTTGGGGTACTTCTGGAGTCTCCCCAGGGGAGTCAGGCCTCGTCTCGAGTGGGGGCATGCACGTGCGCTTTCCTTCCAGGCTGTAGCAGCAATGTCATGCTTCCCGTCGCGAGGATCAAAGGATCTGTGGTTTTCCCTCGAGGCTTTCCCTCGAGGCTTTCCCACAGGGCTGTCCCACGTGCCACCGTGGTGTGAGTCGATCCTCGGCCTGAAAGATGAGCCAGTACAGGGCAAAGAGGTTCCTCTGGAATGGACTGAGACATCTGGGGGACTCTTGGAATGGTGGTACGACCATGGAGCTCCTCTCGCCTTTCCTGTTGAGAGTGCTTCCTCTTGAGATGCGACGGAAACGCCGGGAATTCTTTCCCGTTGAAAGCAGGGAAAGGATCCCTCATCTCGAGCTACGAGGGGGAAACGGGGCTCCTCTGGAAGTGGGCGGGACCATCGTGCTTCCTCTCGAGTGGAGACGGGTATGGCGGTGAACTTCTTGAGTCGCAGCAAGGGTGTGAAAGACCCTTTCGAAGTTCCAGAAGTTAGGTGTCATTAGTCTCCAGACGCCTCATCGAAAATAAGCCTCATCTCGCCTGGAAGGGAGAACTTCCTGGATTTTCTCGAGTTGCGGCAGGTGTTCTCGAGTTACGACGGGGACCTCAGGGACCCGCCCTGGTGGCCTCAGGAGAGGCCAGTCCCCATGCGAGTTGCTAGGGGGCCTCTCGGGATTCCTCTCCCGTCGATACCGGGGCCAATAACCTTGTGTGGAGTCAGGGCCGGAACCGAGGATTCCTCTCAGGGGCTGACATGGATCTTTGGGTACTTCTGGAGTCTCCCCAGTGGAGTCAGGCCTCGTCTCGAGTGGGGGCATGCACCTGCGCTTTCCTTCCAGGCTGTAGCAGCAATGTCACGCTTCCCGTCGTGTGGATCAAAGGATCTGTGGTTTTCCCTCGAGGCTTTCCCTCGAGGCTTTCCCACAGGGCTGTCCCACGTGCCACCGTGGTGTGAGTCGATCCTCGGCATGAAAGATGAGCCAGTGCAGGGCAAAGAGGTTCCTCTGGAATGGACTGAGACATCTGGGGGACTCTTGGAATGGTGGTACGACCATGGAGTTCCTCTTGCCTTTCCTGTTGAGAGTACCTCCTCTTGAGATGCAACGGGAACGCCAGGAATTCTTTCCCGTTGAAAGCAGGGAAAGGATCCCTCATCTCGAGCTACGAGGGGGAAACGGGGCTCCTCTGGATGTGGGCGGGACCATCGTGCTTCCTCTCGAGTGGAGACGGGTATGGCGGTGAAATTCTTGAGTTGCAGCAAGGGTGTGAAAGACCCTTTCGAAGTTCCAGAGGTTAGGTGTCATTAGTCTCCAGACGCCTCATAGGAAATAGGCCTCATTTCCCCTGGAAAGGAGAACTTCCTGGATTTTCTCGAGTTGAGACAGGTGTTCTCGAGTTACGACTGGGACCTCAGGGACCCGCCCTGGTGGCCTCAGGAACGGCCAGTCCCCATGCTAGTTGCTAGGGGGCCTCTCGGGATTCCTCTCCCGTCGATACCGGGGCCAAAAACCTTGTGTGGAGTCAGGGCCGGAACCGAGGATTCCTCTCAGGGGCTGACATGGATCTTTGGGTACTTCTGGAGTCTCCCCAGGGGAGTCAGGCCTCGTCTCGAGTGGGGGCATGCACGTGCGCTTTCCTTCCAGGCTGTAGCAGCAATGTCATGCTTCCCGACGCGTGGATTAAAGGATCTGTGGTTTTCCCTCAAGGCTTTCCCTCGAGGCTTTCCCACAGGGCTGTCCCACGTGCCACCGAGGTGTGAGTCGATCCTCGGCGTGAAAGATGAGCCAGTACAGGGCAAAGAGGTTCCTCTGGAATGGACTGAGACATCTGGGGGACTCTTGGAATGGTGGAACGACCATGGAGTTCCTCTCGCCTTTCCTGTTGAGAGTGCCTCCTCTTGAGATGCGACGGGAACGCCGGGAATTCTTTCCCGTTGAAAGCAGGGAATGGATCCCTCATCTCGAGCTACGAGGGGGAAACGGGGCTCCTCTGGATGTGGGCGGGACCATCGTGCTTCCTCTCGAGTGGAGACGGGTATGGCGGTGAACTTCTTGAGTTGCAGCAAGGGTGTGAAAGACCCTTTCGAAGTTCCAGAGGTTAGGTGTCATTTGTCTCCAGAGGCCTCATCGGAAATAGGCCTCATCTCGCCTGGAAGGGAGAACTTCCTGGATTTTCTCGAGTTGCGGCAGGTGTTCTCGAGTTACGATGGGGACCTCAGGGACCCGCCCTGGTGGCCTCAGGAGAGGCCAGTCCCCATGCGAGTTGCTAGGGGGCCTCTCGGGATTCCTCTCCCGTCGATACCGGGGCCAAAAACCTTGTGTGGAGTCAGGGCCGGAACCGAGGATTCCTCTCAGGGGCTGACATGGATCTTTGGGTACTTCTGGAGTCTCCCCAGGGGAGTCAGGCCTCGTCTCGAGTGGGGGCATGCACGTGCGCTTTCCTTCCAGGCTGTAGCAGCAATGTCACGCTTCCCGTCGCTTGGATCAAAGGATCTGTGGTTTACCCTCGAGGCTTTCCCACAGGGCTGTCCCACGTGCCACCATGGTGTGAGTCGATCCTCGGCGTGAAAGATGAGCCAGTGCAGGGCAAAGAGGTTCCTCTGGAATGGACTGAGACATCTGGGGGACTCTTGGAATGGTGGTACGACCATGGAGTTCCTCTCGTCTTTCCTGTTGAGAGTGCCTCCTCTTGAGATGCGACGGGAACGCCGATAATACTTTCCCGTTGATAGCAGGGAAAGGATGCCTCATCTCGAGCTACGAGGGGGAAACGGGGCTCCTCTGGTTTTGGTGGGACGATCGTGCTTCCTCTCGAGTGGAGACGGGTATGGCGGTGAACTACTTGAGTTGCAGCAAGGGTGTGAAAGACCCTTCCGAAGTTCCAGAGGTTAGGTGTCATTAGTCTCCAGACACCTCATCGGAAATAGGCCTCATCTCGCCTGGAAGGGAGAACTTCCTGGATTTTCTCGAGTTGCAGCAGGTGTTCTCGAGTTACGACGGGGACCTCAGGGACCCGCCCTGGTGGCATCAGGAAAGGCCAGTCCCCATTCGAGTTGCTAGGGTGCCTCTCGGTAGTTCTCTCCCGTCGATACCAGGACCAAAATCCTTGTGTGGAGTCAGGGCCGGAACCGAGAATTCCTCTCAGGGGCTGACATGGATCTTTGGGTCTTTCTGGAGTCTCCCGAGGGGAATCAGGCCTCGTCTCGAGTGGGGGCATGCACGTGCGCTTTCCTTCCAGCCTGTAGCAGCAATGTCACGCTTCCCGTCGCGTGGATCAAAGGATCTGTGGTTTTCCATCGAGGCTTTCCCTTGAGGCTTTCCCACAGGGCTGTCCCACGTGACACCGTGGTGTGAGTCGATCCTCGTCGTGAAAGATGAGCCAGTGCAGGGCAAAGAGTTTCCTCTGGAGTGGACTGAGACATCTGGGGGACTCTTGGAATGGTGGTACGACCATGGAGTTCCTCTCGCCTTTCCTGTTGAGAGTGCCTCCTCTTGAGATGTGACGGGAACGCCGGGAATTCTTTCCCGTTGAAAGCAGGGAAAGGATCCCACATCTCGAGCTCCGAGGGGGAAACGGGGCACCTCTGGATGTGGGCGGGACCATCGTGCTTCCTCTCGAGTGGAGACGTGTATGGCGGTGAACTTCTTGAGTTGCAGCAAGGGTGTGAAAGACCCTTCCGAAGTTCCAGAGGTTAGGTGTCATTAGTCTCCAGACGCCTCATCGGAAATAGGCCTCATCTCGCCTGGAAGGGAGAACTTCCTGGATTTTCTCGAGTTGCGGCAGGTGTTCTCGAGTTAAGACGGGGACCTCAGGGACCCGCCCTGGTGGCCTCAGGAGAGGCCAGTCCCCATGCGATTTGCTAGGGGGTCTCTCGGGACTCCTCTCCCGTCGATACCGGGGCCAAAAACCTTGTGTGGAGTCAGGGCCGGAACCGAGCATTCCTCTCAGGGGCTGACATGGATCTTTGGGTACTTCTGGAGTCTCCCCAGGGGAGTCAGGCCTCGTCTCGAGTGGGAGCATGCACGTGTGCTTTCCTTCCAGGCTGTAGCAGCAATGTCACGCTTCCCGTGGCGTGGATCAAAGGATCTGTGGTTTTCCCTCGAGGCTTTCCCTCGAGGCTTTCCCACAGGGCTGTCCCACGTGCCACCGTGGTGTGAGTCGATTCTCGGCGTGAAAGATGAGCCAGTGCAGGGCAAAGAGGTTCCTCTGGAATGGACTGAGACATCTGGGGGACTCTTGGAATGGTGGTACGACCATGGAGTTCCTCTCGCCTTTCCTGTTGAGAGTGCCTCCTCTTGAGATGCGACGGGAACGCCGGGAATTCTTTCCCGTTGAAAGCATGGAAAGGATCCCTCATCTCGAGCTACGAGGGGGAAACGGGGCTCCTCTGGATGTGGGCGGGACCATCGTGCTTCCTCTCGAGTGGAGACGGGTATGGCGGTGAAATTCTTGAGTTGCAGCAAGGGTGTGAAAGACCCTTTCGAAGTTCCAGAGGTTAGGTGTCATTAGTCTCCAGACGCCTCATCGGAAATAGGCCTCATTTCGCCTGGAAAGGAGAACTTCCTGGATTTTCTCGAGTTGCGGCAGGTGTTCTCGAGTTACGTCGGGGACCTCAGGGACCCGCCCTGGTGGCCTCAGAAACGGCCAGTCCCCATGCTAGTTGCTAGGGGGCGTCTCAGGATTCCTCTCCCGTCGATACCGGGGCCAAAAACCTTGTGTGGAGTCAGGGCCGGAACCGAGGATTCCTCTCAGGGGCTGACATGGATCTTTGGGTACTTCTGGAGTCTCCCCAGGGGAGTCAGGCCTCGTCTCGAGTGGGGGCATGCACGTGCGCTTTCCTTCCAGGCTGTAGCAGCAATGTCATGCTTCCCGTCGCGTGGATCAAAGGATCTGTGGTTTTCCCTCGAGGCTTTCCCTCGAGGCTTTCCCACAGGGCTGTCCCACGTGCCACCGTGGTGTGAGTCGATCCTCGGCCTGAAAGATGAGCCAGTACAGGGCAAAGAGGTTCCTCTGGAATGGACTGAGACATCTGGGGGACTCTTGGAATGGTGGTACGACCATGGAGCTCCTCTCGCCTTTCCTGTTGAGAGTGCCTCCTCTTGAGATGCGACGGAAATGCCGGGAATTCTTTCCCGTTGAAAGCAGGGAAAGGATCCCTCATCTTGAGCTACGAGGGGGAAACGGGGCTCCTCTGGAAGTGGGCGGGACTATCGTGCTTCCTCTCGAGTGGAGACGGGTATGGCGGTGAACTTCTTGAGTTGCAGCAAGGGTGTGAAAGACTCTTTCGAAGTTCCAGAGGTTAGGTGTCATTAGTCTCCAGACGCCTCATCGGAAATAGGCCTCATCTCGCCTGGAAGGGAGAACTTCCTGGATTTTCTCGAGTTGCGGCAGGTGTTCTCGAGTTACGACGGGGACCTCAGGGACCCGTCCTGGTGGCCCCAAGAACGGCCAGTCCCCATGCTAGTTGCTAGGGGGCCTCTCGGGATTCCTCTTCCGTCGATACCGGGGCCAAAAACCTTGTGTGGAGTCAGGGCCGGAACGGAGGATTCCTCTCAGGGGCTGACATGGATCTTTGGGTACTTCTGGAGTCTCCCCAGGAGAGTCAGGCCTCGTCTCAAGTGGGGGCATGCACGTGCGCTTTCCTTCCAGGCTGTAGCAGCAATGTCATGCTTCCCGTGGCGTGGATCAAAGGATCTGTGGTTTTCCCTCGAGGCTTTCCCTCGAGGCTTTCCCACAGGGCTGTCCCACGTGCCACCGAGGTGTGAGTCGATCCTCGGCGTGAAAGATGAGCCAGTACAGGGCAAAGAGGTTCCTCTGGAATGGACTGAGACATCTGGGGGACTCTTGGAATGGTGGTAAGACCATGGAGCTCCTCTCGCCTTTCCTGTTGAGAGTGCCTCCTCTTGAGATGCAACGGAAACGCCGGGAATTCTTTCCCATTGAAAGCAGGGAAAGGATCCCTCATCTCGAGCTACGAGGTGGAAACGGGGCTCCTCTGGATGTGGGCGGGACCATCGTGCTTCCTCTCGAGTGGAAACGGGTATGGCGGTGAACTTCTTGAGTTGCAGCAAGGGTGTGAAAGACCCTTTCGAAGTTCCAGAGGTTAGGTGTCATTAGACTCAAGACGCCTCATCGGAAATAGGCCTCATCTCGCCTGGAAGGGAGAACTTCCTGGATATTCTCGAGTTGCGGCAGGTGTTCTCGAGTTACGACGGGGACCTCAGGGACCCGCCCTGGTAGCCTCAAGAACGGCCAGTCCCCATGCTAGTTGCTAGGGGGCCTCTCGGGATTCCTCTCCCGTAGATACCGGGGCCAAAAACCTTGTGTGGATTCAGGGCCGGAACCGAGGATTCCTCTCAGGGGCTGACATGGATCTTTGGGTACTTCAGGAGTCTCCCCAGGGGAGTCAGGCCACGTTTCGAGTGGGGGCATGCACGTGCGCTTTCCTTCCAGGCTGTAGCAGCAATGTCACGCTTCCCGTCGCGTGGATCAAGGGATCTGTGGTTTTCCCTCGAGGCTTTCCCTCGATGCTTTCCCACAGGGCTGTCCCACGTGCCACCGTGGTGTGAGTCGATCCTCGGCGTGAAAGATGAGCCAGTGCAGGGCAAAGAGGTTCCTCTGGAATGGACTGAGACATCTGGGGTCTCTTGGAATGGTGGTACGACCATGGAGTTCCTCTCGCCTTTCCTGTTGAGAGTGCCTCCTCTTGAGATGCGACAGGAACCCCGGAATTCTTTCCCATTTAAAGCAGGGAAAGGATCCCTCATCTTGAGCTCGAGGGGGAAACGGGGCTCCTCTGGTTGTGGGTGGGACGATCGTGCTTCCTCTCGAGTGGAGACGGGTATGGCGGTGAACTACTTGAGTTGCAGCAAGGGTGTGAAAGATCCTTTCGAAGTTCCAGAGGTTAGGTGTCATTAGTCCCCAGACGCCTCATCGGAAATAGGCCTCATTTCGCCTGGAAAGGAGAACTTCCTGGATTTTCTCGAGTTGCGGCAGGTGTTCTCGAGTTAAGACGGGGACCTCAGGGACCCGCCCTGGTGGCCTCAGGAACGGCCAGTCCCCATGCTAGTTGCTAGGGGGCCTCTCGGGATTCCTCTCCCGTCGATACCGGGGCCAAAAACCTTGTGTGGAGTCAGGGCCGGAACCGAGGATTCCTCTCAGGGGCTGACATGGATCTTTGGGTACTTCTGGAGTCTCCCCAGGGGAGTCAGGACTCGTCTCGAGTGGGGGCATGCACGTGCGCTTTCCTTCCAGGCTGTAGCAGCAATGTCACACTTCCCGTCGCGTGGATCAAAGGATCTGTGGTTTTCCCTCGAGGCTTTCCCTCGAGGCTTTCCCACAGGGCTGTCCCACGTGCCACCGTGGTGTGAGTCGATCCTCGGCGTGAAAGATGAGCCAGTGCAGGGCAAAGAGGCTCCTCTGGAATGGACTGAGACATCTGGGGGACTCTTGGAATGGTGGTACGACCATGGAGTTCCTCTCGCCTTTCCTGTTGAGAGTGCCTCCTCTTGAGATGCGACGGGAACGCCGGGAATTCTTTCCCGTTGAAAGCAGGGAATGGATCCCTCATCTCGAGCTCCGAGGGGGAAACGGGTCTCCTCTGGATGTGGGCGGGACCATCGTGCTTCCTCTCGAGTGGAGACGGGTATGGCGGTGAACTTCTTGAGTTGCAGCAAGGGTGTGAAAGACCCTTTCGAAGTTCCAGAGTTTAGGTGTCATTAGTCTCCAGACGCCTCATCGGAAATAGGCCTCATCTTGCCTGGAAGGGAGAACTTCCTGGATTTTCTCGAGTTGCGGCAGGTGTTCTCGAGTTACGACGGGGACCTCAGGGACCCGCCCTGGTGGCCTCAGGAGAGGCCAGTACCCATGCGAGTTGCTAGGGGGCCTCTCGGGATTCCTCTCCCGTCGATACCGGGGCCAAAAACCTTGTGTGGAGTCAGGGCCGGAACCGAGGATTCCTCTCAGGGGCTGACATGGATCTTTCGGTACTTGTGGAGTCTCCCCAGGGGAGTCAGGCCTCGTCTCGAGTGGGGGCATGCACGTGCGCTTTCCTTCCAGGCTGTAGCAGCAATGTCACGCTTCCCGTCGCGTGGATCAAAGGATCTGTTGTTTTCCCTCGAGGCTTTCGCTCGAGGCTTTCCCACAGGGCTGTCCCACGTGCCACCGTGGTGTGAGTCGATCCTCGGCGTGAAAGATGAGCCAGTGCAGGGCAAAGAGGCTTCTCTGGAATGGACTGAGACATCTGGGGGACTCTTGGAATGGTGGTACGACCATGGAGTTCCTCTCGCCTTTCCTGTTGAGAGTGCCTCCTCTTGAGATGCGACGGGAACGCCGGGAATTCTTTCCCGTTGAAAGCAGGGAATGGATCCCTCATCTCGAGCTACGAGGGGGAAACGGGGCTCCTCTGGATGTGGGCGGGACCATCGTGCTTCCTCTCGAGTGGAGACGGGTATGGCGGTGAACTTCTTGAGTTGCAGCAAGGGTGTGAAAGACCCTTTCGAAGTTCCAGAGGTTAGGTGTCATTTGTCTCCAGAGGCCTCATCGGAAATAGGCCTCATCTCGCCTGGAAGGGAGAACTTCCTGGATTTTCTCGAGTTGCGGCAGGTGTTCTCGAGTTACGACGGGGACCTCAGGGACCCGCCCTGGTGGCCTCAGGAGAGGCCAGTCCCCTTGCGAGTTGCTAGGGGGCCTCTCGGGATTCCTCTCCCGTCGATACCGGGGCCAAAAACCTTGTGTGGAGTCAGGGCCGGAACCGAGGAATCCTCTCAGGGGCTGACATGGATCTTTGGGTACTTGTGGAGTCTCCCCAGGGGAGTCAGGCCTCGTCGCGAGTGGGGGCATGCACGTGCGCTTTCCTTCCAGGCTGTAGCAGCAATGTCACGCTTCCCGTCGCGTGGATCAAAGGATCTGTGGTTTTCCCTCGAGGCTTTCGCTCGAGGCTTTCCCACAGGGCTGTCCCACGTGCCACCGTGGTGTGAGTCGATCCTCGGCGTGAAAGATGAGCCAGTGCAGGGCAAAGAGGTTCCTCTGGAATGGACTGAGAAATCTCGGGGACTCTTGGAATGGTGGTACGACCATGGAGTTCCTCTCGTCTTTCCTGTTGAGAGTGCCTCCTCTTGAGATGCGACGGGAACGCCGAAAATACTTTCCCGTTGATAGCAGGGAAAGGATCCCTCATCTCGAGCTACGAGGGGCAAACGGGGCTCCTCTGGATGTGGGCGGGACCATCATGTTTCCTCTCGAGTGGAGACGGGTATGGCGGTGAACTTCTTGAGTTGCAGCAAGGGTGTGAAAGACCCTTTCGAAGTTCCAGAGGTTCCGTGTCATTAGTCTCCAGACGCCTTATCGGAAATAGGCCTCATCTCGCCTGGAAGGGAGAACTTCCTGGATTTTCTCGAGTTGCGGCAGGTGTTCTCGAGTTACGACGTGGACCTCAGGAACCCGCCCTGGTGGCCTCAGGAAAGGTCAGTCCCCTTGCGAGTTCCTAGGGGGCCTCTCGGGATTCCTCTCCCGTCGATACCGGGGCCAAAATACTTGTGTGGAGTCAGGGCCGGAACCGAGGATTCCTCTCAGGGGCTGACATGGATCTTTGGTTACTTCTTGAGTCTCCCCAGGGGAGTCAGGCCTCGTCTCGAGTGGGGGCATGCACGTGCGCTTTCCTTACAGGCTGTAGCAGCAATGTCACGGTTCCCGTCGCGTGGATCAAAGGATCTGTGGTTTTCCCTCGAGACTTTCCCACAGGGATGTCCCACGTGCCACCGTGGAGTGAGTCGATCCTCGGCGTGAAAGATGAGCCAGTGCAGGGCAAAGAGGTTCCTCTGGAATGGACTGAGACATCTGGGGGACTCTTGGAATGGTGGTACGACCATGGAGTTCCTCTCGCCTTTCCTGTTGAGAGTTCCTCCTCTTGAGATGCGACGGGAACGCCGGGAATTCTTTCCTGTTGAAAGCAGGGAAAGGATCCCTCATCTCGAGCTACGAGGGGGAAACGGGGCTCCTCTGAATGTGGGCGGGACCATCGTGCTTCCTCTCGAGTGGAGACGGGTATGGCGGTGAACTTCTTGAGTTGCAGCAAGGGTGTGAAAGACCCTTTCGAAGTTCCAGAGGTTCCGTGTCATTAGTCTCCAGACGCCTTATCGGAAATAGGCCTCATCTCGCCTGGAACGGAGAACTTCCTGGATTTTCTCGAGTTGCGGCAGGTGTTCTCGAGTTACGACGGGGACGTCAGGGACAAGCCCTGGTGGCCTCAGGAAACTCCAGTCCCCATGCGAGTTGCTAGGGTGCCTCTCGGGATTCCTCTCCAGTCGATACCGGGGCCAAAAACCTTGTGTGGAGTCAGGGCCGGAACGGAGGATTCCTCTAAGGGGCTGACATGGATCTTTGGGTCTTTCTGGAGTCTCCCCAGGGGAGTCAGGCCTCGTCTCGAGTGGGGGCATGCACGTGCGCTTTCCTTCCATGCTGTAGCAGCAATGTCACGCTTCCCGTCGCGTGGATCAAAGGATCTGTGGTTTTCCCTCTAGGCTTTCCCTCGAGGCTATCCCACAGGGCTGTCCCACGTGCCACCGTGGTGTGAGTCGATCTTCGGCATGAAAGATGAGCCAGTGCAGGGCAAAGAGGTTCCTCTGGAATGGACTGAAACATCTGGGGGACTCTTGGAATGGTGGTACGACCATGGAGTTCCTCTCGTCTTTCCTGTTGAGAGTGCCTCCTCTTGAGATGCGACGGGAACACCGAAAATACTTTCCCGTTGATAGCAGGGAAAGGATCCCTCATCTCGAGCTACGAGGGGCAAACGGGGCTCCTCTGGATGTGGGCGGGACCATCATGTTTCCTCTCGAGTGGAGACGGTTATGGCGGTGAACTTCTTGAGTTGCAGCAAGGGTGTGAATGACCCTTTCGAAGTTCCAGAGGTTCCGTGTCATTAGTCTCCAGACGCCTCATCGGAAATAGGCCTCATCTCGCCTGGAAGGGAGAACTTCCTGGATTTTCTCGAGTTGCAGCAGGTGTTCTCGAGTTACGACGGGGACCTCAGGGACCCGCCCTGGTGGCATCAGGAAAGGCCAGTCCCCATTCGAGTTGCTAGGGTGCCTCTCGGTAGTTCTCTCCCGTCGATACCAGGACCAAAATCCTTGTGTGGAGTCAGGGACGGAACCGAGGATTCCTCTCAGGGGCTGACATGGATCTTTGGGTCTTTCTGGAGTCTCCCGAGGGGAATCAGGCCTCGTCTCGAGTGGGGGCATGCACGTGCGCTTTCCTTCCAGCCTGTAGCAGCAATGTCACGCTTCCCGTCGCGTGGATCAAAGGATCTGTGGTTTTCCCTCGAGGCTTTCCCTCGAGGCTTTCCCACAGGGCTGTCCCACGTGCCACCGTGGTGTGAGTCGATTCTCGGCGTGAAAGATGAGCCAGTGCAGGGCAAAGAGGTTCCTCTGGAATGGACTGAGACATCTGGGGGACTCTTGGAATGGTGGTACGACCATGGAGTTCCTCTCGCCTTTCCTGTTGAGAGTGCCTCCTCTTGAGATGCGACGGGAACGCCGGGAATTCTTTCCCGTTGAAAGCATGGAAAGGATCCCTCATCTCGAGCTACGAGGGGGAAACGGGGCTCCTCTGGATGTGGGCGGGACCATCGTGCTTCCTCTCGAGTGGAGACGGGTATGGCGGTGAAATTCTTGAGTTGCAGCAAGGGTGTGAAAGACCCTTTCGAAGTTCCAGAGGTTAGGTGTCATTAGTCTCCAGACGCCTCATCGGAAATAGGCCTCATTTCGCCTGGAAAGGAGAACTTCCTGGATTTTCTCGAGTTGCGGCAGGTGTTCTCGAGTTACGTCGGGGACCTCAGGGACCCGCCCTGGTGGCCTCAGAAACGGCCAGTCCCCATGCTAGTTGCTAGGGGGCGTCTCAGGATTCCTCTCCCGTCGATACCGGGGCCAAAAACCTTGTGTGGAGTCAGGGCCGGAACCGAGGATTCCTCTCAGGGGCTGACATGGATCTTTGGGTACTTCTGGAGTCTCCCCAGGGGAGTCAGGCCTCGTCTCGAGTGGGGGCATGCACGTGCGCTTTCCTTCCAGGCTGTAGCAGCAATGTCATGCTTCCCGTCGCGTGGATCAAAGGATCTGTGGTTTTCCCTCGAGGCTTTCCCTCGAGGCTTTCCCACAGGGCTGTCCCACGTGCCACCGTGGTGTGAGTCGATCCTCGGCCTGAAAGATGAGCCAGTACAGGGCAAAGAGGTTCCTCTGGAATGGACTGAGACATCTGGGGGACTCTTGGAATGGTGGTACGACCATGGAGCTCCTCTCGCCTTTCCTGTTGAGAGTGCCTCCTCTTGAGATGCGACGGAAATGCCGGGAATTCTTTCCCGTTGAAAGCAGGGAAAGGATCCCTCATCTTGAGCTACGAGGGGGAAACGGGGCTCCTCTGGAAGTGGGCGGGACTATCGTGCTTCCTCTCGAGTGGAGACGGGTATGGCGGTGAACTTCTTGAGTTGCAGCAAGGGTGTGAAAGACTCTTTCGAAGTTCCAGAGGTTAGGTGTCATTAGTCTCCAGACGCCTCATCGGAAATAGGCCTCATCTCGCCTGGAAGGGAGAACTTCCTGGATTTTCTCGAGTTGCGGCAGGTGTTCTCGAGTTACGACGGGGACCTCAGGGACCCGTCCTGGTGGCCCCAAGAACGGCCAGTCCCCATGCTAGTTGCTAGGGGGCCTCTCGGGATTCCTCTTCCGTCGATACCGGGGCCAAAAACCTTGTGTGGAGTCAGGGCCGGAACGGAGGATTCCTCTCAGGGGCTGACATGGATCTTTGGGTACTTCTGGAGTCTCCCCAGGAGAGTCAGGCCTCGTCTCAAGTGGGGGCATGCACGTGCGCTTTCCTTCCAGGCTGTAGCAGCAATGTCATGCTTCCCGTGGCGTGGATCAAAGGATCTGTGGTTTTCCCTCGAGGCTTTCCCTCGAGGCTTTCCCACAGGGCTGTCCCACGTGCCACCGAGGTGTGAGTCGATCCTCGGCGTGAAAGATGAGCCAGTACAGGGCAAAGAGGTTCCTCTGGAATGGACTGAGACATCTGGGGGACTCTTGGAATGGTGGTAAGACCATGGAGCTCCTCTCGCCTTTCCTGTTGAGAGTGCCTCCTCTTGAGATGCAACGGAAACGCCGGGAATTCTTTCCCATTGAAAGCAGGGAAAGGATCCCTCATCTCGAGCTACGAGGTGGAAACGGGGCTCCTCTGGATGTGGGCGGGACCATCGTGCTTCCTCTCGAGTGGAAACGGGTATGGCGGTGAACTTCTTGAGTTGCAGCAAGGGTGTGAAAGACCCTTTCGAAGTTCCAGAGGTTAGGTGTCATTAGACTCAAGACGCCTCATCGGAAATAGGCCTCATCTCGCCTGGAAGGGAGAACTTCCTGGATATTCTCGAGTTGCGGCAGGTGTTCTCGAGTTACGACGGGGACCTCAGGGACCCGCCCTGGTAGCCTCAAGAACGGCCAGTCCCCATGCTAGTTGCTAGGGGGCCTCTCGGGATTCCTCTCCCGTAGATACCGGGGCCAAAAACCTTGTGTGGATTCAGGGCCGGAACCGAGGATTCCTCTCAGGGGCTGACATGGATCTTTGGGTACTTCAGGAGTCTCCCCAGGGGAGTCAGGCCACGTTTCGAGTGGGGGCATGCACGTGCGCTTTCCTTCCAGGCTGTAGCAGCAATGTCACGCTTCCCGTCGCGTGGATCAAGGGATCTGTGGTTTTCCCTCGAGGCTTTCCCTCGATGCTTTCCCACAGGGCTGTCCCACGTGCCACCGTGGTGTGAGTCGATCCTCGGCGTGAAAGATGAGCCAGTGCAGGGCAAAGAGGTTCCTCTGGAATGGACTGAGACATCTGGGGTCTCTTGGAATGGTGGTACGACCATGGAGTTCCTCTCGCCTTTCCTGTTGAGAGTGCCTCCTCTTGAGATGCGACAGGAACCCCGGAATTCTTTCCCATTTAAAGCAGGGAAAGGATCCCTCATCTTGAGCTCGAGGGGGAAACGGGGCTCCTCTGGTTGTGGGTGGGACGATCGTGCTTCCTCTCGAGTGGAGACGGGTATGGCGGTGAACTACTTGAGTTGCAGCAAGGGTGTGAAAGATCCTTTCGAAGTTCCAGAGGTTAGGTGTCATTAGTCCCCAGACGCCTCATCGGAAATAGGCCTCATTTCGCCTGGAAAGGAGAACTTCCTGGATTTTCTCGAGTTGCGGCAGGTGTTCTCGAGTTAAGACGGGGACCTCAGGGACCCGCCCTGGTGGCCTCAGGAACGGCCAGTCCCCATGCTAGTTGCTAGGGGGCCTCTCGGGATTCCTCTCCCGTCGATACCGGGGCCAAAAACCTTGTGTGGAGTCAGGGCCGGAACCGAGGATTCCTCTCAGGGGCTGACATGGATCTTTGGGTACTTCTGGAGTCTCCCCAGGGGAGTCAGGACTCGTCTCGAGTGGGGGCATGCACGTGCGCTTTCCTTCCAGGCTGTAGCAGCAATGTCACACTTCCCGTCGCGTGGATCAAAGGATCTGTGGTTTTCCCTCGAGGCTTTCCCTCGAGGCTTTCCCACAGGGCTGTCCCACGTGCCACCGTGGTGTGAGTCGATCCTCGGCGTGAAAGATGAGCCAGTGCAGGGCAAAGAGGCTCCTCTGGAATGGACTGAGACATCTGGGGGACTCTTGGAATGGTGGTACGACCATGGAGTTCCTCTCGCCTTTCCTGTTGAGAGTGCCTCCTCTTGAGATGCGACGGGAACGCCGGGAATTCTTTCCCGTTGAAAGCAGGGAATGGATCCCTCATCTCGAGCTCCGAGGGGGAAACGGGTCTCCTCTGGATGTGGGCGGGACCATCGTGCTTCCTCTCGAGTGGAGACGGGTATGGCGGTGAACTTCTTGAGTTGCAGCAAGGGTGTGAAAGACCCTTTCGAAGTTCCAGAGTTTAGGTGTCATTAGTCTCCAGACGCCTCATCGGAAATAGGCCTCATCTTGCCTGGAAGGGAGAACTTCCTGGATTTTCTCGAGTTGCGGCAGGTGTTCTCGAGTTACGACGGGGACCTCAGGGACCCGCCCTGGTGGCCTCAGGAGAGGCCAGTACCCATGCGAGTTGCTAGGGGGCCTCTCGGGATTCCTCTCCCGTCGATACCGGGGCCAAAAACCTTGTGTGGAGTCAGGGCCGGAACCGAGGATTCCTCTCAGGGGCTGACATGGATCTTTCGGTACTTGTGGAGTCTCCCCAGGGGAGTCAGGCCTCGTCTCGAGTGGGGGCATGCACGTGCGCTTTCCTTCCAGGCTGTAGCAGCAATGTCACGCTTCCCGTCGCGTGGATCAAAGGATCTGTTGTTTTCCCTCGAGGCTTTCGCTCGAGGCTTTCCCACAGGGCTGTCCCACGTGCCACCGTGGTGTGAGTCGATCCTCGGCGTGAAAGATGAGCCAGTGCAGGGCAAAGAGGCTTCTCTGGAATGGACTGAGACATCTGGGGGACTCTTGGAATGGTGGTACGACCATGGAGTTCCTCTCGCCTTTCCTGTTGAGAGTGCCTCCTCTTGAGATGCGACGGGAACGCCGGGAATTCTTTCCCGTTGAAAGCAGGGAATGGATCCCTCATCTCGAGCTACGAGGGGGAAACGGGGCTCCTCTGGATGTGGGCGGGACCATCGTGCTTCCTCTCGAGTGGAGACGGGTATGGCGGTGAACTTCTTGAGTTGCAGCAAGGGTGTGAAAGACCCTTTCGAAGTTCCAGAGGTTAGGTGTCATTTGTCTCCAGAGGCCTCATCGGAAATAGGCCTCATCTCGCCTGGAAGGGAGAACTTCCTGGATTTTCTCGAGTTGCGGCAGGTGTTCTCGAGTTACGACGGGGACCTCAGGGACCCGCCCTGGTGGCCTCAGGAGAGGCCAGTCCCCTTGCGAGTTGCTAGGGGGCCTCTCGGGATTCCTCTCCCGTCGATACCGGGGCCAAAAACCTTGTGTGGAGTCAGGGCCGGAACCGAGGAATCCTCTCAGGGGCTGACATGGATCTTTGGGTACTTGTGGAGTCTCCCCAGGGGAGTCAGGCCTCGTCGCGAGTGGGGGCATGCACGTGCGCTTTCCTTCCAGGCTGTAGCAGCAATGTCACGCTTCCCGTCGCGTGGATCAAAGGATCTGTGGTTTTCCCTCGAGGCTTTCGCTCGAGGCTTTCCCACAGGGCTGTCCCACGTGCCACCGTGGTGTGAGTCGATCCTCGGCGTGAAAGATGAGCCAGTGCAGGGCAAAGAGGTTCCTCTGGAATGGACTGAGAAATCTCGGGGACTCTTGGAATGGTGGTACGACCATGGAGTTCCTCTCGTCTTTCCTGTTGAGAGTGCCTCCTCTTGAGATGCGACGGGAACGCCGAAAATACTTTCCCGTTGATAGCAGGGAAAGGATCCCTCATCTCGAGCTACGAGGGGCAAACGGGGCTCCTCTGGATGTGGGCGGGACCATCATGTTTCCTCTCGAGTGGAGACGGGTATGGCGGTGAACTTCTTGAGTTGCAGCAAGGGTGTGAAAGACCCTTTCGAAGTTCCAGAGGTTCCGTGTCATTAGTCTCCAGACGCCTTATCGGAAATAGGCCTCATCTCGCCTGGAAGGGAGAACTTCCTGGATTTTCTCGAGTTGCGGCAGGTGTTCTCGAGTTACGACGTGGACCTCAGGAACCCGCCCTGGTGGCCTCAGGAAAGGTCAGTCCCCTTGCGAGTTCCTAGGGGGCCTCTCGGGATTCCTCTCCCGTCGATACCGGGGCCAAAATACTTGTGTGGAGTCAGGGCCGGAACCGAGGATTCCTCTCAGGGGCTGACATGGATCTTTGGTTACTTCTTGAGTCTCCCCAGGGGAGTCAGGCCTCGTCTCGAGTGGGGGCATGCACGTGCGCTTTCCTTACAGGCTGTAGCAGCAATGTCACGGTTCCCGTCGCGTGGATCAAAGGATCTGTGGTTTTCCCTCGAGACTTTCCCACAGGGATGTCCCACGTGCCACCGTGGAGTGAGTCGATCCTCGGCGTGAAAGATGAGCCAGTGCAGGGCAAAGAGGTTCCTCTGGAATGGACTGAGACATCTGGGGGACTCTTGGAATGGTGGTACGACCATGGAGTTCCTCTCGCCTTTCCTGTTGAGAGTTCCTCCTCTTGAGATGCGACGGGAACGCCGGGAATTCTTTCCTGTTGAAAGCAGGGAAAGGATCCCTCATCTCGAGCTACGAGGGGGAAACGGGGCTCCTCTGAATGTGGGCGGGACCATCGTGCTTCCTCTCGAGTGGAGACGGGTATGGCGGTGAACTTCTTGAGTTGCAGCAAGGGTGTGAAAGACCCTTTCGAAGTTCCAGAGGTTCCGTGTCATTAGTCTCCAGACGCCTTATCGGAAATAGGCCTCATCTCGCCTGGAACGGAGAACTTCCTGGATTTTCTCGAGTTGCGGCAGGTGTTCTCGAGTTACGACGGGGACGTCAGGGACAAGCCCTGGTGGCCTCAGGAAACTCCAGTCCCCATGCGAGTTGCTAGGGTGCCTCTCGGGATTCCTCTCCAGTCGATACCGGGGCCAAAAACCTTGTGTGGAGTCAGGGCCGGAACGGAGGATTCCTCTAAGGGGCTGACATGGATCTTTGGGTCTTTCTGGAGTCTCCCCAGGGGAGTCAGGCCTCGTCTCGAGTGGGGGCATGCACGTGCGCTTTCCTTCCATGCTGTAGCAGCAATGTCACGCTTCCCGTCGCGTGGATCAAAGGATCTGTGGTTTTCCCTCTAGGCTTTCCCTCGAGGCTATCCCACAGGGCTGTCCCACGTGCCACCGTGGTGTGAGTCGATCTTCGGCATGAAAGATGAGCCAGTGCAGGGCAAAGAGGTTCCTCTGGAATGGACTGAAACATCTGGGGGACTCTTGGAATGGTGGTACGACCATGGAGTTCCTCTCGTCTTTCCTGTTGAGAGTGCCTCCTCTTGAGATGCGACGGGAACACCGAAAATACTTTCCCGTTGATAGCAGGGAAAGGATCCCTCATCTCGAGCTACGAGGGGCAAACGGGGCTCCTCTGGATGTGGGCGGGACCATCATGTTTCCTCTCGAGTGGAGACGGTTATGGCGGTGAACTTCTTGAGTTGCAGCAAGGGTGTGAATGACCCTTTCGAAGTTCCAGAGGTTCCGTGTCATTAGTCTCCAGACGCCTCATCGGAAATAGGCCTCATCTCGCCTGGAAGGGAGAACTTCCTGGATTTTCTCGAGTTGCAGCAGGTGTTCTCGAGTTACGACGGGGACCTCAGGGACCCGCCCTGGTGGCATCAGGAAAGGCCAGTCCCCATTCGAGTTGCTAGGGTGCCTCTCGGTAGTTCTCTCCCGTCGATACCAGGACCAAAATCCTTGTGTGGAGTCAGGGACGGAACCGAGGATTCCTCTCAGGGGCTGACATGGATCTTTGGGTCTTTCTGGAGTCTCCCGAGGGGAATCAGGCCTCGTCTCGAGTGGGGGCATGCACGTGCGCTTTCCTTCCAGCCTGTAGCAGCAATGTCACGCTTCCCGTCGCGTGGATCAAAGGATCTGTGGTTTTCCCTCGAGGCTTTCCCTCGAGGCTTTCCCACAGGGCTGTCCCACGTGCCACCGTGGTTTGAGTCGTTTCTCGGCGTGAAAGATGAGCCAGTGCAGGGCAAATAGGTTCCTCTGGATTGGACTGAGACATCTGGGGGACTCTTGGAATGGTGGTACGACCATGGAGTTCCTCTCGCCTTTCCTGTTGAGAGTGCCTCCTCTTGAGATGCGACGGGAACGCCGGGAATTCTTTCCCGTTGAAAGCATGGAAAGGATCCCTCATCTCGAGCTACGAGGGGGAAACGGGGCTCCTCTGGATGTGGGCGGGACCATCGTGCTTCCTCTCGAGTGGAGACGGGTATGGCGGTGAAATTCTTGAGTTGCAGCAAGGGTGTGAAAGACCCTTTCGAAGTTCCAGAGGTTAGGTGTCATTAGTCTCCAGACGCCTCATCGGAAATAGGCCTCATTTCGCCTGGAAAGGAGAACTTCCTGGATTTTCTCGAGTTGCGGCAGGTGTTCTCGAGTTACTTCGGGGACCTCAGGGACCCGCCCTGGTGGCCTCAGAAACCGCCAGTCCCCATGCTAGTTGCTAGGGGGCCTCTCAGGATTCCTCTCCCGTCGATAACGGGGCCAAAAACCTTGTGTGGAGTCAGGGCCGGAACCGAGGATTCCTCTCAGGGGCTGACATGGATCTTTGGGTACTTCTGGAGTCTCCCCAGGGGAGTCAGGCCTCGTCTCGAGTGGGGGCATGCACGTGCGCTTTCCTTCCAGGCTGTAGCAGCAATGTCATGCTTCCCGTGGCGTGGATCAAAGGATCTGTGGTTTTCCCTCGAGGCTTTCCCTCGAGGCTTTCCCACAGGGCTGTCCCACGTGCCACCGAGGTGTGAGTCGATCCTCGGCGTGAAAGATGAGCCAGTACAGGGCAAAGAGGTTCCTCTGGAATGGACTGAGACATCTGGGGGACTCTTGGAATGGTGGTACGACCATGGAGCTCCTCTCGCCTTTCCTGTTGAGAGTGCCTCCTCTTGAGATGCAACGGAAACGCCGGGAATTCTTTCCCATTGAAAGCAGGGAAAGGATCCCTCATCTCAAGCTACGAGGTGGAAACGGGGCTCCTCTGGATGTGGGCGGGACCATCGTGCTTCCTCTCGAGTGGAAACGGGTATGGCGGTGAACTTCTTGAGTTGCAGCAAGGGTGTGAAAGACCCTTTCGAAGTTCCAGAGGTTAGGTGTCATTAGTCTCCAGACGCCTCATCGGAAATAGGCCTCATCTCGCCTGGAAGGGAGAACTTCCTGGATTTTCTCGAGTTGCGGCAGGTGTTCTCGAGTTACGACGGGGACCTCAGGGACCCGCCCTGGTAGCCTCAAGAACGGCCAGTCCCCATGCTAGTTGCTAGGGGGCCTCTCGGGATTCCTCTCCCGTAGATACCGGGGCCAAAAACCTTGTGTGGATTCAGGGCCGGAACCGAGGATTCCTCTCAGGGGCTGACATGGATCTTTGGGTACTTCAGGAGTCTCCCCAGGGGAGTCAGGCCACGTTTCGAGTGGGGGCATGCACGTGCGCTTTCCTTCCAGGCTGTAGCAGCAATGTCACGCTTCCCGTCGCGTGGATCAAGGGATCTGTGGTTTTCCCTCGAGGCTTTCCCTCGAGGCTTTCCCACAGGGCTGTCCCACGTGCCACCGTGGTGTGAGTCGATCCTCGGCGTGAAAGATGAGCCAGTGCAGGGCAAAGAGCTTCCTCTGGAATGGACTGAGACATCTGGGGTCTCTTGGAATGGTGGTACGACCATGGAGTTCCTCTCGCCTTTCCTGTTGAGAGTGCCTCCTCTTGAGATGCGACAGGAACCCCGGAATTCTTTCCCATTTAAAGCAGGGAAAGGATCCCTCATCTTGAGCTCGAGGGGGAAACGGGGCTCCTCTGGTTGTGGGTGGGACGATCGTGCTTCCTCTCGAGTGGAGACGGGTATGGCGGTGAACTACTTGAGTTGCAGCAAGGGTGTGAAAGACCCTTTCGAAGTTCCAGAGGTTAGGTGTCATTAGTCTCCAGACGCCTCATCGGAAATAGGCCTCATTTCGCCTGGAAAGGTGAACTTCCTGGATTTTCTCGAGTTGCGGCAGGTGTTCTCGAGTTAAGACGGGGACCTCAGGGACCCGCCCTGGTGGCCTCAGGAACGGCCAGTCCCCATGCTAGTTGCTAGGGGGCCTCTCGGGATTCCTCTCCCGTCGATACCGGGGCCAAAAACCTTGTGTGGAGTCAGGGCCGGAACCGAGGATTCCTCTCAGGGGCTGACATGGATCTTTGGGTACTTCTGGAGTCTCCCCAGGGGAGTCAGGACTCGTCTCGAGTGGGGGCATGCACGTGCGCTTTCCTTCCAGGCTGTAGCAGCAATGTCACACTTCCCGTCGCGTGGATCAAAGGATCTGTGGTTTTCCCTCGAGGCTTTCCCTCGAGGCTTTCCCACAGGGCTGTCCCACGTGCCACCGTGGTGTGAGTCGATCCTCGGCGTGAAAGATGAGCCAGTGCAGGGCAAAGAGGCTCCTCTGGAATGGACTGAGACATCTGGGGGACTCTTGGAATGGTGGTACGACCATGGAGTTCCTCTCGCCTTTCCTGTTGAGAGTGCCTCCTCTTGAGATGCGACGGGAACGCCGGGAATTCTTTCCCGTTGAAAGCAGGGAATGGATCCCTCATCTCGAGCTCCGAGGGGGAAACGGGTCTCCTCTGGATGTGGGCGGGACCATCGTGCTTCCTCTCGAGTGGAGACGGGTATGGCGGTGAACTTCTTGAGTTGCAGCAAGGGTGTGAAAGACCCTTTCGAAGTTCCAGAGTTTAGGTGTCATTAGTCTCCAGACGCCTCATCGGAAATAGGCCTCATCTTGCCTGGAAGGGAGAACTTCCTGGATTTTCTCGAGTTGCGGCAGGTGTTCTCGAGTTACGACGGGGACCTCAGGGACCCGCCCTGGTGGCCTCAGGAGAGGCCAGTCCCCTTGCGAGTTGCTAGGGGGCCTCTCGGGATTCCTCTCCCGTCGATACCGGGGCCAAAATCCTTGTGTGGAGTCAGGGCCGGAACCGAGGATTCCTCTCAGGGGCTGACATGGATCTTTGGGTACTTGTGGAGTCTCCCCAGGGGAGTCAGGCCTCGTCTCGACTGGGGGCATGCACGTGCGCTTTCCTTCCAGGCTGTAGCAGCAATGTCACGCTTCCCGTCGCGTGGATCAAAGGATCTGTGGTTTTCCCTCGAGGCTTTCGCTCGAGGCTTTCCCACAGGGCTGTCCCACGTGCCACCGTGGTGTGAGTCGATCCTCGGCGTGAAAGATGAGCCAGTGCAGGGCAAAGAGGCTCCTCTGGAATGGACTGAGACATCTGGGGGACTCTTGGAATGGTGGAACGACCATGGAGTTCCTCTCGCCTTTCCTGTTGAGAGTGCCTCCTCTTGAGATGCGACGGGAACGCCGGGAATTCTTTCCCGTTGAAAGCAGGGAATGGATCCCTCATCTCGAGCTACGAGGGGGAAACGGGGCTCCTCTGGATGTGGGCGGGACCATCGTGCTTCCTCTCAAGTGGAGACGGGTATGGCGGTGAACTTCTTGAGTTGCAGCAAGGGTGTGAAAGACCCTTTCGAAGTTCCAGAGGTTAGGTGTCATTTGTCTCCAGAGGCCTCATCGGAAATAGGCCTCATCTCGCCTGGAAGGGAGAACTTCCTGGATTTTCTCGAGTTGCGGCAGGTGTTCTCGAGTTACGACGGGGACCTCAGGGACCCGCCCTGGTGGCCTCAGGAGAGGCCAGTCCCCATGCGAGTTGCTAGGGGGCCTCTCGGGATTCCTCTCCCGTCGATACCGGGGCCAAAAACCTTGTGTGGAGTCAGGGCCGGAACCGAGGATTCCTCTCAGGGGCTGACATGGATCTTTGGGTACTTCTGGAGTCTCCCCAGGGGAGTCAGGCCTCGTCTC
The DNA here is from genome assembly GCF_032405125.1 of Capricornis sumatraensis. Taxonomy (NCBI): domain Eukaryota; kingdom Metazoa; phylum Chordata; class Mammalia; order Artiodactyla; family Bovidae; genus Capricornis; species Capricornis sumatraensis. The sequence continues at coordinate 8,264,602 of NW_027184612.1, forward strand.
GAGTGGGGGCATGCACGTGCGCTTTCCTTCCAGGCTGTAGCAGCAATGTCTCGGTTCCCGTCGCGTGGATCAAACGATCTGTGGTTTTCCCTCGAGGCTTTCCCACAGGGCTGTCTCACGTGCCACCGTGGTGTGAGTCGATTCTCGGGGTGAAAGATGAGACAGTGCAGGGCAAAGAGGTTCCTCTGGATTGGACTGAGACATCTGGGGGACTCTTGGAATGGTGGTACGACCATGGAGTTCCTCTCGCCTTTCCTGTTGAGAGTGCCTCCTCTTGAGACGCGACGGGAACGCCGGGAATTCTTTCCCGTTGAAAGCAGGGAAAGGATCCCTCATCTCGAGCTACGAGGGGGAAACGGGGCTCCTCTGGATGTGGGCGGGACCATCGTGCTTCCTCTCGAGTGGAGACGGGTATGGCGGTGAAATTCTTGAGTTGCAGCAAGGTTGTGAAAGACCCTTTCAAATTTCCAGAGGTTAGGTGTCATTAGTCTCCAGACGCCTCATCGGAAATAGGCCTCATTTCGCCTGGAAAGGAGAACTTCCTGGATTTTCTCGAGTTGCGGCAGGTGTTCTCGATTTACGACGGGGACCTCAGGGACCCGCCCTGGTGGCCTCAGGTACGGCCAGTCCCCATGCTAGTTGCTAGGGGGCCTCTCGGGATTCCTCTCCCGTCGATACCGGGGCCAAAAAACTTGTGTGGAGTCAGGGCCGGAACCGAGGATTCCTCTCAGGGGCTGACATGGATCTTTGGGTACTTCTGGAGTCTCCCCAGGGGAGTCAGGACTCGTCTCGAGTGGGGGCATGCACGTGCGCTTTCCTTCCAGGCTGTAGCAGCAATGTCATGCTTCCCGTCGCGTGGATCAAAGGATCTGTGGTTTTCCCTCGAGGCTTTCCCTCGAGGCTTTCCCACAGGGCTGTCTCACGTGCCACCGTGGTGTGAGTCGATCCTCGGCGTGAAAGATGAGCCAGTGCAGGGCAAAAAGGTTCCTCTGGAATGGACTGAGACATCTGGGGGACTCTTGGAATGGTGGTACGACCATGGAGTTCCTCTCGCCTTTCCTGTTGAGAGTGCCTCCTCTTGAGATGCGACGGGAACGCCGGGAATCTTTCCCGTTGAAAGCAGGGAAAGGATCCCTCATCTCGAGCTACGAGGGGGAAACGGGGCTCCTCTGGATGTGGGCGGGACCATCGTGCTTCCTTTCGAGTAGAGACGGGTATGGCGGTGAAATTCTTGAGTTGCAGCAAGGGTGTGAAAGACCCTTTCGAAGTTCCAGAGGTTAGGTGTCATTAGTCTCCAGACGCCTCATCGGAAATAGGCCTCATTTCGCCTGGAAAGGAGAACTTCCTGGATTTTCTCGAGTTGCGGCAGGTGTTCTCGATTTACGACGGGGACCTCAGGGACCCGCCCTGGTGGCCTCAGGAACGGCCAGTCCCCATGCTAGTTGCTAGGGGGCCTCTCGGGATTCCTCTCCCGTCGATACCGGGGCCAAAAACCTTGTGTGGAGTCAGGGCCGGAACCGAGGATTCCTCTCAGGGGATGACATGGATCTTTGGGTACTTCTGGAGACTCCCCAGCGGAGTCAGGCCTCGTCTCGTGTGGGGGCATGCACGTGCGCTTTCCTTCCAGGCTGTAGCAGCAATGTCACGCTTCCCGTCGCGTGGATCAAAGGATCTGTGGTTTTCCCTCGAGGCTTTCCCACAGGGCTGTCCCACGTGCCACCGTGGTGTGAGTCGATCCTCGGCGTGAAAGATGAGCCAGTGCAGGGCAAAGAGCTTCCTCTGGAAAGGACTGAGACATCTGGGGGACTCTTGGAATGGTGGTACGACCATGGAGTTCCTCTCGCCTTTCCTGTTGAGAGTGCCTCCTCTTGAGATGCGACGGGAACGCCGGGAATTCTTTCCCGTTGAAAGCAGGGAAAGGATCCCTCATCTCGAGCTACGAGGGGGAAACGGGGCTCCTCTGGATGTGGGCGGGACCATCATGCTTCCTCTCGAGTGGACACGGGTATGGCGGTGAACTTCTTGAGTTGCAGCAAGGGTGTGAAAGACCCTTTCGAAGTTCCAGAGGTTAGGTGTCATTAGTCTCCCGACGCCTCATCGGAAATAGGCCTCATCTCGCCTGGAAGGGAGAACTTCCTGGATTTTCTCGAGTTGCGGCAGGTGTTCTCGAGTTACGACGGGGACCTCAGGGACCCGCCCTGGTGGCCTCAGGAGAGGCCAGTCCCCATGCGAGTTGCTAGGGGGCCTCTCGGGATTCCTCTCCCATCGATACCGGGGCCAAAAACCTTGTGTGGAGTCAGGGCCGGAACCGAGGATTCCTCTCAGGGGCTGACATGGATCTTTGGGTACTTCTGGAGTCTCCCCAGGGGAGTCAGGCCTCGTCTCGTGTGGGGGCATGCACGTGCGCTTTCCTTCCAGGCTGTAGCAGCAATGTCACGCTTCCCGTCGCGTGGATCAAAGGATCTGTGGTTTTCCCTCGAGGCTTTCCCTCGAGGCTTTCCCACAGGGCTGTCCCACGTGCCACCGTGGTGTGAGTCGATCCTCGGCGTGAAAGATGAGCCAGTGCAGGGCAAAGAGGTTCCTCTGGAATGGACTGAGAAATCTCGGGGACTCTTGGAATGGTGGTACGACCATGGAGTTCCTCTCATCTTTCCTGTTGAGAGTGCCTCCTCTTGAGATGCGACGGGAACGCCGGGAATTCTTTCCCGTTGATAGCAGGGAAAGGATCCCTCATCTCGAGCTACGAGGGGGAAACGGGGCTCCTCTGGATGTGGGCGGGACCATCGTGTTTCCTCTCGAGTGGAGACGGGTATGGCGGTGAACTTCTTGAGTTGCATCAAGGGTGTGAAAGACCCTTTCGAAGTTCCAGAGGTTCGGTGTCATTAGTCTCCAGACGTCTCATCGGAAATAGGCCTCATCTCGCCTGGAAGGGAGAACTTCCTGGATTTTCTCGAGTTGCGGCAGGTGTTCTCGAGTTACGACGGGGACCTCAGGGACCCGCCCTGGTGGCCTCAGGAAAGGCCAGTCCCCATGCGAGTTGCTCGGGGGCCTCTCGGGATTCCTCTCCCGTCGATACCGGGGTCAAAAACTTTGTGTGCAGTCAGGGCCGGAACCGAGGATTCCTCTCAGGGGATGACATGGATCTTTGGGTACTTCTGGAGTCTCCCCAGGGGAGTCAGGCCTCGTCTCGAGTGGGGGCATGCACGTGCGCTTTCCTTCCAGTCTGTAGCAGCAATGTCACGCTTCCCGTCGCGTGGATGAAAGGATCTGTGGTTTACCCTCGAGGCTTTCCCACAGGGCTGTCCCACGTGACACCGTGGTGTGAGTCGATCCTCGGCGTGAAAGATGAGCCAGTGCAGGGGAAAGAGGTTCCTCTGGAATGGACTGAGACATCTGGGGGACTCTTGGAATGGTGGTACGACCATGGAGTTCCTCTCGCCTTTCCTGTTGAGAGTTCCTCCTCTTGAGATGTGATGGGAACGCCGGGAATTATTTCCCGTTGATAGCAGGGAAAGGATCCCTCATCTCGAGCTACGAGGGGGAAACGGGGCTCCTCTGGATGTGGGCGGGACCATCGTGCTTCCTCTCGAGTGGAGACGGGTAAGGCGGTGAACTTCCTGAGTTGCAGCAAGGGTGTGAAAGACCCTTTCGAAGTTCCAGAGGTTCGGTGTCATTAGTCTCAAGACGCCTCATCGGAAATAGGCCTCATCTCGCCTGGAAGGGAGAACTTCCTGGATTTTCTCGAGTTGCGTCAGGTGTTCTCGAGTTTCGACAGGGACCTCAGGGATCCGCCCTGGTGGCCTCAGGAAAGGCCAGTCCCCATGGGAGTTCCTAGGGGGCCTTTCGGGATTCCTCTCCCGTCGATACCGGGGCCAAAATCCTTGTGTGGAGTCAGGGCCGGAACCGAGGATTCCTCTCAGGGGCTGACATGGGTCTTTGGGTACTTCTGGAGTCTCCCCAGGGTGGTCAGGCCTCGTCTCGAGTGGGGGCATGCACGTGCGCCTTCCTTCCAGGCTGTAGCAGCAATGTCAGGCTTCCCGTCTCGTGGATCAAAGGATCTGTGGTTTTCCCTCGAGGCTTTCCCACAGGGCTGTCCCACGTGCCACCGTTGTGTGAGTCGATTCTCGGCGTGAAAGATGAGCCAGTTCAGGGCAAAGAGGTTCCTCTGGATTGGACTGAGACATCTGGGGGACTCTTGGAATGGTAGTACGACCATGGAGTTCCTCTCGCCTTTCCTGTTGAGAGTGCCTCCTCTTGAGATGCGACGGGAACGCCGGGAATTCTTTCCCGTTGAAAGCAGGGAAAGGATCCCTCATCTCGAGCTACGAGGGGGAAACGGGGCTCCTCTGGATGTGGGCGGGACCATCGTGCTTCCTCTCGAGTGGAGACGGGTATTGCGGTGAAATTCTTGAGTTGCAGCAAGGGTGTGAAAGACCCTTTCGAAGTTCCAGAGGTTAGGTGTCATTAGTCTCCAGACGCCTCATCAGAAATAGGCCTCATTTCGCCTGGAAAGGAGAACTTCCTGGATTTTCTCGAGTTGCGGCAGGTGTTCTCGAGTTACGACGGGGACCTCAGGGACCCGCCCTGGTGGCCTCAGGAACGGCCAGTCCCCATGCTAGTTGCTAGGGGGCCTCTCGGGATTCCTCTCCCGTCGATACCGGGGCCAAAAACCTTGTGTGGAGTCAGGGCCGGAACCGAGGATTCCTCTCAGGGGCTGACATGGATCTTTGGGTACTTCTGGAGTCTCCCCAGGGGAGTCAGGCCTCGTCTCGAGTGGGGGCATGCACGTGCGCTTTCCTTCCAGGCTGTAGCAGCAATGTCATTCTTCCCGTCGCGTGGATCAAAGGATCTGTGGTTTTCCCTCGAGGCTTTCCCTCGAGGCTTTCCCACAGGGCTGTCCCACGTGCCACCGTGGTGTGAGTCGATCCTCGGCGTGAAAGATGAGCCAGTGCAGGGCAAAGAGTTTCCTCTGGAATGGACTGAGAAATCTCGGGGACTCTTGGAATGGTGGTACGACCATGGAGTTCCTCTCATCTTTCCTGTTGAGAGTGCCTCCTCTTGAGATGCGACGGGAACGCCGGGAATTCTTTCCCGTTGATAGCAGGGAAAGGATCCCTCATCTCGAGCTACGAGGGGGAAACGGGGCTCCTCTGGATGTGGGCGGGACCATCGTGTTTCCTCTCGAGTGGAGACGGGTATGGCGGTGAACTTCTTGAGTTGCAGCAAGGGTGTGAAAGACCCTTTCGAAGTTCCAGAGATTCGGTGTCATTAGTCTCCAGACGTCTCATCGGAAATAGGCCTCATCTCGCCTGGAAGGGAGAACTTCCTGGATTTTCTCGAGTTGCGGCAGGTGTTCTCGAGTTACGACGGGGACCTCAGGGACCCGCCCTGGTGTCCTCAGGAAAGGCCAGTCCCCATGCGAGTTGCTCGGGGGCCTCTCGGGATTCCTCTCCCGTCGATACCGGGGCCAAAAACTTTGTGTGGAGTCAGGGCCGGAACCGAGGATTCCTCTCAGGGGATGACATGGATCTTTGGGTACTTCTGGAGTCTCCCCAGGGGAGTCAGGCCTCGTCTCGAGTGGGGGCATGCACGTGCGCTTTCCTTCCAGGCTGTAGCAGCAATGTCACGATTCCCGTCGCGTGGATCAAAGGATCTGTGGTTTTCCCTCGAGGCTTTCCCACTGGGCTGTCCCACGTGCCACCGTGGTGTGAGTCGATCCTCGGCGTGAAAGATGAGCCAGTGCAGGGCAAAGAGGTTCCTCTGGAATGGACTGAGAAATCTCGGGGACTCTTGGAATGGTGGTACGACCATGGAGTTCCTCTCGTCTTTCCTGTTGAGAGTGCCTCCTCTTGAGATGCGACGGGAACGCCGAAAATACTTTCCCGTTGATAGCAGGGAAAGGATCCCTCATCTCGAGCTCCGAGGGGCAAACGGGGCTCCTCTGGATGTGGGCGGGACCATCATGTTTCCTCTCGAGTGGAGACGGTTATGGCGGTGAACTTCTTGAGTTGCAGCAAGGGTGTGAAAGACCCTTTCGAAGTTCCAGAGGTTCCGTGTCATTAGTCTCCAGACGCCTCATCGTAAATAGGCCTCATCTCGCCTGGAAGGGAGAACATCCTGGATTTTCTCGAGTTGCGGCAGGTGTTCTCGAGTTATGACGGGGACCTCAGGGACCCGCCCTGGTGGCCTCAGGAAAGGTCAGTCCCCTTGCGAGTTCCTAGGGGGCCTCTCGGGATACCTCTCCCGTCGATACCGGGGCCAAAATACTTGTGTGGAGTCAGGGCCGGAACCGAGGATTCCTCTCAGGGGCTGACATGGATCTTTGGGTACTTCTGGAGTCTCCCCAGGGGAGTCAGGCCTCGTCTCGAGTGGGGGCATGCTCGTGCGCTTTCCTTACAGGCTGTAGCAGCAATGTCATGGTTCCCGTCGCGTGGATCAAAGGATCTGTGGTTTTCCCTCGAGGCTTTCCCTCGAGGCTTTCCCACAGGGCTGTCCCACGTACCACCGTGGTGTGAGTCGATCCTCGGCGTGAAAGATGAGCCAGTGCAGGGCAAAGAGGCTCCTCTGGAATGGACTGAGACATCTGGGGGACTGTTGGCATGGTGGTACGACCATGGAGTTCCTCTCGCCTTTCCTGTTGAGAGTGCCTCCTCTTGAGATGCGACGGGAACGCCGGGAATTCTTTCCCGTTGAAAGCAGGGAAAGGATCCCTCATCTCGATCTCCGAGGGGGAAACGGGGCTCCTCTGGATGTAGGCGGGACCATCGTGCTTCCTCTCGAGTGGAGACGGGTATGGAGGTGAACTTCTTGAGTTGCATCAAGGGTGTGAAAGACCCTTTCGAAGTTCCAGAGGTTTGTTGTCATTTGTCTCCAGACGCCTCATCGGAAATAGGCCTCAATCGCCTGGAAGGGAGAACTTCCTGGATTTTCTCGAGTTGCGGCAGGTGTTCTCGAGTTACGACGGGGACCTCAGGGTCCCGCCCTCGTGGCCTCAGGAGAGGCCAGTCCCCATGCGAGATGCTAGGGGGCCTCTCGGGATTCCTCTCCCGTCGATACCGGGGCAAAAACCTTGTGTGGAGTCAGGGCCGGAACCGAGGATTCCTCTCAGGGGCTGACATGGATCTTTGGGTACTTCTGGAGTCTCCCCAGGGGTTTCAGGCCTCGTCTCGAGTTGGGGCATGCACGTGCGCTTTCCTTCCAGGCTGTAGCAGCAATGTCACGCTTCCCGTCGCGTGGATCAAAGGATCTGTGGTTTTCCCTCGAGGCTTTCCTTCGAGGCTTTCCCACAGGGCTGTCCCACGTGCCACCGTGGTGTGAGTCAATCCTCGGCGTGAAAGATGAGCCAGTGCATTGCAAAGAGGCTCCTCTGGAATGGACTGAGACATCTGGGGGACTCTTGGAATGGTGGTACGACCATGGAGTTCCTCTCGCCTTTCCTGTTGAGAGTGCCTCCTCTTGAGATGCGACGGGAACGCCGGGAATTCTTTCCCGTTGAAAGCAGGGAATGGATCCCTCATCTCGAGCTTCGAGGGGGAAACGGGTCTCCTCTGGATGTGGGCGGGACCATCGTGCTTCCTCTCGAGTGGAGACGGGTATGGCGGTGAACTTCTTGAGTTGCAGCAAGGGTGTGAAAGACCCTTTCGAAGTTCCAGAGTTTAGGTGTCATTAGTCTCCAGACGCCTCATCGGAAATAGGCCTCATCTCGCCTGGAAGGGAGAACTTACTGGATTTTCTCGAGTTGCGGCAGGTGTTCTCGAGTTACGACGGGGACCTCAGGGACCCGTCCTGGTGGCCTCAGGAGAGGCCAGTCCCCATGCGAGTTGCTAGGGGGCCTCTCGGGATTCCTCTCCCGTCGATACCGGGGCCAAAAACCTTGTGTGGAGTCAGGGCCGGAACCGAGGATTCCTCTCAGGGGCTGACATGGATCTTTGGGTACTTCTGGAGTCTCCCCAGGGGAGTCAGGCCTCGTCTCGAGTGGGGGCATGCACGTGCGCTTTCCTTCCAGGCTGTAGCAGCAATGTCACGGTTCCCGTCGCGTGGATCAAAGGATCTGTGGTTTTCCCTCGAGGCTTTCGCTCGAGGCTTTCCCACAGGGCTGTCCCACGTGCCACCGTGGTGTGAGTCGATCCTCGGCGTGAAAGATGAGCCAGTGCAGGGCAAAGAGGCTCCTCTGGAATGGACTGAGACATCTGGGGGACTCTTGGAATGGTGGTACGACCATGGAGTTCCTCTCGCCTTTCCTGTTGAGAGTGCCTCCTCTTGAGATGCGACGGGAACGCCGGGAATTCTTTCCCGTTGACAGCAGGGAATGGATCCCTCATCTCGAGCTACGAGGGGGAAACGGGGCTCCTCTGGATGTGGGCGGGACCATCGTGCTTCCTCTCGAGTGGAGACGGGTATGGCGGTGAACTTCTTGAGTTGCAGCAAGGGTGTGAAAGACCCTTTCTAAGTTCCAGAGGTTAGGTGTCATTTGTCTCCAGAGGCCTCATCGGAAATAGGCCTCATCTCGCCTGGAAGGGAGAACTTCCTGGATTTTCTCGAGTTGCGGCAGGTGTTCTCGAGTTACGACGGGGACCTCAGGGACCCGCCCTGGTGGCCTCAGGAGAGGCCAGTCCCCATGCGAGTTGCTAGAGGGCCTCTCGGGATTCCTCTCCCGTCGATACCGGGGCCAAAAACCTTGTGTGCAGTCAGGGCCGGAACCGAGGATTCCTCTCAGGGGCTGACATGGATCTTTGGGTACTTCTGGAGTCTCCCCAGGGGAGTCAGGCCTCGTCTCGAGTGGGGGCATGCACGTGCGCTTTCCTTCCAGGCTGTAGCAGCAATGTCACGCTTCCCGTAGCGTGGATCAAAGGATCTGTGGTTTTCCCTCGAGGCTTTCCCTCGAGGCTTTCCCACAGGGCTGTCCCACGTACCACCGTGGTGTGAGTCGATCCTCGGCGTGAAAGATGAGCCAGTGCAGGGCAAAGAGGCTCCTCTGGAATGGACTGAGACATCTGGGGGACTCTTGGAATGGTGGTACGACCATGGAGTTCCTCTCGCCTTTCCTGTTGAGAGTGCCTCCTCTTGAGATGCGACGGGAACGCCGGGAATTATTTCCCGTTGATAGCAGGGAAAGGATCCCTCATCTCGAGCTACGAGGGGGAAACGGGGCTCCTCTGGATGTGGGCGGGACGATCGTGCTTCCTCTCGAGTGGAGACGGGTAAGGCGGTGAACTTCCTGAGTTGCAGCAAGGGTGTGAAAGACCCTTTCAAAGTTCCAGAGGTTCGGTGTCATTAGTCTCAAGACGCCTCATCGGAAATAGGCCTCATCTCGCCTGGAAGGGAGAACTTCCTGGATTTTCTCGAGTTGCGTCAGGTGTTCTCGAGTTACGACGGGGACCTCAGGGATCCGCCCTGGTGGCCTCAGGAAAGGCCAGTCCCCATGGGAGTTCCTAGGGGGCCTTTCGGGATTCCTCTCCCGTCGATACCGGGGCCAAAATCCTTGTGTGGAGTCAGGGCCGGAACCGAGGATTCCTCTCAGGGGCTGACATGGGTCTTTGGGTACTTCTGGAGTCTCCCCAGGGTGGTCAGGCCTCGTCTCGAGTGGGGGCATGCACGTGCGCCTTCCTTCCAGGCTGTAGCAGCAATGTCATGCTTCCCGTCTCGTGCATCAAAGGATCTGTGGTTTTCCCTCGAGGCTTTCCCACAGGGCTGTCCCACGTGCCACCGTTGTGTGAGTCGATTCTCGGCGTGAAAGATGAGCCAGTTCAGGGCAAAGAGGTTCCTCTGGATTGGACTGAGACATCTGGGGGACTCTTGGAATGGTAGTACGACCATGGAGTTCCTCTCGCCTTTCCTGTTGAGAGTGCCTCCTCTTGAGATGCGACGGGAACGCCGGGAATTCTTTCCCGTTGAAAGCAGGGAAAGGATCCCGCATCTCGAGCTACGAGGGGGAAACGGGGCTCCTCTGGATGTGGGCGGGACCATCGTGCTTCCTCTCGAGTGGAGACGGGTATTGCGGTGAAATTCTTGAGTTGCAGCAAGGGTGTGAAAGACCCTTTCGAAGTTCCAGAGTTTAGGTGTCATTAGTCTCCAGACGCCTCATCAGAAATAGGCCTCATTTCGCCTGGAAAGGAGAACTTCCTGGATTTTCTCGAGTTGCGGCAGGTGTTCTCGAGTTACGACGGGGACCTCAGGGACCCGCCCTGGTGGCCTCAGGAACGGCCAGTCCCCATGCTAGTTGCTAGGGGGCCTCTCGGGATTCCTCTCCCGTCGATACCGGGGCCAAAAACCTTGTGTGCAGTCAGGGCCGGAACCGAGGATTCCTCTCAGGGGCTGACATGGATCTTTGGGTACTTCTGGAGTCTCCCCAGGGGAGTCAGGCCTCGTCTCGAGTGGGGGCATGCACGTGCGCTTTCCTTCCAGGCTGTAGCAGCAATGTCACGCTTCCCGTCGCGTGGATCAAAGGATCTGTGGTTTTCCCTCGAGGCTTTCCCTCGAGGCTTTCCCACAGGGCTGTCCCACGTGCCAACGTGGTGTGAGTCGATCCTCGGCGTGAAAGATGAGCCAGTGCAGGGCAAAGAGGCTCCTCTGGAATGGACTGAGACATCTGGGGGACTCTTGGAATGGTGGTACGACCATGGAGTTCCTCTCGCCTTTCCTGTTGAGAGTGCCTCCTCTTGAGATGCGACGGGAACGCCGGGAATTCTTTCCCGTTGAAAGCAGGGAATGGATCCCTCATCTCGAGCTCCGAGGGGGAAACGGGTCTCCTCTGGATGTGGGCGGGACCATCGTGCTTCCTCTCGAGTGGAGACGGGTATGGCGGTGAACTTCTTGAGTTGCAGCAAGGGTGTGAAAGACCCTTTCGAAGTTCCAGAGTTTAGGTGTCATTAGTCTCCAGACGCCTCATCGGAAATAGGCCTCATCTCGCCTGGAAGGGAGAACTTACTGGATTTTCTCGAGTTGCGGCAGGTGTTTTCGAGTTACGACGGGGACCTCAGGGACCCGTCCTGGTGGCCTCAGGAGAGGCCAGTCCCCATGCGAGTTGCTAGGGGGCCTCTCGGGATTCCTCTCCCGTCGATACCGGGGCCAAAAACCTTGTGTGGAGTCAGGGCCGGAACCGAGGATTCCTCTCAGGGGCTGACATGGATCTTTGGGTACTTCTGGAGTCTCCCCAGGGGAGTCAGGCCTCGTCTCGAGTGGGGGCATGCACGTGCGCTTTCCTTCCAGGCTGTAGCAGCAATGTCACGCTTCCCGTCGCGTGGATCAAAGGATCTGTGGTTTTCCCTCGAGGCTTTCGCTCGAGGCTTTCCCACAGGGCTGTCCCACGTGCCACCGTGGTGTGAGTCGATCCTCGGCGTGAAAGATGAGCCAGTGCAGGGCAAAGAGGCTCCTCTGGAATGGACTGAGACATCTGGGGGACTCTTGGAATGGTGGTACGACCATGGAGTTCCTCTCGCCTTTCCTGTTGAGAGTGCCTCCTCTTGAGATGCGACGGGAACGCCGGGAATTCTTTCCCGTTGACAGCAGGGAATGGATCCCTCATCTCGAGCTACGAGGGGGAAACGGGGCTCCTCTGGATGTGGGCGGGACCATCGTGCTTCCTCTCCAGTGGAGACGGGTATGGCGGTGAACTTCTTGAGTTGCAGCAAGGGTGTGAAAGACCCCTTCGAAGTTCCAGAGGTTAGGTGTCATTTGTCTCCAGAGGCCTCATCGGAAATAGGCCTCATCTCGCCTGGAAGGGAGAACTTCCTGGATTTTCTCGAGTTGCGGCAGGTGTTCTCGAGTTACGACGGGGACCTCAGGGACCCGCCCTGGTGGCCTCAGGAGAGGCCAGTCCCCATGCGAGTTGCTAGGGGGCCTGTCGGGATTCCTCTCCCGTCGATACCGGGGCCAAAAACCTTGTGTGCAGTCAGGGCCGGAACCGAGGATTCCTCTCAGGGGCTGACATGGATCTTTGGGTACTTCTGGAGTCTCCCCAGGGGAGTCAGGCCTCGTCTCGAGTGGGGGCATGCACGTGCGCTTTCCTTCCAGGCTGTAGCAGCAATGTCACGCTTCCCGTAGCGTGGATCAAAGGATCTGTGGTTTTCCCTCGAGGCTTTCCCTCGAGGCTTTCCCACAGGGCTGTCCCACGTACCACCGTGGTGTGAGTCGATCCTCGGCGTGAAAGATGAGCCAGTGCAGGGCAAAGAGGCTCCTCTGGAATGGACTGAGACATCTGGGGGACTCTTGGAATGGTGGTACGACCATGGAGTTCCTCTCGCCTTTCCTGTTGAGAGTGCCTCCTCTTGAGATGCGACGGGAACGCCGGGAATTATTTCCCGTTGATAGCAGGGAAAGGATCCCTCATCTCGAGCTACGAGGGGGAAACGGGGCTCCTCTGGATGTGGGCGGGACCATCGTGCTTCCTCTCGAGTGGAGACGGGTAAGGCGGTGAACTTCCTGAGTTGCAGCAAGGGTGTGAAAGACCCTTTCGAAGTTCCAGAGGTTCGGTGTCATTAGTCTCAAGACGCCTCATCGGAAATAGGACTCATCTCGCCTGGAAGGGAGAACTTCCTGGATTTTCTCGAGTTGCGTCAGGTGTTCTCGAGTTACGACGGGGACCTCAGGGATCCGCCCTGGTGGCCTCAGGAAAGGCCAGTCCCCATGGGAGTTCCTAGGGGGCCTTTCGGGATTCCTCTCCCGTCGATACCGGGGCCAAAATCCTTGTGTGGAGTCAGGGCCGGAACCGAGGATTCCTCTCAGGGGCTGACATGGGTCTTTGGGTACTTCTGGAGTCTCCCCAGGGTGGTCAGGCCTCGTCTCGAGTGGGGGCATGCACGTGCACCTTCCTTCCAGGCTGTAGCAGCAATGTCACGCTTCCCGTCTCGTGGATCAAAGGATCTGTGGTTTTCCCTCGAGGCTTTCCCACAGGGCTGTCCCACGTGCCACCGTTGTGTGAGTCGATTCTCGGCGTGAAAGATGAGCCAGTTCAGGGCAAAGAGGTTCCTCTGGATTGGCCTGAGACATCTGGGGGACTCTTTGAATGGTAGTACGACCATGGAGTTCCTCTCGCCTTTCCTGTTGAGAGTGCCTCCTCTTGAGATGCGACGGGAACGCCGGGAATTCTTTCCCGTTGAAAGCAGGGAAAGGATCCCTCATCTCGAGCTACGAGGGGGAAACGGGGCTCCTCTGGATGTGGGCGGGACCATCGTGCTTCCTCTCGAGTGGAGACGGGTATTGCGGTGAAATTCTTGAGTTGCAGCAAGGGTGTGAAAGACACTTTCGAAGTTCCAGAGGTTAGGTGTCGTTAGTCTCCAGACGCCTCATCAGAAATAGGCCTCATTTCGCCTGGAAAGGAGAACTTCCTGGATTTTCTCGAGTTGCGGCAGGTGTTCTCGAGTTACGACGGGGACCTCAGGGACCCGCCCTGGTGGCCTCAGGAACGGCCAGTCCCCATGCTAGTTGCTAGGGGGCCTCTCGGGATTCCTCTCCCGTTGATACCGGGGCCAAAAACCTTGTGTGGAGTCAGGGCCGTAACCGAGGATTCCTCTCAGGGGCTGACATGGATCTTTGGGTACTTCTGGAGTCTCCCCAGGGGAGTCAGGCCTCGTCTCGAGTGGGGGCATGCACGTGCGCTTTCCTTCCAGGCTTTAGCAGCAATGTCATTCTTCCCGTCGCGTGGATCAAAGGATCTGTGGTTTTCCCTCGAGGCTTTCCCTCGAGGCTTTCCCACAGGGCTGTCCCACGTGCCACCGTGGTGTGAGTCGATCCTCGGCGTGAAAGATGAGCCAGTGCAGGGCAAAGAGTTTCCTCTGGAATGGACTGAGAAATCTCGGGGACTCTTGGAATGGTGGTACGACCATGGAGTTCCTCTCATCTTTCCTGTTGAGTGTGCCTCCTCTTGAGATGCGACGGGAACGCCGGGAATTCTTTCCCGTTGATAGCAGGGAAAGGATCCCTCATCTCGAGCTACGAGGGGGAAACGGGGCTCCTCTGGATGTGGGCGGGACCATCGTGTTTCCTCTCGAGTGGAGACGGGTATGGCGGTGAACTTCTTGAGTTGCAGCAAGGGTGTGAAAGACCCTTTCGAAGTTCCAGAGGTTCGGTGTCATTAGTCTCCAGACGTCTCATCGGAAATAGGCCTCATCTCGCCTGGAAGGGAGAACTTCCTGGATTTTCTCGAGTTGCGGCAGGTGTTCTCGAGTTACGACGGGGACCTCAGGGACCCGCCCTGGTGTCCTCAGGAAAGGCCAGTCCCCATGCGAGTTGCTCGGGGGCCTCTCGGGATTCCTCTCCCGTCGATACCGGGGCCAAAAACCTTGTGTGGAGTCAGGGCCGGAACCGAGGATTCCTCTCAGGGGATGACATGGATCTTTGGGTACTTCTGGAGTCTCCCCAGGGGAGTCAGGCCTCGTCTCGAGTGGGGGCATGCACGTGCGCTTTCCTTCCAGGCTGTAGCAGCAATGTCACGATTCCCGTCGCGTGGATCAAAGGATCTGTGGTTTTCCCTCGAGGCTTTCCCACTGGGCTGTCCCACGTGCCACCGTGGTGTGAGTCGATCCTCGGCGTGAAAGATGAGCCAGTGCAGGGCAAAGAGGTTCCTCTGGAATGGACTGAGAAATCTCGGGGACTCTTGGAATGGTGGTACGACCATGGAGTTCCTCTCGTCTTTCCTGTTGAGAGTGCTCCTCTTGAGATGCGACGGGAACGCCGAAAATACTTTCCTGTTGATAGCAGGGAAAGGATCCCTCATCTCGAGCTACGAGGGGGAAACGGGGCTCCTCTGGATGTGGGCGGGACCATCGTGCTTCCTCTCGAGTGGAGACGGGTATGGCGGTGAACTTCTTGAGTTGCAGCAACGGTGTGAAAGACCCTTTCGAAGTTCCAGAGGTTCGGTGTCATTAGCCTCCAGACACCTCATCGGAAATAGGCCTCATCTCGCCTGGAAGGGAGAACTTCCTGGATTTTCTCGAGTTGCGGCAGGTGTTCTCGAGTTACGACGGGGACCTCAGGGACCCGCCCTGGTGTCCTCAGGAAAGGCCAGTCCCGATGCGAGTTGCTCGGGGGCCTCTCGGGATTCCTCTCCCGTCGATACCGGGGCCAAAATCCTTCTGTGGAGTCAGGGCCGGAACCGAGGATTCCTCTCAGGGGCTGACATGGGTCTTTGGGTACTTCTGGAGTCTCCCCAGGGGGGTCAGGCCTCGTCTCGAGTGTGGGCATGCACGTGCGCCTTCCTTCCAGGCTGTAGCAGCAATGTAACGCTTCCCGTCGCGTGGATCAAAGGATCTGTGGTTTTCCCTCGAGGCTTTCCCTTGAGGCTTTCCCACAGGGCTGTCTCACGTGGCACCGTTGTGTGAGTCGATCCTCGGGGTGAAAGATGAGCCAGTGCAGGGCAAACAGGTTCCTCTGGAATGGACTGAGACATCTGGGGGACTCTTGGAATGGTGGTACGACCATGGAGTTCCTCTCGCCTTTCCTGTTGAGAGTGCCTCCTCTTGAGATGCGACGGGAACGCCGGGAATTCTTTCCCGTTGAAAGCAGGGAAAGGATCCCTCATCTCGAGCTACGAGGGGGAAACGGGGCTCCTCTGGATGTGGGCGGGACCATCGTGCTTCCTTTCGAGTGGAGACGGGTATGGCGGTGAAATTCTTGAGTTGCAGCAAGGGTGTGAAAGACCCTTTTGAAGTCCCAGAGGTTAGGTGTCATTAGTCTCCAGACGCCTCATCGGAAATAGGCCACATCTCGCCTGGAACGGAGAACTTCCTGGATTTTCTCGAGTTGCGGCAGGTGTTCTCGAGTTACGACGGGGACGTGAGGGACAAGCCCTGGTGGCCTCAGGAAACTCCAGTCCCCATACGAGTTGCTAGGGTGCCTCTCGGGATTCCTCTCCAGTCGATACCGGGGCCTAAAACATTGTGTGGAGTCAGGGCCGGAACGGAGGATTCCTCTAAGGGGCTGACATGGATCTTTGGGTCTTTCTGGAGTCTCCCCAGGGGAGTCAGGCCTCGTCTCGAGTGGGGGCATTCACGTGCGCTTTCCTTCCAGGCTGTAGCAGCAATGTCACGCTTCCCGTTGCGTGGATCAAAGGATCTGTGGTTTTCTCTCTAGGCTTTCCCTCGAGGCTATCCCACAGGGCTGTCCCACGTGCCACCGTGGTGTGAGTCGATCTTCGGCATGAAAGATGAGTCAGTGCAGGGCAAAGAGGTTCCTCTGGAATGGACTGAAACATCTGGGGGACTCTTGGAATGGTGGTACGACCATGGAGTTCCTCTCGCCTTTCCTGTTGAGAGTGCCTCCTCTTGAGATGCGACGGGAACGCCGAAAATACTTTCCCGTTGATAGCAGGGAAAGGATCCCTCATCTCGAGCTACGAGGGGCAAACGGGGCTCCTCTGGATGTGGGCGGGACCATCATGTTTCCTCTCGAGTGGAGACGGATATGGCGGTGAACTTCTTGAGTTGCAGCAAGGGTGTGAAAGACCCTTTCGAAGTTCCAGAGGTTCCGTGTCATTAGTCCCCAGACGCCTCATCGGAAATAGGCCTCATCTCGCCTGGAAGGGAGAACTTCCTGAAGTTTCTCGAGTTGCGGCAGGTGTTCTCGAGTTACGACGGGGAGCTCAGGGACCCGCCCTGGTGGCCTCAGGAAAGGCCAATCCCCATGCGAGTTGCTCGGGGGCCTCTCAGGATTCCTCTCCTGTCGATTCCGGGGCCAAAAAACTTGTGTGGAGTCAGGGCCGGAACCGAGGATTTCTCTCAGGGGCTGACATGTGTCTTTGGGTACTTCTGGAGTCTCCCCAGGTGGGTCAGGCCTCGTCTCGAGTGGGGGCATGCAGGTGCGCCTTCCTTCCAGGCTGTAGCAGCAATGTCACGCTTCCCGTCGCGTGGATCAAAGGATCTGTGGTTTTCCCTCGAGGCTTTCCCTCGAGGCTTTCCCACAGGGCTGTCTCACGTGCCACCGTTGTGTGAGTCGATCCTCGGCGTGAAAGATGAGCCAGTGCAGGGCAAAGAGGTTCCTCTGAAATGGACTGAGACATCTGGGGGACTCTTGGAATGGTGGTACGACCATGGAGTTCCTCTCGCCTTTCCTGTTGAGAGTGCCTCCTCTTGAGATGCGACGGGAACGCCGGGAATTCTTTCCCGTTGAAAGCAGGGAAAGGATCCCTCATCTCGAGCTACGAGGGGGAAACGGGGCTCCTCTGAATGTGGGCGGGACCATCGTGCTTCCTCTCGAGTGGAGACGGGTATGGCGGTGAACTTCTTGAGTTGCAGCAAGGGTGTGAAAGACCCTTTTGAAGTCCCAGAGATTAGCTGTCATTAGACTCCAGACGCCTCATCGGAAATAGGCCACATCTCGCCTGGAACGGAGAACTTCCTGGATTTTCTCGAGTTGCGGCAGGTGTTCTCGAGTTACGACGGGGACGTGAGGGACAAGCCCTGGTGGCCTCAGGAAACTCCAGTCCCCATACGAGTTGCTAGGGTGCCTCTCGGGATTCCTCTCCAGTCGATACCGGGGCCTAAAACATTGTGTGGAGTCAGGGCCGGAACGGAGGATTCCTCTAAGGGGCTGACATGGATCTTTGGGTCTTTCTGGAGTCTCCCCAGGGGAGTCAGGCCTCGTCTCGAGTGGGGGCATTCACGTGCGCTTTCCTTCCAGGCTGTAGCAGCAATGTCACGCTTCCCGTTGCGTGGATCAAAGGATCTGTGGTTTTCTCTCTAGGCTTTCCCTCGAGGCTATCCCACAGGGCTGTCCCACGTGCCACCGTGGTGTGAGTCGATCTTCGGCATGAAAGATGAGTCAGTGCAGGGCAAAGAGGTTCCTCTGGAATGGACTGAAACATCTGGGGGACTCTTGGAATGGTGGTACGACCATGGAGTTCCTCTCGCCTTTCCTGTTGAGAGTGCCTCCTCTTGAGATGCGACGGGAACGCCGAAAATACTTTCCCGTTGATAGCAGGGAAAGGATCCCTCATCTCGAGCTACGAGGGGCAAACGGGGCTCCTCTGGATGTGGGCGGGACCATCATGTTTCCTCTCGAGTGGAGACGGATATGGCGGTGAACTTCTTGAGTTGCAGCAAGGGTGTGAAAGACCCTTTCGAAGTTCCAGAGGTTCCGTGTCATTAGTCCCCAGACGCCTCATCGGAAATAGGCCTCATCTCGCCTGGAAGGGAGAACTTCCTGAAGTTTCTCGAGTTGCGGCAGGTGTTCTCGAGTTACGACGGGGAGCTCAGGGACCCGCCCTGGTGGCCTCAGGAAAGGCCAATCCCCATGCGAGTTGCTCGGGGGCCTCTCAGGATTCCTCTCCTGTCGATTCCGGGGCCAAAAAACTTGTGTGGAGTCAGGGCCGGAACCGAGGATTCCTCTCAGGGGCTGACATGGATCTTTGGGTACTTCTGGAGTCTCCCCAGGGGAGTCAGGCCTTGTCTCGAGTGGGGGCATGCACGTGCGCTTTCCTTCCAGGCTGTAGCAGCAATGTCTCGGTTCCCGTCGCGTGGATCAAAGGATCTGTGGTTTTCCCTCGAGGCTTTCCCACAGGGCTGTCCCACGTGCCACCGTGGTGTGAGTCGATTCTCGGCGTGAAAGATGAGACAGTGCAGGGCAAGGAGGTTCCTCTGGATTGGACTGAGACATCTGGGGGACTCTTGGAATGGTGGTACGACCATGGAGTTCCTCTCGCCTTTCCTGTTGAGAGTGCCTCCTCTTGAGATGCGACGGGAACGCCGGGAATTCTTTCCCGTTGAAAGCAGGGAAAGGATCCCTCATCTCGAGCTACGAGGGGGAAACGGGGCTCCTCTGGATGTGGGCGGGACCATCGTGCTTCCTCTCGAGTGGAGACGGGTATGGCGGTGAACTTCTTGAGTTGCAGCAAGGGTGTGAAAGACCCTTTCGAAGTTCCAGAGGTTAGGTGTCATTAGTCTCCAGACGCCTCATCGGAAATAGGCCTCATTTCGCCTGGAAAGGAGAACTTCCTGGATTTTCTCGAGTTGCGTCAGGTGTTCTCGATTTACGACTGGGACCTCAGGGACCCGTCCTGGTGGCCTCAGGTACGGCCAGTCCCCATGCTAGTTGCTAGGGGGCCTCTCGGGATTCCTCTCCCGTCGATACCGGGGCCAAAAACCTTGTGTGGAGTCAGGGCCGGAATCGAGGATTCCTCTCAGGGGCTGACATGGATCTTTGGGTACTTCTGGAGTCTCCCCAGGGGAGTCAGGACTCGTCTCGAGTGGGGGCATGCACGTGCGCTTTCCTTCCAGGCTGTAGCAGCAATGTCATGCTTCCCGTCGCGTGGATCAAAGGATCTGTGGTTTTCCCTCGAGTCTTTCCCTCGAGGCTTTCCCACAGGGCTGTCCCACGTGCCACCATGGTGTGAGTCGATCCTCGGCGTGAAAGATGAGCCAGTGCAGGGCAAAGAGTTTCCTCTGGAATGGACTGAGAAATCTCGGGGACTCTTGGAATGGTGATACGACCATGGAGTTCCTCTCATCTTTCCTGTTGAGAGTGCCTCCTCTTGAGATGCGACGGGAACGCCGGGAATTCTTTCCCGTTGATAGCAGGGAAAGGATCCCTCATCTCGAGCTACGAGGGGGAAACGGGGCTCCTCTGGATGTGGGCGGGACCATCGTGTTTCCTCTCGAGTGGAGACGGGTATGGCGGTGAAATTCTTGAGTTGCAGCAAGGGTGTGAAAGACCCTTTCGAAGTTCCAGAGGTTCGGTGTCATTAGTCTCCAGACGCCTCATCGGAAATAGGCCTCATCTCGCCTGGAAGGGAGAACTTCCTGGATTTTCTCGAGTTGCGGCAGGTGTTCTCGAGTTACGACGGGGACCTCAGGGACCCGCCCTGGTGTCCTCAGGAAAGGCCAGTCCCCATGCGAGTTGCTCGGGGGCCTCTCGGGATTCCTCTCCCGTCGATACCGGGGCCAAAATCCTTCTGTGGAGTCAGGGCCGGAACCGAGGATTTCTCTCAGGGGCTGACATGTGTCTTTGGGTACTTCTGGAGTCTCCCCAGGTGGGTCAGGCCTCGTCTCGAGTGGGGGCATGCAGGTGCGCCTTCCTTCCAGGCTATAGCAGCAATGTCACGCTTCCCGTCGCGTGGATCAAAGGATCTGTGGTTTTCCCTCGAGGCTTTCCCTCGAGGCTTTCCCACAGGGCTGTCTCACGTGCCACCGTTGTGTGAGTCGATCCTCGGCGTGAAAGATGAGCCAGTGCAGGGCAAAGAGGTTCCTCTGAAATGGACTGAGACATCTGGGGGACTCTTGGAATGGTGGTACGACCATGGAGTTCCTCTCGCCTTTCCTGTTGAGAGTGCCTCCTCTTGAGATGCGACGGGAACGCCGGGAATTCTTTCCCGTTGAAAGCAGGGAAAGGATCCCTCATCTCGAGCTACGAGGGGGAAACGGGGCTCCTCTGGATGTGGGCGGGACCATCGTGCTTCCTTTCGAGTGGAGACGGGTATGGCGGTGAAATTCTTGAGTTGCAGCAAGGGTGTGAAAGACCCTTTCGAAGTTCCAGAGGTTAGGTGTCATTAGTCTCCAGACGCCTCATCGGAAATAGGCCTCATTTCGCCTGGAAAGGAGAACTTCCTGGATTTTCTCGAGTTGCGGCAGGTGTTCTCGATTTACAACTGGGACCTCAGGGACCCGCCCTGGTGGCCTCAGGAACGGCCAGTCCCCATGCTAGTTGCTATGGGGCCTCTCGGGATTCCTCTCCCGTCGATACCGGGGCCAAAAACCTTGTGTGGAGTCAGGGCCGGAACCGAGGATTCCTCTCAGGGATTGACATGGATCTTTGGGTAATTCTGGAGTCTCCCCAGGGGAGTCAGGACTCGTCTCGAGTGGGGGCATGCAGGTGCGCTTTCCTTCAGGCTGTAGCAGCAATGTCATGGTTCCCGTCGCGTGGATCAAAGGATCTGTGGTTTTCCCTCGAGGCTTTCCCTCGAGGCTTTCCCACAGGGCTGTCCCACGTGCCACCATGGTGTGAGTCGATCCTCGGCGTGAAAGATGAGCCAGTGCAGGGCAAAGAGTTTCCTCTGGAATGGACTGAGAAATCTCGGGGACTCTTGGAATGGTGGTACGACCATGGAGTTCCTCTCGCCTTTCCTGTTGAGAGTGCCTCCTCTTGAGATGCGACGGGAACGCCGGGAATTCTTTCCCGTTGAAAGCAGGGAAAGGATCCCTCATCTCGAGCTACGAGGGGGAAACGGGGCTCCTCTGGATGTGGGCGGGACCATCGTGCTTCCTCTCGAGTGGAGACGGGTACGGCGGTGAAATTCTTGAGTTGCAGCAAGGGTGTGAAAGACCCTTTCGAAGTTCCAGAGGTTAGGTGTCATTTGTCTCCAGAGGCCTCATCGGAAATAGGCCTCATCTCGCCTGGAAGGGAGAACTTCCTGGATTTTCTCGAGTTGCGGCAGGTGTTCTCGAGTTACGACGGGGACCTCAGGGACCCGCCGTGGTGGCCTCAGGAGAGGCCAGTCCCCATGCGAGTTGCTAGGGGGCCTCTCGGGATTACTCTCCCGTCGATTCCGGGGCCAAAAACCTTGTGTGGAGTCAGGGCCGGAACCGAGGATTCCTCTCAGGGGCTGACATGGATCTTTGGGTACTTGTGGAGTCTCCCCAGGGGAGTCAGGCCTCGTCTCGAGTGGGGGCATGCACGTGCGCTTTCCTTCCAGGCTGTAGCAGCAATGTCACGCTTCCCGTCGCGTGGATCAAAGGATCTGTGGTTTTCCCTCGAGGCTTTCCCTCGAGGCTTTCCCACAGGGCTGTCCCACGTGCCACCGTGGTGTGAGTCGATCCTCGGCGTGAAAGATGAGCCAGTGCAGGGCAAAGAGGCTCCTCTGGAATGGACTGAGACATCTGGGGGACTCTTGGAATGGTGGTACGACCATGGAGTTCCTCTCGCCTTTCCTGTTGAGAGTGCCTCCTCTTGAGATGCGACGGGAACGCCGGGAATTCTTTCCCGTTGAAAGCAGGGAAAGGATCCCTCATCTCGAGCTACGAGGGGGAAACGGGGCTCCTCTGGATGTTGGCGGGACCATCGTGCTTACTCTCGAGTGGAGACGGGTACGGCGGTGAACTTCTTGAGTTGCAGCAAGGGTGTGAAAGACCCTTTCGAAGTTCCAGAGGTTAGGTGTCATTTGTCTCCAGAGGCCTCATTGGAAATAGGCCTCATCTCGCCTGGAAGGGAGAACTTCCTGGATTTTCTCGAGTTGCGGCAGGTGTTCTCGAGTTACGACGGGGACCTCAGGGACCCGCCGTGGTGGCCTCAGGAGAGGCCAGTCCCCATGCGAGTTGCTAGGGGGCCTCTCGGGATTCCTCTCCCGTCGATACCGGGACCAAAAACCTTGTGTGGAGTCAGGGCCGGAACCGAGGATTCCTCTCAGGGGCTGACATGGATCTTTGGGTACTTGTGGAGTCTCCCCAGGGGAGTCAGGCCTCGTCTCGAGTGGGGGCATGCACGTGCGCTTTCCTTCCAGGCTGTAGCAGCAATGTCACGCTTCCCGTCGCGTGGATCAAAGGATCTGTGGTTTTCCCTCGAGGCTTTCCCTCGAGGCTTTCCCACAGGGCTGTCCCATGTGCCACCGTGGAGTGAGTCGATCCTCGGCGTGAAAGATGAGCCAGTGCAGGGCAAAGAGGCTCCTCTGGAATGGACTGAAACATCTGGTGGACTCTTGGAATGGTGGTACGACCATGGAGTTCCTCTCGCCTTTCCTGTTGAGAGTGTCTCCTCTTGAGATGCGACGGGAACGCCGGGAATTCTTTCCCGTTGAAAGCAGGGAAAGGATCCCTCATCTCGAGCTACGAGGGGGAAACGGGGCTCCTCTGGATGTGGGCGGGACGATCGTGCTTCCTCTCGAGTGGACACGGGTATGGCGCTGAACTTCTTGAGTTGCAGCAAGGGTGTGAAAGACCCTTTCGAAGTTCCAGAGGTTAGGTGTCATTCGTCTCCAAACGCCTCATCGGAAATAGGCCTCATCTCGCCTGGAAGGGAGAACTTCCTGGATTTTCTCGAGTTGCGGCAGGTGTTCTCGAGTTACGACGGGGACGTGAGGGACAAGCCCTGGTGGCCTCAGGAAACTCCAGTCCCCATACGAGTTGCTAGGGTGCCTCTCGGGATTCCTCTCCAGTCGATACCGGGGCCTAAAACATTGTGTGGAGTCAGGGCCGGAACGGAGGATTCCTCTAAGGGGCTGACATGGATCTTTGGGTCTTTCTGGAGTCTCCCCAGGGGAGTCAGGCCTCGTCTCGAGTGGGGGCATTCACGTGCGCTTTCCTTCCAGGCTGTAGCAGCAATGTCACGCTTCCCGTTGCGTGGATCAAAGGATCTGTGGTTTTCTCTCTAGGCTTTCCCTCGAGGCTATCCCACAGGGCTGTCCCACGTGCCACCGTGGTGTGAGTCGATCTTCGGCATGAAAGATGAGTCAGTGCAGGGCAAAGAGGTTCCTCTGGAATGGACTGAAACATCTGGGGGACTCTTGGAATGGTGGTACGACCATGGAGTTCCTCTCGCCTTTCCTGTTGAGAGTGCCTCCTCTTGAGATGCGACGGGAACGCCGAAAATACTTTCCCGTTGATAGCAGGGAAAGGATCCCTCATCTCGAGCTACGAGGGGCAAACGGGGCTCCTCTGGATGTGGGCGGGACCATCATGTTTCCTCTCGAGTGGAGACGGATATGGCGGTGAACTTCTTGAGTTGCAGCAAGGGTGTGAAAGACCCTTTCGAAGTTCCAGAGGTTCCGTGTCATTAGTCCCCAGACGCCTCATCGGAAATAGGCCTCATCTCGCCTGGAAGGGAGAACTTCCTGAAGTTTCTCGAGTTGCGGCAGGTGTTCTCGAGTTACGACGGGGAGCTCAGGGACCCGCCCTGGTGGCCTCAGGAAAGGCCAATCCCCATGCGAGTTGCTCGGGGGCCTCTCAGGATTCCTCTCCTGTCGATTCCGGGGCCAAAAAACTTGTGTGGAGTCAGGGCCGGAACCGAGGATTTCTCTCAGGGGCTGACATGTGTCTTTGGGTACTTCTGGAGTCTCCCCAGGTGGGTCAGGCCTCGTCTCGAGTGGGGGCATGCAGGTGCGCCTTCCTTCCAGGCTGTAGCAGCAATGTCACGCTTCCCGTCGCGTGGATCAAAGGATCTGTGGTTTTCCCTCGAGGCTTTCCCTCGAGGCTTTCCCACAGGGCTGTCTCACGTGCCACCGTTGTGTGAGTCGATCCTCGGCGTGAAAGATGAGCCAGTGCAGGGCAAAGAGGTTCCTCTGAAATGGACTGAGACATCTGGGGGACTCTTGGAATGGTGGTACGACCATGGAGTTCCTCTCGCCTTTCCTGTTGAGAGTGCCTCCTCTTGAGATGCGACGGGAACGCCGGGAATTCTTTCCCGTTGAAAGCAGGGAAAGGATCCCTCATCTCGAGCTACGAGGGGGAAACGGGGCTCCTCTGAATGTGGGCGGGACCATCGTGCTTCCTCTCGAGTGGAGACGGGTATGGCGGTGAACTTCTTGAGTTGCAGCAAGGGTGTGAAAGACCCTTTTGAAGTCCCAGAGATTAGCTGTCATTAGACTCCAGACGCCTCATCGGAAATAGGCCACATCTCGCCTGGAACGGAGAACTTCCTGGATTTTCTCGAGTTGCGGCAGGTGTTCTCGAGTTACGACGGGGACGTGAGGGACAAGCCCTGGTGGCCTCAGGAAACTCCAGTCCCCATACGAGTTGCTAGGGTGCCTCTCGGGATTCCTCTCCAGTCGATACCGGGGCCTAAAACATTGTGTGGAGTCAGGGCCGGAACGGAGGATTCCTCTAAGGGGCTGACATGGATCTTTGGGTCTTTCTGGAGTCTCCCCAGGGGAGTCAGGCCTCGTCTCGAGTGGGGGCATTCACGTGCGCTTTCCTTCCAGGCTGTAGCAGCAATGTCACGCTTCCCGTTGCGTGGATCAAAGGATCTGTGGTTTTCTCTCTAGGCTTTCCCTCGAGGCTATCCCACAGGGCTGTCCCACGTGCCACCGTGGTGTGAGTCGATCTTCGGCATGAAAGATGAGTCAGTGCAGGGCAAAGAGGTTCCTCTGGAATGGACTGAAACATCTGGGGGACTCTTGGAATGGTGGTACGACCATGGAGTTCCTCTCGCCTTTCCTGTTGAGAGTGCCTCCTCTTGAGATGCGACGGGAACGCCGAAAATACTTTCCCGTTGATAGCAGGGAAAGGATCCCTCATCTCGAGCTACGAGGGGCAAACGGGGCTCCTCTGGATGTGGGCGGGACCATCATGTTTCCTCTCGAGTGGAGACGGATATGGCGGTGAACTTCTTGAGTTGCAGCAAGGGTGTGAAAGACCCTTTCGAAGTTCCAGAGGTTCCGTGTCATTAGTCCCCAGACGCCTCATCGGAAATAGGCCTCATCTCGCCTGGAAGGGAGAACTTCCTGAAGTTTCTCGAGTTGTGGCAGGTGTTCTCGAGTTACGACGGGGAGCTCAGGGACCCGCCCTGGTGGCCTCAGGAAAGGCCAATCCCCATGCGAGTTGCTCGGGGGCCTCTCAGGATTCCTCTCCTGTCGATTCCGGGGCCAAAAAACTTGTGTGGAGTCAGGGCCGGAACCGAGGATTCCTCTCAGGGGCTGACATGGATCTTTGGGTACTTCTGGAGTCTCCCCAGGGGAGTCAGGCCTTGTCTCGAGTGGGGGCATGCACGTGCGCTTTCCTTCCAGGCTGTAGCAGCAATGTCTCGGTTCCCGTCGCGTGGATCAAAGGATCTGTGGTTTTCCCTCGAGGCTTTCCCACAGGGCTGTCCCACGTGCCACCGTGGTGTGAGTCGATTCTCGGCGTGAAAGATGAGACAGTGCAGGGCAAGGAGGTTCCTCTGGATTGGACTGAGACATCTGGGGGACTCTTGGAATGGTGGTACGACCATGGAGTTCCTCTCGCCTTTCCTGTTGAGAGTGCCTCCTCTTGAGATGCGACGGGAACGCCGGGAATTCTTTCCCGTTGAAAGCAGGGAAAGGATCCCTCATCTCGAGCTACGAGGGGGAAACGGGGCTCCTCTGGATGTGGGCGGGACCATCGTGCTTCCTCTCGAGTGGAGACGGGTATGGCGGTGAACTTCTTGAGTTGCAGCAAGGGTGTGAAAGACCCTTTCGAAGTTCCAGAGGTTAGGTGTCATTAGTCTCCAGACGCCTCATCGGAAATAGGCCTCATTTCGCCTGGAAAGGAGAACTTCCTGGATTTTCTCGAGTTGCGTAAGGTGTTCTCGATTTACGACTGGGACCTCAGGGACCCGTCCTGGTGGCCTCAGGTACGGCCAGTCCCCATGCTAGTTGCTAGGGGGCCTCTCGGGATTCCTCTCCCGTCGATACCGGGGCCAAAAACCTTGTGTGGAGTCAGGGCCGGAACCGAGGATTCCTCTCAGGGGCTGACATGGATCTTTGGGTACTTGTGGAGTCTCCCCAGGGGAGTCAGGCCTCGTCTCGAGTGGGGGCATGCACGTGCGCTTTCCTTCCAGGCTGTAGCAGCAATGTCACGCTTCCCGTCGCGTGGATCAAAGGATCTGTGGTTTTCCCTCGAGGCTTTCCCTCGAGGCTTTCCCACAGGGCTGTCCCATGTGCCACCGTGGAGTGAGTCGATCCTCGGCGTGAAAGATGAGCCAGTGCAGGGCAAAGAGGCTCCTCTGGAATGGACTGAAACATCTGGTGGACTCTTGGAATGGTGGTACGACCATGGAGTTCCTCTCGCCTTTCCTGTTGAGAGTGTCTCCTCTTGAGATGCGACGGGAACGCCGGGAATTCTTTCCCGTTGAAAGCAGGGAAAGGATCCCTCATCTCGAGCTACGAGGGGGAAACGGGGCTCCTCTGGATGTGGGCGGGACGATCGTGCTTCCTCTCGAGTGGACACGGGTATGGCGCTGAACTTCTTGAGTTGCAGCAAGGGTGTGAAAGACCCTTTCGAAGTTCCAGAGGTTAGGTGTCATTCGTCTCCAAACGCCTCATCGGAAATAGGCCTCATCTCGCCTGGAAGGGAGAACTTCCTGGATTTTCTCGAGTTGCGGCAGGTGTTCTCGAGTTACGACGGGGACGTGAGGGACAAGCCCTGGTGGCCTCAGGAAACTCCAGTCCCCATACGAGTTGCTAGGGTGCCTCTCGGGATTCCTCTCCAGTCGATACCGGGGCCTAAAACATTGTGTGGAGTCAGGGCCGGAACGGAGGATTCCTCTAAGGGGCTGACATGGATCTTTGGGTCTTTCTGGAGTCTCCCCAGGGGAGTCAGGCCTCGTCTCGAGTGGGGGCATTCACGTGCGCTTTCCTTCCAGGCTGTAGCAGCAATGTCACGCTTCCCGTTGCGTGGATCAAAGGATCTGTGGTTTTCTCTCTAGGCTTTCCCTCGAGGCTATCCCACAGGGCTGTCCCACGTGCCACCGTGGTGTGAGTCGATCTTCGGCATGAAAGATGAGTCAGTGCAGGGCAAAGAGGTTCCTCTGGAATGGACTGAAACATCTGGGGGACTCTTTTAATGGTGGTACGACCATGGAGTTCCTCTCGCCTTTCCTGTTGAGAGTGCCTCCTCTTGAGATGCGACGGGAACGCCGAAAATACTTTCCCGTTGATAGCAGGGAAAGGATCCCTCATCTCGAGCTACGAGGGGCAAACGGGGCTCCTCTGGATGTGGGCGGGACCATCATGTTTCCTCTCGAGTGGAGACGGATATGGCGGTGAACTTCTTGAGTTGCAGCAAGGGTGTGAAAGACCCTTTCGAAGTTCCAGAGGTTCCGTGTCATTAGTCCCCAGACGCCTCATCGGAAATAGGCCTCATCTCGCCTGGAAGGGAGAACTTCCTGAAGTTTCTCGAGTTGCGGCAGGTGTTCTCGAGTTACGACGGGGAGCTCAGGGACCCGCCCTGGTGGCCTCAGGAAAGGCCAATCCCCATGCGAGTTGCTCGGGGGCCTCTCAGGATTCCTCTCCTGTCGATTCCGGGGCCAAAAAACTTGTGTGGAGTCAGGGCCGGAACCGAGGATTTCTCTCAGGGGCTGACATGTGTCTTTGGGTACTTCTGGAGTCTCCCCAGGTGGGTCAGGCCTCGTCTCGAGTGGGGGCATGCAGGTGCGCCTTCCTTCCAGGCTGTAGCAGCAATGTCACGCTTCCCGTCGCGTGGATCAAAGGATCTGTGGTTTTCCCTCGAGGCTTTCCCTCGAGGCTTTCCCACAGGGCTGTCTCACGTGCCACCGTTGTGTGAGTCGATCCTCGGCGTGAAAGATGAGCCAGTGCAGGGCAAAGAGGTTCCTCTGAAATGGACTGAGACATCTGGGGGACTCTTGGAATGGTGGTACGACCATGGAGTTCCTCTCGCCTTTCCTGTTGAGAGTGCCTCCTCTTGAGATGCGACGGGAACGCCGGGAATTCTTTCCCGTTGAAAGCAGGGAAAGGATCCCTCATCTCGAGCTACGAGGGGGAAACGGGGCTCCTCTGAATGTGGGCGGGACCATCGTGCTTCCTCTCGAGTGGAGACGGGTATGGCGGTGAACTTCTTGAGTTGCAGCAAGGGTGTGAAAGACCCTTTTGAAGTCCCAGAGATTAGCTGTCATTAGACTCCAGACGCCTCATCGGAAATAGGCCACATCTCGCCTGGAACGGAGAACTTCCTGGATTTTCTCGAGTTGCGGCAGGTGTTCTCGAGTTACGACGGGGACGTGAGGGACAAGCCCTGGTGGCCTCAGGAAACTCCAGTCCCCATACGAGTTGCTAGGGTGCCTCTCGGGATTCCTCTCCAGTCGATACCGGGGCCTAAAACATTGTGTGGAGTCAGGGCCGGAACGGAGGATTCCTCTAAGGGGCTGACATGGATCTTTGGGTCTTTCTGGAGTCTCCCCAGGGGAGTCAGGCCTCGTCTCGAGTGGGGGCATTCACGTGCGCTTTCCTTCCAGGCTGTAGCAGCAATGTCACGCTTCCCGTTGCGTGGATCAAAGGATCTGTGGTTTTCTCTCTAGGCTTTCCCTCGAGGCTATCCCACAGGGCTGTCCCACGTGCCACCGTGGTGTGAGTCGATCTTCGGCATGAAAGATGAGTCAGTGCAGGGCAAAGAGGTTCCTCTGGAATGGACTGAAACATCTGGGGGACTCTTGGAATGGTGGTACGACCATGGAGTTCCTCTCGCCTTTCCTGTTGAGAGTGCCTCCTCTTGAGATGCGACGGGAACGCCGAAAATACTTTCCCGTTGATAGCAGGGAAAGGATCCCTCATCTCGAGCTACGAGGGGCAAACGGGGCTCCTCTGGATGTGGGCGGGACCATCATGTTTCCTCTCGAGTGGAGACGGATATGGCGGTGAACTTCTTGAGTTGCAGCAAGGGTGTGAAAGACCCTTTCGAAGTTCCAGAGGTTCCGTGTCATTAGTCCCCAGACGCCTCATCGGAAATAGGCCTCATCTCGCCTGGAAGGGAGAACTTCCTGAAGTTTCTCGAGTTGCGGCAGGTGTTCTCGAGTTACGACGGGGAGCTCAGGGACCCGCCCTGGTGGCCTCAGGAAAGGCCAATCCCCATGCGAGTTGCTCGGGGGCCTCTCAGGATTCCTCTCCTGTCGATTCCGGGGCCAAAAAACTTGTGTGGAGTCAGGGCCGGAACCGAGGATTTCTCTCAGGGGCTGACATGTGTCTTTGGGTACTTCTGGAGTCTCCCCAGGTGGGTCAGGCCTCGTCTCGAGTGGGGGCATGCAGGTGCGCCTTCCTTCCAGGCTGTAGCAGCAATGTCACGCTTCCCGTCGCGTGGATCAAAGGATCTGTGGTTTTCCCTCGAGGCTTTCCCTCGAGGCTTTCCCACAGGGCTGTCCCACGTGCCACCGTGGTGTGAGTCGATCCTCGGCGTGAAAGATGAGCCAGTGCAGGGCAAAGAGGCTCCTCTGGAATGGACTGAGACATCTGGGGGACTCTTGGAATGGTGGTACGACCATGGAGTTCCTCTCGCCTTTCCTGTTGAGAGTGCCTCCTCTTGAGATGCGACGGGAACGCCGGGAATTCTTTCCCGTTGAAAGCAGGGAAAGGATCCCTCATCTCGAGCTACGAGGGGGAAACGGGGCTCCTCTGGATGTTGGCGGGACCATCGTGCTTACTCTCGAGTGGAGACGGGTACGGCGGTGAACTTCTTGAGTTGCAGCAAGGGTGTGAAAGACCCTTTCGAAGTTCCAGAGGTTAGGTGTCATTTGTCTCCAGAGGCCTCATCGGAAATAGGCCTCATCTCGCCTGGAAGGGAGAACTTCCTGGATTTTCTCGAGTTGCGGCAGGTGTTCTCGAGTTACGACGGGGACCTCAGGGACCCGCCGTGGTGGCCTCAGGAGAGGCCAGTCCCCATGCGAGTTGCTAGGGGGCCTCTCGGGATTCCTCTCCCGTCGATACCGGGACCAAAAACCTTGTGTGGAGTCAGGGCCGGAACCGAGGATTCCTCTCAGGGGCTGACATGGATCTTTGGGTACTTGTGGAGTCTCCCCAGGGGAGTCAGGCCTCGTCTCGAGTGGGGGCATGCACGTGCGCTTTCCTTCCAGGCTGTAGCAGCAATGTCACGCTTCCCGTCGCGTGGATCAAAGGATCTGTGGTTTTCCCTCGAGGCTTTCCCTCGAGGCTTTCCCACAGGGCTGTCCCATGTGCCACCGTGGAGTGAGTCGATCCTCGGCGTGAAAGATGAGCCAGTGCAGGGCAAAGAGGCTCCTCTGGAATGGACTGAAACATCTGGTGGACTCTTGGAATGGTGGTACGACCATGGAGTTCCTCTCGCCTTTCCTGTTGAGAGTGTCTCCTCTTGAGATGCGACGGGAACGCCGGGAATTCTTTCCCGTTGAAAGCAGGGAAAGGATCCCTCATCTCGAGCTACGAGGGGGAAACGGGGCTCCTCTGGATGTGGGCGGGACGATCGTGCTTCCTCTCGAGTGGACACGGGTATGGCGCTGAACTTCTTGAGTTGCAGCAAGGGTGTGAAAGACCCTTTCGAAGTTCCAGAGGTTAGGTGTCATTCGTCTCCAAACGCCTCATCGGAAATAGGCCTCATCTCGCCTGGAAGGGAGAACTTCCTGGATTTTCTCGAGTTGCGGCAGGTGTTCTCGAGTTACGACGGGGACGTGAGGGACAAGCCCTGGTGGCCTCAGGAAACTCCAGTCCCCATACGAGTTGCTAGGGTGCCTCTCGGGATTCCTCTCCAGTCGATACCGGGGCCTAAAACATTGTGTGGAGTCAGGGCCGGAACGGAGGATTCCTCTAAGGGGCTGACATGGATCTTTGGGTCTTTCTGGAGTCTCCCCAGGGGAGTCAGGCCTCGTCTCGAGTGGGGGCATTCACGTGCGCTTTCCTTCCAGGCTGTAGCAGCAATGTCACGCTTCCCGTTGCGTGGATCAAAGGATCTGTGGTTTTCTCTCTAGGCTTTCCCTCGAGGCTATCCCACAGGGCTGTCCCACGTGCCACCGTGGTGTGAGTCGATCTTCGGCATGAAAGATGAGTCAGTGCAGGGCAAAGAGGTTCCTCTGGAATGGACTGAAACATCTGGGGGACTCTTGGAATGGTGGTACGACCATGGAGTTCCTCTCGCCTTTCCTGTTGAGAGTGCCTCCTCTTGAGATGCGACGGGAACGCCGAAAATACTTTCCCGTTGATAGCAGGGAAAGGATCCCTCATCTCGAGCTACGAGGGGCAAACGGGGCTCCTCTGGATGTGGGCGGGACCATCATGTTTCCTCTCGAGTGGAGACGGATATGGCGGTGAACTTCTTGAGTTGCAGCAAGGGTGTGAAAGACCCTTTCGAAGTTCCAGAGGTTCCGTGTCATTAGTCCCCAGACGCCTCATCGGAAATAGGCCTCATCTCGCCTGGAAGGGAGAACTTCCTGAAGTTTCTCGAGTTGCGGCAGGTGTTCTCGAGTTACGACGGGGAGCTCAGGGACCCGCCCTGGTGGCCTCAGGAAAGGCCAATCCCCATGCGAGTTGCTCGGGGGCCTCTCAGGATTCCTCTCCTGTCGATTCCGGGGCCAAAAAACTTGTGTGGAGTCAGGGCCGGAACCGAGGATTTCTCTCAGGGGCTGACATGTGTCTTTGGGTACTTCTGGAGTCTCCCCAGGTGGGTCAGGCCTCGTCTCGAGTGGGGGCATGCAGGTGCGCCTTCCTTCCAGGCTGTAGCAGCAATGTCACGCTTCCCGTCGCGTGGATCAAAGGATCTGTGGTTTTCCCTCGAGGCTTTCCCTCGAGGCTTTCCCACAGGGCTGTCTCACGTGCCACCGTTGTGTGAGTCGATCCTCGGCGTGAAAGATGAGCCAGTGCAGGGCAAAGAGGTTCCTCTGAAATGGACTGAGACATCTGGGGGACTCTTGGAATGGTGGTACGACCATGGAGTTCCTCTCGCCTTTCCTGTTGAGAGTGCCTCCTCTTGAGATGCGACGGGAACGCCGGGAATTCTTTCCCGTTGAAAGCAGGGAAAGGATCCCTCATCTCGAGCTACGAGGGGGAAACGGGGCTCCTCTGAATGTGGGCGGGACCATCGTGCTTCCTCTCGAGTGGAGACGGGTATGGCGGTGAACTTCTTGAGTTGCAGCAAGGGTGTGAAAGACCCTTTTGAAGTCCCAGAGATTAGCTGTCATTAGACTCCAGACGCCTCATCGGAAATAGGCCACATCTCGCCTGGAACGGAGAACTTCCTGGATTTTCTCGAGTTGCGGCAGGTGTTCTCGAGTTACGACGGGGACGTGAGGGACAAGCCCTGGTGGCCTCAGGAAACTCCAGTCCCCATACGAGTTGCTAGGGTGCCTCTCGGGATTCCTCTCCAGTCGATACCGGGGCCTAAAACATTGTGTGGAGTCAGGGCCGGAACGGAGGATTCCTCTAAGGGGCTGACATGGATCTTTGGGTCTTTCTGGAGTCTCCCCAGGGGAGTCAGGCCTCGTCTCGAGTGGGGGCATTCACGTGCGCTTTCCTTCCAGGCTGTAGCAGCAATGTCACGCTTCCCGTTGCGTGGATCAAAGGATCTGTGGTTTTCTCTCTAGGCTTTCCCTCGAGGCTATCCCACAGGGCTGTCCCACGTGCCACCGTGGTGTGAGTCGATCTTCGGCATGAAAGATGAGTCAGTGCAGGGCAAAGAGGTTCCTCTGGAATGGACTGAAACATCTGGGGGACTCTTGGAATGGTGGTACGACCATGGAGTTCCTCTCGCCTTTCCTGTTGAGAGTGCCTCCTCTTGAGATGCGACGGGAACGCCGAAAATACTTTCCCGTTGATAGCAGGGAAAGGATCCCTCATCTCGAGCTACGAGGGGCAAACGGGGCTCCTCTGGATGTGGGCGGGACCATCATGTTTCCTCTCGAGTGGAGACGGATATGGCGGTGAACTTCTTGAGTTGCAGCAAGGGTGTGAAAGACCCTTTCGAAGTTCCAGAGGTTCCGTGTCATTAGTCCCCAGACGCCTCATCGGAAATAGGCCTCATCTCGCCTGGAAGGGAGAACTTCCTGGATTTTCTCGAGTTGCGGCAGGTGTTCTCGATTTACAACTGGGACCTCAGGGACCCGCCCTGGTGGCCTCAGGAACGGCCAGTCCCCATGCTAGTTGCTATGGGGCCTCTCGGGATTCCTCTCCCGTCGATACTGGGGCCAAAAACCTTGTGTGGAGTCAGGGCCGGAACCGAGGATTCCTCTCAGGGATTGACATGGATCTTTGGGTAATTCTGGAGTCTCCCCAGGGGAGTCAGGACTCGTCTCGAGTGGGGGCATGCAGGTGCGCTTTCCTTCAGGCTGTAGCAGCAATGTCATGGTTCCCGTCGCGTGGATCAAAGGATCTGTGGTTTTCCCTCGAGGCTTTCCCTCGAGGCTTTCCCACAGGGCTGTCCCACGTGCCACCATGGTGTGAGTCGATCCTCGGCGTGAAAGATGAGCCAGTGCAGGGCAAAGAGTTTCCTCTGGAATGGACTGAGAAATCTCGGGGACTCTTGGAATGGTGGTACGACCATGGAGTTACTCTCGCCTTTCCTGTTGAGAGTGCCTCCTCTTGAGATGCGACGGGAACGCCGGGAATTCTTTCCCGTTGAAAGCAGGGAAAGGATCCCTCATCTCGAGCTACGAGGGGGAAACGGGGCTCCTCTGGATGTGGGCGGGACCAGCGTGCTTCCTCTCGAGTGGAGACGGGTACGGCGGTGAAATTCTTGAGTTGCAGCAAGGGTGTGAAAGACCCTTTCGAAGTTCCAGAGGTTAGGTGTCATTTGTCTCCAGAGGCCTCATCGGAAATAGGCCTCATCTCGCCTGGAAGGGAGAACTTCCTGGATTTTCTCGAGTTGCGGCAGGTGTTCTCGAGTTACGACGGGGACCTCAGGGACCCGCCGTGGTGGCCTCAGGAGAGGCCAGTCCCCATGCGAGTTGCTAGGGGGCCTCTCGGGATTACTCTCCCGTCGATTCCGGGGCCAAAAACCTTGTGTGGAGTCAGGGCCGGAACCGAGGATTCCTCTCAGGGGCTGACATGGATCTTTGGGTACTTGTGGAGTCTCCCCAGGGGAGTCAGGCCTCGTCTCGAGTGGGGGCATGCACGTGCGCTTTCCTTCCAGGCTGTAGCAGCAATGTCACGCTTCCCGTCGCGTGGATCAAAGGATCTGTGGTTTTCCCTCGAGGCTTTCCCTCGAGGCTTTCCCACAGGGCTGTCCCACGTGCCACCGTGGTGTGAGTCGATCCTCGGCGTGAAAGATGAGCCAGTGCAGGGCAAAGAGGCTCCTCTGGAATGGACTGAGACATCTGGGGGACTCTTGGAATGGTGGTACGACCATGGAGTTCCTCTCGCCTTTCCTGTTGAGAGTGCCTCCTCTTGAGATGCGACGGGAACGCCGGGAATTCTTTCCCGTTGAAAGCAGGGAAAGGATCCCTCATCTCGAGCTACGAGGGGGAAACGGGGCTCCTCTGGATGTTGGCGGGACCATCGTGCTTACTCTCGAGTGGAGACGGGTACGGCGGTGAACTTCTTGAGTTGCAGCAAGGGTGTGAAAGACCCTTTCGAAGTTCCAGAGGTTAGGTGTCATTTGTCTCCAGAGGCCTCATCGGAAATAGGCCTCATCTCGCCTGGAAGGGAGAACTTCCTGGATTTTCTCGAGTTGCGGCAGGTGTTCTCGAGTTACGACGGGGACCTCAGGGACCCGCCGTGGTGGCCTCAGGAGAGGCCAGTCCCCATGCGAGTTGCTAGGGGGCCTCTCGGGATTCCTCTCCCGTCGATACCGGGACCAAAAACCTTGTGTGGAGTCAGGGCCGGAACCGAGGATTCCTCTCAGGGGCTGACATGGATCTTTGGGTACTTGTGGAGTCTCCCCAGGGGAGTCAGGCCTCGTCTCGAGTGGGGGCATGCACGTGCGCTTTCCTTCCAGGCTGTAGCAGCAATGTCACGCTTCCCGTCGCGTGGATCAAAGGATCTGTGGTTTTCCCTCGAGGCTTTCCCTCGAGGCTTTCCCACAGGGCTGTCCCATGTGCCACCGTGGAGTGAGTCGATCCTCGGCGTGAAAGATGAGCCAGTGCAGGGCAAAGAGGCTACTCTGGAATGGACTGAAACATCTGGTGGACTCTTGGAATGGTGGTACGACCATGGAGTTCCTCTCGCCTTTCCTGTTGAGAGTGTCTCCTCTTGAGATGCGACGGGAACGCCGGGAATTCTTTCCCGTTGAAAGCAGGGAAAGGATCCCTCATCTCGAGCTACGAGGGGGAAACGGGGCTCCTCTGGATGTGGGCGGGACGATCGTGCTTCCTCTCGAGTGGACACGGGTATGGCGCTGAACTTCTTGAGTTGCAGCAAGGGTGTGAAAGACCCTTTCGAAGTTCCAGAGGTTAGGTGTCATTCGTCTCCAAACGCCTCATCGGAAATAGGCCTCATCTCGCCTGGAAGGGAGAACTTCCTGGATTTTCTCGAGTTGCGGCAGGTGTTCTCGAGTTACGACGGGGACGTGAGGGACAAGCCCTGGTGGCCTCAGGAAACTCCAGTCCCCATACGAGTTGCTAGGGTGCCTCTCGGGATTCCTCTCCAGTCGATACCGGGGCCTAAAACATTGTGTGGAGTCAGGGCCGGAACGGAGGATTCCTCTAAGGGGCTGACATGGATCTTTGGGTCTTTCTGGAGTCTCCCCAGGGGAGTCAGGCCTCGTCTCGAGTGGGGGCATTCACGTGCGCTTTCCTTCCAGGCTGTAGCAGCAATGTCACGCTTCCCGTTGCGTGGATCAAAGGATCTGTGGTTTTCTCTCTAGGCTTTCCCTCGAGGCTATCCCACAGGGCTGTCCCACGTGCCACCGTGGTGTGAGTCGATCTTCGGCATGAAAGATGAGTCAGTGCAGGGCAAAGAGGTTCCTCTGGAATGGACTGAAACATCTGGGGGACTCTTGGAATGGTGGTACGACCATGGAGTTCCTCTCGCCTTTCCTGTTGAGAGTGCCTCCTCTTGAGATGCGACGGGAACGCCGAAAATACTTTCCCGTTGATAGCAGGGAAAGGATCCCTCATCTCGAGCTACGAGGGGCAAACGGGGCTCCTCTGGATGTGGGCGGGACCATCATGTTTCCTCTCGAGTGGAGACGGATATGGCGGTGAACTTCTTGAGTTGCAGCAAGGGTGTGAAAGACCCTTTCGAAGTTCCAGAGGTTCCGTGTCATTAGTCCCCAGACGCCTCATCGGAAATAGGCCTCATCTCGCCTGGAAGGGAGAACTTCCTGAAGTTTCTCGAGTTGCGGCAGGTGTTCTCGAGTTACGACGGGGAGCTCAGGGACCCGCCCTGGTGGCCTCAGGAAAGGCCAATCCCCATGCGAGTTGCTCGGGGGCCTCTCAGGATTCCTCTCCTGTCGATTCCGGGGCCAAAAAACTTGTGTGGAGTCAGGGCCGGAACCGAGGATTTCTCTCAGGGGCTGACATGTGTCTTTGGGTACTTCTGGAGTCTCCCCAGGTGGGTCAGGCCTCGTCTCGAGTGGGGGCATGCAGGTGCGCCTTCCTTCCAGGCTGTAGCAGCAATGTAACGCTTCCCGTCGCGTGGATCAAAGGATCTGTGGTTTTCCCTCGAGGCTTTCCCTCGAGGCTTTCCCACAGGGCTGTCCCACGTGCCACCGTGGTGTGAGTCGATCCTCGGCGTGAAAGATGAGCCAGTGCAGGGCAAAGAGGCTCCTCTGGAATGGACTGAGACATCTGGGGGACTCTTGGAATGGTGGTACGACCATGGAGTTCCTCTCGCCTTTCCTGTTGAGAGTGCCTCCTCTTGAGATGCGACGGGAACGCCGGGAATTCTTTCCCGTTGAAAGCAGGGAAAGGATCCCTCATCTCGAGCTACGAGGGGGAAACGGGGCTCCTCTGGATGTTGGCGGGACCATCGTGCTTACTCTCGAGTGGAGACGGGTACGGCGGTGAACTTCTTGAGTTGCAGCAAGGGTGTGAAAGACCCTTTCGAAGTTCCAGAGGTTAGGTGTCATTTGTCTCCAGAGGCCTCATCGGAAATAGGCCTCATCTCGCCTGGAAGGGAGAACTTCCTGGATTTTCTCGAGTTGCGGCAGGTGTTCTCGAGTTACGACGGGGACCTCAGGGACCCGCCGTGGTGGCCTCAGGAGAGGCCAGTCCCCATGCGAGTTGCTAGGGGGCCTCTCGGGATTACTCTCCCGTCGATACCGGGGCCAAAAACCTTGTGTGGAGTCAGGGCCGGAACCGAGGATTCCTCTCAGGGGCTGACATGGATCTTTGGGTACTTGTGGAGTCTCCCCAGGGGAGTCAGGCCTCGTCTCGAGTGGGGGCATGCACGTGCGCTTTCCTTCCAGGCTGTAGCAGCAATGTCACGCTTCCCGTCGCGTGGATCAAAGGATCTGTGGTTTTCCCTCGAGGCTTTCCCTCGAGGCTTTCCCACAGGGCTGTCCCATGTGCCACCGTGGAGTGAGTCGATCCTCGGCGTGAAAGATGAGCCAGTGCAGGGCAAAGAGGCTCCTCTGGAATGGACTGAAACATCTGGTGGACTCTTGGAATGGTGGTACGACCATGGAGTTCCTCTCGCCTTTCCTGTTGAGAGTGTCTCCTCTTGAGATGCGACGGGAACGCCGGGAATTCTTTCCCGTTGAAAGCAGGGAAAGGATCCCTCATCTCGAGCTACGAGGGGGAAACGGGGCTCCTCTGGATGTGGGCGGGACGATCGTGCTTCCTCTCGAGTGGACACGGGTATGGCGCTGAACTTCTTGAGTTGCAGCAAGGGTGTGAAAGACCCTTTCGAAGTTCCAGAGGTTAGGTGTCATTCGTCTCCAAACGCCTCATCGGAAATAGGCCTCATCTCGCCTGGAAGGGAGAACTTCCTGGATTTCCTCGAGTTGCGGCAGGTGTTCTCGAGTTACGACGGGGACCTCAGGGACACGCCCTGGTGGCCTCAGGAGAGGCCAGTCCCCATGCGAGTTGCTAGGGGGCCTCTCGGGATTCCTCTCCAGTCGATACCGGGGCCTAAAACATTGTGTGGAGTCAGGGCCGGAACCGAGGATTTCTCTAAGGGGCTGACATGGATCTTTGGGTCTTTCTGGAGTCTCCCCAGGGGAGTCAGGCCTCGTCTCGAGTGGGGGCATTCACGTGCGCTTTCCTTCCAGGCTGTAGCAGCAATGTCACGCTTCCCGTTGCGTGGATCAAAGGATCTGTGGTTTTCTCTCTAGGCTTTCCCTCGAGGCGATCCCACAGGGCTGTCCCACGTGCCACCGTGGTGTGAGTCGATCTTCGGCATGAAAGATGAGTCAGTGCAGGGCAAAGAGGTTCCTCTGGAATGGACTGAAACATCTGGGGGACTCTTGGAATGGTGGTACGACCATGGAGTTCCTCTCGCCTTTCCTGTTGAGAGTGCCTCCTCTTGAGATGCGACGGGAACGCCGAAAATACTTTCCCGTTGATAGCAGGGAAAGGATCCCTCATCTCGAGCTACGAGGGGCAAACGGGGCTCCTCTGGATGTGGGCGGGACCATCATGTTTCCTCTCGAGTGGAGACGGATATGGCGGTGAACTTCTTGAGTTGCAGCAAGGGTGTGAAAGACCCTTTCGAAGTTCCAGAGGTTCCGTGTCATTAGTCCCCAGACGCCTCATCGGAAATAGGCCTCATCTCGCCTGGAAGGGAGAACTTCCTGAAGTTTCTCGAGTTGCGGCAGGTGTTCTCGAGTTACGACGGGGAGCTCAGGGACCCGCCCTGGTGGCCTCAGGAAAGGCCAATCCCCATGCGAGTTGCTCGGGGGCCTCTCAGGATTCCTCTCCTGTCGATTCCGGGGCCAAAAAACTTGTGTGGAGTCAGGGCCGGAACCGAGGATTTCTCTCAGGGGCTGACATGTGTCTTTGGGTACTTCTGGAGTCTCCCCAGGTGGGTCAGGCCTCGTCTCGAGTGGGGGCATGCAGGTGCGCCTTCCTTCCAGGCTGTAGCAGCAATGTCACGCTTCCCGTCGCGTGGATCAAAGGATCTGTGGTTTTCCCTCGAGGCTTTCCCTCGAGGCTTTCCCACAGGGCTGTCTCACGTGCCACCGTTGTGTGAGTCGATCCTCGGCGTGAAAGATGAGCCAGTGCAGGGCAAAGAGGTTCCTCTGAAATGGACTGAGACATCTGGGGGACTCTTGGAATGGTGGTACGACCATGGAGTTCCTCTCGCCTTTCCTGTTGAGAGTGCCTCCTCTTGAGATGCGACGGGAACGCCGGGAATTCTTTCCCGTTGAAAGCAGGGAAAGGATCCCTCATCTCGAGCTACGAGGGGGAAACGGGGCTCCTCTGGATGTGGGCGGGACCATCGTGCTTCCTTTCGAGTGGAGACGGGTATGGCGGTGAAATTCTTGAGTTGCAGCAAGGGTGTGAAAGACCCTTTCGAAGTTCCAGAGGTTAGGTGTCATTAGTCTCCAGACGCCTCATCGGAAATAGGCCTCATTTCGCCTGGAAAGGAGAACTTCCTGGATTTTCTCGAGTTGCGGCAGGTGTTCTCGATTTACAACTGGGACCTCAGGGACCCGCCCTGGTGGCCTCAGGAACGGCCAGTCCCCATGCTAGTTGCTATGGGGCCTCTCGGGATTCCTCTCCCGTCGATACCGGGGCCAAAAACCTTGTGTGGAGTCAGGGCCGGAACCGAGGATTCCTCTCAGGGATTGACATGGATCTTTGGGTAATTCTGGAGTCTCCCCAGGGGAGTCAGGACTCGTCTCGAGTGGGGGCATGCAGGTGCGCTTTCCTTCAGGCTGTAGCAGCAATGTCATGGTTCCCGTCGCGTGGATCAAAGGATCTGTGGTTTTCCCTCGAGGCTTTCCCTCGAGGCTTTCCCACAGGGCTGTCCCACGTGCCACCATGGTGTGAGTCGATCCTCGGCGTGAAAGATGAGCCAGTGCAGGGCAAAGAGTTTCCTCTGGAATGGACTGAGAAATCTCGGGGACTCTTGGAATGGTGGTACGACCATGGAGTTACTCTCGCCTTTCCTGTTGAGAGTGCCTCCTCTTGAGATGCGACGGGAACGCCGGGAATTCTTTCCCGTTGAAAGCAGGGAAAGGATCCCTCATCTCGAGCTACGAGGGGGAAACGGGGCTCCTCTGGATGTGGGCGGGACCATCGTGCTTCCTCTCGAGTGGAGACGGGTACGGCGGTGAAATTCTTGAGTTGCAGCAAGGGTGTGAAAGACCCTTTCGAAGTTCCAGAGGTTAGGTGTCATTTGTCTCCAGAGGCCTCATCGGAAATAGGCCTCATCTCGCCTGGAAGGGAGAACTTCCTGGATTTTCTCGAGTTGCGGCAGGTGTTCTCGAGTTACGACGGGGACCTCAGGGACCCGCCGTGGTGGCCTCAGGAGAGGCCAGTCCCCATGCGAGTTGCTAGGGGGCCTCTCGGGATTACTCTCCCGTCGATTCCGGGGCCAAAAACCTTGTGTGGAGTCAGGGCCGGAACCGAGGATTCCTCTCAGGGGCTGACATGGATCTTTGGGTACTTGTGGAGTCTCCCCAGGGGAGTCAGGCCTCGTCTCGAGTGGGGGCATGCACGTGCGCTTTCCTTCCAGGCTGTAGCAGCAATGTCACGCTTCCCGTCGCGTGGATCAAAGGATCTGTGGTTTTCCCTCGAGGCTTTCCCTCGAGGCTTTCCCACAGGGCTGTCCCACGTGCCACCGTGGTGTGAGTCGATCCTCGGCGTGAAAGATGAGCCAGTGCAGGGCAAAGAGGCTCCTCTGGAATGGACTGAGACATCTGGGGGACTCTTGGAATGGTGGTACGACCATGGAGTTCCTCTCGCCTTTCCTGTTGAGAGTGCCTCCTCTTGAGATGCGACGGGAACGCCGGGAATTCTTTCCCGTTGAAAGCAGGGAAAGGATCCCTCATCTCGAGCTACGAGGGGGAAACGGGGCTCCTCTGGATGTTGGCGGGACCATCGTGCTTACTCTCGAGTGGAGACGGGTATGGCGCTGAACTTCTTGAGTTGCAGCAAGGGTGTGAAAGACCCTTTCGAAGTTCCAGAGGTTAGGTGTCATTCGTCTCCAGAGGCCTCATCGGAAATAGGCCTCATCTCGCCTGGAAGGGAGAACTTCCTGGATTTTCTCGGGTTGCGGCAGGTGTTCTCGAGTTACGACGGGGACCTCAGGGACCCGCCGTGGTGGCCTCAGGAGAGGCCAGTCCCCATGCGAGTTGCTAGGGGGCCTCTCGGGATTCCTCTCCCGTCGATACCGGGACCAAAAACCTTGTGTGGAGTCAGGGCCGGAACCGAGGATTCCTCTCAGGGGCTGACATGGATCTTTGGGTGCTTCTGGAGTCTCCCCAGGGGAGTCAGGCCTCGTCTCGAGTGGGGGCATGCACGTGCGCTTTCCTTCCAGGCTGTAGCAGCAATGTCACGCTTCCCGTCGCGTGGATCAAAGGATCTGTGGTTTTCCCTCGAGGCTTTCCCTCGAGGCTTTCCCACAGGGCTGTCCCACGTGCCACCGTGGTGTGAGTCGATCCTCGGCGTGAAAGATGAGCCAGTGCAGGGCAAAGAGGCTCCTCTGGAATGGACTGAGACATCTGGGGGACTCTTGGAATGGTGGTACGACCATGGAGTTCCTCTCGCCTTTCCTGTTGAGAGTGCCTCCTCTTGAGATGCGACGGGAACGCCGGGAATTCTTTCCCGTTGAAAGCAGGGAAAGGATCCCTCATCTCGAGCTACGAGGGGGAAACGGGGCTCCTCTGGATGTGGGCGGGACCATCGTGCTTCCTCTCGAGTAGAGACGGGTACGGCGGTGAACTTCTTGAGTTGCAGCAAGGGTGTGAAAGACCCTTTCGAAGTTCCAGAGGTTAGGTGTCATTTGTCTCCAGAGGCCTCATCGGAAATAGGCCTCATCTCGCCTGGAAGGGAGAACTTCCTGGATTTTCTTGAGTTGCGACAGGTGTTCTCGAGTTACGACGGGGACCTCAGGGACCCGCCGTGGTGGGCTCAGGAGAGGCCAGTCCCCATGCGAGTTGCTAGGGGGCCTCTCGGGATTCCTCTCCCGTCGATACCGGGGCCAAAAACCTTGTGTGGAGTCAGGGCCGGAATCGAGGATTCCTCTCAGGGGCTGACATGGATCTTTGGGTACTTCTGGAGTCTCCCCAGGGGAGTCAGGCCTCGTCTCGAGTGGGGGCATGCACGTGCGCTTTCCTTCCAGGCTGTTGCAGCAATGTCACGCTTCCCGTCCCGTGGATCAAAGGATCTGTGGTTTTCCCTCGAGGCTTTCCCTCGAGGCTTTCCCACAGGGCTGTCCCACGTGCCACCGTGGTGTGAGTCGATCCTCGGCGTGAAAGATGAGCCAGTGCAGGGCAAAGAGGCTCCTCTGGAATGGACTGAGACATCTGGGGGACTCTTGGAATGGTGGTACAACCATAGAGTTCCTCTCGCCTTTCCTGTTGAGAGTGCCTCCTCTTGAGATGCGACGGGAACGCCGGGAATTCTTTCCCGTTGAAAGCAGGGAAAGGATCCCTCATCTCGAGCTACGAGGGGGAAACGGGGCTCCTCTGGATGTGGGCGGGACCATCGTGCTTCCTCTCGAGTGGAGACGGGTATGGCGGTGAACTTCTTGAGTTGCAGCAAGGATGTGAAAGACCCTTTCGAAGTTCCAGAGGTTAGGTGTCATTAGTCTCCAGACGCCTCATCGGAAATAGGCCTCATCTCGCCTGGAAGGGAGAACTTCCTGGATTTTCTCGAGTTGCGGCAGGTGTTCTCGAGTTACGACGGGGACCTCAGGGACCCGCCCTGGTGGCCTCAGGAGAGGCCAGTCCCCATGCGAGTTGCTAGGGGGCCTCTCGGGATTCCTCTCCCGTCGATACCGGGGCCAAAAACCTTGTGTGGAGTCAGGGCCGGAACCGAGGATTCCTCTCAGGGGCTGACATGGATCTTTGGGTACTTCTGGAGTCTCCCCAGGGGAGTCAGGCCTCGTCTCGAGTGGGGGCATGCACGTGCGCTTTCCTTCCAGGCTGTAGCAGCAATGTCACGCTTCCCGTCGCGTGGATCAAAGGATCTGTGGTTTTCCCTCGAGGCTTTCCCTCGAGGCTTTCCCACAGGGCTGTCCCACGTGCCACCGTGGTGTGTGTGGATCCTCGGCGTGAAAGATGAGCCAGTGCAGGGCAAAGAGGTTCCTCTGGAATGGACTGAGACATCTGGGGGACTCTTGGAATGGTGGTACGACCATGGAGTTCCTCTCGCCTTTCCTGTTGAGAGTGCCTCCTCTTGAGATGCGACGGCAACGCCGGGAATTCTTTCCCGTTGAAAGCAGGGAAAGGATCCCTCATCTCGAGCTCCGAGGGGGAAACGGGGCTCCTCTGGATGTTGGCGGGACCATCGTGCTTCCTCTCGAGTGGAGACGGGTATGGCGGTGAACTTCTTGAGTTGCAGCAAGGGTGTGAAAGACCCTTTCGAAGTTCCAGAGGTTAGGTGTCATTAGTCTCCAGACGCCTCATTGGAAATAGGCCTCATCTCGCCTGGAAGGGAGAACTTCCTGGATTTTCTCGAGTTGCGGCAGGTGTTCTCGAGTTACGACGGGGACCACAGGGACCCGCCCTGGTGGCCTCAGGAGAGGCCAGTCCCCATGCGAGTTGCTAGGGGGCCTCTCGGGATTCCTCTCCCGTCGATACCGGGGCCAAAAACCTTGTGTGGAGTCAGGGCCGGAACCAAGGATTCCTCTCAGGGG
The DNA here is from genome assembly GCF_032405125.1 of Capricornis sumatraensis. NCBI lineage: Eukaryota > Metazoa > Chordata > Mammalia > Artiodactyla > Bovidae > Capricornis > Capricornis sumatraensis. The sequence goes on from NW_027184612.1 coordinate 8,308,628, forward strand.
CTGACATGGATCTTTGGGTACTTCTGGAGTCTCCCCAGGGGAGTCAGGCCTCGTCTCGAGTGGGGGCATGCACGTGCGCTTTCCTTCCAGGCTGTAGCAGCAATGTCACACTTCCCGTCGCGTGGATCAAAGGATCTGTGGTTTTCCCTCGAGGCTTTCCCTCGAGGCTTTCCCACAGGGCTGTCCCACGTGCAACCGTGGTGTGAGTCGATCCTCGGCGTGAAACATGAGCCAGTGCAGGGCAAAGAGGTTCCTCTGGAATGGACTGAGACATCTGGGGGACTCTTGGAATGGTGGTACGACCATGGAGTTCCTCTCGCCTTTCCTGTTGAGTGCCTCCTCTTGAGATGCGACGGGAACGCCGGGAATTCTTTCCCGTTGAAAGCAGGGAAAGGATCCCTCATCTCGAGCTACGAGGGGGAAACGGGGCTCCTCTGGATGTGGGCGGGATCATCGTGCTTCCTCTCGAGTGGACACGGGTATGGCGGTGAACTTCTTGAGTTGCAGCAAGGATGTGAAAGACCCTTTCAAAGTTCCAGAGGTTAGGTGTCATTCGTCTCCAGACGCCTCATCGGAAATAGGCCTCATCTCGCCTGGAAGGTAGAACTTCCTGGATTTTCTCGAGTTGCGGCAGGTGTTGTCGAGTTACGACGGGGACCTCAGGGACCCGCCCTGGTGGCCACAGGAGAGGCCAGTCCCCATGCGAGTTGCTAGGGGGCCTCTCGGGATTCCTCTCCCGTCGATACCGGGGCCAAAAACCTTGTGTGGAGTCAGGGCCGGAACCGAGGATTCCTCTCAGGGGCTGACATGGATCTTTGGGTACTTGTGGAGACTCCCCAGCGGAGTCAGGCCTCGTCTCGAGTGGGGGCATGCACGTGCGCTTTCCTTCCAGGCTGTAGCACCAATGTCACGCTTCCCGTCGCGTGGATCAAAGGATCTGTGGTTTTCCCTCGAGGCTTTCCCACAGAGCTCTCCCACGTGCCACCGTGGTGTGAGTCGATCCTCGCGTGAAAGATGAGCCAGTGCAGGGCAAAGAGGTTCCTCTGGAAAGGACTGAGACATCTGGGGGACTCTTGGAATGGTGGTACGACCATGGAGTTCCTCTCGCCTTTCCTGTTGAGAGTGCCTCCTCTTGAGATGCGACGGGAACGCCGGGAATTCTTTCCCGTTGAAAGCAGGGAAAGGATCCCTCATCTCGAGCTACGAGGGGGAAACGGGGCTCCTCTGGATGTGGGCGGGACCATCATGCTTCCTCTCGAGTGGACACGGGTATGGCGGTGAACTTCTTGAGTTGCAGCAAGGGTGTGAAAGACCCTTTCGAAGTTCCAGAGGTTAGGTGTCATTAGTCTCCCGACGCCTCATCGGAAATAGGCCTCATCTCGCCTGGAAGGGAGAACTTCCTGGATTTTCTCGAGTTGCGGCAGGTGTTCTCGAGTTACGACGGGACCTCAGGGACCCGCCCTGGTGGCCTCAGGAGAGGCCAGTCCCCATGCGAGTTGCTAGGGGGCCTCTCGGGATTCCTCTCCCATCGATACCGGGGCCCAAAACCTTGTGTGGAGTCAGGGCCGGAACCGAGGATTCCTCTCAGGGGCTGACATGGATCTTTGGGTACTTCTGGAGTCTCCCCAGGGGAGTCAGGCCTCGTCTCGAGTGGGGGCATGCACGTGCGCTTTCCTTCCAGGCTGTAGCAGCAATGTCACGCTTCCCGTCGCGTGGATCAAAGGATCTGTGGTTTTCCCTCGAGGCTTTCCCTCGAGGCTTTCCCACAGGGCTGTCCCACGTGCCACCGTGGTGTGAGTCGATCCTCGGCGTGAAAGATGAGCCAGTGCAGGGCAAAGAGGTTCCTCTGGAATGCACTGAGACATGTGGGGGACTCTTGGAATGGTGGTACGACCATGGAGTTCCTCTCGCCTTTCCTGTTGAGAGTGCCTCCTCTTGAGATGCGACGGGAACGCCGGGAATTCTTTCCCGTTGAAAGCAGGGAAAGGATCCCTCATCTCGAGCTACGAGGGGGAAACGGGGCTCCTGTGGATGTGGGCGGGACCATCGTGCTTCCTCTCGAGTGGAGACGGGTATGGCGGTGAACTTCTTGAGTTGCAGCAAGGGTGTGAAAGACCCTTTCGAAGTTCCAGAGGTTAGGTGTCATTAGTCTCCAGACGCCTCATCGGAAATAGGCCTCATCTCTCCTGGAAGGGAGAACTTCCTGGATTTTCTCGAGTTGCGGCAGGTGTTCTCGAGTTACGACGGGGACCTCAGGGACCCGCCCTGGTGGCCTCAGGAGAGGCCAGTCCCCATGCGAGTTGCTAGGGGGCCTCTCGGGATTCCTCTCCCGTCGATACCGGGGCCAAAAACCTTGTGTGGAGTCAGGGCCGGAACCGAGGATTCCTCTCAGGGGCTGACATGGATCTTTGGGTACTTCTGGAGTCTCCCCAGGGGAGTCAGGCCTCGTCTCGAGTGGGGGCATGCACGTGCGCTTTCCTTCCAGGCTGTAGCAGCAATGTCACGCTTCCCGTCGCGTGGATCAAAGGATCTGTGGTTTTCCCTCGAGGCTTTCCCTCGAGGCTTTCCCACAGGGCTGTCCCACGTGCCACCGTGGTGTGTGTGGATCCTCGGCGTGAAAGATGAGCCAGTGCAGGGCAAAGAGGTTCCTCTGGAATGGACTGAGACATCTGGGGGACTCTTGGAATGGTGGTACGACCATGGAGTTCCTCTCGCCTTTCCTGTTGAGAGTGCCTCCTCTTGAGATGCGACGGGAACGCCGGGAATTCTTTCCCGTTGAAAGCAGGGAAAGGATCCCTCATCTCGAGCTCCGAGGGGGAAACGGGGCTCCTCTGGATGTGGGCGGGACCATCGTGCTTCCTCTCGAGTGGAGACGGGTATGGCGGTGAACTTCTTGAGTTGCAGCAAGGGTGTGAAAGACCCTTTCGAAGTTCCAGAGGTTAGGTGTCATTAGTCTCCAGACGCCTCATTGGAAATAGGCCTCATCTCGCCTGGAAGGGAGAACTTCCTGGATTTTCTCGAGTTGCGGCAGGTGTTCTCGAGTTACGACGGGGACCTCAGGGACCCGCCCTGGTGGCCTCAGGAGAGGCCAGTCCCCATGCGAGTTGCTAGGGGGCCTCTCGGGATTCCTCTCCCGTCGATACCGGGGCCAAAAACCTTGTGTGGAGTCAGGGCCGGAACCAAGGATTCCTCTCAGGGGCTGACATGGATTTTTGGGTACTTCTGGAGTCTCCCCAGGGGAGTCAGGCCTCGTCTCGAGTGGGGGCATGCACGTGCGCTTTCCTTCCAGGCTGTAGCAGCAATGTCACACTTCCCGTCGCGTGGATCAAAGGATCTGTGGTTTTCCCTCGAGGCTTTCCCTCGAGGCTTTCCCACAGGGCTGTCCCACGTGCCACCGTGGTGTGAGTCGATCCTCGGCGTGAAACATGAGCCAGTGCAGGGCAAAGAGGTTCCTCTGGAATGGACTGAGACATCTGGGGGACTCTTGGAATGGTGGTACGACCATGGAGTTCCTCTCGCCTTTCCTGTTGAGTGCCTCCTCTTGAGATGCGACGGGAACGCCGGGAATTCTTTCCCGTTGAAAGCAGGGAAAGGATCCCTCATCTCGAGCTACGAGGGGGAAACGGGGCTCCTCTGGATGTCGGCGGGACCATCGTGCTTCCTCTCGAGTGGACACGGGTATGGCGGTGAACTTCTTGAGTTGCAGCAAGGATGTGAAAGACCCTTTCAAAGTTCCAGAGGTTAGGTGTCATTCGTCTCCAGACGCCTCATCGGAAATAGGCCTCATCTCGCCTGGAAGGTAGAGTTTCCTGGATTTTCTCGAGTTGCGGCAGTTGTTGTCGAGTTACGACGGGGACCTCAGGGACCCGCCCTGGTGGCCTCAGGAGAGGCCAGTCCCCATGCGAGTTGCTAGGGGGCCTCTCGGGATTCCTCTCCCGTCGATACCGGGGCCAAAAACCTTGTGTGGAGTCAGGGCCGGAACCGAGGATTCCTCTCAGGGGCTGACATGGATCTTTGGGTACTTGTGGAGACTCCCCAGCGGAGTCAGGCCTCGTCTCGAGTGGGGGCATGCACGTGCGCTTTCCTTCCAGGCTGTAGCACCAATTTCACGCTTCCGGTCGCGTGGATCAAAGGATCTGTGGTTTTCCCTCGAGGCTTTCCCACAGAGCTCTCCCACGTGCCACCGTGGTGTGAGTCGATCCTCGGCGTGAAAGATGAGCCAGTGCAGGGCAAAGAGCTTCCTCTGGAAAGAACTGAGACATCTGGGGGACTCTTGGAATGGTGGTACGACCATGGAGTTCCTCTCGCCTTTCCTGTTGAGAGTGCCTCCTCTTGAGATGCGACGGGAACGCCGGGAATTCTTTCCCGTTGAAAGCAGGGAAAGGATCCCTCATCTCGAGCTACGAGGGGGAAACGGGGCTCCTCTGGATGTGGGCGGGACCATCATGCTTCCTCTCGAGTGGACACGGGTATGGCGGTGAACTTCTTGAGTTGCAGCAAGGGTGTGAAAGACCCTTTCGAAGTTCCAGAGGTTAGGTGTCATTAGTCTCCCGACGCCTCATCGGAAATAGGCCTCATCTCGCCTGGAAGGGAGAACTTCCTGGATTTTCTCGAGTTGCGGCAGGTGTTCTCGAGTTACGACGGGACCTCAGGGACCAGCCCTGGTGGCCTCAGGAGAGGCCAGTCCCCATGCGAGTTGCTAGGGGGCCTCTCGGGATTCCTCTCCCATCGATACCGGGGCCCAAAACCTTGTGTGGAGTCAGGGCCGGAACCGAGGATTCCTCTCAGGGGCTGACATGGATCTTTGGGTACTTCTGGAGTCTCCCCAGGGGAGTCAGGCCTCGTATCGAGTGGGGGCATGCACGTGCGCTTTCCTTCCAGGCTGTAGCAGCAATCTCACGCTTCCAGTGGCGTGGATCAAAGGATCTGTGGTTTTCCCTCGAGGCTTTCCCTCGAGGCTTTCCCACAGGGCTGTCCCATGTGCCACCATGGTGTGAGTGGATCCTCGGCGTGAAAGATGAGCCAGTGCAAGGCAAAGAGGTTCCTCTGGAATGGACTGAGACATCTGGGGGACTCTTGGAATGGTGGTACGACCATGGAGTTCCTCTCGCCTTTCCTGTTGAGAGTGCCTCCTCTTGAGATGCGACGGGAACACCGGGAATTCTTTCCCGTTGAAAGCAGGGAAAGGATCCCTCATCTCGAGCTACGAGGGGGAAATGGTGCTCCTCTGGATGTGGGCGGGACCATCGTGCTTCCTCTTGAGTGGACACGGGTATGGCGGTGAACTTCTTGAGTGGCAGCAAGGGTGTGAAAGACCCTTTCGAAGTTCCAGAGGTTAGGTGTCATTAGTCTCCAGACGCCTCATCGGAAATAGGTGTCATCTCGCCTGGAAGGGAGAACTTCCTGGATTTTCTCGAGTTGCGGCAGGTGTTCTCGAGTTACGACGGGGACCTCAGGGACCCGCCCTGGTGGCCTGAGGAGAGGCCAGTCCCCATGCGAGTTGCTAGGGGGCCTCTCGGAATTCCTCTCCCGTCGATACCGGGGCCAAAAACCTTTGGTGGAGTCAGGGCCGGAACCGAGGATTCCTCTCAGGGGCTGACATGGATCTTTGGGTACTTCTGGAGTCTCCCCAGGGGAGTCAGGCCTCGTCTCGAGTGGGGGCATGCACGTGCGCTTTCCTTCCAGGCTGTAGCAGCAATGTCACGCTTCCCGTCGCGTGGATCAAAGGATCTGTGGTTTTCCCTCGAGGCTTTCCCTCGAGGCTTTCCCACAGGGCTGTCCCACGTGCCACCGTGGTGTGAGTCGATCCTCGGCGTGAAACATGAGCCAGTGCAGGGCAAAGAGCTTCCTCTGGAATGGACTGAGACATCTGGGGGACTATTGGAATGGTGGTACGACCATGGAGTTCCTCTCGCCTTTCCTGTTGAGAGTGCCTCCTCTTGAGATGCGTCGGGAACGCCGGGAATTCTTTCCCGTTGAAAGCAGGGAAAGGATCCCTCATCTCGAGCTCCGAGGGGGAAACGGGGCTCCTCTGGATGTGGGCGGGACCATCGTGCATCCTCTCGAGTGGAGACGGGTATGGCGGTGAACTTCTTGAGTTGCAGCAAGGGTGTGAAAGACCCTTTCGAAGTTCCAGACGTTAGGTGTCATTAGTCTCCAGACGCCTCATCGGAAATAGGCCTCATCTCGCCTGGAATGGAGAATTTCCTGGATTTTCTCGAGTTGCGGCAGGTGTTCTCGAGTTACGACGGGGACCTCAGGGACCCGCCCTGAGGGCCTCAGGAGAGGCCAGTCCCCATGCGAGTTGCTAGGGGGCCTCTCGGAATTCCTCTCCCGTCGATACCGGGGCCAAAACCCTTTGGTGGAGTCAGGGCTGGAACCGAGGATTCCTCTCAGGGGCTGACATGGATCTTTGGGTACTTCTGGAGTCTCCCCAGGGGAGTCAGGCCTCGTCTCGAGTGGGGGCATGCACGTGCGCTTTCCTTCCAGGCTGTAGCAGCAATCTCACACTTACCGTGGCGTGGATCAAAGGATCTGTGGTTTTCCCTCGAGGCTTTCCCTTGAGGCTTTCCCACAGGGCTGTCCCACGTGCCACCGTATTGTGAGTGGATCCTCGGCGTGAAACATGAGCCAGTGCAGGGCAAAGAGCTTCCTCTGGAATGGACTGAGACATCTGGGGGACTCTTGGAATGGTGGTACGACCATGGAGTTCCTCTCGCCTTTCCTGTTGAGAGTGCCTCCTCTTGAGATGCGACGGGAACGCCGGGAATTCTTTCCCGTTGAAAGCATAGAAAGGTTCCCTCATCTCGAGCTACGAGGGGGAAACGGTGCTCCTCTGGATGTGGGCGGGACCATCGTGCTTCCTCTCGAGTGGACACGGGTATGGCGGTGAACTTCTTGAGTTGCAGCAAGGGTGTGAAAGACCCTTTCGAAGTTCCAGAGGTTAGGTGTCATTAGTCTCCAGACGCCTCATCGGAAATAGGCCTCATCTCGCCTGGAAGGGAGAACTTCCTGGATTTCTCGAGTTGCGGCAGGTGTTCTCGAGTTACGACGGGGACCTCAGGGACCCGCCCTGGTGGCCTCAGGAGACGCCGTTCCCCAAGCGAGTTGCTAGGGGGCCTCTCGGGATTCCTCTCCCGTCGATACCGGGGCCAAAAACCTTGTGTGGAGTCAGGGCCGGAACCGAGGATTCCTCTCAGGGGCTGATATGGAACTTTGGGTACATCTGGAGTCTCGCCAGGGGAGACAGGCCTCGTCTCGAGTCGGGTCATGCACGTGTACTTTCCTTCCAGGCTGTAGCAGCAATGTCACGCTTCCCGTCGCATGGATCAAAGGATCTGTGGTTTTCCCTCGAGGCTTTCCCTCGAGGCTTTCCCACAGGGCTATCCCACGTGCCACCGTGGTGTGAGTGGATCCTCGGCGTGAAAGATGAGCCAGTGCAGGGCAAAGAGGTTCCTCTGGAATGGACTGAGACATCTGGGGGACTCTTGGAATGGTGGTACGACCATGGAGTTCCTCTCGCCTTTCCTGTTGAGAGTGCCTCCTCTTGAGATGCGACGGGAACGCCGGGAATTCTTTCCCGTTGAAAGCAGGGAAAGGATCCCTCATCTCGAGCTCCGAGGGGGAAACGGGGCTCCTCTGGATGTGGGCGGGACCATCGTGCTTCCTCTTGAGTGGACACGGGTATGGCGGTGAACTTCTTGAGTTGCAGCAAGGGTGTGAAAGACCCTTTCGAAGTTCCAGACGTTAGGTGTCATTAGTCTCCAGACGCCTCATCGGAAATAGGCCTCATCTCGCCTGGAAGGGAGAACTTCCTGGATTTCTCGAGTTGCGGCAGGTGTTCTCGAGTTACGACGGGGACCTCAGGGACCCGCCCTGGTGGCCTCAGGAGACGCCATTCCCCAAGCGAGTTGCTAGGGGGCCTCTCGGGATTCCTCTCCCGTCGATACCGGGGCCAAAAACCTTGTGTGGAGTCAGGGCCGGAACCGAGGATTCCTCTCAGGGGCTGATATGGATCTTTGGGTACATCTGGAGTCTCGCCAGGGGAGACAGGCCTCGTCTCGAGTCGGGTCATGCACGTGCACTTTCCTTCCAGGCTGTAGCAGCAATGTCACGCTTCCCGTCGCATGGATCAAAGGATCTGTGGTTTTCCCTCGAGGCTTTCCCTCGAGGCTTTCCCACAGGGCTATCCCACGTGCCACCGTGGTGTGAGTGGATCCTCGGCGTGAAAGATGAGCCAGTGCAGGGCAAAGAGGTTCCTCTGGAATGGACTGAGACATCTGAGGGACTCTTGGAATGGTGGTACGACCATGGAGTTCCTCTCGCCTTTCCTGTTGAGAGTGCCTCCTGTTGAGATGCGACGGGAACGCCGGGAATTCTTTCCCGTTGAAAGCAGGGAAAGGATCCCTCATCTCGAGCTACGAGGGGGAAACGGGGCTCCTCAGGATGTGGGCGGGACCATCGTGCTTCCTCTCGAGTGGACACGGGTATGGCGGTGAACTTCTTGAGTTGCAGCAAGGGTGTGAAAGACCCTTTCGAAGTTCCAGAGGTTAGGTGTCATTAGTCTCCAGACGCCTCATCGGAAATAGGCCTCATCTCGCCTGGAAGGGAGAATTTCCTGGATTTTCTCGAGTTGCGGCAGGTGTTCTCGAGTTACGACGGGGACCTCAGGGACCCGCCCTGAGGGCCTCAGGAGAGGCCAGTCCCCATGCGAGTTGCTAGGGGGCCTCTCGGAATTCCTCTCCCGTCGATACCGGGGCCAAAACCCTTTGGTGGAGTCAGGGCCGGAACCGAGGATTCCTCTCAGGGGCTGACATGGATCTTTGGGTACTTCTGGAGTCTCCCCAGGGGAGTCAGGCCTCGTCTCGAGTGGGGGCATGCACGTGCGCTTTCCTTCCAGGCTGTAGCAGCAATCTCACACTTACCGTGGCGTGGATCAAAGGATCTGTGGTTTTCCCTCGAGGCTTTCCCTTGAGGCTTTCCCACAGGGCTGTCCCACGTGCCACCGTATTGTGAGTGGATCCTCGGCGTGAAACATGAGCCAGTGCAGGGCAAAGAGCTTCCTCTGGAATGGACTGAGACATCTGGGGGACTCTTGGAATGGTGGTACGACCATGGAGTTCCTCTCGCCTTTCCTGTTGAGAGTGCCTCCTCTTGAGATGCGACGGGAACGCCGGGAATTCTTTCCCGTTGAAAGCATAGAAAGGTTCCCTCATCTCGAGCTACGAGGGGGAAACGGTGCTCCTCTGGATGTGGGCGGGACCATCGTGCTTCCTCTCGAGTGGACACGGGTATGGCGGTGAACTTCTTGAGTTGCAGCAAGGGTGTGAAAGACCCTTTCGAAGTTCCAGAGGTTAGGTGTCATTAGTCTCCAGACGCCTCATCGGAAATAGGCCTCATCTCGCCTGGAAGGGAGAACTTCCTGGATTTCTCGAGTTGCGGCAGGTGTTCTCGAGTTACGACGGGGACCTCAGGGACCCGCCCTGGTGGCCTCAGGAGACGCCGTTCCCCAAGCGAGTTGCTAGGGGGCCTCTCGGGATTCCTCTCCCGTCGATACCGGGGCCAAAAACCTTGTGTGGAGTCAGGGCCGGAACCGAGGATTCCTCTCAGGGGCTGATATGGAACTTTGGGTACATCTGGAGTCTCGCCAGGGGAGACAGGCCTCGTCTCGAGTCGGGTCATGCACGTGTACTTTCCTTCCAGGCTGTAGCAGCAATGTCACGCTTCCCGTCGCATGGATCAAAGGATCTGTGGTTTTCCCTCGAGGCTTTCCCTCGAGGCTTTCCCACAGGGCTATCCCACGTGCCACCGTGGTGTGAGTGGATCCTCGGCGTGAAAGATGAGCCAGTGCAGGGCAAAGAGGTTCCTCTGGAATGGACTGAGACATCTGGGGGACTCTTGGAATGGTGGTACGACCATGGAGTTCCTCTCGCCTTTCCTGTTGAGAGTGCCTCCTCTTGAGATGCGACGGGAACGCCGGGAATTCTTTCCCGTTGAAAGCAGGGAAAGGATCCCTCATCTCGAGCTCCGAGGGGGAAACGGGGCTCCTCTGGATGTGGGCGGGACCATCGTGCTTCCTCTTGAGTGGACACGGGTATGGCGGTGAACTTCTTGAGTTGCAGCAAGGGTGTGAAAGACCCTTTCGAAGTTCCAGACGTTAGGTGTCATTAGTCTCCAGACGCCTCATCGGAAATAGGCCTCATCTCGCCTGGAAGGGAGAACTTCCTGGATTTCTCGAGTTGCGGCAGGTGTTCTCGAGTTACGACGGGGACCTCAGGGACCCGCCCTGGTGGCCTCAGGAGACGCCATTCCCCAAGCGAGTTGCTAGGGGGCCTCTCGGGATTCCTCTCCCGTCGATACCGGGGCCAAAAACCTTGTGTGGAGTCAGGGCCGGAACCGAGGATTCCTCTCAGGGGCTGATATGGATCTTTGGGTACATCTGGAGTCTCGCCAGGGGAGACAGGCCTCGTCTCGAGTCGGGTCATGCACGTGCACTTTCCTTCCAGGCTGTAGCAGCAATGTCACGCTTCCCGTCGCATGGATCAAAGGATCTGTGGTTTTCCCTCGAGGCTTTCCCTCGAGGCTTTCCCACAGGGCTATCCCACGTGCCACCGTGGTGTGAGTGGATCCTCGGCGTGAAAGATGAGCCAGTGCAGGGCAAAGAGGTTCCTCTGGAATGGACTGAGACATCTGAGGGACTCTTGGAATGGTGGTACGACCATGGAGTTCCTCTCGCCTTTCCTGTTGAGAGTGCCTCCTGTTGAGATGCGACGGGAACGCCGGGAATTCTTTCCCGTTGAAAGCAGGGAAAGGATCCCTCATCTCGAGCTACGAGGGGGAAACGGGGCTCCTCTGGATGTGGGCGGGACCATCGTGCTTCCTCTCGAGTGGACACGGGTATGGCGGTGAACTTCTTGAGTTGCAGCAAGGGTGTGAAAGACCCTTTCGAAGTTCCAGAGGTTAGGTGTCATTAGTCTCCAGACGCCTCATCGGAAATAGGCCTCATCTCGCCTGGAAGGGAGAATTTCCTGGATTTTCTCGAGTTGCGGCAGGTGTTCTCGAGTTACGACGGGGACCTCAGGGACCCGCCCTGGTGGCCTCAGGAGACCCCAGTCCCCATGCGAGTTGCTACGGGGCCTCTCGGGATTCCTCTCCCGTCGATACCGTGGCCAAAAACCTTGTGTGGAGTCAGGGCCGGAACCGAGGATTCCTCTCAGGGTCTGATATGGATCTTTGGGTACATCTGGAGTCTCGCCAGGGGTGACAGGCCTCGTCTCGAGTCGGGGCATGCACGTGCACTTTCCTTCCAGGCTGTAGCAGCAATGTCACGCTTCCCGTCGCGTGGATCAAAGGATCTGTGGTTTTCCCTCGAGGCTTTCCCTCGAGGCTTTCCCACAGGGCTGTCCCACGTGCCACCGTGGTGTGAGTCGATCCTCGGCGTGAAAGATGAGCCAGTGCAGGGCAAAGAGGTTCCTCTGGAATGGACTGAGACATCTGGGGGACTCTTGGAATGGTGGTACGACCATGGAGTTCCTCTCGCCTTTCCTGTTCAGAGTGCCTCCTCTTGAGATGCGACGGGAACGCCGGGAATTCTTTCCCGTTGAAAGCAGGGAAAGGATCCCTCATCTCGAGCTACGAGGGGGAAACGGGGCTCCTCTGGATGTGGGCGGGACCATCGTGCTTCCTCTCGAGTGGAGACGGGTATGGCGGTGAACTTCTTGAGTTGCAGCAAGGGTGTGAAAGACCCTTTCGAAGTTCCAGAGTTTAGGTGTCATTAGTCTCCAGACGCCTCATCGGAAATAGGCCTCATCTCGCCTGGAAGGGAGAACTTCCTGGATTTTCTCGAGTTGCGGCAGGTGTTCTCGAGTTACGACTGGGACCTCAGGGACCCGCCCTGGTGGCCTTAGGAGAGGGCAGTCCCCATGCGAGTTGCTAGGAGGCCTCTCGGGATTCCTCTCCCGTCGATACCGGGGCCAAAAACATTTGGTGGAGTCAGGGCCGGAACCGAGGTTTCCTCTCAGGGGCTGACATGGATCTTTGAGTACTTCTGGAGTCTCCCCAGGGGAGTCAGGCCTCGTCTCGAGTGGGGGCATGCACATGCGCTTTCCTTCCAGGCTGTAACAGCAATGTCACGCTTCCCGTCGCGTGGATCAAAGGATCTGTGGTTTTCCCTCGAGGCTTTCCCTTGAGGCTTTCCCACAGGGCTGTCCCACGTGCCACCATGGTGTGAGTCGATCCTCGGCGTGAAAGATGAGCCAGTGCAGGGCAAAGAGGTTCCTCTGGAATGGACTGAGACATCTGGGGGACTCTTGGAATGGTGGTACGACCATGGAGTTCCTCTCGCCTTTCCTGTTGAGAGTGCCTCCTCTTGAGATGCGACGGGAACGCCGGGAATTCTTTCCCGTTGAAAGCATAGAAAGGTTCCCTCATCTCGAGCTACGAGGGGGAAACGGTGCTCCTCTGGATGTGGGCGGGACCATCGTGCTTCCTCTCGAGTGGACACGGGTATGGCGATGAACTTCTTGAGTTGCAGCAAGGGTGTGAAAGACCCTTTCGAAGTTCCAGAGGTTAGGTGTCATTAGTCTCCAGACGCCTCATCGGAAATAGGCCTCATCTCGCCTGGAAGGGAGAACTTCCTGGATTTCTCGAGTTGCGGCAGGTGTTCTCGAGTTACGACGGGGACCTCAGGGACCCGCCCTGGTGGCCTCAGGAGACGCCATTCCCCAAGCGAGTTGCTAGGGGGCCTCTCGGGATTCCTCTCCCGTCGATACCGGGGCCAAAAACCTTGTGTGGAGTCAGGGCCGGAACCGAGGATTCCTCTCAGGGGCTGATATGGAACTTTGGGTACATCTGGAGTCTCGCCAGGGGAGACAGGCCTCGTCTCGAGTCGGGTCATGCACGTGCACTTTCCTTCCAGGCTGTAGCAGCAATGTCACGCTTCCCGTCGCATGGATCAAAGGATCTGTGGTTTTCCCTCGAGGCTTTCCCTCGAGGCTTTCCCACAGGGCTATCCCACGTGCCACCGTGGTGTGAGTGGATCCTCGGCGTGAAAGATGAGCCAGTGCAGGGCAAAGAGGTTCCTCTGGAATGGACTGAGACATCTGGGGGACTCTTGGAATGGTAGTACGACCATGGAGTTCCTCTCGCCTTTCCTGTTCAGAGTGCCTCCTCTTGAGATGCGACGGGAACGCCGGGAATTCTTTCCCGTTGAAAGCAGGGAAAGGATCCCTCATCTCGAGCTACGAGGGGGAAACGGGGCTCCTCTGGATGTGGGCGGGACCATCGTGCTTCCTCTCGAGTGGACACGGGTATGGCGGTGAACTTCTTGAGTTGCAGCAAGGGTGTGAAAGACCCTTTCGAAGTTCCAGAGTTTAGGTGTCATTAGTCTCCAGACGCCTCATCGGAAATAGGCCTCATCTCGCCTGGAAGGGAGAATTTCCTGGATTTTCTCGAGTTGCGGCAGGTGTTCTCGAGTTACGACGGGGACCTCAGGGACCCGCCCTGGTGGCCTCAGGAGACGCCAGTCCCCATGCGAGTTGCTAGGGGGCCTCTCGGGATTCCTCTCCCGTCGATACCGTGGCCAAAAACCTTGTGTGGGGTCAGGGCCGGAACCGAGGATTCCTCTCAGGGTCTGATATGGATCTTTGGGTACATCTGGAGTCTCGCCAGGGGAGACAGGCCTCGTCTCGAGTCGGGGCATGCACGTGCACTTTCCTTCCAGGCTGTAGCAGCAATGTCACGCTTCCCGTCGCGTGGATCAAAGGATCTGTGGTTTTCCCTCGAGGCTTTCCCTCGAGGCTTTCCCACAGGGCTGTCCCACGTGCCACCGTGGTGTGAGTCGATCCTCGGCGTGAAAGATGAGCCAGTGCAGGGCAAAGAGGTTCCTCTGGAATGGACTGAGACATCTGGGGGACTCTTGGAATGGTGGTACGACCATGGAGTTCCTCTCGCCTTTCCTGTTGAGAGTGCCTCCTCTTGAGATGCGACGGGAACGCCGGGAATTCTTTCCCGTTGAAAGCAGGGAAAGGATCCCTCATCTCGAGCTACGAGGGGGAAACGGGGCTCCTCTGGATGTGGGCGGGACCATCGTGCTTCCTCTCGAGTGGAGACGGGTATGGCGGTGAACTTCTTGAGTTGCAGCAAGGGTGTGAAAGACCCTTTCGAAGTTCCAGAGTTTAGGTGTCATTAGTCTCCAGACGCCTCATCGGAAATAGGCCTCATCTCGCCTGGAAGGGAGAACTTCCTGGATTTTCTCGAGTTGCGGCAGGTGTTCTCGAGTTACGACGGGGACCTCAGGGACCCGCCCTGGTGGCCTTAGGAGAGGGCAGTCCCTATGCGAGTTGCTAGGAGGCCTCTCGGGATTCCTCTCCCGTCGATACCGGGGCCAAAAACATTTGGTGGAGTCAGGGCCGGAACCGAGGATTCCTCTCAGGGGCTGACATGGATCTTTGAGTACTTCTGGAGTCTCCCCAGGGGAGTCAGGCCTCGTCTCGAGTGGGGGCATGCACATGCGCTTTCCTTCCAGGCTGTAGCAGCAATGTCACGCTTCCCGTCGCGTGGATCAAAGGATCTGTGGTTTTCCCTCGAGGCTTTCCCTTGAGGCTTTCCCACAGGGCTGTCCCACGTGCCACCATGGTGTGAGTCGATCCTCGGCGTGAAAGATGAGCCAGTGCAGGGCAAAGAGGTTCCTCTGGAATGGACTGAGACATCTGGGGGACTCTTGGAATGGTGGTACGACCATGGAGTTCCTCTCGCCTTTCCTGTTGAGAGTGCCTCCCCTTGAGATGCGACGGGAACGCCGGGAATTCTTTCCCGTTAAAAGCATAGAAAGGTTCCCTCATCTCGAGCTACGAGGGGGAAACGGTGCTCCTCTGGATGTGGGCGGGACCATCGTGCTTCCTCTCGAGTGGACACGGGTATGGCGGTGAACTTCTTGAGTTGCAGCAAGGGTGTGAAAGACCCTTTCGAAGTTCCAGAGGTTAGGTGTCATTAGTCTCCAGACGCCTCATCGGAAATAGGCCTCATCTCGCCTGGAAGGGAGAACTTCCTGGATTTCTCGAGTTGCGGCAGGTGTTCTCGAGTTACGACGGGGACCTCAGGGACCCGCCCTGGTGGCCTCAGGAGAGGCCAGTCCCCATGCGAGTTCCTAGGGGGCCTCTCGGGATTACTCTTCCGTCGATACCGGGGCCAAAACCCTTTGGTGGAGTCAGGGCCGGAACCGAGGATTCCTCTCAGGGGCTGCCATGGATCTTTGGGTACTTCTGGAGTCTCCCCAGGGGAGTCAGGCCTCGTCTCGAGTGGGGGCATGCACGTGCGCTTTCCTTCCAGGCTGTAGCAGCAATGTCACGCTTCCCGTCGCGTGGATCAAACGACCTGTGGTTTTCCCTCGAGGCTTTCCCTCGAGGCTTTCCCACAGGGCTGTTCCACGTGCCACCGTGGTGTGAGTCGATCCTCGGCGTGAAAGATGAGCCAGTGCAGGGCAAAGAGGTTCCTCTGGAATGCACTGAGACATCTGGGGGACTCTTGGAATGGTGGTACGACCATGGAGTTCCTCTCGCCTTTCCTGTTGAGAGTGCCTCCTCTTGAGATGCGACGGGAACGCCGGGAATTCTTTCCCGTTGAAAGCAGGGAAAGGATCCCTCATCTCGAGCTACGAGGGGGAAACGGGGCTCCTCTGGATGTGGGCGGGACCATCGTGCTTCCTCTCGAGTGGAGACGGGTATGGCGGTGAACTTCTTGAGTTGCAGCAAGGGTGTGAAAGACCCTTTCGAAGTTCCAGAGTTTAGGTGTCATTAGTCTCGAGACGCCTCATCGGAAATAGGCCTCATCTCGCCTGGAAGGGAGAACTTCCTGGATTTTCTCGAGTTGCGGCAGGTGTTCTCGAGTTACGACGGGGACCTCAGGGACCCGCCCTGGTGGCCTTAGGAGAGGGCAGTCCCCATGCGAGTTGCTAGGAGGCCTCTCGGGATTCCTCTCCCGTCGATACCGGGGCCAAAAACCTTGTGTGGAGTCAGGGCCGGAACCGAGGATTCCTCTCAGGGGCTGATATGGATCTTTGGGTACATCTGGAGTCTCGCCAGGGGAGACAGGCCTCGTCTCGAGTCGGGTCATGCACGTGCACTTTCCTTCCAGGCTGTAGCAGCAATGTCACGCTTCCCGTCGCATGGATCAAAGGATCTGTGGTTTTCCCTCGAGGCTTTCCCTCGAGGCTTTCCCACAGGGCTATCCCACGTGCCACCGTGGTGTGAGTGGATCCTTGGCGTGAAAGATGAACCAGTGCAGGGCAAAGAGGTTCCTCTGGAATGGACTGAGACATCTGGGGGACTCTTGGAATGGTGGTACGACCATGGAGTTCCTCTCGCCTTTCCTGTTGAGAGTGCCTCCTCTTGAGATGCGACGGTAACGCCGGGAATTCTTTCCCGTTGAAAGCAGGGAAAGGATCCCTCATCTCGAGCTCCGAGGGGGAAACGGGGCTCCTCTGGATGTGGGCGGGACCATCGTGCTTCCTCTCGAGTGGACACGGGTATGGCGGTGAACTTCTTGAGTTGCAGCAAGGGTGTGAAAGACCCTTTCGAAGTTCCAGAGGTTAGGTGTCATTAGTCTCCAGACGCCTCATCGGAAATAGGCCTCATCTCGCCTGGAAGGGAGAATTTCCTGGATTTTCTCGAGTTGCGGCAGGTGTTCTCGAGTTACGACGGGGACCTCAGGGACCCGCCCTGGTGGCCTCAGGAGACGCCAGTCCCCATGCGAGTTGCTAGGGGGCCTCTCGGGATTCCTCTCCCGTCGATACCGTGGCCAAAAACCTTGTGTGGAGTCAGGGCCGGAACCGAGGATTCCTCTCAGGGTCTGATATGGATCTTTGGGTACATCTGGAGTCTCGCCAGGGGTGACAGGCCTCGTCTCGAGTCGGGGCATGCACGTGCACTTTCCTTCCAGGCTGTAGCAGCAATGTCACGCTTCCCGTCGCGTGGATCAAAGGATCTGTGGTTTTCCCTCGAGGCTTTCCCTCGAGGCTTTCCCACAGGGCTGTCCCACGTGCCACCGTGGTGTGAGTCGATCCTCGGCGTGAAAGATGAGCCAGTGCAGGGCAAAGAGGTTCCTCTGGAATGGACTGAGACATCTGGGGGACTCTTGGAATGGTGGTACGACCATGGAGTTCCTCTCGCCTTTCCTGTTGAGAGTGCCTCCTCTTGAGATGCGACGGGAACGCCGGGAATTCTTTCCCGT
The DNA here is from genome assembly GCF_032405125.1 of Capricornis sumatraensis. NCBI lineage: Eukaryota > Metazoa > Chordata > Mammalia > Artiodactyla > Bovidae > Capricornis > Capricornis sumatraensis. The sequence continues at coordinate 8,325,854 of NW_027184612.1, forward strand.
TGAAAGCAGGGAAAGGATCCCTCATCTCGAGCTACGAGGGGGAAACGGGGCTCCTCTGGATGTGGGCGGGACCATCGTGCTTCCTCTCGAGTGGAGACGGGTATGGCGGTGAACTTCTTGAGTTGCAGCAAGGGTGTGAAAGACCCTTTCGAAGTTCCAGAGTTTAGGTGTCATTAGTCTCCAGACGCCTCATCGGAAATAGGCCTCATCTCGCCTGGAAGGGAGAACTTCCTGGATTTTCTCGAGTTGCGGCAGGTGTTCTCGAGTTACGACTGGGACCTCAGGGACCCGCCCTGGTGGCCTTAGGAGAGGGCAGTCCCCATGCGAGTTGCTAGTAGGCCTCTCGGGATTCCTCTCCCGTCGATACCGGGGCCAAAAACATTTGGTGGAGTCAGGGCCGGAACCGAGGTTTCCTCTCAGGGGCTGACATGGATCTTTGAGTACTTCTGGAGTCTCCCCAGGGGAGTCAGGCCTCGTCTCGAGTGGGGGCATGCACATGCGCTTTCCTTCCAGGCTGTAACAGCAATGTCACGCTTCCCGTCGCGTGGATCAAAGGATCTGTGGTTTTCCCTCGAGGCTTTCCCTTGAGGCTTTCCCACAGGGCTGTCCCACGTGCCACCATGGTGTGAGTCGATCCTCGGCGTGAAAGATGAGCCAGTGCAGGGCAAAGAGGTTCCTCTGGAATGGACTGAGACATCTGGGGGACTCGTGGAATGGTGGTACGACCATGGAGTTCCTCTTGCCTTTCCTGTTGAGAGTGCCTCCTCTTGAGATTCGACGGGAACGCCGGGAATTCTTTCCCGTTGAAAGCATGGAAAGGTTCCCTCATCTCGAGCTACGAGGGGGAAACGGTGCTCCTCTGGATGTGGGCGGGACCATCGTGCTTCCTCTCGAGTGGACACGGGTATGGCGGTGAACTTCTTGAGTTGCAGCAAGGGTGTGAAAGACCCTTTCGAAGTTCCAGAGGTTAGGTGTCATTAGTCTCCAGACGCCTCATCGGAAATAGGCCTCATCTCGCCTGAAAGGGAGAACTTCCTGGATTTCTCGAGTTGCGGCAGGTGTTCTCGAGTTACGACGGGGACCTCAGGGACCCGCCCTGGTGGCCTCAGGAGAGGCCAGTCCCCATGCGAGTTGCTAGGGGACCTCTCGGGATTACTCTTCCGTCGATACCGGGGCCAAAACCCTTTGGTGGAGTCAGGGCCGGAACCGAGGATTCCTCTCCGGGGCTGACATGGATCTTTGGGTACTTCTGGAGTCTCCCCAGGGGAGTCAGGCCTCGTCTCGAGTGGGGGCATGCACGTGCGCTTTCCTTCCAGGCTGTAGCAGCAATGTCACGCTTCCCGTCGCGTGGATCAAACGACCTGTGGTTTTCCCTCGAGGCTTTCCCTCGAGGCTTTCACACAGGGCTGTCCCACGTGCCACCGTGGTGTGAGTCGATCCTCGGCGTGAAAGATGAGCCAGTGCAGGGCAAAGAGGTTCCTCTGGAATGCACTGAGACATCTGGGGGACTCTTGGAATGGTGGTACGACCATGGAGTTCCTCTCGCCTTTCCTGTTGAGAGTGCCTCCTCTTGAGATGCGACGGGAACGCCGGGAATTCTTTCCCGTTGAAAGCAGGGAAAGGATCCCTCATCTCGAGCTACGAGGGGGAAACGGGGCTCCTCTGGATGTGGGCGGGACCATCGTGCTTCCTCTCGAGTGGACACGGGTATGGCGGTGAACTTCTTGAGTTGCAGCAAGGGTGTGAAAGACCCTTTCGAAGTTCCAGAGGTTAGGTGTCATTAGTCTACAGACGCCTCATCGGAAATAGGCCTCATGTCGCCTGGAAGGGAGAACTTCCTGGATTTTCTCGAGTTGCGGCAGGTGTTCTCGAGTTACGACGGGGACCTCAGGGACCCGCCCTGGTGGCCTCAGGAGACGCCATTCCCCAAGCGAGTTGCTAGGGGGCCTCTCGGGATTCCTCTCCCGTCGATACCGGGGCCAAAAACCTTGTGTGGAGTCAGGGCCGGAACCGAAGATTCCTCTCAGGGGCTGATATGGATCTTTGGGTACATCTGGAGTCTCGCCAGGGGAGACAGGCCTCGTCTCGAGTCGGGGCATGCACGTGCACTTTCCTTCCAGGCTGTAGCAGCAATGTCACGCTTCCCGTCGCATGGATCAAAGGATCTGTGGTTTTCCCTCGAGGCTTTCCCTCGAGGCTTTCCCACAGGGCTGTCCCACGTGCCACCGTGGTGTGAGTGGATCCTCGGCGTGAAAGATGAGCCAGTGCAGGGCAAAGAGGTTCCTCTGGAATGGACTGAGACATCTGGGGGACTCTTGGAATGGTGGTACGACCATGGAGTTCCTCTCGCCATTCCTGTTGAGAGTGCCTCCTCTTGAGATGCGACAGGAACGCCGGGAATTCTTTCCCGTTGAAAGCAGGGAAAGGATCCCTCATCTCGAGCTACGAGGGGGAAACGGGGCTCCTCTGGATGTGGGCGGGACCATCGTGCTTCCTCTCGAGTGGAGACGGGTATGGCGGTGAACTTCTTGAGTCGCAGCAAGGGTGTGAAAGACCCTTTCGAAGTTCCAGAGGTTAGGTGTCATTAGTCTCCAGACGCCTCATCGGAAATAGGCCTCATCTCGCCTGGAAGGGAGAACTTCCTGGATTTTCTCGAGTTGCGGCAGGTGTTCTCGAGTTAAGACGGGGACCTCAGGGACCCGCCCTGGTGGCCTCAGTAGACGCCAGTCCCCATGTGTTTTGCTAGGGGGCCTCTCGGGATTCCTCTCCCGTCGATACCGGGGCCAAAAACCTTGTGTGGAGTCAGGGCCGGAACCGAGGATTCCTCTCAGGGGCTGATATGGATCTTTGGGTACATCTGGAGTCTCGCCAGGGGAGACAGGCCTCGTCTCGAGTCGGGGCATGCACGTGCACTTTCCTTCCAGGCTGTAGCAGCAATGTCACGCTTCCCGTCGCGTGGATCAAAGGATCTGTGGTTTTCCCTCGAGGCTTTCCCTCGAGGCTTTCCCACAGGGCTGTCCCACGTGCCACCGTGGTGTGAGTCGATCCTCGGCGTGAAAGATGAGCCAGTGCAGGGCAAAGAGGTTCCTCTGGAATGGACTGAGACATCTGGGGGACTCTTGGAATGGTGGTACGACCATGGAGTTCCTCTCGCCTTTCCTGTTGAGAGTGCCTCCTCTTGAGATGCGACGGGAACGCCGGGAATTCTTTCCCGTTGAAAGCAGGGAAAGGATCCCTCATCTCGAGCTACGAGGGGGAAACGGGGCTCCTCTGGATGTGGGCGGGACCATCGTGCTTCCTCTCGAGTGGAGACGGGTATGGCGGTGAACTTCTTGAGTTGCAGCAAGGGTGTGAAAGACCCTTTCGAAGTTCCAGAGGTTAGGTGTCATTAGTCTCCAGACGCCTCATCGGAAATAGGCCTCATCTCGCCTGGAAGGGAGAACTTCCTGGATCTTCTCGAGTTGCGGCAGGTGTTCTCGAGTTACGACGGGGACCTCAGGGACCCGCCCTGGTTGCCTCAGGAGACGCCAGTCCCCATGCGAGTTGCTAGGGGGCCTCTCGGGATTCCTCTCCCGTCGATACCGGGGCCAAAAACATTTGGTGGAGTCAGGGCCCGAACCGAGGATTCCTCTCAGGTGCTGACATGGATCTTTGGGTACTTCTGGAGTCTCCCCAGGGGAGTCAGGCCTCGTCTCGAGTGGGGGCATGCACGTGCGCTTTCCTTCCAGGCTGTAGCAGCAATGTCACGCTTCCCGTGGCGTGGATCAAAGGATCTGTGGTTTTCCCTCGAGGCTTTCCCTCGAGGCTTTCCCACAGGGCTGTCCCACGTGCCACCGTGGTGTGATTCGATCCTCGGCGTGAAAGATGTGTCAGTGCAGGGCAAAGAGGTTCCTTTGGAATGGACTGAGACATCTGGGGGACTCTTGGAATGGTGGTACGACCATGGAGTTCCTCTCGCCTTTCCTGTTGAGAGTGCCTGCTCTTGAGATGCGACGGGAACGCCGGGAATTCTTTCCCGTTGAAAGCATGGAAAGGTTCCCTCATCTCGAGCTACGAGGGGGAAACGGTGCTCCTCTGGATGTGGGCGGGACCATCGTGCTTCCTCTCGAGTGGACACGGGTATGGCGGTGAACTTCTTGAGTTGCAGCAAGGGTGTGAAAGACCCTTTCGAAGTTCCAGAGGTTAGGTGTCATTAGTCTCCAGACGCCTCATCGGAAATAGGCCTCATCTCGCCTGAAAGGGAGAACTTCCTGGATTTCTCGAGTTGCGGCAGGTGTTCTCGAGTTACGACGGGGACCTCAGGGACCCGCCCTGGTGGCCTCAGGAGAGGCCAGTCCCCATGCGAGTTGCTAGGGGACCTCTCGGGATTACTCTTCCGTCGATACCGGGGCCAAAACCCTTTGGTGGAGTCAGGGCCGGAACCGAGGATTCCTCTCCGGGGCTGACATGGATCTTTGGGTACTTCTGGAGTCTCCCCAGGGGAGTCAGGCCTCGTCTCGAGTGGGGGCATGCACGTGCGCTTTCCTTCCAGGCTGTAGCAGCAATGTCACGCTTCCCGTCGCGTGGATCAAACGACCTGTGGTTTTCCCTCGAGGCTTTCCCTCGAGGCTTTCACACAGGGCTGTCCCACGTGCCACCGTGGTGTGAGTCGATCCTCGGCGTGAAAGATGAGCCAGTGCAGGGCAAAGAGGTTCCTCTGGAATGCACTGAGACATCTGGGGGACTCTTGGAATGGTGGTACGACCATGGAGTTCCTCTCGCCTTTCCTGTTGAGAGTGCCTCCTCTTGAGATGCGACGGGAACGCCGGGAATTCTTTCCCGTTGAAAGCAGGGAAAGGATCCCTCATCTCGAGCTACGAGGGGGAAACGGGGCTCCTCTGGATGTGGGCGGGACCATCGTGCTTCCTCTCGAGTGGACACGGGTATGGCGGTGAACTTCTTGAGTTGCAGCAAGGGTGTGAAAGACCCTTTCGAAGTTCCAGAGGTTAGGTGTCATTAGTCTACAGACGCCTCATCGGAAATAGGCCTCATGTCGCCTGGAAGGGAGAACTTCCTGGATTTTCTCGAGTTGCGGCAGGTGTTCTCGAGTTACGACGGGGACCTCAGGGACCCGCCCTGGTGGCCTCAGGAGACGCCATTCCCCAAGCGAGTTGCTAGGGGGCCTCTCGGGATTCCTCTCCCGTCGATACCGGGGCCAAAAACCTTGTGTGGAGTCAGGGCCGGAACCGAAGATTCCTCTCAGGGGCTGATATGGATCTTTGGGTACATCTGGAGTCTCGCCAGGGGAGACAGGCCTCGTCTCGAGTCGGGGCATGCACGTGCACTTTCCTTCCAGGCTGTAGCAGCAATGTCACGCTTCCCGTCGCATGGATCAAAGGATCTGTGGTTTTCCCTCGAGGCTTTCCCTCGAGGCTTTCCCACAGGGCTGTCCCACGTGCCACCGTGGTGTGAGTGGATCCTCGGCGTGAAAGATGAGCCAGTGCAGGGCAAAGAGGTTCCTCTGGAATGGACTGAGACATCTGGGGGACTCTTGGAATGGTGGTACGACCATGGAGTTCCTCTCGCCATTCCTGTTGAGAGTGCCTCCTCTTGAGATGCGACAGGAACGCCGGGAATTCTTTCCCGTTGAAAGCAGGGAAAGGATCCCTCATCTCGAGCTACGAGGGGGAAACGGGGCTCCTCTGGATGTGGGCGGGACCATCGTGCTTCCTCTCGAGTGGAGACGGGTATGGCGGTGAACTTCTTGAGTCGCAGCAAGGGTGTGAAAGACCCTTTCGAAGTTCCAGAGGTTAGGTGTCATTAGTCTCCAGACGCCTCATCGGAAATAGGCCTCATCTCGCCTGGAAGGGAGAACTTCCTGGATTTTCTCGAGTTGCGGCAGGTGTTCTCGAGTTAAGACGGGGACCTCAGGGACCCGCCCTGGTGGCCTCAGTAGACGCCAGTCCCCATGTGTTTTGCTAGGGGGCCTCTCGGGATTCCTCTCCCGTCGATACCGGGGCCAAAAACCTTGTGTGGAGTCAGGGCCGGAACCGAGGATTCCTCTCAGGGGCTGATATGGATCTTTGGGTACATCTGGAGTCTCGCCAGGGGAGACAGGCCTCGTCTCGAGTCGGGGCATGCACGTGCACTTTCCTTCCAGGCTGTAGCAGCAATGTCACGCTTCCCGTCGCGTGGATCAAAGGATCTGTGGTTTTCCCTCGAGGCTTTCCCTCGAGGCTTTCCCACAGGGCTGTCCCACGTGCCACCGTGGTGTGAGTCGATCCTCGGCGTGAAAGATGAGCCAGTGCAGGGCAAAGAGGTTCCTCTGGAATGGACTGAGACATCTGGGGGACTCTTGGAATGGTGGTACGACCATGGAGTTCCTCTCGCCTTTCCTGTTGAGAGTGCCTCCTCTTGAGATGCGACGGGAACGCCGGGAATTCTTTCCCGTTGAAAGCAGGGAAAGGATCCCTCATCTCGAGCTACGAGGGGGAAACGGGGCTCCTCTGGATGTGGGCGGGACCATCGTGCTTCCTCTCGAGTGGAGACGGGTATGGCGGTGAACTTCTTGAGTTGCAGCAAGGGTGTGAAAGACCCTTTCGAAGTTCCAGAGGTTAGGTGTCATTAGTCTCCAGACGCCTCATCGGAAATAGGCCTCATCTCGCCTGGAAGGGAGAACTTCCTGGATCTTCTCGAGTTGCGGCAGGTGTTCTCGAGTTACGACGGGGACCTCAGGGACCCGCCCTGGTTGCCTCAGGAGACGCCAGTCCCCATGCGAGTTGCTAGGGGGCCTCTCGGGATTCCTCTCCCGTCGATACCGGGGCCAAAAACATTTGGTGGAGTCAGGGCCCGAACCGAGGATTCCTCTCAGGTGCTGACATGGATCTTTGGGTACTTCTGGAGTCTCCCCAGGGGAGTCAGGCCTCGTCTCGAGTGGGGGCATGCACGTGCGCTTTCCTTCCAGGCTGTAGCAGCAATGTCACGCTTCCCGTGGCGTGGATCAAAGGATCTGTGGTTTTCCCTCGAGGCTTTCCCTCGAGGCTTTCCCACAGGGCTGTCCCACGTGCCACCGTGGTGTGATTCGATCCTCGGCGTGAAAGATGTGTCAGTGCAGGGCAAAGAGGTTCCTTTGGAATGGACTGAGACATCTGGGGGACTCTTGGAATGGTGGTACGACCATGGAGTTCCTCTCGCCTTTCCTGTTGAGAGTGCCTGCTCTTGAGATGCGACGGGAACGCCGGGAATTCTTTCCCGTTGAAAGCAGGGAAAGGATCCCTCATCTCGAGCTACGAGGGGGAAACGGTGCTCCTCTGGATGTGGGCGGGACCATCGTGCTTCCTCTTGAGTGGACACGGGTATGGCGGTGAACTTCTTGAGTTGCCGCAAGGGTGTGAAAGACTCTTTCGAAGTTCCAGAGGTTAGGTGTCATTAGTCTCCAGACGCCTCATCAGAAATAGGCCTCATCTCGCCTGGAAGGGAGAACTTCCTGGATTTTCTCGAGTTGCGGCAGGTGTTCTCGAGTTACGACGGGGACCTCAGGGACCCGCCCTGGTGGCCTCAGGAGACGCCAGTCCCCATGCGAGTTGCTAGGGGGCCTCTCGGGATTCCTCTCCCGTCGATACCGGGGCCAAAAACCTTGTGTGGAGTCAGGGCCGGAACCGAGGATTCCTCTCAGGGGCTGATATGGATCTTTGGGTACATCTGGAGTCTCGCCAGGGGAGACAGGCCTCGTCTCGAGTCGGGGCATGCACGTGCACTTTCCTTCCAGGCTGTAGCAGCAATGTCACGCTTCCCGTCGCGTGGATCAAAGGATCTGTGGTTTTCCCTCGAGGCTTTCCCTTGAGGCTTTCCCACAGGGCTGTCCCACGTGCCACCGTGGTGTGAGTCGATCCTCGGCGTGAAAGATGAGCCAGTGCAGGGCAAAGAGGTTCCTCTGAAATGGACTGAGACATCTGGGGGACTCTTGGAATAGTGGTACGACCATGGAGTTCCTCTCGCCTTTCCTGTTGAGAGTGCCTCCTCTTGAGATGCGACGGGAACGCCGGGAATTCTTTCCCGTTGAAAGCAGGGAAAGGATCCCTCATCTCGAGCTACGAGGGGGAAACGGGGCTCCTCTGGATGTGGGCGGGACCATCGTGCTTCCTCTCGAGTGGAGACGGGTATGGCGGTGAACTTCTTGAGTCGCAGCAAGGGTGTGAAAGACCCTTTCGAAGTTCCAGAGGTTAGGTGTCATTAGTCTCCAGACGCCTCATCGGAAATAGGCCTCATCTCGCCTGGAAGGGAGAACTTCCTGGATTTTCTCGAGTTGCGGCAGGTGTTCTCGAGTTACGACGGGGACCTCAGGGACCCGCCCTGGTGGCCTCAGGAGAGGCCAGTCCCCATGCGAGTTGCTAGGGGGCCTCTCGGGATTCCTCTCCCGTCGATACCGGGGCCAAAAACCTTGTGTGGAGTCAGGGCCGGAACCGAGGATTCCTCTCAGGGGCTGATATGGATCTTTGGGTACATCTGGAGTCTCGCCAGGGGAGACAGGCCTCGTCTCGAGTCGGGGCGTGCACGTGCACTTTCCTTCCAGGCTGTAGCAGCAATGTCACGCTTCCCGTCGCGTGGATCAAAGGATCTGTGGTTTTCCCTCGAGGCTTTCCCTCGAGGCTTTCCCACAGGGCTGTCCCAAGTGCCACCATGGTGTGAGTCGATCCTCGGCGTGAAAGATGAGCCAGTGCAGGGCAAAGAGGTTCCTCTGGAATGGACTGAGACATCTGGGGGACTCTTGGAATGGTGGTACGACCATGGAGTTCCTCTCGCCTTTCCTGTTGAGAGTGCCTCCTCTTGAGATGCGACGGGAACGCCGGGAATTCTTTCCCGTTGAAAGCATGGAAAGGTTCCCTCATCTCGAGCTACGAGGGGGAAACGGTGCTCCTCTGGATGTGGGCGGGACCATCGTGCTTCCTCTCGAGTGGACACGGGTATGGCAGTGAACTTCTTGAGTCGCAGCAAGGGTGTGAAACACCCTTTCGAAGTTCCAGAGGTTAGGTGTCATTAGTCTCCAGACGCCTCATCGGAAATAGGCCTCATCTCGCCTGGAAGGGAGAACTTCCTGGATTTTCTCGAGTTGCGGCAGGTGTTCTCGAGTTACGACGGGGACCTCAGGGACCCGCCCTGGTGGCCTCAGGAGAGGCCAGTCCCCATGCGAGTTGCTAGGGGGCCTCTCGGGATTCCTCTCCCGTCGATACCGGGGCCAAAAACCTTTGGTGGAGTCAGGGCCGGAACCGAGGATTCCTCTCAGGGGCTGACATGGATCTTTGAGTACTTCTGGAGTCTCCCCAGGGGAGTCAGGCCTCGTCTCGACTGGGGGCATGCACGTGCGCTTTCCTTCCAGGCTGTAGCAGCAATGTCACGCTTCCCGTGGCGTGGATCAAAGGATCTGTGGTTTTCCCTCGAGGCTTTGCATCGAGGCTTTCCCACAGGGCTGTCCCACGTGCCACCATGGTGTGAGTCGATCCTCGGCGTGATAGATGAGCCAGTGCAGGGCAAAGAGGTTCCTCTGGAATGGACTGAGACATCTGGGGGACTCTTGGAATGGTGGTACGACCATGGAGTTCCTCTCGTCTTTCCTGCTGAGAGTGCCTCCTCTTGAGATGCGGCGGGAACGCCGGGAATTCTTTCCCGTTGAAAGCATGGAAAGGTTCCCTCATTTCGAGCTACGAGGGGGAAACGGTGCTCCTCTGGATGTGGGCGGGACCATCGTGCTTCCTCTCGAGTGGACACGGGTATGGCGGTGAACTTCTTGAGTCGCAGCAAGGGTGTGAAAGACCCTTTCGAAGTTCCAGAGGTTAGGTGTCATTAGTCTCCAGACGCCTCATCGGAAATAGGCCTCATCTCGCCTGGAAGGGAGAACTTCCTGGATTTTCTCGAGTTGCGGCAGGTGTTCTCGAGTTACGATGGGGACCTCAGGGACCCTCCCTGGTGGCCTCAGGAGAGGCCAGTCCCCATGCGAGTTGCTAGGGGGCCTCTCGGGATTCCTCTCCCGTCGATACCGGGGCCAAAAACCTTTGGTGGAGTCAGGGCCGGAACCGAGGATTCCTCTCAGGGCTGACATGGATCTTTGAGTACTTCTGGAGTCTCCCAGGGGAGTCAGGCCTCGTCTCGACTGGGGGCATGCACGTGCGCTTTCCTTCCAGGCTGTAGCAGCAATCTCACGCTTCCCGTGGCGTGGATCAAAGGATCTGTGGTTTTCCCTCGAGGCTTTGCATCGAGGCTTTCCCACAGGGCTGTCCCACGTGCCACCATGGTGTGAGTCGATCCTCGGCGTGATAGATGAGCCAGTGCAGGGCAAAGAGGTTCCTCTGGAATGGACTGAGACATCTGGGGGACTCTTGGAATGGTGGTACGACCATGGAGTTCCTCTCGCCTTTCCTGGTGAGAGTGCCTCCTCTTGAGATGCGACGGGAACGCCGGGAATTCTTTCCCGTTGAAAGCAGGGAAAGGATCCCTCATCTCGAGCTACGAGGGGGAAACGGTGCTCCTCTGGATGTGGGCGGGACCATCGTGCTTCCTCTTGAGTGGACACGGGTATGGCGGTGAACTTCTTGAGTTGCAGCAAGGGTGTGAAAGACCCTTTCGAAGTTCCAGAGTTTAGGTGTCATTAGTCTCCAGACGCCTCATCGGAAATAGGCCTCATCTCGCCTGGAAGGGAGAACTTCCTGGATTTCTCGAGTTGCGGCAGGTGTTCTCGAGTTACGATGGGGACCTCAGGGACCCGCCCTGGTGGCCTCAGGAGAGGCCAGTCCCCATGCGAGTTGCTAGGGGGCCTCTCGGGATTACTCTTCCGTTGATACCGGGGCCAAAACCCTTTGGTGGAGTCAGGGCCGGAACCGAGGATTCCTCTCAGGGGCTGACATCGATCTTTGGGTACTTCTGGAGTCTCCCCGGGGGAGTCAGGCCTCGTATCCAGTGGGGGCATGCACGTGCGCTTTCCTTCCAGGCTGTAGCAGCAATGTCACGCTTCCCATCGCGTGGATCAAAGGATCTGTGGTTTTCCCTCGAGGCTTTCCCTCGAGGCTTTCCCACAGGGCTGTCCCACGTGCCACCGTGGTGTGAGTCAATCCTCGGCGTGAAAGATGAGCCAGTGCAGGGCAAAGAGGTTCCTCTGGAATGCACTGAGACATCTGGGGGACTCTTGGAATGGTGGTACGACCATGGAGTTCCTCTCGCCTTTCCTGTTGAGAGTGCCTCCTCTTGAGATGCGACGGGAACGCCGGGAATTCTTTCCCGTTGAAAGCAGGGAAAGGATCCCTCATCTCGAGCTACGAGGGGGAAACGGTGCTCCTCTGGATGTGGGCGGGACCATCGTGCTTCCTCTCGAGTGGACACGGGTATGGCGGTGAACTTCTTGAGTCGCAGCAAGGGTGTGAAAGACCCTTTCGAAGTTCCAGAGGTTAGGTGTCATTAGTCTCCAGACGCCTCATCGGAAATAGGCCTCATCTCGCCTGGAAGGGAGAACTTCCTGGATTTTCTCGAGTTGCGGCAGGTGTTCTCGAGTTACGACGGGGACCTCAGGGACCCGCCCTGGTGGCCTCAGGACAGGCCAGTCCCCATGCGAGTTGCTAGGGGGCCTCTCGGGATTCCTCTCCCGTCGATACCGGGGCCAAAAACCTTTGGTGGAGTCAGGGCCGGAACCGAGGATTCCTCTCATGGGCTGACATGGATCTTTGAGTACTTCTGGAGTCTCCCCAGGGGAGTCAAGCCTCGTCTCGACTGGGGGCATGCACGTGCGCTTTCCTTCCAGGCTGTAGCAGCAATGTCACGCTTCCCGTGGCGTGGATCAAAGGATCTGTGGTTTTCCCTCGAGGCTTTCCATCGAGGCTTTCCCACAGGGCTGTCCCACGTGCCACCATGGTGTCAGTCGATCCTCGGCGTGATAGATGAGCCAGTGCAGGGCAAAGAGGTTCCTCTGGAATGGACTGAGACATCTGGGGGACTCTTGGAATGGTGGTACGACCATGGAGTTCCTCTCGCCTTTCCTGCTGAGAGTGCCTCCTCTTGAGATGCGATGGGAACGCCGGGAATTCTTTCCCGTTGAAAGCAGGGAAAGGATCCCTCATCTCGAGCTACGAGGGGGAAACGGTGCTCCTCTGGATGTGGGCGGGACCATCGTGCTTCCTCTTGAGTGGACACGGGTATGGCGGTGAACTTCTTGAGTTGCAGCAAGGGTGTGAAAGACCCTTTCGAAGTTCCAGAATTTAGGTGTCATTAGTCTCCAGACGCCTCATTGGAAATAGGCCTCATCTCGCCTGGAAGGGAGAACTTCCTGGATTTCTCGAGTTGCGGCAGGTGTTCTCGAGTTACGACCGGGACCACAGGGACCCGCCCTGGTGGCCTCAGGAGAGGCCAGTCCCCATGCGAGTTGCTAGGGGGCTTCTCGGGATATCTCTTCCGTCGATACCGGGGCCAAAACCCTTTGGTGGAGTCAGGGCCGGAACCGAGGATTCCTCTCAGGGGCGGACATGGATCTTTGGGTACTTCTGGAGTCTCCCCAGGGGAGTCAGGCCTCGTCTCGAGTGGGGGCATGCACGTGTGCTTTCCTTCCAGGCTGTAGCAGCAATGTCACGCTTCCCGTCGCGTGGATCAAAGGATCTGTGGTTTTCCATCGAGGCTTTCCCTCGAGGCTTTCCCACAGGGCTGTCCCACGTGCCACCGTGGTGTGAGTCGATCCTCGGCGTGAAAGATGAGCCAGTGCAGGGCAAAGAGGTTCCTCTGGAATGCACTGAGACATCTGGGGGACTCTTGGAATGGTGGTACGACCATGGAGTTCCTCTCGCCTTTCCTGTTGAGAGTGCCTCCTCTTGAGATGTGACGGGAACGCCGGGAATTCTTTCCCGTTGAAAGCAGGGAAAGGATCCCTCATCTCGAGCTACGAGGGGGAAACGGGGCTCCTCTGGATGTGGGCGGGACCATCGTGCTTCCTCTCGAGTGGACACGGGTATGGCGGTGAACTTCTTGAGTTGCAGCAAGGGTGTGAAAGACCCTTTCGAAGTTCCAGAGGTTAGGTGTCATTAGTCTCCAGACGCCTCATCGGAAATAGGCCTCATCTCGCCTGGAAGGGAGAACTTCCTGGATTTTCTCGAGTTGCGGCAGGTGTTCTCGAGTTACGACGGGGACCTCAGGGACCCGCCCTGGTGGCCTCAGGAGACGCCATTCCCCAAGCGAGTTGCTAGGGGGCCTCTCGGGATTCCTCTCCCGTCGATACCGGGGCCAAAAACCTTGTGTGGAGTCAGGGCCGGAACCGAGGATTCCTCTCAGGGGCTGATATGGATCTTTGGGTACATCTGGAGTCTCGCCAGGGGAGACAGGCCTCGTCTCGAGTCGGGGCATGCACGTGCACTTTCCTTCCAGGCTGTAGCAGCAATGTCACGCTTCCCGTCGCATGGATCAAAGGATCTGTGGTTTTCCCTCGAGGCTTTCCCTCGAGGCTTTCCCACAGGGCTGTCCCACGTGCCACCGTGGTGTGAGTGGATCCTCGGCGTGAAAGATGAGCCAGTGCAGGGCAAAGAGGTTCCTCTGGAATGGACTGAGACATCTGGGGGACTCTTGGAATGGTGGTACGACCATGGAGTTCCTCTCGCCTTTCCTGTTGAGAGTGCCTCCTCTTGAGATGCGACGGGAATGCCGGGAATTCTTTCCCGTTGAAAGCAGGGAAAGGATCCCTCATCTCGAGCTACGAGGTGGAAACGGGGCTCCTCTGGATGTGGGCGGGACCATCGTGCTTTCTCTCGTGTGGAGACGGGTATGGCGGTAAACTTCTTGAGTTGCAGCAAGGGTGTGAAAGACCCTTTCGAAGTTCCAGAGGTTACGTGTCAGTCTCCAGACGCCTCATCGGAAATAGACCTCATCTCGCCTGGAAGGGAGAACTTCCTGGATTTTCTCGAGGTGCGGCAGGTGTTCTCGAGTTACGACTGGTACCACAGGGACCCGCCCTGATGGCCTCAGGAGAGGCCAGTCCCCATGCGTGTTGCTAGGGGGCCTCTCGGGATTCCTCTCCCGTCGATACTGGGGCCAAATACCTTGTGTGGAGTCAGGGCCGGAACCGAGGATTCCTCTCAGGGGCTGACATGGATCTTTGGGTACTTCTGGAGTCTCCCCAGGGGAGTCAGGCCTCGTCTCGAGTGGGGGCATGCACGTGCGCTTCCCTTCCAGGCTGTAGCAGCAATGTCACGCTTCCCGTCGCGTGGATCAAAGTATCTGTGGTTTTCCCTCGAGGCTTTCCCTCGAGGCTTTCCCACAGGGCTGTCCCACGTGCCACCGTGGTGTGATTCGATCCTCGGCGTGAAAGATGAGCCAGTGCAGGGCAAAGAGGTTCCTCTGGAATGGACTCAGACATCTGGGGGACTCTTGGAATGGTGGTACGACCATGGAGTTCCTCTCGCCTTTCCTGTTGAGAGTGCCTCCTCTTTGGATGCGACGGGAACGCCGGGAATTCTTTCCCGTTGAAAGCAGGGAAAGGATCCCTCATCTCGAGCTACGAGGGGGAAACGGGGCTCCTCTGGATGTGGGCGGGACCATCATGCTTCCTCTCGAGTGGAGACGGGTATGGCGGTGAACTTCTTGAGTTGCAGCAAGGGTGTGAAAGACCCTTTCGAAATTCCAGAGGTTAGGTGTCATTAGTCTCCAGACGCCTCATCGGAAATAGGCCTCATCTCGCCTGGAAGGGAGAACTTCCTGGATATTCTCGATTCGCGGCAGGTGTTCTCGAGTTATGACGGGGACCTCAGGGACCCGCCCTGGTGGCCTCAGGAGAGGCCAGTCCCCATGCGAGATGCTAGGGGGCCTCTCGGGATTCCTCTCCCGTCGATACTGGGGCCAAAAACCTTGTGTGGAGTCAGGGCCGGAACCGAGGATTCCTCTCAGGGGTGACATGGATCTTTGGGTACTTCTGGAGTCTCCCCAGGGGAGTCAGGCCTCGTCTCGAGTGGGGGCATGCACGTGCGCTTTCCTTCCAGGCTGTAGCAGCAATGTCACGCTTCCCGTCGAGTGCATCAAAAGATCTGTGGTTTTCCCTCGAGGCTTTCCCTCGAGGCTTTCCAGCAGGGCTGTCCCACGTGCCACCGTGGTGTGAGTCGATCCTCGGCGTGAAAGATGAGCCAGTGCAGGGCAAAGAGGTTCCTCTGGAATGGACTGAGACATCTGGGCGACTCTTGGAATGGTGGTACGACCATGGAGTTCCTCTCGCCTTTCCTGTTGAGAGTGCCTCCTCTTGAGATGCGACGGGAACGCCGGGAATTCTTTCCCGTTGAAAGCAGGGAAAGGATCCCTCATCTCGAGCTACGAGGGTGAAACGGGGCTCCTCTGGATGTGGGCGGGACCATCGTGCTTCCTCTCGAGTGGAGACGGGTATGGCGCTGAACTTCTTGAGTTGCAGCAAGGGTGTGAAAGACCCTTTCGAAGTTCCAGAGGTTAGGTGTCATTAGTCTCCAGACGCCTCATCGGAAATAGGCCTCATCTCGCCTGGAAGGGAGAACTTCCTGGATTTTCTCGAGTTGCGGCAGGTGTTCTCGAGTTACGACGGGGACCTCAGGGACCCGCCCTGGTGGCCTCAGGAGAGGCCAGTCCCCATGCGAGTTGCTAGGGGGCCTCTCGGGATTCCTCTCCCGTCGATACCGGGGCCAAAAACCTTGTGTGGAGTCAGGGCCGGAACCGAGGATTCCTCTCAGGGGCTGACATGGATCTTTGGGTACTTCTGGAGTCTCCCCAGGGGAGTCAGGCCTCGTCTCGAGTGGGGGCATGCACGTGTGCTTTCCTTCCAGGCTGTAGCAGCAATGTCACGCTTCCCGTGGCGTGGATCAAAGGATCTGTGGTTTTCCCTCGAGGCTTTCCCTCGAGGCTTTCCCACAGGGCTGTCCCACGTGCCACCGTGGTGTGAGTCGATCCTCGGCGTGAAAGATGAGCCAGTGCAGGGCAAAGAGGTTCCTCTGGAATGGACTGAGACATCTGGGGGACTCTTGGAATGGTGGTACGACCATGGAGTTCCTCTCGCCTTTCCTGTTGAGAGTGCCTCCTCTTGAGATGCGACGGGAACGCCGGGAATTCTTTCCCGTTGAAAGCAGGGAAAGGATCCCTCATCTCGAGCTACGAGGGGGAAACGGGGCTCCTCGAGATGTGGGCGGGACCATCGTGCTTCCTCTCGAGTGGACACGGGTATGTCGGTGAACTTCTTGAGTTGCAGCAAGGGTGTGAAAGACCCTTTCGAAGTTCCAGAGGTTAGGTGTCATTAGTCTCCAGACGCCTCATCGGAAATAGGCCTCATCTAGCCTGGAAGGGAGAACTTCCTGGATTTTCTCGAGGTGCGGCAGGTGTTCTCGAGTTACGACGGGTACCACAGGGACCCGCCCTGATGGCCTCAGGAGAGGCCAGTCCCCATGCGAGTTGCTAGGGGGCCTCCCGGGATTCCTCTCCAGTCGATACCGGGGCCAAAAACCTTGTGTGGAGTCAGGGCCAGAACCGAGGATTCCTCTCAGGGGCTGACATGGATCTTTGGGTACTTCTAGAGTCTCCCCAGGGGAGTCAGGCCTCGTCTCGAGTGGGGGCATGCACGTGCGCTTTCCTTCCAGGCTGTAGCAGCAATGTCACGCTTCCCGTCGCGTGGATCAAATGATCTGTGGTTTTCCCTCGAGGCTTTCCCTCGAGGCTTTCCCACAGGGCTGTCCCATGTGCCACCGTGGTGTGAGTCGATCCTCGGAGTGAAAGATGAGCCAGTGCAGGGCAAAGAGGTTCCTCTGGAATGGACTGAGACATCTGGGGGACTCTTGGAATGGTGGTACGACCATGGAGTTCCTCTCGCCTTTCCTGTTGAGAGTGCCTCCTCTTGAGATGCGACGGGAACGCTGGGAATTCTTTCCCGTTGAAAGCAGGGAAAGGATCCCTCATCTCGAGCTACGAGGGGTAAACGGGGCTCCTCTGGATGTGGGCGGGACCATCGTGCTTCCTCTCGAGTGGAGACGGGTATGGCGGTGAACTTCTTGAGTTGCAGCAAGGGTGTGAAAGACCCTTTCGAAGTTCCAGAGGTTACGTGTCAGTCTCCAGACGCCTCATCGGAAATAGACCTCATCTCGCCTGGAAGGGAGAACTTCCTGGATTTTCTCGAGGTGCGGCAGGTGTTCTCGAGTTACGACTGGTACCACAGGGACCCGCCCTGATGGCCTCAGGAGAGGCCAGTCCCCATACGTGTTGCTAGGGGGCCTCTCGGGATTCCTCTCCCGTCGATACTGGGGCCAAATACCTTGTGTGGAGTCAGGGCCGGAACCGAGGATTCCTCTCAGGGGCTGACATGGATCTTTGGGTACTTCTGGAGTCTCCCCAGGGGAGTCAGGCCTCGTCTCGAGTGGGGGCATGCACGTGCGCTTTCCTTCCAGGCTGTAGCAGCAATGTCACGCTTCCCGTCGCGTGGATCAAAGTATCTGTGGTTTTCCCTCTAGGCTTTCCCTCGAGGCTTTCCCACAGGGCTGTCCCACGTGCCACCGTGGTGTGAGTCGATTCTCGGCGTGAAAGATGAGCCAGTGCAGGGCAAAGAGGTTCCTCTGGAATAGACTGAGACATCTGGGGGACTCTTGGAATGGTGGTACGACCATGGAGTTCCTCTCGCCTTTCCTGTTGAGAGTGCCTCCTCTTGAGATGCGACGGGAATGCCGGGAATTCTTTCCCGTTGAAAGCAGGGAAAGGATCCCTCATCTCGAGCTACGAGGGGGAAACGGGGCTCCTCTGGATGTGGGCGGGACCATCGTGCTTTCTCTCGTGTGGAGACGGGTATGGCGGTAAACTTCTTGAGTTGCAGCAAGGGTGTGAAAGACCCTTTCGAAGTTCCAGAGTTTGGGTGTCATTAGTCTCCAGACGCCTCATCGGAAATAGGCCTCATCTCGCCTGGAATGGAGAACTTCCTGGATTTTCTCGAGTTGCGGCAGGTGTTCTCGAGTTACGACGGGGACCTCAGGGACCCGCCCTGGTGGCCTCAGGAGAGGCCAGTCCCCATGCGAGTTGCTAGGGGGCCTCTCGGGATTCCTCTCCCGTCGATACCTGGGCCAAAAACCTTGTGTGGAGTCAGGGCCGGAACCGAGGATTCCTCTCAGGGGCTGACATGGATCTTTGGGTACTTCTGGAGTCTCCCCAGGGGACTCAGGCCTCGTCTCGAGTGGGGGCATGCACGTGCGCTTTCCTTCCAGGCTGTAGCAGCAATGTCACGCTTCCCGTCGCGTGGATCAAAGGATCTGTGGTTTTCCCTCGAGGCTTTCCCTTGAGGCTTTCCCACAGGGCTGTCCCACGTGCCACCGTGGTGTGAGTCGATCCTCGGCGTGAAAGATGAGCCAGTGCAGGGCAAAGAGGTTCCTCTGGAATGGACTGAGACATCTGGGGGACTCTTGGAATGGTGGTACGACCATGGAGTTCCTCTCGCCTTTCCTGTTGAGAGTGCCTCCTCTTGAGATGCGACGGGAACGCCGGGAATTCTTTCCCGTTGAAAGCAGGGAAAGGATCCCTCATCTCGAGCTACGAGGGGGAAACGGGGCTCCTCGGGATGTGGGCGGGACCATCGTGCTTCCTCTCGAGTGGACACGGGTATGTCGGTGAACTTCTTGAGTTGCAGCAAGGGTGTGAAAGACCCTTCCGAAGTTCCAGAGGTTAGGTGTCATTAGTCTCCAGACGCCTCATCGGAAATAGGCCTCATCTCGCCTGGAAGGGAGAACTTCCTGGATTTTCTCGAGGTGCGGCAGGTGTTTTCGAGTTACGACGGGTACCACAGGGACCCCCCCTGATGGCCTCAGGAGAGGCCAGTCCCCATGCGAGTTGCTAGGGGGCCTCTCGGGATTCCACTCCCGTCGATACCGGCGCCAAAAACCTTGTGTGGAGTCAGGGCCAGAACCGAGGATTCCTCTCAGGGGCTGACATGGATCTTTGGGTACTTCTGGAGTCTCCCCAGGGGAGTCAGGCCTCGTCTCGAGTGGGGGCATGCACGTGCGCTTTCCTTCCAGGCTGTAGCAGCAATGTCACGCTTCCCGTCGCGTGGATCAAAGGATCTGTGGTTTTCCCTCGAGGCTTTCCCTCGAGGCTTTCCCACAGGGCTGTCCCACGTGCCACCGTGGTGTGAGTCGATCCTCGGCGTGAAAGATGAGCCAGTGCAGGGCAAAGAGGTTCCTCTGGAATGGACTGAGACATCTGGGGGACTCTTGGAATGGTGGTACGACCATAGAGTTCCTCTCGCCTTTCCTGTTGAGAGTGCCTCCTCTTGAGTTGTGACGAGAACGCCGGGAATTCTTTCCCGTTGAAAGCAGGGAAAGGATCCCTCATCTCGAGCTACGAGGGGGAAACGGGGCTCCTCGGGATGTGGGCGGGACCATCGTGCTTCCTCTCGAGTGGACACGGGTATGTCGGTGAACTTCTTGAGTTGCAGCAAGGGTGTGAAAGACCCTTTCGAAGTTCCAGAGGTTAGGTGTCATTAGTCTCCAGACGCCTCATCGGAAATAGGCCTCATCTAGCCTGGAAGGGAGAACTTCCTGGATTTTCTCGAGGTGCGGCAGGTGTTCTCGAGTTACGACGGGTACCACAGGGACCCGCCCTGATGGCCTCAGGAGAGGACAGTCCCCATGCGAGTTGCTAGGGGGCCTCTCGGGATTCCTCTCCAGTCGATACCGGGGCCAAAAACCTTGTGTGGAGTCAGGGCCAGAACCGAGGATTCCTCTCAGGGGCTGACATGGATCTTTGGGTACTTCTAGAGTCTCCCCAGGGGAGTCAGGCCTCTTCTCGAGTGGGGGCATGCACGTGCGCTTTCCTTCCAGGCTGTAGCAGCAATGTCATGCTTCCCGTCCCGTGGATCAAATGATCTGTGGTTTTCCCTCGAGGCTTTCCCTCGAGGCTTTCCCACAGGGCTGTCCCATGTGCCACCGTGGTGTGAGTCGATCCTCGGAGTGAAAGATGAGCCAGTGCAGGGCAAAGAGGTTCCTCTGGAATGGACTGAGACATCTGGGGGACTCTTGGAATGGTGGTACGACCATGGAGTTCCTCTCGCCTTTCCTGTTGAGAGTGCCTCCTCTTGAGATGCGACGGGAACGCTGGGAATTCTTTCCCGTTGAAAGCAGGGAAAGGATCCCTCATCTCGAGCTACGAGGGGGAAACGGGGCTCCTCTGGATGTGGGCGGGACCATCGTGCTTCCTCTCGAGTGGAGACGGGTATGGCGGTGAACTTCTTGAGTTGCAGCAAGGGTGTGAAAGACCATTTCGAAGTTCCTGAGGTTACGTGTCAGTCTCCAGACGCCTCATCAGAAATAGACCTCATCTCGCCTGGAAGGGAGAACTTCCTGGATTTTCTCGAGGTGCGGCAGGTGTTCTCGAGTTACGACTGGTACCACAGGGACCCGACCTGATGGCCTCAGGAGAGGCCAGTCCCCATGCGTGTTGCTAGGGGGCCTCTCGGGATTCCTCTCCCGTCGATACTGGGGCCAAATACCTTGTGTGGAGTCAGGGCCGGAACCGAGGATTCCTCTCAGGGGCTGACATGGATCTTTGGGTACTTCTGGAGTCTCCCCAGGGGAGTCAGGCCTCGTCTCGAGTGGGGGCATGCTCGTGCGCTTTCCTTCCAGGCTATAGCAGCAATGTCACGCTTCCCGTCGCGTGGATCAAAGTATCTGTGGTTTTCCCTCTAGGCTTTCCCTCGAGGCTTTCCAGCAGGGCTGTCCCACGTGCCACCGTGGTGTGAGTCGATCCTCGGCGTGAAAGATGAGCCAGTGCAGGGCAAAGAGGTTCCTCTGGAATGGACTGAGACATTTGGGCGACTCTTGGAATGGTGGTACGACCATGGAGTTCCTCTCGCCTTTCCTGTTGAGAGTGCCTCCTCTTGAGATGCGACGGGAACGCCGGGAATTCTTTCCCGTTGAAAGCAGGGAAAGGATCCCTCATCTCGAGCTACGAGGGTGAAACGGGGCTCCTCTGGATGTGGGCGGGACCATCGTGCTTCCTCTCGAGTGGAGACGGGTATGGCGGTGAACTTCTTGAGTTGCAGCAAGGGTGTGAAAGACCCTTTCGAAGTTCCAGAGGTTAGGTGTCATTAGTCTCCAGACGCCTCATCGGAAATAGGCCTCATCTCGCCTGGAAGGGAGAACTTCCTGGATTTTCTCGAGTTGCGGCAGGTGTTCTCGAGTTATGACGGGGACCTCAGGGACACGCCCTGGTGGCCTCAGGAGAGGCCAGTCCCCATGCGAGTTGCTAGGGGGCCTCTCGGGATTCCTCTCCCGTCGATACCGGGGCCAAAAACCTTGTGTGGAGTCAGGGCCGGAACCGAGGATTCCTCTCAGGGGTGATATGGATCTTTGGGTACTTCTGGAGTCTCCCCAGGGGAGTCAGGCCTCGTCTCGAGTGGGGGCATGCACGTGCGCTTTCCTTCCAGGCTGTAGCAGCAATGTCACGCTTCCCGTCGCCTGCATCAAAGGATCTGTGGTTTTCCCTCGAGGCTTTCCCTCGAGGCTTTCCCGCAGGGCTGTCCCACGTTCCACCGTGGTGTGAGTCGATCCTCGGCGTGAAAGATGAGCCAGGGCAGGGCAAAGAGGTTCCTCTGGAATGGACTGAGACATCTGGGGGACTCTTGGAATGGTGGTACGACCATGGAGTTCCTCTCGCCTTTCCTGTTGAGAGTGCCTCCTCTTGAGATGCGACGGGAACGCCGGGAATTCTTTCCCGTTGAAAGCAGGGAAAGGATCCCTCATCTCGAGCTACGAGGGGGAAACGGAGCTCCTCTGGATGTGGGCGGGACCATCGTGCTTCCTCTCGAGTGGACACGGGTATGGCGGTGAACTTCTTGAGTTGCAGCAAGGGTGTGAAAGACCTTTTCGAAGTTCCAGAGGTTAGGTGTCATTAGTCTCCAGACGCCTCATCGGAAATAGGCCTCATCTCGCCTGGAAGGGAGAACTTCCTGGATTTTCTCGAGTTGCGGCAGGTGTTCTCGAGTTACGACGGGGACCTCAGGGACCCGCCCTGGTGGCCTCAGGAGAGGCCAGTCCCCATGCGATGTGCTAGGGGGCCTCTCGGGATTCCTCTCCCGTCGATACCGGGGCCAAAAACCTTGTGTGGTGTCAGGGCCGGAACCGAGGATTCCTCTCAGGGGCTGACATGGATCTTTGGGTACTTCTGGAGTCTCCCCAGGGGAGTCAGGCCTCGTCTCGAGTGGGGGCATGCACGTGCGCTTTCCTTCCCGGCTGTAGCAGCAATGTCACGCTTCCTGTCGCGTGGATCAAAGGATCTGTGGTTTTCCCTCGAGGCTTTCCCTCGAGGCTTTCCCACAGGGCTGTCCCACGTGCCACCGTGGTGTGAGTCGATCCTCGGCGTGAAAGATGAGCCAGTGTAGGGCAAACCGGTTCCTCTGGAATGGACTGAGACATCTGGGGGACTCCTGGAATGGTGGTACGACCATGGAGTTCCTCTCGCCTTTCCTGTTGAGAGTGCCTCCTCTTGAGATGCGACGGGAACGCCGGGAATTCTTTCCCGTCTAAAGCAGGGAAAGGTTCCCTCATCTCGAGCTACGAGGGGGAAACGGGGCTCCTCTGGATGTGGGCGGGACCATCGTGCTTCCTCTCGAGTGGAGACGGGTATGGCGGTGAACTTCTTGAGTTGCAGCAAGGGTGTGAAAGACCCTTTCGAATTTACAGAGGTTAGGTGTCATTAGTCTCCAGACGCCTCATCGGAAATAGGCCTCATCTCGCCTGAAAGGGAGAACTTCCTGGATTTTCTCGAGTTGCGGCAGGTGTTCTCGAGTTACGAAGGGGACCTCAGGGACCCGCCCTGGTGGCCTCAGGAGAGGCCAGTCCCCATGCAAGGTGCTAGGGGGCCTCTCGGGATTCCTCTCCCGTCGATACCGGGGCCAAAAACCTTGTGTGGAGTAAGGGCCGGAACCGAGGATCCCTCTCAGGGGCTGACATGGATCTTTGGGTACTTCTGGAGTCTCCCCAGGGGAGTCAGGCCTCGTCTCGAGTGGGGGCATGTACGTGCGCTTTCCTTCCAGGCTGTAGCAGCAATGTCACGCTTCCCGTGGCGTGGATCAAAGGATCTGTGGTTTTCCCTCGAGGCTTTCCCACAGTGCTGTCCCACGTGCCACCGTGGTGTGAGTCGATCCTCGGCGTGAAAGATGAGCCAGTGCAGGGCAAAGAGGTTCCTCTGGAATGGACTGAGACATCTGGGGGACTCTTGGAACGGTGGTACGACCATGGAGTTCCTCTCGCCTTTCCTGTTGAGAGTGCCTCCTCTTGAGATGCGACGGGAACGCCGGGAATTCTTTCCCGTTGAAAGCAGGGAAAGGATCCCTCATCTTGAGCTACGAGGGGGAAACGGGGCTCCTCTGGATGTGGGCGGGACCATCGTGCTTCCTCTCGAGTGGAGACGGGTATGGCGGTGAACTTCTTGAGTTGCAGCAAGGGTGTGAAAGACCCTTTCGAAGTTCGAGAGGTTAGGTGTCATTAGTCTCCAGACGCCTCATCGGAAATAGGCCTCATCTCGCCTGGAAGAGAGAACTTCCTGGATTTTCTCGAGTTGCGGCAGGTGTTCTCGAGTAACGACGGGGACCTCAGGGACCCGCCCTGGAGGCCTCAGGAGAGGCCAGTCCCCATGCGAGGTGCTAGGGGGCCTCTCGGGATTCCTCTCCCGTCGATACCGGGGCCAAAAACCTTGTGTGCAGTCAGGGCCGGAACCGAGGATTCCTCTCAGGGGCTGACATGGATCTTTGGGTACTTCTGGAGTCTCCCCAGGGGAGTCAGGCCTCGTCTCGAGTGGGGGCATGCACGTGCGCTTTCCTTCCAGGCTGTAGCAGCAATGTCACGCTTCCTGTCGCGTGGATCAAAGGATCTGTGGTTTTCCCTCGAGGCTTTCCCTCGAGGCTTTTCCACAGGGCTGTCCCACGTGCCACCGTGGTGTGAGTCGATCCTCGGCGTGAAAGATGAGCCAGTGCAGGGCAAAGAGGTTCCTCTGGAATGGACTGAGACATCTGGGGGACTCCTGGAATGGTGGTACGACCATGGAGTTCCTCTCGCCTTTCCTGTTGAGAGTGCCTCCTCTTGAGATGCGACGGGAACGCCGGGAATTCTTACCCGTCTAAAGCAGGGAAAGGTTCCCTCATCTCGAGATACGAGGGGGAAACGGGGCTCCTCTGGATGTGGGCGGGACCATCGTGCTTCCTCTCGAGTGGAGACGGGTATGGCGGTGAACTTCTTGAGTTGCAGCAAGGGTGTGAAAGACCCTTTCGAATTTCCAGAGGTTAGGTGTCATTAATCTCCAGACGCCTCATCGGAAATAGGCCTCATCTCGCCTGAAAGGGAGAACTTCCTGGATTTTCTCGAGTTGCGGCAGGTGTTCTCGAGTTACGACGGGGACCTCAGGGACCCGCCCTGGTGGCCTCAGGAGAGGCCAGTCCCCATGCGAGGTGCTAGGGGGCCTCTCGGGATTCCTCTCCCGTCGATACCGGGGCCAAAAACCTTGTGTGCAGTCAGGGCCGGAACCGAGGATTCCTCTCAGGGGCTGACATGGATCTTTGGGTACTTCTGGAGTCTCCCCAGGGGAGTCAGGCCTCGTCTCGAGTGGGGGCATGCACGTGCGCTTTCCTTCCAGGCTGTAGCAGCAATGTCACGCTTCCTGTCGCGTGGATCAAAGGATCTGTGGTTTTCCCTCGAGGCTTTCCCTCGAGGCTTTTCCGCAGGGCTGTCCCACGTTCCACCGTGGTGTGAGTCGATCCTCGGCGTGAAAGATGAGCCAGTGCAGGGCAAAGAGGTTCCTCTGGAATGGACTGAGACATCTGGGGGACTCTTGGAATGGTGGTACGACCATGGAGTTCCTCTCGCCTTTCCTGTTGAGAGTGCCTCCTCTTGAGATGCGACGGGAACGCCGGGAATTCTTTCCCGTTGAAAGCAGGGAAAGGATCCCTCATCTCGAGCTACGAGGGGGAAACGGGGCTCCTCTGGATGTGGGCGGGACCATCGTGCTTCCTCTCGAGTGGACACGGGTATGGCGGTGAACTTCTTGAGTTGCAGCAAGGGTGTGAAAGACCCTTTCGAAGTTCCAGAGGTTAGGTGTCATTAGTCTCCAGACGCCTCATCGGAAATAGGCCTCATCTCGCCTGGAAGGGAGAACTTCCTGGATTTTCTCGAGTTGCGGCAGGTGTTCTCGAGTTACGACGGGGACCTCAGGGACCCGCCCTGGTGGCCTCAGGAGAGGCCAGTCCCCATGCGATGTGCTAGGGGGCCTCTCGGGATTCCTCTCCCGTCGATACCGGGGCCAAAAACCTTGTGTGGTGTCAGGGCCGGAACCGAGGATTCCTCTCAGGGGCTGACATGGATCTTTGGGTACTTCTGGAGTCTCCCCAGGGGAGTCAGGCCTCGTCTCGAGTGGGGGCATGCACGTGCGCTTTCCTTCCAGGCTGTAGCAGCAATGTCACGCTTCCCGTCGCGTGGATCAAAGGATCTGTGGTTTTCCCTCGAGGCTTTCCCTCGAGGCTTTCCCACAGGGCTGTCCCACGTGCCACCGTGGTGTGAGTCGATCCTCGGCGTGAAAGATGAGCCAGTGTAGGGCAAAGCGGTTCCTCTGGAATGGACTGAGACATCTGGGGGACTCCTGGAATGGTGGTACGACCATGGAGTTCCTCTCGCCTTTCCTGTTGAGAGTGCCTCCTCTTGAGATGCGACGGGAACGCCGGGAATTCTTTCCCGTCTAAAGCAGGGAAAGGTTCCCTCATCTCGAGCTACGAGGGGGAAACGGGGCTCCTCTGGATGTGGGCGGGACCATCGTGCTTCCTCTCGAGTGGAGACGGGTATGGCGGTGAACTTCTTGAGTTGCAGCAAGGGTGTGAAAGACCCTTTCGAAGTTCCAGAGGTTAGGTGTCATTAGTCTCCAGACGCCTCATCGGAAATAGGCCTCATCTCGCCTGAAAGGGAGAACTTCCTGGATTTTCTCGAGTTGCGGCAGGTGTTCTCGAGTTACGAAGGGGACCTCAGGGACCCGCCCTGGTGGCCTCAGGAGAGGCCAGTCCCCATGCAAGGTGCTAGGGGGCCTCTCGGGATTCCTCTCCCGTCGATACCGGGGCCAAAAACCTTGTGTGGAGTAAGGGCCGGAACCGAGGATTCCTCTCAGGGGCTGACATGGATCTTTGGGTACTTCTGGAGTCTCCCCAGGGGAGTCAGGCCTCGTCTCGAGTGGGGGCATGCACGTGCGCTTTCCTTCCAGGCTGTAGCAGCAATGTCACGCTTCCCGTGGCGTGGATCAAAGGATCTGTGGTTTTCCCTCGAGGCTTTCCCACAGTGCTGTCCCACGTGCCACCGTGGTGTGAGTCGATCCTCGGCGTGAAAGATGAGCCAGTGCAGGGCAAAGAGGTTCCTCTGGAATGGACTGAGAAATCTGGGGGACTCTTGGAACGGTGGTACGACCATGGAGTTCCTCTCGCCTTTCCTGTTGAGAGTGCCTCCTCTTGAGATGCGACGGGAACGCCGGGAATTCTTTCCCGTTGAAAGCAGGGAAAGGATCCCTCATCTTGAGCTACGAGGGGGAAACGGGGCTCCTCTGGATGTGGGCAGGACCATCGTGCTTCCTCTCGAGTGGAGACGGGTATGGCGGTGAACTTCTTGAGTTGCAGCAAGGGTGTGAAAGACCCTTTCGAAGTTCGAGAGGTTAGGTGTCATTAGTCTCCAGACGCCTCATCGGAAATAGGCCTCATCTCGCCTGGAAGAGAGAACTTCCTGGATTTTCTCGAGTTGCGGCAGGTGTTCTCGAGTAACGACGGGGACCTCAGGGACCCGCCCTGGAGGCCTCAGGAGAGGCCAGTCCCCATGCGAGGTGCTAGGGGGCCTCTCGGGATTCCTCTCCCGTCGATACCGGGGCCAAAAACCTTGTGTGCAGTCAGGGCCGGAACCGAGGATTCCTCTCAGGGGCTGACATGGATCTTTGGGTACTTCTGGAGTCTCCCCAGGGGAGTCAGGCCTCGTCTCGAGTGGGGGCATGCACGTGCGCTTTCCTTCCAGGCTGTAGCAGCAATGTCACGCTTCCTGTCGCGTGGATCAAAGGATCTGTGGTTTTCCCTCGAGGCTTTCCCTCGAGGCTTTTCCACAGGGCTGTCCCACGTGCCACCGTGGTGTGAGTCGATCCTCGGCGTGAAAGATGAGCCAGTGCAGGGCAAAGAGGTTCCTCTGGAATGGACTGAGACATCTGGGGGACTCCTGGAATGGTGGTACGACCATGGAGTTCCTCTCGCCTTTCCTGTTGAGAGTGCCTCCTCTTGAGATGCGACGGGAACGCCGGGAATTCTTACCCGTCTAAAGCAGGGAAAGGTTCCCTCATCTCGAGATACGAGGGGGAAACGGGGCTCCTCTGGATGTGGGCGGGACCATCGTGCTTCCTCTCGAGTGGAGACGGGTATGGCGGTGAACTTCTTGAGTTGCAGCAAGGGTGTGAAAGACCCTTTCGAATTTCCAGAGGTTAGGTGTCATTAATCTCCAGACGCCTCATCGGAAATAGGCCTCATCTCGCCTGAAAGGGAGAACTTCCTGGATTTTCTCGAGTTGCGGCAGGTGTTCTCGAGTTACGACGGGGACCTCAGGGACCCGCCCTGGTGGCCTCAGGAGAGGCCAGTCCCCATGCGAGGTGCTAGGGGGCCTCTCGGGATTCCTCTCCCGTCGATACCGGGGCCAAAAACCTTGTGTGGAGTCAGGGCCGGAACCGAGGATTCCTCTCAGGGGCTGACATGGATCTTTGGGTACTTCTGGAGTCTCCCCAGGGTAGTTAGGCCTCTTCTCGAGTGGGGGCATGCACGTGCGCTTTCCTTCCCGGCTGTAGCAGCAATGTCACGCTTCCCGTCGCATGGATCAAAGGATCTGTGGTTTTCCCTCGAGGCTTTCCCACAGGGCTGTCCCACGTGCCACCGTGGTGTGAGTCGATCCTCGGCGTGAAAAATGAGCCAGTGCAGGGCAAAGAGGTTCCTCTGGAATGGACGGAGACATCTGGGGACTCTTGGAATGGTAGTACGACCATGGAGTTCCTCTCGCCTTTCCTGTTGAGAGTGCCTCCTCTTGAGATGCGACGGGAACGCCGGGAATTCTTCCCCGTTGAAAGCAGGGAAAGGATCCATCATCTCGAGCTCCGAGGGGGAAACGGGGCTCCTTTGGATGTGGGCGGGACCATCATGCTTCCTCTCGAGTGGAGACGGGTATGGCGGTGAACTTCTTGAGTTGCAGCAAGGGTGTGAAAGACCCTTTCGAAGTTCCAGAGGTTAGGTGTCATTAGTCTCCAGACGCCTCATCGGAAATAGGCCTCATCTCGCCTGGAAGGGAGAACTTCCTGGATTTTCTCGAGATGCGGCAGGTGTTCTCGAGTTACGACGGGTACCTCAGGGACCCGCCCTGGTGGCCTCAGGAGAGGCCAGTCCCCATGCGAGTTGCTAGGGGGCCTCTCGGGATTACTCTCCCGTCGATACCGGGGCCAAAAACTTTGTATGGAGTCACGGCCGGAACCGAGGATTCCTCTCAGGGGCTGACATGGATCTTTGGGTTCTTCTGGAGTCCCCCCAGGGGAGTCAGGCCTCGTCTCGAGTGGGGGCATGCACGTGCGCTTTCCTTCCAGGCTGTAGCAGCAATGTCACGCTTCCCGTCGCTTGGATCAAAGGATCTGTGGTTTTCCCTCGAGGCTTTCCCTCGAGGCTTTCCCACGGGGCTGTCCCACGTGCCACCGTGGTGTGAGTCGATCCTCGGCGTGAAAGATGAGCCAGTGCAGGGCAAAGAGGTTCCTCTGGAATGGACTGAGACATCTGGGGGACTCTTGGAATGGTGGTACGACCATGGAGTTCCTCTCGCCTTTCCTGTTGAGAGTGCCTCCTCTTGAGATGCGACGGGAACACCGGGAATTCTTTCCCGTTGAAAGCAGGAAAAGGATCCCTCATCTCGAGCTACGAGGGGGAAACGGGGCTCCTCTGGATGTGGGCGGGACCATCGTGCTTCCTCTCTAGTGGAGACGGGTATGGTGGTGAACTTCTTGAGTTGCAGCAAGGGTGTGAAAGACCCTTTCGAAGTTCCAGAGGTTAGGTGTCATTAGTCTCCAGACGCCTCATAGGAAATAGGCCTCATCTCGCCTGGAAGGGAGAACTTCCTGGATTTTCTCGAGTTGCGACAGGTGTTCTCGAGTTACGACGGGGACCTCAGGAACCCGCCCTGGTGGCCTCAGGAGAGGCCAGTCCCTATGCGAGGTGCTAGGGGGCCTCTCGGGATTCCTCTCCCGTCGATACCGGGGCCAAAAACCTTGTATGGAGTCAGGGCCGGAACCGAGGATTCCTCTCAGGGGCTGACATGGATCTTTGGGTACTTCTGGAGTCTCCCCAGGGGAGTCAGGCCTCGTCTCGAGTGGGGGCATGCACGTGCACTTTCCTTCCAGGCTGTAGCAGCAATGTCACGCTTCCCGTCGCGTGGATCAAAGGATCTGTGGATTTCCCTCGAGGCTTTCCCACAGGGCTGTCCCACGTGCCACCGTGGTGTGAGTCGATCCTCGGCGTGAAAGATGAGCCAGTGCAGGACAAAGAGGTTCCTCTGGAATGGACTGAGATATCTGGGGGACTCTTGGAATGGTGGTACGACCATGGAGTTCCTCTCGCCTTTCCTGTTGAGAGTGCCTCCTCTTGAGATGCGACGGGAACGCCGGGAACTCTTTCCCTTTGAAACCAGGGAAAGGATCCCTCATCTCGAGCTACGAGGGGAAAACGGGGCTCCTCTGGATGTGGGCGGGACCATCGTGCTTCCTCTCGAGTGGAGACGGGTATGGCGGTGAACTTCTTGAGTTGCAGCAAGGGTGTGAAAGACCCTTTCGAAGTTCCAGAGGTTAGGTGTCATTAGTCTCCAGACGCCTCATCAGAAATAGGCCTCATCTCGCCTGGAAGGGAGAACTTCCTGGATTTTCTCGAGTTGTGGCAGGTGTTCTCGAGTTACGACGGGGACCTCAGGGACCCGCCCTGGTGGCCTCAGGAGAGGCCAGCCCCTATGCGAGTTGCTAGGGGGCCTCTCGGGATTCCTCTCCCGTCGATACCGGGGCCAAAAACCTTGTGTGGAGTCAGGGCCGGAACCGAGGATTCCTCTCATGGGCTGACATGGATCTTTGGGTACGTCTGGAGACTCCCCAGTGGAGTCAGGCCTCGTCTCGAGTGGGGGCATGCACGTGCGCTTTCCTTCCAGGCTGTAGCAGCAATGTCACGCTTCCCGTCGCGTGGATCATAGGATCTGTGGTTTTCCCTCGAGGCTTTCCCACAGGGCTGTCCCACGTGCCACCGTGGTGTGAGTCGATCCTCGGCGTGAAAGATGAGCCAGTGCAGGGCAAAGAGCTTCCTCTGGAATGGACTGAGACATCTGGGGGACTCTTGGAATGGTGGTACGACCATGGAGTTCCTCTCGCCTTTCCTGTTGAGAGTGCCTCCTCTTGAGATGCGACGGGAACGCCGGGAATTCTTTCCCGTTGAAAGCAGGCAAAGGATCCCTCATCTCGAGCTACGAGGGGGAAACCGGGCTCCTCTGGATGTGGGCGGGACCATCCTGCTTCCTCTCGAGTGGAGACGGGTATGGAAGTGAACTTCTTGAGTTGCAGCAAGGGTGTGAAAGACCCTTTCGAAGTTCCAGAGGTTAGGTGTCATTAGTCTCCAGACGCCTCATCGGAAATAGGCCTCATCTCGCCTGCAAGGGAGAACTTCCTGGATTTTCTCGACATGCGGCAGGTGTTCTCGAGTTACGACGGGGACCTCAGGGACCCGCCCTGGTGGCCTCAGGAGAGGCCAGTCCACATGCGAGTTTCTAGGGGGCCTCGCGGGATTCCTCTCCCGTCGATACCGGGGCCAAAAACCTTGTGTGGAGTCAGGGCCGGAAACGAGGATTCCTCTCAGGGGCTGACATGGATCTTTGGGTACTTCTGGAGTCTCCGCAGGGGATTCAGGCCTCGTCTCGAGTGGGGGCATGCACGTGCGTTTTCTTTCCAGGCTGTAGCAGCAATGTCACGCTTCCCGTCGCGTGGATCAAAGGATCTGTGGTTTTCCCTCGAGGCTTTCCCACAGGGCTGTCCCACGTTCCACCGTGGTGTGAGTCGATCCTCGGCGTGAAAGATGAGCCAGTGCAGGGCACAGAGGTTCCTCTGGAATGGACTGAGACATCTGGGGGACTCTTGGAATGGTGGTACGACCATGGAGTTCCTCTCGCCTTTCCTGTTGAGAGTGCCTCCTCTTGAGATGCGACGGGAACGCCGGGAATTCTTTCCCGTTGAAAGCAGGGAAAGGATCCCTCATCTCGAGCTACGAGGGGGAAACGGGGCTCCTCTGGATGTGGGCGGGACCATCGTGCTTCCTCTCGAGTGGAGACGGGTATGGCGGTGAACTTCTTGAGTTGCAGCAAGGGTGTGAAAGACCCTTTTGAAGTTCCAGAGGTTAGGTGTCATTAGTCTCCAGACGCCTCATCGGAAATAGGCCTCATCTCGCCTGGAAGGGAGAACTTCCTGGATTTTCTCGAGTTGCGGCAGGTGTTCTCGAGTTACGACGGGGACCTCAGGGACCCGCCCTGGTGGCCTCAGGAGAGGCCAGTCCCTAAGCGAGTTGCTAGGGGGCCTCTCGGGATTCCTCTCCCGTTGATACCGGGGCCAAAAACCTTGTGTGGAGTCAGGGCCGGAACCGAGGATTCCTCTCAGGGGCTGACATGGATCTTTGGGTACTTCTGGAGTCTCCCCAGGGGAGTCAGGCCTCGTCTCGAGTGGGGGCATGCACGTGCGCTTTCCTTCCAGGCTGTAGCAGCAATGTCACGCTTCCCGTCGCGTGGATCAAAGGATCTGTGGTTTTCCCTCGAGGCTTTCCCTCGAGGCTTTCCCACAGGGCTGTCCCACGTGCCACCGTGGTGTGAGTCGATCCTCGGCATGAAAGATGAGCCAGTGCAGGGCAAAGAGGTTCCTCTGGAATGGACTGAGACATCTGGGGGACTCTTGGAATGGTGGTACGACCATGGAGTTCCTCTCGCCTTTCCTGTTGAGAGTGCCTCCTCTTGAGATGCGACGGGAACGCCGGGAATTCTTTCCCGTTGAAAGCAGGGAGAGGATCCCTCATCTCGAGCTACGAGGGGGAAACGGGGCTCCTCTGGATGTGGGCGGGACCATCGTGCTTCCTCTCTAGTGGAGATGGGTATTGCCGGGGTCCAGCCCCGGTGGATCCAGGGAATTCGAAGGGTGGACGGCGTTGGCGTGGAAAGACTTGTTTATTTATTAATATAAGATTAGATTAAGAAACTGTAGTGCAGTAGGAAGATTAAGTGGAGAAAGAGGGCTGAATAGCTTGGTTTACGCGGAAGACCAATAAAATTCCAGACAAGGAATTTGCACCATCTACGTTGGGCCACCGGTGCCCGCTTGAATATCTAAGGGTGCCTTGCCTTAAGCTCCCTTTCTCGCGGATCTTAATAACCAGGGCAAATAAGTAGACCTGGCGAGCCTCCGCGCCCCAGATGGAAATTCAGCCTGAAATTAAAGTAAAGAGCAGAGGGAAGAAAAGGGAGAGAAAAAGAGAGAGAGAGAGAGACACGGGGGGAGCCAGATTCCCAAGAAACCAGGCCGAGACTAGTCCAAGAAACTGGTCTGAGAATCTGGTCCCGTCCTTTATTGTTCAGAAGGCCTTTTATACTTTTGATAAAACATGGAGATCAATGGGTAACACAAAGTTATGCAGCGTTAGCAGTCCAGACTCTTATCAAAACCAGGCTTTTCTCTCTGCATACCTAATTGTATACACAAGTCTTAGGTAATTTACATCATCTTCCAACCAAAAGGGCCAATTAACATTTTACAGCCTTTTTTCTGATAAGCGTTTGTCAACCACAAGACTTATTTGTGTTGATCTTCCCAAGGTCTGGTGCCACTCTCGGAAAGCACTAAAGAAAGTTACATTCTTAGACAGCAAGGATACAGCAACTTATAACAAGTAGAGGGAGTGCAGTGATTTATAGCAAAAGAGAAGCAATTAACTCAAAAGTCTAGTGTTGCTAACATCAAAACTACTATGTATCTTTTTCTACATCCTGCTTACATTAACATCCTTCCAGGTGCCTAAAAGATAAAGAATAAGGAGGTCTGGCAGCAATCCTTGAGTCAACAGTGAAAACCCTCTACCAATATAATTTTTAACTCTTTAGAAAAGGCTCTGTATCTTTAAGATGCTTTTAAGCTTTGTGCCTCCCGCGGTTGGGGGGCTGTAAGCAATTCACAAGCTGTAAGCTTTGTGCCTCTCGCGGTTGGGGGGCTGTAAGCAATTCACAAGCTGTAAGAGGTCTGGGGAACCTGTTAGGCAGACTAGAGAGCTATCAGAGGGGTTTAACTGAAACATCCCTTTCAAATGCAGAAGACTAAAACCCTGAATTGACTTTTTTCCAGAGAATATCAGAAAAGTGGAAAAGCAGAGCACAAAAGCCGGCAGATTTTTGCTGGGGTACATGCTTAGGAATATCCAGAGGGGTCCCTGAAGTCTGAGCACGCCTTGCGTATGTCAGCTTCCTTCCTCATGACCTTGTCACGGGCGGGATTCCTCACACTGGCTTCCGGCAACTCCCCCTTCTTTATTAGTTTTTTAAAAAAATTAGGTGCAGTTCAGTCGCGAGATTCCGAATGCTCTGCCGAAGAGTCCTGACAACACAAGGAAGCACGATTACAAGGAGCAGGATTATGGCACCCACAGCAGCATAGCTAGAGACAGTAGTCAGAAGAGTTTTTCCAGAAATGAAGTCAGAGAAGGTGTGGAAAAAGTCATTGGCTTCTCCTGCGGCGGTAAAATCTAATCGGGAGTGTTCCAAGGTCTGAATCTGATTATGAAGTTTCCCTAAATCTAAACTAATATCTGAGCTGTTCCAGACACCTAAAATATGATTTTTGACCCTCTCCCATTTAAAATCTGTCTCATTTACTTTCAGGGATGTAACACATATCCACCGGTAATCGGCATGACATGAAAGAGCCAATTTCATTTTCAGACTCTGTAATTCATTCCCAATATGCATTACTGCTTCTTCTAAGGCATCAATCCTTATTTCTAGCTTCCTATCTATAATTTCCTGGGTTGCCAGCGTTAGAGAAACATTTTTGGATACGGTGTCAACATATTGGGCAGTATACACTTGTTGAGACAATGATAATGCCGCCACAGTAACAGAAGTAATTGCGGTTATCAAAGCTGATATTCCCAAAACAAGTAAGCCCACAAACCGTCGTGTTCGCATTAAATCTTGTAGCTGTTGCAGTACAGCTAGGCCATGGTTATCATACCAATACGTGGCTACAGTTACAGGTACCATGAGATAGGGCGGACGTTTTAAAACCATGAAAGAGCAAACTTTATATTGAGGAGTTAAACAGGATGAAAGCATACATTGTTCACAAGACACTACATGGGGTCCACCTGTATAATTCAATTGTATGTTAAGTCTTTCAGAATCATTAGTGAAAAGAAAAACATAAGGAGAGGGTAGACAAGCTAAAATAGAGTAAATAGAGGTATTTTTTGGTCGGATTAAAATAATAGGGGCGGTAGCCGCAAGGGCTCTCCAAATTTCTGGCTGCCAAAAGGTTTTACCTCTAGTTATATAAGACAGCATAGGGGGAACAAATTGGTTATGATGCCGTCTGGTGGCAACTAACGGCCAAGAAATTGAATATTCTTTCCAATTATCCAATCTATTGATAAAGTCATCGTCAGACTCAGGGTCTTGACCTGGATTTGGGTTGCTCCAGTCCTGAATCGCACAATTTCTTCCTCCCGGCATATTGTAATCTACTCTTGAATTATAAATACAAGATTTCCAAATCGGATATCCTGAATGATCATCTATAGTTTTCCAAATAACATCTGAGGGAGCAACATCATCACAATTTGGATATTCTGATGGAGTTTTGAGAGACAAAGACTTATAGGGGCCAAGGACCCCAGGCATACGGGCTCGTAATATCCAAGCAGACCGATCCCCTATAGATGCAAATTTAGAGGTTGGGGAATCTGTCATAACTGCTTTTGTGGAGGCTCCAATGCATCCTGTCTTGGTAAAGAAGTCTCCTGTAAGGCCAGGAGGAAAATTAAAGCAGACAGGAAAATCATCTGCTAGTCCTTTAAAGGTATAATTGAAATTAATAGGGTATTGGTCTTTTGTATAGGAAGTATAAGATCCTCCCAAAAGGCGAGGCTGGTCTGTACTAACTCGTATGGGGTCACTGTTCCAAGTAACAACTTGGAAAGTTGGAGGATCCGGGAGAAACGCCCAATATTTGGTTGGAATGGGAGCAGCGCTTACCTGGCAAGAGAGCAAGGCAAGCATGGCAATAAACACCTTTTCAGGAGAGACTGACGATCCCTGTAGGGTAGCTATCCCCTGTGCCTGGCGACAGAGAGCTTTAATCTGTCCCCAGGTGGGCAAGGAGGCTTGTTGGGTTGACTGAGCTGGGCGTCCTAATGGATTCCTGCGAGGCAAAAAATCAGGGGGTGCAATATCCTGTATCTGAAGTCGTGACATCTGTCCAGTGGGTGGCTCCGATCCGCGCCTATCCGGGATCTCCAATGTCAGCTGTCCTGGGGTCAGCGGCGTTTCCCGTGCTGGCGGAGGGAGCGGGGGAAGAGGGAGTTTCTTCCTTTTTAGAGATCGCGGTGGCGGGGGATTCTGGTATCCGGGGAGCTGAGACATGGCGAATTAGTCTGTCTGGAACCCAAATCGGAGCGTCCGCGTCCTGTGGAAAAACACAAGCATACCCTCGCCCATTGGTTAATAAGGGGTCAGGACCTTTCCATTGTCCGGAAAGAAGGTCCCTCCATTTTACTAATGGTTTTGCATTCAATTGCTCTGGGCACCAATGGCGAAGCATTGCAGTGTTTCCGGATGAATCAGCATTTAAGTTATTTATTACGAAAAGAGCATGTTGCAAAATCTGATGGGGGGAACTATATTTAAATTCCCCTTCTTTTAGTTTTTGAATATGGATTTTCAGTGTTTGATGTGCTCTTTCCACAATGGCTTGTCCTTGTGGGTTATAAGGGATGCCGGTGTTATGTTTAATTTGAAATCTTGTACAGAATTGCTGAAAAGATTTAGAAGTGTAAGCAGGAGCATTATCAGTTTTTAAAGCTTTTGGCAAGCCCAGATAGGAAAAGCATGTAAAAAGATGTTGTATTACATCTTTAACTGCTTCCCCTGTACGAGCAGTGGCAATAATAACATGAGAGAAGGTATCTACAGTTACATGAACAAAAGACAGTTTTCCAAATGAAGAGACATGGGTTACATCCATTTGCCAGAGTGCATTAGGTTTGAGACCGCGAGGGTTAACTCCCAGAGGCAAAGCATTCACGGTAGTAGGACAATGTGAACAAGAACGAACAATCTCTCGGGCAGATTCTCGAGGAATTTGAAACTGGTATCGTAAGGCAGTGGCATTTTGGTGATGAAGTGAGTGAGAAGCTCGAGCTTCTTCAAAAACAGAAGCCACTGAAATCCTGGTTAACGAATCTGCCAATTCATTGAGAGCATTTAAAGGGCCAGGCAGGCCGGAATGAGCCCGAATGTGGCCGATAAAGAACGCCCGATTTCTTTTCCATATTTGCTGCTGCAGTTTAGTTAACAAATGGAAGATAGCAGTTTTGTTTTCAGGCAAAACTGCAGTCTCAATGTGTGGAAACAGCCTGACCACATACTGAGAGTCAGAATAAAGGTTAAATTCTTTCTCCGCAAACATAACAAAGGCCTCAATAACAGCTGTGATTTCAGCCCTTTGAGCTGAAGTTTCTTGTGTTTCCAAAAGTTTTTGATGATCTCTTGTGACTATAGAGGCTCTACCGTTAGCCGATCCATCAGTAAAGACTACCTGAGCATCTGAAATAGGGAACTGTTTACACCGGACAGGAAAAATAACTGGATGGTTAGACATAAAATTTAGTAAAACATGCGAGGGTAAATGATGCAAAATTTGACCACAGTAATTCCCTATGGCAATCTGCCAGTCTTCATCAAACATTAAAAGAGCATCAAGCTGCTCCTTATTATATGGAATTACAATCTCTGATGGCTCTTTACCAGACAATTCAATGCTCCGCTTCCTTCCTTTTAGCATTAATGTGGCAATTAAACCAGGATAAGAAGCCACGACTTTTTTAGCTTGGGTAGGAAGATGGATCCATTCTAAAGGGCCGCGTTGCCACAGAACTCCCGTAGGCGCCGTTGGAGTAGCTAGGCAAAGGAACTGCCACGTCATCGTCAAATCAATTCTTTTTACATAGCTATTTGATAAGGCTGCTTCTACTTTGCCTAGGGCTTCTTGAGCCTCAGCTGTTAATTGTCTTTTTGAGGTTGGATCAGGATCCCCGCGTAAAGTGTTAAAAAGAGGTTTTAATTCGGCAGTGGTTAATTTTAAATATGGTCTAATCCAATTAATATCACCTAAGAGTTTTTGATAATCATTTAAAGTAATAAGATGGTCTTTTCTCAATTGCAGCGGGGTATGAGTCACCGTTTCCGAATTTATGACTCTTCCTAAGTAAGTTATGGGCGGATTGATTTGAATTTTTTCTGGGGCAATTTTTAGGCCTCTGTCTGTCAATGCCTGGGTCAGGTCCTGGAGCACAGTCTGCAGGTGAACTCTATCAGGATGAGCTATTAAAATATCATCCATATAGTGAATCATATACACGTGTTCATATTTAGCCCTAGTATCTTCTAGAGCGGCATTAACAAATTTTTGGCATAAAGTAGGGCTATTTTTCATTCCCTGAGGCAGAACCTTCCACTGAAACCGTAAATAAGGCTGTTTAAGATTTTCTGATGGCAGACTAAAGGCAAATCGCTTTTTATCCTCAGGATTTAAGGGAATAGTGAAAAAACAATCTTGTAAATCAATAACAATTATATTATATCCCTCTGGAACGGCTACTGGGGAAGGGAGCCCAGGCTGTAAGGCCCCCATGTCCTCCATGGTGGCATTAATAGCTCTCAAATCCTGTAAAAGTCGCCATTTACCAGATTTTTTCTTAATGACAAAAATAGGAGTGTTCCAGGGG
The DNA here is from genome assembly GCF_032405125.1 of Capricornis sumatraensis. NCBI lineage: Eukaryota > Metazoa > Chordata > Mammalia > Artiodactyla > Bovidae > Capricornis > Capricornis sumatraensis. Next base: position 8,363,913 of record NW_027184612.1, read on the forward strand.
CTATTGGAGGGCTCAATATGTCCCAATTCTAATTGTTCAAAGATTAATGCTTTAGCTGCCAATAATTTTTCCTTATGCAGAGGCCACTGTTCTACCCACACCGGATCTTGAGATTTCCATGTGATGGGGTCGGCAGCAAAAACAATGGCCTCAATTATAAATTTGGATATCCCAATCCAGCACGTAGCTTGCGAGGAGTTGGGCAAATTGGCTCAATTATTCCTGTCTGTTGTTTACCCAATCCTTTTGATGGATCATAGCCCATCTGCAACATCTGAGAGGTCACTTTATCATCAGGGCTAAAAAGTAACACTCCCATTTGAGATAGCACGTCCCTCCCCCACAGGGTAAGGGGGAGCGAAGGAACGACATAAGGTTGGAAAGTTCCACGGGTATCCTCAAATTGCCAATCTAAAATTTTTGCACTTTTGGCTATTGTGGGGGCTCTTCCTATCCCCACCAAGTTATTTTCAGTAGTATGTGTGGGCCAGGAGCTGGGCCAGTCTTTTCCTGAAATGCAAGAAACATCTGCTCCTGTGTCTAATAACCCCACAATAGACTTGCCATTAATCAGGATAGTCTTCATAGGACGTTTCTGAGTAATTTCTGTTATCCAAAAAACCATATCACTAGACCCAAATCCTTTATCCTGCCTTTCATTTTGAGTAGCTGTGCGCCCAATTGCAGTGTGGTAAGGCAAAAGCAAAAGTTGGGCTATTCTTTGTCCCTGATGTATTTGGAAAGTTTTAGTTGGGGGTGAAATCATTATCTGGATTTCTCCTGTATAATCTGAGTCAATTACTCCAGGGATGATTGTGAGACCTTGCATAGCTAAGGAACTTCTGCCTAGTATAATTCCTACTAAACCTGTTGGTAATGGGCCTTTAACTCCTGTAGGTATTTTTACAGTGGGGCTATCTGGTGTTAATATTGCTGAGGTGGTGGAACTGAGGTCCAGTCCTGCGCTGCCTGGGGTTGCTCTGATGAGTTCTGCGATGGGACGAAGGGAATGAATGGGTTCAGTGAGGCTGCCCCAATTGTTGTCGGGGCCTGAGGCTGGCCCCTCAATCCGTTTCCCGACTGCTGGTCGGGGCCCAAAAAGGCTCCATTTCTATGGAATTGTGACCTACATTCTTTTGCCCAGTGATATCCTTTTTGACAACGAGGGCAGAGAGATCTAGGGAGATTAGTAGGCACAGCCGGGGAGGGAGAATTCGGCAGAGAAGAACCGGCTGCTTTTTGGGGACAAGCTCGCATAAGGTGCCCTTCCCGTCCGCAAGAGAAGCAGGCCTTGGATAAACCAATATTCTGGCCTGGACTACTGGAATGACTCTTTGACGGGTTATTTCTATTTGTAAAAAAGGACTGTACTGCCTGCTGGTAAGAATTTCCCTTTATGGCTGCAGCTATGGCAACGCCCTGCATCATCGCTGGTCCTACATCTGCACATTGCCTGATATAATCTATTATTTCCCCAGTTTTTTTAATAGGACGTAAAATGGCCTGGCAGGTAGAATTAGCATTTTCAAATGCCAGTTGTTTTATCAATATACTAGCTGCCTCAGTGTTGGAAATTACTCTGTTGACTGCCTCTGCAAGTCTTGATATAAAGTCTTCATATGGCTCTTCTGGTTTTTGTTTAACATTTGAGAAGGAAGAGGTAGATTCTTTCCCTTCAGGCAACAAACGCCAAGCCCCAAGGGCGCAGGCGGTTACTTGATCTAAAGTGGTTTTATCTAATCCCATTTGATCTCTAAGTGTTCCAAAATCATTAGTCCCTGCCAACATATTTTTTATAATATATCTTGGGCCATATTTTTGGTTAGCATCAGCCTGTTTTTGGGCTAGATCTTCATATTCAGTTCTCCAAAGTACATATTGACCTCCAGACAGACAAGCTTTAGCGACTGTCTTCCAGTCATGGGGTGTCATCCATCTGCCCGCTAAAGCTTCCACCAATGATACAGTGTACGGGGCTTTAGGCCCATACAAAGCACAAGCCTGTTTGAGTTCTTTAATCATTTTCATTGGAATGGGTTCCCAGTGGGGGGCTGTTCTCCCACCACTTCCACCAAATATTATGGGGAAACAAGCCTCAAGGTGGGGATCAAGTTCATCATCTGGGCTAGAGAAAACTCTTCTTCGGGGAGCTTCTAGTGGAGGCCCCTCACCCTTATAGGGAGGGGGGGGCAAGGGGTGTCCTATGTCACTTTCTTCGTACTTTGGGAATTTTTTATCCGTTCTGTGTTTAGGTCTTACGGATGTTTTATCTGGGGAATCTGGCCTTAAACTCTCAGGTGCATATAATCTGATGGGGGACATTTGTCTTGAGCCTCTGGAAGCAGAAGGCTTAATTAAGGAAATTTCTCTTGAATTTGTGGAAGCAGGTGGTCTGGTTGGGGAAGTTTTTATTAAGCTCTTTGGAGCAGATAATCTAATTGGAGAAGTTTCTCTTAAACTCCTTGGAGCATCTTTATTTAATAAAGACCAGTCCTCATCAGAATGATCTTGACTTACTTCCTCTTCCAAATCTTCCTCATCTGAAAGCTGCTCTTTTTTGTCATCTCTATCTATTACCTTTTCTTGGGCAGTCATTGCAGCTATCATTTGACTCAACTGCCGATAGTTAGGTGTAGCCTCCTTTTCATCACTCTCCTCTTCGATAGATACCTTTTTCTCTGCACTTTCCTCTTTAAGATGTACCTTTTCAGATTCAGGGGCAGGGTCTAGAGCGTCCCTAATTATATTCCATAAGGAAAAGGCGTCAGTAGGCACCTTTTGTGAGCCATGTTCAGCATGGTAAGTTTTTAGTTGTTTTCCTACTCTCTCCCAGGTGTCTAAGTTAACAGTGCCTTCTTCTGGAAACCAGGGACACTGTTCTTGTACAAAGGAAAAAAATGAATGAATATTGGATTTTTTAACTTTAATTCCTCGTTTAGTTAGTAACTGCAAGATTACTCCTGTAAAAAGCTGTCTTTCTTTTGATTCACTGTTACCCATGTCAGAAAATTAAGTCTTATAGAAAAGTCTACCTCAACAAAAAGGTTTTACCTTTGGCGAGGGGGGTTTTGTTTTCAACCCTAAGATAGCAGGTTTCTTTTCAACCTCTAGAGCACCAGGTTTCTCTTAAACCCTTGAACACTTCCCACTCCTCCTCACCCTGTCTATCCTACAGGGGGGTCCGCGGCACCCTGAGTGGGGTCCTAGCCGTCCCGAACACTCAACACTGGGGGAGTACCCGAAAGTACTCCGGGGGGAGTGATTAAGTCACTCCGGGGGGGAGCAACAGAGAGTGCTCCGGGGGGAGCAACAGAGAGTGCTCCGGGGGGAGCTACAGAGAGTGCTCCGGGGGGAGCTTTTGCTCCGAGGAACCTACCTTCGAATAGCCTGTTCCGGGCGCCACTTGCCGGGGTCCAGCCCCGGTGGATCCAGGGAATTCGAAGGGTGGACGGCGTTGGCGTGGAAAGACTTGTTTATTTATTAATATAAGATTAGATTAAGAAACTGTAGTGCAGTAGGAAGATTAAGTGGAGAAAGAGGGCTGAATAGCTTGGTTTACGCGGAAGACCAATAAAATTCCAGACAAGGAATTTGCACCATCTACGTTGGGCCACCGGTGCCCGCTTGAATATCTAAGGGTGCCTCGCCTTAAGCTCCCTTTCTCGCGGATCTTAATAACCAGGGCAAATAAGTAGACCTGGCGAGCCTCCGCGCCCCAGATGGAAATTCAGCCTGAAATTAAAGTAAAGAGCAGAGGGAAGAAAAGGGAGAGAAAAAGAGAGAGAGAGAGAGACACGGGGGGAGCCAGATTCCCAAGAAACCAGGCCGAGACTAGTCCGAGAAACTGGTCTGAGAATCTGGTCCCGTCCTTTATTGTTCAGAAGGCCTTTTATACTTTTGATAAAACATGGAGATCAATGGGTAACACAAAGTTATGCAGCGTTAGCAGTCCAGACTCTTATCAAAACCAGGCTTTTCTCTCTGCATACCTAATTGTATACACAAGTCTTAGGTAATTTACATCATCTTCCAACCAAAAGGGCCAATTAACATTTTACAGCCTTTTTTCTGATAAGGGTTTGTCAACCACAAGACTTATTTGTGTTGATCTTCCCAAGGTCTGGTGCCACTCTCGGAAAGCACTAAAGAAAGTTACATTCTTAGACAGCAAGGATACAGCAACTTATAACAAGTAGAGGGAGTGCAGTGATTTATAGCAAAAGAGAAGCAATTAACTCAAAAGTCTAGTGTTGCTAACATCAAAACTACTATGTATCTTTTTCTACATCCTGCTTACATTAACATCCTTCCAGGTGCCTAAAAGATAAAGAATAAGGAGGTCTGGCAGCAATCCTTGAGTCAACAGTGAAAACCCTCTACCAATATAATTTTTAACTCTTTAGAAAAGGCTCTGTATCTTTAAGATGCTTTTAAGCTTTGTGCCTCCCGCGGTTGGGGGGCTGTAAGCAATTCACAAGCTGTAAGCTTTGTGCCTCTCGCGGTTGGGGGGCTGTAAGCAATTCACAAGCTGTAAGAGGTCTGGGGAACCTGTTAGGCAGACTAGAGAGCTATCAGAGGGGTTTAACTGAAACATCCCTTTCAAATGCAGAAGACTAAAACCCTGAATTGACTTTTTTCCAGAGACTATCAGAAAAGTGGAAAAGCAGAGCACAAAAGCCAGCAGATTTTTGCTGGGGTACATGCTTAGGAATATCCAGAGGGGTCCCTGAAGTCTGAGCACGCCTTGCGTATGTCAGCTTCCTTCCTCATGACCTTGTCACGGGCGGGATTCCTCACACTGGCTTCCGGCAGGGTATGGTGGTGAACTTCTTGAGTTGCAGCAAGGCTGTGAAAGACCCTTTCGAAGTTCCAGAGGTAAGGTGTCATTAGTCTCCAGACGCCTCATCGGAAATAGGCCTCATCTCGCCTGGAAGGGAGAACTTCCTGGATTTTCTCGAGTTGCGGCAGGTGTTCTCGAGTTACGACGGGGACCTCAGGGACCCGCCCTGGTGGCCTCAGGAGAGGCCAGTCCCTATGCGAGTTGCTAGGGGGCCTCTCGGGATTCCTCTCCCGTCGATACCGGGGCCAAAAACCTTGTGTGGAGTCAGGGCCGGAACCGAGGATTCCTCTCAGGGGCTGACATGGATCTTTGGGTACTTCTGGAGTCTCCCCAGGGGAGTCAGGCCTCGTCTCGAGTGGGGGCATGCACGTGCACTTTCCTTCCAGGCTGTAGCAGCAATGTCACGCTACCTGTCGCGTGGATCAAATGATCTGTGGTTTTCCCTCGAGGCTTTCCCACAGGGCTGTCCCACGTGCCACCGTGGTGTGAGTCGATCCTCGGCGTGAAAGATGAGCCAGTGCAGGGCAAAGAGGTTCCTCTGGAATGGACTGAGACATCTGGGGGACTCTTGGAATGGTGGTACGACCATGGAGTTCCTCTCGCCTTTCCTGTTGAGAGTGCCTCCTCTTGAGATGCGACGGGAACGCCGGGAATATTTTCCCGTTGAAAGCAGGGAAAGGATCCCTCATCTCGAGCTACGAGGGGGAAACGGGGCTCCTCTGGATGTGGGCGGGACAATCGTGCTTTCTCTCGAGTGGAGACGGGTATGGCGGTGAACTTCTTGAGTTGCAGCAAGGGTGTGAAAGACCCTTTCGAAGTTCCAGAGGTTAGGTGTCATTAGTCTCCAGACGCCTCATCGGAAATAGGCCTCATCTCGCCTGGAAGGGAGAACTTCCTTGATTTTCTCGAGTTGCGGCAGGTGTTCTCGAGTTACGACGGGGACCTCAGGGACCCGCCCTGTTGGCCTCAGGAGAGGCCAGTCCCTATGCGTGTTGCTAGGGGGCCCCTCGGGATTCCTCTCCCGTCGATACCGGGGCCAAAAACCTTGTGTGGAGACAGGGATGGAACCGAGGATTCCTCTCAGGGACTGATATGGATCTTTGGGTACTTCTGGAGTCTCGCCAGGGGAGACAGGCCTCGTCTCGTGTGGGGGCATGCACGTGCACTTTCCTTCCAGGCTGTAGCAGCAATGTCACGCTTCACGTCGCGTGGATCAAAGGATCTGCGGTTTTCCCTCGAGGCTTTCCCTCGAGGCTTTCCCACAGGGCTGTCCCACGTGACACCGTGGTGTGAGTCGATTCTCGGCGTGAAAAATGAGCCAGTGCAGGGCAAAGAGGTTTCTCTGGAATGGACTGAGACATCTGGGGGACTCTTGGAATGGTGGTACGACCATGGAGTTCCTCTCGCCTTTCCTGTTGAGAGTGCCTCCTCTTGAGATGCGACGGGAACGCCGGGAATTCTTTCCCGTTGAAAGGAGGGAAAGGATCCCTCATCTCGAGCTACGAGGGGGAAACGGGGCTCCTCTGGATGTGGGCGGGACCATCGTGCTTCCTCTCGAGTGGAGACGGGTATGGCGGTGAACTTCTTGAGTTGCAGCAAGGGTGTGAAAGACCCTTTCGAAGTTCCAGAGGTTAGGTGTCATTAGTCTCCAGACGCCTCATCGGAAATAGGCCTCATCTCGCCTGGAAGGGAGAACTTCCTGGATTTTCTCGAGTTGCGGCAGGTGTTCTCGAGTTACGACGGGGATCTCAGGGACCCGCCCTGGTGGCCTCAAGAACAGCCAGTCCCCATGCGAGTTGCTAGGGGGCCTCTCGGGATTACTCTCCCGTCGATACCGGGGCCAAAAACCTTGTGTGGAGTCAGGGCCGGAACCGAGGATTCCTCTCAGGGGCTGACATGGATCTTTGGGTACTTCTGGAGTCTCCCCAGGGGAGTCAGGCCTCGTCTCGAGTGGGGGCATGCACGTGTGCTTTCCTTCCAGGCTGTAGCAGCAATGTCACGCTTCCCGTCGCGTGGATCAAAGGATCTGTGGTTTTCCCTCGAGACTTTCCCTCGAGGCTTTCCCACAGGGCTGTCCCACGTGCCACCGTGGTGTGAGTCGATCCTCGGCATGAAAGATGAGCCAGTGCAGGGCAAAGAGGTTCCTCTGGAATGGACTCAGACATCTGGGGGACTCTTGGAATGGTGGTACGACCATGGAGTTCCTCTCGCCTTTCCTGTTGAGAGTGCCTCCTCTTGAGATGCGACGGTAATGCCGGGAATTCTTTCCCGTTGAAAGCAGGGAAAGGATCCCTCATCTCGAGCTACGAGGGGGAAACGGGGCTCCTCTGGATGTGGGCGGGACCATCGTGCTTCCTCTCGAGTGGAGACGCATATGGCGGTGAACTTGTTGAGTTGCAGCAAGGTTGTGAAAGACCCTTTCGAAGTTCCAGAGGTTAGGTGTCATTAGTCTCCAGACGCCTCATCGGAAATAGGCCTCATCTCGCCTGGAAGGGAGAACTTCCTGGATTTTCTCGAGTTGCGGCAGGTGTTCTCGAGTTACGACGGGGACCTCAGGGACCCGCTCTGGTGGCCTCAGGAGAGGCCAGTCCCCATGCGAGGTGCTAGGGGGCCTATCGGGATTCCTCTCCCGTCGATACCGGGGCCAAAAACCTTGTGTGCAGTCAGGGCCGGAACCGAGGATTCCTCTCAGGGGCTGACATGGATCTTTGGGTACTTCTGGAGTCTCCCCAGGGGAGTCAGGCCTCGTCACGAGTGGGGGCATGCACGTGCGCTTTCCTTCCAGGCTGTAGCAGCAATGTCACGCTTCCCGTCGCGTGGATCAAAGGATCTGTGGTTTTCCCTCGAGGCTTTCCCACAGGGCTGTCCCACGTGCCACCGTGGTGTGAGTCGATCCTCGGCATGAAAGATGAGCCAGTGCAGGGCAAAGAGGTTCCTCTGGAATGGACTGAGACATCTGGGGGACTCGTGGAATGGTGGTACGACCATGGAGTTCCTCTCGCCTTTCCTGTTGAGAGTGCCACCTCTTGAGATGCGACGGGAACGCCGGGAATTCTTTCCCGTTGAAAGCAGGGAAAGGATCCCTCATTTCGAGCCACGAGGGGGAAACGGGGCTCCTCTGGATGTGGGCGGGACCATCGTGCTTCCTCTCGAGTGGAGACGGGTATGGCGGTGAACTTCTTGAGTTGCAGCAAGGGTGTGAAAGACCCTTTCGAAGTTCCAGAGGTTAGGTGTCATTAGTCTCCAGACGCCTCATCGGAAATAGGCCTCATCTCGCCTGGAAGGGAGAACTTCCTGGATTTTCTCGAGTTGCGGCAGGTGTTCTCGAGTTACAACGGGGACCTCAGGGACCCGCCCTGGTGGCCTCAGGAGAGGCCAGTCCCCATGCGAGTTGCTAGGGGGCCTCTCGGGATTCCTCTCCCGTCGATACCGGGGTCAAAAACCTTGTGTGGAGTCAGGGCCGGAACCGAGGATTCCTCTCAGGGGCTGACATGGATCTTTGGGTACTTCTGGAGTCTCCCCAGGGGAGTCAGGCCTCGTCTCGAGTCGGGGCATGCACGTGCGCTTTACTTCCAGGCTGTAGCAGCAATGTCACGCTTCCCGTGGCGTGGATCAAAGGATCTGTGGTTTTCCCTCGAGGCTTTCCCACAGGGCTGTCCCACGTGCCACCGTGGTGTGAGTCGATCCTCTGCGTGAAAGATGAGCCAGTGCAGTGCAAAGAGGTTCCTCTGGAATGGACTGAGACATCTGGGGGACTCTTGGAATGGTGGTACGACCATGGAGTTCCTCTCGCCTTTCCTGTTGAGAGTGCCTCCTCTTGAGATGCGACGGGAACGCCGGGAATTCTTTCCCGTTGAAAGCAGGGAAAGGATCCCTCATCTCGAGCTACGAGGGGGAAACGGGGCTCCTCTGGATGTGGGCGGGACCATCGTGCTTCCTCTCGAGTGGAGACGGGTATGGCGGTGAACTTCTTGAGTTGCAGCAAGGGTGTGAAAGACCCTTTCGAATTTCCAGAGGTTAGGTGTCATTAGTCTCCAGACGACTCATCGGAAATAGGCCTCATCTCGCCTGGAAGGGAGAACTTCCTGGATTTTCTCGAGTTGCGGCAGGTGTTCTCGAGTTACGACGGGGACCTCAGGGACCCGCCCTGGTGGCCTCAGGAGAGGCCAGTACCCATGCGAGGTGCTAGGGGGCCTCTCGGGATTCCTCTCCCGTCGATACCGGGGCCAAAAACCTTGTGTGGAGTCAGGGCCGGAACCGAGGATTCCTCTCAGGGGCTGACATGGATCTTTGGGTACTTCTGGAGTCTCCCCAGGGGAGTCAGGCCTCGTCTCGAGTCGGGGCATGCACGTGCGCTTTCCTTCCAGGCTGTAGCAGCAATGTCACGCTTCCCGTGGCGTGGATCAAAGGATCTGTGGTTTTCCCTCGAGGCTTTCCCACAGGGCTGTCCCACGTGCCACAGTGGTGTGAGTCGATCCTCGGCGTGAAAGATGAGCCAGTGCAGGGCAAAGAGGTTCCTCTGGAATGGACTGAGACATCTGGGGGACTCTTGGAATGGTGGTACGACCATGGAGTTCCTCTCGCCTTTCCTGTTGAGAGTGCCTCCTCTTGAGATGCGACGGGAACGCCGGGAATTCTTTCCCGTTGAAAGCAGGGAAAGGATCCCTCATCTTGAGCTACGAGGGGGAAACGGGGCTCCTCTGGATGTGGGCGGGACCATCGTGCTTCCTCTCGAGTGGAGACGGGTATGGCGGTGAACTTCTTGAGTTGCAGCAAGGGTGTGAAAGACCCTTTCGAAGTTCGAGAGGTTAGGTGTCATTAGTCTCCAGACGCCTCATCGGAAATAGGCCTCATCTCGCCTGGAAGGGAGAACTTCCTGGATTTTCTCGAGTTGCGGCAGGTGTTCTCGAGTTACGACGGGGACCTCAGGGACCCGCCCTGGTGGCCTCAGGAGAGGCCAGTCCCCATGCGAGGTGCTAGGGGGCCTCTCGGGATTCCTCTCCCGTCGATACCGGGGCCAAAAACCTTTTGTGCAGTCAGGGCCGGAACCGAGGATTCCTCTCAGGGGCTTATATGGATCTTTGGGTACTTCTGGTGTCTCCCCACGGGAGTCAGGCCTCGTCTCGAGTGGGGGCATGCACGTGCGCTTTCCTTCCAGGGTGTAGCAGCAATGTCACGCTTCCCGTCGCGTGGATCAAAGGATCTGTGGTTTTCCCTCGAGGCTTTCCCTCGAGGCTTTCCCACAGGGCTGTCCCACGTGCCTCCGTGGTGTGAGTCGATCCTCGGCGTGAAAGATGAGCCAGTGCAGGGCAAAGAGGTTCCTCTGGAATGGACTGAGACATCTGGGGGACTCTTGGAATGGTGGTACGACCATGGAGTTCCTTCGCCTTTCCTGTTGAGAGTGCCTCCTCTTGAGATGCGACGGGAACGCCGGGAATTCTTTCCCGTTGAAAGCAGGAAAAGGATCCCTTATCTCGAGCTACGAGGGGGAAACGGGGCTCCTCTGGATGTGGGCGGGACCATCGTGCTTCCTCTCTAGTGGAGACGGGTATGGTGGTGAACTTCTTGAGTTGCAGCAAGGGTGTGAAAGACCCTTTCGAAGTTCCAGAGGTTAGGTGTCATTAGTCTCCAGACGCCACATAGGAAATAGGCCTCATCTCGCCAGGAAGGGAGAACTTCCTGGATTTTCTCGAGTTGCGGCAGGTGTTCTCGAGTTACGACGGGGACCTCAGGGATCCGCCCTGGTGGCCTCAGGAGAGGCCAGTCCCTATGCGAGTTGCTAGGGGGCCTCTCGGGATTCCTCTCCCGTCGATACCGGGGCCAACAACCTTGTGTGGAGTCAGGGCCGGAACCGAGGATTCCTCTCAGGGGCTGACATGGATCTTTGGGTACTTCTGGAGTCTCGCCAGGGGAGACAGGCCTCGTCTCGAGTGGGGGCATGCACGTGCGCTTTCCTTCCAGGCTGTAGCAGCAATGTCACGCTTCCCGTCGCGTGGATCAAAGGATCTGTGGTTTTCCCTCGAGGCTTTCCCTCGAGGCTTTCCCACAGGGCTGTCCCACGTGCCTCCGTGGTGTGAGTCGATCCTCGGCGTGAAAGATGAGCCAGTGCAGGGCAAAGAGTTTCCTCTGGAATGGACTGAGACATCTGGGGGACTCTAGGAATGGTGGTACGACCATGGAGTTCCTCTCGCCTTTCCTGTTGAGAGTGCCTCCTCTTGAGATGCGACGGGAACGCCGGGAATTCTTTCCCGTTGAAAGCAGGGAAAGGATCCCTCATCTCGAGCTACGAGGGGGAAACGGGGCTCCTCTGGATGTGGGCGGGACCATCGTGCTTCCTCTCGAGTGGAGACGGGTATGGCGGTGAACTTCTTGAGTTGCAGCAAGGGTGTGAAAGACCCTTTCGAAGTTCCAGAGGTTAGGTGTCATTAGTCTCCAGACGACTCATCGGAAATAGGCCTCATCTCGCCTGAAAGGGAGAACTTCCTGGATTTTCTCGAGTTGCGGCAGGTGTTCTCGAGTTACGACGGGGACCTCAGGGACCCGCCCTGGTGGCCTCAGGAGAGGCCAGTCCCCATGCGAGGTGCTAGGGGGCCTCTCGGGATTCCTCTCCCGTCGATACCGAGGCCAAAAACCTTGTGTGGATTCAGGGTCGGAACCGAGGATTCCTCTCAGGGGCTTATATGGAACTTTGGGTACTTCTGGAGTCTCGCCAGGGGAGACAGGCCTCGTCTCGAGTGGGGGCATGCACGTGCGCTTTCCTTCCAGGCTGTAGCAGCAATGTCACGCTTCCCGTCGCGTGCATCAAAGGATCTGTGGTTTTCCCTCGAGGCTTTCCCTCGAGGCTTTCCCACAGGGCTGTCCCACGTGCCTCCGTGGTGTGAGTCGATCCTCGGCGTGAAAGATGAGCCAGTGCAGGGCAAAGAGGTTCCTCTGGAATGGACTGAGACATCTGGGGGACTCTTGGAATGGTGGTACGACCATGGAGTTCCTCTCGCCTTTCCTGTTGAGAGTGCCTCCTCTTGAGATGCGACGGGAACGCCGGGAATTCCTTCCCGTTGAAAGCAGGAAAGGATCCCTCATCTCGAGCTCCGAGAGGGAAACGGGGCTCCTCTGGATGTGGGCGGGACCATCGTGCTTCCTCTCGAGTGGAGACGGGTATGGCGGTGAACTTCTTGAGTTGCAGCAAGGGTGTGAAAGACCCTTTCGAAATTCCAAAGGTTAGGTGTCATTAGTCTCCAGACGCCTCATCGGAAATAGGCCTCATCTCGCCTGGAAGGGAGAACTTCCTGGATTTTCTCGAGTTGCGGCAGGTGTTCTCGAGTTAAGACGGGGACCTCAGGGACCCGCCCTGGTGGCCTCAGGAGAGGCCAGTCCCCATGCGAGGTGCTAGGGGGCCTCTCGGGATTCCTCTCCCTTCGATACCGGGGCCAAAAAGCTTGTGTGGAGTCAGGGCCGGAACCGAGGATTCCTCTCAGGGGCTGACATGGATCTTTGGGTACTTCTGGAGTCTCCCCAGCGGAGTTAGGCCTCGACTCGAGTGGGGGCATGCACGTGCGCTTTCCTTCCAGGCTGTAGCAGCAATGTCACGCTTCCCGTGGCGTGTATCAAAGGATCTGTGGTTTTCCCTCGAGACTTTCCCACAGGGCTGTCCCACGTGCCACCGTGGTGTGAGTCGATCCTCGGCGTGAAAGATGAGCCAGTGCAGGGCAAAGAGGTTCCTCTGGAATGGACTGAGACATCTGGGGGACTCTTGGAATGGTGGTACGACCATGGAGTTCCTCTCGCCTTTCCTGTTGAGAGTGCCTCCTCTTGAGATGCGACGGGAACGCCGGGAATTCTTTCCCGTTGAAAGCAGGGAAAGGATCCCTCATCTCGAGCTACGAGGGGGAAACGGGGCTCCTCTGGATGTGGGCGGGACCATCGTGCTTCCTCTCGAGTGGACACGGGTATGGCGGTTAACTTCTTGAGTTGCAGCAAGGGTGTGAAAGACCCTTTCGAAGTTCCAGAGGTTAGGTGTCATTAGTCTCCAGACGCCTCATCGGAAATAGGCCTCATCTCGCCTGGAAGGGAGAACTTCCTGGATTTTCTCGAGTTGGGGCAGGTGTTCTCGAGTTACGACGGGGACCTCAGGGACCCGCCCTGGTGGCCTCAGGAGAGGCCAGTCCCCATGCGATGTGCTAGGGGGCCTCTCGGGATTCCTCTCCCGTCGATACCGGGGCCAAAAACCTTGTGTGGAGTCAGGGCCGGAACCGAGGATTCCTCTCAGGGGCTGACATGGATCTTTGGGTACTTCTGGAGTCTCCCCAGGGGAGTCAGGCCTCGTCTCGAGTGGGGGCATGCACGTGCGCTTTCCTTCCAGGCTGTAGCAGCAATGTCACGCTTCCTGTCGCGTGGATCAAAGAATCTGTGGTTTTCCCTCGAGGCTTTCCCTCGAGGCTTTCCCACAGGGCTGTCCCACGTGCCACCGTGGTGTGAGTCGATCCTCGGCGTGAAAGATGAGCCAGTGCAGGGCAAAGAGGTTCCTCTGGAATGGACTGAGACATCTGGGGGACTCCTGGAATGGTGGTACGACCATGGAGTTCCTCTCGCCTTTCCTGTTGAGAGTGCCTCCTCTTGAGATGCGACGGGAACGCCGGGAATTCTTTCCCGTCTAAAGCAGGGAAAGGTTCCCTCATCTCGAGATACGAGGGGGAAACGGGGCTCCTCTGGATGTGGGCGGGACCATCGTGCTTCCTCTCGAGTGGAGACGGGTATGGCGGTGAACTTCTTGAGTTGCAGCAAGGGTGTGAAAGACCCTTTCGAAGTTCCAGAGGTTAGGTGTCATTAGTCTCCAGACGCCTCATCGGAAATAGGCCTCATCTCGCCTGAAAGGGAGAACTTCCTGGATTTTCTCGAGTTGCGGCAGGTGTTCTCGAGTTACGACGGGGACCTCAGGGACCCGCCCTGGTGGCCTCAGGAGAGGCCAGTCCCCATGCGAGGTGCTAGGGGGCCTCTCGGGATTCCTCTCCCGTCGATACCGGGGCCAAAAACCTTGTGTGGAGTCAGGGCCGGAACCGAGGATTCCTCTCAGGGGCTGACATGGATCTTTGGGTACTTCTGGAGTCTCCCCAGGGGAGTTAGGACTCTTCTCGAGTGGGGGCATGCACGTGCGCTTTCCTTCCTGGCTGTAGCAGCAATGTCACGCTTCCCGTCGCGTGGATCAAAGGATCTGTGGTTTTCCCTCGAGGCTTTCCCACAGGGCTGTCCCACGTGCCACCGTGGTGTGAGTCGATCCTCGGCGTGAAAGATGAGCCAGTGCAGGGCAAAGAGGTTCCTCTGGAATGGACTGAGACATCTGGGGGACTCTTGGAATGGTGGTACGACCATGGAGTTCCTCTCGCCTTTCCTGTTGAGAGTGCCTCCTCTTGAGATGCGACGGGAACGCCGGGAATTCTTCCCCGTTGAAATCAGGGAAAGGATCCATCATCTCGAGCTCCGAGGGGGAAACGGGGCTCCTTTCGATGTCGGCGGGACCATCATGCTTCCTCTCGAGTGGAGACGGGTATGGCGGTGAACTTCTTGAGTTGCAGCAAGGGTGTGAAAGACCCTTTCGAAGTTCCAGAGGTTAGGTGTCATTAGTCTCCAGACGCCTCATCGGAAATAGGCCTCATCTCGCCTGGAAGGGAGAACTTCCTGGATTTTCTCGAGTTGGGGCAGGTGTTCTCGAGTTACGACGGGGACCTCAGGGACCCGCCCTGGTGGCCTCAGGAGAGGCCAGTCCCCATGCGAGTTGCTAGGGGGCCTCTCGGGATTCCTCTCCCATCGATACCGGAGCCAAAAACTTTGTATGGAGTCAGGGCCGGAACCGAGGATTCCTCTCAGGGGCTGACATGGATCTTTGGGTTCTTCTGGAGTCCCCCCAGGGGAGTCAGGCCTCGTCTCGAGTGGGGGCATGCACGTGCGCTATCCTTCCAGGCTGTAGCAGCAATGTCACGCTTCCCGTCGCGTGGATCAAAGGATCTGTGGTTTTCCCTCGAGGCTTTCCCTCGAGGCTTTCCCACAGGGCTGTCCCACGTGCCACCGTGGTGTGAGTCGATCCTCGGCGTGAAAGATGAGCCAGTGCAGGGCAAAGAGGTTCCTCTGGAATGGACTGAGACATCTGGGGGACTCTTGGAATGGTGGTACGACCATGGAGTTCCTCTCGCCTTTCCTGTTGAGAGTGCCTCCTCTTGAGATGCGACGGGAACGCCGGGAATTCTTTCCCGTTGAAAGTAGGAAAAGGATCCCTCATCTCGAGCTACGAGGGGGAAACGGGGCTCCTCTGGATGTGGGCGGGACCATCGTGCTTCCTCTCTAGTGGAGACAGGTATGGTGGTGAACTTCTTGAGTTGCAGCAAGGGTGTGAAAGACCCTTTCGAAGTTCCAGAGGTAAGGTGTCATTAGTCTCCAGACGCCTCATAGGAAAAGGGCCTCATCTCGCCTGGAAGGGAGAACTTCCTGGATTTTCTCGAGTTGCGGCAGGTGTTCTCGAGTTATGACGGGGACCTCAGGAACCCGCCCTGGTGGCCTCAGGATAGGCCAGTTCCTATGCGAGTTGCTAGGGGGCCTCTCGGGATTCCTCTCCCGTCGATACCGGGGCCAAAAACCTTGTATGGAGTCAGGGCCGGAACCGAGGATTCCTCTCAGGGGCTGACATGGATCTTTGGGTACTTCTGGAGTCTCCCCAGGGGAGTCAGGCCTCGTCTCGAGTGGGGGCATGCACGTGCACTTTCCTTCCAGGCTGTAGCAGCAATGTCACGCTTCCCGTCGCGTGGATCAAAGGATCTGTGGTTTTCCCTCGAGGCTTTCCCACAGGGCTGTCCCACGTGCCACCGTGGTGTGAGTCGATCCTCGGCGTGAAAGATGAGCCAGTGCAGGACAAAGAGGTTCCTCTGGAATGGACTGAGATATCTGGGGGACTTTTGGAATGGTGGTACGACCATGGAGTTCCTCTCGCCTTTCCTGTTGAGAGTGCCTCCTCTTGAGATGCGACGGGAACGCCGGGAACTCTTTCCCTTTGAAACCAGGGAAAGGATCCCTCATCTCGAGCTACGAGGGGAAAACGGGGCTCCTCTGGATGTGGGCGGGACCATCGTGCTTCATCTCGAGTGGAGACGGGTATGGCGGTGAACTTCTTGAGTTGCAGCAAGGGTGTGAAAGACCCTTTCGAAGTTCCAGAGGTTAGGTGTCATTAGTCTCCAGAGTCCTCATCGGAAATAGGCCCCATCTCGCCTGGAAGGGAGAACTTCCTGGATTTTCTCGAGTTGCGGCAGGTGTTCTCGAGTTACGACGGGGACCTCAGGGACCCGCCCTGGTGGCCTCAGGAGAGGCCAGTCCCTATGCGAGTTGCTAGGGGGCCTCTCGGGATTCCTCTCCCGTCGATACCGGGGCCAACAACCTTGTGTGGAGTCAGGGCCGTAACCGAGGATTCCTATCTTGGGCTGACATGGATCTTTGGGTACGTCTGGAGACTCCCCAGTGGAGTCAGGCCTCGTCTCCAGTGGGGGCATGCACGTGCGCTTTCCTTCCAGGCTGTAGCAGCAATGTCACGCTTCCCGTCGCGTGGATCAAAGGATCTGTGGTTTTCCCTCGAGGCTTTCCCTCGAGGCTTTCCCACAGGGCTGTCCCACGTGCCACCGTGGTGTGAGTCGATCCTCGGCGTGAAAGATGAGCCAGTGCAGGGCAAAGAGGTTCCTCTGGAATGGACTGAGACATCTGGGGGACTCTTGGAATGGTGGTACGACCATGGAGTTCCTCTCGCCTTTCCTGTTGAGGGTGCCTCCTCTTGAGATGCGACGGGAACGCCGGGAATTCTTTCCCGTTGAAAGCAGGCAAAGGATCCCTCATCTCGAGCTACGAGGGGGAAACGGGGCTCCTCTGGATGTGGGCGGGACCATCGTGCTTCCTCTCGAGTGGAGACGGGTATGGCGGTGAACTTCTTGAGTTGCAGCAAGGGTGTGAAAGACTCTTTCGAAGTTCCAGAGGTTAGGTGTCATTAGTCTCCAGACGCCTCATCGGAAATAGGCCTCATCTCGCCTGGAAGGGAGAACTTCCTGGATTTTCTCGAGTTGGGGCAGGTGTTCTCGAGTTACGACGGGGACCTCAGGGACCCGTCCTGGTGGCCTCAGTAGAGGCCAGTCCCCATGCGAGTTGCTAGGGGGCCTCTCGGGATTCCTCTCCCGTCGATACCGGGGCCAAAAACCTTGTGTGGAGTCAGGGCCGGAACCGAGGATTCCTCTCAGGGGCTGACATGGATCTTTGGGTACTTCTGGAGTCTCCCCAGGGGAGTCAGGCCTCGTCTCGAGTGGGGGCATGCACGTGCGCTTTCCTTCCAGGCTGTAGCAGCAATGTCACGCTTCCCTTCGCGTGGATCAAAGGATCTGTGGTTTTCCCTCGAGGCTTTCCCTCGAGGCTTTCCCTCAGGGCTGTCCCACGTGCCACCGTGGTGTGAGTCGATCCTCGGCATGAAAGATGAGCCAGTGCAGGGCAAAGAGTTTCCTCTGGAATGGACTGAGACATCTGGGGGACTCTTGGAATGGTGGTACGACCATGGAGTTCCTCTCGCCTTTCCTGTTGAGAGTGCCTCCTCTTGAGATGCGACGGGAATGACGGGAATACTTTCCCGTTGAAAGCAGGGAAAGGATCCCTCATCTCGAGCTACGAGGGGGAAACGGGGCTCCTCTGGATGTGGGCGGGACCATCGTGCTTCCTCTCGAGTGGAGACGGGTATGGCGGTGAACTTCTTGAGTTGCAGCAAGGGTGTGAAAGACCCTTTCGAAGTTCTAGAGGTTAGGTGTCATTAGTCTCCAGACGCCTCATCGGAAATAGGCCTCATCTCGCCTGGAAGGGAGAACTTCCTGGATTTTCTCGAGTTGCGGCAGGTGTTCTCGAGTTACGACGGGGACCTCAGGGACCCGCCCTGGTGGCCTCAGGAAAGGCCAGTCCCCATGCGAGTTGCTAGGGGGCCTCTCGGGATTCCTCTCCCGTCGATACCGGGGCCAAAAACCTTGTGTGGAGTCAGGGCCGGAACCGAGGATTCCTCTCAGGGGCTGACATGGATCTTTGGGTACTTCTGGAGTCTCCCCAGGGGAGTCAGGCCTCGTCTCGAGTGGGGGCATGCACGTGCGCTTTCCTTCCAGGCTGTAGCAGCAATGTCACGCTTCCCGAAGCGTGGATCATAGGATCTGTGGTTTTCCCTCGAGGCTTTCCCTCGAGGCTTTCCCACAGGGCTGTCCCACGTGCCACCGTGGTGTGTGTGGATCCTCGGCGTGAAAGATGAGCCAGTGCAGGGCAAAGAGGTTCCTCTGGAATGGACTGAGACATCTGGGGGACTCTTGGAATGGTGGTACGACCATGGAGTTCCTCTCGCCTTTCCTGTTGAGAGTGCCTCCTCTTGAGATGCGACGGGAACGCCGGGAATTCTTTCCCGTTGAAAGCAGGCAAAGGATCCCTCATCTCGAGCTACGAGGGGGAAACGGGGCTCCTCTGGATGTGGGCGGGACCATCGTGCTTCCTCTCGAGTGGAGACGGGTATGGCGGTGAACTTCTTGAGTTGCAGCAAGGGTGTGAAAGACCCTTTCGAAGTTCCAGAGGTTAGGTGTCATTAGTCTCCAGACGCCTCATCGGAAATAGGCCTCATCTCGCCTGGAAGGGAGAACTTCCTGGATTTTCTCGAGATGCGGCAGGTGTTCTCGAGTTACGACGGGGACCTCAGGGACCCGCCCTTGTGGCCTCAGGAGAGGCCAGTCCACATGCGAGTTGCTAGGGGGCCTCTCGAGATTCCTCTCCCGTCGATACCGGGGCCAAAAACCTTGTGTGGAGTCAGGGCGGGAAACGAGGATTCCTCTCAGGGGCTGACATGGATCTTTGGGTACTTCTGGAGTCTCCGCAGGCGAGTCAGGCCTCGTCTCCAGTGGGGGCATGCACGTGCGTTTTCTTTCCATGCTGTAGCAGCAATGTCACTCTTCCCGTCGCGTGGATCAAAGGATCTGTGGTTTTCCCTCGAGGCTTTCCAACAGGGCTGTCCCACGTGCCACCGTGGTGTGAGTCGATCCTCGGCGTGAAAGATGAGCCAGTGCAGGGCAAAGAGGTTCCTCTGGAATGGACTGAGACATCTGGGGGACTCTTGGAATGGTGGTACGACCATGGAGTTCCTCTCGCCTTTCCTGTTGAGAGTGCCTCCTCTTGAGATGCGACGGGAACTCCGGGAATTCTTTCCCGTTGAAAGCAGGCAAAGGATCCCTCATCTCGAGCTACGAGGGGGAAACGGGGCTCCTCTGGATGTGGGCGGGACCATCGTGCTTCCTCTCGAGTGGAGACGGGTATGGCGGTGAACTTCTTGAGTTGCAGCAAGCGTGTGAAAGACCCTTTCGAAGTTCCAGAGGTTAGGTGTCATTAGTCTCCAGACGCCTCATCGGAAATAGGCCTCATCTCGCCTGGAAGGGAGAACTTCCTGGATTTTCTCGAGTTGCGGCAGGTGTTCTCGAGTTACGACGGGGACCTCAGGGACCCGCCCTGGTGGCCTCAGGAGTGGCCAGTCACCATGCGAGTTGCTAGGGGGCCTCTCGGGATTCCTCTCCCGTCAATACCGGGGCCAAAAACCTTGTGCGGAGTCAGGGCCAGAACCGAGGATTCCTCTCAGGGGCTGATATGGATCTTTGGGTACTTCTGGAGTCTCGCCAGGGGAGACAGGCCTCGTCTCGTGAGGGGGCATGCACGTGCACTTTCCTTCCAGGCTGTAGCAGCAATGTCACGCTTCCCGTCGCGTGGATCATAGGATCTGTGGTTTTCCCTCGAGGCTTTCCCACAGGGCTGTCCCACGTGCCACCGTGGTGTGAGTCGATCCTCGGCGTGAAAGATGAGCCAGTGCAGGGCAAAGAGGTTCCTCTGGAATGGACTGAGATATCTGGGGGACTCTTGGAATGGTGGTACGACCATGGAGTTCCTCTCGCCTTTCCTGTTGAGAGTGCCTCCTCTTGAGATGCGACGGGAACGCCGGGAACTCTTTCCCTTTGAAACCAGGGAAAGGATCCCTCATCTCGAGCTACGAGGGGAAAACGGGGCTCCTCTGGATGTGGGCGGGACCATCGTGCTTCCTCTCGAGTGGAGACGGGTATGGCGGTGAACTTCTTGAGTTGCAGCAAGGGTGTGAAAGACCCTTTCGAAGTTCCAGAGGTTAGGTGTCATTAGTCTCCAGACGCATCATCGGAAATAGGCCTCATCTCGCCTGGAAGGGAGAACTTCCTGGATTTTCTCGAGTTGCGGCAGGTGCTCTCGAGTTACGACGGGGACCTCAGGGACCCGCCCTGGTGGCCTCAGGAGAGGCCAGCCCCTATGCGAGTTGCTAGGGGGCCTCTCGGGATTCCTCTCCCGTCGATACCGGGGCCAACAACCTTGTGTGGAGTCAGGGCCGTAACCGAGGATTCCTCTCATGGGCTGACATGGATCTTTGGGTACATCTGGAGACTCCCCAGTGGAGTCAGGCCTCGTCTCGAGTGGGGGCATGCACGTGCGCTTTCCTTCCAGGCTGTAGCAGCAATGTCACGCTTCCCGTCGCGTGGATCATAGGATCTGTGGTTTTCCCTCGAGGCTTTCCCACAGGGCTGTCCCACGTGCCACCGTGGTGTGAGTCGATCCTCGGCGTGAAAGATGAGCCAGTGCAGGGCAAAGAGCTTCCTCTGGAATGGACTGAGACATCTGGGGGACTCTTGGAATGGTGGTACGACCATGGAGTTCCTCTCGCCTTTCCTGTTGAGAGTGCCTCCTCTTGAGATGCGACAGGAACGCCGGGAATTCTTTCCCGTTGAAAGCAGGGAAAGGATCCCTCATCTCGAGCTACGAGGGGGAAACCGGGCTCCTCTGGATGTGGGCGGGACCATCCTGCTTCCTCTCGAGTGGAGACGGGTATGGAAGTGAACTTCTTGAATTGCAGCAAGGGTGTGAAAGACCCTTTCGAAGTTCCAGAGGTTAGGTGTCATTAGTCTCCAGACGCCTCATCGGAAATAGGCCTCATCTCGCCTGCAAGGGAGAACTTCCTGGATTTTCTCGAGATGCGGCAGGTGTTCTCGAGTTACGACGGGGACCTCAGGGACCCGCCCTGGTGGCCTCAGGAGAGGCCAGTCCACATGCGAGTTGCTAGGGGGCCTCGCGGGATTCCTCTCCCGTCGATACCGGGGCCAAAAACCTTGTGTGGAGTCAGGGCCGGAAACGAGGATTCCTCTCAGGGGCTGACATGGATCTTTGGGTACTTCTGGAGTCTCCGCAGGGGATTCAGGCCTTGTCTCGAGTGGGGGCATGCACGTGCGTTTTCTTTCCAGGCTGTAGCAGCAATGTCACGCTTCCCGTCGCGTGGATCAAAGGATCTGTGGTTTTCCCTCGAGGCTTTCCCACAGGGCTGTCCCACGTTCCACCGTGGTGTGAGTCGATCCTCGGCGTGAAAGATGAGCAAGTGCAGGGCACAGAGGTTCCTCTGGAATGGACTGAGACATCTGGGGGACTCTTGGAATGGTGGTACGACCATGGAGTTCCTCTCGCCTTTCCTGTTGAGAGTGCCTCCTCTTGAGATGCGACGGGAACGCCGGGAATTCTTTCCCGTTGAAAGCAGGGAAAGGATCCCTCATCTCGAGCTACGAGGGGGAAACGGGGCTCCTCTGGATGTGGGCGGGACCATCGTGCTTCCTCTCGAGTGGAGACGGGTATGGCGGTGAACTTCTTGAGTTGCAGCAAGGGTGTGAAAGACCCTTTCGAAGTTCCAGAGGTTAGGTGTCATTAGTCTCCAGACGCCTCATCGGAAATAGGCCTCATCTCGCCTGGAAGGGAGAACTTCCTGGATTTTCTCGAGTTGCGGCAGGTGTTCTCGAGTTACGACGGGGACCTCAGGGACCCGCCCTGGTGGCCTCAGGAGAGGCCAGTCCCTAGGCGAGTTGCTAGGGGGCCTCTCGGGATTCCTCTCCCGTTGATACCGGGGCCAAAAACCTTGTGTGGAGTCAGGGCCGGAACCGAGGATTCCTCTCAGGGGCTGACGTGGATCTTTGGGTACTTCTGGAGTCTCCCCAGGGGAGTCAGGCCTCGTCTCGAGTGGGGGCATGCACGTGCGCTTTCCTTCCAGGCTGTAGCAGCAATGTCACGCTTCCCGTCGCGTGGATCAAAGGATCTGTGGTTTTCCCTCGAGGCTTTCCCTCGAGGCTTTCCCACAGGGCTGTCCCACGTGCCACCGTGGTGTGAGTCGATCCTCGGCATGAAAGATGAGCCAGTGCAGGGCAAAGAGGTTCCTCTGGAATGGACTGAGACATCTGGGGGACTCTTGGAATGGTGGTACGACCATGGAGTTCCTCTCGCCTTTCCTGTTGAGAGTGCCTCCTCTTGAGATGCGACGGGAACGCCGGGAATTCTTTCCCGTTGAAAGCAGGGAGAGGATCCCTCATCTCGAGCTACGAGGGGGAAACGGGGCTCCTCTGGATGTGGGCGGG
This sequence comes from Capricornis sumatraensis, assembly GCF_032405125.1. Taxonomy (NCBI): domain Eukaryota; kingdom Metazoa; phylum Chordata; class Mammalia; order Artiodactyla; family Bovidae; genus Capricornis; species Capricornis sumatraensis. The sequence goes on from NW_027184612.1 coordinate 8,386,239, forward strand.
ACCATCGTGCTTCCTCTCTAGTGGAGACGGGTATTGCCGGGGTCCAGCCCCGGTGGATCCAGGGAATTCGAAGGGTGGACGGCGTTGGCGTGGAAAGACTTGTTTATTTATTAATATAAGATTAGATTAAGAAACTGTAGTGCAGTAGGAAGATTAAGTGGAGAAAGAGGGCTGAATAGCTTGGTTTACGCGGAAGACCAATAAAATTCCAGACAAGGAATTTGCACCATCTACTTTGGGCCACCGGTGCCCGCTTGAATATCTAAGGGTGCCTCGCCTTAAGCTCCCTTTCTCGCGGATCTTAATAACCAGGGCAAATAAGTAGACCTGGCGAGCCTCCGCGCCCCAGATGGAAATTCAGCCTGAAATTAAAGTAAAGAGCAGAGGGAAGAAAAGGGAGAGAAAAAGAGAGAGAGAGAGAGACACGGGGGGAGCCATATTCCCAAGACACCAGGCCGAGACTAGTCCGAGAAACTGGTCTGAGAATCTGGTCCCGTCCTTTATTGTTCAGAAGGCCTTTTATACTTTTGATAAAACATGGAGATCAATGGGTAACACAAAGTTATGCAGCGTTAGCAGTCCAGACTCTTATCAAAACCAGGCTTTTCTCTCTGCATACCTAATTGTATACACAAGTCTTAGGTAATTTACATCATCTTCCAACCAAAAGGGCCAATTAACATTTTACAGCCTTTTTTCTGATAAGGGTTTGTCAACCACAAGACTTATTTGTGTTGATCTTCCCAAGGTCTGGTGCCACTCTCGGAAAGCACTAAAGAAAGTTACATTCTTAGACAGCAAGGATACAGCAACTTATAACAAGTAGAGGGAGTGCAGTGATTTATAGCAAAAGAGAAGCAATTAACTCAAAAGTCTAGTGTTGCTAACATCAAAACTACTATGTATCTTTTTCTACATCCTGCTTACATTAACATCCTTCCAGGTGCCTAAAAGATAAAGAATAAGGAGGTCTGGCAGCAATCCTTGAGTCAACAGTGAAAACCCTCTACCAATATAATTTTTAACTCTTTAGAAAAGGCTCTGTATCTTTAAGATGCTTTTAAGCTTTGTGCCTCCCGCGGTTGGGGGGCTGTAAGCAATTCACAAGCTGTAAGCTTTGTGCCTCTCGCGGTTGGGGGGCTGTAAGCAATTCACAAGCTGTAAGAGGTCTGGGGAACCTGTTAGGCAGACTAGAGAGCTATCAGAGGGGTTTAACTGAAACATCCCTTTCAAATGCAGAAGACTAAAACCCTGAATTGACTTTTTTCCAGAGAATATCAGAAAAGTGGAAAAGCAGAGCACAAAAGCCAGCAGATTTTTGCTGGGGTACATGCTTAGGAATATCCAGAGGGGTCCCTGAAGTCTGAGCACGCCTTGCGTATGTCAGCTTCCTTCCTCATGACCTTGTCACGGGCGGGATTCCTCACACTGGCTTCCGGCAACTCCCCCTTCTTTATTAGTTTTTTAAAAAAATTAGGTGCAGTTCAGTCGCGAGATTCCGAATGCTCTGCCGAAGAGTCCTGACAACACAAGGAAGCACGATTACAAGGAGCAGGATTATGGCACCCACAGCAGCATAGCTAGAGACAGTAGTCAGAAGAGTTTTTCCAGAAATGAAGTCAGAGAAGGTGTGGAAAAAGTCATTGGCTTCTCCTGCGGCGGTAAAATCTAATCGGGAGTGTTCCAAGGTCTGAATCTGATTATGAAGTTTCCCTAAATCTAAACTAATATCTGAGCTGTTCCAGACACCTAAAATATGATTTTTGACCCTCTCCCATTTAAAATCTGTCTCATTTACTTTCAGGGATGTAACACATATCCACCGGTAATCGGCATGACATGAAAGAGCCAATTTCATTTTCAGACTCTGTAATTCATTCCCAATATGCATTACTGCTTCTTCTAAGGCATCAATCCTTATTTCTAGCTTCCTATCTATAATTTCCTGGGTTGCCAGCGTTAGAGAAACATTTTTGGATACGGTGTCAACATATTGGGCAGTATACACTTGTTGAGACAATGATAATGCCGCCACAGTAACAGAAGTAATTGCGGTTATCAAAGCTGATATTCCCAAAACAAGTAAGCCCACAAACCGTCGTGTTCGCATTAAATCTTGTAGCTGTTGCAGTACAGCTAGGCCATGGTTATCATACCAATACGTGGCTACAGTTACAGGTACCATGAGATAGGGCGGACGTTTTAAAACCATGAAAGAGCAAACTTTATATTGAGGAGTTAAACAGGATGAAAGCATACATTGTTCACAAGACACTACATGGGGTCCACCTGTATAATTCAATTGTATGTTAAGTCTTTCAGAATCATTAGTGAAAAGAAAAACATAAGGAGAGGGTAGACAAGCTAAAATAGAGTAAATAGAGGTATTTTTTGGTCGGATTAAAATAATAGGGGCGGTAGCCGCAAGGGCTCTCCAAATTTCTGGCTGCCAAAAGGTTTTACCTCTAGTTATATAAGACAGCATAGGGGGAACAAATTGGTTATGATGCCGTCTGGTGGCAACTAACGGCCAAGAAATTGAATATTCTTTCCAATTATCCAATCTATTGATAAAGTCATCGTCAGACTCAGGGTCTTGACCTGGATTTGGGTTGCTCCAGTCCTGAATCGCACAATTTCTTCCTCCCGGCATATTGTAATCTACTCTTGAATTATAAATACAAGATTTCCAAATCGGATATCCTGAATGATCATCTATAGTTTTCCAAATAACATCTGAGGGAGCAACATCATCACAATTTGGATATTCTGATGGAGTTTTGAGAGACAAAGACTTATAGGGGCCAAGGACCCCAGGCATACGGGCTCGTAATATCCAAGCAGACCGATCCCCTATAGATGCAAATTTAGAGGTTGGGGAATCTGTCATAACTGCTTTTGTGGAGGCTCCAATGCATCCTGTCTTGGTAAAGAAGTCTCCTGTAAGGCCAGGAGGAAAATTAAAGCAGACAGGAAAATCATCTGCTAGTCCTTTAAAGGTATAATTGAAATTAATAGGGTATTGGTCTTTTGTATAGGAAGTATAAGATCCTCCCAAAAGGCGAGGCTGGTCTGTACTAACTCGTATGGGGTCACTGTTCCAAGTAACAACTTGGAAAGTTGGAGGATCCGGGAGAAACGCCCAATATTTGGTTGGAATGGGAGCAGCGCTTACCTGGCAAGAGAGCAAGGCAAGCATGGCAATAAACACCTTTTCAGGAGAGACTGACGATCCCTGTAGGGTAGCTATCCCCTGTGCCTGGCGACAGAGAGCTTTAATCTGTCCCCAGGTGGGCAAGGAGGCTTGTTGGGTTGACTGAGCTGGGCGTCCTAATGGATTCCTGCGAGGCAAAAAATCAGGGGGTGCAATATCCTGTATCTGAAGTCGTGACATCTGTCCAGTGGGTGGCTCCGATCCGCGCCTATCCGGGATCTCCAATGTCAGCTGTCCTGGGGTCAGCGGCGTTTCCCGTGCTGGCGGAGGGAGCGGGGGAAGAGGGAGTTTCTTCCTTTTTAGAGATCGCGGTGGCGGGGGATTCTGGTATCCGGGGAGCTGAGACATGGCGAATTAGTCTGTCTGGAACCCAAATCGGAGCGTCCGCGTCCTGTGGAAAAACACAAGCATACCCTCGCCCATTGGTTAATAAGGGGTCAGGACCTTTCCATTGTCCGGAAAGAAGGTCCCTCCATTTTACTAATGGTTTTGCATTCAATTGCTCTGGGCACCAATGGCGAAGCATTGCAGTGTTTCCGGATGAATCAGCATTTAAGTTATTTATTACGAAAAGAGCATGTTGCAAAATCTGATGGGGGGAACTATATTTAAATTCCCCTTCTTTTAGTTTTTGAATATGGATTTTCAGTGTTTGATGTGCTCTTTCCACAATGGCTTGTCCTTGTGGGTTATAAGGGATGCCGGTGTTATGTTTAATTTGAAATCTTGTACAGAATTGCTGAAAAGATTTAGAAGTGTAAGCAGGAGCATTATCAGTTTTTAAAGCTTTTGGCAAGCCCAGATAGGAAAAGCATGTAAAAAGATGTTGTATTACATCTTTAACTGCTTCCCCTGTACGAGCAGTGGCAATAATAACATGAGAGAAGGTATCTACAGTTACATGAACAAAAGACAGTTTTCCAAATGAAGAGACATGGGTTACATCCATTTGCCAGAGTGCATTAGGTTTGAGACCGCGAGGGTTAACTCCCAGAGGCAAAGCATTCACGGTAGTAGGACAATGTGAACAAGAACGAACAATCTCTCGGGCAGATTCTCGAGGAATTTGAAACTGGTATCGTAAGGCAGTGGCATTTTGGTGATGAAGTGAGTGAGAAGCTCGAGCTTCTTCAAAAACAGAAGCCACTGAAATCCTGGTTAACGAATCTGCCAATTCATTGAGAGCATTTAAAGGGCCAGGCAGGCCGGAATGAGCCCGAATGTGGCCGATAAAGAACGCCCGATTTCTTTTCCATATTTGCTGCTGCAGTTTAGTTAACAAATGGAAGATAGCAGTTTTGTTTTCAGGCAAAACTGCAGTCTCAATGTGTGGAAACAGCCTGACCACATACTGAGAGTCAGAATAAAGGTTAAATTCTTTCTCCGCAAACATAACAAAGGCCTCAATAACAGCTGTGATTTCAGCCCTTTGAGCTGAAGTTTCTTGTGTTTCCAAAAGTTTTTGATGATCTCTTGTGACTATAGAGGCTCTACCGTTAGCCGATCCATCAGTAAAGACTACCTGAGCATCTGAAATAGGGAACTGTTTACACCGGACAGGAAAAATAACTGGATGGTTAGACATAAAATTTAGTAAAACATGCGAGGGTAAATGATGCAAAATTTGACCACAGTAATTCCCTATGGCAATCTGCCAGTCTTCATCAAACATTAAAAGAGCATCAAGCTGCTCCTTATTATATGGAATTACAATCTCTGATGGCTCTTTACCAGACAATTCAATGCTCCGCTTCCTTCCTTTTAGCATTAATGTGGCAATTAAACCAGGATAAGAAGCCACGACTTTTTTAGCTTGGGTAGGAAGATGGATCCATTCTAAAGGGCCGCGTTGCCACAGAACTCCCGTAGGCGCCGTTGGAGTAGCTAGGCAAAGGAACTGCCACGTCATCGTCAAATCAATTCTTTTTACATAGCTATTTGATAAGGCTGCTTCTACTTTGCCTAGGGCTTCTTGAGCCTCAGCTGTTAATTGTCTTTTTGAGGTTGGATCAGGATCCCCGCGTAAAGTGTTAAAAAGAGGTTTTAATTCGGCAGTGGTTAATTTTAAATATGGTCTAATCCAATTAATATCACCTAAGAGTTTTTGATAATCATTTAAAGTAATAAGATGGTCTTTTCTCAATTGCAGCGGGGTATGAGTCACCGTTTCCGAATTTATGACTCTTCCTAAGTAAGTTATGGGCGGATTGATTTGAATTTTTTCTGGGGCAATTTTTAGGCCTCTGTCTGTCAATGCCTGGGTCAGGTCCTGGAGCACAGTCTGCAGGTGAACTCTATCAGGATGAGCTATTAAAATATCATCCATATAGTGAATCATATACACGTGTTCATATTTAGCCCTAGTATCTTCTAGAGCGGCATTAACAAATTTTTGGCATAAAGTAGGGCTATTTTTCATTCCCTGAGGCAGAACCTTCCACTGAAACCGTAAATAAGGCTGTTTAAGATTTTCTGATGGCAGACTAAAGGCAAATCGCTTTTTATCCTCAGGATTTAAGGGAATAGTGAAAAAACAATCTTGTAAATCAATAACAATTATATTATATCCCTCTGGAACGGCTACTGGGGAAGGGAGCCCAGGCTGTAAGGCCCCCATGTCCTCCATGGTGGCATTAATAGCTCTCAAATCCTGTAAAAGTCGCCATTTACCAGATTTTTTCTTAATGACAAAAATAGGAGTGTTCCAGGGGCTATTGGAGGGCTCAATATGTCCCAATTCTAATTGTTCAAAGATTAATGCTTTAGCTGCCAATAATTTTTCCTTATGCAGAGGCCACTGTTCTACCCACACCGGATCTTGAGATTTCCATGTGATGGGGTCGGCAGCAAAAACAATGGCCTCAATTATAAATTTGGATATCCCAATCCAGCACGTAGCTTGCGAGGAGTTGGGCAAATTGGCTCAATTATTCCTGTCTGTTGTTTACCCAATCCTTTTGATGGATCATAGCCCATCTGCAACATCTGAGAGGTCACTTTATCATCAGGGCTAAAAAGTAACACTCCCATTTGAGATAGCACGTCCCTCCCCCACAGGGTAAGGGGGAGCGAAGGAACGACATAAGGTTGGAAAGTTCCACGGGTATCCTCAAATTGCCAATCTAAAATTTTTGCACTTTTGGCTATTGTGGGGGCTCTTCCTATCCCCACCAAGTTATTTTCAGTAGTATGTGTGGGCCAGGAGCTGGGCCAGTCTTTTCCTGAAATGCAAGAAACATCTGCTCCTGTGTCTAATAACCCCACAATAGACTTGCCATTAATCAGGATAGTCTTCATAGGACGTTTCTGAGTAATTTCTGTTATCCAAAAAACCATATCACTAGACCCAAATCCTTTATCCTGCCTTTCATTTTGAGTAGCTGTGCGCCCAATTGCAGTGTGGTAAGGCAAAAGCAAAAGTTGGGCTATTCTTTGTCCCTGATGTATTTGGAAAGTTTTAGTTGGGGGTGAAATCATTATCTGGATTTCTCCTGTATAATCTGAGTCAATTACTCCAGGGATGATTGTGAGACCTTGCATAGCTAAGGAACTTCTGCCTAGTATAATTCCTACTAAACCTGTTGGTAATGGGCCTTTAACTCCTGTAGGTATTTTTACAGTGGGGCTATCTGGTGTTAATATTGCTGAGGTGGTGGAACTGAGGTCCAGTCCTGCGCTGCCTGGGGTTGCTCTGATGAGTTCTGCGATGGGACGAAGGGAATGAATGGGTTCAGTGAGGCTGCCCCAATTGTTGTCGGGGCCTGAGGCTGGCCCCTCAATCCGTTTCCCGACTGCTGGTCGGGGCCCAAAAAGGCTCCATTTCTATGGAATTGTGACCTACATTCTTTTGCCCAGTGATATCCTTTTTGACAACGAGGGCAGAGAGATCTAGGGAGATTAGTAGGCACAGCCGGGGAGGGAGAATTCGGCAGAGAAGAACCGGCTGCTTTTTGGGGACAAGCTCGCATAAGGTGCCCTTCCCGTCCGCAAGAGAAGCAGGCCTTGGATAAACCAATATTCTGGCCTGGACTACTGGAATGACTCTTTGACGGGTTATTTCTATTTGTAAAAAAGGACTGTACTGCCTGCTGGTAAGAATTTCCCTTTATGGCTGCAGCTATGGCAACGCCCTGCATCATCGCTGGTCCTACATCTGCACATTGCCTGATATAATCTATTATTTCCCCAGTTTTTTTAATAGGACGTAAAATGGCCTGGCAGGTAGAATTAGCATTTTCAAATGCCAGTTGTTTTATCAATATACTAGCTGCCTCAGTGTTGGAAATTACTCTGTTGACTGCCTCTGCAAGTCTTGATATAAAGTCTTCATATGGCTCTTCTGGTTTTTGTTTAACATTTGAGAAGGAAGAGGTAGATTCTTTCCCTTCAGGCAACAAACGCCAAGCCCCAAGGGCGCAGGCGGTTACTTGATCTAAAGTGGTTTTATCTAATCCCATTTGATCTCTAAGTGTTCCAAAATCATTAGTCCCTGCCAACATATTTTTTATAATATATCTTGGGCCATATTTTTGGTTAGCATCAGCCTGTTTTTGGGCTAGATCTTCATATTCAGTTCTCCAAAGTACATATTGACCTCCAGACAGACAAGCTTTAGCGACTGTCTTCCAGTCATGGGGTGTCATCCATCTGCCCGCTAAAGCTTCCACCAATGATACAGTGTACGGGGCTTTAGGCCCATACAAAGCACAAGCCTGTTTGAGTTCTTTAATCATTTTCATTGGAATGGGTTCCCAGTGGGGGGCTGTTCTCCCACCACTTCCACCAAATATTATGGGGAAACAAGCCTCAAGGTGGGGATCAAGTTCATCATCTGGGCTAGAGAAAACTCTTCTTCGGGGAGCTTCTAGTGGAGGCCCCTCACCCTTATAGGGAGGGGGGGGCAAGGGGTGTCCTATGTCACTTTCTTCGTACTTTGGGAATTTTTTATCCGTTCTGTGTTTAGGTCTTACGGATGTTTTATCTGGGGAATCTGGCCTTAAACTCTCAGGTGCATATAATCTGATGGGGGACATTTGTCTTGAGCCTCTGGAAGCAGAAGGCTTAATTAAGGAAATTTCTCTTGAATTTGTGGAAGCAGGTGGTCTGGTTGGGGAAGTTTTTATTAAGCTCTTTGGAGCAGATAATCTAATTGGAGAAGTTTCTCTTAAACTCCTTGGAGCATCTTTATTTAATAAAGACCAGTCCTCATCAGAATGATCTTGACTTACTTCCTCTTCCAAATCTTCCTCATCTGAAAGCTGCTCTTTTTTGTCATCTCTATCTATTACCTTTTCTTGGGCAGTCATTGCAGCTATCATTTGACTCAACTGCCGATAGTTAGGTGTAGCCTCCTTTTCATCACTCTCCTCTTCGATAGATACCTTTTTCTCTGCACTTTCCTCTTTAAGATGTACCTTTTCAGATTCAGGGGCAGGGTCTAGAGCGTCCCTAATTATATTCCATAAGGAAAAGGCGTCAGTAGGCACCTTTTGTGAGCCATGTTCAGCATGGTAAGTTTTTAGTTGTTTTCCTACTCTCTCCCAGGTGTCTAAGTTAACAGTGCCTTCTTCTGGAAACCAGGGACACTGTTCTTGTACAAAGGAAAAAAATGAATGAATATTGGATTTTTTAACTTTAATTCCTCGTTTAGTTAGTAACTGCAAGATTACTCCTGTAAAAAGCTGTCTTTCTTTTGATTCACTGTTACCCATGTCAGAAAATTAAGTCTTATAGAAAAGTCTACCTCAACAAAAAGGTTTTACCTTTGGCGAGGGGGGTTTTGTTTTCAACCCTAAGATAGCAGGTTTCTTTTCAACCTCTAGAGCACCAGGTTTCTCTTAAACCCTTGAACACTTCCCACTCCTCCTCACCCTGTCTATCCTACAGGGGGGTCCGCGGCACCCTGAGTGGGGTCCTAGCCGTCCCGAACACTCAACACTGGGGGAGTACCCGAAAGTACTCCGGGGGGAGTGATTAAGTCACTCCGGGGGGGAGCAACAGAGAGTGCTCCGGGGGGAGCAACAGAGAGTGCTCCGGGGGGAGCTACAGAGAGTGCTCCGGGGGGAGCTTTTGCTCCGAGGAACCTACCTTCGAATAGCCTGTTCCGGGCGCCACTTGCCGGGGTCCAGCCCCGGTGGATCCAGGGAATTCGAAGGGTGGACGGCGTTGGCGTGGAAAGACTTGTTTATTTATTAATATAAGATTAGATTAAGAAACTGTAGTGCAGTAGGAAGATTAAGTGGAGAAAGAGGGCTGAATAGCTTGGTTTACGCGGAAGACCAATAAAATTCCAGACAAGGAATTTGCACCATCTACGTTGGGCCACCGGTGCCCGCTTGAATATCTAAGGGTGCCTCGCCTTAAGCTCCCTTTCTCGCGGATCTTAATAACCAGGGCAAATAAGTAGACCTGGCGAGCCTCCGCGCCCCAGATGGAAATTCAGCCTGAAATTAAAGTAAAGAGCAGAGGGAAGAAAAGGGAGAGAAAAAGAGAGAGAGAGAGAGACACGGGGGGAGCCAGATTCCCAAGAAACCAGGCCGAGACTAGTCCGAGAAACTGGTCTGAGAATCTGGTCCCGTCCTTTATTGTTCAGAAGGCCTTTTATACTTTTGATAAAACATGGAGATCAATGGGTAACACAAAGTTATGCAGCGTTAGCAGTCCAGACTCTTATCAAAACCAGGCTTTTCTCTCTGCATACCTAATTGTATACACAAGTCTTAGGTAATTTACATCATCTTCCAACCAAAAGGGCCAATTAACATTTTACAGCCTTTTTTCTGATAAGGGTTTGTCAACCACAAGACTTATTTGTGTTGATCTTCCCAAGGTCTGGTGCCACTCTCGGAAAGCACTAAAGAAAGTTACATTCTTAGACAGCAAGGATACAGCAACTTATAACAAGTAGAGGGAGTGCAGTGATTTATAGCAAAAGAGAAGCAATTAACTCAAAAGTCTAGTGTTGCTAACATCAAAACTACTATGTATCTTTTTCTACATCCTGCTTACATTAACATCCTTCCAGGTGCCTAAAAGATAAAGAATAAGGAGGTCTGGCAGCAATCCTTGAGTCAACAGTGAAAACCCTCTACCAATATAATTTTTAACTCTTTAGAAAAGGCTCTGTATCTTTAAGATGCTTTTAAGCTTTGTGCCTCCCGCGGTTGGGGGGCTGTAAGCAATTCACAAGCTGTAAGCTTTGTGCCTCTCGCGGTTGGGGGGCTGTAAGCAATTCACAAGCTGTAAGAGGTCTGGGGAACCTGTTAGGCAGACTAGAGAGCTATCAGAGGGGTTTAACTGAAACATCCCTTTCAAATGCAGAAGACTAAAACCCTGAATTGACTTTTTTCCAGAGAATATCAGAAAAGTGGAAAAGCAGAGCACAAAAGCCAGCAGATTTTTGCTGGGGTACATGCTTAGGAATATCCAGAGGGGTCCCTGAAGTCTGAGCACGCCTTGCGTATGTCAGCTTCCTTCCTCATGACCTTGTCACGGGCGGGATTCCTCACACTGGCTTCCGGCAGGGTATGGTGGTGAACTTCTTGAGTTGCAGCAAGGCTGTGAAAGACCCTTTCGAAGTTCCAGAGGTAAGGTGTCATTAGTCTCCAGACGCCTCATCGGAAATAGGCCTCATCTCGCCTGGAAGGGAGAACTTCCTGGATTTTCTCGAGTTGCGGCAGGTGTTCTCGAGTTACGACGGGGACCTCAGGGACCCGCCCTGGTGGCCTCAGGAGAGGCCAGTCCCTATGCGAGTTGCTAGGGGGCCTCTCGGGATTCCTCTCCCGTCGATACCGGGGCCAAAAACCTTGTGTGGAGTCAGGGCCGGAACCGAGGATTCCTCTCAGGGGCTGACATGGATCTTTGGGTACTTCTGGAGTCTCCCCAGGGGAGTCAGGCCTCGTCTCGAGTGGGGGCATGCACGTGCACTTTCCTTCCAGGCTGTAGCAGCAATGTCACGCTTCCCGTGGCGTGGATCAAAGGATCTGTGGATTTCCCTCGAGGCTTTCCCACAGGGCTGTCCCACGTGCCACCGTGGTGTGAGTCGATCCTCGGCGTGAAAGATGAGCCAGTGCAGGACAAAGAGGTTCCTCTGGAATGGACTGAGATATCTGGGGGACTCTTGGAATGGTGGTACGACCATGGAGTTCCTCTCGCCTTTCCTGTTGAGAGTGCCTCCTCTTGAGATGCGACGGGAACGCCGGGAACTCTTTCCCTTTGAAACCAGGGAAAGGATCCCTCATCTCGAGCTACGAGGGGAAAACGGGGCTCCTCTGGATGTGGGCGGGACCATCGTGCTTCCTCTCGAGTGGAGACGGGTATGGCGGTGAACTTCTTGAGTTGCAGCAAGGGTGTGAAAGACCCTTTCGAAGTTCCAGAGGTTAGGTGTCATTAGTCTCCAGACGCATCATCGGAAATAGGCCTCATCTCGCCTGGAAGGGAGAACTTCCTGGATTTTCTCGAGTTGCGGCAGGTGCTCTCGAGTTACGACGGGGACCTCAGGGACCCGCCCTGGTGGCCTCAGGAGAGGCCAGCCCCTATGCGAGTTGCTAGGGGGCCTCTCGGGATTCCTCTCCCGTCGATACCGGGGCCAACAACCTTGTGTGGAGTCAGGGCCGTAACCGAGGATTCCTCTCATGGGCTGACATGGATCTTTGGGTACGTCTGGAGACTCCCCAGTGGAGTCAGGCCTCGTCTCGAGTGGGGGCATGCACGTGCGCTTTCCTTCCAGGCTGTAGCAGCAATGTCACGCTTCCCGTCGCGTGGATCATAGGATCTGTGGTTTTCCCTCGAGGCTTTCCCACAGGGCTGTCCCACGTGCCACCGTGGTGTGAGTCGATCCTCGGCGTGAAAGATGAGCCAGTGCAGGGCAAAGAGCTTCCTCTGGAATGGACTGAGACATCTGGGGGACTCTTGGAATGGTGGTACGACCATGGAGTTCCTCTCGCCTTTCCTGTTGAGAGTGCCTCCTCTTGAGATGCGACAGGAACGCCGGGAATTCTTTCCCGTTGAAAGCAGGCAAAGGATCCCTCATCTCGAGCTACGAGGGGGAAACCGGGCTCCTCTGGATGTGGGCGGGACCATCCTGCTTCCTCTCGAGTGGAGACGGGTATGGAAGTGAACTTCTTGAATTGCAGCAAGGGTGTGAAAGACCCTTTCGAAGTTCCAGAGGTTAGGTGTCATTAGTCTCCAGACGCCTCATCGGAAATAGGCCTCATCTCGCCTGCAAGGGAGAACTTCCTGGATTTTCTCGAGATGCGGCAGGTGTTCTCGAGTTACGACGGGGACCTCAGGGACCCGCCCTGGTGGCCTCAGGAGAGGCCAGTCCACATGCGAGTTGCTAGGGGGCCTCGCGGGATTCCTCTCCCGTCGATACCGGGGCCAAAAACCTTGTGTGGAGTCAGGGCCGGAAACGAGGATTCCTCTCAGGGGCTGACATGGATCTTTGGGTACTTCTGGAGTCTCCGCAGGGGATTCAGGCCTTGTCTCGAGTGGGGGCATGCACGTGCGTTTTCTTTCCAGGCTGTAGCAGCAATGTCACGCTTCCCGTCGCGTGGATCAAAGGATCTGTGGTTTTCCCTCGAGGCTTTCCCACAGGGCTGTCCCACGTTCCACCGTGGTGTGAGTCGATCCTCGGCGTGAAAGATGAGCAAGTGCAGGGCACAGAGGTTCCTCTGGAATGGACTGAGACATCTGGGGGACTCTTGGAATGGTGGTACGACCATGGAGTTCCTCTCGCCTTTCCTGTTGAGAGTGCCTCCTCTTGAGATGCGACGGGAACGCCGGGAATTCTTTCCCGTTGAAAGCAGGGAAAGGATCCCTCATCTCGAGCTACGAGGGGGAAACGGGGCTCCTCTGGATGTGGGCGGGACCATCGTGCTTCCTCTCGAGTGGAGACGGGTATGGCGGTGAACTTCTTGAGTTGCAGCAAGGGTGTGAAAGACCCTTTCGAAGTTCCAGAGGTTAGGTGTCATTAGTCTCCAGACGCCTCATCGGAAATAGGCCTCATCTCGCCTGGAAGGGAGAACTTCCTGGATTTTCTCGAGTTGCGGCAGGTGTTCTCGAGTTACGACGGGGACCTCAGGGACCCGCCCTGGTGGCCTCAGGAGAGGCCAGTCCCTAGGCGAGTTGCTAGGGGGCCTCTCGGGATTCCTCTCCCGTTGATACCGGGGCCAAAAACCTTGTGTGGAGTCAGGGCCGGAACCGAGGATTCCTCTCAGGGGCTGACGTGGATCTTTGGGTACTTCTGGAGTCTCCCCAGGGGAGTCAGGCCTCGTCTCGAGTGGGGGCATGCACGTGCGCTTTCCTTCCAGGCTGTAGCAGCAATGTCACGCTTCCCGTCGCGTGGATCAAAGGATCTGTGGTTTTCCCTCGAGGCTTTCCCTCGAGGCTTTCCCACAGGGCTGTCCCACGTGCCACCGTGGTGTGAGTCGATCCTCGGCATGAAAGATGAGCCAGTGCAGGGCAAAGAGGTTCCTCTGGAATGGACTGAGACATCTGGGGGACTCTTGGAATGGTGGTACGACCATGGAGTTCCTCTCGCCTTTCCTGTTGAGAGTGCCTCCTCTTGAGATGCGACGGGAACGCCGGGAATTCTTTCCCGTTGAAAGCAGGGAGAGGATCCCTCATCTCGAGCTACGAGGGGGAAACGGGGCTCCTCTGGATGTGGGCGGGACCATCGTGCTTCCTCTCTAGTGGAGACGGGTATTGCCGGGGTCCAGCCCCGGTGGATCCAGGGAATTCGAAGGGTGGACGGCGTTGGCGTGGAAAGACTTGTTTATTTATTAATATAAGATTAGATTAAGAAACTGTAGTGCAGTAGGAAGATTAAGTGGAGAAAGAGGGCTGAATAGCTTGGTTTACGCGGAAGACCAATAAAATTCCAGACAAGGAATTTGCACCATCTACTTTGGGCCACCGGTGCCCGCTTGAATATCTAAGGGTGCCTCGCCTTAAGCTCCCTTTCTCGCGGATCTTAATAACCAGGGCAAATAAGTAGACCTGGCGAGCCTCCGCGCCCCAGATGGAAATTCAGCCTGAAATTAAAGTAAAGAGCAGAGGGAAGAAAAGGGAGAGAAAAAGAGAGAGAGAGAGAGACACGGGGGGAGCCATATTCCCAAGACACCAGGCCGAGACTAGTCCGAGAAACTGGTCTGAGAATCTGGTCCCGTCCTTTATTGTTCAGAAGGCCTTTTATACTTTTGATAAAACATGGAGATCAATGGGTAACACAAAGTTATGCAGCGTTAGCAGTCCAGACTCTTATCAAAACCAGACTTTTCTCTCTGCATACCTAATTGTATACACAAGTCTTAGGTAATTTACATCATCTTCCAACCAAAAGGGCCAATTAACATTTTACAGCCTTTTTTCTGATAAGGGTTTGTCAACCACAAGACTTATTTGTGTTGATCTTCCCAAGGTCTGGTGCCACTCTCGGAAAGCACTAAAGAAAGTTACATTCTTAGACAGCAAGGATACAGCAACTTATAACAAGTAGAGGGAGTGCAGTGATTTATAGCAAAAGAGAAGCAATTAACTCAAAAGTCTAGTGTTGCTAACATCAAAACTACTATGTATCTTTTTCTACATCCTGCTTACATTAACATCCTTCCAGGTGCCTAAAAGATAAAGAATAAGGAGGTCTGGCAGCAATCCTTGAGTCAACAGTGAAAACCCTCTACCAATATAATTTTTAACTCTTTAGAAAAGGCTCTGTATCTTTAAGATGCTTTTAAGCTTTGTGCCTCCCGCGGTTGGGGGGCTGTAAGCAATTCACAAGCTGTAAGCTTTGTGCCTCTCGCGGTTGGGGGGCTGTAAGCAATTCACAAGCTGTAAGAGGTCTGGGGAACCTGTTAGGCAGACTAGAGAGCTATCAGAGGGGTTTAACTGAAACATCCCTTTCAAATGCAGAAGACTAAAACCCTGAATTGACTTTTTTCCAGAGAATATCAGAAAAGTGGAAAAGCAGAGCACAAAAGCCAGCAGATTTTTGCTGGGGTACATGCTTAGGAATATCCAGAGGGGTCCCTGAAGTCTGAGCACGCCTTGCGTATGTCAGCTTCCTTCCTCATGACCTTGTCACGGGCGGGATTCCTCACACTGGCTTCCGGCAACTCCCCCTTCTTTATTAGTTTTTTAAAAAAATTAGGTGCAGTTCAGTCGCGAGATTCCGAATGCTCTGCCGAAGAGTCCTGACAACACAAGGAAGCACGATTACAAGGAGCAGGATTATGGCACCCACAGCAGCATAGCTAGAGACAGTAGTCAGAAGAGTTTTTCCAGAAATGAAGTCAGAGAAGGTGTGGAAAAAGTCATTGGCTTCTCCTGCGGCGGTAAAATCTAATCGGGAGTGTTCCAAGGTCTGAATCTGATTATGAAGTTTCCCTAAATCTAAACTAATATCTGAGCTGTTCCAGACACCTAAAATATGATTTTTGACCCTCTCCCATTTAAAATCTGTCTCATTTACTTTCAGGGATGTAACACATATCCACCGGTAATCGGCATGACATGAAAGAGCCAATTTCATTTTCAGACTCTGTAATTCATTCCCAATATGCATTACTGCTTCTTCTAAGGCATCAATCCTTATTTCTAGCTTCCTATCTATAATTTCCTGGGTTGCCAGCGTTAGAGAAACATTTTTGGATACGGTGTCAACATATTGGGCAGTATACACTTGTTGAGACAATGATAATGCCGCCACAGTAACAGAAGTAATTGCGGTTATCAAAGCTGATATTCCCAAAACAAGTAAGCCCACAAACCGTCGTGTTCGCATTAAATCTTGTAGCTGTTGCAGTACAGCTAGGCCATGGTTATCATACCAATACGTGGCTACAGTTACAGGTACCATGAGATAGGGCGGACGTTTTAAAACCATGAAAGAGCAAACTTTATATTGAGGAGTTAAACAGGATGAAAGCATACATTGTTCACAAGACACTACATGGGGTCCACCTGTATAATTCAATTGTATGTTAAGTCTTTCAGAATCATTAGTGAAAAGAAAAACATAAGGAGAGGGTAGACAAGCTAAAATAGAGTAAATAGAGGTATTTTTTGGTCGGATTAAAATAATAGGGGCGGTAGCCGCAAGGGCTCTCCAAATTTCTGGCTGCCAAAAGGTTTTACCTCTAGTTATATAAGACAGCATAGGGGGAACAAATTGGTTATGATGCCGTCTGGTGGCAACTAACGGCCAAGAAATTGAATATTCTTTCCAATTATCCAATCTATTGATAAAGTCATCGTCAGACTCAGGGTCTTGACCTGGATTTGGGTTGCTCCAGTCCTGAATCGCACAATTTCTTCCTCCCGGCATATTGTAATCTACTCTTGAATTATAAATACAAGATTTCCAAATCGGATATCCTGAATGATCATCTATAGTTTTCCAAATAACATCTGAGGGAGCAACATCATCACAATTTGGATATTCTGATGGAGTTTTGAGAGACAAAGACTTATAGGGGCCAAGGACCCCAGGCATACGGGCTCGTAATATCCAAGCAGACCGATCCCCTATAGATGCAAATTTAGAGGTTGGGGAATCTGTCATAACTGCTTTTGTGGAGGCTCCAATGCATCCTGTCTTGGTAAAGAAGTCTCCTGTAAGGCCAGGAGGAAAATTAAAGCAGACAGGAAAATCATCTGCTAGTCCTTTAAAGGTATAATTGAAATTAATAGGGTATTGGTCTTTTGTATAGGAAGTATAAGATCCTCCCAAAAGGCGAGGCTGGTCTGTACTAACTCGTATGGGGTCACTGTTCCAAGTAACAACTTGGAAAGTTGGAGGATCCGGGAGAAACGCCCAATATTTGGTTGGAATGGGAGCAGCGCTTACCTGGCAAGAGAGCAAGGCAAGCATGGCAATAAACACCTTTTCAGGAGAGACTGACGATCCCTGTAGGGTAGCTATCCCCTGTGCCTGGCGACAGAGAGCTTTAATCTGTCCCCAGGTGGGCAAGGAGGCTTGTTGGGTTGACTGAGCTGGGCGTCCTAATGGATTCCTGCGAGGCAAAAAATCAGGGGGTGCAATATCCTGTATCTGAAGTCGTGACATCTGTCCAGTGGGTGGCTCCGATCCGCGCCTATCCGGGATCTCCAATGTCAGCTGTCCTGGGGTCAGCGGCGTTTCCCGTGCTGGCGGAGGGAGCGGGGGAAGAGGGAGTTTCTTCCTTTTTAGAGATCGCGGTGGCGGGGGATTCTGGTATCCGGGGAGCTGAGACATGGCGAATTAGTCTGTCTGGAACCCAAATCGGAGCGTCCGCGTCCTGTGGAAAAACACAAGCATACCCTCGCCCATTGGTTAATAAGGGGTCAGGACCTTTCCATTGTCCGGAAAGAAGGTCCCTCCATTTTACTAATGGTTTTGCATTCAATTGCTCTGGGCACCAATGGCGAAGCATTGCAGTGTTTCCGGATGAATCAGCATTTAAGTTATTTATTACGAAAAGAGCATGTTGCAAAATCTGATGGGGGGAACTATATTTAAATTCCCCTTCTTTTAGTTTTTGAATATGGATTTTCAGTGTTTGATGTGCTCTTTCCACAATGGCTTGTCCTTGTGGGTTATAAGGGATGCCGGTGTTATGTTTAATTTGAAATCTTGTACAGAATTGCTGAAAAGATTTAGAAGTGTAAGCAGGAGCATTATCAGTTTTTAAAGCTTTTGGCAAGCCCAGATAGGAAAAGCATGTAAAAAGATGTTGTATTACATCTTTAACTGCTTCCCCTGTACGAGCAGTGGCAATAATAACATGAGAGAAGGTATCTACAGTTACATGAACAAAAGACAGTTTTCCAAATGAAGAGACATGGGTTACATCCATTTGCCAGAGTGCATTAGGTTTGAGACCGCGAGGGTTAACTCCCAGAGGCAAAGCATTCACGGTAGTAGGACAATGTGAACAAGAACGAACAATCTCTCGGGCAGATTCTCGAGGAATTTGAAACTGGTATCGTAAGGCAGTGGCATTTTGGTGATGAAGTGAGTGAGAA
This sequence comes from Capricornis sumatraensis, assembly GCF_032405125.1. Lineage (NCBI taxonomy): Eukaryota > Metazoa > Chordata > Mammalia > Artiodactyla > Bovidae > Capricornis > Capricornis sumatraensis. The sequence continues at coordinate 8,404,456 of NW_027184612.1, forward strand.
GCTCGAGCTTCTTCAAAAACAGAAGCCACTGAAATCCTGGTTAACGAATCTGCCAATTCATTGAGAGCATTTAAAGGGCCAGGCAGGCCGGAATGAGCCCGAATGTGGCCGATAAAGAACGCCCGATTTCTTTTCCATATTTGCTGCTGCAGTTTAGTTAACAAATGGAAGATAGCAGTTTTGTTTTCAGGCAAAACTGCAGTCTCAATGTGTGGAAACAGCCTGACCACATACTGAGAGTCAGAATAAAGGTTAAATTCTTTCTCCGCAAACATAACAAAGGCCTCAATAACAGCTGTGATTTCAGCCCTTTGAGCTGAAGTTTCTTGTGTTTCCAAAAGTTTTTGATGATCTCTTGTGACTATAGAGGCTCTACCGTTAGCCGATCCATCAGTAAAGACTACCTGAGCATCTGAAATAGGGAACTGTTTACACCGGACAGGAAAAATAACTGGATGGTTAGACATAAAATTTAGTAAAACATGCGAGGGTAAATGATGCAAAATTTGACCACAGTAATTCCCTATGGCAATCTGCCAGTCTTCATCAAACATTAAAAGAGCATCAAGCTGCTCCTTATTATATGGAATTACAATCTCTGATGGCTCTTTACCAAACAATTCAATGCTCCGCTTCCTTCCTTTTAGCATTAATGTGGCAATTAAACCAGGATAAGAAGCCACGACTTTTTTAGCTTGGGTAGGAAGATGGATCCATTCTAAAGGGCCGCGTTGCCACAGAACTCCCGTAGGCGCCGTTGGAGTAGCTAGGCAAAGGAACTGCCACGTCATCGTCAAATCAATTCTTTTTACATAGCTATTTGATAAGGCTGCTTCTACTTTGCCTAGGGCTTCTTGAGCCTCAGCTGTTAATTGTCTTTTTGAGGTTGGATCAGGATCCCCGCGTAAAGTGTTAAAAAGAGGTTTTAATTCGGCAGTGGTTAATTTTAAATATGGTCTAATCCAATTAATATCACCTAAGAGTTTTTGATAATCATTTAAAGTAATAAGATGGTCTTTTCTCAATTGCAGCGGGGTATGAGTCACCGTTTCCGAATTTATGACTCTTCCTAAGTAAGTTATGGGCGGATTGATTTGAATTTTTTCTGGGGCAATTTTTAGGCCTCTGTCTGTCAATGCCTGGGTCAGGTCCTGGAGCACAGTCTGCAGGTGAACTCTATCAGGATGAGCTATTAAAATATCATCCATATAGTGAATCATATACACGTGTTCATATTTAGCCCTAGTATCTTCTAGAGCGGCATTAACAAATTTTTGGCATAAAGTAGGGCTATTTTTCATTCCCTGAGGCAGAACCTTCCACTGAAACCGTAAATAAGGCTGTTTAAGATTTTCTGATGGCAGACTAAAGGCAAATCGCTTTTTATCCTCAGGATTTAAGGGAATAGTGAAAAAACAATCTTGTAAATCAATAACAATTATATTATATCCCTCTGGAACGGCTACTGGGGAAGGGAGCCCAGGCTGTAAGGCCCCCATGTCCTCCATGGTGGCATTAATAGCTCTCAAATCCTGTAAAAGTCGCCATTTACCAGATTTTTTCTTAATGACAAAAATAGGAGTGTTCCAGGGGCTATTGGAGGGCTCAATATGTCCCAATTCTAATTGTTCAAAGATTAATGCTTTAGCTGCCAATAATTTTTCCTTATGCAGAGGCCACTGTTCTACCCACACCGGATCTTGAGATTTCCATGTGATGGGGTCGGCAGCAAAAACAATGGCCTCAATTATAAATTTGGATATCCCAATCCAGCACGTAGCTTGCGAGGAGTTGGGCAAATTGGCTCAATTATTCCTGTCTGTTGTTTACCCAATCCTTTTGATGGATCATAGCCCATCTGCAACATCTGAGAGGTCACTTTATCATCAGGGCTAAAAAGTAACACTCCCATTTGAGATAGCACGTCCCTCCCCCACAGGGTAAGGGGGAGCGAAGGAACGACATAAGGTTGGAAAGTTCCACGGGTATCCTCAAATTGCCAATCTAAAATTTTTGCACTTTTGGCTATTGTGGGGGCTCTTCCTATCCCCACCAAGTTATTTTCAGTAGTATGTGTGGGCCAGGAGCTGGGCCAGTCTTTTCCTGAAATGCAAGAAACATCTGCTCCTGTGTCTAATAACCCCACAATAGACTTGCCATTAATCAGGATAGTCTTCATAGGACGTTTCTGAGTAATTTCTGTTATCCAAAAAACCATATCACTAGACCCAAATCCTTTATCCTGCCTTTCATTTTGAGTAGCTGTGCGCCCAATTGCAGTGTGGTAAGGCAAAAGCAAAAGTTGGGCTATTCTTTGTCCCTGATGTATTTGGAAAGTTTTAGTTGGGGGTGAAATCATTATCTGGATTTCTCCTGTATAATCTGAGTCAATTACTCCAGGGATGATTGTGAGACCTTGCATAGCTAAGGAACTTCTGCCTAGTATAATTCCTACTAAACCTGTTGGTAATGGGCCTTTAACTCCTGTAGGTATTTTTACAGTGGGGCTATCTGGTGTTAATATTGCTGAGGTGGTGGAACTGAGGTCCAGTCCTGCGCTGCCTGGGGTTGCTCTGATGAGTTCTGCGATGGGACGAAGGGAATGAATGGGTTCAGTGAGGCTGCCCCAATTGTTGTCGGGGCCTGAGGCTGGCCCCTCAATCCGTTTCCCGACTGCTGGTCGGGGCCCAAAAAGGCTCCATTTCTATGGAATTGTGACCTACATTCTTTTGCCCAGTGATATCCTTTTTGACAACGAGGGCAGAGAGATCTAGGGAGATTAGTAGGCACAGCCGGGGAGGGAGAATTCGGCAGAGAAGAACCGGCTGCTTTTTGGGGACAAGCTCGCATAAGGTGCCCTTCCCGTCCGCAAGAGAAGCAGGCCTTGGATAAACCAATATTCTGGCCTGGACTACTGGAATGACTCTTTGACGGGTTATTTCTATTTGTAAAAAAGGACTGTACTGCCTGCTGGTAAGAATTTCCCTTTATGGCTGCAGCTATGGCAACGCCCTGCATCATCGCTGGTCCTACATCTGCACATTGCCTGATATAATCTATTATTTCCCCAGTTTTTTTAATAGGACGTAAAATGGCCTGGCAGGTAGAATTAGCATTTTCAAATGCCAGTTGTTTTATCAATATACTAGCTGCCTCAGTGTTGGAAATTACTCTGTTGACTGCCTCTGCAAGTCTTGATATAAAGTCTTCATATGGCTCTTCTGGTTTTTGTTTAACATTTGAGAAGGAAGAGGTAGATTCTTTCCCTTCAGGCAACAAACGCCAAGCCCCAAGGGCGCAGGCGGTTACTTGATCTAAAGTGGTTTTATCTAATCCCATTTGATCTCTAAGTGTTCCAAAATCATTAGTCCCTGCCAACATATTTTTTATAATATATCTTGGGCCATATTTTTGGTTAGCATCAGCCTGTTTTTGGGCTAGATCTTCATATTCAGTTCTCCAAAGTACATATTGACCTCCAGACAGACAAGCTTTAGCGACTGTCTTCCAGTCATGGGGTGTCATCCATCTGCCCGCTAAAGCTTCCACCAATGATACAGTGTACGGGGCTTTAGGCCCATACAAAGCACAAGCCTGTTTGAGTTCTTTAATCATTTTCATTGGAATGGGTTCCCAGTGGGGGGCTGTTCTCCCACCACTTCCACCAAATATTATGGGGAAACAAGCCTCAAGGTGGGGATCAAGTTCATCATCTGGGCTAGAGAAAACTCTTCTTCGGGGAGCTTCTAGTGGAGGCCCCTCACCCTTATAGGGAGGGGGGGGCAAGGGGTGTCCTATGTCACTTTCTTCGTACTTTGGGAATTTTTTATCCGTTCTGTGTTTAGGTCTTACGGATGTTTTATCTGGGGAATCTGGCCTTAAACTCTCAGGTGCATATAATCTGATGGGGGACATTTGTCTTGAGCCTCTGGAAGCAGAAGGCTTAATTAAGGAAATTTCTCTTGAATTTGTGGAAGCAGGTGGTCTGGTTGGGGAAGTTTTTATTAAGCTCTTTGGAGCAGATAATCTAATTGGAGAAGTTTCTCTTAAACTCCTTGGAGCATCTTTATTTAATAAAGACCAGTCCTCATCAGAATGATCTTGACTTACTTCCTCTTCCAAATCTTCCTCATCTGAAAGCTGCTCTTTTTTGTCATCTCTATCTATTACCTTTTCTTGGGCAGTCATTGCAGCTATCATTTGACTCAACTGCCGATAGTTAGGTGTAGCCTCCTTTTCATCACTCTCCTCTTCGATAGATACCTTTTTCTCTGCACTTTCCTCTTTAAGATGTACCTTTTCAGATTCAGGGGCAGGGTCTAGAGCGTCCCTAATTATATTCCATAAGGAAAAGGCGTCAGTAGGCACCTTTTGTGAGCCATGTTCAGCATGGTAAGTTTTTAGTTGTTTTCCTACTCTCTCCCAGGTGTCTAAGTTAACAGTGCCTTCTTCTGGAAACCAGGGACACTGTTCTTGTACAAAGGAAAAAAATGAATGAATATTGGATTTTTTAACTTTAATTCCTCGTTTAGTTAGTAACTGCAAGATTACTCCTGTAAAAAGCTGTCTTTCTTTTGATTCACTGTTACCCATGTCAGAAAATTAAGTCTTATAGAAAAGTCTACCTCAACAAAAAGGTTTTACCTTTGGCGAGGGGGGTTTTGTTTTCAACCCTAAGATAGCAGGTTTCTTTTCAACCTCTAGAGCACCAGGTTTCTCTTAAACCCTTGAACACTTCCCACTCCTCCTCACCCTGTCTATCCTACAGGGGGGTCCGCGGCACCCTGAGTGGGGTCCTAGCCGTCCCGAACACTCAACACTGGGGGAGTACCCGAAAGTACTCCGGGGGGAGTGATTAAGTCACTCCGGGGGGGAGCAACAGAGAGTGCTCCGGGGGGAGCAACAGAGAGTGCTCCGGGGGGAGCTACAGAGAGTGCTCCGGGGGGAGCTTTTGCTCCGAGGAACCTACCTTCGAATAGCCTGTTCCGGGCGCCACTTGCCGGGGTCCAGCCCCGGTGGATCCAGGGAATTCGAAGGGTGGACGGCGTTGGCGTGGAAAGACTTGTTTATTTATTAATATAAGATTAGATTAAGAAACTGTAGTGCAGTAGGAAGATTAAGTGGAGAAAGAGGGCTGAATAGCTTGGTTTACGCGGAAGACCAATAAAATTCCAGACAAGGAATTTGCACCATCTACGTTGGGCCACCGGTGCCCGCTTGAATATCTAAGGGTGCCTCGCCTTAAGCTCCCTTTCTCGCGGATCTTAATAACCAGGGCAAATAAGTAGACCTGGCGAGCCTCCGCGCCCCAGATGGAAATTCAGCCTGAAATTAAAGTAAAGAGCAGAGGGAAGAAAAGGGAGAGAAAAAGAGAGAGAGAGAGAGACACGGGGGGAGCCAGATTCCCAAGAAACCAGGCCGAGACTAGTCCGAGAAACTGGTCTGAGAATCTGGTCCCGTCCTTTATTGTTCAGAAGGCCTTTTATACTTTTGATAAAACATGGAGATCAATGGGTAACACAAAGTTATGCAGCGTTAGCAGTCCAGACTCTTATCAAAACCAGGCTTTTCTCTCTGCATACCTAATTGTATACACAAGTCTTAGGTAATTTACATCATCTTCCAACCAAAAGGGCCAATTAACATTTTACAGCCTTTTTTCTGATAAGGGTTTGTCAACCACAAGACTTATTTGTGTTGATCTTCCCAAGGTCTGGTGCCACTCTCGGAAAGCACTAAAGAAAGTTACATTCTTAGACAGCAAGGATACAGCAACTTATAACAAGTAGAGGGAGTGCAGTGATTTATAGCAAAAGAGAAGCAATTAACTCAAAAGTCTAGTGTTGCTAACATCAAAACTACTATGTATCTTTTTCTACATCCTGCTTACATTAACATCCTTCCAGGTGCCTAAAAGATAAAGAATAAGGAGGTCTGGCAGCAATCCTTGAGTCAACAGTGAAAACCCTCTACCAATATAATTTTTAACTCTTTAGAAAAGGCTCTGTATCTTTAAGATGCTTTTAAGCTTTGTGCCTCCCGCGGTTGGGGGGCTGTAAGCAATTCACAAGCTGTAAGCTTTGTGCCTCTCGCGGTTGGGGGGCTGTAAGCAATTCACAAGCTGTAAGAGGTCTGGGGAACCTGTTAGGCAGACTAGAGAGCTATCAGAGGGGTTTAACTGAAACATCCCTTTCAAATGCAGAAGACTAAAACCCTGAATTGACTTTTTTCCAGAGAATATCAGAAAAGTGGAAAAGCAGAGCACAAAAGCCAGCAGATTTTTGCTGGGGTACATGCTTAGGAATATCCAGAGGGGTCCCTGAAGTCTGAGCACGCCTTGCGTATGTCAGCTTCCTTCCTCATGACCTTGTCACGGGCGGGATTCCTCACACTGGCTTCCGGCAGGGTATGGTGGTGAACTTCTTGAGTTGCAGCAAGGCTGTGAAAGACCCTTTCGAAGTTCCAGAGGTAAGGTGTCATTAGTCTCCAGACGCCTCATCGGAAATAGGCCTCATCTCGCCTGGAAGGGAGAACTTCCTGGATTTTCTCGAGTTGCGGCAGGTGTTCTCGAGTTACGACGGGGACCTCAGGGACCCGCCCTGGTGGCCTCAGGAGAGGCCAGTCCCTATGCGAGTTGCTAGGGGGCCTCTCGGGATTCCTCTCCCGTCGATACCGGGGCCAAAAACCTTGTGTGGAGTCAGGGCCGGAACCGAGGATTCCTCTCAGGGGCTGACATGGATCTTTGGGTACTTCTGGAGTCTCCCCAGGGGAGTCAGGCCTCGTCTCGAGTGGGGGCATGCACGTGCACTTTCCTTCCAGGCTGTAGCAGCAATGTCACGCTACCTGTCGCGTGGATCAAATGATCTGTGGTTTTCCCTCGAGGCTTTCCCACAGGGCTGTCCCACGTGCCACCGTGGTGTGAGTCGATCCTCGGCGTGAAAGATGAGCCAGTGCAGGGCAAAGAGGTTCCTCTGGAATGGACTGAGACATCTGGGGGACTCTTGGAATGGTGGTACGACCATGGAGTTCCTCTCGCCTTTCCTGTTGAGAGTGCCTCCTCTTGAGATGCGACGGGAACGCCGGGAATATTTTCCCGTTGAAAGCAGGGAAAGGATCCCTCATCTCGAGCTACGAGGGGGAAACGGGGCTCCTCTGGATGTGGGCGGGACCATCGTGCTTTCTCTCGAGTGGAGACGGGTATGGCGGTGAACTTCTTGAGTTGCAGCAAGGGTGTGAAAGACCCTTTCGAAGTTCCAGAGGTTAGGTGTCATTAGTCTCCAGACGCCTCATCGGAAATAGGCCTCATCTCGCCTGGAAGGGAGAACTTCCATGATTTTCTCGAGTTGCGGCAGGTGTTCTCGAGTTACGACGGGGACCTCAGGGACCCGCCCTGTTGGCCTCAGGAGAGGCCAGTCCCTATGCGTGTTGCTAGGGGGCCCCTCGGGATTCCTCTCCCGTCGATACCGGGGCCAAAAACCTTGTGTGGAGACAGGGATGGAACCGAGGATTCCTCTCAGGGACTGATATGGATCTTTGGGTACTTCTGGAGTCTCGCCAGGGGAGACAGGCCTCGTCTCGTGTGGGGGCATGCACGTGCACTTTCCTTCCAGGCTGTAGCAGCAATGTCACGCTTCACGTCGCGTGGATCAAAGGATCTGTGGTTTTCCCTCGAGGCTTTCCCTCGAGGCTTTCCCACAGGGCTGTACCACGTGACACCGTGGTGTGAGTCGATTCTCGGCGTGAAAAATGAGCCAGTGCAGGGCAAAGAGGTTCCTCTGGAATGGACTGAGACATCTGGGGGACTCTTGGAATGGTGGTACGACCATGGAGTTCCTCTCGCCTTTCCTGTTGAGAGTGCCTCCTCTTGAGATGCGACGGGAACGCCGGGAATTCTTTCCCGTTGAAAGGAGGGAAAGGATCCCTCATCTCGAGCTACGAGGGGGAAACGGGGCTCCTCTGGATGTGGGCGGGACCATCGTGCTTTCTCTCGAGTGGAGACGGGTATGGCGGTGAACTTCTTGAGTTGCAGCAAGGGTGTGAAAGACCCTTTCGAAGTTCCAGAGGTTAGGTGTCATTAGTCTCCAGACGCCTCATCGGAAATAGGCCTCATCTCGCCTGGAAGGGAGAACTTCCTGGATTTTCTCGAGTTGCGGCAGGTGTTCTCGAGTTACGACGGGGACCTCAGGGACCCGCCCTGGTGGCCTCAGGAGAGGCCAGTCCCCATGCGAGTTGCTAGGGGGCCTCTCGGGATTCCTCTCCCGTCGATACCGGGGCCAAAAACCTTGTGTGGAGTCAGGGCCGGAACCGAGGATTCCTCTCAGGGGCTGACATGGATCTTTGGGTACTTCTGGAGTCTCCCCAGGGGAGTCAGGCCTCGTCTCGAGTGGGGGCATGCACGTGCGCTTTCCTTCCAGGCTGTAGCAGCAATGTCACGCTTCCCGTCGCGTGGATCAAAGGATCTGTGGTTTTCCCTCGAGGCTTTCCCTCGAGGCTTTCCCACAGGGCTGTCCCACGTGCCACCGTGTTGTGAGTCGATCCTCGGCTTGAAAGATGAGCCAGTGCAGGGCAAAGAGGTTCCTCTGGAATGGACTGAGACATCTGGGGGACTCTTGGAATGGTGGTACGACCATGGAGTTCCTCTCGCCTTTCCTGTTGAGAGTGCCTCCTCTTGAGATGCGACGGGAACGCCGGGAATACTTTCCCGTTGAAAGCAGGGAAAGGATCCCTCATCTCGAGCTACGAGGGGGAAACGGGGCTCCTCTGGATGTGGGCGGGACCATCGTGCTTCCTCTCGAGTGGAGACGGGTATGGCGGTGAACTTCTTGAGATGCAGCAAGGGTGTGAAAGACCCTTTCGAAGTTCCAGAGGTTAGGTGTCATTAGTCTCCAGAGGCCTCATCGGAAATAGGCCTCATCTCGCCTGGAAGGGAGAACTTCCTGGATTTTCTCGAGTTGCGGCAGGTGTTCTCGAGTTACGACGGGGACCTCAGGGACCCGCCCTGGTGGCCTCAGGAGAGGCCAGTCCCCATGCGAGTTGCTAGGGGGCCTCTCGGGATTCCTCTCCCGTCGATACCGGGGCCAAAAACCTTGTGTGGAGTCAGGGCCGGAATCGAGGATTCCTCTCAGGGGCTGACATGGATCTTTGGGTACTTCTGGAGTCTCCCCAGGGGAATCAGGCCTCGTCTCGAGTGGGGGCATGCACGTGCGCTTTCCTTCCAGCCTGTAGCAGCAATGTCACGCTTCCCTTCGCGTGGATCAAAGGATCTGTGGTTTTCCTCGAGGCTTTCCCTCGAGGCTTTCCCACAGGGCTGTCCCACGTGCCACCGTGGTGTGAGTCGATCCTGGCGTGAAAGATGAGCCAGTGCAGGGCAAAGAGGTTCCTCTGGAATGTACTGAGACATCTGGGGGACTCTTGGAATGGTGGTACGACCATGGAGTTCCTCTCGCCTTTCCTGTTGAGAGTGCCTCCTCTTGAGATGCGACCGGAACGCCGGAAATTATTTCCCGTTGAAAGCAGGGAAAGGATCCCTCATCTCGAGCTACGAGGGGGAAACGGGGCTCCTCTGGATGTGGGCGGACCATCGTGCTTCCTCTCGAGTCGAGACGGGAATGGCGGTGAACTTCTTGAGTTGCAGCAAGGGTGTGAAAGACCCTTTCGAAGTTCCAGAGGTTAGGTGTCATTAGTCTCCAGACGCCTCATCGGAAATAGGCCTCATCTCGCCTGGAAGGGAGAACTTCCTGGATTTTCTCGAGATGCGGCAGGTGTTCTCGAGTTACGACGGGGACCTCAGGGACCCGCCCTGGTGGCCTCAGGAGAGGCCAGTCCCCATGCGAGTTGCTAGGGGGCCTCTCGGGATTCCTCTCCCGTCGATACCGGGGCCAAAAACCTTGTGTGGAGTCAGGGCCGGAACCGAGGATTCCTCTCAGGGGCTGACATGGATCTTTGGGTACTTCTGGAGTCTCCCCAGGGGAGTCAGGCCTCGTCTCGAGTGGGGGCATGCACGTGTGATTTCCTTCCAGGCTGTAGCAGCAATGTCACGCTTCCCGTCGCGTGGATCAAAGGATCTGCGGTTTTCCCTCGAGGCTTTCCCACAGGGCTGTCCCACGTGCCACCGTGGTGTGAGTCGATCCTCGGCGTGAAAGATGAGCCAGTGCAGGGCAAAGAGGTTCCTCTGGAATGGACTGAGACATCTGGGGGACTCTTGGAATGGTGGTACGACCATGGAGTTCCTCTCGCCTTTCCTGTTGAGAGTGCCTCCTCTTGAGATGCGACGGGAACGCCGGGAATTCTTTCCCGTTGAAAGCAGGGAAAGGATCCCTCATCTCGAGCTACGAGGGGGAAACGGGGCTCCTCGGGATGTGGGCGGGACCATCGTGCTTCCTCTCGAGTCGAGACGGGTATGGCGGTGAACTTCTTGAGTTGCAGCAAGGGTGTGAAAGACCCTTTCGAAGTTCCAGAGGTTAGGTGTCATTAGTCTCCAGACGCCTCATCGGAAATAGGCCTAATCTCGCCTGGAAGGGAGAACTTCCTGGATTTTCTCGAGTTGCGGCAGCTGTTCTGGAGTTACGACGGGGACCTCAGGGACCCGCACTGGTGGCCTCAGGAGAGGCCAGTCCCCATGCGAGTTGCTAGGGGGCCTCTCGGGATTCCTCTCCCGTCGATACCGGGGCCAAAAACCTTGTGTGGAGTCAGGGCCGGAACCGAGGATTCCTCTCAGGGGCTGACATGGATCTTTGGGTACTTGTGGAGTCTCCACAGGGGAGTCAGGCCTCGTCTCGAGTGGGGGCATGCACGTGTGCTTTCCTTCCAGGCTGTAGCAGTAATGTCACGCTTCCCGTGGCCTGGATCAAAGGATCTGTGGTTTTCCCTCGAGGCTTTCCCTCGAGGCTTTCCCACAGGGCTGTCCCACGTGCCACCGTGGTGTGAGTCGATCCTCGGCGTGGAAGATGAGCCAGTGCAGGGCAAAGAGGTTCCTCTGGAATGGACTGAGACTTCTGGGGGACTCTTAGAATGGTGGTACGACCATGGAGTTCCTCTCGCCTTTCCTGTTGAGAGTGCCTCCTCTTGAGATGCGACGGGAATGCCGGGAATTCTTTCCCGTTGAAAGCAGGGAAAGGATCCCTCATCTCGAGCTACGAGGGGGAAACGGGGATCCTCTGGATGTGGGCGGGACCATCGTGCTTCCTCTCGAGTGGAGACGGGTATGGCGGTGAACTTCTTGAGTTGCAGCAAGGGTGTGAAAGACCCTTTCGAAGTTCCAGAGGTTAGGTGTCATTAGTCTCCAGACGCCTCATCGGAAATAGGCCTCATCTCGCCTGGAAGGGAGAACTTCCTGGATTTTCTCGAGTTGCAGCCGGTGTTCTCGAATTACGATGGGGACCTCAGGGACCCGCCCTGGTGGCCTCAGGAGAGGCCAGTCCCCATGCGAGTTGCTAGGGGGCCTCTCGGGATTCCTCTCCCTTCGATACCGGGGCCAAAAACCTTGTGTGGAGTCAGGGCCGGAACCGAGGATTCCTCTCAGGGGCTGACATGGATCTTTGGGTACTTGTGGAGTCTCCCCAGGGGAGTCAGGCCTCGTCTCGAGTGGGGGCATGCACGTGCGCTTTCCTTCCAGGCTGTAGCAGCAATGTCACGCTTCCCGTCGCGTGGATCAAAGGATCTGTGATTTTCCCTCGAGGCATTCCCTCGAGGCTTTCCCACAGGGCTGTCCCACGTGCCACCGTGGTGTGAGTCGATCCTCGGCGTGAAAGATGAGCCAGTGCAGGGCAAAGAGGTTCCTCTGGAATGGACTGAGACATCTGGGGGACTCTTGGAATGGTGGTACGACCATGGAGTTCCTCTCGCCTTTCCTGTTGAGAGTTCCTCCTCTTGAGATGCGACGGGAACACCGGGAATTCTTTCCCGTTGAAAGCAGGGAAAGGATCCCTCATCTCGAGCTACGAGGGGGAAACGGGGCTCCTCTGGATGTGGGCGGGACCATCGTGCTTCCTCTCGAGTGGAGACGGGTATTGCGGTGAATTTCTTGAGTTTCAGCAAGGGTGTGAAAGACCCTTTCGAAGTTCCAGAGGTTAGGTGTCATTAATCTCCAGACGCCTCATCGGAAATAGGCCTCATCTCGCCTGGAAAGGAGAACTTCCTGGATTTTCTCGAGTTGCGGCAGGTGTTCTCGAGTTACGACGGGGACCTCAGGGACCCGCCCTGGTGGCCTCAGGAGAGGCCAGTCCCCATGCGAGTTGCTAGGGGGCCTCTCGGGATTCCTCTCCCGTCGATACCGGGGCCAAAAACCTTGTGTGGAGTCAGGGCCGGAACCGAGGATTCCTCTCAGGGGCTGACATGGATCTTTGGGTACTTCTGGAGTCTCCCCAGGGGAGTCAGGCCTCGTCTCGAGTGGGGGCATGCACGTGCGCTTTCCTTCCAGGCTGTAGCAGCAATGTCACGCTTCCCGTCGCGTGGATCAAAGGATCTGTGGTTTTCCCTCGAGGCTTTCCCTCGAGGCTTTCCCACAGGGCTGTCCCACGTGCCACCGTGTTGTGAGTCGATCCTCGGCTTGAAAGATGAGCCAGTGCAGGGCAAAGAGGTTCCTCTGGAATGGACTGAGACATCTGGGGGACTCTTGGAATGGTGGTACGACCATGGAGTTCCTCTCGCCTTTCCTGTTGAGAGTGCCTCCTCTTGAGATGCGACGGGAATGCCGGGAATACTTTCCCATTGAAAGCAGGGAAAGGATCCCTCATCTCGAGCTACGAGGGGGAAACGGGGCTCCTCTGGATGTGGGCGGGACCATCGTGCTTCCTCTCGAGTGGAGACGGGTATGGCGGTGAACTTCTTGAGTTGCAGCAAGGGTGTGAAAGACCCTTTCGAAGTTCCAGAGGTTAGGTGTCATTAGTCTCCAGAGGCCTCATCGGAAATAGGCCTCATCTCGCCTGGAAGGGAGAACTTCCTGGATTTTCTCGAGTTGCGGCAGGTGTTCTCGAGTTACGACGGGGACCTCAGGGACCCGCCCTGGTGGCCTCAGGAGAGGCCAGTCCCCATGCGAGTTGCTAGGGGGCCTCTCGGGATTCCTCTCCCGTCGATACCGGGGCCAAAAACCTTGTGTGGAGTCAGGGCCGGAATCGAGGATTCCTCTCAGTGGCTGACATGGATCTTTGGGTACTTCTGGAGTCTCCCCAGGGGAATCAGGCCTCGTCTCGAGTGGGGGCATGCACGTGCGCTTTCCTTCCAGCCTGTAGCAGCAATGTCACGCTTCCCTTCGCGTGGATCAAAGGATCTGTGGTTTTCCTCGAGGCTTTCCCTCGAGGCTTTCCCACAGGGCTGTCCCACGTGCCACCGTGGTGTGAGTCGATCCTGGCGTGAAAGATGAGCCAGTGCAGGGCAAAGAGGTTCCTCTGGAATGTACTGAGACATCTGGGGGACTCTTGGAATGGTGGTACGACCATGGAGTTCCTCTCGCCTTTCCTGTTGAGAGTGCCTCCTCTTGAGATGCGACCGGAACGCCGGGAATTATTTCCCGTTGAAAGCAGGGAAAGGATCCCTCATCTCGAGCTACGAGGGGGAAACGGGGCTCCTCTGGATGTGGGCGGACCATCGTGCTTCCTCTCGAGTCGAGACGGGAATGGCGTTGAACTTCTTGAGTTGCAGCAAGGGTGTGAAAGACCCTTTCGAAGTTCCAGAGGTTAGGTGTCATTAGTCTCCAGACGCCTCATCGGAAATAGGCCTCATCTCGCCTGGAAGGGAGAACTTCCTGGATTTTCTCGAGATGCGGCAGGTGTTCTCGAGTTACGACGGGGACCTCAGGGACCCGCCCTGGTGGCCTCAGGAGAGGCCAGTCCCCATGCGAGTTGCTAGGGGGCCTCTCGGGATTCCTCTCCCGTCGATACCGGGGCCAAAAACCTTGTGTGGAGTCAGGGCCGGAACCGAGGATTCCTCTCAGGGGCTGACATGGATCTTTGGGTACTTCTGGAGTCTCCCCAGGGGAGTCAGGCCTCTTCTCGAGTGGGGGCATGCACGTGTGATTTCCTTCCAGGCTGTAGCAGCAATGTCACGCTTCCCGTCGCGTGGATCAAAGGATCTGTGGTTTTCCCTCGAGGCTTTCCCACAGGGCTGTCCCACGTGCCACCGTGGTGTGAGTCGATCCTCGGCGTGAAAGATGAGCCAGTGCAGGGCAAAGAGGTTCCTCTGGAATGGACTGAGACATCTGGGGGACTCTTGGAATGGTGGTACGACCATGGAGTTCCTCTCGCCTTTCCTGTTGAGAGTGCCTCCTCTTGAGATGCGACGGGAACGCCGGGAATTCTTTCCCGTTGAAAGCAGGGAAAGGATCCCTCATCTCGAGCTACGAGGGGGAAACGGGGCTCCTCGGGATGTGGGCGGGACCATCGTGCTTCCTCTCGAGTCGAGACGGGTATGGCGGTGAACTTCTTGAGTTGCAGCAAGGGTGTGAAAGACCCTTTCGAAGTTCCAGAGGTTAGGTGTCATTAGTCTCCAGACGCCTCATCGGAAATAGGCCTAATCTCGCCTGGAAGGGAGAACTTCCTGGATTTTCTCGAGTTGCGGCAGCTGTTCTGGAGTTACGACGGGGACCTCAGGGACCCGCACTGGTGGCCTCAGGAGAGGCCAGTCCCCATGCGAGTTGCTAGGGGGCCTCTCGGGATTCCTCTCCCGTCGATACCGGGGCCAAAAACCTTGTGTGGAGTCAGGGCCGGAACCGAGGATTCCTCTCAGGGGCTGACATGGATCTTTGGGTACTTGTGGAGTCTCCACAGGGGAGTCAGGCCTCGTCTCGAGTGGGGGCATGCACGTGTGCTTTCCTTCCAGGCTGTAGCAGTAATGTCACGCTTCCCGTGGCCTGGATCAAAGGATCTGTGGTTTTCCCTCGAGGCTTTCCCTCGAGGCTTTCCCACAGGGCTGTCCCACGTGCCACCGTGGTGTGAGTCGATCCTCGGCGTGAAAGATGAGCCAGTGCAGGGCAAAGAGGTTCCTCTGGAATGGACTGAGACTTCTGGGGGACTCTTAGAATGGTGGTACGACCATGGAGTTCCTCTCGCCTTTCCTGTTGAGAGTGCCTCCTCTTGAGATGCGACGGGAACGCCGGGAATTCTTTCCCGTTGAAAGCAGGGAAAGGATCCCTCATCTCGAGCTACGAGGGGGAAACGGGGCTCCTCTGGATGTGGGCCGGACCATCGTGCTTCCTCTCGAGTGGAGACGGGTATGGCGGTGAACTTCTTGAGTTGCAGCAAGGGTGTGAAAGACCCTTTCGAAGTTCCAGAGGTTAGGTGTCATTAGTCTCCAGACGCCTCATCGGAAATAGGCCTCATCTCGCCTGGAAGGGAGAACTTCCTGGATTTTCTCGAGTTGCAGCCGGTGTTCTCGAATTACGACGGGGACCTCAGGGACCCGCCCTGGTGGCCTCAGGAGAGGCCAGTCCCCATGCGAGTTGCTAGGGGGCCTCTCGGGATTCCTCTCCCGTCGATACCGGGGCCAAAAACCTTGTGTGGAGTCAGGGCCGGAACCGAGGATTCCTCTCAGGGGCTGACATGGATCTTTGGGTACTTGTGGAGTCTCCCCAGGGGAGTCAGGCCTCGTCTCGAGTGGGGGCATGCACGTGCGCTTTCCTTCCAGGCTGTAGCAGCAATGTCACGCTTCCCGTCGCGTGGATCAAAGGATCTGTGATTTTCCCTCGAGGCATTCCCTCGAGGCTTTCCCACAGGGCTGTCCCACGTGCCACCGTGGTGTGAGTCGATCCTCGGCGTGAAAGATGAGCCAGTGCAGGGCAAAGAGGTTCCTCTGGAATGGACTGAGACATCTGGGGGACTCTTGGAATGGTGGTACGACCATGGAGTTCCTCTCGCCTTTCCTGTTGAGAGTTCCTCCTCTTGAGATGCGACGGGAACACCGGGAATTCTTTCCCGTTGAAAGCAGGGAAAGGATCCCTCATCTCGAGCTACGAGGGGGAAACGGGGCTCCTCTGGATGTGGGCGGGACCATCGTGCTTCCTCTCGAGTGGAGACGGGTATTGCGGTGAATTTCTTGAGTTTCAGCAAGGGTGTGAAAGACCCTTTCGAAGTTCCAGAGGTTAGGTGTCATTAATCTCCAGACGCCTCATCGGAAATAGGCCTCATCTCGCCTGGAAAGGAGAACTTCCTGGATTTTCTCGAGTTGCGGCAGGTGTTCTCGAGTTACGACGGGGACCTCAGGGACCCGCCCTGGTGGCCTCAGGAGAGGCCAGTCCCCATGCGAGTTGCTA
This sequence comes from Capricornis sumatraensis, assembly GCF_032405125.1. Lineage (NCBI taxonomy): Eukaryota > Metazoa > Chordata > Mammalia > Artiodactyla > Bovidae > Capricornis > Capricornis sumatraensis. The sequence goes on from NW_027184612.1 coordinate 8,420,699, forward strand.
GGGGGCCTCTCGGGATTCCTCTCCCGTCGATACCGGGGCCAAAAACCTTGTGTGGAGTCAGGGCCGGAACCGAGGATTCCTCTCAGGGGCTGACATGGATCTTTGGGTACTTCTGGAGTCTCCCCAGGGGAGTCAGGCCTCGTCTCGAGTGGGGGCATGCACGTGCGCTTTCCTTCCAGGCTGTAGCAGCAATGTCACGCTTCCCGTCGCGTGGATCAAAGGATCTGTGGTTTTCCCTCGAGGCTTTCCCACAGGGCTGTCCCACGTGCCACCGTGGTGTGAGTCGATCCTCGGCGTGAAAGATGAGCCAGTGCAGGGCAAAGAGGTTCCTCTGGAATGGACTGAGACATCTGGGGGACTCTTGGAATGGTGGTACGACCATGGAGTTCCTCTCGCCTTTCCTGTTGAGAGTGCCTCCTCTTGAGATGCGACGGGAACGCCGGCAATTCTTTCCCGTGGAAAGCAGGGAAAGGATCCCTCATCTCGAGCTACGAGGGGGACACGGGGCTCCTCTGGATCTGGGCGGGACCATCGTGCTTCCCTTCGAGTGGAGACGGGTATGGCGGTGAACTTCTTGAGTTGCAGCAAGGGTGTGAAAGACCCTTTCGAAGTTCCAGAGGTTAGGTGTCATTAGTCTCCAGACGCCTCATCGGAAATAGGCCTAATCTCGCCTGGAAGGGAGAACTTCCTGGATTTTCTCGAGTTGCGGCAGGTGTTCTCGAGTTACGACGGGGACCTCAGGGACCCGCCCTGGTGGCCTCAGGAGAGGCCAGTCCCCATGCGAGTTGCTAGGGGGCCTCTTGGGGTTCCTCTCCCGTCAATTCCGGGGCCATAATTCTTGTGTGTAGTCAGGGCCGGAACCGAGGATTCCTCTCAGGGGCTGACATGGATCTTTGGGTACTTCTGTAGTCTCCCCAGGGGAGTCAGGCCTCGTCTCGAGTGGGGGCATGCACGTGCGCTTTCCTTCGAGGCTGTAGCAGCAATGTCACGCTTCTTGTGGCGTGGATCAAAGGATCTGTGGTTTTCCCTCGAGGCTTTCCCTCGAGGATTTCCCACAGGGCTGTCCCACGTGCCACCGTGGTGTGAATCGATCCTCGGGGTGAAAGATGAGCCAGTGCAGGGCAAAGAAGTTCCTGTGGAATGGACTGAGACATCTGGGGGACTCTTGGAATGGTGGTACGACCATGGAGTTCCTCTCGCCTTTCCTGTTGAGAGTGCCTCCTCTTGAGATGCGATGGGAACGCCGGGAATTCTTTCCCGTTGAAAGCAGGGAAAGGATCCGTCATCTCGAGCTCCGAGGAGGAAACGGGGCTCCTATAGATGTGGGCGGGACCATCGTGCTTCCTCTCGAGTGGAGACGGGTATGGCGGTGAACTTCTTGAGTTGCAGCAAGGGTGTGAAAGAACCTTTCGAAGTTCCAAACGTTAGGGGTCATTAGTCTCCAGACGCCTCATCGCAAATAGGCCTCATCTCGCCTGGAAGGGAGAACTTCCTGGATTTTCTCGAGTTGCGGCAGGTGTTCTCGAGTTACGACGGGGACCTCAGGGACCCGCCCTGGTGGCCTCAGGAGAGGCCAGTCCCCATGCGAGGTGATAGGGGGCCTCTCGGGATTCCTCTCCCGTCGATACCGGGGCCAAAAACCTTGTGTGGAGTCAGGGCCGGAACCGAGGATTCTTCTCAGGGGCTGAGATGGAAATTTGGGTACTTCTGAGGTCTCCCCAGGGGAGTCAGGCCTCGTCTCGAGTGGGGGCATGCACGTGCGCTTTCCTTCCAGGCTGTAGCAGCAATGTCACGCTTCCCGTCGCGTGGATCAAAGGATCTGTGGTTTTCCCTCGAGGCTTTCCCACAGGGCTGTCCCACGTGCCACCGTGGTGTGAGTCGATCCTAGGCGTGAAAGATGAGCCAGTGCAGGGCAAAGAGGTTCCTCTGGAATGGACTGAGACATCTGGGGGACTCTTGGCATGGTGGTACGACCATGGAGTTCCTCTCGCCTTTCCTGTTGAGAGTGCCTCCTCTTGAGATGCGATGGGAACGCTGGGAATTCTTTCCCGTTGAAAGCAGGGAAAGGATCCCTCATCTCGAACTACGAGGGGGACACGGGGCTCCTCTGGATGTGGGCGGGACCATCGTGCTTCCTCTCGAGTGGAGACGGGTATGGCGGTGAACTTCTTGAGTTGCAGCAAGGGTGTGAAAGACCCTTTCGAAGTTGCAGAGGTTAGGTGTCATTAGTCTCCAGATGCCTCATCGGAAATAGGCCTCATCTCGCCTGGAAGGGAGAACTTCCTGGATATTCTCGAGTTGCGGCAGGTGTTCTCGAGTTACGACGGAGACCTCAGGGACCCGCCCTGGTGGCCTCAGGAGAGGCCAGTCCCCATGCGAGTTGCTAGGGGGCCTCTCGGGATTTCTCTCTCGTCGATACCGGGGTCAAAAACCTTGTGTGGAGTCAGGGCCGGAACCGAGGATTCCTCTCATGGGTGACATGGATCTTTGGGTACTTCTGGAGTCTCCCCAGGGGAGTCAGGCCTCGTCTCGAGTGGGGGCATGCACGTGCGCTTTCCTTCCAGGCTGTAGCAGCAATGTCACGCTTCCCGTGGCCTGGATCAAAGGATCTGTGGTTTTCCCTCGAGGCTTTCCCTCGAGGCTTTCCCACAGGGCTGTCCCACGTGCCACCGTGGTGTGAGTCGATCCTAGGCGTGAAAGATGAGCCAGTGCAGGTCAAAGAGGTTCCTCTTGAATGGACTGAGACATCTGGGGGACTCTTGGAATGATGGTACGACCATGGAGTTCCTCTCGCCTTTCCTGTTGAGAGTGCCTCCTCTTGAGATGCGACGGGAACGCCGGGAATTCTTTCCCGTTGAATGCAGGGAAAGGATCCCTCATCTCGAGCTACGAGGGGGAAACGGGGCTCCTCTGGATGTGGGCGGGACCGTCGTGCTTCCTCTCGAGTGGAGACGGGTATGGCGGTGAACTTCTTGAGTTTCAGCAAGGGTGTGAAAGACCCTTTCGAAGTTCCAGAGGTTAGGTGTCATTAGTCTCCAGACGCCTCATCGGAAATAGGCCTCATCTCGCCTGGAAGGGAGAACTTCCTGGATTTTCTCGAGTTGCGGCAGGTGTTCTCGAGTTACGACGGGGACCTCAGGGACCCGCCCTGATGGCCTCAGGAGAGGCCAGGCCCATGCGAGTTGCTAGGGGGCCTCTCGGGATTCCTCTCCCGTGGATACAGGGGCCAAAAACCTTGTGTGGATTCAGGGCCGGAACCGAGGATTCCTCTCAGGGGTGACATGGATCTTTGGGTACTTCTGGAGTCTCCCCAGGGGAGTCAGGCCTCGTCTCGAGTGGGGGCATGCACGTGCGCTTTCCTTACATGCTGTAGCAGCAATGTCACGCTTCCCGTCGCGTGGATCAAAGGATCTGTGGTTTTCCCTCGAGGCTTTCCCACAGGGCTGTCCCACGTGCCACCGTGGTGTGAGTCGATCCTCGGCGTGAAAGATGAGCCAGTGCAGGGCAAAGAGGTTCCTCTGGAATGGACTGAGACATCTGGGGGACTCTTGGAATGGTGGTACGACCATGGAGTTCCTCTCGCCTTTGCTGTTGAGAGTGCCTCCTCTTGAGATGGGACGGGAATACCGGGAATTCTTTCCCGTTGAAAGCAGGGAAAGGATCGCTCATCTCGATCTAGGAGGGGGAAACGAGGCTCCTCTGGATGTGGGCGGGACCACCGTGCTTCCTCTAGAGTGGAGACGGGTATGGCGGTGAACTTCTTGAGTTGCAGCAAGGGTGTGAAAGACCTTTTCGAAGTTCCAGAGGTTAGGTGTCATTAGTCTCCAGACGCCTCATCGGAAATAGGCCTCATCTCGCCTGGAAGGGAGAACTTCCTGGATTTTCTCGAGTTGAGGCAGGTGTTCTCGAGTTACGACGGGGACCTCAGGGACCCGCCCTGGTGGCCTCAGGAGAGGCCAGTCCCCATGCGAGTTGCTAGGGTGCCTCTCGGGATTCCTCTCCCGTCGATACTGGGGCCAAAAACCTTGTGTGGAGTCAGGGCCGGAACCGAGGATTCCTCTCAGTGGCTGACATGGACCTTTGGGTACTTCTGGAGTCTCCCCAGGGGAGTCAGGCCTCGTCTCGAGTGGGGGCATGCACGTGCGCTTTCCTTCAAGGCTGTAGCAGCAATGTCACGCTTCCCGTGGCGTGAATCAAACGATCTGTGGTTTTCCCTCGAGGCTTTCCCACAGGGCTGTCCCACGTGCCACTGTGGTGTGAGTCGAACCTCGGCGTGAAAGATGAGACAGTGCAGGGCAAAGACGTTATTCTGGAATGGACTGAGACATCTGGGGGACTCTTGGAATGGTGGTACGACCATGGAGTTCCTCTCGCCTTTCCTGTTGAGAGTGCCTCCTCTTGAGATGCGACGGGAACGCCGGGAATTCTTTCCCGTTGAAAGCAGGGAAAGGATCCCTCATCTCGAGCTACGAGGGGTAAACGGGGCTCCTCTGGATGTGGGCGGGACCATCGTGCTTCCTCTCGAGTGGAGACGGGTGTGGCGGTGAACTTCTTGAGTTGCAACAAGGGTGTGAAAGACCCTTTCGAAGTTCCAGAGGTTAGGTGTCATTAGTCTCCAGACGCCTCATCGGAAATAGGCCTCATCTCGCCTGGAAGGGGGAACTTCCTGGAATTTCTCGAGTTGTGGCAGGTGTTCTCGAGTTACGACGGGGACTTCAGGGACCCGCCCTGGTGGCCTCAGGAGAGGCCAGTCCCCATGCGAGTTGCTAGGGGGCCTCTCGGGATTCCTCTCCCGTCGATACCGGGGCCAAAAACCTTGTGTGGAGTCAGGGCCGGAACCGAGGATTCCTCTCACGGGCTGATATGGATCTTTGGGCACTTCTGGAGTCTCGCCAGGGGAGACAGGCCCCATCTCGAGTGGGGGCATGTACGTGCGCTTTCCTTCCAGGCTGTAGCAGCAATGTCACGCTTTCCATCGCGTGGATCAAAGGATCTGTGGTTTTTCCACAGGTTTGTCCCACTTGCCACCGTGGTGTGAGTCGATCCTCGGCGTGAAAGATGAGCCAGTGCAGGGCAAAGAGTTTCCTCTGGAATGGACTGAGACATCTGGGGGACTCTTGGAATGGTGGTGCGACCATGGAGTTCCTCTCGCCTTTCCTGTTGAGAGTGCCTCCTCTTGAGATGCGACGGGAACGCCGGGAATTCTTTCCCGTTGAAAGCAGGGAAAGGATCCCTCATCTCGAGCTCTGAGGGGGAAACGGGGCTCCTCTGGATGTGGGCGGGACCATCGTGCTTCCTCTCGAGTGGAGACGGGTATGGCGGTGAACTTCTTGAGTTGCAGCAAGGGTGTGAAAGACCCTTTCCAAGTTCCAGAGGTTAGGTGTCATTAGTCTCCAGACGCCTCATCGGAAATAGGCCTCATCTCGCCTGGAAGGGAGAACTTCCTGGATTTTCTCGAGTTGCGGCAGGTGTTCTCGAGTTACGACGGGGACCTCAGGGACCCGCCCTGGTGCCCTCAGGAGAGGCCAGTCCCCATGCGAGTTGCTAGGGGGCCTCTCGGGATTCCTCTCCCGTCGATACCGGGGCCAAAAACCTTGTGTGGAGTCAGGGCCCAAACCGAGGATTCCTCTCAGGGGCTGATATGGATCTTTGGGTACTTCTGGAGTCTCGCCAGGGGAGACAGGCCTCGTCTCGAGTGGGGGCATGCACGTGCACTTTCCTCCAGGCTGTAGCAGTAATGTGACGCTCCCCGTCGCGTGGATCAAAGGATCTGTGGTTTTCCCTCGAGGCTTTCCCTCGAGGCTTTCCCACAGGGCTGTCCCACGTGCCACCGTGGTGTGAGTCGATCCTCGGCGTGAAAGATGAGCCAGTGCAGGGCAAAGAGGTTCCTCTGGAATGGACTGAGACATCTGGGGGACTCTTGGAATGGTGGTACGACGATGGAGTTCCTCTCACCTTTGCTGTTGAGAGTGCCTCCTCTTGAGATGGGACGGGAATACCGGGAATTCTTTCCCGTTGAAAGCAGGGAAAGAATCGCTCATCTCGATCTAGGAGGGGGAAACGAGGCTCCTCTGGATGTGGGCGGGACCATCGTGCTTCCTCTAGAGTGGAGACGGGTATGGCGGTGAACTTCTTGAGTTGCAGCAAGGGTGTGAAAGACCTTTTCGAAGTTCCAGAGGTTAGGTGTCATTAGTCTCCAGACGCCTCATCGGAAATAGGCCTCATCTCGCCTGGAAGGGAGAACTTCCTGGATTTTCTCGAGTTGCGGCAGGTGTTCTCGAGCTACGACGGGACCTCAGGGACCCGCCCTGGTGGCCTCAGGAGAGGCCAGTCCCCATGCGAGTTGCTAGGGGGCCTCTCGGGATTCCTCTCCCGTCGATACTGGGGCCAAAAACCTTGTGTGGAGTCAGGGCCGGAACCGAGGATTCCTCTCAGTGGCTGACATGGATCTTTGGGTACTTCTGGAGTCTCCCCAGGGGAGTCAGGCCTCGTCTCGAGTGGGGGCATGCACGTGCGCTTTCCTTCAAGGCTGTAGCAGCAATGCCACGCTTCCCGTGGCGTGAATCAAACGATCTGTGGTTTTCCCTCGAGGCTTTCCCTCGAGGCTTTCCCACAGGGCTGTCCCACGTGCCACCGTGGTGTGAGTCGATCCTCGGCGTGAAAGATGAGCCAGTGCAGGGCAAAGACGTTCCTCTGGAATGGACTGAGACATCTGGGGGACTCGTGGAATGGTGGTACGACCATGGAGTTCCTCTCGCCTTTCCTGTTGAGAGTGCCTCCTCTTGAGATGCGACGGGAACGCCGGGAATTCTTTCCCGTTGAAAGCAGGGAAAGGATCCCTCATCTCGAGCTACGAGGGGGAAACGGGGCTCCTCTGGATGTGGGCGGGACCATCGTGCTTCCTCTCGAGTGGAGACGGGTGTGGCGGTGAACTTCTTGAGTTGCAACAAGGGTGTGAAAGACCCTTTCGAAGTTCCAGAGGTTAGGTGTCATTAGTCTCCAGACGCCTCATCGGAAATAGGCCTCATCTCGCCTGGAAGGGGGAACTTCCTGGAATTTCTCGAGTTGTGGCAGGTGTTCTTGAGTTACGACGGGGACCTCAGGGACCCGCCCTGGTGGCCTCAGGAGAGGCCAGTCCCCATGCGAGTTGCTAGGGGGCCTCTCGGGATTCCTCTCCCGTCGATACCGGGGCCAAAAACCTTGTGTGGAGTCAGGGCCGGAACCGAGGATTCCTCTCACGGGCTGACATGGATCTTTGGGTACTTCTGGAGTCTCCCCAGGGGAGTCAGGCCTCGTCTCGAGTCGGGGCATGCACGTGCACTTTCCTTCCAGGCTGTAGCAGCAATGTCACGCTTCCCGTGGCGTGGATCAAAGGATCTGTGGTTTTCCCTCGAGGCTTTCCCTCGAGGCTTTCCCACAGGGCTGTCCCACGTGCCACCGTGGTGTCAGTCGATCCTCGGCGTGAAAGATGAGCCAGTGCAGGGCAAAGAGATTCCTCTGGAATGGACTGAGACATCTGGGGGACTCTTGGAATGGTGGTACGACCATGGAGTTCCTCTCGCCTTTCCTGTTGAGAGTGCCTCCGCTTGAGATGCGACGGGAACGCCGGGAATTCTTTCCCATTGAAAGCAGGGAAAGGATTCCTCATCTCGAGCTACGAGGGGGAAAGGGGGCTCCTCTGGATGTGGGCGGGACGATCGTGCTTCCTCTCCAGTGGAGACGGGTATGGCGGTGAACTTCTTGAGTTGCAGCAAGGGTGTGAAAGACCCTTTCGAAGTTCCAGAGGTTAGGTGTCATTAGTCTCCAGACGCCTCATCGGAAATAGGCCTCATCCTGCCTGGAAGGGAGAACTTCCTGGATTTTCTCGAGTTGCGGCAGGTGTTCTCGAGTTACGACGGGGACCTCAGGGACCCGCCCTGGTGGCCTCAGGAGAGGCCAGTCCCCATGCGAGTTGCTAGGGGGCCTCTCGGGATTCCTCTCCCGTCGATACCCGGGCCAAAAACCTTGTGTGGAGTCAGGGCCGGAACCGAGGATTCCTCTCACGGGCTGATATGGATCTTTGGGTACTTCTGGAGTCTCGCCAGGGGAGACAGGCCCCATCTCGAGTGGGGGCATGCACGTGCGCTTTCCTTCCAGGCTGTAGCAGCAATGTCACGCTTTCCATCGCGTGGATCAAAGGATCTGTGGTTTTTCAACAGGTTTGTCCCACGTGCCACCGTGGTGTGAGTCGATCCTCGGCGTGAAAGATGAGCCAGTGCAGGGCAAAGAGTTTCCTCTGGAATGGACTGAGACATCTGGGGGACTCTTGAAATGGTGGTGCGACCATGGAGTTCCTCTCGCCTTTCCTGTTGAGAGTGCCTCCTCTTGAGATGCGACGGGAACGCCGGGAATTCATTCCCGGTGAAAGCAGGGAAAGGATCCCTCATCTCGAGCTCCGAGGGGGAAACGGGGCTCCTCTGGATGTGGGCGGGACCATCGTGCTTCCTCTCGAGTGGAGACGGGTATGGCGGTGAACTTCTTGAGTTGCAGCAAGGGTGTGAAAGACCCTTTCCAAGTTCCAGAGGTTAGGTGTCATTAGTCTCCAGACGCCTCATCGGAAATAGGCCTCATCTCGCCTGGAAGGGAGAACTTCCTGGATTTTCTCGAGTTGCGGCAGGTGTTCTCGAGTTACGACGGGGACCTCAGGGACCCGCCCTGGTGCCCTCAGGAGAGGCCAGTCCCCATGCGAGTTGCTAGGGGGCCTCTCGGGATTCCTCTCCCGTCGATACCGGGGCCAAAAACCTTGTGTGGAGTCAGGGCCCAAACCAAGGATTCCTCTCAGGGGCTGATATGTTTCCTTGGGTACTTCTGGAGTCTCGCCAGGGGAGACAGGCCTCGTCTCGAGTGGGGGCATGCACGTGCACTTTCCTTCCAGGCTGTAGCAGCAATGTGACGCTTCCCGTCGCGTGGATCAAAGGATCTGTGATTTTCCCTCGAGGCTTTCCCTCGAGGCTTTCCCACAGGGCTGTCCCACGTGCCACCGTGGTGTGAGTCGATCCTCGGCGTGAAAGATGAGCCAGTGCAGGGCAAAGAGGTTCCTCTGGAATGGACTGAGACATCTGGGGGACTCTTGGAATGGTGGTGCGACCATGGAGTTCCTCTCGCCTTTCCTGTTGAGAGTGCCTCCTCTTGAGATGGGACGGGAATACCGGGAATTCTTTCCCGTTGAAAGCAGGGAAAGGATCGCTCATCTCGATCTAGGAGGGGGAAACGAGGCTCCTCTGGATGTGGGCGGGACCATCGTGCTTCCTCTAGAGTGGAGACGGGTATGGCGGTGAACTTCTTGAGTTGCAGCAAGGGTGTGAAAGACCTTTTCGAAGTTCCAGAGGTTAGGTGTCATTAGTCTCCAGACGCCTCATCGGAAATAGGCCTCATCTCGCCTGGAAGGGAGAACTTCCTGGATTTTCTCGAGTTGCGGCAGGTGTTCTCGAGTTACGACGGGGACCTCAGGGACCCGCCCTGGTGGCCTCAGGAGAGGCCAGTCCCCATGCGAGTTGCTAGGGTGCCTCTCGGGATTCCTCTCCCGTCGATACTGGGGCCAAAAACCTTGTGTGGAGTCAGGGCCGGAACCGAGGATTCCTCTCAGTGGCTGACATGGATCTTTGGGTACTTCTGGAGTCTCCCCAGGGGAGTCAGGCCTCGTCTCGAGTGGGGGCATGCACGTGCGCTTTCCTTCCAGGCTGTAGCAGCAATGTCACGCTTCCCGTGGCGTGGATCAAAGGATCTGTGGTTTTCCCTCGAGGCTTTCCCTCGAGGCTTTCCCACAGGGCTGTCCCACGTTCCACCGTGGTGTGAGTCGATCCTCGGCGTGAAAGATGAGCCAGTGCAGGGCAAAGACGTTCCTCTGGAATGGACTGAGACATCTGGGGGACTCTTGGAATGGTGGTACGACCATGGAGTTCCTCTCGCCTTTCCTGTTGAGAGTGCCTCCTCTTGAGATGCGACGGGAACGCCGGGAATTCTTTCCCGTTGAAAGCAGGGAAAGGATTCCTCATCTCGAGCTACGAGGGGGAAAGGGGGCTCCTCTGGATGTGGGCGGGACCATCGTGCTTCCTCTCCAGTGGAGACGGGTATGGCGGTGAACTTCTTGAGTTGCAGCAAGGGTGTGAAAGACCCTTTCGAAGTTCCAGAGGTTAGGTGTCATTAGTCTCCAGACGCCTCATCGGAAATAGGCCTCATCCTGCCTGGAAGGGAGAACTTCCTGGATTTTCTCGAGTTGCGGCAGGTGTTCTCGAGTTACGACGGGGACCTCAGGGACCCGCCCTGGTGGCCTCAGGAGAGGCCAGTCCCCATGCGAGTTGCTAGGGGGCCTCTCGGGATTCCTCTCCCATCGATACCCGGGCCAAAAACCTTGTGTGGAGTCAGGGCCGGAACCGAGGATTCCTCTCACGGGCTGATATGGATCTTTGGGTACTTCTGGAGTCTCGCCAGGGGAGACAGGCCCCATCTCGAGTGGGGGCATGCACGTGCGCTTTCCTTCCAGGCTGTAGCAGCAATGTCACGCTTTCCATCGCGTGGATCAAAGGATCTGTGGTTTTTCCACAGGTTTGTCCCACGTGCCACCGTGGTGTGAGTCGATCCTCGGCGTGAAAGATGAGCCAGTGCAGGGCAAAGAGGTTCCTCTGGAATGGACTGAGACATCTGGGGGACTCTTGGAATGGTGGTACGACCATGGAGTTCCTCTCGCCTTTCCTGTTGAGAGTGCCTCCTCTTGAGATGCGACGGGAACGCCGGGAATTCTTTCCCGTTGGAAGCAGGGAAAGGATCGCTCATCTCGAGCTAGGAGGGGGAAACGGGGCTCCTCTGGATGTGGGCGGGACCATCGTGCTTCCTCTAGAGTGGAGACGGGTATGGCGGTGAACTTCTTGAGTTGCAGCAAGGGTGTGAAAGACCTTTTCGAAGTTCCAGAGGTTAGGTGTCATTAGTCTCCAGACGCCTCATCGGAAATAGGCCTCATCTCGCCTGGAAGGGAGAACTTCCTGGATTTTCTCGAGTTGCGGCAGGTGTTCTCGAGATACGACGGGGACCTCAGGGACCCGCCCTGGTGGCCTCAGGAGAGGCCAGTCCCCATGCGAGTTGCTAGGGTGCCTCTCGGGATTCCTCTCCCGTCGATACCGGGGCCAAAAACCTTGTGTGGAGTCAGGGCCGGAACCGAGGATTCCTCTCAGTGGCTGACATGGATCTTTGGGTACTTCTGGAGTCTCCCCAGGGGAGTCAGGCCTCGTCTCGAGTGGGGGCATGCACGTGCACTTTCCTTCAAGGCTGTAGCAGCAATGCCACGCTTCCCGTGGCGTGAATCAAACGATCTGTGGTTTTCCCTCGAGGCTTTCCCTCGAGGCTTTCCCACAGGGCTGTCCCACGTGCCACCGTGGTGTGAGTCGATCCTCGGCGTGAAAGATGAGACAGTGCAGGGCAAAGACGTTCCTCTGGAATGGACTGAGACATCTGGGGGACTCTTGGAATGGTGGTACGACCATGGAGTTCCTCTCGCCTTTCCTGTTGAGAGTGCCTCCTCTTGAGATGCGACGGGAACGCCGGGAATTCTTTCCCGTTGAAAGCAGGGAAAGGATCCCTCATCTCGAGCTACGAGGGGGAAACGGGGCTCCTCTGGATGTGGGCGGGACCATCCTGCTTCCTCTCGAGTGGAGACGGGTGTGGCGGTGAACTTCTTGAGTTGCAACAAGGGTGTGAAAGACCCTTTCGAAGTTCCAGAGGTTAGGTGTCATTAGTCTCCAGACGCCTCATCGGAAATAGGCCTCATCTCGCCTGGAAGGGGGAACTTCCTGGAATTTCTCGAGTTGTGGCAGGTGTTCTCGAGATACGACGGGGACCTCAGGGACCCGCCCTGGTGGCCTCAGGAGAGGCCAGTCCCCATGCGAGTTGCTAGGGGGCCTCTCGGGATTCCTCTCCCGTCGATACCGGGGCCAAAAACCTTGTGTGGAGTCAGGGCCGGAACCGAGGATTCCTCTCACGGGCTGACATGGATATTTGGGTACTTCTGGAGTCTCCCCAGGGGAGTCAGGCCTCGTCTCGAGTCGGGGCATGCACGTGCACTTTCCTTCCAGGCTGTAGCAGCAATGTCACGCTTCCCGTGGCGTGGATCAAAGGATCTGTGGTTTTCCCTCGAGGCTTTCCCTCGAGGCTTTCCCACAGGGCTGTCCCACGTGCCACCGTGGTGTCAGTCGATCCTCGGCGTGAAAGATGAGCCAGTGCAGGGCAAAGAGATTCCTCTGGAATGGACTGAGACATCTGGGGGACTCTTGGAATGGTGGTACGACCATGGAGTTCCTCTCGCCTTTCCCTGTTGAGAGTGCCTCCTCTTGAGATGCGACGGGAATGACGGGAATACTTTCCCGTTGAAAGCAGGGAAAGGATCCCTCATCTCGAGCTACGAGGGGGAAACGGGGCTCCTCTGGATGTGGGCGGGACCATCGTGCTTCCTCTCGAGTGGAGACGGGTATGGCGGTGAACTTCTTGAGTTGCAGCAAGGGTGTGAAAGACCCTTTCGAAGTTCCAGAGGTTAGGTGTCATTAGTCTCCAGACGCCTCATCGGAAATAGGCCTCATCCTGCCTGGAAGGGAGAACTTCCTGTATTTTCTCGAGTTGCGGCAGGTGTTCTCGAGTTACGACGGGGACCTCAGGGACCCGCCCTGGTGGCCTCAGGAGAGGCCAGTCCCCATGCGAGTTGCTAGGGGGCCTCTCGGGATTCCTCTCCCGTCGATACCCGGGCCAAAAACATTGTGTGGAGTCAGGGCCGGAACCGAGGATTCCTCTCACGGGCTGATATGGATCTTTGGGTACTTCTGGAGTCTCGCCAGGGGAGACAGGCCCCATCTCGAGTGGGGGCATGCACGTGCGCTTTCCTTCCAGGCTGTAGCAGCAATGTCACGCTTTCCATCGCGTGGATCAAAGGATCTGTGGTTTTTCCACAGGTTTGTCCCACGTGCCACCGTGGTGTGAGTCGATCCTCGGCGTGAAAGATGAGCCAGTGCAGGGCAAAGAGGTTCCTCTGGAATGGACTGAGACATCTGGGGGACTCTTGGAATGGTGGTACGACCATGGAGTTCCTCTCGCCTTTCCTGTTGAGAGTGCCTCCTCTTGAGATGCGACGGGAACGCCGGGAATTCTTTCCCGTTGGAAGCAGGGAAAGGATCGCTCATCTCGAGCTAGGAGGCGGAAACGGGGCTCCTCTGGATGTGGGCGGGACCATCGTGCTTCCTCTAGAGTGGAGACGGGTATGGCGGTGAACTTCTTGAGTTGCAGCAAGGGTGTGAAAGACCCTTTAGAAGTTCCAGAGGTTAGGTGTCATTAGTCTCCAGACGCCTCATCGGAAATAGGCCTCATCTCGCCTGGAAGGGAGAACTTCCTGGATTTTCTCGAGTTGCGGCAGGTGTTCTCGAGTTATGACGGGGACCTCAGGGACCCGCCCTGGTAGCCTCAGGAGAGGCCAGTCCCCATGCGAGTTGCTAGGGGGCCTCTCGGGATTCCCCTCCCGTCGATACCGGGGCCAAAAACCTTGTGTGGAGTCAGGGCCGGAACCGAGGATTCCTCTCAGGGGCTGACATGGATCTTTGGGTACTTCTGGAGTCTCCCCAGGGGAGTCAGGCCTCGTCTCGAGTGGGTGCATGCACGTGCGCTTTCCTTCAAGGCTGTAGCAGCAATGTCATGCTTCCCGTGGCGTGAATCAAACGATCTGTGGTTTTCCCTCGAGGCTTTCCCTCGAGGCTTTCCCACAGGGCTGTCCCACGTGCCACCGTGGTGTGAGTCGATCCTCGGTGTGAAAGATGAGCCAGTGCAGGGCAAAGAGGTTCCTCTGGAATGGACTGAGACATCTGGGGGACTCTTGGAATGGTGGTACGACCTTGGAGTTCCTCTCGCCTTTCCTGTTGAGAGTGCCTCCTCTTGAGATGCGACGGGAACTCCGGGAAATCTTTCCCGTTGAAAGCAGGGAAAGGATCCCTCATCTCGAGCTACGAGGGGGAAACGGGGCTCCTCTGGATGTGGGCGGGACCATCGTGCTTCCTCTCGAGTGGAGACGGGTATGGCGGTGAACTTCTTGAGTTGCAGCAAGGGTGTGAAAGACCCTTTCGAAGTTCCAGAGGTTAGGTGTCATTAGTCTCCAGACGCCTCATCGGAAATAGGCCTCATCTCGCCTGGAAGGGAGAACTTCCTGGATTTTCTCGAGTTGCGGCAGGTGTTCTCGAGTTACGACGGGGACCTCAGGGACCCGCCCTGGTGGCCTCAGGAGAGGCCAGTCCCAATGCGAGTTGCTAGGGGCCCTCTCGGGATTCCTCTCCCGTCGATACCGGGGCCAAAAACCTTGTGTGGTGTCAGGGCCGGAACCGAGGATTTCTCTCAGGGGCTGACATGGATCTTTGGGTACTTCTGGAGTCTCCCCAGGGGAGTCAGGCCTTGTCTCGAGTCGGGAAATGCACGTGCGCTTTCCTTCCAGGCTGTAGCAGCAATGTCACGCTTCTCGTGGCGTGGATCAAAGGATCTGTGGTTTTCCCTCGACGCTTTCCCTCGAGGCTTTCCCACAGGGCTGTCCCACGTGCCACCGTGGTGTTAGTCGATCCTCGGTGTGAAAGATGAGCCAGTGCAGGGCAAAGAGGTTCCTCTGGAATGGACTGAGACATCTGGGGGACTCTTGGAATGGTGGTAAGACCATGGAGTTCCTCTCGCCTTTGCTGTTGAGAGTGCCTCCTCTTGAGATGTGACGGGAATACCGGGAATTCTTTCCCGTTGAAAGCAGGGAAAGGATTCCTCATCTCGAGCTACGAGGGGGAAACGGGGCTCCTCTGGATGTGGGCGGGACCATCGTGCTTCCTCTCGAGTGGAGACGGGTATGGCGGTGAACTTCTTGAGTTGCAGCAAGGGTGTGAAAGACCCTTTCGAAGTTCCAGAGTTTAGGTGTCATTAGTCTCCAGACGCCTCATCGGAAATAGGCGTCATCTCGCCTGGAAGGGTGAACTTCCTGGATTTTCTCGAGTTGCGGCAGGTGTTCTTGAGTTACGACGGGGACCTCAGGGACCCGCCCTGGTGGCCTCAGGAGAGGCCAGTCCCCATTCGACTTGCTAGGGGGCCTCTCGGTATTCCTCTCCCTTCGATACCGGGGCCAAAAACCTTTTGTGGAGTTAGGGCCGGAACCGAGGATTCCTTTCAGGGGCTGATATGGATCTTTGGGTACTTCTGGAGTCTCGCCAGGGGAGACAGGCCTCATCTCGAGTGGGGGCATGCACGTGCGCTTTCGTTCCAGGCTGTAGCAGCAATGTCACGCATCCCGTGGCGTGGATCAAAGGATCTGTGGTTTTCCCTCGAGGCTTTCCCTCGAGGCTTTCCCACAGGGATGTCCCACGTGCCACCGTGGTGTGAGTCGATCCTCGCCGTGAAAGATGAGCCAGTGCAGGGCAAAGAGGTTCCTCTGGAATGGACTGAGACATCTGGGGGACTCTTGAAATGGTGGTACGACCATGCAGTTCCTCTCGCCTTTCCTGTTGAGAGTGCCTCCTCTTGAGATGCGACGGGAACGCCAGGAATTCTTTCCCGTTGAAAGCAGGGAAAGGATCCCTCATCTCGAGCTACGAGGGGGAAACGGGGCTCCTCTGGATGTGGGCGGGACCATCGTGCTTCCTCTCGAGTGGAGACGGGTATGGCGGTGAACTTCTTGAGTTGCAGCAAGGGTGTGAAAGACCCTTTCGAAGTTCCAGAGGTTAGGTGTCATTAGTCTCCAGACGCCTCAACGGAAATAGGCCTCATCTCGCCTGGAAGGGGGAACTTCCTGGAATTTCTCGAGTTGTGGCAGGTGTTCTCGAGTTACGACGGGGACCTCAGGGACCCGCCCTGGTGGCCTCAGGAGAGGCCAGTCCCCATGCGAGTTGCTAGGCGGCCTCTCGGGATTCCTCTCCCGTCGATACCGGGGCCAAAAACCTTGTGTGGAGTCAGGGCCGGAACCGAGGATTCCTCTCACGGGCTGACATGGATCTTTGGGTACTTCTGGAGTCTCCCCAGGGGAGTCAGGCCTCGTCTCGAGTCTGGGCATGCACGTGCACTTTCCTTCCAGGCTGTAGCAGCAATGTCACGCTTCCCGTCGCGTGGATCAAAGGATCTGTGGTTTTCCCTCGAGGCTTTCCCTCGAGGCTTTCCCACAGGGCTGTCCCACGTGCCACCGTGGTGTGAGTCGATCCTCGGCGTGAAAGATGAGCCAGTGCAGGGCAAAAAGGTTCCTCTGGAATGGACTGAGACATCTGGGGGACTCTTGGAATGGTGGTACGACCATGGAGTTCCTCTCGCCTTTCCTGTTGAGAGTGCCTCCGCTTGAGATGCGACGGGAACGCCGGGAATTCTTTCCCATTGAAAGCAGGGAAAGGATTCCTCATCTCGAGCTACGAGGGGGAAAGGGGGCTCCTCTGGATGTGGGCGGGACGATCGTTCTTCCTCTCGAGTGGAGACGGGTATGGCGGTGAACTTCTTGAGTTGAAGCAAGGGTGTGAAAGACCCTTTCGAAGTTCCAGAGGTTAGGTGTCATTAGTCTCCAGACGCCTCATCGGAAATAAGCCTCATCTCGCCTGGAAGGGGGAACTTCCTGGAATTTCTCGAGTTGCGGCTGGTGTTCTCGAGTTACGACGGGGACCTCAGGGACCCGCCCTGGAGGCACAGGAGAGGCCAGTCCCCATGCGAGTTGCTAGGGGGCCTCTCGGGATTCCTCTCCCGTCCATACCGGGGCCAAAAACCTTGTGTGGAGTCAGGGCCGGAAACGAGGATTCCTCTCAGGGGCTGACATGGATCTTTGGGTACTTCTGGAGTCTCCCCATGGGAGTCAGGCCTCGTCTCGAGTCGGGGCATGCACGTGCGCTTTCCTTCCAGGCTGTAGCAGCAATGTCACGCTTCCCGTGGCGTGGATCAAAGGATCTGTGGTTTTCACTCGAGGCTTTCCCATAGGGCTGTCCCACGTGCCACCGTGGTGTGAGTCGATCCTCGGCGTGAAAGATGAGCCAGTGTAGGGCAAAGAGCTTCCTCTGGAATGGACTGAGACATCTGGGGGACTCTTGGAATGGTGGTACGACCATGGAGTTCCTCTCGCCTTTCCTGTTGAGAGTGCCTCCTCTTGAGATGAGACGGGAACGCCGGGAAGGCTTTCCCGTTGAAAGCAGGGAAAGGATCCCTCATCTCGAGCTACGAGGGGGAAACGGGGCTCCTCTGGATGGGGGCGGGACTATCGTGCTTCCTCTCGAGTGGAGACGGGTATGGCGGTGAACTTCTTGAGTTGCAGCAAGGGTGTGAAAGACCCTTTCGAAGTTCCAGAGGTTAGGTGTCATTAGTCTCCAGACGCCTCATCGGAAATAGGCCTCATCTCGCCTGGAAGGGAGAACTTCCTGGATTTTCTCGAGTTGCGGCAGGTGTTCTCGAGTTACGACGGGGACCTCAGGGACCCGCCCTGGTGGCCTCAGGAGAGGCCAGTCCCCATGCGAGTTGCTAGGGGGCCTCTCGGGATTCCTCTCCCGTCGATACCGGGGCCAAAAACCTTGTGTGGCGTCAGGGCCGGAACCGAGGATTCCTCTCAGGGGCTGATATGGATCTTTGGGTACTTCTGTAGTCTCTCCAGGGGAGACAGGCCTCGTCTCGAGTGGGTGCATGCACGTGCACTTTCCTTCCAGGCTGTAGCAGCAATGTCACGCTTCCCGTCGCATGGATCAAAGGATCTGTGGTTTTCCATCGAGGCTTTCCCTCGAGGCTTTCCCACAGGGCTGTCCCACGTGCCACCGTGGTGTGAGTCGATCCTCGGCGTGAAAGATGAGCCAGTGCAGGGCAAAGAGTTTCCTCTGGAATGGACTGAGACATCTGGGGGACTCTTGGAATGGTGGTACGACCATGGAGTTCCTCTCGCCTTTGCTGTTGAGAGTGCCTCCTCTTGAGATGGGACGGGAATACCGGGAATTCTTTCCCGTTGAAAGCAGGGAAAGGATTCCTCATCTCGAGCTACGAGGGGTAAACGGGGCTCCTGTGGATGTGGGCGGGACCATCGTGCTTCCTCTCGAGTGGAGACGGGTATGGCGGTGAACTTCTTGAATTGCAGCAAGGGTGTGAAAGACCCTTTCGAAGTTCCAGAGGTTAGGTGTCATTAGTCTCCAGACGCCTCATCGGAAATAGGCCTCATCTCGCCTGGAAGGGAGAACTTCCTGGATTTTCTCGAGTTACGGCAGGTGTTCTCGAGTTACGACGGGGACCTCAGGGACCCGCCCTGGTGGCCTCAGGAGAGGCCAGTCCCCATGCGACTTGCTAGGGGGCCTCTCGGGATTCCTCTCCCGTCGATACCTGGGCCAAAAACCTTGTGTGGAGTCAGGGCCGGAACCGAGGATTCCTCTCAGGGGCTGACATGGATCTTTGGGTACTTCTGGAGTCTCCCCATGGGAGTCAGGCCTCGTCTCGAGTGGGGGCATGCACGTGCGCTTTCCTTCCAGGCTGTAGCAGCAATGTCACGCTTCCCGTGGCGTGGATCAAAGGATCTGTGGTTTTCCCTCGAGGCTTTCCCTCGAGGCTTTCCCACAGGGCTGTCCCACGTGCCACCATGGTGTGAGTCGATCCTCGGCGTGAAAGATGAGCCAGTGCATGGCAAAGAGCTTACTCTGGAATGGACTGAGACATCTGGGGGACTCTTGGAATGGTGGTACGACCATGGAGTTCCTCTCGCCTTTCCTGTTGAGAGTGCCTCCGCTTGAGATGCGACGGGAACGCCGGGAATTCTTTCCCATTGAAAGCAGGGAAAGGATTCCTCATCTCGAGCTACGAGGGGGAAAGGGGGCTCCTCTGGATGTGGGCGGGACGATCGTGCTTCCTCTCGAGTGGAGACGGGTATGGCGGTGAACTTCTTGAGTTGCAGCAAGGGTGTGAAAGACCCTTTCGAAGTTCCAGAGGTTAGGTGTCATTAGTCTCCAGACGCCTCATCGGAAATAGGCCTCATCCTGCCTGGAAGGGAGAACTTCCTGGATTTTCTCGAGTTGCGGCAGGTGTTCTCGAGTTACGACGGGGAACTCAGGGACCCGCCCTGGTGGCCTCAGGAGAGGCCAGTCCCCATGCGAGTTGCTAGGGGGCCTCTCGGGATTCCTCTCCCGTCGATACCCGGGCCAAAAACCTTGTGTGGAGTCAGGGCCGGAACCGAGGATTCCTCTCACGGGCTGATATGGATCTTTGGGTACTTCTGGAGTCTCGCCAGGGGAGACAGGCCTCATCTCGAGTGGGGGCATGCACGTGCGCTTTCCTTCCAGGCTGTAGCAGCAATGTCACGCTTCCCATCGCGTGGATCAAAGGATCTGTGGTTTTCCCTCGAAGCTTTCCCTCGAGGCTTTCCCACAGGGCTGTCCCACGTGCCACCGTGGTGTGAGTCGATCCTCGGCGTGAAAGATGAACCAGTGCAGGGCAAAGAGGTTCCTCTGGAATGGACTGAGACATCTGGGGGACTCTTGGAATGGTGGTATGACCATGGAGTTCCTCTCGCCTTTCCTGTTGAGAGTGCCTCCTCTTGAGATGCGACGGGAACGCCGGGAATTCTTTCCCGTTGAAAGCAGGGAAAGGATCGCTCATCTCGAGCTAGGAGGGGGAAACGGGGCTCCTCTGGATGTGGGCGGGACCATCGTGCTTCCTCTCGAGTGGAGACGGGTATGGCGGTGAACTTCTTGAGTTGCAGCAAGGGTGTGAAAGACCCATTCGAAGTTCCAGAGGTTAGGTGTCATTAGTCTCCAGACGCCTCATTGGAAATAGGCCTCATCTCGCCTGGAAGGGAGAACTTCCTGGATTTTCTCGAGTTGCGGCAGGTGTTCTCGAGTTACGACGGGGACCTCAGGGACCCGCCCTGGTGGCCTCAGGAGAGGCCAGTCCCCATGCGAGTTGCTAGGGGGCCTCTCGGGATTCCTCTCCCGTCGATACTGGGGCCAAAAACCTTGTGTGGAGTCAGGGCCGGAACCGAGGATTCCTCTCAGGGGCTGACATGGATCTGTGGGTACTTCTGGAGTCTCCCCATGGGAGTCAGGCCTCGTCTCGAGTGGGGGCATGCACGTGCGCTTTCCTTCCAGGCTGTAGCAGCAATGTCACGCTTCCCGTCGCGTGGATCAAAGGATCTGTGGTTTTCCCTCGAGGCTTTCCCTCGAGGCTTTCCCACAGGGCTGTCCCACGTGCCACCGTGGTGTGAGTCGATCCTCGGCGTGAAAGATGAGCCAGTGCAGGGCAAAGAGCTTCCTCTGGAATGGACTGAGACATCTGGGGGACTCTTGGAATGGTGGTACGACCATGGAGTTCCTCTCGCCTTTCCTGTTGAGAGTGCCTCCGCTTGAGATGCGACGGGAACGCCGGGAATTCTTTCCCATTGAAAGCAGGGAAAGGATTCCTCATCTCGAGCTACGAGGGGGAAAGGGGGCTCCTCTGGATGTGGGCGGGACGATCGTGCTTCCTCTCGAGTGGAGACGGGTATGGCGGTGAACTTCTTGAGTTGCAGCAAGGGTGTGAAAGACCCTTTCGAAGTTCCAGAGGTTAGGTGTCATTAGTCTCCAGACGCCTCATCGGAAATAGGCCTCATCTCGCCTGGAAGGGGGAACTTCCTGGAATTTCTCGAGTTGTGGCAGGTGTTCTCGAGTTACGACGGGGACCTCAGGGACCCGCCCTGGTGGCCTCAGGAGAGGCCAGTCCCCATGCGACTTGCTAGGGGGCCTCTCGGGATTCCTCTCCCGTCGATACCGGGGCCAAAAACCTTGTGTGGAGTCAGGGCCGGAATCGAGGATTCCTCTCACGGGCTGACAGGGATCTTTGGGTTCTTCTGGAGTCTCCCCAGGGGAGTCAGGCCTCGTCTCGAGTCGGGGCATGCACGTGCACTTTCCTTCCAGGCTGTAGCAGCAATGTCACGCTTCCCGTGGCGTGGATCAAAGGATCTGTGGTTTTCCCTCGAGGCTTTCCCTCGAGGCTTTCCCACAGGGCTGTCCCACGTGCCACCGTGGTGTGAGTCGATCCTCGGCGTGAAAGATGAGCCAGTGCAGGGCACAGAGCTTCCTCTGGAATGTACTGAGACATCTGGGGGACTCTTGGAATGGTGGTACGACCATGGAGTTCCTCTCGCCTTTCCTGTTGAGAGTGCCTCCGCTTGAGATGCGACGGGAACGCCGGGAACTCTTTCCCATTGAAAGCAGGGAAAGGATTCCTCATCTCGAGCTACGAGGGGGAAAGGGGGCTCCTCTGGATGTGGGCGGGACGATCGTGTTTCCTCTCGAGTGGAGACGGGTATGGCGGTGAACTTCTTGAGTTGCAGCAAGGGTGTGAAAGACCCTTTCGAAGTTCCAGAGGTTAGGTGTCATTAGTCTCCAGACGCCTCATCGGAAATAGGCCTCATCCTGCCTGGAAGGGAGAACTTCCTGGATTTTCTCGAGTTGCGGCAGGTGTTCTCGATTTACAACTGGGACCTCAGGGACCCGCCCTGGTGGCCTCAGGAGAGGCCAGTCCCCATGCGAGTTGCTAGGGGGCCTCTCGGGATTCCTCTCCCGTCGATACCCGGGCCAAAAACCTTGTGTGGAGTCAGGGCCGGAACCGAGGATTCCTCTCACGGTCTGATATGGATCTTTGGGTACTTCTGGAGTCTCCCCAGGGGAGTCAGGCCTCGTCTCGAGTGGGGGCATGCACGTGCGCTTTCCTTCAAGGCTGTAGCAGCAATGTCACGCTTCCCGTGGCGTGAATCAAACGATCTGTGGTTTTCCCTCGAGGCTTTCCCTCGAGGCTTTCCCACAGGGCTGTCCCACGTGCCACCGTGGTGTGAGTCGATCCTCGGCGTGAAAGATGAGCCAGTGTAGGGCAAAGAGCTTCCTCTGGAATGGACTGAGACATCTGGGGGACTCTTGGAATGGTGGTACGACCATGGAGTTCCTCTCGCCTTTCCTGTTGAGAGTGCCTCCTCTTGAGATGCGACGGGAACGCCGGGAATTCTTTCCCGTTGAAAGCAGGGAAAGGATCCCTCATCTCGAGCTACGAGGGGGAAACGGGGCTCCTCTGGATGTGGGCGGGACTATCGTGCTTCCTCTCGAGTGGAGACGGGTATGGCGGTGAACTTCTTGAGTTGCAGCAAGGGTGTGAAAGACCCTTTCGAAGTTCCAGAGGTTAGGTGTCATTAGTCTCCAGACGCCTCATCGGAAATAGGCCTCATCTCGCCTGGAAGGGAGAACTTCCTGGATTTTCTCGAGTTGCGGCAGGTGTTCTCGAGTTACGACGGGGACCTCAGGGACCCGCCCTGGTGGCCTCAGGAGAGGCCAGTCCCCATGCGAGTTGCTAGGGGGCCTCTCGGGATTCCTCTCCCGTCGATACCGGGGCCAAAAACCTTGTGTGGAGTCAGGGCCGGAACCAAGGATTCCTCTCCGGGGCTGACATGGATCTTTGGGTCCTTCTGGAGTCTCCCCATGGGAGTCAGGCCTCGTGTCGAGTGGGGGCATGCACGTGCGCTTTCCTTCCAGGCTGTAGCAGCAATGTCACGCTTCCCATCGCGTGGATCAAGGGATCTGTGGTTTTCCCTCGAGGCTTTCCCTCGAGGCTTTCCCACAGGGCTGTCCCACGTGCCACCGTGGTGTGAGTCGATCCTCGGAGTGAAAGATGAGCCAGTGCAGGGCAAAGAGGTTCCTCTGGAATGGACTGAGACATCTGGGGGACTCTTGGAATGGTGGTACGACCATGGAGTTCCTCTCGCCTTTCCTGTTGAGAGTGCCTCCTCTTGAGATGCGACGGGAACTTCGGGAATTCTTTCCCGTTGAAAGCAGGGAAAGGATCGCTCATCTCGAGCTAGGAGGGGGAAACGGGGCTCCTCTGGATGTGGGCGGGACCATCGTGCTTCCTCTAGAGTGGAGACGGGTATGGTGGTGAACTTCTTGAGTTGCAGCAAGGGTGTGAAAGACCCTTTCGAAGTTCCAGAGTTTAGGTGTCATTAGTCTCCAGACGCCTCATCGGAAATAGGCCTCATCTCGCCTGGAAGGGAGAACTTCCTGGATTATCTCGAGTTGCGGCAGGTGTTCTCGAGTTACGACGGGGACCTCAGGGACCCGCCCTGGTGGCCTCAGGAGAGGCCAGTCCCCATGCGAGTTGCTAGGGGGCCTCTCGGGATTCCTCTCCCGTCGATACCGGGGCCACAAACCTTGTGTGGAGTCAGGGCCGGAACCGAGGAATCCTCTCAGGGGCTGACATGAATCTTTGGGTACTTCTGGAGTCTCCCCATGGGAGTCAGGCCTCGTCTCGAGTGGGGGCATGCACGTGCGCTTTCCTTCCAGGCTGTAGCAGCAATGTCACGCTTCCCGTGGCGTGGATCAAAGGATCTGTGTTTATCCCTCGAGGCTTTCCCTCGAGGCTTTACCACAGGGCTGTCCCACGTGCCACCGTGGTGTGAATCGATCCTCGGCGTGAAAGATGAGCGAGTGCAGGGCAAAGAGGTTCCTCTGGAATGGACTGAGACATCTGGGGGACTCTTGGAATGGTGGTACGACCATGGAGTTCCTCTCGCCTTTCCTTTGAGAGTGCCTCCTCTTGAGATGCGACGGGAACGCCGGGAATTCTTTCCCGTTGAAAGCAGGGAAAGGATCCCTCATCTCGAGCTACGAGGGGGAAACGGGGCTCCTCTGGATGTGGGCGGGACCATCGTGCTTCCTCTCGAGTGGAGACGGGTGTGGCGGTGAACTTCTTGATTTGCAGCAAGGGTTTGAAAGACCCTTTCGAAGTTCCAGAGGTTAGGTGTCATTAGTCTCCAGACGCCTCATCGGAAATAGGCCTCATCTCGCCTGGAAGGGGGAACTTCCTGGAATTTCTCGAGTTGTGGCAGGTGTTCTCGAGTTACTACGGGGACCTCAGGGACCCGCCCTGGTGGCCTCAGGAGAGGCCAGTCCCCATGCGAGTTGCTAGGGGGCCTCTCGGGATTCCTCTCCCGTCGATACCGGGGCCAAAAACCTTGTGTGGAGTCAGGGCCTGAACCGAGGATTCCTCTCAGGGGCTGACATGGATCTTTGGGTACTTCTGGAGTCTCCCCAGGGGAGTCAGGCGTCGTCTCGAGTCGGGGCATGCACGTGCACTTTCCTTCCAGGCTGTCGCAGCAATGTCACGCTTCCCGTGGCGTGGATCAAAGGATCTGTGGTTTTCCCTCGAGGCTTTCCCTCGAGGCTTTCCCACAGGGCTGTCCCACGTGCCACCGTGGTGTGAGTCGATCCTCGGCGTGAAAGATGAGCCAGTGCAGGGCAAAGAGCTTCCTCTGGAATGGACTGAGACATCTGGGGGACTCTTGGAATGGTGGTACGACCATGGAGTTCCTCTCGCCTTTCCTGTTGAGAGTGCCTCCGCTTGAGATGCGACGGGAACGCCGGGAATTCTTTCCCATTGAAAGCAGGGAAAGGATTCCTCATCTCGAGCTACGAGGGGGAAAGGGGGCTCCTCTGGATGTGGGCGGGACGATCGTGCTTCCTCTCGAGTGGAGCCGGGTATATCGGTGAACTTCTTGAGTTGCAGCAAGGGTGTGAAAGACCCATTCGAAGTTCCAGAGGTTAGGTGTCATTAGTCTCCAGACGCCTCATCGGAAATAGGCCTCATCTCGCCTGGAAGGGGGAACTTCCTGGAATATCTCGAGTTGCGGCAGGTGTTCTCGAGTTAAGACGGGGACCTCAGGGACCCGCCCTGGTGGCCTCAGGAGAGGCCAGTCCCCATGCGAGTTGCTAGGGGGCCTCTCGGGATTGCTCTCCCGTCGATACCGGGGCCAAAAACCTTGTGTGGATTCAGCGCCGGAACCGAGGATTCCTCTCAGTGGCTGACATGGATCTTTGGGTACTTCTGGAGTCTCCCCAGGGGAGTCAGGCCTCGTCTCAAGTGTGGGCATGCACGTGCGCTTTCCTTCAAGGCTGTAGCAGCAATGTCACGCTTCCCGTGGCGTGAATCAAACGATCTGTGGTTTTCCCTTGAGGCTTTCCCTCGAG
The DNA here is from genome assembly GCF_032405125.1 of Capricornis sumatraensis. Taxonomy (NCBI): domain Eukaryota; kingdom Metazoa; phylum Chordata; class Mammalia; order Artiodactyla; family Bovidae; genus Capricornis; species Capricornis sumatraensis. Next base: position 8,445,703 of record NW_027184612.1, read on the forward strand.
GCTTTCCCACAGGGCTGTCCCACGTGCCACCGTGGTGTGAGTCGATCCTCGGCGTGAAAGATGAGCCAGTGCAGGGCAAAGAGGTTCCTCTGGAATGGACTGAGACATCTGGGGGACTCTTGGATTGGTGGTACGTCCATGGAGTTCCTCTCGCCTTTCCTGTTGAGAGTGCCTCCTCTTGAGATGCGACGGGAACGCCGGGAATTCTTTCCCATTGAAAGCAGGGAAAGGATCCCTCATCTCGAGCTACGAGGGGGAAACGGGGCTCCTCTGGATGTGGGCGGGACCATTGTGCTTCCTCTCGAGTGGAGACGGGTATGGCGGTGAACTTCCTGAGTTGCAGCAAGGGTGTGAAAGACCCTTTCGAAGTTCCAGAGGTTAGGTGTCATTAGTCTCCAGACGCCTCATCGGAAATAGGCCTCATCTCGCCTGGAAGGGAGAACTTCCTGGATTTTCTCGAGTTGCGGCAGGTGTTTTCGAGTTACGACGGGGACCTCAGGGACCCGCCCTGGTGGCCTCAGGAGAGGCCAGTCCCCATGCGAGTTGCTAGGGGCCCTCTCGGGATTCCTCTCCCGTCGATACCGGGGCCAAAAACCTTGTGTGGAGTCAGGGCCGGAACCGAGGATTCCTCTCAGGGGCTGACATGGATCTTTGGGTACTTCTGGAGTCTCCCCAGGGGAGTCAGGCCTCGTCTCGAGTCCGGGCATGCACGTGCGCTTTCCTTCCAGGCTGTAGCAGCAATGTCACGCTTCCCGTGGCGTGGATCAAAGGATCTGTGGTTTTCCCTCGAGGCTTTCCCTCGAGGCTTTCCCATAGGGCTGTCCCACGTGCCACCGTGGTGTGAGTCGATCCTCGGCGTGAAAGATGAGCCAGTGTAGGGCAAAGAGCTTCCTCTGGAATGGACTGAGACATCTGGGGGACTCTTGGAATGGTGGTACGACCATGGAGTTCCTCTCGCCTTTCCTGTTGAGAGTGCCTCCTCTTGAGATGAGACGGGAACGCCGGGAAGTCTTTCCCGTTGAAAGCAGGGAAAGGATCCCTCATCTCGAGCTACGAGGGGGAAACGGGGCTCCTGTGGATGTGGGCGGGACCATCGTGCTTCCTCTCGAGTGGAGACGGGTATGGCGGTGAACTTCTTGAGTTGCAGCAAGGGTGTGAAAGACCCTTTCGAAGTTCCAGAGGTTAGGTGTCATTAGTCTCCAGACGCCTCATCGGAAATAGGCCTCATCTCGCCTGGAAGGGAGAACTTCCTGGAATTTCTCGAGTTGCGGCAGGTGTTCTCGAGTTACGACGGGGACCTCAGGGACCCGCCCTGGTGGCCTCAGGAGAGGCCAGTCCCCATGCGAGTTGCTAGGGGGCCTCTCGGGATTCCTCTCCCGTCGATACCGGGGCCAAAAACCTTGTGTGGCGTCAGGGCCGGAACCGAGGATTCCTCTCAGGGGCTGATATGGATCTTTGGGTACTTCTGTAGTCTCGCCAGGGGAGACAGGCCTCGTCTCGAGTGGGTGCATGCACGTGCACTTTCCTTCCAGGCTGTAGCAGCAATGTCACGCTTCCCGTCGCATGGATCAAAGGATCTGTGGTTTTCCCTCGAGGCTTTCCCTCGAGGCTTTCCCACAGGGCTGTCCCACGTGCCACCGTGGTGTGAGTCGATCCTCGGCGTGAAAGATGAGCCAGTGCAGGGCAAAGAGTTTCCTCTGGAATGGACTGAGACATCTGGGGGACTCTTGGAATGGTGGTACGACCATGGAGTTCCTCTCGCCTTTGCTGTTGAGAGTGCCTCCTCTTGAGATGGGACGGGAATACCGGGAATTCTTTCCCGTTGAAAGCAGGGAAAGGATTCCTCATCTCGAGCTACGAGGGGTAAACGGGGCTCCTGTGGATGTGGGCGGGACCATCGTGCTTCCTCTCGAGTGGAGACGGGTATGGCGGTGAACTTCTTGAATTGCAGCAAGGGTGTGAAAGACCCTTTCGAAGTTCCAGAGGTTAGGTGTCATTAGTCTCCAGACGCCTCATCGGAAATAGGCCTCATCTCGCCTGGAAGGGAGAACTTCCTGGATTTTCTCGAGTTACGGCAGGTGTTCTCGAGTTACGACGGGGACCTCAGGGACCCGCCCTGGTGGCCTCAGGAGAGGCCAGTCCCCATGCGACTTGCTAGGGGGCCTCTCGGGATTCCTCTCCCGTCGATACCTGGGCCAAAAACCTTGTGTGGAGTCAGGGCCGGAACCGAGGATTCCTCTCAGGGGCTGACATGGATCTTTGGGTACTTCTGGAGTCTCCCCATGGGAGTCAGGCCTCGTCTCGAGTGGGGGCATGCACGTGCGCTTTCCTTCCAGGCTGTAGCAGCAATGTCACGCTTCCCGTGGCGTGGATCAAAGGATCTGTGGTTTTCCCTCGAGGCTTTCCCTCGAGGCTTTCCCACAGGGCTGTCCCACGTGCCACCGTGGTGTGAGTCGATCCTCGGCGTGAAAGATGAGCCAGTGCAGGGCAAAGAGTTTCCTCTGGAATGGACTGAGACATCTGGGGGACTCTTGGAATGGTGGTACGACCATGGAGTTCCTCTCGCCTTTGCTGTTGAGAGTGCCTCCTCTTGAGATGGGACGGGAATACCGGGAATTCTTTCCCGTTGAAAGCAGGGAAAGGATTCCTCATCTCGAGCTACGAGGGGTAAACGGGGCTCCTGTGGATGTGGGCGGGACCATCGTGCTTCCTCTCGAGTGGAGACGGGTATGGCGGTGAACTTCTTGAGTTGCAGCAAGGGTGTGAAAGACCCTTTCGAAGTTCCAGAGGTTAGGTGTCATTAGTCTCCAGACGCCTCATCGGAAATAGGCCTCATCTCGCCTGGAAGGGAGAACTTCCTGGATTTTCTCGAGTTACGGCAGGTGTTCTCGAGTTACGACGGGGACCTCAGGGACCCGCCCTGGTGGCCTCAGGAGAGGCCAGTCCCCATGCGACTTGCTAGGGGGCCTCTCGGGATTCCTCTCCCGTCGATACCTGGGCCAAAAACCTTGTGTGGAGTCAGGGCCGGAACCGAGGATTCCTCTCAGGGGCTGACATGGATCTTTGGGTACTTCTGGAGTCTCCCCATGGGAGTCAGGCCTCGTCTCGAGTGGGGGCATGCACGTGCGCTTTCCTTCCAGGCTGTAGCAGCAATGTCACGCTTCCCGTGGCGTGGATCAAAGGATCTGTGGTTTTCCCTCGAGGCTTTCCCTCGAGGCTTTCCCACAGGGCTGTCCCACGTGCCACCGTGGTGTTATTCGATCCTCGGCGTGAAAGATGAGCCAGTGCATGGCAAAGAGCTTACTCTGGAATGGACTGAGACATCTGGGGGACTCTTGGAATGGTGGTACGACCATGGAGTTCCTCTCGCCTTTCCTGTTGAGAGTGCCTCCGCTTGAGATGCGACGGGAACGCCGGGAATTCTTTCCCATTGAAAGCAGGGAAAGAATTCCTCATCTCGAGCTACGAGGGAGAAAGGGGGCTCCTCTGGATGTGGGCGGGACGATCGTGCTTCCTCTCGAGTGGAGACGGGTATGGCGGTGAACTTCTTGAGTTGCAGCAAGGGTGTGAAAGACCCTTTCGAAGTTCCAGAGGTTAGGTGTCATTAGTCTCCAGACGCCTCATCGGAAATAGGCCTCATCCTGCCTGGAAGGGAGAACTTCCTGGATTTTCTCGAGTTGCGGCACGTGTTCTCGAGTTACGACGGGGAACTCAGGGACCCGCCCTGGTGGCCTCAGGAGAGGCCAGTCCCCATGCGAGTTGCTAGGGGGCCTCTCGGGATTCCTCTCCCGTCGATACCCGGGCCAAAAACCTTGTGTGGAGTCAGGGCCGGAACCGAGGATTCCTCTCACGGGCTGATATGGATCTTTGGGTACTTCTGGAGTCTCGCCAGGGGAGACAGGCCTCATCTCGAGTGGGGGCATGCACGTGCGCTTTCCTTCCAGGCTGTAGCAGCAATGTCACGCTTCCCATCGCGTGGATCAAATGATCTGTGGTTTTCCCTCGAAGCTTTCCCTCGAGGCTTTCCCACAGGGCTGTCCCACGTGCCACCGTGGTGTGAGTCGATCCTCGGCGTGAAAGATGAACCAGTGCAGGGCAAAGAGGTTCCTCTGGAATGGACTGAGACATCTGGGGGACTCTTGGAATGGTGGTACAACCATGGAGTTCCTCTCGCCTTTCCTGTTGAGAGTGCCTCCTCTTGAGATGCGACGGGAACGCCGGGAATTCTTTCCCGTTGAAAGCAGGGAAAGGATCGCTCATCTCGAGCTAGGAGGGGGAAACGGGGCTCCTCTGGATGTGGGCGGGACCATCGTGCTTCCTCTCGAGTGGAGACGGGTATGGCGGTGAACTTCTTGAGTTGCAGCAAGGGTGTGAAAGACCCTTTCGAAGTTCCAGAGGTTAGGTGTCATTAGTCTCCAGACGCCTCATTGGAAATAGGCCTCATCTCGCCTGGAAGGGAGAACTTCCTGGATTTTCTCGAGTTGCGGCAGGTGTTCTCGAGTTACGACGGGGACCTCAGGGACCCGCCCTGGTGGCCTCAGGAGAGGCCAGTCCCCATGCGAGTTGCTAGGGGGCCTCTCGGGATTCCTCTCCCGTCGATACCGGGGCCAAAAACCTTGTGTGGAGTCAGGGCCGGAACCGAGGATTCCTCTCAGGGGCTGACATGGATCTGTGGGTACTTCTGGAGTCTCCCCATGGGAGTCAGGCCTCGTCTCGAGTGGGGGCATGCACGTGCGCTTTCCTTCCAGGCTGTAGCAGCAATGTCACGCTTCCCGTGGCGTGGATCAAAGGATCTGTGGTTTTCCCTCGAGGCTTTCCCTCGAGGCTTTCCCACAGGGCTGTCCCACGTGCCACCGTGGTGTGAGTCGATCCTCGGCGTGAAAGATGAGCCAGTGCAGGGCAAAGAGGTTCCTCTGGAATGGACTGAGACATCTGGGGGACTCTTGGAATGGTGGTACGACCATGGAGTTCCTCTCGCCTTTCCTGTTGAGAGTGCCTCCGCTTGAGATGCGACGGGAACGCCGGGAATTCTTTCCCATTGAAAGCAGGGAAAGGATTCCTCATCTCGAGCTACGAGGGGGAAAGGGGGCTCCTCTGGATGTGGGCGGGACGATCGTGCTTCCTCTCGAGTGGAGACGGGTATGGCGGTGAACTTCTTGAGTTGCAGCAAGGGTGTGAAAGACCCTTTCGAAGTTCCAGAGGTTACGTGTCATTAGTCTCCAGACGCCTCATCGGAAATAGGCCTCATCTCGCCTGGAAGGGGGAACTTCCTGGAATTACTCGAGTTGTGGCAGGTGTTCTCGAGTTACGACGGGGACCTCAGGGACCCGCCCTGGTGGCCTCAGGAGAGGCCAGTCCCCATGCGACTTGCTAGGGGGCCTCTCGGGATTCCTCTCCCGTCGATACCGGGGCCAAAAACCTTGTGTGGAGTCAGGGCCGGAACCGAGGATTCCTCTCACGGGCTGACAGGGATCTTTGGGTTCTTCTGGAGTCTCCCCAGGGGAGTCAGGCCTCGTCTCGAGTCGGGGCATGCACGTGCACTTTCCTTCCAGGCTGTAGCAGCAATGTCACGCTTCCCGTGGCGTGGATCAAAGGATCTGTGGTTTTCCCTCGAGGCTTTCCCTCGAGGCTTTCCCACAGGGCTGTCCCACGTGCCACCGTGGTGTGAGTCGATCCTCGGCGTGAAAGATGAGCCAGTGCAGGGCAAAGAGGTTCCTCTGGAATGTACTGAGACATCTGGGGGACTCTTGGAATGGTGGTACGACCATGGAGTTCCTCTCGCCTTTCCTGTTGAGAGTGCCTCCGCTTGAGATGCGACGGGAACGCCGGGAACTCTTTCCCATTGAAAGCAGGGAAAGGATTCCTCATCTCGAGCTACGAGGGGGAAAGGGGGCTCCTCTGGATGTGGGCGGGACGATCGTGTTTCCTCTCGAGTGGAGACGGGTATGGCGGTGAACTTCTTGAGTTGCAGCAAGGGTGTGAAAGACCCTTTCGAAGTTCCAGAGGTTAGGTGTCATTAGTCTCCAGACGCCTCATCGGAAATAGGCCTCATCCTGCCTGGAAGGGAGAACTTCCTGGATTTTCTCGAGTTGCCGCAGGTGTTCTCGAGTTACGACGGGGACCTCAGGGACCCGCCCTGGTGGCCTCAGGAGAGGCCAGTCCCCATGCGAGTTGCTAGGGGGCCTCTCGGGATTCCTCTCCCGTCGATACCCGGGCCAAAAACCTTGTGTGAAGTCAGGGCCGGAACCGAGGATTCCTCTCACGGGCTGATATGGATCTTTGGGTACCTCTGGAGTCTCGCCAGGGGAGACAGGACCCATCTCGAGTGGGGGCATGCACGTGCGCTTTCCTTCCAGGCTGTAGCAGCAATGTCACGCTTCCCATCGCGTGGATCAAAGGATCTGTGGTTTTCCCTCGAGGCTTTCCCTCGAGGCTTTCCCACAGGGCTGTCCCACGTGCCACCGTGGTGTGAGTCGATCCTCGGAGTGAAAGATGAGCCAGTGCAGGGCAAAGAGGTTCCTCTGGAATGGACTGAGACATCTGGGGGACTCTTGGAATGGTGGTACGACCATGGAGTTCCTCTCGCCTTTCCTGTTGAGAGTGCCTCCTCTTGAGATGCGACGGGAACGCCGGGAATTCTTTCCCGTTGAAAGCAGGGAAAGGATCGCTCATCTCGAGCTAGGAGGGGGAAACGGGGCTCCTCTGGATGTGGGCGGGACCATCGTCCTTCCTCTAGAGTGGAGACCGGTATGGCGGTGAACTTCTTGAGTTGCAGCAAGGGTGTGAAAGACCCTTTCGAAGTTCCAGAGGTTAGGTGTCATTAGTCTCCAGACGCCTCATCGGAAATAGGCCTCATCTCGCCTGGAAGGGAGAACTTCCTGGATTTTCTCGAGTTGCGGCAGGTGTTCTCGAGTTACGACGGGGACCTCAGGGACCCGCCCTGGTGGCCTCAGGAGAGGCCAGTCCCCATGCGAGTTGCTAGGGGGCCTCTCGGGATTCCTCTCCCGTCGATACCGGGGCCAAAAACCTTGTGTGGAGTCAGGGCCGGAACCAAGGATTCCTCTCCGGGGCTGACATGGATCTTTGGGTCCTTCTGGAGTCTCCCCATGGGAGTCAGGCCTCGTCTCGAGTGGGGGCATGCACGTGCGCTTTCCTTCCAGGCTGTAGCAGCAATGTCACGCTTCCCATCGCGTGGATCAAAGGATTTGTGGTTTTCCCTCGAGGCTTTCCCTCGAGGCTTTCCCACAGGGCTGTCCCACGTGCCACCGTGGTGTGAGTCGATCCTCGGCGTGAAAGATGAGCCAGTGCAGGGCAAAGAGGTTCCTCTGGAATGGACTGAGACATCTGGGGGACTCTTGGAATGGTGGTACGACCATGGAGTTCCTCTCGCCTTTCCTGTTGAGATTGCCTCCTCTTGAGATGCGACGGGAACGTCGGGAATTCTTTCCCGTTGAAAGCAGGGAAAGGATCGCTCATCTCGAGCTAGGAGGGGGAAACGGGGCTCCTCTGGATGTGGGCGGGACCATCGTGCTTCCTCTAGAGTGGAGACGGGTATGGCGGTGAACTTCTTGAGTTGCAGCAAGGGTGTGAAAGACCCTTTCGAAGTTCCAGAGTTTAGGTGTCATTAGTCTCCAGACGCCTCATCGGAAATAGGCCTCATCTCGCCTGGAAGGGAGAACTTCCTGGATTATCTCGAGTTGCGGCAGGTGTTCTCGAGTTACGACGGGGACCTCAGGGACCCGCCCTGGTGGCCTCAGGAGAGGCCAGTCCCCATGCGAGTTGCTAGGGGGCCTCTCGGGATTCCTCTCCCGTCGATACCGGGGCCAAAAACCTTGTGTGGAGTCAGGGCCGGAACCGAGGAATCCTCTCAGGGGCTGACATGAATCTTTGGGTACTTCTGGAGTCTCCCCATGGGAGTCAGGCCTCGTCTCGAGTGGGGGCATGCACGTGCGCTTTCCTTCCAGGCTGTAGCAGCAATGTCACGCTTCCCGTGGCGTGGATCAAAGGATCTGTGTTTTTCCCTCGAGGCTTTCCCTCGAGGCTTTCCCACAGGGCTGTCCCACGTGCCACCGTGGTGTGAGTCGATCCTCGGCGTGAAAGATGAGCGAGTGCAGGGCAAAGAGGTTCCTCTGGAATGGACTGAGACATCTGGGGGACTCTTGGAATGGTGGTACGACCATGGAGTTCCTCTCGCCTTTCCTTTGAGAGTGCCTCCTCTTGAGATGCGACGGGAACGCCGGGAATTCTTTCCCGTTGAAAGCAGGGAAAGGATCCCTCATCTCGAGCTACGAGGGGGAAACGGGGCTCCTCTGGATGTGGGCGGGACCATCGTGCTTCCTCTCGAGTGGAGACGGGTGTGGCGGTGAACTTCTTGAGTTGCAGCAAGGGTGTGAAAGACCCTTTCGAAGTTCCAGAGGTTAGGTGTCATTAGTCTCCAGACGCCTCATCGGAAATAGGCCTCATCTCGCCTGGAAGGGGGAACTTCCTGGAATTTCTCGAGTTGTGGCAGGTGTTCTCGAGTTACTACGGGGACCTCAGGGACCCGCCCTGGTGGCCTCAGGAGAGGCCAGTCCCCATGCGAGTTGCTAGGGGGCCTCTCGGGATTCCTCTCCCGTCGATACCGGGGCCAAAAACCTTGTGTGGAGTCAGGGCCTGAACCGAGGATTCCTCTCAGGGGCTGACATGGATCTTTGGGTACTTCTGGAGTCTCCCCAGGGGAGTCAGGCGTCGTCTCGAGTCGGGGCATGCACGTGCACTTTCCTTCCAGGCTGTCGCAGCAATGTCACGCTTCCCGTGGCGTGGATCAAAGGATCTGTGGTTTTCCCTCGAGGCTTTCCCTCGAGGCTTTCCCACAGGGCTGTCCCACGTGCCACTGTGGTGTGAGTCGATCCTCGGCGTGAAAGATGAGCCAGTGCAGGGCAAAGAGCTTCCTCTGGAATGGACTGAGACATCTGGGGGACTCTTGGAATGGTGGTACGACCATGGAGTTCCTCTCGCCTTTCCTGTTGAGAGTGCCTCCGCTTGAGATGCGACGGGAACGCCGGGAATTCTTTCCCATTGAAAGCAGGGACAGGATTCCTCGTCTCGAGCTACGAGGGGGAAAGGGGGCTCCTCTGGATGTGGGCGGGACGATCGTGCTTCCTCTCGAGTGGAGCCGGGTATGGCGGTGAACTTCTTGAGTTGCAGCAAGGGTGTGAAAGACCCTTTCGAAGTTCCAGAGGTTAGGTGTCATTAGTCTCCAGACGCCTCATCGGAAATAGGCCTCATCTCGCCTGAAAGGGGGAACTTCCTGGAATATCTCGAGTTGCGGCAGGTGTTCTCGAGTTAAGACGGGGACCTCAGGGACCCGCCCTGGTGGCCTCAGGAGAGGCCAGTCCCAATGCGAGTTGCTAGGGGGCCTCTCGGGATTCCTCTGCCGTCGATACCGGGGCCAAAAACGTTGTGTGGAGTCAGGGCCGTAACCGAGGATTCCTCTCAGGGGCTGACATGGATCTTTGGGTACTTCTGGAGTCTCCCCAGTGGAGTCAGTCCTCGTCTCGAGTCGGGGCATGCACGTGCACTTTCCTTCCAGGCTGTAGCAGCAATGTCACGCTTCCCGTGGCGTGGATCAAAGGATCTGTGGTTTTCCCTCGAAGCTTTCCCTCGAGGCTTTCCCACAGGGCTGTCCCACGTGCCACCGTGGTGTGAGTCGATCCTCGGCGTGAAAGATGAGCCAGTGCAGGGCAAAGAGCTTCCTCTGGAATGGACTGAGACATCTGGGGGACTCTTGGAATGGTGGTACGACCATGGAGTTCCTCTCGCCTTTCCTGTTGAGAGTGCCTCCGCTTGAAATGCGACGGGAATGCCGGGAATTCTTTCCCATTGAAAGCAGGGAAAGGATTCCTCATCTCGAGCTACGAGGGGGAAAGGGGGCTCCTCTGGATGTGGGCGGGACGATCGTGCTTCCTCTCGAGTGGAGCCGGGTATGGCGGTGAACTTCTTGAGTTGCAACAAGGGTATGAAAGACCCTTTCGAAGTTCCAGAGGTTAGGTGTCATTAGTCTCCAGACGCCTCATCGGAAATAGGCCTCATCTCGCCTGGAAGGGAGAACTTCCTGGATTTTCTCGAGTTGCGGCAGGTGTTCTCGAGTTACGACGGGGACCTCAGGGACCGGCCCTGGTGGCCTCAGGAGAGGCCAGTCCCCATGCGAGTTGCTATGGGGCCTCTCGGGATTCCTCTCCCATCGATACCCGGGCCAAAAACCTTGTGTGGAGTCAGGGCCGGAACCGAGGATTCCTCTCACTGGTTGATATGGATCTTTGGGTACTTCTGGAGTCTCGCCAGGGGAGACAGGCCTCATCTCGAGTGGGGGCATGCACGTGCGCTTTCCTTCCAGGCTGTAGCAGCAATGTCACGCTTCCCATCGCGTGGATCAAAGGATCTGTGGTTTTCCCTCGAGGCTTTCCCTCGAGGCTTTCCCACAGGGCTGTCCCACGTGCCACCGTGGTGTGAGTCGATCCTCGGCGTGAATGATGAGCCAGTGCAGGGCAAAGAGGTTCCTCTGGAATGGACTGAGACATCTGGGGGACTCTTGGAATGGTGGTACGACCATGGAGTTCCTCTCGCCTTTCCTGTTGAGAGTGCCTCCTCTTGAGATGCGACGGGAACGCCGGGAATTCTTTCCCGTTGAAAGCAGGGAAAGGATCGCTCATCTCGAGCTAGGAGGGGGAAACGGGGCTCCTCTGGATGTGGGCGGGACCATCGTGCTTCCTCTCGAGTGGAGACGGGTATGGCGGTGAACTTCTTGAGTTGCAGCAAGGGTGTGAAAGACCCTTTCGAAGTTCCAGAGGTTAGGTGTCATTAGTCTCCAGACGCCTCATCGGAAATAGGCCTCATCTCGCCTGGAAGGGAGAACTTCCTGGATTTTCTCGAGTTGCGGCAGGTGTTCTCGAGTTACGACGGGGACCTCAGGGACCCGCCCTGGTGGCCTCAGGAGAGGCCAGTCCCTATGCGAGTTGCTAGGGGGCCTCTCGGGATTCCTCTCCCGTCGATAACGGAGCCAAAAACCTTGTGTGGAGTCAGGGCCGGAACCGAGGATTCCTCTCAGGGGCTGACATGGATCTGTGGGTACTTCTGGAGTCTCCCCATGTTAGTCAGGCCTCGTCTCGAGTGGGGGCATGCACGTGCGCTTTCCTTCCAGGCTGTAGCAGCAATGTCACGCTTCCCGTGGCGTGGATCAAAGGATCTGTGGTTTTCCCTCGAGGCTTTCCCTCGAGGCTTTCCCACAGGGCTGTCCCACGTGCCACCGTGGTGTGAGTCGATCCTCGGCGTGAAAGATGAGCCAGTGCAGGGCAAAGAGGTTCCTCTGGAATGGACTGAGATATCTGGGGGACTCTTGGAATGGTGGTACGACCATGGAGTTCCTCTCGCCTTTCCTGTTGAGAGTGCCTCCGCTTGAGATGCGATGGGAACGCCGGGAATTCTTTCCCATTGAAAGCAGGGAAAGAATTCCTCATCTCGAGCTACGAGGGGGAAAGGGGGCTTCTCTGGATGTGGGCGGAACGATCGTGCTTCCTCTCGAGTGGAGACGGGTATGGCGGTGAACTTCTTGAGTTGCAGCAAGGGTGTGAAAGACCCTTTCGAAGTTCCAGAGGTTAGGTGTCATTAGTCTCCAGACGCCTCATCGGAAATAGGCCTCATCTCGCCTGGAAGGGGGAACTTCCTGGAATATCTCGAGTTGCGGCAGGTGTTCTCGAGTTACGACGGGGACCTCAGTGACCCGCCCTGGTGGCCTCAGGAGAGGCCAGTCCCCATGCGAGTTGCTAGGGGGCCTCTCGGGATTCCTCTCCCGTCGATACCGGGGCCAAAAACCTTGTGTGGAGTCAGGGCCATAACCGAGGATTCCTCTCAGGGGCTGACATGGATCTTTGGGTACTTCTGGAGTCTCCCCAGGGGAGTCAGGCCTCGTCTCGAGTCGGGGCATGCACGTGCACTTTCCTTCCAGGCTGTAGCAGCAATGTCACGCTTCCCGTGGCGTGGATCAAAGGATCTGTGGTTTTCCCTCGAGGCTTTCCCTCGAGGCTTTCCCACAGGGCTGTCCCACGTGCCACCGTGGTGTGAGTCGATCCTCGGCGTGAAAGATGAGCCAGTGCAGGGCAAAGAGCTTCCTCTGGAATGTACTAAGACATCTGGGGGACTCTTGGAATGGTGGTACGACCATGGAGTTCCTCTCGCCTTTCCTGTTGAGAATACCTCCGCTTGAAATGCGACGGGAACGCCGGGAATTCTTTTCCATTGAAAGCAGGGAAAGGATTCCTCATCTCGAGCTACGAGGGGGAAAGGGGGCTCCTCTGGATGTGGGCGGGACGATCGTGCTTCCTCTCGAGTGGAGACGGGTATGGCGGTGAACTTCTTGAGTTGCAGCAAGGGTGTGAAAGACCCTTTCGAAGTTCCAGAGGTTAGGTGTCATTAGTCTCCAGACGCCTCATCGGAAATAGGCCTCATCTCGCCTGGATGGGAGAACTTCCTGGATTTTCTCGAGTTGCGGCAGGTGTTCTCGAGTTACGACGGGGACCTCAGGGACCGGCCCTGGTGTCCTCAGGAGAGGCCAGTCCCCATGCGAGTTGCTAGGGGGCCTCTCGGGATTCCTCTCCCGTCGATACCCGGGCCAAAAACCTTGTGTGGAGTCAGGGCCGGAACCGAGGATTCCTCTCACGGGCTGATATGGATCTTTGGGTACTTCTGGAGTCTCGCCAGGGGAGACAGGCCTCATCTCGAGTGGGGGCATGCACGTGCGCTTTCCTTCCAGGCTGTAGCAGCAATGTCACGCTTCCCATCGCGTGGATCAAAGGATCTGTGTTTTTCCCTCGAGGCTTTCCCTCGAGGCTTTCCCACAGGGCTGTCCCACGTGCCACCGTGGTGTGAGTCGATCCTCGGCGTGAAAGATGAGCCAGTGCAGGGCAAAGAGGTTCCTCTGGAATGGACTGAGACATCTGCGGGACTCTTGGAATGGTGGTACGACCATGGAGTTCCACTCGCCTTTCCTGTTGAGAGTGCCTCCTCTTGAGATGCGACGGGAACGCCGGGAATTCTTTCCCGTTGAAAGCAGGGAAACGATCGCTCATCTCGAGCTAGGAGGGGGAAACGGGGCTCCTCTGGATGTGGGCGGGACCATCGTGCTTCCTCTAGAGTGGAGACGGGTATGGCGGTGAACTTCTTGAGTTGCAGCAAGGGTGTGAAAGACCCTTTCGAAGTTCCAGAGTTTAGGTGTCATTAGTCTCCAGACGCTTGATCGGAAATAGGCCTCATCTCGCCTGGAAGGGAGAACTTCCTGGATTTTCTCGAGTTGCGGCAGGTGTTCTCGAGTTACGACGGGGACCTCAGGGACCCGCCCTGGTGGCCTCAGGAGAGGCCAGTCCCCATGCGACTTGCTAGGGGGCCTCTCGGGATTCCTCTCCCGTCGATACCGGGGCCAAAAACCTTGTGTGGAGTCAGGGCCGGAAACGAAGATTCCTCTCAGGGGCTGACATGGATCTTTGGGTACTTCTGGAGTCTCCCCAGGGGAGTCAGGCCTCGTCTCGAGTCGGGGCATGCACGTGCACTTTCCTTCCAGGCTATAGCAGCAATGTCACGCTTCCCGTGGCCTGGATCAATGGATCTGTGGTTTTCCCTCGAGGCTTTCCCTCGAGGCTTTCCCACAGGGCTGTCCCACGTGCCACCGTGGTGTGAGTCGATCCTCGGCGTGAAAGATGAGCCAGTGCAGGGCAAAGAGGTTCCTCTGGAATGGACTGAGACATCTGGGGGACTCTTGAAATGGTGGTAAGACCATGCAGTTCCTCTCGCCTTTCTTGTTGAGAGTGCCTCCTCTTGAGATGCAACGGGAACGCCGGGAATTCTTTCCCGTTGAAAGCAGGGAAAGGATCCCTCATCTCGAGCTACGAGGGGGAAACGGGGCTCCTCTGGATGTGGGCGGGACCATCGTGCTTCCTCTCGAGTGGAGACGGGTATGGCGGTGAACTTATTGAGTTGCAGAAAGGGTGTGAAAGACCCTTTCGAAGGTCCAGAGGTTAGGTGTCATTAGTCTCCAGACGCCTCATCGGAAATAGGCCTCATCTCGCCTGGAAGGGGAAACTTCCTGGAATTTCTCGAGTTGCGGCAGGTGTTCTCGAGTTACGACGGGGACATCAGGGACCCGCCCTGGTGGCCTCAGGAGAGGCCAGTCCCCATGCGAGTTGCTAGGGGGCCTCTCGGGATTCCTCTCCCGTCGATACCGGGGCCAAAAACCTTGTGTGGAGTCAGGGCCATAACCGAGGATTCCTCTCAGGGGCTGACATGGATCTTTGGGTACTTCTGGAGTCTCCCCAGGGGAGTCAGGCCTCGTCTCGAGTCGGGGCATGCACGTGCACTTTCCTTCCAGGCTGTAGCAGCAATGTCACGCTTCCCGTGGCGTGGATCAAAGGATCTGTGGTTTTCCCTCGAGGCTTTCCCACAGGGCTGTCCCACGTGCCACCGTGGTGTGAGTCGATCCTCGGCGTGAAAGATGAGCCAGTGCAGGGCAAAGAGGTTCCTCTGGAATGGACTGAGACATCTGCGGGACTCTTGGAATGGTGGTACGACCATGGAGTTCCACTCGCCTTTCCTGTTGAGAGTGCCTCCTCTTGAGATGCGACGGGAACGCCGAGAATTCTTTCCCGTTGAAAGCAGGGAAACGATCGCTCATCTCGAGCTAGGAGGGGGAAACGGGGCTCCTCTGGATGTGGGCGGGACCATCGTGCTTCCTCTAGAGTGGAGACGGGTATGGCGGTGAACTTCTTGAGTTGCAGCAAGGGTGTGAAAGACCCTTTCGAAGTTCCAGAGTTTAGGTGTCATTAGTCTCCAGACGCTTGATCGGAAATAGGCCTCATCTCGCCTGGAAGGGAGAACTTCCTGGATTTTCTCGAGTTGCGGTAGGTGTTCTCGAGTTACGACGGGGACCTCAGGGACCCGCCCTGGTGGCCTCAGGAGAGGCCAGTCCCCATGCGACTTGCTAGGGGGCCTCTCGGGATTCCTCTCCCATCGATACCGGGGCCAAAAACCTTGTGTGGAGTCAGGGCCGGAAACGAAGATTCCTCTCAGGGGCTGACATGGATCTTTGGGTACTTCTGGAGTCTCCCCAGGGGAGTCAGGCCTCGTCTCGAGTCGGGGCATGCACGTGCACTTTCCTTCCAGGCTGTAGCAGCAATGTCACGCTTCCCGTGGCCTGGATCAATGGATCTGTGGTTTTCCCTCGAGGCTTTCCCTCGAGGCTTTCCCACAGGGCTGTCCCACGTGCCACCGTGGTGTGAGTCGATCCTCGGCGTGAAAGATGAGCCAGTGCAGGGCAAAGAGGTTCCTCTGGAATGGACTGAGACATCTGGGGGACTCTTGAAATGGTGGTAAGACCATGCAGTTCCTCTCGCCTTTCTTGTTGAGAGTGCCTCCTCTTGAGATGCAACGGGAACGCCGGGAATTCTTTCCCGTTGAAAGCAGGGAAAGGATCCCTCATCTCGAGCTACGTGGGGGAAACGGGGCTCCTCTGGATGTGGGCGGGACCATCGTGCTTCCTCTCGAGTGGAGACGGGTATGGCGGTGAACTTATTGAGTTGCAGAAAGGGTGTGAAAGACCCTTTCGAAGGTCCAGAGGTTAGGTGTCATTAGTCTCCAGACGCCTCATCGGAAATAGGCCTCATCTCGCCTGGAAGGGGAAACTTCCTGGAATTTCTCGAGTTGCGGCAGGTGTTCTCGAGTTACGACGGGGACCTCAGGGACCCGCCCTGGTGGCCTCAGGAGAGGCCAGTCCCCATGCGAGTTGCTAGGGGGCCTCTCGGGATTCCTCTCCCGTCGATACCGGGGCCAAAAACCTTGTGTGGAGTCAGGGCCGGAACCGAGGATTCCTCTCAGGGGCTGACATGGATCTTTGGGTACTTCTGGAGTCTCCCCAGGGGAGTCAGGCCTCGTCTCGCGTCGGGGCATGCACGTTCACTTTCCTTCCAGGCTGTAGCAGCAATGTCACGCTTCCCGTGGCGTGGATCAAAGGATCTGTGGTTTTCCCTCGAGGCTTTCCCTCGAGGCTTTCCCACAGGGCTGTCCAACGTGCCACCGTGGTGTAAGTCGATCCTCGGCGTGAAAGATGAGCCAGTGCAGGGCAAAGAGGTTCCTCTGGAATGGACTGAGACATCTGGGGGACTCTTGGAATGGTGGTACGACCATGGAGTTCCTCTCGCCTTTCCTGTTGAGAGTGCCTCCTCTTGAGATGCGACGGGAACGCCGGGAATTCTTTCCCGTTGAAAGCAGGGAAAGGATCCCTCATCTCGAGCTACGAGGGGGAAACGGGGCTCCTCTGGATGTGGGCGGGACTATCGTGCTTCCTCTCGAGTGGAGACGGGTATGGCGGTGAACTTCTTGAGTTGCAGCAAGGGTGTGAAAGACCCTTTCGAAGTTTCAGAGGTTAGGTGTCATTAGTCTCCAGACGCCTCATCGGAAATAGGCCTCATCTCGCCTGGAAGGGAGAACTTCCTGGATTTTCTCGAGTTGCGGCAGGTGTTCTCGAGTTACGACGGGGACCTCAGGGACCCGCCCTGGTGGCCTCAGGAACGGCCAGTCCCCATGCGAGTTGCTAGGGGGCCTCTCGGGATTCCTCTCCCGTCGATACCGGGGCCAAAAACCTTGTGTGGAGTCAGGGCCGGAACCGAGGATTCCTCTCAGTGGCTGACATGGATCTTTGGGTACTTCTGGAGTCTCCTCAGGGGAGTCAGGCCTCGTCTCGAGTGGGGGCATGCACGTGCGCTTTCCTTCAAGGCTCTAGCAGCAATGTCACGCTTCCCGTGGCATGAATCAAACGATCTGTGGTTTTCCCTCGAGGCTTTCCCTCGAGGCTTTCCCACAGGGCTGTCCCACGTGCCACCGTGGTGTGAGTCGATCCTCGGCGTGAAAGATGAGCCAGTGTAGGGCAAAGAGCTTCCTCTGGAATGGACTGAGACATCTGGGGGACTCTTGGAATGGTGGTACGACCATGGAGTTCCTCTCGCCTTTCCTGTTGAGAGTGCCTCCTCTTGAGATGCGACGGGAACGCCGGGAATTCTTTCCCGTTGAAAGCAGGGAAAGGATCCCTCATCTCGAGCTGCGAGGGGGAAACGGGGCTCCTCTGGATGTGGGCGGGACTATCGTGCTTCCTCTCGAGTGGAGACGGGTATGGCGGTGAACTTCTTGAGTTGCAGCAAGGGTGTGAAAGACCCTTTCGAAGTTCCAGAGGTTAGGTGTCATTAGTCTCCAGACGCCTCATCGGAAATAGGCCTTATCTCGCCTGGAAGGGAGAACTTCCTGGATTTTCTCGAGTTGCGGCAGGTGTTCTCGAGTTACGACGGGGACCTCAGGGACCCGCCCTGGTGGCCTCAGGAGAGGCCAGTCCCCATGCGAGTTGCTAGGGGGCCTCTCGGGATTCCTCTCCCATCGATACCGGGGCCAAAAACCTTGTGTGCAGTCAGGGCCGGAACCGAGGATTCCTCTCAGTGGCTGACATGGATCTTTGGGTACTTCTGGAGTCTCCCCAGGGGAGTCAGGCCTCGTCTCGAGTGGGGGCATGCACGTGCGCTTTCCTTCAAGGCTGTAGCAGCAATGTCACGCTTCCCGTGGCGTGAATCAAAGGATCTGTGGTTTTCCCTCGAGGCTTTCCCTCGAGGATTTCCCACAGGGCTGTCCCACGTGCCACCGTGGTGTGAGTCGATCCTCGGCGTGAAAGATGAGCCAGTGCAGGGAAAGAGGTTCCTCTTGAATGGACTGAGACATCTGGGGGACTCTTGGAATGGTGGTAAGACCATGGAGTTCCTCTCGCCTTTCCTGTTGAGAGTGCCTCCTCTTGAGATGCGAAGGGAATGCCGGGAATTCTTTCCCGTTGAAAGCAGGGAAAGAATCCCTCATCTCGAGCTGCGAGGGGGAAACGGGGCTCCTCTGGATGTGGGTGGGACCATCGTGCTTCCTCTCGAGTGGAGACGGGTATGGCGGTGAACTTCTTGAGTTGCAGCAAGGGTGTGAAAGACCCTTTCGAAGTTCCAGAGGTTAGGTGTCATTAGTCTCCAGACGCCTCATCGGAAATAGGCCTCATCTCGCCTGGAAGGGAGAACTTCCTGGATTTTCTCGAGTTGCGGCAGGTGTTCTCGAGTTACGACGGGGACCTCAGGGACCCGCCCTGGTGGCCTCAGGAGAGGCCAGTCCCCATGCGAGTTGCTAGGGGCCCTCTCGGGATTCCTCTCCCGTCGATACTGGGGCCAAAAACCTTCTGTGGTGTCAGGGCCGGAACCGAGGATTTCTCTCAGGGGCTGACATGGATCTTTGGGTACTTCTGGAGTCTCCCCAGGGGAGTCAGGCCTTGTCTCGATTCGGGGCATGCATGTGCGCTTTCCTTCCAGGCTGTAGCAGCAATGTCACGCTTCCCGTCGCGTGGATCAAAGGATCTGTGGTTTTCCCTCGAGGCTTTCCCTCGAGGCTTTCCCACAGGGCTGTCCCACGTGCCACCGTGGTGTGAGTCGATAATCGGCGTGAAAGATGAGCCAGTGTAGGGCAAAGAGCTTCCTCTGGAATGGACTGAGACATCTGGGGGACTCTTGGAATGGTGGTACGACCATGGAGTTCCTCTCTCCTTTCCTGTTGAGAGTGCCTCCTCTTGAGATGCGACGGGAACGCCGGGAATACTTTCCCGTTGAAAGCAGGGAAAGGATCCCTCATCTCGAGCTACGAGGGGGAAACGGGGCTCCTCTGGATGTGGGCGGGACTATCGTGCTTCCTCTCGAGTGGAGACGGGTATGGCGGTGAACTTCTTGAGTTGCAGCAAGGGTGTGAAAGACCCTTTCGAAGTTCCAGAGGTTAGGTGTCATTAGTCTCCAGACGTCTCATCGGAAATAGGCCTCATCTCGCCTGGAAGGGAGAACTTCCTGGATTTTCTCGAGTTGCGGCAGGTGTTCTCGAGTTACGACGGGGACCTCAGGGACCCGCCCTGGTGGCCTCAGGAGAGGCCAGTCCTCATGCGAGTTGCTAGGGGGCCTCTCGGGATTCCTCTCCCATCGATACCGGGGCCAAAAACCTTGTGTGGAGTCAGGGCCGGAACCGAGGATTCCTCTCAGTGGCTGACATGGATCTTTGGGTACTTCTGGAGTCTCCCCAGGGGAGTCAGGCCTCGTCTCGAGTGGGGGCATGCACGTGCGCTATCCTTCAAGGCTGTAGCAGCAATGTCACGCTTCCCGTGGCGTGAATCAAAGGATCTGTGGTTTTCCCTCGAGGCTTTCCCTCGAGGCTTTCCCACAGGGCTGTCCCACGTGCCACCGTGGTGTGAGTCGATCCTCGGCGTGAAAGATGAGCCAGTGCAGGGAAAGAGGTTCCTCTTGAATGGACTGAGACATCTGGGGGACTCTTGGAATGGTGGTAAGACCATGGAGTTCCTCTCGCCTTTCCTGTTGAGAGTGCCTCCTCTTGAGATGCGAAGGGAACGCCGGGAATTCTTTCCCGTTGAAAGCAGGGAAAGAATCCCTCATCTCGAGCTGCGAGGGGGAAACGGGGCTCCTCTGGATGTGGGCGGGACCATCGTGCTTCCTCTCGAGTGGAGACGGGTATGGCGGTGAACTTCTTGAGTTGCAGCAAGGGTGTGAAAGACCCTTTCGAAGTTCCAGAGGTTAGGTGTCATTAGTCTCCAGACGCCTCATCGGAAATAGGCCTCATCTCGCCTGGAAGGGAGAACTTCCTGGATTTTCTCGAGTTGCGGCAGGTGTTCTCGAGTTACGACGGGGACCTCAGGGACCCGCCCTGGTGGCCTCAGGAGAGGCCAGTCCCCATGCGAGTTGCTAGGGGCCCTCTCGGGATTCCTCTCCCGTCGATACTGGGGCCAAAAACCTTGTGTGGTGTCAGGGCCGGAACCGAGGATTTCTCTCAGGGGCTGACATGGATCTTTGGGTACTTCTGGAGTCTCCCCAGGGGAGTCAGGCCTTGTCTCGAGTCGGGGCATGCACGTGCGCTTTCCTTCCAGGCTGTAGCAGCAATGTCACGCTTCCCGTCGCGTGGATCAAAGGATCTGTGGTTTTCCCTCGAGGCTTTCCCTCGAGGCTTTCCCACAGGGCTGTCCCACGTGCCACCGTGGTGTGAGTCGATCCTCGGCGTGAAAGATGAGCCAGTGTAGGGCAAAGAGCTTCCTCTGGAATGGACTGAGACATCTGGGGGACTCTTGGAATGGTGGTACGACCATGGAGTTCCTCTCGCCTTTCCTGTTGAGAGTGCCTCCTCTTGAGATGCGACGGGAACGCCGGGAATTCTTTCCCGTTGAAAGCAGGGAAAGGATCCCTCATCTCGAGCTACGAGGGGGAAACGGGGCTCCTCTGGATGTGGGCGGGACTATCGTGCTTCCTCTCGAGTGGAGACGGGTATGGCGGTGAACTTCTTGAGTTGCAGCAAGGGTGTGAAAGACCCTTTCGAAGTTCCAGAGGTTAGGTGTCATTAGTCTCCAGACGCCTCATCGGAAATAGGCCTCATCTCGCCTGGAAGGGAGAACTTCCTGGATTTTCTCGAGTTGCGGCAGGTGTTCTCGAGTTACGACGGGGACCTCAGGGACCCGTCCTGGTGGCCTCAGGAGAGGCCAGTCCCCATGCGAGTTGCTAGGGGGCCTCTCGGGATTCCTCTCCCATCGATACTGGGGCCAAAAACCTTGTGTGGAGTCAGGGCCGGAACCGAGGATTCCTCTCAGTGGCTGACATGGATCTTTGGGTACTTCTGGAGTCTCCCCAGGGGAGTCAGGCCTCGTCTCGAGTGGGGGCATGCACGTGCGCTTTCCTTCAAGGCTGTAGCAGCAATGTCACGCTTCCCGTGGCGTGAATCAAAGGATCTGTGGTTTTCCCTCGAGGCTTTCCCTCGAGGCTTTCCCACAGGGCTGTCCCACGTGCCACCGTGGTGTGAGTCGATCCTCGGCGTGAAAGATGAGCCAGTGCAGGGAAAGAGGTTCCTCTTGAATGGACTGAGACATCTGGGGGACTCTTGGAATGGTGGTAAGACCATGGAGTTCCTCTCGCCTTTCCTGTTGAGAGTGCCTCCTCTTGAGATGCGAAGGGAACGCCGGGAATTCTTTCCCGTTGAAAGCAGGGAAAGAATCCCTCATCTCGAGCTGCGAGGGGGAAACGGGGCTCCTCTGGATGTGGGCGGGACCATCGTGCTTCCTCTCGAGTGGAGACGGGTATGGCGGTGAACTTCTTGAGTTGCAGCAAGGGTGTGAAAGACCCTTTCGAAGTTCCAGAGGTTAGGTGTCATTAGTCTCCAGACGCCTCATCGGAAATAGGCCTCATCTCGCCTGGAAGGGAGAACTTCCTGGATTTTCTCGAGTTGCGGCAGGTGTTCTCGAGTTACGACGGGGACCTCAGGGACCCGCCCTGGTGGCCTCAGGAGAGGCCAGTCCCCATGCGAGTTGCTAGGGGCCCTCTCGGGATTCCTCTCCCGTCGATACTGGGGCCAAAAACCTTGTGTGGTGTCAGGGCCGGAACCGAGGATTTCTCTCAGGGGCTGACATGGATCTTTGGGTACTTCTGGAGTCTCCCCAGGGGAGTCAGGCCTTGTCTCGAGTCGGGGCATGCACGTGCGCTTTCCTTCCAGGCTGTAGCAGCAATGTCACGCTTCCCGTCGCGTGGATCAAAGGATCTGTGGTTTTCCCTCGAGGCTTTCCCTCGAGGCTTTCCCACAGGGCTGTCCCACGTGCCACCGTGGTGTGAGTCGATCCTCGGCGTGAAAGATGAGCCAGTGTAGGGCAAAGAGCTTCCTCTGGAATGGACTGAGACATCTGGGGGACTCTTGGAATGGTGGTACGACCATGGAGTTCCTCTCGCCTTTCCTGTTGAGAGTGCCTGCTCTTCAGATGCGACGGGAACGCCGGGAATTCTTTCCCGTTGAAAGCAGGGAAAGGATCCCTCATCTCGAGCTACGAGGGGGAAACGGGGCTCCTCTGGATGTGGGCGGGACTATCGTGCTTCCTCTCGAGTGGAGACGGGTATGGCGGTGAACTTCTTGAGTTGCAGCAAGGGTGTGAAAGACCCTTTCGAAGTTCCAGAGGTTAGGTGTCATTAGTCTCCAGACGCCTCATCGGAAATAGGCCTCATCTCGCCTGGAAGGGAGAACTTCCTGGATTTTCTCGAGTTGCGGCAGGTGTTCTCGAGTTACGACGGGGACCTCAGGGACCCGCCCTGGTGGCCTCAGGAGAGGCCAGTCCCCATGCGACTTGCTAGGGGGCCTCTTGGAATTCCTCTCCCTTCGATACCGGGGCAAAAACCTTGTGTGGAGTCAGGGCCGGAACCGAGGATTCCTCTCAGGGGCTGACATGGATCTTTGGGTACTTCTGGAGTCTCCCCAGGGGAGTCAGGCCTCGTCTCGAGTCGGGGCATGCACGTGCACTTTCCTTCCAGGCTGTAGCAGCAATGTCACGCTTCCCGTGGCGTGGATCAAAGGATCTTTGGTTTTCCCTCGAGGCTTTCCCTCGAGGCTTTCCCACAGGGCTGTCCCACGTGCCACCGTGGTGTGAGTCGATCCTCGGCGTGAAAGATGAGCCAGTGCAGGGCAAAGAGGTTCCTCTGGAATGGACTGAGTCATCTGGGGGACTCTTGGAATGGTGGTACGACCATGGAGTTCCTCTCGCCTTTCCTGTTGAGAGTGCCTCCGCTTGAGATGCGACGGGAACGCCGGGAATTCTTTCCCATTGAAAGCAGGGAAAGGATTCCTCATCTCGAACTACGAGGGGGAAAGGGGGATCCTCTGGATGTGGGCGGGACGATCGTGCTTCCTCTCGAGTGGAGACGGGTATGGCGGTGAACTTCTTGAGTTGCAGCAAGGGTGTGAAAGACCCTTTCGAAGTTCCAGAGGTTAGGTGTCATTAGTCTCCAGACGCCTCATCGGATATAGGCCTCATCTCGCCTGGAAGGGAGAACTTCCTGGATTTTCTCGAGTTGCGGCAGGTGTTCTCGAGTTACGACGGGGACCTCAGGGACCCGCCCTGGTGGCCTCAGGAGAGGCCTGTCCCCATGCGAGTTGCTAGGGGGCCTCTCGGGATTCCTCTCCCGTCGATACCCGGGCCAAAAACCTTGTGTGGAGTCAGGGCCGGAACCGAGGATTCCTCTCACGGGCTGATATGGATCTTTGGGTACTTCTGGAGTCTCGCCAGGGGAGACAGGCCTCATCTCGAGTGGGGGCATGCACGTGCGCTTTCCTTCCAGGCTGTAGCAGCAATGTCACTCTTCCCATCGCGTGGATCAAAGGATCTGTGGTTTTCCCTCGAGGCTTTCCCTCGAGGCTTTCCCACAGGGCTGTCCCACGTGCCACCGTGGTGTGAGTCGATCCTCGGCGGGAAAGATGAGCCAGTGCAGGGCAAAGAGGTTCCTCTGGAATGGACTGAGACATCTGGGGGACTCTTGGAATGGTGGTACGACCATGGAGTTCCTCTCGCCTTTCCTGTTGAGAGTGCCTCCTTTTGAGATGCGACGGGAACGCCGGGAATTCTTTCCCGTTGAAAGCAGGGAAAGGATCGCTCATCTCGAGCTAGGAGGGGGAAACGGGGCTCCTCTGGATGTGGGCGGGACGATCGTGCTTCCTCTCGAGTGGAGACGGGTATGGCGGTGAACTTCTTGAGTTGCAGCAAGGGTGTGAAAGACCCTTTCGGAATTCCAGAGTTTAGGTGTCATTAGTCTCCAGACGCCTCATCGGAAATAGGCCTCATCTCGCCTGGAACGGAGAACTTCCTGGATTTTCTCGACTTGCGGCAGGTGTTCTCGAGTTACGACGGGGACCTCAGGGACCCGCCCTGGTGGCCTCAGGAGAGGCCAGTCCCCATGCGAGTTCCTAGGGGGCCTCTCGGGATTCCTCTCCCGTCGATACCGGGGCCAAAAACCTTGTGTGGAGTCACGGCCGGAACCGAGGATTCCTCTCAGTGGCTGACATGGATCTTTGGGTACTTCTGGAGTCTCCCCAGGGGAGTCAGGCCTCGTCTCGAGTGGGGGCATGCACGTGCGCTTTCCTTCAAGGCTGTAGCAGCAATGTCACGCTTCCCGTGGCGTGAATCAAAGGATCTGTGGTTTTCCCTCGAGGCTTTCCCTCGAGGCTTTCCCACAGGGCTGTCCCACGTGCCACCGTGGTGTGAGTCGATCCTCGGCGTGAAAGATGAGCCAGTGCAGGGAAAGAGGTTCCTCTTGAATGGACTGAGACATCTGGGGGACTCTTGGAATGGTGGTAAGACCATGGAGTTCCCCTCGCCTTTCCTGTTGAGAGTGCCTCCTCTTGAGATGCGACGGGAACGCCAGGAATTCTTTCCCGTTGAAAGCAGGGAAAGGATCGCTCATCTCGAGCTAGGAGGGGGAAAGGGGGCTCCTCTGGATGTGGGCGGGACGATCGTGCTTCCTCTCGAGTGGAGACGGGTATGGCGGTGAACTTCTTGAGTTGCAGCAAGGGTGTGAAAGACCCTTTCGAAGTTCCAGAGTTTAGGTGTCATTAGTCTCCAGACGCCTCATCGGAAATAGGACTCATCTCGCCTGGAAGGGAGAACTTCCTGGATTTTCTCGAGTTGCGGCAGGTGTTCTCGAGTTACGACGGGGACCTCAGGGACCCGCCCTGGTGGCCTCAGGAGAGGCCAGTCCCCAGGGGAGTTGCTAGGGGGCCTCTCGGGATTCCTCTCCCGTCGATACCGGGGCCAAAATCCTTGTGTGGAGTCAGGGCCGGAAACGAGGATTCCTCTCAGGGGCTGACATGGATCTTTGGGTACTTCTGGAGTCTCCCCAGGGGAGTCAGGCCTCGGCTCGACTGGGGCCATGCACGTGCGCTTTCCTTCCAGGCTGCAGCAGCAATGTCACGCTTCCCATCGCGTGGATCAAAGGATCTGTGGTTTTCCCTCGAGGCTTTCCCTCGAGTCTTTCCCACAGGGCTGTCCCACGTGCCACCGTGGTGTGAGTCGATCCTCGGCGTGAAAGATGAGCCAGTGCAGGGCAAAGAGGTTCCTCTGGAATGGACTGAGACATCTGGGGGACTCTTGGAATGGTGGTACGACCATGGAGTTCCTCTCGCTTTTTCTGTTGAGAGTGCCTCCTCTTGAGAAGCGACGGGAACGCCTGGAATTCTTTCCCGTTGAAAGCAGGGAAAGGATCGCTCATCTCGAGCTACGAGGGGGAAACGGGGCTCCTCTGGATGTGGGCGGGACCATCGTGCTTCCTCTAGAGTGGAGACGGGTATGGCGGTGAACATCTTGAGTTGCAGCAAGGGTGTGAAAGACCCTTTCGAAGTTCCAGAGTTCAGGTGTCATTAGTCTCCAGACGCCTCATCGGAAATAGGCCTCATCTCGCCTGGAAGGGAGAACTTCCTGGATTTTCTCGAGTTGCGGCAGGTGTTCTCGAGTTACGACGGGGACCTCAGGGACCCGCCCTGGTGGCCTCAGGAGAGGCCAGTCCCCATGCGAGTTGCTAGGGGGCCTCTCGGGATTACTCTCCCGTCGATACCGGGGCCAAAAACCTTGTGTGGAGTCAGGGCCGGAACCGAGGATTCCTCTCAGGGGCTGACATGGATCTTTGGGTACTTCTGGAGTCTCCCCAGGGGAGTCAGGCCTCGTCTCGTGTCGGGGCATGCACGTGCACTTTCCTTCCAGGCTGTAGCAGCAATGTCACGCTTCCCGTGGCGTGGATCAAAGGATCTGTGGTTTTCCCTCGAGGCTTTCCCTCGAGGCTTTCCCACAGGGCTGTCCCACGTGCCACCGTGGTGTGAGTCGATCCTCGGCGTGAAAGATGAGCCAGTGCAGGGCAAAGAGGTTCCTCTGGAATGGACTGAGACATCTGGGGGACTCTTGGAATGGTGGTACGACCATGGAGTTCCTCTCGCCTTTCCTGTTGAGAGTGCCTCCTTTTGAGATGCGACGGGAACGCCGGGAATTCTTTCCCGTTGAAAGCAGGGAAAGGATCGCTCATCTCGAGCTAGGAGGGGGAAACGGGGCTCCTCTGGATGTGGGCGGGACGATCGTGCTTCCTCTCGAGTGGAGACGGGTATGGCGGTGAACTTCTTGAATTTCAGTAAGGGTGTGAAAGACCCTTTCGAAATTCCAGAGTTTAGGTGTCATTAGTCTCCAGACGCCTCATCGGAAATAGGCCTCATCTCGCCTGGAAGGGAGAACTTCCTGGATTTTCTCGAGTTGCGGCAGGTGTTCTCGAGTTACGACGGGGACCTCAGGGACCCGCCCTGGTGGCCTCAGGAGAGGCCAGTCCCCATGCGAGTTCCTAGGGGGCCTCTCGGGATTCCTCTCCCGTCGATACCGGGGCCAAAAACCTTGTGTGGAGTCACGGCCGGAACCGAGGATTCCTCTCAGTGGCTGACATGGATCTTTGGGTACTTCTGGAGTCTCCCCAGGGGAGTCAGGCCTCGTCTCGAGTGGGGGCATGCACGTGCGCTTTCCTTCAAGGCTGTAGCAGCAATGTCACGCTTCCCGTGGCGTGAATCAAAGGATCTGTGGTTTTCCCTCGAGGCTTTCCCTCGAGGCTTTCCCACAGGGCTGTCCCACGTGCCACCGTGGTGTGAGTCGATCCTCGGCGTGAAAGATGAGCCAGTGCAGGGAAAGAGGTTCCTCTTGAATGGACTGAGACATCTGGGGGACTCTTGGAATGGTGGTAAGACCATGGAGTTCCTCTCGCCTTTCCTGTTGAGAGTGCCTCCTCTTGAGATGCGAAGGGAACGCCGGGAATTCTTTCCCGTTGAAAGCAGGGAAAGAATCCCTCATCTCGAGCTACGAGGGGGAAACGGGGCTCCTCTGGATGTGGGCGGGACCATCGTGCTTCCTCTCGAGTGGAGACGGGTATGGCGGTGAACTTCTTGAGTTGCAGCAAGGGTGTGAAAGACCCTTTCGAAGTTCCAGAGGTTAGGTGTCATTAGTCTCCAGACGCCTCATCGGAAATAGGCCTCATCTCGCCTGGAAGGGAGAACTTCCTGGATTTTCTCGAGTTGCGGCAGGTGTTCTCGAGTTACGACGGGGACCTCAGGGACCCGCCCTGGTGGCCTCAGGAGAGGCCAGTCCCCATGCGAGTTGCTAGGGGCCTCTCGGGATTCCTCTCCCGTCGATACCGGGGCCAAAAACCTTGTGTGGAGTCACGGCCGGAACCGAGGATTCCTCTCAGGGGCTGACATGGATCTTTGGGTACTTCTGGAGTCTCCCCATGGGAGTATGGCCTCGTCTCGAGTGGGGGCATGCACGTGCGCTTTCCTTCCAGGCTGTAGCAGCAATGTCACGCTTCCCGTGGCGTGGATCAAAGGATCTGTGGTTTTCCCTCGAGGCTTTCCCTCGAGGCTTTCCCACAGGGCTGTCCCACGTGCCACCGTGGTGTGAGTCGATCCTCGGCGTGAAAGATGAGCCAGTTCAGGGCAAAGAGGTTCCTCTGGAATGGACTGAGACATCTGGGGGACTCTTGGAATGGTGGTACGACCATGGAGTTCCCCTCGCCTTTCCTGTTGAGAGTGCCTCCTCTTGAGTTGCGACGGGAACGCCGGGAATTCTTTCCCGTTGAAAGCAGGGAAAGGATCCCTCATCTCGAGCTACGAGGGGAAAACGGGGCTCCTCTGGATGTGGGCGGGACCATCGTGCTTCCTCTCTAGTGGAGACGGGTATGGTGGTGAACTTCTTGAGTTGCAGCAAGGGTGTGAAAGACACTTTCGAAGTTCCAGAGGTTAGGTGTCATTAGTCTCCAGACGCCTCATCGGAAATAGGCCTCATCTCGCCTGGAAGGGAGAACTTCCTGGATTTTCTCCAGTTGCGGCAGGTGTTCTCGAGTTACGACGGGGACCTCAGGGACCCGCCCTGATGGCCTCAGGAGAGGCCAGTCCCCATGCGAGTTCCTAGGGGGCCTCTCGGGATTCCTCTCCCGTCGATACCGGGGCCAAAAACCTTGTGTGGAGTCAGGGCCGGAACCGAGGATTCCTCTCAGGGGCTGACATGGATGTTTGGGTACTTCTGGAGTCTCCCCAGGGGAGTCAGGCCTCGGCTCGAGTGGGGGCATGCACGTGCGCTTTCCTTCCAGGCTGTAGCAGCAATGTCACGCTTCCCGTGGCGTGGATCAAAGGATCTGTGGTTTTCCCTCGAGGCTTTCCCTCGAGGCTTTCCCACTGGGCTGTCCCACGTGCCACCGTGGTGTGAGTCGATCCTCGGCGTGAAAGATGAGCCAGTGCAGGGCAAAGAGGTTCCTCTGGAATGGACTGAGACATCTGGGGGACTCTTGGAATGGTGGTAAGACCATTGAGTTCCCCTCGCCTTTCCTGTTGAGAGTGCCTCCTCTTGAGATGCGACGGGAACGCCAGGAATTCTTTCCCGTTGAAAGCAGGGAAAGGATCGCTCATCTCGAGCTAGGAGGGGGAAAGGGGGCTCCTCTGGATGTGGGCGGGACGATCGTGCTTCCTCTCGAGTGGAGACGGGTATGGCGGTGAACTTCTTGAGTTGCAGCAAGGGTGTGAAAGACCCTTTCGAAGTTCCAGAGTTTAGGTGTCATTAGTCTCCAGACGCCTCATCGGAAATAGGACTCATCTCGCCTGGAAGGGAGAACTTCCTGGATTTTCTCGAGTTGCGGCAGGTGTTCTCGAGTTACGACGGGGACCTCAGGGACCCGCCCTGGTGGCGTCAGGAGAGGCCAGTCCCCATGCGAGTTGCTAGGGGGCCTCTCGGGATTACTCTCCCGTCGATACCGGGGCCAAAAACCTTGTGTGGAGTCAGGGCCGGAACCGAGGATTCCTCTCAGGGGCTGACATGGATCTTTGGGTACTTCTGGAGTCTCCCCAGGGGAGTCAGGCCTCGTCTCGTGTCGGGGCATGCACGTGCACTTTCCTTCCAGGCTGTAGCAGCAATGTCACGCTTCCCGTGGCGTGGATCAAAGGATCTGTGGTTTTCCCTCGAGGCTTTCCCTCGAGGCTTTCCCACAGGGCTGTCCCACGTGCCACCGTGGTGTGAGTCGATCCTCGGCGTGAAAGATGAGCCAGTGCAGGGCAAAGAGGTTCCTCTGGAATGGACTGAGACATCTGGGGGACTCTTGGAATGGTGGTACGACCATGGAGTTCCTCTCGCCTTTCCTGTTGAGAGTGCCTCCGCTTGAGATGCGACGGGAACGCCGGGAATTCTTTCCCATTGAAAGCAGGGAAAGGATTCCTCATCTCGAGCTACGAGGGGGAAAGGGGGCTCCTCTGGATGTGGGCGGGACGATCGTGCTTCCTCTCGAGTGGAGACGGGTATGGCGGAGAACTTCTTGAGTTTCAGCAAGGGTGTGAAAGACCCTTTCGAAGTTCCAGAGGTTAGGTGTCATTAGTCTCCAGACGCCTCATCGGAAATAGGCCTCATCTCGCCTGGAAGGGAGAACTTCCTGGATTTTCTCCAGTTGCGGCAGGTGTTCTCGAGTTACGACGGGGACCTCAGGGACCCGCCCTGGTGGCCTCAGGAGAGGCCAGTCCCCATGCGAGTTTCTAGGGGGCCTCTCGGGATTCCTCTCCCGTCGATACCCGGGCCAAAAACCTTGTGTGGAGTCAGGGCCGGAACCGAGGATTCCTCTCACGGGCTGATATGGATCTTTGGGTACTTCTGGAGTCTTGCCAGGGGAGACAGGCCTTATCTCGAGTGGGTGCATGCACGTGCGCTTTCCTTCCAGGCTGTAGCAGCAATGTCACGCTTCCCATCGCCTGGATCATAGGATCTGTGGTTTTCCCTCGAGGCTTTCCCTCGAGGCTTTCCCACAGGGCTGTCCCACGTGCCACCGTGGTGTGAGTCGATCCTCGGCGTGAAATATGAGCCAGTGCAGTGCAAAGAGGTTCCTCTGAAATGGACTGAGACATCTGGGGGACTCTTGGAATGGTGGTACGACCATGGAGTTCCTCTCGCCTTTCCTGTTGAGAGTGCCTCCTCTTGAGATGCGACGGGAACGCCGGGAATTCTTTCCCGTTGAAAGCAGGGAAAGGATCGCTCATCTCGAGCTAGGAGGGGGAAACGGGGCTCCTCTGGATGTGGGCGGGACCATCGTGCTTCCTCTCGAGTGGAGACGGGTATGGCGGTGAACTTCTTGAGTTGCAGCAAGGGTGTGAAAGACCCTTTCGAAGTTCCAGAGGTTAGGTGTCATTAGTCTCCAGACGCCTCATCGGAAATAGGCCTCATCTCGCCTGGAAGGGAGAACTTCCTGGATTTTCTCGAGTTGCGGCAGGTGTTCTCGAGTTACGACGGGGACCTCAGGGACCCGCCCTGGTGGCCTCAGGAGAGGCCAGTCCCCATGCGAGTTTCTAGGGGGCCTCTCGGGATTCCTCTCCCGTCGATACCGGGGCCAAAAACCTTGTGTGGAGTCACGGCCGGAACCGAGGATTCCTCTCAGGGGCTGACATGGATCTTTGGGTACTTCTGGAGTCTCCCCATGGGAGTATGGCCTCGTCTCGAGTGGGGGCATGCACGTGCGCTTTCCTTCCAGGCTGTAGCAGCAATGTCACGCTTCCCGTGGCGTGGATCAAAGGATCTGTGGTTTTCCCTCGAGGCTTTCCCTCGAGGCTTTCCCACAGGGCTGTCCCAATTGCCAACGTGGTGTGAGTCGATCCTCGGCGTGAAAGATGAGCCAGTGCAGGGCAAAGAGGTTCCTCTGGAATGGACTGAGACATCTGGGGGACTCTTGGAATGGTGGTACGACCATGGAGTTCCCCTCGCCTTTGCTGTTGAGAGTGCCTCCTCTTGAGATGCGACGGGAACGCCAGGAATTCTTTCCCGTTGAAAGCAGGGAAAGGATCCCTCATCTCGAGCTACGAGGGGGAAACGGGGCTCCTCTGGATGTGGGCGGGACCATCGTGCTTCCTCTCGAGTGGAGACGGGTGTGGCGGTGAACTTCTTGAGTTGCAGCAAGGGTGTGAAAGACCCTTTCGAAGTTCCAGAGGTTAGGTGTCATTAGTCTCCAGACGCCTCATCGGAAATAGGCCTCATCTCGCCTGGAAGGGGGAACTTCCTGGAATTTCTCGAGTTGTGGCAGGTGTTCTCGAGTTACGACGGGGACCTCAGGGACCCGCCCTGGTGGCCTCAGGAGAGGCCAGTCCCCATGCGAGTTGCTAGGGGGCCTCTCGGGATTCCTCTCCCGTCGAAACCGGGGCAAAAACCTTGTGTGGAGTCAGGGCCGGAACCGAGGATTCCTCTCAGGGGCTGACATGGATCTTTGGGTACTTCTGGAGTCTCCCCAGGGGAGTCAGGCCTCGTCTCGAGTCGGGGCATGCACGTGCACTTTCCTTCCAGGCTGTAGCAGCAATGTCACGCTTCCCGTGGCGTGGATCAAAGGATCTGTGGTTTTCCCTCGAGGCTTTCCCTCGAGGCTTTCCCACAGGGCTGTCCCACGTGCCACCATGGTGTGAGTCGATCCTCGGCGTGAAAGATGAGCCAGTGCAGGGCAAAGAGGTTCCTCTGAAATGGACTGAGACATCTGGGGGACTCTTGGAATGGTGGTACGACCATGGAGTTCCTCTCGCCTTTCCTGTTGAGAGTGCCTCCTCTTGAGATGCGACGGGAACGCCGGGAATTCTTTCCCGTTGAAAGCAGGGAAAGGATCGCTCATCTCGAGCTTGGAGGGGGAAACGGGGCTCCTCTGGATGTGGGCGGGACCATCGTGCTTCCTCTAGAGTGGAGACGGGTATGGCGGTGAACTTCTTGAGTTGCAGCAAGGGTGTGAAAGACCCTTTCGAAGTTCCAGAGTTTAGGTGTCATTAGTCTCCAGACGCCTGATCGGAAATAGGCCTCATCTCGCCTGGAAGGGGGAACTTCCTGGAATTTCTCGAGTTGCGGCAGGTGTTCTCGAGTTACGACGGGGACCTCAGGGACCCGCCGTGGTGGCCTCAGGAGAGGCCAGTCCCCATGCGAGTTGCTAGGGGGCCTCTCGGGATTCCTCTCCCGTCGATACCCGGGCCAAAAACCTTGTGTGGAGTCACGGCCGGAACCGAGGATTCCTCTCAGTGGCTGACATGGATCTTTGGGTACTTCTGGAGTCTCCCCAGGGGAGTCAGGCCTCGTCTCGAGTGGGGGCATGCACGTGCGCTTTCCTTCAAGGCTGTAGCAGCAATGTCACGCTTCCCGTGGCGTGAATCAAAGGATCTGTGGTTTTCCCTCGAGGCTTTCCCTCGAGGCTTTCCCACAGGGCTGTCCCACGTGCCACCGTGGTGTGAGTCGATCCTCGGCGTGAAAGATGAGCCAGTGCAGGGAAAGAGGTTCCTCTTGAATGGACTGAGACATCTGGGGGACTCTTGGAATGGTGGTAAGACCATGGAGTTCCTCTCGCCTTTCCTGTTGAGAGTGCCTCCTCTTGAGATGCGACGGGAACGCCGGGAATTCTTTCCCGTTGAAAGCAGGGAAAGGATCGCTCATCTCGAGCTAGGAGGGGGAAACGGGGCTCCTCTGGATGTGGGCGGGACCATCGTGCTTCCTCTCGAGTGGAGACGGGTATGGCGGTGAACTTCTTGAGTTGCAGCAAGGGTGTGAAAGACCCTTTCGAAGTTCCAGAGGTTAGGTGTCATTAGTCTCCAGACGCCTCATCGGAAATAGGCCTCATCTCGCCTGGAAGGGAGAACTTCCTGGATTTTCTCGAGTTGCGGCAGGTGTTCTCGAGTTACGACGGGGACCTCAGGGACCCGCCCTGGTGGCCTCAGGAGAGGCCAGTCCCCATGCGAGTTTCTAGGGGGCCTCTCGGGATTCCTCTCCCGTCGATACCGGGGCCAAAAACCTTGTGTGGAGTCACGTCCGGAACCGAGGATTCCTCTCAGGGGCTGACATGGATCTTTGGGTACTTCTGGAGTCTCCCCATGGGAGTATGGCCTCGTCTCGAGTGGGGGCATGCACGTGCGCTTTCCTTCCAGGCTGTAGCAGCAATGTCACGCTTCCCGTGGCGTGGATCAAAGGATCTGTGGTTTTCCCTCGAGGCTTTCCCTCGAGGCTTTCCCACAGGGCTGTCCCAATTGCCACCGTGGTGTGAGTCGATCCTCGGCGTGAAAGATGAGCCAGTGCAGGGCAAAGAGGTTCCTCTGGAATGGACTGAGACATCTGGGGGACTCTTGGAATGGTGGTACGACCATGGAGTTCCCCTCGCCTTTGCTGTTGAGAGTGCCTCCTCTTGAGATGCGACGGGAACGCCAGGAATTCTTTCCCGTTGAAAGCAGGGAAAGGATCCCTCATCTCGAGCTACGAGGGGGAAACGGGGCTCCTCTGGATGTGGGCGGGACCATCGTGCTTCCTCTCGAGTGGAGACGGGTGTGGCGGTGAACTTCTTGAGTTGCAGCAAGGGTGTGAAAGACCCTTTCGAAGTTCCAGAGGTTAGGTGTCATTAGTCTCCAGACGCCTCATCGGAAATAGGCCTCATCTCGCCTGGAAGGGGGAACTTCCTGGAATTTCTCGAGTTGTGGCAGGTGTTCTCGAGTTACGACGGGGACCTCAGGGACCCGCCCTGGTGGCCTCAGGAGAGGCCAGTCCCCATGCGAGTTGCTAGGGGGCCTCTCGGGATTCCTCTCCCGTCGATACCGGGGCAAAAACCTTGTGTGGAGTCAGGGCCGGAACCGAGGATTCCTCTCAGGGGCTGACATGGATCTTTGGGTACTTCTGGAGTCTCCCCAGGGGAGTCAGGCCTCGTCTCGAGTCGGGGCATGCACGTGCACTTTCCTTCCAGGCTGTAGCAGCAATGTCACGCTTCCCGTGGCGTGGATCAAAGGATCTGTGGTTTTCCCTCGAGGCTTTCCCTCGAGGCTTTCCCACAGGGCTGTCCCACGTGCCACCATGGTGTGAGTCGATCCTCGGCGTGAAAGATGAGCCAGTGCAGGGCAAAGAGGTTCCTCTGAAATGGACTGAGACATCTGGGGGACTCTTGGAATGGTGGTACGACCATGGAGTTCCTCTCGCCTTTCCTGTTGAGAGTGCCTCCTCTTGAGATGCGACGGGAACGCCGGGAATTCTTTCCCGTTGAAAGCAGGGAAAGGATCGCTCATCTCGAGCTTGGAGGGGGAAACGGGGCTCCTCTGGATGTGGGCGGGACCATCGTGCTTCCTCTAGAGTGGAGACGGGTATGGCGGTGAACTTCTTGAGTTGCAGCAAGGGTGTGAAAGACCCTTTCGAAGTTCCAGAGTTTAGGTGTCATTAGTCTCCAGACGCCTGATCGGAAATAGGCCTCATCTCGCCTGGAAGGGGGAACTTCCTGGAATTTCTCGAGTTGCGGCAGGTGTTCTCGAGTTACGACGGGGACCTCAGGGACCCGCCGTGGTGGCCTCAGGAGAGGCCAGTCCCCATGCGAGTTGCTAGGGGGCCTCTCGGGATTCCTCTCCCGTCGATACCCGGGCCAAAAACCTTGTGTGGAGTCACGGCCGGAACCGAGGATTCCTCTCAGTGGCTGACATGGATCTTTGGGTACTTCTGGAGTCTCCCCAGGGGAGTCAGGCCTCGTCTCGAGTGGGGGCATGCACGTGCGCTTTCCTTCAAGGCTGTAGCAGCAATGTCACGCTTCCCGTGGCGTGGATCAAAGGATCTGTGGTTTTCCCTCGAGGCTTTCCCTCGAGGCTTTCCCACAGGGCTGTCCCACGTGCCACCGTGGTGTGAGTCGATCCTCGGCGTGAAAGATGAGCCAGTGCAGGGAAAGAGGTTCCTCTTGAATGGACTGAGACATCTGGGGGACTCTTGGAATGGTGGTAAGACCATGGAGTTCCTCTCGCCTTTCCTGTTGAGAGTGCCTCCTCTTGAGATGCGAAGGGAACGCCGGGAATTCTTTCCCGTTGAAAGCAGGGAAAGAATCCCTCATCTCGAGCTACGAGGGGGAAACGGGGCTCCTCTGGATGTGGGCGGGACCATCGTGCTTCCTCTCGAGTGGAGACGGGTATGGCGGTGAACTTCTTGAGTTTCAGCAAGGGTGTGAAAGACCCTTTCGAAGTTCCAGAGGTTAGGTGTCATTAGTCTCCAGACGCCTCATCGGAAATAGGCCTCATCTCGCCTGGAAGGGAGAACTTCCTGGATTTTCTCGAGTTGCGGCAGGTGTTCTCGAGTTACGACGGGGACCTCAGGGACCCGCCCTGGTGGCCTCAGGAGAGGCCAGTCCCCATGCGAGATGCTAGGGGGCCTCTCGGGATTCCTCTCCCGTCGATACCGGGGCCAAAAACCTTGTGTGGAGTCACGGCCGGAACCGAGGATTCCTCTCAGGGGCTGACATGGATCTTTGGGTACTTCTGGAGTCTCCCCATGGGAGTATGGCCTCGTCTCGAGTGGGGGCATGCACGTGCGCTTTCCTTCCAGGCTGTAGCAGCAATGTCACGCTTCCCGTGGCGTGGATCAAAGGATCTGTGGTTTTCCCTCGAGGCTTTCCCTCGAGGCTTTCAAACAGGGCTGTCCCACGTGCCACCGTGGTGTGAGTCGATCCTCGGCGTGAAAGATGAGCCAGTGCAGGGCAAAGAGGTTCCTCTGGAATGGACTGAGACATCTGGGGGACTCTTGGAATGGTGGTACGACCATGGAGTTCCCCTCGCCTTTCCTGTTGAGAGTGCCTCCTCTTGAGTTGCGACGGGAACGCCGGGAATTCTTTCCCGTTGAAAGCAGGGAAAGGATCCCTCATCTCGAGCTACGAGGGGGAAACGGGGCTCCTCTGGATGTGGGCGGGACCATCGTGCTTCCTCTCGAGTGGAGACGGGTGTGGCGGTGAACTTCTTGAGTTGCAGCGAGGGTGTGAAAGACCCTTTCGAAGTTCCAGAGGTTAGGTGTCATTAGTCTCCAGACGCCTCATCGGAAATAGGCCTCATCTCGCCTGGAAGGGAGAACTTCCTGGATTTTCTCCAGTTGCGGCAGGTGTTCTCGAGTTACGACGGGGACCTCAGGGACCCGCCCTGATGGCCTCAGGAGAGGCCAGTCCCCATGCGAGTTGCTAGGGGGCCTCTCGGGATTCCTCTCCCGTCGATACCGGGGCCAAAAACCTTGTGTGGAGTCAGGGCCGGAACCGAGGATTCCTCTCAGGGGCTGACATGGATGTTTGGGTACTTCTGGAGTCTCCCCAGGGGAGTCAGGCCTCGGCTCGAGTGGGGGCATGCACGTGCACTTTCCTTCCAGGCTGTAGCAGCAATTTCACGCTTCCCGTGGCGTGGATCAAAGGATCTGTGGTTTTCCCTCGAGGCTTTCCCTCGAGGCTTTCCCACTGGGCTGTCCCACGTGCCACCGTGGTGTGAGTCGATCCTCGGCGTGAAAGATGAGCCAGTGCAGGGCAAAGAGGTTCCTCTGGAATGGACTGAGACATCTGGGGGACTCTTGGAATGGTGGTAAGACCATGGAGTTCCCCTCGCCTTTCCTGTTGAGAGTGCCTCCTCTTGAGATGCGACGGGAACGCCAGGAATTCTTTCCCGTTGAAAGCAGGGAAAGGATCGCTCATCTCGAGCTAGGAGGGGGAAAGGGGGCTCCTCTGGATGTGGGCGGGACGATCGTGCTTCCTCTCGAGTGGAGACGGGTATGGCGGTGAACTTCTTGAGGTGCAGCAAGGGTGTGAAAGACTCTTTCGAAGTTCCAGAGTTTAGGTGTCATTAGTCTCCAGACGCCTCATCGGAAATAGGACTCATCTCGCCTGGAAGGGAGAACTTCCTGGATTTTCTCGAGTTGCGGCAGGTGTTCTCGAGTTACGACGGGGACCTCAGGGACCCGCCCTGGTGGCCTCAGGAGAGGCCAGTCCCCAGGGGAGTTGCTAGGGGGCCTCTCGGGATTCCTCTCCCGTCGATACCGGGGCCAAAATCCTTGTGTGGAGTCAGGGCCGGAAACGAGGATTCCTCTCAGGGGCTGACATGGATCTTTGGGTACTTCTGGAGTCTCCCCAGGGGAGTCAGGCCTCGGCTCGAGTGGGGCCATGCACGTGCGCTTTCCTTCCAGGCTGTAGCAGCAATGTCACGGTTCCCATCGCGTGGATCAAAGGATCTGTGGTTTTCCCTCGAGGCTTTCCCTCGAGTCTTTCCCACAGGGCTGTCCCACGTGCCACCGTGGTGTGAGTCGATCCTCGGCGTGAAAGATGAGCCAGTGCAGGGCAAAGAGGTTCCTCTGGAATGGACTGAGACATCTGGGGGACTCTTGGAATGGTGGTACGACCATGGAGTTCCTCTCGCTTTTTCTGTTGAGAGTGCCTCCTCTTGAGAAGCGACGGGAACGCCTGGAATTCTTTCCCGTTGAAAGCAGGGAAAGGATCGCTCATCTCGAGCTACGAGGGGGAAACGGGGCTCCTCTGGATGTGGGCGGGACCATCGTGCTTCCTCTAGAGTGGAGACGGGTATGGCGGTGAACATCTTGAGTTGCAGCAAGGGTGTGAAAGACCCTTTCGAAGTTCCAGAGTTCAGGTGTCATTAGTCTCCAGACGCCTCATCGGAAATAGGCCTCATCTCGCCTGGAAGGGAGAACTTCCTGGATTTTCTCGAGTTGCGGCAGGTGTTCTCGAGTTACGACGGGGACCTCAGGGACCCGCCCTGGTGGCCTCAGGAGAGGCCAGTCCCCATGCGAGTTGCTAGGGGGCCTCTCGGGATTACTCTCCCGTCGATACCGGGGCCAAAAACTTTGTGTGGAGTCAGGGCCGGAACCGAGGATTCCTCTCAGGGGCTGACATGGATCTTTGGGTACTTCTGGAGTCTCCCCAGGGGAGTCAGGCCTCGTCTCGTGTCGGGGCATGCACGTGCACTTTCCTTCCAGGCTGTAGCAGCAATGTCACGCTTCCCGTGGCGTGGATCAAAGGATCTGTGGTTTTCCCTCGAGGCTTTCCCTCGAGGCTTTCCCACAGGGCTGTCCCACGTGCCACCGTGGTGTGAGTCGATCCTCGGCGTGAAAGATGAGCCAGTGCAGGGCAAAGAGGTTCCTCTGGAATGGACTGAGACATCTGGGGGACTCTTGGCATGGTGGTACGACCATGGAGTTCCTCTCGCCTTTCCTGTTGAGAGTGCCTCCGCTTGAGATGCGACGGGAACGCCGGGAATTCTTTCCCATTGAAAGCAGGGAAAGGATTCCTCATCTCGAGCTACGAGGGGGAAAGGGGGCTCCTCTGGATGTGGGCGGGACGATCGTGCTTCCTCTCGAGTGGACACGGGTATGGCGGTGAACTTCTTGAGTTGCAGCAAGGGTGTGAAAGACCCTTTCGAAGTTCCAGAGGTTAGGTGTCATTAGTCTCCAGACGCCTCATCGGAAATAGGCCTCATCTCGCCTGGAAGGGAGAACTTCCTGGATTTTCTCCAGTTGCGGCAGGTGTTCTCGAGTTACGACGGGGACCTCAGGGACCCGCCCTGGTGGCCTCAGGAGAGGCCAGTCCCCATGCGAGTTTCTAGGGGGCCTCTCGGGATTCCTCTCCCGTCGATACCGGGGCCAAAAACCTTGTGTGGAGTCACGGCCGGAACCGAGGATTCCTCTCAGGGGCTGACATGGATCTTTGGGTACTTCTGGAGTCTCCCCATGGGAGTATGGCCTCGTCTCGAGTGGGGGCATGCACGTGCGCTTTCCTTCCAGGCTGTAGCAGCAATGTCACGCTTCCCGTGGCGTGGATCAAAGGTTCTGTGGTTTTCCCTCGAGGCTTTCCCTCGAGGCTTTCCCACAGGGCTGTCCCAATTGCCACCGTGGTGTGAGTCGATCCTCGGCGTGAAAGATGAGCCAGTGCAGGGCAAAGAGGTTCCTCTGGAATGGACTGAGACATCTGGGGGACTCTTGGAATGGTGGTACGACCATGGAGTTCCCCTCGCCTTTGCTGTTGAGAGTGCCTCCTCTTGAGATGCGACGGGAACGCCAGGAATTCTTTACCGTTGAAAGCAGGGAAAGGATCCCTCATCTCGAGCTGCGAGGGGGAAACGGGGCTCCTCTGGATGTGGGCGGGACCATCGTGCTTCCTCTCGAGTGGAGACGGGTGTGGCGGTGAACTTCTTGAGTTGCAGCAAGGGTGTGAAAGACCCTTTCGAAGTTCCAGAGGTTAGGTGTCATTAGTCTCCAGACGCCTCATCGGAAATAGGCCTCATCTCGCCTGGAAGGGGGAACTTCCTGGAATTTCTCGAGTTGTGGCAGGTGTTCTCGAGTTACGACGGGGACCTCAGGGACCCGCCCTGGTGGCCTCAGGAGAGGCCAGTCCCCATGCGAGTTGCTAGGGGGCCTCTCGGGATTCCTCTCCCTTCGATACCGGGGCAAAAACCTTGTGTGGAGTCAGGGCCGGAACCGAGGATTCCTCTCAGGGGCTGACATGGATCTTTGGGTACTTCTGGAGTCTCCCCAGGGGAGTCAGGCCTCGTCTCGAGTCGGGGCATGCACGTGCACTTTCCTTCCAGGCTGTAGCAGCAATGTCACGCTTCCCGTGGCGTGGATCAAAGGATCTGTGGTTTTCCCTCGAGGCTTTCCCTCGAGGCTTTCCCACAGGGCTGTCCCACGTGCCACCATGGTGTGAGTCGATCCTCGGCGTGAAAGATGAGCCAGTGCAGGGCAAAGAGGTTCCTCTGAAATGGACTGAGACATCTGGGGGACTCTTGGAATGGTGGTACGACCATGGAGTTCCTCTCGCCTTTCCTGTTGAGAGTGCCTCCTCTTGAGATGCGACGGGAACGCCGGGAATTCTTTCCCGTTGAAAGCAGGGAAAGGATCGCTCATCTCGAGCTTGGAGGGGGAAACGGGGCTCCTCTGGATGTGGGCGGGACCATCGTGCTTCCTCTCGAGTGGAGACGGGTATGGCGGTGAACTTCTTGAGTTGCAGCAAGGGTGTGAAAGACCCTTTCGAAGTTCCAGAGTTTAGGTGTCATTAGTCTCCAGACCTCTGATCGGAAATAGGCCTCATCTCGCCTGGAAGGGGGAACTTCCTGGAATTTCTCGAGTTGCGGCAGGTGTTCTCGAGTTACGACGGGGACCTCAGGGACCCGCCGTGGTGGCCTCAGGAGAGGCCAGTCCCCATGCGAGTTGCTAGGGGGCCTCTCGGGATTCCTCTCCCGTCGATACCCGGGCCAAAAACCTTGTGTGGAGTCAGGGCCGGAACCGAGGATTTCTCTCACGGGCTGATATGGATCTTTGGGTACTTCTGGAGTCTCGCCAGGGGAGACAGGCCACATCTCGAGTGGGGGCATGCTCGTGCGCTTTCCTTCCAGGCTGTAGCAGCAATGTCACGCTTCCCATCGCGTGGATCAAAGGATCTGTGGTTTTCCCTCGAGGCTTTCCCTCGAGGCTTTCCCACAGGGCTGTCCCACGTGCCACCGTGGTGTGAGTCGATCCTCGGCGTGAAAGATGAGCCAGTGCAGGGCAAAGAGGTTCCTCTGGAATGGACTGAGACATATGGGGGACTCTTGGAATGGTTGTACGACCATGGAGTTCCTCTCGCCTTTCCTGTTAAGAGTGCCTCCTCTTGAGATGCGACGGGAACGCCGGGAATTCTTTCCCGTTGAAAGCAGGGAAAGGATCGCTCATCTCGAGCTAGGAGGGGGAAACGGGGCTCCTCTGGATGTGGGCGGGACCATCGTGCTTCCTCTCGAGTGGAGACGGGTATGGCGGTGAACTTCTTGAGTTGCAGCAAGGGTGTGAAAGACCCTTTCGAAGTTCCAGAGGTTAGGTGTCATTAGTCTCCAGACGCCTCATCGGAAATAGGCCTCATCTCGCCTGGAAGGGAGAAATTCCTGGATTTTCTCGAGTTGCGGCAGGTGTTCTCGAGTTACGACGGGGACCACAGGGACCCGCCCTGATGGCCTCAGGAGAGGCCAGTCCCCATGCGAGTTGCTAGGGGGCCTCTCGGGATTCCTCTCCCGTCGATACCGGGGCCAAAAACCTTGTGTGGAGTCAGGGCCGGAACCGAGGATTCCTCTCAGGGGCTGACATGGATGTTTGGGTACTTCTGGAGTCTCCCCAGGGGAGTCAGGCCTCGGCTCGTGTGGGGGCATGCACGTGCGCTTTCCTTCCAGGCTGTAGCAGCAATGTCACGCTTCCGGTGGCGTGGATCAAAGGATCTGTGGTTTTCCCTCGAGGCTTTCCCTTGAGGCTTTCCCACTGGGCTGTCCCACGTGCCACCGTGGTGTGAGTCGATCCTCGGCGTGAAAGATGAGCCAGTGCAGGGCAAAGAGGTTCCTCTGGAATGGACTGAGACATCTGGGGGACTCTTGGAATGGTGGTAAGACCATGGAGTTCTTCTCGCCTTTCCTGTTGAGAGTGCCTCCTCTTGAGATGCGACGGGAACGCCGGGAATTCTTTCCCGTTGAAAGCAGGGAAAGGATCGCTCATCTCGAGCTAGGAGGGGGAAAGGGGGCTCCTCTGGATGTGGGCGGGACGATCGTGCTTCCTCTCGAGTGGAGACGGGTATGGCGGTGAACTTCTTGAGTTGCAGCAAGGGTGTGAAAGACCCTTTCGAAGTTCCAGAGTTTAGGTGTCATTAGTCTCCAGACGCCTCATCGGAAATATGACTCATCTCGCCTGGAAGGGAGAACTTCCTGGATTTTCTCGAGTTCCGGCAGGTGTTCTCCAGTTACGACCGGGACCTCAGGGACCCGCCCTGGTGGCCTCAGGAGAGGCCAGTCCCCAGGCGAGTTGCTAGGGGGCCTCTCGGGATTCCTCTCCCGTCGATACCGGGGCCAAAATCCTTGTGTGGAGTCAGGGCCGGAAACGAGGATTTCTCTCAGGGGCTGACATGGATCTTTGGGTACTTCTGGAGTCTCCCCAGGGGAGTCAGGCCTCGGCTCGAGTGGGGCCATGCACGTGCGCTTTCCTTCCAGGCTGTAGCAGCAATGTCACGCTTCCCATCTCGTGGATCAAAGGATCTGTGGTTTTCCCTCGAGGCTTTCCCTCGAGGCTTTCCCACAGGGCTGTCCCACGTGCCACCGTGGTGTGAGTCGATCCTCGGCGTGAAAGATGAGCCAGTGCAGGGCAAAGAGGTTCCTCTGGAATGGACTGAGACATCTGGGGGACTCTTGGAATGGTGGTACGACCATGGAGTTCCTCTCGCCTTTTCTGTTGAGAGTGCCTCCTCTTGAGAAGCGACGGGAACGCCGGGAATTCTTTCCCGTTGAAAGCAGGGAAAGGATCGATCATCTCGAGCTACGAGGGGGAAACGGGGCTCCTTTGGATGTGGGCGGGACCATCGTGCTTCCTCTGGAGTGGAGACGGGTATGGCGGTGAACTTCTTGAGTTGCAGCAAGGGTGTGAAAGACCCTTTCGAAGTTCCAGAGTTTAGGTGTCATTAGTCTCCAGACGCCTGATCGGAAATAGGCCTCATCTCGCCTGGAAGGGAGAACTTCCTGGATTTTCTCGAGTTGCGGCAGGTGTTCTCGAGTTACGACGGGGACCTCAGGGACCCG
The DNA here is from genome assembly GCF_032405125.1 of Capricornis sumatraensis. NCBI lineage: Eukaryota > Metazoa > Chordata > Mammalia > Artiodactyla > Bovidae > Capricornis > Capricornis sumatraensis. The sequence goes on from NW_027184612.1 coordinate 8,487,991, forward strand.
CCCTGGTGCCTCAGGAGAGGCCAGTCCCCAGGCGAGTTGCTAGGGGGCCTCTCGGGATTCCTCTCCCGTCGATACCGGGGCCAAAAACCTTGTGTGGAGTCAGGGCCGGAACCGAGGATTCCTCTCAGGGGCTGACATGGATCTTTGGGTACTTCTGGAGTCTCCCCAGGGGAGTCAGGCCCCGTCTCGTGTCGGGGCATGCAGGTGCACTTTCCTTCCAGGCTGTAGCAGCAATGTCACGCTTCCCGTGGCGTGGATCAAAGGATCTGTGGTTTTCCCTCGAGGCTTTCCCACAGGGCTGTCCCACGTGCCACTGTGGTGTGAGTCGACTTCTCCGTGAAAGATGAGCCAGTGCAGGGCAAAGAGGTTCCTCTGGAATGGAAAGAGACATCTGGGGGACTCTTGGAATGGTGGTACGGCCATGGAGTTCCTCTCGCCTTTCCTGTTGAGAGTGCCTCCTCTTGAGATGCGACGGGAACGCAGGAATTCTTTCCCGTTGAAAGCAGGGAAAGGATCCCTCATCTCGATCTCCGAGGGGAAAACGGGGCTCCTCTGGATGGGGGCGGGACCATCGTTCTTCCTCTCGAGTGGAGATGGGTATGGCGGTGAACTTATTGAGTTGCAGCAAGGGTGTGAAAGACCCTTTCGAAGTTCCAGAGGTTAGGTGTCATTAGTCTCCAGACGCCTCATCGGAAATAGGCCTCATCTCGCTGGAAGGGAGAACTTCCTGGATTTTCTCGAGTTGCGGCAGGTGTTCTCGAGTTACGACGGGGACCTCAGGGACCCGCTCTGGTGGCCTCAGGAGAGGCCAGTCCCCATGCGAGTTGCTAGGGGGCCTCTCGGGATTCCTCTCCCGTCGATACCGGGGCCAAAAACCTTGTGTGGAGTCACGGCCGGAAACGAGGATTCCTCTCAGGGGCTGACATGGATCTTTGGGTACTTCTGGAGTCTCCCCATGGGAGTATGGCCTCGTCTCGAGTGGGGGCATGCACGTGCGCTTTCCTTCCAGGCTGTAGCAGCAATGTCACGCTTCCCGTGGCGTGGATCAAAGGATCTGTGGTTTTCCCTCGAGGCTTTCCCTCGAGGCTTTCCCACAGGGCTGTCCCACGTGCCACCGTGGTGTGAGTCGATCCTCGGCGTGAAAGATGAGCCAGTGCAGGGCAAAGAGGTTCCTCTGGAATGGACTGAGACATCTGGGGGACTCTTGTAATGGTGGTACGACCATGGAGTTCCTCTCGCCTTTCCTGTTGAGAGTGCCTCCTCTTGAGATGCGACGGGAACGCCAGGAATTCTTTCCCGTTGAAAGCAGGGAAAGGATCCCTCATCTCGATCTCCGAGGGGGAAACGGGGCTCCTCTGGATGTGGGCGGGACCATCGTTCTTCCTCTCGAGTGGAGACGGGTATGGCGGTGAACTTCTTGAGTTGCAGCAAGGGTGTGAAAGACCCTTTCGAAGTTCCAGAGGTTAGGTGTCATTAGTCTCCAGACGCCTCATCGGAAATAGGCCTCATCTCGCTGGAAGGGAGAACTTCCTGGATTTTCTCGAGTTGCGGCAGGTGTTCTCGAGTTACGACGGGGACCTCAGGGACCCGCCCTGGTGGCCTCAGGAGAGGCCAGTCCCCATGCGAGTTGCTAGGGGGCCTCTCGAGATTCCTCTCCCGTCGATACCGGGGCCAAAAACCTTGTGTGGAGTCAGGGCCAGAACCGAGGATTCCTCTCAGGGGCTGACATGGATCTTTGGGTACTTCTGGAGTCTCATTAGGGGAGTCAGGCCTCGTCTCGAGTGGGGGCATGCACGTGCGCTTTCCTTCCAGGCTGTAGCAGCAATGTCACGCTTCCCGTCGCGTGGATCAAAGGATCTGTGGTTTTCCCTCGAGGCTTTCCCTCGAGGCTTTCCCACAGGGCTGTCCCACGTGCCACCGTGGTGGGAGTCGATCCTCGGCGTGAAAGATGAACCAGTGCAGGGCAAAGAGTTTCCTCTGGAATGGACTGAGACATCTGGGGGACTCTTTGTATGGTGGTACGACCATGGAGTTCCGCTCGCCTTTCCTGTTGAGAGTGCCTCCTCTTGAGATGCGTCAGGAACGCCGGGAATTCTTTGCTTTGAAAGCAGTGAAAGGATCCCTCATCTCGAGCTACGAGGGGGAAACGGGGCTCCTCTGGATGTGGGCGGGACCATCGTGCTTCCTCTCGAGTGGAGACGGGTATGGCGGTGAACTTCTTGAGTTGCAGCAAGGGTGTGAAAGACCCTTTCGAAGTTCCAGAGGTTAGGTGTCATTAGTCTCCAGACGCCTCATCGGAAATAGGCCTCATCTCGCCTGGAAGGGAGAAATTCCTGGATTTTCTCGAGTTGCGGCAGGTGTTCTCGAGTTACGACGGGAACCACAGGGACCCGCCCTGATGGCCTCAGGAGAGGCCAGTCCCCATGCGAGTTGCTAGGGGGCCTCTCGGGATTCCTCTCCTGTCGATACCGGGGCCAAAAACATTGTGTGGAGTCAGGGCCGGAACCGAGGATTCCTCTCAGGGGCTGACATGGATGTTTGGGTACTTCTGGAGTCTCCCCAGGGGAGTCAGGCCTCGGCTCGAGTGGGGGCATGCACGTGCGCTTTCCTTCCAGGCTGTAGCAGCAATGTCACGCTTCCCGTGGTGTGGATCAAAGGATCTGTGGTTTTCCCTCGAGGCTTTCCCTCGAGGCTTTCCCACAGGGCTGTCCCACGTGCCACCGTGGTGTGAGTCGATCCTCGGCGTGAAAGATGAGCCAGTGCAGGGCAAAGAGGTTCCTCTGGAATGGACTGAGACATCTGGGGGACTCTTGGAATGGTGGTACGACCATGGAGTTCCTCTCGCCTTTCCTGTTGAGAGTGCCTCCTCTTGAGATGTGACGGGAACGCCGGGAATTATTTGCGTTGAAAGCAGGGAAAGGATCACTCATCTCTAGCTACGAGGGGGAAACGGGGCTCCTCTCGATGTGGGCGTGACCATCGTGCTTCCTCTCGAGTGGAGACGGGTATGGCGGTGAACTTCTTGAGTTGCAGCAAGGGTGTGAAAGACCCTTTCGAAGTTCCAGAGGTTAGGTGTCATTTGTCTCCAGACGCCTCATCGGAAATAGGCTTCATCTCGCCTGGAAGGGAGAACTTCCTGGATTTTCTCGAGTTGCGGCAGGTGTTCTCGAGGTACGACGGGGACCTCAGGGACCCGCCCTGGTCGCCTCAGGGGAGGCCAGTACCCATGCGAGTTGCTAGGGGGCCTCTCGGGATTAATCTCCCGTCGATACCGGGGCCAAAAACCTTGTGTGGAGTCAGGGCCGGAACCGAGGATTCCTCTCAGGGGCTGACATGGATGTTTGGGTACTTCTGGAGTCTCCCCAGGGGAGTCAGGCCTCGTCTCGAGTGGGGGCATGCACGTGCGATTTCCTTCCAGGCTGTAGCAGCAATGTCACGCATCCCGTCGAGTGGAGTAATGGATCTGTGGTTTTCCCTCGAGGCTTTCCCACAGGGCTGTCCCACGTGCCACCGTGGTGTGAGTCGATCCTCGGCGTGAAAGATGAGCCAGTGCAGGGCAAAGAGGTTCCTCTGGAATGGACTGAGACATCTGGGGGACTCTTGGAATGGTGGTACGACCATGGAGTTCCTCTCGCCTTTCCTGTTGAGAGTGCCTCCTCTTGAGATGCGACGGGAACGCCGGGAATTCTTTCCCGTTGAAAGCAGGGAAAGGATCCCTCATCTCGAGCTCCGAGGGGGAAACGGGGCTCCTCTGGATGTGGGCGGGACCATCGTGCTTCCTCTCGAGTGGAGACGGGTATGGCGGTGAACTTCTTGAGTTGCAGCAAGGGTGTGAAAGACCCTTTCAAAGTTCCAGAGGTTAGGTGTCATTAGTCTCCAGACGCCTCATCGGAAATAGGCCTCATCTCGCCTGGAAGGGAGAACTTCCTGGATTTTCTCGAGTTGCGGCAGGTGTTCTCGAGTTACGACGGGGACCTCAGGGACCCGCCCTGGTGGCCTCAGGAGAGGCCAGTCCCCATGCAAGTTGCTGGGAGGCCTCTCGGGATTCCTCTCCCGTCGATACCGGGGCCAAAAACCTTGTGTGGAGTCAGGGCCGGAACCAAGAATTGCTCTCAAGGGCTGACATGGATCTTTGGGTACTTCTGGAGTCTCCCCAGGGGAGTCAGGCCTCGTCTCGAGTGGGGGCATGCACGTGCGATTTCCTTCCAGGCTGTCGCAGCAATGTCACGCTTCCCGTCGCGTGGATCAAAGGATCTGTGGTTTTCCCTCGAGGCTTTCCCTCGAGGCTTTCTCACAGGGCTGCCCCACGTGCCACCGTGGTGTGAGTCGATCCTCGGCGTGAAAGATGAGCCAGTGCAGGGCAAAGAGTTTCCTCTGGAATGGACTGAGACATCTGGGGGACTCTTGGAATGGTCGTACGACCATGGAGTTTCTCTCGCCTTTCCTGTTGAGAGTTCCTCCTCTTGAGATGCGACGGGAATGCCGGGAATTCTTTCCCGTTGAAAGCAGGGAAAGGATCCCTCATCTCGAGCTACGAGGGGGAAACGGGGCTCCTCTGGATGTGGGCGGGACCATCGTGCATCCTCTCGAGTGGAGACGGGTATGGCGGTGAACTTCTTGAGTTTCAGCAAGGGTGTGAAAGACCCTTTCGAAGTTCCAGAGGTTAGGTGTCATTAGTCTCCAGACGCCTCATCGGAAATAGGCCTCATCTCGCCTGGAAGGGAGAACTTCCTGGATTTTCTGGAGTTGCGGCAGGTGTTCTCGAGTTACGACGGGGACCTCAGGGACCCGCCCTGGTGGCCTCAGGAGAGGCCAGTCCCCATGCGAGTTGCTAGGGGGCCTCTCGGAATTACTCTCCCGTCGATACCGGGGCCAAAAACCTTGTGTAGATTCAGGGCCGGAACCGAGGATTCCTCTCAGGGGCTGACATGGATCTTTGGGTACTTCTGGAGTCTCCCCAGGGGAGTCAGGCCTCGTCTCGAGTGGGGGCATGCACGTGCGCTTTCCTTCCAGGCTGTAGCAGCAATGTCACGCTTCCCGTCCCGTGGATCAAAGGATCTGTGATTTTCCATCGAGGCTTTCCCACAGGGCTGTCCCACGTGACACCGTGGTGTGAGTCGATCCTCGGCGTGAAAGATGAGCCAGTGCAGGGCAAAGAGGTTCCTTTGGAATGGACTGAGACATCTGGGGGACTCTTTTAATGGTCGTACGACCATGGAGTTCCTCTCGCCTTTCCTGTTGAGAGTGCCACCTCTTGAGATGCGTCAGGAACGCCGGGAATTCTTTGCTTTGAAAGCAGTGAAAGGATCCCTCATCTCGAGCTACGAGGGGGAAACGGGGCTCCTCTGGATGTGGGCGGGACCATCGTGCTTCCTCTCGAGTGGAGACGGGTATGGCGGTGAACTTCTTGAGTTGCAGGAAGGGTGTGAAAGACCCTTTCGAAGTTCCAGAGGTTAGGTGTCATTAGTCTCCAGACGCCTCATCGGAAATAGGCCTCATCTCGCCTGGAAGGGAGAAATTCCTGGATTTTCTCGAGTTGCGGCAGGTGTTCTCGAGTTACGACGGGGACCTCAGGGACCCGCCCTGGTGGCCTCAGGAGAGGCCAGTCCCCATGCGAGTTGCTAGGGGGCCTCTCGGGATTCCTCTCCCGTCGATACCGGGGCCAAAAACCTTGTGTAGAGTCAGGGCCGGAACCGAGGATTCCTCTCAGGGGCTGACATGGATCTTTGGGTACTTCTGGAGTCTCCCCAGGGGAGTCAGGCCTCGTCTCGAGTGGGGGCATGCACGTGCGCTTTCCTTCCAGGCTGTAGCAGCAATGTCAGGCTTCCCGTCGCGTGGATCAAAGGATCAGTGATTTTCCATCGAGGCTTTCCCACAGGGCTGTCCCACGTGCCACCGTGGTGTGAGTCGATCCTCGGCGTGAAAGATGAGCCAGTGCAGGGCAAAGAGGTTCCTCTGGAATGGACTGAGACATCTGGGGGACTCTTGGAATGGTGGTACGACCATGGAGTTCCTCTCGCCTTTCCTGTTTAGAGTGCCACCTCTTGAGATGCGTCAGGAACGCCGGGAATTCTTTGCTTTGAAAGCAGGGAAAGGATCCCTCATCTCGAGCTACGAGGGGGAAACGGGGCTCCTCTGGATGTGGGCGGGACCATCGTGCTTCCTCTCGAGTGGAGACGGGTATGGCGGTGAACTTCTTGAGTTGCAGCAAGGGTGTGAAAGACCCTTTCGAAGTTCCAGAGGTTAGGTGTCATTAGTCTCCAGACGCCTCATCGGAAATAAGCCTCATCTCGCCTGGAAGGGAGAACTTCCTGGATTTTCTCGAGTTGCGGCAGGTGTTCTCGAGTTACGACGGGGACCTCAGGGACCCGCCCTGGTGGCCTCAGGAGAGGCCAGTCCCCATGCGAGTTGCTGGGAGGCCTCTCGGGATTCCTCTCCCGTCGATACCGGGGCCAAAAACCTTGTGTGGAGTCAGGGCCGGAACCGAGAATTCCTCTCAAGGGCTGACATGGATCTTTGGGTACTTCTGGAGTCTCCCCAGGGGAGTCAGGCCTCGTCTCGAGTGGGGGCATGCACGTGCGCTTTCCTTCCAGGCTGTAGCAGCAATGTCACGCTTCCCGTGGCGTGGATCAAAGGATCTGTGGTTTTCCCTCGAGGCTTTCCCTCGAGGCTTTCCCACAGGGCTGTCCCACGTGCCACCGTGGTGTGAGTCGATCCTCGGCGTGAAAGATGAGCCAGTGCAGGGCAAAGAGGTTCCTCTGGAATGGACTGAGACATCTCGGGGACTCTTGGAATGGTGGTACGACCATGGAGTTCCTCTCGCCTTTCCTGTTGAGAGTGCCTCCTCTTGAGATGTGACGGGAACGCTGGGAATTCTTTGCGTTGAAAGCAGGGAAAGGATCCCTCATCTCGAGCTTCGAGGGGGAAACGGGGCTCCTCTGGATGTGGGCGGGACCATCGTGCTTCCTCTCGAGTGGAGACGGGTATGGCGGTGAACTTCTTGAGTTGCAGAAAGGGTGTGAAAGACCCTTTCGAAGTTCCAGAGGTTAGGTGTCATTAGTCTCCAGACGCCTCATCGGAAATAGGCCTCATCTCGCCTGGAAGGGAGAACTTCCTGGATTTTCTGGAGTTGTGGCAGGTGTTCTCGAGTTACGACGGGGACCTCAGGGACCCGCCCTGGTGGCCTCAGGAGAGGCCAGTCCCCATGCGAGTTGCTAGGGGGCCTCTCGGAATTACTCTCCCGTCGATACCGGGGCCAAAAACCTTGTGTAGAGTCAGGGCCGGAACCGAGGATTCCTCTCAGGGGCTGACATGGATCTTTGGGTACTTCTGGAGTCTCCCCAGGGGAGTCAGGCCTCGTCTCGAGTGGGGGCATGCACGTGCGCTTTCCTTCCAGGCTGTAGCAGCAATGTCACGCTTCCCGTCGCGTGGATCAAAGGATCTGTGATTTTCCATCGAGGCTTTCCCACAGGGCTGTCCCACGTGCCACCGTGGTGTGAGTCGATCCTCGGCGTGAAAGATGAGCCAGTGCAGGGCAAAGAGGTTCCTCTGGAATGGACTGAGACATCTGGGGGACTCTTGGAATGGTGGTACGACCATGGAGTTCCGCTCGCCTTTCCTGTTGAGAGTGCCTCCTCTTGAGATGCGACGGGAACGCCGGGAATTCTTTCCCGTTGAAAGCAGGGAAAGGATCCCTCATCTCGAGCTCCGAGGGGGAAACGGGGCTCCTCTGGATGTGGGCGGGACCATCGTGCTTCCTCTCGAGTGGAGACGGGTATGGCGGTGAACTTCTTGAGTTGCAGCAAGGGTGTGAAAGACCCTTTCGAAGTTCCAGAGGTTAGGTGTCATTAGTCTCCAGACGCCTCATCGGAAATAGGCCTCATCTCGCCTGGAAGGGAGAACTTCCTGGATTTTCTCGAGTTGCGGCAGGTGTTCTCGAGTTACGACGGGGACCTCAGGGACCCGCCCTGGTGGCCTCAGGAGAGGCCAGTCCCCATGCGAGTTGCTGGGAGGCCTCTCGGGATTCCTCTCCCGTCGATACCGGAGCCAAAATCCTTGTGTGGAGTCAGGGCCGGAACCGAGAATTGCTCTCAAGGGCTGACATGGATCTTTGGGTACTTCTGGAGTCTCCCCAGGGGAGTCAGGCCTCGTCTCGAGTGGGGGCATGCACGTGCGATTTCCGTCCAGGCTGTAACAGCAATGTCACGCTTCCCGTCGCGTGGATCAAAGGATCTGTGGTTTTCCCTCGAGGCTTTCCCTCGAGGCTTTCCCACAGGGCTGTCCCACGTGCCACCGTGGTGTGAGTCGATCCTCGGCGTGAAAGATGAGCCAGTGCAGGGCAAAGAGGTTCCTCTGGAATGGACTGAGACATCTGGGGGACTCTTGGAATGGTGGTACGACCATGGAGTTCCCCTCGCCTTTCCTGTTGAGAGTGCCTCCTCTTGAGATGCGACGGGAACGCCAGGAATTCTTTCCCGTTGAAAGCAGGTAAAGGATCCCTCATCTCGAGCTACGAGGGGGAAACGGGGCTCCTCTGGATGTGGGCGGGACCATCGTGCTTCCTCTCGAGTGGACACGGGTGTGGCGGTGAACTTCTTGAGTTGCAGCAAGGGTGTGAAAGACCCTTTCGAAGTTCCAGAGGTTAGGTGTCATTAGTCTCCAGACGCCTCATCGGAAATAGGCCTCATCTCGCCTGGAAGGGGGAACTTCCTGGAATTTCTCGAGTTGTGGCAGGTGTTCTCGAGTTACGACGGGGACCTCAGGGACCCGCCCTGGTGGCCTCAGGAGAGGCCAGTCCCCATGCGAGTTGCTAGGGGGCCTCTCGGGATTCCTCTCCCGTCGATACCGGGGCAAAAACCTTGTGTGGAGTCAGGGCCGGAACCGAGGATTCCTCTCAGGGGCTGACATGGATCTTTGGGTACTTCTGGAGTCTCCCCAGGGGAGTCAGGCCTCGTCTCGAGTCGGGGCATGCACGTGCACTTTCCTTCCAGGCTGTAGCAGCAATGTCACGCTTCCCGTGGCGTGGATCAAAGGATCTGTGGTTTTCCCTCGAGGCTTTCCCTCGAGGCTTTCCCACAGGGCTGTCCCACGTGCCACGGTGGTGTGAGTCGATCCTCGGCGTGAAAGATGAGCCAGTTCAGGGCAAAGAGGTTCCTCTGGAATGGAAAGAGACATCAGGGGGACTCTTGGAATGGTGGTACGGCCATGGAGTTCCTCTCGCCTTTCCTGTTGAGAGTGCCTCCTCTTGAGATGCGACGGGAACGCAGGAATTCTTTCCCGTTGAAAGCAGGGAAAGGATCCCTCATCTCGATCTCCGAGGGGGAAACGGGGCTCCTCTGGATGGGGGCGGGACCATCGTTCTTCCTCTCGAGTGGAGATGGGTATGGCGGTGAACTTCTTGAGTTGCAGCAAGGGTGTGAAAGACCCTTTCGAAGTTCCAGAGGTTAGGTGTCATTAGTCTCCAGACGCCTCATCGGAAATAGGCCTCATCTCGCTGGAAGGGAGAACTTCCTGGATTTTCTCGAGTTGCGGCAGGTGTTCTCGAGTTACGACGGGGACCTCAGGGACCCGCCCTGGTGGCCTCAGGAGAGGCCAGTCCCCATGCGAGTTGCTAGGGGGCCTCTCGGGATTCCTCTCCCGTCGATACCCGGGCCAAAAACCTTGTGTGGAGTCTGGGCCGGAACCGAGGATTCCTCTCACGGGCTGATATGGATCTTTGGGTACTTCTGGAGTCTCCCCAGGGGAGTCAGGCCTCGTCTCGAGTGGGGGCATGCACGTGCGCTTTCCTTCAAGGCTGTAGCAGCAATGTCACGCTTCCCGTGGCGTGAATCAAACGATCTGTGGTTTTCCCTCGAGGCTTTCCCTCGAGGCTTTCCCACAGGGCTGTCCCACGTGCCACCGTGGTGTGAGTCGATCCTTGGCGTGAAAGATGAGCCAGTGCAGGGCAAAGAGGTTCCTCTGGAATGGACTGAGACATCTGGGGGACTCTTGAAATGGTGGTACGACCATGCAGTTCCTCACGCCTTTCTTGTTGAGAGTGCCTCCTCTTGAGATGCGACGGGAACGCCGGGAATTCTTTCCCGTTGAAAGCAGGGAAAGGATCCCTCATCTCGAGCTACGAGGGGGAAACGGGGCTCCTCTGGATGTGGGCGGGACCATCGTGCTTCCTCTCGAGTGGAGACGGGTATGGCGGTGAACTTCTTGAGTTGCAGCAAGGGTGTGAAAGACCCTTTCGAAGTTCCAGAGGTTAGGTGTCATTAGTCTTCAGACGCCTCATCGGAAATAGGCCTCATCTCGCCTGGAAGGGAGAAATTCCTGGATTTTCTCGAGTTGCGGCAGGTGTTCTCGAGTTACGACGGGAACCACAGGGACCCGCCCTGATGGCCTCAGGAGAGGCCAGTCCCCATGCGAGTTGCTAGGGGGCCTCTCGGGATTCCTCTACCGTCGATACCGGCGCCAAAAACCTTGTGTGGAGTCAGGGCCGGAACCGAGGATTCCTCTCAGGGGCTGACATGGATGTTTGGGTACTTCTGGAGTCTCCCCAGGGGAGTCAGGCCTCGGCTCGAGTGGGGGCATGCACGTGCGCTTTCCTTCCAGGCTGTAGCAGCAATGTCACGCTTCCCGTGGCGTGGATCAAAGGATCTGTGGTTTTCCCTCGAGGCTTTCCCTCGAGGCTTTCCCACAGGGCTGTCCCAGGTGCCACCGTGGTGTGAGTCGATCCTCAGCGTGAAAGATGAGCCAGTGTACGGCAAAGAGGTTCCTCTGGAATGGACTGAGACATCTGGGGGACTCTTGGAATGGTGGTACGACCATGGAGTTCCTCTCGCCTTTCCTGTTGAGAGTGCCTCCTCTTGAGATGTGACGGGAAGGCCGGGAATTCTTTGCGTTGAAAGCAGGGAAAGAATCCCTCATCTCGAGCTTCGAGGGAGAAACGGGTCTCCTCTGGATGTGGGCGGGACCATCGTGCTTCCTCTCGAGTGGAGACGGGTATGGCGGTGAACTTCTTGAGTTGCAGCAAGGGTGTGAAAGACCCTTTCGAAGTTCCAGAGGTTAGGTGTCATTTGTCTCCAGACGCATCATCGGAAATAGGCCTCATCTCGCCTAGAAGGGAGAACTTCCTGGATATTCTCGAGTTGTGGCAGGTGTTCTCGAGTTATGACGGGGACCTCAGGGACCCGCCCTGGTGTCCTCAGTAAAGGCCAGTCCCCATGCGAGTTGCTAGGGGGCCTCTCGGGATTCCTCTCCCGTCGATACTGGGGCCAAAAACCTTGTCTGGAGTCAGGGCCGGAACCGAGGATTCCTCTCAGGGGCTGACATGGATCTTTGGGTATTTCTGGAGTCTCCCCAGGGGAGTCAGGCCTCGTCTCGAGTGGGGGCATGCACGTGTGCTTTCCTTCCAGGCTGTAGCAGCAATGTCACGCTTCCCGTGGCGTGGATCAAAGGATCTGTGGTTTTCCCTCGAGGCTTTCCCACAGGGCTGTCCCACGTGCCACTGTGGTGTGAGTCGACTTCTCCGTGAAAGATGAGCCAGTGCAGGGCAAAGAGGTTCCTCTGGAATGGAATGAGACATCTGGGGGACTCTTGGAATGGTGGTACGGCCATGGAGTTCCTCTCGCCTTTCCTGTTGAGAGTGCCTCCTCTTGAGATGCGACGGGAACGCAGGAATTCTTTCCCGTTGAAAGCAGGGAAAGGATCCCTCATCTCGATCTCCGAGGGGGAAACGGGGCTCCTCTGGATGGGGGCGGGACCATCGTGCTTCCTCTCGAGTGGAGACGGGTATGGCGGTGAACTTCTTGAGTTGCAGCAAGGGTGTGAAAGACCCTTTCGAAGTTCCAGAGGTTAGGTGTCATTAGTCTCCAGACGCCTCATCGGAAATAGGCCTCATCTCGCTGGAAGGGAGAACTTCCTGGATTTTCTCGAGTTGCGGCAGGTGTTCTCGAGTTACGACGGGGACCTCAGGGACCCGCCCTGGTGGCCTCAGGAGAGGCCAGTCCCCATGCGAGTTGCTAGGGGGCCTCTCGAGATTCCTCTCCCGTCGATACCGGGGCCAAAAACCTTGTGTGGAGTCAGGGCCAGAACCGAGGATTCCTCTCAGGGGCTGACATGGATCTTTGGGTACTTCTGGAGTCTCCCCAGGGGAGTCAGGCCTCGTCTCGAGTGGGGGCATGCACGTGCGCTTTCCTTCCAGGCTGTAGCAGCAATGTCACGCTTCCCGTCGCGTGGATCAAAGGATCTGTGGTTTTCCCTCCAGGCTTTCCCTCGAGGCTTTCCCACAGGGCTGTCCCACGTGCCACCGTGGTGTGAGTCGATCCTCGGCGTGAAAGATGAACCAGTGCAGGGCAAAGAGGTTCCTCTGGAATGGACTGAGACATCTGGGGGACTCTTTGTATGGTGGTACGACCATGGAGTTCCGCTCGCCTTTCCTGTTGAGAGTGCCTCCTCTTGAGATGCGTCAGGAACGCCGGGAATTCTTTGCTTTGAAAGCAGTGAAAGGATCCCTCATCTCGAGCTACGAGGGGGAAACGGGGCTGCTCTGGATGTGGGCGGGACCATCGTGCTTCCTCTCGAGTGGAGACGGGTATGGCGGTGAACTTCTTGAGTTGCAGCAAGGGTGTGAAAGACCCTTTCGAAGTTCCAGAGGTTAGGTGTCATTAGTCTCCAGACGCCTCATCGGAAATAGGCCTCCTCTCGCCTGGAAGGGAGAAATTCCTGGATTTTCTCGAGTTGCGGCAGGTGTTCTCGAGTTACGACGGGAACCACAGGGACCCGCCCTGATGGCCTCAGGAGAGGCCAGTCCCCATGCGAGTTGCTAGGGGGCCTCTCGGGATTCCTCTCCCGTCGATACCGGGGCCAAAAACCTTGTGTGGAGTCAGGGCCGGAACCGAGGATTCCTCTCAGGGGCTGACATGGATGTTTGGGTACTTCTGGAGTCTCCCCAGGGGAGTCAGGCCTCGGCTCGAGTGGGGGCATGCACGTGCGCTTTCCTTCCAGGCTGTAGCAGCAATGTCACGCTTCCCGTGGTGTGGATCAAAGGATCTGTGGTTTTCCCTCGAGGCTTTCCCTCGAGGCTTTCCCACAGGGCTGTCCCACGTGCCACCGTGGTGTGAGTCGATCCTCGGCGTGAAAGATGAGCCAGTGCAGGGCAAAGAGGTTCCTCTGGAATGGACTGAGACATCTCGGGGACTCTTGGAATGGTGGTACGACCATGGAGTTCCTCTCGCCTTTCCTGTTGAGAGTGCCTCCTCTTGAGATGTGACGGGAACGCCGGGAATTCTTTGCGTTGAAAGCAGGGAAAGGATCCCTCATCTCGAGCTACGAGGGGGAAACGGGGCTCCTCTCGATGTGGGCGTGACCATCGTGCTTCCTCTCGAGTGGAGACGGGTATGGCGGTGAACTTCTTGAGTTGCAGCAAGGGTGTGAAAGACCCTTTCGAAGTTCCAGAGGATAGGTGTCATTTGTCTCCAGACGCCTCATCGGAAATAGGCTTCATCTCGCCTGGAAGGGAGAACTTCCTGGATTTTCTCGAGTTGCGGCAGGTGTTCTCGAGGTACGACGGGGACCTCAGGGACCCGCCCTGGTCGCCTCAGGGGAGGCCAGTACCCATGCGAGTTGCTAGGGGGCCTCTCGGGATTAATCTCCCGTCGATACCGGGGCCAAAAACCTTGTGTGGAGTCAGGGCCGGAACCGAGGATTCCTCTCAGGGGCTGACATGGATGTTTGGGTACTTCTGGAGTCTCCCCAGGGGAGTCAGGCCTCGTCTCGAGTGGGGGCATGCACGTGCGATTTCCTTCCAGGCTGTAGCAGCAATGTCACGCATCCCGTCGAGTGGAGTAATGGATCTGTGGTTTTCCATCGAGGCTTTCCCACAGGGCTGTCCCACGTGCCACCGTGGTGTGAGTCGATCCTCGGCGTGAAAGATGAGCCAGTGCAGGGCAAAGAGGTTCCTCTGGAATGGACTGAGACATCTGGGGGACTCTTGGAATGGTGGTACGACCATGGAGTTCCGCTCGCCTTTCCTGTTGAGAGTGCCTCCTCTTGAGATGCGACGGGAACGCCGGTAATTCTTTCCCGTTGAAAGCAGGGAAAGGATCCCTCATCTCGAGCTCCGAGGGGGAAACGGGGCTCCTCTGGATGTGGGCGGGACCATCGTGCTTCCTCTCGAGTGGAGACGGGTATGGCGGTGAACTTCTTGAGTTGCAGCAAGGGTGTGAAAGACCCTTTCGAAGTTCCAGAGGTTAGGTGTCATTAGTCTCCAGACGCCTCATCGGAAATGGGCCTCATCTCGCCTGCAAGGGAGAACTTCCTGGATTTTCTCGAGTTGCGGCAGGTGTTCTCGAGTTACGACGGGGACCTCAGGGACCCGCCCTGGTTGCCTCAGGAGAGGCCAGTCCACATGCGAGTTGCTAGGGGGCCTCTCGGGATTCCTCTCCCGTCGATACCCGGGCCAAAAACCTTGTGTGGAGTCAGGGCCGGAACCGAGAATTGCTCTCAAGGGCTGACATGGATCTTTGGGTACTTCTGGAGTCTCCCCAGGGGAGTCAGGCCTCGTCTCGAGTGGGGGCATGCACGTGCGATTTCCTTCCAGGCTGTAGCAGCAATGTCACGCTTCCCGTCGCGTGGATCAAAGGATCTGTGGTTTTCCCTCGAGGCTTTCCCTCGAGGCTTTCCCACAGGGCTGCCCCACGTGCCACCGTGGTGTGAGTCGATCCTCGGCGTGAAAGATGAGCCAGTGCAGGGCAAAGAGTTTCCTCTGGAATGGACTGAGACATCTGGGGGACTCTTGGAATGGTCGTACGACCATGGAGTTTCTCTCGCCTTTCCTGTTGAGAGTGCCTCCTCTTGAGATGCGACGGGAACGCCGGGAATTCTTTCCCGTTGAAAGCAGGGAAAGGATCCCTCATCTCGAGCTACGAGGGGGAAACGGGGCTCCTCTGGATGTGGGCGGGACCATCGTGCATCCTCTCGAGTGGAGACGGGTATGGCGGTGAACTTCTTGAGTTTCAGCAAGGGTGTGAAAGACCCTTTCGAAGTTCCAGAGGTTAGGTGTCATTAGTCTCCAGACGCCTCATCGGAAATAGGCCTCATCTCGCCTGGAAGGGAGAACTTCCTGGATTTTCTGGAGTTGCGGCATGTGTTCTCGAGTTACGACGGGGACCTCAGGGACCCGCCCTGGTGGCCTCAGGAGAGGCCAGTCCCCATGCGAGTTGCTAGGGGGCCTCTCGGAATTACTCTCCCGTCGATACCGGGGCCAAAAACCTTGTGTAGAGTCAGGGCCGGAACCGAGGATTCCTCTCAGGGGCTGACATGGATCTTTGGGTACTTCTGGAGTCTCCCCAGGGGAGTCAGGCCTCGGCTCGTGTGGGGGCATGCACGTGCGATTTCCTTCAAGGCTGTAGCAGCAATGTCACGCATCCCATCGCGTGGAGTAATGGATCTGTGGTTTTCCCTCGAGGCTTTCCCACAGGGCTGTCCCACGTGCCACCGTGGTGTGAGTCGATCCTCGGCGTGAAAGATGAGCCAGTGCAGGGCAAAGAGGTTCCTCTGGAATGGACTGAGACATCTGGGGAACTCTTGGAATGGTGGTACGACCATGGAGTTCCGCTCGCCTTTCCTGTTGAGAGTGCCTCCTCTTGAGATGCGACGGGAACGCCGGGAATTCTTTCCCGTTGAAAGCAGGGAAAGGATCCCTCATCTCGAGCTACAAGGGGGAAACGGGGCTCCTCTGGATGTGGGCGGGACCATCGTGCTTCCTCTCGAGTGGAGACGGGTATGGCGGTGAACTTCTTGAGTTGCAGCAAGGGTGTGAAAGACCCTTTCGAAGTTCCAGAGGTTAGGTGTCATTAGTCTCCAGACGCCTCATCGGAAATAGGCCTCATCTCGCCTGGGAGGGAGAACTTCCTGGATATTCTCGAGTTGCGGCAGGTGTTCTCGAGTTACGACGGGGACCTCAGGGACCCGCCCTGGTGGCCTCAGTAGAGGCCAGTCCCCATGCGAGTTGCTGGGAGGCCTCTCGGGATTCCTCTCCCGTCGATACCGGGGCCAAAAACCTTGTGTGGAGTCAGGGCCAGAACCGAGAATTCCTCTCAAGGGCTGACATGGATCTTTGGGTACTTCTGGAGTCTCCCCAGGGGAGTCAGGCCTCGTCTCGAGTGGGGGCATGCACGTGCGCTTTCCTTCAAGGCTGTAGCAGCAATGTCACGCTTCCCGTGGCGTGAATCAAACGATCTGTGGTTTTCCCTCGAGGCTTTCCCTCGAGGCTTTCCCACAGGGCTGTCCCACGTGCCACCGTGGTGTGAGTCGATCCTCGGCGTGAAAGATGAGCCAGTGCAGGGCAAAGAGGTTCCTCTGGAATGGACTGAGACATCTCGGGGACTCTTGGAATGGTGGTACGACCATGGAGTTCCTCTCGCCTTTCCTGTTGAGAGTGCCTCCTCTTGAGATGTGACGGGAACGCCGGGAATTCTTTGCGATGAAAGCAGGGAAAGGATCCCTCATCTCGAGCTACGAGGGGGAAACGGGGCTCCTCTCGATGTGGGCGTGACCATCGTGCTTCCTCTCGAGTGGAGACGGGTATGGCGGTGAACTTCTTGAGTTGCAGCAAGGGTGTGAAAGACCCTTTCGAAGTTCCAGAGGATAGGTGTCATTTGTCTCCAGACGCCTCATCGGAAATAGGCTTCATCTCGCCTGGAAGGGAGAACTTCCTGGATTTTCTCGAGTTGCGGCAGGTGTTCTCGAGGTACGACGGGGACCTCAGGGACCCGCCCTGGTCGCCTCAGGGGAGGCCAGTACCCATGCGAGTTGCTAGGGGGCCTCTCGGGATTAATCTCCCGTCGATACCGGGGCCAAAAACCTTGTGTGGAGTCAGGGCCGGAACCGAGGATTCCTCTCAGGGGCTGACATGGATGTTTGGGTACTTCTGGAGTCTCCCCAGGGGAGTCAGGCCTCGTCTCGAGTGGGGGCATGCACGTGCGATTTCCTTCCAGGCTGTAGCAGCAATGTCACGCATCCCGTCGAGTGGAGTAATGGATCTGTGGTTTTCCATCGAGGCTTTCCCACAGGGCTGTCCCACGTGCCACCGTGGTGTGAGTCGATCCTCGGCGTGAAAGATGAGCCAGTGCAGGGCAAAGAGGTTCCTCTGGAATGGACTGAGACATCTGGGGGACTCTTGGAATGGTGGTACGACCATGGAGTTCCGCTCGCCTTTCCTGTTGAGAGCGCCTCCTCTTGAGATGCGACGGGAACGCCGGGAATTCTTTCCCGTTGAAAGCAGGGAAAGGATCCCTCATCTCGAGCTCCGAGGGGGAAACGGGGCTCCTCTGGATGTGGGCGGGACCATCGTGCTTCCTCTCGAGTGGAGACGGGTATGGCGGTGAACTTCTTGAGTTGCAGCAAGGGTGTGAAAGACCCTTTCGAAGTTCCAGAGGTTAGGTGTCATTAGTCTCCAGACGCCTCATCGGAAATAGGCCTCATCTCGCCTGCAAGGGAGAACTTCCTGGATTTTCTCGAGTTGCGGCAGGTGTTCTCGAGTTACGACGGGGACCTCAGGGACCCGCCCTGGTGGCCTCAGGAGAGGCCAGTCCCCATGCGAGTTGCTAGGGGGCCTCTCGGGATTCCTCTCCCGTCGATACCCGGGCCAAAAACCTTGTGTGGAGTCAGGGCCGGAACCGAGAATTGCTCTCAAGGGCTGACATGGATCTTTGGGTACTTCTGGAGTCTCCCCAGGGGAGTCAGGCCTCGTCTCGAGTGGGGGCATGCACGTGCGAATTCCTTCCAGGCTGTAGCAGCAATGTCACGCTTCCCGTCGCGTGGATCAAAGGATCTGTGGTTTTCCCTCGAGGCTTTCCCTCGAGGCTTTCCCACAGGGCTGCCCCACGTGCCACCGTGGTGTGAGTCGATCCTCGGCGTGAAAGATGAGCCAGTGCAGGGCAAAGAGTTTCCTCTGGAATGGACTGAGACATCTGGGGGACTCTTGGAATGGTCGTACGACCATGGAGTTTCTCTCGCCTTTCCTGTTGAGAGTGCCTCCTCTTGAGATGCGACGGGAACGCCGGGAATTCTTTCCCGTTGAAAGCAGGGAAAGGATCCCTCATCTCGAGCTACGAGGGGGAAACGGGGCTCCTCTGGATGTGGGCGGGACCATCGTGCATCCTCTCGAGTGGAGACGGGTATGGCGGTGAACTTCTTGAGTTTCAGCAAGGGTGTGAAAGACCCTTTCGAAGTTCCAGAGGTTAGGTGTCATTAGTCTCCAGACGCCTCATCGGAAATAGGCCTCATCTCGCCTGGAAGGGAGAACTTCCTGGATTTTCTGGAGTTGCGGCATGTGTTCTCGAGTTACGACGGGGACCTCAGGGACCCGCCCTGGTGGCCTCAGGAGAGGCCAGTCCCCATGCGAGTTGCTAGGGGGCCTCTCGGAATTACTCTCCCGTCGATACCGGGGCCAAAAACCTTGTGTAGAGTCAGGGCCGGAACCGAGGATTCCTCTCAGGGGCTGACATGGATCTTTGGGTACTTCTGGAGTCTCCCCAGGGGAGTCAGGCCTCGTCTCGAGTGGGGGCATGCACGTGCGCTTTCCTTCCAGGCTGTAGCAGCAATGTCACGCTTCCCGTCGCGTGGATCAAAGGATCTGTGATTTTCCATCGTGGCTTTCCCACAGGGCTGTCCCACGTGCCACCGTGGTGTGAGTCGATCCTCGGCGTGAAAGATGAGCCAGTGCAGGGCAAAGAGGTTCCTTTGGAATGGACTGAGACATCTGGGGGACTCTTGGAATGGTGGTACGACCATGGAGTTCCTCTCGCCTTTCCTGTTGAGAGTGCCACCTCTTGAGATGCGTCAGGAACGCCGGGAATTCTTTGCTTTGAAAGCAGTGAAAGGATCCCTCATCTCGAGCTACGAGGGGGAAACGGGGCTCCTCTGGATGTGGGCGGGACCATCGTGCTTCCTCTCGAGTGGAGACGGGTATGGCGGTGAACTTCTTGAGTTGCAGCAAGGGTGTGAAAGACCCTTTCGAAGTTCCAGAGGTTAGGTGTCATTAGTCTCCAGACGCCTCATCGGAAATAGGCCTCATCTCGCCTGGAAGGGAGAAATTCCTGGATTTTCTCGAGTTGCGGCAGGTGTTCTCGAGTTACGACGGGGACCTCAGGGACCCGCCCTGGTGGCCTCAGGAGAGGCCAGTCCCCATGCGAGTTGCTAGGGGGCCTCTCGGGATTCCTCTCCCGTCGATACTGGGGCCAAAAACCTTGTGTGGAGTAAGGGCCGGAACCGAGAATTCCTCTCAATGGCTGACATGGATCTTTGGGTACTTCAGGAGTCTCCCCAGGGGAGTCAGGCCTCGTCTCGAGTGGGGGCATGCACGTGCGCTTTCCTTCCAGGCTGTAGCAGCAATGTCACGCTTCCCGTCGCGTGGATCAAAGGATCTGTGGTTTTCCCTCGAGGCGTTCCCTCGAGGCTTTCCCACAGGGCTGTCCCACGTGCCACCGTGGTGTGAGTCGATCCTCGGCGTGAAAGATGAGCCAGTGCAGGGCAAAGAGGTTCCTCTGGAATGGACTGAGACATCTGGGGGACTCTTGGAATGGTGGTACGACCATGGAGTTCCGCTCGCCTTTCCTGTTGAGAGTGCCACTTCTTGAGATGCGACGGGAACGCCGGGAATTCTTTCCCGTTGAAAGCAGGGAAAGGATCCCTCATCTCGAGCTACGAGGGGGAAACGGGGCTCCTCTGAATGTGGGCGGGACCATCGTGCTTCCTCTCGAGTGGAGACGGGTATGGCGGTGAACTTCTTGAGTTGCAGCAAGGGTGTGAAAGACCCTTTCGAAGTTCCAGAGGTTAGGTGTCATTAGTCTCCAGACGCCTCATCGGAAATAGGCCTCCTCTCGCCTGGAAGGGAGAAATTCCTGGATTTTCTCGAGTTGTGGCAGGTGTTCTCGAGTTACGACGGGAACCACAGGGACCCGCCCTGATGGCCTCAGGAGAGGCCAGTCCCCATGCGAGTTGCTAGGGGGCCTCTCGGGATTCCTCTCCCGTCGATACCGGGGCCAAAAACCTTGTGTGGAGTCAGGGCCGGAACCGAGGATTCCTCTCAGGGGCTGACATGGATGTTTGGGTACTTCTGGAGTCTCCCCAGGGGAGTCAGGCCTCGGCTCGAGTGGGGGCATGCACGTGCGCTTTCCTTCCAGGCTGTAGCAGCAATGTCACGCTTCCCGTGGTGTGGATCAAAGGATCTGTGGTTTTCCCTCGAGGCTTTCCCTCGAGGCTTTCCCACAGGGCTGTCCCACGTGCCACCGTGGTGTGAGTCGATCCTCGGCGTGAAAGATGAGCCAGTGCAGGGCAAAGAGGTTCCTCTGGAATGGACTGAGACATCTCGGGGACTCTTGGAATGGTGGTACGACCATGGAGTTCCTCTCGCCTTTCCTGTTGAGAGTGCCTCCTCTTGAGATGTGACGGGAACGCCGGGAATTCTTTGCGTTGAAAGCAGGGAAAGGATCCCTCATCTCGAGCTACGAGGGGGAAACGGGGCTCCTCTCGATGTGGGCGTGACCATCGTGCTTCCTCTCGAGTGGAGACGGGTATGGCGGTGAACTTCTTGAGTTGCAGCAAGGGTGTGAAAGACCCTTTCGAAGTTCCAGAGGATAGGTGTCATTTGTCTCCAGACGCCTCATCGGAAATAGGCTTCATCTCGCCTGGAAGGGAGAACTTCCTGGATTTTCTCGAGTTGCGGCAGGTGTTCTCGAGGTACGACGGGGACCTCAGGGACCCGCCCTGGTCGCCTCAGGGGAGGCCAGTACCCATGCGAGTTGCTAGGGGGCCTCTCGGGATTAATCTCCCGTCGATACCGGGGCCAAAAACCTTGTGTGGAGTCAGGGCCGGAACCGAGGATTCCTCTCAGGGGCTGACATGGATGTTTGGGTACTTCTGGAGTCTCCCCAGGGGAGTCAGGCCTCGTCTCGAGTGGGGGCATGCACGTGCGATTTCCTTCCAGGCTGTAGCAGCAATGTTACGCATCCCGTCGAGTGGAGTAATGGATCTGTGGTTTTCCATCGAGGCTTTCCCACAGGGCTGTCCCACGTGCCACCGTGGTGTGAGTCGATCCTCGGCGTGAAAGATGAGCCAGTGCAGGGCAAAGAGGTTCCTCTGGAATGGACTGAGACATCTGGGGGACTCTTGGAATGGTGGTAGGACCATGGAGTTCCGCTCGCCTTTCCTGTTGAGAGTGCCTCCTCTTGAGATGCGACGGGAACGCCGGGAATTCTTTCCCGTTGAAAGCAGGGAAAGGATCCCTCATCTCGAGCTCCGAGGGGGAAACGGGGCTCCTCTGGATGTGGGCGGGACCATCGTGCTTCCTCTCGAGTGGAGACGGGTATGGCGGTGAACTTCTTGAGTTGCAGCAAGGGTGTGAAAGACCCTTTCGAAGTTCCAGAGGTTAGGTGTCATTAGTCTCCAGACGCCTCATCGGAAATAGGCCTCATCTCGCCTGCAAGGGAGAACTTCCTGGATTTTCTCGAGTTGCGGCAGGTGTTCTCGAGTTACGACGGGGACCTCAGGGACCCGCCCTGGTGGCCTCAGGAGAGGCCAGTCCCCATGCGAGTTGCTAGGGGGCCTCTCGGGATTCCTCTCCCGTCGATACCCGGGCCAAAAACCTTGTGTGGAGTCAGGGCCGGAACCGAGAATTGCTCTCAAGGGCTGACATGGATCTTTGGGTACTTCTGGAGTCTCCCCAGGGGAGTCAGGCCTCGTCTCGAGTGGGGGCATGCACGTGCGATTTCCTTCCAGGCTGTAGCAGCAATGTCACGCTTCCCGTCGCGTGGATCAAAGGATCTGTGGTTTTCCCTCGAGGCTTTCCCTCGAGGCTTTCCCACAGGGCTGCCCCACGTGCCACCGTGGTGTGAGTCGATCCTCGGCGTGAAAGATGAGCCAGTGCAGGGCAAAGAGTTTCCTCTGGAATGGACTGAGACATCTGGGGGACTCTTGGAATGGTCGTACGACCATGGAGTTTCTCTCGCCTTTCCTGTTGAGAGTGCCTCCTCTTGAGATGCGACGGGAACGCCGGGAATTCTTTCCCGTTGAAAGCAGGGAAAGGATCCCTCATCTCGAGCTACGAGGGGGAAACGGGGCTCCTCTGGATGTGGGCGGGACCATCGTGCATCCTCTCGAGTGGAGACGGGTATGGCGGTGAACTTCTTGAGTTTCAGCAAGGGTGTGAAAGACCCTTTCGAAGTTCCAGAGGTTAGGTGTCATTAGTCTCCAGACGCCTCATCGGAAATAGGCCTCATCTCGCCTGGAAGGGAGAACTTCCTGGATTTTCTGGAGTTGCGGCATGTGTTCTCGAGTTACGACGGGGACCTCAGGGACCCGCCCTGGTGGCCTCAGGAGAGGCCAGTCCCCATGCGAGTTGCTAGGGGGCCTCTCGGAATTACTCTCCCGTCGATACCGGGGCCAAAAACCTTGTGTAGAGTCAGGGCCGGAACCGAGGATTCCTCTCAGGGGCTGACATGGATCTTTGGGTACTTCTGGAGTCTCCCCAGGGGAGTCAGGCCTCGTCTCGAGTGGGGGCATGCACGTGCGCTTTCCTTCCAGGCTGTAGCAGCAATGTCACGCTTCCCGTCGCGTGGATCAAAGGATCTGTGATTTTCCATCGTGGCTTTCCCACAGGGCTGTCCCACGTGCCACCGTGGTGTGAGTCGATCCTCGGCGTGAAAGATGAGCCAGTGCAGGGCAAAGAGGTTCCTTTGGAATGGACTGAGACATCTGGGGGACTCTTGGAATGGTGGTACGACCATGGAGTTCCTCTCGCCTTTCCTGTTGAGAGTGCCACCTCTTGAGATGCGTCAGGAACGCCGGGAATTCTTTGCTTTGAAAGCAGTGAAAGGATCCCTCATCTCGAGCTACGAGGGGGAAACGGGGCTCCTCTGGATGTGGGCGGGACCATCGTGCTTCCTCTCGAGTGGAGACGGGTATGGCGGTGAACTTCTTGAGTTGCAGCAAGGGTGTGAAAGACCCTTTCGAAGTTCCAGAGGTTAGGTGTCATTAGTCTCCAGACGCCTCATCGGAAATAGGCCTCATCTCGCCTGGAAGGGAGAACTTCCTGGATTTTCTCGAGTTGTGGCAGGTGTTCTCGAGTTACGACGGGGACCTCAGGAACCCGCCCTGGTGGCCTCTGGAGAGGCCAGTCCCCATGCGAGTTGCTGGGAGGCCTCTCGGGATTCCTCTCCCGTCGATACCGGGGCCAAAAACCTTGTGTGGAGTCAGGGCCGGAACCGAGAATTCCTCTCAAGGGCTGACATGGATCTTTGGGTACTTCTGGAGTCTCCCCAGGGGAGTCAGGCCTCGTCTCGAGTGGGGGCATGCACGTGCGCTTTCCTTCCAGGCTGTAGCAGCAATGTCACGCTTCCCGTGGCGTGGATCAAAGGATCTGTGGTTTTCCCTCGAGGCTTTCCCTCGAGGCTTTCCCACAGGGCTGTCCCATGTGCCACCGTGGTGTGAGTCGATCCTCGGCGTGAAAGATGAGCCAGTGCAGGGCAAAGAGGTTCCTCTGGAATGGACTGAGACATCTCGGGGACTCTTGGAATGGTGGTACGACCATGGAGTTCCTCTCGCCTTTCCTGTTGAGAGTGCCTCCTCTTGAGATGTGACGGGAACGCTGGGAATTCTTTGCGTTGAAAGCAGGGAAAGGATCCCTCTTCTCGAACTTCGAGGGGGAAACGGGGCTCCTCTCGATGTGGGCGGGACCATCGTGCTTCCTCTCGAGTGGAGACGGGTATGGCGGTGAACTTCTTGAGTTGCAGCAAGGGTGTGAAAGACCCTTTCGAAGTTCCAGAGGTTAGGTGTCATTCGTCTCCAGACGCCTCATCGGAAATAGGCTTCATCTCGCCTGGAAGGGAGAACTTCCTGGATTTTCTCGAGTTGCGGCAGGTGTTCTCGAGTTACGACGGGGACCTCAGGGACCCGCCCTGGTGGCCTCAGGGGAGGCCAGTACCCATGCGAGTTGCTAGGGGGCCTCTCGGGATTAATCTCCCGTCGATACCGGGGCCATAAACCTTGTGTGGAGTCAGGGCCGGAACCGAGGATTCCTCTCAGGGGCTGACATGGATCTTTGGGTACTTCTGGAGTCTCCCCAGGGGAGTCAGGCCTCGGCTCGTGTGGGGGCATGCACGTGCGATTTCCTTCAAGGCTGTAGCAGCAATGTCACGCATCCCATCGCGTGGAGTAATGGATCTGTGGTTTTCCCTCGAGGCTTTCCCACAGGGCTGTCCCACGTGCCACCGTGGTGTGAGTCGATCCTCGGCGTGAAAGATGAGCCAGTGCAGGGCAAAGAGGTTCCTCTGGAATGGACTGAGACATCTGGGGAACTCTTGGAATGGTGGTACGACCATGGAGTTCCGCTCGCCTTTCCTGTTGAGAGTGCCTCCTCTTGAGATGCGACGGGAACGCCGGGAATTCTTTCCCGTTGAAAGCAGGGAAAGGATCCCTCATCTCGAGCTACGAGGGGGAAACGGGGCTCCTCTGGATGTGGGCGGGACCATCGTGCTTCCTCTCGAGTGGAGACGGGTATGGCGGTGAACTTCTTGAGTTGCAGCAAGGGTGTGAAAGACCCTTTCGAAGTTCCAGAGGTTAGGTGTCATTAGTCTCCAGACGCCTCATCGGAAATAGGCCTCATCTCGCCTGGGAGGGAGAACTTCCTGGATATTCTCGAGTTGCGGCAGGTGTTCTCGAGTTACGACGGGGACCTCAGGGACCCGCCCTGGTGGCCTCAGGAGAGGCCAGTCCCCATGCGAGTTGCTGGGAGGCCTCTGGGGATTCCTCTCCCGTCGATACCGGGGCCAAAAACCTTGTGTGGAGTCAGGGCCAGAACCGAGAATTCCTCTCAAGGGCTGACATGGATCTTTGGGTACTTCTGGAGTCTCCCCAGGGGAGTCAGGCCTCGTCTCGAGTGGGGGCATGCACGTGCGCTTTCCTTCCAGGCTGTAGCAGCAATGTCACGCTTCCCGTCGCGTGGATCAAAGGATCTGTGGTTTTCCCTCGAGGCTTTCCCTCGAGGCTTTCCCACAGGGCTGCCCCACGTGCCACCGTGGTGTGAGTCGATCCTCGGCGTGAAAGATGAGCCAGTGCAGGGCAAAGAGGTTCCTCTGGAATGGACTGAGACATCTGGGGGACTTTTGGAATGGTGGTACGACCATGGAGTTTCTCTCGCCTTTCCTGTTGAGAGTGCCTCCTCTTGAGATGCGACGGTAACGCCGGGAATTCTTTCCCGTTGAAAGCAGGGAAAGGATCCCTCATCTCGAGCTACGAGGGGGAAACGGGGCTCCTCTGGATGTGGGCGGGACCATCGTGCATC
The DNA here is from genome assembly GCF_032405125.1 of Capricornis sumatraensis. Lineage (NCBI taxonomy): Eukaryota > Metazoa > Chordata > Mammalia > Artiodactyla > Bovidae > Capricornis > Capricornis sumatraensis. The sequence continues at coordinate 8,513,318 of NW_027184612.1, forward strand.
CTCTCGAGTGGAGACGGGTATGGCGATGAACTTCTTGAGTTGCAGCAAGGGTGTGAAAGACCCTTTCGAAGTTCCAGAGGTTAGGTGTCATTAGTCTCCAGACGCCTCATCGAAAATAGGCCTCATCTCGCCTGGAAGGGAGAACTTCCTGGATTTTCTCGAGTTGCAGCAGGTGTTCTCGAGTTACGACGGGGACCTCAGGGACCCGCCCTGGTGGCCTCAGGAGAGGCCAGTCCCCATGCGAGTTGCTAGGGGGCCTCTCGGGATTACTCTCCCGTTGATACCGGGGCCAAAAACCTTGTGTAGAGTCAGGTCCGGAACCGAGGATTCCTCTCAGGGGCTGACATGGATCTTTGGGTACTTCTGGAGTCTCCCCAGGGGAGTCAGGCCTCGTCTCGAGTGGGGGCATGCACGTGCGCTTTCCTTCCAGGCTGTAGCCTCAATGTCACGCTTCCCGTCGCGTGGATCAAAGGATCTGTGATTTTCCATCGAGGCTTTCCCACAGGGCTGTCCCACGTGCCACCGTGGTGTGAGTCGATCCTCGGCGTGAAAGATGAGCCAGTGCAGGGCAAAGAGTTTCCACTGGAATGGAGTGAGATATCTGGGGGACTCTTGGAATGGTGGGACGACCATGGAGTTCCTCTCGCCTTTCCTGTTGAGAGTGCCTCCTCTTGAGATGCGACGGGAACGCCGGGAATTCTTTCCCGTTGAAAGTAGGGAAAGGATCCCTCATCTCGAGCTATGAGGGGGAAACGCGGCTCCTCTGGATGTGGGCGGGACCATCGTGCTTCCTCTCGAGTGGAGACGGGTATGGCGGTGAACTTCTTGAGTTGCAGCAAGGGTGTGAATGAACCTTTCGAAGTTCCAGAGGTTCCGTGTCATTAGTCTCCAGGCGCCTCATCGGAAATAGGCCTCATCTCGCCTGGAAGGGAGAACTTCCTGGATTTTCTCGAGTTGCGGGAGTTGTTCTAGAGTTAAGACGGGGACCTCGGGGACCCGCCCTGGTGGCCTCAATAGAGGACAGTCCCCATGCGTGTTGCTAGCTGGCCTCTCGGGATTCCTCTCCCGTCGATACCGGGGCCAAAAAACTTGTGTGGAGTCAGGGCCGGAACCGAGGATTCCTCTCAGGGGCTGACATGGATCTTTGGGTACTTCTGGAGTCTCCCCAGCTGAGTCAGGCCACGTCTCGAGTGGGGACATGCACGTGCGCTTTCCTTCGAGGCTGTAGCAGCAATGTCACGCTTCCCGTGGCGTGGATCAAAGGATCTGTGGTTTTCCCTCGAGGCTTTCCCACAGGGCTGTCCCACGTGCCACCGTGGTGTGAGTCGATCCTCGGCGTGAAAGATGAGCCAGTGCAGGGCAAAGAGGTTCCTCTGGAATGGACTGAGACATCTGGGGGACTCTTGGAATGGTGGTACGACCATGGAGTTCCTCTCGCCTTTTCTGTTGAGAGTGCCTTGTCTTGAGATGCGACGGGAACGCTGGGAATTCTTTCCCGTTGAAAGCAGGGAAAGGATCCCTCATCTCGAGCTACGAGGGGGAAACGGGGCTCCTCTGGATGTGGGCGGGACCATCGTTCTTCCTCTAGAGTGGAGACGGGTATGGCGGTGAACTTCTTGAGTTGCAGCAAGGGTGTGAAAGACCCTTTCGAAGTTCCAGAGGTTAGGTGTCATTAGACTCCAGACGCCTCATCGGAAATAGGCCTCATCTCGCCTGGAAGGGAGAACTTCCTGGATTTTCTCGAGTTGCGGCAGGTGTTCTCGAGTTACGACGGGGACCTCAGGGACCCGCCCTGGTGGCCTCAGGAGAGGCCAGTCCCCATGCGAGTTGCTAGGGGGCCTCTCGGGATTCCTCTCCCGTCGATACCGGGGCCAAAAACCTTGTGTGGAGTCAGGGCCGGAACCGAGGATTCCTCTCAGGGGCTGACATGGATCTTTGGGTACTTCTGGAGTCTCCCCAGGGGAGTCAGGCCTCGTCTCGAGTGGGGGCATGCACGTGCGCTTTCCTTCCAGGCTGTAGCAGCAATGTCACGCTTCCCGTCGCGTGGATCAAAGGTTTTGTGGTTTTCCCTCGAGGCTTTCCCTCGAGGCTTTCCCACAGGGCTGTCCCACGTGCCACCGTGGTGTGAGTCGATCCTCGGCGTGAAAGATGAGCCAGTGCAGGGCAAAGAGGTTCCTCTGGAATGGACTGAGACATCTGGGGGACTCTTGGAATGGTGGTACGACCATGGAGTTCCTCTCGGCTTTTCTGTTGAGAGTGCCTCCACTTGAGATGCGACGGGAACGCCGGGAATTCTTTCCCGTTGAAAGCAGGGAAAGGATGCCTCATCTCGAGCTCCGAGGGGGAAACGGGGCTCCTCTGGATGTGGGCGAGACCATCGTGCTTCCTCTCGAGTGGAGACGGGTATGGCGGTGAACTTCTTGAGTTGCAGCAAGGGTGTGAAAGACCCTTTCGAAGTTCCAGAGGTTAGGTGTCATTAGTCTCCAGACGCCTCATAGGAAATAGGCCTCATCTTGCCTGGAAGGGAGAACTTCCTGGATTTTCTCGAGTTGCGGGAGGTGTTCTCGAGTTAAGACGGGGACCTCAGGGACCCGTCCAGGTGGCCTCAGCAAAGGCCAGTCCCCATGCGAGTTGCTAGGGGGCCTCTCGGGATTCCTCTCCCTTCGATACCGGGGCCAAAAACCTTGTGTGGAGTCAGGGCCGGAACCGAGGATTTCTCTCAGGGGTGACATGGTTCTTTGGGTACTTCTGGAGACTCCCCAGGGGAGTCAGGCCTCGTCTCGAGTGGGGGCATGCACGTGCGCTTTCCTTCCAGGCTGTAGCAGCAATGTCACGCTTCCCGTCGCGTGGATCAAAGGATCTGTGGTTTTCCCTCGAGGCTTTCCCTCGAGGCTTTCCCACAGGACTGTCCCACGTGCCACCGTGGTGTGAGTCGATCCTCGGCGTGAAAGATGAGCCAGTGCAGGGCAAAGAGGTTCCTCTTGAATGGACTGAGACATCTGGGGGACTCTTGGAATGGTGGTACGACCATGGAGTTCCTCTCGCCTTTTCTGTTGAGAGTGCCTCCTCTTGAGATGCGACGGGAACGCTGGGAATTCTTTCCCGTTGAAAGCAGGGAAAGGATCCCTCATCTCGAGCTACGAGGGGGAAACGGGGCTCCTCTGGATGTAGGCGGGACCATCGTGCTTCTTCTAGAGTGGAGACGGGTATGGCGGTTAACTTCTTGAGTTGCAGCAAGGGTGTGAAAGACCCTTTCGAAGTTCCAGAGGTTAGGTGTCATTAGTCTCCAGACGCCTCATCGGAAATAGGCCTCATCTCGCCTGGAAGGGAGAACTTCCTGGATTTTCTCGAGTTGCGGGAGGTGTTCTAGAGTTAAGACGGGGACCTCAGGGACCCGCCCTGGTGGCCTCAATAGAGAACAGTCCCCATGCGTCTTGCTAGGTGGCCTCTCGTGATTCTTCTCCCGTCGATACCGGGGCCAAAAAACTTGTGTGGAGTCAGGGCCGGAACCGAGGATTCCTCTCAGGGGCTGACATGGATCTTTGGGTACTTCTGGAGTCTCCCCAGCTGAGTCAGGCCTCGTCTCGAGTGGGGACATGCACGTGCGCTTTCCTTCCAGGCTGTAGCAGATATGTCACGCTTCCCGTGGCGTGGATCAAAGGATCTGTGGTTTTCCCTCGAGGCTTTCCCTCGAGGCTTTCCCACAGGGCTGTCCCACGTGCCACCGTGGTGTGAGTCGATCCTCGGCGTGAAAGATGAGCCAGTGCAGGGCAAAGAAGTTCGTCTGGAATGGACTGAGACATCTGGGGGACTCTTGGAATGGTGGTACGACCATGGAGTTCCTCTCGCCTTTCCTGTTGAGAGTGCCTCCTCTTGAGATGTGACGGGAACGCCGGGAATTCTTTCCCGTTGAATGCAGGGAAAGGATCCCTCATCTCGAGCTACGAGGGGGAAACGGGGCTCCTCTGGATGTGGGCGGGACCGTCGTGCGTCATCTCGAGTGGAGACGGGTATGGCGGTGAACTTCTTGAGTTGCAGCAAGGGTGTGAAAGACCCTTTCGAAGTTCCAGAGGTTAGATGTCATTAGTCTCCAGACGCCTCATCGGAAATAGGCCTCATCTGGCCTGTAAGGGAGAACTTCCTGGATTTTCTTGAGTTGCGGCAGGTGTTCTCGAGTTACGACGGGAATCTCAGGGACCCGCCCTGATGGCCTCAGGAGAGGCCAGGTCCATGCGAGTTGCTAGGTGGCCTCTCGGGATTCCTCTCCTGTCGATTCCGGGACCAAAAATCTTGTGTGGAGTCAGGGCCGGAACCGAGGATTCCTCTCAGGGGTGACATGGATCTTTGGGTACTTCTGGAGTCTCCCCAGGGGAGTCAGGCCTCGTCTCGAGCGGGGGCATGCACGTGCGCTTTCCTTCCAGGCTGTAGCAGCAATGTGACGCTTCCCGTCACGTGGATCAAAGGATCTGTGGTTTTCCCTCGAGGCATTCCCTCGAGGCTTTCCCACAGGGCTGTCCCACATACCACCGTGGTGTGAGTCGATCCTCGGCGTGAAAGATGAGCCAGTGCAGGGCAAAGAGGTTCCTCTGGAATGGACTGAGATATCTGGGGGACTCTTGGAATGATGATACGACCATGGAGTTCCTCTCGCCTTTCCTGTTGAGAGTGCCTCCTCTTGAGATGCGACGGGAACGCCGGGAATTCTTTCCCGTTGAAAGCAGGGAAAGGATCCCTCATCTCGAGCTCCGAGGGGGAAACGGGGCTCCTCTGGATGTGGGCGAGACCATCGTGCTTCCTCTCGAGTGGAGACGGTTATGGCGGTGAACTTCTTGAGTTGCAGCAAGGGTGTGAAAGACCCTTTCGAAGTTCCAGAGGTTAGGTGTCATTAGTCTCCAGACGCCTCATCGGAAATAGGCCTCATCTCGCCTGGAAGGGAGAACTTCCTGGATTTTCTCGAGTTGCGGGAGGTGTTCTCGAGTTAAGACGGGGACCTCAGAGACCCGTCCTGGTGGCCTCAGCAAAGGCCAGTCCCCATGCGAGTTGCTAGGGGGCCTCTCGGGATTCCTCTCCCGTCGATACCGGGGCCAAAAACCTTGTGTGGAGTCAGGGCCGGAACCGAGGATTCCTCTCAGGGGTGACATGGTTCTTTGGGTACTTCTGGAGACTCCCCAGGGGAGTCAGGCCTCGTCTCGAGTGGGGGCATGCACGTGCGCTTTCCTTCCAGGCTGTAGCAGCAATGTCACGCTTCCCGTCGCGTGGATCAAAGGATCTGTGGATTTCCCTCGAGGCTTTCCCTCGAGGCTTTCCCACAGGACTGTCCCACGTGCCACCGTGGTGTGAGTCGATCCTCGGCGTGAAAGATGAGCCAGTGCAGGTCAAAGAGGTTCCTCTTGAATGGACTGAGACATCTGGGGGACTCTTGGAATGGTGGTACGACCATGGAGTTCCTCTCGCCTTTTCTGTTGAGAGTGCCTCCTCTTGAGATGCGACGGGAACGTTGGGAATTCTTTCCCGTTGAAAGCAGGGAAAGGATCCCTCATTTCGAGCTACGAGGGGGAAACGGGGCTCCTCTGGATATAGGCGGGACCATCGTGCTTCCTCTAGAGTGGAGACGGGTATGGCGGTGAACTTCTTGAGTTGCAGCTAGGGTGTGAAAGACCCTTTCGAAGTTCCAGAGGTTAGGTGTCATTAGTCTCCAGACGCCTCATCGGAAATAGGCCTCATCTCGCCTGGAAGGGAGAACTTCCTGGATTTTCTCGAGTTGCGGGAGGTGTTCTAGAGTTAAGACGGGGACCTCAGGGACCCGCCCTGGTGGCCTCAATAGAGAACAGTCCCCATGCGTCTTGCTAGGTGGCCTCTCGTGATTCTTCTCCCGTCGATACCGGGGCCAAAAAACTTGTGTGGAGTCAGGGCCGGAACCGAGGATTCCTCTCAGGGGCTGACATGGATCTTTGGGTACTTCTGGAGTCTCCCCAGCTGAGTCAGGCCTCGTCTCGAGTGGGGACATGCACGTGCGCTTTCCTTCGAGGCTGTAGCAGCAATGTCACGCTTCCCGTGGCGTGGATCAAAGGATCTGTGGTTTTCCCTCGAGGCTTTCCCTCGAGGCTTTCCCACAGGGCTGTCCCACGTGCCACCGTGGTGTGAGTCGATCCTCGGCGTGAAAGATGAGCCAGTACAGGGGAAAGAGGTTCGTCTGGAATGGACTGAGACATCTGGGGGACTCTTGGAATGGTGGTACGACCATGGAGTTCCTCTCGCCTTTCCTGTTGAGAGTGCCTCCTCTTGAGATGTGACGGGAACGCCGGGAATTCTTTCGCGTTGAATGCAGGGAAAGGATCACTCATCTCGAGCTACGAGGGGGAAACGGGGCTCCTCTGGATGTGGGCGGGACCATCGTGCTTCCTCTAGAGTGGAGACGGGTATGGCGGTGAACTTCTTGAGTTGCAGCAAGGGTGTGAAAGACCCTTTCGAAGTTCCAGAGGTTAGGTGTCATTAGTCTCCAGACGCCTCATCGGAAATAGGCCTCATCTCGCCTGGAAGGGAGAACTTCCTGGATTTTCTCGAGTTGCGGGAGGTGTTCTAGAGTTAAGACGGGGACCTCAGGGACCCGCCCTGGTGGCCTCAATAGAGAACAGTCCCCATGCGTCTTGCTAGGTGGCCTCTCGTGATTCTTCTCCCGTCGATACCGGGGCCAAAAAACTTGTGTGGAGTCAGGGCCGGAACCGAGGATTCCTCTCAGGGGCTGACATGGATCTTTGGGTACTTCTGGAGTCTCCCCAGGGGAGTCAGGCCTCGTCTCGAGTGGGGGCATGCACGTGCGCTTTCCTACCAGGCTGTAGCAGCAATGTCATTCTTCCCGTCGCATTTATGAAAGGATCTGTGGCTTTCCCTCGAGGCTTTCCCTCGAGGCTTTCCCACAGGGCTGTCCCACGTGGCACCGTGGTGTGAGTCGATCCTCGGCGTGAAAGATGAGCCAGTGCAGGTCAAAGAGGTTCCCCTGGAATGGACTGAGACATCTAGGGGACTCTAGGAATGGTGGTACGACCATGGAGTTCCTCTCGCCTTTCCTGTTGAGATTGCCTCCTCTTGAGATGCGACGGGAATGCTGGGAATTTTTTCCCGCTGAAAGCAGGGAAACGATCCCTCATCTCGAGCTCCGAGGGGGAAACGGTGCTCCTCTGGATGTGGGCGGGACCATCGTGCTTCCTCTCGAGTGGAGACTGGTATGGCGGTGAACTTCTTGAGTTGCAGCAAGGGTGTGAAAGACCCTTTCGAAGTTCCAGAGGTTAGGTGTCATTAGTCTCCAGACGCCTCATCGGAAATAGGCCTCATCTCGCCTGGAAGGGAGAACTTCCTGGATTTTCTCGAGTTGCGGCAGGTGTTCTCGAGTTACGACGGGGACCTCAGGGACCCGCCCTGGTGGCCTAAGGAACGGAGAGTCCACATGCGAGTTGCTAGGGGGCCTCTCGGGATTCCTCTCCCATCGATACTGGGGCCAAAAACCTTGTGTGGAGTCAGGGCCGGAACCGAGGATTTCTCTCACGGGCTGACATGGATCTTTGGGTACTTCTGGAGTCTCGCCAGGGGAGACAGGCCTCATCTCGAGTGGGGGCATGCTCGTGCGTTTTCCTTCCAGGCTGTAGCAGCAATGTCACGCTTCCCATCGCGTGGATCAAAGGATCTGTGGTTTTCCCTCGAGGCTTTCCCTCGAGGCTTTCCCACAGGGCTGTCCCACGTGCCACCGTGGTGTGAGTCGATCCTCGGCGTGAAAGATGAGCCAGTGCAGGGCAAAGAGGTTCCTCTGGAATGGACTGAGACATCTGGGGGACTCTTGGAATGGTGGTACGACCATGGAGTTACTCTCGCCTTTCCTGTTGAGAGTGCCTCCTCTTGAGATGCGACGGGAACGCCGGGAATTCTTTCCCGTTGAAAGCAGGGAAAGGATCCCTCATCTCGAGCTAAGAGGGGGATACGGGGCTCCTCTGGATGTGCGCGGGATCATCGTGCTTCCTCTCGAGTGGAGATGGGTATGGCTGTGAACTTCTTGAATTGCCGCAAGGGTGTGAAAGACCCTTTCGAATTTCCAGAGGTTAGGTGTCATTACTCTCCAGACGCCTCATCGGAAATTGGCCTCATCTCGCCTGTAAGGGAGAACTTCCTGGATTTTCTCGAGTTGCGGCAGGTGTTCTCGAGATACGACGGGGACATCAGGGACCCGCTCTGGTGGCCTCTGGAAAAGCCAGTCCCCATGCGAGTTGCTAGGGGGCCTCTAGGGATTCCTCTCCCGTCGATACTGGGGCCAAAAACCTTGTGTGGAGTCAGGGCTGGAACGGAGGATTCCTCTCAGGGGCTGACATGAATCTTTGAGTACTTCTGGAGTCTCCCCAGGGGAGTCAGGCCTCGTCTCGAGTGGGGGCATGGACGTGCGCTTTCCTTCCAGACTGTAGCAGCAATGTCACGCTTCCCGTCGCGTGGATCAAAGGATCTGTGGTTTTCCCTCGAGGCTTTCCCACAGGGCTGCCCCACGTGCCACCTTTGTGTGAGTCGATCCTCGGCGTGAAAGATGAGCCAGTGCAGGGCAAAGAGGTTCCTCTGGAATAGACTGAGACATCTGGGGGACTCTTGGAATGGTGGTACGAACATGGAGTTCCTCTCGCCTTTTCTGTTGAGAGTGCCTCCTCTTGAGATGCGACGGGAACGCTGGGAATTCTTTCCCGTTGAAAGCAGGGAAAGGATCCCTCATCTCGAGCTACGAGGGGGAAACGGGACTCCTCTCGATGTGGGCGTGACCATCGTGCTTCCTCTCGAGTGGAGACGGGTATGGCGGTGAACTTCTTGAGTTGCAGCAAGGGTGTGAAAGACCCTTTCGAAGTTCCAGAGGTTAGGTGTCATTTGTCTCCAGACGCCTCATCGGAAATAGGCTTCATCTCTCCTGGAAGGGAGAACTTCCTGGATTTTCTCGAGTTGCGGCAGGTGTTCTCGAGGTACGACGGGGACCTCAGGGACCCGCCCTGGTCGCCTCAGGGGAGGCCAGTACCCATGCGAGTTGCTAGGGGGCTTCTCGGGATTAATCTCCCGTCGATACCGGGGCCAAAAACCTTGTGTGGAGTCAGGGCCGGAACCGAGGATTCCTCTCAGGGGCTGACATGGATGTTTGGGTACTTCTGGAGTCTCCCCAGGGGAGTCAGGCCTCGTCTCGAGTGGGGGCATGCACGTGCGATTTCCTTCCAGGCTGTAGCAGCAATGTCACGCTTCCCGTCGAGTGGAGTAATGGATCTGTGGTTTTCCCTCGAGGCTTTCCCACAGGGCTGCCCCACGTGCCACCGTGGTGTGAGTCGATCCTCGGCGTGAAAGATGAGCCAGTGCAGGGCAAAGAGGTTCCTCTGGAATGGACTGAGACATCTGGGGGACTCTTGGAATGGTCGTACGACCATGGAGTTTCTCTCGCCTTTCCTGTTGAGAGTGCCTCCTCTTGAGATGCGACGGGAACGCCGGGAATTCTTTCCCGTTGAAAGCAGGGAAAGGATCCCTCATCTCGAGCTCCGAGGGGGAAACGGGGCTCCTCTGGATGTGGGCGGGACCATCGTGCATCCTCTCGAGTGGAGACGGGTATGGCGGTGAACTTCTTGAGTTGAAGCAAGGGTGTGAAAGACCCTTTCGAAGTTCCAGAGGTTAGGTGTCATTAGTCTCCAGACGCCTCATCGGAAATAGGCCTCATCTCACCTGGAAGGGAGAACTTCCTGGATTTTCTGGAGTTGCGGCAGGTGTTCTCGAGTTACGACGGGGACCTCAGGGACCCGCCCTGGTGGCCTCAGGAGAGGCCAGTCCCCATGCGAGTTGCTAGGGGGCCTCTCGGAATTACTCTCCCGTCGATACCGGGGCCAAAAACCTTGTGTAGAGTCAGGGCCGGAACCGAGGATTCCTCTCAGGGGCTGACATGGATCTTTGGGTACTTCTGGAGTCTCCCCAGGGGAGTCAGGCCTCGTCTCGAGTGGGGGCATGCACGTGCGCTTTCCTTCCAGGCTGTAGCAGCAATGTCACGCTTCCCGTCGCGTGGATCAAAGGATCTGTGATTTTCCATCGAGGCTTTCCCACAGGGCTGTCCCACGTGCCACCGTGGTGTGAGTCGATCCTCGGCGTGAAAGATGAGCCAGTGCAGGGCAAAGAGGTTCCTTTGGAATGGACTGAGACATCTGGGGGACTCTTGGAATGGTGGTACGACCATGGAGTTCCTCTCGCCTTTCCTGTTGAGAGTGCCACCTCTTGAGATGCGTCAGGAACGCCGGGAATTCTTTGCTTTGAAAGCAGTGAAAGGATTCCTCATCTCGAGCTACGAGGGGGAAACGGGGCTCCTCTGGATGTGGGCGGGACCATCGTGCTTCCTCTCGAGTGGAGACGGGTATGGCGGTGAACTTCTTGAGTTGCAGCAAGGGTGTGAAAGACCCTTTCGAAGTTCCAGAGATTAGGTGTCATTAGTCTCCAGACGCCTCATCGGAAATAGGCCTCATCTCGCCTGGAAGGGAGAAATTCCTGGATTTTCTCGAGTTGCGGCAGGTGTTCTCGAGTTACGACGGGGACCTCAGGGACCCGCCCTGGTGGCCTCAGGAGAGGCCAGTCCCCATGCGAGTTGCTAGGGGGCCTCTCGGGATTCCTCTCCCGTCGATACCGGGGCCAAAAACCTTGTGTAGAGTCAGGGCCAGAACCGAGGATTCCTCTCAGGGGCTGACATGGATCTTTGGGTACTTCTGGAGTCTCCCCAGGGGAGTCAGGCCTCGTCTCGAGTGGGGGCATGCACGTGCGCTTTCCTTCCAGGCTGTAGCACCAATGTCACGCTTCCCGTCGCGTGGATCAAAGGATCTGTGATTTTCCATCGAGGCTTTCCCACAGGGCTGTCCCACGTGCCACCGTGGTGTGAGTCGATCCTCGGCGTGAAAGATGAGCCAGTGCAGGGCAAAGAGGTTCCTCTGGAATGGACTGAGACATCTGGGGGACTCTTGGAATGGTGGTACGACCATGGAGTTCCTCTCGCCTTTCCTGTTTAGAGTGCCACCTCTTGAGATGCGTCAGGAACGCCGGGAATTCTTTGCTTTGAAAGCAGTGAAAGGATCCCTCATCTCGAGCTACGAGGGGGAAACGGGGCTCCTCTGGATGTGGGCGGGACCATCGTGCTTCCTCTCGAGTGGAGACGGGTATGGCGGTGAACTTCTTGAGTTGCAGCAAGGGTGTGAAAGACCCTTTCGAAGTTCCAGAGGTTAGGTGTCATTAGTCTCCAGACGCCTCATCGGAAATAAGCCTCATCTCGCCTGGAAGGGAGAACTTCCTGGATTTTCTCGAGTTGCGGCAGGTGTTCTCGAGTTACGACGGGGACCTCAGGGACCCGCCCTGGTGGCCTCAGGAGAGGCCAGTCCCCATGCGAGTTGCTGGGAGGCCTCTCGGGATTCCTCTCCCGTCGATACTGGGGCCAAAAACCTTGTGTGGAGTCAGGGCCGGAACCGAGAATTCCTCTCAATGGCTGACATGGATCTTTGGGTACTTCAGGAGTCTCCCCAGGGGAGTCAGGCCTCGTCTCGAGTGGGGGCATGCACGTGCGCTTTCCTTCCAGGCTGTAGCAGCAATGTCACGCTTCCCGTCGCGTGGATAAAAGGATCTGTGGTTTTCCCTCGAGGCGTTCCCTCGAGGCTTTCCCACAGGGCTGTCCCACGTGCCACCGTGGTGTGAGTCGATCCTCGGCGTGAAAGATGAGCCAGTGCAGGGCAAAGAGGTTCCTCTGGAATGGACTGAGACATCTGGGGGACTCTTGGAATGGTGGTACGACCATGGAGTTCCGCTCGCCTTTCCTGTTGAGAGTGCCACCTCTTGAGATGCGACGGGAACGCCGGGAAATCTTTCCCTTTGAAAGCAGGGAAAGGATCCCTCATCTCGAGCTATGAGGGGGAAACGGGGCTCCTCTGGATGTGGGCGGGACCATCGTGCTTCCTCTCGAGTGGAGACGGGTATGGCGTTGAACTTCTTGAGTTGCAGCAAGGTTGTGAAAGACCCTTTCGAAGTTCCAGAGATTAGGTGTCATTAGTCTCCAGACGCCTCATCGGAAATAGGCCTCATCTCGCCTGGAAGGGAGAACTTCCTGGATTTTCTCGAGTTGTGGCAGGTGTTCTCGAGTTACGACGGGGACCTCAGGAACCCGCCCTGGTGGCCTCAGGAGAGGCCAGTCCCCATGCGAGTTGCTGGGAGGCCTCTCGGGATTCCTCTCCCGTCGATACCGGGGCCAAAAACCTTGTGTGGAGTCAGGGCCGGAACCGAGAATTCCTCTCAAGGGCTGACATGGATCTTTGGGTACTTCTGGAGTCTCCCCAGGGGAGTCAGGCCTCGTCTCGAGTGGGGGCATGCACGTGCGCTTTCCTTCCAGGCTGTAGCAGCAATGTCACGCTTCCCGTGGCGTGGATCAAAGGATCTGTGGTTTTCCCTCGAGGCTTTCCCTCGAGGCTTTCCCACAGGGCTGTCCCACGTGCCACCGTGGTGTGAGTCGATCCTCGGCGTGAAAGATGAGCCAGTGCAGGGCAAAGAGGTTCCTTTGGAATGGACTGAGACATCTGCGGGACTCTTGGAATGGTGGTACGACCATGGAGTTCCTCTCGCCTTTCCTGTTGAGAGTGCCACCTCTTGAGATGCGTCAGGAACTCCGGGAATTCTTTGCTTTGAAAGCAGTGAAAGGATCCCTCATCTCGAGCTACGAGGGGGAAACGGGGCTCCTCTGGATGTGGGCGGGACCATCGTGCTTCCTCTCGAGTGGAGACGGGTATGGCGGTGAACTTCTTGAGTTGCAGCAAGGGTGTGAAAGACCCTTTCGAAGTTCCAGAGGTTAGGTGTCATTAGTCTCCAGACGCCTCATCGGAAATAGGCCTCATCTCGCCTGGAAGGGAGAAATTCCTGGATTTTCTCGAGTTGCGGCAGGTGTTCTCGAGTTACGACGGGGACCTCAGGGACCCGCCCTGGTGGCCTCAGGAGAGGCCAGTCCCCATGCGAGTTGCTAGGGGGCCTTTCGGGATTCCTCTCCCGTCGATACCGGGGCCAAAAACCTTGTGTAGAGTCAGGGCCGGAACCGAGGATTCCTCTCAGGGGCTGACATGGATCTTTGGGTACTTCTGGAGTCTCCCCAGGGGAGTCAGGCCTCGTCTCGAGTGGGGGCATGCACGTGCGCTTTCCTTCCAGGCTGTAGCAGCAATGTCACGCTTCCCGTCGCGTGGATCAAAGGATCTGTGATTTTCCATCGAGGCTTTCCCACAGGGCTGTCCCACGTGCCACCGTGGTGTGAGTCGATCCTCGGCGTGAAAGATGAGCCAGTGCAGGGCAAAGAGGTTCCTCTGGAATGGACTGAGACATCTGGGGGACTCTTGGAATGGTGGTACGACCATGGAGTTCCTTTCGCCTTTCCTGTTGAGAGTGCCTCCTCTTGAGATGCGACGGGAACGCCGGGAATTCTTTCCCGTTGAAAGCAGGGAAAGGATCCCTCATCTCGAGCTCCGAGGGGGAAACGGGGCTCCTCTGGATGTGGGCGGGACCATCGTGCTTCCTCTCGAGTGGTGACGGGTATGGCGGTGAACTTCTTGATTTGCAGCAAGGGTGTGAAAGACCCTTTCGAAGTTCCAGAGGTTAGGTGTCATTAGTCTCCAGACGCCTCATCGGAAATAGGCCTCATCTCGCCTGGAAGGGAGAACTTCCTGGATTTTCTCGAGTTGCGGCAGGTGTTCTCGAGTTACGACGGGGACCTCAGGGACCCGCCCTGGTGGCCTCAGGAGAGGCCAGTCCCCATGCGAGTTGCTGGGAGGCCTCTCGGGATTCCTCTCCCGTCGATACCGGGGCCAAAAACCTTGTGTGGAGTCAGGGCCGGAACCGAGAATTGCTCTCAAGGGCTGACATGGATCTTTGGGTACTTCTGGAGTCTCCCCAGGGGAGTCAGGCCTCGTCTCGAGTGGGGGCATGCACGTGCGATTTCCTTCCAGGCTTTAGCAGCAATGTCACGCTTCCCGTCGCGTGGATCAAAGGATCTGTGGTTTTCCCTCGAGGCTTTCCCTCGAGGCTTTCCCACAGGGCTGCCCCACGTGCCACCGTGGTGTGAGTCGATCCTCGTCGTGAAAGATGAGCCAGTGCAGGGCAAAGAGTTTCCTCTGGAATGGACTGAGACATCTGGGGGACTCTTGGAATGGTGGTACGACCATGGAGTTTCTCTCGCCTTTCCTGTTGAGAGTGCCTCCTCTTGAGATGCGACGGGAACGCCGGGAATTCTTTCCCGTTGAAAGCAGGGAAAGGATCCCTCATCTCGAGCTACGAGGGGGAAACGGGGCTCCTCTGGATGTGGGCGGGACCATCGTGCATCCTCTCGAGTGGAGACGGGTATGGCGGTGAACTTCTTGAGTTGCAGCAAGGGTGTGAAAGACCCTTTCGAAGTTCCAGAGGTTAGGTGTCATTAGTCTCCAGACGCCTCATCGGAAATAGGCCTCATCTCGCCTGGAAGGGAGAACTTCCTGGATTTTCTGGAGTTGCGGCAGGTGTTCTCGAGTTACGACGGGGACCTCAGGGACCCGCCCTGGTGGCCTCAGGAGAGGCCAGTCCCCATGCGAGTTGCTAGGGGGCCTCTCGGAATTACTCTCCCGTCGATACCGGGGCCAAAAACCTTGTGTAGAGTCAGGGCCGGAACCGAGGATTCCTCTCAGGGGCTGACATGGATCTTTGGGTACTTCTGGAATCTCCCCAGGGGAGTCAGGCCTCGTCTCGAGTGGGGGCATGCACGTGCGCTTTCCTTCCAGGCTGTAGCAGCAATGTCACGCTTCCCGTCGCGTGGATCAAAGGATCTGTGATTTTCCATCGAGGCTTTCCCACAGGGCTGTCCCACGTGCCACCGTGGTGTGAGTCGATCCTCGGCGTGAAAGATGAGCCAGTGCAGGGCAAAGAGGTTCCTTTGGAATGGACTGAGACATCTGGGGGACTCTTGGAATGGTCGTACGACCATGGAGTTCCTCTCGCCTTTCCTGTTGAGAGTGCCACCTCTTGAGATGCGTCAGGAACGCCGGGAATTCTTTGCTTTGAAAGCAGTGAAAGGATCCCTCATCTCGAGCTACGAGGGGGAAACGGGGCTCCTCTGGATGTGGGCGGGACCATCGTGCTTCCTCTCGAGTGGAGACGGGTATGGCGGTGAACTTCTTGAGTTGCAGCAAGGGTGTGAAAGACCCTTTCGAAGTTCCAGAGGTTAGGTGTCATTAGTCTCCAGACGCCTCATCGGAAATAGGCCTCATCTCGCCTGGAAGGGAGAAATTCCTGGATTTTCTCGAGTTGCGGCAGGTGTTCTCGAGTTACGACGGGGACCTCAGGGACCCGCCCTGGTGGCCTCAGGAGAGGCCAGTCCCCATGCGAGTTGCTAGGGGGCCTCTCGGGATTCCTCTCCCGTCGATACCGGGGCCAAAAACCTTGTGTACAGTCAGGGCCGGAACCGAGGATTCCTCTCAGGGGCTGACATGGATCTTTGGGTACTTCTGGAGTCTCCCCAGGGGAGTCAGGCCTCGTCTCGAGTGGGGGCATGCACGTGCGCTTTCCTTCCAGGCTGTAGCAGCAATGTCACGCTTCCCGTCGCGTGGATCAAAGGATCTGTGATTTTCCATCGAGGCTTTCCCACAGGGCTGTCCCACGTGCCACCGTTGTGTGAGTCGATCCTCGGCGTGAAAGATGAGCCAGTGCAGGGCAAAGAGGTTCCTCTGGAATGGACTGAGACATCTGGGGGACTCTTGGAATGGTGGTACGACCATGGAGTTCCTCTCGCCTTTCCTGTTTAGAGTGCCACCTCTTGAGATGTGTCAGGAACGCCGGGAATTCTTTGCTTTGAAAGCAGTGAAAGGATCCCTCATCTCGAGCTACGAGGGGGAAACGGGGCTCCTCTGGATGTGGGCGGGACCATCGTGCTTCCTCTCGAGTGGAGACGGGTATGGCGGTGAACTTCTTGAGTTGCAGCAAGGGTGTGAAAGACCCTTTCGAAGTTCCAGAGGTTAGGTGTCATTAGTCTCCAGACGCCTCATCGGAAATAGGCCTCATCTCGCCTGGAAGGGAGAACTTCCTGGATTTTCTCGAGTTGTGGCAGGTGTTCTCGAGTTACGACGGGGACCTCAGGAACCCGCCCTGGTGGCCTCAGGAGAGGCCAGTCCCCATGCGAGTTGCTGGGAGGCCTCTCGGGATTCCTCTCCCGTCGATACCGGGGCCAAAAACCTTGTGTGGAGTCAGGGCCGGAACCGAGAATTCCTCTCAAGGGCTGACATGGATCTTTGGGTACTTCTGGAGTCTCCCCAGGGGAGTCAGGCCTCGTCTCGAGTGGGGGCATGCACGTGCGCTTTCCTTCCAGGCTGTAGCAGCAATGTCACGCTTCCCGTGGCGTGGATCAAAGGATCTGTGGTTTTCCCTCGAGGCTTTCCCTCGAGGCTTTCCCACAGGGCTGTCCCACGTGCCACCGTGGTGTGAGTCGATCCTCGGCGTGAAAGATGAGCCAGTGCAGGGCAAAGAGGTTCCTCTGGAATGGACTGAGACATCTCGGGGACTCTTGGAATGGTGGTACGACCATGGAGTTCCTCTCGCCTTTCCTGTTGAGAGTGCCTCCTCTTGAGATGTGACGGGAACGCTGGGAATTCTTTGCGTTGAAAGCAGGGAAAGGATCCCTCATCTCGAGCTTCGAGCGGGAAACGGGGCTCCTCTCGATGTGGGCGGGACCATCGTGCTTCCTCTCGAGTGGAGACGGGTATGGCGGTGAACTTCTTGAGTTGCAGCAAGGGTGTGAAAGACCCTTTCGAAGTTCGAGAGGTTAGGTGTCATTCGTCTCCAGACGCCTCATCGGAAATAGGCTTCATCTCGCCTGGAAGGGAGAACTTCCTGGATTTTCTCGAGTTGCGGCAGGTGTTCTCGAGTTACGACGGGGACCTCAGGGACCCGCCCTGGTGGCCTCAGGGGAGGCCAGTACCCATGCGAGTTGCTAGGGGGCCTCTCGGGATTAATCTCCCGTCGATACCGGGGCCAAAAACCTTGTGTGGAGTTAGGGCCGGAACCGAGGATTCCTCTCAGGGGCTGACATGGATCTTTGGGTACTTCTGGAGTCTCCCCAGGGGAGTCAGGCCTCGGCTCGTGTGGGGGCATGCACGTGCGCTTTCCTTCCAGGCTGTAGCAGCAATGTCACGCATCCCGTCGCGTGGAGTAATGGATCTGTGGTTTTCCCTCGAGGCTTTCCCACAGGGCTGTCCCACGTGCCACCGTGGTGTGAGTCGATCCTCGGCGTGAAAGATGAGCCAGTGCAGGGCAAAGAGGTTCCTCTGGAATGGACTGAGACATCTGGGGGACTCTTGGAATGGTGGTACGACCATGGAGTTCCGCTCGCCTTTCCTGTTGAGAGTGCCTCCTCTTGAGATGCGACGGGAACGCCGGGAATTCTTTCCCGTTGAAAGCAGGGAAAGGATCCCTCATCTCGAGCTACGAGGGGGAAACGGGGCTCCTCTGGATGTGGGCGGGACCATCGTGCTTCCTCTTGAGTGGAGATGGGTATGGCGGTGAACTTCTTGAGTTGCAGCAAGGGTGTGAAAGACCCTTTCGAAGTTCCAGAGGTTAGGTGTCATTAGTCTCCAGACGCCTCATCGGAAATAGGCCTCATCTCGCCAGGAAGGGAGAACTTCCTGGATTTTCTCGAGTTGCGGCAGGTGTTCTCGAGTTACGACGGGGACCTCAGGGACCCGCCCTGGTGGCCTCAGGAGAGGCCAGTCCCCATGCGAGTTGCTGGGAGGCCTCTCGGGATTCCTCTCCCGTCGATACCGGGGCCAAAAACCTTGTGTGGAGTCAGGGCCGGAACCGAGAATTCCTCTCAAGGGCTGACATGGATCTTTGGGTACTTCTGGAGTCTCCCCAAGGGAGTCAGGCCTCGTCTCGAGTGGGGGCATGCACGTGCGCTTTCCTTCCAGGCTGTAGCAGCAATGTGACGCTTCCCGTCGCGTGGATCAAAGGATCTGTGGTTTTCCCTCGAGGCTTTCCCTCGAGGCTTTCCCACAGGGCTGCCCCACGTGCCACCGTGGTGTGAGTCGATCCTCGGCTTGAAAGATGAGCCAGTGCAGGGCAAAGAGGTTCCTCTGGAATGGACTGAGACATCTGGGGGACTTTTGGAATGGTGGTACGACCATGGAGATTCTCTCGCCTTTCCTGTTGAGAGTGCCTCCTCTTGAGATGCGACGGTAACGCCGGGAATACTTTCCCGTTGAAAGCAGGGAAAGGATCCCTCATCTCGAGCTACGAGGGGGAAACGGGGCTCCTCTGGATGTGGGCGGGACCATCGTGCATCCTCTCGAGTGGAGACGGGTATGGCGGTGAACTTCTTGAGTTGCAGCAAGGGTGTGAAAGACCCTTTCGAAGTTCCAGAGGTTAGGTGTCATTAGTCTCCAGACGCCTCATCGGAAATAGGCCTCATCTCGCCTGGAAGGGAGAACTTCCTGGATTTTGTCGAGTTGCGGCAGGTGTTCTCGAGTTACGACGGGGACCTCAGGGACCCGCCCTGGTGGCCTCAGGAGAGGCCAGTCCCCATGCGAGTTGCTAGGGGGCCTCTCGGGATTACTCTCCCGTCGATACCGGGGCCAAAAACCTTGTGTAGAGTCAGGGCCGGAACCGAGGATTCCTCTCAGGGGCTGACATGGATCTTTGGGTACTTCTGGAGTCTCCCCAGGGGAGTCAGGCCTCGTCTCGAGTGGGGGCATGCACGTGCGCTTTCCTTCCAGGCTGTAGCACCAATGTCACGCTTCCCGTCGCGTGGATCAAAGGATCTGTGATTTTCCATCGAGGCTTTCCCACAGGGCTGTCCCACGTGCCACCGTGGTGTGAGTCGATCCTCGGCGTGAAAGATGAGCCAGTGCAGGGCAAAGAGGTTCCTCTGGAATGGAGTGAGATATCTGGGGGACTCTTGGAATGGTGGGACGACCATGGAGTTCCTTTCGCCTTTCCTGTTGAGAGTGCCTCCTCTTGAGATGCGACGGGAACGCCGGGAATTCTTTCCCGTTGAAAGTAGGGAAAGGATCCCTCATCTCGAGCTATGAGGGGGAAACGGGGCTCCTCTGGATGTGGGCGGGACCATCGTGCTTCCTCTCGAGTGGAGACGGGTATGGCGGTGAACTTCCTGAGTTGCAGCAAGGGTGTGAATGAACCTTTCGAAGTTCCAGAGGTTCCGTGTCATTAGTCTCCAGTCGCCTCATCGGAAATAGGCCTCATCTCGCCTGGAAGGGAGAACTTCCTGGATTTTCTCGAGTTGCGGGAGGTGTTCTAGAGTTAAGACGGGGACCTCGGGGACCCGCCCTGGTGGCCTCAATAGAGGACAGTCCCCATGCGTGTTGCTAGGTGGCCTCTCGGGATTCCTCTCCCGTCGATACCGGGGCCAAAAAACTTGTGTGGAGTCAGGGCCGGAACCGAGGATTCCTCTCAGGGGCTGACATGGATCTTTGGGTACTTCTGGTGTCTCCCCAGCTGAGTCAGGCCTCGTCTCGAGTGGGGACATGCACGTGCGCTTTCCTTCGAGGCTGTAGCAGCAATGTCATGCTTCCCGTCGCGTGGATCAAAGGATCTGTGGTTTTCCCTCGAGGCTTTCCCTCGAGGCTTTCCCACAGGGCTGTCCCACGTGCCACCGTGTTGTGAGTCGATCCTAGGCGTGAAAGATGAGCCAGTGCAGGGCAAAGAGGTTCCTCTGGAATGGACTGAGACATCTGGGGGACTCTTGGCATGGTGGTACGACCATGGAGTTCCTCAAGCCTTTCCTGTTGAGAGTGCCTCCTCTTGAGATGCGACGAGAACGCCGGGAATTCTTTCCCGTTAAATGCAGGGAAAGGATCCCTCATCTCGAGCAACGAGGGGGAAACGGGGCTCCTCTGGATGTGGGCGGGACCGTCGTGCTTCCTCTCGAGTGGAGATGGGTATGGCGGTGAACTTCTTGAGTTGCAGCAAGGGTGTGAAAGACCCTTTCGAAGTTCCAGAGGTTAGGTGTCATTAGTCTCCAGACGCCTCATCGGAAATAGGCCTCATCTCGCCTGGAAGGGAGAACTTCCTGGATTTTTTTGAGTTGCGGCAGGTGTTCTCGATTACGACGGGAACCTCAGGACCCGCCCTGATGGCCTCAGGAGAGGCCAGGTCCATGCGAGTTGCTAGGTGGCCTCTCGGGATTCCTCTCCTGTCGGTACCGGGGCCAAAAACCTTGTGTGGAGTCAGGGCCGGAACCGAGGATTCCTCTCAGGGGTGACATGGATCTTTGGGTACTTCTGGAATCTCCCCAGGGGAGTCAGGCCTCGTCTCGAGCGGGGGCATGCACGTGCGCTTTCCTTCCAGGCTGTAGCAGGAATGTGACGCTTCCCGTCGCGTGGATCAAAGGATCTGTGGTTTTCCCTCGAGGCTTTCCCTCGAGGCTTTCCCACAGGGCTGTCCCACGTGCCACCGTGGTGTGAGTCGATCCTCGGCGTGAAAGATGAGCCAGTGCAGGGCAAAGAGGTTCCTCTGGAATGGACTGAGACATCTGGGGGACTCTTGGAATGGTGGTACGACCATGGAGTTCCTCTCGCCTTTCCTGTTGAGAGTGCCTCCTCTTGAGATGCGACGTGAATGCCGGGAATTCTTTCCCGTTGAAAGCAGGGAAAGGATCCCTCATCTCGAGCTACGAGGGGGAAACGGGGCTCCTCTGGATGTGGGCGGGACCATCGTGCTTCCTCTCGAGTGGAGACGGGTATGGCGGTGAACTTCTTGAGTTGCAGCAAGGGTGTGAAAGACCCTTTCGAAGTTCCAGAGGTTAGGTGTCATTAGTCTCCAGACGCCTCATCGGAAATAGACCTCATCTCGCCTGGAAGGGAGAACTTCCTGGATTTTCTCGAGTTGCGGCAGGTGTTCTCGAGTTACGACGGGGACCTCAGGGACCCGCCCTGGTGGCCTCAGGAGAGGCCATTCCCCATGCGAGTTGCTAGGGGGCCTCTCGGGATTCCTCTTCTGTCGATACCGGGGCCAAAAACCATGTGTGGAGTCAGGGCCGGATCCGAGGATTCTTCTCAGGGGCTGACATGGATCTTTGGGTACTTCTGGAGTCTCCCCAGGGGAGTCAGGCCTCGTCTCGAGTGGGGGCATGCACGTGCGCTTTCCTTACAGGCTGTAGCAGCAATGTCACGCTTCCCGTGGCGTGGATCAAAGGATCTGTGGTTTTCCCTCGAGGCTTTCCCACAGGGCTGTCCCACGTGCCACCGTGGTGTGAGTCGATCCTCGGCGTGAAAGATGAGCCAGTGCAGGGCAAAGAGGTTCCTCTGGAATGGACTGAGACATCTGGGGGACTCTTGGAATGGTGGTACGACCATGGAGTTCCTCTCGCCTTTTCTGTTGAGAATGCCTTGTCTTGAGATTCGACGGGAACGCTGGGAATTCTTTCCCGTTGAAAGCAGGGAAAGGATCCCTCATCTCGAGCTACGAGGGGGAAACGGGGCTCCTCTGGATGTGGGCGGGACCATCGTGCTTCCTCTAGAGTGGAGACGGGTATGGCGGTGAACTTCTTGAGTTGCAGCAAGGGTGTGAAAGACCCTTTCGAAGTTCCAGAGGTTAGGTGTCATTAGACTCCAGACGCCTCATCGGAAATAGGCCTCATCTCGCCTGGAAGGGAGAACTTCCTGGATTTTCTCGAGTTGCGGCAGGTGTTCTCGAGTTACGACGGGGACCTCAGGGACCCGCCCTGGTGGCCTCAGGAGAGGCCAGTCCCCATGCGAGTTGCTAGGGGGCCTCTCGGGATTCCTCTCCCGTCGATACCGGGGCCAAAAACCTTGTGTGGAGTCAGGGCCGGAACCGAGGATTCCTCTCAGGGGCTGACATGGATCTTTGGGTACTTCTGGAGTCTCCCCAGGGGAGTCAGGCCTCGTCTCGAGTGGGGGCATGCACGTGCGCTTTCCTTCCAGGCTGTAGCAGCAATGTGACGCTTCCCGTCGCGTGGATCAAAGGTTTTGTGGTTTTCCCTCGAGGCTTTCCCTCGAGGCTTTCCCACAGGGCTGTCCCACGTGCCACCGTGGTGTGAGTGGATCCTCGGCGTGAAAGATGAGCCAGTGCAGGGCAAAGAGGTTCCTCTGGAATGGACTGAGACATCTGGGGGACTCTTGGAATGGTGGTACGACCATGGAGTTCCTCTCGGCTTTTCTGTTGAGAGTGCCTCCTCTTGAGATGCGACGGGAACGCCGGGAATTCTTTCCCGTTGAAAGCAGGGAAAGGATCCCTCATCTCGAGCTCCGAGGGGGAAACGGGGCTCCTCTGGATGTGGGCGAGACCATCGTGCTTCCTCTCGAGTGGAGACGGGTATGGCGGTGAACTTGAGTTGCAGCAAGGGTGTGAAAGACCCTTTCGAAGTTCCAGAGGTTAGGTGTCATTAGTCTCCAGACGCCTCATCGGAAATAGGCCTCATCTTGCCTGGAAGGGAGAACTTCCTGGATTTTCTCGAGTTGCGGGAGGTGTTCTCGAGTTAAGACGGGGACATCAGGGACCCGTCCTGGTGGCCTCAGCAAAGGCCAGTCCCCATGCGAGTTGCTAGGGGGCCTCTCGGGATTCCTCTCCTGTCGATACCGGGGCCAAAAACCTTGTGTGGAGTCAGGGCCGGAACCGAGGATTCCTCTCAGGGGTGACATGGTTCTTTGGGTACTTCTGGAGACTCCCCAGGGGAGTCAGGCCTCGTCTCGAGTGGGGGCATGCACGTGCGCTTTCCTTCCAGGCTGTAGCAGCAATGTCACGCTTCCCGTCGCGTGGATCAAAGGATCTGTGGTTTTCCCTCGAGGCTTTCCCTCGAGGCTTTCCCACAGGACTGTCCCACGTGCCACCGTGGTGTGAGTCGATCCTCGGCGTGAAAGATGAGCCAGTGCAGGGCAAAGAGGTTCCTCTTGAATGGACTGAGACATCTGGGGGACTCTTGGAATGGTGGTACGATCATGGAGTTCCTCTCGCCTTTTCTGTTGAGAGTGCCTCCTCTTGAGATGCGACGGGAACGCTGGGAATTCTTTCCCGTTGAAAGCAGGGAAAGGATCCCTCATCTCGAGCTACGAGGGGGAAACGGGGCTCCTCTGGATGTAGGCGGGACCATCGTGCTTCCTCTAGAGTGGAGACGGGTATGGCGGTGAACTTCTTGAGTTGCAGCAAGGGTGTGAAAGACCCTTTCGAAGTTCCAGAGTTTAGGTGTCATTAGTCTCCAGACGCCTCATCGGAAATAGGCCTCATCTCGCCTGGAAGGGAGAACTTCCTGGATTTTCTCGAGTTGCGGGAGGTGTTCTAGAGTTAAGACGGGGACCTCAGGGACCCACCCTGGTGGCCTCAATAGAGAACAGTCCCCATGCGTCTTGCTAGGTGGCCTCTCGTGATTCTTCTCCCGTCGATACCGGGGCCAAAAAACTTGTGTGGAGTCAGGGCCGGAACCGAGGATTCCTCTCAAGGGCTGACATGGATCTTTGGGTACTTCTGGAGTCTCCCCAGCTGAGTCAGGCCTCGTCTCGAGTGGGGACATGCACGTGCGCTTTCCTTCGAGGCTGTAGCAGCAATGTCACGCTTCCCGTGGCGTGGATCAAAGGATCTGTGGTTTTCCCTCGAGGCTTTCCCTCGAGGCTTTCCCACAGGGCTGTCCCACGTGCCACCGTGGTGTGAGTCGATCCTCGGCGTGAAAGATGAGCCAGTGCAGGGCAAAGAGTTTCGTCTGGAATGGACTGAGACATCTGGGGGACTCTTGGAATGGTGGTACGACCATGGAGTTCCTCTCGCCTTTCCTGTTGAGAGTGCCTCCTCTTGAGATGTGACGGGAACGCCGGGAATTCTTTCCCGTTGAAAGCAGGGAAAGGATCCCTCATCTCGAGCTACGAGGGGGAAACGGGGCTCCTCTGGATGTGGGCGGGACCGTCGTGCTTCCTCTCGAGTGGAGACGGGTATGGCGGTGAACTTCTTGAGTTGCAGCAAGGGTGTGAAAGACCCTTTCGAAGTTCCAGAGGTTAGGTGTCATTAGTCTCCAGACGCCTCATCAGAAATAGGCCTCATCTGGCCTGTAAGAGAGAACTTCCTGGATTTTCTTGAGTTGCGGCAGGTGTTCTCGAGTTACGACGGGGACCTCAGGGACCCGCCCTGATGGCCTCAGGAGAGGCCAGGTCCATGCGAGTTGCTAGGTGGCCTCTCGGGATTCCTCTCCTGTCGATTCCGGGGCCAAAAATCTTGTGTGGAGTCAGGGCCGGAACCGAGGATTCCTCTCAGGGGTGACATGGATCTTTGGGTACTTCTGGAGTCTCCCCAGGGGAGTCAGGCCTCGTCTCGAGCGGGGGCATGCACGTGCGCTTTCCTTCCAGGCTGTAGCAGCAATGTGACGCTTCCCGTCGCGTGGATCAAAGGATCTCTGGTTTTCCCTCGAGGCATTCCCTCGAGGCTTTCCCACAGGGCTGTCCCACGTACCACCGTGGTGTGAGTCGATCCTCGGCGTGAAAGATGAGCCAGTGCAGGGCAAAGAGGTTCCTCTGGAATGGACTGAGATATCTGGGGGACTCTTGGAATGATGATACGACCATGGAGTTCCTCTCGCCTTTCCTGTTGAGAGTGCCTCCTCTTGAGATGCGACGGGAACGCCGGGAATTCTTTCCCGTTGAAAGCAGGGAAAGGATCCCTCATCTCGAGCTCCGAGGGGGAAACGGGGCTCCTCTGGATGTGGGCGAGACCATCGTGCTTCCTCTCGAGTGGAGACGGTTATGGCGGTGAACTTCTTGAGTTGCAGCAAGGGTGTCAAAGACCCTTTCGAAGTTCCAGAGGTTAGGTGTCATTAGTCTCCAGACGCCTCATCGGAAATAGGCCTCATCTTGCCTGGAAGGGAGAACTTCCTGGATTTTCTCGAGTTGCGGGAGGTGTTCTCGAGTTAAGACGGGGACCTCAGGGACCCGTCCTGGTGGCCTCAGCAAAGGCCAGTCCCCATGCGAGTTGCTAGGGGGCCTCTCGGGATTCCTCTCCTGTCGATACCGGGGCCAAAAACCTTGTGTGGAGTCAGGGCCGGAACCGAGGATTCCTCTCAGGGGTGACATGGTTCTTTGGGTACTTCTGGAGACTCCCCAGGGGAGTCAGGCCTCGTCTCGAGTGGGGGCATGCACGTGCGCTTTCCTTCCAGGCTGTAGCAGCAATGTCACGCTTCCCGTCGCGTGGATCAAAGGATCTGTGGTTTTCCCTCGAGGCTTTCCCTCGAGGCTTTCCCACAGGACTGTCCCACGTGCCACAGTGGTGTGAGTCGATCCTCGGCGTGAAAGATGAGCCAGTGCAGGGCAAAGAGGTTCCTCTTGAATGGACTGAGACATCTGGGGGACTCTTGGAATGGTGGTACGATCATGGAGTTCCTCTCGCCTTTTCTGTTGAGAGTGCCTCCTCTTGAGATGCGACGGGAACGCCGGGAATTCTTTCCCGTTGAAAGCAGGGAAAGGATCCCTCATCTCGAGCTACGAGGGGGAAACGGGGCTCCTCTGGATGTGGGCGGGACCATCGTGCTTCCTCTAGAGTGGAGACGGGTATGGCGGTGAACTTCTTGAGTTGCAGCAAGGATGTGAAAGACCCTTTCGAAGTTCCAGAGGTTAGGTGTCATTAGTCTCCAGACGCCTCATCGGAAATAGGCCTCATCTCGCCTGGAAGGGAGAACTTCCTGGATTTTCTCGAGTTGCGGGAGGTGTTCTAGAGTTAAGACGGGGACCTCAGGGACCCGCCCTGGTGGCCTCAATAGAGAACAGTCCCCATGCGTCTTGCTAGGTGGCCTCTCGTGATTCTTCTCCCGTCGATACCGGGGCCAAAAAACTTGTGTGGAGTCAGGGCCGGAACCGAGGATTCCTCTCAGGGGCTGACATGGATCTTTGGGTACTTCTGGAGTCTCCCCAGCTGAGTCAGGCCTCGTCTCGAGTGGGGACATGCACGTGCGCTTTCCTTAGAGGCTGTAGCAACAATGTCACGCTTCCCGTGGCGTGGATCAAAGGATCTGTGGTTTTCCCTCGAGGCTTTCCCTCGAGGCTTTCCCACAGGGCTGTCCCACGTGCCACCGTGGTGTGAGTCGATCCTCGGCGTGAAAGATGAGCCAGTGCAAGGCAAAGAGGTTCGTCTGGAATGGACTGAGACATCTGGGGGACTCTTGGAATGGTGGTACGACCATGGAGTTCCTCTCGCCTTTCCTGTTGAGAGTGCCTCCTCTTGAGATGTGACGGGAACGCCGGGAATTCTTTCCCGTTGAATGCAGGGAAAGGATCACTCATCTCGAGCTACGAGGGGGAAACGGGGCTCCTCTGGATGTGGGCGGGACCATCGTGCTTCCTCTAGAGTGGAGACGGGTATGGCGGTGAACTTCTTGAGTTGCAGCAAGGGTGTGAAAGACCCTTTCGAAGTTCCAGAGGTTAGGTGTCATTAGTCTCCAGACGCCTCATCGGAAATAGGCCTCATCTCGCCTGGAAGGGAGAACTTCCTGGATTTTCTCGAGTTGCGGGAGGTGTTCTAGAGTTAAGACGGGGACCTCAGGGACCCGTCCTGGTGGCCTCAATAGAGAACAGCCCCCATGCGTCTTGCTAGGTGGCCTCTCGTGATTCTTCTCCCGTCGATACCGGGGCCAAAAAACTTGTGTGGAGTCAGGGCCGGAACCGAGGATTCCTCTCAGGGGCTGACATGGATCTTTGGGTACTTCTGGAGTCTCCCCAGGGGAGTCAGGCCTCGTCTCGAGTGGGGGCATGCACGTGCGCTTTCCTTCCAGGCTGTAGCAGCAATGTCATTCTTCCCGTCGCATTTATGAAAGGATCTGTGGCTTTCCCTCGAGGCTTTCCCTCGAGGCTTTCCCACAGGGCTGTCCCACGTGGCACCGTGGTGTGAGTCGATCCTCGGCGTGAAAGATGAGCCAGTGCAGGTCAAAGAGGTTCCTCTGGAATGGACTGAGACATCTAGGGGACTCTAGGAATGGTGGTACGACCATGGAATTCCTCTCGACTTTCCTGTTGAGATTGCCTCCTCTTGAGATGCGACGGGAATGCTGGGAATTTTTTCCCGTTGAAAGCAGGGAAACGATCCCTCATCTCGAGCTCCGAGGGGGAAACGGGGCTCCTCTGGATGTCGGCGGGACCATCGTGCTTCCTCTCGAGTGGAGACTGGTATGGCGGTGAACTTCTTGAGTTGCAGCAAGGGTGTGAAAGACCCTTTCGAAGTTCCAGAGGTTAGGTGTCATTAGTCTCCAGACGCCTCATCGGAAATAGGCCTCATCTCGCCTGGAAGGGAGAACTTCCTGGATTTTCTCGAGTTGCGGCAGGTGTTCTCGAGTTACGACGGGGACCTCAGGGACCCGCCCTGGTTGCCTCAGGAGAGGCCAGTCCCCATGCGAGTTGCTGGGAGGCCTCTCGGGATTCCTCTCCCGTCGATACTGGGGCCAAAAACCTTGTGTGGAGTCAGGGCCGGAACCGAGAATTCCTCTCAATGGCTGACATGGATCTTTGGGTACTTCAGGAGTCTCCCCAGGGGAGTCAGGCCTCGTCTCGAGTGGGGGCATGCACGTGCGCTTTCCTTCCAGGCTGTAGCAGCAATGTCACGCTTCCCGTCGCGTTGATCAAAGGATCTGTGGTTTTCCCTCGAGGCGTTCCCTCGAGGCTTTCCCACAGGGCTGTCCCACGTGCCACCGTGGTGTGAGTCGATCCTCGGCGTGAAAGATGAGCCAGTGCAGGGCAAAGAGGTTCCTCTGGAATGGACTGAGACATCTGGGGGACTCTTGGAATGGTGGTACGACCATGGAGTTCCGCTCGCCTTTCCTGTTGAGAGTGCCACCTCTTGAGATGCGACGGGAACGCCGGGAAATCTTTCCCTTTGAAAGCAGGGAAAGGATCCCTCATCTCGAGCTATGAGGGGGAAACGGGGCTCCTCTGGATGTGGGCGGGACCAACGTGCTTCCTCTCGAGTGGAGACGGGTATGGCGGTGAACTTCTTGAGTTGCAGCAAGGTTGTGAAAGACCCTTTCGAAGTTCCAGAGATTAGGTGTCATTAGTCTCCAGACGCCTCATCGGAAATAGGCCTCATCTCGCCTGGAAGGGAGAACTTCCTGGATTTTCTCGAGTTGTGGCAGGTGTTCTCGAGTTACGACGGGGACCTCAGGAACCCGCCCTGGTGGCCTCAGGAGAGGCCAGTCCCCATGCGAGTTGCTGGGAGGCCTCTCGGGATTCCTCTCCCGTCGATACCGGGGCCAAAAACCTTGTGTGGAGTCAGGGCCGGAACCGAGAATTCCTCTCAAGGGCTGACATGGATCTTTGGGTACTTCTGGAGTCTCCCCAGGGGAGTCAGGCCTCGTCTCGAGTGGGGGCATGCACGTGCGCTTTCCTTCCAGGCTGTAGCAGCAATGTCACGCTTCCCGTGGCGTGGATCAAAGGATCTGTGGTTTTCCCTCGAGGCTTTCCCTCGAGGCTTTCCCACAGGGCTGTCCCACGTGCCACCGTGGTGTGAGTCGATCCTCGGCGTGAAAGATGAGCCAGTGCAGGGCAAAGAGGTTCCTCTGGAATGGACTGAGACATCTCGGGGACTCTTGGAATGGTGGTACGACCATGGAGTTCCTCTCGCCTTTCCTGTTGAGAGTGCCTCCTCTTGAGATGTGACGGGAACGCTGGGAATTCTTTGCGTTGAAAGCAGGGAAAGGATCCCTCATCTCGAGCTTCGAGGGGGAAACGGGGCTCCTCTCGATGTGGGCGGGACCATCGTGCTTCCTCTCGAGTGGAGACGGGTATGGCGGTGAACTTCTTGAGTTGCAGCAAGGGTGTGAAAGACCCTTTCGAAGTTCCAGAGGTTAGGTGTCATTAGTCTCCAGACGCCTCATCGGAAATAGGCCTCATCTCGCCTGGATGGGAGAACTTCCTGGATTTTCTGGAGTTGCGGCAGGTGTTCTCGAGTTACGACGGGGACCTCAGGGACCCGCCCTGGTGGCCTCAGGAGAGGCCAGTCCCCATGCGAGTTGCTAGGGGGCCTTTCGGGATTCCTCTCCCGTCGATACCGGGGCCAAAAACCTTGTGTAGAGTCAGGGCCGGAACCGAGGATTCCTCTCAGGGGCTGACATGGATCTTTGGGTACTTCTGGAGTCTCCCCAGGGGAGTCAGGCCTCGTCTCGAGTGGGGGCATGCACGTGCGCTTTCCTTCCAGGCTGTAGCAGCAATGTCACGCTTCCCGTCGCGTGGATCAAAGGATCTGTGATTTTCCATCGAGGCTTTCCCACAGGGCTGTCCCACGTGCCACCGTGGTGTGAGTCGATCCTCGGCGTGAAAGATGAGCCAGTGCAGGGCAAAGAGGTTCCTCTGGAATGGACTGAGACATCTGGGGGACTCTTGGAATGGTGGTACGACCATGGAGTTCCGCTCGCCTTTCCTGTTGAGAGTGCCTCCTCTTGAGATGCGACGGGAACGCCGGGAATTCTTTCCCGCTGAAAGCAGGGAAAGGATCCCTCATCTCGAGCTCCGAGGGGGAAACGGGGCTCCTCTGGATGTGGGCGGGACCATCGTGCTTCCTCTCGAGTGGTGACGGGTATGGCGGTGAACTTCTTGATTTGCAGCAAGGGTGTGAAAGACCCTTTCGAAGTTCCAGAGGTTAGGTGTCATTAGTCTCCAGACGCCTCATCGGAAATAGGCCTCATCTCGCCTGGAAGGGAGAACTTCCTGGATTTTCTCGAGTTGCGGCAGGTGTTCTCGAGTTACGACGGGGACCTCAGGGACCCGCCCTGGTGGCCTCAGGAGAGGCCAGTCCCCATGCGAGTTGCTGGGAGGCCTCTCGGGATTCCTCTCCCGTCGATACCGGGGCCAAAAACCTTGTGTGGAGTCAGGGCCGGAACCGAGAATTGCTCTCAAGGGCTGACATGGATCTTTGGGTACTTCTGGAGTCTCCCCAGGGGAGTCAGGCCTCGTCTCGAGTGGGGGCATGCACGTGCGATTTCCTTCCAGGCTTTAGCAGCAATGTCACGCTTCCCGTCGCGTGGATCAAAGGATCTGTGGTTTTCCCTCGAGGCTTTCCCTCGAGGCTTTCCCACAGGGCTGCCCCACGTGCCACCGTGGTGTGAGTCGATCCTCGTCGTGAAAGATGAGCCAGTGCAGGGCAAAGAGTTTCCTCTGGAATGGACTGAGACATCTGGGGGACTCTTGGAATGGTGGTACGACCATGGAGTTTCTCTCGCCTTTCCTGTTGAGAGTGCCTCCTCTTGAGATGCGACGGGAACGCCGGGAATTCTTTCCCGTTGAAAGCAGGGAAAGGATCCCTCATCTCGAGCTACGAGGGGGAAACGGGGCTCCTCTGGATGTGGGCGGGACCATCGTGCATCCTCTCGAGTGGAGACGGGTATGGCGGTGAACTTCTTGAGTTGCAGCAAGGGTGTGAAAGACCCATTCGAAGTTCCAGAGGTTAGGTGTCATTAGTCTCCAGACGCCTCATCGGAAATAGGCCTCATCTCGCCTGGAAGGGAGAACTTCCTGGATTTTCTGGAGTTGCGGCAGGTGTTCTCGAGTTACGACGGGGACCTCAGGGACCCGCCCTGGTGGCCTCAGGAGAGGCCAGTCCCCATGCGAGTTGCTAGGGGGCCTCTCGGAATTACTCTCCCGTCGATACCGGGGCCAAAAACCTTGTGTAGAGTCAGGGCCGGAACCGAGGATTCCTCTCAGGGGCTGACATGGATCTTTGGGTACTTCTGGAATCTCCCCAGGGGAGTCAGGCCTCGTCTCGTGTGGGGGCATGCACGTGCGCTTTCCTTCCAGGCTGTAGCAGCAATGTCACGCTTCCCGTCGCGTGGATCAAAGGATCTGTGATTTTCCATCGAGGCTTTCCCACAGGGCTGTCCCACGTGCCACCGTGGTGTGAGTCGATCCTCGGCGTGAAAGATGAGCCAGTGCAGGGCAAAGAGGTTCCTTTGGAATGGACTGAGACATCTGGGGGACTCTTGGAATGGTCGTACGACCATGGAGTTCCTCTCGCCTTTCCTGTGGAGAGTGCCACCTCTTGAGATGCGTCAGGAACGCCGGGAATTCTTTGCTTTGAAAGCAGTGAAAGGATCCCTCATCTCGAGCTACGAGGGGGAAACGGGGCTCCTCTGGATGTGGGCGGGACCATCGTGCTTCCTCTCGAGTGGAGACGGGTATGGCGGTGAACTTCTTGAGTTGCAGCAAGGGTGTGAAAGACCCTTTCGAAGTTCCAGAGGTTAGGTGTCATTAGTCTCCAGACGCCTCATCGGAAATAGGCCTCATCTCGCCTGGAAGGGAGAAATTCCTGGATTTTCTCGAGTTGCGGCAGGTGTTCTCGAGTTACGACGGGGACCTCAGGGACCCGCCCTGGTGGCCTCAGGAGAGGCCAGTCCCCATGCGAGTTGCTAGGGGGCCTCTCGGGATTCCTCTCCCGTCGATACCGGGGCCAAAAAACTTGTGTGGAGTCAGGGCCGGAACCGAGGATTCCTCTCAGGGGCTGACATGGATCTTTGGGTACTTCTGGAGTCTCCCCAGGGGAGTCAGGCCTCGTCTCGAGTGGGGACATGCACGTGCGCTTTCCTTAGAGGCTGTAGCAACAATGTCACGCTTCCCGTGGCGTGGATCAAAGGATCTGTGGTTTTCCCTCGAGGCTTTCCCTCGAGGCTTTCCCACAGGGCTGTCCCACGTACCACCGTGGTGTGAGTCGATCCTCGGCGTGAAAGATGAGCCAGTGCAGGGCAAAGAGGTTCCTCTGGAATGGACTGAGACATCTGGGGGACTCTTGGAATGGTGGTACGACCATGGAGTTCCTCTCGCCTTTCCTGTTTAGAGTGCCACCTCTTGAGATGTGTCAGGAACGCCGGGAATTCTTTGCTTTGAAAGCAGTGAAAGGATCCCTCATCTCGAGCTACGAGGGGGAAACGGGGCTCCTCTGGATGTGGGCGGGACCATCGTGCTTCCTCTCGAGTGGAGACGGGTATGGCGGTGAACTTCTTGAGTTGCAGCAAGGGTGTGAAAAACCCTTTCGAAGTTCCAGAGGTTAGGTGTCATTAGTCTCCAGACGCCTCATCGGAAATAGGCCTCATCTCGCCTGGAAGGGAGAACTTCCTGGATTTTCTCGAGTTGTGGCAGGTGTTCTCGAGTTACGACGGGGACCTCAGGAACCCGCCCTGGTGGCCTCAGGAGAGGCCAGTCCCCATGCGAGTTGCTGGGAGGCCTCTCGGGATTCCTCTCCCGTCGATACCGGGGCCAAAAACCTTGTGTGGAGTCAGGGCCGGAACCGAGAATTCCTCTCAAGGGCTGACATGGATCTTTGGGTACTTCTGGAGTCTCCCCAGGGGAGTCAGGCCTCGTCTCGAGTGGGGGCATGCACGTGCGCTTTCCTTCCAGGCTGTAGCAGCAATGTCACGCTTCCCGTGGCGTGGATCAAAGGATCTGTGGTTTTCCCTCGAGGCTTTCCCTCGAGGCTTTCCCACAGGGCTGTCCCACGTGCCACCATGGTGTGAGTCGATCCTCGGCGTGAAAGATGAGCCAGTGCAGGGCAAAGAGGTTCCTCTGGAATGGACTGAGACATCTCGGGGACTCTTGGAATGGTGGTACGACCATGGAGTTCCTCTCGCCTTTCCTGTTGAGAGTGCCTCCTCTTGAGATGTGACGGGAACGCTGGGAATTCTTTGCGTTGAAAGCAGGGAAAGGATCCCTCATCTCGAGCTTCGAGCGGGAAACGGGGCTCCTCTCGATGTGGGCGGGACCATCGTGCTTCCTCTCGAGTGGAGACGGGTATGGCGGTGAACTTCTTGAGTTGCAGCAAGGGTGTGAAAGACCCTTTCGAAGTTCGAGAGGTTAGGTGTCATTCGTCTCCAGACGCCTCATCGGAAATAGGCTTCATCTCGCCTGGAAGGGAGAACTTCCTGGATTTTCTCGAGTTGCGGCAGGTGTTCTCGAGTTACGACGGGGACCTCAGGGACCCGCCCTGGTGGCCTCAGGGGAGGCCAGTACCCATGCGAGTTGCTAGGGGGCCTCTCGGGATTAATCTCCCGTCGATACCGGGGCCAAAAACCTTGTGTGGAGTTAGGGCCGGAACCGACGATTCCTCTCAGGGGCTGACATGGATCTTTGGGTACTTCTGGAGTCTCCCCAGGGGAGTCAGGCCTCGGCTCGTGTGGGGGCATGCACGTGCGCTTTCCTTCCAGGCTGTAGCAGCAATGTCACGCATCCCGTCGCGTGGAGTAATGGATCTGTGGTTTTCCCTCGAGGCTTTCCCACAGGGCTGTCCCACGTGCCACCGTGGTGTGAGTCGATCCTCGGCGTGAAAGATGAGCCAGTGCAGGGCAAAGAGGTTCCTCTGGAATGGACTGAGACATCTGGGGGACTCTTGGAATGGTGGTACGACCATGGAGTTCCGCTCGCCTTTCCTGTTGAGAGTGCCTCCTCTTGAGATGCGACGGGAACGCCGGGAATTCTTTCCCGTTGAAAGCAGGGAAAGGATCCCTCATCTCGAGCTACGAGGGGGAAACGGGGCTCCTCTGGATGTGGGCGGGACCATCGTGCTTCCTCTTGAGTGGAGATGGGTATGGCGGTGAACTTCTTGAGTTGCAGCAAGGGTGTGAAAGACCCTTTCGAAGTTCCAGAGGTTAGGTGTCATTAGTCTCCAGACGCCTCATCGGAAATAGGCCTCATCTCGCCAGGAAGGGAGAACTTCCTGGATTTTCTCGAGTTGCGGCAGGTGTTCTCGAGTTACGACGGGGACCTCAGGGACCCGCCCTGGTGGCCTCAGGAGAGGCCAGTCCCCATGCGAGTTGCTGGGAGGCCTCTCGGGATTCCTCTCCCGTCGATACCGGGGCCAAAAACCTTGTGTGGAGTCAGGGCCGGAACCGAGAATTCCTCTCAAGGGCTGACATGGATCTTTGGGTACTTCTGGAGTCTCCCCAGGGGAGTCAGGCCTCGTCTCGAGTGGGGGCATGCACGTGCGCTTTCCTTCCAGGCTGTAGCAGCAATGTGACGCTTCCCGTCGCGTGGATCAAAGGATCTGTGGTTTTCCCTCGAGGCTTTCCCTCGAGGCTTTCCCACAGGGCTGCCCCACGTGCCACCGTGGTGTGAGTCGATCCTCGGCGTGAAAGATGAGCCAGTGCAGGGCAAAGAGGTTCCTCTGGAATGGACTGAGACATCTGGGGGACTTTTGGAATGGTGGTACGACCATGGAGTTTCTCTCGCCTTTCCTGTTGAGAGTGCCTCCTCTTGAGATGCGACGGGAACGCCGGGAATTCTTTCCCGTTGAAAGCAGGGAAAGGATCCCTCATCTCGAGCTACGAGGGGGAAACGGGGCTCCTCTGGATGTGGGCGGGACCATCGTGCATCCTCTCGAGTGGAGACGGGTATGGCGGTGAACTTCTTGAGTTGCAGCAAGGGTGTGAAAGACCCTTTCGAAGTTCCAGAGGTTAGGTGTCATTAGTCTCCAGACGCCTCATCGGAAATAGGCCTCATCTCGCCTGGAAGGGAGAACTTCCTGGATTTTCTCGAGTTGCGGCAGGTGTTCTCGAGTTACGACGGGGACCTCAGGGACCCGCCCTGGTGGCCTCAGGAGAGGCCAGTCCCCATGCGAGTTGCTAGGGGGCCTCTCGGGATTACTCTCCCGTCGATACCGGGGCCAAAAACCTTGTGTAGAGTCAGGGCCGGAACCGAGGATTCCTCTCAGGGGCTGACATGGATCTTTGGGTACTTCTGGAGTCTCCCCAGGGGAGTCAGGCCTCGTCTCGAGTGGGGGCATGCACGTGCGCTTTCCTTCCAGGCTGTAGCACCAATGTCACGCTTCCCGTCGCGTGGATCAAAGGATCTGTGATTTTCCATCGAGGCTTTCCCACAGGGCTGTCCCACGTGCCACCGTGGTGTGAGTCGATCCTCGGCGTGAAAGATGAGCCAGTGCAGGGCAAAGAGGTTCCTCTGGAATGGAGTGAGATATCTGGGGGACTCTTGGAATGGTGGGACGACCATGGAGTTCCTTTCGCCTTTCCTGTTGAGAGTGCCTCCTCTTGAGATGCGACGGGAACGCCGGGAATTCTTTCCCGTTGAAAGTAGGGAAAGGATCCCTCATCTCGAGCTATGAGGGGGAAACGGGGCTCCTCTGGATGTGGGCGGGACCATCGTGCTTCCTCTCGAGTGGAGACGGGTATGGCGGTGAACTTCTTGAGTTGCAGCAAGGGTGTGAATGAACCTTTCGAAGTTCCAGAGGTTCCGTGTCATTAGTCTCCAGTCGCCTCATCGGAAATAGGCCTCATCTCGCCTGGAAGGGAGAACTTCCTGGATTTTCTCGAGTTGCGGGAGGTGTTCTAGAGTTAAGACGGGGACCTCGGGGACCCGCCCTGGTGGCCTCAATAGAGGACAGTCCCCATGCGTGTTGCTAGGTGGCCTCTCGGGATTCCTCTCCCGTCGATACCGGGGCCAAAAAACTTGTGTGGAGTCAGGGCCGGAACCGAGGATTCCTCTCAGGGGCTGACATGGATCTTTGGGTACTTCTGGTGTCTCCCCAGCTGAGTCAGGCCTCGTCTCGAGTGGGGACATGCACGTGCGCTTTCCTTCGAGGCTGTAGCAGCAATGTCACGCTTCCCGTCGCGTGGATCAAAGGATCTGTGGTTTTCCCTCGAGGCTTTCCCTCGAGGCTTTCCCACAGGGCTGTCCCACGTGCCACCGTGTTGTGAGTCGATCCTAGGCGTGAAAGATGAGCCAGTGCAGGGCAAAGAGGTTCCTCTGGAATGGACTGAGACATCTGGGGGACTCTTGGCATGGTGGTACGACCATGGAGTTCCTCAAGCCTTTCCTGTTGAGAGTGCCTCCTCTTGAGATGCGACGAGAACGCCGGGAATTCTTTCCCGTTAAATGCAGGGAAAGGATCCCTCATCTCGAGCAACGAGGGGGAAACGGGGCTCCTCTGGATGTGGGCGGGACCGTCGTGCTTCCTCTCGAGTGGAGATGGGTATGGCGGTGAACTTCTTGAGTTGCAGCAAGGGTGTGAAAGACCCTTTCGAAGTTCCAGAGGTTAGGTGTCATTAGTCTCCAGACGCCTCATCGGAAATAGGCCTCATCTCGCCTGGAAGGGAGAACTTCCTGGATTTTTTTGAGTTGCGGCAGGTGTTCTCGATTACGACGGGAACCTCAGGACCCGCCCTGATGGCCTCAGGAGAGGCCAGGTCCATGCGAGTTGCTAGG
Organism: Capricornis sumatraensis; assembly: GCF_032405125.1. Classification (NCBI taxonomy): domain Eukaryota; kingdom Metazoa; phylum Chordata; class Mammalia; order Artiodactyla; family Bovidae; genus Capricornis; species Capricornis sumatraensis. The sequence continues at coordinate 8,549,515 of NW_027184612.1, forward strand.
TGGCCTCTCGGGATTCCTCTCCTGTCGGTACCGGGGCCAAAAACCTTGTGTGGAGTCAGGGCCGGAACCGAGGATTCCTCTCAGGGGTGACATGGATCTTTGGGTACTTCTGGAGTCTCCCCAGGGGAGTCAGGCCTCGTCTCGAGCGGGGGCATGCACGTGCGCTTTCCTTCCAGGCTGTAGCAGGAATGTGACGCTTCCCGTCGCGTGGATCAAAGGATCTGTGGTTTTCCCTCGAGGCTTTCCCTCGAGGCTTTCCCACAGGGCTGTCCCACGTGCCACCGTGGTGTGAGTCGATCCTCGGCGTGAAAGATGAGCCAGTGCAGGGCAAAGAGGTTCCTCTGGAATGGACTGAGACATCTGGGGGACTCTTGGAATGGTGGTACGACCATGGAGTTCCTCTCGCCTTTCCTGTTGAGAGTGCCTCCTCTTGAGATGCGACGTGAATGCCGGGAATTCTTTCCCGTTGAAAGCAGGGAAAGGATCCCTCATCTCGAGCTACGAGGGGGAAACGGGGCTCCTCTGGATGTGGGCGGGACCATCGTGCTTCCTCTCGAGTGGAGACGGGTATGGCGGTGAACTTCTTGAGTTGCAGCAAGGGTGTGAAAGACCCTTTCGAAGTTCCAGAGGTTAGGTGTCATTAGTCTCCAGACGCCTCATCGGAAATAGGCCTCATCTCGCCTGGAAGGGAGAACTTCCTGGATTTTCTCGAGTTGCGGCAGGTGTTCTCGAGTTACGACGGGGACCTCAGGGACCCGCCCTGGTGGCCTCAGGAGAGGCCATTCCCCATGCGAGTTGCTAGGGGGCCTCTCGGGATTCCTCTTCTGTCGATACCGGGGCCAAAAACCATGTGTGGAGTCAGGGCCGGACCCGAGGATTCTTCTCAGGGGCTGACATGGATCTTTGGGTACTTCTGGAGTCTCCCCAGGGGAGTCAGGCCTCGTCTCGAGTGGGGGCATGCACGTGCGCTTTCCTTACAGGCTGTAGCAGCAATGTCACGCTTCCCGTGGCGTGGATCAAAGGATCTGTGGTTTTCCCTCGAGGCTTTCCCACAGGGCTGTCCCACGTGCCACCGTGGTGTGAGTCGATCCTCGGCGTGAAAGATGAGCCAGTGCAGGGCAAAGAGGTTCCTCTGGAATGGACTGAGACATCTGGGGGACTCTTGGAATGGTGGTACGACCATGGAGTTCCTCTCGCCTTTTCTGTTGAGAATGCCTTGTCTTGAGATTCGACGGGAACGCTGGGAATTCTTTCCCGTTGAAAGCAGGGAAAGGATCCCTCATCTCGAGCTACGAGGGGGAAACGGGGCTCCTCTGGATGTGGGCGGGACCATCGTGCTTCCTCTAGAGTGGAGACGGGTATGGCGGTGAACTTCTTGAGTTGCAGCAAGGGTGTGAAAGACCCTTTCGAAGTTCCAGAGGTTAGGTGTCATTAGACTCCAGACGCCTCATCGGAAATAGGCCTCATCTCGCCTGGAAGGGAGAACTTCCTGGATTTTCTCGAGTTGCGGCAGGTGTTCTCGAGTTACGACGGGGACCTCAGGGACCCGCCCTGGTGGCCTCAGGAGAGGCCAGTCCCCATGCGAGTTGCTAGGGGGCCTCTCGGGATTCCTCTCCCGTCGATACCGGGGCCAAAAACCTTGTGTGGAGTCAGGGCCGGAACCGAGGATTCCTCTCAGGGGCTGACATGGATCTTTGGGTACTTCTGGAGTCTCCCCAGCTGAGTCAGGCCTCGTCTCGAGTGGGGACATGCACGTGCGCTTTCCTTCGAGGCTGTAGCAGCAATGTCACGCTTCCCGTGGCGTGGATCAAAGGATCTGTGGTTTTCCCTCGAGGCTTTCCCTCGAGGCTTTCCCACAGGGCTGTCCCACGTGCCACCGTGGTGTGAGTCGATCCTCGGCGTGAAAGATGAGCCAGTGCAGGGCAAAGAGGTTCGTCTGGAATGGACTGAGACATCTGGGGGACTCTTGGAATGGTGGTACGACCATGGAGTTCCTCTCGCCTTTCCTGTTGAGAGTGCCTCCTCTTGAGATGTGACGGGAACGCCGGGAATTCTTTCCCGTTGAATGCAGGGAAAGGATCCCTCATCTCGAGCTACGAGGGGGAAACGGGGCTCCTCTGGATGTGGGCGGGACCGTCGTGCTTCCTCTCGAGTGGAGACGGGTATGGCGGTGAACTTCTTGAGTTGCAGCAAGGGTGTGAAAGACCCTTTCGAAGTTCCAGAGGTTAGGTGTCATTAGTCTCCAGACGCCTCATCGGAAATAGGCCTCATCTGGCCTGTAAGGGAGAACTTCCTGGATTTTCTTGAGTTGCGGCAGGTGTTCTCGAGTTACGACGGGGACCTCAGGGACCCGCCCTGATGGCCTCAGGAGAGGCCAGGTCCATGCGAGTTGCTAGGTGGCCTCTCGGGATTCCTCTCCTGTCGATTCCGGGGCCAAAAATCTTGTGTGGAGTCAGGGCCGGAACCGAGGATTCCTCTCAGGGGTGACATGGATATTTGGGTACTTCTGGAGTCTCCCCAGGGGAGTCAGGCCTCGTCTCGAGCGGGGGCATGCACGTGAGCTTTCCTTCCAGGCTGTAGCAGCAATGTGACGCTTCCCGTCGCGTGGATCAAAGGATCTGTGGTTTTCCCTCGAGGCATTCCCTCGAGGCTTTCCCACAGGGCTGTCCCACGTACCACCGTGGTGTGAGTCGATCCTCGGCGTGAAAGATGAGCCAGTGCAGGGCAAAGAGGTTCCTCTGGAATGGACTGAGACATCTGGGGGACTCTTGGAATGGTGGTACGACCATGGAGTTCCGCTCGCCTTTCCTGTTGAGAGTGCCTCCTCTTGAGATGCGACGGGAACGCCGGGAATTCTTTCCCGTTGAAAGCAGGGAAAGGATCCCTCATCTCGAGCTAAGAGGGGGATACGGGGCTCTTCTGGATGTGCGAGGGATCATCGTGCTTCCTCTCGAGTGGAGATGGGTATGGCGGTGAACTTCTTGAGTTGCCGCAAGGGTGTGAAAGACCCTTTCGAATTTCCAGAGGTTAGGTGTCATTAGTGTCCAGACGCCTCATCGGAAATAGGCCTCATCTCGCCTGGAAGGGGGAACTTCCTGGAATTTCTCGAGTTGCGGCAGGTGTTCTCGAGTTACGACGGGGACCTCAGGGACCCGCCCTGGTGGCCTCAATAGAGAACAGTCCCCATGCGTCTTGCTAGGTGGCCTCTCGTGATTCTTCTCCTGTCGATACCGGGGCCAAAAACCTTGTGTGGAGTCAGGGCCGGAACCGAGGATTCCTCTCAGGGGCTGACATGGATCTTTGGGTACTTCTGGAGTCTCCCCAGCTGAGTCAGGCCTCGTCTCGAGTGGGGACATGCACGTGCGCTTTCCTTCGAGGCTGTAGCAGCAATGTCACGCTTCCCGTGGCGTGGATCAAAGGATCTGTGGTTTTCCCTCGAGGCTTTCCCTCGAGGCTTTCCCACAGGGCTGTCCCACGTGCCACCGTGGTGTGAGTCGATCCTCGGCGTGAAAGATGAGCCAGTGCAGGGCAAAGAGGTTCGTCTGGAATGGACTGAGACATCTGGGGGACTCTTGGAATGGTGGTACGACCATGGAGTTCCTCTCGCCTTTCCTGTTGAGAGTGCCTCCTCTTGAGATGTGACGGGAACGCCGGGAATTCTTTCCCGTTGAATGCAGGGAAAGGATCACTCATCTCGAGCTACGAGGGGGAAACGGGGATCCTCTGGATGTGGGCGGGACCATCGTGCTTCCTCTAGAGTGGAGACGGGTATGGCGGTGAACTTCTTGAGTTGCAGCAAGGGTGTGAAAGACCCTTTCGAAGTTCCAGAGGTTAGGTGTCATTAGTCTCCAGACGCCTCATCGGAAATAGGCCTCATCTCGCCTGGAAGGGAGAACTTCCTGGATTTTCTCGAGTTGCGGGAGGTGTTCTAGAGTTAAGACGGGGACCTCAGGGACCCGCCCTGGTGGCCTCAATAGAGAACAGTCCCCATGCGTCTAGCTAGGTGGCCTCTCGTGATTCTTCTCCCGTCGATACCGGGGCCAAAAAACTTGTGTGGAGTCAGGGCCGGAACCGAGGATTCCTCTCAGGGGCTGACATGGATCTTTGGGTACTTCTGGAGTCTCCGCAGGGGAGTCAGGCCTCGTCTCGAGTGGGGGCATGCACGTGCGCTTTCCTTCCAGGCTGTAGCAGCAATGTCATTCTTCCCGTCGCATTTATGAAAGGATCTGTGTCTTTCCCTCGAGGCTTTCCCTCGAGGCTTTCCCACAGGGCTGTCCCACGTGGCACCGTGGTGTGAGTCGATCCTCGGCGTGAAAGATGAGCCAGTGCAGGTCAAAGAGGTTCCTCTGGAATGGACTGAGACATCTAGGGGACTCTAGGAATGGTGGTACGACCATGGAATTCCTCTCGCCTTTCCTGTTGAGATTGCCTCCTCTTGAGATGCGACGGGAATGCTGGGAATTTTTTCCCGTTGAAAGCAGGGGAACGATCCCTCATCTCGAGCTCCGAGGGGGAAACGGGGCTCCTCTGGATGTGGGCGGGACCATCGTGCTTCCTCTCGAGTGGAGACGGGTATGGCGTTGAACTTCTTGAGTTGCAGCAAGGGTGTGAAAGACCCTTTCGAAGTTCCAGAGGTTAGGTGTCATTAGTCTCCAGACGCCTCATCGGAAATAGGCCTCATCTCGCCTGGAAGGGAGAACTTCCTGGATTTTCTCGAGTTGCGGCAGGTGTTCTCGAGTTACGACGGGGACCTCAGGGACCCGCCCTGGTGGCCTAAGGAACGGAGAGTCCCCATGCGAGTTGCTAGGGGGCCTCTCGGGATTCCTCTCCCATCGATACTGGGGCCAAAAACCTTGTGTGGAGTCAGGGCCGGAACCGAGGATTCCTCTCAGGGGCTGACATGGACCTTTGGGTACTTCTGGAGTCTCCCCAGGGGAGTCAGGCCTCGTCTCGAGTGGGGGCATGCACGTGCGCTTTCCTTCCAGGCTGTAGCAGCAATGTCACGTTTCCTGTCGTGTGGATCAAAGGATCTGTGGTTTTCCCTCGAGGCTTTCCCTCGAGGCTTTCCCACAGGGCTGTCCCACGTGCCACTGTGGTGTGAGTCAATCCTCGGCGTGAAAGATGAGCCAGTGCAGGGCAAAGAGGTTCCTCTGGAATGGACTGAGACATCTGGGGGACTCTTTGAATGGTGGTACGACCATGGAGTTCCTCTCGCCTTTCCTGTTGAGAGTGCCTCCTCTTGAGATTCGACGGGAACGCCAGGAATTCTTTTCCGTTGAAAGCAGGGAAAGGATCCCTCATCTCGAGCTCCGAGGGGGAAACGGGGCTCCTCTGGATGTGGGCGGGACCATCGTGCTTCCTCCCGACTGGAGACGGGTATGGCGGTGAAATTCTTGAGTTGCAGCAAGGTTGTGAATGACCCTTTCGAAGTTCCAGAGGTTAGGTGTCATTAGGCTCCAGACGCCTCATCGGAAATAGGCCTCATCTCGCCTGGAAGGGAGAACTTCCTGGATTTTCTCGAGTTGCGGCAGGTGTTCTCGAGTTACGACGGGGACCTCAGGGACCCGCCCTGGTGGCCTCAGGAGAGGCCAGTCCCCATGCGAGTTGCTAGGGGGCCTCTCGGGATTCCTCTCCCGTCGATACCGGGGCCAAAAACCTTCTGTGGAGTCAGGCCCGGAACCGAGGATTCCTGTCAGGGGCTGACATGGATCTTTGGGTACTTCTGGAGTCTCCCCAGGGGAGTCAGGCCTCGTCTTGAGTGGGAGCATGCACGTGCGCTTTCCTTCCAGGCTGTAGCAGCAATGTCACGCTTCCCGTCGCGTGCATCAAAGGATCTGTGGTTTTCCCTCGAGGCTTTCCCTCGAGGCTTTCCCACAGGGCTGTCCCACGTGCCACCGTGGTGTGAGTCGATCCTCGGCGTGAAAGATGAGCCAGTGCAGGGCAAAGAGGTTCCTCTGGAATGGACTGAGACATCTGGGGGACTCTTGGAATGGTGGTACGACCATGGAGTTCCTCTCGCCTTTCCTGTTGAGAGTGCCTCCTCTTGAGTTGCGACGGGAACGCCGGGAATTCTTTCCCGTTGAAAGCAGGGAAAGGATCCCTCATCTCGAGCTAAGAGGGGGAAACGGGGCTCCTCTGGATGTGGGCGGGACCATCGTGCTTCCTCCCGAATGGAGACGGGTATGGCGGTGAACTTCTTGAGTTGCAGCAAGGGTGTGAATGACCCTTTCGAAGTTCCAGAGGTTAGGTGTCATTAGGCTCCAGACGCCTCATCGGAAATAGGCCTCATCTCGCCTGGAAGGGAGAACTTCCTGGATTTGCTCGAGTTGCGGCAGGTGTTCTCGAGTTACGACGGGGACCTCAGGGACCCGCCCTGGTGGCCTCAGGAGAGGCCAGTCCCCATGCGAGTTGCTAGGGGGCCTCTCGGGATTCCTCTCCCGTCGATACCCGGGCCAAAAACCTTGTGTGGAGTCAGGGCCGGAACCGAGGATTTCTCTCACGGGCTGATATGGATCTTTGGGTACTTCTGGAGTCTCGCCAGGGGAGACAGGCCTCATCTCGAGTGGGGGCATGCTCGTGCGTTTTCCTTCCAGGCTGTAGCAGCAATGTCACGCTTCCCATCGCGTGGATCAAAGGATCTGTGGTTTTCCCTCGAGGCTTTCCCTCGAGGCTTTCCCACAGGGCTGTCCCACGTGCCACCGTGGTGTGAGTCGATCCTCGGCGTGAAAGATGAGCCAGTGCAGGGCAAAGAGGTTCCTCTGGAATGGACTGAGACATCTTGGGGACTCTTGGAATTGTGGTACGACCATGGAGTTACTCTCGCCTTTCCTGTTGAGAGTGCCTCCTCTTGAGATGCGACGGGAACGCCGGGAATTCTTTCCCGTTGAAAGCAGGGAAAGGATCCCTCATCTCGAGCTAAGAGGGGGATACGGGGCTCCTCTGGATGTGCGCGGGATCATCGTGCTTCCTCTAGAGTGGAGATGGGTATGGCTGTGAACTTCTTGAGTTGCCGCAAGGGTGTGAAAGACCCTTTCGAATTTCCAGAGGTAAGGTGTCATTACTCTCCAGACGCCTCATCGGAAATTGGCCTCATCTCGCCTGTAAGGGAGAACTTCCTGGATTTTCTCGAGTTGCGGCAGGTGTTCTCGAGATACGACGGGGACATCAGGGACCCGCTCTGGTGGCCTCTGGAAAAGCCAGTCCCCATGCGAGTTGCTAGGGGGCCTCTAGGGATTCCTCTCCCGTCGATACTGGGGCCAAAAACCTTGTGTGGAGTCAGGGCTGGAACCGAGGATTCCTCTCAGGGGCTGACATGAATCTTTGAGTAATTCTGGAGTCTCCCCAGGGGAGTCAGGCCTCGTCTCGAGTGGGGGCATGGACGTGCGCTTTCCTTCCAGACTGTAGCAGCAATGTCACGCTTCCCGTCGCGTGGATCAAAGGATCTGTGGTTTTCCCTCGAGGCTTTCCCACAGGGCTGTCCCACGTGCCACCGTGGTGTGAATCGATCCTCGGCGTGAAAGATGAGCCAGTGCAGGTCAAAGAGGTTCCTCTGGAATGGACTGAGACATCTAGGGGACTCTAGGAATGGTGGTACGACCATGGAGTTCCTCTCGCCTTTCCTGTTGAGAGTGCCTCCTCTTGAGATGCGACAGGAACGCCGGGAATTCTTTCCCGTTGAAAGCAGGGAAAGGATCCCTCATTTCGAGCTACGAGGGGGAAACGGGGCTCCTCTGGATGTGGGCGGGACCATCGTGCTTCCTCTCGAGTGGAGACGGGTATGGCGGTGAACTTCTTGAGTTGCAGCAAGGGTGTGAAAGACCCTTTCGAAGTTCCAGAGGTTAGGTGTCATTAGTCTCCAGACGCCTCATCGGAAATAGGCCTCATCTCGCCTGCAAGGGAGAACTTCCTGGATTTTCTCGAGTTGCGGCAGGTGTTCTCGAGTTACGACGGGGACCTCAGGGACCCGCCCTGGTTGCCTCAGGAGAGGCCAGTCCCCATGCGAGTTGATAGGGGGCCTCTCGGGATTCCTCTTCCGTCGATACCGGGGACAAAAACCTTGTGTGGAGTCAGGGCCGGAACCGAGGATTCCTCTCAGGGGTGACATGTATCTTTGGGTACTTCTGGAGTCTCCAAAGGGGAGTCAGGCCTCGTCTCGAGTGGGGGCATGCACGTGCGCTTTCCTTCCAGGCTGTAGCAGCAATGTCACGCTTCCCGTCGCGTGGATCAAAGGATCTGTGGTTTTCCCTCGAGGCTTTCATTCGAGGCTTTCCCACAGGGCTGTCCCACGTGCCACCGTGCTGTGAGTCGATCCTCGGCGTGAAAGATGAGCCAGTGCAGGGCAAAGAGGTTCCTCTGGAATGGACTGAGACATCTGGGCAATCCTGGAATGGTGGTACGACCATGGAGTTCCTCTCGCCTTTCCTGTTGAGAATGCCTCCTCTTGAGATGCGACGGGAACACTGGGAATTCTTTCCCGTTGAAAGCAGGGAAAGGATCCCTCATCTCGAGCTACGAGGGGGAAACGGGGCTCCTCTGGATGTGGGCGGGACCATCGTGCTTCCTCTCGAGTGGAGACGGGTATGGCGGTGAACTTCTTGAGTTGCAGCAAGGGTGTGAAAGACCCTTTCGAAGTTCCAGAGGTTAGGTGTCATTAGTCTCCAGACGCCTCATCGGAAATAGGCCACATGTCGCCTGGAAGGGAGAACTTCCTGGATTTTTTCGAGTTGCGGCAGGTTTTCTCGAGTTACGACGGGGACCTCAGGGAACCGCCCTGGTGGCCTCAGGAGAGGCCAGTCCCCATGCAATTTGCTAGGGGGCCTCTGGGATTCCTCTCCCGTCGATACCGGGGCCAAAAACCTTGTGTGGAGTCAGGCCCGGAACCGAGGATTCCTCTCAGGGGCTGACATGGATCTTTGGGTACTTCTGGAGTCTCCCCAGGGGAGTCAGGCCTCGTCTCGAGTGGGGGCATGCACGTGCGCTTTCCTTCCAGGCTGTAGCAGCAATGTCACGCTTCCCGTCGCGTGGATCAAAGGATCTGTGGTTTTCCCTCGAGGCTTTCCCTCGAGGCTTTCCCACAGGGCTGTCCCACGTGCCACCGTGGTGTGAGTCGATCCTCGGCGTGAAAGATGAGCCAGTGCAGGGCAAAGAGGTTCCTCTGGAATGGACTGAGACATCTGGGGGACTCTTGGAATGGTGGTACGACCATGGAGTTCCTCTCGCCTTTCCTGTTGAGAGTGCCTCCTCTTGAGATGCGACGGGAACGCCGGGAATTCTTTCCCGTTGAAAGCAGGGAAAGGATCCCTCATCTCGAGCTACGAGGGGGAAACGGGGCTCCTCTGGATGTGGGCGGGACCATCGTGCTTCCTCTCGAGTGGAGACGGGTATGGCGGTGAACTTCTTGAGTTGCAGCAAGGGTGTGAAAGACCCTTTCGAAGTTCCAGAGGTTAGGTGTCATTAGTCTCCAGACGCCTCATCGGAAATAGGCCTCATCTCGCCTGCAAGGGAGAACTTCCTGGATTTTCTCGAGTTGCGGCAGGTGTTCTCGAGTTACGACGGGGACCTCAGGGACCCGCCCTGGTTGCCTCAGGAGAGGCCAGTCCCCATGCGAGTTGCTAGGGGGCCTCTCGGGATTCCTCTCCCGTCGATACCGGGGCCAAAAACCTTGTGTGGAGTCAGGGCCGGAACCGAGGATTACTCTCAGGGGTGACATGTATCTTTGGGTACTTCTGGAGTCTCCCCAGGGGAGTCAGGACTCGTCTCGAGTGGGGGCATGCACGTGCGCTTTCCTTCCAGGCTGCAGCAGCAATGTCACGCTTCCCGTCGCGTGGATCAAAGGATCTGTGGTTTTCCCTCGAGGCTTTCCCTCGAGGCTTTCCCACAAGGCTTTCCCACGTGCCACCGTGGTGTGAGTCGATCCTCGGCGTGAAAGATGAGCCAGTGCAGGGCAAAAGGTTCCTCTGGAATGGACTGAGACATCTGGGGGACTCTTGGAATGGTGGTACGACCATGGAGTTCCTCTCGCCTTTCCTGTTGAGAGTGCCTCCTCTTGAGATGCGACGGGAACGCTGGGAATTCTTTCCCGTTGAAAGCAGGGAAAGGATCCCTCATCTCGAGCTCCGAGGGGGAAACGGGGCTCCTCTGGATGTGGGCGGGACCATCGTGCTTCCTCTCGAGTGGAGACGGGTATGGCGGTGAACTTCTTGAGTTGCAGCAAGGGTGTGAAAGACCCTTTCGAAGTTCCAGAGTTTAGGTGTCATTAGTCTCCAGACGCCTCATCGGAAATAGGCCTCATCTCGCCTGGAAGGGAGAACTTCCTGGATTTTCTCGAGTTGCGGCAGGTGTTCTCGAGTTACGACGGGGACCTCAGGGACCCGCCCTGGTGGCCTCAGGAGAGGCCAGTCCCCATGCGAGTTGCTAGGGGGCTTCTCGGGATTCCTCTCCCGTCGATACCGGGGCCAAAAATCTTGTGTGGAGTCAGGGCCGGGACCGAGGATTCCTCTCAGGGGATGACATGGATCTTTGGGTACTTCTGGAGTCTCCCCACTGGAGTCAGGCCTCGTCTCGAGTGGGGGCATGCACGTGCGCTTTCCTTCCAGGCTGTAGCAGCAATGTCACGATTCCCGTTGCATTTATCAAAGGATCTGTGGCTTTCCCTCGAGGCTTTCCCTCGAGGCTTTCCCACAGGTCTCTCCCACGTGCCACCGTGTTGTGAGTCGATCCTCGGCGTGAAAGATGAGCCAGTGCAGGGCAAAGAGTTTCCTCTGGAATGGACTGAGACATCTGGGGGAGTCTTGGAATGGTGGTACGACCATGGAGTTCCTCTCGCCTTTCCTGTTGATAGTGCCTCCTCTTGAGATGCGACGGGAACGCCGGGAATTCTTTCCCGTTGAAAGCAGGGAAAGGATCCCTCATCTCGAGCTACGAGGGGGAAACGGGGCTCCTCTGGATGTGGGCGGGACCATCGTGCTTCCTCTCGAGTGGAGACGGGTATGGCGGTGAACTTCTTGAGTTGCAGCAAGGGTGTGAAAGACCCTTTCGAAGTTCCAGAGGTTAGGTGTCATTAGACTCCAGACGCCTCATCGGAAATAGGCCTCATCTCGCCTGGAAGGGAGAACTTCCTGGATTTTCTCGAGTTGCGGCAGGTGTTCTCGAGTTACGATGGGGACGTCAGGGACCCGCCCTGGTGGCCTCAGGAGAGGCCACTCCCCGTGCGAGTTGCTATGCGGCCTCTCGGGATTCCTCTCCCGTCGATACCGGGGCCAAAAACCTTGTGTGGAGTCAGGGCCGGAACCGAGGATTCCTCTCAGGGGCTGACATGGATCTTTGGGTACTTCTGGAGTCTCCCCAGGGGAGTCAGGCCTCGTCTCGAGTGGTGGCATGAACTTGCGCTTTCCTTCCAGGCTGTAGCAGCAATGTCACGCTTCCCGTCGGGTGGATCAAGGGATCTGTGGTTTTCCCTCGAGGCTTTCCCTCGAGGCTTTCCCACAGGGCTGGCCCACGTGCCACCGTGGTGTGAGTCGATCCTCGGCGTGAAAGATGAGCCAGTGCAGGGCAAAGAGGTTCCTCTGGAATGGACTGAGACATCTGGGGGACTCTTGGAATGGTGGTACGACCATGGAGTTCCTCTCGCCCCTCCTGTTGAGAGTGCCTCCTCTTGAGATGCGACGGGAACGCCGGGAATTCTTTCCCGTTGAAAGCAGGGAAGGGATCCCTCATCTCGAGCTACGAGGGGGAAACGGGGCTCCTCTGGATGTGGGCGGGACCATCGTGCTTCCTCTCGAGTGGAGACGGGTATGGCGGTGAACTTCTTGAGTTGCAGCAAGGGTGTGAAAGACCCTTTCGAAGTTCCAGAGGTTAGGTGTCATTAGTCTCCAGACGCCTCATCGGAAATAGGCCTCATCTCGCCTGGAAGGGAGAACTTCCTGGATTTTCTCGAGTTGCGGCAGGTGTTCTCGAGTTACGACGGGGACCTCAGGGACCCGCCCTGGTTGCCTCAGGAGAGGCCAGTCCCCATGCGAGTTGCTAGGGGGCCTCTCGGGATTCCTCTCCCGTCGATACCGGGGACAAAAACCTTGTGTGGAGTCAGGGCCGGAACCGAGGATTCCTCTCAGGGGTGACATGTATCTTTGGGTACTTCTGGAGTCTCCAAAGGGGAGTCAGGCCTCGTCTCGAGTGGGGGCATGCACGTGCGCTTTCCTTCCAGGCTGTAGCAGCAATGTCACGCTTCCCGTCGCGTGGATCAAAGGATCTGTGGTTTTCCCTCGAGGCTTTCATTCGAGGCTTTCCCACAGGGCTGTCCCACGTGCCACCGTGGTGTGAGTCGATCCTCGGCGTGAAAGATGAGCCAGTGCAGGGCAAAGAGGTTCCTCTGGAATGGACTGAGACATCTGGGCAATCCTGGAATGGTGGTACGACCATGGAGTTCCTCTCGCCTTTCCTGTTGAGAATGCCTCCTCTTGAGATGCGACGGGAACACTGGGAATTCTTTCCCATTGAAAGCAGGGAAAGGATCCCTCATCTCGAGCTACGAGGGGGAAACGGGGCTCCTCTGGATGTGGGCGGGACCATCGTGCTTCCTCTCGAGTGGAGACGGGTATGGCGGTGAACTTCTTGAGTTGCAGCAAGGGTGTGAAAGACCCTTTCGAAGTTCCAGAGGTTAGGTGTCATTAGTCTCCAGACGCCTCATCGGAAATAGGCCACATGTCGCCTGGAAGGGAGAACTTCCTGGATTTTCTCGAGTTGCGGCAGGTGTTCTCGAGTTACGACGGGGACCTCAGGGAACCGCCCTGGTGGCCTCAGGAGAGGCCAGTCCCCATGCAATTTGCTAGGGGGCCTCTCGGGATTCCTCTCCCGTCGATACCGGGGCCAAATACCTTGTGTGGAGTCAGGCCCGGAACCGAGGATTCCTCTCAGGGGCTGACATGGATCTTTGGGTACTTCTGGAGTCTCCCCAGGGGAGTCAGGCCTCGTCTCGAGTGGGGGCATGCACGTGCGCTTTCCTTCCAGGCTGTAGCAGCAATGTCACGCTTCCCGTCGCGTGGATCAAAGGATCTGTGGTTTTCCCTCGAGGGTTTCCCTCGAGGCTTTCCCACAGGGCTGTCCCACGTGCCACCGTGGTGTGAGTCGATCCTCGGCGTGAAAGATGAGCCAGTGCAGGGCAAAGAGGTTCCTCTGGAATGGACTGAGTCATCTGGGGGACTCTTGGAATGGTGGTACGACCATGGAGTTCCTCTCGCCTTTCCTGTTGAGAGTGCCTCCTCTTGAGATGCGACGGGAACGCCGGGAATTCTTTCCCGTTGAAAGCAGGGAAAGGATCCCTCATCTCGAGCTACGAGGGGGAAACGGGGCTCCTCTGGATGTGGGCGGGACCATCGTGCTTCCTCTCGAGTGGAGACGGGTATGGCGGTGAACTTCTTGAGTTGCAGCAAGGGTGTGAAAGACCCTTTCGAAGTTCCAGAGGTTAGGTGTCATTAGTCTCCAGACGCCTCATCGGAAATAGGCCTCATCTCGCCTGCAAGGGAGAACTTCCTGGATTTTCTCGAGTTGCGGCAGGTGTTCTCGAGTTACGACGGGGACCTCAGGGACCCGCCCTGGTTGCCTCAGGAGAGGCCAGTCCCCATGCGAGTTGCTAGGGGGCCTCTCGGGATTCCTCTCCCGTCGATACCGGGGCCAAAAACCTTGTGTCGAGTCAGGGCCGGAACCGAGGATTACTCTCAGGGGTGACATGTATCTTTGGGTACTTCTGGAGTCTCCCCAGGGGAGTCAGGACTCGTCTCGAGTGGGGGCATGCACGTGCGCTTTCCTTCCAGGCTGCAGCAGCAATGTCACGCTTCCCGTCGCGTGGATCAAAGGATCTGTGGTTTTCCCTCGAGGCTTTCCCTCGAGGCTTTCCCACAAGGCTTTCCCACGTGCCACCGTGGTGTGAGTCGATCCTCGGCGTGAAAGATGAGCCAGTGCAGGGCAAAAGGTTCCTCTGGAATGGACTGAGACATCTGGGGGACTCTTGGAATGGTGGTACGACCATGGAGTTCCTCTCGCCTTTCCTGTTTAGAGTGCCTCCTCTTGAGATGCGACGGGAACCCCGGGAATTCTTTCCCGTTGAAAGCAGGGAAAGGATCCCTCATCTCGAGCTCCGAGGGGGAAACGGGGCTCCTCTGGATGTGGGCGGGACCATCGTGCTTCCTCTCGAGTGGAGACGGGTATGGCGGTGAACTTCTTGAGTTGAAGCAAGGGTGTGAAAGACCCTTTCGAAGTTCCAGAGGTTAGGTGTCATTAGTCTCCAGACGCCTCATCGGAAATAGGCCTCATCTCGCCTGGAAGGGAGAACTTCCTGGATTTTCTCGAGTTGCGGCAGGTGTTCTCGAGTTACGACGGGGACCTCAGGGACCCGCCCTGGTTGCCTCAGGAGAGGCCAGTCCCCATGCGAGTTGCTAGGGGGCCTCTCGGGATTCCTCTCCCGTCGATACCGGGGACAAAAACCTTGTGTGGAGTCAGGGCCGGAACCGAGGATTCCTCTCAGGGGTGACATGTATCTTTGGGTACTTCTGGAGTCTCCAAAGGGGAGTCAGGCCTCGTCTCGAGTGGGGGCATGCACGTGCGCTTTCCTTCCAGGCTGTAGCAGCAATGTCACGCTTCCCGTCGCGTGGATCAAAGGATCTGTGGTTTTCCCTCGAGGCTTTCATTCGAGGCTTTCCCACAGGGCTGTCCCACGTGCCACCGTGGTGTGAGTCGATCCTCGGCGTGAAAGATGAGCCAGTGCAGGGCAAAGAGGTTCCTCTGGAATGGACTGAGACATCTGGGCAATCCTGGAATGGTGGTACGACCATGGAGTTCCTCTCGCCTTTCCTGTTGAGAATGCCTCCTCTTGAGATGCGACGGGAACACTGGGAATTCTTTCCCATTGAAAGCAGGGAAAGGATCCCTCATCTCGAGCTACGAGGGGGAAACGGGGCTCCTCTGGATGTGGGCGGGACCATCGTGCTTCCTCTCGAGTGGAGACGGGTATGGCGGTGAACTTCTTGAGTTGCAGCAAGGGTGTGAAAGACCCTTTCGAAGTTCCAGAGGTTAGGTGTCATTAGTCTCCAGACGCCTCATCGGAAATAGGCCACATGTCGCCTGGAAGGGAGAACTTCCTGGATTTTCTCGAGTTGCGGCAGGTGTTCTCGAGTTACGACGGGGACCTCAGGGAACCGCCCTGGTGGCCTCAGGAGAGGCCAGTCCCCATGCAATTTGCTAGGGGGCCTCTCGGGATTCCTCTCCCGTCGATACCGGGGCCAAATACCTTGTGTGGAGTCAGGCCCGGAACCGAGGATTCCTCTCAGGGGCTGACATGGATCTTTGGGTACTTCTGGAGTCTCCCCAGGGGAGTCAGGCCTCGTCTCGAGTGGGGGCATGCACGTGCGCTTTCCTTCCAGGCTGTAGCAGCAATGTCACGCTTCCCGTCGCGTGGATCAAAGGATCTGTGGTTTTCCCTCGAGGCTTTCCCTCGAGGCTTTCCCACAGGGCTGTCCCACGTGCCACCGTGGTGTGAGTCGATCCTCGGCGTGAAAGATGAGCCAGTGCAGGGCAAAGAGGTTCCTCTGGAATGGACTGAGTCATCTGGGGGACTCTTGGAATGGTGGTACGACCATGGAGTTCCTCTCGCCTTTCCTGTTGAGAGTGCCTCCTCTTGAGATGCGACGGGAACGCCGGGAATTCTTTCCCGTTGAAAGCAGGGAAAGGATCCCTCATCTCGAGCTACGAGGGGGAAACGGGGCTCCTCTGGATGTGGGCGGGACCATCGTGCTTCCTCTCGAGTGGAGACGGGTATGGCGGTGAACTTCTTGAGTTGCAGCAAGGGTGTGAAAGACCCTTTCGAAGTTCCAGAGGTTAGGTGTCATTAGTCTCCAGACGCCTCATCGGAAATAGGCCTCATCTCGCCTGCAAGGGAGAACTTCCTGGATTTTCTCGAGTTGCGGCAGGTGTTCTCGAGTTACGACGGGGACCTCAGGGACCCGCCCTGGTTGCCTCAGGAGAGGCCAGTCCCCATGCGAGTTGCTAGGGGGCCTCTCGGGATTCCTCTCCCATCGATACCGGGGCCAAAAACCTTGTGTCGAGTCAGGGCCGGAACCGAGGATTACTCTCAGGGGTGACATGTATCTTTGGGTACTTCTGGAGTCTCCCCAGGGGAGTCAGGACTCGTCTCGAGTGGGGGCATGCACGTGCGCTTTCCTTCCAGGCTGCAGCAGCAATGTCACGCTTCCCGTCGCGTGGATCAAAGGATCTGTGGTTTTCCCTCGAGGCTTTCCCTCGAGGCTTTCCCACAAGGCTTTCCCACGTGCCACCGTGGTGTGAGTCGATCCTCGGCGTGAAAGATGAGCCAGTGCAGGGCAAAGAGGTTCCTCTGGAATGGACTGAGACATCTGGGGGACTCTTGGAATGGTGGTACGACCATGGAGTTCCTCTCGCCTTTCCTGTTGAGAGTGCCTCCTCTTGAGATGCGACGGGAACGCTGGGAATTCTTTCCCGTTGAAAGCAGGGAAAGGATCCCTCATCTCGAGCTACGAGGGGGAAACGGGGCTCCTCTGGATGTGGGCGGGACCATCGTGCTTCCTCTCGAGTGGAGACGGGTATGGCGGTGAACTTCTTGAGTTGCAGCAAGGGTGTGAAAGACCCTTTCGAAGTTCCAGAGGTTAGGTGTCATTAGTCTCCAGACGCCTCATCGGAAATAGGCCTCATCTCGCCTGGAAGGGAGAACTTCCTGGATTTTCTCGAGTTGCGGCAGGTGTTCTCGAGTTACGACGGGGACCTCAGGGACCCGCCCTGGTGGCCTCAGGAGAGGCCAGTCCCCATGCGAGTTGCTAGGGGGCCTCTCGGGATTCCTCTCCCGTCGATACCGGGGCCAAAAACCTTGTGTGGAGTCAGGGCCGGGACCGAGGATTCCTCTCAGGGGCTGACATGGATCTTTGGGTACTTCTGGAGTCTCCCCACGGGAGTCAGGCCTCGTCTCGAGTGGGGGCATGCACGTGCGCTTTCCTTCCAGGCTGTAGCAGCAATGTCACGATTCCCGTCGCATTTATCAAAGGATCTGTGGCTTTCCCTCGAGGCTTTCCCTCGAGGCTTTCCCACAGGGCTGTCCCACGTGCCACCGTGTTGTGAGTCGATCCTCGGCGTGAAAGATGAGCCAGTGCAGGGCAAAGAGTTTCCTCTGGAATGGACTGAGACATATGGGGGAGTCTTGGAATGGTGGTACGACCATGGAGTTCCTCTCGCCTTTCCTGTTGAGAGTGCCTCCTCTTGAGATGCGACGGGAACGCCGGGAATTCTTTCCCGTTGAAAGCAGGGAAAGGATCCCTCATCTCGAGCTACGAGGGGGAAACGGGGCTCCTCTGGATGTTGGCGGGACCATCGTGCTTCCTCTCGAGTGGAGACGGGTATGGCGGTGAACTTCTTGAGTTGCAGCAAGGGTGTGAAAGACCCTTTCGAAGTTCCAGAGGTTAGGTGTCATTAGACTCCAGACGCCTCATCGGAAATAGGCCTCATCTCGCCTAGAAGGGAGAACTTCCTGGATTTTCTCGAGTTGCGGCAGGTGTTCTCGAGTTACGACGGGGACGTCAGGGACCCGCCCTGGTGGCCTCAGGAGAGGCCACTCCCCGTGCGAGTTGCTAGGCGGCCTCTCGGGATTCCTCTCCCGTCGATACCGGGGCCAAAAACCTTGTGTGGAGTCAGGGCCGGAACCGAGGATTCCTCTCAGGGGCTGACATGGATCTTTGGGTACTTCTGGAGTCTCCCCAGGGGAGTCAGGCCTCGTCTCGAGTGGTGGCATGAACTTGCGCTCTCCTTCCAGGCTGTAGCAGCAATGTCACGCTTCCCGTCGGGTGGATCAAAGGATCTGTGGTTTTCCCTCGAGGCTTTCCCTCGAGGCTTTCCCACAGGACTGGCCCACGTGCCACCGTGGTGTGAGTCGATCCTCGGCGTGAAAGATGAGCCAGTGCAGGGCAAAGAGGTTCCTCTGGAATGGACTGAGACATCTGGGGGACTCTTGGAATGGTGGTACGACCATGGAGTTCCTCTCGCCTTTCCTGTTGAGAGTGCCTCCTCTTGAGATGCGACGGGAACGCCGGGAATTCTTTCCCGTTGAAAGCAGGGAAGGGATCCCTCATCTCGAGCTACGAGGGGGAAACGGGGCTCCTCTGGATGTGGGCGGGACCATCGTGCTTCCTCTCGAGTGGAGACGGGTATGGCGGTGAACTTCTTGAGTTGCAGCAAGGGTGTGAAAGACCCTTTCGAAGTTCCAGAGGTTAGGTGTCATTAGTCTCCAGACGCCTCATCGGAAATAGGCCTCATCTCGCCTGGAAGGGAGAACTTCCTGGATTTTCTCGAGTTGCGGCAGGTGTTCTCGAGTTACGACGGGGACCTCAGGGACCCGCCCTGGTTGCCTCAGGAGAGGCCAGTCCCCATGCGAGTTGATAGGGGGCCTCTCGGGATTCCTCTCCCGTCGATACCGGCGACAAAAACCTTGTGTGGAGTCAGGGCCGGAACCGAGGATTCCTCTCAGGGGTGACATGTATCTTTGGGTACTTCTGGAGTCTCCAAAGGGGAGTCAGGCCTCGTCTCGAGTGGGGGCATGCACGTGCGCTTTCCTTCCAGGCTGTAGCAGCAATGTCACGATTCCCGTCGCATTTATCAAAGGGTCTGTGGCTTTCCCTCGAGTCTTTCCCTCGAGGCTTTCCCACAGGGCTGTCCCACGTGCCACCGTGGTGTGAATCGATCCTCGGCGTGAAAGATGAGCCAGTGCAGGTCAAAGAGGTTCCCCTGGAATGGACTGAGACATCTAGGGGACTCTAGGAATGGTGCTACGACCATGGAGTTCCTCTCGCCTTTCCTTTTGAGAGTGCCTCCTCTTGAGATGAGACGGGAACGCCGGGAATTCTTTCCCATTGAAAGCAGGGAAAGGATCCCTCATCTCGAGCTACGAGTGGGAAACGGGGCTCCTCTGGATGTGGGCGGGACCATCGTGCTTCCTCTCGAGTGGAGACGGGTATGGCGGTGAACTTCTTGAGTTGCAGCAAGGGTGTGAAAGACCCTTTCGAAGTTCCAGAGGTTAGGTGTCATTAGTCTCCAGACGCCTCATCGGAAATAGGCCTCATCTCGCCTGCAAGGGAGAACTTCCTGGATTTTCTCGAGTTGCGGCAGGTGTTCTCGAGTTACGACGGGGAACTCAGGGACCCGCCCTGGTTGCCTCAGGAGAGGCCAGTCCCCATGCGAGTTGCTAGGGGGCCTCTCGGGATTCCTCTCCCGTCGATACCGGGGCCAAAAACCTTGTGTCGAGTCAGGGCCGGAACCGAGGATTACTCTCAGGGGTGACATGTATCTTTGGGTACTTCTGGAGTCTCCCCAGGGGAGTCAGGACTCGTCTCGAGTGGGGGCATGCACGTGCGCTTTCCTTCCAGGCTGCAGCAGCAATGTCACGCTTCCCGTCGCGTGGATCAAAGGATCTGTGGTTTTCCCTCGAGGCTTTCCCTCGAGGCTTTCCCACAAGGCTTTCCCACGTGCCACCGTGGTGTGAGTCGATCCTCGGCGGGAAAGATGAGCCAGTACAGGGCAAAAGGTTCCTCTGGAATGGACTGAGACATCTGGGGGACTCTTGGAATGGTGGTACGACCATGGAGTTCCTCTCGCCTTTCCTGTTGAGAGTGCCTCCTCTTGAGATGCGACGGGAACGCCGGGAATTCTTTCCCGTTGAAAGCAGGGAAGGGATCCCTCATCTCGAGCTACGAGGGGGAAACGGGGCTCCTCTGGATGTGGGCGGGACCATCGTGCTTCCTCTCGAGTGGAGACGGGTATGGCGGTGAACTTCTTGAGTTGCAGCAAGGGTGTGAAAGACCCTTTCGAAGTTCCAGAGGTTAGGTGTCATTAGTCTCCAGACGCCTCATCGGAAATAGGCCTCATCTCGCCTGGAAGGGAGAACTTCCTGGATTTTCTCGAGTTGCGGCAGGTGTTCTCGAGTTACGACGGGGACCTCAGGGACCCGCCCAGGTTGCCTCAGGAGAGGCCAGTCCCCATGCGAGTTGATAGGGGGCCTCTCGGGATTCCTCTCCCGTCGATACCGGGGACAAAAACCTTGTGTGGAGTCAGGGCCGGAACCGAGGATTCCTCTCAGGGGTGACATGTATCTTTGGGTACTTCTGGAGTCTCCAAAGGGGAGTCAGGCCTCGTCTCGAGTGGGGGCATGCACGTGCGCTTTCCTTCCAGGCTGTAGCAGCAATGTCACGCTTCCCGTCGAGTGGATCAAAGGATCTGTGGTTTTCCCTCGAGGCTTTCCCTCGAGGCTTTCCCACAAGGCTGTCCCACGTGCCACCATGGTGTGAGTCGATCCTCGGCGTGAAAGATGAGCCAGTGCAGGGCAAAGAGGTTCCTCTGGAATGGACTGAGACATCTGGGGGACTCTTGGAATGGTGGTACGACCATGGAGTTCCTCTCGCCTTTCCTGTTGAGAGTGCCTCCTCTTGAGATGCGACGGGAACGCTGGGAATTCTTTCCCGTTGAAAGCAGGGAAAGGATCCCTCATCTCGAGCTACGAGGGGGAAACGGGGCTCCTCTGGATGTGGGCGGGACCATCGTGCTTCCTCTCGAGTGGAGACGGGTATGGCGATGTACTTCTTGAGTTGCAGCAAGGGTGTGAAAGACCCTTTCGAAATTCCAGAGGTTAGGTGTCATTAGTCTCCAGACGCCTCATCGGAAATAGGCCTCATCTCACCTGGAAGGGAGAACTTCCTGGATTTTCTCGAGTTGCGGCAGGTGTTCTCGAGTTACGACGGGGACCTCAGGGACCCGCCCTGGTTGCCTCAGGAGAGGCCAGTCCCCATGCGAGTTGCTAGGGGGCCTCTCGGGATTCCTCTCCCGTCGATACCGGGGCCAATAACCTTGTGTGGAGTCAGGGCCCGAACCGAGGATTCCTCTCAGGGGCTGACATGGATCTTTGAGTACTTCTGGAGTCTCCCCAGGGGAGTCAGGCCTCCTCTCGAGTGAGGGCATGCACGTGCGCTTTCCTTCCAGACTGTAGCAGCAATGTCACACTTCCCGTCGCGTGGATCAAAGGATCTGTGGTTTTCCCTCGAGGCTTTCCCTCGAGGCTTTCCCACAGGGCTGTCCCACGTGCCACCGTGGTGTGAGTCGATCCTCGGCGTGAAAGATGAGCCAGTGCAGGGCCAAGAGGTTCCTCTGGAATGGACTGAGACATCTGGGGGACTCTTGGAATGGTGGTACGACCATGGAGTTCCTCTCGCCTTTCCTGTTTAGAGTGCCTCCTCTTGAGATGCGACGGGAACCCCGGGAATTCTTTCCCGTTGAAAGCAGGGAAAGGATCCCTCATCTCGAGCTCCGAGGGGGAAACGGGGCTCCTCTGGATGTGGGCGGGACCATCGTGCTTCCTCTCGAGTGGAGACGGGTATGGCGGTGAACTTCTTGAGTTGCAGCAAGGGTGTGAAAGACCCTTTCGAAATTCCAGAGGTTAGGTGTCATTAGTCTCCAGACGCCTCATCGGAAATAGGCCTCATCTCGCCTGGAAGGGAGAACTTCCTGGATTTTCTCGAGTTACGGCAGGTGTTCTCGAGTTACGACGGGGACCTCAGGGACCCGCCCTGGTGGCCTAAGGAGAGGCCAGTCCCCATGCGAGTTGCTAGGGGGCCTCTCGGGTTTCCTCTCCTGTCGATACCGGGGCCAAGAACCTTGTGTGGAGTCAGGGCCCGAACCGAGGATTCCTCTCAGGGGCTGACATGGATCTTTGGGTACTTCTGGAGTCTCCCCAGGGGAGTCAGGCCTCGTCTCGAGTGGGGGCATGCACGTGTGCTTTCCTTCCAGGCTGTAGCAGCAATGTCACGCTTCCCGTCGCGTGGATCAAAGGATCTGTGGTTTTCCCTCGAGGCTTTCCCTCGAGGCTTTCCCACAGGGCTGTCCCACGTGCCACCGTGGTGTGAGTCGATCCTCGGCGTGAAAAATGAGCCAGTGCAGGGCAAAGAGGTTCCTCTGGAATGGACTGAGACATCTGGGGGACTCTTGGAATGGTGGTACGACCATGGAGTTCCTCTCGCCTTTCCTGTTGAGAGTGCCTCCTCTTGAGATGCGACGGGAACGCCGGGAATTCTTTCCCGTTGAAAGCAGGGAAAGGATCCCTCATCTCGAGCTCCGAGGGGGAAACGGGGCTCCTCTGGATGTGGGCGGGACCATCGTGCTTCCTCTCGAGTGGAGACGGGTATGGCGGTGAACTTCTTGAGTTGCAGCAAGGGTGTGAAAGACCCTTTCGAAGTTCCAGAGGTTAGGTGTCATTAGTCTCCAGACGCCTCATCGGAAATAGGCCTCATCTCGCCTGGAAGGGAGAACTTCCTGGATTTTCTCGAGTTGCGGCAGGTGTTCTCGAGTTACGACGGGGACCTCAGGGACCCGCCCTGGTGGCCTCAGGAGAGGCCAGTCCCCATGCGAGTTGCTAGGGGGCCTCTCGGGATTCCTCTCCCGTCGATACCGGGGCCAAAAACCTTGTGTGGAGTCAGGGCCGGAACCGAGGATTCCTCTCAGGGGTGACATGTATCTTTGGGTACTTCTGGAGTCTCCCCAGGGGAGTCAGGCCTCGTCTCGAGTGGGGGCATGCACGTGCGCTTTCCTTCCAGGCTGTAGCAGCAATGTCACGCTTCCCGTCGAGTTGATCAAAGGATCTGTGGTTTTCCCTCGAGGCTTTCCCTCGAGGCTTTCCCACAAGGCTGTCCCACGTGCCACCGTGGTGTGAGTCGATCCTCGGCGTGAAAGATGAGCCAGTGCAGGGCAAAGAGGTTCCTCTGGAATGGACTGAGACATCTGGGGGACTCTTGGAATGGTGGTACGACCATGGAGTTCCTCTCGCCTTTCCTGTTGAGAGTGCCTCCTCTTGAGATGCGACGGGAACGCTGGGAATTCTTTCCCGTTGAAAGCAGGGAAAGGATCCCTCATCTCGAGCTACGAGGGGGAAACGGGGCTCCTCTGGATGTGGGCGGGACCATCGTGCTTCCTCTCGAGTGGAGACGGGTATGGCGATGTATTTCTTGAGTTGCAGCAAGGGTGTGAAAGACCCTTCGAAATTCCAGAGGTTAGGTGTCATTAGTCTCCAGACGCCTCATCGGAAATAGGCCTCATCTCACCTGGAAGGGAGAACTTCCTGGATTTTCTCGAGTTGCGGCAGGTGTTCTCGAGTTACGACGGGGACCTCAGGGACCCGCCCTGGTGGCCTCAGGAGAGGCCAGTCCCCATGCGAGTTGCTAGGGGGCCTCTCGGGATTCCTCTCCCGTCGATACCGGGGCCAATAACCTTGTGTGGAGTCAGGGCCCGAACCGAGGATTCCTCTCAGGGGCTGACATGGATCTTTGAGTACTTCTGGAGTCTCCCCAGGGGAGTCAGGCCTCCTCTCGAGTGAGGGCATGCACGTGCGCTTTCCTTCCAGACTGTAGCAGCAATGTCACACTTCCCGTCGCGTGGATCAAAGGATCTGTGGTTTTCCCTCGAGGCTTTCCCTCGAGGCTTTCCCACAGGGCTGTCCCACGTGCCACCGAGGTGTGAGTCGATCCTCGGCGTGAAAGATGAGCCAGTGCAGGGCAAAGAGGTTCCTCTGGAATGGACTGAGACATCTGGGGGACTCTTGGAATGGTGGTACGACCATGGAGTTCCTCTCGCCTTTCCTGTTGAGAGTGCCTCCTCTTGAGATGCGACGGGAACGCCGGGAATTCTTTCCCGTTGAAAGCAGGGAAAGGATCCCTCATCTCGAGCTCCGAGGGGGAAACGGTGCTCCTCTGGATGTGGGCGGGACCATCGTGCTTCCTCTCGAGTGGAGACGGGTATGGCGGTGAACTTCTTGAGTTGCAGCAAGGGTGTGAAAGACCCTTTCGAAATTCCAGAGGTTAGGTGTCATTAGTCTCCAGACGCCTCATCGGAAATAGGCCTCATCTCGCCTGGAAGGGAGAACTTCCTGGATTTTCTCGAGTTACGGCAGGTGTTCTCGAGTTACGACGGGGACCTCAGGGACCCGCCCTGGTGGCCTAAGGAGAGGCCAGTCCCCATGCGAGTTGCTAGGGGGCCTCTCGGGATTCCTCTCCCGTCGATACCGGGGCCAAGAACCTTGTGTGGAGTCAGGGCCCGAACCGAGGATTCCTCTCAGGGGCTGACATGGATCTTTGGGTACTTCTGGAGTCTCCCCAGGGGAGTCAGGCCTCGTCTCGAGTGGGGGCATGCACGTGTGCTTTCCTTCCAGGCTGTAGCAGCAATGTCACGCTTCCCGTCGCGTGGATCAAAGGATCTGTGGTTTTCCCTCGAGGCTTTCCCTCGAGGCTTTCCCACAGGGCTGTCCCACGTGCCACCGTGGTGTGAGTCGATCCTCGGCGTGAAAAATGAGCCAGTGCAGGGCAAAGAGGTTCCTCTGGAATGGACTGAGACATCGGGGGGACTCTTGGAATGGTGGTACGACCATGGAGTTCCTCTCGCCTTTCCTGTTGAGAGTGCCTCCTCTTGAGATGCGACGGGAACGCCGGGAATTCTTTCCCGTTGAAAGCAGGGAAAGGATCCCTCATCTCGAGCTCCGAGGGGGAAACGGGGCTCCTCTGGATGTGGGCGGGACCATCGTGCTTCCTCTCGAGTGGAGATGGGTATGGCGGTGAACTTCTTGAGTTGCAGCAAGGGTGTGAAAGACCCTTTCGAAGTTCCAGAGGTTAGGTGTCATTAGTCTCCAGACGCCTCATCGGAAATAGGCCTCATCTCGCCTGGAAGGGAGAACTTCCTGGATTTTCTCGAGTTGCGGCAGGTGTTCTCGAGTTACGACGGGGACCTCAGGGACCCGCCCTGGTGGCCTAAGGAGAGGCCAGTCCCCATGCGAGTTGCTAGGGGGCCTCTCGGGATTCCTCTCCCGTCGATACCGGGGCCAAAAACCTTGTGTGGAGTCAGGGCCGGGACCGAGGATTCCTCTCAGGGGTGACATGGATCTTTGGGTACTTCTGGAGTCTCCCCAGGGGAGTCAGGCCTCTTCTCGAGTGGGGCCATGCACGTGCGCTTTCCTACCAGGCTGTAGCAGCAATGTCACGCTTCCCGTCGCGTGGATCAAAGGATCTGTGGTTTTCCCTCGAGGCTTTCCCTCGAGGCTTTCCCACAGGGCTGTCCCACGTGCCACCGTGGTGTGAGTCGATCCTCGGCGTGAAGATGAGCCAGTGCAGGGCAAAGAGGTTCCTCTGGAATGGACTGAGACATTTGGGGGAGTCTTGGAATGGTGGTACGACCATGGACTTCCTCTCGCCTTTCCTGTTGAGAGTGCCTCCTTTTGAGATGCGACGGGAACGCTGGGAATTCTTTCCCGTTGAAAGCAGGGAAAGGATCCCTCATCTCGAGCTACGAGGGGGAAACGGGGCTCCTCTGGATGTGGGCGGGACCATCGTGCTTCCTCTCGAGTGGAGACGGGTATGGCGATGTACTTCTTGAGTTGCAGCAAGGGTGTGAAAGACCCTTTCGAAATTCCAGAGGTTAGGTGTCATTAGTCTCCAGATGCCTCATCGGAAATAGGCCTCATCTCACCTGGAAGGGAGAACTTCCTGGATTTTCTCGAGTTGCGGCAGGTGTTCTCGAGTTACGACGGGGACCTCAGGGACCCGCCCTGGTGGCCTCAGGAGAGGCCAGTCCCCATGCGACTTGCTAGGGGGCCTCTCGGGATTCCTCTCCCGTCGATACCGGGGCCAATAACCTTGTGTGGAGTCAGGGCCGGAACCGAGGATTCCTCTCAGGGGCTGACATGGATCTTTGAGTACTTCTGGAGTCTCCCCAGGGGAGTCAGGCCTCCTCTCGAGTGGGGGCATGCACGTGCGCTTTCCTTCCAGACTGTAGCAGCAATGTCACACTTCCCGTCGCGTGGATCAAAGGATCTGTGGTTTTCCCTCGAGGCTTTTCCTCGAGGCTTTCCCACTGGGCTGTCCCACGTGCCACCGTGGTGTGAGTCGATCCTCGGCGTGAAAGATGAGCCAGTGCAGGGCAAAGAGGTTCCTCTGGAATGGACTGAGACATCTGGGGGACTCTTGGAATGGTGGTACGACCATGGAGTTCCTCTCGCCTTTCCTGTTGAGAGTGCCTCCTCTTGAGATGCGACGGGAACGCCGTGAATTCTTTCCCGTTGAAAGCAGGGAAAGGATCCCTCATCTCGAGCTCCGAGGGGGAAACGGGGCTCCTCTGGATGTGGGCGGGACTATCGTGCTTCCTCTCGAGTGGAGACGGGTATGGCGGTGAACTTCTTGAGTTGCAGCAAGGGTGTGAAAGACCCTTTCGAAATTCCAGAGGTTAGGTGTCATTAGTCTCCAGACGCCTCATCGGAAATAGGCCTCATCTCGCCTGGAAGGGAGAACTTCCTGGATTTTCTCGAGTTACGGCACGTGTTCTCGAGTTACGACGGGGACCTCAGGGACCCGCCCTGGTGGCCTAAGGAGAGGCCAGTCCCCATGCGAGTTGCTAGGGGGCCTCTCGGGATTCCTCTCCCGTCGATACCGGGGCCAAGAACCTTGTGTGGAGTCAGGGCCCGAACCGAGGATTCCTCTCAGGGGCTGACATGGATCTTTGGGTACTTCTGGATTCTCCCCAGGGGAGTCAGGCCTCGTCTCGAGTGGGGGCATGCACGTGTGCTTTCCTTCCAGGCTGTAGCAGCAATGTCACGCTTCCCGTCGCGTGGATCAAAGGATCTGTGGTTTTCCCTCGAGGCTTTCCCTCGAGGCTTTCCCACAGGGCTGTCCCACGTGCCACCGTGGTGTGAGTCGATCCTCGGCGTGAAAAATGAGCCAGTGCAGGGCAAAGAGGTTCCTCTGGAATGGACTGAGACATCTGGGGGACTCTTGGAATGGTGGTACGGCCATGGAGTTCCTCTCGACTTTCCTGTTGAGAATGCCTCCTCTTGAGATGCGACGGGAACGCCGGGAATTCTTTCCCGTTGAAAGCAGGGAAAGGATCCCTCATCTCGAGCTCCGAGGGGGAAACGGGGCTCCTCTGGATGTGGGCGGGACCATCGTGCTTCCTCTCGAGTGGAGACGGGTATGGCGGTGAACTTCTTGAGTTGCAGCAAGGGTGTGAAAGACCCTTTCGAAGTTCCAGAGGTTAGGTGTCATTAGTCTCCAGACGCCTCATCGGAAATAGGCCTCATCTCGCCTGGAAGGGAGAACTTCCTGGATTTTCTCGAGTTGCGGCAGGTGTTCTCGAGTTACGACGGGGACCTCAGGGACCCGCCCTGGTGGCCTCAG
Source organism: Capricornis sumatraensis (assembly GCF_032405125.1). Lineage (NCBI taxonomy): Eukaryota > Metazoa > Chordata > Mammalia > Artiodactyla > Bovidae > Capricornis > Capricornis sumatraensis. The sequence goes on from NW_027184612.1 coordinate 8,576,772, forward strand.
GAGAGGCCAGTCCCCATGCGAGTTGCTAGGGGGCCTCTCGGGATTCCTCTCCCGTCGATACCGGGGCCAAAAACCTTGTGTGGAGTCAGGGCCGGGACCGAGGATTCCTCTCAGGGGTGACATGGATCTTTGGGTACTTCTGGAGTCTCCCCAGGGGAGTCAGGCCTCCTCTCGAGTGGGGCCATGCACGTGCGCTTTCCTACCAGGCTGTAGCAGCAATGTCACGCTTCCCGTCGCGTGGATCAAAGGATCTGTGGTTTTCCCTCGAGGCTTTCCCTCGAGGCTTTCCCACAGGGCTGTCCCACGTGCCACCGTGGTGTGAGTCGATCCTCGGCGTGAAAGATGAGCCAGTGCAGGGCAAAGAGGTTCCTCTGGAATGGACTGAGACATTTGGGGGAGTCTTGGAATGGTGGTACGACCATGGAGTTCCTCTCGCCTTTCCTGTTGAGAGTGCCTCCTTTTGAGATGCGACGGGAACGCTGGGAATTCTTTCCCGTTGAAAGCAGGGAAAGGATCCCTCATCTCGAGCTACGAGGGGGAAACGGGGCTCCTCTGGATGTGGGCGGGACCATCGTGCTTCCTCTCGAGTGGAGACGGGTATGGCGATGTACTTCTTGAGTTGCAGCAAGGGTGTGAAAGACCCTTTCGAAATTCCAGAGGTTAGGTGTCATTAGTCTCCAGACGCCTCATCGGAAATAGGCCTCATCTCACCTGGAAGGGAGAACTTCCTGGATTTTCTCGAGTTGCGGCAGGTGTTCTCGAGTTACGACGGGGACCTCAGGGACCCGCCCTGGTGGCCTCAGGAGAGGCCAGTCCCCATGCGAGTTGCTAGGGGGCCTCTCGGGATTCCTCTCCCGTCGATACCGGGGCCAATAACCTTGTGTGGAGTCAGGGCCCGAACCGAGGATTCCTCTCAGGGGCTGACATGGATCTTTGAGTACTTCTGGAGTCTCCCCAGGGGAGTCAGGCCTCCTCTCGAGTGAGGGCATGCACGTGCGCTTTCCTTCCAGACTGTAGCAGCAATGTCACACTTCCCGTTGCGTGGATCAAAGGATCTGTGGTTTTCCCTCGAGGCTTTCCCTCGAGGCTTTCCCACAGGGCTGTCCCACGTGCCACCGTGGTGTGAGTCGATCCTCGGCGTGAAAGATGAGCCAGTGCAGGGCAAAGAGGTTCCTCTGGAATGGACTGAGACATCTGGGGGACTCTTGGAATGGTGGTACGACCATGGAGTTCCTCTCGCCTTTCCTGTTGAGAGTGCCTCCTCTTGAGATGCGACGGGAACGCCGGGAATTCTTTCCCGTTGAAAGCAGGGAAAGGATCCCTCATCTCGAGCTCCGAGGGGGAAACGGGGCTCCTCTGGATGTGGGCGGGACCATCGTGCTTCCTCTCGAGTGGAGACGGGTATGGCGGTGAACTTCTTGAGTTGCAGCAAGGGTGTGAAAGACCCTTTCGAAATTCCAGAGGTTAGGTGTCATTAGTCTCCAGACGCCTCATCGGAAATAGGCCTCATCTCGCCTGGAAGGGAGAACTTCCTGGATTTTCTCGAGTTACGGCAGGTGTTCTCGAGTTACGACGGGGACCTTAGGGACCCGCCCTGGTGGCCTAAGGAGAGGCCAGTCCCCATGCGAGTTGCTAGGGGGCCTCTCGGGATTCCTCTCCCGTCGATACCGGGGCCAAGAACCTTGTGTGGAGTCAGGGCCCGAACCGAGGATTCCTCTCAGGGGCTGACATGGATCTTTGGGTACTTCTGGAGTCTCCCCAGGGGAGTCAGGCCTCGTCTCGAGTGGGGGCATGCACGTGTGCTTTCCTTCCAGGCTGTAGCAGCAATGTCACGCTTCCCGTCGCGTGGATCAAAGGATCTGTGGTTTTCCCTCGAGGCTTTCCCTCGAGGCTTTCCCACAGGGATGTCCCACGTGCCACCGTGGTGTGAGTCGATCCTCGGCGTGAAAAATGAGCCAGTGCAGGGCAAAGAGGTTCCTCTGGAATGGACTGAGACATCGGGGGGACTCTTGGAATGGTGGAACGACCATGGAGTTCCTCTCGCCTTTCCTGTTGAGAGTGCCTCCTCTTGAGATGCGACGGGAACGCCGGGAATTCTTTCCCGTTGAAAGCAGGGAAAGGATCCCTCATCTCGAGCTCCGAGGGGGAAACGGGGCTCCTCTGGATGTGGGCGGGACCATCGTGCTTCCTCTCGAGTGGAGATGGGTATGGCGGTGAACTTCTTGATTTGCAGCAAGGGTGTGAAAGACCCTTTCGAAGTTCCAGAGGTTAGGTGTCATTAGTCTCCAGACGCCTCATCGGAAATAGGCCTCATCTCGCCTGGAAGGGAGAACTTCCTGGATTTTCTCGAGTTGCGGCAGGTGTTCTCGAGTTACGACGGGGACCTCAGGGACCCGCCCTGGTGGCCTCAGGAGAGGCCAGTCCCCATGCGAGTTGCTAGGGAGCCTCTCGGGATTCCTCTCCCGTCGATACCGGGGCCAAAAACCTTGTGTGGAGTCAGGGCCGGGACCGAGGATTCCTCTCAGGGGTGACATGGATCTTTGGGTACTTCTGGAGTCTCCCCAGGGGAGTCAGGCCTCCTCTCGAGAGGGGCCATGCACGTGCGCTTTCCTACCAGGCTGTAGCAGCAATGTCACGCTTCCCGTCGCGTGGATCAAAGGATCTGTGGTTTTCCCTCGAGGCTTTCCCTCGAGGCTTTCCCACAGGGCTGTCCCACGTGCCACCGTGGTGTGAGTCGATCCTCGGCGTGAAAGATGAGCCAGTGCAGGGCAAAGAGGTTCCTCTGGAATGGACTGAGACATCTGGGGGACTCTTGGAATGGTGGTACGACCATGGACTTCCTCTCGCCTTTCCTGTTGAGAGTGCCTCCTTTTGAGATGCGACGGGAACGCTGGGAATTCTTTCCCGTTGAAAGCAGGGAAAGGATCCCTCATCTCGAGCTACGAGGGGGAAACGGGGCTCCTCTGGATGTGGGCGGGACCATCGTGCTTCCTCTCGAGTGGAGACGGGTATGGCGATGTACTTCTTGAGTTGCAGCAAGGGTGTGAAAGACCCTTTCGAAATTCCAGAGGTTAGGTGTCATTAGTCTCCAGACGCCTCATCGGAAATAGGCCTCATCTCACCTGGAAGGGAGAACTTCCTGGATTTTCTCGAGTTGCGGCAGGTGTTCTCGAGTTACGACGGGGACCTCAGGGACCCGCCCTGGTGGCCTCAGGAGAGGCCAGTCCCCATGCGAGTTGCTAGGGGGCCTCTCGGGATTCCTCTCCCGTCGATACCGGGGCCAAGAACCTTGTGTGGAGTCAGGGCCCGAACCGAGGATTCCTCTCAGGGGCTGACATGGATCTTTGGGTACTTCTGGAGTCTCCCCAGGGGAGTCAGGCCTCGTCTCGAGTGGGGGCATGCACGTGTGCTTTCCTTCCAGGCTGTAGCAGCAATGTCACGCTTCCCGTCGCGTGGATCAAAGGATCTGTGGTTTTCCCTCGAGGCTTTCCCTCGAGGCTTTCCCACAGGGCTGTCCCACGTGCCACCGTGGTGTGAGTCGATCCTCGGCGTGAAAGATGAGCCAGTGCAGGGCAAAGAGGTTCCTCTGGAATGGACTGAGACATCTGGGGGAGTCTTGGAATGGTGGTACGACCATGGAGTTCCTCTCGCCTTTCCTGTTGAGAGTGCCTCCTCTTGAGATGCGACGGGAACGCCGGGAATTCTTTCCCGTTGAAAGCAGGGAAAGGATCCCTCATCTCGAGCTCCGAGGCGGAAACGGGGCTCCTCTGGATGTGGGCGGGACCATCGTACTTCCTCTCGAGTGGAGACGGGTATGGCGGTGAACTTCTTGAGTTGCAGCAAGGGTGTGAAAGACCCTTTCGAAGTTCCAGAGGTTAGGTGTCATTAGTCTCCAGACGCCTCATCGGAAATAGGCCTCATCTCGCCTGGAAGGGAGAACTTCCTGGATTTTCTTGAGTTGCGGCAGGTGTTCTCGAGTTACGACGGGGACCTCAGGGACCCGCCCGGGTGGCCTCAAGAGAGGCCAGTCCCCATGCGAGTTGCTAGGGGGCCTCTCGGGATTCCTCTCCCGTCGATACCGGGGCCAAAAACCTTGTGTGGAGTCAGGGCCGGGACCGAGGATTCCTCTCAGGGGTGACAAGGATCTTTGGGTACTTCTGGAGTCTCCCCAGGGGAGTCAGGCCTCCTCTCGAGTGGGGGCATGCACGTGCGCTTTCCTTCCAGGCTGTAGCAGCAATGTCACGCTTCCCGTCGCGTGGATCAAAGGATCTGTGGTTTTCCCTCGAGGCTTTCCCTCGAGGCTTTCCCACAGGGCTGTCCCACGTGCCACCGTGGTGTGAGTCGATCCTCGGCGTGAAAGATGAGCCAGTGCAGGGCAAAGAGGTTCCTCTGGAATGGACTGAGTCATCTGGGGGACTCTTGGAATGGTGGTACGACCATGGAGTTCCTCTCGCCTTTCCTGTTGAGAGTGCCTCCTCTTGAGATGCGACGGGAATGCCGGGAATTCTTTCCCGTTGAAAGCAGGGAAAGGATCCCTCATCTCGAGCTACGAGGGGGAAACGGGGCTCCTCTGGATGTGGGCGGGACCATCGTGCTTCCTCTCGAGTGGAGACGGGTATGGCGGTGAACTTCTTGAGTTGCAGCAAGGGTGTGAAAGACCCTTTCGAAGTTCCAGAGGTTAGGTGTCATTAGTCTCCAGACGCCTCATCGGAAATAGGCCTCATCTCGCCTGCAAGGGAGAACTTCCTGGATTTTCTCGAGTTGCGGCAGGTGTTCTCGAGTTACGACGGGGACCTCAGGGACCCGCCCTGGTTGCCTCAGGAGAGGCCAGTCCCCATGCGAGTTGCTAGGGGGCCTCTCGGGATTCCTCTCCCGTCGATACCGGGGCCAAAAACCTTGTGTGGAGTCAGGGCCGGAACCGAGGATTCCTCTCAGGGGTGACATGTATCTTTGGGTACTTCTGGAGTCTCCCCAGGGGAGTCAGGCCTCGTCTCGAGTGGGGGCATGCACGTGCGCTTTCCTTCCAGGCTGTAGCAGCAATGTCACGCTTCCCGTCGAGTGGATCAAAGGATCTGTGGTTTTCCCTCGAGGCTTTCCCTCGAGGCTTTCCCACAAGGCTGTCCCACGTGCCACCGTGGTGTGAGTCGATCCTCGGCGTGAAAGATGAGCCAGTGCAGGGCAAAGAGGTTCCTCTGGAATGGACTGAGACATCTGGGGGACTCTTGGAATGGTGGTACGACCATGGAGTTCCTCTCGCCTTTCCTGTTGAGAGTGCCTCCTCTTGAGATGCGACGGGAACGCTGGGAATTCTTTCCCGTTGAAAGCAGGGGAAGGATCCCTCATCTCGAGCTACGAGGGGGAAACGGGGCTCCTCTGGATGTGGGCGGGACCATCGTGCTTCCTCTCGAGTGGAGACGGGTATGGCGATGTACTTCTTGAGTTGCAGCAAGGGTGTGAAAGACCCTTTCGAAATTCCAGAGGTTAGGTGTCATTAGTCTCCAGACGCCTCATCGGAAATAGGCCTCATCTCACCTGGAAGGGAGAACTTCCTGGATTTTCTCGAGTTGCGGCAGGTGTTCTCGAGTTACGACGGGGACCTCAGGGACCCGCCCTGGTGGCCTCAGGAGAGGCCAGTCCCCATGCGAGTTGCTAGGGGGCCTCTCGGGATTCCTCTCCCGTCGATACCGGGGCCAATAACCTTGTGTGGAGTCAGGGCCCGAACCGAGGATTCCTCTCAGGGGCTGACATGGATCTTTGAGTACTTCTGGAGTCTCCCCAGGGGAGTCAGGCCTCCTCTCAGGTGAGGGCATGCACGTGCGCTTTCCTTCCAGACTGTAGCAGCAATGTCACACTTCCCGTCGCGTGGATCAAAGGATCTGTGGTTTTCCCTCGAGGCTTTCCCTCGAGGCTTTCCCACAGGTCTGTCCCACGTGCCACCGTGGTGTGAGTCGATCCTCGGCGTGAAAGATGAGCCAGTGCAGGGCAAAGAGGTTCCTCTGGAATGGACTGAGACATCTGGGGGACTCTTGGAATGGTGGTACGACCATGGAGTTCCTCTCGCCTTTCCTGTTGAGAGTGCCTCCTCTTGAGATGCGACGGGAACGCCGGGAATTCTTTCCCGTTGAAAGCAGGGAAAGGATCCCTCATCTCGAGCTCCGAGGGGGAAACGGGGCTCCTCTGGATGTGGGCGGGACCATCGTGCTTCCTCTCGAGTGGAGACGGGTATGGCGGTGAACTTCTTGAGTTGCAGCAAGGGTGTGAAAGACCCTTTCGAAATTCCAGAGGTTAGGTGTCATTAGTCTCCAGACGCCTCATCGGAAATAGGCCTCATCTCGCCTGGAAGGGAGAACTTCCTGGATTTTCTCGAGTTACGGCAGGTGTTCTCGAGTTACGACGGGGACCTCAGGGACCCGCCCTGGTGGCCTAAGGAGAGGCCAGTCCCCATGCGAGTTGCTAGGGGGCCTCTCGGGATTCCTCTCCCGTCGATACCGGGGCCAAGAACCTTGTGTGGAGTCAGGGCCCGAACCGAGGATTCCTCTCAGGGGCTGACATGGATCTTTGGGTACTTCTGGAGTCTCCCCAGGGGAGTCAGGCCTCGTCTCGAGTGGGGGCATGCACGTGTGCTTTCCTTCCAGGCTGTAGCAGCAATGTCACGCTTCCCGTCGCGTGGATCAAAGGATCTGTGGTTTTCCCTCGAGGCTTTCCCTCGAGGCTTTCCCACAGGGCTGTCCCACGTGCCACCGTGGTGTGAGTCGATCCTCGGCGTGAAAAATGAGCCAGTGCAGGGCAAAGAGGTTCCTCTGGAATGGACTGAGACATCTGGGGGACTCTTGGAATGGTGGTACGACCATGGAGTTCCTCTCGCCTTTCCTGTTGAGAGTGCCTCCTCTTGAGATGCGACGGGAACGCCGGGAATTCTTTCCCGTTGAAAGCAGGGAAAGGATTCCTCATCTCGAGCTCCGAGGGGGAAACGGGGCTCCTCTGGATGTGGGCGGGACCATCGTGCTTCCTCTCGAGTGGAGACGGGAATGGCGGTGAACTTCTTGAGTTGCAGCAAGGGTGTGAAAGACCCTTTAGAAGTTCCAGAGGTTAGGTGTCATTAGTCTCCAGACGCCTCATCGGAAATAGGCCTCATCTCGCCTGGAAGGGAGAACTTCCTGGATTTTCTCGAGTTGTGGCAGGTGTTCTCGAGTTACGACGGGGACCTCAGGGACCCGCCCTGGTGGCCTCAGGAGAGGCCAGTCCCCATGCGAGTTGCTAGGGGGCCTCTCGGGATTCCTCTCCCGTCGATACCGGGGCCAAAAACCTTGTGTGGAGTCAGGGCCGGGACCGAGGATTCCTCTCAGGGGTGACAAGGATCTTTGGGTACTTCTGGAGTCTCCCCAGGGGAGTCAGGCCTCGTCTCGAGTGGGGGCATGCACGTGCGCTTTCCTTCCAGGCTGTAGCAGCAATGTCACGCTTCCCGTCGCGTGGATCAAAGGATCTGTGGTTTTCCCTCGAGGCTTTCCCTCGAGGCTTTCCCACAGGGCTGTCCCACGTGCCACCGTGGTGTGAGTCGATCCTCGGCGTGAAAGATGAGCCAGTGCAGGGCAAAGAGGTTCCTCTGGAATGGACTGAGTCATCTGGGGGACTCTTGGAATGGTGGTACGACCATGGAGTTCCTCTCGCCTTTCCTGTTGAGAGTGCCTCCTCTTGAGATGCGACGGGAACGCCGGGAATTCTTTCCCGTTGAAAGCAGGGAAAGGATCCCTCATCTCGAGCTACGAGGGGGAAACGGGGCTCCTCTGGATGTGGGCGGGACCATCGTGCTTCCTCTCGAGTCGAGACGGGTATGGCGTTGAACTTCTTGAGTTGCAGCAAGGGTGTGAAAGACCCTTTCGAAGTTCCAGAGGTTAGGTGTCATTAGTCTCCAGACGCCTCATCGGAAATAGGCCTCATCTCGCCTGCAAGGGAGAACTTCCTGGATTTTCTCGAGTTGCGGCATGTGTTCTCGAGTTACGACGGGGACCTCAGGGACCCGCCCTGGTTGCCTCAGGAGAGGCCAGTCCCCATGCGAGTTGCTAGGGGGCCTCTCGGGATTCCTATCCCGTCGTTACCGGGGCCAAAAACCTTGTGTGGAGTCAGGGCCGGAACCGAGGATTCCTCTCAGGGGTGACATGGATCTTTGAGTACTTCTGGAGTCTCCCCAGGGGAGTCAGGCCTCGTCTCGAGTGGGGGCATGCACGTGCGCTTTCCTTCCAGACTGTAGCAGCAATGTCACGCTTCCCGTCGCGTGGATCAAAGGATCTGTGGTTTTCCCTCGAGGCTTTCCCTCGAGGCTTTCCCACAGGGCTGTCCCACGTGCCACCGTGGTGTGAGTCGATCCTCGGCGTGAAAGATGAGACAGTGCAGGGCAAAGAGGTTCCTCTGGAATGGACTGAGACATCTGGGGGAGTCTTGAAATGGTGGTACGACCATGGAGTTCCTCTCGCCTTTCCTGTTGAGAGTGCCTCCTCTTGAGATGCGACGGGAACGCCGGGAATTCTTTCCCGTTGAAAGCAGGGAAAGGATCCCTCATCTCGAGCTCCGAGGGGGAAACGGGGCTCCTCTGGATGTGGGCGGGACCATCGTACTTCCTCTCGAGTGGAGACGGGTATGGCGGTGAACTTCTTGAGTTGCAGCAAGGGTGTGAAAGACCCTTTCGAAGTTCCAGAGGTTAGGTGTCATTAGTCTCCAGACGCCTCATCGGAAATAGGCCTCATCTCGCCTGGAAGGGAGAACTTCCTGGATTTTCTTGAGTTGCGGCAGGTGTTCTCGAGTTACGACGGGGACCTCAGGGACCCGCCCTGGTGGCCTCAGGAACGGCCAGTCCCCATGCGAGTTGCTAGGGGGCCTCTCGGGATTCCTCTCCCGTCGATACCGGGGCCAAAAACCTTGTGTGGAGTCAGGGCCGGAACCGAGGATTCCTCTCAGGGGTGACATGGATCTTTGGGTACTTCTGGAGTCTCCCCAGGGGAGTCAGGCCTCGTCTCGAGTGGGGGCATGCACGTGCGCTTTCCTTCCAGGCTGTAGCAGCAATGTCACGCTACCTGTCGCGTGGATCAAATGATCTGTGGTTTTCCCTCGAGGCTTTCCCACAGGGCTGTCCCACGTGCCACCGTGGTGTGAGTCGATCCTCGGCGTGAAAGATGAGCCAGTGCAGGGCAAAGAGGTTCCTCTGGAATGGACTGAGACATCTGGGGGACTCTTGGAATGGTGGTACGACCATGGAGTTCCTCTCGCCTTTTCTGTTGAGAGTGCCTCCTCTTGAGATGCGACGGGAACGCCGGGAATACTTTCCCGTTGAAAGCAGGGAAAGGATCCCTCATCTCGAGCTACGAGGGGGAAACGGGGCTCCTCGGGATGTGGGCGGGACCATCGTGCTTCCTCTCGAGTCGAGACGGGTATGGCGGTGAACTTCTTGAGTTGCAGCAAGGGTGTGAAAGACCCTTTCGAAGTTCCAGAGGTTAGGTGTCATTAGTCTCCAGACGCCTCATCGGAAATAGGCCTCATCTCGCCTGGAAGGGAGAACTTCCTGGATTTTCTCGAGTTGCGGCAGGTGTTCTCGAGTTAAGACGGGGACCTCAGGGACCCGCCCTGATGGCCTCAGGAGAGGCCAGGCCCATGCGAGTTGCTAGGGGGCCTCTCGGGATTCCTCTCCCGTGGATACCGGGGCCAAAAACCTTGTGTGGATTCAGGGCCGGAACCGAGGATTCCTCTCAGGGGTGACATGGATCTTTGGGTACTTCTGGAGTCTCCCCAGGGGAGTCAGGCCTCGTCTCGAGTGGGGGCATGCACGTGCCCTTTCCTTCCAGGCTGTAGCAGCAATGTCACGCTTCCCGTCGCGTGGATCAAAGTATCTGTGGTTTTCCCCCGAGGCTTTCCCACAGGGCTGTCCCACGTGCCACCGTGGTGTGAGTCGATCCTCGGCGTGAAAGATGAGCCAGTGCATGGCAAAGAGGTTCCTCTGGAATGGACTGAAACATCTGGGGGACTCTTGGAATGGTGGTACGACCATGGAGTTCCTCTCGCCTTTCCTGTTGAGAGTGCCTCCTCTTGAGATGCGACGGGAACGCCGGGAATTCTTTCCCGTTGAAAGCAGGGAAAGGATCCCTCATCTCGAACTCCGAGGGGGAAACGGGGCTCCTCTGGATGTGGGCGGGACCATCGTGCTTCCTCTCGAGTGGAGACGGGTATGGCGGTGAACTTCTTGAGTTGCAGCAAGGGTGTGAAAGACCCTTTCGAAATTCCATAGGTTAGGTGTCATTAGTCTCCAGATGCCTCATCGGAAATAGGCCTCATCTCGCCTGGAAGGGAGAACTTCCTGGATATTCTCGAGTTGCGGCAGGTGTTCTCGAGTTACGACGGGGACCTCAGGGACCCGCCCTGGTGGCCTCAGGAGAGGCCAGTCCCCATGCGAGTTGCTAGGGGGCCTCTCAGGATTTCTCTCTCATCGATACCGGGGTCAAAAACCTTGTGTGGAGTCAGGGCGGGAACCGAGGATTCCTCTCATGGGTGACATGGATCTTTGGGTACTTCTGGAGTCTCCCCAGGGGAGTCAGGCCTCGTCTCGAGTGGGGGCATGCACGTGCGCTTTCCTTCCAGGCTGTAGCAGCAATGTCACGCTTCCCGTCGCGTGGATCAAAGGATCTGTGGTTTTCCCTCGAGGCTTTCCCTCGAGGCTTTCCCACAGGGCTGTCCCACGTGCCACCGTGATGTGAGTCGATCCTAGGCGTGAAAGATGAGCCAGTGCAGGGCAAAGAGGTTCCTCTGGAATGGACTGAGACATCTGGGGAACTCTTGGAATGATGGTACGACCATGGAGTTCCTCTCGCCTTTCCTGTTGAGAGTGCCTCCTCTTGAGATGCGACGGGAACGCCGGGAATTCTTTCCCGTTGAATGCAGGGAAAGGATCCCTCATCTCGAGCTACGAGGGGGAAACGGGGCTCCTCTGGATGTGGGCGGGACCGTCGTGCTTCCTCTCGAGTGGAGACGGGTATGGCGGTGAACTTCTTGAGTTGCAGCAAGGATGTGAAAGACCCTTTCGAAGTTCCAGAGGTTAGGTGTCATTAGTCTCCAGACGCCTCATCGGAAATAGGCCTCATCTCGCCTGGAAAGGAGAACTTCCTGGATTTTCTCGAGTTGCGGCAGGTGTTCTCGAGTTACGACGGGGACCTCAGGGACCCGCCCTGATGGCCTCAGGAGAGGCCAGGCCCATGCGAGTTGCTAGGGGGCCTCTCGGGATTCCTCTCCCGTGGATACCGGGGCCAAAAACCTTGTGTGGATTCAGGGCCGGAACCGAGGATTCCTCTCAGGGGCTGACATGGATCTTTGGGTACTTCTGGAGTCTCCCCAGGGGAGTCAGGCCTCGTCTCGAGTGGGGGCATGCACGTGCGCTTTCCTTCCAGGCTGTAGCAGCAATGTCACGCTTCCCGTCGCGTGGATCAAAGTATCTGTGGTTTTCCCCCGAGGCTTTCCCACAGGGCTGTCCCACGTGCCACCGTGGTGTGAGTCGATCCTCGGCGTGAAAGATGAGCCAGTGCATGGCAAAGAGGTTCCTCTGGAATGGACTGAAACATCTGGGGGACTTTTGGAATGGTGGTACGACCATGGAGTTCCTCTCGCCTTTCCTGTTGAGAGTGCCTCCTCTTGAGATGCGACGGGAACGCCGGGAATTCTTTCCCGTTGAAAGCAGGGAAAGGATCCCTCATCTCGAACTCCGAGGGGGAATCGGGGCTCCTCTGGATGTGGGCGGGACCATCGTGCTTCCTCTGGAGTGGAGACGGGTATGGCGGTGAACTTCTTGAGTTGCAGCAAGGGTGTGAAAGACCCTTTCGAAGTTCCATAGGTTAGGTATCATTAGTCTCCAGACGCCTCATCGGAAATAGGCCTCATCTCGCCTGGAAGGGAGAACTTCCTGGGTTTTCTCGAGTTGCGGGAGGTGTTCTCGAGTTAAGACGGGGACCTCAGGGACCCGTCCTGGTGGCCTCAGGAGAGGCCAGTCCCCATGCGAGTTGCTAGGGGGCCTCTCGGGATTCCTCTCCCGTCGATACCGGGGCCAAAAACCTTGTGTGGAGTCAGGGCGGGAACCGAGGATTCCTCTCAGGGGTGACATGGATCTTTGGGTACTTCTGGAGTCTCCCCAGGGGAGTCAGGCCTCGTCTCGAGTGGGGGCATGCACGTGCGCTTTCCTTCCAGGCTGTAGCTGCAATGTCACGCTTCCCGTCGCGTGGATCAAAGGATCTGTGGTTTTCCCTCGAGGCTTTCCCTCGACGCTTTCCCACTGGGCTGTCCCACGTGCCACCGTGGTGTGAGTCGATCCTAGGCGTGAAAGATGGGCCAGTGCAGGGCAAAGAGGTTCCTCTGGAATGGACTGAGACATCTTGGGGACTCTTGGCATGGTGGTACGACCATGGAGTTCCTCTCGCCTTTCCTGTTGAGAGTGCCTCCTCTTGAGATGCGATGGGAACGCTGGGAATTCTTTCCCGTTGAAAGCAGGGAAAGGATCCCTCATCTCGAGCTAAGAGGGGGAAACGGGGCTCCTCTGGATGTGGGCGGGACCATCGTGCTTCCTCTCGAGTGGAGATGGGTATGGCGGTGAACTTCTTGAGTTGCAGCAAGGGTGTGAAAGATCCTTTCGAAGTTCCAGAGGTTAGGTGTCATTAGTCTCCAGATGCCTCATCGGAAATAGGCCTCATCTCGCCTGGAAGGGAGAACTTCCTGGATATTCTCGAGTTGCGGCAGGTGTTCTCGAGTTACGACGGGGACCTCAGGGACCCGCCCTGATGGCCTCAGGAGAGGCCAGGCCCATGCGAGTTGCTAGGGGGCCTCTCGGTATTCCTCTCCTGTCGATACCGGGGCCAAAAACCTTGTGTGGAGTCAGGGCCGGAACCGAGGATTCCTCTAAGGGGTGACATGGATCTTTGGGTACATCTGGAGTCTCCCCAGAGGAGTCAGGCCTCGTCTCGAGTTGGGGCATGCACGTGCGCTTTCCTTCCAGGCTGTAGCTGCAATGTCACGCTTCCCGTCGCGTGGATCAAAGGATCTGTGGTTTTCCCCCGAGGCTTTCCCACAGGGCTGTCCCACGTGCCACCGTGGTGTGAGTCGATCCTCGGCGTGAAAGATGAGCCAGTGCAGGGTAAAGAGGTTCCACTGAAATGGACTGAAACATCTGGGGGACTCTTGGAATGGTGGTACGACCATGGAGTTCCTCTCGCCTTTCCTGTTGAGAGTGCCTCCTCTTGAGATGCGATGGGAACGCCGGGAATTCTTTCCCGTTGAAAGCAGGGAAAGGATCCCTCATCTCGAACTCCGAGGGGGAAACGGGGCTCCTCTGGATGTGGGCGGGACCATCGTGCTTCCTCTCGAGTGGAGACGGGTATGGCGGTGAACTTCTTGAGTTGCAGCAAGGGTGTGAAAGACCCTTTCGAAGTTCCAGAGTTTAGGTGTCATTAGTCTCCAGACGCCTCATCGGAAATAGGCCTCATCTCGCCTGGAAGGGAGAATTTCCTGGATTTTTTCGAGTTGCGGCAGGTGTTCTCGAGTTACGACGGGGACCTCAGGGACCCGCCCTGGTGGCCTCAGGAGAGGCCATTTCCCATGCGAGTTGCTAGGGGGCCTCTCGGGATTCCTCTTCTGTCGATACCGGGGCCAAAAACCTTGTGTGGAGTCAGGGCCGGATCCGAGGATTCCTCTCAGGGGCTGACATGGATCTTTGGGTACTTCTGGAGTCTCCCCAGGGGAGTCAGGCCTCGTCTCGAGTGGGGGCATGCACGTGCGCTTTCCTTACAGGCTGCAGCAGCAATGTCACGCTTCCCGTGGCCTGGATCAAAGGATCTGTGGTTTTCCCTCGAGGCTTTCCCTCGAGGCTTTCCCACAGGGCTGTCCCACGTGCCACCGTGGTGTCAGTCGATCCTCGGCGTGAAAGATGAGCCAGTGCAGGGCAAAGAGATTCCTCTGGAATGGACTGAGACATCTGGGGGACTCTTGGAATGGTGGTACGACCATGGAGTTCCTCTCGCCTTTCCTGTTGAGAGTGCCTCCGCTTGAGATGCGACGGGAACGCCGGGAATTCTTTCCCATTGAAAGCAGGGAAAGGATTCCTCATCTCGAGCTACGAGGGGGAAAGGGGGCTCCTCTGGATGTGGGCGGGACGATCGTGCTTCCTCTCCAGTGGAGACGGGTATGGCGGTGAACTTCTTGAGTTGCAGCAAGGGTGTGAAAGACCCTTTCGAAGTTCCAGAGGTTAGGTGTCATTAGTCTCCAGACGCCTCATCGGAAATAGGCCTCATCCTGCCTGGAAGGGAGAACTTCCTGGATTTTCTCGAGTTGCGGCAGGTGTTCTCGAGTTACGATGGGGACCTCAGGGACCCGCCCTGGTGGCCTCAGGAGAGGCCAGTCCCCATGCGAGTTGCTAGGGGGCCTCTCGGGATTCCTCTCCCGTCGATACCCGGGCCAAAAACCTTGTGTGGAGTCAGGGCCGGAACCGAGGATTCCTCTCACGGGCTGATATGGATCTTTGGGTACTTCTGGAGTCTCGCCAGGGGAGACAGGCCCCATCTCGAGTGGGGGCATGTACGTGCGCTTTCCTTCCAAGCTGTAGCAGCAATGTCACGCTTTCCATCGCGTGGATCAAAGGATCTGTGGTTTTTCCACAGGTTTGTCCCACGTGCCACCGTGGTGTGAATCGATCCTCGGCGTGAAAGATGAGCCAGTGCAGGGCAAAGAGGTTCCTCTGGAATGGACTGAGACATCTGGGGGACTCTTGGAATGGTGGTACGACCATGGAGTTCCTCTCGCCTTTCCTGTTGAGAGTGCCTCCTCTTGAGATGCGACGGGAACGCCGGGAATTCTTTCCCGTTGGAAGCAGGGAAAGGATCGCTCATCTCGAGCTAGGAGGGGGAAACGGGGCTCCTCTGGATGTGGGCGGGACCATCGTGCTTCCTCTAGAGTGGAGACGGGTATGCGGTGAACTTCTTGAGTTGCAGCAAGGGTGTGAAAGACCTTTTCGAAGTTCCAGAGGTTAGGTGTCATTAGTCTCCAGACGCCTCATCGGAAATAGGCCTCATCTCGCCTGGAAGGGAGAACTTCCTGGATTTTCTCGAGTTGCGGCAGGTGCTCTCGAGTTACGACGGGAACCTCAGGGACCCGCCCTGATGGCCTCAGGAGAGGCCAGTCCCCATTCGAGTTGCTAGGGGGCCTCTCGGGATTCCTCTCCCATCGATACCGGGGCCAAAAACCTTGTGTGGAGTCAGGGCCGGAAACGAGGATTCCTCTCAGGGGCTGACATGGATCTTTGGGTACTTCTGGAGTCTCCCCAGGGGAGTCAGGCCTCGGCTCGAGTGGGGGCATGCACTTGCGCTTTCCTTCCAGGCTGTAGCAGCAATGTCACGCTTCCCGAGGCGTGGATCAAAGGATCTGTGGTTTTCCCTCGAGGCTTTCCCTCGAGGCTTTCCCACAGGGCTGTCCCACGTGCCACCGTGGTGTGAGTCGATCCTCGGCGTGAAAGATGAGCCAGTGCAGGGCAAAGAGTTTCCTCTGGAATGGACTGAGACATCTGGGGGACTCTTGGAATGGTGGTGCGACCATGGAGTTCCTCTCGCCTTTCCTGTTGAGAGTGCCTCCTCTTGAGATGCGACGGGAACGCCGGGAATTCTTTCCGGTTGAAAGCAGGGAAAGGATCCCTCATCTCGAGCTCCGAGGGGGAAACGGGGCTCCTCTGGATGTGGGCGGGACCATCGTGCTTCCTCTCGAGTGGAGACGGGTATGGCGGTGAACTTCTTGAGTTGCAGCAAGGGTGTGAAAGACCCTTTCCAAGTTCCAGAGGTTTGGTGTCATTAGTCTCCAGACGCCTCATCGGAAATAGGCCTCATCTCGCCTGGAAGGGAGAACTTCCTGGATTTTCTCGAGTTGCGGCAGGTGTTCTCGAGTTACGACGGGGACCTCAGGGACCCGCCCTGGTGCCCTCAGGAGAGGCCAGTCCCCATGCGAGTTGCTAGGGGGCCTCTCGGGATTCCTCTCCCGTCGATACCGGGGCCAAAAACCTTGTGTGGAGTCAGGGCCCAAACCGAGGATTCCTCTCAGGGGCTGATATGGATCTTTGGGTACTTCTGGAGTCTGGCCAGGGGAGACAGGCCTCGTCTCGAGTGGGGGCATGCACGTGCACTTTCCTTCCAGGCTGTAGCAGCAATGTGACGCTTCCCGTCGCGTGGATCAAAGGATCTGTGGTTTTCCCTCGAGGCTTTCCCTCGAGGCTTTCCCACAGGGCTGTCCCACGTGCCACCGTGGTGTGAGTCGATCCTCGGCGTGAAAGATGAGACAGTGCAGGGCAAAGAGGTTCCTCTGGAATGGACTGAGACATCTGGGGGACTCTTGGAATGGTGGTACGACGATGGAGTTCCTCTCGCCTTTGCTGTTGAGAGTGCCTCCTCTTGAGATGGGACGGGAATACCGGGAATTCTTTCCCGTTGAAAGCAGGGAAAGAATCGCTCATCTCGATCTAGGAGGGGGAAACGAGGCTCCTCTGGATGTGGGCGGGACCATCGTGCTTCCTCTAGAGTGGAGACGGGTATGGCGGTGAACTTCTTGAGTTGCAGCAAGGGTGTGAAAGACCTTTTCGAAGTTCCAGAGGTTAGGTGTCATTAGTCTCCAGACGCCTCATCGGAAATAGGCCTCATCTCGCCTGGAAGGGAGAACTTCCTGGATTTTCTCGAGTTGCGGCAGGTGTTCTCGAGCTACGACGGGGACCTCAGGGACCCGCCCTGGTGGCCTCAGGAGAGGCCAGTCCCCATGCGAGTTGCTAGGGGGCCTCTCGGGATTCCTCTCCCGTCGATACTGGGGCCAAAAACCTTGTGTGGAGTCAGGGCCGGAACCGAGGATTCCTCTCAGTGGCTGACATGGATCTTTGGGTACTTCTGGAGTCTCCCCAGGGGAGTCAGGCCTCGTCTCGAGTGGGGGCATGCACGTGCGCTTTCCTTCAAGGCTGTAGCAGCAATGCCACGCTTCCCGTGGCGTGAATCAAACGATCTGTGGTTTTCCCTCGAGGCTTTCCCTCGAGGCTTTCCCACAGGGCTGTCCCACGTGCCACCGTGGTGTGAGTCGATCCTCGGCGTGAAAGATGAGACAGTGCAGGGCAAAGACGTTCCTCTGGAATGGACTGAGACATCTGGGGGACTCTTGGAATGGTGGTACGACCATGGAGTTCCTCTCGCCTTTCCTGTTGAGAGTGCCTCCTCTTGAGATGCGACGGGAACGCCGGGAATTCTTTCCCGTTGAAAGCAGGGAAAGGATCCCTCATCTCGAGCTACGAGGGGGAAACGGGGCTCCTCTGGATGTGGGCGGGACCATCGTGCTTCCTCTCGAGTGGAGACGGGTGTGGCGGTGAACTTCTTGAGTTGCAACAAGGGTGTGAAAGACCCTTTCGAAGTTCCAGAGGTTAGGTGTCATTAGTCTCCAGACGCCTCATCGGAAATAGGCCTCATCTCGCCTGGAAGGGGGAACTTCCTGGAATTTCTCGAGTTGTGGCAGGTGTTCTTGAGTTACGACGGGGACCTGAGGGACCCGCCCTGGTGGCCTCAGGAGAGGCCAGTCCCCATGCGAGTTGCTAGGGGGCCTCTCGGGATTCCTCTCCCGTCGATACCGGGGCCAAAAACCTTGTGTGGAGTCAGGGCCGGAACCGAGGATTCCTCTCACGGGCTGACATGGATCTTTGGGTACTTCTGGAGTCTCCCCAGGGGAGTCAGGCCTCGTCTCGAGTCGGGGCATGCACGTGCACTTTCCTTCCAGGCTGTAGCAGCAATGTCACACTTCCCGTGGCGTGGATCAAAGGATCTGTGGTTTTCCCTCGAGGCTTTCCCTCGAGGCTTTCCCACAGGGCTGTCCCACGTGCCACCGTGGTGTCAGTCGATCCTCGGCGTGAAAGATGAGCCAGTGCAGGGCAAAGAGATTCCTCTGGAATGGACTGAGACATCTGGGGGACTCTTGGAATGGTGGTACGACCATGGAGTTCCTCTCGCCTTTCCTGTTGAGAGTGCCTCCGCTTGAGATGCGACGGGAACGCCGGGAATTCTTTCCCATTGAAAGCAGGGAAAGGATTCCTCATCTCGAGCTACGAGGGGGACAGGGGGCTCCTCTGGATGTGGGCGGGACGATCGTGCTTCCTCTCCAGTGGAGACGGGTATGGCGGTGAACTTCTTGAGTTGCAGCAAGGGTGTGAAAGACCCTTTCGAAGTTCCAGAGGTTAGGTGTCATTAGTCTCCAGACGCCTCATCGGAAATAGGCCTCATCCTGCCTGGAAGGGAGAACTTCCTGGATTTTCTCGAGTTGCGGCAGGTGTTCTCGAGTTACGACGGGGACCTTAGGGACCCGCCCTGGTGGCCTCAGGAGAGGCCAGTCCCCATGCGAGTTGCTAGGGGGCCTTTCGGGATTCCTCTCCCGTCGATACCCGGGCCAAAAACCTTGTGTGGAGTCAGGGCCGGAACCGAGGATTCCTCTCACGGGCTGATATGGATCTTTGGGTACTTCTGGAGTCTCGCCAGGGGAGACAGGCCCCATCTCGAGTGGGGGCATGCACGTGCGCTTTCCTTCCAGGCTGTAGCAGCAATGTCACGCTTTCCATCGCGTGGATCAAAGGATCTGTGGTTTTTCCACAGGTTTGTCCCACGTGCCACCGTGGTGTGAGTCGAACCTCGGCGTGAAAGATGAGCCAGTGCAGGGCAAAGAGGTTCCTCTGGAATGGACTGAGACATCTGGGGGACTCTTGGAATGGTGGTACGACCATGGAGTTCCTCTCGCCTTTCCTGTTGAGAGTGCCTCCTCTTGAGATGCGACGGGAACGCCGGGAATTCTTTCCCGTTGGAAGCAGGGAAAGGATCGCTCATCTCGAGCTAGGAGGGGGAAACGGGGCTCCTCTGGATATGGGCGGGACCATCGTGCTTCCTCTAGAGTGGAGACGGGTATGACGGTGAACTTCTTGAGTTGCAGCAAGGGTGTGAAAGACCTTTTCGAAGTTCCAGAGGTTAGGTGTCATTAGTCTCCAGACGCCTCATCGGAAATAGGCCTCATCTCGCCTGGAAGGGAGAACTTCCTGGATTTTCTCGAGTTGCGGCAGGTGTTCTCGAGATACGACGGGGACCTCAGGGACCCACCCTGGTGGCCTCAGGAGAGGCCAGTCCCCATGCGAGTTGCTAGGGTGCCTCTCGGGATTCCTCTCCCGTCGATACCGGGGCCAAAAACCTTGTGTGGAGTCAGGGCCGGAACCGAGGATTCCTCTCAGTGGCTGACATGGATCTTTGGGTACTTCTGGAGTCTCCCCAGGGGAGTCAGGCCTCGTCTCGAGTGGGGGCATGCACGTGCGCTTTCCTTCAAGGCTGTAGCAGCAATGCCACTCTTCCCGTGGCGTGAATCAAACGATCTGTGGTTTTCCCTCGCGGCTTTCCCTCGAGGCTTTCCCACAGGGCTGTCCCACGTGCCACCGTGGTGTGAGTCGATCCTCGGCGTGAAAGATGAGACAGTGCAGGGCAAAGACGTTCCTCTGGAATGGACTGAGACATCTGGGGGACTCTTGGAATGGTGGTACGACCATGGAGTTCCTCTCGCCTTTCCTGTTGAGAGTGCCTCCTCTTGAGATGTGACGGGAACGCCGGGAATTCTTTCCCGTTGAAAGCAGGGAAAGGATCCCTCATCTCGAGCTACGAGGGGGAAACGGGGCTCCTCTGGATGTGGGCGGGACCATCGTGCTTCCTCTCGAGTGGAGACGGGTGTGGCGGTGAACTTCTTGAGTTGCAACAAGGGTGTGAAAGACCCTTTCGAAGTTCCAGAGGTTAGGTGTCATTAGTCTCCAGACGCCTCATCGGAAATAGGCCTCATCTCGCCTGGAAGGGGGAACTTCCTGGAATTTCTCGAGTTGTGGCAGGCGTTCTTGAGTTACGACGGGGACCTCAGGGACCCGCCCTGGTGGCCTCAGGAGAGGCCAGTCCCCATGCGAGTTGCTAGGGGGCCTCTCGGGATTCCTCTCCCGTCGATACCGGGGCCAAAAACCTTGTGTGGAGTCAGGGCCGGAACCGAGGATTCCTCTCACGGGCTGACATGGATCTTTGGATACTTCTGGAGTCTCCCCAGGGGAGTCAGGCCTCGTCTCGAGTCGGGGCATGCACGTGCACTTTCCTTCCAGGCTGTAGCAGCAATGTCACGCTTCCCGTGGCGTGGATCAAAGGATCTGTGGTTTTCCCTCGAGGCTTTCCCTCGAGGCTTTCCCACAGGGCTGTCCCACGTGCCACCGTGGTGTGAGTCGATCCTCGGCGTGAAAGATGAGCCAGTGCAGGGCAAAGAGGTTCCTCTGGAATGGACTGAGACATCTGGGGGACTCTTGGAATGGTGGTACGACGATGGAGTTCCTCTCGCCTTTGCTGTTGAGAGTGCCTCCTCTTGAGATGGGACGGGAATACCGGGAATTCTTTCCCGTTGAAAGCAGGGAAAGAATCGCTCATCTCGATCTAGGAGGGGGAAACGAGGCTCCTCTGGATGTGGGCGGGACCATCGTGCTTCCTCTAGAGTGGAGACGGGTATGGCGGTGAACTTCTTGAGTTGCAGCAAGGGTGTGAAAGACCCTTTCGAAGTTCCAGAGGTTAGGTGTCATTAGTCTCCAGACGCCTCATCGGAAATAGGCCTCATCTCGCCTGGAAGGGAGAACTTCCTGGATTTTCTCGAGTTGCGGCAGGTGTTCTCGAGCTACGACGGGGACCTCAGGGACCCGCCCTGGTGGCCTCAGGAGAGGCCAGTCCCCATGCGAGTTGCTAGGGGGCCTCTCGGGATTCCTCTCCCGTCGATACTGGGGCCAAAAACCTTGTGTGGAGTCAGGGCCGGAACCGAGGATTCCTCTCAGTGGCTGACATGGATCTTTGGGTACTTCTGGAGTCTCCCCAGGGGAGTCAGGCCTCGTCTCGAGTGGGGGCATGCACGTGCGCTTTCCTTCAAGGCTGTAGCAGCAATGCCACGCTTCCCGTGGCGTGAATCAAACGATCTGTGGTTTTCCCTCGAGGCTTTCCCTCGAGGCTTTCCCACAGGGCTGTCCCACGTGCCACCGTGGTGTGAGTCGATCCTCGGCGTGAAAGATGAGACAGTGCAGGGCAAAGACGTTCCTCTGGAATGGACTGAGACATCTGGGGGACTCTTGGAATGGTGGTACGACCATGGAGTTCCTCTCGCCTTTCCTGTTGAGAGTGCCTCCTCTTGAGATGCGACGGGAACGCCGGGAATTCTTTCCCGTTGAAAGCAGGGAAAGGATCCCTCATCTCGAGCTACGAGGGGGAAACGGGGCTCCTCTGGATGTGGGCGGGACCATCGTGCTTCCTCTCGAGTGGAGACGGGTGTGGCGGTGAACTTCTTGAGTTGCAACAAGGGTGTGAAAGACCCTTTCGAAGTTCCAGAGGTTAGGTGTCATTAGTCTCCAGACGCCTCATCGGAAATAGGCCTCATCTCGCCTGGAAGGGGGAACTTCCTGGAATTTCTCGAGTTGTGGCAGGTGTTCTTGAGTTACGACGGGGACCTCAGGGACCCGCCCTGGTGGCCTCAGGAGAGGCCAGTCCCCATGCGAGTTGCTAGGGGGCCTCTCGGGATTCCTCTCCCGTCGATACCGGGGCCAAAAACCTTGTGTGGAGTCAGGGCCGGAACCGAGGATTCCTCTCACGGGCTGACATGGATCTTTGGGTACTTCTGGAGTCTCCCCAGGGGAGTCAGGCCTCGTCTCGAGTCGGGGCATGCACGTGCACTTTCCTTCCAGGCTGTAGCAGCAATGTCACGCTTCCCGTGGCGTGGATCAAAGGAACTGTGGTTTTCCCTCGAGGCTTTCCCTCGAGGCTTTCCCACAGGGCTGTCCCACGTGCCACCGTGGTGTCAGTCGATCCTCGGCGTGAAAGATGAGCCAGTGCAGGGCAAAGAGATTCCTCTGGAATGGACTGAGACATCTGGGGGACTCTTGGAATGGTGGTACGACCATGGAGTTCCTCTCGCCTTTCCTGTTGAGAGTGCCTCCGCTTGAGATGCGACGGGAACGCCGGGAATTCTTTCCCATTGAAAGCAGGGAAAGGAATCCTCATCTCGAGCTACGAGGGGGAAAGGGGGCTCCTCTGGATGTGGGCGGGACGATCGTGCTTCCTCTCCAGTGGAGACGGGTATGGCGGTGAACTTCTTGAGTTGCAGCAAGGGTGTGAAAGACCCTTTCGAAGTTCCAGAGGTTAGGTGTCATTAGTCTCCAGACGCCTCATCGGAAATAGGCCTCATCCTGCCTGGAAGGGAGAACTTCCTGGATTTTCTCGAGTTGCGGCAGGTGTTCTCGAGTTACGACGGGGACCTCAGGGACCCGCCCTGGTGGCCTCAGGAGAGGCCAGTCCCCATGCGAGTTGCTAGGGGGCCTCTCGGGATTCCTCTCCCGTCGATACCCGGGCCAAAAACCTTGTGTGGAGTCAGGGCCGGAACCGAGGATTCCTCTCACGGGCTGATATGGATCTTTGGGTACTTCTGGAGTCTCGCCAGGGGAGACAGGCCCCATCTCGAGTGGGGGCATGCACGTGCGCTTTCCTTCCAGGCTGTAGCAGCAATGTCACGCTTTCCATCGCGTGGATCAAAGGATCTGTGGTTTTTCCACAGGTTTGTCCCACGTGCCACCGTGGTGTGAGTCGATCCTCGGCGTGAAACATGAGCCAGTGCAGGGCAAAGAGGTTCCTCTGGAATGGACTGAGACATCTGGGGGACTCTTGGAATGGTGGTACGACCATGGAGTTCCTCTCGCCTTTCCTGTTGAGAGTGCCTCCTCTTGAGATGCGACGGGAATGCCGGGAATTCTTTCCCGTTGAAAGCAGGGAAAGGATCCCTCATCTCGAGCTCCGAGGGGGAAACGGGGCTCCTTTGGATGTGGGCGGGACCATCGTGCTTCCTCTAGAGTGGAGACGGGTATGCGGTGAACTTCTTGAGTTGCAGCAAGGGTGTGAAAGACCTTTTCGAAGTTCCAGAGGTTAGGTGTCATTAGTCTCCAGACGCCTCATCGGAAATAGGCCTCATCTCGCCTGGAAGGGAGAACTTCCTGGATTTTCTCGAGTTGCGGCAGGTGCTCTCGAGTTACGACGGGGACGTCAGGGACCCGCCCTGATGGCCTCAGGAGAGGCCAGTCCCCATGCGAGTTGCTAGGGGGCCTCTCGGGATTCCTCTCCCATCGATACCGGGGCCAAAAACCTTGTGTGGAGTCAGGGCCGGAAACGAGGATTCCTCTCAGGGGCTGACATGGATCTTTGGGTACTTCTGGAGTCTCCCCAGGGGAGTCAGGCCTCGTCTCGAGTGGGGGCATGCACGTGCGCTTTCCTTCAAGGCTGTAGCAGCAATGCCACTCTTCCCGTGGCGTGAATCAAACGATCTGTGGTTTTCCCTCGCGGCTTTCCCTCGAGGCTTTCCCACAGGGCTGTCCCACGTGCCACCGTGGTGTGAGTCGATCCTCGGCGTGAAAGATGAGACAGTGCAGGGCAAAGACGTTCCTCTGGAATGGACTGAGACATCTGGGGGACTCTTGGAATGGTGGTACGACCATGGAGTTCCTCTCGCCTTTCCTGTTGAGAGTGCCTCCTCTTGAGATGTGACGGGAACGCCGGGAATTCTTTCCCGTTGAAAGCAGGGAAAGGATCCCTCATCTCGAGCTACGAGGGGGAAACGGGGCTCCTCTGGATGTGGGCGGGACCATCGTGCTTCCTCTCGAGTGGAGACGGGTGTGGCGGTGAACTTCTTGAGTTGCAACAAGGGTGTGAAAGACCCTTTCGAAGTTCCAGAGGTTAGGTGTCATTAGTCTCCAGACGCCTCATCGGAAATAGGCCTCATCTCGCCTGGAAGGGGGAACTTCCTGGAATTTCTCGAGTTGTGGCAGGTGTTCTTGAGTTACGACGGGGACCTCAGGGACCCGCCCTGGTGGCCTCAGGAGAGGCCAGTCCCCATGCGAGTTGCTAGGGGGCCTCTCGGGATTCCTCTCCCGTCGATACCGGGGCCAAAAACCTTGTGTGGAGTCAGGGCCGGAACCGAGGATTCCTCTCACGGGCTGACATGGATCTTTGGGTACTTCTGGAGTCTCCCCAGGGGAGTCAGGCCTCGTCTCGAGTCGGGGCATGCACGTGCACTTTCCTTCCAGGCTGTAGCAGCAATGTCACGCTTCCCGTGGCGTGGATCAAAGGATCTGTGGTTTTCCCTCGAGGCTTTCCCTCGAGGCTTTCCCACAGGGCTGTCCCACGTGCCACTGTGGTGTCAGTCGATCCTCGGCGTGAAAGATGAGCCAGTGCAGGGCAAAGAGATTCCTCTGGAATGGACTGAGACATCTGGGGGACTCTTGGAATGGTGGTACGACCATGGAGTTCCTCTCGCCTTTCCTGTTGAGAGTGCCTCCGCTTGAGATGCGACGGGAACGCCGGGAATTCTTTCCCATTGAAAGCAGGGAAAGGATTCCTCATCTCGAGCTACGAGGGGGAAAGGGGGCTCCTCTGGATGTGGGCGGGACGATCGTGCTTCCTCTCCAGTGGAGACGGGTATGGCGGTGAACTTCCTGAGTTGCAGCAAGGGTGTGAAAGACCCTTTCGAAGTTCCAGAGGTTAGGTGTCATTAGTCTCCAGACGCCTCATCGGAAATAGGCCTCATCCTGCCTGGAAGGGAGAACTTCCTGGATTTTCTCGAGTTGCGGCAGGTGTTCTCGAGTTACGACGGGGACCTCAGGGACCCGCCCTGGTGGCCTCAGGAGAGGCCAGTCCCCATGCGAGTTGCTAGGGGGCCTCTCGGGATTCCTCTCCCGTCGATACCCGGGCCAAAAACCTTGTGTGGAGTCAGGGCCGGAACCGAGGATTCCTCTCACGGGCTGATATGGATCTTTGGGTACTTCTGGAGTCTCGCCAGGGGAGACAGGCCCCATCTCGAGTGGGGGCATGCACGTGCGCTTTCCTTCCAGGCTGTAGCAGCAATGTCACGCTTTCCATCGCGTGGATCAAAGGATCTGTGGTTTTTCCACAGGTTTGTCCCACGTGCCACCGTGGTGTGAGTCGATCCTCGGCGTGAAACATGAGCCAGTGCAGGTCAAAGAGGTTCCTCTGGAATGGACTGAGACATCTGGGGGACTCTTGGAATGGTGGTACGACCATGGAGTTCCTCTCGCCTTTCCTGTTGAGAGTGCCTCCTCTTGAGATGCGACGGGAACGCCGGGAATTCTTTCCCGTTGAAAGCAGGGAAAGGATCCCTCATCTCGAGCTCCGAGGGGGAAACGGGGCTCCTTTGGATGTGGGCGGGACCATCGTGCTTTCTCTAGAGTGGAGACGGGTATGCGGTGAACTTCTTGAGTTGCAGCAAGGGTGTGAAAGACCTTTTCGAAGTTTCAGAGGTTAGGTGTCATTAGTCTCCAGACGCCTCATCGGAAATAGGCCTCATCTCGCCTGGAAGGGAGAACTTCCTGGATTTTCTCGAGTTGCGGCAGGTGCTCTCGAGTTACGACGGGGACGTCAGGGACCCGCCCTGATGGCCTCAGGAGAGGCCAGTCCCCATGCGAGTTGCTAGGGGGCCTCTCGGGATTCCTCTCCTATCGATACCGGGGCCAAAAACCTTGTGTGGAGTCAGGGCCGGAAACGAGGATTCCTCTCAGGGGCTGACATGGATCTTTGGGTACTTCTGGAGTCTCCCCAGGGGAGTCAGGCCTCGGCTCGAGTGGGGGCATGCACTTGCGCTTTCCTTCCAGGCTGTAGCAGCAATGTCACGCTTCCCGAGGCGTGGATCAAAGGATCTGTGGTTTTCCCTCGAGGCTTTCCCTCGAGGCTTTCCCACAGGGCTGTCCCACGTGCCACCGTGGTGTGAGTCGATCCTCGGCGTGAAAGATGAGCCAGTGCAGGGCAAAGAGTTTCCTCTGGAATGGACTGAGACATCTGGGGGACTCTTGGAATGGTGGTGCGACCATGGAGTTCCTCTCGCCTTTCCTGTTGAGAGTGCCTCCTCTTGAGATGCGACGGGAACGCCGGGAATTCTTTCCCGTTGAAAGCAGGGAAAGGATCCCTCATCTCGAGCTCCGAGGGGGAAACGGGGCTCCTCTGGATGTGGGCGGGACCATCGTGCTTCCTCTCGAGTGGAGACGGGTATGGCGGTGAACTTCTTGAGTTGCAGCAAGGGTGTGAAAGACCCTTTCCAAGTTCCAGAGGTTAGGTGTCATTAGTCTCCAGACGCCTCATCGGAAATAGGCCTCATCTCGCCTGGAAGGGAGAACTTCCTGGATTTTCTCGAGTTGCGGCAGGTGTTCTCGAGTTACGACGGGGACCTCAGGGACCCGCCCTGGTGCCCTCAGGAGAGGCCAGTCCCCATGCGAGTTGCTAGGGGGCCTCTCGGGATTCCTCTCCCTTCGATACCGGGACCAAAAACCTTGTGTGGAGTCAGGGCCCAAACCAAGGATTCCTCTCAGGGGCTGATATGGATCTCTGGGTGCTTCTGGAGTCTCGCCAGGGGAGACAGGCCTCGTCTCGAGTGGGGGCATGCACGTGCACTTTCCTTCCAGGCTGTAGCAGCAATGTGACGCTTCCCGTCGCGTGGATCAAAGGATCTGTGATTTTCCCTCGAGGCTTTCCCTCGAGGCTTTCCCACAGGGCTGTCCCACGTGCCACCGTGGTGTGAGTCGATCCTCGGCGTGAAAGATGAGCCAGTGCAGGGCAAAGAGGTTCCTCTGGAATGGACTGAGACATCTGGGGGACTCTTGGAATGGTGGTACGACGATGGAGTTCCTCTCGCCTTTGCTGTTGAGAGTGCCTCCTCTTGAGATGGGACGGGAATACCGGGAATTCTTTCCCGTTGAAAGCAGGGAAAGGATCGCTCATCTCGATCTAGGAGGGGGAAACGAGGCTCCTCTGGATGTGGGCGGGACCATCGTGCTTCCTCTAGAGTGGAGACGGGTATGGCGGTGAACTTCTTGAGTTGCAGCAAGGGTGTGAAAGACCTTTTCGAAGTTCCAGAGGTTAGGTGTCATTAGTCTCCAGACGCCTCATCGGAAATAGGCCTCATCTCGCCTGGAAGGGAGAACTTCCTGGATTTTCTCGAGTTGCGGCAGGTGTTCTCGAGTTACGACGGGGACCTCAGGGACCCGCCCTGGTGGCCTCAGGAGAGGCCAGTCCCCATGCGAGTTGCTAGGGTGCCTCTCGGGATTCCTCTCCCGTCGATACTGGGGCCAAAAACCTTGTGTGGAGTCAGGGCCGGAACCGAGTATTCCTCTCAGTGGCTGACATGGATCTTTGGGTACTTCTGGAGTCTCCCCAGGGGAGTCAGGCCTCGTCTCGAGTGGGGGCATGCACGTGCGCTTTCCTTCAAGGCTGTAGCAGCAATGCCACGCTTCCCGTGGCGTGAATCAAACGATCTGTGGTTTTCCCTCGAGGCTTTCCCTCGAGGCTTTCCCACAGGGCTGTCCCACGTGCCACCGTGGTGTGAGTCGATCCTCGGCGTGAAAGACGAGCCAGTGCAGGGCAAAGACGTTCCTCTGGAATGGACTGAGACATCTGGGGGACTCTTGGAATGGTGGTACGACCATGGAGTTCCTCTCGCCTTTCCTGTTGAGAGTGCCTCCTCTTGAGATGCGACGGGAACGCCGGGAATTCTTTCCCGTTGAAAGCAGGGAAAGGATCCCTCATCTCGAGCTACGAGGGGGAAACGGGGCTCCTCTGGATGTGGGCGGGACCATCGTGCTTCCTCTCGAGTGGAGACGGGTGTGGCGGTGAACTTCTTGAGTTGCAACAAGGGTGTGAAAGACCCTTTCGAAGTTCCAGAGGTTAGGTGTCATTAGTCTCCAGACGCCTCATCGGAAATAGGCCTCATCTCGCCTGGAAGGGGGAACTTCCTGGAATTTCTCGAGTTGTGGCAGGTGTTCTTGAGTTACGACGGGGACCTCAGGGACCCGCCCTGGTGGCCTCAGGAGAGGCCAGTCCCCATGCGAGTTGCTAGGGTGCCTCTCGGGATTCCTCTCCCGTCGATACTGGGGCCAAAAACCTTGTGTGGAGTCAGGGCCGGAACCGAGTATTCCTCTCAGTGGCTGACATGGATCTTTGGGTACTTCTGGAGTCTCCCCAGGGGAGTCAGGCCTCGTCTCGAGTGGGGGCATGCACGTGCGCTTTCCTTCAAGGCTGTAGCAGCAATGCCACGCTTCCCGTGGCGTGAATCAAACGATCTGTGGTTTTCCCTCGAGGCTTTCCCTCGAGGCTTTCCCACAGGGCTGTCCCACGTGCCACCGTGGTGTGAGTCGATCCTCGGCGTGAAAGATGAGCCAGTGCAGGGCAAAGACGTTCCTCTGGAATGGACTGAGACATCTGGGGGACTCTTGGAATGGTGGTACGACCATGGAGTTCCTCTCGCCTTTCCTGTTGAGAGTGCCTCCTCTTGAGATGCGACGGGAACGCCGGGAATTCTTTCCCGTTGAAAGCAGGGAAAGGATCCCTCATCTCGAGCTACGAGGGGGAAACGGGGCTCCTCTGGATGTGGGCGGGACCATCGTGCTTCCTCTCGAGTGGAGACGGGTGTGGCGGTGAACTTCTTGAGTTGCAACAAGGGTGTGAAAGACCCTTTCGAAGTTCCAGAGGTTAGGTGTCATTAGTCTCCAGACGCCTCATCGGAAATAGGCCTCATCTCGCCTGGAAGGGAGAACTTCCTGGATTTTCTCGAGTTGCGGCAGGTGTTCTCGAGTTACGACGGGGACCTCAGGGACCCGCCCTGGTGGCCTCAGGAGAGGCCAGTCCCCATGCGAGTTGCTAGGGGCCCTCTCGGGATTCCTCTCCCGTCGATACCGGGGCCAAAAACCTTGTGTGGTGTCAGGGCCGGAACCGAGGATTTCTCTCAGGGGCTGACATGGATCTTTGGGTACTTCTGGAGTCTCCCCAGGGGAGTCAGGCCTTGTCTCGAGTCGGGGCATGCACGTGCGCTTTCCTTCCAGGCTGTAGCAGCAATGTCACGCTTCTCGTGGCGTGGATCAAAGGATCTGTGGTTTTCCCTCGACGCTTTCCCTCGAGGCTTTCCCACAGGGCTGTCCCACGTGCCACCGTGTTGTTAGTCGATCCTCGGTGTGAAAGATGAGCCAGTGCAGGGCAAAGAGGTTCCTCTGGAATGGACTGAGACATCTGGGGGACTCTTGGAATGGTGGTAAGACCATGGAGTTCCTCTCGCCTTTGCTGTTGAGAGTGCCTCCTCTTGAGATGGGACGGGAATACCGGGAATTCTTTCCCGTTGAAAGCAGGGAAAGGATTCCTCATCTCGAGCTACGAGGGGGAAACGGGGCTCCTCTGGATGTGGGCGGGACCATCGTGCTTCCTCTCGAGTGGAGACGGGTATGGCGGTGAACTTCTTGAGTTGCAGCAAGGGTGTGAAAGACCCTTTCGAAGTTCCAGAGTTTAGGTGTCATTAGTCTCCAGACACCTCATCGGAAATAGGCCTCATCTCGCCTGGAAGGGTGAACTTCTTGGATTTTCTCGAGTTGCGGCAGGTGTTCTTGAGTTACGACGGGGACCTCAGGGACCCGCCCTGGTGGCCTCAGGAGAGGCCAGTCCCCATTCGACTTGCTAGGGGGCCTCTCGGTATTCCTCTCCCTTCGATACCGGGGCCAAAAACCTTTTGTGGAGTTAGGGCCGGAACCGAGGATTCCTTTCAGGGGCTGATATGGATCTTTGGGTACTTCTGGAGTCTCGCCAGGGGAGACAGGCCTCATCTCGAGTGGGGGCATGCACGTGCGCTTTCGTTCCAGGCTGTAGCAGCAATGTCACGCTTCCCGTGGCGTGGATCAAAGGATCTGTGGTTTTCCCTCGAGGCTTTCCCTCGAGGCTTTCCCACAGGGCTGTCCCACGTGCCACCGTGGTGTGAGTCGATCCTCGCCGTGAAAGATGAGCCAGTGCAGGGCAAAGAGGTTCCTCTGGAATGGACTGAGACATCTGGGGGACTCTTGAAATGGTGGTACGACCATGCAGTTCCTCTCGCCTTTCCTGTTGAGAGTGCCTCCTCTTGAGATGCGACGGGAACGCCAGGAATTTTTTCCCGTTGAAAGCAGGGAAAGGATCCCTCATCTCGAGCTACGAGGGGGAAAAGGGGCTCCTCTGGATGTGGGCGGGACCATCGTGCTTCCTCTCGAGTGGAGACGGGTATGGCGGTGAACTTCTTGAGTTGCAGCAAGGGTGTGAAAGACCCTTTCGAAGTTCCAGAGGTTAGGTGTCATTAGTCTCCAGACGCCTCAACGGAAATAGGCCTCATCTCGCCTGGAAGGGGGAACTTCCTGGAATTTCTCGAGTTGTGGCAGGTGTTCTCGAGTTACGACGGGGACCTCAGGGACCCGCCCTGGTGGCCTCAGGAGAGGCCAGTCCCCATGCGAGTTGCTAGGCGGCCTCTCGGGATTCCTCTCCCGTCGATACCGGGGCCAAAAACCTTGTGTGGAGTCAGGGCCGGAACCGAGGATTCCTCTCACGGGCTGACATGGATCTTTGGGTACTTCTGGAGTCTCCCCAGGGGAGTCAGGCCTCGTCTCGAGTCTGGGCATACACGTGCACTTTCCTTCCAGGCTGTAGCAGCAATGTCACGCTTCCCGTGGCGTGGATCAAAGGATCTGTGGTTTTCCCTCGAGGCTTTCCCTCGAGGCTTTCCCACAGGGCTGTCCCACGTGCCACCGTGATGTGAGTCGATCCTCGGCGTGAAAGATGAGCCAGTGCAGGGCAAAAAGGTTCCTCTGGAATGGACTGAGACATCTGGGGGACTCTTGGAATGGTGGTACGACCATGGAGTTCCTCTCGCCTTTCCTGGTGAGAGTGCCTCCGCTTGAGATGCGACGGGAACGCCGGGAATTCTTTCCCATTGAAAGCAGGGAAAGGATTCCTCATCTCGAGCTACGAGGGGGAAAGGGGGCTCCTCTGGATGTGGGCGGGACGATCGTTCTTCCTCTCGAGTGGAGACGGGTATGGCGGTGAACTTCTTGAGTTGCAGCAAGGGTGTGAAAGACCCTTTCGAAGTTCCAGAGGTTAGGTGTCATTAGTCTCCAGACGCCTCATCGGAAATAAGCCTCATCTCGCCTGGAAGGGGGAACTTCCTGGAATTTCTCGAGTTGCGGCTGGTGTTCTCGAGTTACGACGGGGACCTCAGGGACCCGCCCTGGAGGCCTTAGGAGAGGCCAGTCCCCATGCGAGTTGCTAGGGGGCCTCTCGGGATTCCTCTCCCGTCGATACCGGGGCCAAAAACCTTGTGTGGAGTCAGGGCCGGAAACGAGGATTCCTCTCAGGGGCTGACATGGATCTTTGGGTACTTCTGGAGTCTCCCCAGGGAAGTCAGGCCTCGTCTCGAGTGGGGGCATGCACTTGCGCTTTCCTTCCAGGCTGTAGCAGCAATGTCACGCTTCCCATCGCGTGGATCAAAGGATCTGTGGTTTTCCCACAGGGCTCTCCCACGAGCCACCGTGGTGTGAGTCGATCCTCGGCGTGAAAGATGAGCCAGTGCAGGGCAAAGAGGTTCCTCTGGAATGGACTGAGACATCTGGGGGACTCTTGGAATGGTGGTACGACCATGGAGTTCCTCTCGCCTTTCCTGTTGAGAGTGCCTCCTCTTGAGATGAGACGGGAACGCCGGGAAGTCTTTCCCGTTGAAAGCAGGGAAAGGATCCCTCATCTCGAGCTACGAGGGGGAAACGGGGCTCCTCTGGATGGGGGCGGGACTATCGTGCTTCCTCTCGAGTGGAGACGGGTATGGCGGTGAACTTCTTGAGTTGCAGCAAGGGTGTGAAAGACCCTTTCGAAGTTCCAGAGGTTAGGTGTCATTAGTCTCCAGACGCCTCATCGGAAATAGGCCTCATCTCGCCTGGAAGGGAGAACTTCCTGGATTTTCTCGAGTTGCGGCAGGTGTTCTCGAGTTACGACGGGGACCTCAGGGACCCGCCCTGGTGGCCTCAGGAGAGGCCAGTCCCCATGCGAGTTGCTAGGGGGCCTCTCGGGATTCCTCTCCCGTCGATACCGGGGCCAAAAACCTTGTGTGGCGTCAGGGCCGGAACCGAGGATTCCTCTCAGGGGCTGATATGGATCTTTGGGTACTTCTGTAGTCTCGCCAGGGGAGACAGGCCTCGTCTCGAGTGGGTGCATGCACGTGCACTTTCCTTCCAGGCTGTAGCAGCAATGTCACGCTTCCCGTCGCATGGATCAAAGGATCTGTGGTTTTCCCTCGAGGCTTTCCCTCGAGGCTTTCCCACAGGGCTGTCCCACGTGCCACCGTGGTGTGAGTCGATCCTCGGCGTGAAAGATGAGCCAGTGCAGGGCAAAGAGATTCCTCTGGAATGGACTGAGACATCTGGGGGACTCTTGGAATGGTGGTACGACCATGGAGTTCCTCTCGCCTTTGCTGTTGAGAGTGCCTCCTCTTGAGATGGGACGGGAATACCGGGAATTCTTTCCCGTTGAAAGCAGGGAAAAGATTCCTCATCTCGAGCTACGAGGGGTAAACGGGGCTCCTGTGGATGTGGGCGGGACCATCGTGCTTCCTCTCGAGTGGAGACGGGTATGGCGGTGAACTTCTTGAATTGCAGCAAGGGTGTGAAAGACCCTTTCGAAGTTCCAGAGGTTAGGTGTCATTAGTCTCCAGACGCCTCATCGGAAATAGGCCTCATCTCGCCTGGAAGGGAGAACTTCCTGGATTTTCTCGAGTTACGGCAGGTGTTCTCGAGTTACAACGGGGACCTCAGGGACCCGCCCTGGTGGCCTCAGGAGAGGCCAGTCCCCATGCGACTTGCTAGGGGGCCTCTCGGGATTCCTCTCCCGTCGATACCTGGGCCAAAAACCTTGTGTGGAGTCAGGGCCGGAACCGAGGATTCCTCTCAGGGGCTGACATGGATCTTTGGGTACTTCTGGAGTCTCCCCATGGGAGTCAGGCCTCGTCTCGAGTGGGGGCATGCACGTGCGCTTTCCTTCCAGGCTGTAGCAGCAATGTCACGCTTCCCGTGGCGTGGATCAAAGGATCTGTGGTTTTCCCTCGAGGCTTTCCCTCGAGGCTTTCCCACAGGGCTGTCCCACGTGCCACCGTGGTGTGAGTCGATCTTCGGCGTGAAAGATGAGCCAGTGCATGGCAAAGAGCTTACTCTGGAATGGACTGAGACATCTGGGGGACTCTTGGAATGGTGGTACGACCATGGAGTTCCTCTCGCCTTTCCTGTTGAGAGTGCCTCCGCTTGAGATGCGACGGGAACGCCGGGAATTCTTTCCCATTGAAAGCAGGGAAAGGATTCCTCATCTCGAGCTACGAGGGGGAAAGGGGGCTCCTCTGGATGTGGGCGGGACGATCGTGCTTCCTCTCGAGTGGAGACGGGTATGGCGGTGAACTTCTTGAGTTGCAGCAAGGTGTGAAAGACCCTTTCGAAGTTCCAGAGGTTAGGTGTCATTAGTCTCCAGACGCCTCATCGGAAATAGGCCTCATCCTGCCTGGAAGGGAGAACTTCCTGGATTTTCTCGAGTTGCGGCAGGTGTTCTCGAGTTATGACGGGGAACTCAGGGACCCGCCCTGGTGGCCTCAGGAGAGGCCAGTCCCCATGCGAGTTGCCCGGGGGCCTCTCGGGATTCCTCTCCCGTCGATACCCGGGCCAAAAACTTGTGTGGAGTCAGGGCCGGAACCGAGGATTCCTCTCACGGGCTGACAGGGATCTTTGGGTTCTTCTGGAGTCTCCCCAGGGGAGTCAGGCCTCGTCTCGAGTGGGGGCATGCACGTGCGCTTTCCTTCCAGGCTGTAGCAGCAATGTCACGCTTCCCGTCACGTGGATCAAAGGATCTGTGGTTTTCCCTCGAGGCTTTCCCTCGAGGCTTTCCCACAGGGCTGTCCCACGTGCCACCGTGGTGTGAGTCGATCCTCGGCGTGAAAGATGAGCCAGTGCAGGGCAAAGAGCTTCCTCTGGAATGGACTGAGACATCTGGGGGACTCTTGGAATGGTGGTACGACCATGGAGTTCCTCTCGCCTTTCCTGTTGAGAGTGCCTCCGCTTGAGATGCGACGGGAACGCCGGGAATTCTTTCCCATTGAAAGCAGGGAAAGGATTCCTCATCTCGAGCTACGAGGGGGAAAGGGGGCTCCTCTGGATGTGGGCGGGACGATCGTGCTTCCTCTCGAGTGGAGACGGGTATGGCGGTGAACTTCTTGAGTTGCAGCAAGGGTGTGAAAGACCCTTTCGAAGTTCCAGAGGTTAGGTGTCATTAGTCTCCAGACGCCTCATCGGAAATAGGCCTCATCTCGCCTGGAAGGGGGAACTTCCTGGAATTTCTCGAGTTGTGGCAGGTGTTCTCGAGTTACGACGGGGACCTCAGGGACCCGCCCTGGTGGCCTCAGGAGAGGCCAGTCCCCATGCGACTTGCTAGGGGGCCTCTCGGGATTCCTCTCCCGTCGATACCGGGGCCAAAAACCTTGTGTGGAGTCAGGGCCGGAACCGAGGATTCCTCTCACGGGCTGACAGGGATCTTTGGGTTCTTCTGGAGTCTCCCCAGGGGAGTCAGGCCTCATCTCGAGTCGGGGCATGCACGTGCACTTTCCTTCCAGGCTGTAGCAGCAATGTCACGCTTCCCGTGGCGTGGATCAAAGGATCTGTGGTTTTCCCTCGAGGCTTTCCGTCGAGGCTTTCCCACAGGGCTGTCCCACGTGCCACCGTGGTGTGAGTCGATCCTCGGCGTGAAAGATGAGCCAGTGCAGGGCAAAGAGCTTCCTCTGGAATGTACTGAGACATCTGGGGGACTCTTGGAATGGTGGTACGACCATGGAGTTCCTCTCGCCTTTCCTGTTGAGAGTGCCTCCGCTTGAAATGCGACGGGAACGCCGGGAACTCTTTCCCATTGAAAGCAGGGAAAGGATTCCTCATCTCGAGCTACGAGGGGGAAAGGGGGCTCCTCTGGATGTGGGCGGGACGATCGTGTTTCCTCTCGAGTGGAGACGGGTATGGCGGTGAACTTCTTGAGTTGCAGCAAGGGTTTGAAAGACCCTTTCGAAGTTCCAGAGGTTAGGTGTCATTAGTCTCCAGACGCCTCATCGGAAATAGGCCTCATCCTGCCTGGAAGGGAGAACTTCCTGGATTTTCTCGAGTTGCGGCAGGTGTTCTCGAGTTACGACGGGGACCTCAGGGACCCGCCCTGGTGGCCTCAGGAGAGGCCAGTCCCCATGCCAGTTGCTAGGGGGCCTCTCGGGATTCCTCTCCCGTCGATACCCGGGCCAAAAACCTTGTGTGGAGTCAGGACCGGAACCGAGGATTCCTCTCTCGGGCTGATATGGATCTTTGGGTACTTCTGGAGTCTCGCCAGGGGAGACAGGACCCATCTCGAGTGGGGGCATGGACGTGCGCTTTCCTTCCAGGCTGTAGCAGCAATGTCACGCTTCCCATCGCGTGGATCAAAGGATCTGTGGTTTTCCCTCGAGG
Source organism: Capricornis sumatraensis (assembly GCF_032405125.1). Lineage (NCBI taxonomy): Eukaryota > Metazoa > Chordata > Mammalia > Artiodactyla > Bovidae > Capricornis > Capricornis sumatraensis. The sequence continues at coordinate 8,612,218 of NW_027184612.1, forward strand.
CTTTCCCTCGAGGCTTTCCCACAGGGCTGTCCCACGTGCCACCGTGGTGTGAGTCGATCCTCGGAGTGAAAGATGAGCCAGTGCAGGGCAAAGAGGTTCCTCTGGAATGGACTGAGACATCTGGGGGACTCTTGGAATGGTGGTACGACCATGGAGTTCCTCTCGCCTTTCCTGTTGAGAGTGCCTCCTCTTGAGATGCGACGGGAACGCCGGGAATTCTTTCCCGTTGAAAGCAGGGAAAGGATCGCTCATCTCGAGCTAGGAGGGGGAAACGGGGCTCCTCTGGATGTGGGCGGGACCATCGTGCTTCCTCTAGAGTGGAGACCGGTATGGCGGTGAACTTCTTGAGTTGCAGCAAGGGTGTGAAAGACCCTTTCGAAGTTCCAGAGGTTAGGTGTCATTAGTCTCCAGACGCCTCATCGGAAATAGGCCTCATCTCGCCTGGAAGGGAGAACTTCCTGGATTTTCTCGAGTTGCGGCAGGTGTTCTCGAGTTACGACGGGGACCTCAGGGACCCGCCCTGGTGGCCTCAGGAGAGGCCAGTCCCCATGCGAGTTGCTAGGGGGCCTCTCGGGATTCCTCTCCCGTCGATACCGGGGCCAAAAACCTTGTGTGGAGTCAGGGCCGGAACCGAGGATTCCTCTCAGTGGCTGACATGGATCTTTGGGTACTTCTGGAGTCTCCCCAGGGGAGTCAGGCCTCGTCTCGAGTGGGGGCATGCACGTGCGCTTTCCTTCCAGGCTGTAGCAGCAATGTCACGCTTCCCGTGGCGTGAATCAAACGATCTGTGGTTTTCCCTCGAGGCTTTCCCTCGAGGCTTTCCCACAGGGCTGTCCCACGTGCCACCGTGGTGTGAGTCGATCCTCGGCGTTAAAGATGAGCCAGTGTAGGGCAAAGAGCTTCCTCTGGAATGGACTGAGACATCTGGGGGACTCTTGGAATGGTGGTACGACCATGGAGTTCCTCTCGCCTTTCCTGTAGAGAGTGCCTCCTCTTGAGATGCGACGGGAAAGCCGGGAATTCTTTCCCGTTGAAAGCAGGGAAAGGATCCCTCATCTCGAGCTACGAGGGGGAAACGGGGCTCCTCTGGATGTGGGCGGGACTATCGTGCTTCCTCTCGAGTGGAGACGGGTATGGCGGTGAACTTCTTGAGTTGCAGCAAGGGTGTGAAAGACCCTTTCGAAGTTCCAGAGGTTAGGTGTCATTAGTCTCCAGACGCCTCATCGGAAATAGGCCTCATCTCGCCTGGAAGGGAGAACTTCCTGGATTTTCTCGAGTTGCGGCAGGTGTTCTCGAGTTACGATGGGGACCTCAGGGACCCGCCCTGGTGGCCTCAGGAGAGGCCAGTCCCCATGCGAGTTGCTAGGGGGCCTCTCGGGATTCCTCTCCCGTCGATACCGGGGCCAAAAACCTTGTGTGGAGTCAGGGCCGGAACCGAGGATTCCTCTCAGGGGCTGACATGGATCTTTGGGTCCTTCTGGAGTCTCCCCATGGGAGTCAGGCCTCGTCTCGAGTGGGGGCATGCACGTGCGCTTTCCTTCCAGGCTGTAGCAGCAATGTCACGCTTCCCATCACGTGGATCAAAGGATCTGTGGTTTTCCCTCTAGGCTTTCCCTCGAGGCTTTCCCACAGGGCTGTCCCACGTGCCACCGTGGTGTGAGTCGATCCTCGGAGTGAAAGATGAGCCAGTGCAGGGCAAAGAGGTTCCTCTGGAATGGACTGAGACATCTGGGGGACTCTTGGAATGGTGGTACGACCATGGAGTTCCTCTCGCCTTTCCTGTTGAGAGTGCCTCCTCTTGAGATGCGACGGGAACGCCGGGAATTCTTTCCCGTTGAAAGCAGGGAAAGGATCGCTCATCTCGAGCTAGGAGGGGGAAACGGGGCTCCTCTGGATGTGGGCGGGACCATCGTGCTTCCTCTAGAGTGGAGACGGGTATGGCGGTGAACTTCTTGAGTTGCAGCAAGGGTGTGAAAGACCATTTCGAAGTTCCAGAGTTTAGGTGTCATTAGTCTCCAGACGCCTCATCGGAAATAGGCCTCATCTCGCCTGGAAGGGAGAACTTCCTGGATTATCTCGAGTTGCGGCAGGTGTTCTCGAGTTACGACGGGGACCTCAGGGACTCGCCCTGGTGGCCTCAGGAGAGGCCAGTACCCATGCGAGTTGCTAGGGGGCCTCTCGGGATTCCTCTCCCGTCGATACCGGGGCCAAAAACCTTGTGTGGAGTCAGGGCCGGAACCGAGGAATCCTCTCAGGGGCTGACATGGATCTTTGGGTACTTCTGGAGTCTCCCCATGGGAGTCAGGCCTCGTCTCGAGTGGGGGCATGCACGTGCGCTTTCCTTCCAGGCTGTAGCAGCAATGTCACGCTTCCCGTGGCGTGGATCAAAGGATCTGTGTTTTTCCCTCGAGGCTTTCCCTCGAGGCTTTCCCACAGGGCTGTCCCACGTGCCACCGTGGTGTGAGTCGATCCTCGGCGTGAAAGATGAGCCAGTGCAGGGCAAAGAGCTTCCTCTGGAATGTACTAAGACATCTGGGGGACTCTTGGAATGGTGGTACGACCATGGAGTTCCTCTCGCCTTTCCTGTTGAGAGTACCTCCGCTTGAAATGCGACGGGAACGCCGGGAATTCTTTCCCATTGAAAGCAGGGAAAGGATTCCTCATCTCGAGCTACGAGGGGGAAAGGGGGCTCCTCTGAATGTGGGCGGGACGATCGTGCTTCCTCTCGAGTGGAGACGGGTATGGCGGTGAACTTCTTGAGTTGCAGCAAGGGTGTGAAAGACCCTTTCGAAGTTCCAGAGTTTAGGTGTCATTAGTCTCCAGACGCCTCATCGGAAATAGGCCTCATCTCGCCTGGATGGGAGAACTTCCTGGATTTTCTCGAGTTGCGGCAGGTGTTCTCGAGTTACGACGGGGACCTCAGGGACCGGCCCTGGTGTCCTCAGGAGAGGCCAGTCCCCATGCGAGTTGCTAGGGGGCCTCTCGGGATTCCTCTCCCGTCGATACCCGGGCCAAAAACCTTGTGTGGAGTCAGGGCCGGAACCGAGGATTCCTCTCACGGGCTGATATGGATCTTTGGGTACTTCTGGAGTCTCGCCAGGGGAGACAGGCCTCATCTCGAATGGGGGCATGCACGTGCGCTTTCCTTCCAGGCTGTAGCAGCAATGTCACGCTTCCCATCGCGTGGATCAAAGGATCTGTGTTTTTCCCTCGAGGCTTTCCCTCGAGGCTTTCCCACAGGGCTGTCCCACGTGCCACCGTGGTGTGAGTCGATCCTCGGCGTGAAAGATGAGCCAGTGCAGGGCAAAGAGGTTCCGCTGGAATGGACTGAGACATCTGCGGGACTCTTGGAATGGTGGTACGACCATGGAGTTCCACTCGCCTTTCCTGTTGAGAGTGCCTCCTCTTGAGATGCGACGGGAACGCCGGGAATTCTTTCCCGTTGAAAGCAGGGAAACGATCGCTCATCTCGAGCTAGGAGGGGGAAACGGGGCTCCTCTGGATGTGGGCGGGACCATCGTGCTTCCTCTAGAGTGGAGACGGGTATGGCGGTGAACTTCTTGAGTTGCAGCAAGGGTGTGAAAGACCCTTTCGAAGTTCCAGCGTTTAGGTGTCATTAGTCTCCAGACGCTTGATCGGAAATAGGCCTCATCTCGCCTGGAAGGGAGAACTTCCTGGATTTTCTCGAGTTGCGGCAGGTGTTCTCGAGTTACGACGGGGACCTCAGGGACCCGCCCTGGTGGCCTCAGGAGAGGCCAGTCCCCATGCGACTTGCTAGGGGGCCTCTCGGGATTCCTCTCCCGTCGATACCGGGGCCAAAAACCTTGTGTGGAGTCAGGGCCGGAAACGAAGATTCCTCTCAGGGGCTGACATGGATCTTTGGGTACTTCTGGAGTCTCCCCAGGGGAGTCAGGCCTCGTCTCGAGTCGGGGCATGCACGTGCACTTTCCTTCCAGGCTGTAGCAGCAATGTCACGCTTCCCGTGGCCTGGATCAATGGATCTGTGGTTTTCCCTCGAGGCTTTTCCTCGAGGCTTTCCCACAGGGCTGTCCCACCTGCCACCGTGGTGTGAGTTGATCCTCGGCGTGAAAGATGAGCCAGTGCAGGGCAAAGAGGTTCCTCTGGAATGGACTGAGACATCTGGGGGACTCTTGAAATGGTGGTAAGACCATGCAGTTCCTCTCGCCTTTCTTGTTGAGAGTGCCTCCTCTTGAGATGCAACGGGAACGCCGGGAATTCTTTCCCGTTGAAAGCAGGGAAAGGATCCCTCATCTCGAGCTACGAGGGGGAAACGGGGCTCCTCTGGATGTGGGCGGGACCATCGTGCTTCCTCTCGAGTGGAGACGGGTATGGCGGTGAACTTATTGAGTTGCAGAAAGGGTGTGAAAGACCCTTTCGAAGGTCCAGAGGTTAGGTGTCATTAGTCTCCAGACGCCTCATCGGAAATAGGCCTCAACTCGCCTGGAAGGGGGAACTTCCTGGAATATCTCGAGTTCCGGCAGGTGTTCTCGAGTTAAGACGGGGACCTCAGGGACCCGCCCTGGTGGCCTCAGGAGAGGCCAGTCCCCATGCGAGTTGCTAGGGGGCCTCTCGGGATTCCTCTCCCGTCGATAACGGAGCCAAAAACCTTGTGTGGAGTCAGGGCCGGAACCGAGGATTCCTCTCAGGGGCTGACATGGATCTGTGGGTACTTCTGGAGTCTCCCCAGGGGAGTCAGGCCTCGTCTCGAGTCGGGGCATGCACGTGCACTTTCCTTCCAGGCTGTAGCAGCAATGTCACGCTTCCCGTGGCGTGGATCAAAGGATCTGTGGTTTTCCCTCGAGGCTTTCCCTCGAGGCTTTCCCACAGGGCTGTCCCACGTGCCACCGTGGTGTGAGTCGATCCTCGGCGTGAAAGATGAGCCAGTGCAGGGCAAAGAGCTTCCTCTGGAATGTACTAAGACATCTGGGGGACTCTTGGAATGGTGGTACGACCATGGAGTTCCTCTCGCCTTTCCTGTTGAGAGTACCTCCGCTTGAAATGCGACGGGAACGACGGGAATTCTTTCCCATTGAAAGCAGGGAAAGGATTCCTCATCTCGAGCTACGAGGGGGAAAGGGGGCTCCTCTGAATGTGGGCGGGACGATCGTGCTTCCTCTCGAGTGGAGACGGGTATGGCGGTGAACTTCTTGAGTTGCAGCAAGGGTGTGAAAGACCCTTTCGAAGTTCCAGAGGTTAGGTGTCATTAGTCTCCAGACGCCTCATCGGAAATAGGCCTCATCTCGCCTGGATGGGAGAACTTCCTGGATTTTCTCGAGTTGCGGCAGGTGTTCTCGAGTTACGACGGGGACCTCAGGGACCGGCCCTGGTGTCCTCAGGAGAGGCCAGTCCCCATGCGAGTTGCTAGGGGGCCTCTCGGGATTCCTCTCCCGTCGATACCCGGGCCAAAAACCTTGTGTGGAGTCAGGGCCGGAACCGAGGATTCCTCTCACGGGCTGATATGGATCTTTGGGTACTTCTGGAGTCTCGCCAGGGGAGACAGGCCTCATCTCGAATGGGGGCATGCACGTGCGCTTTCCTTCCAGGCTGTAGCAGCAATGTCACGCTTCCCATCGCGTGGATCAAAGGATCTGTGGTTTTCCCTCGAGGCTTTCCCTCGAGGCTTTCCCACAGGGCTGTCCCACGTGCCACCGTGGTGTGAGTCGATCCTCGGCGTGAAAGATGAGCCAGTGCAGGGCAAAGAGGTTCCTCTGGAATGGACTGAGACATCTGCGGGACTCTTGGAATGGTGGTACGACCATGGAGTTCCACTCGCCTTTCCTGTTGAGAGTGCCTCCTCTTGAGATGCGACGGGAACGCCGGGAATTCTTTCCCGTTGAAAGCAGGGAAACGATCGCTCATCTCGAGCTAGGAGGGGGAAACGGGGCTCCTCTGGATGTGGGCGGGACCATCGTGCTTCCTCTAGAGTGGAGACGGGTATGGCGGTGAACTTCTTGAGTTGCAGCAAGGGTGTGAAAGACCCTTTCGAAGTTCCAGAGTTTAGGTGTCATTAGTCTCCAGACGCTTGATCGGAAATAGGCCTCATCTCGCCTGGAAGGGAGAACTTCCTGGATTTTCTCGAGTTGCGGCAGGTGTTCTCGAGTTACGACGGGGACCTCAGGGACCCGCCCTGGTGGCCTCAGGAGAGGCCAGTCCCCATGCGACTTGCTAGGGGGCCTCTCGGGATTCCTCTCCCGTCGATACCGGGGCCAAAAACCTTGTGTGGAGTCAGGGCCGGAAACGAAGATTCCTCTCAGGGGCTGACATGGATCTTTGGGTACTTCTGGAGTCTCCCCAGGGGAGTCAGGCCTCGTCTCGAGTCGGGGCATGCACGTGCACTTTCCTTCCAGGCTGTAGCAGCAATGTCACGCTTCCCGTGGCCTGGATCAATGGATCTGTGGTTTTCCCTCGAGGCTTTCCCTCGAGGCTTTCCCACAGGGCTGTCCCACGTGCCACCGTGGTGTGAGTCGATCCTCGGCGTGAAAGATGAGCCAGTGCAGGGCAAAGAGGTTCCTCTGGAATGGACTGAGACATCTGGGGGACTCTTGAAATGGTGGTAAGACCATGCAGTTCCTCTCGCCTTTCTTGTTGAGAGTGCCTCCTCTTGAGATGCAACGGGAACGCCGGGAATTCTTTCCCGTTGAAAGCAGGGAAAGGATCCCTCATCTCGAGCTACGTGGGGGAAACGGGGCTCCTCTGGATGTGGGCGGGACCATCGTGCTTCCTCTCGAGTGGAGACGGGTATGGCGGTGAACTTATTGAGTTGCAGAAAGGGTGTGAAAGACCCTTTCGAAGGTCCAGAGGTTAGGTGTCATTAGTCTCCTGACGCCTCATCGGAAATAGGCCTCATCTCGCCTGGAAGGGGAAACTTCCTGGAATTTCTCGAGTTGCGGCAGGTGTTCTCGAGTTACGACGGGGACCTCAGGGACCCGCCCTGATGGCCTCAGGAGAGGCCAGTCCCCATGCGAGTTGCTAGGGGGCCTCTCGGGATTCCTCTCCCGTCGATACCGGGGCCAAAAACCTTGTGTGGAGTCAGGGCCGGAACCGAGGATTCCTCTCAGCGGCTGACATGGATCTTTGGGTACTTCTGGAGTCTCCCCAGGGGAGTCAGGCCTCGTCTCGAGTCGGGGCATGCACGTTCACTTTCCTTCCAGGCTGTAGCAGCAATGTCACGCTTCCCGTGGCGTGGATCAAAGGATCTGTTGTTTTCCCTCGAGGCTTTCCCTCGAGGCTTTCCCACAGGGCTGTCCAACGTGCCACCGTGGTGTAAGTCGATCCTCGGCGTGAAAGATGAGCCAGTGCAGGGCAAAGAGGTTCCTCTGGAATGGACTGAGACATCTGGGGGACTCTTGGAATGGTGGTACGACCATGGAGTTCCTCTCGCCTTTCCTGTTGAGAGTGCCTCCTCTTGAGATGCGACGGGAACGCCGGGAATTCTTTCCCGTTGAAAGCAGGGAAAGGATCGCTCATCTCGAGCTAGGAGGGGGAAACGGGGCTCCTCTGGATGTGGGCGGGACCATCGTGCTTCCTCTCGAGTGGAGACGGGTGTGGCGGTGAACTTCTTTAGTTGCAGCAAGGGTGTGAAAGACCCTTTCGAAGTTCCAGAGGTTAGGTGTCATTAGTCTCCAGACGCCTCATCGGAAATAGGCCTCATCTCGCCTGGAAGGGGGAACTTCCTGGAATTTCTCGAGTTGTGGCAGGTGTTCTCGAGTTACGACGGGGACCTCAGGGACCCGCCCTGGTGGCCTCAGGAGAGGCCAGTCCCCATGCGAGTTGCTAGGGGGCCTCTCGGGATTCCTCTCCCGTCAATACCGGGGCCAAAAACCTTGTGTGGAGTCAGGGCCTGAACCGAGGATTCCTCTCAGGGGCTGACATGGATCTTTGGGTACTTCTGGAGTCTCCTCAGGGGAGTCAGGCCTCGTCTCGAGTCGGGGCATGCACGTGCACTTTCCTTCCAGGCTGTAGCAGCAATGTCACGCTTCCCGTCTCGTGGATCAAAGGATCTGTGGTTTTCCCTCGAGGCTTTCCCTCGAGGCTTTCCCACAGGGCTGTCCCACGTGCCACCGTGGTGTGAGTCGATCCTCGGCGTGAAAGATGAGCCAGTGCAGGGCAAAGAGCTTCCTCTGGAATGGACTGAGACATCTGGGGGACTCTTGGAATGGTGGTACGACCATGGAGTTCCTCTCGCCTTTCCTGTTGAGAGTGCCTCCTCTTGAGATGCAACGGGAACGCCGGGAATTCTTTCCCGTTGAAAGCAGGGAAAGGATCCCTCATCTCGAGCTACGAGGGGGAAAGGGGGCTTCTCTGGATGTGGGCGGGACGATCGTGCTTCCTCTCGAGTGGAGACGGGTATGGCGGTGAACTTCTTGAGTTGCAGCAAGGGTGTGAAAGACCCTTTCGAAGTTCCAGAGGTTAGGTGTCATTAGTCTCCAGACGCCTCATCGGAAATAGGCCTCATCTCGCCTGGAAGGGAGATCTTCCTGGATTTTCTCGAGTTGCGGCAGCTGTTCTCGAGTTACGACGGGGACCTCAGGGACCCGCCCTGGTGGCCTCAGGAGAGGCCAGTCCCCATGCGAGTTGCTAGGGGGCCTCTCGGGATTCCTCTCCCGTCGATACCGGGGCCAAAAACCTTGTGTGCAGTCAGGGCCGGAACCGAGGATTCCTCTCATGGGCTGACATGGATCTTTGGGTACTTGTGGAGTCTCCCCAGGGGAGTCAGGCCTCGTCTCGAGTGGGGGCATGCACGTGCGCTTTCCTTCCAGGCTGTAGCAGCAATGTCACGCTTCCCGTGGCGTGGATCAAAGGATCTGTGGTTTTCCCTCGAGGCTTTCCCACAGGGCTGTCCCACGTGCCACCGTGGTGTGAGTCGATCCTCGGCGTTAAAGATGAGCCAGTGCAGGGCAAAGAGTTTCCTCTGGAATGGACTGAGACATCTGGGGGACTCTTGGAATGGTGGTACGACCATGGAGTTCCTCTTGCCCTTCCTGCTGAGAGTGCCTCCTCTTGAGATGCGTCGGGAACGCCGGGAATTCTTTCCCGTTGAAAGCAGGGAAAGGATCCCTCATCTCGAGCTACGAGGGGGAAACGGGGCTCCTCTGGATGTGGGCGGGACCATAGTGCTTCCTCTCGAGTGGAGACGGGTATGGTGGTGAACATCTTGAGTTGCAGCAAGGGTGTGAAAGACCCTTTCGAAGTTCCAGAGGTTAGGTGTCATTAGTCTCCTGACACCTCATCGGAAATAGGCCTCATCTCGCCTGGAAGGGAGAACTTCCTGGATTTTCTCGAGTTGCGGCAGGTGTTCTCGAGTTACGACGGGGACCTCAGGGACACGCCCTGGTGGCCTCAGGAGAGGACAGTCCCCATGCGAGTTGCTAGGAGGCCTCTCGGGATTCCTCTCCCGTCGATACCGGGGTCAAAAACCTTGTGTGCTGTCAGAGCCGGAACCGAGGATTCCTCTCAGGGGCTGACATGGATCTTTGGGTACTTCTGGAGTCTCCCCAGGGGAGTCAGGCCTCGTCTCGAGTGGGGGCATCCACGTGCGCTTTCCGTCCAGGCTGTAGCAGCAATGTCACGCTTCCCGTGGCGTGGATCAAAGGATCTGTGGTTTTCCCTCGAGGCTTTCTCACAGGGCTGTCCCACGTGCCACCGTGGTGTGAGTCGATCCTCGGCGTGAAAGATGAGCCAGTGCAGGGCAAAGAGGTTCCTCTGTAATGGACTGAGACATCTGGGGGACTCTTGGAATGGTGGTACGACCATGGAGTTCCTCTCGCCTTTCCTGTTGAGAGTGCCTCCTCTTGAGATGCGACGGGAAAGCCGGGAATTCTTTCCCGTTGAAAGCAGGGAAAGGATCCCTCATCTCGAGCTCCGAGGGGGAAACGGGGCTCCTCTGGATGTGGGCGGGACCATCGTGCTTCCTCTCGAGTGGAGACGGGTATGGCGGTGAACTTCTTGAGTTGCAGCAAGGGTGTGAAAGACCCTTTCGAAGTTCCAGCGGTTAGGTGTCATTAGTCTCCAGACGCCTCATCGGAAATAGGCCTCATCTCGCCTGGAAGGGAGAACTTCCTGGATTTTCTCGAGTTGCGGCAGGTGTTCTCGAGTTACGACGGGGACCTCAGGGACCCGCCCTGGTGGCCTCAGGAGAGGCCAGTCCCCATGCGAGTTGCTAGGGGGCCTCTCGGGATTCCTCTCCCGTCGATACCGGGGCCAAAGCCTTGTGTGGAGTCAGGGCCGGAACCGAAGATTCCTCTCAGGGGCTGACATGGAACTTTGGGTACTTCTGCAGTCTCCCCAGGGGAGTCAGGCCTCGTCTCGAGTTGGGGCATCCACGTGCGCTTTCCGTCCAGGCTGTAGCAGCAATGTCACGCTTCCCGTGGCGTGGATCAAAGGATCTGTGGTTTTCCCTCGAAGCTTTCCCTTGAGGCTTTCCCACAGGGCTGTCCCACGTGCCACCGTGGTGTGAGTCGATCCTCGGCGTGAAAGATGAGCCAGTGCAGGGCAAAGAGGTTCCTCTGGAATGGACTGAGACATCTGGGGGACTCTTGGAATGGTGGTACGACCATGGAGTTCCTCTCGCCTTTCCTGTTGAGAGTGCCTCCGCTTGAAATGCGACGGGAACGCCGGGAATTCTTTCCCATTGAAAGCAGGGAAAGGATTCCTCATCTCGAGCTACGAGGGGTAAGGGGGCTCCTCTGGATGTGGGCGGGACGATCGTGCTTCCTCTCGAGTGGAGACGGGTATGGCGGTGAACTTCTTGAGTTGCAACAAGGGTGTGAAAGACCCTTTCGAAGTTCCAGAGGTTAGGTGTCATTAGTCTCCAGACGCCTCATCGGAAATAGGCCTCATCTCGCCTGGAAGGGAGAACTTCCTGGATTTTCTCGAGTTGCGGCAGGTGTTCTCGAGTTACGCCGGGGACCTCAGGGACCGGCCGTGGTGGCCTCAGGAGAGGCCCGTCCCCATGCGAGTTGCTAGGGGGCCTCTCGGGATTCCTCTCCCATCGATACCCGGGCCAAAAACCTTGTGTGGAGTCAGGGCCGGAACCGAGGATTCCTCTCACTGGCTGATATGGATCTTTGGGTACTTCTGGAGTCTCGCCAGGGGAGACAGGCCTCATCTCGAGTGGGGGCATTCACGTGCGCTTTCCTTCCAGGCTGTAGCAGCAATGTCACGCTTCCCATCGCGTGGATCAAAGGATCTGTGGTTTTCCCTCGAGGCTTTCCCTCGAGGCTTTCCCACAGGGCTGTCCCACGTGCCACCGTGGTGTGAGTCGATCCTCGGCGTGAAAGATGAGCCAGTGCAGGGCAAAGAGGTTCCTCTGGAATGGACTGAGACATCTGGGGGACTCTTGGAATGGTGGTACGACCATGGAGTTCCTCTCGCCTTTCCTGTTGAGAGTGCCTCCTCTTGAGATGCGACGGGAACGCCGGGAATTCTTTCCCATTGAAAGCAGGGAAAGGATCGCTCATCTCGAGCTAGGAGGGGGAAACGGGGCTCCTCTGGATGTGGGCGGGACCATCGTGCTTCCTCTCGAGTGGAGACGGGTATGGCGGTGAACTTCTTGAGTTGCAGCAAGGGTGTGAAAGACCCTTTCGAAGTTCCATAGGTTAGGTGTCATTAGTTTCCAGACGCCTCATCGGAAATAGGCCTCATCTCGCCTGGAAGGGAGAACTTCCTGGATTTTCTCGAGTTGCGGCAGGTGTTCTCGAGTTACGACGGGGACCTCAGGGACCCGCCCTGGTGGCCTCAGGAGAGGCCAGTCCCCATGCGACTTGCTAGGGGGCCTCTCGGGATTCCTCTCCCGTCGATAACGGAGCCAAAAACCTTGTGTGGAGTCAGGGCCGGAACCGAGGATTCCTCTCAGGGGCTGACATGGATCTGTGGGTACTTCTGGAGTCTCCCCATGGGAGTCAGGCCTCGTCTCGAGTGGGGGCATGCACGTGCGCTTTCCTTCCAGGCTGTAGCAGCAATGTCACGCTTCCCGTGGCGTGGATCAAAGGATCTGTGGTTTTCCCTCGAGGCTTTCCCTCGAGGCTTTCCCACAGGGCTGTCCCACGTGCCACCGTGGTGTGAGTCGATCCTCGGCGTGAAAGATGAGCCAGTGCAGGGCAAAGAGGTTCCTCTGGAATGGACTGAGACATCTGGGGGACTCTTGGAATGGTGGTACGACCATGGAGTTCCTCTCGCCTTTCCTGTTGAGAGTGCCTCCTCTTGAGATGCGACGGGAACGCCGGGAATTCTTTCCCGTTGAAAGCAGGGAAAGGATCGCTCATCTCGATCTCTGAGGGGGAAACGGGGCTCCTCTGGATGGGGGCGGGACCATCGTTCTTCCTCTCGAGTGGAGACGGGTATGGCGGTGAACTTCTTGAGTTGCAGCAAGGGTGTGAAAGACCCTTTCGAAGTTCCAGAGGTTAGGTGTCATTAGTCTCCAGACGCCTCATCGGAAATAGGCCTCATCTCGCTGGAAGGGAGAACTTCCTGGATTTTCTCGAGTTGCGGCAGGTGTTCTCGAGTTACGACGGGGACCTCAGGGACCCGCCCTGGTGGCCTCAGGAGAGGCCAGTCCCCATGCGAGTTGCTAGGGGGCCTCTCGAGATTCCTCTCCCGTCGATACCGGGGCCAAAAACCTTGTGTGGAGTCAGGGCCAGAACCGAGGATTCCTCTCAGGGGCTGACATGGATCTTTGGGTACTTCTGGAGTCTCATTAGGGGAGTCAGGCCTCGTCTCGAGTGGGGGCATGCACGTGCGCTTTCCTTCCAGGCTGTAGCAGCAATGTCACGCTTCCCGTCGCGTGGATCAAAGGATCTGTGGTTTTCCCTCGAGGCTTTCCCTCGAGGCTTTCCCACAGGGCTGTCCCACGTGCCACCGTGGTGTGAGTCGATCCTCGGCGTGAAAGATTAACCAGTGCAGGGCAAAGAGGTTCCTCTGGAATGGACTGAGACACCTGGGGGACTCTTTGTATGATGGTACGACCATGGAGTTCCGCTCGCCTTTCCTGTTGAGAGTGCCTCCTCTTGAGATGCGTCAGGAACGCCGGGAATTCTTTGCTTTGAAAGCAGTGAAAGGATCCCTCATCTCGAGCTACGAGGGGGAAACGGGGCTCCTCTGGATGTGGGCGGGACCATCGTGCTTCCTCTCGAGTGGAGACGGGTATGGCGGTGAACTTCTTGAGTTGCAGCAAGGGTGTGAAAGACCCTTTCGAAGTTCCAGAGGTTAGGTGTCATTAGTCTCCAGACGCCTCATCGGAAATAGGCCTCATCTCGCCTGGAAGGGAGAAATTCCTGGATTTTCTCGAGTTGCGGCAGGTGTTCTCGAGTTACGACGGGAACCACAGGGACCCGCCCTGATGGCCTCAGGAGAGGCCAGTCCCCATGCGAGTTGCTAGGGGGCCTCTCGGGATTCCTCTCCCGTCGATACCGGGGCCAAAAACCTTGTGTGGAGTCAGGGCCGGAACCGAGGATTCCTCTCATTGGCTGACATGGATGTTTGGGTACTTCTGGAGTCTCCCCAGGGGAGTCAGGCCTCGGCTCGAGTGGGGGCATGCACGTGCGCTTTCCTTCCAGGCTGTAGCAGCAATGTCACGCTTCCCGTGGTGTGGATCAAAGGATCTGTGGTTTTCCCTCGAGGCTTTCCCTCGAGGCTTTCCCACAGGGCTGTCCCACGTGCCACCGTGGTGTGAGTCGATCCTCGGCGTGAAAGATGAGCCAGTGCAGGGCAAAGAGGTTCCTCTGGAATGGACTGAGACATCTCGGGGACTCTTGGAATGGTGGTACGACCATGGAGTTCCGCTCGCCTTTCCTGTTGAGAGTGCCTCCTCTTGAGATGTGACGGGATAGCCGGGAATTCTTTGCGTTGAAAGCAGGGAAAGGATCCCTCATCTCGAGCTACGAGGGGGAAACGGGGCTCCTCTCGATGTGGGCGTGACCATCGTGCTTTCTCTCGAGTGGAGACGGGTATGGCGGTGAACTTCTTGAGTTGCAGCAAGGGTGTGAAAGACCCTTTCGAAGTTCCAGAGGTTAGGTGTCATTTGTCTCCAGACGCCTCATCGGAAATAGGCTTCATCTCGCCTGGAAGGGAGAACTTCCTGGATTTTCTCGAGTTGCGGCAGGTGTTCTCGAGGTACGACGGGGACCTCAGGGACCCGCCCTGGTCGCCTCAGGGGAGGCCAGTACCCATGCGAGTTGCTAGGGGGCCTCTCGGTATTAATCTCCCGTCGATACCGGGGCCAAAAACCTTGTGTGGAGTCAGGGCCGGAACCGAGGATTCCTCTCAGGGGCTGACATGGATGTTTGGGTACTTCTGGAGTCTCCCCAGGGGAGTCAGGCCTCGTCTCGAGTGGGGGCATGCACGTGCGATTTCCTTCCAGGCTGTAGCAGCAATGTCACGCATCCCGTCGAGTGGAGTAATGGATCTGTGGTTTTCCATCGAGGCTTTCCCACAGGGCTGTCCCACGTGCCACCGTGGTGTGAGTCGATCCTCGGCGTGAAAGATGAGCCAGTGCAGGGCAAAGAGGTTCCTCTGGAATGGACTGAGACATCTGGGGGACTCTTGGAATGGTGGTACGACCATGGAGTTCCGCTCGCCTTTCCTGTTGAGAGTGCCTCCTCTTGAGATGCGACGGGAACGCCGGGAATTCTTTCCCGTTGAAAGCAGGGAAAGGATCCCTCATCTCGAGCTCCGAGGGGGAAACGGGGCTCCTCTGGATGTGGGCGGGACCATCGTGCTTCCTCTCGAGTGGAGACGGGTATGGCGGTGAACTTCTTGAGTTGCAGCAAGGGTGTGAAAGACCCTTTCGAAGTTCCAGAGGTTAGGTGTCATTAGTCTCCAGACGCCTCATCGGAAATAGGCCTCATCTCGCCTGGAAGGGAGAACTTCCTGGATTTTCTCGAGTTGCGGCAGGTGTTCTCGAGTTACGACGGGGACCTCAGGGACCCGCCCTGGTGGCCTCAGGAGAGGCCAGTCCCCATGCAAGTTGCTGGGAGGCCTCTCGGGATTCCTCTCCCGTCGATACCGGGGCCAAAAACCTTGTGTGGAGTCAGGGCCGGAACCAAGAATTGCTCTCAAGGGCTGACATGGATCTTTGGGTACTTCTGGAGTCTCCCCAGGGGAGTCAGGCCTCGTCTCGAGTGGGGGCATGCACGTGCGATTTCCTTCCAGGCTGTCGCAGCAATGTCACGCTTCCCGTGGCGTGGATCAAAGGATCTGTGGTTTTCCCTCGAGGCTTTCCCTCGAGGCTTTCCCACAGGGCTGTCCCACGTGCCACCGTGGTGTGAGTCGATCCTCGGCGTGAAAGATGAGCCAGTGCAGGGCAAAGAGGTTCCTCTGGAATGGACTGAGACATCTGGGGGACTCTTGGAATGGTGGTACGACCATGGAGTTCCTCTCGCCTTTCCTGTTGAGAGTGCCTCCTCTTGAGATGCGACGGGAACGCCGGGAATTCTTTCCCGTTGAAAGCAGGGAAAGGATCGCTCATCTCGATCTCCGAGGGGGAAACGGGGCTCCTCTGGATGGGGGCGGGACCAGCGTTCTTCCTCTCGAGTGGAGACGGGTATGGCGGTGAACTTCTTGAGTTGCAGCAAGGGTGTGAAAGACCCTTTCGAAGTTCCAGAGGTTAGGTGTCATTAGTCTCCAGAGGCCTCATCGGAAATAGGCCTCATCTCGCTGGAAGGGAGAACTTCCTGGATTTTCTCGAGTTGCGGCAGGTGTTCTCGAGTTACGACGGGGACCTCAGGGACCCGCCCTGGTGGCCTCAGGAGAGGCCAGTCCCCATGCGAGTTGCTAGGGGGCCTCTCGAGATTCCTCTCCCGTCGATACCGGGGCCAAAAACCTTGTGTGGAGTCAGGGCCAGAACCGAGGATTCCTCTCAGGGGCTGACATGGATCTTTGGGTACTTCTGGAGTCTCATTAGGGGAGTCAGGCCTCGTCTCGAGTGGGGGCATGCACGTGCGCTTTCCTTCCAGGCTGTAGCAGCAATGTCACGCTTCCCGTCGCGTGGATCAAAGGATCTGTGGTTTTCCCTCGAGGCTTTCCCTCGAGGCTTTCCCACAGGGCTGTCCCACGTGCCACCGTAGTGTGAGTCGATCCTCGGCGTGAAAGATGAACCAGTGCAGGGCAAAGAGGTTCCTCTGGAATGGACTGAGACATCTGGGGGACTCTTTGTATGGTGGTACGACCATGGAGTTCCGCTCGCCTTTCCTGTTGAGAGTGCCTCCTCTTGAGATGCGTCAGGAACGCCGGGAATTCTTTGCTTTGAAAGCAGTGAAAGGATCCCTCATCTCGAGCTACGAGGGGGAAACGGGGCTCCTCTGGATGTGGGCGGGACCATCGTGCTTCCTCTCGAGTGGAGACGGGTATGGCGGTGAACTTCTTGAGTTGCAGCAAGGGTGTGAAAGACCCTTTCGAAGTTCCAGAGGTTAGGTGTCATTAGTCTCCAGACGCCTCATCGGAAATAGGCCTCATCTCGCCTGGAAGGGAGAAATTCCTGGATTTTCTCGAGTTGCGGCAGGTGTTCTCGAGTTACGACGGGAACCACAGGGACCCGCCCTGATGGCCTCAGGAGAGGCCAGTCCCCATGCGAGTTGCTAGGGGGCCTCTCGGGATTCCTCTCCCGTCGATACCGGGGCCAAAAACCTTGTGTGGAGTCAGGGCCGGAACCGAGGATTCCTCTCAGGGGCTGAAATGGATGTTTGGGTACTTCTGGAGTCTCCCCAGGGGAGTCAGGCCTCGGCTCGAGTGGGGGCATGCACGTGCGCTTTCCTTCCAGGCTGTAGCAGCAATGTCACGCTTCCCGTGGTGTGGATCAAAGGATCTGTGGTTTTCCCTCGAGGCTTTCCCTCGAGGCTTTCCCACAGGGCTGTCCCACGTGCCACCGTGGTGTGAGTCGATCCTCGGCGTGAAAGATGAGCCAGTGCAGGGCAAAGAGGTTCCTCTGGAATGGACTGAGACATCTCGGGGACTCTTGGAATGGTGGTACGACCATGGAGTTCCTCTCGCCTTTCCTGTTGAGAGTGCCTCCTCTTGAGATGTGACGGGAAAGCCGGGAATTCTTTGCGTTGAAAGCAGGGAAAGGATCCCTCATCTCGAGCTACGAGGGGGAAACGGGGCTCCTCTCGATGTGGGCGTGACCATCGTGCTTCCTCTCGAGTGGAGACGGGTATGGCGGTGAACTTCTTGAGTTGCAGCAAGGGTGTGAAAGACCCTTTCGAAGTTCCAGAGGTTAGGTGTCATTTGTCTCCAGACGCCTCATCGGAAATAGGCTTCATCTCGCCTGGAAGGGAGAACTTCCTGGATTTTCTCGAGTTGCGGCAGGTGTTCTCGAGGTACGACGGGGACCTCAGGGACCCGCCCTGGTCGCCTCAGGGGAGGCCAGTACCCATGCGAGTTGCTAGGGGGCCTCTCGGGATTAATCTCCCGTCGATACGGGGGCCAAAAACCTTGTGTGGAGTCAGGGCCGGAACCGAGGATTCCTCTCAGGGGCTGACATGGATGTTTGGGTACTTCTGGAGTCTCCCCAGGGGAGTCAGGCCTCGTCTCGAGTGGGGGCATGCACGTGCGATTTCCTTCCAGGCTTTAGCAGCAATGTCACGCATCCCGTCGAGTGGAGTAATGGATCTGTGGTTTTCCATCGAGGCTTTCCCACAGGGCTGTCCCACGTGCCACCGTGGTGTGAGTCGATCTTCGGCGTGAAAGATGAGCCAGTGCAGGGCAAAGAGGTTCCTCTGGAATGGACTGAGACATCTGGGGGACTCTTGGAATGGTGGTACGACCATGGAGTTCCCCTCGCCTTTCCTGTTGAGAGTGCCTCCTCTTGAGATGCGACGGGAACGCCAGGAATTCTTTCCCGTTGAAAGCAGGTAAAGGATCCCTCATCTCGAGCTACGAGGGGGAAACGGGGCTCCTCTGGATGTGGGCGGGACCATCGTGCTTCCTCTCGAGTGGACACGGGTGTGGCGGTGAACATCTTGAGTTGCAGCAAGGGTGTGAAAGACCCTTTCGAAGTTCCAGAGGTTAGGTGTCATTAGTCTCCAGACGCCTCATCGGAAATAGGCCTCATCTCGCCTGGAAGGGGGAACTTCCTGGAATTTCTCGAGTTGTGGAAGGTGTTCTCGAGTTACGACGGGGACCTCAGGGACCCGCCCTGGTGGCCTCAGGAGAGGCCAGTCCCCATGCGAGTTGCTAGGGGGCCTCTCGGGATTCCTCTCCCGTCGATACCGGGGCAAAAACCTTGTGTGGAGTCAGGGCCGGAACCGAGGATTCCTCTCAGGGGCTGACATGGATCTTTGGGTACTTCTGGAGTCTCCCCAGGGGAGTCAGGCCTCGTCTCGAGTCGGGGCATGCACGTGCACTTTCCTTCCAGGCTGTAGCAGCAATGTCACGCTTCCCGTGGCGTGGATCAAAGGATCTGTGGTTTTCCCTCGAGGCTTTCCCTCGAGGCTTTCCCACAGGGCTGTCCCACGAGCCACGGTGGTGTGAGTCGATCCTCGGCGTGAAAGATGAGCCAGTGCAGGGCAAAGAGGTTCCTCTGGAATGGAAAGAGACATCTGGGGGACTCTTGGAATGGTGGTACGGCCATGGAGTTCCTCTCGCCTTTCCTGTTGAGAGTGCCTCCTCTTGAGATGCGACGGGAACGCAGGAATTCTTTCCCGTTGAAAGCAGGGAAAGGATCCCTCATCTCGATCTCCGAGGGGGAAACGGGGCTCCTCTGGATGGGGGCGGGACCATCGTGCTTCCTCTCGAGTGGAGATGGGTATGGCGGTGAACTTCTTGAGTTGCAGCAAGGGTGTGAAAGACCCTTTCGAAGTTCCAGAGGTTAGGTGTCATTAGTCTACAGACGCCTCATCGGAAATAGGCCTCATCTCGCTGGAAGGGAGAACTTCCTGGATTTTCTCGAGTTGCGGCAGGTGTTCTCGAGTTACGACGGGGACCTCAGGGACCCGCCCTGGTGGCCTCAGGAGAGGCCAGTCCCCATGCGAGTTGCTAGGGGGCCTCTCGGGATTCCTCTCCCGTCGATACCCGGGCCAAAAACCTTGTGTGGAGTCTGGGCCGGAACCGAGGATTCCTCTCACGGGCTGATATGGATCTTTGGGTACTTCTGGAGTCTCGCCAGGGGAGAAAGGCCTCATCTCGACTGGGGGCATGCACGTGCGCTTTCCTTCCAGGCTGTAGCAGCAATGTCACGCTTCCCATCGCGTGGATCAAAGGATCTGTGGTTTTCCCTCGAGGCTTTCCCTCGAGGCTTTCCCACAGGGCTGTCCCACGTGCCACCGTGGTGTGAGTCGATCCTCGGCGTGAAAGATGAGCCAGTGCAGGGCAAAGAGGTTCCTCTGGAATGGACTGAGACATCTGGGGGACTCTTGGAATGGTGGTACGACCATGGAGTTCCTCTCCCCTTTCCTGTTGAGA
The DNA here is from genome assembly GCF_032405125.1 of Capricornis sumatraensis. Classification (NCBI taxonomy): domain Eukaryota; kingdom Metazoa; phylum Chordata; class Mammalia; order Artiodactyla; family Bovidae; genus Capricornis; species Capricornis sumatraensis. The sequence continues at coordinate 8,631,631 of NW_027184612.1, forward strand.
GTGCCTCCTCTTGAGATGCGACGGGAACGCCGGGAATTCTTTCCCGTTGAAAGCAGGGAAAGGATCGCTCATCTCGAGCTAGGAGGGGGAAACGGGGCTCCTCTGGATGTGGGCGGGACCATCGTGCTTCCTCTAGAGTGGAGATGGGTATGGCGGTGAACTTCTTGATTTGCAGCAAGGGTGTGAAAGACCCTTTTGAAGTTCCAGAGTTTAGGTGTCATTAGTCTCCAGACGCCTCATCGGAAATAGGCCTCATCTCGCCTGGAAGGGAGAACTTCCTGGATTTTCTCGAGTTGCGGCAGGTGTTCTCGAGTTACGACGGGGACCTCAGGGACCCGCCCTGGTGGCCTCAGGAGAGGCCAGTCCCCATGCGAGTTGCTAGGGGGCCTCTCGGGATTCCTCTCCCATCGATACCGGGGCCAAAAACCTTGTGTGGAGTCAGGGCCGGAACCGAGGATTCCTCTCAGTGGCTGACATGGATCTTTGGGTACTTCTGGAGTCTCCCCAGGGGAGTCAGGCCTCGTCTCGAGTGGGGGCATGCACGTGCGCTTTCCTTCAAGGCTGTAGCAGCAATGTCACGCTTCCCGTGGCGTGAATCAAACAATCTGTGGTTTTCCCTCGAGGCTTTCCCTCGAGGCTTTCCCACAGGGCTGTCCCACGTGCCACCGTGGTGTGAGTCGATCCTTGGCATGAAAGATGAGCCAGTGCAGGGCAAAGAGGTTCCTCTGGAATGGACTGAGACATCTGGGGGACTCTTGAAATGGTGGTACGACCATGCAGTTTCTCACGCCTTTCTTGTTGAGAGTGCCTCCTCTTGAGATGCGACGGGAACGCCGGGAATTCTTTCCCGTTGAAAGCAGGGAAAGGATCCCTCATCTCGAGCTACGAGGGGGAAACGGGGCTCCTCGGGATGTGGGCGGGACCATCGTGCTTCCTCTCGAGTGGAGACGGGTATGGCGGTGAACTTCTTGAGTTGCAGCAAGGGTGTGAAAGACCCTTTCGATGTTCCAGAGGTTAGGTGTCATTAGTCTCCAGACGCCTCATCGGAAATAGGCCTCATCTCGCCTGGAAGGGAGAAATTCCTGGATTTTCTCGAGTTGCGGCAGGTGTTCTCGAGTTACGACGGGAACCACAGGGACCCGCCCTGATGGCCTCAGGAGAGGCCAGTCCCCATGCGAGTTGCTAGGGGGCCTCTCGGGATTCCTCTACCGTCGATACCGGCGCCAAAAACCTTGTGTGGAGTCAGGGCCGGAACCGAGGATTCCTCTCAGGGGCTGACATGGATGTTTGGGTACTTCTGGAGTCTCCCCAGGGGAGTCAGGCCTCGGCTCGAGTGGGGGCATGCACGTGCGCTTTCCTTCCAGGCTGTAGCAGCAATGTCACGCTTCCCGTGGCGTGGATCAAAGGATCTGTGGTTTTCCCTCGAGGCTTTCCCTCGAGGCTTTCCCACAGGGCTGTCCCACGTGCCACCGTGGTGTGAGTCGATCCTCGGCGTGAAAGATGAGCCAGTGTACGGCAAAGAGGTTCCTCTGGAATGGACTGAGACATCTGGGGGACTCTTGGAATGGTGGTACGACCATGGAGTTTCTCTCGCCTTTCCTGTTGAGAGTGCCTCCTCTTGAGATGCGACGGGAACGCCGGGAATTCTTTCCCGTTGAAAGCAGGGAAAGGATCCCTCATCTCGAGCTCCGAGGGGGAAACGGGGCTCCTCTGGATGTGGGCGGGACCATCGTGCATCCTCTCGAGTGGAGACGGGTATGGCGGTGAACTTCTTGAGTTGCAGCAAGGGTGTGAAAGACCCTTTCGAAGTTCCAGAGGTTAGGTGTCATTAGTCTCCAGACGCCTCATCGGAAATAGGCCTCATCTCGCCTGGAAGGGAGAACTTCCTGGATTTTCTGGAGTTGCGGCAGGTGTTCTCGAGTTACGACGGGGACCTCAGGGACCCGCCCTGGTGGCCTCAGGAGAGGCCAGTCCCCATGCGAGTTGCTAGGGGGCCTCTCGGAATTACTCTCCCATCGATACCGGGGCCAAAAACCTTGTGTAGAGTCAGGGCCGGAACCGAGGATTCCTCTCAGGGGCTGACATGGATCTTTGGGTACTTCTGGAGTCTCCCCAGGGGAGTCAGGCCTCGTCTCAAGTGGGGGCATGCACGTGCGCTTTCCTTCCAGGCTGTAGCAGCAATGTCACGCTTCCCGTCGCGTGGATCAAAGGATCTGTGATTTTCCATCGAGGCTTTCCCACAGGGCTGTCCCACGTGCCACCGTGGTGTGAGTCGATCCTCGGCGTGAAAGATGAGCCAGTGCAGGGCAAAGAGGTTCCTTTGGAATGGACTGAGACATCTGGGGGACTCTTGGAATGGTGGTACGACCATGGAGTTCCTCTCACCTTTCCTGTTGAGAGTGCCACCTCTTGAGATGCGTCAGGAACGCCGGGAATTCTTTGCTTTGAAAGCAGTGAAAGGATCCCTCATCTCGAGCTACGAGGGGGAAACGGGGCTCCTCTGGATGTGGGCGGGACCATCGTGCTTCCTCTCGAGTGGAGACGGGTATGGCGGTGAACTTCTTGAGTTGCAGCAAGGGTGTGAAAGACCCTTTCGAAGTTCCAGAGGTTAGGTGTCATTAGTCTCCAGACGCCTCATCGGAAATAGGCCTCATCTCGCCTGGAAGGGAGAAATTCCTGGATTTTCTCGAGTTGCGGCAGGTGTTCTCGAGTTACGACGGGGACCTCAGGGACCCGCCCTGGTGGCCTCAGGAGAGGCCAGTCCCCATGCGAGTTGCTAGGGGGCCTCTCGGGATTCCTCTCCCGTCGATACCGGGGCCAAAAACCTTGTGTAGAGTCAGGGCCGGAACCGAGGATTCCTCTCAGGGGCTGACATGGATCTTTGGGTACTTCTGGAGTCTCCCCAGGGGAGTCAGGCCTCGTCTCGAGTGGGGGCATGCACGTGCGCTTTCCTTCCAGGCTGTAGCAGCAATGTCACGCTTCCCGTCGCGTGGATCAAAGGATCTGTGATTTTCCATCGAGGCTTTCCCACAGGGCTGTCCCACGTGCCACCGTGGTGTGAGTCGATCCTCGGCGTGAAAGCTGAGCCAGTGCAGGGCAAAGAGGTTCCTCTGGAATGGACTGAGACATCTCGGGGACTCTTGGAATGGTGGTACGACCATGGAGTTCCTCTCGCCTTTCCTGTTGAGAGTGCCTCCTCTTGAGATGTGACGGGAACGCTGGGAATTCTTTGCGTTGAAAGCAGGGAAAGGATCCCTCATCTCGAACTTCGAGGGGGAAACGGGGCTCCTCTCGATGTGGGCGGGACCATCGTGCTTCCTCTCGAGTGGAGACTGGTATGGCGGTGAACTTCTTGAGTTGCAGCAAGGGTGTGAAAGACCCTTTCGAAGTTCCAGAGGTTAGGTGTCATTCGTCTCCAGACGCCTCATCGGAAATAGGCTTCATCTCGCCTGGAAGGGAGAACTTCCTGGATTTTCTCGAGTTGCGGCAGGTGTTCTCGAGTTACGACGGGGACCTCAGGGACCCGCCCTGGTGGCCTCAGGGGAGGCCAGTACCCATGCGAGTTGCTAGGGGGCCTCTCGGGATTAATCTCCCGTCGATACCGGGGCCAAAAACCTTGTGTGGAGTCAGGGCCGGAACCGAGGATTCCTCTCAGGGGCTGACATGGATCTTTGGGTACTTCTGGAGTCTCCCCAGGGGAGTCAGGCCTCGGCTCGTGTGGGGGCATGCACGTTCGATTTCCTTCAAGGCTGTAGCAGCAATGTCACGCATCCCATCGCGTGGAGTAATGGATCTGTGGTTTTCCCTCGAGGCTTTCCCACAGGGCTGTCCCACGTGCCACCGTGGTGTGAGTCGATCCTCGGCGTGAAAGATGAGCCAGTGCAGGGCAAAGAGGTTCCTCTGGAATGGACTGAGACATCTGGGGGACTCTTGGAATGGTGGTACGACCATGGAGTTCCTCTCGGCTTTTCTGTTGAGAGTGCCTCCTCTTGAGATGCGACGGGAACGCCGGGAATTCTTTCCCGTTGAAAGCAGGGAAAGGATCCCTCATCTCGAGCTCCGAGGGGGAAACGGGGCTCCTCTGGATGTGGGCGAGACCATCGTGCTTCCTCTCGAGTGGAGACGGGTATGGCGGTGAACTTCTTGAGTTTCAGCAAGGGTGTGAAAGACCCTTTCGAAGTTCCAGAGGTTAGGTGTCATTAGTCTCCAGACGCCTCATCGGAAATAGGCCTCATCTGGCCTGTAAGGGAGAACTTCCTGGATTTTCTTGAGTTGCGGCAGGTGTTCTCGAGTTACGACGGGGACCTCAGGGACCCGCCCTGATGGCCTCAGGAGAGGCCAGGTCCATGCGAGTTGCTAGGTGGCCTCTCGGGATTCCTCTCCTGTCGATTCCGGGGCCAAAAATCTTGTGTGGAGTCAGGGCCGGAACCGAGGATTCCTCTCAGGGGTGACATGGATCTTTGGGTACTTCTGGAGTCTCCCCAGGGGAGTCAGGCCTCGTCTCGAGCGGGGGCATGCACGTGCGCTTTCCTTCCAGGCTGTAGCAGCAATGTGACGCTTCCCGTCGCGTGGATCAAAGGATCTGTGGTTTTCCCTCGAGGCATTCCCTCGAGGCTTTCCCACAGGGCTGTCCCACGTACCACCGTGGTGTGAGTCGATCCTCGGCGTGAAAGATGAGCCAGTGCAGGGCAAAGAGGTTCCTCTGGAATGGACTGAGATATCTGGGGGACTCTTGGAATGATGATACGACCATGGAGTTCCTCTCGCCTTTCCTGTTGAGAGTGCCTCCTCTTGAGATGCGACGGGAACGCCGGGAATTCTTTCCCGTTGAAAGCAGGGAAAGGATCCCTCATCTCGAGCTCCGAGGGGGAAACGGGGCTCCTCTGGATGTGGGCGAGACCATCGTGCTTCCTCTCGAGTGGAGACGGTTATGGCGGTGAACTTCTTGAGTTGCAGCAAGGGTGTGAAAGACCCTTTCGAAGTTCCAGAGGTTAGGTGTCATTAGTCTCCAGACGCCTCATCGGAAATAGTCCTCATCTTGCCTGGAAGGGAGAACTTCCTGGATTTTCTCGAGTTGCGGGAGGTGTTCTCGAGTTAAGACGGGGACCTCAGAGACCCGTCCTGGTGGCCTCAGCAAAGGCCAGTCCCCATGCGAGTTGCTAGGGGGCCTCTCGGGATTCCTCTCCCGTCGATACCGGGGCCAAAAACCTTGTGTGGAGTCAGGGCCGGAACCGAGGATTCCTCTCAGGGGTGACATGGTTCTTTGGGTACTTCTGGAGACTCCCCAGGGGAGTCAGGCCTCGTCTCGAGTGGGGGCATGCACGTGCGCTTTCCTTCCAGGCTGTAGCAGCAATGTCACGCTTCCCGTCGCGTGGATCAAAGGATCTGTGGTTTTCCCTCGAGGCTTTCCCTCGAGGCTTTCCCACAGGACTGTCCCACGTGCCACCGTGGTGTGAGTCGATCCTCGGCGTGAAAGTTGAGCCAGTGCAGGTCAAAGAGGTTCCTCTTGAATGGACTGAGACATCTGGGGGACTCTTGGAATGGTGGTACGACCATGGAGTTCCTCTCGCCTTTTCTGTTGAGAGTGCCTCCTCTTGAGATGCGACGGGAACGTTGGGAATTCTTTCCCGTTGAAAGCAGGGAAAGGATCCCTCATCTCGAGCTACGAGGGGGAAACGGGGCTCCTCTGGATGTAGGCGGGACGATCGTGCTTCCTCTAGAGTGGAGACGGGTATGGCGGTGAACTTCTTGAGTTGCAGCAAGGGTGTGAAAGACCCTTTCGAAGTTCCAGAGGTTAGGTGTCATTAGTCTCCAGACGCCTCATCGGAAATAGGCCTCATCTCGCCTGGAAGGGAGAACTTCCTGGATTTTCTCGAGTTGCGGGAGGTGTTCTAGAGTTAAGACGGGGACCTCAGGGACCTGCCCTGGTGGCCTCAATAGAGAACAGTCCCCATGCGTCTTGCTAGGTGGCCTCTCGTGATTCTTCTCCCGTCGATACCGGGGCCAAAAAACTTGTGTGGAGTCAGGGCCGGAACCGATGATTCCTCTCAGGGGCTGACATGGATCTTTGGGTACTTCTGGAGTCTCCCCAGCTGAGTCAGGCCTCGTCTCGAGTGGGGACATGCACGTGCGCTTTCCTTCGAGGCTGTAGCAGCAATGTCACGCTTCCCGTGGCGTGGATCAAAGGATCTGTGGTTTTCCCTCGAGGCTTTCCCTCGAGGCTTTCCCACAGGGCTGTCCCACGTGGCACCGTGGTGTGAGTCGATCCTCGGCGTGAAAGATGAGCCAGTGCAGGGCAAAGAGGTTCCTCTGGAATGGACTGAGACATCTGGGGGACTCTTGGAATGGTGGTACGACCATGGAGTTCCTCTCGCCTTTCCTGTTGAGAGTGCCTCCTCTTGAGATGTGACGGGAACGCCGGGAATTCTTTCGCGTTGAATGCAGGGAAAGGATCACTCATCTCGAGCTACGAGGGGGAAACGGGGCTCCTCTGGATGTGGGCGGGACCATCGTGCTTCCTCTAGAGTGGAGACGGGTATGGCGGTGAACTTCTTGAGTTGCAGCAAGGGTGTGAAAGACCCTTTCGAAGTTCCAGAGGTTAGGTGTCATTAGTCTCCAGACGCCTCATCGGAAATAGGCCTCATCTCGCCTGGAAGGGAGAACTTCCTGGATTTTCTCGAGTTGCGGGAGGTGTTCTAGAGTTAAGCCGGGGACCTCAGGGACCCGCCCTGGTGGCCTCAATAGAGAACAGTCCCCATGCGTCTTGCTAGGTGGCCTCTCGTGATTCTTCTCCCGTCGATACCGGGGCCAAAAAACTTGTGTGGAGTCAGGGCCGGAACCGAGGATTCCTCTCAGGGGCTGACATGGATCTTTGGGTACTTCTGGAGTCTCCCCAGGGGAGTCAGGCCTCGTCTCGAGTGGGGGCATGCACGTGCGCTTTCCTTCCAGGCTGTAGCAGCAATGTCATTCTTCCCGTCGCATTTATCAAAGGATCTGTGGCTTTCCCTCGAGGCTTTCCCTCGAGGCTTTCCCACAGGGCTGTCCCACGTGGCACCGTGGTGTGAGTCGATCCTCGGCGTGAAAGATGAGCCAGTGCAGGTCAAAGAGGTTCCTCTGGAATGGACTGAGACATCTAGGGGACTCTAGGAATGGTGGTACGACCATGGAGTTCCTCTCGCCTTTCCTGTTGAGATTGCCTCCTCTTGAGATGCGACGGGAATGCTGGGAATTTTTTCCCGTTGAAAGCAGGGAAACGATCCCTCATCTCGAGCTCCGAGGGGGAAACGGGGCTCCTCTGGATGTAGGCGGGACCATCGTGCTTCCTCTCGAGTGGAGACTGGTATGGCGGTGAACTTCTTGAGTTTCAGCAAGGGTGTGAAAGACCCTTTCGAAGTTCCAGAGGTTAGGTGTCATTAGTCTCCAGACGCCTCATCGGAAATAGGCCTCATCTCGCCTGGAAGGGAGAACTTCCTGGATTTTCTCGAGTTGCGGCAGGTGTTCTCGAGGTACGACGGGGACCTCAGGGACCCGCCCTGGTCGCCTCAGGGGAGGCCAGTACCCATGCGAGTTGCTAGGGGGCCTCTCGGGATTAATCTCCCGTCGATACCGGGGCCAAAAACCCTGTGTGGAGTCAGGGCCGGAACCGAGGATTCCTCTCAGGGGCTGACATGGATGTTTGGGTACTTCTGGAGTCTCCCCAGGGGAGTCAGGCCTCGTCTCGAGTGGGGGCATGCACGTGCGATTTCCTTCCAGGCTGTAGCAGCAATGTCACGCATCCCGTCGAGTGGAGTAATGGATCTGTGGTTTTCCATCGAGGCTTTCCCACAGGGCTGTCCCACGTGCCACCGTGGTGTGAGTCGATCCTCGGCGTGAAAGATGAGCCAGTGCAGGGCAAAGAGGTTCCTCTGGAATGGACTGAGACATCTGGGGGACTCTTGGAATGGTGGTACGACCATGGAGTTCTGCTCGCCTTTCCTGTTGAGAGTGCCTCCTCTTGAGATGCGACGGGAATGCCGGGAATTCTTTCCCGTTGAAAGCAGGCAAAGGATCCCTCATCTCGAGCTCCGAGGGGGAAACGGGGCTCCTCTGGATGTGGGCGGGACCATCGTGCTTCCTCTCGAGTGGAGACTGGTATGGCGGTGAACTTCTTGAGTTGCAGCAAGGGTTGAAAGACCCTTTCGAAGTTCCAGAGGTTAGGTGTCATTAGTCTCCAGACGCCTCATCGGAAATAGGCCTCATCTCGCCTGGAAGGGAGAACTTCCTGGATTTTCTCGAGTTGCGGCAGGTGTTCTCGAGTTACGACGGGGACCTCAGGGACCCGCCCTGGTGGCCTCAGGAGAGGCCAGTCCCCATGCGAGTTGCTGGGAGGCCTCTCGGGATTCCTCTCCCGTCGATACCGGGGCCAAAAACCTTGTGTGGAGTCAGGGCCGGAACCGAGAATTGCTCTCAAGGGCTGACATGGATCTTTGGGTACTTCTGGAGTCTCCCCAGGGGAGTCAGGCCTCGTCTCGAGTGGGGGCATGCACGTGCGATTTCCTTCCAGGCTGTAGCAGCAATGTCACGCTTCCCGTCGCGTGGATCAAAGGATCTGTGGTTTTCCCTCGAGGCTTTCCCTCGAGGCTTTCCCACAGGGCTGCCCCACGTGCCACCGTGGTGTGAGTCGATCCTCGGCGTGAAAGATGAGCCAGTGCAGGGCAAAGAGTTTCCTCTGGAATGGACTGAGACATCTGGGGGACTCTTGGAATGGTCGTACGACCATGGAGTTTCTCTCGCCTTTCCTGTTGAGAGTGCCTCCTCTTGAGATGCGACGGGAACGCCGGGAATTCTTTCCCGTTGAAAGCAGGGAAAGGATCCCTCATCTCGAGCTACGAGGGGGAAACGGGGCTCCTCTGGATGTGGGCGGGACCATCGTGCATCCTCTCGAGTGGAGACGGGTATGGCGGTGAACTTCTTGAGTTTCAGCAAGGGTGTGAAAGACCCTTTCGAAGTTCCAGAGGTTAGGTGTCATTAGTCTCCAGACGCCTCATCGGAAATAGGCCTCATCTCACCTGGAAGGGAGAACTTCCTGGATTTTCTGGAGTTGCGGCAGGTGTTCTCGAGTTACGACGGGGACCTCAGGGACCCGCCCTGGTGGCCTCAGGAGAGGCCAGTGCCCATGCGAGTTGCTAGGGGGCCTCTCGGAATTACTCTCCCGTCGATACCGGGGCCAAAAACCTTGTGTAGAGTCAGGGCCGGAACCGAGGATTCCTCTCAGGGGCTGACATGGATCTTTGGGTACTTCTGGAGTCTCCCCAGGGGAGTCAGGCCTCGTCTCGAGTGGGGGCATGCACGTGCGCTTTCCTTCCAGGCTGTAGCAGCAATGTCACGCTTCCCGTCGCGTGGATCAAAGGATCTGTGATTTTCCATCGAGGCTTTCCCACAGGGCTGTCCCACGTGCCACCGTGGTGTGAGTCGATCCTCGGCGTGAAAGATGAGCCAGTGCAGGGCAAAGAGGTTCCTTTGGAATGGACTGAGACATCTGGGGGACTCTTGGAATGGTGGTACGACCATGGAGTTCCTCTCGCCTTTCCTGTTGAGAGTGCCACCTCTTGAGATGCGTCAGGAACGCCGGGAATTCTTTGCTTTGAAAGCAGTGAAAGGATCCCTCATCTCGAGCTACGAGGGGGAAACGGGGCTCCTCTGGATGTGGGCGGGACCATCGTGCTTCCTCTCGAGTGGAGACGGGTATGGCGGTGAACTTCTTGAGTTGCAGCAAGGGTGTGAAAGACCCTTTCGAAGTTCCAGAGATTAGGTGTCATTAGTCTCCAGACGCCTCATCGGAAATAGGCCTCATCTCGCCTGGAAGGGAGAAATTCCTGGATTTTCTCGAGTTGCGGCAGGTGTTCTCGAGTTACGACGGGGACCTCAGGGACCCGCCCTGGTGGCCTCAGGAGAGGCCAGTCCCCATGCGAGTTGCTAGGGGGCCTCTCGGGATTCCTCTCCCGTCGATACCGGGGCCAAAAACCTTGTGTAGAGTCAGGGCCGGAACCGAGGATTCCTCTCAGGGGCTGACATGGATCTTTGGGTACTTCTGGAGTCTCCCCAGGGGAGTCAGGCCTCGTCTCGAGTGGGGGCATGCACGTGCGCTTTCCTTCCAGGCTGTAGCAGCAATGTCACGCTTCCCGTCGCGTGGATCAAAGGATCTGTGATTTTCCATCGAGGCTTTCCCACAGGGCTGTCCCACGTGCCACCGTGGTGTGAGTCGATCCTCGGCGTGAAAGATGAGCCAGTGCAGGGCAAAGAGGTTCCTCTGGAATGGACTGAGACATCTGGGGGACTCTTGGAATGGTGGTACGACCATGGAGTTCCTCTCGCCTTTCCTGTTTAGAGTGCCACCTCTTGAGATGCGTCAGGAACGCCGGGAATTCTTTGCTTTGAAAGCAGTGAAAGGATCCCTCATCTCGAGCTACGAGGGGGAAACGGGGCTCCTCTGGATGTGGGCGGGACCATCGTGCTTCCTCTCGAGTGGAGACGGGTATGGCGGTGAACTTCTTGAGTTGCAGCAAGGGTGTGAAAGACCCTTTCGAAGTTCCAGAGGTTAGGTGTCATTAGTCTCCAGACGCCTCATCGGAAATAAGCCTCATCTCGCCTGGAAGGGAGAACTTCCTGGATTTTCTCGAGTTGCGGCAGGTGTTCTCGAGTTACGACGGGGACCTCAGGGACCCGCCCTGGTGGCCTCAGGAGAGGCCAGTCCCCATGCGAGTTGCTGGGAGGCCTCTCGGGATTCCTCTCCCGTCGATACTGGGGCCAAAAACCTTGTGTGGAGTCAGGGCCGGAACCGAGAATTCCTCTCAATGGCTGACATGGATCTTTGGGTACTTCAGGAGTCTCCCCAGGGGAGTCAGGCCTCGTCTCGAGTGGGGGCATGCACGTGCGCTTTCCTTCCAGGCTGTAGCAGCAATGTCACGCTTCCCGTCGCGTGGATCAAAGGATCTGTGGTTTTCCCTCGAGGCGTTCCCTCGAGGCTTTCCCACAGGGCTGTCCCACGTGCCACCGTGGTGTGAGTCGATCCTCGGCGTGAAAGATGAGCCAGTGCAGGGCAAAGAGGTTCCTCTGGAATGGACTGAGACATCTGGGGGACTCTTGGAATGGTGGTACGACCATGGAGTTCCGCTCGCCTTTCCTGTTGAGAGTGCCTCCTCTTGAGATGCGACGGGAACGCCGGGAATTCTTTCCCGTTGAAAGCAGGGAAAGGATCCCTCATCTCGAGCTCCGAGGGGGAAACGGGGCTCCTCTGGATGTGGGCGGGACCATCGTGCTTCCTCTCGAGTGGAGACGGGTATGGCGGTGAACTTCTTGATTTGCAGCAAGGGTGTGAAAGACCCTTTCGAAATTCCAGAGGTTAGGTGTCATTAGTCTCCAGACGCCTCATCGGAAATAGGCCTCATCTCGCCTGGAAGGGAGAACTTCCTGGATTTTCTCGAGTTGCGGCAGGTGTTCTCGAGTTAAGACGGGGACCTCAGGGACCCGCCCTGGTGGCCTCAGGAGAGGCCAGTCCCCATGCTAGTTGCTGGGAGGCCTCTCGGGATTCCTCTCCCGTCGATACCGGGGCCAAAAACCTTGTGTGGAGTCAGGGCCGGAACCGAGAATTCCTCTCAAGGGCTGACATGGATCTTTGGGTACTTCTGGAGTCTCCCCAGGGGAGTCAGGCCTCGTCTCGAGTGGGGGCATGCACGTGCGATTTCCTTCCAGGCTTTAGCAGCAATGTCACGCTTCCCGTCGCGTGGATCAAAGGATCTGTGGTTTTCCCTCGAGGCGTTCCCTCGAGGCTTTCCCACAGGGCTGCCCCACGTGCCACCGTGGTGTGAGTCGATCCTCGGCGTGAAAGATGAGCCAGTGCAGGGCAAAGAGTTTCCTCTGGAATGGACTGAGACATCTGGGGGACTCTTGGAATGGTGGTACGACCATGGAGTTTCTCTCGCCTTTCCTGTTGAGAGTGCCTCCTCTTGAGATGCGACGGGAACGCCGGGAATTCTTTCCCGTTGAAAGCAGGGAAAGGATCCCTCATCTCGAGCTACGAGGGGGAAACGGGGCTCCTCTGGATGTGGGCGGGACCATCGTGCATCCTCTCGAGTGGAGACGGGTATGGCGGTGAACTTCTTGAGTTGCAGCAAGGGTGTGAAAGACCCTTTCGAAGTTCCAGAGGTTAGGTGTCAATAGTCTCCAGACGCCTCATCGGAAATAGGCCTCATCTCGCCTGGAAGGGAGAACTTCCTGGATTTTCTGGAGTTGCGGCAGGTGTTCTCGAGTTACGACGGGGACCTCAGGGACCCGCCCTGGTGGCCTCAGGAGAGGCCAGTCCCCATGCGAGTTGCTAGGGGGCCTCTCGGAATTACTCTCCCGTCGATACCGGGGCCAAAAACCTTGTGTAGAGTCAGGGCCGGAACCGAGGATTCCTCTCAGGGGCTGACATGGATCTTTGGGTACTTCTGGAGTCTCCCCAGGGGAGTCAGGCCTCGTCTCGAGTGGGGGCATGCACGTGCGCTTTCCTTCCAGGCTGTAGCAGCAATGTCACGCTTCCCGTCGCGTGGATCAAAGGATCTATGATTTTCCATCGAGGCTTTCCCACAGGGCTGTCCCACGTGCCACCGTGGTGTGAGTCGATCCTCGGCGTGAAAGATGAGCCAGTGCAGGGCAAAGAGGTTCGTCTGGAATGGACTGAGACATCTGGGGGACTCTTGGAATGGTGGTACGACCATGGAGTTCCTCTCGCCTTTCCTGTTGAGAGTGCCACCTCTTGAGATGCGTCAGGAACGCCGGGAATTCTTTGCTTTGAAAGCAGTGAAAGGATCCCTCATCTCGAGCTACGAGGGGGAAACGGGGCTCCTCTGGATGTGGGCGGGACCATCGTGCTTCCTCTCGAGTGGAGACGGGTATGGCGGTGAACTTCTTGAGTTGCAGCAAGGGTGTGAAAGACCCTTTCGAAGTTCCAGAGGTTAGGTGTCATTAGTCTCCAGACGCCTCATCGGAAATAAGCCACATCTCGCCTGGAAGGGAGAACTTCCTGGATTTTCTCGAGTTGCGGCAGGTGTTCTCGAGTTACGACGGGGACCTGAGGGACCCGCCCTGGTGGCTTCAGGAGAGGCCAGTCCCCATGCGAGTTGCTGGGAGGCCTCTCGGGATTCCTCTCCCGTCGATACTGGGGCCAAAAACCTTGTGTGGAGTCAGGGCCGGAACCGAGGATTCCTCTCAGGGGCTGACATGGATCTTTGGGTACTTCTGGAGTCTCCCTAGGGGAGTCAGGCCTCGTCTCGAGTGGGGGCATGCACGTGCGCTTTCCTTCCAGGCTGTAGCAGCAATGTCACGCTTCCCGTGGCGTGGATCAAAGGATCTGTGGTTTTCCCTCGAGGCTTTCCCTCGAGGCTTTCCCACAGGGCTGTCCCACGTGCCACCGTGGTGTGAGTCGATCCTCGGCGTGAAAGATGAGCCAGTGCAGGGCAAAGAGGTTCCTCTGGAATGGACTGAGACATCTCGGGGACTCTTGGAATGGTGGTACGACCATGGTGTTCCTCTCGCCTTTCCTGTTGAGAGTGCCTCCTCTTGAGATGTGACGGGAACGCTGGGAATTCTTTGCGTTGAAAGCAGGGAAAGGATCCCTCATCTCGAGCTTCGATGGGGAAACGGGGCTCCTCTCGATGTGGGCGGGACCATCGTGCTTCCTCTCGAGTGGAGACGGGTATGGCGGTGAACTTCTTGAGTTGCAGCAAGGGTGTGAAAGACCCTTTCGAAGTTCCAGAGGTTAGGTGTCATTAGTCTCCAGACGCCTCATCGGAAATAGGCCTCATCTCGCCTGGAAGGGAGAACTTCCTGGATTTTCTGGAGTTGCGGCAGGTGTTCTCGAGTTATGACGGGGACCTCAGGGACCCGCCCTGGTGGCCTCAGGAGAGGCCAGTCCCCATGCGAGTTGCTAGGGGGCCTCTCGGAATTACTCTCCCGTCGATACCGGGGCCAAAAACCTTGTGTAGAGTCAGGGCCGGAACCGAGGATTCCTCTCAGGGGCTGACATGGATCTTTGGGTACTTCTGGAGTCTCCCCAGGGGAGTCAGGCCTCGTCTCGAGTGGGGGCATGCACGTGCGCTTTCCTTGCAGGCTGTAGCAGCAATGTCACGCTTCCCGTCGCGTGGATCAAAGGATCTGTGATTTTCCATCGAGGCTTTCCCACAGGGCTGTCCCACGTGCCACCGTGGTGTGAGTCGATCCTCGGCGTGAAAGATGAGCCAGTGCAGGGCAAAGAGGTTCCTCTGGAATGGACTGAGACATCTGGGGGACTCTTGGAATGGTGGTACGACCATGGAGTTCCGCTCGCCTTTCCTGTTGAGAGTGCCTCCTCTTGAGATGCGACGGGAACGCCGGGAATTCTTTCCCGTTGAAAGCAGGGAAAGGATCCCTCATCTCGAGCTCCGAGGGGGAAACGGGGCTCCTCTGGATGTGGGCGGGACCATCGTGCTTCCTCTCGAGTGGAGACGGGTATGGCGGTGAACTTCTTGACTTGCAGCAAGGGTGTGAATGACCCTTTCGAAGTTCCAGAGGTTAGGTGTCATTAGTCTCCAGACGCCTCATCGGAAATAGGCCTCATCTCGCCTGGAAGGGAGAACTTCCTGGATTTTCTCGAGTTGCGGCAGGTGTTCTCGAGTTACGACGGGGACCTCAGGGACCCGCCCTGGTGGCCTCAGGAGAGGCCAGTCCCCATGCGAGTTGCTGGGAGGCCTCTCGGGATTCCTCTCCCGTCGATACCGGGGCCAAAAACCTTGTGTGGAGTCAGGGCCGGAACCGAGAATTGCTCTCAAGGGCTGACATGGATCTTTGGGTACTTCTGGAGTCTCCCCAGGGGAGTCAGGCCTCGTCTCGAGTGGGGGCATGCACGTTCGATTTCCTTCCAGGCTTTAGCAGCAATGTCACGCTTCCCGTCGCGTGGATCAAAGGATCTGTGGTTTTCGCTCGAGGCTTTCCCTCGAGGCTTTCCCACAGGGCTGCCCCACGTGCCACCGTGGTGTGAGTCGATCCTCGGCGTGAAAGATGAGCCAGTGCAGGGCAAAGAGGTTCCTCTGGAATGGACTGAGACATCTGGGGGACTCTTGGAATGGTGGTGCGACCATGGAGTTTCTCTCGCCTTTCCTGTTGAGAGTGCCTCCTCTTGAGATGCGACGGGAACGCCGGGAATTCTTTCCCGTTGAAAGCAGGGAAAGGATCCCTCATCTCGAGCTACGAGGGGGAAACGGGGCTCCTCTGGATGTGGGCGGGACCATCGTGCATCCTCTCGAGTGGAGACGGGTATGGCGGTGAACTTCTTTAGTTGCAGCAAGGGTGTGAAAGACCCTTTCGAAGTTCCAGAGGTTAGGTGTCATTAGTCTCCAGACGCCTCATCGGAAATAGGCCTCATCTCGCCTGGAAGGGAGAACTTCCTGGATTTTCTGGAGTTGCGGCAGGTGTTCTCGAGTTACGACGGGGACCTCAGGGACCCGCCCTGGTGGCCTCAGGAGAGGCCAGTCCCCATGCGAGTTGCTAGGGGGCCTCTCGGAATTACTCTCCCGTCGATACCGGGGCCAAAATCCTTGTGTAGAGTCAGGGCCGGAACCGAGGATTCCTCTCAGGGGCTGACATGGATCTTTGGGTACTTCTGGAGTCTCCCCAGGGGAGTCAGGCCTCGTCTCGAGTGGGGGCATGCACGTGCGCTTTCCTTCCAGGCTGTAGCAGCAATGTCACGCTTCCCGTCGCGTGGATCAAAGGATCTGTGATTTTCCATCGAGGCTTTCCCACAGGGCTGTCCCACGTGCCACCGTGGTGTGAGTCGATCCTCGGCGTGAAAGATGAGCCAGTGCAGGGCAAAGAGGTTCCTCTGGAATGGACTGAGACATCTGGGGGACTCTTGGAATGGTGGTACGACCATGGAGTTCCGCTCGCCTTTCCTGTTGAGAGTGCCACCTCTTGAGATGCGACGGGAACGCCGGGAATTCTTTCCCGTTGAAAGCAGGGAAAGGATCCCTCATCTCGAGCTACGAGGGGGAAACGGGGCTCCTCTGGATGTGGGCGGGACCATCGTGCTTCCTCTCGAGTGGAGACGGGTATGGCGGTGAACTTCTTGAGTTGCAGCAAGGGTGTGAAAGACCCTTTCGAAGTTCCAGAGGTTAGGTGTCATTAGTCTCCAGACGCCTCATCGGAAATAGGCCTCATCTCGCCTGGAAGGGAGAACTTCCTGGATTTTCTCGAGTTGTGGCAGGTGTTCTCGAGTTACGACGGGGACCTCAGGAACCCGCCCTGGTGGCCTCAGGAGAGGCCAGTCCAAATGCGAGTTGCTGGGAGGCCTCTCGGGATTCCTCTCCCGTCGATACCGGGGCCAAAAACCTTGTGTGGAGTCAGGGCCGGAACCGAGAATTCCTCTCAAGGGCTGACATGGATCTTTGGGTACTTCTGGAGTCTCCCCAGGGGAGTCAGGCCTCGTCTCGAGTGGGGGCATGCACGTGCGCTTTCCTTCCAGGCTGTAGCAGCAATGTCACGCTTCCAGTGGCGTGGATCAAAGGATCTGTGGTTTTCCCTCGAGGCTTTCCCTCGAGGCTTTCCCACAGGGCTGTCCCACGTGCCACCGTGGTGTGAGTCGATCCTCGGCGTGAAAGATGAGCCAGTGCAGGGCAAAGAGGTTCCTCTGGAATGGACTGAGACATCTCGGGGACTCTTGGAATGGTGGTACGACCATGGAGTTTCTCTCGCCTTTCCTGTTGAGAGTGCCTCCTCTTGAGATGTGACGGGAACGCCGGGAATTCTTTGCGTTGAAAGCAGGGAAAGGATCCCTCATCTCGAGCTTCGAGGGGGAAACGGGGCTCCTCTCGATGTGGGCGGGACCATCGTGCTTCCTCTCGAGTGGAGACGGGTATGGCGGTGAACTTCTTGAGTTGCAGCAAGGGTGTGAAAGACCCTTTCGAAGTTCCAGAGGTTAGGTGTCATTCGTCTCCAGACGCCACATCGGAAATAGGCTTCATCTCGCCTGGAAGGGAGAACTTCCTGGATTTTCTCGAGTTGCGGCAGGTGTTCTCGAGTTACGACGGGGACCTCAGGGACCCGCCCTGGTGGCCTCAGGGGAGGCCAGTACCCATGCGAGTTGCTAGGGGGCCTCTCGGGATTAATCTCCCGTCGATACCGGGGCCAAAAACCTTGTGTGGAGTCAGGGCCGGAACCGAGGATTCCTCTCAGGGGCTGACATGGATCTTTGGGTACTTCTGGAGTCTCCCCAGGGGAGTCAGGCCTCGGCTCGTGTGGGGGCATGCACGTGCGATTTCCTTCAAGGCTGTAGCAGCAATGTCACGCATCCCGTCGCGTGGAGTAATGGATCTGTGGTTTTCCCTCGAGGCTTTCCCACAGGGCTGTCCCACGTGCCACCGTGGTGTGAGTCGATCCTCGGTGTGAAAGATGAGCCAGTGCAGGGCAAAGAGGTTCCTCTGGAATGGACTGAGACATCTGGGGGACTCTTGGAATGGTGGTACGACCATGGAGTTCCGCTCGCCTTTCCTGTTGAGAGTGCCTCCTCTTGAGATGCGACGGGAACGCCGGGAATTCTTTCCCGTTGAAAGCAGGGAAAGGATCCCTCATCTCGAGCTACGAGGGGGAAACGGGGCTCCTCTGGATGTGGGCGGGACCATCGTGCTTCCTCTTGAGTGGAGACGGGTATGGCGGTGAACTTCTTGAGTTGCAGCAAGGGTGTGAAAGACCCTTTCGAAGTTCCAGAGGTTAGGTGTCATTAGTCTCCAGACGCCTCATCGGAAATAGGCCTCATCTCGCCTGGAAGGGAGAACTTCCTGGATTTTCTCGAGTTGCGGCAGGTGTTCTCGAGTTACGACGGGGACCTCAGGGACCCGCCCTGGTGGCCTCAGGAGAGGCCAGTCCCCATGCGAGTTGCTGGGAGGCCTCTCGGGATTCCTCTCCCGTCGATACCGGGGCCAAAAACCTTGTGTGGAGTCAGGGCCGGAACCGAGAATTCCTCTCAAGGGCTGACATGGATCTTTGGGTACTTCTGGAGTCTCCCCAGGGGAGTCAGGCCTCGTCTCGAGTGGGGGCATGCACGTGCGCTTTCCTTCCAGGCTGTAGCAGCAATGTGACGCTTCCCGTCGCGTGGATCAAAGGATCTGTGGTTTTCCCTCGAGGCTTTCCCTCGAGGCTTTCCCACAGGGCTGCCCCACGTGCCACCGTGGTGTGAGTCGATCCTCGGCGTGAAAGATGAGCCAGTGCAGGGCAAAGAGGTTCCTCTGGAATGGACTGAGACATCTGGCGGACTTTTGGAATGGTGGTACGACCATGGAGTTTCTCTCGCCTTTCCTGTTGAGAGTGCCTCCTCTTGAGATGCGACGGTAACGCCGGGAATTCTTTCCCGTTGAAAGCAGGGAAAGGATCCCTCATCTCGAGCTACGAGGGGGAAACGGGGCTCCTCTGGATGTGGGCGGGACCATCGTTCTTCCTCTCGAGTGGAGACGGGTATGGCGGTGAACTTCTTGAGTTGCAGCAAGGGTGTGAAAGACCCTTTCGAAGTTCCAGAGGTTAGGTGTCATTAGTCTCCAGACGCCTCATCGGAAATAGGCCTCATCTCGCCTGGAAGGGAGAACTTCCTGGATTTTCTCGAGTTGCGGCAGGTGTTCTCGAGTTACGACGGGGACCTCAGGGACCCGCCCTGGTGGCCTCAGGAGAGGCCAGTCCCCATGCGAGTTGCTAGGGGGCCTCTCGGGATTACTCTCCCGTCGATACCGGGGCCAAAAACCTTGTGTAGAGTCAGGGCCGGAACCGAGGATTCCTCTCAGGGGCTGACATGGATCTTTGGGTACTTCTGGAGTCTCCCCAGGGGAGTCAGGCCTCGTCTCGAGTGGGGGCATGCACGTGCGCTTTCCTTCCAGGCTGTAGCACCAATGTCACGCTTCCCGTCGCGTGGATCAAAGGATCTGTGATTTTCCATCGAGGCTTTCCCACAGGGCTGTCCCACGTGCCACCGTGGTGTGAGTCGATCCTCGGCGTGAAAGATGAGCCAGTGCAGGGCAAAGAGGTTCCTCTGGAATGGAGTGAGATATCTGGGGGACTCTTGGAATGGTGGGACGACCATGGAGTTCCTCTCGCCTTTCCTGTTGAGAGTGCCTCCTCTTGAGATGCGACGGGAACGCCGGGAATTCTTTCCCGTTGAAAGTAGGGAAAGGATCCCTCATCTCGAGCTATGAGGGGGAAACGGGGCTCCTCTGGATGTGGGCGGGACCATCGTGCTTCCTCTCGAGTGGAGACGGGTATGGCGGTGAACTTCTTGAGTTGCAGCAAGGGTGTGAATGAACCTTTCGAAGTTCCAGAGGTTCCGTGTCATTAGTCTCCAGTCGCCTCATCGGAAATAGGCCTCATCTCGCCTGGAAGGGAGAACTTCCTGGATTTTCTCGAGTTGCGGGAGGTGTTCTAGAGTTAAGACGGGGACCTCGGGGACCCGCCCTGGTGGCCTCAATAGAGGACAGTCCCCATGCGTGTTGCTAGGTGGCCTCTCGGGATTCCTCTCCCGTCGATACCGGGGCCAAAAAACTTGTGTGGAGTCAGGGCCGGAACCGAGGATTCCTCTCAGGGGCTGACATGGATCTTTGGGTACTTCTGGTGTCTCCCCAGCTGAGTATGGCCTCGTCTCGAGTGGGGACATGCACGTGCGCTTTCCTTCGAGGCTGTAGCAGCAATGTCACGCTTCCCGTCGTGTGGATCAAAGGATCTGTGGTTTTCCCTCGAGGCTTTCCCTCAAGGCTTTCCCACAGGGCTGTCCCACGTGCCACCGTGTTGTGAGTCGATCCTAGGCATGAAAGATGAGCCAGTGCAGGGCAAAGAGGTTCCTCTGGAATGGACTGAGACATCTGGGGGACTCTTGGCATGGTGGTACGACCATGGAGTTCCTCAAGCCTTTCTTGTTGAGAGTGCCTCCTCTTGAGATGCGACGAGAACGACGGGAATTCTTTCCCGTTAAATGCAGGGAAAGGATCCCTCATCTCGAGCAACGAGGGGGAAACGGGGCTCCTCTGGATGTGGGCGGGACCGTCGTGCTTCCTCTCGAGTGGAGATGGGTAAGGCGGTGAACTTCTTGAGTTGCAGCAAGGGTGTGAAAGACCCTTTCGAAGTTCCAGAGGTTAGGTGTCATTAGTCTCCAGACGCCTCATCGGAAATAGGCCTCATCTCGCCTGGAAGGGAGAACTTCCTGGATTTTTTTGAGTTGCGGCAGGTGTTCTCGATTACGACGGGAACCTCAGGGACCCGCCTTGATGGCCTCAGGAGAGGCCAGGTCCATGCGAGTTGCTAGGTGGCCTCTCGGGATTCCTCTCCTGTCGATACCGGGGCCGAAAACCTTGTGTGGAGTCAGGGCCGGAACCGAGGATTCCTCTCAGGGGTGACATGGATCTTTGGGTACTTCTGGAGTCTCCCCAGGGGAGTCAGGCCTCGTCTCGAGCGGGGGCATGCACGTGCGCTTTCCTTCCAGGCTGTAGCAGGAATGTGACGCTTCCCGTCGCGTGGATCAAAGGATCTGTGGTTTTCCCTCGAGGCTTTCCCTCGAGGCTTTCCCACAGGGCTGTCCCACGTGCCACCGTGGTGTGAGTCGATCCTCGGCGTGAAAGATGAGCCAGTGCAGGGCAAAGAGGTTCCTCTGGAATGGACTGAGACATCTGGGGGACTCTTGGAATGGTGGTACGACCATGGAGTTCCTCTCGCCTTTCCTGTTGAGAGTGCCTCCTCTTGAGATGCGACGTGAATGCCGGGAATTCTTTCCCGTTGAAAGCAGGGAAAGGATCCCTCATCTCGAGCTACGAGGGGGAAACGGGGCTCCTCTGGATGTGGGCGGGACCATCGTGCTTCCTCTCGAGTGGAGACGGGTATGGCGGTGAACTTCTTGAGTTGCAGCAAGGGTGTGAAAGACCCTTTCGAAGTTCCAGAGGTTAGGTGTCATTAGTCTCCAGACGCCTCATCGGAAATAGGCCTCATCTCGCCTGGAAGGGAGAACTTCCTGGATTTTCTCGAGTTGCGGCAGGTGTTCTCGAGTTATGACGGGGACCTCAGGGACCCGCCCTGGTGGCCTCAGGAGAGGCCATTCCCCATGCGAGTTGCTAGGGGGCCTCTCGGGATTCCTCTTCTGTCGATACCGGGGCCAAAAACCTTGTTTGGAGTCAGGGCCGGATCCGAGGATTCCTCTCAGGGGCTGACATGGATCTTTGGGTACTTCTGGAGTCTCCCCAGGGGAGTCAGGCCTCGTCTCGAGTGGGGGCATGCACGTGCGCTTTCCTTACAGGCTGTAGCAGCAATGTCACGCTTCCCGTGGCGTGGATCAAAGGATCTGTGGTTTTCCCTCGAGGCTTTCCCACAGGGCTGTCCCACGTGCCACCGTGGTGTGAGTCGATCCTCGGCGTGAAAGATGAGCCAGTGCAGGGCAAAGAGGTTCCTCTGGAATGGACTGAGACATCTGGGGGACTCTTGGAATGGTGGTACGACGATGGAGTTCCTCTCGCCTTTTCTGTTGAGAGTGCCTTGTCTTGAGATGCGACGGGAACGCTGGGAATTCTTTCCCGTTGAAAGCAGGGAAAGGATCCCTCATCTCGAGCTACGAGGGGGAAACGGGGCTCCTCTGGATGTGGGCGGGACCATCGTGCTTCCTCTAGAGTGGAGACGGGTATGGCGGTGAACTTCTTGAGTTGCAGCAAGGGTGTGAAAGACCCTTTCGAAGTTCCAGAGGTTAGGTGTCATTAGACTCCAGACGCCTCATCGGAAATAGGCCTCATCTCGCCTGGAAGGGAGAACTTCCTGGATTTTCTCGAGTTGCGGCAGGTGTTCTCGAGTTACGACGGGGACCTCAGGGACCCGCCCTGGTGGCCTCAGGAGAGGCCAGTCCCCATGCGAGTTGCTAGGGGGCCTCTCGGGATTCCTCTCCCGTCGATACCGGGGCCAAAAACCTTGTGTGGAGTCAGGGCCGGAACCGAGGATTCCTCTCAGGGGCTGACATGGATCTTTGGGTACTTCTGGAGTCTCCCCAGGGGAGTCAGGCCTCGTCTCGAGTGGGGGCATGCACGTGCGCTTTCCTTCCAGGCTGTAGCAGCAATGTCACGCTTCCCGTCGCGTGGATCAAAGGTTTTGTGGTTTTCCCTCGAGGCTTTCCCTCGAGGCTTTCCCACAGGGCTGTCCCACGTGCCACCGTGGTGTGAGTCGATCCTCGGCGTGAAAGATGAGCCAGTGCAGGGCAAAGAGGTTCCTCTGGAATGGACTGAGACATCTGGGGGACTCTTGGAATGGTGGTACGACCATGGAGTTCCTCTCGGCTTTTCTGTTGAGAGTGCCTCCTCTTGAGATGCGACGGGAACGCCGGGAATTCTTTCCCGTTGAAAGCAGGGAAAGGATCCCTCATCTCGAGCTCCGAGGGGGAAACGGGGCTCCTCTGGATGTGGGCGAGACCATCGTGCTTCCTCTCGAGTGGAGACGGGTATGGCGGTGAACTTGAGTTGCAGCAAGGGTGTGAAAGACCCTTTGAAGTTCCAGAGGTTAGGTGTCATTAGTCTCCAGACGCCTCATCGGAAATAGGCCTCATCTTGCCTGGAAGGGAGAACTTCCTGGATTTTCTCGAGTTGCGGGAGGTGTTCTCGAGTTAAGACGGGGACATCAGGGACCCGTCCTGGTGGCCTCAGCAAAGGCCAGTCCCCATGCGAGTGGCTAGGGGGCCTCTCGGGATTCCTCTCCTGTCGATACCGGGGCCAAAAACCTTGTGTGGAGTCAGGGCCGGAACCGAGGATTCCTCTCAGGGGTGACATGGTTCTTTGGGTACTTCTGGAGACTCCCCAGGGGAGTCAGGCCTCGTCTCGAGTGGGGGCATGCACGTGCGCTTTCCTTCCAGGCTGTAGCAGCAATGTCACGCTTCCCGTCGCGTGGATCAAAGGATCTGTGGTTTTCCCTCGAGGCTTTCCCTCGAGGCTTTCCCACAGGACTGTCCCACGTGCCACCGTGGTGTGAGTCGATCCTCGGCGTGAAAGATGAGCCAGTGCAGGGCAAAGAGGTTCCTCTTGAATGGACTGAGACATCTGGGGGACTCTTGGAATGGTGGTACGACCATGGAGTTCCTCTCGCCTTTTCTGTTGAGAGTGCCTCCTCTTGAGATGCGACGGGAACGCTGGGAATTCTTTCCCGTTGAAAGCAGGGAAAGGATCCCTCATCTCGAGCTACGAGGGGGAAACGGGGCTCCTCTGGATGTAGGCGGGACCATCGTGCTTCCTCTAGAGTGGAGACGGGTATGGCGGTTAACTTCTTGAGTTGCAGCAAGGGTGTGAAAGACCCTTTCGAAGTTCCAGAGGTTAGGTGTCATTAGTCTCCAGACGCCTCATCGGAAATAGGCCTCATCTCGCCTGGAAGGGAGAACTTCCTGGATTTTCTCGAGTTGCGGGAGGTGTTCTCGAGTTAAGACGGGGACCTCAGGGACCCGTCCTGGTGGCCTCAGCAAAGGCCAGTCCCCATGCGAGTTGCTAGGGGGCCTCTCGGGATTCCTCTCCCGTCGATACCGGGGCCAAAAACCTTGTGTGGAGTCAGGGCCGGAACCGAGGATTCCTCTCAGGGGTGACATGGTTCTTTGGGTACTTCTGGAGACTCCCCAGGGGAGTCAGGCCTCGTCTCGAGTGGGGGCATGCACGTGCGCTTTCCTTCGAGGCTGTAGCAGCAATGTCACGCTTCCCGTGGCGTGGATCAAAGGATCTGTGGTTTTCCCTCGAGGCTTTCCCTCGAGGCTTTCCCACAGGGCTGTCCCACGTGCCACCGTGGTGTGAGTCGATCCTCGGCGTGAAAGATGAGCCAGTGCAGGGCAAAGAGGTTCGTCTGGAATGGACTGAGACATCTGGGGGACTCTTGGAATGGTGGTACGACCATGGAGTTCCTCTCGCCTTTCCTGTTGAGAGTGCCTCCTCTTGAGATGTGACGGGAACGCCGGGAATTCTTTCCCGTTGAATGCAGGGAAAGGATCACTCATCTCGAGCTACGAGGGGGAAACGGGGCTCCTCTGGATGTGGGCGGGACCATCGTGCTTCCTCTAGAGTGGAGACGGGTATGGCGGTGAACTTCTTGAGTTGCAGCAAGGGTGTGAAAGACCCTTTCGAAGTTCCAGAGGTTAGGTGTCATTAGTCTCCAGACGCCTCATCGGAAATAGGCCTCATCTCGCATGGAAGGGAGAACTTCCTGGATTTTCTCGAGTTGCGGGAGGTGTTCTAGAGTTAAGACGGGGACCTCAGGGACCCGCCCTGGTGGCCTCAATAGAGAACAGTCCCCATTTGTCTTGCTAGGTGGCCTCTCGTGATTCTTCTCCCATCGATACCGGGGCCAAAAAACTTGTGTGGAGTCAGGGCCGGAACCGAGGATTCCTCTCAGGGGCTGACATGGATCTTTGGGTACTTCTGGAGTCTCCCCAGGGGAGTCAGGCCTCGTCTCGAGTGGGGGCATGCACGTGCGCTTTCCTTAAAGGCTGTAGCAGCAATGTCATTCTTCCCGTCGCATTTATGAAAGGATCTGTGGTTTTCCCTCGAGGCTTTCCCTCGAGGCTTTCCCACAGGGCTGTCCCACGTGCCACCGTGGTGTGAGTCGATCCTTGGCGTGAAAGATGAGCCAGTGCAGGTCAAAGAGGTTCCTCTGGAATGGACTGAGACATCTAGGGGACTCTAGGAATGGTGGTACGACCATGGAATTCCTCTCGACTTTCCTGTTGAGATTGCCTCCTCTTGAGATGCGACGGGAATGCTGGGAATTTTTTCCCGTTGAAAGCAGGGAAACGATCCCTCATCTCGAGCTCCGAGGGGGAAACGGGGCTCCTCTGGATGTGGGCGGGACCATCGTGCTTCCTCTCGAGTGGAGACTGGTATGGCGGTGAACTTCTTGAGTTGCAGCAAGGGTGTGAAAGACCCTTTCGAAGTTCCAGTTGTTAGGTGTCATTAGTCTCCAGACGCCTCATCGGAAATAGGCCTCATCTCGCCTGGAAGGGAGAACTTCCTGGATTTTCTCGAGTTGCGGCAGGTGTTCTCGAGTTACGACGGGGACCTCAGGGACCCGCCCTGGTGGCCTAAGGAACGGAGAGTCCCCATGCGAGTTGCTAGGGGGCCTCTCGGGATTCCTCTCCCATCGATACTGGGGCCAAAAACCTTGTGTGGAGTCAGGGCCGGAACCGAGGATTCCTCTCAGGGGCTGACATGGATCTTTGGGTACTTCTGGAGTCTCCCCAGGGGAGTCAGGCCTCGTCTCGAGTGGGGGCATGCACGTGCGCTTTCCTTCCAGACTGTAGCAGCAATGTCACGTTTCCTGTCGCGTGGATCAAAGGATCTGTGGTTTTCCCTCGAGGCTTTCCCTCGAGGCTTTCCCACAGGGCTGTCCCACGTGCCACTGTGGTGTGAGTCAATCCTCGGCGTGAAAGATGAGCCAGTGCAGGGCAAAGAGGTTCCTCTGGAATGGACCGAGACATCTGGGGGACTCTTTGAATGGTGGTACGACCATGGAGTTCCTCTCGCCTTTCCTGTTGAGAGTGCCTCCTCTTGAGATGCGACGGGAACGCCAGGAATTCTATTCCGTTGAAAGCAGGGAAAGGATCCCTCATCTCGAGCTCCGAGGGGGAAACGGGGCTCCTCTGGATGTGGGCGGGACCATCGTGCTTCCTCCTGAGTGGAGACGGGTATGGCGGTGAAATTCTTGAGTTGCAGCAAGGTTGTGAATGACCCTTTCGAAGTTCCAGAGGTTAGGTGTCATTAGGCTCCAGACGCCTCATCGGAAATAGGCCTCATCTCGCCTGGAAGGGAGAACTTCCTGGATTTTCTCGAGTTGCGGCAGGTGTTCTCGAGTTACGACGGGGACCTCAGGGACCCGCCCTGGTGGCCTCAGGAGAGGCCAGTCCCCATGCGAGTTGCTAGGGGGCCTCTCGGGATTCCTCTCCCGTCGATACCGGGGCCAAAAACCTTCTGTGGAGTCAGGCCCGAAACCGAGGATTCCTGTCAGGGGCTGACATGGATCTTTGGGTACTTCTGGAGTCTCCCCAGGGGAGTCAGGCCTCGTCTTGAGTGGGAGCATGCACGTGCGCTTTCCTTCCAGGCTGTAGCAGCAATGTCACGCTTCCCGTCGCGTGGATCAAAGGATCTGTGGTTTTCCCTCGAGGCTTTCCCACAGGGCTGTCCCACGTGCCACCGTGGTGTGAGTCGATCCTCGGCGTGAAAGATGAGCCAGTGCAGGGCAAAGAGGTTCCTCTGGAATGGACTGAGACATCTGGGGGACTCTTGGAATGGTGGTACGACCATGGAGTTCCTCTCGCCTTTCCTGTTGAGAGTGCCTCCTCTTGAGATGAGACGGGAACGCCGGGAATTCTTTCGGTTGAAAGCAGGGAAAGGATCCCTCATCTCGAGCTAAGAGGGGGAAACGGGGCTCCTCTGGATGTGGGCGGGACCATCGTGCTTCCTCCCGAGTGGAGACGGGTATGGCGGTGAACTTCTTGAGTTGCAGCAAGGGTGTGAATGACCCTTTCGAAGTTCCAGAGGTTAGGTGTCATTAGGCTCCAGACGCCTCATCGGAAATAGGCCTCATCTGGCCTGGAACGGAGAACTTCCTGGATTTGCTCGAGTTGCGGCAGGTGTTCTCGAGTTACGACGGGGACCTCAGGGACCCGCCCTGGTGATCTCAGGAGAGGCCAGTCCCCATGCGAGTTGCTAGGGGGCCTCTCGGGATTCCTCTCCCGTCGATACCGGGGCCAAAAACCTTGTGTGGAGTCAGGCCCGGAACCGAGGATTCCTCTCAGGGGCTGACATGGATCTTTGGGTACTTCTGGAGTCTCCCCAGCTGAGTCAGGCCTCGTCTCGAGTGGGGACATGCACGTGCGCTTTCCTTCGAGGCTGTAGCAGCAATGTCACGCTTCCCGTGGCGTGGATCAAAGGATCTGTGGTTTTCCCTCGAGGCTTTCCCTCGAGGCTTTCCCACAGGGCTGTCCCACGTGCCACCGTGGTGTGAGTCGATCCTCGGCGTGAAAGATGAGCCAGTGCAGGGCAAAGAGGTTCGTCTGGAATGGACTGAGACATCTGGGGACTCTTGGAATGGTGGTACGACCATGGAGTTCCTCTCGCCTTTCCTGTTGAGAGTGCCTCCTCTTGAGATGTGACGGGAACGCCGGGAATTCTTTCCCGTTGAATGCAGGGAAAGGATCCCTCATCTCGAGCTACGAGGGGGAAACGGGGCTCCTCTGGATATGGGCGGGACCGTCGTGCTTCCTCTCGAGTGGAGACGGGTATGGCGGTGAACTTCTTGAGTTGCAGCAAGGGTGTGAAAGACCCTTTCGAAGTTCCAGAGGTTAGGTGTCATTAGTCTCCAGACGCCTCATCGGAAATAGGCCTCATCTGCCCTGTAAGGGAGAACTTCCTGGATTTTCTTGAGTTGCGTCAGGTGTTCTCGAGTTAGGACGGGGACCTCAGGGACCCGCCCTGATGGCCTCAGGAGAGGCCAGGTCCATGCGAGTTGCTAGGTGGCCTCTCGGGATTCCTCTCCTGTCGATTCCGGGGCCAAAAATCTTGTGTGGAGTCAGGGCCGGAACCGAGGATTCCTCTCAGGGGTGACATGGATCTTTGGGTACTTCTGGAGTCTCCCCAGGGGAGTCAGGCCTCGTCTCGAGCGGGGGCATGCACGTGAGCTTTCCTTCCAGGCTGTAGCAGCAATGTGACGCTTCCCGTCGCGTGGATCAAAGGATCTGTGGTTTTCCCTCGAGGCATTCCCTCGAGGCTTTCCCACAGGGCTGTCCCACGTACCACCGTGGTGTGAGTCGATCCTCGGCGTGAAAGATGAGCCAGTGCATGGCAAAGAGGTTCCTCTGGAATGGACTGAGATATCTGGGGGACTCTTGGAATGATGATACGACCATGGAGTTCCTCTCGCCTTTCCTGTTGAGAGTGCCTCCTCTTGAGATGCGACGGGAACGCCGGGAATTCTTTCCCGTTGAAAGCAGGGAAAGGATCCCTCATCTCGAGCTCCGAGGGGGAAACGGGGCTCCTCTGGATGTGGGCGAGACCATCGTGCTTCCTCTCGAGTGGAGACGGTTATGGCGGTGAACTTCTTGAGTTGCAGCAAGGGTGTGAAAGACCCTTTCGAAGTTCCAGAGGTTAGGTGTCATTAGTCTCCAGACGCCTCATCGGAAATAGGCCTCATCTTGCCTGGAAGGGAGAACTTCCTGGATTTTCTCGAGTTGCGGGAGGTGTTCTCGAGTTAAGACGGGGACCTCAGGGACCCGTCCTGGTGGCCTCAGGAAAGGCCAGTCCCCATGCGAGTTGCTAGGGGGCCTCTCGGGATTCCTCTCCCGTCGATACCGGGGCCAAAAACCTTGTGTGGAGTCAGGGCCGGAACCGAGGATTCCTCTCAGGGGTGACATGGTTCTTTGGGTACTTCTGGAGACTCCCCAGGGGAGTCAGGCCTCGTCTCGAGTGGGGGCATGCACGTGCGCTTTCCTTCGAGGCTCTAGCAGCAATGTCACGCTTCCCGTGGCGTGGATCAAAGGATCTGTGGTTTTCCCTCGAGGCTTTCCCTCGAGGCTTTCCCACAGGGCTGTCCCACGTGCCACCGTGGTGTGAGTCGATCCTCGGCGTGAAAGATGAGCCAGTGCAGGGCAAAGAGGTTCGTCTGGAATGGACTGAGACATTTGGGGGACTCTTGGAATGGTGGTACGACCATGGAGTTCCTCTCGCCTTTCCTGTTGAGAGTGCCTCCTCTTGAGATGTGACGGGAACGCCGGGAATTCTTTCCCGTTGAATGCAGGGAAAGGATCACTCATCTCGAGCTACGAGGGGGAAACGGGGCTCCTCTGGATGTGGGCGGGACCATCGTGCTTCCTCTAGAGTGGAGACGGGTATGGCGGTGAACTTCTTGAGTTGCAGCAAGGGTGTGAAAGACCCTTTCGAAGTTCCAGAGGTTAGGTGTCATTAGTCTCCAGACGCCTCATCGGAAATAGGCCTCATCTCGCCTGGAAGGGAGAACTTCCTGGATTTTCTCGAGTTGCGGGAGGTGTTCTAGAGTTAAGACGGGGACTTCAGGGACCCGCCCTGGTGGCCTCAATAGAGAACAGTCCCCATGCGTCTAGCTAGGTGGCCTCTCGTGATTCTTCTCCCGTCGATACCGGGGCCAAAAAACTTGTGTGGAGTCAGGGCCGGAACCGAGGATTCCTCTCAGGGGCTGACATGGATCTTTGGGTACTTCTGGAGTCTCCCCAGGGGAGTCAGGCCTCGTCTCGAGTGGGGGCATGCACGTGCGCTTTCCTTCCAGGCTGTAGCAGCAATGTCATTCTTCCCGTCGCATTTATGAAAGGATCTGTGGCTTTCCCTCGAGGCTTTCCCTCGAGGCTTTCCCACAGGGCTGTCCCACGTGGCACCGTGGTGTGAGTCGATCCTCGGCGTGAAAGATGAGCCAGTGCAGGTCAAAGAGGTTCCTCTGGAATGGACTGAGACATCTAGGGGACTCTAGGAATGGTGGTACGACCATGGAATTCCTCTCGCCTTTCCTGTTGAGATTGCCTCCTCTTGAGATGCGACGGGAATGCTGGGAATTTTTTCCCGTTGAAAGCAGGGAAACGATCCCTCATCTCGAGCTCCGAGGGGGAAACGGGGCTCCTCTGGATGTGGGCGGGACCATCGTGCTTCCTCTCGAGTGGAGACTGGTATGGCGGTGAACTTCTTGAGTTGCAGCAAGGGTGTGAAAGACCCTTTCGAAGTTCCAGAGGTTAGGTGTCATTAGTCTCCAGACGCCTCATCGGAAATAGGCCTCATCTCGCCTGGAAGGGAGAACTTCCTGGATTTTCTCGAGTTGCGGCAGGTGTTCTCGAGTTACGACGGGGACCTCAGGGACCCGCCCTGTTGGCCTAAGGAACGGAGAGTCCCCATGCGAGTTGCTAGGGGGCCTCTCGGGATTCCTCTCCCGTCGATACCGGGGCCAAAAACCTTCTGTGGAGTCAGGCCCGGAACCGAGGATTCCTGTCAGGGGCTGACGTGGATCTTTGGGTACTTCTGGAGTCTCCCCAGGGGAGTCAGGCCTCGACTTGAGTGGGAGCATGCACGTGCGCTTTCCTTCCAGGCTGTAGCAGCAATGTCACGCTTCCCGTGGCGTGGATCAAAGGATCTGTGGTTTTCCCTCGAGGCTTTCCCTCGAGGCTTTCCCACAGGGCTGTCCCACGTGCCACCGTGGTGTGAGTCGATCCTCGGCGTGAAAGATGAGCCAGTGCAGGGCAAAGAGGTTCCTCTGGAATGGACTGAGACATCTGGGGGACTCTTGGAATGGTGGTACGACCATGGAGTTCCGCTCGCCTTTCCTGTTGAGAGTGCCTCCTCTTGAGATGCGACGGGAACGCCGGGAATTCTTTCCCGTTGAAAGCAGGGAAAGGATCCCTCATCTCGAGCTAAGAGGGGGATACGGGGCTCCTCTGGATGTGCGCGGGATCATCGTGCTTCCTCTCGAGTGGAGATGGGTATGGCGGTGAACTTCTTGAGTTGCCGCAAGGGTGTGAAAGACCCTTTCGAATTTCCAGAGGTTAGGTGTCATTAGTCTCCAGACGCCTCATCGGAAATAGGCCTCATCTCGCCTGGAAGGGGGAACTTCCTGGAATTTCTCGAGTTGCGGCAGGTGTTCTCGAGTTACGACGGGGACCTCAGGGACCCGCCCTGGTGGCCTCAGGAGAGGCCAGTCCCCATGCGAGTTGCTAGGGGGCCTCTCGGGATTCCTCTCCCGTCGATACCCGGGCCAAAAACCTTGTGTGCAGTCAGGGCCGGAACCGAGGATTTCTCTCACGGGCTGATATGGATCTTTGGGTACTTCTGGAGTCTCGCCAGGGGAGACAGGCCTCATCTCGAGTGGGGGCATGCTCGTGCGTTTTCCTTCCAGGCTGTAGCAGCAATGTCACGCTTCCCATCGCGTGGATCAAAGGATATGTGGTTTTCCCTCAAGGCTTTCCCTCGAGGCTTTCCCACAGGGCTGTCCCACGTGCCACCGTGGTGTGAGTCGATCCTCGGCGTGAAAGATGAGCCAGTGCAGGGCAAAGAGGTTCCTCTGGAATGGACTGAGACATCTTGGGGACTCTTGGAATTGTGGTACGACCATGGAGTTACTCTCGCCTTTCCTGTTGAGAGTGCCTCCTCTTGAGATGCGACGGGAACGCCGGGAATTCTTTCCCGTTGAAAGCAGGGAAAGGATCCCTCATCTCGAGCTAAGAGGGGGATACGGGGCTCCTCTGGATGTGCGCGGGATCATCGTGCTTCCTTTCGAGTGGAGATGGGTATGGCTGTGAACTTCTTGAGTTGCCGCAAGGGTGTGAAAGACCCTTTCGAATTTCCAGAGGTTAGGTGTCATTACTCTCCAGACGCCTCATCGGAAATTGGCCTCATCTCGCCTGTAAGGGAGAACTTCCTGGATTTTCTCGAGTTGCGGCAGGTGTTCTCGAGATACGACGGGGACATCAGGGACCCGCTCTGGTGGCCTCTGGAAAAGCCAGTCCCCATGCGAGTTGCTAGGGGGCCTCTAGGGATTCCTCTCCCGTCGATACTGGGGCCAAAAACCTTGTGTGGAGTCAGGGCTGGAACCGAGGATTCCTCTCAGTGGCTGACATGAATCTTTGAGTACTTCTGGAGTCTCCCCAGGGGAGTCAGGCCTCGTCTCGAGTGGGGGCATGGACGTGCGCTTTCCTTCCAGACTGTAGCAGCAATGTCACGCTTCCCGTCGCGTGGATCAAAGGATCTGTGGTTTTCCCTCGAGGCTTTCCCACAGGGCTGCCCCACGTGCCACCTTGGTGTGAGTCGATCCTCGGCGTGAAAGATGAGCCAGTGCAGGGCAAAGAGGTTCCTCTGGAATAGACTGAGACATCTGGGGGACTCTGGGAATGGTGGTACAACCATGGAGTTCCTCTCGCCTTTTCTGTTGAGAGTGCCTCCTCTTGAGATGCGACGGGAACGCTGGGAATTCTTTCCCGTTGAAAGCAGGGAAAGGATCCCTCATCTCGAGCTACGAGGGGGAAACGGGGCTCCTCTGGATGTGGGCGGGACCATCGTGCTTCCTCTCGAGTGGAGACGGGTATGGCGGTGAACTTCTTGAGTTGCAGCAATTGTGTGAAAGACCCTTTCGAAGTTCCAGAGGTTAGGTGTCATTAGTCTCCAGACGCCTCATCGGAAATAGGCCTCATATCGCCT
Source organism: Capricornis sumatraensis (assembly GCF_032405125.1). Taxonomy (NCBI): domain Eukaryota; kingdom Metazoa; phylum Chordata; class Mammalia; order Artiodactyla; family Bovidae; genus Capricornis; species Capricornis sumatraensis. The sequence goes on from NW_027184612.1 coordinate 8,663,847, forward strand.
GGAAGGGAGAACTTCCTGGATTTTCTCGAGTTGCGGCAGGTGTTCTCGAGTTACGACGGGGAACTCAGGGACCCGCCCTGGTGGCCTCAGGAGAGGCCACTCCCCATGCGAGTTGCTAGGCGGCCTCTCGGGATTCCTCTCCCGTCGATACCGGGGCCAAAAACCTTTTGTGGAGTCAGGGCCGGAACCGAGGATTCCTCTCAGGGGCTGACATGGATCTTTGGGTACTTCTGGAGTCTCCCCAGGGGAGTCAGGCCTCGTCTCGAGTGGGGGCATGCACGTGCGATTTCCTTCCAGGCTGTAGCAGCAATGTCACGCTTCTCGTCGCGTGGATCAAAGGATCTGTGGTTTTCCCTCGAGGCTTTCCCTCGAGGCTTTCCCACAGGGCTGTCCCACGTGCCACCGTGGTGTGAGTCGATCCTCGGTGTGAAAGATGAGCCAGTGCAGGGCAAAGAGGTTCCTCTGGAATGGACTGAGACATCTGGGGGACTCTTGGAATGGTGGTACGACCATGGAGTTCCTCTCGCCTTTCCTGTTGAGAGTGCCTCCTCTTGAGATGCGACGGGAACGCCGGGAATTCTTTCCCGTTGAAAGCAGGGAAAGGATCCCTCATCTCGAGATACGAGGGGGAAACGGGGCTCCTCTGGATGTGGGCGGGACCATCGTGCTTCCTCCCGAGTGGAGACGGGTATGGCGGTGAACTTCTTGAGTTACAGCAAGGGTGTGAATGACCCTTTCGAAGTTCCAGAGGTTAGGTGTCATTAGTCTCCAGACGCCTCATCGGAAATAGGCCTCATCTGGCCTGGAAGGGAGAACTTCCTGGATTTGCTCGAGTTGCGGCAGGTGTTCTCGAGTTACGACGGGGACCTCAGGGACCCGCCCTGGTGGCCTCAGGAGAGGCCAGTCCCCATGCTAGTTGCTAGGGGGCCCCTCGGGATTCCTCTCCCTTCGATACCGGGGCCAAAAACCTTGTGTGGAGTCAGGGCCGGAACCGAGGATTCCTCTCAGGGGCTGACATTGATCTTTGGGTACTTCTGGAGTCTCCCCAGGGGAGTCAGGCCTCGTCTCGAGTGGGGGCATGCACGTGCGCTTTCCTTCCAGGCTGTAGCAGCAATGTCATTCTTCCCGTCGCATTTATCAAAGGATCTGTGGCTTTCCCTCGAGACTTCCCCTCGAGGCTTTCCCACAGGGCTGTCCCACGTGCCACCGTGGTGTGAGTCGATCCTCGGCGTGAAAGATGAGCCAGTGCAGGGCAAAGAGGTTCCTCTGGAATGGACTGAGACATCTGGGGGAAGCTTGGAATGGTGGTACGACCATGGAGTTCCTCTCGCCTTTCCTGTTGAGAGTGCCTCCTCTTGAGATGCGACGGGAACGCCGGGAAATCTTTCCCGTTGAAAGCAGGGAAAGGATCCCTCATCTCAAGCTCCGAGGGGGAAAGGGGCTCCTCTGGATGTGGGCGGGACTATCGTGCTTCCTCCCGAGTGGAGACGGGTATTTCGGTGAACTTCTTGAGTTGCAGCAAGGGTGTGAATGACCCTTTCGAAGTTCCTGAGGTTAGGTGTCATTAGTCTCCAGACGCCTCATCGGAAATAGGCCTCATCTCGCCTGGAAGGGAGAACTTCCTGGATTTGCTCGAGTTGCGGCAGGTGTTCTCGAGTTACGACGGGGACCTCAGGGACCCGCCCTGGTGGCCTCAGGAGAGGCCAGTCCCCATGCTAGTTGCTAGGGGGCCCCTCGGGATTCCTCTCCCGTCGATACCGGGGCCAAAAACCTTGTGTGGAGTCAGGGCCGGAACCGAGGATTCCTCTCAGGGGCTGACATGGATCTTTGGGTACTTCTGGAGTCTCCCCAGGGGAGTCAGGCCTCGTCTCGAGTGGGGGCATGCACGTGCGCTTTCCTTCCAGGCTGTAGCAGCAATGTCATTCTTCCCGTCGCATTTATCAAAGGATCTGTGTCTTTCCCTCGAGGCTTTCCCTCGAGGCTTTCCCACAGGGCTGTCCCACGTGCCACCGTGGTGTGAGTCGATCCTCGGCGTGAAAGATGAGCCAGTGCAGGTCAAAGAGGTTCCTCTGGAATGGACTGAGACATCTAGGGGACTCTAGGAATGGTGGTACAACCATTGAGTTCCTCTCGCCTTTCCTGCTGAGAGTGCCTCCTCTTGAGATGCGACGGGAATGCTGGGAATTTTTTCCTGTTGAAAGCAGGGAAACGATCCCTCATCTCGAGCTCCGAGGGGGAAACGGGGCTCCTCTGGATGTGGGCGGGACCATCGTGCTTCCTCTCGAGTGGAGACGGGTATGGCGGTGAACTTCTTGAGTTGCAGCAAGGGTGTGAAAGACCCTTTCGAAGTTCCAGAGGTTAGGTGTCATTAGTCTCCAGACGCCTCATCGGAAATAGGCCTCATCTCGCCTGGAAGGGAGAACTTCCTGGATTTTCTCGAGTTTCGGCAGGAGTTCTCGAGTTACGACGGGGACCTCAGGGACCCGCCCTGGTGGCCTCAGGAACGGCCAGTCCCCATGCGAGTTGCTAGAGGGCCTCTCGGGATTCCTATCCCATCAATACTGGGGCCAAAAACATTGTGTGGAGTCAGGGCCGGAACCGAGGATTCCTCTCAGCGGCTGACATGGATCTTTGGGTACTTCTGGAGTCTCCCCAGGGGAGTCAGGCCTCGTCTCGAGTGGGGGCATGCACGTGCGCTTTCCTTCCAGGCTGAAGCAGCAATGTCACGCTTTCCGTGGCGTGGATCAAAGGATCTGTGGTTTTCCCTCGAGGCTTTCCCTCGAGGCTTTCCCACAGGGCTGTCCCACGTGCCACTGTGGTGTGAGTCGATCCTCGGCGTGAAAGATGAGCCAGTGCAGGGCAAAGAGGTTCCTCTGGAATGGACTGAGACATCTGGGGGACTCTTGGAATGGTGGTACGACCATGGTGTTCCTCTCGCCTTTCCTGTTGAGAGTGCCTCCTCTTGACATGCGACGGGAACGCCAGGAATTCTTTTCCGTTGAAAGCAGGGAAAGGATCCCTCATCTCGAGCTCCGAGGGGGAAACGGGGCTCCTCTGGATGTGGGCGGGACCATCGTGCTTCCTCCCGAGTGGAGACGGGTATGGCGGTGAACTTCTTGAGTTGCAGCAAGGGTGTGAAAGACCCTTTCGAAGTTCCAGAGGTTAGGTGTCATTAGTCTCCAGACGCCTCAACGGAAATAGGCCTCATCTCGCCTGGAAGGGAGAACTTCCTGGATTTTCTCGAGTTGGGGCAGGTGTTCTCGAGTTACGACGGGGACCTCAGGGACCCGCCCTGGTGGCCTCAGGAGAGGCCAGTCCCCATGCTAGTTGCTAGGGGGCCCCTCGGGATTCCTCTCCCGTCGATACTGGGGCCAAAAACCTTGTGTGGAGTCAGGGCCGGAACCGAGGATTCCTCTCAGGGGCTGACATGGATCTTTGGGTACTTCTGGAGTCTCCCCAGGGGAGTCAGGCCTCGTCTCGTGTGGGGGCATGCACGTGCGCTTTCCTTCCAGGCTCTAGCAGCAATGTCACGCTTCCCGTCGCGTGGATCAAAGAATCTGTGGTTTTTCCTCGAGGCTTTCCCATGAGGCTTTACCACAGGGCTGTCCCACGTGCCACCGTGGTGTGAGTCGATCCTCGGCGTGAAAGATGAGCCAGTGCAGGGCAAAGAGGTTCCTCTGGAATGGACTGAGACATCTCGGGGACTCTTGGAATGGTGGTACCACCATGGAGTTCCTCTCGCCTTTCCTGTTGAGAGTGCCTCCTCTTGAGATGCGACGGGAACGCTGCGAATTCTTTCCCGTTGAAAGCAGGGAAAGGATCCCTCATCTCGAGCTACGAGGGGGAAACGGGGCTCCTCTGGATGTGGGCGGGACCATCGTGCTTCCTCTCGAGTGGAGACGGGTATGGCGGTGAACTTCTTGAGTTGCAGCAATTGTGTGAAAGACCCTTTCGAAGTTCCAGAGGTTAGGTGTCATTAGTCTCCAGACGACTCATCGGAAATAGGCCTCATCTCGCCTGGAAGGGAGAACTTCCTGGATTTTCTCGAGTTGCGGCAGGTGTTCTCGAGTTACGACGGGGACGTTAGGGACCCGCCCTGGTGGCCTCAGGAGAGGCCACTCCCCATGCGAGTTGCTAGGCTGCCTCTCGGGATTCCTCTCCCGTTGATACCGGGGCCAAAAACCTTGTGTGGAGTCAGGGCCGGAACCGAGGATTCCTCTCAGGGGCTGACATGGATCTTTGGGTACTTCTGGAGTCTCCCCAGGGGAGTCAGGCCTCGTCTCGAGTGGTGGCATGCACTTGCGCTTTCCTTCCAGGCTGTAGCAGCAATGTCACGCTTCCCGTCGCGTGGATCAAAGGATATGTGGTTTTCCCTCGAGGCTTTCCCTCGAGGCTTTCCCACAGGGCTGTCCCACGTGCGACCGTGGTGTGAGTCGATCCTCGGCGTGAAAGATGAGCCAGTGCAGGGCAAAGAGGTTCCTCTGGAATGGACTGAGACATCTGGGGGACTCTTGGAATGGTGGTACGACCATGGAGTTCCTCTCGCCTTTCCTGTTGAGAGTGCCTCCTCTTGAGATGCGACGAGAACGCCGGGAATTCTTTCCCGTTGAAAGCAGGGAAAGGATCCCTCATCTCGAGCTACGAGGGGGAAACGGGGCTCCTCTGGATGTGGGCGGGACCATCGTGCTTCCTCCCGAGTGGAGACGGGTATGGCGGTGAACTTCTTGAGTTGCAGCAAGGGTGTGAATGACCCTTTCGAAGTTCCAGAGGTTAGGTGTCATTAGTCTCCAGACGCCTCATCGGAAATAGGCCTCATCTGGCCTGGAAGGGAGAACTTCCTGGATTTGCTCGAGTTGCGGCAGGTGTTCTCGAGTTACGACGGGGACCTCAGGGACCCGCCCTGGTGGCCTCAGGAGAGGCCAGTCCCCATGCTAGTTGCTAGGGGGCCCCTCGGGATTCCTCTCCCTTCGATACCGGGGCCAAAAACCTTGTGTGGAGTCAGGGCCGGAACCGAGGATTCCTCTCAGGGGCTGACATGGATCTTTGGGTACTTCTGGAGTCTCCCCAGGGGAGTCAGGCCTCGTCTCGAGTGGGGGCATGCACGTGCGCTTTCCTTCCAGGCTGTAGCAGCAATGTCATTCTTCCCGTCGCATTTATCAAAGGATCTGTGGCTTTCCCTCGAGACTTCCCCTCGAGGCTTTCCCACAGGGCTGTCCCACGTGCCACCGTGGTGTGAGTCGATCCTCGGCGTGAAAGATGAGCCAGTGCAGGGCAAAGAGGTTCCTCTGGAATTGACTGAGACATCTGGGGGAAGCTTGGAATGGTGGTACGACCATGGAGTTCCTCTCGCCTTTCCTGTTGAGAGTGCCTCCTCTTGAGATGCGACGGGAACGCCGGGAAATCTTTCCCGTTGAAAGCAGGGAAAGGATCCCTCATCTCAAGCTCCGAGGGGGAAACGGGGCTCCTCTGGATGTGGGCGGGACCATCGTGCTTCCTCCCGAGTGGAGACGGGTATTTCGGTGAACTTCTTGAGTTGCAGCAAGGGTGTGAATGACCCTTTCGAAGTTCCTGAGGTTAGGTGTCATTAGTCTCCAGACGCCTCATCGGAAATAGGCCTCATCTCGCCTGGAAGGGAGAACTTCCTGGATTTGCTCGAGTTGCGGCAGGTGTTCTAGAGTTACGACGGGGACCTCAGGGACCCGCCCTGGTGGCCTCAGGAGAGGCCAGTCCCCATGCTAGTTGCTAGGGGGCCCCTCGGGATTCCTCTCCCGTTGATACCGGGGCCAAAAATCTTGTGTGGAGTCAGGGCCGGAACCGAGGATTCCTCTCAGGGGCTGACATGGATCTTTGGGTACTTCTGAAGTCTCCCCAGGGGAGTCAGGCCTCGTTTCGAGTGGGGGCATGCACGTGCGCTTTCCTTCCAGGCTGTAGCAGCAATGTCATTCTTCCCGTCGCATTTATCAAAAGATCTGTGGCTTTCCCTCGAGGCTTTCCCTCGAGGCTTTCCCACAGGGCTGTCCCACGTGCCACCGTGGTGTGAGTCGATCCTCGGCGTGAAAGATGAGCCAGTGCAGGTCAAAGAGGTTCCTCTGGAATGGACTGAAACATCTAGGGGACTCTAGGAATGGTGGTACGACCATTGAGTTCCTCTCGCCTTTCCTGTTGAGAGTGCCTCCTCTTGAGATGCGACGGGAATGCTGGGAATTTTTTCCTGTTGAAAGCAGGGAAACGATCCCTCATCTCGAGCTCCGAGGGGGAAACGGGGCTCCTCTGGATGTGGGCGGGACCATCGTGCTTCCTCTCGAGTGGAGACGGGTATGGCGGTGAACTTCTTGAGTTGCAGCAAGGGTGTGAAAGACCCTTTCGAAGTTCCAGAGGTAAGGTGTCATTAGTCTCCAGACGCCTCATCGGAAATAGGCCGCATCTCGCCTGGAAGGGAGAACTTCCTGGATTTTCTCGAGTTGCGGCAGGTGTTCTCGTGTTAGGACGGGGACCTCAGGGACCCGCCCTGGTGGCCTCAGGAACGGCCAGTCCCCATGCGAGTTGCTAGGGGGCCTCTCGGGATTCCTCTCCCATCAATACTGGGGCCAAAAACATTGTGTGGAGTCAGGGCCGGAACCGAGGATTCCTCTCAGGGGCTGACATGGATCTTTGGGTACTTCTGGAGTCTCCCCAGGGGAGTCAGGCCTCGTCTCGAGTGGGGGCATGCACGTGCGCTTTCCTTCCAGGCTGTAGCAGCAATGTCACGCTTTCCGTGGCGTGGATCAATGGATCTGTGGTTTTCCCTCGAGGCTTTCCCTCGAGGCTTTCCCACAGGGCTGTCCCACGTGCCACTGTGGTGTGAGTCGATCCTCGGCGTGAAAGATGAGCCAGTGCAGGGCAAAGAGGTTCCTCTGGAATGGACTGAGACATCTGGGGGACTCTTGGAATGGTGGTACGACCATGGTGTTCCTCTCGCCTTTCCTGTTGAGAGTGCCTCCTCTTGACATGCGACGGGAACGCCAGGAATTCTTTTCCGTTGAAAGCAGGGAAAGGATCCCTCATCTCGAGCTCCGAGGGGGAAACGGGGCTCCTCTGGATGTGGGCGGGACCATCGTGCTTCCTCCCGAGTGGAGACGGGTATGGCGGTGAACTTCTTGAGTTGCAGCAAGGGTGTGAAAGACCCTTTCGAAGTTCCAGAGGTTAGGTGTCATTAGTCTCCAGACGCCTCATCGGAAATAGGCCTCATCTCGCCTGGAAGGGAGAACTTCCTGGATTTTCTCGAGTTGCGGCAGGTGTTCTCGAGTTACGACGGGGACCTCAGGGACCCGCCCTGGTGGCCTCAGGAGAGGCCAGTCCCCATGCTAGTTGCTAGGGGGCCCCTCGGGATTCCTCTCCCGTCGATACCGGGGCCAAAAACCTTGTGTGGAGTCAGGGCCGGAACCGAGGATTCCTCTCAGGGGCTGACATGGATCTTTGGGTACTTCTGGAGTCTCCCCAGGGGAGTCAGGCCTCGTCTCGAGTGGGGGCATGCACGTGCGCTTTCCTTCCAGGCTCTAGCAGCAATGTCACGCTTCCCGTCGCGTGGATCAAAGGATCTGTGGTTTTCCCTCGAGGCTTTCCCTCGAGGCTTTCCCACAGGGCTGTCCCACGTGCCACCATGGTGTGAGTCGATCCTCGGCGTGAAAGATGAGCCAGTGCAGGTCAAAGAGGTTCCTCTGGAATGGACTGAGACATCTGGGGGACTCTTGGAATGGTGGTACGACCATGGAGTTCCTCTCGCCTTTCCTGTTGAGAGTGCCTCCTCTTGAGATGCGACGGGAACGCCGGGAATTCTTTCCCGTTGAAAGCAGGGAAAGGATCCCTCATCTCGAGCTACGAGGGGGAAACGGGGCTCCTCTGGATGTGGGCGGGACCATCGTGCTTCCTCTCGAGTGGAGACGGGTATGGCGGTGAACTTCTTGAGTTGCAGCAAGGGTGTGAAAGACCCTTTCGAAGTTCCAGAAGTTAGGTGTCATTAGTCTCCAGACGCCTCATCGGAAATAGGCCTCATCTTGCCTGGAAGGGAGAACTTCCTGGATTTTCTCGAGTTGCGGCAGGTGTTCTCGAGTTACGACGGGGACCTCAGGGACCCGCCCTGGTGGCCTCAGGAGAGGCCAGTCCCCATGCGAGTTGCTAGGCGGCCTCTCGGGATTCCTCTCCCGTCGATTCCGGGGCCAAAAACCTTGTGTGGAGTCAGGGCCGGGAACGAGGATTCCTCTCAGGGTCTGACATGGATCTTTGGGTACTTCTGGAGTCTCCCCACGGGAGTCAGGCCTCGTCTCGAGTGGGGGCATGCACGTGCGCTTTCCTTCCAGGCTGTAGCAGCAATGTCACGATTCCCGTCGCATTTATCAAAGGGTCTGTGGCTTTCCCTCGAGTCTTTCCCTCGAGGCTTTCCCACAGGGCTGTCCCACGTGCCACCGTGTTGTGAGTCGATCCTCGGCGTGAAAGATGAGCCAGTGCAGGTCAAAGAGGTTCCTCTGGAATGGACTGAGACATCTAGGGGACTCTAGGAATGGTGGTACGACCATGGAGTTCCTCTCGCCTTTCCTGTTGAGAGTGCCTCTTCTTGAGATGCGATAGGAACGCCGGGAATTCTTTCCCGTTGAAAGCAGGGAAAGGATCCCTCATCTCGAGCTACGAGGGGGAAACGGGGCTCCTCTGGATGTGGGCGGGACCATCGTGCTTCCTCTCGAGTGGAGACGGGTATGGCGGTGAACTTCTTGAGTTGCAGGAAGGGTGTGAAAGACCCTTTCGAAGTTCCAGAGGTTAGGTGTCATTAGTCTCCAGACGCCTCATCGGAAATAGGCCTCATCTCCCCTGCAAGGGAGAACTTCCTGGATTTTCTCGAGTTGCGGCAGGTGTTCTCGAGTTACGACGGGGACCTCAGGGACCCGCCCTGGTTGCCTCAGGAGAGGCCAGTCCCCATGCGAGTTGATAGGGGGCCTCTCGGGATTCCTCTCCCGTCGATACCGGGGACAAAAACCTTGTGTGGAGTCAGGGCCGGAACCGAGGATTCCTCTCAGGGGTGACATGTATCTTTGGGTACTTCTTGAGTCTCCAAAGGGGAGTCAGGCCTCGTCTCGAGTGGGGGCATGCACGTGCGCTTTCCTTCCAGGCTGTAGCAGCAATGTCACGCTTCCCGTCGCGTGGATCAAAGGATCTGTGGTTTTCCCTCGAGGCTTTCATTCGAGGCTTTCCCACAGGGCTGTCCCACGTGCCACCGTGGTGTGAGTCGATCCTCGGCGTGAAAGATGAGCCAGTGCAGGGCAAAGAGGTTCGTCTGGAATGGACTGAGACATCTGGGGGACTCTTGGAATGGTGGTACGACCATGGAGTTCCTCTCGCCTTTCCTGTTGAGAGTGCCTCCTCTTGAGATGTGACGGGAACGCCGGGAATTCTTTCCCGTTGAATGCAGGGAAAGGATCCCTCATCTCGAGCTACGAGGGGGAAACGGGGCTCCTCTGGATGTGGGCGGGACCGTCGTGCTTCCTCTCGAGTGGAGACGGGTATGGCGGTGAACTTCTTGAGTTGCAGCAAGGGTGTGAAAGACCCTTTCGAAGTTCCAGAGGTTAGGTGTCATTAGTCTCCAGACGCCTCATCAGAAATAGGCCGCATCTGGCCTGTAAGGGAGAACTTCCTGGATTTTCTTGAGTTGCGGCAGGTGTTCTCGAGTTACGACGGGGACCTCAGGGACCCGCCCTGATGGCCTCAGGAGAGGCCAGGTCCATGCGAGTTGCTAGGTGGCCTCTCGGGATTCCTCTCCTGTCGATTCCGGGGCCAAAAATCTTGTGTGGAGTCAGGGCCGGAACCGAGGATTCCTCTCAGGGGTGACATGGATCTTTGGGTACTTCTGGAGTCTCCCCAGGGGAGTCAGGCCTCGTCTCGAGCGGGGGCATGCACGTGCGCTTTCCTTCCAGGCTGTAGCAGCAATGTGACGCTTCCCGTCGCGTGGATAAAAGGATCTGTGGTTTTCCCTCGAGGCATTCCCTCGAGGCTTTCCCACAGGGCTGTCCCACGTACCACCGTGGTGTGAGTCGATCCTCGGCGTGAAAGATGAGCCAGTGCAGGGCAAAGAGGTTCCTCTGGAATGGACTGAGATATCTGGGGGACTCTTGGAATGATGATACGACCATGGAGTTCCTCTCGCCTTTCCTGTTGAGAGTGCCTCCTCTTGAGATGCGACGGGAACGCCGGGAATTCTTTCCCGTTGAAAGCAGGGAAAGGATCCCTCATCTCGAGCTCCGAGGGGGAAACGGGGCTCCTCTGGATGTGGGCGAGACCATCGTGCTTCCTCTCGAGTGGAGACGGTTATGGCGGTGAACTTCTTGAGTTGCAGCAAGGGTGTGAAAGACCCTTTCGAAGTTCCAGAGGTTAGGTGTCATTAGTCTCCAGACGCCTCATCGGAAATAGGCCTCATCTTGCCTGGAAGGGAGAACTTCCTGGATTTTCTCGAGTTGCGGGAGGTGTTCTCGAGTTAAGACGGGGACCTCAGGGACCCGTCCTGGTGGCCTCAGCAAAGGCCAGTCCCCATGCGAGTTGCTAGGGGGCCTCTCGGGATTCCTCTCCCGTCGATACCGGGGCCAAAAACCTTGTGTGGAGTCAGGGCCGGAACCGAGGATTCCTCTCAGGGGTGACATGGTTCTTTGGGTACTTCTGGAGACTCCCCAGGGGAGTCAGGCCTCGTCTCGAGTGGGGGCATGCACGTGCGCTTTCCTTCGAGGCTCTAGCAGCAATGTCACGCTTCCCGTGGCGTGGATCAAAGGATCTGTGGTTTTCCCTCGAGGCTTTCCCTCGAGGCTTTCCCACAGGGCTGTCCCACGTGCCACCGTGGTGTGAGTCGATCCTCGGCGTGAAAGATGAGCCAGTGCAGGGCAAAGAGGTTCGTCTGGAATGGACTGAGACATTTGGGGGACTCTTGGAATGGTGGTACGACCATGGAGTTCCTCTCGCCTTTCCTGTTGAGAGTGCCTCCTCTTGAGATGTGACGGGAACGCCGGGAATTCTTTCCCGTTGAATGCAGGGAAAGGATCCCTCATCTCGAGCTACGAGGGGGAAACGGGGCTCCTCTGGATGTGGGCGGGACCATCGTGCTTCCTCTAGAGTGGAGACGGGTATGGCGGTGAACTTCTTGAGTTGCAGCAAGGGTGTGAAAGACCCTTTCGAAGTTCCAGAGGTTAGGTGTCATTAGTCTCCAGACGCCTCATCGGAAATAGGCCTCATCTCGCCTGGAAGGGAGAACTTCCTGGATTTTCTCGAGTTGCGGGAGGTGTTCTAGAGTTAAGACGGGGACTTCAGGGACCCGCCCTGGTGGCCTCAATAGAGAACAGTCCCCATGCGTCTAGCTAGGTGGCCTCTCGTGATTCTTCTCCCGTCGATACCGGGGCCAAAAAACTTGTGTGGAGTCAGGGCCGGAACCGAGGATTCCTCTCAGGGGCTGACATGGATCTTTGGGTACTTCTGGAGTCTCCCCAGGGGAGTCAGGCCTCGTCTCGAGTGGGGGCATGCACGTGCGCTTTCCTTCCAGGCTGTAGCAGCAATGTCATTCTTCCCGTCGCATTTATGAAAGGATCTGTGGCTTTCCCTCGAGGCTTTCCCTCGAGGCTTTCCCACAGGGCTGTCCCACGTGGCACCGTGGTGTGAGTCGATCCTCGGCGTGAAAGATGAGCCAGTGCAGGTCAAAGAGGTTCCTCTGGAATGGACTGAGACATCTAGGGGACTCTAGGAATGGTGGTACGACCATGGAATTCCTCTCGCCTTTCCTGTTGAGATTGCCTCCTCTTGAGATGCGACGGGAATGCTGGGAATTTTTTCCCGTTGAAAGCAGGGAAACGATCCCTCATCTCGAGCTCCGAGGGGGAAACGGGGCTCCTCTGGATGTGGGGGGGACCATCGTGCTTCCTCTCGAGTGGAGACTGGTATGGCGGTGAACTTCTTGAGTTGCAGCAAGGGTGTGAAAGACCCTTTCGAAGTTCCAGAGGTTAGGTGTCATTAGTCTCCAGACGCCTCATCGGAAATAGGCCTCATCTCGCCTGGAAGGGAGAACTTCCTGGATTTTCTCGAGTTGCGGCAGGTGTTCTCGAGTTACGACGGGGACCTCAGGGACCCGCCCTGTTGGCCTAAGGAACGGAGAGTCCCCATGCGAGTTGCTAGGGGGCCTCTCGGGATTCCTCTCCCGTCGATACCGGGGCCAAAAACCTTCTGTGGAGTCAGGCCCGGAACCGAGGATTCCTGTCAGGGGCTGACGTGGATCTTTGGGTACTTCTGGAGTCTCCCCAGGGGAGTCAGGCCTCGACTTGAGTGGGAGCATGCACGTGCGCTTTCCTTCCAGGCTGTAGCAGCAATGTCACGCTTCCCGTGGCGTGGATCAAAGGATCTGTGGTTTTCCCTCGAGGCTTTCCCTCGAGGCTTTCCCACAGGGCTGTCCCACGTGCCACCGTGGTGTGAGTCGATCCTCGGCGTGAAAGATGAGCCAGTGCAGGGCAAAGAGGTTCCTCTGGAATGGACTGAGACATCTGGGGGACTCTTGGAATGGTGGTACGACCATGGAGTTCCGCTCGCCTTTCCTGTTGAGAGTGCCTCCTCTTGAGATGCGACGGGAACGCCGGGAATTCTTTCCCGTTGAAAGCAGGGAAAGGATCCCTCATCTCGAGCTAAGAGGGGGATACGGGGCTCCTCTGGATGTGCGCGGGATCATCGTGCTTCCTCTCCAGTGGAGATGGGTATGGCTGTGAACTTCTTGAGTTGCCGCAAGGGTGTGAAAGACCCTTTCGAATTTCCAGAGGTTAGGTGTCATTACTCTCCAGACGCCTCATCGGAAATTGGCCTCATCTCGCCTGTAAGGGAGAACTTCCTGGATTTTCTCGAGTTGCGGCAGGTGTTCTCGAGATACGACGGGGACATCAGGGACCCGCTCTGGTGGCCTCTGGAAAAGCCAGTCCCCATGCGAGTTGCTAGGGGGCCTCTAGGGATTCCTCTCCCGTCGATACTGGGGCCAAAAACCTTGTGTGGAGTCAGGGCTGGAACCGAGGATTCCTCTCAGGGGCTGACATGAATCTTTGAGTACTTCTGGAGTCTCCCCAGGGGAGTCAGGCCTCGTCTCGAGTGGGGGCATGGACGTGCGCTTTCCTTCCAGACTGTAGCAGCAATGTCACGCTTCCCGTCGCGTGGATCAAAGGATCTGTGGTTTTCCCTCGAGGCTTTCCCACAGGGCTGCCCCACGTGCCACCTTGGTGTGAGTCGATCCTCGGCGTGAAAGATGAGCCAGTGCAGGGCAAAGAGGTTCCTCTGGAATAGACTGAGACATCTGGGGGACTCTGGGAATGGTGGTACAACCATGGAGTTCCTCTCGCCTTTTCTGTTGAGAGTGCCTCCTCTTGAGATGCGACGGGAACGCTGGGAATTCTTTCCCGTTGAAAGCAGGGAAAGGATCCCTCATCTCGAGCTACGAGGGGGAAACGGGGCTCCTCTGGATGTGGGCGGGACCATCGTGCTTCCTCTCGAGTGGAGACGGGTATGGCGGTGAACTTCTTGAGTTGCAGCAATTGTGTGAAAGACCCTTTCGAAGTTCCAGAGGTTAGGTGTCATTAGTCTCCAGACGCCTCATCGGAAATAGGCCTCATATCGCCTGGAAGGGAGAACTTCCTGGATTTTCTCGAGTTGCGGCAGGTGTTCTCGAGTTACGACGGGGAACTCAGGGACCCGCCCTGGTGGCCTCAGGAGAGGCCACTCCCCATGCGAGTTGCTAGGCGGCCTCTCGGGATTCCTCTCCCGTCGATACCGGGGCCAAAAACCTTTTGTGGAGTCAGGGCCGGAACCGAGGATTCCTCTCAGGGGCTGACATGGATCTTTGGGTACTTCTGGAGTCTCCCCAGGGGAGTCAGGCCTCGTCTCGAGTGGGGGCATGCACGTGCGATTTCCTTCCAGGCTGTAGCAGCAATGTCACGCTTCCCGTGGCGTGGATCAAAGGATCTGTGGTTTTCCCTCGAGGCTTTCATTCGAGGCTTTCCCACAGGGCTGTCCCACGTGCCACCGTGGTGTGAGTCGATCCTCGGCGTGAAAGATGAGCCAGTGCAGGGCAAAGAGGTTCGTCTGGAATGGACTGAGACATCTGGGGGACTCTTGGAATGGTGGTACGACCATGGAGTTCCTCTCGCCTTTCCTGTTGAGAGTGCCTCCTCTTGAGATGTGACGGGAACGCCGGGAATTCTTTCCCGTTGAATGCAGGGAAAGGATCCCTCATCTCGAGCTACGAGGGGGAAACGGGGCTCCTCTGGATGTGGGCGGGACCGTCGTGCTTCCTCTCGAGTGGAGACGGGTATGGCGGTGAACTTCTTGAGTTGCAGCAAGGGTGTGAAAGACCCTTTCGAAGTTCCAGAGGTTAGGTGTCATTAGTCTCCAGACGCCTCATCAGAAATAGGCCGCATCTGGCCTGTAAGGGAGAACTTCCTGGATTTTCTTGAGTTGCGGCAGGTGTTCTCGAGTTACGACGGGGACCTCAGGGACCCGCCCTGATGGCCTCAGGAGAGGCCAGGTCCATGCGAGTTGCTAGGTGGCCTCTCGGGATTCCTCTCCTGTCGATTCCGGGGCCAAAAATCTTGTGTGGAGTCAGGGCCGGAACCGAGGATTCCTCTCAGGGGTGACATGGATCTTTGGGTACTTCTGGAGTCTCCCCAGGGGAGTCAGGCCTCGTCTCGAGCGGGGGCATGCACGTGCGCTTTCCTTCCAGGCTGTAGCAGCAATGTGACGCTTCCCGTCGCGTGGATAAAAGGATCTGTGGTTTTCCCTCGAGGCATTCCCTCGAGGCTTTCCCACAGGGCTGTCCCACGTACCACCGTGGTGTGAGTCGATCCTCGGCGTGAAAGATGAGCCAGTGCAGGGCAAAGAGGTTCCTCTGGAATGGACTGAGATATCTGGGGGACTCTTGGAATGATGATACGACCATGGAGTTCCTCTCGCCTTTCCTGTTGAGAGTGCCTCCTCTTGAGATGCGACGGGAACGCCGGGAATTCTTTCCCGTTGAAAGCAGGGAAAGGATCCCTCATCTCGAGCTCCGAGGGGGAAACGGGGCTCCTCTGGATGTGGGCGAGACCATCGTGCTTCCTCTCGAGTGGAGACGGTTATGGCGGTGAACTTCTTGAGTTGCAGCAAGGGTGTGAAAGACCCTTTCGAAGTTCCAGAGGTTAGGTGTCATTAGTCTCCAGACGCCTCATCGGAAATAGGCCTCATCTTGCCTGGAAGGGAGAACTTTCTGGATTTTCTCGAGTTGCGGGAGGTGTTCTCGAGTTAAGACGGGGACCTCAGGGACCCGTCCTGGTGGCCTCAGCAAAGGCCAGTCCCCATGCGAGTTGCTAGGGGGCCTCTCGGGATTCCTCTCCCGTCGATACCGGGGCCAAAAACCTTGTGTGGAGTCAGGGCCGGAACCGAGGATTCCTCTCAGTGGTGACATGGTTCTTTGGGTACTTCTGGAGACTCCCCAGGGGAGTCAGGCCTCGTCTCGAGTGGGGGCATGCACGTGCGCTTTCCTTCGAGGCTCTAGCAGCAATGTCACGCTTCCCGTGGCGTGGATCAAAGGATCTGTGGTTTTCCCTCGAGGCTTTCCCTCGAGGCTTTCCCACAGGGCTGTCCCACGTGCCACCGTGGTGTGAGTCGATCCTCGGCGTGAAAGATGAGCCAGTGCAGGGCAAAGAGGTTCGTCTGGAATGGACTGAGACATTTGGGGGACTCTTGGAATGGTGGTACGACCATGGAGTTCCTCTCGCCTTTCCTGTTGAGAGTGCCTCCTCTTGAGATGTGACGGGAACGCCGGGAATTCTTTCCCGTTGAATGCAGGGAAAGGATCCCTCATCTCGAGCTACGAGGGGGAAACGGGGCTCCTCTGGATGTGGGCGGGACCATCGTGCTTCCTCTAGAGTGGAGACGGGTATGGCGGTGAACTTCTTGAGTTGCAGCAAGGGTGTGAAAGACCCTTTCGAAGTTCCAGAGGTTAGGTGTCATTAGTCTCCAGACGCCTCATCGGAAATAGGCCTCATCTCGCCTGGAAGGGAGAACTTCCTGGATTTTCTCGAGTTGCGGGAGGTGTTCTAGAGTTAAGACGGGGACTTCAGGGACCCGCCCTGGTGGCCTCAATAGAGAACAGTCCCCATGCGTCTAGCTAGGTGGCCTCTCGTGATTCTTCTCCCGTCGATACCGGGGCCAAAAAACTTGTGTGGAGTCAGGGCCGGAACCGAGGATTCCTCTCAGGGGCTGACATGGATCTTTGGGTACTTCTGGAGTCTCCCCAGGGGAGTCAGGCCTCGTCTCGAGTGGGGGCATGCACGTGCGCTTTCCTTCCAGGCTGTAGCAGCAATGTCATTCTTCCCGTCGCATTTATGAAAGGATCTGTGGCTTTCCCTCGAGGCTTTCCCTCGAGGCTTTCCCACAGGGCTGTCCCACGTGGCACCGTGGTGTGAGTCGATCCTCGGCGTGAAAGATGAGCCAGTGCAGGTCAAAGAGGTTCCTCTGGAATGGACTGAGACATCTAGGGGACTCTAGGAATGGTGGTACGACCATGGAATTCCTCTCGCCTTTCCTGTTGAGATTGCCTCCTCTTGAGATGCGACGGGAATGCTGGGAATTTTTTCCCGTTGAAAGCAGGGAAACGATCCCTCATCTCGAGCTCCGAGGGGGAAACGGGGCTCCTCTGGATGTGGGCGGGACCATCGTGCTTCCTCTCGAGTGGAGACTGGTATGGCGGTGAACTTCTTGAGTTGCAGCAAGGGTGTGAAAGACCCTTTCGAAGTTCCAGAGGTTAGGTGTCATTAGTCTCCAGACGCCTCATCGGAAATAGGCCTCATCTCGCCTGGAAGGGAGAACTTCCTGGATTTTCTCGAGTTGCGGCAGGTGTTCTCGAGTTACGACGGGGACCTCAGGGACCCGCCCTGTTGGCCTAAGGAACGGAGAGTCCCCATGCGAGTTGCTAGGGGGCCTCTCGGGATTCCTCTCCCGTCGATACCGGGGCCAAAAACCTTCTGTGGAGTCAGGCCCGGAACCGAGGATTCCTGTCAGGGGCTGACGTGGATCTTTGGGTACTTCTGGAGTCTCCCCAGGGGAGTCAGGCCTCGACTTGAGTGGGAGCATGCACGTGCGCTTTCCTTCCAGGCTGTAGCAGCAATGTCACGCTTCCCGTGGCGTGGATCAAAGGATCTGTGGTTTTCCCTCGAGGCTTTCCCTCGAGGCTTTCCCACAGGGCTGTCCCACGTGCCACCGTGGTGTGAGTCGATCCTCGGCGTGAAAGATGAGCCAGTGCAGGGCAAAGAGGTTCCTCTGGAATGGACTGAGACATCTGGGGGACTCTTGGAATGGTGGTACGACCATGGAGTTCCGCTCGCCTTTCCTGTTGAGAGTGCCTCCTCTTGAGATGCGACGGGAACGCCGGGAATTCTTTCCCGTTGAAAGCAGGGAAAGGATCCCTCATCTCGAGCTAAGAGGGGGATACGGGGCTCCTCTGGATGTGCGCGGGATCATCGTGCTTCCTCTCGAGTGGAGATGGGTATGGCGGTGAACTTCTTGAGTTGCCGCAAGGGTGTGAAAGACCCTTTCGAATTTCCAGAGGTTAGGTGTCATTAGTCTCCAGACGCCTCATCGGAAATAGGCCTCATCTCGCCTGGAAGGGGGAACTTCCTGGAATTTCTCGAGTTGCGGCAGGTGTTCTCGAGTTACGACGGGGACCTCAGGGACCCGCCCTGGTGGCCTCAGGAGAGGCCAGTCCCCATGCGAGTTGCTAGGGGGCCTCTCGGGATTCCTCTCCCGTCGATACCCGGGCCAAAAACCTTGTGTGCAGTCAGGGCCGGAACCGAGGATTTCTCTCACGGGCTGATATGGATCTTTGGGTACTTCTGGAGTCTCGCCAGGGGAGACAGGCCTCATCTCGAGTGGGGGCATGCTCGTGCGTTTTCCTTCCAGGCTGTAGCAGCAATGTCACGCTTCCCATCGCGTGGATCAAAGGATATGTGGTTTTCCCTCAAGGCTTTCCCTCGAGGCTTTCCCACAGGGCTGTCCCACGTGCCACCGTGGTGTGAGTCGATCCTCGGCGTGAAAGATGAGCCAGTGCAGGGCAAAGAGGTTCCTCTGGAATGGACTGAGACATCTTGGGGACTCTTGGAATTGTGGTACGACCATGGAGTTACTCTCGCCTTTCCTGTTGAGAGTGCCTCCTCTTGAGATGCGACGGGAACGCCGGGAATTCTTTCCCGTTGAAAGCAGGGAAAGGATCCCTCATCTCGAGCTAAGAGGGGGATACGGGGCTCCTCTGGATGTGCGCGGGATCATCGTGCTTCCTCTCGAGTGGAGATGGGTATGGCTGTGAACTTCTTGAGTTGCCGCAAGGGTGTGAAAGACCCTTTCGAATTTCCAGAGGTTAGGTGTCATTACTCTCCAGACGCCTCATCGGAAATTGGCCTCATCTCGCCTGTAAGGGAGAACTTCCTGGATTTTCTCGAGTTGCGGCAGGTGTTCTCGAGATACGACGGGGACATCAGGGACCCGCTCTGGTGGCCTCTGGAAAAGCCAGTCCCCATGCGAGTTGCTAGGGGGCCTCTAGGGATTCCTCTCCCGTCGATACTGGGGCCAAAAACCTTGTGTGGAGTCAGGGCTGGAACCGAGGATTCCTCTCAGGGGCTGACATGAATCTTTGAGTACTTCTGGAGTCTCCCCAGGGGAGTCAGGCCTCGTCTCGAGTGGGGGCATGGACGTGCGCTTTCCTTCCAGACTGTAGCAGCAATGTCACGCTTCCCGTCGCGTGGATCAAAGGATCTGTGGTTTTCCCTCGAGGCTTTCCCACAGGGCTGCCCCACGTGCCACCTTGGTGTGAGTCGATCCTCGGCGTGAAAGATGAGCCAGTGCAGGGCAAAGAGGTTCCTCTGGAATAGACTGAGACATCTGGGGGACTCTGGGAATGGTGGTACAACCATGGAGTTCCTCTCGCCTTTTCTGTTGAGAGTGCCTCCTCTTGAGATGCGACGGGAACGCTGGGAATTCTTTCCCGTTGAAAGCAGGGAAAGGATCCCTCATCTCGAGCTACGAGGGGGAAACGGGGCTCCTCTGGATGTGGGCGGGACCATCGTGCTTCCTCTCGAGTGGAGACGGGTATGGCGGTGAACTTCTTGAGTTGGAGCAATTGTGTGAAAGACCCTTTCGAAGTTCCAGAGGTTAGGTGTCATTAGTCTCCAGACGCCTCATCGGAAATAGGCCTCATATCGCCTGGAAGGGAGAACTTCCTGGATTTTCTCGAGTTGCGGCAGGTGTTCTCGAGTTACGACGGGGAACTCAGGGACCCGCCCTGGTGGCCTCAGGAGAGGCCACTCCCCATGCGAGTTGCTAGGCGGCCTCTCGGGATTCCTCTCCCGTCGATACCGGGGCCAAAAACCTTTTGTTGGGTCAGGGCCGGAACCGAGGATTCCTCTCAGGGGATGACATGGATCTTTGGGTACTTCTGGAGTCTCCCCAGGGGAGTCAGGCCTCGTCTCGAGTGGGGGCATGCACGTGCGATTTCCTTCCAGGCTGTAGCAGCAATGTCACGCTTCTCGTCGCGTGGATCAAAGGATCTGTGGTTTTCCCTCGAGGCTTTCCCTCGAGGCTTTCCCACAGGGCTGTCCCACGTGCCACCGTGGTGTGAGTCGATCCTCGGTGTGAAAGATGAGCCAGTGCAGGGCAAAGAGGTTCCTCTGGAATGGACTGAGACATCTGGGGGACTCTTGGAATGGTGGTACGACCATGGAGTTCCTCTCGCCTTTCCTGTTGAGAGTGCCTCCTCTTGAGATGCGACGGGAACGCCGGGAATTCTTTCCCGTTGAAAGCAGGGAAAGGATCCCTCATCTCGAGATACGAGGGGGAAACGGGGCTCCTCTGGATGTGGGCGGGACCATCGTGCTTCCTCCCGAGTGGAGACGGGTATGGCGGTGAACTTCTTGAGTTACAGCAAGGGTGTGAATGACCCTTTCGAAGTTCCAGAGGTTAGGTGTCATTAGTCTCCAGACGCCTCATCGGAAATAGGCCTCATCTGGCCTGGAAGGGAGAACTTCCTGGATTTGCTCGAGTTGCGGCAGGTGTTCTCGAGTTTCGACGGGGACCTCAGGGACCCGCCTTGGTGGCCTCAGGAGAGGCCAGTCCCCATGCTAGTTGCTAGGGGGCCCCTCGGGATTCCTCTCCCTTCGATACCGGGGCCAAAAACCTTGTGTGGAGTCAGGGCCGGAACCGAGGATTCCTCTCAGGGGCTGACATTGATCTTTGGGTACTTCTGGAGTCTCCCCAGGGGAGTCAGGCCTCGTGTCGAGTGGGGGCATGCACGTGCGCTTTCCTTCCAGGCTGTAGCAGCAATGTCATTCTTCCCGTCGCATTTATCAAAGGATCTGTGGATTTCCCTCGAGACTTCCCCTCGAGGCTTTCCCACAGGGCTGTCCCACGTGCCACCGTGGTGTGAGTCGATCCTCGGCGTGAAAGATGAGCCAGTGCAGGGCAAAGAGGTTCCTCTGGAATGGACTGAGACATCTGGGGGAAGCTTGGAATGGTGGTACGACCATGGAGTTCCTCTCGCCTTTCCTGTTGAGAGTGCCTCCTCTTGAGATGCGACGGGAACGCCGGGAAATCTTTCCCGTTGAAAGCAGGGAAAGGATCCCTCATCTCAAGCTCCGAGGGGGAAAGGGGCTCCTCTGGATGTGGGCGGGACTATCGTGCTTCCTCCCGAGTGGAGACGGGTATTTCGGTGAACTTCTTGAGTTGCAGCAAGGGTGTGAATGACCCTTTCGAAGTTCCTGAGGTTAGGTGTCATTAGTCTCCAGACGCCTCATCGGAAATAGGCCTCATCTCGCCTGGAAGGGAGAACTTCCTGGATTTGCTCGAGTTGCGGCAGGTGTTCTCGAGTTACGACGGGGACCTCAGGGACCCGCCCTGGTGGCCTCAGGAGAGGCCAGTCCCCATGCTAGTTGCTAGGGGGCCCCTCGGGATTCCTCTCCCGTCGATACCGGGGCCAAAAACCTTGTGTGGAGTCAGGGCCGGAACCGAGGATTCCTCTCAGGGGCTGACATGGATCTTTGGGTACTTCTGGAGTCTCCCCAGGGGAGTCAGGCCTCGTCTCGAGTGGGGGCATGCACGTGCGCTTTCCTTCCAGGCTGTAGCAGCAATGTCATTCTTCCCGTCGCATTTATCAAAGGATCTGTGTCTTTCCCTCGAGGCTTTCCCTCGAGGCTTTCCCACAGGGCTGTCCCACGTGCCACCGTGGTGTGAGTCGATCCTCGGCGTGAAAGATGAGCCAGTGCAGGTCAAAGAGGTTCCTCTGGAATGGACTGAGACATCTAGGGGACTCTAGGAATGGTGGTACAACCATTGAGTTCCTCTCGCCTTTCCTGCTGAGAGTTCCTCCTCTTGAGATGCGACGGGAATGCTGGGAATTTTTTCCTGTTGAAAGCAGGGAAACGATCCCTCATCTCGAGCTCCGAGGGGGAAACGGGGCTCCTCTGGATGTGGGCGGGACCATCGTGCTTCCTCTCGAGTGGAGACGGGTATGGCGGTGAACTTCTTGAGTTGCAGCAAGGGTGTGAAAGACCCTTTCGAAGTTCCAGAGGTTAGGTGTCATTAGTCTCCAGACGCCTCATCGGACATAGGCCTCATCTCGCCTGGAAGGGAGAACTTCCTGGATTTTCTCGAGTTTCGGCAGGAGTTCTCGAGTTACGACGGGGACCTCAGGGACCCGCCCTGGTGGCCTCAGGAACGGCCAGTCCCCATGCGAGTTGCTAGGGGGCCTCTCGGGATTCCTATCCCATCAATACTGGGGCCAAAAACATTGTGTGGAGTCAGGGCCGGAACCGAGGATTCCTCTCAGCGGCTGACATGGATCTTTGGGTACTTCTGGAGTCTCCCCAGGGGAGTCAGGCCTCGTCTCGAGTGGGGGCATGCACGTGCGCTTTCCTTCCAGGCTGTAGCAGCAATGTCACGCTTCCCGTCGAGTTGATCAAAGGATCTGTGGTTTTCCCTCGAGGCTTTCCCTCGAGGCTTTCCCACAAGGCTGTCCCACGTGCCACCGTGGTGTGAGTCGATCCTCGGCGTGAAAGATGAGCCAGTGCAGGGCAAAGAGGTTCCTCTGGAATGGACTGAGACATCTGGGGGACTCTTGGAATGGTGGTACGACCATGGTGTTCCTCTCGCCTTTCCTGTTGAGAGTGCCTCCTCTTGACATGCGACGGGAACGCCAGGAATTCTTTTCCGTTGAAAGCAGGGAAAGGATCCCTCATCTCGAGCTCCGAGGGGGAAACGGGGCTCCTCTGGATGTGGGCGGGACTATCGTGCTTCCTCCCGAGTGGAGACGGGTATGGCGGTGAACTTCTTGAGTTGCAGCAAGGGTGTGAAAGACCCTTTCGAAGTTCCAGAGGTTAGGTGTCATTAGTCTCCAGACGCCTCAACGGAAATAGGCCTCATCTCGCCTGGAAGGGAGAACTTCCTGGATTTTCTCGAGTTGGGGCAGGTGTTCTCGAGTTACGACGGGGACCTCAGGGACCCGCCCTGGTGGCCTCAGGAGAGGCCAGTCCCCATGCTAGTTGCTAGGGGGCCCCTCGGGATTCCTCTCCCGTCGATACTGGGGCCAAAAACCTTGTGTGGAGTCAGGGCCGGAACCGAGGATTCCTCTCAGGGGCTGACATGGATCTTTGGGTACTTCTGGAGTCTCCCCAGGGGAGTCAGGCCTCGTCTCGTGTGGGGGCATGCACGTGCGCTTTCCTTCCAGGCTCTAGCAGCAATGTCACGCTTCCCGTCGCGTGGATCAAAGAATCTGTGGTTTTTCCTCGAGGCTTTCCCATGAGGCTTTCCCACAGGGCTGTCCCACGTGCCACCGTGGTGTGAGTCGATCCTCGGCGTGAAAGATGAGCCAGTGCAGGGCAAAGAGGTTCCTCTGGAATGGACTGAGACATCTCGGGGACTCTTGGAATGGTGGTACCACCATGGAGTTCCTCTCGCCTTTCCTGTTGAGAGTGCCTCCTCTTGAGATGCGACGGGAACGCTGCGAATTCTTTCCCGTTGAAAGCAGGGAAAGGATCCCTCATCTCGAGCTACGAGGGGGAAACGGGGCTCCTCTGGATGTGGGCGGGACCATCGTGCTTCCTCTCGAGTGGAGACGGGTATGGCGGTGAACTTCTTGAGTTGCAGCAATTGTGTGAAAGACCCTTTCGAAGTTCCAGAGGTTAGGTGTCATTAGTCTCCAGACGACTCATCGGAAATAGGCCTCATCTCGCCTGGAAGGGAGAACTTCCTGGATTTTCTCGAGTTGTGGCAGGTGTTCTCGAGTTACGACGGGGACGTTAGGGACCCGCCCTGGTGGCCTCAGGAGAGGCCACTCCCCATGCGAGTTGCTAGGCTGCCTCTCGGGATTCCTCTCCCGTTGATACCGGGGCCAAAAACCTTGTGTGGAGTCAGGGCCGGAACCGAGGATTCCTCTCATGGGCTGACATGGATCTTTGGGTACTTCTGGAGTCTCCCCAGGGGAGTCAGGCCTCGTCTCGAGTGGTGGCATGCACTTGCGCTTTCCTTCCAGGCTGTAGCAGCAATGTCACGCTTCCCGTCGCGTGGATCAAAGGATATGTGGTTTTCCCTCGAGGCTTTCCCTCGAGGCTTTCCCACAGGGCTGTCCCACGTGCGACCGTGGTGTGAGTCGATCCTCGGCGTGAAAGATGAGCCAGTGCAGGGCAAAGAGGTTCCTCTGGAATGGACTGAGACATCTGGGGGACTCTTGGAATGGTGGTACGACCATGGAGTTCCTCTCGCCTTTCCTGTTGAGAGTGCCTCCTCTTGAGATGCGACGAGAACGCCGGGAATTCTTTCCCGTTGAAAGCAGGGAAAGGATCCCTCATCTCGAGCTACGAGGGGGAAACGGGGCTCCTCTGGATGTGGGCGGGACCATCGTGCTTCCTCCCGAGTGGAGACGGGTATGGCGGTGAACTTCTTGAGTTGCAGCAAGGGTGTGAATGACCCTTTCGAAGTTCCAGAGGTTAGGTGTCATTAGTCTCCAGACGCCTCATCGGAAATAGGCCTCATCTGGCCTGGAAGGGAGAACTTCCTGGATTTGCTCGAGTTGCGGCAGGTGTTCTCGAGTTACGACGGGGACCTCAGGGACCCGCCCTGGTGGCCTCAGGAGAGGCCAGTCCCCATGCTAGTTGCTAGGGGGCCCCTCGGGATTCCTCTCCCTTCGATACCGGGGCCAAAAACCTTGTGTGGAGTCAGGGCCGGAACCGAGGATTCCTCTCAGGGGCTGACATGGATCTTTGGGTACTTCTGGAGTCTCCCCAGGGGAGTCAGGCCTCGTCTCGAGTGGGGGCATGCACGTGCGCTTTCCTTCCAGGCTGTAGCAGCAATGTCACGATTCCCGTCGCATTTATCAAAGGGTCTGTGGCTTTCCCTCGAGTCTTTCCCTCGAGGCTTTCCCACAGGGCTGTCCCACGTGCCACCGTGGTGTGAGTCGATCCTCGGCGTGAAAGATGAGCCAGTGCAGGGCAAAGAGGTTCGTCTGGAATGGACTGAGACATCTGGGGGACTCTTGGAATGGTGGTACGACCATGGAGTTCCTCTCGCCTTTCCTGTTGAGAGTGCCTCCTCTTGAGATGTGACGGGAACGCCGGGAATTCTTTCCCGTTGAATGCAGGGAAAGGATCCCTCATCTCGAGCTACGAGGGGGAAACGGGGCTCCTCTGGATGTGGGCGGGACCGTCGTGCTTCCTCTCGAGTGGAGACGGGTATGGCGGTGAACTTCTTGAGTTGCAGCAAGGGTGTGAAAGACCCTTTCGAAGTTCCAGAGGTTAGGTGTCATTAGTCTCCAGACGCCTCATCAGAAATAGGCCGCATCTGGCCTGTAAGGGAGAACTTCCTGGATTTTCTTGAGTTGCGGCAGGTGTTCTCGAGTTACGACGGGGACCTCAGGGACCCGCCCTGATGGCCTCAGGAGAGGCCAGGTCCATGCGAGTTGCTAGGTGGCCTCTCGGGATTCCTCTCCTGTCGATTCCGGGGCCAAAAATCTTGTGTGGAGTCAGGGCCGGAACCGAGGATTCCTCTCAGGGGTGACATGGATCTTTGGGTACTTCTGGAGTCTCCCCAGGGGAGTCAGGCCTCGTCTCGAGCGGGGGCATGCACGTGCGCTTTCCTTCCAGGCTGTAGCAGCAATGTGACGCTTCCCGTCGCGTGGATAAAAGGATCTGTGGTTTTCCCTCGAGGCATTCCCTCGAGGCTTTCCCACAGGGCTGTCCCACGTACCACCGTGGTGTGAGTCGATCCTCGGCGTGAAAGATGAGCCAGTGCAGGGCAAAGAGGTTCCTCTGGAATGGACTGAGATATCTGGGGGACTCTTGGAATGATGATACGACCATGGAGTTCCTCTCGCCTTTCCTGTTGAGAGTGCCTCCTCTTGAGATGCGACGGGAACGCCGGGAATTCTTTCCCGTTGAAAGCAGGGAAAGGATCCCTCATCTCGAGCTCCGAGGGGGAAACGGGGCTCCTCTGGATGTGGGCGAGACCATCGTGCTTCCTCTCGAGTGGAGACGGTTATGGCGGTGAACTTCTTGAGTTGCAGCAAGGGTGTGAAAGACCCTTTCGAAGTTCCAGAGGTTAGGTGTCATTAGTCTCCAGACGCCTCATCGGAAATAGGCCTCATCTTGCCTGGAAGGGAGAACTTCCTGGATTTTCTCGAGTTGCGGGAGGTGTTCTCGAGTTAAGACGGGGACCTCAGGGACCCGTCCTGGTGGCCTCAGCAAAGGCCAGTCCCCATGCGAGTTGCTAGGGGGCCTCTCGGGATTCCTCTCCCGTCGATACCGGGGCCAAAAACCTTGTGTGGAGTCAGGGCCGGAACCGAGGATTCCTCTCAGGGGTGACATGGTTCTTTGGGTACTTCTGGAGACTCCCCAGGGGAGTCAGGCCTCGTCTCGAGTGGGGGCATGCACGTGCGCTTTCCTTCGAGGCTCTAGCAGCAATGTCACGCTTCCCGTGGCGTGGATCAAAGGATCTGTGGTTTTCCCTCGAGGCTTTCCCTCGAGGCTTTCCCACAGGGCTGTCCCACGTGCCACCGTGGTGTGAGTCGATCCTCGGCGTGAAAGATGAGCCAGTGCAGGGCAAAGAGGTTCGTCTGGAATGGACTGAGACATTTGGGGGACTCTTGGAATGGTGGTACGACCATGGAGTTCCTCTCGCCTTTCCTGTTGAGAGTGCCTCCTCTTGAGATGTGACGGGAACGCCGGGAATTCTTTCCCGTTGAATGCAGGGAAAGGATCCCTCATCTCGAGCTACGAGGGGGAAACGGGGCTCCTCTGGATGTGGGCGGGACCATCGTGCTTCCTCTAGAGTGGAGACGGGTATGGCGGTGAACTTCTTGAGTTGCAGCAAGGGTGTGAAAGACCCTTTCGAAGTTCCAGAGGTTAGGTGTCATTAGTCTCCAGACGCCTCATCGGAAATAGGCCTCATCTCGCCTGGAAGGGAGAACTTCCTGGATTTTCTCGAGTTGCGGGAGGTGTTCTAGAGTTAAGACGGGGACTTCAGGGACCCGCCCTGGTGGCCTCAATAGAGAACAGTCCCCATGCGTCTAGCTAGGTGGCCTCTCGTGATTCTTCTCCCGTCGATACCGGGGCCAAAAACCTTGTGTGCAGTCAGGGCCGGAACCGAGGATTTCTCTCACGGGCTGATATGGATCTTTGGGTACTTCTGGAGTCTCGCCAGGGGAGACAGGCCTCATCTCGAGTGGGGGCATGCTCGTGCGTTTTCCTTCCAGGCTGTAGCAGCAATGTCACGCTTCCCATCGCGTGGATCAAAGGATATGTGGTTTTCCCTCAAGGCTTTCCCTCGAGGCTTTCCCACAGGGCTGTCCCACGTGCCACCGTGGTGTGAGTCGATCCTCGGCGTGAAAGATGAGCCAGTGCAGGGCAAAGAGGTTCCTCTGGAATGGACTGAGACATCTTGGGGACTCTTGGAATTGTGGTACGACCATGGAGTTACTCTCGCCTTTCCTGTTGAGAGTGCCTCCTCTTGAGATGCGACGGGAACGCCGGGAATTCTTTCCCGTTGAAAGCAGGGAAAGGATCCCTCATCTCGAGCTAAGAGGGGGATACGGGGCTCCTCTGGATGTGCGCGGGATCATCGTGCTTCCTCTCGAGTGGAGATGGGTATGGCTGTGAACTTCTTGAGTTGCCGCAAGGGTGTGAAAGACCCTTTCGAATTTCCAGAGGTTAGGTGTCATTACTCTCCAGACGCCTCATCGGAAATTGGCCTCATCTCGCCTGTAAGGGAGAACTTCCTGGATTTTCTCGAGTTGCGGCAGGTGTTCTCGAGATACGACGGGGACATCAGGGACCCGCTCTGGTGGCCTCTGGAAAAGCCAGTCCCCATGCGAGTTGCTAGGGGGCCTCTAGGGATTCCTCTCCCGTCGATACTGGGGCCAAAAACCTTGTGTGGAGTCAGGGCTGGAACCGAGGATTCCTCTCAGGGGCTGACATGAATCTTTGAGTACTTCTGGAGTCTCCCCAGGGGAGTCAGGCCTCGTCTCGAGTGGGGGCATGGACGTGCGCTTTCCTTCCAGACTGTAGCAGCAATGTCACGCTTCCCGTCGCGTGGATCAAAGGATCTGTGGTTTTCCCTCGAGGCTTTCCCACAGGGCTGCCCCACGTGCCACCTTGGTGTGAGTCAATCCTCGACGTGAAAGATGAGCCAGTGCAGGGCAAAGAGGTTCCTCTGGAATAGACTGAGACATCTGGGGGACTCTGGGAATGGTGGTACAACCATGGAGTTCCTCTCGCCTTTTCTGTTGAGAGTGCCTCCTCTTGAGATGCGACGGGAACGCTGGGAATTCTTTCCCGTTGAAAGCAGGGAAAGGATCCCTCATCTCGAGCTACGAGGGGGAAACGGGGCTCCTCTGGATGTGGGCGGGACCATCGTGCTTCCTCTCGAGTGGAGACGGGTATGGCGGTGAACTTCTTGAGTTGCAGCAATTGTGTGAAAGACCCTTTCGAAGTTCCAGAGGTTAGGTGTCATTAGTCTCCAGACGCCTCATCGGAAATAGGCCTCATATCGCCTGGAAGGGAGAACTTCCTGGATTTTCTCGAGTTGCGGCAGGTGTTCTCGGGTTACGACGGGGACCTCAGGGACCCGCCCTGGTGGCCTCAGGAGAGGCCACTCCCCATGCGAGTTGCTAGGCGGCCTCTCGGTATTCCTCTCCCGTCGATACCGGGGCCAAAAACCTTTTGTGGAGTCAGGGCCGGAACCGAGGATTCCTCTCAGGGGCTGACATGGATCTTTGGGTACTTCTGGAGTCTCCCCAGGGGAGTCAGGCCTCGTCTCGAGTGGGGGCATGCACGTGCGATTTCCTTCCAGGCTGTAGCAGCAATGTCACGCTTCTCGTCGCGTGGATCAAAGGATCTGTGGTTTTCCCTCGAGGCTTTCCCTCGAGGCTTTCCCACAGGGCTGTCCCACGTGCCACCGTGGTGTGATTCGATCCTCGGTGTGAAAGATGAGCCAGTGCAGGGCAAAGAGGTTCCTCTGGAATGGACTGAGACATCTGGGGGACTCTTGGAATGGTGGTACGACCATGGAGTTCCTCTCGCCTTTCCTGTTGAGAGTGCCTCCTCTTGAGATGCGACGGGAACGCCGGGAATTCTTTCCCGTTGAAAGCAGGGAAAGGATCCCTCATCTCGAGATACGAGGGGGAAACGGGGCTCCTCTGGATGTGGGCGGGACCATCGTGCTTCCTCCCGAGTGGAGACGGGTATGGCGGTGAACTTCTTGAGTTACAGCAAGGGTGTGAATGACCCTTTCGAAGTTCCAGAGGTTAGGTGTCATTAGTCTCCAGACGCCTCATCGGAAATAGGCCTCATCTGGCCTGGAAGGGAGAACTTCCTGGATTTGCTCGAGTTGCGGCAGGTGTTCTCGAGTTACGACGGGGACCTCAGGGACCCGCCCTGGTGGCCTCAGGAGAGGCCAGTCCCCATGCTAGTTGCTAGGGGGCCCCTCGGGATTCCTCTCCCTTCGATACCGGGGCCAAAAACCTTGTGTGGAGTCAGGGCCGGAACCGAGGATTCCTCTCAGGGGCTGACATTGATCTTTGGGTACTTCTGGAGTCTCCCCAGGGGAGTCAGGCCTCGTCTCGAGTGGGGGCATGCACGTGCGCTTTCCTTCCAGGCTGTAGCAGCAATGTCATTCTTCCCGTCGCATTTATCAAAGGATCTGTGGCTTTCCCTCGAGACTTCCCCTCGAGGCTTTCCCACAGGGCTGTCCCACGTGCCACCGTGGTGTGAGTCGATCCTCGGCGTGAAAGATGAGCCAGTGCAGGGCAAAGAGGTTCCTCTGGAAT
This sequence comes from Capricornis sumatraensis, assembly GCF_032405125.1. Classification (NCBI taxonomy): domain Eukaryota; kingdom Metazoa; phylum Chordata; class Mammalia; order Artiodactyla; family Bovidae; genus Capricornis; species Capricornis sumatraensis. The sequence continues at coordinate 8,693,209 of NW_027184612.1, forward strand.
GGACTGAGACATCTGGGGGAAGCTTGGAATGGTGGTACGACCATGGAGTTCCTCTCGCCTTTCCTGTTGAGAGTGCCTCCTCTTGAGATGCGACGGGAACGCCGGGAAATCTTTCCCGTTGAAAGCAGGGAAAGGATCCCTCATCTCAAGCTCCGAGGGGGAAAGGGGCTCCTCTGGATGTGGGCGGGACTATCGTGCTTCCTCCCGAGTGGAGACGGGTATTTCGGTGAACTTCTTGAGTTGCAGCAAGGGTGTGAATGACCCTTTCGAAGTTCCTGAGGTTAGGTGTCATTAGTCTCCAGACGCCTCATCGGAAATAGGCCTCATCTCGCCTGGAAGGGAGAACTTCCTGGATTTGCTCGAGTTGCGGCAGGTGTTCTCGAGTTACGACGGGGACCTCAGGGACCCGCCCTGGTGGCCTCAGGAGAGGCCAGTCCCCATGCTAGTTGCTAGGGGGCCCCTCGGGATTCCTCTCCCGTCGATACCGGGGCCAAAAACCTTGTGTGGAGTCAGGGCCGGAACCGAGGATTCCTCTCAGGGGCTGACATGGATCTTTGGGTACTTCTGGAGTCTCCCCAGGGGAGTCAGGCCTCGTCTCGAGTGGGGGCATGCACGTGCGCTTTCCTTCCAGGCTGTAGCAGCAATGTCATTCTTCCCGTCGCATTTATCAAAGGATCTGTGTCTTTCCCTCGAGGCTTTCCCTCGAGGCTTTCCCACAGGGCTGTCCCACGTGCCACCGTGGTGTGAGTCGATCCTCGGCGTGAAAGATGAGCCAGTGCAGGTCAAAGAGGTTCCTCTGGAATGGACTGAGACATCTAGGGGACTCTAGGAATGGTGGTACAACCATTGAGTTCCTCTCGCCTTTCCTGCTGAGAGTGCCTCCTCTTGAGATGCGACGGGAATGCTGGGAATTTTTTCCTGTTGAAAGCAGGGAAACGATCCCTCATCTCGAGCTCCGAGGGGGAAACGGGGCTCCTCTGGATGTGGGCGGGACCATCGTGCTTCCTCTCTAGTGGAGACGGGTATGGCGGTGAACTTCTTGAGTTGCAGCAAGGGTGTGAAAGACCCTTTCGAAGTTCCAGAGGTTAGGTGTCATTAGTCTCCAGACGCCTCATCGGAAATAGGCCTCATCTCGCCTGGAAGGGAGAACTTCCTGGATTTTCTCGAGTTTCGGCAGGAGTTCTCGAGTTACGACGGGGACCTCAGGTACCCGCCCTGGTGGCCTCAGGAACGGCCAGTCCCCATGCGAGTTGCTAGGGGGCCTCTCGGGATTCCTATCCCATCAATACTGGGGCCAAAAACATTGTGTGGAGTCAGGGCCGGAACCGAGGATTCCTCTCAGCGGCTGACATGGATCTTTGGGTACTTCTGGAGTCTCCCCAGGGGAGTCAGGCCTCGTCTCGAGTGGGGGCATGCACGTGCGCTTTCCTTCCAGGCTGAAGCAGCAATGTCACGCTTTCCGTGGCGTGGATCAAAGGATCTGTGGTTTTCCCTCGAGGCTTTCCCTCGAGGCTTTCCCACAGGGCTGTCCCACGTGCCACTGTGGTGTGAGTCGATCCTCGGCGTGAAAGATGAGCCAGTGCAGGGCAAAGAGGTTCCTCTGGAATGGACTGAGACATCTGGGGGACTCTTGGAATGGTGGTACGACCATGGTGTTCCTCTCGCCTTTCCTGTTGAGAGTGCCTCCTCTTGACATGCGACGGGAACGCCAGGAATTCTTTTCCGTTGAAAGCAGGGAAAGGATCCCTCATCTCGAGCTCCGAGGGGGAAACGGGGCTCCTCTGGATGTGGGCGGGACCATCGTGCTTCCTCCCGAGTGGAGACGGGTATGGCGGTGAACTTCTTGAGTTGCAGCAATTGTGTGAAAGACCCTTTCGAAGTTCCAGAGGTTAGGTGTCATTAGTCTCCAGACGCCTCATCGGAAATAGGCCTCATCTGGCCTGGAAGGGAGAACTTCCTGGATTTGCTCGAGTTGCGGCAGGTGTTCTCGAGTTACGACGGGGACCTCAGGGACCCGCCCTGGTGGCCTCAGGAGAGGCCAGTCCCCATGCTAGTTGCTAGGGGGCCCCTCGGGATTACTCTCCCTTCGATACCGGGGCCAAAAACCTTGTGTGGAGTCAGGGCCGGAACCGAGGATTCCTCTCAGGGGCTGACATGGATCTTTGGGTACTTCTGGAGTCTCCCCAGGGGAGTCAGGCCTCGTCTCGAGTGGGGGCATGCACGTGTGCTTTCCTTCCAGGCTGTAGCAGCAATGTCATTCTTCCCGTCGCATTTATCAAAGGATCTGTGGCTTTCCCTCGAGACTTCCCCTCGAGGCTTTCCCACAGGGCTGTCCCACGTGCCACCGTGGTGTGAGTCGATCCTCGGCGTGAAAGATGAGCCAGTGCAGGGCAAAGAGGTTCCTCTGGAATTGACTGAGACATCTGGGGGAAGCTTGGAATGGTGGTACGACCATGGAGTTCCTCTCGCCTTTCCTGTTGAGAGTGCCTCCTCTTGAGATGCGACGGGAACGCCGGGAAATCTTTCCCGTTGAAAGCAGGGAAAGGATCCCTCATCTGAAGCTCCGAGGGGGAAACGGGGCTCCTCTGGATGTGGGCGGGACCATCGTGCTTTCTCCCGAGTGGAGACGGGTATTTCGGTGAACTTCTTGAGTTGCAGCAAGGGTGTGAATGACCCTTTCGAAGTTCCTGAGGTTAGGTGTCATTAGTCTCCAGACGCCTCATCGGAAATAGGCCTCATCTCGCCTGGAAGGGAGAACTTCCTGGATTTGCTCGAGTTGCGGCAGGTGTTCTAGAGTTACGACGGGGACCTCAGGGACCCGCCCTGGTGGCCTCAGGAGAGGCCAGTCCCCATGCTAGTTGCTAGGGGGCCCCTCGGGATTCCTCTCCCGTCGATACCGGGGCCAAAAATCTTGTGTGGAGTCAGGGCCGGAACCGAGGATTCCTCTCAGGGGCTGACATGGATCTTTGGGTACTTCTGAAGTCTCCCCAGGGGAGTCAGGCCTCGTTTCGAGTGGGGGCATGCACGTGCGCTTTCCTTCCAGGCTGTAGCAGCAATGTCATTCTTCCCGTCGCATTTATCAAAGGATCTGTGGCTTTCCCTCGAGGCTTTCCCTCGAGGCTTTCCCACAGGGCTGTCCCACGTGCCACCGTGGTGTGAGTCGATCCTCGGCGTGAAAGATGAGCCAGTGCAGGTCAAAGAGGTTCCTCTGGAATGGACTGAAACATCTAGGGGACTCTAGGAATGGTGGTACGACCATTGAGTTCCTCTCGCCTTTCCTGTTGAGAGTGCCTCCTCTTGAGATGCGACGGGAATGCTGGGAATTTTTTCCTGTTGAAAGCAGGGAAACGATCCCTCATCTCGAGCTCCGAGGGGGAAACGGGGCTCCTCTGGATGTGGGCGGGACCATCGTGCTTCCTCTCGAGTGGAGACGGGTATGGCGGTGAACTTCTTGAGTTGCAGCAAGGGTGTGAAAGACCCTTTCGAAGTTCCAGAGGTTAGGTGTCATTAGTCTCCAGACACCTCATCGGAAATAGGCCTCATCTCGCCTGGAAGGGAGAACTTCCTGGATTTTCTCGAGTTGCGGCAGGTGTTCTCGTGTTACGACGGGGACCTCAGGGACCCGCCCTGGTGGCCTCAGGAACGGCCAGTCCCCATGCGAGTTGCTAGGGGGCCTCTCGGGATTCCTCTCCCATCAATACTGGGGCCAAAAACATTGTGTGGAGTCAGGGCCGGAACCGAGGATTCCTCTCAGGGGCTGACATGGATCTTTGGGTACTTCTGGAGTCTCCCCAGGGGAGTCAGGCCTCGTCTCGAGTGGGGGCATGCACGTGCGCTTTCCTTCCACGCTGTAGCAGCAATGTCACGCTTTCCGTGGCGTGGATCAAAGGATCTGTGGTTTTCCCTCGAGGCTTTCCCTCGAGGCTTTCCCACAGGGCTGTCCCACGTGCCACTGTGGTGTGAGTCGATCCTCGGCGTGAAAGATGAGCCAGTGCAGGGCAAAGAGGTTCCTCTGGAATGGACTGAGACATCTGGGGGACTCTTGGAATGGTGGTACGACCATGGTGTTCCTCTCGCCTTTCCTGTTGAGAGTGCCTCCTCTTGACATGCGACGGGAACGCCAGGAATTCTTTTCCGTTGAAAGCAGGGAAAGGATCCCTCATCTCGAGCTCCGAGGGGGAAACGGGGCTCCTCTGGATGTGGGTGGGAACATCGTGCTTCCTCCCGAGTGGAGACGGGTATGGCGGTGAACTTCTTGAGTTGCAGCAAGGGTGTGAAAGACCCTTTCGAAGTTCCAGAGGTTAGGTGTCATTAGTCTCCAGACGCCTCATCGGAAATAGGCCTCATCTCGCCTGGAAGGGAGAACTTCCTGGATTTTCTCGAGTTGCGGCAGGTGTTCTCGAGTTACGACGGGGACCTCAGGGACCCGCCCTGGTGGCCTCAGGAGAGGCCAGTCCCCATGCTAGTTGCTAGGGGGCCCCTCGGGATTCCTCTCCCGTCGATACCGGGGCCAAAAACCTTGTGTGGAGTCAGGGCCGGAACCGAGGATTCCTCTCAGGGGCTGACATGGATCTTTGGGTACTTCTGGAGTCTCCCCAGGGGAGTCAGGCCTCGTCTCGAGTGGGGGCATGCACGTGCGCTTTCCTTCCAGGCTCTAGCAGCAATGTCACGCTTCCCGTCGCCTGGATCAAAGGATCTGTGGTTTTCCCTCGAGGCTTTCCCTCGAGGCTTTCCCACAGGGCTGTCCCACGTGCCACCATGGTGTGAGTCGATCCTCGGCGTGAAAGATGAGCCAGTGCAGGTCAAAGAGGTTCCTCTGGAATGGACTGAGACATCTGGGGGACTCTTGGAATGGTGGTACGACCATGGAGTTCCTCTCGCCTTTCCTGTTGAGAGTGCCTCCTCTTGAGATGCGACGGGAACGCCGGGAATTCTTTCCCGTTGAAAGCAGGCAAAGGATCCCTCATCTCGAGCTACGAGGGGGAAACGGGGCTCCTCTGGATGTGGGCGGGACCATCGTGCTTCCTCTCGAGTGGAGACGGGTATGGCGGTGAACTTCTTGAGTTGCAGCAAGGGTGTGAAAGACCCTTTCGAAGTTCCAGAGGTTAGGTGTCATTAGTCTCCAGACGCCTCATCGGAAATAGGCCTCATCTTGCCTGGAAGGGAGAACTTCCTGGATTTTCTCGAGTTGCGGCAGGTGTTCTCGAGTTACGACGGGGACCTCAGGGACCCGCCCTGGTGGCCTCAGGAGAGGCCAGTCCCCATGCGAGTTGCTAGGCGGCCTCTCGGGATTCCTCTCCCGTCGATACCGGGGCCAAAAACCTTGTGTGGAGTCAGGGCCGGGACCGAGGATTCCTCTCAGGGTCTGACATGGATCTTTGGGTACTTCTGGAGTCTCCCCACGGGAGTCAGGCCTCGTCTCGAGTGGGGGCATGCACGTGCGCTTTCCTTCCAGGCTGTAGCAGCAATGTCACGATTCCCGTCGCATTTATCAAAGGATCTGTGGCTTTCCCTCGAGGCTTTCCCTCGAAGCTTTCCCACAGGGCTGTCCCACGTGCCACCGTGTTGTGAGTCGATCCTCGGCGTGAAAGATGAGCCAGTGCAGGGCAAAGAGTTTCCTCTGGAATGGACTGAGACATCTGGGGGAGTCTTGGAATGGTGGTACGACCATGGAGTTCCTCTCGCCTTTCCTGTTGAGAGTGCCTCCTCTTGAGATGCGACGGGAACGCCGGGAATTCTTTCCCGTTGTAAGCAGGGAAAGGATCCCTCATCTCGAGCTACGAGGGGGAAACGGGGCTCCTCTGGACGTGGGTGGGACCATCGTGCTTCCTCTCGAGTGGAGACGGGTATGGCGGTGAACTTCTTGAGTTGCAGCAAGGGTGTGAAAGACCCTTTCGAAGTTCCAGAGGTTAGGTGTCATTAGACTCCAGACGCCTCATCGGAAATAGGCCTCATCTCGCCTGGAAGGGAGAACTTCCTGGATTTTCTCGAGTTGCGGCAGGTGTTCTCGAGTTACGACGGGGACGTCAGGGACCCGCCCTGGTGGGCTCAGGAGAGGCCACTCCCCGTGCGAGTTGCTAGGCGGCCTCTCGGGATTCCTCTCCCGTCGATACCGGGGCCAAAAACCTTGTGTGGAGTCAGGGCCGGAACCGAGGATTCCTCTCAGGGGCTGACATGGATCTTTGGGTACTTCTGGAGTCTCCCCAGGGGAGTCAGGCCTCGTCTCGAGTGGTGGCATGAACTTGCGCTTTCCTTCCAGGCTGTAGCAGCAATGTCACGCTTCCCGTCGGGTGGATCAAAGGATCTGTGGTTTTCCCTCCAGGCTTTCCCTCGAGGCTTTCCCACAGGGCTGGCCCACGTGCCACCGTGGTGTGAGTCGATTCTCGGCGTGAAAGATGAGCCAGTGCAGGGCAAAGAGGTTCCTCTGGAATGGACTGAGACATCTGGGGGACTCTTGGAATGGTGGTACGACCATGGAGTTCCTCTCGCCTTTCCTGTTGAGAGTGCCTCCTCTTGAGATGTGACGGGAACGCCGGGAATTCTTTCCCGTTGAAAGCAGGGAAGGGATCCCTCATCTCGAGCTACGAGGGGGAAACGGGGCTCCTCTGGATGTGGGCGGGACCATCGTGCTTCCTCTCGAGTGGAGACGGGTATGGCGGTGAACTTCTTGAGTTGCAGCAAGGGTGTGAAAGACCCTTTCGAAGTTCCAAGGTTAGGTGTCATTAGTCTCCAGACGCCTCATCGGAAATAGGCCTCATCTCGCCTGCAAGGGAGAACTTCCTGGATTTTCTCGAGTTGCGGCAGGTGTTCTCAAGTTACGACGGGGACCTCAGGGACCCGCCCTGGTTGCCTCAGGAGAGGCCAGTCCCCATGCGAGTTGATAGGGGGCCTCTCGGGATTCCTCTCCCGTCGATACCGGGGACAAAAACCTTGTGTGGAGTCAGGGCCGGAACCGAGGATTCCTCTCAGGGGTGACATGTATCTTTGGGTACTTCTGGAGTCTCCAAAGGGGAGTCAGGCCTCGTCTCCAGTGGGGGCATGCACGTGCGCTTTCCTTCCAGGCTGTAGCAGCAATGTCACGATTCCCGTCGCATTTATCAAAGGGTCTGTGGCTTTCCCTCGAGTCTTTCCCTCGAGGCTTTCCCACAGGGCTGTCCCACGTGCCACCGTGGTGTGAATCGATCCTCGGCGTGAAAGATGAGCCAGTGCAGGTCAAAGAGGTTCCTCTGGAATGGACTGAGACATCTAGGGGACTCTAGGAATGGTGGTACGACCATGGAGTTCCTCTCGCCTTTCCTGTTGAGAGTGCCTCTTCTTGAGATGCGACAGGAACGCCGGGATTTCTTTCCCGTTGAAAGCAGGGAAAGGATCCCTCATCTCGAGCTCCGAGGGGGAAACGGGGCTCCTCTGGATGTGGGCGGGACCATCGTGCTTCCTCTCGAGTGGAGACGGGTATGGCGGTGAACTTCTTGAGTTGCAGCAAGGGTGTGAAAGACCCTTTCGAAATTCCAGAGGTTAGGTGTCATTAGTCTCCAGACGCCTCATCGGAAATAGGCCTCATCTCGCCTGGAAGGGAGAACTTCCTGGATTTTCTCGAGTTACGGCAGGTGTTCTCGAGTTACGACGGGGACCTCAGGGACCCGCCCTGGTGGCCTCAGGAGAGGCCAGTCCCCATGCGAGTTGCTAGGGGGCCTCTCGGGATTCCTCTCCCGTCGATACCGGGGCCAAAAACCTTGTGTGTAGTCAGGGCCGGGACCGAGGATTCCTCTCAGGGGTGACATGGATCTTTGGGTACTTCTGGAGTCTCCCCAGGGGAGTCAGGCCTCCTCTCGAGTGGGGGCATGCACGTGCGCTTTCCTTCCAGGCTGTAGCAGCAATGTCACGCTTCCCGTCGCGTGGATCAAAGGATCTGTGGTTTTCCCTCGAGGCTTTCCCTCGAGGCTTTCCCACAGGGCTGTCCCACGTGCCACCGTGGTGTGAGTGGATCCTCGGCGTTAAAGATGAGCCAGTGCAGGGCAAAGAGGTTCCTCTGGAATGGACTGAGACATCTGGGGGAGTCTTGGAATGGTGATACGACCATGGAGTTCCTCTCGCCTTTCCTGTTGAGAGTGCCTCCTCTTGAGATGCGACGGGAACGCCGGGAATTCTTTCCCGTTGAAAGCAGGGAAAGGATCCCTCATCTCGAGCTCCGAGGGGGAAACGGGGCTCCTCTGGATGTGGGCGGGACCATCGTACTTCCTCTCGAGTGGAGACGGGTATGGCGGTGAACTTCTTGAGTTGCAGCAAGGGTGTGAAAGACCCTTTCGAAGTTCCAGAGGTTAGGTGTCATTAGTCTCCAGACGCCTCATCGGAAATAGGCCTCATCTCGCCTGCAAGGGAGAACTTCCTGGATTTTCTCTAGTTGCGGCAGGTGTTCTCGAGTTATGACGGGGACCTCAGGGACCCGCCCGGGTGGCCTCAAGAGAGGCCAGTCCCCATGCGAGTTGCTAGGGGGCCTCTCTGGATTCCTCTCCCGTCGATACCGGGGCCAAAAACCTTGTGTGGTGTCAGGGCCGGGACCGAGGATTCCTCTCAAGGGTGACAAGGATCTTTGGGTACTTCTGGAGTCTCCCCAGGGGAGTCAGGCCTCCTCTCGAGTGGGGGCATGCACGTGCGCTTTCCTTCCAGGCTGTAGCAGCAATGTCACGCTTCCCGTCGCGTGGATCAAAGGATCTGTGGTTTTCCCTCGAGGCTTTCCCTCGAGGCTTTCCCACAGGGCTGTCCCACGTGCCACCGTGGTGTGAGTCGATCCTCGGCGTGAAAGATGAGCCAGTGCAGGGCAAAGAGGTTCCTCTGGAATGGACTGAGACATCTGGCGGAGTCTTGGAATGGTGGTACGACCATGGAGTTCCTCTCGCCTTTCCTGTTGAGAGTGCCTCCTCTTGAGATGCGACGGGAACGCCGGGAATTCTTTCCCGTTGAAAGCAGGCAAAGGATCCCTCATCTCGAGCTCCGAGGGGGAAACGGGGCTCCTCTGGATGTGGGCGGGACCATCGTACTTCCTCTCGAGTGGAGACGGGTATGGCGGTGAACTTCTTGAGTTGCAGCAAGGGTGTGAAAGACCCTTTCGAAGTTCCAGAGGTTAGGTGTCATTAGTCTCCAGACGCCTCATCGGAAATAGGCCTCATCTCGCCTGGAAGGGAGAACTTCCTGGATTTTCTTGAGTTGCGGCAGGTGTTCTCGAGTTACGACGGGGACCTCAGGGACCCGCCCGGGTGGCCTCAAGAGAGGCCAGTCCCCATGCGAGTTGCTAGGGGGCCTCTCGGGATTCCTCTCCCGTCGATACCGGGGCCAAAAACCTTGTGTGGAGTCAGGGCCGGGACCGAGGATTCCTCTCAGGGGTGACAAGGATCTTTGGGTACTTCTGGAGTCTCCCCAGGGGAGTCAGGCCTCCTCTCGAGTGGGGGCATGCACGTGCGCTTTCCTTCCAGGCTGTAGCAGCAATGTCTCGCTTCCCGTCGCGTGGATCAAAGGATCTGTGGTTTTCCCTCGAGGCTTTCCCTCGAGGCTTTCCCACAGGGCTGTCCCACGTGCCACCGTGGTGTGAGTCGATCCTCGGCGTGAAAGATGAGCCAGTGCAGGGCAAAGAGGTTCCTCTGGAATGGACTGAGTCATCTGGGGGACTCTTGGAATGGTGGTACGACCATGGAGTTCCTCTCGCCTTTCCTGTTGAGAGTGCCTCCTCTTGAGATGCGACGGGAACGCCGGGAATTCTTTCCCGTTGAAAGCAGGTAAAGGATCCCTCATCTCGAGCTACGAGGGGGAAACGGGGCTCCTCTGGATGTGGGCGGGACCATCGTGCTTCCTCTCGAGTGGAGACGGGTATGGCGGTGAACTTCTTGAGTTGCAGCAAGGGTGTGAAAGACCCTTTCGAAGTTCCAGAGGTTAGGTGTCATTAGTCTCCAGACGCCTCATCGGAAATAGGCCTCATCTCGCCTGCAAGGGAGAACTTCCTGGATTTTCTCGAGTTGCGGCAGGTGTTCTCGAGTTACGACGGGGACCTCAGGGACCCGCCCTGGTTGCCTCAGGAGAGGCCAGTCCCCATGCGAGTTGCTAGGGGGCCTCTCGGGATTCATCTCCCGTCGATACCGGGGCCAAAAACCTTGTGTGGAGTCAGGGCCGGAACCGAGGATTCCTCTCAGGGGTGACATGTATCTTTGGGTATTTCTGGAGTCTCCCCAGGGGAGTCAGGCCTCGTCTCGAGTGGGGGCATGCACGTGCGCTTTCCTTCCAGGCTGTAGCAGCAATGTCACGCTTCCCGTCGAGTGGATCAAAGGATCTGTGGTTTTCCCTCGAGGCTTTCCCTCGAGGCTTTCCCACAAGGCTGTTCCACGTGCCACCGTGGTGTGAGTCAATCCTCGGCGTGAAAGATGAGCCAGTGCAGGGCAAAGAGGTTCCTCTGGAATGGACTGAGACATCTGGGGGACTCTTGGAATGGTGGTACGACCATGGAGTTCCTCTCGCCTTTCCTGTTGAGAGTGCCTCCTCTTGAGATGCGACGGGAACGCCGGGAATTCTTTCCCGTTGAAAGCAGGGAAAGGATCCCTCATCTCGAGCTCCGAGGGGGAAACGGGGCTCCTCTGGATGTGGGCGGGACCATCGTACTTCCTCTCGAGTGGAGACGGGTATGGCGGTGAACTTCTTGAGTTGCAGCAAGGGTGTGAAAGACCCTTTCGAAGTTCCAGAGGTTAGGTGTCATTAGTCTCCAGACGCCTCATCGGAAATAGGCCTCATCTCGCCTGCAAGGGAGAACTTCCTGGATTTTCTCTAGTTGCGGCAGGTGTTCTCGAGTTATGACGGGGACCTCAGGGACCCGCCCGGGTGGCCTCAAGAGAGGCCAGTCCCCATGCGAGTTGCTAGGGGGCCTCTCTGGATTCCTCTCCCGTCGATACCGGGGCCAAAAACCTTGTGTGGTGTCAGGGCCGGGACCGAGGATTCCTCTCAAGGGTGACAAGGATCTTTGGGTACTTCTGGAGTCTCCCCAGGGGAGTCAGGCCTCCTCTCGAGTGGGGGCATGCACGTGCGCTTTCCTTCCAGGCTGTAGCAGCAATGTCACGCTTCCCGTCGCGTGGATCAAAGGATCTGTGGTTTTCCCTCGAGGCTTTCCCTCGAGGCTTTCCCACAGGGCTGTCCCACGTGCCACCGTGGTGTGAGTCGATCCTCGGCGTGAAAGATGAGCCAGTGCAGGGCAAAGAGGTTCCTCTGGAATGGACTGAGACATCTGGCGGAGTCTTGGAATGGTGGTACGACCATGGAGTTCCTCTCGCCTTTCCTGTTGAGAGTGCCTCCTCTTGAGATGCGACGGGAACGCCGGGAATTCTTTCCCGTTGAAAGCAGGGAAAGGATCCCTCATCTCGAGCTCCGAGGGGGAAACGGGGCTCCTCTGGATGTGGGCGGGACCATCGTACTTCCTCTCGAGTGGAGACGGGTATGGCGGTGAACTTCTTGAGTTGCAGCAAGGGTGTGAAAGACCCTTTCGAAGTTCCAGAGGTTAGGTGTCATTAGTCTCCAGACGCCTCATCGGAAATAGGCCTCATCTCGCCTGGAAGGGAGAACTTCCTGGATTTTCTTGAGTTGCGGCAGGTGTTCTCGAGTTACGACGGGGACCTCAGGGACCCGCCCGGGTGGCCTCAAGAGAGGCCAGTCCCCATGCGAGTTGCTAGGGGGCCTCTCGGGATTCCTCTCCCGTCGATACCGGGGCCAAAAACCTTGTGTGGAGTCAGGGCCGGGACCGAGGATTCCTCTCAGGGGTGACAAGGATCTTTGGGTACTTCTGGAGTCTCCCCAGGGGAGTCAGGCCTCCTCTCGAGTGGGGGCATGCACGTGCGCTTTCCTTCCAGGCTGTAGCAGCAATGTCTCGCTTCCCGTCGCGTGGATCAAAGGATCTGTGGTTTTCCCTCGAGGCTTTCCCTCGAGGCTTTCCCACAGGGCTGTCCCACGTGCCACCGTGGTGTGAGTCGATCCTCGGCGTGAAAGATGAGCCAGTGCAGGGCAAAGAGGTTCCTCTGGAATGGACTGAGTCATCTGGGGGACTCTTGGAATGGTGGTACGACCATGGAGTTCCTCTCGCCTTTCCTGTTGAGAGTGCCTCCTCTTGAGATGCGACGGGAACGCCGGGAATTCTTTCCCGTTGAAAGCAGGTAAAGGATCCCTCATCTCGAGCTACGAGGGGGAAACGGGGCTCCTCTGGATGTGGGCGGGACCATCGTGCTTCCTCTCGAGTGGAGACGGGTATGGCGGTGAACTTCTTGAGTTGCAGCAAGGGTGTGAAAGACCCTTTCGAAGTTCCAGAGGTTAGGTGTCATTAGTCTCCAGACGCCTCATCGGAAATAGGCCTCATCTCGCCTGCAAGGGAGAACTTCCTGGATTTTCTCGAGTTGCGGCAGGTGTTCTCGAGTTACGACGGGGACCTCAGGGACCCGCCCTGGTTGCCTCAGGAGAGGCCAGTCCCCATGCGAGTTGCTAGGGGGCCTCTCGGGATTCATCTCCCGTCGATACCGGGGCCAAAAACCTTGTGTGGAGTCAGGGCCGGAACCGAGGATTCCTCTCAGGGGTGACATGTATCTTTGGGTATTTCTGGAGTCTCCCCAGGGGAGTCAGGCCTCGTCTCGAGTGGGGGCATGCACGTGCGCTTTCCTTCCAGGCTGTAGCAGCAATGTCACGCTTCCCGTCGAGTGGATCAAAGGATCTGTGGTTTTCCCTCGAGGCTTTCCCTCGAGGCTTTCCCACAAGGCTGTCCCACGTGCCACCGTGGTGTGAGTCAATCCTCGGCGTGAAAGATGAGCCAGTGCAGGGCAAAGAGGTTCCTCTGGAATGGACTGAGACATCTGGGGGACTCTTGGAATGGTGGTACGACCATGGAGTTCCTCTCGCCTTTCCTGTTGAGAGTGCCTCCTCTTGAGATGCGACGGGAACGCTGGGAATTCTTTCCCGTTGAAAGCAGGGAAAGGATCCCTCATCTCGAGCTACGAGGGGGAAACGGGGCTCCTCTGGATGTGGGCGGGACCATCGTGCTTCCTCTCGAGTGGAGACGGGTATGGCGATGTACTTCTTGAGTTGCAGCCAGGGTGTGAAAGACCCTTTCGAAATTCCAGAGGTTAGGTGTCATTAGTCTCCAGACGCCTCATCGGAAATAGGCCTCATCTCACCTGGAAGGGAGAACTTCCTGGATTTTCTCGAGTTGCGGCAGGTGTTCTCGAGTTACGACGGGGACCTCAGGGACCCGCCCTGGTGGCCTCAGGAGAGGCCAGTCCCCATGCGAGTTGCTAGGGGGCCTCTCGGGATTCCTCTCCCGTCGATACCGGGGCCAATAACCTTGTGTGGAGTCAGGGCCCGAACCGAGGATTCCTCTCAGGGGCTGACATGGATCTTTGAGTACTTCTGGAGTCTCCCCAGGGGAGTCAGGCCTCCTCTCGAGTGAGGGCATGCACGTGCGCTTTCCTTCCAGACTGTAGCAGCAATGTCACACTTCCCGTCGCGTGGATCAAAGGATCTGTGGTTTTCCCTCGAGGCTTTCCCTCGAGGCTTTCCCACAGGGCTGTCCCACGTGCCACCGTGGTGTGAGTCGATCCTCGGCGTGAAAGATGAGCCAGTGCAGGGCAAAGAGGTTCCTCTGGAATGGACTGAGACATCTGGGGGACTCTTGGAATGGTGGTACGACCATGGAGTTCCTCTCGCCTTTCCTGTTGAGAGTGCCTCCTCTTGAGATGCGACGGGAACGCCGGGAATTCTTTCCCGTTGAAAACAGGGAAAGGATCCCTCATCTCGAGCTCCGAGGGGGAAACGGGGCTCCTCTGGATGTGGGCGGGACCATCGTGCTTCCTCTCGAGTGGAGACGGGTATGGCGGTGAACTTCTTGAGTTGCAGCAAGGGTGTGAAAGACCCTTTCGAAATTCCAGAGGTTAGGTGTCATTAGTCTCCAGACGCCTCATCGGAAATAGGCCTCATCTCGCCTGGAAGGGAGAACTTCCTGGATTTTCTCGAGTTACGGCAGGTGTTCTCGAGTTACGACGGGGACCTCAGGGACCCAACCTGGTGGCCTAAGGAGAGGCCAGTCCCCATGCGAGTTGCTAGGGGGCCTCTCGGGTTTCCTCTCCCGTCGATACCGGGGCCAAGAACCTTGTGTGGAGTCAGGGCCCGAACCGAGGATTCCTCTCAGGGGCTGACATGGATCTTTGGGTACTTCTGGAGTCTCCCCAGGGGAGTCAGGCCTCGTCTCGAGTGGGGGCATGCACGTGTGCTTTCCTTCCAGGCTGTAGCAGCAATGTCACGCTTCCCGTCGCGTGGATCAAAGGATCTGTGGTTTTCCCTCGAGGCTTTCCCTCGAGGCTTTCCCACAGGGCTGTCCCACGTGCCACCGTGGTGTGAGTCGATCCTCGGCGTGAAAAATGAGCCAGTGCAGGGCAAAGAGGTTCCTCTGGAATGGACTGAGACATCGGGGGGACTCTTGGAATGGTGGTACGACCATGGAGTTCCTCTCGCCTTTCCTGTTGAGAGTGCCTCCTCTTGAGATGCGACGGGAACGCCGGGAATTCTTTCCCGTTGAAAGCAGGGAAAGGATCCCTCATCTCGAGCTCCGAGGGGGAAACGGGGCTCCTCTGGATGTGGGCGGGACCATCGTGCTTCCTCTCGAGTGGAGACGGGTATGGCGGTGAACTTCTTGAGTTGCAGCAAGGGTGTGAAAGACCCTTTCGAAGTTCCAGAGGTTAGGTGTCATTAGTCTCCAGACGCCTCATCGGAAGTAGGCCTCATCTCGCCTGGAAGGGAGAACTTCCTGGATTTTCTCGAGTTGCGGCAGGTGTTCTCGAGTTACGACGGGGACCTCAGGGACCCGCCCTGGTGGCCTCAGGAGAGGCCAGTCCCCATGCGAGTTGCTAGGGGGCCTCTCGGGATTCCTCTCCCGTCGATACCGGGGCCAAAAACCTTGTGTGGAGTCAGGGCCGGGACCGAGGATTCCTCTCAGGGGTGACATGGATCTTTGGGTACTTCTGGAGTCTCCCCAGGGGAGTCAGGCCTCCTCTCGAGTGGGGCCATGCACGTGCGCTTTCCTACCAGGCTGTAGCAGCAATGTCACGCTTCCCGTCGCGTGGATCAAAGGATCTGTGGTTTTCCCTCGAGGCTTTCCCTCGAAGCTTTCCCAAAGGGCTGTCCCACGTGCCACCGTGGTGTGAGTCGATCCTCGGCGTGAAAGATGAGCCAGTGCAGGGCAAAGAGGTTCCTCTGGAATGGACTGAGACATCTGGGGGACTCTTGGAATGGTGGTACGACCATGGACTTCCTCTCGCCTTTCCTGTTGAGAGTGCCTCCTCTTGAGATGCGACGGGAACGCTGGGAATTCTTTCCCGTTGAAAGCAGGGAAAGGATCCCTCATCTCGAGCTACGAGGGGGAAAAGGGGCTCCTCTGGATGTGGGCGGGACCATCGTGCTTCCTCTCGAGTGGAGACGGGTATGGCGATGTACTTCTTGAGTTGCAGCAAGGGTGTGAAAGACCCTTTCGAAATTCCAGAGGTTAGGTGTCATTAGTCTCCAGACGCCTCATCGGAAATAGGCCTCATCTCACCTGGAAGGGAGAACTTCCTGGATTTTCTCGAGTTGCGGCAGGTGTTCTCGAGTTACGACGGGGACCTCAGGGACCCGCCCTGGTGGCCTCAGGAGAGGCCAGTCCCCATGCGAGTTGCTAGGGGGCCTCTCGGGATTCCTCTCCCGTCGATACCGGGGCCAATAACCTTGTGTGGAGTCAGGGCCCGAACCGAGGATTCCTCTCAGGGGCTGACATGGATCTTTGAGTACTTCTGGAGTCTCCCCAGGGGAGTCAGGCCTCCTCTCGAGTGGGGGCATGCACGTGCGCTTTCCTTCCAGACTGTAGCAGCAATGTCACACTTCCCGTCGCGTGGATCAAAGGATCTGTGGTTTTCCCTCGAGGCTTTCCCTCGAGGCTTTCCCACTGGGCTGTCCCACGTGCCACCGTGGTGTGAGTCGATCCTCGGCGTGAAAGATGAGCCAGTGCAGGGCAAAGAGGTTCCTCTGGAATGGACTGAGACATCTGGGGGACTCTTGGAATGGTGGTACGACCATGGAGTTCCTCTCGCCTTTCCTGTTGAGAGTGCCTCCTCTTGAGATGCGACGGGAACGCCGTGAATTCTTTCACGTTGAAAGCAGGGAAAGGATCCCTCATCTCGAGCTCCGAGGGGGAAACGGGGCTCCTCTGGATGTGGGCGGGACCATCGTGCTTCCTCTCGAGTGGAGACGGGTATGTCGGTGAACTTCTTGAGTTGCAGCAAGGGTGTGAAAGACCCTTTCGAAATTCCAGAGGTTAGGTGTCATTAGTCTCCAGACGCCTCATCGGAAATAGGCCTCATCTCGCCTGGAAGGGAGAACTTCCTGGATTTTCTCGAGTTACGGCAGGTGTTCTCGAGTTACGACGGGGACCTCAGGGACCCGCCCTGGTGGCCTAAGGAGAGGCCAGTCCCCATGCGAGTTGCTAGGGGGCCTCTCGGGATTCCTCTCCCGTCGATACCGGGACCAAGAACCTTGTGTGGAGTCAGGGCCCGAACCGAGGATTCCTCTCAGGGGCTGACATGGATCTTTGGGTACTTCTGGAGTCTCCCCAGGGGAGTCAGGCCTCGTCTCGAGTGGGGGCATGCACGTGTGCTTTCCTTCCAGGCTGTAGCAGCAATGTCACGCTTCCCGTCGCGTGGATCAAAGGATCTGTGGTTTTCCCTCGAGGCTTTCCCTCGAGGCTTTCCCACAGGGCTGTCCTACGTGCCACCGTGGTGTGAGTCGATCCTCGGCGTGAAAGATGAGCCAGTGCAGGGCAAAGAGGTTCCTCTGGAATGGACTGAGACATCTGGGGGACTCTTGGAATGGTGGTACGACCATGGAGTTCCTCTCGCCTTTCCTGTTGAGAGTGCCTCCTCTTGAGATGCGACGGGAACGCCGGGAATTCTTTCCCGTTGAAAGCAGGGAAAGGATCCCTCATCTCGAGCTCCGAGGGGGAAACGGGGCTCCTCTGGATGTGGGCGGGACCATCGTGCTTCCTCTCGAGTGGAGACGGGTATGGCGGTGAACTTCTTGAGTTGCAGCAAGGGTGTGAAAGACCCTTTCGAAGTTCCAGAGGTTAGGTGTCATTAGTCTCCAGACGCCTCATCGGAAATAGGCCTCATCTCGCCTGGAATGGAGAACTTCCTGGATTTTCTCGAGTTGCGGCAGGTGTTCTCGAGTTACGACGGGGACCTCAGGGACCCGCCCTGGTGGCCTCAGGAGAGGCCAGTCCCCATGCGAGTTGCTAGGGGGCCTCTCGGGATTCCTCTCCCGTCGATACCGGGGCCAAAAACCTTGTGTGGAGTCAGGGCCGGGACCGAGGATTCCTCTCAGGGGTGACATGGATCTTTGGGTACTTCTGGAGTCTCCCCAGGGGAGTCAGGCCTCCTCTCAAGTGGGGCCATGCACGTGCGCTTTCCTACCAGGCTGTAGCAGCAATGTCACGCTTCCCGTCGCGTGGATCAAAGGATCTGTGGTTTTCCCTCGAGGCTTTCCCTCGAGGCTTTCCCACAGGGCTGTCCCACGTGCCACCGTGGTGTGAGTCGATCCTCGGCGTGAAAGATGAGCCAGTGCAGGGCAAAGAGGTTCCTCTGGAATGGACTGAGACATCTGGGGGAGTCTTGGAATGGTGGTACGACCATGGAGTTCCTCTCGCCTTTCCTGTTGAGAGAGCCTCCTGTTGAGATGCGACGGGAACGCCGGGAATTCTTTCCCGTTGAAAGCAGGGAAAGGATCCCTCATCTCGAGCTCCGAGGGGGAAACGGGGCTCCTCTGGATGTGGGCGGGACCATCGTACTTCCTCTCGAGTGGAGACGGGTATGGCGGTGAACTTCTTGAGTTGCAGCAAGGGTGTGAAAGACCCTTTCGAAGTTCCAGAGGTTAGGTGTCATTAGTCTCCAGACGCCTCATCGGAAATAGGCCTCATCTCGCCTGGAAGGGAGAACTTCCTGGATTTTCTTGAGTTGCGGCAGGTGTTCTCGAGTTACGACGGGGACCTCAGGGACCCGCCCGGGTGGCCTCAAGAGAGGCCAGTCCCCATGCGAGTTGCTAGGGGGCCTCTCGGGATTCCTCTCCCGTCGATACCGGGGCCAAAAACCTTGTGTGGAGTCAGGGCCGGGACCGAGGATTCCTCTCAGGGGTGACAAGGAACTTTGGGTACTTCTGGAGTCTCCCCAGGGGAGTCAGGCCTCGTCTCGAGTGGGGGCATGCACGTGCGCTTTCCTTCCAGGCTGTAGCAGCAATGTCACGCTTCCCGTCGCGTGGATCAAAGGATCTGTGGTTTTCCCTCGAGGCTTTCCCTCGAGGCTTTCCCACAGGGCTGTCCCACGTGCCACCGTGGTGTGAGTCGATCCTCGGCGTGAAAGATGAGCCAGTGCAGGGCAAAGAGGTTCCTCTGGAATGGACTGAGTCATCTGGGGGACTCTTGGAATGGTGGTACGACCATGGAGTTCCTCTCGCCTTTCCTGTTGAGAGTGCCTCCTCTTGAGATGCGACGGGAACGCCGGGAATTCTTTCCCGTTGAAAGCAGGGAAAGGATCCCTCATCTCGAGCTCCGAGGGGGAAACGGGGCTCCTCTGGATGTGGGCGGGACCATCGTGCTTCCTCTCGAGTGGAGACGGGTATGGCGGTGAACTTCTTGAGTTGCAGCAAGGGTGTGAAAGACCCTTTCGAAGTTCCAGAGGTTAGGTGTCATTAGTCTCCAGACGCCTCATCGGAAATAGGCCTCATCTCGCCTGGAAGGGAGAACTTCCTGGATTTTCTCGAGTTGCGGCAGGTGTTCTCGAGTTGCGACGGGGACCTTAGGGACCCGCCCTGGTTGCCTCAGGAGAGGCCAGTCCCCATGCGAGTTGCTAGGGGGCCTCTCGGGATTCCTATCCCGTCGATACCGGGGCCAAAAACCTTGTGTGGAGTCAGGGCCGGAACCGAGGATTCCTCTCAGGGGTGACATGGATCTTTGAGTACTTCTGGAGTCTCCCCAGGGGAGTCAGGCCTCGTCTCGAGTGGGGGCATGCACGTGCGCTTTCCTTCCAGACTGTAGCAGCAATGTCACACTTCCCGTCGCGTGGATCAAAGGATCTGTGGTTTTCCCTCGAGGCTTTCCCTCGAGGCTTTCCCACAGGGCTGTCCCACGTGCCACCGTGGTGTGAGTCGATCCTCGGCGTGAAAGATGAGCCAGTGCAGGGCAAAGAGGTTCCTCTGGAATGGACTGAGACATCTGGGGGACTCTTGGAATGGTGGTACGACCATGGAGTTCCGCTCGCCTTTCCTGTTGAGAGTGCCTCCTCTTGAGATGCGACGGGAACGCCGGGAATTCTTTCCCGTTGAAAGCAGGGAAAGGATCCCTCATCTCGAGCTCCGAGGGGGAAACGGGGCTCCTCTGGATGTGGGCGGGACCATCGTGCTTCCTCTCGAGTGGAGACGGGTATGGCGGTGAACTTCTTGAGTTGCAGCAAGGGTGTGAAAGACCCTTTCGAAATTCCAGAGGTTAGGTGTCATTAGTCTCCAGACGCCTCATCGGAAATAGGCCTCATCTCGCCTGGAAGGGAGAACTTCCTGGATTTTCTCGAGTTACGGCAGGTGTTCTCGAGTTACGACGGGGACCTCAGGGACCCGCCCTGGTGGCCTAAGGAGAGGCCAGTCCCCATGCGAGTTGCTAGGGGGCCTCTCGGGATTCCTCTCCCGTCGATACCGGGGCCAAGAACCTTGTGTGGAGTCAGGGCCCGAACCGAGGATTCCTCTCAGGGGCTGACATGGATCTTTGGGTACTTCTGGAGTCTCCCCAGGGGAGTCAGGCCTCGTCTCGAGTGGGGGCATGCACGTGTGCTTTCCTTCCAGGCTGTAGCAGCAATGTCACGCTTCCCGTCGCGTGGATCAAAGGATCTGTGGTTTTCCCTCGAGGCTTTCCCTCGAGGCTTTCCCACAGGGCTGTCCCACGTGCCACCGTGGTGTGAGTCGATCCTCGGCGTGAAAGATGAGCCAGTGCAGGGCAAAGAGGTTCCTCTGGAATGGACTGAGACATCTGGGGGAGTCTTGGAATGGTGGTACGACCATGGAGTTCCTCTCTCCTTTCCTGTTGAGAGTGCCTCCTCTTGAGATGCGACGGGAACGCCGGGAATTCTTTCCCGTTGAAAGCAGGGAAAGGATCCCTCATCTCGAGCTACGAGGGGGAAACGGGGCTCCTCTGGATGTGGGCGGGACCATCGTACTTCCTCTCGAGTGGAGACGGGTATGGCGGTGAACTTCTTGAGTTGCAGCAAGGGTGTGAAAGACCCTTTCGAAGTTCCAGAGGTTAGGTGTCATTAGTCTCCAGACGCCTCATCGGAAATAGGCCTCATCTCGCCTGGAAGGGAGAACTTCCTGGATTTTCTTGAGTTGCGGCAGGTGTTCTCGAGTTACGACGGGGACCTCAGGGACCCGCCCGGGTGGCCTCAAGAGAGGCCAGTCCCCATGCGAGTTGCTAGGGGGCCTCTCGGGATTCCTCTCCCGTCGATACCGGGGCCAAAAACCTTGTGTGGAGTCAGGGCCGGTACCGAGGATTCCTCTCAGGGGTGACAAGGATCTTTGGGTACTTCTGGAGTCTCCCCAGGGGAGTCAGGCCTCGTCTCGAGTGGGGGCATGCACGTGCGCTTTCCTTCCAGGCTGTAGCAGCAATGTCACGCTTCCCGTCGCGTGGATCAAAGGATCTGTGGTTTTCCCTCGAGGCTTTCCCTCGAGGCTTTCCCACAGGGCTGTCCCACGTGCCACCGTGGTGTGAGTCGATCCTCGGCGTGAAAGATGAGCCAGTGCAGGGCAAAGAGGTTCCTCTGGAATGGACTGAGTCATCTGGGGGACTCTTGGAATGGTGGTACGACCATGGAGTTCCTCTCGCCTTTCCTGTTGAGAGTGCCTCCTCTTGAGATGCGACGGGAATGCCGGGAATTCTTTCCCGTTGAAAGCAGGGAAAGGATCCCTCATCTCGAGCTACGAGGGGGAAACGGGGCTCCTCTGGATGTGGGCGGGACCATCGTGCTTCCTCTCGAGTGGAGACGGGTATGGCGGTGAACTTCTTGAGTTGCAGCAAGGGTGTGAAAGACCCTTTCGAAGTTCCAGAGGTTAGGTGTCATTAGTCCTCAGACGCCTCATCGGAAATAGGCCTCATCTCGCCTGCAAGGGAGAACTTCCTGGATTTTCTCGAGTTGCGGCAGGTGTTCTCGAGTTACGACGGGGACCTCAGGAACCCGCCCTGGTTGCCTCAGGAGAGGCCAGTCCCCATGCGAGTTGCTAGGGGGCCTCTCGGGATTCCTCTCCCGTCGATACCGGGGCCAAAAACCTTGTGTGGAGTCAGGGCCGGAACCGAGGATTCCTCTCAGGGGTGACATGTATCTTTGGGTACTTCTGGAGTCTCCCCAGGGGAGTCAGGCCTCGTCTCGAGTGGGGGCATGCACGTGCGCTTTCCTTCCAGGCTGTAGCAGCAATGTCACGCTTCCCGTCGAGTGGATCAAAGGATCTGTGGTTTTCCCTCGAGACTTTCCCTCGAGGCTTTCCCACAAGGCTGTCCCACGTGCCACCGTGGTGTGAGTCGATCCTCGGCGTGAAAGATGAGCCAGTGCAGGGCAAAGAGGTTCCTCTGGAATGGACTGAGACATCTGGGGGACTCTTGGAATGGTGGTACGACCATGGAGTTCCTCTCGCCTTTCCTGTTGAGAGTGCCTCCTCTTGAGATGCGACGGGAACGCTGGGAATTCTTTCCCGTTGAAAGCAGGAAAAGGATCCCTCATCTCGAGCTACGAGGGGGAAACGGGGCTCCTCTGGATGTGGGTGGGACCATCGTGCTTCCTCTCGAGTGGAGACGGGTATGGCGATGTACTTCTTGAGTTGCAGCAAGGGTGTGAAAGACCCTTTCGAAATTCCAGAGGTTAGGTGTCATTAGTCTCCAGACGCCTCATCGGAAATAGGCCTCATCTCACCTGGAAGGGAGAACTTCCTGGATTTTCTCGAGTTGCGGCAGGTGTTCTCGAGTTACGACGGGGACCTCAGGGACCCGCCCTGGTGGCCTCAGGAGAGGCCAGTCCCCATGCGAGTTGCTAGGGGGCCTCTCGGGATTCCTCTCCCGTCGATACCGGGGCCAATAACCTTGTGTGGAGTCAGGGCCCGAACCGAGGATTCCTCTCAGGGGCTGACATGGATCTTTGAGTACTTCTGGAGTCTCCCCAGGGGAGTCAGGCCTCCTCTCGAGTGAGGGCATGCACGTGCGCTTTCCTTCCAGACTGTAGCAGCAATGTCACACTTCCCGTCACGTGGATCAAAGGATCTGTGGTTTTCCCTCGAGGCTTTCCCTCGAGGCTTTCCCACAGGGCTGTCCCACGTGCCACCGTGGTGTGAGTCGATCCTCGGCGTGAAAGATGAGCCAGTGCAGGGCAAAGAGGTTCCTCTGGAATGGACTGAGACATCTGGGGGACTCTTGGAATGGTGGTACGACCATGGAGTTCCTCTCGCCTTTCCTGTTGAGAGTGCCTCCTCTTGAGATGCGACGGGAACGCCGGGAATTCTTTCCCGTTGAAAGCAGGGAAAGGATCCCTCATCTCGAGCTCCGAGGGGGAAACGGGGCTCCTCTGGATGTGGGCGGGACCATCGTGCTTCCTCTCGAGTGGAGACGGGTATGGCGGTGAACTTCTTGAGTTGCAGCAAGGGTGTGAAAGACCCTTTCGAAATTCCAGAGGTTAGGTGTCATTAGTCTCCAGACGCCTCATCGGAAATAGGCCTCATCTCGCCTGGAAGGGAGAACTTCCTGGATTTTCTCGAGTTACGGCAGGTGTTCTCGAGTTACGACGGGGACCTCAGGGACCCGCCCTGGTGGCCTAAGGAGAGGCCAGTCCCCATGCGAGTTGCTAGGGGGCCTCTCGGGATTCCTCTCCCGTCGATACCGGGGCCAAGAACCTTGTGTGGAGTCAGGGCCCGAACCGAGGATTCCTCTCAGGGGCTGACATGGATCTTTGGGTATTTCTGGAGTCTCCCCAGGGGAGTCAGGCCTCGTCTCGAGTGGGGGCATGCACGTGTGCTTTCCTTCCAGGCTGTAGCAGCAATGTCACACTTCCCGTCGCGTGGATCAAAGGATCTGTGGTTTTCCCTCGAGGCTTTCCCTCGAGGCTTTCCCACAGGGCTGTCCCACGTGCCACCGTGGTGTGAGTCGATCCTCGGCGTGAAAAATGAGCCAGTGCAGGGCAAAGAGGTTCCTCTGGAATGGACTGAGACATCTGGGGGACTCTTGGAATGGTGGTACGACCATGGAGTTCCTCTCGCCTTTCCTGTTGAGAGTGCCTCCTCTTGAGATGCGACGGGAACGCCGGGAATTCTTTCCCGTTGAAAGCAGGGAAAGGATCCCTCATCTCGAGCTCCGAGGGGGAAACGGGGCTCCTCTGGATGTGGGCGGGACCATCGTGCTTCCTCTCGAGTGGAGACGGGAATGGCGGTGAACTTCTTGAGTTGCAGCAAGGGTGTGAAAGACCCTTTCGAAGTTCCAGAGGTTAGGTGTCATTAGTCTCCAGACGCCTCATCGGAAATAGGCCTCATCTCGCCTGGAAGGGAGAACTTCCTGGATTTTCTCGAGTTGCGACAGGTGTTCTCGAGTTACGACGGGGACCTCAGGGACCCGCCCTGGTGGCCTCAGGAGAGGCCAGTCCCCATGCGAGTTGCTAGGGGGCCTCTCGGGATTCCTCTCCCGTCGATACCGGGGCCAAAAACCTTGTGTGGAGTCAGGGCCGGGACCGAGGATTCCTCTCAGGGGTGACATGGATCTTTGGGTACTTCTGGAGTCTCCCCAGGGGAGTCAGGCCTCCTCTCGAGTGGGGCCATGCGCGTGCGCTTTCCTACCAGGCTGTAGCAGCAATGTCATGCTTCCCGTCGCGTGGATCAAAGGATCTGTGGTTTTCCCTCGAGGCTTTCCCTCGAGGCTTTCCCACAGGGCTGTCCCACGTGCCACCGTGGTGTGAGTCGATCCTCGGCGTGAAAGATGAGCCAGTGCAGGGCAAAGAGTTTCCTCTGGAATGGACTGAGACATCTGGGGGACTCTTGGAATGGTGGTACGACCATGGAGTTCCTCTCGCCTTTCCTGTTGAGAGTGCCTCCTGTTGAGATGCGACGGGAACGCCGGGAATTCTTTCCCGTTGAAAGCAGGGAAAGGATCCCTCATCTCGAGCTCCGAGGGGGAAACGGGGCTCCTCTGGATGTGGGCGGGACCATCGTACTTCCTCTCGAGTGGAGACGGGTATGGCGGTGAACTTCTTGAGTTGCAACAAGGGTGTGAAAGACCCTTTCGAAGTTCCAGAGGTTAGGTGTCATTAGTCTCCAGACGCCTCATCGGAAATAGGCCTCATCTCGCCTGGAAGGGAGAACTTCCTGGATTTTCTTGAGTTGCGGCAGGTGTTCTCAAGTTACGACGGGGACCTCAGGGACCCGCCCGGGTGGCCTCAAGAGAGGCCAGTCCCCATGCGAGTTGCTAGGGGGCCTCTCGGGATTCCTCTCCCGTCGATACCGGGGCCAAAAACCTTGTGTGGAGTCAGGGCCGGGACCGAGGATTCCTCTCAGGGGTGACAAGGATCTTTGGGTACTTCTGGAGTCTCCCCAGGGGAGTCAGGCCTCGTCTCGAGTGGGGGCATGCACGTGCGCTTTCCTTCCAGGCTGTAGCAGCAATGTCACGCTTCCCGTCGCGTGGATCAAAGGATCTGTGGTTTTCCCTCGAGGCTTTCCCTCGAGGCTTTCCCACAGGGCTGTCCCACGTGCCACCGTGGTGTGAGTCGATCCTCGGCGTGAAAGATGAGCCAGTGCAGGGCAAAGAGGTTCCTCTGGAATGGACTGAGTCATCTGGGGGACTGTTGGAATGGTGGTACGACCATGGAGTTCCTCTCGCCTTTCCTGTTGAGAGTGCCTCCTCTTGAGATGCGACGGGAACGCCGGGAATTCTTTCCCGTTTAAAGCAGGGAAAGGATCCCTCATCTCGAGCTACGAGGGGGAAACGGGGCTCCTCTGGATGTGGGCGGGACCATCGTGCTTCCTCTCGAGTGGAGACGGGTATGGCGTTGAACTTCTTGAGTTGCAGCAAGGGTGTGAAAGACCCTTTCGAAGTTCCAGAGGTTAGGTGTCATTAGTCTCCAGACGCCTCATCGGAAATAGGCCTCATCTCGCCTGCAAGGGAGAACTTCCTGGATTTTCTCGAGTTGCGGCAGGTGTTCTCGAGTTACGACGGGGACCCTAGGGACCCGCCCTGGTTGCCTCAGGAGAGGCCAGTCCCCATGCGAGTTGCTAGGGGGCCTCTCGGGATTCCTATCCCGTCGACACCGGGGCCAAAAACCTTGTGTGAAGTCAGGGCCGGAACCGGGGATTCCTCTCAGGGGCTGACATGGATCTTTGGGTACTTCTGGAGTCTCCCCACTGGAGCCAGGCCTCGTTTCGAGTGGGGGCATGCACGAGCGATTTTCTTCCAGGCTGTAGCAGCAATGTCACGCTTACCTTCGCGTGGATCAAAGGATCTGTGGTTTTCCCTCGAGGCTTTCCCTCGAGGCTTTCCCACAGGGCTGTCCCACGTGCCACCGTGGTGTGAGTCGATCCTCGGCGTGAAAGATGAGCCAGTGCAGGGCAAAGAGGTTCCTCTGGAATGGACTGAGACATCTGGGGGACTCTTGGAATGGTGGTACGACCATGGAGTTCCTCTCGCCTTTCCTGTTGAGAGTGCCTCCTCTTGAGATGCGACGGGAACGCCGGGAATTCTTTCCCGTTGAAAGCAGGGAAAGGATCCCTCATCTCGAGCTACGAGGGGGAAACGGGGCTCCTCTGGATGTGGGCGGGACCATCGTGCTTCCTCTCGAGTGGAGACGGGTATGGCGGTGAACTTCTTGAGTTGCAGCAAGGGTGTGAATGACCCTTTCGAAGTTCCAGAGGTTAGGTGTCATTAGTCTCCAGACGCCTCATTGGAAGTAGGCCTCATCTCGCCTGGAAGGGAGAACTTCCTGGATTTTCTCGAGTTGCGGCAGGTGTTCTCGAGTTACGACGGGGACCTCAGGGACCCGCCCTGGTGGCCTCAGGAAAGGCCAGTCCCCATGCGAGTTGCTAGGGGGCCTCTCAGGATTCCTCTCCCGTCGATACCGGGGCCAAAAAACTTCTGTGAAGTCAGGGCCAGAACCGGGGATTCCTCTCAGGGGCAGACATGGATCTTTGGGTACTTCTGGAGTCTCCCCAGGGGAGTCAGGCCTCGTCTCGAGTGGGGGCATGCACGTGCGCTTTCCTTCCAGGCTGTAGCAGCAATGTCACGCTTCTCGTCGCGTGGATCAAAGGATCTGTGGTTTTCCCTCGAGGCTTTCCCTCGAGGCTTTCCCACAGGGCTGTCCCACGTGCCACCGTGGTGTGAGTCGATCCTCGGCGTGAAAGATGAGCCAGTGCAGGGCAAAGAGGTTCCTCTGGAATGGACTGAGACATCTGGGGGATTCTTGGAATGGTGGTACGACCATAGAGTTCCTCTCGCCTTTCCTGTTGAGAGTGCCTCCTCTTGAGATGCGACGGGAATGCCGGGAATTCTTTCCCATTGAAAGCAGGGAAAGGATCCCTCATCTCGAGCTACGAGGGGGAAACGGGGCTCCTCTGGATGTGGGCGGGACCATCGTGCTTCCTCTCGAGTGGAGACGGGTATGGCGGTGAACTTCTTAAGTTGCAGCAAGGGTGTGAAAGACCCTTTCGAAGTTCCAGAGGTTAGGTGTCATTAGTCTCCAGACGCCTCATCGGAAATAGGCCTCATCTCGCCTGGAAGGGAGAACTTCCTGGATTTTCTCGAGTTGCGGCAGGTGTTCTCGAGTTACGACGGGGACCTCAGGGACCCGCCATGGTGGCCTCAGGAAAGGCCAGTCCCCATGCGAGTTGCTAGGGGGCCTCTCAGGATTCCTCTCCCGTCGATACCGGGGCCAAAAACCTTGTGTGGAGTCAGGGTCGGAACCGAGGTTTCCTCTCAGGGGTGACATGGAACTTTGGGTATTTCTGGAGTCTCCCCAGGGGAGTCAGGCCTCGTCTCGAGTGGGGGCATGCACGTGCGCTTTCCTTCCAGGCTGTAGCAGCAATGTCACGCTTCCCGTCGCGTGGATCAAAGGATCTGTGGTTTTCCCTCGAGGCTTTCCCTCGAGGCTTTGCCACAGGGCTGTCCCACGTGCCACCGTGGTGTGAGTCGATCCTCGGCGTGAAAGATGAGCCAGTGCAGGGCAAAGAGGTTCCTCTGGAATGGACTGAGACATCTGGGGGACTCTTGGAATGGCGGTACGACCATGGTGTTCCTCTCGCCTTTCCTGTTGAGAGTGCCTCCTCTTGAGATGCGACGGGAACGCCGGGAATTCTTTCCCGTTGAAAGCAGGGAAAGGATCCCTCATCTCGAGCTACGAGGGGGAAACGGGGCTCCTCTGGATGTGGGCGGGACCATCGTGCTTCCTCTCGAGTGGAGACGGGTATGGCGGTGAACTTCTTGAGTAGCAGCAAGGGTGTGAAAGACCCTTTCGAAGTTCCAGAGGTTAGGTGTCATTAGTCTCCAGACGCCTCATCGGAAATAGGCCTTATCTCGCCTGGAAGGGAGAAGTTCCTGGATTTTCTCGAGTTGCGGCAGGTGTTCTCGAGTTACGACGGGGACCTCAGGGACCCGCCCTGGTGGCCTCAGGAGAGGCCAGTCCCCATGCGAGTTGCTAGGGGGCCTCTCGGGATTCCTCTCCCGTCGATACCGGGGCCAAAAACCTTGTGTGGAGTCAGGGCCGGAACCGAGGATTCCTCTCAGGAGCTGACATGGATCTTTGGGTACTTCTGGAGTCTCCCCAGGGGAGTCAGGCCTCGTCTCGATTGGGGCCACGCACGTGCGCTTTCTTTCCAGGCTGTAGCAGCAATGTCACGCTTCCCGTCGCGTGGATCAAAGGATCTGTGGTTTTCCCTCGAGGCTTTCCCTCGAGGCTTTCCCACAGGGCTGTCCCACGTGCCACCGTGGTGTGAGTCGATCCTCGGCGTGAAAGATTAGCCAGTGCAGGGCAAAGAGGTTCCTCTGGAATGGACTGAGACATCTGGGGGACTCTTGGAATGGTGGTACGACCATGGAGTTCCTCTCGCCTTTCCTGTTGAGAGTGCCTCCTCTTGAGATGCGACGGGAACCCCGGGAATTCTTTCCCGTTGAAAGCAGGGAAAGGATCCCTCATCTCGAGCTTCGAGGGGGAAACGGGGCTCCTCTGGATGTGGGCGGGACCATCGTGCTTCCTCTCGAGTGGAGACGGGTATGGAGGTGAACTTCTTGAGTAGCAGCAAGGGTGTGAAAGACCCTCTCGAAATTCCAGAGGTTAGGTGTCATTAGTCTCCAGACGCCTCATCGGAAATAGGCCTCATCTCGCCTGGAAGGGAGAACTTCATGGATTTTCTCGAGTTGCGGCAGGTGTTCTCGAGTTACGACGGGGACCTCAGGGACCCGCCCTGGTGGCCCCAGGAGAGGCCAGTCCCCATGCGAGTTGCTACGGGGCCTCTCGGGATTCCTCTCCCGTCGATACCGGGGCCAAAAACCTTGTGTGGAGTCAGGGCCGGAACCGGGGATTCCTCTCAGGGGCTGACATGGATCTTTGGGTACTTCTGGAGTCTCCCCAGGGGAGTCAGGCCTCGTTTCGAGTGGGGGCATGCACGTGCGCTTTCCTTCCAGGCTGTAGCAGCAATGTCACACTTCCCGTCGCGTGGATCAAAGGATCTGTGGTTTTCCCTCGAGGCTTTCCCTCGAGGCTTTCCCACAGGGTTGTCCCACGTGCCGCCGTTGTGTGAGTCGATCCTCGACGTGAACGATGAGCCAGTGCAGGGCAAAGAGGTTCCTCTGGAATGGACTGAGACATCTGGGGGACTCTTGGAATGGTGGTACGACCATGGAGTTCTTCTCACCTTTCCTGTTGAGAGTGCCTCCTCTTGAGATGCGACGGAAATGCCGGGAATTCTTTCCCGTTAAAAGCAGGGAAAGGATCCCTCATCTCGAGCTACGAGGGGAAACGGGGCTCCTCTGGATGTGGGCGGGACCATCGTGCTTCCTCTCGAGTGGAGACGGGTATGGCGGTGAACTTCTTGTGTTGCAGCAAGGGTGTGAAAGACCCTTTCGAAGTTCCAGAGGTTAGGTGTCATTAGTCTCCAGACGCCTCATTGGAAATAGGCCTCATCTCGCCTGGAAGGGAGAACATCCTGGATTTTCTCGAGTTGCGGCAGGTGTTTTCGAGTTACGACGGGGACCTCAGGGAACCGCCCTGGTGGCCTCAGGAAAAGCCAGTCCCCATGCGAGTTGCTAGGGGGCCTCTCAGAATTCCTCTCCTGTAGATACCGGGGCCAAAAACCTTGTTTGGAGTCAGGGCCGGAACCGAGGATTCGTCTCAGGGGCTGACATGTATCTTTGGGTACTTCGGGAGTCTCCCCACTGGAGTCAGGCCTCGTTTCGAGTGGGGGCATGCACGTGCGCTTTCCCTCCAGGCTGAAGCAGCAATGTCACGCTTCCCGTCGCGTGGATCAAAGGATCTGTGGTTTTCCCTCGAGGCTTACCCTTCAGGCTTTCCCACAGGGCTGTCCCACGTGCCACCGTGGTGTGAGTCGATCCTCGGCGTGAAAGATGAGCCAGTGCAGGGCAAAGAGGTTCCTCTGGAATGGACTGAGACATCTGGGGGACTCTTGGAATGGTGGTACGACCATGGAGTTCCTCTCGCCTTTCCTGTTGAGAGTGCCTCCTCTTGAGATGCGACGGGAATGCCGGGAATTCTTTCCCGTTGAAAGCAGGGAAAGGATCCCTCATCTCGAGCTACGAATGTGAAACGGGGCTCCTCTGGATGTGGGCGGGACCATCGTGCTTCCTCTCGAGTGGAGACGGGTATGGCGGTGAACTTCTTGAGTTGCAGCAAGGGTGTGAAAGACCCTTTCGAAGTTCCAGAGGTTAGGTGTCATTAGTCTCCAGACGCCTCATCGGAAATAGGCCTCATCTCGCCTGGAAGGGAGAACTTCCTGGATTTTCTCGAGTTGCGGCAGGTGTTCTCGAGTTACGACGGGGACCTCAGGGACCCGCCATGGTGGCCTCAGGAAAGACCAGTCCCCATGCGAGTTGCTAGGGGGCCTCTCAGGATTCCTCTCCCGTCGATACCGGGGCCAAAAACCTTGTGTGGAGTCAGGGTCGGAACCGAGGTTTCCTCTCAGAGGTGACATGGAACTTTGGGTATTTCTGGAGTCTCCCCAGGGGAGTCAGGCCTCGTCTCGAGTGGGGGCATGCATGTGCGCTTTCCTTCCAGGCTGTAGCAGCAATGTCACGCTTCCCGTCGCGTGGATAAAAGGATCTGTGGTTTTCCCTCGAGGCTTTCCCTCGAGGCTTTCCCACAGGGCTGTCCCACTTGCCACCGTGGTGTGAGTCGATCCTCGGCGTGAAAGATGAGCCAGTGCAGGGCAAAGAGGTTCCTCTGGAATGGACTGAGACATCTGGGGGACTCTTGGAATGGTGGTACGACCATGGAGTTCCTCTCGCCTTTCCTGTTGAGAGTGCCTCCTCTTGAGATGCGACGGGAACGCCGGGAATTCTTTCCCGTTGAAAGCAGGGAAAGGATCCCTCATCTCGAGCTACGAGGGGGAAACGGGGCTCCTCTGGATGTGGGCGGGACCATCGTGCTTCCTCTCGAGTGGAGACGGGTATGGCGGTGAACTTCTTGAGTAGCAGCAAGGGTGTGAAAGACCCTTTCGAAGTTCCAGAGGTTAGGTGTCATTAGTCTCCAGACGCCTCATAGGAAATAGGCCTCATCTCGCCTGGAAGGGAGAACTTCCTGGATTTTCTCGAGTTGCGGCAGGTGTTCTCGAGTTACGACGGGGACCTCAGGGACCCGCCATGGTGGCCTCAGGAAAGGCCAGTCCCCATGCGAGTTGCTAGGGGGCCTCTCAGGATTCCTCTCCCGTCGATACCGGGGCCAAAAACCTTGTGTGGAGTCAGGGCCGGAACCGAGGTTTTCTCTCAGGGGTGACATGGAACTTTGGGTATTTCTGGAGTCTCCCCAGGGGAGTCAGGCCTCGTCTCGAGTGGGGGCATGCACGTGCGCTTTCCTTCCAGGCTGTAGCAGCAATGTCACGCTTCCCGTCGCGTGGATCAAAGGATCTGTGGTTTTCCCTCGAGGCTTTCCCACAGGGCTGTCCCACGTGCCACCGTGGTGTGAGTCGATCCTCGGCGTGAAAGATGAGCCAGTGCAGGGCAAAGAGGTTCCTCTGGAATGGACTGAGACATCTGGGGGACTCTTGGAATGGTGGTACGACCATGGAGATCCTCTCGCCTTTCCTGTTGAGAGTGCCTCCTCTTGAGATGCGACGGGAACGCCGGGAATTCTTTCCCGTTGAAAGCAGGGAAAGGATCCCTCATCTCGAGCTACGAGGGGGAAACGGGGCTCCTCTGGATGTGGGCGGGACCATCGTGCTTCCTCTCGAGTGGAGACGGGTATGGCGGTGAACTTCTTGAGTAGCAGCAAGGGTGTGAAAGACCCTTTCGAAGTTCCAGAGGTTAGGTGTCATTAGTCTCCAGACGCCTCATTGGAAATAGGCCTCATCTGACCTGGAAGGGAGAACTTCCTGGATTTTCTCGAGTTGCGGCAGGTGTTCTCGAGTTACGACGGGGACCTCAGGGACCCGCCCTGGTGGCCTCAGGAGAGGCCAGTCCACATGCGAGTTGCTAGGGGGCCTCTCGGGATTCCTCTCCCGTCGATACCGGGGCCAAGAACCTTGTGTGGAGTCAGGGCCCGAACCGAGGATTCCTCTCAGGGGCTGACATGGATCTTTGGGTACTTCTGGAGTCTCCCTACTGGAGTCAGGCCTCGTTTCGAGTGGGGGCATGCACGAGCGCTTTTCTTCCAGGCTGTAGCAGCAATGTCACGCTTCCCGTTGCGTGGATCAAAGGATCTGTGGTTTTCCCTCGAGGCTTTCCCTCGAGGCTTTGCCACAGGGCTGTCCCACGTGCCACCGTGGTGTGAGTCGATCCTCGGCGTGAATGATGAGCCAGTGCAGGGCAAAGAGGTTCCTCTGGAATGGACTGAGACATCTGGGGGACTCTTGGAATGGTGGTACGACCATGGAGTTCCTCTCGCCTTTCCTGTTGAGAGTGCCTCCTCTTGAGATGCGACGGGAACGCCGGGAATTCTTTCCCGTTGAAAGCAGGGAAAGGATCCCTCATCTCGAGCTACGAGGGGGAAACGGGGCTCCTCTGGATGTGGGCGGGACCATCGTGCTTCCTCTCGAGTGGAGACGGGTATGGCGGTGAACTTCTTGAGTAGCAGCAAGGGTGTGAAAGACCCTTTCGAAGTTCCAGAGGTTAGGTGTCATTAGTCTCCAGACGCCTCATCGGAAATAGGCCTCATCTCGGCTGGAAGGGAGAACTTCCTGGATTTTCTCGAGTTGCGGCAGGTGTTCTCGAGTTACGACGGGGACCTCAGGGACCCGCCATGGTGGCCTCAGGAAAGGCCAGTCCCCATGCGAGTTGCTAGGGGGCCTCTCAGGATTCCTCTCCCGTCGATACCGGGGCCAACAACCTTGTGTGGAGTCAGGGCCGGAAACGAGGTTTCCTCTCAGGGGTGACATGGATCTTTGGGTACTTCTGGAGTCTCCCTAGGGGAGTCAAGCCTCGTCTCGAGTGGGGGCATTCACGTGCGCTTTCCTTCCAGGCTGTAGGAGAAATGTCACGCTTCCCGTCGCGTGGATCAAAGGATCTGTGGTTTTCCCTCGAGGCTTTCCCTCGAGGCTTTCCCACAGGGCTTTCCCACGTTCCACCGTGGTGTGAGTCGATCCTCGGCGTGAAAGATGAGCCAGTGCAGGGCAAAGAGGTTCCTCTGCAATGGACTGAGACATCTGGGGGACTCTTGGAATGGTGGTACGACCATGGAGATCCTCTCGCCTTTCCTGTTGAGAGTGCCTCCTCTTGAGATGCGACGGGAACGCCGGGAATTCTTTCCCGTTGAAAGCAGGGAAAGGATCCCTCATCTCGAGCTACGAGGGGGAAACGGGGCTCCTCTGGATGTGGGCGGGACCATCGTGCTTCCTCTCGAGTGGAGACGGGTATGGCGGTGAACTTCTTGAGTAGCAGCAAGGGTGTGAAAGACCCTTTCGAAGTTCCAGAGGTTAGGTGTCATTAGTCTCCAGACGCCTCATTGGAAATAGGCCTCATCTGGCCTGGAAGGGAGAACTTCCTGGATTTTCTCGAGTTGCGGGAGGTGTTCTCGAGTTACGACGGGGACCTCAGGGACCCGCCATGGTGGCCTCAGGAGAGGCCAGTCCCCATGCGAGTTGCTAGGGGGCCTCTCGGGATTCCTCTCCCGTCGATACCGGGGCCAAAAACCTTGTGTGGAGTCAGGGCCGGAACCGAGGTTTCCTCTCAGGGGTGACATGGATCTTTGGGTACTTCTGGAGTCTCCCTAGGGGAGTCAGGACTCGTCTCGAGTGGGGGCATGCACGTGCGCTTTCCTTCCAGGCTGTAGCAGCAATGTCACGCTTCCCGTCGCGTGGATCAAAGGATCTGTGGTTTTCCCTCGAGGCTTTCCCACAGGGCTGTCACACGTGCCACCGTGGTGTGAGTCGTCCTCGGCGTGAAAGATGAGCCAGTGCAGGGCAAAGAGGTTCCTCTGGAATGGACTGAGACATCTGGGGGACTCTTGGAATGGTGGTACGACCATGGAGTTCCTCTCGCCTTTCCTGTTGAGAGTGCCTCCTCTTGAGATGCGACGGGAACGCCGGGAATTCTTTCCCGTTGAAAGCAGGGAAAGGATCCCTCATCTCGAGCTACGAGGGGGAAACGGGGCTCCTCTGGATGTGGGCGGGACCATCGTGCTTCCTCTCGAGTGGAGACGGGTATGGCGGTGAACTTCTTGTGTTGCAGCAAGGGTGTGAAAGACCCTTTCGAAGTTCCAGAGGTTAGGTGTCATTAGTCTACAGACGCCTCATTGGAAATAGGCCTCATCTCGCCTGGAAGGGAGAACATCCTGGATTTTCTCGAGTTGCGGCAGGTGTTCTCGAGTTACGACGGGGACCTCAGGGAACCGCCCTGGTGGCCTCAGGAAAAGCCAGTCCCCATGCGAGTTGCTAGGGGGCCTCTCAGGATTCCTCTCCTGTCGATACCGGGGCCAAAAACCTTGTTTGGAGTCAGGGCCGGAACCGAGGATTCCTCTCAGGGGCTGACATGGATCTTTGGGTACTTCTGGAGTCTCCCCAGGGGAGTCAGGCCTCGTTTCAAGTGGGGGCATGCACGAGCGCTTTTCTTCCAGGCTGTAGCAGCAATGTCACACTTACCTTCGCGTGGATCAAAGAATCTGTGGTTTTCCCTCGAGGCTTTCCCTCGAGGCTTTCCCACAGGGCTGTCCCACTTGCCACCGTGGTGTGAGTCGATCCTCGGCGTGAAAGATGAGCCAGTGCAGGGCAAAGAGGTTCCTCTGGAATGGACTGAGACATCTGGGGGACTCTTGGAATGGTGGTACGACCATGGAGTTCCTCTCGCCTTTCCTGTTGAGAGTGCCTCCTCTTGAGACGCGACGGGAACGCCGGGAATTCTTTCCCGTTGAAAGCAGGGAAAGGATCCCTCATCTCGATCTACGAGGGGGAAACGGGGCTCCTCTGGATGTGGGCGGGACCATCGTGCTTCCTCTCGAGTGGAGACGGGTATGGCGGTGATCTTCTTGAGTAGCAGCAAGGGTGTGAAAGACCCTTTCGAAGTTCCAGAGGTTAGGTGTCATTAGTCTCCAGACGCCTCATCGGAAATAGGCCTCATCTCGGCTGGAAGGGAGAACTTCCTGGATTTTCTCGAGTTGCGGCAGGTGTTCTCGAGTTACGACGGGGACCTCAGGGACCCGCCATGGTGGCCTCAGGAAAGGCCATTCCCCATGCGAGTTGCTAGGGGGCCTCTCAGGATTCCTCTCCCGTCGATACCGGGGCCAAAAACCTTGTGTGGAGTAAGGGCCGGAACCGAGGTTTTCTCTCAGGGGTGACATGGAACTTTGGGTATTTCTGGAGTCTCCCCAGGGGAGTCAGGCCTCGTCTCGAATGGGGGCATGCACGTGCGCTTTCCTTCCAGGCTGTAGCAGCAATGTCACGCTTCCCGTCACGTGGATCAAAGGATCTGTGGTTTTCCCTCGAGGCTTTCCCACAGGGCTGTCCCACGTGCCACCGTGGTGTGAGTCGATCCTCGGCGTGAAAGATGAGCCAGTGCAGGGCAAAGAGGTTCCTCTGGAATGGACTGAGACATCTGGGGGACTCTTGGAATGGTGGTACGACCATGGAGATCCTCTCGCCTTTCCTGTTGAGAGTGCCTCCTCTTGAGATGCGACGGGAACGCCGGGAATTCTTTCCCGTTGAAAGCAGGGAAAGGATCCCTCATCTCGAGCTACGTGGGGGAAACGGGGCTCCTCTGGATGTGGGCGGGACCATCGTGCTTCCTCTCGAGTGGAGACGGGTATGGCGGTGAACTTCTTGAGTAGCAGCAAGGGTGTGAAAGACCCTTTCGAAGTTCCAGAGGTTAGGTGTCATTAGTCTCCAGACGCCTCATCGGAAATAGGCCTCATCTCGGCTGGAAGGGAGAACTTCCTGGATTTTCTCGAGTTGCGGCAGGTGTTCTGGAGTTACGACGGGGACCTCAGGGACCCGCCATGGTGGCCTCAGGAAAGGCCAGTCCCCATGCGAGTTGTTAGGGGGCCTCTCAGAATTCCTCTCCCGTCGATACCGGGGCCAAAAACCTTGTGTGGAGTCAGGGCCGGAAACGAGGTTTCCTCTCAGGGGTGACATGGATCTTTGGGTACTTCTGGAGTCTCCCTAGGGGAGTCAGGACTCGTCTCGAGTGGGGGCATGCACGTGCGCTTTACTTCCAGGCTGTAGCAGCAATGTCACGCTTCCCGTCGCGTGGATCAAAGGATCTGTGGTTTTCCCTCGAGGCTTTCCGTCGAGGCTTTCCCACAGGGCTGTCCCACGTGCCACCGTGGTGTGAGTCGATCCTCGGCGTGAAAGATGAGCCAGTGCAGGGCAAAGAGCTTCCTCTCGAATGGACTGAGACATCTGGGGGACTCTTGGAATGGTGGTACGACCATGGATTTCCTCTCGCCTTTACTGTTGAGAGTGCCTCCTCTTGAGATGCGACGGGAACGCCGGGAATTCTTTCCCGTTGAAAGCAGGGAAAGGATCCCTCATCTCGAGCTACGAGGGGGAAACGGGGCTCCTCTGGATGTGGGCGGGACCATCGTGCTTCCTCTCGAGTGGAGACGGGTATGGCGGTGAACTTCTTGAGTAGCAGCAAGGGTGTGAAAGACCCTTTCAAAGTTCCAGAGGTTAGGTTTCATTAGTCTCCAGACGCCTCATCGGAAATAGGCCTCATCTCGCCTGGAAGGGAGAACTTCCTGGATTTTCTCGAGTTGCGGCAGGTGTTCTCGAGTTACGACGGGGACCTCAGGGACCCGCCCTGGTGGCCTCAGGAGAGGCCAGTCCCCATGCGAGTTGCTAGGGGGCCTCTCGGGATTCCTCTCCCGTCGATACCGGGGCCAAAAACCTTGTGTGGAGTCAGGGCCGGAACCGAGGATTCCTCTCAGGTGCTGACATGGATCTTTGGGTACTTCTGGAGTCTCCCCAGGGGAGTCAGGCCTCGTCTCGAGTGGGGGCATGCACGTGCGATTTCCTTCCAGGCTGTAGCAGGAATGTCACGCTTCCCGTCTCGTGGATCAAAGGATCTGTGGTTTTTCCTCGAGGCTTTCCCTCTAGGATTTCCCACAGGGCTGTCCCACGTGCCACCGTGGTGTGAGTCGATCCTCGGCGTGAAAGATGAGCCAGTGCAGGGCAAAGAGGTTCCTCTGGAATGGACTGAGACATCTGGGGGACTCTTGGAATGGTGGTATGACCATGGAGTTCCTCTCGCCTTTCCTGTTGAGAGTGCCTCCTCTTGAGATGCGACGGGAACGCCGGGAATTCTTTCCCGTTGAAAGCAGGGAAAGGATCCCTCATCTCGAGCTACGAGGGGGAAACGGGGCTCCTCTGGATGTGGGCGGGACCATCGTGCTTCCTCTCGAGTGGAGACGGGTATGGCGGTGAACTTCTTGAGTTGCAGCAAGGGTGTGAAAGACCCTTTCGAAGTTCCAGAGGTTAGGTGTCATTAGTCTCCAGACGCCTCATCGGAAATAGGCCTCATCTCGCCTGGAAGGGAGAACTTCCTGGATTTTCTCGAGTTGCGGCAGGTGTTCTCGAGTTACGACGGGGACCTCAGGGACCCGCCCTGGTGGCCTCAGGAAAGGCCAGTCCCCATGCGAGTTGCTAGGGGGCCTCTCGGGATTCCTCTCCCGTCGATACCGGGGCCAAAAACCTTGTGTGGAGTCAGGGCCGGAACCGAGGATTCCTCTCAGGGGCTGACATGGATCTTTGGGTACTTCTGGAGTCTCCGCAGGGGAGTCAGGCCTCGTCTCGAGTGGGGGCATGCACGTGCGTTTTCTTTCCATGCTGTAGCAGCAATGTCACGCTTCCCGTCGCGTGGATCAAAGGATCTGTGGTTTTCCCTCGAGGCTTTCCCACAGGGCTGTCCCACGTGCCACCGTGGTGTGAGTCGATCCTCGGCGTGAAAGATGAGCCAGTGCAGGGCAAAGAGGTTCCTCTGGAATGGACTGAGACATCTGGGGGACTCTTGGAATGGTGGTACGACCATGGAGTTCCTCTCGCCTTTCCTGTTGAGAGTGCCTCCTCTTGAGATGCGACGGGAACTCCGGGAATTCTTTCCCGTTGAAAGCAGGCAAAGGATCCCTCATCTCGAGCTACGAGGGGGAAACGGGGCTCCTCTGGATGTGGGCGGGACCATCGTGCTTCCTCTCGAGTGGAGACGGGTATGGCGGTGAACTTCTTGAGTTGCAGCAAGGGTGTGAAAGACCCTTTCGAAGTTCCAGAGGTTAGGTGTCATTAGTCTCCAGACGCCTCATCGGAAATAGGCCTCATCTCGACTGGAAGGGAGAACTTCCTGGATTTTCTCGAGTTGCGGCAGGTGTTCTCGAGTTACGACGGGGACCTCAGGGACCCGCCCTGGTGGCCTCAGGAGTGGCCAGTCACCATGCGAGTTGCTAGGGGGCCTCTCGGAATTCCTCTCCCGTCGATACCGGGGCCAAAAACCTTGTGTGGAGTCAGGGCCAGAACCGAGGATTCCTCTCAGGGGCTGATATGGATCTTTGGGTACTTCTGGAGTCTCGCCAGGGGAGACAGGCCTCGTCTCGTGAGGGGGCATGCACGTGCACTTTCCTTCCAGGCTGTAGCAGCAATGTCACGCTTCCCGTCGCGTGGATCATAGGATCTGTGGTTTTCCCTCGAGGCTTTCCCTCGAGGCTTTCCCACAGGGCTGTCCCACGTGCCACCGTGGTGTGAGTCGATCCTCGGCGTGAAAGATGAGCCAGTGCAGGGCAAAGAGCTTCCTCTGGAATGTACTGAGACATCTGGGGGACTCTTGGAATGGTGGTACCACCATGGAGTTCCTCTCGCCTTTCCTGTTGAGAGTGCCTCCTCTTGAGATGCGATGGGAACGCCGGGAATTCTTTCCCGTTGAAAGCAGGCAAAGAATCCCTCATCTCGAGCTACGAGGGGGAAACGGGGCTCCTCTGGATGTGGGCGGGAACATCCTGCTTCCTCTCGAGTGGAGACGGGTATGGAAGTGAACTTCTTGAGTTGCAGCAAGGGTGTGAAAGACCCTTTCGAAATTCCAGAGGTTAGGTGTCATTAGTCTCCAGACGCCTCATCGGAAATAGGATTCTTCTCGCCTGGAAGGGAGAACTTCCTGGATTATCTCGAGATGCGGCAGGTGTTCTCGAGTTACGACGGGGACCTCAGGGACCCGCCCTGGTGGCCTCAGGAGAGGCCAGTCCACATGCGAGTTGCTAGGGGGCCTCTCGGAATTCCTCTCCCGTCGATACCGGGGCCAAAAACCTTGTGTGGAGTCAGGGCCGGAAACAAGGATTCCTCTCAGGGGCTGACATGGATCTTTGGGTACTTCTGGAGTCTCCGCAGGGGAGTCAGGCCTCGTCTCGAGTGGGGGCATGCACGTGCGCTATCCTTCCAAGCTGTAGCAGCAATGTCACGCTTCTCGACCCATGGATCAAAGGATCTGTGGTTTTCCCTCCAGGCTTTCCCACAGGGCTGTCCCACGTGC
This sequence comes from Capricornis sumatraensis, assembly GCF_032405125.1. NCBI lineage: Eukaryota > Metazoa > Chordata > Mammalia > Artiodactyla > Bovidae > Capricornis > Capricornis sumatraensis. Next base: position 8,732,444 of record NW_027184612.1, read on the forward strand.
CACCGTGGTGTGAGTCGATCTTTGGCGTGAAAGATGAGCCAGTGCAGGGCAAAGAGGTTTCTCTGGAATGGACTGATACATCTGGGGGACTCTTGGAATGGTGGTACGATCATGGAGTTCCTCTCGCCTTTCCTGTTGAGAGTGCCTCCTTTTGACATGCGACGGGAACGCCTGGAATTCTTTCCCGTTGAAAGCAGGGAAAGGATCCCTCATCTCGAGCTACGAGGGGGAAACGGGGCTCCTCTGGATGTGGGCGGGACCATCGTGCTTCCTCTCGAGTGGAGACGGGTATGGCGGTGAACTTCTTGAGTTGCAGCAAGGGTGTGAAAGACCCTTTCGAAGTTCCAGAGGTTAGGTGTCATTAGTCTCCAGACGCCTCATCGGAAATAGGCCTCATCTCGCCTGGAAGGGAGAACTTCCTGGATTTTCTCGAGTTGCAGCAGGTGTTCTCGAGTTACGACGTGGACCTCAGGGACCCTCCCTGGTGGCCTCAGGAAAGGCCAGTCCCCATGCGAGTTGCTAGGGGGCCTCTCGGGATTCCTCTCCCGTCGATACCGGTGCCAAATACCTTGTGTGGAGTCAGGGCCGGAACCGAGGATTCCTCTCAGGGGCTGACATGGATCTTTGGGTACTTCTGGAGTCTCCCCAGGGGAGTCAGGCCTCGTCTCGAGTGGGGGCATGCACGTGTGCTTTCCTTCCAGGCTGTAGCAGCAATGTCACACTTCCCGTCGCGTGGATCAAAGGATCTGTGATTTTCCCTCGAGGCTTTCCCTCGAGGCTTTCCCACAGGGCTGTCCCACGTGCCTCCGTGGTGTGAGTCGATCCTCTGCGTGAAAGATGAGCCAGTGCAGGGCAAAGAGCTTCCTCTGGAATGGACTGAGACATCTGGGGGACTCTTGGAATGGTGGTACGACCATGGAGTTCCTCTCGCCTTTCCTGTTGAGAGTGCCTCCTCTTGAGATGCGACGGGAACGCCGGGAATTCTTTCCCGTTGAAAGCAGGCAAAGGATCCCTCATCTCGAGCTACGAGGGGGAAACGGGGCTCCTCTGGATGTGGGCGGGACCATCCTGCTTCCTCTCTAGTGGAGACGGGTATGGAAGTGAACTTCTTGAGTTGCAGCAAGGGTGTGAAAGACCCTTTCGAAGTTCCAGAGGTTAGGTGTCATTAGTCTCCAGACGCCTCATCGGAAATAGGCCTCATCTCGCCTGGAAGGGAGAACTTCCTGGATTTTCTCGAGATGCGGCAGGTGTTCTCGAGTTACGACGGGGACCTCAGGGACCCGCCCTGGTGGCCTCAGGAGAGGCCAGTCCACATGCGAGTTGCTAGGGGGCCTCGCGGGATTCCTCTCCCGTCAATACCGGGGCCAAAAACCTTGTGTGGAGTCAGGGCCGGAAACGAGGATTCCTCTCAGGGGCTGACATGGATCTTTGGGTACTTCTGGAGTCTCCGCAGGGGAGTCAGGCCTCGTCTCGAGTGGGGGCATGCACGTGCGTTTTCTTTCCAGGCTGTAGCAGCAATGTCACGCTTCCCTTCGCGTGGATCAAAGGATCTGTGGTTTTCCCTCGAGGCTTTCCCACAGGGCTGTCCCACGTGCCACCGTGGTGTGAGTCGATCCTCGGCGTGAAAGATGAGCCAGTGCAGGGCAAAGAGGTTCCTCTGGAATGGACTGAGACATCTGGGGGACTCTTGGAATGGTGGTACGACCATGGAGTTCCTCTCGCCTTTCCTGTTGAGAGTGCCTCCTCTTGAGATGCGACGGGAACGCCGGGAATTCTTTCCCGTTGAAAGCAGGCAAAGGATCCCTAATCTCGAGCTACGAGGGGGAAACGGGGCTCCTCTGGATGTGGGCGGAACCATCGTGCTTCCTCTCGAGTGGAGACGGGTATGGCAGTGAACTTCTTGAGTTGCAGCAAGGGTGTGAAAGACCCTTTCGAAGTTCCAGAGGTTAGGTGTCATTAGTCTCCAGACGCCTCATCGGAAATAGGCCTCATCTCGCCTGGAATGGAGAACTTCCTGGATTTTCTCGAGTTGCGGCAGGTGTTCTCGAGTTACGACGGGGACCTCAGGGACCCGCCCTGGTGGCCTCAGGAGTGGCCACTCACCATGCGAGTTGCTAGGGGGCCTCTCGGGATTCCTCTCCCGTCGATACCGGGGCCAAAAACCTTGTGTGAAGTCAGGGCCAGAACCGAGGATTCCTCTCAGGGGCTGATATGGATCTTTGGGTACTTCTGGAGTCTCGCCAGGGGAGAAAGGCCTCGTCTCGTGAGGGGGCATGCACGTGCACTTTCCTTCCAGGCTGTAGCAGCAATGTCACGCTTCCCGTCGCGTGGATCAAAGGATCTGTGGTTTTCCCTCGAGGCTTTCCCTCGAGGCTTTCCCACAGGGCTGTCCCACGTGCCACCGTGGTGTGAGTCGATCCTCGGCGTGAAAGATGAGCCAGTGCAGGGCAAAGAGTTTCCTCTGGAATGGACTGAGACATCTGGGGGACTCTTGGAATGGTGGTACGACCATGGAGTTCCTCTCGCCTTTCCTGTTGAGAGTGCCTCCTCTTGAGATGCGACGGGAACGCCGGGAATTTTTTCCCGTTGAAAGAAGGAAAAGGATCCCTCATCTCGAGCTACGAGGGGGAAACGGGGCTCCTCTGGATGTTGGCGGGACCATCGTGCTTCCTCTCGAGTGGAGACGGGTATGGCGGTGAACTTCTTGAGTTGCAGCAAGGGTGTGAAAGACCCTTTCGAAGTTCCAGAGGTTAGGTGTCATTAGTCTCCAGACGCCTCATCAGAAATAGGCCTCATCTCGCCTGGAAGGGAGAACTTCCTGGATTTTCTCGAGTTGCGGCAGGTGTTCTCGAGTTACGACGGGGACCTCTGGGACCCGCCCTGGTGGCCTCAGGAGAGGCCAGTCCCTATGCGAGTTGCTAGGGGGCCTCTCGGGATTCCTCTCCCGTCGATACCGGGGCCAAAAACCTTGTGTGGAGTCAGGGCAGGAACCGAGGATTCCTCTCAGGGGCTGACATGGATCTTTGGGTACTTCTGGAGTCTCCCCAGGGAAGTCAGGCCTCGTCTCGAGGGGGGCATGCACGTGCGCTTTCCTTCCAGGCTGTAGCAGCAATGTCACGCTTCCCGTCGCGTGGATCATAGGATCTGTGGTTTTCCCTCGAGGCTTTCCCTCGAGGCTTTCCCACAGGGCTGTCCCACGTGCCACCGTGGTGTGAGTCGATCCTCGGCGTGAAAGATGAGCCAGTGCAGGGCAAAGAGCTTCCTCTGGAATGGACTGAGACATCTGGGGGACTCTTGGAATGGTGGTACGACCATGGAGTTCCTCTCGCCTTTCCTGTTGAGAGTGCCTCCTCTTGAGATGCGACGGGAACGCCGGGAATTCTTTCCCGTTGAAAGCAGGCAAAGGATCCCTCATCTCGAGCTACGAGGGGGAAACGGGGCTCCTCTGGATGTGGGCGGGACCATCCTGCTTCCTCTCGAGTGGAGACGGGTATGGAAGTGAACTTCTTGAGTTGCAGCAAGGGTGTGAAAGACCCTTTCGAAGTTCCAGAGGTTAGGTGTCATTAGTCTCCAGACGCCTCATCGGAAATAGGCCTCATCTCGCCTGGAAGGGAGAACTTCCTGGATTTTCTCGAGATGCGGCAGGTGTTCTCGAGTTACGACGGGGACCTCAGGGACCCGCCCTGGTGGCCTCAGGAGAGGCCAGTCCACATGCGAGTTGCTAGGGGGCCTCGCGGGATTCCTCTCCCGTCGATACCGGGGCCAAAAACCTTGTGTGGAGTCAGGGCCGGAAACGAGGATTCCTCTCAGGGGCTGACATGGATCTTTGGGTACTTCTGGAGTCTCCGCAGGGGAGTCAGGCCTCGTCTCGAGTGGGGGCATGCACGTGCGTTTTCTTTCCAGGCTGTAGCAGCAATGTCACGCTTCCCGTCGCGTGGATCAAAGGATCTGTGGTTTTCCCTCGAGGCTTTCCCACAGGGCTGTCCCACGTTCCACCGTGGTGTGAGTCGATCCTCGGCGTGAAACATGAGCCAGTGCAGGGCAAAGAGGTTCCTCTGGAATGGACTGAGACATCTGGGGGACTCTTGGAATGGTGGTACGACCATGGAGTTCCTCTCGCCTTTCCTGTTGAGAGTGCCTCCTCTTGAGATGCGACGGGAACGCCGGGAATTCTTTCCCGTTGAAAGCAGGGAAAGGATCCCTCATCTCGAGCTCCGAGGGGGAAACGGGGCTCCTCTGGATGTGGGCGGGACCATCGTGCTTCCTCTCTAGTGGAGACGGGTATTGCCGGGGTCCAGCCCCGGTGGATCCAGGGAATTCGAAGGGTGGACGGCGTTGGCGTGGAAAGACTTGTTTATTTATTAATATAAGATTAGATTAAGAAACTGTAGTGCAGTAGGAAGATTAAGTGGAGAAAGAGGGCTGAATAGCTTGGTTTACGCGGAAGACCAATAAAATTCCAGACAAGGAATTTGCACCATCTACGTTGGGCCACCGGTGCCCGCTTGAATATCTAAGGGTGCCTCGCCTTAAGCTCCCTTTCTCGCGGATCTTAATAACCAGGGCAAATAAGTAGACCTGGCGAGCCTCCGCGCCCCAGATGGAAATTCAGCCTGAAATTAAAGTAAAGAGCAGAGGGAAGAAAAGGGAGAGAAAAAGAGAGAGAGAGAGAGACACGGGGGGAGCCATATTCCCAAGACACCAGGCCGAGACTAGTCCGAGAAACTGGTCTGAGAATCTGGTCCCGTCCTTTATTGTTCAGAAGGCCTTTTATACTTTTGATAAAACATGGAGATCAATGGGTAACACAAAGTTATGCAGCGTTAGCAGTCCAGACTCTTATCAAAACCAGGCTTTTCTCTCTGCATACCTAATTGTATACACAAGTCTTAGGTAATTTACATCATCTTCCAACCAAAAGGGCCAATTAACATTTTACAGCCTTTTTTCTGATAAGGGTTTGTCAACCACAAGACTTATTTGTGTTGATCTTCCCAAGGTCTGGTGCCACTCTCGGAAAGCACTAAAGAAAGTTACATTCTTAGACAGCAAGGATACAGCAACTTATAACAAGTAGAGGGAGTGCAGTGATTTATAGCAAAAGAGAAGCAATTAACTCAAAAGTCTAGTGTTGCTAACATCAAAACTACTATGTATCTTTTTCTACATCCTGCTTACATTAACATCCTTCCAGGTGCCTAAAAGATAAAGAATAAGGAGGTCTGGCAGCAATCCTTGAGTCAACAGTGAAAACCCTCTACCAATATAATTTTTAACTCTTTAGAAAAGGCTCTGTATCTTTAAGATGCTTTTAAGCTTTGTGCCTCCCGCGGTTGGGGGGCTGTAAGCAATTCACAAGCTGTAAGCTTTGTGCCTCTCGCGGTTGGGGGGCTGTAAGCAATTCACAAGCTGTAAGAGGTCTGGGGAACCTGTTAGGCAGACTAGAGAGCTATCAGAGGGGTTTAACTGAAACATCCCTTTCAAATGCAGAAGACTAAAACCCTGAATTGACTTTTTTCCAGAGAATATCAGAAAAGTGGAAAAGCAGAGCACAAAAGCCGGCAGATTTTTGCTGGGGTACATGCTTAGGAATATCCAGAGGGGTCCCTGAAGTCTGAGCACGCCTTGCGTATGTCAGCTTCCTTCCTCATGACCTTGTCACGGGCGGGATTCCTCACACTGGCTTCCGGCAACTCCCCCTTCTTTATTAGTTTTTTAAAAAAATTAGGTGCAGTTCAGTCGCGAGATTCCGAATGCTCTGCCGAAGAGTCCTGACAACACAAGGAAGCACGATTACAAGGAGCAGGATTATGGCACCCACAGCAGCATAGCTAGAGACAGTAGTCAGAAGAGTTTTTCCAGAAATGAAGTCAGAGAAGGTGTGGAAAAAGTCATTGGCTTCTCCTGCGGCGGTAAAATCTAATCGGGAGTGTTCCAAGGTCTGAATCTGATTATGAAGTTTCCCTAAATCTAAACTAATATCTGAGCTGTTCCAGACACCTAAAATATGATTTTTGACCCTCTCCCATTTAAAATCTGTCTCATTTACTTTCAGGGATGTAACACATATCCACCGGTAATCGGCATGACATGAAAGAGACAATTTCATTTTCAGACTCTGTAATTCATTCCCAATATGCATTACTGCTTCTTCTAAGGCATCAATCCTTATTTCTAGCTTCCTATCTATAATTTCCTGGGTTGCCAGCGTTAGAGAAACATTTTTGGATACGGTGTCAACATATTGGGCAGTATACACTTGTTGAGACAATGATAATGCCGCCACAGTAACAGAAGTAATTGCGGTTATCAAAGCTGATATTCCCAAAACAAGTAAGCCCACAAACCGTCGTGTTCGCATTAAATCTTGTAGCTGTTGCAGTACAGCTAGGCCATGGTTATCATACCAATACGTGGCTACAGTTACAGGTACCATGAGATAGGGCGGACGTTTTAAAACCATGAAAGAGCAAACTTTATATTGAGGAGTTAAACAGGATGAAAGCATACATTGTTCACAAGACACTACATGGGGTCCACCTGTATAATTCAATTGTATGTTAAGTCTTTCAGAATCATTAGTGAAAAGAAAAACATAAGGAGAGGGTAGACAAGCTAAAATAGAGTAAATAGAGGTATTTTTTGGTCGGATTAAAATAATAGGGGCGGTAGCCGCAAGGGCTCTCCAAATTTCTGGCTGCCAAAAGGTTTTACCTCTAGTTATATAAGACAGCATAGGGGGAACAAATTGGTTATGATGCCGTCTGGTGGCAACTAACGGCCAAGAAATTGAATATTCTTTCCAATTATCCAATCTATTGATAAAGTCATCGTCAGACTCAGGGTCTTGACCTGGATTTGGGTTGCTCCAGTCCTGAATCGCACAATTTCTTCCTCCCGGCATATTGTAATCTACTCTCGAATTATAAATACAAGATTTCCAAATCGGATATCCTGAATGATCATCTATAGTTTTCCAAATAACATCTGAGGGAGCAACATCATCACAATTTGGATATTCTGATGGAGTTTTGAGAGACAAAGACTTATAGGGGCCAAGGACCCCAGGCATACGGGCTCGTAATATCCAAGCAGACCGATCCCCTATAGATGCAAATTTAGAGGTTGGGGAATCTGTCATAACTGCTTTTGTGGAGGCTCCAATGCATCCTGTCTTGGTAAAGAAGTCTCCTGTAAGGCCAGGAGGAAAATTAAAGCAGACAGGAAAATCATCTGCTAGTCCTTTAAAGGTATAATTGAAATTAATAGGGTATTGGTCTTTTGTATAGGAAGTATAAGATCCTCCCAAAAGGCGAGGCTGGTCTGTACTAACTCGTATGGGGTCACTGTTCCAAGTAACAACTTGGAAAGTTGGAGGATCCGGGAGAAACGCCCAATATTTGGTTGGAATGGGAGCAGCGCTTACCTGGCAAGAGAGCAAGGCAAGCATGGCAATAAACACCTTTTCAGGAGAGACTGACGATCCCTGTAGGGTAGCTATCCCCTGTGCCTGGCGACAGAGAGCTTTAATCTGTCCCCAGGTGGGCAAGGAGGCTTGTTGGGTTGACTGAGCTGGGCGTCCTAATGGATTCCTGCGAGGCAAAAAATCAGGGGGTGCAATATCCTGTATCTGAAGTCGTGACATCTGTCCAGTGGGTGGCTCCGATCCGCGCCTATCCGGGATCTCCAATGTCAGCTGTCCTGGGGTCAGCGGCGTTTCCCGTGCTGGCGGAGGGAGCGGGGGAAGAGGGAGTTTCTTCCTTTTTAGAGATCGCGGTGGCGGGGGATTCTGGTATCCGGGGAGCTGAGACATGGCGAATTAGTCTGTCTGGAACCCAAATCGGAGCGTCCGCGTCCTGTGGAAAAACACAAGCATACCCTCGCCCATTGGTTAATAAGGGGTCAGGACCTTTCCATTGTCCGGAAAGAAGGTCCCTCCATTTTACTAATGGTTTTGCATTCAATTGCTCTGGGCACCAATGGCGAAGCATTGCAGTGTTTCCGGATGAATCAGCATTTAAGTTATTTATTACGAAAAGAGCATGTTGCAAAATCTGATGGGGGGAACTATATTTAAATTCCCCTTCTTTTAGTTTTTGAATATGGATTTTCAGTGTTTGATGTGCTCTTTCCACAATGGCTTGTCCTTGTGGGTTATAAGGGATGCCGGTGTTATGTTTAATTTGAAATCTTGTACAGAATTGCTGAAAAGATTTAGAAGTGTAAGCAGGAGCATTATCAGTTTTTAAAGCTTTTGGCAAGCCCAGATAGGAAAAGCATGTAAAAAGATGTTGTATTACATCTTTAACTGCTTCCCCTGTACGAGCAGTGGCAATAATAACATGAGAGAAGGTATCTACAGTTACATGAACAAAAGACAGTTTTCCAAATGAAGAGACATGGGTTACATCCATTTGCCAGAGTGCATTAGGTTTGAGACCGCGAGGGTTAACTCCCAGAGGCAAAGCATTCACGGTAGTAGGACAATGTGAACAAGAACGAACAATCTCTCGGGCAGATTCTCGAGGAATTTGAAACTGGTATCGTAAGGCAGTGGCATTTTGGTGATGAAGTGAGTGAGAAGCTCGAGCTTCTTCAAAAACAGAAGCCACTGAAATCCTGGTTAACGAATCTGCCAATTCATTGAGAGCATTTAAAGGGCCAGGCAGGCCGGAATGAGCCCGAATGTGGCCGATAAAGAACGCCCGATTTCTTTTCCATATTTGCTGCTGCAGTTTAGTTAACAAATGGAAGATAGCAGTTTTGTTTTCAGGCAAAACTGCAGTCTCAATGTGTGGAAACAGCCTGACCACATACTGAGAGTCAGAATAAAGGTTAAATTCTTTCTCCGCAAACATAACAAAGGCCTCAATAACAGCTGTGATTTCAGCCCTTTGAGCTGAAGTTTCTTGTGTTTCCAAAAGTTTTTGATGATCTCTTGTGACTATAGAGGCTCTACCGTTAGCCGATCCATCAGTAAAGACTACCTGAGCATCTGAAATAGGGAACTGTTTACACCGGACAGGAAAAATAACTGGATGGTTAGACATAAAATTTAGTAAAACATGCGAGGGTAAATGATGCAAAATTTGACCACAGTAATTCCCTATGGCAATCTGCCAGTCTTCATCAAACATTAAAAGAGCATCAAGCTGCTCCTTATTATATGGAATTACAATCTCTGATGGCTCTTTACCAAACAATTCAATGCTCCGCTTCCTTCCTTTTAGCATTAATGTGGCAATTAAACCAGGATAAGAAGCCACGACTTTTTTAGCTTGGGTAGGAAGATGGATCCATTCTAAAGGGCCGCGTTGCCACAGAACTCCCGTAGGCGCCGTTGGAGTAGCTAGGCAAAGGAACTGCCACGTCATCGTCAAATCAATTCTTTTTACATAGCTATTTGATAAGGCTGCTTCTACTTTGCCTAGGGCTTCTTGAGCCTCAGCTGTTAATTGTCTTTTTGAGGTTGGATCAGGATCCCCGCGTAAAGTGTTAAAAAGAGGTTTTAATTCGGCAGTGGTTAATTTTAAATATGGTCTAATCCAATTAATATCACCTAAGAGTTTTTGATAATCATTTAAAGTAATAAGATGGTCTTTTCTCAATTGCAGCGGGGTATGAGTCACCGTTTCCGAATTTATGACTCTTCCTAAGTAAGTTATGGGCGGATTGATTTGAATTTTTTCTGGGGCAATTTTTAGGCCTCTGTCTGTCAATGCCTGGGTCAGGTCCTGGAGCACAGTCTGCAGGTGAACTCTATCAGGATGAGCTATTAAAATATCATCCATATAGTGAATCATATACACGTGTTCATATTTAGCCCTAGTATCTTCTAGAGCGGCATTAACAAATTTTTGGCATAAAGTAGGGCTATTTTTCATTCCCTGAGGCAGAACCTTCCACTGAAACCGTAAATAAGGCTGTTTAAGATTTTCTGATGGCAGACTAAAGGCAAATCGCTTTTTATCCTCAGGATTTAAGGGAATAGTGAAAAAACAATCTTGTAAATCAATAACAATTATATTATATCCCTCTGGAACGGCTACTGGGGAAGGGAGCCCAGGCTGTAAGGCCCCCATGTCCTCCATGGTGGCATTAATAGCTCTCAAATCCTGTAAAAGTCGCCATTTACCAGATTTTTTCTTAATGACAAAAATAGGAGTGTTCCAGGGGCTATTGGAGGGCTCAATATGTCCCAATTCTAATTGTTCAAAGATTAATGCTTTAGCTGCCAATAATTTTTCCTTATGCAGAGGCCACTGTTCTACCCACACCGGATCTTGAGATTTCCATGTGATGGGGTCGGCAGCAAAAACAATGGCCTCAATTATAAATTTGGATATCCCAATCCAGCACGTAGCTTGCGAGGAGTTGGGCAAATTGGCTCAATTATTCCTGTCTGTTGTTTACCCAATCCTTTTGATGGATCATAGCCCATCTGCAACATCTGAGAGGTCACTTTATCATCAGGGCTAAAAAGTAACACTCCCATTTGAGATAGCACGTCCCTCCCCCACAGGGTAAGGGGGAGCGAAGGAACGACATAAGGTTGGAAAGTTCCACGGGTATCCTCAAATTGCCAATCTAAAATTTTTGCACTTTTGGCTATTGTGGGGGCTCTTCCTATCCCCACCAAGTTATTTTCAGTAGTATGTGTGGGCCAGGAGCTGGGCCAGTCTTTTCCTGAAATGCAAGAAACATCTGCTCCTGTGTCTAATAACCCCACAATAGACTTGCCATTAATCAGGATAGTCTTCATAGGACGTTTCTGAGTAATTTCTGTTATCCAAAAAACCATATCACTAGACCCAAATCCTTTATCCTGCCTTTCATTTTGAGTAGCTGTGCGCCCAATTGCAGTGTGGTAAGGCAAAAGCAAAAGTTGGGCTATTCTTTGTCCCTGATGTATTTGGAAAGTTTTAGTTGGGGGTGAAATCATTATCTGGATTTCTCCTGTATAATCTGAGTCAATTACTCCAGGGATGATTGTGAGACCTTGCATAGCTAAGGAACTTCTGCCTAGTATAATTCCTACTAAACCTGTTGGTAATGGGCCTTTAACTCCTGTAGGTATTTTTACAGTGGGGCTATCTGGTGTTAATATTGCTGAGGTGGTGGAACTGAGGTCCAGTCCTGCGCTGCCTGGGGTTGCTCTGATGAGTTCTGCGATGGGACGAAGGGAATGAATGGGTTCAGTGAGGCTGCCCCAATTGTTGTCGGGGCCTGAGGCTGGCCCCTCAATCCGTTTCCCGACTGCTGGTCGGGGCCCCAAAAGGCTCCATTTCTATGGAATTGTGACCTACATTCTTTTGCCCAGTGATATCCTTTTTGACAACGAGGGCAGAGAGATCTAGGGAGATTAGTAGGCACAGCCGGGGAGGGAGAATTCGGCAGAGAAGAACCGGCTGCTTTTTGGGGACAAGCTCGCATAAGGTGCCCTTCCCGTCCGCAAGAGAAGCAGGCCTTGGATAAACCAATATTCTGGCCTGGACTACTGGAATGACTCTTTGACGGGTTATTTCTATTTGTAAAAAAGGACTGTACTGCCTGCTGGTAAGAATTTCCCTTTATGGCTGCAGCTATGGCAACGCCCTGCATCATCGCTGGTCCTACATCTGCACATTGCCTGATATAATCTATTATTTCCCCAGTTTTTTTAATAGGACGTAAAATGGCCTGGCAGGTAGAATTAGCATTTTCAAATGCCAGTTGTTTTATCAATATACTAGCTGCCTCAGTGTTGGAAATTACTCTGTTGACTGCCTCTGCAAGTCTTGATATAAAGTCTTCATATGGCTCTTCTGGTTTTTGTTTAACATTTGAGAAGGAAGAGGTAGATTCTTTCCCTTCAGGCAACAAACGCCAAGCCCCAAGGGCGCAGGCGGTTACTTGATCTAAAGTGGTTTTATCTAATCCCATTTGATCTCTAAGTGTTCCAAAATCATTAGTCCCTGCCAACATATTTTTTATAATATATCTTGGGCCATATTTTTGGTTAGCATCAGCCTGTTTTTGGGCTAGATCTTCATATTCAGTTCTCCAAAGTACATATTGACCTCCAGACAGACAAGCTTTAGCGACTGTCTTCCAGTCATGGGGTGTCATCCATCTGCCCGCTAAAGCTTCCACCAATGATACAGTGTACGGGGCTTTAGGCCCATACAAAGCACAAGCCTGTTTGAGTTCTTTAATCATTTTCATTGGAATGGGTTCCCAGTGGGGGGCTGTTCTCCCACCACTTCCACCAAATATTATGGGGAAACAAGCCTCAAGGTGGGGATCAAGTTCATCATCTGGGCTAGAGAAAACTCTTCTTCGGGGAGCTTCTAGTGGAGGCCCCTCACCCTTATAGGGAGGGGGGGCAAGGGGTGTCCTATGTCACTTTCTTCGTACTTTGGGAATTTTTTATCCGTTCTGTGTTTAGGTCTTACGGATGTTTTATCTGGGGAATCTGGCCTTAAACTCTCAGGTGCATATAATCTGATGGGGGACATTTGTCTTGAGCCTCTGGAAGCAGAAGGCTTAATTAAGGAAATTTCTCTTGAATTTGTGGAAGCAGGTGGTCTGGTTGGGGAAGTTTTTATTAAGCTCTTTGGAGCAGATAATCTAATTGGAGAAGTTTCTCTTAAACTCCTTGGAGCATCTTTATTTAATAAAGACCAGTCCTCATCAGAATGATCTTGACTTACTTCCTCTTCCAAATCTTCCTCATCTGAAAGCTGCTCTTTTTTGTCATCTCTATCTATTACCTTTTCTTGGGCAGTCATTGCAGCTATCATTTGACTCAACTGCCGATAGTTAGGTGTAGCCTCCTTTTCATCACTCTCCTCTTCGATAGATACCTTTTTCTCTGCACTTTCCTCTTTAAGATGTACCTTTTCAGATTCAGGGGCAGGGTCTAGAGCGTCCCTAATTATATTCCATAAGGAAAAGGCGTCAGTAGGCACCTTTTGTGAGCCATGTTCAGCATGGTAAGTTTTTAGTTGTTTTCCTACTCTCTCCCAGGTGTCTAAGTTAACAGTGCCTTCTTCTGGAAACCAGGGACACTGTTCTTGTACAAAGGAAAAAAATGAATGAATATTGGATTTTTTAACTTTAATTCCTCGTTTAGTTAGTAACTGCAAGATTACTCCTGTAAAAAGCTGTCTTTCTTTTGATTCACTGTTACCCATGTCAGAAAATTAAGTCTTATAGAAAAGTCTACCTCAACAAAAAGGTTTTACCTTTGGCGAGGGGGGTTTTGTTTTCAACCCTAAGATAGCAGGTTTCTTTTCAACCTCTAGAGCACCAGGTTTCTCTTAAACCCTTGAACACTTCCCACTCCTCCTCACCCTGTCTATCCTACAGGGGGGTCCGCGGCACCCTGAGTGGGGTCCTAGCCGTCCCGAACACTCAACACTGGGGGAGTACCCGAAAGTACTCCGGGGGGAGTGATTAAGTCACTCCGGGGGGGAGCAACAGAGAGTGCTCCGGGGGGAGCAACAGAGAGTGCTCCGGGGGGAGCTACAGAGAGTGCTCCGGGGGGAGCTTTTGCTCCGAGGAACCTACCTTCGAATAGCCTGTTCCGGGCGCCACTTGCCGGGGTCCAGCCCCGGTGGATCCAGGGAATTCGAAGGGTGGACGGCGTTGGCGTGGAAAGACTTGTTTATTTATTAATATAAGATTAGATTAAGAAACTGTAGTGCAGTAGGAAGATTAAGTGGAGAAAGAGGGCTGAATAGCTTGGTTTACGCGGAAGACCAATAAAATTCCAGACAAGGAATTTGCACCATCTACGTTGGGCCACCGGTGCCCGCTTGAATATCTAAGGGTGCCTCGCCTTAAGCTCCCTTTCTCGCGGATCTTAATAACCAGGGCAAATAAGTAGACCTGGCGAGCCTCCGCGCCCCAGATGGAAATTCAGCCTGAAATTAAAGTAAAGAGCAGAGGGAAGAAAAGGGAGAGAAAAAGAGAGAGAGAGAGAGACAGGGGGGGAGCCAGATTCCCAAGAAACCAGGCCGAGACTAGTCCGAGAAACTGGTCTGAGAATCTGGTCCCGTCCTTTATTGTTCAGAAGGCCTTTTATACTTTTGATAAAACATGGAGATCAATGGGTAACACAAAGTTATGCAGCGTTAGCAGTCCAGACTCTTATCAAAACCAGGCTTTTCTCTCTGCATACCTAATTGTATACACAAGTCTTAGGTAATTTACATCATCTTCCAACCAAAAGGGCCAATTAACATTTTACAGCCTTTTTTCTGATAAGGGTTTGTCAACCACAAGACTTATTTGTGTTGATCTTCCCAAGGTCTGGTGCCACTCTCGGAAAGCACTAAAGAAAGTTACATTCTTAGACAGCAAGGATACAGCAACTTATAACAAGTAGAGGGAGTGCAGTGATTTATAGCAAAAGAGAAGCAATTAACTCAAAAGTCTAGTGTTGCTAACATCAAAACTACTATGTATCTTTTTCTACATCCTGCTTACATTAACATCCTTCCAGGTGCCTAAAAGATAAAGAATAAGGAGGTCTGGCAGCAATCCTTGAGTCAACAGTGAAAATCCTCTACCAATATAATTTTTAACTCTTTAGAAAAGGCTCTGTATCTTTAAGATGCTTTTAAGCTTTGTGTCTCCCGCGGTTGGGGGGCTGTAAGCAATTCACAAGCTGTAAGCTTTGTGCCTCTCGCGGTTGGGGGGCTGTAAGCAATTCACAAGCTGTAAGAGGTCTGGGGAACCTGTTAGGCAGACTAGAGAGCTATCAGAGGGGTTTAACTGAAACATCCCTTTCAAATGCAGAAGACTAAAACCCTGAATTGACTTTTTTCCAGAGAATATCAGAAAAGTGGAAAAGCAGAGCACAAAAGCCAGCAGATTTTTGCTGGGGTACATGCTTAGGAATATCCAGAGGGGTCCCTGAAGTCTGAGCACGCCTTGCGTATGTCAGCTTCCTTCCTCATGACCTTGTCACGGGCGGGATTCCTCACACTGGCTTCCGGCAGGGTATGGTGGTGAACTTCTTGAGTTGCAGCAAGGCTGTGAAAGACCCTTTCGAAGTTCCAGAGGTAAGGTGTCATTAGTCTCCAGACGCCTCATCGGAAATAGGCCTCATCTCGCCTGGAAGGGAGAACTTCCTGGATTTTCTCGAGTTGCGGCAGGTGTTCTGGAGTTACGACGGGGACCTCAGGGACCCGCCCTGGTGGCCTCAGGAGAGGCCAGTCCCTATGCGAGTTGCTAGGGGGCCTCTCGGGATTCCTCTCCCGTCGATACCGGGGCCAAAAACCTTGTGTGGAGTCAGGGCCGGAACCGAGGATTCCTCTCAGGGGCTGACATGGATCTTTGGGTACTTCTGGAGTCTCCCCAGGGGAGTCAGGCCTCGTCTCGAGTGGGGGCATGCACGTGCACTTTCCTTCCAGGCTGTAGCAGCAATGTCACGCTTCCCGTCGCGTGGATCAAATGATCTGTGGTTTTCCCTCGAGGCGTTCCCTCGAGGCTTTCCCACAGGGCTGTCCCATGTGACACCGTGGTGTGAGTCGATTCTCGGCGTGAAAAATGAGCCAGTGCAGGGCAAAGAGGTTCCTCAGGAATGGACTGAGACATCTGGGGGACTCTTGGAATGGTGGTACGACCATGGAGTTCCTCTCGCCTTTCCTGTTGAGAGTGCCTCCTCTTGAGATGCGACGGGAACGCCGGGAATTCTTTCCCGTTGAAAGCAGGGAAAGGATCCCTCATCTCGAGCTACGAGGGGGAAACGGGGCTCCTCTGGATGTGGGCGGGACCATCGTGCTTCCTCTCGAGTGGAGACGGGTATGGCGGTGAACTTCTTGAGTTGCAGCAAGGGTGTGAAAGACCCTTTGGAAGTTCCAGAGGTTAGGTGTCATTAGTCTCCAGACGCCTCATCGGAAATAGGCCTCATCTCGCCTGGAAGGGAGAACTTCCTGGATTTTCTCGAGTTGCGGCAGGTGTTCTGGAGTTACGACGGGGACCTCAGGGACCCGCCCTGGTGGCCTCAGGAGAGGCCAGTCCCCATGCGAGTTGTTAGGGGGCCTCTCGGGATTCCTCTCCCGTCGATACCGGGGCCAAAAACCTTGTGTGGAGTCAGGGCCGGAACCGAGGATTCCTCTCAGGGGCTGACATGGATCTTTGGGTACTTCTGGAGTCTCCCCAGGGGAGTCAGGCCTCGTCTCGAGTGGGGGCATGCACGTGCGCTTTCCTTCCAGGCTTTAGGAGCAATGTCACGCTTCCCGTCGCGTGGATCAAAGGATCTGTGGTTTTCCCTCGAGGCCTTCCCTCGAGGCTTTCCCACAGGGCTGTCCCACGTGCGACCGTGGTGTGAGTCGATCCTCGGCGTGAAAGATGAGCCAGTGCAGGGCAAAGAGGTTCCTCTGGAATGGACTGAGACATCTGGGGGACTCTTGGAATGGTGGTACGACCATGGAGTTCCTCTCGCCTTTCCTGTTGAGAGTGCCTCCTCTTGAGATGCGACGGGAACGCCGGGAATTCTTTCCCGTTGAAAGCAGGGAAAGGATCCCTCATCTCGAGCTCCGAGGGGGAAACGGGGCTCCTCTGGATGTGGGCGGGACCATCGTGCTTCCTCTCGAGTGGAGACGGGTATGGCGGTGAACTTCTTGAGTTGCAGCAAGGGTGTGAAAGACCCTTTCGAAGTTCCAGAGTTTAGGTGTCATTAGTCTCCAGACGCCTCGTCGGAAATAGGCCTCATCTCGCCTGGAAGGGAGAACTTCCTGGATTTTCTCGAGTTGAGGCAGGTGTTCTCGAGTTACGACGGGGACCTCAGGGACCCGCCCTGGTGGCCTCAGGAGAGGCCAGTCCCCATGCGAGTTGCTAGGGGGCCTCTCGGGATTCCTCTCCCGTCGATACCGGGGCCAAAAACCTTGTGTGGAGTCAGGGCCGGAACCGAGGATTCCTCTCAGGGGCTGACATGGATCTTTGGGTACTTCTGGAGTCTCCCCAGGGGAGTCAGGCCTCGTCTCGAGTGGGTGCATGCACGTGCGCTTTCCTTCCAGGCTGTAGCAGCAATGTCACGCTTCCCGTCGCGTGGATCAAAGGATCTGTGGTTTTCCCTCGAGGCTTTCCCTCGAGGCTTTCCCACAGGGCTGTCCCACGTGCCACCGTGTTGTGAGTCGATCCTCGGCGTGAAAGATGAGCCAGTGCAGGGCAAAGAGGTTCCTCTGGAATTGACTGAGACATCTGGGGGACTCTTGGAATGGTGGTACGACCATGGAGTTCCTCTCGCCTTTCCTGTTGAGAGTGCCTCCTCTTGAGATGCGACGGGAACGCCGGGAATACTTTCCCGTTGAAAGCAGGGAAAGGATCCCTCATCTCGAGCTACGAGGGGGAAACGGGGCTCCTCTGGATGTGGGCGGGACCATCGTGCTTCCTCTCGAGTGGAGACGGGTATGGCGGTGAACTTCTTGAGTTGCAGCAAGGGTGTGAAAGACCCTTTCGAAGTTCCAGAGGTTAGGTGTCATTAGTCTCCAGAGGCCTCATCGGAAATAGGCCTCATCTCGCCTGGAAGGGAGAACTTCCTGGATTTGCTCGAGTTGCGGCAGGTGTTCTCGAGTTACGACGGGGACCTCAGGGACCCGCCCTGGTGGCCTCAGGAGAGGCCAGTCCGCATGGGAGTTGCTAGGGGGCCTCTCGGGATTCCACTCCCGTCGATACCAGGGCCAAAAAGCTTGTGTGGAGTCAGGGCCGGAACCGAGGATTCCTCTCAGGGGCTGACATGGATCTTTGGGTACTTCTGGAGTCTCCCCAGGGGAGTCAGGCCTCGTCTCGAGTGGGGGCATGCACGTGCGCTTTCCTTCCAGGCTGTAGCAGCAATGTCACGCTTCCCGTCCCGTGGATCAAAGGATCTGTGGTTTTCCCTCGAGGCTTTCCCTCGAGGCTTTCCCACAGGGCTGTCCCACGTGCCACCGTGTTGTGAGTCGATCCTCGGCGTGAAAGATGAGCCAGTGCAGGGCAAAGAGGTTCCTCTGGAATGGACTGAGACATCTGGGGGACTCTTGGAATGGTGGTACGACCATGGAGTTCCTCTCGCCTTTCCTGTTGAGAGTGCCTCCTCTTGAGATGCGACGGGAACGCCGGGAATACTTTCCCGTTGAAACCAGGGAAAGGATCCCTCATCTCTAGCTACGAGGGGGAAACGGGGCTCCTCTGGATGTGGGCGGGACCATCGTGCTTCCTCTCGAGTGGAGACGGGTATGGCGGTGAACTTCTTGAGTTGCAGCAAGGGTGTGAAAGACCCTTTCGAAGTTCCAGAGGTTTGGTGTCATTAGTCTCCAGAGGCCTCATCGGAAATAGGCCTCATCTCGCCTGGAAGGGAGAACTTCCTGGATTTTGTCGAGTTGCGGCAGTTGTTCTCGAGTTGCGACGGGGACCTCAGGGACCCGCCCTGGTGGCCTCCGGAGAGGCCAGTCCCCATGCGAGTTGCTAGGGGGCCTCTCGGGATTCCTCTCCCGTCGATACCGGGGCCAAAAACCTTGTGTGGAGTCAGGGCCGGAACCGAGGATTCCTCTCAGGGGCTGACATGGATCTTTGGGTACTTCTGGAGTCTCCCCAGTGGAGTCAGGCCTCGTCTCGAGTGGGGGCATGCACGTGCGCTTTCCTTCCAGGCTGTAGCAGCAATGTCACGCTTCCCGTCGCGTGGATCAAAGGATCTCTGGTTTTCCCTCGAGGCTTTCTCTCGAGGCTTTCCCACAGGGCTGTCCCACGTGCCACCGTGGTGTGAGTCGATCCTCGGCGTGAAAGATGAGCCAGTGCAGGGCAAAGAGGTTCCTCTGGAATGGACTGAGACATCTGGGGGACTCTTGGAATGGTGGTACGACCATGGAGTTCCTCTCGCCTTTCCTGTTGAGAGTGCCTCCTCTTGAGATGCGACGGGAACGCAGGGAATTCTTTCCCGTTGAAAGCAGGGAAAGGATCCCTCATCTCGAGCTACGAGGGGGAAACGGGGCTCCTTTGGATGTGGTCGGGACCATCGTGCTTCCTCTCGAGTGGAGACGGGTATGGTGGTGAACTTCTTGAGTGGCAGCAAGGATGTGAAAGACCCTTTCGAAGTTCCAGAGGTTAGGTGTCATTAGTCTCCAGACGCCTGATCGGAAATAGGCCTCATCTCGCCTGGAAGGGAGAACTTCCTGGATTTTCTCCAGTTGCGGCAGGTGTTCTCGAGTTACGACGGGGACCTCAGGGACCGGCCCTGGTGGCCTCAGGAGAGGCCAGTCCCCATGCGAGTTGCTAGGGGGCCTCTCGGGATTCCTCTCCCGTCGATACCGGGGCCAAAAAGCTTGTGTGGAGTCAGGGCCGGAACCGAGGATTCCTCTCAGGGGCTGACATGGATCTTTGGGTACTTCTGGAGTCTCCCCAGGGGAGTCAGGCCTCGTCTCGAGTGGGGGCATGCACGTGCGCTTTCCTTCCAGGTTGTAGCAGCAATGTCACGCTTCCCGTCGCGTGGATCAAAGGATCTGTGGTTTTCCCTCGAGGCTTTCCCTCGAGGCTTTCCCACAGGGCTGTCCCACGTGCCACCGTGTTGTGAGTCGATCCTCGGCGTGAAAGATGAGCCAGTGCAGGGCAAAGAGGTTCCTCTGGAATGGACTGAGACATCTGGGGGACTCTTGGAATGGTGGTACGACCATGGAGTTCCTCTCGCCTTTCCTGTTGAGAGTGCCTCCTCTTGAGATGCGACGGGAACGCCGGGAATTCTTTCCCGTTGAAAGCAGGGAAAGGATCCCTCATCTCGAGCTCCGAGGGGGAAACGGGGCTCCTCTGGATGTGGGCGGGACCATCGTGCTTCCTCTCGAGTGGAGACGGGTATGGCGGTGAACTTCTTGAGTTGCAGCAAGGGTGTGAAAGACCCTTTCGAAGTTCCAGAGGTTTGGTGTCATTAGTCTCCAGAGGCCTCATCGGAAATAGGCCTCATCTCGCCTGGAAGGGAGAACTTCCTGGATTTTCTCGAGTTGCGGCAGGTGTTCTCGAGTTACGACGGGGACCTCAGGGACCCGCCCTGGTGGCCTCAGGAGAGGCCAGTCCCCATGCGAGTTGCTACGGGGCCTCTCGGGATTCCTCTCCCGTCGATACCGGGGCCAAAAACCTTGTGTGGAGTCAGGGCCGGAACCGAGGATTCCTCTCAGGGGCTGACATGGATCTTTGGGTACTTCTGGAGTCTCCCCAGTGGAGTCAGGCCTCGTCTCGAGTGGGGGCATGCACGTGCGCTTTCCTTCCAGGCTGTAGCAGCAATGTCACGCTTCCCGTCGCGTGGATCATAGGATCTGTGGTTTTCCCTCGAGGCTTTCCCTCGAGGCTTTCCCACAGGGCTGTCCCACGTGCCACCGTGGTGTGAGTCGATCCTCGGCGTGAAAGATGAGCCAGTGCAGGGCAAAGAGGTTCCTCTGGAATGGTCTGAGACATCTGGGGGACTCTTGGAATGGTGGTACGACCATGGAGATCCTCTCGCCTTTCCTGTTGAGAGTGCCTCCTCTTGAGATGCGACGGGAACGCCGGGAATTCTTTCCCGTTGAAAGCAGGGAAAGAATCCCTCATCTCGAGCACCGAGGGGGAAACGGGGCTCCTCTGGATGTGGGCGGGACCATCGTGCTTCCTCTCGAATGGAGACGGGTATGGCGGAGAACTTCTTGAGTTGCAGCAAGGGTGTGAAAGACCCTTTCAAAGTTCCAGAGGTTAGGTGTCATTAGTCTCCAGATGCCTCATCGGAAATAGGCCTCATCTCGCCTGGAAGGGAGAACTTCCTGGATTTTCTCGAGTTGCGGCAGGTGTTCTCGAGTTACGACGGGGACCTCAGGGACCGGCCCTGGTGGCCTCAGGAGAGGCCAGTCCACATGCGAGTTGCTAGGGGGCCTCTCGGGATTCCTCTCCCGTCGATACCGGGGCCAAAAAGCTTGTGTGGAGTCAGGGCCGGAACCGAGGATTCCTCTCAGGGGCTGACATGGATCTTTGGGTACTTCTGGAGTCTCCCCAGGGGAGTCAGGCCTCGTCTCGAGTGGGGGCATGCACGTGCGCTTTCCTTCCAGGCTGTAGCAGCAATGTCACGCTTCCCGTCGCGTGGATCAAAGGATCTGTGGTTTTCCCTCGAGGCTTTCCCTCGAGCCTTTCCCACAGGGCTGTCCCACGTGCCACCGTGGTGTGAGTCGATCCTCGGCGTGAAAGATGAGCCAGTGCAGGGCAAAGAGGTTCCTCTGGAATAGACTGAGACATCTGGGGGACTCTTGGAATGGTGGTACGACCATGGAGTTCCTCTCGCCTTTCCTGTTGAGAGTGCCTCCTCTTGAGATGCGACGGGAACGCCGGGAATTCTTTCCCGTTGAAAGCAGGGAAAGGATCCCTCATCTCGAGCTACGAGGGGGAAACGGGGCTCCTCTGGATGTGGGCGGGACCATCGTGCTTCCTCTCTAGTGGAGATGGGTATGGTGGTGAACTTCTTGAGTTGCAGCAAGGCTGTGAAAGACCCTTTCGAAGTTCCAGAGGTAAGGTGTCATTAGTCTCCAGACGCCTCATAGGAAATAGGCCTCATCTCGCCTGGAAGGGAGAACTTCCTGGATTTTCTCGAGTTGCGGCAGGTGTTCTCGAGTTACGACGGGGACCTCAGGGACCCGCCCTGGTGGCCTCAGGAGAGGCCAGTCCCTATGCGAGTTGCTAGGGGGCCTCTCGGGATTCCTCTCCCGTCGATACCGGGGCCAAAAACCTTGTGAGGAGTCAGGGCCGGAACCGAGGATTCCTCTCAGGGGCTGACATGGATCTTTGGGTACTTCTGGAGTCTCCCCAGGGGAGTCAGGCCTCGTCTCGAGTGGGGGCATGCACGTGCACTTTCCTTCCAGGCTGTAGCAGCAATGTCACAATTCCCGTCGCGTGGATCAAATGATGTGTAGTTTTCCCTCGAGGCTTTCCCACAGGGCTGTCCCACGTGCCACCGTGGTGTGAGTCGATCCTCGGCGTGAAAGATGAGCCAGTGCAGGGCAAAGAGGTTCCTCTGGAATGGACTGAGACATCTGGGGGACTCTTGGAATGGTGGTACGACCATGGAGTTCCTCTCGCCTTTCCTGTTGAGAGTGCCACCTCTTGAGATGCGACGGGAACGCCGGGAATTTTTCCCGTTGAAAGCAGGGAAAGGATCCCTCATCTCGAGCTACGAGGGGGAAACGGGGCTCCTCTGGATGTAGGCGGGACCATCGTGCTTTCTCTCGAGTGGAGACGGGTATGGCGGTGAACTTCTTGAGTTGCAGCAAGGGTGTGAAAGACCCTTTCGAAGTTCCAGAGGTTAGGTGTCATTAGTCTCCAGACGCCTCATCGGAAATAGGCCTCATCTCGCCTGGAAGGGAGAACTTCCTTGATTTTCTCGAGTTGCGGCAGGTGTTCTCGAGTTACGACGGGGACCTCAGGGACCCGCCCTGTTGGCCTCAGGAGAGGCCAGTCCCTATGCGTGTTGCTTGGGGGCCCCTCGGTATTCCTCTCCCGTCGATACCAGGGCCAAAAACCTTGTGTGGTGTCAGGGCCGGAACCGAGGATTCCTCTCAGGGACTGATATGGATCTTTGGGTACTTCTGGAGTCTCGCCAGGGGAGACAGGCCTCGTCTCGTGTGGGGGCATGCACGTGCCCTTTCCTTAAAGGCTGTAGCAGCAATGTCACGCTTCCCGTCGCGTGGATCAAAGGATCTATGGTTTTCCCTCGAGGCTTTCCCTCGAGGCTTTCTCACAGGGCTGTCCCACGTGACACCGTGGTGTGAGTCGATTCTCGGCGTGAAAAATGAGCCAGTGCAGGGCAAAGAGGTTCCTCTGGAATGGACTGAGACATCTGGGGGAGTCTTGGAATGGTGGTACGACCATGGAGTTCCTCTCGCCTTTCCTGTTGAGAGTGCCTCCTCTTGAGATGCGACGGGAACGCCGGGAATTCTTTCCCGTTGAAAGCAGGGAAAGGATCCCTCATCTCGAGCTCCGAGGGGGAAACGGGGCTCCTCTGGATGTGGGCGGGACCATCGTGCTTCCTCTCGAGTGGAGACGGGTATGGCGGTGAACTTCTTGAGTTGCAGCAAGGGTGTGAAAGACCCTTTCGAAGTTCCAGAGGTTAGGTGTCATTAGTCTCCAGACGCCTCATCGGAAATAGGCCTCATCTCGCCTGGAAGGGAGAACTTCCTGGATTTTCTCGAGTTGCGGCAGGTGTTCTCGAGTTACGACGGGGACCTCAGGGACCCGCCCTGGTGGCCTCAGGAGAGGCCAGTCCCCATGCGAGTTGTTAGGGGGCCTCTCGGGATTCCTCTCCCGTCGATACCGGGGCCAAAAACCTTGTGTGGAGTCAGGGCCGGAACCGAGGATTCCTCTCAGGGGCTGACATGGATCTTTGGGTACTTCTGGAGTCTCCCCAGGGGAGTCAGGCCTCGTCTCGAGTGGGGGCATGCACGTGCGCTTTCCTTCCAGGCTGTAGCAGCAATGTCACGCTTCCCGTCGTGTGGATCAAAGGATCTGTGGTTTTCCCTCGAGGCTTTCCCTCGAGGCTTTCCCACAGGGCTGTCCCACGTGCCACCGTGTTGTGAGTCGATCCTCGGCGTGAAAGATGAGCCAGTGCAGGGCAAAGAGGTTCCTCTGGAATGGACTGAGACATCTGGGGGACTCTTGGAATGGTGGTACGACCATGGAGTTCTTCTCGCCTTTCCTCTTGAGAGTGCCTCCCCTTGAGATGCGACGGGAACGCCGGGAATACTTTCCCGTTGAAAGCAGGGAAAGGATCCCTCATCTCGAGCTACGAGGGGGATACGGGGCTCCTCTGGATGTGGGCGGGACCATCGTGCTTTCTCTCGAGTGGAGACGGGTATGGCGGTGAACTTCTTGAGTTGCAGCAAGGGTGTGAAAGACCCTTTCGAAGTTCCAGAGGTTTGTTGTCATTAGTCTCCAGAGGCCTCATCGGAAATAGGCCTCATCTCGCCTGGAAGGGAGAACTTCCTGGATTTTCTCGAGTTGCGGCAGGTGTTCTCGAGTTACGACGGGGACCTCAGGGACCCGCCCTGGTGGCCTCAGGAGAGGTCAGTCCCCATGAGAGTTGCTAGGGGGCCTCTCGGGATTCCTCTCCCATCGATACCGGGGCCAAAAAGCTTGTGTGGAGTCAGGGCCGGAACCGAGAATTCCTCTCAGGGGCTGACATGGATCTTTGGGTACTTCTGGAGTCTCCCCAGGGGAGTCAGGCCTCGTCTCGAGTGGGGGCATGCACGTGCGCTTTCCTTCCAGCCTGTAGCAGCAATGTCACGCTTCCCGGCGCGTGGATCAAAGGATCTCTGGTTTTCCCTCTAGGCTTTCCCACAGGGCTGTCCAACGTGCCACCGTGTTGTGAGTCGATCCTCGGCGTGAAAGATGAGCCAGTGCAGGGCAAAGAGGTTCCTCTGGAATGCACTGAGACATCTGGGGGACTCTTGGAATGGTGGTACGACCATGGAGTTCCTCTCGCCTTTCCTGTTGAGAGTGCCTCCGCTTGAGATGCGACGGGAACGCCGGGAATTCTTTCCCGTTGAAACCAGGGAAAGGATCCCTCATCTCGAGCTACGAGGGGGAAACGGGGCTCCTCTGGATGTGGGCGGGACCATCGTGCTTCCTCTCGAGTGGAGACGGGTATGGCGGTGAACTTCTTGAGTTGCAGCAAGGGTGTGAAAGACCCTTTCGAAGTTCCAGAGGTTTGGTGTCATTAGTCTCCAGAGGCCTCATCGGAAATAGGCCTCATCTCGCCTGGAAGGGAGAACTTCCTGGATTTTCTCGAGTTGCGGCAGGTGTTCTCGAGTTACGACGGGGACCTCAGGGACCCGCCCTGGTGGCCTCCGGAGAGGCCAGTCCCCATGCGAGTTGCTAGGGGGCCTCTCGGGATTCCTATCCCGTCGATACCGGGGCCAAAAACCTTGTGTGGAGTCAGGGCCGGAACCGAGGATTCCTCTCAGGGGCTGACATGGATCTTTGGGTACTTCTGGAGTCTCCCCAGTGGAGTCAGGCCTCGTCTCGAGTGGGGGCCTGCACGTGCGCTTTCCTTCCAGGCTGTAGCAGCAATGTCACGCTTCCCGTCGCGTGGATCAAAGGATCTGTGGTTTTCCCTCGAGGCTTTCCCTCGAGGCTTTCCCACAGGGCTGTCCCACGTGCCACCGTGGTGTGAGTCGATCCTCGGCGTGAAAGATGAGCCAGTGCAGGGCAAAGAGGTTCCTCTGGAATGGACTGAGACATCTGGGGGACTCTTGGAATGGTGGTACGACCATGGAGTTCCTCTCGCCTTTCCTGTTGAGAGTGCCTCCTCTTGAGATGCGACGGGAACGCCGGGAATTCTTTCCCGTTGAAAGCAGGGAAAGGATCCCTCATCTCGAGCTAGGAGGGGGAAACGGGGCTCCTCTGGATGTGGGCGGGACCATCGTGCTTCCTCTCGAGTGGAGACGGGTATGGCGGTGAACTTCTTGAGTTGCAGCAAGGGTGTGAAAGTCCCTTTCGAAGTTCCAGAAGTTAGGTGTCATTAGTCTCCAGACGCCTCATCGGAAATAGGCCTCATCTCGCCTGGAAGGGAGAACTTCCTGGATTTTCTCGAGTTGTGGCAGGTGTTCTCGAGTTACGACGGGGACCTCAGGGACCCGCCCTGGTGGCCTCAGGAGAGGCCAGTCCCCATGCGAGTTGCTAGGGGGCCTCTCGGAATTCCTCTCCCGTCGATACCGGGGCCAAAAAGCTTGTGTGGAGTCAGGGCCGGAACCGAGGATTCCTCTCAGTGGCTGACATGGATCTTTGGGTACTTCTGGAGTCTCCCCACGGGAGTCAGGCCTCGTCTCGAGTGGGGGCATGCACGTGCGCTTTCCTTCCAGGCTGTAGCAGCAATGTCACGCTTCCCGTCGCGTGGATCAAAGGATCTGTGGTTTTCCCTCGAGGCTTTCCCTCGAGGCTTTCCCACAGGGCTGTCCCACGTACCACCGTGTTGTGAGTCGATCCTCGGCGTGAAAGATGAGCCAGTGCAGGGCAAAGAGGTTCCTCTGGAATGGACTGAGACATCTGGGGGACTCTTGGAATGGTGGTACGACCATGGAGTTCCTCTCGTCTTTCCTGTTGAGAGTGCCTCCTCTTGAGATGCGACGGGAACGCCGGGAATTCTTTCCCGTTGAAAGCAGGCAAAGGATCCGTCATCTCGAGCTACGAGGGGGAAACTGGGCTCCTCTGGATGTGGGCGGGACCATCGTGCTTCCTCTCGAGTGGAGACGGGTATGGCGGTGAACTTCTTGAGTCGCAGCAAGGGTGTGAAAGACCCTTTCGAAGTTCCAGAGGTTAGGTGTCATTAGTCTCCAGACGCCTCATCAGAAATAGGCCTCATCTCGCCTGGAAGGGAGAACTTCCTGGATTTTCTCGAGTTGCGGCAGGTGCCTTCGAGTTACGACGGGGACCTCAGGGACCCGCCCTGGTGGCCTCAGGAGAGGCCAGTCCCCATGCGAGTTGATAGGGGGCCTCTCGGGATTCCTCTCCCGTCGATACCGGGGCCAAAAACCTTGTGTGGAGTCAGGGCCGGAACCGAGGATTCCTCTCAGGGGCTGACATGGATCTTTGGGTACTTCTGGAGTCTCCCCAGGGGAGTCAGGCCTCGTCTCGAGTGGGGGCATGCACGTGCGCTTTCCTTCCAGGCTGTAGCAGCAATGTCACGCTTCCCGTCGCGTGGATCAAAGGATCTGTGGTTTTCCCTCGAGGCTTTCCCTCGAGGCTTTCCCTCGAGGCTTTCCCACAGGGCTGTCCCACGTGCCACCGTGTTGTGAGTCGATCCTCGGCGTGAAAGATGAGCCAGTGCAGGGCAAAGAGGTTCCTCTGGAATGGACTGAGACATCTGGGGGACTCTTGGAATGGTGGTACGACCATGGAGTTCCTCTCGCCTTTCCTGTTGAGAGTGCCTCCTCTTGAGATGCGACGGGAACGCAGGGAATTCTTTCCCGTTGAAAGCAGGGAAAGGATCCCTCATCTCGAGCTACGAGGGGGAAACGGGGCTCCTTTGGATGTGGTCGGGACCATCGTGCTTCCTCTCGAGTGGAGACGGGTATGGTGGTGAACTTCTTGAGTCGCAGCAAGGGTGTGAAAGACCCTTTCGAAGTTCCAGAGGTTAGGTGTCATTAGTCTCCAGACGCCTCATCGGAAATAGCCCTCATTTCGCCTGGAAGGGAGAACTTCCTGGATTTCTCGAGGTGCGGCAGGTGTTCTCGAGTTACGACGGGGACCTCAGGGACCGGCCCTGGTGGCCTCAGGAGAGGCCAGTCCCCATGCGAGTTGCTAGGGGGCCTCTCGGGATTCCTCTCCCGTCGATACCGGGGCCAAAAACCTTGTGTGGAGTCAGGGCCGGAACCGAGGATACCTCTCAGGGGCTGATATGGATCTTTGGATACTTCTGGAGTCTCGACAGGGAGACAGGCCTCGTTTCGTGAGGGGGCATGCACGTGCACTTTCCTTCCAGGCTTTAGCAGCAATGTCACGCTTCCCGTGGCGTGGATCAAAGGATCTGTGGTTTTCCTCGAGCCTTGCCCTCGAGGCTTTCCCACAGGGCTGTCCCATGTGCCACCGTGGTGTGAGTCGATCCTCGGCGTGAAAGATGAGCCACTGCAGGGCAAAGAGGTTCCTCTGTAATGGACTGAGACATCTGGGGGACTCTTGGAATGGTGGTACGACCATGGAGTTCCTCTCGCCTTTCCTGTTGAGAGTGCCTCCGCTTGAGATGCGACGGGAACGCTGGGAATTCTTTCCCGTTGAAAGCAGGGAAAGGATCCCTCCTCTCGAGCTACAAGGTGGAAACGGAGCTCCTCTGGATGTGGGCGGGACCATCGTGCTTCCTCTCGAGTGGAGACGGGTATGGCGGTGAACTTCCTTAGTTGCAGCAAGGGTGTGAAAGACCCTTTCGAAGTTCCAGAGGTTAGGTGTCATTAGTCTCCAGAGGCCTCATCGGAAATAGGCCTCATCTCGCCTGGAAGGGAGAACTTCCTGGATTTTCTCGAGTTGCGGCAGGTGTTCTCGAGTTACGACGGGGACCTCAGGGACCCGCCCTGGTGGCCTCAGGAAAGGGTAGTCCCCTGGAGAGTTGCTAGGGGGCCTCTCGGGATTCCTCTCCCATCGATACCGGGGCTAAAATCCTTCTGTGGAGTCAGGGCCGAAACCGAGGATTCCTCTCAGGGGTTGACATGGATCTCTGGGTATGTCTGGAGTCTCCCCAGGGGAGTCAAGCCTCGTCTCGAGGGGGGGCATGCACGTGCGCTTTCCTTCCAGGCTGTAGCAGCAATGTCATGCTTCCCGTTGCGTGGATCAAAGGATCTGTGGTTTTCCCTCGAGGCTTTCCCTCGAGGCTTTACCACAGGGCTGTTCCACGTGCAACCGTGATGTGAGTCGATCCTCGGCGTGAAAGATGAGCCAGTGCAGGGCAAAGAGGTTCCTCTGGAATTGACTGAGACATCTGGGGGACTCTTGGAATGGTGGTACGACCATGGAGTTCCTCTCGCCTTTCCTGTTGAGAGTGCCTCCTCTTGAGATGCGACGGGAACGCCGGGAATTCTTTCCCGTTGAAAGCAGGGAAAGGATCCCTCATCTCGAGCTACGAGGGGGAAACGGGGCTCCTCTGGATGTGGGCGGGACCATCGTGCTTCTTCTCGAGTGGAGACGGGTATGGCGGTGAACTTCTTGAGTTGCAGCAAGGGTGTGAAAGACCCTTTCGAAGTTCCAGAGGTTAGGTGTCATTAGTCTCCAGACGCCTCATCGGAAATAGGCCTCATCTCGCCTGGAAGGGAGAACTTCCTGGATTTTCTCGAGTTGCGGCAGGAGTTCTCGAGTTACGACGCGGACCTCAGGGACCCGCCCTGGTGGACTCAGGAGAGTCCAGTCCCCATGCGAGGTGCTAGGGGGCCTCTCGGGATTCCTCTCCCGTCGATACCGGGGCCAAAAACTTTGTGCGGAGTTAGGGTCAGAATCGAGGATTCCTCTCAGGGGCTGACATGGATCTTTATGTACTTGTGGAGTCTCCCCAGGGGAGTCAGGCCTCGTCTCGAGTGGGGGCATGCATGTGCGCTTTCCTTCCAGGCTGTAGCAGCAATGTCACGCTTCCCGTCGCGTGGATCAAAGGATCTGTGGTTTTCCCTCGAGGCTTTCCCTCGAGGCTTTCCCACAGGGCTGTCCCATGTGCCACCGTGGTGTGAGTCGATCCTCGGCGTGAAAGATGAGCCAGTGCAGGGCAAAGAGGTTCCTCTGGAATGGACTGAGACATCTGGGGGACTCTTGGAATGGTGGTACGACCATGGAGTTCCTCTCGCCTTTCCTGTTGAGAGTGCCTCCTCTTGAGATGCGACGGGAACGCCGGGAATTCTTTCCCGTTGAAAGCAGGGAAAGGATCCCTCATCTCGAGCTCCGAGGGGGAAACGGGGCTCCTCTGGATGTGGGCGGGACCATCGTGCTTCCTCTCAAGTGGAGACGGGTATGGCGGTGAACTTCTTGAGTTGCAGCAAGGGTGTGAAAGACCCTTTCGAAGTTCCAGAGGTTAGGTGTCATTAGTCTCCAGACGCCTCATCGGAAATAGGCCTCATCTCGCCTGGAAGGGAGAACTTCCTGGATTTTCCGAGTTGTGGCAGGTGATCTCGAGTTACGACGGGGACCTCAGGGACCCGCCCTGGTGGCCTCAGGAGTGGCCAGTCCCCATGCGAGGTGCTAGGGGGCCTCTCGGGATTCCTCTCCCGTCGATACCGGGGCCAAAAACCTTGTGTGGAGTCAGGGCCGGAACCGAGGATTCCTCTCAAGGGCTGACATGGATCTTGGGGTACTTGTGGAGTCTCCCCAGGGGAGTCAGGCCTCGTCTCGAGTGGGGGCATGCATGTGCGCATTCCTTCCAGGCTGTAGCAGCAATGTCACGCTTCCCGTTGTGTGGATCAAAGGATCTGTGGTTTTCCCTCGAGGCTTTCCCTCGAGGCTTTCCCACTGGGCTGTTCCACGTGCCACCGTGATGTGAGTCGATTCTCGGCGTGAAAGATGAGCCAGTGCAGGGCAAAGAGGTTCCTCTGGAATGGACTGAGACATCTGGGGGACTCTTGGAATGGTGGTACGACCATGGAGTTCCTCTCGCCTTTCCTGTTGAGAGTGCCTCCTCTTGAGATGCGACGGGAACGCCGGGAATTCGTTCCCGTTGAAAGCAGGGAAAGGGTCCCTCATCTCGAGCTACGAGGTGGAAACGGGGCTCCTCTGGATGTGGGCGGGACCATCGTGCTTCCTCTCGAGTGGAGACGGGTATGGCGGTGAACTTCTTGAGTTGCAGCAAGGGTGTGAAAGACCCTTTCGAAGTTCCAGAGGTTAGGTGTCATTAGTCTCCAGACGCCTCATCGGAAATAGGCCTCATCTCGCCTGGAAGGGAGAACTTCCTGGATTTTCTCGAGTTGCGGCAGGAGTTCTCGAGTTACGACGCGGACCTCAGGGACCCGCCCTGGTGGACTCAGGAGAGGCCAGTCCCCATGCGAGGTGCTAGGGGGCCTCTCGGGATTCCTCTCCCGTCGATACCGGGGCCAAAAACCTTGTGCGGAGTTAGGGTCAGAATCGAGGATTCCTCTCAGGGGCTGACATGGATCTTTGTGTACTTGTGGAGTCTCCCCAGGGGAGTCAGGCCTCGTCTCGAGTGGGGGCATGCATGTGCGCTTTCCTTCCAGGCTGTAGCAGCAATGTCACGCTTCCCGTCGCGTGGATCAAAGGATCTGTGGTTTTCCCTCGAGGCTTTCCCTCGAGGCTTTCCCACAGGGCTGTCCCATGTGCCACCGTGGTGTGAGTCGATCCTCGGCGTGAAAGATGAGCCAGTGCAGGGCAAAGAGGTTCCTCTGGAATGGACTGAGACATCTGGGGGACTCTTGGAATGGTGGTACGACCATGGAGTTCCTCTGGCCTTTCCTGTTGAGAGTGCCTCCTCTTGAGATGCGACGGGAACGCCGGGAATTCTTTCCCGTTGAAAGCAGGGAAAGGATCCCTCATCTCGAGCTACGAGGGGGAAACGGGGCTCCTCTGGATGTGGGCGGGACCATCGTGCTTCCTCTCGTGTGGAGACGGGTATGGCGGTGAACTTCTTGAGTTGCAGCAAGGGTGTGAAAGACCCTTTCGAAGTTCCAGAGGTTAGGTGTCATTAGTCTCCAGACGCCTCATCGGAAATAGGCCTCATCTCGCCTGGAAGGGAGAACTTCCTGGATTTTCTCGAGTTGTGGCAGGTGTTCTCGAGTTACGACGGGGACCTCAGGGACCCGCCCTGGTGGCCTCAGGAGTGGCCAGTCCCCATGCGAGGTGCTAGGGGGCCTCTCGGGATTCCTCTCCCGTCGATACCGGGGCCAAAAACCTTGTGTGGAGTCAGGGCCGGAACCGAGGATTCCTCTCAAGGGCTGACATGGATCTTTGGGTACTTGTGGAGTCTCCCCAGGGGAGTCAGGCCTCGTCTCGAGTGGGGGCATGCATGTGCGCATTCCTTCCAGGCTGTAGCAGCAATGTCACGCTTCCCGTTGCGTGGATCAAAGGATCTGTGGTTTTCCCTCGAGGCTTTCCCTCGAGGCTTTCCCACAGGGCTGTTCCACGTGCCACCGTGATGTGAGTCGATTCTCGGCGTGAAAGATGAGCCAGTGCAGGGCAAAGAGGTTCCTCTGGAATGGACTGAGACATCTGGGGGACTCTTGGAATGGTGGTACGACCATGGAGTTCCTCTCGCCTTTCCTGTTGAGAGTGCCTCCTCTTGAGATGCGACGGGAACGCCGGGAATTCGTTCCCGTTGAAAGCAGGGAAAGGATCCCTCATCTCGAGCTACGAGGTGGAAACGGGGCTCCTCTGGATGTGGGCGTGACCATCGTGCTTCCTCTCGAGTGGAGACGGGTATGGCGGTGAACTTCTTGAGTTGCAGCAAGGGTGTGAAAGACCCTTTCGAAGTTCCAGAGGTTAGGTGTCATTAGTCTCCAGACGCCTCATCGGAAATAGGCCTCATCTCTCCTGGAAGGGAGAACTTCCTGGATTTTCTCGAGTTGCGGCAGGTGTTCTCGAGTTACGACGCGGACTACAGGGACCCGCCCTGGTGGACTCAGGAGAGGCCAGTCCCCATGCGAGGTGCTAGGGGGCCTCTCGGGATTCCTCTCCCGTCGATACCGGGGCCAAAAACCTTGTGCGGAGTCTGGGCCAGAACCGAGGATTCCTCTCAGGGGCTGACATGGATCTTTGGGTACTTCTGGTGTCTCTCCAGGGGAGTCAGGCCTCGTCTCGAGTGGGGGCATGCACGTGCGCTTTCCTTCCAGGCTGTAGCAGCAATGTCACGCTTCCCGTCGCGTGGATCAAAGGATCTGTGGTTTTCTCTCGAGGCTTTCCCACAGGGCTGTCCCACGTGCCACCGTGGTGTGAGTCGATCCTCGGCGTGAAAGATGAGCCAGTGCAGGGCAAAGAGGTTCCTCTGGAATGGACTGAGACATCTGGGGGACTCTTGGAATGGTGGTACGACCATGGAGTTCCTCTCGCCTTTCCTGTTGAGAGTGCCTCCTCTTGAGATGCGACGGGAACGCCGGCAATTCTTTCCCGTGGAAAGCAGGGAAAGGATCCCTCATCTCGAGCTACGAGGGGGACACGGGGCTCCTCTGAATCTGGGCGGGACCATCGTGCTTCCCTTCGAGTGGAGACGGGTATGGCGGTGAACTTCTTGAGTTGCAGCAAGGGTGTGAAAGACCCTTTCGAAGTTCCAGAGGTTAGGTGTCATTAGTCTCCAGACGCCTCATCGGAAATAGGCCTAATCTCGCCTGGAAGGGAGAACTTCCTGGATTTTCTCGAGTTGCGGCAGGTGTTCTCGAATTACGACGGGGACCTCAGGGACCCGCCCTGGTGGCCTAAGGAGAGGCCAGTCCCCATGCGAGTTGCTAGGGGGCCTCTTGGGGTTCCTCTCCCGTCAATTCCGGGGCCATAAACCTTGTGTGTAGTCAGGGCCGGAACCGAGGATTCCTCTCAGGGGCTGACATGGATCTTTGGGTACTTCTGGAGTCTCCCCAGGGGAGTCAGGCCTCGTCTCGAGTGGGCGCATGCACGTGCGCTTTCCTTCGAGGCTGTAGCAGCAATGTCACGCTTCTTGTGGCGTGGATCAAAGGATCTGTGGTTTTCCCTCGAGGCTTTCCCTCGAGGCTTTCCCACAGGGCTGTCCCACGTGCCACCGTGGTGTGAATCGATCCTCGGGGTGAAAGATGAGCCAGTGCAGGGCAAAGAAGTTCCTCTGGAATGGACTGAGACATCTGGGGGACTCTTGGAATGGTGGTACGACCATGGAGTTCCTCTCGACTTTCCTGTTGAGAGTGCCTCCTCTTGAGATGCGATGGGAACGCCGGGAATTCTTTCCCGTTGAAAGCAGGGAAAGGATCCGTCATCTCGAGCTCCGAGGAGTAAACGGGGCTCCTATAGATGTGGGCGGGACCATCGTGCTTCCTCACGAGTGGAGACGGGTATGGCGGTGAACTTCTTGAGTTGCAGCAAGGGAGTGAAAGACCCTTTCGAAGTTCCAAACGTTAGGGGTCATTAGTCTCCAACGCCTCATCGCAAATAGGCCTCATCTCGCCTGGAAGGGAGAACTTCCTGGATTTTCTCGAGTTGCGGCAGGTGTTCTCGAGTTACGACGGGGACCTCAGGGACCCGCCCTGGTGGCCTCAGGAGAGGCCAGTCCCCATGCGAGGTGATAGGGGGCCTCTCGGGATTCCTCTCCCGTCGATACCGGGGCCATAAACCTTGTGTGGAGTCAGGGCCGGAACCGAGGATTCTTCTCAGGGGCTGAGATGGATCTTTGGGTACTTCTGAGGTCTCCCCAGCGGAGTCAGGCCTCGTCTCGAGTGGGGGCATGCACGTGCGCTTTCCTTCCAGGCTGTAGCAGCAATGTCACGCTTCCCGTGGCGTGGATCAAAGGATCTGTGGTTTTCCCTCGAGGCTTTCCCACAGGGCTGTCCCACGTGCCACCGTGGTGTGAGTCGATCCTAGGCGTGAAAGATGAGCCAGTGCAGGGCAAAGAGGTTCCTCTGGAATGGACTGAGACATCTTGGGGACTCTTGGCATGGTGGTACGACCATGGAGTTCCTCTCGCCTTTCCTGTTGAGAGTGCCTCCTCTTGAGATGCGATGGGAACGCTGGGAATTCTTTCCCGTTGAAAGCAGGGAAAGGATCCCTCATCTCGAGCTAAGAGGGGGAAACGGGGCTCCTCTGGATGTGGACGGGACCATCGTGCTTACTCTCGAGTGGAGATGGGTATGGCGGTGAACTTCCTGAGTTGCAGCAAGGGTGTGAAAGATCCTTTCGAAGTTCCAGAGGTTAGGTGTCATTAGTCTCCTGATGCCTCATCGGAAATAGGCCTCATCTCGCCTGGAAGGGAGAACTTCCTGGATATTCTCGAGTTGCGGCAGGTGTTCTCGAGTTACGACGGGGACTTCAGGGACCCGCCCTGGTGGCCTCAGGAGAGGCCAGTCCCCATGCGAGTTGCTAGGGGGCCTCTCGGTATTCCTCTCCCGCCGATACCGGGGCCAAAAACCTTGTGTGGAGTCAGGGCCGGAACCGAGGATTCCTCTCACGGGTGACATGGATCTTGGGTACTTCTGGAGTCTCCCCAGGGGAGTCAGGCCTCGTCTCGAGTGGGGGCATGCACGTGCGCTTTCCTTCCAGGCTGTAGCAGCAATGGCACGCTTCCCGTCGTGTGGATCAAAGGATCTGTGGTTTTCCCTCGAGGCTTTCCCTCGAGGCTTTCCCACAGGGCTGTCCCACGTGCCACCGTGGTGTGAGTCGATCCTAGGCGTGAAAGATGAGCCAGTGCAGGGCAAAGAGTTTCCTCTGGAATGGACTGAGACATCTGGGGGACTCTTGGAATGGTGGTACGACCATGGAGTTCCTCTCGCCTTTCCTGTTGAGAGTGCCTCCTCTTGAGATGCGACGGGAACGCCGGGAATTCTTTCCCGTCGAATGCAGGGAAAGGATCCCTCATCTCGAGCTACGAGGGGGAAACGGGGCTCCTCTGGATGTGGGCGGGACCGTCGTGCTTCCTCTCGAGTGGAGACGGGTATGGTGGTGAACTTCTTGAGTTGCAGCAAGGGTGTGAAAGACCCTTTCGAAGTTCCAGAGGTTAGGTGTCATTAGTCTCCAGACGCCTCATCGGAAATAGGCCTCATCTCGCCTGGAAGGGAGAACTTCCTGGATTTTCTCGAGTTGCGGCAGGTGTTCTCGAGTTACGACGGGGACCTCAGGGACCCGCCCGATGGCCTCAGGAGAGGCCAGGCCCATGCGAGTTGCTAGGGGGCCCCTCGGGATTCCTCTCCTGTCGATACCGGGGCCAAAAACCTTGTGTGGAGTCAGGGCCGGAACCGAGGATTCCTCTCAGGGGTGACATGGATCTTTGGGTACTTCTGGAGTCTCCCCAGGGGAGTCAGGCCTCGTCTCGAGTGGGGGCATGCACGTGCGCTTTCCTTCCAGGCTGTAGCAGCAATGTCACGCTTCCCGTCGCGTGGATCAAAGGATCTGTGGTTTTCCCCCGAGGCTTTCCCACAGGGCTGTCCCACGTGCCACCGTGGTGTGAGTCGATCCTCGGCGTGAAAGATGAGCCAGTGCAGGGCAACGAGGTTCCACTGGAATGGACTGAAACATCTGGGGGACTCTTGGAATGGTGGTACGACCATGGAGTTCCTCTCGCCTTTCCTGTTGAGAGTGCCTCCTCTTGAGATTCGACGGGAACGCCGGGAATTCTTTCCCGTTGAAAGCAGGGAAAGGATCCCTCATCTCGAACTCCGAGGGGGAAACGGGGCTCCTCTGGATGTGGGCGGGACCATCGTGCTTCCTCTCGAGTGGAGACGGGTATGGCGGTGAACTTCTTGAGTTGCAGCAAGGGTGTGAAAGACCCTTTCGAAGTTCCAGAGGTTAGGTGTCATTAGTCTCCAGACGCCTCATCGGAAATAGGCCTCATCTCGCCTGGAAGGGAGAATTTCCTAGATTTTCTCGAGTTGCGGCAGGTGTTCTCGAGTTACGACGGGGACCTCAGGGACCCGCCCTGGTGGCCTCAGGAGAGGCCATTCCCCATGCGAGTTGCTAGGGGGCCTCTCGGGATTCCTCTCCCGTCGATACCGGGGCCAAAAACCTTGTGTGGAGTCAGGGCCGGATCCGAGGATTCCTCTCAGGGGCTGACATGGATCTTTGGGTACTTCTGGAGTCTCCCCAGGGGAGTCAGGCCTCGTCTCGAGTGGGGGCATGCACGTGTGCTTTCCTTACAGGCTGTAGCAGCAATGTCACGCTTCCCGTGGCGTGGATCAAAGGATCTGTGGTTTTCCCTCGAGTCTTTCCCACAGGGCTGTCCCACGTGCCACCGTGGTGTGAGTCGATCCTCGGCGTGAAAGATGAGCCAGTGCAGGGCAAAGAGGTTCCTCTGGAATGGACTGAGACATCTGGGGGACTCTTGGAATGGTGGTACGACCATGGAGTTCCCCTCGCCTTTCCTGTTGAGAGTGCCTCCTCTTGAGATGCGACGGGAACGCCGGGAATTCTTTCCCGTTGAAAGCAGGGAAAGGATCGCTCATCTCGAGCTAGGAGGGGGAAACGGGGCTCCTCTGGATGTGGGCGGGACCATCGTGCTTCCTCTCGAGTGGAGACGGGTGTGGCGGTGAACTTCTTGAGTTGCAGCAAGGGTGTGAAAGACCCTTTCGAAGTTCCAGAGGTTAGGTGTCATTAGTCTCCAGACGCCTCATCGGAAATAGGCCTCATCTCGCCTGGAAGGGGGAACTTCCTGGAATTTCTCGAGTTGTGGCAGGTGTTCTCGAGTTACGACGGGGACCTCAGGGACCCGCCCTGGTGGCCTCAGGAGATGCCAGTCCCCATGCGAGTTGCTAGGGGGCCTCTCGGGATTCCTCTCCCGTCGATACCGGGGCCAAAAACCTTGTGTGGAGTCAGGGCCTGAACCGAGGATTCCTCTCAGGGGCTGACATGGATCTTTGGGTACTTCTGGAGTCTCCCCAGGGGAGTCAGGCCTCGTCTCGAATCGGGGCATGCACGTGCACTTTCCTTCCAGGCTGTAGCAGCAATGTCACGCTTCCCGTGGCGTGGATCAAAGGATCTGTGGTTTTCCCTCGAGGCTTTCCCTCGAGGCTTTCCCACAGGGCTGTCCCACGTGCCACCGTGGTGTGAGTCGATCCTCGGCGTGAAAGATGAGCCAGTGCATGGCAAAGAGCTTACTCTGGAATGGACTGAGACATCTGGGGGACTCTTGGAATGGTGGTACGACCATGGAGTTCCTCTCGCCTTTCCTGTTGAGAGTGCCTCCGCTTGAGATGCGACGGGAACGCCGGGAATTCTTTCCCATTGAAAGCAGGGAAAGGATTCCTCATCTCGAGCTACGAGGGGGAAAGGGGGCTCCTCTGGATGTGGGCGGGACGATCGTGCTTCCTCTCGAGTGGAGACGGGTATGGCGGTGAACTTCTTGAGTTGCAGCAAGGGTGTGAAAGACCCTTTCGAAGTTCCAGAGGTTAGGTGTCATTAGTCTCCAGACGCCTCATCGGAAATAGGCCTCATCCTGCCTGGAAGGGAGAACTTCCTGGATTTTCTCGAGTTGCGGCAGGTGTTCTCGAGTTACGACGGGGAACTCAGGGATCCGCCATGGTGGCCTCAGGAGAGGCCAGTCCCCATGCGAGTTGCTAGGGGGCCTCTCGGGATTCCTCTCCCGTCGATACCCGGGCCAAAAACCTTGTGTGGAGTCAGGGCCGGAACCGAGGATTCCTCTCACGGGCTGATATGGATCTTTGGGTACTTCTGGAGTCTCGCCAGGGGAGACAGGCCTCATCTCGAGTGGGGGCATGCACGTGCGCTTTCCTTCCAGGCTGTAGCAGCAATGTCACGCTTCCCATCGCGTGGATCAAAGGATCTGTGGTTTTCCCTCGAGGCTTTCCCTCGAGGCTTTCCCACAGGGCTGTCCCACGTGCCACCGTGGTGTGAGTCGATCCTCGGCGTGAAAGATGAGCCAGTGCAGGGCAAAGAGGTTCCTCTGGAATGGACTGAGACATCTGGGGGACTCTTGGAATGGTGGTACAACCATGGAGTTCCTCTCGCCTTTCCTGTTGAGAGTGCCTCCTCTTGAGATGCGACGGGAACGCCGGGAATTCTTTCCCGTTGAACGCAGGGAAAGGATCGCTCATCTCGAGCTAGGAGGGGGAAACGGGGCTCCTCTGGATGTGGGCGGGACCATCGTGCTTCCTCTCGAGTGGAGACGGGTATGGCGGTGAACTTCTTGAGTTGCAGCAAGGGTGTGAAAGACCCTTTCGAAGTTCCAGAGGTTAGGTGTCATTAGTCTCCAGACGCCTCATCGGAAATAGGCCTCATCTCGCCTGGAAGGGAGAACTTCCTGGATTTTCTCGAGTTGCGGCAGGTGTTCTCGAGTTACGACGGGGACCTCAGGGACCCGCCCTGGTGGCCTCAGGAGAGGCCAGTCCCCATGCGAGTTGCTAGGGGGCCTCTCGGGATTCCTCTCCCGTCGATACCGGGGCCAAAAACCTTGTGTGGAGTCAGGGCCGGAACCGAGGATTCCTCTCAGGGGCTGACATGGATCTGTGGGTACTTGTGGAGTCTCCCCATGGGAGTCAGGCCTCGTCTCGAGTGGGGGCATGCACGTGCGCTTTCCTTCCAGGCTGTAGCAGCAATGTCACGCTTCCCGTCGCGTGGATCAAAGGATCTGTGGTTTTCCCTCGAGGCTTTCCCTCGAGGCTTTCCCACAGGGCTGTCCCACGTGCCACCGTGGTGTGAGTCGATCCTCGGCGTGAAAGATGAGCCAGTGCAGGGCAAAGAGGTTCCTCTGGAATGGACTGAGACATCTGGGGGACTCTTGGAATGGTGGTACGACCATGGAGTTCCCCTCGCCTTTCCTGTTGAGAGTGCCTCCTCTTGAGATGCGACGGGAACGCCGGGAATTCTTTCCCGTTGAAAGCAGGGAAAGGATCGCTCATCTCGAGCTAGGAAGGGGAAACGGGGCTCCTCTGGATGTGGGCGGGACCATCGTGCTTCCTCTCGAGTGGAGACGGGTGTGGCGGTGAACTTCTTGAGTTGCAGCAAGGGTGTGAAAGACCCTTTCGAAGTTCCAGAGGTTAGGTGTCATTAGTCTCCAGACGCCTCATCGGAAATAGGCCTCATCTCGCCTGGAAGGGGGAACTTCCTGGAATTTCTCGAGTTGTGGCAGGTGTTCTCGAGTTACGACGGGGACCTCAGGGACCCGCCCTGGTGGCCTCAGGAGATGCCAGTCCCCATGCGAGTTGCTAGAGGGCCTCTCGGGATTCCTCTCCCGTCGATACCGGGGCCAAAAACCTTGTGTGGAGTCAGGGCCTGAACCGAGGATTCCTCTCAGGGGCTGACATGGATCTTTGGGTACTTCTGGAGTCTCCCCAGGGGAGTCCGGCCTCGTCTCGAATCGGGGCATGCACGTGCACTTTCCTTCCAGGCTGTAGCAGAAATGTCACGTTTCCCGTGGCGTGGATCAAAGGATCTGTGGTTTTCCCTCGAGGCTTTCCCTCGAGGCTTTCCCACAGGGCTGTCCCACGTGCCACCGTGGTGTGAGTCGATCCTCGGCGTGAAAGATGAGCCAGTGCAGGGCAAAGAGGTTCCTCTGGAATGGACTGAGACATCTGGGGGACTCTTGGAATGGTGGTACGACCATGGAGTTCCTCTCGCCTTTCCTGTTGAGAGTGCCTCCGCTTGAGATGCGACGGGAACGCCGGGAATTCTTTCCCATTGAAAGCAGGGAAAGGATTCCTCATCTCGAGCTACGAGGGGGAAAGGGGGCTCCTCTGGATGTGGGCGCGACGATCGTGCTTCCTCTCGAGTGGAGACGGGTATGGCGGTGAACTTCTTGAGTTGCAGCAAGGGTGTGAAAGACCCTTTCGAAGTTCCAGAGGTTAGGTGTCGTTAGTCTCCAGACGCCTCATCGGAAATAGGCCTCATCTCGCCTGGAAGGGGGAACTTCCTGGAATTTCTCGAGTTGTGGCAGGTGTTCTCGAGTTACGACGGGGACCTCAGGGACCCGCCCTGGTGGCCTCAGGAGAGGCCAGTCCCCATGCGAGTTGCTAGGGGGCCTCTCGGGATTCCTCTCCCGTCGATACCGGGGCCAAAAACCTTGTGTGGAGTCAGGGCCTGAACCGAGGATTCCTCTCACGGGCTGACATGGATCTTTGGGTACTTCTGGAGTCTCCCCAGGGGAGTCAGGCCTCGTCTCGAGTCGGGGCATGCACGTGCACTTTCCTTCCAGGCTGTAGCAGCAATGTCACGCTTCCCGTGGCGTGGATCAAAGGATCTGTGGTTTTCCCTCGAGGCTTTCCCTCGAGGCTTTCCCACAGGGCTGTCCCACGTGCCACCGTGGTGTGAGTCGATCCTCGGCGTGAAAGATGAGCCAGTGCAGGGCAAAGAGGTTCCTCTGGAATGGACTGAGACATCTGGGGGACTCTTGGAATGGTGGTACGACCATGGAGTTCCTCTCGCCTTTCCTGTTGAGAGTGCCTCCGCTTAAGAGGCGACGGGAACGCCGGGAACTCTTTCCCATTGAAAGCAGGGAAAGGATTCCTCATCTCGAGCTACGAGGGGGAAAGGGGGCTCCTCTGGATGTGGGCGGGACGATCGTGCTTCCTCTCGAGTGGAGACGGGTATGGCGGTGAACTTCTTGAGTTGCAGCAAGGGTGTGAAAGACACTTTCGAAGTTCCAGAGGTTAGGTGTCATTAGTCTCCAGACGCCTCATCGGAAATAGGCCTCATCCTGCCTGGAAGGGAGAACTTCCTGGATTTTCTCGAGTTGCGGCAGGTGTTCTCGAGT
This sequence comes from Capricornis sumatraensis, assembly GCF_032405125.1. Classification (NCBI taxonomy): domain Eukaryota; kingdom Metazoa; phylum Chordata; class Mammalia; order Artiodactyla; family Bovidae; genus Capricornis; species Capricornis sumatraensis. Next base: position 8,773,251 of record NW_027184612.1, read on the forward strand.
TACGACGGGGACCTCAGGGACCCGCCCTGGTGGCCTCAGGAGAGGCCAGTCCCCATGCGTGTTGCTAGGGGGCCTCTCGGGATTCCTCTCCCGTCGATACCCGGGCCAAAAACCTTGTGTGGAGTCAGGGCCGGAACCGAGGATTCCTCTCACGGGCTGATATGGATCTTTGGGTACTTCTGGAGTCTCCCCAGGGGAGTCAGGCCTCGTCTCGAGTCGGGGCATGCACGTGAACTTTCCTTCCATGCTGTAGCAGCAATGTCACGCTTCCCGTGGCGTGGATCAAAGGATCTGTGGTTTTCCCTCGAGGCTTTCCCTCGAGGCTTTCCCACAGGGCTGTCCCTCGTGCCACCGTGGTGTGAGTCGATCCTCGGCGTGAAAGATGAGCCAGTGCAGGGCAAAGAGGTTCCTCTGGAATGAACTGAGACATCTGGGGGACTCTTGAAATGGTGGTACGACCATGGAGTTCCTCTCGCCTTTCCTGTTGAGAGTGCCTCCGCTTGAGATGCGACGGGAACGCCGGGAATTCTTTCCCATTGAAAGCAGGGAAAGGATCCCTCATCTCGAGCTACGAGGGGGAAAGGGGGCTCCTCTGGATGTGGGCGGGACGATCGTGCTTCCTCTCGAGTGGAGACGGGTATGGCGGTGAACTTCTTGAGTTGCAGCAAGGGTGTGAAAGACCCTTTCGAAGTTCCAGAGGTCAGGTGTCATTAGTCTCCAGACGCCTCATCGGAAATAGGCCTCATCTCGCCTGGAAGGGGGAACTTCCTGGAATTTCTCGAGTTGTGGCAGGTGTTCTCGAGTTACGACGGGGACCTCAGGGACCCGCCCTGGTGGCCTCAGGAGAGGCCAGTCCCCATGCGAGTTGCTAGGGGGCCTCTCGGGATTCCTCTCCCGTCGATACCGGGGCCAAAAACCTTGTGTGGAGTCAGGGCCGGAACCGAGGATTCCTCTCACGGGCTGACATGGATCTTTGGGTACTTCTGGAGTCTCCCCAGGGGAGTCAGGCCTCGTCTCGAGTCGGGGCATGCACGTGCACTTTCCTTCCAGGCTGTAGCAGCAATGTCACGCTTCCCGTGGCGTGGATCAAAGGATCTGTGGTTTTCCCTCGAGGCTTTCCCTCGAGGCTTTCCCACAGGGCTGTCCCACGTGCCACCGTGGTGTGAGTCGATCCTCGGCGTGAAAGATGAGCCAGTGCAGGGCAAAGAGCTTCCTCTGGAATGGACTGAGACATCTGGGGGACTCTTGGAATGGTGGTACGACCATGGAGTTCCTCTCGCCTTTCCTGTTGAGAGTGCCTCCGCTTGAGATGCGACGGGAACGCCGGGAACTCTTTCCCATTGAAAGCAGGGAAAGGATTGCTCATCTCGAGCTACGAGGGGGAAAGGGGGCTCCTCTGGATGTGGGCGGGACGATCGTGCTTCCTCTCGAGTGGAGACGGGTATGGCGGTGAACTTCTTGAGTTGCAGCAAGGGTGTGAAAGACCCTTTCGAAGTTCCAGAGGTTAGGTGTCATTAGTCTCCAGACGCCTCATCGGAAATAGGCCTCATCCTGCCTGGAAGGGAGAACTTCCTGGATTTTCTCGAGTTGCGGCAGGTGTTCTCGAGTTACGACGGGGACCTCAGGGACCCGCCCTGGTGGCCTCAGGAGAGGCCAGTTCCCATGCGAGTTGCTAGGGGGCCTCTCGGGATTCCTCTCCCGTCGATACCCGGGCCAAAAACCTTGTGTGGAGTCAGGGCCGGAACCGAGGATGCCTCTCACGGGCTGATATGGATCTTTGGGTACTTCTGGAGTCTCGCCAGGGGAGAGAGGACCCATCTCGAGTGGGGGCATGCACGTGCGCTTTCCTTCCAGGCTGTAGCAGCAATGTCACGCTTCCCATCGCGTGGATCAAAGGATCTGTGGTTTTCCCACAGGGCTCTCCCACGTGCCACCGTGGTGTGAGTCGATCCTCGGCGTGAAAGATGAGCCAGTGCAGGGCAAAGAGGTTCCTCTGGAATGGACTGAGACATCTGGGGGACTCTTGGAATGGTGGTACAACCATGGAGTTCCTCTCGCCTTTCCTGTTGAGAGTGCCTCCTCTTGAGATGCGACGGGAACGCCGGGAATTCTTTCCCGTTGAAAGCAGGGAAAGGATTCCTCATCTCGAGCTACGAGGCGGAAACGGGGCTCCGCTGGATGTGGGCGGGACCATCGTGCTTCCTCTAGAGTGGAGAAGGGAATGGCGGTGAACTTCTTGAGTTGCAGCAAGGGTGTGAAAGACCCTTTCGAAGTTCCAGAGGTTAGGTGTCATTAGTCTCCAGACGCCTCATCGGAAATAGGCCTCATCTCGCCTGGAAGGGAGAACTTCCTGGATTTTCTCGAGTTGAGGCAGGTGTTCTCGAGTTACGACAGGGACCTCAGGGACCCGCCCTGGTGGCCTCAGGAGAGGCCAGTCCCCATGCGAGTTGCTAGGGGGCCTCTCGGGATTCCTCTCCCGCCGATACCGGGGCCAAAAACCTTGTGTGGAGTCAGGGCCGGAACCGAGGATTCCTCTCAGGGGCTGACATGGATCTTTGGGTACTTCTGGTGTCTCCCCAGGGGAGTCAGGCCTCGTCTCGAGTCGGGGCATGCACGTGCACTTTCCTTCCAGGCTGTAGCAGCAATGTCACGCTTCCCGTGGCGTGGATCAAAGGATCTGTGGTTTTCCCTCGAGGCTTTCCCTCGAGGCTTTCCCACAGGGCTGTCCCACATGCCACTGTGGTGTGAGTCGATCCTCGGCGTGAAAGATGAGCGAGTGCAGGGCAAAGAGCTTCCTCTGGAATGGACTGAGACATCTGGGGGACTCTTGGAATGGTGGTACCACCATGAAGTTCCTCTCGCCTTTCCTGTTGAGAGTGCCTCCGCTTGAGATGCGACGGGAACGCCGGGAATTCTTTCCCATTGAACGCAGGGAAAGGATTCCTCATCTCGAGCTACGAGGGGTAAAGGGGGCTCCTATGGATGTGGGCGGGACGATCGTGCTTCCTCTCGAGTGGAGCCGGGTATGGCGGTGAACTTCTTGAGTTGCAGCAAGGGTGTGAAAGACCCTTTCGAAGTTCCAGAGGTTAGGTGTCATTAGTCTCCAGACGCCTCATCGGAAATAGGCCTCATCTCGCCTGGAAGGGGGAACTTCCTGGAATATCTCGAGTTGCGGCAGGTGTTCTCGAGTTAAGACGGGGACCTCAGGGACCCGCCCTGGTGGCCTCAGGAGAGGCCAGTCCCCATGCGAGTTGCTAGGGGGCCTCTCGGGATTCCTCTCCCGTCGATACCGGGGCCAAAAACCTTGTGTGGAGTCAGGGCCGTAACCGAGGATTCCTCTCAGGGGCTGACATGGATCTTTGGGTACTTCTGGAGTCTCCCCAGGGGAGTCAGGCCTCGTCTCGAGTCGGGGCATGCACGTGCACTTTCCTTCCAGGCTGTAGCAGCAATGTCACGCTTCCCGTGGCGTGGATCAAAGGATCTGTGGTTTTCCCTCGAAGCTTTCCCTCGAGGCTTTCCCACAGGGCTGTCCCACGTGCCACCGTGGTGTGAGTCGATCCTCGGCGTGAAAGATGAGCCAGTGCAGGGCAAAGAGGTTCCTCTGGAATGGACTGAGACATCTGGGGGACTCTTGAAATGGTGGTAAGACCATGCAGTTCCTCTCGCCTTTCTTGTTGAGAGTGCCTCCCCTGAGATGCAACGGGAAAGCCGGGAATTCTTTCCCGTTGAAAGCAGGGAAAGGATCCCTCATCTCGAGCTACGAGGGGGAAACGGGGCTCCTCTGGATGTGGGCGGGACCATCGTGCTTCCTCTCGAGTGGAGACGGGTATGGCGGTGAACTTATTGAGTTGCAGAAAGGGTGTGAAAGACCCTTTCGAAGGTCCAGAGGTTAGGTGTCATTAGTCTCCAGACGCCTCATCGGAAATAGGCCTCATCTCGCCTGGAAGGGGAAACTTCCTGGAATTTCTCGAGTTGCGGCAGGTGTTCTCGAGTTACGACGGGGACCTCAGGGACCCGCCCTGGTGGCCTCAGGAGAGGCCAGTCCCCATGCGAGTTGCTAGGGGGCCTCTCGGGATTCCTCTCCCGTCGATACCGGGGCCAAAAACCTTGTGTGGAGTCAGGGCCGGAACCGAGGATTCCTCTCAGGGGCTGACATGGATCTTTGGGTACTTCTGGAGTCTCCCCAGGGGAGTCAGGCCTCGTCTCGAGTCGGGGCATGCACGTGCACTTTCCTTCCAGGCTGTAGCAGCAATGTCACGCTTCCCGTGGCGTGGATCAAAGGATCTGTGGTTTTCCCTCGAGGCTTTCCCTCGAGGCTTTCCCACAGGGCTGTCCAACGTGCCACCGTGGTGTAAGTCGATCCTCGGCGTGAAAGCTGAGCCAGTGCAGGGCAAAGAGGTTCCTCTGGAATGGACTGAGACATCTGGGGGACTCTTGGAATGGTGGTACGACCATGGAGTTCCTCTCGCCTTTCCTGTGGAGAGTGCCTCCCCTTGAGATGCGACGGGAACGCCGGGAATTCTTTCCCATTGAAAGCAGGGAAAGGATTCCTCATCTCGAGCTACGAGGGGGAAAGGGGGCTCCTCTGGATGTGGGCGGGAGGATCGTGCTTCCTCTCGAGTGGAGACGGGTATGTCGGTGAACTTCTTGAGTTACAGGAAGGGTGTGAAAGACCCTTTCGAAGTTCCAGAGGTTAGATGTCATTAGTCTCCAGACGCCTCATCAGAAATAGGCCTCATCTCGCCTGGAAGGGAGAACTTCCTGGATTTTCTCGAGTTGCGGCAGGTGTTCTCGAGTTACGACGGGGACCTCAGGGACCCGCCCTGGTGGCCTCAGGAGAGGCCAGTCCCCATGCGAGTTGCTAGGGGGCCTCTCGGGATTCCTCTCCCGTCGATACCCGGGTCAAAAACCTTGTGTGGAGTCAGGGCCGGAACCGAGGATTCCTCTCACGGGCTGATATGGATCTTTGGGTACTTCTGGAGTCTCGCCAGGGGAGAGAGGCCTCATCTCGAGTGGGGGCATGCACGTGCGCTTTCCTTCCAGGCTGTAGCAGCAATGTCAAGCTTCCCATCGCGTGGATCAAAGGATCTGTGGTTTTCCCTCGCGGCTTTCCCTCGAGGTTTTCCCACAGGGCTGTCCCACGTGCCACCGTGGTGTGAGTCGATCCTCGGCGTGAAAGATGAGCCAGTGCAGGGCAAAGAGGTTCCTCTGGAATGGACTGAGACATCTGGGGGACTCTTGGAATGGTGGTACGACCATGGAGTTCCTCTCGCCTTTCCTGTTGAGAGTGCCTCCTCTTGAGATGCGACGGGAACGCCGGGAATTCTTTCCCGTTGAAAGCAGGGAAAGGATCCCTCATCTCGAGCTACGAGGGGGAAACGGGGCTCCTCTGGATGTGGGCGGGACCATCGTGCTTCCTCTCGAGTGGAGACGGGTGTGGCGGTGAACTTCTTGAGTTGCAGCAAGGGTGTGAAAGACCCTTTCGAAGTTCCAGAGGTTAGGTGTCATTAGTCTCCAGACGCCTCATTGGAAATAGGCCTCATCTCGCCTGGAAGGGGGAACTTCCAGGAATTTCTCGAGTTGTGGCAGGTGTTCTCGAGTTACGACGGGGACCTCAGGGACCCGCCCTGGTGGCCTTAGGAGAGGCCAGTCCCCATGCGAGTTGCTAGGGGGCCTCTCGGGATTCCTCTCCCGTCGATACCGGGGCCAAAAACCTTGTGTGGAGTCAGGGCCGGAACCGAGGATTCCTCTCAGTGGCTGACATGTATCTTTGGGTACTTCTGGAGTCTCCCCAGGGGAGTCAGGCCTCGTCTCGAGTGGGGGCATGCACGTGTGCTTTCCTTCAAGGCTGTAGCAGCAATGTTACGCTTCCCGTGGCGTGAATCAAACGATCTGTGGTTTTCCCTCGAGGCTTTCCCTCGAGGCTTTCCCACAGGGCTGTCCCACGTGCCACCGTGGTGTGAGTCGATCCTCGGCGTGAAAGATGAGCCAGTGCAGGGCAAAGAGGTTCCTCTGGAATGGACTGAGACATCTGGGGGACTCTTGGAATGGTGGTACGACCATGGAGTTCCTCTCTCCTTTCCTGTTGAGAGTGCCTCCTCTTGAGATGCGACGGGAACGCCGGGAATTCTTTCCCGTTGAAAGCAGGGAAAGGATCCCTCATCTCGAGCTCCGAGGGGGAAACGGGGCTCCTCTGGATGTGGGCGGGACCAACGTGCTTCCTCTAGAGTGGAGACGGGTATGGCGGTGAACTTCTTGAGTTGCAGCAAGAGTGTGAAAGACCCTTTCGAAGTTCCAGAGGTTAGGTGTCAGTAGTCTCCAGACGCTTGATCGGAAATAGGCCTCATCTCGCCTGGAAGGGAGAACTTCCTGGATTTTCTCGAGTTGCGGCAGGTGTTCTCGAGTTACGACGGGGACCTCAGGGACCCGCCCTGGTGGCCTCAGGAGAGGCCAGTCCCCATGCGACTTGCTAGGGGGCCTCTCGGGATTCCTCTCCCGTCGATACCGGGGCCAAAAACATTGTGTGGAGTCAGGGCCGGAAACGAAGATTCCTCTCAGGGGCTGACATGTATCTTTGGGTACTTCTGGAGTCTCCCCAGGGGAGTCAGGCCTCGTCTCGAGTCGGGGCATGCACGTGCACTTTCCTTCCAGGCTGTAGCAGCAATGTCACGCTTCCCGTGGCGTGGATCAAAGGATCTATGGTTTTCCCTCGAGGCTTTCCCTCGAGGCTTTCCCACAGGGCTGTCCCACGTGCCACCGTGGTGTGAGTCGATCCTCGGCGTGAAAGATGAGCCAGTGCAGGGCAATGAGCTTCCTCTGGAATGGACTGAGACATCTGGGGGACTCTTGGAATGGTGGTACGACCATGGAGTTCCTCTCTCCTTTCCTGTTGAGAGTGCCTCCGCTTCAGATGCGACGGGAACGCCGGGAATTCTTTCCCATTGAAAGCAGGGAAAGGATTCCTCATCTCGAGCTATGAGGGGGATAGGGGGCTCCTCTGGATGTGGGCGGGACGATCGTGCTTCCTCTCGAGTGGAGACGGGTATGGCGGTGAACTTCTTGAGTTGCAGCAAGGGTGTGAAAGACCCTTTCGAAGTTCCAGAGGTTAGGTGTCATTAGTCTCCAGACGCGTCATCGGAAATAGGCCTCATCTCGCCTGGAAGGGAGAACTTCCTGGATTTTCTCGAGTTGCGGCAGGTGTTCTCGAGTTACGACGGGGACCTCAACTACCCGCCCTGGTGGCCTCAGGAGAGGCCAGTCCCCATGCGAGTTGCTAGGGGGCCTCTCGGGATTCCTCTCCCGTCGATACCGGGGCCAAAAACCTTGTGTGGAGTCAGGGCCGGAACCGAGGAATCCTCTCAGGGGCTGACATGAATCTTTGGGTACTTCTGTAGTCTCCCCATGGGAGTCAGGCCTCGTCTCGAGTGGGGGCATGCACGTGCGCTTTCCTTCCAGGCTGTAGCAGCAATGTCACGCTTCCCGTGGCGTGGATCAAAGGATCTGTGTTTTTCCCTCGAGGCTTTCCCTCGAGGCTTTCCCACAGGGCTGTCCCACGTGCCACCGTGGTGTGAGTCGATTCTCGGCGTGAAAGATGAGCCAGTGCAGGGCAAAGAGGTTCCTCTGGAATGGACTGAGACATCTGGGGGACTCTTGGAATGGTGGTACGACCATGGAGTTCCTCTCGTCTTTCCTGTTGAGAGTGCCTCCGCTTGAAATGCGACGGGAACGCCGGGAATTCTTTCCCATTGAAAGCAGGGAAAGGATTCCTCATCTCGAGCTACGAGGGGGAAAGGGGGCTCCTCTGGATGTGGGCGGGACGATCGTGCTTCCTCTCGAGTGGAGACGGGTATGGCGGTGAACTTCTTGAGTTGCAACAAGGGTGTGAAAGACCCTTTCGAAGTTCCAGAGGTTAGGTGTCATTAGTCTCCAGACGCCTCATCGGAAATAGGCCTCATCTCGCCTGGAAGGGAGAACTTCCTGGATTTTCTCGAGTTGCGGCAGGTGTTCTCGAGTTACGACGGGGACCTCAGGGACCGGCCCTGGTGGCCTCAGGAGAGGCCAGTCCCCATGCGAGTTGCTATGGGGCCTCTCGGGATTCCTCTCCCATCGATACCCGGGCCAAAAACCTTGTGTGGAGTCAGGGCCGGAACCGAGGATTCCTCTCACTGGCTGATATGGATCTTTGGGTACTTCTGGAGTCTCGCCAGGGGAGACAGGCCTCATCTCGAGTGGGGGCATGCACGTGCGCTTTCCTTCCAGGCTGTAGCAGCAATGTCACGCTTCCCATCGCGTGGATCAAAGGATCTGTGGTTTTCCCTCGAGGCTTTCCCTCGAGGCTTTCCCACAGGGCTGTCCCACGTGTCACCGTGGTGTGAGTCGATCCTCGGCGTGAAAGATGAGCCAGTGCAGGGCAAAGAGGTTCCTCTGGAATGGACTGAGACATCTGGGGGACTCTTGGAATGGTGGTACGACCATCGAGTTCCTCTCGCCTTTCCTGTTGAGAGTGCCTCCTCTTGAGATGCGACGGGAACGCCGGGAATTCTTTCCCGTTGAAAGCAGGGAAAGGATCGCTCATCTCGAGCTAGGAGGGGGAAACGGGGCTCCTCTGGATGTGGGCGGGACCATCGTGCTTCCTCTCGAGTCGAGACGGGTATGGCGGTGAACTTCTTGAGTTGCAGCAAGGGTGTGAAAGACCCTTTCGAAGTTCCAGAGGTTAGGTGTCATTAGTCTCCAGACGCCTCATCGGAAATAGGCCTCATCTCGCCTGGAAGGGAGAACTTCCTGGATTTTCTCGAGTTGCGGCAGGTGTTCTCGAGTTACGACGGGGACCTCAGGGACCCGCCCTGGTGGCCTCAGGAGAGGCCAGTCCCCATGCGAGTTGCTAGGGGGCCTCTCGGGATTCCTCTCCCGTCGATAACGGAGCCAAAAACCTTGTGTGGAGTCAGGGCCGGAACCGAGGATTCCTCTCAGGGGCTGACATGGATCTGTGGGTACTTCTGGAGTCTCCCCATGGGAGTCAGGCCTCGTCTCGAGTGGGGGCATGCACGTGCGCTTTCCTTCCAGGCTGTAGCAGCAATGTCACGCTTCCCGTGGCGTGGATCAAAGGATCTGTGGTTTTCCCTCGAGGCTTTCCCTCGAGGCTTTCCCACAGGGCTGTCCCACGTGCCACCGGGGTGTGAGTCGATCCTCGACATGAAAGATGAGCCAGTGCAGGGCAAAGAGGTTCCTCTGGAATGGACTGAGACATCTGGTGGACTCTTGGAATGGTGGTACGACCATGGAGTTCCTCTCGCCTTTCCTGTTGAGAGTGCCTCCTCTTGAGATGCGACGGGAACGTCGGGAATTCTTTCCCGTTGAAAGCAGGGACAGGATCCCTCATCTCGAGCTACGAGGGGGAAACGGGGCTCCTCTGGATGTGGGCGGGACCATCGTGCTTCCTCTCGAGTGGAGACGGGTGTGGCGGTGAACTTCTTGAGTTGCAGCAAGGGTGTGAAAGACCCTTTCGAAGTTCCAGAGGTTAGGTGTCATTAGTCTCCAGACGCCTCATCGGAAATAGGCCTCATCTCGCCTGGAAGGGGGAAGTTCCTGGAATTTCTCGAGTTGTGGCAGGTGTTCTCGAGTTACGACGGGGACCTCAGGGACCCGCCCTGGTGGCCTCAGGAGAGGCCAGTCCCCATGCGAGTTGCTAGGGGGCCTCTCGGGATTCGTCTCCCGTCAATACCGGGGCCAAAAACCTTGTGTGGAGTCAGGGCCTGAACCGAGGATTCCTCTCAGGGGCTGACATGGATCTTTGGGTACTTCTGGAGTCTCCTCAGGGGAGTCAGGCCTCGTCTCGAGTCGGGGCATGCACGTGCACTTTCCTTCCAGGCTGTAGCAGCAATGTCACGCTTCCCGTCGCGTGGATCAAAGGATCTGTGGTTTTCCCTCGAGGCTTTCCCTCGAGGCTTTCCCACAGGGCTGTCCCACGTGCCACCGTGGTGTGAGTCGATCCTCGGCGTGAAAGATGAGCCAGTGCAGGGCAAAGAGCTTCCTCTGGAATGGACTGAGACATCTGGGGGACTCTTGGAATGGTGGTACGACCATGGAGTTCCTCTCGCCTTTCCTGTTGAGAGTGCCTCCTCTTGAGATGCAACGGGAACGCCGGGAATTCTTTCCCGTTGAAAGCAGGGAAAGGATCCCTCATCTCGAGCTACGAGGGGGAAAGGGGGCTTCTCTGGATGTGGGCGGGACGATCGTGCTTCCTCTCGAGTGGAGACGGGTATGGCGGTGAACTTCTTGAGTTGCAGCAAGGGTGTGAAAGACCCTTTCGAAGTTCCAGAGGTTAGGTGTCATTAGTCTCCAGACGCCTCATCGGAAATAGGCCTCATCTCGCCTGGAAGGGGGAACTTCCTGGAATATCTCGAGTTGCGGCAGGTGTTCTCGAGTTACGAAGGGGACCTCAGTGACCCGCCCTGGTGGCCTCAGGAGAGGCCAGTCCCCATGCGAGTTGCTAGGGGGCCTCTCGGGATTCCTCTCCCGTCGATACCCGGGCCAAAAACCTTGTGTGGAGTCAGGGCCGAAACCGAGGATTCCTCTCACGGGCTGATATGGATCTTTGGGTACTTCTGGAGTCTCGCCAGGGGAGACAGGCCTCATCTCGAGTGGGGGCATGCACGTGCGCTTTCCTTCCAGGCTGTAGCAGCAATGTCACGCTTCCCGTGGCGTGGATCAAAGGATCTATGGTTTTCCCTCGAGGCTTTCCCTCGAGGCTTTCCCACAGGGCTGTCCCACGTGCCACCGTGGTGTGAGTCGATCCTCGGAGTGAAAGATGAGCCAGTGCAGGGCAAAGAGGTTCCTCTGGAATGGACTGAGACATCTGGGGGACTCTTGGAATGGTGGTACGACCATGGAATTCCACTCGCCTTTCCTGTTGAGAGTGCCTCCTCTTGAGATGCGGCGGGAACGCCGGGAATTCTTTCCCGTTGAAAGCAGGAAAACGATCGCTCATCTCGAGCTAGGAGGGGGAAACGGGGCTCCTCTGGATGTGGGCGGGACCATCGTGCTTCCTCTAGAGTGGAGACGGGTATGGCGGTGAACTTCTTGAGTTGCAGCAAGGGTGTGAAAGACCCTTTCGAAGTTCCAGAGTTTAGGTGTCAGTAGTCTCCAGACGCTTGATCGGAAATAGGCCTCATCTCGCCTGGAAGGGAGAACTTCCTGGATTTTCTCGAGTTGCGGCAGGTGTTCTCGAGTTACGACGGGGACCTCAGGGACCCGCCCTGGTGGCCTCAGGAGAGGCCAGTCCCCATGCGACTTGCTAGGGGGCCTCTCGGGATTCCTCTCCCGTCGATACCGGGGCCAAAAACATTGTGTGGAGTCAGGGCCGGAAACGAAGATTCCTCTCAGGGGCTGACATGTATCTTTGGGTACTTCTGGAGTCTCCCCAGGGGAGTCAGGCCTCGTCTCGAGTCGGGGCATGCACGTGCACTTTCCTTCCAGGCTGTAGCAGCAATGTCACGCTTCCCGTGGCGTGGATCAAAGGATCTATGGTTTTCCCTCGAGGCTTTCCCTCGAGGCTTTCCCACAGGGCTGTCCCACGTGCCACCGTGGTGTGAGTCGATCCTCGGCGTGAAAGATGAGCCAGTGCAGGGCAATGAGCTTCCTCTGGAATGGACTGAGACATCTGGGGGACTCTTGGAATGGTGGTACGACCATGGAGTTCCTCTCTCCTTTCCTGTTGAGAGTGCCTCCGCTTCAGATGCGACGGGAACGCCGGGAATTCTTTCCCATTGAAAGCAGGGAAAGGATTCCTCATCTCGAGCTATGAGGGGGATAGGGGGCTCCTCTGGATGTGGGCGGGACGATCGTGCTTCCTCTCGAGTGGAGACGGGTATGGCGGTGAACTTCTTGAGTTGCAGCAAGGGTGTGAAAGACCCTTTCGAAGTTCCAGAGGTTAGGTGTCATTAGTCTCCAGACGCGTCATCGGAAATAGGCCTCATCTCGCCTGGAAGGGAGAACTTCCTGGATTTTCTCGAGTTGCGGCAGGTGTTCTCGAGTTACGACGGGGACCTCAACTACCCGCCCTGGTGGCCTCAGGAGAGGCCAGTCCCCATGCGAGTTGCTAGGGGGCCTCTCGGGATTCCTCTCCCGTCGATACCGGGGCCAAAAACCTTGTGTGGAGTCAGGGCCGGAACCGAGGAATCCTCTCAGGGGCTGACATGAATCTTTGGGTACTTCTGTAGTCTCCCCATGGGAGTCAGGCCTCGTCTCGAGTGGGGGCATGCACGTGCGCTTTCCTTCCAGGCTGTAGCAGCAATGTCACGCTTCCCGTGGCGTGGATCAAAGGATCTGTGTTTTTCCCTCGAGGCTTTCCCTCGAGGCTTTCCCACAGGGCTGTCCCACGTGCCACCGTGGTGTGAGTCGATTCTCGGCGTGAAAGATGAGCCAGTGCAGGGCAAAGAGGTTCCTCTGGAATGGACTGAGACATCTGGGGGACTCTTGGAATGGTGGTACGACCATGGAGTTCCTCTCGTCTTTCCTGTTGAGAGTGCCTCCGCTTGAAATGCGACGGGAACGCCGGGAATTCTTTCCCATTGAAAGCAGGGAAAGGATTCCTCATCTCGAGCTACGAGGGGGAAAGGGGGCTCCTCTGGATGTGGGCGGGACGATCGTGCTTCCTCTCGAGTGGAGACGGGTATGGCGGTGAACTTCTTGAGTTGCAACAAGGGTGTGAAAGACCCTTTCGAAGTTCCAGAGGTTAGGTGTCATTAGTCTCCAGACGCCTCATCGGAAATAGGCCTCATCTCGCCTGGAAGGGAGAACTTCCTGGATTTTCTCGAGTTGCGGCAGGTGTTCTCGAGTTACGACGGGGACCTCAGGGACCGGCCCTGGTGGCCTCAGGAGAGGCCAGTCCCCATGCGAGTTGCTATGGGGCCTCTCGGGATTCCTCTCCCATCGATACCCGGGCCAAAAACCTTGTGTGGAGTCAGGGCCGGAACCGAGGATTCCTCTCACTGGCTGATATGGATCTTTGGGTACTTCTGGAGTCTCGCCAGGGGAGACAGGCCTCATCTCGAGTGGGGGCATGCACGTGCGCTTTCCTTCCAGGCAGTAGCAGCAATGTCACGCTTCCCATCGCGTGGATCAAAAGATCTGTGGTTTTCCCTTGAGGCATTCCCTCGAGGCTTTCCCACAGGGCTGTCCCAAGTGCCACCGTGGTGTGAGTCGATCCTCGGCGTGAAAGATGAGCCAGTGCAGGGAAAGAGGTTCCTCTTGAATGGACTGAGACATCTGGGGGACTCTTGGAATGGTGGTAAGACCATGGAGTTCCTCTCGCCTTTCCTGTTGAGAGTGCCTCCTCTTGAGATGCGAAGGGAACGCCGGGAATTCTTTCCCGTTGAAAGCAGGGAAAGAATCCCTCATCTCGAGCTAGGAGGGGGAAACGGGGCTCCTCTGGATGTGGGCAGGACCTTCGTGCTTCCTCTCGAGTGGAGACGGGTATGGCGGTGAACTTCTTGAGTTGCAGCAAGGGTGTGAAAGACCCTTTCGAAGTTCCAGAGGTTAGGTGTCATTAGTCTCCAGACGCCGGATCGGAAATAGGCCTCATCTCGCCTGGAAGGGAGAACTTCCTGGATTTTCTCGAGTTGCGGCAGGTGTTCTCGAGTTACGACGGGGACCTCAGGGACCCGCCCTGGTGGCCTCAGGAGAGGCCAGTCCCCATGCGAGTTGCTAGGGGGCCTCTCGGGATTCCTCTCCCGTCGATACCGGGGCCAAAAACCTTGTGTGGAGTCAGGGCCCGAACCGAGGATTCCTCTCAGGGGCTGATATGGATCTTTGGGTACTTCTGGAGTCTCGCCAGGGGAGACAGGTCTCGTCTCGAGTCGGGGCATGCACGTGCACTTTCCTTCCAGGCTGTAGCAGCAATGTCACGCTTCCCGTCGCGTGGATCAAAGGATCTGTGGTTTTCCCTCGAGGCTTTCCCTCGAGGCTTTCCCACAGGGCTGTCCCACGTGCCACCGTGGTGTGAGTCGATCCTCGGCGTGAAAGATGAGCCAGTGCAGGGCAAAGAGGTTCCTCTGGAATGGACTGAGACATCTGGGGGACTCTTGGAATGGTGGTACGACCATGGAGTTCCTCTCGCCTTTGCTGTTGAGAGTGCCTCCTCTTGAGATGGGACGGGAACACCGGGAATTCCTTCCCGTTGAAAGCAGGGAAAGGATCCCTCATCTCGAGCTACGAGGGGGAAACGGGGCTCCTCTGGATGTGGGCGAGACCATCGTGCTTCCTCTCGAGTGGAGACGGGTATGGCGGTGAACTTCTTGAGTTGCAGCAAGGGTGTGAAAGACCCTTTCGAAGTTCCAGAGGTTAGGTGTCATTAGTCTCCAGACGCCGGATCGGAAATAGGCCTCATCTCGCCTGGAAGGGAGAACTTCCTGGATTTTCTCGAGTTGCGGCAGGTGTTCTCGAGTTACGACGGGGACCTCAGGGACCCGCCCTGGTGGCCTCAGGAGAGGCCAGTCCCCATGCGACTTGCTATGGGGCCTCTCGGGATTCCTCTCCCGTTGATACCGGGGCCAAAAACCTTGTGTGGAGTCAGGGCCGGAACCGAGGATTCCTCTCAGGGGCTGACATGGATCTTTGGGTACTTCTGGAGTCTCCCCAGGGGAGTCAGGCCTCGTCTCGAGTGGGGGCATGCACGTGCGCTTTCCTTCAAGGCTGTAGCAGCAATGTCACGCTTCCCGTGGCGTGAATCAAACGATCTGTGGTTTTCCCTCGAGGCTTTCCCTCGAGGCTTTCCCACAGGGCTGTCCCACGTGCCACCGTGGTGTGAGTCGATCCTCGGCGTGAAAGATGAGCCAGTGCAGGGAAAGAGGTTCCTCTTGAATGGACTGAGACATCTGGGGGACTCTTGGAATGGTGGTAAGACCATGGAGTTCCTCTCGCCTTTCCTGTTGAGAGTGCCTCCTCTTGAGATGCGAAGGGAACGCCGGGAATTCTTTCCCGTTGAAAGCAGGGAAAGAATCCCTCATCTCGAGCTAGGAGGGGGAAACGGGGCTCCTCTGGATGTGGGCGGGACCATCGTGCTTCCTCTCGAGTGGAGACGGGTATGGCGGTGAACTTCTTGAGTTGCAGCAAGGGTGTGAAAGACCCTTTCGAAGTTCCAGAGGTTAGGTGTCATTAGTCTCCAGACGCCTCATCGGAAATAGGCCTCATCTCGCCTGGAAGGGAGAACTTCCTGGATTTTCTCGAGTTGCGGCAGTTGTTCTCGAGTTACGACGGGGACCTCAGGGACCCGCCCTGGTGGCCTCAGGAGAGGCCAGTCCCCATGCGAGTTGCTAAGGGCCCTCTCGGGATTCCTCTCCCGTCGATACTGGAGCCAAAAACCTTGTGTGGTGTCAGGGCCGGAACCGAGGATTTCTCTCAGGGGCTGACATGGATTTTTGGGTACTTCTGGAGTCTCCCCAGGGGAGTCAGGCCTTGTCTCGAGTCGGGGCATGCACGTGCGCTTTCCTTCCAGGCTGTAGCAGCAATGTCACGCTACCCATCGCGTGGATCAAAGGACCTGTGGTTTTCCCTCGAGGCTTTCCCTCGAGGCTTTCCCACAGGGCTGTCCCACGTGCCACCGTGGTGTGAGTAGATCCTCGGCGTGAAAGATGAGCCAGTGTAGGGCAAAGAGCTTCCTCTGGAATGGACTGAGACATCTGGGGGACTCTTGGAATGGTGGTACGACCATGGAGTTCCCCTCGCCTTTCCTGTTGAGAGTGCCTCCTCTTGAGATGCGACGGGAACGCCCGGAATTCTTTCCCGTTGAAAGCAGGGAGAGAATCCCTCATCTCGAGCTACGAGGGGGAAACGGGGCTCCTATGGATGTGGGCGGGACCATCGTGCTTCCTCTCGAGTGGAGACGGGTGTGGCGGTGAACTTCTTGAGTTGCAGCAAGGGTGTGAAAGACCCTTTGGAAGTTCCAGAGGTTAGGTGTCATTAGTCTCCAGACGCCTAATCGGAAATAGGCCTCATCTCGCCTGGAAGGGGGAACTTCCTGGAATTTCTCGAGTTGTGGCAGGTGTTCTCGAGTTATGACGGGGACCTCAGGGACCCGCCCTGGTGGCCTCAGGAGAGGCCAGTCCCCATGCGAGTTGCTAGGGGGCCTCTCGGGATTCCTCTCCCGTCGATACCGGGGCAAAAACCTTGTGTGGAGTCAGGGCCGGAACCGAGGATTCCTCTCAGGGGCTGACATGGATCTTTGGGTACTTCTGGAGTCTCCCCAGGGGAGTCAGGCCTCGTCTCGAGTCGGGGCATGCACGTGCACTTTCCTTCCAGGCTGTAGCAGCAATGTCACGCTTCCCGTGGCGTGGATCAAAGGATCTGTGGTTTTCCCTCGAGGCTTTCCCTCGAGGCTTTCCCACAGGGCTGTCCCACGTGCCACCGTGGTGTGAGTCGATCCTCGGCGTGAAAGATGAGCCAGTGCAGGGCAAAGAGGTTCCTCTGGAATGGACTGAGACATCTGGGGGACTCTTGGAATGGTGGTACGACCATGGAGTTCCTCTCGCCTTTCCTGTTGAGAGTGCCTCCGCTTGAGATGCGACGGGAACGCCGGGAATTCTTTCCCATTGAAAGCAGGGAAAGGATTCCTCATCTCGAGCTACGAGGGGGAAAGGGGGATCCTCTGGATGTGGGCGGGACGATCGTGCTTCCTCTCGAGTGGAGACGGGTATGGCGGTGAACTTCTTGAGTTGCAGCAAGGGTGTGAAAGACCCTTTCGAAGTTCCAGAGGTTAGGTGTCATTAGTCTCCAGACACCTCATCGGAAATAGGCCTCATCTCGCCTGGAAGGGAGAACTTCCTGGATTTTCTCGAGTTGCGGCAGGTGTTCTCGAGTTACGACGGGGACCTCAGGGACCCGCCCTGGTGGCCTCAGGAGAGGCCAGTCCCCATGCGAGTTGCTAGGGGGCCTCTCGGGATTCCTCTCCCGTCGATACCCGGGCCAAAAACCTTGTGTGGAGTCAGGGCCGGAACCGAGGATTCCTCTCACGGGCTGATATGGATCTTTGGGTACTTCTGGAGTCTCGCCAGGGGAGAGAGGCCTCATCTCGAGTGGGGGCATGCACGTGCGCTTTCCTTCCAGGCTGTAGCAGCAATGTCAAGCTTCCCATCGCGTGGATCAAAGGATCTGTGGTTTTCCCTCGAGGCTTTCCCTCGAGGCTTTCCCACAGGGCTGTCCCACGTGCCACCGTGGTGTGAGTCGATCCTCGGCGTGAAAGATGAGCCAGTGCAGGGCAAAGAGGTTCCTCTGGAATGGACTGAGACATCTGGGGGACTCTTGGAATGGTGGTACGACCATGGAGTTCCTCTCGCCTTTGCTGTTGAGAGTGCCTCCTCTTGAGATGGGACGGGAACACCGGGAATTCTTTCCCGTTGAAAGCAGGGAAAGGATCCCTCATCTCGAGCTACGAGGGGGAAACGGGGCTCCTCTGGATGTGGGCGAGACCATCGTGCTTCCTCTCGAGTGGAGACGGGTATGGCGGTGAACTTCTTGAGTTGCAGCAAGGGTGTGAAAGACCCTTTCGAAGTTCCAGAGGTTAGGTGTCATTAGTCTCCAGACGCCGGATCGGAAATAGGCCTCATCTCGCCTGGAAGGGAGAACTTCCTGGATTTTCTCGAGTTGCGGCAGGTGTTCTCGAGTTACGACGGGGACCTCAGGGACCCGCCCTGGTGGCCTCAGGAGAGGCCAGTCCCCATGCGACTTGCTAGGGGGCCTCTCGGGATTCCTCTCCCGTCGATACCGGGGCCAAAAACCTTGTGTGGAGTCAGGGCCGGAACCGAGGATTCCTCTCAGTGGCTGACATGGATCTTTGGGTACTTCTGGAGTCTCCCCAGGGGAGTCAGGCCTCGTCTCGAGTGGGGGCATGCACGTGCGCTTTCCTTCAAGGCTGTAGCAGCAATGTCACGCTTCCCGTGGCGTGAATCAAACGATCTGTGGTTTTCCCTCGAGGCTTTCCCTCGAGGCTTTCCCACAGGGCTGTCCCAAGTGCCACCGTGGTGTGAGTCGATCCTCGGCGTGAAAGATGAGCCAGTGCAGGGAAAGAGGTTCCTCTTGAATGGACTGAGACATCTGGGGGACTCTTGGAATGGTGGTAAGACCATGGAGTTCCTCTCGCCTTTCCTGTTGAGAGTGCCTCCTCTTGAGATGCGAAGGGAACGCCGGGAATTCTTTCCCGTTGAAAGCAGGGAAAGAATCCCTCATCTCGAGCTAGGAGGGGGAAACGGGGCTCCTCTGGATGTGGGCAGGACCTTCGTGCTTCCTCTCGAGTGGAGACGGGTATGGCGGTGAACTTCTTGAGTTGCAGCAAGGGTGTGAAAGACCCTTTCGAAGTTCCAGAGGTTAGGTGTCATTAGTCTCCAGACGCCGGATCGGAAATAGGCCTCATCTCGCCTGGAAGGGAGAACTTCCTGGATTTTCTCGAGTTGCGGCAGGTGTTCTCGAGTTACGACGGGGACCTCAGGGACCCGCCCTGGTGGCCTCAGGAGAGGCCAGTCCCCATGCGAGTTGCTAGGGGGCCTCTCGGGATTCCTCTCCCGTCGATACCGGGGCCAAAAACCTTGTGTGGAGTCAGGGCCCGAACCGAGGATTCCTCTCAGGGGCTGATATGGATCTTTGGGTACTTCTGGAGTCTCGCCAGGGGAGACAGGTCTCGTCTCGAGTCGGGGCATGCACGTGCACTTTCCTTCCAGGCTGTAGCATCAATGTCACGCTTCCCGTCGCGTGGATCAAAGGATCTGTGGTTTTCCCTCGAGGCTTTCCCTCGAGGCTTTCCCACAGGGCTGTCCCACGTGCCACCGTGGTGTGAGTCGATCCTCGGCGTGAAAGATGAGCCAGTGCAGGGCAAAGAGGTTCCTCTGGAATGGACTGAGACATCTGGGGGACTCTTGGAATGGTGGTACGACCATGGAGTTCCTCTCGCCTTTGCTGTTGAGAGTGCCTCCTCTTGAGATGGGACGGGAACACCGGGAATTCTTTCCCGTTGAAAGCAGGGAAAGGATCCCTCATCTCGAGCTACGAGGGGGAAACGGGGCTGCTCTGGATGTGGGCGAGACCATCGTGCTTCCTCTCGAGTGGAGACGGGTATGGCGGTGAACTTCTTGAGTTGCAGCAAGGGTGTGAAAGACCCTTTCGAAGTTCCAGAGGTTAGGTGTCATTAGTCTCCAGACGCCTCATCGGAAATAGGCCTCATCTCGCCTGGAAGGGAGAACTTCCTGGATTTTCTCGAGTTGCGGCAGGTGTTCTCGAGTTACGACGGGGACCTCAGGGACCCGCCCTGGTGGCCTCAGGAGAGGCCAGTCCCCATGCGACTTGCTATGGGGCCTCTCGGGATTCCTCTCCCGTCGATACCGGGGACAAAAACCTTGTGTGGAGTCAGGGCCGGAACCGAGGATTCCTCTCAGGGGCTGACATGGATCTTTGGGTACTTCTGGAGTCTCCCCAGGGGAGTCAGGCCTCGTCTCGAGTCGGGGCATGCACGTGCACTTTCCTTCCAGGCTGTAGCAGCAATGTCACGCTTCCCGTGGCGTGGATCAAAGGATCTGTGGTTTTCCCTCGAGGCTTTCCCTCGAGGCTTTCCCACAGGGCTGTCCCACGTGCCACCGTGGTGTGAGTCGATCCTCGGCGTGAAAGATGAGCCAGTGCAGGGCAAAGAGCTTCCTCTGGAATGGACTGAGACATCTGGGGGACTCTTGGAATGGTGGTACGACCATGGAGTTCCTCTCGACTTTCCTGTTGAGAGTGCCTCCGCTTGAGATGTGACGGGAACGCCGGGAATTCTTTCCCATTGAAAGCAGGGAAAGGATTCCTCATCTCGAGCTACGACGGGGAAAGGGGGCTCCTCTGGATGTGGGCGGGACGATCGTGCTTCCTCTCGAGTGGAGACGGGTATGGCGGTGAACTTCTTGAGTTGCAGCAAGGGTGTGAAAGACCCTTTCGAAGTTCCAGAGGTTAGGTGTCATTAGTCTCCAGACGCCTCATCGGAAATAGGCCTCATCTCGCCTGGAAGGGAGAACTTCCTGGATTTTCTCGAGTTGCGGCAGGTGTTCTCGAGTTACGACGGGGACCTCAGGGACCCGCCCTGGTGGCCTCAGGAGAGGCCAGTCCCCATGCGACTTGCTAGGGAGCCTCTCGGGATTCCTCTCCCATCGATACCGGGGCCAAAAACCTTGTGTGGAGTCAGGGCCGGAACCGAGGATTCCTCTCAGTGGCTGACATGGATCTTTGGGTACTTCTGGAGTCTCCCCAGGGGAGTCAGGCCTCGTCTCGAGTGGGGGCATGCACGTGCGCTTTCCTTCAAGGCTGTAGCAGCAATGTCACGCTTCCCGTGGCGTGAATCAAACGATCTGTGGTTTTCCCTCGAGGCTTTCCCTCGAGGCTTTCCCACAGGGCTGTCCCACGTGCCACCGTGGTGTGAGTCGATCCTCGGCGTGAAAGATGAGCCAGTGCAGGGAAAGAGGTTCCTCTTGAATGGACTGAGACATCTGGGGGACTCTTGGAATGGTGGTAAGACCATGGAGTTCCTCTCGCCTTTCCTGTTGAGAGTGCCTCCTCTTGAGATGCGAAGGGAACGCCGGGAATTCTTTCCCGTTGAAAGCAGGGAAAGAATCCCTCATCTCGAGCTAGGAGGGGGAAACGGGGCTCCTCTGGATGTGGGCGGGACCATCGTGCTTCCTCTCGAGTGGAGACGGGTATGGCGGTGAACTTCTTGAGTTGCAGCAAGGGTGTGAAAGACCCTTTCGAAGTTCCAGAGGTTAGGTGTCATTAGTCTCCAGACGCCTCATCGGAAATAGGCCTCATCTCGCCTGGAAGGGAGAACTTCCTGGATTTTCTCGAGTTGCGGCAGTTGTTCTCGAGTTACGACGGGGACCTCAGGTACCCGCCCTGGTGGCCTCAGGAGAGGCCAGTCCCCATGCGAGTTGCTAAGGGCCCTCTCGGGATTCCTCTCCCGTCGATACTGGGGCCAAAAACCTTGTGTGGTGTCAGGGCCGGAACCGAGGATTTCTCTCAGGGGCTGACATGGATTTTTGGGTACTTCTGGAGTCTGCCCAGGGGAGTCAGGCCTTGTCTCGAGTCGGGGCATGCACGTGCGCTTTCCTTCCAGGCTGTAGCAGCAATGTCACGCTACCCATCGTGTGGATCAAAGGACCTGGGTTTTCCCTCGAGGCTTTCCCTCGAGGCTTTCCCACAGGGCTGTCCCACGTGCCACCGTGGTGTGAGTAGATCCTCGGCGTGAAAGATGAGCCAGTGTAGGGCAAAGAGCTTCCTCTGGAATGGACTGAGACATCTGGGGGACTCTTGGAATGGTGGTACGACCATGGAGTTCCCCTCGCCTTTCCTGTTGAGAGTGCCTCCTCTTGAGATGCGACGGGAACGCCCGGAATTCTTTCCCGTTGAAAGCAGGGAGAGAATCCCTCATCTCGAGCTACGAGGGGGAAACGGGGCTCCTATGGATGTGGGCGGGACCATCGTGCTTCCTCTCGAGTGGAGACGGGTGTGGCGGTGAACTTCTTGAGTTGCAGCAAGGGTGTGAAAGACCCTTTGGAAGTTCCAGAGGTTAGGTGTCATTAGTCTCCAGACGCCTAATCGGAAATAGGCCTCATCTCGCCTGGAAGGGGGAACTTCCTGGAATTTCTCGAGTTGTGGCAGGTGTTCTCGAGTTATGACGGGGACCTCAGGGACCCGCCCTGGTGGCCTCAGGAGAGGCCAGTCCCCATGCGAGTTGCTAGGGGGCCTCTCGGGATTCCTCTCCCGTCGATACCGGGGCAAAAACCTTGTGTGGAGTCAGGGCCGGAACCGAGGATTCCTCTCAGGGGCTGACATGGATCTTTGGGTACTTCTGGAGTCTCCCCAGGGGAGTCAGGCCTCGTCTCGAGTCGGGGCATGCACGTGCACTTTCCTTCCAGGCTGTAGCAGCAATGTCACGCTTCCCGTGGCGTGGATCAAAGGATCTGTGGTTTTCCCTCGAGGCTTTCCCTCGAGGCTTTCCCACAGGGCTGTCCCACGTGCCACCGTGGTGTGAGTCGATCCTCGGCGTGAAAGATGAGCCAGTGCAGGGCAAAGAGGTTCCTCTGGAATGGACTGAGACATCTGGGGGACTCTTGGAATGGTGGTACGACCATGGAGTTCCTCTCGCCTTTCCTGTTGAGAGTGCCTCCGCTTGAGATGCGACGGGAACGCCGGGAATTCTTTCCCATTGAAAGCAGGGAAAGGATTCCTCATCTCGAGCTACGAGGGGGAAAGGGGGATCCTCTGGATGTGGGCGGGACGATCGTGCTTCCTCTCGAGTGGAGACGGGTATGGCGGTGAACTTCTTGAGTTGCAGCAAGGGTGTGAAAGACCCTTTCGAAGTTCCAGAGGTTAGGTGTCATTAGTCTCCAGACGCCTCATCGGAAATAGGCCTCATCTCGCCTGGAAGGGAGAACTTCCTGGATTTTCTCGAGTTGCGGCAGGTGTTCTCGAGTTACGACGGGGACCTCAGGGACCCGCCCTGGTGGCCTCAGGAGAGGCCAGTCCCCATGCGAGTTGCTAGGGGGCCTCTCGGGATTCCTCTCCCGTCGATACCCGGGCCAAAAACCTTGTGTGGAGTCAGGGCCGGAACCGAGGATTCCTCTCACGGGCTGATATGGATCTTTGGGTACTTCTGGAGTCTCGCCAGGGGAGAGAGGCCTCATCTCGAGTGGGGGCATGCACGTGCGCTTTCCTTCCAGGCTGTAGCAGCAATGTCAAGCTTCCCATCGCGTGGATCAAAGGATCTGTGGTTTTCCCTCGAGGCTTTCCCTCGAGGCTTTCCCACAGGGCTGTCCCACGTGCCACCGTGGTGTGAGTCGATCCTCGGCGTGAAAGATGAGCCAGTGCAGGGCAAAGAGGTTCCTCTGGAATGGACTGAGACATCTGGGGGACTCTTGGAATGGTGGTACGACCATGGAGTTCCTCTCTCCTTTCCAGTTGAGAGTGCCTCCTCTTGAGATGCGACGGGAACGCCGGGAATTCTTTCCCGTTGAAAGCAGGGAAAGGATCCCTCATCTCGAGCTCCGAGGGGGAAACGGGGCTCCTCTGGATGTGGGCGGGACCAACGTGCTTCCTATCGAGTGGAGACGGGTATGGCGGTGAACTTCTTGAGTTGCAGCAAGGGTGTGAAAGACCCTTTCGAAGTTCCAGAGGTTAGGTGTCATTAGTCTCCAGACGCCTCATCGGAAATAGGCCTCATCTCGCCTGGAAGGGAGAACTTCCTGGATTTTCTCGAGTTGCGGCAGGTGTTCTCGAGTTACGACGGGGACCTCTGGGACCCGCCCTGGTGGCCTCAGGAGAGGCCAGTCCCCATGCGACTTGCTAGGGGGCCTCTCGGGATTCCTCTCCCGTCGATACCGGGGCCAAAAACCTTGTGTGGATTCAGGGCCGGAACCGAGGATTCCTCTCAGGGGCTGACATGGATCTTTGGGTACTTCTGGAGTCTCGCCAGGGGAGACAGGCCTCATCTCGAGTGGGGGCATGCACGTGCGCTTTCCTTCCAGGCTGTAACAGCAATGTCACGCTTCCCATCGCGTGGATCAAAGGATCTGTGGTTTTCCCTCGAGGCTTTCCCACAGGGCTGTCCCACGTGCCACCGTGGTGTGAGTCGATCCTCGGCGTGAAATATGAGCCAGTGCAGGGCAAAGAGGTTCCTCTGGAATGGACTGAGACATCTGGGGGACTCTTGGAATGGTGGTACGACCATGGAGTTCCTCTCGCGTTTCCTGTTGAGACTGCCTCCTCTTGAGATGCGACGGGAACGCCGGGAATTCTTTCCCGTTGAAAGCAGGGAAAGGATCCCTCATCTCGAGCTACGAGGAGGAAACGGGGCTCCTCTGGATGTGGGCGGGACCATCGTGCTTCCTCTCGAGAGGAGACGGGTGTGGCGGTGAACTTCTTGAGTTGCAGCAAGGGTGTGAAAGACCCTTTCGAAGTTCCAGAGGTTAGGTGTCATTAGTCTCCAGACGCCTCATTGGAAATAGGCCTCATCTCGCCTGGAAGGGGGAACTTCCAGGAATTTCTCGAGTTGTGGCAGGTGTTCTCGAGTTACGACGGGGACCTCAGGGACCCGCCCTGGTGGCCTTAGGAGAGGCCAGTCCCCATGCGAGTTGCTAGGGTGCCTCTCGGGATTCCTCTTCCGTCGATACCGGGGCCAAAAACCTTGTGTGGAGTCAGGGCCGGAACCGAGGATTCCTCTCAGTGGCTGACATGTATCTTTGGGTACTTCTGGAGTCTCCCCAGGGGAGTCAGGCCTCGTCTCGAGTGGGGGCATGCACGTGTGCTTTCCTTCAAGGCTGTAGCAGCAATGTCACGCTTCCCGTGGCGTGGATCAAAGTATCTGTGGTTTTCCCTCGAGGCTTTCCCTCGAGGCTTTCCCACAGGGCTGTCCCACGTGCCACCGTGGTGTGAGTCGATCCTCGGCGTGAAAGATGAGCCAGTGCAGGGCAAAGAGGTTCCTCTGGAATGGACTGAGACATCTGGGGGACTCTTGGAATGGTGGTACGACCATGGAGTTCCCCTCGCCTTTCCTGTTGAGAGTGCCTCCTCTTGAGATGCGACGGGAACGCCGGGAATTCTTTCCCGTTGAAAGCAGGGAAAGGATCCCACATCTCGAGCTACGAGGGGGAAACGGGGCTCCTCTGGATGTGGGCGGGACCATCGTGCTTCCTCTCGAGTGGAGACGGGTATGGCGGTGAACTTCTTGAGTTGCAGCAAGGGTGTGAAAGACCCTTTCGAAGTTCCAGAGGTTAGGTGTCATTAGTCTCCAGACGCCTCATCGGAAATAGGCCTCATCTCGCCTGGAAGAGAGAACTTCCTGGATTTTCTCGAGTTGCGGCAGGTGTTCTCGAGTTACGACGGGGACCTCAGGGACCCGCCCTGGTGGCCTCAGGAGAGGCCAGTCCCCATGCGTGTTGCTAGGGGGCCTCTCGGGATTCCTCTCCCATCGATACCGGGGCCAAAAACCTTGTGTGGAGTTAGGGCCGGAACCGAGGATTCCTTTCAGGGGCTGATATGGATCTTTGGGTACTTCTGGAGTCTCGCCAGGGGAGACAGGCCTCATCTCGAGTGGGGGCATGCACGTGCGCTTTCCTTCCAGGCAGTAGCAGCAATGTCACGCTTCCCATCGCGTGGATCAAAAGATCTGTGGTTTTCCCTCGAGGCTTTCCCACAGGGCTGTCCCACGTGCCACCGTGGTGTGAGTCGATCCTCGGCGTGAAAGATGAGCCAGTGCAGGGCAAAGAGGTTCCTCTGGAATGGACTGAGACATCTGGGGGACTCTTGGAATGGTGGTACGACCATGGAGTTCCTCTCTCCTTTCCAGTTGAGAGTGCCTCCTCTTGAGATGCGACGGGAACGCCGGGAATTCTTTCCCGTTGAAAGCAGGGAAAGGATCCCTCATCTCGAGCTCCGAGGGGGAAACGGGGCTCCTCTGGATGTGGGCGGGACCAACGTGCTTCCTATCGAGTGGAGACGGGTATGGCGGTGAACTTCTTGAGTTGCAGCAAGGGTGTGAAAGACCCTTTCGAAGTTCCAGAGGTTAGGTGTCATTAGTCTCCAGACGCCTCATCGGAAATAGGCCTCATCTCGCCTGGAAGGGAGAACTTCCTGGATTTTCTCGAGTTGCGGCAGGTGTTCTCGAGTTACGACGGGGACCTCTGGGACCCGCCCTGGTGGCCTCAGGAGAGGCCAGTCCCCATGCGACTTGCTAGGGGGCCTCTCGGGATTCCTCTCCCGTCGATACCGGGGCCAAAAACCTTGTGTGGATTCAGGGCCGGAACCGAGGATTCCTCTCAGGGGCTGACATGGATCTTTGGGTACTTCTGGAGTCTCCCCAGGGGAGTCAGGCCTCGTCTCGAGTCGGGGCATGCACGTGCACTTTCCTTCCAGGCTGTAGCAGCAATGTCACGCTTCCCCTGGCGTGGATCAAAGGATCTGTGGTTTTCCCTCGAGGCTTTCCCTCGAGGCTTTCCCACAGGGCTGTCCCACGTGCCACCGTGGTGTGAGTCGATCCTCGGCGTGAAAGATGAGCCAGTGCAGGGCAAAGAGCTTCCTCTCGAATGGACTGAGACATCTGGGGGACTCTTGGAATGGTGGTACGACCATGGAGTTCCTCTCGCCTTTCCTGTTGAGAGTGCCTCCGCTTGAGATGTGACGGGAACGCCGGGAATTCTTTCCCATTGAAAGCAGGGAAAGGATTCCTCATCTCGAGCTACGAGGGGGAAAGGGGGCTCCTCTGGATGTGGGCGGGACGATCGTGCTTCCTCTCGAGTGGAGACGGGTATGGCGGTGAACTTCTTGAGTTGCAGCAAGGGTGTGAAAGACCCTTTCGAAGTTCCAGAGGTTAGGTGTCATTAGTCTCCAGACGCCTCATCGGAAATAGGCCTCATCTCGCCTGGAAGGGGGAACTTCCTGGAATTTCTCGAGTTGCGGCAGGTGTTCTCGAGTTACGACGGGGACCTCAGGGACCCGCCCTGGTGGCCTCAGGAGAGGCCAGTCCCCATGCGAGTTGCTAGGGGGCCTCTCGGGATTCCTCTCCCATCGATACCGGGGCCAAAAACCTTGTGTGGAGTTAGGGCCGGAACCGAGGATTCCTTTCAGGGGCTGATATGTATCTTTGGGTACTTCTGGAGTCTCGCCAGGGGAGACAGGCCTCATCTCGAGTGGGGGCATGCACGTGCGCTTTCCTTCCAGGCTGTAACAGCAATGTCACGCTTCCCATCGCGTGGATCAAAGGATCTGTGGTTTTCCCTCGAGGCTTTCCCACAGGGCTGTCCCACGTGCCACCGTGGTGTGAGTCGATCCTCGGCGTGAAATATGAGCCAGTGCAGGGCAAAGAGGTTCCTCTGGAATGGACTGAGACATCTGGGGGACTCTTGGAATGGTGGTACGACCATGGAGTTCCTCTCGCGTTTCCTGTTGAGACTGCCTCCTCTTGAGATGCGACGGGAACGCCGGGAATTCTTTCCCGTTGAAAGCAGGGAAAGGATCCCTCATCTCGAGCTACGAGGAGGAAACGGGGCTCCTCTGGATGTGGGCGGGACCAACGTGCTTCCTCTAGAGTGGAGACGGGTATGGCGGTGAACTTCTTGAGTTGCAGCAAGGGTGTGAAAGACCCTTTCGAAGTTCTAGAGGTTAGGTGTCATTAGTCTCCAGACGCCTCATCGGAAATAGGCCTCATCTCGCCTGGAAGGGAGAACTTCCTGGATTTTCTCGAGTTGCGGCAGGTGTTCTCGAGTTACGACGGGGACCTCAGGGACCCGCCCTGGTGGCCTCAGGAGAGGCCAGTCCCCATGCGAGTTGCTAGGGGGCCTCTCGGGATTCCTCTCCCGTCGATACCGGGGCCAAAAACCTTGTGTGGAGTCAGGGCCCGAACCGAGGATTCCTTTCAGGGGCTGATATGTATCTTTGGGTACTTCTGGAGTCTCGCCAGGGGAGACAAGTCTCGTCTCGAGTCGGGGCATGCACGTGCACTTTCCTTCCAGGCTGTAGCAGCAATGTCACGCTTCCCGTCGCGTGGATCAAAGGATCTGTGGTTTTCCCTCGAGGCTTTCCCTCGAGGCTTTCCCACAGGGCTGTCCCACGTGCCACCGTGGTGTGAGTCGATCCTCGGCGTGAAAGATGAGCCAGTGCAGGGCAAAGAGGTTCCTCTGGAATGGACTGAGACATCTGGGGGACTCTTGGAATGGTGGTACGACCATGGAGTTCCTCTCGCCTTTGCTGTTGAGAGTGCCTCCTCTTGAGATGGGACGGGAACACCGGGAATTCTTTCCCGTTGAAAGCAGGGAAAGGATCCCTCATCTCGAGCTACGAGGGGGAAACGGGGCTCCTCTGGATGTGGGCGAGACCATCTTGCTTTCTCTCGAGTGGAGACGGGTATGGCGGTGAACTTCTTGAGTTGCAGCAAGGGTGTGAAAGACCCTTTCGAAGTTCCAGAGGTTAGGTGTCATTAATCTCCAGACGCCTCATCGGAAATAGGCCTCATCTCGCCTGGAAGGGAGAACTTCCTGGATTTTCTCGAGTTGCGGCAGGTGTTCTCGAGTTACGACGGGGACCTCAGGGACCCGCCCTGGTGGCCTCAGGAGAGGCCAGTCCCCATGCGACTTGCTAGGGGGCCTCTCGGGATTCCTCTCCCGTCGATACCGGGGCCAAAAACCTTGTGTGGAGTCAGGGCCGGAACCGAGGATTCCTCTCAGGGGCTGACATGGATCTTTGGGTACTTCTGGAGTCTCCCCAGGGGAGTCAGGCCTCGTCTCGAGTCGGGGCATGCACGTGCACTTTCCTTCCAGGCTGTAGCAGCAATGTCACGCTTCCCGTGGCGTGGATCAAAGGATCTGTGGTTTTCCCTCGAGGCTTTCCCTCGAGGCTTTCCCACAGGGCTGTCCCACGTGCCACCATGGTGTGAGTCGATCCTCGGCGTGAAAGATGAGCCAGTGCAGGGCAAAGAGGTTCCTCTGGAATGGACTGAGACATCTGGGGGACTCTTGGAATGGTGGTACGACCATGGAGTTCCTCTCGCCTTTCCTGTTGAGTGGCTCCGGTTGAGATGTGACGGGAACGCCGGGAATTCTTTCCCATTGAAAGCAGGGAAAGGATTCCTCATCTCGAGCTACGAGGGGGAAAGGGGGCTCCTCTGGATGTGGGCGGGACGATCGTGCTTCCTCTCGAGTGGAGACGGGTATGGCGGTGAACTTCTTGAGTTGCAGCAAGGGTGTGAAAGACCCTTTCGAAGTTCCAGAGGTTAGGTGTCATTAGTCTCCAGACGCCTCATCGGAAATAGGCCTCATCTCGCCTGGAAGGGGGAACTTCCTGGAATTTCTCGAGTTGCGGCAGGTGTTCTCGAGTTACGACGGGGACCTCAGGGACCCGCCCTGGTGGCCTCAGGAGAGGCCAGTCCCCATGCGAGTTGCTAGGGGGCCTCTCGGGATTCCTCTCCCATCGATACCGGGGCCAAAAACCTTGTGTGGAGTTAGGGCCGGAACCGAGGATTCCTTTCAGGGGCTGATATGTATCTTTGGGTACTTCTGGAGTCTCGCCAGGGGAGACAGGCCTCATCTCGAGTGGGGGCATGCACGTGCGCTTTCCTTCCAGGCTGTAACAGCAATGTCACGCTTCCCATCGCGTGGATCAAAGGATCTGTGGTTTTCCCTCGAGGCTTTCCCACAGGGCTGTCCCACGTGCCACCGTGGTGTGAGTCGATCCTCGGCGTGAAATATGAGCCAGTGCAGGGCAAAGAGGTTCCTCTGGAATGGACTGAGACATCTGGGGGACTCTTGGAATGGTGGTACGACCATGGAGTTCCTCTCGCCTTTCCTGTTGAGAGTGCCTCCTCTTGAGATGCGACGGGAACGCCGGGAATTCTTTCCCGTTGAAAGCAGGGAAAGGATCCCTCATCTCGAGCTACGAGGAGGAAACGGGGCTCCTCTGGATGTGGGCGGGACCATCGTGCTTCCTCTCGAGAGGAGACGGGTGTGGCGGTGAACTTCTTGAGTTGCAGCAAGGGTGTGAAAGACCCTTTCGAAGTTCCAGAGGTTAGGTGTCATTAGTCTCCAGACGCCTCATTGGAAATGGGCCTCATCTCGCCTGGAAGGTGGAACTTCCAGGAATTTCTCGAGTTGTGGTAGGTGTTCTCGAGTTACGACGGGGACCTCAGGGACCCGCCCTGGTGGCCTTAGGAGAGGCCAGTCCCCATGCGAGTTGCTAGGGGGCCTCTCGGGATTCCTCTCCCGTCGATACCGGGGCCAAAAACCTTGTGTGGAGTCAGGGCCGGAACCGAGGATTCCTCTCAGTGGCTGACATGTATCTTTGGGTACTTCTGGAGTCTCCCCAGGGGAGTCAGGCCTCGTCTCGAGTGGGGGCATGCACGTGTGCTTTCATTCAAGGCTGTAGCAGCAATGTCACGCTTCCCGTGGCGTGAATCAAACGATCTGTGGCTTTCCCTCGAGGCTTTCCCTCGAGGCTTTCCCACAGGGCTGTCCCACGTGCCACCGTGGTGTGAGTCGATCCTCGGCGTGAAAGATGAGCCAGTGCAGGGCAAAGAGGTTCCTCTTGAATGGACTGAGACATCTGGGGGACTCTTGGAATGGTGGTACGACCATGGAGTTCCTCTCGCCTTTCCTGTTGAGAGTGCCTCCTCTTGAGATGCGAAGGGAACGCCGGGAATGCTTTCCCGTTGAAAGCAGGGAAAGGATCCCTCATCTCGAGCTACGAGGGGGAAACGGGGCTCCTCTGGATGTGGGCGGGACCATCGTGCTTCCTCTCGAGTGGAGACGGGTATGGCGGTGAACTTCTTGAGTTGCAGCAAGGCTGTGAAAGACCCTTTCGAAGTTCCAGAGGTTAGGTGTCATTAGTCTCCAGACGCCTCATCGGAAATAGGCCTCATCTCGCCTGGAAGGGAGAACTTCCTGGATTTTCTCGAGTTGCGGCAGGTGTTCTCGAGTTACGACGGGGACCTCAGGGACCCGCCCTGGTGGCCTCAGGAGAGGCCAGTCCCCATGCGACTTGCTAGGGAGCCTCTCGGGATTCCTCTCCCATCGATACCGGGGCCAAAAACCTTGTGTGGAGTCAGGGCCGGAACCGAGGATTCCTCTCAGTGGCTGACATGGATCTTTGGGTACTTCTGGAGTCTCCCCAGGGGAGTCAGGCCTCGTCTCGAGTGGGGGCATGCACGTGCGCTTTCCTTCAAGGCTGTAGCAGCAATGTCACGCTTCCCGTGGCGTGAATCAAACGATCTGTGGTTTTCCCTCGAGGCTTTCCCTCGAGGCTTTCCCACAGGGCTGTCCCACGTGCCACCGTGGTGTGAGTGGATCCTCGGCGTGAAAGATGAGCCAGTGCAGGGAAAGAGGTTCCTCTTGAATGGACTGAGACATCTGGGGGACTCTTGGAATGGTGGTACGACCATGGAGTTCCTCTCGCCTTTCCTGTTGAGAGTGCCTCCTCTTGAGATGCGAAGGGAACGCCGGGAATTCTTTCCCGTTGAAAGCAGGGAAAGAATCCCTCATCTCGAGCTAGGAGGGGGAAACGGGGCTCCTCTGGATGTGGGCGGGACCATCGTGCTTCCTCTCGAGTGGAGACGGGTATGGCGGTGAACTTCTTGAGTTGCAGCAAGGGTGTGAAAGACCCTTTCGAAGTTCCAGAGGTTAGGTGTCATTAGTCTCCAGACGCCTCTTCGGAAATAGGCCTCATCTCGCCTGGAAGGGAGAACTTCCTGGATTTTCTCGAGTTGCGGCAGTTGTTCTCGAGTTACGACGGGGACCTCAGGGACCCGCCCTGGTGGCCTCAGGAGAGGCCAGTCCCCATGCGAGTTGCTAAGGGCCCTCTCGGGATTCCTCTCCCGTCGATACTGGGGCCAAAAACCTTGTGTGGTGTCAGGGCCGGAACCGAGGATTTCTCTCAGGGGCTGACATGGATTTTTGGGTACTTCTGGAGTCTCCCCAGGGGAGTCAGGCCTTGTCTCGAGTCGAGGCATGCACGTGCGCTTTCCTTCCAGGCTGTAGCAGCAATGTCACGCTACCCATCGCGTGGATCAAAGGATCTGTGGTTTTCCCTCGAGGCTTTCCCACAGGGCTGTCCCACGTGCCACCGTGGTGTGAGTCGATCCTCGGCGTGAAAGATGAGCCAGTGCAGGGCAAAGAGGTTCCTCTGGAATGGACTGAGACATCTGGGGGACTCTTGGAATGGTGGTACGACCATGGAGTTCCTCTCGCCTTTCCTGTTGAGAGTGCCTCCTCTTGAGATGCGACGGGAACGCCGGGAATTTTTTCCCGTTGAAAGCAGGGAAAGGATCGCACATCTCGAGCTAGGAGGGGGAAACGGGGCTCCTCTGGATGTGGGCGGGACCATCGTGCTTCCTCTAGAGTGGAGACGGTTATGGCGGTGAACTTCTTGAGTTGCAGCAAGGGTGTGAAAGACCCTTTCGAAGTTCCAGAGTTTAGGTGTCATTAGTCTCCAGACGCCTCATCGGAAATAGGCCTCATCTCGCCTGGAAGGGAGAACTTCCTGGATTTTCTCGAGTTGCGGCAGGTGTTCTCGAGTTACGACGGGGACCTCAGGGACCCGCCCTGGTGGCCTCAGGAGAGGCCAGTCCCCATGCGAGTTGCTAGGGGCCCTCTCGAGATTCCTCTCCCGTCGATACTGGGGCCAAAAACCTTGTGTGGTGTCAAGGCCGGAACCGAGGATTTCTTTCAGGGGCTGACATGGATCTTTGGGTACTTCTGGAGTCTCCCCAGGGGAGTCAGGCCTTGTCTCGAGTCGGGGCATGCACGTGCGCTTTCCTTCCAGGCTGTAGCAGCAATGTCACGCTTCCCGTGGCGTGGATCAAAGGACCTGTGGTTTTCCCTCGAGGCTTTCCCTCGAGGCTTTCCCACAGGGCTGTCCCACGTGCCACCGTGGTGTGAGTCGATCCTCGGCGTGAAAGATGAGCCAGTGTAGGGCAAAGAGCTTCCTCTGGAATGGACTGAGACATCTGGGGGACTCTTGGAATGGTGGTACGACCATGGAGTTCCCCTCGCCTTTCCTGTTGAGAGTGCCTCCTCTTGAGATGCGACGGGAACGCCGGGAATTCTTTCCTGTTGAAAGCAGGGAAAGGATCCCTCATCTCGAGCTACGAGGGGGAAACGGGGCTCCTCTGGATGTGGGCGGGACCATCGTGCTTCCTCTCGAGTGGAGACGGGTGTGGCGGTGAACTTCTTGAGTTGCAGCAAGGGTGTGAAAGACCCTTTCGAAGTTCCAGAGGTTAGGTGTCATTAGTCTCCAGACGCCTCATCGGAAATAGGCCTCATCTCGCCTGGAAGGGGGAACTTCCTGGAATTTCTCGAGTTGTGGCAGGTGTTCTCGAGTTATGACGGGGACCTCAGGGACCCGCCCTGGTGGCCTCAGGAGAGGCCAGTCCCCATGCGAGTTGCTAGGGGGCCTCTCGGGATTCCTCTCCCGTCGATACCGGGGCAAAAACCTTGTGTGGAGTCACGGCCGGAACCGAGGATTCCTCTCAGGGGCTGACATGGATCTTTGGGTACTTCTGGAGTCTCCCCAGGGGAGTCAGGGCTCGTCTCGAGTCGGGGCATGCACGTGCACTTTCCTTCCAGGCTGTAGCAGCAATGTCACGCTTCCCGTGGCGTGGATCAAAGGATCTGTGGTTTTCCCTCGAGGCTTTCCCTCGAGGCTTTCCCACAGGGCTGTCCCACGTGCCACCGTGGTGTGAGTCGATCCTCGGCGTGACAGATGAGCCAGTGCAGGGCAAAGAGGTTCCTCTGGAATGGACTGAGACATCTGGGGGACTCTTGGAATGGTGGTACGACCATGGAGTTCCTCTCGCCTTTCCTGTTGAGAGTGCCTCCGCTTGAGATGCGACGGGAACGCCGGGAATTCTTTCCCATTGAAAGCAGGGAAAGGATTCCTCATCTCGAGCTACGAGGGGGAAAGGGGGATCCCCTGGATGTGGGCGGGACGATCGTGCTTCCTCTCGAGTGGAGACGGGTATGGCGGTGAACTTCTTGAGTTGCAGCAAGGGTGTGAAAGACCCTTTCGAAGTTCCAGAGGTTAGGTGTCATTAGTCTCCAGACGCCTCATCGGAAATAGGGCTCATCTCGCCTGGAAGGGAGAACTTCCTGGATTTTCTCGAGTTGCGGCAGGTGTTCTCGAGTTACGACGGGGACCTCAGGGACCCGCCCTGGTGGCCTCAGGAGAGGCCAGTCCCCATGCGAGTTGCTAGGGGGCCTCTCGGGATTCCTCTCCCGTCGATACCCGGGCCAAAAACCTTGTGTGGAGTCAGGGCCGGAACCGAGGATTCCTCTCACGGGCTGATATGGATCTTTGGGTACTTCTGGAGTCTCGCCAGGGGAGACAGGCCTCATCTCGAGTGGGGGCATGCACGTGCGCTTTCCTTCCAGGCTGTAGCAGCAATGTCACTCTTCCCATCGCGTGGATCAAAGGATCTGTGGTTTTCCCTCGAGGCTTTCCCTCGAGGCTTTCCCACAGGGCTGTCCCACGTGCCACCGTGGTGTCAGTCGATCCTCGGCGTGAAAGATGAGCCAGTGCAGGGCAAAGAGGTTCCTCTGGAATGGACTGAGACATCTGGGGGACTCTTGGAATGGTGGTACGACCATGGAGTTCCTCTCGCCTTTCCTGTTGAGAGTGCCTCCTTTTGAGATGCGACGGGAACGCCGGGAATTCTTTCCCGTTGAAAGCAGGGAAAGGATCGCTCATCTCGAGCTAGGAGGGGGAAACGGGGCTCCTCTGGATGTGGGCGGGACGATCGTGCTTCCTCTCGAGTGGAGACGGGTATGGCGGTGAACTTCTTGAGTTGCAGCAAGGGTGTGAAAGACCCTTTCGAAGTTCCAGAGGTTAGGTGTCATTAGTCTCCAGACGCCTCATCGGAAATAGGCCTCATCTCGCCTGGAAGGGAGAACTTCCTGGATTTTCTCGAGTTGCGGCAGGTGTTCTCGAGTTACGACGGGGACCTCAGGGACACGCCCTGGTGGCCTCAGGAGAGGCCAGTCCCCATGCGAGTTGCTAGGGGGCCTCTCGGGATTCCTCTCCCGTCGATACCGGGGCCAAAAACCTTGTGTGGAGTCACGGCCGGAACCGAGGATTCCTCTCAGGGGCTGACATGGATCTTTGGGTACTTCTGGAGTCTCCCCAGGGGAGTCAGGCCTCGTCTCGAGTGGGGGCATGCACGTGCGCTTTCCTTCAAGGCTGTAGCAGCAATGTCACGCTTCCCGTGGCGTGAATCAAACGATCTGTGGTTTTCCCTCGAGGCTTTCCCTCGAGGCTTTCCCACAGGGCTGTCCCACGTGCCACC
The DNA here is from genome assembly GCF_032405125.1 of Capricornis sumatraensis. Lineage (NCBI taxonomy): Eukaryota > Metazoa > Chordata > Mammalia > Artiodactyla > Bovidae > Capricornis > Capricornis sumatraensis. The sequence continues at coordinate 8,808,073 of NW_027184612.1, forward strand.
GTGGTGTGAGTGGATCCTCGGCGTGAAAGATGAGCCAGTGCAGGGAAAGAGGTTCCTCTTGAATGGACTGAGACATCTGGGGGACTCTTGGAATGGTGGTACGACCATGGAGTTCCTCTCGCCTTTCCTGTTGAGAGTGCCTCCTCTTGAGATGCGAAGGGAACGCCGGGAATTCTTTCCCGTTGAAAGCAGGGAAAGAATCCCTCATCTCGAGCTAGGAGGGGGAAACGGGGCTCCTCTGGATGTGGGCGGGACCATCGTGCTTCCTCTCGAGTGGAGACGGGTATGGCAGTGAACTTCTTGAGTTGCAGCAAGGGTGTGAAAGACCCTTTCGAAGTTCCAGAGGTTAGGTGTCATTAGACTCCAGACGCCTCTTCGGAAATAGGCCTCATCTCGCCTGGAAGGGAGAACTTCCTGGATTTTCTCGAGTTGCGGCAGTTGTTCTCGAGTTACGACGGGGACCTCAGGGACCCGCCCTGGTGGCCTCAGGAGAGGCCAGTCCCCATGCGAGTTGCTAAGGGCCCTCTCGGGATTCCTCTCCCGTCGATACTGGGGCCAAAAACCTTGTGTGGTGTCAGGGCCGGAACCGAGGATTTCTCTCAGGGGCTGACATGGATTTTTGGGTACTTCTGGAGTCTCCCCAGGGGAGTCAGGCCTTGTCTCGAGTCGAGGCATGCACGTGCGCTTTCCTTCCAGGCTGTAGCAGCAATGTCACGCTACCCATCGCGTGGATCAAAGGATCTGTGGTTTTCCCTCGAGGCTTTCCCACAGGGCTGTCCCACGTGCCACCGTGGTGTGAGTCGATCCTCGGCGTGAAAGATGAGCCAGTGCAGGGCAAAGAGGTTCCTCTGGAATGGACTGAGACATCTGGGGGACTCTTGGAATGGTGGTACGACCATGGAGTTCCTCTCGCCTTTCCTGTTGAGAGTGCCTCCTCTTGAGATGCGACGGGAACGCCGGGAATTTTTTCCCGTTGAAAGCAGGGAAAGGATCGCACATCTCGAGCTAGGAGGGGGAAACGGGGCTCCTCTGGATGTGGGCGGGACCATCGTGCTTCCTCTAGAGTGGAGACGGGTATGGCGGTGAACTTCTTGAGTTGCAGCAAGGGTGTGAAAGACCCTTTCGAAGTTCCAGAGTTTAGGTGTCATTAGTCTCCAGACGCCTCATCGGAAATAGGCCTCATCTCGCCTGGAAGGGAGAACTTCCTGGATTTTCTCGAGTTGCGGCAGGTGTTCTCGAGTTACGACGGGGACCTCAGGGACCCGCCCTGGTGGCCTCAGGAGAGGCCAGTCCCCATGCGAGTTGCTAGGGGCCCTCTCGAGATTCCTCTCCCGTCGATACTGGGGCCAAAAACCTTGTGTGGTGTCAAGGCCGGAACCGAGGATTTCTTTCAGGGGCTGACATGGATCTTTGGGTACTTCTGGAGTCTCCCCAGGGGAGTCAGGCCTTGTCTCGAGTCGGGGCATGCACGTGCGCTTTCCTTCCAGGCTGTAGCAGCAATGTCACGCTTCCCGTGGCGTGGATCAAAGGACCTGTGGTTTTCCCTCGAGGCTTTCCCTCGAGGCTTTCCCACAGGGCTGTCCCACGTGCCACCGTGGTGTGAGTCGATCCTCGGCGTGAAAGATGAGCCAGTGTAGGGCAAAGAGCTTCCTCTGGAATGGACTGAGACATCTGGGGGACTCTTGGAATGGTGGTACGACCATGGAGTTCCCCTCGCCTTTCCTGTTGAGAGTGCCTCCTCTTGAGATGCGACGGGAACGCCGGGAATTCTTTCCCGTTGAAAGCAGGGAAAGGATCCCTCATCTCGAGCTACGAGGGGGAAACGGGGCTCCTCTGGATGTGGGCGGGACCATCGTGCTTCCTCTCGAGTGGAGACGGGTGTGGCGGTGAACTTCTTGAGTTGCAGCAAGGGTGTGAAAGACCCTTTCGAAGTTCCAGAGGTTAGGTGTCATTAGTCTCCAGACGCCTCATCGGAAATAGGCCTCATCTCGCCTGGAAGGGGGAACTTCCTGGAATTTCTCGAGTTGTGGCAGGTGTTCTCGAGTTATGACGGGGACCTCAGGGACCCGCCCTGGTGGCCTCAGGAGAGGCCAGTCCCCATGCGAGTTGCTAGGGGGCCTCTCGGGATTCCTCTCCCGTCGATACCGGGGCAAAAACCTTGTGTGGAGTCACGGCCGGAACCGAGGATTCCTCTCAGGGGCTGACATGGATCTTTGGGTACTTCTGGAGTCTCCCCAGGGGAGTCAGGGCTCGTCTCGAGTCGGGGCATGCACGTGCACTTTCCTTCCAGGTTGTAGCAGCAATGTCACGCTTCCCGTGGCGTGGATCAAAGGATCTGTGGTTTTCACTCGAGGCTTTCCCTCGAGGCTTTCCCACAGGGCTGTCCCACGTGCCACCGTGGTGTGAGTCGATCCTCGGCGTGAAAGATGAGCCAGTGCAGGGCAAAGAGGTTCCTCTGGAATGGACTGAGACATCTGGGGGACTCTTGGAATGGTGGTACGACCATGGAGTTCCTCTCGCCTTTCCTGTTGAGAGTGCCTCCGCTTGAGATGCGACGGGAACGCCGGGAATTCTTTCCCATTGAAAGCAGGGAAAGGATTCCTCATCTCGAGCTACGAGGGGGAAAGGGGGATCCTCTGGATGTGGGCGGGACGATCGTGCTTCCTCTCGAGTGGAGACGGGTATGGCGGTGAACTTCTTGAGTTGCAGCAAGGGTGTGAAAGACCCTTTCGAAGTTCCAGAGGTTAAGTGTCATTAGTCTCCAGACGCCTCATCGGAAATAGGCCTCATCTCGCCTGGAAGGGAGAACTTCCTGGATTTTTTTGAGTTGCGGCAGGTGTTCTCGAGTTACGACGGGGACCTCAGGGACCCGCCCTGGTGGCCTCAGGAGAGGCCAGTCCCCATGCGAGTTGCTAGGGGGCCTCTCGGGATTCCTCTCCCGTCGATACCCGGGCCAAAAACCTTGTGCGGAGTCAGGGCCGGAACCGAGGATTCCTCTCACGGGCTGATATGGATCTTTGGGTACTTCTGGAGTCTCGCCAGGGGAGACAGGCCTTATCTCGAGTGGGTGCATGCACGTGCGCTTGACTTCCAGGCTGTAGCAGCAATGTCACGCTTCCCATCGCGTGGATCAAAGGATCTGTGGTTTTCCCTCGAGGCTTTCCCTCGAGGCTTTCCCACAGGGCTCTCCCACGTGCCACCGTGGTGTGAGTCGATCCTTGGCGTGAAAGATGAGCCAGTGCAGGGCAAAGAGGTTCCTCTGAAATGGACTGAAACATCTGGGGGACTCTTGGAATGGTGGTACGACCATGGAGTTCCTCTCGCCTTTCCTGTTGAGAGTGCCTCCTCTTGAGATGCGACGGGAACGCCGGGAATTCTTTCCCGTTGAAAGCAGGGAAAGGATCGCTCATCTCGAGCTAGGAGGGGGAAACGGGGCTCCTCTGGATGTGGGCGGGACCATCGTGCTTCCTCTAGAGTGGAGACGGGTATGGCGGTGAACTTCTTGAGTTGCAGCAAGGGTGTGAAAGACCCTTTCGAAGTTCCAGAGGTTAGGTGTCATTAGTCTCCAGACGCCTCATCGGAAATAGGCCTCATCTCGCCTGGAAGGGAGAACTTCCTGGATTTTCTCGAGTTGCGGCAGGTGTTCTCGAGTTACGACGGGGACCTCAGGGACCCGCCCTGGTGGCCTCAGGAGAGGCCACTCCCCATGCGAGTTCCTAGGGGGCCTCTCGGGATTCCTCTCCCGTCGATACCGGGGCCAAAAACCTTGTGTTGGGTCACGGCCGGAACCGAGGATTCCTCTCAGGGGCTGACATGGATCTTTGGGTACTTCTGGAGTCTCCCCATGGGAGTATGGCCTCGTCTCGAGTGGGGGCATGCACGTGAGCTTTCCTTCCCGGCTGTAGCAGCAATGTCACGCTTCCCGTGGCGTGGATCAAAGGATCTGTGGTTTTCCCTCGAGGCTTTCCCTCGAGGCTTTCCCACAGGGCTGTCCCACGTGCCACCGTGGTGTGAGTCGATCCTCGGCGTGAAAGATGAGCCAGTGCAGGGCAAAGAGGTTCGTCTGGAATGGACTGAGACATCTGGGGGACTCTTGGAATGGTGGTACGACCATGGAGTTCCCCTCGCCTTTCCTGTTGAGAGTGCCTCCTCTTGAGATGCGACGGGAACGCCGGGAAATCTTTCCCGTTGAAAGCAGGGAAAGGATCGCTCATCTCGAGCTAGGAGGGGGAAACGGGGCTCCTCTGGATGTGGGCGGGACCATCGTGCTTCCTCTAGAGTGGAGACGGGTATGGCGGTGAACTTCTTGAGTTGCAGCAAGGGTGTGAAAGACCCTTTCGAAGTTCCAGAGTTTAGGTGTCATTAGTCTCCAGACGCCTGATCGGAAATAGGCCTCATCTCGCCTGGAAGGGAGAACTTCCTGGATTTTCTCGAGTTGCGGCAGGTGTTCTCGAGTTACGACGGGGACCTCAGGGACCCGCCCTGGTGGCCTCAGGAGAGGCCAGTCCCCATGCGAGTTGCTAGGGGCCCTCTCGGGATTCCTCTCCCGTCGATACTGGGGCCAAAAACCTTGTGTGGTGTCAAGGCCGGAACCGAGGATTTCTCTCAGGGGCTGACATGGATCTTTGGGTACTTCTGGAGTCTCCCCAGGGGAGTCAGGCCTTGTCTCGAGTCGGGGCATGCACGTGCGCTTTCCTTCCAGGCTGTAGCAGCAATGTCACGCTTCCCGTGGCGTGGATCAAAGGATCTGTGGTTTTCCCTCGAGGCTTTCCCTCGAGGCTTTCCCACAGGGCTGTCCCACGTGCCACCGTGGTGTGAGTCGATCCTCGGCGTGAAAGATGAGCCAGTGTAGGGCAAAGAGGTTCCTCTGGAATGGACTGAGACATCTGGGGGACTCTTGGAATGGTGGTACGACCATGGAGTTCCTCTCGCCTTTCCTGTTGAGAGTGTCTCCTCTTGAGATGCGACGGGAACGCCGGGAATTCTTTCCCGTTGAAAGCAGGGAAAGGATCCCTAATCTCGAGCTACGAGGGGAAACGGGGCTCCTCTGGATGTGGGCGGGACTATCGTGCTTCCTCTCGAGTGGAGACGGGTATGGCGGTGAACTTCTTGAGTTGCAGCAAGGGTGTGAAAGACCCTTTCGAAGTTCCAGAGGTTAGGTGTCATTAGTCTCCAGACGCCTCATCGGAAATAGGCCTCATCTCGCCTGGAAGGTAGAACTTCCTGGATTTTCTCGAGTTGCGGCAGGTGTTCTCGAGTTACGACGGGGACCTCAGGGACCCGCCCTGGTGGCCTCAGAAGAGGCCAGTCCCCATGCGAGTTGCTAGGGGGCCTCTCGGTATTCCTCTCCCATCGATACCGGGGCCAAAAACCTTGTGTGGAGTCAGGGCCGGAACCGAGGATTCCTCTCAGGGGCTGACATGGATGTTTGGGTACTTCTGGAGTCTCCCCAGGGGAGTCAGGCCTCGGCTCGAGTGGGGGCATGCACGTGCGCTTTCCTTCCAGGCTGTAGCAGCAATGTCACGCTTCCCGAGGCGTGGATCAAAGGATCTGTGGTTTTCCCTCGAGGCTTTCCCTCGAGGCTTTCCCACTGGGCTGTCCCACGTGCCACCGTGGTGTGAGTCGATCCTCGGCGTGAAAGATGAGCCAGTGCAGGGCAAAGAGGTTCCTCTGGAATGGACTGAGACATCTGGGGGACTCTTGGAATGGTGGTAAGACCATGGAGTTCCCCTCGCCTTTCCTGTTGAGAGTGCCTCCTCTTGAGATGCGACGGGAACGCCAGGAATTCTTTCCCGTTGAAAGCAGGGAAAGGATCGCTCATCTCGAGCTAGGAGGGGGAAAGGGGGCTCCTCTGGATGTGGGCGGGACGATCGTGCTTCCTCTCGAGTGGAGAAGGGTATGGCGGTGAACTTCTTGAGTTGCAGCAAGGGTGTGAAAGACCCTTTCGAAGTTCCAGAGTTTAGGTGTCATTAGTCTACAGACGCCTCATCGGAAATAGGACTCATCTCGCCTGGAAGGGAGAACTTCCTGGATTTTCTCGAGTTGCGGCAGGTGTTCTCGAGTTACGACGGGGACATCAGGGACCCGCCCTGGTGGCCTCAGGAGAGGCCAGTCCCCATGCGAGTTGCTAGGGGGCCTCTCGGGATTCCTCTCCCGTCGATACCGGGGCCAAAATCCTTGTGTGGAGTCAGGGCCGGAAACGAGGATTCCTCTCAGGGGCTGACATGGATCTTTGGGTACTTCTGGAGTCTCCCCAGGGGAGTCAGGCCTTGGCTCGAGTGGGGCCATGCACGTGCGCTTTCCTTCCAGGCTGTAGCAGCAATGTCACGCTTCCCATCGCGTGGATCAAAGGATCTGTGGTTTTCCCTCGAGGCTTTCCCTCGAGTCTTTCCCACAGGGCTGTCCCACGTGCCACCGTGGTGTGAGTCGATCCTCGGCGTGAAAGATGAGCCAGTGCAGGGCAAAGAGGTTCCTCTGGAATGGACTGAGACATCTGGGGGACTCTTGGAATGGTGGTACGACCATGGAGTTCCTCTCGCCATTTCTGTTGAGAGTGCCTCCTCTTGAGAAGCGACGGGAACGCCTGGAATTCTTTCCCGTTGAAAGCAGGGAAAGGATCGCTCATCTCGAGCTACGAGGGGGAAACGGGGCTCCTCTGGATGTGGGCGGGACCATCGTGCTTCCTCTAGAGTGGAGACGAGTATGGCGGTGAACTTCTTGAGTTGCAGCAAGGGTGTTAAAGACCATTTCGAAGTTCCAGAGTTTAGGTGTCATTAGTCTCCAGACGCCTGATCGGAAATAGGCCTCATCTCGCCTGGAAGGGAGAACTTCCTGGATTTTCTCGAGTTGCGGCAGGTGTTCTCGAGTTACGACGGGGACCTCAGGGACCCGCCTTGGTGGCCTCAGGAGAGGCCAGTCCCCATGCGAGTTGCTAGGGGGCCTCTCGGGATTCCTCTCCCGTCGATACCGGGGCCAAAAACCTTGTGTGGAGTCAGGGCCGGAACCGAGGATTCCTCTCAGGGGCTGACATGGATCTTTGGGTACTTCTGGAGTCTCCCCAGGGGAGTCAGGCCTCGTCTCGTGTCGGGGCATGCACGTGCACTTTCCTTCCAGGCTGTAGCAGCAATGTCACGCTTCCCGTGGCGTGGATCAAAGGATCTGTGGTTTTCCCTCGAGGCTTTCCCTCGAGGCTTTCCCACAGGGCTGTCCCACGTGCCACCGTGGTGTGAGTCGATCCTCGGCGTGAAAGATGAGCCAGTGCAGGGCAAAGAGGTTCCTCTGAAATGGACTGAGACATCTGGGGGACTCTTGGAATGGTGGTACGACCATGGAGTTCCTCTCGCCTTTCCTGTTGAGAGTGCCTCCTCTTGAGATGCGACGGGAACGCCGGGAATTCTTTCCCGTTGAAAGCAGGGAAAGGATCCCTCATCTCGAGCTGGAGGGGGAAACGGGGCTCCTCTGGATGTGGGCGGGACCATCGTGCTTCCTCTAGAGTGGAGACGGGTATGGCGGTGAACTTCTTGAGTTGCAGCAAGGGTGTGAAAGACCCTTTCGAAGTTCCAGAGGTTAGGTGTCATTAGTCTCCAGACGCCTCATCGGAAATAGGCCTCATCTCGCCTGGAAGGGAGAACTTCCTGGATTTTCTCGAGTTGCGGCAGGTGTTCTCGAGTTACGACGGGGACCTCAGGGACCCGCCCTGGTGGCCTCAGGAGAGGCCAGTCCCCATGCGAGTTGCTAGGGGGCCTCTCGGGATTCCTCTCCCGTCGATACCGGGGCCAAAAACCTTGTGTGGAGTCACGGCCGGAACCGAGGATTCCTCTCAGGGGCTGACATGGGTCTTTGGGTACTTCTGGAGTCTCCCCATGGGAGTATGGCCTCGTCTCGAGTGGGGGCATGCACGTGCGCTTTCCTTCCAGGCTGTAGCAGCAATGTCATGCTTCCCGTGGCGTGGATCAAAGGATCTGTGGTTTTCCCTCGAGGCTTTCCCACAGGGCTGTCCCACGTGCCACCGTGGTGTGAGTCGATCCTCGGCGTGAAAGATGAGCCAGTGCAGGGCAAAGAGGTTCCTCTGGAATGGACTGAGACATCTGGGGGACTCTTGGAATGGTGGTACGACCATCGAGTTCCTCTCGCCTTTCCTGTTGAGAGTGCCTCCTGTTGAGATGCGACGGGAACGCCGGGAATTCTTTCCCATTGAAAGCAGGGAAAGGATTCCTCATCTCGAGCTATGAGGGGGAAAGGGGGCTCCTCTGGATGTGGGCGGGACGATCGTGCTTCCTCTCGAGTGGAGACGGGTATGGCGGTGAACTTCTTGAGCTGCAGCAAGGGTGTGAAAGACCCTTTCGAAGTTCCAGAGGTTAGGTGTCATTAGTCTCCAGACGCCTCATCGGAAATAGGCCTCATCTCGCCTGGAAGGGGGAACTTCCTGGATTTTCTCGAGTTGCGGCAGGTGTTCTCGAGTTACGACGGGGACCTCAGGGACCCGCCCTGGTGGCCTCAGGAGAGGCCAGTCCCCATGCGAGTTGCTAGGGGGCCTCTCGGGATTCCTCTCCCGTCGATACCCGGGCCAAAAACCTTGTGTGGAGTCAGGGTCGGAACCGAGGATTCCTCTCACGGGCTGATATGGATCTTTGGGTACTTCTGGAGTCTCGCCAGGGGAGACAGGCCTTATCTCGAGTGGGTGCATGCACGTGCGCTTTCCTTCCAGGCTGTAGCAGAAATGTCACGCTTCCCATCGCGTGGATCAAAGGATCTGTGGTTTTCCCTCGAGGCTTTCCCTCGAGGCTTTCCCACAGGGCTGTCCCACGTGCCACCGTGGTGTGAGTCGATCCTCGGCGTGAAAGATGAGCCAGTGCAGGGCAAAGAGGTTCCTCTGGAATGGACTGAGACATCTGGGGGACTCTTGGAATGGTGGTACGACCATGGAGTTCCTCTCGCCTTTTCTGTTGAGAGTGCCTCCTCTTGAGAAGCGACGGGAACGCCGGGAATTCTTTCCCGTTGAAAGCAGGGAAAGGATCGCTCATCTCGAGCTACGAGGGGGAAACGGGGCTCCTCTGGATGTGGGCGGGACCATCGTGCTTCCTCTGGAGTGGAGACGGGTATGGTGGTGAACTTCTTGAGTTGCAGCAAGGGTGTGAAAGACCCTTTCGAAGTTCCAGAGTTTAGGTGTCATTAGTCTCCAGACGCCTGATCGGAAATAGGCCTCATCTCGCCTGGAAGGGAGAACTTCCTGGATTTTCTCGAGTTGCGGCAGGTGTTCTCGAGTTACGACGGGGACCTCAGGGACCCGCCCTGGTGGCCTCAGGAGAGGCCAGTCCCCATGCGAGTTGCTAGGGGGCCTCTCGGGATTCCTCTCCCGTCGATACCGGGGCCAAAAACCTTGTGTGGAGTCAGGGCCGGAACCGAGGATTCCTCTCAGGGGCTGACATGGATCTTTGGGTACTTCTGGAGTCTCCCCAGGGGAGTCAGGCCTCGTCTCGTGTCGGAGCATGCACGTGCACTTTCCTTCCAGGCTGTAGCAGCAATGTCACGCTTCCCGTGGCGTGGATCAAAGGATCTGTGGTTTTCCCTCGAGGCTTTCCCTCGAGGCTTTCCCACAGGGTTGTCCCACGTGCCACCGTGGTGTGAGTCGATCCTCGGCGTGAAAGATGAGCCAGTGCAGGGCAAAGAGGTTCCTCTGGAATGGACTGAGACATCTGGGGGACTCTTGGAATGGTGGTACGACCATCGAGTTCCTCTCGCCTTTCCTGTTGAGAGTGCCTCCGCTTGAGATGCGACGGGAACGCCGGGAATTCTTTCCCATTGAAAGCAGGGAAAGGATTCCTCATCTCGAGCTATGAGGGGGAAAGGGGGCTCCTCTGGATGTGGGCGGGACGATCGTGCTTCCTCTCGAGTGGAGACGGGTATGGCGGTGAACTTCTTGAGCTGCAGCAAGGGTGTGAAAGACCCTTTCGAAGTTCCAGAGGTTAGGTGTCATTAGTCCCCAGACGCCTCATCGGAAATAGGCCTCATCTCGCCTGGAAGGGGGAACTTCCTGGATTTTCTCGAGTTGCGGCAGGTGTTCTCGAGTTACGACGGGGACCTCAGGGACCCGCCCTGGTGGCCTCAGGAGAGGCCAGTCCCCATGCGAGTTGCTAGGGGGCCTCTCGGGATTCCTCTCCCGTCGATACCCGGGCCAAAAACCTTGTCTGGAGTCAGAGCCGGAACCGAGGATTCCTCTCAGGGGCTGACATGGATCTTTGGGTATTTCTGGAGTCTCCCCAGGGGAGTCAGGCCTCGTCTCGAGTGGGGGCATGCACGTGCGCTTTCCTTCCAGGCTGTAGCAGCAATGTCACGCTTCCCGTGGCGTGGATCAAAGGATCTGTGGTTTTCCCTCGAGGCTTTCCCACAGGGCTGTCCCACGTGCCACTGTGGTGTGAGTCGACTTCTCCGTGAAAGATGAGCCAGTGCAGGGCAAAGAGGTTCCTCTGGAATGGAAAGAGACATCTGGGGGACTCTTGGAATGGTGGTACGGCCATGGAGTTCCTCTCGCCTTTCCTGTTGAGAGTGCCTCCTCTTGAGATGCGACGGGAACGCAGGAATTCTTTCCCGTTGAAAGCAGGGAAAGGATCCCTCATCTCGATCTCCGAGGGGGAAACGGGGCTCCTCTGGATGGGGGCGGGACCATCGTTCTTCCTCTCGAGTGGAGACGGGTATGGCGGTGAACTTCTTGAGTTGCAGCAAGGGTGTGAAAGACCCTTTCGAAGTTCCAGAGGTTAGGTGTCATTAGTCTCCAGACGCCTCATCGGAAATAGGCCTCATCTCGCTGGAAGGGAGAACTTCCTGGATTTTCTCGAGTTGCGGCAGGTGTTCTCGAGTTACGACGGGGACCTCAGGGACCCGCCCTGGTGGCCTCCGGAGAGGCCAGTCCCCATGCGAGTTGCTAGGGGGCCTCTCGAGATTCCTCTCCCGTGGATACCGGGGCCAAAAACCTTGTGTGGAGTCAGGGCCAGAACCGAGGATTCCTCTCAGGGGCTGACATGGATCTTTGGGTACTTCTGGAGTCTCCCCAGGGGAGTCAGGCCTCGTCTCGAGTGGGGGCATGCACGTGCACTTTCCTTCCAGCCTGTAGCAGCAATGTCACGCTTCCCGTGGCGTGGATCAAAGGATCTGTGGTTTTCCCTCGAGGCTTTCCCTCGAGGCTTTCCCACAGGGCTGTCCCACGTGCCACCGTGGTGTGAGTCGATCCTCGGCGTGAAAGATGAGCCAGTGCAGGGCAAAGAGGTTCCTCTGGAATGGACTGAGACATCTGGGGGACTCTTGGAATGGTGGTACGACCATGGAGTTCCTCTCGCCTTTCCTGTTGAGAGTGCCTCCTCTTGAGATGCGACGGGAACGCCGGGAATTCTTTCCCATTGAAAGCAGGGAAAGGATTCCTCATCTCGAGCTACGAGGGGGAAAGGGGGATCCTCTGGATGTGGGCGGGACGATCGTGCTTCCTCTCGAGTGGAGACGGGTATGGCGGTGAACTTCTTGAGTTGCAGCAAGGGTGTGAAAGACCCTTTCGAAGTTCCAGAGGTTAGGTGTCATTAGTCTCCAGACGCCTCATCGGAAATAGGCCTCATCTCGCCTGGAAGGGAGAACTTCCTGGATTTTCTCGAGTTGCGGCAGGTGTTCTCGAGTTACGACGGGGACCTCAGGGACCCGCCCTGGTGGCCTCAGGAGAGGCCAGTCCCCATGTGAGTTGCTAGGGGGCCTCTCGGGATTCCTCTCCCGTCGATACCCGGGCCAAAAACCTTGTGTGGAGTCAGGGCCGGAACCGAGGATTCCTCTCACGGGCTGATATGGATCTTTGGGTACTTCTGGAGTCTCGCCAGGGGAGACAGGCCTTATCTCGAGTGGGTGCATGCACGTGCGCTTTCCTTCCAGGCTGTAGCAGCAATGTCACGCTTCCCATCGCGTGGATCAAAGGATCTGTGGTTTTCCCTCGAGGCTTTCCCTCGAGGCTTTCCCACAGGGCTGTCCCACGTGCCACCGTGGTGTGAGTCGATCCTCGGCGTGAAAGATGAGCCAGTGCAGGGCAAAGAGGTTCCTCTGAAATGGACTGAGACATCTGGGGGACTCTTGGAATGGTGGTACGACCATGGAGTTCCTCTCGCCTTTCCTGTTGAGAGTGCCTCCTCTTGAGATGCGACGGGAACGCCGGGAATTCTTTCCCGTTGAAAGCAGGGAAAGGATCCCTCATCTCGAGCTACGAGGGGGAAACGGGGCTCCTCTGGATGTGGGCGGGACCATCGTGCTTCCTCTCGAGTGGAGACGGGTATGGCGGTGAACTTCTTGAGTTGCAGCAAGGGTGTGAAAGACCCTTTCGAAGTTCCAGAGGTTAGGTGTCATTAGTCTCCAGACGCCTCATCGGAAATAGGCCTCATCTCGCCTGGAAGGGAGAAATTCCTGAATTTTCTCGAGTTGCGGCAGGTGTTCTCGAGTTACGACGGGAACCACAGGGACCCGCCCTGATGGCCTCAGGAGAGGCCAGTCCCCATGCGAGTTGCTAGGGGGCCTCTCGGGATTCCTCTCCCGTCGATACCGGGGCAAAAACCTTGTGTGGAGTCAGGGCCGGAACCGAGGATTCCTCTCAGGGGCTGACATGGATGTTTGGGTACTTCTGGAGTCTCCCCAGGGGAGTCAGGCCTCGGCTCGAGTGGGGGCATGCACGTGCGCTTTCCTTCCAGGCTGTAGCAGCAATGTCACGCTTCCCGTGGTGTGGATCAAAGGATCTGTGGTTTTCCCTCGAGGCTTTCCCTCGAGGCTTTCCCACAGGGCTGTCCCACGTGCCACCGTGGTGTGAGTCGATCCTTGGCGTGAAAGATGAGCCAGTGCAGGGCAAAGAGGTTCCTCTGGAATGGACTGAGACATCTGGGGGACTCTTGGAATGGTGGTACGACCATGGAGTTCCTCTCGCCTTTCCTGTTGAGAGTGCCTCCTCTTGAGATGTGACGGGAACGCCGGGAATTCTTTGCGTTGAAAGCAGGGAAAGGATCCCTCATCTCGAGCTACGAGGGGGAAACGGGGCTCCTCTCGATGTGGGCGTGACCATCGTGCTTCCTCTCGAGTGGAGACGGGTATGGCGGTGAACTTCTTGAGTTGCAGCAAGGGTGTGAAAGACCCTTTCGAAGTTCCAGAGGTTAGGTGTCATTTGTCTCCAGACGCCTCATCGGAAATAGGCTTCATCTCGCCTGGAAGGGAGAACTTCCTGGATTTTCTCGAGTTGCGGCAGGTGTTCTCGAGTTACGACGGGGACCTCAGGGACCCGCCCTGGTGGCCTCAGGGGAGGCCAGTACCCATGCGAGTTGCTAGGGGGCCTCTCGGGATTAATCTCCCGTCGATACCGGGGCCACAAACCTTGTGTGGAGTCAGGGCCGGAACCGAGGATTCCTCTCAGGGGCTGACATGGATGTTTGGGTACTTCTGGAGTCTCCCCAGGGGAGTCAGGCCTCGTCTCGAGTGGGGGCATGCACGTGCGATTTCCTTCCAGGCTGTAGCAGCAATGTCACGCATCCCGTCGCGTGGAGTAATGGATCTGTGGTTTTCCATCGAGGCTTTCCCACAGGGCTGTCCCACGTGCCACCGTGGTGTGAGTCGATCCTCGGCGTGAAAGATGAGCCAGTGCAGGGCAAAGAGGTTCCTCTGGAATGGACTGAGACATCTGGGGGACTCTTGGAATGGTGGTACGACCATCGAGTTCCTCTCGCCTTTCCTGTTGAGAGTGCCTCCGCTTGAGATGCGACGGGAACGCCGGGAATTCTTTCCCATTGAAAGCAGGGAAAGGATTCCTCATCTCGAGCTATGAGGGGGAAAGGGGGCTCCTCTGGATGTGGGCGGGACGATCGTGCTTCCTCTCGAGTGGAGACGGGTATGGCGGTGAACTTCTTGAGCTGCAGCAAGGGTGTGAAAGACCCTTTCGAAGTTCCAGAGGTTAGGTGTCATTAGTCCCCAGACGCCTCATCGGAAATAGGCCTCATCTCGCCTGGAAGGGGGAACTTCCTGGATTTTCTCGAGTTGCGGCAGGTGTTCTCGAGTTACGACGGGGACCTCAGGGACCCGCCCTGGTGGCCTCAGGAGAGGCCAGTCCCCATGCGAGTTGCTAGGGGGCCTCTCGGGATTCCTCTCCCGTCGATACCCGGGCCAAAAACCTTGTCTGGAGTCAGGGCCGGAACCGAGGATTCCTCTCAGGGGCTGACATGGATCTTTGGGTATTTCTGGAGTCTCCCCAGGGGAGTCAGGCCTCGTCTCGAGTGGGGGCATGCACGTGCGCTTTCCTTCCAGGCTGTAGCAGCAATGTCACGCTTCCCGTGGCGTGGATCAAAGGATCTGTGGTTTTCCCTCGAGGCTTTCCCACAGGGCTGTCCCACGTGCCACTGTGGTGTGAGTCGACTTCTCCGTGAAAGATGAGCCAGTGCAGGGCAAAGAGGTTTCTCTGGAATGGAAAGAGACATCTGGGGGACTCTTGGAATGGTGGTACGGCCATGGAGTTCCTCTCGCCTTTCCTGTTGAGAGTGCCTCCTCTTGAGATGCGACGGGAACGCAGGAATTCTTTCCCGTTGAAAGCAGGGAAAGGATCCCTCATCTCGATCTCCGAGGGGGAAACGGGGCTCCTCTGGATGGGGGCGGGACCATCGTTCTTCCTCTCGAGTGGAGACGGGTATGGCGGTGAACTTCTTGAGTTGCAGCAAGGGTGTGAAAGACCCTTTCGAAGTTCCAGAGGTTAGGTGCCATTAGTCTCCAGACGCCTCATCGGAAATAGGCCTCATCTCGCTGGAAGGGAGAACTTCCTGGATTTTCTCGAGTTGCGGCAGGTGTTCTCGAGTTACGACGGGGACCTCAGGGACCCGCCCTGGTGGCCTCCGGAGAGGCCAGTCCCCATGCGAGTTGCTAGGGGGCCTCTCGAGATTCCTCTCCCGTGGATACCGGGGCCAAAAACCTTGTGTGGAGTCAGGGCCAGAACCGAGGATTCCTCTCAGGGGCTGACATGGATCTTTGGGTACTTCTGGAGTCTCCCCAGGGGAGTCAGGCCTCGTCTCGAGTGGGGGCATGCACGTGCACTTTCCTTCCAGCCTGTAGCAGCAATGTCACGCTTCCCGTGGCGTGGATCAAAGGATCTGTGGTTTTCCCTCGAGGCTTTCCCTCGAGGCTTTCCCACAGGGCTGTCCCACGTGCCACCGTGGTGTGAGTCGATCCTCGGCGTGAAAGATGAGCCAGTGCAGGGCAAAGAGGTTCCTCTGGAATGGACTGAGACATCTGGGGGACTCTTGGAATGGTGGTACGACCATGGAGTTCCTCTCGCCTTTCCTGTTGAGAGTGCCTCCTCTTGAGATGCGACGGGAACGCCGGGAATTCTTTCCCATTGAAAGCAGGGAAAGGATTCCTCATCTCGAGCTACGAGGGGGAAAGGGGGATCCTCTGGATGTGGGCGGGACGATCGTGCTTCCTCTCGAGTGGAGACGGGTATGGCGGTGAACTTCTTGAGTTGCAGCAAGGGTGTGAAAGACCCTTTCGAAGTTCCAGAGGTTAGGTGTCATTAGTCTCCAGACGCCTCATTGGAAATAGGCCTCATCTCGCCTGGAAGGGAGAACTTCCTGGATTTTCTCGAGTTGCGGCAGGTGTTCTCGAGTTACGACGGGGACCTCAGGGACCCGCCCTGGTGGCCTCAGGAGAGGCCAGTCCCCATGCGAGTTGCTAGGGGGCCTCTCGGGATTCCTCTCCCGTCGATACCCGGGCCAAAAACCTTGTGTGGAGTCAGGGCCGGAACCGAGGATTCCTCTCACGGGCTGATATGGATCTTTGGGTACTTCTGGAGTCTCGCCAGGGGAGACAGGCCTTATCTCGAGTGGGTGCATGCACGTGCGGTTTCCTTCCAGGCTGTAGCAGCAATGTCACGCTTCCCATCGCGTGGATCAAAGGATCTGTGGTTTTCCCTCGAGGCTTTCCCTCGAGGCTTTCCCACAGGGCTGTCCCACGTGCCACCGTGGTGTGAGTCGATCCTCGGCGTGAAAGATGAGCCAGTGCAGGGCAAAGAGGTTCCTCTGAAATGGACTGAGACATCTGGGGGACTCTTGGAATGGTGGTACGACCATGGAGTTCCTCTCGCCTTTCCTGTTGAGAGTGCCTCCTCTTGAGATGCGACGGGAACGCCGGGAATTCTTTCCCGTTGAAAGCAGGGAAAGGATCCCTCATCTCGAGCTACGAGGGGGAAACGGGGCTCCTCTGGATGTGGGCGGGACCATCGTGCTTCCTCTCGAGTGGAGACGGGTATGGCGGTGAACTTCTTGAGTTGCAGCAAGGGTGTGAAAGACCCTTTCGAAGTTCCAGAGGTTAGGTGTCATTAGTCTCCAGACGCCTCATCGGAAATAGGCCTCATCTCGCCTGGAAGGGAGAAATTCCTGGATTTTCTCGAGTTGCGGCAGGTGTTCTCGAGTTACGACGGGAACCACAGGGACCCGCCCTGATGGCCTCAGGAGAGGCCAGTCCCCATGCGAGTTGATAGGGGGCCTCTCGGGATTCCTCTCCCGTCGATACCGGGGCAAAAACCTTGTGTGGAGTCAGGGCCGGAACCGAGGATTCCTCTCAGGGGCTGACATGGATGTTTGGGTACTTCTGGAGTCTCCCCAGGGGAGTCAGGCCTCGGCTCGAGTGGGGGCATGCACGTGCGCTTTCCTTCCAGGCTGTAGCAGCAATGTCACGCTTCCCGTGGTGTGGATCAAAGGATCTGTGGTTTTCCCTCGAGGCTTTCCCTCGAGGCTTTCCCACAGGGCTGTCCCACGTGCCACCGTGGTGTGAGTCGATCCTCGGCGTGAAAGATGAGCCAGTGCAGGGCAAAGAGGTTCCTCTGGAATGGACTGAGACATCTGGGGGACTCTTGGAATGGTGGTACGACCATGGAGTTCCTCTCGCCTTTCCTGTTGAGAGTGCCTCCTCTTGAGATGTGACGGGAACGCCGGGAATTCTTTGCGTTGAAAGCAGGGAAAGGATCCCTCATCTCGAGCTACGAGGGGGAAACGGGGCTCCTCTCGATGTGGGCGTGACCATCGTGCTTCCTCTCGAGTGGAGACGGGTATGGCGGTGAACTTCTTGAGTTGCAGCAAGGGTGTGAAAGACCCTTTCGAAGTTCCAGAGGTTAGGTGTCATTTGTCTCCAGACGCCTCATCGGAAATAGGCTTCATCTCGCCTGGAAGGGAGAACTTCCTGGATTTTCTCGAGTTGCGGCAGGTGTTCTCGAGGTACGACGGGGACCTCAGGGACCCGCCCTGGTGGCCTCAGGGGAGGCCAGTACCCATGCGAGTTGCTAGGGGGCCTCTCGGGATTAATCTCCCGTCGATACCGGGGCCAAAAACCTTGTGTGGAGTCAGGGCCGGAACCGAGGATTCCTCTCAGGGGCTGACATGGATGTTTGGGTACTTCTGGAGTCTCCCCAGGGGAGTCAGGCCTCGTCTCGAGTGGGGGCATGCACGTGCGATTTCCTTCCAGGCTGTAGCAGCAATGTCACGCATCCCGTCGCGTGGAGTAATGGATCTGTGGTTTTCCATCGAGGCTTTCCCACAGGGCTGTCCCACGTGCCACCGTGGTGTGAGTCGATCCTCGGCGTGAAAGATGAGCCAGTGCAGGGCAAAGAGGTTCCTCTGGAATGGACTGAGACATCTGGGGGACTCTTGGAATGGTGGTACGACCATGGAGTTTCTCTCGCCTTTCCTGTTGAGAGTGCCTCCTCTTGAGATGCGACGGGAACGCCGGGAATTCTTTCCCGTTGAAAGCAGGGAAAGGATCCCTCATCTCGAGCTACGAGGGGGAAACGGGGCTCCTCTGGATGTGGGCGGGACCATCGTGCATCCTCTCGAGTGGAGACGGGTATGGCGGTGAACTTCTTGAGTTGCAGCAAGGGTGTGAAAGACCCTTTCGAAGTTCCAGAGGTTAGGTGTCATTAGTCTCCAGACGCCTCATCGGAAATAGGCCTCATCTCGCCTGGAAGGGAGAACTTCCTGGATTTTCTCGAGTTGCGGCAGGTGTTCTCGAGTTACGACGGGGACCTCAGGGACCCGCCCTGGTGGCCTCAGGAGAGGCCAGTCCCCATGCGAGTTGCTAGGGGGCCTCTCGGAATTACTCTCCCGTCGATACCGGGGCCAAAAACCTTGTGTAGAGTCAGGGCCGGAACCGAGGATTCCTCTCAGGGGCTGACATGGATCTTTGGGTACTTCTGGAGTCTCCCCAGGGGAGTCAGGCCTCGTCTCGAGTGGGGGCATGCACGTGCGCTTTCCTTCCAGGCTGTAGCAGCATTGTCACGCTTCCCGTGGCGTGGATCAAAGGATCTGTGATTTTCCATCGAGGCTTTCCCACAGGGCTGTCCCACGTGCCACCGTGGTGTGAGTCGATCCTCGGCGTGAAAGATGAGCCAGTGCAGGGCAAAGAGGTTCCTTTGGAATGGACTGAGACATCTGGGGGACTCTTGGAATGGTGGTACGACCATGGAGTTCCTCTCGCCTTTCCTGTTGAGAGTGCCACCTCTTGAGATGCGTCAGAAACGCCGGGAATTCTTTGCTTTGAAAGCAGTGAAAGGATCCCTCATCTCGAGCTACGAGGGGGAAACGGGGCTCCTCTGGATGTGGGCGGGACCATCGTGCTTCCTCTCGAGTGGGGACGGGTATGGCGGTGAACTTCTTGAGTTGCAGCAAGGGTGTGAAAGACCCTTTCGAAGTTCCAGAGGTTAGGTGTCATTAGTCTCCAGACGCCTCATCGGAAATAGGCCTCATCTCGCCTGGAAGGGAGAAATTCCTGGATTTTCTCGAGTTGCGGCAGGTGTTCTTGAGTTACGACGGGGACCTCAGGGACCCGCCCTGGTGGCCTCAGGAGAGGCCAGTCCCCATGCGAGGTGCTAGGGGGCCTCTCGGGATTACTCTCCCGTCGATACCGGGGCGAAAAACCTTGTGTAGAGTCAGGGCCGGAACCGAGGATTCCTCTCAGGGGCTGACATGGATCTTTGGGTACTTCTGGAGTCTCCCCAGGGGAGTCAGGCCTCGTCTCGAGTGGGGGCATGCACGTGCGCTTTCCTTCCAGGCTGTAGCAGCAATGTCACGCTTCCCGGCGCGTGGATCAAAGGATCTGTGATTTTCCATCGAGGCTTTCCCACAGGGCTGTCCCACGTGCCACCGTGGTGTGAGTCGATCCTCGGCGTGAAAGATGAGCCAGTGCAGGGCAAAGAGGTTCCTCTGGAATGGAGTGAGATATCTGGGGAACTCTTGGAATGGTGGGACGACCATGGAGTTCCTCTCGCCTTTCCTGTTGAGAGTGCCTCCTCTTGAGATGCGACGGGAACGCCGGGAATTCTTTCCCGTTGAAAGTAGGGAAAGGATCCCTCATCTCGAGCTATGAGGGGGAAACGGGGCTCCTCTGGATGTGGGCGGGACCATCGTGCTTCCTCTCGAGTGGAGACGGGTATGACGGTGAACTTCTTGAGTTGCAGCAAGGGTGTGAATGAACCTTTCGAAGTTCCAGAGGTTCCGTGTCATTAGTCTCCAGTCGCCTCATCGGAAATAGGCCTCATCTCGCCTGGAAGGGAGAAATTCCTGGATTTTCTCGAGTTGCGGCAGGTGTTCTCGAGTTACGACGGGGACCTCAGGGACCCGCCCTGGTGGCCTCAGGAAAGGCCAGTCCCCATGCGAGTTGCTAGGGGGCCTCTCGGGATTCCTCTCCCGTCGATACCGGGGCCAAAATCCTTGTGTGGAGTGAGGGCCGGAACCGAGGATTCCTCTCATGGGCTGACATGGATATTTGGGTACTTCTGGAGTCTCCCCTGGGGAGTCCGGCCTCGTCTCGAGTGGGGGCATGCACGTGAGCTTTCCTTCCAGACTGTAGCAGCAATGTCCAGCTTCCCGTCGTGTGGATCAAAGGATCTGTGGTTTTCCCTGGAGACTTTCTTTCTAGGCTTTCCCACCGGGCTGTCCCACGTGCCACCGTGGTGTGAGTCGATCCTCGGCGTGAAAGATGAGCCAGTGCAGGGCAAAGAGGTTCCTCTGGAATGGACTGAGACATCTGGGGGACTCCTGGAATGGTGGTACGACCATGGAGTTCCTCTCGCCTTTCCTGTTGAGAGTGCCTCCTCTTGAGATGCGATGGGAACGCCGGGAATTCTTTCCCGTTGAATGCAGGGAAAGGATCCCTCATCTCGAGCTACGAGGGTGAAACGGGGCTCCTCTGGATGTGGGCGGGACCATCGTGCTTCCTCTCGAGTGGAGATAGGTATGGCGGTGAACTTCTTGTGTTGCAGCAAGGGTGTGAAAGACCCTTTCGAAGTTCCAGAGGTTAGGTGTCATTAGTCTCCAGACGCCTCATTGGAAATAGGCCTCATCTCGCCTGGAAGGGAGAACTTCCTGGATATTCTCGAGTTGCGGCAGGTGTTCTCGAGTTACGACGGGGACCTCAGGGACCCGCCCTGATGGCCTCAGGAGAGGCCAGGCCCATGCGAATTGCTAGGGGGCCTCTCGGGATTCCTCTCCTGTCGATACCGGGGCCAAAAACCTTGTGTGGAGTCAGGGCCAGAACCGAGGATTCCTCTCAGGGGTGACATGGATCTTTGGGTACTTCTGGAGTCTCCCCAGGGGAGTCAGGCCTCGTCTCGAGTGGGGGCATGCACGTGCGCTTTCCTTCCAGGCTGTAGCAGCAAAGTCACGCTTCCCGTCGCGTAGATCAAAGGATCTGTGGTGTTTCCTCGAGGCTTTCCCTAGAGGCTTTCCCACAGGGCTGTCCCACGTGCCACCGTGGTGTGAGTCGATCCTCGGCGTGAAAGATGAGCCAGTGCAGGGCAAAGAGGTTCCTCTGGAATGGACTGAGACATCTGGGGGACTCTTGGAATGGTGGTACGACCATGGAGTTCCTCTCTCCTTTCCTGTTGAGAGTGCCTCCTGTTGAGATGCGACGGGAACGCCGTGAATTCTTTCCCGTTGAAAGCAGGGAAAGGATCCCTCATCTCGAGCTCCGAGGGGAAAACTGGGCTCCTCTGGATGTGGGCGGGACCATCGTGCTTCCTCTCGAGTGGAGACGGGTATGGCGGTGAACTTCTTGAGTTGCAGCAAGGGTGTGAAAGACCCTTTCGAAGTTCCAGAGGTTAGGTGTCATTAGTCTCCAGACGCCTCATCGGAAATAGGCCTCATCTCGCCTGGAAGGGAGAACTTCCTGGATTTTCTCGAGTTGCGGCAGGTGTTCTCGAGTTACGACGGGGACCTCAGGGACCCGCCCTGGTGGCCTCAGGAGAGGCCATTCCCCATGCGAGTTGCTAGGGGGCCTCTCGGGATTCCTCTTCTGTTGATACCGGGGCCAAAAACCTTGTGTGGAGTCAGGGCCGGATCCGAGGATTCCTCTCAGGGGCTGACATGGATCTTTGGGTACTTCTGGAGTCTCCCCAGGGGAGTCAGGCCTCGTCTCGAGTGGGGGCATGCACGTGCGCTTTCCTTACAGGCTGTAGCAGCAATGTCACGCTTCCCGTGGCGTGGATCAAAGGATCTGTGGTTTTCCATCGAGGCTTTCCCACAGGGCTGTCCCACGTGCCACCGTGGTGTGAGTCGATCCTAGGCGTGAAATATGAGCCAGTGCAGGGCAAAGAGGTTCCTCTGGAATGGACTGAGACATCTGGGGGACTCTTGGCATGGTGGTACGACCATGGAGTTCCTCTCGCCTTTCCTGTTGAGAGTGCCTCCTCTTGAGATGCGACGGGAACGCCGGGAATTCTTTCCCGTTGAAAGCAGGGAAAGGATCCCTCATCTCGAGCTACGAGAAGGATACGGAGCTCCTCTGGATGTGCGCGTGATCATCGTGCTTCCTCTCGATTGGAGATGGGTATGACGGTGAACTTCTTGAGTTGCCGCAAGGGTGTGAAAGTCCCTTTCGAATTTCCAGAGGTTAGGTGTCATTACTCTCCAGACGCCTCATCGGAAATTGGCCTCATCTCGCCTGTAAGGGAGAACTTCCTGGATTTTCTCGAGCTGCGGCAGGTGTTCTCGAGATACGACGGGGACATCAGGGACCCGCTCTGGTGGCCTCTGGAAAGGCCAGTCCCCATGCGAGTTGCTAGGGGGCCTCTAGGGATTCCTCTCCCGTCGATATTGGGGCCAAAAACCTTGTGTGGAGTCAGGGCCGGAACCGAGGATTCCTCTCAGGGGCTGACATGAATCTTTGAGTACTTCTGGAGTCTCCCCAGGGGAGTCAGGCCTCGTCTCGAGTGGGGGCATGGACGTGCGCTTTCCTTCCAGACTGTAGCAGCAATGTCACGCTTCCCGTCTCGTGGATCAAAGGATCTGTGGTTTTCCCTCGAGGCTTTCCCACAGGGCTGTTCCACGTGCCACCGTGGTGTGAGTCGATCCTAGGCGTGAAAGATGAGCCAGTGCAGGGCAAAGAGGTTCCTCTGGAATGGACTGAGACATCTGGGGGACTCTTGGCATGGTGGTACGACCATGGAGTTCCTCAAGCCTTTCCTGTTGAGAGTGCCTCCTCTTGAGATGCGACGAGAACGCCGGGAATTCTTTCCCGTTGAATGCAGGGAAAGGATCCCTCATCTCGAGCTACGAGGGGGAAACTGGGCTCCTCTGGATGTGGGCGGGACCGTCGTGCTTCCTCTCGAGTGGAGATGGGTATGGCGGTGAACTTCTTGAGTTGCAGCAAGGGTGTGAAAGACCCTTTCGAAGTTCCAGAGGTTAGGTGTCATTAGTCTCCAGACGCCTCATCGGAAATAGGCCTCATCTCGCCTGGAAGGGAGAACTTCCTGGATTTTTTTGAGTTGCGGCAGGTGTTCTCGATTACGACGGGGACCTCAGGGACCCGCCCTGATGGCCTCAAGAGAGGCCAGGTCCATGCGAGTTGCTAGGTGGCCTCTCGGGATTCCTCTCCTGTCGATACCGGGGCCAAAAATCTTGTGTGGAGTCAGGGCCGGAACCGAGGATTCCTCTCAGGGGTGACATGGATCTTTGGGTACTTCTGGAGTCTCCCCAGGGGAGTCAGGCCTCGTCTCGAGCGGGGGCATGCACGTGTGCTTTCCTTCCAGGCTGTAGCAGGAATGTGACGCTTCCCGTCGCGTGGATCAAAGGATCTGTGGTTTTCCCTCGAGTCTTTCCCTCGAGGCTTTCCCACAGGGCTGTCCCACGTGCCACCGTGGTGTGAGTCGATCCTCGGCGTGAAAGATGAGCCAGTGCAGGGCAAAGAGGTTCCTCTGGAATGGACTGAGACATCTGGGGGACTCTTGGAATGGTGGTACGACCATGGAGTTCGTCTCGCCTTTCCTGTTGAGAGTGCCTCCTCTTGAGATGCGACGTGAATGCCGGGAATTCTTTCCCGTTGAAAGCAGGGAAAGGATCCCTCATCTCGAGCTACGAGGGGGAAACGGGGCTCCTCTGGATGTGGGCGGGACCATCGTGCTTCCTCTCGAGTGGAGACGGGTATGGCGGTGAACTTCTTGAGTTGCAGCAAGGGTGTGAAAGACCCTTTCGAAGTTCCAGAGGTTAGGTGTCATTAGACTCCAGACGCCTCATCGGAAATAGGCCTCATCTCGCCTGGAAGGGAGAACTTCCTGGATTTTCTCGAGTTGCGGCAGGTGTTCTCGAGTTACGACGGGGACCTCAGGGACCCGCCCTGGTGGCCTCAGGAGAGGCCAGTCCCCATGCGAGTTGCTAGGGGGCCTCTCGGGATTCCTCTCCCGTCGATACCGGGGCCAAAAACCTTGTGTGGAGTCAGGGCCGGAACCGAGGATTACTCTCAGGGGCTGACATGGATCTTTGGGTACTTCTGGAGTCTCCCCAGGGAAGTCAGGCCTCGTCTCGAGTGGGGGCATGCACGTGCGCTTTCCTTCCAGGCTGTAGCAGCAATGTCACGCTTCCCGTCGCGTGGATCAAAGGTTTTGTGGTTTTCCCTCCAGGCTTTCCCTCGAGGCTTTCCCACAGGGCTGTCCCACGTGCCACCGTGGTGTGAGTCGATCCTCGGCGTGAAAGATGAGCCAGTGCAGGGCAAAGAGGTTCCTCTGGAATGGACTGAGACATCTGGGGGACTCTTGGAATGGTGGTACGACCATGGAGTTCCTCTCGGCTTTTCTGTTGAGAGTGCCTCCTCTTGAGATGCGACGGGAACGCTGGGAATTCTTTCCCGTTGAAAGCAGGGAAAGGATCCCTCATCTCGAGCTACGAGGGGGAAACGGGGCTCCTCTGGATGTAGGCGGGACCATCGTGCTTCCTCTAGAGTGGAGACGGGTATGGCGGTGAACTTCTTGAGTTGCAGCAATGGTGTGAAAGACCCTTTCGAAGTTCCAGAGGTTAGGTGTCATTAGTCTCCAGACGCCTCATCGGAAATAGGCCTCATCTCGCCTGGAAGGGAGAACTTCCTGGATTTTCTCGAGTTGCGGGAGGTGTTCTAGAGTTAAGACGGGGACCTCAGGGACCCGCCCTGGTGGCCTCAATAGAGAACAGTCCCCATGCGTCTTGCTAGGTGGCCTCTCGTGATTCTTCTCCCGTCGATACCGGGGCCAAAAAACTTGTGTGGAGTCAGGGCCGGAACCGAGGATTCCTCTCAGGGGCTGACATGGATCTTTGGGTACTTCTGGAGTCTCCCCAGCTGAGTCAGGCCTCGTCTCGAGTGGGGACATGCACGTGCGCTTTCCTTCGAGGCTGTAGCAGCAATGTCACGCTTCCCGTGGCGTGGATCAAAGGATCTGTGGTTTTCCCTCGAGGCTTTCCCTCGAGGCTTTCCCACAGGGCTGTCCCACGTGCCACCGTGGTGTGAGTCGATCCTCGGCGTGAAAGATGAGCCAGTGCAGGGCAAAGAGGTTCGTCTGGAATGGACTGAGACATCTGGGGGACTCTTGGAATGGTGGTACGACCATGGAGTTCCTCTCGCCTTTCCTGTTGAGAGTGCCTCCTCTTGAGATGTGAAGGGAACGCCGGGAATTCTTTCCCGTTGAATGCAGGGAAAGGATCCCTCATCTCGAGCTACGAGGGGGAAACGGGGCTCCTCTGGATGTGGGCGGGACCGTCGTGCTTCCTCTCGAGTGGAGATGGGTATGGCGGTGAACTTCTTGAGTTGCAGCAAGGGTGTGAAAGACCCTTTCGAAGTTCCAGAGGTTAGGTGTCATTAGTCTCCAGACGCCTCATCGGAAATAGGCCTCATCTGGCCTGTAAGGGAGAACTTCCTGGATTTTCTTGAGTTGCGGCAGGTGTTCTCGAGTTACGACGGGGACCTCATTGACCCGCCCTGATGGCCTCAGGAGAGGCCAGGTCCATGCGAGTTGCTAGGTGGCCTCTCGGGATTCCTCTCCTGTCGATACCGGGGCCAAAAATCTTGTGTGGAGTCAGGGCCGGAACCGAGGATTCCTCTCAGGGGTGACATGGATCTTTGGGTACTTCTGGAGTCTCCCCAGGGGAGTCAGGCCTCGTCTCGAGCGGGGGCATGCACGTGCGCTTTCCTTCCAGGCTGTAGCAGCAATGTGACGCTTCCCGTCGCGTGGATCAAAGGATCTGTGGTTTTCCCTCGAGGCATTCCCTCGAGGCTTTCCCACAGGGCTGTCCCACGTGCCACCGTGGTGTGAGTCGATCCTCGGCGTGAAAGATGAGCCAGTGCAGGGCAAAGAGGTTCCTCTGGAATGGACTGAGACATCTGGGGGACTCTTGGAATGGTGGTACGACCATGGAGTTGGTCTCGCCTTTCCTGTTGAGAGTGCCTCCTCTTGAGATGCGACGTGAATGCCGGGAATTCTTTCCCGTTGAAAGCAGGGAAAGGATCCCTCATCTCGAGCTACGAGGGGGAAACGGGGCTCCTCTGGATGTGGGCCGGACCATCGTGCTTCCTCTCGAGTGGAGACGGGTATGGCGGTGAACTTCTTGAGTTGCAGCAAGGGTGTGAAAGACCCTTTCGAAGTTCCAGAGGTTAGGTGTCATTAGACTCCAGACGCCTCATCGGAAATAGGCCTCATCTCGCCTGGAAGGGAGAACTTCCTGGATTTTCTCGAGTTGCGGGAGGTGTTCTCGAGTTAAGACGGGGACCTCAGGGACCCGTCCTGGTGGCCTCAGCAAAGGCCAGTCCCCATGCGAGTTGCTAGGGGGCCTCTCGGGATTCCTCTCCCGTCGATACCGGGGCCAAAAACCTTGTGTGGAGTCAGGGCCGGAACCGAGGATTCCTCTCAGGGGTGACATGGTTCTTTGGGTACTTCTGGAGACTCCCCAGGGGAGTCAGGCCTCGTCTCGAGTGGGGGCATGCACGTGCGCTTTCCTTCCAGGCTGTAGCAGCAATGTCAAGCTTCCCGTCGCGTGGATCAAAGGATCTGTGGTTTTCCCTCGAGGCTTTCCCTCGAGGCTTTCCCACAGGACTGTCCCACGTGCCACCGTGGTGTGAGTCGATCCTCGGCGTGAAAGATGAGCCAGTGCAGGTCAAAGAGGTTCCTCTTGAATGGACTGAGACATCTGGGGGACTCTTGGAATGGTGGTACGACCATGGAGTTCCTCTCGCCTTTTCTGTTGAGAGTGCCTCCTCTTGAGATGCGACGGGAACGCTGGGAATTCTTTCCCGTTGAAAGCAGGGAAAGGATCCCTCATCTCGAGCTACGAGGGGGAAACGGGGCTCCTCTGGATGTAGGCGGGACCATCGTGCATCCTCTAGAGTGGAGACGGGTATGGCGGTGAACTTCTTGAGTTGCAGCAAGGGTGTGAAAGACCCTTTCGAAGTTCCAGAGGTTAGGTGTCATTAGTCTCCAGACGCCTCATCGGAAATAGGCCTCATCTCGCCTGGAAGGGAGAACTTCCTGGATTTTCTCGAGTTGCGGGAGGTGTTCTAGAGTTAAGACGGGGACCTCAGGGACCCGCCCTGGTGGCCTCAATAGAGAACAGTCCCCATGCGTCTTGCTAGGTGGCCTCTCGTGATTCTTCTCCCGTCGATACCGCGGCCAAAAAACTTGTGTGGAGTCAGGGCCGGAACCGAGGATTCCTCTCAGGGGCTGACATGGATCTTTGGGTACTTCTGGAGTCTCCCCAGCTGAGTCAGGCCTCGTCTCGAGTGGGGACATGCACGTGCGCTTTCCTTCGAGGCTGTAGCAGCAATGTCACGCTTCCCGTGGCGTGGATCAAAGGATCTGTGGTTATCCCTCGAGGCTTTCCCTCGAGGCTTCCCCACAGGGCTGTCCCACGTGCCACCGTGGTGTGAGTCGATCCTCGGCGTGAAAGATGAGCCAGTGCAGGGCAAAGAGGTTCGTCTGGAATGGACTGAGACATCTGGGGGACTCTTGGAATGGTGGTACGACCATGGAGTTCCTCTCGCCTTTCCTGTTGAGAGTGCCTCCTCTTGAGATGTGACGGGAACGCCGGGAATTCTTTCCCGTTGAATGCAGGGAAAGGATCCCTCATCTCGAGCTCCGAGGGGGAAACGGGGCTCCTCTGGATGTGGGCGGGACCGTCGTGCTTCCTCTCGAGTGGAGATGGGTATGGCGGTGAACTTCTTGAGTTGCAGCAAGGGTGTGAAAGACTCTTTCGAAGTTCCAGAGGTTAGGTGTCATTAGTCTCCAGACGCCTCATCGGAAATAGGCCTCATCTGGCCTGTAAGGGAGAACTTCCTGGATTTTCTTGAGTTGCGGCAGGTGTTCTCGAGTTACGACGGGGACCTCAGGGACCCGCCCTGATGGCGTCAGGAGAGGCCAGGTCCATGCGAGTTGCTAGGTGGCCTCTCGGGATTCCTCTCCTGTCGATACCGGGGCCAAAAATCTTGTGTGGAGTCAGGGCCGGAACCGAGGATTCCTCTCAGGGGTGACATGGATCTTTGGGTACTTCTGGAGTCTCCCCAGGGGAGTCAGGCCTCGTCTCGAGCGGGGGCATGCACGTGCGCTTTCCTTCCAGGCTGTAGCAGCAATGTGACGCTTCCCGTCGCGTGGATCAAAGGATCTGTGGTTTTCCCTCGAGGCATTCCCTCGAGGCTTTCCCACAGGGCTGTCCCACGTGCCACCGTGGTGTGAGTCGATCCTCGGCATGAAAGATGAGCCAGTGCAGGGCAAAGAGGTTCCTCTGGAATGGACTGAGATATCTGGGGGACTCTTGGAATGGTGGTACGACCATGGAGTTCCTCTCGCCTTTCCTGTTGAGAGTGCCTCCTCTTGAGATGCGACGGGAACGCCGGGAATTCTTTCCCGTTGAAAGCAGGGAAAGGATCCCTCATCTCGAGCTCCGAGGGGGAAACGGGGCTCCTCTGGATGTGGGCGAGACCATCGTGCTTCCTCTCGAGTGGAGACGGGTATGGCGGTGAACTTCTTGAGTTGCAGCAAGGGTGTGAAAGACCCTTTCGAAGTTCCAGAGGTTAGGTGTCATTAGTCTCCAGACGCCTCATCGGAAATAGGCCTCATCTTGCCTGGAAGGGAGAACTTCCTGGATTTTCTCGAGTTGCGGGAGGTGTTCTCGAGTTAAGACGGGGACCTCAGGGACCCGTCCTGGTGGCCTCAGCAAAGGCCAGTCTCCATGCGAGTTGCTAGGGGGCCTCTCGGTATTCCTCTCCCGTCGATACGGGGGCCATAAACCCTTGTGTGGAGTCAGGGCCGGAACCGAGGATTCCTCTCAGGGGTGACATGGTTCTTTGGGTACTTCTGGAGACTCCCCAGGGGAGTCAGGCCTCGTCTCGAGTGGGGGCATGCACGTGCGCTTTCCTTCCAGGCTGTAGCAGCAATGTCACGCTTCCCGTCGCGTGGATCAAAGGATCTGTGGTTTTCCCTCGAGGCTTTCCCTCGAGGCTTTCCCACAGGACTGTCCCACGTGCCACCGTGGTGTGAGTCGATCCTCGGCGTGAAAGATGAGCCAGTGCAGGTCAAAGAGGTTCCTCTTGAATGGACTGAGACATCTGGGGGACTCTTGGAATGGTGGTACGACCATGGAGTTCCTCTCGCCTTTTCTGTTGAGAGTGCCTCCTCTTGAGATGCGACGGGAACGCTGGGAATTCTTTCCCGTTGAAAGCAGGGAAAGGATCCCTCATCTCGAGCTACGAGGGGGAAACGGGGCTCCTCTGGATGTGGGCGGGACCATCGTGCTTCCTCTCGAGTGGAGACGGGTATGGCGGTGAACTTCTTGAGTTGCAGCAAGGGTGTGAAAGACCCTTTCGAAGTTCCAGAGGTTAGGTGTCATTAGTCTCCAGACGCCTCATCGGAAATAGGCCTCATCTCGCCTGGAAGGGAGAACTTCCTGGATTTTCTCGAGTTGCGGGAGGTGTTCTAGAGTTAAGACGGGGACCTCAGGGACCCGCCCTGGTGGCCTCAATAGAGAACAGTCCCCATGCGTCTTGCTAGGTGGCCTCTCGTGATTCTTCTCCCGTCGATACCGGGGCCAAAAAACTTGTGTGGAGTCAGGGCCGGAACCGAGGAATCCTCTCAGGGGCTGACATGGATCTTTGGGTACTTCTGGAGTCTCCCCAGGGGAGTCAGGCCTCGTCTCGAGTGGGGGCATGCACGTGCGCTTTCCTTCCAGGCTTTAGCAGCAATGTCACGTTTCCTGTCGCGTGGATCAAAGGATCTGTGGTTTTCCCTCGAGGGTTTCCCTCGAGGCTTTCCCACAGGGCTGTCCCACGTGCCACTGTGGTGTGAGTCAATCCTCGGCGTGAAAGATGAGCCAGTGCAGGGCAAAGAGGTTCCTCTGGAATGGACTGAGACATCTGGGGGACTCTTTGAATGGTGGTACGACCATGGAGTTCCTCTCGCCTTTCCTGTTGAGAGTGCCTGCTCTTGAGATGCAACGGGAACGCCAGGAATTCTTTTCCGTTGAAAGCAGGGAAAGGATCCCTCATCTCGAGCTCCGAGGGGGAAACGGGGCTCCTCTGGATGTGGGCGGGACCATCGTGCTTCCTCCCGAGTGGAGACGGGTATGGCGGTGAAATTCTTGAGTTGCAGCAAGGTTGTGAATGGCCCTTTCGAAGTTCCAGAGGTTAGGTGTCATTAGGCTCCAGACGCCTCATCGGAAATAGGCCTCATCTCGCCTGGAAGGGAGAACTTCCTGGATTTGCTCGAGTTGCGGCAGGTGTTCTCGAGTTACGACGGGGACCTCAGGGACCCGCCCTGGTGGCCTCAGGAGAGGCCAGTCCCCATGCTAGTTGCTAGGGGGCCACTCGGGATTCCTCTCCCGTCGATACCGGGGCCAAAAACCTTGTGTGGAGTCAGGGCCGGAACCGAGGATTCCTCTCAGGGGCTGACATGGATCTTTGGGTACTTCTGGAGTCTCCCCAGGGGAGTCAGGCCTCGTCTCGAGTGGGGGCATGCACGTGCGCTTTCCTTCCAGGCTGTTGCAGCAATGTCATTCTTCCCGTCGCATTTATCAAAGGATCTGTAGCTTTCCCTTGAGGCTTTCCCTCGAGTCTTTCCCACAGGGCTGTCCCACGTGCCACCGTGGTGTGAGTCGATGCTCGGCGTGAAAGATGAGCCAGTGCAGGTCAAAGAGGTTCCTCTGGAATGGACTGAGACATCTAGGGGACTCTAGGAATGGTGGTACGACCATTGAGTTCCTCTCGCCTTTCCTGTTGAGAGTGCCTCCTCTTGAGATGCGACGGGAATGCTGGGAATTTTTTCCTGTTGAAAGCAGGGAAACGATCCCTCATCTCGAGCTCCGAGGGGGAAACGGGGCTCCTCTGGATGTGGGCGGGACCATCGTGCTTCCTCTCGAGTGGAGACGGGTATGGCGGTGAACTTCTTGAGTTGCAGCAAGGGTGTGAAAGACCCTTTCGAAGTTCCAGAGGTTAGGTGTCATTAGTCTCCAGACGCCTCATCGGAAATAGGCCTCATCTCGCCTGGAAGGGAGAACTTCCTGGATTTTCTCGAGTTGCGGCAGGAGTTCTCGAGTTACGACGGGGACCTCAGGGACCCGCCCTGGTGGCCTCAGGAACGGCCAGTCCCCATGCGAGTTGCTAGGGGGCCTCTCGGGATTCCTCTCCCATCAATACTGGGGCCAAAAACATTGTGTGGAGTCAGGGCCGGAACCGAGGATTCCTCTCAGGGGCTGACATGGATCTTTGGGTACTTCTGGAGTCTCCCCAGGGGAGTCAGGCCTCGTCTCGAGTGGGGGCATGCACGTGCGCTTTCCTTCCAGGCTTTAGC
This sequence comes from Capricornis sumatraensis, assembly GCF_032405125.1. NCBI lineage: Eukaryota > Metazoa > Chordata > Mammalia > Artiodactyla > Bovidae > Capricornis > Capricornis sumatraensis. Next base: position 8,839,175 of record NW_027184612.1, read on the forward strand.
AGCAATGTCACGCTTTCCGTGGCGTGGATCAAAGGATCTGTGGTTTTCCCTCGAGGCTTTCCCTCGAGGCTTTCCCACAGGGCTGTCCCACGTGCCACCGTGGTGTGAGTCGATCCTCGGCGTGAAAGATGAGCCAGTGCAGGGCAAAGAGGTTCCTCTGGAATGGACTGAGACATCTGGGGGACTCTTGGAATGGTGGTACGACCATGGTGTTCCTCTCGCCTTTCCTGTTGAGAGTGCCTCCTCTTGACATGCGACGGGAACGCCAGGAATTCTTTTCCGTTGAAAGCAGGGAAAGGATCCCTCATCTCGAGCTCCGAGGGGGAAACGGGGCTCCTCTGGATGTGGGCGGGACCATCGTGCTTCCTCCCGAGTGGAGACGGGTATGGCGGTGAACTTCTTGAGTTGCAGCAAGGGTGTGAAAGACCCTTTCGAAGTTCCAGAGGTTAGGTGTCATTAGTCTCCAGACGCCTCATCGGAAATAGGCCTCATCTCGCCTCGAAGGGAGAACTTCCTGGATTTTCTCGAGTTGGGGCAGGTGTTCTCGAGTTACGACGGGGACCTCAGGGACCCGCCCTGGTGGCCTCAGGAGAGGCCAGTCCCCATGCTAGTTGCTAGGGGGCCCCTCGGGATTCCTCTCCCGTCGATACCGGGGCCAAAAACCTTGTGTGGAGTCAGGGCCGGAACCGAGGATTCCTCTCAGGGGCTGACATGGATCTTTGGGTACTTCTGGAGTCTCCCCAGGGGAGTCAGGCCTCGTCTCGAGTGGGGGCATGCACGTGCGCTTTCCTTCCAGGCTCTAGCAGCAATGTCACGCTTCCCGTCGCGTGCATCAAAGGATCTGTGGTTTTCCCTCGAGGCTTTCCCTCGAGGCTTTCCCACAGGACTGTCCCACGTGCCACCGTGGTGTGAGTCGATCCTCGGCGTGAAAGATGAGCCAGTGCAGGTCAAAGAGGTTCCTCTTGAATGGACTGAGACATCTGGGGGACTCTTGGAATGGTGGTACGACCATGGAGTTCCTCTCGCCTTTTCTGTTGAGAGTGCCTCCTCTTGAGATGCGACGGGAACGCTTGGAATTCTTTCCCGTTGAAAGCAGGGAAAGGATCCCTCATCTCGAGCTACGAGGGGGAAACGGGGCTCCTCTGGATGTGGGCGGGACCATCGTGCTTCCTCTCGAGTGGAGACGGGTATGGCGGTGAACTTCTTGAGTTGCAGCAAGGGTGTGAAAGACACTTTCGAAGTTCCAGAGGTTAGGTGTCATTAGTCTCCAGACGCCTCATCGGAAATAGGCCTCATCTCGCCTGGAAGGGAGAACTTCCTGGATTTTCTCGAGTTGCGGGAGGTGTTCTAGAGTTAAGACGGGGACCTCAGGGACCCGCCCTGGTGGCCTCAATAGAGAACAGTCCCCATGCGTCTTGCTAGGTGGCCTCTCGTGATTCTTCTCCCGTCGATACCGGGGCCAAAAAACTTGTGTGGAGTCAGGGCCGGAACTGAGGATTCCTCTCAGGGGCTGGCATGGATCTTTGGGTACTTCTGGAGTCTCCCCAGGGGAGTCAGGCCTCGTCTCGAGTGGGGGCATGCACGTGCGCTTTCCTTCCAGGCTGTAGCAGCAATGTCATTCTTCCCGTCGCATTTATGAAAGGATCTGTGGCTTTCCCTCGAGGCTTTCCCTCGAGGCTTTCCCACAGGGCTGTCCCACGTGGCACCGTGGTGTGAGTCGATCCTCGGCGTGAAAGATGAGCCAGTGCAGGTCAAAGAGGTTCCTCTGGAATGGACTGAGACATCTAGGGGACTCTAGGAATGGTGGTACGACCATGGAGTTCCTCTCGCCTTTCCTGTTGAGATTGCCTCCTCTTGAGATGCGACGGGAATGCTGGGAATTTTTTCCCGTTGAAAGCAGGGAAACGATCCCTCATCTCGAGCTCCGAGGGGGAAACGGGGCTCCTCTGGATGTGGGCGGGACCATCGTGCTTCCTCTCGAGTGGAGACTGGTATGGCGGTGAACTTCTTGAGTTGCAGCAAGGGTGTGAAAGACCCTTTCGAAGTTCCAGAGGTTAGGTGTCATTAGTCTCCAGACGCCTCATCGGAAATAGGCCTCATCTCGCCTGGAAGGGAGAACTTCCTGAATTTTCTCGAGTTGCGGCAGGTGTTCTCGAGTTACGACGGGGACCTCAGGGACCCGCCCTGGTGGCCTAAGGAACGGAGAGTCCCCATGCGAGTTGCTAGGGGTCCTCTCGGGATTCCTCTCCCATCGATACTGGGGCCAAAAACCTTGTGTGGAGTCAGGGCCGGAACCGAGGATTCCTCTCAGGGGCTGACATGGATCTTTGGGTACTTCTGGAGTCTCCCCAGGGGAGTCAGGCCTCGTCTCGAGTGGGGGCATGCACGTGCGCTTTCCTTCCAGGCTGTAGCAGCAATGTCACGTTTCCTGTCGCGTGGATCAAAGGATCTGTGATTTTCCCTCGAGGCTTTCCCTCGAGGCTTTCCCACAGGGCTGTCCCACGTGCCACTGTGGTGTGAGTCAATCCTCGGCGTGAAAGATGAGCCAGTGCAGGGCAAAGAGGTTCCTCTGGAATGGACTGAGACATCTGGGGGACTCTTTTAATGGTGGTACGACCATGGAGTTCCTCTCGCCTTTCCTGTTGAGAGTGCCTGCTCTTGAGATGCAACGGGAACGCCAGGAATTCTTTTCCGTTGAAAGCAGGGAAAGGATCCCTCATCTCGAGCTCCGAGGGGGAAACGGGGCTCCTATGGATGTGGGCGGGACCATCGTGCTTCCTCCCGAGTGGAGACGGGTATGGCGGTGAAATTCTTGAGTTGCAGCAAGGTTGTGAATGACCCTTTCGAAGTTCCAGAGGTTAGGTGTCATTAGGCTCCAGACGCCTCATCGGAAATAGGCCTCATCTCGCCTGGAAGGGAGAACTTCCTGGATTTGCTCGAGTTGCGGCAGGTGTTCTCGAGTTACGACGGGGACCTCAGGGACCCGCCCTGGTGGCCTCAGGAGAGGCCAGTCCCCATGCTAGTTGCTAGGGGGCCACTCGGGATTCCTCTCCCGTCGATACCGGGGCCAAAAACCTTGTGTGGAGTCAGGGCCGGAACCGAGGATTCCTCTCAGGGGCTGACATGGATCTTTGGGTACTTCTGGAGTCTCCCCAGGGGAGTCAGGCCTCGTCTCGAGTGGGGGCATGCACGTGCGCTTTCCTTCCAGGCTGTAGCAGCAATGTCATTCTTCCCGTCGCATTTATCAAAGGATCTGTGGCTTTCCCTCGAGGCTTTCCCTCGAGGCTTTCCCACAGGACTGTCCCACGTGCCACCGTGGTGTGAGTCGATCCTCGGCGTGAAAGATGAGCCAGTGCAGGTCAAAGAGGTTCCTCTGGAATGGACTGAGACATCTAGGGGACTCTAGGAATGGTGGTACGACCATTGAGTTCCTCTCGCCTTTCCTGTTGAGAGTGCCTCCTCTTGAGATGCGACGGGAATGCTGGGAATTTTGTCCTGTTGAAAGCAGGGAAACGATCCCTCATCTCGAGCTCCGAGGGGGAAACGGGGCTCCTCTGGATGTGGGCGGGACCATCGTGCTTCCTCTCGAGTGGAGACGGGTATGGCGGTGAACTTCTTGAGTTGCAGCAAGGGTGTGAAAGACCCTTTCGAAGTTCCAGAGGTTAGGTGTCATTAGTCTCCAGACGCCTCATCGGAAATAGGCCTCATCTCGCCTGGAAGGGAGAACTTCCTGGATTTTATCGAGTTGCGGCAGGTGTTCTCGAGTTACGACGGGGACCTCAGGGACCCGCCCTGGTGGCCTCAGGAGAGGCCAGTCCCCATGCGAGTTGCTAGGCGGCCTCTCGGGATTCCTCTCCCGTCGATACCGGGGCCAAAAACCTTGTGTGGAGTCAGGGCCGGGACCGAGGATTCCTCTCAGGGGCTGACATGGATCTTTGGGTACTTCTGGAGTCTCCCCACGGGAGTCAGGCCTCGTCTCGAGTGGGGGCATGCACGTGCGCTTTCCTTCCAGGCTGTAGCAGCAATGTCACGATTCCCGTCGCATTTATCAAAGGATCTGTGGCTTTCCCTCGAGGCTTTCCCTCGAGGCTTTCCCACAGGGCTGTCCCACGTGCCACCGTGTTGTGAGTCGATCCTCGGCGTGAAAGATGAGCCAGTGCAGGGCAAAGAGTTTCCTCTGGAATGGACTGAGACATCTGGGGGAGTCTTGGAATGGTGGTACGACCATGGAGTTCCTCTCGCCTTTCCTGTTGAGAGTGCCTCCTCTTGAGATGCGACGGGAACGCCGGGAATTCTTTCCCGTTGAAAGCAGGGAAAGGATCCCTCATCTCGAGCTACGAGGGGGAAACGGGGCTCCTCTGGATGTGGGTGGGACCATCGCGCTTCCTCTCGAGTGGAGACGGGTATGGCGGTGAACCTCTTGAGTTGCAGCAAGGGTGTGAAAGACCCTTTCGAAGTTCCAGAGGTTAGGTGTCATTAGACTCCAGACGCCTCATCGGAAATAGGCCTCATCTCGCCTGGAAGGGAGAACTTCCTGGATTTTCTCGAGTTGCGGCAGGTGTTCTCGAGTTACGATGGGGACGTCAGGGACCCGCCCTGGTGGCCTCAGGAGAGGCCACTCCCCGTGCGAGTTGCTAGGCGGCCTCTCGGGATTCCTCTCCCGTCGATACCGGGGCCAAAAACCTTGTGTGGAGTCAGGGCCGGAACCGAGGATTCCTCTCAGGGGCTGACATGGATCTTTGGGTACTTCTGGAGTCTCCCCAGGGGAGTCAGGCCTCGTCTCGAGTGGTGGCATAAACTTGCGATTTCCTTCCAGGCTGTAGCAGCAATGTCACGCTTCCCGTCGGGTGGATCAAAGGATCTGTGGTTTTCCCTCGAGGCTTTCCCTCGAGGCTTTCCCACAGGGCTGGCCCACGTGCCACCGTGGTGTGAGTCGATCCTCGGCGTGAAAGATGAGCCAGTGCAGGGCAAAGAGGTTCCTCTGGAATGGACTGAGACATCTGGGGGACTCTTGGAATGGTGGTACGACCATGGAGTTCCTCTCGCCTTTCCTGTTGAGAGTGCCTCCTCTTGAGATGCGACGGGAACGCCGGGAATTCTTTCCCGTTGAAAGCAGGGAAGGGATCCCTCATCTCGAGCTACGAGGGGGAAACGGGGCTCCTCTGGATGTGGGCGGGACCATCGTGCTTCCTCTCGAGTGGAGACGGGTATGGCGGTGAACTTCTTGAGTTACAGCAAGGGTGTGAAAGACCCTTTCGAAGTTCCAGAGGTTAGGTGTCATTAGTCTCCAGACGCCTCATCGGAAATAGGCCTCATCTCGCCTGCAAGGGAGAACTTCCTGGATTTTCTCGAGTTGCGGCAGGTGTTCTCGAGTTACGACGGGGACCTCAGGGACCCGCCCTGGTTGCCTCAGGAGAGGCCAGTCCCCATGCGAGTTGATAGGGGGCCTCTCGGGATTCCTCTCCCGTTGATACCGGGGACAAAAACCTTGTGTGGAGTCAGGACCGGAACCGAGGATTCCTCTCAGGGGTGACATGTATCTTTGGGTACTTCTGGAGTCTCCAAAGGGGAGTCAGGCCTCGTCTCGAGTGGGGGCATGCACGTGCGCTTTCCTTCCAGGCTGTAGCAGCAATGTCACGCTTCCCGTCGCGTGGATCAAAGGATCTGTGGTTTTCCCTCGAGGCTTTCATTCGAGGCTTTCCCACAGGGCTGTCCCACGTGCCACCGTGGTGTGAGTCGATCCTCGGCGTGAAAGATGAGCCAGTGCACGGCAAAGAGGTTCCTCTGGAATGGACTGAGACATCTGGGCAATCCTGGAATGGTGGTACGACCATGGAGTTCCTCTCGCCTTTCCTGTTGAGAATGCCTCCTCTTGAGATGCGACGGGAACACTGGGAATTCTTTCCCGTTGAAAGCAGGGAAAGGATCCCTCATCTCGAGCTACGAGGGGGAAACGGGGCTCCTCTGGATGTGGGCGGGACCATCGTGCTTCCTCTCGAGTGGAGACGGGTATGGCGGTGAACTTCTTGAGTTGCAGCAAGGGTGTGAAAGACCCTTTCGAAGTTCCAGAGTTTAGGTGTCATTAGTCTCCAGACGCCTCATCGGAAATAGGCCACATGTCGCCTGGAAGGGAGAACTTCCTGGATTTTCTCGAGTTGCGGCAGGTGTTCTCGAGTTACGACGGGGACCTCAGGGAACCGCCCTGGTGGCCTCAGGAGAGGCCAGTCCCCATGCAATTTGCTAGGGGGCCTCTCGGGATTCCTCTCCCGTCGATACCGGGGCCAAAAACCTTGTGTGGAGTCAGGCCCGGAACCGAGGATTCCTCTCAGGGGCTGACATGGATCTTTGGGTACTTCTGGAGTCTCCCCAGGGGAGTCAGGCCTCGTCTCGAGTCGGGGCATGCACCTGCGCTTTCCTTCCAGGCTGTAGCAGCAATGTCACGCTTCCCGTCGCGTGGATCAAAGGATCTGTGGTTTTCCCTCGAGGCTTTCCCTCGAGGCTTTCCCACAAGGCTTTCCCACGTGCCACCGTGGTGTGAGTCGATCCTCGGCGTGAAAGATGAGCCAGTGCAGGGCAAAGAGGTTCCTCTGGAACGGACTGAGACATCTGGGGGACTCTTGGAATGGTGGTACGACCATGGAGTTCCTCTCGCCTTTCCTGTTGAGAGTGCCTCCTCTTGAGATGCGACGGGAACGCCGGGAATTCTTTCCCGTTGAAAGCAGGGAAAGGATCCCTCATCTCGAGCTACGAGTGGGAAACGGGGCTCCTCTGGATGTGGGCGGGACCATCGTGCTTCCTCTCGAGTGGAGACGGGTATGGCGGTGAACTTCTTGAGTTGCAGCAAGGGTGTGAAAGACCCTTTCGAAGTTCCAGAGGTTAGGTGTCATTAGACTCCAGACGCCTCATCGGAAATAGGCCTCATCTCGCCTGGAAGGGAGAACTACCTGGATTTTCTCGAGTTGCGGCAGGTGTTCTCGAGTTACGACGGGGACGTCAGGGACCCGCCCTGGTGGCCTCAGGAGAGGCCACTCCCCGTGCGAGTTGCTAGGCGGCCTCTCGGGATTCCTCTCCCGTCGATACCGGGGCCAAAAACCTTGTGTGGAGTCAGGGCCGGAACCGAGGATTCCTCTCAGGGGCTGACATGGATCTTTGGGTACTTCTGGAGTCTCCCCAGGGGAGTTAGGCCTCGTCTCGAGTGGTGGCATGAACTTGCGCTTTCCTTCCAGGCTGTAGCAGCAATGTCACGCTTCCCGTCGCGTGGATCAAAGGATCTGTGGTTTTCCCTCGAGGCTTTCCCTCGAGGCTTTCCCACAGGGCTGGCCCACGTGCCACCGTGGTGTGAGTCGATCCTCGGCGTGAAAGATGAGCCAGTGCAGGGCAAAGAGTTTCCTCTGGAATGGACTGAGACATCTGGGGGACTCTTGGAATGGTGGTACGACCATGGAGTTCCTCTCGCCTTTCCTGTTGAGAGTGCCTCCTCTTGAGATGCGACGGGAACGCCGGGAATTCTTTCCCGTTGAAAGCAGGGAAGGGATCCCTCATCTCGAGCTACGAGGGGGAAACGGGGCTCTTCTGGATGTGGGCGGGACCATCGTGCTTCCTCTCGAGTGGAGACGGGTATGGCGGTGAACTTCTTGAGTTGCAGCAAGGGTGTGAAAGACCCTTTCGAAGTTCCAGAGGTTAGGTGTCATTAGTCTCCAGACGCCTCATCGGAAATAGGCCTCATCTCGCCTGGAAGGGAGAACTTCCTGGATTTTCTCGAGTTGCGGCAGGTGTTCTCGAGTTACGACGGGGACCTCAGGGACCCGCCCTGGTTGCCTCAGGAGAGGCCAGTCCCCATGCGAGTTGATAGGGGGCCTCTCGGTATTCCTCTCCCGTCGATACCGGGGCCAAAAAGCTTGTGTGGAGTCAGGGCCGGAACCGAGGATTCCTCTCAGGGGTGACATGTATCTTTGGGTACTTCTGGAGTCTCCAAAGGGGAGTCAGGCCTCGTCTCGAGTGGGGGCATGCACGTGCGCTTTCCTTCCAGGCTGTAGCAGCAATGTCACGCTTCCCGTCGCGTGGATCAAAGGATCTGTGGTTTTCCCTCGAGGCTTTCATTTGAGGCTTTCCCACAGGGCTGTCCCACGTGCCACCGTGGTGTGAGTCGATCCTCGGCGTGAAAGATGAGCCAGTGCAGGGCAAAGAGGTTCCTCTGGAATGGACTGAGACATCTGGGCAATCCTGGAATGGTGGTACGACCATGGAGTTCCTCTCGCCTTTCCTGTTGAGAATGCCTCCTCTTGAGATGCGACGGGAACACTGGGAATTCTTTCCCGTTGAAAGCAGGGAAAGGATCCCTCATCTCGAGCTACGAGGGGGAAACGGGGCTCCTCTGGATGTGGGCGGGACCATCGTGCTTCCTCTCGAGTGGAGACGGCTATGGCGGTGAACTTCTTGAGTTGCAGCAAGGGTGTGAAAGACCCTTTCGAAGTTCCAGAGGTTAGGTGTCATTAGTCTCCAGACGCCTCATCGGAAATAGGCCACATGTCGCCTGGAAGGGAGAACTTCCTGGATTTTCTCGAGTTGCGGCAGGTGTTCTCGAGTTACGACGGGGACCTCAGGGAACCGCCCTGGTGGCCTCAGGAGAGGCCAGTCCCCATGCAATTTGCTAGGGGGCCTCTCGGGATTCCTCTCCCGTCGATACCGGGGCCAAAAACCTTGTGTGGAGTCAGGCCCGGAACCGAGGATTCCTCTCAGGGGCTGACATGGATCTTTGGGTACTTCTGGAGTCTCCCCAGGGGAGTCAGGCCTCGTCTCGAGTCGGGGCATGCACGTGCGCTTTCCTTCCAGGCTGTAGCAGCAATGTGACGCTTCCCGTCGCGTGGATCAAAGGATCTGTGGTTTTCCCTCGAGGCTTTCCCTCGAGGCTTTCCCACAAGGCTTTCCCACGTGCCACCGTGGTGTGAGTCGATCCTCGGCGTGAAAGATGAGCCAGTGCAGGGCAAAAGGTTCCTCTGGAATGGACTGAGACATCTGGGGGACTCTTGGAATGGTGGTACGACCATGGAGTTCCTCTCGCCTTTCCTGTTGAGAGTGCCTCCTCTTGAGATGCGACGGGAACGCCGGGAATTCTTTCCCGTTGAAAGCAGGGAAAGGATCCCTCATCTCGAGCTACGAGTGGGAAACGGGGCTCCTCTGGATGTGGGCGGGACCATCGTGCTTCCTCTCGAGTGGAGACGGGTATGGCGGTGAACTTCTTGAGTTGCAGCAAGGGTGTGAAAGACCCTTTCGAAGTTCCAGAGGTTAGGTGTCATTAGACTCCAGACGCCTCATCGGAAATAGGCCTCATCTCGCCTGGAAGGGAGAACTTCCTGGATTTTCTCGAGTTGCGGCAGGTGTTCTCGAGTTACGACGGGGACGTCAGGGACCCGCCCTGGTGGCCTCAGGAGAGGCCACTCCCCGTGCGAGTTGCTAGGCGGCCTCTCGGGATTCCTCTCCCGTCGATACCGGGGCCAAAAACCTTGTGTGGAGTCAGGGCCGGAACCGAGGATTCCTCTCAGGGGCTGACATGGATCTTTGGGTACTTCTGGAGTCTCCCCAGGGGAGTCAGGCCTCGTCTCTAGTGGTGGCATAAACTTGCGATTTCCTTCCAGGCTGTAGCAGCAATGTCACGCTTCCCGTCGGGTGGATCAAAGGATCTGTGGTTTTCCCTCGAGGCTTTCCCTCGAGGCTTTCCCACAGGGCTGGCCCACGTGCCACCGTGGTGTGAGTCGATCCTCGGCGTGAAAGATGAGCCAGTGCAGGGCAAAGAGGTTCCTCTGGAATGGACTGAGACATCTGGGGGACTCTTGGAATGGTGGTACGACCATGGAGTTCCTCTCGCCTTTCCTGTTGAGAGTGCCTCCTCTTGAGATGCGACAGGAACGCCGGGAATTCTTTCCCGTTGAAAGCAGGGAAGGGATCCCTCATCTCGAGCTACGAGGGGGAAACGGGGCTCCTCTGGATGTGGGCGGGACCATCGTGCTTCCTCTCGAGTGGAGACGGGTATGGCGGTGAACTTCTTGAGTTACAGCAAGGGTGTGAAAGACCCTTTCGAAGTTCCAGAGGTTAGGTGTCATTAGTCTCCAGACGCCTCATCGGAAATAGGCCTCATCTCGCCTGCAAGGGAGAACTTCCTGGATTTTCTCGAGTTGCGGCAGGTGTTCTCGAGTTACGACGGGGACCTCAGGGACCCGCCCTGGTTGCCTCAGGAGAGGCCAGTCCCCATGCGAGTTGATAGGGGGCCTCTCGGGATTCCTCTCCCGTTGATACCGGGGACAAAAACCTTGTGTGGAGTCAGGACCGGAACCGAGGATTCCTCTCAGGGGTGACATGTATCTTTGGGTACTTCTGGAGTCTCCAAAGGGGAGTCAGGCCTCGTCTCGAGTGGGGGCATGCACGTGCGCTTTCCTTCCAGGCTGTAGCAGCAATGTCACGCTTCCCGTCGCGTGGATCAAAGGATCTGTGGTTTTCCCTCGAGGCTTTCATTCGAGGCTTTCCCACAGGGCTGTCCCACGTGCCACCGTGGTGTGAGTCGATCCTCGGCGTGAAAGATGAGCCAGTGCACGGCAAAGAGGTTCCTCTGGAATGGACTGAGACATCTGGGCAATCCTGGAATGGTGGTACGACCATGGAGTTCCTCTCGCCTTTCCTGTTGAGAATGCCTCCTCTTGAGATGCGACGGGAACACTGGGAATTCTTTCCCGTTGAAAGCAGGGAAAGGATCCCTCATCTCGAGCTACGAGGGGGAAACGGGGCTCCTCTGGATGTGGGCGGGACCATCGTGCTTCCTCTCGAGTGGAGACGGGTATGGCGGTGAACTTCTTGAGTTGCAGCAAGGGTGTGAAAGACCCTTTCGAAGTTCCAGAGTTTAGGTGTCATTAGTCTCCAGACGCCTCATCGGAAATAGGCCACATGTCGCCTGGAAGGGAGAACTTCCTGGATTTTCTCGAGTTGCGGCAGGTGTTCTCGAGTTACGACGGGGACCTCAGGGAACCGCCCTGGTGGCCTCAGGAGAGGCCAGTCCCCATGCAATTTGCTAGGGGGCCTCTCGGGATTCCTCTCCCGTCGATACCGGGGCCAAAAACCTTGTGTGGAGTCAGGCCCGGAACCGAGGATTCCTCTCAGGGGCTGACATGGATCTTTGGGTACTTCTGGAGTCTCCCCAGGGGAGTCAGGCCTCGTCTCGAGTCGGGGCATGCACCTGCGCTTTCCTTCCAGGCTGTAGCAGCAATGTCACGCTTCCCGTCGCGTGGATCAAAGGATCTGTGGTTTTCCCTCGAGGCTTTCCCTCGAGGCTTTCCCACAAGGCTTTCCCACGTGCCACCGTGGTGTGAGTCGATCCTCGGCGTGAAAGATGAGCCAGTGCAGGGCAAAGAGGTTCCTCTGGAACGGACTGAGACATCTGGGGGACTCTTGGAATGGTGGTACGACCATGGAGTTCCTCTCGCCTTTCCTGTTGAGAGTGCCTCCTCTTGAGATGCGACGGGAACGCCGGGAATTCTTTCCCGTTGAAAGCAGGGAAAGGATCCCTCATCTCGAGCTACGAGTGGGAAACGGGGCTCCTCTGGATGTGGGCGGGACCATCGTGCTTCCTCTCGAGTGGAGACGGGTATGGCGGTGAACTTCTTGAGTTGCAGCAAGGGTGTGAAAGACCCTTTCGAAGTTCCAGAGGTTAGGTGTCATTAGACTCCAGACGCCTCATCGGAAATAGGCCTCATCTCGCCTGGAAGGGAGAACTACCTGGATTTTCTCGAGTTGCGGCAGGTGTTCTCGAGTTACGACGGGGACGTCAGGGACCCGCCCTGGTGGCCTCAGGAGAGGCCACTCCCCGTGCGAGTTGCTAGGCGGCCTCTCGGGATTCCTCTCCCGTCGATACCGGGGCCAAAAACCTTGTGTGGAGTCAGGGCCGGAACCGAGGATTCCTCTCAGGGGCTGACATGGATCTTTGGGTACTTCTGGAGTCTCCCCAGGGGAGTTAGGCCTCGTCTCGAGTGGTGGCATGAACTTGCGCTTTCCTTCCAGGCTGTAGCAGCAATGTCACGCTTCCCGTCGGGTGGATCAAAGGATCTGTGGTTTTCCCTCGAGGCTTTCCCTCGAGGCTTTCCCACAGGGCTGGCCCACGTGCCACCGTGGTGTGAGTCGATCCTCGGCGTGAAAGATGAGCCAGTGCAGGGCAAAGAGTTTCCTCTGGAATGGACTGAGACATCTGGGGGACTCTTGGAATGGTGGTACGACCATGGAGTTCCTCTCGCCTTTCCTGTTGAGAGTGCCTCCTCTTGAGATGCGACGGGAACGCCGGGAATTCTTTCCCGTTGAAAGCAGGGAAGGGATCCCTCATCTCGAGCTACGAGGGGGAAACGGGGCTCCTCTGGATGTGGGCGGGACCATCGTGCTTCCTCTCGAGTGGAGACGGGTATGGCGGTGAACTTCTTGAGTTGCAGCAAGGGTGTGAAAGACCCTTTCGAAGTTCCAGAGGTTAGGTGTCATTAGTCTCCAGACGCCTCATCGGAAATAGGCCTCATCTCGCCTGGAAGGGAGAACTTCCTGGATTTTCTCGAGTTGCGGCAGGTGTTCTCGAGTTACGACGGGGACCTCAGGGACCCGCCCTGGTTGCCTCAGGAGAGGCCAGTCCCCATGCGAGTTGATAGGGGGCCTCTCGGTATTCCTCTCCCGTCGATACCGGGGCCAAAAAGCTTGTGTGGAGTCAGGGCCGGAACCGAGGATTCCTCTCAGGGGTGACATGTATCTTTGGGTACTTCTGGAGTCTCCAAAGGGGAGTCAGGCCTCGTCTCGAGTGGGGGCATGCACGTGCGCTTTCCTTCCAGGCTGTAGCAGCAATGTCACGCTTCCCGTCGCGTGGATCAAAGGATCTGTGGTTTTCCCTCGAGGCTTTCATTCGAGGCTTTCCCACAGGGCTGTCCCACGTGCCACCGTGGTGTGAGTCGATCCTCGGCGTGAAAGATGAGCCAGTGCAGGGCAAAGAGGTTCCTCTGGAATGGACTGAGACATCTGGGCAATCCTGGAATGGTGGTACGACCATGGAGTTCCTCTCGCCTTTCCTGTTGAGAATGCCTCCTCTTGAGATGCGACGGGAACACTGGGAATTCTTTCCCGTTGAAAGCAGGGAAAGGATCCCTCATCTCGAGCTACGAGGGGGAAACGGGGCTCCTCTGGATGTGGGCGGGACCATCGTGCTTCCTCTCGAGTGGAGACGGGTATGGCGGTGAACTTCTTGAGTTGCAGCAAGGGTGTGAAAGACCCTTTCGAAGTTCCAGAGGTTAGGTGTCATTAGTCTCCAGACGCCTCATCGGAAATAGGCCACATGTCGCCTGGAAGGGAGAACTTCCTGGATTTTCTCGAGTTGCGGCAGGTGTTCTCGAGTTACGACGGGGACCTCAGGGAACCGCCCTGGTGGCCTCAGGAGAGGCCAGTCCCCATGCAATTTGCTAGGGGGCCTCTCGGGATTCCTCTCCCGTCGATACCGGGGCCAAAAACCTTGTGTGGAGTCAGGCCCGGAACCGAGGATTCCTCTCAGGGGCTGACATGGATCTTTGGGTACTTCTGGAGTCTCCCCAGGGGAGTCAGGCCTCGTCTCGAGTCGGGGCATGCACGTGCGCTTTCCTTCCAGGCTGTAGCAGCAATGTGACGCTTCCCGTCGCGTGGATCAAAGGATCTGTGGTTTTCCCTCGAGGCTTTCCCTCGAGGCTTTCCCACAAGGCTTTCCCACGTGCCACCGTGGTGTGAGTCGATCCTCGGCGTGAAAGATGAGCCAGTGCAGGGCAAAAGGTTCCTCTGGAATGGACTGAGACATCTGGGGGACTCTTGGAATGGTGGTACGACCATGGAGTTCCTCTCGCCTTTCCTGTTGAGAGTGCCTCCTCTTGAGATGCGACGGGAACGCCGGGAATTCTTTCCCGTTGAAAGCAGGGAAAGGATCCCTCATCTCGAGCTACGAGTGGGAAACGGGGCTCCTCTGGATGTGGGCGGGACCATCGTGCTTCCTCTCGAGTGGAGACGGGTATGGCGGTGAACTTCTTGAGTTGCAGCAAGGGTGTGAAAGACCCTTTCGAAGTTCCAGAGGTTAGGTGTCATTAGACTCCAGACGCCTCATCGGAAATAGGCCTCATCTCGCCTGGAAGGGAGAACTTCCTGGATTTTCTCGAGTTGCGGCAGGTGTTCTCGAGTTACGACGGGGACGTCAGGGACCCGCCCTGGTGGCCTCAGGAGAGGCCACTCCCCGTGCGAGTTGCTAGGCGGCCTCTCGGGATTCCTCTCCCGTCGATACCGGGGCCAAAAACCTTGTGTGGATTCAGGGCCGGAACCGAGGATTCCTCTCAGGGGCTGACATGGATCTTTGGGTACTTCTGGAGTCTCCCCAGGGGAGTCAGGCCTCGTCTCGAGTGGTGGCATGAACTTGCGCTTTCCTTCCAGGCTGTAGCAGCAATGTCACGCTTCCCGTCGGGTGGATCAAAGGATCTGTGGTTTTCCCTCGAGGCTTTCCCTCGAGGCTTTCCCACAGGGCTGGCCCACGTGCCACCGTGGTGTGAGTCGATCCTCGGCGTGAAAGATGAGCCAGTGCAGGGCAAAGAGGTTCCTCTGGAATGGACTGAGACATCTAGGGGACTCTAGGAATGGTGGTACGACCATGGAGTTCCTCTCGCCTTTCCTGTTGAGAGTGCCTCTTCTTGAGATGCGACAGGAACGCCGGGAATTCTTTCCCGTTGAAAGCAGGGAAAGGATCCCTCATCTCGAGCTACTAGGGGGAAACGGGGCTCCTCTGGATGTGGGCGGGACCATCGTGCTTCCTCTCGAGTGGAGACGGGTATGCCGGTGAACTTCTTGAGTTGCAGCAAGGGTGTGAAAGACCCTTTCGAAGTTCCAGAGGTTAGGTGTCATTAGTCTCCAGACGCCTCATCGGAAATAGGCCTCATCTCGCCTGGAAGGGAGAACTTCCTGGATTTTCTCGAGTTGCGGCAGGTGTTCTCGAGTTACGACGGGGACCTCAGGGACCCGCCCTGGTGGCCTCAGGAGAGGCCAGTCCCCATGCGAGTTGATAGGGGGCCTCTCGGGATTCCTCTCCCGTCGATACCGGGGACAAAAACCTTGTGTGGAGTCAGGGCCGGAACCGAGGATTCCTCTCAGGGGTGACATGTATCTTTGGGTACTTCTGGAGTCTCCAAAGGGGAGTCAGGCCTCGTCTCGAGTGGGGGCATGCACGTGCGCTTTCCTTCCAGGCTGTAGCAGCAATGTCACGCTTCCCGTCGCGTGGATCAAAGGATCTGTGGTTTTCCCTCGAGGCTTTCATTCGAGGCTTTCCCACAGGGCTGTCCCACGTGCCACCGTGGTGTGAGTCGATCCTCGGCGTGAAAGATGAGCCAGTGCAGGGCAAAGAGGTTCCTCTGGAATGGACTGAGACATCTGGGCAATCCTGGAATGGTGGTACGACCATGGAGTTCCTCTCGCCTTTCCTGTTGAGAATGCCTCCTCTTGAGATGCGACGGGAACACTGGGAATTCTTTCCCGTTGAAAGCAGGGAAAGGATCCCTCATCTCGAGCTACGAGGGGGAAACGGGGCTCCTCTGGATGTGGGCGGGACCATCGTGCTTCCTCTCGAGTGGAGACGGGTATGGCGGTGAACTTCTTGAGTTGCAGCAAGGGTGTGAAAGACCCTTTCGAAGTTCCAGAGGTTAGGTGTCATTAGTCTCCAGACCCCTCATCGGAAATAGGCCACATGTCGCCTGGAAGGGAGAACTTCCTGGATTTTCTCGAGTTGCGGCAGATGTTCTCGAGTTACGACGGGGACCTCAGGGAACCGCCCTGGTGGCCTCAGGAGAGGCCAGTCCCCATGCGAGTTGATAGGGGGCCTCTCGGGATTCCTCTCCCGTCGATACCGGGGCCAAAAACCTTGTGTGGAGTCAGGCCCGGAACCGAGGATTCCTCTCAGGGGCTGACATGGATCTTTGGGTACTTCTGGAGTCTCCCCAGGGGAGTCAGGCCTCGTCTCGAGTGGGGGCATGCACGTGCGCTTTCCTTCCAGGCTGCAGCAGCAATGTCACGCTTCCCGTCGCATGGATCAAAGGATCTGTGGTTTTCCCTCGAGGCTTTCCCTCGAGGCTTTCCCACAAGGCTTTCCCACGTGCCACCGTGGTGTGAGTCGATCCTCGGCGTGAAAGATGAGCCAGTGCAGGGCAAAGAGGTTCCTCTGGAATGGACTGAGACATCTGGGGGACTCTTGGAATGGTGGTACGACCATGGAGTTCCTCTCGCCTTTCCTGTTGAGAGTGCCTCCTCTTGAGATGCGACGGGAACGCCGGGAATTCTTTCCCGTTGAAAGCAGGGAAAGGATCCCTCATCTCGAGCTACGAGGGGGAAACGGGGCTCCTCTGGATGTGGGCGGGACCATCGTGCTTCCTCTCGAGTGGAGACGGGTATGGCGGTGAACTTCTTGAGTTGCAGCAAGGGTGTGAAAGACCCTTTCGAAGTTCCAGAGGTTAGGTGTCATTAGTCTCCAGACGCCTCATCGGAAATAGGCCTCATCTCGCCTGGAAGGGAGAACTTCCTGGATTTTCTCGAGTTGCGGCAGGTGTTCTCGAGTTACGACGGGGACCTCAGGGACCCGCCCTGGTTGCCTCAGGAGAGGCCAGTCCCCATGCGAGTTGATAGGGGGCCTCTCGGTATTCCTCTCCCGTCGATACCGGGGCCAAAAAGCTTGTGTGGAGTCAGGGCCGGAACCGAGGATTCCTCTCAGGGGTGACATGTATCTTTGGGTACTTCTGGAGTCTCCAAAGGGGAGTCAGGCCTCGTCTCGAGTGGGGGCATGCACGTGCGCTTTCCTTCCAGGCTGTAGCAGCAATGTCACGCTTCCCGTCGCGTGGATCAAAGGATCTGTGGTTTTCCCTCGAGGCTTTCATTCGAGGCTTTCCCACAGGGCTGTCCCACGTGCCACCGTGGTGTGAGTCGATCCTCGGCGTGAAAGATGAGCCAGTGCAGGGCAAAGAGGTTCCTCTGGAATGGACTGAGACATCTGGGCAATCCTGGAATGGTGGTACGACCATGGAGTTCCTCTCGCCTTTCCTGTTGAGAATGCCTCCTCTTGAGATGCGACGGGAACACTGGGAATTCTTTCCCGTTGAAAGCAGGGAAAGGATCCCTCATCTCGAGCTACGAGGGGGAAACGGGGCTCCTCTGGATGTGGGCGGGACCATCGTGCTTCCTCTCGAGTGGAGACGGGTATGGCGGTGAACTTCTTGAGTTGCAGCAAGGGTGTGAAAGACCCTTTCGAAGTTCCAGAGGTTAGGTGTCATTAGTCTCCAGACGCCTCATCGGAAATAGGCCACATGTCGCCTGGAAGGGAGAACTTCCTGGATTTTCTCGAGTTGCGGCAGGTGTTCTCGAGTTACGACGGGGACCTCAGGGAACCGCCCTGGTGGCCTCAGGAGAGGCCAGTCCCCATGCAATTTGCTAGGGGGCCTCTCGGGATTCCTCTCCCGTCGATACCGGGGCCAAAAACCTTGTGTGGAGTCAGGCCCGGAACCGAGGATTCCTCTCAGGGGCTGACATGGATCTTTGGGTACTTCTGGAGTCTCCCCAGGGGAGTCAGGCCTCGTCTCGAGTCGGGGCATGCACGTGCGCTTTCCTTCCAGGCTGTAGCAGCAATGTGACGCTTCCCGTCGCGTGGATCAAAGGATCTGTGGTTTTCCCTCGAGGCTTTCCCTCGAGGCTTTCCCACAAGGCTGTCCCACGTGCCACCGTGGTGTGAGTCGATCCTCGGCGTGAAAGATGAGCCAGTGCAGGGCAAAAGGTTCCTCTGGAATGGACTGAGACATCTGGGGGACTCTTGGAATGGTGGTACGACCATGGAGTTCCTCTCGCCTTTCCTGTTGAGAGTGCCTCCTCTTGAGATGCGACGGGAACGCCGGGAATTCTTTCCCGTTGAAAGCAGGGAAAGGATCCCTCATCTCGAGCTACGAGTGGGAAACGGGGCTCCTCTGGATGTGGGCGGGACCATCGTGCTTCCTCTCGAGTGGAGACGGGTATGGCGGTGAACTTCTTGAGTTGCAGCAAGGGTGTGAAAGACCCTTTCGAAGTTCCAGAGGTTAGGTGTCATTAGACTCCAGACGCCTCATCGGAAATAGGCCTCATCTCGCCTGGAAGGGAGAACTTCCTGGATTTTCTCGAGTTGCGGCAGGTGTTCTCGAGTTACGACGGGGACGTCAGGGACCCGCCCTGGTGGCCTCAGGAGAGGCCACTCCCCGTGCGAGTTGCTAGGCGGCCTCTCGGGATTCCTCTCCCGTCGATACCGGGGCCAAAAACCTTGTGTGGATTCAGGGCCGGAACCGAGGATTCCTCTCAGGGGCTGACATGGATCTTTGGGTACTTCTGGAGTCTCCCCAGGGGAGTCAGGCCTCGTCTCGAGTGGTGGCATGAACTTGCGCTTTCCTTCCAGGCTGTAGCAGCAATGTCACGCTTCCCGTCGGGTGGATCAAAGGATCTGTGGTTTTCCCTCGAGGCTTTCCCTCGAGGCTTTCCCACAGGGCTGGCCCACGTGCCACCGTGGTGTGAGTCGATCCTCGGCGTGAAAGATGAGCCAGTGCAGGGCAAAGAGGTTCCTCTGGAATGGACTGAGACATCTGGGGGACTCTTGGAATGGTGGTACGACCATGGAGTTCCTCTCGCCTTTCCTGTTGAGAGTGCCTCCTCTTGAGATGCGACGGGAACGCCGGGAATTCTTTCCCGTTGAAAGCAGGGAAGGGATCCCTCATCTCGAGCTACGAGGGGGAAACGGGGCTCCTCTGGATGTGGGCGGGACCATCGTGCTTCCTCTCGAGTGGAGACGGGTATGGCGGTGAACTTCTTGAGTTGCAGCAAGGGTGTGAAAGACACTTTCTAAGTTCCAGAGGTTAGGTGTCATTAGTCTCCAGACGCCTCATCGGAAATAGGCCTCATCTCGCCTGGAAGGGAGAACTTCCTGGATTTTCTCGAGTTGCGGCAGGTGTTCTCGAGTTACGACGGGGACCTCAGGGACCCGCCCTGGTTGCCTCAGGAGAGGCCAGTCCCCATGCGAGTTGATAGGGGGCCTCTCGGGATTCCTCTCCCGTTGATACCGGGGACAAAAACCTTGTGTGGAGTCAGGGCCGGAACCGAGGATTCCTCTCAGGGGTGACATGTATCTTTGGGTTCTTCTGGAGTCTCCAAAGGGGAGTCAGGCCTCGTCTCGAGTGGGGGCATGCACGTGCGCTTTCCTTCCAGGCTGTAGCAGCAATGTCACGATTCCCGTCGCATTTATCAAAGGGTCTGTGGCTTTCCCTCGAGTCTTTCCCTCGAGGCTTTCCCACAGGGCTGTCCCACGTGCCACCGTGGTGTGAGTCGATCCTCGGCGTGAAAGATGAGCCAGTGCAGGGCAAAGAGGTTCCTCTGGAATGGACTGAGACATCTGGGCAATCCTGGAATGGTGGTACGACCATGGAGTTCCTCTCGCCTTTCCTGTTGAGAATGCCTCCTCTTGAGATGCGACGGGAACACTGGGAATTCTTTCCCGTTGAAAGCAGGGAAAGGATCCCTCATCTCGAGCTACGAGGGGGAAACGGAGCTCCTCTGGATGTGGGCGGGACCATCGTGCTTCCTCTCGAGTGGAGACGGGTATGGCGGTGAACTTCTTGAGTTGCAGCAAGGGTGTGAAAGACCCTTTCGAAGTTCCAGAGTTTAGGTGTCATTAGTCTCCAGACGCCTCATCGGAAATAGGCCACATGTCGCCTGGAAGGGAGAACTTCCTGGATTTTCTCGAGTTGCGGCAGGTGTTCTCGAGTTACGACGGGGACCTCAGGGAACCGCCCTGGTGGCCTCAGGAGAGGCCAGTCCCCATGCAATTTGCTAGGGGGCCTCTCGGGATTCCTCTCCCGTCGATACCGGGGCCAAAAACCTTGTGTGGAGTCAGGCCCGGAACCGAGGATTCCTCTCAGGGGCTGACATGGATCTTTGGGTACTTCTGGAGTCTTCCCAGGGGAGTCAGGCCTCGTCTCGAGTGGGGGCATGCACGTGCGCTTTCCTTCCAGGCTGTATCAGCAATGTCACGCTTCCCGTCGCGTGGATCAAAGGATCTGTGGCTTTCCCTCGAGGCTTTCCCTCGAGGCTTTCCAACAGGGCTGTCCCACGTGTCACCGTGTTCTGAGTCGATCCTCGGCGTGAAAGATGAGCCAGTGCAGGGCAAAGAGTTTCCTCTGGAATGGACTGAGACATCTGGGGGAGTCTTGGAATGGTGGTACGACCATGGAGTTCCTCTCGCCTTTCCTGTTGAGAGTGCCTCCTCTTGAGATGCGACGGGAACGCCGGGAATTCTTTCCCGTTGAAAGCAGGGAAAGGATCCCTCATCTCGAGCTACGAGGGGGAAACGGGGCTCCTCTGGATGTTGGGGGACCATCGTGCTTCCTCTCGAGTGGAGTCGGGTATGGCGGTGAACTTCTTGAGTTGCAGCAAGGGTGTGAAAGACCCTTTCGAAGTTCCAGATGTTAGGTGTCATTAGACTCCAGACGCCTCATCGGAAATAGGCCTCATCTCGCCTGGAAGGGAGAACTTCCTGGATTTTCTCGAGTTGCGGCAGGTGTTCTCGAGTTACGACGGGGACGTCAGGGACCCGCCCTTCTGGCCTCAGGAGAGGCCACTCCCCGTGCGAGTTGCTAGGCGGCCTCTCGGGATTCCTCTTCCGTCGATACCGGGGCCAAAAACCTTGTGTGGAGTCAGGGCCAGAACCGAGGATTCCTCTCAGGGGTGACATGTATCTTTGGGTACTTCTGGAGTCTCCCCAGGGGAGTCAGGCCTCGTCTCGAGTGGGGGCATGCACGTGCGCTTTCCTTCCAGGCTGTAGCAGCAATGTCACGCTTCCCGTCGAGTGGATCAAAGGATCTGTAGTTTTCCCTCGAGGCTTTCCCTCGAGGCTTTCCCACAAGGCTGTCCCACGTGCCAACGTGGTGTGAGTCGATCCTCGGCGTGAAAGATGAGCCAGTGCAGGGCAAAGAGGTTCCTCTGGAATGGACTGAGACATCTGGGGGACTCTTGGAATGGTGGTACGACCATGGAGTTCCTCTCGCCTTTCCTGTTGAGAGTGCCTCCTCTTGAGATGCGACGGGAACGCTGGGAATTCTTTCCCGTTGAAAGCAGGGAAAGGATCCCTCATCTCGAGCTACGAGGGGGAAACGGGGCTCCTCTGGATGTGGGCGGGACCATCGTGCTTCCTCTCGAGAGGAGACGGGTATGGCGGTGTACTTCATGAGTTGCAGCAAGGGTGTGAAAGACCCTTTCGAAATTCCAGAGGTTAGGTTTCATTAGTCTCCAGACGCCTCATCGGAAATAGGCCTCATCTCACCTGGAAGGGAGAACTTCCTGAATTTTCTCGAGTTGCGGCAGGTGTTCTCGAGTTACGACGGGGACCTCAGGGACCCGCCCTGGTGGCCTCAGGAGAGGCCAGTCCCCATGCGAGTTGCTAGGGGGCCTCTCGGGATTCCTCTCCCGTCGATACCGGGGCCAATAACCTTGTGAGGAGTCAGGGCCCGAACCGAGGATTCCTCTCAGGGGCTGACATGTATCTTTGAGTACTTCTGGAGTCTCCCCAGGGGAGTCAGGCCTCGTCTCGCGTGGGGGCATGCACGTGCGCTTTCCTTCCAGACTGTAGCAGCAATGTCACACTTCCCGTTGCGTGGATCAAAGGATCTGTGGTTTTCCCTCGAGGCTTTCCCTCGAGGCTTTCCCACAGGGCTGTCCCACGTGCCACCGTGGTGTGAGTCGATCCTCGGCGTGAAAAATGAGCCAGTGCAGGGCAAAGAGGTTCCTCTGGAATGGACTGAGACATCTGGGGGACTCTTGGAATGGTGGTACGACCATGGAGTTCCTCTCGCCTTTCCTGTTGAGAGTGCCTCCTCTTGAGATGCGACGGGAACGCCGGGAATTCTTTCCCGTTGAAAGCAGGGAAAGGATCCCTCATCTCGAGCTCCGAGGGGGAAACGGGGCTCCTCTGGATGTGGGCGGGACCATCGTGCTTCCTCTCGAGTGGAGACGGGTATGGCGGTGAACTTCTTGAGTTGCAGCAAGGGTGTGAAAGACCCTTTCGAAGTTCCAGAGGTTAGGTGTCATTAGTCTCCAGACGCCTCATCGGAAATAGGCCTCATCTCGCCTGCAAGGGAGAACTTCCTGGATTTTCTCGAGTTGCGGCAGGTGTTCTCGAGTTACGACGGGGACCTCAGGGACCCGCTCTGGTTGCCTCAGGAGAGGCCAGTCCCCATGCGAGTTGCTAAGGGGCCTCTCGGGATTCCTCTCCCGTCGATACCGGGGCCAAAAACCTTGTGTGGAGTCAGGGCTGGAACCGAGGATTCCTCTCAGGGGTGACATGTATCTTTGGGTACTTCTGGAGTCTCCCCAGGGGAGTCAGGACTCGTCTCGAGTGGGGGCATGCACGTGCGCTTTCCTTCCAGGCTGTAACAGCAATGTCACGCTTCCCGTCCAGTGGATCAAAGGATCTGTGGTTTTCCCTCGAGGCTTTCCCTCGAGGCTTTCCCACAAGGCTGTCCCACGTGCCACCGTGGTGTGAGTCGATCCTCGGCGTGAAAGATGAGCCAGTGCAGGGCAAAGAGGTTCCTCTGGAATGGACTGAGACATCTGGGGGACTCTTGGAATGGTGGTACGACCATGGAGTTCCTCTCGCCTTTCCTGTTGAGAGTGCCTCCTCTTGAGATGCGACGGGAACGCTGGGAATTCTTTCCCGTTGAAAGCAGGGAAAGAATCCCTCATCTCGAGCTACGAGGGGGAAACGGGGCTCCTCTGGATGTGGGCGGGACCATCGTGCTTCCTCTCGAGTGGAGACGGGTATGGCGGTGTACTTCTTGAGTTGCAGCAAGGGTGTGAAAGACCCTTTCGAAATTCCAGAGGTTAGGTGTCATTAGTCTACAGACACCTCATCGGAAATAGGCCTCATCTCACCTGGAAGGGAGAACTTCCTGGATTTTCTCGAGTTGCGGCAGGTGTTCTCGAGTTACGACGGGGACCTCAGGGACCCGCCCTGGTGGCCTCAGGAGAGGCCAGTCCCCAAGCGAGTTGCTAGGGGGCCTCTCGGGATTCCTCTCCCGTCGATACCGGGGCCAATAACCTTGTGTGGAGTCAGGGCCCGAACCGAGGATTCCTCACATGGGCTGACATGGATCTTTGAGTACTTCTGGAGTCTCCCCAGGGGAGTCAGGCCTCGTCTCGAGTGGGGGCATGCACGTGCGCTTTCCTTCCAGACTGTAGCAGCAATGTCATACTTCCCGTCACGTGGATCAAAGGTTTTGTGGATTTCCCTCGAGGCTTTCCCTCGAGGCTTTCCCACAGGGCTGTCCCACGTGCCACCGTGGTGTGAGTCGATCCTCGGCGTGAAAGATGAGCCAGTGCAGGGCAAAGAGGTTCCTCTGGAATGGACTGAGACATCTGGGGGACTCTTGGAATGGTGGTACGACCATGGAGTTCCTCTCGCCTTTCCTGTTGAGAGTGCCTCCTCTTGAGATGCGACGGGAACGCCGGGAATTCTTTCCCGTTGAAAGCAGGGAAAGGATCCCTCATCTCGAGCTCCGAGGGGGAAACGGGGCTCCTCTGGATGTGGGCGGGACCATCGTGCTTCCTCTCGAGTGGAGACGGGTATGGCGGTGAACTTCTTGAGTTGCAGCAAGGGTGTGAAAGACCCTTTCGAAGTTCCAGAGGTTAGGTGTCATTAGTCTCCAGACGCCTCATCGGAAATAGGCCTCATCTCGCCTGCAAGGGAGAACTTCCTGGATTTTCTCGAGTTGCGGCAGGTGTTCTCGAGTTACGACGGGGACCTCAGGGACCCGCTCTGGTTGCCTCAGGAGAGGCCAGTCCCCATGCGAGTTGCTAAGGGGCCTCTCGGGATTCCTCTCCCGTCGATACCGGGGCCAAAAACCTTGTGTGGAGTCAGGGCGGGACCGAGGATTCCTCTCAGGGGTGACAAGGATCTTTGGGTACTTCTGGAGTCTCCCCAGGGGAGTCAGGCCTCCTCTCGAGTGGGGGCATGCACGTGCGCTTTCCTTCCAGGCTGTAGCAGCAATGTCACGCTTCCCGTCACGTGGATCAAAGGATCTGTGGTTTTCCCTCGAGGCTTTCCCTCGAGGCTTTCCCACAGGGCTGTCCCACTTGCCACCGTGGTGTGAGTCGATCCTCGGAGTGAAAGATGAGCCAGTGCAGGGCAAAGAGGTTCCTCTGGAATGGACTGAGACATCTGGGGGACTCTTGGAATGGTGGTACGACCATGGAGTTCCTCTCGCCTTTCCTGTTGAGAGTGCCTCCTCTTGAGATGCGACGGGAACGCCGGGAATTCTTTCCCGTTGAAAGCAGGGAAAGGATCCCTCATCTCGAGCTACGAGGGGGAAACAGGGCTCCTCTGGATGTGGGCGGGACTATCGTGCTTCCTCTCGAGTGGAGACGGGTATGGCGGTGAACTTCTTGAGTAGCAGCAAGGGTGTGAAAGACCCTTTCGAAGTTCCAGAGGTTAGGTGTCATTAGTCTCCAGACGCCTCATAGGAAATAGGCCTCATCTCGCCTGGAAGGGAGAACTTCCTGGATTTTCTCAAGTTGCGGCAGGTGTTCTCGAGTTACGACGGGGACCTCAGGGACCCGCCATGGTGGCCTCAGGAAAGGCCAGTCCCCATGCGAGTTGCTAGGGGGCCTCTCAGGATTCCTCTCCCGTCGATACCGGGGCCAAAAACCTTGTGTGGAGTAAGGGCCGGAACCGAGGTTTTCTCTCAGGGGTGACATGGAACTTTGGGTATTTCTGGAGTCTCCCCAGGGGAGTCAGGCCTCGTCTCGAGTGGGGGCATGCACGTGCGCTTTCCTTCCAGGCTGTAGCAGCAATGTCACGCTTCCCGTCGCGTGGATCAAAGGATCTGTGGTTTTCCCTCGAGGCTTTCCGTCGAGGCTTTCCCACAGGGCTGTCCCACGTGCCACCGTGGTGTGAGTCGATCCTCGGCGTGAAAGATGAGCCAGTGCCGGGCAAAGAGTTTCCTCTGGAATGGACTGAGACATCTGGGGGACTCTTGGAATGGTGGTACGATCATGGAGTTCCTCTCGCCTTTCCTGTTGAGAGTGCCTCCTCTTGAGATGCGACGGGAACGCCGGGAATTCTTTCCCGTTGAAAGCAGGGAAAGGATCCCTCATCTCGAGCTACGAGGGGGAAACGGGGCTCCTCTGGATGTGGGCGGGACAATCGTGCTTCCTCTCGAGTGGAGACGGGTATGGCGGTGAACTTCTTGAGTAGCAGCAAGGGTGTGAAAGAACCTTTCGAAGTTCCAGAGGTTAGGTGTCATTAGTCTCCAGACGCCTCATAGGAAATAGGCCTCATCTCGCCTGGAAGGGAGAACTTCCTGGATTTTCTCGAGTTGCGGCAGGTGTTCTCGAGTTACGACGGGGACCTCAGGGACCCGCCATGGTGGCCTCAGGAAAGGCCAGTCCCCATGCGAGTTGCTAGGGGGCCTCTCAGGATTCCTCTCCCGTCGATACCGGGGCCAAAAACCTTGTGTGGAGTAAGGGCCGGAACCGAGGTTTTCTCTCAGGGGTGACATGGAACTTTGGGTATTTCTGGAGTCTCCCCAGGGGAGTCAGGCCTCGTCTCGAGTGGGGGCATGCACGTGCGCTTTCCTTCCAGGCTGTAGCAGCAATGTCACGCTTCCCGTCGCGTGAATCAAAGGATCTGTGGTTTTCCCTCGAAGCTTTCCCTCGAGGATTTCCCACAGGGTTGTCCCACGTGCCGCCGTGGTGTGAGTCGATCCTCGGCGTGAAAGATTGGCCAGTGCAGGGCAAAGAGGTTCCTCTGGAATGGACTGAGACATCTGGGGGACTCTTGGAATGGTGGTACGACCATGGAGTTTTTCTCACCTTTCCTGTTGAGAGTGCCTCCTCTTGAGATGCGACGGAAATGCCGGGAATTCTTTCCCGTTAAAAGCAGGGAAAGGATCCCTCATCTCGAGCTACGAGGGGAAACGGGGCTCCTCTGGATGTGGGCGGGACCATCGTGCTTCCTCTCGAGTGGAGACGGGTATGGCGGTGAACTTCTTGTGTTGCAGCAAGGGTGTGAAAGACCCTTTCGAAGTTCCAGAGGTTAGGTGTCATTAGTCTCCAGACGCCTCATTGGAAATAGGCCTCATCTCGCCTGGAAGGGAGAACATCCTGGATTTTCTCGAGTTGCGGCAGGTGTTCTCGAGTTACAACGGGGACCTCAGGGAACCGCCCTGGTGGCCTCAGGAAAAGCCAGTCTCCATGCGAGTTGCTAGGGGGCCTCTCAGGATTCCTCTCCTGTCGATACCGGGGCCAAAAACCTTGTTTGGAGTCAGGGCCGGAACCGAGGATTCGTTTCAGGGGCTGACATGGATCTTTGGGTACTTCTGGAGTCTCCCCACTGGAGTCAGGCATCGTTTCGAGTGGGGGCATGCACGAGCGCTTTTCTTCCAGGCTGTAGCAGCAATGTCACGCTTACCTTCACGTGGATCAAAGGATCTGTGGTTTTCCCTCGAGGCTTTCCCTCGAGGCTTTCCCACAGGGCTGTCCCACTTGCCACCGTGGTGTGAGTCGATCCTCGGCGTGAAAGATGAGCCAGTGCAGGGCAAAGAGGTTCCTCTGGAATGGACTGAGACATCTGGGGATTCTTGGAATGGTGGTACGACCATAGAGTTCCTCTCGCCTTTCCTGTTGAGAGTGCCTCCTCTTGAGATGCGAGGGGAATGCCGGGAATTCTTTCCCGTTGAAAGCAGGGAAAGGATCCCTCATCTCGAGCTACGAGGGGGAAACGGGGCTCCTCTGGATATGGGCGGGACCATTGTGCTTCCTCTCGAGTGGAGACGGGTATGGCGGTGAACTTCTTGAGTTGCAGCAAGGGTGTGAAAGACCCTTTCGAAGTTCCAGAGGTTAGGTGTCATTAGTCTCCAGACGCCTCATTGGAAATAGGCCTCATCTCGCCTGGAAGGGAGAACTTCCTGGATTTTCTCGAGTTGCGGCAGGAGTTCTCGAGTTACGACGGGGACCTCAGGACCCGCCATGGTGGCCTCAGGAAAGGCCAGTCCCCATGCGAGTTGCTAGGGGGCGTCTCAGGATTCCTCTCCCGTCGATACCGGGGCCAAAAACCTTGTGTGGAGTCAGGGCCGGAACCGAGGTTTTCTCTCAGGGGTGACATGGAACTCTGGGTATTTCTGGAGTCTCCCCAGGGGAGTCAGGCCTCGTCTCGAGTGGGGGCATGCACGTGCGCTTTCCCTCCAGGCTGAAGCAGCAATGTCACGCTTCCCGTCGCGTGGATCAAAGGATCTGTGGTTTTCCCTCGAGGCTTTCCGTCGAGGCTTTCCCACAGGGCTGTCCCACGTGCCACCGTGGTGTGAGTCGATCCTCGGCGTGAAAGATGAGCCAGTGCAGGGCAAAGAGCTTCCTCTCGAATGGACTGAGACATCTGGGGGACTCTTGGAATGGTGGTACGACCATGGAGTTCCTCTCGCCTTTCCTGTTGAGAGTGCCTCCTCTTGAGATGTGACGGGAACGCCGGGAATTCTTTCCCGTTGAAAGCAGGGAAAGGATCCCTCATCTCGAGCTACGAGGGGGAAACGGGGCTCCTCTGGATGTGGGCGGGACCATCGTGCTTCCTCTCGAGTGGAGACGGGTATGGCGGTGAACTTCTTGAGTAGCAGCAAGGGTGTGAAAGACCCTCTCGAAATTCCAGAGGTTAGGTGTCATTAGTCTCCAGACGCCTCATCGGAAATAGGCCTCATCTCGCCTGGAAGGGAGAACTTCATGGATTTTCTCGAGTTGCGGCAGGTGTTCTCGAATTACGACGGGGACCTCAGGGACCCGCCCTGGTGGCCCCAGGAGAGGCCAGTCCCCATGCGAGTTGCTACGGGGCCTCTCGGGATTCCTCTCCCGTCGATACCGGGGCCAAAAACCTTGTGTGGAGTCAGGGCCGGAACCGAGGATTCCTCTCAGGGGCTGACATGGATCTTTGGGTACTTCTGGAGTCTCCCCAGGGGAGTCAGGCCTCGTCTCGAGTGGGGGCATGCACGTGTGCTTTCCTTCCAGGCTGTAGCAGCAATGTCACGCTTCCCGTCGCGTGGATCAAAGGATCTGTGGTTTTCCCTCGAGGCTTTCCCTCGAGGCTTTCCCACAGGGCTATCCCACTTGCCACCGTGGTGTGAGTCGATCCGCGGAGTGAAAGATGAGCCAGTGCAGGGCAAAGAGGTTCCTCTGGAATGGACTGAGACATCTGGGGGACTCTTGGAATGGTGGTACGACCATGGAGTTCCTCTCGCCTTTCCTGTTGAGAGTGCCTCCTCTTGAGATGCGACGGGAACGCCGGGAATTCTTTCCCGTTGAAAGCAGGGAAAGGATCCCTCATCTCGAGCTACGAGGGGGAAACAGGGCTCCTCTGGATGTGGGCGGGACTATCGTGCTTCCTCTCGAGTGGAGACGGGTATGGCGGTGAACTTCTTGAGTAGCAGCAAGGGTGTGAAAGACCCTTTCGAAGTTCCAGAGGTTAGGTGTCATTAGTCTCCAGACGCCTCATAGGAAATAGGCCTCATCTCGCCTGGAAGGGAGAACTTCCTGGATTTTCTCGAGTTGCGGCAGGTGTTCTCGAGTTACGACGGGGACCTCAGGGACCCGCCATGGTGGCCTCAGGAAAGGCCAGTCCCCATGCGAGTTGCTAGGGGGCCTCTCAGGATTCCTCTCCCGTCGATACCGGGGCCAAAAACCTTGTGTGGAGTAAGGGCCGGAACCGAGGATTTCTCTCAGGGGTGACATGGAACTTTGGGTATTTCTGGAGTCTCCCCAGGGGAGTCAGGCCTCGTCTCGAGTGGGGGCATGCACGTGCGCTTTCCTTCCAGGCTGTAGCAGCAATGTCACGCTTCCCGTCGCGTGGATCAAAGGATCTGTGGTTTTCCCTCGAGGCTTTCCCACAGGGCTGTCCCACGTGCCACCGTGGTGTGAGTCGATCCTCGGCGTGAAAGATGAGCCAGTGCAGGGCAAAGAGCTTCCTCTCCAATGGACTGAGACATCTGGGGGACTCTTGGAATGGTGGTACGACCATGGAGTTCCTCTCGCCTTTCCTGTTGAGAGTGCCTCCTCTTGAGATGCGACGGGAACGCCGGGAATTCTTTCCCGTTGAAAGCAGGGAAAGGATCACTCATCTCGAGCTACGAGGGGGAAACGGGGCTCCTCTGGATGTGGGCGGGACCATCGTGCTTCCTCTCGAGTGGAGACGGGTATGGCGGTGAACTTCTTGAGTAGCAGCAAGGGTGTGAAAGACCCTTTCGAAGTTCCAGAGGTTAGGTGTCATTAGTCTCCAGACGCCTCATCGGAAATAGGCCTCATCTCGGCTGGAAGGGAGAACTTCCTGGATTTTCTCGAGTTGTGGCAGGTGTTCTCGAGTTACGACGGGGACCTCAGGGACCCGCCATGGTGGCCTCAGGAAAGGCCAGTCCCCATGCGAGTTGCTAGGGGGCCTCTCAGGATTCCTCTCCCGTCGATACCGGGGCCAAAAACCTTGTGTGGAGTCAGGGCCGGAAACGAGGTTTCCTCTCAGGGGTGACATGGATCTTTGGGTACTTCTGGAGTCTCCCTAGGGGAGTCAGGACTCGTCTCGAGTGGGGGCATGCACGTGCGCTTTACTTCCAGGCTGTAGCAGCAATGTCACGCTTCCCGTCGCGTGGATCAAAGGATCTGTGGTTTTCCCTCGAGGCTTTCCCTCGAGGCTTTCCCACAGGGCTGTCCCACGTGCCACCGTGGTGTGAGTCGATCCTCGGCGTGAAAGATGAGCCAGTGCAGGGCAAAGATCTTCCTCTGGAATGGACTGAGACATCTGGGGGACTCTTGGAATGGTGGTACGACCATGGAGTTCCTCTCGCCTTTCCTGTTGAGAGTGCCTCCTCTTGAGATGCGACGGGAACGCCGGGAATTCTTTCCCGTTGAAAGCAGGGAAAGGATCCCTCATCTCGAGCTACGTGGGGGAAACGGGGATCCTCTGGATGTGGGCGGGACCATCGTGCTTCCTCTCGAGTGGAGACGGGTATGGCGGTGAACTTCTTGAGTAGCAGCAAGGGTGTGAAAGACCCTTTCGAAGTTCCAGAGGTTAGGTGTCATTAGTCTCCAGATGCCTCATCGGAAATAGGCCTCATCTCGGCTGGAAGGGAGAACTTCCTGGATTTTCTCGAGTTGCGGCAGGTGTTCTGGAGTTACGACGGGGACCTCAGGGACCCGCCATGGTGGCCTCAGGAAAGGCCAGTCCCCATGCGAGTTGATAGGGGGCCTCTCAGGATTCCTCTCCCGTCGATACCGGGGCCAAAAACCTTGTGTGGAGTCAGGGCCGGAAACGAGGTTTCCTCTCAGGGGTGACATGGATCTTTGGGTACTTTTGGAGTCTCCCTAGGGGAGTCAGGACTCGTCTCGAGTGGGGGCATGCACGTGCGCTTTACTTCCAGGCTGTAGCAGCAATGTCACGCTTCCCGTCGCGTGGATCAAAGGATCTGTGGTTTTCCCTCGAGGCTTTCCGTCGAGGCTTTCCCACAGGGCTGTCCCACGTGCCACCGTGGTGTGAGTCGATCCTCGGCGTGAAAGATGAGCCAGTGCAGGACAAAGAGCTTCCTCTCGAATGGACTGAGACATCTGGGTGACTCTTGGAATGGTGGTACGACCATGGATTTCCTCTCGCCTTTCCTGTTGAGAGTGCCTCCTCTTGAGATGCGACGGGAACGCCGGGAATTCTTTCCCGTTGAAAGCAGGGAAAGGATCCCTCATCTCGAGCTACGAGGGGGAAACGGGGCTCCTCTGGATGTGGGTGGGACCATCGTGCTTCCTCTCGAGTGGAGACGGGTATGGCGGTGAACTTCTTGAGTAGCAGCAAGGGTGTGAAAGACCCTTTCAAAGTTCCAGAGGTTAGGTTTCATTAGTCTCCAGACGCCTCATCGGAAATAGGCCTAATCTCGCCTGGAAGGGAGAACTTCCTGGATTTTCTGGAGTTGCGGCAGGTGTTCTCGAGTTACGACGGGGACCTCAGGGACCCGCCCTGGTGGCCTCAGGAGAGGCCATTCCCCATGCGAGTTGCTAGGGGGCCTCTCAGTATTCCACTCCTGTCGATACCGGGGCCAAAAACCTTGTTTGGAGTCAGGGCCGGAACCGAGGATTCCTCTCAGGGGCTGACATGGATCTTTGGGTACTTCTGGAGTCTCCCCACTGGAGTCAGGCCTCGTTTCGAGTGGGGGCATGCACGAGCGCTTTTCTTCCAGGCTGTAGCAGCAATGTCACGCTTACCTCCGCGTGGATCAAAGGATCTGTGGTTTTCCCTCGAGGCTTTCCCTCGAGGCTTGCCACAGGGCTGTCCCACTTGCCACAGTGGTGTGAATCGATCCTCGCCTGAAAGATGAGCCAGTGCAGGGCAAAGAGGTTCCTCTGGAATGGACTGAGACATCTGGGGGACTCTTGGAATGGTGGTACGACCATGGAGTTCCTCTCGCCTTTCCTGTTGAGAGTGCCTCCTCTTGAGATGCGACGGGAACGCCGGGAATTCTTTCCCGTTGAAAGCAGGGAAAGGATCCCTCATCTTGAGCTACGAGGGGGAAACGGGGCTCCTCTGGATGTGGGAGGGACCATCGTGCTTCCTCTCGAGTGGAGACGGGTATGGCGGTGAACTTCTTGAGTAGCAGCAAGGGTGTGAAAGACCCTTTCGAAGTTCCAGAGGTTAGGTGTCATTAGTCTCCAGACGCCTCATCGGAAATAGGCCTCATCTCGCCTGCAAGGGAGAACTTTCTGGATTTTCTCGAGTTGCGGCAGGTGTTCTGGAGTTACGACGGGGACCTCAGGGACCCGCCATGGTGGCCTCAGGAAAGGCCAGTCCCCATGCGAGTTGCTAGGGGGCCTCTCAGGATTCCTCTCCCGTCGAATCCGGGGCCAAAAACCTTGTGTGGAGTCAGGGCCGGAAACGAGGTTTCCTCTCAGGGGTGACATGGATCTTTGGGTACTTCTGGAGTCTCCCTAGGGGAGTCAGGACTCGTCTCGAGTGGGGGCATGCACGTGCGCTTTACTTCCAGGCTGTAGCAGCAATGTCACGCTTCCAGTCGCGTGGATCAAAGGATCTGTGGTTTTCCCTCGAGGCTTTCCGTCGAGGCTTTCCCACAGGGCTGTCCCACGTGCCACCGTGGTGTGAGTCGATCCTCGGCGTGAAAGATGAGCCAGTGCAGGGCAAAGAGTTTCCTCTGGAATGGACTGAGACATCTGGGGGATTCTTGGAATGGTGGTACGACCATAGAGTTCCTCTCGCCTTTCCTGTTGAGAGTGCCTCCTCTTGAGATGCGACGGGAATGCCGGGAATTCTTTCCCGTTGAAAGCAGGGAAAGGATCCCTCATCTCGAGCTACGAGGGGGAAACGGGGCTCCTCTGGATATGGGCGGGACCATCGTGCTTCCTCTCGAGTGGAGACGGGTATGGCGGTGAACTTCTTGAGTTGCAGCAAGGGTGTGAAAGACCCTTTCGAAGTTCCAGAGGTTAGGTGTCATTAGTCTCCAGACGCCTCATCGGAAATAGGCCTCATCTTGCCTGGAAGGGAGAACTTCCTGGATTTTCTCGAGTTGCGGCAGGTGTTCTCGAGTTACGACGGGGACCTCAGGGACCCGCCATGGTGGCCTCAGGAAAGGCCAGTCCCCATGCGAGTTGCTAGGGGGCCTCTCAGGATTCCTCTCCCGTCGATACCGGGGCCAAAAACCTTGTGTGAAGTCAGGGCCGGAACCGGGGATTCCTCTCAGGGGCTGACATGGATCTTTGGGTACTTCTGGAGTCTCCCCAGGGGAGTCAGGCCTCGTTTCGAGTGGAGGCATGCACGTGCGCTTTCCTTCCATGCTGTAGCAGCAATGTCACACTTCCCGTCGCGTGGATCAAAGGATCTGTGGTTTTCCCTCGAGGCTTTCCCTCGAGGCTTTCCCACAGGGCTGTCCCACGTGCCACCGTGGTGTGAGTCGATCCTCGGCGTGAAAGATGAGCCAGTGCAGGCAAAGAGGTTCCTCTGGAATGGACTGAGACATCTGGGGTACTCTTGGAATGGTGGTACGACCATGGAGTTCCTATCGCCTTTTCTGTTGAGACTGCCTCCTCTTGAGATGCGACGGGAACGCCGGGAATTCTTTCCCGTTGAAAGCAGGGAAAGGATCCCTCATCTCGAGCTACGAGAGGGAAACGGGGCTCCTCTGGATGTGGGCGGGACCATCGTGCTTCCTCTCGAGTGGAGACGGGTATGGCGGTGAACTTCTTGAGTTGCAGCAAGGGTGTGAAAGACCCTTTCGAAGTTCCAGAGGTTAGGTGTCATTAGTTTCCAGACGCCTCATTGGAAATCGGTCTCATCTCGCCTGGAAGGGAGAACTTCCTTGATTTTCTCGAGTTCGGCAGGTGTTCTCGAGTTACGACGGGGACCTCAGGGACCCGCCATGGTGGCCTCAGGAAAGGCCAGTCCCCATGCGAGTTGATAGGGGGCCTCTCAGGATTCCTCTCCCGTCGATACCGGGGCCAAAAACCTTGTGTGGAGTCAGGGCCGGAACCGAGGTTTCCTCTCAGGGGTGACATGGAACTTTGGGTATTTCTGGAGTCTCCCCTGGGGAGTCAGGCCTCGTCTCGAGTGGGGGCATGCACGTGCGCTTTCCTTCCAGGCTGTAGCAGCAATGTCACGCTTCCCGTCGCGTGGATCAAAGGATCTGTGGTTTTCCCTCGAGGCTTTCCCTCGAGGCTTTCCCACAGGGCTGTCCCACGTGCCACAGTGGTGTGAGTCGATCCTCGGCGTGAAAGATGAGCCAGTGCAGGCAAAGAGGTTCCTCTGGAATGGACTGAGACATCTGGGGGACTCTTGGAATGGTGGTACGACCATGGAGTTCCTATCGCCTTTTCTGTTGAGAGTGCCTCCTCTTGATATGCGACGGGAACGCCGGGAATTCTTTCCCGTTGAAAGCAGGGAAAGGATCCCTCATCTCGAGCTACGAGGGGGAAACGGGGCTCCTCTGGATGTGGGCGGGACCATCGTGCTTCCTCTCGAGTGGAGACGGGTATGGCGGTGAACTTCTTGAGTAGCAGCAAGGGTGTGAAAGACCCTTTCGAAGTTCCAGAGGTTAGGTGTCATTAGTCTCCAGACGCCTCATCGGAAATAGGCCTCATCTCGGCTGGAAGGGAGAACTTCCTGGATTTTCTCGAGTTGCGGCAGGTGTTCTGGAGTTACGACGGGGACCTCAGGGACCCGCCATGGTGGCCTCAGGAAAGGCCAGTCCCCATGCGAGTTGCTAGGGGGCCTCTCAGGATTCCTCTCCCGTCGATACCGGGGCCAAAAACCTTGTGTGGAGTCAGGGCCGGAAACGAGGTTTCCTCTCAGGGGTGACATGGAACTTTGGGTATTTCTGGAGTCTCCCCAGGGGAGTCAGGCCTCGTCTCGAGTGGGGGCATGCACGTGCGCTTTCCTTCCAGGCTGTAGCAGCAATGTCACGCTTCCCGTCGCGTGGATCAAAGGATCTGTGGTTTTCCCTCGAGGCTTTCCCACAGGGCTGTCCCACGTGCCACCGTGGTGTGAGTCGATCCTCGGCGTGAAAGATGAGCCAGTGCAGGGCAAAGAGGTTCCTCTGGAATGGACTGAGACATCTGGGGGACTCTTGGAATGGTGGTACGACCATGGAGTTCCTCTCGCCTTTCCTGTTGAGAGTGCCTCCTCTTGAGATGCGACGGGAACGCCGGGAATTCTTTCCCGTTGAAAGCAGGGAAAGGATCACTCATCTCGAGCTACGAGGGGGAAACGGGGCTCCTCTGGATGTGGGCGGGACCATCGTGCTTCCTCTCGAGTGGAGACGGGTATGGCGGTGAACTTCTTGAGTAGCAGCAAGGGTGTGAAAGACCCTTTCGAAGTTCCAGAGGTTAGGTGTCATTAGTCTCCAGACGCCTCATCGGAAATAGGCCTCATCTCGGCTGGAAGGGAGAACTTCCTGGATTTTCTCGAGTTGCGGCAGGTGTTCTCGAGTTACGACGGGGACCTCAGGGACCCGCCATGGTGGCCTCAGGAAAGGCCAGTCCCCATGCGAGTTGCTAGGGGGCCTCTCAGGATTCCTCTCCCGTCGATACCGGGGCCAAAAACCTTGTGTGGAGTCAGGGCCGGAAACGAGGTTTCCTCTCAGGGGTGACATGGATCTTTGGGTACTTCTGGAGTCTCCCTAGGGGAGTCAGGACTCGTCTCGAGTGGGGGCATGCACGTGCGCTTTACTTCCAGGCTGTAGCAGCAATGTCACGCTTCCCGTCGCGTGGATCAAAGGATCTGTGGTTTTCCCTCGAGGCTTTCCCTCGAGGCTTTCCCACAGGGCTGTCCCACGTGCCACCGTGGTGTGAGTCGATCCTCGGCGTGAAAGATGAGCCAGTGCAGGGCAAAGATCTTCCTCTGGAATGGACTGAGACATCTGGGGGACTCTTGGAATGGTGGTACGACCATGGAGTTCCTCTCGCCTTTCCTGTTGAGAGTGCCTCCTCTTGAGATGCGACGGGAACGCCGGGAATTCTTTCCCGTTGAAAGCAGGGAAAGGATCCCTCATCTCGAGCTACGTGGGGGAAACGGGGATCCTCTGGATGTGGGCGGGACCATCGTGCTTCCTCTCGAGTGGAGACGGGTATGGCGGTGAACTTCTTGAGTAGCAGCAAGGGTGTGAAAGACCCTTTCGAAGTTCCAGAGGTTAGGTGTCATTAGTCTCCAGACGCCTCATCGGAAATAGGCCTCATCTCGGCTGGAAGGGAGAACTTCCTGGATTTTCTCGAGTTGCGGCAGGTGTTCTGGAGTTACGACGGGGACCTCAGGGACCCGCCATGGTGGCCTCAGGAAAGGCCAGTCCCCATGCGAGTTGATAGGGGGCCTCTCAGGATTCCTCTCCCGTCGATACCGGGGCCAAAAACCTTGTGTGGAGTCAGGGCCGGAAACGAGGTTTCCTCTCAGGGGTGACATGGATCTTTGGGTACTTCTGGAGTCTCCCTAGGGGAGTCAGGACTCGTCTCGAGTGGGGGCATGCACGTGCGCTTTACTTCCAGGCTGTAGCAGCAATGTCACGCTTCCCGTCGCGTGGATCAAAGGATCTGTGGTTTTCCCTCGAGGCTTTCCGTCGAGGCTTTCCCACAGGGCTGTCCCACGTGCCACCGTGGTGTGAGTCGATCCTCGGCGTGAAAGATGAGCCAGTGCAGGACAAAGAGCTTCCTCTCGAATGGACTGAGACATCTGGGTGACTCTTGGAATGGTGGTACGACCATGGATTTCCTCTCGCCTTTCCTGTTGAGAGTGCCTCCTCTTGAGATGCGACGGGAACGCCGGGAATTCTTTCCCGTTGAAAGCAGGGAAAGGATCCCTCATCTCGAGCTACGAGGGGGAAACGGGGCTCCTCTGGATGTGGGTGGGACCATCGTGCTTCCTCTCGAGTGGAGACGGGTATGGCGGTGAACTTCTTGAGTAGCAGCAAGGGTGTGAAAGACCCTTTCAAAGTTCCAGAGGTTAGGTTTCATTAGTCTCCAGACGCCTCATCGGAAATAGGCCTAATCTCGCCTGGAAGGGAGAACTTCCTGGATTTTCTGGAGTTGCGGCAGGTGTTCTCGAGTTACGACGGGGACCTCAGGGACCCGCCCTGGTGGCCTCAGGAGAGGCCATTCCCCATGCGAGTTGCTAGGGGGCCTCTCAGTATTCCACTCCTGTCGATACCGGGGCCAAAAACCTTGTTTGGAGTCAGGGCCGGAACCGAGGATTCCTCTCAGGGGCTGACATGGATCTTTGGGTACTTCTGGAGTCTCCCCACTGGAGTCAGGCCTCGTTTCGAGTGGGGGCATGCACGAGCGCTTTTCTTCCAGGCTGTAGCAGCAATGTCACGCTTACCTCCGCGTGGATCAAAGGATCTGTGGTTTTCCCTCGAGGCTTTCCCTCGAGGCTTGCCACAGGGCTGTCCCACTTGCCACAGTGGTGTGAATCGATCCTCGGCGTGAAAGATGAGCCAGTGCAGGGCAAAGAGGTTCCTCTGGAATGGACTGAGACATCTGGGGGACTCTTGGAATGGTGGTACGACCATGGAGTTCCTCTCGCCTTTCCTGTTGAGAGTGCCTCCTCTTGAGATGCGACGGGAACGCCGGGAATTCTTTCCCGTTGAAAGCAGGGAAAGGATCCCTCATCTTGAGCTACGAGGGGGAAACGGGGCTCCTCTGGATGTGGGAGGGACCATCGTGCTTCCTCTCGAGTGGAGACGGGTATGGCGGTGAACTTCTTGAGTAGCAGCAAGGGTGTGAAAGACCCTTTCGAAGTTCCAGAGGTTAGGTGTCATTAGTCTCCAGACGCCTCATCGGAAATAGGCCTCATCTCGGCTGGAAGGGAGAACTTTCTGGATTTTCTCGAGTTGCGGCAGGTGTTCTGGAGTTACGACGGGGACTTCAGGGACCCGCCATGGTGGCCTCAGGAAAGGCCAGTCCCCATGCGAGTTGCTAGGGGGCCTCTCAGGATTCCTCTCCCGTCGAATCCGGGGCCAAAAACCTTGTGTGGAGTCAGGGCCGGAAACGAGGTTTCCTCTCAGGGGTGACATGGATCTTTGGGTACTTCTGGAGTCTCCCTAGGGGAGTCAGGACTCGTCTCGAGTGGGGGCATGCACGTGCGCTTTACTTCCAGGCTGTAGCAGCAATGTCACGCTTCCAGTCGCGTGGATCAAAGGATCTGTGGTTTTCCCTCGAGGCTTTCCGTCGAGGCTTTCCCACAGGGCTGTCCCACGTGCCACCGTGGTGTGAGTCGATCCTCGGCGTGAAAGATGAGCCAGTGCAGGGCAAAGAGGTTCCTCTGGAATGGACTGAGACATCTGGGGGATTCTTGGAATGGTGGTACGACCATAGAGTTCCTCTCGCCTTTCCTGTTGAGAGTGCCTCCTCTTGAGATGCGACGGGAATGCCGGGAATTCTTTCCCGTTGAAAGCAGGGAAAGGATCCCTCATCTCGAGCTACGAGGGGGAAACGGGGCTCCTCTGGATATGGGCGGGACCATCGTGCTTCCTCTCGAGTGGAGACGGGTATGGCGGTGAACTTCTTGAGTTGCAGCAAGGGTGTGAAAGACCCTTTCGAAGTTCCAGAGGTTAGGTGTCATTAGTCTCCAGACGCCTCATCGGAAATAGGCCTCATCTCGCCTGGAAGGGAGAACTTCCTGGATTTTCTCGAGTTGCGGCAGGTGTTCTCGAGTTACGACGGGGACCTCAGGGACCCGCCATGGTGGCCTCAGGAAAGGCCAGTCCCCATGCGAGTTGCTAGGGGGCCTCTCAGGATTCCTCTCCCGTCGATACCGGGGCCAAAAACCTTGTGTGAAGTCAGGGCCGGAACCGGGGATTCCTCTCAGGGGCTGACATGGATCTTTGGGTACTTCTGGAGTCTCCCCAGGGGAGTCAGGCCTCGTTTCGAGTGGAGGCATGCACGTGCGCTTTCCTTCCATGCTGTAGCAGCAATGTCACACTTCCCGTCGCGTGGATCAAAGGATCTGTGGTTTTCCCTCGAGGCTTTCCCTCGAGGCTTTCCCACAGGGCTGTCCCACGTGCCACCGTGGTGTGAGTCGATCCTCGGCGTGAAAGATGAGCCAGTGCAGGCAAAGAGGTTCCTCTGGAATGGACTGAGACATCTGGGGTACTCTTGGAATGGTGGTACGACCATGGAGTTCCTATCGCCTTTTCTGTTGAGACTGCCTCCTCTTGAGATGCGACGGGAACGCCGGGAATTCTTTCCCGTTGAAAGCAGGGAAAGGATCCCTCATCTCGAGCTACGAGAGGGAAACGGGGCTCCTCTGGATGTGGGCGGGACCATCGTGCTTCCTCTCGAGTGGAGACGGGTATGGCGGTGAACTTCTTGAGTTGCAGCAAGGGTGTGAAAGACCCTTTCGAAGTTCCAGAGGTTAGGTGTCATTAGTTTCCAGACGCTTCATTGGAAATCGGTCTCATCTCGCCTGGAAGGGAGAACTTCCTTGATTTTCTCGAGTTCGGCAGGTGTTCTCGAGTTACGACGGGGACCTCAGGGACCCGCCATGGTGGCCTCAGGAAAGGCCAGTCCCCATGCGAGTTGCTAGGGGGCCTCTCAGGATTCCTCTCCCGTCGATACCGGGGCCAAAAACCTTGTGTGGAGTCAGGGCCGGAACCGAGGTTTCCTCTCAGGGGTGACATGGAACTTTGGGTATTTCTGGAGTCTCCCCTGGGGAGTCAGGCCTCGTCTCGAGTGGGGGCATGCTCGTGCGCTTTCCTTCCAGGCTGTAGCAGCAATGTCACGCTTCCCGTCGCGTGGATCAAAGGATCTGTGGTTTTCCCTCGAGGCTTTCCCTCGAGGCTTTGCCACAGGGCTGTCCCACGTGCCACAGTGGTGTGAGTCGATCCTCGGCGTGAAAGATGAGCCAGTGCAGGCAAAGAGGTTCCTCTGGAATGGACTGAGACATCTGGGGGACTCTTGGAATGGTGGTACGACCATGGATTTCCTCTCGCCTTTCCTGTTGAGAGTGCCTCCTCTTGAGATGCGACGGGAACGCCGGGAATTCTTTCCCGTTGAAAGCAGGGAAAGGATCCCTCATCTCGAGCTACGAGGGGGAAACGGGGCTCCTCTGGATGTGGGTGGGACCATCGTGCTTCCTCTCGAGTGGAGACGGGTATGGCGGTGAACTTCTTGAGTAGCAGCAAGGGTGTGAAAGACCCTTTCAAAGTTCCAGAGGTTAGGTTTCATTAGTCTCCAGACGCCTCATCGGAAATAGGCCTAATCTCGCCTGGAAGGGAGAACTTCCTGGATTTTCTGGAGTTGCGGCAGGTGTTCTCGAGTTACGACGGGGACCTCAGGGACCCGCCCTGGTGGCCTCAGGAGAGGCCATTCCCCATGCGAGTTGCTAGGGGGCCTCTCAGTATTCCACTCCTGTCGATACCGGGGCCAAAAACCTTGTTTGGAGTCAGGGCCGGAACCGAGGATTCCTCTCAGGGGCTGACATGGATCTTTGGGTACTTCTGGAGTCTCCCCACTGGAGTCAGGCCTCGTTTCGAGTGGGGGCATGCACGAGCGCTTTTCTTCCAGGCTGTAGCAGCAATGTCACGCTTACCTCCGCGTGGATCAAAGGATCTGTGGTTTTCCCTCGAGGCTTTCCCTCGAGGCTTGCCACAGGGCTGTCCCACTTGCCACAGTGGTGTGAATCGATCCTCGGCGTGAAAGATGAGCCAGTGCAGGGCAAAGAGGTTCCTCTGGAATGGACTGAGACATCTGGGGGACTCTTGGAATGGTGGTACGACCATGGAGTTCCTCTCCCCTTTCCTGTTGAGAGTGCCTCCTCTTGAGATGCGACGGGAACGCCGGGAATTCTTTCCCGTTGAAAGCAGGGAAAGGATCCCTCATATTGAGCTACGAGGGGGAAACGGGGCTCCTCTGGATGTGGGAGGGACCATCGTGCTTCCTCTCGAGTGGAGACGGGTATGGAGGTGAACTTCTTGAGTAGCAGCAAGGGTGTGAAAGACCCTTTCGAAGTTCCAGAGGTTAGGTGTCATTAGTCTCCAGACGCCTCATCGGAAATAGGCCTCATCTCGCCTGCAAGGGAGAACTTCCTGGATTTTCTCGAGTTGCGGCAGGTGTTCTGGAGTTACGACGGGGACCTCAGGGACCCGCCATGGTGGCCTCAGGAAAGGCCAGTCCCCATGCGAGTTGCTAGGGGGCCTCTCAGGATTCCTCTCCCGTCGAATCCGGGGCCAAAAACCTTGTGTGGAGTCAGGGCCGGAAACGAGGTTTCCTCTCAGGGGTGACATGGATCTTTGGGTACTTCTGGAGTCTCCCTAGGGGAGTCAGGACTCGTCTCGAGTGGGGGCATGCACGTGCGCTTTACTTCCAGGCTGTAGCAGCAATGTCACGCTTCCCGTCGCGTGGATCAAAGGATCTGTGGTTTTCCCTCGAGGCTTTCCGTCGAGGCTTTCCCACAGGGCTGTCCCACGTGCCACCGTGGTGTGAGTCGATCCTCGGCGTGAAAGATGAG
This sequence comes from Capricornis sumatraensis, assembly GCF_032405125.1. NCBI lineage: Eukaryota > Metazoa > Chordata > Mammalia > Artiodactyla > Bovidae > Capricornis > Capricornis sumatraensis. Next base: position 8,880,237 of record NW_027184612.1, read on the forward strand.
CCAGTGCAGGGCAAAGAGGTTCCTCTGGAATGGACTGAGACATCTGGGGGATTCTTGGAATGGTGGTACGACCATAGAGTTCCTCTCGCCTTTCCTGTTGAGAGTGCCTCCTCTTGAGATGCGACGGGAATGCCGGGAATTCTTTCCCGTTGAAAGCAGGGAAAGGATCCCTCATCTCGAGCTACGAGGGGGAAACGGGGCTCCTCTGGATATGGGCGGGACCATCGTGCTTCCTCTCGAGTGGAGACGGGTATGGCGGTGAACTTCTTGAGTTGCAGCAAGGGTGTGAAAGACCCTTTCGAAGTTCCAGAGGTTAGGTGTCATTAGTCTCCAGACGCCTCATCGGAAATAGGCCTCATCTCGCCTGGAAGGGAGAACTTCCTGGATTTTCTCGAGTTGCGGCAGGTGTTCTCGAGTTACGACGGGGACCTCAGGGACCCGCCATGGTGGCCTCAGGAAAGGCCAGTCCCCATGCGAGTTGCTAGGGGGCCTCTCAGGATTCCTCTCCCGTCGATACCGGGGCCAAAAACCTTGTGTGAAGTCAGGGCCGGAACCGGGGATTCCTCTCAGGGGCTGACATGGATCTTTGGGTACTTCTGGAGTCTCCCCAGGGGAGTCAGGCCTCGTTTCGAGTGGAGGCATGCACGTGCGCTTTCCTTCCATGCTGTAGCAGCAATGTCACACTTCCCGTCGCGTGGATCAAAGGATCTGTGGTTTTCCCTCGAGGCTTTCCCTCGAGGCTTTCCCACAGGGCTGTCCCACGTGCCACCGTGGTGTGAGTCGATCCTCGGCGTAAAAGATGAGCCAGTGCAGGCAAAGAGGTTCCTCTGGAATGGACTGAGACATCTGGGGTACTCTTGGAATGGTGGTACGACCATGGAGTTCCTATCGCCTTTTCTGTTGAGACTGCCTCCTCTTGAGATGCGACGGGAACGCCGGGAATTCTTTCCCGTTGAAAGCAGGGAAAGGATCCCTCATCTCGAGCTACGAGAGGGAAACGGGGCTCCTCTGGATGTGGGCGGGACCATCGTGCTTCCTCTCGAGTGGAGACGGGTATGGCGGTGAACTTCTTGAGTTGCAGCAAGGGTGTGAAAGACCCTTTCGAAGTTCCAGAGGTTAGGTGTCATTAGTTTCCAGACGCCTCATTGGAAATAGGTCTCATCTCGCCTGGAAGGGAGAACTTCCTTGATTTTCTCGAGTTCGGCAGGTGTTCTCGAGTTACGACGGGGACCTCAGGGACCCGCCATGGTGGCCTCAGGAAAGGCCAGTCCCCATGCGAGTTGCTAGGGGGCCTCTCAGGATTCCTCTCCCGTCGATACCGGGGCCAAAAACCTTGTGTGGAGTCAGGGCCGGAACCGAGGTTTCCTCTCAGGGGTGACATGGAACTTTGGGTATTTCTGGAGTCTCCCCTGGGGAGTCAGGCCTCGTCTCGAGTGGGGGCATGCACGTGCGCTTTCCTTCCAGGCTGTAGCAGCAATGTCACGCTTCCCGTCGCGTGGATCAAAGGATCTGTGGTTTTCCCTCGAGGCTTTCCCTCGAGGCTTTGCCACAGGGCTGTCCCACGTGCCACAGTGGTGTGAGTCGATCCTCGGCGTGAAAGATGAGCCAGTGCAGGCAAAGAGGTTCCTCTGGAATGGACTGAGACATCTGGGGGACTCTTGGAATGGTGGTACGACCATGGAGTTCCTATCGCCTTTTCTGTTGAGAGTGCCTCCTCTTGATATGCGACGGGAACGCCGGGAATTCTTTCCCGTTGAAAGCAGGGAAAGGATCCCTCATCTCGAGCTACGAGGGGGAAACGGGGCTCCTCTGGATGTGGGCGGGACCATCGTGCTTCCTCTCGAGTGGAGACGGGTATGGCGGTGAACTTCTTGAGTAGCAGCAAGGGTGTGAAAGACCCTTTCGAAGTTCCAGAGGTTAGGTGTCATTAGTCTCCAGACGCCTCATCGGAAATAGGCCTCATCTCGGCTGGAAGGGAGAACTTCCTGGATTTTCTCGAGTTGCGGCAGGTGTTCTGGAGTTACGACGGGGACCTCAGGGACCCGCCATGGTGGCCTCAGGAAAGGCCAGTCCCCATGCGAGTTGCTAGGGGGCCTCTCAGGATTCCTCTCCCGTCGATACCGGGGCCAAAAACCTTGTGTGGAGTCAGGGCCGGAAACGAGGTTTCCTCTCAGGGGTGACATGGAACTTTGGGTATTTCTGGAGTCTCCCCAGGGGAGTCAGGCCTCGTCTCGAGTGGGGGCATGCACGTGCGATTTCCTTCCAGGCTGTAGCAGCAATGTCACGCTTCCCGTCGCGTGGATCAAAGGATCTGTGGTTTTCCCTCGAGGCTTTCCCACAGGGCTGTCCCACGTGCCACCGTGGTGTGAGTCGATCCTCGGCGTGAAAGATGAGCCAGTGCAGGGCAAAGAGGTTCCTCTGGAATGGACTGAGACATCTGGGGGACTCTTGGAATGGTGGTACGACCATGGAGTTCCTCTCGCCTTTCCTGTTGAGAGTGCCTCCTCTTGAGATGCGACGGGAACGCCGGGAATTCTTTCCCGTTGAAAGCAGGGAAAGGATCACTCATCTCGAGCTACGAGGGGGAAACGGGGCTCCTCTGGATGTGGGCGGGACCATCGTGCTTCCTCTCGAGTGGAGACGGGTATGGCGGTGAACTTCTTGAGTAGCAGCAAGGGTGTGAAAGACCCTTTCGAAGTTCCAGAGGTTAGGTGTCATTAGTCTCCAGACGCCTCATCGGAAATAGGCCTCATCTCGGCTGGAAGGGAGAACTTCCTGGATTTTCTCGAGTTGCGGCAGGTGTTCTCGAGTTACGACGGGGACCTCAGGGACCCGCCATGGTGGCCTCAGGAAAGGCCAGTCCCCATGCGAGTTGCTAGGGGGCCTCTCAGGATTCCTCTCCCGTCGATACCGGGGCCAAAAACCTTGTGTGGAGTCAGGGCCGGAAACGAGGTTTCCTCTCAGGGGTGACATGGATCTTTGGGTACTTCTGGAGTCTCCCTAGGGGAGTCAGGACTCGTCTCGAGTGGGGGCATGCACGTGCGCTTTACTTCCAGGCTGTAGCAGCAATGTCACGCTTCCCGTCGCGTGGATCAAAGGATCTGTGGTTTTCCCTCGAGGCTTTCCCTCGAGGCTTTCCCACAGGGCTGTCCCACGTGCCACCGTGGTGTGAGTCGATCCTCGGCGTGAAAGATGAGCCAGTACAGGGCAAAGATCTTCCTCTGGAATGGACTGAGACATCTGGGGGACTCTTGGAATGGTGGTACGACCATGGAGTTCCTCTCGCCTTTCCTGTTGAGAGTGCCTCCTCTTGAGATGCGACGGGAACGCCGGGAATTCTTTCCCGTTGAAAGCAGGGAAAGGATCCCTCATCTCGAGCTACGTGGGGGAAACGGGGATCCTCTGGATGTGGGCGGGACCATCGTGCTTCCTCTCGAGTGGAGACGGGTATGGCGGTGAACTTCTTGAGTAGCAGCAAGGGTGTGAAAGACCCTTTCGAAGTTCCAGAGGTTAGGTGTCATTAGTCTCCAGACGCCTCATCGGAAATAGGCCTCATCTCGGCTGGAAGGGAGAACTTCCTGGATTTTCTCGAGTTGCGGCAGGTGTTCTGGAGTTACGACGGGGACCTCAGGGACCCGCCATGGTGGCCTCAGGAAAGGCCAGTCCCCATGCGAGTTGATAGGGGGCCTCTCAGGATTCCTCTCCCGTCGATACCGGGGCCAAAAACCTTGTGTGGAGTCAGGGCCGGAAACGAGGTTTCCTCTCAGGGGTGACATGGATCTTTGGGTACTTCTGGAGTCTCCCTAGGGGAGTCAGGACTCGTCTCGAGTGGGGGCATGCACGTGCGCTTTACTTCCAGGCTGTAGCAGCAATGTCACGCTTCCCGTCGCGTGGATCAAAGGATCTGTGGTTTTCCCTCGAGGCTTTCCGTCGAGGCTTTCCCACAGGGCTGTCCCACGTGCCACCGTGGTGTGAGTCGATCCTCGGCGTGAAAGATGAGCCAGTGCAGGACAAAGAGCTTCCTCTCGAATGGACTGAGACATCTGGGTGACTCTTGGAATGGTGGTACGACCATGGATTTCCTCTCGCCTTTCCTGTTGAGAGTGCCTCCTCTTGAGATGCGACGGGAACGCCGGGAATTCTTTCCCGTTGAAAGCAGGGAAAGGATCCCTCATCTCGAGCTACGAGGGGGAAACGGGGCTCCTCTGGATGTGGGTGGGACCATCGTGCTTCCTCTCGAGTGGAGACGGGTATGGCGGTGAACTTCTTGAGTAGCAGCAAGGGTGTGAAAGACCCTTTCAAAGTTCCAGAGGTTAGGTTTCATTAGTCTCCAGACGCCTCATCGGAAATAGGCCTAATCTCGCCTGGAAGGGAGAACTTCCTGGATTTTCTGGAGTTGCGGCAGGTGTTCTCGAGTTACGACGGGGACCTCAGGGACCCGCCCTGGTGGCCTCAGGAGAGGCCATTCCCCATGCGAGTTGCTAGGGGGCCTCTCAGTATTCCACTCCTGTCGATACCGGGGCCAAAAACCTTGTTTGGAGTCAGGGCCGGAACCGAGGATTCCTCTCAGGGGCTGACATGGATCTTTGGGTACTTCTGGAGTCTCCCCACTGGAGTCAGGCCTCGTTTCGAGTGGGGGCATGCACGAGCGCTTTTCTTCCAGGCTGTAGCAGCAATGTCACGCTTACCTCCGCGTGGATCAAAGGATCTGTGGTTTTCCCTCGAGGCTTTCCCTCGAGGCTTGCCACAGGGCTGTCCCACTTGCCACAGTGGTGTGAATCGATCCTCGGCGTGAAAGATGAGCCAGTGCAGGGCAAAGAGGTTCCTCTGGAATGGACTGAGACATCTGGGGGACTCTTGGAATGGTGGTACGACCATGGAGTTCCTCTCGCCTTTCCTGTTGAGAGTGCCTCCTCTTGAGATGCGACGGGAACGCCGGGAATTCTTTCCCGTTGAAAGCAGGGAAAGGATCCCTCATCTCGAGCTACGAGGGGGAAACGGGGCTCCTCTGGATGTGGGAGGGACCATCGTGCTTCCTCTCGAGTGGAGACGGGTATGGCGGTGAACTTCTTGAGTAGCAGCAAGGGTGTGAAAGACCCTTTCGAAGTTCCAGAGGTTAGGTGTCATTAGTCTCCAGACGCCTCATCGGAAATAGGCCTCATCTCGCCTGCAAGGGAGAACTTCCTGGATTTTCTCGAGTTGCGGCAGGTGTTCTGGAGTTACGACGGGGACCTCAGGGACCCGCCATGGTGGCCTCAGGAAAGGCCAGTCCCCATGCGAGTTGCTAGGGGGCCTCTCAGGATTCCTCTCCCGTCGAATCCGGGGCCAAAAACCTTGTGTGGAGTCAGGGCCGGAAACGAGGTTTCCTCTCAGGGGTGACATGGATCTTTGGGTACTTCTGGAGTCTCCCTAGGGGAGTCAGGACTCGTCTCGAGTGGGGGCATGCACGTGCGCTTTACTTCCAGGCTGTAGCAGCAATGTCACGCTTCCCGTCGCGTGGATCAAAGGATCTGTGGTTTTCCCTCGAGGCTTTCCGTCGAGGCTTTCCCACAGGGCTGTCCCACGTGCCACCGTGGTGTGAGTCGATCGTCGGCGTGAAAGATGAGCCAGTGCAGGGCAAAGAGCTTCCTCTCCAATGGACTGAGACATCTGGGGGACTCTTGGAATTGTGGTACGACCATGGATTTCCTCTCGCCTTTCCTGTTGAGAGTGCCTCCTCTTGAGATGCGACGGGAACGCCGGGAATTCTTTCCCGTTGAAAGCAGGGAAAGGATCCCTCATCTCGAGCTACAAGGGGGAAACAGGGCTCCTCTGGATGTGGGCGGGACCATCGTGCTTCCTCTCGAGTGGAGACGGGTATGGCGGTGAACTTCTTGAGTAGCAGCAAGGGTGTGAAAGACCCTTTCAAAGTTCCAGAGGTTAGGTGTCATTAGTCTCCAGACGCCTCATCGGAAATAGGCCTCATCTCGCCTGGAAGGGAGAACTTCCTGGATTTTCTCGAGTTGCGGCAGGTGTTCTCGAGTTACGACGGGGACCTCAGGGACCCGCCCTGGTGGCCTCAGGAGAGGCCATTCCCCATGCGAGTTGCTAGGGGGCCTCTCAGTATTCCACTCCTGTCGATACCGGGGCCAAAATCCTTGTTTGGAGTCAGGGCCGGAACCGAGGATTCCTCTCAGGGGCTGACATGGATCTTTGGGTACTTCTGGAGTCTCCCCACTGGAGTCAGGCCTCGTTTCGAGTGGGGGCATGCACGAGCGCTTTTCTTCCAGGCTGCAGCAGCAATGTCACGCTTACCTCCGCGTGGATCAAAGGATCTGTGGTTTTCCCTCGAGGCTTTCCCTCGAGGCTTTCCCACAGGGCTGTCCCACTTGCCACCGTGGTGTGAGTCGATACTCGGCGTGAAAGATGAGCCAGTGCAGGGCAAAGAGGTTCCTCTGGAATGGACTGAGACATCTGGGGGATTCTTGGAATGGTGGTACGACCATAGGGTTCCTCTCGCCTTTCCTGTTGAGAGTGCCTCCTCTTGAGATGCGACGGGAATGCCGGGAATTCTTTCCCGTTGAAAGCAGGGAAAGGATCCCTCATCTCGAGCTACGAGGGGGAAACGGGGCTCCTCTGGTTATGGGCGGGACCATCGTGCTTCCTCTCGAGTGGAGACGGGTATGGCGGTGAACTTCTTGAGTTGCAGCAAGGGTGTGAAAGACCCTTTCGAAGTTCCAGAGGTTAGGTGTCATTAGTCTCCAGACGCCTCATTGGAAATAGGCCTCATCTCGCCTGGAAGGGAGAACTTCCTGGATTTTCTCGAGTTGCGGCAGGTGTTCTCGAGTTACGACGGGGACCTCAGGGACCCGCCATGGTGGCCTCAGGAAAGGCCAGTCCCCATGCGAGTTGCTAGGGGGCCTCTCAGGATTCCTCTCCCGTCGATACCGGGGCCAAAAACCTTGTGTGAAGTCAGGGCCGGAACCGGGGATTCCTCTCAGGGGCTGACATGGATCTTTGGGTACTTCTGGAGTCTCCCCAGGGGAGTCAGGCCTCGTTTCGAGTGGAGGCATGCACGTGCGGTTTCCTTCCAGGCTGTAGCAGCAATGTCACACTTCCCGTCGCGTGGATCAAAGGATCTGTGGTTTTCCCTCGAGGCTTTCCCACAGGGCTGTCCCACGTGCCACCGTGGTGTGAGTCGATCCTCGGCGTGAAAGATGAGCCAGTGCAGGGCAAAGAGGTTCCTCTGGAATGGACTGAGACATCTGGGGGACTCTTGGAATGGTGGTACGACCATGGAGTTCCTCTCGCCTTTCCTGTTGAGAGTGCCTCCTCTTGAGATGCGACGGGAACGCCGGGAATTCTTTCCCGTTGAAAGCAGGGAAAGGATCCCTCATCTCGAGCTACGAGGGGGAAACGGGGCTCCTCTGGATGTGGGCGGGACCATCGTGCTTCCTCTCGAGTGGAGACGGGTATGGAGGTGAACTTCTTGAGTAGCAGCAAGGGTGTGAAAGACCCTTTCCAAGTTCCAGAGGTTAGGTGTCATTAGTCTCCAGACGCCTCATCGGAAATAGGCCTCATCTCGCCTGGAAGGGAGAACTTCCTGGATTTTCTCGAGTTGCGGCAGGTGTTCTCGAGTTACGACGGGGACCTCAGGGACCCGGCCTGGTGGCCTCAGGAGAGGCCAGTCCCCATGCGAGTTGCTAGGGGGCCTCTCGGGATTCCTCTCCCGTCGATACCGGGGCCAAAAACCTTGTGTGGAGTCAGGGCCGGAACCGAGGATTCCTCTCAGGGGCTGACATGGATCTTTGGGTACTTCTGGAGTCTCCCCAGGGGAGTCAGGCCTCGTCTCGAGTGGGGGCATGCACGTGCGCTTTCCTTCCAGGCTGTAGCAGCAATGTCACGCTTCCCATGGCGTGGATCAAAGGATCTGTGGTTTTCCCTCGAGGCTTTCCCTCGAGGCTTTCCCACAGGGCTGTCCCACGTGCCACCGTGGTGTGAGTCGATCCTCGGCGTGAAAGATGAGCCAGTGCAGGGCAAAGAGGTTCCTCTGGAATGGACTGAGACATCTGGGGGACTCTTGGAATGGTGGTACGACCATGGAGTTCCTCTCGCCTTTCCTGTTGAGAGTGCCTCCTCTTGAGATGCGACGGGAACGCCGGGAATTCTTTCCCGTTGAAAGCAGGGAAAGGATCCCTCATCTCGAGCTACGAGGGGGAAACGGGGCTCCTCTGGATGTGGGCGGGACCATCGTGCTTCCTCTCGAGTGGAGACGGGTATGGTGGTGAACTTCTTGAGTTGCAGCAAGGATGTGAAAGACCCTTTCGAAGTTCCAGAGGTTAGGTGTCATTAGTCTCCAGACGCCTCATCGGAAATAGGCCTCATCTCGCCTGGAAGGGAGAACTTCCTGGATTTTCTCGAGTTGCGGCAGGTGTGCTCGAGTTACGACGGGGACCTCAGGGACCCGCCCTGGTGGCCTCAGGAGAGGCCAGTCCCCATGCGAGTTGCTAGGGGGCCTCTCGGGATTCCTCTTCCATCGATACCGGGGCCAAAAACCTTGTGTGGAGTCAGGGCCGGAACCGAGGATTCCTCTCAGGGGCTGACATGGATCTTTGGGTACTTCAGGAGTCTCCCCAGGGGAGTCAGGCCTCGTCTCGAGTGGGGGCATGCACGTGCGCTTTCCTTCCAGGCTGTAGCAGCAATGTCACGCTTCCCGTCGCGTGGATCAAAGGATCTGTGGTTTTCCCTCGAGGCTTTCACTCGAGGCTTTCCCACAGGGCTGTCCCACGTGCCACCGTGGTGTGAGTCGATCCTCGGCGTGAAAGATGAGCCAGTGCTGGGCAAAGAGGTTCCTCTGGAATGGACTGAGACATCTGGGGGACTCTTGGAATGGTGGTACAACCATGGAGTTCCTCTCGCCTTTCCTGTTGAGAGTGCCTCCTCTTGAGATGCGACGGGAACGCCGGGAATACTTTCCCGTTGAAAGCAGGGAAAGGATCCCTCATCTCGAGCTACGAGGGGGAAACGGGGCTACTCTGGATGTGGGCGGGACCATCGTGCTTCCTCTCGAGTGGAGACGGGTATGGCAGAGAACTTCTTGAGTTGCAGCAAGGGAGTGAAAGACCCTTTCGGAGTTCCAGAGGTTAGGTATCATTAGTCTCCAGACGCCTCATCGGAAATAGGCCTCATCTCGCCTGGAAGGGAGAACTTCCTGGATTTTCTCGAGTTGCGGCAGGTGTTCTCGAGTTACGACGGGGACCTCAGGGACCAGCCCTGGTGGCCTCAGGAGAGGACAATCCCCATGCGAGTTGCTAACGGGACTCTGGGATTCCTCTCCCGTCGATACCGGGACCAAAAACCTTGTGTGGAGTCAGGGCCAGAACCGAGGTTTCCTCTCTGGGGCTGACATGGATCTTTGGGTACTTCTGGAGTCTCCCCAGGGGAGTCAGGCCTCGTCTCGAGTGGGGACAGGTACGTGCGCTTTCCTTCCAGGCTGTAGCAGCAATGTCACGCTTCCCGTGGCCTGGATCAAAGGATCTGTGGTTTTCCCTCGAGGCTTTCCCTCGAGGCTTTCCCACAGGGCTGTCCCACGTGCCACCGAGGTGTGAGTCGATGCTAGGCGTGAAAGATGAGCCAGTGTAGGGCAAAGAGGTTCCTCTGGAATGGACTGAGACATCTGGGGGACTCTTGGAATGGTGGTACGACCATGGAGTTCCTCTCGCCTTTCCTGTTGAGAGTGCCTCCTCTTGAGATGCGACGGGAACGCCGGGAATTCTTTCCCGTTGAAAGCAGGGAAATGATCCCTCATCTTGAGCTACGAGGGGGAAACGGGGCTCCTCTGGATGTGGGCGGGACCATCGTGCTTCCTCTCGAGTGGAGACGGGTATGGCGGTGAACTTCTTGAGTTGCAGCAAGGGTGTGAAAGACCCTTTCGAAGTTCCAGAGGTTAGGTGTCATTAGTCTCCAGACGCCTCATCGGAAATAGGCCTCCTCTCGCCTGGAAGGGAGAGCTTCCTGGATTTTCTCGAGTTGCGGCAGGTGTTCTGGAGTTACGACGGGGACCTCAGGGACCCGCCCTGGTGGCCTCAGGAGAGGCCAGTCCCCATGCGAGTTGCTAGGGGGCCTCTCGGGATTCCTCTCCCGTCGATACCGGGGCCAAAAACCTTGTGTGGAGTCAGGGCCAGAACCGAGGATTCCTCTCAGGGGCTGACATGGATCTTTGGGTACTTCTGGAGTCTCCCCTGGGGAGTCAGGCCTCGTCTCGAGTGGGGGCATGCACGTGCGCTTTCCTTCCAGGCTGTAGCAGCAATGTCACGCTTCCCGTGGCCTGGATCAAAGGATCTGTGGTTTTCCCTCGAGGCTTTCCCTCGAGGCTTTCCCACAGGGCTGTCCCACGTGCCACCCTGGTGTGAGTCGATCCTCGGCGTGAAAGATGAGCCAGTGCAGGGCAAAGAGGTTCCTCAGGAATGGACTGAGACATCTGGGGGAATCTTGGAATGGTGGTACGACCATGGAGTTCCTCTCGCCTTTCCTGTTGAGAGTGCCTCCTCTTGAGATGCGACGGGAACGCCGGGAATTCTTTCCCGTTGAAAGCAGGGAAAGGATCCCTCATCTCGAGCTACGAGGGGGAAACGGGGCTCCTCTGGATGTGGGCGGGACTATCGTGCTTCCTCTCGAGTGGACACGGGTATGGCTGTGAACTTCTTGAGTTGCAGCAAGGGTGTGAAAGACCCTTTCGAAGTTCCAGAGGTTAGGTGTCATTAGTCTCCAGACGCCTCATCGGAAATAGGCCTCATCTCGCCTGGAAGGGAGAACTTCCTGGATTTTCTCGAGTTTCGGCAGGTGTTCTCGAATTACGACGGGGAACTCAGGGACCCGCCCTGGTGGCCTCAGGAGAGGCCAGTCCCCATGCGAGGTGCTAGGGGGCCTCTCGGGATTCCTCTCCCGTCGATACCGGGGCCAAAAACCTTGTGTGGAGTCAGGGCCGGAACCGAGGATTCCTCTCAGGGGCTGACATGGATCTTTGGGTACTTCTGGAGTCTCCCCAGGGGAGTCAGGCCTCGTCTCGAGTGGGGGCATGCACGTGCACTTTCCTTCCAGGCTGTAGCAGCAATGTCACGCTTCCCGTGGCCTGGATCAAAGGATCTGTGGTTTTCCCTCGAGGCTTTCCCTCGAGGCTCTCCCACAGGGCTGTCCCACGTGCCACCGTGGTGTGAGTCGATCCTTGGCGTGAAAGATGAGCCAGTGCAGGGCAAAGAGGTTCCTCTGGAATGGACTGAGACATCTGGGGGACTCTTGGAATGGTGGTACGACCATGGAGTTCCTCTCGCCTTTCCTGTTGAGAGTACCTCCTCTTGAGATGCGACGGGAACGCCGGGAATTCTTTCCCCTTCAAAGCAGGGAAAGGATCCCTCATCTCGAGCTACGAGGGGGAAACGGGGCTCCTCTGGATGTGGGCGGGACCATCGTGCTTCCTCTCGAGTGGAGATGGGTATGGCGGTGAACTTCTTGAGTTGCAGCAAGGGTGTGAAAGACCCTTTCGAAGTTCCAGAGGTTAGGCGTCATTAGTCTCCAGACGCCTCATCGGAAATAGGCCTCATCTCGCCTGGAAGGGAGAACTTCCTGGATTTTCGCGAGTTGCGGCATGTGTTCTCGAGTTACGACGGGGACCTCAGGGACCCGCACTGGTGGCCTCAGGAACGGCTAATACCCATGCGAGTTGCTAGGGGGCCTCTCGGGATTCCTCTCCCGTCGATACCGGGGCCAATAACCTTGTGTGGAGTCAGGGCCGGAACCGAAGATTCCTCTCAGGGGCTGACATTGACCTTTGGGTACTTCTGGAGTCTCCCCAGGGGAGTCGGGCCTCGTCTCGAGTGGGGGCATGCACGTGCGCTTTCCTTCCAGGCTTTAGCAGCAATGTCACTCTTCCCGTGGCCTGGATCAAAGGATCTGTGGTTTTCCCACGAGGCTTTCCCTCGAGGCTTTCCCACAGGTCTGTCCAACGTTCCACCGTGGTGTGAGTCGATCCTCGGCGTGAAAGATGAGCCAGTGCAGGGCAAAGAGGTTCCTCTGGAATGGACTGAGACATCTGGGGGACTCTTGGAATGGTGGTACCACCATGGAGGTCCTCTCGCCTTTCCTGTTGAGAGTGCCTCCTCTTGAGATGCGACGGGAACGCCGGGAATTCTTTCCCGTTGAAAGCAGGGAAAGGATCCCTCATCTCGAGCTACGAGGGGGAAACGGGGCTCCTCTGGATGTGGGCGGGACCATCGTGCTTCCTCTCGAGTGGAGACGGGTATGGCGGTGAACTTCTTGAGTTGCAGCAAGGGTGTGAAAGACCCTTTCGAAGTTCCAGAGGTTAGGTGTCATTAGTCTCCAAACGCCTCATCGGAAATAGGATTCTTCTCGCCTGGAAGGGAGAACTTCCTGGATTTTCTCGAGTTGGGACAGGTGTTCTCGAGTTACGACGGGGACCTCAGGGACCCGCCCTGGTGGCCTCAGGAGAGGCCAGTCCCCATGCGAGTTGCTAGGGGGCCTCTCGGGATCCCTCTCCCGTCGATACCGGGGCCAAAAACCTTGTGTGGAGTCAGGGCCGGAACCGAGGATTCCTCTCAGGGGCTGACATGTATCTTTGGGTACTTCTGGAGTCTCCCCAGGGTAGTCAGGCCTCGTCTCGAGTGGGGGCATGCACGTGCGCTTTCCTTTCAGGCTATAGCAGCAATGTCATGCTTCCCGTCGCCTGGATCAAAGGATCTGTGGTTTTCCCTCGAGGCTTTCCCTTGAGGCTTTCCCACAGGGCTGTCCCACGTGCCACCGTGGTGTGAGTCGATCCTCGGCGTGAAAGATGAGCCAGTGCAGGGCAAAGAGGTTGCTCTGGAATGGACTGAGACATCTGGGGGACTCTTGGAATGGTGGTACGACCATGGAGTTCCTCTCGCCTTTCCTGTTGAGAGTGCCTCCTCTTGAGATGCGACGGGAACGCCGGGAATTCTTTCCCGTTGAAAGCAGGGAAAGGATCCCTCATCTCGAGCTACCAGGGTGAAACGGGGCTCCTTTGGATGTGGGCGGGACCATCGTGCTTCCTCTCGAGTGGAGACGTGTATGGCGGTGAACTTCTTGAGTTGCAGCAAGGGTGTGAAAGACCCTTTCGAAGTTCCAGAGGTTAGGTGTCATTAGTCTCCATACGCCTCATCGGAAATAGGATTCTTCTCGCCTGGAAGTGAGAACTTCCTGGATTTTCTCGAGTTGGGACAGGTGTTCTCGAGTTACGACGGGGACCTCAGGGACCCGCCCTGGTGGCCTCAGGAGAGGCCAGTCCCCATGCGAGTTGCTAGGGGGCCTCTCGGGATTCCTCTCCCGTCGATACCGGGGCCAAAAACCTTGTGTGGAGTCAGGGCCGGAACCGAGGATTCCTCTCAGGGGCTGACATGGATCTTTGGGTACTTCGGGAGTCTCCCCAGGGTAGTCAGGCCTCGTCTCGAGTGGGGGCATGCACGTGCGCTTTCCTTTCAGGCTATAGCAGCAATGTCATGCTTCCCGTCGCCTGGATCAAAGGATCTGTGGTTTTCCCTCGAGGCTTTCCCTTGAGGCTTTCCCACAGGGCTGTCCCACGTGCCACCGTGGTGTGAGTCGATCCTCGGCGTGAAAGATGAGCCAGTGCAGGGCAAAGAGGTTGCTCTGGAATGGACTGAGACATCTGGGGGACTCTTGGAATGGTGGTACGACCATGGAGTTCCTCTCGCCTTTCCTGTTGAGAGTGCCTCCTCTTGAGATGCGACGGGAACGCCGGGAATTCTTTCCCGTTGAAAGCAGGGAAAGGATCCCTCATCTCGAGCTACCAGGGTGAAACGGGGCTCCTTTGGATGTGGGCGGGACCATCGTGCTTCCTCTCGAGTGGAGACGTGTATGGCGGTGAACTTCTTGAGTTGCAGCAAGGGTGTGAAAGACCCTTTCGAAGTTCCAGAAGTTAGGTGTCATTAGGCTCCAGACGCCTCATCGGAAATAGGCCTCATCTCGCCTGGAAGGGAGAACTTCCTGGATTTTCTCGAGTTGCGGCAGGTGTTCTCGAGTTACGACGGGGACCTCAAGGACCAGCCCTGGTGGCCTCAGGAGAGGCCAATCCCCATGCGAGTTGCTAGGGGGACTCTGGGATTCCTCTCCCGTCGATACCGGGTCCAAAAACCTTGTGTGGAGTCAGGGCCGGAACCGAGGATTCCTCTCAGGGGCTGACATGGATCTTTGGGTACTTCTGGAGTCTCCCCAGGGGAGTCAGCCCTCGTCTCGAGTGGGGACAGGTACGTGCGCTTTCCTTCCAGGCTGTAGCAGCAATGTCACGCTTCCCGTGGCGTGGATCAAAGGATCTGTGCTTTTCCCACGAGGCTTTCCCTCGAGGCTTTCCCAAAGGTCTGTCCCACGTGCCACCGTGGTGTGAGTTGATACTCGGCGTGAAAGATGAGCCAGTGCAGGGCAAAGAGGTTCCTCTGGAATGGACTGAGACATCTGGGGGACTCTTGGAATGGTGGTACGACCATGGAGTTCCTCTCGCCTTTCCTGTTGAGAGTGCCTCCTCTTGAGATGCGATGGGAACGCCGGGAATTCTTTCCCGTTGAAAGCAGGGAAAGGATCCCTCATCTCGAGCTACGAGGGGGAAACGGGGCTCCTCTGGATGTGGGCGGGACCATCGTGCTTCCTCGCGAGTGGAGACGGGTATGGCGGTGAACTTCTTGAGTAGCAGCAAGGGTGTGAAAGACCCTTTCGAAGTTCCAGAGGTTAGGTGTCGTTAGTCTCCAGACGCCTCATCGGAAATAGGCCTCATCTCGCCTGGAAGGGAGAACTTCCTGGATTTTCTCGAGTTGTGGCAGGTGTTCTCGAGTTACGACGGGGACCTCAGGGACCCGCCCTGGTGGCCTCAGTAACGGCCAGTCCCCATGGGAGTTGCTAGGGGGCCTCTCGGGATTACTCTCCCGTCGATACCGGGGCCAAAAACCTTGTGTGGAGTCAGGGCCGGAATCGAGGATTCCTCTCAGGGGCTGACATGGATCTTTGGGTACTTGTGGAGTCTCCCCAGGGGAGTCAGGCCTCGTCTCGAGTGGGGGCATGCACGTGCGCTTTCCTTCCAGGCTGTAGCAGGAATGTCACGCTTCCCGTCGCGTGGATCAAAGGATCTGTGGTTTTCCCTCGAGGCTTTCCCTCGAGGCTTTCCCACAGGGCTGTCCCATGTGCCACCGTGGTGTGAGTCGATCCTCGGCGTGAAAGATGAGCCAGTGCAGGGCAAAGAGGTTCCTCTGGAATGGACTGAGACATCTGGGGGACTCTTGGAATGGTGGTACGACCATGGAGTTCCTCTCGCCTTTCCTGTTGAGAGTGCCTCCTCTTGAGATGCGACGGGAACGCCGGGAATTCTTTCCCGTTGAAAGCAGGGAAAGGATCCCTCATCTCGGGCTACGAGGGGGAAACGGGGCTCCTCTGGATGTGGGCGGGACCATCGTGCTTCCTCTCGAGTGGAGACGGGTATGGCAGAGAACTTCTTGAGTTGCAGCAAGGGAGTGAAAGACCCTTTCGAAGTTCCAGAGGTTAGGTGTCATTAGTCTCCAGGCGCCTCATCGGAAATAGGCCTCATCTCGCCTGGAAGGGAGAACTTCCTGGATTTTCTCGAGTTGCGGCAGGTGTTCTCGAGTTATGACGGGGACCTCAAGGACCAGCCCTGGTGGCCTCAGGAGAGGCCAATCCCCATGTGAGTTGCTAGGGGGACTCTGGGATTCCTATCCCGTCGATACCGGGTCCAAAAACCTTGTGTGGAGTCAGGGCCGGAACCGAGGATTCCTCTCAGGGGCTGACATGGATCTTTGGGTACTTCTGGAGTCTCCCCAGGGGAGTCAGGCCTCGTCTCGAGTGGGGACAGGTACGTGCGCTTTCCTTCCAGGCAGTAGCAGCAATGTCACGATTCCCGTGGCGTGGATCAAAGGATCTGTGGTTTTCCAACGAGTTTTTCCCTCGAGGCTTTCCCACAGTTCTGTCCCACGTGCCACCGTGGTGTGAGTCGATCCTCGGAGTGAAAGATGAGCCAGTGCAGGGCAAAGAGGTTCCTCTGGAATGGACTGAGACATCTGAGGACTCTTGGAATGGTGGTACGACCATGGAGTTCCTCTCGCCTTTCCTGTTGAGAGTGCCTCCTCTTGAGATGCGACGGGATCGCTGGGAATACTTTCCCTTTGAAAGCAGGGAAAGGATCCCTCATCTCGAGCTACGAGGGGGAAACGGGGCTCCTCTGGATGTGGGCGGGACTATCGTGCTTCCTCTCGAGTGGAGACGGGTATGGCGGTGAACTTCTTGAGTTGCAGCAAGGGTGTGAAAGACCCTTTCGAAGTTCCAGAGGTTACGTGTCAGTCTCCAGACGCCTCATCGGAAATAGACCTCATCTCGCCAGGAAGGGAGAACTTCCTGGATTTTCTCGAGTTGCGGCAGGTGTTCCCGAGTTACGACGGGGACCTCAGGGACCCGCCCTGGTGGCCTCAGGAGAGGCCAGTCCCCATGCGAATTGCTAGGGGGCCTCTCGGGATTCCTCTCCCGTCGATACCGGCGCCAAAAACCTTGTGTGGAGTCAGGGCCGGAACCGAGGATTCCTCTCAGGGGCTGACATGGATCTTTGGGTACTTCTGGAGTCTCCCCAGGGGAGTTAGGCCTCGTCTCGAGTGGGGGCATGCACGTGCGCTTTCCTTCCAGGCTGTAGCAGCAATGTCACGCTTCCCGTGGCCTGGATCAAAGGATCTGTGGTTTTCCCTCGAGGCTTTCCCTCGAGGTTTTCCCACAGGGCTGTCCCACGTGCCACCGTGGTGTGAGTCGATCCTCGGCGTGAAAGATGAGCCAGTGCAGGGCAAAGAGGTTCCTCTGTAATGGACTGAGACATCTGGGGGACTCTTGGAATGGTGGTACGACCACGGAGTTCCTCTCGCCTTTCCTGTTGAGAGTGCCTCCTCTTGAGATGCGACGGGAACGCCGGGAATTCTTTCCCGTTGAAAGCAGGGAACGGATCCCTCATCTCGAGCTACGAGGGGGAAACGGGGCTCCTCTGGATGTGGGCGGGACCATCGTGCTTCCTCTCGAGTGGAGACGGGTATGGCGGTGAACTTCTTGAGTTGCAGCAAGGGTGTGAAAGACCCTTTCGAAGTTCCAGAGGTTAGGTGTCATTAGTCTCCAGACGCCTCATCGGAAATAGGCCTCATCTCGCCTGGAAGGGAGAACTTCTTGGATTTTCTCGAGTTGCGGCAGGTGTTCTCGAGTTACGACGGGGACCTCAGGGACCCGCCCTGGTGGCCTCAGGAGAGGCCAGTCCCCATGCGAGTTGCTAGGGGGCCTCTCGGGATTCCTCTCCCATCGATACCGGGGCCAAAAACCTTGTGTGGAGTCAGGGCCGGAACCGAGGATTCCTCTCAGGGGCTGTCATGGATCTTTGGGTACTTCTGGAGTCTCCCCAGGGGAGTCA
Source organism: Capricornis sumatraensis (assembly GCF_032405125.1). Classification (NCBI taxonomy): domain Eukaryota; kingdom Metazoa; phylum Chordata; class Mammalia; order Artiodactyla; family Bovidae; genus Capricornis; species Capricornis sumatraensis. Next base: position 8,897,698 of record NW_027184612.1, read on the forward strand.
GGCCTCGTCTCGAGTGGGGGCATGCACGTGCGCTTTCCTTCCAGGCTGTAGCAGCAATGTCACGCTTCCCGTCTCGTGGATCAAAGGATCTGTGGTTTTTCCTCGAGGCTTTCCCTCGAGGATTTCCCACAGGGCTGTCCCACGTGCCACCGTGGTGTGAGTCGATCCTCGGCGTGAAAGATGAGCCAGTGCAAGGCAAAGAGCTTCCTCTGGAATGGACTGAGACATCTGGGGGACTCTTGGAATGGTGGTATGACCATGGAGTTCCTCTCGCCTTTCCTGTTGAGAGTGCCTCCTCTTGAGATGCGACGGGAACGCCGGGAATTCTTTCCCGTTGAAAGCAGGGAAAGGATCCCTCATCTCGAGCTACGAGGGGGAAACGGGGCTCCTCTGGATGTGGGCGGGACCATCGTGCTTCCTCTCGAGTGGAGTCGGGTATGGCGGTGAACTTCTTGAGTTGCAGCAAGGGTGTGAAAGACCCTTTCCAAGTTCCAGAGGTTAGGTGTCATTAGTCTCCAGACGCCTCATCGGAAATAGGCCTCATCTCGCCTGGAAGGGAGAACTTCCTGGATTTTCTCGAGTTGCGGCAGGTGTTCTCGAGTTACGACGGGGACCTCAGGGACCCGCCCTGGTGGCCTCAGGAGAGGCCAGTCCCCATGCGAGTTGCTAGGGGGCCTCTCGGGATTCCCCTCCCGTCGATACCGGGGCCAAAAACCTTGTGTGGAGTCAGGGCCGGAACCGAGGATTCCTCTCAGGGGCTGACATGGATCTTTGGGTACTTCTGGAGTCTCCCGAGGGGAGTCAGGCCTCGTCTCGAGTGGGGGCATGCACGTGCGCTTTCCTTCCAGGCTGTAGCAGCAATGTCACGCTTCCCGTGGCCTGGATCAAAGGATCTGTGGTTTTCCCTCGAGGCTTTCCCTCGAGGCTCTCCCACAGGGCTGTCCCACGTGCCACCGTGGTGTGAGTCGATCCTCGCCGTGAAAGATGAGCCAGTGCAGGGCAAAGAGGTTCCTCTGGAATGGACTGAGACATCTGGGGGACTCTTGGAATGGTGGTACGACCATGGAGTTCTTCTCGCCTTTCCTGTTGAGAGTGCCTCCTCTTGAGATGCGACGGGAACGCCGGGAATTCTTTCCCGTTGAAAGCAGGAAAAGGATCCCTCATCTCGAGCTACGAGGGGGAAACGGGGCTCCTCTGGATGTGGGCGGGACCATCGTGCTTCCTCTCTAGTGGAGAAGGGTATGGTGGTGAACTTCTTGAGTTGCAGCAAGGGTGTGAAAGACCCTTTCGAAGTTCCAGAGGTTAGGTGTCATTAGTCTCCAGACGCCTCATAGGAAATAGGCCTCATCTCGCCTGGAAGGGAGAACTTCCTGGATTTTCTCGAGTTGCGGCAGGTGTTCTCGAGTTATGACGGGGACCTCAGGAACCCGCCCTGGTGGCCTCAGGAGAGGCCAGTCCCTATGCGAGTCGCTAGGGGGCCTCTCGGGATTCCTCTCCCGTCGATACCGGGGCCAAAAACCTTGTATGGAGTCAGGGCCGGAACCGAGGATTCCTCTCAGGGGCTGACATGGATCTTTGGGTACTTCTGGAGTCTCCCCAGGGGAGTCAGGCCTCGTCTCGAGTGGGGGCATGCACGTGCACTTTCCTTCCAGGCTGTAGCAGCAATGTCACGCTTCCCGTCGCGTGGATCAAAGGATCTGTGGTTTTCCCTCGAGGCTTTCCCACAGGGCTGTCCCACGTGCCACCGTGGTGTGAGTCGATCCTCGGCGTGAAAGATGAGCCAGTGCAGGACAAAGAGGTTCCTGTGGAATGGACTGAGATATCTGGGGGACTCTTGGAATGGTGGTACGACCATGGAGTTCCTCTCGCCTTTCCTATTGAGAGTGCCTCCTCTTGAGATGCGACGGGAACGCCGGGAACTCTTTCCCTTTGAAACCAGGGAAAGGATCCCTCATCTCGAGCTACGAGGGGAAAACGGGGCTCCTCTGCATGTGGGCGGGACCATCGTGCTTCATCTCGAGTGGAGACGGGTATGGCGGTGAACTTCTTGAGTTGCAGCAAGGGTGTGAAAGACCCTTTCGAAGTTCCAGAGGTTAGGTGTCATTAGTCTCCAGACGCCTCATCAGAAATAGGCCTCATCTCGCCTGGAAGGGAGAACTTCCTGGATTTTCTCGAGTTGCGGCAGGTGTTCTCGAGTTACGACGGCGACCTCAGGGACCCGCCCTGGTGGCCTCAGGAGAGGCCAGTCCCTATGCGAGTTGCTAGGGGGCCTCTCGGGATTCCTCTCCCGTCGATACCGGGGCCAACAACCTTGTGTGGAGTCAGGGCCGTAACCGAGGATTCCTCTCATGGGCTGACATGGATCTTTGGGTACGTCTGGAGACTCCCCAGTGGAGTCAGGCCTCGTCTCGAGTGGGGGCATGCACGTGCGCTTTCCTTCCAGGCTGTAGCAGCAATGTCACGCTTCCCGTCGCGTGGATCAAAGGATCTGTGGTTTTCCCTCGAGGCTTTCCCTCGAGGCTTTCCCACAGGGCTGTCCCACGTGCCACCGTGGTGTGAGTCGATCCTCGGCGTGAAAGATGAGCCAGTGCATGGCAAAGAGGTTCCTCTGGAATGGACTGAGACATCTGGGGGACTCTTGGAATGGTGGTACGACCATGGAGTTCCTCTCGCCTTTCCTGTTGAGAGTGCCTCCTCTTGAGATGCGACGGGAACGCCGGGAATTCTTTCCCGTTGAAAGCAGGCAAAGGATCCCTCATCTCGATCTACGAGGGGGAAACGGGGCTCCTCTGGATGTGGGCGGGACCATCGTGCTTCCTCTCGAGTGGAGACGGGTATGGCGGTGAACTTCTTGAGTTGCAGCAAGGGTGTGAAAGACTCTTTCGAAGTTCCAGAGGTTAGGTGTCATTAGTCTCCAGACGCCTCATCGGAAATAGGCCTCATCTCGCCTGGAAGGGAGAACTTCCTGGATTTTCTCGAGTTGGGGCAGGTGTTCTCGAGTTACGACGGGGACCTTAGGGACCCGCCCTGGTGGCCTCAGGAGAGGCCAGTCCCCATGCGAGTTGCTAGGGGGCCTCTCGGGATTCCTCTCCCGTCGATACCGGGGCCAAAAACCTTGTGTGGAGTCAGGGCCGGAACCGAGGATTCCTCTCAGGGGCTGACATGGATCTTTGGGTACTTCTGGAGTCTCCCCAGGGGAGTCAGGCCTCGTCTCGAGTGGGGGCATGCACGTGCGCTTTCCTTCCAGGCTGTAGCAGCAATGTCACGCTTCCCTTCGCGTGGATCAAAGGATCTGTGGTTTTCCCTCGAGGCTTTCCCTCGAGGCTTTCCCTCAGGGCTGTCCCACGTGCCACCGTGGTGTGAGTCGATCCTCGGCATGAAAGATGAGCCAGTGCAGGGCAAAGAGGTTCCTCTGGAATGGACTGAGACATCTGGGGGACTTTGGAATGGTGGTACGACCATGGAGTTCCTCTCGCCTTTCCTGTTGAGAGTGCCTCCTCTTGAGATGCGACGGGAATGACGGGAATACTTTCCCGTTGAAAGCAGGGAAAGGATCCCTCATCTCGAGCTACGAGGGGGAAACGGGGCTCCTCTGTATGTGGGCGGGACCATCGTGCTTCCTCTCGAGTGGAGACGTGTATGGCGGTGAACTTCTTGAGTTGCAGCAAGGGTGTGAAAGACCCTTTCGAAGTTCCAGAGGTTAGGTGTCATTAGTCTCCAGACGCCTCATCGGAAATAGGCCTCATCTCGCCTGGAAGGGAGAACTTCCTGGATTTTCTCGAGTTGCGGCAGGTGTTCTCGAGTTACGACGGGGACCTCAGGGACCCGCCCTGGTGGCCTCAGGAAAGGCCAGTCCCCATGCGAGTTGCTAGGGGGCCTCTCGGGATTCCTCTCCCGTCGATACCGGGGCCAAAAACCTTGTGTGGAGTCAGGGCCGGAACCGAGGATTCCTCTCAGGGGCTGACATGGATCTTTGGGTACTTCTGGAGTCTCCCCAGGGGAGTCAGGCCTCGTCTCGAGTGGGGGCATGCACGTGCGCTTTCCTTCCAGGCTGTAGCAGCAATGTCACACTTCCCGAAGCGTGGATCATAGGATCTGTGGTTTTCCCTCGAGGCTTTCCCTCGAGGCTTTCCCACAGGGCTGTCCCACGTCCCACCGTGGTGTGAGTCGATCCTCGGCGTGAAAGATGAGCCAGTGCAGGGCAAAGAGGTTCCTCTGGAATGGACTGAGACATCTGGGGGACTCTTGGAATGGTGGTACGACCATGGAGTTCCTCTCGCCTTTCCTGTTGAGAGTACCTCCTCTTGAGATGCGACGGGAACGCCGGGAATTCTTTCCCGTTGAAAGCAGGCAAAGGATCCCTCATCTCGAGCTACGAGGGGGAAACGGGGCTCCTCTGGATGTGGGCGGGACCATCGTGCTTCCTCTCGAGTGGAGACGGGTATGGAAGTGAACTTCTTGAGTTGCAGCAAGGGTGTGAAAGACCCTTTCGAAGTTCCAGAGGTTAGGGGTCATTAGTCTCCAGACGCCTCATCGGAAATAGGCCTCATCTCGCCTGGAAGGGAGAACTTCCTGGATTTTCTCGAGATGCGGCAGGTGTTCTCGAGTTACGACGGGGACCTCAGGGACCCGCCCTGGTGGCCTCAGGAGAGGCCAGTCCACATGCGAGTTGCTAGGGGGCCTCGCGGGATTCCTCTCCCGTCGATACCGGGGCCAAAAACCTTGTGTGGAGTCAGGGCCGGAAACGAGGATTCCTCTCAGGGGCTGACATGGATCTTTGGGTACTTCTGGAGTCTCCGCAGGGGAGTCAGGCCTCGTCTCGAGTGGGGGCATGCACGTGCGTTTTCTTTCCAGGCTGTAGCAGCAATGTCACGCTTCCCTTCGCGTGGATCAAAGGATCTGTGGTTTTCCCTCAAGGCTTTCCCACAGGGCTGTCCCACGTGCCACCGTGGTGTGAGTCGATCCTCGGCGTGAAAGATGAGCCAGTGCAGGGCAAAGAGGTTCCTCTGGAATGGACTGAGACATCTGGGGTCTCTTGGAATGGTGGTACGACCATGGAGTTCCTCTCGCCTTTCCTGTTGAGAGTGCCTCCTCTTGAGATGCGACGGGAACGCCGGGAATTTTTTCCCGTTGAAAGCAAGAAAAGGATCCCTCATCTCGAGCTACGAGGGGGAAACGGGGCTCCTCTGGATGTGGTCGGGACCATCGTGCTTCCTCTCGAGTGGAGACGGGTATGGCGGTGAACTTCTTGAGTTGCAGCAAGGGTGTGAAAGACCCTTTCGAAGTTCCAGAGGTTAGGTGTCATTAGTCTCCAGACGCCTCATCGGAAATAGGCCTCATCTCGCCTGGAAGGGAGAACTTCCTGGATTTTCTCGAGTTGCGGCAGGTGTTCTCGAGTTACGACGGGGACCTCTGGGACCCGCCCTGGTGGCCTCAGGAGAGGCCAGTCCCTATGCGAGTTGCTAGGGGGCCTCTCGGGATTCCTCTCCCGTCGATACCGGGGCCAAAAACCTTGTGTGGAGTCAGGGCCGGAACCGAGGATTCCTCTCAGGGGCTGACATGGATCTTTGGGTACTTCTGGAGTCTCCCCAGGGGAGTCAGGCCTCGTCTCGAGTGGGGGCATGCACGTGCGCTTTCCTTCCAGGCTGTAGCAGCAATGTCACGCTTCCCGTCGCGTGGATCATAGGATCTGTGGTTTTCCCTCGAGGCTTTCCCTCGAGGCTTTCCCACAGGGCTGTCCCACGTGCCACCGTGGTGTGAATCGATCCTCGGCGTGAAAGATGAGCCAGTGCAGGGCAAAGAGCTTCCTCTGGAATGGACTGAGACATCAGGGGGACTCTTGGAATGGTGGTACGACCATGGAGTTCCTCTCGCCTTTCCTGTTGAGAGTGCCTCCTCTTGAGATGCGACGGGAACGCCGGGAATTCTTTCCCGTTGAAAGCAGGCAAAGGATCCCTCATCTCGAGCTACGAGGGGGAAACGGGGCTCCTCTGGATGTGGGCGGGACCATCCTGCTTCCTCTCGAGTGGAGACGGGTATGGAAGTGAACTTCTTGAGTTGCAGCAAGGGTGTGAAAGACCCTTTCGAAGTTCCAGAGGTTAGGTGTCATTAGTCTCCAGACGCCTCATCGGAAATAGGCCTCATCTCGCCTGGAAGGGAGAACTTCCTGGATTTTCTCGAGATGCGGCAGGTGTTCTCGAGTTACGACGGGGACCTCAGGGACCCGCCCTGGTGGCCTCAGGAGAGGCCAGTCCACATGCGAGTTGCTAGGGGGCCTCGCGGGATTCCTCTCCCGTCGATACCGGGGCCAAAAACCTTGTGTGGAGTCAGGGCCGGAAACGAGGATTCCTCTCAGGGGCTGACATGGATCTTTGGGTACTTCTGGAGTCTCCGCAGGGGAGTCAGGCCTCGTCTCGAGTGGGGGCATGCACGTGCGTTTTCTTTCCAGGCTGTAGCAGCAATGTCACGCTTCCCTTCGGGTGGATCAAAGGATCTGTGGTTTTCGCTCGAGGCTTTCCCACAGGGCTGTCCCACGTGCCACCGTGGTGTGAGTCGATCTTCGGCGTGAAAGATGAGCCAGTGCAGGGCAAAGAGGTTCCTCTGGAATGGACTGAGACATCTGGGGGACTCTTGGAATGGTGGTACGACCATGGAGTTCCTCTCGCCTTTCCTGTTGAGAGTGCCTCCTCTTGAGATGCGACGGGAACTCCGGGAATTCTTTCCCGTTGAAAGCAGGCAAAGGATCCCTCATCTCGATCTACGAGGGGGAAACGGGGCTCCTCTGGATGTGGGCGGGACCATCGTGCTTCCTCTCGAGTGGAGACGGGTATGGCGGTGAACTTCTTGAGTTGCAGCAAGGGTGTGAAAGACCCTTTCGAAGTTCCAGAGGTTAGGTGTCATTAGTCTCCAGACGCCTCATCGGAAATAGGCCTCATCTCGCCTGGAAGGGAGAACTTCCTGGATTTTCTCGAGTTGCGGCAGGTGTTCTCGAGTTACGACGGGGACCACAGGGACCCGCCCTGGTGGCCTCAGGAGTGGCCAGTCACCATGCGAGTTGCTAGGGGGCCTCTCGGGATTCCTCTCCCGTCGATACCGGGGCCAAAAACCTTGTGTGGAGTCAGGGCCGGAACCGAGGATTCCTCTCAGGGGCTGACATGGATCTTTGGGTACTTCTGGAGTCTCCCCAGGGGAGTCAGGCCTCGTCTCGAGTGGGGGCATGCACGTGCGCTTTCCTTCCAGGCTGTAGCAGCAATGTCACGCTTCCCGTCGCGTGGATCATAGGATCTGTGGTTTTCCCTCGAGGCTTTCCCTCGAGGCTTTCCCACAGGGCTGTCCCACGTGCCACCGTGGTGTGAGTCGATCCTCGGCGTGAAAGATGAGCCAGTGCAGGGCAAAGAGTTTCCTCTGGAATGGACTGAGACATCTGGGGGACTCTTGGAATGGTGGTACGACCATGGAGTTCCTCTCGCCTTTCCTGTTGAGAGTGCCTCCTCTTGAGATGCGACGGGAACACCGGGAATTTTTTCCCGTTGAAAGCAGGAAAAGGATCCCTCATCTCGAGCTACGAGGGGGAAACGGGGCTCCTCTGGATGTGGTCGGGACCATCGTGCTTCCTCTCGAGTGGAGACGGGTATGGCGGTGAACTTCTTGAGTTGCAGCAAGGGTGTGAAAGACCCTTTCGAAGTTCCAGAGGTTAGGTGTCATTAGTCTCCAGACGCCTCATCAGAAATAGGCCTCATCTCGCCTGGAAGGGAGAACTTCCTGGATTTTCTCGAGTTGCGGCAGGTGTTCTCGAGTTACGACGGGGACCTCTGGGACCCGCCCTGGTGGCCTCAGGAGAGGCCAGTCCCTATGCGAGTTGCTAGGGGGCCTCTCGGGATTCCTCTCCCGTCGATACCGGGGCCAAAAACCTTGTGTGGAGTCAGGGCCGGAACCGAGGATTCCTCTCAGGGGCTGACATGGATCTTTGGGTACTTCTGGAGTCTCCCCAGGGGAGTCAGGCCTCGTCTCGAGTGGGGGCATGCACGTGCGCTTTCCTTCCAGGCTGTAGCAGCAATGTCACGCTTCCCGTCGCGTGGATCATAGGATCTGTGGTTTTCCCTCGAGGCTTTCCCTCGAGGCTTTCCCACAGGGCTGTCCCACGTGCCACCGTGGTGTGAATCGATCCTCGGCGTGAAAGATGAGCCAGTGCAGGGCAAAGAGCTTCCTCTGGAATGGACTGAGACATCTGGGGGACTCTTGGAATGGTGGTACGACCATGGAGTTCCTCTCGCCTTTCCTGTTGAGAGTGCCTCCTCTTGAGATGCGACGGGAACGCCGGGAATCCTTTCCCGTTGAAAGCAGGCAAAGGATCCCTCATCTCGAGCTACGAGGGGGAAACGGGGCTCCTCTGGATGTGGGCGGGACCATCCTGCTTCCTCTCGAGTGGAGACGGGTATGGAAGTGAACTTCTTGAGTTGCAGCAAGGGTGTGAAAGACCCTTTCGAAGTTCCAGAGGTTAGGTGTCATTAGTCTCCAGACGCCTCATCGGAAATAGGCCTCATCTCGCCTGGAAGGGAGAACTTCCTGGATTTTCTCGAGATGCGGCAGGTGTTCTCGAGTTACGACGGGGACCTCAGGGACCCGCCCTGGTGGCCTCAGGAGAGGTCAGTCCACATGCGAGTTGCTAGGGGGCCTCGCGGGATTCCTCTCCCGTCGATACCGGGGCCAAAAACCTTGTGTGGAGTCAGGGCCGGAAACGAGGATTCCTCTCAGGGGCTGACATGGATCTTTGGGTACTTCTGGAGTCTCCGCAGGGGAGTCAGGCCTCGTCTTGAGTGGGGGCATGCACGTGCGTTTTCTTTCCAGGCTGTAGCAGCAATGTCACGCTTCCCTTCGCGTGGATCAAAGGATCTGTGGTTTTCGCTCGAGGCTTTCCCACAGGGCTGTCCCACGTGCCACCGTGGTGTGAGTCGATCTTCGGCGTGAAAGATGAGCCAGTGCAGGGCAAAGAGGTTCCTCTGGAATGGACTGAGACATCTGGGGGACTCTTGGAATGGTGGTACGACCATGGAGTTCCTCTCGCCTTTCCTGTTGAGAGTGCCTCCTCTTGAGATGCGACGGGAACTCCGGGAATTCTTTCCCGTTGAAAGCAGGCAAAGGATCCCTCATCTCGATCTACGAGGGGGAAACGGGGCTCCTCTGGATGTGGGCGGGACCATCGTGCTTCCTCTCGAGTGGAGACGGGTATGGCGGTGAACTTCTTGAGTTGCAGCAAGGGTGTGAAAGACCCTTTCGAAGTTCCAGAGGTTAGGTGTCATTAGTCTCCAGACGCCTCATCGGAAATAGGCCTCATCTCGCCTGGAAGGGAGAACTTCCTGGATTTTCTCGAGTTGCGGCAGGTGTTCTCGAGTTACGACGGGGACCACAGGGACCCGCCCTGGTGGCCTCAGGAGTGGCCAGTCACCATGCGAGTTGCTAGGGGGCCTCTCGGGATTCCTCTCCCGTCGATACCGGGGCCAAAAACCTTGTGTGGAGTCAGGGCCGGAACCGAGGATTCCTCTCAGGGGCTGACATGGATCTTTGGGTACTTCTGGAGTCTCCCCAGGGGAGTCAGGCCTCGTCTCGAGTGGGGGCATGCACGTGCGCTTTCCTTCCAGGCTGTAGCAGCAATGTCACGCTTCCCGTCGCGTGGATCATAGGATCTGTGGTTTTCCCTCGAGGCTTTCCCTCGAGGCTTTCCCACAGGGCTGTCCCACGTGCCACCGTGGTGTGAGTCGATCCTCGGCGTGAAAGATGAGCCAGTGCAGGGCAAAGAGTTTCCTCTGGAATGGACTGAGACATCTGGGGGACTCTTGGAATGGTGGTACGACCATGGAGTTCCTCTCGCCTTTCCTGTTGAGAGTGCCTCCTCTTGAGATGCGACGGGAACACCGGGAATTTTTTCCCGTTGAAAGCAGGAAAAGGATCCCTCATCTCGAGCTACGAGGGGGAAACGGGGCTCCTCTGGATGTGGTCGGGACCATCGTGCTTCCTCTCGAGTGGAGACGGGTATGGCGGTGAACTTCTTGAGTTGCAGCAAGGGTGTGAAAGACCCTTTCGAAGTTCCAGAGGTTAGGTGTCATTAGTCTCCAGACGCCTCATCAGAAATAGGCCTCATCTCGCCTGGAAGGGAGAACTTCCTGGATTTTCTCGAGTTGCGGCAGGTGTTCTCGAGTTACGACGGGGACCTCTGGGACCCGCCCTGGTGGCCTCAGGAGAGGCCAGTCCCTATGCGAGTTGCTAGGGGGCCTCTCGGGATTCCTCTCCCGTCGATACCGGGGCCAAAAACCTTGTGTGGAGTCAGGGCCGGAACCGAGGATTCCTCTCAGGGGCTGACATGGATCTTTGGGTACTTCTGGAGTCTCCCCAGGGGAGTCAGGCCTCGTCTCGAGTGGGGGCATGCACGTGCACTTTCCTTCCAGGCTCTAGCAGCAATGTCACGCTTCCCGTCGCGTGGATCATAGGATCTGTGGTTTTCCCTCGAGGCTTTCCCTCGAGGCTTTCCCACAGGGCTGTCCCACGTGCCACCGTGGTGTGAGTCGATCCTCGGCGTGAAAGATGAGCCAGTGCAGGGCAAAGAGCTTCCTCTGGAATGGACTGAGACATCTGGGGGACTCTTGGAATGGTGGTACGACCATGGAGTTCCTCTCGCCTTTCCTGTTGAGAGTGCCTCCTCTTGAGATGCGACGGGAACGCCGGGAATTCTTTCCCGTTGAAAGCAGGCAAAGGATCCCTCATCTCGAGCTACGAGGGGGAAACGGGGCTCCTCTGGATGTGGGCGGGACCATCCTGCTTCCTCTCGAGTGGAGACGGGTATGGAAGTGAACTTCTTGAGTTGCAGCAAGGGTGTGAAAGACCCTTTCGAAGTTCCAGAGGTTAGGTGTCATTAGTCTCCAGACGCCTCATCGGAAATAGGCCTCATCTCGCCTGGAAGGGAGAACTTCCTGGATTTTCTCGAGATGCGGCAGGTGTTCTCGAGTTACGACGGGGACCTCAGGGACCCGCCCTGGTGGCCTCAGGAGAGGCCAGTCCACATGCGAGTTGCTAGGGGGCCTCGCGGGATTCCTCTCCCGTCGATACCGGGGCCAAAAACCTTGTGTGGAGTCAGGGCCGGAAACGAGGATTCCTCTCAGGGGCTGACATGGATCTTTGGGTACTTCTGGAGTCTCCGCAGGGGAGTCAGGCCTCGTCTCGAGTGGGGGCATGCTCGTGCGTTTTCTTTCCAGTCTGTAGCAGCAATGTCACGCTTCCCGTCGCGTGGATCAAAGGATCTGTGGTTTTCCCTCGAGGCTTTCCCACAGGGCTGTCCCACGTTCCACCATGGTGTGAGTCGATCCTCGGCGTGAAAGATGAGCCAGTGCAGGGCACAGAGGTTCCTCTGGAATGGACTGAGACATCTGGGGGACTCTTGGAATGGTGGTACGACCATGGAGTTCCTCTCGCCTTTCCTGTTGAGAGTGCCTCCTCTTGAGATGCGACGGGAACGCCGGGAATTCTTTCCCGTTGAAAGCAGGGAAAGGATCCCTCATCTCGAGCTACGAGGGGGAAACGGGGCTCCTCTGGATGTGGGCGGGACCATCGTGCTTCCTCTCTAGTGGAGACGGGTATTGCCGGGGTCCAGCCCCGGTGGATCCAGGGAATTCGAAGGGTGGACGGCGTTGGCGTGGAAAGACTTGTTTTTTTATTAATATAAGATTAGATTAAGAAACTGTAGTGCAGTAGGAAGATTAAGTGGAGAAAGAGGGCTGAATAGCTTGGTTTACGCGGAAGACCAATAAAATTCCAGACAAGGAATTTGCACCATCTACGTTGGGCCACCGGTGCCCGCTTGAATATCTAAGGGTGCCTCGCCTTAAGCTCCCTTTCTCGCGGATCTTAATAACCAGGGCAAATAAGTAGACCTGGCGAGCCTCCGCGCCCCAGATGGAAATTCAGCCTGAAATTAAAGTAAAGAGCAGAGGGAAGAAAAGGGAGAGAAAAAGAGAGAGAGAGAGAGACACGGGGGGAGCCATATTCCCAAGACACCAGGCCGAGACTAGTCCGAGAAACTGGTCTGAGAATCTGGTCCCGTCCTTTATTGTTCAGAAGGCCTTTTATACTTTTGATAAAACATGGAGATCAATGGGTAACACAAAGTTATGCAGCGTTAGCAGTCCAGACTCTTATCAAAACCAGGCTTTTCTCTCTGCATACCTAATTGTATACACAAGTCTTAGGTAATTTACATCATCTTCCAACCAAAAGGGCCAATTAACATTTTACAGCCTTTTTTCTGATAAGGGTTTGTCAACCACAAGACTTATTTGTGTTGATCTTCCCAAGGTCTGGTGCCACTCTCGGAAAGCACTAAAGAAAGTTACATTCTTAGACAGCAAGGATACAGCAACTTATAACAAGTAGAGGGAGTGCAGTGATTTATAGCAAAAGAGAAGCAATTAACTCAAAAGTCTAGTGTTGCTAACATCAAAACTACTATGTATCTTTTTCTACATCCTGCTTACATTAACATCCTTCCAGGTGCCTAAAAGATAAAGAATAAGGAGGTCTCGCAGCAATCCTTGAGTCAACAGTGAAAACCCTCTACCAATATAATTTTTAACTCTTTAGAAAAGGCTCTGTATCTTTAAGATGCTTTTAAGCTTTGTGCCTCCCGCGGTTGGGGGGCTGTAAGCAATTCACAAGCTGTAAGCTTTGTGCCTCTCGCGGTTGGGGGGCTGTAAGCAATTCACAAGCTGTAAGAGGTCTGGGGAACCTGTTAGGCAGACTAGAGAGCTATCAGAGGGGTTTAACTGAAACATCCCTTTCAAATGCAGAAGACTAAAACCCTGAATTGACTTTTTTCCAGAGAATATCAGAAAAGTGGAAAAGCAGAGCACAAAAGCCGGCAGATTTTTGCTGGGGTACATGCTTAGGAATATCCAGAGGGGTCCCTGAAGTCTGAGCACGCCTTGCGTATGTCAGCTTCCTTCCTCATGACCTTGTCACGGGCGGGATTCCTCACACTGGCTTCCGGCAACTCCCCCTTCTTTATTAGTTTTTTAAAAAAATTAGGTGCAGTTCAGTCGCGAGATTCCGAATGCTCTGCCGAAGAGTCCTGACAACACAAGGAAGCACGATTACAAGGAGCAGGATTATGGCACCCACAGCAGCATAGCTAGAGACAGTAGTCAGAAGAGTTTTTCCAGAAATGAAGTCAGAGAAGGTGTGGAAAAAGTCATTGGCTTCTCCTGCGGCGGTAAAATCTAATCGGGAGTGTTCCAAGGTCTGAATCTGATTATGAAGTTTCCCTAAATCTAAACTAATATCTGAGCTGTTCCAGACACCTAAAATATGATTTTTGACCCTCTCCCATTTAAAATCTGTCTCATTTACTTTCAGGGATGTAACACATATCCACCGGTAATCGGCATGACATGAAAGAGCCAATTTCATTTTCAGACTCTGTAATTCATTCCCAATATGCATTACTGCTTCTTCTAAGGCATCAATCCTTATTTCTAGCTTCCTATCTATAATTTCCTGGGTTGCCAGCGTTAGAGAAACATTTTTGGATACGGTGTCAACATATTGGGCAGTATACACTTGTTGAGACAATGATAATGCCGCCACAGTAACAGAAGTAATTGCGGTTATCAAAGCTGATATTCCCAAAACAAGTAAGCCCACAAACCGTCGTGTTCGCATTAAATCTTGTAGCTGTTGCAGTACAGCTAGGCCATGGTTATCATACCAATACGTGGCTACAGTTACAGGTACCATGAGATAGGGCGGACGTTTTAAAACCATGAAAGAGCAAACTTTATATTGAGGAGTTAAACAGGATGAAAGCATACATTGTTCACAAGACACTACATGGGGTCCACCTGTATAATTCAATTGTATGTTAAGTCTTTCAGAATCATTAGTGAAAAGAAAAACATAAGGAGAGGGTAGACAAGCTAAAATAGAGTAAATAGAGGTATTTTTTGGTCGGATTAAAATAATAGGGGCGGTAGCCGCAAGGGCTCTCCAAATTTCTGGCTGCCAAAAGGTTTTACCTCTAGTTATATAAGACAGCATAGGGGGAACAAATTGGTTATGATGCCGTCTGGTGGCAACTAACGGCCAAGAAATTGAATATTCTTTCCAATTATCCAATCTATTGATAAAGTCATCGTCAGACTCAGGGTCTTGACCTGGATTTGGGTTGCTCCAGTCCTGAATCGCACAATTTCTTCCTCCCGGCATATTGTAATCTACTCTCGAATTATAAATACAAGATTTCCAAATCGGATATCCTGAATGATCATCTATAGTTTTCCAAATAACATCTGAGGGAGCAACATCATCACAATTTGGATATTCTGATGGAGTTTTGAGAGACAAAGACTTATAGGGGCCAAGGACCCCAGGCATACGGGCTCGTAATATCCAAGCAGACCGATCCCCTATAGATGCAAATTTAGAGGTTGGGGAATCTGTCATAACTGCTTTTGTGGAGGCTCCAATGCATCCTGTCTTGGTAAAGAAGTCTCCTGTAAGGCCAGGAGGAAAATTAAAGCAGACAGGAAAATCATCTGCTAGTCCTTTAAAGGTATAATTGAAATTAATAGGGTATTGGTCTTTTGTATAGGAAGTATAAGATCCTCCCAAAAGGCGAGGCTGGTCTGTACTAACTCGTATGGGGTCACTGTTCCAAGTAACAACTTGGAAAGTTGGAGGATCCGGGAGAAACGCCCAATATTTGGTTGGAATGGGAGCAGCGCTTACCTGGCAAGAGAGCAAGGCAAGCATGGCAATAAACACCTTTTCAGGAGAGACTGACGATCCCTGTAGGGTAGCTATCCCCTGTGCCTGGCGACAGAGAGCTTTAATCTGTCCCCAGGTGGGCAAGGAGGCTTGTTGGGTTGACTGAGCTGGGCGTCCTAATGGATTCCTGCGAGGCAAAAAATCAGGGGGTGCAATATCCTGTATCTGAAGTCGTGACATCTGTCCAGTGGGTGGCTCCGATCCGCGCCTATCCGGGATCTCCAATGTCAGCTGTCCTGGGGTCAGCGGCGTTTCCCGTGCTGGCGGAGGGAGCGGGGGAAGAGGGAGTTTCTTCCTTTTTAGAGATCGCGGTGGCGGGGGATTCTGGTATCCGGGGAGCTGAGACATGGCGAATTAGTCTGTCTGGAACCCAAATCGGAGCGTCCGCGTCCTGTGGAAAAACACAAGCATACCCTCGCCCATTGGTTAATAAGGGGTCAGGACCTTTCCATTGTCCGGAAAGAAGGTCCCTCCATTTTACTAATGGTTTTGCATTCAATTGCTCTGGGCACCAATGGCGAAGCATTGCAGTGTTTCCGGATGAATCAGCATTTAAGTTATTTATTACGAAAAGAGCATGTTGCAAAATCTGATGGGGGGAACTATATTTAAATTCCCCTTCTTTTAGTTTTTGAATATGGATTTTCAGTGTTTGATGTGCTCTTTCCACAATGGCTTGTCCTTGTGGGTTATAAGGGATGCCGGTGTTATGTTTAATTTGAAATCTTGTACAGAATTGCTGAAAAGATTTAGAAGTGTAAGCAGGAGCATTATCAGTTTTTAAAGCTTTTGGCAAGCCCAGATAGGAAAAGCATGTAAAAAGATGTTGTATTACATCTTTAACTGCTTCCCCTGTACGAGCAGTGGCAATAATAACATGAGAGAAGGTATCTACAGTTACATGAACAAAAGACAGTTTTCCAAATGAAGAGACATGGGTTACATCCATTTGCCAGAGTGCATTAGGTTTGAGACCGCGAGGGTTAACTCCCAGAGGCAAAGCATTCACGGTAGTAGGACAATGTGAACAAGAACGAACAATCTCTCGGGCAGATTCTCGAGGAATTTGAAACTGGTATCGTAAGGCAGTGGCATTTTGGTGATGAAGTGAGTGAGAAGCTCGAGCTTCTTCAAAAACAGAAGCCACTGAAATCCTGGTTAACGAATCTGCCAATTCATTGAGAGCATTTAAAGGGCCAGGCAGGCCGGAATGAGCCCGAATGTGGCCGATAAAGAACGCCCGATTTCTTTTCCATATTTGCTGCTGCAGTTTAGTTAACAAATGGAAGATAGCAGTTTTGTTTTCAGGCAAAACTGCAGTCTCAATGTGTGGAAACAGCCTGACCACATACTGAGAGTCAGAATAAAGGTTAAATTCTTTCTCCGCAAACATAACAAAGGCCTCAATAACAGCTGTGATTTCAGCCCTTTGAGCTGAAGTTTCTTGTGTTTCCAAAAGTTTTTGATGATCTCTTGTGACTATAGAGGCTCTACCGTTAGCCGATCCATCAGTAAAGACTACCTGAGCATCTGAAATAGGGAACTGTTTACACCGGACAGGAAAAATAACTGGATGGTTAGACATAAAATTTAGTAAAACATGCGAGGGTAAATGATGCAAAATTTGACCACAGTAATTCCCTATGGCAATCTGCCAGTCTTCATCAAACATTAAAAGAGCATCAAGCTGCTCCTTATTATATGGAATTACAATCTCTGATGGCTCTTTACCAAACAATTCAATGCTCCGCTTCCTTCCTTTTAGCATTAATGTGGCAATTAAACCAGGATAAGAAGCCACGACTTTTTTAGCTTGGGTAGGAAGATGGATCCATTCTAAAGGGCCGCGTTGCCACAGAACTCCCGTAGGCGCCGTTGGAGTAGCTAGGCAAAGGAACTGCCACGTCATCGTCAAATCAATTCTTTTTACATAGCTATTTGATAAGGCTGCTTCTACTTTGCCTAGGGCTTCTTGAGCCTCAGCTGTTAATTGTCTTTTTGAGGTTGGATCAGGATCCCCGCGTAAAGTGTTAAAAAGAGGTTTTAATTCGGCAGTGGTTAATTTTAAATATGGTCTAATCCAATTAATATCACCTAAGAGTTTTTGATAATCATTTAAAGTAATAAGATGGTCTTTTCTCAATTGCAGCGGGGTATGAGTCACCGTTTCCGAATTTATGACTCTTCCTAAGTAAGTTATGGGCGGATTGATTTGAATTTTTTCTGGGGCAATTTTTAGGCCTCTGTCTGTCAATGCCTGGGTCAGGTCCTGGAGCACAGTCTGCAGGTGAACTCTATCAGGATGAGCTATTAAAATATCATCCATATAGTGAATCATATACACGTGTTCATATTTAGCCCTAGTATCTTCTAGAGCGGCATTAACAAATTTTTGGCATAAAGTAGGGCTATTTTTCATTCCCTGAGGCAGAACCTTCCACTGAAACCGTAAATAAGGCTGTTTAAGATTTTCTGATGGCAGACTAAAGGCAAATCGCTTTTTATCCTCAGGATTTAAGGGAATAGTGAAAAAACAATCTTGTAAATCAATAACAATTATATTATATCCCTCTGGAACGGCTACTGGGGAAGGGAGCCCAGGCTGTAAGGCCCCCATGTCCTCCATGGTGGCATTAATAGCTCTCAAATCCTGTAAAAGTCGCCATTTACCAGATTTTTTCTTAATGACAAAAATAGGAGTGTTCCAGGGGCTATTGGAGGGCTCAATATGTCCCAATTCTAATTGTTCAAAGATTAATGCTTTAGCTGCCAATAATTTTTCCTTATGCAGAGGCCACTGTTCTACCCACACCGGATCTTGAGATTTCCATGTGATGGGGTCGGCAGCAAAAACAATGGCCTCAATTATAAATTTGGATATCCCAATCCAGCACGTAGCTTGCGAGGAGTTGGGCAAATTGGCTCAATTATTCCTGTCTGTTGTTTACCCAATCCTTTTGATGGATCATAGCCCATCTGCAACATCTGAGAGGTCACTTTATCATCAGGGCTAAAAAGTAACACTCCCATTTGAGATAGCACGTCCCTCCCCCACAGGGTAAGGGGGAGCGAAGGAACGACATAAGGTTGGAAAGTTCCACGGGTATCCTCAAATTGCCAATCTAAAATTTTTGCACTTTTGGCTATTGTGGGGGCTCTTCCTATCCCCACCAAGTTATTTTCAGTAGTATGTGTGGGCCAGGAGCTGGGCCAGTCTTTTCCTGAAATGCAAGAAACATCTGCTCCTGTGTCTAATAACCCCACAATAGACTTGCCATTAATCAGGATAGTCTTCATAGGACGTTTCTGAGTAATTTCTGTTATCCAAAAAACCATATCACTAGACCCAAATCCTTTATCCTGCCTTTCATTTTGAGTAGCTGTGCGCCCAATTGCAGTGTGGTAAGGCAAAAGCAAAAGTTGGGCTATTCTTTGTCCCTGATGTATTTGGAAAGTTTTAGTTGGGGGTGAAATCATTATCTGGATTTCTCCTGTATAATCTGAGTCAATTACTCCAGGGATGATTGTGAGACCTTGCATAGCTAAGGAACTTCTGCCTAGTATAATTCCTACTAAACCTGTTGGTAATGGGCCTTTAACTCCTGTAGGTATTTTTACAGTGGGGCTATCTGGTGTTAATATTGCTGAGGTGGTGGAACTGAGGTCCAGTCCTGCGCTGCCTGGGGTTGCTCTGATGAGTTCTGCGATGGGACGAAGGGAATGAATGGGTTCAGTGAGGCTGCCCCAATTGTTGTCGGGGCCTGAGGCTGGCCCCTCAATCCGTTTCCCGACTGCTGGTCGGGGCCCAAAAAGGCTCCATTTCTATGGAATTGTGACCTACATTCTTTTGCCCAGTGATATCCTTTTTGACAACGAGGGCAGAGAGATCTAGGGAGATTAGTAGGCACAGCCGGGGAGGGAGAATTCGGCAGAGAAGAACCGGCTGCTTTTTGGGGACAAGCTCGCATAAGGTGCCCTTCCCGTCCGCAAGAGAAGCAGGCCTTGGATAAACCAATATTCTGGCCTGGACTACTGGAATGACTCTTTGACGGGTTATTTCTATTTGTAAAAAAGGACTGTACTGCCTGCTGGTAAGAATTTCCCTTTATGGCTGCAGCTATGGCAACGCCCTGCATCATCGCTGGTCCTACATCTGCACATTGCCTGATATAATCTATTATTTCCCCAGTTTTTTTAATAGGACGTAAAATGGCCTGGCAGGTAGAATTAGCATTTTCAAATGCCAGTTGTTTTATCAATATACTAGCTGCCTCAGTGTTGGAAATTACTCTGTTGACTGCCTCTGCAAGTCTTGATATAAAGTCTTCATATGGCTCTTCTGGTTTTTGTTTAACATTTGAGAAGGAAGAGGTAGATTCTTTCCCTTCAGGCAACAAACGCCAAGCCCCAAGGGCGCAGGCGGTTACTTGATCTAAAGTGGTTTTATCTAATCCCATTTGATCTCTAAGTGTTCCAAAATCATTAGTCCCTGCCAACATATTTTTTATAATATATCTTGGGCCATATTTTTGGTTAGCATCAGCCTGTTTTTGGGCTAGATCTTCATATTCAGTTCTCCAAAGTACATATTGACCTCCAGACAGACAAGCTTTAGCGACTGTCTTCCAGTCATGGGGTGTCATCCATCTGCCCGCTAAAGCTTCCACCAATGATACAGTGTACGGGGCTTTAGGCCCATACAAAGCACAAGCCTGTTTGAGTTCTTTAATCATTTTCATTGGAATGGGTTCCCAGTGGGGGGCTGTTCTCCCACCACTTCCACCAAATATTATGGGGAAACAAGCCTCAAGGTGGGGATCAAGTTCATCATCTGGGCTAGAGAAAACTCTTCTTCGGGGAGCTTCTAGTGGAGGCCCCTCACCCTTATAGGGAGGGGGGGGCAAGGGGTGTCCTATGTCACTTTCTTCGTACTTTGGGAATTTTTTATCCGTTCTGTGTTTAGGTCTTACGGATGTTTTATCTGGGGAATCTGGCCTTAAACTCTCAGGTGCATATAATCTGATGGGGGACATTTGTCTTGAGCCTCTGGAAGCAGAAGGCTTAATTAAGGAAATTTCTCTTGAATTTGTGGAAGCAGGTGGTCTGGTTGGGGAAGTTTTTATTAAGCTCTTTGGAGCAGATAATCTAATTGGAGAAGTTTCTCTTAAACTCCTTGGAGCATCTTTATTTAATAAAGACCAGTCCTCATCAGAATGATCTTGACTTACTTCCTCTTCCAAATCTTCCTCATCTGAAAGCTGCTCTTTTTTGTCATCTCTATCTATTACCTTTTCTTGGGCAGTCATTGCAGCTATCATTTGACTCAACTGCCGATAGTTAGGTGTAGCCTCCTTTTCATCACTCTCCTCTTCGATAGATACCTTTTTCTCTGCACTTTCCTCTTTAAGATGTACCTTTTCAGATTCAGGGGCAGGGTCTAGAGCGTCCCTAATTATATTCCATAAGGAAAAGGCGTCAGTAGGCACCTTTTGTGAGCCATGTTCAGCATGGTAAGTTTTTAGTTGTTTTCCTACTCTCTCCCAGGTGTCTAAGTTAACAGTGCCTTCTTCTGGAAACCAGGGACACTGTTCTTGTACAAAGGAAAAAAATGAATGAATATTGGATTTTTTAACTTTAATTCCTCGTTTAGTTAGTAACTGCAAGATTACTCCTGTAAAAAGCTGTCTTTCTTTTGATTCACTGTTACCCATGTCAGAAAATTAAGTCTTATAGAAAAGTCTACCTCAACAAAAAGGTTTTACCTTTGGCGAGGGGGGTTTTGTTTTCAACCCTAAGATAGCAGGTTTCTTTTCAACCTCTAGAGCACCAGGTTTCTCTTAAACCTTGAACACTTCCCACTCCTCCTCACCCTGTCTATCCTACAGGGGGGTCCGCGGCACCCTGAGTGGGGTCCTAGCCGTCCCGAACACTCAACACTGGGGGAGTACCCGAAAGTACTCCGGGGGGAGTGATTAAGTCACTCCGGGGGGGAGCAACAGAGAGTGCTCCGGGGGGAGCAACAGAGAGTGCTCCGGGGGGAGCTACAGAGAGTGCTCCGGGGGGAGCTTTTGCTCCGAGGAACCTACCTTCGAATAGCCTGTTCCGGGCGCCACTTGCCGGGGTCCAGCCCCGGTGGATCCAGGGAATTCGAAGGGTGGACGGCGTTGGCGTGGAAAGACTTGTTTATTTATTAATATAAGATTAGATTAAGAAACTGTAGTGCAGTAGGAAGATTAAGTGGAGAAAGAGGGCTGAATAGCTTGGTTTACGCGGAAGACCAATAAAATTCCAGACAAGGAATTTGCACCATCTACGTTGGGCCACCGGTGCCCGCTTGAATATCTAAGGGTGCCTCGCCTTAAGCTGCCTTTCTCGCGGATCTTAATAACCAGGGCAAATAAGTAGACCTGGCGAGCCTCCGCGCCCCAGATGGAAATTCAGCCTGAAATTAAAGTAAAGAGCAGAGGGAAGAAAAGGGAGAGAAAAAGAGAGAGAGAGAGAGACAGGGGGGGAGCCAGATTCCCAAGAAACCAGGCCGAGACTAGTCCGAGAAACTGGTCTGAGAATCTGGTCCCGTCCTTTATTGTTCAGAAGGCCTTTTATACTTTTGATAAAACATGGAGATCAATGGGTAACACAAAGTTATGCAGCGTTAGCAGTCCAGACTCTTATCAAAACCAGGCTTTTCTCTCTGCATACCTAATTGTATACACAAGTCTTAGGTAATTTACATCATCTTCCAACCAAAAGGGCCAATTAACATTTTACAGCCTTTTTTCTGATAAGGGTTTGTCAACCACAAGACTTATTTGTGTTGATCTTCCCAAGGTCTGGTGCCACTCTCGGAAAGCACTAAAGAAAGTTACATTCTTAGACAGCAAGGATACAGCAACTTATAACAAGTAGAGGGAGTGCAGTGATTTATAGCAAAAGAGAAGCAATTAACTCAAAAGTCTAGTGTTGCTAACATCAAAACTACTATGTATCTTTTTCTACATCCTGCTTACATTAACATCCTTCCAGGTGCCT
The DNA here is from genome assembly GCF_032405125.1 of Capricornis sumatraensis. Lineage (NCBI taxonomy): Eukaryota > Metazoa > Chordata > Mammalia > Artiodactyla > Bovidae > Capricornis > Capricornis sumatraensis. The sequence goes on from NW_027184612.1 coordinate 8,919,535, forward strand.
AAAAGATAAAGAATAAGGAGGTCTCGCAGCAATCCTTGAGTCAACAGTGAAAACCCTCTACCAATATAATTTTTAACTCTTTAGAAAAGGCTCTGTATCTTTAAGATGCTTTTAAGCTTTGTGCCTCCCGCGGTTGGGGGGCTGTAAGCAATTCACAAGCTGTAAGCTTTGTGCCTCTCGCGGTTGGGGGGCTGTAAGCAATTCACAAGCTGTAAGAGGTCTGGGGAACCTGTTAGGCAGACTAGAGAGCTATCAGAGGGGTTTAACTGAAACATCCCTTTCAAATGCAGAAGACTAAAACCCTGAATTGACTTTTTTCCAGAGAATATCAGAAAAGTGGAAAAGCAGAGCACAAAAGCCAGCAGATTTTTGCTGGGGAACATGCTTAGGAATATCCAGAGGGGTCCCTGAAGTCTGAGCACGCCTTGCGTATGTCAGCTTCCTTCCTCATGACCTTGTCACGGGCGGGATTCCTCACACTGGCTTCCGGCAGGGTATGGTGGTGACCTTCTTGAGTTGCAGCAAGGCTGTGAAAGACCCTTTCGAAGTTCCAGAGGTAAGGTGTCATTAGCCTCCAGACGCCTCATCGGAAATAGGCCTCATCTCGCCTGGAAGGGAGAACTTCCTGGATTTTCTCGAGTTGCGGCAGGTGTTCTCGAGTTACGACGGGGACCTCAGGGACCCGCCCTGGTGGCCTCAGGAGAGGCCAGTCCCCATGCGAGGTGCTAGGGGGCCTCTCGGGATTCCTCTCCCGTCGATACCGGGGCCAAAAACCTTGTGTGGAGTCAGGGCCGGAACCGAGGATTCCTCTCAGGGGCTGACATGGATCTTTGGGTACTTCTGGAGTCTCCCCAGGGGAGTCAGGCCTCGTCTCGAGTGGGGGCATGAACGTGCACTTTCCTTCCAGGCTGTAGCAGCAATGTCACGCTACCTGTCGCGTGGATCAAATGATCTGTGGTTTTCCCTCGAGGCTTTCCCACAGGGCTGTCCCACGTGCCACCGTGGTGTGAGTCGATCCTCGGCGTGAAAGATGAGCCAGTGCAGGGCAAAGAGGTTCCTCTGGAATGGACTGAGACATCTGGGGGACTCTTGGAATGGTGGTACGACCATGGAGTTCCTCTCGCCTTTCCTGTTGAGAGTGCCTCCTCTTGAGATGCGACGGGAACGCCGGGAATATTTTCCCGTTGAAAGCAGGGAAAGGATCCCTCATCTCGAGCTACGAGGGGGAAACGGGGCTCCTCTGGATGTGGGCGGGACCATCGTGCTATCTCTCGACTGGAGACGGGTATGGCGGTGAACTTCTTGAGTTGCAGCAAGGGTGTGAAAGACCCTTTCGAAGTTCCAGAGGTTAGGTGTCATTAGTCTCCAGACGCCTCATCGGAAATAGGCCTCATCTCGCCTGGAAGGGAGAACTTCCTTGATTTTCTCGAGTTGCGGCAGGTGTTCTCGAGTTACGACGGGGACCTCAGGGACCCGCCCTGTTGGCCTCAGGAGAGGCCAGTCCCTATGCGTGTTGCTAGGGGGCCCCTCGGGATTCCTCTCCCGTCGATACCGGGGCCAAAAACCTTGTGTGGAGACAGGGCTGGAACCGAGGATTCCTCTCAGGGACTGATATGGATCTTTGGGTACTTCTGGAGTCTCGCCAGGGGAGACAGGCCTCGTCTCGTGTGGGGGCATGCACGTGCACTTTCCTGCCAGGCTGTAGCAGCAATGTCACGCTTCACGTCGCGTGGATCAAAGGATCTGCGGTTTTCCCTCGAGGCTTTCCCTCGAGGCTTTCCCACAGGGCTGTCCCACGTGACACCGTGGTGTGAGTCGATTCTCGGCGTGAAAAATGAGCCAGTGCAGGGCAAAGAGGTTCCTCTGGAATGGACTGAGACATCTGGGGGACTCTTGGAATGGTGGTACGACCATGGAGTTACTCTCGCCTTTCCTGTTGAGAGTGCCTCCTCTTGAGATGCGACGGGAACGCCGGGAATTCTTTCCCGTTGAAAGGAGGGAAAGGATCCCTCATCTCGAGCTACGAGGGGGAAACGGGGCTCCTCTGGATGTGGGCGGGACCATCGTGCTTTCTCTCGAGTGGAGACGGGTATGGCGGTGAACTTCTTGAGTTGCAGCAAGGGTGTGAAAGACCCTTTCGAAGTTCCAGAGGTTAGGTGTCATTAGTCTCCAGACGCCTCATCGGAAATAGGCCTCATCTCGCCTGGAAGGGAGAACTTCCTGGATTTTCTCGAGTTGCGGCAGGTGTTCTCGAGTTACGACGGGGACCTCAGGGACCCGCCCTGGTGGCCTCAGGAGAGGCCAGTCCCCATGCGAGTTGCTAGGGGGCCTCTCGGGATTCCTCTCCCGTCGATACCGGGGCCAAAAACCTTGTGTGCAGTCAGGGCCGGAACCGAGGATTCCTCTCAGGGGCTGACATGGATCTTTGGGTACTTCTGGAGTCTCCCCAGGGGAGTCAGGCCTCGTCTCGAGTGGGGGCATGCACGTGCGCTTTCCTTCCAGCCTGTAGCAGCAATGTCACGCTTCCCGTCGCGTGGATCAAAGGATCTGTGGTTTTCCCTCGAGGCTTTCCCTCGAGGCTTTCCCACAGGGCTGTCCCACGTGCCACCGTTTTGTGAGTCGATCCTCGGCGTGAAAGATGAGCCAGTGCAGGGCAAAGAGTTTCCTCTGGAATGGACTGAGACATCTGGGGGACTCTTGGAATGGTGGTACGACCATGGAGTTCCTCTCGCCTTTCCTGTTGAGAGTGCCTCCTCTTGAGATGCGACGGGAACGCCGGGAATTCTTTCCCGTTGAAACCAGGGAAAGGATCCCACATCTCGAGCACCGAGGGGAAAACGGGGCTCCTCTGGATGTGGGCGGGACCATCGTGCTTCCTCTCGAGTGGAGACGGGTATGGCGGTGAACTTCTTGAGTTGCAGCAAGGGTGTGAAAGACCCTTTCGAAGTTCCAGAGGTTTGGTGTCATTTGTCTCCAGAGGCCTCATCGGAAATAGGCCTCATCTCGCCTGGAAGGGAGAACTTCCTGGATTTTCTCGAGTTGCGGCAGGTATTCTCGAGTTACGACGGGGACCTCAGGGACCCGCCCTGGTGGCCTCCGGAGAGGCCAGTCCCCATGCGAGTTGCTAGGGGGCCTCTCGGGATTCCTCTCCCGTCGATACCGGGGCCAAAAACCTTGTGTGGAGTCAGGGCCGGAACCGAGGATTCCTCTCAGGGGCTGACATGGATCTTTGGGTACTTCTGGAGTCTCCCCAGGGGAGTCAGGCCTCGTCTCGAGTGGGGGCATGCACGTGCGCTTTCCTTCCAGGCTGTAGCACCAATGTCACGCTTCCCGTCGCGTGGATCAAAGGATCTGTGGTTTTCCCTCGAGGATTTCCCACAGGGCTGTCCCACGTGCCACCGTGGTGTGAGTCGATCCTCGGCGTGAAAGATGAGCCAGTGCAGGGCAAAGAGGTTCCTCTGGAATGGACTGAGACATCTGGGGGACTCTTGGAATGGTGGTACGACCATGGAGTTCCTCTCGCCTTTCCTGTTGAGAGTGCCTCCTCTTGAGATGCGACGGGAACGCCGGGAATTCTTTCCCGTTGAAAGCAGGGAAAGGATCCCTCATCTCGAGCTACGAGGGGGAAACGGGGCTCCTCTGGATGTGGGCGGGACCATCGTGCTTCCTCTCGAGTGGAGACGGGTATGGCGGTGAACTTCTTGAGTTGCAGCAAGGGTGTGAAAGACCCTTTCGAAGTTCCAGAGGTTTGGTGTCATTAGTCTCCAGACGCCTCATCGGAAATAGGCCTCATCTCGCCTGGAAGGGAGAACTTCCTGGATTTTCTCGAGTTGCGGCAGGTGTTCTCGAGTTACGACGGGGACCTCAGGGACCCGCCCTGGTGGCCTCAGGAGAGGCCAGTCCCCATGCGAGTTGCTAGGGGGCCTCTCGGGATTCCTCTCCCATCGATACCGGGGCCAAAAAGCTTGTGTGGAGTCAGGGCCGGAACCGAGGATTCCTCTCAGGGGCTGACATGGATCTTTGGGTACTTCTGGAGTCTCCCCAGGGGAGTCAGGCCTCGTCTCGAGTGGGGGCATGCACGTGCGCTTTCCTTCCAGGCTGTAGCAGCAATGTCACGCTTCCCGTCGCGTGGATCAAAGGATCTGTGGTTTTCCCTCGAGGCTTTCCCTCGAGGCTTTCCCACAGGGCTGTCCCACGTGCCACCGTGTTGTGAGTCGTTCCTCGGCGTGAAAGATGAGCCAGTGCAGGGCAAAGAGGTTCCTCTGGAATGGACTGAGACATCTGGGGGACTCTTGGAATGGTGGTACGACCATGGAGTTCCTCTCGCCTTTCCTGTTGAGAGTGCCTCCTCTTGAGATGCGACGGGAACGCCGGGAATTCTTTCCCGTTGAAAGCAGGGAAAGGATCCCTCATCTCGAGCTACGAGGGGGAAACGGGGCTCCTCTGGATGTGGGCGGGACCATCGTGCTTCCTCTCGAGTGGAGACGGGTATGGCGGTGAACTTCTTGAGTTGCAGCAAGGGTGTGAAAGACCCTTTCGAAGTTCCAGAGGTTTGGTGTCATTAGTCTCCAGAGGCCTCATCGGAAATAGGCCTCATCTCGCCTGGAAGGGAGAACTTCCTGGATTTTCTCGAGTTGCGGCAGGTGTTCTCGAATTACGACGGGAACCTCAGGGACCCGCCCTGGTGGCCTCCGGAGAGGCCAGTCCCCATGCGAGTTGCTAGGGGGCCTCTCGGGATTCCTCTCCCGTCGATACCGGGGCCAAAAACCTTGTGTGGAGTCAGGGCCGGAACCGAGGAATCCTCTCAGGGGCTGACATGGATCTTTGGGTACTTCTGGAGTCACCCCAGTGGAGTCAGGCCTCGTCTCGAGTAGGGGCATGCACGTGCGCTTTCCTTTCAGGCTGTAGCAGCAATGTCACGCTTCCCGTCACGTGGATCAAAGGATCTGTGGTTTTCCCTCGAGGCTTTCCCTCGAGGCTTTCCCACAGGGCTGTCCCACGTGCCACCGTGGTGTGAGTCGATCCTCGGCGTGAAAGATGAGCCAGTGCAGGGCAAAGAGGTTCCTCTGGAATGGACTGAGACATCTGGGGGACTCTTGGAATGGTGGTACGACCATGGAGTTCCTCTCGCCTTTCCTGTTGAGAGTGCCTCCTCTTGAGATGCGACGGGAACGCCGGGAATTCTTTCCCGTTGAAAGCAGGGAAAGGATCCCTCATCTCGAGCTACGAGGGGGAAACGGGGCTCCTCTGGATGTGGGCGGGACCATCGTGCTTCCTCTCTACTGGAGACGGGTATGGCGGTGAACTTCTTGAGTTGCAGCAAGGGTGTGAAAGACCCTTTCGAAGTTCCAGAGGTTAGGTGTCATTAGTCTCCAGAGGCCTCATCGGAAATAGGCCTCATCTCGCCTGGAAGGGAGAACTTCCTGGATTTTCTCGAGTTGCGGCAGGTGTTCTCGAGTTTCGACGGGGACCTCAGGGACCCGCCCTGGTGGCCTCAGGAGAGGCCAGTCCCTATGCGAGTTGCTAGGGGGCCTCTCGGGATTCCTCTCCCGTCGATACCGGGGCCAAAAACCTTGTGTGGAGTCAGGGCCGGAACCGAGGATTCCTCTCAGGGGCTGACATGGATCTTTGGGTACTTCTGGAGTCTCCCCAGGGGAGTCAGGCCTCGTCTCGAGTGGGGGCATGAACGTGCACTTTCCTTCCAGGCTGTAGCAGCAATGTCACGCTACCTGTCGCGTGGATCAAATGATCTGTGGTTTTCCCTCGAGGCTTTCCCACAGGGCTGTCCCACGTGCCACCGTGGTGTGAGTCGATCCTCGGCGTGAAAGATGAGCCAGTGCAGGGCAAAGAGGTTCCTCTGGAATGGACTGAGACATCTGGGGGACTCTTGGAATGGTGGTACGACCATGGAGTTCCTCTCGCCTTTCCTGTTGAGAGTGCCTCCTCTTGAGATGCGACGGGAACGCCGGGAATATTTTCCCGTTGAAAGCAGGGAAAGGATCCCTCATCTCGAGCTACGAGGGGGAAACGGGGCTCCTCTGGATGTGGGCGGGACCATCGTGCTATCTCTCGACTGGAGACGGGTATGGCGGTGAACTTCTTGAGTTGCAGCAAGGGTGTGAAAGACCCTTTCGAAGTTCCAGAGGTTAGGTGTCATTAGTCTCCAGACGCCTCATCGGAAATAGGCCTCATCTCGCCTGGAAGGGAGAACTTCCTTGATTTTCTCGAGTTGCGGCAGGTGTTCTCGAGTTACGACGGGGACCTCAGGGACCCGCCCTGTTGGCCTCAGGAGAGGCCAGTCCCTATGCGTGTTGCTAGGGGGCCCCTCGGGATTCCTCTCCCGTCGATACCGGGGCCAAAAACCTTGTGTGGAGACAGGGCTGGAACCGAGGATTCCTCTCAGGGACTGATATGGATCTTTGGGTACTTCTGGAGTCTCGCCAGGGGAGACAGGCCTCGTCTCGTGTGGGGGCATGCACGTGCACTTTCCTGCCAGGCTGTAGCAGCAATGTCACGCTTCACGTCGCGTGGATCAAAGGATCTGCGGTTTTCCCTCGAGGCTTTCCCTCGAGGCTTTCCCACAGGGCTGTCCCACGTGACACCGTGGTGTGAGTCGATTCTCGGCGTGAAAAATGAGCCAGTGCAGGGCAAAGAGGTTCCTCTGGAATGGACTGAGACATCTGGGGGACTCTTGGAATGGTGGTACGACCATGGAGTTCCTCTCGCCTTTCCTGTTGAGAGTGCCTCCTCTTGAGATGCGACGGGAACGCCGGGAATTCTTTCCCGTTGAAAGCAGGGAAAGGATCCCTCATCTCGAGCTACGAGGGGGAAACGGGGCTCCTCTGGATGTGGGCGGGACCATCGTGCTTTCTCTCGAGTGGAGACGGGTATGGCGGTGAACTTCTTGAGTTGCAGCAAGGGTGTGAAAGACCCTTTCGAAGTTCCAGAGGTTAGGTGTCATTAGTCTCCAGACGCCTCATCGGAAATAGGCCTCATCTCGCCTGGAAGGGAGAACTTCCTGGATTTTCTCGAGTTGCGGCAGGTGTTCTCGAGTTACGACGGGGACCTCAGGGACCCGCACTGGTGGCCTCAGGAGAGGCCAGTCCCCATGCGAGTTGCTAGGGGGCCTCTCGGGATTCCTCTCCCGTCGATACCGGGGCCAAAAACCTTGTGTGCAGTCAGGGCCGGAACCGAGGATTCCTCTCAGGGGCTGACATGGATCTTTGGGTACTTCTGGAGTCTCCCCAGGGGAGTCAGGCCTCGTCTCGAGTGGGGGCATGCACGTGCGCTTTCCTTCCAGCCTGTAGCAGCAATGTCACGCTTCCCGTCGCGTGGATCAAAGGATCTGTGGTTTTCCCTCGAGGCTTTCCCTCGAGGCTTTCCCACAGGGCTGTCCCACGTGCCACCGTTTTGTGAGTCGATCCTCGGCGTGAAAGATGAGCCAGTGCAGGGCAAAGAGTTTCCTCTGGAATGGACTGAGACATCTGGGGGACTCTTGGAATGGTGGTACGACCATGGAGTTCCTCTCGCCTTTCCTGTTGAGAGTGCCTCCTCTTGAGATGCGACGGGAACGCCGGGAATTCTTTCCCGTTGAAACCAGGGAAAGGATCCCTCATCTCGAGCACCGAGGGGAAAACGGGGCTCCTCTGGATGTGGGCGGGACCATCGTGCTTCCTCTCGAGTGGAGACGGGTATGGCGGTGAACTTCTTGAGTTGCAGCAAGGGTGTGAAAGACCCTTTCGAAGTTCCAGAGGTTTGGTGTCATTTGTCTCCAGAGGCCTCATCGGAAATAGGCCTCATCTCGCCTGGAAGGGAGAACTTCCTGGATTTTCTCGAGTTGCGGCAGGTGTTCTCGAGTTACGACGGGGACCTCAGGGACCCGCCCTGGTGGCCTCCGGAGAGGCCAGTCCCCATGCGAGTTGCTAGGGGGCCTCTCGCGATTCCTCTCCCGTCGATACCGGGGCCAAAAACCTTGTGTGGAGTCAGGGCCGGAACCGAGGATTCCTCTCAGGGGCTGACATGGATCTTTGGGTATTTCTGGAGTCTCCCCAGGGGAGTCAGGCCTCGTCTCGAGTGGGGGCATGCACGTGCGCTTTCCTTCCAGGCTGTAGCACCAATGTCACGCTTCCCGTCGCGTGGATCAAAGGATCTGTGGTTTTCCCTCGAGGATTTCCCACAGGGCTGTCCCACGTGCCACCGTGGTGTGAGTCGATCCTCGGCGTGAAAGATGAGCCAGTGCAGGGCAAAGAGGTTCCTCTGGAATGGACTGAGACATCTGGGGGACTCTTGGAATGGTGGTACGACCATGGAGTTCCTCTCGCCTTTCCTGTTGAGAGTGCCTCCTCTTGAGATGCGACGGGAACGCCGGGAATTCTTTCCCGTTGAAAGCAGGGAAAGGATCCCTCATCTCGAGCTACGAGGGGGAAACGGGGCTCCTCTGGATGTGGGCGGGACCATCGTGCTTCCTCTCGAGTGGAGACGGGTATGGCGGTGAACTTCTTGAGTTGCAGCAAGGGTGTGAAAGACCCTTTCGAAGTTCCAGAGGTTAGGTGTCATTAGTCTCCAGACGCCTCATCGGAAATAGGCCTCATCTCGCCTGGAAGGGAGAACTTCCTGGATTTTCTCGAGTTGCGGCAGGTGTTCTCGAGTTACGACGGGGACCTCAGGGACCCGCCCTGGTGGCCTCAGGAGAGGCCAGTCCCCATGCGAGTTGCTAGGGGGCCTCTCGGGATTCCTCTCCCATCGATACCGGGGCCAAAAAGCTTGTGTGGAGTCAGGGCCGGAACCGAGGATTCCTCTCAGGAACTGACATGGACCTTTGGGTACTTCTGGAGTCTCCCCAGGGGAGTCAGGCCTCGTCTCGAGTGGGGGCATGCACGTGCGCTTTCCTTCCAGGCTGTAGCAGCAATGTCACGCTTCCCGTCGCGTGGATCAAAGGATCTGTGGTTTTCCCTCGAGGCTTTCCCTCGAGGCTTTCCCACAGGGCTGTCCCACGTGCCACCGTGTTGTGAGTCGTTCCTCGGCGTGAAAGATGAGCCAGTGCAGGGCAAAGAGGTTCCTCTGGAATGGACTGAGACATCTGGGGGACTCTTGGAATGGTGGTACGACCATGGAGTTCCTCTCGCCTTTCCTGTTGAGAGTGCCTCCTTTTGAGATGCGACGGGAACGCCGGGAATTCTTTCCCGTTGAAACCAGGGAAAGGATCCCTCATCTCGAGCTACGAGGGGGAAACGGGGCTCCTCTGGATGTGGGCGGGACCATCGTGCTTCCTCTCGAGTGGAGACGGGTATGGCGGTGAACTTCTTGAGTTGCAGCAAGGGTGTGAAAGACCCTTTCGAAGTTCCAGAGGTTTGGTGTCATTAGTCTCCAGAGGCCTCATCGGAAATAGGCCTCATCTCGCCTGGAAGGGAGAACTTCCTGGATTTTCTCGAGTTGCGGCAGGTGTTCTCGAGTTACGACGGGGACCTCAGGGACCCGCCCTGGTGGCCTCCGGAGAGGCCAGTCCCCATGCGAGTTGCTAGGGGGCCTCTCGGGATTCCTCTCCCGTCGATACCGGGGCCAAAAACCTTGTGTGGAGTCAGGGCCGGAACCGAGGATTCCTCTCAGGGGCTGACATGGATCTTTGGGTACTTCTGGAGTCACCCCAGTGGAGTCAGGCCTCGTCTCGAGTAGGGGCATGCACGTGCGCTTTCCTTTCAGGCTGTAGCAGCAATGTCACGCTTCCCGTCACGTGGATCAAAGGATCTGTGGTTTTCCCTCGAGGCTTTCCCTCGAGGCTTTCCCACAGGGCTGTCCCACGTGCCACCGTGGTGTGAGTCGATCCTCGGCGTGAAAGATGAGCCAGTGCAGGGCAAAGAGGTTCCTCTGGAATGGACTGAGACATCTGGGGGACTCTTGGAATGGTGGTACGACCATGGAGTTCCTCTCGCCTTTCCTGTTGAGAGTGCCTCCTCTTGAGATGCGACGGGAACGCCGGGAATTCTTTCCCGTTGAAAGCAGGGAAAGGATCCCTCATCTCGAGCTACGAGGGGGAAACGGGGCTCCTCTGGATGTGGGCGGGACCATCGTGCTTCCTCTCTACTGGAGACGGGTATGGCGGTGAACTTCTTGAGTTGCAGCAAGGGTGTGAAAGACCCTTTCGAAGTTCCAGAGGTTAGGTGTCATTAGTCTCCAGAGGCCTCATCGGAAATAGGCCTCATCTCGCCTGGAAGGGAGAACTTCCTGGATTTTCTCGAGTTGCGGCAGGTGTTCTCGAGTTTCGACGGGGACCTCAGAGACCCGCCCTGGTGGCCTCAGGAGAGGCCAGTCCCTAGGCGAGCTGCTAGGGGGCCTCTCGGGATTCCTCTCCCGCTGATACCGGGGCCAAAAACCTTGTGTGGAATCAAGGCCGGAACCGAGGATTCCTCTCAGGGGCTGACATGGATCTTTGGGTACTTGTGGAGTCTCCCCAGGGGAGTCAGGCCTCGTCTCGAGTGGGGGCATGCACGTGCGCTCTCCTTCCAGGCTGTAGCAGCAATGTCACGCTTCCCGTCGCGTGGATCAAAGGATCTGTGGTTTTCCCTCGAGGCTTTCCCTCGAGGCTTTCCCACAGGGCTGTCCCACGTGCCACCGTGGTGTGAGTCGATCCTCGGCGTGAAAGATGAGCCAGTGCAGGGCAAAGAGGTTCCTCTGGAATGGACTGAGACATCTGGGGGACTCTTGGAATGGTGGTACGACCATGGAGTTCCTCTCGCCTTTCCTGTTGAGAGTGCCTCCTCTTGAGATGCGACGGGAACGCCGGGAATTTTTTGCCGTTGAAAGCAGGGAAAGGATCCCTCATCTCGAGCTACGAGGGGGAAACGGGGCTCCTCTGGATGTGGGCGGGACCATCGTGCTTCCTCTCGAGTGGAGACGGATATTGCGGTGAACTTCTTGAGTTGCAGCAAGGGTGTGAAAGACCCTTTCGAATTTCCAGAGGTTAGGTGTCATTAGTCTCCAGAGGCCTCATCGGAAATAGGCCTCATCTCGCCTGGAAGGGAGAACTTCCTGGATTTTCTCGAGTTGCGGCAGGTGTTCTCGAGTTACGACGGGGACCTCAGGGACCCGCCCTGGTGGCCTCAGGAGAGGCCAGTCCCCATGCGAGTTGCTAGGGGGCCTCTCGGGATTCCTCTCCCGTCGATACCGGGGCCAAAAAGCTTGTGTGGAGTCAAGGCCGGAACCGAGGATTCCTCTCAGGGGCTGACATGGATCTTTGGGTACTTCTGGAGTCTCCCCAGGGGAGTCAGGCCTCGTCTCGAGTGGGGGCATGCACGTTCGCTTTCCTTCCAGGCTGTAGCAGCAATGTCACGCTTCCCGTCGCGTGGATCAAAGGATCTGTGGTTTTCCCTCGAGGCTTTCCCTCGAGGCTTTCCCACAGGGCTGTCCCACGTGCCACCGTGTTGTGAGTCGATCCTCGGCGTGAAAGATGAGCCAGTGCAGGGCAAAGAGGTTCCTCTGGAATGGACTGAGACATCTGGGGGACTCTTGGAATGGTGGTACGACCATGGAGTTCCTCTCGCCTTTCCTGTTGAGAGTGCCTCCTCTTGAGATGCGACGGGAACGCCGGGAATTCTTTCCCGTTGAAACCAGGGAAAGGATCGCTCATCTCGAGCTACGAGGGGGAAACGGGGCTCCTCTGGATGTGGGCGGGACCATCTTGCTTCCTCTCGAGTGGAGACGGGTATGGCGGTGAACTTCTTGAGTTGCAGCAAGGGTGTGAAAGACCCTTTCGAAGTTCCAGAGGTTTGGTGTCATTAGTCTCCAGAGGCCTCATCGGAAATAGGCCTCATCTCGCCTGGAAGGGAGAACTTCCTGGATTTTCTCGAGTTGCGGCAGGTGTTCTCGAGTTACGACGGGGACCTCAGGGACCCGCCCTGGTGGCCTCAGGAGAGGCCAGTCCCCATGCGAGTTGCTAGGGCGTCTCTCGGGATTCCTCTCCCGTCGATACCGGGGCCAAAAAGCTTGTGTGGAGTCAGGGCCGGAACCGAGGATTCTTCTCAGGGGCTGACATGGATCTTTGGGTACTTCTGGAGTCTCCCCAGGGGAGTCAGGCCTCGTCTCGTGTGGGGGCATGCATGTGCGCTTTCCTTCCAGGCTGTTCCAGCAATGTCATGCTTCCCGTCGCGTGGATCAAAGGATCTGTGGTTTTCCCTCGAGGCTTTCCCTCGAGGCTTTCCCACAGGGCTGTCCCACGTGCCACCGTGGTGTGAGTCGATCCTCGGCGTGAAAGATGAGCCAGTGCAGGGCAAAGAGGTTCCTCTGAAATGGACTGAGACATCTGGGGGACTCTTGGAATGGTGGTACGACCATGGAGTTCCTCTCGCCTTTCCTGTTGAGAGTGCCTCCTCTTGAGATGCGACGGGAACGCCGGGAATTCTTTCCCGTTGAAAGCAGGGAAAGGATCCCTCATCTCGAGCTACGAGGGGGAAACGGGGCTCCTCTGGATGTGGGCGGGACCATCGTGCTTCCTCTCGAGTGGAGACGGGTATGGCGGTGAACTTCTTGAGTTGCACCAAGGGTGTGAAAGACCCTTTCGAAGTTCAAGAGGTTTGGTGTCATTAGTCTCCAGAGGCCTCATCGGAAATAGGCCTCATCTCGCCTGGAAGGGAAAACTTCCTGGATTTTCTCGAGTTGCGACAGGTGTTCTCGAGTTACGACGGGGACCTCAGGGACCCGCCCTGGTGGCCTCCGGAGAGGCCAGTCCCCATGCGAGTTGCTAGGGGGCCTCTCGGGATTCCTCTCCCGTCGATACCGGGGCCAAAAACCTTGTGTGGAGTCAGGGCCGGAACCGAGGATTCCTCTCAGGGGCTGACATGGATCTTTGGGTACTTCTGGAGTCTCCCCAGGGGAGTCAGGCCTCGTCTCGAGTGGGGGCATGCACGTGCGCTTCCCTTCCAGGCTGTAGCAGCAATGTCACGCTTCCCGTCGCGTGGATCAAAGGATCTGTGGTTTTCCCTCGAGGCTTTCCCACAGGGCTGTCCCACGTGCCACCGTGGTGTGAGTCGATCCTCGGCGTGAAAGATGAGCCAGTGCAGGGCAAAGAGGTTCCTCTGGAATGGACTGAGACATCTGGGGGACTCTTGGAATGGTGGTACGACCATGGAGTTCCTCTCGCCTTTCCTGTTGAGAGTGCCTCCTCTTGAGATGCGACGGGAACGCCGGGAATTCTTTCCCGTTGAAAGCAGGGAAAGGATCCCTCATCTCGAGCTACGAGGGGGAAACGGGGCTCCTCTGGATGTGGGCGGGACCATCGTGCTTCCTCTCTAGTGGAGACGGGTATGGCGGTGAACTTCTTGAGTTGCAGCAAGGGTGTGAAAGACCCTTTCGAAGTTCCAGAGGTTAGGTGTCATTAGTCTCCAGAGGCCTCATCGGAAATAGGCCTCATCTCGCCTGGAAGGGAGAACTTCCTGGATTTTCTCGAGTTGCGGCAGGTGTTCTCGAGTTACGACGGGGACCTCAGGGACCCGCCCTGGTGGCCTCAGGAGAGGCCAGTCCCTAGGCGAGTTGCTAGGGGGCCTCTCGGGATTCCTCTCCCGTTGATACCGGGGCCAAAAACCTTGTGTGGAGTCAGGGCCGGAACCGAGGATTCCTCTCAGGGGCTGACATGGATCTTTGGGTACTTCTGGAGTCTCCCCAGGGGAGTCAGGCCTCGTCTCGAGTGGGGGCATGCACGTGCGCTTTCCTTCCAGGCTCTAGCAGCAATGTCACGCTTCCCGTCGCGTGGATCAAAGGATCTGTGGTTTTCCCTCGAGGCTTTCCCTCGAGGCTTTCCCACAGGGCTGTTCCACGTGCCACCGTGGTGTGAGTCAATCCTGGGCGTGAAAGATGAGCCAGTGCAGGGCAAAGAGGTTCCTCTGGAATGGACTGAGACATCTGGGGGACTCTTGGAATGGTGGTACGACCATGGAGTTCCTCTCGCCTTTCCTGTTGAGAGTGCCTCCTCTTGAGATGCGACGAGAACGCCGGGAATTCTTTCCCGTTTAAAGCAGGGAAAGGATCCCTCATCTCGAGCTACGAGGGGGAAACGGGGCTCCTCTGGATGTCGGCGGGACCATCGTGCTTCCTCTCTAGTGGAGACGGGTATGGTGGTGAACTTCTTGAGTTGCAGCAAGGGTGTGAAAGACCCTTTCGAAGTTCCAGAGGTAAGGTGTCATTAGTCTCCAGACGCCTCATCGGAAATAGGCCTCATTTCGCCTGGAAGGGAGAACTTCCTGGATTTTCTCCAGTTGCGGCAGGTGTTCTCGAGTTACGACGGGGACCTCAGGGACCCGCCCTGGTGGCCTCAGGAAAGGCCAGTCCCTATGCGAGTTGCTAGGGGGCCTCTCGGGATTCCTCTCCCGTCGATACCGGGGCCAAAAACCTTGTGTGGAGTCAGGGCCGGAACCGAGGATTCCTCTCAGGGGCTGACATGGATCTTTGGGTACTTCTGGAGTCTCCCCAGGGGAGTCAGGCCTCGTCTCGAGTGGGGGCATGCACGTGCACTTTCCTTCCAGGCTGTAGCAGCAATGTCACGCTTCCCGTCGCGTGGATCAAATGATGTGTGGTTTTCCCTAGAGGCTTTCCCACAGGGCTGTCCCACGTGCCACCGTGGTGTGAGTCGATCCTCGACGTGAAAGATGAGCCAGTGCAGGGCAAAGAGGTTCCTCTGGAATGGACTGAGACATCTGGGGGACTCTTGGAATGGTGGTACGACCATGGAGTTCCTCTCGCCTTTCCTGTTGAGAGTGCCTCCTCTTGAGATGCGACGGGAACGCCGGGAATTTTTTGCCGTTGAAAGCAGGGAAAGGATCCCTCATCTCGAGCTACGAGGGGGAAACGGGGCTCCTCTGGATGTGGGCGGGACCATCGTGCTTTCTCTCGAGTGGAGACGGGTATGGCGGTGAACTTCTTGAGTTGCAGCAAGGGTGTGAAAGACCCTTTCGAAGTTCCAGAGGTTAGGTGTCATTAGTCTCCAGACGACTCATCGGAAATAGGCCTCATCTCGCCTGGAAGGGAGAACTTCCTTGATTTTCTCGAGTTGCGGCAGGTGTTCTCGAGTTACGACGGGGACCTCAGGGACCCGCCCTGTTGGCCTCAGGAGAGGCCAGTCCCTATGCGTGTTGCTAGGGGGCCCCTCGGGATTCCTCTCCCGTCGATACCGGGGCCAAAAACCTTGTGTGGAGTCAGGGCCGGAACCGAGGATTCCTCTCAGGGACTGATATGGATCTTTGGGTACTTCTGGAGTCTCGCCAGGGGAGACAGGCCTCGTCTCGTGTGGGGGCATGCACGTGCACTTTCCTTCCAGGCTGTAGCCGCAATGTCACGCTTCCCGTCGCGTGGATCAAAGTATCTGCGGTTTTCGCTCAAGGCTTTCCCTCGAGGCTTTCCCACAGGGCTGTCCCACGTGACACCGTGGTGTGAGTCGATTCTCGGCGTGAAAAATGAGCCAGTGCAGGGCAAAGAGGTTCCTCTGGAATGGACTGAGACATCTGGGGGACTCTTGGAATGGTGGTACGACCATGGAGTTCCTCTCGCCTTTCCTGTTGAGAGTGCCTCCTCTTGAGATGCCACGGGAACGCCGGGAATTTTTTGCCGTTGAAAGCAGGGAAAGGATCCCTCATCTCGAGCTACGAGGGGGAAACGGGGCTCCTCTGGATGTGGGCGGGATCATCGTGCATCCTCTCGAGTGGAGACGGGTATGGCGGTGAACTTCTTGAGTTGCAGCAAGGGTGTGAAAGACCCTTTTGAAGTTCCAGAGGTTAGGTGTCATTAGTCTCCAGAGGCCTCATCGGAAATAGGCCTCATCTCGCCTGGAAGGGAGAACTTCCTGGATTTTCTCGAGTTGCGGCAGGTGTTCTCGAGTTACGACGGGGACTTCAGGGACCCGCCCTGGTGGCCTCAGGAGAGGCCAGTCCCCATGCGAGTTGCTAGGGGGCCTCTCGGGATTCCTCTCCCGTCGATACCGGGGCCAAAAACCTTGTGTGGAGTCAGGGCCGGAACCGAGGATTCCTCTCAGGGGCTGACATGGATCTTTGGGTACTTCTGGAGTCTCCCCAGGGTAGTCAGGCCTCGTCTCGAGTGGGGGCAAGCACGTGAACTTTCCTTCCAGGCTGTAGCAGCAATGTCACGCTTCCCGTCGCGTGGATCAAAGGATCTGTGGTTTTCCCTCGAGACTTTCCCACAGGGCTGTCCCACGTGCCACCGTGGTGTGAGTCGATCCTCGGCGTGAAAGATGAGCCAGTGCAGGGCAAAGAGGTTCCTCTGGAATGGACTGAGACATCTGGGGGACTCTTGGAATGGTGGTACGACCATGGAGTTCCTCTCGCCTTTCCTGTTGAGAGTGCCTCCTCTTGAGATGCGACGGGAACGCCGGGAATTCTTTCCCGTTGAAACCAGGGAAAGGATCCCTCATCTCGAGCACCGAGGGGAAAACGGGGCTCCTCTGGATGTGGGCGGGACCATCGTGCTTCCTCTCGAGTGGAGACGGGTATGGCGGTGAACTTCTTGAGTTGCAGCAAGGGTGTGAAAGACCCTTTCGAAGTTCCAGAGGTTAGGTGTCATTAGTCTCCAGAGGCCTCATCGGAAATAGGCCTCATCTCGCCTGGAAGGGAGAACTTCCTGGATTTTCTCGAGTTGCGGCAGGTGTTCTCGAGTTACGACGGGGACCTCAGGGACCCGCCCTGGTGGCCTCAGGAGAGGCCAGTCCCCATGCGAGTTGCTAGGGGGCCTCTCGGGATTCCTCTCCCGTCGATACCGGGGCCAAAAACCTTGTGTGGAGTCAGGGCCGGAACCGAGGATTCCTCTCAGGGGCTGACATGGATCTTTGGGTACTTCTGGAGTCTCCCCAGGGGAGTCAGGCCTCGTCTCGAGTGGGGGCATGCACGTGCGCTTTCCTTCCAGGCTGTAGCAGCAATGTCACGCTTCCCGTCGCGTGGATCAAAGGATCTGTGGTTTTCCCTCGAGGCTTTCCCTCGAGGCTTTCCCACAGGGCTGTCCCACGTGCCACCGTGGTGTGAGTCAATCCTGGGCGTGAAAGATGAGCCACTGCAGGGCAAAGAGGTTCCTCTGGAATGGACTGAGACATCTGGGGGACTCTTGGAATGGTGGTACGACCATGGAGTTCCTCTCGCCTTTCCTGTTGAGAGTGCCTCCTCTTGAGATGCGACGGGAACGCCGGGAATTCTTTCCCGTTTAAAGCAGGGAAAGGATCCCTCATCTCGAGCTACGAGGGGGAAACGGGGCTCCTCTGGATGTGGGCGGGACCATCGTGCTTCCTCTATAGTGGAGACGGGTATGGTGGTGAACTTCTTGAGTTGCAGCAAGGGTGTGAAAGACCCTTTCGAAGTTCCAGAGGTAAGGTGTCATTAGTCTCCAGACGCCTCATCGGAAATAGGCCTCATTTCGCCTGGAAGGGAGAACTTCCTTGATTTTCTCGAGTTGCGGCAGGTGTTCTCGAGTTACGACGGGGACCTCAGGGACCCGCCCTGTTGGCCTCAGGAGAGGTCAGTCCCTATGCGTGTTGCTAGGGGGCCCCTCGGGATTCCTCTCCCGTCGATACCGTGGCCAAAAACCTTGTGTGGAGTCAGGGCCGGAACCGAGGATTCCTCTCAGGGACTGATATGGATCTTTGGGTACTTCTGGAGTCTCGCCAGGGGAGACAGGCCTCGTCTCGTGTGGGGGCATGCACGTGCACTTTCCTTCCAGGCTGTAGCAGCAATGTCACGCTTCCCGTCGCGTGGATCAAAGGATCTGCGATTTTCGCTCAAGGCTTTCCCTCGAGGCTTTCCCACAGGGCTGTCCCACGTGCCACCGTGGTGTGAGTCGACCCTCGGCGTGAAAAATGAGCCAGTGCAGGGCAAAGAGGCTCCTCTGGAATGGACTGAGACATCTGGGGGACTCTTGGAATGGTGGTACGACCATGGAGTTCCTCTCGCCTTTCCTGTTGAGAGTGCCTCCTCTTGAGATGCGACGGGAACGCCGGGAATTTTTTGCCGTTGAAAGCAGGGAAAGGATCCCTCATCTCGAGCTACGAGGGGGAAACGGGGCTCCTCTGGATGTGGGCGGGACCATCGTGCATCCTCTCGAGTGGAGACGGGTATGGCGGTGAACTTCTTGAGTTGCAGCAAGGGTGTGAAAGACCCTTTCGAAGTTCCAGAGGTTAGGTGTCATTAGTCTCCAGAGGCCTCATCGGAAATAGGCCTCATCTCGCCTGGAAGGGAGAACTTCCTGGATTTTCTCGAGTTGCGGCAGGTGTTCTCGAGTTACGACGGGGACCTCAGGGACCCGCCCTGGTGGCCTCAGGAGAGGCCAGTCCCCATGCGAGTTGCTAGGGGGCCTCTCGGGATTCCTCTCCCGTCGATACCGGGGCCAAAAACCTTGTGTGGAGTCAGGGCCGGAACCGAGGATTCCTCTCAGGGGCTGACATGGATCTTTGGGTACTTCTGGAGTCTCCCCAGAGGAGTCAGGCCTCGTCTCGAGTCGGGGCATGCACGTGCACTTTCCTTCCAGGCTGTAGCAGCAATGTCACGCTTCCCGTCGCGTGGATCAAAGGATCTGTGGTTTTCCCTCGAGGCTTTCCCACAGGGCTGTCCCACGTGCCACCGTGGTGTGAGTCGATCCTCGGCGTGAAAGATGAGCCAGTGCAGGGCAAAGAGCTTCCTCTGGAATGGACTGAGACATCTGGGGGACTCTTGGAATGGTGGTACGACCATGGAGTTCCTCTCGCCTTTCCTGTTGAGAGTGCCTCCTCTTGAGATGCGACGGGAACGCCGGGAATTCTTTCCCGTTGAAACCAGGGAAAGGATCCCTCATCTCGAGCACCGAGGGGAAAACGGGGCTCCTCTGGATGTGGGCGGGACCATCGTGCTTCCTCTCGAGTGGAGACGGGTATGGCGGTGAACTTCTTGAGTTGCAGCAAGGGTGTGAAAGACCCTTTCGAAGTTCCAGAGGTTTGGTGTCATTAGTCTCCAGAGGCCTCATCGAAAATAGGCCTCATCTCGCCTGGAAGGGAGAACTTCCTGGATTTTCTCGAGTTGCGGCAGGTGTTCTCGAGTTACGACGGGGACCTCAGGGACCCGCCCTGGTGGCCTCCGGAGAGGCCAGTCCCCATGCGAGTTGCTAGGGGGCCTCTCGGGATTCCTCTCCCGTCGATACCGGGGCCAAAAACCTTGTGTGGAGTCAGGGCCGGAACCGAGGATTCCTCTCAGGGGCTGACATGGATCTTTGGGTACTTCTGGAGTCTCCCCAGTGGAGTCAGGCCTCGTCTCGAGTGGGGGCATGCACGTGCGCTTTCCTTCCAGGCTGTAGCAGCAATGTCACGCTTCCCGTCGCGTGGATCAAAGGATCTGTGGTTTTCCCTCGAGGCTTTCCCTCGAGGCTTTCCCACAGGGCTGTCCCACGTGCCACCGTGGTGTGAGTCGATCCTCGGCGTGAAAGATGAGCCAGTGCAGGGCAAAGAGGTTCCTCTGGAATGGACTGAGACATCTGGGGGACTCTTGGAATGGTGGTACGACCATGGAGTTCTTCTCGCCTTTCCTGTTGAGAGTGCCTCCTCTTGAGATGCGACGGGAACGCCGGGAATTCTTTCCCGTTGAAAGCAGGGAAAGGATCCCTCATCTCGAGCTACGAGGGGGAAACGGGGCTCCTCTGGATGTGGGCGGGACCATCGTGCTTCCTCTCGAGTGGAGACGGGTATGGCGGTGAACTTCTTGAGTTGCAGCAAGGGTGTGAAAGATCCTTTCGAAGTTCCAGAGGTTAGGTGTCATTAGTCTCCAGACGCCTCATCGGAAATAGGCCTCATCTCGCCTGGAAGGGAGAACTTCCTGGATTTTCTCGAGTTGCGGCAGGTGTTCTCGAGTTACGACGGGGACCTCAGGGACCCGCCCTGGTGGCCTCAGGAGAGGTCAGTCCCCATGCGAGTTGCTAGGGGGCCTCTCGGGATTCCTCTCCCGTCGATACCGGGGCCAAAAAGCTTGTGTGGAGTCAGGGCCGGAACCGAGGATTCCTCTCAGGGGCTGACATGGATCTTTGGGTACTTCTGGAGTCTCCCCAGGGGAGTCAGGCCTCGTCTCAAGTGGGGGCATGCACGTGCGCTTTCCTTCCAGGCTGTAGCAGCAATGTCACGCTTCCCGTCGCGTGGATCAAAGGATCTGTGGTTTTCCCTCGAGGCTTTCCCTCGAGGCTTTCCCACAGGGCTGTCCCACGTGCCACCGTGTTGTGAGTCGATCCTCGGCGTGAAAGATGAGCCAGTGCAGGGCAAAGAGGTTCCTCTGGAATGGACTGAGACATCTGGGGGACTCTTGGAATGGTGGTACGACCATGGAGTTCCTCTCGCCTTTCCTGTTGAGAGTGCCTCCTCTTGAGATGCGACGGGAACGCCGGGAATTCTTACCCGTTGAAAGCAGGGAAAGGATCCCTCATCTCGAGCTACGAGGGGGAAACGGGGCTCCTCTGGATGTGGGCGGGACCATCGTGCTTCCTCTCGAGTGGAGACGGGTATGGCGGTGAACTTCTTGAGTTGCAGCAAGGGTGTGAAAGACCCTTTCGAAGTTCCAGAGGTTTGGTGTCATTAGTCTCCAGAGGCCTCATCGGAAATAGGCCTCATCTCGCCTGGAAGGGAGAACTTCCTGGATTTTCTCGAGTTGCGGCAGGTGTTCTCGAGTTACGACGGGGACCTCAGGGACCCGCCCTGGTGGCCTCAGGAGAGGCCAGTCCCCATGCGAGTTGCTAGGGGGCCTCTCGGGATTCCTCTCCCGTCGATACCGGGGCCAATAAGCTTGTGTGGAGTCAGGGCCGGAACCGAGGATTCCTCTCAGGGGCTGACATGGATCTTTGGGTACTTCTGGAGTCTCCCCAAGGGAGTCAGGCCTCGTCTCGAGTGGGGGCATGCACGTGCGCTTTCCTTCCAGGCTGTAGCAGCAATGTCACGCTTACCGTCACGTGGATCAAAGGATCTGTGGTTTTCCCTCGAGGCTTTCCCTCGAGGCTTTCCCACAGGGCTGTCCCACGTGCCACCGTGTTGTGAGTCGATCCTCGGCGTGAAAGATGAGCCAGTGCAGGGCAAAGAGGTTCCTCTGGAATGGACTGAGACATCTGGGGGACTCTTGGAATGGTGGTACGACCATGGAGTTCCTCTCGCCTTTCCTGTTGAGAGTGCCTCCTCTTGAGATGCGACGGGAACGCCGGGAATTCTTTCCCGTTGAAACCAGGGAAAGGATCCCTCATCTCGAGCTACGAGGGGGAAACGGGGCTCCTCTGGATGTGGGCGGGACCATCGTGCTTCCTCTCGAGTGGAGACGGGTATGGCGGTGAACTTCTTGAGTTGCAGCAAGGGTGTGAAAGACCGTTTCGAAGTTCCAGAGGTTTGGTGTCATTAGTCTCCAGAGGCCTCATCGGAAATAGGCCTCATCTCGCCTGGAAGGGAGAACTTCCTGGATTTTCTCGAGTTGTGGCAGGTGTTCTCGAATTACGACGGGGACCTCAGGGACCCGCCCTGGTGGCCTCCGGAGGGGCCAGTCCCCATGCGAGTTGCTAGGGGGCCTCTCGGGATTCCTCTCCCGTCGATACCGGGGCCAAAAACCTTGTGTGGAGTCAGGGCCGGAACCGAGGATTCCTCTCAGGGGCTGACATGGATCTTTGGGTACTTCTGGTGTCACCCCAGTGGAGTCAGGCCTCGTCTCGAGTAGGGGCATGCACGTGCGCTTTCCTTTCAGGCTGTAGCAGCAATGTCACGCTTCCCGTCACGTGGATCAAAGGATCTGTGGTTTTCCCTCGAGGCTTTCCCTCGAGGCTTTCCCACAGGGCTGTCCCACGTGCCACCGTGGTGTGAGTCGATCCTCGGCGTGAAAGATGAGCCAGTGCAGGGCAAAGAGGTTCCTCTGGAATGGACTGAGACATCTGGGGGACTCTTGGAATGGTGGTACGACCATGGAGTTCCTCTCGCCTTTCCTGTTTAGAGTGCCTCCTCTTGAGATGCGACGGGAACGCCGGGAATTCTTTCCCGTTGAAAGCAGGGAAAGGATCCCTCATCTCGAGCTACGAGGGGGAAACGGGGCTCCTCTGGATGTGGGCGGGACCATCGTGCTTCCTCTCTAGTGGAGACGGGTATGGCGGTGAACTTCTTGAGTTGCAGCAAGGGTGTGAAAGACCCTTTCGAAGTTCCAGAGGTTAGGTGTCATTAGTCTCCAGAGGCCTCATCGGAAATAGGCCTCATCTCGCCTGGAAGGGAGAACTTCCTGGATTTTCTCGAGTTGCGGCAGGTGTTCTCGAGTTACGACGGTGACCTCAGGGACCCGCCCTGGTGGCCTCAGGAGAGGCCAGTCCCTAGGCGAGTTGCTAGGGGGCCTCTCGGGATTCCTCTCCCGTCGATACCGAGGCCAAATACCTTGTGTGGAGTCAGGGCCGGAACCGAGGATTCCTTTCAGGGGCTGACATGGATCTTTGGGTACTTCTGGAGTCTCCCCAGGGGAGTCAGGCCTCGTCTCGAGTGGGGGCATGCACGTGCGCTTTCCTTCCAGGCTGTAGCAGCAATGTCACGCTTCCCGTCACGTGGATCAAAGGATCTGTGGTTTTCCCTCGAGGCTTTCCCTCGAGGCTTTCCCACAGGGCTGTCCCACGTGCCACCGTGGTGTGAGTCGATCCTCGGCGTGAAAGATGAGCCAGTGCAGGGCAAAGAGTTTCCTCTGGAATGGACTGAGACATCTGGGGGACTCTTGGAATGGTGGTACGACCATGGAGTTCCTCTCGCCTTACCTGTTGAGAGTGCCTCCTCTTGAGATGCGACGGGAACGCCGGCAATTCTTTCCCGTTGAAAGCAGGGAAAGGATCCCTCATCTCGAGCTACGAGGGGGAAACGGGGCTCCTCTGGATGTGGGCGGGACCATCGTGCTTCCTCTCGAGTGGAGACGGGTATGGCGGTGAACTTCTTGAGTTGCAGCAAGGGTGTGAAAGACCCTTTCGAAGTTCCAGAGGTTAGGTGTCATTAGTCTCCAGACGCCTCATCGGAAATAGGCCTCATCTCGCCTGGAAGGGAGAACTTCCTGGATTTTCTCGAGTTGCGGCAGGTGTTCTCCAGTTACGACGGGGACCTCAGGGACCCGCCCTGGTGGCCTCAGGAGAGGCCAGTCCCCATGCGAGTTGCTAGGGGGCCTCTCGGGATTCCTCTCCCGTCGATACCGGGGCCAAAAACCTTGTGTGGAGTCAGGGCCGGAACCGAGGATTCCTCTCAGGGGCTGACATGGATCTTTGGGTACTTCTGGAGTCTCCCCAGGGGAGTCAGGCCTCGTCTCGAGTGGGGGCATGCACGTGCACTTTCCTTGCAGGCTGTAGCAGCAATGCCACGCTTCCCGTCGCGTGGATCAAAGGATCTGTGGTTTTCCCTCGAGGCTTTCCCACAGGGCTGTCCCACGTGCCACCGTGGTGTGAGTCGATCCTCGGCGTGAAAGATGAGCCAGTGCAGGGCAAAGAGGTTCCTCTGGAATGGACTGAGACATCTGGGGGACTCTTGGAATGGTGGTACGACCATGGAGTTCCTCTCGCCTTTCCTGTTGAGAGTGCCTCCTCTTGAGATGCGACGGGAACGCCGGGAATTTTTTGCCGTTGAAAGCAGGGAAAGGATCCCTCGTCTCGAGCTACGAGGGGGAAACGGGGCTCCTCTGGATGTGGGCGGGACCATCGTGCTTTCTCTCGAGTGGAGACGGGTATGGCGGTGAACTTCTTGAGTTGCAGCAAGGGTGTGAAAGACCCTTTCGAAGTTCCAGAGGTTAGGTGTCATTAGTCTCCAGACGCCTCATCGGAAATAGGCCTCATCTCGCCTGGAAGGGAGAACTTCCTTGATTTTCTCGAGTTGCGGCAGGTGTTCTCGAGTTACGACGGGAACCTCAGGGACCCGCCCTGTTGGCCTCAGGAGAGGCCAGTCCCTATGCGTGTTGCTAGGGGGCCCCTCGGGATTCCTCTCCCGTCGATACCGGGGCCAAAAGCTTGTGTGGAGTCAGGGCCGGAACCGAGGATTCCTCTCAGGAACTGATATGGATCTTTGGGTACTTCTGGAGTCTCGCCAGGGGAGACAGGCCTCGTCTCGTGTGGGGGCATGCACGTGCACTTTCCTTCCAGGCTGTAGCAGCAATGTCACGCTTCCCGTCGCGTGGATCAAAGCATCTGCGGTTTTCCCTCGAGGCTTTCCCTCGAGGCTTTCCCACAGGGCTGTCCCACGTGACACCGTGGTGTGAGTCGATTCTCGGCGTGAAAAATGAGCCAGTGCAGGGCAAAGAGGTTCCTCTGGAATGGACTGAGACATCTGGGGGACTCTTGGAATGGTGGTACGACCATGGAGTTCCTCTCGCCTTTCCTGTTGAGAGTGCCTCCTCTTGAGATGCGACGGGAACGCCGGGAATTCTTTCCCGTTGAAAGCAGGGAAAGGATCCCTCATCTCGAGCTACGAGGGGGAAACGGGGCTCCTCTGGATGTGGGAGGGACCATCGTGCTTCCTCTCTAGTGGAGACGGGTATGGCGGTGAACTTCTTGAGTTGCAGCAAGGGTGTGAAAGACCCTTTCGAAGTTCCAGAGGTTAGGTGTCATTAGTCTCCAGAGGCCTCATGGGAAATAGGCCTCATCTCGCCTGGAAGGGAGAACTTCCTGGATTTTCTCGAGTTGCGGCAGGTGTTCTCGAGTTATGACGGGGACCTCAGGGACCCGCCCTGGTGGCCTCAGGAAAGGCCAGTCCCTAGGCGAGTTGCTAGGGGGCCTCTCGGGATTCCTCTCCCGTTGATACCGGGGCCAAAAACCTTGTGTGGAGTCAGGGCCGGAACCGAGGATTCCTCTCAGGGGCTGACATGGATCTTTGGGTACTTCTGGAGTCTCCCCAGGGGAGTCAGGCCTCGTCTCGAGTGGGGGCATGCACGTGCACTTTCCTTCCAGGCTGTAGCAGCAATGTCACGCTTCCCGTCGCGTGGATCAAAGGATCTGTGGTTTTCCCTCGAGGCTTTCCCACAGGGCTGTCCCACGTGCCACCGTGGTGTGAGTCGATCCTCGGCGTGAAAGATGAGCCAGTGCAGGGCAAAGAGGTTCCTCTGGAATGGACTGAGACATCTGGGGGACTCTTGGAATGGTGGTACGACCATGGAGTTCCTCTCGCCTTTCCTGTTGAGAGTGCCTCCTCTTGAGATGCGACGGGAACGCCGGAAATTCTTTCCCGTTGAAAGCAGGGAAAGGATCCCCCATCTCGAGCTACGAGGGGGAAACGGGGCTCCTCTGGATGTGGGCGGGACCATCGTGCTTCCTCTCGAGTGGAGACGGGTATGGCGGTGAACTTCTTGAGTTGCACCAAGGGTGTGAAAGACCCTTTCGAAGTTCCAGAGGTTTGGTGTCATTAGTCTCCAGAGGCCTCATCGGAAATAGGCCTCATCTCGCCTGGAAGGGAGAACTTCCTGGATTTTCTCGAGTTGCAGCAGGTGTTCTCGAGTTACGACGGGGACCTCAGGGACCCGCCCTGGTGGCCTCAGGAGAGGCCAGTCCCCATGCGAGTTGCTAGGGGGCCTCTCGGGATTCCTCTCCCGTCGATACCGGGGCCAAAAACCTTGTGTGGAGTCAGGGCCGGAACCGAGGATTCCTCTCAGGGGCTGACATGGATCTTTGGGTACTTGTGGAGTCTCCCCAGAGGAGTCAGGCCTCATCTCGAGTGGGGGCATGCACGTGCGCTTTCCTTCCAGGCTGTAGCAGCAATGTCACGCTTCCCGTGGCGTGGATCAAAGGATCTGTGGTTTTCCCTCGAGGCTTTCCCACAGGGCTGTCCCACGTGCCACCGTGGTGTGAGTCGATCCTCGGCGTGAAAGATGAGCCAGTGCAGGGCAATGAGGTTCCTTTGGAATGGACTGAGACATCTGGGGGACTCTTGGAATGGTGGCACGACCATGGAGATCCTCTCGCCTTTCCTGTTGAGAGTGCCTCCTCTTGAGATGCGACGGGAACGCCGGGAATTCTTTCCCGTTGAAAGCAGGGAAAGGATCCCTCATCTCGAGCACCGAGGGGAAAACGGGGCTCCTCTGGATGTGGGCGGGACCATCGTGCTTCCTCTCGAGTGGAGACGGGTATGGCGGAGAACTTCTTGAGTTGCAGCAAGGGTGTGAAAGACCCTTTCAAAGTTCCAGAGGTTAGGTGTCATTAGTCTCCAGACGCCTCGTCGGAAATAGGCCTCATCTCGCCTGGAAGGGAGAACTTCCTGGATTTTCTCGAGTTGCGGCAGGTGTTTTAAGTTACGACGGGGAACTCAGGGACCCGCCCTGGTGGCCTCAGGAGAGGCCAGTCCCCATGCGAGTTGCTAGGGGGCCTCTCGGGATTCCTCTCCCGTCGATACCGGGGCCAAAAACCTTGAGTGGAGTCAGGGCCGGAACCGAGGATTCCTCTCAGGGGCTGACATGGATCTTTGAGTACTTGTGGAGTCTCCCCATGGGAGTCAGGCCTCGTCTCGAGTGGGGGCATGCACGTGCGCTTTCCTTCCAGGCTGTAGCAGCAATGTCACGCTTCCCGTCACGTGGATCAAAGGATCTGTGGTTTTCCCTCGAGGCTTTCCCTCGAGGCTTTCCCACAGGGCTGTCCCACGTGCCACCGTGGTGTGAGTCGATCCTCGGCGTGAAAGATGAGCCAGTGCAGGGCAAAGAGGTTCCTCTGGAATGGACTGAGACATCTGGGGGACTCTTGGAATGGTGGTACGACCATGGAGTTCCTCTCGCCTTTCCTGTTGAGAGTGCCTCCTCTTGAGATGCGACGGGAACGCCGGGAATTCTTTCCCGTTTAAAGCAGGGAAAGGATCCCTCATCTCGAGCTACGAGGGGGAAACGGGGCTCCTCTGGATGTGGGCGGGACCATCGTGCTTCCTCTCTAGTGGAGACGGGTATGGCGGTGAACTTCTTGAGTTGCAGCAAGGGTGTGAAAGACCCTTTGAAGTTCCAGAGGTTCGGTGTCATTAGTCTCCAGAGGCCTCATCGGAAATAGGCCTCATCTCGCCTGGAAGGGAGAACTTCCTGGATTTTCTCGAGTTGCGGCAGGTGTTCTCCAGTTACGACGGGGACCTCAGGGACCCGCCCTGTTGGCCTCAGGAGAGGCCAGTCCCTAGGCGAGTTGCTAGGGGGCCTCTCGGGATTCCTCTCCCGTTGATACCGGGGCCAAAAACCTTGTGTGGAGTCAGGGCCGGAACCGAGGATTCCTCTCAGGGGCTGACATGGATCTTTGGGTACTTCTGGAGTCTCCCCAGGGGAGTCAGGCCTCCTCTCGAGTGGGGGCATGCACGTGCGCTTTCCTTCCAGGCTGTAGCAGCAATGTCACGCTTCCCGTCGTGTGGATCAAAGGATCTGTGGTTTTCCCTCGAGGCTTTCCCTCGAGGCTTTCCCACAGGGCTGTCCCACGTGCCACCGTGGTGTGAGTCAATCCTGGGCGTGAAAGATGAACCAGTGCAGGGCAAAGAGGTTCCTCTGGAATGGACTGAGACATCTGGGGGACTCTTGGAATGGTGGTACGACCATGGAGTTCCTCTCGCCTTTCCTGTTGAGAGTGCCTCCTCTTGAGATGCGACGGGAACGCCGGGAATTCTTTCCCGTTTAAAGCAGGGAAAGGATCCCTCATCTCGAGCTACGAGGGGGAAACGGGGCTCCTCTGGATGTGGGCGGGACCATCGTGCTTCCTCTCTAGTGGAGACGGGTATGGTGGTGAACTTCTTGAGTTGCAGCAAGGCTGTGAAAGACCCTTTCGAAGTTCCAGAGGTAAGGTGTCATTAGTCTCCAGACGCCTCATCGGAAATAGGCCTCATTTCGCCTGGAAGGGAGAACTTCCTGGATTTTCTCCAGTTGCGGCAGGTGTTCTCGAGTTACGACGGGGACCTCAGGGACCCGCCCTGGTGGCCTCAGGAGAGGCCAGTCCCTATGCGAGTTGCTAGAGGGCCTCTCGGGATTCCTCTCCCGTTGATACCGGGGCCAAAAACCTTGTGTGGAGTCAGGGCCGGAACCGAGGATTCCTCTCAGGGGCTGACATGGATCTTTGGGTACTTCTGGAGTCTCCCCAGGGGAGACAGGCCTTGTCTCGAGTGGGGGCATGCATGTGCGCTTTCCTTCCAGGCTGTAGCAGCAATGTCACGCTTCCCGTCGCGTGGATCAAAGGATCTGTGGTTTTCCCTCGAGGCTTTCCCTCGAGGCTTTCCCACAGGGCTGTCCCACGTGCCACCGTGTTGTGAGTCGATCCTCGGCGTGAAAGATGAGGCAGTGCAGGGCAAGGAGGTTCCTCTGGAATGGACTGAGACATCTGGGGGACTCTTGGAATGGTGGTACGACCATGGAGTTCCTCTCGCCTTTCCTGTTGAGAGTGCCTCCTCTTGAGATGCGACGGGAACGCCGGGAATTCTTTCCCGTTGAAAGCAGGGAAAGGATCCCTCATCTCGAGCTACGAGGGGGAAACGGGGCTCCTCTGGATATGGGCGGGACCATCGTGCCTCCTCTCTAGTGGAGACGGGTATGGCGGTGAACTTCTTGAGTTGCAGCAAGGGTGTGAAAGACCCTTCGAAGTTCCAGAGGTTAGGTGTCATTAGTCTCCAGAGGCCTCATCGGAAATAGGCCTCATCTCGCCTGGAAGGGAGAACTTCCTGGATTTTCTCGAGTTGCGGCAGGTGTTCTCCAGTTACGACGGGGACCTCAGGGACCCGCCCTGTTGGCCTCAGGAGAGGCCAGTCCCTAGGCGAGTTGCTAGGGGGCCTCTCGGGATTCCTCTCCCGTTGATACCGGGGCCAAAAACCTTGTGTGGAGTCAGGGCCGGAACCGAGGATTCCTCTCAGGGGCTGACATGGATCTTTGGGTACTTCTGGAGTCTCCCCAGGGGAGTCAGGCCTCCTCTCGAGTGGGGGCATGCACGTGCGCTTTCCTTCCAGGCTGTAGCAGCAATGTCACGCTTCCCGTCGTGTGGATCAAAGGATCTGTGGTTTTCCCTCGAGGCTTTCCCTCGAGGCTTTCCCACAGGGCTGTCCCACGTGCCACCGTGGTGTGAGTCAATCCTGGGCGTGAAAGATGAGCCAGTGCAGGGCAAAGAGGTTCCTCTGGAATGGACTGAGACATCTGGGGGACTCTTGGAATGGTGGTACGACCATGGAGTTCCTCTCGCCTTTCCTGTTGAGAGTGCCTCCTCTTGAGATGCGACGGGAACGCCGGGAATTCTTTCCCGTTTAAAGCAGGGAAAGGATCCCTCATCTCGAGCTACGAGGGGGAAACGGGGCTCCTCTGGATGTGGGCGGGACCATCGTGCTTCCTCTCTAGTGGAGACGGGTATGGTGGTGAACTTCTTGAGTTGCAGCAAGGCTGTGAAAGACCCTTTCGAAGTTCCAGAGGTAAGGTGTCATTAGTCTCCAGACGCCTCATCGGAAATAGGCCTCATTTCGCCTGGAAGGGAGAACTTCCTGGATTTTCTCCAGTTGCGGCAGGTGTTCTCGAGTTACGACGGGGACCTCAGGGACCCGCCCTGGTGGCCTCAGGAGAGGCCAGTCCCTGTGCGAGTTGCTAGGGGGCCTCTCGGGATTCCTCTCCCGTCGATACCGGGGCCAAAAACCTTGTGTGGAGTCAGGGCCGGAACCGAGGATTCCTCTCAGGGGCTGACATGGATCTTTGGGTACTTCTGGAGTCTCCCCAGGGGAGACAGGCCTTGTCTCGAGTGGGGGCATGCATGTGCGCTTTCCTTCCAGGCTGTAGCAGCAATGTCACGCTTCCCGTCGCGTGGATCAAAGGATCTGTGGTTTTCCCTCGAGGCTTTCCCTCGAGGCTTTCCCACAGGGCTGTCCCACGTGCCACCGTGTTGTGAGTCGATCCTCGGAGTGAAAGATGAGCCAGTGCAGGGCAAAGAGGTTCCTCTGAAATGGACTGAGACATCTGGGGGACTCTTGGAATGGTGGTACGACCATGGAGTTCCTCTCGCCTTTCCTGTTGAGAGTGCCTCCTCTTGAGATGCGACGGGAACGCCGGGAATTCTTTCCCGTTGAAAGCAGGGAAAGGATCCCTCATCTCGAGCTACGAGGGGGAAACGGGGCTCCTCTCGATGTGGGCGGGACCATCGTGCTTCCTCTCGAGTGGAGACGGGTATGGCGGTGAACTTCTTGAGTTGCAGCAAGGGTGTGAAAGACCCTTTCGAAGTTCCAGAGGTTAGGTGTCATTAGTCTCCAGAGGCCTCATCGGAAATAGGCCTCATCTCGCCTGGAAGGGAGAACTTCCTGGATTTTCTCGAGTTGCGGCAGGTGTTCTCGAGTTACGACGGGGACCTCAGGGACCCGCCCTGGTGGCCTCAGGAGAGGCCAGTCCCCATGCGAGTTGCTAGGGGGCCTCTCGGGATTCCTCTCCCGTCGATACTGGGGCCAAAAACCTTGTGTGGAGTCAGGGCCGGAACCGAGGATTCCTCTCAGGGGCTGACATGGATCTTTGGGTACTTCTGGAGTCTCCCCAGTGGAGTCAGACCTCGTCTCGAGTGGGGGCATGCACGTGCGCTTTCCTTCCAGGCTGCAGTAGCAATGTCACGCTTCCCGTCGCGTGGATCAAAGGATCTGTGGTTTTCCCTCGAGGCTTTCCCTCGAGGCTTTCCCACAGGGCTGTCCCACGTGCCACCGTGGTGTGAGTCGATCCTCGGCGTGAAAGATGAGCCAGTGCAGGGCAAAGAGGTTCCTCTGGAATGGACTGAGACATCTGGGGGACTCTTGGAATGGTGGTACGACCATGGAGATCCTCTCGCCGTTCCTGTTGAGAGTGCCTCCTCTTGAGATGCGACGGGAACGCCGGGAATTCTTTCCCGTTGAAAGCAGGGAAAGGTTCCCTCATCTCGAGCACCGAGGGGAAAACGGGGCTCCTCTGGATGTGGGCGGGACCATAGTGCTTCCTCTCGAGTGGAGACGGGTATGGCGGAGAACTTCTTGAGTTGCAGCAAGGGTGTGAAAGACCCTTTCGAAGTTCCAGAGGTTAGGTGTCATTAGTCTCCAGACGCCTCATCGGAAATAGGCCTCATCTCGCCTGGAAGGGAGAACTTCCTGGATTTTCTCGAATTGCGGCAGGTGTTCTTAAGTTACGACGGGGAACTCAGGGACCCGCCCTGGTGGCCTCAGGAGAGGCCAGTCCCCATGCGAGTTGCTAGGGGGCCTCTCGGGATTCCTCTCCCGTCGATACCGGGGCCAAAAACCTTGTGTGGAGTCAGGGCCGGAACCGAGGATTCCTCTCAGGGGCTGACATGGATCTTTGGGTACTTCTGGAGTCTCCCCAGGGGAGTCAGGCCTCGTCTCGAGTGGGGGCATGCGCGTGCGCTTTCCTTCCAGGCTTTAGCAGCAATGTCACGCTTCCCGTCGCTTGGATCAAAGGATCTGTGGTTTTCCCTCGAGGCTTTCCCTCGAGGCTTTCCCACAGGGCTGTCCCACGTGCCACCGTGGTGTGAGTCGATCCTCGGCGTGAAAGATGAGCCAGTGCAGGGCAAAGAGGTTCCTCTGGAATGGACTGAGACATCTGGGGGACTCTTGGAATGGTGGTACGACCATGGAGTTCCTCTCGCCTTTCCTGTTGAGAGTGCCTCCTCTTGAGATGCGACGGGAACGCCGGGAATTCCTTCCCGTTGAAAGCAGGGAAAGGATCCCTCATCTCGAGCTACGAGGGGGAAACGGGGCTCCTCTGGATGTGGGCGGGACCATCGTGCTTCCTCTCTAGTGGAGACGGGTATGGCGGTGAACTTCTTGAGTTGCAGCAAGGGTGTGAAAGACCCTTTCGAAGTTCCAGAGGTTAGGTGTCATTAGTCTCCAGAGGCCTCATCGGAAATAGGCCTCATCTCGCCTGGAAGGGAGAACTTCCTGGATTTTCTCGAGTTGCGGCCGGTGTTCTCGAGTTACGACGGGGACCTCAGGGACCCGCCCTGGTGGCCTCAGGAAAGGCCAGTCCCTAGGCGAGTTGCTAGGGGGCCTCTCGGGATTCCTCTCCCGTTGATACCGGGTCCAAAAACCTTGTGTGGAGTCAGGGCCGGAACCGAGGATTCCTCTCAGGGGCTGACATGGATCTTTGGGTACTTCTGGAGTCTCCCCAGGGGAGTCAGGCCTCGTCTCGAGTGGGGGCATGCACGTGCGCTTTCCTTCCAGGCTGTAGCAGCAATGTCACGCTTCCCGTCGCGTGGATCAAAGGATCTGTGGTTTTCCCTCGAGGCTTTCCCACAGGGCTGTCCCACGTGCCACCGTGGTGTGAGTCGATCCTCGGCGTGAAAGATGAGCCAGTGCAGGGCAAAGAGGTTCCTCTGGAATGGACTGAGACATCTGGGGGACTCTTGGAATGGTGGTACGACCATGGAGTTCCTCTCGCCTTTCCTGTTGAGAGTGCCTCCTCTTGAGATGCGACGGGAACGCCGGGAATTCTTTCCCGTTGAAAGCAGGGAAAGGATCCCTCATCTCGAGCTACGAGGGGGAAACGGGGCTCCTCTGGATGTGGGCGGGACCATCGTGCTTCCTCTCTAGTGGAGACGGGTATGACGGTGAACTTCTTGAGTTGCAGCAAGGGTGTGAAAGACCCTTTCGAAGTTCCAGAGGTTAGGTGTCATTAGTCTCCAGAGGCCTCATCGGAAATAGGCCTCATCTCGCCTGGAAGGGAGAACTTCCTGGATTTTCTCGAGTTGCGGCCGGTGTTCTCGAGTTACGACGGGGACCTCAGGGACCCGCCCTGGTGGCCTCAGGAAAGGCCAGTCCCTAGGCGAGTTGCTAGGGGGCCTCTCGGGATTCCTCTCCCGTTGATACCGGGTCCAAAAACCTTGTGTGGAGTCAGGGCCGGAACCGAGGATTCCTCTCAGGGGCTGACATGGATCTTTGGGTAATTCTGGAGTCTCCCCAGGGGAGTCAGGCCTCGTCTCGAGTGGGGGCATGCACGTGCGCTTTCCTTCCAGGCTGTAGCAGCAATGTCACGCTTCCCGTCGCGTGGATCAAAGGATCTGTGGTTTTCCCTCGAGGCTTTCCCACAGGGCTGTCCCACGTGCCACCGTGGTGTGAGTCGATCCTCGGCGTGAAAGATGAGCCAGTGCAGGGCAAAGAGGTTCCTCTGGAATGGACTGAGACATCTGGGGGACTCTTGGAATGGTGGTACGACCATGGAGTTCCTCTCGCCTTTCCTGTTGAGAGTGCCTCCTCTTGAGATGCGACGGGAACGCCGGGAATTTTTTCCCGTTGAAAGCAGGGAAAGGATCCCTCATCTCGAGCTACGAGGGGGAAACGGGGCTCCTCTGGATGTGGGCGGGACCATCGTGCTTCCTCTCGAGTGGAGACGGGTATGGCGTTGAACTTCTTGAGTTGCAGCAAGGGTGTGAAAGACCCTTTCGAAGTTCCAGAGGTTAGGTGTCATTAGTCTCCAGACGCCTCATCGGAAATAGGCCTCATCTCGCCTGGAAGGGAGAACTTCCTGGATTTTCTCGAGTTGCGGCAGGTGATCTCGAGTTACGACGGGGACCTCAGGGACCCGCCCTGGTGGCCTCAGGAGAGGCCAGTCCCCATGCGAGTTGTTAGGGGGCCTCTCGGGATTCCTCTCCCGTCGATACTGGGGCCAAAAACCTTGTGTGGAGTCAGGGCCGGAACCGAGGATTCCTCTCAGGGGCTGACATGGATCTTTGGGTACTTCTGGAGTCTCCCCAGGGGAGTCAGGCCTCGTCTCGAGTGGGGGCATGCGCGTGCGCTTTCCTTCCAGGCTTTAGCAGCAATGTCACGCTTCCCGTCGCTTGGATCAAAGGATCTGTGGTTTTCCCTCGAGGCTTTCCCTCGAGGCTTTCCCACAGGGCTGTCCCACGTGCCACCGTGGTGTGAGTCGATCCTCGGCGTGAAAGATGAGCCAGTGCAGGGCAAAGAGGTTCCTCTGGAATGGACTGAGACATCTGGGGGATTCTTGGAATGGTGGTACGACCATGGAGTTCCTCTCGCCTTTCCTGTTGAGAGTGCCTCCTCTTGAGATGCGACGGGAACGCCGGGAATTCTTTCCCGTTGAAAGCAGGGAAAGGATCCCTCATCTCGAGCTACGAGGGGGAAACGGGGCTCCTCTGGATGTGGGCGGGACCATCGTGCTTCCTCTCGAGTGGAGACGGGTATGGCGGTGAACTTCTTGAGTTGCAGCAAGGGTGTGAAAGACCCTTTCGAAGTTCCAGAGGTTAGGTGTCATTAGTCTCCAGACGCCTCATCGGAAATAGGCCTCATCTCGCCTGGAAGGGAGAACTTCCTGGATTTTCTCGAGTTGCGGCAGGTGTTCTCGAGTTTCGACGGGGACCTCAGGGAACCGCCCTGGTAACCTCAGGAGAGGCCAGTCCCCATGCGAGTTGCTAGGGGGCCTCTCGGGATTCCTCTCCCGTCGATACCGGGGCCAAAAAGCTTGTGTGGAGTCAGGGCCGGAACCGAGGATTCCTCTCAGGGGCTGACATGGATCTTTGGGTACTTCTGGAGTCTCCCCAGGGGAGTCAGGCCTCGTCTCGAGTGGGGGCATGCACGTGCGCTTTCCTTCCAGGCTGTAGCAGCAATGTCACGCTTCCCGTCGCGTGGATCAAAGGATCTGTGGTTTTCCCTCGAGGCTTTCCCTCGAGGCTTTCCCACAGGGCTGTCCCACGTGCCACCGTGTTGTGAGTCGATCCTCGGCGTGAAAGATGAGCCAGTGCAGGGCAAAGAGGTTCCTCTGGAATGGACTGAGACATCTGGGGGACTCTTGGAATGGTGGTACGACCATGGAGTTCCTCTCGCATTTCCTGTTGAGAGTGCCTCCTCTTGAGATGCGACGGGAACGCCGGGAATACTTTCCCGTTGAAAGCAGGGAAAGGATCCCTCATCTCGAGCTACGAGGGGGAAACGGGGCTCCTCTGGATGTGGGCGGGACCATTGTGCTTCCTCTCGAGTGGAGACGGGTATGGCGGTGAACTTCTTGAGTTGCAGCAAGGGTGTGAAAGACCCTTTCGAAGTTCCAGAGGTTTGGTGTCATTAGTCTCCAGAGGCCTCATCGGAAATAGGCCTCATCTCGCCAGGAAGGGAGAACTTCCTGGATTTTCTCGAGTTGCGGCAGGTGTTCTCGAGTTGCGACGGGGACCTCAGGGACCCGCCCTGGTGGCCTCAGGAGAGGCCAGTCCCCATGCGAGTTGCTAGGGGGCCTCTCGGGATTCCTCTCCCGTCGATACCGGGGCCAAAAACCTTGAGTGGAGTCAGGGCCGGAACCGAGGATTCCTCTCAGGGGCTGACATGGATCTTTGGGTACTTGTGGAGTCTCCCCAGGGGAGTCAGGACTCGTCTCGAGTGGGGGCATGCACGTGCGCTTTCCTTACAGGCTGTAGCAGCAATGTCACGCTTCCCGTCACGTGGATCAAAGGATCTGTGGTTTTCCCTCGAGGCTTTCCCTCGAGGCTTTCCCACAGGGCTGTCCCACGTGCCACCGCGGTGTGAGTCGATCCTCGGCGTGAAAGATGAGCCAGTGCAGGGCAAAGAGTTTCCTCTGGAATGGACTGAGACATCTGGGGGACTCTTGGAATGGTGGTACGACCATGGAGTTCCTCTCGCCTTTCCTATTGAGAGTGCCTCCTCTTGATATGCGACGGGAACGACGGGAATTCTTTCCCGTTGAAAGCAGGGAAAGGATCCCTCATCTCGAGCTACGAGGGGGAAACGGGGCTCCTCTGGATGTGGGCGGGACCATCGTGCTTCCTCTCTAGTGGAGACGGGTATGGTGGTGAACTTCTTGAGTTGCAGCAAGGCTGTGAAAGACCCTTTCGAAGTTCCAGAGGTAAGGTGTCATTAGTCTCCAGACGCCTCATCGGAAATAGGCCTCATTTCGCCTGGAAGGGAGAACTTCCTGGATTTTCTCCAGTTGCGGCAGGTGTTCTCGAGTTACGACGGGGACCTCAGGGACCCGCCCTGGTGGCCTCAGGAGAGGCCAGTCCCTATGCGAGTTGCTAGGGGGCCTCTCGGGATTCCTCTCCCGTTGATACCGGGGCCAAAAACCTTGTGTGGAGTCAGGGCCGGAACCGAGGATTCCTCTCAGGGGCTGACATGGATCTTTGGGTACTTCTGGAGTCTCCCCAGGGGAGACAGGCCTTGTCTCGAGTGGGGGCATGCATGTGCGCTTTCCTTCCAGGCTGTAGCAGCAATGTCACGCTTCCCGTCGCGTGGATCAAAGGATCTGTGGTTTTCCCTCGAGGCTTTCCCTCGAGGCTTTCCCACAGGGCTGTCCCACGTGCCACCGTGTTGTGAGTCGATCCTCGGCGTGAAAGATGAGCCAGTGCAGGGCAAAGAGGTTCCTCTGGAATGGACTGAGACATCTGGGGGACTCTTGGAATGGTGGTACGACCATGGAGTTCCTCTCGCCTTTCCTGTTGAGAGTGCCTCCTCTTGAGATGCGACGGGAACGCCGGGAATTCTTTCCCGTTGAAAGCAGGGAAAGGATCCCTCATCTCGAGCTACGAGGGGGAAACGGGGCTCCTCTGGATGTGGGCGGGACCATCGTGCCTCCTCTCTAGTGGAGACGGGTATGGCGGTGAACTTCTTGAGTTGCAGCAAGGGTGTGAAAGACCCTTCGAAGTTCCAGAGGTTAGGTGTCATTAGTCTCCAGAGGCCTCATCGGAAATAGGCCTCATCTCGCCTGGAAGGGAGAACTTCCTGGATTTTCTCGAGTTGCGGCAGGTGTTCTCCAGTTACGACGGGGACCTCAGGGACCCGCCCTGTTGGCCTCAGGAGAGGCCAGTCCCTAGGCGAGTTGCTAGGGGGCCTCTCGGGATTCCTCTCCCGTTGATACCGGGGCCAAAAACCTTGTGTGGAGTCAGGGCCGGAACCGAGGATTCCTCTCAGGGGCTGACATGGATCTTTGGGTACTTCTGGAGTCTCCCCAGGGGAGTCAGGCCTCCTCTCGAGTGGGGGCATGCACGTGCGCTTTCCTTCCAGGCTGTAGCAGCAATGTCACGCTTCCCGTCGTGTGGATCAAAGGATCTGTGGTTTTCCCTCGAGGCTTTCCCTCGAGGCTTTCCCACAGGGCTGTCCCACGTGCCACCGTGGTGTGAGTCAATCCTGGGCGTGAAAGATGAGCCAGTGCAGGGCAAAGAGGTTCCTCTGGAATGGACTGAGACATCTGGGGGACTCTTGGAATGGTGGTACGACCATGGAGTTCCTCTCGCCTTTCCTGTTGAGAGTGCCTCCTCTTGAGATGCGACGGGAACGCCGGGAATTCTTTCCCGTTTAAAGCAGGGAAAGGATCCCTCATCTCGAGCTACGAGGGGGAAACGGGGCTCCTCTGGATGTGGGCGGGACCATCGTGCTTCCTCTCTAGTGGAGACGGGTATGGTGGTGAACTTCTTGAGTTGCAGCAAGGCTGTGAAAGACCCTTTCGAAGTTCCAGAGGTAAGGTGTCATTAGTCTCCAGACGCCTCATCGGAAATAGGCCTCATTTCGCCTGGAAGGGAGAACTTCCTGGATTTTCTCCAGTTGCGGCAGGTGTTCTCGAGTTACGACGGGGACCTCAGGGACCCGCCCTGGTGGCCTCAGGAGAGGCCAGTCCCTGTGCGAGTTGCTAGGGGGCCTCTCGGGATTCCTCTCCCGTCGATACCGGGGCCAAAAACCTTGTGTGGAGTCAGGGCCGGAACCGAGGATTCCTCTCAGGGGCTGACATGGATCTTTGGGTACTTCTGGAGTCTCCCCAGGGGAGACAGGCCTTGTCTCGAGTGGGGGCATGCATGTGCGCTTTCCTTCCAGGCTGTAGCAGCAATGTCACGCTTCCCGTCGCGTGGATCAAAGGATCTGTGGTTTTCCCTCGAGGCTTTCCCTCGAGGCTTTCCCACAGGGCTGTCCCACGTGCCACCGTGTTGTGAGTCGATCCTCGGAGTGAAAGATGAGCCAGTGCAGGGCAAAGAGGTTCCTCTGAAATGGACTGAGACATCTGGGGGACTCTTGGAATGGTGGTACGACCATGGAGTTCCTCTCGCCTTTCCTGTTGAGAGTGCCTCCTCTTGAGATGCGACGGGAACGCCGGGAATTCTTTCCCGTTGAAAGCAGGGAAAGGATCCCTCATCTCGAGCTACGAGGGGGAAACGGGGCTCCTCTCGATGTGGGCGGGACCATCGTGCTTCCTCTCGAGTGGAGACGGGTATGGCGGTGAACTTCTTGAGTTGCAGCAAGGGTGTGAAAGACCCTTTCGAAGTTCCAGAGGTTAGGTGTCATTAGTCTCCAGAGGCCTCATCGGAAATAGGCCTCATCTCGCCTGGAAGGGAGAACTTCCTGGATTTTCTCGAGTTGCGGCAGGTGTTCTCGAGTTACGACGGGGACCTCAGGGACCCGCCCTGGTGGCCTCAGGAGAGGCCAGTCCCCATGCGAGTTGCTAGGGGGCCTCTCGGGATTCCTCTCCCGTCGATACTGGGGCCAAAAACCTTGTGTGGAGTCAGGGCCGGAACCGAGGATTCCTCTCAGGGGCTGACATGGATCTTTGGGTACTTCTGGAGTCTCCCCAGTGGAGTCAGACCTCGTCTCGAGTGGGGGCATGCACGTGCGCTTTCCTTCCAGGCTGCAGTAGCAATGTCACGCTTCCCGTCGCGTGGATCAAAGGATCTGTGGTTTTCCCTCGAGGCTTTCCCTCGAGGCTTTCCCACAGGGCTGTCCCACGTGCCACCGTGGTGTGAGTCGATCCTCGGCGTGAAAGATGAGCCAGTGCAGGGCAAAGAGGTTCCTCTGGAATGGACTGAGACATCTGGGGGACTCTTGGAATGGTGGTACGACCATGGAGATCCTCTCGCCGTTCCTGTTGAGAGTGCCTCCTCTTGAGATGCGACGGGAACGCCGGGAATTCTTTCCCGTTGAAAGCAGGGAAAGGTTCCCTCATCTCGAGCACCGAGGGGAAAACGGGGCTCCTCTGGATGTGGGCGGGACCATAGTGCTTCCTCTCGAGTGGAGACGGGTATGGCGGAGAACTTCTTGAGTTGCAGCAAGGGTGTGAAAGACCCTTTCAAAGTTCCAGAGGTTAGGTGTCATTAGTCTCCAGACGCCTCATCGGAAATAGGCCTCATCTCGCCTGGAAGGGAGAACTTCCTGGATTTTCTCGAATTGCGGCAGGTGTTCTTAAGTTACGACGGGGAACTCAGGGACCCGCCCTGGTGGCCTCAGGAGAGGCCAGTCCCCATGCGAGTTGCTAGGGGGCCTCTCGGGATTCCTCTCCCGTCGATACTGGGGCCAAAAACCTTGTGTGGAGTCAGGGCCGGAACCGAGGATTCCTCTCAGGGGCTGACATGGATCTTTGGGTACTTCTGGAGTCTCCCCAGGGGAGTCAGGCCTCGTCTCGAGTGGGGGCATGCGCGTGCGCTTTCCTTCCAGGCTTTAGCAGCAATGTCACGCTTCCCGTCGCTTGGATCAAAGGATCTGTGGTTTTCCCTCGAGGCTTTCCCTCGAGGCTTTCCCACAGGGCTGTCCCACGTGCCACCGTGGTGTGAGTCGATCCTCGGCGTGAAAGATGAGCCAGTGCAGGGCAAAGAGGTTCCTCTGGAATGGACTGAGACATCTGGGGGACTCTTGGAATGGTGGTACGACCATGGAGTTCCTCTCGCCTTTCCTGTTGAGAGTGCCTCCTCTTGAGATGCGACGGGAACGCCGGGAATTCCTTCCCGTTGAAAGCAGGGAAAGGATCCCTCATCTCGAGCTACGAGGGGGAAACGGGGCTCCTCTGGATGTGGGCGGGACCATCGTGCTTCCTCTCTAGTGGAGACGGGTATGGCGGTGAACTTCTTGAGTTGCAGCAAGGGTGTGAAAGACCCTTTCGAAGTTCCAGAGGTTAGGTGTCATTAGTCTCCAGAGGCCTCATCGGAAATAGGCCTCATCTCGCCTGGAAGGGAGAACTTCCTGGATTTTCTCGAGTTGCGGCCGGTGTTCTCGAGTTACGACGGGGACCTCAGGGACCCGCCCTGGTGGCCTCAGGAAAGGCCAGTCCCTAGGCGAGTTGCTAGGGGGCCTCTCGGGATTCCTCTCCCGTTGATACCGGGTCCAAAAACCTTGTGTGGAGTCAGGGCCGGAACCGAGGATTCCTCTCAGGGGCTGACATGGATCTTTGGGTACTTCTGGAGTCTCCCCAGGGGAGTCAGGCCTCGTCTCGAGTGGGGGCATGCA
The DNA here is from genome assembly GCF_032405125.1 of Capricornis sumatraensis. Taxonomy (NCBI): domain Eukaryota; kingdom Metazoa; phylum Chordata; class Mammalia; order Artiodactyla; family Bovidae; genus Capricornis; species Capricornis sumatraensis. Next base: position 8,959,646 of record NW_027184612.1, read on the forward strand.
CGTGCGCTTTCCTTCCAGGCTGTAGCAGCAATGTCACGCTTCCCGTCGCGTGGATCAAAGGATCTGTGGTTTTCCCTCGAGGCTTTCCCACAGGGCTGTCCCACGTGCCACCGTGGTGTGAGTCGATCCTCGGCGTGAAAGATGAGCCAGTGCAGGGCAAAGAGGTTCCTCTGGAATGGACTGAGACATCTGGGGGACTCTTGGAATGGTGGTACGACCATGGAGTTCCTCTCGCCTTTCCTGTTGAGAGTGCCTCCTCTTCAGATGCGACGGGAACGCCGGGAATTCTTTCCCGTTGAAAGCAGGGAAAGGATCCCTCATCTCGAGCTACGAGGGGGAAACGGGGCTCCTCTGGATGTGGGCGGGACCATCGTGCTTCCTCTCTAGTGGAGACGGGTATGACGGTGAACTTCTTGAGTTGCAGCAAGGGTGTGAAAGACCCTTTCGAAGTTCCAGAGGTTAGGTGTCATTAGTCTCCAGAGGCCTCATCGGAAATAGGCCTCATCTCGCCTGGAAGGGAGAACTTCCTGGATTTTCTCGAGTTGCGGCCGGTGTTCTCGAGTTACGACGGGGACCTCAGGGACCCGCCCTGGTGGCCTCAGGAAAGGCCAGTCCCTAGGCGAGTTGCTAGGGGGCCTCTCGGGATTCCTCTCCCGTTGATACCGGGTCCAAAAACCTTGTGTGGAGTCAGGGCCGGAACCGAGGATTCCTCTCAGGGGCTGACATGGATCTTTGGGTAATTCTGGAGTCTCCCCAGGGGAGTCAGGCCTCGTCTCGAGTGGGGGCATGCACGTGCGCTTTCCTTCCAGGCTGTAGCAGCAATGTCACGCTTCCCGTCGCGTGGATCAAAGGATCTGTGGTTTTCCCTCGAGGCTTTCCCACAGGGCTGTCCCACGTGCCACCGTGGTGTGAGTCGATCCTCGGCGTGAAAGATGAGCCAGTGCAGGGCAAAGAGGTTCCTCTGGAATGGACTGAGACATCTGGGGGACTCTTGGAATGGTGGTACGACCATGGAGTTCCTCTCGCCTTTCCTGTTGAGAGTGCCTCCTCTTGAGATGCGACGGGAACGCCGGGAATTTTTTCCCGTTGAAAGCAGGGAAAGGATCCCTCATCTCGAGCTACGAGGGGGAAACGGGGCTCCTCTGGATGTGGGCGGGACCATCGTGCTTCCTCTCGAGTGGAGACGGGTATGGCGTTGAACTTCTTGAGTTGCAGCAAGGGTGTGAAAGACCCTTTCGAAGTTCCAGAGGTTAGGTGTCATTAGTCTCCAGACGCCTCATCGGAAATAGGCCTCATCTCGCCTGGAAGGGAGAACTTCCTGGATTTTCTCGAGTTGCGGCAGGTGTTCTCGAGTTACGACGGGGACCTCAGGGACCCGCCCTGGTGGCCTCAGGAGAGGCCAGTCCCCATGCGAGTTGTTAGGGGGCCTCTCGGGATTCCTCTCCCGTCGATACTGGGGCCAAAAACCTTGTGTGGAGTCAGGGCCGGAACCGAGGATTCCTCTCAGGGGCTGACATGGATCTTTGGGTACTTCTGGAGTCTCCCCAGGGGAGTCAGGCCTCGTCTCGAGTGGGGGCATGCGCGTGCGCTTTCCTTCCAGGCTTTAGCAGCAATGTCACGCTTCCCGTCGCTTGGATCAAAGGATCTGTGGTTTTCCCTCGAGGCTTTCCCTCGAGGCTTTCCCACAGGGCTGTCCCACGTGCCACCGTGGTGTGAGTCGATCCTCGGCGTGAAAGATGAGCCAGTGCAGGGCAAAGAGGTTCCTCTGGAATGGACTGAGACATCTGGGGGATTCTTGGAATGGTGGTACGACCATGGAGTTCCTCTCGCCTTTCCTGTTGAGAGTGCCTCCTCTTGAGATGCGACGGGAACGCCGGGAATTCTTTCCCGTTGAAAGCAGGGAAAGGATCCCTCATCTCGAGCTACGAGGGGGAAACGGGGCTCCTCTGGATGTGGGCGGGACCATCGTGCTTCCTCTCGAGTGGAGACGGGTATGGCGGTGAACTTCTTGAGTTGCAGCAAGGGTGTGAAAGACCCTTTCGAAGTTCCAGAGGTTAGGTGTCATTAGTCTCCAGACGCCTCATCGGAAATAGGCCTCATCTCGCCTGGAAGGGAGAACTTCCTGGATTTTCTCGAGTTGCGGCAGGTGTTCTCGAGTTTCGACGGGGACCTCAGGGACCCGCCCTGGTAACCTCAGGAGAGGCCAGTCCCCATGCGAGTTGCTAGGGGGCCTCTCGGGATTCCTCTCCCGTCGATACCGGGGCCAAAAAGCTTGTGTGGAGTCAGGGCCGGAACCGAGGATTCCTCTCAGGGGCTGACATGGATCTTTGGGTACTTCTGGAGTCTCCCCAGGGGAGTCAGGCCTCGTCTCGAGTGGGGGCATGCACGTGCGCTTTCCTTCCAGGCTGTAGCAGCAATGTCACGCTTCCCGTCGCGTGGATCAAAGGATCTGTGGTTTTCCCTCGAGGCTTTCCCTCGAGGCTTTCCCACAGGGCTGTCCCACGTGCCACCGTGTTGTGAGTCGATCCTCGGCGTGAAAGATGAGCCAGTGCAGGGCAAAGAGGTTCCTCTGGAATGGACTGAGACATCTGGGGGACTCTTGGAATGGTGGTACGACCATGGAGTTCCTCTCGCCTTTCCTGTTGAGAGTGCCTCCTCTTGAGATGCGACGGGAACGCCGGGAATACTTTCCCGTTGAAAGCAGGGAAAGGATCCCTCATCTCGAGCTACGAGGGGGAAACGGGGCTCCTCTGGATGTGGGCGGGACCATTGTGCTTCCTCTCGAGTGGAGACGGGTATGGCGGTGAACTTCTTGAGTTGCAGCAAGGGTGTGAAAGACCCTTTCGAAGTTCCAGAGGTTTGGTGTCATTAGTCTCCAGAGGCCTCATCGGAAATAGGCCTCATCTCGCCTGGAAGGGAGAACTTCCTGGATTTTCTCGAGTTGCGGCAGGTGTTCTCGAGTTACGACGGGGACCTCAGGGACCCGCCCTGGTGGCCTCAGGAGAGGCCAGTCCCCATGCGAGTTGCTAGGGGGCCTCTCGGGATTCCTCTCCCGTCGATACCGGGGCCAAAAACCTTGAGTGGAGTCAGGGCCGGAACCGAGGATTCCTCTCAGGGGCTGACATGGATCTTTGGGTACTTGTGGAGTCTCCCCAGGGGAGTCAGGACTCGTCTCGAGTGGGGGCATGCACGTGCGCTTTCCTTACAGGCTGTAGCAGCAATGTCACGCTTCCCGTCACGTGGATCAAAGGATCTGTGGTTTTCCCTCGAGGCTTTCCCTCGAGGCTTTCCCACAGGGCTGTCCCACGTGCCACCGCGGTGTGAGTCGATCCTCGGCGTGAAAGATGAGCCAGTGCAGGGCAAAGAGTTTCCTCTGGAATGGACTGAGACATCTGGGGGACTCTTGGAATGGTGGTACGACCATGGAGTTCCTCTCGCCTTTCCTATTGAGAGTGCCTCCTCTTGATATGCGACGGGAACGACGGGAATTCTTTCCCGTTGAAAGCAGGGAAAGGATCCCTCATCTCGAGCTACGAGGGGGAAACGGGGCTCCTCTGGATGTGGGCGGGACCATCGTGCTTCCTCTCGAGTGGAGACGGGTATGGCGGTGAACTTCTTGAGTTGCAGCAAGGGTGTGAAAGACCCTTTCGAAGTTCCAGAGGTTAGGTGTCATTAGTCTCTGGACGCCTCATCGGAAATAGGCCTCATCTCGCCTGGAAGGGAGAACTTCCTGGATTTTCTCGAGTTGCGGCAGGTGTTCTCGAGTTACGACGGGGACCTCAGGGACCCGCCCTGGTGGCCTCAGGAGAGGCCAGTCCCCATGCGAGTTGCTAGGGGGCCTCTCGCGATTCCTCTCCCGTCGATACCGGGGCCAAAAACCTTGTGTGGAGTCAGGGCCGGAACCGAGGATTCCTCTCAGGAGCTGACATGGATCTTTGGGTACTTCTGGAGTCTCCCCAGGGGAGTCAGGCCTCGTCTCGAGTGGGGGCATGCACTTGCACTTTCCTTCCAGGCTGTAGCAGCAATGTCACGCTTCCCGTCGCGTGGATCAAAGGATCTGTGGTTTTCCCTCGAGGCTTTCCCACAGGGCTGTCCCACGTGCCACCGTGGTGTGAGTCGATCCTCGGCGTGAAAGATGAGCCAGTGCAGGGCAAAGAGGTTCCTCTGGAATGGACTGGGACATCTGGGGGACTCTTGGAATGGTGGTACGACCATGGAGTTCCTCTCGCCTTTCCTGTTGAGAGTGCCTCCTCTTGAGATGCGACGGGAACGCCGGGAATTCTTTCCCGTTGAAAGCAGGGAAAGGATCCCTCATCTCGAGCTACGAGGGGGAAACGGGGCTCCTCTGGATGTGGGCGGGACCATCGTGCTTCCTCTCGAGTGGAGACGGGTATGGCGGTGAACTTCTTGAGTTGCAGCAAGGCTGTGAAAGACCCTTTCGAAGTTCCAGAGGTTTGGTGTCATTAGTCTCCAGAGGCCTCATCGGAAATAGGCCTCATCTCGCCTGGAAGGGAGAACTTCCTGGATTTTCTCGAGTTGCGGCAGGTGTTCTCGAGTTACGACGGGGACCTCAGGGACCCGCCCTGGTGGCCTCAGGAGAGGCCAGTCCCCATGCGAGTTGCTAGGGGGCCTCTCGGGATTCCTCTCCCGTCGATACCGGGGCCAAAAAGCTTGTGTGGAGTCAGGGCCGGAACCGAGGATTCCTCTCAGGGGCTGACATGGATCTTTGGGTACTTCTGGAGTCTCCCCAGGGGAGTCAGGCCTCGTCTCGAGTGGGGGCATGCACGTGCACTTTCCTTCCAGGCTGTAGCAGCAATGTCACGCTTCCCGTCGCGTGGATCAAAGGATCTGTGGTTTTCCCTCGAGGCTTTCCCACAGGGCTGTCCCACGTGCCACCGTGGTGTGAGTCGATCCTCAGCGTGAAAGATGAGCCAGTGCAGGGCAAAGAGGTTCCTCTGGAATGGACTGGGACATCTGGGGGACTCTTGGAATGGTGGTACGACCATGGAGTTCCTCTCGCCTTTCCTGTTGAGAGTGCCTCCTCTTGAGATGCGACGGGAACGCCGGGAATTCTTTCCCGTTGAAAGCAGGGAAAGGATCCCTCATCTCGAGCTACGAGGGGGAAACGGGGCTCCTCTGGATGTGGGCGGGACCATCGTGCTTCCTCTCGAGTGGAGAAGGGTATGGCGGTGAACTTCTTGAGTTGCAGCAAGGGTGTGAAAGAACCTTTCGAAGTTCCAGAGGTTTGGTGTCATTAGACTCCAGACGCCTCATCGGAAATAGGCCTCATCTCGCCTGGAAGGGAGAACTTCCTGGATTTTCTCGAGTTGCGGCAGGTGTTCTCGAGTTTCGACGGGGACCTCAGGAACCCGCCCTGGTGGCCTCAGGAGAGGCCAGTCCCCATGCGAGTTGCTAGGGGGCCTCTCGGGATTCCTCTCCCGTCGTTACCGGGGCCAAAAACCTTGTGTGGAGTCAGGGCCGGAACCGAGGATTCCTCTCAGGGGCTGACATGGATCTTTGGGTACTTCTGGAGTCTCCCCAGTGGAGTCAGGCCTCGTCTCGAGTGGGGGCATGCACGTGCGCTTTCTTTTCAGGCTGTAGCAGCAATGTCACGCTTCCTGTCACGTGGATCAAAGGATATGTGGTTTTCCCTCGAGGCTTTCCCTCGAGGCTTTCCCACAGGGCTGTCCCACGTGCCACCGTGGTGTGAGTCGATCCTCGGCGTGAAAGATGAGCCAGTGCAGGGCAAAGAGGTTCCTCTGGAATGGACTGAGACATCTGGGGGACTCTTGGAATGGTGGTACGACCATGGAGTTCCTCTCGCCTTTCCTGTTGAGAGTGCCTCCTCTTGAGATGCGACGGGAACGCCGGGAATTCTTTCCCGTTGAAAGCAGGGAAAGGATTCCTCATCTCGAGCTACGAGGGGGAAACAGGGCTCCTCTGGATGTGGGCGGGACCATCGTGCTTCCTCTCTAGTGGAGACGGGTATGGCGGTGAACTTCTTGAGTTGCAGCAAGGGTGTGAAAGACCCTTTCGAAGTTCCAGAGGTTAGGTGTCATTAGTCTCCAGAGGCCTCATCGGAAATAGGCCTCATCTCACCTGGAAGGGAGAACTTCCTGGATTTTCTCGAGTTGCGGCAGGTGTTCTCCAGTTACGACGGGGACCTCAGGGACCCGCCCTGGTGGCCTCAGGAGAAGCCAGTCCCTATGCGAGTTGGTAGGGGGCCTCTCGGGATTCCTCTCCCGTCGATACCGGGGCCAAAAACCTTGTGTGGAGTCAGGGCCGGAACCGAGGATTCCTCTCAGGGGCTGACATGGATCTTTGGGTACTTCTGGAGTCTCCCCAGGGCAGTCAGGCCTCGTCTCGAGTGGGGGCATGCACGTGCACTTTCCTTCCAGGCTGTAGCAGCAATGTCACGCTTCCCGTCGCGTGGATCAAATGATGTGTGGTTTTCCCTCGAGGCTTTCCCACAGGGCTGTCCCACGTGCCACCGTGGTGTGAGTCGATCCTCGGCGTGAAAGATGAGCCAGTGCAGGGCAAAGAGGTTCCTCTGGAATGGACTGAGACATCTGGGGGACTCTTGGAATGGTGGTACGACCATGGAGTTCCTCTCGCCTTTCCTGTTGAGAGTGCCTCCTCTTGAGATGCGACGGGAACGCCGGGAATTCTTTCCCGTTGAAAGCAGGGAAAGGATCCCTCATCTCGAGCTACGAGGGGGAAACGGGGCTCCTCTGGATGTGGGCGGGACCATCGTGCTTCCTCTCGAGTGGAGACGGGTATGGCGGTGAACTTCTTGAGTTGCAGCAAGGGTGTGAAAGACACTTTCGAAGTTCCAGAGGTTAGGTGTCATTAGTCTCCAGAGGCCTCATCGGAAATAGGCCTCATCTCGCCTGGAAGGGAGAACTTCCTGGATTTTCTCGAGTTGCGGCCGGTGTTCTCGAGTTACGACGGGGACCTCAGGGACCCGCCCTGGTGGCCTCAGGAAAGGCCAGTCCCTAGGCGAGTTGCTAGGGGGCCTCTCGGGATTCCTCTCCCGTTGATACCGGGTCCAAAAACCTTGTGTGGAGTCAGGGCCGGAACCGAGGATTCCTCTCAGGGGCTGACATGGATCTTTGGGTACTTCTGGAGTCTCCCCAGTGGAGTCAGGCCTCGTCTCGAGTGGGGGCATGCACGTGCGCTTTCCTTCCAGGCTGTAGCAGCAATGTCACGCTTCCCGTCGCGTGGATCAAAGGATCTGTGGTTTTCCCTCGAGGCTTTCCCACAGGGCTGTCCCACGTGCCACCGTGGTGTGAGTCGATCCTCGGCGTGAAAGATGAGCCAGTGCAGGGCAAAGAGGTTCCTCTGGAATGGACTGAGACATCTGGGGGACTCTTGGAATGGTGGTACGACCATGGAGTTCCTCTCGCCTTTCCTGTTGAGAGTGCCTCCTCTTGAGATGCGACGGGAACGCCGGGAATTCTTTCCCGTTGAAAGCAGGGAAAGGATCCCTCATCTCGAGCTACGAGGGGGAAACGGGGCTCCTCTGGATGTGGGCGGGACCATCGTGCTTCCTCTCTAGTGGAGACGGGTATGGCGGTGAACTTCTTGAGTTGCAGCAAGGGTGTGAAAGACACTTTCGAAGTTCCAGAGGTTAGGTGTCATTAGTCTCCAGAGGCCTCATCGGAAATAGGCCTCATCTCGCCTGGAAGGGAGAACTTCCTGGATTTTCTCGAGTTGCGGCCGGTGTTCTCGAGTTACGACGGGGACCTCAGGGACCCGCCCTGGTGGCCTCAGGAAAGGCCAGTCCCTAGGCGAGTTGCTAGGGGGCCTCTCGGGATTCCTCTCCCGTTGATACCGGGTCCAAAAACCTTGTGTGGAGTCAGGGCCGGAACCGAGGATTCCTCTCAGGGGCTGACATGGATCTTTGGGTACTTCTGGAGTCTCCCCAGGGGAGTCAGGCCTCGTCTCGAGTGGGGGCATGCACGTGCGCTTTCCTTCCAGGCTGTAGCAGCAATGTCACGCTTCCCGTCGCGTGGATCAAAGGATCTGTGGTTTTCCCTCGAGGCTTTCCCACAGGGCTGTCCCACGTGCCACCGTGGTGTGAGTCGATCCTCGGCGTGAAAGATGAGCCAGTGCAGGGCAAAGAGGTTCCTCTGGAATGGACTGAGACATCTGGGGGACTCTTGGAATTGTGGTACGACCATGGAGTTCCTCTCGCCTTTCCTGTTGAGAGTGCCTCCTCTTGAGATGCGACGGGAACGCCGGGAATTTTTTCCCGTTGAAAGCAGGGAAAGGATCCCTCATTTCGAGCTACGAGGGGGAAACGGGGCTCCTCTGGATGTGGGCGGGACCATCGTGCTTCCTCTCGAGTGGAGACGGGTATGGCGGTGAACTTCTTGAGTTGCAGCAAGGGTGTGAAAGACCCTTTCGAAGTTCCAGAGGTTCGGTGTCATTAGTCTCCAGACGCCTCATCGGAAATAGGCCTCATCTCGCCTGGAAGGGAGAACTTCCTGGATTTTCTCGAGTTGCGGCAGGTGTTCTCGAGTTACGACGGGGACCTCAGGGACCCGCCCTGGTGGCCTCAGGAGAGGCCAGTCCCCATGCGTGTTGTTAGGGGGCCTCTCGGGATTCCTCTCCCGTCGATACTGGGGCCAAAAACCTTGTGTGGAGTCAGGGCCGGAACCGAGGATTCCTCTCAGGGGCTGACATGGATCTTTGGGTACTTCTGGAGTCTCCCCAGGGGAGTCAGGCCTCGTCTCGAGTGGGGGCATGCGCGTGCGCTTTCCTTCCAGGCTTTAGCAGCAATGTCACGCTTCCCGTCGCTTGGATAAAAGGATCTGTGGTTTTCCCTCGAGGCTTTCCCTCGAGGCTTTCCCACAGGGCTGTCCCACGTGCCACCGTGGTGTGAGTCGATCCTCGGCGTGAAAGATGAGGCAGTGCAGGGCAAAGAGGTTCCTCTGGAATGGACTGAGACATCTGGGGGACTCTTGGAATGGTGGTACGACCATGGAGTTCCTCTCGCCTTTCCTGTTGAGAGTGCCTCCTCTTGAGATGCGACGGGAACGCCGGGAATTCTTTCCCGTTGAAAGCAGGGAAAGGATCCCTCATCTCGAGCTACGAGGGGGAAACGGGGCTCCTCTGGATGTGGGCGGGACCATCGTGCTTCCTCTCTAGTGGAGACGGGTATGGCGGTGAACTTCTTGAGTTGCAGCAAGGGTGTGAAAGACCCTTTCGAAGTTCCAGAGGTTAGGTGTCATTAGTCTCCAGAGGCCTCATCGGAAATAGGCCTCATCTCGCCTGGAAGGGAGAACTTCCTGGATTTTCTCGAGTTGCGGCCGGTGTTCTCGAGTTACGACGGGGACCTCAGGGACCCGCCCTGGTGGCCTCAGGAAAGGCCAGTCCCTAGGCGAGTTGCTAGGGGGCCTCTCGGGATTCCTCTCCCATTGATACCGGGTCCAAAAACCTTGTGTGGAGTCAGGGCCGGAACCGAGGATTCCTCTCAGGGGCTGACATGGATCTTTGGGTACTTCTGGAGTCTCCCCAGGGGAGTCAGGCCTCGTCTCGAGTGGGGGCATGCACGTGCGCTTTCCTTCCAGGCTGTAGCAGCAATGTCACGCTTCCCGTCGCGTGGATCAAAGGATCTGTGGTTTTCCCTCGAGGCTTTCCCACAGGGCTGTCCCACGTGCCACCGTGGTGTGAGTCGATCCTCGGCGTGAAAGATGAGCCAGTGAAGGGCAAAGAGGTTCCTCTGGAATGGACTGAGACATCTGGGGGACTCTTGGAATGGTGGTACGACCATGGAGTTCCTCTCGCCTTTCCTGTTGAGAGTGCCTCCTCTTGAGATGCGACGGGAACGCCGGGAATTCTTTCCCGTTGAAAGCAGGGAAAGGATCCCTCATCTCGAGCTACGAGGGGGAAACGGGGCTCCTCTGGATGTGGGCGGGACCATCGTGCTTCCTCTCTAGTGGAGACGGGTATGGTGGTGAACTTCTTGAGTTGCAGCAAGGCTGTGAAAGACCCTTTCGAAGTACCAGAGGTAAGGTGTCATTAGTCTCCAGACGCCTCATCGGAAATAGGCCTCATCTCGCCTGGAAGGGAGAACTTCCTGGATTTTCTCGAGTTGCGGCAGGTGTTCTCGAGTTACGACGGGGACCTCAGGGACCCGCCCTGGTGGCCTCAGGAGAGGCCAGTCCCTATGCGAGTTGCTAGGGGGCCTCTCGGGATTCCTCTCCCGTCGATACCGGGGCCAAAAACCTTGTGTGGAGTCAGGGCCGGAACCGAGGATTCCTCTCAGGGGCTGACATGGATCGTTGGGTACTTCTGGAGTCTCCCCAGGGGAGTCAGGCCTCGTCTCGAGTGGGGGCATGGACGTGCACTTTCCTTCCAGGCTGTAGCAGCAATGTCACGCTTCCCGTCGCGTGGATCAAATGATGTGTGGTTTTCCCTAGAGGCTTTCCCACAGGGCTGTCCCACGTGCCACCGTGGTGTGAGTCGATCCTCGGCGTGAAAGATGAGCCAGTGCAGGGCAAAGAGGTTCCTCTGGAATGGACTGAGACATCTGGGGGACTCTTGGAATGGTGGTACGACCATGGAGTTCCTCTCGCCTTTCCTGTTGAGAGTGCCTCCTCTTGAGATGCGACGGGAACGCCGGGAATTCTTTCCCGTTGAAAGCAGGGAAAGGATCCCTCATCTCGAGCTACGAGGGGGAAACGGGGCTCCTCTGGATGTGGGCGGGACCATCGTGCTTCCTCTCTAGTGGAGACGGGTATGGTGGTGAACTTCTTGAGTTGCAGCAAGGCTGTGAAAGACCCTTTCGAAGTTCCAGAGGTAAGATGTCATTAGTCTCCAGACGCCTCATCGGAAATAGGCCTCATCTCGCCTGGAAGGGAGAACTTCCTGGATTTTCTCGAGTTGCGGCAGGTGTTCTCGAGTTACGACGGGGACCTCAGGGACCCGCCCTGGTGGCCTCCGGAGAGGCCAGTCCCCATGCGAGTTGCTAGGGGGCCTCTCGGGATTCCTCTCCCGTCGATACCGGGGCCAAAAACCTTGTGTGGAGTCAGGGCCGGAACCGAGGATTCCTCTCAGGGGCTGACATGGATCTTTGGGTACTTCTGGAGTCTCCCCAGGGGAGTCAGGCCTCGTCTCGAGTGGGGGCATGCACGTGCGCTTTCCTTCCAGGCTGTAGCAGCAATGTCACGCTTCCCGTCGCGTGGATCAAAGGATCTGTGGTTTTCACTCGAGGCTTTCCCTCGAGGCTTTCCCACAGGGCTGTCCCACGTGCCACCGTGTTGTGAGTCGATCCTCGGCGTGAAAGATGAGCCAGTGCAGGGCAAAGAGGTTCCTCTGGAATGGACTGAGACATCTGGGGGACTATTGGAATGGTGGTACGACCATGGAGTTCCTCTCGCCTTTCCTGTTGAGAGTGCCTCCTCTTGAGATGCGACGGGAACGCCGGGAATTCTTTCCCGTTGAAACCAGGGAAAGGATCCCTCATCTCGAGCTACGAGGGGGAAACGGGGCTCCTCTGGATGTGGGCGGGACCATCGTGCTTCCTCTCGAGTGGAGACGGGTATGGCGGTGAACTTCTTGAGTTGCAGCAAGGGTGTGAAAGACCCTTTCGAAGTTCCAGAGGTTTGGTGTCATTAGTCTCCAGAGGCCTCATCGGAAATAGGCCTCATCTCGCCTGGAAGGGAGAACTTCCTGGATTTTCTCAAGTTGCGGCAGGTGTTCTCGAGTTACGACGGGGACCTCAGGGACCCGCCCTGGTGGCCTCCGGAGAGGCCAGTCCCCATGCGAGTTGCTAGGGGGCCTCTCGGGATTCCTCTCCCGTCGATACCGGGGCCAAAAACCTTGTGTGGAGTCAGGGCCGGAACCGAGGATTCCTCTCAGGGGCTGACATGGATCTTTGGGTACTTCTGGAGTCTCCCCAGTGGAGTCAGGCCTCGTCTCGAGTGGGGGCATGCACGTGCGCTTTCCTTCCAGGCTGTAGCAGCAATGTCACGCTTCCCGTCACTTGGATCAAAGGATCTGTGGTTTTCCCTCGAGGCTTTCCCTCGAGGCTTTCCCACAGGGCTGTCCCACGTGCCACCGTGGTGTGAGTCGACCCTCGGCGTGAAAGATGAGCCAGTGCAGGGCAAAGAGCTTCCTCTGGAATGGACTGAGACATCTGGGGGACTCTTGGAATGGTGGTACGACCATGGAGTTCCTCTCGCCTTTCCTGTTGAGAGTGCCTCCTCTTGAGATGCGACGGGAACGCAGGGAATTCTTTCCCCTTGAAAGCAGGGAAAGGATCCCTCATCTCGAGCTACGAGGGGGAAACGGGGCTCCTTTGGATGTGGTCGGGACCATCGTGCTTCCTCTCGAGTGGAGACGGGTAGGCTGGTGAACTTCTTGAGTTGCAGCAAGGGTGTGAAAGACCCTTTCGAAGTTCCAGAGGTTAGGTGTCATTAGTCTCCAGACGCCTCATCGGAAATAGGCCTCATCTCGCCTGGAAGGGAGAACTTCCTGGATTTTCTCGAGTTGCGGCAGGTGTTCTCGAGTTACGACGGGGACCTCAGGGACCGGCCCTGGTGGCCTCAGGAGAGGCCAGTCCCCATGCGAGTTGCTAGGGGGCCTCTCGGGATTCATCTCCCGTCGATACCGGGGCCAAAAAGCTTGTGTGGAGTCAGGGCCGGAACCGAGGATTCCTCTCAGGGGCTGACATGGATCTTTGGGTACTTCTGGAGTCTCCCCAGTGGAGTCAGGCCTCGTCTCGAGTGGGGGCATGCACGTGCGCTTTCCTTCCAGGCTGTAGCAGCAATGTCACGCTTCCCGTCGCGTGGATCAAAGGATCTGTGGTTTTCCCTCGAGGCTTTCCCTCGAGGCTTTCCCACAGGGCTGTCCCACGTGCCACCGTGTTGTGAGTCGATCCTCGGCGTGAAAGATGAGCCAGTGCAGGGCAAAGAGGTTCCTCTGGAATGGACTGAGACATCTGGGGGACTCTTGGAATGGTGGTACGACCATGGAGTTCCTCTCGCCTTTCCTGTTTAGAGTGCCCCCTCTTGAGATGCGACGGGAACGCCGGGAATTCTTTCCCGTTGAAACCAGGGAAAGGATCCCTCGTCTCGAGCTACGAGGGGGAAACGGGGCTCCTCTGGATGTGGGCGGGACCATCGTGCTTCCTCTCGAGTGGAGACGGGTATGGCGGTGAACTTATTGAGTTGCAGCAAGGGTGTGAAAGACCCTTTCGAAGTTCCAGAGGTTTGGTGTCATTAGTCTCCAGAGGCCTCATCGGAAATAGGCCTCATCTCGCCTGGAAGGGAGAACTTCCTGGATTTTCTCGAGTTGCGGCAGGTGTTCTCGAGTTACGACGGGGACCTCAGGGACCCGCCCTGGTGGCCTCCGGAGAGGCCAGTCCCCATGCGAGTTGCTAGGGGGCCTCTCGGGATTCCTCTCCCGTCGATACCGGGGCCAAAAACCTTGTGTGGAGTCAGGGCCGGAACCGAGGATTCCTCTCAGGGGCTGACATGGATCTTTGGGTACTTCTGGAGTCTCCCCAGGGGAGTCAGGCCTCGTCTCGAGTGGGGGCATGCACGTGCGCTTTCCTTCCAGGCTGTAGCAGCAATGTCACGCTTTCCGTCGCTTGGATCAAAGGATCTGTGGTTTTCCCTCGAGGCTTTCCCTCGAGGCTTTCCCACAGGGCTATCCCACGTGCCACCGTGGTGTGAGTCGATCCTCGGCGTGAAAGATGAGCCAGTGCAGGGCAAAGAGCTTCCTCTGGAATGGACTGAGACATCTGGGGGACTCTTGGAATGGTGGTACGACCATGGAGTTCCTCTCGCCTTTCCTGTTGAGAGTGCCTCCTCTTGAGATGCGACGGGAACGCAGGGAATTCTTTCCCGTTGAAAACAGGGAAAGGATCCCTCATCTCGAGCTACGAGGGGGAAACGGGGCTCCTTTGGATGTGGTCGGGACCATCGTGCTTCCTCTCGAGTGGAGACGGGTATGGTGGTGAACTTCTTGAGTTGCAGCAAGGGTGTGAAAGACCCTTTCGAAGTTCCAGAGGTTAGGTGTCATTAGTCTCCAGACGCCTCATCGGAAATAGGCCTCATCTCGCCTGGAAGGGAGAACTTCCTGGATTTTCTCGAGTTGCGGCAGGTGTTCTCGAGTTACGACGGGGACCTCAGGGACCGGCCCTGGTGGCCTCAGGAGAGGCCAGTCCCGATGCGAGTTGCTAGGGGGCCTCTCGGGATTCCTCTCCCGTCGATACCGGGGCCAAAAAGCTTGTGTGGAGTCAGGGCCGGAACCGAGGATTCCTCTCAGGGGCTGACATGGATCTTTGGGTACTTCTGGAGTCTCCCCAGGGGAGTCAGGCCTCGTCTCGAGTGGGGGCATGCACGTGCGCTTTCCTTCCAGGCTGTAGCAGCAATGTCACGCTTCCCGTCGCGTGGATCAAAGGATCTGTGGTTTTCCCTCGAGGCTTTCCCTCGAGGCTTTCCCACAGGGCTGTCCCACGTGCCACCGTGTTGTGAGTCGATCCTCGGCGTGAAAGATGAGCCAGTGCAGGGCAAAGAGGTTCCTCTGGAATGGACTGAGACATCTGGGGGACTCTTGGAATGGTGGTACGACCATGGAGTTCCTCTCGCCTTTCCTGTTTAGAGTGCCTCCTCTTGAGATGCGACGGGAACGCCGGGAATTCTTTCCCGTTGAAAGCAGGGAAAGGATCCCTCATCTCGAGCTACGAGGGGGAAACGGGGCTCCTCTGGATGTGGGCGGGACCATCGTGCTTCCTCTCGAGTGGAGACGGGTATGGCGGTGAACTTCTTGAGTTGCACCAAGGGTGTGAAAGACCCTTTCGAAGTTCCAGAGGTTTGGTGTCATTAGTCTCCAGAGGCCTCATCGGAAATAGGCCTCATCTCGCCTGGAAGGGAGAACTTCCTGGATTTTCTCGAGTTGCGGCAGGTGTTCTCGAGTTACGACGGGGACCTCAGGGACCCGCCCTGGTGGCCTCCGGAGAGGCCAGTCCCCATGCGAGTTGCTAGGGGGCCTCTCGGGATTCCTCTCCCGTCGATACCGGGGCCAAAAACCTTGTGTGGAGTCAGGGCCGGAACCGAGGATTCCTCTCAGGGGCTGACATGGATCTTTGGGTACTTCTGGAGTCTCCCCAGTGGAGTCAGGCCTCGTCTCGAGTGGGGGCATGCACGTGCGCTTTCCTTCCAGGCTGTAGCAGCAATGTCACGCTTCCCGTCGCTTGGATCAAAGGATCTGTGGTTTTCCCTCGAGGCTTTCCCTCGAGGCTTTCCCACAGGGCTATCCCACGTGCCACCGTGGTGTGAGTCGATCCTCGGCGTGAAAGATGAGCCAGTGCAGGGCAAAGAGCTTCCTCTGGAATGGACTGAGACATCTGGGGGACTCTTGGAATGGTGGTACGACCATGGAGTTCCTCTCGCCTTTCCTGTTGAGAGTGCCTCCTCTTGAGATGCGACGGGAACGCAGGGAATTCTTTCCCGTTGAAAGCAGGGAAAGGATCCCTCATCTCGAGCTACGAGGGGGAAACGGGGCTCCTTTGGATGTGGTCGGGACCATCGTGCTTCCTCTCGAGTGGAAACGGGTATGGTGGTGAACTTCTTGAGTTGCAGCAAGGGTGTGATAGACCCTTTCGAAGTTCCAGAGGTTAGGTGTCATTAGTCTCCAGACGCCTCATCGGAAATAGGCCTCATCTCGCCTGGAAGGGAGAACTTCCTGGATTTTCTCGAGTTGCGGCAGGTGTTCTCGAGTTACCACGGGGACCTCAGGGACCGGCCCTGGTGGCCTCAGGAGAGGCCAGTCCCCATGCGAGTTGCTAGGGGGCCTCTCGGGATTCCTCTCCCGTCGATACCGGGGCCAAAAAGCTTGTGTGGAGTCAGGGCCGGAACCGAGGATTCCTCTCAGGGGCTGACATGGATCTTTGGGTACTTCTGGAGTCTCCCCAGGGGAGTCAGGCCTCGTCTCGAGTGGGGGCATGCACGTGCGCTTTCCTTCCAGGCTGTAGCAGCAATGTCACGCTTCCCGTCGCGTGGATCAAAGGATCTGTGGTTTTCCCTCGAGGCTTTCCCTCGAGGCTTTCCCACAGGGCTGTCCCACGTGCCACCGTGTTGTGAGTCGATCCTCGGCGTGAAAGATGAGGCAGTGCAGGGCAAAGAGGTTCCTCTGGAATGGACTGAGACATCTGGGGGACTCTTGGAATGGTGGTACGACCATGGAGTTCCTCTCGCCTTTCCTGTTGAGAGTGCCTCCTCTTGAGATGCGACGGGAACGCCGGGAATTCTTTCCCGTTGAAAGCAGGGAAAGGATCCCTCATCTCGAGCTACGAGGGGGAAACGGGGCTCCTCTGGATGTGGGCGGGACCATCGTGCTTCCTCTCGAGTGGAGACGGGTATGGCGGTGAACTTCTTGAGTTGCAGCAAGGGTGTGAAAGACCCTTTCGAAGTTCCAGAGGTTTGGTGTCATTAGTCTCCAGAGGCCTCATCGGAAATAGGCCTCATCTCGCCTGGAAGGGAGAACTTCCTGGATTTTCTCGAGTTGCGGCAGGTGTTCTCGAGTTACGACGGGGACCTCAGGGACCCGCCCTGGTGGCCTCAGGAGAGGCCAGTCCCCATGCGAGTTGCTAGGGGGTCTCTCGGGATTCCTCTCCCGTCGATACCGGGGCCAAAAAGCTTATGTGTAGTCAGGGCCGGAACCGAGGATTCTTCTCAGGGGCTGACATGGATCTTTGGGTACTTCTGGAGTCTCCCCAGGGGAGTCAGCCCTCGTCTCGAGTGGGGGCATGCACGTGCGCTTTCCTTCCAGGCTGTAGCAGCAATGTCACGCTTCCCGTCGCGTGGATCAAAGGATCTGTGGTTTTCCCTCGAGGCTTTCCCTCGAGGCTTTCCCACAGGGCTATCCCACGTGCCACCGTGGTGTGAGTCGATCCTCGGCGTGAAAGATGAGCCAGTGCAGGGCAAAGAGCTTCCTCTGGAATGGACTGAGACATCTGGGGGACTCTTGGAATGGTGGTACGACCATGGAGTTCCTCTCGCCTTTCCTGTTGAGAGTGCCTCCTCTTGAGATGCGACGGGAACGCAGGGAATTCTTTCCCGTTGAAAGCAGGGAAAGGATCCCTCATCTCGAGCGACGAGGGGGAAACGGGGCTCCTTTGGATGTGGTCGGGACCATCGTGCTTCCTCTCGAGTGGAAACGGGTATGGTGGTGAACTTCTTGAGTTGCAGCAAGGGTGTGAAAGACCCTTTCGAAGTTCCAGAGGTTAGGTGTCATTAGTCTCCAGACGCCTCATCGGAAATAGGCCTCATGTCGCCTGGAAGGGAGAACTTCCTGGATTTTCTCGAGTTGCGGCAGGTGTTCTCGAGTTACGACGGGGACCTCAGGGACCGGCCCTGGTGGCCTCAGGAGAGGCCAGTCCCCATGCGAGTTGCTAGGGGGCCTCTCGGGATTCCTCTCCCGTCGATACCGGGGCCAAAAAGCTTGTGTGGAGTCAGGGCCGGAACCGAGGATTCCTCTCAGGGGCTGACATGGATCTTTGGGTACTTCTGGAGTCTCCCCAGGGGAGTCAGGCCTCGTCTCGAGTGGGGGCATGCACGTGCGCTTTCCTTCCAGGCTGTAGCAGCAATGTCACGCTTCCCGTCGCGTGGATCAAAGGATCTGTGGTTTTCCCTCGAGGCTTTCCCTCGAGGCTTTCCCACAGGGCTGTCCCACGTGCCACCGTGGAGTGAGTCGATCCTCGGCGTGAAAGATGAGGCAGTGCAGGGCAAAGAGGTTCCTCTGGAATGGACTGAGACATCTGGGGGACTCTTGGAATGGTGGTACGACCATGGAGTTCCTCTCGCCTTTCCTGTTGAGAGTGCCTCCTCTTGAGATGCGACGGGAACGCCGGGAATTCTTTCCCGTTGAAAGCAGGGAAAGGATCCCTCATCTCGAGCTACGAGGGGGAAACGGGGCTCCTCTGGATGTGGGCGGGACCATCGTGCTTCCTCTCGAGTGGAGACGGGTATGGCGGTGAACTTCTTGAGTTGCAGCAAGGGTGTGAAAGACGCTTTCGAATTTCCAGAGGTTTGGTGTCATTAGTCTCCAGAGGCCTCATCGGAAATAGGCCTCATCTCGCCTGGAAGGGAGAACTTCCTGGATTTTCTCGAGTTGCGGCAGGTGTTCTCGAGTTACGACGGGGACCTCAGGGACCCGCCCTGGTGGCCTCAGGAGAGGCCAGTCCCCATGCGAGTTGCTAGGGGGTCTCTCGGGATTCCTCTCCCGTCGATACCGGGGCCAAAAAGCTTATGTGTAGTCAGGGCCGGAACCGAGGATTCTTCTCAGGGGCTGACATGGATCTTTGGGTACTTCTGGAGTCTCCCCAGGGGAGTCAGCCCTCGTCTCGAGTGGGGGCATGCATGTGCGCTTTCCTTCCAGGCTGTAGCAGCAATGTCATGCTTCCCGTCGCGTGGATCAAAGGATCTGTGGTTTTCCCTCGAGGCTTTCCCTCAAGGCTTTCCCACAGGGCTGGCCCACGTGCCACCGTGTTGTGAGTCGATCCTCGGCGTGAAAGATGAGCCAGTGCAGGGCAAAGAGGTTCCTCTGAAATGGACTGAGACATCTGGGGGACTCTTGGAATGGTGGTACGACCATGGAGTTCCTCTCGCCTTTCCTGTTGAGAGTGCCTCCTCTTGATATGCGACGGGAAGGCCGGGAATTCTTTCCCGTTGAAAGCAGGGAAAGGATCCCTCATCTCGAGCTACGAGGGGGAAACGGGGCTCCTCTGGATGTGGGCGGGACCATCGTGCTTCCTCTCGAGTGGAGACGGGTATGGCGGTGAACTTTTTGAGTTGCACCAAGGGTGTGAAAGACCCTTTCGAAGTTCCAGAGGTTTGGTGTCATTAGTCTCCAGAGGCCTCATCGGAAATAGGCCTCATCTCGCCTGGAAGGGAGAACTTCCTGGATTTTCTCGAGTTGCGGCAGGTGTTCTCGAGTTACGACGGGGACCTCAGGGACCCGCCCTGGTGGCCTCAGGAGAGGCCAGTCCCCATGCGAGTTGCTAGGGGGCCTCTCGGGATTCCTCTCCCGTCGATACCGGGGCCAAAAACCTTGTGTGGAGTCAGGGCCGGAACCGAGGATTCCTCTCAGGGGCTGACATGGATCTTTGGGTACTTCTGGAGTCTCCCCAGTGGAGTCAGACCTCGTCTCGAGTGGGGGCATGCACGTGCGCTTTCCTTCCAGGCTGTAGCAGCAATGTCACGCTTCCCGTCGCGTGGATCAAAGGATCTGTGGTTTTCCCTCGAGGCTTTCCCTCGAGTCTTTCCCACAGGGCTGTCCCACGTGCCACCGTGGTGTGAGTCGATCCTCGGCGTGAAAGATGAGCCAGTGCAGGGCAAAGAGGTTCCTCAGGAATGGACTGAAACATCTGGGGGACTCTTGGAATGGTGGTACGACCATGGAGATCCTCTTGCCTTTCCTGTTGAGAGTGCCTCCTCTTGAGATGCGACGGGAACGCCGGGAATTCTTTCCCGTTGAAAGCAGGGAAAGGATCCCTCATCTCGAGCACCGAGGGGAAAACGGGGCTCCTCTGGATGTGGGCGGGACCATCGTGCTTCCTCTCGAGTGGAGACGGGTATGGCGGAGAACTTCTTGAGTTGCAGCAAGGGTGTGAAAGACCCTTTCAAAGTTCCAGAGGTTAGGTGTCATTAGTCTCCAGACGCCTCATCGGAAATAGGCCTCATCTCGCCTGGAAGGGAGAACTTCCTGGATTTTCTCGAGTTGCGGCAGGTGTTCTCGAGTTACGACGGGGACCTCAGGGACCCGCCGTGGTGGCCTCAGGAGAGGCCAGTCCCCATGCGAGTTGCTAGGGGGCCTCTCGGGATTCCTCTCCCGTCGATACCGGGGCCAAAAAGCTTGTGTGGATTCAGGGCCGGAACCGAGGATTCCTCTCAGGGGCTGACATGGATCTTTGGGTACTTCTGGAGTCTCCCCAGGGGAGTCAGGCCTCGTCTCGAGTGGGGGCATGCACGTGCGCTTTCCTTCCAGGCTGTAGCAGCAATGTCACGCTTCCCGTCGCGTGGATCAAAGGATCTGTGGTTTTCCCTCGAGGCTTTCCCTCGAGGCTTTCCCACAGGACTGTCCCACGTGCCACCGTGTTGTGAGTCGATCCTCGGCGTGAAAGATGAGCCAGTGCAGGGCAAAGAGGTTCCTCTGGAATGGACTGAGACATCTGGGGGACTCTTGGAATGGTGGTACGACCATGGAGTTCCTCTCGCCTTTCCTGTTTAGAGTGCCTCCTCTTGAGATGCGACGGGAACGCCGGGAATTCTTTCCCGTTGAAACCAGGGAAAGGATCCCTCATCTCGAGCTACGAGGGGGAAACGGGGCTCCTCTGGATGTGGGCGGGACCATCGTGCTTCCTCTCGAGTGGAGACGGGTATGGCGGTGAACTTCTTGAGTTGCAGCAAGGGTGTGAAAGACCCTTTCGAAGTTCCAGAGGTTTGGTGTCATTAGTCTCCAGAGGCCTCATCGGAAATAGGCCTCATCTCGCCTGGAAGGGAGAACTTCCTGGATTTTCTCGAGTTGCGGCAGGTGTTCTCGAGTTACGACGGGGACCTCAGGGACCCGCCCTGGTGGCCTCCGGAGAGGCCAGTCCCCATGCGAGTTGCTAGGGGGCCTCTCGGGATTCCTCTCCCGTCGATACCGGGGCCAAAAACCTTGTGTGGAGTCAGGGCCGGAACCGAGGATTCCTCTCAGGGGCTGACATGGATCTTTGGGTACTTCTGGAGTCTCCCCAGTGGAGTCAGGCCTCGTCTCGAGTGGGGGCATGCACGTGCGCTTTCCTTCCAGGCTGTAGCAGCAATGTCACGCTTCCCGTCACTTGGATCAAAGGATCTGTGGTTTTCCCTCGAGGCTTTCCCTCGAGGCTTTCCCACAGGGCTGTCCCACGTGCCACCGTGGTGTGAGTCGACCCTCGGCGTGAAAGATGAGCCAGTGCAGGGCAAAGAGCTTCCTCTGGAATGGACTGAGACATCTGGGGGACTCTTGGAATGGTGGTACGACCATGGAGTTCCTCTCGCCTTTCCTGTTGAGAGTGCCTCCTCTTGAGATGCGACGGGAACGCAGGGAATTCTTTCCCGTTGAAAGCAGGGAAAGGATCCCTCATCTCGAGCTACGAGGGGGAAACGGGGCTCCTTTGGATGTGGTCGGGACCATCGTGCTTCCTCTCGAGTGGAAACGTTATGGTGGTGAACTTCTTGAGTTGCAGCAAGGGTGTGAAAGACCCTTTCGAAGTTCCAGAGGTTAGGTGTCATTAGTCTCCAGACGCCTCATCGGAAATAGGCCTCATCTCGCCTGGAAGGGAGAACTTCCTGGATTTTCTCGAGTTGCGGCAGGTGTTCTCGAGTTACGACGGGGACCTCAGGGACCGGCCCTGGTGGCCTCAGGAGAGGCCAGTCCCCATGCGAGTTGCTAGGGGGCCTCTCGGGATTCCTCTCCCGTCGATACCGGGGCCAAAAAGCTTGTGTGGAGTCAGGGCCGGAACCGAGGATTCCTCTCAGGGGCTGACATGGATCTTTGGGTACTTCTGGAGTCTCCCCAGGGGAGTCAGGCCTCGTCTCGAGTGGGGGCATGCACGTGCGCTTTCCTTCCAGGCTGTAGCAGCAATGTCACGCTTCCCGTCGCGTGGATCAAAGGATCTGTGGTTTTCCCTCGAGGCTTTCCCTCGAGGCTTTCCCACAGGGCTGTCCCACGTGCCACCGTGTTGTGAGTCGATCCTCGGCGTGAAAGATGAGCCAGTGCAGGGCAAAGAGGTTCCTCTGGAATGGACTGAGACATCTGGGGGACTCTTGGAATGGTGGTACGACCATGGAGTTCCTCTCGCCTTTCCTGTTTAGAGTGCCTCCTCTTGAGATGCGACGGGAACGCCGGGAATTCTTTCCCGTTGAAAGCAGGGAAAGGATCCCTCATCTCGAGCTACGAGGGGGAAACGGGGCTCCTCTGGATGTGGGCGGGACCATCGTGCTTCCTCTCGAGTGGAGACGGGTATGGCGGTGAACTTCTTGAGTTGCAGCAAGGGTGTGAAAGACCCTTTCGAAGTTCCAGAGGTTTGGTGTCATTAGTCTCCAGAGGCCTCATCGGAAATAGGCCTCATCTCGCCTGGAAGGGAGAACTTCCTGGATTTTCTCGAGTTGCGGCAGGTGTTCTCGAGTTACGACGGGGACCTCAGGGACCCGCCCTGGTGGCCTCCGGAGAGGCCAGTCCCCATGCGAGTTGCTAGGGGGCCTCTCGGGATTCCTCTCCCGTCGATACCGGGGCCAAAAACCTTGTGTGGAGTCAGGGCCGGAACCGAGGATTCCTCTCAGGGGCTGACATGGATCTTTGGGTACTTCTGGAGTCTCCCCAGTGGAGTCAGGCCTCGTCTCGAGTGGGGGCATGCACGTGCGCTTTCCTTCCAGGCTGTAGCAGCAATGTCACGCTTCCCGTCGCTTGGATCAAAGGATCTGTGGTTTTCCCTCGAGGCTTTCCCTCGAGGCTTTCCCACAGGGCTATCCCAAGTGCCACCGTGGTGTGAGTCGATCCTCGGCGTGAAAGATGAGCCAGTGCAGGGCAAAGAGCTTCCTCTGGAATGGACTGAGACATCTGGGGGACTCTTGAAATGGTGGTACGACCATGGAGTTCCTCTCGCCTTTCCTGTTGAGAGTGCCTCCTCTTGAGATGCGACGGGAACGCAGGGAATTCTTTCCCGTTGAAAGCAGGGAAAGGATCCCTCATCTCGAGCTACGAGGGGGAAACGGGGCTCCTTTGGATGTGGTCGGGACCATCGTGCTTCCTCTCGAGTGGAAACGGGTATGGTGGTGAACTTCTTGAGTTGCAGCAAGGGTGTGAAAGACCCTTTCGAAGTTCCAGAGGTTAGGTGTCATTAGTCTCCAGACGCCTCATCGGAAATAGGCCTCATGTCGCCTGGAAGGGAGAACTTCCTGGATTTTCTCGAGTTGCGGCAGGTGTTCTCGAGTTACGACGGGGACCTCAGGGACCGGCCCTGGTGGCCTCAGGAGAGGCCAGTCCCCATGCGAGTTGCTAGGGGGCCTCTCGGGATTCCTCTCCCGTCGATACCGGGGCCAAAAAGCTTGTGTCGAGTCAGGGCCGGAACCGAGGATTCCTCTCAGGGGCTGACATGGATCTTTGGGTACTTCTGGAGTCTCCCCAGGGGAGTCAGGCCTCGTCTCGAGTGGGGGCATGCACGTGCGCTTTCCTTCCAGGCTGTAGCAGCAATGTCACGCTTCCCGTCGCGTGGATCAAAGGATCTGTGGTTTTCCCTCGAGGCTTTCCCTCGAGGCTTTCCCACAGGGCTGTCCCACGTGCCACCGTGGAGTGAGTCGATCCTCGGCGTGAAAGATGAGGCAGTGCAGGGCAAAGAGGTTCCTCTGGAATGGACTGAGACATCTGGGGGACTCTTGGAATGGTGGTACGACCATGGAGTTCCTCTCGCCTTTCCTGTTGAGAGTGCCTCCTCTTGAGATGCGACGGGAACGCCGGGAATTCTTTCCCGTTGAAAGCAGGGAAAGGATCCCTCATCTCGATCTACGAGGGGGAAACGGGGCTCCTCTGGATGTGGGCGGGACCATCGTGCTTCCTCTCGAGTGGAGACGGGTATGGCGGTGAACTTCTTGAGTTGCAGCAAGGGTGTGAAAGACCCTTTCGAATTTCCAGAGGTTTGGTGTCATTAGTCTCCAGAGGCCTCATCGGAAATAGGCCTCATCTCGCCTGGAAGGGAGAACTTCCTGGATTTTCTCGAGTTGCGGCAGGTGTTCTCGAGTTACGACGGGGACCTCAGGGACCCGCCCTGGTGGCCTCAGGAGAGGCCAGTCCCCATGCGAGTTGCTAGGGGGTCTCTCGGGATTCCTCTCCCGTCGATACCGGGGCCAAAAAGCTTATGTGTAGTCAGGGCCGGAACCGAGGATTCTTCTCAGGGGCTGACATGGATCATTGGGTACTTCTGGAGTCTCCCCAGGGGAGTCAGCCCTCGTCTCGAGTGGGGGCATGCACGTGCGCTTTCCTTCCAGGCTGTAGCAGCAATGTCACGCTTCCCGTCGCGTGGATCAAAGGATCTGTGGTTTTCCCTCGAGGCTTTCCCTCGAGGCTTTCCCACAGGGCTATCCCACGTGCCACCGTGGTGTGAGTCGATCCTCGGCGTGAAAGATGAGCCAGTGCAGGGCAAAGAGCTTCCTCTGGAATGGACTGAGACATCTGGGGGACTCTTGGAATGGTGGTACGACCATGGAGTTCCTCTCGCCTTTCCTGTTGAGAGTGCCTCCTCTTGAGATGCGACGGGAACGCAGGGAATTCTTTCCCGTTGAAAGCAGGGAAAGGATCCCTCATCTCGAGCTACGAGGGGGAAACGGGGCTCCTTTGGATGTGGTCGGGACCATCGTGCTTCCTCTCGAGTGGAAACGGGTATGGTGGTGAACTTCTTGAGTTGCAGCAAGGGTGTGAAAGACCCTTTCGAAGTTCCAGAGGTTAGGTGTCATTAGTCTCCAGACGCCTCATCGGAAATAGGCCTCATCTCGCCTGGAAGGGAGAACTTCCTGGATTTTCTCGAGTTGCGGCAGGTGTTCTCGAGTTACGACGGGGACCTCAGGGACCGGCCCTGGTGGCCTCAGGAGAGGCCAGTCCCCATGCGAGTTGCTAGGGGGCCTCTCGGGATTCCTCTCCCGTCGATACCGGGGCCAAAAAGCTTGTGTGGAGTCAGGGCCGGAACCGAGGATTCCTCTCAGGGGCTGACATGGATCTTTGGGTACTTCTGGAGTCTCCCCAGGGGAGTCAGGCCTCGTCTCGAGTGGGGGCATGCACGTGCGCTTTCCTTCCAGGCTGTAGCAGCAATGTCACGCTTCCCGTCGCGTGGATCAAAGGATCTGTGGTTTTCCCTCGAGGCTTTCCCTCGAGGCTTTCCCACAGGGCTGTCCCACGTGCCACCGTGTTGTGAGTCGATCCTCGGCGTGAAAGATGAGCCAGTGCAGGGCAAAGAGGTTCCTCTGGAATGGACTGAGACATCTGGGGGACTCTTGGAATGGTGGTACGACCATGGAGTTCCTCTCGCCTTTCCTGTTTAGAGTGCCTCCTCTTGAGATGCGACGGGAACGCCGGGAATTCTTTCCCGTTGAAAGCAGGGAAAGGATCCCTCATCTCGAGCTACGAGGGGGAAACGGGGCTCCTCTGGATGTGGGCGGGACCATCGTGCTTCCTCTCGAGTGGAGACGGGTATGGCCGTGAACTTCTTGAGTTGCAGCAAGGGTGTGAAAGACCCTTTCGAAGTTCCAGAGGTTTGGTGTCATTAGTCTCCAGAGGCCTCATCGGAAATAGGCCTCATCTCGCCTGGAAGGGAGAACTTCCTGGATTTTCTCGAGTTGCGGCAGGTGTTCTCGAGTTACGACGGGGACCTCAGGGACCCGCCCTGGTGGCCTCCGGAGAGGCCAGTCCCCATGCGAGTTGCTAGGGGGCCTCTCGGGATTCCTCTCCCGTCGATACCGGGGCCAAAAACCTTGTGTGGAGTCAGGGCCGGAACCGAGGATTCCTCTCAGGGGCTGACATGGATCTTTGGGTACTTCTGGAGTCTCCCCAGTGGAGTCAGGCCTCGTCTCGAGTGGGGGCATGCACGTGCGCTTTCCTTCCAGGCTGTAGCAGCAATGTCACGCTTCCCGTCGCTTGGATCAAAGGATCTGTGGTTTTCCCTCGAGGCTTTCCCTCGAGGCTTTCCCACAGGGCTATCCCACGTGCCACCGTGGTGTGAGTCGATCCTCGGCGTGAAAGATGAGCCAGTGCAGGGCAAAGAGCTTCCTCTGGAATGGACTGAGACATCTGGGGGACTCTTGAAATGGTGGTACGACCATGGAGTTCCTCTCGCCTTTCCTGTTGAGAGTGCCTCCTCTTGAGATGCGACGGGAACGCAGGGAATTCTTTCCCGTTGAAAGCAGGGAAAGGATCCCTCATCTCGAGCTACGAGGGGGAAACGGGGCTCCTTTGGATGTGGTCGGGACCATCGTGCTTCCTCTCGAGTGGAAACGGGTATGGTGGTGAACTTCTTGAGTTGCAGCAAGGGTGTGAAAGACCCTTTCGAAGTTCCAGAGGTTAGGTGTCATTAGTCTCCAGACGCCTCATCGGAAATAGGCCTCATGTCGCCTGGAAGGGAGAACTTCCTGGATTTTCTCGAGTTGCGGCAGGTGTTCTCGAGTTACGACGGGGACCTCAGGGACCGGCCCTGGTGGCCTCAGGAGAGGCCAGTCCCCATGCGAGTTGCTAGGGGGCCTCTCGGGATTCCTCTCCCGTCGATACCGGGGCCAAAAAGCTTGTGTGGAGTCAGGGCCGGAACCGAGGATTCCTCTCAGGGGCTGACATGGATCTTTGGGTACTTCTGGAGTCTCCCCAGGGGAGTCAGGCCTCGTCTCGAGTGGGGGCATGCACGTGCGCTTTCCTTCCAGGCTGTAGCAGCAATGTCACGCTTCCCGTCGCGTGGATCAAAGGATCTGTGGTTTTCCCTCGAGGCTTTCCCTCGAGGCTTTCCCACAGGGCTGTCCCACGTGCCACCGTGGAGTGAGTCGATCCTCGGCGTGAAAGATGAGGCAGTGCAGGGCAAAGAGGTTCCTCTGGAATGGACTGAGACATCTGGGGGACTCTTGGAATGGTGGTACGACCATGGAGTTCCTCTCGCCTTTCCTGTTGAGAGTGCCTCCTCTTGAGATGCGACGGGAACGCCGGGAATTCTTTCCCGTTGAAAGCAGGGAAAGGATCCCTCATCTCGAGCTACGAGGGGGAAACGGGGCTCCTCTGGATGTGGGCGGGACCATCGTGCTTCCTCTCGAGTGGAGACGGGTATGGCGGTGAACTTCTTGAGTTGCAGCAAGGGTGTGAAAGACCCTTTCGAATTTCCAGAGGTTTGGTGTCATTAGTCTCCAGAGGCCTCATCGGAAATAGGCCTCATCTCGCCTGGAAGGGAGAACTTCCTGGATTTTCTCGAGTTGCGGCAGGTGTTCTCGAGTTACGACGGGGACCTCAGGGACCCGCCCTGGTGGCCTCAGGAGAGGCCAGTCCCCATGCGAGTTGCTAGGGGGTCTCTCGGGATTCCTCTCCCGTCGATACCGGGGCCAAAAAGCTTATGTGTAGTCAGGGCCGGAACCGAGGATTCTTCTCAGGGGCTGACATGGATCTTTGGGTACTTCTGGAGTCTCCCCAGGGGAGTCAGCCCTCGTCTCGAGTGGGGGCATGCATGTGCGCTTTCCTTCCAGGCTGTAGCAGCAATGTCATGCTTCCCGTCGCGTGGATCAAAGGATCTGTGGTTTTCCCTCGAGGCTTATCCTCGAGGCTTTCCCACAGGGCTGTCCCACGTGCCACCGTGTTGTGAGTCGATCCTCGGCGTGAAAGATGAGCCAGTGCAGGGCAAAGAGGTTCCTCTGAAATGGACTGAGACATCTGGGGGACTCTTGGAATGGTGGTACGACCATGCAGTTCCTCTCGCCTTTCCTGTTGAGAGTGCCTCCTCTTGATATGCGACGGGAAGGCCGGGAATTCTTTCCCGTTGAAAGCAGGGAAAGGATCCCTCATCTCGAGCTACGAGGGGGAAACGGGGCTCCTCTGGATGTGGGCGGGACCATCGTGCTTCCTCTCGAGTGGAGACGGGTATGGCGGTGAACTTTTTGAGTTGCACCAAGGGTGTGAAAGACCCTTTCGAAGTTCCAGAGGTTTGGTGTCATTAGTCTCCAGAGGCCTCATCGGAAATAGGCCTCATCTCGCCTGGAAGGGAGAACTTCCTGGATTTTCTCGAGTTGCGGCAGGTGTTCTCGAGTTACGACGGGGACCTCAGGGACCCGCCCTGGTGGCCTCAGGAGAGGCCAGTCCCCATGCGAGTTGCTAGGGGGCCTCTCGGGATTCCTCTCCCGTCGATACCGGGGCCAAAAACCTTGTGTGGAGTCAGGGCCGGAACCGAGGATTCCTCTCAGGGGCTGACATGGATCTTTGGGTACTTCTGGAGTCTCCCCAGTGGAGTCAGACCTCGTCTCGAGTGGGGGCATGCACGTGCGCTTTCCTTCCAGGCTGTAGCAGCAATGTCACGCTTCCCGTCGCGTGGATCAAAGGATCTGTGGTTTTCCCTCGAGGCTTTCCCTCGAGTCTTTCCCACAGGGCTGTCCCACGTGCCACCGTGGTGTGAGTCGATCCTCGGCGTGAAAGATGAGCCAGTGCAGGGCAAAGAGGTTCCTCAGGAATGGACTGAGACATCTGGGGGACTCTTGGAATGGTGGTACGACCATGGAGATCCTCTTGCCTTTCCTGTTGAGAGTGCCTCCTCTTGAGATGCGACGGGAACGCCGGGAATTATTTCCCGTTGAAAGCAGGGAAAGAATCCCTCATCTCGAGCACCGAGGGGAAAACGGGGCTCCTCTGGATGTGGGCGGGACCATCGTGCTTCCTTTCGAGTGGAGACGGGTATGGCGGAGAACTTCTTGAGTTGCAGCAAGGGTGTGAAAGACCCTTTCGAAGTTCCAGAGGTTAGGTGTCATTAGTCTCCAGACGCCTCATCGGAAATAGGCCTCATCTCGCCTGGAAGGGAGAACTTCCTGGATTTTCTCGAGTTGCGGCAGGTGTTCTCGAGTTACGACGGGGACCTCAGGGACCCGCCGTGGTGGCCTCAGGAGAGGCCAGTCCCCATGCGAGTTGCTAGGGGGCCTCTCGGGATTCCTCTCCCGTCGATACCGGGGCCAAAAAGCTTGTGTGGATTCAGGGCCGGAACCGAGGATTCCTCTCAGGGGCTGACATGGATCTTTGGGTACTTCTGGAGTCTCCCCAGGGGAGTCAGGCCTCGTCTCGAGTGGGGGCATGCACGTGCGCTTTCCTTCCAGGCTGTAGCAGCAATGTCACGCTTCCCGTCGCGTGGATCAAAGGATCTGTGGTTTTCCCTCGAGGCTTTCCCTCGAGGCTTTCCCACAGGGCTGTCCCACGTGCCACCGTGTTGTGAGTCGATCCTCGGCGTGAAAGATGAGCCAGTGCAGGGCAAAGAGGTTCCTCTGGAATGGACTGAGACATCTGGGGGACTCTTGGAATGGTGGTACGACCATGGAGTTCCTCTCGCCTTTCCTGTTTAGAGTGCCTCCTCTTGAGATGCGACGGGAACGCCGGGAATTCTTTCCCGTTGAAACCAGGGAAAGGATCCCTCATCTCGAGCTACGAGGGGGAAACGGGGCTCCTCTGGATGTGGGCGGGACCATCGTGCTTCCTCTCGAGTGGAGACGGGTATGGCGGTGAACTTCTTGAGTTGCAGCAAGGGTGTGAAAGACCCTTTCGAAGTTCCAGAGGTTAGGTGTCATTAGTCTCCAGACGCCTCATCGGAAATAGGCCTCATCTCGCCTGGAAGGGAGAACTTCCTGGATTTTCTCGAGTTGTGGCAGGTGTTCTCGAGTTACGACGGGGACCTCAGGGACCGGCCCTGGTGGCCTCAGGAGAGGCCAGTCCCAATGCGAGTTGCTAGGGGGCCTCTCGGGATTCCTCTCCCGTCGATACCGGGGCCAAAAAGCTTGTGTGGAGTCAGGGCCGGAACCGAGGATTCCTCTCAGGGGCTGACATGGATCTTTGGGTACTTCTGGAGTCTCCCCAGGGGAGTCAGGCCTCGTCTCGAGTGGGGGCATGCACGTGCGCTTTCCTTCCAGGCTGTAGCAGCAATGTCACGCTTCCCGTCGCGTGGATCAAAGGATCTGTGGTTTTCCCTCGAGGCTTTCCCTCGAGGCTTTCCCACAGGGCTGTCCCACGTGCCACCGTGTTGTGTGTCGATCCTCGGCGTGAAAGATGAGCCAGTGCAGGGCAAAGAGGTTCCTCTGGAATGGACTGAGACATCTGGGGGACTCTTGGAATGGTGGTACGACCATGGAGTTCCTCTCGCCTTTCCTGTTTAGAGTGCCTCCTCTTGAGATGCGACGGGAACGCCGGGAATTCTTTCCCGTTGAAAGCAGGGAAAGGATCCCTCATCTCGAGCTACGAGGGGGAAACGGGGCTCCTCTGGATGTGGGCGGGACCATCGTGCTTCCTCTCGAGTGGAGCCGGGTATGGCGGTGAACTTCTTGAGTTGCAGCAAGGGTGTGAAAGACCCTTTCGAAGTTCCAGAGGTTTGGTGTCATTAGTCTCCAGAGGCCTCATCGGAAATAGGCCTCATCTCGCCTGGAAGGGAGAACTTCCTGGATTTTCTCGAGTTGCGGCAGGTGTTCTCGAGTTACGACGGGGACCTCAGGGACCCGCCCTGGTGGCCTCCGGAGAGGCCAGTCCCCATGCGAGTTGCTAGGGGGCCTCTCGGGATTCCTCTCCCGTCGATACCGGGGCCAAAAACCTTGTGTGGAGTCAGGGCCGGAACCGAGGATTCCTCTCAGGGGCTGACATGGATCTTTGGGTACTTCTGGAGTCTCCCCAGGGGAGTCAGGCCTCGTCTCGAGTGGGGGCATGCACGTGCGCTTTCCTTCCAGGCTGTAGCAGCAATGTCACGCTTCCCGTCGCGTGGATCAAAGGATCTGTGGTTTTCCCTCGAGGCTTTCCCTCGAGGCTTTCCCACAGGGCTGTCCCACGTGCCACCGTGTTGTGAGTCGATCCTCGGCGTGAAAGATGAGCCAGTGCAGGGCCAAGAGGTTCCTCTGGAATGGACTGAGACATCTGGGGGACTCTTGGAATGGTGGTACGACCATGGAGTTCCTCTCGCCTTTCCTGTTTAGAGTGCCTCCTCTTGAGATGCGACGGGAACGCCGGGAATTCTTTCCCGTTGAAAGCAGGGAAAGGATCCCT
This sequence comes from Capricornis sumatraensis, assembly GCF_032405125.1. Taxonomy (NCBI): domain Eukaryota; kingdom Metazoa; phylum Chordata; class Mammalia; order Artiodactyla; family Bovidae; genus Capricornis; species Capricornis sumatraensis. Next base: position 8,990,411 of record NW_027184612.1, read on the forward strand.
CATCTCGAGCTACGAGGGGGAAACGGGGCTCCTCTGGATGTGGGCGGGACCATCGTGCTTCCTCTCGAGTGGAGACGGGTATGGCGGTGAACTTCTTGAGTTGCAGCAAGGGTGTGAAAGACCCTTTCGAAGTTCCAGAGGTTTGGTGTCATTAGTCTCCAGAGGCCTCATCGGAAATAGGCCTCATCTCGCCTGGAAGGGAGAACTTCCTGGATTTTCTCGAGTTGCGGCAGGTGTTCTCGAGTTACGACGGGGACCTCAGGGACCCGCCCTGGTGGCCTCCGGAGAGGCCAGTCCCCATGCGAGTTGCTAGGGGGCCTCTCGGGATTCCTCTCCCGTCGATACCGGGGCCAAAAACCTTGTGTGGAGTCAGGGCCGGAACCGAGGATTCCTCTCAGGGGCTGACATGGATCTTTGGGTACTTCTGGAGTCTCCCCAGGGGAGTCAGGCCTCGTCTCGAGTGGGGGCATGCACGTGCGCTTTCCTTCCAGGCTGTAGCAGCAATGTCACGCTTTCCGTCGCTTGGATCAAAGGATCTGTGGTTTTCCCTCGAGGCTTTCCCTCGAGGCTTTCCCACAGGGCTATCCCACGTGCCACCGTGGTGTGAGTCGATCCTCGGCGTGAAAGATGAGCCAGTGCAGGGCAAAGAGCTTCCTCTGGAATGGACTGAGACATCTGGGGGACTCTTGGAATGGTGGTACGACCATGGAGTTCCTCTCGCCTTTCCTGTTGAGAGTGCCTCCTCTTGAGATGCGACGGGAACGCAGGGAATTCTTTCCCGTTGAAAACAGGGAAAGGATCCCTCATCTCGAGCTACGAGGGGGAAACGGGGCTCCTCTGGATGTGGTCGGGACCATCGTGCTTCCTCTCGAGTGGAGACGGGTATGGTGGTGAACTTCTTGAGTTGCAGCAAGGGTGTGAAAGACCCTTTCGAAGTTCCAGAGGTTAGGTGTCATTAGTCTCCAGACGCCTCATCGGAAATAGGCCTCATCTCGCCTGGAAGGGAGAACTTCCTGGATTTTCTCGAGTTGCGGCAGGTGTTCTCGAGTTACGACGGGGACCTCAGGGACCGGCCCTGGTGGCCTCAGGAGAGGCCAGTCCCGATGCGAGTTGCTAGGGGGCCTCTCGGGATTCCTCTCCCGTCGATACCGGGGCCAAAAAGCTTGTGTGGAGTCAGGGCCGGAACCGAGGATTCCTCTCAGGGGCTGACATGGATCTTTGGGTACTTCTGGAGTCTCCCCAGGGGAGTCAGGCCTCGTCTCGAGTGGGGGCATGCACGTGCGCTTTCCTTCCAGGCTGTAGCAGCAATGTCACGCTTCCCGTCGCGTGGATCAAAGGATCTGTGGTTTTCCCTCGAGGCTTTCCCTCGAGGCTTTCCCACAGGGCTGTCCCACGTGCCACCGTGTTGTGAGTCGATCCTCGGCGTGAAAGATGAGCCAGTGCAGGGCAAAGAGGTTCCTCTGGAATGGACTGAGACATCTGGGGGACTCTTGGAATGGTGGTACGACCATGGAGTTCCTCTCGCCTTTCCTGTTTAGAGTGCCTCCTCTTGAGATGCGACGGGAACGCCGGGAATTCTTTCCCGTTGAAAGCAGGGAAAGGATCCCTCATCTCGAGCTACGAGGGGGAAACGGGGCTCCTCTGGATGTGGGCGGGACCATCGTGCTTCCTCTCGAGTGGAGACGGGTATGGCGGTGAACTTCTTGAGTTGCAGCAAGGGTGTGAAAGACCCTTTCGAATTTCCAGAGGTTTGGTGTCATTAGTCTCCAGAGGCCTCATCGGAAATAGGCCTCATCTCGCCTGGAAGGGAGAACTTCCTGGATTTTCTCGAGTTGCGGCAGGTGTTCTCGAGTTACGACGGGGACCTCAGGGACCCGCCCTGGTGGCCTCAGGAGAGGCCAGTCCCCATGCGAGTTGCTAGGGGGTCTCTCGGGATTCCTCTCCCGTCGATACCGGGGCCAAAAAGCTTATGTGGAGTCAGGGCCGGAACCGAGGATTCTTCTCAGGGGCTGACATGGATCTTTGGGTACTTCTGGAGTCTCCCCAGGGGAGTCAGCCCTCGTCTCGAGTGGGGGCATGCATGTGCGCTTTCCTTCCAGGCTGTAGCAGCAATGTCATGCTTCCCGTCGCGTGGATCAAAGGATCTGTGGTTTTCCCTCGAGGCTTTCCCTCGAGGCTTTCCCACAGGGCTGTCCCACGTGCCACCGTGTTGTGAGTCGATCCTCGGCGTGAAAGATGAGCCAGTGCAGGGCAAAGAGGTTCCTCTGAAATGGACTGAGACATCTGGGGGACTCTTGGAATGGTGGTACGACCATGGAGTTCCTCTCGCCTTTCCTGTTGAGAGTGCCTCCTCTTGAGATGCGACGGGAACGCCGGGAATTCTTTCCCGTTGAAAGCAGGGAAAGGATCCCTCATCTCGAGCTACGAGGTGGAAACGGGGCTCCTCTGGATGTGGGCGGGACCATCGTGCTTCCTCTCGAGTGGAGACGGGTATGGCGGTGAACTTTTTGAGTTGCACCAAGGGTGTGAAAGACCCTTTCGAAGTTCCAGAGGTTTGGTGTCATTAGTCTCCAGAGGCCTCATCGGAAATAGGCCTCATCTCGCCTGGAAGGGAGAACTTCCTGGATTTTCTCGAGTTGCGGCAGGTGTTCTCGAGTTACGACGGGGACCTCAGGGACCCGCCCTGGTGGCCTCAGGAGAGGCCAGTCCCCATGCGAGTTGCTAGGGGGCCTCTCGGGATTCCTCTCCCGTCGATACCGGGGCCAAAAACCTTGTGTGGAGTCAGGGCCGGAACCGAGGATTCCTCTCAGGGGCTGACATGGATCTTTGGGTACTTCTGGAGTCTCCCCAGTGGAGTCAGACCTCGTCTCGAGTGGGGGCATGCACGTGCGCTTTCCTTCCAGGCTGTAGCAGCAATGTCACGCTTCCCGTCGCGTGGATCAAAGGATCTGTGGTTTTCCCTCGAGGCTTTCCCTCGAGTCTTTCCCACAGGGCTGTCCCACGTGCCACCGTGGTGTGAGTCGATCCTCGGCGTGAAAGATGAGCCAGTGCAGGGCAAAGAGGTTCCTCTGGAATGGACTGAGACATCTGGGGGACTCTTGGAATGGTGGTATGACCATGGAGTTCCTCTCGCCTTTCCTGTTTAGAGTGCCTCCTCTTGAGATGCGACGGGAACGCCGGGAATTCTTTCCCGTTGAAAGCAGGGAAAGGATCCCTCATCTCGAGCTACGAGGGGGAAACGGGGCTCCTCTGGATGTGGGCGGGACCATCGTGCTTCCTCTCGAGTGGAGACGGGTATGGCGGTGAACTTCTTGAGTTGCAGCAAGGGTGTGAAAGACCCTTTCGAAGTTCCAGAGGTTTGGTGTCATTAGTCTCCAGAGGCCTCATAGGAAATAGGCCTCATCTCGCCTGGAAGGGAGAACTTCCTGGATTTTCTCGAGTTGCGGCAGGTGTTCTCGAGTTACGACGGGGACCTCAGGGACCCGCCCTGGTGGCCTCCGGAGAGGCCAGTCCCCATGCGAGTTGCTAGGGGGCCTCTCGGGATTCCTCTCCTGTCGATACCGGGGCCAAAAACCTTGTGTGGAGTCAGGGCCGGAACCGAGGATTCCTCTCAGGGGCTGACATGGATCTTTGGGTACTTCTGGAGTCTCCCCAGGGGAGTCAGGCCTCGTCTCGAGTGGGGGCATGCACGTGCGCTTTCCTTCCAGGCTGTAGCAGCAATGTCACGCTTTCCGTCGCTTGGATCAAAGGATCTGTGGTTTTCCCTCGAGGCTTTCCCTCGAGGCTTTCCCACAGGGCTATCCCACGTGCCACCGTGGTGTGAGTCGATCCTCGGCGTGAAAGATGAGCCAGTGCAGGGCAAAGAGCTTCCTCTGGAATGGACTGAGACATCTGGGGGACTCTTGGAATGGTGGTACGACCATGGAGTTCCTCTCGCCTTTCCTGTTGAGAGTGCCTCCTCTTGAGATGCGACGGGAACGCCGGGAATTCTTTCCCGTTGAAAACAGGGAAAGGATCCCTCATCTCGAGCTACGAGGGGGAAACGGGGCTCCTTTGGATGTGGTCGGGACCATCGTGCTTCCTCTCGAGTGGAGACGGGTATGGTGGTGAACTTCTTGAGTTGCAGCAAGGGTGTGAAAGACCCTTTCGAAGTTCCAGAGGTTAGGTGTCATTAATCTCCAGACGCCTCATCGGAAATAGGCCTCATCTCGCCTGGAAGGGAGAACTTCCTGGATTTTCTCGAGTTGCGGCAGGTGTTCTCGAGTTACGACGGGGACCTCAGGGACCGGCCCTGGTGGCCTCAGGAGAGGCCAGTCCCGATGCGAGTTGCTAGGGGGCCTCTCGGGATTCCTCTCCCGTCGATACCGGGGCCAAAAAGCTTGTGTGGAGTCAGGGCCGGAACCGAGGATTCCTCTCAGGGGCTGACATGGATCTTTGGGTACTTCTGGAGTCTCCCCAGGGGAGTCAGGCCTCGTCTCGAGTGGGGGCATGCACGTGCGCTTTCCTTCCAGGCTGTAGCAGCAATGTCACGCTTCCCGTCGCGTGGATCAAAGGATCTGTGGTTTTCCCTCGAGGCTTTCCCTCGAGGCTTTCCCACAGGGCTGTCCCACGTGCCACCGTGGTGTGAGTCGATCCTCGGCGTGAAAGATGAGGCAGTGCAGGGCAAAGAGGTTCCTCTGGAATGGACTGAGACATCTGGGGGACTCTTGGAATGGTGGTACGACCATGGAGTTCCTCTCGCCTTTCCTGTTGAGAGTGCCTCCTCTTGAGATGCGACGGGAACGCCGGGAATTCTTTCCCGTTGAAAGCAGGGAAAGGATCCCTCATCTCGAGCTACGAGGGGGAAACGGGGCTCCTCTGGATGTGGGCGGGACCATCGTGCTTCCTCTCGAGTGGAGACGGGTATGGCGGTGAACTTTTTGAGTTGCACCAAGGGTGTGAAAGACCCTTTCGAAGTTCCAGAGGTTTGGTGTCATTAGTCTCCAGAGGCCTCATCGGAAATAGGCCTCATCTCGCCTGGAAGGGAGAACTTCCTGGATTTTCTCGAGTTGCGGCAGGTGTTCTCGAGTTACGACGGGGACCTCAGGGACCCGCCCTGGTGGCCTCAGGAGAGGCCAGTCCCCATGCGAGTTGCTAGGGGGCCTCTCGGGATTCCTCTCCCGTCGATACCGGGGCCAAAAACCTTGTGTGGAGTCAGGGCCGGAACCGAGGATTCCTCTCAGGGGCTGACATGGATCTTTGGGTACTTCTGGAGTCTCCCCAGTGGAGTCAGACCTCGTCTCGAGTGGGGGCATGCACGTGCGCTTTCCTTCCAGGCTGTAGCAGCAATGTCACGCTTCCCGTCGCGTGGATCAAAGGATCTGTGGTTTTCCCTCGAGGCTTTCCCTCGAGTCTTTCCCACAGGGCTGTCCCACGTGCCACCGTGGTGTGAGTCGATCCTTGGCGTGAAAGATGAGCCAGTGCAGGGCAAAGAGGTTCCTCAGGAATGGACTGAGACATCTGGGGGACTCTTGGAATGGTGGTACGACCATGGAGATCCTCTTGCCTTTCCTGTTGAGAGTGCCTCCTCTTGAGATGCGACGGGAACGCCGGGAATTCTTTCCCGTTGAAAGCAGGGAAAGGATCCCTCATCTCGAGCTACGAGGGGGAAACGGGGCTCCTCTGGATGTGGGCGGGACCATCGTGCTTCCTCTCGAGTGGAGACGGGTATGGCGGTGAACTTCTTGAGTTGCAGCAAAGGTGTGAAAGACCCTTTCGAAGTTCCAGAGGTTTGGTGTCATTAGTCCCAGCGGCCTCATCGGAAATAGGCCTCATCTCGCCTGGAAGGGAGAACTTCCTGGATTTTCTCGAGTTGCGGCAGGTGTTCTCGAGTTACGACGGGGACCTCAGGGACCCGCCCTGGTGGCCTCAGGAGAGGCCAGTCCCCATGCGAGTTGCTAGGGGGCCTCTCGGGATTCCTCTCCCGTCGATACCGGGGCCAAAAACCTTGTGTGGAGTCAGGGCCGGAACCGAGGATTCCTCTCAGGGGCTGACATGGATCTTTGGGTACTTCTGGAGTCTCCCCAGTGGAGTCAGACCTCGTCTCGAGTGGGGGCATGCACGTGCGCTTTCCTTCCAGGCTGTAGCAGCAATGTCACGCTTCCCGTCGCGTGGATCAAAGGATCTGTGGTTTTCCCTCGAGGCTTTCCCTCGAGGCTTTCCCACAGGGCTGTCCCACGTGCCACCGTGGTGTGAGTCGATCCTCGGCGTGAAAGATGAGCCAGTGCAGGGCAAAGAGGTTCCTCTGGAATGGACTGAGACATCTGGGGGACTCTTGGAATGGTGGTACGACCATGGAGTTCCTCTCGCCTTTCCTGTTGAGAGTGCCTCCTCTTGAGATGCGACGGGAACGCCGGGAATTCTTTCCCGTTGAAAGCAGGGAAAGGATCCCTCATCTCGAGCTACGAGGGGGAAACGGGGCTCCTCTGGATGTGGGCGGGACCATCGTGCTTCCTCTCGAGTGGAGACGGGTATGGCGGTGAACTTCTTGAGTTGCACCAAGGGTGTGAAAGACCCTTTCGAAGTTCCAGAGGTTTGGTGTCATTAGCCTCCAGAGGCCTCATCGGAAATAGGCCTCATCTCGCCTGGAAGGGAGAACTTCCTGGATTTTCTCGAGTTGCGGCAGGTGTTCTCGAGTTACGACGGGGACCTCAGGGACCCGCCCTGGTGGCCTCAGGAGAGGCCAGTCCCCATGCGAGTTGCTAGGGGGCCTCTCGGGATTCCTCTCCCGTCGATACCGGGGCCAAAAACCTTGAGTGGAGTCAGGGCCGGAACCGAGGATTCCTCTCAGGGGCTGACATGGATCTTTGGGTACTTCTGGAGTCTCCCCAGGGGAGTCAGGCCTCGTCTCGAGTGGGGGCATGCACGTGCGCTTTCCTTCCAGGCTGTAGCAGCAATGTCACGCTTCCCGTCACGTGCATCAAAGGATCTGTGGTTTTCCCTCGAGGCTTTCCCTCGAGGCTTTCCCACAGGGCTGTCCCACGTGCCACCGTGGTGTGAGTCGATCCTCGGCGTGAAAGATGAGCCAGTGCAGGGCAAAGAGTTTCCTCTGGAATTGACTGAGACATCTGGGGGACTCTTGGAATGGTGGTACGACCATGGAGTTCCTCTCGCCTTTCCTGTTGAGAGTGCCTCCTCTTGAGATGCGACGGGAACGCCGGGAATTCTTTCCCGTTGAAAGCAGGGAAAGGATCCCTCATCTCGAGCTACGAGGGGGAAACGGGGCTCCTCTGGATGTGGGCGGGACCATCGTGCTTCCTCTCGAGTGGAGACGGGTATGGCGGTGAACTTCTTGAGTTGCAGCAAGGGTGTGAAAGACCCTTTCGAAGTTCCAGAGGTTAGGTGTCATTAGTCTCCAGACGCCTCATCGGAAATAGGCCTCATCTCGCCTGGAAGGGAGAACTTCCTGGATTTTCTCGAGTTGCGGCAGGTGTTCTCGAGTTACGACGGGGACCTCAGGGACCCGCCCTGGTGGCCTCAGGAGAGGCCAGTCCCCATGCGAGTTGCTAGGGGGCCTCTCGGGATTCCTCTCCCGTCGATACCGGGGCCAAAAACCTTGTGTGGAGTCAGGGCCGGAACCGAGGATTCCTCTCAGGGGCTGACATGGATCTTTGGGTACTTCTGGAGTCTCCCCAGGGGAGTCAGGCCTCGTCTCGAGTGGAGGCATGCACGTGCACTTTCCTTCCAGGCTGTAGCAGCAATGTCACGCTTCCCGTCGCGTGGATCAAAGGATCTGTGGTTTTCCCTCGAGGCTTTCCCACAGGGCTGTCCCACGTGCCACTGTGGTGTGAGTCGATCCTCGGCGTGAAAGATGAGCCAGTGCAGGGCAAAGAGGTTCCTCTGGAATGGACTGAGACATCTGGGGGACTCTTGGAATGGTGGTACGACCATGGAGTTCCTCTCGCCTTTCCTGTTGAGAGTGCCTCCTCTTGAGATGCGACGGGAACGCCGGGAATTCTTTCCCGTTGAAAGCAGGGAAAGGATCCCTCATCTCGAGCTACGAGGGGGAAACGGGGCTCCTCTGGATGTGGGCGGGACCATCGTGCTTCCTCTCGAGTGGAGACGGGTATGGCGGTGAACTTCTTGAGTTGTACCAAGGGTGTGAAAGACCCTTTCGAAGTTCCAGAGGTTTGGTGTCATTTGTCTCCAGAGGCCTCATCGGAAATAGGCCTCATCTCGCCTGGAAGGGAGAACTTCCTGGATTTTCTCGAGTTGCGGCAGGTGTTATCGAGTTACGACGGGGACCTCAGGGACCCGCCCTGGTGGCCTCAGGAGAGGCCAGTCCCTAGGCGAGTTGCTAGGGGGCCTCTCGGGATTCCTCTCCCGTTGATACCGGGGCCAAAAACCTTGTGTGGAATCAGGGCCGGAACCGAGGATTCCTCTCAGGGGCTGACATGGATCTTTGGGTACTTCTGGAGTCTCCCCAGGGGAGTCAGGCCTCGTCTCGAGTGGGGGCATGCACGTGCGCTTTCCTTCCAGGCTGTAGCAGCAATGTCACGCTTCCCGTCGCGTGGATCAAAGGATCTGTGGTTTTCCCTCGAGGCTTTCCCTCGAGGCTTTCCCACAGGGCTGTCCCACGTGCCACCGTGGTGTGAGTCAATCCTGGGCGTGAAAGATGAGCCAGTGCAGGGCAAAGAGGTTCCTCTGGAATGGACTGAGACATCTGGGGGACTCTTGGAATGGTGGTACGACCATGGAGTTCCTCTCGCCTTTCCTGTTGAGAGTGCCTCCTCTTGAGATGCGACGGGAACGCCGGGAATTCTTTCCCCTTTAAAGCAGGGAAAGGATCCCTCATCTCGAGCTACGAGGGGGAAACGGGGCTCCTCTGGATGTGGGCGGGACCATCGTGCTTCCTCTCTAGTGGAGACGGGTATGGTGGTGAACTTCTTGAGTTGCAGCAAGGCTGTGAAAGACCCTTTCGAAGTTCCAGAGGTAAGGTGTCATTAGTCTCCAGACGCCTCATCGGAAATAGGCCTCATTTCGCCTGGAAGGGAGAACTTCCTGGATTTTCTCGAGTTGCGGCAGGTGTTCTCGAGTTACGACGGGGACCTCAGGGACCCGCCCTGGTGGCCTCAGGAGAGGCCAGTCCCTATGCGAGTTGCTAGGGGGCCTCTCGGGATTCCTCTCCCGTCGATACCGGGGCCAAAATCCTTGTGTGGAGTCAGGGCCGGAACCGAGGATTCCTCTCAGGGGCTGACATGGATCTTTGGGTACTTCTGGAGTCTCCCCAGGGGAGTCAGGCCTCGTCTCGAGTGGGGGCATGCACGTGCACTTTCCTTCCAGGCTGTAGCAGCAATGTCACGCTTCCGGTCGCGTGGATCAAATGATGTGTGGTTTTCCCTCGAGGCTTTCCCACAGGGCTGTCCCAGGTGCCACCGTGGTGTGAGTCGATCCTCGGCGTGAAAGATGAGCCAGTGCAGGGCAAAGAGGTTCCTCTGGAATGGACTGAGACATCTGGGGGACTCTTGGAATGGTGGTACGACCATGGAGTTCCTCTCGCCTTTCCTGTTGAGAGTGCCTCCTCTTGAGATGCGACGGGAACGCCGGGAAGTTTTTGCCATTGAAAGCAGGGAAAGGATCCCTCATCTCGAGCTACGAGGGGGAAACGGGGCTCCTCTGGATGTGGGCGGGACCATCGTGCTTTCTCTCGAGTGGAGACGGGTATGGCGGTGAACTTCTTGAGTTGCAGCAAGGGTGTGAAAGACCCTTTCGAAGTTCCAGAGGTTAGGTGTCATTAGTCTCCAGACGCCTCATCGGAAATAGGCCTCATCTCGCCTGGAAGGGAGAACTTCCTTGATTTTCTCGAGTTGCGGCAGGTGTTCTCGAGTTACGACGGGGACCTCAGGGACCCGCCCTGTTTTCCTCAGGAGAGGCCAGTCCCTATGCGTGTTGCTAGGGGGCCCCTCGGGATTCCTCTCCCGTCGATACCGGGGCCAAAAACCTTGAGTGGAGTCAGGGCCGGAACCGAGGATTCCTCTCAGGGGCTGACATGGATCTTTGGGTACTTCTGGAGTCTCCTCAGGGGAGTCAGGCCTCGTCTCAAGTGGGGGCATGCACGTGCGCTTTCCTTCCAGGCTGTAGCAGCAATGTCACGCTTCCCGTCGCGTGGATCAAAGGATCTGTGGTTTTCCCTCGAGGCTTTCCCTCGAGGCTTTCCCACAGGGCTGTCCCACGTGCCACCGTGGTGTGAGTCGATCCTCGGCGTGAAAGATGAGCCAGTGCAGGGCAAAGAGGTTCCTCTGGAATGGACTGAGACATCTGGGGGACTCTTGGAATGGTGGTACGACCATGGAGTTGCTCTCGCCTTTCCTGTTGAGAGTGCCTCCTCTTGAGATGCGACGGGAACGCCGGGAATTCTTTCCCGTTGAAAGCAGGGAAAGGATCCCTCATCTCGAGCTACGAGGGGGAAACGGGGCTCCTCTGGATGTGGGAGGGACCATCGAGCTTCCTCTCTAGTGGAGACCGGTATGGTGGTGAACTTCTTGAGTTGCAGCAAGGCTGTGAAAGACCCTTTCGAAGTTCCAGAGGTTAGGTGTCATTAGTCTCCAGACGCCTCATCGGAAATAGGCCTCATCTCGCCTGGAAGGGAGAACTTCCTGGATTTTCTCGAGTTGCGGCAGGTGTTCTTAAGTTACGACGGGGAACTCAGGGACCCGCCCTGGTGGCCTCAGGAGAGGCCAGTCCCCATGCGAGTTGCTAGGGGGCCTCTCGGGATTCCTCTCCCGTCGATACCGGGGCCAAAAACCTTGAGTGGAGTCAGGGCCGGAACCGAGGATTCCTCTCAGGGGCTGACATGGATCTTTGGGTACTTCTGGAGTCTCCCCAGGGGAGTCAGGCCTCGTCTCGAGTGGGGGCATGCACGTGCGCTTTCCTTCCAGGCTGTAGCAGCAATGTCACGCTTCCCGTCACGTGCATCAAAGGATCTGTGGTTTTCCCTCGAGGCTTTCCCTCGAGGCTTTCCCACAGGGCTGTCCCACGTGCCACCGTGGTGTGAGTCGATCCTCGGCGTGAAAGATGAGCCAGTGCAGGGCAAAGAGGTTCCTCTGGAATGGACTGAGACATCTGGGGGACTCTTGGAATGGTGGTACGACCATGGAGTTCCTCTCGCCTTTCCTGTTGAGAGTGCCTCCTCTTGAGATGCGACGGGAACGCCGGGAATTCTTTCCCGTTGAAAGCAGGGAAAGGATCCCTCATCTCGAGCTACGAGGGGGAAACGGGGCTCCTCTGGATGTGGGCGGGACCATCGTGCTTCCTCTCGAGTGGAGACGGGTATGGCGGTGAACTTCTTGAGTTGCAGCAAGGGTGTGAAAGACCCTTTCGAAGTTCCAGAGGTTTGGTGTCATTAGCCTCCAGAGGCCTCATCGGAAATAGGCCTCATCTCGCCTGGAAGGGAGAACTTCCTGGATTTTCTCGAGTTGCGGCAGGTGTTCTCGAGTTACGACGGGGACCTCAGGGACCCGCCCTGGTGGCCTCAGGAGAGGCCAGTCCCCATGCGAGTTGCTAGGGGGCCTCTCGGGATTCCTCTCCCGTCGATACCGGGGCCAAAAACCTTGTGTGGAGTCAGGGCCGGAACCGAGGATTCCTCTCAGGGGCTGACATGGATCTTTGGGTACTTTTGGAGTCTCCCCAGTGGAGTCAGACCTCGTCTCGAGTGGGGGCATGCACGTGCGCTTTCCTTCCAGGCTGTAGCAGCAATGTCACGCTTCCCGTCGCGTGGATCAAAGGATCTGTGGTTTTCCCTCGAGGCTTTCCCTCGAGGCTTTCCCACAGGGCTGTCCCACGTGCCACCGTGGTGTGAGTCGATCCTCGGCGTGAAAGATGAGCCAGTGCAGGGCAAAGAGTTTCCTCTGGAATGGACTGAGACATCTGGGGGACTCTTGGAATGGTGGTACGACCATGGAGATCCTCTCGCCTTACCTGTTGAGAGTGCCTCCTCTTGAGATGCGACGGGAACGCCGGGAATTCTTTCCCGTTGAAAGCAGGGAAAGGATCCCTCATCTCGAGCACCGAGGGGAAAACGGGGCTCCTCTGGATGTGGGCGGGATCATCGTGCTTCCTCTCGAGTGGAGACGGGTATGGCGGAGAACTTCTTGAGTTGCAGCAAGGGTGTGAAAGACCCTTTCAAAGTTCCAGAGGTTAGGTGTCATTAGTCTCCAGACGCCTCATCGGAAATAGGCCTCATCTCGCCTGGAAGGGAGAACTTCCTGGATTTTCTCGAGTTGCGGCAGGTGTTCTTAAGTTACGACGGGGAACTCAGGGACCCGCCCTGGTGGCCTCAGGAGAGGCCAGTCCCCATGCGAGTTGCTAGGGGGCCTCTCGGGATTCCTCTCCCGTCGATACCGGGGCCAAAAACCTTGAGTGGAGTCAGGGCCGGAACCGAGGATTCCTCTCAGGGGCTGACATGGATCTTTGGGTACTTCTGGAGTCTCCCCAGGGGAGTCAGGCCTCGTCTCGAGTGGGGGCATGCACGTGCGCTTTCCTTCCAGGCTGTAGCAGCAATGTCACGCTTCCCGTCACGTGCATCAAAGGATCTGTGGTTTTCCCTCGAGGCTTTCCCTCGAGGCTTTCCCACAGGGCTGTCCCACATGCCACCGTGGTGTGAGTCGATCCTCGGCGTGAAAGATGAGCCAGTGCAGGGCAAAGAGTTTCCTCTGGAATGGACTGAGACATCTGGGGGACTCTTGGAATGGTGGTACGACCATGGAGTTCCTCTCGCCTTTCCTGTTGAGAGTGCCTCCTCTTGAGATGCGACGGGAACGCCGGGAATTCTTTCCCGTTGAAAGCAGGGAAAGGATCCCTCATCTCGAGCTACGAGGGGGAAACGGGGCTCCTCTGGATGTGGGCGGGACCATCGTGCTTCCTCTCGAGTGGAGACGGGTATGGCGGTGAACTTCTTGAGTTGTAGCAAGGGTGTGAAAGACCCTTTCGAAGTTCCAGAGGTTAGGTGTCATTAGTCTCCAGACGCCTCATCAGAAATAGGCCTCATCTCGCCTGGAAGGGAGAACTTCCTGGATTTTCTCGAGTTGCGGCAGGTGTTCTCGAGTTACGACGGGGACCTCAGGGACCCGCCCTGGTGGCCTCAGGAGAGGCCAGTCCCCATGCGAGTTGCTAGGGGGCCTCTCGGGATTCCTCTCCCATCGATACCGGGGCCAAAAACCTTGTGTGGAGTCAGGGCCGGAACCGAGGATTCCTCTCAGGGGCTGACATGGATCTTTGGGTACTTCTGGAGTCTCCCCAGGGGAGTCAGGCCTCGTCTCGAGTGGAGGCATGCACGTGCACTTTCCTTCCAGGCTGTAGCAGCAATGTCACGCTTCCCGTCGCGTGGATCAAAGGATCTGTGGTTTTCCCTCGAGGCTTTCCCACAGGGCTGTCCCACGTGCCACCGTGGTGTGAGTCGATCCTCGGCGTGAAAGATGAGCCAGTGCAGGGCAAAGAGGTTCCTCTGGAATGGACTGAGACATCTGGGGGACTCTTGGAATGGTGGTACGACCATGGAGTTCCTCTCGCCTTTCCTGTTGAGAGTGCCTCCTCTTGAGATGCGACGGGAATGCCGGGAATTCTTTCCCGTTGAAAGCAGGGAAAGGATCCCTCATCTCGAGCTACGAGGGGGAAACGGGGCTCCTCTGGATGTGGGCGGGACCATCGTGCTTCCTCTCGAGTGGAGACGGGTATGGCGGTGAACTTCTTGAGTTGCACCAAGGGTGTGAAAGACCCTTTCGAAGTTCCAGAGGTTTGGTGTCATTAGTCTCCAGAGGCCTCATCGGAAATAGGCCTCATCTCGCCTGGAAGGGAGAACTTCCTGGATTTTCTCGAGTTGCGGCAGGTGTTCTCGAGTTACGACGGGGACCTCAGGGACCCGCCCAGGTGGCCTCAGGAGAGGCCAGTCCCCATGCGAGTTGCTAGGGGGCCTCTCGGGATTCTTCTCCCGTCGATACCGGGGCCAAAAACCTTGTGTGGAGTCAGGGCCGGAACCGAGGATTCCTCTCAGGGGCTGACATGGATCTTTGGGTACTTCTGGAGTCTCCCCAGTGGAGTCAGACCTCGTCTCGAGTGGGGGCATGCACGTGCGCTTTCCTTCCAGGCTGTAGCAGCAATGTCACGCTTCCCGTCGCGTGGATCAAAGGATCTGTGGTTTTCCCTCGAGGCTTTCCCTCGAGGCTTTCCCACAGGGCTGTCCCACGTGCCACCGTGGTGTGAGTCGATCCTCGGCGTGAAAGATGAGCCAGTGCAGGGCAAAGAGGTTCCTCTGGAATGGACTGAGACATCTGGGGGACTCTTGGAATGGTGGTACGACCATGGAGATCCTCTCGCCTTTCCTGTTGAGAGTGCCTCCTCTTGAGATGCGACGGGAACGCCGGGAATTCTTTCCCGTTGAAAGCAGGGAAAGGATCCCTCATCTCGAGCTACGAGGGGGAAACGGGGCTCCTCTGGATGTGGGCGGGACCATCGTGCTTCCTCTCTAGTGGAGACGGGTATGGCGGTGAACTTCTTGAGTAGCAGCAAGGGTGTGAAAGACCCTTTCGAAGTTCCAGAGGTTAGGTGTCATTAGTCTCCAGAGGCCTCATCGGAAATAGGCCTCATCTCGCCTGGAAGGGAGAACTTCCTGGATTTTCTCGAGTTGCGGCAGGTGTTATCGAGTTACGACGGGGACCTCAGGGACCCGCCCTGGTGGCCTCAGGAGAGGCCAGTCCCTAGGCGAGTTGCTAGGGGGCCTCTCGGGATTCCTCTCCCGTTGATACCGGGGCCAAAAACCTTGTGTGGAGTCAGGGCCGGAACCGAGGATTCCTCTCAGGGGCTGACATGGATCTTTGGGTACTTCTGGAGTCTCCCCAGGGGAGTCAGGCCTCGTCTCGAGTGGGGGCATGCACGTGCGCTTTCCTTCCAGGCTGTAGAAGCAATGTCACGCTTCCCGTCGCGTGGATCAAAGGATCTGTGGTTTTCCCTCGAGGCTTTCCCTCGAGGCTTTCCCACAGGGCTGTCCCACGTGCCACCGTGGTGTGAGTCAATCCTGGGCGTGAAAGATGAGCCAGTGCAGGGCAAAGAGGTTCCTCTGGAATGGACTGAGACATCTGGGGGACTCTTGGAATGGTGGTACGACCATGGAGTTACTCTCGCCTTTCCTGTTGAGAGTGCCTCCTCTTGAGATGCGACGGGAACGCCGGGAATTTTTTGCCATTGAAAGCAGGGAAAGGATCCCTCATCTCGAGCTACGAGGGGGAAACGGGGCTCCTCTGGATGTGGGCGGGACCATCGTGCTTTCTCTCGAGTGGAGACGGGTGTGGCGGTGAACTTCTTGACTTGCAGCAAGGGTGTGAAAGACCCTTTCGAAGTTCCAGAGGTTAGGTGTCATTAGTCTCCAGACGCCTCATCGGAAATAGGCCTCATCTCGCCTGGAAGGGAGAACTTCCTGGATTTTCTCGAGTTGCGGCAGGTGTTCTCGAGTTACGACGGGGACCTCAGGGACCCGCCCTGTTTTCCTCAGGAGAGGCCAGTCCCTATGCGTGTTGCTAGGGGGCCCCTCGGGATTCCTCTCCCGTCGATACCGGGGCCAAAAACCTTGTGTGGAGTCAGGGCTGGAACCGAGGATTCCTCTCAGGGACTGATATGGATCTTTGGGTACTTCTGGAGACTCGCCAGGGGAGACAGGCCTCGTCTCGTGTGGGGGCATGCACGTGCACTTTCCTTCCAGGCTGTAGCAGCAATGTCACGCTTCCCGTCGCGTGGATCAAAGGATCTGTGGTTTTCCCTCGAGGCTTTCCCTCGAGGCTTTCCCACAGGGCTGTCCCACGTGCCACCGTGGTGTGAGTCGATCCTCGGCGTGAAAGATGAGCCAGTGCAGGGCAAAGAGGTTCCTCTGGAATGGACTGAGACATCTGGGGGACTCTTGGAATGGTGGTACGACCATGGAGTTCCTCTCGCCTTTCCTGTTGAGAGTGCCTCCTCTTGAGATGCGACGGGAACGCCGGGAATTCTTTCCCGTTGAAAGCAGGGAAAGGATCCCTCATCTCGAGCTACGAGGGGGAAACGGGGCTCCTCTGGATGTGGGCGGGACCATCGTGCTTCCTCTCTAGTGGAGACGGGTATGGTGGTGAACTTCTTGAGTTGCAGCAAGGCTGTGAAAGACCCTTTCGAAGTTCCAGAGGTAAGGTGTCATTAGTCTCCAGACGCCTCATCGGAAATAGGCCTCATCTCGCCTGGAAGGGAGAACTTCCTGGAGTTTCTCGAGTTGCGGCAGGTGTTCTCGAGTTACGACGGGGACCTCAGGGACCCGCCCTGGTGGCCTCAGGAGAGGCCAGTCCCTATGCGAGTTGCTAGGGGGCCTCTCGGGATTCCTCTCCCGTCGATACCGGGGCCAAAAACCTTGTGTGGAGTCAGGGCCGGAACCGAGGATTCCTCTCAGGGGCTGACATGGATCTTTGGGTACTTCTGGAGTCTCCCCAGGGGAGTCAGGCCTCGTCTCGAGTGGGGGCATGCACGTGCACTTTCCTTCCAGGCTGTAGCAGCAATGCCACGCTTCCCGTCGCGTGGATCAAAGGATCTGTGGTTTTCCCTCGAGGCTTTCCCACAGGGCTGTCCCACGTGCCACCGTGGTGTGAGTCGATCCTCGGCGTGAAAGATGAGCCAGTGCAGGGCAAAGAGGTTCCTCTGGAATGGACTGAGACATCTGGGGGACTCTTGGAATGGTGGTACGACCATGGAGTTCCTCTCGCCTTTCCTGTTGAGAGTGCCTCCTCTTGAGATGCGACGGGAATGCCGGGAATTTTTTGCCGTTGAAAGCAGGGAAAGGATCCCTCATCTCGAGCTACGAGGGGGAAACGGGGCTCCTCTGGATGTGGGCTGGACCATCGTGCTTTCTCTCGAGTGGAGACGGGTATGGCGGTGAACTTCTTGAGTTGCAGCAAGGGTGTGAAAGACCCTTTCGAAGTTCCAGAGGTTAGGTGTCATTTGTCTCCAGACGCCTCATCGGAAATAGGCCTCATCTCGCCTGGAAGGGAGAACTTCCTTGATTTTCTCGAGTTGCGGCAGGTGTTCTCGAGTTACGACGGGAACCTCAGGGACCCGCCCTGTTGGCCTCAGGAGAGGCCAGTCCCTATGCGTGTTGCTAGGGGGCCCCTCGGGATTCCTCTCCCGTCGATACCGGGGCCAAAACCTTGTGTGGAGTCAGGGCCGGAACCGAGGATTCCTCTCAGGGACTGATATGAATCTTTGGGTACTTCTGGAGTCTCGCCAGGGGAGACAGGCCTCGTCTCGTGTGGGGGCATGCACGTGCACTTTCCTTCCAGGCTGTAGCAGCAATGTCACGCTTCCCGTCCTGTGGATCAAAGGATCTGCGGTTTTCCCTCGAGGCTTTCCCTCGAGGCTTTCCCACAGGGCTGTCCCACGTGACACCGTGGTGTGAGTCGATTCTCGGCGTGAAAAATGAGCCAGTGCAGGGCAAAGAGGTTCCTCTGGAATGGACTGAGACATCTGGGGGACTCTTGGAATGGTGGTTCGACCATGGAGTTCCTCTCGCCTTTCCTGTTGAGAGTGCCTCCTCTTGAGATGCGACGGGAACGCCGGGAATTCTTTCCCGTTGAAAGCAGGGAAAGGATCCCTCATCTCGAGCTACGAGGGGGAAACGGGGCTCCTCTGGATGTGGGCGGGACCATCGTGCTTCCTCTCTAGTGGAGACGGGTATGGCGGTGAACTTCTTGAGTTGCAGCAAGGGTGTGAAAGACCCTTTCGAAGTTCCAGAGGTTAGGTGTCATTAGTCTCCAGAGGCCTCATCGGAAATAGGCCTCATCTCGCCTGGAAGGGAGAACTTCCTGGATTTTCTCGAGTTGCGGCAGGTGTTCTCGAGTTATGACGGGGACCTCAGGGACCCGCCCTGGTGGCCTCAGGAAAGGCCAGTCCCTAGGCGAGTTGCTAGGGGGCCTCTCGGGATTCCTCTCCCGTTGATACCGGGGCCAAAAACCTTGTGTGGAGTCAGGGCCGGAACCGAGGATTCCTCTCAGGGGCTGACATGGATCTTTGGGTACTTCTGGAGTCTCCCCAGGGGAGTCAGGCCTCGTCTCAAGTGGGGGCATGCACGTGCGCTTTCCTTCCAGGCTGTAGCAGCAATGTCACGCTTCCCGTCGCGTGGATCAAAGGATCTGTGGTTTTCCCTCGAGGCTTTCCCTCGAGGCTTTCCCACAGGGCTGTCCCACGTGCCACCGTGGTGTGAGTCGATCCTCGGCGTGAAAGATGAGCCAGTGCAGGGCAAAGAGGTTCCTCTGGAATGGACTGAGACATCTGGGGGACTCTTGGAATGGTGGTACGACCATGGAGTTCCTCTCGCCTTTCCTGTTGAGAGTGCCTCCTCTTGAGATGCGACGGGAACGCCGGGAATTCTTTCCCGTTGAAAGCAGGGAAAGGATCCCTCATCTCGAGCTACGAGGGGGAAACGGGGCTCCTCTGGATGTGGGCGGGACCATCGAGCTTCCTCTCTAGTGGAGACCGGTATGGTGGTGAACTTCTTGAGTTGCAGCAAGGCTGTGAAAGACCCTTTCGAAGTTCCAGAGGTTAGGTGTCATTAGTCTCCAGACGCCTCATCGGAAATAGGCCTCATGTCGCCTGGAAGGGAGAACTTCCTGGATTTTCTCGAGTTGCGGCAGGTGTTCTTAAGTTACGACGGGGAACTCAGGGACCCGCCCTGGTGGCCTCAGGAGAGGCCAGTCCCCATGCGAGTTGCTAGGGGGCCTCTCGGGATTCCTCTCCCGTCGATACCGGGGCCAAAAAGCTTGTGTGGAGTCAGGGCCGGAACCGAGGATTCCTCTCAGGGGCTGACATGGATCTTTGGGTACTTCTGGAGTCTCCCCAGGGAAGTCAGGCCTCGTCTCGAGTGGGGGCATGCACGTGCGCTTTCCTTCCAGGCTGTAGCAGCAATGTCACGCTTCCCGTCGCGTGGATCAAAGGATCTGTGGTTTTCCCTCGAGGCTTTCCCTCGAGGCTTTCCCACAGGGCTGTCCCACGTGCCACCGTGGTGTGAGTCGATCCTCGGCGTGAAAGATGAGCCAGTGCAGGGCAAAGAGGTTCCTCTGGAATGGACTGAGACATCTGGGGGACTCTTGGAATGGTGGTACGACCATGGAGTTCCTCTCGCCTTTCCTGTTGAGAGTGCCTCCTCTTGAGATGCGACGGGAACGCCGGAAATTCTTTCCCGTTGAAAGCAGGGAAAGGATCCCTCATCTCGAGCTACGAGGGGGAAACGGGGCTCCTCTGGATGTGGGCGGGACCATCGTGCTTCCTCTCGAGTGGAGACGGGTATGGCGGTGAACTTCTTGAGTTGCACCAAGGGTGTGAAAGACCCTTTCGAAGTTCCAGAGGTTTGGTGTCATTAGTCTCCAGAGGCCTCATCGGAAATAGGCCTCATCTCGCCTGGAAGGGAGAACTTCCTGGATTTTCTCGAGTTGCGGCAGGTGTTCTAGAGTTACGACGGGGACCTCAGGGACCCGCCCTGGTGGCCTCAGGAGAGGCCAGTCCCCATGCGAGTTGCTAGGGGGCCTCTCGGGATTCCTCTCCCGTCGATACCGGGGCCAAAAACCTTGTGTGGAGTCAGGGCCGGAACCGAGGATTCCTCTCAGGGGCTGACATGGATCTTTGGGTACTTGTGGAGTCTCCCCAGAGGAGTCAGGCCTCATCTCGAGTGGGGGCATGCACGTGCGCTTTCCTTCCAGGCTGTAGCAGCAATGTCACGCTTCCCGTGGCGTGGATCAAAGGATCTGTGGTTTTCCCTCGAGGCTTTCCCTCGAGGCTTTCCCACAGGGCTGTCCCACGTGCCACCGTGGTGTGAGTCGATCCTCGGCGTGAAAGATGAGCCAGTGCAGGGCAAAGAGGTTCCTCTGGAATGGACTGAGACATCTGGGGGACTCTTGGTATGGTGGCACGACCATGGAGATCCTCTCGCCTTTCCTGTTGAGAGTGCCTCCTATTGAGATGCGACGGGAACGCCGGGAATTCTTTCCCGTTGAAAGCAGGGAAAGGATCCCTCATCTCGAGCACCGAGGGGAAAACGGGGCTCCTCTGGATGTGGGCGGGACCATCGTGCTTCCTCTCGAGTGGAGACGGGTATGGCGGAGGACTTCTTGAGTTGCAGCAAGGGTGTGAAAGACCCTTTCAAAGTTCCAGAGGTTAGGTGTCATTAGTCTCCAGATGCCTCATCGGAAATAGGCCTCATCTCGCCTGGAAGGGAGAACTTCCTGGATTTTCTCGAGTTGCGGCAGGTGTTCTTAAGTTACGACGGGGAACTCAGGGAGCCGCCCTGGTGGCCTCAGGAGAGGCCAGTCACCATGCGAGTTGCTAGGGGGCCTCTCGGGATTCCTCTCCCGTCGATACCGGGGCCAAAAACCTTGAGTAGAGTCAGGGCCGGAACCGAGGATTCCTCTCAGGGGCTGACATGGATCTTTGGGTACTTCTGGAGTCTCCCCAGGGGAGTCAGGCCTCGTCTCGAGTGGGGGCATGCACGTGCGCTTTCCTTACAGGCTGTAGCAGCAATGTCACGCTTCCCGTCACGTGGATCAAAGGATCTGTGGTTTTCCCTCGAGGCTTTCCCTCGAGGCTTTCCCACAGGGCTGTCCCACGTGCCACCGTGGTGTGAGTCGATCCTCGGCGTGAAAGATGAGCCAGTGCAGGGCAAAGAGGTTCCTCTGGAATGAACTGAGACATCTGGGGGACTCTTGGAATGGTGGTACGACCATGGAGTTCCTCTCGCCTTTCCTGTTGAGAGTGCCTCCTCTTGAGATGCGACGGGAACGCCGGGAATTCTTTCCCGTTGAAAGCAGGGAAAGGATCCCTCATCTCGAGCTACGAGGGGGAAACGGGGCTCCTCTGGATGTGGGCGGGACCATCGTGCTTCCTCTCTAGTGGAGACGGGTATGGCGGTGAACTTCTTGAGTTGCAGCAAGGCTGTGAAAGACCCTTTCGAAGTTCCAGAGGTAAGGTGTCATTAGTCTCCAGAGGCCTCATCGGAAATAGGCCTCATCTCGCCTGGAAGGGAAAACTTCCTGGATTTTCTCGAGTTGCGGCAGGTGTTCTCGAGTTACGACGGGGACCTCAGGGACCCGCCCTGGTGGCCTCAGGAGAGGCCAGTCCCTAGGCGAGTTGCTAGGGGGCCTCTCGGGATTCCTCTCCCGTCGATACCGGGGCCAAAAACCTTGTGTGGAGTCAGGGCCGGAACCGAGGATTCCTCTCAGGGGCTGACATGGATCTTTGGGTACTTCTGGAGTCTCCCCAGGGGAGTCAGGCCTCTTCTCGAGTGGGGGCATGCACGTGCACTTTCCTTCCAGGCTGTAGCAGCAATGTCACGCTTCCCGTCGCGTGGATCAAAGGATGTGTGGTTTACCCTCGAGGCTTTCCCACAGGGCTGTCCCACGTGCCACCGTGGTGTGAGTCGATCCTCGGCGTGAAAGATGAGCCAGTGCAGGGCAAAGAGGTTCCTCTGGAATGGACTGAGACATCTGGGGGACTCTTGGAATGGTGGTACGACCATGGAGTTCCTCTCGCCTTTCCTGTTGAGAGTGCCTCCTCTTGAGATGCGACGGGAACGCCGGGAATTTTTTGCCGTTGAAAGCAGGGAAAGGATCCCTCATCTCGAGCTACGAGGGGGAAACGGGGCTCCTCTGGATGTGGGCGGGACCATCGTGCTTTCTCTCGAGTGGAGACGGGTATGGCGGTGAACTTCTTGAGTTGCAGCAAGGGTGTGAAAGACCCTTTCGAAGTTCCAGAGGTTAGGTGTCATTAGTCTCCAGACGCCTCATCGGAAATAGGCCTCATCTCGCCTGGAAGGGAGAACTTCCTTGATTTTCTCGAGTTGCGGCAGGTGTTCTCGAGTTACGACGGGGACCTCAGAGACCCGCCCTGTTGGCCTCAGGAGAGGCCAGTCCCTATGCGTGTTGCTAGTGGGCCCCTCGGGATTCCTCTCCCGTCGATACCGGGGCCAAAAACCTTGTGTGGAGTCAGGGCCGGAACCGAGGATTCCTCTCAGGGGCTGACATGGATCTTTGGGTACTTCTGGAGTCTCCCCAGTGGAGTCAGGCCTCGTCTCGAGTGGGGGCATGCACGTGCGCTTTCCTTTCAGGCTGTAGCAGCAATGTCACGCTTCCTGTCACGTGGATCAAAGGATATGTGGTTTTCCCTCGAGGCTTTCCCTCGAGGCTTTCCCACAGGGCTGTCCCACGTGCCACCGTGGTGTGAGTCGATCCTCGGAGTGAAAGATGAGCCAGTGCAGGGCATAGAGGTTCCTCTGGAATGGACTGAGACATCTGGGGGACTCTTGCAATGGTGGTACGACCATGGAGTTCCTCTCGCCTTTCCTGTTGAGAGTGCCTCCTCTTGAGATGCGACGGGAACGCCGGGAATTCTTTCCCGTTGAAAGCAGGGAAAGGATCCCTCATCTCGAGCTACGAGGGGGAAACGGGGCTCCTCTGGATGTGGGCGGGACCATCGTGCTTCCTCTCTAGTGGAGACGGGTATGGCGGTGAACTTCTTGAGTTGCAGCAAGGGTGTGAAAGACCCTTTCGAAGTTCCAGAGGTTAGGTGTCATTAGTCTCCAGAGGCCTCATCGGAAATAGGCCTCATCTCGCCTGGAAGGGAGAACTTCCTGGATTTTCTCGAGTTGCGGCAGGTGTTCTCGAGTTACGACGGGGACCTCAGGGACCCGCCCTGGTGGCCTCAGGAAAGGCCAGTCCCTAGGCGAGTTGCTAGGGGGCCTCTCGGGATTCCTCTCCCGTTGATACCGGGGCCAAAAACCTTGTGTGGAGTCAGGGCCGGAACCGAGGATTCCTCTCAGGGGCTGACATGGATCTTTGGGTACTTCTGGAGTCTCCCCAGTGGAGTCAGGCCTCGTCTCGAGTGGGGGCATGCACGTGCGCTTTCCTTTCAGGCTGTAGCAGCAATGTCACGCTTCCCGTCGCGTGGATCAAAGGATCTCTGGTTTTCCCTCGAAGCTTTCCCACAGGGCTGTCCCACGTGCCACCGTGGTGTGAGTCGATCCTCGGCGTGAAAGATGAGCCAGTGCAGGGCAAAGAGCTTCCTCTGGAATGGACTGAGACATCTGGGGGACTCTTGGAATGGTGGTACGACCATGGAGTTCCTCTCGCCTTTCCTGTTGAGAGTGTCTCCTCTTGAGATGCGACGGGAACGCAGGGAATTCTTTCCCGTTGAAAACAGGGAAAGGATCCCTCATCTCGAGCTACGAGGGGGAAACGGGGCTCCTTTGGATGTGGTCGGGACCATCGTGCTTCCTCTCGAGTGGAGACGGGTATGGTGGTGAACTTCTTGAGTTGCAGCAAGGGTGTGAAAGACCCTTTCGAAGTTCCAGAGGTTAGGTGTCATTAGTCTCCAGACGCCTCATCGGAAATAAGCCTCATCTCGCCTGGAAGGGAGAACTTCCTGGATTTTCTCGAGTTGTGGCAGGTGTTCTCGAGTAACGACGGGGACCTCAGGGACCGGCCCTGGTGGCCTCAGGAGAGGCCAGTCCCCATGCGAGTTGCTAGGGGGCCTCTCGGGATTCCTCTCCCGTCGATACCGGGGCCAAAAAGCTTGTGTGGAGTCAGGGCCGGAACCGAGGATTCCTCTCAGGGGCTGACATGGATCTTTGGGTACTTCTGGAGTCTCCCCAGGGGAGTCAGGCCTCGTCTCGAGTGGGGGCATGCATGTGCGCTTTCCTTCCAGGCTGTAGCAGCAATGTCACGCTTCCCGTCGCGTGGATCAAAGGATCTGTGGTTTTCCCTCGAGGCTTTCCCTCGAGGCTTTCCCACAGGGCTGTCCCACGTGCCACCGTGTTGTGAATCGATCCTCGGTGTGAAAGATGAGCCAGTGCAGGGCAAAGAGGTTCCTCTGAAATGGACTGAGACATCTGGGGGACTCTTGGAATGGTGGTACGACCATGGAGTTCCTCTCGCCTTTCCTGTTGAGAGTGCCTCCTCTTGAGATGCGACGGGAACGCCGGGAATTCTTTCCCGTTGAAAGCAGGGAAAGGATCCCTCATCTCGAGCTACGAGGGGGAAACGGGGCTCCTCTCGATGTGGGCGGGACCATCGTGCTTCCTCTCGAGTGGAGACGGGTATGGCGGTGAACTACTTGAGTTGCAGCAAGGGTGTGAAAGACCCTTTCGAAGTTCCAGAGGTTAGGTGTCATTAGTCTCCAGAGGCCTCATCGGAAATAGGCCTCATCTCGCCTGGAAGGGAGAACTTCCTGGATTTTCTCGAGTTGCGGCAGGTGTTCTCGAGTTACGACGGGGACCTCAGGGACCCGCCCTGTTGGCCTCAGGAGAGGCCAGTCCCCATGCGAGTTGCTAGGGGGCCTCTCGGGATTCCTCTCCCGTCGATACCGGGGCCAAAAACCTTGTGTGGAGTCAGGGCCGGAACCGAGGATTCCTCTCAGGGGCTGACATGGATCTTTGGGTACTTCTGGAGTCTCCCCAGTGGAGTCTGACCTCGTCTCGAGTGGGGGCATGCACGTGCGCTTTCCTTCCAGGCTGTAGTAGCAATGTCACGCTTCCCGTCGCGTGGATCAAAGGATCTGTGGTTTTCCCTCGAGGCTTTCCCTCGAGGCTTTCCCACAGGGCTGTCCCACGTGCCACCGTGGTGTGAGTCGATCCTCGGCGTGAAAGATGAGCCAGTGCAGGGCAAAGAGGTTCCTCTGGAATGGACTGAGACATCTGGGGGACTCTTGGTATGGTGGCACGACCATGGAGATCCTCTCGCCTTTCCTGTTGAGAGTGCCTCCTATTGAGATGCGACGGGAACGCCGGGAATTCTTTCCCGTTGAAAGCAGGGAAAGGATCCCTCATCTCGAGCACCGAGGGGAAAACGGGGCTCCTCTGGATGTGGGCGGGACCATCGTGCTTCCTCTCGAGTGGAGACGGGTATGGCGGAGGACTTCTTGAGTTGCAGCAAGGGTGTGAAAGACCCTTTCAAAGTTCCAGAGGTTAGGTGTCATTAGTCTCCAGATGCCTCATCGGAAATAGGCCTCATCTCGCCTGGAAGGGAGAACTTCCTGGATTTTCTCGAGTTGCGGCAGGTGTTCTTAAGTTACGACGGGGAACTCAGGGAGCCGCCCTGGTGGCCTCAGGAGAGGCCAGTCACCATGCGAGTTGCTAGGGGGCCTCTCGGGATTCCTCTCCCGTCGATACCGGGGCCAAAAACCTTGAGTAGAGTCAGGGCCGGAACCGAGGATTCCTCTCAGGGGCTGACATGGATCTTTGGGTACTTCTGGAGTCTCCCCAGGGGAGTCAGGCCTCGTCTCGAGTGGGGGCATGCACGTGCGCTTTCCTTACAGGCTGTAGCAGCAATGTCACGCTTCCCGTCACGTGGATCAAAGGATCTGTGGTTTTCCCTCGAGGCTTTCCCTCGAGGCTTTCCCACAGGGCTGTCCCACGTGCCACCGTGGTGTGAGTCGATCCTCGGCGTGAAAGATGAGCCAGTGCAGGGCAAAGAGGTTCCTCTGGAATGAACTGAGACATCTGGGGGACTCTTGAAATGGTGGTACGACCATGGAGTTCCTCTCGCCTTTCCTGTTGAGAGTGCCTCCTCTTGAGATGCGACGGGAACGCCGGGAATTCTTTCCCGTTGAAAGCAGGGAAAGGATCCCTCATCTCGAGCTACGAGGGGGAAACGGGGCTCCTCTGGATGTGGGCGGGACCATCGTGCTTCCTCTCTAGTGGAGACGGGTATGGCGGTGAACTTCTTGAGTTGCAGCAAGGCTGTGAAAGACCCTTTCGAAGTTCCAGAGGTAAGGTGTCATTAGTCTCCAGACGCCTCATCGGAAATAGGCCTCATCTCGCCTGGAAGGGAAAACTTCCTGGATTTTCTCGAGTTGCGGCAGGTGTTCTCGAGTTACGACGGGGACCTCAGGGACCCGCCCTGGTGGCCTCAGGAGAGGCCAGTCCCTAGGCGAGTTGCTAGGGGGCCTCTCGGGATTCCTCTCCCGTCGATACCGGGGCCAAAAACCTTGTGTGGAGTCAGGGCCGGAACCGAGGATTCCTCTCAGGGGCTGACATGGATCTTTGGGTACTTCTGGAGTCTCCCCAGGGGAGTCAGGCCTCTTCTCGAGTGGGGGCATGCACGTGCACTTTCCTTCCAGGCTGTAGCAGCAATGTCACGCTTCCCGTCGCGTGGATCAAAGGATGTGTGGTTTACCCTCGAGGCTTTCCCACAGGGCTGTCCCACGTGCCACCGTGGTGTGAGTCGATCCTCGGCGTGAAAGATGAGCCAGTGCAGGGCAAAGAGGTTCCTCTGGAATGGACTGAGACATCTGGGGGACTCTTGGAATGGTGGTACGACCATGGAGTTCCTCTCGCCTTTCCTGTTGAGAGTGCCTCCTCTTGAGATGCGACGGGAACGCCGGGAATTTTTTGCCGTTGAAAGCAGGGAAAGGATCCCTCATCTCGAGCTACGAGGGGGAAACGGGGCTCCTCTGGATGTGGGCGGGACCATCGTGCTTTCTCTCGAGTGGAGACGGGTATGGCGGTGAACTTCTTGAGTTGCAGCAAGGGTGTGAAAGACCCTTTCGAAGTTCCAGAGGTTAGGTGTCATTAGTCTCCAGACGCCTCATCGGAAATAGGCCTCATCTCGCCTGGAAGGGAGAACTTCCTTGATTTTCTCGAGTTGCGGCAGGTGTTCTCGAGTTACGACGGGGACCTCAGAGACCCGCCCTGTTGGCCTCAGGAGAGGCCAGTCCCTATGCGTGTTGCTAGTGGGCCCCTCGGGATTCCTCTCCCGTCGATACCGGGGCCAAAAACCTTGTGTGGAGTCAGGGCCGGAACCGAGGATTCCTCTCAGGGACTGATATGGATCTTTGGGTACTTCTGGAGACTCGCCAGGGGAGACAGGCCTCGTCTCGTGTGGGGGCATGCACGTGCACTTTCCCTCCTGGCTGTAGCAGCAATGTCACGCTTCCCGTCGCGTGGATCAAAGGATCTGCGGTTTTCCCTCGAGGCTTTCCCTCGAGGCTTTCCCACAGGGCTGTCCCACGTGCCACCGTGGTGTGAGTCGATCCTCGGCGTGAAAGATGAGCCAGTGCAGGGCAAAGAGGTTCCTCTGGAATGGACTGAGACATCTGGGGGACTCTTGGAATGGTGGTACGACCATGGAGTTCCTCTCGCCTTTCCTGTTGAGAGTGCCTCCTCTTGAGATGCGACGGGAACGCCGGGAATTCTTTCCCGTTGAAAGCAGGGAAAGGATCCCTCATCTCGAGCTACGAGGGGGAAACGGGGCTCCTCTGGATGTGGGCGGGACCATCGTGCTTCCTCTCGAGTGGAGACGGGTATGGCGGTGAACTTCTTGAGTTGCAGCAAGGGTGTGAAAGACCCTTTCGAAGTTCCAGAGGTTAGGTGTCATTAGACTCCAGACGCCTCATCGGAAATAGGCCTCATCTCGCCTGGAAGGGAGAACTTCCTGGATTTTCTCGAGTTGCGGCAGGTGTTCTCGAGTTTCGACGGGGACCTCAGGAACCCGCCCTGGTGGCCTCAGGAGAGGCCAGTCCCCATGCGAGTTGCTAGGCGGCCTCTCGGGATTCCTCTCCCGTCGATACCGGGGCCAAAAAGCTTGTGTGGAGTCAGGGCCGGAACCGAGGATTCCTCTCAGGGGCTGACATGGATCTTTGGGTACTTCTGGAGTCTCCCCAGTGGAGTCAGGCCTCGTCTCGAGTGGGGGCATGCACGTGCGCTTTCCTTTCAGGCTGTAGCAGCAATGTCACGCTTCCTGTCACGTGGATCAAAGGATATGTGGTTTTCCCTCGAGGCTTTCCCTCGAGGCTTTCCCACAGGGCTGTCCCACGTGCCACCGTGGTGTGAGTCGATCCTCGGAGTGAAAGATGAGCCAGTGCAGGGCATAGAGGTTCCTCTGGAATGGACTGAGACATCTGGGGGACTCTTGCAATGGTGGTACGACCATGGAGTTCCTCTCGCCTTTCCTGTTGAGAGTGCCTCCTCTTGAGATGCGACGGGAACGCCGGGAATTCTTTCCCGTTGAAAGCAGGGAAAGGATCCCTCATCTCGAGCTACGAGGGGGAAACGGGGCTCCTCTGGATGTGGGCGGGACCATCGTGCTTCCTCTCTAGTGGAGACGGGTATGGCGGTGAACTTCTTGAGTTGCAGCAAGGGTGTGAAAGACCCTTTCGAAGTTCCAGAGGTTAGGTGTCATTAGTCTCCAGAGGCCTCATCGGAAATAGGCCTCATCTCGCCTGGAAGGGAGAACTTCCTGGATTTTCTCGAGTTGCGGCAGGTGTTCTCGAGTTACGACGGGGACCTCAGGGACCCGCCCTGGTGGCCTCAGGAAAGGCCAGTCCCTAGGCGAGTTGCTAGGGGGCCTCTCGGGATTCCTCTCCCGTTGATACCGGGGCCAAAAACCTTGTGTGGAGTCAGGGCCGGAACCGAGGATTCCTCTCAGGGGCTGACATGGATCTTTGGGTACTTCTGGAGTCTCCCCAGTGGAGTCAGGCCTCGTCTCGAGTGGGGGCATGCACGTGCGCTTTCCTTTCAGGCTGTAGCAGCAATGTCACGCTTCCCGTCGCGTGGATCAAAGGATCTCTGGTTTTCCCTCGAAGCTTTCCCTCGAGGCTTTCCCACAGGGCTGTCCCACGTGCCACCGTGGTGTGAGTCGATCCTCGGCGTGAAAGATGAGCCAGTGCAGGGCAAAGAGGTTCCTCTGGAATGGACTGAGACATCTGGGGGACTCTTGGAATGGTGGTACGACCATGGAGTTCCTCTCGCCTTTCCTGTTGAGAGTGCCTCCTCTTGAGATGCGACGGGAACGCCGGGAATTCTTTCCCGTTGAAAGCAGGGAAAGGATCCCTCATCTCGAGCTACGAGGGGGAAACGGGGCTCCTCTGGATGTGGGCGGGACCATCGTGCTTCCTCTCTAGTGGAGACGGGTATGGTGGTGAACTTCTTGAGTTGCAGCAAGGGTGTGAAAGACCCTTTCGAAGTTCCAGAGGTTAGGTGTCATTAGTCTCCAGACGCCTCATCGGAAATAGGCCTCATCTCGCCTGGAAGGGAGAACTTCCTGGATTTTCTCGAGTTGCGGCAGGTGTTCTCGAGTTACGACGGGGACCTCAGGGACCCGCCCTGGTGGCCTCAGGAGAAGCCAGTCCCTATGCGAGTTGGTAGGGGGCCTCTCGGGATTCCTCTCCCGTCGATACCGGGGCCAAAAACCTTGTGTGGAGTCAGGGCCGGAACCGAGGATTCCTCTCAGGGGCTGACATGGATCTTTGGGTACTTCTGGAGTCTCCCCAGGGGAGTCAGGCCTCGTCTCGAGTGGGGGCATGCACGTGCACTTTCCTTCCAGGCTGTAGCAGCAATGTCACGCTTCCCGTCGCGTGGATCAAAGGATCTGTGGTTTTCCCTCGAGGCTTTCCCACAGGGCTGTCCCACGTGCCACCGTGGTGTGAGTCGATCCTCGGCGTGAAAGATGAGCCAGTGCAGGGCAAAGAGCTTCCTCTGGAATGGACTGAGACATCTGGGGGACTCTTGGAATGGTGGTACGACCATGGAGTTCCTCTCGCCTTTCCTGTTGAGAGTGTCTCCTCTTGAGATGCGACGGGAACGCAGGGAATTCTTTCCCGTTGAAAACAGGGAAAGGATCCCTCATCTCGAGCTACGAGGGGGAAACGGGGCTCCTTTGGATGTGGTCGGGACCATCGTGCTTCCTCTCGAGTGGAGACGGGTATGGTGGTGAACTTCTTGAGTTGCAGCAAGGGTGTGAAAGACCCTTTCGAAGTTCCAGAGGTTAGGTGTCATTAGTCTCCAGACGCCTCATCGGAAATAAGCCTCATCTCGCCTGGAAGGGAGAACTTCCTGGATTTTCTCGAGTTGTGGCAGGTGTTCTCGAGTAACGACGGGGACCTCAGGGACCGGCCCTGGTGGCCTCAGGAGAGGCCAGTCCCCATGCGAGTTGCTAGGGGGCCTCTCGGGATTCCTCTCCCGTCGATACCGGGGCCAAAAAGCTTGTGTGGAGTCAGGGCCGGAACCGAGGATTCCTCTCAGGGGCTGACATGGATCTTTGGGTACTTCTGGAGTCTCCCCAGGGGAGTCAGGCCTCGTCTCGAGTGGGGGCATGCATGTGCGCTTTCCTTCCAGGCTGTAGCAGCAATGTCACGCTTCCCGTCGCGTGGATCAAAGGATCTGTGGTTTTCCCTCAAGGCTTTCCCTCGAGGCTTTCCCACAGGGCTGTCCCACGTGCCACCGTGTTGTGAGTCGATCCTCGGAGTGAAAGATGAGCCAGTGCAGGGCAAAGAGGTTCCTCTGAAATGGACTGAGACATCTGGGGGACTCTTGGAATGGTGGTACGACCATGGAGTTCCTCTCGCCTTTCCTGTTGAGAGTGCCTCCTCTTGAGATGCGACGGGAACGCCGGGAATTCTTTCCCGTTGAAAGCAGGGAAAGGATCCCTCATCTCGAGCTACGAGGGGGAAACGGGGCTCCTCTCGATGTGGGCGGGACCATCGTGCTTCCTCTCGAGTGGAGACGGGTATGGCGGTGAACTACTTGAGTTGCAGCAAGGGTGTGAAAGACCCTTTCGAAGTTCCAGAGGTTAGGTGTCATTAGTCTCCAGAGGCCTCATCGGAAATAGGCCTCATCTCGCCTGGAAGGGAGAACTTCCTGGATTTTCTCGAGTTGCGGCAGGTGTTCTCGAGTTACGACGGGGACCTCAGGGACCCGCCCTGTTGGCCTCAGGAGAGGCCAGTCCCCATGCGAGTTGCTAGGGGGCCTCTCGGGATTCCTCTCCCGTCGATACCGGGGCCAAAAACCTTGTGTGGGGTCAGGGCCGGAACCGAGGATTCCTCTCAGGGGCTGACATGGATCTTTGGGTACTTCTGGAGTCTCCCCAGTGGAGTCTGACCTCGTCTCGAGTGGGGGCATGCACGTGCGCTTTCCTTCCAGGCTGTAGTAGCAATGTCACGCTTCCCGTCGCGTGGATCAAAGGATCTGTGGTTTTCCCTCGAGGCTTTCCCTCGAGGCTTTCCCACAGGGCTGTCCCACGTGCCACCGTGGTGTGAGTCGATCCTCGGCGTGAAAGATGAGCCAGTGCAGGGCAAAGAGGTTCCTCTGGAATGGACTGAGACATCTGGGGGACTCTTGGAATGGTGGTACGACCATGGAGATCCTCTCGCCTTTCCTGTTGAGAGTGCCTCCTCTTGAGATGCGACGGGAATGCCGGGAATTCTTTCCCGTTGAAAGCAGGGAAAGGTTCCCTCATCTCGAGCACCGAGGGGAAAACGGGGCTCCTCTGGATGTGGGCGGGACCATCGTGCTTCCTCTCGAGTGGAGACGGGTATGGCGGAGAACTTCTTGAGTTGCAGCAAGGGTGTGAAAGACCCTTTCAAATTTCCAGAGGTTAGGTGTCATTAGTCTCCAGACGCCTCATCGGAAATAGGCCTCATCTCGCCTGGAAGGGAGAACTTCCTGGATTTTCTCGAGTTGCGGCAGGTGTTCTTAAGTTACGACGGGGAACTCAGGGACCCGCCCTGGTGGCCTCCGGAGAGGCCAGTCCCCATGCGAGTTGCTAGGGGGCCTCTCGGGATTCCTCTCCCGTCGATACCGGGGCCAAAAACCTTGTGTGGAGTCAGGGCCGGAACCGAGGATTCCTCTCAGGGGCTGACATGGATCTTTGGGTACTTCTGGAGTCTCCCCAGGGGAGTCAGGCCTCGTCTCGAGTGGGGGCATGCGCGTGCGCTTTCCTTCCAGGCTTTAGCAGCAATGTCACGCTTCCCGTCGTTTGGATCAAAGGATCTGTGGTTTTCCCTCGAGGCTTTCCCTCGAGGCTTTCCCACAGGGCTGTCCCACGTGCCACCGTGGTGTGAGTCGATCCTCGGCGTGAAAGATGAGCCAGTGCAGGGCAAAGAGGTTCCTCTGGAATGGACTGAGACATCTGGGGGACTCTTGGAATGGTGGTACGACCATGGAGTTCCTCTCGCCTTTCCTGTTGAGAGTGCCTCCTCTTGAGATGCGACGGGAACGCCGGGAATTCTTTCTCGTTGAAAGCAGGGAAAGGATCCCTCATCTCGAGCTACGAGGGGGAAACGGGGCTCCTCTGGATGTGGGCGGGACCATCGTGCTTCCTCTCGAGTGGAGACGGGTATGGCGGTGAACTTCTTGAGTTGCAGCAAGGGTGTGAAAGACCCTTTCGAAGTTCCAGAGGTTAGGTGTCATTAGTCTACAGACGCCTCATCGGAAATAGGCCTCATCTCGCCTGGAAGGGAGAACTTCCTGGATTTTCTCGAGTTGCGGCAGGTGTTCTCGAGTTTCGACGGGGACCTCAGGGACCCGCCCTGGTGGCCTCAGGAGAGGCCAGTCCCCATGCGAGTTGCTAGGGGCCCTCTCGGGATTCCTCTCCCGTCGATACCGGGGCCAAAAAGCTTGTGTGGAGTCAGGGCCGGAACCGAGGATTCCTCTCAGGGGCTGACATGGATCTTTGGGTACTTCTGGAGTCTCCCCAGTGGAGTCAGGCCTCGTCTCGAGTGGAGGCATGCACGTGCGCTTTCCTTTCAGGCTGTAGCAGCAATGTCACGCTTCCCGTCACGTGGATCACAGGATCTGTGGTTTTCCCTCGAGGCTTTCCCTCGAGGCTTTCCCACAGGGCTGTCCCACGTGCCACCGTGGTGTGAGTCGATCCTCGGCGTGAAAGATGAGCCAGTGCAGGGCAAAGAGGTTCCTCTGGAATGGACTGAGACATCTGGGGGACTCTTGGAATGGTGCTACGACCATGGAGTTCCTCTCGCCTTTCCTGTTGAGAGTGCCTCCTCTTGAGATGCGACGGGAACGCCGGGAATTCTTTCCCGTTGAAAGCAGGGAAAGGATCCCTCATCTCGAGCTACGAGGGGGAAACGGGGCTCCTCTGGATGTGGGCGGGACCATCGTGCTTCCTCTCTAGTGGAGACGGGTATGGCGGTGAACTTCTTGAGTTGCAGCAAGGGTGTGAAAGACCCTTTCGAAGTTCCAGAGGTTAGGTGTCATTAGTCTCCAGAGGCCTCATCGGAAATAGGCCTCATCTCGCCTGGAAGGGAGAACTTCCTGGATTTTCTCGAGTTGCGGCCGGTGTTCTCGAGTTACGACGGGGACCTCAGGGACCCGCCCTGGTGGCCTCAGGAAAGGCCAGTCCCTAGGCGAGTTGCTAGGGGGCCTCTCGGGATTCCTCTCCCGTTGATACCGGGTCCAAAAACCTTGTGTGGAGTCAGGGCCGGAACCGAGGATTCCTCTCAGGGGCTGACATGGATCTTTGGGTACTTCTGGAGTCTCCCCAGGGGAGTCAGGCCTCGTCTCGAGTGGGGGCATGCACGTGCGCTTTCCTTCCAGGCTGTAGCAGCAATGTCACGCTTCCCGTCGCGTGGATCAAAGGATCTGTGGTTTTCCCTCGAGGCTTTCCCACAGGGCTGTCCCACGTGCCACCGTGGTGTGAGTCGATCCTCGGCGTGAAAGATGAGCCAGTGCAGGGCAAAGAGGTTCCTCTGGAATGGACTGAGACATCTGGGGGACTCTTGGAATGGTGGTACGACCATGGAGTTCCTCTCGCCTTTCCTGTTGAGAGTGCCTCCTCTTGAGATGCGACGGGAACGCCGGGAATTCTTTCCCGTTGAAAGCAGGGAAAGGATCCCTCATCTCGAGCTACGAGGGGGAAACGGGGCTCCTCTGGATGTGGGCGGGACCATCGTGCTTCCTCTCTAGTGGAGACGGGTATGGCGGTGAACTTCTTGAGTTGCAGCAAGGGTGTGAAAGACCCTTTCGAAGTTCCAGAGGTTAGGTGTCATTAGTCTCCAGAGGCCTCATCGGAAATAGGCCTCATCTCGCCTGGAAGGGAGAACTTCCTGGATTTTCTCGAGTTGCGGCCGGTGTTCTCGAGTTACGACGGGGACCTCAGGGACCCGCCCTGGTGGCCTCAGGAAAGGCCAGTCCCTAGGCGAGTTGCTAGGGGGCCTCTCGGGATTCCTCTCCCGTTGATACCGGGTCCAAAAACCTTGTGTGGAGTCAGGGCCGGAACCGAGGATTCCTCTCAGGGGCTGACATGGATCTTTGGGTACTTCTGGAGTCTCCCCAGGGGAGTCAGGCCTCGTCTCGAGTGGGGGCATGCACGTGCGCTTTCCTTCCAGGCTGTAGCAGCAATGTCATGCTTCCCGTCGCGTGGATCAAAGGATCTGTGGTTTTCCCTCGAGGCTTTCCCACAGGGCTGTCCCACGTGCCACCGTGGTGTGAGTCGATCCTCGGCGTGAAAGATGAGCCAGTGCAGGGCAAAGAGGTTCCTCTGGAATGGACTGAGACATCTGGGGGACTCTTGGAATTGTGGTACGACCATGGAGTTCCTCTCGCCTTTCCTGTTGAGAGTGCCTCCTCTTGAGATGCGACGGGAACGCCGGGAATTCTTTCCCGTTGAAAGCAGGGAAAGGATCCCTCATCTCGAGCTACGAGGGGGAAACGGGGCTCCTCTGGATGTGGGCGGGACCATCGTGCTTCCTCTCGAGTGGAGACGGGTATGGCGGTGAACTTCTTGAGTTGCAGCAAGGGTGTGAAAGACCCTTTCGAAGTTCCAGAGGTTAGGTGTCATTAGTCTCCAGACGCCTCATCGGAAATAGGCCTCATCTCGCCTGGAAGGGAGAACTTCCTGGATTTTCTCGAGTTGCGGCAGGTGTTCTCGAGTTACGACGGGGACCTCAGAGACCCGCCCTGTTGGCCTCAGGAGAGGCCAGTCCCTATGCGTGTTGCTAGTGGGCCCCTCGGGATTCCTCTCCCGTCGATACCGGGGCCAAAAACCTTGTGTGGAGTCAGGGCCGGAACCGAGGATTCCTCTCAGGGACTGATATGGATCTTTGGGTACTTCTGGAGACTCGCCAGGGGAGACAGGCCTCGTCTCGTGTGGGGGCATGCACGTGCACTTTCCCTCCTGGCTGTAGCAGCAATGTCACGCTTCCCGTCGCGTGGATCAAAGGATCTGCGGTTTTCCCTCGAGGCTTTCCCTCGAGGCTTTCCCACAGGGCTGTCCCACGTGCCACCGTGGTGTGAGTCGATCCTCGGCGTGAAAGATGAGCCAGTGCAGGGCAAAGAGGTTCCTCTGGAATGGACTGAGACATCTGGGGGACTCTTGGAATGGTGGTACGACCATGGAGTTCCTCTCGCCTTTCCTGTTGAGAGTGCCTCCTCTTGAGATGCGACGGGAACGCCGGGAATTCTTTCCCGTTGAAAGCAGGGAAAGGATCCCTCATCTCGAGCTACGAGGGGGAAACGGGGCTCCTCTGGATGTGGGCGGGACCATCGTGCTTCCTCTCGAGTGGAGACGGGTATGGCGGTGAACTTCTTGAGTTGCAGCAAGGGTGTGAAAGACCCTTTCGAAGTTCCAGAGGTTAGGTGTCATTAGACTCCAGACGCCTCATCGGAAATAGGCCTCATCTCGCCTGGAAGGGAGAACTTCCTGGATTTTCTCGAGTTGCGGCAGGTGTTCTCGAGTTTCGACGGGGACCTCAGGAACCCGCCCTGGTGGCCTCAGGAGAGGCCAGTCCCCATGCGAGTTGCTAGGCGGCCTCTCGGGATTCCTCTCCCGTCGATACCGGGGCCAAAAAGCTTGTGTGGAGTCAGGGCCGGAACCGAGGATTCCTCTCAGGGGCTGACATGGATCTTTGGGTACTTCTGGAGTCTCCCCAGTGGAGTCAGGCCTCGTCTCGAGTGGGGGCATGCACGTGCGCTTTCCTTTCAGGCTGTAGCAGCAATGTCACACTTCCTGTCACGTGGATCAAAGGATATGTGGTTTTCCCTCGAGGCTTTCCCTCGAGGCTTTCCCACAGGGCTGTCCCACGTGCCACCGTGGTGTGAGTCGATCCTCGGAGTGAAAGATGAGCCAGTGCAGGGCATAGAGGTTCCTCTGGAATGGACTGAGACATCTGGGGGACTCTTGCAATGGTGGTACGACCATGGAGTTCCTCTCGCCTTTCCTGTTGAGAGTGCCTCCTCTTGAGATGCGACGGGAACGCCGGGAATTCTTTCCCGTTGAAAGCAGGGAAAGGATCCCTCATCTCGAGCTACGAGGGGGAAACGGGGCTCCTCTGGATGTGGGCGGGACCATCGTGCTTCCTCTCTAGTGGAGACGGGTATGGCGGTGAACTTCTTGAGTTGCAGCAAGGGTGTGAAAGACCCTTTCGAAGTTCCAGAGGTTAGGTGTCATTAGTCTCCAGAGGCCTCATCGGAAATAGGCCTCATCTCGCCTGGAAGGGAGAACTTCCTGGATTTTCTCGAGTTGCGGCAGGTGTTCTCGAGTTACGACGGGGACCTCAGGGACCCGCCCTGGTGGCCTCAGGAAAGGCCAGTCCCTAGGCGAGTTGCTAGGGGGCCTCTCGGGATTCCTCTCCCGTTGATACCGGGGCCAAAAACCTTGTGTGGAGTCAGGGCCGGAACCGAGGATTCCTCTCAGGGGCTGACATGGATCTTTGGGTAATTCTGGAGTCTCCCCAGGGGAGTCAGGCCTCGTCTCGAGTAGGGGCATGCACGTGCGCTTTCCTTTCAGGCTGTAGCAGCAATGTCACGCTTCCCGTCGCGTGGATCAAAGGATCTCTGGTTTTCCCTCGAAGCTTTCCCTCGAGGCTTTCCCACAGTGCTGTCCCACGTGCCACCGTGGTGTGAGTCGATCCTCGGCGTGAAAGATGAGCCAGTGCAGGGCAAAGAGGTTCCTCTGGAATGGACTGAGACATCTGGGGGACTCTTGGAATGGTGGTACGACCATGGAGTTCCTCTCGCCTTTCCTGTTGAGAGTGCCTCCTCTTGAGATGCGACGGGAACGCCGGGAATTCTTTCCCGTTGAAAGCAGGGAAAGGATCCCTCATCTCGAGCTACGAGGGGGAAACGGGGCTCCTCTGGATGTGGGCGGGACCCTCGTGCTTCCTCTCTAGTGGAGACGGGTATGGTGGTGAACTTCTTGAGTTGCAGCAAGGGTGTGAAAGACGCTTTCGAAGTTCCAGAGGTTAGGTGTCATTAGTCTCCAGACGCCTCATCGGAAATAGGCCTCATCTCGCCTGGAAGGGAGAACTTCCTGGATTTTCTCGAGTTGCGGCAGGTGTTCTCGAGTTACGACGGGGACCTCAGGGACCCGCCCTGGTGGCCTCAGGAGAAGCCAGTCCCTATGCGAGTTGGTAGGGGGCCTCTCGGGATTCCTCTCCCGTCGATACCGGGGCCAAAAAGCTTGTGTGGAGTCAGGGCCGGAACCGAGGATTCCTCTCAGGGGCTGACATGGATCTTTGGGTACTTCTGGAGTCTCCCCAGGGGAGTCAGGCCTCGTCTCGAGTGGGGGCATGCACGTGCACTTTCCTTCCAGGCTGTAGCAGCAATGTCACGCTTCCCGTCGCGTGGATCAAATGATGTGTGGTTTTCCCTCGAGGCTTTCCCACAGGGCTGTCCCACGTGCCACCGTGGTGTGAGTCGATCCTCGGCGTGAAAGATGAGCCAGTGCAGGGCAAAGAGCTTCCTCTGGAATGGACTGAGACATCTGGGGGACTCTTGGAATGGTGGTACGACCATGGAGTTCCTCTCGCCTTTCCTGTTGAGAGTGTCTCCTCTTGAGATGCGACGGGAACGCAGGGAATTCTTTCCCGTTGAAAACAGGGAAAGGATCCCTCATCTCGAGCTACGAGGGGGAAACGGGGCTCCTTTGGATGTGGTCGGGACCATCGTGCTTCCTCTCGAGTGGAGACGGGTATGGTGGTGAACTTCTTGAGTTGCAGCAAGGGTGTGAAAGACCCTTTCGAAGTTCCAGAGGTTAGGTGTCATTAGTCTCCAGACGCCTCATCGGAAATAAGCCTCATCTCGCCTGGAAGGGAGAACTTCCTGGATTTTCTCGAGTTGTGGCAGGTGTTCTCGAGTAACGACGGGGACCTCAGGGACCGGCCCTGGTGGCCTCAGGAGAGGCCAGTCCCCATGCGAGTTGCTAGGGGGCCTCTCGGGATTCCTCTCCCGTCGATACCGGGGCCAAAAAGCTTGTGTGGAGTCAGGGCCGGAACCGAGGATTCCTCTCAGGGGCTGACATGGATCTTTGGGTACTTCTGGAGTCTCCCCAGGGGAGTCAGGCCTCGTCTCGAGTGGGGGCATGCATGTGCGCTTTCCTTCCAGGCTGTAGCAGCAATGTCACGCTTCCCGTCGCGTGGATCAAAGGATCTGTGGTTTTCCCTCGAGGCTTTCCCTCGAGGCTTTCCCACAGGGCTGTCCCACGTGCCACCGTGTTGTGAGTCGATCCTCGGAGTGAAAGATGAGCCAGTGCAGGGCAAAGAGGTTCCTCTGAAATGGACTGAGACATCTGGGGGACTCTTGGAATGGTGGTACGACCATGGAGTTCCTCTCGCCTTTCCTGTTGAGAGTGCCTCCTCTTGAGATGCGACGGGAACGCCGGGAATTCTTTCCCGTTGAAAGCAGGGAAAGGATCCCTCATCTCGAGCTACGAGGGGGAAACGGGGCTCCTCTCGATGTGGGCGGGACCATCGTGCTTCCTCTCGAGTGGAGACGGGTATGGCGGTGAACTTCTTGAGTTGCAGCAAGGGTGTGAAAGACCCTTTCGAAGTTCCAGAGGTTAGGTGTCATTAGTCTCCAGAGGCCTCATCGGAAATAGGCCTCATCTCGCCTGGAAGGGAGAACTTCCTGGATTTTCTCGAGTTGCGGCAGGTGTTCTCGAGTTACGACGGGGACCTCAGGGACCCGCCCTGGTGGCCTCAGGAGAGGCCAGTCCCCATGCGAGTTGCTAGGGGGCCTCTCGGGATTCCTCTCCCGTCGATACCGGGGCCAAAAACCTTGTGTGGAGTCAGGGCCGGAACCGAGGATTCCTCTCAGGGGCTGACATGGATCTTTGGGTACTTCTGGAGTCTCCCCAGTGGAGTCTGACCTCGTCTCGAGTGGGGGCATGCACGTGCGCTTTCCTTCCAGGCTGTAGTAGCAATGTCACGCTTCCCGTCGCGTGGATCAAAGGATCTGTGGTTTTCCCTCGAGGCTTTCCCTCGAGGCTTTCCCACAGGGCTGTCCCACGTGCCACCGTGGTGTGAGTCGATCCTCGGCGTGAAAGATGAGCCAGTGCAGGGCAAAGAGGTTCCTCTGGAATGGACTGAGACATCTGGGGGACTCTTGGAATGGTGGTACGACCATGGAGATCCTCTCGCCTTTCCTGTTGAGAGTGCCTCCTCTTGAGATGCGACGGGAATGCCGGGAATTCTTTCCCGTTGAAAGCAGGGAAAGGTTCCCTCATCTCGAGCACCGAGGGGAAAACGGGGCTCCTCTGGATGTGGGCGGGACCATCGTGCTTCCTCTCGAGTGGAGACGGGTATGGCGGAGAACTTCTTGAGTTGCAGCAAGGGTGTGAAAGACCCTTTCAAATTTCCAGAGGTTAGGTGTCATTAGTCTCCAGACGCCTCATCGGAAATAGGCCTCATCTCGCCTGGAAGGGAGAACTTCCTGGATTTTCTCGAGTTGCGGCAGGTGTTCTTAAGTTACGACGGGGAACTCAGGGACCCGCCCTGGTGGCCTCAGGAGAGGCCAGTCCCCATGCGAGTTGCTAGGGGGCCTCTCGGGATTCCTCTCCCGTCGATACCGGGGCCAAAAACCTTGTGTGGAGTCAGGGCCGGAACCGAGGATTCCTCTCAGGGGCTGACATGGATCTTTGGGTACTTCTGGAGTCTCCCCAGGGGAGTCAGGCCTCGTCTCGAGTGGGGGCATGCGCGTGCGCTTTCCTTCCAGGCTTTAGCAGCAATGTCACGCTTCCCGTCGCTTGGATCAAAGGATCTGTGGTTTTCCCTCGAGGCTTTCCCTCGAGGCTTTCCCACAGGGCTGTCCCACGTGCCACCGTGGTGTGAGTCGATCCTCGGCGTGAAAGATGAGCCAGTGCAGGGCAAAGAGGTTCCTCTGGAATGGACTGAGACATCTGGGGGACTCTTGGAATGGTGGTACGACCATGGAGTTCCTCTCGCCTTTCCTGTTGAGAGTGCCTCCTCTTGAGATGCGACGGGAACGCCGGGAATTCTTTCTCGTTGAAAGCAGGGAAAGGATCCCTCATCTCGAGCTACGAGGGGGAAACGGGGCTCCTCTGGATGTGGGCGGGACCATCGTGCTTCCTCTCGAGTGGAGACGGGTATGGCGGTGAACTTCTTGAGTTGCAGCAAGGGTGTGAAAGACCCTTTCGAAGTTCCAGAGGTTAGGTGTCATTAGTCTACAGACGCCTCATCGGAAATAGGCCTCATCTCGCCTGGAAGGGAGAACTTCCTGGATTTTCTCGAGTTGCGGCAGGTGTTCTCGAGTTTCGACGGGGACCTCAGGGACCCGCCCTGGTGGCCTCAGGAGAGGCCAGTCCCCATGCGAGTTGCTAGGGGCCCTCTCGGGATTCCTCTCCCGTCGATACCGGGGCCAAAAAGCTTGTGTGGAGTCAGGGCCGGAACCGAGGATTCCTCTCAGGGGCTGACATGGATCTTTGGGTACTTCTGGAGTCTCCCCAGTGGAGTCAGGCCTCGTCTCGAGTGGAGGCATGCACGTGCGCTTTCCTTTCAGGCTGTAGCAGCAATGTCACGCTTCCCGTCACGTGGATCACAGGATCTGTGGTTTTCCCTCGAGGCTTTCCCTCGAGGCTTTCCCACAGGGCTGTCCCACGTGCCACCGTGGTGTGAGTCGATCCTCGGCGTGAAAGATGAGCCAGTGCAGGGCAAAGAGGTTCCTCTGGAATGGACTGAGACATCTGGGGGACTCTTGGAATGGTGGTACGACCATGGAGTTCCTCTCGCCTTTCCTGTTGAGAGTGCCTCCTCTTGAGATGCGACGGGAACGCCGGGAATTCTTTCCCGTTGAAAGCAGGGAAAGGATCCCTCATCTCGAGCTACGAGGGGGAAACGGGGCTCCTCTGGATGTGGGCGGGACCATCGTGCTTCCTCTCTAGTGGAGACGGGTATGGCGGTGAACTTCTTGAGTTGCAGCAAGGGTGTGAAAGACCCTTTCGAAGTTCCAGAGGTTAGGTGTCATTAGTCTCCAGAGGCCTCATCGGAAATAGGCCTCATCTCGCCTGGAAGGGAGAACTTCCTGGATTTTCTCGAGTTGCGGCCGGTGTTCTCGAGTTACGACGGGGACCTCAGGGACCCGCCCTGGTGGCCTCAGGAAAGGCCAGTCCCTAGGCGAGTTGCTAGGGGGCCTCTCGGGATTCCTCTCCCGTTGATACCGGGTCCAAAAACCTTGTGTGGAGTCAGGGCCGGAACCGAGGATTCCTCTCAGGGGCTGACATGGATCTTTGGGTACTTCTGGAGTCTCCCCAGGGGAGTCAGGCCTCGTCTCGAGTGGGGGCATGCACGTGCGCTTTCCTTCCAGGCTGTAGCAGCAATGTCACGCTTCCCGTCGCGTGGATCAAAGGATCTGTGGTTTTCCCTCGAGGCTTTCCCACAGGGCTGTCCCACGTGCCACCGTGGTGTGAGTCGATCCTCGGCGTGAAAGATGAGCCAGTGCAGGGCAAAGAGGTTCCTCTGGAATGGACTGAGACATCTGGGGGACTCTTGGAATGGTGATACGACCATGGAGTTCCTCTCGCCTTTCCTGTTGAGAGTGCCTCCTCTTGAGATGGGACGGGAACGCCGGGAATTCTTTCCCGTTGAAAGCAGGGAAAGGATCCCTCATCTCGAGCTACGAGGGGGAAACGGGGCTCCTCTGGATGTGGGCGGGACCATCGTGCTTCCTCTCTAGTGGAGACGGGTATGGCGGTGAACTTCTTGAGTTGCAGCAAGGGTGTGAAAGACCCTTTCGAAGTTCCAGAGGTTAGGTGTCATTAGTCTCCAGAGGCCTCATCGGAAATAGGCCTCATCTCGCCTGGAAGGGAGAACTTCCTGGATTTTCTCGAGTTGCGGCCGGTGTTCTCGAGTTACGACGGGGACCTCAGGGACCCGCCCTGGTGGCCTCAGGAAAGGCCAGTCCCTAGGCGAGTTGCTAGGGGGCCTCTCGGGATTCCTCTCCCGTTGATACCGGGTCCAAAAACCTTGTGTGGAGTCAGGGCCGGAACCGAGGATTCCTCTCAGGGGCTGACATGGATCTTTGGGTACTTCTGGAGTCTCCCCAGGGGAGTCAGGCCTCGTCTCGAGTGGGGGCATGCACGTGCGCTTTCCTTCCAGGCTGTAGCAGCAATGTCACGCTTCCCGTCGCGTGGATCAAAGGATCTGTGGTTTTCCCTCGAGGCTTTCCCACAGGGCTGTCCCACGTGCCACCGTGGTGTGAGTCGATCCTCGGCGTGAAAGATGAGCCAGTGCAGGGCAAAGAGGTTCCTCTGGAATGGACTGAGACATCTGGGGGACTCTTGGAATGGTGGTACGACCATGGAGTTCCTCTCGCCTTTCCTGTTGAGAGTGCCTCCTCTTGAGATGCGACGGGAACGCCGGGA
Organism: Capricornis sumatraensis; assembly: GCF_032405125.1. NCBI lineage: Eukaryota > Metazoa > Chordata > Mammalia > Artiodactyla > Bovidae > Capricornis > Capricornis sumatraensis. The sequence continues at coordinate 9,032,818 of NW_027184612.1, forward strand.
ATTTTTTCCCGTTGAAAGCAGGGAAAGGATCCCTCATCTCGAGCGACGAGGGGGAAACGGGGCTCCTCTGGATGTGGGCGGGACCATCGTGCTTCCTCTCGAGTGGAGACGGGTATGGCGTTGAACTTCTTGAGTTGCAGCAAGGGTGTGAAAGACCCTTTCGAAGTTCCAGAGGTTAGGTGTCATTAGTCTCCAGACGCCTCATCGGAAATAGGCCTCATCTCGCCTGGAAGGGAGAACTTCCTGGATTTTCTCGAGTTGCGGCAGGTGTTCTCGAGTTACGACGGGGACCTCAGGGACCCGCCCTGGTGGCCTCAGGAGAGGCCAGTCCCCATGCGAGTTGTTAGGGGGCCTCTCGGGATTCCTCTCCCGTCGATACTGGGGCCAAAAACATTGTGTGGAGTCAGGGCCGGAACCGAGGATTCCTCTCAGGGGCTGACATGGATCTTTGGGTACTTCTGGAGTCTCCCCAGGGGAGTCAGGCCTCGTCTCGAGTGGGGGCATGCGCGTGCGCTTTCCTTCCAGGCTTTAGCAGCAATGTCACGCTTCCCGTCGCTTGGATCAAAGGATCTGTGGTTTTCCCTCGAGGCTTTCCCTCGAGGCTTTCCCACAGGGCTGTCCCACGTGCCACCGTGGTGTGAGTCGATCCTCGGCGTGAAAGATGAGCCAGTGCAGGGCAAAGAGGTTCCTCTGGAATGGACTGAGACATCTGGGGGATTCTTGGAATGGTGGTACGACCATGGAGTTCCTCTCGCCTTTCCTGTTGAGAGTGCCTCCTCTTGAGATGCGACGGGAACGCCGGGAATTCTTTCCCGTTGAAAGCAGGGAAAGGATCCCTCATCTCGAGCTACGAGGGGGAAACGGGGCTCCTCTGGATGTGGGCGGGACCATCGTGCTTCCTCTCGAGTGGAGACGGGTATGGCGGTGAACTTCTTGAGTTGCAGCAAGGGTGTGAAAGACCCTTTCGAAGTTCCAGAGGTTAGGTGTCATTAGTCTCCAGACGCCTCATCGGAAATAGGCCTCATCTCGCCTGGAAGGGAGAACTTCCTGGATTTTCTCGAGTTGCGGCAGGTGTTCTCGAGTTTCGACGGGGACCTCAGGGACCCGCCCTGGTAACCTCAGGAGAGGCCAGTCCCCATGCGAGTTGCTAGGGGGCCTCTCGGGATTCCTCTCCCGTCGATACCGGGGCCAAAAAGCTTGTGTGGAGTAAGGGCCGGAAACGAGGATTCCTCTCAGGGGCTGACATGGATCTTTGGGTACTTCTGGAGTCTCCCCAGGGGAGTCAGGCCTCGTCTCGAGTGGGGGCATGCACGTGCGCTTTCCTTCCAGGCTGTAGCAGCAATGTCACGCTTCCCGTCGCGTGGATCAAAGGATCTGTGGTTTTCCCTCGAGGCTTTCCCTCGAGGCTTTCCCACAGGGCTGTCCCACGTGCCACCGTGTTGTGAGTCGATCCTCGGCGTGAAAGATGAGCCAGTGCAGGGCAAAGAGGTTCCTCTGGAATGGACTGAGACATCTGGGGGACTCTTGGAATGGTGGTACGACCATGGAATTCCTCTCGCCTTTCCTGTTGAGAGTGCCTCCTCTTGAGATGCGACGGGAACGCCGGGAATACTTTCCCGTTGAAAGCAGGGAAAGGATCCCTCATCTCGAGCTACGAGGGGGAAACGGGGCTCCTCTGGATGTGGGCGGGACCATCGTGCTTCCTCTCGAGTGGAGACGGGTATGGCGGTGAACTTCTTGAGTTGCAGCAAGGGTGTGAAAGACCCTTTCGAAGTTCCAGAGGTTTGGTGTCATTAGTCTCCAGAGGCCTCATCGGAAATAGGCCTCATCTCGCCTGGAAGGGAGAACTTCCTGGATTTTCTCGAGTTGCGGCAGGTGTTCTCGAGTTACGACGGGGACCTCAGGGACCCGCCCTGGTGGCCTCAGGAGAGGCCAGTCCCCATGCGAGTTGCTAGGGGGCCTCTCGGGATTCCTCTCCCGTCGATACCGGGGCCAAAAACCTTGAGTGGAGTCAGGGCCGGAACCGAGGATTCCTCTCAGGGGCTGACATGGATCTTTGGGTACTTCTGGAGTCTCCCCAGGGGAGTCAGGCCTCGTCTCGAGTGGGGGCATGCACGTGCGCTTTCCTTACAGGCTGTAGCAGCAATGTCACGCTTCCCGTCACGTGGATCAAAGGATCTGTGGTTTTCCCTCGAGGCTTTCCCTCGAGGCTTTCCCACAGGGCTGTCCCACGTGCCACCGCGGTGTGAGTCGATCCTCGGCGTGAAAGATGAGCCAGTGCAGGGCAAAGAGTTTCCTCTGGAATGGACTGAGACATCTGGGGGACTCTTGGAATGGTGGTACGACCATGGAGTTCCTCTCGCCTTTCCTGTTGAGAGTGCCTCCTCTTGATATGCGACGGGAACGCCGGGAATTCTTTCCCGTTGAAAGCAGGGAAAGGATCCCTCATCTCGAGCTACGAGGGGGAAACGGGGCTCCTCTGGATGTGGGCGGGACCATCGTGCTTCCTCTCGAGTGGAGACGGGTATGGCGGTGAACTTCTTGAGTTGCAGCAAGGGTGTGAAAGACCCTTTCGAAGTTCCAGAGGTTAGGTGTCATTAGTCTCCGGACGCCTCATCGGAAATAGGCCTCATCTCGCCTGGAAGGGAGAACTTCCTGGATTTTCTCGAGTTGCGGCAGGTGTTCTCGAGTTACGACGGGGACCTCAGGGACCCGCCCTGGTGGCCTCAGGAGAGGCCAGTCCCCATGCGAGTTGCTAGGGGGCCTCTCGGGATTCCTCTCCCGTCGATACCGGGGCCAAAAACGTTGTGTGGAGTCAGGGCCGGAACCGAGGATTCCTCTCAGGGGCTGACATGGATCTTTGGGTACTTCTGGAGTCTCCCCAGGGGAGTCAGGCCTCGTCTCGAGTGGGGGCATGCACGTGCACTTTCCTTCCAGGCTGTAGCAGCAATGTCACGCTTCCCGTCGCGTGGATCAAAGGATCTGTGGTTTTCCCTCGAGGCTTTCCCACAGGGCTGTCCCACGTGCCACCGTGGTGTGAGTCGATCCTCGGCGTGAAAGATGAGCCAGTGCAGGGCAAAGAGGTTCCTCTGGAATGGACTGAGACATCTGGGGGACTCTTGGAATGGTGGTACGACCATGGAGTTCCTCTCGCCTTTCCTGTTGAGAGTGCCTCCTCTTGAGATGCGACGGGAACGCCGGGAATTCTTTCCCGTTTAAAGCAGGGAAAGGATCCCTCATCTCGAGCTACGAGGGGGAAACGGGGCTCCTCTGGATGTGGGCGGGACCATCGTGCTTCCTCTCTAGTGGAGACGGGTATGGTGGTGAACTTCTTGAGTTGCAGCAAGGCTGTGAAAGACCCTTTCGAAGTTCCAGAGGTAAGGTGTCATTAGTCTCCAGACGCCTCATCGGAAATAGGCCTCATTTCGCCTGGAAGGGAGAACTTCCTGGATTTTCTCGAGTTGCGGCAGGTGTTCTCGAGTTACGACGGGGACCTCAGGGACCCGCCCTGGTGGCCTCAGGAGAGGCCAGTCCCTATGCGAGTTGCTAGGGGGCCTCTCGGGATTCCTCTCCCGTCGATACCGGGGCCAAAAACCTTGTGTGGAGTCAGGGCCGGAACCGAGGATTCCTCTCAGGGGCTGACATGGATCTTTGGGTACTTCTGGAGTCTCCCCAGGGGAGTCAGGCCTCGTCTCGAGTGGGGGCATGCACGTGCACTTTCCTTCCAGGCTGTAGCAGCAATGTCACGCTTCCCGTCGTGTGGATCAAAGGCTCTGCGGTTTTCCCTCGAGGCTTTCCCTCGAGGCTTTCCCACAGGGCTGTCCCACGTGACACCGTGGTGTGAGTCGATTCTCGGCATGAAAAATGAGCCAGTGCAGGGCAAAGTGGTTCCTCTGGAATGGACTGAGACATCTGGGGGACTCTTGGAATGGTGGTACGACCATGGAGTTCCTCTCGCCTTTCCTGTTGAGAGTGCCTCCTCTTGAGATGCGACGGGAACGCCGGGAATTCTTTCCCGTTGAAAGCAGGGAAAGGATCCCTCATCTCGAGCTACGAGGGGGAAACGGGGCTCCTCTGGATGTGGGCGGGATCATCGTGCTTCCTCTTGAGTGGACACGGGTATGGCGGTGAACTTCTTGAGTTGCAGCAAGGCTGTGAAAGACCCTTTCGAAGTTCCAGAGGTTAGGTGTCATTAGTCTCCAGACGCCTCATCGGAAATAGGCCTCATCTCGCCTGGAAGGGAGAACTTCCTGGATTTTCTCGATTTGCGGCAGGTGTTCTCGAGTTACGACGGGGACCTCAGGGACCCGCCCTGGTGGCCTCAGGAGAGGCCAGTCCCCATGCGAGTTGTTAGGGGGCCTCTCGGGATTCCTCTCCCGTCGATACCGGGGCCAAAAACCTTGTGTGGAGTCAGGGCCGGAACCGAGGATTCCTCTCAGGGGCTGACATGGATCTTTGGGTACTTCTGGAGTCTCCCCAGGGGAGTCAGGCCTCGTCTCGAGTGGGGGCATGCGCGTGCGCTTTCCTTCCAGGCTTTAGCAGCAATGTCACGCTTCCCGTCGCTTGGATCAAAGGATCTGTGGTTTTCCCTCGAGGCTTTCCCTCGAGGCTTTCCCACAGGGCTGTCCCACGTGCCACCGTGGTGTGAGTCGATCCTCGGCGTGAAAGATGAGGCAGTGCAGGGCAAAGAGGTTCCTCTGGAATGGACTGAGACATCTGGGGGACTCTAGGAATGGTGGTACGACCATGGAGTTCCTCTCGCCTTTCCTGTTGAGAGTGCCTCCTCTTGAGATGCGACGGGAACGCCGGGAATTCTTTCCCGTTGAAAGCAGGGAAAGGATCCCTCATCTCGAGCTACGAGGGGGAAACGGGGCTCCTCTGGATGTGGGCGGGATCATCGTGCTTCCTCTTGAGTGGACACGGGTATGGCGGTGAACTTCTTGAGTTGCAGCAAGGCTGTGAAAGACCCTTTCGAAGTTCCAGAGGTTAGGTGTCATTAGTCTCCAGACGCCTCATCGGAAATAGGCCTCATCTCGCCTGGAAGGGAGAACTTCCTGGATTTTCTCGATTTGCGGCAGGTGTTCTCGAGTTACGACGGGGACCTCAGGGACCCGCCCTGGTGGCCTCAGGAGAGGCCAGTCCCCATGCGAGTTGTTAGGGGGCCTCTCGGGATTCCTCTCCCGTCGATACCGGGGCCAAAAACCTTGTGTGGAGTCAGGGCCGGAACCGAGGATTCCTCTCAGGGGCTGACATGGATCTTTGGGTACTTCTGGAGTCTCCCCAGGGGAGTCAGGCCTCGTCTCGAGTGGGGGCATGCGCGTGCGCTTTCCTTCCAGGCTTTAGCAGCAATGTCACGCTTCCCGTCGCTTGGATCAAAGGATCTGTGGTTTTCCCTCGAGGCTTTCCCTCGAGGCTTTCCCACAGGGCTGTCCCACGTGCCACCGTGGTGTGAGTCGATCCTCGGCGTGAAAGATGAGGCAGTGCAGGGCAAAGAGGTTCCTCTGGAATGGACTGAGACATCTGGGGGACTCTTGGAATGGTGGTACGACCATGGAGTTCCTCTCGCCTTTCCTGTTGAGAGTGCCTCCTCTTGAGATGCGACGGGAACGCCGGGAATTCTTTCCCGTTGAAAGCAGGGAAAGGATCCCTCATCTCGAGCTACGAGGGGGAAACGGGGCTCCTCTGGATGTGGGCGGGACCATCGTGCTTCCTCTCGAGTGGAGACGGGTATGGCGGTGAACTTCTTGAGTTGCAGCAAGGGTGTGAAAGACCCTTTCGAAGTTCCAGAGGTTAGGTGTCATTAGTCTCCAGAGGCCTCATCGGAAATAGGCCTCATCTCGCCTGGAAGGGAGAACTTCCTGGATTTTCTCGAGTTGCGGCAGGTGTTCTCGAGTTTCGACGGGGACCTCAGGGACCCGCCCTGGTGGCCTCAGGAGAGGCCAGTCCCCATGCGAGTTGCTAGGGGGCCTCTCGGGATTCCTCTCCCGTTGATACCGGGGCCAAAAACCTTGTGTGGAGTCAGGGCCGGAACCGAGGATTCCTCTCAGGGGCTGACATGGATCTTTGGGTACTTCTGGAGTCTCCCCAGGGGAGTCAGGCCTCGTCTCGAGTGGGGGCATGCACGTGCGCTTTCCTTCCAGGCTGTAGCAGCAATGTCACGCTTCCCGTCGCGTGGATCAAAGGATCTGTGGTTTTCCCTCGAGGCTTTCCCACAGGGCTGTCCCACGTGCCACCGTGGTGTGAGTCGATCCTCGGCGTGAAAGATGAGCCAGTGCAGGGCAAAGAGGTTCCTCTGGAATGGACTGAGACATCTGGGGGACTCTTGGAATGGTGGTACGACCATGGAGTTCCTCTCGCCTTTCCTGTTGAGAGTGCCTCCTCTTGAGATGCGACGGGAACGCCGGGAATTCTTTCCCGTTGAAAGCAGGGAAAGGATCCCTCATCTCGAGCTACGAGGGGGAAACGGGGCTCCTCTGGATGTGGGCGGGACCATCGTGCTTCCTCTCTAGTGGAGACGGATATGGCGGTGAACTTCTTGAGTTGCAGCAAGGTTGTGAAAGACCCTTTCGAAGTTCCAGAGGTTAGGTGTCATTAGTCTCCAGAGGCCTCATCGGAAATAGGCCTCATCTCGCCTGGAAGGGAGAACTTCCTGGATTTTCTCGAGTTGCGGCCGGTGTTCTCGAGTTACGACGGGGACCTCAGGGACCCGCCCTGGTGGCCTCAGGAAAGGCCAGTCCCTAGGCGAGTTGCTAGGGGGCCTCTCGGGATTCCTCTCCCGTTGATACCGGGTCCAAAAACCTTGTGTGGAGTCAGGGCCGGAACCGAGGATTCCTCTCAGGGGCTGACATGGATCTTTGGGTACTTCTGGAGTCTCCCCAGGGGAGTCAGGCCTCGTCTCGAGTGGGGGCATGCGCGTGCGCTTTCCTTCCAGGCTTTAGCAGCAATGTCACGCTTCCCGTCGCTTGGATCAAAGGATCTGTGGTTTTCCCTCGAGGCTTTCCCTCGAGGCTTTCCCAAGGGCTGTCCCACGTGCCACCGTGGTGTGAGTCGATCCTCGGCGTGAAAGATGAGCCAGTGCAGGGCAAAGAGGTTCCTCTGGAATGGACTGAGACATCTGGGGGACTCTTGGAATGGTGGTACGACCATGGAATTCCTCTCGCCTTTCCTGTTGAGAGTGCCTCCTCTTGAGATGCGACGGGAACGCCGGGAATACTTTCCCGTTGAAAGCAGGGAAAGGATCCCTCATCTCGAGCTACGAGGGGGAAACGGGGCTCCTCTGGATGTGGGCGGGACCATCGTGCTTCCTCTCGAGTGGAGACGGGTATGGCGGTGAACTTCTTGAGTTGCAGCAAGGGTGTGAAAGACCCTTTCGAAGTTCCAGAGGTTTGGTGTCATTAGTCTCCAGAGGCCTCATCGGAAATAGGCCTCATCTCGCCTGGAAGGGAGAACTTCCTGGATTTTCTCGAGTTGCGGCAGGTGTTCTCGAGTTACGACGGGGACCTCAGGGACCCGCCCTGGTGGCCTCAGGAGAGGCCAGTCCCCATGCGAGTTGCTAGGGGGCCTCTCGGGATTCCTCTCCCGTCGATACCGGGGCCAAAAACCTTGAGTGGAGTCAGGGCCGGAACCGAGGATTCCTCTCAGGGGCTGACATGGATCTTTGGGTACTTCTGGAGTCTCCCCAGGGGAGTCAGGCCTCGTCTCGAGTGGGGGCATGCACGTGCGCTTTCCTTACAGGCTGTAGCAGCAATGTCACGCTTCCCGTCACGTGGATCAAAGGATCTGTGGTTTTCCCTCGAGGCTTTCCCTCGAGGCTTTCCCACAGGGCTGTCCCACGTGCCACCGCGGTGTGAGTCGATCCTCGGCGTGAAAGATGAGCCAGTGCAGGGCAAAGAGTTTCCTCTGGAATGGACTGAGACATCTGGGGGACTCTTGGAATGGTGGTACGACCATGGAGTTCCTCTCGCCTTTCCTGTTGAGAGTGCCTCCTCTTGATATGCGACGGGAACGCCGGGAATTCTTTCCCGTTGAAAGCAGGGAAAGGATCCCTCATCTCGAGCTACGAGGGGGAAACGGGGCTCCTCTGGATGTGGGCGGGACCATCGTGCTTCCTCTCGAGTGGAGACGGGTATGGCGGTGAACTTCATGAGTTGCAGCAAGGGTGTGAAAGACCCTTTCGAAGTTCCAGAGGTTAGGTGTCATTAGTCTCCGGACGCCTCATCGGAAATAGGCCTCATCTCGCCTGAAAGGGAGAACTTCCTGGATTTTCTCGAGTTGCGGCAGGTGTTCTCGAGTTACGACGGGGACCTCAGGGACCCGCCCTGGTGGCCTCAGGAGAGGCCAGTCCCCATGCGAGTTGCTAGGGGGCCTCTCGGGATTCCTCTCCCGTCGATACCGGGGCCAAAAACGTTGTGTGGAGTCAGGGCCGGAACCGAGGATTCCTCTCAGGGGCTGACATGGATCTTTGGGTACTTCTGGAGTCTCCCCAGGGGAGTCAGGCCTCGTCTCGAGTGGGGGCATGCACGTGCACTTTCCTTCCAGGCTGTAGCAGCAATGTCACGCTTCCCGTCGCGTGGATCAAAGGATCTGTGGTTTTCCCTCGAGGCTTTCCCACAGGGCTGTCCCACGTGCCACCGTGGTGTGAGTCGATCCTCGGCGTGAAAGATGAGCCAGTGCAGGGCAAAGAGGTTCCTCTGGAATGGACTGAGACATCTGGGGGACTCTTGGAATGGTGGTACGACCATGGAGTTCCTCTCGCCTTTCCTGTTGAGAGTGCCTCCTCTTGAGATGCGACGGGAACGCCGGGAATTCTTTCCCGTTTAAAGCAGGGAAAGGATCCCTCATCTCGAGCTACGAGGGGGAAACGGGGCTCCTCTGGATGTGGGCGGGACCATCGTGCTTCCTCTCTAGTGGAGACGGGTATGGTGGTGAACTTCTTGAGTTGCAGCAAGGCTGTGAAAGACCCTTTCGAAGTTCCAGAGGTAAGGTGTCATTAGTCTCCAGACGCCTCATCGGAAATAGGCCTCATTTCGCCTGGAAGGGAGAACTTCCTGGATTTTCTCGAGTTGCGGCAGGTGTTCTCGAGTTACGACGGGGACCTCAGGGACCCGCCCTGGTGGCCTCAGGAGAGGCCAGTCCCTATGCGAGTTGCTAGGGGGCCTCTCGGGATTCCTCTCCCGTCGATACCGGGGCCAAAAAGCTTGTGTGGAGTCAGGGCCGGAACCGAGGATTCCTCTCAGGGGCTGACATGGATCTTTGGGTACTTCTGGAGTCTCCCCAGGGGAGTCAGGCCTCGTCTCGAGTGGGGGCATGCACGTGCACTTTCCTTCCAGGCTGTAGCAGCAATGTCAAGCTTCCCGTCGCGTGGATCAAATGATGTGTGGTTTTCCCTCGAGGCTTTCCCACAGGGCTGTCCCACGTGCCACCGTGGTGTGAGTCGGTCCTCGGCGTGAAAGATGAGCCAGTGCAGGGCAAAGAGGTTCCTCTGGAATGGACTGAGACATCTGGGGGACTCTTGGAATGGTGGTACGACCATGGAGTTCCTCTCGCCTTTCCGGTTGAGAGTGCCTCCTCTTGAGATGCGACGGGAACGCCGGGAATTTTTTGCCGTTGAAAGCAGGGAAAGGATCCCTCATCTCGAGCTACGAGGGGGAAACGGGGCTCCTCTGGATGTGGGCGGGACCATCGTGCTTTCTCTCGAGTGGAGACGGGTATGGCGGTGAACTTCTTGAGTTGCAGCAAGGGTGTGAAAGACCCTTTCGAAGTTCCAGAGGTAAGGTGTCATTAGTCTCCAGACGCCTCATCGGAAATAGGCCTCATCTCGCCTGGAAGGGAGAACTTCCTTGATTTTCTCGAGTTGCGGCAGGTGTTCTCGAGTTACGACGGGGACGTCAGGGACCCGCCCTGTTGGCCTCAGGAGAGGCCAGTCCCTATGCGTGTTGCTAGGGGGCCCCTCGGGATTCCTCTCCCGTCGATACCGGGGCCAAAAACCTTGTGTGGAGTCAGGGCCGGAACCGAGGATTCCTCTCAGGGACTGATATGGATCTTTGGGTACTTCTGGAGACTCGCCAGGGGAGACAGTCCTCGTCTCGTGTGGGGGCATGCACGTGCACTTTCCTTCCAGGCTGTAGCAGCAATGTCACGCTTCCCGTCGTGTGGATCAAAGGCTCTGCGGTTTTCCCTCGAGGCTTTCCCTCGAGGCTTTCCCACAGGGCTGTCCCACGTGACACCGTGGTGTGAGTCGATTCTCGGCATGAAAAATGAGCCAGTGCAGGGCAAAGTGGTTCCTCTGGAATGGACTGAGACATCTGGGGGACTCTTGGAATGGTGGTACGACCATGGAGTTCCTCTCGCCTTTCCTGTTGAGAGTGCCTCCTCTTGAGATGCGACGGGAACGCCGGGAATTCTTTCCCGTTGAAAGCAGGGAAAGGATCCCTCATCTCGAGCTACGAGGGGGAAACGGGGCTCCTCTGGATGTGGGCGGGATCATCGTGCTTCCTCTTGAGTGGACACGGGTATGGCGGTGAACTTCTTGAGTTGCAGCAAGGCTGTGAAAGACCCTTTCGAAGTTCCAGAGGTTAGGTGTCATTAGTCTCCAGACGCCTCATCGGAAATAGGCCTCATCTCGCCTGGAAGGGAGAACTTCCTGGATTTTCTCGATTTGCGGCAGGTGTTCTCGAGTTACGACGGGGACCTCAGGGACCCGCCCTGGTGGCCTCAGGAGAGGCCAGTCCCCATGCGAGTTGTTAGGGGGCCTCTCGGGATTCCTCTCCCGTCGATACCGGGGCCAAAAACCTTGTGTGGAGTCAGGGCCGGAACCGAGGATTCCTCTCAGGGGCTGACATGGATCTTTGGGTACTTCTGGAGTCTCCCCAGGGGAGTCAGGCCTCGTCTCGAGTGGGGGCATGCGCGTGCGCTTTCCTTCCAGGCTTTAGCAGCAATGTCACGCTTCCCGTCGCTTGGATCAAAGGATCTGTGGTTTTCCCTCGAGGCTTTCCCTCGAGGCTTTCCCACAGGGCTGTCCCACGTGCCACCGTGGTGTGAGTCGATCCTCGGCGTGAAAGATGAGGCAGTGCAGGGCAAAGAGGTTCCTCTGGAATGGACTGAGACATCTGGGGGACTCTTGGAATGGTGGTACGACCATGGAGTTCCTCTCGCCTTTCCTGTTGAGAGTGCCTCCTCTTGAGATGCGACGGGAACGCCGGGAATTCTTTCCCGTTGAAAGCAGGGAAAGGATCCCTCATCTCGAGCTACGAGGGGGAAACGGGGCTCCTCTGGATGTGGGCGGGATCATCGTGCTTCCTCTTGAGTGGACACGGGTATGGCGGTGAACTTCTTGAGTTGCAGCAAGGCTGTGAAAGACCCTTTCGAAGTTCCAGAGGTTAGGTGTCATTAGTCTCCAGACGCCTCATCGGAAATAGGCCTCATCTCGCCTGGAAGGGAGAACTTCCTGGATTTTCTCGATTTGCGGCAGGTGTTCTCGAGTTACGACGGGGACCTCAGGGACCCGCCCTGGTGGCCTCAGGAGAGGCCAGTCCCCATGCGAGTTGTTAGGGGGCCTCTCGGGATTCCTCTCCCGTCGATACCGGGGCCAAAAACCTTGTGTGGAGTCAGGGCCGGAACCGAGGATTCCTCTCAGGGGCTGACATGGATCTTTGGGTACTTCTGGAGTCTCCCCAGGGGAGTCAGGCCTCGTCTCGAGTGGGGGCATGCGCGTGCGCTTTCCTTCCAGGCTTTAGCAGCAATGTCACGCTTCCCGTCGCTTGGATCAAAGGATCTGTGGTTTTCCCTCGAGGCTTTCCCTCGAGGCTTTCCCACAGGGCTGTCCCACGTGCCACCGTGGTGTGAGTCGATCCTCGGCGTGAAAGATGAGGCAGTGCAGGGCAAAGAGGTTCCTCTGGAATGGACTGAGACATCTGGGGGACTCTTGGAATGGTGGTACGACCATGGAGTTCCTCTCGCCTTTCCTGTTGAGAGTGCCTCCTCTTGAGATGCGACGGGAACGCCGGGAATTCTTTCCCGTTGAAAGCAGGGAAAGGATCCCTCATCTCGAGCTACGAGGGGGAAACGGGGCTCCTCTGGATGTGGGCGGGACCATCGTGCTTCCTCTCGAGTGGAGACGGGTATGGCGGTGAACTTCTTGAGTTGCAGCAAGGGTGTGAAAGACCCTTTCGAAGTTCCAGAGGTTAGGTGTCATTAGTCTCCAGAGGCCTCATCGGAAATAGGCCTCATCTCGCCTGGAAGGGAGAACTTCCTGGATTTTCTCGAGTTGCGGCAGGTGTTCTCGAGTTTCGACGGGGACCTCAGGGACCCGCCCTGGTGGCCTCAGGAGAGGCCAGTCCCCATGCGAGTTGCTAGGGGGCCTCTCGGGATTCCTCTCCCGTTGATACCGGGGCCAAAAACCTTGTGTGGAGTCAGGGCCGGAACCGAGGATTCCTCTCAGGGGCTGACATGGATCTTTGGGTACTTCTGGAGTCTCCCCAGGGGAGTCAGGCCTCGTCTCGAGTGGGGGCATGCACGTGCGCTTTCCTTCCAGGCTGTAGCAGCAATGTCACGCTTCCCGTCGCGTGGATCAAAGGATCTGTGGTTTTCCCTCGAGGCTTTCCCACAGGGCTGTCCCACGTGCCACCGTGGTGTGAGTCGATCCTCGGCGTGAAAGATGAGCCAGTGCAGGGCAAAGAGGTTCCTCTGGAATGGACTGAGACATCTGGGGGACTCTTGGAATGGTGGTACGACCATGGAGTTCCTCTCGCCTTTCCTGTTGAGAGTGCCTCCTCTTGAGATGCGACGGGAACGCCGGGAATTCTTTCCCGTTGAAAGCAGGGAAAGGATCCCTCATCTCGAGCTACGAGGGGGAAACGGGGCTCCTCTGGATGTGGGCGGGACCATCGTGCTTCCTCTCTAGTGGAGACGGGTATGGCGGTGAACTTCTTGAGTTGCAGCAAGGTTGTGAAAGACCCTTTCGAAGTTCCAGAGGTTAGGTGTCATTAGTCTCCAGAGGCCTCATCGGAAATAGGCCTCATCTCGCCTGGAAGGGAGAACTTCCTGGATTTTCTCGAGTTGCGGCCGGTGTTCTCGAGTTACGACGGGGACCTCAGGGACCCGCCCTGGTGGCCTCAGGAAAGGCCAGTCCCTAGGCGAGTTGCTAGGGGGCCTCTCGGGATTCCTCTCCCGTTGATACCGGGTCCAAAAACCTTGTGTGGAGTCAGGGCCGGAACCGAGGATTCCTCTCAGGGGCTGACATGGATCTTTGGGTACTTCTGGAGTCTCCCCAGGGGAGTCAGGCCTCGTCTCGAGTGGGGGCATGCGCGTGCGCTTTCCTTCCAGGCTTTAGCAGCAATGTCACGCTTCCCGTCGCTTGGATCAAAGGATCTGTGGTTTTCCCTCGAGGCTTTCCCTCGAGGCTTTCCCAAGGGCTGTCCCACGTGCCACCGTGGTGTGAGTCGATCCTCGGCGTGAAAGATGAGCCAGTGCAGGGCAAAGAGGTTCCTCTGGAATGGACTGAGACATCTGGGGGACTCTTGGAATGGTGGTACGACCATGGAGTTCCTCTCGCCTTTCCTGTTGAGAGTGCCTCCTCTTGAGATGCGACGGGAACGCCGGGAATTCTTTCCCGTTGAAAGCAGGGAAAGGATCCCTCATCTCGAGCTACGAGGGGGAAACGGGGCTCCTCTGGATGTGGGCGGGACCATCGTGCTTCCTCTCTAGTGGAGACGGGTATGGCGGTGAACTTCTTGAGTTGCAGCAAGGGTGTGAAAGTCCCTTTCGAAGTTCCAGAGGTTAGGTGACATTAGTCTCCAGACGCCTCATCGGAAATAGGCCTCATCTCGCCTGGAAGGGAGAACTTCCTGGATTTTCTCGAGTTGCGGCAGGTGTTCTCGAGTTACGACGGGGACCTCAGGGACCCGCCCTGGTGGCCTCAGGAGAGGCCAGTCCCTAGGCGTGTTGCTAGGGGGCCTCTCGGGATTTCTCTCCCGTTGATACCGGGGCGAAAAACCTTGTGTGGAGTCAGGGCCGGAACCGAGGATTCCTCTCAGGGGCTGACATGGATCTTTGGGTACTTCTGGAGTCTCCCCAGGGGAGTCAGGCCTCGTCTCGAGTGGGGGCATGCACGTGCGCTTTCCTTCCAGGCTGTAGCAGCAATGTCACGCTTCCCGTGGCGTGGATCAAAGGATCTGTGATTTTCCCTCGAGGCTTTCCCTCGAGGCTTTCCCACAGGGCTGTCCCACGTGCCACCGTGGTGTGAGTCGATCCTCGGCGTGAAAGATGAGCCAGTGCAGGGCAAAGAGGTTCCTCTGGAATGGACTGAGACATCTGGGGGACTCTTGGAATGGTGGTACGACCATGGAGTTCCTCTCGACTTTCCTGTTGAGAGTGCCTCCTCTTGAGATGCGACGGGAACGCCGGGAATTCTTTCCCGTTGAAAGCAGGGAAAGGATCCCTCATCTCGAGCTACGAGGGGGAAACGGGGCTCCTCTGGATGTGGGCGGGACCATCGTGCTTCCTCTCTAGTGGAGACGGGTATGGTGGTGAACTTCTTGAGTTGCAGCAAGGCTGTGAAAGACCCTTTCGAAGTTCCAGAGGTAAGGTGTCATTAGTCTCCAGACGCCTCATCGGAAATAGGCCTCATCTCGCCTGGAAGGGAGAACTTCCTGGATTTTCTCGAGTTGCGGCAGGTGTTCTCGAGTTACGACGGGGACCTCAGGGACCCGCCCTGGTGGCCTCAGGAGAGGCCAGTCCCTATGCGAGTTGCTAGGGGGCCTCTCAGGATTCCTCTCCCGTCGATACCGGGGCCAAAAACCTTGTGTGGAGTCAGGGCCGGAACCGAGGATTCCTCTCAGGTGCTGACATGGATCTTTGGGAACTTCTGGAGTCTCCCCAGGGGAGTCAGGCCTCGTCTCGAGTGGGGGCATGGACGTCCACTTTCCTTCCAGGCTGTAGCAGCAATGTCACGCTTCCCGTCGCGTGGATCAAATGATGTGTGGTTTTCCCTTGAGGCTTTCCCACAGGGCTGTCCCACGTGCCACCGTGGTGTGAGTCGATCCTCGGCGTGAAAGATGAGCCAGTGCAGGGCAAAGAGGTTCCTCTGGAATGGACTGAGACATCTGGGGGACTCTTGGAATGGTGGTACGACCATGGAGTTCCTCTCGCCTTTCCTGTTGAGAGTGCCTCCTCTTGAGATGCGACGGGAACGCCGGGAATTTTTTCCCGTTGAAAGCAGGGAAAGATCCCTCATCTCGAGCTACGAGGGGGAAACGGGGCTCCTCTGGATGTGGGCGGGACCATCGTGCTTCCTCTCGAGTGGAGACGGGTATGGCAGTGAACTTCTTGAGTTGCAGCAAGGGTGTGAAACACCCTTTCGAAGTTCCAGAGGTTAGGTGTCATTAGTCTCCAGACGCCTCATCGGAAATAGGCCTCATCTCGCCTGGAAGGGAGAACTTCCTGGATTTTCTCGAGTTGCGGCAGGTGTTCTCGAGTTACGACGGGGACCTCAGGGACCCGCCCTGGTGGCCTCAGGAGAGGCCAGTCCCCATGCGAGTTGCTAGGGGGCCTCTCGGGATTCCTCTCCCGTCGATACCGGGGCCAAAAACCTTGTGTGCAGTCAGGGCCGGAACCGAGGATTCCTCTCGGGGCTGACATGGATCTTTGGGTACTTCTGGAGTCTCCCCAGTGGAGTCAGGCCTCGTCTCGAGTGGGGGCATGCACGTGCGCTTTCCTTTCAGGCTGTAGCAGCAATGTCACGCTTCCCGTCACGTGGATCAAAGGATCTGTGGTTTTCCCTCGAGGCTTTCCCTCGAGGCTTTCCCACAGGGCTGTCCCACGTGCCACCGTGGTGTGAGTCGATCCTCGGCGTGAAAGATGAGCCAATGCAGGGCAAAGAGGTTCCTCTGGAATGGACTGAGACATCTGGGGGACTCTTGGAATGGTAGTACGACCATGGAGTTCCTCTCGCCTTTCCTGTTGAGAGTGCCTCCTCTTGAGATGCGACGGGAACGCCGGGAATTCTTTCCCGTTGAAAGCAGGGAAAGGATCCCTCATCTCGAGCTACGAGGGGGAAACGGGGCTCCTCTGGATGTGGGCGGGACCATCGTGCTTCCTCTCTAGTGGAGACGGGTATGGCGGTGAACTTCTTGAGTTGCAGCAAGGGTGTGAAAGACCATTTCGAAGTTCCAGAGGTTAGGTGTCATTAGTCTCCAGAGGCCTCATCGGAAATAGGCCTCATCTCGCCTGGAAGGGAGAACTTCCTGGATTTTCTCGAGTTGCGGCAGGTGTTCTCGAGTTACGACGGGGACCTCAGGGACCCGCCCTGGTGGCCTCAGGAGAGGCCAGTCCCTAGGCGTGTTGCTAGGGGGCCTCTCAGGATTCCTCTCCCGTTGATACCGGGGCGAAAAACCTTGTGTGGAGTCAGGGCCGGAACCGAGGATTCCTCTCAGGGGCTGACATGGATCTTTGGGTACTTCTGGAGTCTCCCCAGGGGAGTCAGACCTCGACTCGAGTGGGGGCATGCACGTGCACTTTCCTTCCAGGCTGTAGCAGCAATGTCATGCTTCCCGTCGCGTGGATCAAAGGATCTGTGGTTTTCCCTCGAGGCTTTCCCTCGAGGCTTTCCAACAGGGCTGTCCCACGTGCCACCGTGGTGTGAGTCGATCCTCGGCGTGAAAGATGAGCCAGTGCAGGGCAAAGAGTTTCCTCTGGAATGGACTGAGACATCTGGGGGACTCTTGGAATGGTGGTACGACCATGGAGTTCCTCTCGCCTTTCCTGTTGAGAGTGCCTCCTCTTGAGATGCGACGGGAACGCCGGGAATTCTTTCCCGTTGAAAGCAGGGAAAGGATCCCTCATTTCGAGCTACGAGGGGGAAACGGGGCTCCTCTGGATGTGGGCGGGACCATCGTGCTTCCTCTCTAGTGGAGACGGGTATGGTGGTGAACTTCTTGAGTTGCAGCAAGGCTGTGAAAGACCCTTTCGAAGTTCCAGAGGTAAGGTGTCATTAGTCTCCAGACGCCTCATCGGAAATAGGCCTCATCTCGCCTGGAAGGGAGAACTTCCTGGATTTTCTCGAGTTGCGGCAGGTGTTCTCGAGTTACGACGGGGACCTCAGGGACCCGCCCTGGTGGCCTCAGGAGAGGCCAGTCCCTATGCGAGTTGCTAGGGGGCCTCTCGGGATTCCTCTCCCGTCGATACCGGGGCCAAAATCCTTGTGTGGAGTCAGGGCCGGAACCGAGGATTCCTCTCAGGGGCTGACATGGATCTTTGGGTACTTCTGGAGTCTCCCCAGGGGAGTCAGGCCTCGTCTCGAGTGGGGGCATGCACGTGCACTTTCCTTCCAGGCTGTAGCAGCAATGTCACGCTTCCCGTCGCGTGGATCAAATGATGTGTGGTTTTCCCTAGAGGCTTTCCCACAGGGCTGTCCCACGTGCCACCGTGGTGTGAGTCGATCCTCGGCGTGAAAGATGAGCCAGTGCAGGGCAAAGAGGTTCCTCTGGAATGGACTGAGACATCTGGGGGACTCTTGGAATGGTGGTACGACCATGGAGTTCCTCTCGCCTTTCCTGTTGAGAGTGCCTCCTCTTGAGATGCGACGGGAACGCCGGGAATTTTTTCCCGTTGAAAGCAGGGAAAGGATCCCTCATCTCGAGCTACGAGGGGGAAACGGGGCTCCTCTGGATGTGGGCGGGACCATCGTGCTTTCTCTCGAGTGGAGACGGGTATGGCGGTGAACTTCTTGAGTTGCAACAAGGGTGTGAAAGACCCTTTCGAAGTTCCAGAGGTTAGGTGTCATTAGTCTCCAGACGCCTCATCGGAAATAGGCCTCATCTCGCCTGGAAGGGAGAACTTCCTGGATTTTCTCGAGTTGCGGCAGGTGTTCTCTAGTTACGACGGGGACCTCAGGAACCGGCCCTGGTGGCCTCAGGAGAGGCCAGTCCCCATGCGAGTTGCTAGGGGGCCTCTCGGGATTCCTCTCCCGTCGATACCGGGGCCAAAAACCTTGTGTGGAGTCAGGGCCGGAACCGAGGATTCCTCTCAGGGGCTGATATGGATCTTTGGATACTTCTGGAGTCTCGCCAGGGGAGACAGGCCTCGTTTCGTGAGGGGGCATGCACGTGCACATTCCTTCCAGGCTGTAGCAGCAATGTCACGCTTCCCGTCGCGTGGATCAAAGGATCTGTGGTTTTCCCTCGAGGCTTTCCCTCGAGGCTTTCCCACAGGGCTGTCCCACGTGCCACCGTGGTGTGAGTCGATCCTCGGCGTGAAAGATGAGCCAGTGCAGGGCAAAGAGGTTCCTCTGGAATGGACTGAGACATCTGGGGGACTCTTGGAATGGTGGTACGACCATGGAGTTCCTCTCGCCTTTCCTGTTGAGAGTGCCTCCTCTTGAGATGCGACGGGAACGCCGGGAATTCTTTCCCGTTGAAAGCAGGGAAAGGATCCCTCATCTCGAGCTACGAGGGGGAAACGGGGCTCTTCTGGATGTGGGCGGGACCATCGTGCTTCCTCTCGAGTGGAGACGGGTATGGCGGTGAACTTCTTGAGTCGCAGCAAGGGTGTGAAAGACCCTTTCGAAGTTCCAGAGGTTAGGTGTCATTAGTCTCCAGACGCCTCATCGGAAATAGGCCTCATCTCGCCTGGAAGGGAGAACTTCCTGGATTTTCTCGAGTTGCGGCAGGTGTTCTCGAGTTACGACGGGGACCTCAGGGACCCGCCCTGGTGGCCTCAGGAGAGGCCAGTCCCCATGCGAGTTGCTAGGGGGCCTCTCGGGATTCCTCTCCCGTCGATACCGGGGCCAAAAACCTTGTGTGGAGTCAGGGCCTGAACCGAGGATTCCTCTCAGGGGCTGACATGGATCTTTGGGTACTTCTGGAGTCTCCCCATTGGAGTCAGGCCTCGTCTCGAGTGGGGGCATGCACGTGCGCTTTCCTTCCAGGCTGTAGCAGCAATGTCACGCTTCCCGTCGCGTGGATCAAAGGATCTGTGGTTTTCCCTCGAGGCTTTCCCTCGAGGCTTTCCCACAGGGCTGTCCCACGTGCCACCGTGGTGTGAGTCGATCCTCGGCGTGAAAGATCAGCCAGTGCAGGGCAAAGAGGTTCCTCTGGAATGGACTGAGACATCTGGGGGACTCTTGGAATGGTGGTACGACCATGGAGTTCCTCTCGCCTTTCCTGTTGAGAGTGCCTCCTCTTGAGATGCGACGGGAACGCAGGGAATTCTTTCCCGTTGAAAGCAGGGAAAGGATCCCTCATCTTGAGCTACGAGGGGGAAACGGGGCTCCTTTGGATGTGGTCGGGACCATCGTCCTTCCTCTCGAGTGGAGACGGGTATGGTGGTGAACTTCTTGAGTTGCAGCAAGGGTGTGAAAGACCCTTTCGAAGTTCCAGAGGTTAGGTGTCATTAGTCTCCAGACGCCTCATCGGAAATAGGCCTCATCTCGCCTGAAAGGGAGAACTTCCTGGATTTTCTCGAGTTGCGGCAGGTGTTCTCGAGTTACGACGGGGACCTCAGGGACCGGCCCTGGTGGCCTCAGGAGAGGCCAGTCCCCATGCGAGTTGCTAGGGGGCCTCTCGGGATTCCTCTCCCGTCGATACCGGGGCCAAAAACCTTGTGTGGAGTCAGGGCCGGAACCGAGGATTCCTCTCAGGGGCTGATATGGATCTTTGGATACTTCTGGAGTCTCGCCAGGGGAGACAGGCCTCGTTTCGTGAGGGGGCATGCACGTGCACTTTCCTTCCAGGCTGTAGCAGCAATGTCACGCTTCCCGTCGCGTGGATCAAAGGATCTGTGGTTTTCCCTCGAGGCTTTCCCTCGAGGCTTTCCCACAGGGCTGTCCCACGTGCCACCGTGGTGTGAGTCGATCCTCGGCGTGAAAGATGAGCCAGTGCAGGGCAAAGAGGTTCCTCTGGAATGGACTGAGACATCTGGGGGACTCTTGGAATGGTGGTACGACCATGGAGTTCCTCTCGCCTTTCCTGTTGAGAGTGCCTCCTCTTGAGATGCGACGGGAACGCCGAGAATTCTTTCCCGTTGAAACCAGGGAAAGGATCCCTCATCTCGAGCTACGAGGGGGAAACGGGGCTCCTCTGGATGTGGGCGGGACCATCGTGCTTCCTCTCGAGTGGAGACGGGTATGGCGGTGAACTTCTTGAGTTGCAGCAAGGGTGTGAAAGACCCTTTCGAAGTTCCAGAGGTTTGGTGTCATTAGTCTCCAGAGGCCTCATCGGAAATAGCCCTCATCTCGCCTGGAAGGGAGAACTTCCTGGATTTTCTCGAGTTGCGGCAGGTGTTCTCGAGTTACGACGGGGACCTCAGGGACCCGCCCTGGTGGCCTCAGGAGAGGCCAGTCCCCATGCGAGTTGCTAGGGGGCCTCTCGGGATTCCTCTCCCGTCGATACCGGGGCCAAAAAGCTTGTGTGGAGTCAGGGCCGGAACCGAGGATTCCTCTCAGGGGCTGACATGGATCTTTGGGTACTTCTGGAGTCTCCCCAGTGGAGTCAGGCCTCGTCTCGAGTGGGGGCATGCACGTGCGCTTTCCTTCCAGGCTTTAGCAGCAATGTCACGCTTCCCGTCGCGTGGATCAAAGGATCTGTGGTTTTCCCTCGAGGCTTTCCCTCGAGGCTTTCCCACAGGGCTGTCCCACGTGCCACCGTGGTGTGAGTCGATCCTCGGCGTGAAAGATGAGCCAGTGCAGGGCAAAGAGGTTCCTCTGGAATGGACTGAGACATCTGGGGGACTCTTGGAATGGTGGTACGACCATGGAGTTCCTCTCGCCTTTCCTGTTGAGAGTGCCTCCTCTTGAGATGCGACGGGAACGCCGGGAATTCTTTCCCGTTGAAACCAGGGAAAGGATCCCTCATCTCGAGCTACGAGGGGGAAACGGGGCTCCTCTGGATGTGGGCGGGACCATCGTGCTTCCTCTCGAGTGGAGACGGGTATGGCGGTGAACTTCTTGAGTTGCAGCAAGGGTGTGAAAGACCCTTTCGAAGTTCCAGATGTTTGGTGTCATTAGTCTCCAGAGGCTTCATCGGAAATAGCCCTCATCTCGCCTGGAAGGGAGAACTTCCTGGATTTTCTCGAGTTGCGGCAGGTGTTCTCGAGTTACGACGGGGACCTCAGGGACCCGCCCTGGTGGCCTCAGGAGAGGCCAGTCCCCATGCGAGTTGCTAGGGCGCCTCTCGGGATTCCTCTCCCGTCGATACCGGGGCCAAAAACCTTGTGTGGAGTCAGGGCCGGAACCGAAGATTCCTCTCAGGGGCTGACATGGATCTTTGGGTACTTCTGGAGTCTCCCCAGTGGAGTCAGGCCTCGTCTCGAGTGGGGGCATGCACGTGCGCTTTCCTTCCAGGCTTTAGCAGCAATGTCACGCTTCCCGTCGCGTGGATCAAAGGATCTGTGGTTTTCCCTCGAGGCTTTCCCTCGAGGCTTTCCCACAGGGCTGTCCCACGTGCCACCGTGGTGTGAGTCGATCCTCGGCGTGAAAGATGAGCCAGTGCAGGGCAAAGAGGTTCCTCTGGAATGGACTGAGACATCTGGGGGACTCTTGCAATGGTGGTACGACCATGGAGTTCCTCTCGCCTTTCCTGTTGAGAGTGCCTCCTCTTGAGATGCGACGGGAACGCAGGGAATTCTTTCCCGTTGAAAGCAGGGAAAGGATCCCTCATCTCGATCTACGAGGGGGAAACGGGGCTCCTCTGGATGTGGGCGGGACCATCGTGCTTCCTCTCGAGTGGAGACGGGTATGGCGGTGAACTTCTTGAGTCGCAGCAAGGGTGTGAAAGACCCTTTCGAAGTTCCAGAGGTTAGGTGTCATTAGTCTCCAGACGCCTCATCGGAAATAGGCCTCATCTCGCCTGGAAGGGAGAACTTCCTGGATTTTCTCGAGTTGCGGCAGGTGTTCTCGAGTTACGACGGGGACCTCAGGGACCCGCCCTGGTGGCCTCAGGAGAGGCCAGTCCCTAGGCGTGTTGCTAGGGGGCCTCTCAGGATTCCTCTCCCGTTGATACCGGGGCGAAAAACCTTGTGTGGAGTCAGGGCCGGAACCGAGGATTCCTCTCAGGGGCTGACATGGATCTTTGGGTACTTCTGGAGTCTCCCCAGGGGAGTCAGGCCTCGTCTCGAGTGGGGGCATGCACGTGCGCTTTCCTTCCAGGCTGTAGCAGCAATGTCATGCTTCCCGTCGCGTGGATCAAAGGATCTGTGGTTTTCCCTCGAGGCTTTCCCTCGAGGCTTTCCCACAGGGCTGTCCCACGTGCCACCGTGGTGTGAGTCGATCCTCGGTGTGAAAGATGAGCCAGTGCAGGGCAAAGAGTTTCCTCTGGAATGGACTGAGACATCTGGGGGACTCTTGGAATGGTGGTACGACCATGGAGTTCCTCTCGCCTTTCCTGTTGAGAGTGCCTCCTCTTGAGATGCGACGGGAACGCCGGGAATTCTTTCCCGTTGAAAGCAGGGAAAGGATCCCTCATCTCGAGCTACGAGGGGGAAACGGGGCTCCTCTGGATGTGGGCGGGACCATCGTGCTTCCTCTCTAGTGGAGACGGGTATGGTGGTGAACTTCTTGAGTTGCAGCAAGGCTGTGAAAGACCCTTTCGAAGTTCCAGAGGTAAGGTGTCATTAGTCTCCAGACGCCTCATCGGAAATAGGCCTCATCTCGCCTGGAAGGGAGAACTTCCTGGATTTTCTCGAGTTGCGGCAGGTGTTCTCGAGTTACGACGGGGACCTCAGGGACCCGCCCTGGTGGCCTCAGGAGAGGCCAGTCCCTATGCGAGTTGCTAGGAGGCCTCTCGGGATTCCTCTCCCGTCGATACCGGGGCCAAAAACCTTGTGTGGAGTCAGGGCCGGAACCGAGGATTCCTCTCAGGGGCTGACATGGATCTTTGGGTACTTCTGGAGTCTCCCCAGGGGAGTCAGGCCTCGTCTCGAGTGGGGGCATGCACGTGCACTTTCCTTCCAGGCTGTAGCAGCAATGTCACGCTTCCCGTCGCGTGGATCAAATGATGTGTGGTTTTCCCTAGAGGCTTTCCCACAGGGCTGTCCCACGTGCCACCGTGGTGTGAGTCGATCCTCGGCGTGAAAGATGAGCCAGTGCAGGGCAAAGAGGTTCCTCTGGAATGGACTGAGACATCTGGGGGACTCTTGGAATGGTGGTACGACCATGGAGTTCCTCTCGCCTTTCCTGTTGAGAGTGCCTCCTCTTGAGATGCGACGGGAACGCCGGGAATTTTTTCCCGTTGAAAGCAGGGAAAGGATCCCTCATCTCGAGCTACGAGGGGGAAACGGGGCTCCTCTGGATGTGGGCGGGACCATCGTGCTTTCTCTCGAGTGGAGACGGGTATGGCGGTGAACTTCTTGAGTTGCAACAAGGGTGTGAAAGACCCTTTCGAAGTTCCAGAGGTTAGGTGTCATTAGTCTCCAGACGCCTCATCGGAAATAGGCCTCATCTCGCCTGGAAGGGAGAACTTCCTGGATTTTCTCGAGTTGCGGCAGGTGTTCTCGAGTTACGACGGGGACCTCAGGAACCGGCCCTGGTGGCCTCAGGAGAGGCCAGTCCCCATGCGAGTAGCTAGGGGGCCTCTCGGGATTCCTCTCCCGTCGATACCGGGGCCAAAAACCTTGTGTGGAGTCAGGGCCGGAACCGAGGATTCCTCTCAGGGGCTGATATGGATCTTTGGATACTTCTGGAGTCTCGCCAGGGGAGACAGGCCTCGTTTCGTGAGGGGGCATGCACGTGCACTTTCCTTCCAGGCTGTAGCAGCAATGTCACGCTTCCCGTAGCGTGGATCAAAGGATCTGTGGTTTTCCCTCGAGGCTTTCCCTCGAGGCTTTCCCACAGGGCTGTCCCACGTGCCACCGTGGTGTGAGTCGATCCTCGGCGTGAAAGATGAGCCAGTGCAGGGCAAAGAGGTTCCTCTGGAATGGACTGAGACCTCTGGGGGACTCTTGGAATGGTGGTACGACCATGGAGTTCCTCTCGCCTTTCCTGTTGAGAGTGCCTCCTCTTGAGATGCGACGGGAACGCCGGGAATTCTTTCCCGTTGAAAGCAGGGAAAGGATCCCTCATCTCGAGCTACGAGGGGGAAACGGGGCTCTTCTGGATGTGGGCGGGACCATCGTGATTCCTCTCGAGTGGAGACGGGTATGGCGGTGAACTTCTTGAGTCGCAGCAAGGGTGTGAAAGACCCTTTCGAAGTTCCAGAGGTTAGGTGTCATTAGTCTCCAGACGCCTCATCGGAAATAGGCCTCATCTCGCCTGGAAGGGAGAACTTCCTGGATTTTCTCGAGTTGCGGCAGGTGTTCTCGAGTTACGACGGGGACCTCAGGGACCCGCCCTGGTGGCCTCAGGACAGGCCAGTCCCCATGCGAGTTGCTAGGGGGCCTCTCGGGATTCCTCTCCCGTCGATACCGGGGCCAAAAACCTTGTGTGGAGTCAGGGCCGGAACCGAGGATTCCTCTCAGGGGCTGACATGGATCTTTGGGTACTTCTGGAGTCTCCCCAGTGGA
Source organism: Capricornis sumatraensis (assembly GCF_032405125.1). Lineage (NCBI taxonomy): Eukaryota > Metazoa > Chordata > Mammalia > Artiodactyla > Bovidae > Capricornis > Capricornis sumatraensis. The sequence continues at coordinate 9,057,307 of NW_027184612.1, forward strand.
GTCAGGCCTCGTCTCGAGTGGGGGCATGCACGTGCGCTTTCCTTCCAGGCTGTAGCAGCAATGTCACGCTTCCCGTCGCGTGGATCAAAGGATCTGTGGTTTTCCCTCGAGGCTTTCCCTCGAGGCTTTCCCACAGGGCTGTCCCACGTGCCACCGTGGTGTGAGTCGATCCTCGGCGTGAAAGATGAGCCAGTGCAGGGCAAAGAGGTTCCTCTGGAATGGACTGAGACATCTGGGGGACTCTCGGAATGGTGGTACAACCATGGAGTTCCTCTCGCCTTTCCTGTTGAGAGTGCCTCCTCTTGAGATGCGACGGGAACGCCGGGAATTCTTTCCCGTTGAAAGCAGGGAAAGGATCCCTCATCTCGAGCTACGAGGGGGAAACGGGGCTCCTCTGGATGTGGGCGGGACCATCGTGCTTCCTCTCTAGTGGAGACGGGTATGGTGGTGAACTTCTTGAGTTGCAGCAAGGCTGTGAAAGACCCTTTCGAAGTTCCAGAGGTAAGGTGTCATTAGTCTCCAGACGCCTCATCGGAAATAGGCCTCATCTCGCCTGGAAGGGAGAACTTCCTGGATTTTCTCGAGTTGCGGCAGGTGTTCTCGAGTTACGACGGGGACCTCAGGTACCCGCCCTGGTGGCCTCAGGAGAGGCCAGTCCCTATGCGAGTTGCTAGGAGGCCTCTCGGGATTCCTCTCCCGTCGATACCGGGGCCAAAAACCTTGTGTGGAGTCAGGGCCGGAACCGAGGATTCCTCTCAGGGGCTGACATGGATCTTTGGGTACTTCTGGAGTCTCCCCAGGGGAGTCAGGCCTCGTCTCGAGTGGGGGCATGCACGTGCACTTTCCTTCCAGGCTGTAGCAGCAATGTCACGCTTCCCGTCGCGTGGATCAAATGATGTGTGGTTTTCCCTAGAGGCTTTCCCACAGGGCTGTCCCACGTGCCACCGTGGTGTGAGTCGATCCTCGGCGTGAAAGATGAGCCAGTGCAGGGCAAAGAGGTTCCTCTGGAATGGACTGAGACATCTGGGGGACTCTTGGAATGGTGGTACGACCATGGAGTTCCTCTCGCCTTTCCTGTTGAGAGTGCCTCCTCTTGAGATGCGACGGGAACGCCGGGAATTTTTTCCCGTTGAAAGCAGGGAAAGGATCCCTCATCTCGAGCTACGAGGGGGAAACGGGGCTCCTCTGGATGTGGGCGGGACCATCGTGCTTCCTCTCGAGTGGAGACGGGTATGGTGGTGAACTTCTTGAGTTGCAGCAAGGGTGTAAAAGACCCTTTCGAAGTTCCAGAGGTTAGGTGTCATTAGTCTCCAGACGCCTCATCGGAAATAGGCCTCATCTCGCCTGGAAGGGAGAACTTCCTGGATTTTCTCGAGTTGCGGCAGGTGTTCTCGAGTTACGACGGGGACCTCAGGGACCGGCCCTGGTGGCCTCAGGAGAGGCCAGTCCCCATGCGAGTTGCTAGGGGGCCTCTCGGGATTCCTCTCCCGTCGATACCGGGGCCAAAAACCTTGTGTGGAGTCAGGGCCGGAACCGAGGATTCCTCTCAGGGGCTGATATGGATCTTTGGATACTTCTGGAGTCTCGCCAGGGGAGACAGGCCTCGTTTCGTGAGGGGGCATGCACGTGCACTTTCCTTCCAGGCTGTAGCAGCAATGTCACGCTTCCCGTCGCGTGGATCAAAGGATCTGTGGTTTTCCCTCGAGGCTTTCCCTCGAGGCTTTCCCACAGGGCTGTCCCACGTGCCACCGTGGTGTGAGTCGATCCTCGGGGTGAAAGATGAGCCAGTGCAGGGCAAAGAGGTTCCTCTGGAATGGACTGAGACATCTGGGGGACTCTTGGAATGGTGGTACGACCATGGAGTTCCTCTCGCCTTTCCTGTTGAGAGTGCCTCCTCTTGAGATGCGACGGGAACGCCGGGAATTCTTTCCCGTTGAAACCAGGGAAAGGATCCCTCATCTCGAGCTACGAGGGGGAAACGGGGCTCCTCTGGATGTGGGCGGGACCATCGTGCTTCCTCTCGAGTGGAGACGGGTATGGCGGTGAACTTCTTGAGTCGCAGCAAGGGTGTGAAAGACCCTTTCGAAGTTCCAGAGGTTAGGTGTCATTAGTCTCCAGACGCCTTATCGGAAATAGGCCTCATCTCGCCTGGAAGGGAGAACTTCCTGGATTTTCTCGAGTTGCAGCAGGTGTTCTCGAGTTACGACGGGGACCTCAGGGACCCGCCCTGGTGGCCTCAGGAGGGGCCAGTCCCCATGCGAGTTGCTAGGGGGCCTCTCGGGATTCCTCTCCCGTCGATACCGGGGCCAAAAACCTTGTGTGGAGTCAGGGCTCGAACCGAGGATTCCTCTCAGGGGCTGACATGGATCTTTGGGTACTTCTGGAGTCTCCCCAGGGGAGTCAGGCCTCGTCTCGAGTGGGGGCATGCACGTGCGCTTTCCTTCCAGGCTGTAGCAGCAATGTCACGCTTCCCGTCGCGTGGATCAAAGGATCTGTGGTTTTCCCTCGAGGCTTTCCCACAGGGCTGTCCCACGTGCCACCGTGGTGTGAGTCGATCCTCGGCGTGAAAGATGAGCCAGTGCAGGGCAAAGAGGTTCCTCTGGAATGGACTGAGACATCTGGGGGACTCTTGGAATGGTGGTACGACCATGGAGTTCCTCTCGCCTTTCCTGTTGAGAGTGCCTCCTCTTGAGATGCGACGGGAACGCCGAGAATTCTTTCCCGTTGAAACCAGGGAAAGGATCCCTCATCTCGAGCTACGAGGGGGAAACGGGGCTCCTCTGGATGTGGGCGGGACCATCGTGCTTCCTCTCGAGTGGAGACGGGTATGGCGGTGAACTTCTTGAGTTGCAGCAAGGGTGTGAAAGACCCTTTCGAAGTTCCAGAGGTTTGGTGTCATTAGTCTCCAGAGGCCTCATCGGAAATAGCCCTCATCTCGCCTGGAAGGGAGAACTTCCTGGATTTTCTCGAGTTGCGGCAGGTGTTCTCGAGTTACGACGGGGACCTCAGGGACCCGCCCTGGTGGCCTCAGGAGAGGCCAGTCCCCATGCGAGTTGCTAGGGGGCCTCTCGGGATTCCTCTCCCGTCGATACCGGGGCCAAAAACCTTGTGTGGAGTCAGGGCCGGAACCGAGGATTCCTCTCAGGGGCTGACATGGATCTTTGGGTACTTCTGGAGTCTCCCCAGTGGAGTCAGGCCTCGTCTCGAGTGGGGGCATGCACGTGCGCTTTCCTTCCAGGCTTTAGCAGCAATGTCACGCTTCCCGTCGCGTGGATCAAAGGATCTGTGGTTTTCCCTCGAGGCTTTCCCTCGAGGCTTTCCCACAGGGCTGTCCCACGTGCCACCGTGGTGTGAGTCGATCCTCGGCGTGAAAGATGAGCCAGTGCAGGGCAAAGAGGTTCCTCTGGAATGGACTGAGACATCTGGGGGACTCTTGGAATGGTGGTACGACCATGGAGTTCCTCTCGCCTTTCCTGTTGAGAGTGCCTCCTCTTGAGATGCGACGGGAACGCCGGGAATTCTTTCCCGTTGAAACCAGGGAAAGGATCCCTCATCTCGAGCTACGAGGGGGAAACGGGGCTCCTCTGGATGTGGGCGGGACCATCGTGCTTCCTCTCGAGTGGAGACGGGTATGGCGGTGAACTTCTTGAGTTGCAGCAAGGGTGTGAAAGACCCTTTCGAAGTTCCAGAGGTTTGGTGTCATTAGTCTCCAGAGGCTTCATCGGAAATAGCCCTCATCTCTCCTGGAAGGGAGAACTTCCTGGATTTTCTCGAGTTGCGGCAGGTGTTCTCGAGTTACGACGGGGACCTCAGGGACCCGCCCTGGTGGCCTCAGGAGAGGCCAGTCCCCATGCGAGTTGCTAGGGGGCCTCTCGGGATTCCTCTCCCGTCGATACCGGGGCCAAAAACCTTGTGTGGAGTCAGGGCCGGAACCGAGGATTCCTCTCAGGGGCTGACATGGATCTTTGGGTACTTCTGCAGTCTCCCCAGTGGAGTCAGGCCTCGTCTCGAGTGGGGGCATGCACGTGCGCTTTCCTTCCAGGCTTTAGCAGCAATGTCACGCTTCCCGTCGCGTGGATCAAAGGATCTGTGGTTTTCCCTCGAGGCTTTCCCTCGAGGCTTTCCCACAGGGCTGTCCCACGTGCCACCGTGGTGTGAGTCGATCCTCGGCGTGAAAGATGAACCAGTGCAGGGCAAAGAGGTTCCTCTGGAATGGACTGAGACATCTGGGGGACTCTTGGAATGGTGGTACGACCATGGAGCTCCTCTCGCCTTTCCTGTTGAGAGTGCCTCCTCTTGAGATGCGACGGGAACGCAGGGAATTCTTTCCCGTTGAAAGCAGGGAAAGGATCCCTCATCTCGAGCTACGAGGGGGAAACGGGGCTCCTTTGGATGTGGTCGGCACCATCGTGCTTCCTCTCGAGTGGAGACGGGTATGGTGGTGAACTTCTTGAGTTGCAGCAAGGGTGTGAAAGACCCTTTCGAAGTTCCAGAGGTTAGGTGTCATTAGTCTCCAGACGCCTCATCGGAAATAGGCCTCATCTCGCCTGGAAGGGAGAACTTCCTGGATTTTCTCGAGTTGCGGCAGGTGTTCTCGAGTTACGACGGGGAACTCAGGGACCGGCCCTGGTGGCCTCAGGAGAGGCCAGTCCCCATGCGAGTTGCTAGGGGGCCTCTCGGGATTCCTCTCCCGTCGATACCGGGGCCAAAAACCTTGTGTGGAGTCAGGGCCGGAACCGAGGATTCCTCTCAGGGGCTGACATGGATCTTTGGGTACTTCTGGAGTCTCCCCAGGGGAGTCAGGCCTCGTCTCGAGTGGGGGCATGCACGTGCGCTTTCCTTCCAGGCTGTAGCAGCAATGTCACGCTTCCCGTCGCGTGGATCAAAGGATCTGTGGTTTTCCCTCGAGGCTTTCCCTCGAGGCTTTCCCACAGGGCTGTCCCACGTGCCACCGTGGTGTGAGTCGATCCTCGGCGTGAAAGATGAGCCAGTGCAGGGCAAAGAGGTTCCTCTGGAATGGACTGAGACATCTGGGGGACTCTTGGAATGGTGGTACGACCATGGAGTTCCTCTCGCCTTTCCTGTTGAGAGTGCCTCCTCTTGAGATGCGACGGGAACGCAGGGAATTCTTTCCCGTTGAAAGCAGGGAAAGGATCCCTCGTCTCGAGCTACGAGGGGGAAACGGGGCTCCTCTGGATGTGGTCGGGACCATCGTGCTTCCTCTCGAGTGGAGACGGGTATGGTGGTGAACTTCTTGAGTTGCAGCAAGGGTGTGAAAGACCCTTTCGAAGTTCCAGAGGTTAGGTGTCATTAGTCTCCAGACGCCTCATCGGAAATAGGCCTCATCTCGCCTGGAAGGGAGAACTTCCTGGATTTTCTCGAGTTGCGGCAGGTGTTCTCGAGTTACGACGGGGACCTCAGGGACCGGCCCTGGTGGCCTCAGGAGAGGCCAGACCCCATGCGAGTTGCTAGGGGGCCTCTCGGGATTCCTCTTCCGTCGATAGCGGGGCCAAAAACCTTGTGTGGAGTCAGGGCCGGAACCGAGGATTCCTCTCAGGGGCTGATATGTATCTTTGGATACTTCTGGAGTCTCGCCAGGGGAGACAGGCCTCGTTTCGTGAGGGGGCATGCACGTGCACTTTCCTTCCAGGCTTTAGCAGCAATGTCACGCTTCCCGTGGCGTGGATCAAAGGATCTGTGGTTTTCCCTCGAGGCTTTCCCTCGAGGCTTTCCCACAGGGCTGTCCCACGTGCCACCGTGGTGTGAGTCGATCCTCGGCGTGAAAGATGAGCCAGTGCAGGGCAAAGAGGTTCCTCTGGAATGGACTGAGACATCTGGGGGACTCTTGGAATGGTGGTACGACCATGGAGTTCCTCTCGCCTTTCCGGTTGAGAGTGCCTCCTCTTGAGATGCGACGGGAACGCAGGGAATTCTTTCCCGTTGAAAGCAGGGAAAGGTTCCCTCATCTCGAGCTACGAGGGGGAAACGGGGATCCTATGAATGTGGGCGGGACCATCGTGCTTCCTCTCGAGTGGAGACGGGTATGGCGGTGAACTTCTTGAGTCGCAGCAAGGGTGTGAAAGACCCTTTCGAAGTTCCAGAGGTTAGGTGTCATTAGTCTCCAGACGCCTCATCGGAAATAGGCCTCAGCTCGCCTGGAAGGGAGAACTTCCTGGATTTTCTCGAGTTGCGGCAGGTGCTCTCGAGTTACGACGAGGACCTCAGCGACCCGCCCTGGTGGCCTCAGGAGAGGCCAGTCCCCATGCGAGTTGCTAGGGGGCCACTCGGGATTCCTCTCCCGTCGATACCGGGGCCAAAAAACTTGTGTGGAGTCAGGGCCGGAACCGAGGATTCCTCTCAGGGGCTGACATGGGTCTTTGGGTACTTCTGGAGTCTCCCCAGGGGGGTCAGGCCTCGTCTCGAGTGGGGGCATGCACGTGCGCCTTCCATCCAGGCTGTAGCAGCAATGTCACTCTTCCCGTAGCGTGGATCAAAGGATCTGTGGATTTCCCTCGAGGCTTTCCCTCGAGGCTTTCCCACAGGGCTGTCTCACGTGCCACCGTTGTGTGAGTCGATCCTCGGCGTGAAAGATGAGCCAGTGCAGGGCAAAAAGGTTCCTCTGGATTGGACTGAGACATCTGGGGGACTCTTGGAATGGTGGTACGACCATGGAGTTCCTCTCGCCTTTCCTGTTGAGAGTGCCTCCTCTTGAGATGCGACGGGAACGCCGGGAAATCTTTCCCGTTGAAAGCAGGGAAAGGATCCCTCATCTCGAGCTACGAGGGGGAAACGGGGCTCCTCTGGATGTGGGCGGGACCATCGTGCTTCCTTTCGAGTGGAGACGGGTATGGCGGTGAAATTCTTGAGTTGCAGCAAGGGTGTGAAAGACCCTTTCGAAGTTCCAGAGGTTAGGTGTCATTAGTCTCCAGACGCCTCATCGGAAATAGGCCTCATTTCGCCTGGAAAGGAGAACTTCCTGGATTTTCTCGAGTTGCGGCAGGTGTTCTCGATTTACGACGGGGACCTCAGGGACCCGCCCTGGTCTCCTCAGGAACGGCCATTCCCCATGCTAGTTGCTAGGGGGCCTCTCGGGATTCCTCTCCCGTCGATACCGGGGCCAAAAACCTTGTGTGGAGTCAGGGCCGGAACCGAGGATTCCTCTCATGGGATAACATGGATCTTTGGGTACTTCTGGAGTCTCCCCAGGGGAGTCAGGACTCGTCTCGAGTGGGGGCATGCACGTGCGCTTTCCTTCCAGGCTGTAGCAGCAATGTCATGCTTCCCGTCGCGTGGATCAAAGGATCTGTGGTTTTCCCTCGAGGCTTTCCCTCGAGGCTTTCCCACAGGTCTGTCCCACGTGCCACCGTGGTGTGAGTCGATCCTCGGCGTGAAAGATGAGCCAGTGCAGGGCAAAGAGGTTCCTCTGGAATGGACTGAGACATCTGGGGGACTCTTGGAATGGTGGTACGACCATGGAGTTCCTCTCGCCTTTCCTGTTGAGAGTGCCTCCTCTTGAGATGCGACGGGAACGCCGGGAATTCTTTCCCGTTGAAACCAGGGAAAGGATCCCTCATCTCGAGCTACGAGGGGGAAACGGGGCTCCTCTGGATGTGGGCGGGACCATCGTGCTTCCTCTCGAGTGGAGACGGGTATGGCGGTGAACTTCTTGAGTTGCAGCAAGGATGTGAAAGACCCTTTCGAAGTTCCAGAGGTTAGGTGTCATTAGTCTCCAGACGCCTCATAGGAAATAGGCCTCATCTCGCCTGGAAGGGAGAACTTCCTGGATTTTCTCGAGTTGCGGCAGGTGTTCTCGAGTTACGACGGGGACCTCAGGGACCCGCCCTGGTGGCCTCAGGAGAGGCCAGTCCCCATGCGAGTTGCTAGGGGGCCTCTCGGGATTCCTCTCCCGTCGATACCGGGGCCAAAAACCTTGTGTGGAGTCAGGGCCGGAACCGAGGATTCCTCTCAGGGGCTGACATGGATCTTTGGGTACTTGTGGAGTCTCCCGAGGGGAGTCAGGCCTCGTTTCGAGTGGGGGCATGCACGTGCGCTTTCCTTCCATGCTGTAGCAGCAATGTCACGCTTCCCGTCGCGTGGATCAAAGGATCTGTGGTTTTCCCTCGAGGCTTTCCCACAGGGCTGTCCCACGTGCCACCGTGGTGTGAGTCGATCCTCGGCGTGAAAGATGAGCCAGTGCAGGGCAAAGAGGTTCCTCTGGAATGGACTGAGACATCTGGGGGACTCTTGGAATGGTGGTACGACCATGGAGTTCCTCTCGCCTTTCCTGTTGAGAGTGCCTCCTCTTGAGATGCGACGGGAACGCCGGGAATTCTTTCCCTTTGATAGCAGGGAAAGGATCCCTCATCTCGAGCTACGAGTGGGAAACGGGGCTCCTCTGGATGTGGGCGGGACCATCGTGTTTCCTCTCGAGTGGAGACGGGTATGGCGGTGAACTTCTTGAGTTGCAGCAAGGGTGAGAAAGACCCTTTCAAAGTTCCAGAGGTTCGGTGTCATTAGTCTCCAGACGCCTCATCGGAAATAGGCCTCATCTCGCCTGGAAGGGAGAACTTCCTGGATTTTCTCGAGTTGCGGCAGGTGTTCTCGAGATACGACGGGGACCTCAGGGACCCGCCCTGGTGTCCTCAGGAAAGGCCAGTCCCCATGCGAGTTGCTCGGGGGCCTCTCGGGATTCCTCTCCCGTCGATACCGGGGCCAAAATCCTTCTGTGGAGTCAGGGCCGGAACCGAGGATTCCTCTCAGGGGCTGACATGGGTCTTTGGGTACTTCTGGAGTCTCCCCAGGGGGGTCAGGCCTCCTCTCGAGTGGGGACATGCACGTGCGCCTTCCTTCCAGGCTGTAGCAGCAATGTCACGCTTCCCGTCGCATGGATCAAAGGATCTGTGGTTTTCTCTCGAGGCTTTCCCTCGAGGCTTTCCCACAGGGCTGTCTCACGTGCCACCGTTGTGTGAGTCGATCCTCGGCGTGAAAGATGAGCCAGTGCAGGGCAAAAATGTTCCTCTGGAATGGACTGAGACATCTGGGGGACTCTTGGAATGGTGGTACGACCATGGAGTTACTCTCGCCTTTCCTGTTGAGAGTGCCTCCTCTTGAGATGCGACGGGAACGCCGGGAAATCTTTCCCGTTGAAAGCAGGGAAAGGATCCCTCATCTCGAGCTACGAGGGGGAAACGGGGCTCCTCTGGATGTGGGCGGGACGATCGTGCTTCCTTTCGAGTGGAGACGGGTATGGCGGTGAAATTCTTGAGTTGCAGCAAGGGTGTGAAAGACCCTTTCGAAGTTCCAGAGGTTAGGTGTCATTAGTCTCCAGACGCCTCATCGGAAATAGGCCTCATTTCGCCTGGAAAGGAGAACTTCCTGGATTTTCTCGAGTTGCGGCAGGTGTTCTCGATTTACGACGGGGACCTCACGGACCCGCCCTGGTGGCCTAAGGAACGGCCAGTCCCCATGCTAGTTGCTAGGGGGCCTCTCGGGATTCCTCTCCCGTCGATACCGGGGCCAAAAACCTTGTGTGGAGTCAGGGCCGGAACCGAGGATTCCTCTCAGGGGCTGACATGGATCTTTGGGTACTTCTGGAGTCTCCCCAGGGGAGTCAGTCCTCGTGTCGTGTGGGGGCATGCACGTGCGCTTTCCTTCCAGGCTGTAGCAGCAATGTCACGCTTCCCGTGGCGTGGATCAAAGGATCTGTGGTTTTGCCTCGAGGCTATCCCTCGAGGCTTTCCCACAGGGCTGTCCCACGTGCCACCGTGGTGTGAGTCGATCCTCGGCGTGAAAGATCAGCCAGTGCAGGGCAAAGAGGTTCCTCTGGAATGGACTGAGACATCTGGGGGACTCTTGGAATGGTGGTACGACCATGGAGTTCCTCTCGCCTTTCCTGTTGAGAGTGCCTCCTCTTGAGATGCGACGGGAACGCTGGGAATTCTTTCCCGTTGAAACCAGGGAAAGGATCCCTCATCTCGAGCTACGAGGGGGAAACGGGGCTCCTCTGGATGTGGGCGGGACGATCGTGCTTCCTCTCGAGTGGACACGGGTATGGCGCTGAACTTCTTGAGTTGCAGCAAGGGTGTGAAAGACCCTTTCGAAGTTCCAGAGGTTAGGTGTCATTCGTCTCCAAACGCCTCATCGGAAATAGGCCTCATCTCGCCTGGAAGGGAGAACTTCCTGGATATTCTCGAGTTGCGGCAGGTGTTCTCGAGTTACGCCGGGGACCTCAGGGACCCGCCATGGTGGCCTCAGGAGAGGCCAGTCCCCATGCGAGTTGCTAGGGGGCCTCTCGGGATTCCTCTCCCATCGATACTGGGGCAAAAACCTTGTGTGGAGTCAGGGCCGGAACCGAGGATTCCTCTCAGGGGCTGACATGGATCTTTGGGTACTTCTGGAGTCTCCCCAGGGGAGTCAGGCCTCGTCTCGAGTGGGGGCATGCACGTGCGCTTTCCTTCCAGGCTGTAGCAGCAATGTCACGCTTCCCGTCGCGTGGATCAAAGGATCTGTGGTTTTCCCTCGAGGCTTTCCCTCGAGGCTTTCCCACAGGGCTGTCCCACGTGCCACCGTGGTGTGAGTCGATCCTCGGCGTGAAAGATGAGCCAGTGCAGGGCAAAGAGGCTCCTCTGTAATGGACTGAGACATCTGGGGGACTCTTGGAATGGTGGTACGACCATGGAGTTCCTCTCGCCTTTCCTGTTGAGAGTGCCTCCTCTTGAGATGCGACGGGAACGCCGGGAATTCTTTCCCGTTGAAAGCAGGGAAAGGATCCCTCATCTCGAGCTACGAGGGGGAAACGGGGCTCCTCTGGATGTGGGCGGGACCATCGTGCTTCCTCTCGAGTGGAGACGGGTACGGCGGTGAACTTCTTGAGTTGCAGCAAGGGTGTGAAAGACCCTTTCGAAGTTCCAGAGGTTAGGTGTCATTTCTCTCCAGAGGCCTCATCGGAAATAGGCCTCATCTCGCCTGGAAGGGAGAACTTCCTGGATTTTCTCGAGTTGCGGCAGGTGTTCTCGAGTTACGACGGGAACCTCAGGGACCCGCCCTGGTGGCCTCCGGAGAGGCCAGTCCCCATGCGAGTTGCTAGGGGCCCTCTCGGGATTCCTCTCCCATCGATACCGGGGCCAAAAACCTTGTGTGGAGTCAGGGCCGGAACCGAGGATTCCTCTCAGGGGCTGACATGGATCTTTGGGTACTTCTGGAGTCTCCCCAGGGGAGTCAGGCCTCGTCTCGAGTGGGGGCATGCACGTTCGCTTTCCTTCCAGGCTGTAGCAGCAATGTCACACTTCCCGTCGCGTGGATCAAAGGATCTGTGGTTTTCCCTCGAGGCTTTCCCTCGAGGCTTTCCCACAGGGCTGTCCCACGTGCCACCGTGGTGTGAGTCGATCCTCGGCGTGAAAGATGACCCAGTGCAGGGCAAAGAGGTTCCTCTGGAATGGACTGAGACATCTGGGGGACTCTTGGAATGGTGGTACGACCATGGAGTTCCTCTCGCCTTTCCTGTTGAGAGTGCCTCCTCTTGAGATGCGAAGGGAACGCCGGGAATTCTTTCCCTTTGATAGCAGGGAAAGGATCCCTCATCTCGAGCTACGAGTGGGAAACGGGGCTCCTCTGGATGTGGGCGGGACCATCGTGTTTCCTCTCGAGTGGAGACGGGTATGGCGGTGAACTTCTTGAGTTGCAGCAAGGGTGAGAAAGACCCTTTCAAAGTTCCAGAGGTTCGGTGTCATTAGTCTCCAGACGCCTCATAGGAAATAGGCCTCATCTCGCCTGGAAGGGAGAACTTCCTGGATTTTCTCGAGTTGCGGCAGGTGTTCTTGAGATACGACGGGGACCTCAGGGACCCGCCCTGGTGTCCTCAGGAAAGGCCAGTCCCCATGCGAGTTGCTCGGGGGCCTCTCGGGATTCCTCTCCCGTCGATACCGGGGCCAAAATCCTTCTGTGGAGTCAGGGCCGGAACCGAGGATTCCTCTCAGGGGCTGACATGGGTCTTTGGGTACTTCTGGAGTCTCCCCAGGGGGGTCAGGCCTCCTCTCGAGTGGGGGCATGCACGTGCGCCTTCCTTCCAGGCTGTAGCAGCAATGTCACGCTTCCCGTCGCATGGATCAAAGGATCTGTGGTTTTCCCTCGAGGCTTTCCCTCGAGGCTTTCCCACAGGGCTGTCTCACGTGCCACCGTTGTGTGAGTCGATCCTCGGCGTGAAAGATGAGCCAGTGCAGGGCAAAAATGTTCCTCTGGAATGGACTGAGACATCTGGGGGACTCTTGGAATGGTGGTACGAACATGGAGTTACTCTCGCCTTTCCTGTTGAGAGTGCCTCCTCTTGAGATGCGACGGGAACGCCGGGAAATCTTTCCCGTTGAAAGCAGGGAAAGGATCCCTCATCTCGAGCTACGAGGGGGAAACGGGGCTCCTCTGGATGTGGGCGGGACGATCGTGCTTCCTTTCGAGTGGAGACGGGTATGGCGGTGAAATTCTTGAGTTGCAGCAAGGGTGTGAAAGACCCTTTCGAAGTTCCAGAGGTTAGGTGTCATTAGTCTCCAGACGCCTCATCAGAAATAGGCCTCATTTCGCCTGGAAAGAAGAACTTCCTGGATTTTCTCGAGTTGCGGCAGGTGTTCTCGATTTACGACGGGGACCTCACGGACCCGCCCTGGTGGCATAAGGAACGGCCAGTCCCCATGCTAGTTGCTAGGGGGCCTCTCGGGATTCCTCTCCCGTCGATACCGGGGCCAAAATCCTTGTGTGGAGTCAGGGCCGGAACCGAGGATTCCTCTCAGGGGATGACATGGATCTTTGGGTACTTCTGGAGTCTCCCCAGGGGAGTCAGGACTCGTCTCGAGTGGGGGCATGCACGTGCGCTTTCCTTCCATGCTGTAGCAGCAATGTCATGCTTCCCGTCGCGTGGATCAAAGGATCTGTGGTTTTCCCTCGAGGCTTTCCCTCGAGGCTTTCCCACAGGGCTGTCCCACGTGCCACCGTGGTGTGAGTCGATCCTCGGCGTGAAAGATGAGCCAGTGCAGGGCAAAGAGGTTCCTTTGGAATGGACTGAGACATCTGGGGGACTCTTGGAATGGTGGTACGACCATGGAGTTCCTCTCGCCTTTCCTGTTGAGAGTGCCTCCTCTTGAGATGCGACGGGAACGCCGGGAATTCTTTCCCGTTGAAAGCAGGGAAAGGATCCCTCATCTTGAGCTCCGAGGGGGAAACGGGGCTCCTCTGGATGTGGGCGGGACCATCGTGCTTCCTCTCGAGTGGAGACGGGTATGGCGGTGAACTTCTTGAGTTGCAGCAAGGGTGTGAAAGACCCTTTCGAAGTTCCAGAGGTTAGGTGTCATTAGTCTCCAGACGCCTCATCGGAAATAGGCCTCATCTCGCCTGGAAGGGAGAACTTCCTGGATTTTCTCGAGTTGCGGCAGGTGTTCTCGAGTTACGACGGGGACCTCAGGGACCCGCCCTGGTGGCCTCAGGAGAATCCAGTCCCCATGCGAGTTGCTAGGGGGCCTCTCGGGATTCCTCTCCCGTCGATACCGGGGCCAAAAACCTTGTGTGGAGTCAGGGCCGGAACCGAGGATTCCTCTCAGGGGCTGACATGGATCTTTGGGTACTTCTGGAGTCTCCCCAGGGGAGTCAGGCCTCGTGTCGAGTGGGGGCATGCACGTGCGCTTTCCTTCCAGGCTGTAGCAGCAATGTCACGCTTCCCGTGGCGTGGATCAAAGGATCTGTGGTTTTGCCTCGAGGCTATCCCTCGAGGCTTTCCCACAGGGCTGTCCCACGTGCCACCGTGGTGTGAGTCGATCCTCGGCATGAAAGATCAGCCAGTGCAGGGCAAAGAGGTTCCTCTGGAATGGACTGAGACATCTGGGGGACTCTTGGAATGGTGGTACGACCATGGAGTTCCTCTCGCCTTTCCTGTTGAGAGTGCCTCCTCTTGAGATGCGACGGGAACGCCGGGAATTCTTTCCCGTTGAAACCAGGGAAAGGATCCCTCATCTCGAGCTCCGAGGGGGAAACGGGGCTCCTCTGGATGTGGGCGGGACCATCGTGCTTCCTCTCGAGTGGAGACGGGTATGGAGGTGAACTTCATGAGTTGCATCAAGGGTGTGAAAGACCCTTTCGAAGTTCCAGAGGTTTGTTGTCATTTCTCTCCAGACGCCTCATCGGAAATAGGCCTCATCTCGCCTGGAAGGGAGAACTTCCTGGATTTTCTCGAATTGCGGCAGGTGTTCTCGAGTTACGACGGGGACCTCAGGGACCCGCCCTGGTGGCCTCAGGAGAGGCCAGTCCCCATGCGAGTTACTAGGGGGCCTCTCGGGATTCCTCTCCGGTCGATACCGGGGCAAAAAGCCTTGTGTGGAGTCAGGGCCGGAACCTAGGATTCCTCTCAGGGGCTGACATGGATCTTTGGGTACTTCTGGAGTCTCCCCAGGGGAGTCAGGCCTCGTCTCGAGTGGGGGCATGCACGTGCGCTTTCCTTCCAGGCTGTAGCAGCAATGTCACGCTTCCCGTCGCGTGGATCAAAGGATCTGTGGTTTTCCCTCGAGGCTTTCGCTCGAGGCTTTCCCACAGGGCTGTCCCACGTGCCACGGTGGTGTGAGTCGATCCTCGGCGTGAAAGATGAGCCAGTGCAGGGCAAAGAGGTTCCTCTGGAATGGACTGAGACATCTGGGGGACTCTTGGAATGATGGTAAGACCATGGAGTTCCTCTCGCCTTTCCTGTTGAGAGTGCCTCCTCTTGAGATGCGACGGGAACGCCGGGAATTCTTTCCCGTTGAAAGCAGGGAAAGGATCCCTCATCTCGAGCTACGAGGGGGAAACTGGGCTCCTCTGGATGTGGGCGGGACCATGGTGCTTCCTCTCGAGTGGAGACGGGTATGGCGGTGAACTTCTTGAGTTGCAGCAAGGATGTGAAAGACCCTTTCGAAGTTCCAGAGTTTAGGGGTCATTAGTCTCCAGAGGCCTCATCGGAAATAGGCCTCATCTCGCCTGGAAGGGAGAACTTCCTGGATTTTCTCGAGTTGCGGCAGGTGTTCTCGAGTTACGACGGGGACCTCAGGGACCCGCCCTGGTGGCCTCAGGAGAGGCCAGTCCCCATGCGAGTTGCTAGGGGGCCTCTCGGGATTCCTCTCCCGTCGATACCGGGGCCAAAAACCTTGTGTGGAGTCAGGGCCGGAACCGAGGATTCCTCTCAGGGGCTGACATGGATCTTTGGGTACTTGTGGAGTCTCCCCAGGGGAGTCAGGCCTCGTCTCGAGTGGGGGCATGCACGTGCGCTTTCCTTCCAGGCTGTAGCAGCAATGTCACGCTTCCCGTGGCGTGGATCAAAGGATCTGTGGTTTTCCCTCGAGGCTTTCGCTCGAGGCTTTCCCACAGGGCTGTCCCACGTGCCACGGTGGTGTGAGTCGATCCTCGGCGTGAAAGATGAGCCAGTGCACGGCAAAGAGGTTCCTCTGGAATGGACTGAGACATCTGGGGGACACTTGGAATGATGGTACGACCATGGAGTTCCTCTCGCCTTTCCTGTTGAGAGTGCCTCCTCTTGAGATGCGACGGGAACGCCGGGAATTCTTTCCCGTTGAAAGCAGGGAAAGGATCCCTCATCTCGAGCTCCGAGGGGGAAACTGGGCTCCTCTGGATGTGGGCGGGACCATCGTGCTTCCTCTCGAGTGGAGACTGGTATGGCGGTGAACTTCTTGAGTTGCAGCAAGCATGTGAAAGACCCTTTCGAAGTTCCAGAGGTTAGGTGTCATTAGTCTCCAGAGGCCTCATCGGATATAGGCCTCATCTCGCCTGGAAGGGAGAACTTCCTGGATTTTCTCGAGTTGCGGCAGGTGTTCTCGAGTTACGACGGGGACCTCAGGGACCCGCCGTGGTGGCCTCAGGAGAGGCCAGTCCCCATGCGAGTTGCTAGGGGGCCTCTCGGGATTCCTCTCCCGTCGATACCGGGGCCAAAAACCTTGTGTGGAGTCAGGGCCGGAACCGAGGATTCCTCTCAGGGGCTGACATGGATCTTTGGGTACTTCTGGAGTCTCCCCAGGGGAGTCAGGCCTCGTCTCGAGTGGGGGCATGCACGTGCGCTTTCCTTCCAGGCTGTAGCAGCAATGTCACGCTTCCCGTGGCGTGGATCAAAGGATCTGTGGTATTCCCTCGAGGCTTTCCCTCGAGGCTTTCCCACAGGGCTGTCCCACGTGCCACCGTTGTGTGTGTCGATCCTCGGCGTGAAAGATGAGCCAGTGCAGGGCAAGGAGGTTCCTCTGGAATGGACTGAGACATCTGGGGGACTCTTGGAATGGTGGTACGACCATGGAGTTCCTCTCGCCTTTCCTGTTGAGAGTGCCTCCTCTTGAGATGCGACGGGAACGCCGGGAATTCTTTCCCGTTGAAAGCAGGGAAAGGATCCCTCATCTCGAGCTCCGAGGGGGAAACGGGGCTCCTCTGGATGTGGGCGGGACCATCGTGCTTCCTCTCGAGTGGAGACGGTATGGCGGTGAACTTCTTGAGTTGCAGCAAGGGTGTGAAAGACCCTTTCGAAGTTCCAGAGGTTAGGTGTCATTAGTCTCCAGACGCCTCATCGGAAATAGGCCTCATCTCGCCTGGAAGGGAGAACTTCCTGGATTTTCTCGAGTTGCGGCAGGTGTTCTCGAGTTACGACGGGGACCTCAGGGACCCGCCCTGGTGGCCTCAGGAGAGGCCAGTCCCCATGCGAGTTGCTAGGGGGCCTCTCGGGATTCCTCTCCCGTCGATACCGGGGCCAAAAACCTTGTGTGGAGTCAGGGCCGGAACCAAGGATTCCTCTCAGGGGCTGACATGGATCTTTGGGTACTTCTGGAGTCTCCCCAGGGGAGTCAGGCCTCGTCTCGAGTGGGGGCATGCACGTGCGCTTTCCTTCCAGGCTGTAGCACCAATGTCACGCTTCCCGTAGCGTGGATCAAAGGATCTGTGGTTTTCCCTCGAGGCTTTCCCTCGAGGCTTTCCCACAGGGCTGTCCCACGTGCCACCGTGGTGTGAGTCGATCCTCGGCGTGAAAGATCAGCCAGTGCAGGGCAAAGAGGTTCCTCTGGAATGGACTGAGACATCTGGGGGACTCTTGGAATGGTGGTACGACCATGGAGTTCCTCTCGCCTTTCCTGTTGAGAGTGCCTCCTCTTGAGATGCGACGGGAACGCCGGGAATTCTTTCCCGTTGAAAGCAGGGAAAGGATCCCTCATCTCGAGCTACGAGGGGGAAACTGGGCTCCTCTGGATGTGGGCGGGACGATCGTGCTTCCTCTCGAGTGGACACGGGTATGGCGCTGAACTTCTTGAGTGGCAGCAAGGGTGTGAAAGACCCTTTCGAAGTTCCAGAGGTTAGGTGTCATTCGTCTCCAAACGCCTCATCGGAAATAGGCCTCATCTCGCCTGGAAGGGAGAACTTCCTGGATTTTCTCGAGTTGCGACAGGTGTTCTCGAGTTACGACGGGGACCTCAGGGACCCGCCCTGGTGGCCTCAGGAGAGGCCAGTCCCCATGCGAGTTGCTAGGGGGCCTCTCGGGATTCCTCTCCCATCGATACTGGGGCAAAAACCTTGTGTGGAGTCAGGGCCGGAACCGAGGATTCCTCTCAGGGGCTGACATGGATCTATGGGTACTTCTGGAGTCTCCCCAGGGGAGTCAGGCCTCGTCTCGAGTGGGGGCATGCACGTGCGCTTTCCTTCCAGGCTGTAGCAGCAATGTCACTCTTCCCGTCGCGTGGATCAAAGGATCTGTGGTTTTCCCTCGAGGCTTTCCCTCGAGGCTTTCCCACAGGGCTG
Organism: Capricornis sumatraensis; assembly: GCF_032405125.1. Taxonomy (NCBI): domain Eukaryota; kingdom Metazoa; phylum Chordata; class Mammalia; order Artiodactyla; family Bovidae; genus Capricornis; species Capricornis sumatraensis. The sequence goes on from NW_027184612.1 coordinate 9,075,094, forward strand.
TCCCACGTGCCACCGTGGTGTGAGTCGATCCTCGGCGTGAAAGATGAGCCAGTGCAGGGCAAAGAGGCTCCTCTGGAATGGACTGAGACATCTGGGGGACTCTTGGAATGGTGGTACGACCATGGAGTTCCTCTCGCCTTTCCTGTTGAGAGTGCCTCCTCTTGAGATGCGACGGGAACGCCGGGAATTCTTTCCCGTTGAAAGCAGGGAAAGGATCCCTCATCTCGAGCTACGAGGGGGAAACGGGGCTCCTCTGGATGTGGGCGGGACCATCGTGCTTCCTCTCGAGTGGAGACGGGTATGGCGGTGAACTTCTTGAGTTGCAGCAAGGGTGTGAAAGACCCTTTCGAAGTTCCAGAGGTTAGGTGTCATTTGTCTCCAGAGGCCTCATCGGAAATAGGCCTCATCTCGCCTGGAAGGGAGAACTTCCTGGATTTTCTCGAGTTGCGGCAGGTGTTCTCGAGTTACGACGGGGACCTCAGGGACCCGCCCTGGTGGCCTCAGGAGAGGCCAGTCCCCATGCGAGTTGCTAGGGGGCCTCTCGGGATTCCTCTCCCGTCGATACCGGGGTCAAAAACCTTGTGTGGAGTCAGGGCCGGAACCGAGGATTCCTCTCAGGGGCTGACATGGATCTTTGGGTACTTCTGGAGTCTCCCCAGGGGAGTCAGGCCTCGTCTCGAGTGGGGGCATGCACGTGCGCTTTCCTTCCAGGCTGTAGCAGCAATGTCACGCTTCCCGTGGCGTGGATCAAAGGATCTGTGGTTTTCCCTCGAGGCTTTCACTCGAGGCTTTCCCACAGGGCTGTCCCACGTGCCACCGTGGTGTGAGTCGATCCTCGGCGTGAAAGATGAGCCAGTGCAGGGCAAAGAGGCTCCTCTGGAATGGACTGAGACATCTGGGGGACTCTTGGAATGGTGGTACGACCATGGAGTTCCTCTCGCCTTTCCTGTTGAGAGTGCCTCCTCTTGAGATGCGACGGGAACGCCGGGAATTCTTTCCCGTTGAAAGCAGGGAAAGGATCCCTCATCTCGAGCTCCGAGGGGGAAACGGGCTCCTCTGGATGTGGGCGGGACCATCGTGCTTCCTCTCGAGTGGAGACGGTATGGCGGTGAACTTCTTGAGTTGCAGCAAGGGTGTGAAAGACCCTTTCGAAGTTCCAGAGATTACGTGTCATTAGTCTCTAGACGCCTCATCGGAAATAGGCCTCATCTCGCCTGGAAGGGAGAACTTCCTGGATTTTCTCGAGTTGCGGCAGGTGTTCTCGAGTTACGACGGGGACCTCAGGGACCCGCCCTGGTGGCCTCAGGAGAGGCCAGTCCCCATGCGAGTTGCTAGGGGGCCTCTCGGGATTCCTCTCCCGTCGATACCGGGGCCAAAAACCTTGTGTGGAGTCAGGGCCGGAACCAAGGATTCCTCTCAGGGGCTGACATGGATCTTTGGGTACTTCTGGAGTCTCCCCAGGGGAGTCAGGCCTCGTCTCGAGTGGGGGCATGCACGTGCGCTTTCCTTCCTGGCTGTAGCACCAATGTCACGCTTCCCGTAGCGTGGATCAAATGATCTGTGGTTTTCCCTCGAGGCTTTCCCTCGAGGCTTTCCCACAGGGCTGTCCCACGTGCCACCGTGGTGTGAGTCGATCCTCGGCGTGAAAGATGAGCCAGTGCAGGGCAAAGAGGTTCCTCTGGAATGGACTGAGACATCTGGGTGACTCTTGGAATGATGGTACGACCATGGAGTTCCTCTCGCCTTTCCTGTTGAGAGTGCCTCCTCTTGAGATGCGACGGGAACGCCGGGAATTCTTTCCCGTTGAAAGCAGGGAAAGGATCCCTCATCTCGAGCTACGAGGGGGAAACTGGGCTCCTCTGGATGTGGGCGGGACCATGGTGCTTCCTCTCGAGTGGAGACGGGTATGGCGGTGAACTTCTTGAGTTGCAGCAAGGATGTGAAAGACCCTTTCGAAGTTCCAGAGGTTAGGTGTCATTAGTCTCCAGAGGCCTCATCGGAAATAGGCCTCATCTCGCCTGGAAGGGAGAACTTCCTGGATTTTCTCGAGTTGCGGCAGGTGTTCTCGAGTTACGACGGGGACCTCAGGGACCCGCCCTGGTGGCCTCAGGAGAGGCCAGTCCCCATGCGAGTTGCTAGGGGGCCTCTCGGGATTCCTCTCCCGTAGATACCGGGGCCAAAAACCTTGTGTGGAGTCAGGGCCGGAACCGAGGATTCCTCTCAGGGGCTGACATGGATCTTTGGGTACTTGTGGAGTCTCCCCAGGGGAGTCAGGCCTCTTCTCGAGTGGGGGCATGCACGTGCGCTTTCCTTCCAGGCTGTAGCAGCAATGTCACGCTTCCCGTGGCGTGGATCAAAGGATCTGTGGTTTTCCCTCGAGGCTTTCCCTCGAGGCTTTCCCACAGGGCTGTCCCACGTGCCACCGTTGTGTGTGTCGATCCTCGGCGTGAAAGATGAGCCAGTGCAGGGCAAAGAGGTTCCTCTGGAATGGACTGAGACATCTGGGGGACTCTTGGAATGGTGGTACGACCATGGAGTTCCTCTCGCCTTTCCTGTTGAGAGTGCCTCCTCTTGAGATGCGACGGGAACGCCGGGAATTCTTTCCCGTTGAAAGCAGGGAAAGGATCCCTCATCTCGAGCTCCGAGGGGGAAATGGGGCTCCTCTGGATGTGGGCGGGACCATCGTGCTTCCTCTCGAGTGGAGACGGGTATGGCGGTGAACTTCTTGAGTTGCAGCAAGGGTGTGAAAGACCCTTTCGAAGTTCCAGAGGTTAGGTGTCATTAGTCTCCAGACGCCTCATCGGAAATAGGCCTCATCTCGCCTGGAAGGGAGAACTTCCTGGATTTTCTCGAGTTGCGGCAGGTGTTCTCGAGTTACGACGGGGACCTCAGGGACCCGCCCTGGTGGCCTCAGGAGAGGCCAGTCCACATGCGAGTTGCTAGGGGGCCTCTCGGGATTCCTCTCCCGTCGATACCGGGGCCAAAAACCTTGTGTGGATTCAGGGCCGGAACCAAGGATTCCTCTCAGGGGCTGACATGGATCTTTGGGTACTTCTGGAGTCTCCCCAGGGGAGTCAGGCCTCGTCTCGAGTGGGGGCATGCACGTGCGCTTTCCTTCCAGGCTGTAGCACCAATGTCACGCTTCCCGTAGCGTGGATCAAAGGATCTGTCGTTTTCCCTCGAGGCTTTCCCTCGAGGCTTTCCCACAGGGCTGTCCCACGTGCCACCGTGGTGTGAGTCGATCCTCGGCGTGAAAGATCAGCCAGTGCAGGGCAAAGAGGTTCCTCTGGAATGGACTGAGACATCTGGGGGACTCTTGGAATGGTGGTACGACCATGGAGTTCCTCTCGCCTTTCCTGTTAAGAGTGCCTCCTCTTGAGATGCGACGGGAACGCCGGGAAATCTTTCCCGTTGAAAGCAGGGAAAGGATCCCTCATCTCGAGCTACGAGGGGGAAACTGGGCTCCTCTGGATGTGGGCGGGACGATCGTGCTTCCTCTCGAGTGGACACGGGTATGGCGCTGAACTTCTTGAGTTGCAGCAAGGGTGTGAAAGACCCTTTCGAAGTTCCAGAGGTTAGGTGTCATTCGTCTCCAAACGCCTCATCGGAAATAGGCCTCATCTCGCCTGGAAGGGAGAACTTCCTGGATTTTCTCGAGTTGCGGCAGGTGTTCTCGAGTTACGACGGGGACCTCAGGGACCCGCCCTGGTGGCCTCAGGAGAGGCCAGTCCCCATGCGAGTTACTAGGGGGCCTCTCGGGATTCCTCTCCGGTCGATACCTGGGCAAAAAACCTTGTGTGGAGTCAGGGCCGGAACCGAGGATTCCTCTCAGGGGCTGACATGGATCTTTGGGTACTTCTGGAGTCTCCCCAGGGGAGTCAGGCCTCGTCTCGAGTGGGGGCATGCACGTGCGCTTTCCTTCCAGGCTGTAGCACCAATGTCACGCTTCCCGTAGCGTGGATCAAAGGATCTGTGGTTTTCCCTCGAGGCTTTCCCTCGAGGCTTTCCCACAGGGCTGTCCCACGTGCCACCGTGGTGGGAGTCGATCCTCGGCGTGAAAGATCAGCCAGTGCAGGGCAAAGAGGTTCCTCTGGAATGGACTGAGACATCTGGGGGACTCTTGGAATGGTGGTACGACCATGGAGTTCCTCTCGCCTTTCCTGTTGAGAGTGCCTCCTCTTGAGATGCGACGGGAACGCCGGGAATTCTTTCCCGTTGAAAGCAGGGAAAGGATCCCTCATCTCGAGCTACGAGGGGGAAACTGGGCTCCTCTGGATGTGGGGGGGACGATCGTGCTTCCTCTCGAGTGGACACGGGTATGGCGCTGAACTTCTTGAGTTGCAGCAAGGGTGTGAAAGACCCTTTCGAAGTTCCAGAGGTTAGGTGTCATTCGTCTCCAAACGCCTCATCGGAAATAGGCCTCATCTCGCCTGGAAGGGAGAACTTCCTGGATTTTCTCGAGTTGCGGCAGGTGTTCTCGAGTTACGACGGGGACCTCAGGGACCCGCCCTGGTGGCCTCAGGAGAGGCCAGTCCCCATGCGAGTTACTAGGGGGCCTCTCGGGATTCCTCTCCCATCGATACCGGGGCAAAAAACCTTGTGTGGAGTCAGGGCCGGAACCGAGGATTTCTCTCAGGGGCTGACATGGATCTTTGGGTACTTCTGGAGTCTCCCCAGGGGAGTCAGGCCTCGTCTCGAGTGGGGGCATGCACGTGCGCTTTCCTTCCAGGCTGTAGCAGCAATGTCACGCTTCCCGTCGCGTGGATCAAAGGATCTGTGGTTTTCCCTCGAGGCTTTCCCTCGAGGATTTCCCACAGGGCTGTCCCACGTGCCACCGTGGTGTGAGTCGATCCTCGGCGTGAAAGATGAGCCAGTGCAGGGCAAAGAGGCTCCTCTGGAATGGACTGAGACATCTGGGGGACTCTTGGAATGGTGGTACGACCATGGAGTTCCTCTCGCCTTTCCTGTTGAGAGTGCCTCCTCTTGAGATGCGACGGGAACGCCGGGAATTCTTTCCCGTTGAAAGCAGGGAAAGGATCCCTCATCTCGAGCTACGAGGGGGAAACGGGGCTCCTCTGGATGTGGGCGGGACCATCGTGCTTCCTCTCGAGTGGAGACGGGTATGGCGGTGAACTTCTTGAGTTGCAGCAAGGATGTGAAAGACCCTTTCGAAGTTCCAGAGGTTAGGTGTCATTTGTCTCCAGAGGCCTCATCGGAAATAGGCCTCATCTCGCCTGGAAGGGAGAACTTCCTGGATTTTCTCGAGTTCCGGCAGGTGTTCTCGAGTTACGACGGGGACCTCAGGGACCCGCCCTGGTGGCCTCAGGCGAGGCCAGTCCCCATGCGAGTTGCTAGGGGCCCTCTCGGGATTCCTCTCCCGTCGATACCGGGGCCAAAAACCTTGTGTGGAGTCAGGGCCGGAACCGAGGATTCCTCTCAGGGGCTGACATGGATCTTTGGGTACTTCTGGAGTCTCCCCAGGGGAGTCAGGCCTCGTCTCGAGTGGGGGCATGCACGTGCGCTTTCCTTCCAGGCTGTAGCAGCAATGTCACGCTTCCCGACCCGTGGATCAAAGGATCTGTGGCTTTCCCTCGAGGCTTTCCCTCGAGGCTTTCCCACAGGGCTGTCCCACGTGCCACCGTGGTGTGAGTCGATCCTCGGCGTGAAAGATGAGCCAGTGCAGGGCAAAGAGGCTCCTCTGGAATGGACTGAGACATCTGGGGGACTCTTGGAATGGTGGTACGACCATGGAGTTCCTCTCGCCTTTCCTGTTGAGAGTGCCTCCTCTTGAGATGCGACGGGAACGCCGGGAATTCTTTCCCGTTGAAAGCAGGGAAAGGATCCCTCATCTCGAGCTCCGAGGGGGAAACGGGGCTCCTCTGGATGTGGGCGGGACCATCGTGCTTCCTCTCGAGTGGAGACGGTATGGCGGTGAACTTCTTGAGTTGCAGCAAGGGTGTGAAAGTCCCTTTCGAAGTTCCAGAGGTTAGGTGTCATTAGTCTCCAGACGCCTCATCGGAAATAGGCCTCATCTCGCCTGGAAGGGAGAACTTCCTGGATTTTCTCGAGTTGCGGCAGGTGTTCTCGAGTTACGACGGGGACCTCAGGGACCCGCCCTGGTGGCATCAGGAGAGGCCAGTCCCCATGCGAGTTGCTAGGGGGCCTCTCGGGATTCCTCTCCCGTCGATACCGGGGCCAAAAACCTTGTGTGGAGTCAGGGCCGGAACCGAGGATTCCTCTCAGGGGCTGACATGGATCTTTGGGTACTTCTGGAGTCTCCCCAGGGGAGTCAGGCCTCGTCTCGAGTGGGGGCATGCACGTGCGCTTTCCTTCCAGGCTGTAGCACCAATGTCACGCTTCCCGTAGCGTGGATCAAAGGATCTGTGTTTTTCCCTCGAGGCTTTCCCTCGAGGCTTTCCCACAGGGCTGTCCCACGTGCCACCGTGGTGTGAGTCGATCCTCGGCGTGAAAGATGAGCCAGTGCAGGGCAAAGAGGCTCCTCTGGAATGGACTGAGACATCTGGGGGACTCTTGGAATGGTGGTACGACCATGGAGTTCCTCTCGCCTTTCCTGTTGAGTGTGCCTCCTCTTGAGATGCGACGGGAACGCCGGGAATTCTTTCCCGTTGAAAGCAGGGAAAGGATCCCTCATCTCGAGCTCGGAGGGGGAAACGGGCTCCTCTGGATGTGGGCGGGACCATCGTGCTTCCTCTCGAGTGGAGACGGGTATGGCGGTGAACTTCTTGAGTTGCAGCAAGGGTGTGAAAGACCCTTTTGAAGTTCCAGAGTTTAGGTGTCATTAGTCTCCAGACGCCTCATCGGAAATAGGCCTCATCTCGCCTGGAAGGGAGAACTTCCTGGATTTTCTCGAGTTGCGGCAGGTGTTCTCGAGTTACGACGGGGACCTCAGGGACCCGCCCTGGTGGCCTCAGGAGAGGCCAGTCCCCATGCGAGTTGCTAGGGGGCCTCTCGGGATTCCTCTCCCGTCGATACCGGGGTCAAAAACCTTGTGTGGAGTCAGGGCCGGAACCGAGGATTCCTCTCAGGGGCTGACATGGATCTTTGGGTACTTCTGGAGTCTCCCCAGGGGAGTCAGGCCTCGTCTCGAGTGGGGGCATGCACGTGCGCTTTCCTTCCAGGCTGTAGCAGCAATGTCACGCTTCCCGTGGCGTGGATCAAAGGATCTGTGGTTTTCCCTCGAGGCTTTCCCTCGAGGTTTCCCACAGGGCTGTCACACGTGCCACCGTGGTGTGAGTCGATCCTCGGCGTGAAAGATCAGCCAGTGCAGGGCAAAGAGGTTCCTCTGGAATGGACTGAGACATCTGGGGGACTCTTGGAATGGTGGTACGACCATGGAGTTCCTCTCGCCTTTCCTGTTGAGAGTGCCTCCTCTTGAGATGCGACGGGAACGCCGGGAATTCTTTCCCGTTGAAAGCAGGGAAAGGATCCCTCATCTCGAGCTACGAGGGGGAAACGGGGTTCCTCTGGATGTGGGCGGGATCATCGTGCTTCCTCTCGAGTGGACACGGGTATGGCGGTGAACTTCTTGAGTTGCAGCAAGGATGTGAAAGACCCTTTCAAAGTTCCAGAGGTTAGGTGTCATTCGTCTCCAGACGCCTCATCGGAAATAGGCCTCATCTCGCCTGGAAGGTAGAACTTCCTGGATTTTCTCGAGTTGCGGCAGGTGTTGTCGAGTTACGACGGGGACCTCAGGGACCCGCACTGGTGGCCTCAGGAGAGGCCAGTCCCCATGCGAGTTGCTAGGGGGCTCTCGGGATTCCTCTCCCGTCGATACCGGGGCCAAAAACCTTGTGTGGATTCAGGGCCGGAACCGAGGATTCCTCTCAGGGGCTGACATGTATCTTGGGGTACTTCTGGAGTCTCCCCAGGGGAGTCAGGCCTCGTCTCGAGTGGGGGCATGCACGTGCGCTTTCCTTACAGGCTGTAGCAGCAATGTCACGGTTCCCGTCGCGTGGATCAAAGGATCTGTGGTTTTCCCTCGAGGCTTTCCCACAGGGCTGTCCCACGTGCCACCGTGGTGTGAGTCGATCCTCGGCGTGAAAGATGAGCCAGTGCAGGGCAAAGAGGTTCCTCTGGAATGGACTGAGACATCTGGGGGACTCTTGGAATGGTGGTACGACCATGGAGTTACTCTCGCCTTTCCTGTTGAGAGTGCCTCCTCTTGAGATGCGACGGGAACGCCGGGAATTCTTTCCCGTTGAAAGCAGGGAAAGGATCCCCCATCTCGAGCTCCGAGGGGGAAACGGGGCTCCTCTGGATGTGGGCGGGACCATCGTGCTTCCTCTCGAGTGGAGACGGTATGGCGGTGAACTTCTTGAGTTGCAGCAAGGGTGTGAAAGACCCTTTCGAAGTTCCAGAGGTTAGGTGTCATTAGTCTCCAGACGCCTCATCGGAAATAGGCCTCATCTCGCCTGGAAGGGAGAACTTCCTGGATTTTCTCGAGTTGCGGCAGGTGTTCTCGAGTTACGACGGGGACCTCAGGGACCCGCCCTGGGGGCCTCAGGAGAGGCCAGTCCCCATGCGAGTTGCTAGGGGGCCTCTCGGGATTCCTCTCCCGTCGATACCGGGGCCAAAAACCTTGTGTGGAGTCAGGGCCGGAACCAAGGATTCCTCTCAGGGGCTGACATGGATCTTTGGGTACTTCTGGAGTCTCCCCAGGGGAGTCAGGCCTCGTCTCGAGTGGGGGCATGCACGTGCGCTTTCCTTCCAGGCTGTAGCACCAATGTCACGCTTCCCGTAGCGTGGATCAAAGGATCTGTGGTTTTCCCTCGAGGCTTTCCCTCGAGGCTTTCCCACAGGGCTGTCCCACGTGCCACCGTGGTGTGAGTCGATCCTCGGCGTGAAAGATCAGCCAGTGCAGGGCAAAGAGGTTCCTCTGGAATGGACTGAGACATCTGGGGGACTCTTGGAATGGTGGTACGACCATGGAGTTCCTCTAGCCTTTCCTGTTGAGAGTGCCTCCTCTTGAGATGCGACGGGAACGCCGGGAATTCTTTCCCGTTGAAAGCAGGGAAAGGATCCCTCATCTCGAGCTACGAGGGGGAAACAGGGCTCTTCTGGATGTGGGCGGGACGATCGTGCTTCCTCTCCAGTGGACACGGGTATGGCGCTGAACTTCTTGAGTTGCAGCAAGGGTGTGAAAGACCCTTTCGAAGTTCCAGAGGTTAGGTGTCATTCGTCTCCAAACGCCTCATCGGAAATAGGCCTCATCTCGCCTGGAAGGGAGAACTTCCTGGATTTTCTCGAGTTGCGGCAGGTGTTCTCGAGTTACGACGGGGACCTCAGGGACCCGCCCTGGTGGCCTCAGGTACGGCCAGTCCCCATGCGAGTTGCTAGGGGGCCTCTCGGGATTCCTCTCCCGTCGATACCGGGGCCAAAAACCTTGTGTGGAGTCAGGGCCGGAACCGAGGATTCCTCTCAGGGGCTGACATGGATCTTTGGGTACTTCTGGAGTCTCCCCAGGGGAGTCACGACTCGTCTCGCGTGGGGGCATGCACGTTCGCTTTCCTTCCAGGCTGTAGCAGCAATGTCATGCTTCCCGTCGCGTGGATCAAAGGATCTGTGGTTTTCCCTCGAGGCTTTCCCTCGAGGCTTTCCCACAGGGCTGTCCCACGTGCCACCGTGGTGTGAGTCGATCCTCGGCATGACAGATGAGCCAGTGCAGGGCAAAGAGTTTCCTCTGGAATGGACTGAGACATCTGGGGGACTCTTGGAATGGTGGTACGACCATGGAGTTCCTCTCAATTTCCTGTTGAGAGTGCCTCCACTTGAGATGCGACGGGAACGCCGGGAATTCTATCCCGTTGATAGCAGGGAAAGGATCCCTCATCTCGAGCTACGAGGGGGAAACGGGGCTCCTCTGGATGTGGGCGGGACCATCGTGTTTAATCTCGAGTGGAGACGGGTATGGCGGTGAACTTCTTGAGTTGCAGCAAGGGTGTGAAAGACCCTTTCGAAGTTCCAGAGGTTCGGTGTCATTAGTCTCCAGACGCCTCATCGGAAATAGGCCTCATCTCGCCTGGAAGGGAGAACTTCCTGGATTTTCTCGAGTTGCGGCAGGTGTTCTCGAGTTACGACGGGGACCTCAGGGACCCGCCCTGGTGGCCTCAGGAGAGGCCAGTCCCCATGCGAGTTGCTAGGGGGCCTCTCGGGATTCCTCTCCCGTCGATACCGGGGCCAAAAACCTTGTGTGGAGTCAGGGCCGGAACCGAGGATTCCTCTCAGGGGCTGACATGGATCTTTGGGTACTTGTGGAGTCTCCCCAGGGGAGTCAGGCCTCGTCTCGAGTGGGGGCATGCACGTGCGCTTTCCTTCCAGGCTGTAGCAGCAATGTCACGCTTCCCGTCGCGTGGATCAAAGGATCTGTGATTTTCCCTCGAGGCTTTCGCTCGAGGCTTTCCCACAGGGCTGTCCCACGTGCCACCGTGGTGTGAGTCGATCCTCGGCGTGAAAGATGAGCCAGTGCAGGGCAAAGAGGCTCCTCTGGAATGGACTGAGACATCTGGGGGACTCTTGGAATGGTGGTACGACCATGGAGTTCCTCTCGCCTTTCCTGTTGAGAGTGCCACCTCTTGAGATGCGACGGGAACGCCGGGAATTCTTTCCCGTTGAAAGCAGGGAATGGATCCCTCATCTCGAGCTACGAGGGGGAAACGTGGCTCCTCTGGATGTGGGCGGGACCATCGTGCTTCCTCTCGAGTGGAGACGGGTATGGCGGTGAACTTCTTGAGTTGCAGCAAGGGTGTGAAAGACCCTTTCGAAGTTCCAGAGGTTAGGTGTCATTTGTCTCCAGAGGCCTCATCGGAAATAGGCCTCATCTCGCCTGGAAGGGAGAAGTTCCTGGATTTTCTCGAGTTGCGGCAGGTGTTCTCGAGTTACGACGGGGACCTCAGGGACCCGCCCTGGTGGCCTCAGGAGAGGCCAGTCCCCATGCGAGTTGCTAGGGGGCCTCTCGGGATTCCTCTCCCGTCGATACCGGGGCCAAAAACCTTGTGTGGAGTCAGGGCCGGAACCGAGGATTCCTCTCAGGGGCTGACATGGATCTTTGGGTACTTCTGGAGTCTCCCCAGGGGAGTCAGGCCTCGTCTCGAGTGGGGGCATGCACGTGCACTTTCCTTCCAGGCTGTAGCAGCAATGTCACGCTTCCCGTCGCGTGGATCAAAGAATCTGTGGTTTTCCCTCGAGGCTTTCCCTCGAGGCTTTCCCACAGGGCTGTCCCACGTGCCACCGTGGTGTGAGTCGATCCTCGGCGTGAAAGATGAGCCAGTGCAGGGCAAAGAGGCTCCTCTGGAATTGACTGAGACATCTGGGGGACTCTTGGCATGGTGGTACGACCATGGAGTTCCTCTCGCCTTTCCTGTTGAGAGTGCCTCCTCTTGAGATGCGACGGGAACGCCGGGAATTCTTTCCCTTTGAAAGCAGGGAAAGGATCCCTCATCTCGAGCTCCGAGGGGGAAACGGGGCTCCTCTGGATGTGGGCGGGACCATCGTGCTTCCTCTCGAGTGGAGACGGGTATGGAGGTGAACTTCTTGAGTTGCATCAAGGGTGTGAAAGACCCTTTCGAAGTTCCAGAGGTTTGTTGTCATTTGTCTCCAGACGCCTCATCGGAAATAGGCCTCAATCGCCTGGAAGGGAGAACTTCCTGGATTTTCTCGAGTTGCGGCAGGTGTTCTCGAGTTACGACGGGGACCTCAGGGACCCGCCCTGGTGGCCTCAGGAGAGGCCAGTCCCCATGCGAGATGCTAGGGGGCCTCTCGGGATTCCTCTCCCGTCGATACCGGGGCAAAAACCTTGTGTGGAGTCAGGGCCGGAACCGAGGATTCCTCTCAGGGGCTGACATGGATCTTTGGGTACTTGTGGAGTCTCCCCAGGGGAGTCAGGCCTCGTCTCGAGTGGGGGCATGCACGTGCGCTTTCCTTCCAGGCTGTAGCAGCAATGTCACGCTTCCCGTCGCGTGGATCAAAGGATCTGTGGTTTTCCCTCGAGGCTTTCCTTCGTGGCTTTCCCACAGGGCTATCCCACGTGCCACCGTGGTGTGAGTCGATCCTCGGCGTGAAAGATGAGCCAGTGCAGGGCAAAGAGGTTCCTCTGGAATGGACTGAGACATCTGGGGGACTCTTGGAATGGTGGTACGACCATGGAGTTCCTCTCGCCTTTCCTGTTGAGAGTGCCTCCTCTTGAGATGCGATGGGAACGCCGGGAATTCTTTCCCGTTGAAAGCAGGGAAAGGATCCCTCATCTCGAGCTACGAGGGGGAAACGGGGCTCCTCTGGATGTGGGCGGGACCATCGTGCTTCCTCTCGAGTGGAGACGGGTACGGCGGTGAACTTATTGAGTTGCAGCAAGGGTGTGAAAGACCCTTTCGAAGTTCCAGAGGTTAGGTGTCATTTGTCTCCAGAGGCCTCATCGGAAATAGGCCTCATCTCGCCTGGAAGGGAGAACTTCCTGGATTTTCTCGAGTTGCGGCAGGTGTTCTCGAGTTACGACGGGGACCTCAGGGACCCGCCCTGGTGGCCTCAGGTACGGCCAGTCCCCATGCGAGTTGCTAGGGGGCCTCTCGGGATTCCTCTCCCGTCGATACCGGGGCCAAAAACCTTGTGTGGAGTCAGGGCCGGAACCGAGGATTCCTCTCAGGGGCTGACATGGATATTTGGGTACTTCTGGAGTCTCCCCAGGGGAGTCAGGACTCGTCTCGAGTGGGGGCATGCACGTGCGCTTTCCTTCCAGGCTGTAGCAGCAATGTCATGCTTCCCGTCGCGTGGATCAAAGGATCTGTGGTTTTCCCTCGAGGCTTTCCCTCGAGGCTTTCCCACAGGGCTGTCCCACGTGCCACCGTGGTGTGAGTCGATCCTCGGCATGACAGATGAGCCAGTGCAGGGCAAAGAGTTTCCTCTGGAATGGCCTGAGAAATCTCGGGGACTCTTGGAATGGTGGTACGACCATGGAGTTCCTCTCAATTTCCTGTTGAGAGTGCCTCCACTTGAGATGCGACGGGAACGCCGGGAATTCTATCCCGTTGATAGCAGGGAAAGGATCCCTCATCTCGAGCTACGAGGGGGAAATGGGGCTCCTCTGGATGTGGGCGGGACCATCGTGTTTAATCTCGAGTGGAGACGGGTATGGCGGTGAACTTCTTGAGTTGCAGCAAGGGTGTGAAAGACCCTTTCGAAGTTCCAGAGGTTCGGTGTCATTAGTCTCCAGACGCCTCATCGGAAATAGGACTCATCTCGCCTGGAAGGGAGAACTTCCTGGATTTTCTCGAGTTGCGGCAGGTGTTCTCGTGTTACGACGGGGACCTCAGGGACCCGCCCTGGTGGCCTCAGGAGAGGCCAGTCCCCATGCGAGTTGCTAGGGGGCCTCTCGGGTTTCCTCTCCCGTCGATACCGGGGTCAAAAACCTTGTGTGGAGTCAGGGCCGGAACCGAGGATTCCTCTCAGGGGCTGACATGGATCTTTGGGTACTTGTGGAGTCTCCCCAGGGGAGACAGGCCTCGTCTCGAGTGGGGGCATGCACGTGCGCTTTCCTTCCAGGCTGTAGCAGCAATGTCACGCTTCCCGTCGCGTGGATCAAAGGATCTGTGATTTTCCCTCGAGGCTTTCGCTCGAGGCTTTCCCACAGGGCTGTCCCACGTGCCACCGTGGTGTGAGTCGATCCTCGGCGTGAAAGATGAGCCAGTGCAGGGCAAAGAGGCTCCTCTGGAATGGACTGAGACATCTGGGGGACTCTTGGAATGGTGGTACGACCATGGAGTTCCTCTCGCCTTTCCTGTTGAGAGTGCCTCCTCTTGAGATGCGACGGGAACGCCGGGAATTCTTTCCCGTTGAAAGCAGGGAATGGATCCCTCATCTCGAGCTCCGAGGGGGAAACGGGTCTCCTCTGGATGTGGGCGGGACCATCGTGCTTCCTCTCGAGTGGAGACGGGTATGGCGGTGAACTTCTTGAGTTGCAGCAAGGGTGTGAAAGACCCTTTCGAAGTTCCAGAGTTTAGGTGTCATTAGTCTCCAGACGCCTCAACGGAAATAGGCCTCATCTCGCCTGGAAGGGAGAACTTCCTGGATTTTCTCGAGTTGCGGCAGGTGTTCTCGAGTTACGACGGGGACCTCAGGGACCCGCCCTGGTGGCCTCAGGAGAGGCCAGTCCCCATGCGAGTTGCTAGGGGGCCTCTCGGGATTCCTCTCCCGTCGATACCGGGGCCAAAAACCTTGTGTGGAGTCAGGGCCGGAACCGAGGATTCCTCTCAGGGGCTGACATGGATCTTTGGGTACTTGTGGAGTCTCCCCAGGGTAGTCAGGCCTCGTCTCGAGTGGGGGCATGCACGTGCGCTTTCCTTCCTGGCTGTAGCAGCAATGTCACGCTTCCCGTTGCGTGGATCAAAGGATCTGTAGTTTTCCCTCGAGGCTTTCGCTCGAGGCTTTCCCACAGGGCTGTCCCACGTGCCACCGTGGTGTGAGTCGATCCTCGGCGTGAAAGATGAGCCAGTGCAGGGCAAAGAGGCTCCTCTGGAATGGACTGAGACATCTGGGGGACTCTTGGAATGGTGGTACGACCATGGAGTTCCTCTCGCCTTTCCTGTTGAGAGTGCCTCCTCTTGAGATGCGACGGGAACGCCGGGAATTCTTTCCCGTTGACAGCAGGGAATGGATCCCTCATCTCGAGCTCCGAGGGGGAAACGGGGCTCCTCTGGATGTGGGCGGGACCATCGTGCTTCCTCTCGAGTGGAGACGGGTATGGCGGTGAACTTCTTGAGTTGCAGCAAGGGTGTGAAAGACCCCTTCGAAGTTCCAGAGGTTAGGTGTCATTTGTCTCCAGAGGCCTCATCGGAAATAGGCCTCATCTCGCCTGGAAGGGAGAACTTCCTGGATTTTCTCGAGTTGCGTCAGGTGTTCTCGAGTTACGACGGGGACCTCAGGGACCCGCCCTGGTGGCCTCAGGAGAGGCCAGTCCCCATGCGAGATGCTAGGGGGCCTCTCGGGATTCCTCTCCCGTCGATACCGGGGCAAAAACCTTGTGTGGAGTCAGGGCCGGAACCGAGGATTCCTCTCAGGGGCTGACATGGATCTTTGGGTACTTGTGGAGTCTCCCCAGGGGAGTCAGGCCTCGTCTCGAGTGGGGGCATGCACGTGGGCTTTCCTTCCAGGCTGTAGCAGCAATGTCACGCTTCCCGTCGCATGGATCAAAGGATCTGTGGTTTTCCCTCGAGGCTTTCCCACAGGGCTGTCCCACGTGACACCGTGGTGTGAGTCGATCCTCGGCGTGAAAGATGAGCCAGTGCAGGGGAAAGAGGTTCCTCTGGAATGGACTGAGACATCTGGGGGACTCTTGGAATGGTGGTACGACCATGGAGTTCCTCTCGCCTTTCCTGTTGAGAGTTCCTCCTCTTGAGATGTGACGGGAACGCCGGGAATTATTTCCCGTTGATAGCAGGGAAAGGATCCCTCATCTCGAGCTACGAGGGGGAAACGGGGCTCCTCTGGATGTGGGCGGGACCATCGTGCTTCCTCTCGAGTGGGGACGGGTAAGGCGGTGAACTTCTTGAGTTGCAGCAAGGGTGTGAAAGACCCTTTCGAAGTTCCAGAGGTTCGGTGTCATTAGTCTCAAGACGCCTCATCGGAAATAGGCCTCATCTCGCCTGGAAGGGAGAACTTCCTGGATTTTCTCGAGTTGCGTCAGGTGTTCTCGAGTTACGACGGGGACCTCAGGGATCCGCCCTGGTGGCCTCAGGAAAGGCCAGTCCCCATGGGAGTTCCTAGGGGGCCTTTCGGGATTCCTCTCCCGTCGATACCGGGGCCAAAATCCTTGTGTGGAGTCAGGGCCGGAAAGGAGGATTCCTCTAAGGGGCTGACATGGATCTTTGGGTCTTTCTGGAGTCTCCCCAGGGGAGTCAGGCCTCGTCTCGAGTGGGGGCATGCACGTGCGCTTTCCTTCCAGGCTGTAGCAGCAATGTCACGCTTCCCGTCGCGTGGATCAAAGGATCTGTGGTTTTCCCTCTAGGCTTTCCCTCGAGGCTATCCCACAGGGCTGTCCCACGTGCCACCGTGGTGTGAGTCGATCTTCGGCATGAAAGATGAGTCAGTGCAGGGCAAAGAGGTTCCTCTGGAATAGACTGAAACATCTGGGGGACTCTTGGAATGGTGGTACGACCATGGAGTTCCTCTCGTCTTTCCTGTTGAGAGTGCCTCCTCTTGAGATGCGACGGGAACGCCGAAAATACTTTCCCGTTGATAGCAGGGAAAGGATCCCTCATCTCGAGCTACGAGGGGCAAACGGGGCTCCTCTGGATGTGGGCGGGACCATCATGTTTCCTCTCGAGTGGAGACGGATATGGCGGTGAACTTCTTGAGTTGCAGCAAGGGTGTGAAAGACCCTTTCGAAGTTCCAGAGGTTCCGTGTCATTAGTCTCCAGACGCCTCATCGGAAATAGGCCTCATCTCGCCTGGAAGGGAGAACTTCCTGGATTTTCTCGAGTTGCGGCAGGTGTTCTCGAGTTACGACGGGGACCTCAGGGACCCGCCCTGGTGGCCTCAGGAAAGGCCAATCCCCATGCGAGTTGCTCGGGGGCCTCTCAGGATTCCCCTCCTGTCGATACCGGGGCCAAAAAACTTGTGTGGAGTCAGGGCCGGAACCGAGGATTCCTCTCAGGGGCTGACATGGATCTTTGGGTACTTTTGGAGTCTCCCCAGGGGAGTCAGGCCTTGTCTCGAGTGGGGGCATGCAAGTGCGCTTTCCTCCAGGCTGTAGCAGCAATGTCTCGGTTCCCGTCGCGTGGATCAAATGATCTGTGGTTTTCCCTCGAGGCTTTCCCACAGGGCTGTCCCACGTTCCACCGTGGTGTGAGTCGATCCTCGGCGTGAAAGATGAGCCAGTGCAGGGCAAAGAGGCTCCTCTGGAATGGACTGAGACATCTGGGGGACTCTTGGAATGGTGGTACGACCATGGAGTTCCTCTCGCCTTTCCTGTTGAGAGTGCCTCCTCTTCAGATGCGACGGGAACGCCGGGAATTCTTTCCCGTTGAAAGCAGGGAAAGGATACCTCATCTCGAGCTACGAGGGGGAAACGGGGCTCCTCTGGATGTGGGCGGGACCATCGTGCTTCCTCTCGAGTGGAGACGGGTATGGCGGTGAACTTCTTGAGTTGCAGCAAGGATGTGAAAGACCCTTTCGAAGTTCCAGAGGTTAGGTGTCATTAGTCTCCAGACGCCTCATCGGAAATAGGCCTCATCTCGCCTGGAAGGGAGAACTTCCTGGATTTTCTCGAGTTGCGGCAGGTGTTCTCGAGTTACGACGGGGACCTCAGGGACCCGACCTGGTGGCCTCAGGAGAGGCCAGTCCCCATGCGAGTTGCGAGGGGGCCTCTCGGGATTCCTCTCCCGTCGATACCGGGGCCAAAAACCTTGTGTGGAGTCAGGGCCGGAACCGAGGATTCCTCTCAGGGGCTGACATGGATCTTTGGGTACTTGTGGAGACTCCCCAGCGGAGTCAGGCCTCGTCTCGAGTGGGGGCATGCACGTGCGCTTTCCTTCCAGGCTGTAGCACCAATGTCACGCTTCCCGTCGCGTGGATCAAAGGATCTGTGGTTTTCCCTCGAGGCTTTCCCACAGAGCTCTCCCACGTGCCACCGTGGTGTGAGTCGATCCTCGGCGTGAAAGATGAGCCAGTGCAGGGCAAAGAGGTTCCTCTGGAAAGGACTGAGACATCTGGGGGACTCTTGGAATGGTGGTACGACCATGGAGTTCCTCTCGCCTTTCCTGTTGAGAGTGCCTCCTCTTGAGATGCGACGGGAACGCCGGGAATTCTTTCCCGTTGAAAGCAGGGAAAGGATCCCTCATCTCGAGCTACGAGGGGGAAACGGGGCTCCTCTGGATGTGGGCGGGACCATCATGCTTCCTCTCGAGTGGACACGGGTATGGCGGTGAACTTCTTGAGTTGCAGCAAGGGTGTGAAAGACCCTTTCGAAGTTCCAGAGGTTAGGTGTCATTAGTCTCCCGACGCCTCATCGGAAATAGGCCTCATCTCGCCTGGAAGGGAGAACTTCCTGGATTTTCTCGAGTTGCGGCAGGTGTTCTCGAGTTACGACGGGACCTCAGGGACCCGCCCTGGTGGCCTCAGGAGAGGCCAGTCCCCATGCGAGTTGCTAGGGGGCCTCTCGGGATTCCTCTCCCATCGATACCGGGGCCCAAAACCTTGTGTGGAGTCAGGGCCGGAACCGAGGATTCCTCTCAGGGGCTGACATGGATCTTTGGGTACTTCTGGAGTCTCCCCAGGGGAGTCAGTCCTCGTCTCGAGTGGGGGCATGCACGTGCGCTTTCCTTCCAGGCTGTAGCAGCAATGTCACGCTTCCCGTCGCGTGGATCAAAGGATCTGTGGTTTTCCCTCGAGGCTTTCCCTCGAGGCTTTCCCACAGGGCTGTCCCACGTGCCACCGTGGTGTGAGTCGATCCTCGGCGTGAAAGATGAGCCAGTGCAGGGCAAAGAGGTTCCTCTGGAATGCACTGAGACATGTGGGGGACTCTTGGAATGGTGGTACGACCATGGAGTTCCTCTCGCCTTTCCTGTTGAGAGTGCCTCCTCTTGAGATGCGACGGGAACGCCGGGAATTCTTTCCCGTTGAAAGCAGGGAAAGGATCCCTCATCTCGAGCTACGAGGGGGAAACGGGGCTCCTGTGGATGTGGGCGGGACCATCGTGCTTCCTCTCGAGTGGAGACGGGTATGGCGGTGAACTTCTTGAGTTGCAGCAAGGGTGTGAAAGACCCTTTCGAATTTCCAGAGGTTAGGTGTCATTAGTCTCCAGACGCCTCATCGGAAATAGGCCTCATCTCGCCTGGAAGGGAGAACTTCCTGGATTTTCTCGAGTTGCGGCAGGTGTTCTCGAGTTACGATGGGGAACTCAGGGACCCGCCCTGGTGGCCTCAGGAGAGGCCAGTCCCCATGCGAGTTGCTAGGGGGCCTCTCGGAATTCCTCTCCCGTCGATACCGGGGCCAAAAACATTTGGTGGAGTCAGGGCCGGAACCGAGGATTCCTCTCAGGGGCTGACATGGATCTTTGGGTACTTCTGGAGTCTCCCCAGGGGAGTCAGGCCTCGTCTCGAGTGGGGGCATGCACGTGCGCTTTCCTTCCAGGCTGTAGCAGCAATGTCACGCTTCCCGTCGCGTGGATCAAAGGATCTGTGGTTTTCCCTCGAGGCTTTCCCTCGAGGCTTTCCCACAGGGCTGTCCCACGTGCCACCGTGGTGTGAGTCGATCCTCGGCGTGAAACATGAGCCAGTGCAGGGCAAAGAGCTTCCTCTGGAATGGACTGAGACATCTGGGGGACTATTGGAATGGTGGTACGACCATGGAGTTCCTCTCGCCTTTCCTGTTGAGAGTGCCTCCTCTTGAGATGCGTCGGGAACGCCGGGAATTCTTTCCCGTTGAAAGCAGGGAAAGGATCCCTCATCTCGAGCTCCGAGGGGGAAACGGGGCTCCTCTGGATGTGGGCGGGACCATCGTGCTTCCTCTCGAGTGGAGACGGGTATGGCGGTGAACTTCTTGAGTTGCAGCAAGGGTGTGAAAGACCCTTTCGAAGTTCCAGACTTTAGGTGTCATTAGTCTGCAGACGCCTCATCGGAAATAGGCCTCATCTCGCCTGGAATGGAGAACTTCCTGGATTTTCTCGAGTTGCGGCAGGTGTTCTCGAGTTACGACGGGGACCTCAGGGACCCGCCCTGGGGGCCTCAGGAGAGGCCAGTCCCATGCGAGTTGCTAGGGGGCCTCTCGGGATTCCTCTCCCGTCGATACCGGGGCCAAAACCCTTTGGTGGAGTCAGTGCCGGAACCGAGGATTCCTCTCAGGGGCTGACATGGATCTTTGGGTACTTCTGGAGTCTCCCCAGGGGAGTCAGGCCTCGTCTCGAGTGGGGGCATGCACGTGCGCTTTCCTTCCAGGCTGTAGCAGCAATCTCACACTTCCCGTGGCGTGGATCAAAGGATCTGTGGTTTTCCCTCGAGGCTTTCCCTCGAGGCTTTCCCACAGGGCTGTCCCACGTGCCACCGTGGTGTGAGTGGATCCTCGGCGTGAAACATGAGCCAGTGCAGGGCAAAGAGCTTCCTCTGGAATGGACTGAGACATCTGGGGGACTCTTGGAATGGTGGTACGACCATGGAGTTCCTCTCGCCTTTCCTGTTGCGAGTGCCTCCTCTTGAGATGCGTCGGGAACGCCGGGAATTCTTTCCCGTTGAAAGCAGGGAAAGGATCCCTCATCTCGAGCTCCGAGGGGGAAACGGGGCTCCTCTGGATGTGGGCGGGACCATCGTGCTTCCTCTTGAGTGGACACGGGTATGGCGGTGAACTTCTTGAGTTGCAGCAAGGGTGTGAAAGACCCTTTCGAAGTTCCAGACGTTAGGTGTCATTAGTCTCCAGACGCCTCATCGGAAATAGGCCTCATCTCGCCTGGAAGGGAGAACTTCCTGGATTTCTCGAGGTGCGGCAGGTGTTCTCGAGTTACGACGGGGACCTCAGGGACCCGCCCTGGTGGCCTCAGGAGACGCCATTCCCCAAGCGAGTTGCTAGGGGGCCTCTCGGGATTCCTCTCCCGTCGATACCGGGGCCAAAAACCTTGTGTAGAGTCAGGGCCGGAACCGAGGATTCCTCTCAGGGGCTGATATGGATCTTTGGGTACATCTGGAGTCTCGCCAGGGGAGACAGGCCTCGTCTCGAGTCGGGTCATGCACGTGCACTTTCCTTCCAGGCTGTATCAGCAATGTCACGCTTCCCGTCGCACGGATCAAAGGATCTGTGGTTTTCCCTCGAGGCTTTCCCTCGAGGCTTTCCCACAGGGCTATCCCACGTGCCACCGTGGTGTGAGTGGATCCTCGGCGTGAAAGATGAGCCAGTGCAGGGCAAAGAGGTTCCTCTGGAATGGACTGAGACATCTGGGGGACTCTTGGAATGGTGGTACGACCATGGAGTTCCTCTCGCCTTTCCTGTTGAGAGTGCCTCCTCTTGAGATGCGACGGGAACGCCGGGAATTCTTTCCCGTTGAAAGCAGGGAAAGGATCCCTCATCTCGAGCTACGAGGGGGAAACGGGGCTCATCTGGATGTGGGCGGGACCATCGTGCTTCCTCTCGAGTGGACACGGGTATGGCGGTGAACTTCTTGAGTTGCAGCAAGGGTGTGAAAGACCCTTTCGAAGTTCCAGAGGTTAGGTGTCATTAGTCTCCAGACGCCTCATCGGAAATAGGCCTCATCTCGCCTGGAAGGGAGAACTTCCTGGATTTTCTCGAGTTGCGGCAGGTGTTCTCGAGTTACGACGGGGACCTCAGGGACCCGCCCTGGTGGCCTCAGGAGAGGCCAGTCCCCATGCGAGTTGCTAGAGGGCCTCTCGGGATTACTCTTCCGTCGATACCGGGGCCAAAACCCTTTGGTGGAGTCAGGGCCAGAACCGAGGATTCCTCTCAGGGGCTGACATGGATCTTTGGGTACTTCTGGAGTCTCCCCAGGGGAGTCAGGCCTCGTCTCGAGTGGGGGCATGCACGTGCGCTTTACTTCCAGGTTATAGCAGCAATGTCACGCTTCCCGTCGCGTGGATCAAACGACCTGTGGTTTTCCCTCGAGGCTTTCCCTCGAGGCTTTCCCACAGGGCTGTCCCACGTGCCACCGTGGTGTGAGTCGATCCTCGGCGTGAAAGATGAGCCAGTGCAGGGCAAAGAGGTTCCTCTGGAATGGACTGAGACATCTGGGGGACTCTTGGAATGGTGGTACGTCCATGGAGTTCCTCTCGCCTTTTCTGTTGAGAGTGCCTCCTCTTGAGATGCGACGGGAACGCCGGGAATTCTTTCCCGTTGAAAGCAGGGAAAGGATCCCTCATCTCGAGCCACGAGGGGGAAACGGGGCTCCTCTGGATGTGGGCGGGACCATCGTGCTTCCTCTCGAGTGGAGACGGGTATGGCGGTGAACTTCTTGAGTTGCAGCAAGGGTGTGAAAGACCCTTTCGAAGTTCCAGAGGTTAGGTGTCATTAGTCTCCTGACGCCTCATCGGAAATAGGCCTCATCTCGCCTGGAAGGGAGAACTTCCTGGATTTTCTCGAGTTGCGGCAGGTGTTCTCGAGTTACGACGGGGACCTCAGGGACCCGCCCTCGTGGCCTCAGGAGACGCCATTCCGCAAGCGAGTTGCTAGGGGGCCTCTCGGGATTCCTCTCCCGTCGATACCGGGGCCGAAAACCTTGTGTGGAGTCAGGGCCGGAACCGAGGATTCCTCTCAGGGGCTGATATGGATCTTTGGGTACATCTGGAGTCTCGCCAGGGGAGACAGGCCTCGTCTCGAGTCGGGGAATGCACGTGCACTTTCCTTCCAGGCTGTAGCAGCAATGTCACGCTTCCCGTCGCATGGATCAAAGGATCTGTGGTTTTCCCTCGAGGCTTTCCCTCGAGGCTTTCCCACAGGGCTGTCCCACGTGCCACCGTGGTGTGAGTGGATCCTCGGCGTGAAACATGAGCCCGTGCAGGGCAAAGAGCTTCCTCTGGAATGGACTGAGACATCTGGGGGACTCTTGGAATGGTGGTACGACCATGGAGTTCCTCTCGCCTTTCCTGTTGCGAGTGCCTCCTCTTGAGATGCGTCGGGAACGCCGGGAATTCTTTCCCGTTGAAAGCAGGGAAAGGATCCCTCATCTCGAGCTCCGAGGGGGAAACGGGGCTCCTCTGGATGTGGGCGGGACCATCGTGCTTCCTCTTGAGTGGACACGGGTATGGCGGTGAACTTCTTGAGTTGCAGCAAGGGTGTGAAAGACCCTTTCGAAGTTCCAGACGTTAGGTGTCATTAGTCTCCAGACGCCTCATCGGAAATAGGCCTCATCTCGCCTGGAAGGGAGAACTTCCTGGATTTCTCGAGGTGCGGCAGGTGTTCTCGAGTTACGACGGGGACCTCAGGGACCCGCCCTGGTGGCCTCAGGAGACGCCATTCCCCAAGCGAGTTGCTAGGGGGCCTCTCGGGATTCCTCTCCCGTCGATACCGGGGCCAAAAACCTTGTGTAGAGTCAGGGCCGGAACCGAGGATTCCTCTCAGGGGCTGATATGGATCTTTGGGTACATCTGGAGTCTCGCCAGGGGAGACAGGCCTCGTCTCGAGTCGGGTCATGCACGTGCACTTTCCTTCCAGGCTGTAGCAGCAATGTCACGCTTCCCGTCGCACGGATCAAAGGATCTGTGGTTTTCCCTCGAGGCTTTCCCTCGAGTCTTTCCCACAGGTCTATCCCACGTGCCACCGTGGTGTGAGTGGATCCTCGGCGTGAAAGATGAGCCAGTGCAGGGCAAAGAGGTTCCTCTGGAATGGACTGAGACATCTGGGGGACTCTTGGAATGGTGGTACGACCATGGAGTTCCTCTCGCCTTTCCTGTTGAGAGTGCCTCCTCTTGAGATGCGACGGGAACGCCGGGAATTCTTTCCCGTTGAAAGCAGGGAAAGGATCCCTCATCTCGAGCTACGAGGGGGAAACGGGGCTCCTCTGGATGTGGGCGGGACCATCGTGCTTCCTCTCGAGTGGACACGGGTATGGCGGTGAACTTCTTGAGTTGCAGCAAGGGTGTGAAAGACCCTTTCGAAGTTCCAGAGGTTAGGTGTCATTAGTCTCCAGACTCCTCATCGGAAATAGGCCTCATCTCGCCTGGAAGGGAGAATTTCCTGGATTTTCTCGAGTTGCGGCAGGTGTTCTCGAGTTACGACGGGGACCTCAGGGACCCGCCCTGGTGGCCTCAGGAGACGCCAGTCCCCATGCGAGTTGCTAGGGGGCCTCTCGGGATTCCTCTCCCGTCGATACCGTGGCCAAAAACCTTGTGTGGAGTCAGGGCCGGAACCGAGGATTCCTCTCAGGGTCTGATATGGATCTTTGGGTACATCTGGAGTCTCGCCAGGGGAGACAGGCCTCGTCTCGAGTCGGGGCATGCACGTGCACTTTCCTTCCAGGCTGTAGCAGCAATGTCACGCTTCCCGTCGCGTGGATCAAAGGATCTGTGGTTTTCCCTCGAGGCTTTCCCTCGAGGCTTTCCCACAGGTCTGTCCCACGTGCCACCGTGGTGTGAGTCGATCCTCGGCGTGAAAGATGAGCCAGTGCAGGGCAAAGAGCTTCCTCTGGAATGGACTGAGACATCTGGGGGACTCTTGGAATGGTGGTACGACCATGGAGTTCCTCTCGCCTTTCCTGTTGAGAGTGCCTCCTCTTGAGATGCGACGGGAACGCCGGGAATTCTTTCCCGTTGAAAGCAGGGAAAGGATCCCTCATCTCGAGCTACGAGGGGGAAACGGGGCTCCTCTGGATGTGGGCGGGACCATCGTGCTTCCTCTCGAGTGGAGACGGGTATGGCGGTGAACTTCTTGAGTTGCAGCAAGGGTGTGAAAGACCCTTTCGAAGTTCCAGAGTTTAGGTGTCATTAGTCTCCAGACGCCTCATCGGAAATAGGCCTCATCTCGCCTGGAAGGGAGAACTTCCTGGATTTTCTCGAGTTGCGGCAGGTGTTCTCGAGTTACGACGGGGACCTCAGGGACCCGCCCTGGTGGCCTTAGGAGAGGGCAGTCCCCATGCGAGTTGCTAGGAGGCCTCTCGGGATTCCTCTCCCGTCGATACCGGGGCCAAAAACATTTGGTGGAGTCAGGGCCGGAACCGAGGATTCCTCTCAGGGGCTGACATGGATCTTTGAGTACTTCTGGAGTCTCCCCAGGGGAGTCAGGCCTCGTCTCGAGTGGGGGCATGCACATGCGCTTTCCTTCCAGGCTGTAGCAGCAATGTCACGCTTCCCGTCGCGTGGATCAAAGGATCTGTGGTTTTCCCTCGAGGCTTTCCCTTGAGGCTTTCCCACAGGGCTGTCCCACGTGCCACCATGGTGTGAGTCGATCCTCGGCGTGAAAGATGAGCCAGTGCAGGGCAAAGAGGTTCCTCTGGAATGGACTGAGACATCTGGGGGACTCTTGGAATGGTGGTACGACCATGGAGTTCCTCTCGACTTTCCTGTTGAGAGTGCCTCCTCTTGAGATGCGACGGGAACGCCGGGAATTCTTTCCCGTTGAAAGCAGGGAAAGGTTCCCTCATCTCGAGCTACGAGGGGGAAACGGTGCTCCTCTGGATGTGGGCGGGACCATCGTGCTTCCTCTCGATTGGACACGGGTATGGCGGTGAACTTCTTGAGTCGCAGCAAGGGTGTGAAAGACCCTTTCGAAGTTCCAGAGGTTAGGTGTCATCAGTCTCCAGACGCCTCATCGGAAATAGGCCTCATCTCGCCTGGAAGGGAGAACTTCCTGGATTTTCTCGAGTTGCGGCAGGTGTTCTCGAGTTACGACGGGGACCTCAGGGACCCGCCCTGGTGGCCTCAGGAGAGGCCAGTCCCCATGCGAGTTGCTAGGGGGCCTCTCGGGATTCCTCTCCCGTCGATACCCAGGCCAAAAACCTTTGGTGGAGTCAGGGCCGGAACCGAGGATTCCTCTCAGGGGCTGACATGGATCTTTGAGTACTTCTGGAGTCTCCCTAGGGGAGTCAGGCCTCGTCTCGACTGGGGGCATGCACGTGCGCTTTCCTTCCAGGCTGTAGCAGCAATGTCACGCTTCCCGTGGCGTGGATCAAAGGATCTGTGGTTTTCCCTCGAGGCTTTCCATCGAGGCTTTCCCACAGGTCTGTCCCACGTGCCACCATGGTGTGAGTCGATCCTCGGCGTGATAGATGAGCCAGTGCAGGGCAAAGAGGTTCCTCTGGAATGGACTGAGACATCTGGGGGACTCTTGGAATGGTGGTACGACCATGGAGTTCCTCTCGCCTTTCCTGCTGAGAGTGCCTCCTCTTGAGATGCGACGGGAACGCCGGGAATTCTTTCCCGTTGAAAGCAGGGAAAGGATCCCTCATCTCGAGCTACGAGGGGGAAACGGGGCTCCTCTGGATGTGGGCGGGACCATCGTGCTTCCTCTCGAGTGGACACGGGTATGGCGGTGAACTTCTTGAGTCGCAGCAAGGGTGTGAAAGACCCTTTCGAAGTTCCAGAGGTTAGGTGTCATTAGTCTCCAGACGCCTCATCGGAAATAGGCCTCATCTCGCCTGGAAGGGAGAACTTCCTGGAATTTCTCGAGTTGCGGCAGGTGTTCTCGAGTTACGACGGGGACCTCAGGGACCCGCCCTGGTGGCCTCAGGAGAGGCCAGTCCCCTTGCGAGTTGCTAGGGGGCCTCTCGGGATTCCTCTCCCGTCGATACCGGGGCCAAAAACTTTGTGTGGAGTCAGGGCCGGAACCGAGGATTCCTCTCAGGGGCTGACATGGATCTTTGAGTACTTCTGGAGTCTCCCCAGGGGAGTCAGGCCTCGTCTCGACTGGGGGCATGCACGTGCGCTTTCCTTCCAGGCTGTAGCAGCAATGTCACGCTTCCCGTGGCGTGGATCAAAGGATCTGTGGTTTTCCCTCGAGGCTTTCGATCGAGGCTTTCCCACAGGGCTGTCCCACGTGCCACCATGGTGTGAGTCGATCCTCGGCGTGATAGATGAGCCAGTGCAGGGCAAAGAGGTTCCTCTGGAATGGACTGAGACATCTGGGGGACTCTTGGAATGGTGGTACGACCATGGAGTTCCTCTCGCCTTTCCTGCTGAGAGTGCCTCCTCTTGAGATGCGACGGGAACGCCGGGAAATCTTTCCCGTTGAAAGCAGGGAAAGGATCCCTCATCTCGAGCTACGAGGGGGAAACGGTGCTCCTCTGGATGTGGGCGGGACCATCGTGCTTCCTCTTGAGTGGACACGGGTATGGCGGTGAACTTCTTGAGTTGCAGCAAGGGTGTGAAAGACCCTTTCGAAGTTCCAGAGTTTAGGTGTCATTAGTCTCCAGACGCCTCATCGGAAATAGGCCTCATCTCGCCTGGAAGGGAGAACTTCCTGGATTTCTCGAGTTGCGGCAGGTGTTCTCGAGTTACGACGGGGACCTCAGGGACCCGCCCTGGTGGCCTCAGGAGAGGCCAGTCCCCATGCGAGTTGCTAGGTGGCCTCTCGGGATTACTCTTCCGTCGATACCGGGGCCAAAACCCTTTGGTGGAGTCAGGGCCGGAACCGAGGATTCCTCTCAGGGGCTGACATGGATCTTTGGGTACTTCTGGAGTTTCCCCAGGGGAGTCAGGCCTCGTCTCGAGTGGGGGCATGCACGTGCGCTTTCCTTCCAGGCTGTAGCAGCAATGTCACGCTTCCCGTCGCGTGGATCAAACGATCTGTGGTTTTCCCTCGAGGCTTTCCCACAGGGCTGTCCCACGTGCCACCGTGGTGTGAGTCGATCCTCGGCGTGAAAGATGAGCCAGTGCAGGGCAAAGAGGTTCCTCTGGAATGGACTGAGACATCTGGGGGACTCTTGGAATGGTGGTACGACCATGGAGTTCCTCTCGCCTTTCCTGTTGAGAGTGCCTCCTCTTGAGATGCGACGGGAACGCCGGGAATTCTTTCCCGTTGAAAGCAGGGAAAGGATCCCTCATCTCGAGCTACGAGGGGGAAACGGGGCTCCTCTGGATGTGGGCGGGACCATCGTGCTTCCTCTCGAGTGGAGACGGGTATGGCGGTGAACTTCTTGAGTCGCAGCAAGGGTGTGAAAGACCCTTTCGAAGTTCCAGAGGTTAGGTGTCATTAGTCTCCAGACGCCTCATCGGAAATAGGCCTCATCTCGCCTGGAAGGGAGAACTTCCTGGATTTTCTCGAGTTGCGGCAGGTGTTCTCGAGTTATGACGGGGACCTCAGGGACCCGCCCTGGTGGCCTCAGGAGAGGCCAGTCCCCATGCGAGTTGCTAGGGGGCCTCTCGGGATTCCTCTCCCGTCCATACCGGGGCCAAAAACCTTGTGTGGAGTCAGGGCCGGAACCGAAGATTCCTCTCAGGGGCTGATATGGATCTTTGGGTACATCTGGAGTCTCGCCAGGGGAGACAGGCCTCGTCTCGAGTCGGGGCATGCACGTGCACTTTCCTTCCAGGCTGTAGCAGCAATGTCACGCTTCCCGTCGCGTGGATCAAAGGATCTGTGGATTTCCCTCGAGGCTTTCCCTCGAGGCTTTCCCACAGGGCTGTCCCACGTGCCACCATGGTGTGAGTCGATCCTCGGCGTGAAAGATGAGCCAGTGCAGGGCAAAGAGCTTCCTCTGGAATGGACTGAGACATCTGGGGGACTCTTGGAATGGTGGTACGACCATGGAGTTCCTCTCGCCTTTCCTGTTGAGAGTGCCTCCTCTTGAGATGCGACGGGAACGCCGGGAATTCTTTCCCGTTGAAAGCATGGAAAGGTTCCCTCATCTCGAGCTACGAGGGGGAAACGGTGCTCCTCTGGATGTGGGCGGGACCATCGTGCTTCCTCTCGAGTGGACACGGGTATGGCGGTGAACTTCTTGAGTCGCAGCAAGGGTGTGAAAGACCCTTTCGAAGTTCCAGAGTTTAGGTGTCATTAGTCTCCAGACGCCTCATCGGAAATAGGCCTCATCTCGCCTGGAAGGGAGAACTTCCTGGATTTTCTCGAGTTGCGGCAGGTGTTCTCGAGTTACGACGGGGACCTCAGGGACCCGCCCTGGTGGCCTCAGGAGAGGCCAGTCCCCATGCGAGTTGCTAGGGGGCCTCTCGGGATTCCTCTCCCATCGATACCGGGGCCAAAAACCTTTGGTGGAGTCAGGGCCGGAACCGAGGATTCCTCTCAGGGGCTGACATGGATCTTTGAGTACTTCTGGAGTCTCCCCAGGGGAGTCAGGCCTTGTCTCGACTGGGGGCATGCACGTGCGCTTTCCTTCCAGGCTGTAGCAGCAATGTCACGCTTCCCGTGGCGTGGATCAAAGGATCTGTGGTTTTCCCTCGAGGCTTTCCATCGAGGCTTTCCAACAGGGCTGTCCCACGTGCCACCATGGTGTGAGTCGAACCTCGGCGTGATAGATGAGCCAGTGCAGGGCAAAGAGGTTCCTCTGGAATGGACTGAGACATCTGGGGGACTCTTGGAATGGTGGTACGACCATGGAGTTCCTCTCGTCTTTCCTGCTGAGATTGCCTCCTCTTAAGATGCGGCGGGAACGCCGGGAATTCTTTCCCGTTGAAAGCATGGAAAGGTTCCCTCATTTCGAGCTACGAGGGGGAAACGGTGCTCCTCTGGATGTGGGCGGGACCATCGTGCTTCCTCTCGAGTGGACACGGGTATGGCGGTGAACTTCTTGAGTCGCAGCAAAGGTGTGAAAGACCCTTTCGAAGTTCCAGAGGTTAGGTGTCATTAGTCTCCAGACGCCTCATCGGAAATAGGCCTCATCTCGCCTGGAAGGGAGAACTTCCTGGATTTTCTCGAGTTGCGGCAGGTGTTCTCGAGTTACGACGGGGACCTCAGGGACCCTCCCTGGTGGCCTCAGGAGAGGCCAGTCCCCATGCGAGTTGCTAGGGGGCCTCTCGGGATTCCTCTCCCGTCGATACCGGGGCCAAAAACCTTTGGTGGAGTCAGGGCCGGAACCGATGATTCCTCTCAGGGGCTGACATGGATCTTTGAGTACTTCTGGAGTCTCCCCAGGGGAGTCAGGCCTCGTCTCGACTGGGGGCATGCACGTGCGCTTTCCTTCCAGGCTGTAGCAGCAATGTCACGCTTCCCGTGGCGTGGATCAAAGGATCTGTGGTTTTCCCTCGAGGCTTTCCCTCGAGGCTTTCCCACAGGGCTGTCCCACGTGCCACCATGGTGTGAGTCGATCCTCGGCGTGATAGATGAGCCAGTGCAGGGCAAAGAGGTTCCTCTGGAATGGACTGAGACATCTGGGGGACTCTTGGAATGGTGGTACGACCATGGAGTTCCTCTCGCCTTTCCTGCTGAAAGTGCCTCCTCTTGAGATGCGACGGGAACGCCGGGAATTCTTTCCCGTTGAAAGCAGGGAAAGGATCCCTCATCTCGAGCTACGAGGGGGAAACGGTGCTCCTCTGGATGTGGGCGGGACCATCGTGCTTCCTCTTGAGTGGACACGGGTATGGCGGTGAACTTCTTGAGTTGCAGCAAGGGTGTGAAAGACCCTTTCGAAGTTACAGAGTTTAGGTGTCATTAGTCTCCAGACGCCTCATCGGAAATAGGCCTCATCTCGCCTGGAAGGGAGAACTTCCTGGATTTCTCGAGTTGCGGCAGGTGTTCTCGAGTTACGATGGGGACCTCAGGGACCCGCCCTGGTGGCCTCAGGAGAGGCCAGTCCCCATGCGAGTTGCTAGGGGGCCTCTCGGGATTACTCTTCCGTCGATACCGGGGCCAAAACCCTTGTGTGGAGTCAGGGCCGGAACCGAGGATTCCTCTCAGGGGCTGACATGGATCTTTGGGTACTTCTGGAGTCTCCCCAGGGGAGTCAGGCCTCGTCTCGAGTGGGGGCATGCACGTGCGCTTTCCTTCCAGGCTGTAGCAGCAATGTCACGCTTCCCATCGCGTGGATCAAAGGATCTGTGGTTTTCCCTCGAGGCTTTCCCTCGAGGCTTTCCCACAGGGCTGTCCCACGTGCCACCGTGGTGTGAGTCAATCCTCGGCGTGAAAGATGAGCCAGTGCAGGGCAAAGAGGTTCCTCTGGAATGCACTGAGACATCTGGGGGACTCTTGGAATGGTGGTACGACCATGGAGTTCCTCTCGCCTTTCCTGTTGAGAGTGCCTCCTCTTGAGATGCGACGGGAACGCCGGGAATTCTTTCCCGTTGAAAGCAGGGAAAGGATCCCTCATCTCGAGCTACGAGGGGGAAACGGTGCTCCTCTGGATGTGGGCTGGACCATCGTGGTTCCTCTTGAGTGGACACGGGTATGGCGGTGAACTTCTTGAGTTGCAGCAAGGGTGTGAAAGACCCTTTCGAAGTTCCAGAGGTTAGGTGTCATTAGTCTCCAGACGCCTCATTGGAAATAGGCCTCATCTCGCCTGGAAGGGAGAATTTCCTGGATTTTCTCGAGTTGCGGCAGGTGTTCTCGAGTTACGACGGGGACCTCAGGAACCCGCCCTGGTGGCCTCAGTAGACGCCAGTCCCCATGTGAGTTGCTAGGGGGCCTCTCGGGATTCCTCTCCCGTCGATACCGGGGCCAAAAACCTTGTGTGGAGTCAGGGCCGGAACCGAGGATTCCTCTCAGGGGCTGCTATGGATCTTTGGGTACATCTGGAGTCTCGTCAGGGGAGACAGGCCTCGTCTCGAGTCGGGCATGCACGTGCACTTTCCTTCCAGGCTGTAGCAGCAATGTCACGCTTCCCGTCGCGTGGATCAAAGGATCTGTGGTTTTCCCTCGAGGCTTTCCCTCGAGGCTTTCCCACAGGGCTGTCCCACGTGCCACCGTGGTGTGAGTCGATCCTCGGCGTGAAAGATGAGCCAGTGCAGGGCAAAGAGGTTCCTCTTGAATGGACTGAGACATCTGGGGGACTCTTGGAATGGTGGTACGACCATGGAGTTCCTCTCGCCTTTCCTGTTGAGAGTGCCTCCTCCTGAGATGCGACGGGAACGCCGGGAATTCTTTCCCGTTGAAAGCAGGGAAAGGATCCCTCATCTCGAGCTACGAGGGGGAAACGGTGCTCCTCTGGATGTGGGCGGGACCATCGTGCTTCCTCTCGAGTGGACACGGGTATGGCGGTGAACTTCTTGAGTCGCAGCAAGGGTGTGAAAGACCCTTTCGAAGTTCCAGAGGTTAGGTGTCATTAGTCTCCAGACGCCTCATCGGAAATAGGCCTCATCTCGCCTGGAAGGGAGAACTTCCTGGATTTTCTCGAGTTGCGGCAGGTGTTCTCGAGTTACGACGGGGACCTCAGGGACCCGCCCTGGTGGCCTCAGGAGAGGCCAGTCCCCATGCGAGTTGCTAGGGGGCCTCTCAGTATTCCTCTCCCGTTGATACCAGGGCCAAAACCTTGTGTGGAGTCAGGGACGGAAGCGAGGATTCCTCTCAGGGGCTGACATGGATCTTTGGGAACTTCTGCAGTCTCCCCAAGGGAGTCAGGCCTCGTCTCAAGTGGGGGCATGCACGTGCACTTTCCTTCCAGGCTGTAGCAGCAATGTCACGCTTCCCGTCGCGTGGATCAAAGGATCTGTGGTTTTCCCTCGAGGCTTTCCTTCGAGGCTTTCCCACAGGGCTGTCCCACGTGCCACCGTGGTGTGAGTCGATCCTCGGCGTGAAAGATGAGCCAGTGCAGGGCAAAGAGGTTCCTCTGG
The DNA here is from genome assembly GCF_032405125.1 of Capricornis sumatraensis. Lineage (NCBI taxonomy): Eukaryota > Metazoa > Chordata > Mammalia > Artiodactyla > Bovidae > Capricornis > Capricornis sumatraensis. Next base: position 9,107,244 of record NW_027184612.1, read on the forward strand.
AATGGCCTGAGACATCTGGGGGACTCTTGGAATGGTGGTACGACCATGGAGTTCCTCTCGCCTTTCCTGTTGAGAGTGCCTCCTCTTGAGATGCGACGGGAACGCCGGGAATTCTTTCCCGTTGAAAGCAGGGAAAGAATCCCTCATCTCGAGCTACGAGGGGGAACCGGGGCTCCTCTGGATGTGGGCGGGACCATCGTGCTTCCTCTCGAGTGGAGACGGGTATGGCGGTGAACTTCTTGAGTCGCAGCAAGGGTGTGAAAGACCCTTTCGAAGTTCCAGAGGTTAGGTGTCATTAGTCTCCAGACGCCTCATCGGAAATAGGCCTCATCTCGCCTGGAAGGGAGAACTTCCTGGATTTTCTCGAGTTGCGGCAGGTATTCTCGAGTTACGACGGGGACCTCAGGGACCCGCCCTGGTGGCCTCAGGAGAGGCCAGTCCCCATGCGAGTTGCTAGGGGGCCTCTCGGGATTCCTCTCCCGTCGATACCGGGGCCAAAAACCTTGTGTGGAGTCAGGGCCGGAACCGAGGATTCCTCTCAGTGGCTGACATGGATCTTTGGGTACTTCTGGAGTCTCCCCAGGGGAGTCAGGCCTCGTCTCGAGTGGGGGCATGCACGTGCGCTTTCCTTCCAGGCTGTAGCAGCAATGTCACGCTTCTCGTCGCGTGGATCAAAGGATCTGTGGTTTTCCCTCGAGGCTTTCCCACAGGGCTGTCGCACGTGCCACCGTGGTGTGAGTCGATCCTCGGCGTGAAAGATGAGCCAGTGCAGGGCAAAGAGGTTCCTCTGGAATGGACTGAGACATCTGGGGGACTCTTGGAATGGTGGTACGACCATGGAGTTCCCCTCGCCTTTCCTGTTGAGAGTGCCTCCTCTTGAGATGCGACGGGAACGCCGGGAATTCTTTCCCGTTGAAAGCAGGGAAAGGATCCCTCATCTCGAGCTACGAGGGGGAAACGGTGCTCCTCTGGATGTGGGCGGGACCATCGTGCTTCCTCTCGAGTGGACACGGGTATGGTGGTGAACTTCTTGAGTCGCAGCAAGGGTGTGAAAGACCCTTTCGAAGTTCCAGAGGTTAGGTGTCATTAGTCTCCAGACGCCTCATCGGAAATAGGCCTCATCTCGCCTGGAAGGGAGAACTTCCTGGATTTTCTCGAGTTGCGGCAGGTGTTCTCGAGTTACGACGGGGACCTCAGGAACCCGCCCTGGTGGCCTCAGGAGAGGCCAGTCCCCATGCGAGTTGCTAGGGGGTCTCTCGGGATTCCTCTCCCGTCGATACCGGGGCCAAAAACCTTTGGTGGAGTCAGGGCCGGAACCGAGGATTCCTCTCATGGGCTGACATGGATCTTTGAGTACTTCTGGAGTCTCCCCAGGGGAGTCAGGCCTCGTCTCGACTGGGGGCATGCACGTGCGCTTTCCTTCCAGGCTGTAGCAGCAATGTCACGCTTCCCGTGGCGTGGATCAAAGGATCTGTGGTTTTCCCTCGAGGCTTTCCATCGAGGCTTTCCCACAGGGCTGTCCCACGTGCCACCATGGTGTGAGTCGATCCTCGGCGTGATAGATGAGCCAGTGCAGGGCAAAGAGGTTCCTCTGGAATGGACTGAGACATCTGGGGGACTCTTGGAATGGTGGTACGACCATGGAGTTCCTCTCGCCTTTCCTGTTGAGAGTGCCTCCTCTTGAGATGAGATGGGAACGCCGGGAATTCTTTCCCGTTGAAAGCAGGGAAAGGATCCCTCATCTCGAGCTACGAGGGGGAAACGGTGCTCCTCTGGATGTGGGCGGGACCATCGTGCTTCCTCTTGAGTGGACACGGGTATGGCGGTGAACTTCTTGAGTTGCAGCAAGGGTGTGAAAGACCCTTTCGAAGTTCCAGAATTTAGGTGTCATTAGTCTCCAGACGCCTCATCGGAAATAGGCCTCATCTCGCCTGGAAGGGAGAACTTCCTGGATTTCTCGAGTTGCGGCAGGTGTTCTCGAGTTACGACGGGGACCACAGGGACCCGCCCTGGTGGCCTCAGGAGACGCCAGTCCCCATGCGAGTTGCTAGGGGGCCTCTCGGGATTCCTCTCCCGTCGATACTGGGGCCAAAAACCTTGTGTGGAGTCAGGGCCGGAACCGAGGATTCCTCTCAGGGGCTGACATGGATCTTTGGGTACATCTGGAGTCTCGCCAGGGGAGACAGGCCTCGTCTCGAGTCGGGGCATGCACGTGCACTTTCCTTCCAGGCTGTAGCAGCAATGTCACGCTTCCCGTGGCGTGGATCAAAGGATCTGTGGTTTTCCCTCGAGGCTTTCCCTCGAGGCTTTCCCACAGGGCTGTCCCACGTGCCACCGTGGTGTGAGTCGATCCTCGGCGTGAAAGAGGAGCCAGTGCAGGGCAAAGAGGTTCCTCTGGAATGGACTGAGACATCTGGGGGACTCTTGGAATGGTGGTACGACCATGGAGTTCCTCTCGCCTTTCCTGTTGAGAGTGCCTCCTCTTGAGATGCGACGGGAACGCCGGGAATACTTTCCCGTTGAAAGCAGGGAAAGGATCCCTCATCTCGAGCTACGAGGGGGAAACGGTGCTCCTCTGGATGTGGGCGGGACCATCGTGCTTCCTCTCGAGTGGAGACGGGTATGGCGGTGAACTTCTTGAGTCGCAGCAAGGGTGTGAAAGACCCTTTCGAAGTTCCAGAGGTTAGGTGTCATTAGTCTCCAGACGCCTCATCGGAAATAGGCCTCATCCCGCCTGGAAGGGAGAACTTCCTGGATTTTCTTGAGTTGCGGCAGGTGTTCTCGAGTTACGACGGGGACCTCAGGGACCCGCCCTGGTGGCCTCAGGAGAGGCCAGTCCCCATGCGAGTTGCTAGGGGGCCTCTCGGGATTCCTCTCCCGTCGATACCGGGGCCAAAAACCTTGTGTGGAGTCAGGCCCGGAACCGAGGATTCCTCTCAGGGGCTGATATGGATCTTTGGGTACATCTGGAGTCTCGCCAGGGGAGACAGGCCTCGTCTCGAGTCGGGGCATGCACGTGCACTTTCCTTCCAGGCTGTAGCAGCAATGTCACGCTTCCCGTCGCGTGGATCAAAGGATCTGTGGTTTTCCCTCGAGGCTTTCCTTCGAGGCTTTCCCACAGGGCTGTCCCACGTGCCACCGTGGTGTGAGTCGATCCTCGGCGTGAAAGATGAGCCAGTGCAGGGCAAAGAGGTTCCTCTGGAATGGATGAGACATCTGGGGGACTCTTGGAATGGTGGTACGACCATGGAGTTCCTCTCGCCTTTCCTGTTGAGAGTGCCTCCTGTTGAGATGCGACGGGAACGCCGGGAATTCTTTCCCGTTGAAAGCAGGGAAAGGATCCCTCATCTCGAGCTACGAGGGGGAAACGGGGCTCCTCTGGATGTGGGCGGGACCATCGTGCTTCCTCTCGAGTGGAGACGGGTATGGCGGTGAACTTCTTGAGTTGCAGCAAGGGTGTGAAAGACCCTTTCGAAGTTCCAGAGGTTAGGTGTCATTAGTCTCCAGACGCCTTATCGGAAATAGGCCTCATCTCGCCTGGAAGGGAGAACTTCCTGGATTTTCTCGAGTTGCGGCAGGTGTTCTCGAGTTACGACGGGGACCTCAGGGACCCGCCCTGGTGGCCTCAGGAGAGGCCAGTCCCCATGTGAGGTGCTAGGGGTCCTCTCGGGATTCCTCTCCCGTCGATACCGGCGCCAAAAACCTTGTGTGAAGTCAGGGCCGGAACCGAGGATTCCTCTCAGGGGCTGACATGGATCTTTGGGTACTTGTGGAGTCTCCCCAGGGGAGTCAGGCCTCGTCTCGAGTGGGGGCATGCACGTGCGCTTTCCTTCCTGGCTGTAGCAGCAATGTCACGCTTCCCGTCGCGTGGATCAAAGGATCTGTGGTTTTCCCTCGAGGCTTTCCCTCGAGGCTTTCCCACAGGGCTGTCCCACGTGCCACCGTGGTGTGAGTCGATCCTCGGCGTGAAAGATGAGCCAGTGCAGGGCAAAGAGGTTCCTCTGGAATGGACTGAGACATCTGGGGGACTCTTGGAATGGTGGTACGACCATGGAGTTCCTCTCGCCTTTCCTGTTGAGAGTGCCTCCACTTGAGATGCGACTGGAACGCCGGGAATTCTTTCCCGTTGAAAGCAGGGAAAGGATCCCTCATCTCGAGCTCCGAGGGGGAAACGGGGCTCCTCTGGATGTGGGCGGGACCATCGTGCTTCCTCTCGAGTGGAGACGGGTATGGCGGTGAACTTCTTGAGTTGCAGCAAGGGTGTGAAAGACCCTTTCGAAGTTCCAGAGGTTAGGTGTCATTAGTCTCCAGACGCCTCATCGGAAATAGGCCTCATCTCGCCTGGAAGGGAGAACTTCCTGGATTTTCTCGAGTTGCGGCAGGTGTTCTCGAGTTACGACGGGGACCTCAGGAACCCGCCCTGGTGGCCTCAGGAGAGGCCAGTCCCCATGCGAGTTGCTAGGGGGTCTCTCGGGATTCCTCTCCCGTCGATACCGGGGCCAAAAACCTTTGGTGGAGTCAGGGCCGGAACCGAGGATTCCTCTCATGGGCTGACATGGATCTTTGAGTACTTCTGGAGTCTCCCCAGGGGAGTCAGGCCTCGTCTCGACTGGGGGCATGCACGTGCGCTTTCCTTCCAGGCTGTAGCAGCAATGTCACGCTTCCCGTGGCGTGGATCAAAGGATCTGTGGTTTTCCCTCGAGGCTTTCCATCGAGGCTTTCCCACAGGGCTGTCCCACGTGCCACCATGGTGTGAGTCGATCCTCGGCGTGATAGATGAGCCAGTGCAGGGCAAAGAGGTTCCTCTGGAATGGACTGAGACATCTGGGGGACTCTTGGAATGGTGGTACGACCATGGAGTTCCTCTCGCCTTTCCTGTTGAGAGTGCCTCCTCTTGAGATGAGATGGGAACGCCGGGAATTCTTTCCCGTTGAAAGCAGGGAAAGGATCCCTCATCTCGAGCTACGAGGGGGAAACGGTGCTCCTCTGGATGTGGGCGGGACCATCGTGCTTCCTCTTGAGTGGACACGGGTATGGCGGTGAACTTCTTGAGTTGCAGCAAGGGTGTGAAAGACCCTTTCGAAGTTCCAGAATTTAGGTGTCATTAGTCTCCAGACGCCTCATCGGAAATAGGCCTCATCTCGCCTGGAAGGGAGAACTTCCTGGATTTCTCGAGTTGCGGCAGGTGTTCTCGAGTTACGACGGGGACCACAGGGACCCGCCCTGGTGGCCTCAGGAGACGCCAGTCCCCATGCGAGTTGCTAGGGGGCCTCTCGGGATTCCTCTCCCGTCGATACTGGGGCCAAAAACCTTGTGTGGAGTCAGGGCCGGAACCGAGGATTCCTCTCAGGGGCTGACATGGATCTTTGGGTACATCTGGAGTCTCGCCAGGGGAGACAGGCCTCGTCTCGAGTCGGGGCATGCACGTGCACTTTCCTTCCAGGCTGTAGCAGCAATGTCACGCTTCCCGTGGCGTGGATCAAAGGATCTGTGGTTTTCCCTCGAGGCTTTCCCTCGAGGCTTTCCCACAGGGCTGTCCCACGTGCCACCGTGGTGTGAGTCGATCCTCGGCGTGAAAGATGAGCCAGTGCAGGGCAAAGAGGTTCCTCTGGAATGGATGAGACATCTGGGGGACTCTTGGAATGGTGGTACGACCATGGAGTTCCTCTCGCCTTTCCTGTTGAGAGTGCCTCCTGTTGAGATGCGACGGGAACGCCGGGAATTCTTTCCCGTTGAAAGCAGGGAAAGGATCCCTCATCTCGAGCTACGAGGGGGAAACGGGGCTCCTCTGGATGTGGGCGGGACCATCGTGCTTCCTCTCGAGTGGAGACGGGTATGGCGGTGAACTTCTTGAGTTGCAGCAAGGGTGTGAAAGACCCTTTCGAAGTTCCAGAGGTTAGGTGTCATTAGTCTCCAGACGCCTTATCGGAAATAGGCCTCATCTCGCCTGGAAGGGAGAACTTCCTGGATTTTCTCGAGTTGCGGCAGGTGTTCTCGAGTTACAACGGGGACCTCAGGGACCCGCCCTGGTGGCCTCAGGAGAGGCCAGTCCCCATGTGAGGTGCTAGGGGTCCTCTCGGGATTCCTCTCCCGTCGATACCGGCGCCAAAAACCTTGTGTGAAGTCAGGGCCGGAACCGAGGATTCCTCTCAGGGGCTGACATGGATCTTTGGGTACTTGTGGAGTCTCCCCAGGGGAGTCAGGCCTCGTCTCGAGTGGGGGCATGCACGTGCGCTTTCCTTCCAGGCTGTAGCAGCAATGTCACGCTTCCCGTCGCGTGGATCAAAGGATCTGTGGTTTTCCCTCGAGGCTTTCCCTCGAGGCTTTCCCACAGGGCTGTCCCACGTGCCACCGTGGTGTGAGTCGATCCTCGGCGTGAAAGATGAGCCAGTGCAGGGCAAAGAGGTTCCTCTGGAATGGACTGAGACATCTGGGGGACTCTTGGAATGGTGGTACGACCATGGAGTTCCTCTCGCCTTTCCTGTTGAGAGTGCCTCCACTTGAGATGCGACTGGAACGCCGGGAATTCTTTCCCGTTGTAAGCAGGGAAAGGATCCCTCATCTCGAGCTCCGAGGGGGAAACGGGGCTCCTCTGGATGTGGGCGGGACCATCGTGCTTCCTCTCGAGTGGAGACGGGTATGGCGGTGAACTTCTTGAGTTGCAGCAAGGGTGTGAAAGACCCTTTCGAAGTTCCAGAGGTTAGGTGTCATTAGTCTCCAGACGCCTTATCGGAAATAGGCCTCATCTCGCCTGGAAGGGAGAACTTCCTGGATTTTCTCGAGTTGCGGCAGGTGTTCTCGAGTTACGACGGGGACCTCAGGGACCCGCCCTGGTGGCCTCAGGAGAGGCCAGTCCCCATGTGAGGTGCTAGGGGGCCTCTCGGGATTCCTCTCCCGTCGATACCGGCGCTAAAAACCTTGTGTGAAGTCAGGGCCGTAACCGAGGATTCCTCTCAGGGGCTGACATGGATCTTTGGGTACTTGTGGAGTCTCCCCAGGGGAGTCAGGCCTCGTCTCGAGTGGGGGCATGCACGTGCACTTTCCTTCCAGGCTGTAGCAGCAATGTCACGCTTCCCGTCGCGTGGATCAAACGATCTGTGGTTTTCCCTCGAGGCTTTCCCTCGAGGCTTTCCCACAGGGCTGTCCCACGTGCCACCGTGGTGTGAGTCGATCCTCGGCGTGAAAGATGAGCCAGTGCAGGGCCAAGAGGTTCCTCTGGAATGGACTGAGACATCTGGGGGACTCTTGGAATGGTGGTACGACCATGGAGTTCCTCTCGCCTTTCCTGTTGAGAGTGCCTCCTATTGAGATGCGACGGGAACGCCGGGAATTCTTTCCCCTTGAAAGCAGGGAAAGGATCCCTCATCTCGAGCTCCGAGGGGTAAACGGGGCTCCTCTGGATGTGGGCGGGACCATGGTGCTTCCTCTCGAGTGGAGACGGGTATGGCGGTGAACTTCTTGAGTTGCAGCAAGGGTGTGAAAGACCCTTTCGAAGTTCCAGAGGTTAGGTGTCATTAGTCTCTAGATGCTTCATCGGAAATAGGCCTCATCTCGCCTGCAAGGGAGAACTTTCTGGATTTTCTCTAGTTGCGGCAGGTGTTCTCGAGTTACGACGGGGACCTCAGGGACCCGCCCTGGTGGCCTCAGGAGAGGCCAGTCCCCATGCGAGTTGCTAGGGGGCCTCTCGGGATTCCTCTCCCGTCGATACCGGGTCCAAAAACCTTGTGTGGCGTCAGGGCCGGAACCGAGGATTCCTCTCAGGGGCTGACATGGATCTTTGGGTACTTCTGGAGTCTCCCCAGGGGAGTCAGGCCTCGTCTCGAGTGGGGGCATGCACGTGCGCTTTCCTTCCAGGCTGTAGCAGCAATGTCACGCTTCCCGTCGCGTGGATCAAAGGATCTGTGGTTTTCCCTCGAAGCTTTCCCTAGAGGCTTTCCCACAGGGTTGTCCCACGTGCCACCGTGGTGTGAGTCGATCCTCGGCGTGAAAGATGAGCCAGTGCAGGGCAAAGAGGTTCCTCTGGAATGGACTGAGACATCTGGGGGACTCTTGGAATGGTGGTACGACCATGGAGTTCCTCTCGCCTTTCCTGTTGAGAGTGCCTCATCTTGAGATGCGACGGGAACGCAGGGAATTCTTTCCCGTTGAAAGCAGGGAAAGGATCCCTCATCTCGAGCTACGAGGGGGAAACGGGGCTCCTCTGGATGTGGGCGGGACCATCGTGCTTCCTCTCGAGTGGAGACGGGTATGGCGGTGAACTTCTTGAGTTGCAGCAAGGGTGTGAAAGACCCTTTCGAAGTTCCAGAGGTTAGGTGTCATTAGTCTCCAGAGGCCTTATCGGAAATAGGCCTCATCTCGCCTGGAAGGGAGAACTTCCTGGATTTTCTCGAGTTGCGGCAGGTGTTCTCGAGTTACGACGGGGACCTCAGGGACCCGCCCTGGTGGCCTCAGGAGAGGCCAGTCCCCATGCGAGGTGCTAGGGGGCCTCTCGGGATTCCTCTCCCGTCGATACCGGAGCCAAAAACCTTGTGTGAAGTCAGGGCCGGAACCGAGGATTCCTCTCAGGGGCTGACATGGATCTTTGGGTACTTGTGGAGTCTCCCCAGGGGAGTCAGGCCTCGTCTCGAGTGGGGGCATGCACGTGCGCTTTCCTTCCAGGCTGTATCAGCAATGTCACGCTTCCCGTCACGTGGATCAAAGGATCTGTGGTTTTCCCTCGAGGCTTTCCCTCGAGGCTTTCCCACAGGGCTGTCCCACGTGCCACCGTGGTGTGAGTCGATCCTCGGCGTGAAAGATGAGCCAGTGCAGGGCAAAGAGGTTCCTCTGGAATGGACTGAGACATCTGGTGGACTCTTGGAATGGTGGTACGACCATGGAGTTCCTCTCGCCTTTCCTGTTGAGAGTGCCTCCTATTGAGATGCGACGGGAACGCCGGGAATTCTTTCCCGTTGAAAGCAGGGAAAGGATCCCTCATCTCGAGCTCCGAGGGGGAAACGAGGCTCCTCTGGATGTGGGCGGGACCATCGTGCTTCCTCTCGAGTGGAGACGGGTATGGCGGTGAACTTCTTGAGTTGCAGCAAGGATGTGAAAGACCCTTCCGAAGTTCCAGAGGTTAGGTGTCATTAGTCTCCAGACGCTTCATCGGAAATAGGCCTCATCTCGCGTGGAAGGGAGAACTTCCTGGATTTTCTCGAGTTGCGGCAGGTGTTCTCGAGTTAGGACGGGGACCTCAGGGACCCGCCCTGGTGGCCTCAAGAGAGGCCAGTCCCCATGCGAGTTGCTAGGGGGCCTATCGGGATTCCTCTCCCGTCGATACTGGGGCCAAAAACCTTGTGTGGCGTCAGGGCCGGAACCGAGAATTCCTCTCAGGGGCTGACATGGATCTTTGGGTACTTCTGGAGTCTCCCCATGGGAGTCAGGCCTCGTCTTGAGTGGGGGCATGCACGTGCGCTTTCCTTCCAGGCTGTAGCAGCAATGTCAATCTTCCCGTCGCGTGGATCAAAGGATCTGTGGTTTTCACTCGAAGCTTTCCCTAGAGGCTTTCCCACAGGGCTGTCCCACGTGCCACCGTGGTGTGAGTCGATCCTCGGCGTGAAAGATGAGCCAGTGCAGGGCAAAGAGGTTCCTCTGGAATGTACTGAGACATCTGGGGGACTCTTGGAATGGTGGTACGACCATGGAGTTCCTCTCGCCTTTCCTGTTGAGAGTGCCTCCTCTTGAGTTGCGACGGAAACGCCGGGAATTCTTTCCCGTTGAAAGCAGGGAAAGGATCCCTCATCTCGAGCTCCGAGGGGGAAACGGGGCTCCTCTGGATGTGGGCGGGACCATCGTGCTTCCTCTCGAGTGGAGACGGGTATGGCGGTAAACTTCTTGAGTTGCAGCAAGGGTGTGAAAGACCCTTTCGAAGTTCCAGAGGTTAGGTGTCATTAGTCTCCAGACGCCTCATCGGAAATAGGCCTCATCTCGCCTGGAAGGGAGAACTTCCTGGATTTTCTCGAGTTGCGGCAGGTGTTCTCGAGTTACGACGGGGACCTCAGGGACCCGCCCTGGTGGCCTCAGGAGAGGCCAGTCCCCATGCGAGTTGCTAGGGGGCCTCTCGGGATTCCTCTCCCGTCGATACCGGGGCCAAAAACCTTGTGTGGAGTCAGGGCCGGAACCGAGGATTCCTCTCAGGTGCTGACATGGATCTTTGGGTATTTCTGGAGTCTCTCCAGGGGAGTCAGGCCTCGTCTCGAGTGGGGGCATGCACTTGCGCTTTCCTTCCAGGCTGTAGCAGCAATGTCACGCTTCCCGTGGCCTGGATCAAAGGATCTGTGGTTTTCCCTTGAGGCTTTCTCTCGAGGCTTTCCCACAGGGCTGTCCCACGTGCCACCGTGGTGTGAGTCGATCCTCGGCGTGAAAGATGAGCCAGTGCAGGGCAAAGAGGTTCCTCTGGAATGGACTGAGACATCTGGTGGACTCTTGGAATGGTGGTACGACCATGGAGTTCCTCTCGCCTTTCCTGTTGAGAGTGCCTCCTCTTGAGATGCGACGGGAACGCCGGGAATTCTTTCCCGTTGAAAGCAGGGAAAGGATCCCTCATCTCGAGCTACGAGGGGGAAACGGGACTCCTCTGGATGTGGGCGGGACCATCGTGCTTCCTCCCGAGTTGAGACGGGTATGGCGGTGAACTTCTTGAGTTGCAGCAAGGGTGTGAAAGACCCTTTCGAAGTTCCAGAAGTTAGGTGTCATTTATCTCCAGACGCCTCATCGGAAATAGGCCTCATCTCGCCTGGAAGGGAGAACTTCCTGGATTTTCTCGAGTTGCGGCAGGTGTTCTCGAGTTACGACGGGGACCTCAGGAACCCGCCCTGGTGGCCTCAGGAGAGGCCAGTCCCCATGCGAGTTGCTAGGGGGCCTCTCGGGATTCCTCTCCCGTCGATACAGGGCCCAAAAACATTTTTTGGAGTCAGGGCCGGAACCGAGGATTCCTCTCAGGGGCTGACATGGACCTTTGGGTACTTCTGGAGTGTCCCCAAGGGAGTCCGGCCTCGTCTCGAGTCGGGGCATGCACGTGCGCTTTCCTTCCAGGCTGTAGCAGCAATGTCACGCTTCCCGTGGCGTGGATCAAAGGATTTGTGGTTTTCCCTCGAGGCTTTCCCTCGAGGCTTTCCCACAGGGCTGTCCCACGTGCCACCGTGGTGTGAGTCGATCCTCGGCGTGAAAGATGAGCCAGTGCAGGGCAAAGAGTTTCCTCTGGAATGGACTGAGACATCTGGGGGACTCTTGTAATGGTGGTACGACCATGGAGTTCCTCTCGCCTTTCCTGTTGAGAGTGCCTCCTCTTGAGATGCGATGGGAACGCCGGGAATTCTTTCCCGTTGAAAGCAGGGAAAGGATCCCACATCTCGAGCTACGAGGGGGAAACGGGGCTCCTCTGGATGTTGGCGGGTCCATCGTGCTTCCTCTCGAGTGGAGACGGGTATGGCGGTGAACTTCTTGAGTTGCAGCAAGGGTGTGAAAGACCCTTTCAAAGTTCCAGAGGTTAGGTGTCATTAGTCTCCAGACGCCTCATCGGAAATAGGCCTCATCTCGCCTGGAAGGGAGAACTTCCTGGATTTTCTCGAGTTGCGGCAGGTGTTCTCGAGTTACGACGGGGACCTCAGGGACCCGCCCTGGTGGCCTCAGGAGAGGCCAGTCCCCATGCGAGTTGCTAGGGGGCCTCTCAGTATTCCTCTCCCGTTGATACCAGGGCCAAAAACCTTGTGTGGAGTCAGGGACGGAAGCGAGGATTCCTCTCAGGGGCTGACATGGATCTTTGGGTACTTCTGCAGTCTCCCCAAGGGAGTCAGGCCTCGTCTCAAGTGGGGGCATGCACGTGCGCTTTCCTTCCAGGCTGTAGCAGCAATGTCACGCTTCCCGTCTCGTGGATCAAAGGATCTGTGGTTTTCCCTCGAGGCTTTCCCTCGAGGCTTTCCCACAGGGCTGTCCCACGTGCCACCGTGGTGTGAGTCGATCCTCGGCGTGAAAGATGAGCCAGTGCAGGGCAAAGAGGTTCCTTTGGAATGGACTGAGACATCTGGGGGACTCTTGGAATGGTGGTACGACCATGGAGTTCCTCTCGCCTTTCCTGTTGAGAGTGCCTCCTCTTGAGATGCGACGGGAACGCCGGGAATTCTTTCCCGTTGAAAGCAGGGAAAGGATCCCTCATTTCGAGCTACGAGGGGGAAACGGGGCTCCTCTGGATGTGGGCGGGACCATCATGCTTCCTCTCGAGTGGAGACGGGTATGGCGGTGAACTTCTTGAGTTGCAGCAAGGGTGTGAAAGACCCTTTCGAAGTTCCAGAGGTTAGGTGTCATTAGTCTCCAGACGCCTCATCGGAAATAGGCCTCATCTCGGCTGGAAGGGAGAACTTCCTGGATTTTCTCGAGTTGCGGCAGGTTATCCCGAGTTACGACGGGGACCTCAGGGACCCGCCCTGGTGGCCTCAGGAGAGGCCAGTCCCCATGCGAGTTGCTAGGGGGCCTCTCGGGATTCCTCTCCCGTCGATACCGGGGCCTAAAACCTTGTGTGGAGTCAGGGCCGGAACCGAGGATTCCTCTCAGGGGCTGATGTGGATCTTTGGGTACTTCTGGAGTCTCGCCAGGGGACACAGGCCTCGTCTCGAGTGGGGGCATGCACGTGCGCTTTCCTTCCAGGCTGTAGAAGCAATGTCACGCTTCCCATCGCGTGGATCAAAGGGTCTGTTGTTTTCCCTCGAGGCTTTCCGTCGAGGCTTTCCCACAGGGCTGTCCCACGTGCCACCGTGGTGTGAGTCGATCCGCGGCGTGAAAGATGAGCCAGTGCAGGGCAAAGAGTTTCCTCTGGAATGGACTGAGACATCTGGGGGACTCTTGGAAAGGTGGTACGACCATGGAGTTCCTCTCGCCTTTCCTGTTGAGAGTGCCTCCTCTTGAGATGCGACGGGAACGCCGGGAATTCTTTCCCATTGAAAGCAGGGAAAGGATCCCCCATTTCGAGCTCCGAGGGGAAAACGGGGCTCCTCTGGATGTGGGCGGGACCATCGTGCTTCCTCTCAAGTGGAGACGGGTATGGCGGTGAACTTCTTGAGTTGCAGCAAGGGTGTGAAAGACCCTTTCGAAGTTCCAGAGGTTAGGTGTCATTAGTCTCCAGACGCCTCATCGGAAATAGGCCTCATCTCGCCTGGAAGGGAGAACTTCCTGGATTTTCTCGAGTTGCGGCAGGTGTTCCCGAGTTACGACGGGGACCTCAGGGACCCGCCCTGGTGGCCTCAGGAGAGGCCAGTCCCCATGCGAGTTGCTAGGGGGCCTCTCGGGATTCCTCTCCCGTCGATACCGGGGCCAAAAACCTTGTGTGGATTCAGGGCCGGAACCGAGGATTCCTCTCAGGGGCTGACATGGATCTTTGGGTACTTGTGGAGTCTCCCAAGGGGATTCAGGCCTCGTCTCGAGTGGGGGCATGCACGTGCGCTTTCCTTCCAGGCTGTAGCAGCAATGTCATGCTTCCCGTGGCCTGGATCAAAGGATCTGTGGTTTTCCCTCGAGGCTTTCCCTCGAGGCTTTCCCACAGGACTGTCCCACGTGCCACCGTGGTGTGAGTCGATCCTCGGCGTGAAAGATGAGCCAGTGCAGGGCAAAGAGGTTCCTCTGGAATGGACTGAGACATCTGGGGGACTCTTGGAATGGTGGTACGACCATGGAGTTCCTCTCGCCTTTCCTGTTGAGAGTGCCTCCTCTTGAGATGCGACGGGAACGCCGGGAATTCTTTCCCCTTGAAAGCAGGGAAAGGATCCCTCATCTCGAGCTACGAGGGGGAAACGGGGCTCCTCTGGATGTGGGCGGGACCATCGTGCTTCCTCTCGAGTGGACACCGGTATGGCGCTGAACTTCTTGAGTTGCAGCAAGGGTGTGAAAGACCCTTTCGAAGTTCCAGAGGTTAGGTGTCAGTCTCCAGATGCCTCATCGGAAATAGACCTCATCTCGCCTGGAAGGGAGAACTTCCTGGATTTTCTCGAGGTGCGGCAGGTGTTCTCGAGTTATGACGGGTACCACAGGGACCCGCCCTGGTGGCCTCAGGAGAGGCCAGTCCACATGCGAGTTGCTAGGGGGCCTCTCGGGATTCCTCTCCCGTCGATACCGGGGCCAAAAACCTAGTGTGGAGTCAGGGCCGGAACCGAGGATTCCTCTCAGGGGTGATATGGATCTTTGGGTACTTCTGGAGTCTCCCCAGGGGAGTCAGGCCTCGTCTCGAGTGGGGGCATGCACGTGCGCTTTCCTTCCAGGCTGTAACAGCAATGTCACGCTTCCCGTCACGTGGATCAAAGGATCTGTGGTTTTCCCTCGAGGCTTTCCCTCGAGGCTTTCCCACAGGGCTGTCCCACGTGCCACCGTGGTGTGAGTCGATCCTCGGCGCGAAAGATGAGCCAGTGCAGGGCAAAGAGGTTCCTCTGGAATGGACTGAGACATCTGGGGGACTCTTGGAATGGTGGTACGACCATGGAGTTCCTCTCGCCTTTCCTGTTGAGAGTGCCTCCTCTTTGGATGCGACGGGAACGCCGGGAATTCTTTCCCGTTGAAAGCAGGGAAAGGATCCCTCATCTCGAGCTACGAGGGGGAAACGGGGCTCCTCTGGATGTGGGCGGGACCATCGTGCTTCCTCTCGAGTGGACACGGGTATGGCGGTGAACTTCTTGAGTTGCAGCAAGGGTGTGAAAGACCCTTTCGAAATTCCAGAGGTTAGGTGTCATTAGTCTCCAGACGCCTCATCGGAAATAGGCCTCATCTCGCCTGGAAGGGAGAACTTCCTGGATATTCTCGATTTGCGGCAGGTGTTCTCGAGTTACGACGGGGACCTCAGGGACCCGCCCTGGTGGCCTCAGGAGAGGCCAGTCCCCATGCGAGTTGCTAGGGGGCCTCTCGGGATTCCTCTCCCGTCGATACCGGGGCCAAAAACCTTGTGTGGAGTCAGGGCCGGAACCGAGGATTCCTTTCAGGGGTGACATGGATCTTTGGGTACTTCTGGAGTCTCCCCAGGGGAGTCAGGCCTCGTCTCGACTGGGGGCATGCACGTGCGCTTTCCTTCCAGGCTGTAGCAGCAATGTCACGCTTCCCGTCGCGTGGATCAAAGGATCTGTGGTTTTTCCTCGAGGCTTTCCCTCGAGGATTTCCCACAGGGCTGTCCCACGTGCCACCGTGGTGTGAGTCGATCCTCGGCGTGAAAGATGAGCCAGTGCAGGGCAAAGAGGTTCCTCTGGAATGGACTGAGACATCTGGGGGTCTCTTGGAATGGTGGTATGACCATGGAGTTCCTCTCGCCTTTCCTGTTGAGAGTGCCTCCTCTTGAGATGCGACGGGAACGCCGGGAATTCTTTCCCGTTGAAAGCAGGGAAAGGATCCCTCATCTCGAGCTACGAGGGGGAAACGGGGCTCCTCTGGATGTGGGCGGGACCATCGTGCTTCCTCTCGAGTGGAGACGGGTATGGCGGTGAACTTCTTGAGTTGCAGCAAGGGTGTGAAAGACCCTTTCGAAGTTCCAGAGTTTAGGTGTCATTAGTCTCCAAACGCCTCATCTGAAATAGGATTCTTCTCGCCTGGAAGGGAGAACTTCCTGGATTTTCTCGAGTTGCGACAGGTGTTCTCGAGTTACGACGGAGACCTCAGGGACCCGCCCTGGTGGCCTCAGGAGAGGCCAGTCCCCATGCGAGTTGCTAGGGGGCCTCTCGGGATTCCTCTCCCGTCGATACCGGGGCCAAAAACCTTGTGTGGAGTCAGGGCCGGAACCGAGGATTCCTCTCAGGGGCTGACATGGATCTTTGGGTACTTCTGGAGTCTCCCCAGGGGAGTCAGGCCTCGTCTCGAGTGGGGGCATACACGTGCGCTTTCCTTCCAGGCTGTAGCAGCAATGTCACGCTTCCCGTCGCGTGGATCAAAGGATCTGTGGTTTTCCCTCGAGGCTTTGCCTCGAGGCTTTCCCACAGGGCTGTCCCACGTGCCACCGTGGTGTGAGTCGATCCTCGGCGTGAAAGATGAGCCAGTGCAGGGCAAAGAGGATCCTCTGGAATGGACTGAGACATCTGGGGGACTCTTGGAATGGTGGTACGACCATGGAGTTCCTCTCGCCTTTCCTGTTGAGAGTGCCTCCTCTTGAGATGCGACGGGAAAGCCGGGAATTCTTTCCCGTTGAAAGCAGGGAAACGATCCCTCATCTCGAGCTACGAGGGGGAAACGGGGCTCCTCTGGATGTGGGCGGGACCATCGTGCTTCCTCTCGAGTGGACACGGGTATGGCGGTGAACTTCTTGAGTTGCAGCAAGGGTGTGAAAGACCCTTTCGAAGTTCCAGAGGTTAGGTGTCGTTAGTCTCCAGACGCCTCATCGGAAATAGGCCTCATCTCGCCTGGAAGGGAGAACTTCCTGGATTTTCTCGAGTTGCGGCAGGTGTTCTCGAGTTACGACGGGGACCTCAGGGACCCGCCCTGGTGGCCTCAGGAACGGCCAGTCCCCATGGGAGTTGCTAGGGGGCCTCTCGGGATTCCTCTCCCGTCGATACCGGGGCCAAAAACCTTGTGTGGAGTCAGGGCCGGAATCGAGGATTCCTCTCAGGGGCTGACATGGATCTTTGGGTACTTCTGGAGTCTCCCCAGGGCCGTCAGGCCTCGTCTCGAGTGGGGGCATGCACGTGCGCTTTCCTTCCAGGCTGTAGCAGCAATGTCACGCTTCCCGTGGCCTGGATCAAAGGATCTGTGGTTTTCCCTCGAGGCTTTCCCTCGAGGCTTTCACACAGGGCTGTCCCACGTGCCACCGTGGTGTGAGTCGATCGTCGGCGTGAAAGATGAGCCAGTGCAGGGCAAAGAGGTTCCTCTGGAATGGACTGAGACATCTGGGGGACTCGTGGAATGGTGGTACGACCATGGAGTTCCTCTCGCCTTTCCTGTTGAGAGTGCCTCCTCTTGAGATGCGATGGGAACGCCGGGAATTCTTTCCCGTTGAACGCAGGGAAAGGATCCCTCATCTCGAGCTACGAGGGGGAAACGGGGCTCCTCTGGATGTGGGCGGGACCATCGTGCTTCCTCGCGAGTGGAGACGGGTATGGCGGTGAACTTCTTGAGTCGCAGCAAGGGTGTGAAAGACCCTTTCGAAGTTCCAGAGTTTAGGTGTCATTAGTCTCCAAACGCCTCATCGGAAATAGGATTCTTCTCGCCTGGAAGGGAGAACTTCCTGGATTTTCTCGAGTTGCGACAGGTGTTCTCGAGTTACGACGGAGACCTCAGGGACCCGCCCTGGTGGCCTCAGGAGAGGCCAGTCCCCATGCGAGTTGCTAGGGGGCCTCTCGGGATTCCTCTCCCGTCGATACCGGGGCCAAAAACCTTGTGTGGAGTCAGGGCCGGAACCGAGGATTCCTCTCAGGGGCTGACATGGATCTTTGGGTACTTCTGGAGTCTCCCCAGGGGAGTCAGGCCTCGTCTCGAGTGGGGGCATGCACGTGCGCTTTCCTTCCAGGCTGTAGCAGCAATGTCACGCTTTCCGTCGCGTGGATCAAAGGATCTGTGGTTTTCCCTCGAGGCTTTCCCTCGAGGCTTTCCCACAGGGCTGTCCCACGTGCCACCGTGGTGTGAGTCGATTCTCGGCGTGAAAGATGAGCCAGTGCAGGGCAAAGAGGTTCCTCTGGAATGGACTGAGACATCTGGGGGACTCTTGGAGTGGTGGTACGACCATGGAGTTCCTCTCGCCTTTCCTGTTGAGAGTGCCTCCTCTTGAGATGCGACGGGAATACCGGGAATTCTTTCCCGTTGAAACAGGGAAAGGATCCCTCATCTCGAGCTGCAAGGGGGAAACGGGGCTCCTCTGGATGTGGGCGGGACCATCGTGCTTTCTCTCGTGTGGAGACGGGTATGGCGGTAAACTTCTTGAGTTGCAGCAAGGGTGTGAAAGACCCTTTCGAAGTTCCAGAGGTTGGGTGTCATTAGTCTCCAGACGCCTCATCGGAAATAGGCCTCATCTCGCCTGGAAGGGAGAACTTCCTGGATTTTCTCGAGTTGCGGCAGGTGTTCTCGAGTTACGACGGGGACCTCAGGGACCCGACCTGGTGGCCTCAGGAGAGGTCAGTCCCCATGCGAGTTGCTAGGGGGCCTCTCGGGATTCCTCTCCGGTCGATACCGGGGCCAAAAACCTTGTGTGGAGTCAGGGCCGGAACCGAGGATTCCTCTCAGGGGCTGACATGGATCTTTGGGTACTTCTGGAGTCTCCCCAGGGGAGTCAGGCCTCGTCTCGAGTGGGGGCATGCACGTGTGCTTTCCTTCCAGGCTGTAGCAGCAATGTCACGCTTCCCGTCGCGTGGATCAAAGGATCTGTGGTTTTCCCTCGAGGCTTTCCCTCGAGGCTTTCCCACAGGGCTGTCCCACGTGCCACCGTGGTGTGAGTCGATCCTCGGCGTGAAAGATGAGCCAGTGCAGGGCAAAGAGGTTCCTCTGGAATGGACTGAGACATCTGGGGGACTCTTGGAATGGTGGTACGACCATGGAGTTCCTCTCGCCTTTCCTGTTGAGAGTGCCTCCTCTTGAGATGCGACGGGAACGCTGGGAATTCTTTCCCGTTGAAAGCAGGGAAAGGATCCCTCATCTCGAGCTACGAGGGGGAAACGGGGCTCCTCTGGATGTGGGCGGGACCATCGTGCTTCCTCTCGAGTGGAGACGGGTATGTCGGTGAACTTCTTGAGTTGCAGCAAGGGTGTGAAAGACCCTTTCGAAGTTCCAGAGGTTAGGTGTCATTAGTCTCCAGACGCCTCATCGGAAATAGGCCTCATCTCGCCTGGAAGGGAGAACTTCCTGGATTTTCTCGAGTTGCGGCAGGTGTTCTCGAGTTACGACGGGGACCTCAGGGACCCGCCCTGGTGGCCTCAGGAGAGGCCAGTCCCCATGCGAGTTGCTAGGGGGCCTCTCGGGATTCCTCTCCCGTCGATACCGGGGCCAAAAACCTTGTGTGGAATCAGGGCCAGAACCGAGGATTCCTCTCAGGGGCTGACATGGATCTTTGGGTACTTCTAGAGTCTCCTGAGGGTAGTCAGGCCTCGTCTCGAGTGGGGGCATGCACGTGCGCTTTCCTTCCAGGCTGTAGCAGCAATGTCACGCTTCACGTCGCGTGGATCAAAGGATCTGTTGTTTTCCCTCGAGGCTTTCCCTCGAGGCTTTCCCACAGGGCTGTCCCACGTGCCACCGTGGTGTGAGTCGATCCTCGGCGTGAAAGATGAGCCATCGCAGGGCAAAGAGGTTCCTCTGGAATGGACTGAGACATCTGGGGGACTCTTGGAATGGTGGTACGACCATGGAGTTCCTCTCGCCTTTCCTGTTGAGAGTGCCTCCTCTTGAGATGCGACGGGAATGCCGGGAATTCTTTCCCGTTGAAAGCAGGGAAAGGATCCCTCATCTCGAGCTACGAGGGGGAAACGGGGCTCCTCTGGATGTGGGCGGGACCATCGTGCTTCCTCTCGAGTGGACACGGGTATGGCGGTGAACTTCTTGAGTTGCAGCAAGGGTGTGAAAGACCCTTTCGAAGTTCCAGAGGTTAGGTGTCGTTAGTCTCCAGACGCCTCATCGGAAATAGGCCTCATCTCGCCTGGAAGGGAGAACTTCCTGGATTTTCTCGAGTTGCGACAGGTGTTCTCGAGTTACGACGGAGACCTCAGGGACCCGCCCTGGTGGCCTCAGGAGAGGCCAGTCCCCATGCGAGTTGCTAGGGGGCCTCTCGGGATTCCTCTCCCGTCGATACCGGGGCCAAAAACCTTGTGTGGAGTCAGGGCCGGAACCGAGGATTCCTCTCAGGGGCTGACATGGATCTTTGGGTACTTCTGGAGTCTCCCCATGGGAGTCAGGCCTCGTCTCGAGTGGGGGCATGCACGTGCGCTTTCCTTCCAGGCTGTAGCAGCAATGTCACGCTTCCCGTCGCGAGGATCAAACGATCTGTGGTTTTCCCTCGAGGCTTTCCCTCGAGCCTTTCCCACAGGGCTGTCCCACGTGCCACCGTGGTGTGAGTCGATTCTCGGCGTGAAAGATGAGCCAGTGCAGGGCAAAGAGGTTCCTCTGGAATGGACTGAGACATCTGGGGGACTCTTGGAGTGGTGGTACGACCATGGAGTTCCTCTCGCCTTTCCTGTTGAGAGTGCCTCCTCTTGAGATGCGACGGGAATGCCGGGAATTCTTTCCCGTTGAAAGCAGGGAAAGGATCCCTCATCTCGAGCTACAAGGGGGAAACGGGGCTCCTCTGGATGTGGGCGGGACCATCGTGCTTTCTCTCGTGTGGAGACGGGTATGGCGGTAAACTTCTTGAGTTGCAGCAAGGGTGTGAAAGACCCTTTCGAAGTTCCAGAGGTTGGGTGTCATTATTCTCCAGACGCCTCATCGGAAATAGGCCTCATCTCGCCTGGAAGGGAGAACTTCCTGGATTTTCTTGAGTTGCGGCAGGTGTTCTCGAGTTACGACCGGGACCTCAGGGACCCGCCCTGGTGGCCTCAGGAGAGGCCAGTCCCCATGCGAGTTGCTAGGGGGCCTCTCGGGATTCCTCTCCCATCGATACCGGGGCCAAAAACCTTGTGTGGAGTCAGGGCCGGAACCGAGGATTCCTCTCAGGGGCTGACATGGATCTTTGGGTACTTCTGGAGTCTCCCCAGGGGAGTCAGGCCTCGTCTCGAGTGGGGGCATGCACGTGCGCTTTCCTTCCAGGCTGTAGCAGCAATGTCACGCTTCCCGTCGCGTGGATCAAAGGATCTGTGGTTTTCCCTCGAGGCTTTGCCTCGAGGCTTTCCCACAGGGCTGTCCCACGTGCCACCGTGGTGTGAGTCGATCCTCGGCGTGAAAGATGATCCAGTGCAGGGCAAAGAGGTTCCTCTGGAATGGACTGAGACATCTGGGGGACTCTTGGAATGGTGGTACGACCATGGAGTTCCTCTCGCCTTTCCTGTTGAGAGTGCCTCCTCTTGAGATGCGACGGGAATGCCGGGAATTCTTTCCCGTTGAAAGCAGGGAAAGGATCCCTCATCTCGAGCTACGAGGGGGAAACGGGGCTCCTCTGGATGTGGGCGGGACCATCGTGCTTCCTCTCGAGTGGACACGGGTATGGCGGTGAACTTCTTGAGTTGCAGCAAGGGTGTGAAAGACCCTTTCGAAGTTCCAGAGGTTAGGTGTCATTATTCTCCAGACGCCTCATCGGAAATAGGCCTCATCTCGCCTGGAAGGGAGAACTTCCTGGATTTTCTCGAGTTGTGGCAGGTGTTCTCGAGTTACGACGGGGACCTCAGGGACCCGCCCTGGTGGCCTCAGGAACGGCCAGTCCCCATGGGAGTTGCTAGGGGGCCTCTCGGGATTCCTCTCCCGTCGATACCGGGGCCAAAAACCTTGTGTGGAGTCAGGGCCGGAATCGAGGATTCCTCTCAGGGGCTGACATGGATCTTTGGGTACTTCTGGAGTCTCCCCAGGGCCGTCAGGACTCGTCTCGAGTGGGGGCATGCACGTGCGCTTTCCTTCCAGGCTGTAGCAGCAATGTCACGCTTCCCGTGGCCTGGATCAAAGGATCTGTGGTTTTCCCTCGAGGCTTTCCCTCCAGGCTTTCACACAGGGCTGTCCCACGTGCCACCGTGGTGTGAGTCGATCGTCGGCGTGAAAAATGAGCCAGTGCAGGGCAAAGAGGTTCCTCTGGAATGGACTGAGACATCTGGGGGACTCGTGGAATGGTGGTACGACCATGGAGTTCCTCTCGCCTTTCCTGTTGAGAGTGCCTCCTCTTGAGATGCGATGGGAACGCCGGGAATTCTTTCCCGTTGAACGCAGGGAAAGGATCCCTCATCTCGAGCTACGAGGGGGAAACGGGGCTCCTCTGGATGTGGGCGGGACCATCGTGCTTCCTCGCGAGTGGAGACGGGTATGGCGGTGAACTTCTTGAGTCGCAGCAAGGGTGTGAAAGACCCTTTCGAAGTTCCAGAGTTTAGGTGTCATTAGTCTCCAAACGCCTCATCGGAAATAGGATTCTTCTCGCCTGGAAGGGAGAACTTCCTGGATTTTCTCGAGTTGCGACAGGTGTTCTCGAGTTACGACGGAGACCTCAGGGACCCGCCCTGGTGGCCTCAGGAGAGGCCAGTCCCCATGCGAGTTGCTAGGGGGCCTCTCGGGATTCCTCTCCCGTCGATACCGGGGCCAAAAACCTTGTGTGGAGTCAGGGCCGGAACCGAGGATTCCTCTCAGGGGCTGACATGGATCTTTGGGTACTTCTGGAGTCTCCCCATGGGAGTCAGGCCTCGTCTCGAGTGGGGGCATGCACGTGCGCTTTCCTTCCAGGCTGTAGCAGCAATGTCACGCTTCCCGTCGCGTGGATCAAAGGATCTGTGGTTTTCCCTCGAGGCTTTCCCTCGAGGCTTTCCCACAGGGCTGTCCCACGTGCCACCGTGGTGTGAGTCGATTCTCGGCGTGAAAGATGAGCCAGTGCAGGGCAAAGAGGTTCCTCTGGAATGGACTGAGACATCTGGGGGACTCTTGGAGTGGTGGTACGACCATGGAGTTCCTCTCGCCTTTCCTGTTGAGAGTGCCTCCTCTTGAGATGCGACGGGAATGCCGGGAATTCTTTCCCGTTGAAAGCAGGGAAAGGATCCCTCATCTCGAGCTACAAGGGGGAAACGGGGCTCCTCTGGATGTGGGCGGGACCATCGTGCTTTCTCTCGTGTGGAGACGGGTATGGCGGTAAACTTCTTGAGTTGCAGCAAGGGTGTGAAAGACCCTTTCGAAGTTCCAGAGGTTGGGTGTCATTATTCTCCAGACGCCTCATCGGAAATAGGCCTCATCTCGCCTGGAAGGGAGAACTTCCTGGATTTTCTCGAGTTGCGGCAGGTGTTCTCGAGTTACGACCGGGACCTCAGGGACCCGCCCTGGTGGCCTCAGCAGAGGCCAGTCCCCATGCGAGTAGCTAGGGGGCCTCTCGGGATTCCTCTCCCATCGATACCGGGGCCAAAAACCTTGTGTGGAGTCAGGGCCGGAACCGAGGATTCCTCTCAGGGGCTGACATGGATCTTTGGGTACTTCTAGAGTCTCCCCAGGGGAGTCAGGCCTCGTCTCGAGTGGGGGCATGCACGTGCGCTTTCCTTCCAGGCTGTAGCAGCAATGTCACGCTTCCCGTTGCGTGGATCAAATGATCTGTGGTTTTCCCTCGAGGCTTTCCCTCGAGGCTTTCCCACAGGGCTGTCCCACGTGCCACCGTGGTGTGAGTCGATCCTCGGCGTGAAAGATGAGCCAGTGCAGGGCAAAGAGGTTCCTCTGGAATGGACTGAGACATCTGAGGGACTCTTGGAATGGTGGTACGACCATGGAGTTCCTCTCGCCTTTCCTGTTGAGAGTGCCTCCTCTTGAGATTCGACGGGAATGCCGGGAATTCTTTCCCGTTGAAAGCAGGGAAAGGATCCCTCATCTCGAGCTACCAGGGGGAAACGGGTCTCCTCTGGATGTGGGCGGGACCATCGTGCTTCCTCTCGAGTGGAGACGGGTATGGCGGTGAACTTCTTGAGTTGCAGCAAGGGTGTGAAAGACCCTTTCGAAGTTCCAGAGGTTAGGTGTCATTAGTCTCCAGACGCCTCATCGGAAATAGGCCTCATCTCGCCTGGAAGGGAGAACTTCCTGGATTTTCTCGAGTTGCGGCAGGTGTTCTCGAGTTACGACGGGGACCTCAGGGACCCGCCCTGGTGGCCTCAGGAGAGGCCAGTCCCCATGCGAGTTGCTAGGGGGCCTCTCGGGATTCCTCTCCCGTCGATACCGGGGCAAAAACCTTGTGTGGAGTCAGGGCCGGAACCGACGATTCCTCTCAGGGGCTGACATGGATCTTTGGGTACTTCTGGAGTCTCCCCAGGCGAGTCAGGCCTCGTCTCGAGTGGGGGCATGCACGTGTGCTTTCCTTCCAGGCTGTAGCAGCAATGTCACGCTTCCCGTCGCGTGCATCAAAGGATCTGTGGTTTTCCCTCGAGGCTTTCCCTCGAGGCTTTCCCACAGGGCTGTCCCATGTGCCACCGTGGTGTGAGTCGATCCTCGGCGTGAAAGATGAGCCAGTGCAGGGCAAAGAGGTTCCTCTGGAATGGACTGAGACATCTGGGGGACTCTTGGAATGGTGGTACGACCATGCAGTTCCTCTCGCCTTTCCTGTTGAGAGTGCCTCCTCTTGAGATGCGACGGGAACGCCGGGAATTCTTTCCCGTTGAAAGCAGGGAAAGGATCCCTCATCTCGAGCTACGAGGGGGAAACGGGGCTCCTCGGGATGTGGGCGGGACCATCGTGCTTCCTCTCGAGTGGACACGGGTATGGTGGTGAACTTCTTGAGTTGCAGCAAGGGTGTGAAAGACCCTTTCGAAGTTCCAGAGGTTAGGTGTCATTAGTCTCCAGACGCCTCATCGGAAATAGGCCTCATCTAGCCTGGAAGGGAGAACTTCCTGGATTTTCTCGAGGTGCGGCAGATGTTCTCGAGTTACGACGGGTACCACAGGGACCGCCCTGATGGCCTCAGGAGAGGCCAGTCCCCATGCGAGTTGCTAGGGGGCCTCTCGGGATTCCTCTCCCGTCGATACCGGGGCCAAAAACCTTGTGTGGAGTCAGGGCCGGAACCGAGGATTCCTCTCAGGGGCTGACATGGATCTTTGGGCACTTCTGGAGTCTCCCCAGGGGAGTCAGGCCTCGTCTCGAGTGGGGGCATGCACGTGCGCTTTCCTTCCAGGCTGTAGCAGCAATGTCAAGCTTCCTGTCGCGTGGATCAAAGGATCTGTGGTTTTCCCTCGAGGCTTTCCCTCGAGGCTTTCCCACAGGGCTGTCCCACGTACCACCGTGGTGTGGGTCGATCCTCGGCGTGAAAGATGAGCCAGTGCAGGGCAAAGAGGTTCCTCTGGAATGGACTGAGACATCTGGGGGACTCTTGGAATGGCGGTACGACCATGGAGTTCCTCTCGCCTTTCCTGTTGAGAGTGCCTCCTCTTGAGATGCGACGGGAATGCCGGGAATTCTTTCCCGTTGAAAGCAGGGAAAGGATCCCTCATCTCAAGCTACGAGGGGGAAACGGGGCTCCTCTGGATGTGGGCGGGACCATCGTGCTTCCTCTCGTGTGGAAACGGGTTTGGCGGTAAACTTCTTGAGTTGCAGCAAGGGTGTGAAAGACACTTTCGAAGTTCCAGAGGTTAGGTGTCATTAGTCTCCAGACGCCTCATCGGAAATAGGCCTCATCTCGCCTGGAAGGGAGAACTTTCTGGATTTTCTCGAGTTGCGGCAGGTGTTCCCGAGTTACGACGGGGACCTCAGGGACCCGCCCTGGTGGCCTCAGGAGAGGCCAGTCCCCATGCGAGTTGCTAGGGGGCCTCTCGGGATTCCTCTCCCGTCGATACCGGGGCCAAAAACCTTGTGTGGAGTCAGGGCCGGAACCGAGGATTCCTCTCAGGGGCTGACATGGATCTTTGGGTACTTCTGGAGTCTCCCCAGGGGAGTCAGGCCTCGTCTCGAGTGGGGGCATGCACGTGTGCTTTCCTTCCAGGCTGTAGCAGCAATGTCACGCTTCCCGTCGCGTGGATCAAAGGATCTGTGGTTTTCCCTCGAGGCTTTCCCTCGAGGCTTTCCCACAGGGCTCTCCCACGTGCCACCGTGGTGTGAGTCGATCCTCGGCGTGAAAGATGAGCCAGTGCAGGGCAAAGAGGTTCCTCTGGAATGGACTGAGACATCTGGGGGACTCTTGGAATGGTGGTACGACCATGGAGTTCCTCTCGCCTTTCCTGTTGAGAGTGCCTCCTCTTGAGTTGTGACGGGAACTCCGGGAATTCTTTCCCGTTGAAAGCAGGGAAAGGATCCCTCATCTCGAGCTACGAGGGGGAAACGGGGCTCCTCGGGATGTGGGCGGGACCATCGTGCTTCCGCTCGAGTGGACACGGGTATGTCGGTGAACTTCTTGAGTTGCAGCAAGGGTGTGAAAGACCCTTTCGAAGTTCCAGAGGTTAGGTGTCATTAGTCTCCAGACGCCTCATCGGAAATAGGCCTCATCTAGCCTGGAAGGGAGAACTTCCTGGATTTTCTCGAGGTGCGGCAGGTGTTCTCGAGTTACGACCGGTTCCACAGGGACCCGCCCTGATGGCCTCAGGAGAGGCCAGTCCCCATGCGAGTTGCTAGGGGGCCTCTCGGGATTCCTCTCCCGTCGATACCGGGGCCAAAAACCTTGTGTGGAGTCAGGGCCAGAACCGAGGATTCCTCTCAGGGGCTGACATGGATCTTTGGGTACTTCTAGAGTCTCCCCAGGGGAGTCAGGCCTGGTCTCGAGTGGGGGCTTGGACGTGCGCTTTCCTTCCAGGCTGTAGCAGCAATGTCACGCTTCCCGTCGCGTGGATCAAATGATCTGTGGTTTTCTCTCGAGGCTTTCCCACAGGGCTGTCCCACGTGCCACCGTGGTGTGAGTCGATCCTCGGAGTGAAAGATGAGCCAGTGCAGGGCAAAGAGGTTCCTCTGGAATGGACTGAGACATCTGAGGGACTCTTGGAATGGTGGTACGACCATGGAGTTCCTCTCGCCTTTCCTGTTGAGAGTGCCTCCTCTTGAGATGCGACGGGATCGCTGGGAATACTTTCCCGTTGAAAGCAGGGAAAGGATCCCTCATCTCGAGCTACGAGGGGGAAACGGGGCTCCTCTGGATGTGGGCGGGACCATCGTGCTTCCTCTCGTGTGGAGACGGGTATGGCGGTAAACTTCTTGAGTTGCTGCAAGGGTGTGAAAGACCCTTTCGAAGTTCCAGAGGTTAAGTGTCATTAGTCTCCAGACGCCTCATCGGAAATAGGCCTCATCTCGCCTGGAAGGGAGAACTTCCTGGATTTTCTCGAGTTGCGGCAGGTGTTCTTGAGTTACGACGGGGACCTCAGGGACCCGCCCTGGTGGCCTCAGGAGAGGCCAGTCCCCATGCGTGTTGCTAGGGGGCCTCTCGGGATTCCTCTCCCGTCGATACTGGGGCCAAATACCTTGTGTGGAGTCAGGGCCGGAACCGAGGATTCCTCTCAGGGGCTGACATGGATCTTTGGGTACTTCTGGAGTCTCCCCAGGGGAGTCAGGCCTCGTCTCGAGTGGGGGCATGCACGTGCGCTTTCCTTCCAGGCTGTAGCAGCAATGTCACGCTTCCCGTCGCGTGGATCAAAGTATCTGTGGTTTTCCCTCTAGGCTTTCCCTCGAGGCTTTCCCACAGGGCTGTCCCACGTGCCACCGTGGTGTGAGTCGATTCTCGGCGTGAAAGATGAGCCAGTGCAGGGCAAAGAGGTTCCTCTGGAATGGACTGAGACATCTGGGGTACTCTTGGAATGGTGGTACGACCATGGAGTTCCTCTCGACTTTCCTGTTGAGAGTGCCTCCTCTTGAGATGCGACGGGAATGCCGGGAATTCTTTCCCGTTGAAAGCAGGGAAAGGATTCCTCATCTCGCGCTACGAGGGGGAAACGGGGCTCCTCTGGATGTGGGAGGGACCATCGTGCTTTCTCTCGTGTGGAGACGGGTATGGCGGTAAACTTCTTGAGTTGCAGCAAGGGTGTGAAAGACCCTTTCGAAGTTCCAGAGTTTGGGTGTCATTAGTCTCCAGACGCCTCATCGGAAATAGGCCTCATCTCGCCTGGAAGGGAGAACTTCCTGGATTTTCTCGAGTTGCGGCAGGTGTTCTCGAGTTACGACGGGGACCTCAGGGACCCGCCCTGGTGGCCTCAGGAGAGGCCAGTCCCCATGCGAGTTGCTAGGGGGCCTCTCGGGATTCCTCTCCCGTCGATACCGGGGCCAAAAACCTTGTGTGGAGTCAGGGCCGGAACCGAGGATTCCTCTCAGGGGCTGACATGGATCTTTGGGTACTTCTGGAGTCTCCACAGGGGAGTCAGGCCTCGTCTCGAGTGGGGGCATGCACGTGTGCTTTCCTTCCAGGCTGTAGCAGCAATGTCACGCTTCCCGTCGCGTGGATCAAAGGATCTGTGGTTTTCCCTCGAGGCTTTCCCTCGAGGCTTTCCCACAGGGCTGTCCCACGTGCCACCGTGGTGTGAGTCGATCCTCGGCGTGAAAGATGAGCCAGTGCAGGGCAAAGAGGTTCCTCTGGAATGGACTGAGACATCTGGGGGACTCTTGGAATGGTGGTACGACCATGGAGTTCCTCTCGCCTTTCCTGTTGAGAGTGCCTCCTCTTGAGATGCGACGGGAACGCCGGGAATTCTTTCCCGTTGAAAGCAGGGAAAGGATCCCTCATCTCGAGCTACGAGGGGGAAACGGGGCTCCTCGGGATGTGGGCGGGACCATCGTGCTTCCTCTCGAGTGGACACGGGTAGGTCGGTGAACTTCTTGAGTTGCAGCAAGGGTGTGAAAGACCCTTCCGAAGTTCCAGAGGTTAGGTGTCATTAGTCTCCAGACGCCTCATCGGAAATAGGCCTCATCTCGCCTGGAAGGGAGAACTTCCTGGATTTTCTCGAGGTGCGGCAGGTGTTTTCGAGTTACGACGGGTACCACAGGGACCCGCCCTGATGGCCTCAGGAGAGGCCAGTCCCCATGCGAGTTGCTAGGGGGCCTCTCGGGATTCCTCTCCCGTCGATACCGGCGCCAAAAACCTTGTGTGGAGTCAGGGCCAGAACCGAGGATTCCTCTCAGGGGCTGACATGGATCTTTGGGTACTTCTGGAGTCTCCCCAGGGGAGTCAGGCATCGTCTCGAGTGCGGGCATGCACGTGCGCTTTCCTTCCAGGCTGTAGCAGCAATGTCATGCTTCCCGTGGCGTGGATCAAAGGATCTGTGGTTTTCCCTCGAGGCTTTCCCTCGAGGCTTTCCCACAGGGCTGTCCCACGTGCCACCGTGGTGTGAGTCGATCCTCGGCGTGAAAGATGAGCCAGTGCAGGGCAAAGAGGTTCCTCTGGAATGGACTGAGACATCTGGGGGACTCTTGGAATGGTGGTACGACCATGGAGTTCCTCTCGCCTTTCCAGTTGAGAGTGCCTCCTCTTGAGCTGCGACGGGAATGCCGGGAATTCTTTCCCGTTGGAAGCAGGGAAAGGATCCCTCATCTCGAGCTCCGAGGGGGAAACGTGGCTCCTCTGTATGTGGGCGGGACCATCGTGCTTTCTCTCGTGTGGAGACGGGTATGGCGGTAAACTTCTTGAGTTGCAGCAAGGGTGTGAAAGACCCTTTCGAAGTTCCAGAGGTTAGGTGTCATTAGTCTCCAGACGCCTCATCGGAAATAGGCCTCATCTCGCCTGGAAGGGAGAACTTCCTGGATTTTCTCGAGTTGCGGCAGGTGTTTTCGAGTTACGACGGGGACCTCAGGGACCCGCCCTGGTGGCCTCAGGAGAGGCCAGTCCCCATGCGAGTTGCTAGGGGGCCTCTCGGGATTCCTCTCCCGTCGATACCGGGGCCAAAATCCTTGTGTGGAGTCAGGGCCGGAACCGAGGATTCCTCTCAGGGGCTGACATGGATCTTTGGGTACTTCTAGAGTCTCCCCAGGAGAGTCAGGCCTCGTCTCGAGAGGGGGCATGCACGTGCGCTTTCCTTTCAGGCTGTAGCAGCAATGTCACGCTTCCCGTCGCGTGGATCAAATGATCTGTGGTTTTCCCTCGAGGCTTTCCCTCGAGGCTTTCCCACAGGGCTGTCCCACGTGCCACCGTGGTGTGAGTCGATCCTCGGCGTGAAAGATGAGCCAGTGCAGGGCAAAGGGGTTCCTCTGGAATGGACTGAGACATCTGGGGGACTCTTGGAATGGTGGTACGACCATGGAGTTCCTCTCGCCTTTCCTGTTGAGAGTGCCTCCTCTTGAGATGCGACGGGAACGCCGGGAATTCTTTCCCGTTGAAAGCAGGGAAAGGATCCCTCATCTCGAGCTCCGAGGGGGAAACGGGGCTCCTCTGGATGTGGGCGGGACCATCGTGCTTCCTCCCGAGTGGACACGGGTATGGCGGTGAACTTCTTGAGTTGCAGCAAGGGTGTGAAAGACCCTTTCGAAGTTCCAGAGGTTAGGTGTCATTAGTCTCCAGACGCCTCATCGGAAATAGGCCTCATCTCGCCTGGAAGGGAGAACTTCCTGGATTTTCTCGAGTTGCGGCAGGTGTTCTCGAGTTACGACGGGGACCTCAGGGACCCGCCCTGGTGGCCTCAGGAGAGGCCAGTCCCCATGCGAGTTGCTAGGGGGCCTCTCGGGATTCCTCTCCCGTCGATACCGGGGCCAAAAACCTTGTGTGGAGTCAGGGCCGGAACCGAGCATTCCTCTCAGGGGTTACATGGATCTTTGGGTACTTCTGGAGTCTCCCCAGGGGAGTCAGGCCTCGTCTCGAGTGGGGGCATGCACGTGCGCTTTCCTTCCAGGCTGTAGCAGCAATGTCACGCTTCGCATAGCGAGGATTAAAGGATCTGTGGTTTTCCCTGGAGGCTTTCCCTCGAGGCTTTCCCACAGGGCTGTCCCAAGTGCCACCGTGGTGTGAGTCGATCCTCGGCGTGAAAGATGAGCCAGTGCAGGGCAAAGAGGTTCCTCTGGAATGGACTGAGACATCTGGGGGACTCTTGGAATGGGGGTACGACCATGGAGTTCCTCTCGACTTTCCTGTTGAGAGTGCCTCCTCTTGAGATGCGACGGGAATGCCGGGAATTCTTTCCCGTTGAAAGCAGGGAAAGGATCCCTCATCTCAAGCTACGAGGGGGAAACGTGGCTCCTCTGTATGTGGGCGGGACCATCGTGCTTTCTCTCGTGTGGAGACGGGTATGGCGGTAAACTTCTTGAGTTGCAGCAAGGGTGTGAAAGACCCTTTCGAACTTCCAGAGGTTAGGTGTCATTAGTCTCCAGACGCCTCATCAGAAATAGGCCTCATCTCGCCTGGAAGGGAGAACTTCCTGGATATTCTCGAGTTGCGGTAGGTGTTCTCGAGTTACGACGGGGACCTCAGGGACCCGCCCTGGTGGCCTCAGGAGAGGCCAGTCCCCATGCGAGTTGCTAGGGGGCCTCTCGGGATTTCTCTCCCGTCAATACCGGGGCCAAAAACCTTGTGTGGAGTCAGGGCCGGAACCGAGGATTCCTCTCAGGGGCTGACATGGATCTTTGGGTACTTCTGGAGTCTCCCCAGGGGAGTCAGGCCTCGTCTCGAGTGGGGGCATGCACGTGTGCTTTCCTTCCAGGCTGTAGCAGCAATGTCACGCTTCCCGTCGCGTGGATCAAAGGATCTGTGGTTTTCCCTCGAGGCTTTCCCTCGAGGCTTTCCCACAGGGCTGTCCCACGTGCCACCGTGGTGTGAGTCGATCCTCGGCGTGAAAGATGAGCCAGTGCAGGGCAAAGAGGTTCCTCTGGAATGGACTGAGACATCTGGGGGACTCTTGGAATGGTGGTACGACCATGGAGTTCCTCTCGCCTTTCCTGTTGAGAGTGCCTCCTCTTGAGATGCGACGGGAACGCCGGGAATTCTTTCCCGTTGAAAGCAGGGAAAGGATCCCTCATCTCGAGCTACGAGGGGGAAACGGGGCTCCTCGGGATGTGGGCGGGACCATCGTGCTTCCTCTCGAGTGGACACGGGTATGTCGGTGAACTTCTTGAGTTGCAGCAAGGGTGTGAAAGACCCTTTCGAAGTTCCAGAGGTTAGGTGTCATTAGTCTCCAGACGCCTCATCGGAAATAGGCCTCATCTCGCCTGGAAGGGAGAATTTCCTGGATTTTCTCGAAGTGCGGCAGGTGTTTTCGACTTACGACGGGTACCACAGGGACCCGCCCTGATGGCCTCAGAAGAGGCCAGTCCCCATGCGAGTTGCTAGGGGGCCTCTCGGGATTCCTCTCCCGTCGATACCGTCGCCAAAAACCTTGTGTGGAGTCAGGGCCAGAACCGAGGATTCCTCTCAGGGGCTGACATGGATCTTTGGGTACTTCTGGAGTCTCCCCAGGGGAGTCAGGCCTCGTCTCGAGTGGGGGCATGCACGTGCGCTTTCCTTCCAGGCTGTAGCAGCAATGTCACGCTTCCCGTCGCGTGGATCAAAGGATCTGTGGTTTTCCCTCGAGGCTTTCCCTCGAGGCTTTCCCACAGGGCTGTCCCATGTGCCACCGTGGTGTGAGTCGATCCTCGGAGTGAAAGATGAGCCAGTGCAGGGCAAAGAGGTTCCTCTGGAATGGACTGAGACATCTGGGGGACTCTTGGAATGGTGGTACGACCATGGAGTTCCTCTCGCCTTTCCTGTTGAGAGTGCCTCCTCTTGAGATGCGACGGGAACGCTGGGAATTCTTTCCCGTTGAAAGCAGGGAAAGGATCCCTCATGTCGAGCTACGAGGGGGAAACGGGGCTCCTCTGGATGTGGGCGGGACCATCGTGCTTCCTCTCGAGTGGAGACCGGTATGGCGGTGAACTTCTTGAGTTGCAGCAAGGGTGTGAAAGACCCTTCCGAAGTTCCAGAGGTTAGGTGTCATTAGTCTCCAGACGCCTCATCGGAAATAGGCCTCATCTCGCCTGGAAGGGAGAACTTCCTGGATTTTCTCGAGGTGCGGCAGGTGTTTTCGAGTTACGACGGGTACCACAGGGACCCGCCCTGATGGCCTCAGGAGAGGCCAGTCCCCATGCGAGTTGCTAGGGGGCCTCTCGGGATTCCTCTCCCGTCGATACCGGCGCCAAAAACCTTGTGTGGAGTCAGGGCCAGAACCGAGGATTCCTCTCAGGGGCTGACATGGATCTTTGGGTACTTCTGGAGTCTCCCCAGGGGAGTCAGGCCTCGTCTCGAGTGGGGGCATGCACGTGCGCTTTCCTTCCAGGCTGTAGCAGCAATGTCACGCTTCCCGTCGCGTGGATCAAAGGATCTGTGGTTTTCCCTCGAGGCTTTCCCTCGAGGCTTTCCCACAGGGCTGTCCCACGTGCCACCGTGGTGTGAGTCGATCCTCGGCGTGAAAGATGAGCCAGTGCAGGGCAAAGAGGTTCCTCTGGAATGGACTGAGACATCTGGGAGACTCTTGGAATGGTGGTACGACCATGGAGTTCCTCTCGCCTTTCCTGTTGAGAGTGCCTCCTCTTGAGATGCGACGGGAACGCCGGGAATTCTTTCCCGTTGAAAGCAGGGAAAGGATCCCTCATCTCGAGCTACGAGGGGGAAACGGGGCTCCTCGGGATGTGGGCGGGACCATCGTGCTTCCTCTCGAGTGGACACGGGTATGTCGGTGAACTTCTTGAGTTGCAGCAAGGGTGTGAAAGACCCTTTCGAAGTTCCAGAGGTTAGGTGTCATTAGTCTCCAGACGCCTCATCGGAAATAGGCCTCATCTCGCCTGGAAGGGAGAACTTCCTGGATTTTCTCGAGTTGCGGCAGGTGTTCTCGAGTTACGACGGGGACCTCAGGGACCCGCCCTGGTGGCCTCAGGAGAGGCCAGTCCCCATGCGAGGTGCTAGGGGGCCTCTCGGGATTCCTCTCCCGTCGATACCGGGGCCAAAAACCTTGTGTGGAGTCAGGGCCGGAACCGAGGATTCCTCTCAGGGGCTGACATGGATCTTTGGGTACTTCTGGAGTCTCCCCAGGGGAGTCAGGCCTCGTCTCGAGTGGGGGCATGCACGTGCGCTTTCCTTCCAGGCTGTAGCAGCAATGTCACTCTTCCCGTCGCGTGGATCAAAGGATCTGTGGTTTTCCCTCGAGGCTTTCCCTCGAGGCTTTCCCACAGGGCTGTCCCACGTGCCACCGTGGTGTGAGTCGATCCTCGGCGCGAAAGATGAGCCAGTGCAGGGCAAAGAGGTTCCTCTGGAATGGACTGAGACATCTGGGGGACTCTTGGAATGGTGGTACGACCATGGAGTTCCTCTCGCCTTTCCTGTTAAGAGTGCCTCCTCTTGAGATCTGACGGGAACGCCGGGAATTCTTTCCCGTTGAAAGCAGGGAAAGGATCCCTCATCTCGAGCTACGAGGGGGAAACGGGGCTCCTCTGGATGTGGGCGGGACCATCGTGCTTCCTCCCGAGTGGACACGGGTATGGCGGTGAACTTCTTTAGTTGCAGCAAGGGTGTGAAAGACCCTTTCGAAGTTCCAGAGGTTAGGTGTCATTAGTCTCCAGACGCCTCATCGGAAATAGGCCTCATCTCGCCTGGAAGGGAGAACTTCCTGGATTTTCTCGAGTTGCGGCAGGTGTTCTCGAGTTACGACGGGGACCTCAGGGACCCGCCCTGGTGGCCTCAGTAGAGGCCAGTCCCCATGCGAGTTGCTAGGGGGCCTCTCGGGATTACTCTCCCGTCGATACCGGGGCCAAAAGCCTTGTGTGGAGTCAGGGCCGGAACCGAGCATTCCTCTCAGGGGTTACATGGATCTTTGGGTACTTCTGGAGTCTCCCCAGGGGAGTCAGGCCTCGTCTCGAGTGGGGGCATGCACGTGCGCTTTCCTTCCAGGCTGTAGCAGCAATGTCACGCTTCCCATCGCGAGGATTAAAGGATCTGTGGTTTTCCCTCGAGGCTTTCCCTCGAGGCTTTCCCACAGGGCTGTCCCACGTGCCACCTTTCTGTGAGTCGATCCTCGGCGTGAAAGATGAGCCAGTGCAGGGCAAAGAGGTTCCTCTGGAATGGACTGAGACATCTGGGGGACTCTTGGAATGGTGGTACGACCATGGAGTTTCTCTCGCCTTTCCTGTTGAGAGTGCCTCCTCTTGAGCTGCGACGGGAATGCCGGGAATTCTTTCCCGTTGGAAGCAGGGAAAGGATCCCTCATCTCGAGCTCCGAGGGGGAAACGTGGCTCCTCTGTATGTGGGCGGGACCATCGTGCTTTCTCTCGTGTGGAGACGGGTATGGCGGTAAACTTCTTGAGTTGCAGCAAGGGTGTGAAAGACCCTTTCGAAATTCCAGAGGTTAGGTGTCATTAGTCTCCAGACGCCTCATCGGAAATAGGCCTCATCTCGCCTGGAAGGGAGAACTTCCTGGATTTTCTCGAGTTGCAGCAGGTGTTCTCGAGTTACGACGGGGACCTCAGGGACCCGCCCTGGTGGCCTCAGGAGAGGCCAGTCCCCATGCGAGTTGCTAGGGGGCCTCTCGGGATTCCTCTCCCGTCGATACCGGGGCCAAAAACCTTGTGTGGAGTCAGGGCCGGAACCGAGGATTCCTCTCAGGGGCTGACATGGATCTTTGGGTACTTCTGGAATCTCCCCAGGGGAGTCAGGCCTCGTCTCGAGTGGGGGCATGCACGTGTGCTTTCCTTCCAGGCTGTAGCAGCAATGTCACGCTTCCCGTCGCGTGGATCAAAGGATCTGTGGTTTTCCCTCGAGGCTTTCCCTCGAGGCTTTCCCACAGGGCTGTCCCACGTGCCACCGTGGTGTGAGTCGATCCTCGGCGTGAAAGATGAGCCAGTGCAGGGCAAAGAGGTTCCTCTGGAATGGACTGAGACATCTGGGGGACTCTTGGAATGGTGGTACGACCATGGAGTTCCTCTTGCCTTTCCTGTTGAGAGTGCCTCCTCTTGAGATGCGCCGGGAACGCCGGGAATTCTTTCCCGTTGAAAGCAGGGAAAGGATCCCTCTTCTCGAGCTACGAGGGGGAAACAGGGCTCCTCTGGATGTGGGCGGGACCATCGTGCTTCCTCTCGAGTGGAGACGGGTATGGCGGTGAACTTCTTGAGTTGCAGCAAGGGTGTGAAAGACCCTTTCGAAGTTCCAGAGGTTAGGTGTCATTAGTCTCCAGAAGCCTCATCGGAAATAGGCCTCATCTAGCCTGGAAGGGAGAACTTCCTGAATTTTCTCGAGGTGCGGCAGGTGTTCTCGAGTTACGACGGGTACCACAGGGACCCGCCCTGATGGCCACAGGAACGGCCAGTCTCCATGCGAGTTGCTAGGGGGCCTCTCGGGATTCCTCTCCCGTCGATACCGGGGCCAAAAACCTTGTGTGGAGTCAGGGCCGGAACCGAGGATTCCTCTCAGGGGCTGACATGGATCTTTGGGAACTTCTGGAGTCTCCCCAGGGGAGTCAGGCCTCGTCTCGAGTGGGGGCATGCACGTGCGCTTTCCTTCCAGGCTGTAGCAGCAATGTCACGCTTCCCGTCTTGTGGATCAAAGGATCTGTGGTTTTCCCTCGAGGCTTTCGTTCGAGGCTTTCCCACAGGGCTGTCCCACGTGCCACCGTGGTGTGAGTCGATCCTCGGCGTGAAAGATGAGCCAGTGCAGGGCAAAGAGGTTCCTCTGGAATTTACTGAGACATCTGGGGGACTCTTGGAATGGTGGTACGACCATGGAGTTCCTCTCGCCTTTCCTGTTGAGAGTGCCTCCTCTTGAGATGCGACGGGAATGCCGGGAATTCTTTCCCGTTGAAAGCAGGGAAAGGATCCCTCATCTCGAGCTCCGAGGGGGAAACGGGGCTCCTCTGGATGTGGGCGGGACCATCGTGCTTTCTCTCGTGTGGAGACGGGTATGGCGGTAAACTTCTTGAGTTGCAGCAAGGGTGTGAAAGACCCTTTCGAAGTTCCAGAGGTTAGGTGTCATTAGTCTCCAGACGCCTCATCGGAAATAGGCCTCATCTCGCCTGGAAGGGAGAACTTCCCGGATTTTCTCGAGGTGCGTCCGGTGTTCTCGAGTTACGAGGGGGACCTCAGGGACCCGCCCTGGTGGCCTCAGGAGAGGCCAGTCCCCATGCGAGTTGCTAGGGGGCCTCTCGGGATTCCTCTCCCGTCGATACCGGGGCCAAAAACCTTGTGTGGAGTCAGGGCTGGAACCGAGGATTCCTCTCAGGAGCTGACATGGATCTTTGGGTACTTCTGGAGTCCCACCAGGGGAGTCAGGCCTCTTCTCGATTGGGGGCATGCACGTGTGCTTTCCTTCCAGGCTGTAGCAGCAATGTCACGCTTCCCGTCGCGTGGATCAAAGGATCTGTGGTTTTCCCTCGAGGCTTTCCCACAGGGCTGTCCCACGTGCCACCGTGGTGTGAGTCGATCCTCGGCGTGAAAGATGAGCCAGTGCAGGGCAAAGAGGTTCCTCTGGAATGGACTGAGACATCTGGGGGACTCTTGGAATGGTGGTACGACCATGGAGTTCCTCTCGCCTTTCCTGTTGAGAGTGCCTCCTCTTGAGATGCGACGGGAACGCCGGGAATTCTTTCCCGTTGAAAGCAGGGAAAGGATCCCTCATCTCGAGCTCCGAGGGGGAAATGGGGCTCCTCTGGATGTGGGCGGGACCATCGTGCTTCCTCCCGAGTGGACACGGGTATGGCGGTGAACTTCTTGAGTTGCAGCAAGGGTGTGAAAGACCCTTTCGAAGTTCCAGAGTTTAGGTGTCATTAGTCTGCAGACGCCTCATCGGAAATAGGCCTCATCTCGCCTGGAAGGGAGAACTTCCTGGATTTTCTCGAGTTGCGGCAGGTGTTCTCGAGTTACGACGGGGACCTCAGGGACCCGCCCTGGTGGCCTCAGGAGAGGCCAGTCCCCATGCGAGTTGCTAGGGGGCCTCTCGGGATTCCTCTCCCGTCGATACCGGGGCCAAAAGCCTTGTGTGGAGTCAGGGCCGGAACCGAGCATTCCTCTCAGGGGTGACATGGATCTTTGGGTACTTCTGGAGTCTCCCCAGGGGAGTCAGGCCTCTTCTCGAGTGGGGGCATGCACGTGCGCTTTCCTTCCAGGCTGTAGCAGCAATGTCACGCTTCCCGTCGCGTGCATCAAAGGATCTGTGGTTTTCCCTCGAGGCTTTCCCTCGA
This sequence comes from Capricornis sumatraensis, assembly GCF_032405125.1. Classification (NCBI taxonomy): domain Eukaryota; kingdom Metazoa; phylum Chordata; class Mammalia; order Artiodactyla; family Bovidae; genus Capricornis; species Capricornis sumatraensis. The sequence goes on from NW_027184612.1 coordinate 9,144,884, forward strand.
GGCTTTCCCACAGGGCTGTCCCACGTGCCACCGTGGTGTGAGTCGATCCTCGGCATGAAAGATGAGCCAGTGCAGGGCAAAGAGGTTCCTCTGGAATGGACTGAGACATCTGGGGGACTCTTGGAATGGTGGTACGACCATGGAGTTCCTCTCGCCTTTCCTGTTGAGAGTGCCTCCTCTTTGGATGCGACGGGAACGCCGGGAATTCTTTCCCGTTGAAAGCAGGGAAAGGATCCCTCATCTCGAGCTACGAGGGGGAAACGGGGCTCCTCTGGATGTGGGCGGGACCATCGTGCTTCCTCTCGAGTGGACACGGGTATGGCGGTGAACTTCTTGAGTTGCAGCAAGGGTGTGAAAGACCCTTTCGAAATTCCAGAGGTTAGGTGTCATTAGTCTCCAGACGCCTCATCGGAAATAGGCCTCATCTCGCCTGGAAGGGAGAACTTCATGGATATTCTCGATTTGCGGCAGGTGTTCTCGAGTTATGACGGGGACCTCAGGGACCCGCCCTGGTGGCCTCAGGAGAGGCCAGTCCCCATGCGAGTTGCTAGGGGGCCTCTCGGGATTCCTCTCCCGTCTTAACTGGGGCCAAAAACCTTGTGTGGAGTCAGGGCCGGAACCGAGGATTCCTCTCAGGGGTGATATGGATCTTGGGGTACTTCTGGAGTCTCCCCAGGGGAGTCAGGCCTCGTCTCGAGTGGGGGCATGCACGTGCGCTTTCCTTCCAGGCTGTAGCAGGAATGTCACGCTTCCCGTCGCGTGCATCAAAGGATCTGTGGTTTTCCCTCGAGGCTTTCCCTCGAGGCTTTCCCGCAGGGCTGTCCCACGTGCCACCGTGGTGTGAGTCGATCCTCGGCGTCAAAGATGAGCCAGTGCAGGGCAAAGAGGTTCCTCTGGAATGGACTGAGACATCTGGGGGACTCTTGGAATGGTGGTACGACCATGGAGTTCCTCTCGCCTTTCCTGTTGAGAGTGCCTCCTCTTGAGATGCGACGGGAACGCCGGGAATTCTTTCCCGTTGAAAGCAGGGAAAGGATCCCTCATCTCGAGCTCCGAGGGGGAAACGGGGCTCCTCTGGATGTGGGCGGGACCATCGTGCTTCCTCTCGAGTGGAGACGGGTATGGCGGTGAACTTCTTGAGTTGCAGCAAGGGTGTGAAAGACCCTTTCGAAGTTCCAGAGGTTAGGTGTCATTAGTCTCCAGACGCCTCATCGGAAATAGGCCTCATCTCGCCTGGAAGGGAGAACTTCCTGGATTTTCTCGAGTTGCGGCAGGTGTTCTCGAGTTATGACGGGGACCTCAGGGACCCGCCCTGGTGGCCTCAAGAACAGCCAGTCCCCATGCGAGTTGCTAGGGGGCCTCTCGGGATTCCTCTCCCGTCGATACCGTGGCCAAAAACCTTGTGTGGAGTCAGGGCCGGAACCGAGGATTCCTCTCAGGGGCTGACATGGATCTTTGGGTAATTCTGGAGTCTCCCCAGGGGAGTCAGGCCTCGTCTCGAGTGGGGGCATGCACGTGTGCTTTCCTTCCAGGCTGTAGCAGCAATGTCACGCTTCCCGTCGCGTGGATCAAAGGATCTGTGGTTTTCCCTCGAGGCTTTCCCTCGAGGCTTTCCCACAGGGCTGTCCCACGTGCCACCGTGGTGTGAGTCGATCCTCGGCATGAAAGATGAGCCAGTGCAGGGCAAAGAGGTTCCTCTGGAATGGACTCAGACATCTGGGGGACTCTTGGAATGGTGGTACGACCATGGAGTTCCTCTCGCCTTTCCTGTTGAGAGTGCCTCCTCTTGAGATGCGACGGGAATGCCGGGAATTCTTTCCCGTTGAAAGCAGGGAAAGGATCCCTCATCTCTAGCTACGAGGGGGAAACGGGGCTCCTCTGGATGTGGGCGGGACCATCGTGCTTCCTCTCGAGTGGAGACGGGCAAGGAGGTGAACTTCTTGAGTAGCAGCAAGGGTGTGAAAGACCCTTTCGAAGTTCCAGAGGTTGGGTGTCATTAGTCTCCAGACGCCTCATCGGAAATAAGCCTCATCTCGCCTGGAAGGGAGAACTTCCTGGATTTTCTCGAGTTGCGGCAGGTGTTCTCGAGTTACGACGGGGACCTCAGGGACCCGCCCTGGTGGCCTCAGGAGAGGCCAGTCCCCATGCGAGGTGCTAGGGGGCCTCTCGGGATTCCTCTCCCGTTGATACCGGGGCCAAAAACCTTGTGTGCAGTCAGGGCCGGAAACGAGGATTCCTCTCAGGGGCTGACATGGATCTTTGGGTACTTCTGGAGTCTCCCCAGGGGATTCAGGCCTCGTCTCGAGTGGGGGCATGCACGTGTGCTTTCCTTCCAGGCTGTAGCAGCAATGTCACGCTTCCCGTCGCGTGGATCAAAGGATCTGTGGTTTTCCCTCGAGGCTTTCCCTCGAGGCTTTCCCACATGGCTGTGCCACGTGCCACCGTGGTGTGAGTCGATCCTCGGCGTGAAAGATGAGCCAGTGCAGGGCAAAGAGGTTCCTCTGGAATGGACTGAGACATCTGGGGGACTCTTGGAATGGTGGTAAGACCATGGAGTTCCTCTCGCCTTTCCTGTTGAGAGTGCCTCCTCTTGAGATGCGACGGGAATGACGGGAATACTTTCCCGTTGAAAGCAGGGAAAGGATCCCTCATCTCGAGCTACGAGGGGGAAACGGGGCTCCTCTGGATGTGGGCGGGACCATCGTGCTTCCTCTCGAGTGGAGACGGGTATGGCGGTGAACATCTTGAGTTGCAGCAAGTGTGTGAAAGACCCTTTCGAAGTTCCAGAGGTTAGGTGTCATTAGTCTCCAGACGCCTCATCGGAAATAGGCCTCATCTCGCCTGCAAGGGAGAACTTCCTTGATTTTCTCGAGTTGCGGTAGGTGTTCTCGAGTTACGACGGGGACCTCAGGGACCCGCCCTGGTTGCCTCAAGAGGCCAGTCCCCATGCGATTTGATACGGGGCCTCTCGGGATTCCTCTCCCGTCGATACCGGGGCCAAAAACCTTGTGTGGAGTCAGGGCCGTAACCGAGGATTCCTCTCAGGGGCTGACATGGATCTTTGGGTACTTCTGGAGTCTCCCCAGGGGAGTCAGGCCTCGTCTCGAGTGGGGGCATGCACGTGCGCTTTCCTTCCAGGCTGTAGCAGCAATGTCACGCTTCCCGTGGCGTGGATCAAAGGATCTGTGGTTTTCCCTCGAGGCTTTCCCACAGGGCTGTCCCACGTGCCACCGTGGTGTGAGTCGATCCTCGGCATGAAAGATGAGCCAGTGCAGGGCAAAGAGGTTCCTCTGGAATGGACTCAGACATCTGGGGGACTCTTGGAATGGTGGTACGACCATGGAGTTCCTCTCGCCTTTCCTGTTGAGAGTGCCTCCTCTTGAGATGCGACGGGAATGCCGGGAATTCTTTCCCGTTGAAAGCAGGGAAAGGATCCCTCATCTCTAGCTACGAGGGGGAAACGGGGCTCCTCTGGATGTGGGCGGGACCATCGTGCTTCCTCTCGAGTGGAGACGGGCAAGGAGGTGAACTTCTTGAGTAGCAGCAAGGGTGTGAAAGACCCTTTCGAAGTTCCAGAGGTTGGGTGTCATTAGTCTCCAGACGCCTCATCGGAAATAAGCCTCATCTCGCCTGGAAGGGAGAACTTCCTGGATTTTCTCGAGTTGCGGCAGGTGTTCTCGAGTTACGACGGGGACCTCAGGGACCCGCCCTGGTGGCCTCAGGAGAGGCCAGTCCCCATGCGAGGTGCTAGGGGGCCTCTCGGGATTCCTCTCCCGTTGATACCGGGGCCAAAAACCTTGTGTGCAGTCAGGGCCGGAAACGAGGATTCCTCTCAGGGGCTGACATGGATCTTTGGGTACTTCTGGAGTCTCCCCAGGGGATTCAGGCCTCGTCTCGAGTGGGGGCATGCACGTGCGCTTTCCTTCCAGGCTGTAGCAGCAATGTCACGCTTCCCGTCGCGTGGATCAAAGGATCTGTGGTTTTCCCTCGAGGCTTTCCCTCGAGGATTTCCCACATGGCTGTGCCACGTGCCACCGTGGTGTGAGTCGATCCTCGGCGTGAAAGATGAGCCAGTGCAGGGCAAAGAGGTTCCTCTGGAATGGACTGAGACATCTGGGGGACTCTTGGAATGGTGGTAAGACCATGGAGTTCCTCTCGCCTTTCCTGTTGAGAGTGCCTCCTCTTGAGATGCGACGGGAATGACGGGAATACTTTCCCGTTGAAAGCAGGGAAAGGATCCCTCATCTCGAGCTACGAGGGGGAAACGGGGCTCCTCTGGATGTGGGCGGGACCATCGTGCTTCCTCTCGAGTGGAGACGGGTATGGCGGTGAACATCTTGAGTTGCAGCAAGTGTGTGAAAGACCCTTTCGAAGTTCCAGAGGTTAGGTGTCATTAGTCTCCAGACGCCTCATCGGAAATAGGCCTCATCTCGCCTGCAAGGGAGAACTTCCTTGATTTTCTCGAGTTGCGGTAGGTGTTCTCGAGTTACGACGGGGACCTCAGGGACCCGCCCTGGTTGCCTCAAGAGGCCAGTCCCCATGCGATTTGATACGGGGCCTCTCGGGATTCCTCTCCCGTCGATACCGGGGCCAAAAACCTTGTGTGGAGTCAGGGCCGTAACCGAGGATTCCTCTCAGGGGCTGACATGGATCTTTGGGTACTTCTGGAGTCTCCCCAGGGGAGTCAGGCCTCGTCTCGAGTGGGGGCATGCACGTGCGCTTTCCTTCCAGGCTGTAGCAGCAATGTCACGCTTCCCGTGGCGTGGATCAAAGGATCTGTGGTTTTCCCTCGAGGCTTTCCCACAGGGCTGTCCCACGTGCCACCGTGGTGTGAGTCGATCCTCGGCGTGAAAGATGAGCCAGTGCAGGGCAAAGAGGTTCCTCTGGAATGGACTGAGACATCTGGGGGACTCTTGGAATGGTGGTACGACCATGGAGTTCCTCTCGCCTTTCCTGTTGAGAGTGCCTCCTCTTGAGATGCGACGGGAACGCCGGGAATACTTTCCCGTTGAAAGCAGGGAAAGGATCCCTCATCTCGAGCTACGAGGGGGAAACGGGGCTCCTCTGGATGTGGGCGGGACCATCGTGCTTCCTCTCGAGTGGACACGGGTATGGCGGTGAACTTCTTGAGTTGCAGCAAGGTTGTGAAAGACCCTTTCGAAGTTCCAGAGGTTAGGTGTCATTAGTCTCCAGACGCCTCATCGGAAATAGGCCTCATCTCGCCTGGAAGGGAGAACTTCCTGGATTTTCTCGAGTTGCGGCAGGTGTTCTCGAGTTACGACGGGGACCTCAGGGACCCGCTCTGGTGGCCTCAGGAGAGGCCAGTCCCCATGCGAGGTGCTAGGGGGCCTATCGGGATTCCTCTCCCGTCGATACCGGGGCCAAAAACCTTGTGTGCAGTCAGGGCCGGAACCGAGGATTCCTCTCAGGGGCTGACATGGATCTTTGGGTACTTCTGGAGTATCCCCAGGGGAGTCAAGCCTCGTCTCGAGTGGGGGCATGCACGTGCGCTTTCCTTCCAGGCTGTAGCAGCAATGTCACGCTTCCCGTCGCGTGGATCAAAGGATCTGTGGTTTTCCCTCGAGGCTTTCCCACAGGGCTGTCCCACGTGCCACCGTGGTGTGAGTCGATCCTCGGCGTGAAAGATGAGCCAGTGCAGGGCAAAGAGGTTCCTCTGGAATGGACTGAGACATCTGGGGGACTCTTGGAATGGTGGTACGACCATGGAGTTCCTCTCGCCTTTCCTGTTGAGAGTGCCTCCTCTTGAGATGCGACGGGAACGCCGGGAATTCTTTCCCGTTGAAAGCAGGGAAAGGATCCCTCATCTCGAGCTACGAGGGGGAAACGGGGCTCCTCTGGATGTGGGCAGGACCATCGTGCTTCCTCTCGAGTGGAGACGCATATGGCGGTGAACTTCTTGAGTTGCAGCAAGGGTGTGAAAGACCCTTTCGAATTTCCAGAGTTTAGGTGTCATTAGTCTCCAGACGCCTCATCGGAAATAGGCCTCATCTCGCCTGGAAGGGAGAACTTCCTGGATTTTCTCGAGTTGCGGCAGGTGTTCTCGAGTTACGACGGGGACCTCAGGGACCCGCCCTGGTGGCCTCAGGAGAGGCCAGTCCCCATGGGAGTTGCTAGGGGGCCTCTCGGGATTCCTCTCCCGTCGATTCCGGGGCCAACAACCTTGTGTGGAGTCAGGGCCGGAACCGAGGATTCCTCTCAGGGGCTGACATGGATCTTTGGGTACTTCTGGAGTCTCCCCAAGGGAGTCAGGGCTCGTCTCGAGTTGGGGCATGCACGTGCGCTTTCCTTCCAGGCTGTAGCAGCAATGTCACGCTTCCCGTCGCATGGATCAAAGGATCTGTGGTTTTCCCTCGAGGCTTTCCCTCGAGGCTTTCCCACAGGGCTGTCCCACGTGCCACCGTGGTGTGAGTCGATCCTCGGCGTGAAAGATGAGCCAGTGCAGGGCAAAGAGGTTCCTCTGGAATGGACTGAGACATCTGGGGGACTCGTGGAATGGTGGTACGACCATGTAGTTCCTCTCGCCTTTCCTGTTGAGAGTGCCACCTCTTGAGATGCGACGGGAACGCCGGGAATTCTTTCCCGTTGAAAGCAGGGAAAGGATCCCTCATTTCGAGCCACGAGGGGGAAACGGGGCTCCTCTGGATGTGGGCGGGACCATCGTGCTTCCTCTCGAGTGGAGACGGGTATGGCGGTGAACTTCTTGAGTTGCAGCAAGGGTGTGAAAGACCCTTTCGAAGTCCCAGAGGTTAGGTGTCATTAGTCTCCAGACGCCTCATCGGAAATAGGCCTCATCTCGCCTGGAAGGGAGAACTTCCTGGATTTTCTCGAGTTGCGGCAGGTGTTCTCGAGTTACAACGGGGACCTCAGGGACCCGCCCTGGTGGCCTCAGGAGAGGCCAGTCCCCATGCGAGTTGCTAGGGGGCCTCTCGGGATTCCTCTCCCGTCGATACCGGGGTCAAAAACCTTGTGTGGAGTCAGGGCCGGAACCGAGGATTCCTCTCAGGGGCTGACATGGATCTTTGGCTACTTCTGGAGTCTCCCCAGGGGAGTCAGGCCTCGTCTCGAGTGGGGGCATGCACGTGCGCTTTCCTTACAGGCTGTAGCAGCAATGTCACGCTTCCCGTGGCGTGGATCAAAGGATCTGTGGTTTTCCCTCGAGGCTTTCCCACAGGGCTGTCCCACGTGCCACCGTGGTGTGAGTCGATCCTCGGCGTGAAAGATGAGCCAGTGCAGGGCAAAGAGGTTCCTCTGGCATGGACTGAGACATCTGGGGGACTCTTGGAATGGTGGTACGATCATGGAGTTCCTCTCGCCTTTCCTGTTGAGAGTGCCTCCTCTTGAGATGCGACGGGAACGCCGGGAATTCTTTCCCGTTGAAAGCAGGGAAAGGATCCCTCATCTCGAGCTACGAGGGGGAAACGGGGCTCCTCTGGATGTGGGCGGGACCATCGTGCTTCCTCTCGAGTGGAGACGGGTATGGCGGTGAACTTCTTGAGTTGCAGCAAGGGTGTGAAAGGCCCTTTCGAATTTCCAGAGGTTAGGTGTCATTAGTCTCCAGACGACTCATCGGAAATAGGCCTCATCTCGCCTGGAAGGGAGAACTTCCTGGATTTTCTCGAGTTGCGGCAGGTGTTCTCGAGTTACGACGGGGACCTCAGGGACACGCCCTGGTGGCCTCAGGAGAGGCCAGTCCCCATGCGAGTTGCTAGGGGGCCTCTCGGGATTCCTCTCCCGTCGATACCAGGGCCAAAAACCTTGTGTGGAGTCAGGGCCGGAACCGAGGATTCCTCTCAGGGGCTGACATGGATCTTTGGGTACTTCTGGAGTCTCCCCAGGGGAGTCAGGCCACGTCTCGAGTGGGGGCATGCACGTGCGCTTTCCTTCCAGGCTGTAGCAGCAATGTCACGCTTCCCGTCGCGTGGATCAAAGGATCTGTGGTTTTCCCTCGAGGCTTTCCCACAGGGCTGTCCCACGTGCCACCGTGGTGTGAGTCGATCCTCGGCGTGAAAGATGAGCCAGTGCAGGGCAAAGAGGTTCCTCTGGAATGGACTGAGACATCTGGGGGACTCTTGGAATGGTGGTACGACCATGGAGTTCCTCTCGCCTTTCCTGTTGAGAGTGCCTCCTCTTGAGATGCGACGGGAACGCCGGGAATTCTTTCCCGTTGAAAGCAGGAAAAGGATCCCTTATCTCGAGCTACGAGGGGGAAACGGGGCTCCTCTGGATGTGGGCGGGACCATCGTGCTTCCTCTCTAGTGGAGACGGGTATGGTGGTGAACTTCTTGAGTTGCAGCAAGGGTGTGAAAGACCCTTTCGAAGTTCCAGAGGTTAGGTGTCATTTGTCTCCAGACGCCACATTGGAAATAGGCCTCATCTCGCCAGGAAGGGAGAACTTCCTGGATTTTCTCGATTTGCGGCAGGTGTTCTGGAGTTACGACGGGGACCTCAGGAACCCGCCCTGGTGGCCTCAGGAGAGGCCAGTCCCTATGCGAGTTGCTAGGGGGCCTCTCAGGATTCCTCTCCCGTCGATACCGGGGCCAAAAACCTTGTATGGAGTCAGGGCCGGAACCGAGGATTCCTCTCAGGGGCTGACATGGATCTTTGGGTACTTCTGGAGTCTCCCCAGGGGAGTCAGGCCTCGTCTCGAGTGGGGGCATGCACGTGCACTTTCCTTCCAGGCTGTAGCAGCAATGTCAGGCTTCCCGTCGCGTGGATCAAAGGATCTGTGGTTTTCCCTCGAGGCTTTCCCACAGGGCTGTCCCACGTGCCACCGTGGTGTGAGTCGATCCTCGGCGTGAAAGATGAGCCAGTGCTGGACAAAGAGGTTCCTCTGGAATGGACTGAGATATCTGGGGGACTCTTGGAATGGTGGTACGACCATGGAGTTCCTCTCGCCTTTCCTGTTGAGAGTGCCTCCTCTTGAGATGCGACGGGAACGCCGGGAACTCTTTCCCTTTGAAACCAGGGAAAGGATCCCTCATCTCGAGCTACGAGGGGAAAACGGGGCTCCTCTGGATGTGGGCGGGACCATCGTGCTTCATCTCGAGTGGAGACAGGTATGGCGGTGAACTTCTTGAGTTGCAGCAAGGGTGTGAAAGACCCTTTCGAAGTTCCAGAGGTTAGGTGTCATTAGTCTCCAGACGCCTCATTAGAAATAGGCCTCATCTCGCCTGGAAGGGAGAACTTCCTGGATTTTCTCGAGTTGCGGCAGGTGTTCTCGAGTTACGACGGGGACCTCAGGGACCCGCCCTGGTGGCCTCAGGAGAGGCCAGTCCCTATGCGAGTTGCTAGGGGGCCTCTCGGGATTCCTCTCCCGTCGATACCGGGGCCAAAAACCTTGTGTGGAGTCAGGGCCGTAACCGAGGATTCCTCTCATGGGCTGACATGGATCTTTGGGTACGTCTGGAGACTCCCCAGTGGAGTCAGGCCTCGTCTCGAGTGGGGGCATGCACGTGCGCTTTCCTTCCAGGCTGTAGCAGCAATGTCACGCTTCCCGTCGCGTGGATCAAAGGATCTGTGGTTTTCCCTCGAGGCTTTCCCTCGAGGCTTTCCCACAGGGCTGTCCCACGTGCCACCGTGGTGTGAGTCGATCCTCGGCGTGAAAGATGAGCCAGTGCAGGGCAAAGAGGTTCCTCTGGAATGGACTGAGACATCTGGGGGACTCTTGGAATGGTGGTACGACCATGGAGTTCCTCTCGCCTTTCCTGTTGAGAGTTCCTCCTCTTGAGATGCGACGGGAACGCCGGGAATTCTTTCCCGTTGAAAGCAGGCAACGGATCCCTCATCTCGAGCTACGAGGGGGAAACGGGGCTCCTCTGGATGTGGGCGGAACCATCGTGTTTCCTCTCGAGTGGAGACGGGTATGGCGGTGAACTTCTTGAGTTGCAGCAAGGGTGTGAAAGACTCTTTCGAAGTTCCAGAGGTTAGGTGTCATTAGTCTCCAGACGCCTCATCGGAAATAGGCCTCATCTCACCTGGAAGGGAGAACTTCCTGGATTTTCTCGAGTTGCGGCAGGTGTCCTCGAGTTACGACGGGGACCTCAGGGACCCGCCCTGGTGGCCTCAGGAGAGGCCAGTCCCCATGCGAGGTGCTAGGGGGCCTCTCGGGATTCCTCTCCCGTCGATACCGGGGCCAAAAACCTTGTGTGGAGTCAGGGTCGGAACCGAGGATTCCTCTCAGGGGCTTATATGGATCTTTGGGTACTTCTGGAGTCTCGCCAGGGGAGACAGGCCTCGTCTCGAGTGGGGGCATGCACGTGCGCTTTCCTTCCAGGCTGTAGCAGCAATGTCACGCTTCCCGTCGCAAGCATCAAAGGATCTGTGGTTTTCCCTCGAGGATTTCCCTCGAGGCTTTCCCACAGGGCTGTCCCACGTGCCTCCGTGGTGTGAGTCGATCCTCGGCGTGAAAGATGAGCCAGTGCAGGGCAAAGAGGTTCCTCTGGAATGGACTGAGACATCTGGGGGACTCTTGGAATGGTGGTACGACCATGGAGTTCCTCTCGCCTTTCCTGTTGAGAGCGCCTCCTCTTGAGATGCGACGGGAACGCCGGGAATTCCTTCCCGTTGAAAGCAGGAAAGGATCCCTCATCTCGAGCTCCGAGAGGGAAACGGGGCTCCTCTGGATGTGGGCGGGACCATCGTGCTTCCTCTCGAGTGGAGACGGGTATGGCGGTGAACTTCTTGAGTTGCAGCAAGGGTGTGAAAGACCCTTTCGAAATTCCAAAGGTTAGGTGTCATTAGTCTCCAGACGCCTCATCGGAAATAGGCCTCATCTCGCCTGGAAGGGAGAACTTCCTGGATTTTCTCGAGTTGCGGCAGGTGTTCTCGAGTTAAGACGGAGACCTCAGGGACCCGCCCTGGTGGCCTCAGGAGAGGCCAGTCCCCATGCGAGGTGCTAGGGGGCCTCTCGGGATTCCTCTCCCTTCGATACCGGGGCCAAAAAGCTTGTGTGGAGTCAGGGCCGGAACCGAGGATTCCTCTCAGGGGCTGACATGGATCTTTGGGTACTTCTGGAGTCTCCCCAGCGGTGTTAGGCCTCGACTCGAGTGGGGGCATGCACGTGCGCTTTCCTTCCAGGCTGTAGCAGCAATGTCACGCTTCCCGTGGCGTGTATCAAAGGATCTGTGGTTTTCCCTCGAGACTTTCCCACAGGGCTGTCCCACGTGCCACCGTGGTGTGAGTCGATCCTCGGCGTGAAAGATGAGCCAGTGCAGGGCAAAGAGGTTCCTCTGGAATGGACTGAGACATCTGGGGGACTCTTGGAATGGTGGTACGACCATGGAGTTCCTCTCGCCTTTCCTGTTGAGAGTGCCTCCTCTTGAGATGCGACGGGAACGCCGGGAATTCTTTCCCGTTGACAGCAGGGAAAGGATCCCTCATCTCGAGCTACGAGGGGGAAACGGGGCTCCTCTGGATGTGGGCGGGATCATCGTGCTTCCTCTCGAGTGGACACGGGTATGGCGGTGAACTTCTTGAGTTGCAGCAAGGGTGTGAAAGACCCTTTTGAAGTTCCAGAGGTTAGGTGTCATTAGTCTCCAGACGCCTCATCGGAAATAGGCCTCATCTCGCCTGGAAGGGAGAACTTCCTGGATTTTCTCGAGTTGCGGCAGGTGTTCTCGAGTTATGACGGGGACCTCAGGGACCCGCCCTGGTGGCCTCAGGAGAGGCCAGTCCCCATGCGATGTGCTAGGGGGCCTCTCGGGATTCCTCTCCCGTCGATACCGGGGCCAAAAACCTTGTGTGGAGTCAGGGCCGGAACCGAGGATTCCTCTCAGGGGCTGACATGGATCTTTGGGTACTTCTGGAGTCTCCCCAGGGGAGTCAGGCCTCGTCTCGAGTGGGGGCATGCACGTGCGCTTTCCTTCCAGGCTGTAGCAGCAATGTCACGCTTCCCGTCGCGTGGATCAAAGGATCTGTGGTTTTCCCTCGAGGCTTTCCCTCGAGGCTTTCCCACAGGGCTGTCCCACGTGCCACCGTGGTGTGAGTCGATCCTCGGCGTGAAAGATGAGCCAGTGCAGGGCAAAGAGGTTCCTCTGGAATGGACTGAGACATCTGGGGGACTCCTGGAATGGTGTTACGACCATGGAGTTCCTCTCGCCTTTCCTGTTGAGAGTGCCTCCTCTTGAGATGCGACGGGAACGCCGGGAATTCTTTCCCGTCTAAAGCAGGGAAAGGTTCCCTCATCTCGAGATACGAGGGGGAAACGGGGCTCCTCTGGATGTGGGCGGGACCATCGTGCTTCCTCTCGAGTGGAGACGGGTATGGCGGTGAACTTCTTGAGTTGCAGCAAGGGTTTGAAAGACCCTTTCGAAGTTCCAGAGGTTAGGTGTCATTAGTCTCCAGACGCCTCATCGGAAATAGGCCTCATCTCGCCTGAAAGGGAGAATTTCCTGGATTTTCTCGAGTTGCGGCAGGTGTTCTCGAGTTACGACGGGGACCTCAGGGACCCGCCCTGGTGGCCTCAGGAGAGGCCAGTCCCCATGCGAGGTGCTAGGGGGCCTCTCGGGATTCCTCTCCCGTCGATACCGGGGCCAAAAACCTTGTGTGGAGTCAGGGCCGGAACCGAGGATTCCTCTCAGGGGCTGACATGGATCTTTGGGTACTTCTGGAGTCTCCCCAGGGGAGTTAGGACTCTTCTCGAGTGGGGGCATGCACGTGCGCTTTCCTTCCCGGCTGTAGCAGCAATGTCACGCTTCCCGTCGCGTGGATCAAAGGATCTGTGGTTTTCCCTCGAGGCTTTCCCACAGGGCTGTCCCACGTGCCACCGTGGTGTGAGTCGATCCTCGGCGTGAAAGATGAGCCAGTGCAGGGCAAAGAGGTTCCTCTGGAATGGACTGAGACATCTGGGGGACTCTTGGAATGGTGGTACGACCATGGAGTTCCTCTCGCCTTTCCTGTTGAGAGTGCCTCCTCTTGAGATGCGACGGGAACGCCGGGAATTCTTCCCCGTTGAAAGCAGGGAAAGGATCCATCATTTCGAGCTCCGAGGGGGAAACGGGGCTCCTTTGGATGTGGGCGGGACCATCATGCTTCCTCTGGAGTGGAGACGGGTATGGCGGTGAACTTCTTGAGTTGCAGCAAGGGTGTGAAAGACCCTTTCGAAGTTCCAGAGGTTAGGTGTCATTAGTCTCCAGACGCCTCATCGGAAATAGGCCTCATCTCGCCTGGAAGGGAGAACTTCCTGGATTTTCTCGAGTTGGGGCAGGTGTTCTCGAGTTACGACGGGGACCTCAGGGACCCGCCCTGGTGGCCTCAGGAGAGGCCAGTCCCCATGCGAGTTGCTAGGGGGCCTCTCGGGATTCCTCTCCCGTCGATACCGGGGCCAAAAACTTTGTATGGAGTCAGGGCCGGAACCGAGGATTCCTCTCAAGGGCTGACATGGATCTTTGGGTACTTCTGGAGTCCCCCCAGGGGAGTCAGGCCTCGTCTCGAGTGGGGGCATGCACGTGCGCTTTCCTTCCAGGCTGTAGCAGCAATGTCACGCTTCCCGTCGCGTGGATCAAATGATCTGTGGTTTTCCCTCGAGGCTTTCCCTCGAGGCTTTCCCACAGGGCTGTCCCACGTGCCACCGTGGTGTGAGTCGATCCTCGGCGTGAAAGATGAGCCAGTGCAGGGCAAAGAGGTTCCTCTGGAATGGACTGAGACATCTGGGGGACTCTTGGAATGGTGGTACGACCATGGAGTTCCTCTCACCTTTCCTGTTGAGAGTGCCTCCTCTTGAGATGCGACGGGAACGCCGGGAATTCTTTCCCGTTGAAAGCAGGCAAAGGATCCCTCATCTCGAGCTACGAGGGGGAAACGGGGCTCCTCTGGATGTGGGCGGGACCATCGTGCTTCCTCTCGAGTGGAGACGGGTATGGCGGTGAACTTCTTGAGTTGCAGCAAGGGTGTGAAAGACCCTTTCGAAGTTCCAGAGGTTAGGTGTCATTAGTCTCCAGACGCCTCATAGGAAATAGGCCTCATCTCGCCGGGAAGGGAGAACTTCCTGGATTTTCTCGAGTTGCGGCAGGTGTTCTCGAGTTACGACGGGGACCTCAGGAACCCGCCCTGGTGGCCTCAGGAGAGGCCAGTCCCTATGCGAGTTGCTAGGGGGCCTCTCGGGATTCCTCTCCCGTCGATACCGGGGCCAAAAACCTTGTGTGGAGTCAGGGCCAGAACCGAGGATTCCTCTCAGGGGCTGATAAGGATCTTTGGGTACTTCTGGAGACTCCCCAGTGGAGTCAGGCCTCGTCTCGAGTGGGGGCATGCACGTGCGCTTTCCTTCCAGGCTGTAGCAGCAATGTCACGCTTCCCGTCGCGTGGATCAAAGGATCTGTGGTTTTCCCTCGAGGCTTTCCCACAGGGCTGTCCCACGTGCCACCGTGGTGTGAGTCGATCCTCGGCGTGAAAGATGAGCCAGTGCAGGGCAAAGAGGTTCCTCTGGAATGGACTGAGACATCTGGGGGACTCTTGGAATGGTGGTACGACCATGGAGTTCCTCTCACCTTTCCTGTTGAGAGTGCCTCCTCTTGAGATGCGACGGGAACGCAGGGAATTCTTTCCCGTTGAAAGCAGGAAAAGGATCCCTCATCTCGAGCTACGAGGGGGAAACGGGGCTCCTCTGGATGTGGGCGGAACCATCGTGCTTCCTCTCTAGTGGAGACAGGTATGGTGGTGAACTTCTTGAGTTGCAGCAAGGGTGTGAAAGACCCTTTTGAAGTTCCAGAGGTTAGGTGTCATTAGTCTCCAGACGCCTCATAGGAAATAGGCCTCATCTCGCCTGGAAGGGAGAACTTCCTGGATTTTCTCGAGTTGCGGCAGGTGTTCTCGAGTTATGACGGGGACCTCAGGAACCCGCCCTGGTGGCCTCAGGAGAGGCCAGTCCCTATGCGAGTTGCTAGGGGGCCTCTCAGGATTCCTCTCCCGTCGATACCGAGGCCAAAAACCTTGTATGGAGTCAGGGCCGGAACCGAGGATTCCTCTCAGGGGCTGACATGGATCTTTGGGTACTTCTGGAGTCTCCCCAGGGGAGTCAGGCCTCGTTTCCAGTGGGGGCATCTACGTGCACTTTCCTTCTAGGCTGTAGCAGCAATGTCACGCTTCCCGTCGCGTGGATCAAAGGATCTGTGGTTTTCCCTCGAGGCTTTCCCACAGGGCTGTCCCACGTGCCACCGTGGTGTGAGTCGATCCTCGGCGTGAAAGATGAGCCAGTGCAGGACAAAGAGGTTCCTCTGGAATGGACTGAGACATCTGGGGGACTTTTGGAATGGTGGTACGACCATGGAGTTCCTCTTGCCTTTCCTGTTGAGAGTGCCTCCTCTTGAGATGCGACGGGAACGCCGGGAATTCTTTCCCGTTGAAAGCAGGCAAAGGATCCCTCATCTCGAGCTACGAGGGGAAAACGGGGCTCCTCTGGATGTGGGCGGGACCATCGTGCTTCATCTCGAGTGGAGACGGGTATGGCGGTGAACTTCTTGAGTTGCAGCAAGGGTGTGAAAGACCCTTTCGAAGTTCCAGAGGTTAGGTGTCATTAGTCTCCAGACGCCTCATCAGAAATAGGCCTCATCTCGCCTGGAAGGGAGAACTTCCTGGATTTTCTCGAGTTGCGGAAGGTGTTCTCGAGTTACGACGGGGACCTCAGGGACCCGCCCTGGTGGCCTCAGGAGAGGCCAGTCCCTATGCGAGTTGCTAGGGGGCCTCTCGGGATTCCTCTCCCGTCGATACCGGGGCCAACAACCTTGTGTGGAGTCAGGGCCGTAAACGAGGATTCCTCTCAGGGGCTGACATGGATCTTTGGGTACGTCTGGAGACTCCCCAGTGGAGTCAGGCCTCGTCTCGAGTGGGGGCATGCACGTGCGCTTTCCTTCCAGGCTGTAGCAGCAATGTCACGCTTCCCTTCGCGTGGATCAAAGGATCTGTGGTTTTCCCTCGAGGCTTTCCCTCGAGGCTTTCCCACAGGGCTGTCCCACGTGCCACCGTGGTGTGAGTCGATCCTCGGCGTGAAAGATGAGCCAGTGCAGGGCAAAGATTTTCCTCTGGAATGGACTGAGACATCTGGGGGACTCTTGGAATGGTGGTACGACCATGGAGTTCCTCTCGCCTTTCCTGTTGAGAGTGCCTCCTCTTGAGATGCGACGGGAATGACGGGAATACTTTCCCGTTGAAAGCAGGGAAAGGATCCCTCATCTCGAGCTACGAGGGGGAAACGGGGCTCCTCTGGATGTGGGCGGGACCATCGTGCTTCCTCTCGAGTGGAGACGGGTATGGCGGTGAACTTCTTGAGTTGCAGCAAGGGTGTGAAAGACTCTTTCGAAGTTCCAGAGGTTAGGTGTCATTAGTCTCCAGACGCCTCATCGGAAATAGGCCTCATCTCGCCTGGAAGGGAGAACTTCCTGGATTTTCTCGAGTTGCGGCAGGTGTTCTCGAGTTACGACGGGGACCTCAGGGACCCGCCCTGGTGGCCTCAGGAAAGGCCAGTCCCCTTGCGAGTTGCTAGGGGGCCTCTCGGGATTCCTCTCCCGTCGATACCGGGGCCAAAAACCTTGTGTGGAGTCAGGGCCGGAACCGAGGATTCCTCTCAGGGGCTGACATGGATCTTTGGGTACTTCTGGAGTCTCGCCAGGGGAGACAGGCCTCGTCTCGTGAGGGGGCATGCACGTGCGCTTTCCTTCCAGGCTGTAGCAGCAATGTCACGCTTCCCGAAGCGTGGATCATAGGATCTGTGGTTTTCCCTCGAGGCTTTCCCTCGAGGCTTTCCCACAGGGCTGTCTCACGTGCCACCGTGGTGTGAGTCGATCCTCGGCGTGAAAGATGAGCCAGTGCAGGGCAAAGAGCTTCCTCTGGAATGGACTGAGACATCTGGGGGACTCTTGGAATGGTGGTACCACCATGGAGTTCCTCTCGCCTTTCCTGTTGAGAGTGCCTCCTCTTGAGATGCGATGGGAACGCCGGGAATTCTTTCCCGTTGAAAGCAGGCAAAGGATCCCTCATCTCGAGCTACGAGGGGGAAACGGGGCTCCTCTGGATGTGGGCGGGACCATCCTGCTTCCTCTCGAGTGGAGACGGGTATGGAAGTGAACTTCTTGAGTTGCAGCAAGGGTGTGAAAGACCCTTTCGAAATTCCAGAGATTAGGTGTCATTAGTCTCCAGACGCCTCATCGGAAATAGGCCTCATCTCGCCTGGAAGGGAGAACTTCCTGGATTTTCTCGAGATGCGGCTGGTGTTCTCGAGTTACGACGGGGACCTCAGGGACCCGCCCTGGTGGCCTCAGGAGAGGCCAGTCCACATGCGAGTTGCTAGGGGGCCTCTCGGGATCCCTCTCCCGTCGATACCGGGGCCAAAAACCTTGTGTGGAGTCAGGGCCGGAAACGAGGATTCCTCTCAGGGGCTGACATGGATCTTGGGTACTTCTGGAGTCTCCCCAGGGGAGTCAGGCCTCGTCTCGAGTGGGGGCATGCACGTGCGTTTTCTTTCCAGGCTGTAGCAGCAATGTCACGCTTCCCTTCGCGTGGATCAAAGGATCTGTGGTTTTCCCTCGAGGCTTTCCCACAGGGCTGTCCCACGTGCCACCGTGGTGTGAGTCGATCCTCGGCGTGAAAGATGAGCCAGTGCAGGGCAAAGAGGTTCCTCTGGAATGGACTGAGACATCTGGGGGACTCTTGGAATGGTGGTACGACCATGGAGTTCCTCTCGCCTTTCCTGTTGAGAGTGCCTCCTCTTGAGATGCGACGGGAACGCCGGGAATTCTTTCCCGTTGCAAGCAGGCAAAGGATCCCTCATCTCGAGCTACGAGGGGGAAACGGGGCTCCTCTGGATGTGGGCGGGACCATCGTGCTTCCTCTCGAGTGGAGACGGGTATGGTGGTGAACTTCTTGAGTTGCAGCAAGGGTGTGAAAGACCCTTTCGAAGTTCCAGAGGTTAGGTGTCATTAGTCTCCAGACGCCTCATCGGAAATAGGCCTCATCTCGCCTGGAAGGGAGAACTTCCTGGATTTTCTCGAGTTGCGGCAGGTGTTCTCGAGTTACGACGGGGACCTCAGGGACCCGCCCTGGTGGCCTCAGGAGTGGCCAGTCACCATGCGAGTTGCTAGGGGGCCTCTCGGGATTCCTCTCCCGTCGATACCGGGGCCAAAAACCTTGTGTGGAGTCAGGGCCGGAACCGAGGATTCCTCTCAGGGGCTGATATGGATCTTTGGGTACTTCTGGAGTCTCGCCAGGGGAGACAGGCCTCGTCTCGTGAGGGGGCATGCACGTGCACTTTCCTTCCAGGCTGTAGCAGCAATGTCACGCTTCCCGTCGCGTGGATCAAAGGATCTGTGGTTTTCCCTCGAGGCTTTCCCTCGAGGCTTTCCCACAGGGCTGTCCCACGTGCCACCGTGGTGTGAGTCGATCCTCGGCGTGAAAGATGAGCCAGTGCAGGGCAAAGAGTTTCCTCTGGAATGGACTGAGACATCTGGGGGACTCTTGGAATGGTGGTACGACCATGGAGTTCCTCTCGCCTTTCCTGTTGAGAGTGCCTCCTCTTGAGATGCGACGGGAACGCCGGGAATTTTTTCCCGTTGAAAGCAGGAAAAGGATCCCTCATCTCGAGCTACGAGGGGGAAACGGGGCTCCTCTGGATGTGGGCGGGACCATCGTGCTTCCTCTCTAGTGGAGACGGGTATTGCCGGGGTACAGCCCCGGTGGATCCAGGGAATTCGAAGGGTGGACGGCGTTGGCGTGGAAAGACTTGTTTATTTATTAATATAAGATTAGATTAAGAAACTGTAGTGCAGTAGGAAGATTAAGTGGAGAAAGAGGGCTGAATAGCTTGGTTTACGCGGAAGACCAATAAAATTCCAGACAAGGAATTTGCACCATCTACGTTGGGCCACCGGTGCCCGCTTGAATATCTAAGGGTGCCTCGCCTTAAGCTCCCTTTCTCGCGGATCTTAATAACCAGGGCAAATAAGTAGACCTGGCGAGCCTCCGCGCCCCAGATGGAAATTCAGCCTGAAATTAAAGTAAAGAGCAGAGGGAAGAAAAGGGAGAGAAAAAGAGAGAGAGAGAGAGACACGGGGGGAGCCATATTCCCAAGACACCAGGCCGAGACTAGTCCGAGAAACTGGTCTGAGAATCTGGTCCCGTCCTTTATTGTTCAGAAGGCCTTTTATACTTTTGATAAAACATGGAGATCAATGGGTAACACAAAGTTATGCAGCGTTAGCAGTCCAGACTCTTATCAAAACCAGGCTTTTCTCTCTGCATACCTAATTGTATACACAAGTCTTAGGTAATTTACATCATCTTCCAACCAAAAGGGCCAATTAACATTTTACAGCCTTTTTTCTGATAAGGGTTTGTCAACCACAAGACTTATTTGTGTTGATCTTCCCAAGGTCTGGTGCCACTCTCGGAAAGCACGAAAGAAAGTTACATTCTTAGACAGCAAGGATACAGCAACTTATAACAAGTAGAGGGAGTGCAGTGATTTATAGCAAAAGAGAAGCAATTAACTCAAAAGTCTAGTGTTGCTAACATCAAAACTACTATGTATCTTTTTCTACATCCTGCTTACATTAACATCCTTCCAGGTGCCTAAAAGATAAAGAATAAGGAGGTCTGGCAGCAATCCTTGAGTCAACAGTGAAAACCCTCTACCAATATAATTTTTAACTCTTTAGAAAAGGCTCTGTATCTTTAAGATGCTTTTAAGCTTTGTGCCTCCCGCGGTTGGGGGGCTGTAAGCAATTCACAAGCTGTAAGCTTTGTGCCTCTCGCGGTTGGGGGGCTGTAAGCAATTCACAAGCTGTAAGAGGTCTGGGGAACCTGTTAGGCAGACTAGAGAGCTATCAGAGGGGTTTAACTGAAACATCCCTTTCAAATGCAGAAGACTAAAACCCTGAATTGACTTTTTTCCAGAGAATATCAGAAAAGTGGAAAAGCAGAGCACAAAAGCCGGCAGATTTTTGCTGGGGTACATGCTTAGGAATATCCAGAGGGGTCCCTGAAGTCTGAGCACGCCTTGCGTATGTCAGCTTCCTTCCTCATGACCTTGTCACGGGCGGGATTCCTCACACTGGCTTCCGGCAACTCCCCCTTCTTTATTAGTTTTTTTAAAAAAATTAGGTGCAGTTCAGTCGCGAGATTCCGAATGCTCTGCCGAAGAGTCCTGACAACACAAGGAAGCACGATTACAAGGAGCAGGATTATGGCACCCACAGCAGCATAGCTAGAGACAGTAGTCAGAAGAGTTTTTCCAGAAATGAAGTCAGAGAAGGTGTGGAAAAAGTCATTGGCTTCTCCTGCGGCGGTAAAATCTAATCGGGAGTGTTCCAAGGTCTGAATCTGATTATGAAGTTTCCCTAAATCTAAACTAATATCTGAGCTGTTCCAGACACCTAAAATATGATTTTTGACCCTCTCCCATTTAAAATCTGTCTCATTTACTTTCAGGGATGTAACACATATCCACCGGTAATCGGCATGACATGAAAGAGCCAATTTCATTTTCAGACTCTGTAATTCATTCCCAATATGCATTACTGCTTCTTCTAAGGCATCAATCCTTATTTCTAGCTTCCTATCTATAATTTCCTGGGTTGCCAGCGTTAGAGAAACATTTTTGGATACGGTGTCAACATATTGGGCAGTATACACTTGTTGAGACAATGATAATGCCGCCACAGTAACAGAAGTAATTGCGGTTATCAAAGCTGATATTCCCAAAACAAGTAAGCCCACAAACCGTCGTGTTCGCATTAAATCTTGTAGCTGTTGCAGTACAGCTAGGCCATGGTTATCATACCAATACGTGGCTACAGTTACAGGTACCATGAGATAGGGCGGACGTTTTAAAACCATGAAAGAGCAAACTTTATATTGAGGAGTTAAACAGGATGAAAGCATACATTGTTCACAAGACACTACATGGGGTCCACCTGTATAATTCAATTGTATGTTAAGTCTTTCAGAATCATTAGTGAAAAGAAAAACATAAGGAGAGGGTAGACAAGCTAAAATAGAGTAAATAGAGGTATTTTTTGGTCGGATTAAAATAATAGGGGCGGTAGCCGCAAGGGCTCTCCAAATTTCTGGCTGCCAAAAGGTTTTACCTCTAGTTATATAAGACAGCATAGGGGGAACAAATTGGTTATGATGCCGTCTGGTGGCAACTAACGGCCAAGAAATTGAATATTCTTTCCAATTATCCAATCTATTGATAAAGTCATCGTCAGACTCAGGGTCTTGACCTGGATTTGGGTTGCTCCAGTCCTGAATCGCACAATTTCTTCCTCCCGGCATATTGTAATCTACTCTCGAATTATAAATACAAGATTTCCAAATCGGATATCCTGAATGATCATCTATAGTTTTCCAAATAACATCTGAGGGAGCAACATCATCACAATTTGGATATTCTGATGGAGTTTTGAGAGACAAAGACTTATAGGGGCCAAGGACCCCAGGCATACGGGCTCGTAATATCCAAGCAGACCGATCCCCTATAGATGCAAATTTAGAGGTTGGGGAATCTGTCATAACTGCTTTTGTGGAGGCTCCAATGCATCCTGTCTTGGTAAAGAAGTCTCCTGTAAGGCCAGGAGGAAAATTAAAGCAGACAGGAAAATCATCTGCTAGTCCTTTAAAGGTATAATTGAAATTAATAGGGTATTGGTCTTTTGTATAGGAAGTATAAGATCCTCCCAAAAGGCGAGGCTGGTCTGTACTAACTCGTATGGGGTCACTGTTCCAAGTAACAACTTGGAAAGTTGGAGGATCCGGGAGAAACGCCCAATATTTGGTTGGAATGGGAGCAGCGCTTACCTGGCAAGAGAGCAAGGCAAGCATGGCAATAAACACCTTTTCAGGAGAGACTGACGATCCCTGTAGGGTAGCTATCCCCTGTGCCTGGCGACAGAGAGCTTTAATCTGTCCCCAGGTGGGCAAGGAGGCTTGTTGGGTTGACTGAGCTGGGCGTCCTAATGGATTCCTGCGAGGCAAAAAATCAGGGGGTGCAATATCCTGTATCTGAAGTCGTGACATCTGTCCAGTGGGTGGCTCCGATCCGCGCCTATCCGGGATCTCCAATGTCAGCTGTCCTGGGGTCAGCGGCGTTTCCCGTGCTGGCGGAGGGAGCGGGGGAAGAGGGAGTTTCTTCCTTTTTAGAGATCGCGGTGGCGGGGGATTCTGGTATCCGGGGAGCTGAGACATGGCGAATTAGTCTGTCTGGAACCCAAATCGGAGCGTCCGCGTCCTGTGGAAAAACACAAGCATACCCTCGCCCATTGGTTAATAAGGGGTCAGGACCTTTCCATTGTCCGGAAAGAAGGTCCCTCCATTTTACTAATGGTTTTGCATTCAATTGCTCTGGGCACCAATGGCGAAGCATTGCAGTGTTTCCGGATGAATCAGCATTTAAGTTATTTATTACGAAAAGAGCATGTTGCAAAATCTGATGGGGGGAACTATATTTAAATTCCCCTTCTTTTAGTTTTTGAATATGGATTTTCAGTGTTTGATGTGCTCTTTCCACAATGGCTTGTCCTTGTGGGTTATAAGGGATGCCGGTGTTATGTTTAATTTGAAATCTTGTACAGAATTGCTGAAAAGATTTAGAAGTGTAAGCAGGAGCATTATCAGTTTTTAAAGCTTTTGGCAAGCCCAGATAGGAAAAGCATGTAAAAAGATGTTGTATTACATCTTTAACTGCTTCCCCTGTACGAGCAGTGGCAATAATAACATGAGAGAAGGTATCTACAGTTACATGAACAAAAGACAGTTTTCCAAATGAAGAGACATGGGTTACATCCATTTGCCAGAGTGCATTAGGTTTGAGACCGCGAGGGTTAACTCCCAGAGGCAAAGCATTCACGGTAGTAGGACAATGTGAACAAGAACGAACAATCTCTCGGGCAGATTCTCGAGGAATTTGAAACTGGTATCGTAAGGCAGTGGCATTTTGGTGATGAAGTGAGTGAGAAGCTCGAGCTTCTTCAAAAACAGAAGCCACTGAAATCCTGGTTAACGAATCTGCCAATTCATTGAGAGCATTTAAAGGGCCAGGCAGGCCGGAATGAGCCCGAATGTGGCCGATAAAGAACGCCCGATTTCTTTTCCATATTTGCTGCTGCAGTTTAGTTAACAAATGGAAGATAGCAGTTTTGTTTTCAGGCAAAACTGCAGTCTCAATGTGTGGAAACAGCCTGACCACATACTGAGAGTCAGAATAAAGGTTAAATTCTTTCTCCGCAAACATAACAAAGGCCTCAATAACAGCTGTGATTTCAGCCCTTTGAGCTGAAGTTTCTTGTGTTTCCAAAAGTTTTTGATGATCTCTTGTGACTATAGAGGCTCTACCGTTAGCCGATCCATCAGTAAAGACTACCTGAGCATCTGAAATAGGGAACTGTTTACACCGGACAGGAAAAATAACTGGATGGTTAGACATAAAATTTAGTAAAACATGCGAGGGTAAATGATGCAAAATTTGACCACAGTAATTCCCTATGGCAATCTGCCAGTCTTCATCAAACATTAAAAGAGCATCAAGCTGCTCCTTATTATATGGAATTACAATCTCTGATGGCTCTTTACCAAACAATTCAATGCTCCGCTTCCTTCCTTTTAGCATTAATGTGGCAATTAAACCAGGATAAGAAGCCACGACTTTTTTAGCTTGGGTAGGAAGATGGATCCATTCTAAAGGGCCGCGTTGCCACAGAACTCCCGTAGGCGCCGTTGGAGTAGCTAGGCAAAGGAACTGCCACGTCATCGTCAAATCAATTCTTTTTACATAGCTATTTGATAAGGCTGCTTCTACTTTGCCTAGGGCTTCTTGAGCCTCAGCTGTTAATTGTCTTTTTGAGGTTGGATCAGGATCCCCGCGTAAAGTGTTAAAAAGAGGTTTTAATTCGGCAGTGGTTAATTTTAAATATGGTCTAATCCAATTAATATCACCTAAGAGTTTTTGATAATCATTTAAAGTAATAAGATGGTCTTTTCTCAATTGCAGCGGGGTATGAGTCACCGTTTCCGAATTTATGACTCTTCCTAAGTAAGTTATGGGCGGATTGATTTGAATTTTTTCTGGGGCAATTTTTAGGCCTCTGTCTGTCAATGCCTGGGTCAGGTCCTGGAGCACAGTCTGCAGGTGAACTCTATCAGGATGAGCTATTAAAATATCATCCATATAGTGAATCATATACACGTGTTCATATTTAGCCCTAGTATCTTCTAGAGCGGCATTAACAAATTTTTGGCATAAAGTAGGGCTATTTTTCATTCCCTGAGGCAGAACCTTCCACTGAAACCGTAAATAAGGCTGTTTAAGATTTTCTGATGGCAGACTAAAGGCAAATCGCTTTTTATCCTCAGGATTTAAGGGAATAGTGAAAAAACAATCTTGTAAATCAATAACAATTATATTATATCCCTCTGGAACGGCTACTGGGGAAGGGAGCCCAGGCTGTAAGGCCCCCATGTCCTCCATGGTGGCATTAATAGCTCTCAAATCCTGTAAAAGTCGCCATTTACCAGATTTTTTCTTAATGACAAAAATAGGAGTGTTCCAGGGGCTATTGGAGGGCTCAATATGTCCCAATTCTAATTGTTCAAAGATTAATGCTTTAGCTGCCAATAATTTTTCCTTATGCAGAGGCCACTGTTCTACCCACACCGGATCTTGAGATTTCCATGTGATGGGGTCGGCAGCAAAAACAATGGCCTCAATTATAAATTTGGATATCCCAATCCAGCACGTAGCTTGCGAGGAGTTGGGCAAATTGGCTCAATTATTCCTGTCTGTTGTTTACCCAATCCTTTTGATGGATCATAGCCCATCTGCAACATCTGAGAGGTCACTTTATCATCAGGGCTAAAAAGTAACACTCCCATTTGAGATAGCACGTCCCTCCCCCACAGGGTAAGGGGGAGCGAAGGAACGACATAAGGTTGGAAAGTTCCACGGGTATCCTCAAATTGCCAATCTAAAATTTTTGCACTTTTGGCTATTGTGGGGGCTCTTCCTATCCCCACCAAGTTATTTTCAGTAGTATGTGTGGGCCAGGAGCTGGGCCAGTCTTTTCCTGAAATGCAAGAAACATCTGCTCCTGTGTCTAATAACCCCACAATAGACTTGCCATTAATCAGGATAGTCTTCATAGGACGTTTCTGAGTAATTTCTGTTATCCAAAAAACCATATCACTAGACCCAAATCCTTTATCCTGCCTTTCATTTTGAGTAGCTGTGCGCCCAATTGCAGTGTGGTAAGGCAAAAGCAAAAGTTGGGCTATTCTTTGTCCCTGATGTATTTGGAAAGTTTTAGTTGGGGGTGAAATCATTATCTGGATTTCTCCTGTATAATCTGAGTCAATTACTCCAGGGATGATTGTGAGACCTTGCATAGCTAAGGAACTTCTGCCTAGTATAATTCCTACTAAACCTGTTGGTAATGGGCCTTTAACTCCTGTAGGTATTTTTACAGTGGGGCTATCTGGTGTTAATATTGCTGAGGTGGTGGAACTGAGGTCCAGTCCTGCGCTGCC
Organism: Capricornis sumatraensis; assembly: GCF_032405125.1. NCBI lineage: Eukaryota > Metazoa > Chordata > Mammalia > Artiodactyla > Bovidae > Capricornis > Capricornis sumatraensis. Next base: position 9,170,408 of record NW_027184612.1, read on the forward strand.
TGGGGTTGCTCTGATGAGTTCTGCGATGGGACGAAGGGAATGAATGGGTTCAGTGAGGCTGCCCCAATTGTTGTCGGGGCCTGAGGCTGGCCCCTCAATCCGTTTCCCGACTGCTGGTCGGGGCCCAAAAAGGCTCCATTTCTATGGAATTGTGACCTACATTCTTTTGCCCAGTGATATCCTTTTTGACAACGAGGGCAGAGAGATCTAGGGAGATTAGTAGGCACAGCCGGGGAGGGAGAATTCGGCAGAGAAGAACCGGCTGCTTTTTGGGGACAAGCTCGCATAAGGTGCCCTTCCCGTCCGCAAGAGAAGCAGGCCTTGGATAAACCAATATTCTGGCCTGGACTACTGGAATGACTCTTTGACGGGTTATTTCTATTTGTAAAAAAGGACTGTACTGCCTGCTGGTAAGAATTTCCCTTTATGGCTGCAGCTATGGCAACGCCCTGCATCATCGCTGGTCCTACATCTGCACATTGCCTGATATAATCTATTATTTCCCCAGTTTTTTTAATAGGACGTAAAATGGCCTGGCAGGTAGAATTAGCATTTTCAAATGCCAGTTGTTTTATCAATATACTAGCTGCCTCAGTGTTGGAAATTACTCTGTTGACTGCCTCTGCAAGTCTTGATATAAAGTCTTCATATGGCTCTTCTGGTTTTTGTTTAACATTTGAGAAGGAAGAGGTAGATTCTTTCCCTTCAGGCAACAAACGCCAAGCCCCAAGGGCGCAGGCGGTTACTTGATCTAAAGTGGTTTTATCTAATCCCATTTGATCTCTAAGTGTTCCAAAATCATTAGTCCCTGCCAACATATTTTTTATAATATATCTTGGGCCATATTTTTGGTTAGCATCAGCCTGTTTTTGGGCTAGATCTTCATATTCAGTTCTCCAAAGTACATATTGACCTCCAGACAGACAAGCTTTAGCGACTGTCTTCCAGTCATGGGGTGTCATCCATCTGCCCGCTAAAGCTTCCACCAATGATACAGTGTACGGGGCTTTAGGCCCATACAAAGCACAAGCCTGTTTGAGTTCTTTAATCATTTTCATTGGAATGGGTTCCCAGTGGGGGGCTGTTCTCCCACCACTTCCACCAAATATTATGGGGAAACAAGCCTCAAGGTGGGGATCAAGTTCATCATCTGGGCTAGAGAAAACTCTTCTTCGGGGAGCTTCTAGTGGAGGCCCCTCACCCTTATAGGGAGGGGGGGGCAAGGGGTGTCCTATGTCACTTTCTTCGTACTTTGGGAATTTTTTATCCGTTCTGTGTTTAGGTCTTACGGATGTTTTATCTGGGGAATCTGGCCTTAAACTCTCAGGTGCATATAATCTGATGGGGGACATTTGTCTTGAGCCTCTGGAAGCAGAAGGCTTAATTAAGGAAATTTCTCTTGAATTTGTGGAAGCAGGTGGTCTGGTTGGGGAAGTTTTTATTAAGCTCTTTGGAGCAGATAATCTAATTGGAGAAGTTTCTCTTAAACTCCTTGGAGCATCTTTATTTAATAAAGACCAGTCCTCATCAGAATGATCTTGACTTACTTCCTCTTCCAAATCTTCCTCATCTGAAAGCTGCTCTTTTTTGTCATCTCTATCTATTACCTTTTCTTGGGCAGTCATTGCAGCTATCATTTGACTCAACTGCCGATAGTTAGGTGTAGCCTCCTTTTCATCACTCTCCTCTTCGATAGATACCTTTTTCTCTGCACTTTCCTCTTTAAGATGTACCTTTTCAGATTCAGGGGCAGGGTCTAGAGCGTCCCTAATTATATTCCATAAGGAAAAGGCGTCAGTAGGCACCTTTTGTGAGCCATGTTCAGCATGGTAAGTTTTTAGTTGTTTTCCTACTCTCTCCCAGGTGTCTAAGTTAACAGTGCCTTCTTCTGGAAACCAGGGACACTGTTCTTGTACAAAGGAAAAAAATGAATGAATATTGGATTTTTTAACTTTAATTCCTCGTTTAGTTAGTAACTGCAAGATTACTCCTGTAAAAAGCTGTCTTTCTTTTGATTCACTGTTACCCATGTCAGAAAATTAAGTCTTATAGAAAAGTCTACCTCAACAAAAAGGTTTTACCTTTGGCGAGGGGGGTTTTGTTTTCAACCCTAAGATAGCAGGTTTCTTTTCAACCTCTAGAGCACCAGGTTTCTCTTAAACCTTGAACACTTCCCACTCCTCCTCACCCTGTCTATCCTACAGGGGGGTCCGCGGCACCCTGAGTGGGGTCCTAGCCGTCCCGAACACTCAACACTGGGGGAGTACCCGAAAGTACTCCGGGGGGAGTGATTAAGTCACTCCGGGGGGGAGCAACAGAGAGTGCTCCGGGGGGAGCAACAGAGAGTGCTCCGGGGGGAGCTACAGAGAGTGCTCCGGGGGGAGCTTTTGCTCCGAGGAACCTACCTTCGAATAGCCTGTTCCGGGCGCCACTTGCCGGGGTCCAGCCCCGGTGGATCCAGGGAATTCGAAGGGTGGACGGCGTTGGCGTGGAAAGACTTGTTTATTTATTAATATAAGATTAGATTAAGAAACTGTAGTGCAGTAGGAAGATTAAGTGGAGAAAGAGGGCTGAATAGCTTGGTTTACGCGGAAGACCAATAAAATTCCAGACAAGGAATTTGCACCATCTACGTTGGGCCACCGGTGCCCGCTTGAATATCTAAGGGTGCCTCGCCTTAAGCTGCCTTTCTCGCGGATCTTAATAACCAGGGCAAATAAGTAGACCTGGCGAGCCTCCGCGCCCCAGATGGAAATTCAGCCTGAAATTAAAGTAAAGAGCAGAGGGAAGAAAAGGGAGAGAAAAAGAGAGAGAGAGAGAGACAGGGGGGGAGCCAGATTCCCAAGAAACCAGGCCGAGACTAGTCCGAGAAACTGGTCTGAGAATCTGGTCCCGTCCTTTATTGTTCAGAAGGCCTTTTATACTTTTGATAAAACATGGAGATCAATGGGTAACACAAAGTTATGCAGCGTTAGCAGTCCAGACTCTTATCAAAACCAGGCTTTTCTCTCTGCATACCTAATTGTATACACAAGTCTTAGGTAATTTACATCATCTTCCAACCAAAAGGGCCAATTAACATTTTACAGCCTTTTTTCTGATAAGGGTTTGTCAACCACAAGACTTATTTGTGTTGATCTTCCCAAGGTCTGGTGCCACTCTCGGAAAGCACGAAAGAAAGTTACATTCTTAGACAGCAAGGATACAGCAACTTATAACAAGTAGAGGGAGTGCAGTGATTTATAGCAAAAGAGAAGCAATTAACTCAAAAGTCTAGTGTTGCTAACATCAAAACTACTATGTATCTTTTTCTACATCCTGCTTACATTAACATCCTTCCAGGTGCCTAAAAGATAAAGAATAAGGAGGTCTGGCAGCAATCCTTGAGTCAACAGTGAAAACCCTCTACCAATATAATTTTTAACTCTTTAGAAAAGGCTCTGTATCTTTAAGATGCTTTTAAGCTTTGTGCCTCCCGCGGTTGGGGGGCTGTAAGCAATTCACAAGCTGTAAGCTTTGTGCCTCTCGCGGTTGGGGGGCTGTAAGCAATTCACAAGCTGTAAGAGGTCTGGGGAAACTGTTAGGCAGACTAGAGAGCTATCAGAGGGGTTTAACTGAAACATCCCTTTCAAATGCAGAAGACTAAAACCCTGAATTGACTTTTTTCCAGAGAATATCAGAAAAGTGGAAAAGCAGAGCACAAAAGCCAGCAGATTTTTGCTGGGGAACATGCTTAGGAATATCCAGAGGGGTCCCTGAAGTCTGAGCACGCCTTGCGTATGTCAGCTTCCTTCCTCATGACCTTGTCACGGGCGGGATTCCTCACACTGGCTTCCGGCAGGGTATGGTGGTGACCTTCTTGAGTTGCAGCAAGGCTGTGAAAGACCCTTTCGAAGTTCCAGAGGTAAGGTGTCATTAGTCTCCAGACGCCTCATCGGAAATAGGCCTCATCTCGCCTGGAAGGGAGAACTTCCTGGATTTTCTCGAGTTGCGGCAGGTGTTCTCGAGTTACGACGGGGACCTCAGGGACCCGCCCTGGTGGCCTCAGGAGAGGCCAGTCCCCATGCGAGGTGCTAGGGGGCCTCTCGGGATTCCTCTCCCGTCGATACCGGGGCCAAAAACCTTGTGTGGAGTCAGGGCCGGAACCGAGGATTCCTCTCAGGGGCTGACATGGATCTTTGGGTACTTCTGGAGTCTCCCCAGGGGAGTCAGGCCTCGTCTCGAGTGGGGGCATGAACGTGCACTTTCCTTCCAGGCTGTAGCAGCAATGTCACGCTACCTGTCGCGTGGATCAAATGATCTGTGGTTTTCCCTCGAGGCTTTCCCACAGGGCTGTCCCACGTGCCACCGTGGTGTGAGTCGATCCTCGGCGTGAAAGATGAGCCAGTGCAGGGCAAAGAGGTTCCTCTGGAATGGACTGAGACATCTGGGGGACTCTTGGAATGGTGGTACGACCATGGAGTTCCTCTCGCCTTTCCTGTTGAGAGTGCCTCCTCTTGAGATGCGACGGGAACGCCGGGAATATTTTCCCGTTGAAAGCAGGGAAAGGATCCCTCATCTCGAGCTACGAGGGGGAAACGGGGCTCCTCTGGATGTGGGCGGGACCATCGTGCTATCTCTCGACTGGAGACGGGTATGGCGGTGAACTTCTTGAGTTGCAGCAAGGGTGTGAAAGACCCTTTCGAAGTTCCAGAGGTTAGGTGTCATTAGTCTCCAGACGCCTCATCGGAAATAGGCCTCATCTCGCCTGGAAGGGAGAACTTCCTTGATTTTCTCGAGTTGCGGCAGGTGTTCTCGAGTTACGACGGGGACCTCAGGGACCCGCCCTGTTGGCCTCAGGAGAGGCCAGTCCCTATGCGTGTTGCTAGGGGGCCCCTCGGGATTCCTCTCCCGTCGATACCGGGGCCAAAAACCTTGTGTGGAGACAGGGCTGGAACCGAGGATTCCTCTCAGGGACTGATATGGATCTTTGGGTACTTCTGGAGTCTCGCCAGGGGAGACAGGCCTCGTCTCGTGTGGGGGCATGCACGTGCACTTTCCTGCCAGGCTGTAGCAGCAATGTCACGCTTCACGTCGCGTGGATCAAAGGATCTGCGGTTTTCCCTCGAGGCTTTCCCTCGAGGCTTTCCCACAGGGCTGTCCCACGTGACACCGTGGTGTGAGTCGATTCTCGGCGTGAAAAATGAGCCAGTGCAGGGCAAAGAGGTTCCTCTGGAATGGACTGAGACATCTGGGGGACTCTTGGAATGGTGGTACGACCATGGAGTTCCTCTCGCCTTTCCTGTTGAGAGTGCCTCCTCTTGAGATGCGACGGGAACGCCGGGAATTCTTTCCCGTTGAAAGGAGGGAAAGGATCCCTCATCTCGAGCTACGAGGGGGAAACGGGGCTCCTCTGGATGTGGGCGGGACCATCGTGCTTTCTCTCGAGTGGAGACGGGTATGGCGGTGAACTTCTTGAGTTGCAGCAAGGGTGTGAAAGACCCTTTCGAAGTTCCAGAGGTTAGGTGTCATTAGTCTCCAGACGCCTCATCGGAAATAGGCCTCATCTCGCCTGGAAGGGAGAACTTCCTGGATTTTCTCGAGTTGCGGCAGGTGTTCTCGAGTTACGACGGGGACCTCAGGGACCCGCCCTGGTGGCCTCAGGAGAGGCCAGTCCCCATGCGAGTTGCTAGGGGGCCTCTCGGGATTCCTCTCCCGTCGATACCGGGGCCAAAAACCTTGTGTGCAGTCAGGGCCGGAACCGAGGATTCCTCTCAGGGGCTGACATGGACCTTTGGGTACTTCTGGAGTCTCCCCAGGGGAGTCAGGCCTCGTCTCGAGTGGGGGCATGCACGTGCGCTTTCCTTCCAGCCTGTAGCAGCAATGTCACGCTTCCCGTCGCGTGGATCAAAGGATCTGTGGTTTTCCCTCGAGGCTTTCCCTCGAGGCTTTCCCACAGGGCTGTCCCACGTGCCACCGTTTTGTGAGTCGATCCTCGGCGTGAAAGATGAGCCAGTGCAGGGCAAAGAGTTTCCTCTGGAATGGACTGAGACATCTGGGGGACTCTTGGAATGGTGGTACGACCATGGAGTTCCTCTCGCCTTTCCTGTTGAGAGTGCCTCCTCTTGAGATGCGACGGGAACGCCGGGAATTCTTTCCCGTTGAAACCAGGGAAAGGATCCCTCATCTCGAGCACCGAGGGGAAAACGGGGCTCCTCTGGATGTGGGCGGGACCATCGTGCTTCCTCTCGAGTGGAGACGGGTATGGCGGTGAACTTCTTGAGTTGCAGCAAGGGTGTGAAAGACCCTTTCGAAGTTCCAGAGGTTTGGTGTCATTTGTCTCCAGAGGCCTCATCGGAAATAGGCCTCATCTCGCCTGGAAGGGAGAACTTCCTGGATTTTCTCGAGTTGCGGCAGGTGTTCTCGAGTTACGACGGGGACCTCAGGGACCCGCCCTGGTGGCCTCCGGAGAGGCCAGTCCCCATGCGAGTTGCTAGGGGGCCTCTCGGGATTCCTCTCCCGTCGATACCGGGGCCAAAAACCTTGTGTGGAGTCAGGGCCGGAACCGAGGATTCCTCTCAGGGGCTGACATGGATCTTTGGGTACTTCTGGAGTCTCCCCAGGGGAATCAGGCCTCGTCTCGAGTGGGGGCATGCACGTGCGCTTTCCTTCCAGGCTGTAGCACCAATGTCACGCTTCCCGTCGCGTGGATCAAAGGATCTGTGGTTTTGCCTCGAGGATTTCCCACAGGGCTGTCCCACGTGCCACCGTGGTGTGAGTCGATCCTCGGCGTGAAAGATGAGCCAGTGCAGGGCAAAGAGGTTCCTCTGGAATGGACTGAGACATCTGGGGGACTCTTGGAATGGTGGTACGACCATGGAGTTCCTCTCGCCTTTCCTGTTGAGAGTGCCTCCTCTTGAGATGCGACGGGAACGCCGGGAATTCTTTCCCGTTGAAAGCAGGGAAAGGATCCCTCATCTCGAGCTACGAGGGGGAAACGGGGCTCCTCTGGATGTGGGCGGGACCATCGTGCTTCCTCTCGAGTGGAGACGGGTATGGCGGTGAACTTCTTGAGTTGCAGCAAGGGTGTGAAAGACCCTTTCGAAGTTCCAGAGGTTAGGTGTCATTAGTCTCCAGACGCCTCATCGGAAATAGGCCTCATCTCGCCTGGAAGGGAGAACTTCCTGGATTTTCTCGAGTTGCGGCAGGTGTTCTCGAGTTACGACGGGGACCTCAGGGACCCGCCCTGGTGGCCTCAGGAGAGGCCAGTCCCCATGCGAGTTGCTAGGGGGCCTCTCGGGATTCCTCTCCCGTCGATACCGGGGCCAAAAACCTTGTATGGAGTCAGGGCCGGAACCGAGGATTCCTCTCAGGGGCTGACATGGATCTTTGGGTACTTCTGGAGTCTCCCCAGGGGAGTCAGGCCTCGTCTCGAGTGGGGGCATGCACGTGCGCTTTCCTTCCAGGCTGTAGCAGCAATGTCACGCTTCCCGTCGCGTGGATCAAAGGATCTGTGGTTTTCCCTCGAGGCTTTCCCTCGAGGCTTTCCCACAGGGCTGTCCCACGTGCCACCGTGTTGTGAGTCGATCCTCGGCGTGAAAGATGAGCCAGTGCAGGGCAAAGAGGTTCCTCTGGAATGGACTGAGACATCTGGGGGACTCTTGGAATGGTGGTACGACCATGGAGTTCCTCTCGCCTTTCCTGTTGAGAGTGCCTCCTCTTGAGATGCGACGGGAACGCCGGGAATACTTTCCCGTTGAAAGCAGGGAAAGGATCCCTCATCTCGAGCTACGAGGGGGAAACGGGGCTCCTCTGGATGTGGGCGGGACCATCGTGCTTCCTCTCGAGTGGAGACAGGTATGGCGGTGAACTTCTTGAGTTGCAGCAAGGGTGTGAAAGACCCTTTCGAAGTTCCAGAGGTTTGGTGTCATTAGTCTCCAGAGGCCTCATCGGAAATAGGCCTCATCTCGCCTGGAAGGGAGAACTTCCTGGATTTTCTCGAGTTGCGGCAGGTGTTCTCGAGTTACGACGGGGACCTCAGGGACCCGCCCTGGTGGCCTCAGGAGAGGCCAGTCCCCATGCGAGTTGCTAGGGGGCCTCTCGGGATTCCTCTCCCATCGATACCGGGGCCAAAAAGCTTGTGTGGAGTCAGGGCCGGAACCGAGGATTCCTCTCAGGGGCTGACATGGATTTTTGGGTACTTCTGGAGTCTCCCCAGGGGAGTCAGGCCTCGTCTCGAGTGGGGGCATGCACGTGCGCTTTCCTTCCAGGCTGTAGCAGCAATGTCACGCTTCCCGTCGCGTGGATCAAAGGATCTGTGGTTTTCCCTCGAGGCTTTCCCTCGAGGCTTTCCCACAGGGCTGTCCCACGTGCCACCGTGTTGTGAGTCGTTCCTCGGCGTGAAAGATGAGCCAGTGCAGGGCAAAGAGGTTCCTCTGGAATGGACTGAGACATCTGGGGGACTCTTGGAATGGTGGTACGACCATGGAGTTCCTCTCGCCTTTCCTGTTGAGAGTGCCTCCTCTTGAGATGCGACGGGAACGCTGGGAATTCTTTCCCGTTGAAACCAGGGAAAGGATCCCTCATCTCGAGCTACGAGGGGGAAACGAGGCTACTCTGGATGTGGGCGGGACCATCGTGCTTCCTCTCGAGTGGAGACGGGTATGGCGGTGAACTTCTTGAGTTGCAGCAAGGGTGTGAAAGACCCTTTCGAAGTTCCAGAGGTTTGGTGTCATTAGTCTCCAGAGGCCTCATCGGAAATAGGCCTCATCTCGCCTGGAAGGGAGAACTTCCTGGATTTTCTCGAGTTGCGGCAGGTGTTCCCGAATTACGACGGGAACCTCAGGGACCCGCCCTGGTGGCCTCCGGAGAGGCCAGTCCCCATGCGAGTTGCTAGGGGGCCTCTCGGGATTCCTCTCCCGTCGATACCGGGGCCAAAAACCTTGTGTGGAGTCAGGGCCGGAACCGAGGATTCCTCTCAGGGGCTGACATGGATCTTTGGGTACTTCTGGAGTCACCCCAGTGGAGTCAGGCCTCGTCTCGAATAGGGGCATGCACGTGCGCTTTCCTTTCAGGCTGTAGCAGCAATGTCACGCTTCCCGTCACGTGGATCAAAGGATCTGTGGTTTTCCCTCGAGGCTTTCCCTCGAGGCTTTCCCACAGGGCTGTCCCACGTGCCACCGTGGTGTGAGTCGATCCTCGGCGTGAAAGATGAGCCAGTGCAGGGCAAAGAGGTTCCTCTGGAATGGACTGAGACATCTGGGGGACTCTTGGAATGGTGGTACGACCATGGAGTTCCTCTCGCCTTTCCTGTTGAGAGTGCCTCCTCTTGAGATGCGACGGGAACGCCGGGAATTCTTTCCCGTTGAAAGCAGGGAAAGGATCCCTCATCTCGAGCTACGAGGGGGAAACGGGGCTCCTCTGGATGTGGGCGGGACCATCGTGCTTCCTCTCTACTGGAGACGGGTATGGCGGTGAACTTCTTGAGTTGCAGCAAGGGTGTGAAAGACCCTTTCGAAGTTCCAGAGGTTAGGTGTCATTAGTCTCCAGAGGCCTCATCGGAAATAGGCCTCATCTCGCCTGGAAGGGAGAACTTCCTGGATTTTCTCGAGTTGCGGCAGGTGTCCTCGAGTTTCGACGGGGACCTCAGGGACCCGCCCTGGTGGCCTCAGGAGAGGCCAGTCCCTATGCGAGTTGCTAGGGGGCCTCTCGGGATTCCTCTCCCGTCGATACCGGGGCCAAAAACCTTGTGTGGAGTCAGGGCCGGAACCGAGGATTCCTCTCAGGGGCTGACATGGATCTTTGGGTACTTGTGGAGTCTCCCCAGGGGAGTCAGGCCTCGTCTCGAGTGGGGGCATGCACGTGCGCTCTCCTTCCAGGCTGTAGCAGCAATGTCACGCTTCCCGTCGCGTGGATCAAAGGATCTGTGGTTTTCCCTCGAGGCTTTCCCTCGAGCCTTTCCCACAGGGCTGTCTCACGTGCCACCGTGGTGTGAGTCGATCCTCGGCGTGAAAGATGAGCCAGTGCAGGGCAAAGAGGTTCCTCTGGAATGGACTGAGACATCTGGGGGACTCTTGGAATGGTGGTACGACCATGGAGTTCCTCTCGCCTTTCCTGTTGAGAGTGCCTCCTCTTGAGATGCGACGGGAACGCCGGGAATTCTTTCCCGTTGAAAGCAGGGAAAGGATCCCTCATCTCGAGCTAAGAGGGGGAAACGGGGCTCCTCTGGATGTGGGCGGGACCATCGTGCTTCCTCTCTAGTGGAGACGGGTATGGTGGTGAACTTCTTGAGTTGCAGCAAGGCTGTGAAAGACCCTTTCGAAGTTCCAGAGGTTAGGTGTCATTAGTCTCCAGACGCCTCATCGGAAATAGGCCTCATCTCGCCTGGAAGGGAGAACTTCCTGGATTTTCTCGAGTTGCGGCAGGTGTTCTCGAGTTACGACGGGGACCTCAGGGACCCGCCCTGGTGGCCTCAGGAGAGGCCAGTCCCTATGCGAGTTGCTAGGGGGCCTCTCGGGATTCCTCTCCCGTCGATACCGGGGCCAAAAACCTTGTGTGGAGTCAGGGCCGGAACCGAGGATTCCTCTCAGGGGCTGACATGGATCTTTGGGTACTTCTGGAGTCTCCCCAGGGGAGTCAGGCCTCGTCTCGAGTGGGGGCATGCACGTGCACTTTCCTTCCAGGCTGTAGCAGCAATGTCACGCTTCCCGTCGCGTGGATCAAATGATGTGTGGTTTTCCCTCGAGGCTTTCCCACAGGGCTGTCCCACGTGCCACCGTGGTGTGAGTCGATCCTCGGCGTGAAAGATGAGCCAGTGCAGGGCAAAGAGTTTCCTCTGGAATGGACTGAGACATCTGGGGGACTCTTGGAATGGTGGTACGACCATGGAGTTCCTCTCGCCTTTCCTGTTGAGAGTGCCTCCTCTTGAGATGCGACGGGAACGCCGGGAATTTTTTGCCGTTGAAAGCAGGGAAAGGATCCCTCATCTCGAGCTACGAGGGGGAAACGGGGCTCCTCTGGATGTGGGCGGGACCATCGTGCTTCCTCTCGAGTGGAGACGGATATTGCGGTGAACTTCTTGAGTTGCAGCAAGGGTGTGAAAGACCCTTTCGAAATTCCAGAGGTTAGGTGTCATTAGTCTCCAGAGGCCTCATCGGAAATAGGCCTCATCTCGCCTGGAAGGGAGAACTTCCTGGATTTTCTCGAGTTGCGGCAGGTGTTCTCGAGTTACGACGGGGACCTCAGGGACCCGCCCTGGTGGCCTCAGGAGAGGCCAGTCCCCATGCGAGTTGCTAGGGGGCCTCTCGGGATTCCTCTCCCGTCGATACCGGGGCCAAAAAGCTTGTGTGGAGTCAAGGCCGGAACCGAGGATTCCTCTCAGGGGCTGACATGGATCTTTGGGTACTTCTGGAGTCTCCCCAGGGGAGTCAGGCCTCGTCTCGAGTGGGGGCATGCACGTGCGCTTTCCTTCCAGGCTGTAGCAGCAATGTCACGCTTCCCGTCGCGTGGATCAAAGGATCTGTGGTTTTTCCTCGAGGCTTTCCCTCGAGGCTTTCCCACAGGGCTGTCCCACGTGCCACCGTGTTGTGAGTCGATCCTCGGCGTGAAAGATGAGCCAGTGCAGGGCAACGAGGTTCCTCTGGAATGGACTGAGACATCTGGGGGACTCTTGGAATGGTGGTACGACCATGGAGTTCCTCTCGCCTTTCCTGTTGAGAGTGCCTCCTCTTGAGATGCGACGGGAACGCCGGGAATTCTTTCCCGTTGAAACCAGGTAAAGGATCGCTCATCTCGAGCTACGAGGGGGAAACGGGGCTCCTCTGGATGTGGGCGGGACCATCGTGCTTCCTCTCGAGTGGAGACGGGTATGGCGGTGAACTTCTTGAGTTGCAGTAAGGGTGTGAAAGACCCTTTCGAAGTTCCAGAGGTTTGGTGTCATTAGTCTCCAGAGGCCTCATCGGAAATAGGCCTCATCTCGCCTGGAAGGGAGAACTTCCTGGATTTTCTCGAGTTGCGGCAGGTGTTCTCGAGTTACGACGGGGACCTCAGGGACCCGCCCTGGTGGCCTCAGGAGAGGCCAGTCCCCATGCGAGTTGCTAGGGGGTCTCTCGGGATTCCTCTCCCGACGATACCGGGGCCAAAAAGCTTGTGTGGAGTCAGGGCCGGAACCGAGGATTCTTCTCAGGGGCTGACATGGATCTTTGGGTACTTCTGGAGTCTCCCCAGGGGAGTCAGGCCTCGTCTCGTGTGGGGGCATGCATGTGCGCTTTCCTTCCAGGCTGTTCCAGCAATGTAATGCTTCCCGTCGCGTGGATCAAAGGATCTGTGGTTTTCCCTCGAGGCTTTCCCTCGAGGCTTTCCCACAGGGCTGTCCCACGTGCCACCGTGTTGTGAGTCGATCCTCGGCGTGAAAGATGAGCCAGTGCAGGGCAAAGAGGTTCCTCTGAAATGGACTGAGACTTCTGGGGGACTCTTGGAATGGTGGTACGACCATGGAGTTCCTCTCGCCTTTCCTGTTGAGAGTGCCTCCTCTTGAGATGCGACGGGAACGCCGGGAATTCTTTCCCGTTGAAAGCAGGGAAAGGATCCCTCATCTCGAGCTACGAGGGGGAAACGGGGCTCCTCTGGATGTGGGCGGGACCATCGTGCTTCCTCTCGAGTGGAGACGGGTATGGCGGTGAACTTCTTGAGTTGCACCAAGGGTGTGAAAGACCCTTTCGAAGTTCAAGAGGTTTGGTGTCATTAGTCTCCAGAGGCCTCATCGGAAATAGGCCTCATCTCGCCTGGAAGGGAGAACTTCCTGGATTTTCTCGAGTTGCGGCAGGTGTTCTCGAGTTACGACGGGGACCTCAGGGACCCGCCCTGGTGGCCTCCGAAGAGGCCAGTCCCCATGCGAGTTGCTAGGGGGCCTCTCGGGATTCCTCTCCCGTCGATACCGGGGTCAAAAACCTTGTGTGGAGTCAGGGCCGGAACCGAGGATTCCTCTCAGGGGCTGACATGGATCTTTGGGTACTTCTGGAGTCTCCCCAGGGGAGTCAGGCCTCGTCTCGAGTGGGGGCATGCACGTGCGCTTTCCTTCCAGGCTGTAGCAGCAATGTCACGCTTCCCGTCGCGTGGATCAAAGGATCTGTGGTTTTCCCTCGAGGCTTTCCCACAGGGCTGTCCCACGTGCCACCGTGGTGTGAGTCGATCCTCGGCGTGAAAGATGAGCCAGTGCAGGGCAAAGAGGTTCCTCTGGAATGGACTGAGACATCTGGGGGACTCTTGGAATGGTGGTACGACCATGGAGTTCCTCTCGCCTTTCCTGTTGAGAGTGCCTCCTCTTGAGATGCGACGGGAACGCCGGGAATTCTTTCCCGTTGAAAGCAGGGAAAGGATCCCTCATCTCGAGCTACGAGGGGGAAACGGGGCTCCTCTGGATGTGGGCGGGACCATCGTGCTTCCTCTCTAGTGGAGACGGGTATGGCGGTGACCTTCTTGAGTTGCAGCAAGGGTGTGAAAGACCCTTTCGAAGTTCCAGAGGTTAGGTGTCATTAGTCTCCAGAGGCCTCATCGGAAATAGGCCTCATCTCGCCTGGAAGGGAGAACTTCCTGGATTTTCTCGAGTTGCGGCAGGTGTTCTCGAGTTACGACGGGGACCTCAGGGACCCGCCCTGGTGGCCTCAGGAGAGGCCAGGCCCTAGGCGAGTTGCTAGGGGGCCTCTCGGGATTCCTCTCCCGTTGATACCGGGGCCAAAAACCTTGTGTGGAGTCAGGGCCGGAACCGAGGATTCCTCTCAGGGGCTGACATGGATCTTTGGGTACTTCTGGAGTCTCCCCAGGGGAGTCAGGCCTCGTCTCGAGTGGGGGCATGCACGTGCGCTTTCCTTCCAGGCTGTAGCAGCAATGTCACGCTTCCCGTCGCGTGGATCAAAGGATCTGTGGTTTTCCCTCGAGGCTTTCCCTCGAGGCTTTCCCACAGGGCTGTCCCACGTGCCACCGTGGTGTGAGTCAATCCTGGGCGTGAAAGATGAGCCAGTGCAGGGCAAAGAGGTTCCTCTGGAATGGACTGAGACATCTGGGGGACTCTTGGAATGGTGGTACGACCATGGAGTTCCTCTCGCCTTTCCTGTTGAGAGTGCCTCCTCTTGAGATGCGACGGGAACGCCGGGAATTCTTTCCCGTTGAAAGCAGGGAAAGGATCCCTCATCTCGAGCTACGAGGGGGAAACGGGGCTCCTCTGGATGTGGGCGGGACCATCGTGCTTCCTCTCTAGTGGAGACGGGTATGGTGGTGAACTTCTTGAGTTGCAGCAAGGGTGTGAAAGACCCTTTCGAAGTTCCAGAGGTAAGGTGTCATTAGTCTCCAGACGCCTCATCGGAAATAGGCCTCATTTCGCCTGGAAGGGAGAACTTCCTGGATTTTCTCCAGTTGTGGCAGGTGTTCTCGAGTTACGACGGGGACCTCAGGGACCCGCCCTGGTGGCCTCAGGAGAGGCCAGTCCCTATGCGAGTTGCTAGGGGGCCTCTCGGGATTCCTCTCCCGTCGATACCGGGGCCAAAAACCTTGTGTGGAGTCAGGGCCGGAACCGAGGATTCCTCTCAGGGGCTGACATGGATCTTTGGGTACTTCTGGAGTCTCCCCAGGGGAGTCAGGCCTCGTCTCGAGTGGGGGCATGCATGTGCACTTTCCTTCCAGGCTGTAGCAGCAATGTCACGCTTCCCGTCGCGTGGATCAAATGATGTGTGGTTTTCCCTAGAGGCTTTCCCACAGGGCTGTCCCACGTGCCACCGTGGTGTGAGTCGATCCTCGACGTGAAAGATGAGCCAGTGCAGGGCAAAGAGGTTCCTCTGGAATGGACTGAGACATCTGGGGGACTCTTGGAATGGTGGTACGACCATGGAGTTCCTCTCGCCTTTCCTGTTGAGAGTGCCTCCTCTTGAGATGCGACGGGAACGCCGGGAATTTTTTGCCGTTGAAAGCAGGGAAAGGATCCCTCATCTCGAGCTACGAGGGGGAAACGGGGCTCCTCTGGATGTGGGCGGGACCATCGTGCTTTCTCTCGAGTGGAGACGGGTATGGCGGTGAACTTCTTGAGTTGCAGCAAGGGTGTGAAAGACCCTTTCGAAGTTCCAGAGGTTAGGTGTCATTAGTCTCCAGACGACTCATCGGAAATAGGCCTCATCTCGCCTGGAAGGGAGAACTTCCTTGATTTTCTCGAGTTGTGGCAGGTGTTCTCGAGTTACGACGGGGACCTCAGGGACCCGCCCTGTTGGCCTCAGGAGAGGCCAGTCCCTATGCGTGTTGCTAGGGGGCCCCTCGGGATTCCTCTCCCGTCGATACCGGGGCCAAAAACCTTGTGTGGAGTCAGGGCCGGAACCGAGGATTCCTCTCAGGGACTGATATGGATCTTTGGGTACTTCTGGAGTCTCGCCTGGGGAGACAGGCCTCGTCTCGTGTGGGGGCATGCACGTGCACTTTCCTTCCAGGCTGTAGCAGCAATGTCACGCTTCCCGTCGCGTGGATCAAAGGATCTGCGGTTTTCGCTCAAGGCTTTCCCTCGAGGCTTTCCCACAGGGCTGTCCCACGTGCCACCGTGGTGTGAGTCGACCCTCGGCGTGAAAAATGAGCCAGTGCAGGGCAAAGAGGCTCCTCTGGAATGGACTGAGACATCTGGGGGACTCTTGGAATGGTGGTACGACCATGGAGTTCCTCTCGCCTTTCCTGTTGAGAGTGCCTCCTCTTGAGATGCGACGGGAACGCCGGGAATTTTTTGCCGTTGAAAGCAGGGAAAGGATCCCTCATCTCGAGCTACGAGGGGGAAACGGGGCTCCTCTGGATGTGGGCGGGACCATCGTGCATCCTCTCGAGTGGAGACGGGTATGGCGGTGAACTTCTTGAGTTGCAGCAAGGGTGTGAAAGACCCTTTCGAAGTTCCAGAGGTTAGGTGTCATTAGTCTCCAGAGGCCTCATCGGAAATAGGCCTCATCTCGCCTGGAAGGGAGAACTTCCTGGATTTTCTCGAGTTGCGGCAGGTGTTCTCGAGTTACGACGGGGACCTCAGGGACCCGCCCTGGTGGCCTCAGGAGAGGCCAGTCCCCATGCGAGTTGCTAGGGGGCCTCTCGGGATTCCTCTCCCGTCGATACCGGGGCCAAAAACCTTGTGTGGAGTCAGGGCCGGAACCGAGGATTCCTCTCAGGGGCTGACATGGATCTTTGGGTACTTCTGGAGTCTCCCCAGAGGAGTCAGGCCTCGTCTCGAGTCGGGGCATGCACGTGCACTTTCCTTCCAGGCTGTAGCAGCAATGTAACGCTTCCCGTCGCGTGGATCAAAGGATCTGTGGTTTTCCCTCGAGGCTTTCCCACAGGGCTGTCCCACGTGCCACCGTGGTGTGAGTCGATCCTCGGCGTGAAAGATGAGCCAGTGCAGGGCAAAGAGCTTCCTCTGGAATGGACTGAGACATCTGGGGGACTCTTGGAATGGTGGTACGACCATGGAGTTCCTCTCGCCTTTCCTGTTGAGAGTGCCTCCTCTTGAGATGCGACGGGAACGCCGGGAATTCTTTCCCGTTGAAACCAGGGAAAGGATCCCTCATCTCGAGCACCGAGGGGAAAACGGGGCTCCTCTGGATGTGGGCGGGACCATCGTGCTTCCACTCGAGTGGAGACGGGTATGGCGGTGAACTTCTTGAGTTGCAGCAAGGGTGTGAAAGACCCTTTCGAAGTTCCAGAGGTTTGGTGTCATTAGTCTCCAGAGGCCTCATCGGAAATAGGCCTCATCTCGCCTGGAAGGGAGAACTTCCTGGATTTTCTCGAGTTGCGGCAGGTGTTCTCGAGTTACGACGGGGACCTCAGGGACCCGCCCTGGTGGCCTCCGGAGAGGCCAGTCCCCATGCGAGTTGCTAGGGGGCCTCTCGGGATTCCTCTCCCGTCGATACCGGGGCCAAAAACCTTGTGTGGAGTCAGGGCCGGAACCGAGGATTCCTCTCAGGGGCTGACATGGATCTTTGGGTACTTCTGGAGTCTCCCCAGTGGAGTCAGGCCTCGTCTCGAGTGGGGGCATGCACGTGCGCTTTCCTTCCAGGCTGTAGCAGCAATGTCACGCTTCCCGTCGCGGGGATCAAAGGATCTGTGGTTTTCCCTCGAGGCTTTCCCTCGAGGCTTTCCCACAGGGCTGTCCCACGTGCCACCGTGGTGTGAGTCGATCCTCGGCGTGAAAGATGAGCCAGTGCAGGGCAAAGAGGTTCCTCTGGAATGGACTGAGACATCTGGGGGACTCTTGGAATGGTGGTACGACCATGGAGTTCCTCTCGCCTTTCCTGTTGAGAGTGCCTCCTCTTGAGATGCGACGGGAACGCCGGGAATTCTTTCCCGTTGAAAGCATTGAAAGGATCCCTCATCTCGAGCTACGAGGGGGAAACGGGGCTCCTCTGGATGTGGGCGGGACCATCGTGCTTCCTCTCGAGTGGAGACGGGTATGGCGGTGAACTTCTTGAGTTGCAGCAAGGGTGTGAAAGATCCTTTCGAAGTTCCAGAGGTTAGGTGTCATTAGTCTCCAGACGCCTCATCGGAAATAGGCCTCATCTCGCCTGGAAGGGAGAACTTCCTGGATTTTCTCGAGTTGCGGCAGGTGTTCTCGAGTTACGACGGGGACCTCAGGGACCCGCCCTGGTGGCCTCAAGAGAGGTCAGTCCCCATGCGAGTTGCTAGGGGGCCTCTCGGGATTCCTCTCCCGTCGATACCGGGGCCAAAAACCTTGTGTGGAGTCAGGGCCGGAACCGAGGATTCCTCTCAGGGGCTGACATGGATCTTTGGGTACTTCTGGAGTCTCCCCAGGGGAGTCAGGCCTCGTCTCAAGTGGGGGCATGCACGTGCGCTTTCCTTCCAGGCTGTAGCAGCAATGTCACGCTTCCCGTCGCGTGGATCAAAGGATCTGTGGTTTTCCCTCGAGGCTTTCCCTCGAGGCTTTCCCACAGGGCTGTCCCACGTGCCACCGTGTTGTGAGTCGATCCTCGGCGTGAAAGATGAGCCAGTGCAGGGCAAAGAGGTTCCTCTGGAATGGACTGAGACATCTGGGGGACTCTTGGAATGGTGGTACGACCATGGAGTTCCTCTCGCCTTTCCTGTTGAGAGTGCCTCCTCTTGAGATGCGACGGGAACGCCGGGAATTCTTACCCATTGAAAGCAGGGAAAGGATCCCTCATCTCGAGCTACGAGGGGGAAACGGGGCTCCTCTGGATGTGGGCGGGACCATCGTGCTTCCTCTCGAGTGGAGACGGGTATGGCGGTGAACTTATTGAGTTGCAGCAAGGGTGTGAAAGACCCTTTCGAAGTTCCAGAGGTTTGGTGTCATTAGTCTCCAGAGGCCTCATCGGAAATAGGCCTCATCTCACCTGGAAGGGAGAACTTCCTGGATTTTCTCGAGTTGCGGCAGGTGTTCTCGAGTTACGACGGGGACCTCAGGGACCCGCCCTGGTGGCCTCAGGAGAGGCCAGTCCCCATGCGAGTTGCTAGGGGGCCTCTCGGGATTCCTCTCCCGTCGATACCGGGGCCAAAAAGCTTGTGTGGAGTCAGGGCCGGAA
This sequence comes from Capricornis sumatraensis, assembly GCF_032405125.1. NCBI lineage: Eukaryota > Metazoa > Chordata > Mammalia > Artiodactyla > Bovidae > Capricornis > Capricornis sumatraensis. The sequence goes on from NW_027184612.1 coordinate 9,188,947, forward strand.
CCGAGGATTCCTCTCAGGGGCTGACATGGATCTTTGGGTACTTCTGGAGACTCCCCAAGGGAGTCAGGCCTCGTCTCGAGTGGGGGCATGCACGTGCGCTTTCCTTCCAGGCTGTAGCAGCAATGTCACGCTTCCCGTCGCGTGGATCAAAGATTCTGTGGTTTTCCCTCGAGGCTTTCCCTCGAGGCTTTCCCACAGGGCTGTCCCACGTGCCACCGTGTTGTGAGTCGATCCTCGGCGTGAAAGATGAGCCAGTGCAGGGCAAAGAGGTTCCTCTGGAATGGACTGAGACATCTGGGGGACTCTTGGAATGGTGGTACGACCATGGAGTTCCTCTCGCCTTTCCTGTTGAGAGTGCCTCCTCTTGAGATGCGACGGGAACGCCGGGAATTCTTTCCCGTTGAAACCAGGGAAAGGATCCCTCATCTCGAGCTACGAGGGGGAAACGGGGCTCCTCTGGATGTGGGCGGGACCATCGTGCTTCCTCTCGAGTGGAGACGGGTATGGCGGTGAACTTCTTGAGTTGCAGCAAGGGTGTGAAAGACCCTTTCGAAGTTCCAGAGGTTTGGTGTCATTAGTCTCCAGAGGCCTCATCGGAAATAGGCCTCATCTCGCCTGGAAGGGAGAACTTCCTGGATTTTCTCGAGTTGTGGCAGGTGTTCTCGAATTACGACGGGGACCTCAGGGACCCGCCCTGGTGGCCTCCGGAGGCGCCAGTCCCCATGCGAGTTGCTAGGGGGCCTCTCGGGATTCCTCTCCCGTCGATACCGGGGCCAAAAACCTTGTGTGGAGTCAGGGCCGGAACCGAGGATTCCTCTCAGGGGCTGACATGGATCTTTGGGTACTTCTGGAGTCACCCCAGTGGAGTCAGGCCTCGTCTCGAGTAGGGGCATGCACGTGCGCTTTCCTTTCAGGCTGTAGCAGCAATGTCACGCTTCCCGTCACGTGGATCAAAGGATCTGTGGTTTTCCCTCGAGGCTTTCCCTCGAGGCTTTCCCACAGGGCTGTCCCACGTGCCACCGTGGTGTGAGTCGATCCTCGGCGTGAAAGATGAGCCAGTGCAGGGCAAAGAGGTTCCTCTGGAATGGACTGAGACATCTGGGGGACTCTTGGAATGGTGGTACGACCATGGAGTTCCTCTCGCCTTTCCTGTTGAGAGTGCCTCCTCTTGAGATGCGACGGGAACGCCGGGAATTCTTTCCCGTTGAAAGCAGGGAAAGGATCCCTCATCTCGAGCTACGAGGGGGAAACGGGGCTCCTCTGGATGTGGGCGGGACCATCGTGCTTCCTCTCGAGTGGAGACGGGTATGGCGGTGAACTTCTTGAGTTGCAGCAAGGGTGTGAAAGACCCTTTCGAAGTTCCAGAGGTTAGGTGTCATTAGTCTCCAGAGGCCTCATCGGAAATAGGCCTCATCTCGCCTGGAAGGGAGAACTTCCTGGATTTTCTCGAGTTGCGGCAGGTGTTCTCGAGTTACGACGGTGACCTCAGGGACCCGCCCTGGTGGCCTCAGGAGAGGCCAGTCCCTAGGCGAGTTGCTAGGGGGCCTCTCGGGATTCCTCTCCCGTTGATACCGGGGCCAAAAACCTTGTGTGGAGTCAAGGCCGGAACCGAGGATTCCTCTCAGGGGCTGACATGGATCTTTGGGTACTTGTGGAGTCTCCCCAGGGGAGTCAGGCCTCGTCTCGAGTGGGGGCATGCACGTGCGCTTTCCTTCCAGGCTGTAGCAGCAATGTCACGCTTCCCGTCGCGTGGATCAAAGGATCTGTGGTTTTCCCTCGAGGCTTTCCCACAGGGCTGTCCCACGTGCCACCGTGGTGTGAGTCGATCCTCGGCGTGAAAGATGAGCCAGTGCAGGGCAAAGAGGTTCCTCTGGAATGGACTGAGACATCTGGGGGACTCTTGGAATGGTGGTAAGACCATGGAGTTCCTCTCGCCTTTCCTGTTGAGAGTGCCTCCTCTTGAGATGCGACGGGAACGCCGGGAATTTTTTGCCGTTGAAAGCAGGGAAAGGATCCCTCATCTCGAGCTACGAGGGGGAAACGGGGCTCCTCTGGATGTGGGCGGGACCATCGTGCTTCCTCTCGAGTGGAGACGGATATGGCGGTGAACTTCTTGAGTTGCAGCAAGGGTGTGAAAGACCCTTTCGAAGTTCCAGAGGTTAGGTGTCATTAGTCTCCAGAGGCCTCATCGGAAATAGGCCTCATCTCGCCTGGAAGGGAGAACTTCCTGGATTTTCTCGAGTTGCGGCAGGTGTTCTCGAGTTACGACGGGGACCTCAGGGACCCGCCCTGGTGGCCTCAGGAGAGGCCAGTCCCCATGCGAGTTGCTAGGGGGCCTCTCGGGATTCCTCTCCCGTCGATACCAGGGCCAAAAAGCTTGTGTGGAGTCAAGGCCGGAACCGAGGATTCCTCTCAGGGGCTGACATGGATTTTTGGGAACTTCTGGAGTCTCCCCAGGGGAGTCAGGCCTCGTCTCGAGTGGGGGCATGCACGTGTGCTTTCCTTCCAGGCTGTAGCAGCAATGTCACGCTTCCCGTCGCGTGGATCAAAGGATCTGTGGTTTTCCCTCGAGGCTTTCCCTCGAGGCTTTCCCACAGGGCTGTCCCACGTGCCACCGTGGTGTGAGTCGATCCTCGGCGTGAAAGATGAGCCAGTGCAGGGCAAAGAGGTTCCTCTGGAATGGACTGAGACATCTGGGGGACTCTTGGAATGGTGGTACGACCATGGAGTTCCTCTCGCCTTTCCTGTTGAGAGTGCCTCCTCTTGAGATGCGACGGGAACGCCGGGAATTCTTTCCCGTTGAAACCAGGGAACGGATCCCTCATCTCGAGCTACGAGGGGGAAACGGGGCTCCTCTGGATGTGGGCGGGACCATCGTGCTTCCTCTCTAGTGGAGACGGGTATGGCGGTGAACTTCTTGAGTTGCAGCAAGGTGTGAAAGACCCTTTCGAAGTTCCAGAGGTTTGGTGTCATTAGTCTCCAGAGGCCTCATCGGAAATAGGCCTCATCTCGCCTGGAAGGGAGAACTTCCTGGATTTTCTCGAGTTGCGGCAGGTGTTCTCGAATTACGACGGGGACCTCAGGGACCCGCCCTGGTGGCCTCCGGAGAGGCCAGTCCCCATGCGAGTTGCTAGGGGGCCTCTCGGGATTCCTCTCCCGTCGATACCGAGGCCAAATACCTTGTGTGGAGTCAGGGCCGGAACCGAGGATTCCTTTCAGGGGCTGACATGGATCTTTGGGTACTTCTGGAGTCTCCCCAGGGGAGTCAGGCCTCGTCTCGAGTGGGGGCATGCACGTGCGCTTTCCTTCCAGGCTGTAGCAGCAATGTCACGCTTCCCGTCACGTGGATCAAAGGATCTGTGGTTTTCCCTCGAGGCTTTCCCTCGAGGCTTTCCCACAGGGCTGTCCCACGTGCCACCGTGGTGTGAGTCGATCCTCGGCGTGAAAGATGAGCCAGTGCAGGGCAAAGAGTTTCCTCTGGAATGGACTGAGACATCTGGGGGACTCTTGGAATGGTGGTACGACCATGGAGTTCCTCTCGCCTTACCTGCTGAGAGTGCCTCCACTTGAGATGCGACGGGAACGCCGGGAATTCTTTCCCGTTGAAAGCAGGGAAAGGATCCCTCATCTCGAGCTACGAGGGGGAAACGGGGCTCCTCTGGATGTGGGCGGGACCATCGTGCTTCCTCTCGAGTGGAGACGGGTATGGCGGTGAACTTCTTGAGTTGCAGCAAGGGTGTGAAAGACCCTTTCGAAGTTCCAGAGGTTAGGTGTCATTAGTCTCCAGACGCCTCATCGGAAATAGGCCTCATCTCGCCTGGAAGGGAGAACTTCCTGGATTTTCTCGAGTTGCGGCAGGTGTTCTCGAGTTACGACGGGGACCTCAGGGACCCGCCCTGGTGGCCTCAGGAGAGGCCAGTCCCCATGCGAGTTGCTAGGGGGCCTCTCGGGATTCCTCTCCCGTCGATACCGTGGCCAAAAACCTTGTGTGGAGTCAGGGCCGGAACCGAGGATTCCTCTCAGGGGCTGACATGGATCTTTGGGTACTTCTGGAGTCTCCCCAGGGGAGTCAGGCCTCGTCTCGAGTGGGGGCATGCACGTGCACTTTCCTTCCAGGCTGTAGCAGCAATGTCACGCTTCCCGTCGCGTGGATCAAAGGATCTGTGGTTTTCCCTCGAGGCTTTCCCACAGGGCTGTCCCACGTGCCACCGTGGTGTGAGTCGATCCTCGGCGTGAAAGATGAGCCAGTGCAGGGCAAAGAGGTTCCTCTGGAATGGACTGAGACATCTGGGGGAATCTTGGAATGGTGGTACGACCATGGAGTTCCTCTCGCCTTTCCTGTTGAGAGTGCCTCCTCTTGAGATGCGACGGGAACGCCGGGAATTTTTTGCCGTTGAAAGCAGGGAAAGGATCCCTCATCTCGAGCTACGAGGGGGAAACGGGGCTCCTCTGGATGTGGGCGGGACCATCGTGCTTCCTCTCGAGTGGAGACGGATATGGAGGTGAACTTCTTGAGTTGCAGCAAGGGTGTGAAAGACCCTTTCGAAGTTCCAGAGGTTAGGTGTCATTAGTCTCCAGAGGCCTCATCGGAAATAGGCCTCATCTCGCCTGGAAGGGAGAACTTCCTGGATTTTCTCGAGTTGCGGCAGGTGTTCTCGAGTTACGACGGGGACCTCAGGGACCCGCCCTGGTGGCCTCAGGAGAGGCCAGTCCCCATGCGAGTTGCTAGGGGGCCTCTTGGGATTCCTCTCCCGTCGATACCAGGGCCAAAAAGCTTGTGTGGAGTCAAGGCCGGAACCGAGGATTCCTCTCAGGGGCTGACATGGATTTTTGGGAACTTCTGGAGTCTCCCCAGGGGAGTCAGGCCTCGTCTCGAGTGGGGGCATGCACGTGTGCTTTCCTTCCAGGCTGTAGCAGCAATGTCACGCTTCCCGTCGCGTGGATCAAAGGATCTGTGGTTTCCCTCGAGGCTTTCCCTCGAGGCTTTCCCACAGGGCTGTCCCACGTGCCACCGTGGTGTGAGTCGATCCTCGGCGTGAAAGATGAGCCAGTGCAGGGCAAAGAGGTTCCTCTGGAATGGACTGAGACATCTGGGGGACTCTTGGAATGGTGGTACGACCATGGAGTTCCTCTCGCCTTTCCTGTTGAGAGTGCCTCCTCTTGAGATGCGACGGGAACGCCGGGAATTCTTTCCCGTTGAAAGCAGGGAAAGGATCCCTCATCTCGAGCTACGAGGGGGAAACGGGGCTCCTCTGGATGTGGGCGGGACCATCGTGCTTCCTCTCGAGTGGAGACGGGTATGGCGGTGAACTTCTTGAGTTGCAGCAAGGTGTGAAAGACCCTTTCGAAGTTCCAGAGGTTTGGTGTCATTAGTCTCCAGAGGCCTCATCGGAAATAGGCCTCATCTCGCCTGGAAGGGAGAACTTCCTGGATTTTCTCGAGTTGCGGCAGGTGTTCTCGAATTACGACGGGGACCTCAGGGACCCGCCCTGGTGGCCTCCGGAGAGGCCAGTCCCCATGCGAGTTGCTAGGGGGCCTCTCGGGATTCCTCTCCCGTCGATCCCGAGGCCAAAAACCTTGTGTCGAGTCAGGGCCGGAACCGAGGATTCCTTTCAGGGGCTGACATGGATCTTTGGGTACTTCTGGAGTCTCCCCAGGGGAGTCAGGCCTCGTCTCGAGTGGGGGCATGCACGTGCACTTTCCTTCCAGGCTGTAGCAGCAATGTCACGCTTCCCGTCGCGTGGATCAAAGATTCTGTGGTTTTCCCTCGAGGCTTTCCCACAGGGCTGTCCCACGTGCCACCGTGGTGTGAGTCGATCCTCGGCGTGAAAGATGAGCCAGTGCAGGGCAAAGAGGTTCCTCTGGAATGGACTGAGACATCTGGGGGACTCTTGGAATGGTGGTACGACCATGGAGTTCCTCTCGCCTTTCCTGTTGAGAGTGCCTCCTCTTGAGATGCGACGGGAACGCCGGGAATTCTTTCCCGTTGAAAGCAGGGAAAGGCTCCTTCATCTCGAGCTACGAGGGGGAAACGGGGCTCCTCTGGATGTGGGCGGGACCATCGTGCTTCCTCTCTAGTGGAGACGGGTATGGCGGTGAACTTCTTGAGTTGCAGCAAGGGTGTGAAAGACCCTTTCGAAGTTCCAGAGGTTAGGTGTCATTAGTCTCCAGAGGCCTCATCGGAAATAGGCCTCATCTCGCCTGGAAGGGAGAACTTCCTGGATTTTCTCGAGTTGCGGCAGGTGTTCTCGAGTTACGACGGGTAACTCAGGGACCCGCCCTGGTGGCCTCAGGAGAGGCCAGTCCCTAGGCGAGTTGCTAGGGGGCCTCTCGGGATTCCTCTCCCGTTGATACCGGGGCCAAAAACCTAGTGTGGAGTCAGGGCCGGAACCGAGGATTCCTCTCAGGGGCTGACATGGATCTTTGGGTACTTCTGGAGTCTCCCCAGGGGAGTCAGGCCTCGTCTCGAGTGGGGGCATGCACGTGCGCTTTCCTTCCAGGCTGTAGCAGCAATGTCACGCTTCCCGTCGCCCGGATCAAAGGATCTGTGGTTTTCCCTCGAGGCTTTCCCTCGAGGCTTTCCCACAGGGCTGTGCCACGTGCCACCGTGGTGTGAGTCAATCCTGGGCGTGAAAGATGAGCCAGTGCAGGGCAAAGAGGTTCCTCTGGAATGGACTGAGACATCTGGGGGACTCTTGGAATGGTGGTACGACCATGGAGTTCCTCTCGCCTTTCCTGTTGAGAGTGCCTCCTCTTGAGATGCGACGGGAACGCCGGGAATTCTTTCCCGTTTAAAGCAGGGAAAGGATCCCTCATCTCGAGCTACGAGGGGGAAACGGGGCTCCTCTGGATGTGGGCGGGACCATCGTGCTTCCTCTCTAGTGGAGACGGGTATGGTGGTGAACTTCTTGAGTTGCAGCAAGGCTGTGAAAGACCCTTTCGAAGTTCCAGAGGTAAGGTGTCATTAGTCTCCAGACGCCTCATCGGAAATAGGCCTCATTTCGCCTGGAAGGGAGAACTTCCTGGATTTTCTCCAGTTGCGGCAGGTGTTCTCGAGTTACGACGGGGACCTCAGGGACCCGCCCTGGTGGCCTCAGGAGAGGCCAGTCCCTATGCGAGTTGCTAGGGGGCCTCTCGGGATTCCTCTCCCGTCGATACCGGGGCCAAAAACCTTGTGTGGAGTCAGGGCCGGAACCGAGGATTCCTCTCAGGGGCTGACATGGATCTTTGGGTACTTCTGGAGTCTCCCCAGGGGAGTCAGGCCTCGTCTCGAGTGGGGGCATGCACGTGCACTTTCCTTCCAGGCTGTAGCAGCAATGTCACGCTTCCCGTCGCGTGGATCAAATGATGTGTGGTTTTCCCTAGAGGCTTTCCCACAGGGCTGTCCCACGTGCCACCGTGGTGTGAGTCGATCCTCGGCGTGAAAGATGAGCCAGTGCAGGGCAAAGAGGTTCCTCTGGAATGGACTGAGACATCTGGGGGACTCTTGGAATGGTGGTACGACCATGGAGTTCCTCTCGCCTTTCCTGTTGAGAGTGCCTCCTCTTGAGATGCGACGGGAACGCCGGGAATTCTTTCCCGTTGAAAGCAGGGAAAGGATCCCTCATCTCGAGCTACGAGGGGGAAACGGGGCTCCTCTGGATGTGGGCGGGACCATCGTGCTTCCTCTTGAGTGGACACGGGTATGGCGGTGAACTTCTTGAGTTGCAGCAAGGGTGTGAAAGACCCTTTCGAAGTTCCAGAGGTTAGGTGTCATTAGTCTCCAGACGCCTCATCGGAAATAGGCCTCATCTCGCCTGGAAGGGAGAACTTCCTGGATTTTCTCGATTTGCGGCTGGTGTTCTCGAGTTACGACGGGGACCTCAGGGACCCGCCCTGGTGGCCTCAGGAGAGGCCAGTCCCCATGCGAGTTGTTAGGGGGCCTCTCGGGATTCCTCTCCCGTCGATACCGGGGCCAAAAACCTTGTGTGGAGTCAGGGCCGGAACCGAGGATTCCTCTCAGGGGCTGACATGGATCTTTGGGTACTTCTGGAGTCTCCCCAGGGGAGTCAGGCCTCGTCTCGAGTGGGGGCATGCGCGTGCGCTTTCCTTCCAGGCTTTAGCAGCAATGTCACGCTTCCCGTCGCTTGGTTCAAAGGATCTGTGGTTTTCCCTCGAGGCTTTCCCTCGAGGCTTTCCCACAGGGCTGTCCCACGTGCCACCGTGGTGTGAGTCGATCCTCGGCGTGAAAGATGAGCCAGTGCAGGGCAAAGAGGTTCCTCTGGAATGGACTGAGACATCTGGGGGACTCTTGGAATGGTGGTACGACCATGGAGTTCCTCTCGCCTTTCCTGTTGAGAGTGCCTCCTCTTGAGATGCGACGGGAACGCCGGGAATTTTTTGCCGTTGAAAGCAGGGAAAGGATCCCTCATCTCGAGCTCCGAGGGGGAAACGGGGCTCCTCTGGATGTGGGCGGGACCATCGTGCTTCCTCTCGAGTGGAGACGGGTATGGCGGTGAACTTCTTGAGTTGCAGCAAGGGTGTGAAAGACCCTTTCGAAGTTACAGAGGTTAGGTGTCATTAGTCTCCAGAGGCCTCATCGGAAATAGGCCTCATCTCGCCTGGAAGGGAGAACTTCCTGGATTTTCTCGAGTTGCGGCAGGTGTTCTCGAGTTACGACGGGGACCTCAGGGACCCGCCCTGGTGGCCTCAGGAGAGGCCAGTCCCCATGCGAGTTGCTAGGGGGCCTCTCGGGATTCCTCTCCCGTCGATACCGGGGCCAAAAACCTTGTGTGGAGTCAGGGCCGGAACCGAGGATTCCTCTCAGGGGCTGACATGGATCTTTGGGTACTTCTGGAGTCTCCCCAGGGGAGTCAGGCCTCGTCTCGAGTGGGGGCATGCACGTGCACTTTCCTTCCAGGCTGTAGCAGCAATGTCACGCTTCCCGTCGCGTGGATCAAAGGATCTGTGGTTTTCCCTCGAGGCTTTCCCACAGGGCTGTCCCACGTGCCACCGTGGTGTGAGTCGATCCTCGGAGTGAAAGATGAGCCAGTGCAGGGCAAAGAGGTTCCTCTGGAATGGACTGAGACATCTGGGGGACTCTTGGAATGGTGGTACGACCATGGAGTTCCTCTCGCCTTTCCTGTTGAGAGTGCCTCCTCTTGAGATGCGACGGGAACGCCGGGAATTCTTTCCCGTTGAAAGCAGAGAAAGGATCCCTCATCTCGAGCTACGAGGGGGAAACGGGGCTCCTCTGGATGTGGGCGGGACCATCCTGCTTCCTCTTGAGTGGACACGGGTATGGCGGTGAACTTCTTGAGTTGCAGCAAGGGTGTGAAAAACCCTTTCGAAGTTCCAGAGGTTAGGTGTCATTAGTCTCCAGACGCCTCATCGGAAATAGGCCTCATCTCGCCTGGAAGGGAGAACTTCCTGGATTTTCTCGATTTGCGGCAGGTGTTCTCGAGTTACGACGGGGACCTCAGGGACCCGCCCTGGTGGCCTCAGGAGAGGCCAGTCCCCATGCGAGTTGTTAGGGGGCCTCTCGGGATTCCTCTCCCGTCGATACCGGGGCCAAAAACCTTGTGTGGAGTCAGGGCCGGAACCGAGGATTCCTCTCAGGGGCTGACATGGATCTTTGGGTACTTCTGGAGTCTCCCCAGGGGAGTCAGGCCTCGTCTCGAGTGGGGGCATGCGCGTGCGCTTTCCTTCCAGGCTTTAGCAGCAATGTCACGCTTCCCGTCGCTTGGATCAAAGGATCTGTGGTTTTCCCTCGAGGCTTTCCCTCGAGGCTTTCCCACAGGGCTGTCCCACGTGCCACCGTGGTGTGAGTCGATCCTCGGCGTGAAAGATGAGCCAGTGCAGGGCAAAGAGGTTCCTCTGGAATGGACTGAGACATCTGGGGGACTCTTGGAATGGTGGTACGACCATGGAGTTCCTCTCGCCTTTCCTGTTGAGAGTGCCTCCTCTTGAGATGCGTCGGGAACGCCGGGAATTTTTTGCCGTTGAAAGCAGGGAAAGGATCCCTCATCTCGAGCTACGAGGGGGAAACGGGGCTCCTCTGGATGTGGGCGGGACCATCGTGCTTCCTCTCGAGTGGAGACGGGTATGGCGGTGAACTTCTTGAGTTGCAGCAAGGGTGTGAAAGACCCTTTCGAAGTTCCAGAGGTTAGATGTCATTAGTCTCCAGAGGCCTCATCGGAAATAAGCCTCATCTCGCCTGGAAGGGAGAACTTCCTGGATTTTCTCGAGTTGCGGCAGGTGTTCTCGAGTTACGACGGGGACCTCAGGGACCCGCCCTGGTGGCCTCAGGAGAGGCCAGTCCCCATGCGAGTTGCTAGGGGGCCTCTCGGGATTCCTCTCCCGTCGATACCGGGGCCAAAAAGCTTGTGTGGAGTCAAGGCCGGAACCGAGGATTCCTCTCAGGGGCTGACATGGATCTTTCGGTACTTCTGGAGTCTCCCCAGTGGAGTCAGGCCTCGTCTCGAGTGGGGGCATGCACGTGCGCTTTCCTTCCAGGCTGGAGCAGCAATGTCACGCTTCCCGTCGCGTGGATCAAAGGATCTGTGGTTTTCCCTCGAGGCTTTCCCTCGAGGCTTTCCCACAGGGCTGTCCCACGTGCCACCGTGTTGTGAGTCGATCCTCGGCGTGAAAGATGAGCCAGTGCAGGGCAAAGAGGTTCCTCTGGAATGGACTGAGACATCTGGGGGACTATTGGAATGGTGGTACGACCATGGAGTTCCTCTCGCCTTTCCTGTTGAGAGTGCCTCCTCTTGAGATGCGACGGGAACGCCGGGAATTCTTTCCCGTTGAAACCAGGGAAAGGATCCCTCATCTCGAGCTACGAGGGGGAAACGGGGCTCCTCTGGATGTGGGCGGGACCATCGTGCTTCTTCTCGAGTGGAGACGGGTATGGCGGTGAACTTCTTGAGTTGCAGCAAGGGTGTGAAAGACCCTTTCGAATTTCCAGAGGTTTGGTGTCATTAGTCTCCAGAGGCCTCATCGGAAATAGGCCTCATCTCGCCTGGAAGGGAGAACTTCCTGGATTTTCTCGAGTTGCGGCAGGTGTTCTCGAGTTACGACGGGGACCTCAGGGACCCGCCCTGGTGGCCTCCGGAGAGGCCAGTCCCCATGCGAGTTGCTAGGGGGCCTCTCGGGATTCCTCTCCCGTCGATACTGGGGCCAAAAACCTTGTGTGGAGTCAGGGCCGGAACCGAGGATTCCTCTCAGGGGCTGACATGGATCTTTGGGTACTTCTGGAGTCTCCCCAGTGGAGTCAGGCCTCGTCTCGAGTGGGGGCATGCACGTGCGCTTTCCTTCCAGGCTGGAGCAGCAATGTCACGCTTCCCGTCGCGTGGATCAAAGGATCTGTGGTTTTCCCTCGAGGCTTTCCCTCGAGGCTTTCCCACAGGGCTGTCCCACGTGCCACCGTGGTGTGAGTCGACCCTCGGCGTGAAAGATGAGCCAGTGCAGGGCAAAGAGCTTCCTCTGGAATGGACTGAGACATCTGGGGGACTCTTGGAATGGTGGTACGACCATGGAGTTCCTCTCGCCTTTCCTGTTGAGAGTGCCTCCTCTTGAGATGCGACGGGAACGCCGGGAATTCTTTCCCGTTGAAAGCAGGGAAAGGATCCCTCATCTCGAGCTACGGGGGGAAACGGGGCTCCTTTGGATGTGGTCGGGACCATCGTGCTTCCTCTCGAGTGGAGACGGGTAGGGTGGTGAACTTCTTGAGTTGCAGCAAGGGTGTGAAAGACCCTTTCGAAGTTCCAGAGGTTAGGTGTCATTAGTCTCCAGACGCCTCATCGGAAATAGGCCTCATCTCGCCTGGAAGGGAGAACTTCCTGGATTTTCTCGAGTTGCGGCAGGTGTTCTCGAGTTACGACGGGGACCTCAGGGACCGGCCCTGGTGGCCTCAGGAGAGGCTAGTCCCCATGCGAGTTGCTAGGGGGCCTCTCGGGATTCCTCTCCCGTCGATACCGGGGCCAAAAAGCTTGTGTGGAGTCAGGGCCGGAACCGAGGATTCCTCTCAGGGGCTGACATGGATCTTTGGGTACTTCTGGAGTCTCCCCAGGGGAGTCAGGCCTCGTCTCGAGTGGGGGCATGCACGTGCGCTTTCCTTCCAGGCTGTAGCAGCAATGTCACGCTTCCCGTCGCGTGGATCAAAGGATCTGTGGTTTTCCCTCGAGGCTTTCCCTCGAGGCTTTCCCACAGGGCTGTCCCACGTGCCACCGTGCTGTGAGTCGATCCTCGGCGTGAAAGATGAGCCAGTGCAGGGCAAAGAGGTTCCTCTGGAATGGACTGAGACATCTGGGGGACTCTTGGAATGGTGGTACGACCATGGAGTTCCTCTCGCCTTTCCTGTTTAGAGTGCCTCCTCTTGAGATGCAACGGGAACGCCGGGAATTCTTTCCCGTTGAAACCAGGGAAAGGATCCCTCATCTCGAGCTACGAGGGGGAAACGGGGCTCCTCTGGATGTGGGCGGGACCATCGTGCTTCCTCTCGAGTGGAGACGGGTATGGCGGTGAACTTCTTGAGTTGCAGCAAGGGTGTGAAAGACCCTTTCGAAGTTCCAGAGGTTTGGTGTCATTAGTCTCCAGAGGCCTCATCGGAAATAGGCCTCATCTCGCCTGGAAGGGAGAACTTCCTGGATTTTCTCGAGTTGCGGCAGGTGTTCTCGAGTTACGATGGGGACCTCAGGGACCCGCCCTGGTGGCCTCCGGAGAGGCCAGTCCCCATGCGAGTTGCTAGGGGGCCTCTCGGGATTCCTCTCCCGTCGATACCGGGGCCAAAAACCTTGTGTGGAGTCAGGGCCGGAACCGAGGATTCCTCTCAGGGGCTGACATGGATCTTTGGGTACTTCTGGAGTCTCCCCAGGGGAGTCAGGCCTCGTCTCGAGTGGGGGCATGCACGTGCACTTTCCTTCCAGGCTGTAGCAGCAATGTCACGCTTCCCGTCGCGTGGATCAAAGGATCTGTGGTTTTCCCTCGAGGCTTTCCCACAGGGCTGTCCCACGTGCCACCGTGGTGTGAGTCGATCCTCGGCGTGAAAGATGAGCCAGTGCAGGGCAAAGAGGTTCCTCTGGAATGGACTGAGACATCTGGGGGACTCTTGGAATGGTGGTACGACCATGGAGTTCCTCTCGCCTTTCCTGTTGAGAGTGCCTCCTCTTGAGATGCGACGGGAACGCCGGGAATTCTTTCCCGTTGAAAGCAGAGAAAGGATCCCTCATCTCGAGCTACGAGGGGGAAACGGGGCTCCTCTGGATGTGGGCGGGACCATCCTGCTTCCTCTTGAGTGGACACGGGTATGGCGGTGAACTTCTTGAGTTGCAGCAAGGGTGTGAAAAACCCTTTCGAAGTTCCAGAGGTTAGGTGTCATTAGTCTCCAGACGCCTCATCGGAAATAGGCCTCATCTCGCCTGGAAGGGAGAACTTCCTGGATTTTCTCGATTTGCGGCAGGTGTTCTCGAGTTACGACGGGGACCTCAGGGACCCGCCCTGGTGGCCTCAGGAGAGGCCAGTCCCCATGCGAGTTGTTAGGGGGCCTCTCGGGATTCCTCTCCCGTCGATACCGGGGCCAAAAACCTTGTGTGGAGTCAGGGCCGGAACCGAGGATTCCTCTCAGGGGCTGACATGGATCTTTGGGTACTTCTGGAGTCTCCCCAGGGGAGTCAGGCCTCGTCTCGAGTGGGGGCATGCGCGTGCGCTTTCCTTCCAGGCTTTAGCAGCAATGTCACGCTTCCCGTCGCTTGGATCAAAGGATCTGTGGTTTTCCCTCGAGGCTTTCCCTCGAGGCTTTCCCACAGGGCTGTCCCACGTGCCACCGTGGTGTGAGTCGATCCTCGGCGTGAAAGATGAGCCAGTGCAGGGCAAAGAGGTTCCTCTGGAATGGACTGAGACATCTGGGGGACTCTTGGAATGGTGGTACGACCATGGAGTTCCTCTCGCCTTTCCTGTTGAGAGTGCCTCCTCTTGAGATGCGACGGGAACGCCGGGAATTTTTTGCCGTTGAAAGCAGGGAAAGGATCCCTCATCTCGAGCTACGAGGGGGAAACGGGGCTCCTCTGGATGTGGGCGGGACCATCGTGCTTCCTCTCGAGTGGAGACGGGTATGGCGGTGAACTTCTTGAGTTGCAGCAAGGGTGTGAAAGACCCTTTCGAAGTTCCAGAGGTTAGATGTCATTAGTCTCCAGAGGCCTCATCGGAAATAGGCCTCATCTCGCCTGGAAGGGAGAACTTCCTGGATTTTCTCGAGTTGCGGCAGGTGTTCTCGAGTTACGACGGGGACCTCAGGGACCCGCCCTGGTGGCCTCAGGAGAGGCCAGTCCCCATGCGAGTTGCTAGGGGGCCTCTCGGGATTCCTCTCCCGTCGATACCGGGGCCAAAAAGCTTGTGTGGAGTCAAGGCCGGAACCGAGGATTCCTCTCAGGGGCTGACATGGATCTTTCGGTACTTCTGGAGTCTCCCCAGTGGAGTCAGGCCTCGTCTCGAGTGGGGGCATGCACGTGCGCTTTCCTTCCAGGCTGGAGCAGCAATGTCACGCTTCCCGTCGCGTGGATCAAAGGATCTGTGGTTTTCCCTCGAGGCTTTCCCTCGAGGCTTTCCCACAGGGCTGTCCCACGTGCCACCGTGTTGTGAGTCGATCCTCGGCGTGAAAGATGAGCCAGTGCAGGGCAAAGAGGTTCCTCTGGAATGGACTGAGACATCTGGGGGACTATTGGAATGGTGGTACGACCATGGAGTTCCTCTCGCCTTTCCTGTTGAGAGTGCCTCCTCTTGAGATGCGACGGGAACGCCGGGAATTCTTTCCCGTTGAAACCAGGGAAAGGATCCCTCATCTCGAGCTACGAGGGGGAAACGGGGCTCCTCTGGATGTGGGCGGGACCATCGTGCTTCTTCTCGAGTGGAGACGGGTATGGCGGTGAACTTCTTGAGTTGCAGCAAGGGTGTGAAAGACCCTTTCGAATTTCCAGAGGTTTGGTGTCATTAGTCTCCAGAGGCCTCATCGGAAATAGGCCTCATCTCGCCTGGAAGGGAGAACTTCCTGGATTTTCTCGAGTTGCGGCAGGTGTTCTCGAGTTACGACGGGGACCTCAGGGACCCGCCCTGGTGGCCTCCGGAGAGGCCAGTCCCCATGCGAGTTGCTAGGGGGCCTCTCGGGATTCCTCTCCCGTCGATACTGGGGCCAAAAACCTTGTGTGGAGTCAGGGCCGGAACCGAGGATTCCTCTCAGGGGCTGACATGGATCTTTGGGTACTTCTGGAGTCTCCCCAGTGGAGTCAGGCCTCGTCTCGAGTGGGGGCATGCACGTGCGCTTTCCTTCCAGGCTGTAGCAGCAATGTCACGCTTCCCGTCGCTTGGATCAAAGGATCTGTGGTTTTCCCTCGAGGCTTTCCCTCGAGGCTTTCCCACAGGGCTGTCCCACGTGCCACCGTGGTGTGAGTCGACCCTCGGCGTGAAAGATGAGCCAGTGCAGGGCAAAGAGCTTCCTCTGGAATGGACTGAGACATCTGGGGGACTCTTGGAATGGTGGTACGACCATGGAGTTCCTCTCGCCTTTCCTGTTGAGAGTGCCTCCTCTTGAGATGCGACGGGAACGCCGGGAATTCTTTCCCGTTGAAAGCAGGGAAAGGATCCCTCATCTCGAGCTACGAGGGGGAAACGGGGCTCCTTTGGATGTGGTCGGGACCATCGTGCTTCCTCTCGAGTGGAGACGGGTAGGGTGGTGAACTTCTTGAGTTGCAGCAAGGGTGTGAAAGACCCTTTCGAAGTTCCAGAGGTTAGGTGTCATTAGTCTCCAGACGCCTCATCGGAAATAGGCCTCATCTCGCCTGGAAGGGAGAACTTCCTGGATTTTCTCGAGTTGCGGCAGGTGTTCTCGAGTTACGACGGGGACCTCAGGGACCGGCCCTGGTGGCCTCAGGAGAGGCCAGTCCCCATGCGAGTTGCTAGGGGGCCTCTCGGGATTCCTCTCCCGTCGATACCGGGGCCAAAAAGCTTGTGTGGAGTCAGGGCCGGAACCGAGGATTCCTCTCAGGGGCTGACATGGATCTTTGGGTACTTCTGGAGTCTCCCCAGGGGAGTCAGGCCTCGTCTCGAGTGGGGGCATGCACGTGCGCTTTCCTTCCAGGCTGTAGCAGCAATGTCACGCTTCCCGTCGCGTGGATCAAAGGATCTGTGGTTTTCCCTCGAGGCTTTCCCTCGAGGCTTTCCCACAGGGCTGTCCCACGTGCCACCGTGTTGTGAGTCGATCCTCGGCGTGAAAGATGAGCCAGTGCAGGGCAAAGAGGTTCCTCTGGAATGGACTGAGACATCTGGGGGACTCTTGGAATGGTGGTACGACCATGGAGTTCCTCTCGCCTTTCCTGTTTAGAGTGCCTCCTCTTGAGATGCGACGGGAACGCCGGGAATTCTTTCCCGTTGAAACCAGGGAAAGGATCCCTCATCTCGAGCTACGAGGGGGAAACGGGGCTCCTCTGGATGTGGGCGGGACCATCGTGCTTCCTCTCGAGTGGAGACGGGTATGGCGGTGAACTTCTTGAGTTGCAGCAAGGGTGTGAAAGACCCTTTCGAAGTTCCAGAGGTTTGGTGTCATTAGTCTCCAGAGGCCTCATCGGAAATAGGCCTCATCTCGCCTGGAAGGGAGAACTTCCTGGATTTTCTCGAGTTGCGGCAGGTGTTCTCGAGTTACGACGGGGACCTCAGGGACCCGCCCTGGTGGCCTCCGGAGAGGCCAGTCCCCATGCGAGTTGCTAGGGGGCCTCTCGGGATTCCTCTCCCGTCGATACCGGGGCCAAAAACCTTGTGTGGAGTCAGGGCCGGAACCGAGGATTCCTCTCAGGGGCTGACATGGATCTTTGGGTACTTCTGGAGTCTCCCCAGGGGAGTCAGGCCTCGTCTCGAGTGGGGGCATGCACGTGCGCTTTCCTTCCAGGCTGTAGCAGCAATGTCACGCTTCCCGTCGCTTGGATCAAAGGATCTGTGGTTTTCCCTCGAGGCTTTCCCTCGAGGCTTTCCCACAGGGCTATCCCACGTGCCACCGTGGTGTGAGTCGATCCTCGGCGTGAAAGATGAGCCAGTGCAGGGCAAAGAGCTTCCTCTGGAATGGACTGAGACATCTGGGGGACTCTTGGAATGGTGGTACGACCATGGAGTTCCTCTCGCCTTTCCTGTTGAGAGTGCCTCCTCTTGAGATGCGACGGGAACGCAGGGAATTCTTTCCCGTTGAAAGCAGGGAAAGGATCCCTCATCTCGAGCTACGAGGGGGAAACGGGGCTCCTTTGGATGTGGTCGGGACCATCGTGCTTCCTCTCGAGTGGAAACGGGTATGGTGGTGAACTTCTTGAGTTGCAGCAAGGGTGTGAAAGACCCTTTCGAAGTTCCAGAGGTTAGGTGTCATTAGTCTCCAGACGCCTCATCGGAAATAGGCCTTATCTCGCCTGGAAGGGAGAACTTCCTGGATTTTCTCGAGTTGCGGCAGGTGTTCTCGAGTTACGACGGGGACCTCAGGGACCGGCCCTGGTGGCCTCAGGAGAGGCCAGTCCCCATGCGAGTTGCTAGGGGGCCTCTCGGGATTCCTCTCCCGTCGATACCGGGGCCAAAAAGCTTGTGTGGAGTCAGGGCCGGAACCGAGGATTCCTCTCAGGGGCTGACATGGATCTTTGGGTACTTCTGGAGTCTCCCCAGGGGAGTCAGGCCTCGTCTCGAGTGGGGGCATGCACGTGCGCTTTCCTTCCAGGCTGTAGCAGCAATGTCACGCTTCCCGTCGCGTGGATCAAAGGATCTGTGGTTTTCCCTCGAGGCTTTCCCTCGAGGCTTTCCCACAGGGCTGTCCCACGTGCCACCGTGTTTTGAGTCGATCCTCGGCGTGAAAGATGAGCCAGTGCAGGGCAAAGAGGTTCCTCTGGAATGGACTGAGACATCTGGGTGACTCTTGGAATGGTGGTACGACCATGGAGTTCCTCTCGCCTTTCCTGTTTAGAGTGCCTCCTCTTGAGATGCGACGGGAACGCCGGGAATTCTTTCCCGTTGAAACCAGGGAAAGGATCCCTCATCTCGAGCTACGAGGGGGAAACGGGGCTCCTCTGGATGTGGGCGGGACCATCGTGCTTCCTCTCGAGTGGAGACGGGTATGGCGGTGAACTTCTTGAGTTGCAGCAAGGGTGTGAAAGACCCTTTCGAAGTTCCAGAGGTTTGGTGTCATTAGTCTCCAGAGGCCTCATCGGAAATAGGCCTCATCTCGCCTGGAAGGGAGAACTTCCTGGATTTTCTCGAGTTGCGGCAGGTGTTCTCGAGTTACGACGGGGACCTCAGGGACCCGCCCTGGTGGCCTCCGGAGAGGCCAGTCCCCATGCGAGTTGCTAGGGGGCCTCTCGGGATTCCTCTCCCGTCGATACCGGGGCCAAAAACCTTGTGTGGAGTCAGGGCCGGAACCGAGGATTCCTCTCAGGGGCTGACATGGATCTTTGGGTACTTCTGGAGTCTCCCCAGTGGAGTCAGGCCTCGTCTCGAGTGGGGGCATGCACGTGCGCTTTCCTTCCAGGCTGTAGCAGCAATGTCACGCTTCCCGTCGCTTGGATCAAAGGATCTGTGGTTTTCCCTCGAGGCTTTCCCTCGAGGCTTTCCCACAGGGCTATCCCACGTGCCACCGTGGTGTGAGTCGATCCTCGGCGTGAAAGATGAGCCAGTGCAGGGCAAAGAGCTTCCTCTGGAATGGACTGAGACATCTGGGGGACTCTTGGAATGGTGGTACGACCATGGAGTTCCTCTCGCCTTTCCTGTTGAGAGTGCCTCCTCTTGAGATGCGACGGGAACGCAGGGAATTCTTTCCCGTTGAAAGCAGGGAAAGGATCCCTCATCTCGAGCTACGAGGGGGAAACGGGGCTCCTTTGGATGTGGTCGGGACCATCGTGCTTCCTCTCGAGTGGAAACGGGTATGGTGGTGAACTTCTTGAGTTGCAGCAAGGGTGTGAAAGACCCTTTCGAAGTTCCAGAGGTTAGGTGTCATTAGTCTCCAGACGCCTCATCGGAAATAGGCCTCATCTCGCCTGGAAGGGAGAACTTCCTGGATTTTCTCGAGTTGCGGCAGGTGTTCTCGAGTTACGACGGGGACCTCAGGGACCGGCCCTGGTGGCCTCAGGAGAGGCCAGTCCCCATGCGAGTTGCTAGGGGGCCTCTCGGGATTCCTCTCCCGTCGATACCGGGGCCAAAAAGCTTGTGTGGAGTCAGGGCCGGAACCGAGGATTCCTCTCAGGGGCTGACATGGATCTTTGGGTACTTCTGGAGTCTCCCCAGGGGAGTCAGGCCTCGTCTCGAGTGGGGGCATGCACGTGCGCTTTCCTTCCAGGCTGTAGCAGCAATGTCACGCTTCCCGTCGCTTGGATCAAAGGATCTGTGGTTTTCCCTCGAGGCTTTCCCTCGAGGCTTTCCCACAGGGCTATCCCACGTGCCACCGTGGTGTGAGTCGATCCTCGGCGTGAAAGATGAGCCAGTGCAGGGCAAAGAGCTTCCTCTGGAATGGACTGAGACATCTGGGGGACTCTTGGAATGGTGGTACGACCATGGAGTTCCTCTCGCCTTTCCTGTTGAGAGTGCCTCCTCTTGAGATGCGACGGGAACGCAGGGAATTCTTTCCCGTTGAAAGCAGGGAAAGGATCCCTCATCTCGAGCTACGAGGGGGAAACGGGGCTCCTTTGGATGTGGTCGGGACCATCGTGCTTCCTCTCGAGTGGAAACGGGTATGGTGGTGAACTTCTTGAGTTGCAGCAAGGGTGTGAAAGACCCTTTCGAAGTTCCAGAGGTTAGGTGTCATTAGTCTCCAGACGCCTCATCGGAAATAGGCCTTATCTCGCCTGGAAGGGAGAACTTCCTGGATTTTCTCGAGTTGCGGCAGGTGTTCTCGAGTTACGACGGGGACCTCAGGGACCGGCCCTGGTGGCCTCAGGAGAGGCCAGTCCCCATGCGAGTTGCTAGGGGGCCTCTCGGGATTCCTCTCCCGTCGATACCGGGGCCAAAAAGCTTGTGTGGAGTCAGGGCCGGAACCGAGGATTCCTCTCAGGGGCTGACATGGATCTTTGGGTACTTCTGGAGTCTCCCCAGGGGAGTCAGGCCTCGTCTCGAGTGGGGGCATGCACGTGCGCTTTCCTTCCAGGCTGTAGCAGCAATGTCACGCTTCCCGTCGCGTGGATCAAAGGATCTGTGGTTTTCCCTCGAGGCTTTCCCTCGAGGCTTTCCCACAGGGCTGTCCCACGTGCCACCGTGTTGTGAGTCGATCCTCGGCGTGAAAGATGAGCCAGTGCAGGGCAAAGAGGTTCCTCTGGAATGGACTGAGACATCTGGGTGACTCTTGGAATGGTGGTACGACCATGGAGTTCCTCTCGCCTTTCCTGTTTAGAGTGCCTCCTCTTGAGATGCGACGGGAACGCCGGGAATTCTTTCCCGTTGAAAGCAGGGAAAGGATCCCTCATCTCGAGCTACGAGGGGGAAACGGGGCTCCTCTGGATGTGGGCGGGACCATCGTGCTTCCTCTCGAGTGGAGACGGGTATGGCGGTGAACTTCTTGAGTTGCAGCAAGGGTGTGAAAGACCCTTTCGAAGTTCCAGAGGTTTGGTGTCATTAGTCTCCAGAGGCCTCATCGGAAATAGGCCTCATCTCGCCTGGAAGGGAGAACTTCCTGGATTTTCTCGAGTTGCGGCAGGTGTTCTCGAGTTACGACGGGGACCTCAGGGACCCGCCCTGGTGGCCTCCGGAGAGGCCAGTCCCCATGCGAGTTGCTAGGGGGCCTCTCGGGATTCCTCTCCCGTCGATACCGGGGCCAAAAACCTTGTGTGGAGTCAGGGCCGGAACCGAGGATTCCTCTCAGGGGCTGACATGGATCTTTGGGTACTTCTGGAGTCTCCCCAGTGGAGTCAGGCCTCGTCTCGAGTGGGGGCATGCACGTGCGCTTTCCTTCCAGGCTGTAGCAGCAATGTCACGCTTCCCGTCGCTTGGATCAAAGGATCTGTGGTTTTCCCTCGAGGCTTTCCCTCGAGGCTTTCCCACAGGGCTATCCCACGTGCCACCGTGGTGTGAGTCGATCCTCGGCGTGAAAGATGAGCCAGTGCAGGGCAAAGAGCTTCCTCTGGAATGGACTGAGACATCTGGGGGACTCTTGGAATGCTGGTACGACCATGGAGTTCCTCTCGCCTTTCCTGTTGAGAGTGCCTCCTCTTGAGATGCGACGGGAACGCAGGGAATTCTTTCCCGTTGAAAGCAGGGAAAGGATCCCTCATCTCGAGCTACGAGGGGGAAACGGGGCTCCTTTGGATGTGGTCGGGACCATCGTGCTTCCTCTCGAGTGGAAACGGGTATGGTGGTGAACTTCTTGAGTTGCAGCAAGGGTGTGAAAGACCCTTTCGAAGTTCCAGAGGTTAGGTGTCATTAGTCTCCAGACGCCTCATCGGAAATAGGCCTCATCTCGCCTGGAAGGGAGAACTTCCTGGATTTTCTCGAGTTGCGGCAGGTGTTCTCGAGTTACGACGGGGACCTCAGGGACCGGCCCTGGTGGCCTCAGGAGAGGCCAGTCCCCATGCGAGTTGCTAGGGGGCCTCTCGGGATTCCTCTCCCGTCGATACCGGGGCCAAAAAGCTTGTGTGGAGTCAGGGCCGGAACCGAGGATTCCTCTCAGGGGCTGACATGGATCTTTGGGTACTTCTGGAGTCTCCCCAGGGGAGTCAGGCCTCGTCTCGAGTGGGGGCATGCACGTGCGCTTTCCTTCCAGGCTGTAGCAGCAATGTCACGCTTCCCATCGCGTGGATCAAAGGATCTGTGGTTTTCCCTCGAGGCTTTCCCTCGAGGCTTTCCCACAGGGCTGTCCCACGTGCCACCGTGGTGTGAGTCGATCCTCGGCGTGAAAGATGAGCCAGTGCAGGGCAAAGAGGTTCCTCTGGAATGGACTGAGACATCTGGGGGACTCTTGGAATGGTGGTACGACCATGGAGTTCCTCTCGCCTTTCCTGTTGAGAGTGCCTCCTCTTGAGATGCGACGGGAACGCCGGGAATTCGTTCCCGTTGAAAGCAGGGAAAGGATCCCTCATCTCGAGCTACGAGGGGGAAACGGGGCTCCTCTGGATGTGGGCGGGACCATCGTGCTTCCTCTCGAGTGGAGACGGGTATGGCGGTGAACTTCTTGAGTTGCAGCAAGGGTGTGAAAGACCCTTTCGAAGTTCCAGAGGTTTGGTGTCATTAGTCTCCAGAGGCCTCATCGGAAATAGGCCTCATCTCGCCTGGAAGGGAGAACTTCCTGGATTTTCTCGAGTTGCGGCAGGTGTTCTCGAGTTACGACGGGGACCTCAGGGACCCGCCCTGGTGGCCTCCGGAGAGGCCAGTCCCCATGCGAGTTGCTAGGGGGCCTCTCGGGATTCCTCTCCCGTCGATACCGGGGCCAAAAACCTTGTGTGGAGTCAGGGCCGGAACCGAGGATTCCTTTCAGGGGCTGACATGGATCTTTGGGTACTTCTGGAGTCTCCCCAGGGGAGTCAGGCCTCGTCTCGAGTGGGGGCATGCACGTGCGCTTTCCTTCCAGGCTGTAGCAGCAATGTCACGCTTCCCGTCGCTTGGATCAAAGGATCTGTGGTTTTCCCTCGAGGCTTTCCCTCGAGGCTTTCCCACAGGGCTATCCCACATGCCACCGTGGTGTGAGTCGATCCTCGGCGTGAAAGATGAGCCAGTGCAGGGCAAAGAGCTTCCTCTGGAATGGACTGAGACATCTGGGGGACTCTTGGAATGGTGGTACGACCATGGAGTTCCTCTCGCCTTTCCTGTTGAGAGTGCCTCCTCTTGAGATGCGACGGGAACGCAGGGAATTCTTTCCCGTTGAAAGCAGGGAAAGGATCCCTCATCTCGAGCTACGAGGGGGAAACGGGGCTCCTTTGGATGTGGTCGGGACCATCGTGCTTCCTCTCGAGTGGAGACGGGTATGGCGGTGAACTTCTTGAGTTGCAGCAAGGGTGTGAAAGACCCTTTCGAGTTTCCAGAGGTTTGGTGTCATTAGTCTCCAGAGGCCTCATCGGAAATAGGCCTCATCTCGCCTGGAAGGGAGAACTTCCTGGATTTTCTCGAGTTGCGGCAGGTGTTCTCGAGTTACGACGGGGACCTCAGGGACCCGCCCTGGTGGCCTCAGGAGAGGCCAGTCCCCATGCGAGTTGCTAGGGGGTCTCTCGGGATTCCTCTCCCGTCGATACCGGGGCCAAAAAGCTTATGTGGAGTCAGGGCCGGAACCGAGGATTCTTCTCAGGGGCTGACATGGATCTTTGGGTACTTCTGGAGTCTCCCCAGGGGAGTCAGCCCTCGTCTCGAGTGGGGGCATGCATGTGCGCTTTCCTTCCAGGCTGTAGCAGCAATGTCATGCTTCCCGTCGCGTGGATCAAAGGATCTGTGGTTTTCCCTCGAGGCTTTCCCTCGAGGCTTTCCCACAGGGCTGTCCCACGTGCCACCGTGTTGTGAGTCGATCGTCGGCGTGAAAGATGAGCCAGTGCAGGGCAAAGAGGTTCCTCTGAAATGGACTGAGACATCTGGGGGACTCTTGGAATGGTGGTACGACCATGGAGTTCCTCTCGCCTTTCCTGTTGAGAGTGCCTCCTCTTGATATGCGACGGGAACGCCGGGAATTCTTTCCCGTTGAAAGCAGGGAAAGGATCCCTCATCTCGAGCTACGAGGGGGAAACGGGGCTCCTCTGGATGTGGGCGGGACCATCGTGCTTCCTCTCGAGTGGAGACGGGTATGGCGGTGAACTTTTTGAGTTGCACCAAGGGTGTGAAAGACCCTTTCGAAGTTCCAGAGGTTTGGTGTCATTAGTCTCCAGAGGCCTCATCGGAAATAGGCCTCATCTCGCCTGGAAGGGAGAACTTCCTGGATTTTCTCGAGTTGCGGCAGGTGTTCTCGAGTTACGACGGGGACCTCAGGGACCCGCCCTGGTGGCCTCAGGAGAGGCCAGTCCCCATGCGAGTTGCTAGGGGGCCTCTCGGGATTCCTCTCCCGTCGATACCGGGGCCAAAAAGCTTGTGTGGAGTCAGGGCCGGAACCGAGGATTCCTCTCAGGGGCTGACATGGATCTTTGGGTACTTCTGGAGTCTCCCCAGGGGAGTCAGGCCTCGTCTCGAGTGGGGGCATGCACGTGCACTTTCCTTGCAGGCTGTAGCAGCAATGCCACGCTTCCCGTCGCGTGGATCAAAGGATCTGTGGTTTTCCCTCGAGGCTTTCCCACAGGGCTGTCCCACGTGCCACCGTGGTGTGAGTCGATCCTCGGCGTGAAAGATGAGCCAGTGCAGGGCAAAGAGGTTCCTCTGGAATGGACTGAGGCATCTGGGGGACTCTTGGAATGGTGGTACGACCATGGAGTTCCTCTCGCCTTTCCTGTTGAGAGTGCCTCCTCTTGAGATGCGACGGGAACGCCGGGAATTCTTTCCCGTTGAAACCAGGGAAAGGATCCCTCATCTCGAGCTACGAGGGGGAAACGGGGCTCCTCTGGATGTGGGCGGGACCATCGAGCTTCCTCTCGAGTGGAGACGGGTATGGCGGTGAACTTCTTGAGTTGCAGCAAGGGTGTGAAAGACCCTTTCGAAGTTCCAGAGGTTTGGTGTCAATAGTCTCCAGAGGCCTCATCGGAAATAGGCCTCATCTCGCCTGGAAGGGAGAACTTCCTGGATTTTCTCGAGTTGCGGCAGGTGTTCTCGAGTTACGACGGGGACCTCAGGGACCCGCCCTGGTGGCCTTCGGAGAGGCCAGTCCCCATGCGAGTTGCTAGGGGGTCTCTCGGGATTCCTCTCCCGTCGATACCGGGGCCAAAAAGCTTGTGTGGAGTCAGGGCCGGAACCGAGGATTCTTCTCAGGGGCTGACATGGATCTTTGGGTACTTCTGGAGTCTCCCCAGGGGAGTCAGGCCTCGTCTCGAGTGGGGGCATGCATGTGCGCTTTCCTTCCAGGCTGTAGCAGCAATGTCACGCTTCCCGTCGTGTGGATCAAAGGATCTGTGGTTTTCCCTCGAGGCTTTCCCTCGAGGCTTTCCCACAGGGTTGTCCCACGTGCCACCGTGTTGTGAGTCGATCCTCGGCGTGAAAGATGAGCCAGTGCAGGGCAAAGAGGTTCCTCTGAAATGGACTGAGACATCTGGGGGACTCTTGGAATGGTGGTACGACCATGGAGTTCCTCTCGCCTTTCCTGTTGAGAGTGCCTCCTCTTGAGATGCGACGGGAACGCCGGGAATTCTTTCCCGTTGAAAGCAGGGAAAGGATTCCTCATCTCGAGCTACGAGGGGGAAACGGGGCTCCTCTGGATGTGGGCGGGACCATCGTGCTTCCTCTCGAGTGGAGACGGGTATGGCGGTGAACTTCTTGAGTTGCACCAAGGGTGTGAAAGACCCTTTTGAAGTTCCAGAGGTTTGGTGTCATTAGTCTCCAGAGGCCTCATCGGAAATAGGCCTCATCTCGCCTGGAAGGGAGAACTTCCTGGATTTTCTCGAGTTGCGGCAGGTGTTCTCGAGTTACGACGGGGACCTCAGGGACCCGCCCTGGTGGCCTCAGGAGAGGCCAATCCCCATGCGAGTTGCTAGGGGGCCTCTCGGGATTCCTCTCCCGTCGATACCGGGGCCAAAAACCTTGTGTGGAGTCAGGGCCGGAACAGAGGATTCCTCTCAGGGGCTGACATGGATCTTTGGGTACTTCTGGAGTCTCCCCAGTGGAGTCAGACCTCGTCTCGAGTGGGGGCATGCACGTACGCTTTCCTTCCAGGCTGTAGTAGCAATGTCACGCTTCCCGTCGCGTGGATCAATGGATCTGTGGTTTTCCCTCGAGGCTTTCCCTCGAGGCTTTCCCACAGGGCTGTCCCACGTGCCACCGTGGTGTGAGTCGATCCTCGGCGTGAAAGATGAGCCAGTGCAGGGCAAAGAGGTTCCTCTGGAATGGACTGAGACATCTGGGGGACGCTTGGAATGGTGGTACGACCATGCAGTTCCTCTCGCCTTTCCTGTTGAGAGTGCCTCCTCTTGAGATGCGACGGGAACGCCGGGAATTTTTTGCCGTTGAAAGCAGGGAAAGGATCCCTCATCTCGAGCTACGAGGGGGAAACGGGGCTCCTCTGGATGTGGGCGGGACCATCGTGCTTTCTCTCGAGTGGAGACGGGTATGGCGGTGAACTTCTTGAGTTGCAGCAAGGGTGTGAAAGACCCTTTCGAAGTTCCAGAGGTTAGGTGTCATTAGTCTCCAGACGCCTCATCGGAAATAGGCCTCATCTCGCCTGGAAGGGAGAACTTCCTTGATTATCTCGAGTTGCGGCACGTGTTCTCGAGTTACGACGGGGACCTCAGGGACCCGCCCTGTTGGCCTCAGGAGAGGCCAGTCCCTATGCGTGTTGCTAGGGGGCCCCTCGGGATTCCTCTCCCGTCGATACCGGGGCCAAAACCTTGTGTGGAGTCAGGGCCGGAACCGAGGATTCCTCTCAGGGACTGATATGGATCTTTGGGTACTTCTGGAGTCTCGCCAGGGGAGACAGGCCTCGTCTCGTGTGGGGGCATGCACGTGCACTTTCCTTCCAGGCTGTAGCAGCAATGTCACGCTTCCCGTCGCGTGGATCAAAGGATCTGCGGTTTTCCCTCGAGGCTTTCCCTCGAGGCTTTCCCACAGGGCTGTCCCACGTGACACCGTGGTGTGAGTCGATTCTCGGCGTGAAAAATGAGCCAGTGCAAGGCAAAGAGGTTCCTCTGGAATGGACTGAGACATCTGGGGGACTCTTGGAATGGTGGTACGACCATGGAGTTCCTCTCGCCTTTCCTGTTGAGAGTGCCTCCTCTTGAGATGCGACGGGAACGCTGGGAATTCTTTCCCGTTGAAAGCAGGGAAAGGATCCCTCATCTCGAGCTACGAGGGGGAAACGGGGCTCCTCTGGATGTGGGCGGGACCATCTTGCTTCCTCTCTAGTGAAGACGGGTATGGCGGTGAACTTCTTGAGTTGCAGCAAGGGTGTGAAAGACCCTTTCGAAGTTCCAGAGGTTAGGTGTCATTAGTCTCCAGAGGCCTCATCGGAAATAGGCCTCATCTCGCCTGGAAGGGAGAACTTCCTGGATTTTCTCGAGTTGCGGCAGGTGTTCTCGAGTTACGACGGGGACCTCAGGGACCCGCCCTGGTGGCCTCAGGAAAGGCCAGTCCCTAGGCGAGTTGCTAGGGGGCCTCTCGGGATTCCTCTCCCGTTGATACCGGGGCCAAAAACCTTGTGTGGAGTCAGGGCCGGAACCGAGGATTCCTCTCAGGGGCTGACATGGATCTTTGGGTACTTCTGGAGTCTCCCCAGGGGAGTCAGGCCTCGTCTCAAGTGGGGGCATGCACGTGCGCTTTCCTTCCAGGCTGTAGCAGCAATGTCATGCTTCCCGTCGCGTGGATCAAAGGATCTGTGGTTTTTCCTCGAGGCTTTCCCTCGAGGCTTTCCCACAGGGCTGTCCCACGTGCCACCGTGGTGTGAGTCGATCCTCGGCGTGAAAGATGAGCCAGTGCAGGGCAAAGAGGTTCCTCTGGAATGGACTGAGACATCTGGGGGACTCTTGGAATGGTGGTACGACCATGGAGTTCCTCTCGCCTTTCCTGTTGAGAGTGCCTCCTCTTGAGATGCGACGGGAACGCCGGGAATTCTTTCCCGTTGAAAGCAGGGAAAGGATCCCTCATCTCGAGCTACGAGGGGGAAACGGGGCTCCTCTGGATGTGGACGGGACCATCGAGCTTCCTCTCTAGTGGAGTCGGGTATGGTGGTGAACTTCTTGAGTTGCAGCAAGGCTGTGAAAGACCCTTTCGAAGTTCCAGAGGTTAGGTGTCATTAGTCTCCAGACGCCTCATCGGAAATAGGCCTCATCTCGCCTGGAAGGGAGAACTTCCTGGATTTTCTCGAGTTGCGTCAGGTGTTCTTAAGTTACGACGGGGAACTCAGGGACCCGCCCTGGTGGCCTCAGGAGAGGCCATTCCTCATGCGAGTTGCTAGGGGGCCTCTCGGGATTCCTCTCCCGTCGATACCGGGGCCAAAAACCTTGAGTGGAGTCAGGGCCGGAACCGAGGATTCCTCTCAGGGGCTGACATGGATCTTTGGGTACTTCTGGAGTCTCCCCAGGGGAGTCAGACCTCGTCTCGAGTGGGGGCATGCACGTGCGCTTTCCTTCCAGGCTGTAGCAGCAATGTCACGCTTCCCGTCACGTGGATCAAAGGATCTGTGGTTTTCCCTCGAGGCTTTCCCTCGAGGCTTTCCCACAGGGCTGTCCCACGTGCCACCGTGGTGTGAGTCGATCCTCGGCGTGAAAGATGAGCCAGTGCAGGGCAAAGAGCTTCCTCTGGAATGGACTGAGACATCTGGGGGACTCTTGGAATGGTGGTACGACCATGGAGTTCCTCTCGCCTTTCCTGTTGAGAGTGCTTCCTCTTGAGATGCGACGGGAACGCAGGGAATTCTTTCCCGTTGAAAGCAGGGAAAGGATACCTCATCTCGAGCTACGAGGGGGAAACGGGGCTCCTTTGGATGTGGTCGGGACCATCGTGCTTCCTCTCGAGTGGAGACGGGTATGGTGGTGAACTTCTTGAGTTGCAGCAAGGGTGTGAAAGACCCTTTCGAAGTTCCAGAGGTTAGGTGTCATTAGTCTCCAGACGCCTCATCGGAAATAAGCCTCATCTCGCCTGGAAGGGAGAACTTCCTGGATTTTCTCGAGTTGTGGCAGGTGTTCTCGAGTAACGACGGGGACCTCAGGGACCGGCCCTGGTGGCCTCAGGAGAGGCCAGTCCCCATGCGAGTTGCTAGGGGGCCTCTCGGGATTCCTCTCCCGTCGATACCGGGGCCAAAAAGCCTGTGTGGAGTCAGGGCCGGAACCGAGGATTCCTCTCAGGGGCTGACATGGATCTTTGGGTACTTCTGGAGTCTCCCCAGGGGAGTCAGGCCTCGTCTCGAGTGGGGGCATGCACGTGCGCTTTCCTTCCAGGCTGTAGCAGCAATGTCACGCTTCCCGTCGCGTGGATCAAAGGATCTGTGGTTTTCCCTCGAGGCTTTCCCTCGAGGCTTTCCCACAGGGCTGTCCCACGTGCCACCGTGGTGTGAGTCGATCCTCGGCGTGAAAGATGAGCCAGTGCAGGGCAAAGAGGTTCCTCTGGAATGGACTGAGACATCTGGGGGACTCTTGGAATGGTGGTACGACCATGGAGTTCCTCTCGCCTTTCCTGTTGAGAGTGTCTCCTCTTGAGATGCGACGGGAACGCCGGGAATTCTTTCCCGTTGAAACCAGGGAAAGGATCCCTCATCTCGAGCTACGAGGGGGAAACGGGGCTCCTCTGGATGTGGGCGGGACCATCGTGCTTCCTCTCGAGTGGAGACGGGTATGGCGGTGAACTTCTTGAGTTGCAGCAAGGGTGTGAAAGACCCTTTCGAAGTTCCAGAGGTTTGGTGTCATTAGTCTCCAGAGGCCTCATCGGAAATAGGCCTCATCTCGCCTGGAAGGGAGAACTTCCTGGATTTTCTCGAGTTGCGGCAGGTGTTCTCGAGTTACGACGGGGACCTCAGGGACCCGTCCTGGTGGCCTCAGGAGAGGCCAGTCCCCATGCGAGTTGCTAGGGGGCCTCTCGGGATTCCTCTCCCGTCGATACCGGGGCCAAAAACCTTGTGTGGAGTCAGGGCCGGAACCGAGGATTCCTCTCAGGGGCTGACATGGATCTTTGGGTACTTCTGGAGTCTCCCCAGGGGAGTCAGACCTCGTCTCGAGTGGGGGCATGCACGTGCGCTTTCCTTCCAGGCTGTAGTAGCAATGTCACGCTTCCCGTCGCGTGGATCAAAGGATCTGCGGTTTTCCCTCGAGGCTTTCCCTCGAGGCTTTCCCACAGGGCTGTCCCACGTGACACCGTGGTGTGAGTCGATTCTCGGCGTGAAAAATGAGCCAGTGCAAGGCAAAGAGGTTCCTCTGGAATGGACTGAGACATCTGGGGGACTCTTGGAATGGTGGTACGACCATGGAGTTCCTCTCGCCTTTCCTGTTGAGAGTGCCTCCTCTTGAGATGCGACGGGAACGCTGGGAATTCTTTCCCGTTGAAAGCAGGGAAAGGATCCCTCATCTCGAGCTACGAGGGGGAAACGGGGCTCCTCTGGATGTGGGCGGGACCATCTTGCTTCCTCTCTAGTGAAGACGGGTATGGCGGTGAACTTCTTGAGTTGCAGCAAGGGTGTGAAAGACCCTTTCGAAGTTCCAGAGGTTAGGTGTCATTAGTCTCCAGAGGCCTCATCGGAAATAGGCCTCATCTCGCCTGGAAGGGAGAACTTCCTGGATTTTCTCGAGTTGCGGCAGGTGTTCTCGAGTTACGACGGGGACCTCAGGGACCCGCCCTGGTGGCCTCAGGAAAGGCCAGTCCCTAGGCGAGTTGCTAGGGGGCCTCTCGGGATTCCTCTCCCGTTGATACCGGGGCCAAAAACCTTGTGTGGAGTCAGGGCCGGAACCGAGGATTCCTCTCAGGGGCTGACATGGATCTTTGGGTACTTCTGGAGTCTCCCCAGGGGAGTCAGGCCTCGTCTCAAGTGGGGGCATGCACGTGCGCTTTCCTTCCAGGCTGTAGCAGCAATGTCACGCTTCCCGTCGCGTGGATCAAAGGATCTGTGGTTTTCCCTCGAGGCTTTCCCTCGAGGCTTTCCCACAGGGCTGTCCCACGTGCCACCGTGGTGTGAGTCGATCCTCGGCGTGAAAGATGAGCCAGTGCAGGGCAAAGAGGTTCCTCTGGAATGGACTGAGACATCTGGGGGACTCTTGGAATGGTGGTACGACCATGGAGTTCCTCTCGCCTTTCCTGTTGAGAGTGCCTCCTCTTGAGATGCGACGGGAACGCCAGGAATTCTTTCCCGTTGAAAGCAGGGAAAGGATCCCTCATCTCGAGCTACGAGGGGGAAACGGGGCTCCTCTGGATGTGGACGGGACCATCGAGCTTCCTCTCTAGTGGAGTCGGGTATGGTGGTGAACTTCTTGAGTTGCAGCAAGGCTGTGAAAGACCCTTTCGAAGTTCCAGAGGTTAGGTGTCATTAGTCTCCAGACGCCTCATCGGAAATAGGCCTCATCTCGCCTGGAAGGGAGAACTTCCTGGATTTTCTCGAGTTGCGGCAGGTGTTCTTAATTTACGACGGGGAACTCAGGAACCCGCCCTGGTGGCCTCAGGAGAGGCCATTCCCCATGCGAGTTGCTAGGGGGCCTCTCGTGATTCCTCTCCCGTCGATACCGGGGCCAAAAACCTTGAGTGGAGTCAGGGCCGGAACCGAGGATTCCTCTCAGGGGCTGACATGGATCTTTGGGTACTTCTGGAGTCTCCCCAGGGGAGTCAGGCCTCGTCTCGAGTGGGGGCATGCACGTGCGCTTTCCTTCCAGGCTGTAGCAGCAATGTCACGCTTCCCGTCACGTGGATCAAAGGATCTGTGGTTTTCCCTCGAGGCTTTCCCTCGAGGCTTTCCCACAGGGCTGTCCCACGTGCCACCGTGGTGTGAGTCGATCCTCGGCGTGAAAGATGAGCCAGTGCAGGGCAAAGAGCTTCCTCTGGAATGGACTGAGACATCTGGGGGACTCTTGGAATGGTGGTACGACCATGGAGTTCCTCTCGCCTTTCCTGTTGAGAGTGCTTCCTCTTGAGATGCGACGGGAACGCAGGGAATTCTTTCCCGTTGAAAGCAGGGAAAGGATACCTCATCTCGAGCTACGAGGGGGAAACGGGGCTCCTTTGGATGTGGTCGGGACCATCGTGCTTCCTCTCGAGTGGAGACGGGTATGGTGGTGAACTTCTTGAGTTGCAGCAAGGGTGTGAAAGACCCTTTCGAAGTTCCAGAGGTTAGGTGTCATTAGTCTCCAGACGCCTCATCGGAAATAAGCCTCATCTCGCCTGGAAGGGAGAACTTCCTGGATTTTCTCGAGTTGTGGCAGGTGTTCTCGAGTAACGACGGGGACCTCAGGGACCGGCCCTGGTGGCCTCAGGAGAGGCCAGTCCCCTTGCGAGTTGCTAGGGGGCCTCTCGGGATTCCTCTCCCGTCGATACCGGGGCCAAAAAGCCTGTGTGGAGTCAGGGCCGGAACCGAGGATTCCTCTCAGGGGCTGACATGGATCTTTGGGTACTTCTGGAGTCTCCCCAGGGGAGTCAGGCCTCGTCTCGAGTGGGGGCATGCACGTGCGCTTTCCTTCCAGGCTG
The DNA here is from genome assembly GCF_032405125.1 of Capricornis sumatraensis. NCBI lineage: Eukaryota > Metazoa > Chordata > Mammalia > Artiodactyla > Bovidae > Capricornis > Capricornis sumatraensis. The sequence goes on from NW_027184612.1 coordinate 9,221,125, forward strand.
TAGCAGCAATGTCACGCTTCCCGTCGCGTGGATCAAAGGATCTGTGGTTTTCCCTCGAGGCTTTCCCTCGAGGCTTTCCCACAGGGCTGTCCCACGTGCCACCGTGGTGTGAGTCGATCCTCGGCGTGAAAGATGAGCCAGTGCAGGGCAAAGAGGTTCCTCTGGAATGCACTGAGACATCTGGGGGACTCTTGGAATGGTGGTACGACCATGGAGTTCCTCTCGCCTTTCCTGTTGAGAGTGCCTCCTCTTGAGATGCGACGGGAACGCCGGGAATTCTTTCCCGTTGAAAGCAGGGAAAGGATCCCTCATCTCGAGCTACGAGGGGGAAACGGGGCTCCTCTGGATGTGGGCGGGACCATCGTGCTTCCTCTCGAGTGGAGACGGGTATGGCGGTGAACTTCTTGAGTTGCAGCAAGGGTGTGAAAGACCCTTTCGAAGTTCCAGAGGTTAGGTGTCATTAGTCTCCAGAGGCCTCATCGGAAATAGGCCTCATCTCGCCTGGAAGGGAGAACTTCCTGGATTTTCTCGAGTTGCGGCAGGTGTTCTCGAGTTACGACGGGGACCTCAGGGACCCGCCCTGGTGGCCTCAGGAGAGGCCAGTCCCTAGGCGAGTTGCTAGGGGGCCTCTCGGGATTCCTCTCCCGTTGATACCGGGGCCAAAAACCTTGTGTGGAGTCAGGGCCGGAACCGAGGATTCCTCTCAAGGGCTGACATGGATCGTTGGGTACTTCTGGAGGCTCCCCAGGGGAGTCAGGCCTCGTCTCGAGTGGGGGCATGCATGTGCGCTTTCCTTCCAGGCTGTAGCAGCAATGTCACGCTTCCCGTCGCGTGGATCAAAGGATCTGTGGTTTTCCCTCGAGGCTTTCCCTCGAGGCTTTCCTACAGGGCTGTCCCACGTGCCACCGTGGTGTGAGTCAATCCTGGGCGTGAAAGATGAGCCAGTGCAGGGCAAAGAGGTTCCTCTGGAATGGACTGAGACATCTGGGGGACTCTTGGAATGGTGGTACGACCATGGAGTTCCTCTCGCCTTTCCTGTTGAGAGTGCCTCCTCTTGAGATGCGACGGGAACGCCGGGAATTCTTTCCCGTTGAAAGCAGGGAAAGGATCCCTCATCTCGAGCTACGAGGGGGAAACGGGGCTCCTCTGGATGTGGGCGGGACCATCGTGCTTCCTCTCTAGTGGAGACGGGTATGGCGGTGAACTTCTTGAGTTGCAGCAAGGGTGTGAAAGACCCTTTCGAAGTTCCAGAGGTTAGGTGTCATTAGTCTCCAGAGGCCTCATCGGAAATAGGCCTCATCTCGCCTGGAAGGGAGAACTTCCTGGATTTTCTCGAGTTGCGGCAGGTGTTCTCGAGTTACGACGGGGACCTCAGGGACCCGCCCTGGTGGCCTCAGGAAAGGCCAGTCCCTAGGCGAGTTGCTAGGGGGCCTCTCGGGATTCCTCTCCCGTTGATACCGGGGCCAAAAACCTTGTGTGGAGTCAGGGCCGGAACCGAGGATTCCTCTCAGGGGCTGACATGGATCTTTGGGTACTTCTGGAGTCTCCCCAGGGGAGTCAGGCCTCGTCTCGAGTGGGGGCATGCACGTGCGCTTTCCTTCCAGGCTGTAGCAGCAATGTCACGCTTCCCGTCGCCTGGATCAAAGGATCTGGGGTTTTCCCTCGAGGCTTTCCCTCGAGGCTTTCCCACAGGGCTGTCCCACGTGCCACCGTGGTGTGAGTCGATCCTCGGCGTGAAAGATGAGCCAGTGCAGGGCAAAGAGCTTCCTCTGGAATGGACTGAGACATCTGGGGGACTCTTGGAATGGTGGTACGACCATGGAGTTCCTCTCGCCTTTCCTGTTGAGAGTGCTTCCTCTTGAGATGCGACGGGAACGCAGGGAATTCTTTCCCGTTGAAAGCAGGGAAAGGATACCTCATCTCGAGCTACGAGGGGGAAACGGGGCTCCTTTGGATGTGGTCGGGACCATCGTGCTTCCTCTCGAGTGGAGACGGGTATGGTGGTGAACTTCTTGAGTTGCAGCAAGGGTGTGAAAGACCCTTTCGAAGTTCCAGAGGTTAGGTGTCATTAGTCTCCAGACGCCTCATCGGAAATAAGCCTCATCTCGCCTGGAAGGGAGAACTTCCTGGATTTTCTCGAGTTGTGGCAGGTGTTCTCGAGTAACGACGGGGACCTCAGGGACCGGCCCTGGTGGCCTCAGGAGAGGCCAGTCCCCTTGCGAGTTGCTAGGGGGCCTCTCGGGATTCCTCTCCCGTCGATACCGGGGCCAAAAAGCCTGTGTGGAGTCAGGGCCGGAACCGAGGATTCCTCTCAGGGGCTGACATGGATCTTTGGGTACTTCTGGAGTCTCCCCAGGGGAGTCAGGCCTCGTCTCGAGTGGGGGCATGCACGTGCGCTTTCCTTCCAGGCTGTAGCAGCAATGTCACGCTTCCCGTCGCGTGGATCAAAGGATCTGTGGTTTTCCCTCGAGGCTTTCCCTCGAGGCTTTCCCACAGGGCTGTCCCACGTGCCACCGTGGTGTGAGTCGATCCTCGGCGTGAAAGATGAGCCAGTGCAGGGCAAAGAGGTTCCTCTGGAATGGACTGAGACATCTGGGGGACTCTTGGAATGGTGGTACGACCATGGAGTTCCTCTCGCCTTTCCTGTTGAGAGTGTCTCCTCTTGAGATGCGACGGGAACGCCGGGAATTCTTTCCCGTTGAAACCAGGGAAAGGATCCCTCATCTCGAGCTACGAGGGGGAAACGGGGCTCCTCTGGATGTGGGCGGGACCATCGTGCTTCCTCTCGAGTGGAGACGGGTATGGCGGTGAACTTCTTGAGTTGCAGCAAGGGTGTGAAAGACCCTTTCGAAGTTCCAGAGGTTTGGTGTCATTAGTCTCCAGAGGCCTCATCGGAAATAGGCCTCATCTCGCCTGGAAGGGAGAACTTCCTGGATTTTCTCGAGTTGCGGCAGGTGTTCTCGAGTTACGACGGGGACCTCAGGGACCCGCCCTGGTGGCCTCAGGAGAGGCCAGTCCCCATGCGAGTTGCTAGGGGGCCTCTCGGGATTCCTCTCCCGTCGATACCGGGGCCAAAAACCTTGTGTGGAGTCAGGGCCGGAACCGAGGATTCCTCTCAGGGGCTGACATGGATCTTTGGGTACTTCTGGAGTCTCCCCAGGGGAGTCAGACCTCGTCTCGAGTGGGGGCATGCACGTGCGCTTTCCTTCCAGGCTGTAGTAGCAATGTCACGCTTCCCGTCGCGTGGATCAAAGGATCTGTTGTTTTCCCTCGAGGCTTTCCCTCGAGGCTTTCCCACAGGGCTGTCCCACGTGCCACCGTGGTGTGAGTCGATCCTCGGCGTGAAAGATGAGCCAGTGCAGGGCAAAGAGGTTCCTCTGGAATGGACTGAGACATCTGGGGGACTCTTGGAATGGTGGTACGACCATGGAGTTCCTCTCGCCTTTCCTGTTGAGAGTGCCTCCTCTTGAGATGCGACGGGAACGCCGGGAATTCTTTCCCGTTGAAAGCAGGGAAAGGATCCCTCATCTCGAGCTACGAGGGGGAAACGGGGCTCCTCTGGATGTGGGCGGGACCATCGTGCTTCCTCTCTAGTGGAGACGGGTATGGCGGTGAACTTCTTGAGTTGCAGCAAGGGTGTGAAAGACCCTTTCGAAGTTCCAGAGGTTAGGTGTCATTAGTCTCCAGAGGCCTCATCGGAAATAGGCCTCATCTCGCCTGGAAGGGAGAACTTCCTGGATTTTCTCGAGTTGCGGCAGGTGTTCTCGAGTTACGACGGGGACCTCAGGGACCCGCCCTGGTGGCCTCAGGAGAGGCCAGTCCCTAGGCGAGTTGCTAGGGGGCCTCTCGGGATTCCTCTCCCGTTGATACCGGGGCCAAAAACCTTGTGTGGAGTCAGGGCCGGAACCGAGGATTCCTCTCAAGGGCTGACATGGATCGTTGGGTACTTCTGGAGGCTCCCCAGGGGAGTCAGGCCTCGTCTCGAGTGGGGGCATGCATGTGCGCTTTCCTTCCAGGCTGTAGCAGCAATGTCACGCTTCCCGTCGCGTGGATCAAAGGATCTGTGGTTTTCCCTCGAGGCTTTCCCTCGAGGCTTTCCTACAGGGCTGTCCCACGTGCCACCGTGGTGTGAGTCAATCCTGGGCGTGAAAGATGAGCCAGTGCAGGGCAAAGAGGTTCCTCTGGAATGGACTGAGACATCTGGGGGACTCTTGGAATGGTGGTACGACCATGGAGTTCCTCTCGCCTTTCCTGTTGAGAGTGCCTCCTCTTGAGATGCGACGGGAACGCCGGGAATTCTTTCCCGTTGAAAGCAGGGAAAGGATCCCTCATCTCGAGCTACGAGGGGGAAACGGGGCTCCTCTGGATGTGGGCGGGACCATCGTGCTTCCTCTCTAGTGGAGACGGGTATGGCGGTGAACTTCTTGAGTTGCAGCAAGGGTGTGAAAGACCCTTTCGAAGTTCCAGAGGTTAGGTGTCATTAGTCTCCAGAGGCCTCATCGGAAATAGGCCTCATCTCGCCTGGAAGGGAGAACTTCCTGGATTTTCTCGAGTTGCGGCAGGTGTTCTCGAGTTACGACGGGGACCTCAGGGACCCGCCCTGGTGGCCTCAGGAAAGGCCAGTCCCTAGGCGAGTTGCTAGGGGGCCTCTCGGGATTCCTCTCCCGTTGATACCGGGGCCAAAAACCTTGTGTGGAGTCAGGGCCGGAACCGAGGATTCCTCTCAGGGGCTGACATGGATCTTTGGGTACTTCTGGAGTCTCCCCAGGGGAGTCAGGCCTCGTCTCGAGTGGGGGCATGCACGTGCGCTTTCCTTCCAGGCTGTAGCAGCAATGTCACGCTTCCCGTCGCCTGGATCAAAGGATCTGGGGTTTTCCCTCGAGGCTTTCCCTCGAGGCTTTCCCACAGGGCTGTCCCACGTGCCACCGTGGTGTGAGTCGATCCTCGGCGTGAAAGATGAGCCAGTGCAGGGCAAAGAGTTTCCTCTGGAATGGACTGAGACATCTGGGGGACTCTTGGAATGGTGGTACGACCATGGAGTTCCTCTCGCCTTTCCTGTTGAGAGTGCCTCCTCTTGAGATGCGACGGGAACGCCGGGAATTCTTTCCCGTTGAAAGCAGGGAAAGGATCCCTCATCTCGAGCACCGAGGGGGAAACGGGGCTCCTCTGGATGTGGGCGGGACCATCGTGCTTCCTCTCGAGTGGAGACGGGTATGGCGGTGAACTTCTTGAGTTGCAGCAAGGGTGTGAAAGACCCTTTCGAAGTTCCAGAGGTTAGGTGTCATTAGTCTCCAGACGCCTCATCGGAAATAGGCCTCATCTCGCCAGGAAGGGAGAACTTCCTGGATTTTCTCGAGTTGCGGCAGGTGTTCTCGAGTTACGACGGGGACCTCAGGGACCCGCCCTGGTGGTCTCAGGAGAGGCCAGTCCCCATGCGAGTTGCTAGGGGGCCTCTCGGGATTCCTCTCCCGTCGATACCGGGGCCAAAAACCTTGTGTGGAGTCAGGGCCGGAACCGAGGATTCCTCTCAGGGGCTGACATGGATCTTTGGGTACATCTGGAGTCTCCCCAGGGGAGTCAGGCCTCGTCTCGAGTGGGGGCATGCACGTGCACTTTCCTTCCAGGCTGTAGCAGCAATGTCACGCTTCCCGTCGCGTGGATCAAAGGATCTGTGGTTTTCCCTCGAGGCTTTCCCACAGGGCTGTCCCACGTGCCACCGTGGTGTGAGTCGATCCTCGGCGTGAAAGATGAGCCAGTGCAGGGCAAAGAGGTTCCTCTGGAATGGACTGAGACATCTGGGGGACTCTTGGAATGGTGGTACGACCATGGAGTTCCTCTCGCCTTTCCTGTTGAGAGTGCCTCCTCTTGAGATGCGACGGGAACGCCGGAAATTCTTTCCCGTTGAAAGCAGGGAAAGGATCCCTCATCTCGAGCTACGAGGGGGAAACGGGGCTCCTCTGGATGTGGGCGGGACCATCGTGTTTCCTCTCGAGTGGAGACGGGTATGGCGGTGAACTTCTTGAGTTGCACCAAGGGTGTGAAAGACCCTTTCGAAGTTCCAGAGGTTTGGTGTCATTAGTCTCCAGAGGCCTCATCGGAAATAGGCCTCATCTCGCCTGGAAGGGAGAACTTCCTGGATTTTCTCGAGTTGCAGCAGGTGTTCTCGAGTTACGACGGGGACCTCAGGGACCCGCCCTGGTGGCCTCAGGAGAGGCCAGTCCCCATGCGAGTTGCTAGGGGGCCTCTCGGGATTCCTCTCCCGTCGATACCGGGGCCAAAAACCTTGTGTGGAGTCAGGGCCGGAACCGAGGATTCCTCTCAGGGGCTGACATGGATCTTTGGGTACTTGTGGAGTCTCCCCAGAGGAGTCAGGCCTCATCTCGAGTGGGGGCATGCACGTGCGCTTTCCTTCCAGGCTGTAGCAGCAATGTCACGCTTCCCGTGGCGTGGATCAAAGGATCTGTGGTTTTCCCTCGAGGCTTTCCCTCGAGGCTTTCCCACAGGGCTGTCCCACGTGCCACCGTGGTGTGAGTCGATCCTCGGCGTGAAAGATGAGCCAGTGCAGGGCAATGAGGTTCCTTTGGAATGGACTGAGACATCTGGGGGACTCTTGGAATGGTGGCACGACCATGGAGATCCTCTCGCCTTTCCTGTTGAGAGTGCCTCCTCTTGAGATGCGACGGGAACGCCGGAAATACTTTCCCGTTGAAAGCAGGGAAAGGATCCCTCATCTCGAGCTACGAGGGGGAAACGGGGCTCCTCTGGATGTGGGCGGGACCATCGTGCTTCCTCTCGAGTGGAGACGGGTATGGCGGTGAAATTCTTGAGTTGCACCAAGGGTGTGAAAGACCCTTTCGAAGTTCCAGAGGTTTGGTGTCATTAGTCTCCAGAGGCCTCATCGGAAATAGGCCTCATCTCGCCTGGAAGGGAGAACTTCCTGGATTTTCTCGAGTTGCAGCAGGTGTTCTCGAGTTACGACGGGGACCTCAGGGACCCGCCCTGGTGGCCTCAGGAGAGGCCAGTCCCCATGCGAGTTGCTAGGGGGCCTCTCGGGATTCCTCTCCCGTCGATACCGGGGCCAAAAACCTTGTGTGGAGTCAGGGCCGGAACCGAGGATTCCTCTCAGGGGCTGACATGGATCTTTGGGTACTTGTGGAGTCTCCCCAGAGGAGTCAGGCCTCATCTCGAGTGGGGGCATGCACGTGCGCTTTCCTTCCAGGCTGTAGCAGCAATGTCACGCTTCCCGTGGCGTGGATCAAAGGATCTGTGGTTTTCCCTCGAGGCTTTCCCTCGAGGCTTTCCCACAGGGCTGTCCCACGTGCCACCGTGGTGTGAGTCGATCCTCGGCGTGAAAGATGAGCCAGTGCAGGGCAATGAGGTTCCTTTGGAATGGACTGAGACATCTGGGGGACTCTTGGAATGGTGGCACGACCATGGAGATCCTCTCGCCTTTCCTGTTGAGAGTGCCTCCTCTTGAGATGCGACGGGAACGCCGGGAATTCTTTCCCGTTGAAAGCAGGGAAAGGATCCCTCATCTCGAGCACCGAGGGGAAAACGGGGCTCCTCTGGATGTGGGCGGGACCATCGTGCTTCCTCTCGAGTGGAGACGGGTATGGCGGAGAACTTCTTGAGTTGCAGCAAGGGTGTGAAAGACCCTTTCAAAGTTCCAGAGGTTAGGTGTCATTAGTCTCCAGAGGCCTCATCGGAAATAGGCCTCATTTCGCCTGGAAGGGAGAACTTCCTGGATTTTCTCCAGTTGCGGCAGGTGTTCTCGAGTTACGACGGGGACCTCAGGGACCCGCCCTGGTGGCCTCAGGAGAGGCCAGTCCCCATGCGAGTTGCTAGGGGGCCTCTCGGGATTCCTCTCCCGTCGATACCGGGGCCAAAAACCTTGTGTGGAGTCAGGGCCGGAACCGAGGATTCCTCTCAGGGGTTGACATGGATCTTTGGGTACTTCTGGAGTCTCCCCAGGGGAGACAGGCCTTGTCTCGAGTGGGGGCATGCATGTGCGCTTTCCTTCCAGGCTGTAGCAGCAATGTCACGCTTCCCGTCGCGTGGATCAAAGGATCTGTGGTTTTCCCTCGAGGCTTTCCCTCGAGGCTTTCCCACAGGGCTGTCCCACGTGCCACCGTGTTGTGAGTCGATCCTCGGAGTGAAAGATGAGCCAGTGCAGGGCAAAGAGGTTCCTCTGAAATGGACTGAGACATCTGGGGGACTCTTGGAATGGTGGTACGACCATGGAGTTCCTCTCGCCTTTCCTGTTGAGAGTGCCTCCTCTTGAGATGCGACGGGAACGCCGGGAATTCTTTCCCGTTGAAAGCAGGGAAAGGATCCCTCATCTCGAGCTACGAGGGGGAAACGGGGCTCCTCTCGATGTGGGCGGGACCATCGTGCTTCCTCTCGAGTGGAGACGGGTATGGCGGTGAACTTCTTGAGTTGCAGCAAGGGTGTGAAAGACCCTTTCGAAGTTCCAGAGTTTAGGTGTCATTAGTCTCCAGAGGCCTCATCGGAAATAGGCCTCATCTCGCCTGGAAGGGAGAACTTCCTGGATTTTCTCGAGTTGCGGCAGGTGTTCTCGAGTTACGACGGGGACCTCAGGGACCCGCCCTGGTGGCCTCAGGAGAGGCCAGTCCCCATGCGAGTTGCTAGGGGGCCTCTCGGGATTCCTCTCCCGTCGATACCGGGGCCAAAAACCTTGTGTGGAGTCAGGGCCGGAACCGAGGATTCCTCTCAGGGGCTGACATGGATCTTTGGGTACTTCTGGAGTCTCCCCAGTGGAGTCAGACCTCGTCTCGAGTGGGGGCATGCACGTGCGCTTTCCTTCCAGGCTGTAGTAGCAATGTCACGCTTCCCGTCGCGTGGATCAAAGGATCTGTGGTTTTCCCTCGAGGCTTTCCCTCGAGGCTTTCCCACAGGGCTGTCCCACGTGCCACCGTGGTGTGAGTCGATCCTCGGCGTGGAAGATGAGCCAGTGCAGGGCAAAGAGGTTCCTCTGGAATGGACTGAGACATCTGGGGGACTCTTGGAATGGTGGTACGACCATGGAGATCCTCTCGCCTTTCCTGTTGAGAGTGCCTCCTCTTGAGATGCGACGGGAACGCCGGGAATTCTTTCCCGTTGAAAGCAGGGAAAGGTTCCCTCATCTCGAGCACCGAGGGGAAAACGGGGCTCCTCTGGATGTGGGCGGGACCATAGTGCTTCCTCTCGAGTGGAGACGGGTATGGCGGAGAACTTCTTGAGTTGCAGCAAGGGTGTGAAAGACCCTTTCAAAGTTCCAGAGGTTAGGTGTCATTAGTCTCCAGACGCCTCATCGGAAATAGGCCTCATCTCGCCTGGAAGGGAGAACTTCCTGGATTTTCTCGAATTGCGGCAGGTGTTCTTAAGTTACGACGGGGAACTCAGGGACCCGCCCTGGTGGCCTCAGGAGAGGCCAGTCCCCATGCGAGTTGCTAGGGGGCCTCTCGGGATTCCTCTCCCGTCGATACCGGGGCCAAAAACCTTGTGTGGAGTCAGGGCCGGAACCGAGGATTCCTCTCAGGGGCTGACATGGATCTTTGGGTACTTCTGGAGTCTCCCCAGGGGAGTCAGGCCTCGTCTCGAGTGGGGGCATGCGCGTGCGCTTTCCTTCCAGGCTTTAGCAGCAATGTCACGCTTCCCGTCGCTTGGATCAAAGGATCTGTGGTTTTCCCTCGAGGCTTTCCCTCGAGGCTTTCCCACAGGGCTGTCCCACGTGCCACCGTGGTGTGAGTCGATCCTCGGCGTGAAAGATGAGCCAGTGCAGGGCAAAGAGGTTCCTCTGGAATGGACTGAGACATCTGGGGGACTCTTGGAATGGTGGTACGACCATGGAGTTCCTCTCGCCTTTCCTGTTGAGAGTGCCTCCTCTTGAGATGCGACGGGAACGCCGGGAATTCTTTCCCGTTGAAAGCAGGGAAAGGATCCCTCATCTCGAGCTACGAGGGGGAAACGGGGCTCCTCTGGATGTGGGCGGGACCATCGTGCTTCCTCTCGAGTGGAGACGGGTATGGCGGTGAACTTCTTGAGTTGCAGCAAGGGTGTGAAAGACCCTTTCGAAGTTCCAGAGGTTAGGTGTCATTAGTCTACAGACGCCTCATCGGAAATAGGCCTCATCTCGCCTGGAAGGGAGAACTTCCTGGATTTTCTCGAGTTGCGGCAGGTGTTCTCGAGTTTCGACGGGGACCTCAGGGACCCGCCCTGCTGGCCTCAGGAGAGGCCAGTCCCCATGCGAGTTGCTAGGGGGCCTCTCGGGATTCCTCTCCCGTCGATACCGGGGCCAAAAAGCTTGTGTGGGGTCAGGGCCGGAACCGAGGATTCCTCTCAGGGGCTGACATGGATCTTTGGGTCATTCTGGAGTCTCCCCAGTGGAGTCAGGCCTCGTCTCGAGTGGAGGCATGCACGTGCGCTTTCCTTTCAGGCTGTAGCAGCAATGTCACGCTTCCCGTCACGTGGATCAAAGGATCTGTGGTTTTCCCTCGAGGCTTTCCCTCGAGGCTTTCCCACAGGGCTGTCCCACGTGCCACCGTGGTGTGAGTCGATCCTCGGCGTGAAAGATGAGCCAGTGCAGGGCAAAGAGGTTCCTCTGGAATGGACTGAGACATCTGGGGGACTCTTGGAATGGTGGTACGACCATGGAGTTCCTCTCGCCTTTCCTGTTGAGAGTGCCTCCTCTTGAGATGCGACGGGAACGCCGGGAATTCCTTCCCGTTGAAAGCAGGGAAAGGATCCCTCATCTCGAGCTACGAGGGGGAAACGGGGCTCCTCTGGATGTGGGCGGGACCATCGTGCTTCCTCTCTAGTGGAGACGGGTATGGCGGTGAACTTCTTGAGTTGCAGCAAGGGTGTGAAAGACCCTTTCGAAGTTCCAGAGTTTAGGTGTCATTAGTCTCCAGAGGCCTCATCGGAAATAGGCCTCATCTCGCCTGGAAGGGAGAACTTCCTGGATTTTCTCGAGTTGCGGCCGGTGTTCTCGAGTTACGACGGGGACCTCAGGGACCCGCCCTGGTGGCCTCAGGAAAGGCCAGTCCCTAGGCGAGTTGCTAGGGGGCCTCTCGGGATTCCTCTCCCGTTGATACCGGGTCCAAAAACCTTGTGTGGAGTCAGGGCCGGAACCGAGGATTCCTCTCAGGGGCTGACATGGATCTTTGGGTACTTCTGGAGTCTCCCCAGGGGAGTCAGGCCTCGTCTCGAGTGGGGGCATGCACGTGCGCTTTCCTTCCAGGCTGTAGCAGCAATGTCACGCTTCCCATCGCGTGGATCAAAGGATCTGTGGTTTTCCCTCGAGGCTTTCCCTCGAGGCTTTCCCACAGGGCTGTCCCACGTGCCACCGTGTTGTGAGTCGGTCCTCGGCGTGAAAGATGAGCCAGTGCAGGGCAAAGAGGTTCCTCTGGAATGGACTGAGACATCTGGGGGACTCTTGGAATGGTGGTACGACCATGGAGTTCCTCTCGCCTTTCCTGTTGAGAGTGCCTCCTCTTGAGATGCGACGGGAACGCCGGGAATACTTTCCCGTTGAAAGCAGGGAAAGGATCCCTCATCTCGAGCTACGAGGGGGAAACGGGGCTCCTCTGGATGTGGGCGGGACCATCGTGCTTCCTCTCGAGTGGAGACGGGTATGGCGGTGAACTTCTTGAGTTGCAGCAAGGGTGTGAAAGACCCTTTCGAAGTTCCAGAGGTTTGGTGTCATTAGTCTCCAGACGCCTCATCGGAAATAGGCCTCATCTCGCCTGGAAGGGAGAACTTCCTGGATTTTCTCGAGTTGCGGCAGGTGTTCTCGAGTTACGACGGGGACCTCAGGGACCCGCCCTGGTGGCCTCAGGAGAGGCCAGTCCCCATGCGAGTTGCTAGGGGGCCTCTCGGGATTCCTCTCCCGTCGATACCGGGGCCAAAAACCTTGAGTGGAGTCAGGGCCGGAACCGAGGATTCCTCTCAGGGGCTGACATGGATCTTTGGGTACTTGTGGAGTCTCCCCAGGGGAGTCAGGACTCGTCTCGAGTGGGGGCATGCACGTGCGCTTTCCTTACAGGCTGTAGCAGCAATGTCACGCTTCCCGTCACGTGGATCAAAGGATCTGTGGTTTTCCCTCGAGGCTTTCCCTCGAGGCTTTCCCACAGGGCTGTCCCACGTGCCACCGCGGTGTGAGTCGATCCTCGGCGTGAAAGATGAGCCAGTGCAGGGCAAAGAGTTTCCTCTGGAATGGACTGAGACATCTGGGGGACTCTTGGAATGGTGGTACGACCATGGAGTTCCTCTCGCCTTTCCTGTTGAGAGTGCCTCCTCTTGATATGCGACGGGAACGACGGGAATTCTTTCCCGTTGAAAGCAGGGAAAGGATCCCTCATCTGGAGCTACGAGGGGGAAACGGGGCTCCTCTGGATGTGGGCGGGACCATCGTGCTTTCTCTCGAGTGGAGACGGGTATGGCGGTGAACTTCTTGAGTTGCAGCAAGGGTGTGAAAGACCCTTTCGAAGTTCCAGAGGTTAGGTGTCATTAGTCTCCGGACGCCTCATCGGAAATAGGCCTCATCTCGCCTGGAAGGGAGAACTTCCTGGATTTTCTCGAGTTGCGGCAGGTGTTCTCGAGTTACGACGGGGACCTCAGGGACCCGCCCTGGTGGCCTCAGGAGAGGCCAGTCCCCATGCGAGTTGCTAGGGGGCCTCTCGGGATTCCTCTCCCGTCGATACCGGGGCCAAAAACCTTGTGTGGAGTCAGGGCCGGAACCGAGGATTCCTCTCAGGAGCTGACATGGATCTTTGGGTACTTCTGGAGTCTCCCCAGGGGAGTCAGGCCTCGTCTCGAGTGGGGGCATGCACGTGCACTTTCCTTCCAGGCTGTAGCAGCAATGTCACGCTTCCCGTCGCGTGGATCAAAGGATCTGTGGTTTTCCCTCGAGGCTTTCCCACAGGGCTGTCCCACGTGCCACCGTGGTGTGAGTCGATCCTCGGCGTGAAAGATGAGCCAGTGCAGGGCAAAGAGGTTCCTCTGGAATGGACTGGGACATCTGGGGGACTCTTGGAATGGTGGTACGACCATGGAGTTCCTCTCGCCTTTCCTGTTGAGAGTGCCTCCTCTTGAGATGCGACGGGAACGCCGGGAATTCTTTCCCGTTGAAAGCAGGGAAAGGATCCCTCATCTCGAGCTACGAGGGGGAAACGGGGCTCCTCTGGATGTGGGCGGGACCATCGTGCTTCCTCTCGAGTGGAGACGGGTATGGCGGTGAACTTCTTGAGTTGCAGCAAGGGTGTGAAAGACCCTTTCGAAGTTCCAGAGGTTTGGTGTCATTAGTCTCCAGAGGCCTCATCGGAAATAGGCCTCATCTCGCCTGGAAGGGAGAACTTCCTGGATTTTCTCGAGTTGCGGCAGGTGTTCTCGAGTTACGACGGGGACCTCAGGGACCCGCCCTGGTGGCCTCAGGAGAGGCCAGTCCCCATGCGAGTTGCTAGGGGGCCTCTCGGGATTCCTCTCCCGTCGATACCGGGGCCAAAAACCTTGTGTGGCGTCAGGGCCGGAACCGAGGATTCCTCTCAGGGGCTGACATGGATCTTTGGGTACTTCTGGAGTCTCCCCAGGGGAGTCAGGCCTCGTCTCGAGTGGGGGCATGCACGTGCACTTTCCTTCCAGGCTGTAGCAGCAATGTCACGCTTCCCGTCGCGTGGATCAAAGGATCTGTGGTTTTCCCTCGAAGCTTTCCCACAGGGCTGTCCCACGTGCCACCGTGGTGTGAGTCGATCCTCGGCGTGAAAGATGAGCCAGTGCAGGGCAAAGAGGTTCCTCTGGAATGGACTGGGACATCTGGGGGACTCTTGGAATGGTGGTACGACCATGGAGTTCCTCTCGCCTTTCCTGTTGAGAGTGCCTCCTCTTGAGATGCGACGGGAACGCCGGGAATTCTTTCCCGTTGAAAGCAGGGAAAGGATCCCTCATCTCGAGCTACGAGGGGGAAACGGGGCTCCTCTGGATGTGGGCGGGACCATCGTGCTTCCTCTCGAGTGGAGACGGGTATGGCGGTGAACTTCTTGAGTTGCAGCAAGGGTGTGAAAGAACCTTTCGAAGTTCCAGAGGTTTGGTGTCATTAGACTCCAGACGCCTCATCGGAAATAGGCCTCATCTCGCCTGGAAGGGAGAACTTCCTGGATTTTCTCGAGTTGCGGCAGGTGTTCTCGAGTTTCGACGGGGACCTCAGGAACCCGCCCTGGTGGCCTCAGGAGAGGCCAGTCCCCATGCGAGTTGCTAGGGGGCCTCTTGGGATTCCTCTCCCGTCGATACCGGGGCCAAAAAGCTTGTGTGGAGTCAGGGCCGGAACCGAGGATTCCTCTCAGGGGCTGACATGGATCTTTGGGTACTTCTGGAGTCTCCCCAGTGGAGTCAGGCCTCGTCTCGAGTGGGGGCATGCACGTGCGCTTTCTTTTCAGGCTGTAGCAGCAATGTCACGCTTCCTGTCACGTGGATCAAAGGATATGTGGTTTTCCCTCGAGGCTTTCCCTCGAGGCTTTCCCACAGGGCTGTCCCACGTGCCACCGTGGTGTGAGTCGATCCTCGGCGTGAAAGATGAGCCAGTGCAGGGCAAAGAGGTTCCTCTGGAATGGACTGAGACATCTGGGGGACTCTTGGAATGGTGGTACGACCATGGAGTTCCTCTCGCCTTTCCTGTTGAGAGTGCCTCCTCTTGAGATGCGACGGGAACGCCGGGAATTCTTTCCCGTTGAAAGCAGGGAAAGGATCCCTCATCTCGAGCTACGAGGGGGAAACTGGGCTCCTCTGGATGTGGGCGGGACCATCGTGCTTCCTCTCTAGTGGAGACGGGTATGGCGGTGAACTTCTTGAGTTGCAGCAAGGGTGTGAAAGACCCTTTCGAAGTTCCAGAGGTTAGGTGTCATTAGTCTCCAGAGGCCTCATCGGAAATAGGCCTCATCTCACCTGGAAGGGAGAACTTCCTGGATTTTCTCGAGTTGCGGCAGTTGTTCTCCAGTTACGACGGGGACCTCAGGGACCCGCCCTGGTGGCCTCAGGAGAAGCCAGTCCCTATGCGAGTTGGTAGGGGGCCTCTCGGGATTCCTCTCCCGTCGATACCGGGGCCAAAAACCTTGTGTGGAGTCAGGGCCGGAACCGAGGATTCCTCTCAGGGGCTGACATGGATCTTTGGGTACTTCTGGAGTCTCCCCAGGGGAGTCAGGCCTCGTCTCGAGTGGGGGCATGCACGTGCACTTTCCTTCCAGGCTGTAGCAGCAATGTCACGCTTCCCGTCGCGTGGATCAAATGATGTGTGGTTTTCCCTCGAGGCTTTCCCACAGGGCTGTCCCACGTGCCACCGTGGTGTGAGTCGATCCTCGGCGTGAAAGATGAGCCAGTGCAGGGCAAAGAGGTTCCTCTGGAATGGACTGAGACATCTGGGGGACTCTTGGAATGGTGGTACGACCATGGAGTTCCTCTCGCCTTTCCTGTTGAGAGTGCCTCCTCTTGAGATGCGACGGGAACGCCGGGAATTCTTTCCCGTTGAAAGCAGGGAAAGGATCCCACATCTCGAGCTACGAGGGGGAAACGGGGCTCCTCTGTATGTGGGCGGGACCATCGTGCTTCCTCTCGAGTGGAGACGGGTATGGCGGTGAACTTCTTGAGTTGCAGCAAGGGTGTGAAAGACCCTTTCGAAGTTCCAGAGGTTAGGTGTCATTAGTCTACAGACGCCTCATCGGAAATAGGCCTCATCTCGCCTGGAAGGGAGAACTTCCTGGATTTTCTCGAGTTGCGGCAGGTGTTCTCGAGTTTCGACGGGGACATCAGGGACCCGCCCTGGTGGCCTCAGGAGAGGCCAGTCCCCATGCGAGTTGCTAGGGGGACTCTCGGGATTCCTCTCCCGTCGATACCGGGGCCAAAAAGCTTGTGTGGAGTCAGGGCCGGAACCGAGGATTCCTCTCAGGGGCTGACATGGATCTTTGGGTACTTCTGGAGTCTCCCCAGTGGAGTCAGGCCTCGTCTCGAGTGGAGGCATGCACGTGCGCTTTCCTTTCAGGCTGTAGCAGCAATGTCACGCTTCCCGTCACGTGGATCAAAGGATCTGTGGTTTTCCCTCGAGGCTTTCCCTCGAGGCTTTCTGACAGGCCTGTCCCACGTGCCACCGTGGTGTGAGTCGATCCTCGGCGTGAAAGATGAGCCAGTGCAGGGCAAAGAGTTTCCTCTGGAATGGACTGAGACATCTGGGGGACTCTTGGAATGGTGGTACGACCATGGAGTTCCTCTCGCCTTTCCTGTTGAGAGTGCCTCCTCTTGAGATGCGACGGGAACGCCGGGAATTCTTTCCCGTTGAAAGCAGGGAAAGGATCCCTCATCTCGAGCTACGAGGGGGAAACGGGGCTCCTCTGGATGTGGGCGGGACCATCGTGCTTCCTCTCTAGTGGAGACGGGTATGGCGGTGAACTTCTTGAGTTGCAGCAAGGGTGTGAAAGACACTTTCGAAGTTCCAGAGGTTAGGTGTCATTAGTCTCCAGAGGCCTCATCGGAAATAGGCCTCATCTCGCCTGGAAGGGAGAACTTCCTGGATTTTCTCGAGTTGCGGCCGGTGTTCTCGAGTTACGACGGGGACCTCAGGGACCCGCCCTGTTGGCCTCAGGAAAGGCCAGTCCCTAGGCGAGTTGCTAGGGGGCCTCTCGGGATTCCTCTCCCGTTGATACCGGGTCCAAAAACCTTGTGTGGAGTCAGGGCCGGAACCGAGGATTCCTCTCAGGGGCTGACATGGATCTTTGGGTACTTCTGGAGTCTCCCCAGGGGAGTCAGGCCTCGTCTCGAGTGGGGGCATGCACGTGCGCTTTCCTTCCAGGCTGTAGCAGCAATGTCACGCTTCCCGTCGCGTGGATCAAAGGATCTGTGTTTTTCCCTCGAGGCTTTCCCACAGGGCTGTCCCACGTGCCACCGTGGTGTGAGTCGATCCTCGGCGTGAAAGATGAGCCAGTGCAGGGCAAAGAGGTTCCTCTGGAATGGACTGAGACATCTGGGGGACTCTTGGAATGGTGGTACGACCATGGAGTTCCTCTCGCCTTTCCTGTTGAGAGTGCCTCCTCTTGAGATGCGACGGGAACGCCGGGAATTTTTTCCCGTTGAAAGCAGGGAAAGGATCCCTCATTTCGAGCTACGAGGGGGAAACGGGGCTCCTCTGGATGTGGGCGGGACCATCGTGCTTCCTCTCGAGTGGAGACGGGTATGGCGTTGAACTTCTTGAGTTGCAGCAAGGGTGTGAAGACCCTTTCGAAGTTCCAGAGGTTAGGTGTCATTAGTCTCCAGACGCCTCATCGGAAATAGGCCTCATCTCGCCTGGAAGGGAGAACTTCCTGGATTTTCTCGAGTTGCGGCAGGTGTTCTCGAGTTACGACGGGGACCTCAGGGACCCGCCCTGGTGGCCTGAGGAGAGGCCAGTCCCCATGCGTGTTGTTAGGGGGCCTCTCGGGATTCCTCTCCCGTCGATACTGGGGCCAAAAACCTTGTGTGGAGTCAGGGCCGGAACCGAGGATTCCTCTCAGGGGCTGACATGGATCTTTGGGTACTTCTGGAGTCTCCCCAGGGGAGTCAGGCCTCGTCTCGAGTGGGGGCATGCGCGTGCGCTTTCCTTCCAGGCTTTAGCAGCAATGTCACGCTTCCCGTCGCTTGGATCAAAGGATCTGTGGTTTTCCCTCGAGGCTTTCCCTCGAGGCTTTCCCACAGGGCTGTCCCACGTGCCACCGTGGTGTGAGTCGATCCTCGGCGTGAAAGATGAGCCAGTGCAGGGCAAAGAGGTTCCTCTGGAATGGACTGAGACATCTGGGGGACTCTTGGAATGGTGGTACGACCATGGAGTTCCTCTCGCCTTTCCTGTTGAGAGTGCCTCCTCTTGAGATGCGACGGGAACGCCGGGAATTCTTTCCCGTTGAAAGCAGGGAAAGGATCCCTCATCTCGAGCTACGAGGGGGAAACGGGGCTCCTCTGGATGTGGGCGGGACCATCGTGCTTCCTCTCTAGTGGAGACGGGTATGGCGGTGAACTTCTTGAGTTGCAGCAAGGGTGTGAAAGACCCTTTCGAAGTTCCAGAGGTTAGGTGTCATTAGTCTCCAGACGCCTCATCGGAAATAGGCCTCATCTCGCCTGGAAGGGAGAACTTCCTGGATTTTCTCGAGTTGCGGCCGGTGTTCTCGAGTTACGACGGGGACCTCAGGGACCCGCCCTGGTGGCCTAAGGAAAGGCCAGTCCCTAGGCGAGTTGTTAGGGGGCCTCTCGGGATTCCTCTCCCGTTGATACCGGGTCCAAAAACCTTGTGTGTAGTCAGGGCCGGAACCGAGGATTCCTCTCAGGGGCTGACATGGATCTTTGGGTACTTCTGGAGTCTCCCCAGGGGAGTCAGGCCTCGTCTCGAGTGGGGGCATGCACGTGCGCTTTCCTTCCAGGCTGTAGCAGCAATGTCACGCTTCCCGTCGCGTGGATCAAAGGATCTGTGGTTTTCCCTCGAGGCTTTCCCACAGGGCTGTCCCACGTGCCACCGTGGTGTGAGTCGATCCTCGGCGTGAAAGATGAGCCAGTGCAGGGCAAAGAGGTTCCTCTGGAATGGACTGAGACATCTGGGGGACTCTTGGAATTGTGGTACGACCATGGAGTTCCTCTCGCCTTTCCTGTTGAGAGTGCCTCCTCTTGAGATGCGACGGGAACGCCGGGAATTTTTTCCCGTTGAAAGCAGGGAAAGGATCCCTCATCTCGAGCTACGAGGGGGAAACGGGGCTCCTCTGGATGTGGGCGGGACCATCGTGCTTCCTCTCGAGTGGAGACGGGTATGGCGTTGAACTTCTTGAGTTGCAGCAAGGGTGTGAAAGACCCTTTCGAAGTTCCAGAGGTTAGGTGTCATTAGTCTCCAGACGCCTCATCGGAAATAGGCCTCATCTCGCCTGGAAGGGAGAACTTCCTGGATTTTCTCGAGTTGCGGCAGGTGTTCTCGAGTTTCGACGGGGACCTCAGGGACCCGCCCTGGTAACCTCAGGAGAGGCCAGTCCCCATGCGAGTTGCTAGGGGGCCTCTCGGGATTCCTCTCCCGTCGATACCGGGGCCAAAAAGCTTGTGTGGAGTCAGGGCCGGAACCGAGGATTCCTCTCAGGGGCTGACATGGATCTTTGGGTACTTCTGGAGTCTCCCCAGGGGAGTCAGGCCTCGTCTCGAGTGGGGGCATGCACGTGCGCTTTCCTTCCAGGCTGTAGCAGCAATGTCACGCTTCCCGTCGCGTGGATCAAAGGATCTGTGGTTTTCCCTCAAGGCTTTCCCTCGAGGCTTTCCCACAGGGCTGTCCCACGTGCCACCGTGTTGTGAGTCGATCCTCGGCGTGAAAGATGAGCCAGTGCAGGGCAAAGAGGTTCCTCTGGAATGGACTGAGACATCTGGGGGACTCTTGGAATGGTGGTACGACCATGGAGTTCCTCTCGCCTTTCCTGTTGAGAGTGCCTCCTCTTGAGATGCGACGGGAACGCCGGGAATACTTTCCCGTTGAAAGCAGGGAAAGGATCCCTCATCTCGAGCTACGAGGGGGAAACGGGGCTCCTCTGGATGTGGGCGGGACCATCGTGCTTCCTCTCGAGTGGAGACGGGTATGGCGGTGAACTTCTTGAGTTGCAGCAAGGGTGTGAAAGACCCTTTCGAAGTTCCAGAGGTTTGGTGTCATTAGTCTCCAGAGGCCTCATCGGAAATAGGCCTCATCTCGCCTGGAAGGGAGAACTTCCTGGATTTTCTCGAGTTGCGACAGGTGTTCTCGAGTTACGACGGGGACCTCAGGGACCCGCCCTGGTGGCCTCAGGAGAGGCCAGTCCCCATGCGAGTTGCTAGGGGGCCTCTCGGGATTCCTCTCCCGTCGATACCGGGGCCAAAAAGCTTGTGTGGAGTCAGGGCCAGAACCGAGGATTCCTCTCAGGGGCTGACATGGATCTTTGGGTACTTCTGGAGTCTCCCCAGGGGAGTCAGGCCTCGTCTCGAGTGGGGGCATGCACGTGCGCTTTCCTTCCAGGCTGTAGCAGCAATGTCACGCTTCCCGTCGCGTGGATCAAAGGATCTGTGGTTTTCCCTCGAGGCTTTCCCTCGAGGCTTTCCCACAGGGCTGTCCCACGTGCCACCGTGGTGTGAGTCGATCCTCGGCGTGAAAGATGAGCCAATGCAGGGCAAAGAGTTTCCTCTTGAATGGACTGAGACATCTGGGGGACTCTTGGAATGGTGGTACGACCATGGAGTTCCTTTCGCCTTTCCTGTTGAGAGTGCCTCGTCTTGAGATGCGACGGGAACGCCGGGAATTCTTTCCCGTTGAAAGCAGGGAAAGTATCCCTCATCTCGAGCTACGAGGGGGAAACGGGGCTCCTCTGGATGTGGGCGGGACCATCGTGCTTCCTCTCTAGTGGAGACGGGTATGGCGGTGAACTTCTTGAGTTGCAGCAAGGGTGTGAAAGTCCCTTTCGAAGTTCCAGAGGTTAGGTGTCATTAGTCTCCAGACGCCTCATCGGAAATAGGCCTCATCTCGCCTGGAAGGGAGAACTTCCTGGATTTTCTCGAGTTGCGGCAGGTGTTCTCGAGTTACGACGGGGACCTCAGGGACCCGCCCTGGTGGCCTCAGGAGAGGCCAGTCCCTAGGCGTGTTGCTAGGGGGCCTCTCGGGATTTCTCTCCCGTTGATACCGGGGCGAAAAACCTTGTGTGGAGTCAGGGCCGGAACCGAGGATTCCTCTCAGGGGCTGACATGGATCTTTGGGTACTTCTGGAGTCTCCCCAGGGGAGTCAGGCCTCGTCTCGAGTGGGGGCATGCACGTGCGCTTTCCTTCCAGGCTGTAGCAGCAATGTCACGCTTCCCGTCGCGTGGATCAAAGGATCTGTGGTTTTCCCTCGAGGCTTTCCCTCGAGGCTTTCCCACAGGGCTGTCCCACGTGCCACCGTGGTGTGAGTCGATCCTCGGCGTGAAAGATGAGCCAGTGCAGGGCAAAGAGGTTCCTCTGGAATGGACTGAGACATCTGGGGGACTCTTGGAATGGTGGTAAGACCATGGAGTTCCTCTCGCCTTTCCTGTTGAGAGTGCCTCCTCTTGAGATGCGACGGGAACGCCGGGAATTCTTTCCCGTTGAAAGCAGGGAAAGGATCCCTCATCTCGAGCTACGAGGGGGAAACGGGGCTCCTCTGGATGTGGGCGGGACCATCGTGCTTCCTCTCTAGTGGAGACGGGTATGGTGGTGAACTTCTTGAGTTGCAGCAAGGGTGTGAAAGACCCTTTCGAAGTTCCAGAGGTTTGGTGTCATTAGTCTCCAGAGGCCTCATCGGAAATAGGCCTCATCTCGCCTGGAAGGGAGAACTTCCTGGATTTTCTCGAGTTGCGACAGGTGTTCTCGAGTTACGACGGGGACCTCAGGGACCCGCCCTGGTGGCCTCAGGAGAGGCCAGTCCCCATGCGAGTTGCTAGGGGGCCTCTCGGGATTCCTCTCCCGTCGATACCGGGGCCAAAAAGCTTGTGTGGAGTCAGGGCCAGAACCGAGGATTCCTCTCAGGGGCTGACATGGATCTTTGGGTACTTCTGGAGTCTCCCCAGGGGAGTCAGGCCTCGTCTCGAGTGGGGGCATGCACGTGCGCTTTCCTTCCAGGCTGTAGCAGCAATGTCACGCTTCCCGTCGCGTGGATCAAAGGATCTGTGGTTTTCCCTCGAGGCTTTCCCTCGAGGCTTTCCCACAGGGCTGTCCCACGTGCCACCGTGGTGTGAGTCGATCCTCGGCGTGAAAGATGAGCCAATGCAGGGCAAAGAGGTTCCTCTTGAATGGACTGAGACATCTGGGGGACTCTTGGAATGGTGGTACGACCATGGAGTTCCTTTCGCCTTTCCTGTTGAGAGTGCCTCGTCTTGAGATGCGACGGGAACGCCGGGAATTCTTTCCCGTTGAAAGCAGGGAAAGTATCCCTCATCTCGAGCTACGAGGGGGAAACGGGGCTCCTCTGGATGTGGGCGGGACCATCGTGCTTCCTCTCTAGTGGAGACGGGTATGGCGGTGAACTTCTTGAGTTGCAGCAAGGGTGTGAAAGTCCCTTTCGAAGTTCCAGAGGTTAGGTGTCATTAGTCTCCAGACGCCTCATCGGAAATAGGCCTCATCTCGCCTGGAAGGGAGAACTTCCTGGATTTTCTCGAGTTGCGGCAGGTGTTCTCGAGTTACGACGGGGACCTCAGGGACCCGCCCTGGTGGCCTCAGGAGAGGCCAGTCCCTAGGCGTGTTGCTAGGGGGCCTCTCGGGATTTCTCTCCCGTTGATACCGGGGCGAAAAACCTTGTGTGGAGTCAGGGCCGGAACCGAGGATTCCTCTCAGGGGCTGACATGGATCTTTGGGTACTTCTGGAGTCTCCCCAGGGGAGTCAGGCCTCGTCTCGAGTGGGGGCATGCACGTGCGCTTTCCTTCCAGGCTGTAGCAGCAATGTCACGCTTCCCGTCGCGTGGATCAAAGGATCTGTGGTTTTCCCTCGAGGCTTTCCCTCGAGGCTTTCCCACAGGGCTGTCCCACGTGCCACCGTGGTGTGAGTCGATCCTCGGCGTGAAAGATGAGCCAGTGCAGGGCAAAGAGGTTCCTCTGGAATGGACTGAGACATCTGGGGGACTCTTGGAATGGTGGTACGACCATGGAGTTCCTCTCGCCTTTCCTGTTGAGAGTGCCTCCTCTTGAGATGCGACGGGAACGCCGGGAATTCTTTCCCGTTGAAAGCAGGGAAAGGATCCCTCATCTCGAGCTACGAGGGGGAAACGGGGCTCCTCTGGATGTGGGCGGGACCATCGTGCTTCCTCTCTAGTGGAGACGGGTATGGTGGTGAACTTCTTGAGTTGCAGCAAGGCTGTGAAAGACCCTTTCGAAGTTCCAGAGGTAAGGTGTCATTAGTCTCCAGACGCCTCATCGGAAATAGGCCTCATCTCGCCTGGAAGGGAGAACTTCCTGGATTTTCTCGAGTTGCGGCAGGTGTTCTCGAGTTACGACGGGGACCTCAGGGACCCGCCCTGGTGGCCTCAGGAGAGGCCAGTCCCTATGCGAGTTGCTAGGGGGCCTCTCGGGATTCCTCTCCCGTCGATACCGGGGCCAAAAACCTTGTGTGGAGTCAGGGCCGGAACCGAGGATTCCTCTCAGGTGCTGACATGGATCGTTGGGTACTTCTGGAGTCTCCCCAGGGGAGTCAGGCCTCGTCTCGAGTGGGGGCATGGACGTGCACTTTCCTTCCAGGCTGTAGCAGCAATGTCACGCTTCCCGTCGCGTGGATCAAATGATGTGTGGTTTTCCCTAGAGGCTTTCCCACAGGGCTGTCCCACGTGCCACCGTGGTGTGAGTCGATCCTCGGCGTGAAAGATGAGCCAGTGCAGGGCAAAGAGGTTCCTCTGGAATGGACTGAGACATCTGGGGGACTCTTGGAATGGTGGTACGACCATGGAGTTCCTCTCGCCTTTCCTGTTGAGAGTGCCTCCTCTTGAGATGCGACGGGAACGCCGGGAATTCTTTCCCGTTGAAAGCAGGGAAAGGATCCCTCATCTCGAGCTACGAGGGGGAAACGGGGCTCCTCTGGATGTGGGCGGGACCATCGTGCTTCCTCTCTAGTGGAGACGGGTATGGTGGTGAACTTCTTGAGTTGCAGCAAGGCTGTGAAAGACCCTTTCGAAGTTCCAGAGGTAAGATGTCATTAGTCTCCAGACGCCTCATCGGAAATAGGCCTCATCTCGCCTGGAAGGGAGAACTTCCTGGATTTTCTCGAGTTGCGGCAGGTGTTCTCGAGTTACGACGGGGACCTCAGGGACCCGCCCTGGTGGCCTCCGGAGAGGCCAGTCCCCATGCGAGTTGCTAGGGGGCCTCTCGGGATTCCTCTCCCGTCGATACCGGGGCCAAAAACCTTGTGTGGAGTCAGGGCCGGAACCGAGGATTCCTCTCAGGGGCTGACATGGATCTTTGGGTACTTCTGGAGTCTCCCCAGTGGAGTCAGGCCTCGTCTCGAGTGGGGGCATGCACGTGCGCTTTCCTTCCAGGCTGTAGCAGCAATGTCACGCTTCCCGTCGCTTGGATCAAAGGATCTGTGGTTTTCCCTCGAGGCTTTCCCTCGAGGCTTTCCCACAGGGCTGTCCCACGTGCCACCGTGGTGTGAGTCGACCCTCGGCGTGAAAGATGAGCCAGTGCAGGGCAAAGAGCTTCCTCTGGAATGGACTGAGACATCTGGGGGACTCTTGGAATGGTGGTACGACCATGGAGTTCCTCTCGCCTTTCCTGTTGAGAGTGCCTCCTCTTGAGATGCGACGGGAACGCCGGGAATTTTTTGCCGTTGAAAGCAGGGAAAGGATCCCTCATCTCGAGCTACGAGGGGGAAACGGGGCTCCTCTGGATGTGGGCGGGACCATCGTGCTTCCTCTCGAGTGGAGACGGGTATGGCGGTGAACTTCTTGAGTTGCAGCAAGGGTGTGAAAGACCCTTTCGAAGTTCCAGAGGTTAGAGGTCATTAGTCTCCAGAGGCCTCATCGGAAATAGGCCTCATCTCGCCTGGAAGGGAGAATTTCCTGGATTTTCTCGAGTTGCGGCAGGTGTTCTCGAGTTACGACGGGGACCTCAGGGACCCGCCCTGGTGGCCTCAGGAGAGGCCAGTCCCCATGCGAGTTGCTAGGGGGCCTCTCGGGATTCCTCTCCCGTCGATACCGGGGCCAAAAAGCTTGTGTGGAGTCAGGGCCGGAACCGAGGATTCCTCTCAGGGGCTGACATGTATCTTTGGGTACTTCTGGAGTCTCCCCAGGGGAGTCAGGCCTCGTCTCGAGTGGGGGCATGCACGTGCGCTTTCCTTCCAGGCTGTAGCAGCAATGTCACGCTTCCCGTCGCGTGGATCAAAGGATCTGTGGTTTTCCCTCGAGGCTTTCCCTCGAGGCTTTCCCACAGGGCTGTCCCACGTGCCACCGTGTTGTGAGTCGATCCTCGGCGTGAAAGATGAGCCAGTGCAGGGCAAAGAGGTTCCTCTGGAATGGACTGAGACATCTGGGGGACTATTGGAATGGTGGTACGACCATGGAGTTCCTCTCGCCTTTCCTGTTGAGAGTGCCTCCTCTTGAGATGCGACGGGAACGCCGGGAATTCTTTCCCGTTGAAACCAGGGAAAGGATCCCTCATCTCGAGCTACGAGGGGGAAACGGGGCTCCTCTGGATGTGGGCGGGACCATCGTGCTTCCTCTCGAGTGGAGACGGGTATGGCGGTGAACTTCTTGAGTT
Source organism: Capricornis sumatraensis (assembly GCF_032405125.1). Classification (NCBI taxonomy): domain Eukaryota; kingdom Metazoa; phylum Chordata; class Mammalia; order Artiodactyla; family Bovidae; genus Capricornis; species Capricornis sumatraensis. Next base: position 9,246,368 of record NW_027184612.1, read on the forward strand.
GCAGCAAGGGTGTGAAAGACCCTTTCGAAGTTCCAGAGGTTTGGTGTCATTAGTCTCCAGAGGCCTCATCGGAAATAGGCCTCATCTCGCCTGGAAGGGAGAACTTCCTGGATTTTCTCAAGTTGCGGCAGGTGTTCTCGAGTTACGACGGGGACCTCAGGGACCCGCCCTGGTGGCCTCCGGAGAGGCCAGTCCCCATGCGAGTTGCTAGGGGGCCTCTCGGGATTCCTCTCCCGTCGATACCGGGGCCAAAAACCTTGTGTGGAGTCAGGGCCGGAACCGAGGATTCCTCTCAGGGGCTGACATGGATCTTTGGGTACTTCTGGAGTCTCCCCAGTGGAGTCAGGCCTCGTCTCGAGTGGGGGCATGCACGTGCGCTTTCCTTCCAGGCTGTAGCAGCAATGTCACGCTTCCCGTCACTTGGATCAAAGGATCTGTGGTTTTCCCTCGAGGCTTTCCCTCGAGGCTTTCCCACAGGGCTGTCCCACGTGCCACCGTGGTGTGAGTCGACCCTCGGCGTGAAAGATGAGCCAGTGCAGGGCAAAGAGCTTCCTCTGGAATGGACTGAGACATCTGGGGGACTCTTGGAATGGTGGTACGACCATGGAGTTCCTCTCGCCTTTCCTGTTGAGAGTGCCTCCTCTTGAGATGCGACGGGAACGCAGGGAATTCTTTCCCGTTGAAAGCAGGGAAAGGATCCCTCATCTCGAGCTACGAGGGGGAAACGGGGCTCCTTTGGATGTGGTCGGGACCATCGTGCTTCCTCTCGAGTGGAGACGGGTAGGGTGGTGAACTTCTTGAGTTGCAGCAAGGGTGTGAAAGACCCTTTCGAAGTTCCAGAGTTTAGGTGTCATTAGTCTCCAGACGCCTCATCGGAAATAGGCCTCATCTCGCCTGGAAGGGAGAACTTCCTGGATTTTCTCGAGTTGCGGCAGGTGTTCTCGAGTTACGACGGGGACCTCAGGGACCGGCCCTGGTGGCCTCAGGAGAGGCCAGTCCCCATGCGAGTTGCTAGGGGGCCTCTCGGGATTCATCTCCCGTCGATACCGGGGCTAAAAAGCTTGTGTGGAGTCAGGGCCGGAACCGAGGATTCCTCTCAGGGGCTGACATGGATCTTTGGGTACTTCTGGAGTCTCCCCAGTGGAGTCAGGCCTCGTCTCTTGTGGGGGCATGCACGTGCGCTTTCCTTCCAGGCTGTAGCAGCAATGTCACGCTTCCCGTCGCGTGGATCAAAGGATCTGTGGTTTTCCCTCGAGGCTTTCCCTCGAGGCTTTCCCACAGGGCTGTCCCACGTGCCACCGTGTTGTGAGTCGATCCTCGGCGTGAAAGATGAGCCAGTGCAGGGCAAAGAGGTTCCTCTGGAATGGACTGAGACATCTGGGGGACTCTTGGAATGGTGGTACGACCATGGAGTTCCTCTCGCCTTTCCTGTTTAGAGTGCCTCCTCTTGAGATGCGACGGGAACGCCGGGAATTCTTTCCCGTTGAAACCAGGGAAAGGATCCCTCATCTCGAGCTACGAGGGGGAAACGGGGCTCCTCTGGATGTGGGCGGGACCATCGTGCTTCCTCTCGAGTGGAGACGGGTATGGCGGTGAACTTCTTGAGTTGCAGCAAGGGTGTGAAAGACCCTTTCGAAGTTCCAGAGGTTTGGTGTCATTAGTCTCCAGAGGCCTCATCGGAAATAGGCCTCATCTCGCCTGGAAGGGAGAACTTCCTGGATTTTCTCGAGTTGCGGCAGGTGTTCTCGAGTTACGACGGGGACCTCAGGGACCCGCCCTGGTGGCCTCCGGAGAGGCCAGTCCCCATGCGAGTTGCTAGGGGGCCTCTCGGGATTCCTCTCCCGTCGATACCGGGGCCAAAAACCTTGTGTGGAGTCAGGGCCGGAACCGAGGATTCCTCTCAGGGGCTGACATGGATCTTTGGGTACTTCTGGAGTCTCCCCAGGGGAGTCAGGCCTCGTCTCGAGTGGGGGCATGCATGTGCGCTTTCCTTCCAGGCTGTAGCAGCAATGTCACGCTTTCCGTCGCTTGGATCAAAGGATCTGTGGTTTTCCCTCGAGGCTTTCCCTCGAGGCTTTCCCACAGGGCTATCCCACGTGCCACCGTGGTGTGAGTCGATCCTCGGCGTGAAAGATGAGCCAGTGCAGGGCAAAGAGCTTCCTCTGGAATGGACTGAGACATCTGGGGGACTCTTGGAATGGTGGTACGACCATGGAGTTCCTCTCGCCTTTCCTGTTGAGAGTGCCTCCTCTTGAGATGCGACGGGAACGCAGGGAATTCTTTCCCGTTGAAAACAGGGAAAGGATCCCTCATCTCGAGCTACGAGGGGGAAACGGGGCTCCTTTGGATGTGGTCGGGACCATCGTGCTTCCTCTCGAGTGGAGACGGGTATGGTGGTGAACTTCTTGAGTTGCAGCAAGGGTGTGAAAGACCCTTTCGAAGTTCCAGAGGTTAGGTGTCATTAGTCTCCAGACGCCTCATCGGAAATAGGCCTCATCTCGCCTGGAAGGGAGAACTTCCTGGATTTTCTCGAGTTGCGGCAGGTGTTCTCGAGTTACGACGGGGACCTCAGGGACCGGCCCTGGTGGCCTCAGGAGAGGCCAGTCCCGATGCGAGTTGCTAGGGGGCCTCTCGGGATTCCTCTCCCGTCGATACCGGGGCCAAAAAGCTTGTGTGGAGTCAGGGCCGGAACCGAGGATTCCTCTCAGGGGCTGACATGGATCTTTGGGTACTTCTGGAGTCTCCCCAGGGGAGTCAGGCCTCGTCTCGAGTGGGGGCATGCACGTGCGCTTTCCTTCCAGGCTGTAGCAGCAATGTCACGCTTCCCGTCGCGTGGATCAAAGGATCTGTGGTTTTCCCTCGAGGCTTTCCCTCGAGGCTTTCCCACAGGGCTGTCCCACGTGCCACCGTGGTGTGAGTCGATCCTCGGCGTGAAAGATGAGCCAGTGCAGGGCAAAGAGCTTCCTCTGGAATGGACTGAGACATCTGGGGGACTCTTGGAATGGTGGTACGACCATGGAGTTCCTCTCGCCTTTCCTGTTGAGAGTGCCTCCTCTTGAGATGCGACGGGAACGCAGGGAATTCTTTCCCGTTGAAAGCAGGGAAAGGATCCCTCATCTCGAGCTACGAGGGGGAAACGGGGCTCCTTTGGATGTGGGCGGGACCATCGTGCTTCCTCTCGAGTGGAAACGGGTATGGTGGTGAACTTCTTGAGTTGCAGCAAGGGTGTGAAAGACCCTTTCGAAGTTCCAGAGGTTAGGTGTCATTAGTCTCCAGACGCCTCATCGGAAATAGGCCTCATCTCGCCTGGAAGGGAGAACTTCCTGGATTTTCTCGAGTTGCGGCAGGTGTTCTCGAGTTACGACGGGGACCTCAGGGACCGGCCCTGGTGGCCTCAGGAGAGGCCAGTCCCCATGCGAGTTGCTAGGGGGCCTCTCGGGATTCATCTCCCGTCGATACCGGGGCTAAAAAGCTTGTGTGGAGTCAGGGCCGGAACCGAGGATTCCTCTCAGGGGCTGACATGGATCTTTGGGTACTTCTGGAGTCTCCCCAGTGGAGTCAGGCCTCGTCTCGAGTGGGGGCATGCACGTGCGCTTTCCTTCCAGGCTGTAGCAGCAATGTCACGCTTCCCGTCGCGTGGATCAAAGGATCTGTGGTTTTCCCTCGAGGCTTTCCCTCGAGGCTTTCCCACAGGGCTGTCCCACGTGCCACCGTGTTGTGAGTCGATCCTCGGCGTGAAAGATGAGCCAGTGCAGGGCAAAGAGGTTCCTCTGGAATGGACTGAGACATCTGGGGGACTCTTGGAATGGTGGTACGACCATGGAGTTCCTCTCGCCTTTCCTGTTGAGAGTGCCTCCTCTTGAGATGCGACGGGAACGCCGGGAATTCTTTCCCGTTGAAACCAGGGAAAGGATCCCTCATCTCGAGCTACGAGGGGGAAACGGGGCTCCTCTGGATGTGGGCGGGACCATCGTGCTTCCTCTCGAGTGGAGACGGGTATGGCGGTGAACTTCTTGAGTTGCAGCAAGGGTGTGAAAGACCCTTTCGAAGTTCCAGAGGTTTGGTGTCATTAGTCTCCAGAGGCCTCATCGGAAATAGGCCTCATCTCGCCTGGAAGGGAGAACTTCCTGGATTTTCTCGAGTTGCGGCAGGTGTTCTCGAGTTACGACGGGGACCTCAGGGACCCGCCCTGGTGGCCTCCGGAGAGGCCAGTCCCCATGCGAGTTGCTAGGGGGCCTCTCGGGATTCCTCTCCCGTCGATACCGGGGCCAAAAACCTTGTGTGGAGTCAGGGCCGGAACCGAGGATTCCTCTCAGGGGCTGACATGGATCTTTGGGTACTTCTGGAGTCTCCCCAGGGGAGTCAGGCCTCGTCTCGAGTGGGGGCATGCATGTGCGCTTTCCTTCCAGGCTGTAGCAGCAATGTCACGCTTTCCGTCGCTTGGATCAAAGGATCTGTGGTTTTCCCTCGAGGCTTTCCCTCGAGGCTTTCCCACAGGGCTATCCCACGTGCCACCGTGGTGTGAGTCGATCCTCGGCGTGAAAGATGAGCCAGTGCAGGGCAAAGAGCTTCCTCTGGAATGGACTGAGACATCTGGGGGACTCTTGGAATGGTGGTACGACCATGGAGTTCCTCTCGCCTTTCCTGTTGAGAGTGCCTCCTCTTGAGATGCGACGGGAACGCAGGGAATTCTTTCCCGTTGAAAACAGGGAAAGGATCCCTCATCTCGAGCTACGAGGGGGAAACGGGGCTCCTTTGGATGTGGTCGGGACCATCGTGCTTCCTCTCGAGTGGAGACGGGTATGGTGGTGAACTTCTTGAGTTGCAGCAAGGGTGTGAAAGACCCTTTCGAAGTTCCAGAGGTTAGGTGTCATTAGTCTCCAGACGCCTCATCGGAAATAGGCCTCATCTCGCCTGGAAGGGAGAACTTCCTGGATTTTCTCGAGTTGCGGCAGGTGTTCTCGAGTTACGACGGGGACCTCAGGGACCGGCCCTGGTGGCCTCAGGAGAGGCCAGTCCCGATGCGAGTTGCTAGGGGGCCTCTCGGGATTCCTCTCCCGTCGATACCGGGGCCAAAAAGCTTGTGTGGAGTCAGGGCCGGAACCGAGGATTCCTCTCAGGGGCTGACATGGATCTTTGGGTACTTCTGGAGTCTCCCCAGGGGAGTCAGGCCTCGTCTCGAGTGGGGGCATGCACGTGCGCTTTCCTTCCAGGCTGTAGCAGCAATGTCACGCTTCCCGTCGCGTGGATCAAAGGATCTGTGGTTTTCCCTCGAGGCTTTCCCTCGAGGCTTTCCCACAGGGCTGTCCCACGTGCCACCGTGGTGTGAGTCGATCCTCGGCGTGAAAGATGAGCCAGTGCAGGGCAAAGAGCTTCCTCTGGAATGGACTGAGACATCTGGGGGACTCTTGGAATGGTGGTACGACCATGGAGTTCCTCTCGCCTTTCCTGTTGAGAGTGCCTCCTCTTGAGATGCGACGGGAACGCAGGGAATTCTTTCCCGTTGAAAGCAGGGAAAGGATCCCTCATCTCGAGCTACGAGGGGGAAACGGGGCTCCTTTGGATGTGGGCGGGACCATCGTGCTTCCTCTCGAGTGGAAACGGGTATGGTGGTGAACTTCTTGAGTTGCAGCAAGGGTGTGAAAGACCCTTTCGAAGTTCCAGAGGTTAGGTGTCATTAGTCTCCAGACGCCTCATCGGAAATAGGCCTCATCTCGCCTGGAAGGGAGAACTTCCTGGATTTTCTCGAGTTGCGGCAGGTGTTCTCGAGTTACGACGGGGACCTCAGGGACCGGCCCTGGTGGCCTCAGGAGAGGCCAGTCCCCATGCGAGTTGCTAGGGGGCCTCTCGGGATTCCTCTCCCGTCGATACCGGGGCCAAAAAGCTTGTGTGGAGTCAGGGCCGGAACCGAGGATTCCTCTCAGGGGCTGACATGGATCGTTGGGTACTTCTGGAGTCTCCCCAGTGGAGTCAGGCCTCGTCTCGAGTGGGGGCATGCACGTGCGCTTTCCTTCCAGGCTGTAGCAGCAATGTCACGCTTCCCGTCGCGTGGATCAAAGGATCTGTGATTTTCCCTCGAGGCTTTCCCTCGAGGCTTTCCCACAGGGCTGTCCCACGTGCCACCGTGTTGTGAGTCGATCCTCGGCGTGAAAGATGAGCCAGTGCAGGGCAAAGAGGTTCCTCTGGAATGGACTGAGACATCTGGGGGACTCTTGGAATGGTGGTACGACCATGGAGTTCCTCTCGCCTTTCCTGTTGAGAGTGCCTCCTCTTGAGATGCGACGGGAACGCCGGGAATTCTTTCCCGTTGAAAGCAGGGAAAGGATCCCTCATCTCGAGCTACGAGGGGGAAACGGGGCTCCTCTGGATGTGGGCGGGACCATCGTGCTTCCTCTCGAGTGGAGACGGGTATGGCGGTGAACTTCTTGAGTTGCAGCAAGGGTGTGAAAGACCCTTTCGAAGTTCCAGAGGTTTGGTGTCATTAGTCTCCAGAGGCCTCATCGGAAATAGGCCTCATCTCGCCTGGAAGGGAAAACTTCCTGGATTTTCTCGAGTTGCGGCAGGTGTTCTCGAGTTACCACGGGGACCTCAGGGACCCGCCCTGGTGGCCTCCGGAGAGGCCAGTCCCCATGCGAGTTGCTAGGGGGCCTCTCGGGATTCCTCTCCCGTCGATACCGGGGCCAAAAACCTTGTGTGGAGTCAGGGCCGGAACCGAGGATTCCTCTCAGGGGCTGACATGGATCTTTGGGTACTTCTGGAGTCTCCCCAGTGGAGTCAGGCCTCGTCTCGAGTGGGGGCATGCACGTGCGCTTTCCTTCCAGGCTGTAGCAGCAATGTCACGCTTCCCGTCGCTTGGATCAAAGGATCTGTGGTTTTCCCTCGAGGCTTTCCCTCGAGGCTTTCCCACAGGGCTATCCCACGTGCCACCGTGGTGTGAGTCGATCCTCGGCGTGAAAGATGAGCCAGTGCAGGGCAAAGAGCTTCCTCTGGAATGGACTGAGACATCTGGGGGACTCTTGGAATGGTGGTACGACCATGGAGTTCCTCTCGCCTTTCCTGTTGAGAGTGCCTCCTCTTGAGATGCGACGGGAACGCAGGGAATTCTTTCCCGTTGAAAGCAGGGAAAGGATCCCTCATCTCGAGCTACGAGGGGGAAACGGGGCTTCTTTGGATGTGGTCGGGACCATCGTGCTTCCTCTCGAGTGGAAACGGGTATGGTGGTGAACTTCTTGAGTTGCAGCAAGGGTGTGAAAGACCCTTTCGAAGTTCCAGAGGTTAGGTGTCATTAGTCTCCAGACGCCTCATCGGAAATAGGCCTCATGTCGCCTGGAAGGGAGAACTTCCTGGATTTTCTCGAGTTGCGGCAGGTGTTCTCGAGTTACGACGGGGACCTCAGGGACCGGCCCTGGTGGCCTCAGGAGAGGCCAGTCCCCATGCGAGTTGCTAGGGGGCCTCTCGGGATTCCTCTCCCGTCGATACCGGGGCCAAAAAGCTTGTGTGGAGTCAGGGCCGGAACCGAGGATTCCTCTCAGGGGCTGACATGGATCTTTGGGTACTTCTGGAGTCTCCCCAGGGGAGTCAGGCCTCGTCTCGAGTGGGGGCATGCACGTGCGCTTTCCTTCCAGGCTGTAGCAGCAATGTCACGCTTCCCGTCGCGTGGATCAAAGGATCTGTGGTTTTCCCTCGAGGCTTTCCCTCGAGGCTTTCCCACAGGGCTGTCCCACGTGCCACCGTGGAGTGAGTCGATCCTCGGCGTGAAAGATGAGGCAGTGCAGGGCAAAGAGGTTCCTCTGGAATGGACTGAGACATCTGGGGGACTCTTGGAATGGTGGTACGACCATGGAGTTCCTCTCGCCTTTCCTGTTGAGAGTGCCTCCTCTTGAGATGCGACGGGAACGCCGGGAATTCTTTCCCGTTGAAAGCAGGGAAAGGATCCCTCATCTCGAGCTACGAGGGGGAAACGGGGCTCCTCTGGATGTGGGCGGGACCATCGTGCTTCCTCTCGAGTGGAGACGGGTATGGCGGTGAACTTCTTGAGTTGCAGCAAGGGTGTGAAAGACCCTTTCGAATTTCCAGAGGTTTGGTGTCATTAGTCTCCAGAGGCCTCATCGGAAATAGGCCTCATCTCGCCTGGAAGGGAGAACTTCCTGGATTTTCTCGAGTTGCGGCAGGTGTTCTCGAGTTACGACGGGGACCTCAGGGACCCGCCCTGGTGGCCTCAGGAGAGGCCAGTCCCCATGCGAGTTGCTAGGGGGTCTCTCGGGATTCCTCTCCCGTCGATATCGGGGCCAAAAAGCTTATGTGGAGTCAGGGCCGGAACCGAGGATTCTTCTCAGGGGCTGACATGGATCTTTGGGTACTTCTGGAGTCTCCCCAGGGGAGTCAGCCCTCGTCTCGAGTGGGGGCATGCATGTGCGCTTTCCTTCCAGGCTGTAGCAGCAATGTCATGCTTCCCGTCGCGTGGATCAAAGGATCTGTGGTTTTCCTTCGAGGCTTTCCCTCGAGGCTTTCCCACAGGGCTGTCCCACGTGCCACCGTGTTGTGAGTCGATCCTCGGCGTGAAAGATGAGCCAGTGCAGGGCAAAGAGGTTCCTCTGAAATGGACTGAGACATCTGGGGGACTCTTGGAATGGTGGTACGACCATGGAGTTCCTCTCGCCTTTCCTGTTGAGAGTGCCTCCTCTTGATATGCGACGGGAACGCCGGGAATTCTTTCCCGTTGAAAGCAGGGAAAGGATCCCTCATCTCGAGCTACGAGGGGGAAACGGGGCTCCTCTGGATGTGGGCGGGACCATCGTGCTTCCTCTCGAGTGGAGACGGGTATGGCGGTGAACTTTTTGAGTTGCACCAAGGGTGTGAAAGACCCTTTCGAAGTTCCAGAGGTTTGGTGTCATTAGTCTCCAGAGGCCTCATCGGAAATAGGCCTCATCTCGCCTGGAAGGGAGAACTTCCTGGATTTTCTCGAGTTGCGGCAGGTGTTCTCGAGTTACGACGGGGACCTCAGGGACCCGCCCTGGTGGCCTCAGGAGAGGCCAGTCCCCATGCGAGTTGCTAGGGGGCCTCTCGGGATTCCTCTCCCGTCGATACCGGGGCCAAAAACCTTGTGTGGAGTCAGGGCCGGAACCGAGGATTCCTCTCAGGGGCTGACATGGATCTTTGGGTACTTCTGGAGTCTCCCCAGTGGAGTCAGACCTCGTCTCGAGTGGGGGCATGCACGTGCGCTTTCCTTCCAGGCTGTAGCAGCAATGTCACACTTCCCGTCGCGTGGATCAAAGGATCTGTGGTTTTCCCTCGAGGCTTTCCCTCGAGTCTTTCCCACAGGGCTGTCCCACGTGCCACCGTGGTGTGAGTCGATCCTCGGCGTGAAAGATGAGCCAGTGCAGGGCAAAGAGGTTCCTCAGGAATGGACTGAGACATCTGGGGGACTCTTGGAATGGTGGTACGACCATGGAGATCCTCTTGCCTTTCCTGTTGAGAGTGCCTCCTCTTGAGATGCGACGGGAACGCCGGGAATTCTTTCCCGTTGAAAGCAGGGAAAGGATCCCTCATCTCGAGCTACGAGGGGGAAACGGGGCTCCTTTGGATGTGGGCGGGACCATCGTGCTTCCTCTCGAGTGGAAACGGGTATGGTGGTGAACTTCTTGAGTTGCAGCAAGGGTGTGAAAGACCCTTTCGAAGTTCCAGAGGTTAGGTGTCATTAGTCTCCAGACGCCTCATCGGAAATAGGCCTCATCTCGCCTGGAAGGGAGAACTTCCTGGATTTTCTCGAGTTGCGGCAGGTGTTCTCGAGTTACGACGGGGACCTCAGGGACCGGCCCTGGTGGCCTCAGGAGAGGCCAGTCCCCATGCGAGTTGCTAGGGGGCCTCTCGGGATTCCTCTCCCGTCGATACCGGGGCCAAAAAGCTTGTGTGGAGTCAGGGCCGGAACCGAGGATTCCTCTCAGGGGCTGACATGGATCGTTGGGTACTTCTGGAGTCTCCCCAGTGGAGTCAGGCCTCGTCTCGAGTGGGGGCATGCACGTGCGCTTTCCTTCCAGGCTGTAGCAGCAATGTCACGCTTCCCGTCGCGTGGATCAAAGGATCTGTGATTTTCCCTCGAGGCTTTCCCTCGAGGCTTTCCCACAGGGCTGTCCCACGTGCCACCGTGTTGTGAGTCGATCCTCGGCGTGAAAGATGAGCCAGTGCAGGGCAAAGAGGTTCCTCTGGAATGGACTGAGACATCTGGGGGACTCTTGGAATGGTGGTACGACCATGGAGTTCCTCTCGCCTTTCCTGTTGAGAGTGCCTCCTCTTGAGATGCGACGGGAACGCCGGGAATTCTTTCCCGTTGAAAGCAGGGAAAGGATCCCTCATCTCGAGCTACGAGGGGGAAACGGGGCTCCTCTGGATGTGGGCGGGACCATCGTGCTTCCTCTCGAGTGGAGACGGGTATGGCGGTGAACTTCTTGAGTTGCAGCAAGGGTGTGAAAGACCCTTTCGAAGTTCCAGAGGTTTGGTGTCATTAGTCTCCAGAGGCCTCATCGGAAATAGGCCTCATCTCGCCTGGAAGGGAAAACTTCCTGGATTTTCTCGAGTTGCGGCAGGTGTTCTCGAGTTACGACGGGGACCTCAGGGACCCGCCCTGGTGGCCTCCGGAGAGGCCAGTCCCCATGCGAGTTGCTAGGGGGCCTCTCGGGATTCCTCTCCCGTCGATACCGGGGCCAAAAACCTTGTGTGGAGTCAGGGCCGGAACCGAGGATTCCTCTCAGGGGCTGACATGGATCTTTGGGTACTTCTGGAGTCTCCCCAGTGGAGTCAGGCCTCGTCTCGAGTGGGGGCATGCACGTGCGCTTTCCTTCCAGGCTGTAGCAGCAATGTCACGCTTCCCGTCGCTTGGATCAAAGGATCTGTGGTTTTCCCTCGAGGCTTTCCCTCGAGGCTTTCCCACAGGGCTATCCCACGTGCCACCGTGGTGTGAGTCGATCCTCGGCGTGAAAGATGAGCCAGTGCAGGGCAAAGAGCTTCCTCTGGAATGGACTGAGACATCTGGGGGACTCTTGGAATGGTGGTACGACCATGGAGTTCCTCTCGCCTTTCCTGTTGAGAGTGCCTCCTCTTGAGATGCGACGGGAACGCAGGGAATTCTTTCCCGTTGAAAGCAGGGAAAGGATCCCTCATCTCGAGCTACGAGGGGGAAACGGGGCTTCTTTGGATGTGGTCGGGACCATCGTGCTTCCTCTCGAGTGGAAACGGGTATGGTGGTGAACTTCTTGAGTTGCAGCAAGGGTGTGAAAGACCCTTTCGAAGTTCCAGAGGTTAGGTGTCATTAGTCTCCAGACGCCTCATCGGAAATAGGCCTCATGTCGCCTGGAAGGGAGAACTTCCTGGATTTTCTCGAGTTGCGGCAGGTGTTCTCGAGTTACGACGGGGACCTCAGGGACCGGCCCTGGTGGCCTCAGGAGAGGCCAGTCCCCATGCGAGTTGCTAGGGGGCCTCTCGGGATTCCTCTCCCGTCGATACCGGGGCCAAAAAGCTTGTGTGGAGTCAGGGCCGGAACCGAGGATTCCTCTCAGGGGCTGACATGGATCTTTGGGTACTTCTGGAGTCTCCCCAGGGGAGTCAGGCCTCGTCTCGAGTGGGGGCATGCACGTGCGCTTTCCTTCCAGGCTGTAGCAGCAATGTCACGCTTCCCGTCGCGTGGATCAAAGGATCTGTGGTTTTCCCTCGAGGCTTTCCCTCGAGGCTTTCCCACAGGGCTGTCCCACGTGCCACCGTGGAGTGAGTCGATCCTCGGCGTGAAAGATGAGGCAGTGCAGGGCAAAGAGGTTCCTCTGGAATGGACTGAGACATCTGGGGGACTCTTGGAATGGTGGTACGACCATGGAGTTCCTCTCGCCTTTCCTGTTGAGAGTGCCTCCTCTTGAGATGCGACGGGAACGCCGGGAATTCTTTCCCGTTGAAAGCAGGGAAAGGATCCCTCATCTCGAGCTACGAGGGGGAAACGGGGCTCCTCTGGATGTGGGCGGGACCATCGTGCTTCCTCTCGAGTGGAGACGGGTATGGCGGTGAACTTCTTGAGTTGCAGCAAGGGTGTGAAAGACCCTTTCGAATTTCCAGAGGTTTGGTGTCATTAGTCTCCAGAGGCCTCATCGGAAATAGGCCTCATCTCGCCTGGAAGGGAGAACTTCCTGGATTTTCTCGAGTTGCGGCAGGTGTTCTCGAGTTACGACGGGGACCTCAGGGACCCGCCCTGGTGGCCTCAGGAGAGGCCAGTCCCCATGCGAGTTGCTAGGGGGTCTCTCGGGATTCCTCTCCCGTCGATATCGGGGCCAAAAAGCTTATGTGGAGTCAGGGCCGGAACCGAGGATTCCTCTCAGGGGCTGACATGGATCTTTGGGTACTTCTGGAGTCTCCCCAGTGGAGTCAGACCTCGTCTCGAGTGGGGGCATGCACGTGCGCTTTCCTTCCAGGCTGTAGCAGCAATGTCACACTTCCCGTCGCGTGGATCAAAGGATCTGTGGTTTTCCCTCGAGGCTTTCCCTCGAGTCTTTCCCACAGGGCTGTCCCACGTGCCACCGTGGTGTGAGTCGATCCTCGGCGTGAAAGATGAGCCAGTGCAGGGCAAAGAGGTTCCTCAGGAATGGACTGAGACATCTGGGGGACTCTTGGAATGGTGGTACGACCATGGAGATCCTCTTGCCTTTCCTGTTGAGAGTGCCTCCTCTTGAGATGCGACGGGAACGCCGGGAATTCTTTCCCGTTGAAAGCAGGGAAAGGATCCCTCATCTTGAGCACCGAGGGGAAAACGGGGCTCCTCTGGATGTGGGCGGGACCATCGTGCTTCCTCTCGAGTGGAGACGGGTATGGCGGAGAACTTCTTGAGTTGCAGCAAGGGTGTGAAAGACCCTTTCAAAGTTCCAGAGGTTAGGTGTCATTAGTCTCCAGACGCCTCATCGGAAATAGGCCTCATCTCGCCTGGAAGGGAGAACTTCCTGGATTTTCTCGAGTTGCGGCAGGTGTTCTCGAGTTACGACGGGGACCTCAGGGACCCGCCGTGGTGGCCTCAGGAGAGGCCAGTCCCCATGCGAGTTGCTAGGGGGCCTCTCGGGATTCCTCTCCCGTCGATACCGGGGCCAAAAAGCTTGTGTGGATTCAGGGCCGGAACCGAGGATTCCTCTCAGGGGCTGACATGGATCTTTGGGTACTTCTGGAGTCTCCCCAGGGGAGTCAGGCCTCGTCTCGAGTGGGGGCATGCACGTGCGCTTTCCTTCCAGGCTGTAGCAGCAATGTCACGCTTCCCGTCGCGTGGATCAAAGGATCTGTGGTTTTCCCTCGAGGCTTTCCCTCGAGGCTTTCCCACAGGGCTGTCCCACGTGCCACCGTGTTGTGAGTCGATCCTCGGCGTGAAAGATGAGCCAGTGCAGGGCAAAGAGGTTCCTCTGGAATGGACTGAGACATCTGGGGGACTCTTGGAATGGTGGTACGACCATGGAGTTCCTCTCGCCTTTCCTGTTGAGAGTGCCTCCTCTTGAGATGCGACGGGAACGCCGGGAATTCTTTCCCGTTGAAAGCAGGGAAAGGATCCCTCATCTCAAGCTACGAGGGGGAAACGGGGCTCCTCTGGATGTGGGCGGGACCATCGTGCTTCCTCTCGAGTGGAGACGGGTATGGCGGTGAACTTCTTGAGTTGCAGCAAGGGTGTGAAAGACCCTTTCGAAGTTCCAGAGGTATGGTGTCATTAGTCTCCAGAGGCCTCATCGGAAATAGGCCTCATCTCGCCTGGAAGGGAGAACTTCCTGGATTTTCTCGAGTTGCGGCAGGTGTTCTCGAGTTACGACGGGGACCTCAGGGACCCGCCCTGGTGGCCTCCGGAGAGGCCAGTCCCCATGCGAGTTGCTAGGGGGCCTCTCGAGATTCCTCTCCCGTCGATACCGGGGCCAAAAACCTTGTGTGGAGTCAGGGCCGGAACCGAGGATTCCTCTCAGGGGCTGACATGGATCTTTGGGTACTTCTGGAGTCTCCCCAGGGGAGTCAGGCCTCGTCTCGAGTGGGGGCATGCACGTGCGCTTTCCTTCCAGGCTGTAGCAGCAATGTCACGCTTCCCGTCGCGTGGATCAAAGGATCTGTGGTTTTCCCTCGAGGCTTTCCCTCGAGGCTTTCCCACAGGGCTGTCCCACGTGCCACCGTGTTGTGAGTCGATCCTCGGCGTGAAAGATGAGCCAGTGCAGGGCAAAGAGGTTCCTCTGGAATGGACTGAGACATCTGGGGGACTCTTGGAATGGTGGTACGACCATGGAGTTCCTCTCGCCTTTCCTGTTTAGAGTGCCTCCTCTTGAGATGCGACGGGAACGCCGGGAATTCTTTCCCGTTGAAACCAGGGAAAGATCCCTCATCTCGAGCTACGAGGGGGAAACGGGGCTCCTCTGGATGTGGGCGGGACCATCGTGCTTCCTCTCGAGTGGAGACGGGTATGGCGGTGAACTTCTTGAGTTGCAGCAAGGGTGTGAAAGACCCTTTCGAAGTTCCAGAGGTTTGGTGTCATTAGTCTCCAGAGGCCTCATCGGAAATAGGCCTCATCTCGCCTGGAAGGGAGAACTTCCTGGATTTTCTCGAGTTGCGGCAGGTGTTCTCGAGTTACGACGGGGACCTCAGGGACCCGCCCTGGTGGCCTCCGGAGAGGCCAGTCCCCATGCGAGTTGCTAGGGGGCCTCTCGGGATTCCTCTCCCGTCGATACCGGGGCCAAAAACCTTGTGTGGAGTCAGGGCCGGAACCGAGGATTCCTCTCAGGGGCTGACATGGATCTTTGGGTACTTCTGGAGTCTCCCCAGGGGAGTCAGGCCTCGTCTCGAGTGGGGGCATGCACGTGCGCTTTCCTTCCAGGCTGTAGCAGCAATGTCACGCTTTCCGTCGCTTGGATCAAAGGATCTGTGGTTTTCCCTCGAGGCTTTCCCTCTAGGCTTTCCCACAGGGCTATCCCACGTGCCACCGTGGTGTGAGTCGATCCTCGGCGTGAAAGATGAGCCAGTGCAGGGCAAAGAGCTTCCTCTGGAATGGACTGAGACATCTGGGGGACTCTTGGAATGGTGGTACGACCATGGAGTTCCTCTCGCCTTTCCTGTTGAGAGTGCCTCCTCTTGAGATGCGACGGGAACGCAGGGAATTCTTTCCCGTTGAAAACAGGGAAAGGATCCCTCATCTCGAGCTACGAGGGGGAAACGGGGCTCCTTTGGATGTGGTCGGGACCATCGTGCTTCCTCTCGAGTGGAGACGGGTATGGTGGTGAACTTCTTGAGTTGCAGCAAGGGTGTGAAAGACCCTTTCGAAGTTCCAGAGGTTAGGTGTCATTAGTCTCCAGACGCCTCATCGGAAATAGGCCTCATCTCGCCTGGAAGGGAGAACTTCCTGGATTTTCTCGAGTTGCGGCAGGTGTTCTCGAGTTACGACGGGGACCTCAGGGACCGGCCCTGGTGGCCTCAGGAGAGGCCAGTCCCGATGCGAGTTGCTAGGGGGCCTCTCGGGATTCCTCTCCCGTCGATACCGGGGCCAAAAAGCTTGTGTGGAGTCAGGGCCGGAACCGAGGATTCCTCTCAGGGGCTGACATGGATCTTTGGGTACTTCTGGAGTCTCCCCAGGGGAGTCAGGCCTCGTCTCGAGTGGGGGCATGCACGTGCGCTTTCCTTCCAGGCTGTAGCAGCAATGTCACGCTTCCCGTCGCGTGGATCAAAGGATCTGTGGTTTTCCCTCGAGGCTTTCCCTCGAGGCTTTCCCACAGGGCTGTCCCACGTGCCACCGTGGTGTGAGTCGATCCTCGGCGTGAAAGATGAGGCAGTGCAGGGCAAAGAGGTTCCTCTGGAATGGACTGAGACATCTGGGGGACTCTTGGAATGGTGGTACGACCATGGAGTTCCTCTCGCCTTTCCTGTTGAGAGTGCCTCCTCTTGAGATGCGACGGGAACGCCGGGAATTCTTTCCCGTTGAAAGCAGGGAAAGGATCCCTCATCTCGAGCTACGAGGGGGAAACGGGGCTCCTCTGGATGTGGGCGGGACCATCGTGCTTCCTCTCGAGTGGAGACGGGTATGGCGGTGAACTTCTTGAGTTGCAGCAAGGGTGTGAAAGACCCTTTCGAATTTCCAGAGGTTTGGTGTCATTAGTCTCCAGAGGCCTCATCGGAAATAGGCCTCATCTCGCCTGGAAGGGAGAACTTCCTGGATTTTCTCGAGTTGCGGCAGGTGTTCTCGAGTTACGACGGGGACCTCAGGGACCCGCCCTGGTGGCCTCAGGAGAGGCCAGTCCCCATGCGAGTTGCTAGGGGGTCTCTCGGGATTCCTCTCCCGTCGATACCGGGGCCAAAAAGCTTATGTGGAGTCAGGGCCGGAACCGAGGATTCTTCTCAGGGGCTGACATGGATCTTTGGGTACTTCTGGAGTCTCCCCAGGGGAGTCAGCCCTCGTCTCGAGTGGGGGCATGCATGTGCGCTTTCCTTCCAGGCTGTAGCAGCAATGTCATGCTTCCCGTCGCGTGGATCAAAGGATCTGTGGTTTTCCCTCGAGGCTTTCCCTCGAGGCTTTCCCACAGGGCTGTCCCACGTGCCACCGTGTTGTGAGTCGATCCTCGGCGTGAAAGATGAGCCAGTGCAGGGCAAAGAGGTTCCTCTGAAATGGACTGAGACATCTGGGGGACTCTTGGAATGGTGGTACGACCATGGAGTTCCTCTCGCCTTTCCTGTTGAGAGTGCCTCCTCTTGAGATGCGACGGGAACGCCGGGAATTCTTTCCCGTTGAAAGCAGGGAAAGGATCCCTCATCTCGAGCTACGAGGGGGAAACGGGGCTCCTCTGGATGTGGGCGGGACCATCGTGCTTCCTCTCGAGTGGAGACGGGTATGGCGGTGAACTTTTTGAGTTGCACCAAGGGTGTGAAAGACCCTTTCGAAGTTCCAGAGGTTTGGTGTCATTAGTCTCCAGAGGCCTCATCGGAAATAGGCCTCATCTCGCCTGGAAGGGAGAACTTCCTGGATTTTCTCGAGTTGCGGCAGGTGTTCTCGAGTTACGACGGGGACCTCAGGGACCCGCCCTGGTGGCCTCAGGAGAGGCCAGTCCCCATGCGAGTTGCTAGGGGGCCTCTCGGGATTCCTCTCCCGTCGATACCGGGGCCAAAAACCTTGTGTAGAGTCAGGGCCGGAACCGAGGATTCATCTCAGGGGCTGACATGGATCTTTGGGTACTTCTGGAGTCTCCCCAGTGGAGTCAGACCTCGTCTCGAGTGGGGGCATGCACGTGCGCTTTCCTTCCAGGCTGTAGCAGCAATGTCACGCTTCCCGTCGCGTGGATCAAAGGATCTGTGGTTTTCCCTCGAGGCTTTCCCTCGAGTCTTTCCCACAGGGCTGTCCCACGTGCCACCGTGGTGTGAGTCGATTCTCGACGTGAAAGATGAGCCAGTGCAGGGCAAAGAGGTTCCTCAGGAATGGACTGAGACATCTGGGGGACTCTTGGAATGGTGGTACGACCATGGAGATCCTCTTGCCTTTCCTGTTGAGAGTGCCTCCTCTTGAGATGCGACGGGAACGCCGGGAATTCTTTCCCGTTGAAAGCAGGGAAAGGATCCCTCATCTCGAGCACCGAGGGGAAAACGGGGCTCCTCTGGATGTGGGCGGGACCATCGTGCTTCCTCTCGAGTGGAGACGGGTATGGCGGAGAACTTCTTGAGTTGCAGCAAGGGTGTGAAAGACCCTTTCAAAGTTCCAGAGGTTAGGTGTCATTAGTCTCCAGACGCCTCATCGGAAATAGGCCTCATCTCGCCTGGAAGGGAGAACTTCCTGGATTTTCTCGAGTTGCGGCAGGTGTTCTCGAGTTACGACGGGGACCTCAGGGACCCGCCGTGGTGGCCTCAGGAGAGGCCAGTCCCCATGCGAGTTGCTAGGGGGCCTCTCGGGATTCCTCTCCCGTCGATACCGGGGCCAAAAAGCTTGTGTGGATTCAGGGCCGGAACCGAGGATTCCTCTCAGGGGCTGACATGGATCTTTGGGTACTTCTGGAGTCTCCCCAGGGGAGTCAGGCCTCGTCTCGAGTGGGGGCATGCACGTGCGCTTTCCTTCCAGGCTGTAGCAGCAATGTCACGCTTCCCGTCGCGTGGATCAAAGGATCTGTGGTTTTCCCTCGAGGCTTTCCCTCGAGGCTTTCCCACAGGGCTGTCCCACGTGCCACCGTGTTGTGAGTCGATCCTCGGCGTGAAAGATGAGCCAGTGCAGGGCAAAGAGGTTCCTCTGGAATGGACTGAGACATCTGGGGGACTCTTGGAATGGTGGTATGACCATGGAGTTCCTCTCGCCTTTCCTGTTTAGAGTGCCTCCTCTTGAGATGCGACGGGAACGCCGGGAATTCTTTCCCGTTGAAAGCAGGGAAAGGATCCCTCATCTCGAGCTACGAGGGGGAAACGGGGCTCCTCTGGATGTGGGCGGGACCATCGTGCTTCCTCTCGAGTGGAGACGGGTATGGCGGTGAACTTCTTGAGTTGCAGCAAGGGTGTGAAAGACCCTTTCGAAGTTCCAGAGGTTTGGTGTCATTAGTCTCCAGAGGCCTCATCGGAAATAGGCCTCATCTCGCCTGGAAGGGAGAACTTCCTGGATTTTCTCGAGTTGCGGCAGGTGTTCTCGAGTTACGACGGGGACCTCAGGGACCCGCCCTGGTGGCCTCCGGAGAGGCCAGTCCCCATGCGAGTTGCTAGGGGGCCTCTCGGGATTCCTCTCCTGTCGATACCGGGGCCAAAAACCTTGTGTGGAGTCAGGGCCGGAACCGAGGATTCCTCTCAGGGGCTGACATGGATCTTTGGGTACTTCTGGAGTCTCCCCAGGGGAGTCAGGCCTCGTCTCGAGTGGGGGCATGCACGTGCGCTTTCCTTCCAGGCTGTAGCAGCAATGTCACGCTTTCCGTCGCTTGGATCAAAGGATCTGTGGTTTTCCCTCGAGGCTTTCCCTCTAGGCTTTCCCACAGGGCTATCCCACGTGCCACCGTGGTGTGAGTCGATCCTCGGCGTGAAAGATGAGCCAGTGCAGGGCAAAGAGCTTCCTCTGGAATGGACTGAGACATCTGGGGGACTCTTGGAATGGTGGTACGACCATGGAGTTCCTCTCGCCTTTCCTGTTGAGAGTGCCTCCTCTTGAGATGCGACGGGAACGCAGGGAATTCTTTCCCGTTGAAAACAGGGAAAGGATCCCTCATCTCGAGCTACGAGGGGGAAACGGGGCTCCTTTGGATGTGGTCGGGACCATCGTGCTTCCTCTCGAGTGGAGACGGGTATGGTGGTGAACTTCTTGAGTTGCAGCAAGGGTGTGAAAGACCCTTTCGAAGTTCCAGAGGTTAGGTGTCATTAGTCTCCAGACGCCTCATCGGAAATAGGCCTCATCTCGCCTGGAAGGGAGAACTTCCTGGATTTTCTCGAGTTGCGGCAGGTGTTCTCGAGTTACGACGGGGACCTCAGGGACCGGCCCTGGTGGCCTCAGGAGAGGCCAGTCCCGATGCGAGTTGCTAGGGGGCCTCTCGGGATTCCTCTCCCGTCGATACCGGGGCCAAAAAGCTTGTGTGGAGTCAGGGCCGGAACCGAGGATTCCTCTCAGGGGCTGACATGGATCTTTGGGTACTTCTGGAGTCTCCCCAGGGGAGTCAGGCCTCGTCTCGAGTGGGGGCATGCACGTGCGCTTTCCTTCCAGGCTGTAGCAGCAATGTCACGCTTCCCGTCGCGTGGATCAAAGGATCTGTGGTTTTCCCTCGAGGCTTTCCCTCGAGGCTTTCCCACAGGGCTGTCCCACGTGCCACCGTGGTGTGAGTCGATCCTCGGCGTGAAAGATGAGGCAGTGCAGGGCAAAGAGGTTCCTCTGGAATGGACTGAGACATCTGGGGGACTCTTGGAATGGTGGTACGACCATGGAGTTCCTCTCGCCTTTCCTGTTGAGAGTGCCTCCTCTTGAGATGCGACGGGAACGCCGGGAATTCTTTCCCGTTGAAAGCAGGGAAAGGATCCCTCATCTCGAGCTACGAGGGGGAAACGGGGCTCCTCTGGATGTGGGCGGGACCATCGTGCTTCCTCTCGAGTGGAGACGGGTATGGCGGTGAACTTCTTGAGTTGCAGCAAGGGTGTGAAAGACCCTTTCGAATTTCCAGAGGTTTGGTGTCATTAGTCTCCAGAGGCCTCATCGGAAATAGGCCTCATCTCGCCTGGAAGGGAGAACTTCCTGGATTTTCTCGAGTTGCGGCAGGTGTTCTCGAGTTACGACGGGGACCTCAGGGACCCGCCCTGGTGGCCTCAGGAGAGGCCAGTCCCCATGCGAGTTGCTAGGGGGTCTCTCGGGATTCCTCTCCCGTCGATACCGGGGCCAAAAAGCTTATGTGGAGTCAGGGCCGGAACCGAGGATTCTTCTCAGGGGCTGACATGGATCTTTGGGTACTTCTGGAGTCTCCCCAGGGGAGTCAGCCCTCGTCTCGAGTGGGGGCATGCATGTGCGCTTTCCTTCCAGGCTGTAGCAGCAATGTCATGCTTCCCGTCGCGTGGATCAAAGGATCTGTGGTTTTCCCTCGAGGCTTTCCCTCGAGGCTTTCCCACAGGGCTGTCCCACGTGCCACCGTGTTGTGAGTCGATCCTCGGCGTGAAAGATGAGCCAGTGCAGGGCAAAGAGGTTCCTCTGAAATGGACTGAGACATCTGGGGGACTCTTGGAATGGTGGTACGACCATGGAGTTCCTCTCGCCTTTCCTGTTGAGAGTGCCTCCTCTTGAGATGCGACGGGAACGCCGGGAATTCTTTCCCGTTGAAAGCAGGGAAAGGATCCCTCATCTCGAGCTACGAGGGGGAAACGGGGCTCCTCTGGATGTGGGCGGGACCATCGTGCTTCCTCTCGAGTGGAGACGGGTATGGCGGTGAACTTTTTGAGTTGCACCAAGGGTGTGAAAGACCCTTTCGAAGTTCCAGAGGTTTGGTGTCATTAGTCTCCAGAGGCCTCATCGGAAATAGGCCTCATCTCGCCTGGAAGGGAGAACTTCCTGGATTTTCTCGAGTTGCGGCAGGTGTTCTCGAGTTACGACGGGGACCTCAGGGACCCGCCCTGGTGGCCTCAGGAGAGGCCAGTCCCCATGCGAGTTGCTAGGGGGCCTCTCGGGATTCCTCTCCCGTCGATACCGGGGCCAAAAACCTTGTGTAGAGTCAGGGCCGGAACCGAGGATTCATCTCAGGGGCTGACATGGATCTTTGGGTACTTCTGGAGTCTCCCCAGTGGAGTCAGACCTCGTCTCGAGTGGGGGCATGCACGTGCGCTTTCCTTCCAGGCTGTAGCAGCAATGTCACGCTTCCCGTCGCGTGGATCAAAGGATCTGTGGTTTTCCCTCGAGGCTTTCCCTCGAGTCTTTCCCACAGGGCTGTCCCACGTGCCACCGTGGTGTGAGTCGATTCTCGACGTGAAAGATGAGCCAGTGCAGGGCAAAGAGGTTCCTCAGGAATGGACTGAGACATCTGGGGGACTCTTGGAATGGTGGTACGACCATGGAGATCCTCTTGCCTTTCCTGTTGAGAGTGCCTCCTCTTGAGATGCGACGGGAACGCCGGGAATTCTTTCCCGTTGAAAGCAGGGAAAGGATCCCTCATCTCGAGCACCGAGGGGAAAACGGGGCTCCTCTGGATGTGGGCGGGACCATCGTGCTTCCTCTCGAGTGGAGACGGGTATGGCGGAGAACTTCTTGAGTTGCAGCAAGGGTGTGAAAGACCCTTTCAAAGTTCCAGAGGTTAGGTGTCATTAGTCTCCAGACGCCTCATCGGAAATAGGCCTCATCTCGCCTGGAAGGGAGAACTTCCTGGATTTTCTCGAGTTGCGGCAGGTGTTCTCGAGTTACGACGGGGACCTCAGGGACCCGCCGTGGTGGCCTCAGGAGAGGCCAGTCCCCATGCGAGTTGCTAGGGGGCCTCTCGGGATTCCTCTCCCGTCGATACCGGGGCCAAAAAGCTTGTGTGGATTCAGGGCCGGAACCGAGGATTCCTCTCAGGGGCTGACATGGATCTTTGGGTACTTCTGGAGTCTCCCCAGGGGAGTCAGGCCTCGTCTCGAGTGGGGGCATGCACGTGCGCTTTCCTTCCAGGCTGTAGCAGCAATGTCACGCTTCCCGTCGCGTGGATCAAAGGATCTGTGGTTTTCCCTCGAGGCTTTCCCTCGAGGCTTTCCCACAGGGCTGTCCCACGTGCCACCGTGTTGTGAGTCGATCCTCGGCGTGAAAGATGAGCCAGTGCAGGGCAAAGAGGTTCCTCTGGAATGGACTGAGACATCTGGGGGACTCTTGGAATGGTGGTATGACCATGGAGTTCCTCTCGCCTTTCCTGTTTAGAGTGCCTCCTCTTGAGATGCGACGGGAACGCCGGGAATTCTTTCCCGTTGAAAGCAGGGAAAGGATCCCTCATCTCGAGCTACGAGGGGGAAACGGGGCTCCTCTGGATGTGGGCGGGACCATCGTGCTTCCTCTCGAGTGGAGACGGGTATGGCGGTGAACTTCTTGAGTTGCAGCAAGGGTGTGAAAGACCCTTTCGAAGTTCCAGAGGTTTGGTGTCATTAGTCTCCAGAGGCCTCATCGGAAATAGGCCTCATCTCGCCTGGAAGGGAGAACTTCCTGGATTTTCTCGAGTTGCGGCAGGTGTTCTCGAGTTACGACGGGGACCTCAGGGACCCGCCCTGGTGGCCTCCGGAGAGGCCAGTCCCCATGCGAGTTGCTAGGGGGCCTCTCGGGATTCCTCTCCTGTCGATACCGGGGCCAAAAACCTTGTGTGGAGTCAGGGCCGGAACCGAGGATTCCTCTCAGGGGCTGACATGGATCTTTGGGTACTTCTGGAGTCTCCCCAGGGGAGTCAGGCCTCGTCTCGAGTGGGGGCATGCACGTGCGCTTTCCTTCCAGGCTGTAGCAGCAATGTCACGCTTTCCATCGCTTGGATCAAAGGATCTGTGGTTTTCCCTCGAGGCTTTCCCTCGAGGCTTTCCCACAGGGCTATCCCACGTGCCACCGTGGTGTGAGTCGATCCTCGGCGTGAAAGATGAGCCAGTGCAGGGCAAAGAGCTTCCTCTGGAATGGACTGAGACATCTGGGGGACTCTTGGAATGGTGGTACGACCATGGAGTTCCTCTCGCCTTTCCTGTTGAGAGTGCCTCCTCTTGAGATGCGACGGGAACGCAGGGAATTCTTTCCCGTTGAAAACAGGGAAAGGATCCCTCATCTCGAGCTACGAGGGGGAAACGGGGCTCCTTTGGATGTGGTCGGGACCATCGTGCTTCCTCTCGAGTGGAGACGGGTATGGTGGTGAACTTCTTGAGTTGCAGCAAGGGTGTGAAAGACCCTTTCGAAGTTCCAGAGGTTAGGTGTCATTAGTCTCCAGACGCCTCATCGGAAATAGGCCTCATCTCGCCTGGAAGGGAGAACTTCCTGGATTTTCTCGAGTTGCGGCAGGTGTTCTCGAGTTACGACGGGGACCTCAGGGACCCGCCCTGGTGGCCTCAGGAGAGGCCAGTCCCGATGCGAGTTGCTAGGGGGCCTCTCGGGATTCCTCTCCCGTCGATACCGGGGCCAAAAAGCTTGTGTGGAGTCAGGGCCGGAACCGAGGATTCCTCTCAGGGGCTGACATGGATCTTTGGGTACTTCTGGAGTCTCCCCAGGGGAGTCAGGCCTCGTCTCGAGTGGGGGCATGCACGTGCGCTTTCCTTCCAGGCTGTAGCAGCAATGTCACGCTTCCCGTCGCGTGGATCAAAGGATCTGTGGTTTTCCCTCGAGGCTTTCCCTCGAGGCTTTCCCACAGGGCTGTCCCACGTGCCACCGTGTTGTGAGTCGATCCTCGGCGTGAAAGATGAGCCAGTGCAGGGCAAAGAGGTTCCTCTGGAATGGACTGAGACATCTGGGGGACTCTTGGAATGGTGGTACGACCATGGAGTTCCTCTCGCCTTTCCTGTTTAGAGTGCCTCCTCTTGAGATGCGACGGGAACGCCGGGAATTCTTTCCCGTTGAAAGCAGGGAAAGGATCCCTCATCTCGAGCTACGAGGGGGAAACGGGGCTCCTCTGGATGTGGGCGGGACCATCGTGCTTCCTCTCGAGTGGAGACGGGTATGGCGGTGAACTTCTTGAGTTGCAGCAAGGGTGTGAAAGACCCTTTCGAAGTTCCAGAGGTTTGGTGTCATTAGTCTCCAGAGGCCTCAACGGAAATAGGCCTCATCTCGCCTGGAAGGGAGAACTTCCTGGATTTTCTCGAGTTGCGGCAGGTGTTCTCGAGTTACGACGGGGACCTCAGGGACCCGCCCTGGTGGCCTCCGGAGAGGCCAGTCCCCATGCGAGTTGCTAGGGGGCCTCTCGGGATTCCTCTCCCGTCGATACCGGGGCCAAAAACCTTGTGTGGAGTCAGGGCCGGAACCGAGGATTCCTCTCAGGGGCTGACATGGATCTTTGGGTACTTCTGGAGTCTCCCCAGTGGAGTCAGGCCTCGTCTCGAGTGGGGGCATGCACGTGCGCTTTCCTTCCAGGCTGTAGCAGCAATGTCACGCTTCCCGTCGCTTGGATCATAGGATCTGTGGTTTTCCCTCGAGGCTTTCCCTCGAGGCTTTCCCACAGGGCTATCCCACGTGCCACCGTGGTGTGAGTCGATCCTCGGCGTGAAAGATGAGCCAGTGCAGGGCAAAGAGCTTCCTCTGGAATGGACTGAGACATCTGGGGGACTCTTGGAATGGTGGTACGACCATGGAGTTCCTCTCGCCTTTCCTGTTGAGAGTGCCTCCTCTTGAGATGCGACGGGAACGCAGGGAATTCTTTCCCGTTGAAAGCAGGGAAAGGATCCCTCATCTCGAGCTACGAGGGGGAAACGGGGCTCCTTTGGATGTGGTCGGGACCATCGTGCTTCCTCTCGAGTGGAAACGGGTATGGTGGTGAACTTCTTGAGTTGCAGCAAGGGTGTGAAAGACCCTTTCGAAGTTCCAGAGGTTAGGTGTCATTAGTCTCCAGACGCCTCATCGGAAATAGGCCTCATGTCGCCTGGAAGGGAGAACTTCCTGGATTTTCTCGAGTTGCAGCAGGTGTTCTCGAGTTACGACGGGGACCTCAGGGACCCGCCCTGGTGGCCTCAGGAGAGGCCAGTCCCCATGCGAGTTGCTAGGGGGTCTCTCGGGATTCCTCTCCCGTCGATACCGGGGCCAAAAAGCTTATGTGGAGTCAGGGCCGGAACCGAGGATTCTTCTCAGGGGCTGACATGGATCTTTGGGTACTTCTGGAGTCTCCCCAGGGGTGTCAGCCCTCGTCTCGAGTGGGGGCATGCATGTGCGCTTTCCTTCCAGGCTGTAGCAGCAATGTCATGCTTCCCGTCGCGTGGATCAAAGGATCTGTGGTTTTCCCTCGAGGCTTTCCCTCGAGGCTTTCCCACAGGGCTGTCCCACGTGCCACCGTGTTGTGAGTCGATCCTCGGCGTGAAAGATGAGCCAGTGCAGGGCAAAGAGGTTCCTCTGAAATGGACTGAGACATCTGGGGGACTCTTGGAATGGTGGTACGACCATGGAGTTCCTCTCGCCTTTCCTGTTGAGAGTGCCTCCTCTTGATATGCGACGGGAACGCCGGGAATTCTTTCCCGTTGAAAGCAGGGAAAGGATCCCTCATCTCGAGCTACGAGGGGGAAACGGGGCTCCTCTGGATGTGGGCGGGACCATCGTGCTTCCTCTCCAGTGGAGACGGGTATGGCGGTGAACTTTTTGAGTTGCACCAAGGCTGTGAAAGACCCTTTCGAAGTTCCAGAGGTTTGGTGTCATTAGTCTCCAGAGGCCTCATCGGAAATAGGCCTCATCTCGCCTGGAAGGGAGAACTTCCTGGATTTTCTCGAGTTGCGGCAGGTGTTCTCGAGTTACGACGGGGACCTCAGGGACCCGCCCTGGTGGCCTCAGGAGAGGCCAGTCCCCATGCGAGTTGCTAGGGGGCCTCTCGGGATTCCTCTCCCGTCGATACCGGGGCCAAAAACCTTGTGTGGAGTCAGGGCCGGAACCGAGGATTCCTCTCAGGGGCTGACATGGATCTTTGGGTACTTCTGGAGTCTCCCCAGTGGAGTCAGACCTCGTCTCGAGTGGGGGCATGCACGTGCGCTTTCCTTCCAGGCTGTAGCAGCAATGTCACGCTTCCCGTCGCGTGGATCAAAGGATCTGTGGTTTTCCCTCGAGGCTTTCCCTCGAGTCTTTCCCACAGGGCTGTCCCACGTGCCACCGTGGTGTGAGTCGATCCTCGGCGTGAAAGATGAGCCAGTGCAGGGCAAAGAGGTTCCTCAGGAATGGACTGAGACATCTGGGGGACTCTTGGAATGGTGGTACGACCATGGAGATCCTCTTGCCTTTCCTGTTGAGAGTGCCTCCTCTTGAGATGCGACGGGAACGCCGGGAATTCTTTCCCGTTGAAAGCAGGGAAAGGATCCCTCATCTCGAGCACCGAGGGGAAAACGGGGCTCCTCTGGATGTGGGCGGGACCATCGTGCTTCCTCTCGAGTGGAGACGGGTATGGCGGAGAACTTCTTGAGTTGCAGCAAGGGTGTGAAAGACCCTTTCAAAGTTCCAGAGGTTAGGTGTCATTAGTCTCCAGACGCCTCATCGGAAATAGGCCTCATCTCGCCTGGAAGGGAGAACTTCCTGGATTTTCTCGAGTTGCGGCAGGTGTTCTCGAGTTACGACGGGGACCTCAGGGACCCGCCGTGGTGGCCTCAGGAGAGGCCAGTCCCCATGCGAGTTGCTAGGGGGCCTCTCGGGATTCCTCTCCCGTCGATACCGGGGCCAAAAAGCTTGTGTGGATTCAGGGCCGGAACCGAGGATTCCTCTCAGGGGCTGACATGGATCTTTGGGTACTTCTGGAGTCTCCCCAGGGGAGTCAGGCCTCGTCTCGAGTGGGGGCATGCACGTGCGCTTTCCTTCCAGGCTGTAGCAGCAATGTCACGCTTCCCGTCGCGTGGATCAAAGGATCTGTGGTTTTCCCTCGAGGCTTTCCCTCGAGGCTTTCCCACAGGGCTGTCCCACGTGCCACCGTGTTGTGAGTCGATCCTCGGCGTGAAAGATGAGCCAGTGCAGGGCAAAGATGTTCCTCTGGAATGGACTGAGACATCTGGGGGACTCTTGGAATGGTGGTACGACCATGGAGTTCCTCTCGCCTTTCCTGTTGAGAGTGCCTCCTCTTGAGATGCGACGGGAACGCCGGGAATTCTTTCCCGTTGAAAGCAGGGAAAGGATCCCTCATCTCGAGCTACGAGGGGGAAACGGGGCTCCTCTGGATGTGGGCGGGACCATCGTGCTTCCTCTCGAGTGGAGACGGGTATGGCGGTGAACTTCTTGAGTTGCAGCAAAGGTGTGAAAGACCCTTTCGAAGTTCCAGAGGTTTGGTGTCATTAGTCCCAGAAGCCTCATCGGAAATAGGCCTCATCTCGCCTGGAAGGGAGAACTTCCTGGATTTTCTCGAGTTGCGGCAGGTGTTCTCGAGTTACGACGGGGACCTCAGGGACCCGCCGTGGTGGCCTCAGGAGAGGCCAGTCCCCATGCGAGTTGCTAGGGGGCCTCTCGGGATTCCTCTCCCGTCGATACCGGGGCCAAAAACCTTGTGTGGAGTCAGGGCCGGAACCGAGGATTCCTCTCAGGGGCTGACATGGAACTTTGGGTACTTCTGGAGTCTCCCCAGTGGAGTCAGACCTCGTCTCGAGTGGGGGCATGCACGTGCGCTTTCCTTCCAGGCTGTAGCAGCAATGTCACGCTTCCCGTCGCGTGGATCAAAGGATCTGTGGTTTTCCCTCGAGGCTTTCCCTCGAGGCTTTCCCACAGGGCTGTCCCACGTGCCACCGTTGTGTGAGTCGATCCTCGGCGTGAAAGATGAGCCAGTGCAGGGCAAAGAGGTTCCTCTGGAATGGACTGAGACATCTGGGGGACTCTTGGAATGGTGGTACGACCATGGAGATCCTCTCGCCTTTCCTGTTGAGAGTGCCTCCTCTTGAGATGCGACGGGAACGCCGGGAATTCTTTCCCGTTGAAAGCAGGGAAAGGATCCCTCATCTCGAGCACCGAGGGGAAAACGGGGCTCCTCTGGATGTGGGCGGGACCATCGTGCTTCCTCTCGAGTGGAGACGGGTATGGCGGAGAACTTCTTGAGTTGCAGCAAGGGTGTGAAAGACCCTTTCAAAGTTCCAGAGTTTAGGTGTCATTAGTCTCCAGACGCCTCATCGGAAATAGGCCTCATCTCGCCTGGAAGGGAGAACTTCCTGGATTTTCTCGAGTTGCGGCAGGTGTTCTCGAGTTACGACGGGGAACTCAGGGACCCGCCCTGGTGGCCTCAGGAGAGGCCAGTCCCCATGCGAGTTGCTAGGGGGCCTCTCGGGATTCCTCTCCCGTCGATACCGGGGCCAAAAACCTTGAGTGGAGTCAGGGCCGGAACCGAGGATTCCTCTCAGGGGCTGACATGGATCTTTGGGTACTTCTGGAGTCTCCCCAGGGGAGTCAGGCCTCGTCTCGAGTGGGGGCATGCACGTGCGCTTTCCTTCCAGGCTGTAGCAGCAATGTCACGCTTCTCGTCACGTGCATCAAAGGATCTGTGGTTTTCCCTCGATGCTTTCCCTCGAGGCTTTCCCACAGGGCTGTCCCACGTGCCACCGTGGTGTGAGTCGATCCTCGGCGTGAAAGATGAGCCAGTGCAGGGCAAAGAGTTTCCTCTGGAATGGACTGAGACATCTGGGGGACTCTTGGAATGGTGGTACGACCATGGAGTTCCTCTCGCCTTTCCTGTTGAGAGTGCCTCCTCTTGATATGCGACGGGAACGCCGGGAATTCTTTCCCGTTGAAAGCAGGGAAAGGATCCCTCATCTCGAGCTATGAGGGGGAAACGGGGCTCCTCTGGATGTGGGCGGGACCATCGTGCTTCCTCTCGAGTGGAGACGGGTATGGCGGTAAACTTCTTGAGTTGCAGCAAGGGTGTGAAAGACCCTTTCGAAGTTCCAGAGTTTAGGTGTCATTAGTCTCCAGACGCCTCATCGGAAATAGGCCTCATCTCGCCTGGAAGGGAGAACTTCCTGGATTTTCTCGAGTTGCGGCAGGTGTTCTCGAGTTACGACGGGGACCTCAGGGACCCGCCCTGGTGGCCTCAGGAGAGGCCAGTCCCCATGCGAGTTGCTAGGGGGCCTCTCGGTATTCCTCTCCCGTCGATACCGGGGCCAAAAACCTTGTGTGGAGTCAGGGCCGGAACCGAGGATTCCTCTCAGGGGCTGACATGGATCTTTGGGTACTTCTGGAGTCTCCCCAGGGGAGTCAGGCCTCGTCTCGAGTGGAGGCATGCACGTGCACTTTCCTTCCAGGCTGTAGCAGCAATGTCACGCTTCCCGTCGCGTGGATCAAAGGATCTGTGGTTTTCCCTCGAGGCTTTCCCACAGGGCTGTCCCACGTGCCACCGTGGTGTGAGTCGATCCTCGGCGTGAAAGATGAGCCAGTGCAGGGCAAAGAGGTTCCTCTGGAATGGACTGAGACATCTGGGGGACTCTTGGAATGGTGGTACGACCATGGAGTTCCTCTCGCCTTTCCTGTTGAGAGTGCCTCCTCTTGAGATGCGACGGGAACGCCGGGAATTCTTTCCCGTTGAAAGCAGGGAAAGGATCCCTCATCTCGAGCTACGAGGGGGAAACGGGGCTCCTCTGGATGTGGGCGGGACCATCGTGCTTCCTCTCGAGTGGAGACGGGTATGGCGGTTAACTTCTTGAGTTGCACCAAGGGTGTGAAAGACCCTTTCGAAGTTCCAGAGGTTTGGTGTCATTAGCCTCCAGAGGCCTCATCGGAAATAGGCCTCATCTCGCCTGGAAGGGAGAACTTCCTGGATTTTCTCGAGTTGCGGCAGGTGTTCTCGAGTTACGACGGGGACCTCAGGGACCCGCCCTGGTGGCCTCAGGAGAGGCCAGTCCCCATGCGAGTTGCTAGGGGGCCTCTCGGGATTTCTCTCCCGTCGATACCGGGGCCAAAAACCTTGTGTGGAGTCAGGGCCGGAACCGAGGATTCCTCTCAGGGGCTGACATGGATCTTTGGGTACTTTTGGAGTCTCCCCAGTGGAGTCAGACCTCGTCTCGAGTGGGGGCATGCACGTGCGCTTCCCTTCCAGGCTGTAGCAGCAATGTCACGCTTCCCGTCGCGTGGATCAAAGGATCTGCGGTTTTCCCTCGAGGCTTTCCCTCGAGGCTTTCCCACAGGGCTGTCCCACGTGCCACCGTGGTGTGAGTCGATCCTCGGCGTGAAAGATGAGCCAGTGCAGGGCAAAGAGGTTCCTCTGGAATGGACTGAGACATCTGGGGGACTCTTGGAATGGTGGTACGACCATGGAGATCCTCTCGCCTTTCCTGTTGAGAGTGCCTACTCTTGAGATGCGACGGGAACGCCGGGAATTCTTTCCCGTTGAAAGCAGGGAAAGGATCCCTCATCTCGAGCACCGAGGGGAAAACGGGGCTCCTCTGGATGTGGGCGGGATCATCGTGCTTCCTCTCGAGTGGAGACGGGTATGGCGGAGAACTTCTTGAGTTGCAGCAAGGGTGTGAAAGACCCTTTCAAAGTTCCAGAGGTTAGGTGTCATTAGTCTCCAGACGCCTCATCGGAAATAGGCCTCATCTCGCCTGGAAGGGAGAACTTCCTGGATTTTCTCGAGTTGCGGCAGGTGTTCTTAAGTTACGACGGGGAACTCAGGGACCCGCCCTGGTGGCCTCAGGAGAGGCCAGTCCCCATGCGAGTTGCTAGGGGGCCTCTCGGGATTCCTCTCCCGTCGATACCGGGGCCAAAAACCTTGAGTGGAGTCAGGGCCGGAACCGAGGATTCCTCTCAGGGGCTGACATGGATCTTTGGGTACTTCTGGAGTCTCCCCAGGGGAGTCAGGCCTCGTCTCGAGTGGGGGCATGCACGTGCGCTTTCCTTCCAGGCTGTAGCAGCAATGTCACGCTTCCCGTCACGTGCATCAAAGGATCTGTGGTTTTCCCTCGAGGCTTTCCCTCGAGGCTTTCCCACAGGGCTGTCCCACGTGCCACCGTGGTGTGAGTCGATCCTCGGCGTGAAAGATGAGCCAGTGCAGGGCAAAGAGTTTCCTCTGGAATGGACTGAGACATCTGGGGGACTCTTGGAATGGTGGTACGACCATGGAGTTCCTCTCGCCTTTCCTGTTGAGAGTGCCTCCTCTTGAGATGCGACGGGAACGCCGGGAATTCTTTCCCGTTGAAAGCAGGGAAAGGATCCCTCATCTCGAGCTACGAGGGGGAAACGGGGCTCCTCTGGATGTGGGCGGGACCATCGTGCTTCCTCTCGAGTGGAGACGGGTATGGCGGTGAACTTCTTGAGTTGCAGCAAGGGTGTGAAAGACCCTTTCGAAGTTCCAGAGGTTAGGTGTCATTAGTCTCCAGACGCCTCATCGGAAATAGGCCTCATCTCGCCTGGAAGGGAGAACTTCCTGGATTTTCTCGAGTTGCGGCAGGTGTTCTCGAGTTACGACGGGGACCTCAGGGACCCGCCCTGGTGGCCTCAGGAGAGGCCAGTCCCCATGCGAGTTGCTAGGGGGCCTCTCGGGATTCCTCTCCCGTCGATACCGGGGCCAAAAACCTTGTGTGGAGTCAGGGCCGGAACCGAGGATTCCTCTCAGGGGCTGACATGGATCTTTGGGTACTTCTGGAGTCTCCCCAGGGGAGTCAGGCCTCGTCTCGAGTGGAGGCATGCACGTGCACTTTCCTTCCAGGCTGTAGCAGCAATGTCACGCTTCCCGTCGCGTGGATCAAAGGATCTGTGGTTTTCCCTCGAGGCTTTCCCACAGGGCTGTCCCACGTGCCACCGTGGTGTGAGTCGATCCTCGGCGTGAAAGATGAGCCAGTGCAGGGCAAAGAGGTTCCTCTGGAATGGACTGAGACATCTGGGGGACTCTTGGAATGGTGGTACGACCATGGAGTTCCTCTCGCCTTTCCTGTTGAGAGTGCCTCCTCTTGAGATGCGACGGGAACGCCGGGAATTCTTTCCCGTTGAAAGCAGGGAAAGGATCCCTCATCTCGAGCTACGAGGGGGAAACGGGGCTCCTCTGGATGTGGGCGGGACCATCGTGCTTCCTCTCGAGTGGAGACGGGTATGGCGGTGAACTTCTTGAGTTGCAGCAAGGGTGTGAAAGACCCTTTCGAAGTTCCAGAGGTTAGGTGTCATTAGTCTCCAGACGCCTCATCGGAAATAGGCCTCATCTCGCCTGGAAGGGAGAACTTCCTGGATTTTCTCGAGTTGCGGCAGGTGTTCTCGAGTTACGACGGGGACCTCAGGGACCCGCCCTGGTGGCCTCAGGAGAGGCCAGTCCCCATGCGAGTTGCTAGGGGGCCTCTCGGGATTCCTCTCCCGTCGATACCGGGGCCAAAAACCTTGTGTGGAGTCAGGGCCGGAACCGAGGATTCCTCTCAGGGGCTGACATGGATCTTTGGGTACTTCTGGAGTCTCCCCAGGGGAGTCAGGCCTCGTCTCGAGTGGAGGCATGCACGTGCACTTTCCTTCCAGGCTGTAGCAGCAATGTCACGCTTCCCGTCGCGTGGATCAAAGGATCTGTGGTTTTCCCTCGAGGCTTTCCCACAGGGCTGTCCCACGTGCCACCGTGGTGTGAGTCGATCCTCGGCGTGAAAGATGAGCCAGTGCAGGGCAAAGAGGTTCCTCTGGAATGGACTGAGACATCTGGGGGACTCTTGGAATGGTGGTACGACCATGGAGTTCCTCTCGCCTTTCCTGTTGAGAGTGCCTCCTCTTGAGATGCGACGGGAACGCCGGGAATTCTTTCCCGTTGAAAGCAGGGAAAGGATCCCTCATCTCGAGCTACGAGGGGGAAACGGGGCTCCTCTGGATGTGGGCGGGACCATCGTGCTTCCTCTCGAGTGGAGACGGGTATGGCGGTGAACTTCTTGAGTTGCACCAAGGGTGTGAAAGACCCTTTCGAAGTTCCAGAGGTTTGGTGTCATTAGTCTCCAGAGGCCTCATCGGAAATAGGCCTCATCTCGCCTGGAAGGGAGAACTTCCTGGATTTTCTCGAGTTGCGGCAGGTGTTATCGAGTTACGACGGGGACCTCAGGGACCGCCCTGGTGGCCTCAGGAGAGGCCAGTCCCTAGGCGAGTTGCTAGGGGGCCTCTCGGGATTCCTCTCCCGTTGATACCGGGGCCAAAAACCTTGTGTGGAGTCAGGGCCGGAACCGAGGATTCCTCTCAGGGGCTGACATGGATCTTTGGGTACTTCTGGAGTCTCCCCAGGGGAGTCAGGCCTCGTCTCGAGTGGGGGCATGCACGTGCGCTTTCCTTCCAGGCTGTAGCAGCAATGTCACGCTTCCCGTCGCGTGGATCAAAGGATCTGTGGTTTTCCCTCGAGGCTTTCCCTCGAGGCTTTCCCACAGGGCTGTCCCACGTGCCACCGTGGTGTGAGTCAATCCTGGGCGTGAAAGATGAGCCAGTGCAGGGCAAAGAGGTTCCTCTGGAATGGACTGAGACATCTGGGGGACTCTTGGAATGGTGGTACGACCATGGAGTTCCTCTCGCCTTTCCTGTTGAGAGTGCCTCCTCTTGAGATGCGACGGGAACGCCGGGAATTCTTTCCCCTTTAAAGCAGGGAAAGGATCCCTCATCTCGAGCTACGAGGGGGAAACGGGGCTCCTCTGGATGTGGGCGGGACCATCGTGCTTCCTCTCTAGTGGAGACGGGTATGGTGGTGAACTTCTTGAGTTGCAGCAAGGCTGTGAAAGACCCTTTCGAAGTTCCAGAGGTAAGGTGTCATTAGTCTCCAGACGCCTCATCGGAAATAGGCCTCATTTCGCCTGGAAGGGAGAACTTCCTGGATTTTCTCGAGTTGCGGCAGGTGTTCTCGAGTTACGACGGGGACCTCAGGGACCCGCCCTGGTGGCCTCAGGAGAGGCCAGTCCCTATGCGAGTTGCTAGGGGGCCTCTCGGGATTCCTCTCCCGTCGATACCGGGGCCAAAATCCTTGTGTGGAGTCAGGGCCGGAACCGAGGATTCCTCTCAGGGGCTGACATGGATCTTTGGGTACTTCTGGAGTCTCCCCAGGGGAGTCAGGCCTCGTCTCGAGTGGGGGCATGCACGTGCACTTTCCTTCCAGGCTGTAGCAGC
Source organism: Capricornis sumatraensis (assembly GCF_032405125.1). Classification (NCBI taxonomy): domain Eukaryota; kingdom Metazoa; phylum Chordata; class Mammalia; order Artiodactyla; family Bovidae; genus Capricornis; species Capricornis sumatraensis. The sequence continues at coordinate 9,280,494 of NW_027184612.1, forward strand.
AATGTCACGCTTCCGGTCGCGTGGATCAAATGATGTGTGGTTTTCCCTCGAGGCTTTCCCACAGGGCTGTCCCACGTGCCACCGTGGTGTGAGTCGATCCTCGGCGTGAAAGATGAGCCAGTGCAGGGCAAAGAGGTTCCTCTGGAATGGACTGAGACATCTGGGGGACTCTTGGAATGGTGGTACGACCATGGAGTTCCTCTCGCCTTTCCTGTTGAGAGTGCCTCCTCTTGAGATGCGACGGGAACGCCGGGAATTCTTTCCCGTTGAAAGCAGGGAAAGGATCCCTCATCTCGAGCTACGAGGGGGAAACGGGGCTCCTCTGGATGTGGGCGGGACCATCGAGCTTCCTCTCTAGTGGAGACCGGTATGGTGGTGAACTTCTTGAGTTGCAGCAAGGCTGTGAAAGACCCTTTCGAAGTTCCAGAGGTTAGGTGTCATTAGTCTCCAGACGCCTCATCGGAAATAGGCCTCATCTCGCCTGGAAGGGAGAACTTCCTGGATTTTCTCGAGTTGCGGCAGGTGTTCTTAAGTTACGACGGGGAACTCAGGGACCCGCCCTGGTGGCCTCAGGAGAGGCCAGTCCCCATGCGAGTTGCTAGGGGGCCTCTCGGGATTCCTCTCCCGTCGATACCGGGGCCAAAATCCTTGTGTGGAGTCAGGGCCGGAACCGAGGATTCCTCTCCGGGGCTGACATGGATCTTTGGGTACTTCTGGAGTCTCCCCAGGGGAGTCAGGCCTCGTCTCGAGTGGGGGCATGCACGTGCACTTTCCTTCCAGGCTGTAGCAGCAATGCCACGCTTCCCGTCGCGTGGATCAAAGGATGTGTGGTTTTCCCTCGAGGCTTTCCCACAGGGCTGTCCCACGTGCCACCGTGGTGTGAGTCGATCCTCGGCGTGAAAGATGAGCCAGTGCAGGGCAAAGAGGTTCCTCTGGAATGGACTGAGACATCTGGGGGACTCTTGGAATGGTGGTACGACCATGGAGTTCCTCTCGCCTTTCCTGTTGAGAGTGCCTCCTCTTGAGATGCGACGGGAACGCCGGGAATTCTTTCCCGTTGAAAGCAGGGAAAGGATCCCTCATCTCGAGCTACGAGGGGGAAACGGGGCTCCTCTGGATGTGGGCGGGACCATCGTGCTTCCTCTCTAGTGGAGACGGGTATGGTGGTGAACTTCTTGAGTTGCAGCAAGGCTGTGAAAGACCCTTTCGAAGTTCCAGAGGTAAGGTGTCATTAGTCTCCAGACGCCTCATCGGAAATAGGCCTCATCTCGCCTGGAAGGGAGAACTTCCTGGATTTTCTCGAGTTGCGGCAGGTGTTCTCGAGTTACGACGGGGACCTCAGGGACCCGCCCTGGTGGCCTCAGGAGAGGCCAGTCCCTATGCGAGTTGCTAGGGGGCCTCTCGGGATTCCTCTCCCGTCGATACCGGGGCCAAAAACCTTGTGTGGAGTCAGGGCCGGAACCGAGGATTCCTCTCAGGGGCTGACATGGATCTTTGGGTACTTCTGGAGTCTCCCCAGGGGAGTCAGGCCTCGTCTCGAGTGGGGGCATGCACGTGCACTTTCCTTCCAGGCTGTAGCAGCAATGCCACGCTTCCCGTCGCGTGGATCAAAGGATCTGTGGTTTTCCCTCGAGGCTTTCCCTCGAGGCTTTCCCACAGGGCTGTCCCACGTGCCACCGTGGTGTGAGTCGATCCTCGGCGTGAAAGATGAGCCAGTGCAGGGCAAAGAGGTTCCTCTGGAATGGACTGAGACATCTGGGGGACTCTTGGAATGGTGGTACGACCATGGAGTTCCTCTCGCCTTTCCTGTTGAGAGTGCCTCCTCTTGAGATGCGACGGGAACGCCGGGAATTCTTTCCCGTTGAAAGCAGGGAAAGGATCCCTCATCTCGAGCTACGAGGGGGAAACGGGGCTCCTCTGGATGTGGGCGGGACCATCGAGCTTCCTCTCTAGTGGAGACCGGTATGGTGGTGAACTTCTTGAGTTGCAGCAAGGCTGTGAAAGACCCTTTCGAAGTTCCAGAGGTTAGGTGTCATTAGTCTCCAGACGCCTCATCGGAAATAGGCCTCATCTCGCCTGGAAGGGAGAACTTCCTGGATTTTCTCGAGTTGCGGCAGGTGTTCTTAAGTTACGACGGGGAACTCAGGGACCCGCCCTGGTGGCCTCAGGAGAGGCCAGTCCCCATGCGAGTTGCTAGGGGGCCTCTCGGGATTCCTCTCCCGTCGATACCGGGGCCAAAAACCTTGAGTGGAGTCAGGGCCGGAACCGAGGATTCCTCTCAGGGGCTGACATGGATCTTTGGGTACTTCTGGAGTCTCCCCAGGGGAGTCAGGCCTCGTCTCGAGTGGGGGCATGCACGTGCGCTTTCCTTCCAGGCTGTAGCAGCAATGTCACACTTCCCGTCACGTGCATCAAAGGATCTGTGGTTTTCCCTCGAGGCTTTCCCTCGAGGCTTTCCCACAGGGCTGTCCCACGTGCCACCGTGGTGTGAGTCGATCCTCGGCGTGAAAGATGAGCCAGTGCAGGGCAAAGAGGTTCCTCTGGAATGGACTGAGACATCTGGGGGACTCTTGGAATGGTGGTACGACCATGGAGTTCCTCTCGCCTTTCCTGTTGAGAGTGCCTCCTCTTGAGATGCGACGGGAACGCCGGGAATTCTTTCCCGTTGAAAGCAGGGAAAGGATCCCTCATCTCGAGCTACGAGGGGGAAACGGGGCTCCTCTGGATGTGGGCGGGACCATCGTGCTTCCTCTCGAGTGGAGACGGGTATGGCGGTGAACTTCTTGAGTTGCACCAAGGGTGTGAAAGACCCTTTCGAAGTTCCAGAGGTTTGGTGTCATTAGCCTCCAGAGGCCTCATCGGAAATAGGCCTCATCTCGCCTGGAAGGGAGAACTTCCTGGATTTTCTCGAGTTGCGGCAGGTGTTCTCGAGTTACGACGGGGACCTCAGGGACCCGCCCTGGTGGCCTCAGGAGAGGCCAGTCCCCATGCGAGTTGCTAGGGGGCCTCTCGGGATTCCTCTCCCGTCGATACCGGGGCCAAAAACCTTGTGTGGAGTCAGGGCCGGAACCGAGGATTCCTCTCAGGGGCTGACATGGATCTTTGGGTACTTTTGGAGTCTCCCCAGTGGAGTCAGACCTCGTCTCGAGTGGGGGCATGCACGTGCGCTTTCCTTCCAGGCTGTAGCAGCAATGTCACGCTTCCCGTCGCGTGGATCAAAGGATCTGTGGTTTTCCCTCAAGGCTTTCCCTCGAGGCTTTCCCACAGGGCTGTCCCACGTGCCACCGTGGTGTGAGTCGATCCTCGGCGTGAAAGATGAGCCAGTGCAGGGCAAAGAGGTTCCTCTGGAATGGACTGAGACATCTGGGGGACTCTTGGAATGGTGGTACGACCATGGAGATCCTCTCGCCTTTCCTGTTGAGAGTGCCTCCTCTTGAGATGCGACGGGAACGCCGGGAATTCTTTCCCGTTGAAAGCAGGGAAAGGATCCCTCATCTCGAGCACCGAGGGGAAAACGGGGCTCCTCTGGATGTGGGCGGGATCATCGTGCTTCCTCTCGAGTGGAGACGGGTATGGCGGAGAACTTCTTGAGTTGCAGCAAGGGTGTGAAAGACCCTTTCAAAGTTCCAGAGGTTAGGTGTCATTAGTCTCCAGACGCCTCATCGGAAATAGGCCTCATCTCGCCTGGAAGGGAGAACTTCCTGGATTTTCTCGAGTTGCGGCAGGTGTTCTTAAGTTACGACGGGGAACTCAGGGACCCGCCCTGGTGGCCTCAGGAGAGGCCAGTCCCCATGCGAGTTGCTAGGGGGCCTCTCGGGATTCCTCTCCCGTCGATACCGGGGCCAAAAACCTTGAGTGGAGTCAGGGCCGGAACCGAGGATTCCTCTCAGGGGCTGACATGGATCTTTGGGTACTTCTGGAGTCTCCCCAGGGGAGTCAGGCCTCGTCTCGAGTGGGGGCATGCACGTGCGCTTTCCTTCCAGGCTGTAGCAGCAATGTCACGCTTCCCGTCACGTGCATCAAAGGATCTGTGGTTTTCCCTCGAGGCTTTCCCTCGAGGCTTTCCCACAGGGCTGTCCCACGTGCCACCGTGGTGTGAGTCGATCCTCGGCGTGAAAGATGAGCCAGTGCAGGGCAAAGAGTTTCCTCTGGAATGGACTGAGACATCTGGGGGACTCTTGGAATGGTGGTACGACCATGGAGTTCCTCTCGCCTTTCCTGTTGAGAGTGCCTCCTCTTGATATGCGACGGGAACGCCGGGAATTCTTTCCCGTTGAAAGCAGGGAAAGGATCCCTCATCTCGAGCTACGAGGGGGCAACGGGGCTCCTCTGGATGTGGGCGGGACCATCGTGCTTCCTCTCGAGTGGAGACGGGTATGGCGGTGAACTTCTTGAGTTGCAGCAAGGGTGTGAAAGACCCTTTCGAAGTTCCAGAGGTTAGGTGTCATTAGTCTCCAGACGCCTCATCGGAAATAGGCCTCATCTCGCCTGGAAGGGAGAACTTCCTGGATTTTCTCGAGTTGCGGCAGGTGTTCTCGAGTTACGACGGGGACCTCAGGGACCCGCCCTGGTGGCCTCAGGAGAGGCCAGTCCCCATGCGAGTTGCTAGGGGGCCTCTCGGGATTCCTCTCCCGTCGATACCGGGGCCAAAAACCTTGTGTGGAGTCAGGGCCGGAACCGAGGATTCCTCTCAGGGGCTGACATGGATCTTTGGGTACTTCTGGAGTCTCCCCAGGGGAGTCAGGCCTCGTATCGAGTGGAGGCATGCACGTGCACTTTCCTTCCAGGCTGTAGCAGCAATGTCACGCTTCCCGTCGCGTGGATCAAAGGATCTGTGGTTTTCCCTCGAGGCTTTCCCACAGGGCTGTCCCACGTGCCACCGTGGTGTGAGTCGATCCTCGGCGTGAAAGATGAGCCAGTGCAGGGCAAAGAGGTTCCTCTGGAATGGACTGAGACATCTGGGGGACTCTTTGAATGGTGGTACGACCATGGAGTTCCTCTCGCCTTTCCTGTTGAGAGTGCCTCCTCTTGAGATGCGACGGGAATGCCGGGAATTCTTTCCCGTTGAAAGCAGGGAAAGGATCCCTCATCTCGAGCTACGAGGGGGAAACGGGGCTCCTCTGGATGTGGGCGGGACCATCGTGCTTCCTCTCGAGTGGAGACGGGTATGGCGGTGAACTTCTTGAGTTGCACCAAGGGTGTGAAAGACCCTTTCGAAGTTCCAGAGGTTTGGTGTCATTAGTCTCCAGAGGCCTCATCGGAAATAGGCCTCATCTCGCCTGGAAGGGAGAACTTCCTGGATTTTCTCGAGTTGCGGCAGGTGTTCTCGAGTTACGACGGGGACCTCAGGGACCCGCCCTGGTGGCCTCAGGAGAGGCCAGTCCCCATGCGAGTTGCTAGGGGGCCTCTCGGGATTCCTCTCCCGTCGATACCGGGGCCAAAAACCTTGTGTGGAGTCAGGGCCGGAACCGAGGATTCCTCTCAGGGGCTAACATGGATCTTTGGGTACTTCTGGAGTCTCCCCAGTGGAGTCAGACCTCGTCTCGAGTGGGGGCATGCACGTGCGCTTTCCTTCCAGGCTGTAGCAGCAATGTCACGCTTCCCGTCGCGTGGATCAAAGGATCTGTGGTTTTCCCTCGAGGCTTTCCCTCGAGGCTTTCCCACAGGGCTGTCCCACGTGCCACCGTGGTGTGAGTCGATCCTCGGCGTGAAAGATGAGCCAGTGCAGGGCAAAGAGGTTCCTCTGGAATGGACTGAGACATCTGGGGGACTCTTGGAATGGTGGTACGACCATGGAGTTCCTCTCGCCTTTCCTGTTGAGAGTGCCTCCTCTTGAGATGCGATGGGAACGCCGGGAATTCTTTCCCGTTGAAAGCAGGGAAAGGATCCCTCATCTCGAGCTACGAGGGGGAAACGGGGCTCCTCTGGATGTGGGCGGGACCATCGTGCTTCCTCTCTAGTGGAGACGGGTATGGTAGTGAACTTCTTGAGTTGCAGCAAGGCTGTGAAAGACCCTTTCGAAGTTCCAGAGGTAAGGTGTCATTAGTCTCCAGACGCCTCATCGGAAATAGGCCTCATCTCGCCTGGAAGGGAGAACTTCCTGGATTTTCTCGAGTTGCGGCAGGTGTTCTCGAGTTACGACGGGGACCTCAGGGACCCGCCCTGGTGGCCTCAGGAGAGGCCAGTCCCTATGCGAGTTGCTAGGGGGCCTCTCGGGATTCCTCTCCCGTCGATACCGGGGCCAAAAACCTTGTGTGGAGTCAGGGCCGGAACCGAGGATTCCTCTCAGGGGCTGACATGGATCTTTGGGTACTTCTGGAGTCTCCCCAGGGGAGTCAGGCCTCGTCTCGAGTGGGGGCATGCACGTGCACTTTCCTTCCAGGCTGTAGCAGCAATGCCACGCTTCCCGTCGCGTGGATCAAAGGATCTGTGGTTTTCCCTCGAGGCTTTCCCACAGGGCTGTCCCACGTGCCACCGTGGTGTGAGTCGATCCTCGGCGTGAAAGATGAGCCAGTGCAGGGCAAAGAGGTTCCTCTGGAATGGACTGAGACATCTGGGGGACTCTTGGAATGGTGGTACGACCATGGAGTTCCTCTCGCCTTTCCTGTTGAGAGTGCCTCCTCTTGAGATGCGACGGGAACGCCGGGAATTCTTTCCCGTTGAAAGCAGGGAAAGGATCCCTCATCTCGAGCTACGAGGGGGAAACGGGGCTCCTCTGGATGTGGGCGGGACCATCGAGCTTCCTCTCTAGTGGAGTCGGGTATGGTGGTGAACTTCTTGAGTTGCAGCAAGGCTGTGAAAGACCCTTTCGAAGTTCCAGAGGTTAGGTGTCATTAGTCTCCAGACGCCTCATCGGAAATAGGCCTCATCTCGCCTGGAAGGGAGAACTTCCTGGATTTTCTCGAGTTGCGGCAGGTGTTCTTAAGTTACGACGGGGAACTCAGGGACCCGCCCTGGTGGCCTCAGGAGAGGCCAGTCCCCATGCGAGTTGCTAGGGGGCCTCTCGGGATTCCTCTCCCGTCGATACCGGGGCCAAAAACCTTGAGTGGAGTCAGGGCCGGAACCGAGGATTCCTCTCAGGGGCTGACATGGATCTTTGGGTACTTCTGGAGTCTCCCCAGGGGAGTCAGGCCTCGTCTCGAGTGGGGGCATGCACGTGCGCTTTCCTTCCAGGCTGTAGCAGCAATGTCACGCTTCCCGTCACGTGGATCAAAGGATCTGTGGTTTTCCCTCGAGGCTTTCCCTCGAGGCTTTCCCACAGGGCTGTCCCACGTGCCACCGTGGTGTGAGTCGATCCTCGGCGTGAAAGATGAGCCAGTGCTGGGCAAAGAGCTTCCTCTGGAATGGACTGAGACATCTGGGGGACTCTTGGAATGGTGGTACGACCATGGAGTTCCTCTCGCCTTTCCTGTTGAGAGTGCTTCCTCTTGAGATGCGACGGGAACGCAGGGAATTCTTTCCCGTTGAAAGCAGGGAAAGGATACCTCATCTCGAGCTACGAGGGGGAAACGGGGCTCCTTTGGATGTGGTCGGGACCATCGTGGTTCCTCTCGAGTGGAGACGGGTATGTTGGTGAACTTCTTGAGTTGCAGCAAGGGTGTGAAAGACCCTTTCGAAGTTCCAGAGGTTAGGTGTCATTAGTCTCCAGACGCCTCATCGGAAATAAGCCTCATCTCGCCTGGAAGGGAGAACTTCCTGGATTTTCTCGAGTTGTGGCAGCTGTTCTCGAGTAAGGACAGGGACCTCAGGGACCGGCCCTGGTGGCCTCAGGAGAGGCCAGTCCCCATGCGAGTTGCTAGGGGGCCTCTCGGGATTCCTCTCCCGTCGATACCGGGGCCAAAAAGCTTGTGTGGAGTCAGGGCCGGAACCGAGGATTCCTCTCAGGGGCTGACATGGATCTTTGGGTACTTCTGGAGTCTCCCCAGGGGAGTCAGGCCTCGTCTCGAGTGGGGGCATGCACGTGCGCTTTCCTTCCAGGCTGTAGCAGCAATGTCACGCTTCCCGTCGCGTGGATCAAAGGATCTGTGGTTTTCCCTCGAGGCTTTCCCTCGAGGCTTTCCCACAGGGCTGTCCCACGTGCCACCGTGCTGTGAGTCGATCCTCGGCGTGAAAGATGAGCCAGTGCAGGGCAAAGAGGTTCCTCTGGAATGGACTGAGACATCTGGGGGACTCTTGGAATGGTGGTACGACCATGGAGTTCCTCTCGCCTTTCCTGTTGAGAGTGCCTCCTCTTGAGATGCGACGGGAACGCCGGGAATTCTTTCCCGTTGAAACCAGGGAAAGGATCCCTCATCTCGAGCTACGAGGGGGAAACGGGGCTCCTCTGGATGTGGGCGGGACCATCGTGCTTCCTCTCGAGTGGAGACGGGTATGGCGGTGAACTTCTTGAGTTGCAGCAAGGGTGTGAAAGACCCTTTCGAAGTTCCAGAGGTTTGGTGTCATTAGTCTCCAGAGGCCTCATCGGAAATAGGCCTCATCTCGCCTGGAAGGGAGAACTTCCTGGATTTTCTCGAGTTGCGGCAGGTGTTCTCGAGTTACGACGGGGACCTCAGGGACCCGCCCTGGTGGCCTCCGGAGAGGCCAGTCCCCATGCGAGTTGCTAGGGGGTCTCTCGGGATTCCTCTCCCGTCGATACCGGGGCCAAAAAGCTTGTGTGGAGTCAGGGCCGGAACCGAGGATTCTTCTCAGGGGCTGACATGGATCTTTGGGTACTTCTGGAGTCTCCCCAGGGGAGTCAGGCCTCGTCTCGAGTGGGGGCATGCATGTGCGCTTTCCTTCCAGGCTGTAGCAGCAATGTCACGCTTCCCGTCGCGTGGATCAAAGGATCTGTGGTTTTCCCTCGAGGCTTTCCCTCGAGGCTTTCCCACAGGGCTGTCCCACGTGCCACCGTGTTGTGAGTCGATCCTCGGCGTGAAAGATGAGCCAGTGCAGGGCAAAGAGGTTCCTCTGAAATGGACTGAGACATCTGGGGGACTCTTGGAATGGTGGTACGACCATGGAGTTCCTCTCGCCTTTCCTGTTGAGAGTGCCTCCTCTTGAGATGCGACGGGAACGCCGGGAATTCTTTCCCGTTGAAAGCAGGGAAAGGATTCCTCATCTCGAGCTACGAGGGGGAAACGGGGCTCCTCTGGATGTGGGCGGGACAATCGTGCTTCCTCTCGAGTGGAGACGGGTATGGCGGTGAACTTCTTGAGTTGCACCAAGGGTGTGAAAGACCCTTTCGAAGTTCCAGAGGTTTGGTGTCATTAGACTCCAGAGGCCTCATCGGAAATAGGCCTCATCTCGCCTGGAAGGGAGAACTTCCTGGATTTTCTCGAGTTGCGGCAGGTGTTCTCGAGTTACGACGGGGACCTCAGGGACCCGCCCTGGTGGCCTCAGGAGAGGCCAGTCCCCATGCGAGTTGCTAGGGGGCCTCTCGGGATTCCTCTACCGTCGATACCGGGGCCAAAAACCTTGTGTGGAGTCAGGGCCGGAACCGAGGATTCCTCTCAGGGGCTGACATGGATCTTTGGGTACTTCTGGAGTCTCCCCAGTGGAGTCAGACCTCGTCTCGAGGGGGGCATGCACGTGCGCTTTCCTTCCAGGCTGTAGTAGCAATGTCACGCTTCCCGTCGCGTGGATCAAAGGATCTGTGGTTTTCCCTCGAGGCTTTCCCTCGAGGCTTTCCCACAGGGCTGTCCCACGTGCCACCGTGGTGTGAGTCGATCCTCGGCGTGAAAGATGAGCCAGTGCAGGGCAAAGAGGTTCCTCTGGAATGGACTGAGACATCTGGGGGACTCTTGGAATGGTGGTACGACCATGGAGTTCCTCTCGCCTTTCCTGTTGAGAGTGCCTCCTCTTGAGATGCGACGGGAACGCCGGGAATTCTTTCCCGTTGAAAGCAGGGAAAGGATCCCTCATCTCGAGCTACGAGGGGGAAACGGGGCTCCTCTGGATGTGGGCGGGACCATCGTGCTTCCTCTCTAGTGGAGACGGGTATGGCGGTGAACTTCTTGAGTTGCAGCAAGGGTGTGAAAGACCCTTTCGAAGTTCCAGAGGTTAGGTGTCATTAGTCTCCAGAGGCCTCATCGGAAATAGGCCTCATCTCGCCTGGAAGGGAGAACTTCCTGGATTTTCTCGAGTTGCGGCAGGTGTTCTCGAGTTACGACGGGGACCTCAGGGACCCGCCCTGGTGGCCTCAGGAGAGGCCAGTCCCCATGCGAGTTGCTAGGGGGCCTCTCGGGATTCCTCTCCCGTCGATACCGGGGCCAAAAACCTTGTGTGGAGTCAGGGCCGGAACCGAGGATTCCTCTCAGGGGCTGACATGGATCTTTGGGTACATCTGGAGTCTCCCCAGGGGAGTCAGGCCTCGTCTCGAGTGGGGGCATGCACGTGCACTTTCCTTCCAGGCTGTAGCAGCAATGTCACGCTTCCCGTCGCGTGGATCAAAGGATCTGTGGTTTTCCCTCGAGGCTTTCCCACAGGGCTGTCCCACGTGCCACCGTGGTGTGAGTCGATCCTCGGCGTGAAAGATGAGCCAGTGCAGGGCAAAGAGGTTCCTCTGGAATGGACTGAGACATCTGGGGGACTCTTGGAATGGTGGTACGACCATGGAGTTCCTCTCGCCTTTCCTGTTGAGAGTGCCTCCTCTTGAGATGCGACGGGAACGCCGGAAATTCTTTCCCGTTGAAACCAGGGAAAGGATCCCTCATCTCGAGCTACGAGGGGGAAACGGGGCTCCTCTGGATGTGGGCGGGACCATCGTGCTTCCTCTCGAGTGGAGACGGGTATGGCGGTGAACTTCTTGAGTTGCACCAAGGGTGTGAAAGACCCTTTCGAAGTTCCAGAGGTTTGGTGTCATTAGTCTCCAGAGGCCTCATCGGAAATAGGCCTCATCTCGCCTGGAAGGGAGAACTTCCTGGATTTTCTCGAGTTGCGGCAGGTGTTCTCGAGTTACGACGGGGACCTCAGGGACCCGCCCTGGTGGCCTCAGGAGAGGCCAGTCCCCATGCGAGTTGCTAGGGGGCCTCTCGGGATTCCTCTCCCGTCGATACCGGGGCCAAAAACCTTGAGTGGAGTCAGGGCCGGAACCGAGGATTCCTCTCAGGGGCTGACATGGATCTTTGGGTACTTCTGGAGTCTCCCCAGGGGAGTCAGGCCTCGTCTCGAGTGGGGGCATGCACGTGCGCTTTCCTTACAGGCTGTAGCAGCAATGTCACGCTTCCCGTCACGTGGATCAAAGGATCTGTGGTTTTCCCTCGAGGCTTTCCCTCGAGGCTTTCCCACAGGGCTGTCCCACGTGCCACCGTGGTGTGAGTCGATCCTCGGCGTGAAAGATGAGCCAGTGCAGGGCAAAGAGGTTCCTCTGGAATGGACTGAGACATCTGGGGGATTCTTGGAATGGTGGTATGACCATGGAGTTCCTCTCGCCTTTCCTGTTGAGAGTGCCTCCTCTTGAGATGCGACGGGAACGCCGGGAATTCTTTCCCGTTGAAAGCAGGGAAAGGATCCCTCATCTCGAGCTACGAGGGGGAAACGGGGCTCCTCTGGATGTGGGCGGGACCATCGTGCTTCCTCTCGAGTGGAGACGGGTATGGCGGTGAACTTCTTGAGTTGCAGCAAGGGTGTGAAAGACCCTTTCGAAGTTCCAGAGGTTAGGTGTCATTAGTCTCCAGACGCCTCATCGGAAATAGGCCTCATCTCGCCTGGAAGGGAGAACTTCCTTGATTTTCTCGAGTTGCGGCAGGTGTTCTCGAGTTACGACGGGGACCTCAGGGACCCGCCCTGGTGGCCTCAGGAGAGGCCAGTCCCCATGCGAGTTGTTAGGGGGCCTCTCGGGATTCCTCTCCCGTCGATACTGGGGCCAAAAACCTTGTGTGGAGTCAGGGCCGGAACCGAGGATTCCTCTCAGGGGCTGACATGGATCTTTGGGTACTTCTGGAGTCTCCCCAGGGGAGTCAGGCCTCGTCTCGAGTGGGGGCATGCGCGTGCGCTTTCCTTCCAGGCTTTAGCAGCAATGTCACGCTTCCCGTCGCTTGGATCAAAGGATCTGTGGTTTTCCCTCGAGGCTTTCCCTCGAGGCTTTCCCACAGGGCTGTCCCACATGCCACCGTGGTGTGAGTCGATCCTCGGCGTGAAAGATGAGACAGTGCAGGGCAAAGAGGTTCCTCTGGAATGGACTGAGACATCTGGGGGATTCTTGGAATGGTGGTACGACCATGGAGTTCCTCTCGCCTTTCCTGTTGAGAGTGCCTCCTCTTGAGATGCGACGGGAACGCCGGGAATTCTTTCCCGTTGAAAGCAGGGAAAGGATCCCTCATCTCGAGCTACGAGGGGGAAACGGGGCTCCTCTCGATGTGGGCGGGACCATCGTGCTTCCTCTCGAGTGGAGACGGGTATGGCGGTGAACTTCTTGAGTTGCAGCAAGGGTGTGAAATACCCTTTCGAAGTTCCAGAGGTTAGGTGTCATTAGTCTCCAGACGCCTCATCGGAAATAGGCCTCATCTCGCCTGGAAGGGAGAACTTCCTGGATTTTCTCGAGTTGCGGCAGGTGTTCTCGAGTTTCGACGGGGACCTCAGGGACCCGCCCTGGTAACCTCAGGAGAGGCCAGTCCCCATGCGAGTTGCTAGGGGGCCTCTCGGGATTCCTCTCCCGTCGATACCGGGGCCAAAAAGCTTGTGTGGAGTCAGGGCCGGAAACGAGGATTCCTCTCAGGGGCTGACATGGATCTTTGGGTACTTCTGGAGTCTCCCCAGGGGAGTCAGGCCTCGTCTCGAGTGGGGGCATGCACGTGCGCTTTCCTTCCAGGCTGTAGCAGCAATGTCACGCTTCCCGTCGCGTGGATCAAAGGATCTGTGGTTTTCCCTCGAGGCTTTCCCTCGAGGCTTTCCCACAGGGCTGTCCCACGTGCCACCGTGTTGTGAGTCGATCCTCGGCGTGAAAGATGAGCCAGTGCAGGGCAAAGAGGTTCCTCTGGAATGGACTGAGACATCTGGGGGACTCTTGGAATGGTGGTACGACCATGGAATTCCTCTCGCCTTTCCTGTTGAGAGTGCCTCCTCTTGAGATGCGACGGGAACGCCGGGAATACTTTCCCGTTGAAAGCAGGGAAAGGATCCCTCATCTCGAGCTACGAGGGGGAAACTGGGCTCCTCTGGATGTGGGCGGGACCATCGTGCTTCCTCTCGAGTGGAGACGGGTATGGCGGTGAACTTCTTGAGTTGCAGCAAGGGTGTGAAAGACCCTTTCGAAGTTCCAGAGGTTTGGTGTCATTAGTCTCCAGAGGCCTCATCGGAAATAGGCCTCATCTCGCCTGGAAGGGAGAACTTCCTGGATTTTCTCGAGTTGCGGCAGGTGTTCTCGAGTTACGACGGGGACCTCAGGGACCCGCCCTGGTGGCCTCAGGAGAGGCCAGTCCCCATGCGAGTTGCTAGGGGGCCTCTCGGGATTCCTCTCCCGTCGATACCGGGGCCAAAAACCTTGAGTGGAGTCAGGGCCGGAACCGAGGATTCCTCTCAGGGGCTGACATGGATCTTTGGGTACTTGTGGAGTCTCCCCAGGGGAGTCAGGCCTCGTCTCGAGTGGGGGCATGCACGTGCGCTTTCCTTACAGGCTGTAGCAGCAATGTCACGCTTCCCGTCACGTGGATCAAATGATCTGTGGTTTTCCCTCGAGGCTTTCCCTCGAGGCTTTCCCACAGGGCTGTCCCACGTGCCACCGCGGTGTGAGTCGATCCTCGGCGTGAAAGTTGAGCCAGTGCAGGGCAAAGAGTTTCCTCTGGAATGGACTGAGACATCTGGGGGACTCTTGGAATGGTGGTACGACCATGGAGTTCCTCTCGCCTTTCCTGTTGAGAGTGCCTCCTCTTGATATGCGACGGGAACGCCGGGAATTCTTTCCCATTGAAAGCAGGGAAAGGATCCCTCATCTCGAGCTACGAGGGGAAAACGGGGCTCCTCTGGATGTGGGCGGGACCATCGTGCTTCCTCTCGAGTGGAGACGGGTATGGCGGTGAACTTCTTGAGTTGCAGCAAGGGTGTGAAAGACCCTTTCGAAGTTCCAGAGGTTAGGTGTCATTAGTCTCCGGACGCCTCATCGGAAATAGGCCTCATCTCGCCTGGAATGGAGAACTTCCTGGATTTTCTCGAGTTGCGGCAGGTGTTCTCGAGTTACGACGGGGACCTCAGGGACCCGCCCTGGTGGCCTCAGGAGAGGCCAGTCCCCATGCGAGTTGCTAGGGGGCCTCTCGGGATTCCTCTCCCGTCGATACCGGGGCCAAAAACGTTGTGTGGAGTCAGGGCCGGAACCGAGGATTCCTCTCAGGGGCTGACATGGATCTTTGGGTACTTCTGGAGTCTCCCCAGGGGAGTCAGGCCTCGTCTCGAGTGGGGGCATGCACGTGCACTTTCCTTCCAGGCTGTAGCAGCAATGTCACGCTTCCCGTCGCGTGGATCAAAGGATCTGTGGTTTTCCCTCGAGGCTTTCCCACAGGGCTGTCCCACGTGCCACCGTGGTTTGAGTCGATCCTCGGCGTGAAAGATGTGCCAGTGCAGGGCAAAGAGGTTCCTCTGGAATGGACTGAGACATCTGGGGGACTCTTGGAATGGTGGTAAGACCATGGAGTTCCTCTCGCCTTTCCTGTTGAGAGTGCCTCCTCTTGAGATGCGACGGGAACGCCGGGAATTCTTTCCCGTTTAAAGCAGGGAAAGGATCCCTCATCTCGAGCTACGAGGGGGAAACGGGGCTCCTCTGGATGTGGGCGGGACCATCGTGCTTCCTCTCTAGTGGAGACGGGTATGGTGGTGAACTTCTTGAGTTGCAGCAAGGCTGTGAAAGACCCTTTCGAAGTTCCAGAGGTAAGGTGTCATTAGTCTCCAGACGCCTCATCGGAAATAGGCCTCATTTCGCCTGGAAGGGAGAACTTCCTGGATTTTCTCGAGTTGCGGCAGGTGTTCTCGAGTTACGACGGGGACCTCAGGGACCCGCCCTGGTGGCCTCAGGAGAGGCCAGTCCCTATGCGAGTTGCTAGGGGGCCTCTCGGGATTCCTCTCCCGTCGATACCGGGGAAAAAAACCTTGTGTGGAGTCAGGGCCGGAACCGAGGATTCCTCTCAGGGGCTGACATGGATCTTTGGGTACTTCTGGAGTCTCCCCAGGGGAGTCAGGCCTCGTCTCGAGTGGGGGCATGCACGTGCACTTTCCTTCCAGGCTGTAGCAGCAATGTCAAGCTTCCCGTCGCGTGGATCAAATGATGTGTGGTTTTCCCTCGAGGCTTTCCCACAGGGCTGTCCCACGTGCCACCGTGGTGTGAGTCGATCCTCGGCGTGAAAGATGAGCCAGTGCAGGGCAAAGAGGTTCCTCTGGAATGGACTGAGACATCTGGGGGACTCTTGGAATGGTGGTACGACCATGGAGTTCCTCTCGCCTTTCCGGTTGAGAGTGCCTCCTCTTGAGATGCGACGGGAACGCCGGGAATTTTTTGCCGTTGAAAGCAGGGAAAGGATCCCTTATCTCGAGCTACGAGGGGGAAACGGGGCTCCTCTGGATGTGGGCGGGCCATCGTGCTTTCTCTCGAGTGGAGACGGGTATGGCGGTGAACTTCTTGAGTTGCAGCAAGGGTGTGAAAGACCCTTTCGAAGTTCCAGACGTAAGGTGTCATTAGTCTCCAGACGCCTCATCGGAAATAGGCCTCATCTCGCCTGGAAGGGAGAACTTCCTTGATTTTCTCGAGTTGCGGCAGGTGTTCTCGAGTTACGACGGGGACGTCAGGGACCCGCCCTGTTGGCCTCAGGAGAGGCCAGTCCCTATGCGTGTTGCTAGGGGGCCCCTCGGGATTCCTCTCCCGTCGATACCGGGGCCAAAAACCTTGTGTGGAGTCAGGGCCGGAACCGAGGATTCCTCTCAGGGACTGATATGGATCTTTGGGTACTTCTGGAGACTCGCCAGGGGAGACAGTCCTCGTCTCGTGTGGGGGCATGCACGTGCACTTTCCTTCCAGGCTGTAGCAGCAATGTCACGCTTCCCGTCGTGTGGATCAAAGGCTCTGCGGTTTTCCCTCGAGGCTTTCCCTCGAGGCTTTCCCACATGGCTGTCCCACGTGACACCGTGGTGTGAGTCGATTCTCGGCGTGAAAAATGAGCCAGTGCAGGGCAAAGAGGTTCCTCTGGAATGGACTGAGACATCTGGGGGACTCTTGGAATGGTGGTACGACCATGGAGTTCCTCTCGCCTTTCCTGTTGAGAGTGCCTCCTCTTGAGATGCGACGGGAACGCCGGGAATTCTTTCCCGTTGAAAGCAGGGAAAGGATCCCTCATCTCGAGCTACGAGGGGGAAACGGGGCTCCTCTGGATGTGGGCGGGACCATCGTGCTTCCTCTTGAGTGGACACGGGTATGGCGGTGAACTTCTTGAGTTGCAGCAAGGCTGTGAAAGTCCCTTTCGAAGTTCCAGAGGTTAGGTGTCATTAGTCTCCAGACGCCTCATCGGAAATAGGCCTCATCTCGCCTGGAAGGGAGAACTTCCTGGATTTTCTCGAGTTGCGGCAGGTGTTCTCGAGTTACGACGGGGACCTCAGGGACCCGCCCTGGTGGCCTCAGGAGAGGCCAGTCCCTAGGCGTGTTGCTAGGGGGCCTCTCGGGATTTCTCTCCCGTTGATACCGGGGCGAAAAACCTTGTGTGGAGTCAGGGCCGGAACCGAGGATTCCTCTCAGGGGCTGGCATGGATCTTTGGGTACTTCTGGAGTCTCCCCAGGGGAGTCAGGCCTCGTCTCGAGTGGGGGCATGCACGTGCGCTTTCCTTCCAGGCTGTAGCAGCAATGTCACGCTTCCCGTGGCGTGGATCAAAGGATCTGTGGTTTTCCCTCGAGGCTTTCCCTCGAGGCTTTCCCACAGGGCTGTCCCACGTGCCACCGTGGTGTGAGTCGATCCTCGGCGTGAAAGATGAGCCAGTGCAGGGCAAAGAGGTTCCTCTGGAATGGACTGAGACATCTGGGGGACTCTTGGAATGGTGGTACGACCATGGAGTTCCTCTCGCCTTTCCTGTTGAGAGTGCCTCCTCTTGAGATGCGACGGGAACGCCGGGAATTCTTTCCCGTTGAAAGCAGGGAAAGGATCCCTCATCTCGAGCTACGAGGGGGAAACGGGGCTCCTCTGGATGTGGGCGGGACCATCGTGCTTCCTCTCTAGTGGAGACGGGTATGGTGGTGAACTTCTTGAGTTGCAGCAAGGCTGTGAAAGACCCTTTCGAAGTTCCAGAGGTAAGGTGTCATTAGTCTCCAGACGCCTCATCGGAAATAGGCCTCATCTCGCCTGGAAGGGAGAACTTCCTGGATTTTCTCGAGTTGCGGCAGGTGTTCTCGAGTTACGACGGGGACCTCAGGGACCCGCCCTGGTGGCCTCAGGAGAGGCCAGTCCCTATGCGAGTTGCTAGGGGGCCTCTCGGGATTCCTCTCCCGTCGATACCGGGGCCAAAAACCTTGTGTGGAGTCAGGGCCGGAACCGAGGATTCCTCTCAGGTGCTGACATGGATCTTTGGGAACTTCTGGAGTCTCCCCAGGGGAGTCAGGCCTCGTCTCGAGTGGGGGCATGGACGTCCACTTTCCTTCCAGGCTGTAGCAGCAATGTCACGCTTCCCGTCGCGTGGATCAAATGATGTGTGGTTTTCCCTAGAGGCTTTCCCACAGGGCTGTCCCACGTGCCACCGTGGTGTGAGTCGATCCTCGGCGTGAAAGATGAGCCAGTGCAGGGCAAAGAGGTTCCTCTGGAATGGACTGAGACATCTGGGGGACTCTTGGAATGGTGGTACGACCATGGAATTCCTCTCGCCTTTCCTGTTGAGAGTGCCTCCTCTTGAGATGCGACGGGAACGCCGGGAATACTTTCCCGTTGAAAGCAGGGAAAGGATCCCTCATCTCGAGCTACGAGGGGGAAACTGGGCTCCTCTGGATGTGGGCGGGACCATCGTGCTTCCTCTCGAGTGGAGACGGGTATGGCGGTGAACTTCTTGAGTTGCAGCAAGGGTGTGAAAGACCCTTTCGAAGTTCCAGAGGTTTGGTGTCATTAGTCTCCAGAGGCCTCATCGGAAATAGGCCTCATCTCGCCTGGAAGGGAGAACTTCCTGGATTTTCTCGAGTTGCGGCAGGTGTTCTCGAGTTACGACGGGGACCTCAGGGACCCGCCCTGGTGGCCTCAGGAGAGGCCAGTCCCCATGCGAGTTGCTAGGGGGCCTCTCGGGATTCCTCTCCCGTCGATACCGGGGCCAAAAACCTTGAGTGGAGTCAGGGCCGGAACCGAGGATTCCTCTCAGGGGCTGACATGGATCTTTGGGTACTTGTGGAGTCTCCCCAGGGGAGTCAGGCCTCGTCTCGAGTGGGGGCATGCACGTGCGCTTTCCTTACAGGCTGTAGCAGCAATGTCACGCTTCCCGTCACGTGGATCAAAGGATCTGTGGTTTTCCCTCGAGGCTTTCCCTCGAGGCTTTCCCACAGGGCTGTCCCACGTGCCACCGCGGTGTGAGTCGATCCTCGGCGTGAAAGTTGAGCCAGTGCAGGGCAAAGAGTTTCCTCTGGAATGGACTGAGACATCTGGGGGACTCTTGGAATGGTGGTACGACCATGGAGTTCCTCTCGCCTTTCCTGTTGAGAGTGCCTCCTCTTGATATGCGACGGGAACGCCGGGAATTCTTTCCCATTGAAAGCAGGGAAAGGATCCCTCATCTCGAGCTACGAGGGGGAAACGGGGCTCCTCTGGATGTGGGCGGGACCATCGTGCTTCCTCTCGAGTGGAGACGGGTATGGCGGTGAACTTCTTGAGTTGCAGCAAGGGTGTGAAAGACCCTTTCGAAGTTCCAGAGGTTAGGTGTCATTAGTCTCCGGACGCCTCATCGGAAATAGGCCTCATCTCGCCTGGAAGGGAGAACTTCCTGGATTTTCTCGAGTTGCGGCAGGTGTTCTCGAGTTACGACGGGGACCTCAGGGACCCGCCCTGGTGGCCTCAGGAGAGGCCAGTCCCCATGCGAGTTGCTAGGGGGCCTCTCGGGATTCCTCTCCCGTCGATACCGGGGCCAAAAACGTTGTGTGGAGTCAGGGCCGGAACCGAGGATTCCTCTCAGGGGCTGACATGGATCTTTGGGTACTTCTGGAGTCTCCCCAGGGGAGTCAGGCCTCGTCTCGAGTGGGGGCATGCACGTGCACTTTCCTTCCAGGCTGTAGCAGCAATGTCACGCTTCCCGTCGCGTGGATCAAAGGATCTGTGGTTTTCCCTCGAGGCTTTCCCACAGGGCTGTCCCACGTGCCACCGTGGTGTGAGTCGATCCTCGGCGTGAAAGATGAGCCAGTGCAGGGCAAAGAGGTTCCTCTGGAATGGACTGAGACATCTGGGGGACTCTTGGAATGGTGGTAAGACCATGGAGTTCCTCTCGCCTTTCCTGTTGAGAGTGCCTCCTCTTGAGATGCGACGGGAACGCCGGGAATTCTTTCCCGTTTAAAGCAGGGAAAGGATCCCTCATCTCGAGCTACGAGGGGGAAACGGGGCTCCTCTGGATGTGGGCGGGACCATCGTGCTTCCTCTCTAGTGGAGACGGGTATGGTGGTGAACTTCTTGAGTTGCAGCAAGGCTGTGAAAGACCCTTTCGAAGTTCCAGAGGTAAGGTGTCATTAGTCTCCAGACGCCTCATCGGAAATAGGCCTCATTTCGCCTGGAAGGGAGAACTTCCTGGATTTTCTCGAGTTGCGGCAGGTGTTCTCGAGTTACGACGGGGACCTCAGGGACCCGCCCTGGTGGCCTCAGGAGAGGCCAGTCCCTATGCGAGTTGCTAGGGGGCCTCTCGGGATTCCTCTCCCGTCGATACCGGGGCCAAAAACCTTGTGTGGAGTCAGGGCCGGAACCGAGGATTCCTCTCAGGGGCTGACATGGATCTTTGGGTACTTCTGGAGTCTCCCCAGGGGAGTCAGGCCTCGTCTCGAGTGGGGGCATGCACGTGCACTTTCCTTCCAGGCTGTAGCAGCAATGTCAAGCTTCCCGTCGCGTGGATCAAATGATGTATGGTTTTCCCTCGAGGCTTTCCCACAGGGCTGTCCCACGTGCCACCGTGGTGTGAGTCGATCCTCGGCGTGAAAGATGAGCCAGTGCAGGGCAAAGAGGTTCCTCTGGAATGGACTGAGACATCTGGGGGACTCTTGGAATGGTGGTACGACCATGGAGTTCCTCTCGCCTTTCCGGTTGAGAGTGCCTCCTCTTGAGATGCGACGGGAACGCCGGGAATTTTTTGCCGTTGAAAGCAGGGAAAGGATCCCTTATCTCGAGCTACGAGGGGGAAACGGGGCTCCTCTGGATGTGGGCGGGACCATCGTGCTTTCTCTCGAGTGGAGACGGGTATGGCGGTGAACTTCTTGAGTTGCAGCAAGGGTGTGAAAGACCCTTTCGAAGTTCCAGACGTAAGGTGTCATTAGTCTCCAGACGCCTCATCGGAAATAGGCCTCATCTCGCCTGGAAGGGAGAACTTCCTTGATTTTCTCGAGTTGCGGCAGGTGTTCTCGAGTTACGACGGGGACGTCAGGGACCCGCCCTGTTGGCCTCAGGAGAGGCCAGTCCCTATGCGTGTTGCTAGGGGGCCCCTCGGGATTCCTCTCCCGTCGATACCGGGGCCAAAAACCTTGTGTGGAGTCAGGGCCGGAACCGAGGATTCCTCTCAGGGACTGATATGGATCTTTGGGTACTTCTGGAGACTCGCCAGGGGAGACAGTCCTCGTCTCGTGTGGGGGCATGCACGTGCACTTTCCTTCCAGGCTGTAGCAGCAATGTCACGCTTCCCGTCGTGTGGATCAAAGGCTCTGCGGTTTTCCCTCGAGGCTTTCCCTCGAGGCTTTCCCACAGGGCTGTCCCACGTGACACCGTGGTGTGAGTCGATTCTCGGCGTGAAAAATGAGCCAGTGCAGGGCAAAGAGGTTCCTCTGGAATGGACTGAGACATCTGGGGGACTCTTGGAATGGTGGTACGACCATGGAGTTCCTCTCGCCTTTCCTGTTGAGAGTGCCTCCTCTTGAGATGCGACGGGAACGCCGGGAATTCTTTCCCGTTGAAAGCAGGGAAAGGATCCCTCATCTCGAGCTACGAGGGGGAAACGGGGCTCCTCTGGATGTGGGCGGGACCATCGTGCTTCCTCTTGAGTGGACACGGGTATGGCGGTGAACTTCTTGAGTTGCAGCAAGGCTGTGAAAGACCCTTTCGAAGTTCCAGAGGTTAGGTGTCATTAGTCTCCAGACGCCTCATCGGAAATAGGCCTCATCTCGCCTGGAAGGGAGAACTTCCTGGATTTTCTCGATTTGCGGCAGGTGTTCTCGAGTTACGACGGGGACCTCAGGGACCCGCCCTGGTGGCCTCAGGAGAGGCCAGTCCCCATGCGAGTTGTTAGGGGGCCTCTCGGGATTCCTCTCCCGTCGATACCGGGGCCAAAAACCTTGTGTGGAGTCAGGGCCGGAACCGAGGATTCCTCTCAGGGGCTGACATCGATCTTTGGGTACTTCTGGAGTCTCCCCAGGGGAGTCAGGCCTCGTCTCGAGTTGGGGCATGCGCGTGCGCTTTCCTTCCAGGCTTTAGCAGCAATGTCACGCTTCCCGTCGCTTGGATCAAAGGATCTGTGGTTTTCCCTCGAGGCTTTCCCTCGAGGCTTTCCCACAGGGCTGTCCCACGTGCCACCGTGGTGTGAGTCGATCCTCGGCGTGAAAGATGAGCCAGTGCAGGGCAAAGAGGTTCCTCTGGAATGGACTGAGACATCTGGGGGACTCTTGGAATGGTGGTACGACCATGGAGTTCCTCTCGCCTTTCCTGTTGAGAGTGCCTCCTCTTGAGATGCGACGGGAACGCCGGGAATTCTTTCCCGTTGAAAGCAGGGAAAGGATCCCTCATCTCGAGCTACGAGGGGGAAACGGGGCTCCTCTGGATGTGGGCGGGACCATCGTGCTTCCTCTCGAGTGGAGACGGGTATGGCGGTGAACTTCTTGAGTTGCAGCAAGGGTGTGAAAGACCCATTCGAAGTTCCAGAGGTTAGGTGTCATTAGACTCCAGACGCCTCATCGGAAATAGGCCTCATCTCGCCTGGAAGGGAGAACTTCCTGGATTTTCTCGAGTTGCGGCAGGTGTTCTCGAGTTTCGACGGGGACCTCAGGAACCCGCCCTGGTGGCCTCAGGAGAGGCCAGTCCCCATGCGAGTTGCTAGGGGGCCTCTCGGGATTCCTCTCCCGTCGATACCGGGGCCAAAAACCTTGTGTGGAGTCAGGGCCGGAACCGAGGATTCCTCTCAGGGGCTGACATGGATCTTTGGGTACTTCTGGAGTCTCCCCAGTGGAGTCAGGCCTCGTCTCGAGTGGGGGCATGCACGTGCGCTTTCTTTTCAGGCTGTAGCAGCAATGTCACGCTTCCTGTCACGTGGATCAAAGGATATGTGGTTTTCCCTCGAGGCTTTCCCTCGAGGCTTTCCCACAGGGCTGTCCCACGTGCCACCGTGGTGTGAGTCGATCCTCGGCGAGAAAGATGAGCCAGTGCAGGGCAAAGAGGTTCCTCTGGAATGGACTGAGACATCTGGGGGACTCTTGGAATGGTGGTACGACCATGGAGTTCCTCTCGCCTTTCCTGTTGAGAGTGCCTCCTCTTGAGATGCGACGGGAACGCCGGGAATTCTTTCCCGTTGAAAGCAGGGAAAGGATCCCTCATCTCGAGCTACGAGGGGGAAACGGGGCTCCTCTGGATGTGGGCGGGACCATCGTGCTTCCTCTCTAGTGGAGACGGGTATGGCGGTGAACTTCTTGAGTTGCAGCAAGGTTGTGAAAGACCCTTTCGAAGTTCCAGAGGTTAGGTGTCATTAGTCTCCAGAGGCCTCATCGGAAATAGGCCTCATCTCGCCTGGAAGGGAGAACTTCCTGGATTTTCTCGAGTTGCGGCCGGTGTTCTCGAGTTACGACGGGGACCTCAGGGACCCGCCCTGGTGGCCTCAGGAAAGGCCAGTCCCTAGGCGAGTTGCTAGGGGGCCTCTCGGGATTCCTCTCCCGTTGATACCGGGTCCAAAAACCTTGTGTGGAGTCAGGGCCGGAACCGAGGATTCCTCTCAGGGGCTGACATGGATCTTTGGGTACTTCTGGAGTCTCCCCAGGGGAGTCAGGCCTCGTCTCGAGTGGGGGCATGCACGTGCGCTTTCCTTCCAGGCTGTAGCAGCAATGTCACGCTTCCCGTCGCGTGGATCAAAGGATGGGTGGTTTTCCCTCGAGGCTTTCCCACAGGGCTGTCCCACGTGCCACCGTGGTGTGAGTCGATCCTCGGCGTGAAAGATGAGCCAGTGCAGGGCAAAGAGGTTCCTCTGGAATGGACTGAGACATCTGGGGGACTATTGGAATTGTGGTACGACCATGGAGTTCCTCTCGCCTTTCCTGTTGAGAGTGCCTCCTCTTGAGATGCGACGGGAACGCCGGGAATTTTTTCCCGTTGAAAGCAGGGAAAGGATCCCTCATCTCGAGCTACGAGGGGGAAACGGGGCTCCTCTGGATGTGGGCGGGACCATCGTGCTTCCTCTCGAGTGGAGACGGGTATGGCGTTGAACTTCTTGAGTTGCAGCAAGGGTGTGAAAGACCCTTTCGAAGTTCCAGAGGTTAGGTGTCATTAGTCTCCAGACGCCTCATCGGAAATAGGCCTCATCTCGCCTGGAAGGGAGAACTTCCTGGATTTTCTCGAGTTGCGGCAGGTGTTCTCGAGTTACGACGGGGACCTCAGGGACCCGCCCTGGTGGCCTCAGGAGAGGCCAGTCCCCATGCGAGTTGTTAGGGGGCCTCTCGGGATTCCTCTCCCGTCGATACTGGGGCCAAAAACCTTGTGTGGAGTCAGGGCCGGAACCGAGGATTCCTCTCAGGGGCTGACATGGATCTTTGGGTACTTCTGGAGTCTCCCCAGTGGAGTCAGGCCTCGTCTCGAGTGGGGGCATGCGCGTGCGCTTTCCTTCCAGGCTTTAGCAGCAATGTCACGCTTCCCGTCGCTTGGATCAAAGGATCTGTGGTTTTCCCTCGAGGCTTTCCCTCGAGGCTTTCCCACAGGGCTGTCCCACGTGCCACCGTGGTGTGAGTCGATCCTCGGCGTGAAAGATGAGCCAGTGCAGGGCAAAGAGGTTCCTCTGGAATGGACTGAGACATCTGGGGGACTCTTGGAATGGTGGTACGACCATGGAGTTCCTCTCGCCTTTCCTGTTGAGAGTGCCTCCTCTTGAGATGCGACGGGAACGCCGGGAATTCTTTCCCGTTGAAAGCAGGGAAAGGATCCCTCATCTCGAGCTACGAGGGGGAAACGGGGCTCCTCTGGATGTGGGCGGGACCATCGTGCTTCCTCTCTAGTGGAGACGGGTATGGCGGTGAACTTCTTGAGTTGCAGCAAGGGTGTGAAAGACCCTTTCGAAGTTCCAGAGGTTAGGTGTCATTAGTCTCCAGACGCCTCATCGGAAATAGGCCTCATCTCGCCTGGAAGGGAGAACTTCCTGGATTTTCTCGAGTTGCGGCCGGTGTTCTCGAGTTACGACGGGGACCTCAGGGACCCGCCCTGGTGGCCTCAGGAAAGGCCAGTCCCTAGGCGAGTTGCTAGGGGGCCTCTCGGGATTCCTCTCCCGTTGATACCGGGTCCAAAAACCTTGTGTGGAGTCAGGGCCGGAACCGAGGATTCCTCTCAGGGGCTGACATGGATCTTTGGGTACTTCTGGAGTCTCCCCAGGGGAGTCAGGCCTCGTCTCGAGTGGGGGCATGCACGTGCGCTTTCCTTCCAGGCTGTAGCAGCAATGTCACGCTTCCCGTCGCGTGGATCAAAGGATCTGTGGTTTTCCCTCGAGGCTTTCCCTCGAGGCTTTCCCACAGGGCTGTCCCACGTGCCACCGTGGTGTGAGTCGATCCTCGGCGTGAAAGATGAGCCAATGCAGGGCAAAGAGGTTCCTCTTGAATGGACTGAGACATCTGGGGGACTCTTGGAATGGTGGTACGACCATGGAGTTCCTTTCGCCTTTCCTGTTGAGAGTGCCTCGTCTTGAGATGCGACGGGAACGCCGGGAATTCTTTCCCGTTGAAAGCAGGGAAAGTATCCCTCATCTCGAGCTACGAGGGGGAAACGGGGCTCCTCTGGATGTGGGCGGGACCATCGTGCTTCCTCTCTAGTGGAGACGGGTATGGCGGTGAACTTCTTGAGTTGCAGCAAGGGTGTGAAAGTCCCTTTCGAAGTTCCAGAGGTTAGGTGTCATTAGTCTCCAGACGCCTCATCGGAAATAGGCCTCATCTCGCCTGGAAGGGAGAACTTCCTGGATTTTCTCGAGTTGCGGCAGGTGTTCTCGAGTTACGACGGGGACCTCAGGGACCCGCCCTGGTGGCCTCAGGAGAGGCCAGTCCCTAGGCGTGTTGCTAGGGGGCCTCTCGGGATTTCTCTCCCGTTGATACCGGGGCGAAAAACCTTGTGTGGAGTCAGGGCCGGAACCGAGGATTCCTCTCAGGGGCTGACATGGATCTTTGGGTACTTCTGGAGTCTCCCCAGGGGAGTCAGGCCTCGTCTCGAGTGGGGGCATGCACGTGCGCTTTCCTTCCAGGCTGTAGCAGCAATGTCACGCTTCCCGTGGCGTGGATCAAAGGATCTGTGGTTTTCCCTCGAGGCTTTCCCTCGAGGCTTTCCCACAGGGCTGTCCCACGTGCCACCGTGGTGTGAGTCGATCCTCGGCGTGAAAGATGAGCCAGTGCAGGGCAAAGAGGTTCCTCTGGAATGGACTGAGACATCTGGGGGACTCTTGGAATGGTGGTACGACCATGGAGTTCCTCTCGCCTTTCCTGTTGAGAGTGCCTCCTCTTGAGATGCGACGGGAACGCCGGGAATTCTTTCCCGTTGAAAGCAGGGAAAGGATCCCTCATCTCGAGCTACGAGGGGGAAACGGGGCTCCTCTGGATGTGGGCGGGACCATCGTGCTTCCTCTCTAGTGGAGACGGGTATGGTGGTGAACTTCTTGAGTTGCAGCAAGGCTGTGAAAGACCCTTTCGAAGTTCCAGAGGTAAGGTGTCATTAGTCTCCAGACGCCTCATCGGAAATAGGCCTCATCTCGCCTGGAAGGGAGAACTTCCTGGATTTTCTCGAGTTGCGGCAGGTGTTCTCGAGTTACGACGGGGACCTCAGGGACCCGCCCTGGTGGCCTCAGGAGAGGCCAGTCCCTATGCGAGTTGCTAGGGGGCCTCTCGGGATTCCTCTCCCGTCGATACCGGGGCCAAAAACCTTGTGTGGAGTCAGGGCCGGAACCGAGGATTCCTCTCAGGTGCTGACATGGATCTTTGGGAACTTCTGGAGTCTCCCCAGGGGAGTCAGGCCTCGTCTCGAGTGGGGGCATGGACGTCCACTTTCCTTCCAGGCTGTAGCAGCAATGTCACGCTTCCCGTCGCGTGGATCAAATGATGTGTGGTTTTCCCTAGAGGCTTTCCCACAGGGCTGTCCCACGTGCCACCGTGGTGTGAGTCGATCCTCGGCGTGAAAGATGAGCCAGTGCAGGGCAAAGAGGTTCCTCTGGAATGGACTGAGACATCTGGGGGACTCTTGGAATGGTGGTACGACCATGGAGTTCCTCTCGCCTTTCCTGTTGAGAGTGCCTCCTCTTGAGATGCGACGGGAACGCCGGGAATTCTTTCCCGTTGAAAGCAGGCAAAGGATCCCTCATCTCGAGCTACGAGGGGGAAACGGGGCTCCTCTGGATGTGGGCGGGACCATCGTGCTTCCTCTCGAGTGGAGACGGGTATGGCAGTGAACTTCTTGAGTTGCAGCAAGGGTGTGAAACACCCTTTCGAAGTTCCAGAGGTTAGGTGTCATTAGTCTCCAGACGCCTCATCGGAAATAGGCCTCATCTCGCCTGGAAGGGAGAACTTCCTGGATTTTCTCGAGTTGCGGCAGGTGTTCTCGAGTTACGACGGGGACCTCAGGGACCCGCCCTGGTGGCCTCAGGAGAGGCCAGTCCCCATGCGAGTTGCTAGGGGGCCTCTCGGGATTCCTCTCCCGTCGATACCGGGGCCAAAAACCTTGTGTGCAGTCAGGGCCGGAACCGAGGATTCCTCTCAGGGGCTGACATGGATCTTTGGGTACTTCTGGAGTCTCCCCAGGGGAGTCAGGCCTCGTCTCGAGTGGGGGCATGCGCGTGCGCTTTCCTTCCAGGCTTTAGCAGCAATGTCACGCTTCCCGTCGCTTGGATCAAAGGATCTGTGGTTTTCCCTCGAGGCTTTCCCTCGAGGCTTTCCCACAGGGCTGTCCCACGTGCCACCGTGGTGTGAGTCGATCCTCGGCGTGAAAGATGAGCCAGTGCAGGGCAAAGAGGTTCCTCTGGAATGGACTGAGACATCTGGGGGATTCTTGGAATGGTGGTACGACCATGGAGTTCCTCTCGCCTTTCCTGTTGAGAGTGCCTCCTCTTGAGATGCGACGGGAACGCCGGGAATTCTTTCCCGTTGAAAGCAGGGAAAGGATCCCTCATCTCGAGCTACGAGGGGGAAACGGGGCTCCTCTGGATGTGGGCGGGACCATCGTGCTTCCTCTCGAGTGGAGACGGGTATGGCGGTGAACTTCTTGAGTTGCAGCAAGGGTGTGAAAGACCCTTTCGAAGTTCCAGAGGTTAGGTGTCATTAGTCTCCAGACGCCTCATCGGAAATAGGCCTCATCTCGCCTGGAAGGGAGAACTTCCTGGATTTTCTCGAGTTGCGGCAGGTGTTCTCGAGTTTCGACGGGGACCTCAGGGACCCGCCCTGGTAACCTCAGGAGAGGCCAGTCCCCATGCGAGTTGCTAGGGGGCCTCTCGGGATTCCTCTCCCGTCGATACCGGGGCCAAAAAGCTTGTGTGGAGTCAGGGCCGGAACCGAGGATTCCTCTCAGGGGCTGACATGGATCTTTGGGTACTTCTGGAGTCTCCCCAGGGGAGTCAGGCCTCGTCTCGAGTGGGGGCATGCACGTGCGCTTTCCTTCCAGGCTGTAGCAGCAATGTCACGCTTCCCGTCGCGTGGATCAAAGGATCTGTGGTTTTCCCTCGAGGCTTTCCCTCGAGGCTTTCCCACAGGGCTGTCCCACGTGCCACCGTGTTGTGAGTCGATCCTCGGCGTGAAAGATGAGCCAGTGCAGGGCAAAGAGGTTCCTCTGGAATGGACTGAGACATCTGGGGGACTCTTGGAATGGTGGTACGACCATGGAGTTCCTCTCGCCTTTCCTGTTGAGAGTGCCTCCTCTTGAGATTCGACGGGAACGCCGGGAATACTTTCCCGTTGAAAGCAGGGAAAGGATCCCTCTTCTCGAGCTACGAGGGGGAAACGGGGCTCCTCTGGATGTGGGCGGGACCATCGTGCTTCCTCTCGAGTGGAGACGGGTATGGCGGTGAACTTCTTGAGTTGCAGCAAGGGTGTGAAAGACCCTTTCGAAGTTCCAGAGGTTTGGTGTCATTAGTCTCCAGAGGCCTCATCGGAAATAGGCCTCATCTCGCCTGGAAGGGAGAACTTCCTGGATTTTCTCGAGTTGCGACAGGTGTTCTCGAGTTACGACGGGGACCTCAGGGACCCGCCCTGGTGGCCTCAGGAGAGGCCAGTCCCCATGCGAGTTGCTAGGGGGCCTCTCGGGATTCCTCTCCCGTCGATACCGGGGCCAAAAAGCTTGTGTGGAGTCAGGGCCGGAACCGAGGATTCCTCTCAGGGGCTGACATGGATCTTTGGGTACTTCTGGAGTCTCCCCAGGGGAGTCAGGCCTCGTCTCGAGTGGGGGCATGCACGTGCGCTTTCCTTCCAGGCTGTAGCAGCAATGTCACGCTTCCCGTCGCGTGGATAAAAGGATCTGTGGTTTTCCCTCGAGGCTTTCCCTCGAGGCTTTCCCACAGGGCTGTCCCACGTGCCACCGTGGTGTGAGTCGATACTCGGCGTGAAAGATGAGCCAATGCAGGGCAAAGAGGTTCCTCTTGAATGGACTGAGACATCTGGGGGACTCTTGGAATGGTGGTACGACCATGGAGTTCCTTTCGCCTTTCCTGTTGAGAGTGCCTCGTCTTGAGATGCGACGGGAACGCCGGGAATTCTTTCCCGTTGAAAGCAGGGAAAGTATCCCTCATCTCGAGCTACGAGGGGGAAACGGGGCTCCTGTGGATGTGGGCGGGACCATCGTGCTTCCTCTCTAGTGGAGACGGGTATGGCGGTGAACTTCTTGAGTTGCAGCAAGGGTGTGAAAGTCCCTTTCGAAGTTCCAGAGTTTAGGTGTCATTAGTCTCCAGACGCCTCATCGGAAATAGGCCTCATCTCGCCTGGAAGGGAGAACTTCCTGGATTTTCTCGAGTTGCGGCAGGTGTTCTCGAGTTACGACGGGGACCTCAGGGACCCGCCCTGGTGGCCTCAGGAGAGGCCAGTCCCTAGGCGTGTTGCTAGGGGGCCTCTCGGGATTTCTCTCCCGTTGATACCGGGGCGAAAAACCTTGTGTGTAGTCAGGGCCGGAACCGAGGATTCCTCTCAGGGGCTGACATGGATCTTTGGGTACTTCTGGAGTCTCCCCAGGGGAGTCAGGCCTTGTCTCGAGTGGGGGCATGCACGTGCGCTTTCCTTCCAGGCTGTAGCAGCAATGTCACGCTTCCCGTGGCGTGGATCAAAGGATCTGTGGTATTCCCTCGAGGCTTTCCCTCGAGGCTTTCCCACAGGGCTGTCCCACGTGCCACCGTGGTGTGAGTCGATCCTCGGCGTGAAAGATGAGCCAGTGCAGGGCAAAGAGGTTCCTCTGGAATGGACTGAGACATCTGGGGGACTCTTGGAATGGTGGTACGACCATGGAGTTCCTCTCGCCTTTCCTGTTGAGAGTGCCTCCTCTTGAGATGCGACGGGAACGCCGGGAATTCTTTCCCGTTGAAAGCAGGGAAAGGATCCCTCATCTCGAGCTACGAGGGGGAAACGGGGCTCCTCTGGATGTGGGCGGCACCATCGTGCTTCCTCTCGAGTGGAGACGGGTATGGCAGTGAACTTCTTGAGTTGCAGCAAGGGTGTGAAACACCCTTTCGAAGTTCCAGAGGTTAGGTGTCATTAGTCTCCAGAGGCCTCATCGGAAATAGGCCTCATCTCGCCTGGAAGGGAGAACTTCCTGGATTTTCTCGAGTTGCGGCAGGTGTTTTCGAATTACGACGGGGACCTCAGGGACCCGCCCTGGTGGCCTCCGGAGAGGCCAGTCCCCATGCGAGTTGCTAGGGGGCCTCTCGGGATTCCTCTCCCGTCGATACCAGGGCCAAAAACCTTGTGTGGAGTCAGGGCCGGAACCGAGGATTCCTCTCGGGGCTGACATGGATCTTTGGGTACTTCTGGAGTCTCCCCAGTGGAGTCAGGCCTCGTCTCGAGTGGGGGCATGCACGTGCGCTTTCCTTCCAGGCTGTAGCAGCAATGTCATGCTTCCCGTCGCGTGGATCAAAGGATCTGTGGTTTTCCCTCGAGGCTTTCCCTCGAGGCTTTCCAACAGGGCTGTCCCACGTGCCACCGTGGTGTGAGTCGATCCTCGGCGTGAAAGATGAGCCAGTGCAGGGCAAAGAGTTTCCTCTGGAATGGACTGAGACATCTGGGGGACTCTTGGAATGGTGGTACGACCATGGAGTTCCTCTCGCCTTTCCTGTTGAGAGTGCCTCCTCTTGAGATGCGACGGGAACGCCGGGAATACTTTCCCGTTGAAAGCAGGGAAAGGATCCCTCTTCTCGAGCTACGAGGGGGAAACGGGGCTCCTCTGGATGTGGGCGGGACCATCGTGCTTCCTCTCGAGTGGAGACGGGTATGGCGGTGAACTTCTTGAGTTGCAGCAAGGGTGTGAAAGACCCTTTCGAAGTTCCAGAGGTTTGGTGTCATTAGTCTCCAGAGGCCTCATCGGAAATAGGCCTCATCTCGCCTGGAAGGGAGAACTTCCTGGATTTTCTCGAGTTGCGACAGGTGTTCTCGAGTTACGACGGGGACCTCAGGGACCCGCCCTGGTGGCCTCAGGAGAGGCCAGTCCCCATGCGAGTTGCTAGGGGGCCTCTCGGGATTCCTCTCCCGTCGATACCGGGGCCAAAAAGCTTGTGTGGAGTCAGGGCCAGAACCGAGGATTCCTCTCAGGGGCTGACATGGATCTTTGGGTACTTCTGGAGTCTCCCCAGGGGAGTCAGGCCTCGTCTCGAGTGGGGGCATGCACGTGCGCTTTCCTTCCAGGCTGTAGCAGCAATGTCACGCTTCCCGTCGCGTGGATAAAAGGATCTGTGGTTTTCCCTCGAGGCTTTCCCTCGAGGCTTTCCCACAGGGCTGTCCCACGTGCCACCGTGGTGTGAGTCGATACTCGGCGTGAAAGATGAGCCAATGCAGGGCAAAGAGGTTCCTCTTGAATGGACTGAGACATCTGGGGGACTCTTGGAATGGTGGTACGACCATGGAGTTCCTTTCGCCTTTCCTGTTGAGAGTGCCTCGTCTTGAGATGCGACGGGAACGCCGGGAATTCTTTCCCGTTGAAAGCAGGGAAAGTATCCCTCATCTCGAGCTACGAGGGGGAAACGGGGCTCCTCTGGATGTGGGCGGGACCATCGTGCTTCCTCTCTAGTGGAGACGGGTATGGCGGTGAAC
Source organism: Capricornis sumatraensis (assembly GCF_032405125.1). Classification (NCBI taxonomy): domain Eukaryota; kingdom Metazoa; phylum Chordata; class Mammalia; order Artiodactyla; family Bovidae; genus Capricornis; species Capricornis sumatraensis. The sequence continues at coordinate 9,312,085 of NW_027184612.1, forward strand.
TTCTTGAGTTGCAGCAAGGGTGTGAAAGTCCCTTTCGAAGTTCCAGAGTTTAGGTGTCATTAGTCTCCAGACGCCTCATCGGAAATAGGCCTCATCTCGCCTGGAAGGGAGAACTTCCTGGATTTTCTCGAGTTGCGGCAGGTGTTCTCGAGTTACGACGGGGACCTCAGGGACCCGCCCTGGTGGCCTCAGGAGAGGCCAGTCCCTAGGCGTGTTGCTAGGGGGCCTCTCGGGATTTCTCTCCCGTTGATACCGGGGCGAAAAACCTTGTGTGTAGTCAGGGCCGGAACCGAGGATTCCTCTCAGGGGCTGACATGGATCTTTGGGTACTTCTGGAGTCTCCCCAGGGGAGTCAGGCCTTGTCTCGAGTGGGGGCATGCACGTGCGCTTTCCTTCCAGGCTGTAGCAGCAATGTCACGCTTCCCGTGGCGTGGATCAAAGGATCTGTGGTATTCCCTCGAGGCTTTCCCTCGAGGCTTTCCCACAGGGCTGTCCCACGTGCCACCGTGGTGTGAGTCGATCCTCGGCGTGAAAGATGAGCCAGTGCAGGGCAAAGAGGTTCCTCTGGAATGGACTGAGACATCTGGGGGACTCTTGGAATGGTGGTACGACCATGGAGTTCCTCTCGCCTTTCCTGTTGAGAGTGCCTCCTCTTGAGATGCGACGGGAACGCCGGGAATTCTTTCCCGTTGAAAGCAGGGAAAGGATCCCTCATCTCGAGCTACGAGGGGGAAACGGGGCTCCTCTGGATGTGGGCGGGACCATCGTGCTTCCTCTCTAGTGGAGACGGGTATGGTGGTGAACTTCTTGAGTTGCAGCAAGGCTGTGAAAGACCCTTTCGAAGTTCCAGAGGTAAGGTGTCATTAGTCTCCAGACGCCTCATCGGAAATAGGCCTCATCTCGCCTGGAAGGGAGAACTTCCTGGATTTTCTCGAGTTGCGGCAGGTGTTCTCGAGTTACGACGGGGACCTCAGGGACCCGCCCTGGTGGCCTCAGGAGAGGCCAGTCCCTATGCGAGTTGCTAGGGGGCCTCTCGGGATTCCTCTCCCGTCGATACCGGGGCCAAAAACCTTGTGTGGAGTCAGGGCCGGAACCGAGGATTCCTCTCAGGGGCTGACATGGATCTTTGGGAACTTCTGGAGTCTCCCCAGGGGAGTCAGGCCTCGTCTCGAGTGGGGGCATGGACGTCCACTTTCCTTCCAGGCTGTAGCAGCAATGTCACGCTTCCCGTCGCGTGGATCAAATGATGTGTGGTTTTCCCTAGAGGCTTTCCCACAGGGCTGTCCCACGTGCCACCGTGGTGTGAGTCGATCCTCGGCGTGAAAGATGAGCCAGTGCAGGGCAAAGAGGTTCCTCTGGAATGGACTGAGACATCTGGGGGACTCTTGGAATGGTGGTACGACCATGGAGTTCCTCTCGCCTTTCCTGTTGAGAGTGCCTCCTCTTGAGATGCGACGGGAACGCCGGGAATTCTTTCCCGTTGAAAGCAGGGAAAGGATCCCTCATCTCGAGCTACGAGGGGGAAACGGGGCTCCTCTGGATGTGGGCGGCACCATCGTGCTTCCTCTCGAGTGGAGACGGGTATGGCAGTGAACTTCTTGAGTTGCAGCAAGGGTGTGAAACACCCTTTCGAAGTTCCAGAGGTTAGGTGTCATTAGTCTCCAGAGGCCTCATCGGAAATAGGCCTCATCTCGCCTGGAAGGGAGAACTTCCTGGATTTTCTCGAGTTGCGGCAGGTGTTTTCGAATTACGACGGGGACCTCAGGGACCCGCCCTGGTGGCCTCCGGAGAGGCCAGTCCCCATGCGAGTTGTTAGGGGGCCTCTCGGGATTCCTCTCCCGTCGATACCAGGGCCAAAAACCTTGTGTGGAGTCAGGGCCGGAACCGAGGATTCCTCTCGGGGCTGACATGGATCTTTGGGTACTTCTGGAGTCTCCCCAGTGGAGTCAGGCCTCGTCTCGAGTGGGGGCATGCACGTGCGCTTTCCTTTCAGGCTGTAGCAGCAATGTCACGCTTCCCGTCACGTGGATCAAAGGATCTGTGGTTTTCCCTCGAGGCTTTCCCTCGAGGCTTTCCCACAGGGCTGTCCCACGTGCCACCGTGGTGTGAGTCGATCCTCGGCGTGAAAGATGAGCCAGTGCAGGGCAAAGAGGTTCCTCTGGAATGGACTGAGACATCTGGGGGACTCTTGGAATGGTGGTACGACCATGGAGTTCCTCTCGCCTTTCCTGTTGAGAGTGCCTCCTCTTGAGATGCGACGGGAACGCCGGGAATTCTTTCCCGTTGAAAGCAGGGAAAGGATCCCTCATCTCGAGCTACGAGGGGGAAACGGGGCTCCTCTGGATGTGGGCGGGACCATCGTGCTTCCTCTCGAGTGGAGACGGGTATGGCGGTGAACTTCTTGAGTTGCAGCAAGGGTGTGAAAGACCCATTCGAAGTTCCAGAGGTTAGGTGTCATTAGACTCCAGACGCCTCATCGGAAATAGGCCTCATCTCGCCTGGAAGGGAGAACTTCCTGGATTTTCTCGAGTTGCGGCAGGTGTTCTCGAGTTTCGACGGGGACCTCAGGAACCCGCCCTGGTGGCCTCAGGAGAGGCCAGTCCCCATGCGAGTTGCTAGGGGGCCTCTCGGGATTCCTCTCCCGTCGATACCGGGGCCAAAAACCTTGTGTGGAGTCAGGGCCGGAACCGAGGATTCCTCTCAGGGGCTGACATGGATCTTTGGGTACTTCTGGAGTCTCCCCAGTGGAGTCAGGCCTCGTCTCGAGTGGGGGCATGCACGTGCGCTTTCTTTTCAGGCTGTAGCAGCAATGTCACGCTTCCTGTCACGTGGATCAAAGGATATGTGGTTTTCCCTCGAGGCTTTCCCTCGAGGCTTTCCCACAGGGCTGTCCCACGTGCCACCGTGGTGTGAGTCGATCCTCGGCGAGAAAGATGAGCCAGTGCAGGGCAAAGAGGTTCCTCTGGAATGGACTGAGACATCTGGGGGACTCTTGGAATGGTGGTACGACCATGGAGTTCCTCTCGCCTTTCCTGTTGAGAGTGCCTCCTCTTGAGATGCGACGGGAACGCCGGGAATTCTTTCCCGTTGAAAGCAGGGAAAGGATCCCTCATCTCGAGCTACGAGGGGGAAACGGGGCTCCTCTGGATGTGGGCGGGACCATCGTGCTTCCTCTCTAGTGGAGACGGGTATGGCGGTGAACTTCTTGAGTTGCAGCAAGGTTGTGAAAGACCCTTTCGAAGTTCCAGAGGTTAGGTGTCATTAGTCTCCAGAGGCCTCATCGGAAATAGGCCTCATCTCGCCTGGAAGGGAGAACTTCCTGGATTTTCTCGAGTTGCGGCCGGTGTTCTCGAGTTACGACGGGGACCTCAGGGACCCGCCCTGGTGGCCTCAGGAAAGGCCAGTCCCTAGGCGAGTTGCTAGGGGGCCTCTCGGGATTCCTCTCCCGTTGATACCGGGTCCAAAAACCTTGTGTGGAGTCAGGGCCGGAACCGAGGATTCCTCTCAGGGGCTGACATGGATCTTTGGGTACTTCTGGAGTCTCCCCAGGGGAGTCAGGCCTCGTCTCGAGTGGGGGCATGCACGTGCGCTTTCCTTCCAGGCTGTAGCAGCAATGTCACGCTTCCCGTCGCGTGGATCAAAGGATGGGTGGTTTTCCCTCGAGGCTTTCCCACAGGGCTGTCCCACGTGCCACCGTGGTGTGAGTCGATCCTCGGCGTGAAAGATGAGCCAGTGCAGGGCAAAGAGGTTCCTCTGGAATGGACTGAGACATCTGGGGGACTATTGGAATTGTGGTACGACCATGGAGTTCCTCTCGCCTTTCCTGTTGAGAGTGCCTCCTCTTGAGATGCGACGGGAACGCCGGGAATTTTTTCCCGTTGAAAGCAGGGAAAGGATCCCTCATCTCGAGCTACGAGGGGGAAACGGGGCTCCTCTGGATGTGGGCGGGACCATCGTGCTTCCTCTCGAGTGGAGACGGGTATGGCGTTGAACTTCTTGAGTTGCAGCAAGGGTGTGAAAGACCCTTTCGAAGTTCCAGAGGTTAGGTGTCATTAGTCTCCAGACGCCTCATCGGAAATAGGCCTCATCTCGCCTGGAAGGGAGAACTTCCTGGATTTTCTCGAGTTGCGGCAGGTGTTCTCGAGTTACGACGGGGACCTCAGGGACCCGCCCTGGTGGCCTCAGGAGAGGCCAGTCCCCATGCGAGTTGTTAGGGGGCCTCTCGGGATTCCTCTCCCGTCGATACTGGGGCCAAAAACCTTGTGTGGAGTCAGGGCCGGAACCGAGGATTCCTCTCAGGGGCTGACATGGATCTTTGGGTACTTCTGGAGTCTCCCCAGTGGAGTCAGGCCTCGTCTCGAGTGGGGGCATGCGCGTGCGCTTTCCTTCCAGGCTTTAGCAGCAATGTCACGCTTCCCGTCGCTTGGATCAAAGGATCTGTGGTTTTCCCTCGAGGCTTTCCCTCGAGGCTTTCCCACAGGGCTGTCCCACGTGCCACCGTGGTGTGAGTCGATCCTCGGCGTGAAAGATGAGCCAGTGCAGGGCAAAGAGGTTCCTCTGGAATGGACTGAGACATCTGGGGGACTCTTGGAATGGTGGTACGACCATGGAGTTCCTCTCGCCTTTCCTGTTGAGAGTGCCTCCTCTTGAGATGCGACGGGAACGCCGGGAATTCTTTCCCGTTGAAAGCAGGGAAAGGATCCCTCATCTCGAGCTACGAGGGGGAAACGGGGCTCCTCTGGATGTGGGCGGGACCATCGTGCTTCCTCTCTAGTGGAGACGGGTATGGCGGTGAACTTCTTGAGTTGCAGCAAGGGTGTGAAAGACCCTTTCGAAGTTCCAGAGGTTAGGTGTCATTAGTCTCCAGACGCCTCATCGGAAATAGGCCTCATCTCGCCTGGAAGGGAGAACTTCCTGGATTTTCTCGAGTTGCGGCCGGTGTTCTCGAGTTACGACGGGGACCTCAGGGACCCGCCCTGGTGGCCTCAGGAAAGGCCAGTCCCTAGGCGAGTTGCTAGGGGGCCTCTCGGGATTCCTCTCCCGTTGATACCGGGTCCAAAAACCTTGTGTGGAGTCAGGGCCGGAACCGAGGATTCCTCTCAGGGGCTGACATGGATCTTTGGGTACTTCTGGAGTCTCCCCAGGGGAGTCAGGCCTCGTCTCGAGTGGGGGCATGCACGTGCGCTTTCCTTCCAGGCTGTAGCAGCAATGTCACGCTTCCCGTCGCGTGGATCAAAGGATCTGTGGTTTTCCCTCGAGGCTTTCCCTCGAGGCTTTCCCACAGGGCTGTCCCACGTGCCACCGTGGTGTGAGTCGATCCTCGGCGTGAAAGATGAGCCAATGCAGGGCAAAGAGGTTCCTCTTGAATGGACTGAGACATCTGGGGGACTCTTGGAATGGTGGTACGACCATGGAGTTCCTTTCGCCTTTCCTGTTGAGAGTGCCTCGTCTTGAGATGCGACGGGAACGCCGGGAATTCTTTCCCGTTGAAAGCAGGGAAAGTATCCCTCATCTCGAGCTACGAGGGGGAAACGGGGCTCCTCTGGATGTGGGCGGGACCATCGTGCTTCCTCTCTAGTGGAGACGGGTATGGCGGTGAACTTCTTGAGTTGCAGCAAGGGTGTGAAAGTCCCTTTCGAAGTTCCAGAGGTTAGGTGTCATTAGTCTCCAGACGCCTCATCGGAAATAGGCCTCATCTCGCCTGGAAGGGAGAACTTCCTGGATTTTCTCGAGTTGCGGCAGGTGTTCTCGAGTTACGACGGGGACCTCAGGGACCCGCCCTGGTGGCCTCAGGAGAGGCCAGTCCCTAGGCGTGTTGCTAGGGGGCCTCTCGGGATTTCTCTCCCGTTGATACCGGGGCGAAAAACCTTGTGTGGAGTCAGGGCCGGAACCGAGGATTCCTCTCAGGGGCTGACATGGATCTTTGGGTACTTCTGGAGTCTCCCCAGGGGAGTCAGGCCTCGTCTCGAGTGGGGGCATGCACGTGCGCTTTCCTTCCAGGCTGTAGCAGCAATGTCACGCTTCCCGTGGCGTGGATCAAAGGATCTGTGGTTTTCCCTCGAGGCTTTCCCTCGAGGCTTTCCCACAGGGCTGTCCCACGTGCCACCGTGGTGTGAGTCGATCCTCGGCGTGAAAGATGAGCCAGTGCAGGGCAAAGAGGTTCCTCTGGAATGGACTGAGACATCTGGGGGACTCTTGGAATGGTGGTACGACCATGGAGTTCCTCTCGCCTTTCCTGTTGAGAGTGCCTCCTCTTGAGATGCGACGGGAACGCCGGGAATTCTTTCCCGTTGAAAGCAGGGAAAGGATCCCTCATCTCGAGCTACGAGGGGGAAACGGGGCTCCTCTGGATGTGGGCGGGACCATCGTGCTTCCTCTCTAGTGGAGACGGGTATGGTGGTGAACTTCTTGAGTTGCAGCAAGGCTGTGAAAGACCCTTTCGAAGTTCCAGAGGTAAGGTGTCATTAGTCTCCAGACGCCTCATCGGAAATAGGCCTCATCTCGCCTGGAAGGGAGAACTTCCTGGATTTTCTCGAGTTGCGGCAGGTGTTCTCGAGTTACGACGGGGACCTCAGGGACCCGCCCTGGTGGCCTCAGGAGAGGCCAGTCCCTATGCGAGTTGCTAGGGGGCCTCTCGGGATTCCTCTCCCGTCGATACCGGGGCCAAAAACCTTGTGTGGAGTCAGGGCCGGAACCGAGGATTCCTCTCAGGTGCTGACATGGATCTTTGGGAACTTCTGGAGTCTCCCCAGGGGAGTCAGGCCTCGTCTCGAGTGGGGGCATGGACGTCCACTTTCCTTCCAGGCTGTAGCAGCAATGTCACGCTTCCCGTCGCGTGGATCAAATGATGTGTGGTTTTCCCTAGAGGCTTTCCCACAGGGCTGTCCCACGTGCCACCGTGGTGTGAGTCGATCCTCGGCGTGAAAGATGAGCCAGTGCAGGGCAAAGAGGTTCCTCTGGAATGGACTGAGACATCTGGGGGACTCTTGGAATGGTGGTACGACCATGGAGTTCCTCTCGCCTTTCCTGTTGAGAGTGCCTCCTCTTGAGATGCGACGGGAACGCCGGGAATTCTTTCCCGTTGAAAGCAGGCAAAGGATCCCTCATCTCGAGCTACGAGGGGGAAACGGGGCTCCTCTGGATGTGGGCGGGACCATCGTGCTTCCTCTCGAGTGGAGACGGGTATGGCAGTGAACTTCTTGAGTTGCAGCAAGGGTGTGAAACACCCTTTCGAAGTTCCAGAGGTTAGGTGTCATTAGTCTCCAGACGCCTCATCGGAAATAGGCCTCATCTCGCCTGGAAGGGAGAACTTCCTGGATTTTCTCGAGTTGCGGCAGGTGTTCTCGAGTTACGACGGGGACCTCAGGGACCCGCCCTGGTGGCCTCAGGAGAGGCCAGTCCCCATGCGAGTTGCTAGGGGGCCTCTCGGGATTCCTCTCCCGTCGATACCGGGGCCAAAAACCTTGTGTGCAGTCAGGGCCGGAACCGAGGATTCCTCTCAGGGGCTGACATGGATCTTTGGGTACTTCTGGAGTCTCCCCAGGGGAGTCAGGCCTCGTCTCGAGTGGGGGCATGCGCGTGCGCTTTCCTTCCAGGCTTTAGCAGCAATGTCACGCTTCCCGTCGCTTGGATCAAAGGATCTGTGGTTTTCCCTCGAGGCTTTCCCTCGAGGCTTTCCCACAGGGCTGTCCCACGTGCCACCGTGGTGTGAGTCGATCCTCGGCGTGAAAGATGAGCCAGTGCAGGGCAAAGAGGTTCCTCTGGAATGGACTGAGACATCTGGGGGATTCTTGGAATGGTGGTACGACCATGGAGTTCCTCTCGCCTTTCCTGTTGAGAGTGCCTCCTCTTGAGATGCGACGGGAACGCCGGGAATTCTTTCCCGTTGAAAGCAGGGAAAGGATCCCTCATCTCGAGCTACGAGGGGGAAACGGGGCTCCTCTGGATGTGGGCGGGACCATCGTGCTTCCTCTCGAGTGGAGACGGGTATGGCGGTGAACTTCTTGAGTTGCAGCAAGGGTGTGAAAGACCCTTTCGAAGTTCCAGAGGTTAGGTGTCATTAGTCTCCAGACGCCTCATCGGAAATAGGCCTCATCTCGCCTGGAAGGGAGAACTTCCTGGATTTTCTCGAGTTGCGGCAGGTGTTCTCGAGTTTCGACGGGGACCTCAGGGACCCGCCCTGGTAACCTCAGGAGAGGCCAGTCCCCATGCGAGTTGCTAGGGGGCCTCTCGGGATTCCTCTCCCGTCGATACCGGGGCCAAAAAGCTTGTGTGGAGTCAGGGCCGGAACCGAGGATTCCTCTCAGGGGCTGACATGGATCTTTGGGTACTTCTGGAGTCTCCCCAGGGGAGTCAGGCCTCGTCTCGAGTGGGGGCATGCACGTGCGCTTTCCTTCCAGGCTGTAGCAGCAATGTCACGCTTCCCGTCGCGTGGATCAAAGGATCTGTGGTTTTCCCTCGAGGCTTTCCCTCGAGGCTTTCCCACAGGGCTGTCCCACGTGCCACCGTGTTGTGAGTCGATCCTCGGCGTGAAAGATGAGCCAGTGCAGGGCAAAGAGGTTCCTCTGGAATGGACTGAGACATCTGGGGGACTCTTGGAATGGTGGTACGACCATGGAGTTCCTCTCGCCTTTCCTGTTGAGAGTGCCTCCTCTTGAGATTCGACGGGAACGCCGGGAATACTTTCCCGTTGAAAGCAGGGAAAGGATCCCTCTTCTCGAGCTACGAGGGGGAAACGGGGCTCCTCTGGATGTGGGCGGGACCATCGTGCTTCCTCTCGAGTGGAGACGGGTATGGCGGTGAACTTCTTGAGTTGCAGCAAGGGTGTGAAAGACCCTTTCGAAGTTCCAGAGGTTTGGTGTCATTAGTCTCCAGAGGCCTCATCGGAAATAGGCCTCATCTCGCCTGGAAGGGAGAACTTCCTGGATTTTCTCGAGTTGCGACAGGTGTTCTCGAGTTACGACGGGGACCTCAGGGACCCGCCCTGGTGGCCTCAGGAGAGGCCAGTCCCCATGCGAGTTGCTAGGGGGCCTCTCGGGATTCCTCTCCCGTCGATACCGGGGCCAAAAAGCTTGTGTGGAGTCAGGGCCGGAACCGAGGATTCCTCTCAGGGGCTGACATGGATCTTTGGGTACTTCTGGAGTCTCCCCAGGGGAGTCAGGCCTCGTCTCGAGTGGGGGCATGCACGTGCGCTTTCCTTCCAGGCTGTAGCAGCAATGTCACGCTTCCCGTCGCGTGGATAAAAGGATCTGTGGTTTTCCCTCGAGGCTTTCCCTCGAGGCTTTCCCACAGGGCTGTCCCACGTGCCACCGTGGTGTGAGTCGATACTCGGCGTGAAAGATGAGCCAATGCAGGGCAAAGAGGTTCCTCTTGAATGGACTGAGACATCTGGGGGACTCTTGGAATGGTGGTACGACCATGGAGTTCCTTTCGCCTTTCCTGTTGAGAGTGCCTCGTCTTGAGATGCGACGGGAACGCCGGGAATTCTTTCCCGTTGAAAGCAGGGAAAGTATCCCTCATCTCGAGCTACGAGGGGGAAACGGGGCTCCTGTGGATGTGGGCGGGACCATCGTGCTTCCTCTCTAGTGGAGACGGGTATGGCGGTGAACTTCTTGAGTTGCAGCAAGGGTGTGAAAGTCCCTTTCGAAGTTCCAGAGTTTAGGTGTCATTAGTCTCCAGACGCCTCATCGGAAATAGGCCTCATCTCGCCTGGAAGGGAGAACTTCCTGGATTTTCTCGAGTTGCGGCAGGTGTTCTCGAGTTACGACGGGGACCTCAGGGACCCGCCCTGGTGGCCTCAGGAGAGGCCAGTCCCTAGGCGTGTTGCTAGGGGGCCTCTCGGGATTTCTCTCCCGTTGATACCGGGGCGAAAAACCTTGTGTGTAGTCAGGGCCGGAACCGAGGATTCCTCTCAGGGGCTGACATGGATCTTTGGGTACTTCTGGAGTCTCCCCAGGGGAGTCAGGCCTTGTCTCGAGTGGGGGCATGCACGTGCGCTTTCCTTCCAGGCTGTAGCAGCAATGTCACGCTTCCCGTGGCGTGGATCAAAGGATCTGTGGTATTCCCTCGAGGCTTTCCCTCGAGGCTTTCCCACAGGGCTGTCCCACGTGCCACCGTGGTGTGAGTCGATCCTCGGCGTGAAAGATGAGCCAGTGCAGGGCAAAGAGGTTCCTCTGGAATGGACTGAGACATCTGGGGGACTCTTGGAATGGTGGTACGACCATGGAGTTCCTCTCGCCTTTCCTGTTGAGAGTGCCTCCTCTTGAGATGCGACGGGAACGCCGGGAATTCTTTCCCGTTGAAAGCAGGGAAAGGATCCCTCATCTCGAGCTACGAGGGGGAAACGGGGCTCCTCTGGATGTGGGCGGCACCATCGTGCTTCCTCTCGAGTGGAGACGGGTATGGCAGTGAACTTCTTGAGTTGCAGCAAGGGTGTGAAACACCCTTTCGAAGTTCCAGAGGTTAGGTGTCATTAGTCTCCAGAGGCCTCATCGGAAATAGGCCTCATCTCGCCTGGAAGGGAGAACTTCCTGGATTTTCTCGAGTTGCGGCAGGTGTTTTCGAATTACGACGGGGACCTCAGGGACCCGCCCTGGTGGCCTCCGGAGAGGCCAGTCCCCATGCGAGTTGCTAGGGGGCCTCTCGGGATTCCTCTCCCGTCGATACCAGGGCCAAAAACCTTGTGTGGAGTCAGGGCCGGAACCGAGGATTCCTCTCGGGGCTGACATGGATCTTTGGGTACTTCTGGAGTCTCCCCAGTGGAGTCAGGCCTCGTCTCGAGTGGGGGCATGCACGTGCGCTTTCCTTCCAGGCTGTAGCAGCAATGTCATGCTTCCCGTCGCGTGGATCAAAGGATCTGTGGTTTTCCCTCGAGGCTTTCCCTCGAGGCTTTCCAACAGGGCTGTCCCACGTGCCACCGTGGTGTGAGTCGATCCTCGGCGTGAAAGATGAGCCAGTGCAGGGCAAAGAGTTTCCTCTGGAATGGACTGAGACATCTGGGGGACTCTTGGAATGGTGGTACGACCATGGAGTTCCTCTCGCCTTTCCTGTTGAGAGTGCCTCCTCTTGAGATGCGACGGGAACGCCGGGAATACTTTCCCGTTGAAAGCAGGGAAAGGATCCCTCTTCTCGAGCTACGAGGGGGAAACGGGGCTCCTCTGGATGTGGGCGGGACCATCGTGCTTCCTCTCGAGTGGAGACGGGTATGGCGGTGAACTTCTTGAGTTGCAGCAAGGGTGTGAAAGACCCTTTCGAAGTTCCAGAGGTTTGGTGTCATTAGTCTCCAGAGGCCTCATCGGAAATAGGCCTCATCTCGCCTGGAAGGGAGAACTTCCTGGATTTTCTCGAGTTGCGACAGGTGTTCTCGAGTTACGACGGGGACCTCAGGGACCCGCCCTGGTGGCCTCAGGAGAGGCCAGTCCCCATGCGAGTTGCTAGGGGGCCTCTCGGGATTCCTCTCCCGTCGATACCGGGGCCAAAAAGCTTGTGTGGAGTCAGGGCCAGAACCGAGGATTCCTCTCAGGGGCTGACATGGATCTTTGGGTACTTCTGGAGTCTCCCCAGGGGAGTCAGGCCTCGTCTCGAGTGGGGGCATGCACGTGCGCTTTCCTTCCAGGCTGTAGCAGCAATGTCACGCTTCCCGTCGCGTGGATAAAAGGATCTGTGGTTTTCCCTCGAGGCTTTCCCTCGAGGCTTTCCCACAGGGCTGTCCCACGTGCCACCGTGGTGTGAGTCGATACTCGGCGTGAAAGATGAGCCAATGCAGGGCAAAGAGGTTCCTCTTGAATGGACTGAGACATCTGGGGGACTCTTGGAATGGTGGTACGACCATGGAGTTCCTTTCGCCTTTCCTGTTGAGAGTGCCTCGTCTTGAGATGCGACGGGAACGCCGGGAATTCTTTCCCGTTGAAAGCAGGGAAAGTATCCCTCATCTCGAGCTACGAGGGGGAAACGGGGCTCCTCTGGATGTGGGCGGGACCATCGTGCTTCCTCTCTAGTGGAGACGGGTATGGCGGTGAACTTCTTGAGTTGCAGCAAGGGTGTGAAAGTCCCTTTCGAAGTTCCAGAGTTTAGGTGTCATTAGTCTCCAGACGCCTCATCGGAAATAGGCCTCATCTCGCCTGGAAGGGAGAACTTCCTGGATTTTCTCGAGTTGCGGCAGGTGTTCTCGAGTTACGACGGGGACCTCAGGGACCCGCCCTGGTGGCCTCAGGAGAGGCCAGTCCCTAGGCGTGTTGCTAGGGGGCCTCTCGGGATTTCTCTCCCGTTGATACCGGGGCGAAAAACCTTGTGTGTAGTCAGGGCCGGAACCGAGGATTCCTCTCAGGGGCTGACATGGATCTTTGGGTACTTCTGGAGTCTCCCCAGGGGAGTCAGGCCTTGTCTCGAGTGGGGGCATGCACGTGCGCTTTCCTTCCAGGCTGTAGCAGCAATGTCACGCTTCCCGTGGCGTGGATCAAAGGATCTGTGGTATTCCCTCGAGGCTTTCCCTCGAGGCTTTCCCACAGGGCTGTCCCACGTGCCACCGTGGTGTGAGTCGATCCTCGGCGTGAAAGATGAGCCAGTGCAGGGCAAAGAGGTTCCTCTGGAATGGACTGAGACATCTGGGGGACTCTTGGAATGGTGGTACGACCATGGAGTTCCTCTCGCCTTTCCTGTTGAGAGTGCCTCCTCTTGAGATGCGACGGGAACGCCGGGAATTCTTTCCCGTTGAAAGCAGGGAAAGGATCCCTCATCTCGAGCTACGAGGGGGAAACGGGGCTCCTCTGGATGTGGGCGGGACCATCGTGCTTCCTCTCTAGTGGAGACGGGTATGGTGGTGAACTTCTTGAGTTGCAGCAAGGCTGTGAAAGACCCTTTCGAAGTTCCAGAGGTAAGGTGTCATTAGTCTCCAGACGCCTCATCGGAAATAGGCCTCATCTCGCCTGGAAGGGAGAACTTCCTGGATTTTCTCGAGTTGCGGCAGGTGTTCTCGAGTTACGACGGGGACCTCAGGGACCCGCCCTGGTGGCCTCAGGAGAGGCCAGTCCCTATGCGAGTTGCTAGGGGGCCTCTCGGGATTCCTCTCCCGTCGATACCGGGGCCAAAAACCTTGTGTGGAGTCAGGGCCGGAACCGAGGATTCCTCTCAGGGGCTGACATGGATCTTTGGGAACTTCTGGAGTCTCCCCAGGGGAGTCAGGCCTCGTCTCGAGTGGGGGCATGGACGTCCACTTTCCTTCCAGGCTGTAGCAGCAATGTCACGCTTCCCGTCGCGTGGATCAAATGATGTGTGGTTTTCCCTAGAGGCTTTCCCACAGGGCTGTCCCACGTGCCACCGTGGTGTGAGTCGATCCTCGGCGTGAAAGATGAGCCAGTGCAGGGCAAAGAGGTTCCTCTGGAATGGACTGAGACATCTGGGGGACTCTTGGAATGGTGGTACGACCATGGAGTTCCTCTCGCCTTTCCTGTTGAGAGTGCCTCCTCTTGAGATGCGACGGGAACGCCGGGAATTCTTTCCCGTTGAAAGCAGGGAAAGGATCCCTCATCTCGAGCTACGAGGGGGAAACGGGGCTCCTCTGGATGTGGGCGGCACCATCGTGCTTCCTCTCGAGTGGAGACGGGTATGGCAGTGAACTTCTTGAGTTGCAGCAAGGGTGTGAAACACCCTTTCGAAGTTCCAGAGGTTAGGTGTCATTAGTCTCCAGAGGCCTCATCGGAAATAGGCCTCATCTCGCCTGGAAGGGAGAACTTCCTGGATTTTCTCGAGTTGCGGCAGGTGTTTTCGAATTACGACGGGGACCTCAGGGACCCGCCCTGGTGGCCTCCGGAGAGGCCAGTCCCCATGCGAGTTGTTAGGGGGCCTCTCGGGATTCCTCTCCCGTCGATACCAGGGCCAAAAACCTTGTGTGGAGTCAGGGCCGGAACCGAGGATTCCTCTCGGGGCTGACATGGATCTTTGGGTACTTCTGGAGTCTCCCCAGTGGAGTCAGGCCTCGTCTCGAGTGGGGGCATGCACGTGCGCTTTCCTTTCAGGCTGTAGCAGCAATGTCACGCTTCCCGTCACGTGGATCAAAGGATCTGTGGTTTTCCCTCGAGGCTTTCCCTCGAGGCTTTCCCACAGGGCTGTCCCACGTGCCACCGTGGTGTGAGTCGATCCTCGGCGTGAAAGATGAGCCAATGCAGGGCAAAGAGGTTCCTCTGGAATGGACTGAGACATCTGGGGGACTCTTGGAATGGTAGTACGACCATGGAGTTCCTCTCGCCTTTCCTGTTGAGAGTGCCTCCTCTTGAGATGCGACGGGAACGCCGGGAATTCTTTCCCGTTGAAAGCAGGGAAAGGATCCCTCATCTCGAGCTACGAGGGGGAAACGGGGCTCCTCTGGATGTGGGCGGGACCATCGTGCTTCCTCTCTAGTGGAGACGGGTATGGCGGTGAACTTCTTGAGTTGCAGCAAGGGTGTGAAAGACCATTTCGAAGTTCCAGAGGTTAGGTGTCATTAGTCTCCAGACGCCTCATCGGAAATAGGCCTCATCTCGCCTGGAAGGGAGAACTTCCTGGATTTTCTCGAGTTGCGGCAGGTGTTCTCGAGTTACGACGGGGACCTCAGGGACCCGCCCTGGTGGCCTCAGGAGAGGCCAGTCCCTAGGCGTGTTGCTAGGGGGCCTCTCAGGATTCCTCTCCCGTTGATACCGGGGCGAAAAACCTTGTGTGGAGTCAGGGCCGGAACCGAGGATTGCTCTCAGGGGCTGACATGGATCTTTGGGTACTTCTGGAGTCTCCCCAGGGGAGTCAGGCCTCGACTCGAGTGGGGGCATGCACGTGCGCTTTCCTTCCAGGCTGTAGCAGCAATGTCATGCTTCCCGTCGCGTGGATCAAAGGATCTGTGGTTTTCCCTCGAGGCTTTCCCTCGAGGCTTTCCAACAGGGCTGTCCCACGTGCCACCGTGGTGTGAGTCGATCCTCGGCGTGAAAGATGAGCCAGTGCAGGGCAAAGAGTTTCCTCTGGAATGGACTGAGACATCTGGGGGACTCTTGGAATGGTGGTACGACCATGGAGTTCCTCTCGCCTTTCCTGTTGAGAGTGCCTCCTCTTGAGATGCGACGGGAACGCCGGGAATTCTTTCCCGTTGAAAGCAGGGAAAGGATCCCTCATTTCGAGCTACGAGGGGGAAACGGGGCTCCTCTGGATGTGGGCGGGACCATCGTGCTTCCTCTCTAGTGGAGACGGGTATGGTGGTGAACTTCTTGAGTTACAGCAAGGCTGTGAAAGACCCTTTCGAAGTTCCAGAGGTAAGGTGTCATTAGTCTCCAGACGCCTCATCGGAAATAGGCCTCATCTCGCCTGGAAGGGAGAACTTCCTGGATTTTCTCGAGTTGCGGCAGGTGTTCTCGAGTTACGACGGGGACCTCAGGGACCCGCCCTGGTGGCCTCAGGAGAGGCCAGTCCCTATGCGAGTTGCTAGGGGGCCTCTCGGGATTCCTCTCCCGTCGATACCGGGGCCAAAAACCTTGTGTGGAGTCAGGGCCGGAACCGAGGATTCCTCTCAGGGGCTGACATGGATCTTTGGGTACTTCTGGAGTCTCCCCAGGGGAGTCAGGCCTCGTCTCGAGTGGGGGCATGCACGTGCACTTTCCTTCCAGGCTGTAGCAGCAATGTCACGCTTCCCGTCGCGTGGATCAAATGATGTGTGGTTTTCCCTAGAGGCTTTCCCACAGGGCTGTCCCACGTGCCACCGTGGTGTGAGTCGATCCTCGGCGTGAAAGGTGAGCCAGTGCAGGGCAAAGAGGTTCCTCTGGAATGGACCGAGACATCTGGGGGACTCTTGGAATGGTGGTACGACCATGGAGTTCCTCTCGCCTTTCCTGTTGAGAGTGCCTCCTCTTGAGATGCGACGGGAACGCCGGGAATTTTTTCCCGTTGAAAGCAGGGAAAGGATCCCTCATCTCGAGCTACGAGGGCGAAACGGGGCTCCTCTGGATGTGGGCGGGACCATCGTGCTTTCTCTCGAGTGGAGACGGGTATGGCGGTGAACTTCTTGAGTTGCAACAAGGGTGTGAAAGACCCTTTCGAAGTTCCAGAGGTTAGGTGTCATTAGTCTCCAGACGCCTCATCGGAAATAGGCCTCATCTCGCCTGGAAGGGAGAACTTCCTGGATTTTCTCGAGTTGCGGCAGGTGTTCTCGAGTTACGACGGGGACCTCAGGAACCGGCCCTGGTGGCCTCAGGAGAGGCCAGTCCCCATGCGAGTTGCTAGGGGGCCTCTCGGGATTTCTCTCCCGTCGATACCGGGGCCAAAAACCTTGTGTGGAGTCAGGGCCGGAACCGAGGATTCCTCTCAGGGGCTGATATGGATCTTTGGATACTTCTGGAGTCTCGCCAGGGGAGACAGGCCTCGTTTCGTGAGGGGGCATGCACGTGCACATTCCTTCCAGGCTGTAGCAGCAATGTCACGCTTCCCGTCGCGTGGATCAAAGGATCTGTGGTTTTCCCTCGAGGCTTTCCCTCGAGGCTTTCCCACAGGGCTGTCCCACGTGCCACCGTGGTTTGAGTCGATCCTCGGCGTGAAAGATGAGCCAGTGCAGGGCAAAGAGGTTCCTCTGGAATGGACTGAGACATCTGGGGGACTCTTGGAATGGTGGTACGACCATGGAGTTCCTCTCGCCTTTCCTGTTGAGAGTGCCTCCTCTTGAGATGCGACGGGAACGCCGGGAATTCTTTCCCGTTGAAAGCAGGGAAAGGATCCCTCATCTCGAGCTACGAGGGGGAAACGGGGCTCTTCTGGATGTGGGCGGGACCATCGTGCTTCCTCTCGAGTGGAGACGGGTATGGCGGTGAACTTCTTGAGTCGCAGCAAGGGTGTGAAAGACCCTTTCGAAGTTCCAGAGGTTAGGTGTCATTAGTCTCCAGACGCCTCATCGGAAATAGGCCTCATCTCGCCTGGAAGGGAGAACTTCCTGGATTTTCTCGAGTTGCGGCAGGTGTTCTCGAGTTACGACGGGGACCTCAGGGACCCGCCCTGGTGGCCTCAGGAGAGGCCAGTCCCCATGCGAGTTGCTAGGGGGCCTCTCGGGATTCCTCTCCCGTCGATACCGGGGCCAAAAACCTTGTGTGGAGTCAGGGCCGGAACCGAGGATTCCTCTCAGGGGCTGACATGGATCTTTGGGTACTTCTGGAGTCTCCACAGTGGAGTCAGGCCTCGTCTCGAGTGGGGGCATGCACGTGCGCTTTCCTTCCAGGCTGTAGCAGCAATGTCACGCTTCCCGTCGCGTGGATCAAAGGATCTGTGGTTTTCCCTCGAGGCTTTCCCTCGAGGCTTTCCCACAGGGCTGTCCCACGTGCCACCGTGGTGTGAGTCGATCCTCGGCGTGAAAGATGAGCCAGTGCAGGGCAAAGAGGTTCCTCTGGAATGGACTGAGACATCTGGGGGACTCTTTGAATGGTGGTACGACCATGGAGTTCCTCTCGCCTTTCCTGTTGAGAGTGCCTCCTCTTGAGATGCGACGGGAACGCCGAGAATTCTTTCCCGTTGAAACCAGGGAAAGGATCCCTCATCTCGAGCTACGAGGGGGAAACGGGGCTCCTCTGGATGTGGGCGGGACCATCGTGCTTCCTCTCGAGTGGAGACGGGTATGGCGGTGAACTTCTTGAGTTGCAGCAAGGGTGTGAAAGACCCTTTCGAAGTTCCAGAGGTTTGGTGTCATTAGTCTCCAGAGGCCTCATCGGAAATAGCCCTCATCTCGCCTGGAAGGGAGAACTTCCTGGATTTTCTCGAGTTGCGGCAGGTGTTCTCGAGTTACGACGGGGACCTCAGGGACCCGCCCTGGTGGCCTCAGGAGAGGCCAGTCCCCATGCGAGTTGCTAGGGGGCCTCTCGGGATTCCTCTCCCGTCGATACCGGGGCCAAAAACCTTGTGTGGAGTCAGGGCCGGAACCGAGGATTCCTCTCAGGGGCTGACATGGATCTTTGGGTACTTCTGGAGTCTCCCCAGTGGAGTCAGGCCTCGTCTCGAGTGGGGGCATGCACGTGCGCTTTCCTTCCAGGCTTTAGCAGCAATGTCACGCTTCCCGTCGCGTGGATCAAAGGATCTGTGGTTTTCCCTCGAGGCTTTCCCTCGAGGCTTTCCCACAGGGCTGTCCCACGTGCCACCGTGGTGTGAGTCGATCCTCGGCGTGAAAGATGAGCCAGTGCAGGGCAAAGAGGTTCCTCTGGAATGGACTGAGACATCTGGGGGACTCTTGGAATGGTGGTACGACCATGGAGTTCCTCTCGCCTTTCCTGTTGAGAGTGCCTCCTCTTGAGATGCGACGGGAACGCAGGGAATTCTTTCCCGTTGAAAGCAGGGAAAGGATCCCTCATCTCGAGCTACGAGGGGGAAACGGGGCTCCTTTGGATGTGGTCGGGACCATCCTGCTTCCTCTCGAGTGGAGACGGGTATGGTGGTGAACTTCTTGAGTTGCAGCAAGGGTGTGAAAGACCCTTTCGAAGTTCCAGAGGTTAGGTGTCATTAGTCTCCAGACGCCTTGTCGGAAATAGGCCTCATCTCGCCTGGAAGGGAGAACTTCCTGGATTTTCTCGAGTTGCTGCAGGTGTTCTCGAGTTACGACGGGGACCTCAGGGACCCGCCCTGGTGGCCTCAGGAGAGGCCAGTCCCCATGCGAGTTGCTAGGGGGCCTCTCGGGATTCCTCTCCCGTCGATACCGGGGCCAAAAACCTTGTGTGGAGTCAGGGCTGGAACCGAGGATTCCTCTCAGGGGCTGACATGGATCTTTGGGTACTTCTGGAGTCTCCCCAGGGGAGTCAGGCCTCGTCTCGAGTGGGGGCATGCACGTGCGCTTTCCTTCCAGGCTGTAGCAGCAATGTCACGCTTCCCGTGGCGTGGATCAAAGGATCTGTGGTTTTCCCTCGAGGCTTTCCCTCGAGGCTTTCCCACAGGGCTGTCCCACGTGCCACCGTGGTGTGAGTCGATCCTCGGCGTGAAAGATGAGCCAGTGCAGGGCAAAGAGCTTCCTCTGGAATGGACTGAGACATCTGGTGGACTCTTGGAATGGTGGTACGACCATGGAGTTCCTCTCGCCTTTCCTGTTGAGAGTGCCTCCTCTTGAGATGCGACGGGAACGCCGGGAATTCTTTCCCGTTGAAAGCAGGGAAAGGATCCCTCATCTCGAGCTACGAGGGGGAAACGGGGATATTCTGGATGTGGGCGGGACCATCTTGCTTCCTCTCGAGTGGAGACGGGTATGGCGGTGAACTTCTTGAGTCGCAGCAAGGGTGTGAAAGACCCTTTCGAAGTTCCAGAGGTTAGGTGTCATTAGTCTCCAGACGCCTCATCGGAAATAGGCCTCATCTCGCCTGGAAGGGAGAACTTCCTGGATTTTCTCGAGTTGCGGCAGGTGCTCTCGAGTTACGACGAGGACCTCAGGGACACGCCCTCGTGGCCTCAGGAGAGGCCAGTCCCCATGCGAGTTGCTAGGGGGCCTCTCGGGATTCCTCTCCCGTCGATACCGGGGCCAAAAACCTTGTGTGGAGTCAGGGCCGGAACCGAGGATTCCTCTCAGGGGCTGACATGGATCTTTGGGTACTTCTGGAGTCTCCCCAGGGGAGTCAGGCCTCGTCTCGAGTGGGGGCATGCACGTGCGCTTTCCTTCCAGGCTGTAGCAGCAATGTCACGCTTCCCGTCGCGTGGATCAAAGGATCTGTGGTTTTCCCTCGAGGCTTTCCCTCGAGGCTTTCCCACAGGGCTGTCCCACGTGCCACCGTGGTGTGAGTCGATCCTCGGCGTGAAAAATGAGCCAGTGCAGGGCAAAGAGGTTCCTCTGGAATGGACTGAGACATCTGGGGGACTCTTGGAATGGTGGTACGACCATGGAGTTCCTCTCGCCTTTCCTGTTGAGAATGCCTCCTCTTGAGATGCGACGGGAACGCAGGGAATTCTTTCCCGTTGAAAGCAGGGAAAGGATCCCTCATCTCGAGCTACGAGGGGGAAACGGGGCTCCTCTGGATGTGGTCGGGACCATCGTGCTTCCTCTCGAGTGGAGACGGGTATGGTGGTGAACTTCTTGAGTTGCAGCAAGGGTGTGAAAGACCCTTTCGAAGTTCCAGAGGTTAGGTGTCATTAGTCTCCAGACGCCTCATCGGAAATAGGCCTCATCTCGCCTGGAAGGGAGAACTTCCTGGATTTTCTCGAGTTGCGGCAGGTGTTCTCGAGTTACGACGGGGACCTCAGGGACCGGCCCTGGTGGCCTCAGGAGAGGCCAGACCCCATGCGAGTTGCTAGGGGGCCTCTCGGGATTCCTCTTCCGTCGATAGCGGGGCCAAAAACCTTGTGTGGAGTCAGGGCCGGAACCGAGGATTCCTCTCAGGGGCTGATATGTATCTTTGGATACTTCTGGAGTCTCGCCAGGGGAGACAGGCCTCGTTTCGTGAGGGGGCATGCACGTGCACTTTCCTTCCAGGCTTTAGCAGCAATGTCACGCTTCCCGTGGCGTGGATCAAAGGATCTGTGGTTTTCCCTCGAGGCTTTCCCTCGAGGCTTTCCCACAGGGCTGTCTCACGTGCCACCGTTGTGTGAGTCGATCCTCGGCGTGAAAGATGAGCCAGTGCAGGGCAAAAAGGTTCCTCTGGATTGGACTGAGACATCTGGGGGACTCTTGGAATGGTGGTACGACCATGGAGTTCCTCTCGCCTTTCCTGTTGAGAGTGCCTCCTCTTGAGATGCGACGGGAACGCCGGGAAATCTTTCCCGTTGAAAGCAGGGAAAGGATCCCTCATCTCGAGCTACGAGGGGGAAACGGGGCTCCTCTGGATGTGGGCGGGACCATCGTGCTTCCTTTCGAGTGGAGACGGGTATGGCGGTGAAATTCTTGAGTTGCAGCAAGGGTGTGAAAGACCCTTTCGAAGTTCCAGAGGTTAGGTGTCATTAGTCTCCAGACGCCTCATCGGAAATAGGCCTCATTTCGCCTGGAAAGGAGAACTTCCTGGATTTTCTCGAGTTGCGGCAGGTGCTCTCGATTTACGACGGGGACCTCACGGACCCGCCCTGGTGGCCTAAGGAACGGCCAGTCCCCATGCTAGTTGCTAGGGGGCCTCTCGGGATTCCTCTCCCGTCGATACCGGGGCCAAAAACCTTGTGTGGAGTCAGGGCCGGAACCGAGGATTCCTCTCAGGGGCTGACATGGATCTTTGGGTACTTCTGGAGTCTCCCCAGGGGAGTCAGGCCTCGTGTCGTGTGGGGGCATGCACGTGCGCTTTCCTTCCAGGCTGTAGCAGCAATGTCACGCTTCCCGTGGCGTGGATCAAAGGATCTGTGGTTTTGCCTCGAGGCTATCCCTCGAGGCTTTCCCACAGGGCTGTCCCACGTGCCACCGTGGTGTGAGTCGATCCTCGGCGTGAAAGATCAGCCAGTGCAGGGCAAAGAGGTTCCTCTGGAATGGACTGAGACATCTGGGGGACTCTTGGAATGGTGGTACGACCATGGAGTTCCTCTCGCCTTTCCTGTTGAGAGTGCCTCCTCTTGAGATGCGACGGGAACGCTGGGAATTCTTTCCCGTTGAAACCAGGGAAAGGATCCCTCATCTCGAGCTACGAGGGGGAAACGGGGCTCCTCTGGATGTGGGCGGGACGATCGTGCTTCCTCTCGAGTGGACACGGGTATGGCGCTGAACTTCTTGAGTTGCAGCAAGGGTGTGAAAGACCCTTTCGAAGTTCCAGAGGTTAGGTGTCATTCGTCTCCAAACGCCTCATCGGAAATAGGCCTCATCTCGCCTGGAATGGAGAACTTCCTGGATATTCTCGAGTTGCGGCAGGTGTTCTCGAGTTACGCCGGGGACCTCAGGGACCCACCCTGGTGGCCTCAGGAGAGGCCAGTCCCCATGCGAGTTGCTAGGGGGCCTCTCGGGATTCCTCTCCCATCGATACTGGGGCAAAAACCTTGTGTGGAGTCAGGGCCGGAACCGAGGATTCCTCTCAGGGGCTGACATGGATCTTTGGGTACTTCTGGAGTCTCCCCAGGGGAGTCAGGCCTCGTCTCGAGTGGGGGCATGCACGTGCGCTTTCCTTCCAGGCTGTAGCAGCAATGTCACGCTTCCCGTCGCGTGGATCAAAGGATCTGTGGTTTTCCCTCGAGGCTTTCCCTCGAGGCTTTCCCACAGGGCTGTCCCACGTGCCACCGTGGTGTGAGTCGATCCTCGGCGTGAAAGATGAGCCAGTGCAGGGCAAAGAGGCTCCTCTGTAATGGACTGAGACATCTGGGGGACTCTTGGAATGGTGGTACGACCATGGAGTTCCTCTCGCCTTTCCTGTTGAGAGTGCCTCCTCTTGAGATGCGACGGGAACGCCGGGAAATCTTTCCCGTTGAAAGCAGGGAAAGGATCCCTCATCTCGAGCTACGAGGGGGAAACGGGGCTCCTCTGGATGTGGGCGGGACCATCGTGCTTCCTCTCGAGTGGAGACGGGTACGGCGGTGAACTTCTTGAGTTGCAGCAAGGGTGTGAAAGACCCTTTCGAAGTTCCAGAGGTTAGGTGTCATTTCTCTCCAGAGGCCTCATCGGAAATAGGCCTCATCTCGCCTGGAAGGGAGAACTTCCTGGATTTTCTCGAGTTGCGGCAGGTGTTCTCGAGTTACGACGGGAACCTCAGGGACCCGCCCTGGTGGCCTCCGGAGAGGCCAGTCCCCATGCGAGTTGCTAGGGGCCCTCTCGGGATTCCTCTCCCGTCGATACCGGGGCCAAAAACCTTGTGTGGAGTCAGGGCCGGAACCGAGGATTCCTCTCAGGGGCTGACATGGATCTTTGGGTACTTCTGGAGTCTCCCCAGGGGAGTCAGGCCTCGTCTCAGGTGGGGGCATGCACGTTCGCTTTCCTTCCAGGCTGTAGCAGCAATGTCACACTTCCCGTCGCGTGGATCAAAGGATCTGTGGTTTTCCCTCGAGGCTTTCCCTCGAGGCTTTCCCACAGGGCTGTCCCACGTGCCACCGTGGTGTGAGTCGATCCTCGGCGTGAAAGATGAGCCAGTGCAGGGCAAAGAGGTTCCTCTGGAATGGACTGAGACATCTGGGGGACTCTTGGAATGGTGGTACGACCATGGAGTTCCTCTCGCCTTTCCTGTTGAGAGTGCCTCCTCTTGAGATGCGACGGGAACGCCGGGAATTCTTTCCCTTTGATAGCAGGGAAAGGATCCCTCATCTCGAGCTACGAGTGGGAAACGGGGCTCCTCTGGATGTGGGCGGGACCATCGTGTTTCCTCTCGAGTGGAGACGGGTATGGCGGTGAACTTCTTGAGTTGCAGCAAGGGTGAGAAAGACCCTTTCAAAGTTCCAGAGGTTCGGTGTCATTAGTCTCCAGACGCCTCATCGGAAATAGGCCTCATCTCACCTGGAAGGGAGAACTTCCTGGATTTTCTCGAGTTGCGGCAGGTGTTCTTGAGATACGACGGGGACCTCAGGGACCCGCCCTGGTGTCCTCAGGAAAGGCCAGTCCCCATGCGAGTTGCTCGGGGGCCTCTCGGGATTCCTCTCCCGTCGATACCGGGGCCAAAATCCTTCTGTGGATTCAGGGCCGGAACCGAGGATTCCTCTCAGGGGCTGACATGGGTCTTTGGGTACTTCTGGAGTCTCCCCAGGGGGGTCAGGCCTCCTCTCGAGTGGGGGCATGCACGTGCGCCTTCCTTCCAGGCTGTAGCAGCAATGTCACGCTTCCCGTCGCATGGATCAAAGGATCTGTGGTTTTCCCTCGAGGCTTTCCCTCGAGGCTTTCCCACAGGGCTGTCTCACGTGCCACCGTTGTGTGAGTCGATCCTCGGCGTGAAAGATGAGCCAGTGCAGGGCAAAAATGTTCCTCTGGAATGGACTGAGACATCTGGGGGACTCTTGGAATGGTGGTACGACCATGGAGTTACTCTCGCCTTTCCTGTTGAGAGTGCCTCCTCTTGAGATGCGACGGGAACGCCGGGAAATCTTTCCCGTTGAAAGCAGGGAAAGGATCCCTCATCTCGAGCTACGAGGGGGAAACGGGGCTCCTCTGGATGTGGGCGGGACGATCGTGCTTCCTTTCGAGTGGAGACGGGTATGGTGGTGAAATTCTTGAGTTGCAGCAAGGGTGTGAAAGACCCTTTCGAAGTTCCAGAGGTTAGGTGTCATTAGTCTCCAGACGCCTCATCGGAAATAGGCCTCATTTCGCCTGGAAAGGAGAACTTCCTGGATTTTCTCGAGTTGCGGCAGGTGTTCTCGATTTACGACGGGGACCTCACGGACCCGCCCTGGTGGCATAAGGAACGGCCAGTCCCCATGCTAGTTGCTAGGGGGCCTCTCGGGATTCCTCTCCCGTCGATACCGGGGCCAAAATCCTTGTGTGGAGTCAGGGCCGGAACCGAGGATTCCTCTCAGGGGATGACATGGATCTTTGGGTACTTCTGGAGTCTCCCCAGGGGAGTCAGGACTCGTCTCGAGTGGGGGCATGCACGTGCGCTTTCCTTCCATGCTGTAGCAGCAATGTCATGCTTCCCGTCGCGTGGATCAAAGGATCTGTGGTTTTCCCTCGAGGCTTTCCCTCGAGGCTTTCCCACAGGGCTGTCCCACGTGCCACCGTGGTGTGAGTCGATCCTCGGCGTGAAAGATGAGCCAGTGCAGGGCAAAGAGGTTCCTCTGGAATGGACTGAGACATCTGGGGGACTCTTGGAATGGTGGTACGACCATGGAGTTCCTCTCGCGTTTCCTGTTGAGAGTGCCTCCTCTTGAGATGCGACGGGAACGCCGGGAATTCTTTCCCGTTGAAAGCAGGGAAAGGATCCCTCATCTCGAGCTACGAGGGGGAAACGGGGCTCCTCTGGATGTGGGCGGGACCATCGTGCTTCCTCTCGAGTGGAGACGGGTATGGCGGTGAACTTCTTGAGTTGCAGCAAGGATGTGAAAGACCCTTTCGAAGTTCCAGAGGTTAGGTGTCATTAGTCTCCAGACGCCTCATCGGAAATAGGCCTCATCTCGCCTGGAAGGGAGAACTTCCTGGATTTTCTCGAGTTGCGGCAGGTGTTCTCGAGTTACGTCGGGGACCTCAGGGACCCGCCCTGGTGGCCTCAGGAGAGGCCAGTCCCCATGCGAGTTGCTAGGGGGCCTCTCGGGATTCCTCTCCCGTCGATACCGGGGCCAAAAACCTTGTGTGGAGTCAGGGCCGGAACCGAGGATTCCTCTCAGGGGCTGACATGGATCTTTGGGTACTTCTGGAGTCTCCCCTGGGGAGTCAGGCCTCGTCTCGAGTGGGGGCATGCACGTGCGCTTTCCTTCCAGGCTGTAGCAGCAATGTCACGCTTCCCGTCGCGTGGATCAAAGGATCTGTGGTTTTCCCTCGAGGCTTTCCCTCGAGGCTTTCCCACAGGGCTGTCCCACGTGCCACCGTGGTGTGAGTCGATCCTCGGCGTGAAAGATGAGCCAGTGCAGGGCAAAGAGGCTCCTCTGTAATGGACTGAGACATCTGGGGGACTCTTGGAATGGTGGTACGACCATGGAGTTCCTCTCGCCATTCCTGTTGAGAGTGCCTCCTCTTGAGATGCGACGGGAACGGCGGGAATTCTTTCCCGTTGAAAGCAGGGAAAGGATCCCTCATCTCGAGCTACGAGGGGGAAACGGGGCTCCTCTGGATGTGGGCGGGACCATCGTGCTTCCTCTCGAGTGGAGACGGGTATGGCGGTGAACTTCTTGAGTTGCAGCAAGGGTGTGAAAGACCCTTTCGAAGTTCCAGAGTTTAGGTGTCATTTCTCTCCAGAGGCCTCATCGGAAATAGGCCTCATCTCGCCTGGAAGGGAGAACTTCCTGGATTTTCTCGAGTTGCGGCAGGTGTTCTCGAGTTACGACGGGAACCTCAGGGACCCGCCCTGGTGGCCTCCGGAGAGGCCAGTCCCCATGCGAGTTGCTAGGGGGCCTCTCGGGATTCCTCTCCGGTCGATACCGGGGCAAAAAACCTTGTGTGGAGTCAGGGCCGGAACCGAGGATTCCTCTCAGGGGCTGACATGGATCTTTGGGTACTTCTGGAGTCTCCCCAGGGGAGTCAGGCCTCGTCTCGAGTGGGGGCATGCACGTGCGCTTTCCTTCCAGGCTGTAGCAGCAATGTCACGCTTCCCGTGCCGTGGATCAAAGGATCTGTGGTTTTCCCTCGAGGCTTTCGCTCGAGGCTTTCCCACAGGGCTGTCCCACGTGCCACGGTGGTGTGAGTCGATCCTCGGCGTGAAAGATGAGCCAGTGCAGGGCAAAGAGGTTCCTCTGGAATGGACTGAGACATCTGGGGGACTCTTGGAATGATGGTAAGACCATGGAGTTCCTCTCGCCTTTCCTGTTGAGAGTGCCTCCTCTTGAGATGTGACGGGAACGCCGGGAATTCTTTCCCGTTGAAAGCAGGGAAAGGATCCCTCATCTCGAGCTACGAGGGGGAAACTGGGCTCCTCTGGATGTGGGCGGGACCATGGTGCTTCCTCTCGAGTGGAGACGGGTATGGCGGTGAACTTCTTGAGTTGCAGCAAGGATGTGAAAGACCCTTTCGAAGTTCCAGAGTTTGGGTGTCATTAGTCTCCAGAGGCCTCATCGGAAATAGGCCTCATCTCGCCTGGAAGGGAGAACTTCCTGGATTTTCTCGAGTTGCGGCAGGTGTTCTCGAGTTACGACGGGGACCTCAGGGACCCGCCCTGGTGGCCTCAGGAGAGGCCAGTCCCCATGCGAGTTGCTAGGGGGCCTCTCGGGATTCCTCTCCCGTAGATACCGGGGCCAAAAACCTTGTGTGGAGTCAGGGCCGGAACCGAGGATTCCTCTCAGGGGCTGACATGGATCTTTGGGTACTTGTGGAGTCTCCCCAGGGGAGTCAGGCCTCGTCTCGAGTGGGGGCATGCACGTGCGCTTTCCTTCCAGGCTGTAGCAGCAATGTCACGCTTCCCGTGGCGTGGATCAAAGGATCTGTGGTTTTCCCTCGAGGCTTTCGCTCGAGGCTTTCCCACAGGGCTGTCCCACGTGCCACGGTGGTGTGAGTCGATCCTCGGCGTGAAAGATGAGCCAGTGCAGGGCAAAGAGGTTCCTCTGGAATGGACTGAGACATCTGGGGGACTCTTGGAATGATGGTACGACCATGGAGTTCCTCTCGCCTTTCCTGTTGAGAGTGCCTCCTCTTGAGATGCGACGGGAACGCCGGGAATTCTTTCCCGTTGAAAGCAGGGAAAGGATCCCTCATCTCGAGCTCCGAGGGGGAAACTGGGCTCCTCTGGATGTGGGCGGGACCATCGTGCTTCCTCTCGAGTGGAGACGGGTATGGCGGTGAACTTCTTGAGTTGCAGCAAGCATGTGAAAGACCCTTTCGAAGTTCCAGAGGTTAGGTGTCATTAGTCTCCAGAGGCCTCATCGGATATAGGCCTCATCTCGCCTGGAAGGGAGAACTTCCTGGATTTTCTCGAGTTGCGGCAGGTGTTCTCGAGTTACGACGGGGACCTCAGGGACCCGCCGTGGTGGCCTCAGGAGAGGCCAGTCCCCATGCGAGTTGCTAGGGGGCCTCTCGGGATTCCTCTCCCGTCGATACCGGGGCCAAAAACCTTGTGTGGAGTCAGGGCCAGAACCGAGGATTCCTCTCAGGGGCTGACATGGATCTTTGGGTACTTCTGGAGTCTCCCCAGGGGAGTCAGGCCTCGTCTCGAGTGGGGGCATGCACGTGCGCTTTCCTTCCAGGCTGTAGCAGCAATGTCACGCTTCCCGTGGCGTGGATCAAAGGATCTGTGGTTTTCCCTCGAGGCTTTCCCTCGAGGATTTCCCACAGGGCTGTCCCACGTGCCACCGTTGTGTGTGTCGATCCTCGGCGTGAAAGATGAGCCAGTGCAGGGCAAGGAGGTTCCTCTGGAATGGACTGAGACATCTGGGGGACTCTTGGAATGGTGGTACGACCATGGAGTTCCTCTCGCCTTTCCTGTTGAGAGTGCCTCCTCTTGAGATGCGACGGGAACGCCGGGAATTCTTTCCCGTTGAAAGCAGGGAAAGGATCCCTCATCTCGAGCTCCGAGGGGGAAACGGGGCTCCTCTGGATGTGGGCGGGTCCATCGTGCTTCCTCTCGAGTGGAGACGGTATGGCGGTGAACTTCTTGAGTTGCAGCAAGGGTGTGAAAGACCCTTTCGAAGTTCCAGAGGTTAGGTGTCATTAGTCTCCAGACGCCTCATCGGAAATAGGCCTCATCTCGCCTGGAAGGGAGAACTTCCTGGATTTTCTCGAGTTGCGGCAGGTGTTCTCGAGTTACGACGGGGACCTCAGGGACCCGCCCTGGTGGCCTCAGGAGAGGCCAGTCCCCATGCGAGTTGCTAGGGGGCCTCTCGGGATTCCTCTCCCGTCGATACCGGGGCCAAAAACCTTGTGTGGAGTCAGGGCCGGAACCAAGGATTCCTCTCAGGGGCTGACATGGATCTTTGGGTACTTCTGGAGTCTCCCCAGGGGAGTCAGGCCTCGTCTCGAGTGGGGGCATGCACGTGCGCTTTCCTTCCAGGCTGTAGCACCAATGTCACGCTTCCCGTAGCGTGGATCAAAGGATCTGTGGTTTTCCCTCGAGGCTTTCCCTCGAGGCTTTCCCACAGGGCTGTCCCACGTGCCACCGTGGTGTGAGTCGATCCTCGGCGTGAAAGATGAGCCAGTGCAGGGCAAAGAGGTTCCTCTGGAATGGACTGAGACATCTGGGGGACTCTTGGAATGGTGGTACGACCATGGAGTTCCTCTCGCCTTTCCTGTTGAGAGTGCCTCCTCTTGAGATGCGACGGGAACGCCGGGAATTCTTTCCCGTTGAAAGCAGGGAAAGGATCCCTCATCTCGAGCTACGAGGGGGAAACTGGGCTCCTCTGGATGTGGGCGGGACGATCGTGCTTCCTCTCGAGTGGACACGGGTATGGCGCTGAACTTCTTGAGTTGCAGCAAGGGTGTGAAAGACCCTTTCGAAGTTCCAGAGGTTAGGTGTCATTCGTCTCCAAACGCCTCATCGGAAATAGGCCTCATCTCGCCTGGAAGGGAGAACTTCCTGGATTTTCTCGAGTTGCGACAGGTGTTCTCGAGTTACGACGGGGACCTCAGGGACCCGCCCTGGTGGCCTCAGGAGAGGCCAGTCCCCATGCGAGTTGCTAGGGGGCCTCTCGGGATTCCTCTCCCATCGATACTGGGGCAAAAACCTTGTGTGGAGACAGGGCCGGAACCGAGGATTCCTCTCAGGGGCTGACATGGATCTATGGGTACTTCTGGAGTCTCCCCAGGGGAGTCAGGCCTCGTCTCGAGTGGGGGCATGCACGTGCGCCTTCCTTCCAGGCTGTAGCAGCAATGTCACGCTTCCCGTGGCGTGGATCAAAGGATCTGTGGTTTTCCCTCGAGGCTTTCCCTCGAGGCTTTCCCACAGGGCTGTCCCACGTGCCACCGTGGTGTGAGTCGATCCTCGGCGTGAAAGATGAGCCAGTGCAGGGCAAAGAGGCTCCTCTGGAATGGACTGAGACATCTGGGGGACTCCTGGAATGGTGGTACGACCATGGAGTTCCTCTCGCCTTTCCTGTTGAGAGTGCCTCCTCTTGAGATGCGACGGGAACGCCGGGAATTCTTTCCCGTTGAAAGCAGGGAAAGGATCCCTCATCTCGAGCTACGAGGGGGAAACGGGGCTCCTCTGGATGTGGGCGGGACCATCGTGCTTCCTCTCGAGTGGAGACGGGTATGGCAGTGAACTTCTTGAGTTGCAGCAAGGGTGTGAAAGACCCTTTCGAAGTTCCAGAGGTTAGGTGTCATTTGTCTCCAGAGGCCTCATCGGAAATAGGCCTCATCTCGCCTGGAAGGGAGAACTTCCTGGATTTTCTCGAGTTGCGGCAGGTGTTCTCGAGTTACGACGGGGACCTCAGGGACCCGCCCTGGTGGCCTCAGGAGAGGCCAGTCCCCATGCGAGTTGCTAGGGGCCCTCTCGGGATTCCTCTCCCGTCGATACCGGGGCCAAAAACCTTGTGTGGAGTCAGGGCCGGAACCGAGGATTCCTCTCAGGGGCTGACATGGATCTTTGGGTACTTCTGGAGTCTCCCCAGGGGAGTCAGGCCTCGTCTCGAGTGGGGGCATGCACGTGCGCTTTCCTTCCAGGCTGTAGCAGCAATGTCACGCTTCCCGTGCCGTGGATCAAAGGATCTGTGGCTTTCCCTCGAGGCTTTCCCTCGAGGCTTTCCCACAGGGCTGTCCCACGTGCCACCGTGGTGTGAGTCGATCCTCGGCGTGAAAGATGAGCCAGTGCAGGGCAAAGAGGCTCCTCTGGAATGGACTGAGACATCTGGGGGACTCTTGGAATGGTGGTACGACCATGGAGTTCCTCTCGCCTTTCCTGTTGAGAGTGCCTCCTCTTGAGATGCGACGGGAACGCCGGGAATTCTTTCCCGTTGAAAGCAGGGAAAGGATCCCTCATCTCGAGCTCCGAGGGGGAAACGGGGCTCCTCTGGATGTGGGCGGGACCATCGTGCTTCCTCTCGAGTGGAGACGGGTATGGCGGTGAACTTCTTGAGTTGCAGCAAGGGTGTGAAAGACCCTTTCGAAGTTCCAGAGTTTAGGTGTCATTAGTCTCCAGACGCCTCATCGGAAATAGGCCTCATCTCGCCTGGAAGGGAGAACTTCCTGGATTTTCTCGAATTGCGGCAGGTGTTCTCGAGTTACGACGGGGACCTCAGGGACCCGCCCTGGTGGCCTCAGGAGAGGCCAGTCCCCATGCGAGTTACTAGGGGGCCTCTCGGGATTCCTCTCCGGTCGATACCGGGGCAAAAAACCTTGTGTGGAGTCAGGGCCGGAACCGAGGATTCCTCTCAGGGGCTGACATGGATCTTTGGGTACTTCTGGAGTCTCCCCAGGGGAGTCAGGCCTCGTCTCGAGTGGGGGCATGCACGTGCGCTTTCCTTCCAGGCTGTAGCAGCAATGTCACGCTTCCCGTCGCGTGGATCAAAGGATCTGTGGTTTTCCCTCGAGGCTTTCGCTCGAGGCTTTCCCACAGGGCTGTCCCACGTGCCACGGTGGTGTGAGTCGATCCTCGGCGTGAAAGATGAGCCAGTGCAGGGCAAAGAGGTTCCTCTGGAATGGACTGAGACATCTGGGGGACTCTTGGAATGATGGTAAGACCATGGAGTTCCTCTCGCCTTTCCTGTTGAGAGTGCCTCCTCTTGAGATGTGACGGGAACGCCGGGAATTCTTTCCCGTTGAAAGCAGGGAAAGGATCCCTCATCTCGAGCTACGAGGGGGAAACTGGGCTCCTCTGGATGTGGGCGGGACCATGGTGCTTCCTCTCGAGTGGAGACGGGTATGGCGGTGAACTTCTTGAGTTGCAGCAAGGATGTGAAAGACCCTTTCGAAGTTCCAGAGTTTAGGTGTCATTAGTCTCCAGAGGCCTCATCGGAAATAGGCCTCATCTCGCCTGGAAGGGAGAACTTCCTGGATTTTCTCGAGTTGCGGCAGGTGTTCTCGAGTTACGACGGGGACCTCAGGGACCCGCCCTGGTGGCCTCAGGAGAGGCCAGTCCCCATGCGAGTTGCTAGGGGGCCTCTCGGGATTCCTCTCCCGTAGATACCGGGGCCAAAAACCTTGTGTGGAGTCAGGGCCGGAACCGAGGATTCCTCTCAGGGGCTGACATGGATCTTTGGGTACTTGTGGAGTCTCCCCAGGGGAGTCAGGCCTCGTCTCGAGTGGGGGCATGCACGTGCGCTTTCCTTCCAGGCTGTAGCAGCAATGTCACGCTTCCCGTGCCGTGGATCAAAGGATCTGTGGTTTTCCCTCGAGGCTTTCCCTCGAGGCTTTCCCACAGGGCTGTCCCACGTGCCACCGTGGTGTGAGTCGATCCTCGGCGTGAAAGATCAGCCAGTGCAGGGCAAAGAGGTTCCTCTGGAATGGACTGAGACATCTGGGGGACTCTTGGAATGGTGGTACGACCATGGAGTTCCTCTCGCCTTTCCTGTTAAGAGTGCCTCCTCAAGAGATGCGACGGGAACGCCGGGAATTCTTTCCCGTTGAAAGCAGGGAAAGGATCCCTCATCTCGAGCTACGAGGGGGAAACTGGGCTCCTCTGGATGTGGGCGGGACGATCGTGCTTCCTCTCGAGTGGACACGGGTATGGCGCTGAACTTCTTGAGTTGCAGCAAGGGTGTGAAAGACCCTTTCGAAGTTCCAGAGGTTAGGTGTCATTCGTCTCCAAACGCCTCATCGGAAATAGGCCTCATCTCGCCTGGAAGGGAGAACTTCCTGGATTTTCTCGAGTTGCGGCAGGTGTTCTCGAGTTACGACGGGGACCTCAGGGACCCGCCCTGGTGGCCTCAGGAGAGGCCAGTCCCCATGCGAGTTACTAGGGGGCCTCTCGGGATTCCTCTCCGGTCGATACCGGGGCAAAAAACCTTGTGTGGAGTCAGGGCCGGAACCGAGGATTCCTCTCAGGGGCTGACATGGATCTTTGGGTACTTCTGGAGTCTACCCAGGGGAGTCAGGCCTCGTCTCGAGTGGGGGCATGCACGTGCGCTTTCCTTCCAGGCTGTAGCACCAATGTCACGCTTCCCGTAGCGTGGATCAAAGGATCTGTGGTTTTCCCTCGAGGCTTTCCCTCGAGGCTTTCCCACAGGGCTGTCCCACGTGCCACCGTGGTGTGAGTCGATCCTCGGCGTGAAAGATCAGCCAGTGCAGGGCAAAGAGGTTCCTCTGGAATGGACTGAGACATCTGGGGGACTCTTGGAATGGTGGTACGACCATGGAGTTCCTCTCGCCTTTCCTGTTGAGAGTGCCTCCTCTTGAGATGCGACGGGAACGCCGGGAATTCTTTCCCGTTGAAAGCAGGGAAAGGATCCCTCATCTCGAGCTACGAGGGGGAAACTGGGCTCCTCTGGATGTGGGCGGGACGATCGTGCTTCCTCTCGAGTGGACACGGGTATGGCGCTGAACTTCTTGAGTTGCAGCAAGGGTGTGAAAGACCCTTTCGAAGTTCCAGAGGTTAGGTGTCATTCGTCTCCAAACGCCTCATCGGAAATAGGCCTCATCTCGCCTGGAAGGGAGAACTTCCTGGATTTTCTCGAGTTGCGGCAGGTGTTCTCGAGTTACGACGGGGACCTCAGGGACCCGCCCTGGTGGCCTCAGGAGAGGCCAGTCCCCATGCGAGTTACTAGGGGGCCTCTCGGGATTCCTCTCCCATCGATACCGGGGCAAAAAACCTTGTGTGGAGTCAGGGCCGGAACCGAGGATTCCTCTCAGGGGCTGACATGGATCTTTGGGTACTTCTGGAGTCTCCCCAGGGGAGTCAGGCCTCGTCTCGAGTGGGGGCATGCACGTGCGCTTTCCTTCCAGGCTGTAGCAGCAATGTCACGCTTCCTGTCCCGTGGATCAAAGGATCTGTGGTTTTCCCTCGAGGTTTTCGCTCGAGGCTTTCCCACAGGGCTGTCCCACGTACCACGGTGGTGTGAGTCGATCCTCGGCGTGAAAGATGAGCCAGTGCAGGGCAAAGAGGTTCCTCTGGAATGGACTGAGACATCTGGGGGACTCTTGGAATGATGG
Organism: Capricornis sumatraensis; assembly: GCF_032405125.1. NCBI lineage: Eukaryota > Metazoa > Chordata > Mammalia > Artiodactyla > Bovidae > Capricornis > Capricornis sumatraensis. Next base: position 9,345,584 of record NW_027184612.1, read on the forward strand.
TACGACCATGGAGTTCCTCTCGCCTTTCCTGTTGAGAGTGCCTCCTCTTGAGATGCGACGGGAACGCCGGGAATTCTTTCCCGTTGAAAGCAGGGAAAGGATCCCTCATCTCGAGCTCCGAGGGGGAAACTGGGCTCCTCTGGATGTGGGCGGGACCATCGTGCTTCCTCTCGAGTGGAGACGGGTATGGCGGTGAACTTCTTGAGTTGCAGCAAGCATGTGAAAGACCCTTTCGAAGTTCCAGAGGTTAGGTGTCATTAGTCTCCAGAGGCCTCATCGGATATAGGCCTCATCTCGCCTGGAAGGGAGAACTTCCTGGATTTTCTCGAGTTGCGGCAGGTGTTCTCGAGTTACGACGGGGACCTCAGGGACCCGCCGTGGTGGCCTCAGGAGAGGCCAGTCCCCATGCGAGTTGCTAGGGGGCCTCTCGGGATTCCTCTCCCGTCGATACCGGGGCCAAAAACCTTGTGTGGAGTCAGGGCCGGAACCGAGGATTCCTCTCAGGGGCTGACATGGATCTTTGGGTACTTCTGGAGTCTCCCCAGGGGAGTCAGGCCTCGTCTCGAGTGGGGGCATGCACGTGCGCTTTCCTTCCAGGCTGTAGCAGCAATGTCACGCTTCCCGTGGCGTGGATCAAAGGATCTGTGGTTTTCCCTCGAGGCTTTCCCTCGAGGCTTTCCCACAGGGCTGTCCCACGTGCCACCGTTGTGTGTGTCGATCCTCGGCGTGAAAGATGAGCCAGTGCAGGGCAAGGAGGTTCCTCTGGAATGGACTGAGACATCTGGGGGACTCTTGGAATGGTGGTACGACCATGGAGTTCCTCTCGCCTTTCCTGTTGAGAGTGCCTCCTCTTGAGATGCGACGGGAACGCCGGGAATTCTTTCCCGTTGAAAGCAGGGAAAGGATCCCTCATCTCGAGCTCCGAGGGGGAAACGGGGCTCCTCTGGATGTGGGCGGGACCATCGTGCTTCCTCTCGAGTGGAGACGGTATGGCGGTGAACTTCTTGAGTTGCAGCAAGGGTGTGAAAGACCCTTTCGAAGTTCCAGAGGTTAGGTGTCATTAGTCTCCAGACGCCTCATCGGAAATAGGCCTCATCTCGCCTGGAAGGGAGAACTTCCTGGATTTTCTCGAGTTGCGGCAGGTGTTCTCGAGTTACGACGGGGACCTCAGGGACCCGCCCTGGTGGCCTCAGGAGAGGCCAGTCCCCATGCGAGTTGCTAGGGGGCCTCTCGGGATTCCTCTCCCGTCGATACCGGGGCCAAAAACCTTGTGTGGAGTCAGGGCCGGAACCAAGGATTCCTCTCAGGGGCTGACATGGATCTTTGGGTACTTCTGGAGTCTCCCCAGGGGAGTCAGGCCTCGTCTCGAGTGGGGGCATGCACGTGCGCTTTCCTTCCAGGCTGTAGCACCAATGTCACGCTTCCCGTAGCGTGGATCAAAGGATCTGTGGTTTTCCCTCGAGGCTTTCCCTCGAGGCTTTCCCACAGGGCTGTCCCACGTGCCACCGTGGTGTGAGTCGATCCTCGGCGTGAAAGATCAGCCAGTGCAGGGCAAAGAGGTTCCTCTGGAATGGACTGAGACATCTGGGGGACTCTTGGAATGGTGGTACGACCATGGAGTTCCTCTCGCCTTTCCTGTTGAGAGTGCCTCCTCTTGAGATGCGACGGGAACGCCGGGAATTCTTTCCCGTTGAAAGCAGGGAAAGGATCCCTCATCTCGAGCTACGAGGGGGAAATTGGGCTCCTCTGGATGTGGGCGGGACGATCGTGCTTCCTCTCGAGTGGACACGGGTATGGCGCTGAACTTCTTGAGTTGCAGCAAGGGTGTGAAAGACCCTTTCGAAGTTCCAGAGGTTAGGTGTCATTCGTCTCCAAACGCCTCATCGGAAATAGGCCTCATCTCGCCTGGAAGGGAGAACTTCCTGGATTTTCTCGAGTTGCGACAGGTGTTCTCGAGTTACGACGGGGACCTCAGGGACCCGCCCTGGTGGCCTCAGGAGAGGCCAGTCCCCATGCGAGTTGCTAGGGGGCCTCTCGGGATTCCGCTCCCATCGATACTGGGGCAAAAACCTTGTGTGGAGACAGGGCCGGAACCGAGGATTCCTCTCAGGGGCTGACATGGATCTATGGGTACTTCTGGAGTCTCCCCAGGGGAGTCAGGCCTCGTCTCGAGTGGGGGCATGCACGTGCGCTTTCCTTCCAGGCTGTAGCAGCAATGTCACGCTTCCCGTGGCGTGGATCAAAGGATCTGTGGTTTTCCCTCGAGGCTTTCCCTCGAGGCTTTCCCACAGGGCTGTCCCACGTGCCACCGTGGTGTGAGTCGATCCTCGGCGTGAAAGATGAGCCAGTGCAGGGCAAAGAGGCTCCTCTGGAATGGACTGAGACATCTGGGGGACTCTTGGAATGGTGGTACGACCATGGAGTTCCTCTCGCCTTTCCTGTTGAGAGTGCCTCCTCTTGAGATGCGACGGGAACGCCGGGAATTCTTTCCCGTTGAAAGCAGGGAAAGGATCCCTCATCTCGAGCTACGAGGGGGAAACGGGGCTCCTCTGGATGTGGGCGGGACCATCGTGCTTCCTCTCGAGTGGAGACGGGTATGGCGGTGAACTTCTTGAGTTGCAGCAAGGGTGTGAAAGACCCTTTCGAAGTTCCAGAGGTTAGGTGTCATTTGTCTCCAGAGGCCTCATCGGAAATAGGCCTCATCTCGCCTGGAAGGGAGAACTTCCTGGATTTTCTCGAGTTGCGGCAGGTGTTCTCGAGTTACGACGGGGACCTCAGGGACCCGCCCTGGTGGCCTCAGGAGAGGCCAGTCCCCATGCGAGTTGCTAGGGGCCCTCTCGGGATTCCTCTCCCGTCGATACCGGGGCCAAAAACCTTGTGTGGAGTCAGGGCCGGAACCGAGGATTCCTCTCAGGGGCTGACATGGATCTTTGGGTACTTCTGGAGTCTCCCCAGGGGAGTCAGGCCTCGTCTCGAGTGGGGGCATGCACGTGCGCTTTCCTTCCAGGCTGTAGCAGCAATGTCACGCTTCCCGACGCGCGGATCAAAGGATCTGTGGCTTTCCCTCGAGGCTTTCCCTCGAGGCTTTCCCACAGGGCTGTCCCACGTGCCACCGTGGTGTGAGTCGATCCTCGGCGTGAAAGATGAGCCAGTGCAGGGCAAAGAGGCTCCTCTGGAATGGACTGAGACTTCTGGGGGACTCTTGGAATGGTGGTACGACCATGGAGTTCCTCTCGCCTTTCCTGTTGAGAGTGCCTCCTCTTGAGATGCGACGGGAACGCCGGGAATTCTTTCCCGTTGAAAGCAGGGAAAGGATCCCTCATCTCGAGCTCCGAGGGGGAAACGGGGCTCCTCTGGATGTGGGCGGGACCATCGTGCTTCCTCTCGAGTGGAGACGGGTATGGCGGTGAACTTCTTGAGTTGCAGCAAGGGTGTGAAAGACCCTTTCGAAGTTCCAGAGTTTAGGTGTCATTAGTCTCCAGACGCCTCTTCGGAAATAGGCCTCATCTCGCCTGGAAGGGAGAACTTCCTGGATTTTCTCGAGTTGCGGCAGGTGTTCTCGAGTTACGACGGGGACCTCAGGGACCCGCCCTGGTGGCCTCAGGAGAGGCCAGTCCCCATGCGAGTTGCTAGGGGGCCTCTCGGGATTCCTCTCCCGTCGATACCGGGGTCAAAAACCTTGTGTGGAGTCAGGGCCGGAACCGAGGATTCCTCTCAGGGGCTGACATGGATCTTTGGGTACTTCTGGAGTCTCCCCAGGGGAGTCAGGCCTCGTCTCGAGTGGGGGCATGCACGTGCGCTTTCCTTCCAGGCTGTAGCAGCAATGTCACGCTTCCCGTGGCGTGGATCAAAGGATCTGTGGTTTTCCCTCGAGGCTTTCCCTCGAGGCTTTCCCACAGGGCTGTCCCACGTGCCACCGTGGTGTGAGTCGATCCTCGGCGTGAAAGATCAGCCAGTGCAGGGCAAAGAGGTTCCTCTGGAATGGACTGAGACATCTGGGGGACTCTTGGAATGGTGGTACGACCATGGAGTTCCTCTCGCCTTTCCTGTTGAGAGTGCCTCCTCTTGAGATGCGACGGGAACGCCGGGAATTCTTTCCCGTTGAAAGCAGGGAAAGGATCCCTCATCTCGAGCTCCGAGGGGGAAACGGGGCTCCTCTGGATGTGGGCGGGACCATCGTGCTTCCTCTCGAGTGGAGACGGTATGGCGGTGAACTTCTTGAGTTGCAGCAAGGGTGTGAAAGTCCCTTTCGAAGTTCCAGAGGTTAGGTGTCATTAGTCTCCAGACGCCTCATCGGAAATAGGCCTCATCTCGCCTGGAAGGGAGAACTTCCTGGATTTTCTCGAGTTGCGGCAGGTGTTCTCGAGTTACGACGGGGACCTCAGGGACCCGCCCTGGTGGCCTCAGGAGAGGCCAGTCCCCATGCGAGTTGCTAGGGGGCCTCTCGGGATTCCTCTCCCGTCGATACCGGGGCCAAAAACCTTGTGTGGAGTCAGGGCCGGAACCAAGGATTCCTCTCAGGGGCTGACATGGATCTTTGGGTACTTCTGGAGTCTCCCCAGGGGAGTCAGGCCTCGTCTCGAGTGGGGGCATGCACGTGCGCTTTCCTTCCAGGCTGTAGCAGCAATGTCACGCTTCCCGACGCGCGGATCAAAGGATCTGTGGCTTTCCCTCGAGGCTTTCCCTCGAGGCTTTCCCACAGGGCTGTCCCACGTGCCACCGTGGTGTGAGTCGATCCTCGGCGTGAAAGATGAGCCAGTGCAGGGCAAAGAGGCTCCTCTGGAATGGACTGAGACTTCTGGGGGACTCTTGGAATGGTGGTACGACCATGGAGTTCCTCTCGCCTTTCCTGTTGAGAGTGCCTCCTCTTGAGATGCGACGGGAACGCCGGGAATTCTTTCCCGTTGAAAGCAGGGAAAGGATCCCTCATCTCGAGCTCCGAGGGGGAAACGGGGCTCCTCTGGATGTGGGCGGGACCATCGTGCTTCCTCTCGAGTGGAGACGGGTATGGCGGTGAACTTCTTGAGTTGCAGCAAGGGTGTGAAAGACCCTTTCGAAGTTCCAGAGTTTAGGTGTCATTAGTCTCCAGACGCCTCTTCGGAAATAGGCCTCATCTCGCCTGGAAGGGAGAACTTCCTGGATTTTCTCGAGTTGCGGCAGGTGTTCTCGAGTTACGACGGGGACCTCAGGGACCCGCCCTGGTGGCCTCAGGAGAGGCCAGTCCCCATGCGAGTTGCTAGGGGGCCTCTCGGGATTCCTCTCCCGTCGATACCGGGGTCAAAAACCTTGTGTGGAGTCAGGGCCGGAACCGAGGATTCCTCTCAGGGGCTGACATGGATCTTTGGGTACTTCTGGAGTCTCCCCAGGGGAGTCAGGCCTCGTCTCGAGTGGGGGCATGCACGTGCGCTTTCCTTCCAGGCTGTAGCAGCAATGTCACGCTTCCCGTGGCGTGGATCAAAGGATCTGTGGTTTTCCCTCGAGGCTTTCCCTCGAGGCTTTCCCACAGGGCTGTCCCACGTGCCACCGTGGTGTGAGTCGATCCTCGGCGTGAAAGATCAGCCAGTGCAGGGCAAAGAGGTTCCTCTGGAATGGACTGAGACATCTGGGGGACTCTTGGAATGGTGGTACGACCATGGAGTTCCTCTCGCCTTTCCTGTTGAGAGTGCCTCCTCTTGAGATGCGACGGGAACGCCGGGAATTCTTTCCCGTTGAAAGCAGGGAAAGGATCCCTCATCTCGAGCTCCGAGGGGGAAACGGGGCTCCTCTGGATGTGGGCGGGACCATCGTGCTTCCTCTCGAGTGGAGACGGTATGGCGGTGAACTTCTTGAGTTGCAGCAAGGGTGTGAAAGTCCCTTTCGAAGTTCCAGAGGTTAGGTGTCATTAGTCTCCAGACGCCTCATCGGAAATAGGCCTCATCTCGCCTGGAAGGGAGAACTTCCTGGATTTTCTCGAGTTGCGGCAGGTGTTCTCGAGTTACGACGGGGACCTCAGGGACCCGCCCTGGTGGCCTCAGGAGAGGCCAGTCCCCATGCGAGTTGCTAGGGGGCCTCTCGGGATTCCTCTCCCGTCGATACCGGGGCCAAAAACCTTGTGTGGAGTCAGGGCCGGAACCAAGGATTCCTCTCAGGGGCTGACATGGATCTTTGGGTACTTCTGGAGTCTCCCCAGGGGAGTCAGGCCTCGTCTCGAGTGGGGGCATGCACGTGCGCTTTCCTTCCAGGCTGTAGCACCAATGTCACGCTTCCCGTAGCGTGGATCAAAGGATCTGTGGTTTTCCCTCGAGGCTTTCCCTCGAGGCTTTCCCACAGGGCTGTCCCACGTGCCACCGTGGTGTGAGTCGATCCTCGGCGTGAAAGATGAGCCAGTGCAGGGCAAAGAGGTTCCTCTGGAATGGACTGAGACATCTGGGGGACTCTTGGAATGATGGTACGACCATGGAGTTCCTCTCGCCTTTCCTGTTGAGAGTGCCTCCTCTTGAGATGCGACGGGAACGCCGGGAATTCTTTCCCGTTGAAAGCAGGGAAAGGATCCCTCATCTCGAGCTCCGAGGGGGAAACTGGGCTCCTCTGGATGTGGGCGGGACCATCGTGCTTCCTCTCGAGTGGAGACGGGTATGGCGGTGAACTTCTTGAGTTGCAGCAAGCATGTGAAAGACCCTTTCGAAGTTCCAGAGGTTAGGTGTCATTAGTCTCCAGAGGCCTCATCGGATATAGGCCTCATCTCGCCTGGAAGGGAGAACTTCCTGGATTTTCTCGAGTTGCGGCAGGTGTTCTCGAGTTACGACGGGGACCTCAGGGACCCGCCCTGGTGGCCTCAGGAGAGGCCAGTCCCCATGCGAGTTGCTAGGGGGCCTCTCGGGATTCCTCTCCCGTCGATACCGGGGCCAAAAACCTTGTGTGGAGTCAGGGCCGGAACCGAGGATTCCTCTCAGGGGCTGACATGGATCTTTGGGTACTTCTGGAGTCTCCCCAGGGGAGTCAGGCCTCGTCTCGAGTGGGGGCATGCACGTGCGCTTTCCTTCCAGGCTGTAGCAGCAATGTCACGCTTCCCGTGGCGTGGATCAAAGGATCTGTGGTTTTCCCTCGAGGCTTTCCCTCGAGGCTTTCCCACAGGGCTATCCCACGTGCCACCGTTGTGTGTGTCGATCCTCGGCGTGAAAGATGAGCCAGTGCAGGGCAAGGAGGTTCCTCTGGAATGGACTGAGACATCTGGGGGACTCTTGGAATGGTGGTACGACCATGGAGTTCCTCTCGCCTTTCCTGTTGAGAGTGCCTCCTCTTGAGATGCGACGGGAACGCCGGGAATTCTTTCCCGTTGAAAGCAGGGAAAGGATCCCTCATCTCGAGCTCCGAGGGGGAAACGGGGCTCCTCTGGATGTGGGCGGGACCATCGTGCTTCCTCTCGAGTGGAGACGGTATGGCGGTGAACTTCTTGAGTTGCAGCAAGGGTGTGAAAGACCCTTTCGAAGTTCCAGAGGTTAGGTGTCATTAGTCTCCAGACGCCTCATCGGAAATAGGCCTCATCTCGCCTGGAAGGGAGAACTTCCTGGATTTTCTCGAGTTGCGGCAGGTGTTCTCGAGTTACGACGGGGACCTCAGGGACCCGCCCTGGTGGCCTCAGGAGAGGCCAGTCCCCATGCGAGTTGCTAGGGGGCCTCTCGGGATTCCTCTCCCGTCAATACCGGGGCCAAAAATCTTGTGTGGAGTCAGGGCCGGAACCAGGGATTCCTCTCAGGGGCTGACATGGATCTTTGGGTACTTCTGGAGTCTCCCCAGGGGAGTCAGGCCTCGTCTCGAGTGGGGGCATGCACGTGCGCTTTCCTTCCAGGCTGTAGCACCAATGTCACGCTTCCCGTAGCGTGGATCAAAGGATCTGTGGTTTTCCCTTGAGGCTTTCCCTCGAGGCTTTCCCACAGGGCTGTCCCACGTGCCACCGTGGTGTGAGTCGATCCTCGGCGTGAAAGATCAGCCAGTGCAGGGCAAAGAGGTTCCTCTGGAATGGACTGAGACATCTGGGGGACTCTTGGAATGGTGGTACGACCATGGAGTTCCTCTCGCCTTTCCTGTTGAGAGTGCCTCCTCTTGAGATGCGACGGGAACGCCGGGAATTCTTTCCCGTTGAAAGCAGGGAAAGGATCCCTCATCTCGAGCTACGAGGGGGAAACTGGGCTCCTCTGGATGTGGGCGGGACGATCGTGCTTCCTCTCGAGTGGACACGGGTATGGCGCTGAACTTCTTGAGTTGCAGCAAGGGTGTGAAAGACCCTTTCGAAGTTCCAGAGGTTAGGTGTCATTCGTCTCCAAACGCCTCATCGGAAATAGGCCTCATCTCGCCTGGAAGGGAGAACTTCCTGGATTTTCTCGAGTTGCGACAGGTGTTCTCGAGTTACGACGGGGACCTCAGGGAACCGCCCTGGTGGCCTCAGGAGAGCCCAGTCCCCATGCGAGTTGCTAGGGGGCCTCTCGGGATTCCTCTCCCATCGATACTGGGGCAAAAACCTTGTGTGGAGTCAGGGCCGGAACCGAGGATTCCTCTCAGGGGCTGACATGGATCTTTGGGTACTTCTGGAGTCTCCCCAGGGGGTCAGGCCTCGTCTCGAGTGGGGGCATGCACGTGCGCTTTCCTTCCAGGCTGTAGCAGCAATGTCACGCTTCCCGTCGCGTGGATCAAAGGATCTGTGGTTTTCCCTCGAGGCTTTCCCTCGAGGCTTTCCCACAGGGCTGTCCCACGTGCCACCGTGGTGTGAGTCGATCCTCGGCGTGAAAGATGAGCCAGTGCAGGGCAAAGAGGTTCCTCTGGAATGGACTGAGACATCTGGGGGACTCTTGGAATGGTGGTACGACCATGGAGTTCCTCTCGCCTTTCCTGTTGAGAGTACCTCCTCTTGAGATGCGACGGGAACGCCGGGAATTCTTTCCCGTTGAAAGCAGGGAAAGGATCCCCCATCTCGAGCTCCGAGGGGGAAACGGGGCTCCTCTGGATGTGGGCGGGACCATCGTGCTTCCTCTCGAGTGGAGACGGTATGGCGGTGAACTTCTTGAGTTGCAGCAAGGGTGTGAAAGACCCTTTCGAAGTTCCAGAGGTTAGGTGTCATTAGTCTCCAGACGCCTCATCGGAAATAGGCCTCATCTCGCCTGGAAGGGAGAACTTCCTGGATTTTCTCGAGTTGCGGCAGGTGTTCTCGAGTTACGACGGGGACCTCAGGGACCCGCCCTGGGGGCCTCAGGAGAGGCCAGTCCCCATGCGAGTTGCTAGGGGGCCTCTCGGGATTCCTCTCCCGTCGATACCGGGGCCAAAAACCTTGTGTGGAGTCAGGGCCGGAACCAAGGATTCCTCTCAGGGGCTGACATGGATCTTTGGGTACTTCTGGAGTCTCCCCAGGGGAGTCAGGCCTCGTCTCGAGTGGGGGCATGCACGTGCGCTTTCCTTCCAGGCTGTAGCACCAATGTCACGCTTCCCGTAGCGTGGATCAAAGGATCTGTGGTTTTCCCTCGAGGCTTTCCCTCGAGGCTTTCCCACAGGGCTGTCCCACGTGCCACCGTGGTGTGAGTCGATCCTCGGCGTGAAAGATCAGCCAGTGCAGGGCAAAGAGGTTCCTCTGGAATGGACTGAGACATCTGGGGGACTCTTGGAATGGTGGTACGACCATGGAGTTCCTCTCGCCTTTCCTGTTGAGAGTGCCTCCTCTTGAGATGCGACGGGAACGCCGGGAATTCTTTCCCGTTGAAAGCAGGGAAAGGATCCCTCATCTCGAGCTACGAGGGGGAAACTGGGCTCCTCTGGATGTGGGCGGGACGATCGTGCTTCCTCTCGAGTGGACACGGGTATGGCGCTGAACTTCTTGAGTTGCAGCAAGGGTGTGAAAGACCCTTTCGAAGTTCCAGAGGTAAGGTGTCATTTGTCTCTAGAGGCCTCATCGGAAATAGGCCTCATCTCGCCTGGAAGGGAGAACTTCCTGGATTTTCTCGAGTTGCGGCAGGTGTTCTCGAGTTACGACGGGGACCTCAGGGACCCGCCCTGGTGGCCTCAGGAGAGGCCAGTCCCCATGCGAGTTGCTAGGGGCCCTCTCGGGATTCCTCTCCCGTCGATACCGGGGCCAAAAACCTTGTGTGGAGTCAGGGCCGGAACCGAGGATTCCTCTCAGGGGCTGACATGGATCTTTGGGTACTTCTGGAGTCTCCCCAGGGGAGTCAGGCCTCGTCTCGAGTGGGGGCATGCACGTGCGCTTTCCTTCCAGGCTGTAGCAGCAATGTCACGCTTCCCGACGCGCGGATCAAAGGATCTGTGGCTTTCCCTCGAGGCTTTCCCTCGAGGCTTTCCCACAGGGCTGTCCCACGTGCCACCGTGGTGTGAGTCGATCCTCGGCGTGAAAGATGAGCCAGTGCAGGGCAAAGAGGCTCCTCTGGAATGGACTGAGACTTCTGGGGGACTCTTGGAATGGTGGTACGACCATGGAGTTCCTCTCGCCTTTCCTGTTGAGAGTGCCTCCTCTTGAGATGCGACGGGAACGCCGGGAATTCTTTCCCGTTGAAAGCAGGGAAAGGATCCCTCATCTCGAGCTCCGAGGGGGAAACGGGGCTCCTCTGGATGTGGGCGGGACCATCGTGCTTCCTCTCGAGTGGAGACGGGTATGGCGGTGAACTTCTTGAGTTGCAGCAAGGGTGTGAAAGACCCTTTCGAAGTTCCAGAGTTTAGGTGTCATTAGTCTCCAGACGCCTCTTCGGAAATAGGCCTCATCTCGCCTGGAAGGGAGAACTTCCTGGATTTTCTCGAGTTGCGGCAGGTGTTCTCGAGTTACGACGGGGACCTCAGGGACCCGCCCTGGTGGCCTCAGGAGAGGCCAGTCCCCATGCGAGTTGCTAGGGGGCCTCTCGGGATTCCTCTCCCGTCGATACCGGGGTCAAAAACCTTGTGTGGAGTCAGGGCCGGAACCGAGGATTCCTCTCAGGGGCTGACATGGATCTTTGGGTACTTCTGGAGTCTCCCCAGGGGAGTCAGGCCTCGTCTCGAGTGGGGGCATGCACGTGCGCTTTCCTTCCAGGCTGTAGCAGCAATGTCACGCTTCCCGTGGCGTGGATCAAAGGATCTGTGGTTTTCCCTCGAGGCTTTCCCTCGAGGCTTTCCCACAGGGCTGTCCCACGTGCCACCGTGGTGTGAGTCGATCCTCGGCGTGAAAGATCAGCCAGTGCAGGGCAAAGAGGTTCCTCTGGAATGGACTGAGACATCTGGGGGACTCTTGGAATGGTGGTACGACCATGGAGTTCCTCTCGCCTTTCCTGTTGAGAGTGCCTCCTCTTGAGATGCGACGGGAACGCCGGGAATTCTTTCCCGTTGAAAGCAGGGAAAGGATCCCTCATCTCGAGCTCCGAGGGGGAAACGGGGCTCCTCTGGATGTGGGCGGGACCATCGTGCTTCCTCTCGAGTGGAGACGGTATGGCGGTGAACTTCTTGAGTTGCAGCAAGGGTGTGAAAGTCCCTTTCGAAGTTCCAGAGGTTAGGTGTCATTAGTCTCCAGACGCCTCATCGGAAATAGGCCTCATCTCGCCTGGAAGGGAGAACTTCCTGGATTTTCTCGAGTTGCGGCAGGTGTTCTCGAGTTACGACGGGGACCTCAGGGACCCGCCCTGGTGGCCTCAGGAGAGGCCAGTCCCCATGCGAGTTGCTAGGGGGCCTCTCGGGATTCCTCTCCCGTCGATACCGGGGCCAAAAACCTTGTGTGGAGTCAGGGCCGGAACCAAGGATTCCTCTCAGGGGCTGACATGGATCTTTGGGTACTTCTGGAGTCTCCCCAGGGGAGTCAGGCCTCGTCTCGAGTGGGGGCATGCACATGCGCTTTCCTTCCAGGCTGTAGCACCAATGTCACGCTTCCCGTAGCGTGGATCAAAGGATCTGTGTTTTTCCCTCGAGGCTTTCCCTCGAGGCTTTCCCACAGGGCTGTCCCACGTGCCACCGTGGTGTGAGTCGATCCTCGGCGTGAAAGATGAGCCAGTGCAGGGCAAAGAGGCTCCTCTGGAATGGACTGAGACATCTGGGGGACTCTTGGAATGGTGGTACGACCATGGAGTTCCTCTCGCCTTTCCTGTTGAGAGTGCCTCCTCTTGAGATGCGACGGGAACGCCGGGAATTCTTTCCCGTTGAAAGCAGGGAAAGGATCCCTCATCTCGAGCTCCGAGGGGGAAACTGGGCTCCTCTGGATGTGGGCGGGACCATCGTGCTTCCTCTCGAGTGGAGACGGTATGGCGGTGAACTTCTTGAGTTGCAGCAAGGGTGTGAAAGACCCTTTCGAAGTTCCAGAGGTTACGTGTCATTAGTCTCCAGACGCCTCATCGGAAATAGGCCTCATCTCGCCTGGAAGGGAGAACTTCCTGGATTTTCTCGAGTTGCGGCAGGTGTTCTCGAGTTACGACGGGGACCTCAGGGACCCGCCCCGGTGGCCTCAGGAGAGGCCAGTCCCCATGCGAGTTGCTAGGGGGCCTCTCGGGATTCCTCTCCCGTCGATACCGGGGCCAAAAACCTTGTGTGGAGTCAGGGCCGGAACCAAGGATTCCTCTCAGGGGCTGACATGGATCTTTGGGTACTTCTGGAGTCTCCCCAGGGGAGTCAGGCCTCGTCTCGAGTGGGGGCATGCACGTGCGCTTTCCTTCCAGGCTGTAGCAGCAATGTCACGCTTCCCGTAGCGTGGATCAAAGGATCTGTGGTTTTCCCTCGAGGCTTTCCCTCGAGGCTTTCCCACAGGGCTGTCCCACGTGCCACCGTGGTGTGAGTCGATCCTCGGCGTGAAAGATGAGCCAGTGCAGGGCAAAGAGGTTCCTCTGGAATGGACTGAGACATCTGGGGGACTCTTGGAATGATGGTACGACCATGGAGTTCCTCTCGCCTTTCCTGTTGAGAGTGCCTCCTCTTGAGATGCGACGGGAACGCCGGGAATTCTTTCCCGTTGAAAGCAGGGAAAGGATCCCTCATCTCGAGCTCCGAGGGGGAAACTGGGCTCCTCTGGATGTGGGCGGGACCATCGTGCTTCCTCTCGAGTGGAGACGGGTATGGCGGTGAACTTCTTGAGTTGCAGCAAGCATGTGAAAGACCCTTTCGAAGTTCCAGAGGTTAGGTGTCATTAGTCTCCAGAGGCCTCATCGGATATAGGCCTCATCTCGCCTGGAAGGGAGAACTTCCTGGATTTTCTCGAGTTGCGGCAGGTGTTCTCGAGTTACGACGGGGACCTCAGGGACCCGCCCTGGTGGCCTCAGGAGAGGCCAGTCCCCATGCGAGTTGCTAGGGGGCCTCTCGGGATTCCTCTCCCGTCGATACCGGGGCCAAAAACCTTGTGTGGAGTCAGGGCCGGAACCGAGGATTACTCTCAGGGGCTGACATGGATCTTTGGGTACTTCTGGAGTCTCCCCAGGGGAGTCAGGCCACGTCTCGAGTGGGGGCATGCACGTGCGCTTTCCTTCCAGGCTGTAGCAGCAATGTCACGCTTCCCGTGGCGTGGATCAAAGGATCTGTGGTTTTCCCTCGAGGCTTTCCCTCGAGGCTTTCCCACAGGGCTATCCCACGTGCCACCGTTGTGTGTGTCGATCCTCGGCGTGAAAGATGAGCCAGTGCAGGGCAAGGAGGTTCCTCTGGAATGGACTGAGACATCTGGGGGACTCTTGGAATGGTGGTACGACCATGGAGTTCCTCTCGCCTTTCCTGTTGAGAGTGCCTCCTCTTGAGATGCGACGGGAACGCCGGGAATTCTTTCCCGTTGAAAGCAGGGAAAGGATCCCTCATCTCGAGCTCCGAGGGGGAAACGGGGCTCCTCTGGATGTGGGCGGGACCATCGTGCTTCCTCTCGAGTGGAGACGGTATGGCGGTGAACTTCTTGAGTTGCAGCAAGGGTGTGAAAGACCCTTTCGAAGTTCCAGAGGTTAGGTGTCATTAGTCTCCAGACGCCTCATCGGAAATAGGCCTCATCTCGCCTGGAAGGGAGAACTTCCTGGATTTTCTCGAGTTGCGGCAGGTGTTCTCGAGTTACGACGGGGACCTCAGGGACCCGCCCTGGTGGCCTCAGGAGAGGCCAGTCCCCATGCGAGTTGCTAGGGGGCCTCTCGGGATTCCTCTCCCGTCAATACCGGGGCCAAAAATCTTGTGTGGAGTCAGGGCCGGAACCAGGGATTCCTCTCAGGGGCTGACATGGATCTTTGGGTACTTCTGGAGTCTCCCCAGGGGAGTCAGGCCTCGTCTCGAGTGGGGGCATGCACGTGCGCTTTCCTTCCAGGCTGTAGCACCAATGTCACGCTTCCCGTAGCGTGGATCAAAGGATCTGTGGTTTTCCCTTGAGGCTTTCCCTCGAGGCTTTCCCACAGGGCTGTCCCACGTGCCACCGTGGTGTGAGTCGATCCTCGGCGTGAAAGATCAGCCAGTGCAGGGCAAAGAGGTTCCTCTGGAATGGACTGAGACATCTGGGGGACTCTTGGAATGGTGGTACGACCATGGAGTTCCTCTCGCCTTTCCTGTTGAGAGTGCCTCCTCTTGAGATGCGACGGGAACGCCGGGAATTCTTTCCCGTTGAAAGCAGGGAAAGGATCCCTCATCTCGAGCTACGAGGGGGAAACTGGGCTCCTCTGGATGTGGGCGGGACGATCGTGCTTCCTCTCGAGTGGACACGGGTATGGCGCTGAACTTCTTGAGTTGCAGCAAGGGTGTGAAAGACCCTTTCGAAGTTCCAGAGGTTAGGTGTCATTCGTCTCCAAACGCCTCATCGGAAATAGGCCTCATCTCGCCTGGAAGGGAGAACTTCCTGGATTTTCTCGAGTTGCGACAGGTGTTCTCGAGTTACGACGGGGACCTCAGGGAACCGCCCTGGTGGCCTCAGGAGAGCCCAGTCCCCATGCGAGTTGCTAGGGGGCCTCTCGGGATTCCTCTCCCATCGATACTGGGGCAAAAACCTTGTGTGGAGTCAGGGCCGGAACCGAGGATTCCTCTCAGGGGCTGACATGGATCTTTGGGTACTTCTGGAGTCTCCCCAGGGGGTCAGGCCTCGTCTCGAGTGGGGGCATGCACGTGCGCTTTCCTTCCAGGCTGTAGCAGCAATGTCACGCTTCCCGTCGCGTGGATCAAAGGATCTGTGGTTTTCCCTCGAGGCTTTCCCTCGAGGCTTTCCCACAGGGCTGTCCCACGTGCCACCGTGGTGTGAGTCGATCCTCGGCGTGAAAGATGAGCCAGTGCAGGGCAAAGAGGTTCCTCTGGAATGGACTGAGACATCTGGGGGACTCTTGGAATGGTGGTACGACCATGGAGTTCCTCTCGCCTTTCCTGTTGAGAGTGCCTCCTCTTGAGATGCGACGGGAACGCCGGGAATTCTTTCCCGTTGAAAGCAGGGAAAGGATCCCCCATCTCGAGCTCCGAGGGGGAAACGGGGCTCCTCTGGATGTGGGCGGGACCATCGTGCTTCCTCTCGAGTGGAGACGGTATGGCGGTGAACTTCTTGAGTTGCAGCAAGGGTGTGAAAGACCCTTTCGAAGTTCCAGAGGTTAGGTGTCATTAGTCTCCAGACGCCTCATCGGAAATAGGCCTCATCTCGCCTGGAAGGGAGAACTTCCTGGATTTTCTCGAGTTGCGGCAGGTGTTCTCGAGTTACGACGGGGACCTCAGGGACCCGCCCTGGGGGCCTCAGGAGAGGCCAGTCCCCATGCGAGTTGCTAGGGGGCCTCTCGGGATTCCTCTCCCGTCGATACCGGGGCCAAAAACCTTGTGTGGAGTCAGGGCCGGAACCAAGGATTCCTCTCAGGGGCTGACATGGATCTTTGGGTACTTCTGGAGTCTCCCCAGGGGAGTCAGGCCTCGTCTCGAGTGGGGGCATGCACGTGCGCTTTCCTTCCAGGCTGTAGCACCAATGTCACGCTTCCCGTAGCGTGGATCAAAGGATCTGTGGTTTTCCCTCGAGGCTTTCCCTCGAGGCTTTCCCACAGGGCTATCCCACGTGCCACCGTGGTGTGAGTCGATCCTCGGCGTGAAAGATCAGCCAGTGCAAGGCAAAGAGGTTACTCTGGAATGGACTGAGACATCTGGGGGACTCTTGGAATGGTGGTACGACCATGGAGTTCCTCTAGCCTTTCCTGTTGAGAGTGCCTCCTCTTTAGATGCGACGGGAACGCCGGGAATTCTTTCCCGTTGAAAGCAGGGAAAGGATCCCTCATCTCGAGCTACGAGGGGGAAACAGGGCTCTTCTGGATGTGGGCGGGACGATCGTGCTTCCTCTCCAGTGGACACGGGTATGGCGCTGAACTTCTTGAGTTGCAGCAAGGGTGTGAAAGACCCTTTCGAAGTTCCAGAGGTTAGGTGTCATTCGTCTCCAAACGCCTCATCGGAAATAGGCCTCATCTCGCCTGGAAGGGAGAACTTCCTGGATTTTCTCGAGTTGCGGCAGGTGTTCTCGAGTTACGACGGGGACCTCAGGGATCCGCCCTGGTGGCCTCAGGAGAGGCCAGTCCCCATGCGAGTTACTAGGGGCCCTCTCGGGATTCCTCTCCGGTCGATACCGGGGCAAAAAACCTTGTGTGGAGTCAGGGCCGGAACCGAGGATTCCTCTCAGGGGCTGACATGGATCTTTGGGTACTTCTGGAGTCTCCCCAGGGGGTCAGGCCTCGTCTCGAGTGGGGGCATGCACGTGCGCTTTCCTTCCAGGCTGTAGCAGCAATGTCACGCTTCCCGTCGCGTGGATCAAAGGATCTGTGGTTTTCCCTCGAGGCTTTCCCTCGAGGCTTTCCCACAGGGCTGTCCCACGTGCCACCGTGGTGTGAGTCGATCCTCGGCGTGAAAGATGAGCCAGTGCAGGGCAAAGAGGTTCCTCTGGAATGGACTGAGACATCTGGGGGACTCTTGGAATGGTGGTACGACCATGGAGTTCCTCTCGCCTTTCCTGTTGAGAGTGCCTCCTCTTGAGATGCGACGGGAACGCCGGGAATTCTTTCCCGTTGAAAGCAGGGAAAGGATCCCCCATCTCGAGCTCCGAGGGGGAAACGGGGCTCCTCTGGATGTGGGCGGGACCATCGTGCTTCCTCTCGAGTGGAGACGGTATGGCGGTGAACTTCTTGAGTTGCAGCAAGGGTGTGAAAGACCCTTTCGAAGTTCCAGAGGTTAGGTGTCATTAGTCTCCAGACGCCTCATCGGAAATAGGCCTCATCTCGCCTGGAAGGGAGAACTTCCTGGATTTTCTCGAGTTGCGGCAGGTGTTCTCGAGTTACGACGGGGACCTCAGGGACCCGCCCTGGGGGCCTCAGGAGAGGCCAGTCCCCATGCGAGTTGCTAGGGGGCCTCTCGGGATTCCTCTCCCGTCGATACCGGGGCCAAAAACCTTGTGTGGAGTCAGGGCCGGAACCAAGGATTCCTCTCAGGGGCTGACATGGATCTTTGGGTACTTCTGGAGTCTCCCCAGGGGAGTCAGGCCTCGTCTCGAGTGGGGGCATGCACGTGCGCTTTCCTTCCAGGCTGTAGCACCAATGTCACGCTTCCCGTAGCGTGGATCAAAGGATCTGTGGTTTTCCCTCGAGGCTTTCCCTCGAGGCTTTCCCACAGGGCTATCCCACGTGCCACCGTGGTGTGAGTCGATCCTCGGCGTGAAAGATCAGCCAGTGCAAGGCAAAGAGGTTACTCTGGAATGGACTGAGACATCTGGGGGACTCTTGGAATGGTGGTACGACCATGGAGTTCCTCTAGCCTTTCCTGTTGAGAGTGCCTCCTCTTTAGATGCGACGGGAACGCCGGGAATTCTTTCCCGTTGAAAGCAGGGAAAGGATCCCTCATCTCGAGCTACGAGGGGGAAACAGGGCTCTTCTGGATGTGGGCGGGACGATCGTGCTTCCTCTCCAGTGGACACGGGTATGGCGCTGAACTTCTTGAGTTGCAGCAAGGGTGTGAAAGACCCTTTCGAAGTTCCAGAGGTTAGGTGTCATTCGTCTCCAAACGCCTCATCGGAAATAGGCCTCATCTCGCCTGGAAGGGAGAACTTCCTGGATTTTCTCGAGTTGCGGCAGGTGTTCTCGAGTTACGACGGGGACCTCAGGGATCCGCCCTGGTGGCCTCAGGAGAGGCCAGTCCCCATGCGAGTTACTAGGGGCCCTCTCGGGATTCCTCTCCGGTCGATACCGGGGCAAAAAACCTTGTGTGGAGTCAGGGCCGGAACCGAGGATTCCTCTCAGGGGCTGACATGGATCTTTGGGTACTTCTGGAGTCTCCCCAGGGGAGTCAGGCCTCGTCTCGAGTGGGGGCATGCACGTGCGCTTTCCTTCCAGGCTGTAGCACTAATGTCACGCTTCCCGTAGCGTGGATCAAAGGATCTGTGGTTTTCCCTCGAGGCTTTCCCTCGAGGCTTTCCCACAGGGCTGTCCCACGTGCCACCGTGGTGTGAGTCGATCCTCGGCGTGAAAGATCAGCCAGTGCAGGGCAAAGAGGTTCCTCTGGAATTGACTGAGACATCTGGGGGACTCTTGGAATGGTGGTACGACCATGGAGTTCCTCTCGCCTTTCCTGTTGAGAGTGCCTCCTCTTGAGATGCGACGGGAACGCCGGGAATTCTTTCCCGTTGAAAGCAGGGAAAGGATCCCTCATCTCGAGCTCCGAGGGGAAAACGGGTCTCCTCTGGATGTGGGCGGGACCATCGTGCTTCCTCTCGAGTGGAGACGGTATGGCGGTGAACTTCTTGAGTTGCAGCAAGGGTGTGAAAGACCCTTTCGAAGTTCCAGAGGTTAGGTGTCATTAGTCTCCAGACGCCTCATCGGAAATAGGCCTCACTTCGCCTGGAAAGGAGAACTTCCTGGATTTTCTCGAGTTGCGGCAGGTGTTCTCGATTTACAACGGGGACCTCAGGGACCCGCCCTGGTGGCCTCAGGTACGGCCAGTCCCCATGCGAGTTGCTAGGGGGCCTCTCGGGATTCCTCTCCCGTCGATACCGGGGCCAAAAACCTTGTGTGGAGTCAGGGCCGGAACCGAGGATTCCTCTCAGGGGCTGACATGGATCTTTGGGTACTTCTGGAGTCTCCCCAGGGGAGTCAGGACTCGTCTCGAGTGGGGGCATGCACGTTCGCTTTCCTTCCAGGCTGTAGCAGCAATGTCATGCTTCCCGTCGCGTGGATCAAAGGATCTGTGGTTTTCCCTCGAGGCTTTCCCTCGAGGCTTTCCCACAGGGCTGTCCCACGTGCCACCGTGGTGTGAGTCGATCCTCGGCATGACAGATGAGCCAGTGCAGGGCAAAGAGTTTCCTCTGGAATGGCCTGAGAAATCTCGGGGACTCTTGGAATGGTGGTACGACCATGGAGTTCCTCTCAATTTCCTGTTGTGAGTGCCTCCACTTGAGATGCGACGGGAACGCCGGGAATTCTATCCCGTTGATAGCAGGGAAAGGATCCCTCATCTCGAGCTACGAGGGGGAAACGGGGCTCCTCTGGATGTGGGCGGGACCATCGTGTTTAATCTCGAGTGGAGACGGGTATGGCGGTGAACTTCTTGAGTTGCAGCAAGGGTGTGAAAGACCCTTTCGAAGTTCCAGAGGTTCGGTGTCATTAGTCTCCAGACGCCTCATCGGAAATAGGCCTCATCTCGCCTGGAAGGGAGAACTTCCTGGATTTTCTCGAGTTGCGGCAGGTGTTCTCGAGTTACGACGGGGACCTCAGGGACCCGCCCTGGTGGCCTCAGGAGAGGCCAGTCCCCATGCGAGTTGCTAGGGGGCCTCTCGGGATTCCTCTCCCGTCGATACCGGGGCCAAAAACCTTGTGTGGAGTCAGGGCCGGAACCGAGGATTCCTCTCAGGGGCTGACATGGATCTTTGGGTACTTGTGGAGTCTCCCCAGGGGAGTCAGGCCTCGTCTCGAGTGGGGGCATGCACGTGCGCTTTCCTTCCAGGCTGTAGCAGCAATGTCACGCTTCCCGTCGCGTGGATCAAAGGATCTGTGATTTTCCCTCGAGGCTTTCGCTCGAGGCTTTCCCACAGGGCTGTCCCACATGCCACCGTGGTGTGAGTCGATCCTCGGCGTGAAAGATGAGCCAGTGCAGGGCAAAGAGGCTCCTCTGGAATGGACTGAGACATCTGGGGGACTCTTGGAATGGTGGTACGACCATGGAGTTCCTCTCGCCTTTCCTGTTGAGAGTGCCTCCTCTTGAGATGCGACGGGAACGCCGGGAATTCTTTCCCGTTGAAAGCAGGGAATGGATCCCTCATCTCGAGCTACGAGGGGGAAACGGGGCTCCTCTGGATGTGGGCGGGACCATCGTGCTTCCTCTCGAGTGGAGACGGGTATGGCGGTGAACTTCTTGAGTTGCAGCAAGGGTGTGAAAGACCCTTTCGAAGTTCCAGAGGTTAGGTGTCATTTGTCTCCAGAGGCCTCATCGGAAATAGGCCTCATCTCGCCTGGAAGGGAGAAGTTCCTGGATTTTCTCGAGTTGCGGCAGGTGTTCTCGAGTTACGACGGGGACCTCAGGGACCCGCCGTGGTGGCCTCAGGAGAGGCCAGTCCCCATGCGAGTTGCTAGGGGGCCTCTCGGAATTCCTCTCCCGTCGATACCGGGGCCAAAAACCTTGTGTGGAGTCAGGGCCGGAACCGAGGATTCCTCTCAGGGGCTGACATGGATCTTTGGGTACTTCTGGAGTCTCCCCAGGGGAGTCAGGCCTCGTCTCGAGTGGGGGCATGCACGTGCGCTTTCCTTCCAGGCTGTAGCAGCAATGTCACGCTTCCCGTCTCGTGGATCAAAGAATCTGTGGTTTTCCCTCGAGGCTTTCCCTCGAGGCTTTCCCACAGGGCTGTCCCACGTGCCACCGTGGTGTGAGTCGATCCTCGGCGTGAAAGATGAGCCAGTGCAGGGCAAAGAGGCTCCTCTGGAATGGACTGAGACATCTGGGGGACTCTTGGCATGGTGGTACGACCATGGAGTTCCTCTCGCCTTTCCTGTTGAGAGTGCCTCCTCTTGAGATGCGACGGGAACGCCGGGAATTCTTTCCCTTTGAAAGCAGGGAAAGGATCCCTCATCTCGAGCTCCGAGGGGGAAACGGGGCTCCTCTGGATGTGGGCGGGACCATCGTGCTTCCTCTCGAGTGGAGACGGGTATGGAGGTGAACTTCTTGAGTTGCATCAAGGGTGTGAAAGACCCTTTCGAAGTTCCAGAGGTTTGTTGTCATTTGTCTCCAGACGCCTCATCGGAAATAGGCCTCAATCGCCTGGAAGGGAGAACTTCCTGGATTTTCTCGAGTTGCGGCAGGTGTTCTCGAGTTACGACGGGGACCTCAGGGACCCGCCCTGGTGGCCTCAGGAGAGGCCAGTCCCCATGCGAGATGCTAGGGGGCCTCTCGGGATTCCTCTCCCGTCGATACCGGGGCAAAAACCTTGTGTGGAGTCAGGGCCGGAACCGAGGATTCCTCTCAGGTGCTGACATGGATCTTTGGGTACTTGTGGAGTCTCCCCAGGGGAGTCAGGCCTCGTCTCGAGTGGGGGCATGCACGTGCGCTTTCCTTCCAGGCTGTAGCAGCAATGTCACGCTTCCCGTCGCGTGGATCAAAGGATCTGTGGTTTTCCCTCGAGGCTTTCCTTCGTGGCTTTCCCACAGGGCTATCCCACGTGCCACCGTGGTGTGAGTCGATCCTCGGCGTGAAAGATGAGCCAGTGCAGGGCAAAGAGCCTCCTCTGGAATGGACTGAGACATCTGGGGGACTCTTGGAATGGTGGTACGACCATGGAGTTCCTCTCGCCTTTCCTGTTGAGAGTGCCTCCTCTTGAGATGCGATGGGAACGCCGGGAATTCTTTCCCGTTGAAAGCAGGGAAAGGATCCCTCATCTCGAGCTACGAGGGGGAAACGGGGCTCCTCTGGATGTGGGCGGGACCATCGTGCTTCCTCTCGAGTGGAGACGGGTACGGCGGTGAACTTATTGAGTTGCAGCAAGGGTGTGAAAGACCCTTTCGAAGTTCCAGAGGTTAGGTGTCATTTGTCTCCAGAGGCCTCATCGGAAATAGGCCTCATCTCGCCTGGAAGGGAGAACTTCCTGGATTTTCTCGAGTTGCGGCAGGTGTTCTCGAGTTACGACGGGGACCTCAGGGACCCGCCCTGGTGGCCTCAGGTACGGCCAGTCCCCATGCGAGTTGCTAGGGGGCCTCTCGGGATTCCTCTCCCGTCGATACCGGGGCCAAAAACCTTGTGTGGAGTCAGGGCCGGAACCGAGGATTCCTCTCAGGGGCTGACATGGATCTTTGGGTACTTCTGGAGTCTCCCCAGGGGAGTCAGGACTCGTCTCGAGTGGGGGCATGCACGTGCGCTTTCCTTCCAGGCTGTAGCAGCAATGTCATGCTTCCCGTCGCGTGGATCAAAGGATCTGTGGTTTTCCCTCGAGGCTTTCCCTCGAGGCTTTCCCACAGGGCTGTCCCACGTGCCACCGTGGTGTGAGTCGATCCTCGGCATGACAGATGAGCCAGTGCAGGGCAAAGAGTTTCCTCTGGAATGGCATGAGAAATCTCGGGGACTCTTGGAATGGTGGTACGACCATGGAGTTCCTCTCAATTTCCTGTTGAGAGTGCCTCCACTTGAGATGCGACGGGAACGCCGGGAATTCTATCCCGTTGATAGCAGGGAAAGGATCCCTCATCTCGAGCTACGAGGGGGAAACGGGGCTCCTCTGGATGTGGGCGGGACCATCGTGTTTAATCTCGAGTGGAGACGGGTATGGCGGTGAACTTCTTGAGTTGCAGCAAGGGTGTGAAAGACCCTTTCGAAGTTCCAGAGGTTCGGTGTCATTAGTCTCCAGACGCCTCATCGGAAATAGGACTCATCTCGCCTGGAAGGGAGAACTTCCTGGATTTTCTCGAGTTGCGGCAGGTGTTCTCGAGTTACGACGGGGACCTCAGGGACCCGCCCTGGTGGCCTCAGGAGAGGCCAGTCCCCATGCGAGTTGCTAGGGGGCCTCTCGGGATTCCTCTCCCGTCGATACCGGGGCCAAAAACCTTGTGTGGAGTCAGGGCCGGAACCGAGGATTCCTCTCAGGGGCTGACATGGATCTTTGGGTACTTGTGGAGTCTCCCCAGGGGAGTCAGGCCTCGTCTCGAGTGGGGGCATGCACGTGCGCTTTCCTTCCAGGCTGTAGCAGCAATGTCACGCTTCCCGTCGCGTGGATCAAAGGATCTGTGATTTTCCCTCGAGGCTTTCGCTCGAGGCTTTCCCACAGGGCTGTCCCACGTGCCACCGTGGTGTGAGTCGATACTCGGCGTGAAAGATGAGCCAGTGCAGGGCAAAGAGGCTCCTCTGGAATGGACTGAGACATCTGGGGGACTCTTGGAATGGTGGTACGACCATGGAGTTCCTCTCGCCTTTCCTGTTGAGAGTGCCTCCTCTTGAGATGCGACGGGAACGCCGGGAATTCTTTCCCGTTGAAAGCAGGGAATGGATCCCTCATCTCGAGCTCCGAGGGGGAAACGGGTCTCCTCTTGATGTGTGCGGGACCATCGTGCTTCCTCTCGAGTGGAGACGGGTATGGCGGTGAACTTCTTGAGTTGCAGCAAGGGTGTGAAAGACCCTTTCGAAGTTCCAGAGTTTAGGTGTCATTAGTCTCCAGACGCCTCAACGGAAATAGGCCTCATCTCGCCTGGAAGGGAGAACTTCCTGGATTTTCTCGAGTTGCGGCAGGTGTTCTCGAGTTACGACGGGGACCTCAGGGACCCGCCCTGGTGGCCTCAGGAGAGGCCAGTCCCCATGCGAGTTGCTAGGGGGCCTCTCGGGATTCCTCTCCCGTCGATACCGGGGCCAAAAACCTTGTGTGGAGTCAGGGCCGGAACCGAGGATTCCTCTCAGGGGCTGACATGGATCTTTGGGTACTTGTGGAGTCTCCCCAGGGTAGTCAGGCCTCGTCTCGAGTGGGGGCATGCACGTGCGCTTTCCTTCCAGGCTGTAGCAGCAATGTCACGCTTCCCGTCGCGTGGATCAAAGGATCTGTAGTTTTCCCTCGAGGCTTTCGCTCGTGGCTTTCCCACAGGGCTGTCCCACGTGCCACCGTGGTGTGAGTCGATCCTCGGCGTGAAAGATGAGCCAGTGCAGGGCAAAGAGGCTCCTCTGGAATGGACTGAGACATCTGGGGGACTCTTGGAATGGTGGTACGACCATGGAGTTCCTCTCGCCTTTCCTGTTGAGAGTGCCTCCTCTTGAGATGCGACGGGAACGCCGGGAATTCTTTCCCGTTGACAGCAGGGAATGGATCCCTCATCTCGAGCTACGAGGGGGAAACGGGGCTCCTCTGGATGTGGGCGGGACCATCGTGCTTCCTCTCGAGTGGAGACGGGTATGGCGGTGAACTTCTTGAGTTGCAGCAAGGGTGTGAAAGACCCCTTCGAAGTTCCAGAGGTTAGGTGTCATTTGTCTCCAGAGGCCTCATCGGAAATAGGCCTCATCTCGCCTGGAAGGGAGAACTTCCTGGATTTTCTCGAGTTGCGTCAGGTGTTCTCGAGTTACGACGGGGACCTCAGGGACCCGCCCTGGTGGCCTCAGGAGAGGCCAGTCCCCATGCGAGATGCTAGGGGGCCTCTCGGGATTCCTCTCCCGTCGATACCGGGGCAAAAACCTTGTGTGGAGTCAGGGCCGGAACCGAGGATTCCTCTCAGGGGCTGACATGGATCTTTGGGTACTTGTGGAGTCTCCCCAGGGGAGTCAGGCCTCGTCTCGTGTGGGGGCATGCACGTGGGCTTTCCTTCCAGGCTGTAGCAGCAATGTCACGCTTCCCGTCGCATGGATCAAAGGATCTGTGGTTCTCCCTCGAGGCTTTCCCACAGGGCTGTCCCACGTGACACCGTGGTGTGAGTCGATCCTCGGCGTGAAAGATGAGCCAGTGCAGGGGAAAGAGGTTCCTCTGGAATGGACTGAGACATCTGGGGGACTCTTGGAATGGTGGTACGACCATGGAGTTCCTCTCGCCTTTCCTGTTGAGAGTTCCTCCTCTTGAGATGTGACGGGAACGCCGGGAAATATTTCCCGTTGATAGCAGGGAAAGGATCCCTCATCTCGAGCTACGAGGGGGAAACGGGGCTCCTCTGGATGTGGGCGGGACCATCGTGCTTCCTCTCGAGTGGAGACGGGTAAGGCGGTGAACTTCTTGAGTTGCAGCAAGGGTGTGAAAGACCCTTTCGAAGTTCCAGAGGTTCGGTGTCATTAGTCTCAAGACGCCTCATCGGAAATAGGCCTCATCTCGCCTGGAAGGGAGAACTTCCTGGATTTTCTCGAGTTGCGTCAGGTGTTCTCGAGTTACGACGGGGACCTCAGGGATCCGCCCTGGTGGCCTCAGGAAAGGCCAGTCCCCATGGCAGTTCCTAGGGGGCCTTTCGGGATTCCTCTCCCGTCGATACCGGGGCCAAAATCCTTGTGTGGAGTCAGGGCCGGAAAGGAGGATTCCTCTAAGGGGCTGACATGGATCTTTGGGTCTTTCTGGAGTCTCCCCAGGGGAGTCAGGCCTCGTCTCGAGTGGGGGCATGCACGTGCGCTTTCCTTCAAGGCTGTAGCAGCAATGTCACGCTTCCCGTGGCGTGGATCAAAGGATCTGTGGTTTTCCCTCTAGGCTTTCCCTCGAGGCTATCCCACAGGGCTGTCCCACGTGCCACCGTGGTGTGAGTCGATCTTCGGCATGAAAGATGAGTCAGTGCAGGGCAAAGAGGTTCCTCTGGAATAGACTGAAACATCTGGGGGACTCTTGGAATGGTGGTACGACCATGGAGTTCCTCTCGTCTTTCCTGTTGAGAGTGCCTCCTCTTGAGATGCGACGGGAACGCCGAAAATACTTTCCCGTTGATAGCAGGGAAAGGATCCCTCATCTCGAGCTCGAGGGGCAAACGGGGCTCCTCTGGCTGTGGGCGGGACCATCATGTTTCCTCTCGAGTGGAGACGGATATGGCGGTGAACTTCTTGAGTTGCAGCAAGGGTGTGAAAGACCCTTTCGAAGTTCCAGAGGTTCCGTGTCATTAGTCTCCAGACGCCTCATCGGAAATAGGCCTCATCTCGCCTGGAAGGGAGAACTTCCTGGATTTTCTCGAGTTGCAGCAGGTGTTCTCGAGTTACGACGGGGACCTCAGGGACCCGCCCTGGTGGCCTCAGGAAAGGCCAATCCCCATGCGAGTTGCTCGGGGGCCTCTCAGGATTCCTCTCCTGTCGATACCGGGGCCAAAAAACTTGTGTGGAGTCAGGGCCGGAACCGAGGATTCCTCTCAGGGGCTGACATGGATCTTTGGGTACATTTGGAGTCTCCCCAGGGGAGTCAGGCCTTGTCTCGAGTGGGGGCATGCAAGTGCGCTTTCCTTCCAGGCTGTAGCAGCAATGTCTCGGTTCCCGTCGCGTGGATCAAAGGATCTGTGGTTTTCCCTCGAGGCTTTCCGACAGGGCTGTCCCACGTGCCACCGTGGTGTGAGTCGATTCTCGGCGTGAAAGATGAGACAGTGCAGGGCAAAGAGGTTCCTCTGGATTGGACTGAGACATCTGGGGGACTCTTGGAATGGTGGTAGGACCATGGAGTTCCTCTCGCCTTTCCTGTTGAGAGTGCCTCCTCTTGAGATGCGACGGGAACGCCGGGAATTCTTTCCCGTTGAAAGCAGGGAAAGGATCCCTCATCTCGAGCTACGAGGGGGAATCGGGGCTCCTCTGGATGTGGGCGGGACCATCGTGTTTCCTCTCGAGTGGAGACAGGTATGGCGGTGAACTTCTTGAGTTGCAGCAAGGGTGTGAAAGACCCTTTCGAAGTTCCAGAGGTTCGGTGTCATTAGTCTCCAGACGCCTCATCGGAAATAGGCCTCAACTCGCCTGGAAGGGAGAACTTCCTGGATTTTCTCGAGTTGCGGCAGGTGTTCTCGAGTTACGACGGGGACCTCAGGGACCCGCCCTGGTGTCCTCAGGAAAGGCCAGTCCCCATGCGAGTTGCTCGGGGGCCTCTCGGGATTCCTCTCCCGTCGATACTGGGGCAAAAACCTTGTGTGGAGTCAGGGCCGGAACCGAGGATTTCTCTCAGGGCCTGACATGATTCTTTGGGTACTTCTGGAGTCTCCCCAGGGGAGTCAGGCCTCGTCTCGAGTGGGGGCATGCACGTGCGCTTTCCTTCCAGGCTGTAGCAGCAATGTCACGCTTCCCGTCGCGTGGATCAAAGGATCTGTGGTTTTCCCTCGAGGCTTTCCCTCGAAGCTTTCCCACAGGGCTGTCCCACGTGCCACCGTGGTGTGAGTCGATCCTCGGCGTGAAAGATGAGCCAGTGCAGGGCAAAGAGGCTCCTCTGGAATGGACTGAGACATCTGGGGGACTCTTGGAATGGTGGTACGACCATGGAGTTCCTCTCGCCTTTCCTGTTGAGAGTGCCTCCTCTTGAGATGCGACGGGAACGCCGGGAATTCTTTCCCGTTGAAAGCAGGGAAAGGATCCCTCATCTCGAGCTACGAGGGGGAAACGGGGCTCCTCTGGATGTGGGCGGGACCATCGTGCTTCCTCTCGAGTGGAGACGGGTACGGCGGTGAACTTCTTGAGTTGCAGCAAGGGTGTGAAAGACCCTTTCGAAGTTCCAGAGGTTAGGTGTCATTTGTCTCCAGAGGCCTCATCGGAAATAGGCCTCATCTCGCCTGGAAGGGAGAACTTCCTGGATTTTCTCGAGTTGCGACAGGTGTTCTCGAGTTACGACGGGGACCTCAGGGACCCGCCCTGGTGTCCTCAGGAGAGGCCAGTCCCCATGCGAGTTCCTAGGGGGCCTCTCGGGATTCCTCTCCCGTCGATACCGGGGCCAAAAACCTTGTGTGGAGTCAGGGCCGGAACCGAGGATTCCTCTCAGGGGCTGACATGGATCTTTGGGTACTTCTGGAGTCTCCCCAGGGGAGTCAGGCCTCGTCTCGAGTGGGGGCATGCACGTGCGCTTTCCTTCCAGGCTGTAGCAGCAATGTCACACTTCCCGTCGCGTGGATCAAAGGATCTGTGGTTTTCCCTCGAGGCTTTCCCTCGAGGCTTTCCCACAGGGCTGTCCCACGTGCCACCGTGGTGTGAGTCTATCCTCGGCGTGAAAGATGAGCCAGTGCAGGGCAAAGAGGTTCCTCAGGAATGGACTGAGACATCTGGGGGACTCTTGGAATGGTGGTACGACCATGGAGATCCTCTTGCCTTTCCTGTTGAGAGTGCCTCCTCTTGAGATGCGACGGGAACGCCGGGAATTCTTTCCCGTTGAAAGCAGGGAAAGGATCCCTCATCTCGAGCACCGAGGGGAAAACGGGGCTCCTCTGGATGTGGGCGGGACCATCGTGCTTCCTCTCGAGTGGAGACGGGTATGGCGGAGAACTTCTTGAGTTGCAGCAAGGGTGTGAAAGACCCTTTCAAAGTTCCAGAGGTTAGGTGTCATTAGTCTCCAGACGCCTCATCGGAAATAGGCCTCATCTCGCCTGGAAGGGAGAACTTCCTGGATTTTCTCGAGTTGCGGCAGGTGTTCTCGAGTTACGACGGGGACCTCAGGGACCCGCCGTGGTGGCCTCAGGAGAGGCCAGTCCCCATGCGAGTTGCTAGGGGGCCTCTCGGGATTCCTCTCCCGTCGATACCGGGGCCAAAAAGCTTGTGTGGATTCAGGGCCGGAACCGAGGATTCCTCTCAGGGGCTGACATAGATCTTTGGGTACTTCTGGAGTCTCCCCAGGGGAGTCAGGCCTCGTCTCGAGTGGGGGCATGCACGTGCGCTTTCCTTCCAGGCTGTAGCAGCAATGTCACGCTTCCCGTCGCGTGGATCAAAGGATCTGTGGTTTTCCCTCGAGGCTTTCCCTCGAGGCTTTCCCACAGGGCTGTCCCACGTGCCACCGTGTTGTGAGTCGATCCTCGGCGTGAAAGATGAGCCAGTGCAGGGCAAAGAGGTTCCTCTGGAATGGACTGAGACATCTGGGGGACTCTTGGAATGGTGGTACGACCATGGAGTTCCTCTCGCCTTTCCTGTTTAGAGTGCCTCCTCTTGAGATGCGACGGGAACGCCGGGAATTCTTTCCCGTTGAAACCAGGGAAAGGATCCCTCATCTCGAGCTACGAGGGGGAAACGGGGCTCCTCTGGATGTGGGCGGGACCATCGTGCTTCCTCTCGAGTGGAGACGGGTATGGCGGTGAACTTCTTGAGTTGCAGCAAGGGTGTGAAAGACCCTTTCGAAGTTCCAGAGGTTTGGTGTCATTAGTCTCCAGAGGCCTCATCGGAAATAGGCCTCATCTCGCCTGGAAGGGAGAACTTCCTGGATTTTCTCGAGTTGCGGCAGGTGTTCTCGAGTTACGACGGGGACCTCAGGGACCCGCCCTGGTGGCCTCCGGAGAGGCCAGTCCCCATGCGAGTTGCTAGGGGGCCTCTCGGGATTCCTCTCCCGTCGATACCGGGGCCAAAAACCTTGTGTGGAGTCAGGGCCGGAACCGAGGATTCCTCTCAGGGGCTGACATGGATCTTTGGGTACTTCTGGAGTCTCCCCAGTGGAGTCAGGCCTCGTCTCGAGTGGGGGCATGCACGTGCGCTTTCCTTCCAGGCTGTAGCAGCAATGTCACGCTTCCCGTCACTTGGATCAAAGGATCTGTGGTTTTCCCTCGAGGTTTTCCCTCGAGGCTTTCCCACAGGGCTGTCCCACGTGCCACCGTGGTGTGAGTCGACCCTCGGCGTGAAAGATGAGCCAGTGCAGGGCAAAGAGCTTCCTCTGGAATGGACTGAGACATCTGGGGGACTCTTGGAATGGTGGTACGACCATGGAGTTCCTCTCGCCTTTCCTGTTGAGAGTGCCTCCTCTTGAGATGCGACGGGAACGCAGGGAATTCTTTCCCGTTGAAAGCAGGGAAAGGATCCCTCATCTCGAGCTACGAGGGGGAAACGGGGCTCCTTTGGATGTGGTCGGGACCATCGTGCTTCCTCTCGAGTGGAAACGTTATGGTGGTGAACTTCTTGAGTTGCAGCAAGGGTGTGAAAGACCCTTTCGAAGTTCCAGAGGTTAGGTGTCATTAGTCTCCAGACGCCTCATCGGAAATAGGCCTCATCTCGCCTGGAAGGGAGAACTTCCTGGATTTTCTCGAGTTGCGGCAGGTGTTCTCGTGTTACGACGGGGACCTCAGGGACCGGCCCTGGTGGCCTCAGGAGAGGCCAGTCCCCATGCGAGTTGCTAGGGGGCCTCTCGGGATTCCTCTCCCGTCGATACCGGGGCCAAAAAGCTTGTGTGGAGTCAGGGCCGGAACCGAGGATTCCTCTCAGGGGCTGACATGGATCTTTGGGTACTTCTGGAGTCTCCCCAGGGGAGTCAGGCCTCGTCTCGAGTGGGGGCATGCACGTGCGCTTTCCTTCCAGGCTGTAGCAGCAATGTCACGCTTCCCGTCGCGTGGATCAAAGGATCTGTGGTTTTCCCTCGAGGCTTTCCCTCGAGGCTTTCCCACAGGGCTGTCCCACGTGCCACCGTGTTGTGAGTCGATCCTCGGCGTGAAAGATGAGCCAGTGCAGGGCAAAGAGGTTCCTCTGGAATGGACTGAGACATCTGGGGGACTCTTGGAATGGTGGTACGACCATGGAGTTCCTCTCGCCTTTCCTGTTTAGAGTGCCTCCTCTTGAGATGCGACGGGAACGCCGGGAATTCTTTCCCGTTGAAAGCAGGGAAAGGATCCCTCATCTCGAGCTACGAGGGGGAAACGGGGCTCCTCTGGATGTGGGCGGGACCATCGTGCTTCCTCTCGAGTGGAGACGGGTATGGCGGTGAACTTCTTGAGTTGCAGCAAGGGTGTGAAAGACCCTTTCGAAGTTCCAGAGGTTTGGTGTCATTAGTCTCCAGAGGCTTCATCGGAAATAGGCCTCATCTCGCCTGGAAGGGAGAACTTCCTGGATTTTCTCGAGTTGCGGCAGGTGTTCTCGAGTTACGACGGGGACCTCAGGGACCCGCCCTGGTGGCCTCCGGAGAGGCCAGTCCCCATGCGATGTGCTAGGGGGCCTCTCGGGATTCCTCTCCCGTCGATACCGGGGCCAAAAACCTTGTGTGGAGTCAGGGCCGGAACCGAGGATTCCTCTCAGGGGCTGACATGGATCTTTGGGTACTTCTGGAGTCTCCCCAGTGGAGTCAGGCCTCGTCTCGAGTGGGGGCATGCACGTGCGCTTTCCTTCCAGGCTGTAGCAGCAATGTCACGCTTCCCGTCGCTTGGATCAAAGGATCTGTGGTTTTCCCTCGAGGCTTTCCCTCGAGGCTTTCCCACAGGGCTATCCCAAGTGCCACCGTGGTGTGAGTCGATCCTCGGCGTGAAAGATGAGCCAGTGCAGGGCAAAGAGCTTCCTCTGGAATGGACTGAGACATCTGGGGGACTCTTGAAATGGTGGTACGACCATGGAGTTCCTCTCGCCTTTCCTGTTGAGAGTGCCTCCTCTTGAGATGCGACGGGAACGCAGGGAATTCTTTCCCGTTGAAAGCAGGGAAAGGATCCCTCATCTCGAGCTACGAGGGGGAAACGGGGCTCCTTTGGATGTGGTCGGGACCATCGTGCTTCCTCTCGAGTGGAAACGGGTATGGTGGTGAACTTCTTGAGTTGCAGCAAGGGTGTGAAAGACCCTTTCGAAGTTCCAGAGGTTAGGTGTCATTAGTCTCCAGACGCCTCATCGGAAATAGGCCTCATGTCGCCTGGAAGGGAGAACTTCCTGGATTTTCTCGAGTTGCGGCAGGTGTTCTCGAGTTACGACGGGGACCTCAGGGACCGGCCCTGGTGGCCTCAGGAGAGGCCAGTCCCCATGCGAGTTGCTAGGGGGCCTCTCGGGATTCCTCTCCCGTCGATACCGGGGCCAAAAAGCTTGTGTGGAGTCAGGGCCGGAACCGAGGATTCCTCTCAGGGGCTGACATGGATCTTTGGGTACTTCTGGAGTCTCCCCAGGGGAGTCAGGCCTCGTCTCGAGTGGGGGCATGCACGTGCGCTTTCCTTCCAGGCTGTAGCAGCAATGTCACGCTTCCCGTCGCGTGGATCAAAGGATCTGTGGTTTTCCCTCGAGGTTTTCCCTCGAGGCTTTCCCACAGGGCTGTCCCACGTGCCACCGTGTTGTGAGTCGATCCTCGGCGTGAAAGATGAGCCAGTGCAGGGCAAAGAGGTTCCTCTGGAATGGACTGAGACATCTGGGGGACTCTTGGAATGGTGGTACGACCATGGAGTTCCTCTCGCCTTTCCTGTTTAGAGTGCCTCCTCTTGAGATGCGACGGGAACGCCGGGAATTCTTTCCCGTTGAAAGCAGGGAAAGGATCCCTCATCTCGAGCTACGAGGGGGAAACGGGGCTCCTCTGGATGTGGGCGGGACCATCGTGATTCCTCTCGAGTGGAGACGGGTATGGCGGTGAACTTCTTGAGTTGCAGCAAGGGTGTGAAAGACCCTTTCGAAGTTCCAGAGGTTTGGTGTCATTAGTCTCCAGAGGCCTCATCGGAAATAGGCCTCATCTCGCCTGGAAGGGAGAACTTCCTGGATTTTCTCGAGTTGCGGCAGGTGTTCTCGAGTTACGACGGGGACCTCAGGGACCCGCCCTGGTGGCCTCCGGAGAGGCCAGTCCCCATGCGAGTTGCTAGGGGGCCTCTCGGGATTCCTCTCCCGTCGATACCGGGGCCAAAAACCTTGTGTGGAGTCAGGGCCGGAACCGAGGATTCCTCTCAGGGGCTGACATGGATCTTTGGGTACTTCTGGAGTCTCCCCAGTGGAGTCAGGCCTCGTCTCGAGTGGGGGCATGCACGTGCGCTTTCCTTCCAGGCTGTAGCAGCAATGTCACGCTTCCCGTCGCTTGGATCAAAGGATCTGTGGTTTTCCCTCGA
The DNA here is from genome assembly GCF_032405125.1 of Capricornis sumatraensis. Lineage (NCBI taxonomy): Eukaryota > Metazoa > Chordata > Mammalia > Artiodactyla > Bovidae > Capricornis > Capricornis sumatraensis. The sequence goes on from NW_027184612.1 coordinate 9,378,352, forward strand.
GGCTTTCCCTCGAGGCTTTCCCACAGGGCTATCCCACGTGCCACCGTGGTGTGAGTCGATCCTCGGCGTGAAAGATGAGCCAGTGCAGGGCAAAGAGCTTCCTCTGGAATGGACTGAGACATCTGGGGGACTCTTGAAATGGTGGTACGACCATGGAGTTCCTCTCGCCTTTCCTGTTGAGAGTGCCTCCTCTTGAGATGCGACGGGAACGCAGGGAATTCTTTCCCGTTGAAAGCAGGGAAAGGATCCCTCATCTCGAGCTACGAGGGGGAAACGGGGCTCCTTTGGATGTGGTCGGGACCATCGTGCTTCCTCTCGAGTGGAAACGGGTATGGTGGTGAACTTCTTGAGTTGCAGCAAGGGTGTGAAAGACCCTTTCGAAGTTCCAGAGGTTAGGTGTCATTAGTCTCCAGACGCCTCATCGGAAATAGGCCTCATGTCGCCTGGAAGGGAGAACTTCCTGGATTTTCTCGAGTTGCGGCAGGTGTTCTCGAGTTACGACGGGGACCTCAGGGACCGGCCCTGGTGGCCTCAGGAGAGGCCAGTCCCCATGCGAGTTGCTAGGGGGCCTCTCGGGATTCCTCTCCCGTCGATACCGGGGCCAAAAAGCTTGTGTGGAGTCAGGGCCGGAACCGAGGATTCCTCTCAGGGGCTGACATGGATCTTTGGGTACTTCTGGAGTCTCCCCAGGGGAGTCAGGCCTCGTCTCGAGTGGGGGCATGCACGTGCGCTTTCCTTCCAGGCTGTAGCAGCAATGTCACGCTTCCCGTCGCGTGGATCAAAGGATCTGTGGTTTTCCCTCGAGGCTTTCCCTCGAGGCTTTCCCACAGGGCTGTCCCACGTGCCACCGTGGAGTGAGTCGATCCTCGGCGTGAAAGATGAGGCAGTGCAGGGCAAAGAGGTTCCTCTGGAATGGACTGAGACATCTGGGGGACTCTTGGAATGGTGGTACGACCATGGAGTTCCTCTCGCCTTTCCTGTTGAGAGTGCCTCCTCTTGAGATGCGACGGGAACGCCGGGAATTCTTTCCCGTTGAAAGCAGGGAAAGGATCCCTCATCTCGAGCTACGAGGGGGAAACGGGGCTCCTCTGGATGTGGGCGGGACCATCGTGCTTCCTCTCGAGTGGAGACGGGTATGGCGGTGAACTTCTTGAGTTGCAGCAAGGGTGTGAAAGACCCTTTCGAATTTCCAGAGGTTTGGTGTCATTAGTCTCCAGAGGCCTCATCGGAAATAGGCCTCATCTCGCCTGGAAGGGAGAACTTCCTGGATTTTCTCGAGTTGCGGCAGGTGTTCTCGAGTTACGACGGGGACCTCAGGGACCCGCCCTGGTGGCCTCAGGAGAGGCCAGTCCCCATGCGAGTTGCTAGGGGGTCTCTCGGGATTCCTCTCCCGTCGATACCGGGGCCAAAAAGCTTATGTGTAGTCAGGGCCGGAACCGAGGATTCTTCTCAGGGGCTGACATGGATCTTTGGGTACTTCTGGAGTCTCCCCAGGGGAGTCAGCCCTCGTCTCGAGTGGGGGCATGCATGTGCGCTTTCCTTCCAGGCTGTAGCAGCAATGTCATGCTTCCCGTCGCGTGGATCAAAGGATCTGTGGTTTTCCCTCGAGGCTTTCCCTCGAGGCTTTCCCACAGGGCTGTCCCACGTGCCACCGTGTTGTGAGTCGATCCTCGGCGTGAAAGATGAGCCAGTGCAGGGCAAAGAGGTTCCTCTGAAATGGACTGAGACATCTGGGGGACTCTTGGAATGGTGGTACGACCATGCAGTTCCTCTCGCCTTTCCTGTTGAGAGTGCCTCCTCTTGATATGCGACGGGAAGGCCGGGAATTCTTTCCCGTTGAAAGCAGGGAAAGGATCCCTCATCTCGAGCTACGAGGGGGAAACGGGGCTCCTCTGGATGTGGGCGGGACCATCGTGCTTCCTCTCGAGTGGAGACGGGTATGGCGGTGAACTTTTTGAGTTGCACCAAGGGTGTGAAAGACCCTTTCGAAGTTCCAGAGGTTTGGTGTCATTAGTCTCCAGAGGCCTCATCGGAAATAGGCCTCATCTCGCCTGGAAGGGAGAACTTCCTGGATTTTCTCGAGTTGCGGCAGGTGTTCTCGAGTTACGACGGGGACCTCAGGGACCCGCCCTGGTGGCCTCAGGAGAGGCCAGTCCCCATGCGAGTTGCTAGGGGGCCTCTCGGGATTCCTCTCCCGTCGATACCGGGGCCAAAAACCTTGTGTGGAGTCAGGGCCGGAACCGAGGATTCCTCTCAGGGGCTGACATGGATCTTTGGGTACTTCTGGAGTCTCCCCAGTGGAGTCAGACCTCGTCTCGAGTGGGGGCATGCACGTGCGCTTTCCTTCCAGGCTGTAGCAGCAATGTCACGCTTCCCGTCGCGTGGATCAAAGGATCTGTGGTTTTCCCTCGAGGCTTTCCCTCGAGTCTTTCCCACAGGGCTGTCCCACGTGCCACCGTGGTGTGAGTCGATCCTCGGCGTGAAAGATGAGCCAGTGCAGGGCAAAGAGGTTCCTCAGGAATGGACTGAGACATCTGGGGGACTCTTGGAATGGTGGTACGACCATGGAGATCCTCTTGCCTTTCCTGTTGAGAGTGCCTCCTCTTGAGATGCGACGGGAACGCCGGGAATTATTTCCCGTTGAAAGCAGGGAAAGAATCCCTCATCTCGAGCACCGAGGGGAAAACGGGGCTCCTCTGGATGTGGGCGGGACCATCGTGCTTCCTTTCGAGTGGAGACGGGTATGGCGGAGAACTTCTTGAGTTGCAGCAAGGGTGTGAAAGACCCTTTCGAAGTTCCAGAGGTTAGGTGTCATTAGTCTCCAGACGCCTCATCGGAAATAGGCCTCATCTCGCCTGGAAGGGAGAACTTCCTGGATTTTCTCGAGTTGCGGCAGGTGTTCTCGAGTTACGACGGGGACCTCAGGGACCCGCCGTGGTGGCCTCAGGAGAGGCCAGTCCCCATGCGAGTTGCTAGGGGGCCTCTCGGGATTCCTCTCCCGTCGATACCGGGGCCAAAAAGCTTGTGTGGATTCAGGGCCGGAACCGAGGATTCCTCTCAGGGGCTGACATGGATCTTTGGGTACTTCTGGAGTCTCCCCAGGGGAGTCAGGCCTCGTCTCGAGTGGGGGCATGCACGTGCGCTTTCCTTCCAGGCTGTAGCAGCAATGTCACGCTTCCCGTCGCGTGGATCAAAGGATCTGTGGTTTTCCCTCGAGGCTTTCCCTCGAGGCTTTCCCACAGGGCTGTCCCACGTGCCACCGTGTTGTGAGTCGATCCTCGGCGTGAAAGATGAGCCAGTGCAGGGCAAAGAGGTTCCTCTGGAATGGACTGAGACATCTGGGGGACTCTTGGAATGGTGGTACGACCATGGAGTTCCTCTCGCCTTTCCTGTTTAGAGTGCCTCCTCTTGAGATGCGACGGGAACGCTGGGAATTCTTTCCCGTTGAAACCAGGGAAAGGATCCCTCATCTCGAGCTACGAGGGGGAAACGGGGCTCCTCTGGATGTGGGCGGGACCATCGTGCTTCCTCTCGAGTGGAGACGGGTATGGCGGTGAACTTCTTGAGTTGCAGCAAGGGTGTGAAAGACCCTTTCGAAGTTCCAGAGGTTAGGTGTCATTAGTCTCCAGACGCCTCATCGGAAATAGGCCTCATCTCGCCTGGAAGGGAGAACTTCCTGGATTTTCTCGAGTTGTGGCAGGTGTTCTCGAGTTACGACGGGGACCTCAGGGACCGGCCCTGGTGGCCTCAGGAGAGGCCAGTCCCAATGCGAGTTGCTAGGGGGCCTCTCGGGATTCCTCTCCCGTCGATACCGGGGCCAAAAAGCTTGTGTGGAGTCAGGGCCGGAACCGAGGATTCCTCTCAGGGGCTGACATGGATCTTTGGGTACTTCTGGAGTCTCCCCAGGGGAGTCAGGCCTCGTCTCGAGTGGGGGCATGCACGTGCGCTTTCCTTCCAGGCTGTAGCAGCAATGTCACGCTTCCCGTCGCGTGGATCAAAGGATCTGTGGTTTTCCCTCGAGGCTTTCCCTCGAGGCTTTCCCACAGGGCTGTCCCACGTGCCACCGTGTTGTGTGTCGATCCTCGGCGTGAAAGATGAGCCAGTGCAGGGCAAAGAGGTTCCTCTGGAATGGACTGAGACATCTGGGGGACTCTTGGAATGGTGGTACGACCATGGAGTTCCTCTCGCCTTTCCTGTTTAGAGTGCCTCCTCTTGAGATGCGACGGGAACGCCGGGAATTCTTTCCCGTTGAAAGCAGGGAAAGGATCCCTCATCTCGAGCTACGAGGGGGAAACGGGGCTCCTCTGGATGTGGGCGGGACCATCGTGCTTCCTCTCGAGTGGAGCCGGGTATGGCGGTGAACTTCTTGAGTTGCAGCAAGGGTGTGAAAGACCCTTTCGAAGTTCCAGAGGTTTGGTGTCATTAGTCTCCAGAGGCCTCATCGGAAATAGGCCTCATCTCGCCTGGAAGGGAGAACTTCCTGGATTTTCTCGAGTTGCGGCAGGTGTTCTCGAGTTACGACGGGGACCTCAGGGACCCGCCCTGGTGGCCTCCGGAGAGGCCAGTCCCCATGCGAGTTGCTAGGGGGCCTCTCGGGATTCCTCTCCCGTCGATACCGGGGCCAAAAACCTTGTGTGGAGTCAGGGCCGGAACCGAGGATTCCTCTCAGGGGCTGACATGGATCTTTGGGTACTTCTGGAGTCTCCCCAGGGGAGTCAGGCCTCGTCTCGAGTGGGGGCATGCACGTGCGCTTTCCTTCCAGGCTGTAGCAGCAATGTCACGCTTCCCGTCGCGTGGATCAAAGGATCTGTGGTTTTCCCTCGAGGCTTTCCCTCGAGGCTTTCCCACAGGGCTGTCCCACGTGCCACCGTGTTGTGAGTCGATCCTCGGCGTGAAAGATGAGCCAGTGCAGGGCCAAGAGGTTCCTCTGGAATGGACTGAGACATCTGGGGGACTCTTGGAATGGTGGTACGACCATGGAGTTCCTCTCGCCTTTCCTGTTTAGAGTGCCTCCTCTTGAGATGCGACGGGAACGCCGGGAATTCTTTCCCGTTGAAAGCAGGGAAAGGATCCCTCATCTCGAGCTACGAGGGGGAAACGGGGCTCCTCTGGATGTGGGCGGGACCATCGTGCTTCCTCTCGAGTGGAGACGGGTATGGCGGTGAACTTCTTGAGTTGCAGCAAGGGTGTGAAAGACCCTTTCGAAGTTCCAGAGGTTTGGTGTCATTAGTCTCCAGAGGCCTCATCGGAAATAGGCCTCATCTCGCCTGGAAGGGAGAACTTCCTGGATTTTCTCGAGTTGCGGCAGGTGTTCTCGAGTTACGACGGGGACCTCAGGGACCCGCCCTGGTGGCCTCCGGAGAGGCCAGTCCCCATGCGAGTTGCTAGGGGGCCTCTCGGGATTCCTCTCCCGTCGATACCGGGGCCAAAAACCTTGTGTGGAGTCAGGGCCGGAACCGAGGATTCCTCTCAGGGGCTGACATGGATCTTTGGGTACTTCTGGAGTCTCCCCAGGGGAGTCAGGCCTCGTCTCGAGTGGGGGCATGCACGTGCGCTTTCCTTCCAGGCTGTAGCAGCAATGTCACGCTTTCCGTCGCTTGGATCAAAGGATCTGTGGTTTTCCCTCGAGGCTTTCCCTCGAGGCTTTCCCACAGGGCTATCCCACGTGCCACCGTGGTGTGAGTCGATCCTCGGCGTGAAAGATGAGCCAGTGCAGGGCAAAGATCTTCCTCTGGAATGGACTGAGACATCTGGGGGACTCTTGGAATGGTGGTACGACCATGGAGTTCCTCTCGCCTTTCCTGTTGAGAGTGCCTCCTCTTGAGATGCGACGGGAACGCAGGGAATTCTTTCCCGTTGAAAACAGGGAAAGGATCCCTCATCTCGAGCTACGAGGGGGAAACGGGGCTCCTCTGGATGTGGTCGGGACCATCGTGCTTCCTCTCGAGTGGAGACGGGTATGGTGGTGAACTTCTTGAGTTGCAGCAAGGGTGTGAAAGACCCTTTCGAAGTTCCAGAGGTTAGGTGTCATTAGTCTCCAGACGCCTCATCAGAAATAGGCCTCATCTCGCCTGGAAGGGAGAACTTCCTGGATTTTCTCGAGTTGCGGCAGGTGTTCTCGAGTTACGACGGGGACCTCAGGGACCGGCCCTGGTGGCCTCAGGAGAGGCCAGTCCCGATGCGAGTTGCTAGGGGGCCTCTCGGGATTCCTCTCCCGTCGATACCGGGGCCAAAAAGCTTGTGTGGAGTCAGGGCCGGAACCGAGGATTCCTCTCAGGGGCTGACATGGATCTTTGGGTACTTCTGGAGTCTCCCCAGGGGAGTCAGGCCTCGTCTCGAGTGGGGGCATGCACGTGCGCTTTCCTTCCAGGCTGTAGCAGCAATGTCACGCTTCCCGTCGCGTGGATCAAAGGATCTGTGGTTTTCTCTCGAGGCTTTCCCTCGAGGCTTTCCCACAGGGCTGTCCCACGTGCCACCGTGTTGTGAGTCGATCCTCGGCGTGAAAGATGAGCCAGTGCAGGGCAAAGAGGTTCCTCTGGAATGGACTGAGACATCTGGGGGACTCTTGGAATGGTGGTACGACCATGGAGTTCCTCTCGCCTTTCCTGTTTAGAGTGCCTCCTCTTGAGATGCGACGGGAACGCCGGGAATTCTTTCCCGTTGAAAGCAGGGAAAGGATCCCTCATCTCGAGCTACGAGGGGGAAACGGGGCTCCTCTGGATGTGGGCGGGACCATCGTGCTTCCTCTCGAGTGGAGACGGGTATGGCGGTGAACTTCTTGAGTTGCAGCAAGGGTGTGAAAGACCCTTTCGAAGTTCCAGAGGTTTGGTGTCATTAGTCTCCAGAGGCCTCATCGGAAATAGGCCTCATCTCGCCTGGAAGGGAGAACTTCCTGGATTTTCTCGAGTTGCGGCAGGTGTTCTCGAGTTACGACGGGGACCTCAGGGACCCGCCCTGGTGGCCTCCGGAGAGGCCAGTCCCCATGCGAGTTGCTAGGGGGCCTCTCGGGATTCCTCTCCCGTCGATACCGGGGCCAAAAACCTTGTGTGGAGTCAGGGCCGGAACCGAGGATTCTTCTCAGGGGCTGACATGGATCTTTGGGTACTTCTGGAGTCTCCCCAGTGGAGTCAGGCCTCGTCTCGAGTGGGGGCATGCACGTGCGCTTTCCTTCCAGGCTGTAGCAGCAATGTCACGCTTCCCGTCGCTTGGATCAAAGGATCTGTGGTTTTCCCTCGAGGCTTTCCCTCGAGGCTTTCCCACAGGGCTATCCCACGTGCCACCGTGGTGTGAGTCGATCCTCGGCGTGAAAGATGAGCCAGTGCAGGGCAAAGAGCTTCCTCTGGAATGGACTGAGACATCTGGGGGACTCTTGGAATGGTGGTACGACCATGGAGTTCCTCTCGCCTTTCCTGTTGAGAGTGCCTCCTCTTGAGATGCGACGGGAACGCAGGGAATTCTTTCCCGTTGAAAGCAGGGAAAGGATCCCTCATCTCGAGCTACGAGGGGGAAACGGGGCTCCTTTGGATGTGGTCGGGACCATCGTGCTTCCTCTCGAGTGGAAACGGGTATGGTGGTGAACTTCTTGAGTTGCAGCAAGGGTGTGAAAGACCCTTTCGAAGTTCCAGAGGTTAGGTGTCATTAGTCTCCAGACGCCTCATCGGAAATAGGCCTCATGTCGCCTGGAAGGGAGAACTTCCTGGATTTTCTCGAGTTGCGGCAGGAGTTCTCGAGTTACGACGGGGACCTCAGGGACCGGCCCTGGTGGCCTCAGGAGAGGCCAGTCCCCATGCGAGTTGCTAGGGGGCCTCTCGGGATTCCTCTCCCGTCGATACCGGGGCCAAAAAGCTTGTGTGGAGTCAGGGCCGGAACCGAGGATTCCTCTCAGGGGCTGACATGGATCTTTGGGTACTTCTGGAGTCTCCCCAGGGGAGTCAGGCCTCGTCTCGAGTGGGGGCATGCACGTGCGCTTTCCTTCAAGGCTGTAGCAGCAATGTCACGCTTCCCGTCGCGTGGATCAAAGGATCTGTGGTTTTCCCTCGAGGCTTTCCCTCGAGGCTTTCCCACAGGGCTGTCCCACGTGCCACCGTGGTGTGAGTCGATCCTCGGCGTGAAAGATGAGGCAGTGCAGGGCAAAGAGGTTCCTCTGGAATGGACTGAGACATCTGGGGGACTCTTGGAATGGTGGTACGACCATGGAGTTCCTCTCGCCTTTCCTGTTGAGAGTGCCTCCTCTTGAGATGCGACGGGAACGCCGGGAATTCTTTCCCGTTGAAAGCAGGGAAAGGATCCCTCATCTCGAGCTACGAGGGGGAAACGGGGCTCCTCTGGATGTGGGCGGGACCATCGTGCTTCCTCTCGAGTGGAGACGGGTATGGCGGTGAACTTCTTGAGTTGCAGCAAGGGTGTGAAAGACCCTTTCGAATTTCCAGAGGTTTGGTGTCATTAGTCTCCAGAGGCCTCATCGGAAATAGGCCTCATCTCGCCTGGAAGGGAGAACTTCCTGGATTTTCTCGAGTTGCGGCAGGTGTTCTCGAGTTACGACGGGGACCTCAGGGACCCGCCCTGGTGGCCTCAGGAGAGGCCAGTCCCCATGCGAGTTGCTAGGGGTCTCTCGGGATTCCTCTCCCGTCGATACCGGGGCCAAAAAGCTTATGTGGAGTCAGGGCCGGAACCGAGGATTCTTCTCAGGGGCTGACATGGATCTTTGGGTACTTCTGGAGTCTCCCCAGGGGAGTCAGCCCTCGTCTCGAGTGGGGGCATGCATGTGCGCTTTCCTTCCAGGCTGTAGCAGCAATGTCATGCTTCCCGTCCCGTGGATCAAAGGATCTGTGGTTTTCCCTCGAGGCTTTCCCTCGAGGCTTTCCCACAGGGCTGTCCCACGTGCCACCGTGTTGTGAGTCGATCCTCGGCGTGAAAGATGAGCCAGTGCAGGGCAAAGAGGTTCCTCTGAAATGGACTGAGACATCTGGGGGACTCTTGGAATGGTGGTACGACCATGGAGTTCCTCTCGCCTTTCCTGTTGAGAGTGCCTCCTCTTGAGATGCGACGGGAACGCCGGGAATTCTTTCCCGTTGAAAGCAGGGAAAGGATCCCTCATCTCGAGCTACGAGGTGGAAACGGGGCTCCTCTGGATGTGGGCGGGACCATCGTGCTTCCTCTCGAGTGGAGACGGGTATGGCGGTGAACTTTTTGAGTTGCACCAAGGGTGTGAAAGACCCTTTCGAAGTTCCAGAGGTTTGGTGTCATTAGTCTCCAGAGGCCTCATCGGAAATAGGCCTCATCTCGCCTGGAAGGGAGAACTTCCTGGATTTTCTCGAGTTGCGGCAGGTGTTCTCGAGTTACGACGGGGACCTCAGGGACCCGCCCTGGTGGCCTCAGGAGAGGCCAGTCCCCATGCGAGTTGCTAGGGGGCCTCTCGGGATTCCTCTCCCGTCGATACCGGGGCCAAAAACCTTGTGTGGAGTCAGGGCCGGAACCGAGGATTCCTCTCAGGGGCTGACATGGATCTTTGGGTACTTCTGGAGTCTCCCCAGTGGAGTCAGACCTCGTCTCGAGTGGGGGCATGCACGTGCGCTTTCCTTCCAGGCTGTAGCAGCAATGTCACGCTTCCCGTCGCGTGGATCAAAGGATCTGTGGTTTTCCCTCGAGGCTTTCCCTCGAGTCTTTCCCACAGGGCTGTCCCACGTGCCACCGTGGTGTGAGTCGATCCTCGGCGTGAAAGATGAGCCAGTGCAGGGCAAAGAGGTTCCTCTGGAATGGACTGAGACATCTGGGGGACTCTTGGAATGGTGGTATGACCATGGAGTTCCTCTCGCCTTTCCTGTTTAGAGTGCCTCCTCTTGAGATGCGACGGGAACGCCGGGAATTCTTTCCCGTTGAAAGCAGGGAAAGGATCCCTCATCTCGAGCTACGAGGGGGAAACGGGGCTCCTCTGGATGTGGGCGGGACCATCGTGCTTCCTCTCGAGTGGAGACGGGTATGGCGGTGAACTTCTTGAGTTGCAGCAAGGGTGTGAAAGACCCTTTCGAAGTTCCAGAGGTTTGGTGTCATTAGTCTCCAGAGGCCTCATAGGAAATAGGCCTCATCTCGCCTGGAAGGGAGAACTTCCTGGATTTTCTCGAGTTGCGGCAGGTGTTCTCGAGTTACGACGGGGACCTCAGGGACCCGCCCTGGTGGCCTCCGGAGAGGCCAGTCCCCATGCGAGTTGCTAGGGGGCCTCTCGGGATTCCTCTCCTGTCGATACCGGGGCCAAAAACCTTGTGTGGAGTCAGGGCCGGAACCGAGGATTCCTCTCAGGGGCTGACATGGATCTTTGGGTACTTCTGGAGTCTCCCCAGGGGAGTCAGGCCTCGTCTCGAGTGGGGGCATGCACGTGCGCTTTCCTTCCAGGCTGTAGCAGCAATGTCACGCTTTCCGTCGCTTGGATCAAAGGATCTGTGGTTTTCCCTCGAGGCTTTCCCTCGAGGCTTTCCCACAGGGCTATCCCACGTGCCACCGTGGTGTGAGTCGATCCTCGGCGTGAAAGATGAGCCAGTGCAGGGCAAAGAGCTTCCTCTGGAATGGACTGAGACATCTGGGGGACTCTTGGAATGGTGGTACGACCATGGAGTTCCTCTCGCCTTTCCTGTTGAGAGTGCCTCCTCTTGAGATGCGACGGGAACGCAGGGAATTCTTTCCCGTTGAAAACAGGGAAAGGATCCCTCATCTCGAGCTACGAGGGGGAAACGGGGCTCCTTTGGATGTGGTCGGGACCATCGTGCTTCCTCTCGAGTGGAGACGGGTATGGTGGTGAACTTCTTGAGTTGCAGCAAGGGTGTGAAAGACCCTTTCGAAGTTCCAGAGGTTAGGTGTCATTCATCTCCAGACGCCTCATCGGAAATAGGCCTCATCTCGCCTGGAAGGGAGAACTTCCTGGATTTTCTCGAGTTGCGGCAGGTGTTCTCGAGTTACGACGGGGACCTCAGGGACCGGCCCTGGTGGCCTCAGGAGAGGCCAGTCCCGATGCGAGTTGCTAGGAGGCCTCTCGGGATTCCTCTCCCGTCGATACCGGGGCCAAAAAGCTTGTGTGGAGTCAGGGCCGGAACCGAGGATTCCTCTCAGGGGCTGACATGGATCTTTGGGTACTTCTGGAGTCTCCCCAGGGGAGTCAGGCCTCGTCTCGAGTGGGGGCATGCACGTGCGCTTTCCTTCCAGGCTGTAGCAGCAATGTCACGCTTCCCGTCGCGTGGATCAAAGGATCTGTGGTTTTCCCTCGAGGCTTTCCCTCGAGGCTTTCCCACAGGGCTGTCCCACGTGCCACCGTGGTGTGAGTCGATCCTCGGCGTGAAAGATGAGGCAGTGCAGGGCAAAGAGGTTCCTCTGGAATGGACTGAGACATCTGGGGGACTCTTGGAATGGTGGTACGACCATGGAGTTCCTCTCGCCTTTCCTGTTGAGAGTGCCTCCTCTTGAGATGCGACGGGAACGCCGGGATTTCTTTCCCGTTGAAAGCAGGGAAAGGATCCCTCATCTCGAGCTACGAGGGGGAAACGGGGCTCCTCTGGATGTGGGCGGGACCATCGTGCTTCCTCTCGAGTGGAGACGGGTATGGCGGTGAACTTCTTGAGTTGCAGCAAAGGTGTGAAAGACCCTTTCGAAGTTCCAGAGGTTTGGTGTCATTAGTCCCAGAGGCCTCATCGGAAATAGGCCTCATCTCGCCTGGAAGGGAGAACTTCCTGGATTTTCTCGAGTTGCGGCAGGTGTTCTCGAGTTACGACGGGGACCTCAGGGACCCGCCCTGGTGGCCTCAGGAGAGGCCAGTCCCCATGCGAGTTGCTAGGGGGCCTCTCGGGATTCCTCTCCCGTCGATACCGGGGCCAAAAACCTTGTGTGGAGTCAGGGCCGGAACCGAGGATTCCTCTCAGGGGCTGACATGGATCTTTGGGTACTTCTGGAGTCTCCCCAGTGGAGTCAGACCTCGTCTCGAGTGGGGGCATGCACGTGCGCTTTCCTTCCAGGCTGTAGCAGCAATGTCACGCTTCCCGTCGCGTGGATCAAAGGATCTGTGGTTTTCCCTCGAGGCTTTCCCTCGAGGCTTTCCCACAGGGCTGTCCCACGTGCCACCGTGGTGTGAGTCGATCCTCGGCGTGAAAGATGAGCCAGTGCAGGGCAAAGAGGTTCCTCTGGAATGGACTGAGACATCTGGGGGACTCTTGGAATGGTGGTACGACCATGGAGTTCCTCTCGCCTTTCCTGTTGAGAGTGCCTCCTCTTGAGATGCGACGGGAACGCCGGGAATTCTTTCCCGTTGAAAGCAGGGAAAGGATCCCTCATCTCGAGCTACGAGGGGGAAACGGGGCTCCTCTGGATGTGGGCGGGACCATCGTGCTTCCTCTCGAGTGGAGACGGGTATGGCGGTGAACTTCTTGAGTTGCACCAAGGGTGTGAAAGACCCTTTCGAAGTTCCAGAGGTTTGGTGTCATTAGCCTCCAGAGGCCTCATCGGAAATAGGCCTCATCTCGCCTGGAAGGGAGAACTTCCTGGATTTTCTCGAGTTGCGGCAGGTGTTCTCGAGTTACGACGGGGACCTCAGGGACCCGCCCTGGTGGCCTCAGGAGAGGCCAGTCCCCATGCGAGTTGCTAGGGGGCCTCTCGGGATTCCTCTCCCGTCGATACCGGGGCCAAAAACCTTGAGTGGAGTCAGGGCCGGAACCGAGGATTCCTCTCAGGGGCTGACATGGATCTTTGGGTACTTCTGGAGTCTCCCCAGGGGAGTCAGGCCTCGTCTCGAGTGGGGGCATGCACGTGCGCTTTCCTTCCAGGCTGTAGCAGCAATGTCACGCTTCCCGTCACGTGCATCAAAGGATCTGTGGTTTTCCCTCGAGGCTTTCCCTCGAGGCTTTCCCACAGGGCTGTCCCACGTGCCACCGTGGTGTGAGTCGATCCTCGGCGTGAAAGATGAGCCAGTGCAGGGCAAAGAGTTTCCTCTGGAATTGACTGAGACATCTGGGGGACTCTTGGAATGGTGGTACGACCATGGAGTTCCTCTCGCCTTTCCTGTTGAGAGTGCCTCCTCTTGAGATGCGACGGGAACGCCGGGAATTCTTTCCCGTTGAAAGCAGGGAAAGGATCCCTCATCTCGAGCTACGAGGGGGAAACGGGGCTCCTCTGGATGTGGGCGGGACCATCGTGCTTCCTCTCGAGTGGAGACGGGTATGGCGGTGAACTTCTTGAGTTGCACCAAGGGTGTGAAAGACCCTTTCGAAGTTCCAGAGGTTAGGTGTCATTAGTCTCCAGACGCCTCATCGGAAATAGGCCTCATCTCGCCTGGAAGGGAGAACTTCCTGGATTTTCTCGAGTTGCGGCAGGTGTTCTCGAGTTACGACGGGGACCTCAGGGACCCGCCCTGGTGGCCTCAGGAGAGGCCAGTCCCCATGCGAGTTGCTAGGGGGCCTCTCGGGATTCCTCTCCCGTCGATACCGGGGCCAAAAACCTTGTGTGGAGTCAGGGCCGGAACCGAGGATTCCTCTCAGGGGCTGACATGGATCTTTGGGTACTTCTGGAGTCTCCCCAGGGGAGTCAGGCCTCGTCTCGAGTGGAGGCATGCACGTGCACTTTCCTTCCAGGCTGTAGCAGCAATGTCACGCTTCCCGTCGCGTGGATCAAAGGATCTGTGGTTTTCCCTCGAGGCTTTCCCACAGGGCTGTCCCACGTGCCACCGTGGTGTGAGTCGATCCTCGGCGTGAAAGATGAGCCAGTGCAGGGCAAAGAGGTTCCTCTGGAATGGACTGAGACATCTGGGGGACTCTTGGAATGGTGGTACGACCATGGAGTTCCTCTCGCCTTTCCTGTTGAGAGTGCCTCCTCTTGAGATGCGACGGGAACGCCGGGAATTCTTTCCCGTTGAAAGCAGGGAAAGGATCCCTCATCTCGAGCTACGAGGGGGAAACGGGGCTCCTCTGGATGTGGGCGGGACCATCGTGCTTCCTCTCGAGTGGAGACGGGTATGGCGGTGAACTTCTTGAGTTGTACCAAGGGTGTGAAAGACCCTTTCGAAGTTCCAGAGGTTTGGTGTCATTAGTCTCCAGAGGCCTCATCGGAAATAGGCCTCATCTCGCCTGGAAGGGAGAACTTCCTGGATTTTCTCGAGTTGCGGCAGGTGTTATCGAGTTACGACGGGGACCTCAGGGACCCGCCCTGGTGGCCTCAGGAGAGGCCAGTCCCTAGTCGAGTTGCTAGGGGGCCTCTCGGGATTCCTCTCCCGTTGATACCGGGGCCAAAAACCTTGTGTGGAGTCAGGGCCGGAACCGAGGATTCCTCTCAGGGGCTGACATGGATCTTTGGGTACTTCTGGAGTCTCCCCAGGGGAGTCAGGCCTCGTCTCGAGTGGGGGCATGCACGTGCGCTTTCCTTCCAGGCTGTAGCAGCAATGTCACGCTTCCCGTCGCGTGGATCAAAGGATCTGTGGTTTTCCCTCGAGGCTTTCCCTCGAGGCTTTCCCACAGGGCTGTCCCACGTGCCACCGTGGTGTGAGTCAATCCTGGGCGTGAAAGATGAGCCAGTGCAGGGCAAAGAGGTTCCTCTGGAATGGACTGAGACATCTGGGGGACTCTTGGAATGGTGGTACGACCATGGAGTTCCTCTCGCCTTTCCTGTTGAGAGTGCCTCCTCTTGAGATGCGACGGGAACGCCGGGAATTCTTTCCCCTTTAAAGCAGGGAAAGGATCCCTCATCTCGAGCTACGAGGGGGAAACGGGGCTCCTCTGGATGTGGGCGGGACCATCGTGCTTCCTCTCGAGTGGAGACGGGTATGGCGGTGAACTTCTTGAGTTGCAGCAAGCATGTGAAAGACCCTTTCGAAGTTCCAGAGGTTAGGTGTCATTAGTCTCCAGAGGCCTCATCGGATATAGGCCTCATCTCGCCTGGAAGGGAGAACTTCCTGGATTTTCTCGAGTTGCGGCAGGTGTTCTCGAGTTACGACGGGGACCTCAGGGACCCGCCCTGGTGGCCTCAGGAGAGGCCAGTCCCCATGCGAGTTGCTAGGGGGCCTCTCGGGATTCCTCTCCCGTCGATACCGGGGCCAAAAACCTTGTGTGGAGTCAGGGCCGGAACCGAGGATTCCTCTCAGGGGCTGACATGGATCTTTGGGTACTTCTGGAGTCTCCCCAGGGGAGTCAGGCCTCGTCTCGAGTGGGGGCATGCACGTGCGCTTTCCTTCCAGGCTGTAGCAGCAATGTCACGCTTCCCGTGGCGTGGATCAAAGGATCTGTGGTTTTCCCTCGAGGCTTTCCCTCGAGGCTTTCCCACAGGGCTATCCCACGTGCCACCGTTGTGTGTGTCGATCCTCGGCGTGAAAGATGAGCCAGTGCAGGGCAAGGAGGTTCCTCTGGAATGGACTGAGACATCTGGGGGACTCTTGGAATGGTGGTACGACCATGGAGTTCCTCTCGCCTTTCCTGTTGAGAGTGCCTCCTCTTGAGATGCGACGGGAACGCCGGGAATTCTTTCCCGTTGAAAGCAGGGAAAGGATCCCTCATCTCGAGCTCCGAGGGGGAAACGGGGCTCCTCTGGATGTGGGCGGGACCATCGTGCTTCCTCTCGAGTGGAGACGGTATGGCGGTGAACTTCTTGAGTTGCAGCAAGGGTGTGAAAGACCCTTTCGAAGTTCCAGAGGTTAGGTGTCATTAGTCTCCAGACGCCTCATCGGAAATAGGCCTCATCTCGCCTGGAAGGGAGAACTTCCTGGATTTTCTCGAGTTGCGGCAGGTGTTCTCGAGTTACGACGGGGACCTCAGGGACCCGCCCTGGTGGCCTCAGGAGAGGCCAGTCCCCATGCGAGTTGCTAGGGGGCCTCTCGGGATTCCTCTCCCGTCAATACCGGGGCCAAAAATCTTGTGTGGAGTCAGGGCCGGAACCAGGGATTCCTCTCAGGGGCTGACATGGATCTTTGGGTACTTCTGGAGTCTCCCCAGGGGAGTCAGGCCTCGTCTCGAGTGGGGGCATGCACGTGCGCTTTCCTTCCAGGCTGTAGCACCAATGTCACGCTTCCCGTAGCGTGGATCAAAGGATCTGTGGTTTTCCCTTGAGGCTTTCCCTCGTGGCTTTCCCACAGGGCTGTCCCACGTGCCACCGTGGTGTGAGTCGATCCTCGGCGTGAAAGATCAGCCAGTGCAGGGCAAAGAGGTTCCTCTGGAATGGACTGAGACATCTGGGGGACTCTTGGAATGGTGGTACGACCATGGAGTTCCTCTCGCCTTTCCTGTTGAGAGTGCCTCCTCTTGAGATGCGACGGGAACGCCGGGAATTCTTTCCCGTTGAAAGCAGGGAAAGGATCCCTCATCTCGAGCTACGAGGGGGAAACTGGGCTCCTCTGGATGTGGGCGGGACGATCGTGCTTCCTCTCGAGTGGACACGGGTATGGCGCTGAACTTCTTGAGTTGCAGCAAGGGTGTGAAAGACCCTTTCGAAGTTCCAGAGGTTAGGTGTCATTCGTCTCCAAACGCCTCATCGGAAATAGGCCTCATCTCGCCTGGAAGGGAGAACTTCCTGGATTTTCTCGAGTTGCGACAGGTGTTCTCGAGTTACGACGGGGACCTCAGGGAACCGCCCTGGTGGCCTCAGGAGAGCCCAGTCCCCATGCGAGTTGCTAGGGGGCCTCTCGGGATTCCTCTCCCATCGATACTGGGGCAAAAACCTTGTGTGGAGTCAGGGCCGGAACCGAGGATTCCTCTCAGGGGCTGACATGGATCTTTGGGTACTTCTGGAGTCTCCCCAGGGGGTCAGGCCTCGTCTCGAGTGGGGGCATGCACGTGCGCTTTCCTTCCAGGCTGTAGCAGCAATGTCACGCTTCCCGTCGCGTGGATCAAAGGATCTGTGGTTTTCCCTCGAGGCTTTCCCTCGAGGCTTTCCCACAGGGCTGTCCCACGTGCCACCGTGGTGTGAGTCGATCCTCGGCGTGAAAGATGAGCCAGTGCAGGGCAAAGAGGTTCCTCTGGAATGGACTGAGACATCTGGGGGACTCTTGGAATGGTGGTACGACCATGGAGTTCCTCTCGCCTTTCCTGTTGAGAGTGCCTCCTCTTGAGATGCGACGGGAACGCCGGGAATTCTTTCCCGTTGAAAGCAGGGAAAGGATCCCCCATCTCGAGCTCCGAGGGGGAAACGGGGCTCCTCTGGATGTGGGCGGGACCATCGTGCTTCCTCTCGAGTGGAGACGGTATGGCGGTGAACTTCTTGAGTTGCAGCAAGGGTGTGAAAGACCCTTTCGAAGTTCCAGAGGTTAGGTGTCATTAGTCTCCAGACGCCTCATCGGAAATAGGCCTCATCTCGCCTGGAAGGGAGAACTTCCTGGATTTTCTCGAGTTGCGGCAGGTGTTCTCGAGTTACGACGGGGACCTCAGGGACCCGCCCTGGGGGCCTCAGGAGAGGCCAGTCCCCATGCGAGTTGCTAGGGGGCCTCTCGGGATTCCTCTCCCGTCGATACCGGGGCCAAAAACCTTGTGTGGAGTCAGGGCCGGAACCAAGGATTCCTCTCAGGGGCTGACATGGATCTTTGGGTACTTCTGGAGTCTCCCCAGGGGAGTCAGGCCTCGTCTCGAGTGGGGGCATGCACGTGCGCTTTCCTTCCAGGCTGTAGCACCAATGTCACGCTTCCCGTAGCGTGGATCAAAGGATCTGTGGTTTTCCCTCGAGGCTTTCCCTCGAGGCTTTCCCACAGGGCTGTCCCACGTGCCACCGTGGTGTGAGTCGATCCTCGGCGTGAAAGATCAGCCAGTGCAAGGCAAAGAGGTTACTCTGGAATGGACTGAGACATCTGGGGGACTCTTGGAATGGTGGTACGACCATGGAGTTCCTCTAGCCTTTCCTGTTGAGAGTGCCTCCTCTTTAGATGCGACGGGAACGCCGGGAATTCTTTCCCGTTGAAAGCAGGGAAAGGATCCCTCATCTCGAGCTACGAGGGGGAAACAGGGCTCTTCTGGATGTGGGCGGGACGATCGTGCTTCCTCTCCAGTGGACACGGGTATGGCGCTGAACTTCTTGAGTTGCAGCAAGGGTGTGAAAGACCCTTTCGAAGTTCCAGAGGTTAGGTGTCATTCGTCTCCAAACGCCTCATCGGAAATAGGCCTCATCTCGCCTGGAAGGGAGAACTTCCTGGATTTTCTCGAGTTGCGGCAGGTGTTCTCGAGTTACGACGGGGACCTCAGGGATCCGCCCTGGTGACCTCAGGAGAGGCCAGTCCCCATGCGAGTTACTAGGGGCCCTCTCGGGATTCCTCTCCGGTCGATACCGGGGCAAAAAACCTTGTGTGGAGTCAGGGCCGGAACCGAGGATTCCTCTCAGGGGCTGACATGGATCTTTGGGTACTTCTGGAGTCTCCCCAGGGGAGTCAGGCCTCGTCTCGAGTGGGGGCATGCACGTGCGCTTTCCTTCCAGGCTGTAGCACTAATGTCACGCTTCCCGTAGCGTGGATCAAAGGATCTGTGGTTTTCCCTCGAGGCTTTCCCTCGAGGCTTTCCCACAGGGCTGTCCCACGTGCCACCGTGGTGTGAGTCGATCCTCGGCGTGAAAGATCAGCCAGTGCAGGGCAAAGAGGTTCCTCTGGAATTGACTGAGACATCTGGGGGACTCTTGGAATGGTGGTACGACCATGGAGTTCCTCTCGCCTTTCCTGTTGAGAGTGCCTCCTCTTGAGATGCGACGGGAACGCCGGGAATTCTTTCCCGTTGAAAGCAGGGAAAGGATCCCTCATCTCGAGCTCCGAGGGGGAAACGGGTCTCCTCTGGATGTGGGCGGGACCATCGTGCTTCCTCTCGAGTGGAGACGGTATGGCGGTGAACTTCTTGAGTTGCAGCAAGGGTGTGAAAGACCCTTTCGAAGTTCCAGAGGTTAGGTGTCATTAGTCTCCAGACGCCTCATCGGAAATAGGCCTCACTTCGCCTGGAAAGGAGAACTTCCTGGATTTTCTCGAGTTGCGGCAGGTGTTCTCGATTTACAACGGGGACCTCAGGGACCCGCCCTGGTGGCCTCAGGAGAGGCCAGTCCCCATGCGAGTTGCTAGGGGGCCTCTCGGGATTCCTCTCCCGTCGATACCGGGGCCAAAAACCTTGTGTGGAGTCAGGGCCGGAACCGAGGATTCCTCTCAGGGGCTGACATGGATCTTTGGGTACTTCTGGAGTCTCCCCAGGGGAGTCAGGACTCGTCTCGAGTGGGGGCATGCACGTTCGCTTTCCTTCCAGGCTGTAGCAGCAATGTCATGCTTCCCGTCGCGTGGATCAAAGGATCTGTGGTTTTCCCTCGAGGCTTTCCCTCGAGGCTTTCCCACAGGGCTGTCCCACGTGCCACCGTGGTGTGAGTCGATCCTCGGCATGACAGATGAGCCAGTGCAGGGCAAAGAGTTTCCTCTGGAATGGCCTGAGAAATCTCGGGGACTCTTGGAATGGTGGTACGACCATGGAGTTCCTCTCAATTTCCTGTTGTGAGTGCCTCCACTTGAGATGCGACGGGAACGCCGGGAATTCTATCCCGTTGATAGCAGGGAAAGGATCCCTCATCTCGAGCTACGAGGGGGAAACGGGGCTCCTCTGGATGTGGGCGGGACCATCGTGTTTAATCTCGAGTGGAGACGGGTATGGCGGTGAACTTCTTGAGTTGCAGCAAGGGTGTGAAAGACCCTTTCGAAGTTCCAGAGGTTCGGTGTCATTAGTCTCCAGACGCCTCATCGGAAATAGGCCTCATCTCGCCTGGAAGGGAGAACTTCCTGGATTTTCTCGAGTTGCGGCAGGTGTTCTCGAGTTACGACGGGGACCTCAGGGACCCGCCCTGGTGGCCTCAGGAGAGGCCAGTCCCCATGCGAGTTGCTAGGGGGCCTCTCGGGATTCCTCTCCCGTCGATACCGGGGCCAAAAACCTTGTGTGGAGTCAGGGCCGGAACCGAGGATTCCTCTCAGGGGCTGACATGGAACTTTGGGTACTTGTGGAGTCTCCCCAGGGGAGTCAGGCCTCGTCTCGAGTGGGGGCATGCACGTGCGCTTTCCTTCCAGGCTGTAGCAGCAATGTCACGCTTCCCGTCGCGTGGATCAAAGGATCTGTGATTTTCCCTCGAGGCTTTCGCTCGAGGCTTTCCCACAGGGCTGTCCCACATGCCACCGTGGTGTGAGTCGATCCTCGGCGTGAAAGATGAGCCAGTGCAGGGCAAAGAGGCTCCTCTGGAATGGACTGAGACATCTGGGGGACTCTTGGAATGGTGGTACGACCATGGAGTTCCTCTCGCCTTTCCTGTTGAGAGTGCCTCCTCTTGAGATGCGACGGGAACGCCGGGAATTCTTTCCCGTTGAAAGCAGGGAATGGATCCCTCATCTCGAGCTACGAGGGGGAAACGGGGCTCCTCTGGATGTGGGCGGGACCATCGTGCTTCCTCTCGAGTGGAGACGGGTATGGCGGTGAACTTCTTGAGTTGCAGCAAGGGTGTGAAAGACCCTTTCGAAGTTCCAGAGGTTAGGTGTCATTTGTCTCCAGAGGCCTCATCGGAAATAGGCCTCATCTCGCCTGGAAGGGAGAAGTTCCTGGATTTTCTCGAGTTGCGGCAGGTGTTCTCGAGTTACGACGGGGACCTCAGGGACCCGCCGTGGTGGCCTCAGGATAGGCCAGTCCCCATGCGAGTTGCTAGGGGGCCTCTCGGAATTCCTCTCCCGTCGATACCGGGGCCAAAAACCTTGTGTGGAGTCAGGGCCGGAACCGAGGATTCCTCTCAGGGGCTGACATGGATCTTTGGGTACTTCTGGAGTCTCCCCAGGGGAGTCAGGCCTCGTCTCGAGTGGGGGCATGCACGTGCGCTTTCCTTCCAGGCTGTAGCAGCAATGTCACGCTTCCCGTCGCGTGGATCAAAGAATCTGTGGTTTTCCCTCGAGGCTTTCCCTCGAGGCTTTCCCACAGGGCTGTCCCACGTGCCACCGTGGTGTGAGTCGATCCTCGGCGTGAAAGATGAGCCAGTGCAGGGCAAAGAGGCTCCTCTGGAATGGACTGAGACATCTGGGGGACTCTTGGCATGGTGGTACGACCATGGAGTTCCTCTCGCCTTTCCTGTTGAGAGTGCCTCCTCTTGAGATGCGACGGGAACGCCGGGAATTCTTTCCCTTTGAAAGCAGGGAAAGGATCCCTCATCTCGAGCTCCGAGGGGGAAACGGGGCTCCTCTGGATGTGGGCGGGACCATCGTGCTTCCTCTCGAGTGGAGACGGGTATGGAGGTGAACTTCTTGAGTTGCAGCAAGGCTGTGAAAGACCCTTTCGAAGTTCCAGAGGTTTGTTGTCATTTGTCTCCAGACGCCTCATCGGAAATAGGCCTCAATCGCCTGGAAGGGAGAACTTCCTGGATTTTCTCGAGTTGCGGCAGGTGTTCTCGAGTTACGACGGGGACCTCAGGGACCCGCCCTGGTGGCCTCAGGAGAGGCCAGTCCCCATGCGAGATGCTAGGGGGCCTCTCGGGATTCCTCTCCCGTCGATACCGGGGCAAAAACCTTGTGTGGAGTCAGGGCCGGAACCGAGGATTCCTCTCAGGTGCTGACATGGATCTTTGGGTACTTGTGGAGTCTCCCCAGGGGAGTCAGGCCTCGTCTCGAGTGGGGGCATGCACGTGCGCTTTCCTTCCAGGCTGTAGCAGCAATGTCACGCTTCCCGTCGCGTGGATCAAAGGATCTGTGGTTTTCCCTCGAGGCTTTCCTTCGTGGCTTTCCCACAGGGCTATCCCACGTGCCACCGTGGTGTGAGTCGATCCTCGGCGTGAAAGATGAGCCAGTGCAGGGCAAAGAGCCTCCTCTGGAATGGACTGAGACATCTGGGGGACTCTTGGAATGGTGGTACGACCATGGAGTTCCTCTCGCCTTTCCTGTTGAGAGTGCCTCCTCTTGAGATGCGACGGGAACGCCGGGAATTCTTTCCCGTTGAAAGCAGGGAAAGGATCCCTCATCTCGAGCTACGAGGGGGAAACGGGGCTCCTCTGGATGTGGGCGGGACCATCGTGCTTCCTCTCGAGTGGAGACGGGTACGGCGGTGAACTTATTGAGTTGCAGCAAGGGTGTTAAAGACCCTTTCGAAGTTCCAGAGGTTAGGTGTCATTTGTCTCCAGAGGCCTCATCGGAAATAGGCCTCATCTCGCCTGGAAGGGAGAACTTCCTGGATTTTCTCGAGTTGCGGCAGGTGTTCTCGAGTTACGACGGGGACCTCAGGGACCCGCCCTGGTGGCCTCAGGTACGGCCAGTCCCCATGCGAGTTGCTAGGGGGCCTCTCGGGATTCCTCTCCCGTCGATACCGGGGCCAAAAACCTTGTGTGGAGTCAGGGCCGGAACCGAGGATTCCTCTCAGGGGCTGACATGGATCTTTGGGTACTTCTGGAGTCTCCCCAGGGGAGTCAGGACTCGTCTCGAGTGGGGGCATGCACGTGCGCTTTCCTTCCAGGCTGTAGCAGCAATGTCATGCTTCCCGTCGCGTGGATCAAAGGATCTGTGGTTTTCCCTCGAGGCTTTCCCTCGAGGCTTTCCCACAGGGCTGTCCCACGTGCCACCGTGGTGTGAGTCGATCCTCGGCATGACAGATGAGCCAGTGCAGGGCAAAGAGTTTCCTCTGGAATGGCATGAGAAATCTCGGGGACTCTTGGAATGGTGGTACGACCATGGAGTTCCTCTCAATTTCCTGTTGAGAGTGCCTCCACTTGAGATGCGACGGGAACGCCGGGAATTCTATCCCGTTGATAGCAGGGAAAGGATCCCTCATCTCGAGCTACGAGGGGGAAACGGGGCTCCTCTGGATGTGGGCGGGACCATCGTGTTTAATCTCGAGTGGAGACGGGTATGGCGGTGAACTTCTTGAGTTGCAGCAAGGGTGTGAAAGACCCTTTCGAAGTTCCAGAGGTTCGGTGTCATTAGTCTCCAGACGCCTCATCGGAAATAGGACTCATCTCGCCTGGAAGGGAGAACTTCCTGGATTTTCTCGAGTTGCGGCAGGTGTTCTCGAGTTACGACGGGGACCTCAGGGACCCGCCCTGGTGGCCTCAGGAGAGGCCAGTCCCCATGCGAGTTGCTAGGGGGCCTCTCGGGATTCCTCTCCCGTCGATACCGGGGCCAAAAACCTTGTGTGGAGTCAGGGCCGGAACCGAGGATTCCTCTCAGGGGCTGACATGGATCTTTGGGTACTTGTGGAGTCTCCCCAGGGGAGTCAGGCCTCGTCTCGAGTGGGGGCATGCACGTGCGCTTTCCTTCCAGGCTGTAGCAGCAATGTCACGCTTCCCGTCGCGTGGATCAAAGGATCTGTGATTTTCCCTCGAGGCTTTCGCTCGAGGCTTTCCCACAGGGCTGTCCCACGTGCCACCGTGGTGTGAGTCGATACTCGGCGTGAAAGATGAGCCAGTGCAGGGCAAAGAGGCTCCTCTGGAATGGACTGAGACATCTGGGGGACTCTTGGAATGGTGGTACGACCATGGAGTTCCTCTCGCCTTTCCTGTTGAGAGTGCCTCCTCTTGAGATGCGACGGGAACGCCGGGAATTCTTTCCCGTTGAAAGCAGGGAATGGATCCCTCATCTCGAGCTCCGAGGGGGAAACGGGTCTCCTCTTGATGTGTGCGGGACCATCGTGCTTCCTCTCGAGTGGAGACGGGTATGGCGGTGAACTTCTTGAGTTGCAGCAAGGGTGTGAAAGACCCTTTCGAAGTTCCAGAGTTTAGGTGTCATTAGTCTCCAGACGCCTCAACGGAAATAGGCCTCATCTCGCCTGGAAGGGAGAACTTCCTGGATTTTCTCGAGTTGCGGCAGGTGTTCTCGAGTTACGACGGGGACATCAGGGACCCGCCCTGGTGGCCTCAGGAAAGGCCAATCCCCATGCGAGTTGCTCGGGGGCCTCTCAGGATTCCTCTCCTGTCGATACCGGGGCCAAAAAACTTGTGTGGAGTCAGGGCCGGAACCGAGGATTCCTCTCAGGGGCTGACATGGATCTTTGGGTACTTTTGGAGTCTCCCCAGGGGAGTCAGGCCTTGTCTCGAGTGGGGGCATGCAAGTGCGCTTTCCTTCCAGGCTGTAGCAGCAATGTCTCGGTTCCCGTCGCGTGGATCAAAGGATCTGTGGTTTTCCCTCGAGGCTTTCCGACAGGGCTGTCCCACGTGCCACCGTGGTGTGAGTCGATTCTCGGCGTGAAAGATGAGACAGTGCAGGGCAAAGAGGTTCCTCTGGATTGGACTGAGACATCTGGGGGACTCTTGGAATGGTGGTAGGACCATGGAGTTCCTCTCGCCTTTCCTGTTGAGAGTGCCTCCTCTTGAGATGCGACGGGAACGCCGGGAATTCTTTCCCGTTGAAAGCAGGGAAAGGATCCCTCATCTCGAGCTACGAGGGGGAAACGGGGCTCCTCTGGATGTGGGCGGGACCATCGTGTTTCCTCTCGAGTGGAGACAGGTATGGCGGTGAACTTCTTGAGTTGCAGCAAGGGTGTGAAAGACCCTTTCGAAGTTCCAGAGGTTCGGTGTCATTAGTCTCCAGACGCCTCATCGGAAATAGGCCTCAACTCGCCTGGAAGGGAGAACTTCCTGGATTTTCTCGAGTTGCGGCAGGTGTTCTCGAGTTACGACGGGGACCTCAGGGACCCGCCCTGGTGTCCTCAGGAAAGGCCAGTCCCCATGCGAGTTGCTCGGGGGCCTCTCGGGATTCCTCTCCCGTCGATACTGGGGCAAAAACCTTGTGTGGAGTCAGGGCCGGAACCGAGGATTTCTCTCAGGGCCTGACATGATTCTTTGGGTACTTCTGGAGTCTCCCCAGGGGAGTCAGGCCTCGTCTCGAGTGGGGGCATGCACGTGCGCTTTCCTTCCAGGCTGTAGCAGCAATGTCACGCTTCCCGTCGCGTGGATCAAAGGATCTGTGGTTTTCCCTCGAGGCTTTCCCTCGAAGCTTTCCCACAGGGCTGTCCCACGTGCCACCGTGGTGTGAGTCGATCCTCGGCGTGAAAGATGAGCCAGTGCAGGGCAAAGAGGCTCCTCTGGAATGGACTGAGACATCTGGGGGACTCTTGGAATGGTGGTACGACCATGGAGTTCCTCTCGCCTTTCCTGTTGAGAGTGCCTCCTCTTGAGATGCGACGGGAACGCCGGGAATTCTTTCCCGTTGAAAGCAGGGAAAGGATCCCTCATCTCGAGCTACGAGGGGGAAACGGGGCTCCTCTGGATGTGGGCGGGACCATCGTGCTTCCTCTCGAGTGGAGACGGGTACGGCGGTGAACTTCTTGAGTTGCAGCAAGGGTGTGAAAGACCCTTTCGAAGTTCCAGAGGTTAGGTGTCATTTGTCTCCAGAGGCCTCATCGGAAATAGGCCTAATCTCGCCTGGAAGGGAGAACTTCCTGGATTTTCTCGAGTTGCGACAGGTGTTCTCGAGTTACGACGGGGACCTCAGGGACCCGCCCTGGTGTCCTCAGGAGAGGCCAGTCCCCATGCGAGTTCCTAGGGGGCCTCTCGGGATTCCTCTCCCGTCGATACCGGGGCCAAAAACCTTGTGTGGAGTCAGGGCCGGAACCGAGGATTCCTCTCAGGGGCTGACATGGATCTTTGGGTACTTCTGGAGTCTCCCCAGGGGAGTCAGGCCTCGTCTCGAGTGGGGGCATGCACGTGCGCTTTCCTTCCAGGCTGTAGCAGCAATGTCACACTTCCCGTCGCGTGGATCAAAGGATCTGTGGTTTTCCCTCGAGGCTTTCCCTCGAGGCTTTCCCACAGGGCTGTCCCACGTGCCACCGTGGTGTGAGTCTATCCTCGGCGTGAAAGATGAGCCAGTGCAGGGCAAAGAGGCTCCTCTGGAATGGACTGAGACATCTGGGGGACTCTTGGAATGGTGGTACGATCATGGAGTTCCTCTCGCCTTTCCTGTTGAGAGTGCCTCCTCTTGAGATGCGACGGGAACGCCGGGAATTCTTTCCCGTTGAAAGCAGGGAAAGGATCCCTCATCTCGAGCTACGAGGGGGAAACGGGGCTCCTCTGGATGTGGGCGGGACGATCGTGCTTCCTCTCGAGTGGACACGGGTATGGCGCTGAACTTCTTGAGTTGCAGCAAGGGTGTGAAAGACCCTTTCGAAGTTCCAGAGGTTAGGTGTCATTCGTCTCCAAACGCCTCATCGGAAATAGGCCTCATCTCGCCTGGAAGGGAGAACTTCCTGGATTTTCTCGAGTTGCGACAGGTGTTCTCGAGTTACGACGGGGACCTCAGGGACACGCCCTGGTGGCCTCAGGAGAGGCCAGTCCCCATGCGAGTTGCTAGGGGGCCTCTCGGGATTCCTCTCCCGTCGATACTGGGGCAAAAACCTTGTGTGGAGTCAGGGCCGGAACCGAGGATTTCTCTCAGGGCCTGACATGGATCTTTGGGTACTTCTGGAGTCTCCCCAGGGGAGTCAGGCCTCGTCTCGAGTGGGGGCATGCACGTGCGCTTTCCTTCCAGGCTGTAGCAGCAATGTCACGCTTCCCGTCGCGTGGATCAAAGGATCTGTGGTTTTCCCTCGAGGCTTTCCCTCGAGGCTTTCCCACAGGGCTGTCCCACGTGCCACCGTGGTGTGAGTCGATCCTCGGCGTGAAAGATGAGCCAGTGAAGGGCAAAGAGGCTCCTCTGGAATGGACTGAGACATCTGGGGGACTCTTGGAATGGTGGTACGACCATGGAGTTCCTCTCGCCTTTCCTGTTGAGAGTGCCTCCTCTTGAGATGCGACGGGAACGCCGGGAATTCTTTCCCGTTGAAAGCAGGGAAAGGATCCCTCATCTCGAGCTCCGAGGGGGAAACGGGGCTCCTCTGGATGTGGGCAGGACCATCGTGCTTCCTCTCGAGTAGAGACGGGTACGGCGGGGAACTTCTTGAGTTGCAGCAAGGGTGTGAAAGACCCTTTCGAAGTTCCAGAGGTTAGGTGTCATTTGTCTCCAGAGGCCTCATCGGAAATAGGCCTCATCTCGCCTGGAAGGGAGAACTTCCTGGATTTTCTCGAGTTGCGACAGGTGTTCTCGAGTTACGACGGGGACCTCAGGGACCCGCCCTGGTGGCCTCAGGAGAGGCCAGTCCCCATGCGAGTTGCTAGGGGGCCTCTCGGGATTCCTCTCCCGTCGATACCGGGGCCAAAAACCTTGTGTGGAGTCAGGGCCGGAACCGAGGATTCCTCTCAGGGGCTGACATGGATCTTTGGGTACTTCTGGAGTCTCCCCAGGGGAGTCAGGCCTCGTCTCGAGTGGGGGCATGCACGTGCGCTTTCCTTCCATGCTGTAGCAGCAATGTCACGCTTCCCGTCGCGTGGATCAAAGGATCTGTGGTTTTCCCTCGAGGCTTTCCCTCGAGGCTTTCCCACAGGGCTGTCCCACGTGCCACCGTGGTGTGAGTCGATCCTCGGCGTGAAACATGAGCCAGTGCAGGGCAAAGAGTTTCCTCTGGAATGGACTGAGACATCTGGGGGACTCTTGAAATGGTGGTACGACCATGGAGTTCCTCTCGCCTTTCCTGTTGAGTGCCTCCTCTTGAGATGCGACGGGAACGCCGGGAATTCTTTCCCGTTGAAAGCAGGGAAAGGATCCCTCATCTCGAGCTACGAGGGGGAAACGGGGCTCCTCTGGATGTGGGCGGGACCATCGTGCTTCCTCTCGAGTGGACACGGGTATGGCGGTGAACTTCTTGAGTTGCAGCAAGGATGTGAAAGACCCTTTCAAAGTTCCAGAGGTTAGGTGTCATTCGTCTCCAGACGCCTCATCGGAAATAGGCCTCATCTCGCCTGGAAGGTAGAACTTCCTGGATTTTCTCGAGTTGCGGCAGGTGTTGTCGAGTTACGACGGGGACCTCAGGGACCCGCCCTGGTGGCCTCAGGAGAGGCCAGTCCCCATGCGAGATGCTAGGGGGCCTCTCGGGATTCCTCTCCCGTCGATACCGGGGCAAAAACCTTGTGTGGAGTCAGGGCCGGAACCGAGGATTCCTCTCAGGGGCTGACATGGATCTTTGGGTACTTGTGGAGACTCCCCAGCGGAGTCAGGCCTCGTCTCGAGTGGGGGCATGCACGTGCGCTTTCCTTCCAGGCTGTAGCACCAATGTCACGCTTCCCGTCGCGTGGATCAAAGGATCTGTGGTTTTCCCTCGAGGCTTTCCCACAGAGCTCTCCCACGTGCCACCGTGGTGTGAGTCGATCCTTGGCGTGAAAGATGAGCCAGTGCAGGGCAAAGAGGTTCCTCTGGAAAGGACTGAGACATCTGGGGGACTCTTGGAATGGTGGTACGACCATGGAGTTCCTCTCGCCTTTCCTGTTGAGAGTGCCTCCTCTTCAGATGCGACGGGAACGCCGGGAATTCTTTCCCGTTGAAAGCAGGGAAAGGATCCCTCATCTCGAGCTACGAGGGGGAACGGGGCTCCTCTGGATGTGGGCGGGACCATCGTGCTTCCTCTCTAGTGGAGACGGGTATGGCGGTGAACTTCTTGAGTTGCAGCAAGGATGTGAAAGACCCTTTCGAAGTTCCAGAGGTTAGGTGTCATTAGTCTCCAGACGCCTCATCGGAAATAGGCCTCATCTCGCCTGGAAGGGAGAACTTTCTGGATTTTCTCGAGTTGCGGCAGGTGTTCTCGAGTTACGACGGGGACCTCAGGGACCCGCCCTGGTGGCCTCAGGAGAGGCCAGTCCCCATGCGAGTTGCTAGGGGGCCTCTCGGGATTCCTCTCCCGTCGATACCGGGGCCAAAAACCTTGTGTGGATTCAGGGCCGGAACCGAGGATTCCTCTCAGGGGCTGACATGGATCTTTGGGTACTTCTGGAGTCTCCCCAGGGGAGTCAGGCCTCGTCTCGAGTGGGGGCATGCACGTGCGCTTTCCTTCCAGGCTGTAGCAGCAATGTCACGCTTCCCGTCGTGTGGATCAAAGGATCTGTGGTTTTCCCTCGAGGCTTTCCCTCGAGGCTTTCACACAGGGCTGTCCCACGTGCCACCGTGGTGTGTGTGGATCCTCGGCGTGAAAGATGAGCCAGTGCAGGGCAAAGAGGTTCCTCTGGAATGGACTGAGACATCTGGGGGACTCTTGGAATGGTGGTACGACCATGGAGTTCCTCTCGCCTTTCCTGTTGAGAGTGCCTCCTCTTGAGATGCGACGGGAACGCCGGGAATTCTTTCCCGTTGAAAGCAGGGAAAGGATCCCTCATCTCGAGCTCCGAGGGGGAAACGGGGCTCCTCTGGATGTGGGCGGGACCATCGTGCTTCTTCTCGAGTGGAGACGGGTATGGCGGTGAACTTCTTGAGTTGCAGCAAGGGTGTGAAAGACCCTTTCGAAGTTCCAGAGGTTAGGTGTCATTAGTCTCCAGACGCCTCATTGGAAATAGGCCTCATCTCGCCTGGAATGGAGAACTTCCTGGATTTTCTCGAGTTGCGGCAGGTGTTCTCGAGTTACGACGGGGACCTCAGGGACCCGCCCTGGTGGCCTCAGGAGAGGCCAGTGCCCATGCGAGTTGCTAGGGGGCCTCTCGAGATTCCTCTCCCGTCGATACCGGGGCCAAAAACCTTGTGTGGAGTCAGGGCCGGAACCAAGGATTCCTCTCAGGGGCTGACATGGATCTTTGGGTACTTCTGGAGTCTCCCCAGGGGAGTCAGGCCTCGTCTCGAGTGGGGGCATGCACGTGCGCTTTCCTTCCAGGCTGTAGCAGCAATGTCACGCTTCCCGTGGCGTGGATCAAAGGATCTGTGGTTTTCCCTCGAGGCTTTCCCTCGAGGCTTTCCCACAGGGCTGTCCCACGTGCCACCGTGGTGTGAGTCGATCCTCGGCGTGAAACATGAGCCAGTGCAGGGCAAAGAGTTTCCTCTGGAATGGACTGAGACATCTGGGGGACTCTCGGAATGGTGGTACGACCATGGAGTTCCTCTCGCCTTTCCTGTTGAGTGCCTCCTCTTGAGATGCGACGGGAACGCCGGGAATTCTTTCCCATTGAAAGCAGGGAAAGGATCCCTCATCTCGAGCTACGAGGGGGAAACGGGGCTCCTCTGGATGTGGGCGGGACCATCGTGCTTCCTCTCGAGTGGACACGGGTATGGCGGTGAACTTCTTGAGTTGCAGCAAGGATGTGAAAGACCCTTTCAAAGTTCCAGAGGTTAGGTGTCATTCGTCTCCAGACGCCTCATCGGAAATAGGCCTCATCTCGCCTGGAAGGTAGAACTTCCTAGATTTTCTCGAGTTGCGGCAGGTGTTGTCGAGTTACGACGGGGACCTCAGGGACCCGCCCTGGTGGCCTCAGGAGAGGCCAGTCCCCATGCGAGATGCTAGGGGGCCTCTCGGGATTCCTCTCCCGTCGATACCGGGGCAAAAACCTTGTGTGGAGTCAGGGCCGGAACCGAGGATTCCTCTCAGGGGCTGACATGGATCTTTGGGTACTTGTGGAGA
Organism: Capricornis sumatraensis; assembly: GCF_032405125.1. Lineage (NCBI taxonomy): Eukaryota > Metazoa > Chordata > Mammalia > Artiodactyla > Bovidae > Capricornis > Capricornis sumatraensis. The sequence goes on from NW_027184612.1 coordinate 9,408,723, forward strand.
CTCCCCAGCGGAGTCAGGCCTCGTCTCGAGTGGGGGCATGCACGTGCGCTTTCCTTCCAGGCTGTAGCAGCAATGTCACGCTTCCCGTCGCGTGGATCAAAGGATCTGTGGTTTTCCCTCGAGGCTTTCCCACAGAGCTCTCTCACGTGCCACCGTGGTGTGAGTCGATCCTCGGCGTGAAAGATGAGCCAGTGCAGGGCAAAGAGGTTCCTCTGGAAAGGACTGAGACATCTGGGGGACTCTTGGAATGGTGGTACGACCATGGAGTTCCTCTCGCCTTTCCTGTTGAGAGTGCCTCCTCTTGAGATGCGACGGGAACGCCGGGAATTCTTTCCCGTTGAAAGCAGGGAAAGGATCCCTCATCTCGAGCTACGAGGGGGAAACGGGGCTCCTCTGGATGTGGGCGGGACCATCATGCTTCCTCTCGAGTGGACACGGGTATGGCGGTGAACTTCTTGAGTTGCAGCAAGGGTGTGAAAGACCCTTTCGAAGTTCCAGAGGTTAGGTGTCATTAGTCTCCCGACGCCTCATCGGAAATAGGCCTCATCTCGCCTGGAAGGGAGAACTTCCTGGATTTTCTCGAGTTGCGGCAGGTGTTCTCGAGTTACGACGGGACCTCAGGGACCCGCCCTGGTGGCCTCAGGAGAGGCCAGTGCCCATGCTAGTTGCTACGGGGCCTCTCGGGATTCCTCTCCCATCGATACCGGGGCCCAAAACCTTGTGTGGAGTCAGGGCCGGAACCGAGGATTCCTCTCAGGGGCTGACATGGATCTTTGGGTACTTCTGGAGTCTCCCCAGGGGAGTCAGGCCTCGTCTCGAGTGGGGGCATGCACGTGCGCTTTCCTTCCAGGCTGTAGCAGCAATGTCACGCTTCCCGTCGCGTGGATCAAAGGATCTGTGGTTTTCCCTCGAGGCTTTCCCTCGAGGCTTTCCCACAGGGCTGTCCCACGTGCCACCGTGGTGTGAGTCGATCCTCGGCGTGAAAGATGAGCCAGTGCAGGGCAAAGAGGCTCCTCTGGAATGGACTGAGACATCTGGGGGACTCTTGGAATGGTGGTACGACCATGGAGTTCCTCTCGCCTTTCCTGTTGAGAGTGCCTCCTCTTGAGATGCGACGGGAACGCCGGGAATTCTTTCCCGTTGAAAGCAGGGAAAGGATCCCTCATCTCGAGCTACGAGGGGGATACGGGGCTCCTCTGGATGTGGGCGGGACGATCGTGCTTCCTCTCGAGTGGACACGGGTATGGCGCTGAACTTCTTGAGTTGCAGCAAGGGTGTGAAAGACCCTTTCGAAGTTCCAGAGGTTAGGTGTCATTCGTCTCCAAACGCCTCATCGGAAATAGGCCTCATCTCGCCTGGAAGGGAGAACTTCCTGGATTTTCTCGAGTTGCGACAGGTGTTCTCGAGTTACGACGGGGACCTCAGGGACACGCCCCGGTGGCCTCAGGAGAGGCCAGTCCCCATGCGAGTTGCTAGGGGGCCTCTCGGGATTCCTCTCCCGTCGATACTGGGGCAAAAACCTTGTGTGGAGTCAGGGCCGGAACCGAGGATTTCTCTCAGGGCCTGACATGGATCTTTGGGTACTTCTGGAGTCTCCCCAGGGGAGTCAGGCCTCGTCTCGAGTGGGGGCATGCACGTGCGCTTTCCTTCCAGGCTGTAGCAGCAATGTCACGCTTCCCGTCGCGTGGATCAAAGGATCTGTGGTTTTCCCTCGAGGCTTTCCCTCGAGGCTTTCCCACAGGGCTGTCCCACGTGCCACCGTGGTGTGAGTCGATCCTCGGCGTGAAAGATGAGCCAGTGAAGGGCAAAGAGGCTCCTCTGGAATGGACTGAGACATCTGGGGGACTCTTGGAATGGTGGTACGACCATGGAGTTCCTCTCGCCTTTCCTGTTGAGAGTGCCTCCTCTTGAGATGCGACGGGAACGCCGGGAATTCTTTCCCGTTGAAAGCAGGGAAAGGATCCCTCATCTCGAGCTCCGAGGGGGAAACGGGGCTCCTCTGGATGTGGGCGGGACCATCGTGCTTCCTCTCGAGTAGAGACGGGTACGGCGGGGAACTTCTTGAGTTGCAGCAAGGGTGTGAAAGACCCTTTCGAAGTTCCAGAGGTTAGGTGTCATTTGTCTCCAGAGGCCTCATCGGAAATAGGCCTCATCTCGCCTGGAAGGGAGAACTTCCTGGATTTTCTCGAGTTGCGACAGGTGTTCTCGAGTTACGACGGGGACCTCAGGGACCCGCCCTGGTGGCCTCAGGAGAGGCCAGTCCCCATGCGAGTTGCTAGGGGGCCTCTCGGGATTCCTCTCCCGTCGATACCGGGGCCAAAAACCTTGTGTGGAGTCAGGGCCGGAACCGAGGATTCCTCTCAGGGGCTGACATGGATCTTTGGGTACTTCTGGAGTCTCCCCAGGGGAGTCAGGCCTCGTCTCGAGTGGGGGCATGCACGTGCGCTTTCCTTCCAGGCTGTAGCAGCAATGTCACGCTTCCCGACGCGTGGATCAAAGGATCTGTGGTTTTCCCACGAGGCTTTCCCTCGAGGCTTTCCCACAGGGCTGTCCCACGTTCCACCGTGGTGTGAGTCGATCCTCGGCGTGAAAGATGAGCCAGTGCAGGGCAAAGAGGCTCCTCTGGAATGGACTGAGACATCTGGGGGACTCTTGGAATGGTGGTACGACCATGGAGTTCCTCTCGCCATTCCTGTTGAGAGTGCCTCCTCTTCAGATGCGACGGGAACGCCGGGAATTCTTTCCCGTTGAAAGCAGGGAAAGGATCCCTCATCTCGAGCTACGAGGGGGAAACGGGGCTCCTCTGGATGTGGGCGGGACCATCGTGCTTCCTCTCGAGTGGAGACGGGTATGGCGGTGAACTTCTTGAGTTGCAGCAAGGATGTGAAAGACCCTTTCGAAGTTCCAGAGGTTAGGTGTCATTAGTCTCCAGACGCCTCATCGGAAATAGGCCTCATCTCGCCTGGAAGGGAGAACTTCCTGGATTTTCTCGAGTTGCGGCAGGTGTTCTCGAGTTACGACGGGGACCTCAGGGACCCGCCCTGGTGGCCTCAGGAGAGGCCAGTCCCCATGCGAGTTGCGAGGGGGCCTCTCGGGATTCCTCTCCCGTCGATACCGGGGCCAAAAACATTTTGTGGAGTCAGGGCCGGAACCGAGGATTCCTCTCAGGGGCTGACATGGATCTTTGGGTACTTGTGGAGACTCCCCAGCGGAGTCAGGCCTCGTCTCGAGTGGGGGCATGCACGTGCACTTTCCTTCCAGGCTGTAGCACCAATGTCACGCTTCCCGTCGCGTGGATCAAAGGATCTGTGGTTTTCCCTCGAGGCTTTCCCACAGAGCTCTCCCACGTGCCACCGTGGTGTGAGTCGATCCTCGGCGTGAAAGATGAGCCAGTGCAGGGCAAAGAGGTTCCTCTGGAAAGGACTGAGACATCTGGGGGACTCTTGGAATGGTGGTACGACCATGGAGTTCCTCTCGCCTTTCCTGTTGAGAGTGCCTCCTCTTGAGATGCGACGGGAACGCCGGGAATTCTTTCCCGTTGAAAGCAGGGAAAGGATCCCTCATCTCGAGCTGCGAGGGGGAAACGGGGCTCCTCTGGATGTGGGCGGGACCATCATGCTTCCTCTCGAGTGGACACGGGTATGGCGGTGAACTTCTTGAGTTGCAGCAAGGGTGTGAAAGACCCTTTCGAAGTTCCAGAGGTTAGGTGTCATTAGTCTCCCGACGCCTCATCGGAAATAGGCCTCATCTCGCCTGGAAGGGAGAACTTCCTGGATTTTCTCGAGTTGCGGCAGGTGTTCTCGAGTTACGACGGGACCTCAGGGACCCGCCCTGGTGGCCTCAGGAGAGGCCAGTGCCCATGCGAGTTGCTAGGGGGCCTCTCGGGATTCCTCTCCCATCGATACCGGGGCCCAAAACCTTGTGTGGAGTCAGGGCCGGAACCGAGGATTCCTCTCAGGGGCTGACATGGATCTTTGGGTACTTCTGGAGTCTCCCCAGGGGAGTCAGGCCTCGTCTCGAGTGGGGGCATGCACGTGCGCTTTCCTTCCAGGCTGTAGCAGCAATGTCACGCTTCCCGTCGCGTGGATCAAAGGATCTGTGGTTTTCCCTCGAGGCTTTCCCACAAGGCTGTCCCACGTGCCACCGTGGTGTGAGTCGATCCTCGGCGTGAAAGATGAGCCAGTGCAGGGCAAAGAGGTTCCTCTGGAATGCACTGAGACATGTGGGGGACTCTTGGAATGGTGGTACGACCATGGAGTTCCTCTCGCCTTTCCTGTTGAGAGTGCCTCCTCTTGAGATGCGACGGGAACGCCGGGAATTCTTTCCCGTTGAAAGCAGGGAAAGGATCCCTCATCTCGAGCTACGAGGGGGAAACGGGGCTCCTGTGGATGTGGGCGGGACCATCGTGCTTCCTCTCGAGTGGAGACGGGTATGGCGGTGAACTTCTTGAGTTGCAGCAAGGGTGTGAAAGACCCTTTCGAAGTTCCAGAGGTTAGGTGTCATTAGTCTCCAGACGCCTCATCGGAAATAGGCCTCATCTCGCCTGGAAGGGAGAACTTCCTGGATTTTCTCGAGTTGCGGCAGGTGTTCTCGAGTTACGATGGGGAACTCAGGGACCCGCCCTGGTGGCCTCAGGAGAGGCCAGTCCCCATGCGAGTTGCTAGGGGGCCTCTCGGGATTCCTCTCCCGTCGATACCGGGGCCAAAAACCTTGTGTGGAGTCAGGGCCGGAACCGAGGATTCCTCTCAGGGGCTGACATGGATCTTTGGGTACTTCTGGAGTCTCCCCAGGGGAGTCAGGGCTCGTCTCGAGTGGGGGCATGCACGTGCGCTTTCCTTCCAGGCTGTAGCAGCAATCTCACGCTTCCCGTCGCGTGGATCAAAGGATCTGTGGTTTTCCCTCGAGGCTTTCCCTCGAGGCTTTCCCACAGTGCTGTCCCACGTGCCACCGCGGTGTGAGTGGATCCTCGGCGTGAAACATGAGCCAGTGCAGGGCAAAGAGCTTCCTCTGGAATGGACTGAGACATCTGGGGGACTATTGGAATGGTGGTACGACCATGGAGTTCCTCTCGCCTTTCCTGTTGAGAGTGCCTCCTCTTGAGATGCGTCGGGAACTCCGGGAATTCTTTCCCGTTGAAAACAGGGAAAGGATCCCTCATCTCGAGCTCCGAGGGGGAAACAGGTCTCCTCTGGATGTGGGCGGGACCATCGTGCTTCCTCTCGAGTGGAGACGGGTATGGCGGTGAACTTCTTGAGTTGCAGCAAGGGTGTGAAAGACCCTTTCGAAGTTCCAGACGTTAGGTGTCATTAGTCTGCAGACGCCTCATCGGAAATAGGCCTCATCTCGCCTGGAATTGAGAACTTCCTTGATTTTCTCGAGTTGCGGCAGGTGTTCTCGAGTTACGACGGGGACCTCAGGGACCCGCCCTGGTGGCCTCAGGAGAGGCCAGTCCCCATGCGAGTTGCTAGGGGGCCTCTCGGGATTCCTCTCCCGTCGATACCGGGGCCAAAACCCTTTGGTGGAGTCAGGGCCGGAACCGAGGATTCCTCTCAGGGGCTGACATGGATCTTTGGGTACTTGTGGAGTCTCCCCAGGGGAGTCAGGCCTCGTCTCGAGTGGGGGCATGCACGTGCGCTTTCCTTCCAGGCTGTAGCAGCAATCTCACACTTCCCGTGGCGTGGATCAAAGGATCTGTGGTTTTCCCTCGAGGCTTTCCCTCGAGGCTTTCCCACAGGGCTGTCCCACGTGCCACCGTGGTGTGAGTGGATCCTCGGCGTGAAAGATGAGCCAGTGCAGGGCAAAGAGGTTCCTCTGGAATGGACTGAGACATCTGGGGGACTCTTGGAATGGTGGTACGACCATGGAGTTCCTCTCGCCTTTCCTGTTGAGAGTGCCTCCTCTTGAGATGCGACGGGAACGCCGGGAATTCTTTCCCGTTGAAAGCAGGGAAAGGATCCCTCATCTCGAGCTACGAGGGGGAAATGGTGCTCCTCTGGATGTGGGCGGGACCATCGTGCTTCCTCTTGAGTGGACACGGGTATGGAGGTGAACTTCTTGAGTTGCAGCAAGGGTGTGAAAGACCCTTTCGAAGTTCCAGAGGTTAGGTGTCATTAGTCTCCAGACGCCTCATCGGAAATAGGCCTCATCTCGCCTGGAAGGGAGAACTTCCTGGATTTTCTCGAGTTGCGGCAGGTGTTCTCGAGTTACGACGGGGACCTCAGGGACCCGCCCTGGTGGCCTCAGGAGAGGCCAGTCCCCATGCGAGTTGCTAGGGGGCCTCTCGGAATTCCTCTCCCGTCGATACCGGGGCCAAAAACCTTTGGTGGAGTCAGGGCCGGAACCGAGGATTCCTCTCAGGGGCTGACATGGATCTTTGGGTACTTCTGGAGTCTCCCCAGGGGAGTCAGGCCTCGTCTCGAGTGGGGGCATGCACGTGCGATTTCCTTCCAGGCTGTAGCAGCAATGTCACGCTTCCCGTCGCGTGGATCAAAGGATCTGTGGTTTTCCCTCGAGGCTTTCCCTCGAGGCTTTCCCACAGGGCTGTCCCACGTGCCACCGTGGTGTGAGTCGATCCTCGGCGTGAAACATGAGCCAGTGCAGGGCAAAGAGCTTCCTCTGGAATGGACTGAGACATCTGGGGGACTATTGGAATGGTGGTACTACCATGGAGTTCCTCTCGCCTTTCCTGTTGAGAGTGCCTCCTCTTGAGATACGTCGGGAACGCCGGGAATTCTTTCCCGTTGAAAGCAGGGAAAGGATCCCTCATCTCGAGCTCCGAGGGGGAAACGGGGCTCCTCTGGATGTGGGCGGGACCATCGTGCTTCCTCTCGAGTGGACACGGGTATGGCGGTGAACTTCTTGAGTTGCAGCAAGGGTGTGAAAGACCCTTTCGAAGTTCCAGACGTTAGGTGTCATTAGTCTCCAGACGCCTCATCGGAAATAGGCCTCATCTCGCCTGGAAGGGAGAACTTCCTGGATTTCTCGAGTTGCGGCAGGTGTTCTCGAGTTACGACGGGGACCTCAGGGACCCGCCCTGGTGGCCTCAGGAGACGCCATTCCCCAAGCGAGTTGCTAGGGGGCCTCTCGGGATTCCTCTCCCGTCGATACCGGGGCCAAAAACCTTGTGTGGAGTCAGGGCCGGAACCGAGGATTCCTCTCAGGGGCTGATATGGATCTTTGGGTACATCTGGAGTCTCGCCAGGGGAGACAGGCCTCGTCTCGAGTCGGGTCATGCACGTGCACTTTCCTTCCAGGCTGTAGCAGCAATGTCACGCTTCCCGTCGCATGGATCAAAGGATCTGTGGTTTTCCCTCGAGGCTTTCCCTCGAGGCTTTCCCACAGGGCTATCCCACGTGCCACCGTGGTGTGAGTGGATCCTTTGCGTGAAAGATGAGCCAGTGCAGGGCAAAGAGGTTCCTCTGGAATGGACTGAGACATCTGGGGGACTCTTGGAATGGTGGTACGACCATGGAGTTCCTCTCGCCTTTCCTGTTGAGAGTGCCTCCTCTTGAGATGCGACGGGAACGCCGGGAATTCTTTCCCGTTGAAAGCAGGGAAAGGATCCCTCATCTCGAGCTACGAGGGGGAAACGGGGCTCCTCTGGATGTGGGCGGGACCATCGTGCTTCCTCTCGAGTGGACACGGGTATGGCGGTGAACTTCTTGAGTTGCAGCAAGGGTGTGAAAGACCCTTTCGAAGTTCCAGAGGTTAGGTGTCATTAGTCTCCAGACGCCTCATCGGAAATAGGCCTCATCTCGCCTGGAAGGGAGAATTTCCTGGATTTTCTCGAGTTTCGGCAGGTGTTCTCGAGTTACGACGGGGACCTCAGGGACCCGCCCTGGTGGCCTCAGGAGACGCCAGTCCCCATGCGAGTTGCTAGGGGGCCTCTCGGGATTCCTCTCCCGTCGATACCGTGGCCAAAAACCTTGTGTGGAGTCAGGGCCGGAACCGAGGATTCCTCTCAGGGTCTGATATGGATCTTTGGGTACATCTGGAGTCTCGCCAGGGGTGACAGGCCTCGTCTCGAGTCGGGGCATGCACGTGCACTTTCCTTCCAGGCTGTAGCAGCAATGTCACGCTTCCCGTCGCGTGGATCAAAGGATCTGTGGTTTTCCCTCGAGGCTTTCCCTCGAGGCTTTCCCACAGGGCTGTCCCACGTGCCACCGTGGTGTGAGTCGATCCTCGGCGTGAAAGATGAGCCAGTGCAGGGCAAAGAGGTTCCTCTGGAATGGACTGAGACATCTGGGGGACTCTTGGAATGGTGGTACGACCATGGAGTTCCTCTCGCCTTTCCTGTTGAGAGTGCCTCCAATTGAGATGCGACGGGAACGCCGGGAATTCTTTCCCGTTGAAAGCAGGAAAAGGATCCCTCATCTCGAGCTACGAGGGGGAAACGGGGCTCCTCTGGATGTGGGCGGGACCATCGTGCTTCCTCTCGAGTGGAGACGGGTATGGCGGTGAACTTCTTGAGTGGCAGCAAGGGTGTGAAAGACCCTTTCGAAGTTCCAGAGTTTAGGTGTCATTAGTCTCCAGACGCCTCATCGGAAATAGGCCTCATCTCGCCTGGAAGGGAGAACTTCCTGGATTTTCTCGAGTTGCGGCAGGTGTTCTCGAGTTACGACGGGGACCTCAGGGACCCGCCCTGGCGGCCTCAGCAGAGGCCAGTCCCCATGCGAGTTGCTAGGGGGCCTCTCGGAATTCCTCTCCCGTCGATACCGGGGCCAAAACCCTTTGGTGGAGTCAGTGCCGGAACCGAGGATTCCTCTCAGGGGCTGACATGGATCTTTGGGTACTTCTGGAGTCTCCCCAGGGGAGTCAGGCCTCGTCTCGAGTGGGGGCATGCACGTGCGCTTTCCTTCCAGGCTGTAGCAGCAATGTCACGCTTCCCGTCGCGTGGATCAAAGGATCTGTGGTTTTCCCTCGAGGCTTTCCCTCGAGGCTTTCCCACAGGGCTGTCCCACGTGCCACCGTGGTGTGAGTCGATCCTCGGCGTGAAAGATGAGCCAGTGCAGGGCAAAGAGGCTCCTCTGGAATGGACTGAGACATCTGGGGGACTCTTGGAATGGTGGTACGACCATGGAGTTCCTCTCGCCTTTCCTGTTGAGAGTGCCTCCTCTTGAGATGCGTCGGGAACTCCGGGAATTCTTTCCCGTTGAAAGCAGGGAAAGGATCCCTCATCTCGAGCTCCGAGGGGGAAACAGGTCTCCTCTGGATGTGGGCGGGACCATCGTGCTTCCTCTCGAGTGGAGACGGGTATGGCGGTGAACTTCTTGAGTTGCAGCAAGGGTGTGAAATACCCTTTCGAAGTTCCAGACGTTAGGTGTCATTAGTCTGCAGACGCCTCATCGGAAATAGGCCTCATCTCGCCTGGAATGGAGAACTTCCTTGATTTTCTCGAGTTGCGGCAGGTGTTCTCGAGTTACGACGGGGACCTCAGGGACCCGCCCTGGTGGCCTCAGGAGAGGCCAGTCCCCATGCGAGTTGCTAGGGGGCCTCTCGGGATTCCTCTCCCGTCGATACCGGGGCCAAAACCCTTTGGTGGAGTCAGGGCCGGAACCGAGGATTCCTCTCAGGGGCTGACATGGATCTTTGGGTACTTGTGGAGTCTCCCCAGGGGAGTCAGGCCTCGTCTCGAGTGGGGGCATGCACGTGCGCTTTCCTTCCAGGCTGTAGCAGCAATCTCACACTTCCCGTGGCGTGGATCAAAGGATCTGTGGTTTTCCCTCGAGGCTTTCCCTCGAGGCTTTCCCACAGGGCTGTCCCACGTGCCACCGTGGTGTGAGTGGATCCTCGGCGTGAAAGATGAGCCAGTGCAGGGCAAAGAGGTTCCTCTGGAATGGACTGAGACATCTGGGGGACTCTTGGAATGGTGGTACGACCATGGAGTTCCTCTCGCCTTTCCTGTTGAGAGTGCCTCCTCTTGAGATGCGACGGGAACGCCGGGAATTCTTTCCCGTTGAAAGCAGGGAAAGGATCCCTCATCTCGAGCTACGAGGGGGAAATGGTGCTCCTCTGGATGTGGGCGGGACCATCGTGCTTCCTCTTGAGTGGACACGGGTATGGCGGTGAACTTCTTGAGTTGCAGCAAGGGTGTGAAAGACCCTTTCGAAGTTCCAGAGGTTAGGTGTCATTAGTCTACAGACGCCTCATCGGAAATAGGCCTCATCTCGCCTGGAAGGGAGAACTTCCTGGATTTTCTCGAGTTGCGGCAGGTGTTCTCGAGTTACGACGGGGACCTCAGGGACCCGCCCTGGTGGCCTCAGGAGAGGCCAGTCCCCATGCGAGTTGCTAGGGGGCCTCTCGGAATTCCTCTCCCGTCGATACCGGGGCCAAAAACCTTTGGTGGAGTCAGGGCCGGAACCGAGGATTCCTCTCAGGGGCTGACATGGATCTTTGGGTACTTCTGGAGTCTCCCCAGGGGAGTCAGGCCTCGTCTCGAGTGGGGGCATGCACGTGCGATTTCCTTCCAGGCTGTAGCAGCAATGTCACGCTTCCCGTCGCGTGGATCAAAGGATCTGTGGTTTTCCCTCGAGGCTTTCCCTCGAGGCTTTCCCACAGGGCTGTCCCACGTGCCACCGTGGTGTGAGTCGATCCTCGGCGTGAAACATGAGCCAGTGCAGGGCAAAGAGCTTCCTCTGGAATGGACTGAGACATCTGGGGGACTATTGGAATGGTGGTACTACCATGGAGTTCCTCTCGCCTTTCCTGTTGAGAGTGCCTCCTCTTGAGATACGTCGGGAACGCCGGGAATTCTTTCCCGTTGAAAGCAGGGAAAGGATCCCTCATCTCGAGCTCCGAGGGGGAAACGGGGCTCCTCTGGATGTGGGCGGGACCATCGTGCTTCCTCTCGAGTGGACACGGGTATGGCGGTGAACTTCTTGAGTTGCAGCAAGGGTGTGAAAGACCCTTTCGAAGTTCCAGACGTTAGGTGTCATTAGTCTCCAGACGCCTCATCGGAAATAGGCCTCATCTCGCCTGGAAGGGAGAACTTCCTGGATTTCTCGAGTTGCGGCAGGTGTTCTCGAGTTACGACGGGGACCTCAGGGACCCGCCCTGGTGGCCTCAGGAGACGCCATTCCCCAAGCGAGTTGCTAGGGGGCCTCTCGGGATTCCTCTCCCATCGATACCGGGGCCAAAAACCTTGTGTGGAGTCAGGGCCGGAACCGAGGATTCCTCTCAGGGGCTGATATGGATCTTTGGGTACATCTGGAGTCTCGCCAGGGGAGACAGGCCTCGTCTCGAGTCGGGTCATGCACGTGCACTTTCCTTCCAGGCTGTAGCAGCAATGTCACGCTTCCGGTCGCATGGATCAAAGGATCTGTGGTTTTCCCTCGAGGCTTTCCCTCGAGGCTTTCCCACAGGGCTATCCCACGTGCCACCGTGGTGTGAGTGGATCCTTGGCGTGAAAGATGAGCCAGTGCAGGGCAAAGAGGTTCCTCTGGAATGGACTGAGACATCTGGGGGACTCTTGGAATGGTGGTACGACCATGGAGTTCCTCTCGCCTTTCCTGTTGAGAGTGCCTCCTCTTGAGATGCGACGGGAACGCCGGGAATTCTTTCCCGTTGAAAGCAGGGAAAGGATCCCTCATCTCGAGCTACGAGGGGGAAACGGGGCTCCTCTGGATGTGGGCGGGACCATCGTGCTTCCTCTCGAGTGGACACGGGTATGGCGGTGAACTTCTTGAGTTGCAGCAAGGGTGTGAAAGACCCTTTCGAAGTTCCAGAGGTTAGGTGTCATTAGTCTCCAGACGCCTCATCGGAAATAGGCCTCATCTCGCCTGGAAGGGAGAATTTCCTGGATTTTCTCGAGTTTCGGCAGGTGTTCTCGAGTTACGACGGGGACCTCAGGGACCCGCCCTGGTGGCCTCAGGAGACGCCAGTCCCCATGCGAGTTGCTAGGGGGCCTCTCGGGATTCCTCTCCCGTCGATACCGTGGCCAAAAACCTTGTGTGGAGTCAGGGCCGGAACCGAGGATTCCTCTCAGGGTCTGATATGGATCTTTGGGTACATCTGGAGTCTCGCCAGGGGTGACAGGCCTCGTCTCGAGTCGGGGCATGCACGTGCACTTTCCTTCCAGGCTGTAGCAGCAATGTCACGCTTCCCGTCGCGTGGATCAAAGGATCTGTGGTTTTCCCTCGAGGCTTTCCCTCGAGGCTTTCCCACAGGGCTGTCCCACGTGCCACCGTGGTGTGAGTCGATCCTCGGCGTGAAAGATGAGCCAGTGCAGGGCAAAGAGGTTCCTCTGGAATGGACTGAGACATCTGGGGGACTCTTGGAATGGTGGTACGACCATGGAGTTCCTCTCGCCTTTCCTGTTGAGAGTGCCTCCACTTGAGATGCGACGGGAACGCCGGGAATTCTTTCCCGTTGAAAGCAGGGAAAGGATCCCTCATCTCGAGCTACGAGGGGGAAACGGGGCTCCTCTGGATGTGGGCGGGACCATCGTGCTTCCTCTCGAGTGGAGACGGGTATGGCGGTGAACTTCTTGAGTGGCAGCAAGGGTGTGAAAGACCCTTTCGAAGTTCCAGAGTTTAGGTGTCATTAGTCTCCAGACGCCTCATCGGAAATAGGCCTCATCTCGCCTGGAAGGGAGAACTTCCTGGATTTTCTCGAGTTGCGGCAGGTGTTCTCGAGTTACGACGGGGACCTCAGGGACCCGCCCTGGCGGCCTCAGCAGAGGCCAGTCCCCATGCGAGTTGCTAGGGGGCCTCTCGGAATTCCTCTCCCGTCGATACCGGGGCCAAAAACATTTGGTGGAGTCAGGGCCGGAACCGAGGATTCCTCTCAGGGGCTGACATGGATCTTTGGGTACTTCTGGAGTCTCCCCAGGGGAGTCAGGCCTCGTCTCGAGTGGGGGCATGCACGTGCGCTTTCCTTCCAGGCTGTAGCAGCAATGTCACGCTTCCCGTCGCGTGGATCAAAGGATCTGTGGTTTTCCCTCGAGGCTTTCCCTCGAGGCTTTCCCACAGGGCTGTCCCACGTGCCACCGTGGTGTGAGTCGATCCTCGGCGTGAAACATGAGCCAGTGCAGGGCAAAGAGCTTCCTCTGGAATGGACTGAGACATCTGGGGGACTATTGGAATGGTGGTACGACCATGGAGTTCCTCTCGCCTTTCCTGTTGAGAGTGCCTCCTCTTGAGATGCGTCGGGAACGCCGGGAATTCTTTCCCGTTGAAAGCAGGGAAAGGATCCCTCATCTCGAGCTCCGAGGGGGAAACGGGGCTCCTCTGGATGTGGGCGGGACCATCGTGCTTCCTCTCGAGTGGAGACGGGTATGGCGGTGAACTTCTTGAGTTGCAGCAAGGGTGTGAAAGACCCTTTCGAAGTTCCAGACGTTAGGTGTCATTAGTCTGCAGACGCCTCATCGGAAATAGGCCTCATCTCGCCTGGAATGGAGAACTTCCTGGATTTTCTCGAGTTGCGGCAGGTGTTCTCGAGTTACGACGGGGACCTCAGGGACCCGCCCTGGGGGCCTCAGGAGAGTCCAGTCCCATGCGAGTTGCTAGGGGGCCTCTCGGGATTCCTCTCCCGTCGATACCGGGGCCAAAACCCTTTGGTGGAGTCAGTGCCGGAACCGAGGATTCCTCTCAGGGGCTGACATGGATCTTTGGGTACTTCTGGAGTCTCCCCAGGGGAGTCAGGCCTCGTCTCGAGTGGGGGCATGCACGTGCGCTTTCCTTCCAGGCTGTAGCAGCAATCTCACACTTCCCGTGGCGTGGATCAAAGGATCTGTGGTTTTCCCTCGAGGCTTTCCCTCGAGGCTTTCCCACAGGGCTGTCCCACGTGCCACCGTGGTGTGAGTGGATCCTCGGCGTGAAACATGAGCCAGTGCAGGGCAAAGAGCTTCCTCTGGAATGGACTGAGACATCTGGGGGACTCTTGGAATGGTGGTACGACCATGGAGTTCCTCTCGCCTTTCCTGTTGCGAGTGCCTCCTCTTGAGATGCGTCGGGAACGCCGGGAATTCTTTCCCGTTGAAAGCAGGGAAAGGATCCCTCATCTCGAGCTCCGAGGGGGAAACGGGGCTCCTCTGGATGTGGGCGGGACCATCGTGCTTCCTCTTGAGTGGACACGGGTATGGCGGTGAACTTCTTGAGTCGCAGCAAGGGTGTGAAAGACCCTTTCGAAGTTCCAGACGTTAGGTGTCATTAGTCTCCAGACGCCTCATCGGAAATAGGCCTCATCTCGCCTGGAAGGGAAAACTTCCTGGATTTCTCGAGGTGCGGCAGGTGTTCTCGAGTTACGACGGGGACCTCAGGGACCCGCCCTGGTGGCCTCAGGAGACGCCATTCCCCAAGCGAGTTGCTAGGGGGCCTCTCGGGATTCCTCTCCCGTCGATACCGGGGCCAAAAACCTTGTGTAGAGTCAGGGCCGGAACCGAGGATTCCTCTCAGGGGCTGATATGGATCTTTGGGTACATCTGGAGTCTCGCCAGGGGAGACAGGCCTCGTCTCGAGTCGGGTCATGCACGTGCACTTTCCTTCCAGGCTGTAGCAGCAATGTCACGCTTTCCGTCGCACGGATCAAAGGATCTGTGGTTTTCCCTCGAGGCTTTCCCTCGAGGCTTTCCCACAGGGCTATCCCACGTGCCACCGTGGTGTGAGTGGATCCTCGGCGTGAAAGATGAGCCAGTGCAGGGCAAAGAGGTTCCTCTGGAATGGACTGAGACATCTGGGGGACTCTTGGAATGGTGGTACGACCATGGAGTTCCTCTCGCCTTTCCTGTTGAGAGTGCCTCCTCTTGAGATGCGACGGGAACGCCGGGAATTCTTTCCCGTTGAAAGCAGGGAAAGGATCCCTCATCTCGAGCTACGAGGGGGAAACGGGGCTCATTTGGATGTGGGCGGGACCATCGTGCTTCCTCTCGAGTGGACACGGGTATGGCGGTGAACTTCTTGAGTTGCAGCAAGGGTGTGAAAGACCCTTTCGAAGTTCCAGAAGTTAGGTGTCATTAGTCTCCAGACGCCTCATCGGAAATAGGCCTCATCTCGCCTGGAAGGGAGAACTTCCTGGATTTTCTCGAGTTGCGGCAGGTGTTCTCGAGTTACGACGGGGACCTCAGGGACCCGCCCTGGTGGCCTCAGGAGAGGCCAGTCCCCATGCGAGTTGCTAGGGGGCCTCTCGGGATTACTCTTCCGTCGATACCGGGGCCAAAACCCTTTGGTGGAGTCAGGGCCAGAACCGAGGATTCCTCTCAGGGGCTGACATGGATCTTTGGGTACTTCTGGAGTCTCCCCAGGGGAGTCAGGCCTCGTCTCGAGTGGGGGCATGCACGTGCGCTTTACTTCCAGGCTATAGCAGCAATGTCACGCTTCCCGTCGCGTGGATCAAACGACCTGTGGTTTTCCCTCGAGGCTTTCCCTCGAGGCTTTCCCACAGGGCTGTCCCACGTGCCACCGTGGTGTGAGTCGATCCTCGGCGTGAAAGATGAGCCAGTGCAGGGCAAAGAGGTTCCTCTGGAATGGACTGAGACATCTGGGGGACTCTTGGAATGGTGGTACGACCATGGAGTTCCTCTCGCCTTTCCTGTTGAGAGTGCCTCCTCTTGAGATGCGACGGGAACGCCGGGAATTCTTTCCCGTTGAAAGCAGGGAAAGGATCCCTCATCTCGAGCTACGAGGGGGAAACGGGGCTCCTCTGGATGTGGGCGGGACCATCGTGCTTCCTCTCGAGTGGAGACGGGTATGGCGGTGAACTTCTTGAGTTGCAGCAAGGGTGTGAAAGACCCTTTCGAAGTTCCAGAGGTTAGGTGTCATTAGTCTCCTGACGCCTCATCGGAAATAGGCCTCATCTCGCCTGGAAGGGAGAACTTCCTGGATTTTCTCGAGTTGCGGCAGGTGTTCTCGAGTTACGACGGGGACCTCAGGGACCCGCCCTCGTGGCCTCAGGAGACGCCATTCCGCAAGCGAGTTGCTAGGGGGCCTCTCGGGATTCCTCTCCCGTCGATACCGGGGCCGAAAACCTTGTGTGGAGTCAGGGCCGGAACCGAGGATTCCTCTCAGGGGCTGATATGGATCTTTGGGTACATCTGGAGTCTCGCCAGGGGAGACAGGCCTCGTCTCGAGTCGGGGAATGCACGTGCACTTTCCTTCCAGGCTGTAGCAGCAATGTCACGCTTCCCGTCGCATGGATCAAAGGATCTGTGGTTTTCCCTCGAGGCTTTCCCTCGAGGCTTTCCCACAGGGCTGTCCCACGTGCCACCGTGGTGTGAGTGGATCCTCGGCGTGAAACATGAGCCAGTGCAGGGCAAAGAGCTTCCTCTGGAATGGACTGAGACATCTGGGGGACTCTTGGAATGGTGGTACGACCATGGAGTTCCTCTCGCCTTTCCTGTTGCGAGTGCCTCCTCTTGAGATGCGTCGGGAACGCCGGGAATTCTTTCCCGTTGAAAGCAGGGAAAGGATCCCTCATCTCGAGCTCCGAGGGGGAAACGGGGCTCCTCTGGATGTGGGCGGGACCATCGTGCTTCTTCTTGAGTGGACACGGGTATGGCGGTGAACTTCTTGAGTTGCAGCAAGGGTGTGAAAGACCCTTTCGAAGTTCCAGACGTTAGGTGTCATTAGTCTCCAGACGCCTCATCGGAAATAGGCCTCATCTCGCCTGGAAGGGAGAACTTCCTGGATTTCTCGAGGTGCGGCAGGTGTTCTCGAGTTACGACGGGGACCTCAGGGACCCGCCCTGGTGGCCTCAGGAGACGCCATTCCCCAAGCGAGTTGCTAGGGGGCCTCTCGGGATTCCTCTCCCGTCGATACCGGGGCCAAAAACCTTGTGTAGAGTCAGGGCCGGAACCGAGGATTCCTCTCAGGGGCTGATATGGATCTTTGGGTACATCTGGAGTCTCGCCAGGGGAGACAGGCCTCGTCTCGAGTCGGGTCATGCACGTGCACTTTCCTTCCAGGCTGTAGCAGCAATGTCACGCTTCCCGTCGCACGGATCAAAGGATCTGTGGTTTTCCCTCGAGGCTTTCCCTCGAGGCTTTCCCACAGGGCTATCCCACGTGCCACCGTGGTGTGAGTGGATCCTCGGCGTGAAAGATGAGCCAGTGCAGGGGAAAGAGGTTCCTCTGGAATGGACTGAGACATCTGGGGGACTCTTGGAATGGTGGTACGACCATGGAGTTCCTCTCGCCTTTCCTGTTGAGAGTGCCTCCTCTTGAGATGCGACGGGAACGCCGGGAATTCTTTCCCGTTGAAAGCAGGGAAAGGATCCCTCATCTCGAGCTACGAGGGGGAAACGGGGCTCATCTGGATGTGGGCGGGACCATCGTGCTTCCTCTCGAGTGGACACGGGTATGGCGGTGAACTTCTTGAGTTGCAGCAAGGGTGTGAAAGACCCTTTCGAAGTTCCAGAGGTTAGGTGTCATTAGTCTCCAGACGCCTCATCGGAAATAGGCCTCATCTCGCCTGGAAGGGAGAACTTCCTGGATTTTCTCGAGTTGCGGCAGGTGTTCTCGAGTTACGACGGGGACCTCAGGGACCCGCCCTGGTGGCCTCAGGAGAGGCCAGTCCCCATGCGAGTTGCTAGGGGGCCTCTCGGGATTACTCTTCCGTCGATACCGGGGCCAAAACCCTTTGGTGGAGTCAGGGCCAGAACCGAGGATTCCTCTCAGGGGCTGACATGGATCTTTGGGTACTTCTGGAGTCTCCCCAGGGGAGTCAGGCCTCGTCTCGAGTGGGGGCATGCACGTGCGCTTTACTTCCAGGCTATAGCAGCAATGTCACGCTTCCCGTCGCGTGGATCAAACGACCTGTGGTTTTCCCTCGAGGCTTTCCCTCGAGGCTTTCCCACAGGGCTGTCCCACGTGCCACCGTGGTGTGAGTCGATCCTCGGCGTGAAAGATGAGCCAGTGCAGGGCAAAGAGGTTCCTCTGGAATGGACTGAGACATCTGGGGGACTCTTGGAATGGTGGTACGACCATGGAGTTCCTCTCGCCTTTCCTGTTGAGAGTGCCTCCTCTTGAGATGCGACGGGAACGCCGGGAATTCTTTCCCGTTGAAAGCAGGGAAAGGATCCCTCATCTCGAGCTACGAGGGGGAAACGGGGCTCCTCTGGATGTGGGCGGGACCATCGTGCTTCCTCTCGAGTGGAGACGGGTATGGCGGTGAACTTCTTGAGTTGCAGCAAGGGTGTGAAAGACCCTTTCGAAGTTCCAGAGGTTAGGTGTCATTAGTCTCCTGACGCCTCATCGGAAATAGGCCTCATCTCGCCTGGAAGGGAGAACTTCCTGGATTTTCTCGAGTTGCGGCAGGTGTTCTCGAGTTACGACGGGGACCTCAGGGACCCGCCCTCGTGGCCTCAGGAGACGCCATTCCGCAAGCGAGTTGCTAGGGGGCCTCTCGGGATTCCTCTCCCGTCGATACCGGGGCCGAAAACCTTGTGTGGAGTCAGGGCCGGAACCGAGGATTCCTCTCAGGGGCTGATATGGATCTTTGGGTACATCTGGAGTCTCGCCAGGGGAGACAGGCCTCGTCTCGAGTCGGGGAATGCACGTGCACTTTCCTTCCAGGCTGTAGCAGCAATGTCACGCTTCCCGTCGCATGGATCAAAGGATCTGTGGTTTTCCCTCGAGGCTTTCCCTCGTGGCTTTCCCACAGGGCTATCCCACGTGCCACCGTGGTGTGAGTGGATCCTCGGCGTGAAAGATGAGCCAGTGCAGGGCAAAGAGGTTCCTCTGGAATGGACTGAGACATCTGGGGGACTCTTGGAATTGTGGTACGACCATGGAGTTCCTCTCGACTTTCCTGTTGAGAGTGCCTCCTCTTGAGATGCGACGGGAACGCCGGGAATTCTTTCCCGTTGAAAGCAGGGAAAGGATCCCTCATCTCGAGCTACGAGGGGGAAACGGGGCTCCTCTGGATGTGGGCGGGACCATCGTGCTTCCTCTCGAGTGGACACGGGTATGGCGGTGAACTTCTTGAGTTGCAGCAAGGGTGTGAAAGACCCTTTCGAAGTTCCAGAGGTTAGGTGTCATTAGTCTCCAGACTCCTCATCGGAAATAGGCCTCATCTCGCCTGGAAGGGAGAATTTCCTGGATTTTCTCGAGTTGCGGCAGGTGTTCTCGAGTTACGACGGGGACCTCAGGGACCCGCCCTGGTGGCCTCAGGAGACGCCAGTCCCCATGCGAGTTGCAAGGGGGCCTCTCGGGATTCCTCTCCCGTCGATACCGTGGCCAAAAACCTTGTGTGGAGTCAGGGCCGGAACCGAGGATTCCTCTCAGGGTCTGATATGGATCTTTGGGTACATCTGGAGTCTCGCCAGGGGAGACAGGCCTCGTCTCGAGTCGGGGCATGCACGTGCACTTTCCTTCCAGGCTGTAGCAGCAATGTCACGCTTCCCGTCGCGTGGATCAAAGGATCTGTGGTTTTCCCTCGAGGCTTTCCCTCGAGGCTTTCCCACAGGGCTGTCCCACGTGCCACCGTGGTGTGAGTCGATCCTCGGCGTGAAAGATGAGCCAGTGCAGGGCAAAGAGGTTCCTCTGGAATGGACTGAGACATCTGGGGGACTCTTGGAATGGTGGTACGACCATGGAGTTCCTCTCGCCTTTCCTGTTGAGAGTGCCTCCTCTTGAGATGCGACGGGAACGCCGGGAATTCTTTCCCGTTGAAAGCAGGGAAAGGATCCCTCATCTCGAGCTACGAGGGGGAAACGGGGCTCCTCTGGATGTGGGCGGGACCATCGTGCTTCCTCTCGAGTGGAGACAGGTATGGCGGTGAACTTCTTGAGTTGCAGCAAGGGTGTGAAAGACCCTTTCGAAGTTCCAGAGTTTAGGTGTCATTAGTCTCCAGACGCCTCATCGGAAATAGGCCTCATCTCGCCTGGAAGGGAGAACTTCCTGGATTTTCTCGAGTTGCGGCAGGTGTTCTCGAGTTACGACGGGGACCTCAGGGACCCGCCCTGGTGGCCTTAGGAGAGGGCAGTCCCCATGCGAGTTGCTAGGAGGCCTCTCGGGATTCCTCTCCCGTCGATACCGGGGCCAAAAACATTTGGTGGAGTCAGGGCCGGAACCGAGGATTCCTCTCAGGGGCTGACATGGATCTTTGAGTACTTCTGGAGTCTCCCCAGGGGAGTCAGGCCTCGTCTCGAGTGGGGGCATGCACATGCGCTTTCCTTCCAGGCTGTAGCAGCAATGTCACGCTTCCCGTCGCGTGGATCAAAGGATCTGTGGTTTTCCCTCGAGGCTTTCCCTTGAGGCTTTCCCACAGGGCTGTCCCACGTGCCACCATGGTGTGAGTCGATCCTCGGCGTGAAAGATGAGCCAGTGCAGGGCAAAGAGGTTCCTCTGGAATGGACTGAGACATCTGGGGGACTCTTGGAATGGTGGTACGACCATGGAGTTCCTCTCGACTTTCCTGTTGAGAGTGCCTCCTCTTGAGATGCGACGGGAACACCGGGAATTCTTTCCCGTTGAAAGCATGGAAAGGTTCCCTCATCTCGAGCTACGAGGGGGAAACGGTGCTCCTATGGATGTGGGCGGGACCATCGTGCTTCCTCTCGATTGGACACGTGTATGGCGGTGAACTTCTTGAGTCGCAGCAAGGGTGTGAAAGACCCTTTCGAAGTTCCAGAGGTTAGGTGTCATCAGTCTCCAGACGCCTCATCGGAAATAGGCCTCATCTCGCCTGGAAGGGAGAACTTCCTGGATTTTCTCGAGTTGCGGCAGGTGTTCTCGAGTTACGACGGGGACCTCAGGGACCCGCCCTGGTGGCCTCAGGAGAGGCCAGTCCCCATGCGAGTTGCTAGGGGGCCTCTCGGGATTCCTCTCCCGTCGATACCGGGGCCAAAAACCTTGTGTGGAGTCAGGGCCGGAACCGAGGATTCCTCTCAGGGGCTGACATGGATCTTTGGGTACTTGTGGAGTCTCCCCAGGGGAGTCAGGCCTCGTCTCGAGTGGGGGCATGCACGTGCGCTTTCCTTCCAGGCTGTAGCAGCAATGTCACGCTTCCCGTCGCGTGGATCAAAGGATCTGTGATTTTCCCTCGAGGCTTTCGCTCGAGGCTTTCCCACAGGGCTGTCCCACGTGCCACCGTGGTGTGAGTCGATACTCGGCGTGAAAGATGAGCCAGTGCAGGGCAAAGAGGCTCCTCTGGAATGGACTGAGACATCTGGGGGACTCTTGGAATGGTGGTACGACCATGGAGTTCCTCTCGCCTTTCCTGTTGAGAGTGCCTCCTCTTGAGATGCGACGGGAACGCCGGGAATTCTTTCCCGTTGAAAGCAGGGAATGGATCCCTCATCTCGAGCTCCGAGGGGGAAACGGGTCTCCTCTTGATGTGTGCGGGACCATCGTGCTTCCTCTCGAGTGGAGACGGGTATGGCGGTGAACTTCTTGAGTTGCAGCAAGGGTGTGAAAGACCCTTTCGAAGTTCCAGAGTTTAGGTGTCATTAGTCTCCAGACGCCTCAACGGAAATAGGCCTCATCTCGCCTGGAAGGGAGAACTTCCTGGATTTTCTCGAGTTGCGGCAGGTGTTCTCGAGTTACGACGGGGACCTCAGGGACCCGCCCTGGTGTCCTCAGGAAAGGCCAATCCCCATGCGAGTTGCTCGGGGGCCTCTCAGGATTCCTCTCCTGTCGATACCGGGGCCAAAAAACTTGTGTGGAGTCAGGGCCGGAACCGAGGATTCCTCTCAGGGGCTGACATGGATCTTTGGGTACTTTTGGAGTCTCCCCAGGGGAGTCAGGCCTTGTCTCGAGTGGGGGCATGCAAGTGCGCTTTCCTTCCAGGCTGTAGCAGCAATGTCTCGGTTCCCGTCGCGTGGATCAAAGGATCTGTGGTTTTCCCTCGAGGCTTTCCGACAGGGCTGTCCCACGTGCCACCGTGGTGTGAGTCGATTCTCGGCGTGAAAGATGAGACAGTGCAGGGCAAAGAGGTTCCTCTGGATTGGACTGAGACATCTGGGGGACTCTTGGAATGGTGGTAGGACCATGGAGTTCCTCTCGCCTTTCCTGTTGAGAGTGCCTCCTCTTGAGATGCGACGGGAACGCCGGGAATTCTTTCCCGTTGAAAGCAGGGAAAGGATCCCTCATCTCGAGCTACGAGGGGGAAACGGGGCTCCTCTGGATGTGGGCGGGACCATCGTGTTTCCTCTCGAGTGGAGACAGGTATGGCGGTGAACTTCTTGAGTTGCAGCAAGGGTGTGAAAGACCCTTTCGAAGTTCCAGAGGTTCGGTGTCATTAGTCTCCAGACGCCTCATCGGAAATAGGCCTCAACTCGCCTGGAAGGGAGAACTTCCTGGATTTTCTCGAGTTGCGGCAGGTGTTCTCGAGTTACGACGGGGACCTCAGGGACCCGCCCTGGTGTCCTCAGGAAAGGCCAGTCCCCATGCGAGTTGCTCGGGGGCCTCTCGGGATTCCTCTCCCGTCGATACTGGGGCAAAAACCTTGTGTGGAGTCAGGGCCGGAACCGAGGATTTCTCTCAGGGCCTGACATGATTCTTTGGGTACTTCTGGAGTCTCCCCAGGGGAGTCAGGCCTCGTCTCGAGTGGGGGCATGCACGTGCGCTTTCCTTCCAGGCTGTAGCAGCAATGTCACGCTTCCCGTCGCGTGGATCAAAGGATCTGTGGTTTTCCCTCGAGGCTTTCCCTCGAAGCTTTCCCACAGGGCTGTCCCACGTGCCACCGTGGTGTGAGTCGATCCTCGGCGTGAAAGATGAGCCAGTGCAGGGCAAAGAGGCTCCTCTGGAATGGACTGAGACATCTGGGGGACTCTTGGAATGGTGGTACGACCATGGAGTTCCTCTCGCCTTTCCTGTTGAGAGTGCCTCCTCTTGAGATGCGACGGGAACGCCGGGAATTCTTTCCCGTTGAAAGCAGGGAAAGGATCCCTCATCTCGAGCTACGAGGGGGAAACGGGGCTCCTCTGGATGTGGGCGGGACCATCGTGCTTCCTCTCGAGTGGAGACGGGTACGGCGGTGAACTTCTTGAGTTGCAGCAAGGGTGTGAAAGACCCTTTCGAAGTTCCAGAGGTTAGGTGTCATTTGTCTCCAGAGGCCTCATCGGAAATAGGCCTCATCTCGCCTGGAAGGGAGAACTTCCTGGATTTTCTCGAGTTGCGACAGGTGTTCTCGAGTTACGACGGGGACCTCAGGGACCCGCCCTGGTGTCCTCAGGAGAGGCCAGTCCCCATGCGAGTTCCTAGGGGGCCTCTCGGGATTCCTCTCCCGTCGATACCGGGGCCAAAAACCTTGTGTGGAGTCAGGGCCGGAACCGAGGATTCCTCTCAGGGGCTGACATGGATCTTTGGGTACTTCTGGAGTCTCCCCAGGGGAGTCAGGCCTCGTCTCGAGTGGGGGCATGCACGTGCGCTTTCCTTCCAGGCTGTAGCAGCAATGTCACACTTCCCGTCGCGTGGATCAAAGGATCTGTGGTTTTCCCTCGAGGCTTTCCCTCGAGGCTTTCCCACAGGGCTGTCCCACGTGCCACCGTGGTGTGAGTCTATCCTCGGCGTGAAAGATGAGCCAGTGCAGGGCAAAGAGGCTCCTCTGGAATGGACTGAGACATCTGGGGGACTCTTGGAATGGTGGTACGATCATGGAGTTCCTCTCGCCTTTCCTGTTGAGAGTGCCTCCTCTTGAGATGCGACGGGAACGCCGGGAATTCTTTCCCGTTGAAAGCAGGGAAAGGATCCCTCATCTCGAGCTACGAGGGGGAAACGGGGCTCCTCTGGATGTGGGCGGGACGATCGTGCTTCCTCTCGAGTGGACACGGGTATGGCGCTGAACTTCTTGAGTTGCAGCAAGGGTGTGAAAGACCCTTTCGAAGTTCCAGAGGTTAGGTGTCATTCGTCTCCAAACGCCTCATCGGAAATAGGCCTCATCTCGCCTGGAAGGGAGAACTTCCTGGATTTTCTCGAGTTGCGACAGGTGTTCTCGAGTTACGACGGGGACCTCAGGGACACGCCCTGGTGGCCTCAGGAGAGGCCAGTCCCCATGCGAGTTGCTAGGGGGCCTCTCGGGATTCCTCTCCCGTCGATACTGGGGCAAAAACCTTGTGTGGAGTCAGGGCCGGAACCGAGGATTTCTCTCAGGGCCTGACATGGATCTTTGGGTACTTCTGGAGTCTCCCCAGGGGAGTCAGGCCTCGTCTCGAGTGGGGGCATGCACGTGCGCTTTCCTTCCAGGCTGTAGCAGCAATGTCACGCTTCCCGTCGCGTGGATCAAAGGATCTGTGGTTTTCCCTCGAGGCTTTCCCTCGAGGCTTTCCCACAGGGCTGTCCCACGTGCCACCGTGGTGTGAGTCGATCCTCGGCGTGAAAGATGAGCCAGTGAAGGGCAAAGAGGCTCCTCTGGAATGGACTGAGACATCTGGGGGACTCTTGGAATGGTGGTACGACCATGGAGTTCCTCTCGCCTTTCCTGTTGAGAGTGCCTCCTCTTGAGATGCGACGGGAACGCCGGGAATTCTTTCCCGTTGAAAGCAGGGAAAGGATCCCTCATCTCGAGCTCCGAGGGGGAAACGGGGCTCCTCTGGATGTGGGCGGGACCATCGTGCTTCCTCTCGAGTAGAGACGGGTACGGCGGGGAACTTCTTGAGTTGCAGCAAGGGTGTGAAAGACCCTTTCGAAGTTCCAGAGGTTAGGTGTCATTTGTCTCCAGAGGCCTCATCGGAAATAGGCCTCATCTCGCCTGGAAGGGAGAACTTCCTGGATTTTCTCGAGTTGCGACAGGTGTTCTCGAGTTACGACGGGGACCTCAGGGACCCGCCCTGGTGGCCTCAGGAGAGGCCAGTCCCCATGCGAGTTGCTAGGGGGCCTCTCGGGATTCCTCTCCCGTCGATACCGGGGCCAAAAACCTTGTGTGGAGTCAGGGCCGGAACCGAGGATTCCTCTCAGGGGCTGACATGGATCTTTGGGTACTTCTGGAGTCTCCCCAGGGGAGTCAGGCCTCGTCTCGAGTGGGGGCATGCACGTGCGCTTTCCTTCCATGCTGTAGCAGCAATGTCACGCTTCCCGTCGCGTGGATCAAAGGATCTGTGGTTTTCCCTCGAGGCTTTCCCTCGAGGCTTTCCCACAGGGCTGTCCCACGTGCCACCGTGGTGTGAGTCGATCCTCGGCGTGAAACATGAGCCAGTGCAGGGCAAAGAGTTTCCTCTGGAATGGACTGAGACATCTGGGGGACTCTTGAAATGGTGGTACGACCATGGAGTTCCTCTCGCCTTTCCTGTTGAGTGCCTCCTCTTGAGATGCGACGGGAACGCCGGGAATTCTTTCCCGTTGAAAGCAGGGAAAGGATCCCTCATCTCGAGCTACGAGGGGGAAACGGGGCTCCTCTGGATGTGGGCGGGACCATCGTGCTTCCTCTCGAGTGGACACGGGTATGGCGGTGAACTTCTTGAGTTGCAGCAAGGATGTGAAAGACCCTTTCAAAGTTCCAGAGGTTAGGTGTCATTCGTCTCCAGACGCCTCATCGGAAATAGGCCTCATCTCGCCTGGAAGGTAGAACTTCCTGGATTTTCTCGAGTTGCGGCAGGTGTTGTCGAGTTACGACGGGGACCTCAGGGACCCGCCCTGGTGGCCTCAGGAGAGGCCAGTCCCCATGCGAGATGCTAGGGGGCCTCTCGGGATTCCTCTCCCGTCGATACCGGGGCAAAAACCTTGTGTGGAGTCAGGGCCGGAACCGAGGATTCCTCTCAGGGGCTGACATGGATCTTTGGGTACTTGTGGAGACTCCCCAGCGGAGTCAGGCCTCGTCTCGAGTGGGGGCATGCACGTGCGCTTTCCTTCCAGGCTGTAGCACCAATGTCACGCTTCCCGTCGCGTGGATCAAAGGATCTGTGGTTTTCCCTCGAGGCTTTCCCACAGAGCTCTCCCACGTGCCACCGTGGTGTGAGTCGATCCTTGGCGTGAAAGATGAGCCAGTGCAGGGCAAAGAGGTTCCTCTGGAAAGGACTGAGACATCTGGGGGACTCTTGGAATGGTGGTACGACCATGGAGTTCCTCTCGCCTTTCCTGTTGAGAGTGCCTCCTCTTCAGATGCGACGGGAACGCCGGGAATTCTTTCCCGTTGAAAGCAGGGAAAGGATCCCTCATCTCGAGCTACGAGGGGGAACGGGGCTCCTCTGGATGTGGGCGGGACCATCGTGCTTCCTCTCTAGTGGAGACGGGTATGGCGGTGAACTTCTTGAGTTGCAGCAAGGATGTGAAAGACCCTTTCGAAGTTCCAGATGTTAGGTGTCATTAGTCTCCAGACGCCTCATCGGAAATAGGCCTCATCTCGCCTGGAAGGGAGAACTTTCTGGATTTTCTCGAGTTGCGGCAGGTGTTCTCGAGTTACGACGGGGACCTCAGGGACCCGCCCTGGTGGCCTCAGGAGAGGCCAGTCCCCATGCGAGTTGCTAGGGGGCCTCTCGGGATTCCTCTCCCGTCGATACCGGGGCCAAAAACCTTGTGTGGATTCAGGGCCGGAACCGAGGATTCCTCTCAGGGGCTGACATGGATCTTTGGGTACTTCTGGAGTCTCCCCAGGGGAGTCAGGCCTCGTCTCGAGTGGGGGCATGCACGTGCGCTTTCCTTCCAGGCTGTAGCAGCAATGTCACGCTTCCCGTCGTGTGGATCAAAGGATCTGTGGTTTTCCCTCGAGGCTTTCCCTCGAGGCTTTCACACAGGGCTGTCCCACGTGCCACCGTGGTGTGTGTGGATCCTCGGCGTGAAAGATGAGCCAGTGCAGGGCAAAGAGGTTCCTCTGGAATGGACTGAGACATCTGGGGGACTCTTGGAATGGTGGTACGACCATGGAGTTCCTCTCGCCTTTCCTGTTGAGAGTGCCTCCTCTTGAGATGCGACGGGAACGCCGGGAATTCTTTCCCGTTGAAAGCAGGGAAAGGATCCCTCATCTCGAGCTCCGAGGGGGAAACGGGGCTCCTCTGGATGTGGGCGGGACCATCGTGCTTCTTCTCGAGTGGAGACGGGTATGGCGGTGAACTTCTTGAGTTGCAGCAAGGGTGTGAAAGACCCTTTCGAAGTTCCAGAGGTTAGGTGTCATTAGTCTCCAGACGCCTCATTGGAAATAGGCCTCATCTCGCCTGGAATGGAGAACTTCCTGGATTTTCTCGAGTTGCGGCAGGTGTTCTCGAGTTACGACGGGGACCTCAGGGACCCGCCCTGGTGGCCTCAGGAGAGGCCAGTGCCCATGCGAGTTGCTAGGGGGCCTCTCGAGATTCCTCTCCCGTCGATACCGGGGCCAAAAACCTTGTGTGGAGTCAGGGCCGGAACCAAGGATTCCTCTCAGGGGCTGACATGGATCTTTGGGTACTTCTGGAGTCTCCCCAGGGGAGTCAGGCCTCGTCTCGAGTGGGGGCATGCACGTGCGCTTTCCTTCCAGGCTGTAGCAGCAATGTCACGCTTCCCGTGGCGTGGATCAAAGGATCTGTGGTTTTCCCTCGAGGCTTTCCCTCGAGGCTTTCCCACAGGGCTGTCCCACGTGCCACCGTGGTGTGAGTCGATCCTCGGCGTGAAACATGAGCCAGTGCAGGGCAAAGAGTTTCCTCTGGAATGGACTGAGACATCTGGGGGACTCTCGGAATGGTGGTACGACCATGGAGTTCCTCTCGCCTTTCCTGTTGAGTGCCTCCTCTTGAGATGCGACGGGAACGCCGGGAATTCTTTCCCATTGAAAGCAGGGAAAGGATCCCTCATCTCGAGCTACGAGGGGGAAACGGGGCTCCTCTGGATGTGGGCGGGACCATCGTGCTTCCTCTCGAGTGGACACGGGTATGGCGGTGAACTTCTTGAGTTGCACCAAGGATGTGAAAGACCCTTTCAAAGTTCCAGAGGTTAGGTGTCATTCGTCTCCAGACGCCTCATCGGAAATAGGCCTCATCTCGCCTGGAAGGTAGAACTTCCTAGATTTTCTCGAGTTGCGGCAGGTGTTGTCGAGTTACGACGGGGACCTCAGGGACCCGCCCTGGTGGCCTCAGGAGAGGCCAGTCCCCATGCGAGATGCTAGGGGGCCTCTCGGGATTCCTCTCCCGTCGATACCGGGGCAAAAACCTTGTGTGGAGTCAGGGCCGGAACCGAGGATTCCTCTCAGGGGCTGACATGGATCTTTGGGTACTTGTGGAGACTCCCCAGCGGAGTCAGGCCTCGTCTCGAGTGGGGGCATGCACGTGCGCTTTCCTTCCAGGCTGTAGCAGCAATGTCACGCTTCCCGTCGCGTGGATCAAAGGATCTGTGGTTTTCCCTCGAGGCTTTCCCACAGAGCTCTCTCACGTGCCACCGTGGTGTGAGTCGATCCTCGGCGTGAAACATGAGCCAGTGCAGGGCAAAGAGGTTCCTCTGGAAAGGACTGAGACATCTGGGGGACTCTTGGAATGGTGGTACGACCATGGAGTTCCTCTCGCCTTTCCTGTTGAGAGTGCCTCCTCTTGAGATGCGACGGGAACGCCGGGAATTCTTTCCCGTTGAAAGCAGGGAAAGGATCCCTCATCTCGAGCTACGAGGGGGAAACGGGGCTCCTCTGGATGTGGGCGGGACCATCATGCTTCCTCTCGAGTGGACACGGGTATGGCGGTGAACTTCTTGAGTTGCAGCAAGGGTGTGAAAGACCCTTTCGAAGTTCCAGAGGTTAGGTGTCATTAGTCTCCCGACGCCTCATCGGAAATAGGCCTCATCTCGCCTGGAAGGGAGAACTTCCTGGATTTTCTCGAGTTGCGGCAGGTGTTCTCGAGTTACGACGGGACCTCAGGGACCCGCCCTGGTGGCCTCAGGAGAGGCCAGTGCCCATGCTAGTTGCTACGGGGCCTCTCGGGATTCCTCTCCCATCGATACCGGGGCCCAAAACCTTGTGTGGAGTCAGGGCCGGAACCGAGGATTCCTCTCAGGGGCTGACATGGATCTTTGGGTACTTCTGGAGTCTCCCCAGGGGAGTCAGGCCTCGTCTCGAGTGGGGGCATGCACGTGCGCTTTCCTTCCAGGCTGTAGCAGCAATGTCACGCTTCCCGTCGCGTGGATCAAAGGATCTGTGGTTTTCCCTCGAGGCTTTCCCTCGAGGCTTTCCCACAGGGCTGTCCCACGTGCCACCGTGGTGTGAGTCGATCCTCGGCGTGAAAGATGAGCCAGTGCAGGGCAAAGAGGCTCCTCTGGAATGGACTGAGACATCTGGGGGACTCTTGGAATGGTGGTACGACCATGGAGTTCCTCTCGCCTTTCCTGTTGAGAGTGCCTCCTCTTGAGATGCGACGGGAACGCCGGGAATTCTTTCCCGTTGAAAGCAGGGAAAGGATCCCTCATCTCGAGCTACGAGGGGGATACGGGGCTCCTCTGGATGTGGGCGGGACGATCGTGCTTCCTCTCGAGTGGACACGGGTATGGCGCTGAACTTCTTGAGTTGCAGCAAGGGTGTGAAAGACCCTTTCGAAGTTCCAGAGGTTAGGTGTCATTCGTCTCCAAACGCCTCATCGGAAATAGGCCTCATCTCGCCTGGAAGGGAGAACTTCCTGGATTTTCTCGAGTTGCGACAGGTGTTCTCGAGTTACGACGGGGACCTCAGGGACACGCCCCGGTGGCCTCAGGAGAGGCCAGTCCCCATGCGAGTTGCTAGGGGGCCTCTCGGGATTCCTCTCCCGTCGATACTGGGGCAAAAACCTTGTGTGGAGTCAGGGCCGGAACCGAGGATTTCTCTCAGGGCCTGACATGGATCTTTGGGTACTTCTGGAGTCTCCCCAGGGGAGTCAGGCCTCGTCTCGAGTGGGGGCATGCACGTGCGCTTTCCTTCCAGGCTGTAGCAGCAATGTCACGCTTCCCGTCGCGTGGATCAAAGGATCTGTGGTTTTCCCTCGAGGCTTTCCCTCGAGGCTTTCCCACAGGGCTGTCCCACGTGCCACCGTGGTGTGAGTCGATCCTCGGCGTGAAAGATGAGCCAGTGAAGGGCAAAGAGGCTCCTCTGGAATGGACTGAGACATCTGGGGGACTCTTGGAATGGTGGTACGACCATGGAGTTCCTCTCGCCTTTCCTGTTGAGAGTGCCTCCTCTTGAGATGCGACGGGAACGCCGGGAATTCTTTCCCGTTGAAAGCAGGGAAAGGATCCCTCATCTCGAGCTCCGAGGGGGAAACGGGGCTCCTCTGGATGTGGGCGGGACCATCGTGCTTCCTCTCGAGTAGAGACGGGTACGGCGGGGAACTTCTTGAGTTGCAGCAAGGGTGTGAAAGACCCTTTCGAAGTTCCAGAGGTTAGGTGTCATTTGTCTCCAGAGGCCTCATCGGAAATAGGCCTCATCTCGCCTGGAAGGGAGAACTTCCTGGATTTTCTCGAGTTGCGACAGGTGTTCTCGAGTTACGACGGGGACCTCAGGGACCCGCCCTGGTGGCCTCAGGAGAGGCCAGTCCCCATGCGAGTTGCTAGGGGGCCTCTCGGGATTCCTCTCCCGTCGATACCGGGGCCAAAAACCTTGTGTGGAGTCAGGGCCGGAACCGAGGATTCCTCTCAGGGGCTGACATGGATCTTTGGGTACTTCTGGAGTCTCCCCAGGGGAGTCAGGCCTCGTCTCGAGTGGGGGCATGCACGTGCGCTTTCCTTCCAGGCTGTAGCAGCAATGTCACGCTTCCCGACGCGTGGATCAAAGGATCTGTGGTTTTCCCACGAGGCTTTCCCTCGAGGCTTTCCCACAGGGCTGTCCCACGTTCCACCGTGGTGTGAGTCGATCCTCGGCGTGAAAGATGAGCCAGTGCAGGGCAAAGAGGCTCCTCTGGAATGGACTGAGACATCTGGGGGACTCTTGGAATGGTGGTACGACCATGGAGTTCCTCTCGCCATTCCTGTTGAGAGTGCCTCCTCTTCAGATGCGACGGGAACGCCGGGAATTCTTTCCCGTTGAAAGCAGGGAAAGGATCCCTCATCTCGAGCTACGAGGGGGAAACGGGGCTCCTCTGGATGTGGGCGGGACCATCGTGCTTCCTCTCGAGTGGAGACGGGTATGGCGGTGAACTTCTTGAGTTGCAGCAAGGATGTGAAAGACCCTTTCGAAGTTCCAGAGGTTAGGTGTCATTAGTCTCCAGACGCCTCATCGGAAATAGGCCTCATCTCGCCTGGAAGGGAGAACTTCCTGGATTTTCTCGAGTTGCGGCAGGTGTTCTCGAGTTACGACGGGGACCTCAGGGACCCGCCCTGGTGGCCTCAGGAGAGGCCAGTCCCCATGCGAGTTGCGAGGGGGCCTCTCGGGATTCCTCTCCCGTCGATACCGGGGCCAAAAACATTTTGTGGAGTCAGGGCCGGAACCGAGGATTCCTCTCAGGGGCTGACATGGATCTTTGGGTACTTGTGGAGACTCCCCAGCGGAGTCAGGCCTCGTCTCGAGTGGGGGCATGCACGTGCACTTTCCTTCCAGGCTGTAGCACCAATGTCACGCTTCCCGTCGCGTGGATCAAAGGATCTGTGGTTTTCCCTCGAGGCTTTCCCACAGAGCTCTCCCACGTGCCACCGTGGTGTGAGTCGATCCTCGGCGTGAAAGATGAGCCAGTGCAGGGCAAAGAGGTTCCTCTGGAAAGGACTGAGACATCTGGGGGACTCTTGGAATGGTGGTACGACCATGGAGTTCCTCTCGCCTTTCCTGTTGAGAGTGCCTCCTCTTGAGATGCGACGGGAACGCCGGGAATTCTTTCCCGTTGAAAGCAGGGAAAGGATCCCTCATCTCGAGCTGCGAGGGGGAAACGGGGCTCCTCTGGATGTGGGCGGGACCATCATGCTTCCTCTCGAGTGGACACGGGTATGGCGGTGAACTTCTTGAGTTGCAGCAAGGGTGTGAAAGACCCTTTCGAAGTTCCAGAGGTTAGGTGTCATTAGTCTCCCGACGCCTCATCGGAAATAGGCCTCATCTCGCCTGGAAGGGAGAACTTCCTGGATTTTCTCGAGTTGCGGCAGGTGTTCTCGAGTTACGACGGGACCTCAGGGACCCGCCCTGGTGGCCTCAGGAGAGGCCAGTGCCCATGCGAGTTGCTAGGGGGCCTCTCGGGATTCCTCTCCCATCGATACCGGGGCCCAAAACCTTGTGTGGAGTCAGGGCCGGAACCGAGGATTCCTCTCAGGGGCTGACATGGATCTTTGGGTACTTCTGGAGTCTCCCCAGGGGAGTCAGGCCTCGTCTCGAGTGGGGGCATGCACGTGCGCTTTCCTTCCAGGCTGTAGCAGCAATGTCACGCTTCCCGTCGCGTGGATCAAAGGATCTGTGGTTTTCCCTCGAGGCTTTCCCACAAGGCTGTCCCACGTGCCACCGTGGTGTGAGTCGATCCTCGGCGTGAAAGATGAGCCAGTGCAGGGCAAAGAGGTTCCTCTGGAATGCACTGAGACATGTGGGGGACTCTTGGAATGGTGGTACGACCATGGAGTTCCTCTCGCCTTTCCTGTTGAGAGTGCCTCCTCTTGAGATGCGACGGGAACGCCGGGAATTCTTTCCCGTTGAAAGCAGGGAAAGGATCCCTCATCTCGAGCTACGAGGGGGAAACGGGGCTCCTGTGGATGTGGGCGGGACCATCGTGCTTCCTCTCGAGTGGAGACGGGTATGGCGGTGAACTTCTTGAGTTGCAGCAAGGGTGTGAAAGACCCTTTCGAAGTTCCAGAGGTTAGGTGTCATTAGTCTCCAGACGCCTCATCGGAAATAGGCCTCATCTCGCCTGGAAGGGAGAACTTCCTGGATTTTCTCGAGTTGCGGCAGGTGTTCTCGAGATACGATGGGGAACTCAGGGACCCGCCCTGGTGGCCTCAGGAGAGGCCAGTCCCCATGCGAGTTGCTAGGGGGCCTCTCGGGATTCCTCTCCCGTCGATACCGGGGCCAAAAACCTTGTGTGGAGTCAGGGCCGGAACCGAGGATTCCTCTCAGGGGCTGACATGGATCTTTGGGTACTTCTGGAGTCTCCCCAGGGGAGTCAGGGCTCGTCTCGAGTGGGGGCATGCACGTGCGCTTTCCTTCCAGGCTGTAGCAGCAATCTCACGCTTCCCGTCGCGTGGATCAAAGGATCTGTGGTTTTCCCTCGAGGCTTTCCCTCGAGGCTTTCCCACAGTGCTGTCCCACGTGCCACCGCGGTGTGAGTGGATCCTCGGCGTGAAACATGAGCCAGTGCAGGGCAAAGAGCTTCCTCTGGAATGGACTGAGACATCTGGGGGACTATTGGAATGGTGGTACGACCATGGAGTTCCTCTCGCCTTTCCTGTTGAGAGTGCCTCCTCTTGAGATGCGTCGGGAACTCCGGGAATTCTTTCCCGTTGAAAACAGGGAAAGGATCCCTCATCTCGAGCTCCGAGGGGGAAACAGGTCTCCTCTGGATGTGGGCGGGACCATCGTGCTTCCTCTCGAGTGGAGACGGGTATGGCGGTGAACTTCTTGAGTTGCAGCAAGGGTGTGAAAGACCCTTTCGAAGTTCCAGACGTTAGGTGTCATTAGTCTGCAGACGCCTCATCGGAAATAGGCCTCATCTCGCCTGGAATTGAGAACTTCCTTGATTTTCTCGAGTTGCGGCAGGTGTTCTCGAGTTACGACGGGGACCTCAGGGACCCGCCCTGGTGGCCTCAGGAGAGGCCAGTCCCCATGCGAGTTGCTAGGGGGCCTCTCGGGATTCCTCTCCCGTCGATACCGGGGCCAAAACCCTTTGGTGGAGTCAGGGCCGGAACCGAGGATTCCTCTCAGGGGCTGACATGGATCTTTGGGTACTTGTGGAGTCTCCCCAGGGGAGTCAGGCCTCGTCTCGAGTGGGGGCATGCACGTGCGCTTTCCTTCCAGGCTGTAGCAGCAATCTCACACTTCCCGTGGCGTGGATCAAAGGATCTGTGGTTTTCCCTCGAGGCTTTCCCTCGAGGCTTTCCCACAGGGCTGTCCCACGTGCCACCGTGGTGTGAGTGGATCCTCGGCGTGAAAGATGAGCCAGTGCAGGGCAAAGAGGTTCCTCTGGAATGGACTGAGACATCTGGGGGACTCTTGGAATGGTGGTACGACCATGGAGTTCCTCTCGCCTTTCCTGTTGAGAGTGCCTCCTCTTGAGATGCGACGGGAACGCCGGGAATTCTTTCCCGTTGAAAGCAGGGAAAGGATCCCTCATCTCGAGCTACGAGGGGGAAATGGTGCTCCTCTGGATGTGGGCGGGACCATCGTGCTTCCTCTTGAGTGGACACGGGTATGGAGGTGAACTTCTTGAGTTGCAGCAAGGGTGTGAAAGACCCTTTCGAAGTTCCAGAGGTTAGGTGTCATTAGTCTCCAGACGCCTCATCGGAAATAGGCCTCATCTCGCCTGGAAGGGAGAACTTCCTGGATTTTCTCGAGTTGCGGCAGGTGTTCTCGAGTTACGACGGGGACCTCAGGGACCCGCCCTGGTGGCCTCAGGAGAGGCCAGTCCCCATGCGAGTTGCTAGGGGGCCTCTCGGAATTCCTCTCCCGTCGATACCGGGGCCAAAAACCTTTGGTGGAGTCAGGGCCGGAACCGAGGATTCCTCTCAGGGGCTGACATGGATCTTTGGGTACTTCTGGAGTCTCCCCAGGGGAGTCAGGCCTCGTCTCGAGTGGGGGCATGCACGTGCGATTTCCTTCCAGGCTGTAGCAGCAATGTCACGCTTCCCGTCGCGTGGATCAAAGGATCTGTGGTTTTCCCTCGAGGCTTTCCCTCGAGGCTTTCCCACAGGGCTGTCCCACGTGCCACCGTGGTGTGAGTCGATCCTCGGCGTGAAACATGAGCCAGTGCAGGGCAAAGAGCTTCCTCTGGAATGGACTGAGACATCTGGGGGACTATTGGAATGGTGGTACTACCATGGAGTTCCTCTCGCCTTTCCTGTTGAGAGTGCCTCCTCTTGAGATACGTCGGGAACGCCGGGAATTCTTTCCCGTTGAAAGCAGGGAAAGGATCCCTCATCTCGAGCTCCGAGGGGGAAACGGGGCTCCTCTGGATGTGGGCGGGACCATCGTGCTTCCTCTCGAGTGGACACGGGTATGGCGGTGAACTTCTTGAGTTGCAGCAAGGGTGTGAAAGACCCTTTCGAAGTTCCAGACGTTAGGTGTCATTAGTCTCCAGACGCCTCATCGGAAATAGGCCTCATCTCGCCTGGAAGGGAGAACTTCCTGGATTTCTCGAGTTGCGGCAGGTGTTCTCGAGTTACGACGGGGACCTCAGGGACCCGCCCTGGTGGCCTCAGGAGACGCCATTCCCCAAGCGAGTTGCTAGGGGGCCTCTCGGGATTCCTCTCCCGTCGATACCGGGGCCAAAAACCTTGTGTGGAGTCAGGGCCGGAACCGAGGATTCCTCTCAGGGGCTGATATGGATCTTTGGGTACATCTGGAGTCTCGCCAGGGGAGACAGGCCTCGTCTCGAGTCGGGTCATGCACGTGCACTTTCCTTCCAGGCTGTAGCAGCAATGTCACGCTTCCCGTCGCATGGATCAAAGGATCTGTGGTTTTCCCTCGAGGCTTTCCCTCGAGGCTTTCCCACAGGGCTATCCCACGTGCCACCGTGGTGTGAGTGGATCCTTTGCGTGAAAGATGAGCCAGTGCAGGGCAAAGAGGTTCCTCTGGAATGGACTGAGACATCTGGGGGACTCTTGGAATGGTGGTACGACCATGGAGTTCCTCTCGCCTTTCCTGTTGAGAGTGCCTCCTCTTGAGATGCGACGGGAACGCCGGGAATTCTTTCCCGTTGAAAGCAGGGAAAGGATCCCTCATCTCGAGCTACGAGGGGGAAACGGGGCTCCTCTGGATGTGGGCGGGACCATCGTGCTTCCTCTCGAGTGGACACGGGTATGGCGGTGAACTTCTTGAGTTGCAGCAAGGGTGTGAAAGACCCTTTCGAAGTTCCAGAGGTTAGGTGTCATTAGTCTCCAGACGCCTCATCGGAAATAGGCCTCATCTCGCCTGGAAGGGAGAATTTCCTGGATTTTCTCGAGTTTCGGCAGGTGTTCTCGAGTTACGACGGGGACCTCAGGGACCCGCCCTGGTGGCCTCAGGAGACGCCAGTCCCCATGCGAGTTGCTAGGGGGCCTCTCGGGATTCCTCTCCCGTCGATACCGTGGCCAAAAACCTTGTGTGGAGTCAGGGCCGGAACCGAGGATTCCTCTCAGGGTCTGATATGGATCTTTGGGTACATCTGGAGTCTCGCCAGGGGTGACAGGCCTCGTCTCGAGTCGGGGCATGCACGTGCACTTTCCTTCCAGGCTGTAGCAGCAATGTCACGCTTCCCGTCGCGTGGATCAAAGGATCTGTGGTTTTCCCTCGAGGCTTTCCCTCGAGGCTTTCCCACAGGGCTGTCCCACGTGCCACCGTGGTGTGAGTCGATCCTCGGCGTGAAAGATGAGCCAGTGCAGGGCAAAGAGGTTCCTCTGGAATGGAGTGAGACATCTGGGGGACTCTTGGAATGGTGGTACGACCATGGAGTTCTTCTCGCCTTTCCTGTTGAGAGTGCCTCCAATTGAGATGCGACGGGAACGCCGGGAATTCTTTCCCGTTGAAAGCAGGAAAAGGATCCCTCATCTCGAGCTACGAGGGGGAAACGGGGCTCCTCTGGATGTGGGCGGGACCATCGTGCTTCCTCTCGAGTGGAGACGGGTATGGCGGTGAACTTCTTGAGTGGCAGCAAGGGTGTGAAAGACCCTTTCGAAGTTCCAGAGTTTAGGTGTCATTAGTCTCCAGACGCCTCATCGGAAATAGGCCTCATCTCGCCTGGAAGGGAGAACTTCCTGGATTTTCTCGAGTTGCGGCAGGTGTTCTCGAGTTACGACGGGGACCTCAGGGACCCGCCCTGGCGGCCTCAGCAGAGGCCAGTCCCCATGCGAGTTGCTAGGGGGCCTCTCGGAATTCCTCTCCCGTCGATACCGGGGCCAAAACCCTTTGGTGGAGTCAGTGCCGGAACCGAGGATTCCTCTCAGGGGCTGACATGGATCTTTGGGTACTTCTGGAGTCTCCCCAGGGGAGTCAGGCCTCGTCTCGAGTGGGGGCATGCACGTGCGCTTTCCTTCCAGGCTGTAGCAGCAATGTCACGCTTCCCGTCGCGTGGATCAAAGGATCTGTGGTTTTCCCTCGAGGCTTTCCCTCGAGGCTTTCCCACAGGGCTGTCCCACGTGCCACCGTGGTGTGAGTCGATCCTCGGCGTGAAAGATGAGCCAGTGCAGGGCAAAGAGGCTCCTCTGGAATGGACTGAGACATCTGGGGGACTCTTGGAATGGTGGTACGACCATGGAGTTCCTCTCGCCTTTCCTGTTGAGAGTGCCTCCTCTTGAGATGCGTCGGGAACTCCGGGAATTCTTTCCCGTTGAAAGCAGGGAAAGGATCCCTCATCTCGAGCTCCGAGGGGGAAACAGGTCTCCTCTGGATGTGGGCGGGACCATCGTGCTTCCTCTCGAGTGGAGACGGGTATGGCGGTGAACTTCTTGAGTTGCAGCAAGGGTGTGAAAGACCCTTTCGAAGTTCCAGACGTTAGGTGTCATTAGTCTGCAGACGCCTCATCGGAAATAGGCCTCATCTCGCCTGGAATGGAGAACTTCCTTGATTTTCTCGAGTTGCGGCAGGTGTTCTCGAGTTACGACGGGGACCTCAGGGACCCGCCCTGGTGGCCTCAGGAGAGGCCAGTCCCCATGCGAGTTGCTAGGGGGCCTCTCGGGATTCCTCTCCCGTCGATACCGGGGCCAAAACCCTTTGGTGGAGTCAGGGCCGGAACCGAGGATTCCTCTCAGGGGCTGACATGGATCTTTGGGTACTTGTGGAGTCTCCCCAGGGGAGTCAGGCCTCGTCTCGAGTGGGGGCATGCACGTGCGCTTTCCTTCCAGGCTGTAGCAGCAATCTCACACTTCCCGTGGCGTGGATCAAAGGATCTGTGGTTTTCCCTCGAAGCTTTCCCTCGAGGCTTTCCCACAGGGCTGTCCCACGTGCCACCGTGGTGTGAGTGGATCCTCGGCGTGAAAGATGAGCCAGTGCAGGGCAAAGAGGTTCCTCTGGAATGGACTGAGACATCTGGGGGACTCTTGGAATGGTGGTACGACCATGGAGTTCCTCTCGCCTTTCCTGTTGAGAGTGCCTCCTCTTGAGATGCGACGGGAACGCCGGGAATTCTTTCCCGTTGAAAGCAGGGAAAGGATCCCTCATCTCGAGCTACGAGGGGGAAATGGTGCTCCTCTGGATGTGGGCGGGACCATCGTGCTTCCTCTTGAGTGGACACGGGTATGGCGGTGAACTTCTTGAGTTGCAGCAAGGGTGTGAAAGACCCTTTCGAAGTTCCAGAGGTTAGGTGTCATTAGTCTACAGACGCCTCATCGGAAATAGGCCTCATCTCGCCTGGAAGGGAGAACTTCCTGGATTTTCTCGAGTTGCGGCAGGTGTTCTCGAGTTACGACGGGGACCTCAGGGACCCGCCCTGGTGGCCTCAGGAGAGGCCAGTCCCCATGCGAGTTGCTAGGGGGCCTCTCGGAATTCCTCTCCCGTCGATACCGGGGCCAAAAACCTTTGGTGGAGTCAGGGCCGGAACCGAGGATTCCTCTCAGGGGCTGACATGGATCTTTGGGTACTTCTGGAGTCTCCCCAGGGGAGTCAGGCCTCGTCTCGAGTGGGGGCATGCACGTGCGATTTCCTTCCAGGCTGTAGCAGCAATGTCACGCTTCCCGTCGCGTGGATCAAAGGATCTGTGGTTTTCCCTCGAGGCTTTCCCTCGAGGCTTTCCCACAGGGCTGTCCCACGTGCCACCGTGGTGTGAGTCGATCCTCGGCGTGAAACATGAGCCAGTGCAGGGCAAAGAGCTTCCTCTGGAATGGACTGAGACATCTGGGGGACTATTGGAATGGTGGTACTACCATGGAGTTCCTCTCGCCTTTCCTGTTGAGAGTGCCTCCTCTTGAGATACGTCGGGAACGCCGGGAATTCTTTCCCGTTGAAAGCAGGGAAAGGATCCCTCATCTCGAGCTCCGAGGGGGAAACGGGGCTCCTCTGGATGTGGGCGGGACCATCGTGCTTCCTCTCGAGTGGACACGGGTATGGCGGTGAACTTCTTGAGTTGCAGCAAGGGTGTGAAAGACCCTTTCGAAGTTCCAGACGTTAGGTGTCATTAGTCTCCAGACGCCTCATCGGAAATAGGCCTCATCTCGCCTGGAAGGGAGAACTTCCTGGATTTCTCGAGTTGCGGCAGGTGTTCTCGAGTTACGACGGGGACCTCAGGGACCCGCCCTGGTGGCCTCAGGAGACGCCATTCCCCAAGCGAGTTGCTAGGGGGCCTCTCGGGATTCCTCTCCCATCGATACCGGGGCCAAAAACCTTGTGTGGAGTCAGGGCCGGAACCGAGGATTCCTCTCAGGGGCTGATATGGATCTTTGGGTACATCTGGAGTCTCGCCAGGGGAGACAGGCCTCGTCTCGAGTCGGGTCATGCACGTGCACTTTCCTTCCAGGCTGTAGCAGCAATGTCACGCTTCCGGTCGCATGGATCAAAGGATCTGTGGTTTTCCCTCGAGGCTTTCCCTCGAGGCTTTCCCACAGGGCTATCCCACGTGCCACCGTGGTGTGAGTGGATCCTTGGCGTGAAAGATGAGCCAGTGCAGGGCAAAGAGGTTCCTCTGGAATGGACTGAGACATCTGGGGGACTCTTGGAATGGTGGTACGACCATGGAGTTCCTCTCGCCTTTCCTGTTGAGAGTGCCTCCTCTTGAGATGCGACGGGAACGCCGGGAATTCTTTCCCGTTGAAAGCAGGGAAAGGATCCCTCATCTCGAGCTACGAGGGGGAAACGGGGCTCCTCTGGATGTGGGCGGGACCATCGTGCTTCCTCTCGAGTGGACACGGGTATGGCGGTGAACTTCTTGAGTTGCAGCAAGGGTGTGAAAGACCCTTTCGAAGTTCCAGAGGTTAGGTGTCATTAGTCTCCAGACGCCTCATCGGAAATAGGCCTCATCTCGCCTGGAAGGGAGAATTTCCTGGATTTTCTCGAGTTTCGGCAGGTGTTCTCGAGTTACGACGGGGACCTCAGGGACCCGCCCTGGTGGCCTCAGGAGACGCCAGTCCCCATGCGAGTTGCTAGGGGGCCTCTCGGGATTCCTCTCCCGTCGATACCGTGGCCAAAAACCTTGTGTGGAGTCAGGGCCGGAACCGAGGATTCCTCTCAGGGTCTGATATGGATCTTTGGGTACATCTGGAGTCTCGCCAGGGGTGACAGGCCTCGTCTCGAGTCGGGGCATGCACGTGCACTTTCCTTCCAGGCTGTAGCAGCAATGTCACGCTTCCCGTCGCGTGGATCAAAGGATCTGTGGTTTTCCCTCGAGGCTTTCCCTCGAGGCTTTCCCACAGGGCTGTCCCACGTGCCACCGTGGTGTGAGTCGATCCTCGGCGTGAAAGATGAGCCAGTGCAGGGCAAAGAGGTTCCTCTGGAATGGACTGAGACATCTGGGGGACTCTTGGAATGGTGGTACGACCATGGAGTTCCTCTCGCCTTTCCTGTTGAGAGTGCCTCCACTTGAGATGCGACGGGAACGCCGGGAATTCTTTCCCGTTGAAAGCAGGGAAAGGATCCCTCATCTCGAGCTACGAGGGGGAAACGGGGCTCCTCTGGATGTGGGCGGGACCATCGTGCTTCCTCTCGAGTGGAGACGGGTATGGCGGTGAACTTCTTGAGTGGCAGCAAGGGTGTGAAAGACCCTTTCGAAGTTCCAGAGTTTAGGTGTCATTAGTCTCCAGACGCCTCATCGGAAATAGGCCTCATCTCGCCTGGAAGGGAGAACTTCCTGGATTTTCTCGAGTTGCGGCAGGTGTTCTCGAGTTACGACGGGGACCTCAGGGACCCGCCCTGGTGGCCTCAGGAGAGGCCAGTCCCCATGCGAGTTGCTAGGGGGCCTCTCGGAATTCCTCTCCCGTCGATACCGGGGCCAAAAACCTTTGGTGGAGTCAGGGCCGGAACCGAGGATTCCTCTCAGGGGCTGACATGGATCTTTGGGTACTTCTGGAGTCTCCCCAGGGGAGTCAGGCCTCGTCTCGAGTGGGGGCATGCACGTGCGATTTCCTTCCAGGCTGTAGCAGCAATGTCACGCTTCCCGTCGCGTGGATCAAAGGATCTGTGGTTTTCCCTCGAGGCTTTCCCTCGAGGCTTTCCCACAGGGCTGTCCCACGTGCCACCGTGGTGTGAGTCGATCCTCGGCGTGAAACATGAGCCAGTGCAGGGCAAAGAGCTTCCTCTGGAATGGACTGAGACATCTGGGGGACTATTGGAATGGTGGTACTACCATGGAGTTCCTCTCGCCTTTCCTGTTGAGAGTGCCTCCTCTTGAGATACGTCGGGAACGCCGGGAATTCTTTCCCGTTGAAAGCAGGGAAAGGATCCCTCATCTCGAGCTCCGAGGGGGAAACGGGGCTCCTCTGGATGTGGGCGGGACCATCGTGCTTCCTCTCGAGTGGACACGGGTATGGCGGTGAACTTCTTGAGTTGCAGCAAGGGTGTGAAAGACCCTTTCGAAGTTCCAGACGTTAGGTGTCATTAGTCTCCAGACGCCTCATCGGAAATAGGCCTCATCTCGCCTGGAAGGGAGAACTTCCTGGATTTCTCGAGTTGCGGCAGGTGTTCTCGAGTTACGACGGGGACCTCAGGGACCCGCCCTGGTGGCCTCAGGAGACGCCATTCCCCAAGCGAGTTGCTAGGGGGCCTCTCGGGATTCCTCTCCCATCGATACCGGGGCCAAAAACCTTGTGTGGAGTCAGGGCCGGAACCGAGGATTCCTCTCAGGGGCTGATATGGATCTTTGGGTACATCTGGAGTCTCGCCAGGGGAGACAGGCCTCGTCTCGAGTCGGGTCATGCACGTGCACTTTCCTTCCAGGCTGTAGCAGCAATGTCACGCTTCCGGTCGCATGGATCAAAGGATCTGTGGTTTTCCCTCGAGGCTTTCCCTCGAGGCTTTCCCACAGGGCTATCCCACGTGCCACCGTGGTGTGAGTGGATCCTTGGCGTGAAAGATGAGCCAGTGCAGGGCAAAGAGGTTCCTCTGGAATGGACTGAGACATCTGGGGGACTCTTGGAATGGTGGTACGACCATGGAGTTCCTCTCGCCTTTCCTGTTGAGAGTGCCTCCTCTTGAGATGCGACGGGAACGCCGGGAATTCTTTCCCGTTGAAAGCAGGGAAAGGATCCCTCATCTCGAGCTACGAGGGGGAAACGGGGCTCCTCTGGATGTGGGCGGGACCATCGTGCTTCCTCTCGAGTGGACACGGGTATGGCGGTGAACTTCTTGAGTTGCAGCAAGGGTGTGAAAGACCCTTTCGAAGTTCCAGAGGTTAGGTGTCATTAGTCTCCAGACGCCTCATCGGAAATAGGCCTCATCTCGCCTGGAAGGGAGAATTTCCTGGATTTTCTCGAGTTTCGGCAGGTGTTCTCGAGTTACGACGGGGACCTCAGGGACCCGCCCTGGTGGCCTCAGGAGACGCCAGTCCCCATGCGAGTTGCTAGGGGGCCTCTCGGGATTCCTCTCCCGTCGATACCGTGGCCAAAAACCTTGTGTGGAGTCAGGGCCGGAACCGAGGATTCCTCTCAGGGTCTGATATGGATCTTTGGGTACATCTGGAGTCTCGCCAGGGGTGACAGGCCTCGTCTCGAGTCGGGGCATGCACGTGCACTTTCCTTCCAGGCTGTAGCAGCAATGTCACGCTTCCCGTCGCGTGGATCAAAGGATCTGTGGTTTTCCCTCGAGGCTTTCCCTCGAGGCTTTCCCACAGGGCTGTCCCACGTGCCACCGTGGTGTGAGTCGATCCTCGGCGTGAAAGATGAGCCAGTGCAGGGCAAAGAGGTTCCTCTGGAATGGACTGAGACATCTGGGGGACTCTTGGAATGGTGGTACGACCATGGAGTTCCTCTCGCCTTTCCTGTTGAGAGTGCCTCCACTTGAGATGCGACGGGAACGCCGGGAATTCTTTCCCGTTGAAAGCAGGGAAAGGATCCCTCATCTCGAGCTACGAGGGGGAAACGGGGCTCCTCTGGATGTGGGCGGGACCATCGTGCTTCCTCTCGAGTGGAGACGGGTATGGCGGTGAACTTCTTGAGTGGCAGCAAGGGTGTGAAAGACCCTTTCGAAGTTCCAGAGTTTAGGTGTCATTAGTCTCCAGACGCCTCATCGGAAATAGGCCTCATCTCGCCTGGAAGGGAGAACTTCCTGGATTTTCTCGAGTTGCGGCAGGTGTTCTCGAGTTACGACGGGGACCTCAGGGACCCGCCCTGGCGGCCTCAGCAGAGGCCAGTCCCCATGCGAGTTGCTAGGGGGCCTCTCGGAATTCCTCTCCCGTCGATACCGGGGCCAAAAACATTTGGTGGAGTCAGGGCCGGAACCGAGGATTCCTCTCAGGGGCTGACATGGATCTTTGGGTACTTCTGGAGTCTCCCCAGGGGAGTCAGGCCTCGTCTCGAGTGGGGGCATGCACGTGCGCTTTCCTTCCAGGCTGTAGCAGCAATGTCACGCTTCCCGTCGCGTGGATCAAAGGATCTGTGGTTTTCCCTCGAGGCTTTCCCTCGAGGCTTTCCCACAGGGCTGTCCCACGTGCCACCGTGGTGTGAGTCGATCCTCGGCGTGAAACATGAGCCAGTGCAGGGCAAAGAGCTTCCTCTGGAATGGACTGAGACATCTGGGGGACTATTGGAATGGTGGTACGACCATGGAGTTCCTCTCGCCTTTCCTGTTGAGAGTGCCTCCTCTTGAGATGCGTCGGGAACGCCGGGAATTCTTTCCCGTTGAAAGCAGGGAAAGGATCCCTCATCTCGAGCTCCGAGGGGGAAACGGGGCTCCTCTGGATGTGGGCGGGACCATCGTGCTTCCTCTCGAGTGGAGACGGGTATGGCGGTGAACTTCTTGAGTTGCAGCAAGGGTGTGAAAGACCCTTTCGAAGTTCCAGACGTTAGGTGTCATTAGTCTGCAGACGCCTCATCGGAAATAGGCCTCATCTCGCCTGGAATGGAGAACTTCCTGGATTTTCTCGAGTTGCGGCAGGTGTTCTCGAGTTACGACGGGGACCTCAGGGACCCGCCCTGGGGGCCTCAGGAGAGTCCAGTCCCATGCGAGTTGCTAGGGGGCCTCTCGGGATTCCTCTCCCGTCGATACCGGGGCCAAAACCCTTTGGTGGAGTCAGTGCCGGAACCGAGGATTCCTCTCAGGGGCTGACATGGATCTTTGGGTACTTCTGGAGTCTCCCCAGGGGAGTCAGGCCTCGTCTCGAGTGGGGGCATGCACGTGCGCTTTCCTTCCAGGCTGTAGCAGCAATCTCACACTTCCCGTGGCGTGGATCAAAGGATCTGTGGTTTTCCCTCGAGGCTTTCCCTCGAGGCTTTCCCACAGGGCTGTCCCACGTGCCACCGTGGTGTGAGTGGATCCTCGGCGTGAAACATGAGCCAGTGCAGGGCAAAGAGCTTCCTCTGGAATGGACTGAGACATCTGGGGGACTCTTGGAATGGTGGTACGACCATGGAGTTCCTCTCGCCTTTCCTGTTGCGAGTGCCTCCTCTTGAGATGCGTCGGGAACGCCGGGAATTCTTTCCCGTTGAAAGCAGGGAAAGGATCCCTCATCTCGAGCTCCGAGGGGGAAACGGGGCTCCTCTGGATGTGGGCGGGACCATCGTGCTTCCTCTTGAGTGGACACGGGTATGGCGGTGAACTTCTTGAGTCGCAGCAAGGGTGTGAAAGACCCTTTCGAAGTTCCAGACGTTAGGTGTCATTAGTCTCCAGACGCCTCATCGGAAATAGGCCTCATCTCGCCTGGAAGGGAAAACTTCCTGGATTTCTCGAGGTGCGGCAGGTGTTCTCGAGTTACGACGGGGACCTCAGGGACCCGCCCTGGTGGCCTCAGGAGACGCCATTCCCCAAGCGAGTTGCTAGGGGGCCTCTCGGGATTCCTCTC
Organism: Capricornis sumatraensis; assembly: GCF_032405125.1. Taxonomy (NCBI): domain Eukaryota; kingdom Metazoa; phylum Chordata; class Mammalia; order Artiodactyla; family Bovidae; genus Capricornis; species Capricornis sumatraensis. Next base: position 9,453,522 of record NW_027184612.1, read on the forward strand.
CCGTCGATACCGGGGCCAAAAACCTTGTGTAGAGTCAGGGCCGGAACCGAGGATTCCTCTCAGGGGCTGATATGGATCTTTGGGTACATCTGGAGTCTCGCCAGGGGAGACAGGCCTCGTCTCGAGTCGGGTCATGCACGTGCACTTTCCTTCCAGGCTGTAGCAGCAATGTCACGCTTCCCGTCGCACGGATCAAAGGATCTGTGGTTTTCCCTCGAGGCTTTCCCTCGAGGCTTTCCCACAGGGCTATCCCACGTGCCACCGTGGTGTGAGTGGATCCTCGGCGTGAAAGATGAGCCAGTGCAGGGCAAAGAGGTTCCTCTGGAATGGACTGAGACATCTGGGGGACTCTTGGAATGGTGGTACGACCATGGAGTTCCTCTCGCCTTTCCTGTTGAGAGTGCCTCCTCTTGAGATGCGACGGGAACGCCGGGAATTCTTTCCCGTTGAAAGCAGGGAAAGGATCCCTCATCTCGAGCTACGAGGGGGAAACGGGGCTCATTTGGATGTGGGCGGGACCATCGTGCTTCCTCTCGAGTGGACACGGGTATGGCGGTGAACTTCTTGAGTTGCAGCAAGGGTGTGAAAGACCCTTTCGAAGTTCCAGAAGTTAGGTGTCATTAGTCTCCAGACGCCTCATCGGAAATAGGCCTCATCTCGCCTGGAAGGGAGAACTTCCTGGATTTTCTCGAGTTGCGGCAGGTGTTCTCGAGTTACGACGGGGACCTCAGGGACCCGCCCTGGTGGCCTCAGGAGAGGCCAGTCCCCATGCGAGTTGCTAGGGGGCCTCTCGGGATTACTCTTCCGTCGATACCGGGGCCAAAACCCTTTGGTGGAGTCAGGGCCAGAACCGAGGATTCCTCTCAGGGGCTGACATGGATCTTTGGGTACTTCTGGAGTCTCCCCAGGGGAGTCAGGCCTCGTCTCGAGTGGGGGCATGCACGTGCGCTTTACTTCCAGGCTATAGCAGCAATGTCACGCTTCCCGTCGCGTGGATCAAACGACCTGTGGTTTTCCCTCGAGGCTTTCCCTCGAGGCTTTCCCACAGGGCTGTCCCACGTGCCACCGTGGTGTGAGTCGATCCTCGGCGTGAAAGATGAGCCAGTGCAGGGCAAAGAGGTTCCTCTGGAATGGACTGAGACATCTGGGGGACTCTTGGAATGGTGGTACGACCATGGAGTTCCTCTCGCCTTTCCTGTTGAGAGTGCCTCCTCTTGAGATGCGACGGGAACGCCGGGAATTCTTTCCCATTGAAAGCAGGGAAAGGATCCCTCATCTCGAGCTACGAGGGGGAAACGGGGCTCCTCTGGATGTGGGCGGGACCATCGTGCTTCCTCTCGAGTGGAGACGGGTATGGCGGTGAACTTCTTGAGTTGCAGCAAGGGTGTGAAAGACCCTTTCGAAGTTCCAGAGGTTAGGTGTCATTAGTCTCCTGACGCCTCATCGGAAATAGGCCTCATCTCGCCTGGAAGGGAGAACTTCCTGGATTTTCTCGAGTTGCGGCAGGTGTTCTCGAGTTACGACGGGGACCTCAGGGACCCGCCCTCGTGGCCTCAGGAGACGCCATTCCGCAAGCGAGTTGCTAGGGGGCCTCTCGGGATTCCTCTCCCGTCGATACCGGGGCCGAAAACCTTGTGTGGAGTCAGGGCCGGAACCGAGGATTCCTCTCAGGGGCTGATATGGATCTTTGGGTACATCTGGAGTCTCGCCAGGGGAGACAGGCCTCGTCTCGAGTCGGGGAATGCACGTGCACTTTCCTTCCAGGCTGTAGCAGCAATGTCACGCTTCCCGTCGCATGGATCAAAGGATCTGTGGTTTTCCCTCGAGGCTTTCCCTCGAGGCTTTCCCACAGGGCTGTCCCACGTGCCACCGTGGTGTGAGTGGATCCTCGGCGTGAAACATGAGCCAGTGCAGGGCAAAGAGCTTCCTCTGGAATGGACTGAGACATCTGGGGGACTCTTGGAATGGTGGTACGACCATGGAGTTCCTCTCGCCTTTCCTGTTGCGAGTGCCTCCTCTTGAGATGCGTCGGGAACGCCGGGAATTCTTTCCCGTTGAAAGCAGGGAAAGGATCCCTCATCTCGAGCTCCGAGGGGGAAACGGGGCTCCTCTGGATGTGGGCGGGACCATCGTGCTTCTTCTTGAGTGGACACGGGTATGGCGGTGAACTTCTTGAGTTGCAGCAAGGGTGTGAAAGACCCTTTCGAAGTTCCAGACGTTAGGTGTCATTAGTCTCCAGACGCCTCATCGGAAATAGGCCTCATCTCGCCTGGAAGGGAGAACTTCCTGGATTTCTCGAGGTGCGGCAGGTGTTCTCGAGTTACGACGGGGACCTCAGGGACCCGCCCTGGTGGCCTCAGGAGACGCCATTCCCCAAGCGAGTTGCTAGGGGGCCTCTCGGGATTCCTCTCCCGTCGATACCGGGGCCAAAAACCTTGTGTAGAGTCAGGGCCGGAACCGAGGATTCCTCTCAGGGGCTGATATGGATCTTTGGGTACATCTGGAGTCTCGCCAGGGGAGACAGGCCTCGTCTCGAGTCGGGTCATGCACGTGCACTTTCCTTCCAGGCTGTAGCAGCAATGTCACGCTTCCCGTCGCACGGATCAAAGGATCTGTGGTTTTCCCTCGAGGCTTTCCCTCGAGGCTTTCCCACAGGGCTATCCCACGTGCCACCGTGGTGTGAGTGGATCCTCGGCGTGAAAGATGAGCCAGTGCAGGGGAAAGAGGTTCCTCTGGAATGGACTGAGACATCTGGGGGACTCTTGGAATGGTGGTACGACCATGGAGTTCCTCTCGCCTTTCCTGTTGAGAGTGCCTCCTCTTGAGATGCGACGGGAACGCCGGGAATTCTTTCCCGTTGAAAGCAGGGAAAGGATCCCTCATCTCGAGCTACGAGGGGGAAACGGGGCTCATCTGGATGTGGGCGGGACCATCGTGCTTCCTCTCGAGTGGACACGGGTATGGCGGTGAACTTCTTGAGTTGCAGCAAGGGTGTGAAAGACACTTTCGAAGTTCCAGAGGTTAGGTGTCATTAGTCTCCAGACGCCTCATCGGAAATAGGCCTCATCTCGCCTGGAAGGGAGAACTTCCTGGATTTTCTCGAGTTGCGGCAGGTGTTCTCGAGTTACGACGGGGACCTCAGGGACCCGCCCTGGTGGCATCAGGAGAGGCCAGTCCCCATGCGAGTTGCTAGGGGGCCTCTCGGGATTACTCTTCCGTCGATACCGGGGCCAAAACCCTTTGGTGGAGTCAGGGCCAGAACCGAGGATTCCTCTCAGGGGCTGACATGGATCTTTGGGTACTTCTGGAGTCTCCCCAGGGGAGTCAGGCCTCGTCTCGAGTGGGGGCATGCACGTGCGCTTTACTTCCAGGCTATAGCAGCAATGTCACGCTTCCCGTCGCGTGGATCAAACGACCTGTGGTTTTCCCTCGAGGCTTTCCCTCGAGGCTTTCCCACAGGGCTGTCCCACGTGCCACCGTGGTGTGAGTCGATCCTCGGCGTGAAAGATGAGCCAGTGCAGGGCAAAGAGGTTCCTCTGGAATGGACTGAGACATCTGGGGGACTCTTGGAATGGTGGTACGACCATGGAGTTCCTCTCGCCTTTCCTGTTGAGAGTGCCTCCTCTTGAGATGCGACGGGAACGCCGGGAATTCTTTCCCGTTGAAAGCAGGGAAAGGATCCCTCATCTCGAGCTACGAGGGGGAAACGGGGCTCCTCTGGATGTGGGCGGGACCATCGTGCTTCCTCTCGAGTGGAGACGGGTATGGCGGTGAACTTCTTGAGTTGCAGCAAGGGTGTGAAAGACCCTTTCGAAGTTCCAGAGGTTAGGTGTCATTAGTCTCCTGACGCCTCATCGGAAATAGGCCTCATCTCGCCTGGAAGGGAGAACTTCCTGGATTTTCTCGAGTTGCGGCAGGTGTTCTCGAGTTACGACGGGGACCTCAGGGACCCGCCCTCGTGGCCTCAGGAGACGCCATTCCGCAAGCGAGTTGCTAGGGGGCCTCTCGGGATTCCTCTCCCGTCGATACCGGGGCCGAAAACCTTGTGTGGAGTCAGGGCCGGAACCGAGGATTCCTCTCAGGGGCTGATATGGATCTTTGGGTACATCTGGAGTCTCGCCAGGGGAGACAGGCCTCGTCTCGAGTCGGGGAATGCACGTGCACTTTCCTTCCAGGCTGTAGCAGCAATGTCACGCTTCCCGTCGCATGGATCAAAGGATCTGTGGTTTTCCCTCGAGGCTTTCCCTCGAGGCTTTCCCACAGGGCTATCCCACGTGCCACCGTGGTGTGAGTGGATCCTCGGCGTGAAAGATGAGCCAGTGCAGGGCAAAGAGGTTCCTCTGGAATGGACTGAGACATCTGGGGGACTCTTGGAATTGTGGTACGACCATGGAGTTCCTCTCGACTTTCCTGTTGAGAGTGCCTCCTCTTGAGATGCGACGGGAACGCCGGGAATTCTTTCCCGTTGAAAGCAGGGAAAGGATCCCTCATCTCGAGCTACGAGGGGGAAACGGGGCTCCTCTGGATGTGGGCGGGACCATCGTGCTTCCTCTCGAGTGGACACGGGTATGGCGGTGAACTTCTTGAGTTGCAGCAAGGGTGTGAAAGACCCTTTCGAAGTTCCAGAGGTTAGGTGTCATTAGTCTCCAGACTCCTCATCGGAAATAGGCCTCATCTCGCCTGGAAGGGAGAATTTCCTGGATTTTCTCGAGTTGCGGCAGGTTTTCTCGAGTTACGACGGGGACCTCAGGGACCCGCCCTGGTGGCCTCAGGAGACGCCAGTCCCCATGCGAGTTGCTAGGGGGCCTCTCGGGATTCCTCTCCCGTCGATACCGTGGCCAAAAACCTTGTGTGGAGTCAGGGCCGGAACCGAGGATTCCTCTCAGGGTCTGATATGGATCTTTGGGTACATCTGGAGTCTCGCCAGGGGAGACAGGCCTCGTCTCGAGTCGGGGCATGCACGTGCACTTTCCTTCCAGGCTGTAGCAGCAATGTCACGCTTCCCGTCGCGTGGATCAAAGGATCTGTGGTTTTCCCTCGAGGCTTTCCCTCGAGGCTTTCCCACAGGGCTGTCCCACGTGCCACCGTGGTGTGAGTCGATCCTCGGCGTGAAAGATGAGCCAGTGCAGGGCAAAGAGGTTCCTCTGGAATGGACTGAGACATCTGGGGGACTCTTGGAATGGTGGTACGACCATGGAGTTCCTCTCGCCTTTCCTGTTGAGAGTGCCTCCTCTTGAGATGCGACGGGAACGCCGGGAATTCTTTCCCGTTGAAAGCAGGGAAAGGATCCCTCATCTCGAGCTACGAGGGGGAAACGGGGCTCCTCTGGATGTGGGCGGGACCATCGTGCTTCCTCTCGAGTGGAGACAGGTATGGCGGTGAACTTCTTGAGTTGCAGCAAGGGTGTGAAAGACCCTTTCGAAGTTCCAGAGTTTAGGTGTCATTAGTCTCCAGACGCCTCATCGGAAATAGGCCTCATCTCGCCTGGAAGGGAGAACTTCCTGGATTTTCTCGAGTTGCGGCAGGTGTTCTCGAGTTACGACGGGGACCTCAGGGACCCGCCCTGGTGGCCTTAGGAGAGGGCAGTCCCCATGCGAGTTGCTAGGAGGCCTCTCGGGATTCCTCTCCCGTCGATACCGGGGCCAAAAACATTTGGTGGAGTCAGGGCCGGAACCGAGGATTCCTCTCAGGGGCTGACATGGATCTTTGAGTACTTCTGGAGTCTCCCCAGGGGAGTCAGGCCTCGTCTCGAGTGGGGGCATGCACATGCGCTTTCCTTCCAGGCTGTAGCAGCAATGTCACGCTTCCCGTCGCGTGGATCAAAGGATCTGTGGTTTTCCCTCGAGGCTTTCCCTTGAGGCTTTCCCACAGGGCTGTCCCACGTGCCACCATGGTGTGAGTCGATCCTAGGCGTGAAAGATGAGCCAGTGCAGGGCAAAGAGGTTCCTCTGGAATGGACTGAGACATCTGGGGGACTCTTGGAATGGTGGTACGACCATGGAGTTCCTCTCGACTTTCCTGTTGAGAGTGCCTCCTCTTGAGATGCGACGGGAACGCCGGGAATTCTTTCCCGTTGAAAGCATGGAAAGGTTCCCTCATCTCGAGCTACGAGGGGGAAACGGTGCTCCTCTGGATGTGGGCGGGACCATCGTGCTTCCTCTCGATTGGACACGGGTATGGCGGTGAACTTCTTGAGTCGCAGCAAGGGTGTGAAAGACCCTTTCGAAGTTCCAGAGGTTAGGTGTCATCAGTCTCCAGACGCCTCATCGGAAATAGGCCTCATCTCGCCTGGAAGGGAGAACTTCCTGGATTTTCTCGAGTTGCGGCAGGTGTTCTCGAGTTACGACGGGGACCTCAGGGACCCGCCCTGGTGGCCTCAGGAGAGGCCAGTCCCCATGCGAGTTGCTAGGGGGCCTCTCGGGATTCCTCTCCCGTCGATACCCAGGCCAAAAACCTTTGGTGGAGTCAGGGCCGGAACCGAGGATTCCTCTCAGGGGCTGACATGGATCTTTGAGTACTTCTGGAGTCTCCCTAGGGGAGTCAGGCCTCGTCTCGACTGGGGGCATGCACGTGCGCTTTCCTTCCAGGCTGTAGCAGCAATGTCACGCTTCCCGTGGCGTGGATCAAAGGATCTGTGGTTTTCCCTCGAGGCTTTCCATCGAGGCTTTCCCACAGGGCTGTCCCACGTGCCACCATGGTGTGAGTCGATCCTCGGCGTGATAGATGAGCCAGTGCAGGGCAAAGAGGTTCCTCTGGAATGGACTGAGACATCTGGGGGACTCTTGGAATGGTGGTACGACCATGGAGTTCCTCTCGCCTTTCCTGCTGAGAGTGCCTCCTCTTGAGATGCGACGGGAACGCCGGGAATTCTTTCCCGTTGAAAGCAGGGAAAGGATCCCTCATCTCGAGCTACGAGGGGGAAACGGGGCTCCTCTGGATGTGGGCGGGACCATCGTGCTTCCTCTCGAGTGGACACGGGTATGGCGGTGAACTTCTTGAGTCGCAGCAAGGGTGTGAAAGACCCTTTCGAAGTTCCAGAGGTTAGGTGTCATTAGTCTCCAGACGCCTCATCGGAAATAGGCCTCATCTCGCCTGGAAGGGAGAACTTCCTGGAATTTCTCGAGTTGCGGCAGGTGTTCTCGAGTTACGACGGGGACCTCAGGGACCCGCCCTGGTGGCCTCAGGAGAGGCCAGTCCCCTTGCGAGTTGCCAGGGGGCCTCTCGGGATTCCTCTCCCGTCGATACCGGGGCCAAAAACTTTGTGTGGAGTCAGGGCCGGAACCGAGGATTCCTCTCAGGGGCTGACATGGATCTTTGAGTACTTCTGGAGTCTCCCCAGGGGAGTCAGGCCTCGTCTCGACTGGGGGCATGCACGTGCGCTTTCCTTCCAGACTGTAGCAGCAATGTCACGCTTCCCGTGGCGTGGATCAAAGGATCTGTGGTTTTCCCTCGAGGCTTTCGATCGAGGCTTTCCCACAGGGCTGTCCCACGTGCCACCATGGTGTGAGTCGATCCTCGGCGTGATAGATGAGCCAGTGCAGGGCAAAGAGGTTCCTCTGGAATGGACTGAGACATCTGGGGGACTCTTGGAATGGTGGTACGACCATGGAGTTCCTCTCGCCTTTCCTGCTGAGAGTGCCTCCTCTTGAGATGCGACGGGAACGCCGGGAATTCTTTCCCGTTGAAAGCAGGGAAAGGATCCCTCATCTCGAGCTACGAGGGGGAAACGGTGCTCCTCTGGATGTGGGCGGGACCATCGTGCTTCCTCTTGAGTGGACACGGGTATGGCGGTGAACTTCTTGAGTTGCAGCAAGGGTGTGAAAGACCCTTTCGAAGTTACAGAGTTTAGGTGTCATTAGTCTCCAGACGCCTCATCGGAAATAGGCCTCATCTCGCCTGGAAGGGAGAACTTCCTGGATTTCTCGAGTTGCGGCAGGTGTTCTCGAGTTACGATGGGGACCTCAGGGACCCGCCCTGGTGGCCTCAGGAGAGGCCAGTCCCCATGCGAGTTGCTAGGGGGCCTCTCGGGATTACTCTTCCGTCGATACCGGGGCCAAAACCCTTTGGTGGAGTCAGGGCCGGAACCGAGGATTCCTCTCAGGGGCTGACATGGATCTTTGGGTACTTCTGGAGTCTCCCCAGGGGAGTCAGGCCTCGTCTCGAGTGGGGGCATGCACGTGCGCTTTCCTTCCAGGCTGTAGCAGCAATGTCATGCTTCCCATCGCGTGAATCAAAGGATCTGTGGTTTTCCCTCGAGGCTTTCCCTCGAGGCTTTCCCACAGGGCTGTCCCACGTGCCACCGTGGTGTGAGTCAATCCTCGGCGTGAAAGATGAGCCAGTGCAGGGCAAAGAGGTTCCTCTGGAATGCACTGAGACATCTGGGGGACTCTTGGAATGGTGGTACGACCATGGAGTTCCTCTCGCCTTTCCTGTTGAGAGTGCCTCTTCTTGAGATGCGACGGGAACGCCGGGAATTCTTTCCCGTTGAAAGCAGGGAAAGGATCCCTCATCTCGAGCTACGAGGGGGAAACGGTGCTCCTCTGGATGTGGGCTGGACCATCGTGCCTCCTCTTGAGTGGACACGGGTATGGCGGTGAACTTCTTGAGTTGCAGCAAGGGTGTGAAAGACCCTTTCGAAGTTCCAGAGGTTAGGTGTCATTAGTCTCCAGACGCCTCATTGGAAATAGGCCTCATCTCGCCTGGAAGGGAGAATTTCCTGGATTTTCTCGAGTTGCGGCAGGTGTTCTCGAGTTACGACGGGGACCTCAGGAACCCGCCATGGTGGCCTCAGTAGACGCCAGTCCCCATGTGAGTTGCTAGGGGGCCTCTCGGGATTCCTCTCCCGTCGATACCGGGGCCAAAAACCTTGTGTGGAGTCAGGGCCGGAACCGAGGATTCATCTCAGGGGCTGCTATGAATCTTTGGGTACATCTGGAGTCTCGCCAGGGGAGACAGGCCTCGTCTCGAGTCGGGCATGCACGTGCACTTTCCTTCCAGGCTGTAGCAGCAATGTCACGCTTCCCGTCGCGTGGATCAAAGGATCTGTGGTTTTCCCTCGAGGCTTTCCCTCGAGGCTTTCCCACAGGGCTGTCCCACGTGCCACCGTGGTGTGAGTCGATCCTCGGCGTGAAAGATGAGCCAGTGCAGGGCAAAGAGGTTCCTCTTGAATGGACTGAGACATCTGGGGGACTCTTGGAATGGTGGTACGACCATGGAGTTCCTCTCGCCTTTCCTGTTGAGAGTGCCTCCTCCTGAGATGCGACGGGAACGCCGGGAATTCTTTCCCGTTGAAAGCAGGGAAAGGATCCCTCATCTCGAGCTACGAGGGGGAAACGGTGCTCCTCTGGATGTGGGCGGGACCATCGTGCTTCCTCTCGAGTGGACACGGTATGGCGGTGAACTTCTTGAGTCGCAGCAAGGGTGTGAAAGACCCTTTCGAAGTTCCAGAGGTTAGGTGTCATTAGTCTCCAGACGCCTCATCGGAAATAGGCCTCATCTCGCCTGGAAGGGAGAACTTCCTGGATTTTCTCGAGTTGCGGCAGGTGTTCTCGAGTTACGACGGGGACCTCAGGGACCCGCCCTGGTGGCCTCAGGAGAGGCCAGTCCCCATGCGAGTTGCTAGGGGGCCTCTCGGGATTCCTCTCCCGTCGATACCGGGGCCAAAAACCTTGTGTGGAGTCAGGGCCGGAACAGGGGATTCCTCTCAGGGGCTGATATGGATCTTTGGGTACATCTGGAGTCTCGCCAGGGGCACAGGCCTCGTCTCGAGTCGGGGCATGCACGTGCACTTTCCTTCCAGGCTGTAGCAGCAATGTCACGCTTCCCGTCGCGTGGATCAAAGGATCTGTGGTTTTCCCTCGAGGCTTTCCTTCGAGGCTTTCCCACAGGGCTGTCCCACGTGCCACCGTGGTGTGAGTCGATCCTCGGCGTGAAAGATGAGCCAGTGCAGGGCAAAGAGGTTCCTCTGGAATGGACTGAGACATCTGGGGGACTCTTGGAATGGTGGTACGACCATGGAGTTCCTCTCGCCTTTCCTGTTGAGAGTGCCTCCTCTTGAGATGCGACGGGAACGCCGGGAATTCTTTCCCGTTGAAAGCAGGGAAAGAATCCCTCATCTCGAGCTACGAGGGGGAACCGGGGCTCCTCTGGATGTGGGCGGGACCATCGTGCTTCCTCTCGAGTGGAGACGGGTATGGCGGTGAACTTCTTGAGTCGCAGCAAGGGTGTGAAAGACCCTTTCGAAGTTCCAGAGGTTAGGTGTCATTAGTCTCCAGACGCCTCATCGGAAATAGGCCTCATCTCGCCTGGAAGGGAGAACTTCCTGGATTTTCTCGAGTTGCGGCAGGTATTCTCGAGTTACGACGGGGACCTCAGGGACCCGCCCTGGTGGCCTCAGGAGAGGCCAGTCCCCATGCGAGTTGCTAGGGGGCCTCTCGGGATTCCTCTCCCGTCGATACCGGGGCCAAAAACCTTGTGTGGAGTCAGGGCCGGAACCGAGGATTCCTCTCAGTGGCTGACATGGATCTTTGGGTACTTCTGGAGTCTCCCCAGGGGAGTCAGGCCTCGTCTCGAGTGGGGGCATGCACGTGCGCTTTCCTTCCAGGCTGTAGCAGCAATGTCACGCTTCTCGTCGCGTGGATCAAAGGATCTGTGGTTTTCCCTCGAGGCTTTCCCACAGGGCTGTCGCACGTGCCACCGTGGTGTGAGTCGATCCTCGGCGTGAAAGATGAGCCAGTGCAGGGCAAAGAGGTTCCTCTGGAATGGACTGAGACATCTGGGGGACTCTTGGAATGGTGGTACGACCATGGAGTTCCTCTCGCCTTTCCTGTTGAGAGTGCCTCCTCTTGAGATGCGACGGGAACGCCGGGAATTCTTTCCCGTTGAAAGCAGGGAAAGGATCCCTCATCTCGAGCTACGAGGGGGAAACGGTGCTCCTCTGGATGTGGGCGGGACCATCGTGCTTCCTCTCGAGTGGACACGGGTATGGCGGTGAACTTCTTGAGTCGCAGCAAGGGTGTGAAAGACCCTTTCGAAGTTCCAGAGGTTAGGTGTCATTAGTCTCCAGACGCCTCATCGGAAATAGGCCTCATCTCGCCTGGAAGGGAGAACTTCCTGGATTTTCTCGAGTTGCGGCAGGTGTTCTCGAGTTACGACGGGGACCTCAGGAACCCGCCCTGGTGGCCTCAGGAGAGGCCAGTCCCCATGCGAGTTGCTAGGGGGTCTCTCGGGATTCCTCTCCCGTCGATACCGGTGCCAAAAACCTTTGGTGGAGTCAGGGCCGGAACCGAGGATTCCTCTCATGGGCTGACATGGATCTTTGAGTACTTCTGGAGTCTCCCCAGGGGAGTCAGGCCTCGTCTCGACTGGGGGCATGCACGTGCGCTTTCCTTCCAGGCTGTAGCAGCAATGTCACGCTTCCCGTGGCGTGGATCAAAGGATCTGTGGTTTTCCCTCGAGGCTTTCCATCGAGGCTTTCCCACAGGGCTGTCCCACGTGCCACCATGGTGTGAGTCGATCCTCGGCGTGATAGATGAGCCAGTGCAGGGCAAAGAGGTTCCTCTGGAATGGACTGAGACATCTGGGGGACTCTTGGAATGGTGGTACGACCATGGAGTTCCTCTCGCCTTTCCTGTTGAGAGTGCCTCCTCTTGAGATGCGATGGGAACGCCGGGAATTCTTTCCCGTTGAAAGCAGGGAAAGGATCCCTCATCTCGAGCTACGAGGGGGAAACGGTGCTCCTCTGGATGTGGGCGGGACCATCGTGCTTCCTCTTGAGTGGACACGGGTATGGCGGTGAACTTCTTGAGTTGCAGCAAGGGTGTGAAAGACCCTTTCGAAGTTCCAGAATTTAGGTGTCATTAGTCTCCAGACGCCTCATCGGAAATAGGCCTCATCTCGCCTGGAAGGGAGAACTTCCTGGATTTCTCGAGTTGCGGCAGGTGTTCTCGAGTTACGACGGGGACCACAGGGACCCGCCCTGGTGGCCTCAGGAGACGCCAGTCCCCATGCGAGTTGCTAGGGGGCCTCTCGGGATTACTCTCCCGTCGATACTGGGGCCAAAAACCTTGTGTGGAGTCAGGGCCGGAACCGAGGATTCCTCTCAGGGGCTGACATGGATCTTTGGGTACATCTGGAGTCTCGCCAGGGGAGACAGGCCTCGTCTCGAGTCGGGGCATGCACGTGCACTTTCCTTCCAGGCTGTAGCAGCAATGTCACGCTTCCCGTGGCGTGGATCAAAGGATCTGTGGTTTTCCCTCGAGGCTTTCCCTCGAGGCTTTCCCACAGGGCTGTCCCACGTGCCACCGTGGTGTGAGTCGATCCTCGGCGTGAAAGATGAGCCAGTGCAGGGCAAAGAGGTTCCTCTGGAATGGACTGAGACATCTGGGGGACTCTTGGAATGGTGGTACGACCATGGAGTTCCTCTCGCCTTTCCTGTTGAGAGTGCCTCCTCTTGAGATGCGACGGGAACGCCGGGAATTCTTTCCCGTTGAAAGCAGGGAAAGGATCCCTCATCTCGAGCTACGAGGGGGAAACGGTGCTCCTAGGATGTGGGCGGGACCATCGTGCTTCCTCTCGAGTGGAGACGGGTATGGCGGTGAACTTCTTGAGTCGCAGCAAGGGTGTGAAAGACCCTTTCGAAGTTCCAGAGGTTAGGTGTCATTAGTCTCCAGACGCCTCATCGGAAATAGGCCTCATCCCGCCTGGAAGGGAGAACTTCCTGGATTTTCTTGAGTTGCGGCAGGTGTTCTCGAGTTACGACGGGGACCTCAGGGACCCGCCCTGGTGGCCTCAGGAGAGGCCAGTCCCCATGCGAGTTGCTAGGGGGCCTCTCGGGATTCCTCTCCCGTCGATACCGGGGCCAAAAACCTTGTGTGGAGTCAGGCCCGGAACCGAGGATTCCTCTCAGGGGCTGATATGGATCTTTGGGTACATCTGGAGTCTCGCCAGGGGAGACAGGCCTCGTCTCGAGTCGGGGCATGCACGTGCACTTTCCTTCCAGGCTGTAGCAGCAATGTCACGCTTCCCGTCGCGTGGATCAAAGGATCTGTGGTTTTCCCTCGAGGCTTTCCTTCGAGGCTTTCCCACAGGGCTGTCCCACGTGCCACCGTGGTGTGAGTCGATCCTCGGCGTGAAAGATGAGCCAGTGCAGGGCAAAGAGGTTCCTCTGGAATGGATGAGACATCTGGGGGACTCTTGGAATGGTGGTACGACCATGGAGTTCCTCTCGCCTTTCCTGTTGAGAGTGCCTCCTGTTGAGATGCGACGGGAACGCCGGGAATTCTTTCCCGTTGAAAGCAGGGAAAGGATCCCTCATCTCGAGCTACGAGGGGGAAACGGGGCTCCTCTGGATGTGGGCGGGACCATCGTGCTTCCTCTCGAGTGGAGACGGGTATGGCGGTGAACTTCTTGAGTTGCAGCAAGGGTGTGAAAGACCCTTTCGAAGTTCCAGAGGTTAGGTGTCATTAGTCTCCAGACGCCTTATCGGAAATAGGCCTCATCTCGCCTGGAAGGGAGAACTTCCTGGATTTTCTCGAGTTGCGGCAGGTGTTCTCGAGTTACGACGGGGACCTCAGGGACCCGCCCTGGTGGCCTCAGGAGAGGCCAGTCCCCATGTGAGGTGCTAGGGGGCCTCTCGGGATTCCTCTCCCGTCGATACCGGCGCCAAAAACCTTGTGTGAAGTCAGGGCCGGAACCGAGGATTCCTCTCAGGGGCTGACATGGATCTTTGGGTACTTGTGGAGTCTCCCCAGGGGAGTCAGGCCTCGTCTCGAGTGGGGGCATGCACGTGCGCTTTCCTTCCAGGCTGTAGCAGCAATGTCACGCTTCCCGTCGCGTGGATCAAAGGATCTGTGGTTTTCCCTCGAGGCTTTCCCTCGAGGCTTTCCCACAGGGCTGTCCCACGTGCCACCGTGGTGTGAGTCGATCCTCGGCGTGAAAGATGAGCCAGTGCAGGGCAAAGAGGTTCCTCTGGAATGGACTGAGACATCTGGGGGACTCTTGGAATGGTGGTACGACCATGGAGTTCCTCTCGCCTTTCCTGTTGAGAGTGCCTCCACTTGAGATGCGACTGGAACGCCGGGAATTCTTTCCCGTTGTAAGCAGGGAAAGGATCCCTCATCTCGAGCTCCGAGGGGGAAACGGGGCTCCTCTGGATGTGGGCGGGACCATCGTGCTTCCTCTCGAGTGGAGACGGGTATGGCGGTGAACTTCTTGAGTTGCAGCAAGGGTGTGAAAGACCCTTTCGAAGTTCCAGAGGTTAGGTGTCATTAGTCTCCAGACGCCTTATCGGAAATAGGCCTCATCTCGCCTGGAAGGGAGAACTTCCTGGATTTTCTCGAGTTGCGGCAGGTGTTCTCGAGTTACGACGGGGACCTCAGGGACCCGCCCTGGTGGCCTCAGGAGAGGCCAGTCCCCATGTGAGGTGCTAGGGGGCCTCTCGGGATTCCTCTCCCGTCGATACCGGCGCCAAAAACCTTGTGTGAAGTCAGGGCCGGAACCGAGGATTCCTCTCAGGGGCTGACATGGATCTTTGGGTACTTGTGGAGTCTCCCCAGGGGAGTCAGGCCTCGTCTCGAGTGGGGGCATGCACGTGCGCTTTCCTTCCAGGCTGTAGCAGCAATGTCACGCTTCCCGTCGCGTGGATCAAAGGATCTGTGGTTTTCCCTCGAGGCTTTCCCTCGAGGCTTTCCCACAGGGCTGTCCCACGTGCCACCGTGGTGTGAGTCGATCCTCGGCGTGAAAGATGAGCCAGTGCAGGGCAAAGAGGTTCCTCTGGAATGGACTGAGACATCTGGGGGACTCTTGGAATGGTGGTACGACCATGGAGTTCCTCTCGCCTTTCCTGTTGAGAGTGCCTCCACTTGAGATGCGACTGGAACGCCGGGAATTCTTTCCCGTTGTAAGCAGGGAAAGGATCCCTCATCTCGAGCTCCGAGGGGGAAACGGGGCTCCTCTGGATGTGGGCGGGACCATCGTGCTTCCTCTCGAGTGGAGACGGGTATGGCGGTGAACTTCTTGAGTTGCAGCAAGGGTGTGAAAGACCCTTTCGAAGTTCCAGAGGTTAGGTGTCATTAGTCTCCAGACGCCTCATCGGAAATAGGCCTCATCTCGCCTGGAAGGGAGAACTTCCTGGATTTTCTCGAGTTGCGGCAGGTGTTCTCGAGTTACGACGGGGACCTCAGGGACCCGCCCTGGTGGCCTCAGGAGAGGCCAGTCCCATGCGAGTTGCTAGGGGGCCTCTCGGGATTCCTCTCCCGTCGATACCGGGCCCAAAAACATTTTTTGGAGTCAGGGCCGGAACCGAGGATTCCTCTCAGGGGCTGACATGGATCTTTGGGTACTTCTGGAGTGTCCCCAAGGGAGTCAGGCCTCGTCTCGAGTCGGGGCATTCACGTGCGCTTTCCTTCCAGGCTGTAGCAGCAATGTCACGCTTCCCGTCGCGTGGATCAAAGGGTCAGTTGTTTTCCCTCGAGGCTTTCCCTCGAGGCTTTCCCACAGGGCTGTCCCACGTGCCACCGTGTTGTGAGTCGATCCTCGGCGTGAAAGATGAGCCAGTGCAGGGCAAAGAGGTTCCTCTGGAATGGACTGAGACATCTGGGGGACTCTTGGAATGGTGGTACGACCATGGAGTTCCTCTCGCCTTTCCTGTTGAGAGTGCCTCCTCTTGAGATGCGACGGGAACGCCTTGATTTCTTTCCCGTTGAAAGCAGGGAAAGGATCCCTCATCTCGAGCTACGAGGGGGAAACGGGGCTCCTCTGGATGTGGGCGGGACCATCGTGCTTCCTCTCGAGTGGAGACGGGTATGGCGGTGAACTTCTTGAGTTGCAGCAAGGGTGTGAAAAACCCTTTCGAAGTTCCAGAGGTTAGGTGTCATTAGTCTCCAGACGCCTTATCGGAAATAGGCCTCATCTCGCCTGGAAGGGAGAACTTCCTGCATTTTCTTGAGTTGCGGCAGGTGTTCTCGAGTTTCGACGGGGACCTCAGGGACCCGCCCTGGTGGCCTCAGGAGAGGCCAGTCCCCATGCGAGGTGCTAGGGGGCCTCTCGGGATTCCTCTCCCGTCGATACCGGCGCTAAAAACCTTGTGTGAAGTCAGGGCCGTAACCGAGGATTCCTCTCAGGGGCTGACATGGATCTTTGGGTACTTGTGGAGTCTCCCCAGGGGAGTCAGGCCTCGTCTCGAGTGGGGGCATGCACGTGCGCTTTCCTTCCAGGCTGTAGCAGCAATGTCACGCTTCCCGTCGCGTGGATCAAAGGATCTGTGGTTTTCCCTCGAGGCTTTCCCTCGAGGCTTTCCCACAGGGCTGTCCCACGTGCCACCGTGGTGTGAGTCGATCCTCGGCGTGAAAGATGAGCCAGTGCAGGGCAAAGAGGTTCCTCTGGAATGGACTGAGACATCTGGGGGACTCTTGGAATGGTGGTACGACCATGGAGTTCCTCTCGCCTTTCCTGTTGAGAGTGCCTCCACTTGAGATGCGACTGGAACGCCGGGAATTCTTTCCCGTTGTAAGCAGGGAAAGGATCCCTCATCTCGAGCTCCGAGGGGGAAACGGGGCTCCTCTGGATGTGGGCGGGACCATCGTGCTTCCTCTCGAGTGGAGACGGGTATGGCGGTGAACTTCTTGAGTTGCAGCAAGGGTGTGAAAGACCCTTTCGAAGTTCCAGAGGTTAGGTGTCATTAGTCTCCAGACGCCTCATCGGAAATAGGCCTCATCTCGCCTGGAAGGGAGAACTTCCTGGATTTTCTCGAGTTGCGGCAGGTGTTCTCGAGTTACGACGGGGACCTCAGGGACCCGCCCTGGTGGCCTCAGGAGAGGCCAGTCCCATGCGAGTTGCTAGGGGGCCTCTCGGGATTCCTCTCCCGTCGATACCGGGGCCAAAAACATTTTTTGGAGTCAGGGCCGGAACCGAGGATTCCTCTCAGGGGCTGACATGGATCTTTGGGTACTTCTGGAGTGTCCCCAAGGGAGTCAGGCCTCGTCTCGAGTCGGGGCATTCACGTGCGCTTTCCTTCCAGGCTGTAGCAGCAATGTCACGCTTCCCGTCGCGTGGATCAAAGGGTCTGTTGTTTTCCCTCGAGGCTTTCCCTCGAGGCTTTCCCACACGGTTGTCCCACGTGCCACCGTGGTGTGAGTCGATCCTCGGCGTGAAAGATGAGCCAGTGCAGGGCAAAGAGGTTCCTCTGGAATGGACTGAGACATCTGGGGGACTCTTGGAATGGTGGTACGACCATGGAGTTCCTCTCGCCTTTCCTGTTGAGAGTGCCTCCTCTTGAGATGCGACGGGAACGCCTTGATTTCTTTCCCGTTGAAAGCAGGGAAAGGATCCCTCATCTCGAGCTACGAGGGGGAAACGGGGCTCCTCTGGATGTGGGCGGGACCATCGTGCTTCCTCTCGAGTGGAGACGGGTATGGCGGTGAACTTCTTGAGTTGCAGCAAGGGTGTGAAAAACCCTTTCGAAGTTCCAGAGGTTAGGTGTCATTAGTCTCCAGACGCCTCATCGGAAATAGGCCTCATCTCGCCTGGAAGGGAGAACTTCCTGCATTTTCTTGAGTTGCGGCAGGTGTTCTCGAGTTTCGACGGGGACCTCAGGGACCCGCCCTGGTGGCCTCAGGAGAGGCCAGTCCCCATGCGAGGTGCTAGGGGGCCTCTCGGGATTCCTCTCCCGTCGATACCGGCGCTAAAAACCTTGTGTGAAGTCAGGGCCGTAACCGAGGATTCCTCTCAGGGGCTGACATGGATCTTTGGGTACTTGTGGAGTCTCCCCAGGGGAGTCAGGCCTCGTCTCGAGTGGGGGCATGCACGTGCACTTTCCTTCCAGGCTGTAGCAGCAATGTCACGCTTCCCGTCGCGTGGATCAAACGATCTGTGGTTTTCCCTCGAGGCTTTCCCTCGAGGCTTTCCCACAGGGCTGTCCCACGTGCCACCGTGGTGTGAGTCGATCCTCGGCGTGAAAGATGAGCCAGTGCAGGGCCAAGAGGTTCCTCTGGAATGGACTGAGACATCTGGGGGACTCTTGGAATGGTGGTACGACCATGGAGTTCCTCTCGCCTTTCCTGTTGAGAGTGCCTCCACTTGAGATGCGACGGGAACGCCGGGAATTCTTTCCCCTTGAAAGCAGGGAAAGGATCCCTCATCTCGAGCTCCGAGGGGTAAACGGGGCTCCTCTGGATGTGGGCGGGACCATGGTGCTTCCTCTCGAGTGGAGACGGGTATGGCGGTGAACTTCTTGAGTTGCAGCAAGGGTGTGAAAGACCCTTTCGAAGTTCCAGAGGTTAGGTGTCATTAGTCTCTAGACGCTTCATCGGAAATAGGCCTCATCTCGCCTGCAAGGGAGAACTTTCTGGATTTTCTCTAGTTGCGGCAGGTGTTCTCGAGTTACGACGGGGACCTCAGGGACCCGCCCTGGTGGCCTCAGGAGAGGCCAGTCCCCATGCGAGTTGCTAGGGGGCCTCTCGGGATTCCTCTCCCGTCGATACCGGGGCCAAAAACCTTGTGTGGCGTCAGGGCCGGAACCGAGGATTCCTCTCAGGGGCTGACATGGATCTTTGGGTACTTCTGGAGTCTCCCCAGGGGAGTCAGGCCTCGTCTCGAGTGGGGGCATGCACGTGCGCTTTCCTTCCAGGCTGTAGCAGCAATGTCACGCTTCCCGTCGCGTGGATCAAAGGATCTGTGGTTTTCCCTCGAAGCTTTCCCTAGAGGCTTTCCCACAGGGCTGTCCCACGTGCCACCGTGGTGTGAGTCGATCCTCGGCGTGAAAGATGAGCCAGTGCAGGGCAAAGAGGTTCCTCTGGAATGGACTGAGACATCTGGGGGACTCTTGGAATGGTGGTACGACCATGGAGTTCCTCTCGCCTTTCCTGTTGAGAGTGCCTCCTCTTGAGATGCGACGGAAACGCCGGGAATTCTTTCCCGTTGAAAGCAGGGAAAGGATCCCTCATCTCGAGCTACGAGGGGGAAACGGGGCTCCTCTGGATGTGGGCGGGACCATCGTGCTTCCTCTCGAGTGGACACGGGTATGGCGGTGAACTTCTTGAGTTGCAGCAAGGGTGTGAAAGACCCTTTCGAAGTTCCAGAATTTAGGTGTCATTAGTCTCCAGACGCCTCATCGGAAATAGGCCTCATCTCGCCTGGAAGGGAGAACTTCCTGGATTTCTCGAGTTGCGGCAGGTGTTCTCGAGTTACGACGGGGACCACAGGGACCCGCCCTGGTGGCCTCAGGAGACGCCAGTCCCCATGCGAGTTGCTAGGGGGCCTCTCGGGATTCCTCTCCCGTCGATACTGGGGCCAAAAACCTTGTGTGGAGTCAGGGCCGGAACCGAGGATTCCTCTCAGGGGCTGACATGGATCTTTGGGTACATCTGGAGTCTCGCCAGGGGAGACAGGCCTCGTCTCGAGTCGGGGCATGCACGTGCACTTTCCTTCCAGGCTGTAGCAGCAATGTCACGCTTCCCGTGGCGTGGATCAAAGGATCTGTGGTTTTCCCTCGAGGCTTTCCCTCGAGGCTTTCCCACAGGGCTGTCCCACGTGCCACCGTGGTGTGAGTCGATCCTCGGCGTGAAAGATGAGCCAGTGCAGGGCAAAGAGGTTCCTCTGGAATGGACTGAGACATCTGGGGGACTCTTGGAATGGTGGTACGACCATGGAGTTCCTCTCGCCTTTCCTGTTGAGAGTGCCTCCTCTTGAGATGCGACGGGAACGCCGGGAATTCTTTCCCGTTGAAAGCAGGGAAAGGATCCCTCATCTCGAGCTACGAGGGGGAAACGGTGCTCCTCTGGATGTGGGCGGGACCATCGTGCTTCCTCTCGAGTGGAGACGGGTATGGCGGTGAACTTCTTGAGTCGCAGCAAGGGTGTGAAAGACCCTTTCGAAGTTCCAGAGGTTAGGTGTCATTAGTCTCCAGACGCCTCATCGGAAATAGGCCTCATCCCGCCTGGAAGGGAGAACTTCCTGGATTTTCTTGAGTTGCGGCAGGTGTTCTCGAGTTACGACGGGGACCTCAGGGACCCGCCCTGGTGGCCTCAGGAGAGGCCAGTCCCCATGCGAGTTGCTAGGGGGCCTCTCGGGATTCCTCTCCCGTCGATACCGGGGCCAAAAACCTTGTGTGGAGTCAGGCCCGGAACCGAGGATTCCTCTCAGGGGCTGATATGGATCTTTGGGTACATCTGGAGTCTCGCCAGGGGAGACAGGCCTCGTCTCGAGTCGGGGCATGCACGTGCACTTTCCTTCCAGGCTGTAGCAGCAATGTCACGCTTCCCGTCGCGTGGATCAAAGGATCTGTGGTTTTCCCTCGAGGCTTTCCTTCGAGGCTTTCCCACAGGGCTGTCCCACGTGCCACCGTGGTGTGAGTCGATCCTCGGCGTGAAAGATGAGCCAGTGCAGGGCAAAGAGGTTCCTCTGGAATGGATGAGACATCTGGGGGACTCTTGGAATGGTGGTACGACCATGGAGTTCCTCTCGCCTTTCCTGTTGAGAGTGCCTCCTGTTGAGATGCGACGGGAACGCCGGGAATTCTTTCCCGTTGAAAGCAGGGAAAGGATCCCTCATCTCGAGCTACGAGGGGGAAACGGGGCTCCTCTGGATGTGGGCGGGACCATCGTGCTTCCTCTCGAGTGGAGACGGGTATGGCGGTGAACTTCTTGAGTTGCAGCAAGGGTGTGAAAGACCCTTTCGAAGTTCCAGAGGTTAGGTGTCATTAGTCTCCAGACGCCTTATCGGAAATAGGCCTCATCTCGCCTGGAAGGGAGAACTTCCTGGATTTTCTCGAGTTGCGGCAGGTGTTCTCGAGTTACGACGGGGACCTCAGGGACCCGCCCTGGTGGCCTCAGGAGAGGCCAGTCCCCATGTGAGGTGCTAGGGGGCCTCTCGGGATTCCTCTCCCGTCGATACCGGCGCCAAAAACCTTGTGTGAAGTCAGGGCCGGAACCGAGGATTCCTCTCAGGGGCTGACATGGATCTTTGGGTACTTGTGGAGTCTCCCCAGGGGAGTCAGGCCTCGTCTCGAGTGGGGGCATGCACGTGCGCTTTCCTTCCAGGCTGTAGCAGCAATGTCACGCTTCCCGTCGCGTGGATCAAAGGATCTGTGGTTTTCCCTCGAGGCTTTCCCTCGAGGCTTTCCCACAGGGCTGTCCCACGTGCCACCGTGGTGTGAGTCGATCCTCGGCGTGAAAGATGAGCCAGTGCAGGCCAAAGAGGTTCCTCTGGAATGGACTGAGACATCTGGGGGACTCTTGGAATGGTGGTACGACCATGGAGTTCCTCTCGCCTTTCCTGTTGAGAGTGCCTCCACTTGAGATGCGACTGGAACGCCGGGAATTCTTTCCCGTTGTAAGCAGGGAAAGGATCCCTCATCTCGAGCTCCGAGGGGGAAACGGGGCTCCTCTGGATGTGGGCGGGACCATCGTGCTTCCTCTCGAGTGGAGACGGGTTGGCGGTGAACTTCTTGAGTTGCAGCAAGGGTGTGAAAGACCCTTTCGAAGTTCCAGAGGTTAGGTGTCATTAGTCTCCAGACGCCTTATCGGAAATAGGCCTCATCTCGCCTGGAAGGGAGAACTTCCTGGATTTTCTCGAGTTGCGGCAGGTGTTCTCGAGTTACGACGGGGACCTCAGGGACCCGCCCTGGTGGCCTCAGGAGAGGCCAGTCCCCATGTGAGGTGCTAGGGGGCCTCTCGGGATTCCTCTCCCGTCGATACCGGCGCCAAAAACCTTGTGTGAAGTCAGGGCCGGAACCGAGGATTCCTCTCAGGGGCTGACATGGATCTTTGGGTACTTGTGGAGTCTCCCCAGGGGAGTCAGGCCTCGTCTCGAGTGGGGGCATGCACGTGCGCTTTCCTTCCAGGCTGTAGCAGCAATGTCACACTTCCCGTCGCGTGGATCAAAGGATCTGTGGTTTTCCCTCGAGGCTTTCCCTCGAGGCTTTCCCACAGGGCTGTCCCACGTGCCACCGTGGTGTGAGTCGATCCTCGGCGTGAAAGATGAGCCAGTGCAGGGCAAAGAGGTTCCTCTGGAATGGACTGAGACATCTGGGGGACTCTTGGAATGGTGGTACGACCATGGAGTTCCTCTCGCCTTTCCTGTTGAGAGTGCCTCCTCTTGAGATGCGACGGGAACGCCTTGATTTCTTTCCCGTTGAAAGCAGGGAAAGGATCCCTCATCTCGAGCTACGAGGGGGAAACGGGGCTCCTCTGGATGTGGGCGGGACCATCGTGCTTCCTCTCGAGTGGAGACGGGTATGGCGGTGAACTTCTTGAGTTGCAGCAAGGGTGTGAAAAACCCTTTCGAAGTTCCAGAGGTTAGGTGTCATTAGTCTCCAGACGCCTTATCGGAAATAGGCCTCATCTCGCCTGGAAGGGAGAACTTCCTGCATTTTCTTGAGTTGCGGCAGGTGTTCTCGAGTTTCGACGGGGACCTCAGGGACCCGCCCTGGTGGCCTCAGGAGAGGCCAGTCCCCATGCGAGGTGCTAGGGGGCCTCTCGGGATTCCTCTCCCGTCGATACCGGCGCTAAAAACCTTGTGTGAAGTCAGGGCCGTAACCGAGGATTCCTCTCAGGGGCTGACATGGATCTTTGGGTACTTGTGGAGTCTCCCCAGGGGAGTCAGGCCTCGTCTCGAGTGGGGGCATGCACGTGCACTTTCCTTCCAGGCTGTAGCAGCAATGTCACGCTTCCCGTCGCGTGGATCAAACGATCTGTGGTTTTCCCTCGAGGCTTTCCCTCGAGGCTTTCCCACAGGGCTGTCCCACGTGCCACCGTGGTGTGAGTCGATCCTCGGCGTGAAAGATGAGCCAGTGCAGGGCCAAGAGGTTCCTCTGGAATGGACTGAGACATCTGGGGGACTCTTGGAATGGTGGTACGACCATGGAGTTCCTCTCGCCTTTCCTGTTGAGAGTGCCTCCACTTGAGATGCGACGGGAACGCCGGGAATTCTTTCCCCTTGAAAGCAGGGAAAGGATCCCTCATCTCGAGCTCCGAGGGGTAAACGGGGCTCCTCTGGATGTGGGCGGGACCATGGTGCTTCCTCTCGAGTGGAGACGGGTATGGCGGTGAACTTCTTGAGTTGCAGCAAGGGTGTGAAAGACCCTTTCGAAGTTCCAGAGGTTAGGTGTCATTAGTCTCTAGACGCTTCATCGGAAATAGGCCTCATCTCGCCTGCAAGGGAGAACTTTCTGGATTTTCTCTAGTTGCGGCAGGTGTTCTCGAGTTACGACGGGGACCTCAGGGACCCGCCCTGGTGGCCTCAGGAGAGGCCAGTCCCCATGCGAGTTGCTAGGGGGCCTCTCGGGATTCCTCTCCCGTCGATACCGGGGCCAAAAACCTTGTGTGGCGTCAGGGCCGGAACCGAGGATTCCTCTCAGGGGCTGACATGGATCTTTGGGTACTTCTGGAGTCTCCCCAGGGGAGTCAGGCCTCGTCTCGAGTGGGGGCATGCACGTGCGCTTTCCTTCCAGGCTGTAGCAGCAATGTCACGCTTCCCGTCGCGTGGATGAAAGGATCTGTGGTTTTCCCTCGAGGCTTTCCCTCGAGGCTTTCCCACAGGGCTGTCCCACGTGCCACCGTGGTGTGAGTCGATCCTCGGCGTGAAAGATGAGCCAGTGCAGGCCAAAGAGGTTCCTCTGGAATGGACTGAGACATCTGGGGGACTCTTGGAATGGTGGTACGACCATGGAGTTCCTCTCGCCTTTCCTGTTGAGAGTGCCTCCACTTGAGATGCGACTGGAACGCCGGGAATTCTTTCCCGTTGTAAGCAGGGAAAGGATCCCTCATCTCGAGCTCCGAGGGGGAAACGGGGCTCCTCTGGATGTGGGCGGGACCATCGTGCTTCCTCTCGAGTGGAGACGGGTTGGCGGTGAACTTCTTGAGTTGCAGCAAGGGTGTGAAAGACCCTTTCGAAGTTCCAGAGGTTAGGTGTCATTAGTCTCCAGACGCCTTATCGGAAATAGGCCTCATCTCGCCTGGAAGGGAGAACTTCCTGGATTTTCTCGAGTTGCGGCAGGTGTTCTCGAGTTACGACGGGGACCTCAGGGACCCGCCCTGGTGGCCTCAGGAGAGGCCAGTCCCCATGTGAGGTGCTAGGGGGCCTCTCGGGATTCCTCTCCCGTCGATACCGGCGCCAAAAACCTTGTGTGAAGTCAGGGCCGGAACCGAGGATTCCTCTCAGGGGCTGACATGGATCTTTGGGTACTTGTGGAGTCTCCCCAGGGGAGTCAGGCCTCGTCTCGAGTGGGGGCATGCACGTGCGCTTTCCTTCCAGGCTGTAGCAGCAATGTCACACTTCCCGTCGCGTGGATCAAAGGATCTGTGGTTTTCCCTCGAGGCTTTCCCTCGAGGCTTTCCCACAGGGCTGTCCCACGTGCCACCGTGGTGTGAGTCGATCCTCGGCGTGAAAGATGAGCCAGTGCAGGGCAAAGAGGTTCCTCTGGAATGGACTGAGACATCTGGGGGACTCTTGGAATGGTGGTACGACCATGGAGTTCCTCTCGCCTTTCCTGTTGAGAGTGCCTCCTCTTGAGATGCGACGGGAACGCCTTGATTTCTTTCCCGTTGAAAGCAGGGAAAGGATCCCTCATCTCGAGCTACGAGGGGGAAACGGGGCTCCTCTGGATGTGGGCGGGACCATCGTGCTTCCTCTCGAGTGGAGACGGGTATGGCGGTGAACTTCTTGAGTTGCAGCAAGGGTGTGAAAAACCCTTTCGAAGTTCCAGAGGTTAGGTGTCATTACTCTCCAGACGCCTTATCGGAAATAGGCCTCATCTCGCCTGGAAGGGAGAACTTCCTGCATTTTCTTGAGTTGCGGCAGGTGTTCTCGAGTTTCGACGGGGACCTCAGGGACCCGCCCTGGTGGCCTCAGGAGAGGCCAGTCCCCATGCGAGGTGCTAGGGGGCCTCTCGGGATTCCTCTCCCGTCGATACCGGCGCTAAAAACCTTGTGTGAAGTCAGGGCCGTAACCGAGGATTCCTCTCAGGGGCTGACATGGATCTTTGGGTACTTGTGGAGTCTCCCCAGGGGAGTCAGGCCTCGTCTCGAGTGGGGGCATGCACGTGCACTTTCCTTCCAGGCTGTAGCAGCAATGTCACGCTTCCCGTCGCGTGGATCAAACGATCTGTGGTTTTCCCTCGAGGCTTTCCCTCGAGGCTTTCCCACAGGGCTGTCCCACGTGCCACCGTGGTGTGAGTCGATCCTCGGCGTGAAAGATGAGCCAGTGCAGGGCCAAGAGGTTCCTCTGGAATGGACTGAGACATCTGGGGGACTCTTGGAATGGTGGTACGACCATGGAGTTCCTCTCGCCTTTCCTGTTGAGAGTGCCTCCACTTGAGATGCGACGGGAACGCCGGGAATTCTTTCCCCTTGAAAGCAGGGAAAGGATCCCTCATCTCGAGCTCCGAGGGGTAAACGGGGCTCCTCTGGATGTGGGCGGGACCATGGTGCTTCCTCTCGAGTGGAGACGGGTATGGCGGTGAACTTCTTGAGTTGCAGCAAGGGTGTGAAAGACCCTTTCGAAGTTCCAGAGGTTAGGTGTCATTAGTCTCTAGACGCTTCATCGGAAATAGGCCTCATCTCGCCTGCAAGGGAGAACTTTCTGGATTTTCTCTAGTTGCGGCAGGTGTTCTCGAGTTACGACGGGGACCTCAGGGACCCGCCCTGGTGGCCTCAGGAGAGGCCAGTCCCCATGCGAGTTGCTAGGGGGCCTCTCGGGATTCCTCTCCCGTCGATACCGGGGCCAAAAACCTTGTGTGGCGTCAGGGCCGGAACCGAGGATTCCTCTCAGGGGCTGAGATGGATCTTTGGGTACTTCTGGAGTCTCCCCAGGGGAGTCAGGCCTCGTCTCGAGTGGGGGCATGCACGTGCGCTTTCCTTCCAGGCTGTAGCAGCAATGTCACGCTTCCCGTCACGTGGATCAAAGGATCTGTGGTTTTCCCTCGAGGCTTTCCCTCGAGGCTTTCCCACAGGGCTGTCCCACGTGCCACCGTGGTGTGAGTCGATCCTCGGCGTGAAAGATGAGCCAGTGCAGGGCAAAGAGGTTCCTCTGGAATGGACTGAGACATCTGGTGGACTCTTGGAATGGTGGTACGACCATGGAGTTCCTCTCGCCTTTCCTGTTGAGAGTGCCTCCTATTGAGATGCGACGGGAACGCCGGGAATTCTTTCCCGTTGAAAGCAGGGAAAGGATCCCTCATCTCGAGCTCCGAGGGGGAAACGAGGCTCCTCTGGATGTGGGCGGGACCATCGTGCTTCCTCTCGAGTGGAGACGGTTATGGCGGTGAACTTCTTGAGTTGCAGCAAGGATGTGAAAGACCCTTCCGAAGTTCCAGAGGTTAGGTGTCATTAGTCTCCAGACGCTTCATCGGAAATAGGCCTCATCTCGCGTGGAAGGGAGAACTTCCTGGATTTTCTCGAGTTGCGGCAGGTGTTCTCGAGTTAGGACGGGGACCTCAGGGACCCGCCCTGGTGGCCTCAGGAGACGCCAGTCCCCATGCGAGTTGCTAGGGGGCCTCTCGGGATTCCTCTCCCGTCGATACTGGCACCAAAAACCTTGTGTGGAGTCAGGGCCGGAACCGAGGATTCCTCTCAGGGGCTGATATGGATCTTTGG
This sequence comes from Capricornis sumatraensis, assembly GCF_032405125.1. Lineage (NCBI taxonomy): Eukaryota > Metazoa > Chordata > Mammalia > Artiodactyla > Bovidae > Capricornis > Capricornis sumatraensis. Next base: position 9,480,110 of record NW_027184612.1, read on the forward strand.
GTACTTCTGGAGTCTCGCCAGGGGAGACAGGCCTCGTCTCGAGTGGGGGCATGCACATGCGCTTTCCTTCCAGGCTGTAGCAGCAATGTCACGCTTACCGTGGCGTGGATCAAAGGGTCTGTGGTTTTCCCTCGAGGCTTTCCCTCGAGGCTTTCCCACAGGGCTGTCCCACGTGCCACCGTGGTGTGAGTCGATCCTCGGCGTGAAAGATGAGCCAGTGCAGGGCAAAGAGGTTCCTCTGGAATGGACTGAGACATCTGGGGGACTCGTGGAATGGTGGTACGACCATGGAGTTCCTCTCGGCTTTCCTGTGGAGAGTGCCTCCTCTTGAAATGCGACGGGATCGCCGGGAATTCTTTCCCGTTGAAAGCAGGGAAAGGATCCCTCATCTCGAGCTCCGAGTGGGAAACGGGGCTCCTCTGGATGTGGGCGGGACCATCGTGCTTCCTCTCGAGTGGAGACGGGTATGGCGGTGAACTTCTTGAGTTGCAGCAAGGGTGTGAAAGACCCTTTCGAAGTTCCAGAGGTTAGGTGTCATTAGTCTCCAGACGCCTCATCGGAAATAGGCCTCATCTCGCCTGGAAGGGAGAACTTCCTGGATTTTCTCGAGTTGCGGCAGGTGTTCTCGAGTTACGACGGGGACCTCAGGCACCCGCCCTGGTGGCCTCAGGAGAGGCCAGTCCCCATGCGAGTTGCTAGGGGGCCTCTCGGGATTCCTCTCCCGTCGATACCGGGGCCAAAAACCTTGTGTGGAGTCAGGGCCGGAATCGAGGATTCCTCTCAGGGGCTGACATGGATCTTTGGGTACTTCTGGAGTCTCCCCAGGGGAGTCAGGCCTCGTCTCGAGTGGGGGCATGCACGTGCGCTTTCCTTCCAGGCTGTAGCAGGAATGTCACGCTTCCCGGCGCGTGGATCAAAGGATCTGTGGTTTTCCCTCGAGGCTTTCCCTCGAGGCTTTCCCACAGGGCTGTCCCATGTGCCACCGTGGTGTGAGTCGATCCTCGGCGTGAAAGATGAGCCAGTGCAGGGCAAAGAGGTTCCTCTGGAATGGACTGAGACATCTGGGGGACTCTTGGAATGGTGGTACGACCATGGAGTTCCTCTCGCCTTTCCTGTTGAGAGTGCCTCCTCTTGAGATGCGACGGGAACGCCGGGAATTCTTTCCCGTTGAAAGCAGGGAAAGGATCCCTCATCTCGAGCTACGAGGGGGAAACGGGGCTCCTCTGGATGTGGGCGGGACCATCGTGCTTCCTCTCGAGTGGAGACGGGTATGGCAGAGAACTTCTTGAGTTGCAGCAAGGGAGTGAAAGACCCTTTCGAAGTTCCAGAGGTTAGGTGTCATTAGTCTCCAGACGCCTCATCGGAAATAGGCCTCATCTCGCCTGGAAGGGAGAACTTCCTGGATTTTCTCGAGTTGCGGCAGGTGTTCTCGAGTTATGACGGGGACCTCAAGGACCAGCCCTGGTGGCCTCAGGAGAGGCCAATCCCCATGCGAGTTGCTAGGGGGACTCTGGGATTCCTCTCCCGTCGATACCGGGTCCAAAAACCTTGTGTGGAGTCAGGGCCGGAACCGAGGATTCCTCTCAGGGGCTGACATGGATCTTTGGGTACTTCTGGAGTCTCCCCAGGGGAGTCAGGCCTCGTCTCGAGTGGGGACAAGTACGTGCGCTTTCCTTCCAGGCTGTAGTAGCAATGTCACGCTTCCCGTGGCGTGGATCAAAGGATCTGTGGTTTTCCCACGAGGCTTTCCCTCGAGGCTTTCCCACAGGTCTGTCCCACGTGCCACCGTGGTGTGAGTTGATACTCGGCGTGAAAGATGAGCCAGTGCAGGGCAAAGAGGTTCCTCTGGAATGGACTGAGACATCTGGGGGACTCTTGGAATGGTGGTACCACCATGGAGTTCCTCTCGCCTTTCCTATTGAGAGTGCCTCCTCTTTAGATGCGACGGGAACGCCGGGAATTCTTTCCCGTTGAAAGCAGGGAAAGGATCCCTCATCTCGAGCTACGAGGGGGAAACGGGGCTCCTCTGGATGTGGGCGGGACCATCGTGCTTCCTCTCGAGTGGACACGGGTATGGCGGTGAACTTCTTGAGTCGCAGCAAGGGTGTGAAAGACCCTTTCGAAGTTCCAGAGGTTAGGTGTCGTTAGTCTCCAGACGCCTCATCGGAAATAGGCCTCATCTCGCCTGGAAGGGAGAACTTCCTGGATTTTCTCGAGTTGCGGCAGGTGTTCTCGAGTTACGACGGGGACCTCAGGGACCCGCCCTGGTGGCCTCAGGAACGGCCAGTCCCCATGGGAGTTGCTAGGGGGCCTCTCGGGATTCCTCTCCCGTCGATACCGGGGCCAGAAACCTTGTGTGGAGTCAGGGCCGGAATCGAGGATTCCTCTCAGGTGCTGACATGGATCTTTGGGTACTTCTGGAGTCTCCCCAGGGCCGTCAGGCCTAGTATCGAGTTGGGGCATGCACGTGCGCTTTCCTTCCAGGCTGTAGCAGCAATGTCACGCTTCCCGTGGCCTGGATCAAAGGATCTGTGGTTTTCCCTCGAGGCTTTCCCTCGAGGCTTTCACACAGGGCTGTCCCACGTGCCACCGTGGTGTGAGTCGATCGTCGGCGTGAAAGATGAGCCTGTGCAGGGCAAAGAGGTTCCTCTGAAATGGACTGAGACATCTGGGGGACTCGTGGAATGGTGGTACGACCATGGAGTTCCTCTCGCCTTTCCTGTTGATAGTGCCTCCTCTTGAGATGCGACGGGAATGCCGGGAATTCTTTCCCGTTGAACGCAGGGAAAGGATCCCTCATCTCGAGCTACGAGGGGGAAACGGGTCTCCTCTGGATGTGGGCGGGACCATCGTGCTTCCTCGCGAGTGGAGACGGGTATGGCGATGAACTTCTTGAGTCGCAGCAAGGGTGTGAAAGACCCTTTCGAAGTTCCAGAGTTTAGGTGTCATTAGTCTCCAAACGCCTCATCGGAAATAGGATTCTTCTCGCCTGGAAGGGAGAACTTCCTGGATTTTCTCGAGTTGCGACAGGTGTTCTCGAGTTACGACGGAGACCTCAGGGACCCGCCCTGGTGGCCTCAGGAACGGCCAGTCCCCATGGGAGTTGCTAGGGGGCCTCTCGGGATTCCTCTCCCGTCGATACCGCGGCCAGAAACCTTGTGTGGAGTCAGGGCCGGAATCGAGGATTCCTCTCAGGGGCTGACATGGATCTTTGGGTACTTCTGGAGTCTCCCCAGGGCCGTCAGGCCTCGTCTCGAGTGGGGGCATGCACGTGCGCTTTCCTTCCAGGCTGTAGCAGCAATGTCATGCTTCCCGTGGCCTGGATCAAAGGATCTGTGGTTTTCCCTCGAGGCTTTCCCTCGAGGCTTTCACACAGGGCTGTCCCACGTGCCACCGTGGTGTGAGTCGATCCTCGGCGTGAAAGATGAGCCAGTGCAGGGCAAAGGGGTTCCTCTGGAATGGACTGAGACATCTGGGGGACTCTTGGAATGGTGGTACGACCATGGAGTTCCTCTCGCCTTTCCTGTTGAGAGTGCCTCCTCTTGAGATGCGACGGGAACGCCGGGAATTCTTTCCCGTTGAAAGCAGGGAAAGGTTCCCTCATCTCGAGCTCCGAGGGGGAAACGGGGCTCCTCTGGATGTGGGCGGGACCATCGTGCTTCCTCCCGAGTGGACACGGGTATGGCGGTGAACTTCTTGAGTTGCAGCAAGGGTGTGAAAGACCCTTTCGAAGTTCCAGAGGTTAGGTGTCATTAGTCTCCAGACGCCTCATCGGAAATAGGCCTCATCTCGCCTGGAAGGGAGAACTTCCTGGATTTTCTCGAGGTGCGGCATGTGTTCTCGAGTTACGACGGGTACCACATGGACCCGCCCTGATGGCCTCAGGAACGGCCAGTCCCCATGCGAGTTGCTAGGGGGCCTCTCGGGATTCCTCTCCCGTCGATACCGGGGCCAAAAGCCTTGTGTGGAGTCAGGGCTGGAACCGAGCATTCCTCTCAGGGGTTACATGGATCTTTGGGTACTTCTGGAGGCTCCCCAGGGGAGTCAGGCCTCGTCTCGAGTGGGGGCATGCACGTGCGCTTTCCTTCCAGGCTGTAGCAACAATGTCACGCTTCCCATCGCGAGGATTAAAGGATCTGTGGTTTTCCCTCGAGGCTTTCCCTCGAGGCTTTCCCACAGGGCTGTTCCACGGGCCACCGTGGTGTGAGTCGATCCTCGGCGTGAAAGATGAGCCAGTGCCGGGCAAAGAGGTTCCTCTGGAATGGACTGAGACATCTGGGGGACTCTTGGAATGGTGGTACGACCATGGAGTTCCTCTCGCCTTTCCTGTTGAGAGTGCCTCCTCTTGAGATGCGACGGGAATGCCGGGAATTCTTTCCCGTTGAAAGCAGGGAAAGGATCCCTCATCTCGAGCTCCGAGGGAGAAACGTGGCTCCTCTGTATGTGGGCGGGACCATCGTGCTTTCTCTCGTGTGGAGACGGGTATGGGGGTAAACTTCTTGAGTTGCAGCAAGGGTGTGAAAGACCCTTTCGAAGTTCCAGAGTTTGGGTGTCATTAGTCTCCAGACGCCTCATCGGAAATAGGCCTCATCTCGCCTGGAAGGGAGAACTTCCTGGATTTTCTCGAGTTGCGGCAGGTGTTCTCGAGTTACGACGGGGACCTCAGGGACCCGCCCTGGTGGCCTCAGGAGAGGCCAGTCCCCATGCGAGTTGCTAGGGGGCCTCTCGGGATTCCTCTCCCGTCGATACCGGGGCCAAAAACCTTGTGTGGAGTCAGGGCCAGAACCGAGGATTCCTCTCAGGGGCTGACATGGATCTTTGGGTACTTCTGGAGTCTCCCCAGGGGAGTCAGGCCTCGTCTCGAGTGGGGGCATGCACGTGCGCTTTCCTTCCAGGCTGTAGCAGCAATGTCACGCTTCCCGTCGCGTGGATCAAAGGATCTGTGGTTTTCCCTCGAGGCTTTCCCTCGAGGCTTTCCCACAGGGCTGTCCCACGTGCCACCGTGGTGTGAGTCGATCCTCGGCGCGAAAGATGAGCCAGTGCAGGGCAAAGAGGTTCCTCTGGAATGGACTGAGACATGTGGGAGACTCTTGGAATGGTGGTACGACCATGGAGTTCCTCTCGCCTTTCCTGTTAAGAGTGCCTCCTCTTGAGATCCGACGGGAACGCCGGGAACTTTTTCCCGTTGAAAGCAGGGAAAGGATCCCTCATCTCGAGCTACGAGGGGGAAACGGGGCTCCTCTGGATGTGGGCGGGACCATCGTGCTTCCTTTCGAGTGGAGACGGGTATGGCGGTGAACTTCTTGAGTTGCAGCAAGGGTGTGAAAGACCCTTTCGAAGTTCCAGAGGTTAGGTGTCATTAGTCTCCAGACGCCTCATCGGAAATAGGCCTCATCTAGGCTGGAAGGGAGAACTTCCTGGATTTTCTCGAGGTGCGGCAGGTGTTCTCGAGTTACGACGGGTACCACATGGACCCGCCCTGATGGCCTCAGGAACGGCCAGTCCCCATGCGAGTTGCTAGGGGGCCTCTCGGGATTCCTCTCCCGTCGATACCGGGGCCAAAAACCTTGTGTGGAGTCAGGGCCGGAACCGAGGATTCCTCTCAGGGGCTGACATGGATCTTTGGGTACTTCTAGAGTCTCCCCAGGAGAGTCAGGCCTCGTCTCGAGTGGGGGCATGCACGTGCGCTTTCCTTTCAGGCTGTAGCAGCAATGTCACGCTTCCCGTCGCGTGGATCAAATGATCTGTGGTTTTCCCTCGAGGCTTTCCCTCGAGGCTTTCCCACAGGGCTGTCCCACGTGCCACCGTGGTGTGAGTCGATCCTCGGCGTGAAAGATGAGCCAGTGCAGGGCAAAGGGGTTCCTCTGGAATGGACTGAGACATCTGGGGGACTCTTGGAATGGTGGTACGACCATGGAGTTCCTCTCGCCTTTCCTGTTGAGAGTGCCTCCTCTTGAGATGCGACGGGAATGCCGGGAATTCTTTCCCGTTGAAAGCAGGGAAAGGTTCCCTCATCTCGAGCTCCGAGGGGGAAACGGGGCTCCTCTGGATGTGGGCGGGACCATCGTGCTTCCTCCCGAGTGGACACGGGTATGGCGGTGAACTTCTTGAGTTGCAGCAAGGGTGTGAAAGACCCTTTCGAAGTTCCAGAGGTTAGGTGTCATTAGTCTCCAGACGCCTCATCGGAAATAGGCCTCATCTCGCCTGGAAGGGAGAACTTCCTGGATTTTCTCGAGTTGCGGCAGGTGTTCTCGAGTTACGACGGGGACCTCAGGGACCCGCCCTGGTGGCCTCAGGAGAGGCCAGTCCCCATGCGAGTTGCTAGGGGGCCTCTCGGGATTCCTCTCCCGTCGATACCGGGGCCAAAAGCCTTGTGTGGAGTCAGGGCTGGAACCGAGCATTCCTCTCAGGGGTTACATGGATCTTTGGGTACTTCTGGAGTCTCCCCAGGGGAGTCAGGCCTCGTCTCGAGTGGGGGCATGCACGTGCGCTTTCCTTCCAGGCTGTAGCAGCAATGTCACGCTTCCCATCGCGAGGATTAAAGGATCTGTGGTTTTCCCTCGAGGCTTTCCCTCGAGGCTTTCCCACAGGGCTGTCCCACGTGCCACCGTGGTGTGATTCGATCCTCGGCGTGAAAGATGAGCCAGTGCAGGGCAAAGAGGTTCCTCTGGAATGGACTGAGACATCTGGGGGACTCTTGGAATGGTGGTACGACCATGGAGTTCCTCTCGCCTTTCCTGTTGAGAGTGCCTCCTCTTGAGATGCGACGGGAACGCCGGGAATTCTTTCCCGTTGAAAGCAGGGAAAGGATCCCTCATCTCGAGCTCCGAGGGGGAAACGGGGCTCCTCTGGATGTGGGCGGGACCATCGTGCTTCCTCCCGAGTGGACACGGGTATGGCGGTGAACTTCTTGAGTTGCAGCAAGGGTGTGAAAGACCCTTTCGAAGTTCCAGAGTTTAGGTGTCATTAGTCTGCAGACGCCTCATCGGAAATAGGCCTCATCTCGCCTGGAAGGGAGAACTTCCTGGATTTTCTCGAGTTGCGGCAGGTGTTCTCGAGTTATGACGGGGACCTCAGGGACCCGCCCTGGTGGCCTCAGGAGAGGCCAGTCCCCATGCGAGTTGCTAGGGGGCCTCTCGGGATTCCTCTCCCGTCGATACCGGGGCCAAAAACCTTGTGTGGAGTCAGGGCCGGAACCGAGGATTCCTCTCAGGGGTGATATGGATCTTTGGGTACTTCTGGAGTCTCCCCAGGGGAGTCAGGCCTCGTCTCGAGTGGGGGCATGCACGTGCGCTTTCCTTCCAGGCTGTATCAGCAATGTCACGCTTCCCGTGGCGTGGATCAAAGGATCTGTGGTTTTCCCTCGAGGCTTTCCCTCGAGGCTTTCCCGCAGGGCTGTCCCACGTTCCACCGTGGTGTGAGTCGATCCTCGGCGTGAAAGATGAGCCAGTGCAGGGCAAAGAGGTTCCTCTGGAATGGACTGAGACATCTGGGGGACTCTTGGAATGGTGGTACGACCATGGAGTTCCTCTCGCCTTTCCTGTTGAGAGTGCCTCCTCTTGAGATGCGACGGGAACGCCGGGAATTCTTTCCCGTTGAAAGCAGGGAACGGATCCCTCATCTCGAGCTACGAGGGGGAAACGGGGCTCCTCTGGATGTGGGTGGGACCATCGTGCTTCCTCTCGAGTGGAGACGGGTATGGCGGTGAACTTCTTGAGTTGCAGCAAGGGTGTGAAAGACCCTTTCGAAGTTCCAGAGGTTACGTGTCAGTCTCCAGATGCCTCATCGGAAATAGACCTCATCTCGCCTGGAAGGGAGAACTTCCTGGATTTTCTCGAGGTGCGGCAGGTGTTCTCGAGTTATGACGGGTACCACAGGGACCCGCCCTGGTGGCCTCAGGAGAGGCCAGTCCACATGCGAGTTGCTAGGGGGCCTCTCGGGATTCCTCTCCCGTCGATACCGGGGCCAAAAACCTAGTGTGGATTCAGGGCCGGAACCGAGGATTCCTCTCAGGGGTGACATGGATCTTTGGGTACTTCTGGAGTCTCCCCAGGGGAGTCAGGCCTCGTCTCGAGTGGGGGCATGCACGTGCGCTTTCCTTCCAGGCTGTAGCAGCAATGTCACGCTTCCCGTCGCGTGGATCAAAGGATCTGTGGTTTTCCCTCGAGGCTTTCCCTCGAGGCTTTCCCACAGGGCTGTCCCACGTGCGACCGTGGTGTGTGTCGATCCTCGGCGTGAAAGATGAGCCAGTGCAGGGCAAAGAGGTTCCTCTGGAATGGACTGAGACATCTGGGGGACTCTTGGAATGGTGGTACGACCATGGAGTTCCTCTCGCCTTTCCTGTTGAGAGTGCCTCCTCTTGAGATGCGACGGGAACGCCGGGAATTCTTTCCTTTTGTAAGCAGGGAAAGGATCCCTCATCTCGAGCTCCAAGGGGGAAACGGGGCTCCTCTGGATGTGGGCGGGACCATCGTGCTTCCTCTCGAGTGGAGACGGGTATGGCGCTGAACTTCTTGAGTTGTAGCAAGGGTGTGAAAGACCCTTTCGAAGTTCCAGAGGTTACGTGTCAGTCTCCAGACGCCTCATCGGAAATAGACCTCATCTCGCCTGGAAGGGAGAACTTCCTGGATTTTCTCGAGGTGCGGCAGGTGTTCTCGAGTTACGACGGGCACCACAGGGACCCGCCCTGATGGCCTCAGGAGAGGCCAGTCCCCATGCGAGTTGCTAGGGGGCCTCTCGGGATTCCTCTCCCGTCGATACTAGGGCCAAAAACCTTGTGTGGAGTCAGGGCCGGAACCGAGGATTCCTCACAGGGGTGACATGGATATTTGGGTACTTCTGGAGTCTCCCCAGGGGAGTCAGGCCTCGTCTCGAGTGGGGGCATGCACGTGCGCTTTCCTTCCAGGCTGTAGCAGCAATGTCACGCTTCCCGTCGCGTGGATCAAAGGATCTGTGGTTTTCCCTCGAGGCTTTCCCTCGAGGCTTTCCCGCAGGGCTGTCCCACGTGCCACCGTGGTGTGAGTCGATCCTCGGCGTGAAAGATGAGCCAGTGCAGGGCAAAGAGGTTCCTCTGGAATGGACTGAGACATCTGGGGGACTCTTGGAATGGTGGTACGACCATGGAGTTCCTCTCGCCTTTCCTGTTGAGAGTGCCTCCTCTTGAGATGCGACGGGAACGCCGGGAATTCTTTCCCGTTGAAAGCAGGGAAAGGATCCCTCATCTCGAGCTCCGAGGGGGAAACGGGGCTCCTCGGGATGTGGGCGGGACCATCGTGCTTCCTCTCGAGTGGAGACGGGTATGGCGGTGAACTTTTTGAGTTGCAGCAAGGGTGTGAAAGACCCTTTCGAAGTTCCAGAGGTTAGGTGTCATTAGTCTCCAGACGCCTCATCGGAAATAGGCCTCATCTCGCCTGGAAGGGAGAACTTCCTGGATTTTCTCGAGTTGCGGCAGGTGTTCTCGAGTTACGATGGGGACCTAGGGACCCGCCCTGGTGGCCTCAAGAACGGCCAGTCCCCATGCGAGTTGCTAGGGGGCCTCTCGGGATTCCTCTCCCGGCGATACCGGGGCCAAAAACCTTGTGTGGAGTCAGGGCCGGAACCGAGGATTCCTCTCAGGGGCTGACATGGATCTTTGGGTACTTCTGGAGTCTCCCCAGGGGAGTCAGGCCTCGTCTCGAGTGGGGGCATGCACGTGTGCTTTCCTTCCAGGCTGTAGCAGCAATGTCACGCTTCCCGTCGCGTGGATCAAAGGATCTGTGGTTTTCCCTCGAGGCTTTCCCTCGAGGCTTTCCCACAGGGCTGTCCCACGTGCCACCGTGGTGTGAGTCGATCCTCGGCATGAAAGATGAGCCAGTGCAGGGCAAAGAGGTTCCTCTGGAATGGACTCAGACATCTGGGGGACTCTTGGAATGGTGGTACCACCATGGAGTTCCTCTCGCCTTTCCTGTTGAGAGTGCCTCCTCTTGAGATGCGACGGGAATGCCGGGAATTCTTTCCCGTTGAAAGCAGGGAAAGGATCCCTCATCTCTAGCTACGAGGGGGAAACGGGGCTCCTCTGGATGTGGGCGGGACCATCGTGCTTCCTATCGAGTGGAGACGGGCAAGGAGGTGAACTTCTTGAGTAGCAGCAAGGGTGTGAAAGACCCTTTCGAAGTTCCAGAGGTTGGGTGTCATTAGTCTCCAGACGCCTCATCGGAAATAGGCCTCATCTCGTCTGGAAGGGAAAACTTCCTGGATTTTCTCGAGTTGCGGCAGGTGTTCTCGAGTTACGACGGGGAACTCAGGGATCAGCCCTGGTGGCCTCAGGAGAGGCCAGTCCCCATGCGAGGTGCTAGGGGGCCTCTCGGGATTCCTCTCCCGTCGATACCGGGGCCAAAAACCTTGTGCGCAGTCAGGGCCGGAAACGAGGATTCCTCTCAGGGGCTGACATGGATCTTTGGGTACTTCTGGAGTCTCCCCAGGGGAGTCAGGCCTCGTCTCGAGTGGGGGCATGCACGTGCGCTTTCCTTCCAGGCTGTAGCAGCAATGTCACGCTTCCCGTCGCGTGGATCAAAGGATCTGTGGTTTTCCCTCGAGGCTTTCCCTCGAGGCTTTCCCACATGGCTGTGCCACGTGCCACCGTGGTGTGAGTCGATCCTCGGCGTGAAAGATGAGCCAGTGCAGGGCAAAGAGGTTCCTCTGGAATGGACTGAGACATCTGGGGGACTCTTGGAATGGTGGTACGACCATGGAGTTCCTCTCGCCTTTCCTGTTGAGAGTGCCTCCTCTTGAGATGCGACGGGAATGACGGGAATACTTTCCCGTTGAAAGCAGGGAAAGGATCCCTCATCTCGAGCTACGAGGGGGAAACGGGGCTCCTCTGGATGTGGGCGGGACCATCGTGCTTCCTCTCGAGTGGAGACGGGTATGGCGGTGAACTTCTTGAGTTGCAGCAAGTGTGTGAAAGACCCTTTCGAAGTTCCAGAGGTTAGGTGTCATTAGTCTCCAGACGCCTCATCGGAAATAGGCCTCATCTCGCCTGCAAGGGAGAACTTCCTTGATTTCCTCGAGTTGCGGTAGGTGTTCTCGAGTTACGACGGGGACCTCAGGGACCCGCCCTGGTTGCCTCAAGTGGCCAGTCCCCATGCGATTTGCTACGGGGCCTCTCGGGATTCCTCTCCCGTCGATTCCGGGGCCAAAAACCTTGTGTGGAGTCAGGGCCGTAACCGAGGATTCCTCTCAGGGGCTGACATGGATCTTTGGGTACTTCTGGAGTCTCCCCAGGGGAGTCAGGCCTCGTCTCCAGTGGGGGCATGCACGTGCGCTTTCCTTCCAGGCTGTAGCAGCAATGTCACGCTTCCCGTGGCGTGGATCGAAGGATCTGTGGTTTTCCCTCGAGGCTTTCCCACAGGGCTGTCCCACGTGCCACCGTGGTGTGAGTCGATCCTCGGCGTGAAAGATGAGCCAGTGCAGGGCAAAGAGGTTCCTCTGGAATGGACTGAGACATCTGGGGGACTCTTGGAATGGTGGTACGACCATGGAGTTCCTCTCGCCTTTCCTGTTGAGAGTGCCTCCTCTTGAGATGCGACGGGAACGCCGGGAATTCTTTCCCGTTGAAAGCAGGGAAAGGATCCCTCATCTGGAGCTAGGAGGGGGAAATGGGGCTCCTCTGGATGTGGGCGGGACCATCGTGCTTCCTCTCGAGTGGAGACGGGTATGGCGGTGAACTTCTTGAGTTGCAGCAAGGGTGTGAAAGACCCTTTCGAAGTTCCAGAGGTTACGTGTCAGTCTCCAGATGCCTCATCGGAAATAGACCTCATCTCGCCTGGAAGGGAGAACTTCCTGGATTTTCTCGAGGTGCGGCAGGTGTTCTCGAGTTATGACGGGTACCACAGGGACCCGCCCTGGTGGCCTCAGGAGAGGCCAGTCCACATGCGAGTTGCTAGGGGGCCTCTCGGGATTCCTCTCCCGTCGATACCGGGGCCAAAAACCTAGTGTGGAGTCAGGGCCGGAACCGAGGATTCCTCTCAGGGGTGACATGAATCTTTGGGTACTTCTGGAGTCTCCCCAGGGGAGTCAGGCCTCGTCTCGAGTGGGGGCATGCACGTGCGCTTTCCTTCCAGGCTGTAGCAGCAATGTCACGCTTACCGTCGCGTGGAACAAAGGATCTGTGGTTTTCCCTCGAGGCTTTCCCTCGAGGCTTTCCCACAGGGCTGTCCCACGTGCCACCGTGGTGTGAGTCGATCCTCGGCGTGAAAGATGAGCCAGTGCAGGGCAAAGAGGTTCCTCTGGAATGGACTGAGACATCTGGGGGACTCTTGGAATGGTGGTACGACCATGGAGTTCCTCTCGCCTTTCCTGTTGAGAGTGCCTCCTCTTGAGATGCGACGGGAACGCCGGGAATTCTTTCCTTTTGTAAGCAGGGAAAGGATCCCTCATCTCGAGCTCCAAGGGGGAAACGGGGCTCCTCTGGATGTGGGCGGGACCATCGTGCTTCCTCTCGAGTGGAGACGGGTATGGCGCTGAACTTCTTGAGTTGCAGCAAGGGTGTGAAAGACCCTTTCGAAGTTCCAGAGGTTAGGTGTCATTAGTCTCTAGACGCCTCATCGGAAATAGGCCTCATCTCGCCTGGAAGGGAGAACTTCCTGGATTTTCTCGAGTTGCGGCAGGTGTTCTCGAGTTACGATGGGGACCTCAGGGACCCGCCCTGGTGGCCTCAAGAACGGCCAGTCCCCATGCGAGTTGCTAGGGGGCCTCTCGGGATTCCTCTTCCGGCGATACCGGGGCCAAAAACCTTGTGTGGAGTCAGGGCCGGAACCGAGGATTCCTCTCAGGGGCTGACATGTATCTTTGGGTACTTCTGGAGTCTCCCCAGGGGAGTCAGGCCTCGTCTCGAGTGGGGGCATGCTCGTGTGCTTTCCTTCCAGGCTGTAGCAGCAATGTCACGCTTCCCGTCGCGTGGATCAAAGGATCTGTGGTTTTCCCTCGAGTCTTTCCCTCGAGGCTTTCCCACAGGGCTGTCCCATGTGCCACCGTGGTGTGAGTCGATCCTCGGCGTGAAAGATGAGCCAGTGCAGGGCAAAGAGGTTCCTCTGGAATGGACTCAGACATCTGGGGGACTCTTGGAATGGTGGTACGACCATGGAGTTCCTCTCGCCTTTCCGGTTGAGAGTGCCTCCTCTTGAGATGCGACGGGAATGCCGGGAATTCTTTCCCGTTGAAAGCAGGGAAAGGATCCCTCATCTCTAGCTACGAGGGGGAAACGGGGCTCCTCTGGATGTGGGCGGGACCATCGTGCTTCCTATCGAGTGGAGACGGGCAAGGAGGTGAACTTCTTGAGTAGCAGCAAGGGTGTGAAAGACCCTTTCGAAGTTCCAGAGGTTGGGTGTCATTAGTCTCCAGACGCCTCATCGGAAATAGGCCTCATCTCGTCTGGAAGGGAAAACTTCCTGGATTTTCTCGAGTTGCGGCAGGTGTTCTCGAGTTACGACGGGGAACTCAGGGATCAGCCCTGGTGGCCTCAGGAGAGGCCAGTCCCCATGCGAGGTGCTAGGGGGCCTCTCGGGATTCCTCTCCCGTCGATACCGGGGCCAAAAACCTTGTGTGGAGTCAGGGCCGGAAACGAGGATTCCTCTCAGGGGCTGACATGGATCTTTGGGTACTTCTGGAGTCTCCCCAGGGCCGTCAGGCCTCGTCTCGAGTGGGGGCATGCACGTGCGCTTTCCTTCCAGGCTGTAGCAGCAACGTCACGCTTCCCGTCGCGTGGATCAAAGGATCTGTGGTTTTCCCTCGAGGCTTTCCCTCGAGGCTTTCCCACATGGCTGTGCCACGTGCCACCGTGGTGTGAGTCGATCCTCGGCATGAAAGATGAGCCAGTGCAGGGCAAAGAGGTTCCTCTGGAATGGACTGAGACATCTGGGGGACTCTTGGAATGGTGGTACGACCATGGAGTTCCTCTCGCCTTTCCTGTTGAGAGTGCCTCCTCTTGAGATGCGACGGGAATGACGGGAATACTTTCCCGTTGAAAGCAGGGAAAGGATCCCTCATCTCGAGCTACGAGGGGGAAACGGGGCTCCTCTGGATGTGGGCGGGACCATCGTGCTTCCTCTCGAGTGGAGACGGGTATGGCGGTGAACTTCTTGAGTTGCAGCAAGTGTGTGAAAGACCCTTTCGAAGTTCCAGAGGTTAGGTGTCATTAGTCTCCAGACGCCTCATCGGAAATAGGCCTCATCTCGCCTGCAAGGGAGAACTTCCTTGATTTTCTCGAATTGCGGTAGGTGTTCTCGAGTTACGACGGGGACCTCAGGGACCCGCCCTGGTTGCCTCAAGAGGCCAGTCCCCATGCGATTTGCTACGGGGCCTCTCGGGATTCCTCTCCCGTCGATTCCGGGGCCAAAAACCTTGTGTGGAGTCAGGGCCGTAACCGAGGATTCCTCTCAGGGGCTGACATGGATCTTTGGGTACTTCTGGAGTCTCCCCAGGGGAGTCAGGCCTCGTCTCCAGTGGGGGCATGCACGTGCGCTTTCCTTCCAGGCTGTAGCAGCAATGTCACGCTTCCCGTGGCGTGGATCAAAGGATCTGTGGTTTTCCCTCGAGGCTTTCCCACAGGGCTGTCCCACGTGCCACCGTGGTGTGAGTCGATCCTCGGCGTGAAAGATGAGCCAGTGCAGGGCAAAGAGGTTCCTCTGGAATGGACTGAGACATCTGGGGGACTCTTGGATTGGTGGTACGACCATGGAGTTCCTCTCGCCTTTCCTGTTGAGAGTGCCTCCTCTTGAGAAGCGACGGGAACGCCGGGAATTCTTTCCCGTTGAAAGCAGGGAAAGGATCCCTCATTTCGAGCTACGAGGGGGAAACGGGGCTCCTCTGGATATGGGCGGGACCATCGTGCTTCCTCTCGAGTGGAGACGGGTATGGCGATGAACTTCTTGAGTTGCAGCAAGGGTGTGAAAGACCCTTTCGAAGTCCCAGAGGTAAGGTGTCATTAGTCTCCAGACGCCTCATCGGAAATAGGCCTCATCTCGCCTGGAAGGGAGAACTTCCTGGATTTTCTCGAGTTGCGGCAGGTGTTCTCGAGTTACAACGGGGACCTCAGGGACCCGCCCTGGTCGCCTCAGGAGAGGCCAGTCCCCATGCGAGTTGCTAGGGGGCCTCTCGGGATTCCTCTCCCGTCGATACCGGGGTCAAAACCTTGTGTGGAGTCAGGGCTGGAACCGAGGATTCCTCTCAGGGGCTGACATGGATCTTTGGGTACTTCTGGAGTCTCCCCAGGGGAGTCAGGCCTCGTCTCGAGTCGTGGCATGCACGTGCGCTTTCCTTCCAGGCTGTAGCAGCAATGTCACGCTTCCCGTCGCGTGGATCAAAGGATCTGTGGTTTTCCTTCGAGGCTTTGCCTCGAGGCTTTCCCACAGTGTTGTCCCACGTGCCACCGTGGTGTGAGTCGATCCTCGGCGTGAAAGATGAGCCAGTGCAGGGCAAAGAGGTTCCTCTGGAATGGACTGAGACATCTGGGGGACTCTTGGAATGGTGGTACGACCATGGAGTTCCTCTCGCCTTTCCTGTTGAGAGTGCCTCCTCTTGAGATGCGACGGGAATGCCGGGAATTCTTTCCCGTTGAAAGCAGGGAAAGGATCCCTCATCTCGAGCTACGAGGGGGAAACTGGGATCCTCTGGATGTGGGCGGGACCATCGTGCTTCCTCTCGAGTGGACACGGGTATGGCGGTGAACTTCTTGAGTTGCAGGAAGGGTGTGAAAGACCCTTTCGAAGTTCCAGAGGTTAGGTGTCATTAGTCTCCAGACGCCTCATCGGAAATACGCCTCATCTCGCCTGGAAGGGAGAACTTCCTGGATTTTCTCGAGTTGTGGCAGGTGTTCTCGAGTTACGACGGGGACCTCAGGGACCCGCCCTGGTGGCCTCAGGAACGGCCAGTCCCCATGGGAGTTGCTAGGGGGCCTCTCGGGATTCCTCTCCCGTCGATACCGCGGCCAGAAACCTTGTGTGGAGTCAGGGCCGGAATCGAGGATTCCTCTCAGGGGCTGACATGGATCTTTGGGTACTTCTGGAGTCTCCCCAGGGCCGTCAGGCCTCGTCTCGAGTGGGGGCATGCACGTGCGCTTTCCTTCCAGGCTGTAGCAGCAATGTCATGCTTCCCGTGGCCTGGATCAAAGGATCTGTGGTTTTCCCTCGAGGCTTTCCCTCGAGGCTTTCACACAGGGCTGTCCCACGTGCCACCGTGGTGTGAGTCGATCCTCGGCGTGAAAGATGAGCCAGTGCAGGGCAAAGGGGTTCCTCTGGAATGGACTGAGACATCTGGGGGACTCTTGGAATGGTGGTACGACCATGGAGTTCCTCTCGCCTTTCCTGTTGAGAGTGCCTCCTCTTGAGATGCGACGGGAACGCCGGGAATTCTTTCCCGTTGAAAGCAGGGAAAGGTTCCCTCATCTCGAGCTCCGAGGGGGAAACGGGGCTCCTCTGGATGTGGGCGGGACCATCGTGCTTCCTCCCGAGTGGACACGGGTATGGCGGTGAACTTCTTGAGTTGCAGCAAGGGTGTGAAAGACCCTTTCGAAGTTCCAGAGGTTAGGTGTCATTAGTCTCCAGACGCCTCATCGGAAATAGGCCTCATCTCGCCTGGAAGGGAGAACTTCCTGGATTTTCTCGAGGTGCGGCATGTGTTCTCGAGTTACGACGGGTACCACATGGACCCGCCCTGATGGCCTCAGGAACGGCCAGTCCCCATGCGAGTTGCTAGGGGGCCTCTCGGGATTCCTCTCCCGTCGATACCGGGGCCAAAAGCCTTGTGTGGAGTCAGGGCTGGAACCGAGCATTCCTCTCAGGGGTTACATGGATCTTTGGGTACTTCTGGAGGCTCCCCAGGGGAGTCAGGCCTCGTCTCGAGTGGGGGCATGCACGTGCGCTTTCCTTCCAGGCTGTAGCAACAATGTCACGCTTCCCATCGCGAGGATTAAAGGATCTGTGGTTTTCCCTCGAGGCTTTCCCTCGAGGCTTTCCCACAGGGCTGTTCCACGGGCCACCGTGGTGTGAGTCGATCCTCGGCGTGAAAGATGAGCCAGTGCCGGGCAAAGAGGTTCCTCTGGAATGGACTGAGACATCTGGGGGACTCTTGGAATGGTGGTACGACCATGGAGTTCCTCTCGCCTTTCCTGTTGAGAGTGCCTCCTCTTGAGATGCGACGGGAATGCCGGGAATTCTTTCCCGTTGAAAGCAGGGAAAGGATCCCTCATCTCGAGCTCCGAGGGGGAAACGTGGCTCCTCTGTATGTGGGCGGGACCATCGTGCTTTCTCTCGTGTGGAGACGGGTATGGGGGTAAACTTCTTGAGTTGCAGCAAGGGTGTGAAAGACCCTTTCGAAGTTCCAGAGTTTGGGTGTCATTAGTCTCCAGACGCCTCATCGGAAATAGGCCTCATCTCGCCTGGAAGGGAGAACTTCCTGGATTTTCTCGAGTTGCGGCAGGTGTTCTCGAGTTACGACGGGGACCTCAGGGACCCGCCCTGGTGGCCTCAGGAGAGGCCAGTCCCCATGCGAGTTGCTAGGGGGCCTCTCGGGATTCCTCTCCCGTCGATACTGGGGCCAAAAACCTTGTGTGGAGTCAGGGCCGGAACCGAGGATTCCTCTCAGGGGCTGACATGGATCTTTGGGTACTTCTAGAGTCTCCCCAGGGGAGTCAGGCCTCGTCTCGAGTGGGGGCATGCACGTACGCTTTCCTTTCAGGCTGTAGCAGCAATGTCACGCTTCCCGTCGCGTGGATCAAATGATCTGTGGTTTTCCCTCGAGGCTTTCCCTCGAGGCTTTCCCACAGGGCTGTCCCACGTGCCACCGTGGTGTGAGTCGATCCTCGGCGTGAAAGATGAGCCAGTGCAGGGCAAAGGGGTTCCTCTGGAATGGACTGAGACATCTGGGGGACTCTTGGAATGGTGGTACGACCATGGAGTTCCTCTCGCCTTTCCTGTTGAGAGTGCCTCCTCTTGAGATGCGACGGGAACGCCGGGAATTCTTTCCCGTTGAAAGCAGGGAAAGGATCCCTCATCTCGAGCTCCGAGGGGGAAACGGGGCTCCTCTGGATGTGGGCGGGACCATCGAGCTTCCTCCCGAGTGGACACGGGTATGGCGGTGAACTTCTTGAATTGCAGCAAGGGTGTGAAAGACCCTTTCGAAGTTCAAGAGGTTAGGTGTCATTAGTCTCCAGACGCCTCATCGGAAATAGGCCTCATCTCGCCTGGAAGGGAGAACTTCCTGGATTTTCTCGAGTTGCGGCAGGTGTTCTCGAGTTACGACGGGGACCTCAGGGACCCGCCCTGGTGGCCTCAGTAGAGGCCAGTCCCCATGCGAGTTGCTAGGGGGCCTCTCGGGATTCCTCTCCCGTCGATACCGGGGCCAAAAGCCTTGTGTGGAGTCAGGGCCGGAACCGAGCATTCCTCTCAGGGGTTACATGGATCTTTGGGTACTTCTGGAGTCTCCCCAGGGGAGTCAGGCCTCGTCTCGAGTGGGGGCATGCACGTGCGCTTTCCTTCCAGGCTGTAGCAGCAATGTCACGCTTCCCATCGCGAGGATTAAAGGATCTGTGGTTTTCCCTCGAGGCTTTCCCTCGAGGCTTTCCCACAGGGCTGTCCCACGTGCCACCGTGGTGTGATTCGATCCTCGGCGTGAAAGATGAGCCAGTGCAGGGCAAAGAGGTTCCTCTGGAATGGACTGAGACATCTGGGGGACTCTTGGAATGGTGGTACGACCATGGAGTTCCTCTCGCCTTTCCTGTTGAGAGTGCCTCCTCTTGAGATGCGACGGGAACGCCGGGAATTCTTTCCCGTTGAAAGCAGGGAAAGGATCCCTCATCTCGAGCTCCGAGGGGGAAACGGGGCTCCTCTGGATGTGGGCGGGACCATCGTGCTTCCTCCCGAGTGGACACGGGTATGGCGGTGAACTTCTTGAGTTGCAGCAAGGGTGTGAAAGACCCTTTCGAAGTTCCAGAGTTTAGGTGTCATTAGTCTGCAGACGCCTCATCGGAAATAGGCCTCATCTCGCCTGGAAGGGAGAACTTCCTGGATTTTCTCGAGTTGCGGCAGGTGTTCTCGAGTTACGACGGGGACCTCAGGGACCCGCCCTGGTGGCCTCAGGAGAGGCCAGTCCCCATGCGAGTTGCTAGGGGGCCTCTCGGGATTCCTCTCCCGTCGATACCGGGGCCAAAAACCTTGTGTGGAGTCAGGGCCGGAACCGAGGATTCCTCTCAGGGGTGATATGGATCTTTGGGTACTTCTGGAGTCTCCCCAGGGGAGTCAGGCCTCGTCTCGAGTGGGGGCATGCACGTGCGCTTTCCTTCCAGGCTGTATCAGCAATGTCACGCTTCCCGTGGCGTGGATCAAAGGATCTGTGGTTTTCCCTCGAGGCTTTCCCTCGAGGCTTTCCCGCAGGGCTGTCCCACGTTCCACCGTGGTGTGAGTCGATCCTCGGCGTGATAGATGAGCCAGTGCAGGGCAAAGAGGTTCCTCTGGAATGGACTGAGACATCTGGGGGACTCTTGGAATGGTGGTACGACCATGGAGTTCCTCTCGCCTTTCCTGTTGAGAGTGCCTCCTCTTGAGATGCGACGGGAACGCCGGGAATTCTTTCCCGTTGAAAGCAGGGAAAGGAACCCTCATCTCGAGCTACGAGGGGGAAACGGGGCTCCTCTGGATGTGGGTGGGACCATCGTGCTTCCTCTCGAGTGGAGACGGGTATGGCGGTGAACTTCTTGAGTTGCAGCAAGGGTGTGAAAGACCCTTTCGAAGTTCCAGAGGTTACGTGTCAGTCTCCAGATGCCTCATCGGAAATAGACCTCATCTCGCCTGGAAGGGAGAACTTCCTGGATTTTCTCGAGGTGCGGCAGGTGTTCTCGAGTTATGACGGGTACCACAGGGACCCGCCCTGGTGGCCTCAGGAGAGGCCAGTCCACATGCGAGTTGCTAGGGGGCCTCTCGGGATTCCTCTCCCGTCGATACCGGGGCCAAAAACCTAGTGTGGAGTCAGGGCCGGAACCGAGGATTCCTCTCAGGGGTGACATGGATCTTTGGGTACTTCTGGAGTCTCCCCAGGGGAGTCAGGCCTCGTCTCGAGTGGGGGCATGCACGTGCACTTTCCTTCCAGGCTGTAGCAGCAATGTCACGCTTCCCGTCGCGTGGATCAAAGGATCTGTGGTTTTCCCTCGAGGCTTTCCCTCGAGGCTTTCCCACAGGGCTGTCCCACGTGCCACCGTGGTGTGTGTCGATCCTCGGCGTGAAAGATGAGCCAGTGCAGGGCAAAGAGGTTCCTCTGGAATGGACTGAGACATCTGGGGGACTCTTGGAATGGTGGTACGACCATGGAGTTCCTCTCGCCTTTCCTGTTGAGAGTGCCTCCTCTTGAGATGCGACGGGAACGCCGGGAATTCTTTCCTTTTGTAAGCAGGGAAAGGATCCCTCATCTCGAGCTCCAAGGGGGAAACGGGGCTCCTCTGGATGTGGGCGGGACCATCGTGCTTCCTCTCGAGTGGAGACGGGTATGGCGCTGAACTTCTTGAGTTGCAGCAAGGGTGTGAAAGACCCTTTCGAAGTTCCAGAGGTTACGTGTCAGTCTCCAGACGCCTCATCGGAAATAGACCTCATCTCGCCTGGAAGGGAGAACTTCCTGGATTTTCTCGAGGTGCGGCAGGTGTTCTCGAGTTACGACGGGCACCACAGGGACCCGCCCTGATGGCCTCAGGAGAGGCCAGTCCCCATGCGAGTTGCTAGGGGGCCTCTCGGGATTCCTCTCCCGTCGATACTAGGGCCAAAAACCTTGTGTGGAGTCAGGGCCGGAACCGAGGATTCCTCACAGGGGTGACATGGATATTTGGGTACTTCTGGAGTCTCCCCAGGGGAGTCAGGCCTCGTCTCGAGTGGGGGCATGCACGTGCGCTTTCCTTCCAGGCTGTAGCAGCAATGTCACGCTTCCCGTCGCGTGGATCAAAGGATCTGTGCTTTTCCCTCGAGGCTTTCCCTCGAGGCTTTCCCGCAGGGCTGTCCCACGTGCCACCGTGGTGTGAGTCGATCCTCGGCGTGAAAGATGAGCCAGTGCAGGGCAAAGAGGTTCCTCTGGAATGGACTGAGACATCTGGGGGACTCTTGGAATGGTGGTACGACCATGGAGTTCCTCTCGCCTTTCCTGTTGAGAGTGCCTCCTCTTGAGATGCGACGGGAACGCCGGGAATTCTTTCCCGTTGAAAGCAGGGAAAGGATCCCTCATCTCGAGCTCCGAGGGGGAAACGGGGCTCCTCGGGATGTGGGCGGGACCATCGTGCTTCCTCTCGAGTGGAGACGGGTATGGCGGTGAACTTTTTGAGTTGCAGCAAGGGTGTGAAAGACCCTTTCGAAGTTCCAGAGGTTAGGTGTCATTAGTCTCCAGACGCCTCATCGGAAATAGGCCTCATCTCGCCTGGAAGGGAGAACTTCCTGGATTTTCTCGAGTTGCGGCAGGTGTTCTCGAGTTACGATGGGGACCTAGGGACCCGCCCTGGTGGCCTCAAGAACGGCCAGTCCCCATGCGAGTTGCTAGGGGGCCTCTCGGGATTCCTCTCCCGGCGATACCGGGGCCAAAAACCTTGTGTGGAGTCAGGGCCGGAACCGAGGATTCCTCTCAGGGGCTGACATGGATCTTTGGGTACTTCTGGAGTCTCCCCAGGGGAGTCAGGCCTCGTCTCGAGTGGGGGCATGCACGTGTGCTTTCCTTCCAGGCTGTAGCAGCAATGTCACGCTTCCCGTCGCGTGGATCAAAGGATCTGTGGTTTTCCCTCAAGGCTTTCCCTCGAGGCTTTCCCACAGGGCTGTCCCACGTGCCACCGTGGTGTGAGTCGATCCTCGGCATGAAAGATGAGCCAGTGCAGGGCAAAGAGGTTCCTCTGGAATGGACTCAGACATCTGGGGGACTCTTGGAATGGTGGTACCACCATGGAGTTCCTCTCGCCTTTCCTGTTGAGAGTGCCTCCTCTTGAGATGCGTCGGGAATGCCGGGAATTCTTTCCCGTTGAAAGCAGGGAAAGGATCCCTCATCTCTAGCTACGAGGGGGAAACGGGGCTCCTCTGGATGTGGGCGGGACCATCGTGCTTCCTATCGAGTGGAGACGGGCAAGGAGGTGAACTTCTTGAGTAGCAGCAAGGGTGTGAAAGACCCTTTCGAAGTTCCAGAGGTTGGGTGTCATTAGTCTCCAGACGCCTCATCGGAAATAGGCCTCATCTCGTCTGGAAGGGAAAACTTCCTGGATTTTCTCGAGTTGCGGCAGGTGTTCTCGAGTTACGACGGGGAACTCAGGGATCAGCCCTGGTGGCCTCAGGAGAGGCCAGTCCCCATGCGAGGTGCTAGGGGGCCTCTCGGGATTCCTCTCCCGTCGATACCGGGGCCAAAAACCTTGTGTGCAGTCAGGGCCGGAAACGAGGATTCCTCTCAGGGGCTGACATGGATCTTTGGGTACTTCTGGAGTCTCCCCAGGGGAGTCAGGCCTCGTCTCGAGTGGGGGCATGCACGTGCGCTTTCCTTCCAGGCTGTAGCAGCAATGTCACGCTTCCCGTCGCGTGGATCAAAGGATCTGTGGTTTTCCCTCGAGGCTTTCCCTCGAGGCTTTCCCACATGGCTGTGCCACGTGCCACCGTGGTGTGAGTCGATCCTCGGCGTGAAAGATGAGCCAGTGCAGGGCAAAGAGGTTCCTCTGGAATGGACTGAGACATCTGGGGGACTCTTGGAATGGTGGTACGACCATGGAGTTCCTCTCGCCTTTCCTGTTGAGAGTGCCTCCTCTTGAGATGCGACGGGAATGACGGGAATACTTTCCCGTTGAAAGCAGGGAAAGGATCCCTCATCTCGAGCTACGAGGGGGAAACGGGGCTCCTCTGGATGTGGGCGGGACCATCGTGCTTCCTCTCGAGTGGAGACGGGTATGGCGGTGAACTTCTTGAGTTGCAGCAAGTGTGTGAAAGACCCTTTCGAAGTTCCAGAGGTTAGGTGTCATTAGTCTCCAGACGCCTCATCGGAAATAGGCCTCATCTCGCCTGCAAGGGAGAACTTCCTTGATTTCCTCGAGTTGCGGTAGGTGTTCTCGAGTTACGACGGGGACCTCAGGGACCCGCCCTGTTTGCCTCAAGTGGCCAGTCCCCATGCGATTTGCTACGGGGCCTCTCGGGATTCGTCTCCCGTCGATTCCGGGGCCAAAAACCTTGTGTGGAGTCAGGGCCGTAACCGAGGATTCCTCTCAGGGGCTGACATGGATCTTTGGGTACTTCTGGAGTCTCCCCAGGGGAGTCAGGCCTCGTCTCCAGTGGGGGCATGCACGTGCGCTTTCCTTCCAGGCTGTAGCAGAAATGTCACGCTTCCCGTGGCGTGGATCGAAGGATCTGTGGTTTTCCCTCGAGGCTTTCCCACAGGGCTGTCCCACGTGCCACCGTGGTGTGAGTCGATCCTCGGCGTGAAAGATGAGCCAGTGCAGGGCAAAGAGGTTCCTCTGGAATGGACTGAGACATCTGGGGGACTCTTGGAATGGTGGTACGACCATGGAGTTCCTCTCGCCTTTCCTGTTGAGAGTGCCTCCTCTTGAGATGCGACGGGAACGCCGGGAATTCTTTCCCGTTGAAAGCAGGGAAAGGATCCCTCATCTGGAGCTAGGAGGGGGAAATGGGGCTCCTCTGGATGTGGGCGGGACCATCGTGCTTCCTCTCGAGTGGAGACGGGTATGGCGGTGAACTTCTTGAGTTGCAGCAAGGGTGTGAAAGACCCTTTCGAAGTTCCAGAGGTTACGTGTCAGTCTCCAGATGCCTCATCGGAAATAGACCTCATCTCGCCTGGAAGGGAGAACTTCCTGGATTTTCTCGAGGTGCGGCAGGTGTTCTCGAGTTATGACGGGTACCACAGGGACCCGCCCTGGTGGCCTCAGGAGAGGCCAGTCCACATGCGAGTTGCTAGGGGGCCTCTCGGGATTCCTCTCCCGTCGATACCGGGGCCAAAAACCTAGTGTGGAGTCAGGGCCGGAACCGAGGATTCCTCTCAGGGGTGACATGAATCTTTGGGTACTTCTGGAGTCTCCCCAGGGGAGTCAGGCCTCGTCTCGAGTGGGGGCATGCACGTGCGCTTTCCTTCCAGGCTGTAGCAGCAATGTCACGCTTACCGTCGCGTGGATCAAAGGATCTGTGGTTTTCCCTCGAGGCTTTCCCTCGAGGCTTTCCCACAGGGCTGTCCCACGTGCCACCGTGGTGTGAGTCGATCCTCGGCGTGAAAGATGAGCCAGTGCAGGGCAAAGAGGTTCCTCTGGAATGGACTGAGACATCTGGGGGACTCTTGGAATGGTGGTACGACCATGGAGTTCCTCTCGCCTTTCCTGTTGAGAGTGCCTCCTCTTGAGATGCGACGGGAACGCCGGGAATTCTTTCCTTTTGTAAGCAGGGAAAGGATCCCTCATCTCGAGCTCCAAGGGGGAAACGGGGCTCCTCTGGATGTGGGCGGGACCATCGTGCTTCCTCTCGAGTGGAGACGGGTATGGCGCTGAACTTCTTGAGTTGCAGCAAGGGTGTGAAAGACCCTTTCGAAGTTCCAGAGGTTACGTGTCAGTCTCCAGACGCCTCATCGGAAATAGACCTCATCTCGCCTGGAAGGGAGAACTTCCTGGATTTTCTCGAGGTGCGGCAGGTGTTCTCGAGTTACGACGGGCACCACAGGGACCCGCCCTGATGGCCTCAGGAGAGGCCAGTCCCCATGCGAGTTGCTAGGGGGCCTCTCGGGATTCCTCTCCCGGCGATACCGGGGCCAAAAACCTTGTGTGGAGTCAGGGCCGGAACCGAGGATTCCTCTCAGGGGCTGACATGGATCTTTGGGTACTTCTGGAGTCTCCCCAGGGGAGTCAGGCCTCGTCTCGAGTGGGGGCATGCACGTGTGCTTTCCTTCCAGGCTGTAGCAGCAATGTCACGCTTCCCGTCGCGTGGATCAAAGGATCTGTGGTTTTCCCTCGAGTCTTTCCCTCGAGGCTTTCCCACAGGGCTGTCCCATGTGCCACCGTGGTGTGAGTCGATCCTCGGCATGAAAGATGAGCCAGTGCAGGGCAAAGAGGTTCCTCTGGAATGGACTCAGACATCTGGGGGACTCTTGGAATGGTGGTACGACCATGGAGTTCCTCTCGCCTTTCCTGTTGAGAGTGCCTCCTCTTGAGATGCGACGGGAATGCCGGGAATTCTTTCCCGTTGAAAGCAGGGAAAGGATCCCTCATCTCTAGCTACGAGGGGGAAACGGGGCTCCTCTGGATGTGGGCGGGACCATCGTGCTTCCTATCGAGTGGAGACGGGCAAGGAGGTGAACTTCTTGAGTAGCAGCAAGGGTGTGAAAGACCCTTTCGAAGTTCCAGAGGTTGGGTGTCATTAGTCTCCAGACGCCTCATCGGAAATAGGCCTCATCTCGTCTGGAAGGGAAAACTTCCTGGATTTTCTCGAGTTGCGGCAGGTGTTCACGAGTTACGACGGGGAACTCAGGGATCAGCCCTGGTGGCCTCAGGAGAGGCCAGTCCCCATGCGAGGTGCTAGGGGGCCTCTCGGGATTCCTCTCCCGTCGATACCGGGGCCAAAAACCTTGTGTGCAGTCAGGGCCGGAAACGAGGATTCCTCTCAGGGGCTGACATGGATCTTTGGGTACTTCTGGAGTCTCCCCAGGGCCGTCAGGCCTCGTCTCGAGTGGGGGCATGCACGTGCGCTTTCCTTCCAGGCTGTAGCAGCAACGTCACGCTTCCCGTCGCGTGGATCAAAGGATCTGTGGTTTTCCCTCGAGGCTTTCCCTCGAGGCTTTCCCACATGGCTGTGCCACGTGCCACCGTGGTGTGAGTCGATCCTCGGCGTGAAAGATGAGCCAGTGCAGGGCAAAGAGGTTCCTCTGGAATGGACTGAGACATCTGGGGGACTCTTGGAATGGTGGTACGACCATGGAGTTCCTCTCGCCTTTCCTGTTGAGAGTGCCTCCTCTTGAGATGCGACGGGAATGACGGGAATACTTTCCCGTTGAAAGCAGGGAAAGGATCCCTCATCTCGAGCTACGAGGGGGAAACGGGGCTCCTCTGGATGTGGGCGGGACCATCGTGCTTCCTCTCGAGTGGAGACGGGTATGGCGGTGAACTTCTTGAGTTGCAGCAAGTGTGTGAAAGACCCTTTCGAAGTTCCAGAGGTTAGGTGTCATTAGTCTCCAGACGCCTCATCGGAAATAGGCCTCATCTCGCCTGCAAGGGAGAACTTCCTTGATTTTCTCGAATTGCGGTAGGTGTTCTCGAGTTACGACGGGGACCTCAGGGACCCGCCCTGGTTGCCTCAAGAGGCCAGTCCCCATGCGATTTGCTACGGGGCCTCTCGGGATTCCTCTCCCGTCGATTCCGGGGCCAAAAACCTTGTGTGGAGTCAGGGCCGTAACCGAGGATTCCTCTCAGGGGCTGACATGGATCTTTGGGTACTTCTGGAGTCTCCCCAGGGGAGTCAGGCCTCGTACTCCAGTGGGGGCATGCACGTGCGCTTTCCTTCCAGGCTGTAGCAGCAATGTCACGCTTCCCGTGGCGTGGATCAAAGGATCTGTGGTTTTCCCTCGAGGCTTTCCCACAGGGCTGTCCCACGTGCCACCGTGGTGTGAGTCGATCCTCGGCGTGAAAGATGAGCCAGTGCAGGGCAAAGAGGTTCCTCTGGAATGGACTGAGATATCTGGGGGACTCTTGGAATGGTGGTACGACCATGGAGTTCCTCTCGCCTTTCCTGTTGAGAGTGCCTCCTCTTGAGATGCGACGGGAACGCCGGGAATTCTTTCCCGTTGAAAGCAGGGAAAGGATCCCTCATCTGGAGCTAGGAGGGGGAAACGGGGCTCCTCTGGATGTGGGCGGGACCATCGTGCTTCCTCTCGAGTGGACACGGGTATGGCGGTGAACTTCTTGAGTTGCAGCAAGGGTGTGAAAGACCCTTTCGAAGTTCCAGAGTTTAGGTGTCATTAGTCTCCAGACGCCTCATCGGAAATAGGCCTCATCTCGCCTGGAAGGGAGAACTTCCTGGATTTTCTCGAGTTGCGGCAGGTGTTCTCGAGTTACGACGGGGACCTCAGGGACCCGCCCTGGTGGCCTCAGGAGAGGCCAGTCCCCATGGGAGTTGCTAGGGGGCCTCTCGGGATTCCTCTCCCGTCGATACCGGGGCCAAAAACCTTGTGTGGTGTCAGGGCCGGAACCGAGGATTCCTCTCAGGGGCTGACCTGGATCTTTGGGTACTTCTGGAGTCTCCCCAAGGGAGTCAGGGCTCGTCTCGGGTTGGGGCATGCGCGTGCGCTTTCCTTCCAGGCTGTAGCAGCAATGTCACGCTTCCCGTCGCATGGATCAAAGGATCTGTGGTTTTCCCTCGAGGCTTTCCCTCGAGGCTTTCCCACAGGGCTGTCCCACGTGCCACCGTGGTGTGAGTCGATCCTCGGCGTGAAAGATGAGCCAGTGCAGGGCAAAGAGGTTCCTCTGGAATGGACTGAGACATCTGGGGGACTCTTGGAATGGTGGTACGACCATGGAGTTCCTCTCGCCTTTCCTGTTGAGAGTGCCTCCTCTTGAGAAGCGACGGGAACGCCGGGAATTCTTTCCCGTTGAAAGCAGGGAAAGGATCCCTCATTTCGAGCTACGAGGGGGAAACGGGGCTCCTCTGGATATGGGCGGGACCATCGTGCTTCCTCTCGAGTGGAGACGGGTATGGCGATGAACTTCTTGAGTTGCAGCAAGGGTGTGAAAGACCCTTTCGAAGTCCCAGAGGTAAGGTGTCATTAGTCTCCAGACGCCTCATCGGAAATAGGCCTCATCTCGCCTGGAAGGGAGAACTTCCTGGATTTTCTCGAGTTGCGGCAGGTGTTCTCGAGTTACAACGGGGACCTCAGGGACCCGCCCTGGTCGCCTCAGGAGAGGCCAGTCCCCATGCGAGTTGCTAGGGGGCCTCTCGGGATTCCTCTCCCGTCGATACCGGGGTCAAAACCTTGTGTGGAGTCAGGGCCGGAACCGAGGATTCCTCTCAGGGGCTGACATGGATCTTTGGGTACTTCTGGAGTCTCCCCAGGGGAGTCAGGCCTCGTCTCGAGTCGTGGCATGCACGTGCGCTTTACTTCCAGGCTGTAGCAGCAATGTCACGCTTCCCGTCGCGTGGATCAAAGGATCTGTGGTTTTCCCTCGAGGCTTTCCCTCGAGGCTTTCCCACAGGGCTATCCCACGTCCCACCGTGGTGTGAGTCGATCTTCGGCGTGAAAGATGAGGCAGTGCAGGGCAAAGAGTTTCCTCTGGAATGGACTGAGACATCTGGGGGACTCTTGGAATGGTGGTAAGACCATGGAGTTCCTCTCGCCTTTCCTGTTGAGAGTGCCTCCTCTTGAGATGCGACGGGAACGCCGGGAATTCTTTCCCGTTGAAAGTAGGGAAAGGATCCTTCATCTCGAGCTACGAGGGGGAAACGGGGCTCCTCTGGATGTGGGCGGGACCATCGTGCTTCCTCTCGAGTGGAGAAGGGTATGGCGGTGAACTTCTTGAGTTGCAGCAAGGGTGTGAAAGACCCTTTCGAAGTTCCAGAGGTTAGGTGTCATTAGTCTCCAGACGCCTCATCGGAAATAGGCCTCATCTCGCCTGGAAGAGAGAACTTCCTGGATTTTCTCGAGTTGCGGCAGGTGTTCTCGAGTTACGACGGGGACCTCAGGGACCCGCCCTGGTGGCCTCAGGAGAGGCCAGTCCCCATGCGAGTTGCTAGGGGGCCTCTCGGGATTTCTCTCCCGTCGATACCGGGGCCAAAAACCTTGTGTGGAGTAAGGGCCGGAACCGAGGATTCCTCTCAGGGGCTGACATGGATCTTTGGGTACTTCTGGAGTCTCCCCAGGGGAGTCAGGCCTCGTCTCGAGTGGAGGCATGCGCGTGCGCTTTCCTTCCAGGCTTTAGCAGCAATGTCACGCTTCCCGTCGCTTGGATCAAAGGATCTGTGGTTTTCCCTCGAGGCTTTCCCACAGGGCTGTCCCACGTGCCACCGTGGTGTGAGTCGATCCTCGGCGTGAAAGATGAGCCAGTGCAGGGCAAAGAGGTTCCTCTGGAATGGACTGAGACATCTGGGGGACTCTTGGAATGGTGGTACGACCATGGAGTTCCTCTCGCCTTTCCTGTTGAGAGTGCCTCATCTTGAGATGCGACGGGAACGCCGGGAATTCTTTCCCGTTGAAAGCAGGGAAAGGATCCCTCATCTCGAGCTAGGAGGGGGAAACGGGGCTCCTCTGGATGTGGGCGGGACCATCGTGCTTCCTCTCGAGTGGAGACGGGGATGGCGGTGAACTTCTTGAGTTGCAGCAAGGGTGTGAAAGACCCTTTCGAAGTTCCAGAGGTTAGGTGTCATTAGTCTCCAGACGCCTCATCGAAAATAGGCCTCATCTCGCCTGGAAGGGAGAACTTCCTGGATTTTCTCGAGTTGCGGCAGGTGTTCTCGAGTTACGACGGGGACCTCAGGGACCCGCCCTGGTGGCCTCAGGAGAGGCCAGTCCCCATGCGAGTTGCTAGGGGGCCTCTCGGGATTCCTCTCCCGTCGATACCGGGGCCAAAAAGCTTGTGTGGAGTCAGGGCTGGAACCGAGGATTCCTCTCAGGGGCTGACATGGATCTTTGGGTACTTCTGGAGTCTCCCCAGGGGAGTCAGGCCTCGTCTCGAGTGGGGGCATGCACGTGCGCTTTCCTTCCAGGCTGTAGCAGCAATGTCACGCTTCCCGTCGCGTGGATCAAAGGATCTGTGGTTTTCCCTCGAGGCTTTCCCTCGAGGCTTTCCCACAGGGCTGTCCCACGTGCCACCGTGTTGTGAGTCGATCCTCGGCGTGAAAGATGAGCCAGTGCAGGGCAAAGAGGTTCCTCTGGAATGGACTGAGACATCTGGGGGACTCTTGGAATGGTGGTACGACCATGGAGTTCCTCTCGCCTTTCCTGTTGAGAGTGCCTCCTCTTGAGATGCGACGGGAACGCCGGGAATACTTTCCCGTTGAAAGCAGGGAAAGGATCCCTCATCTCGAGCTACGAGGGGGAAACGGGGCTCCTCTGGATGTGGGCGGGACCATCATGCTTCCTCTCGAGTGGAGACGGGTATGGCGGTGAACTTCTTGAGTTGCAGCAAGGGTGTGAAAGACCCTTTCGAAGTTCCAGAGGTTTGGTGTCATTAGTCTCCAGAGGCCTCATCGGAAATAGGCCTCATCTCGCCTGGAAGGGAGAACTTCCTGGATTTTCTCGAGTTGCGGCAGGTGTTCTCGAGTTACGACGGGGACCTCAGGGACCGGCCCTGGTGGCCTCAGGAGAGGCCAGTCCCCATGCGAGTTGCTAGGGGGCCTCTCGGGATTCCTCTCCCGTCGATACCGGGGCCAAAAAGCTTGTGTGGAGTCAGGGCCGGAACCGAGGATTCCTCTCAGGGGCTGACATGGATCTTTGGGTACTTCTGGAGTCTCCCCAGGGGAGTCAGGCCTCGTCTCGAGTGGGGGCATGCACGTGCGCTTTCCTTCCAGGCTGTAGCAGCAATGTCACGCTTCCCGTCGCGTGGATCAAAGGATCTGTGGTTTTCCCTCGAGGCTTTCCCTCGAGGCTTTCCCACAGGGCTGTCCCACGTTCCACCGTGTTGTGAGTCGATCCTCGGCGTGAAAGATGAGCCAGTGCAGGGCAAAGAGGTTCCTATGGAATGGACTGAGACATCTGGGGGACTCTTGGAATGGTGGTACGACCATGGAGTTCCTCTCGCCTTTCCTGTTGAGAGTGCCTCCTCTTGAGATGCGACGGGAACGCCGGGAATTCTTTCCCGTTGAAAGCAGGGAAAGGATCCCTCATCTGGAGCTAGGAGGGGGAAACGGGGCTCCTCTGGATGTGGGCGGGACCATCGTGCTTCCTCTCGAGTGGAGACGGGTATGGCGGTGAACTTCTTGAGTTGCAGCAAGGGTGTGAAAGACCCTTTCGAAGTTCCAGAGGTTTGGTGTCATTAGTCTCCAGAGGCCTCATCGGAAATAGGCCTCATCTCGCCTGGAAGGGAGAACTTCCTGGATTTTCTCGAGTTGCGGCAGGTGTTCTGGAGTTACGACGGGGACCTCAGGGACCGGCCCTGGTGGCCTCAGGAGAGGCCAGTCCCCATGCGAGTTGCTAGGGGGCCTCTCGGGATTCCTGTCCCGTCGATACCGGGGACAAAAAGCTTGTGTGGAGTCAGGGCCGGAACCGAGGATTCCTCTCAGGGGCTGACATGGATCTTTGGGTACTTCTGGAGTCTCCCCAGGGGAGTCAGGCCTCGTCTCGAGTGGGGGCATGCACGTGCGCTTTCCTTCCAGGCTGTAGCAGCAATGTCACGCTTCCCGTCGCGTGGATCAAAGGATCTGTGGTTTTCCCTCGAGGCTTTCACTCGAGGCTTTCCCACAGGGCTGTCCCACGTGCCACCGTGTTGTGAGTCGATCCTCGGCGTGAAAGATGAGCCAGTGCAGGGCAAAGAGGTTCCTCTGGAATGGACTGAGACATCTGGGGGACTCTTGGAATGGTGGTACAACCATGGAGTTCCTCTCGCCTTTCCTGTTGAGAGTGCCTCCTCTTGAGATGTGATGGGAATGCCGGGAATTCTTTCCCTTTGAAACCAGGGAAAGGATCCCTCATCTCGAGCTACGAGGGGGAAACGGGGCTCCTCTGGATGTGGGCGGGACCATCGTGCTTCCTCTCGAGTGGAGACGGGTATGGCGGTGAACTTCTTGAGTTGCAGCAAGGGTGTGAAAGACCCTTTCGAAGTTCCAGTGGTTTGGTGTCATTAGTCTCCAGAGGCTTCATCGGAAATAGGCCTCATCTCGCCTGGAAGGGAGAACTTCCTGGATTTTCTCGAGTTGCGGCAGGAGTTCTCGAGTTACGACGGGGACCTCAGGGACCCGCCCTGGTGGCCTCCGGAGAGGCCAGTCCCCATGCGAGTTGCTAGGGGGCCTCTCGGGATTCCTCTCCCGTCGATACCGGGGCCAAAAACCTTGTGTGGAGTCAGGGCCGGAACCGAGGATTCCTCTCAGGGGCTGACATGGATCTTTGGGTACTTCTGGAGTCTCCCCAGGGGAGTCAGGCCTCGTCTCGAGTGGAGGCATGCGCGTGCGCTTTCCTTCCAGGCTTTAGCAGCAATGTCACGCTTCCCGTCGCTTGGATCAAAGGATCTGTGGTTTTCCCTCGAGGCTTTCCCACAGGGCTGTCCCACGTGCCACCGTGGTGTGAGTCGATCCTCGGCGTGAAAGATGAGCCAGTGCAGGGCAAAGAGGTTCCTCTGGAATGGACTGAGACATCTGGGGGACTCTTGGAATGGTGGTACGACCATGGAGTTCCTCTCGCCTTTCCTGTTGAGAGTGCCTCCTCTTGAGATGCGACGGGAACGCCGGGAATTCTTTCCCGTTGAAAGCAGGGAAAGGATCCCTCATCTCGAGCTAGGAGGGGGAAACGGGGCTCCTCTGGATGTGGGCGGGACCATCGTGCTTCCTCTCGAGTGGAGACGGGTATGGCGGTGAACTTCTTGAGTTGCAGCAAGGGTGTGAAAGACCCTTTCGAAGTTCCAGAGGTTAGGTGTCATTAGTCTCCAGACGCCTCATCGAAAATAGGCCTCATCTCGCCTGGAAGGGAGAACTTCCTGGATTTTCTCGAGTTGCGGCAGGTGTTCTCGAGTTACGACGGGGACCTCAGGGACCCGCCCTGGTGGCCTCAGGAGAGGCCAGTCCCCATGCGAGTTGCTAGGGGGCCTCTCGGGATTCCTCTCCCGTCGATACCGGGGCCAAAAAGCTTGTGTGGAGTCAGGGCTGGAACCGAGGATTCCTCTCAGGGGCTGACATGGATCTTTGGGTACTTCTGGAGTCTCCCCAGGGGAGTCAGGCCTCGTCTCGAGTGGGGGCATGCACGTGCGCTTTCCTTCCAGGCTGTAGCAGCAATGTCACGCTTCCCGTCGCGTGTATCAAAGGATCTGTGGTTTTCCCTCGAGGCTTTCCCTCGAGGCTTTCCCACAGGGCTGTCCCACGTGCCACCGTGTTGTGAGTCGATCCTCGGCGTGAAAGATGAGCCAGTGCAGGGCAAAGAGGTTCCTCTGGAATGGACTGAGACATCTGGGGGACTCTTGGAATGGTGGTACGACCATGGAGTTCCTCTCGCCTTTCCTGTTGAGAGTGCCTCCTCTTGAGATGCGACGGGAACGCCGGGAATACTTTCCCGTTGAAAGCAGGGAAAGGATCCCTCATCTCGAGCTCCGAGGGGATAACGGGGCTCCTCTGGATGTGGGCGGGACCATCATGCTTCCTCTCGAGTGGAGACGGGTATGGCGGTGAACTTCTTGAGTTGCAGCAAGGGTGTGAAAGACCCTTTCGAAGTTCCAGAGGTTTGGTGTCATTAGTCTCCAGAGGCCTCATCGGAAATAGGCCTCATCTCGCCTGGAAGGGAGAACTTCCTGGATTTTCTCGAGTTGCGGCAGGTGTTCTCGATTTACGACGGGGACCTCAGGGACCGGCCCTGGTGGCCTCAGGAGAGGCCAGTCCCCATGCGAGTTGCTAGGGGGCCTCTCGGGATTCCTCTCCCGTCGATACCGGGGCCAAAAAGCTTGTGTGGAGTCAGGGCCGGAACCGAGGATTCCTCTCAGGGGCTGACATGGATCTTTGGGTACTTCTGGAGTCTCCCCAGGGGAGTCAGGCCTCGTCTCGAGTGGGGGCATGCACGTGCGCTTTCCTTCCAGGCTGTAGCAGCAATGTCACGCTTCCCGTCGCGTGGATCAAAGGATCTGTGGTTTTCCCTCGAGGCTTTCCCTCGAGGCTTTCCCACAGGGCTGTCCCACGTGCCACCGTGTTGTGAGTCGATCCTCGGCGTGAAAGATGAGCCAGTGCAGGGCAAAGAGGTTCCTCTGGAATGGACTGAGACATCTGGGGGACTCTTGGAATGGTGGTACGACCATGGAGTTCCTCTCGCCTTTCCTGTTGAGAGTGCCTCATCTTGAGATGCGACGGGAACGCCGGGAATTCTTTCCCGTTGAAAGCAGGGAAAGGATCCCTCATCTCGAGCTAGGAGGGGGAAACGGGGCTCCTCTGGATGTGGGCGGGACCATCGTGCTTCCTCTCGAGTGGAGACGGGTATGGCGGTGAACTTCTTGAGTTGCAGCAAGGGTGTGAAAGACCCTTTCGAAGTTCCAGAGGTTAGGTGTCATTAGTCTCCAGACGCCTCATCGGAAATAGGCCTCATCTCGCCTGGAAGGGAGAACTTCCTGGATTTTCTCGAGTTGCGGCAGGTGTTCTCGAGTTACGACGGGGACCTCAGGGACCCGCCCTGGTGGCCTCAGGAGAGGCCAGTCCCCATGCGAGTTGCTAGGGGGTCTTTCGGGATTCCTCTCCCGTCGATACCGGGGACAAAAAGGTTGTGTGGAGTCAGGGCCGGAACCGAGGATTCCTCTCAGGGGCTGACATGGATCTTTGGGTACTTCTGGAGTCTCCCCAGGGGAGTCAGGCCTCGTCTCGAGTGGGGGCATGCACGTGCGCTTTCCTTCCAGGCTGTAGCAGCAATGTCACGCTTCCCGTCGCGTGGATCAAAGGATCTGTGGTTTTCCCTCGAGGCTTTCCCTCGAGGCTTTCCCAAAGGGCTGTCCCACGTGCCACCGTGTTGTGAGTCGATCCTCGGCGTGAAAGATGATCCAGTGCAGGGCAAAGAGGTTCCTCTGGAATGGACTGAGACATCTGGGGGACTCTTGGAATGGTGGTACGACCATGGAGTTCCTCTCGCCTTTCCTGTTGAGAGTGCCTCCTCTTGAGATGCGACGGGAATGCCGGGAATTCTTTCCCTTTGAAACCAGGGAAAGGATCCCTCATCTCGAGCTACGAGGGGGAAACGGGGCTCCTCTGGATGTGGGCAGGACCATCGTGCTTCCTCTCGAGTGGAGACGGGTATGGCGGTGAACTTCTTGAGTTGCAGCAAGGGTGTGAAAGACCCTTTCGAAGTTCCAGTGGTTTGGTGTCATTAGTCTCCAGAGGCTTCATCGGAAATAGGCCTCATCTCGCCTGGAAGGGAGAACTTCCTGGATTTTCTCGAGTTGCGGCAGGAGTTCTCGAGTTACGACGTGGACCTCCGGGACCCGCCCTGGTGGCCTCCGGAGAGGCCAGTCCGCATGCGAGTTGCTAGGGGGCCTCTCGGGATTCCTCTCCCGTCGATACCGGGGCCAAAAACCTTGTGTGGAGTCAGGGCCGGAACCGAGGATTCCTCTCAGGGGCTGACATGGATCTTTGGGTACTTCTGGAGTCTCCTCAGGGGAGTCAGGCCTCGTCTCGAGTGGAGGCATGCGCGTGCGCTTTCCTTCCAGGCTTTAGCAGCAATGTCACGCTTCCCGTCGCGTGGATCAAAGGATCTGTGGTTTTCCCTCGAGGCTTTCCCACAGGGCTGTCCCACGTGCCACCGTGGTGTGAGTCGATCCTCGGCGTGAAAGATGAGCCAGTGCAGGGCAAAGAGGTTCCTCTGGAATGGACTGAGACATCTGGGGGACTCTTGGAATGGTGGTACGACCATGGAGTTCCTCTCGCCTTTCCTGTTGAGAGTGCCTCCTCTTGAGATGCGACGGGAACGCCGGGAATTCTTTCCCGTTGAAAGCAGGGAAAGGATCCCTCATCTCGAGCTAGGAGGGGGAAACGGGGCTCCTCTGGATGTGGGCGGGACCATCGTGCTTCCTCTCGAGTGGAGACGGGTATGGCGGTGAACTTCTTGAGTTGCAGCAAGGGTGTGAAAGACCCTTTCGAAGTTCCAGAGGTTAGGTGTCATTAGTCTCCAGACGCCTCATCGGAAATAGGCCTCATCTCGCCTGGAAGGGAGAACTTCCTGGATTTTCTCGAGTTGCGGCAGGTGTTCTCGAGTTACGACGGGGACCTCAGGGACCCGCCCTGGTGGCCTCAGGAGAGGCCAGTCCCCATGCGAGTTGCTAGGGGGCCTCTCGGGATTCCTCTCCCGTCGATACCGGGGCCAAAAAGCTTGTGTGGAGTCAGGGCTGGAACCGAGAATTCCTCTCAGGGGCTGACATGGATCTTTGGGTACTTCTGGAGTCTCCCCAGGGGAGTCAGGCCTCGTGTCGAGTGGGGGCATGCACGTGCGCTTTCCTTCCAGGCTGTAGCAGCAATGTCACGCTTCCCGTCGCGTGGATCAAAGGATCTGTGGTTTTCCCTCGAGGCTTTCCCTCGAGGCTTTCCCAAAGGGCTGTCCCACGTGCCACCGTGTTGTGAGTCGATCCTCGGCGTGAAAGATGAGCCAGTGCAGGGCAAAGAGGTTCCTCTGGAATGGACTGAGACATCTGGGGGACTCTTGGAATGGTGGTACGACCATGGAGTTCCTCTCGCCTTTCCTGTTGAGAGTGCCTCCTCTTGAGATGCGACGGGAACGCCGGGAATACTTTCCCGTTGAAAGCAGGGAAAGGATCCCTCATCTCGAGCTCCGAGGGGGAAACGGGGCTCCTCTGGATGTGGGCGGGACCATCATGCTTCCTCTCGAGTGGAGACGGGTATGGCGGTGAACTTCTTGAGTTGCAGCAAGGGTGAGAAAGACCCTTTCGAAGTTCCAGAGGTTTGGTGTCATTAGTCTCCAGAGGCCTCATCGGAAATAGGCCTCATCTCGCCTGGAAGGGAGAACTTCCTGGATTTTCTCGAGTTGCGGCAGGTGTTCTCGAGTTACGACGGGGACCTCAGGGACCGGCCCTGGTGGCCTCAGGAGAGGCCAGTCCCCATGCGAGTTGCTAGGGGGCCTCTCGGGATTCCTCTCCCGTCGATACCGGGGCCAAAAAGCTTGTGTGGAGTCAGGGCCGGAACCGAGGATTCCTCTCAGGGGCTGACATGGATCTTTGGGTACTTCTGGAGTCTCCCCAGGGGAGTCAGGCCTCGTCTCGAGTGGGGGCATGCACGTGCGCTTTCCTTCCAGGCTGTAGCAGCAATGTCACGCTTCCCGTCGCGTGGATCAAAGGATCTGTGGTTTTCCCTCGAGGCTTTCCCTCGAGGCTTTCCCACAGGGCTGTCCCACGTGCCACCGTGTTGTGAGTCGATCCTCGGCGTGAAAGATGAGCCAGTGCAGGGCAAAGAGGTTCCTCTGGAATGGACTGAGACATCTGGGGGACTCTTGGAATGGTGGTACGACCATGGAGTTCCTCTCGCCTTTCCTGTTGAGAGTGCCTCCTCTTGAGATGCGACGGGAACGCCGGGAATTCTTTCCCGTTGAAAGCAGGGAAAGGATCCCTCATCTCGAGTTACGAGGGGGAAACTGGGCTCCTCTGGATGTGGGCGGGACCATCGTGCTTCCTCTCGAGTGGAGACGGGTATGGCGGTGAACTTCTTGAGTTGCAGCAAGGGTGTGAAAGACCCTTTCGAAGTTTCAGAGGTTTGGTGTCATTAGTCTCCAGAGGCATCATCGGAAATAGGCCTCATCTCGCCTGAAAGGGAGAACTTCCTGGATTTTCTCGAGTTGCGGCAGGTGTTCTCGAGTTACGACGGGGACCTCAGGGACCGGCCCTGGTGGCCTCAGGAGAGGCCAGTCCCCATGCGAGTTGCTAGGGGGCCTCTCGGGATTCCTCTCCCGTCGATACCGGGGCCAAAAAGCTTGTGTGGAGTCAGGGCCGGAACCGAGGATTCCTCTCAGGGGCTGACATGGATCTTTGGGTACTTCTGGAGTCTCCCCAGGGGAGTCAGGCCTCGTCTCGAGTGGGGGCATGCACGTGCACTTTCCTTCCAGGCTGTAGCAGCAATGTCACGCTTCCCGTCGCGTGGATCAAAGGATCTGTGGTTTTCCCTCGAGGCTTTCCCTCGAGGCTTTCCCACAGGGCGGTCCCACGTGCCACCGTGGTGTGAGTCGATCCTCGGCGTGAAAGATGAGCCAGTGCAGGGCAAAGAGGTTCCTCTGGAATGGACTGAGACATCTGGGGGACTCTTGGAATGGTGGTACGACCATGGAGTTCCTCTCGCCTTTCCTGTTGAGAGTGCCTCCTCTTGAGATGCGACGGGAACGCCGGGAATTCTTTCCCGTTGAAAGCAGGGAAAGGATCCCTCATCTCGAGCTAGGAGGGGGAAACGGGGCTCCTCTGGATGTGGGCGGGACCATCGTGCTTCCTCTCGAGTGGAGACGGGTATGGCGGTGAACTTCTTGAGTTGCAGCAAGGGTGTGAAAGACCCTTTCGAAGTTCCAGAGGTTTGGTGTCATTAGTCTCCAGAGGCCTCATCGGAAATAGGCCTCATCTCGCCTGGAAGGGAGAACTTCCTGGATTTTCTCGAGTTGCGGCAGGTGTTCTGGAGTTACTACGGGGACCTCAGGGACCGGCCCTGGTGGCCTCAGGAGAGGCCAGTCCCCATGCGAGTTGCTAGGGGGCCTCTCGGGATTCCTCTCCCGTCGATACCGGGGCCAAAAAGCTTGTGTGGAGTCAGGGCCGGAACCGAGGATTCCTCTCAGGGGCTGACATGGATCTTTGGGTACTTCTGGAGTCTCCCCAGGGGAGTCAGGCCTCGTCTCGAGTGGGGGCATGCACGTGCGCTTTCCTTCCAGGCTGTAGCAGCAATGTCACGCTTCCCGTCGCGTGGATCAAAGGATCTGTGGTTTTCCCTCGAGGCTTTCCCTCGAGGCTTTCCCACAGGGCTGTCCCACGTGCCACCGTGTTGTGAGTCGATCCTCGGCGTGAAAGATGAGCCAGTGCAGGGCAAAGAGGTTCCTCTGGAATGGACTGAGACATCTGGGGGACTCTTGGAATGGTGGTACGACCATGGAGTTCCTCTCGCCTTTCCTGTTGAGAGTGCCTCCTCTTGAGATGCGACGGGAACGCCGGGAATTCTTTCCCGTTGAAAGCAGGGAAAGGATCCCTCATCTCGAGTTACGAGGGGGAAACTGGGCTCCTCTGGATGTGGGCGGGACCATCGTGCTTCCTCTCGAGTGGAGACGGGTATGGCGGTGAACTTCTTGAGTTGCAGCAAGGGTGTGAAAGACCCTTTCGAAGTTTCAGAGGTTTGGTGTCATTAGTCTCCAGAGGCATCATCGGAAATAGGCCTCATCTCGCCTGAAAGGGAGAACTTCCTGGATTTTCTCGAGTTGCGGCAGGTGTTCTCGAGTTACGACGGGGACCTCAGGGACCGGCCCTGGTGGCCTCAGGAGAGGCCAGTCCCCATGCGAGTTGCTAGGGGGCCTCTCGGGATTCCTCTCCCGTCGATACCGGGGCCAAAAAGCTTGTGTGGAGTCAGGGCCGGAACCGAGGATTCCTCTCAGGGGCTGACATGGATCTTTGGGTACTTCTGGAGTCTCCCCAGGGGAGTCAGGCCTCGTCTCGAGTGGGGGCATGCACGTGCACTTTCCTTCCAGGCTGTAGCAGCAATGTCACGCTTCCCGTCGCGTGGATCAAAGGATCTGTGGTTTTCCCTCGAGGCTTTCCCTCGAGGCTTTCCCACAGGGCGGTCCCACGTGCCACCGTGGTGTGAGTCGATCCTCGGCGTGAAAGATGAGCCAGTGCAGGGCAAAGAGGTTCCTCTGGAATGGACTGAGACATCTGGGGGACTCTTGGAATGGTGGTACGACCATGGAGTTCCTCTCGCCTTTCCTGTTGAGAGTGCCTCCTCTTGAGATGCGACGGGAACGCCGGGAATTCTTTCCCGTTGAAAGCAGGGAAAGGATCCCTCATCTCGAGCTAGGAGGGGGAAACGGGGCTCCTCTGGATGTGGGCGGGACCATCGTGCTTCCTCTCGAGTGGAGACGGGTATGGCGGTGAACTTCTTGAGTTGCAGCAAGGGTGTGAAAGACCCTTTCGAAGTTCCAGAGGTTTGGTGTCATTAGTCTCCAGAGGCCTCATCGGAAATAGGCCTCATCTCGCCTGGAAGGGAGAACTTCCTGGATTTTCTCGAGTTGCGGCAGGTGTTCTGGAGTTACTACGGGGACCTCAGGGACCGGCCCTGGTGGCCTCAGGAGAGGCCAGTCCCCATGCGAGTTGCTAGGGGGCCTCTCGGGATTCCTCTCCCGTCGATACCGGGGCCAAAAAGCTTGTGTGGAGTCAGGGCCGGAACCGAGGATTCCTCTCAGGGGCTGACATGGATCTTTGGGTACTTCTGGAGTCTCCCCAGGGGAGTCAGGCCTCGTCTCGAGTGGGGGCATGCACGTGCTCTTTCCTTCCAGGCTGTAGCAGCAATGTCACGCTTCCCGTCGCGTGGATCAAAGGATCTGTGGTTTTCCCTCGAGGCTTTCCCTCGAGGCTTTCCCACAGGGCTGTCCCACGTGCCACCGTGTTGTGAGTCGATCCTCGGCGTGAAAGATGAGCCAGTGCAGGGCAAAGAGGTTCCTCTGGAATGGACTGAGACATCTGGGGGACTCTTGGAATGGTGGTACGACCATGGAGTTCCTCTCGCCTTTCCTGTTGAGAGTGCCTCCTCTTGAGATGCGACGGGAACGCCGGGAATTCTTTCCCGTTGAAAGCAGGGAAAGGATCCCTCATCTCGAGCTCCGAGGGGGAAACTGGGCTCCTCTGGATGTGGGCGGGACCATCGTGCTTCCTCTCGAGTGGAGACGGGTATGGCGGTGAACTTCTTGAGTTGCAGCAAGGGTGTGAAAGACCCTTTCGAAGTTCCAGAGGTTTGGTGTCATTAGTCTCCAGAGGCTTCATCGGAAATAGGCCTCATCTCGCCTGGAAGGGAGAACTTCCTGGATTTTCTCGAGTTGCGGCAGGTGTTCTCGAGTTACGACGGGGACCTCAGGGACCCGCCCTGGTGGCCTCAGGAGAGGCCAGTCCCCATGCGAGTTGCTAGGGGGTCTCTCGGGATTCCTCTCCCGTCGATACCGGGGACAAAAAGCTTGTGTGGAGTCAGGGCCGGAACCGAGGATTCCTCTCAGGGGCTGACATGGATCTTTGGGTACTTCTGGAGTCTCCCCAGGGGAGTCAGGCCTCGTCTCGAGTGGGGGCATG
This sequence comes from Capricornis sumatraensis, assembly GCF_032405125.1. NCBI lineage: Eukaryota > Metazoa > Chordata > Mammalia > Artiodactyla > Bovidae > Capricornis > Capricornis sumatraensis. The sequence continues at coordinate 9,521,031 of NW_027184612.1, forward strand.
CACGTGCGCTTTCCTTCCAGGCTGTAGCAGCAATGTCACGCTTCCCGTGGCGTGGATCAAAGGATCTGTGGTTTTCCCTCGAGGCTTTCCCTCGAGGCTTTCCCACAGGGCTGTCCCACGTGCCACCGTGTTGTGAGTCGATCCTCGGCGTGAAAGATGAGCCAGTGCAGGGCAAAGAGGTTCCTCTGGAATGGACTGAGACATCTGGGGGACTCTTGGAATGGTGGTACGACCATGGAGTTCCTCTCGCCTTTCCTGTTGAGAGTGCCTCCTCTTGAGATGCGACGGGAACGCCGGGAATTCTTTCCCTTTGAAACCAGGGAATGGATCCCTCCTCTCGAGCTACGAGGGCGAAACGGGGCTCCTCTGGATGTGGGCGGGACCATCGTGCTTCCTCTCGAGTGGAGACGGGTATGGCGGTGAACTTCTTGAGTTGCAGCAAGGGTGTGAAAGACCCTTTCGAAGTTCCAGTGGTTTGGTGTCATTAGTCCCCAGAGGCTTCATCGGAAATAGGCCTCATCTCGCCTGGAAGGGAGAACTTCCTGGATTTTCTCGAGTTGCGGCAGGAGTTCTCGAGTTACGACGGGGACCTCAGGGACCCGCCCTGGTGGCCTCCGGAGAGGCCAGTCCCCATGCGAGTTGCTAGGGGGCCTCTCGGGATTCCTCTCCCGTCGATACCGGGGCCAAAAACCTTGTGTGGAGTCAGGGCCGGAACCGAGGATTCCTCTCAGTGGCTGACATGGATCTTTGGGTACTTCTGGAGTCTCCCCAGGGGAGTCAGGCCTCGTCTCGAGTGGGGGCATGCACGTGCGCTTTCCTTCCAGGCTGTAGCAGCAATGTCACCCTTCCCGTCGCGTGGATCAAAGGATCTGTGGTTTTCCCTCGAGGCTTTCCCTCGAGGCTTTCCCACAGGGCTGTCCCACGTGCCACCGTGGTGTGAGTCGATCCTCGGCGTGAAAGATGAGCCAGTGCAGGGCAAAGAGGTTCCTCTGGAATGGACTGAGACATCTGGGGGACTCTTGGAATGGTGGTACGACCATGGAGTTCCTCTCGCCTTTCCTGTTGAGAGTGCCTCCGCTTGAGATGCGACGGGAACGCTGGGAATTCTTTCCCGTTGAAAGCAGGGAAAGGATCCCTCCTCTCGATCTACAAGGTGGATACGGAGCTCCCCTGGATGGGGGCGGGACCATCGTGCTTCCTCTCGAGTGGAGACGGGTATGGCGGTGAACTTCCTTAGTTGCAGCAAGGGTGTGAAAGACCCTTTCGAAGTTCCAGAGGTTAGGTGTCATTAGTCTCCAGAGGCCTCATCGGAAATAGGCCTCATCTCGCCTGGAAGGGAGAACTTCCTGGATTTTCTCGAGTTGCGGCAGGTGTTCTCGAGTTACGACGGGGACCTCAGGGACCCGCCCTGGTGGCCTCAGGAAAGGCTAGTCCCCTGGAGAGTTGCTAGGGGGCCTCTCCGGATTCCTCTCCCGTCGATACCGGGGCTAAAATCCTTCTGTGGAGTCCGGGCCGAAACCGAGGATTCCTCTCAGGGGTTGACATGGATCTCTGGGTCTGTCTGGAGTCTCCCCAGGGAAGTCAGGCCTCGTCTCGAGTGGGGGCATGCACGTGCGCTTTCCTTCCAGGCTGTAGCAGCAATGTCACGCTTCACGTGGCGTGGATCAAAGGATCTGTGGTTTTCCCTCGAGGCTTTCCCTCGAGGCTTTCCCACAGGGCTGTCCCACGTGCCACCGTGGTGTGAGTCGATCCTCGGCGTGAAAGATGAGCCAGTGCAGGGCAAAGAGGTTCCTCTGGAATGGACTGAGACATCTGGGGGACTCTTGGAATGGTGCTACGAACATGGAGTTCCTCTCGACTTTCCTGTTGAGAGTGCCTCGTCTTGAGATGCGACGGGAACGCCGGGATTCTTTCCCGTTGAAAGCAGGGAAAGGATCCATCATCTCGAGCTACGAGGGGGAAACGGGGCTCCTCTGGATGTGGGCGGGACCATCGTGCTTCCTCTCGAGTGGAGACGGGTATGGCGGTGAACTTCTTGAGTTGCAGCAAGGGTGTGAAAGACCCTTTCGAAGTTCCAGAGATTAGGTGTCATTAGTCTCCAGACGCCTCATCGGAAATAGGCCTCATCTCGCCTGGAAGGGAGAACTTCCTGGATTTTCTCGAGTTGTGTCAGGTGTTCTCGAGTTACGACGGGGACCTCAGGGACCCGCCCTGGTGGCCTCAGGAGTGGCCAGTCCCCAAGCGAGGTGCTAGGGGGCCTCTCGGGATTCCTCTCCCGTCGATACCGGGGCCAAAAACCTTGTGTGGAGTCAGGGCCGGAACCGAGGATTCCTCTCAAGGGCTGACATGGATCTTTGGGTACTTGTGGAGTCTCCCCAGGGGAGTCAGGCCTCGTCTCGAGTGGGGGCATGCATGTGCGCATTCCTTCCAGGCTGTAGCAGCAATGTCACGCTTCCCGTTGCGTGGATCAAAGGATCTGTGGTTTTCCCTCGAGGCTTTCCCTCGAGGCTTTCCCACAGGGCTGTTCCACGTGCCACCGTGATGTGAGTCGATTCTCGGCGTGAAAGATGAGCCAGTGCAGGGCAAAGAGGTTCCTCTGGAATGGACTGAGACATCTGGGGGACTCTTGGAATGGTGCTACGACCATGGAGTTCCTCTCGCCTTTCCTGTTGAGAGTGCCTCCTCTTGAGATGCGACGGGAACGCCGGGAATTCGTTCCCGTTGAAAGCAGGGAAAGGATCCCTCATCTCGAGCTACGAGGTGGAAACGGGGCTCCTCTGGATGTGGGCGGGACCATCGTGCTTCCTCTCGAGTGGAGACAGGTATGGCGGTGAACTTCTTGAGTTGCAGCAAGGGTGTGAAAGACCCTTTCGAAGTTCCAGAGGTTAGGTGTCATTAGTCTCCAGACGCCTCTTCGGAAATAGGCCTCATCTCGCCTGGAAGGGAGAACTTCCTGGATTTTCTCGAGTTGCGGCAGGTGTTCTCGAGTTACGACGCGGACCTCAGGGACCCGCCCTGGTGGACTCAGGAGAGGCCAGTCCCCATGCGAGGTGCTAGGGGGCCTCTCGGGAATCCTCTCCCGTCGATACCGGGGCCAAAAACCTTGTGCGGAGTCAGGGCCAGAACCGAGGATTCCTCTCAGGGGCTGACATGGATCTTTGTGTACTTGTGGAGTCTCCCCAGGGGAGTCAGGCCTCGTCTCGAGTGGGGGCATGCATGTGCGCTTTCCTTCCAGGCTGTAGCAGCAATGTCACGCTTCCCGTCGCGTGGATCAAAGGATCTGTGGTTTTCCCTCGAGGCTTTCCCTCGAGGCTTTCCCACAGGGCTGTCCCACGTGCCACCGTGGTGTGAGTCGATCCTTGGCGTGAAAGATGAGCCAGTGCAGGGCAAAGAGGTTCCTCTGGAATGGACTGAGACATCTGGGGGACTCTTGGAATGGTGGTACGACCATGGAGTTCCTCTCGCCTTTCCTGTTGAGAGTGCCTCCTCTTGAGATGCGACGTGAACGCCGGGAATTCTTTCCCGTTGAAAGCAGGGAAAGGATCCCTCATCTCGAGCTACGAGGGGGAAACGGGGCTCCTCTGGATGTGGGCGGGACCATCGTGCTTCCTCTCGAGTGGAGACGGGTATGGCAGTGAACTTTTTGAGTTGCAGCAAGGGTGTGAAAGACCCTTTCGAAGTTCCAGAGGTTAGGTGTCATTAGTCTCCAGACGCCTCATCGGAAATAGGCCTCATCTCGCCTGGAAGGGAGAACTTCCTGGATTTTCTCGAGTTGCGGCAGGTGTTCTCGAGTTTCGACGGGGACCTCAGGGACCCGCCCTGGTGGCCTCAGGAGAGGCCATTCCCCATGCGATGTGCTAGGGGGCCTCTCGAGATTCCTCTCCCGTCGATACCGGGGCCAAAAACCTTGTGTGGAGTCAGGGCCGGAACCGAGGATTCCTCTCAGGGGCTGACATGTATCTTTGGGTACTTCTGGAGTCTCCCCAGGGGAGTCAGGCCTCGTCTCGAGTGGGGGCATGCACGTGCGCTTTCCTTCCAGGCTGTAGCAGCAATGTCACGCTTCCCGTGTCGTGGATCAAAGGATCTGTGGTTTTCCCTCGAGGCTTTCCCTCGAGGCTTTCCCACAGGGCTGTCCCACGTGCCACCGTGGTGTGAGTCGATCCTCGGCGTGAAAGATGAGCCAGTGCAGGGCAAAGAGGTTCCTCTGGAATGGACTGAGACATCTGGGGGACTCTTGGAATGGTGGTACGACCATGGAGTTCCTCTCGCCTTTCCTGTTGAGAGTGCCTCCTCTTGAGATGCGACGGGAACGCCGGGAATTCGTTCCCGTTGAAAGCAGGGAAAGGATCCCTCATCTCGAGCTACGAGGGGGAAACGGGGCTCCTCTGGATGTGGGCGGGACCATCGTGCTTCCTCTCGTGTGGAGACGGGTATGGCGGTGAACTTCTTGAGTTGCAGCAAGGGTGTGAAAGACCCTTTCGAAGTTCCAGAGGTTAGGTGTCATTAGTCTCCAGACGCCTCATCGGAAATAGGCCTCATCTCGCCTGGAAGGGAGAACTTCCTGGATTTTCTCGAGTTGCGGCAGGTGTTCTCGAGTTACGACGCGGACCTCAGGGACCCGCCCTGGTGGACTCAGGAGAGGCCAGTCCCCATGCGAGGTGCTAGGGGGCCTCTCGGGATTCCTCTCCCGTCGATACCGGGGCCAAAAACCTTGTGCGGAGTCAGGGCCAGAACCGAGGATTCCTCTCAGGGGCTGACATGGATCTTTGTGTACTTGTGGAGTCTCCCCAGGGGAGTCAGGCCTCGTCTCGAGTGGGGGCATGCATGTGCGCTTTCCTTCCAGGCTGTAGCAGCAATGTCACGCTTCCCGTCGCGTGGATCAAAGGATCTGTGGTTTTCCCTCGAGGCTTTCCCTCGAGGCTTTCCCACAGGGCTGTCCCACGTGCCACCGTGGTGTGAGTCGATCCTCGGCGTGAAAGATGAGCCAGTGCAGGGCAAAGAGGTTCCTCTGGAATGGACTGAGACATCTGGGGGACTCTTGGAATGGTGGTACGACCATGGAGTTCCTCTCGCCTTTCCTGTTGAGAGTGCCTCCTCTTGAGATGCGACGTGAACGCCGGGAATTCTTTCCCGTTGAAAGCAGGGAAAGGATCCCTCATCTCGAGCTACGAGGGGGAAACGGGGCTCCTCTGGATGTGGGCGGGACCATCGTGCTTCCTCTCGAGTGGAGACGGGTATGGCAGTGAACTTCTTGAGTTGCAGAAAGGGTGTGAAAGACCCTTTCGAAGTTCCAGAGGTTAGGTGTCATTAGTCTCCAGACGCCTCATCGGAAATAGGCCTCATCTCGCCTGGAAGGGAGAACTTCCTGGATTTTCTCGAGTTGCGGCAGGTGTTTTCGAGTTACGACGGGGACCTCAGGGACCCGCCCTGGTGGCCTCAGGAGAGGCCAGTCCCCATGCGATGTGCTAGGGGGCCTCTCGAGATTCCTCTCCCGTCGATACCGGGGCCAAAAACCTTGTGTGGAGTAAGGGCCGGAACCGAGGATTCCTCTCAGGGGCTGACATGGATCTTTGGGTACTTCTGGAGTCTCCCCAGGGGAGTCAGGCCTCTTCTCGAGTGGGGGCATGCACGTGCGCTTTCCTTCCAGGCTGTAGCAGCAATGTCACGCTTCCCGTGGCATGGATCAAAGGATCTGTGGTTTTCCCTCGAGGCTTTCCCTCGAGGCTTTCCCACAGGGCTGTCCCACGTGCCACCGTGGTGTGAGTCGATCCTCGGCGTGAAAGATGAGCCAGTGCAGGGCAAAGAGGTTCCTCTGGAATGGACTGAGACATCTGGGGGACTCTTGGAATGGTGCTACGACCATGGAGTTCCTCTCGCCTTTCCTGTTGAGAGTGCCTCCTCTTGAGATGCGACGGGAACGCCGGGAATTCTTTCCCGTTGAAAGCAGGGAAAGGATCCATCATCTCGAGCTACGAGGGGGAAACGGGGCTCCTCTGGATGTGGGCGGGACCATCGTGCTTCCTCTCGAGTGGAGACGGGTATGGCGGTGAACTTCTTGAGTTGCAGCAAGGGTGTGAAAGACCCTTTCGAAGTTCCAGAGGTTAGGTGTCATTAGTCTCCAGACGCCTCATCGGAAATAGGCCTCATCTCGCCTGGAAGGGAGAACTTCCTGGATTTTCTCGAGTTGTGGCAGGTGTTCTCGAGTTACGACGGGGACCTCAGGGACCCGCCCTGGTGGCCTCAGGAGTGGCCAGTCCCCATGCGAGGTGCTAGGGGGCCTCTCGGGATTCCTCTCCCGTCGATACCGGGGCCAAAAACCTTGTGTGGAGTCAGGGCCGGAACCGAGGATTCCTCTCAAGGGCTGACATGGATCTTTGGGTACTTGTGGAGTCTCCCCAGTGGAGTCAGGCCTCGTCTCGAGGGGGGGCATGCACGTGCGCTTTCCTTCCAGGCTGTAGCAGCAATGTCACGCTTCCCGTGGCGTGGATCAAAGGATCTGTGGTTTTCCCTCGAGGCTTTCCCTCGAGGCTTTCCCACAGGGCTGTCCCACGTGCCACCGTGGTGTGAGTCGATCCTCGGCGTGAAAGATGAGCCAGTGCAGGGCAAAGAGCTTCCTCTGGAATGGACTGAGACATCTGGGGGACTCTTGGAATGGTGGTACGACCATGGAGTTCCTCTCGCCTTTCCTGTTGAGAGTGCCTCCTCTTGAGATGCGACGGGAACGTCGGGAATTCTTTCCCGTTGATAGCAGGGAAAGGATCCCTCATCTCGAGCTATGAGGGGAAACGGGGCTCCTCTGGATGTGGGCGGGACCATCGTACATGCTCTCGAGTATAGACGGGTATGGCGGTGAACTTCTTGAGTTGCAGCAAGGGTGTGAAAGACCCTTTCGAAGTTCCAGAGTTTAGGTGTCATTAGTCTCCAGACGCCTCATCGGAAATAGGCCTCATCTCGCCTGGAAGGGAGAACTTCCTGGATTTTCTCGAGTTGCGGCAGGAGTTCTCGAGTTACGACGGGGACCTCAGGGACCCGCCCTGGTGGCCTCAGGAGAGGCCAGTCCCCATGCGAGTTGCTAGGGGGCCTCTCGGGATTCCTCTCCCGTCGATACCGGGGCCAAAAACCTTGTGTGGAGTCAGGGCCGGAACCGAGGATTCCTCTCAGGGGCTGACATGTATCTTTGGGTATTTCTGGAGTCTCCCCAGGGGAGTCAGGCCTCGTTTCGAGTGGGGGCATGCACGTGCGCTTTCCTTCCAGGCTGTAGCAGCAATGTCACGCTTCCCGTGGCGTGGATCAAAGGATCTGTGGTTTTCCCTCGAGGCTTTCCCTCGAGGCTTTCCCACAGGGCTGTCCCACGTGCCACCGTGGTGTGAGTCGATTCTCGGCGTGAAAGATGAGCCAGTGTAGGGCAAAGAGGTTCCTCTGGAATGGACTGAGACATCTGGGGGACTCTTGGAATGGTGGTACGACCAAGAAGTTCCTCTCGCCTTTCCTGTTGAGAGTGCCTCCTCTTGAGATGCGAAGGGAACGCCGGGAATTCTTTCCCGTTGAAAGCAGGGAAAGGATCCCTCATCTCGAGCTACGAGGGGGAAACGGGGCTCCTCTGGATGTGGGCGGGACCATCGTGCTTCCTCTCGCGTGGAGACGGGTATGGCAGTGAACTTCTTGAGTTGCAGCAAGGGTGTGAAAGACCCTTTCGAAGTTCCAGAGGTTAGGGGTCATTAGTCTCCAGACGCCTCATCGGAAATAGGCCTCATCTCGCCTGGAAGGGAGAACTTCCTGGATTTTCTCGAGTTGCGGCAGGTGTTCTCGAGTTACGACGGGAACCTCAGGGACCCGCCCTGGTGGCCTCAGGAGAGGCCAGTCCCCATGCGAGGTGCTAGGGGGCCTCTCGGGATTCCTCTCCCGACGATACCGTGGCCAAAAGCCTTGTGTGCAGTCAGGGCCGGAACAGAGGATTCCTCTCAGGGGCTGACATGGATCTTTGGGTACTTCTGGAGTCTCCCCAGGGGAGTCAGGCCTCGTCTCGAGTGGGGGCATGCACGTGCGCTTTCCTTTCAGGCTGTAGCAGCAATGTCACGCTTCCCGTTCCATGGATCAAACAATCTGTGGTTTTCCCTCGAGGCTTTCCCTCGAGGCTTTCCCACAGGGCTGTCCCACGTGCCACCGTGGTGTGAGTCGATCCTCGGCGTGAAACATGAGCCAGTGCAGGGCAAAGAGCTTCCTCTGGAATGGACTGAGACATCTGGGGGACTCTTGGAATGGTGGTACGACCATGGAGTTCCTCTCGCCTTTCCTGTTGAGAGTGCCTCCTCTTGAGATGCGACGGGAACGTCGGGAATTCTTTCCGTTGAAAGCAGGGAAAGGATCCCTCATCTCGAGCTATGAGGGGAAACGGGGCTCCTCTGGACGTGGGCGGGCTCATCGTGCATCCTCTCGAGTATAGACGGGTATGGCGGTGAACTTCTTGAGTTGCAGCAAGGGTGTGAAAGACCCTTTCGAAGTTCCAGAGGTTAGGTGTCATTAGTCTCCAGACGCCTCATCGGAAATAGGCCTCATCTCGCCTGGAAGGGAGAACTTCCTGCATTTTCTCGAGTTGCGGCAGGTGTTCTCGAGTTACGACGGGGACCTCAGGGACCCGCCCTGGTGGCCTCAGGAGAGGCCAGTCCCCATGCGAGTTGCTAGGGGGCCTCTCGGGATTCCTCTCCCGTCGATACCGGGGCCAAAAACCTTGTGTGGAGTCAGGGCCGGAACCGAGGATTCCTCTCAGGGCTGACATGTATCTTTGGGTACTTCTGGAGTCTCCCCAGGGAAGTCAGGCCTCGTCTCGAGTGGGGGCATGCACGTGCGCTTTCCTTCCAGGCTGTAGCAGCAATGTCACGCTTCCCGTCGCGTGGATCAAAGGATCTGTGGTTTTCCCTCGAGGCTTTCCCTCGAGGCTTTCCCACAGGGCTGTCCCACGTGCCACCGTGGTGTGAGTCGATTCTCGGCGTGAAAGATGAGCCAGTGCAGGGCAAAGAGGTTCCTCTGGAATGGACTGAGACATCTGGGGGACTCTTGGAATGGTGGTACGACCATGGAGTTCCTCTCGCCTTTCCTGTTGAGAGTGCCTCCTCTTGAGATGCGACGTGAACGCCGGAAATTCTTTCCCGTTGAAAGCAGGGAAAGGATCCCTCATCTCGAGCTACGAGGGGGAAACGGGGCTCCTCTGGATGTGGGCGGGACCATCGTGCTTCCTCTCGTGTGGAGACGGGTATGGCGGTGAACTTCTTGAGTTGCAGCAAGGGTGTGAAAGACCCTTTCGAAGTTCCAGAGGTTAGGTGTCATTAGTCTCCAGACGCCTCATCGGAAATAGGCCTCATCTCGCCTGGAAGGGAGAACTTCCTGGATTTTCTCGAGTTGCGGCAGGTGTTCTCGAGTTACGACGCGGACCTCAGGGACCCGCCCTGGTGGACTCAGGAGAGGCCAGCCCCATGCGAGGTGCTAGGGGGCCTCTCGGGATTCCTCTCCCGTCGATACCGGGGCCAAAAACCTTGTGCGGAGTCAGGGCCAGAACCGAGGATTCCTCTCAGGGGCTGACATGGATCTTTGTGTACTTGTGGAGTCTCCCCAGGGGAGTCAGGCCTCGTCTCGAGTGGGGGCATGCATGTGCGCTTTCCTTCCAGGCTGTAGCAGCAATGTCACGCTTCCCGTCGCGTGGATCAAAGGATCTGTGGTTTTCCCTCGAGGCTTTCCCTCGAGGCTTTCCCACAGGGCTGTCCCACGTGCCACCGTGGTGTGAGTCGATCCTCGGCGTGAAAGATGAGCCAGTGCAGGGCAAAGAGGTTCCTCTGGAATGGACTGAGACATCTGGGGGACTCTTGGAATGGTGGTACGACCATGGAGTTCCTCTCGCCTTTCCTGTTGAGAGTGCCTCCTCTTGAGATGCGACGTGAACGCCGGGAATTCTTTCCCGTTGAAAGCAGGGAAAGGATCCCTCATCTCGAGCTACGAGGGGGAAACGGGGCTCCTCTGGATGTGGGCGGGACCATCGTGCTTCCTCTCGAGTGGAGACGGGTATGGCAGTGAACTTCTTGAGTTGCAGAAAGGGTGTGAAAGACCCTTTCGAAGTTCCAGAGGTTAGGTGTCATTAGTCTCCAGACGCCTCATCGGAAATAGGCCTCATCTCGCCTGGAAGGGAGAACTTCCTGGATTTTCTCGAGTTGCGGCAGGTGTTTTCGAGTTACGACGGGGACCTCAGGGACCCGCCCTGGTGGCCTCAGGAGAGGCCAGTCCCCATGCGATGTGCTAGGGGGCCTCTCGAGATTCCTCTCCCGTCGATACCGGTGCCAAAAACCTTGTGTGGAGTAAGGGCCGGAACCGAGGATTCCTCTCAGGGGCTGACATGGATCTTTGGGTACTTCTGGAGTCTCCCCAGGGGAGTCAGGCCTCTTCTCGAGTGGGGGCATGCACGTGCGCTTTCCTTCCAGGCTGTAGCAGCAATGTCACGCTTCCCGTGGCATGGATCAAAGGATCTGTGGTTTTCCCTCGAGGCTTTCCCTCGAGGCTTTCCCACAGGGCTGTCCCACGTGCCACCGTGGTGTGAGTCGTTCCTCGGCGTGAAAGATGAGCCAGTGCAGGGCAAAGAGGTTCCTCTGGAATGGACTGAGACATCTGGGGGACTCTTGGAATGGTGCTACGACCATGGAGTTCCTCTCGCCTTTCCTGTTGAGAGTGCCTCCTCTTGAGATGCGACGGGAACGCCGGGAATTCTTTCCCGTTGAAAGCAGGGAAAGGATCCATCATCTCGAGCTACGAGGGGGAAACGGGGCTCCTCTGGATGTGGGCGGGACCATCGTGCTTCCTCTCGAGTGGAGACGGGTATGGCGGTGAACTTCTTGAGTTGCAGCAAGGGTGTGAAAGACCCTTTCGAAGTTCCAGAGGTTAGGTGTCATTAGTCTCCAGACGCCTCATCGGAAATAGGCCTCATCTCGCCTGGAAGGGAGAACTTCCTGGATTTTCTCGAGTTGTGGCAGGTGTTCTCGAGTTACGACGGGGACCTCAGGGACCCGCCCTGGTGGCCTCAGGAGTGGCCAGTCCCCATGCGAGGTGCTAGGGGGCCTCTCGGGATTCCTCTCCCGTCGATACCGGGGCCAAAAACCTTGTGTGGAGTCAGGGCCGGAACCGAGGATTCCTCTCAAGGGCTGACATGGATCTTTGGGTACTTGTGGAGTCTCCCCAGGGGAGTCAGGCCTCGTCTCGAGGGGGGGCATGCACGTGCGCTTTCCTTCCAGGCTGTAGCAGCAATGTCACGCTTCCCGTGGCGTGGATCAAAGGATCTGTGGTTTTCCCTCGAGGCTTTCCCTCGAGGCTTTCCCACAGGGCTGTCCCACGTGCCACCGTGGTGTGAGTCGATCCTCGGCGTGAAAGATGAGCCAGTGCAGGGCAAAGAGCTTCCTCTGGAATGGACTGAGACATCTGGGGGACTCTTGGAATGGTGGTACGACCATGGAGTTCCTCTCGCCTTTCCTGTTGAGAGTGCCTCCTCTTGAGATGCGACGGGAACGCCGGGAATTCTTTCCCGTTGAAAGCAGGGAAAGGATCCCTCATCTCGAGCTACGAGGGGGAAACGGGGCTCCTCTGGATGTGGGCGGGACCATCGTGCTTCCTCTCGCGTGGAGACGGGTATGGCAGTGAACTTCTTGAGTTGCAGCAAGGGTGTGAAAGACCCTTTCGAAGTTCCAGAGGTTAGGGGTCATTAGTCTCCAGACGCCTCATCGGAAATAGGCCTCATCTCGCCTGGAAGGGAGAACTTCCTGGATTTTCTCGAGTTGCGGCAGGTGTTCTCGAGTTACGACGGGAACCTCAGGGACCCGCCCTGGTGGCCTCAGGAGAGGCCAGTCCCCATGCGAGGTGCTAGGGGGCCTCTCGGGATTCCTCTCCCGACGATACCGTGGCCAAAAGCCTTGTGTGCAGTCAGGGCCGGAACAGAGGATTCCTCTCAGGGGCTGACATGGATCTTTGGGTACTTCTGGAGTCTCCCCAGGGGAGTCAGGCCTCGTCTCGAGTGGGGGCATGCACGTGCGCTTTCCTTTCAGGCTGTAGCAGCAATGTCACGCTTCCCGTTCCATGGATCAAACAATCTGTGGTTTTCCCTCGAGGCTTTCCCTCGAGGCTTTCCCACAGGGCTGTCCCACGTGCCACCGTGTTGTGAGTCGATCCTCGGCGTGAAAGATGAGCCAGTGCAGGGCAAAGAGGTTCCTCTGGAATGGACTGAGACATCTGGGGGACTCTTGGAATGGTGGTACGACCATGGAGTTCCTCTCGCCTTTCCTGTTGAGAGTGCCTCCTCTTGAGATGCGACGGGAACGTCGGGAATTCTTTCCCGTTGAAAGCAGGGAAAGGATCCCTCATCTCGAGCTATGAGGGGAAACGGGGCTCCTCTGGACGTGGGCGGGCTCATCGTGCATCCTCTCGAGTATAGACGGGTATGGCGGTGAACTTCTTGAGTTGCAGCAAGGGTGTGAAAGACCCTTTCGAAGTTCCAGAGGTTAGGTGTCATTAGTCTCCAGACGCCTCATCGGAAATAGGCCTCATCTCGCCTGGAAGGGAGAACTTCCTGCATTTTCTCGAGTTGCGGCAGGTGTTCTCGAGTTACGACGGGGACCTCAGGGACCCGCCCTGGTGGCCTCAGGAGAGGCCAGTCCCCATGCGAGTTGCTAGGGGGCCTCTCGGGATTCCTCTCCCGTCGATACCGGGGCCAAAAACCTTGTGTGGAGTCAGGGCCGGAACCGAGGATTCCTCTCAGGGGCTGACATGTATCTTTGGGTACTTCTGGAGTCTCCCCAGGGGAGTCAGGCCTCGTTTCGAGTGGGGGCATGCACGTGCGCTTTCCTTCCACGCTGTAGCAGCAATGTCACGCTTCCCGTGGCGTGGATCAAAGGATCTGTGGTTTTCCCTCGAGGCTTTCCCTCGAGGCTTTCCCACAGGGCTGTCCCACGTGCCACCGTGGTGTGAGTCGATTCTCGGCGTGAAAGATGAGCCAGTGTAGGGCAAAGAGGTTCCTCTGGAATGGACTGAGACATCTGGGGGACTCTTGGAATGGTGGTACGACCAAGAAGTTCCTCTCGCCTTTCCTGTTGAGAGTGCCTCCTCTTGAGATGCGACGGGAACGCCGGGAATTCTTTCCCGTTGAAAGCAGGGAAAGGATCCCTCATCTCGAGCTACGAGGGGGAAACGGGGCTCCTCTGGATGTGGGCGGGACCATCGTGCTTCCTCTCGCGTGGAGACGGGTATGGCAGTGAACTTCTTGAGTTGCAGCAAGGGTGTGAAAGACCCTTTCGAAGTTCCAGAGGTTAGGGGTCATTAGTCTCCGGACGCCTCATCGGAAATAGGCCTCATCTCGCCTGGAAGGGAGAACTTCCTGGATTTTCTCGAGTTGCGGCAGGTGTTCTCGAGTTACGACGGGAACCTCAGGGACCCGCCCTGGTGGCCTCAGGAGAGGCCAGTCCCCATGCGAGGTGCTAGGGGGCCTCTCGGGATTCCTCTCCCGACAATACCGTGGCCAAAAGCCTTGTGTGCAGTCAGGGCCGGAACAGAGGATTCCTCTCAGGGGCTGACATGGATCTTTGGGTACTTCTGGAGTCTCCCCAGGGGAGTCAGGCCTCGTCTCGAGTGGGGGCATGCACGTGCGCTTTCCTTTCAGGCTGTAGCAGCAATGTCACGCTTCCCGTTCCATGGATCAAACAATCTGTGGTTTTCCCTCGAGGCTTTCCCTCGAGGCTTTCCCACAGGGCTGTCCCACGTGCCACCGTGGTGTGAGTCGATCCTCGGCGTGAAACATGAGCCAGTGCAGGGCAAAGAGCTTCCTCTGGAATGGACTGAGACATCTGGGGGACTCTTGGAATGGTGGTACGACCATGGAGTTCCTCTCGCCTTTCCTGTTGAGAGTGCCTCCTCTTGAGATGCGACGGGAACGTCGGGAATTCTTTCCCGTTGAAAGCAGGGAAAGGATCCCTCATCTCGAGCTATGAGGGGAAACGGGGCTCCTCTGGACGTGGACCGGCTCATCGTGCATCCTCTCGAGTATAGACGGGTATGGCGGTGAACTTCTTGAGTTGCAGCAAGGGTGTGAAAGACCCTTTCGAAGTTCCAGAGGTTAGGTGTCATTAGTCTCCAGACGCCTCATCGGAAATAGGCCTCATCTCGCCTGGAAGGGAGAACTTCCTGCATTTTCTCGAGTTGCGGCAGGTGTTCTCGAGTTACGACGGGGACCTCAGGGACCCGCCCTGGTGGCCTCAGGAGAGGCCAGTCCCCATGCGAGTTGCTAGGGGGCCTCTCGGGATTCCTCTCCCGTCGATACCGGGGCCAAAAACCTTGTGTGGAGTCAGGGCCGGAACCGAGGATTCCTCTCAGGGGCTGACATGTATCTTTGGGTACTTCTGGAGTCTCCCCAGGGGAGTCAGGCCTCGTTTCGAGTGGGGGCATGCACGTGCGCTTTCCTTCCACGCTGTAGCAGCAATGTCACGCTTCCCGTGGCGTGGATCAAAGGATCTGTGGTTTTCCCTCGAGGCTTTCCCTCGAGGCTTTCCCACAGGGCTGTCCCACGTGCCACCGTGGTGTGAGTCCATTCTCGGCGTGAAAGATGAGCCAGTGTAGGGCAAAGAGGTTCCTCTGGAATGGACTGAGACATCTGGGGGACTCTTGGAATGGTGGTACGACCAAGAAGTTCCTCTCGCCTTTCCTGTTGAGAGTGCCTCCTCTTGAGATGCGACGGGAACGCCGGGAATTCTTTCCCGTTGAAAGCAGGGAAAGGATCCCTCATCTCGAGCTACGAGGGGGAAACGGGGCTCCTCTGGATGTGGGCGGGACCATCGTGCTTCCTCTCGCGTGGAGACGGGTATGGCAGTGAACTTCTTGAGTTGCAGCAAGGGTGTGAAAGACCCTTTCGAAGTTCCAGAGGTTAGGGGTCATTAGTCTCCGGACGCCTCATGGGAAATAGGCCTCATCTCGCCTGGAAGGGAGAACTTCCTGGATTTTCTCGAGTTGCGGCAGGTGTTCTCGAGTTACGACGGGAACCTCAGGGACCCGCCCTGGTGGCCTCAGGAGAGGCCAGTCCCCATGCGAGGTGCTAGGGGGCCTCTCGGGATTCCTCTCCCGACGATACCGTGGCGAAAAGCCTTGTGTGCAGTCAGGGCCGGAACAGAGGATTCCTCTCAGGGGCTGACATGGATCTTTGGGTACTTCTGGAGTCTCCCCAGGGGAGTCAGGCCTCGTCTCGAGTGGGGGCATGCACGTGCGCTTTCCTTTCAGGCTGTAGCAGCAATGTCACGCTTCCCGTTCCATGGATCAAACAATCTGTGGTTTTCCCTCGAGGCTTTCCCTCGAGGCTTTCCCACAGGGCTGTCCCACGTGCCACCGTGTTGTGAGTCGATCCTCGGCGTGAAAGATGAGCCAGTGCAGGGCAAAGAGCTTCCTCTGGAATGGACTGAGACATCTGGGGGACTCTTGGAATGGTGGTACGACCATGGAGTTCCTCTCGCCTTTCCTGTTGAGAGTGCCTCCTCTTGAGATGCGACGGGAACGCCGGGAATTCTTTCCCGTTGAAAGCAGGGAAAGGATCCATCATCTCGAGCTACGAGGGGGAAACGGGGCTCCTCTGGATGTGGGCGGGACCATCGTGCTTCCTCTCGAGTGGACACGGGTATGGCGGTGAACTTCTTGAGTTGCAGCAAGGGTGTGAAAGACCCTTTCGAAGTTCCAGAGGTTAGGTGTCATTAGTCTCCAGACGCCTCATCGGAAATAGGCCTCATCTCGCCTGGAAGGGAGAACTTCCTGGATTTTCTCGAGTTGTGGCAGGTGTTCTCGAGTTACGACGGGGACCTCAGGGACCCGCCCTGGTGGCCTCAGGAGTGGCCAGTCCCCATGCGAGGTGCTAGGGGGCCTCTCGGGATTCCTCTCCCGTCGATACCGGGGCCAAAAACCTTGTGCGGAGTCAGGGCCGGAACCGAGGATTCCTCTCAAGGGCTGACATGGATCTTTGGGTACTTGTGGAGTCTCCCCAGGGGAGTCAGGCCTCGTCTCGAGGGGGGGCATGCACGTGCGCTTTCCTTCCAGGCTGTAGCAGCAATGTCACGCTTCCCGTGGCGTGGATCAAAGGATCTGTGGTTTTCCCTCGAGGCTTTCCCTCGAGGCTTTCCCACAGGGCTGTCCCACGTGCCACCGTGGTGTGAGTCGATCCTCGGCGTGAAAGATGAGCCAGTGCAGGGCAAAGAGCTTCCTCTGGAATGGACTGAGACATCTGGGGGACTCTTGGAATGGTGGTACGACCATGGATTTCCTCTCGCCTTTCCTGTTGAGAGTGCCTCCTCTTGAGATGCGACGGGAACGCCAGGAATTCTTTCCCGTTGAAAGCAGCGAAAGGATCCCTCATCTCGAGCTCCGAGGGGGAAACGGGGCTCCTCTGGATGTGGGCGGGACCATCGTGCTTCCTCTCGAGTGGAGACGGGTATGGCAGTGAACTTCTTGAGTTGCAGCAAGGTTGTAAAATACCCTTTCGAAGTTCCAGAGGTTAGGTGTCATTAGTCTCCAGACACCTCATCGGAAATAGGCCTCATCTCGCCTGGAAGGGAGAACTTCCTGGATTTTCTCGAGTTGTGGCAGGTGTTCTCGAGTTACGACGGGGACCTCAGGGACCCGCCCTGGTGGCCTCAGGAGAGGCCAGTCCCCATGCGAGGTGCTAGGGGGCCTCTCGGGATTCCTCTCCCATCGATACCGGGGCCAAAATCCTTGTGTGTGGTCAGGGCAGGAACCGAGGATTCCTCTCAGGGGCTGACATGGATCTTTGGGTACTTCTGGAGTCTCCCCAGGGGAGTCAGGCCTCGTCTCGAGTGGGGGCATGCACGTGCGCTTTCCTTCCAGGCTGTAGCAGCAATGTCACGCTTCCCGTCGCGTGGATCAAAGGATCTGTGGTTTTCCCTCGAGGCTTTCCCTCGAGGCTTTCCCACAGGGCTGTCCCATGTGCCACCGTGGTGTGAGTCGATCCTCGGCGTGAAAGATGAGCCAGTGCAGGGCAAAGAGGTTCCTCTGGAATGGACTGAGACATCTGGGGGACTCGTGGAATGGTGGTACGACCATGGAGTTCCTCTCGCCTTTCCTGTTGAGAGTGCCACCTCTTGAGATGCGACGGGAACGCCGGGAATTCTTTCCCGTTGAAAGCAGGGAAAGGATCCCTCATCTCGAGCTACGAGGGGGAAACGGGGCTCCTCTGGATGTGGGCGGGACCATCGTGCTTCCTCTCGAGTGGAGACGGGTATGGCGGTGAACTTCTTGAGTTGCAGCAAGGGTGTGAAAGACCCTTTCGAAGTCCCAGAGGTTAGGTGTCATTAGTCTCCAGAAGCCTCATCGGAAATAGGCCTCATCTCGCCTGGAAGGGAGAACTTCCTGGATTTTCTCGAGTTGCGGCAGGTGTTCTCGAGTTACAACGGGGACCTCAGGGACCCGCCGTGGTGGCCTCAGGAGAGGCCAGTCCCCATGCGAGTTGCTAGGTGGCCTCTCGGGATTCCTCTCCCGTCGATACCGGGGTCAAAAACCTTGTGTGGCATCAGGGCCGGAACCGAGGATTCCTCTCAGGGGCTGACATGGATCTTTGGGTACTTCTGGAGTCTCCCCAGGGGAGTCAGGCCTCGTCTCGAGTCGGGGCATGCACGTGCGCTTTCCTTCCAGGCTGTAGCAGCAATGTCACGCTTCCCGTCGCGTGGATCAAAGGATCTGTGGTTTTCCCTCGAGGCTTTCCCTCGAGGCTTTCCCACAGGGCCATCCCACGTGCCACCGTGGTGTGAGTCGATCTTCGGCGTGAAAGATGAGGCAGTGCAGGGCAAAGAGGTTCCTCTGGAATGGACTGAGACATCTGGGGGACTCTTGGAATGGTGGTAAGACCATGGAGTTCCTCTCGCCTTTCCTGTTGAGAGTGCCTCCTCTTGAGATGCGACGGGAACGCCGGGAATTCTTTCCCGTTGAAAGTAGGGAAAGGATCCTTCATCTCGAGCTACGAGGGGGAAACGGGGCTCCTCTGGATGTGGGCGGGACCATCGTGCTTCCTCTCGAGTGGAGAAGGGTATAGCGGTGAACTTCTTGAGTTGCAGCAAGGGTGTGAAAGACCCTTTCGAAGTTCCAGAAGTTAGGTGTCATTAGTCTCCAGACGCCTCATCGGAAATAGGCCTCATCTCGCCTGGAAGAGAGAACTTCTTGGATTTTCTCGAGTTGCGGCAGGTGTTCTCAAGTTACGACGGGGACCTCAGGGACCCGCCCTGGTGGCCTCAGGAGAGGCCAGTCCCCATTCGAGGTGCTAGGGGGCCTTTCGGGATTCCTCTCCCGTCAATACCGGGGCCAAAAACCTTGTGTGGAGTAAGGGCCGGAACCGAGGATTCCTCTCAGGGGCTGACATGGATCTTTGGGTACTTCTGGAGTCTCCCCAGGGGAGTCAGGCCTCGTCTCGAGTGGGGGCATGCACGTGCGCTTTCCTTACAGGCTGTAGCAGCAATGTCACGCTTCCCGTGGCGTGGATCAAAGGATCTGTGGTTTTCCCTCGAGGCTTTCCCTCGAGGCTTTCCCACAGGGCTGTCCCACGTGCCACCGTGGTGTGAGTCGATCCTCGGCGTGAAAGATGAGCCAGTACAGGGCAAAGAGGTTCCGCTGGAATGGACTGAGACATCTGGGGGACTCTTGGAATGGTGGTACGACCATGGAGCTCCTCTCGCCTTTCCTGTTGAGAGTGCCTCCTCTTGAGATGCGACGGAAACGCCGGGAATTCTTTCCCGTTGAAAGCAGGGAAAGGATCCCTCATCTCGAGCTACGAGGGGGAAACGGGGCTCCTCTGGATGTGGGCGGGACCATCGTGCTTCCTCTCGAGTGGAGACGGGTATGGCGGTGAACTTCTTGAGTTGCAGCAAGGGTGTGAAAGACCCTTTCGAAGTTCCAGAGGTTAGGTGTCATTAGTCTCCAGACGCCTCATCGGAAATAGGCCTCATCTCGCCTGGAAGGGAGAACTTCCTGGATTTTCTCGAGTTGCGGCAGGTGTTCTCGAGTTACGACGGGGACCTCAGGGACCCGCCCTGGTGGCCTCAGGAACGGCCAGTCCCCATGCTAGTTGCTAGGGGGCCTCTCGGGATTCCTCTCCCGTCGATACCGGGGCCAAAAACCTTGTGTGGAGTCAGGGCCGGAACCGAGGATTCCTCTCAGGGGCTGACATGGATCTTTGGGTACTTCTGGAGTCTCCCCAGGAGAGTCAGGCCTCGTCTCGAGTGGGGGCATGCACGTGCGCTTTCCTTCCAGGCTGTAGCAGCAATGTCATGCTTCCCGTCGCGTGGATCAAAGGATCTGTGGTTTTCCCTCGAGGCTTTCCCTCGATGCTTTCCCTCGAGGCTTTCCCACAGGGCTGTCCCACGTGCCACCGTGGTGTGAGTCGATCCTCGGCGTGAAAGATGAGCCAGTACAGGGCAAAGAGCTTCCTCTGGAATGGACTGAGACATCTGGGGGACTCTTGGAATGGTGGTACGACCATGGAGCTCCTCTCGCCTTTCCTGTTGAGAGTGCCTCCTCTTGAGATGCGACGGGAACGCCTGGAATTCGTTCCCATTGAAAGCAGGGAAAGGAACCCTCATCTCGAGCTACGAGGGGGAAACGGGGCTCCTCTGGATGTGGGCGGGACCATCGTGCTTCCTCTCGAGTGGAGACGGGTATGGCGGTGAACTTCTTGAGTTGCAGCAAGGGTGTGAAAGACCCTTTCGAAGTTCCAGAGGTTAGGTGTCATTAGTCTCCAGACGCCTCATCGGAAATAGGCCTCATCTCGCCTGGAAGGGAGAACTTCCTGGATTTTCTCGAGTTGCGGCAGGTGTTCTCGAGTTACGGCGGGTACCTCAGGGACCCGCCCTGGTGGCCTCAGGAGAGGCCAGTCCCCATGCGAGTTGCTAGGGGGCTTCTCTGGATTCCTCTCCCGTCGATACCGGGGCCAAAAACCTTGTGTGGAGTCAGGGCCAGATCCGAGGATTCCTCTCAGGGGCTGACATGGATCTTTAGGTACTTGTGGAGTCTCCCCAGGGGAGTCAGGCCTCGTTTCGAGTGGGGGAATGCACGTGCGCTTTCGTTCCAGGCTGTAGCAGCAATGTCACGCTTCCCGTCGCGTGGACCAAAGGATCTGTGGTTTTCCCTCGAGGCTTTCCCTCGAGGCTTTCCCACAGGGCTGTCCCACGTGCCACCGTGGTGTGAGTCGATCCTCGGCGTGAAAGATGAGCCAGTGCAGGGCAAAGAGGTTCCTCTGGAATGGACTGAGACATCTGGGGAACTCTTGGAATGGTGGTACGACCATGGAGTTCCTCTCGCCTTTCCTGTTGAGAGTGCCTCCTCTTGAGATGCGACGGGAACGCCGGGAATTCTTTCCCGTTGAAAGTAGGGAAAGGATCCTTCATCTCGAGCTACGAGGGGGAAACGGGGCTCCTCTGGATGTGGGCGGGACCATCGTGCTTCCTCTCGAGTGGAGAAGGGTATGGCGGTGAACTTCTTGAGTTGCAGCAAGGGTGTGAAAGACCCTTTCGAAGTTCCAGAGGTTAGGTGTCATTAGTCTCCAGACGCCTCATCGGAAATAGGCCTCATCTCGCCTGGAAGAGAGAACTTCCTGGATTATCTCGAGTTGCGGCAGGTGTTCTCAAGTTACGACGGGGACCTCAGGGACCCGCCCTGGTGGCCTCAGGAGAGGCCACTCCCCATTAGAGGTGCTAGGGGGCCTTTCGGGATTCCTCTCCCGTCGATACCGGGGCCAAAAACCTTGTGTGGAGTAAGGGCCGGAACCGAGGATTCCTCTCAGGGGCTGACATGGATCTTTGGGTACTTCTGGAGTCTCCCCAGGGGAGTCAGGCCTCGTCTCGAGTGGGGGCATGCACGTGCGCTTTCCTTACAGGCTGTAGCAGCAATGTCACGCTTCCCGTGGCGTGGATCAAAGGATCTGTGGTTTTCCCTCGAGGCTTTCCCACAGGGCTGTCCCACGTGCCACCGTGGTGTGAGTCGATCCTCGGCGTGAAAGATGAGCCAGTGCAGGGCAAAGAGGTTCCTCTGGAATGGACTGAGACATCTGGGGGACTCTTGGAATGGTTGTACGACCATGGAGTTCCTCTCGCCTTTCCTGTTGAGAGTGCCTCCTCTTGAGATGCGACGGGAACGCCGGGAATTCTTTCCCGTTGAAAGCAGGGAAAGGATCCCTCATCTTGAGCTACGAGGGGGAAACGGGGCTCCTCTGGATGTGGGCGGGACCATCGTGCTTCCTCTCGAGTGGAGACGGGTATGGCGGTGAACTTCTTGAGTTGCAGCAAGGGTGTGAAAGACCCTTTCGACGTTCGAGAGGTTAGGTGTCATTAGTCTCCAGACGCCTCTTCGGAAATAGGCCTCATCTCGCCTGGAAGGGAGAACTTCCTGGATTTTCTCGAGTTGCGGCAGGTGTTCTCGAGTTACGACGGGGACCTCAGGGACCCGCCCTGGTGGCCTCAGGAGAGGCCAGTCCCCATGCGAGGTGCTAGGGGGCCTCTCGGGATTCCTCTCCCGTCGATACCGGGGCCAAAAACCTTGAGTGGAGTCAGGGCCGGAACCGAGGATTCCTCTCAGGGGCTGACATGGATCTTTGGGTACTTCTGGAGTCTCCCCAGGGGAGTTAGGCCTCTTCTCGAGTGGGGGCATGCACGTGCGCTTTCCTTCCCGGCTGTAGCAGCAATGTCACGCTTCCCGTCGCATGGATCAAAGGATCTGTGGTTTTCCCTCGAGGCTTTCCCACAGGGCTGTTCCACGTGCCACCGTGGTGTGAGTCGATCCTCGGCGTGAAAGATGAGCCAGTGCAGGGCAAAGAGGTTCCTCTGGAATGGACTGAGACATCTGGGGGACTCTTGGAATGGTTGTACGACCATGGAGTTCCTCTCGCCTTTCCTGTTGAGAGTGCCTCCTCTTGAGATGCGACGGGAACGCCGGGAATTCTTTCCCGTTGAAAGCAGGGAAAGGATCCCTCATCTTGAGCTACGAGGGGGAAACGGGGCTCCTCTGGATGTGGGCGGGACCATCGTGCTTCCTCTCGAGTGGAGACGGGTATGGCGGTGAACTTCTTGAGTTGCAGCAAGGGTGTGAAAGACCCTTTCGAAGTTCGAGAGGTTAGGTGTCATTAGTCTCCAGACGCCTCTTCGGAAATAGGCCTCATCTCGCCTGGAAGGGAGAACTTCCTGGATTTTCTCGAGTTGCGGCAGGTGTTCTCGAGTTACGACGGGGACCTCAGGGACCCGCCCTGGTGGCCTCAGGAGAGGCCAGTCCCCATGCGAGGTGCTAGGGGGCCTCTCGGGATTCCTCTCCCGTCGATACCGGAGCCAAAAACCTTGTGTGGAGTCAGGGCCGGAACCGAGGATTCCTCTCAGGGGCTGACATGGATCTTTGGGTACTTCTGGAGTCTCCCCAGGGGAGTCAGGCCTCGTCTCGAGTGGGGGCATGCACGTGCGCTTTCCTTCCAGGCTGTAGCAGCAATGTCACGCTTCCTGTCGCGTGGATCAAAGGATCTGTGGTTTTCCCTCGAGGCTTTCCCTCGAGGCTTTTCCACAGGGCTGTCCCACGTGCCACCGTGGTGTGAGTCGATCCTCGGCGTGAAAGATGAGCCAGTGCAGGGCAAAGAGGTTCCTCTGGAATGGACTGAGACATCTGGGGGACTCCTGGAATGGTGGTACGACCATGGAGTTCCTCTCGCCTTTCCTGTTGAGAGTGCCTCCTCTTGAGATGCGACGGGAACGCCGGGAATTCTTTCCCGTTGAAAGTAGGGAAAGGATCCTTCATCTCGAGCTACGAGGGGGAAACGGGGCTCCTCTGGATGTGGGCGGGACCATCGTGCTTCCTCTCGAGTGGAGACGGGTATGGCGGTGAACTTCTTGAGTTGCAGCAAGGGTGTGAAAGACCCTTTCGAAGTTCCAGAGGTTAGGTGTCATTAGTCTCCAGACGCCTCATCGGAAATAGGCCTCATCTCGCCTGGAAGAGAGAACTTCCTGGATTTTCTCGAGTTGCGGCAGGTGTTCTCAAGTTACGACGGGGACCTCAGGGACCCGCCCTGGTGGCCTCAGGAGAGGCCAGTCCCCATTCGAGGTGCTAGGGGGCCTTTCGGGATTCCTCTCCCGTCGATACCGGGGCCAAAAACCTTGTGTGGAGTAAGGGCCGGAACCGAGGATTCCTCTCAGGGGCTGACATGGATCTTTGGGTACTTCTGGAGTCTCCCCAGGGGAGTCAGGCCTCGTCTCGAGTGGGGGCATGCACGTGCGCTTTCCTTACAGGCTGTAGCAGCAATGTCACGCTTCCCGTGGCGTGGATCAAAGGATCTGTGGTTTTCCCTCGAGGCTTTCCCACAGGGCTGTCCCACGTGCCACCGTGGTGTGAGTCGATCCTCGGCGTGAAAGATGAGCCAGTGCAGGGCAAAGAGGTTCCTCTGGAATGGACTGAGACATCTGGGGGACTCTTGGAATGGTTGTACGACCATGGAGTTCCTCTCGCCTTTCCTGTTGAGAGTGCCTCCTCTTGAGATGCGACGGGAACGCCGGGAATTCTTTCCCGTTGAAAGCAGGGAAAGGATCCCTCATCTTGAGCTACGAGGGGGAAACGGGGCTCCTCTGGATGTGGGCGGGACCATCGTGCTTCCTCTCGAGTGGAGACGGGTATGGCGGTGAACTTCTTGAGTTGCAGCAAGGGTGTGAAAGACCCTTTCGAAGTTCGAGAGGTTAGGTGTCATTAGTCTCCAGACGCCTCTTCGGAAATAGGCCTCATCTCGCCTGGAAGGGAGAACTTCCTGGATTTTCTCGAGTTGCGGCAGGTGTTCTCGAGTTACGACGGGGACCTCAGGGACCCGCCCTGGTGGCCTCAGGAGAGGCCAGTCCCCATGCGAGGTGCTAGGGGGCCTCTCGGGATTCCTCTCCCGTCGATACCGGGGCCAAAAACCTTGTGTGGAGTCAGGGCCGGAACCGAGGATTCCTCTCAGGGGCTGACATGGATCTTTGGGTACTTCTGGAGTCTCCCCAGGGGAGTCAGGCCTCGTCTCGAGTGGGGGCATGCACGTGCGCTTTCCTTCCAGGCTGTAGCAGCAATGTCACGCTTCCTGTCGCGTGGATCAAAGGATCTGTGGTTTTCCCTCGAGGCTTTCCCTCGAGGCTTTTCCACAGGGCTGTCCCACGTGCCACCGTGGTGTGAGTCGATCCTCGGCGTGAAAGATGAGCCAGTGCAGGGCAAAGAGGTTCCTCTGGAATGGACTGAGACATCTGGGGGACTCCTGGAATGGTGGTACGACCATGGAGTTCCTCTCGCCTTTCCTGTTGAGAGTGCCTCCTCTTGAGATGCGACGGGAACGCCGGGAATTCTTTCCCGTCTAAAGCAGGGAAAGGTTCCCTCATCTCGAGATACGAGGGGGAAACGGGGCTCCTCTGGATGTGGGCGGGACCATCGTGCTTCCTCTCGAGTGGAGACGGGTATGGCGGTGAACTTCTTGAGTTGCAGCAAGGGTGTGAAAGACCCTTTCGAATTTCCAGAGGTTAGGTGTCATTAGTCTCCAGACGCCTCATCGGAAATAGGCCTCATCTCGCCTGAAAGGGAGAACTTCCTGGATTTTCTCGAGTTGCGGCAGGTGTTCTCGAGTTACGACGGGGACCTCAGGGACCCGCCCTGGTGGCCTCAGGAGAGGCCACTCCCCATGCGAGGTGCTAGGGGGCCTCTCGGGATTCCTCTCCCGTCGATACCGGGGCCAAAAACCTTGAGTGGAGTCAGGGCCGGAACCGAGGATTCCTCTCAGGGGCTGACATGGATCTTTGGGTACTTCTGGAGTCTCCCCAGGGGAGTTAGGCCTCTTCTCGAGTGGGGGCATGCACGTGCGCTTTCCTTCCCGGCTGTAGCAGCAATGTCACGCTTCCCGTCGCATGGATCAAAGGATCTGTGGTTTTCCCTCGAGGCTTTCCCACAGGGCTGTTCCACGTGCCACCGTGGTGTGAGTCGATCCTCGGCGTGAAAGATGAGCCAGTGCAGGGCAAAGAGGTTCCTCTGGAATGGACGGAGACATCTGGGGACTCTTGGAATGGTGGTACGACCATGGAGTTCCTCTCGCCTTTCCTGTTGAGAGTGCCTCCTCTTGAGATGCGACGGGAACGCCGGGAATTCTTCCCCGTTGAAAGCAGGGAAAGGATCCATCATCTCGAGCTCCGAGGGGGAAACGGGGCTCCTTTGGATGTGGGCGGGACCATCATGCTTCCTCTCGAGTGGAGACGGGTATGGCGGTGAACTTCTTGAGTTGCAGCAAGGGTGTGAAAGACCCTTTCGAAGTTCCAGAGGTTAGGTGTCATTAGTCTCCAGACGCCTCATCGGAAATAGGCCTCATCTCGCCTGGAAGGGAGAACTTCCTGGATTTTCTCGAGATGCGGCAGGTGTTCTCGAGTTACGACGGGTACCTCAGGGACCCGCCCTGGTGGCCTCAGGAGAGGCCAGTCCCCATGCGAGTTGCTAGGGGGCCTCTCGGGATTCCTCTCCCGTCGATACCGGGGCCAAAAACTTTGTATGGAGTCAGGGCCGGAACCGAGGATTCCTCTCAGGGGCTGACATGGAACTTTGGGTTCTTCTGGAGTCCCCCCAGGGGAGTCAGGCCTCGTCTCGAGTGGGGGCATGCACGTGCGCTTTCCTTCCAGGCTGTAGCAGCAATGTCACGCTTCCCGTCGCGTGGATCAAAGGATCTGTGGTTTTCCCTCGAGGCTTTCCCTCGAGGCTTTCCCACAGGGCTGTCCCACGTGCCACCGTGGTGTGAGTCGATCCTCGGCGTGAAAGATGAGCCAGTGCAGGGCAAAGAGGTTCCTCTGGAATGGACTGAGACATCTGGGGGACTCTTGGAATGGTGGTACGACCATGGAGTTCCTCTCGCCTTTCCTGTTGAGAGTGCCTCCTCTTGAGATGCGACGGGAACGCCGGGAATTCTTTCCCGTTGAAAGCAGGAAAAGGATCCCTCATCTCGAGCTACGAGGGGGAAACGGGGCTCCTCTGGATGTGGGCGGGACCATCGTGCTTCCTCTCTAGTGG
Organism: Capricornis sumatraensis; assembly: GCF_032405125.1. Taxonomy (NCBI): domain Eukaryota; kingdom Metazoa; phylum Chordata; class Mammalia; order Artiodactyla; family Bovidae; genus Capricornis; species Capricornis sumatraensis. Next base: position 9,547,116 of record NW_027184612.1, read on the forward strand.
AGACGGGTATGGTGGTGAACTTCTTGAGTTGCAGCAAGGGTGTGAAAGACCCTTTCGAAGTTCCAGAGGTTAGGTGTCATTAGTCTCCAGACGCCTCATAGGAAATAGGCCTCATCTCGCCTGGAAGGGAGAACTTCCTGGATTTTCTCGAGTTGCGGCAGGTGTTCTCGAGTTACGATGGGGACCTCAGGAACCCGCCCTGGTGGCCTCAGGAGAGGCCAGTCCCTATGCGAGGTGCTAGGGGGCCTCTCGGGATTCCTCTCCCGTCGATACCGGGGCCAAAAACCTTGTATGGAGTCAGGGCCGGAACCGAGGATTCCTCTCAGGGGCTGACATGGATCTTTGGGTACTTCTGGAGTCTCCCCAGGGGAGTCAGGCCTCGTCTCGAGTGGGGGCATGCACGTGCACTTTCCTTCCAGGCTGTAGCAGCAATGTCACGCTTCCCGTCGCGTGGATCAAAGGATCTGTGGATTTCCCTCGAGGCTTTCCCACAGGGCTGTCCCACGTGCCACCGTGGTGTGAGTCGATCCTCGGCGTGAAAGATGAGCCAGTGCAGGGCAAAGAGCTTCCTCTGGAATGGACTGAGACATCTGGGGACTCTTGGAATGGTGGTACGACCATGGAGTTCCTCTCGCCTTTCCTGTTGAGAGTGCCTCCTCTTGAGATGCGACGGGAACTCCGGGAATTCTTTCCCGTTGAAAGCAGGCAAAGGATCCCTCATCTCGAGCTACGAGGGGGAAACGGGGCTCCTCTGGATGTGGGCGGGACCATCGTGCTTCCTCTCGAGTGGAGACGGGTATGGCGGTGAACTTCTTGAGTTGCAGCAAGGGTGTGAAAGACCCTTTCGAAGTTCCAGAGGTTAGGTGTCATTAGTCTCCAGACGCCTCATCGGAAATAGGCCTCATCTCGCCTGGAAGGGAGAACTTCCTGGATTTTCTCGAGTTGCGGCAGGTGTTCTCGAGTTACGACGGGGACCTCAGGGACCCGCCCTGGTGGCCTCAGGAGTGGCCAGTCCCCATGCGAGTTGCTAGGGGGCCTCTCGGGATTCCTCTCCCGTCGATACCGGGGCCAAAAACCTTGTGTGGAGTCAGGGCCGGAACCGAGGATTCCTCTCAGGGGCTGATATGGATCTTTGGGTACTTCTGGAGTCTCGCCAGGGGAGACAGGCCTCGTCTCGTGAGGGGGCATGCACGTGCACTTTCCTTCCAGGCTGTAGCAGCAATGTCACGCTTCCCGTCGCGTGGATCAAAGGATCTGTGGTTTTCCCTCGAGGCTTTCCCTCGAGGCTTTCCCACAGGGCTGTCCCACGTGCCACCGTGGTGTGAGTCGATCCTCGGCGTGAAAGATGAGCCAGTGCAGGGCAAAGAGCTTCCTCTGGAATGGACTGAGACATCTGGGGGACTCTTGGAATGGTGGTACGACCATGGAGTTCCTCTCGCCTTTCCTGTTGAGAGTGCCTCCTCTTGAGATGCGACGGGAACGCCGGGAATTCTTTCCCGTTGAAAGCAGGCAAAGGATCCCTCATCTCGAGCTACGAGGGGGAAACGGGGCTCCTCTGGATGTGGGCGGGACCATCCTGCTTCCTCTCGAGTGGAGACGGGTATGGAAGTGAACTTCTTGAGTTGCAGCAAGGGTGTGAAAGACCCTTTCGAAGTTCCAGAGGTTAGGTGTCATTAGTCTCCAGACGCCTCATCGGAAATAGGCCTCATCTCGCCTGGAAGGGAGAACTTCCTGGATTTTCTCGAGATGCGGCAGGTGTTCTCGAGTTACGACGGGGACCTCAGGGACCCGCCCTGGTGGCCTCAGGAGAGGCCAGTCCACATGCGAGTTGCTAGGGGGCCTCGCGGGATTCCTCTCCCGTTGATACCGGGGCCAAAAACCTTGTGTGGAGTCAGGGCCGGAAACGAGGATTCCTCTCAGGGGCTGACATGGATCTTTGGGTACTTCTGGAGTCTCCGCAGGGGAGTCAGGCCTCGTCTCGAGTGGGGGCATGCACGTGCGTTTTCTTTCCAGGCTGTAGCAGCAATGTCACGCTTCCCGTCGCGTGGATCAAAGGATCTGTGGTTTTCCCTCGAGGCTTTCCCACAGGGCTGTCCCACGTTCCACCGTGGTGTGAGTCGATCCTCGGCGTGAAAGATGAGCCAGTGCAGGGCAAAGAGGTTCCTCTGGAATGGACTGAGACATCTGGGGGACTCTTGGAATGGTGGTACGACCATGGAGTTCCTCTCTCCTTTCCTGTTGAGAGTGCCTCCTCTTGAGATGCGACGGGAACGCCGGGAATTCTTTCCCGTTGAAAGCAGGGAAAGGATCCCTCATCTCGAGCTACGAGGGGGAAACGGGGCTCCTCTGGATGTGGGCGGGACCATCGTGCTTCCTCTCTAGTGGAGACGGGTATTGCCGGGGTCCAGCCCCGGTGGATCCAGGGAATTCGAAGGGTGGACGGCGTTGGCGTGGAAAGACTTGTTTATTTATTAATATAAGATTAGATTAAGAAACTGTAGTGCAGTAGGAAGATTAAGTGGAGAAAGAGGGCTGAATAGCTTGGTTTACGCGGAAGACCAATAAAATTCCAGACAAGGAATTTGCACCATCTACGTTGGGCCACCGGTGCCCGCTTGAATATCTAAGGGTGCCTCGCCTTAAGCTCCCTTTCTCGCGGATCTTAATAACCAGGGCAAATAAGTAGACCTGGCGAGCCTCCGCGCCCCAGATGGAAATTCAGCCTGAAATTAAAGTAAAGAGCAGAGGGAAGAAAAGGGAGAGAAAAAGAGAGAGAGAGAGAGACACAGGGGGAGCCATATTCCCAAGACACCAGGCCGAGACTAGTCCGAGAAACTGGTCTGAGAATCTGGTCCCGTCCTTTATTGTTCAGAAGGCCTTTTATACTTTTGATAAAACATGGAGATCAATGGGTAACACAAAGTTATGCAGCGTTAGCAGTCCAGACTCTTATCAAAACCAGGCTTTTCTCTCTGCATACCTAATTGTATACACAAGTCTTAGGTAATTTACATCATCTTCCAACCAAAAGGGCCAATTAACATTTTACAGCCTTTTTTCTGATAAGGGTTTGTCAACCACAAGACTTATTTGTGTTGATCTTCCCAAGGTCTGGTGCCACTCTCGGAAAGCACTAAAGAAAGTTACATTCTTAGACAGCAAGGATACAGCAACTTATAACAAGTAGAGGGAGTGCAGTGATTTATAGCAAAAGAGAAGCAATTAACTCAAAAGTCTAGTGTTGCTAACATCAAAACTACTATGTATCTTTTTCTACATCCTGCTTACATTAACATCCTTCCAGGTGCCTAAAAGATAAAGAATAAGGAGGTCTGGCAGCAATCCTTGAGTCAACAGTGAAAACCCTCTACCAATATAATTTTTAACTCTTTAGAAAAGGCTCTGTATCTTTAAGATGCTTTTAAGCTTTGTGCCTCCCGCGGTTGGGGGGCTGTAAGCAATTCACAAGCTGTAAGCTTTGTGCCTCTCGCGGTTGGGGGGCTGTAAGCAATTCACAAGCTGTAAGAGGTCTGGGGAACCTGTTAGGCAGACTAGAGAGCTATCAGAGGGGTTTAACTGAAACATCCCTTTCAAATGCAGAAGACTAAAACCCTGAATTGACTTTTTTCCAGAGAATATCAGAAAAGTGGAAAAGCAGAGCACAAAAGCCGGCAGATTTTTGCTGGGGTACATGCTTAGGAATATCCAGAGGGGTCCCTGAAGTCTGAGCACGCCTTGCGTATGTCAGCTTCCTTCCTCATGACCTTGTCACGGGCGGGATTCCTCACACTGGCTTCCGGCAACTCCCCCTTCTTTATTAGTTTTTTAAAAAAATTAGGTGCAGTTCAGTCGCGAGATTCCGAATGCTCTGCCGAAGAGTCCTGACAACACAAGGAAGCACGATTACAAGGAGCAGGATTATGGCACCCACAGCAGCATAGCTAGAGACAGTAGTCAGAAGAGTTTTTCCAGAAATGAAGTCAGAGAAGGTGTGGAAAAAGTCATTGGCTTCTCCTGCGGCGGTAAAATCTAATCGGGAGTGTTCCAAGGTCTGAATCTGATTATGAAGTTTCCCTAAATCTAAACTAATATCTGAGCTGTTCCAGACACCTAAAATATGATTTTTGACCCTCTCCCATTTAAAATCTGTCTCATTTACTTTCAGGGATGTAACACATATCCACCGGTAATCGGCATGACATGAAAGAGCCAATTTCATTTTCAGACTCTGTAATTCATTCCCAATATGCATTACTGCTTCTTCTAAGGCATCAATCCTTATTTCTAGCTTCCTATCTATAATTTCCTGGGTTGCCAGCGTTAGAGAAACATTTTTGGATACGGTGTCAACATATTGGGCAGTATACACTTGTTGAGACAATGATAATGCCGCCACAGTAACAGAAGTAATTGCGGTTATCAAAGCTGATATTCCCAAAACAAGTAAGCCCACAAACCGTCGTGTTCGCATTAAATCTTGTAGCTGTTGCAGTACAGCTAGGCCATGGTTATCATACCAATACGTGGCTACAGTTACAGGTACCATGAGATAGGGCGGACGTTTTAAAACCATGAAAGAGCAAACTTTATATTGAGGAGTTAAACAGGATGAAAGCATACATTGTTCACAAGACACTACATGGGGTCCACCTGTATAATTCAATTGTATGTTAAGTCTTTCAGAATCATTAGTGAAAAGAAAAACATAAGGAGAGGGTAGACAAGCTAAAATAGAGTAAATAGAGGTATTTTTTGGTCGGATTAAAATAATAGGGGCGGTAGCCGCAAGGGCTCTCCAAATTTCTGGCTGCCAAAAGGTTTTACCTCTAGTTATATAAGACAGCATAGGGGGAACAAATTGGTTATGATGCCGTCTGGTGGCAACTAACGGCCAAGAAATTGAATATTCTTTCCAATTATCCAATCTATTGATAAAGTCATCGTCAGACTCAGGGTCTTGACCTGGATTTGGGTTGCTCCAGTCCTGAATCGCACAATTTCTTCCTCCCGGCATATTGTAATCTACTCTCGAATTATAAATACAAGATTTCCAAATCGGATATCCTGAATGATCATCTATAGTTTTCCAAATAACATCTGAGGGAGCAACATCATCACAATTTGGATATTCTGATGGAGTTTTGAGAGACAAAGACTTATAGAGGCCAAGGACCCCAGGCATACGGGCTCGTAATATCCAAGCAGACCGATCCCCTATAGATGCAAATTTAGAGGTTGGGGAATCTGTCATAACTGCTTTTGTGGAGGCTCCAATGCATCCTGTCTTGGTAAAGAAGTCTCCTGTAAGGCCAGGAGGAAAATTAAAGCAGACAGGAAAATCATCTGCTAGTCCTTTAAAGGTATAATTGAAATTAATAGGGTATTGGTCTTTTGTATAGGAAGTATAAGATCCTCCCAAAAGGCGAGGCTGGTCTGTACTAACTCGTATGGGGTCACTGTTCCAAGTAACAACTTGGAAAGTTGGAGGATCCGGGAGAAACGCCCAATATTTGGTTGGAATGGGAGCAGCGCTTACCTGGCAAGAGAGCAAGGCAAGCATGGCAATAAACACCTTTTCAGGAGAGACTGACGATCCCTGTAGGGTAGCTATCCCCTGTGCCTGGCGACAGAGAGCTTTAATCTGTCCCCAGGTGGGCAAGGAGGCTTGTTGGGTTGACTGAGCTGGGCGTCCTAATGGATTCCTGCGAGGCAAAAAATCAGGGGGTGCAATATCCTGTATCTGAAGTCGTGACATCTGTCCAGTGGGTGGCTCCGATCCGCGCCTATCCGGGATCTCCAATGTCAGCTGTCCTGGGGTCAGCGGCGTTTCCCGTGCTGGCGGAGGGAGCGGGGGAAGAGGGAGTTTCTTCCTTTTTAGAGATCGCGGTGGCGGGGGATTCTGGTATCCGGGGAGCTGAGACATGGCGAATTAGTCTGTCTGGAACCCAAATCGGAGCGTCCGCGTCCTGTGGAAAAACACAAGCATACCCTCGCCCATTGGTTAATAAGGGGTCAGGACCTTTCCATTGTCCGGAAAGAAGGTCCCTCCATTTTACTAATGGTTTTGCATTCAATTGCTCTGGGCACCAATGGCGAAGCATTGCAGTGTTTCCGGATGAATCAGCATTTAAGTTATTTATTACGAAAAGAGCATGTTGCAAAATCTGATGGGGGGAACTATATTTAAATTCCCCTTCTTTTAGTTTTTGAATATGGATTTTCAGTGTTTGATGTGCTCTTTCCACAATGGCTTGTCCTTGTGGGTTATAAGGGATGCCGGTGTTATGTTTAATTTGAAATCTTGTACAGAATTGCTGAAAAGATTTAGAAGTGTAAGCAGGAGCATTATCAGTTTTTAAAGCTTTTGGCAAGCCCAGATAGGAAAAGCATGTAAAAAGATGTTGTATTACATCTTTAACTGCTTCCCCTGTACGAGCAGTGGCAATAATAACATGAGAGAAGGTATCTACAGTTACATGAACAAAAGACAGTTTTCCAAATGAAGAGACATGGGTTACATCCATTTGCCAGAGTGCATTAGGTTTGAGACCGCGAGGGTTAACTCCCAGAGGCAAAGCATTCACGGTAGTAGGACAATGTGAACAAGAACGAACAATCTCTCGGGCAGATTCTCGAGGAATTTGAAACTGGTATCGTAAGGCAGTGGCATTTTGGTGATGAAGTGAGTGAGAAGCTCGAGCTTCTTCAAAAACAGAAGCCACTGAAATCCTGGTTAACGAATCTGCCAATTCATTGAGAGCATTTAAAGGGCCAGGCAGGCCGGAATGAGCCCGAATGTGGCCGATAAAGAACGCCCGATTTCTTTTCCATATTTGCTGCTGCAGTTTAGTTAACAAATGGAAGATAGCAGTTTTGTTTTCAGGCAAAACTGCAGTCTCAATGTGTGGAAACAGCCTGACCACATACTGAGAGTCAGAATAAAGGTTAAATTCTTTCTCCGCAAACATAACAAAGGCCTCAATAACAGCTGTGATTTCAGCCCTTTGAGCTGAAGTTTCTTGTGTTTCCAAAAGTTTTTGATGATCTCTTGTGACTATAGAGGCTCTACCGTTAGCCGATCCATCAGTAAAGACTACCTGAGCATCTGAAATAGGGAACTGTTTACACCGGACAGGAAAAATAACTGGATGGTTAGACATAAAATTTAGTAAAACATGCGAGGGTAAATGATGCAAAATTTGACCACAGTAATTCCCTATGGCAATCTGCCAGTCTTCATCAAACATTAAAAGAGCATCAAGCTGCTCCTTATTATATGGAATTACAATCTCTGATGGCTCTTTACCAAACAATTCAATGCTCCGCTTCCTTCCTTTTAGCATTAATGTGGCAATTAAACCAGGATAAGAAGCCACGACTTTTTTAGCTTGGGTAGGAAGATGGATCCATTCTAAAGGGCCGCGTTGCCACAGAACTCCCGTAGGCGCCGTTGGAGTAGCTAGGCAAAGGAACTGCCACGTCATCGTCAAATCAATTCTTTTTACATAGCTATTTGATAAGGCTGCTTCTACTTTGCCTAGGGCTTCTTGAGCCTCAGCTGTTAATTGTCTTTTTGAGGTTGGATCAGGATCCCCGCGTAAAGTGTTAAAAAGAGGTTTTAATTCGGCAGTGGTTAATTTTAAATATGGTCTAATCCAATTAATATCACCTAAGAGTTTTTGATAATCATTTAAAGTAATAAGATGGTCTTTTCTCAATTGCAGCGGGGTATGAGTCACCGTTTCCGAATTTATGACTCTTCCTAAGTAAGTTATGGGCGGATTGATTTGAATTTTTTCTGGGGCAATTTTTAGGCCTCTGTCTGTCAATGCCTGGGTCAGGTCCTGGAGCACAGTCTGCAGGTGAACTCTATCAGGATGAGCTATTAAAATATCATCCATATAGTGAATCATATACACGTGTTCATATTTAGCCCTAGTATCTTCTAGAGCGGCATTAACAAATTTTTGGCATAAAGTAGGGCTATTTTTCATTCCCTGAGGCAGAACCTTCCACTGAAACCGTAAATAAGGCTGTTTAAGATTTTCTGATGGCAGACTAAAGGCAAATCGCTTTTTATCCTCAGGATTTAAGGGAATAGTGAAAAAACAATCTTGTAAATCAATAACAATTATATTATATCCCTCTGGAACGGCTACTGGGGAAGGGAGCCCAGGCTGTAAGGCCCCCATGTCCTCCATGGTGGCATTAATAGCTCTCAAATCCTGTAAAAGTCGCCATTTACCAGATTTTTTCTTAATGACAAAAATAGGAGTGTTCCAGGGGCTATTGGAGGGCTCAATATGTCCCAATTCTAATTGTTCAAAGATTAATGCTTTAGCTGCCAATAATTTTTCCTTATGCAGAGGCCACTGTTCTACCCACACCGGATCTTGAGATTTCCATGTGATGGGGTCGGCAGCAAAAACAATGGCCTCAATTATAAATTTGGATATCCCAATCCAGCACGTAGCTTGCGAGGAGTTGGGCAAATTGGCTCAATTATTCCTGTCTGTTGTTTACCCAATCCTTTTGATGGATCATAGCCCATCTGCAACATCTGAGAGGTCACTTTATCATCAGGGCTAAAAAGTAACACTCCCATTTGAGATAGCACGTCCCTCCCCCACAGGGTAAGGGGGAGCGAAGGAACGACATAAGGTTGGAAAGTTCCACGGGTATCCTCAAATTGCCAATCTAAAATTTTTGCACTTTTGGCTATTGTGGGGGCTCTTCCTATCCCCACCAAGTTATTTTCAGTAGTATGTGTGGGCCAGGAGCTGGGCCAGTCTTTTCCTGAAATGCAAGAAACATCTGCTCCTGTGTCTAATAACCCCACAATAGACTTGCCATTAATCAGGATAGTCTTCATAGGACGTTTCTGAGTAATTTCTGTTATCCAAAAAACCATATCACTAGACCCAAATCCTTTATCCTGCCTTTCATTTTGAGTAGCTGTGCGCCCAATTGCAGTGTGGTAAGGCAAAAGCAAAAGTTGGGCTATTCTTTGTCCCTGATGTATTTGGAAAGTTTTAGTTGGGGGTGAAATCATTATCTGGATTTCTCCTGTATAATCTGAGTCAATTACTCCAGGGATGATTGTGAGACCTTGCATAGCTAAGGAACTTCTGCCTAGTATAATTCCTACTAAACCTGTTGGTAATGGGCCTTTAACTCCTGTAGGTATTTTTACAGTGGGGCTATCTGGTGTTAATATTGCTGAGGTGGTGGAACTGAGGTCCAGTCCTGCGCTGCCTGGGGTTGCTCTGATGAGTTCTGCGATGGGACGAAGGGAATGAATGGGTTCAGTGAGGCTGCCCCAATTGTTGTCGGGGCCTGAGGCTGGCCCCTCAATCCGTTTCCCGACTGCTGGTCGGGGCCCAAAAAGGCTCCATTTCTATGGAATTGTGACCTACATTCTTTTGCCCAGTGATATCCTTTTTGACAACGAGGGCAGAGAGATCTAGGGAGATTAGTAGGCACAGCCGGGGAGGGAGAATTCGGCAGAGAAGAACCGGCTGCTTTTTGGGGACAAGCTCGCATAAGGTGCCCTTCCCGTCCGCAAGAGAAGCAGGCCTTGGATAAACCAATATTCTGGCCTGGACTACTGGAATGACTCTTTGACGGGTTATTTCTATTTGTAAAAAAGGACTGTACTGCCTGCTGGTAAGAATTTCCCTTTATGGCTGCAGCTATGGCAACGCCCTGCATCATCGCTGGTCCTACATCTGCACATTGCCTGATATAATCTATTATTTCCCCAGTTTTTTTAATAGGACGTAAAATGGCCTGGCAGGTAGAATTAGCATTTTCAAATGCCAGTTGTTTTATCAATATACTAGCTGCCTCAGTGTTGGAAATTACTCTGTTGACTGCCTCTGCAAGTCTTGATATAAAGTCTTCATATGGCTCTTCTGGTTTTTGTTTAACATTTGAGAAGGAAGAGGTAGATTCTTTCCCTTCAGGCAACAAACGCCAAGCCCCAAGGGCGCAGGCGGTTACTTGATCTAAAGTGGTTTTATCTAATCCCATTTGATCTCTAAGTGTTCCAAAATCATTAGTCCCTGCCAACATATTTTTTATAATATATCTTGGGCCATATTTTTGGTTAGCATCAGCCTGTTTTTGGGCTAGATCTTCATATTCAGTTCTCCAAAGTACATATTGACCTCCAGACAGACAAGCTTTAGCGACTGTCTTCCAGTCATGGGGTGTCATCCATCTGCCCGCTAAAGCTTCCACCAATGATACAGTGTACGGGGCTTTAGGCCCATACAAAGCACAAGCCTGTTTGAGTTCTTTAATCATTTTCATTGGAATGGGTTCCCAGTGGGGGGCTGTTCTCCCACCACTTCCACCAAATATTATGGGGAAACAAGCCTCAAGGTGGGGATCAAGTTCATCATCTGGGCTAGAGAAAACTCTTCTTCGGGGAGCTTCTAGTGGAGGCCCCTCACCCTTATAGGGAGGGGGGGGCAAGGGGTGTCCTATGTCACTTTCTTCGTACTTTGGGAATTTTTTATCCGTTCTGTGTTTAGGTCTTACGGATGTTTTATCTGGGGAATCTGGCCTTAAACTCTCAGGTGCATATAATCTGATGGGGGACATTTGTCTTGAGCCTCTGGAAGCAGAAGGCTTAATTAAGGAAATTTCTCTTGAATTTGTGGAAGCAGGTGGTCTGGTTGGGGAAGTTTTTATTAAGCTCTTTGGAGCAGATAATCTAATTGGAGAAGTTTCTCTTAAACTCCTTGGAGCATCTTTATTTAATAAAGACCAGTCCTCATCAGAATGATCTTGACTTACTTCCTCTTCCAAATCTTCCTCATCTGAAAGCTGCTCTTTTTTGTCATCTCTATCTATTACCTTTTCTTGGGCAGTCATTGCAGCTATCATTTGACTCAACTGCCGATAGTTAGGTGTAGCCTCCTTTTCATCACTCTCCTCTTCGATAGATACCTTTTTCTCTGCACTTTCCTCTTTAAGATGTACCTTTTCAGATTCAGGGGCAGGGTCTAGAGCGTCCCTAATTATATTCCATAAGGAAAAGGCGTCAGTAGGCACCTTTTGTGAGCCATGTTCAGCATGGTAAGTTTTTAGTTGTTTTCCTACTCTCTCCCAGGTGTCTAAGTTAACAGTGCCTTCTTCTGGAAACCAGGGACACTGTTCTTGTACAAAGGAAAAAAATGAATGAATATTGGATTTTTTAACTTTAATTCCTCGTTTAGTTAGTAACTGCAAGATTACTCCTGTAAAAAGCTGTCTTTCTTTTGATTCACTGTTACCCATGTCAGAAAATTAAGTCTTATAGAAAAGTCTACCTCAACAAAAAGGTTTTACCTTTGGCGAGGGGGGTTTTGTTTTCAACCCTAAGATAGCAGGTTTCTTTTCAACCTCTAGAGCACCAGGTTTCTCTTAAACCCTTGAACACTTCCCACTCCTCCTCACCCTGTCTATCCTACAGGGGGGTCCGCGGCACCCTGAGTGGGGTCCTAGCCGTCCCGAACACTCAACACTGGGGGAGTACCCAAAAGTACTCCGGGGGGAGTGATTAAGTCACTCCGGGGGGGAGCAACAGAGAGTGCTCCGGGGGGAGCAACAGAGAGTGCTCCGGGGGGAGCTACAGAGAGTGCTCCGGGGAGAGCTTTTGCTCCGAGGAACCTACCTTCGAAGAGCCTGTTCCGGGTGCCACTTGCCGGGGTCCAGCCCCGGTGGATCCAGGGAATTCGAAGGGTGTACGGCGTTGGCGTGGAAAGACTTGTTTATTCATTAATATAAGATTAGATTAAGAAACTGTAGTGCAGTAGGAAGATTAAGTGGAGAAAGAGGGCTGAATAGCTTGGTTTACGCGGAAGACCAATAAAATTCCAGACAAGGAATTTGCACCATCTACGTTGGGCCACCGGTGCCCGCTTGAATATCTAAGGGTGCCTCGCCTTAAGCTCCCTTTCTCGCGGATCTTAATAACCAGGGCAAATAAGTAGACCTGGCGAGCCTCCGCGCCCCAGATGGAAATTCAGCCTGAAATTAAAGTAAAGAGCAGAGGGAAGAAAAGGGAGAGAAAAAGAGAGAGACAGAGAGACAGGGGGGGAGCCAGATTCCCAAGAAACCAGGCCGAGACTAGTCCGAGAAACTGGTCTGAGAATCTGGTCCCGTCCTTTATTGTTCAGAAGGCCTTTTATACTTTTGATAAAACATGGAGATCAATGGGTAACACAAAGTTATGCAGCGTTAGCAGTCCAGACTCTTATCAAAACCAGGCTTTTCTCTCTGCATACCTAATTGTATACACAAGTCTTAGGTAATTTACATCATCTTCCAACCAAAAGGGCCAATTAACATTTTACAGCCTTTTTTCTGATAAGGGTTTGTCAACCACAAGACTTATTTGTGTTGATCTTCCCAAGGTCTGGTGCCACTCTCGGAAAGCACTAAAGAAAGTTACATTCTTAGACAGCAAGGATACAGCAACTTATAACAAGTAGAGGGAGTGCAGTGATTTATAGCAAAAGAGAAGCAATTAACTCAAAAGTCTAGTGTTGCTAACATCAAAACTACTATGTATCTTTTTCTACATCCTGCTTACATTAACATCCTTCCAGGTGCCTAAAAGATAAAGAATAAGGAGGTCTGGCAGCAATCCTTGAGTCAACAGTGAAAACCCTCTACCAATATAATTTTTAACTCTTTAGAAAAGGCTCTGTATCTTTAAGATGCTTTTAAGCTTTGTGCCTCCCGCGGTTGGGGGGCTGTAAGCAATTCACAAGCTGTAAGCTTTGTGCCTCTCGCGGTTGGGGGGCTGTAAGCAATTCACAAGCTGTAAGAGGTCTGGGGAACCTGTTAGGCAGACTAGAGAGCTATCAGAGGGGTTTAACTGAAACATCCCTTTCAAATGCAGAAGACTAAAACCCTGAATTGACTTTTTTCCAGAGAATATCAGAAAAGTGGAAAAGCAGAGCACAAAAGCCAGCAGATTTTTGCTGGGGTACATGCTTAGGAATATCCAGAGGGGTCCCTGAAGTCTGAGCACGCCTTGCGTATGTCAGCTTCCTTCCTCATGACCTTGTCACGGGCGGGATTCCTCACACTGGCTTCCGGCAGGGTATGGTGGTGAACTTCTTGAGTTGCAGCAAGGCTGTGAAAGACCCTTTCGAAGTTCCAGAGGTAAGGTGTCATTAGTCTCCAGACGCCTCATCGGAAATAGGCCTCATCTCGCCTGGAAGGGAGAACTTCCTGGATTTTCTCGAGTTGCGGCAGGTGTTCTCGAGTTACGACGGGGACCTCAGGGACCCGCCCTGGTGGCCTCAGGAGAGGCCAGTCCCTATGCGAGTTGCTAGGGGGCCTCTCGGGATTCCTCTCCCGTCGATACCGGGGCCAAAAACCTTGTGTGGAGTCAGGGCCGGAACCGAGGATTCCTCTCAGGGGCTGACATGGATCTTTGGGTACTTCTGGAGTCTCCCCAGGGGAGTCAGGCCTCGTCTCGAGTGGGGGCATGCACGTGCACTTTCCTTCCAGGCTGTAGCAGCAATGTCACGCTACCTGTCGCGTGGATCAAATGATCTGTGGTTTTCCCTCGAGGCTTTCCCACAGGGCTGTCTCACGTGCCACCGTGTTGTGAGTCGATCCTCGGCTTGAAAGATGAGCCAGTGCAGGGCAAAGAGGTTCCTCTGGAATGGACTGAGACATCTGGGGGACTCTTGGAATGGTGGTACGACCATGGAGTTCCTCTCGCCTTTCCTGTTGAGAGTGCCTCCTCTTGAGATGCGACGGGAACGCCGGGAATACTTTCCCGTTGAAAGCAGGGAAAGGATCCCTCATCTCGAGCTACGAGGGGGAAACGGGGCTCCTCTGGATGTGGGCGGGACCATCGTGCTTCCTCTCGAGTGGAGACGGGTATGGCGGTGAACTTCTTGAGTTGCAGCAAGGGTGTGAAAGACCCTTTCGAAGTTCCAGAGGTTAGGTGTCATTAGTCTCCAGAGGCCTCATCGGAAATAGGCCTCATCTCGCCTGGAAGGGAGAACTTCCTGGATTTTCTCGAGTTGCGGCAGGTGTTCTCGAGTTACGACGGGGACCTCAGGGACCCGCCCTGGTGGCCTCAGGAGAGGCCAGTCCCCATGCGAGTTGCTAGGGGGCCTCTCGGGATTCCTCTCCCGTCGATACCGGGGCCAAAAACCTTGTGTGGAGTCAGGGCCGGAACCGAGGATTCCTCTCAGGGGCTGACATGGATCTTTGGGTACTTCTGGAGTCTCCCCAGGGGAGTCAGGCCTCGTCTCGAGTGGGGGCATGCACGTGCGCTTTCCTTCCAGCCTGTAGCAGCAATGTCACGCTTCCCGTCGCGTGGATCAAAGGATCTGTGGTTTTCCCTCGAGGCTTTCCCTCGAGGCTTTCCCACAGGGCTGTCCCACGTGCCACCGTGGTGTGAGTCGATCCTCGGCGTGAAAGATGAGCCAGTGCAGGGCAAAGAGGTTCCTCTGGAATGGACTGAGACATCTGGGGGACTCTTGGAATGGTGGTACGACCATGGAGTTCCTCTCGCCTTTCCTGTTGAGAGTGCCTCCTCTTGAGATGCGACGGGAACGCCGGGAATTCTTTCCCGTTGAAACCAGGGAAAGGATCCCTCATCTCGAGCACCGAGGGGAAAACGGGGCTCCTCTGGATGTGGGCGGGACCATCGTGCTTCCTCTCGAGTGGAGACGGGTATGGCGGTGAACTTCTTGAGTTGCAGCAAGGGTGTGAAAGACCCTTTCGAAGTTCCAGAGGTTTGGTGTCATTAGTCTCCAGAGGCCTCATCGGAAATAGGCCTCATCTCGCCTGGAAGGGAGAACTTCCTGGATTTTCTCGAGTTGCGGCTGGTGTTCTCGAATTACGACGGGGACCTCAGGGACCCGCCCTGGTGGCCTCCGGAGAGGCCAGTCCCCATGCGAGTTGCTAGGGGGCCTCTCGGGATTCCTCTCCCGTCGATACCGGGGCCAAAAAGCTTGTGTGGAGTCAGGGCCGGAACCGAGGATTCCTCTCAGGGGCTGACATGGATCTTTGGGTACTTCTGGAGTCACCCCAGTGGAGTCAGGCCTCGTCTCGAGTAGGGGCATGCACGTGCGCTTTCCTTTCAGGCTGTAGCAGCAATGTCACGCTTCCCGTCACGTGGATCAAAGGATCTGTGGTTTTCCCTCGAGGCTTTCCCTCGAGGCTTTCCCACAGGGCTGTCCCACGTGCCACCGTGGTGTGAGTCGATCCTCGGCGTGAAAGATGAGCCAGTGCAGGGCAAAGAGGTTCCTCTGGAATGGACTGAGACATCTGGGGGACTCTTGGAATGGTGGTACGACCATGGAGTTCCTCTCGCCTTTCCTGTTGAGAGTGCCTCCTCTTGAGATGCGACGGGAACGCCGGGAATTCTTTCCCGTTGAAAGCAGGGAAAGGATCCCTCATCTCGAGCTACGAGGGGGAAACGGGGCTCCTCTGGATGTGGGCGGGACCATCGTGCTTCCTCTCTAGTGGAGACGGGTATGGCGGTGAACTTCTTGAGTTGCAGCAAGGGTGTGAAAGACCCTTTTGAAGTTCCAGAGGTTAGGTGTCATTAGTCTCCAGAGGCCTCATCGGAAATAGGCCTCATCTCGCCTGGAAGGGAGAACTTCCTGGATTTTCTCGAGTTGCGGCAGGTGTTCTCGAGTTACGACGGGGACCTCAGGGACCCGCCCTGGTGGCCTCCGGAGAGGCCAGTCCCCATGCGAGTTGCTAGGGGGCCTCTCGGGATTCCTCTCCCATCGATACCGGGGCCAAAAAGCTTGTGTGGAGTCAGGGCCGGAACCGAGGATTCCTCTCAGGGGCTGACATGGATCTTTGGGTACTTCTGGAGTCTCCCCAGGGGAGTCAGGCCTCGTCTCGAGTGGGGGCATGCACGTGCGCTTTCCTTCCAGGCTGTAGCAGCAATGTCACGCTTCCCGTCGCGTGGATCAAAGGATCTGTGGTTTTCCCTCGAGGCTTTCCCACAGGGCTGTCCCACGTGCCACCGTGTTGTGAGTCGTTCCTCGGCGTGAAAGATGTGCCAGTGCAGGGCAAAGAGGTTCCTCTGGAATGGACTGAGACATCTGGGGGACTCTTGGAATGGTGGTACGACCATGGAGTTCCTCTCGCCTTTCCTGTTGAGAGTGCCTCCTCTTGAGATGCGACGGGAACGCCGGGAATTCTTTCCCGTTGAAACCAGGGAAAGGATCCCTCATCTCGAGCTACGAGGGGGAAACGGGGCTCCTCTGGATGTGGGCGGGACCATCGTGCTTCCTCTCGAGTGGAGACGGGTATGGCGGTGAACTTCTTGAGTTGCAGCAAGGGTGTGAAAGACCCTTTCGAAGTTCCAGAGGTTTGGTGTCATTAGTCTCCAGAGGCCTCATCGGAAATAGGCCTCATCTCGCCTGGAAGGGAGAACTTCCTGGATTTTCTCGAGTTGCGGCTGGTGTTCTCGAATTACGACGGGGACCTCAGGGACCCGCCCTGGTGGCCTCCGGAGAGGCCAGTCCCCATGCGAGTTGCTAGGGGGCCTCTCGGGATTCCTCTCCCGTCGATACCGGGGCCAAAAAGCTTGTGTGGAGTCAGGGCCGGAACCGAGGATTCCTCTCAGGGGCTGACATGGATCTTTGGGTACTTCTGGAGTCACCCCAGTGGAGTCAGGCCTCGTCTCGAGTAGGGGCATGCACGTGCGCTTTCCTTTCAGGCTGTAGCAGCAATGTCACGCTTCCCGTCACGTGGATCAAAGGATCTGTGGTTTTCCCTCGAGGCTTTCCCTTGAGGCTTTCCCACAGGGCTGTCCCACGTGCCACCGTGGTGTGAGTCGATCCTCGGCGTGAAAGATGAGCCAGTGCAGGGCAAAGAGGTTCCTCTGGAATGGACTGAGACATCTGGGGGACTCTTGGAATGGTGGTACGACCATGGAGTTCCTCTCGCCTTTCCTGTTGAGAGTGCCTCCTCTTGAGATGCGACGGGAACGCCGGGAATTCTTTCCCGTTGAAAGCAGGGAAAGGATCCCTCATCTCGAGCTACGAGGGGGAAACGGGGCTCCTCTGGATGTGGGCGGGACCATCGTGCTTCCTCTCTAGTGGAGACGGGTATGGCGGTGAACTTCTTGAGTTGCAGCAAGGGTGTGAAAGACCCTTTCGAAGTTCCAGAGGTTAGGTGTCATTAGTCTCCAGAGGCCTCATCGGAAATAGGCCTCATCTCGCCTGGAAGGGAGAACTTCCTGGATTTTCTCGAGTTGCGGCAGGTGTTCTCGAGTTACGACGGGGACCTCAGGGACCCGCCCTGGTGGCCTCAGGAGAGGCCAGTCCCTAGGCGAGTTGCTAGGGGGCCTCTCGGGATTCCTCTCCCGTTGATACCGGGGCCAAAAACCTTGTGTGGAGTCAAGGCCGGAACCGAGGATTCCTCTCAGGGGCTGACATGGATCTTTGGGTACTTGTGGAGTCTCCCCAGGGGAGTCAGGCCTCGTCTCGAGTGGGGGCATGCACGTGCGCTTTCCTTCCAGGCTGTAGCAGCAATGTCACGCTTCCCGTGGCGTGGATCAAAGGATCTGTGGTTTTCCCTCGAGGCTTTCCCTCGAGCCTTTCCCACAGGGCTGTCCCACGTGCCACCGTGGTGTGAGTCGATCCTCGGCGTGAAAGATGAGCCAGTGCAGGGCAAAGAGGTTCCTCTGGAATGGACTGAGACATCTGGGGGACTCTTGGAATGGTGGTACGACCATGGAGTTCCTCTCGCCTTTCCTGTTGAGAGTGCCTCCTCTTGAGATGCGACGGGAACGCTGGGAATTCTTTCCCGTTGAAAGCAGGGAAAGGATCCCTCATCTTGAGCTAAGAGGGGGAAACGGGGCTCCTCTGGATGTGGGCGGGACCATCGTGCTTCCTCTCTAGTGGAGACGGATATGGTGGTGAACTTCTTGAGTTGCAGCAAGGCTGTGAAAGACCCTTTCGACGTTCCAGAGGTTAGGTGTCATTAGTCTCCAGACGCCTCATCGGAAATAGGCCTCATCTCGCCTGGAAGGGAGAACTTCCTGGATTTTCTCGAGTTGCGGCAGGTGTTCTCGAGTTACGACGGGGACCTCAGGGACCCGCCCTGGTGGCCTCAGGAGAGGCCAGTCCCTATGCGAGTTGCTAGGGGGCCTCTCGGGATTCCTCTCCCGTCGATACCGGGGCCAAAAACCTTGTGTGTAGTCAGGGCCGGAACCGAGGATTCCTCTCAGGGGCTGACATGGATCTTTGGGTACTTCTGGAGTCTCCCCAGGGGAGTCAGGCCTCGTCTCGAGTGGGGGCATGCACGTGCACTTTCCTTCCAGGCTGTAGCAGCAATGTCACGCTTCCCGTCGCGTGGATCAATTGATGTGTGGTTTTCCCTCGAGGCTTTCCCACAGGGCTGTCCCACGTGCCACCGTGGTGTGAGTCGATCCTCGGCGTGAAAGATGAGCCAGTGCAGGGCAAAGAGGTTCCTCTGGAATGGACTGAGACATCTGGGGGACTCTTGGAATGGTGGTACGACCATGG
Source organism: Capricornis sumatraensis (assembly GCF_032405125.1). Taxonomy (NCBI): domain Eukaryota; kingdom Metazoa; phylum Chordata; class Mammalia; order Artiodactyla; family Bovidae; genus Capricornis; species Capricornis sumatraensis. The sequence goes on from NW_027184612.1 coordinate 9,565,631, forward strand.
AGTTCCTCTCGCCTTTCCTGTTGAGAGTGCCTCCTCTTGAGATGCGACGGGAACGCCGGGAATTCTTTCCCGTTGAAACCAGGGAAAGGATCCCTCATCTCGAGCTACGAGGGGGAAACGGGGCTCCTCTGGATGTGGGCGGGACCATCGTGCTTCCTCTCGAGTGGAGACGGGTATGGCGGTGAACTTCTTGAGTTGCAGCAAGGGTGTGAAAGACCCTTTCGAAGTTCCAGAGGTTTGGTGTCATTAGTCTCCTGAGGCCTCATCGGAAATAGGCCTCATCTCGCCTGGAAGGGAGAACTTCCTGGATTTTCTCGAGTTGCGGCAGGTGTTCTCGAATTACGACGGGGACCTCAGGGACCCGCCCTGGTGGCCTCCGGAGAGGCCAGTCCCCATGCGAGTTGCTAGGGGGCCTCTCGGGATTCCTCTCCCGTCGATACCGGGGCCAAAAACCTTGTGTGGAGTCAGGGCCGGAACCGAGGATTCCTCTCAGGGGCTGAAATGGATCTTTGGGTACTTCTGGAGTCTCCCCAGGGGAGTCAGGCCTCGTCTCGAGTGGGGGCATGCACGTGCGCTTTCCTTCCAGGCTGTAGCAGCAATGTCACGCTTCCCGTCGCGTGGATCAAAGGATCTGTGGTTTTTCCTCGAGGCTTTCCCTCGAGGCTTTCCCACAGGGCTGTCCCACGTGCCACCGTGTTGTGAGTCGATCCTCGGCGTGAAAGATGAGCCAGTGCAGGGCAAAGAGGTTCCTCAGGAATGGACTGAGACATCTGGGGGACTCTTGGAATGGTGGTACGACCATGGAGTTCCTCCCGCCTTTCCTGTTGAGAGTGCCTCCTCTTGAGATGCGACGGGAACGCCGGGAATTCTTTCCCGTTGAAACCAGGGAAAGGATCCCTCATCTCGAGCTACGAGGGGGAAACGGGGCTCCTCTGGATGTGGGCGGGACCATCGTGCTTCCTCTCGAGTGGAGACGGGTATGGCGGTGAACTTCTTGAGTTGCAGCAAGGGTGTGAAAGACCCTTTCGAAGTTCCAGAGGTTTGGTGTCATTAGTCTCCAGAGGCCTCATCGGAAATAGGCCTCATCTCGCCTGGAAGGGAGAACTTCCTGGATTTTCTCGAGTTGCGGCAGGTGTTCTCGAGTTACGACGGGGACCTCAGGGACCCGCCCTGGTGGCCTCAGGAGAGGCCAGTCCCCATGCGAGTTGCTAGGGGGCCTCTCGGGATTCCTCTCCCGTCGATACCGGGGCCAAAAAGCTTGTGTGGAGTCAAGGCCGGAACCGAGGATTCCTCTCAGGGGCTGACATGGATCTTTGGGTACTTCTGGAGTCTCCCCAGGAGAGTCAGGCCTCGTCTCGAGTGGGGGCATGCACGTGCGCTTTCCTTCCAGGCTGTAGCAGCAATGTCACGCTTCCCGTCGCGTCGATCAAAGGATCTGTGGTTTTCCCTCGAGGCTTTCCCTCGAGGCTTTCCCACAGGGCTGTCCCACGTGCCACCGTGTTGTGAGTCGATCCTCGGCGTGAAAGATGAGCCAGTGCAGGGCAAAGAGGTTCCTCTGGAATGGACTGAGACATCTGGGGGACTCTTGGAATGGTGGTACGACCATGGAGTTCCTCTCGCCTTTCCTGTTGAGAGTGCCTCCTCTTGAGATGCGACGGGAACGCCGGGAATTCTTTCCCGTTGAAACCAGGGAAAGGATCCCTCATCTCGAGCTACGAGGGGGAAACGGGGCTCCTCTGGATGTGGGCGGGACCATCGTGCTTCCTCTCGAGTGGAGACGGGTATGGCGGTGAACTTCTTGAGTTGCAGCAAGGGTGTGAAAGACCCTTTCGAAGTTCCAGAGGTTTGGTGTCATTAGTCTCCTGAGGCCTCATCGGAAATAGGCCTCATCTCGCCTGGAAGGGAGAACTTCCTGGATTTTCTCGAGTTGCGGCAGGTGTTCTCGAATTACGACGGGGACCTCAGGGACCCGCCCTGGTGGCCTCCGGAGAGGCCAGTCCCCATGCGAGTTGCTAGGGGGCCTCTCGGGATTCCTCTCCCGTCGATACCGGGGCCAAAAACCTTGTGTGGAGTCAGGGCCGGAACCGAGGATTCCTCTCAGGGGCTGAAATGGATCTTTGGGTACTTCTGGAGTCTCCCCAGGGGAGTCAGGCCTCGTCTCGAGTGGGGGCATGCACGTGCGCTTTCCTTCCAGGCTGTAGCAGCAATGTCACGCTTCCCGTCGCGTGGATCAAAGGATCTGTGGTTTTTCCTCGAGGCTTTCCCTCGAGGCTTTCCCACAGGGCTGTCCCACGTGCCACCGTGTTGTGAGTCGATCCTCGGCGTGAAAGATGAGCCAGTGCAGGGCAAAGAGGTTCCTCAGGAATGGACTGAGACATCTGGGGGACTCTTGGAATGGTGGTACGACCATGGAGTTCCTCCCGCCTTTCCTGTTGAGAGTGCCTCCTCTTGAGATGCGACGGGAACGCCGGGAATTCTTTCCCGTTGAAACCAGGGAAAGGATCCCTCATCTCGAGCTACGAGGGGGAAACGGGGCTCCTCTGGATGTGGGCGGGACCATCGTGCTTCCTCTCGAGTGGAGACGGGTATGGCGGTGAACTTCTTGAGTTGCAGCAAGGGTGTGAAAGACCCTTTCGAAGTTCCAGAGGTTTGGTGTCATTAGTCTCCAGAGGCCTCATCGGAAATAGGCCTCATCTCGCCTGGAAGGGAGAACTTCCTGGATTTTCTCGAGTTGCGGCAGGTGTTCTCGAGTTACGACGGGGACCTCAGGGACCCGCCCTGGTGGCCTCAGGAGAGGCCAGTCCCCATGCGAGTTGCTAGGCGGTCTCTCGGGATTCCTATCCCATCGATACCGGGGCCAAAAAGCTTGTGTGGAGTCAGGGCCGGAACCGAGGATTCTTCTCAGGGGCTGAAATGGATCTTTGGGTACTTCTGGAGTCTCCCCAGGGGAGTCAGGCCTCGTCTCGAGTGGGGGCATGCATGTGCGCTTTCCTTCCAGGCTGTTCCAGCAATGTCATGCTTCCCGTCGCGTGGATCAAAGGATCTGTGGTTTTCCCTCGAGGCTTTCCCTCGAGGCTTTCCCACAGGGCTGTCCCACGTGCCACCGTGCTGTGAGTCGATCCTCGGCGTGAAAGATGAGCCAGTGCAGGGCAAAGAGGTTCCTCTGAAATGGACTGAGACATCTGGGGGACTCTTGGAATGGTGGTACGACCATGGAGTTCCTCTCGCCTTTCCTGTTGAGAGTGCCTCCTCTTGAGATGCGACGGGAACGCCGGGAATTCTTTCCCGTTGAAAGCAGGGAAAGGATCCCTCATCTCGAGCTACGAGGGGGAAACGGGGCTCTTCTGGATGTGGGCGGGACCATCGTGCTTCCTCTCGAGTGGAGACGGGTATGGCGGTGAACTTCTTGAGTTGCACCAAGGGTGTGAAAGACCCTTTCGAAGTTCAAGAGGTTTGGTGTCATTAGTCTCCAGAGTCCTCATCGGAAATAGGCCTCATCTCGTCTGGAAGGGAGAACTTCCTGGATTTTCTCCAGTTGCGGCAGGTGTTCTCGAGTTACGACGGGGACCTCAGGGACCCGCCCTGGTGGCCTCCGGAGAGGCCAGTCCCCATGCGAGTTGCTAGGGGGCCTCTCGGGATTCCTCTCCCGTCGATACCGGGGCCAAAAACCTTGTGTGGAGTCAGGGCCGGAACCGAGGATTCCTCTCAGGGGCTGACATGGATCTTTGGGTACTTCTGGAGTCTCCCCAGTGGAGTCAGACCTCGTCTCGAGTGGGGGCATGCACGTGCGCTTTCCTTCCAGGCTGTAGCAGCAATGTCACGCTTCCCGTCGCGTGGATCAAAGGATCTGTGGTTTTCCCTCGAGGCTTTCCCTCGAGGCTTTCCCACAGGGCTGTCCCACGTGCCACCGTGTTGTGAGTCGATCCTCGGCGTGAAAGATGAGCCAGTGCAGGGCAAAGAGGTTCCTCTGGAATGGACTGAGACATCTGGGGGACTCTTGGAATGGTGGTACGACCATGGAGATCCTCTCGCCTTTCCTGTTGAGAGTGCCTCCTCTTGAGATGCGACGGGAACGCCGGGAATTCTTTCCCGTTGAAAGCAGGGAAAGGATCCCTCAACTCGAGCACCGAGGGGAAAACGGGGCTCCTCTGGATGTGGCCGGGACCATCGTGCTTCCTCTCGAGTGGAGACGGGTATGGCGGAGAACTTCTTGAGTTGCAGCAAGGGTGTGAAAGACCCTTTCAAAGTTCCAGAGGTTAGGTGTCATTAGTCTCCAGACGCCTCATCGGAAATAGGCCTCATCTCGCCTGGAAGGGAGAACTTCCTGGATTTTCTCGAGTTGCGGCAGGTGTTCTTAAGTTACGACGGGGAACTCAGGGACCCGCCCTGGTGGCCTCAGGAGAGGCCAGTCCCCATGCGAGTTGCTAGGGGGCCTCTCGGGATTCCTCTCCCGTCGATACCGGGGCCAAAAACCTTGAGTGGAGTCAGGGCCGGAACCGAGGATTCCTCTCAGGGGCTGACATGGATCTTTGGGTACTTCTGGAGTCTCCCCAGGGGAGTCAGGCCTCGTCTCGAGTGGGGGCATGCACGTGCGCTTTCCTTCCAGGCTGTAGCAGCAATGTCACGCTTCCCGTCGCGTCGATCAAAGGATCTGTGGTTTTCAATCGAGGCTTTCCCTCGAGGCTTTCCCACAGGGCTGTCCCACGTGCCACCGTGTTGTGAGTCGATCCTCGGCGTGAAAGATGAGCCAGTGCAGGGCAAAGAGGTTCCTCTGGAATGGACTGAGACATCTGGGGGACTCTTGGAATGGTGGTACGACCATGGAGTTCCTCTCGCCTTTCCTGTTGAGAGTGCCTCCTCTTGAGATGGGACGGGAACGCCGGGAATTCTTTCCCGTTGAAACCAGGGAAAGGATCCCTCATCTCGAGCTACGAGGGGGAAACGGGGCTCCTCTGGATGTGGGCGGGACCATCGTGCTTCCTCTCGAGTGGAGACGGGTATGGCGGTGAACTTCTTGAGTTGCAGCAAGGGTGTGAAAGACCCTTTCGAAGTTCCAGAGGTTTGGTGTCATTAGTCTCCTGAGGCCTCATCGGAAATAGGCCTCATCTCGCCTGGAAGGGAGAACTTCCTGGATTTTCTCGAGTTGCGGCAGGTGTTCTCGAATTACGACGGGGACCTCAGGGACCCGCCCTGGTGGCCTCCGGAGAGGCCAGTCCCCATGCGAGTTGCTAGGGGGCCTCTCGGGATTCCTCTCCCGTCGATACCGGGGCCAAAAACCTTGTGTGGAGTCAGGGCCGGAACCGAGGATTCCTCTCAGGGGCTGAAATGGATCTTTGGGTACTTCTGGAGTCTCCCCAGGGGAGTCAGGCCTCGTCTCGAGTGGGGGCATGCACGTGCGCTTTCCTTCCAGGCTGTAGCAGCAATGTCACGCTTCCCGTCGCGTGGATCAAAGGATCTGTGGTTTTTCCTCGAGGCTTTCCCTCGAGGCTTTCCCACAGGGCTGTCCCACGTGCCACCGTGTTGTGAGTCGATCCTCGGCGTGAAAGATGAGCCAGTGCAGGGCAAAGAGGTTCCTCAGGAATGGACTGAGACATCTGGGGGACTCTTGGAATGGTGGTACGACCATGGAGTTCCTCCCGCCTTTCCTGTTGAGAGTGCCTCCTCTTGAGATGCGACGGGAACGCCGGGAATTCTTTCCCGTTGAAACCAGGGAAAGGATCCCTCATCTCGAGCTACGAGGGGGAAACGGGGCTCCTCTGGATGTGGGCGGGACCATCGTGCTTCCTCTCGAGTGGAGACGGGTATGGCGGTGAACTTCTTGAGTTGCAGCAAGGGTGTGAAAGACCCTTTCGAAGTTCCAGAGGTTTGGTGTCATTAGTCTCCAGAGGCCTCATCGGAAATAGGCCTCATCTCGCCTGGAAGGGAGAACTTCCTGGATTTTCTCGAGTTGCGGCAGGTGTTCTCGAGTTACGACGGGGACCTCAGGGACCCGCCCTGGTGGCCTCAGGAGAGGCCAGTCCCCATGCGAGTTGCTAGGGGGCCTCTCGGGATTCCTCTCCCGTCGATACCGGGGCCAAAAAGCTTGTGTGGAGTCAAGGCCGGAACCGAGGATTCCTCTCAGGGGCTGACATGGATCTTTGGGTACTTCTGGAGTCTCCCCAGGAGAGTCAGGCCTCGTCTCGAGTGGGGGCATGCACGTGCGCTTTCCTTCCAGGCTGTAGCAGCAATGTCACGCTTCCCGTCGCGTCGATCAAAGGATCTGTGGTTTTCCCTCGAGGCTTTCCCTCGAGGCTTTCCCACAGGGCTGTCCCACGTGCCACCGTGTTGTGAGTCGATCCTCGGCGTGAAAGATGAGCCAGTGCAGGGCAAAGAGGTTCCTCTGGAATGGACTGAGACATCTGGGGGACTCTTGGAATGGTGGTACGACCATGGAGTTCCTCTCGCCTTTCCTGTTGAGAGTGCCTCCTCTTGAGATGCGACGGGAACGCCGGGAATTCTTTCCCGTTGAAACCAGGGAAAGGATCCCTCATCTCGAGCTACGAGGGGGAAACGGGGCTCCTCTGGATGTGGGCGGGACCATCGTGCTTCCTCTCGAGTGGAGACGGGTATGGCGGTGAACTTCTTGAGTTGCAGCAAGGGTGTGAAAGACCCTTTCGAAGTTCCAGAGGTTTGGTGTCATTAGTCTCCTGAGGCCTCATCGGAAATAGGCCTCATCTCGCCTGGAAGGGAGAACTTCCTGGATTTTCTCGAGTTGCGGCAGGTGTTCTCGAATTACGACGGGGACCTCAGGGACCCGCCCTGGTGGCCTCCGGAGAGGCCAGTCCCCATGCGAGTTGCTAGGGGGCCTCTCGGGATTCCTCTCCCGTCGATACCGGGGCCAAAAACCTTGTGTGGAGTCAGGGCCGGAACCGAGGATTCCTCTCAGGGGCTGACATGGATCTTTGGGTACTTCTGGAGTCTCCCCAGGGGAGTCAGGCCTCGTCTCGAGTGGGGGCATGCACGTGCGCTTTCCTTCCAGGCTGTAGCAGCAATGTCACGCTTCCCGTCGCGTGGATCAAAGGATCTGTGGTTTTTCCTCGAGGCTTTCCCTCGAGGCTTTCCCACAGGGCTGTCCCACGTGCCACCGTGTTGTGAGTCGATCCTCGGCGTGAAAGATGAGCCAGTGCAGGGCAAAGAGGTTCCTCAGGAATGGACTGAGACATCTGGGGGACTCTTGGAATGGTGGTACGACCATGGAGTTCCTCCCGCCTTTCCTGTTGAGAGTGCCTCCTCTTGAGATGCGACGGGAACGCCGGGAATTCTTTCCCGTTGAAACCAGGGAAAGGATCCCTCATCTCGAGCTACGAGGGGGAAACGGGGCTCCTCTGGATGTGGGCGGGACCATCGTGCTTCCTCTCGAGTGGAGACGGGTATGGCGGTGAACTTCTTGAGTTGCAGCAAGGGTGTGAAAGACCCTTTCGAAGTTCCAGAGGTTTGGTGTCATTAGTCTCCAGAGGCCTCATCGGAAATAGGCCTCATCTCGCCTGGAAGGGAGAACTTCCTGGATTTTCTCGAGTTGCGGCAGGTGTTCTCGAGTTACGACGGGGACCTCAGGGACCCGCCCTGGTGGCCTCAGGAGAGGCCAGTCCCCATGCGAGTTGCTAGGCGGTCTCTCGGGATTCCTATCCCATCGATACCGGGGCCAAAAAGCTTGTGTGGAGTCAGGGCCGGAACCGAGGATTCTTCTCAGGGGCTGAAATGGATCTTTGGGTACTTCTGGAGTCTCCCCAGGGGAGTCAGGCCTCGTCTCGAGTGGGGGCATGCATGTGCGCTTTCCTTCCAGGCTGTTCCAGCAATGTCATGCTTCCCGTCGCGTGGATCAAAGGATCTGTGGTTTTCCCTCGAGGCTTTCCCTCGAGGCTTTCCCACAGGGCTGTCCCACGTGCCACCGTGCTGTGAGTCGATCCTCGGCGTGAAAGATGAGCCAGTGCAGGGCAAAGAGGTTCCTCTGAAATGGACTGAGACATCTGGGGGACTCTTGGAATGGTGGTACGACCATGGAGTTCCTCTCGCCTTTCCTGTTGAGAGTGCCTCCTCTTGAGATGCGACGGGAACGCCGGGAATTCTTTCCCGTTGAAAGCAGGGAAAGGATCCCTCATCTCGAGCTACGAGGGGGAAACGGGGCTCTTCTGGATGTGGGCGGGACCATCGTGCTTCCTCTCGAGTGGAGACGGGTATGGCGGTGAACTTCTTGAGTTGCACCAAGGGTGTGAAAGACCCTTTCGAAGTTCAAGAGGTTTGGTGTCATTAGTCTCCAGAGTCCTCATCGGAAATAGGCCTCATCTCGTCTGGAAGGGAGAACTTCCTGGATTTTCTCCAGTTGCGGCAGGTGTTCTCGAGTTACGACGGGGACCTCAGGGACCCGCCCTGGTGGCCTCCGGAGAGGCCAGTCCCCATGCGAGTTGCTAGGGGGCCTCTCGGGATTCCTCTCCCGTCGATACCGGGGCCAAAAACCTTGTGTGGAGTCAGGGCCGGAACCGAGGATTCCTCTCAGGGGCTGACATGGATCTTTGGGTACTTCTGGAGTCTCCCCAGTGGAGTCAGACCTCGTCTCGAGTGGGGGCATGCACGTGCGCTTTCCTTCCAGGCTGTAGCAGCAATGTCACGCTTCCCGTCGCGTGGATCAAAGGATCTGTGGTTTTCCCTCGAGGCTTTCCCTCGAGGCTTTCCCACAGGGCTGTCCCACGTGCCACCGTGTTGTGAGTCGATCCTCGGCGTGAAAGATGAGCCAGTGCAGGGCAAAGAGGTTCCTCTGGAATGGACTGAGACATCTGGGGGACTCTTGGAATGGTGGTACGACCATGGAGATCCTCTCGCCTTTCCTGTTGAGAGTGCCTCCTCTTGAGATGCGACGGGAACGCCGGGAATTCTTTCCCGTTGAAAGCAGGGAAAGGATCCCTCAACTCGAGCACCGAGGGGAAAACGGGGCTCCTCTGGATGTGGCCGGGACCATCGTGCTTCCTCTCGAGTGGAGACGGGTATGGCGGAGAACTTCTTGAGTTGCAGCAAGGGTGTGAAAGACCCTTTCAAAGTTCCAGAGGTTAGGTGTCATTAGTCTCCAGACGCCTCATCGGAAATAGGCCTCATCTCGCCTGGAAGGGAGAACTTCCTGGATTTTCTCGAGTTGCGGCAGGTGTTCTTAAGTTACGACGGGGAACTCAGGGACCCGCCCTGGTGGCCTCAGGAGAGGCCAGTCCCCATGCGAGTTGCTAGGGGGCCTCTCGGGATTCCTCTCCCGTCGATACCGGGGCCAAAAACCTTGAGTGGAGTCAGGGCCGGAACCGAGGATTCCTCTCAGGGGCTGACATGGATCTTTGGGTACTTCTGGAGTCTCCCCAGGGGAGTCAGGCCTCGTCTCGAGTGGGGGCATGCACGTGCGCTTTCCTTCCAGGCTGTAGCAGCAATGTCACGCTTCCCGTCGCGTCGATCAAAGGATCTGTGGTTTTCAATCGAGGCTTTCCCTCGAGGCTTTCCCACAGGGCTGTCCCACGTGCCACCGTGTTGTGAGTCGATCCTCGGCGTGAAAGATGAGCCAGTGCAGGGCAAAGAGGTTCCTCTGGAATGGACTGAGACATCTGGGGGACTCTTGGAATGGTGGTACGACCATGGAGTTCCTCTCGCCTTTCCTGTTGAGAGTGCCTCCTCTTGAGATGGGACGGGAACGCCGGGAATTCTTTCCCGTTGAAACCAGGGAAAGGATCCCTCATCTCGAGCTACGAGGGGGAAACGGGGCTCCTCTGGATGTGGGCGGGACCATCGTGCTTCCTCTCGAGTGGAGACGGGTATGGCGGTGAACTTCTTGAGTTGCAGCAAGGGTGTGAAAGACCCTTTCGAAGTTCCAGAGGTTTGGTGTCATTAGTCTCCTGAGGCCTCATCGGAAATAGGCCTCATCTCGCCTGGAAGGGAGAACTTCCTGGATTTTCTCGAGTTGCGGCAGGTGTTCTCGAATTACGACGGGGACCTCAGGGACCCGCCCTGGTGGCCTCCGGAGAGGCCAGTCCCCATGCGAGTTGCTAGGGGGCCTCTCGGGATTCCACTCCCGTCGATACCGGGGCCAAAAACCTTGTGTGGAGTCAGGGCCGGAACCGAGGATTCCTCTCAGGGGCTGACATGGATCTTTGGGTACTTCTGGAGTCTCCCCAGGGGAGTCAGGCCTCGTCTCGAGTGGGGGCATGCACGTGCGCTTTCCTTCCAGGCTGTAGCAGCAATGTCACGCTTCCCGTCGCGTGGATCAAAGGATCTGTGGTTTTTCCTCGAGGCTTTCCCTCGAGGCTTTCCCACAGGGCTGTCCCACGTGCCACCGTGTTGTGAGTCGATCCTCGGAGTGAAAGATGAGCCAGTGCAGGGCAAAGAGGTTCCTCTGGAATGGACTGAGACATCTGGGGGACTCTTGGAATGGTGGTACGACCATGGAGTTCCTCCCGCCTTTCCTGTTGAGAGTGCCTCCTCTTGAGATGCGACGGGAACGCCGGGAATTCTTTCCCGTTGAAACCAGGGAAAGGATCCCTCATCTCGAGCTACGAGGGGGAAACGGGGCTCCTCTGGATGTGGGCGGGACCATCGTGCTTCCTCTCGAGTGGAGACGGGTATGGCGGTGAACTTCTTGAGTTGCAGCAAGGGTGTGAAAGACCCTTTCGAAGTTCCAGAGGTTTGGTGTCATTAGTCTCCAGAGGCCTCATCGGAAATAGGCCTCATCTCGCCTGGAATGGAGAACTTCCTGGATTTTCTCGAGTTGCGGCAGGTGTTCTCGAGTTACGACGGGGACCTCAGGGACCCGCCCTGGTGGCCTCAGGAGAGGCCAGTCCCCATGCGAGTTGCTAGGGGGTCTCTCGGGATTCCTATCCCGTCGATACCGGGGCCAAAAACCTTGTGTGGAGTCAGGGCCGGAACCGAGGATTCTTCTCAGGGGCTGAAATGGATCTTTGGGTACTTCTGGAGTCTCCCCAGGGGAGTCAGGCCTCGTCTCGAGTGGGGGCATGCATGTGCGCTTTCCTTCCAGGCTGTTCCAGCAATGTCATGCTTCCCGTCGCGTGGATCAAAGGATCTGTGGTTTTCCCTCGAGGCTTTCCCTCGAGGCTTTCCCACAGGGCTGTCCCACGTGCCACCGTGCTGTGAGTCGATCCTCGGCGTGAAAGATGAGCCAGTGCAGGGCAAAGAGGTTCCTCTGAAATGGACTGAGACATCTGGGGGACTCTTGGAATGGTGGTACGACCATGGAGTTCCTCTCGCCTTTCCTGTTGAGAGTGCCTCCTCTTGAGATGCGACGGGAACGCCGGGAATTCTTTCCCGTTGAAAGCAGGGAAAAGATCCCTCATCTCGAGCTACGAGGGGGAAACGGGGCTCCTCTGGATGTGGGCGGGACCATCGTGCTTCCTCTCGAGTGGAGACGGGTATGGCGGTGAACTTCTTGAGTTGCACCAAGGGTGTGAAAGACCCTTTCGAAGTTCAAGAGGTTTGGTGTCATTAGTCTCCAGAGTCCTCATCGGAAATAGGCCTCATCTCGTCTGGAAGGGAGAACTTCCTGGATTTTCTCCAGTTGCGGCAGGTGTTCTCGAGTTACGACGGGGACCTCAGGGACCCGCCCTGGTGGCCTCCGGAGAGGCCAGTCCCCATGCGAGTTGCTAGGGGGCCTCTCGGGATTCCTCTCCCGTCGATACCGGGGCCAAAAACCTTGTGTGGAGTCAGGGCCGGAACCGAGGATTCCTCTCAGGGGCTGACATGGATCTTTGGGTACTTCTGGAGTCTCCCCAGTGGAGTCAGACCTCGTCTCGAGTGGGGGCATGCACGTGCGCTTTCCTTCCAGGCTGTAGCAGCAATGTCACGCTTCCCGTCGCGTGGATCAAAGGATCTGTGGTTTTCCCTCGAGGCTTTCCCTCGAGGGTTTCCCACAGGGCTGTCCCACGTGCCACCGTGGTGTGAGTCGATCCTCGGCGTGAAAGATGAGCCAGTGCAGGGCAAAGAGGTTCCTCTGGAATGGACTGAGACATCTGGGGGACTCTTGGAATGGTGGTACGACCATGGAGATCCTCTCGCCTTTCCTGTTGAGAGTGCCTCCTCTTGAGATGCGACGGGAACGCCGGGAATTCTTTCCCGTTGAAAGCAGGGAAAGGATCCCTCAACTCGAGCACCGAGGGGAAAACGGGGCTCCTCTGGATGTGGGCGGGACCATCGTGCTTCCTCTCGAGTGGAGACGGGTATGGCGGAGAACTTCTTGAGTTGCAGCAAGGGTGTGAAAGACCCTTTCAAAGTTCCAGAGGTTAGGTGTCATTAGTCTCCAGACGCCTCATCGGAAATAGGCCTCATCTCGCCTGGAAGGGAGAACTTCCTGGATTTTCTCGAGTTGCGGCAGGTGTTCTTAAGTTACGACGGGGAACTCAGGGACCCGCCCTGGTGGCCTCAGGAGAGGCCAGTCCCCATGCGAGTTGCTAGGGGGCCTCTCGGGATTCCTCTCCCGTCGATACCGGGGCCAAAAACCTTGAGTGGAGTCAGGGCCGGAACCGAGGATTCCTCTCAGGGGCTGACATGGATCTTTGGGTACTTCTGGAGTCTCCCCAGGGGAGTCAGGCCTCGTCTCGAGTGGGGGCATGCACGTGCGCTTTCCTTCCAGGCTGTAGCAGCAATGTCACGCTTCCCGTCGCGTGGATCAAAGGATCTGTGGTTTTCCCTCGAGGCTTTCCCACAGGGCTGTCCCACGTGCCACCGTGGTGTGAGTCGATCCTCGGCGTGAAAGATGAGCCAGTGCAGGGCAAAGAGGTTCCTCTGGAATGGACTGAGACATCTGGGGGACTCTTGGAATGGTGGTACGACCATGGAGTTCCTCTCGCCTTTCCTGTTGAGAGTGCCTCCTCTTGAGATGCGACGGGAACGCCGGGAATTCTTTCCCGTTGAAAGCAGGGAAAGGATCCCTCATCTCGAGCTACGAGGGGGAAACGGGGCTCCTCTGGATGTGGGCGGGACCATCGTGCTTCCTCTCGAGTGGAGACGGGTATGGCGGTGAACTTCTTGAGTTGCAGCAAGGGTGTGAAAGACCCTTTCGAAGTTCCAGAGGTTAGGTGTCATTAGTCTCCAGACGCCTCATCGGAAATAGGCCTCATCTCGCCTGGAAGGGAGAACTTCCTGGATTTTCTCGAGTTGCGGCAGGTGTTCTCGAGTTACGACGGGGACCTCAGGGACCCGCCCTGGTGGCCTCAGGAGAGGTCAGTCCCCATGCGAGTTGCTAGGGGGCCTCTCGGGATTCCTCTCCCGTCGATACCGGGGCCAAAAAGCTTGTGTGGAGTCAGGGCCGGAACCGAGGATTCCTCTCAGGGGCTGACATGGATCTTTGGGTACTTCTGGAGTCTCCCCAGGGGAGTCAGGCCTCGTCTCAAGTGGGGGCATGCACGTGCGCTTTCCTTCCAGGCTGTAGCAGCAATGTCACGCTTCCCGTCGCGTGGATCAAAGGATCTGTGGTTTTCCCTCGAGGCTTTCCCTCGAGGCTTTCCCACAGGGCTGTCCCACGTGCCACCGTGTTGTGAGTCGATCCTCGGCGTGAAAGATGAGCCAGTGCAGGGCAAAGAGGTTCCTCTGGAATGGACTGAGACATCTGGGGGACTCTTGGAATGGTGGTACGACCATGGAGTTCCTCTCGCCTTTCCTGTTGAGAGTGCCTCCTCTTGAGATGCGACGGGAACGCCGGGAATTCTTTCCCGTTGAAAGCAGGGAAAGGATCCCTCATCTCGAGCTACGAGGGGGAAACGGGGCTCCTCTGGATGTGGGCGGGACCATCATGCTTCCTCTCGAGTGGAGACGGGTATGGCGGTGAACTTCTTGAGTTGCAGCAAGGGTGTGAAAGACCCTTTCGAAGTTCCAGAGGTTTGGTGTCATTAGTCTCCAGAGGCCTCATCGGAAATAGGCCTCATCTCGCCTGGAAGGGAGAACTTCCTGGATTTTCTCGAGTTGCGGCAGGTGTTCTCGAGTTACGACGGGGACCTCAGGGACCCGCCCTGGTGGCCTCAGGAGAGGCCAGTCCCCATGCGAGTTGCTAGGGGGCCTCTCGGAATTCCTCTCCCGTCGATACCGGGGCCAAAAACCTTGTGTGGAGTCAGGGCCGGAACCGAGGATTCCTCTCAGGGGCTGACATGGATCTTTGGGTACTTCTGGAGTCTCCCCAGGGGAGTCAGGCCTCGTCTCGAGTGGGGGCATGCACGTGCGCTTTCCTTCCAGGCTGTAGCAGCAATGTCACGCTTCCCGTCGCGTGGATCAAAGGATCTGTGGTTTTCCCTCGAGGCTTTCCCTCGAGGCTTTCCCACAGGGCTGTCCCACGTGCCACCGTGTTGTGAGTCGATCCTCGGCGTGAAAGATGAGCCAGTGCAGGGCAAAGAGGTTCCTCTGGAATGGACTGAGACATCTGGGGGACTCTTGGAATGGTGGTACGACCATGGAGTTCCTCTCGCCTTTCCTGTTGAGAGTGCCTCCTCTTGAGATGCGACGGGAACGCCGGGAATTTTTTGCCGTTGAAAGCAGGGAAAGGATCCCTCATCTCGAGCTACGAGGGGGAAACGGGGCTCCTCTGGATGTGGGCGGGACCATCGTGCATCCTCTCGAGTGGAGACGGGTATGGCGGTGAACTTCTTGAGTTGCAGCAAGGGTGTGAAAGACCCTTTCGAAGTTCCAGAGGTTAGGTGTCATTAGTCTCCAGAGGCCTCATCGGAAATAGGCCTCATCTCGCCTGGAAGGGAGAACTTCCTGGATTTTCTCGAGTTGCGGCAGGTGTTCTCGAGTTACGACGGGGACCTCAGGGACCCGCCCTGGTGGCCTCAGGAGAGGCCAGTCCCCATGCGAGTTGCTAGGGGGCCTCTCGGGATTCCTCTCCCGTCGATACCGGGGCCAAAAACCTTGTGTGGAGTCAGGGCCGGAACCGAGGATTCCTTTCAGGGGCTGACATGGATCTTTGGGTACTTCTGGAGTCTCCCCAGGGGAGTCAGGCCTCGTCTCGAGTGGGGGCATGCACGTGCACTTTCCTTCCAGGCTGTAGCAGCAATGTCACGCTTCCCGTCGCGTGGATCAAAGGATCTGTGGTTTTCCCTCGAGGCTTTCCCACAGGGCTGTCCCACGTGCCACCGTGGTGTGAGTCGATCCTTGGCGTGAAAGATGAGTCAGTGCAGGGCAAAGAGGTTCCTCTGGATTGGACTGAGACATCTGGGGGACTCTTGGAATGGTGGTACGACCATGGAGTTCCTCTCGCCTTTCCTGTTGAGAGTGCCTCCTCTTGAGATGCGACGGGAACGCCGGGAATTCTTTCCCGTTGAAACCAGGGAAAGGATCCCTCATCTCGAGCACCGAGGGGAAAACGGGGCTCCTCTGGATGTGGGCGGGACCATCGTGCTTCCTCTCGAGTGGAGACGGGTATGGCGGTGAACTTCTTGAGTTGCAGCAAGGGTGTGAAAGACCCTTTCGAAGTTCCAGAGGTTAGGTGTCATTAGTCTCCAGACGCCTCATCGGAAATAGGCCTCATCTCGCCTGGAAGGGAGAACTTCCTGGATTTTCTCGAGTTGCGGCAGGTGTTCTCGAGTTACGACGGGGACCTCAGGGACCCGCCCTGGTGGCCTCAGGAGAGGCCAGTCCCTATGCGAGTTGCTAGGGGGCCTCTCGGGATTCCTCTCCCGTCGATACCGGGGCCATAATCCTTGTGTGGAGTCAGGGCCGGAACCGAGGATTCCTCTCAGGGGCTGACATGGATCTTTGGGTACTTCTGGAGTCTCCCCAGGGGAGTCAGGCCTCGTCTCGAGTGGGGGCATGCACGTGCGCTTTCCTTCCAGGCTGTAGCAGCAATGTCACGCTTCCCGTCGCGTGGATCAAAGGATCTGTGGTTTTCCCTCGAGGCTTTCCCTCGAGGCTTTCCCACAGGGCTGTCCCACGTGCCACCGTGTTGTGAGTCGATCCTCGGCGTGAAAGATGAGCCAGTGCAGGGCAAAGAGGTTCCTCTGGAATGGACTGAGACATCTGGGTGACTCTTGGAATGGTGGTACGACCATGGAGTTCCTCTCGCCTTTCCTGTTGAGAGTGCCTCCTCTTGAGATGCGACGGGAACGCCGGGAATTCTTTCCCGTTGAAACCAGGGAAAGGATCCCGCATCTCGAGCTACGAGGGGGAAACGGGGCTCCTCTGGATGTGGGCGGGACCATCGTGCTTCCTCTCGAGTGGAGACGGGTATGGCGGTGAACTTCTTGAGTTGCAGCAAGGGTGTGAAAGACCCTTTCGAAGTTCCAGAGTTTTGGTGTCATTAGTCTCCAGAGGCCTCATCGGAAATAGGCCTCATCTCGCCTGGAAGGGAGAACTTCCTGGATTTTCTCGAGTTGCGGCAGGTGTTCTCGAATTACGACGGGGACCTCAGGGACCCGCCCTGGTGGCCTCCGGAGAGGCCATTCCCCATGCGAGTTGCTAGGGGGCCTCTCGGGATTCCTCTCCCGTCGATACCGGGACCAAAAACCTTGTGTGGAGTCAGGGCCGGAACCGAGGATTCCTCTCAGGGGCTGACATGGATCTTTGGGTACTTCTGGAGTCACCCCAGTGGAGTCAGGCCTCGTCTCGAGTAGGGGCATGCACGTGCGCTTTCCTTTCAGGCTGTAGCAGCAATGTCACGCTTCCCGTCACGTGGATCAAAGGATCTGTGGTTTTCCCTCGAGGCTTTCCCTCGAGGCTTTCCCACAGGGCTGTCCCACGTGCCACCGTGGTGTGAGTCGATCCTCGGCGTGAAAGATGAGCCACTGCAGGGCAAAGAGGTTCCTCTGGAATGGACTGAGACATCTGGGGGACTCTTGGAATGGTGGTACGACCATGGAGTTCCTCTCGCCTTTCCTGTTGAGAGTGCCTCCTCTTGAGATGCGACGGGAACGCCGGGAATTCTTTCCCGTTGAAAGCAGGGAAAGGATCCCTCATCTCGAGCTACGAGGGGGAAACGGGGCTCCTCTGGATGTGGGCGGGACCATCGTGCTTCCTCTCTAGTGGAGACGGGTATGGCGGTGAACTTCTTGAGTTGCAGCAAGGGTGTGAAAGACCCTTTCGAAGTTCCAGAGGTTAGGTGTCATTAGTCTCTAGAGGCCTCATCGGAAATAGGCCTCATCTCGCCTGGAAGGGAGAACTTCCTGGATTTTCTCGAGTTGCGGCAGGTGTTCTCGAGTTACAACGGGGACCTCAGGGACCCGCCCTGGTGGCCTCAGGAGAGGCCAGTCCCTAGGCGAGATGCTAGGGGGCCTCTCGGGATTCCTCTCCCGTTGATACCGGGGCCAAAAACCTCGTGTGGAGTCAAGGCCGGAACCGAGGATTCCTCTCAGGGGCTGACATGGATCTTTGGGTACTTGTGGAGTCTCCCCAGGGGAGTCAGGCCTCGTCTCGAGTGGGGGCATGCACGTGCGCTTTCCTTCCAGGCTGTAGCAGCAATGTCACGCTTCCCGTCGCGTGGATCAAAGGATCTGTGGTTTTCCCTCGAGGCTTTCCCTCGAGCCTTTCCCACAGGGCTGTCCCACGTGCCACCGTGGTGTGAGTCGATCCTCGGCGTGAAAGATGAGCCAGTGCAGGGCAAAGAGGTTCCTCTGGAATGGACTGAGACATCTGGGGGACTCTTGGAATGGTGGTACGACCATGGAGTTCCTCTCGCCTTTCCTGTTGAGAGTGCCTCCTCTTGAGATGCGACGGGAACGCCGGGAATTCTTTCCCGTTGAAAGCAGGGAAAGGATCCCTCATCTCGAGCTAAGAGGGGGAAACGGGGCTCCTCTGGATGTGGGCGGGACCATCGTGCTTCCTCTCTAGTGGAGACGGGTATGGTGGTGAACTTCTTGAGTTGCAGCAAGGGTGTGAAAGACCCTTTCGAAGTTCCAGAGGTTAGGTGTCATTAGTCTCCAGACGCCTCATCGGAAATAGGCCTCATCTCGCCTGGAAGGGAGAACTTCCTGGATTTTCTCGAGTTGCGGCAGGTGTTCTCGAGTTACGACGGGGACCTCAGGGACCCGCCCTGGTGGCCTCAGGAGAGGCCAGTCCCTATGCGAGTTGCTAGGGGGCCTCTCGGGATTCCTCTCCCGTCGATACCGGGGCCAAAAACCTTGTGTGGAGTCAGGGCCGGAACCGAGGATACCTCTCAGGGGCTGACATGGATCTTTGGGTACTTCTGGAGTCTCCCCAGGGGAGTCAGGCCTCGTCTCGAGTGGGGGCATGCACGTTCACTTTCCTTCCAGGCTGTAGCAGCAATGTCACGCTTCCCGTCGCGTGGATCAAATGATGTGTGGTTTTCCCTCGAGGCTTTCCCACAGGGCTGTCCCACGTGCCACCGTGGTGTGAGTCGATCCTCGGCGTGAAAGATGAGCCAGTGCAGGGCAAAGAGGTTCCTCTGGAATGGACTGAGACATCTGGGGGACTCTTGGAATGGTGGTACGACCATGGAGTTCCTCTCGCCTTTCCTGTTGAGAGTGCCTCCTCTTGAGATGCGACGGGAACGCCGGGAATTTTTTGCCGTTGAAAGCAGGGAAAGGATCTCTCATCTCGAGCTACGAGGGGGAAACGGGGCTCCTCTGGATGTGGGCGGGACCATCGTGCTTCCTCTCGAGTGGAGACGGATATGGCGGTGAACTTCTTGAGTTGCAGCAAGGGTGAGAAAGACCCTTTCGAAGTTCCAGAGGTTAGGTGTCATTAGTCTCCAGAGGCCTCATCGGAAATAGGCCTCATCTCGCCTGGAAGGGAGAACTTCCTGGATTTTCTCGAGTTGCGGCAGGTGTTCTCGAGTTACGACGGGGACCTCAGGGACCCGCCCTGGTGGCCTCAGGAGAGGCCAGTCCCTAGGCGAGTTGCTAGGGGGCCTCTTGGGATTCCTCTCCCGTTGATACCGGGGCCAAAAACCTTGTGTGGAGTCAAGGCCGGAACCGAGGATTCCTCTCAGGGGCTGACATGGATCTTTGGGTACTTGTGGAGTCTCCCCAGGGGAGTCAGGCCTCGTCTCGAGTGGGGGCATGCACGTGCGCTTTCCTTCCAGGCTGTAGCAGCAATGTCACGCTTCCCGTCGCGTGGATCAAAGGATCTGTGGTTTTCCTTCGAGGCTTTCCCTCGAGGCTTTCCCACAGGGCTGTCCCACGTGCCACCGTGGTGTGAGTCGATCCTCGGCGTGAAAGATGAGCCAGTGCAGGGCAAAGAGGTTCCTCTGGAATGGACTGAGACATCTGGGGGACTCTTGGAATGGTGGTACGACCATGGAGTTCCTCTCGCCTTTCCTGTTGAGAGTGCCTCCTCTTGAGATGCGACGGGAACGCCGGGAATTCTTTCCCGTTGAAACCAGGGAAAGGATCCCTCATCTCGAGCTACGAGGGGGAAACGGGGCTCCTCTGGATGTGGGCGGGACCATCGTGCTTCCTCTCGAGTGGAGACGGGTATGGCGGTGAACTTCTTGAGTTGCAGCAAGGTGTGAAAGACCCTTTCGAAGTTCCAGAGGTTAGGTGTCATTAGTCTCCAGAGGCCTCATCGGAAATAGGCCTCATCTCGCCTGGAAGGGAGAACTTCCTGGATTTTCTCGAGTTGCGGCAGGTGTTCTCGAATTACGACGGGGACCTCAGGGACCCGCCCTGGTGGCCTCCGGAGAGGCCAGTCCCCATGCGAGTTGCTAGGGGCCCTCTCGGGATTCCTCTCCCGTCGATACCGGGGCCAAAAACCTTGTGTGGAGTCAGGGCCGGAACCGAGGATTCCTCTCAGGGGCTGACATGGATCTTTGGGTACTTCTGGAGTCTCCCCAGGGGAGTCAGGCCTCGTCTCGAGTGGGGGCATGCACGTGCGCTTTCCTTCCAGGCTGTAGCAGCAATGTCACGCTTCCCGTCGCGTGGATCAAAGGATCTGTGGTTTTTCCTCGAGGCTTTCCCTCGAGGCTTTCCTACAGGGCTGTCCCACGTGCCACCGTGTTGTGAGTCGATCCTCGGCGTGAAAGATGAGCCAGTGCAGGGCAAAGAGGTTCCTCTGGAATGGACTGAGACATCTGGGGGACTCTTGGAATGGTGGTACGACCATGGAGTTCCTCTCGCCTTTCCTGTTGAGAGTGCCTCTTCTTGAGATGCGACGGGAACGCCGGGAATTCTTTCCCGTTGAAACCAGGGAAAGGATCCCTCATCTCGAGCTACGAGGGGGAAACGGGGCTCCTCTGGATGTGGGCGGGGCCATCGTGCTTCCTCTCGAGTGGAGACGGGTATGGCGGTGAACTTCTTGAGTTGCACCAAGGGTGTGAAAGACCCTTTCGAAGTTCCAGAGGTTTGGTGTCATTAGTCTCCAGAGGCCTCATCGGAAATAGGCCTCATCTCGCCTGGAAGGGAGAACTTCCTGGATTTTCTCGAGTTGCCGCAGGTGTTCTCGAGTTACGACGGGGACCTCAGGGACCCGCCCTGGTGGCCTCAGGAGAGGCCAGTCCCCATGCGAGTTGCTAGGGGGTCTCTCGGGATTCCTCTCCCGTCGATACCGGGGCCAAAAACCTTGTGTGGAGTCAGGGCCGGAACCGAGGATTCCTCTCAGGGGCTGACATGGATCTTTGGGTACTTCTGGAGTCTCCCCAGTGGAGTCAGACCTCGTCTCGAGTGGGGGC
Source organism: Capricornis sumatraensis (assembly GCF_032405125.1). Taxonomy (NCBI): domain Eukaryota; kingdom Metazoa; phylum Chordata; class Mammalia; order Artiodactyla; family Bovidae; genus Capricornis; species Capricornis sumatraensis. The sequence continues at coordinate 9,586,254 of NW_027184612.1, forward strand.
ATGCACGTGCGCTTTCCTTCCAGGCTGTAGCAGCAATGTCACGCTTCCCGTCGCGTGGATCAAAGGATCTGTGGTTTTCCCTCGAGGCTTTACCTCGAGGCTTTCCCACAGGGCTGTCCCACGTGCCACCGTGGTGTGAGTCGATCCTCGGCGTGAAAGATGAGCCAGTGCAATGCAAAGAGGTTCCTCTGGAATGGACTGAGACATCTGGGGGACTCTTGGAATGGTGGTACGACCATGGAGATCCTCTCGCCTTTCCTGTTGAGAGTGCCTCCTCTTGAGATGCGACGGGAACGCCGGGAATTCTTTCCCGTTGAAAGCAGGCAAAGGATCCCTCATCTCGAGCACCGAGGGGAAAACGGGGCTCCTCTGGATGTGGGCGGGACCATCGTGCTTCCTCTCGAGTGGAGACGGGTATGGCGGAGAACTTCTTGAGTTGCAGCAAGGGTGTGAAAGACCCTTTCAAAGTTCCAGAGGTTAGGTGTCATTAGTCTCCAGACGCCTCATCGGAAATAGGCCTCATCTCGCCTGGAAGGGAGAACTTCCTGGATTTTCTCGAGTTGCGGCAGGTGTTCTTAAGTTACTACGGGGAACTCAGGGACCCGCCCTGGTGGCCTCAGGAGAGGCCATTCCCCATGCGAGTTGCTAGGGGGCCTCTCGGGATTCCTCTCCCGTCGATACCGGAGCCAAAAACCTTGAGTGGAGTCAGGGCCGGAACCGAGGATTCCTCTCAGGGGCTGACATGGATCTTTGGGTACTTCTGGAGTCTCCCCAGGGGAGTCAGGCCTCGTCTCGAGTGGGGGCATGCACGTGCGCTTTCCTTCCAGGCTGTAGCAGCAATGTCACGCTTCCCGTCACGTGGATCAAAGGATCTGTGATTTTCACTCGAGGCTTTCCCTCGAGGCTTTCCCACAGGGCTGTCCCACGTGCCACCGTGGTGTGAGTCGATCCTCGGCGTGAAAGATGAGCCAGTGCAGGGCAAAGAGTTTCCTCTGGAATGGACTGAGACATCTGGGGGACTCTTGGAATGGTGGTACGACCATGGAGTTCCTCTCGCCTTTCCTGTTGAGAGTGCCTCCTCTTGAGATGCGACGGGAACGCCGGGAATTCTTTCCCGTTGAAAGCAGGGAAAGGTTCCCTCATCTCGAGCTACGAGGGGGAAACGGGGCTCCTCTGGATGTGGGCGGGACCATCGTGCTTCCTCTCGAGTGGAGACGGGTATGGCGGTGAACTTCTTGAGTTGCAGCAAGGGTGTGAAAGACCCTTTCGAAGTTCCAGAGGTTAGGTGTCATTAGTCTCCAGACGCCTCATCGGAAATAGGCCTCATCTCGCCTGGAAGGGAGAACTTCCTGGATTTTCTCGAGTTGCGGCAGGTGTTCTCGAGTTACGACGGGGACCTCAGGGACCCGCCCTGGTGGCCTCAGGAGAGGCCAGTCCCCATGCGAGTTGCTAGGGGGCCTCTCGGGATTCCTCTCCCGTCAATACCGGGGCCAAAAACCTTGTGTGGAGTCAGGGCCGGAACCGAGGATTCCTCTCAGGGGCTGACATGGATCTTTGGGTACTTCTGGAGTCTCCCCAGGGGAGTCAGGCCTCGTCTCGAGTGGGGGCATGCACGTGCACTTTCCTTCCCGGCTGTAGCAGCAATGTCACGCTTCCCGTCGCGTGGATCAAAGGATCTGTGGTTTTCCCTCGAGGCTTTCCCACAGGGCTGTCCCACGTGCCACCGTGGTGTGAGTCAATCCTGAGCGTGAAAGATGAGCCAGTGCAGGGCAAAGAGGTTCCTCTGGAATGGACTGAGACATCTGGGGGACTCTTGGAATGGTGGTACGACCATGGAGTTCCTCTCGCCTTTCCTGTTGAGAGTGCCTCCTCTTGAGATGCGACGGGAACGCCGGGAATTCTTTCCCGTTTAAAGCAGGGAAAGGATCCCTCATCTCGAGCTACGAGGGGGAAACGGGGCTCCTCTGGATGTGGGCGGGACCATCGTGCTTCCTCTCTAGTGGAGACGGGTATGGTGGTGAACTTCTTGAGTTGCAGCAAGGCTGTGAAAGACCCTTTCGAAGTTCCAGAGGTAAGGTGTCATTAGTCTCCAGACGCCTCATCGGAAATAGGCCTCATTTCGCCTGGAAGGGAGAACTTCCTGGATTTTCTCCAGTTGCAGCAGGTGTTCTCGAGTTACGACGGGGACCTCAGGGACCCGCCCTGGTGGCCTCAGGAGAGGCCAGTCCCAATGCGAGTTGCTAGGGGGCCTCTCGGGATTCCTCTCCCGTCGATACCGGGGCCAAAAACCTTGTGTGGAGTCAGGGCCGGAACCGAGGATTCCTCTCAGGGGCTGACATGGATCTTTGGGTACTTCTGGAGTCTCCCCAGGGGAGTCAGGCCTCGTCTCGAGTGGGGGCATGCACGTGCACTTTCCTTCCAGGCTGTAGCAGCAATGTCACGCTTCCCGTCGCGTGGATCAAATGATGTGTGGTTTTCCCTAGAGGCTTTCCCACAGGGCTGTCCCACGTGCCACCGTGGTGTGAGTCGATCCTCGGCGTGAAAGATGAGCCAGTGCAGGGCAAAGAGGTTCCTCTGGAATGGACTGAGACATCTGGGGGACTCTTGGAATGGTGGTACGACCATGGAGTTCCTCTCGCCTTTCCTGTTGAGAGTGCCTCCTCTTGAGATGCGACGGGAACGCCGGGAATTTTTTGCCGTTGAAAGCAGGGAAAGGATCCCTCATCTCGAGCTACGAGGGGGAAACGGGGCTCCTCTGGATGTGGGCGGGACCATCGTGCTTCCTCTCGAGTGGAGACGGGTATGGCGGTGAACTTCTTGAGTTGCAGCAAGGGTGTGAAAGACCCTTTCGAAGTTCCAGAGGTTAGGTGTCATTAGTCTCCAGAGGCCTCATCGGAAATAGGCCTCATCTCGCCTGGAAGGGAGAACTTCCTGGATTTCCTCGAGTTGCGGCAGGTGTTCTCGAGTTACGACGGGGACCTCAGGGACCCGCCCTGGTGGCCTCAGGAGAGGCCAGTCCCCATGCGAGTTGCTAGGGGGCCTCTCGGGATTCCTCTCCCGTCGATACCGGGGCCAAAAACCTTGTGTGGAGTCAGGGCCGGAACCGAGGATTCCTCTCAGGGGCTGACATGGATCTTTGGGTACTTCTGGAGTCTCCCCAGGGGAGTCAGGCCTCGTCTCGAGTGGGGGCATGCACGTGCGCTTTCCTTCCAGGCTGTAGCAGCAATGTCACGCTTCCCGTCGCGTGGATCAAAGGATCTGTGGTTTTCCCTCGAGGCTTTCCCTCGAGGCTTTCCCACAGGGCTGTCCCACGTGCCACCGTGGTGTGAGTCAATCCTGGGCGTGAAAGATGAGCCAGTGCAGGGCAAAGAGGTTCCTCTGGAATGGACTGAGACATCTGGGGGACTCTTGGAATGGTGGTACGACCATGGAGTTCCTCTCGCCTTTCCTGTTGAGAGTGCCTCCTCTTGAGATGCGACGGGAACGCCGGGAATTCTTTCCCGTTGAAAGCAGGGAAAGGATCCCTCATCTCGAGCTACGAGGGGGAAACGGGGCTCCTCTGGATGTGGGCGGGACCATCGTGCTTCCTCTCTAGTGGAGACGGGTATGGTCGTGAACTTCTTGAGTTGCAGCAAGGCTGTGAAAGACCCTTTCGAAGTTCCAGAGGTAAGGTGTCATTAGTCTCCAGACGCCTCATCGGAAATAGGCCTCATTTCGCCTGGAAGGGAGAACTTCCTGGATTTTCTCCAGTTGCGGCAGGTGTTCTCGAGTTACGACGGGGACCTCAGGGACCCGCCCTGGTGGCCTCAGGAGAGGCCAGTCCCTATGCGAGTTGCTAGGGGGCCTCTCGGGATTCCTCTCCCGTCGATACCGGGGCCAAAAACCTTGTGTGGAGTCAGGGCCGGAACCGAGGATTCCTCTCAGGGGCTGACATGGATCTTTGGGTACTTCTGGAGTCTCCCCAGGGGAGTCAGGCCTCGTCTCGAGTGGGGGCATGCACGTGCACTTTCCTTCCAGGCTGTAGCAGCAATGTCACGCTTCCCGTCGCGTGGATCAAATGATGTGTGGTTTTCCCTAGAGGCTTTCCCACAGGGCTGTCCCACGTGCCACCGTGGTTTGAGTCGATCCTCGGCGTGAAAGATGAGCCAGTGCAGGGCAAAGAGGTTCCTCTGGAATGGACTGAGACATCTGGGGGACTCTTGGAATGGTGGTACGACCATGGAGTTCCTCTCGCCTTTCCTGTTGAGAGTGCCTCCTCTTGAGATGCGAAGGGAACGCCGGGAATTTTTTGCCGTTGAAAGCAGGGAAAGGATCCCTCATCTCGAGCTACGAGGGGGAAACGGGGCTCCTCTGGATGTGGGCGGGACAATCGTGCGTTCTCTCGAGTGGAGACGGGTATGGCGGTGAACTTCTTGAGTTGCAGCAAGGGTGTGAAAGACCCTTTCGAAGTTCCAGAGGTTAGGTGTCATTATTCTCCAGACGCCTCATCGGAAATAGGCCTCATCTCGCCTGGAAGGGAGAACTTCCTTGATTTTCTCGAGTTGCGGCAGGTGTTCTCGAGTTACGACGGGGACCTCAGGGACCCGCCCTGTTGGCCTCAGGAGAGGCCAGTCCCTATGCGTGTTGCTAGGGGGCCCCTCGGGATTCCTCTCCCGTCGATACCGGGGCCAAAAACCTTGTGTGGAGTCAGGGCCGGAACCGAGGATTCCTCTCAGGGACTGATATGGATCTTTGGGTACTTATGGAGTCTCGCCAGGGGAGACAGGCCTCGTCTCGTGTGGGGGCATGCACGTGCACTTTCCTTCCAGGCTGTAGCAGCAATGTCACGCTTCCCGTCGCGTGGATCAAAGGATCTGCGGTTTTCGCTCGAGGCTTTCCCTCGAGGCTTTCCCACAGGGCTGTCCCACGTGACACCGTGGTGTGAGTCGATTCTCGGTGTGAAAAATGAGCCAGTGCAGGGCAAAGAGGTTCCTCTGGAATGGACTGAGACATCTGGGGGACTCTTGGAATGGTGGTACGACCATGGAGTTCCTCTCGCCTTTCCTGTTGAGAGTGCCTCCTCTTGAGATGCGACGGGAACGCCGGGAATTCTTTCCCGTTGAAAGCAGGGAAAGGATCCCTCATCTCGAGCTACGAGGGGGAAACGGGGCTCCTCTGGATGTGGGCGGGACCATCGTGCTTCCTCTTGAGTGGACACGGGTATGGCGGTGAACTTCTTGAGTTGCAGCAAGGGTGTGAAAGACCCTTTCGAAGTTCCAGAGGTTAGGTGTCATTAGTCTCCAGACGCCTCATCGGAAATAGGCCTCATTCGCCTGGAAGGGAGAACTTCCTGGATTTTCTCGATTTGCGGCTGGTGTTCTCGAGTTACGACGGGAACCTCAGGGACCCGCCCTGGTTGCCTCAGGAGAGGCCAGTCCCCATGCGAGTTGTTAGGGGGCCTCTCGGGATTCCTCTCCCGTCGATACCGGGGCCAAAAACCTTGTGTGGAGTCAGGGCCGGAACCGAGGATTCCTCTCAGGGGCTGACATGGATCTTTGGGTACTTCTGGAGTCTCCCCAGGGGAGTCAGGCCTCGTCTCGAGTGGGGGCATGCGCGTGCGCTTTCCTTCCAGGCTTTAGCAGCAATGTCACGCTTCCTGTCGCTTGGATCAAAGGATCTGTGGTTTTCCCTCGAGGCTTTCCCTCGAGGCTTTCCCACAGGGCTGTCCCACGTGCCACCATGGTGTGAGTCGATCCTCGGCGTGAAAGATGAGCCAGTGCAGGGCAAAGAGGTTCCTCTGGAATGGACTGAGACATCTGGGGGACTCTTGGAATGGTGGTACGACCATGGAGTTCCTCTCGCCTTTCCTGTTGAGAGTGCCTCCTCTTGAGATGCGACGGGAACGCCGGGAATTTTTTGCCATTGAAAGCAGGGAAAGGATCCCTCATCTCGAGCTACGAGGGGGAAACGGGGCTCCTCTGGATGTGGGCGGGACCATCGTGCTTCCTCTCGAGTGGAGACGGGTATGGCGGTGAACTTCTTGAGTTGCAGCAAGGGTGTGAAAGACCCTTTCGAAGTTCCAGAGGTTAGGTGTCATTAGTCTCCAGAGGCCTCATCGGAAATAGGCCTCATCTCGCCTGGAAGGGAGAACTTCCTGGATTTTCTCGAGTTGCGGCAGGTGTTCTCGAGTTACGACGGGGACCTCAGGGACCCGCCCTGGTGGCCTCAGGAGAGGCCAGTCCCTAGGCGAGTTGCTAGGGGGCCTCTCGGGATTCCTCTCCCGTTGATACCGGGGCCAAAAAGCTTGTGTGGAGTCAGGGCCGGAACCGAGGATTCCTCTCAGGGGCTGACATGGATCTTTGGGTACTTCTGGAGTCTCCCCAGGGGAGTCAGGCCTCGTCTCGAGTGGGGGCATGCACGTGCGCTTTCCTTCCAGGCTGTAGCAGCAATGTCACGCTTCCCGTCGCGTGGATCAAAGGATCTGTGGTTTTCCCTCGAGGCTTTCCCTCGAGGCTTTCCCACAGGGCTGTCCCACGTGCCACCGTGGTGTGAGTCGATCCTCGGCGTGAAAGATGAGCCAGTGCAGGGCAAAGAGGTTCCTCTGGAATGGACTGAGACATCTGGGGGACTCTTGGAATGGTGGTACGACCATGGAGTTCCTCTCGCCTTTCCTGTTGAGAGTGCCTCCTCTTGAGATGCGACGGGAACGCCGGGAATTCTTTCCCGTTGAAAGCAGGGAAAGGATCCCTCATCTCGAGCTACGAGGGGGAAACGGGGCTCCTCTGGATGTGGGCGGGACCATCGTGCTTCCTCTTGAGTGGACACGGGTATGGCGGTGAACTTCTTGAGTTGCAGCAAGGGTGTGAAAGACCCTTTCGAAGTTCCAGAGGTTAGGTGTCATTAGTCTCCAGACGCCTCATCGGAAATAGGCCTCATTCGCCTGGAAGGGAGAACTTCCTGGATTTTCTCGATTTGCGGCTGGTGTTCTCGAGTTACGACGGGAACCTCAGGGACCCGCCCTGGTTGCCTCAGGAGAGGCCAGTCCCCATGCGAGTTGTTAGGGGGCCTCTCGGGATTCCTCTCCCGTCGATACCGGGGCCAAAAACCTTGTGTGGAGTCAGGGCCGGAACCGAGGATTCCTCTCAGGGGCTGACATGGATCTTTGGGTACTTCTGGAGTCTCCCCAGGGGAGTCAGGCCTCGTCTCGAGTGGGGGCATGCGCGTGCGCTTTCCTTCCAGGCTTTAGCAGCAATGTCACGCTTCCTGTCGCTTGGATCAAAGGATCTGTGGTTTTCCCTCGAGGCTTTCCCTCGAGGCTTTCCCACAGGGCTGTCCCACGTGCCACCATGGTGTGAGTCGATCCTCGGCGTGAAAGATGAGCCAGTGCAGGGCAAAGAGGTTCCTCTGGAATGGACTGAGACATCTGGGGGACTCTTGGAATGGTGGTACGACCATGGAGTTCCTCTCGCCTTTCCTGTTGAGAGTGCCTCCTCTTGAGATGCGACGGGAACGCCGGGAATTTTTTGCCATTGAAAGCAGGGAAAGGATCCCTCATCTCGAGCTACGAGGGGGAAACGGGGCTCCTCTGGATGTGGGCGGGACCATCGTGCTTCCTCTCGAGTGGAGACGGGTATGGCGGTGAACTTCTTGAGTTGCAGCAAGGGTGTGAAAGACCCTTTCGAAGTTCCAGAGGTTAGGTGTCATTAGTCTCCAGAGGCCTCATCGGAAATAGGCCTCATCTCGCCTGGAAGGGAGAACTTCCTGGATTTTCTCGAGTTGCGGCAGGTGTTCTCGAGTTACGACGGGGACCTCAGGGACCCGCCCTGGTGGCCTCAGGAGAGGCCAGTCCCTAGGCGAGTTGCTAGGGGGCCTCTCGGGATTCCTCTCCCGTTGATACCGGGGCCAAAAAGCTTGTGTGGAGTCAGGGCCGGAACCGAGGATTCCTCTCAGGGGCTGACATGGATCTTTGGGTACTTCTGGAGTCTCCCCAGGGGAGTCAGGCCTCGTCTCGAGTGGGGGCATGCACGTGCGCTTTCCTTCCAGGCTGTAGCAGCAATGTCACGCTTCCCGTCGCGTGGATCAAAGGATCTGTGGTTTTCCCTCGAGGCTTTCCCTCGAGGCTTTCCCACAGGGCTGTCCCACGTGCCACCGTGGTGTGAGTCGATCCTCGGCGTGAAAGATGAGCCAGTGCAGGGCAAAGAGGTTCCTCTGGAATGGACTGAGACATCTGGGGGACTCTTGGAATGGTGGTACGACCATGGAGTTCCTCTCGCCTTTCCTGTTGAGAGTGCCTCCTCTTGAGATGCGACGGGAACGCCGGGAATTTTTTGCCGTTGAAAGCAGGGAAAGGATCTCTCATCTCGAGCTACGAGGGGGAAACGGGGCTCCTCTGGATGTGGGCGGGACCATCGTGCTTCCTCTCGAGTGGAGACGGATATGGCGGTGAACTTCTTGAGTTGCAGCAAGGGTGAGAAAGACCCTTTCGAAGTTCCAGAGGTTAGGTGTCATTAGTCTCCAGAGGCCTCATCGGAAATAGGCCTCATCTCGCCTGGAAGGGAGAACTTCCTGGATTTTCTCGAGTTGCGGCAGGTGTTCTCGAGTTACGACGGGGACCTCAGGGACCCGCCCTGGTGGCCTCAGGAGAGGCCAGTCCCTAGGCGAGTTGCTAGGGGGCCTCTCGGGATTCCTCTCCCGTTGATACCGGGGCCAAAAACCTTGTGTGGAGTCAAGGCCGGAACCGAGGATTCCTCTCAGGGGCTGACATGGATCTTTGGGTACTTGTGGAGTCTCCCCAGGGGAGTCAGGCCTCGTCTCGAGTGGGGGCATGCACGTGCGCTTTCCTTCCAGGCTGTAGCAGCAATGTCACGCTTCCCGTCGCGTGGATCAAAGGATCTGTGGTTTTCCTTCGAGGCTTTCCCTCGAGGCTTTCCCACAGGGCTGTCCCACGTGCCACCGTGGTGTGAGTCGATCCTCGGCGTGAAAGATGAGCCAGTGCAGGGCAAAGAGGTTCCTCTGGAATGGACTGAGACATCTGGGGGACTCTTGGAATGGTGGTACGACCATGGAGTTCCTCTCGCCTTTCCTGTTGAGAGAGCCTCCTCTTGAGATGCGACGGGAACGCCGGGAATTCTTTCCCGTTGAAAGCAGGGAAAGGATCCCTCATCTCGAGCTAAGAGGGGGAAACGGGGCTCCTCTGGATGTGGGCGGGACCATCGTGCTTCCTCTCTAGTGGAGACGGGTATGGTGGTGAACTTCTTGAGTTGCAGCAAGGGTGTGAAAGACCCTTTCGAAGTTCCAGAGTTTAGGTGTCATTAGTCTCCAGACGCCTCATCGGAAATAGGCCTCATCTCGCCTGGAAGGGAGAACTTCCTGGATTTCCTCGAGTTGCGGCAGGTGTTCTCGAGTTACGACGGGGACCTCAGGGACCCGCCCTGGTGGCCTCAGGAGAGGCCAGTCCCTATGCGAGTTGCTAGGGGGCCTCTCGGGATTCCTCTCCCGTCGATACCGGGGCCAAAATCCTTGTGTGGAGTCAGGGCCGGAACCGAGGATTCCTCTCAGGGGCTGACATGGATCTTTGGGTACTTTTGGAGTCTCCCCAGCGGAGTCAGGCCTCGTCTCGAGTGGGGGCATGCACGTTCACTTTCCTTCCAGGCTGTAGCAGCAATGTCACGCTTCCCGTCGCGTGGATCAAATGATGTGTGGTTTTCCCTCGAGGCTTTCCCACAGGGCTGTCCCACGTGCCACCGTGGTGTGAGTCGATCCTCGGCGTAAAAGATGAGCCAGTGCAGGGCAAAGAGGTTCCTCTGGAATGGACTGAGACATCTGGGGGACTCTTGGAATGGTGGTACGACCATGGAGTTCCTCTCGCCTTTCCTGTTGAGAGTGACTCCTCTTGAGATGCGACGGGAACGCCGGGAATTCTTTCCCGTTGAAACCAGGGAAAGGATCCCTCATCTCGAGCTACGAGGGGGAAACGGGGCTCCTCTGGATGTGGGCGGGACCATCGTGCTTCCTCTCGAGTGGAGACGGGTATGGCGGTGAACTTCTTGAGTTGCAGCAAGGTGTGAAAGACCCTTTCGAAGTTCCAGAGGTTAGGTGTCATTAGTCTCCAGAGGCCTCATCGGAAATAGGCCTCATCTCGCCTGGAAGGGAGAACTTCCTGGATTTTCTCGAGTTGCGGCAGGTGTTCTCGAATTACGACGGGGACCTCAGGGACCCGCCCTGGTGGCCTCCGGAGAGGCCAGTCCCCATGCGAGTTGCTAGGGGCCCTCTCGGGATTCCTCTCCCGTCGATACCGGGGCCAAAAACCTTGTGTGGAGTCAGGGCCGGAACCGAGGATTCCTCTCAGGGGCTGACATGGATCTTTGGGTACTTCTGGAGTCTCCCCAGGGGAGTCAGGCCTCGTCTCGAGTGGGGGCATGCACGTGCGCTTTCCTTCCAGGCTGTAGCAGCAATGTCACGCTTCCCGTCGCGTGGATCAAAGGATCTGTGGTTTTTCCTCGAGGCTTTCCCTCGAGGCTTTCCTACAGGGCTGTCCCACGTGCCACCGTGTTGTGAGTCGATCCTCGGCGTGAAAGATGAGCCAGTGCAGGGCAAAGAGGTTCCTCTGGAATGGACTGAGACATCTGGGGGACTCTTGGAATGGTGGTACGACCATGGAGTTCCTCTCGCCTTTCCTGTTGAGAGTGCCTCTTCTTGAGATGCGACGGGAACGCCGGGAATTCTTTCCCGTTGAAACCAGGGAAAGGATCCCTCATCTCGAGCTACGAGGGGGAAACGGGGCTCCTCTGGATGTGGGCGGGGCCATCGTGCTTCCTCTCGAGTGGAGACGGGTATGGCGGTGAACTTCTTGAGTTGCACCAAGGGTGTGAAAGACCCTTTCGAAGTTCCAGAGGTTTGGTGTCATTAGTCTCCAGAGGCCTCATCGGAAATAGGCCTCATCTCGCCTGGAAGGGAGAACTTCCTGGATTTTCTCGAGTTGCCGCAGGTGTTCTCGAGTTACGACGGGGACCTCAGGGACCCGCCCTGGTGGCCTCAGGAGAGGCCAGTCCCCATGCGAGTTGCTAGGGGGTCTCTCGGGATTCCTCTCCCGTCGATACCGGGGCCAAAAACCTTGTGTGGAGTCAGGGCCGGAACCGAGGATTCCTCTCAGGGGCTGACATGGATCTTTGGGTACTTCTGGAGTCTCCCCAGTGGAGTCAGACCTCGTCTCGAGTGGGGGCATGCACGTGCGCTTTCCTTCCAGGCTGTAGCAGCAATGTCACGCTTCCCGTCGCGTGGATCAAAGGATCTGTGGTTTTCCCTCGAGGCTTTACCTCGAGGCTTTCCCACAGGGCTGTCCCACGTGCCACCGTGGTGTGAGTCGATCCTCGGCGTGAAAGATGAGCCAGTGCAATGCAAAGAGGTTCCTCTGGAATGGACTGAGACATCTGGGGGACTCTTGGAATGGTGGTACGACCATGGAGATCCTCTCGCCTTTCCTGTTGAGAGTGCCTCCTCTTGAGATGCGACGGGAACGCCGGGAATTCTTTCCCGTTGAAAGCAGGCAAAGGATCCCTCATCTCGAGCACCGAGGGGAAAACGGGGCTCCTCTGGATGTGGGCGGGACCATCGTGCTTCCTCTCGAGTGGAGACGGGTATGGCGGAGAACTTCTTGAGTTGCAGCAAGGGTGTGAAAGACCCTTTCAAAGTTCCAGAGGTTAGGTGTCATTAGTCTCCAGACGCCTCATCGGAAATAGGCCTCATCTCGCCTGGAAGGGAGAACTTCCTGGATTTTCTCGAGTTGCGGCAGGTGTTCTTAAGTTACTACGGGGAACTCAGGGACCCGCCCTGGTGGCCTCAGGAGAGGCCATTCCCCATGCGAGTTGCTAGGGGGCCTCTCGGGATTCCTCTCCCGTCGATACCGGAGCCAAAAACCTTGAGTGGAGTCAGGGCCGGAACCGAGGATTCCTCTCAGGGGCTGACATGGATCTTTGGGTACTTCTGGAGTCTCCCCAGGGGAGTCAGGCCTCGTCTCGAGTGGGGGCATGCACGTGCGCTTTCCTTCCAGGCTGTAGCAGCAATGTCACGCTTCCCGTCACGTGGATCAAAGGATCTGTGATTTTCACTCGAGGCTTTCCCTCGAGGCTTTCCCACAGGGCTGTCCCACGTGCCACCGTGGTGTGAGTCGATCCTCGGCGTGAAAGATGAGCCAGTGCAGGGCAAAGAGTTTCCTCTGGAATGGACTGAGACATCTGGGGGACTCTTGGAATGGTGGTACGACCATGGAGTTCCTCTCGCCTTTCCTGTTGAGAGTGCCTCCTCTTGAGATGCGACGGGAACGCCGGGAATTCTTTCCCGTTGAAAGCAGGGAAAGGTTCCCTCATCTCGAGCTACGAGGGGGAAACGGGGCTCCTCTGGATGTGGGCGGGACCATCGTGCTTCCTCTCGAGTGGAGACGGGTATGGCGGTGAACTTCTTGAGTTGCAGCAAGGGTGTGAAAGACCCTTTCGAAGTTCCAGAGGTTAGGTGTCATTAGTCTCCAGACGCCTCATCGGAAATAGGCCTCATCTCGCCTGGAAGGGAGAACTTCCTGGATTTTCTCGAGTTGCGGCAGGTGTTCTCGAGTTACGACGGGGACCTCAGGGACCCGCCCTGGTGGCCTCAGGAGAGGCCAGTCCCCATGCGAGTTGCTAGGGGGCCTCTCGGGATTCCTCTCCCGTCGATACCGGGGCCAAAAACCTTGTGTGGAGTCAGGGCCGGAACCGAGGATTCCTCTCAGGGGCTGACATGGATCTTTGGGTACTTCTGGAGTCTCCCCAGGGGAGTCAGGCCTCGTCTCGAGTGGGGGCATGCACGTGCACTTTCCTTCCCGGCTGTAGCAGCAATGTCACGCTTCCCGTCGCGTGGATCAAAGGATCTGTGGTTTTCCCTCGAGGCTTTCCCACAGGGCTGTCCCACGTGCCACCGTGGTGTGAGTCAATCCTGAGCGTGAAAGATGAGCCAGTGCAGGGCAAAGAGGTTCCTCTGGAATGGACTGAGACATCTGGGGGACTCTTGGAATGGTGGTACGACCATGGAGTTCCTCTCGCCTTTCCTGTTGAGAGTGCCTCCTCTTGAGATGCGACGGGAACGCCGGGAATTTTTTGCCATTGAAAGCAGGGAAAGGATCCCTCATCTCGAGCTACGAGGGGGAAACGGGGCTCCTCTGGATGTGGGCGGGACCATCGTGCTTCCTCTCGAGTGGAGACGGGTATGGCGGTGAACTTCTTGAGTTGCAGCAAGGGTGTGAAAGACCCTTTCGAAGTTCCAGAGGTTAGGTGTCATTAGTCTCCAGAGGCCTCATCGGAAATAGGCCTCATCTCGCCTGGAAGGGAGAACTTCCTGGATTTTCTCGAGTTGCGGCAGGTGTTCTCGAGTTACGACGGGGACCTCAGGGACCCGCCCTGGTGGCCTCAGGAGAGGCCAGTCCCTAGGCGAGTTGCTAGGGGGCCTCTCGGGATTCCTCTCCCGTTGATACCGGGGCCAAAAAGCTTGTGTGGAGTCAGGGCCGGAACCGAGGATTCCTCTCAGGGGCTGACATGGATCTTTGGGTACTTCTGGAGTCTCCCCAGGGGAGTCAGGCCTCGTCTCGAGTGGGGGCATGCACGTGCGCTTTCCTTCCAGGCTGTAGCAGCAATGTCACGCTTCCCGTCGCGTGGATCAAAGGATCTGTGGTTTTCCCTCGAGGCTTTCCCTCGAGGCTTTCCCACAGGGCTGTCCCACGTGCCACCGTGGTGTGAGTCGATCCTCGGCGTGAAAGATGAGCCACTGCAGGGCAAAGAGGTTCCTCTGGAATGGACTGAGACATCTGGGGGACTCTTGGAATGGTGGTACGACCATGGAGTTCCTCTCGCCTTTCCTGTTGAGAGTGCCTCCTCTTGAGATGCGACGGGAACGCCGGGAATTCTTTCCCGTTGAAAGCAGGGAAAGGATCCCTCATCTCGAGCTACGAGGGGGAAACGGGGCTCCTCTGGATGTGGGCGGGACCATCGTGCTTCCTCTCTAGTGGAGACGGGTATGGCGGTGAACTTCTTGAGTTGCAGCAAGGGTGTGAAAGACCCTTTCGAAGTTCCAGAGGTTAGGTGTCATTAGTCTCTAGAGGCCTCATCGGAAATAGGCCTCATCTCGCCTGGAAGGGAGAACTTCCTGGATTTTCTCGAGTTGCGGCAGGTGTTCTCGAGTTACGACGGGGACCTCAGGGACCCGCCCTGGTGGCCTCAGGAGAGGCCAGTCCCTAGGCGAGATGCTAGGGGGCCTCTCGGGATTCCTCTCCCGTTGATACCGGGGCCAAAAACCTCGTGTGGAGTCAAGGCCGGAACCGAGGATTCCTCTCAGGGGCTGACATGGATCTTTGGGTACTTGTGGAGTCTCCCCAGGGGAGTCAGGCCTCGTCTCGAGTGGGGGCATGCACGTGCGCTTTCCTTCCAGGCTGTAGCAGCAATGTCACGCTTCCTGTCGCGTGGATCAAAGGATCTGTGGTTTTCCCTCGAGGCTTTCCCTCGAGCCTTTCCCACAGGGCTGTCCCACGTGCCACCGTGGTGTGAGTCGATCCTCGGCGTGAAAGATGAGCCAGTGCAGGGCAAAGAGGTTCCTCTGGAATGGACTGAGACATCTGGGGGACTCTTGGAATGGTGGTACGACCATGGAGTTCCTCTCGCCTTTCCTGTTGAGAGTGCCTCCTCTTGAGATGCGACGGGAACGCCGGGAATTCTTTCCCGTTGAAAGCAGGGAAAGGATCCCTCATCTCGAGGTAAGAGGGGGAAACGGGGCTCCTCTGGATGTGGGCGGGACCATCGTGCTTCCTCTCTAGTGGAGACGGGTATGGTGGTGAACTTCTTGAGTTGCAGCAAGGGTGTGAAAGACCCTTTCGAAGTTCCAGAGGTTAGGTGTCATTAGTCTCCAGACGCCTCATCGGAAATAGGCCTCATCTCGCCTGGAAGGGAGAACTTCCTGGATTTTCTCGAGTTGCGGCAGGTGTTCTCGAGTTACGACGGGGACCTCAGGGACCCGCCCTGGTGGCCTCAGGAGAGGCCAGTCCCTATGCGAGTTGCTAGGGGGCCTCTCGGGATTCCTCTCCCGTCGATACCGGGGCCAAAAACCTTGTGTGGAGTCAGGGCCGGAACCGAGGATACCTCTCAGGGGCTGACATGGATCTTTGGGTACTTCTGGAGTCTCCCCAGGGGAGTCAGGCCTCGTCTCGAGTGGGGGCATGCACGTTCACTTTCCTTCCAGGCTGTAGCAGCAATGTCACGCTTCCCGTCGCGTGGATCAAATGATGTGTGGTTTTCCCTCGAGGCTTTCCCACAGGGCTGTCCCACGTGCCACCGTGGTGTGAGTCGATCCTCGGCGTGAAAGATGAGCCAGTGCAGGGCAAAGAGGTTCCTCTGGAATGGACTGAGACATCTGGGGGACTCTTGGAATGGTGGTACGACCATGGAGTTCCTCTCGCCTTTCCTGTTGAGAGTGCCTCCTCTTGAGATGCGACGGGAACGCCGGGAATTTTTTGCCGTTGAAAGCAGGGAAAGGATCTCTCATCTCGAGCTACGAGGGGGAAACGGGGCTCCTCTGGATGTGGGCGGGACCATCGTGCTTCCTCTCGAGTGGAGACGGATATGGCGGTGAACTTCTTGAGTTGCAGCAAGGGTGAGAAAGACCCTTTCGAAGTTCCAGAGGTTAGGTGTCATTAGTCTCCAGAGGCCTCATCGGAAATAGGCCTCATCTCGCCTGGAAGGGAGAACTTCCTGGATTTTCTCGAGTTGCGGCAGGTGTTCTCGAGTTACGACGGGGACCTCAGGGACCCGCCCTGGTGGCCTCAGGAGAGGCCAGTCCCTAGGCGAGTTGCTAGGGGGCCTCTCGGGATTCCTCTCCCGTTGATACCGGGGCCAAAAACCTTGTGTGGAGTCAAGGCCGGAACCGAGGATTCCTCTCAGGGGCTGACATGGATCTTTGGGTACTTGTGGAGTCTCCCCAGGGGAGTCAGGCCTCGTCTCGAGTGGGGGCATGCACGTGCGCTTTCCTTCCAGGCTGTAGCAGCAATGTCACGCTTCCCGTCGCGTGGATCAAAGGATCTGTGGTTTTCCTTCGAGGCTTTCCCTCGAGCCTTTCCCACAGGGCTGTCCCACGTGCCACCGTGGTGTGAGTCGATCCTCGGCGTGAAAGATGAGCCAGTGCAGGGCAAAGAGGTTCCTCTGGAATGGACTGAGACATCTGGGGGACTCTTGGAATGGTGGTACGACCATGGAGTTCCTCTCGCCTTTCCTGTTGAGAGAGCCTCCTCTTGAGATGCGACGGGAACGCCGGGAATTCTTTCCCGTTGAAAGCAGGGAAAGGATCCCTCATCTCGAGCTAAGAGGGGGAAACGGGGCTCCTCTGGATGTGGGCGGGACCATCGTGCTTCCTCTCTAGTGGAGACGGGTATGGTGGTGAACTTCTTGAGTTGCAGCAAGGGTGTGAAAGACCCTTTCGAAGTTCCAGAGTTTAGGTGTCATTAGTCTCCAGACGCCTCATCGGAAATAGGCCTCATCTCGCCTGGAAGGGAGAACTTCCTGGATTTCCTCGAGTTGCGGCAGGTGTTCTCGAGTTACGACGGGGACCTCAGGGACCCGCCCTGGTGGCCTCAGGAGAGGCCAGTCCCTATGCGAGTTGCTAGGGGGCCTCTCGGGATTTCTCTCCCGTCGATACCGGGGCCAAAATCCTTGTGTGGAGTCAGGGCCGGAACCGAGGATTCCTCTCAGGGGCTGACATGGATCTTTGGGTACTTTTGGAGTCTCCCCAGCGGAGTCAGGCCTCGTCTCGAGTGGGGGCATGCACGTTCACTTTCCTTCCAGGCTGTAGCAGCAATGTCACGCTTCCCGTCGCGTGGATCAAATGATGTGTGGTTTTCCCTCGAGGCTTTCCCACAGGGCTGTCCCACGTGCCACCGTGGTGTGAGTCGATCCTCGGCGTAAAAGATGAGCCAGTGCAGGGCAAAGAGGTTCCTCTGGAATGGACTGAGACATCTGGGGGACTCTTGGAATGGTGGTACGACCATGGAGTTCCTCTCGCCTTTCCTGTTGAGAGTGACTCCTCTTGAGATGCGACGGGAACGCCGGGAATTCTTTCCCGTTGAAACCAGGGAAAGGATCCCTCATCTCGAGCTACGAGGGGGAAACGGGGCTCCTCTGGATGTGGGCGGGACCATCGTGCTTCCTCTCGAGTGGAGACGGGTATGGCGGTGAACTTCTTGAGTTGCAGCAAGGTGTGAAAGACCCTTTCGAAGTTCCAGAGGTTAGGTGTCATTAGTCTCCAGAGGCCTCATCGGAAATAGGCCTCATCTCGCCTGGAAGGGAGAACTTCCTGGATTTTCTCGAGTTGCGGCAGGTGTTCTCGAATTACGACGGGGACCTCAGGGACCCGCCCTGGTGGCCTCCGGAGAGGCCAGTCCCCATGCGAGTTGCTAGGGGCCCTCTCGGGATTCCTCTCCCGTCGATACCGGGGCCAAAAACCTTGTGTGGAGTCAGGGCCGGAACCGAGGATTCCTCTCAGGGGCTGACATGGATCTTTGGGTACTTCTGGAGTCTCCCCAGGGGAGTCAGGCCTCGTCTCGAGTGGGGGCATGCACGTGCGCTTTCCTTCCAGGCTGTAGCAGCAATGTCACGCTTCCCGTCGCGTGGATCAAAGGATCTGTGGTTTTTCCTCGAGGCTTTCCCTCGAGGCTTTCCTACAGGGCTGTCCCACGTGCCACCGTGTTGTGAGTCGATCCTCGGCGTGAAAGATGAGCCAGTGCAGGGCAAAGAGGTTCCTCTGGAATGGACTGAGACATCTGGGGGACTCTTGGAATGGTGGTACGACCATGGAGTTCCTCTCGCCTTTCCTGTTGAGAGTGCCTCTTCTTGAGATGCGACGGGAACGCCGGGAATTCTTTCCCGTTGAAACCAGGGAAAGGATCCCTCATCTCGAGCTACGAGGGGGAAACGGGGCTCCTCTGGATGTGGGCGGGGCCATCGTGCTTCCTCTCGAGTGGAGACGGGTATGGCGGTGAACTTCTTGAGTTGCACCAAGGGTGTGAAAGACCCTTTCGAAGTTCCAGAGGTTTGGTGTCATTAGTCTCCAGAGGCCTCATCGGAAATAGGCCTCATCTCGCCTGGAAGGGAGAACTTCCTGGATTTTCTCGAGTTGCCGCAGGTGTTCTCGAGTTACGACGGGGACCTCAGGGACCCGCCCTGGTGGCCTCAGGAGAGGCCAGTCCCCATGCGAGTTGCTAGGGGGTCTCTCGGGATTCCTCTCCCGTCGATACCGGGGCCAAAAACCTTGTGTGGAGTCAGGGCCGGAACCGAGGATTCCTCTCAGGGGCTGACATGGATCTTTGGGTACTTCTGGAGTCTCCCCAGTGGAGTCAGACCTCGTCTCGAGTGGGGGCATGCACGTGCGCTTTCCTTCCAGGCTGTAGCAGCAATGTCACGCTTCCCGTCGCGTGGATCAAAGGATCTGTGGTTTTCCCTCGAGGCTTTCCCTCGAGGCTTTCCCACAGGGCTGTCCCACGTGCCACCGTGGTGTGAGTCGATCCTCGGCGTGAAAGATGAGCCAGTGCAGGGCAAAGAGTTTCCTCTGGAATGGACTGAGACATCTGGGGGACTCTTGGAATGGTGGTACGACCATGGAGTTCCTCTCGCCTTTCCTGTTGAGAGTGCCTCCTCTTGAGATGCGACGGGAACGCCGGGAATTCTTTCCCGTTGAAAGCAGGGAAAGGTTCCCTCATCTCGAGCTACGAGGGGGAAACGGGGCTCCTCTGGATGTGGGCGGGACCATCGTGCTTCCTCTCGAGTGGAGACGGGTATGGCGGTGAACTTCTTGAGTTGCAGCAAGGGTGTGAAAGACCCTTTCGAAGTTCCAGAGGTTAGGTGTCATTAGTCTCCAGACGCCTCATCGGAAATAGGCCTCATCTCGCCTGGAAGGGAGAACTTCCTGGATTTTCTCGAGTTGCGGCAGGTGTTCTCGAGTTACGACGGGGACCTCAGGGACCCGCCCTGGTGGCCTCAGGAGAGGCCAGTCCCCATGCGAGTTGCTAGGGGGCCTCTCGGGATTCCTCTCCCGTCGATACCGGGGCCAAAAACCTTGTGTGGAGTCAGGGCCGGAACCGAGGATTCCTCTCAGGGGCTGACATGGATCTTTGGGTACTTCTGGAGTCTCCCCAGGGGAGTCAGGCCTCGTCTCGAGTGGGGGCATGCACGTGCACTTTCCTTCCCGGCTGTAGCAGCAATGTCACGCTTCCCGTCGCGTGGATCAAAGGATCTGTGGTTTTCCCTCGAGGCTTTCCCACAGGGCTGTCCCACGTGCCACCGTGGTGTGAGTCAATCCTGAGCGTGAAAGATGAGCCAGTGCAGGGCAAAGAGGTTCCTCTGGAATGGACTGAGACATCTGGGGGACTCTTGGAATGGTGGTACGACCATGGAGTTCCTCTCGCCTTTCCTGTTGAGAGTGCCTCCTCTTGAGATGCGACGGGAACGCCGGGAATTCTTTCCCGTTTAAAGCAGGGAAAGGATCCCTCATCTCGAGCTACGAGGGGGAAACGGGGCTCCTCTGGATGTGGGCGGGACCATCGTGCTTCCTCTCTAGTGGAGACGGGTATGGTGGTGAACTTCTTGAGTTGCAGCAAGGCTGTGAAAGACCCTTTCGAAGTTCCAGAGGTAAGGTGTCATTAGTCTCCAGACGCCTCTTCGGAAATAGGCCTCATTTCGCCTGGAAGGGAGAACTTCCTGGATTTTCTCCAGTTGCAGCAGGTGTTCTCGAGTTACGACGGGGACCTCAGGGACCCGCCCTGGTGGCCTCAGGAGAGGCCAGTCCCAATGCGAGTTGCTAGGGGGCCTCTCGGGATTCCTCTCCCGTCGATACCGGGGCCAAAAACCTTGTGTGGAGTCAGGGCCGGAACCGAGGATTCCTCTCAGGGGCTGACATGGATCTTTGGGTACTTCTGGAGTCTCCCCAGGGGAGTCAGGCCTCGTCTCGAGTGGGGGCATGCACGTGCACTTTCCTTCCAGGCTGGAGCAGCAATGTCACGCTTCCCGTCGCGTGGATCAAATGATGTGTGGTTTTCCCTAGAGGCTTTCCCACAGGGCTGTCCCACGTGCCACCGTGGTGTAAGTCGATCCTCGGCGTGAAAGATGAGCCAGTGCAGGGCAAAGAGGTTCCTCTGGAATGGACTGAGACATCTGGGGGACTCTTGGAATGGTGGTACGACCATGGAGTTCCTCTCGCCTTTCCTGTTGAGAGTGCCTCTTCTTGAGATGCGACGGGAACGCCGGGAATTCTTTCCCGTTGAAAGCAGGGAAAGGATCCCTCATCTCGAGCTACGAGGGGGAAACGGGGCTCCTCTGGATGTGGGCGGGACCATCGTGCTTCCTCTTGAGTGGACACGGGTATGGCGGTGAACTTCTTGAGTTGCAGCAAGGGTGTGAAAGACCCTTTCGAAGTTCCAGAGGTTAGGTGTCATTAGTCTCCAGACGCCTCATCGGAAATAGGCCTCATTCGCCTGGAAGGGAGAACTTCCTGGATTTTCTCGATTTGCGGCTGGTGTTCTCGAGTTACGACGGGAACCTCAGGGACCCGCCCTGGTTGCCTCAGGAGAGGCCAGTCCCCATGCGAGTTGTTAGGGGGCCTCTCGGGATTCCTCTCCCGTCGATACCGGGGCCAAAAACCTTGTGTGGAGTCAGGGCCGGAACCGAGGATTCCTCTCAGGGGCTGACATGGATCTTTGGGTACTTCTGGAGTCTCCCCAGGGGAGTCAGGCCTCGTCTCGAGTGGGGGCATGCGCGTGCGCTTTCCTTCCAGGCTGTAGCAGCAATGTCACGCTTCCCGTCGCGTGGATCAAAGGATCTGTGGTTTTCCCTCGAGGCTTTCCCTCGAGGCTTTCCCACAGGGCTGTCCCACGTGCCACCGTGGTGTGAGTCAATCCTGGGCGTGAAAGATGAGCCAGTGCAGGGCAAAGAGGTTCCTCTGGAATGGACTGAGACATCTGGGGGACTCTTGGAATGGTGGTACGACCATGGAGTTCCTCTCGCCTTTCCTGTTGAGAGTGCCTCCTCTTGAGATGCGACGGGAACGCCGGGAATTCTTTCCCGTTGAAAGCAGGGAAAGGATCCCTCATCTCGAGCTACGAGGGGGAAACGGGGCTCCTCTGGATGTGGGCGGGACCATCGTGCTTCCTCTCTAGTGGAGACGGGTATGGTCGTGAACTTCTTGAGTTGCAGCAAGGCTGTGAAAGACCCTTTCGAAGTTCCAGAGGTAAGGTGTCATTAGTCTCCAGACGCCTCATCGGAAATAGGCCTCATTTCGCCTGGAAGGGAGAACTTCCTGGATTTTCTCCAGTTGCGGCAGGTGTTCTCGAGTTACGACGGGGACCTCAGGGACCCGCCCTGGTGGCCTCAGGAGAGGCCAGTCCCTATGCGAGTTGCTAGGGGGCCTCTCGGGATTCCTCTCCCGTCGATACCGGGGCCAAAAACCTTGTGTGGAGTCAGGGCCGGAACCGAGGATTCCTCTCAGGGGCTGACATGGATCTTTGGGTACTTCTGGAGTCTCCCCAGGGGAGTCAGGCCTCGTCTCGAGTGGGGGCATGCACGTGCACTTTACTTCCAGGCTGTAGCAGCAATGTCACGCTTCCCGTCGCGTGGATCAAATGATGTGTGGTTTTCCCTAGAGGCTTTCCCACAGGGCTGTCCCACGTGACACCGTGGTGTGAGTCGATTCTCGGTGTGAAAAATGAGCCAGTGCAGGGCAAAGAGGTTCCTCTGGAATGGACTGAGACATCTGGGGGACTCTTGGAATGGTGGTACGACCATGGAGTTCCTCTCGCCTTTCCTGTTGAGAGTGCCTCCTCTTGAGTTGCGACGGGAACGCCGGGAATTCTTTCCCGTTGAAAGCAGGGAAAGGATCCCTCATCTCGAGCTACAAGGGGGAAACGGGGCTCCTCTGGATGTGGGCGGGACCATCGTGCTTCCTCTTGAGTGGACACGGGTATGGCGGTGAACTTCTTGAGTTGCAGCAAGGGTGTGAAAGACCCTTTCGAAGTTCCAGAGGTTAGGTGTCATTAGTCTCCAGACGCCTCATCGGAAATAGGCCTCATTCGCCTGGAAGGGAGAACTTCCTGGATTTTCTCGATTTGCGGCTGGTGTTCTCGAGTTACGACGGGAACCTCAGGGACCCGCCCTGGTTGCCTCAGGAGAGGCCAGTCCCCATGCGAGTTGTTAGGGGGCCTCTCGGGATTCCTCTCCCGTCGATACCGGGGCCAAAAACCTTGTGTGGAGTCAGGGCCGGAACCGAGGATTCCTCTCAGGGGCTGACATGGATCTTTGGGTACTTCTGGAGTCTCCCCAGGGGAGTCAGGCCTCGTCTCGAGTGGGGGCATGCGCGTGCGCTTTCCTTCCAGGCTTTAGCAGCAATGTCACGCTTCCCGTCGCTTGGATCAAAGGATCTGTGGTTTTCCCTCGAGGCTTTCCCTCGAGGCTTTCCCACAGGGCTGTCCCACGTGCCACCATGGTGTGAGTCGATCCACGGCGTGAAAGATGAGCCAGTGCAGGGCAAAGAGGTTCCTCTGGAATGGACTGAGACATCTGGGGGACTCTTGGAATGGTGGTACGACCATGGAGTTCCTCTCGCCTTTCCTGTTGAGAGTGCCTCCTCTTGAGATGCGACGGGAACGCCGGGAATTTTTTGCCATTGAAAGCAGGGAAAGGATCCCTCATCTCGAGCTACGAGGGGGAAACGGGGCTCCTCTGGATGTGGGCGGGACCATCGTGCTTCCTCTCGAGTGGAGACGGGTATGGCGGTGAACTTCTTGAGTTGCAGCAAGGGTGTGAAAGACCCTTTCGAAGTTCCAGAGGTTAGGTGTCATTAGTCTCCAGAGGCCTCATCGGAAATAGGCCTCATCTCGCCTGGAAGGGAGAACTTCCTGGATTTTCTCGAGTTGCGGCAGGTGTTCTCGAGTTACGACGGGGACCTCAGGGACCCGCCCTGGTGGCCTCAGGAGAGGCCAGTCCCCATGCGAGTTTCTAGGGGGCCTCTCGGGATTCCTCTCCCGTCGATACCGGGGCCAAAAACCTTGTGTGGAGTCAGGGCCGGAACCGAGGATTCCTCTCAGGGGCTGACATGGATCTTTGGGTACTTCTGGAGTCTCCCCAGGGGAGTCAGGCCTCGTCTCGAGTGGGGGCATGCGCGTGCGCTTTCCTTCCAGGCTGTAGCAGCAATGTCACGCTTCCCGTCGCGTGGATCAAAGGATCTGTGGTTTTCCCTCGAGGCTTTCCCTCGAGGCTTTCCCACAGGGCTGTCCCACGTGCCACCGTGGTGTGAGTCAATCCTGGGCGTGAAAGATGAGCCAGTGCAGGGCAAAGAGGTTCCTCTGGAATGGACTGAGACATCTGGGGGACTCTTGGAATGGTGGTACGACCATGGAGTTCCTCTCGCCTTTCCTGTTGAGAGTGCCTCCTCTTGAGATGCGACGGGAACGCCGGGAATTCTTTCCCGTTGAAAGCAGGGAAAGGATCCCTCATCTCGAGCTACGAGGGGGAAACGGGGCTCCTCTGGATGTGGGCGGGACCATCGTGCTTCCTCTCTAGTGGAGACGGGTATGGTCGTGAACTTCTTGAGTTGCAGCAAGGCTGTGAAAGACCCTTTCGAAGTTCCAGAGGTAAGGTGTCATTAGTCTCCAGACGCCTCATCGGAAATAGGCCTCATTTCGCCTGGAAGGGAGAACTTCCTGGATTTTCTCCAGTTGCGGCAGGTGTTCTCGAGTTACGACGGGGACCTCAGGGACCCGCCCTGGTGGCCTCAGGAGAGGCCAGTCCCTATGCGAGTTGCTAGGGGGCCTCTCGGGATTCCTCTCCCGTCGATACCGGGGCCAAAAACCTTGTGTGGAGTCAGGGCCGGAACCGAGGATTCCTCTCAGGGGCTGACATGGATCTTTGGGTACTTCTGGAGTCTCCCCAGGGGAGTCAGGCCTCGTCTCGAGTGGGGGCATGCACGTGCACTTTACTTCCAGGCTGTAGCAGCAATGTCACGCTTCCCGTCGCGTGGATCAAATGATGTGTGGTTTTCCCTAGAGGCTTTCCCACAGGGCTGTCCCACGTGACACCGTGGTGTGAGTCGATTCTCGGTGTGAAAAATGAGCCAGTGCAGGGCAAAGAGGTTCCTCTGGAATGGACTGAGACATCTGGGGGACTCTTGGAATGGTGGTACGACCATGGAGTTCCTCTCGCCTTTCCTGTTGAGAGTGCCTCCTCTTGAGATGCGACGGGAACGCCGGGAATTCTTTCCCGTTGAAAGCAGGGAAAGGATCCCTCATCTCGAGCTACGAGGGGGAAACGGGGCTCCTCTGGATGTGGGCGGGACCATCGTGCTTCCTCTTGAGTGGACACGGGTATGGCGGTGAACTTCTTGAGTTGCAGCAAGGGTGTGAAAGACCCTTTCGAAGTTCCAGAGGTTAGGTGTCATTAGTCTCCAGACGCCTCATCGGAAATAGGCCTCATTCGCCTGGAAGGGAGAACTTCCTGGATTTTCTCGATTTGCGGCTGGTGTTCTCGAGTTACGACGGGAACCTCAGGGACCCGCCCTGGTTGCCTCAGGAGAGGCCAGTCCCCATGCGAGTTGTTAGGGGGCCTCTCGGGATTCCTCTCCCGTCGATACCGGGGCCAAAAACCTTGTGTGGAGTCAGGGCCGGAACCGAGGATTCCTCTCAGGGGCTGACATGGATCTTTGGGTACTTCTGGAGTCTCCCCAGGGGAGTCAGGCCTCGTCTCGAGTGGGGGCATGCGCGTGCGCTTTCCTTCCAGGCTTTAGCAGCAATGTCACGCTTCCCGTCGCTTGGATCAAAGGATCTGTGGTTTTCCCTCGAGGCTTTCCCTCGAGGCTTTCCCACAGGGCTGTCCCACGTGCCACCGTGGTGTGAGTCGATCCACGGCGTGAAAGATGAGCCAGTGCAGGGCAAAGAGGTTCCTCTGGAATGGACTGAGACATCTGGGGGACTCTTGGAATGGTGGTACGACCATGGAGTTCCTCTCGCCTTTCCTGTTGAGAGTGCCTCCTCTTGAGATGCGACGGGAACGCCGGGAATTTTTTGCCATTGAAAGCAGGGAAAGGATCCCTCATCTCGAGCTACGAGGGGGAAACGGGGCTCCTCTGGATGTGGGCGGGACCATCGTGCTTCCTCTCGAGTGGAGACGGGTATGGCGGTGAACTTCTTGAGTTGCAGCAAGGGTGTGAAAGACCCTTTCGAAGTTCCAGAGGTTAGGTGTCATTAGTCTCCAGAGGCCTCATCGGAAATAGGCCTCATCTCGCCTGGAAGGGAGAACTTCCTGGATTTTCTCGAGTTGCGGCAGGTGTTCTCGAGTTACGACGGGGACCTCAGGGACCCGCCCTGGTGGCCTCAGGAGAGGCCAGTCCCCATGCGAGTTTCTAGGGGGCCTCTCGGGATTCCTCTCCCGTCGATACCGGGGCCAAAAACCTTGTGTGGAGTCAGGGCCGGAACCGAGGATTCCTCTCAGGGGCTGACATGGATCTTTGGGTACTTCTGGAGTCTCCCCAGGGGAGTCAGGCCTCGTCTCGAGTGGGGGCATGCACGTGCGCTTTCCTTCCAGGCTGTAGCAGCAATGTCACGCTTCCCGTCGCGTGGATCAAAGGATCTGTGGTTTTCCCTCGAGGCTTTCCCTCGAGGCCTTCCCACAGGGCTGTCCCACGTGCCACCGTGGTGTGAGTCAATCCTGGGCGTGAAAGATGAGCCAGTGCAGGGCAAAGAGGTTCCTCTGGAATGGACTGAGACATCTGGGGGACTCTTGGAATGGTGGTACGACCATGGAGTTCCTCTCGCCTTTCCTGTTGAGAGTGCCTCCTCTTGAGATGCGACGGGAACGCCGGGAATTCTTTCCCGTTTAAAGCAGGGAAAGGATCCCTCATCTCGAGCTACGAGGGGGAAACGGGGCTCCTCTGGATGTGGGCGGGACCATCGTGCTTCCTCTCTAGTGGAGACGGGTATGGTGGTGAACTTCTTGAGTTGCAGCAAGGCTGTGAAAGACCCTTTCGAAGTTCCAGAGGTAAGGTGTCATTAGTCTCCAGACGCCTCATCGGAAATAGGCCTCATTTCGCCAGGAAGGGAGAACTTCCTGGATTTTCTCGAGTTGCGGCAGGTGTTCTCGAGTTACGACGGGGACCTCAGGGACCCGCCCTGGTGGCCTCAGGAGAGGCCAGTCCCTATGCGAGTTGCTAGGGGGCCTCTCGGGATTCCTCTCCCGTCGATACCGGGGCCAAAAACCTTGTGTGGAGTCAGGGCCGGAACCGAGGATTCCTCTCAGGGGCTGACATGGATCTTTGGGTACTTCTGGAGTCTCCCCAGGTGAGTCAGGCCTCGTCTCGAGTGGGGGCATGCACGTGCACTTTCCTTCCAGGCTGTAGCAGCAATGTCACGCTTCCCGTTGCGTGGATCAAATGATGTGTGGTTTTCCCTCGAGGCTTTCCCACAGGGCTGTCCCACGTGCCACCGTGGTGTGAGTCGATCCTCGGCGTGAAAGATGAGCCAGTGCAGGGCAAAGAGGTTCCTCTGGAATGGACTGAGACATCTGGGGGACTCTTGGAATGGTGGTACGACCATGGAGTTCCTCTCGCCTTTCCTGTTGAGAGTGCCTCTTCTTGAGATGCGACGGGAACGCCGGGAATTCTTTCCCGTTGAAAGCAGGGAAAGGATCCCTCATCTCGAGCTACGAGGGGGAAACGG
Organism: Capricornis sumatraensis; assembly: GCF_032405125.1. NCBI lineage: Eukaryota > Metazoa > Chordata > Mammalia > Artiodactyla > Bovidae > Capricornis > Capricornis sumatraensis. Next base: position 9,612,985 of record NW_027184612.1, read on the forward strand.
GGCTCCTCTGGATGTGGGCGGGACCATCGTGCTTCCTCTCGAGTGGAGACGGGTATGGCGGTGAACTTCTTGAGTTGCAGCAAGGGTGTGAAAGACCCTTTGGAAGTTCCAGAGGTTTGGTGTCATTAGTCTCCAGAGGCCTCATCGGAAATAGGCCTCATCTCGCCTGGAAGGGAGAACTTCTTGGATTTTCTCGAGTTGCGGCAGGTGTTCTCGAGTTACGACGGGGACCTCAGGGACCCGCCCTGGTGGCCTCAGGAGAGGCCAGTCCCCATGCGAGTTGCTAGGGGGTCTCTCGGGATTCCTCTCCCGTCGATACCGGGGCCAAAAAGCTTGTGTGGAGTCAGGGCCGGAACCGAGGATTCTTCTCAGGGGCTGACATGGATCTTTGGGTACTTCTGGAGTCTCCCCAGGGGAGTCAGGCCTCGTCTCGAGTGGGGGCATGCATGTGCGCTTTCCTTCCAGGCTGTTCTAGCAATGTCATGCTTCCCGTCGCGTGGATCAAAGGATCTGTGGTTTTCCCTCGAAGCTTTCCCTCGAGGCTTTCCTACAGGGCTGTCCCTCGTGCCACCGTGTTGTGAGTCGATCCTCGGCGTGAAAGATGAGCCAGTTCAGGGCAAAGAGGTTCCTCTGAAATGGACTGAGACATCTGGGGGACTCTTGGAATGGTGGTACGACCATGGAGTTCCTCTCGCCTTTCCTGTTGAGAGTGCCTCCTCTTGAGATGCGACGGGAACGCCGGGAATTCTTTCCCGTTGAAAGCAGGGAAAGGATCCCTCATCTCGAGCTACGAGGGGGAAACGGGGCTCCTCTGGATGTGGGCGGGACCATCGTGCTTCCTCTCGAGTGGAGACGGGTATGGCGGTGAACTTCTTGAGTTGCACCAAGGGTGTGAAAGACCCTTTCGAAGTTCAAGAGGTTTGGTGTCATTAGTCTCCAGAGGCCTCATCGGAAATAGGCCTCATCTCTCCTGGAAGGGAGAACTTCCTGGATTTTCTCGAGTTGCGGCAGGTGTTCTCGAGTTACGACGGGGACCTCAGGGACCCGCCCTGGTGGCCTCCGGAGAGGCCAGTCCCCATGCGAGTTGCTAGGGGGCCTCTCGGGATTCCTCTCCCGTCGATACCGGGGCCAAAAACCTTGTGTGGAGTCAGGGCCGGAACCGAGGATTCCTCTCAGGGGCTGACATGGATCTTTGGGTACTTCTGGAGTCTCCCCAGTGGAGTCAGACCTCGTCTCGAGTGGGGGCATGCACGTGCGCTTTCCTTCCAGGCTGTAGCAGCAATGTCACGCTTCCCGTCGCGTGGATCAAAGGATCTGTGGTTTTCCCTCGAGGCTTTCCCTCGAGGCTTTCCCACAGGGCTGTCCCACGTGCCACCGTGGTGTGAGTCGATCCTCGGCGTGAAAGATGAGCCAGTGCAGGGCAAAGAGGTTCCTCTGGAATGGACTGAGACATCTGGGGGACTCTTGGAATGGTGGTACGACCATGGAGATCCTCTCGCCTTTCCTGTTGAGAGTGCCTCCTCTTGAGATGCGACGGGAACGCCGGGAATTCTTTCCCGTTGAAAGCAGGGAAAGGATCCCTCATCTCGAGCACCGAGGGGAAAACGGGGCTCCTCTGGATGTGGGCGGGACCATCGTGCTTCCTCTCGAGTGGAGACGGGTATGGCGGAGAACTTCTTGAGTTGCAGCAAGGGTGTGAAAGACCCTTTCAAAGTTCCAGAGGTTAGGTGTCATTAGTCTCCAGACGCCTCATCGGAAATAGGCCTCATCTCGCCTGGAAGGGAGAACTTCCTGGATTTTCTCGAGTTGCGGCAGGTGTTCTTAAGTTACGACGGGGAACTCAGGGACCCGCCCTGGTGGCCTCAGGAGAGGCCAGTCCCCATGCGAGTTGCTAGGGGGCCTCTCGGGATTCCTCTCCCGTCGATACCGGGGCCAAAAACCTTGAGTGGAGTCAGGGCCGGAACCGAGGATTCCTCTCAGGGGCTGACATGGATCTTTGGGTACTTCTGGAGTCTCCCCAGGGGAGTCAGGCCTCGTCTCGAGTGGGGGCATGCACGTGCGCTTTCCTTCCAGGCTGTAGCAGCAATGTCACGCTTCCCGTCACGTGGATCAAAGGATCTGTGATTTTCACTCGAGGCTTTCCCTCGAGGCTTTCCCACAGGGCTGTCCCACGTGCCACCGTGGTGTGAGTCGATCCTCGGCGTGAAAGATGAGCCAGTGCAGGGCAAAGAGTTTCCTCTGGAATGGACTGAGACATCTGGGGGACTCTTGGAATGGTGGTACGACCATGGAGTTCCTCTCGCCTTTCCTGTTGAGAGTGCCTCCTCTTGAGATGCGACGGGAACGCCGGGAATTCTTTCCCGTTGAAAGCAGGGAAAGGATCCCTCATCTCGAGCTACGAGGGGGAAACGGGGCTCTTCTGGATGTGGGCGGGACCATCGTGCTTCCTCTCGAGTGGAGACGGGTATGGCTTTGAACTTCTTGAGTTGCAGCAAGGGTGTTAAAGACCCTTTCGAAGTTCCAGAGGTTAGGTGTCATTAGTCTCCAGAGGCCACCTCGGAAATAGGCCTCATCTCGCCTGGAAGGGAGAATTCCTGGATTTTCTCGAGTTGCGGCAGGTGTTCTCGAGTTACGACGGGGACCTCAGGGACCCGCCCTGGTGGCCTCAGGAGAGGCCAGTCCCCATGCGAGTTGCTAGGGGGCCTCTCGGGATTCCTCTCCCGTCGATACCGGGGCCAAAAACCTTGTGTGGAGTCAGGGCCGGAACCGAGGATTCCTCTCAGGGGCTGACATGGATCTTTGGGTACTTCTGGAGTCTCCCCAGGGGAGTCAGGCCTCGTCTCGAGTGGGGGCATGCACGTGCACTTTCCTTCCAGGCTGTAGCAGCAATGTCACGCTTCCCGTCGCGTGGATCAAAGGATCTGTGGTTTTCCCTCGAGGCTTTCCCACAGGGCTGTCCCACGTGCCACCGTGGTGTGAGTCGATCCTCGGCGTGAAAGATGAGCCAGTGCAGGGCAAAGAGGTTCCTCTGGAATGGACTGAGACATCTGGGGGACTCTTGGAATGGTGGTACGACCATGGAGTTCCTCTCGCCTTTCCTGTTGAGAGTGCCTCCTCTTGAGATGCGACGGGAACGCCGGGAATTCTTTCCCGTTGAAAGCAGGGAAAGGATCCCTCATCTCGAGCTACGAGGGGGAAACGGGGCTCCTCTGGATGTGGGCGGGACCATCGTGCTTCCTCTCTAGTGGAGACGGGTATGGCGGTGAACTTCTTGAGTTGCAGCAAGGGTGTGAAAGACCCTTTCGAAGTTCCAGAGGTTAGGTGTCATTAGTCTCCAGAGGCCTCATCGGAAATAGGCCTCATCTCGCCTGGAAGGGAGAACTTCCTGGATTTTCTCGAGTTGCGGCAGGTGTTCTCGAGTTACGACGGGGACCTCAGGGACCCGCCCTGGTGGCCTCAGGAGAGGCCAGTCCCTAGGCGAGTTGCTAGGGGGCCTCTCGGGATTCCTCTCCCGTTGATACCGGGGCCAAAAACCTTGTGTGGAGTCAGGGCCGGAACCGAGGATTCCTCTCAGGGGCTGACATGGATCTTTGGGTACTTCTGGAGTCTCCCCAGGGGAGTCAGGCCTCGTCTCGAGTGGGGGCATGCACGTGCGCTTTCCTTCCAGGCTGTAGCAGCAATGTCACGCTTCCCGTCGCGTGGATCAAAGGATCTGTGGTTTTCCCTCGAGGCTTTCCCTCGAGGCTTTCCCACAGGGCTGTCCCACGTGCCACCGTGGTGTGAGTCAATCCTGGGCGTGAAAGATGAGCCAGTGCAGGGCAAAGAGGTTCCTCTGGAATGGACTGAGACATCTGGGGGACTCTTGGAATGGTGGTACGACCATGGAGTTCCTCTCGCCTTTCCTGTTGAGAGTGCCTCCTCTTGAGATGCGACGGGAACGCCGGGAATTCTTTCCCGTTTAAAGCAGGGAAAGGATCCCTCATCTCGAGCTACGAGGGGGAAACGGGGCTCCTCTGGATGTGGGCGGGACCATCGTGCTTCCTCTCTAGTGGAGACGGGTATGGTGGTGAACTTCTTGAGTTGCAGCAAGGCTGTGAAAGACCCTTTCGAAGTTCCAGAGGTAAGGTGTCATTAGTCTCCAGACGCCTCATCGGAAATAGGCCTCATTTCGCCTGGAAGGGAGAACTTCCTGGATTTTCTCCAGTTGCGGCAGGTGTTCTCGAGTTACGACGGGGACCTCAGGGACCCGCCCTGGTGGCCTCAGGAGAGGCCAGTCCCTATGCGAGTTGCTAGGGGGCCTCTCGGGATTCCTCTCCCGTCGATACCGGGGCCAAAAACCTTGTGTGGAGTCAGGGCCGGAACCGAGGATTCCTCTCAGGGGCTGACATGGATCTTTGGGTACTTCTGGAGTCTCCCCTGGGGAGTCAGGCCTCGTCTCGAGTGGGGGCATGCACGTGCACTTTCCTTCCAGGCTGTAGCAGCAATGTCACGCTTCCCGTCGCGTGGATCAAATGATGTGTGGTTTTCCCTAGAGGCTTTCCCACAGGGCTGTCCCACGTGCCACCGTGGTGTGAGTCGATCCTCGGCGTGAAAGATGAGCCAGTGCAGGGCAAAGAGGTTCCTCTGGAATGGACTGAGACATCTGGGGGACTCTTGGAATGGTGGTACGACCATGGAGTTCCTCTCGCCTTTCCTGTTGAGAGTGCCTCCTCTTGAGATGCGACGGGAACGCCGGGAATTTTTTGCCGTTGAAAGCAGGGAAAGGATCCCTCATCTCGAGCTACGAGGGGGAAACGGGGCTCCTCTGGATGTGGGCGGGACCATCGTGCTTCCTCTCTAGTGGAGACGGGTATGGCGGTGAACTTCTTGAGTTGCAGCAAGGGTGTGAAAGACCCTTTGGAAGTTCCAGAGGTTAGGTGTCATTAGTCTCCAGAGGCCTCATCGGAAATAGGCCTCATCTCGCCTGGAAGGGAGAACTTCCTGGATTTTCTCGAGTTGCGGCAGGTGTTCTCGAGTTACGACGGGGACCTCAGGGACCCGCCCTGGTGGCCTCAGGAGAGGCCAGTCCCTAGGCGAGTTGCTAGGGGGCCTCTCGGGATTCCTCTCCCGTTGATACCGGGGCCAAAAACCTTGTGTGGAGTCAGGGCCGGAACCGAGGATTCCTCTCAGGGGCTGACATGGATCTTTGGGTACTTCTGGAGTCTCCCCAGGGGAGTCAGGCCTCGTCTCGAGTGGGGGCATGCACGTGCGCTTTCCTTCCAGGCTGTAGCAGCAATGTCACGCTTCCCGTCGCGTGGATCAAAGGATCTGTGGTTTTCCCTCGAGGCTTTCCCTCGAGGCTTTCCCACAGGGCTGTCCCACGTGCCACCGTGGTGTGAGTCAATCCTGGGCGTGAAAGATGAGCCAGTGCAGGGCAAAGAGGTTCCTCTGGAATGGACTGAGACATCTGGGGGACTCTTGGAATGGTGGTACGACCATGGAGTTCCTCTCGCCTTTCCTGTTGAGAGTGCCTCCTCTTGAGATGCGACGGGAACGCCGGGAATTCTTTCCCGTTTAAAGCAGGGAAAGGATCCCTCATCTCGAGCTACGAGGGGGAAACGGGGCTCCTCTGGATGTGGGCGGGACCATCGTGCTTCCTCTCTAGTGGAGACGGGTATGGTAGTGAACTTCTTGAGTTGCAGCAAGGCTGTGAAAGACCCTTTCGAAGTTCCAGAGGTAAGGTGTCATTAGTCTCCAGACGCCTCATCGGAAATAGTCCTCATTTCGCCTGGAAGGGAGAACTTCCTGGATTTTCTCCAGTTGCGGCAGGTGTTCTCGAGTTACGACGGGGACCTCAGGGACCCGCCCTGGTGGCCTCAGGAGAGGCCAGTCCCTATGCGAGTTGCTAGGGGGCCTCTCGGGATTCCTCTCCCGTCGATACCGGGGCCAAAAACCTTGTGTGGAGTCAGGGCCGGAACCGAGGATTCCTCTCAGGGGCTGACATGGATCTTTGGGTACTTCTGGAGTCTCCCCTGGGGAGTCAGGCCTCGTCTCGAGTGGGGGCATGCATGTGCACTTTCCTTCCAGGCTGTAGCAGCAATGTCACGCTTCCCGTCGCGTGGATCAAATGATGTGTGGTTTTCCCTAGAGGCTTTCCCACAGGGCTGTCCCACGTGCCACCGTGGTGTGAGTCGATCCTCGGCGTGAAAGATGAGCCAGTGCAGGGCAAAGAGGTTCCTCTGGAATGGACTGAGACATCTGGGGGACTCTTGGAATGGTGGTACGACCATGGAGTTCCTCTCGCCTTTCCTGTTGAGAGTGCCTCCTCTTGAGATGCGACGGGAACGCCGGGAATTTTTTGCCGTTGAAAGCAGGGAAAGGATCCCTCATCTCGAGCTACGAGGGGGAAACGGGGCTCCTCTGGATGTGGGCGGGACCATCGTGCTTCCTCTCTAGTGGAGACGGGTATGGCGGTGAACTTCTTGAGTTGCAGCAAGGGTGTGAAAGACCCTTTCGAAGTTCCAGAGGTTAGGTGTCATTAGTCTCCAGAGGCCTCATCGGAAATAGGCCTCATCTCGCCTGGAAGGGAGAACTTCCTGGATTTTCTCGAGTTGCGGTAGGTGTTCTCGAGTTACGACGGGGACCTCAGGGACCCGCCCTGGTGGCCTCAGGAGAGGCCAGTCCCTAGGCGAGTTGCTAGGGGGCCTCTCGGGATTCCTCTCCCGTTGATACCGGGGCCAAAAACCTTGTGTGGAGTCAGGGCCGGAACCGAGGATTCCTCTCAGGGGCTGACATGGATCTTTGGGTACTTCTGGAGTCTCCCCAGGGGAGTCAGGCCTCGTCTCGAGTGGGGGCATGCACGTGCGCTTTCCTTCCAGGCTGTAGCAGCAATGTCACGCTTCCCGTCGCGTGGATCAAAGGATCTGTGGTTTTCCCTCGAGGCTTTCCCTCGAGGCTTTCCCACAGGGCTGTCCCACGTGCCACCGTGGTGTGAGTCAATCCTGGGCGTGAAAGATGAGCCAGTGCAGGGCAAAGAGGTTCCTCTGGAATGGACTGAGACATCTGGGGGACTCTTGGAATGGTGGTACGACCATGGAGTTCCTCTCGCCTTTCCTGTTGAGAGTGCCTCCTCTTGAGATGCGACGGGAACGCAGGGAATTCTTTCCCGTTTAAAGCAGGGAAAGGATCCCTCATCTCGAGCTACGAGGGGGAAACGGGGCTCCTCTGGATGTGGGCGGGACCATCGTGCTTCCTCTCTAGTGGAGACGGGTATGGTGGTGAACTTCTTGAGTTGCAGCAAGGCTGTGAAAGACCCTTTCGAAGTTCCAGAGGTAAGGTGTCATTAGTCTCCAGACGCCTCATCGGAAATAGGCCTCATTTCGCCTGGAAGGGAGAACTTCCTGGATTTTCTCCAGTTGCGGCAGGTGTTCTCGAGTTACGACGGGGACCTCAGGGACCCGCCCTGGTGGCCTCAGGAGAGGCCAGTCCCTATGCGAGTTGCTAGGGGGCCTCTCGGGATTCCTCTCCCGTCGATACCGGGGCCAAAAACCTTGTGTGGAGTCAGGGCCGGAACCGAGGATTCCTCTCAGGGGCTGACATGGATCTTTGGGTACTTCTGGAGTCTCCCCTGGGGAGTCAGGCCTCGTCTCGAGTGGGGGCATGCACGTGCACTTTCCTTCCAGGCTGTAGCAGCAATGTCACGCTTCCCGTCGCGTGGATCAAATGATGTGTGGTTTTCCCTAGAGGCTTTCCCACAGGGCTGTCCCACGTGCCACCGTGGTGTGAGTCGATCCTCGGCGTGAAAGATGAGCCAGTGCAGGGCAAAGAGGTTCCTCTGGAATGGACTGAGACATCTGGGGGACTCTTGGAATGGTGGTACGACCATGGAGTTCCTCTCGCCTTTCCTGTTGAGAGTGCCTCCTCTTGAGATGCGACGGGAACGCCGGGAATTCTTTCCCGTTGAAAGCAGGGAAAGGATCCCTCATCTCGAGCTACGAGGGGGAAACGGGGCTCCTCTGGATGTGGGCGGGACCATCGTGCTTTCTCTCGAGTGGAGACGGGTATGGCGGTGAACTTCTTGAGTTGCAGCAAGGGTGTGAAAGACCCTTTCGAAGTTCCAGAGGTTAGGTGTCATTAGTCTCCAGAGGCCTCATCGGAAATAGGCCTCATCTCGCCTGGAAGGGAGAACTTCCTGGATTTTCTCGAGTTGCGGCAGGTGTTCTCGAGTTAAGACGGGGACCTCAGGGACCCGCCCTGTTGGCCTCAGGAGAGGCCAGTCCCTATGCGTGTTGCTAGGGGGCCCCTCGGGATTCCTCTCCCGTCGATACCGGGGCCAAAAACCTTGTGTGGAGTCAGGGCCGGAACCGAGGATTCCTCTCAGGGACTGATATGTATCTCTGGGTACTTCTGGACTCTCGCCAGGGGAGACAGGCCTTGTCTCGTGTGGGGGCATGCACGTGCACTTTCCTTCCAGGCTGTAGCAGCAATGTCACGCTTCCCGTCGCGTGGATAAAAGGATCTGCGGTTTTCGCTCGAGGCTTTCCCTCGAGGCTTTCCCACAGGGCTGTCCCACGTGACACTGTGGTGTGAGTCGATTCTCGGCGTGAAAAATGAGCCAGTGCAGGGCAAAGAGGTTCCTCTGGAATGGACTGAAACATCTGGGGGACTCTTGGAATGGTGGTACGACCATGGAGTTCCTCTCGCCTTTCCTGTTGAGAGTGCCTCCTCTTGAGATGCGACGGGAACGCCGGGAATTCTTTCCCGTTGAAAGCAGGGAAAGGATCCCTCATCTCGAGCTACGAGGGGGAAACGGGGCTCCTCTGGATGTGGGCGGGACCATCGTGCTTCCTCTTGAGTGGACACGGGTATGGCGGTGAACTTCTTGAGTTGCAGCAAGGGTGTGAAAGACCCTTTCGAAGTTCCAGAGGTTAGGTGTCATTAGTCTCCAGACGCCTCATCGGAAATAGGCCTCATCTCGCCTGGAAGGGAGAACTTCCTGGATTTTCTCGATTTGCGGCTGGTGTTCTCGAGTTACGACGGGGACCTCAGGGACCCGCCCTGGTGGCCTCAGGAGAGGCCAGTCCCCATGCGAGTTGCTAGGGGGCCTCTCGGGATTCCTCTCCCGTCGATACCGGGGCCAAAAACCTTGTGTGGAGTCAGGGCCGGAACCGAGGATTCCTCTCAGGGGCTGACATGGATCTTTGGGTACTTCTGGAGTCTCCCCAGGGGAGTCAGGCCTCGTCTCGAGTGGGGGCATGCGCGTGCGCTTTCCTTCCAGGCTTTAGCAGCAATGTCACGCTTCCCGTCGCTTGGATCAAAGGATCTGTGGTTTTCCCTCGAGGCTTTCCCTCGAGGCTTTCCCACAGGGCTGTCCCACGTGCCACCGTGGTGTGAGTCGATCCTCGGCGTGAAAGATGAGCCAGTGCAGGGCAAAGAGGTTCCTCTGGAATGGACTGAGACATCTGGGGGACTCTTGGAATGGTGGTACGACCATGGAGTTCCTCTCGCTTTTCCTGTTGAGAGTGCCTCCTCTTGAGATGCGACGGGAACGCCGGGAATTCTTTCCCGTTGAAAGCAGGGAAAGGATCCCTCATCTCGAGCTACGAGGGGGAAACGGGGCTCCTCTGGATGTGGGCGGGACCATCGTGCTTCCTCTCGAGTGGAGACGGGTATGGCGGTGAACTTCTTGAGTTGCAGCAAGGGTGTGAAAGACCCTTTCGAAGTTCCAGAGGTTAGGTGTCATTAGTCTCCAGAGGCCTCATCGGAAATAGGCCTCATCTCTCCTGGAAGGGAGAACTTCCTGGATTTTCTCGAGTTGCGGCAGGTGTTCTCGAGTTACGACGGGGACCTCAGGGACCCGCCCTGGTGGCCTCAGGAGAGGCCAGTCCCCATGCGAGGTGCTAGAGGGCCTCTCGGGATACCTCTCCCGTCGATACCGGGGCCAAAAACCTTGTGTGGAGTCAGGGCCGGAACCGAGGATTCCTCTCAGGGGCTGACATGGATCTTTGGGTACTTCTGGAGTCTCCCCAGGGGAGTCAGGCCTCGTCTCGAGTGGGGGCATGCACGTGCACTTTCCTTCCAGGCTGTAGCAGCAATGTCACGCTTCCCGTCGCGTGGATCAAAGGATCTGTGGTTTTCCCTCGAGGCTTTCCCTCAGGGCTGTCCCACGTGCCACCGTGGTGTGAGTCGATCCTCGGCGTGAAAGATGAGCCAGTGCAGGGCAAAGAGGTTCCTCTGGAATGGACTGAGACATCTGGGGGACTCTTGGAATGGTGGTACGACCATGGAGTTCCTCTCGCCTTTCCTGTTGAGAGTGCCTCCTCTTGAGATGCGACGGGAACGCCGGGAATTCTTTCCCGTTGAAAGCAGGGAAAGGATCCCTCATCTCGAGCTACGAGGGGGAAACGGGGCTCCTCTGGATGTGGGCGGGACCATCGTGCTTTCTCTCGAGTGGAGACGGGTATGGCGGTGAACTTCTTGAGTTGCAGCAAGGGTGTGAAAGACCCTTTCGAAGTTCCAGAGGTTAGGTGTCATTAGTCTCCAGAGGCCTCATCGGAAATAGGCCTCATCTCGCCTGGAAGGGAGAACTTCCTGGATTTTCTCGAGTTGCGGCAGGTGTTCTCGAGTTACGACGGGGACCTCAGGGACCCGCCCTGGTGGCCTCAGGAGAGGCCAGTCCCTAGGCGAGTTGCTAGGGGGCCTCTCGGGATTCCTCTCCCGTTGATACCGGGGCCAAAAACCTTGTGTGGAGTCAGGGCCGGAACCGAGGATTCCTCTCAGGGGCTGACATGGATCTTTGGGTACTTCTGGAGTCTCCCCAGGGGAGTCAGGCCTCGTCTCGAGTGGGGGAATGCACGTGCGCTTTCCTTCCAGGCTGTAGCAGCAATGTCACGCTTCCCTTCGCGTGGATCAAAGGATCTGTGGTTTTACCTCGAGGCTTTCCCTCGAGGCTTTCCCACAGGGCTGTCCCACGTGCCACCGTGGTGTGAGTCAATCCTGGGCGTGAAAGATGAGCCAGTGCAGGGCAAAGAGGTTCCTCTGGAATGGACTGAGACATCTGGGGGACTCTTGGAATGGTGGTACGACCATGGAGTTCCTCTCGCCTTTCCTGTTGAGAGTGCCTCCTCTTGAGATGCGACGGGAACGCCGGGAATTCTTTCCCGTTGAAAGCAGGGAAAGGATCCCTCATCTCGAGCTACGAGGGGGAAACGGGGCTCCTCTGGATGTGGGCGGGACCATCGTGCTTCCTCTCTAGTGGAGACGGGTATGGTGGTGAACTTCTTGAGTTGCAGCAAGGCTGTGAAAGACCCTTTCGAAGTTCCAGAGGTAAGGTGTCATTAGTCTCCAGACGCCTCATCGGAAATAGGCCTCATTTCGCCTGGAAGGGAGAACTTCCTGGATTTTCTCGAGTTGCGGCAGGTGTTCTCGAGTTACGACGGGGAAATCAGGGACCCGCCCTGGTGGCCTCAGGAGAGGCCAGTCCCTATGCGAGTTGCTAGGGGGCCTCTCGGGATTCCTCTCCCGTCGATACCGGGGCCAAAAACCTTGTGTGGAGTCAGGGCCGGAACCGAGGATTCCTCTCAGGGGCTGACATGGATCTTTGGGGACTTCTGGAGTCTCCCCAGGGGAGTCAGGCCTCGTCTCGAGTGGGGGCATGCACGTGCACTTTCCTTCCAGGCTGTAGCAGCAATGTCACGCTTCCCGTCGCGTGGATCAAATGATGTGTGGTTTTCCCTCGAGGCTTTCCCACAGGGCTGTCCCACGTGCCGCCGTGGTGTGAGTCGATCCTCGGCGTGAAAGATGAGCCAGTGCAGGGCAAAGAGGTTCCTCTGGAATGGACTGAGACATCTGGGGGACTCTTGGAATGGTGGTACGACCATGGAGTTCCTCTCGCCTTTCCTGTTGAGAGTGCCTCCTCTTGAGATGCGACGGGAACGTCGTGAATTTTTTGCCGTTGAAAGCAGGGAAAGGATCCCTCATCTAGAGCTACGAGGGGGAAACGGGGCTCCTCTGGATGTGGGCGGGACCATCGTGCTTTCTCTCGAGTGGAGACGGGTATGGCGGTGAACTTCTTGAGTTCCAGCAAGGGTGTGAAAGACCCTTTCGAAGTTCCAGAGGTTAGGTGTCATTAGTCTCCAGACGCCTCATCGGAAATAGGCCTCATCTCGCCTGGAAGGGAGAACTTCCTGGATTTTCTCGAGTTGCGGCAGGTGTTCTCGAGTTACGACGGGGACCTCAGGGACCCGCCCTGTTGGCCTCAGGAGAGGCCAGTCCCTATGCGTGTTGCTAGGGGGCCCCTCGGGATTCCTCTCCCGTCGATACCGGGGCCAAAAACCTTGTGTGGAGTCAGGGCCGGAACCGAGGATTCCTCTCAGGGACTGATATGGATCTTTGGGTACTTCTGGAGTCTCCCCAGGGGAGTCAGGCCTCGTCTCGAGTGGGGGCATGCACGTGCGCTTTCCTTCCAGGCTGTAGCAGCAATGTCACGCTTCCCGTCGCGTGGATCAAAGGATCTGTGGTTTTCCCTCGAGGCTTTCCCTCGAGGCTTTCCCACAGGGCTGTCCCACGTGCCACCGTGTTGTGAGTCGATCCTCGGCGTGAAAGATGAGCCAGTGCAGGGCAAAGAGGTTCCTCTGGAATGGACTGAGACATCTGGGGGACTCTTGGAATGGTGGTACGACCATGGAGTTCCTCTCGCCTTTCCTGTTTAGAGTGCCTCCTCTTGAGATGCGACGGGAACGCCGGGAATTCTTTCCGGTTGAAACCAGGGAAAGGATCCCTCATCTCGAGCTACGAGGGGGAAACGGGGCTCCTCTGGATGTGGGCGGGACCATCGTGCTTCCTCTCGAGTGGAGACGGGTATGGCGGTGAACTTCTTGAGTTGCAGCAAGGGTGTGAAAGACCCTTTCGAAGTTCCAGAGGTTTGGTGTCATTAGTCTCCAGAGGCCTCATCGGAAATAGGCCTCATCTCGCCTGGAAGGGAGAACTTCCTGGATTTTCTCGAGTTGCGGCAGGTGTTCTCGAGTTACGACGGGGACCTCAGGGACCCGCCCTGGTGGCCTCAGGAGAGGCCAGTCCCCATGCGAGTTGCTAGGGGGTCTCTCGGGATTCCTCTCCCGTCGATACCGGGGCCAAAAAGCTTGTGTGGAGTCAGGGCCGGAACCGAGGATTCTTCTCAGGGGCTGACATGGATCTTTGGGTACTTCTGGAGTCTCCCCAGGGGAGTCAGGCCTCGTCTCGAGTGGGGGCATGCATGTGCGCTTTCCTTCCAGGCTGTAGCAGCAATGTCATGCTTCCCGTCGCGTGGATCAAAGGATCTGTGGTTTTCCCTCGAGGCTTTCCCTCGAGGCTTTCCCAAGGGCTATCCCACGTGCCACCGTGTTGTGAGTCGATCCTCGGCGTGAAAGATGAGCCAGTGCAGGGCAAAGAGGTTCCTCTGAAATGGACTGAGACATCTGGGGGACTCTTGGAATGGTGGTACGACCATGGAGTTCCTCTCGCCTTTCCTGTTGAGAGTGCCTCCTCTTGAGATGCGACGGGAACGCCGGGAATTCTTTCCCGTTGAAAGCAGGGAAAGGATCCCTCATCTCGAGCTACGAGGGGGAAACGGGGCTCCTCTGGATGTGGCCGGGACCATCGTGCTTCTTCTTGAGTGGACACGGGTATGGCGGTGAACTTCTTGAGTTGCAGCAAGGGTGTGAAAGACCCTTTCGAAGTTCCAGAGGTTAGGTGTCATTAGTCTCCAGACGCCTCATCGGAAATAGGCCTCATCTCGCCTGGAAGGGAGAACTTCCTGGATTTTCTCGATTTGCGGCAGGTGTTCTCGAGTTACGACGGGGACCTCAGGGACCCGCCCTGGTGGCCTCAGGAGAGGCCAGTCCCCATGCGAGTTGTTAGGGGCCCTCTCGGGATTCCTCTCCCGTCGATACCGGGGCCAAAAACCTTGTGTGGAGTCAGGGCCGGAACCGAGGATTCCTCTCAGGGGCTGACATGGATCTTTGGGTACTTCTGGAGTCTCCCCAGGGGAGTCAGGCCTCGTCTCGAGTGGGGGCATGCGCATGCGCATTCCTTCCAGGCTTTAGCAGCAATGTCACGCTTCCCGTCGCTTGGATCAAAGGATCTGTGGTTTTCCCTCGAGGCTTTCCCACAGGGCTGTCCCACGTGCCACCGTGGTGTGAGTCGATCCTCGGCGTGAAAGATGAGCCAGTGCAGGGCAAAGAGGTTCCTATGGAATGGACTGAGACATCTGGGGGACTCTTGGAATGGTGGTACGACCATGGAGTTCCTCTCGCCTTTCCTGTTGAGAGTGCCTCCTCTTGAGATGCGACGGGAACGCCGGGAATTCTTTCCCGTTGAAAGCAGGGTAAGGATCCCTCATCTCGAGCTACGAGGGGGAAACGGGGCTCCTCTGGATGTGGGCGGGACCATCGTGCTTCCTCTCGAGTGGAGACGGGTATGGCGGTGAACTTCTTGAGTTGCAGCAAGGGTGTGAAAGACCCTTTCGAAGTTCCAGATGTTAGGTGTCATTAGACTCCAGACGCCTCATCGGAAATAGGCCTCATCTCGCCTGGAAGGGAGAACTTCCTGGATTTTCTCGAGTTGCGGCAGGTGTTCTCGAGTTTCGACGGGGACCTCAGGAACCCGCCCTGGTGGCCTCAGGAGAGGCCAGTCCTCATGCGAGTTGCTAGGGGGCCTCTCGGGATTCCTCTCCCGTCGATACCGGGGCCAAAAAGCTTGTGTGGAGTCAGGGCCGGAACCGAGGATTCCTCTCAGGGGCTGACATGGATCTTTGGGGACTTCTGGAGTCTCCCCAGTGGAGTCAGGCCTCGTCTCGAGTGGGGGCATGCACGTGCGCTTTCCTTTCAGGCTGTAGCAGCAATGTCACGCTTCCCGTCGCGTGGATCAAATGATGTGTGGTTTTCCCTCGAGGCTTTCCCACAGGGCTGTCCCACGTGCCACCGTGGTGTGAATCGATCCTCGGCGTGAAAGATGAGCCAGTGCAGGGCAAAGAGCTTCCTCTGGAATGGACTGAGACATCTGGGGGACTCTTGGAATGGTGGAACGACCATGGAGTTCCTCTCGCCTTTCCTGTTGAGAGTGCCTCCTCTTGAGATGCGACGGGAACGCAGGGAATTCTTTCCCGTTGAAAGCAGGGAAAGGATCCCTCATCTCGAGCTACGAGGGGGAAACGGGGCTCCTTTGGATGTGGTCGGGACCATCGTGCTTCTTCTCGAGTGGAGACGGGTATGGTGGTGAACTTCTTGAGTTGCAGCAAGGGTGTGAAAGACCCTTTCGAAGTTCCAGAGGTTAGGTGTCATTAGTCTCCAGACGCCTCATCGGAAATAAGCCTCATCTCGCCTGGAAGGGAGAACTTCCTGGATTTTCTCGAGTTGTGGCAGGTGTTCTCGAGTAACGACGGGGACCTCAGGGACCGGCCCTGGTGGCCTCAGCAGAGGCCAGTCCCCATGCGAGTTGCTAGGGGGCCTCTCGGGATTCCTCTCCCGTCGATACCGGGGCCAAAAAGCTTGTGTGGAGTCAGGGCCGGAACCGAGGATTCCTCTCAGGGGCTGAGATGGATCTTTGGGTACTTCTGGAGTCTCCCCAGGGGAGTCAGGCCTCGTCTCGAGTGGGGGCATGCACGAGCGCTTTCCTTCCAGGCTGTAGCAGCAATGTCACGCTTCCCGTCGCGTGGATCAAAGGATCTGTGGTTTTCCCTCGAGGCTTTCCCTGGAGGCTTTCCCACAGGGCTGTCCCACGTGCCACCGTGGTGTGAGTCGATCCTCGGCATGAAAGATGAGCCAGTGCAGGGCAAAGAGGTTCCTCTGGAATGGACTGAGACATCTGGGGGACTCTTGGAATGGTGGTACGACCATGGAGTTCCTCTCGCCTTTCCTGTTGAGAGTGCCTCCTCTTGAGATGCGACGGGAACGCCGGGAATTCTTTCCCGTTGAAACCAGGGAAAGGATCCCTCATCTCGAGCTACGAGGGGGAAACGGGGCTCCTCTGGATGTGGGCGGGACCATCGTGCTTCCTCTCGAGTGGAGACGGGTATGGCGGTGAACTTCTTGAGTTGCAGCAAGGGTGTGAAAGACCCTTTCGAAGTTCCAGAGGTTTGGTGTCAATAGTCTCCAGAGGCCTCATCGGAAATAGGACTCATCTCGCCTGGAAGGGAGAACTACCTGGATTTTCTCGAGTTGCGGCAGGTGTTCTCGAGTTACGACGGGGACCTCAGGGACCCGCCCTGGTGGCCTCAGGAGAGGCCAGTTCCCATGCGAGTTGCTAGGGGGTCTCTCGGGATTCCTCTCCCGTCGATACCGGGGCCAAAAGGCTTGTGTGGAGTCAGGGCCGGAACCGAGGATTCTTCTCAGGGGCTGACATGGATCTTTGGGTACTTCTGGAGTCTCCCCAGGGGAGTCAGGCCTCGTCTCGAGTGGGGGCATGCATGTGCGCTTTCCTTCCAGGCTGTAGCAGCAATGTCACGCTTCCCGTCGCGTGGATCAAAGGATCTGTGGTTTTCCCTCGAGGCTTTCCCTCGAGGCTTTCCCACAGGGCTGTCCCACGTGCCACCGTGTTGTGAGTCGATCCTCGGCGTGAAAGATGAGCCAGTGCAGGGCAAAGAGGTTCCTCTGAAATGGACTGAGACATCTGGGGGACTCTTGGAATGGTGGTACGACCATGGAGTTCCTCTCGCCTTTCCTGTTGAGAGTGCCTCCTCTTGAGATGCGACGGGAACGCCGGGAATTCTTTCCCGTTGAAAGCAGGGAAAGGATCCCTCATCTCGAGCTACGAGGGGGAAACGGGGCTCCTCTGGATGTGGGCGGGACCATCGTGCTTCCTCTCGAGTGGAGACGGGTATGGCGGTGAACTTCTTGAGTTGCACCAAGGGTGTGAAAGACCCTTTCGAAGTTCCAGAGGTTTGGTGTCATTAGTCTCCAGAGGCCTCATCGGAAATAGGCCTCATCTCGCCTGGAAGGGAGAACTTCCTGGATTTTCTCGAGTTGCGGCAGGTGTTCTCGAGTTACGACGGGGACCTCAGGGACCCGCCCTGGTGGCCTCAGGAGAGGCCAGTCCCCATGCGAGTTGCTAGGGGGCCTCTCGGATTCCTCTCCCGTCGATACCGGGGCCAAAAACCTTGTGTGGAGTCAGGGCCGGAACCGAGGATTCCTCTCAGGGGCTGACATGGATCTTTGGGTACTTCTGGAGTCTCCCCAGTGGAGTCAGACCTCGTCTCAAGTGGGGGCATGCACGTGCGCTTTCCTTCCAGGCTGTAGTAGCAATGTCACGCTTCCCGTCGTGTGGATCAAAGGATCTGTGGTTTTCCCTCGAGGCTTTCCCTCGAGGCTTTCCCACAGGGCTGTCCCACGTGCCACCGTGGTGTGAGTCGATCCTCGGCGTGAAAGATGAGCCAGTGCAGGGCAAAGAGGTTCCTCTGGAATGGACTGAGACATCTGGGGGACTCTTGGAATGGTGGTACGACCATGGAGATCCTCTCGCCTTTCCTGTTGAGAGTGCCTCCTCTTGAGATGCGACGGGAACGCCGGGAATTCTTTCCCGTTGAAAGCAGGGAAAGGATCCCTCATCTCGAGCACCGAGGGGAAAACGGGGCTCCTCTGGATGTGGGCGGGACCATCGTGCTTCCTCTCGAGTGGAGACGGGTATGGCGGTGAACTTCTTGAGTTGCAGCAAGGGTGTGAAAGACCCTTTCAAATTTCCAGAGGTTAGGTGTCATTAGTCTCCAGACGCCTCATCGGAAATAGGCCTCATCTCGCCTGGAAGGGAGAACTTCCTGGATTTTCTCGAGTTGCGGCAGGTGTTCTTAAGTTACGACGGGGAACTCAGGGACCCGCCCTGGTGGCCTCAGGAGAGGCCAGTCCCCATGCGAGTTGCTAGGGGGCCTCTCGGGATTCCTCTCCCGTCGATACCGGGACCAAAAACCTTGAGTGGAGTCAGGGCCGGAACCGAGGATTCCTCTCAGGGGCTGACATGGATCTTTGGGTACTTCTGGAGTCTCCCCAGGGGAGTCAGGCCTCGTCTCGAGTGGGGGCATGCACGTGCGCTTTCCTTCCAGGCTGTAGCAGCAATGTCACGCTTCCCGTCACGTGGATCAAAGGATCTGTGGTTTTCCCTCGAGGCTTTCCCTCGAGGCTTTCCCACAGGGCTGTCCCACGTGCCACCGTGGCGTGAGTCGATCCTCGGCGTGAAAGATGAGCCAGTGCAGGGCAAAGAGTTTCCTCTGGAATGGACTGAGACATCTGGGGGACTCTTGGAATGGTGGTACGACCATGGAGTTCCTCTCGCCTTTCCTGTTGAGAGTGCCTCCTCTTGAGATGCGACGGGAACGCCGGGAATTCTTTCCCGTGGAAAGCAGGGAAAGGATCCCTCATCTCGAGCTACGAGGGGGAAACGGGGCTCCTCTGGATGTGGGCGGGACCATCGTGCTTTCTCTCGAGTGGAGACTGGTATGGCGGTGAACTTCTTGAGTTGCAGCAAGGGTGTGAAAGACCCTTTCGAAGTTCCAGAGGTTAGGTGTCATTAGTCTCCAGACGCCTCATCGGAAATAGGCCTCATCTCGCCTGGAAGGGAGAACTTCCTGGATTTTCTCGAGTTGCGGCAGGTGTTCTCGAGTTACGACGGGGACCTCAGGGACCCGCCCTGGTGGCCTCAGGAGAGGCCAGTCCCCATGCGAGTTGCTAGGGGGCCTCTCGGGATTCCTCTCCCGTCGATACCGGGGCCAAAAACCTTGTGTGGAGTCAGTGCCGGAACCGAGGATTCTTCTCAGGGGCTGACATGGATCTTTGGGTACTTGTGGAGTCTCCCCAGGGGAGTCAGGCCTCGTCTCGAGTGGGGGCATGCACGTGCACTTTCCTTCCAGGCTGTAGCAGCAATGTCACGCTTCCCGTCGCGTGGATCAAAGGATCTGTGGTTTTCCCTCGAGGCTTTCCCACAGGGCTGTCCCACGTGCCACCGTGGTGTGAGTCGATCCTCGGCGTGAAAGATGAGCCAGTGCAGGGCAAAGAGGTTCCTCTGGAATGGACTGAGACATTTGGGGGACTCTTGGAATGGTGGTACGACCATGGAGTTCCTCTCGCCTTTCCTGTTGAGAGTGCCTCCTCTTGAGATGCGACGGGAACGCCGGAAATTCTTTCCCGTTGAAAGCAGGGAAAGGATCCCTCATCTCGAGCTACGATGGGGAAACGGGGCTCCTCTGGATGTGGGCGGGACCATCGTGCTTCCTCTCTAGTGGAGACGTGTATGGCGGTGAACTTCTTGAGTTGCAGCAAGGGTGTGAAAGACCCTTTCGAAGTTCCAGAGGTTAGGTGTCATTAGTCTCCAGAGGCCTCATCGGAAATAGGCCTCATCTCGCTTGGAAGGGAGAACTTCCTGGATTTTCTCGAGTTGCGGCAGGTGTTCTCGAGTTACGACGGGGACCTCAGGGACCCGCCCTGGTGGCCTCAGGAGAGGCCAGTCCCTAGGCGAGTTGCTAGGGGGCCTCTCGGGATTCCTCTCCCGTTGATACCGGGGCCAAAAACCTTGTGTGGAGTCAGGGCCGGAACCGAGGATTCCTCTCAGGGGCTGACATGGATCTTTGGGTACTTCTGGAGTCTCCCCAGGGGAGTCAGGCCTCGTCTCGAGTGGGGGCATGCACGTGCACTTTCCTTCCAGGCTGTAGCAGCAATGTCACGCTTCCCGTCGCGTGGATCAAAGGATCTGTGGTTTTCCCTCGAGGCTTTCCCTCGAGGCTTTCCCACAGGGCTGTCCCACGTGCCACCGTGGTGTGAGTCAATCCTGGGCGTGAAAGATGAGCCAGTGCAGGGCAAAGAGGTTCCTCTGGAATGGACTGAGACATCTGGGGGACTCTTGGAATGGTGGTACGACCATGGAGTTCCTCTCGCCTTTCCTGTTGAGAGTGCCTCCTCTTGAGATGCGACGGGAACGCCGGGAATTCTTTCCCGTTTAAAGCAGGGAAAGGATCCCTCATCTCGAGCTACGAGGGGGAAACGGGGCTCCTCTGGATGTGGTCGGGACCATCGTGCTTCCTCTCGAGTGGAGACGGGTATGTTGGTGAACTTCTTGAGTTGCAGCAAGGGTGTGAAAGACCCTTTCGAAGTTCCAGAGGTTAGGTGTCATTAGTCTCCAGACGCCTCATCGGAAATAAGCCTCATCTCGCCTGGAAGGGAGAACTTCCTGGATTTTCTCGAGTTGCGGCAGGTGTTCTCGAGTTTCGACGGGGACCTCAGGGACCCGCCCTGGTGGCCTCAGGAGAGGCCAGTCCCCATGCGAGTTGTTCGGGGGCCTCTCAGGATTCCTCTCCCGTCGATACCGGGGCCAAAAACCTTGAGTGGAGTCAGGGCCGGAACCGAGGATTCCTCTCAGGGGCTGACATGGATCTTTGGGTACTTCTGGAGTCTCCCCAGGGGAGTCAGGCCTCGTCTCGAGTGGGGGCATGCACGTGCGCTTTCCTTCCAGGCTGTAGCAGCAATGTCGCTTCCCGTCACGTGGATCAAAGGATCTGTGGTTTTCCCTCGAGGCTTTCCCTCGAGGCTTTCCCACAGGGCTGTCCCACGTGCCACCGTGGTGTGAGTCGATCCTCGGCGTGAAAGATGAGCCAGTGCAGGGCAAAGAGGTTCCTCTGGAATGGACTGAGACATCTGGGGGACTCTTGGAATGGTGGTACGACCATGGAGTTCCTCTCGCCTTTCCTGTTGAGAGTGCCTCCTCTTGATATGCGACGGGAACGCCGGGAATTCTTTCCCGTTGAAAGCAGGGAAAGGATCCCTCATCTCGAGCTACGAGGGGGAAACGGGCCTCCTCTGGATTTGGGCGGGACCATCGTGCTTCCTCTCGAGTGGAGACGGGTATGGCGGTGAACTTCTTGAGTTGCAGCAAGGGTGTGAAAGGCCCTTTCGAAGTTCCAGAGGTTAGGTGTCATTAGTCTCGACGCCTCATCGGAAATAAGCCTCATCTCGCCTGGAAGGGAGAACTTCCTGGATTTTCTCGAGTTGTGGCAGGTGTTCTCGAGTAACGACGGGGACCTCAGGGACCGGCCCTGGTGGCCTCAGGAGAGGCCAGTCCCCATGCGAGTTGCTAGGGGGCCTCTCGGGATTCCTCTCCCGTCGATACCGGGGCCAAAAAGCTTGTGTGGAGTCAGGGCCGGAACCGAGGATTCCTCTCAGGGGCTGACATGGATCTTTGGGTACTTCTGGAGTCTCCCCAGGGGAGTCAGGCCTCGTCTCGAGTGGGGGCATGCACGTGCGCTTTCCTTCCAGGCTGTAGCAGCAATGTCACGCTTCCCGTCGCGTGGATCAAAGGATCTGTGGTTTTCCCTCGAGGCTTTCCCTCGAGGCTTTCCCACAGGGCTGTCCCACGTGCCACCGTGGTGTGAGTCGATCCTCGGCGTGAGAGATGAGCCAGTGCAGGGCAAAGAGGTTCCTCTGGAATGGACTGAGACATCTGGGGGACTCTTGGAATGGTGGTACGACCATGGAGTTCCTCTCGCCTTTCCTGTTGAGAGTGCCTCCTCTTGAGATGCGACGGGAACGCCGGGAATTCTTTCCCGTTGAAAGCAGGGAAAGGATCCCTCATCTCGAGCTACGAGGGGGAAACGGGGCTCCTCTGGATGTGGGCGGGACCATCGTGCTTCCTCTCTAGTGGAGACGGGTATGGTGGTGAACTTCTTGAGTTGCAGCAAGGCTGTGAAAGACCCTTTCGAAGTTCCAGAGGTTAGGTGTCATTAGTCTCCAGACGCCTCATCGGAAATAGGCCTCATCTCGCCTGGAAGGGAGAACTTCCTGGATTTTCTCGAGTTGCGGCAGGTGTTCTCGATTTACGACGGGGACCTCAGGGTCCCGCCCTGGTGGCCTCAGGACAGGCCAGTCCCTATGCGAGTTGCTAGGGGGCCTCTCGGGATTCCTCTCCCGTCGATACCGGGGCCAAAAACCTTGTGTGGAGTCAGGGCCGGAACCGAGGATTCCTCTCAGGGGCTGACATGGATCTTTGGGTACTTCTGGAGTCTCCCCAGGGGAGTCAGGCCTCGTCTCGAGTGGGGGCATGCACGTGCACTTTCCTTCCAGGCTGTAGCAGCAATGTCACGCTTCCCGTGGCGTGGATCAAAGGATCTGTGGTTTTCCCTCGAGGCTTTCCCACAGGGCTGTCCCACGTGCCACCGTGGTGTGAGTCGATCCTCGGCGTGAAAGATGAGCCAGTGCAGGGCAAAGAGGTTCCTCTGGAATGGACTGAGACATCTGGGGGACTCTTGGAATGGTGGTACGACCATGGAGTTCCTCTCGCCTTTCCTGTTGAGAGTGCCTCCTCTTGAGATGCGACGGGAACGCCGGGAATTCTTTCCCGTTGAAAGCAGGGAAAGGATCTCTCATCTCGAGCTACGAGGGGGAAACGGGGCTCCTCTGGATGTGGGCGGGACCATCGTGCTTCCTCTCGAGTGGAGACGGGTATGGCGGTGAACTTCTTGAGTTGCAGCAAGGGTGTGAAAGACCCTTTCGAAGTTCCAGAGGTTAGGTGTCATTAGTCTCCAGACGCCTCATCGGAAATAGGCCTCATCTCGCCTGGAAGGGAGAACTTCCTGGATTTTCTCGAGTTGCGGCAGGTGTTCTCGAGTTTCGACGGGGACCTCAGGGACCCGCCCTGGAAACCTCAGGAGAGGCCAGTCCCCATGCGAGTTGCTAGGGGGCCTCTCGGGATTCCTCTCCCGTCGATACCGGGGCCAAAAAGCTTGTGTGGAGTCAGGGCCGGAACCGAGGATTCCTCTCAGGGGCTGACATGGATCTTTGGGTACTTCTGGAGTCTCCCCAGGGGAGTCAGGCCTCGTCTCGAGTGGGGGCATGCCCGTGGGCTTTCCTTCCAGGCTGTAGCAGCAATGTCACGCTTCCCGTCGCGTGGATCAAAGGATCTGTGGTTTTCCCTCGAGGCTTTCCCTCGAGGCTTTCCCACAGGGCTGTCCCACGTGCCACCGTGTTGTGAGTCGATCCTCGGCGTGAAAGATGAGCCAGTGCAGGGCAAAGAGGTTCCTCTGGAATGGACTGAGACATCTGGGGGACTCTTGGAATGGTGGTACGACCATGGAGTTCCTCTCGCCTTTCCTGTTGAGATGCCTCCTCTTGAGATGCGACGGGAACGCCGGGAATACTTTCCCGTTGAAAGCAGGGAAAGGATCCCTCATCTCGAGCTACGAGGGGGAAACGGGGCTCCTCTGGATGTGGGCGGGACCATCGTGCTTCCTCTCGAGTGGAGACGGGTATGGCGGTGAACTTCTTGAGTTGCAGCAAGGGTGTGAAAGACCCTTTCGAAGTTCCAGAGGTTTGGTGTCATTAGTCTCCAGAGGCCTCATCGGAAATAGGCCTCATCTCGCCTGGAAGGGAGAACTTCCTGGATTTTCTCGAGTTGCGGCAGGTGTTCTCGAGTTACGACGGGGACCTCAGGGACCCGCCCTGGTGGCCTCAGGAGAGGCCAGTCCCCATGCGAGTTGCTAGGGGGCCTCTCGGGATTCCTCTCCCGTCGATACCGGGGCCAAAAAGCTTGTGTGGAGTCAGGGCCGGAACCGAGGATTCCTCTCAGGGGCTGACATGGATCTTTGGGTACTTGTGGAGTCTCCCCAGGGGAGTCAGGCCTCGTCTCGAGTGGGGGCATGCACGTGCGCTTTCCTTCCAGGCTGTAGCAGCAATGTCACGCTTCCCGTCGCGTGGATCAAAGGATCTGTGGTTTTCCCTCGAGGCTTTCCCTGTAGGCTTTCCCACAGGGCTGTCCCACGTGCCACCGTGGTGTGAGTCGATCCTCGGCGTGAAAGATGAGCCAGTGCAGGGCAAAGAGGTTCCTCTGGAATGGACTGAGACATCTGGGGGACTCTTGGAATGGTGGTACGACCATGGAGTTCCTCTCGCCTTTCCTGTTGAGAGTGCCTCCTCTTGAGATGCGACGGGAACGCCGGGAATTCTTTCCCGTTGAAACCAGGGAAAGGATCCCTCATCTCGAGCTACGAGGGGGAAACGGGGCTCCTCTGGATGTGGGCGGGACCATCGTGCTTCCTCTCGAGTGGAGGCGGGTATGCCGGTGAACTTCTTGAGTTGCAGCAAGGGTGTGAAAGACCCTTTCGAAGTTCCAGAGGTTTGGTGTCATTAGTCTCCAGAGGCCTCATCGGAAATAGGCCTCATCTCGCCTGGAAGGGAGAACTTCCTGGATTTTCTCGAGTTGCGGCAGGTGTTCTCAAATTACGACGGGGACCTCAGGGACCCGCCCTGATGGCCTCCGGAGAGGCCAGTCCCCATGCGAGTTGCTAGGGGGCCTCTCGGGATTCCTCTCCCGTCGATACTGGGGCCAAAAACCTTGTGTGGAGTCAGGGCCGGAACCGAGGATTCCTCTCAGGGGCTGACATGGATCTTTGGGTACTTCTGGAGTCTCCCCAGTGGAGTCAGGCCTCGTCTCGAGAGGGGGCATGCACGTGCGCTTTCCTTTCAGGCTGTAGCAGCAATGTCACGCTTCCCGTCACGTGGATCAAAGGATCTGTGGTTTTCCCTCGAGGCTTTCCCTCGAGGCTTTCCCACAGGGCTGTCCCACGTGCCACCGTGGTGTGAGTCGATCCTCGGCGTGAAAGATGAGCCAATGGAGGGCAAAGAGGTTCCTCTGGAATGGGTGAGACATCTGGGGGACTCTTGGAATGGTGGTACGACCATGGAGTTCCTCTCGCCTTTCCTGTTGAGAGTGCCTCCTCTTGAGATGCGACGGGAACGCCGGGAATTCTTTCCCGTTGAAAGCAGGGAAAGGATCCCTCATCTCGAGCTCCGAGGGGGAAACGGGGCTCCTCTGGATGTGGGCGGGACCATCGTGCTTCCTCTCGAGTGGAGACGGGTATGGTGGTGAACTTCTTGAGTTGCAGTAAGGCTGTGAAAGACCCTTTCGAAGTTCCAGAGGTAAGGTGTCATTAGTCTCCAGACGCCTCATCGGAAATAGGCCTCATCTCGCCTGGAAGGGAGAACTTCCTGGATTTTCTCGAGTTGCGGCAGGTGTTCTTGAGTTACGACGGGGACCTCAGGGACCCGCCCTGGTGGCCTCAGGAGAGGCCAGTCCCTATGCGAGTTGCTAGGGGGCCTCTCGGGATTCCTCTCCCGTCGATACCGGGGCCAAAAACCTTGTGTGGAGTCAGGGCCGGAACCGAGGATTCCTCTCAGGGGCTGACATGGATCTTTGGGTACTTCTGGAGTCTCCCCAGGGGAGTCAGGCCTCGTCTCGAGTGGGGGCATGGAGGTGCACTTTCCTTCCAGGCTGTAGCAGCAATGTCACGCTTCCCGTCGAGTGGATCAAATGATGTGTGGTTTTCCCTAGAGGCTTTCCCCCAGGGCTGTCCCACGTGCCACCGTGGTGTGAGTCGATCCTCGGCGTGAAAGATGAGCCAGTGCAGGGCAAAGAGGTTCCTCTGGAATGGACTGAGACATCTGGGGGACTCTTGGAATGGTGGTACGACCATGGAGTTCCTCTCGCCTTTCCTGTTGAGAGTGCCTCCTCTTGAGATGCGACGGGAACGCCGGGAATTTTTTGCCGTTGAAAGCAGGGAAAGGATCCCTCATCTCGAGCTACGAGGGGGAAACGGGGCTCCTCTGGATGTGGGCGGGACCATCGTGCTTTCTCTCGAGTGGAGACGGGTATGGCGGTGAACTTCTTGAGTTGCAACAAGGGTGTGAAAGACCCTTTCGAAGTTCCAGAGGTTAGGTGTCATTAGTCTCCAGACGCCTCATCGGAAATAGGCCTCATCTCGCCTGGAAGGGAGAACTTCCTGGATTTTCTCGAGTTGCGGCAGGTGTTCTCGAATTACGACGGGGACCTCAGGGACCCGCCCTGGTGGCCTCCGGAGAGGCCAGTCCCCATGCGAGTTGCTAGGGGGCCTCTCGGGATTCCTCTCCCGTCGATACCGGGGCCAAAAATCTTGTGTGGAGTCAGGGCCGGAACCGAGGATTCCTCTCAGGGGCTGACATGGATCTTTGGGTACTTCTGGAGTCTCCCCAGTGGAGTCAGGCCTCGTCTCGAGTGGGGGCATGCACGTGCGCTTTCCTTTCAGGCTGTAGCAGCAATGTCACACTTCCCGTCACGTGGATCAAAGGATCTGTGGTTTTCCCTCGAGGCTTTCCCTCGAGGCTTTCCCACAGGGCTGTCCCACGTGCCACCGTGGTGTGAGTCGATCCTCGGCGTGAAAGATGAGCCAATGCAGGGCAAAGAGGTTCCTCTGGAATGGACTGAGACATCTGGGGGACTCTTGGAATGGTGGTACGACCATGGAGTTCCTCTCGCCTTTCCTGTTGAGAGTGCCTCCTCTTGAGATGCGACGGGAACGCCGGGAATTCTTTCCCGTTGAAAGCAGGGAAAGGATCCCTCATCTCGAGCTACGAGGGGGAAACGGGGCTCCTCTGGATGTGGGCGGGACCATCGTGCTTCCTCTCTAGTGGAGACGGGTATGGCGGTGAACTTCTTGAGTTGCAGCAAGGGTGTGAAAGACCATTTCGAAGTTCCAGAGGTTAGGTGTCATTAGTCTCCAGACGCCTCATCGGAAATAGGCCTCATCTCGCCTGGAAGGGAGAACTTCCTGGATTTTCTCGAGTTGCGGCAGGTGTTCTCGAGTTACGACGGGGACCTCAGGGACCCGCCCTGGTGGCCTCAGGAGAGGCCAGTCCCTAGGCGTGTTGCTAGGGGGCCTCTCGGGATTCCTCTCCCGTTGATACCGGGGCGAAAAACCTTGTGTGGAGTCAGGGCCGGAACCGAGGATTCCTCTCAGGGGCTGACATGGATCTTTGGGTACTTCTGGAGTCTCCCCAGGGGAGTCAGGCCTCGTCTCGAGTGGGGGCATGCACGTGCGCTTTCCTTCCAGGCTGTAGCAGCAATGTCACGCTTCCCGTCGCGTGGATCAAAGGATCTGTGGTTTTCCCTCGAGGCTTTCCCTCGAGGCTTTCCCACAGGGCTGTCCCACGTGCCACCGTGGTGTGAGTCGATCCTCGGCGTGAAAGATGAGCCAGTGCAGGGCAAAGAGTTTCCTCTGGAATGGACTGAGACATCTGGGGGACTCTTGGAATGGTGGTACGACCATGGAGTTCCTCTCGCCTTTCCTGTTGAGAGTGCCTCCTCTTGAGATGCGACGGGAACGCCGGGAATTCTTTCCCGTTGAAAGCAGGGAAAGGATCCCTCATCTCGAGCTACGAGGGGGAAACGGGGCTCCTCTGGATGTGGGCGGGACCATCGTGCTTCCTCTCTAGTGGAGACGGGTATGGTGGTGAACTTCTTGAGTTGCAGCAAGGCTGTGAAAGACCCTTTCGAAATTCAAGAGGTTAGGTGTCATTAGTCTCCAGACGCCTCATCGGAAATAGGCCTCATCTCGCCTGGAAGGGAGAACTTCCTGGATTTTCTCGAGTTGAGGCAGGTGTTCTCGAGTTACGACGGGGACCTCAGGGACCGGCCCTCGTGGCCTCAGGAGAGGCCAGTCCCCATGCGAGTTGCTAAGGGGCCTCTCGGGATTCCTCTCCCGTCGATACCGGGGCCAAAAACCTTCTGTGGAGTCAGGGCCGGAACCGAGGATTCCTCTCAGGGGCTGATATGGATCTTTGGATACTTCTGGAGTCTCGCCAGGGGAGACAGGCCTCGTTTCGTGAGGGGGCATGCACGTGCACTTTCCTTCCAGGCTTTAGCAGCAATGTCACGCTTCCCGTGGCGTGGATCAAAGGATCTGTGGTTTTCCCTCGAGGCTTTCCCTCGAGGCTTTCCCACAGGGCTGTCCCACGTGCCACCGTGGTGTGAGTCGATCCTCGGCGTGAAAGATGAGCCAGTGCAGGGCAAAGAGGTTCCTCTGGAATGGACTGAGACATCTGGGGGACTCTTGGAATGGTGGTACGACCATGGAGTTCCTCTCGCCTTTCCTGTTGAGACTGCCTCCTCTTGAGATGCGACGGGAACGCCGGGAATTCTTTCCCGTTTAAAGCAGGGAAAGGATCCCTCATCTCGAGCTCCGAGGGGGAAACGGGGCTCCTCTGGATGTGGGCGGGACCATCGTGCTTCCTCTCGAGTGGAGACGGGTATGGCGGTGAACTTCTTGAGTCGCAGCAAGGGTGTGAAAGACCCTTTCGAAGTTCCAGAGGTTAGGTGTCATTAGTCTCCAGACGCCTCATCGGAAATAGGCCTCATCTCGCCTGGAAGGGAGAACTTCCTGGATTTTCTCGAGTTGCGGCAGGTGTTCTCGAGTTACGACGGGGACCTCAGGGACCCGCGCTGGTGGCCTCAGGAGAGGCCAGTCCCCATGCGAGTTGCTAGGGGGTCTCTCGGGATTCCTCTCCCGTCGATACCGGGGCCAAAAAGCTTGTGTGGAGTCAGGGCCGGAACCGAGGATTCCTCTCATGGGCTGACATGGATCTTTGGGTACTTCTGGAGTCTCCCCAGGGGAGTCAGGCCTCGTCTCGAGTGGGGGCAGGCTCGTGCGCTTTCCTTCCAGGCTGTAGCAGCAATGTCACGCTTCCCGTCGCGTGGATCAAAGGATCTGTGGTTTTCCCTCGAGGCTTTCCCTCGAGGCTTTCCCACAGGGCTGTCCCACGTGCCACCGTGTTGTGAGTCGATCCTCGGCGTGAAAGATGAGCCAGTGCAGGGCAAAGAGGTTCCTCTGGAATGGACTGAGACATCTGGGGGACTCTTGGAATGGTGGTACGACCATGGAGTTCCTCTCGCCTTTCCTGTTGAGAGTGCCTCCTCTTGAGATGCGACGGGAACGCCGGGAATTCTTTCCCGTTGAAAGCAGGGAAAGGATCCCTCATCTCGAGCTACGAGGGGGAAACGGGGCTCCTCTGGATGTGGGCGGGACCATCGTGCTTCCTCTCGAGTGGAGACGGGTATGGCGGTGAACTTCTTGAGTTGCAGCAAGGCTGTGAAAGACCCTTTCGAAATTCAAGAGGTTAGGTGTCATTAGTCTCCAGACGCCTCATCGGAAATAGGCCTCATCTCGCCTGGAAGGGAGAACTTCCTGGATTTTCTCGAGTTGAGGCAGGTGTTCTCGAGTTACGACGGGGACCTCAGGGACCGGCCCTCGTGGCCTCAGGAGAGGCCAGTCCCCATGCGAGTTGCTAAGGGGCCTCTCGGGATTCCTCTCCCGTCGATACCGGGGCCAAAAACCTTCTGTGGAGTCAGGGCCGGAACCGAGGATTCCTCTCAGGGGCTGATATGGATCTTTGGATACTTCTGGAGTCTCGCCAGGGGAGACAGGCCTCGTTTCGTGAGGGGGCATGCACGTGCACTTTCCTTCCAGGCTTTAGCAGCAATGTCACGCTTCCCGTGGCGTGGATCAAAGGATCTGTGGTTTTCCCTCGAGGCTTTCCCTCGAGGCTTTCCCACAGGGCTGTCCCACGTGCCACCGTGGTGTCAGTCGATCCTCGGCGTGAAAGATGAGCCAGTGCAGGGCAAAGAGGTTCCTCTGGAATGGACTGAGACATCTGGGGGACTCTTGGAATGGTGGTACGACCATGGAGTTCCTCTCGCCTTTCCTGTTGAGACTGCCTCCTCTTGAGATGCGACGCGAACGCCGGGAATTCTTTCCCGTTTAAAGCAGGGAAAGGATCCCTCATCTCGAGCTCCGAGGGGGAAACGGGGCTCCTCTGGATGTGGGCGGGACCATCGTGCTTCCTCTCGAGTGGAGACGGGTATGGCGGTGAACTTCTTGAGTCGCAGCAAGGGTGTGAAAGACCCTTTCGAAGTTCCAGAGGTTAGGTGTCATTAGTCTCCAGACGCCTCATCGGAAATAGGCCTCATCTCGCCTGGAAGGGAGAACTTCCTGGATTTTCTCGAGTTGCGGCAGGTGTTCTCGAGTTACGACGGGGACCTCAGGGACCCGCGCTGGTGGCCTCAGGAGAGGCCAGTCCCCATGCGAGTTGCTAGGGGGCCTCTCGGGATTCCTCTCCCGTCGATACCGGGGCCAAAAACCTTGTGTGGAGTCAGGGCCGGAACCGAGGATGCCTCTCAGGGGCTGACATGGATCTTTGGGTACTTCTGGAGTCTCCCCAGGGGAGTCAGGCCTCGTCTCGAGTGGGGGCATGCACGTGTGCTTTCCTTCCAGGCTGTAGCAGCAATGTCACGCTTCCCGTCGCTTGGATCAAAGGATCTGTGGTTTTCCCTCGAGGCTTTCCCTCGAGGCTTTCCCACAGGGCTGTCCCACGTGGCACCGTGGTGTGAGTCGATCCTCGGCGTGAAAGGTGAGCCAGTGCAGGGCAAAGAGGTTCCTCTGGAATGGACTGAGACATCTGGGGGACTCTTGGAATGGTGGTACGACCATGGAGTTCCTCTCGCCTTTCCTGTTGAGAGTGCCTCCTCTTGAGATGCGACGGGAACGCCGGGAATTCTTTCCCGTTGAAAGCAGGGAAAGGATCCCTCATCTCGAGCTCCGAGGGGGAAACGGGGCTCCTCTGGATGTGGGCGGGACCATCGTGCTTCCTCTCGAGTGGAGACGGGTATGGCGGTGAACTTCTTGAGTTGCAGCAAGGGTGTGAAAGACCCTTTTGAAGTTCCAGAGGTTTGGTGTCATTAGTCTCCAGAGGCCTCATCGGAAATAGGCCTCATCTCGCCTGGAAGGGAGAACTTCCTGGATTTTCTCGAGTTGCGGCAGGTGTTCTCGAGTTACGACGGGGACCTCAGGGACCCGCCCTGGTGGCCTCAGGAGAGGCCAGTCCCCATGCGAGTTGCTAGGGGGTCTCTCGGGATTCCTCTCCCGTCGATACCGGGGCCAAAAAGCTTGTGTGGAGTCAGGGCCGGAACCGAGGATTCCTCTCATGGGCTGACATGGATCTTTGGGTACTTCTGGAGTCTCCCCAGGGGAGTCAGGCCTCGTCTCGAGTGGGGGCAGGCTCGTGCGCTTTCCTTCCAGGCTGTAGCAGCAATGTCACGCTTCCCGTCGCGTGGATCAAAGGATCTGTGGTTTTCCCTCGAGGCTTTCCCTCGAGGCTTTCCCACAGGGCTGTCCCACGTGCCACCGTGTTGTGAGTCGATCCTCGGCGTGAAAGATGAGCCAGTGCAGGGCAAAGAGGTTCCTCTGGAATGGACTGAGACATCTGGGGGACTCTTGGAATGGTGGTACGACCATGGAGTTCCTCTCGCCTTTCCTGTTGAGAGTGCCTCCTCTTGAGATGCGACGGGAACGCCGGGAATTCTTTCCCGTTGAAAGCAGGGAAAGGATCCCTCATCTCGAGCTACGAGGGGGAAACGGGGCTCCTCTGGATGTGGGCGGGACCATCGTGCTTCCTCTCGAGTGGAGACGGGTATGGCGGTGAACTTCTTGAGTTGCAGCAAGGGTGTGAAAGACCCTTTCGAAATTCCAGAGGTTTGGTGTCATTAGTCTCCAGAGGCCTCATCGGAAATAGGCCTCATCTCGCCTGGAAGGGAGAAATTCCTGGATTTTCTCGAGTTGCGGCAGGTGTTCTCGAGTTACGACGGGGACCTCAGGGACCCGCCCTGGTGGCCTCAGGAGAGGCCAGTCCCCATGCGAGTTGCTAGGGGGCCTCTCGGGATTCCTCTCCCGTCGATACCGGGGCCAAAAACCTTGTGTGGAGTCAGGGCCGGAACCGAGGATTCCTCTCAGAGGCTGACATGGATCATTGGGTTCTTCTTGAGTCTCCCCAGGGGAGTCAGGCCTCGTCTCGTGTAGGGGCATGCACGTGCGCTTTCCTTCCAGGCTGTAGCAGCAATGTCACGCTTCCCGTCGCGTGGATCAAAGGATCTGTGGTTTTCCCTCGAGGCTTTCCCTCGAGGCTTTCCCACAGGGCTGTCCCACGTGCCACCGTGGTGTGAGTCGATCCTCGGCGTGAAAGATGAGCCAGTGCAGGGCAAAGAGGTTCCTCTGGAATGGACTGAGACATCTGGGGGACTCTTGGAATGGTGGTACGACCATGGAGTTCCTCTCGCCTTTCCTGTTGAGAGTGCCTCCTCTTGAGATGCGACGGGAACGCCGGGAATTTTTTCCCGTTGAAAGCAGGGAAAGGATCCCTCATCTCGAGCTACGAGGGGGAAACGGGGCTCCTCTGGATGTGGGCGGGACCATCGTGCTTTCTCTCGAGTGGAGACGGGTATGGCGGTGAACTTCTTGAGTTGTAACAAGGGTGTGAAAGACCCTTTCGAAGTTCCAGAGGTTAGGTGTCATTAGTCTCCAGACGCCTCATCGGAAATAGGCCTCATCTCGCCTGGAAGGGAGAACTTCCTGGATTTTCTCGAGTTGCGGCAGGTGTTCTCGAATTACGACGGGGACCTCAGGGACCCGCCCTGGTGGCCTCCGGAGAGGCCAGTCCCCATGCGAGTTGCTAGGGGGCCTCTCGGGATTCCTCTCCCGTCGATACCGGGGCCAAAAACCTTGTGTGGAGTCAGGGCCGGAACCGAGGATTCCTCTCAGGGGCTGACATGGATCTATGGGTACTTCTGGAGTCTCCCCAGTGGAGTCAGGCCTCGTCTCGAGTGGGGGCATGCACGTGCGCTTTCCTTTCAGGCTGTGGCAGCAATGTCACGCTTCCCGTCTCGTGGATCAAAGGATCTGTGGTTTTCCCTCGAGGCTTTCCCTCGAGGCTTTCCCACAGGGCTGTCCCACGTGCCACCGTGGTGTGAGTCGAACCTCGGCGTGAAAGATGAGCCAATGCAGGACAAAGAGGTTCCTCTGGAATGGACTGAGACATCTGGGGGACTCTTGGAATGGTGGTACGACCATGGAGTTCCTCTCGCCTTTCCTGTTGAGAGTGCCTCCTCTTGAGATGCGACGGGAACGCCGGGAATTCTTTCCCGTGGAAAGCAGGGAAAGGATCCCTCATCTCGAGCTACGAGGGGGAAACGGGGCTCCTCTGGATGTGGGCGGGACCATCGTGCTTCCTCTCTAGTGGAGACGGGTATGGCGGTGAACTTCTTGAGTTGCAGCAAGGCTGTGAAAGACCCTTTCGAAGTTCCAGAGGTAAGGTGTCATTAGTCTCCAGACGCCTCATCGGAAATAGGCCTCATCTCGCCTGGAAGGGAGAACTTCCTGGATTTTCTCGAGTTGCGGCAGGTGTTCTCGAGTTACGACGGGGACCTCAGGGACCCGCCCTGGTGGCCTCAGGAGAGGCCAGTCCCCATGCGAGTTGCTAGGGGGCCTCTCGGGATTCCTCTCCCGTCGATACCGGGGCCAAAAAGCTTGTGTGGAGTCAGGGCCGGAACCGAGGATTCCTCTCAGGGGCTGACATGGATCTTTGGGTACTTCTGGAGTCTCCCCAGGGGAGTCAGGCCTCGTCTCGAGTGGGGGCATGCACGTGCGCTTTCCTTCCAGGCTGTAGCAGCAATGTCACGCTTCCCGTCGCGTGCATCAAAGGATCTGTGGTTTTCCCTCGAGGCTTTCCCTCGAGGCTTTCCCACAGGGCTGTCCCACGTGCCACCGTGTTGTGAGTCGATCCTCGGCGTGAAAGATGAGCCAGTGCAGGGCAAAGAGGTTCCTCTGGAATGGACTGAGACATCTGGGGGACTCTTGGAATGGTGGTACGACCATGGAGTTCCTCTCGCCTTTCCTGTTGAGAGTGCCTCCTCTTGAGATGCGACGGGAACGCCGGGAATTCTTTCCCGTTGAAAGCAGGGAAAGGATCCCTCATCTCGAGCTCCGAGGGGGAAACGGGGCTCCTTTGGATGTGGTCGGGACCATCGTGCTTCCTCTCGAGTGGAGACGGCTATGGTGGTGAACTTCTTGAGTTGCAGCAAGGGTGTGAAAGACCCTTTCGAAGTTCCAGAGGTTAGGTGTCATTAGTCTCCAGACGCCTCATCGGAAATAGGCCTCATCTCGCCTGGAAGGGAGAACTTCCTGGATTTTCTCGAGTTGCGGCAGGTGTTCTCGAGTTACGACGGGGACCTCAGGGACTGGCCCTCGTGGCCTCAGGAGAGGCCAGTCCCCATGCGAGTTGCTAGGGGGCCTCTCGGGATTCCTCTCCCGTCGATACCGGGGCCAAAAACCTTCTGTGGAGTCAGGGCCGGAACCGAGGATTCCTCTCAGGGGCTGATATGGATCTTTGGATACTTCTGGAGTCTCGCCAGGGGAGACAGGCCTCGTTTCGTGAGGGGGCATGCACGTGCACTTTCCTTCCAGGCTTTAGCAGCAATGTCACGCTTCCCGTGGCGTGGATCAAAGGATCTGTGGTTTTCCCTCGAGGCTTTCCCTCGAGGCTTTCCCACAGGGCTGTCCCACGTGCCACCGTGGTGTCAGTCGATCCTCGGCGTGAAAGATGAGCCAGTGCAGGGCAAAGAGGTTCCTCTGGAATGGACTGAGACATCTGGGGGACTCTTGGAATGGTGGTACGACCATGGAGTTCCTCTCGCCTTTCCTGTTGAGACTGCCTCCACTTGAGATGCGACGGGAACGCCGGGAATTCTTTCCCGTTTAAAGCAGGGAAAGGATCCCTCATCTCGAGCTACGAGGGGGAAACAGGGCTCCTCTGGATGTGGGCGGGACCATCGTGCTTCCTCTCGAGTGGAGACGGGTATGGCGGTGAACTTCCTGAGTCGCAGCAAGGGTGTGAAAGACCCTTTCGAAGTTCCAGAGGTTAGGTGTCATTAGTCTCCAGACGCCTCATCGGAAATAGGCCTCATCTCGCCTGGAAGGGAGAACTTCCTGGATTTTCTCGAGTTGCGGCAGGTGTTCTCGAGTTACGACAGGGACCTCAGGGACCCGCCCTGGTGGCCTCAGGAGAGGCCAGTCCCCATGCGAGTTGCTAGGGGGCCTCTCGGGATTCCTCTCCCGTCGATACCGGGGCCAAAAACCTTGTGTGGAGTCAGGGCCGGAACCGAGGATGCCTCTCAGGGGCTGACATGAATCTTTGGGTACTTCTGGAGTCTCCCCAGGGGAGTCAGGCCTCGTCTCGAGTGGGGGCATGCACGTGCGCTTTCCTTCCAGGCTGTAGCAGCAATGTCACGCTTCCCGTCGCGTGGATCAAAGGATCTGTGGTTTTCCCTCGAGGCTTTCCCTCGAGGCTTTCCCACAGGGCTGTCCCACGTGGCACCGTGGTGTGAGTCGATCCTCGGCGTGAAAGATGAGCCAGTGCAGGGCAAAGAGGTTCCTCTGGAATGGACTGAGACATCTGGGGGACTCTTGGAATGGTGGTACGACCATGGAGTTCCTCTCGCCTTTCCTGTTGAGAGTGCCTCCTCTTGAGATGCGACGGGAACGCCGGGAATTCTTTCCCGTTGAAAGCAGGGAAAGGATCCCTCATCTCGAGCTCCGAGGGGGAAACGGGGCTCCTCTGGATGTGGGCGGGACCATCGTGCTTCCTCTCGAGTGGAGACGGGTATGGCGGTGAACTTCTTGAGTTGCAGCAAGGGTGTGAAAGACCCTTTCGAAGTTCCAGAGGTTTGGTGTCATTAGTCTCCAGAGGCCTCATCGGAAATAGGCCTCATCTCGCCTGGAAGGGAGAACTTCCTGGATTTTCTCGAGTTGCGGCAGGTGTTCTCGAGTTACGACGGGGACCTCAGGGACACGCCCTGGTGGCCTCAGGAGAGGCCAGTCCCCATGCGAGTTGCTAGGGGGTCTCTCGGGATTCCTCTCCCGTCGATACCGGGGCCAAAAAGCTTGTGTGGAGTCAGGGCCGGAACCGAGGATTCCTCTCAGGGGCTGACATGGATCTTTGGGTACTTCTGGAGTCTCCCCAGGGGAGTCAGGCCTCGTCTCGAGTGGGGGCATGCTCGTGCGCTTTCCTTCCAGGCTGTAGCAGCAATGTCACGCTTCCCGTCGCGTGGATCAAAGGATCTGTGGTTTTCCCTCGAGGCTTTCCCTCAAGGCTTTCCCACAGGGCTGTCCCACGTGCCACCGTGTTGTGAGTCGATCCTCGGCGTGAAAGATGAGCCAGTGCAGGGCAAAGAGGTTCCTCTGGAATGGACTGAGACATCTGGGGGACTCTTGGAATGGTGGTACGACCATGGAGTTCCTCTCGCCTTTCCTGTTGAGAGTGCCTCCTCTTGAGATGCGACGGGAACGCCGGGAATTCTTTCCCGTTGAAAGCAGGGAAAGGATCCCTCATCTCGAGCTACGAGGGGGAAACGGGGCTCCTCTGGATGTGGGCGGGACAATCGTGCTTCCTCTCGAGTGGAGACGGGTATGGCGGTGAACTTCTTGAGTTGCAGCAAGGGTGTGAAAGACCCTTTCGAAGTTCCAGAGGTTTGGTGTCATTAGTCTCCAGAGGCCTCATCGGAAATAGGCCTCATCTCGCCTGGAAGGGAGAAATTCCTGGATTTTCTCGAGTTGCGGCAGGTGTTCTCAAGTTACGACGGGGACCTCAGGGACCCGCCCTGGTGGCCTCAGGAGAGGCCAGTCCCCATGCGAGGTGCTAGGGGGCCTCTCGGGATTCCTCTCCCGTCGATACCGGGGCCAAAAACCTTGTGTGGAGTCAGGGCCGGAACCGAGGATTCCTCTCAGAGGCTGACATGGATCATTGGGTACTTCTGGAGTCTCCCCAGGGGAGTCAGGCCTCGTCTCGAGTAGGGGCATGCACGTGCGCTTTCCTTCCAGGCTGTAGCAGCAATGTCACGCTTCCCGTCGCGTGGATCAAAGGATCTGTGGTTTTCCCTCGAGGCTTTCCCTCGAGGCTTTCCCACAGGGCTGTCCCACGTGCCACCGTGGTGTGAGTCGATCCTCGGCGTGAAAGATGAGCCAGTGCAGGGCAAAGAGCTTCCTCTGGAATGGACTGAGACATCTGGGGGACTCTTGGAATGGTGGTACGACCATGGAGTTCCTCTCGCCTTTCCTGTTGAGAGTGCCTCCTCTTGAGATGCGACGGGAACGCCGGGAATTTTTTCCCGTTGAAAGCAGGGAAAGGATCCCTCATCTCGAGCTACGAGGGGGAAACGGGGCTCCTCTGGATGTGGGCGGGACCATCGTGCTTTCTCTCGAGTGGAGACGGGTATGGCGGTGAACTTCTTGAGTTGCAACAAGGGTGTGAAAGACCCTTTCGAAGTTCCAGAGGTTAGGTGTCATTAGTCTCCAGACGCCTCATCGGAAATAGGCCTCATCTCGCCTGGAAGGGAGAACTTCCTGGATTTTCTCGAGTTGCGGCAGGTGTTCTCGAATTACGACGGGGACCTCAGGGACCCGCCCTGGTGGCATCCGGAGAGGCCAGTCCCCATGCGAGTTGCTAGGGGGCCTCTCGGGATTCCTCTCCCGTCGAATCCGGGGCCAAAAACCTTGTGTGGAGTTAGGGCCGGAACCGAGGATTCCTCTCAGGGGCTGACATGGATCTTTGGGTACTTCTGGAGTCTCCCCAGTGGAGTCAGGCCTCGTCTCGAGTGGGGGCATGCACGTGCGCTTTCCTTTCAGGCTGTAGCAGCAATGTCACGCTTCCCGTCACGTGGATCAAAGGATCTGTGGTTTTCCCTCGAGGCTTTCCCTCGAGGCTTTCCCACAGGGCTGTCCCACGTGCCACCGTGGTGTGAGTCGATCCTCGACGTGAAAGATGAGCCAATGCAGGGCAAAGAGGTTCCTCTGGAATGGACTGAGACATCTGGGGGACTCTTGGAATGGTGGTACGACCATGGAGTTCCTCTCGCCTTTCCTGTTGAGAGTGCCTCCTCTTGAGATGCGACGGGAACGCCGGGAATTCTTTCCCGTTGAAAGCAGGGAAAGGATCCCTCATCTCGAGCTACGAGGGGGAAACGGGGCTCCTCTGGATGTGGGCGGGACCATCGTGCTTCCTCTCGAGTGGAGACGGGTATGGCGGTGAACTTCTTGAGTCGCAGCAAGGGTGTGAAAGACCCTTTCGAAGTTCCAGAGGTTAGGTGTCATTAGTCTCCAGACGCCTCATCGGAAATAGGCCTCATCTCGCCTGGAAGGGAGAACTTCCTGGATTTTCTCGAGTTGCGGCAGGTGTTCTCGAGTTACGACAGGGACCTCAGGGACTCGCCCTGGTGGCCTCAGGAGAGGCCAGTCCCCATGCGAGTTGCTAGGGGGCCTCTCGGGATTCCTCTCCCGTCGATACCGGGGCCAAAAACCTTGTGTGGAGTCAGGGCCGGAACCGAGGATGCCTCTCAGGGGCTGACATGGATCTTTGGGTACTTCTGGAGTCTCCCCAGGGGAGTCAGGCCTCGTCTCGAGTGGGGGCATGCACGTGCGCTTTCCTTCCAGGCTGTAGCAGCAATGTCACGCTTCCCGTCGCGTGGATCAAAGGATCTGTGGTTTTCCCTCGAGGCTTTCCCTTGAGGCTTTCCCACAGGGCTGTCCCACGTGGCACCGTGGTGTGAGTCGATCCTCGGCGTGAAAGATGAGCCAGTGCAGGGCAAAGAGGTTCCTCTGGAATGGACTGAGACATCTGGGGGACTCTTGGAATGGTGGTACGACCATGGAGTTCCTCTCGCCTTTCCTGTTGAGAGTGCCTCCTCTTGAGATGCGACGGGAACGCCGGGAATTCTTTCCCGTTGAAAGCAGGGAAAGGATCCCTCATCTCGAGCTCCGAGGGGGAAACGGGGCTCCTCTGGATGTGGGCGGGACCATCGTGCTTCCTCTCGAGTGGAGACGGGTATGGCGGTGAGCTTCTTGAGTTGCAGCAAGGGTGTGAAAGACCCTTTCGAAGTTCCAGAGGTTTGGTGTCATTAGTCTCCAGAGGCCTCATCGGAAATAGGCCTCATCTCGCCTGGAAGGGAGAACTTCCTGGATTTTCTCGAGTTGCGGCAGGTGTTCTCGAGTTACGACGGGGACCTCAGGGACCCGCCCTGGTGGCCTCAGGAGAGGCCAGTCCCCATGCGAGTTGCTAGGGGGTCTCTCGGGATTCCTCTCCCGTCGATACCGGGGCCAAAAAGCTTGTGTGGAGTCAGGGCCGGAACCGAGGATTCCTCTCAGGGGCTGACATGGATCTTTGGGTACTTCTGGAGTCTCCCCAGGGGAGTCAGGCCTCGTCTCGAGTGGGGGCATGCTCGTGCGCTTTCCTTCCAGGCTGTAGCAGCAATGTCACGCTTCCCGTCGCGTGGATCAAAGGATCTGTGGTTTTCCCTCGAGGCTTTCCCTCGAGGCTTTCCCACAGGGCTGTCCCACGTGCCACCGTGTTGTGAGTCGATCCTCGGCGTGAAAGAAGAGCCAGTGCAGGGCAAAGAGGTTCCTCTGGAATGGACTGAGACATCTGGGGGACTCTTGGAATGGTGGTACGACCATGGAGTTCCTCTCGCCTTTCCTGTTGAGAGTGCCTCCTCTTGAGTTGCGACGGGAACGCCGGGAATTCTTTCCCGTTGAAAGCAGGGAAAGGATCCCTCATCTCGAGCTACGAGGGGGAAATGGGGCTCCTCTGGATGTGGGCGGGACCATCGTGCTTCCTCTCGAGTGGAGACGGGTATGGCGGTGAACTTCTTGAGTTGCAGCAAGGGTGTGAAAGACCCTTTCGAAGTTCCAGAGGTTTGGTGTCATTAGTCTCCAGAGGCCTCATCGGAAATAGGCCTCATCTCTCCTGGAAGGGAGAAATTCCTGGATTTTCTCGAGTTGCGGCAGGTGTTCTCGAGTTACGACGGGGACCTCAGGGACCCGCCCTGGTGGCCTCAGGAGAGGCCAGTCCCCATGCGAGTTGCTAGGGGGCCTCTCGGGATTCCTCTCCCGTCGATACCGGGGCCAAAAACCTTGTGTGGAGTCAGGGCCGGAACCGAGGATTCCTCTCAGAGGCTGACATGGATCATTGGGTACTTCTGGAGTCTCCCCAGTGGAGTCAGGCCTCGTCTCGAGTGGGGGCATGCACGTGCGCTTTCCTTTCAGGCTGTAGCAGCAATGTCACGCTTCCCGTCGCGTGCATCAAAGGATCTGTGGTTTTCCCTCGAGGCTTTCCCTCGAGGCTTTCCCACAGGGCTGTCCCACGTGCCACCGTGGTGTGAGTCGATCCTCGGCGTGAAAGATGAGCCAATGCAGGGCAAAGAGGTTCCTCTGGAATGGACTGAGACATCTGGGGGACTCTTGGAATGGTGGTACGACCATGGAGTTCCTCTCGCCTTTCCTGTTGAGAGTGCCTCCTCTTGAGATGCGACGGGAACGCCGGGAATTCTTTCCCGTTGAAAGCAGGGAAAGGATCCCTCATCTCGAGCTACGAGGGGGAAACGGGGCTCCTCTGGATGTGGGCGGGACCATCGTGCTTCCTCTCGAGTGGAGACGGGTATGGCGGTGAACTTCTTGAGTTGCAGCAAGGGTGTGAAAGACCCTTTCGAAGTTCCAGAGGTTTGGTGTCATTAGTCTCCAGAGGCCTCATCGGAAATAGGCCTCATCTCGCCTGGAAGGGAGAAATTCCTGGATTTTCTCGAGTTGCGGCAGGTGTTCTCGAGTTACGACGGGGACCTCAGGGACCCGCCCTGGTGGCCTCAGGAGAGGCCAGTCCCCATGCGAGTTGCTAGGGGGCCTCTCGGGATTCCTCTCCCGTCGATACCGGGGCCAAAAACCTTGTGTGGAGTCAGGGCCGGAACCGAGGATTCCTCTCAGAGGCTGACATGGATCATTGGGTACTTCTGGAGTCTCCTCAGGGGAGTCAGGCCTCGTCTCGAGTGGGGGCATGCACGTGCGCTTTCCTTCCAGGCTGTAGCAGCAATGTCACGCTTCCCGTCGCGTGGATCAAAGGATCTGTGGTTTTCCCTCGAGGCTTTCCCTCGAGGCTTTCCCACAGGGCTGTCCCACGTGCCACCGTGGTGTGAGTCGATCCTCGGCGTGAAAGATGAGCCAGTGCAGGGCAAAGAGGTTCCTCTGGAATGGACTGAGACATCTGGGGGACTCTTGGAATGGTGGTACGACCATGGAGTTCCTCTCGCCTTTCCTGTTGAGAGTGCCTCCTCTTGAGATGCGACGGGAACGCAGGGAATTCTTTCCCGTTGAAAGCAGGGAAAGGATCCCTCATCTCGAGCTACGAGGGGGAAACGGGGCTCCTTTGGATGTTGTCGGGACCATCGTGCTTCCTCTCGAGTGGAGACGGGTATGGTGGTGAACTTCTTGAGTTGCAGCAAGGGTGTGAAAGACCCTTTCGAAGTTCCAGAGGTTAGGTGTCATTAGTCTCCAGACGCCTCATCGGAAATAGGCCTCATCTCGCCTGGAAGGGAGAACTTCCTGGATTTTCTCGAGTTGCGGCAGGTGTTCTCGAGTTACGACGGGGACCTCAGGGACCGGCCCTGGTGGCCTCAGGAGAGGCCAGTCCCCATGCGAGTTGCTAGGGGCCCTCTCGGGATTCCTCTCCCGTCGATACCGGGGCCAAAAACCTTGTGTGGAGTCAGGGCCGGAACCGAGGATTCCTCTCAGGGGCTGATATGGATCTTTGGATACTTCTGGAGTCTCGCCAGGGGAGACAGGCCTCGTTTCGTGAGGGGGCATGCACGTGCACTTTCCTTCCAGGCTGTAGCAGCAATGTCACGCTTCCCGTCGCGTGGATCAAAGGATCTGTGGTTTTCCCTCGAGGCTTTCCCTCGAGGCTTTCCCACAGGGCTGTCCCACGTGCCACCGTGGTGTGAGTCGATCCTCGGCGTGAAAGATGAGCCAGTGCAGGGCAAAGAGGTTCCTCTGGAATGGACTGAGACATCTGGGGGACTATTGGAATGGTGGTACGACCATGGAGTTCCTCTCGCCTTTCCTGTTGAGAGTGCCTCCTCTTGAGATGCGACGGGAACGCCGGGAATTCTTTCCCGTTGAAAGCAGGGAAAGGATCCCTCATCTCGACCTCCGAGGGGGAAACGGGGCTCCTCTGGATGTGGGCGGGACCATCGTGCTTCCTCTCGAGTGGAGACGGGTATGGCGGTGAACTTCTTGAGTTGCAGCAAGGGTGTGAAAGACCCTTTCGAAGTTCCAGAGGTTTGGTGTCATTAGTCTCCAGAGGCCACATCGGAAATAGGCCTCATCTCGCCTGGAAGGGAGAACTTCCTGGATTTTCTCGAGTTGCGGCAGGTGTTCTCGAGTTACGACGGGGACCTCAGGGACCCGCCCTGGTGGCCTCAGGAGAGGCCAGTCCCCATGCGAGTTGCTAGGGGGTCTCTCGGGATTCCTCTCCCGTCGATACCGGGGCCAAAAAGCTTGTGTGGAGTCAGGGCCGGAACCGAGGATTCCTCTCAGGGGCTGACATGGATCTTTGGGTACTTCTGGAGTCTCCCAAGGGGAGTCAGGCCTCGTCTCGAGTGGGGGCATGCTCGTGCGCTTTCCTTCCAGGCTGTAGCAGCAATGTCACGCTTCCCATCGCGTGGATCAAAGGATCTGTGGTTTTCCCTCGAGGCTTTCCCTCGAGGCTTTCCCACAGGGCTGTCCCACGTGCCACCGTGGTGTGAGTCGATCCTCGGCGTGAAAGATGAGCCAGTGCAGGGCAAAGAGGTTCCTCTGGAATGGACTGAGACATCTGGGGGACTCTTGGAATGGTGGTACGACCATGGAGTTCCTCTCGCCTTTCCTGTTGAGAGTGCCTCCTCTTGAGATGCGACGGGAACGCAGGGACATCTTTCCCGTTGAAAGCAGGGAAAGGATCCCTCATCTCGAGCTACGAGGGGGAAACGGGGCTCCTTTGGATGTTGTCGGGACCATCGTGCTTCCTCTCGAGTGGAGACGGGTATGGTGGTGAACTTCTTGAGTTGCAGCAAGGGTGTGAAAGACCCTGTCGAAGTTCCAGAGGTTAGGTGTCATTAGTCTCCAGACGCCTCATCGGAAATAGGCCTCATCTCGCCTGGAAGGGAGAACTTCCTGGATTTTCTCGAGTTGCGGCAGGTGTTCTCGAGTTACGACGGGGACCTCAGGGACCCGCCCTGGTGGCCTCAGGAGAGGCCAGTCCCTATGCGAGTTGCTAGGGGGCCTCTCGGGATTCCTCTCCCGTCGATACCGGGGCCAAAAACCTTGTGTGGAGTCAGGGCCGGAACCGAGGATTCCTCTCAGGGGCTGACATCGATCTTTGGGTACTT
Organism: Capricornis sumatraensis; assembly: GCF_032405125.1. NCBI lineage: Eukaryota > Metazoa > Chordata > Mammalia > Artiodactyla > Bovidae > Capricornis > Capricornis sumatraensis. The sequence goes on from NW_027184612.1 coordinate 9,655,843, forward strand.
CTGGAGTCTCCCCAGGGGAGTCAGGCCTCGTCTCGAGTGGGGGCATGGACGTGCACTTTCCTTCCAGGCTGTAGCAGCAATGTCACGCTTCCCGTCGCGTGGATCAAATGATGTGTGGTTTTCCCTAGAGGCTTTCCCACAGGGCTGTCCCACGTGCCACCGTGGTGTAAGTCGATCCTCGGCGTGAAAGATGAGCCAATGCAGGGCAAAGAGGTTCCTCTGGAATGGACTGAGACATCTGGGGGACTCTTGGAATGGTGGTACGACCATGGAGTTCCTCTCGCCTTTCCTGTTGAGAGTGCCTCCTCTTGAGATGCGACGGGAACGCCGGGAATTTTTCCCCTTTGAAAGCAGTGAAAGGATCCCTCATCTCGAGCTACGAGGGGTAAACGGGGCTCCTCTGGATGTGGGCGGGACCATCGTGCTTTCTCTCGAGTGGAGACGGGTATGGCGGTGAACTTCTTGAGTTGCAACAAGGGTGTGAAAGACCCTTTCGAAGTTCCAGAGGTTAGGTGTCATTAGTCTCCAGACGCCTCATCGGAAATAGGCCTCATCTCGCCTGGAAGGGAGAACTTCCTGGATTTTCTCGAGTTGCGGCAGGTGTTCTCGAATTACGACGGGGACCTCAGGGACCCGCCCTGGTGGCCTCCGGAGAGGCCAGTCCCCATTCGAGTTGCTAGGGGGACTCTCGGGATTCCTCTCCCGTCGATACCGGGGCCAAAAACCTTGTGTGGAGTCAGGGCTGGAACCGAGGATTCCTCTCAGGGGCTGACATGGATCTTTGGGTACTTCTGGAGTCTCCCCAGTGGAGTCAGGCCTCGTCTCGAGTGGGGGCATGCACGTGCGCTTTCCTTTCAGGCTGTAGCAGCAATGTCACGCTTCCCGTCACGTGGATCAAAGGATCTGTGGTTTTCCCTCGAGGCTTTCCCTCGAGGCTTTCCCACAGGGCTGTCCCACGTGCCACCGTGGTGTGAGTCGATCCTCGGCGTGAAAGATGAGCCAATGCAGGGCAAAGAGGTTCCTCTGGAATGGACTGAGACATCTGGGGGACTCTTGGAATGGTGGTACGACCATGGAGTTCCTCTCGCCTTTCCTGTTGAGAGTGCCTCCTCTTGAGATGCGACGGGAACGCCGGGAATTCTTTCCCGTTGAAAGCAGGGAAAGGATCCCTCATCTCGAGCTACGAGGGGGAAACGGGGCTCCTCTGGATGTGGGCGGGACCATCGTGCTTCCTCTCGAGTGGAGACGGGTATGGCGGTGAACTTCTTGAGTTGCAGCAAGGGTGTGAAAGACCATTTCGAAGTTCCAGAGGTTAGGTGTCATTAGTCTCCAGACGCCTCATCGGAAATAGGCCTCATCTCGCCTGGAAGGGAGAACTTCCTGGATTTTCTCGAGTTGCGGCAGGTGTTCTCGAGTTACGACGGGGACCTCAGGGACCCGCCCTGGTGGCCTCAGGAGAGGCCAGTCCCTAGGCGTGTTGCTAGGGTGCCTCTCGGGATTCCTCTCCCATTGATACCGGGGCGAAAAACCTTGTGTGGAGTCAGGGCTGGAACCGAGGATTCCTCTCAGGGGCTGACATGGATCTTTGGGTACTTCTGGAGTCTCCCCAGGGGAGTCAGGCCTCGTCTCGAGTGGGGGCATGCACGTGCGCTTTCCTTCCAGGCTGTAGCAGCAATGTCACGCTTCCCGTCGCGTGGATCAAAGGATCTGTGGTTTTCCCTCGAGGCTTTCCCTCGAGGCTTTCCCACAGGGCTGTCCCACGTGGCACCGTGGTGTGAGTCGATCCTCGGCGTGAAAGATGAGCCAGTGCAGGGCAAAGAGTTTCCTGTGGAATGGACTGAGACATCTGGGGGACTCTTGGAATGGTGGTACGACCATGGAGTTCCTCTCGCCTTTCCTGTTGAGAGTGCCTCCTCTTGAGATGCGACGGGAACGCCGGGAATTCTTTCCCGTTGAAAGCAGGGAAAGGATCCCTCATCTCGAGCTACGAGGGGGAAACGGGGCTCCTCTGGATGTGGGCGGGACCATCGTGCTTCCTCTCTAGTGGAGACGGGTATGGTGGTGAACTTCTTGAGTTGCAGCAAGGCTGTGAAAGACCTTTTCGAAGTTCCAGAGGTAAGGTGTCATTAGTCACCAGACGCCTCATCGGAAATAGGCCTCATCTCGCCTGGAAGGGAGAACTTCCTGGATTTTCTCGAGTTGCGGCAGGTGTTCTCGAGTTACGACGGGGACCTCAGGGACCCGCCCTGGTGGCCTCAGGAGAGGCCAGTCCCCATGCGAGTTGCTACGGGGCCTCTCGGGATTCCTCTCCCGTCGATACCGGGGCCAAAAACCTTGTGTGGAGTCAGGGTCGGAACCGAGGATTCCTCTCAGGGGCTGATATGGATCTTTGGATACTTCTGGAGTCTCGCCAGGGGAGACAGGCCTCGTTTCGTGAGGGGGCATGCACGTGCACTTTCCTTCCAGGCTGTAGCAGCAATGTCACGCTTCCCGTCGCGTGGATCAAAGGATCTGTGGTTTTCCCTCGAGGCTTTCCCTCGAGGCTTTCCCACAGGGCTGTCCCACGTGCCACCGTGGTGTGAGTCGATCCTCGGCGTGAAAGATGAGCCAGTGCAGGGCAAAGAGGTTCCTCTGGAATGGACTGAGACATCTGGGGGACTCTTGGAATGGTGGTACGACCATGGAGTTCCTCTCGCCTTTCCTGTTGAGAGTGCCTCCTCTTGAGATGCGACTCGAACGCCGGGAATTCTTTCCCGTTGAAACCAAGGAAAGGATCCCTCATCTCGAGCTACGAGGGGGAAACGGGGCTCTTCTGGATGTGGGCGGGACCATCGTGCTTCCTCTCGAGTGGAGACGGGTATGGCGGTGAACTTCTTGAGTTGCACCAAGGGTGTGAAAGACCCTTTCGAAGTTCCAGAGGTTTGGTGTCATTAGTCTCCAGAGGCCTCATCGGAAATAGCCCTCATCTCGCCTGGAAGGGAGAACTTCCTGGATTTTCTCGAGTTGCGGCAGGTGTTCTCGAGTTACGACGGGGACCTCAGGGACCCGCCCTGGTGGCCTCAGGAGAGGCCAGTCCCCATGCGAGTTGCTAGGGGGCCTCTCGGGATTCCTCTCCCGTCGATACCGGGGCCAAAAATCTTGTGTGGAGTCAGGGCCGGATCCGAGGATTCCTCTCAGGGGCTGATATGGATCTTTGGATACTTCTGGAATCTCGCCAGGGGAGACAGGCCTCGTTTCGTGAGGGGGCATGCACGTGCACTTTCCTTCCAGGCTGTAGCAGCAATGTCACGGTTCCCGTCGCGTGGATCAAAGGATCTGTGGTTTTCCCTCGAGGCTTTCCCTCGAGGCTTTCCCACAGGGCTGTCCCACGTGCCACCGTGGTGTGAGTCGATCCTCGGCGTGAAAGATGAGCCAGTGCAGGGCAAAGAGGTTCCTCTGGAATGGACTGAGACATCTGGGGGACTCTTGGAATGGTGGTACGACCATGGAGTTCCTCTCGCCTTTCCTGTTGAGAGTGCCTCCTCTTGAGATGCGACGGGAATGCCGGGAAATCTTTCCCGTTGAAACCAGGGAAAGGATCCCTCATCTCGAGCTACGAGGGGGAAACGGGGCTCCTCTGGATGTGGGCGGGACCATCGTGCTTCCTCTCGAGTGGAGACGGGTATGGTGGTGAACTTCTTGAGTTGCAGCAAGGGTGTGAAAGACCCTTTCGAAGTTCCAGAGTTTAGGTGTCATTAGTCTCCAGACGCCTCATCGGAAATAGGCCTCATCTCGCCTGGAAGGGAGAACTTCCTGGATTTTCTCGAGTTGCGGCAGGTGTTCTCAAGTTACGACGGGGAACTCAGGGACCGGCCCTGGTGGCCTCAGGAGAGGCCAGTCCCCATGCGAGTTGCTGGCGGGCCTCTCGGGATTCCTCTCCCGTCGATACCGGGGCCAAAAACCTTGTGTGGAGTCAGGGCCGGAACCGAGGATTCCTCTCAGGGGCTGACATGGATCTTTGGGTACTTCTGGAGTCTACCCAGTGGAGTCAGGCCTCGTCTCGAGTGGGGGCATGCACGTGCGCTTTCCTTCCAGGCTGTAGCAGCAATGTCACGCTTCCCGTCGCGTGGATCAAAGGATCTGTGGTTTTCCCTCGAGGCTTTCCCTCGAGGCTTTCCCACAGGGCTGTCCCACGTGCCACCGTGGTGTGAGTCGATCCTCGGCGTGAAAGATGAGCCAGTGCAGGGCAAAGAGGTTCCTCTGGAATGGACTGAGACATCTGGGGGACTCTTGGAATGGTGGTACGACCATGGAGTTCCTCTCGCCTTTCCTGTTGAGAGTGCCTCCTCTTGAGATGCGACGGGAACGCAGGGAATTCTTTCCCGTTGAAAGCAGGGAAAGGATCCCTCATCTCGAGCTACGAGGGGGAAACGGGGCTCCTTTGGATGTGGTCGGGACCATCGTGCTTCCTCTCGAGTGGAGACGGGTATGGTGGTGAACTTCTTGAGTTGCAGCAAGGGTGTGAAAGACCCTTTCGAAGTTCCAGAGGTTAGGTGTCATTAGTCTCCAGACGCCTCATCGGAAATAGGCCTCATCTCGCCTGGAAGGGAGAACTTCCTGGATTTTCTCGAGTTGCGGCAGGTGCTCTCGAGTTACGACGAGGACCTCTGGGACACGCCCTGGTGGCCTCAGGAGAGGCCAGTCCCCATGCGAGTTGCTAGGGGGCCTCTCGGGATTCCTCTCCCTTCGATACCGGGGCCAAAAACCTTGTGTGGAGTCAGGGCTGGAACCGAGGATTCCTCTCAGGGGCTGACATGGATCTTTGGGTACTTCTGGAGTCTCCCCAGGGGAGTCAGGCCTGTCTCGAGTGGGGGCATGCACGTGCGCTTTCCTTCCAGGCTGTAGCAGCAATGTCACGCTTCCCGTCGCGTGGATCAAAGGATCTGTGGTTTTCCCTCGAGGCTTTCCCTCGAGGCTTTCCCACAGGGCTGTCCCACGTGCCACCGTGGTGTGAGTCGATCCTCGGCGTGAAAGATGAGCCAGTGCAGGGCAAAGAGGTTCCTCTGGAATGGACTGAGACATCTGGGGGACTCTTGGAATGGTGGTACGACCATGGAGTTCCTCTCGCCTTTCCGGTTGAGAGTGCCTCCTCTTGAGATGCGACGGGAACGCCGGGAATTCTTTCCCGTTGAAAGCAGGGAAAGGTTCCCTCATCTCGAGCTACGAGGGGGAAACGGGGATCCTATGGATGTGGGCGGGACCATCGTGCTTCCTCTCGAGTGGAGACGGGTATGGCGGTGAACTTCTTGAGTCGCAGCAAGGGTGTGAAAGACCCTTTCGAAGTTCCAGAGGTTAGGTGTCATTAGTCTCCAGACGCCTCATCGGAAATAGGCCTCATCTCGCCTGGAAGGGAGAACTTCCTGGATTTTCTCGAGTTGCGGCAGGTGCACTCGAGTTACGACGAGGACCTCAGCGACCCGCCCTGGTGGCCTCAGGAGAGGCCAGTCCCCATGCGAGTTGCTAGGGGGCCTCTCGGGATTCCTCTCCCGACGATTCCGGGGCCAAAAACCTTGTGTGGAGTCAGGGCCGGAACCGAGGATTCCTCTCAGGGGCTGACATGGATCTTTGGGTACTTCTGGAGTCTCCCCAGGGGAGTCAGGCCTCGTCTCGAGTGGGGGCATGCACGTGCGCTTTCCTTCCAGGCTGTAGCAGCAATGTCACGCTTCCCGTCGCGTGGATCAAAGGATCTGTGGTTTTCCCTCGAGGCTTTCCCACAGGGCTGTCCCACGTGCCACCGTGGTGTGAATCGATCCTCGGCGTGAAAGATGAGCCAGTGCAGGGCAAAGAGGTTCCTCTGGAATGGACTGAGACATCTGGGGGACTCTTGGAATGGTGGTACGACCATGGAGTTCCTCTCGCCTTTCCTGTTGAGAGTGCCTCCTCTTGAGATGCGACGGGAACGCCGGGAATTCGTTCCCGTTGAAAGCAGGGAAAGGATCCCTCATCTCGAGCTACGATGGGGAAACGGGGCTCCTCTGGATGTGGGCGGGACCATCGTGCTTCCTCTCGAGTGGAGACGGGTATGGCGGTGAACTTCTTGAGTTGCAGCAAGGGTGTGAAAGACCCTTTCGAAGTTCCAGAGGTTAGGTGTCATTAGTCTCCAGAGGCCTCATCGGAAATAGGCCTCATCTCGCCTGGAAGGGAGAACTTCCTGGATTTTCTCGAGTTGCGGCAGGTGTTCTCGAGTTACGACGCGGACCTCAGGGACCCGCCCTGGTGGCCTCAGGAGAGGCCAGTCCCCATGCGACGTGCTAGGGGGCCTCTCGGGATTCCTCTCCCGTCGATACCGGGGCCAAAAACCTTGTGCGGAGTCAGGGCCAGAACCGAGGATTCCTCTCAGGGGCTGACATGGATCTTTGTGTACTTGTGGAGTCTCCCCAGTGGAGTCAGGCCTCGTCTCGAGTGGGGGCATGCATGTGCGCTTTCCTTCCAGGCTGTAGCAGCAATGTCACGCTTCCCGTCGCGTGGATCAAAGGATCTGTGGTTTTCCCTCGAGGCTTTCCCTCGAGGCTTTCCCACAGGGCTGTCCCACGTGCCACCGTGGTGTGAGTCGATCCTCGGCGTGAAAGATGAGCCAGTGCAGGGCAAAGAGGTTCCTCTGGAATGGACTGAGACATCTGGGGGACTCTTGGAATGGTGGTACGACCATGGAGTTCCTCTCGCCTTTCCTGTTGAGAGTGCCTCCTCTTGAGATGCGACGTGAACGCCGGGAATTCTTTCCCGTTGAAACCAGGGAAAGGATCCCTCATCTCGACCTACGAGGGGGAAACGGGGCTCCTCTGGATGTGGGCGGGACCATCGTGCTTCCTCTCGAGTGGAGACGGGTATGGCAGTGAACTTCTTGAGTTGCAGCAAGGGTGTGAAAGACCCTTTCGAAGTTCCAGAGGTTAGGTGTCATTAGTCTCCAGACGCCTCATCGGAAATAGGCCTCATCTCGCCTGGAAGGGAGAACTTCCTGGATTTTCTCGAGTTGCGGCAGGTGTTCTCGAGTTACGACGGGGACCTCAGGGACCCGCCCTGGTGGCCTCAGGAGAGGCCAGTCCCCATGCGATGTGCTAGGGGGCCTCTCGAGATTCCTCTCCCGTTGATACCGGGGCCAAAAACCTTGTGTGGAGTCAGGGCCGGAACCGAGGATTCCTCTCAGGGGCTGACATGGATCTTTGTGTACTTGTGGAGTCTCCCCAGGGGAGTCAGGCCTCGTCTCGAGTGGGGGCATGCATGTGCGCTTTCCTTCCAGGCTGTAGCAGCAATGTCACGCTTCCCGTCGAGTGGATCAAAGGATCTGTGGTTTTCCCTCGAGGCTTTCCCTCGAGGCTTTCCCACAGGGCTGTCCCTCGTGCCACCGTGGTGTGAGTCGATCCTCGGCGTGAAAGATGAGCCAGTGCAGGGCAAAGAGGTTCCTCTGGAATGGACTGAGACATCTGGGGGACTATTGGAATGGTGGTACGACCATGGAGTTCCTCTCGCCTTTCCTGTTGAGAGTGCCTCCTCTTGAGATGCGACGTGAACGCCGGGAATTCTTTCCCGTTGAAAGCAGGGAAAGGATCCCTCATCTCGAGCTACGAGGGGGAAACGGGGCTCCTCTGGATGTGGGCGGGACCATCGTGCTTCCTCTCGAGTGGAGACGGGTATGGCGGTGAACTTCTTGAGTTGCAGCAAGGGTGTGAAAGACCCTTTCGAAGTTCCAGAGGTAAGGTGTCATTAGTCTCCAGAGGCCTCATCGGAAATAGGCCTCATCTCGCCTGCAAGGGAGAACTTCCTGGATTTTCTCGAGTTGCGGCAGGTGTTCTCGAGTTACGACGGGTACCTCAGGGACCCGCCCTGGTGGCCTCAGGAGAGGCCAGTCCCCATGCGATTTGCTAGGGGGCCTCTCGGGACTCCTCTCCCGTCGATACCGGGGCCAAAAACCTTGTGTGGAGTCAGGTCCGGAACCGAGCATTCCTCTCAGGGGCTGACATGGATCTTTGGGTACTTCTGGAGTCTCCCCAGGGGAGTCAGGCCTCGTCTCGAGTGGGAGCATGCACGTGTGCTTTCCTTCCAGGCTGTAGCAGCAATGTCACGCTTCCCGTTGCGTGGATCAAAGGATCTGTGGTTTTCCCTCGAGGCTTTCCCTCGAGGCTTTCCCACAGGGCTGTCCCACGTGCCACCGTGGTGTGAGTCGATTCTCGGCGTTAAAGATGAGCCAGTGCAGGGCAAAGAGGTTCCTCTGGATTGGACTGAGACATCTGGGGGACTCTTGGAATGGTGGTACGACCATGGAGTTCCTCTCGCCTTTCCTGTTGAGAGTGCCTCCTCTTGAGATGCGACGGGAACGCCGGGAATTCTTTCCCGTTGAAAGCATGGAAAGGATCCCTCATCTCGAGCTACGAGGGGGAAACGGGGCTCCTCTGGATGTGGGCGGGACCATCGTGCTTCCTCTCGAGTGGAGACGGGTATGGCGGTGAAATTCTTGAGTTGCAGCAAGGGTGTGAAAGACCCTTTCGAAGTTCCAGAGGTTAGGTGTCATTAGTCTCCAGACGCCTCATCGGAAATAGGCCTCATTTCGCCTGGAAAGGAGAACTTCCTGGATTTTCTCGAGTTGCGGCAGGTGTTCTCGAGTTACGTCGGGGACCTGAGGGACCCGCCCTGGTGGCCTCAGGAACGGCCAGTCCCCATGCTAGTTGCTAGGGGGCCTCTCGGGATTCCTCTCCCGTCGATACCGGGGCCAAAAACCTTGTGTGGAGTCAGGGCCGGAACCGAGGATTCCTCTCAGGGGCTGACATGGATCTTTGGGTACTTGTGGAGTCTCCCCAGGGGAATCAGGCCTCGTCTCGAGTGGGGGCATGCACGTGCGCTTTCCTTCCAGGCTGTAGCAGCAATGTCATGCTTCCCGTCGCGTGGATCAAAGGATCTGTGGTTTTCCCTCGAGGCTTTCCCTGGAGGCTTTCCCACAGGGCTGTCCCACGTGCCACCGTGGTGTGAGTCGATCCTCGGCCTGAAAGATGAGCCAGTACAGGGCAAAGAGGTTCCTCTGGAATGGACTGAGACATCTGGGGGACTCTTGGAATGGTGGTACGACCATGGAGCTCCTCTCGCCTTTCCTGTTGAGAGTGCCTCCTCTTGAGATGCGACGGAAACGCCGGGAATTCTTTCCCGTTGAAAGCAGGGAAAGGATCCCTCATCTTGAGCTACGAGGGGGAAACGGGGCTCCTCTGGAAGTGGGCGGGACCATCGTGCTTCCTCTCGAGTGGAGACGGGTATGGCGGTGAACTTCTTGAGTTGCAGCAAGGGTGTGAAAGACCCTTTCGAAGTTCCAGAGGTTAGGTGTCATTAGTCTCCAGACGCCTCATCGGAAATAGGCCTCATCTCGCCTGGAAGGGAGAACTTCCTGGATTTTCTCGAGTTGCGGCAGGTGTTCTCGAGTTACGACGGGGACCTCAGGGACCCGTCCTGGTGGCCCCAAGAACGGCCAGTCCCCATGCTAGTTGCTAGGGGGCCTCTCGGGATTCCACTCCCGTCGATACCGGGGCCAAAAACCTTGTGTGGAGTCAGGGCCGGAACCGAGGATTCCTCTCAGGGGCTGACATGGATCTTTGGGTACTTCTGGAGTCTCCCCAGGAGAGTCAGGCCTCGTCTCGAGTGGGGGCATGCACGTGCGCTTTCCTTCCAGGGTGTAGCAGCAATGTCATGCTTCCCGTGGCGTGGATCAAAGGATCTGTGGTTTTCCCTCGAGGCTTTCCCTCGAGGCTTTCCCACAGGGCTGTCCCACGTGCCACCGAGGTGTGAGTCGATCCTCGGCGTGAAAGATGAGCCAGTACAGGGCAAAGAGGTTCCTCTGGAATGGACTGAAACATCTGGGGGACTCTTGGAATGGTGGTACGACCATGGAGCTCCTCTCGCCTTTCCTGTTGAGAGTGCCTCCTCTTGAGATGCGACGGAAACGCCGGGAATTCTTTCCCATTGAAAGCAGGGAAAGGATCCCTCATCTCGAGCTACGAGGTGGAAACGGGGCTCCTCTGGATGTGGGCGGGACCATCGTGCTTCCTCTCGAGTGGAAACGGGTATGGCGGTGAACTTCTTGAGTTGCAGCAAGGGTGTGAAAGACCCTTTCGAAGTTCCAGAGGTTAGGTGTCATTAGTCTCCAGACGCCTCATCGGAAATAGGCCTCAACTCGCCTGGAAGGGAGAACTTCCTGGATTTTCTCGAGTTGCGGCAGGTGTTCTCGAGTTACGACGGGGACCTCAGGGACCCGCCCTGGTGGCCTCAAGAACGGCCAGTCCCCATGCTAGTTGCTAGGGGGCCTCTCGGGATTCCTCTCCCGTCGATACCGGGGCCAAAAACCTTGTGTGGAGTCAGGGCCGGAACGAGGATTCCTATCAGGGGCTGACATGGATCTTTGGGTACTTGTGGAGTCTCCCCAGGGGAGTCAGGCCTCGTCTCGAGTGGGGGCATGCACGTGCGCTTTCCTTCCAGGCTGTAGCAGCAATGTCACGCTTCCCGTCGCGTGGATCAAAGGATCTGTGATTTTCCCTCGAGGCTTTCGCTCGAGGCTTTCCCACAGGGCTGTCCCACGTGCCACCGTGGTGTGAGTCGATCCTCGGCGTGAAAGATGAGCCAGTGCAGGGCAAAGAGGCTCCTCTGGAATGGACTGAGACATCTGGGGGACTCTTGGAATGGTGGAACGACCATGGAGTTCCTCTCGCCTTTCCTGTTGAGAGTGCCTCCTCTTGAGATGCGACGGGAACGCCGGGAATTCTTTCCCGTTGAAAGCAGGGAATGGATCCCTAATCTCGAGCTACGAGGGGGAAACGGGGCTCCTCTGGATGTGGGCGGGACTATCGTGCTTCCTCTCGAGTGGAGACGGGTATGGCGGTGAACTTCTTGAGTTGCAGCAAGGGTGTGAAAGACCCTTTCGAAGTTCCAGAGGTTAGGTGTCATTTGTCTCCAGAGGCCTCATCGGAAATAGGCCTCATCTCGCCTGGAAGGGAGAACTTCCTGGATTTTCTCGAGTTGCGGCAGGTGTTCTCGAGTTACGACGGGGACCTCAGGGACCCGCCCTGGTGGCCTCAGGAGAGGCCAGTCCCCATGCGAGTTTCTAGGGGGCCTCTCGGGATTCCTCTCCCGTCGATACCGGGGCCAAAAACCTTGTGTGGAGTCAGGGCCGGAACCGAGGATTCCTCTCAGGGGCTGACATGGATCTTTGGGTACTTCTGGAGTCTCCCCAGGGGAGTCAGGCCTCGTCTCGAGTGGGGGCATGCACGTGCGCTTTCCTTCCAGGCTGTAGCAGCAATGTCACGCTTCCCGTCGCGTGGATCAAAGGATCTGTGGTTTACCCTCGAGGCTTTCCCACATGGCTGTCCCACGTGCCACCGTGGTGTGAGTCGATCCTCGGCGTGAAAGATGAGCCAGTGCAGGGCAAAGAGGTTCCTCTGGAATGGACTGAGAAATCTCGGGGACTCTTGGAATGGTGGTACGACCATGGAGTTCCTCTCGTCTTTCCTGTTGAGAGTGCCTCCTCTTGAGATGCGACGGGAACGCCGAAAATACTTTCCCGTTGATAGCAGGGAAAGGATCCCTCATCTCGAGCTACGAGGGGCAAACGGGGCTCCTCTGGATGTGGGCGGGACCATCATGTTTCCTCTCGAGTGGAAACGGGTATGGCGGTGAACTTCTTGAGTTGCAGCAAGGGTGTGAAAGACCCTTTCGAAGTTCCAGAGGTTCCGTGTCATTAGTCTCCAGACGCCTTATCGGAAATAGGCCTCATCTCGCCTGGAAGGGAGAACTTCCTGGATTTTCTCGAGTTGCGGCAGGTGTTCTCGAGTTACGACGGGGACCTCAGGAACCCGCCCTGGTGGCCTCAGGAAAGGTCAGTCCCCTTGCGAGTTCCTAGGGGGCCTCTCGGGATTCCTCTCCCGTCGATACCGGGGCCAAAATACTTGTGTGGAGTCAGGGCCGGAACCGAGGATTCCTCTCAGGGGCTGACATGGATCATTGGTTACTTCTGGAGTCTCCCCAGGGGAGTCAGGCCTCGTCTCGAGTGGGGGCATGCACGTGCGCTTTCCTTACAGGCTGTAGCAGCAATGTCACGGTTCCCGTCGCGTGGATCAAAGGATCTGTGGTTTTCCCTCGAGACTTTCCCACAGGGATGTCCCACGTGCCACCGTGGAGTGAGTCGATCCTCGGCGTGAAAGATGAGCCAGTGCAGGGCAAAGAGGTTCCTCTGGAATGGACTGAGACATCTGGGGGACTCTTGGAATGGTGGTACGACCATGGAGTTCCTCTCGCCTTTCCTGTTGAGAGTTCCTCCTCTTGAGATGCGACGGGAACGCCGGGAATTCTTTCCTGTTGAAAGCAGGGAAAGGATCCCTCATCTCGAGCTACGAGGGGGAAACGGGGCTCCTCTGAATGTGGGCGGGACCATCGTGCTTCCTCTCGAGTGGAGACGGGTATGGCGGTGAACTTCTTGAGTTGCAGCACGGGTGTGAAAGACCCTTTTGAAGTCCCAGAGATTAGCTGTCATTAGACTCCAGACGCCTCATCGGAAATAGGCCTCATCTCGCCTGGAACGGAGAACTTCCTGGATTTTCTCGAGTTGCGGCAGGTGTTCTCGAGTTACGACGGGGACGTCAGGGACAAGCCCTGGTGGCCTCAGGAAACTCCAGTCCACATGCGAGTTGCTAGGGTGCCTCCTTGGATTCCTCTCCAGTCGATACCGGGGCCAAAAACCTTGTGTGGAGTCAGGGCCGGAACGGAGGATTCCTCTAAGGGGCTGACATGGATCTTTGGGTCTTTCTGGAGTCTCCCCAGGGGAGTCAGGCCTCGTCTCGAGTGGGGGCATGCACGTGCGCTTTCCTTCCAGGCTGTAGCAGCAATGTCACTCTTCCCGTCTCGTGGATCAAAGGATCTGTGGTTTTCCCTCTAGGCTTTCCCTCGAGGCTATCCCACAGGGCTGTCCCACGTGCCACCGTGGTGTGAGTCGATCTTCGGCATGAAAGATGAGCCAGTGCAGGGCAAAGAGGTTCCTCTGGAATGGACTGAAACATCTGGGGGACTCTTGGAATGGTGGTACGACCATGGAGTTCCTCTCGTCTTTCCTGTTGAGAGTGCCTCCTCTTGAGATGCGACGGGAACGCCGAAAATACTTTCCCGTTGATAGCAGGGAAAGGATCCCTCATCTCGAGCTACGAGGGGCAAACGGGGCTCCTCTGGATGTGGGCGGGACCATCATGTTTCCTCTCGAGTGGAGACGGTTATGGCGGTGAACTTCTTGAGTTGCAGCAAGGGTGTGAATGACCCTTTCGAAGTTCCAGAGGTTCCGTGTCATTAGTCTCCAGACGCCTCATCGGAAATAGGCCTCATCTCGCCTGGAAGGGAGAACTTCCTGAAGTTTCTCGAGTTGCGGCAGGTGTTCTCGAGTTACGACGGGGACCTCAGGGACCCGCCCTGGTGGCCTCAGGAAAGGCCAGTCCCCATGCGAGTTGCTCGGGGGCCTCTCAGGATTCCTCTCCTGTCGATACCGGGGCCAAAAAACTTGTGTGGAGTCAGGGCCGGAACCGAGGATTCCTCTCAGGGGCTGACATGGATCTTTGGGTACTTCTGGAGTCTCCCCAGGGGAGTCAGGCCTTGTCTCTAGTGGGGGCATGCACGTGCGCTTTCCTTCCAGGCTGTAGCAGCAATGTCTCGGTTCCCGTCGCGTGGATCAAAGGATCTGTGGTTTTCCCTCGAGGCTTTCCCACAGGGCTGTCTCACGTGCCACCGTGGTGTGAGTCGATTCTCGGCGTGAAAGATGAGACAGTGCAGGGCAAAGAGGTTCCTCTGGATTGGACTGAGACATCTGGGGGACTCTTGGAATGGTGGTACGACCATGGAGTTCCTCTCGCCTTTCCTGTTGAGAGTGCCTCCTCTTGAGATGCGACGGGAACGCCGGGAATTCTTTCCTGTTGAAAGCAGGGAAAGGATCCCTCATCTCGAGCTACGAGGGGGAAACGGGGCTCCTCTGAATGTGGGCGGGACCATCGTGCTTCCTCTCGAGTGGAGACGGGTATGGCGGTGAACTTCTTGAGTTGCAGCAAGGGTGTGAAAGACCCTTTTGAAGTCCCAGAGATTAGCTGTCATTAGACTCCAGACGCCTCATCGGAAATAGGCCTCATCTCGCCTGGAACGGAGAACTTCCTGGATTTTCTCGAGTTGCGGCAGGTGTTCTCGAGTTACGACGGGGACGTCAGGGACAAGCCCTGGTGGCCTCAGGAAACTCCAGTCCACATGCGAGTTGCTAGGGTGCCTCTCGGGATTCCTCTCCAGTCGATACCGGGGCCAAAAACCTTGTGTGGAGTCAGGGCCGGAACGGAGGATTCCTCTAAGGGGCTGACATGGATCTTTGGGTCTTTCTGGAGTCTCCCCAGGGGAGTCAGGCCTCGTCTCGAGTGGGGGCATGCACGTGCGCTTTCCTTCCAGGCTGTAGCAGCAATGTCACGCTTCCCGTCTCGTGGATCAAAGGATCTGTGGTTTTCCCTCTAGGCTTTCCCTCGAGGCTATCCCACAGGGCTGTCCCACGTGCCACCGTGGTGTGAGTCGATCTTCGGCATGAAAGATGAGCCAGTGCAGGGCAAAGAGGTTCCTCTGGAATGGACTGAAACATCTGGGGGACTCTTGGAATGGTGGTACGACCATGGAGTTCCTCTCGTCTTTCCTGTTGAGAGTGCCTCCTCTTGAGATGCGACGGGAACGCCGAAAATACTTTCCCGTTGATAGCAGGGAAAGGATCCCTCATCTCGAGCTACGAGGGGCAAACGGGGCTCCTCTGGATGTGGGCGGGACCATCATGTTTCCTCTCGAGTGGAGACGGTTATGGCGGTGAACTTCTTGAGTTGCAGCAAGGGTGTGAATGACCCTTTCGAAGTTCCAGAGGTTCCGTGTCATTAGTCTCCAGACGCCTCATCGGAAATAGGCCTCATCTCGCCTGGAAGGGAGAACTTCCTGGATTTTCTCGAGTTGCGGCAGGTGTTCTCGAGTTACGACGGGGACCTCAGGGACCCGCCCTGGTGGCCTCAGGAAAGGCCAGTCCCCATGCGAGTTGCTCGGGGGCCTCTCAGGATTCCTCTCCTGTCGATACCGGGGCCAAAAAACTTGTGTGGAGTCAGGGCCGGAACCGAGGATTCCTCTCAGGGGCTGACATGGATCTTTGGGTACTTCTGGAGTCTCCCCAGGGGAGTCAGGCCTTGTCTCTAGTGGGGGCATGCACGTGCGCTTTCCTTCCAGGCTGTAGCAGCAATGTCTCGGTTCCCGTCGCGTGGATCAAAGGATCTGTGGTTTTCCCTCGAGGCTTTCCCACAGGGCTGTCTCACGTGCCACCGTGGTGTGAGTCGATTCTCGGCGTGAAAGATGAGACAGTGCAGGGCAAAGAGGTTCCTCTGGATTGGACTGAGACATCTGGGGGACTCTTGGAATGGTGGTACGACCATGGAGTTCCTCTCGCCTTTCCTGTTGAGAGTGCCTCCTCTTGAGATGCGACGGGAACGCCGGGAATTCTTTCCCGTTGAAACCAGGGAAAGGATCCCTCATCTCGAGCTACGAGGGGGAAACGGGGCTCCTCTGGATGTGGGCGGGACCATCGTGCTTCCTCTCGAGTGGAGACGGGTATGGCGGTGAACTTCTTGAGTTGCAGCAAGGGTGTGAAAGACCCTTTCGAAGTTCCAGAGGTTAGGTGTCATTAGTCTCCAGACGCCTCATCGGAAATAGGCCTCATTTCGCCTGGAAAGGAGAACTTCCTGGATTTTCTCGAGTTGCGGCAGGTGTTCTCGATTTACGACGGGGACCTCAGGGACCCGCCCTGGTGGCCTCAGGTACGGCCAGTCCCCATGCTAGTTGCTAGGGGGCCTCTCGGGATTCCTCTCCCGTCGATACCGGGGCCAACAACCTTGTGTGGAGTCAGGGCCGGAACCGAGGATTCCTCTCAGGGGCTGACATGGATCTTTGGGTACTTGTGGAGTCTCCCCAGGGGAGTCAGGCCTCGTCTCGAGTGGGGGCATGCACGTGCGCTTTCCTTCCATGCTGTAGCAGCAATGTCACGCTTCCCGTCGCGTGGATCAAAGGATCTGTGGTTTTCCCTCGAGGCTTTCCCACAGGGCTGTCCCACGTGCCACCGTGGTGTGAGTTGATCCTCTGCGTGAAAGATGAGCCAGTGCAGGGCAAAGAGGTTCCTCTGGAATGGACTGAGACATCTGGGGGACTCGTGGAATGGTGGTACGACCATGGAGTTCCTCTCGCCTTTCCTGTTGAGAGTGCCTCCTCTTGAGATGCGACGGGAACGCCGGGAATTCTTTCCCGTTGATAGCAGGGAAAGGATCCCTCATCTCGAGCTACGAGTGGGAAACGGGGCTCCTCTGGATGTGGGCGGGACCATCGTGTTTCCTCTCGAGTGGAGACGGGTATGGCGGTGAACTTCTTGAGTTGCAGCAAGGGTGAGAAAGACCCTTTCAAAGTTCCAGAGGTTCGGTGTCATTAGTCTCCAGATGCCTCATCGGAAATAGGCCTCATCTCGCCTGGAAGGGAGAACTTCCTGGATTTTCTCGAGGTGCGGCAGGTGTTCTCGAGATACGACGGGGACCTCAGGGACCCGCCCTGGTGTCCTCAGGAAAGGCCAGTCCCCATGCGAGTTGCTCGGGGGCCTCTCGGGATTCCTCTCCCGTCGATACCGGGGCCAAAATCCTTCTGTGGAGTCAGGGCCGGAACCGAGGATTCCTCTCAGGGGCTGACATGGGTCTTTGGGTACTTCTGGTGTCTCCCCAGGGGGGTCAGGCCTCCTCTCGAGTGGGGGCATGCACGTGCGCCTTCCTTCCAGGCTGTAGCAGCAATGTCACGCTTCCCGTCGCATGGATCAAAGGATCTGTGGTTTTCCTTCGAGGCTTTCCCTCGAGGCTTTCCCACAGGGCTGTCTCACGTGCCACCGTTGTGTGAGTCGATCCTCGGCGTGAAAGATGAGCCAGTGCATGGCAAAAAGGTTCCTCTGGAATGGACTGAGACATCTGGGGGACTCTTGGAATGGTGGCACGACCATGGAGTTCCTCTCGCCTTTCCTGTTGAGAGTGCCTCCTCTTGAGATGCGACGGGAACGCCGGGAAATCTTTCCCGTTGAAAGCAGGGAAAGGATCCCTCATCTCGAGCTACGAGGGGGAAACGGGGCTCCTCTGGATGTGGGCGGGACCATCGTGCTTCCTTTCGAGTGGAGACGGGTATGGCGGTGAAATTCTTGAGTTGCAGCAAGGGTGTGAAAGACCCTTTCGAAGTTCCAGAGGTTAGGTGTCATTAGTCTCCAGACGCCTCATCGGAAATAGGCCTCATTTCGCCTGGAAAGGAGAACTTCCTGGATTTTCTCGAGTTGCGGCAGGTGTTCTCGATTTACGACGGGGACCTCACGGACCCGCCCTGGTGGCCTCAGGAACGGCCAGTCCCCATGCTAGTTGCTAGGGGGCCTCTCGGGATTCCTCTCCCGTCGATACCGGGGCCAAAAACCTTGTGTGGAGTCAGGGCCGGAACCGAGGATTCCTCTCAGGGGATGACATGGATCTTTGGGTACTTCTGGAGTATCCCCAGGGGAGTCAGGACTCGTCTCGAGTGGGGGCATGCACGTACGCTTTCCTTCCATGCTGTAGCAGCAATGTCATGCTTCCCGTCGCGTGGATCAAAGGATCTGTGGTTTTCCCTCGAGGCTTTCCCTCGAGGCTTTCCCACAGGGCTGTCCCACGTGCCACCGTGGTGTGAGTCGATCCTCGGCGTGAAAGATGAGCCAGTGCAGGGCAAAGAGGTTCCTCTGGAATGGACTGAGACATCTGGGGGACTCTTGGAATGGTGGTACGACCATGGAGTTCCTCTCGCCTTTCCTGTTGAGAGTGCCTCCTCTTGAGATGCGACGGGAAAGCCGGGAATTCTTACCCGTTGAAAGCAGGGAAAGGATCCCTCATCTCGAGCTACGAGGGGGAAACGGGGCTCCTCTGGATGTGGGCGGGACCATCGTGCTTCCTCTCGAGTGGAGACGGGTATGGCGGTGAACTTCTTGAGTTGCAGCAAGGATGTGAAAGACCCTTTCGAAGTTCCAGAGGTTAGGTGTCATTAGTCTCCAGACGCCTCATCGGAAATAGGCCTCATCTCGCCTGGAAGGGAGAACTTCCTGGATTTTCTCGAGTTGCAGCAGGTGTTCTCGAGTTACGACGGGGACCTCAGGGACCCGCCCTGGTGGCCTCAGGAGAGGCCAGTCCCCATGCGAGTTGCTAGGGGGCCTCTCGGGATTCCTCTCCCGTCGATACCGAGGCCAAAAACCTTGTGTGGAGCCAGGGCCGGAACCGAGGATTCCTCTCAGTGGCTGACATGGATCTTTGGGTACTTGTGGAGTCTCCCCAGGGGAGTCAGGACTCGTCTCGAGTGGGGGCATGCACGTGCGCTTTCCTTCCAGGCTGTAGCAGCAATGTCACGCTTCCCGTCGCGTGGATCAAAGGATCTGTGGTTTTCCCTCGAGGCTTTCCCACAGGGCTGTCCCACGTGCCACCGTGGTGTGAGTCGATCCTCGGCGTGAAAGATGAGCCAGTGCAGGGCAAAGAGGTTCCTCTGGAATGGACTGAGACATCTGGGGGACTCTTGGAATGGTGGTACGACCATGGAGTTCCTCTCGCCTTTCCTGTTGAGAGTGCCTCCTCTTGAGATGCGACGGGAACGCCGGGAATTCTTTCCCGTTGTAAGCAGGGAAAGGATCCCTCATCTCGAGCTCCGAGGGGGAAACGGGGCTCCTCTGGATGTGGGCGGGACCATCGTGCTTCTTCTCGAGTGGAGACGGGTATGGCGGTGAACTTCTTGAGTTGCAGCAAGGGTGTGAAAGACCCTTTCGAAGTTCCAGAGGTTAGGTGTCATTAGTCTCCAGACGCCTCATCGGAAATAGGCCTCATCTCGCCTGGAAGGGAGAACTTCCTGGATTTTCTCGAGTTGCGGCAGGTGTTCTCGAGTTACGACGGGGACCTCAGGGACCCGCCCTGGTGGCCTCAGGAGAATCCAGTCCCCATGCGAGTTGCTAGCGGGCCTCTCGGGATTCCTCTCCCGTCGATACCGGGGCCAAAAACCTTGTGTGGAGTCAGGGCCAGAACCGAGGATTCCTCTCAGGGGCTGACATGGATCTTTGGGTACTTCTGGAGTCTCCCCAGGGGAGTCAGGCCTCGTGTCGAGTGGGGGCATGCACGTGCACTTTCCTTCCAGGCTGTAGCAGCAATGTCACGCTTCCCTTGGCGTGGATCAAAGGATCTGTGGTTTTCCCTCGAGGCTTTCCCTCGAGGCTTTCCCACAGGGCTGTCCCACGTGCCACCGTGGTGTGAGTCGATCCTCGGCGTGAAAGATCAGCCAGTGCAGGGCAAAGAGGTTCCTCTGGAATGGACTGAGACATCTGGGGGACTCTTGGAATGGTGGTACGACCATGGAGTTCCTCTCGCCTTTCCTGTAGAGAGTGCCTCCTCTTGAGATGCGACTCGAACGCCGGGAATTCTTTCCCGTTGAAACCAGGGAAAGGATCCCTCATCTCGAGCTACGAGGGGGAAACGGGGCTCCTCTGGATGTGGGCGGGACGATCGTGCTTCCTCTCGAGTGGACACGGGTATGGCGCTGAACTTCTTGAGTTGCAGCCAGGGTGTGAAAGACCCTTTCGAAGTTCCAGAGGTTAGGTGTCATTCGTCTCCAAAGGCCTCATCGGAAATAGGCCTCATCTCGCCTGGAAGGGAGAACTTCCTGGATATTCTCGAGTTGCGGCAGGTGTTCTCGAGTTACGCCGGGGACCTCAGGGACCCGCCCTGGTGGCCTCAGGAGAGGCCAGTCCCCATGCGAGTTGCTAGGGGGCCTCTCGGGATTCCTCTCCCATCGATACTGGCGCAAAAACCTTGTGTGGAGTCAGGGCCGGAACCGAGGATTCCTCTCAGGGGCTGACATGGATCTTTGGGTACTTCTGGAGTCTCCCCATGGGAGTCAGGCCTCGTCTCGAGTGGGGGCATGCACGTGCGCTTTCCTTCCAGGCTGTAGCAGCAATGTCAGGCTTCCCGTCGCGTGGATCAAAGGATCTGTGGTTTTCCCTCGAGGCTTTCCCTCGAGGCTTTCCCACAGGGCTGTCCCACGTGCCACCGTGGTGTGAGTCGATCCTCGGCGTGAAAGATGAGCCAGTGCAGGGCAAAGAGGTTCCTCTGGAATGGACTGAGACATCTGGGGGACTCTTGGAATGATGGTACGACCATGGAGTTCCTCTCGCCTTTCCTGTTGAGAGTGCCTCCTCTTGAGATGCGACGGGAACGCCGGGAATTCTTTCCCGTTGAAAGCAGGGAAAGGATCCCTCATCTCGAGCTACGAGGGCGAAACTGGGCTCCTCTGGATGTGGGCGGGACCATGGTGCTTCCTCTCGAGTGGAGACGGGTATGGCGGTGAACTTCTTGAGTTGCAGCAAGGATGTGAAAGACCCTTTCGAAGTTCCAGAGGTTAGGTGTCATTAGTCTCCAGAGGCCTCATCGGAAATAGGCCTCATCTCGCCTGGAAGGGAGAACTTCCTGGATTTTCTCGAGTTGCGGCAGGTGTTCTCGAGTTACGACGGGGACCTCAGGGACCCGCCCTGGTGGCCTCAGGAGAGGCCAGTCCCCATGCGAGTTGCTAGGGGGCCTCTCGGGATTCCTCTCCCGTAGATACCGGGGCCAAAAACCTTGTGTGGAGTCAGGGCCGGAACCGAGGATTCCTCTCAGGGGCTGACATGGATCTTTGGGTACTTGTGGAGTCTCCCCAGGGGAGTCAGGACTCGTCTCGAGTGGGGGCATGCACGTGCGCTTTCCTTCCAGCCTGTAGCAGCAATGTCACGCTTCCCGTGGCGTGGATCAAAGGATCTGTGGTTTTCCCTCGAGGCTTTCCCTCGAGGCTTTCCCACAGGGCTGTCCCACGTGCCACCGTGGTGTGAGTCGATCCTCGGCGTGAAAGATCAGCCAGTGCAGGGCAAAGAGGTTCCTCTGGAATGGACTGAGACATCTGGGGGACTCTTGGAATGGTGGTACGACCATGGAGTTCCTCTCGCCTTTCCTGTTGAGAGTGCCTCCTCTTGAGATGCGACGGGAACGCCGGGAATTCTTTCCCCTTGAAAGCAGGGAAAGGATCCCTCATCTCGAGCTCCGAGGGGGAAACTGGGCTCCTCTGGATGTGGGCGGGACGATCGTGCTTCCTCTCGAGTGGACACGGGTATGGCGCTGAACTTCTTGAGTTGCAGCAAGGGTGTGAAAGACCCTTTCGAAGTTCCAGAGGTTAGGTGTCATTAGTCTCCAGAGGCCTCATCGGAAATAGGCCTCATCTCGCCTGGAAGGGAGAACTTCCTGGATTTTCTCGAGTTGCGGCAGGTGTTCTCGAGTTACGACGGGGACCTCAGGGACCCGCCCTGGTGGCCTCAGGAGAGGCCAGTCCCCATGCGAGTTACTAGGGGGCCTCTCGGGATTCCTCTCCGGTCGATACCGGGGCAAAAAACCTTGTGTGGAGTCAGGGCCGGAACCGAGGATTCCTCTCAGGGGCTGACATGGATCTTTGGGTACTTCTGGAGTCTCCCCAGGGGAGTCAGGCCTCGTCTCGAGTGGGGGCATGCACGTGCGCTTTCCTTCCAGGCTGTAGCAGCAATGTCACTCTTCCCGTAGCGTGGATCAAAGGATCTGTGGTTTTCCCTCGAGGCTTTCGCTCGAGGCTTTCCCACAGGGCTGTCCCACGTGCCACGGTGGTGTGAGTCGATCCTCGGCGTGAAAGATGAGCCAGTGCAGGGCAAAGAGGTTCCTCTGGAATGGACTGAGACATCTGGGGGACTCTTGGAATGATGGTACGACCATGGAGTTCCTCTCGCCTTTCCTGTTGAGAGTGCCTCCTCTTGAGATGCGACGGGAACGCCGGGAATTCTTTCCCGTTGAAAGCAGGGAAAGGATCCCTCATCTCGAGCTACGAGGGGGAAACTGGGCTCCTCTGGATGTGGGCGGGACCATCGTGCTTCCTCTCGAGTGGAGACGGGTATTGCGGTGAACTTCTTGAGTTGCAGCAAGGATGTGAAAGACCCTTTCGAAGTTCCAGAGGTTAGGTGTCATTAGTCTCCAGAGGCCTCATCGGAAATAGGCCTCATCTCGCCTGGAAGGGAGAACTTCCTGGATTTTCTCGAGTTGCGGCAGGTGTTCTCGAGTTACGACGGGGACCTCAGGGACCCGCCCTGGTGGCCTCAGGAGAGGCCAGTCCCCATGCGAGTTGCTAGGGGGCCTCTCGGGATTCCTCTCCCGTAGATACCGGGGCCAACAACCTTGTGTGGAGTCAGGGCCGGAACCGAGGATTCCTCTCAGGGGCTGACATGGATCTTTGGGTACTTGTGGCGTCTCCCCAGGGGAGTCAGGCCTCGTCTCGAGTGGGGGCATGCACGTGCGCTTTCCTTCCAGGCTGTAGCAGCAATGTCACGCTTCCCGTGGCGTGGATCAAAGTATCTGCGGTTTTCCCTCGAGGCTTTCGCTCGAGGCTTTCCCACAGGGCTGTCCCACGTGCCACGGTGGTGTGAGTCGATCCTCGGCGTGAAAGATGAGCCAGTGCAGGGCAAAGAGGTTCCTCTGGAATGGACTGAGACATCTGGGGGACTCTTGGAATGATGGTACGACCATGGAGTTCCTCTCGCCTTTCCTGTTGAGAGTGCCTCCTCTTGAGATGCGACGGGAACGCCGGGAATTCTTTCCCGTTGAAAGCAGGGAAAGGATCCCTCATCTCGAGCTACGAGGGGGAAACTGGGCTCCTCTGGATGTGGGCGGGACCATCGTGCTTCCTCTCGAGTGGAGACGGGTATGGCGGTGAATTTCTTGAGTTGCAGCAAGGATGTGAAAGACCCTTTCGAAGTTCCAGAGGTTAGGTGTCATTAGTCTCCAGACGCCTCATCGGAAATAGGCCTCATCTCGCCTGGAAGGGAGAACTTACTGGATTTTCTCGAGTTGCGGCAGGTGTTCTCGAGTTACGACGGGGACCTCAGGGACCCGCCCTGGTGGCCTCAGGAGAGGCCAGTCCCCATGCGAGTTGATAGGGGGCCTCTCGGGATTCCTCTCCCGTAGATACCGGGGCCAAAAACCTTGTGTGGAGTCAGGGCCGGAACCGAGGATTCCTCTCAGGGGCTGACATGGATCTTTGGGTACTTGTGGAGTCTCCCCAGGGGAGTCAGGCCTCGTCTCGAGTGGGGGCATGCACGTGCGCTTTCCTTCCAGGCTGTAGCAGCAATGTCACGCTTCCCGTCGCGTGGATCAAAGGATCTGTGGTTTTCCCTCGAGGCTTTCCCTCGAGGCTTTCCCACAGGGCTGTCCCACGTGCCACCGTTGTGTGTGTCGATCCTCGGCGTGAAAGATGAGCCAGTGCAGGGCAAAGAGGTTCCTCTGGAATGGACTGAGACATCTGGGGGACTCTTGGAATTGTGGTACGACCATGGAGTTCCTCTCGCCTTTCCTGTTGAGAGTGCCTCCTCTTGAGATGCGACGGGAACGCCGGGAATTCTTTCCCGTTGAAAGCAGTTAAAGTATCCCTCATCTCGAGCTCCGAGGGGGAAACGGGGCTCCTCTGGATGTGGGCGGGACCATCGTGCTTCCTCTCGAGTGGAGACGGTATGGCGGTGAACTTCTTGAGTTGCAGCAAGGGTGTGAAAGACCCTTTCGAAGTTCCAGAGGTTAGGTGTCATTAGTCTCCAGACGCCAAATCGGAAATAGGCCTCATCTCGCCTGGAAGGGAGAACTTCCTGGATTTTCTCGAGTTGCGGCAGGTGTTCTCGAGTTACGACGGGGACCTCAGGGACCCGCCCTGGTGGCCTCAGGAGAGGCCAGTCCCCATGCGAGTTGCTAGGGGGCCTCTCGGGATTCCTCTCCCGTAGATACCGGGGCCAAAAACCTTGTGTGGAGTCAGGGCCGGAACCGAGGATTCCTCTCAGGGGGTGACATGGATCTTTGGGTACTTGTGGAGTCTCCCCAGGGGAGTCAGGCCTCGTCTCGAGTGGGGGCATGCACGTGCGCTTTCCTTCCAGGCTGTAGCAGCAATGTCACGCTTCCCGTGGCGTGGATCAAAGGATCTGTGGTTTTCCCTCGAGGCTTTCCCTCGAGGCTTTCCCACAGGGCTGTCCCACGTGCCACCGTTGTGTGTGTCGATCCTCGGCGTGAAAGATGAGCCAGTGCAGGGCAAAGAGGTTCCTCTGGAATGGACTGAGACATCTGGGGGACTCTTGGAATGGTGGTACGACCATGGAGTTCCTCTCGCCTTTCCTGTTGAGAGTGCCTCCTCTTGAGATGCGACGGGAACGCCGGGAATTCTTTCCCGTTGAAAGCAGGGAAAGGATCCCTCATCTCGAGCTCCGAGGGGGAAACGGGGCTCCTCTGGATGTGGGCAGGACCATCGTGCTTCCTCTCGAGTGGAGACGGTATGGCGGTGAACTTCTTGAGTTGCAGCAAGGGTGTGAAAGACCCTTTCGAAGTTCCAGAGGTTAGGTGTCATTAGTCTCCAGACGCCTCATCGGAAATAGGCCTCATCTCGCCTGGAAGGGAGAACTTCCTGGATTTTCTCGAGTTGCGGCAGGTGTTCTCGAGTTACGACGGGGACCTCAGGGACCCGCCCTGGTGGCCTCAGGAGAGGCCAGTCCCCATGCGAGTTGCTAGGGGGCCTCTCGGGATTCCTCTCCCGTCGATACCGGGGCCAAAAACCTTGTGTGGAGTCAGGGCCAGAACCGAGGATTCCTCTCAGGGGCTGACATGGATCTTTGGGTACTTCTGGAGTCTCCCCAGGGGAGTCAGTCCTCGTGTCGAGTGGGGGCATGCACGTGCACTTTCCTTCCAGGCTGTAGCAGCAATGTCACGCTTCCCTTGGCGTGGATCAAAGGATCTGTGGTTTTCCCTCGAGGCTTTCCCTCGAGGCTTTCCCACAGGGCTGTCCCACGTGCCACCGTGGTGTGAGTCGATCCTCGGCGTGAAAGATCAGCCAGTGCAGGGCAAAGAGGTTCCTCTGGAATGGACTGAGACATCTGGGGGACTCTTGGAATGGTGGTACGACCATGGAGTTCCTCTCGCCTTTCCTGTTGAGAGTGCCTCCTCTTGAGATGCGACGGGAACGCCGGGAATTTTTTGCCGTTGAAAGCAGGGAAAGGATCCCTCATCTCGAGCTACGAGGGGGAAACGGGGCTCCTCTGGATGTGGGCGGGACCATCGTGCTTTCTCTCGAGTGGAGAGGGGTATGGCGGTGAACTTCTTGAGTTGCAGCAAGGGTGTGAAAGACCCTTTCGAAGTTCCAGAGGTTAGGTGTCATTAGTCTCCAGACGCCTCATCGGAAATAGGCCTCATCTCGCCTGGAAGGGAGAACTTCCTTGATTTTCTCGAGTTGCGGCAGGTGTTCTCGAGTTACGACGGGGACCTCAGGGACCCGCCCTGTTGGCCTCAGGAGAGGCCAGTCCCTATGCGTGTTGCTAGGGGGCCCCTCGGGATTCCTCTCCCGTCGATACCGGGGCCAAAAACCTTGTGTGGAGTCAGGGCCGGAACCGAGGATTCCTCTCAGGGACTGATATGGATCTTTGGGTACTTCTGGAGTCTCGCCAGGGGAGACAGGCCTTGTCTCGTGTGGGGGCATGCACGTGCACTTTCCTTCCAGGCTGTAGCAGCAATATCACGCTTCCCGTCGCGTGGATCAAAGGATCTGCGGTTTTCGCTCGAGGCTTTCCCTCGAGGCTTTCCCACAGGGCTGTCCCACGTGACACTGTGGTGTGAGTCGATTCTCGGCGTGAAAAATGAGCCAGTGCAGGGCAAAGAGGTTCCTCTGGAATGGACTGAAACATCTGGGGGACTCTTGGAATGGTGGTACGACCATGGAGTTCCTCTCGCCTTTCCTGTTGAGAGTGCCTCCTCTTGAGATGCGACGGGAACGCCGGGAATTCTTTCCCGTTGAAAGCAGGGAAAGGATCCCTCATCTCGAGCTACGAGGGGGAAACGGGGCTCCTCTGGATGTGGGCGGGACCATCGTGCTTCCTCTTGAGTGGACACGGGTATGGCGGTGAACTTCTTGAGTTGCAGCAAGGGTGTGAAAGACCCTTTCGAAGTTCCAGAGGTTAGGTGTCATTAGTCTCCAGACGCCTCATCGGAAATAGGCCTCATCTCGCCTGGAAGGGAGAACTTCCTGGATTTTCTCGATTTGCGGCTGGTGTTCTCGAGTTACGACGGGGACCTCAGGGACCCGCCCTGGTGGCCTCAGGAGAGGCCAGTCCCCATGCGAGTTGTTAGGGGGCCTCTCGGGATTCCTCTCCCGTCGATACCGGGGCCAAAAACCTTGTGTGGAGTCAGGGCCGGAACCGAGGATTCCTCTCAGGGGCTGACATGGATCTTTGGGTACTTCTGGAGTCTCCCCAGGGGAGTCAGGCCTCGTCTCGAGTGGGGGCATGCGCGTGCGCTTTCCTTCCAGGCTTTAGCAGCAATGTCACGCTTCCCGTCGCGTGGATCAAAGGATCTGTGGTTTTCCCTCGAGGCTTTCCCTCAGGGCTGTCCCACGTGCCACCGTGGTGTGAGTCGATCCTCGGCGTGAAAGATGAGCCAGTGCAGGGCAAAGAGGTTCCTCTGGAATGGACTGAGACATCTGGGGGACTCTTGGAATGGTGGTACGACCATGGAGTTCCTCTCGCCTTTCCTGTTGAGAGTGCCTCCTCTTGAGATGCGACGGGAACGCCGGGAATTCTTTCCCGTTGAAAGCAGGGAAAGGATCCCTCATCTCGAGCTACGAGGGGGAAACGGGGCTCCTCTGGATGTGGGCGGGACCATCGTGCTTTCTCTCGAGTGGAGACGGGTATGGCGGTGAACTTCTTGAGTTGCAGCAAGGGTGTGAAAGACCCTTTCGAAGTTCCAGAGGTTAGGTGTCATTAGTCTCCAGAGGCCTCATCGGAAATAGGCCTCATCTCGCCTGGAAGGGAGAACTTCCTGGATTTTCTCGAGTTGCGGCAGGTGTTCTCGAGTTACGACGGGGACCTCAGGGACCCGCCCTGGTGGCCTCAGGTACGGCCAGTCCCCATGCTAGTTGCTAGGGGGCCTCTCGGGATTCCTCTCCCGTCGATACCGGGGCCAAAAACCTTGTGTGGAGTCAGGGCCGGAACCGAGGATTCCTCTCAGGGGCTGACATGGATCTTTGGGTACTTCTGGAGTCTCCCCAGGGGAGTCAGGACTCGTCTCGAGTGGGGGCATGCACGTGCGCTTTCCTTCCAGGCTGTAGCAGCAATGTCATGCTTCCCGTCGCGTGGATCAAAGGATCAGTGGTTTTCCCTCGAGCCTTTCCCTCGAGGCTTTCCCACAGGGCTGTCCCACGTGCCACCGTGGTGTGAGTCGATCCTCGGCGTGACAGATGAGCCAGTGCAGGGAAAAGAGTTTCCTCTGGAATGGACTGAGAAATCTCGGGGACTCTTGGAATGGTGGTACGACCATGGAGTTCCTCTCATCGTTCCTGTTGAGAGTGCCTCCACTTGAGATGCGACGGCAACGCCGGGAATTCTATCCCGTTGATAGCAGGGAAAGGATCCCTCATCTCGAGCTACGAGGGGGAAACGGGGCTCCTCTGGATGTGGGCGGGACCATCGTGTTTAATCTCGAGTGGAGACGGGTATGGCGGTGAACTTCTTGAGTTGCAGCAAGGGTGTGAAAGACCCTTTCGAAGTTCCAGAGGTTCGGTGTCATTAGTCTCCAGACGCCTCATCGGAAATAGGCCTCATCTCGCCTGGAAGGGAGAACTTCCTGGATTTTCTCGAGTTGCGGCAGGTGTTCTCGAGTTACGACGGGGACCTCAGGGACCCGCCCTGGTGGCCTAAGGAGAGGCCAGTCCCCATGCGAGTTGCTAGGGGGCCTCTCGGGATTCCTCTCCCGTCGATACCGGGGCCAAAAACCTTGTGTGGAGTCAGGGCCGGAACCGAGGATTCCTCTCAGGGGCTGACATGGATCTTTCGGTACTTGTGGAGTCTCCCCAGGGGAGTCAGGCCTCGTCTCGAGTGGGGGCATGCACGTGCGCTTTCCTTCCAGGCTGTAGCAGCAATGTCACGCTTCCCGTCGCGTGGATCAAAGGATCTGTGATTTTCCCTCGAGGCTTTCGCTCGAGGCTTTCCCACAGGGCTGTCCCACGTGCCACCATGGTGTGAGTCGATCCTCGGCGTGAAAGATGAGCCAGTGCAGGGCAAAGAGGCTCCTCTGGAATGGACTGAGACATCTGGGGGACTCTTGGAATGGTGGTACGACCATGGAGTTCCTCTCGCCTTTCCTGTTGAGAGTGCCTCCTCTTGAGATGCGACGGGAACGCCAAGAATTCTTTCCCGTTGAAAGCAGGGAATGGATCCCTCATCTCGAGCTACGAGGGGGAAACGGAGCTCCTCTGGATGTGGGCGGGACCATCGTGCTTCCTCTGGAGTGGAGACGGGTATGGCGGTGAACTTCTTGAGTTGCAGCAAGGGTGTGAAAGACCCTTTCGAAGTTCCAGAGGTTAGGTGTCATTTGTCTCCAGAGGCCTCATCGGAAATAGGCCTCATCTCGCCTGGAAGGGAGAAGTTCCTGGATTTTCTCGAGTTGCGGCAGGTGTTCTCGAGTTACGACGGGGACCTCAGGGACCCGCCGTGGTGGCCTCAGGAGACGCCAGTCCCCATGCGAGTTGCCAGGGGGCCTCTCGGAATTCCTCTCCCGTCGATACCGGGGCCAAAAACCTTGTGTGGAGTCAGGGCCGGAACCGAGGATTCCTCTCAGGGGCTGACATGGATCTTTGGGTACTTGTGGAGTCTCCCCAGGGGAGTCAGGCCTCGTCTCGAGTGGGGGCATGCACGTGCGCTTTCCTTCCAGGCTGTAGCAGCAATGTCACACTTCCCGTCGCGTGGATCAAAGGATCTGTGGTTTTCCCTCGAGGCTTTCCCTCGAGGCTTTCCCACAGGGCTGTCCCACGTGCCACCGTGGTGTGAGTCGATCCTCGGCGTGAAAGATGAGCCAGTGCAGGGCAAAGAGGCTCCTCTGGAATGGACTGAGACATCTGGGGGACTCTTGGCATGGTGGTACGACCATGGAGTTCCTCTCGCCTTTCCTGTTGAGAGTGCCTCCTCTTGAGATGCGACGGGAACGCCGGGAATTCTTTCCCGTTGAAAGCAGGGAAAGGATCCCTCATCTCGAGCTCCGAGGGGGAAACGGGGCTCCTCTGGATGTGGGCGGGACCATCGTGCTTCCTCTCGAGTGGAGACGGGTATGGAGGTGAACTTCTTGAGTTGCATCAAGGGTGTGAAAGACCCTTTCGAAGTTCCAGAGGTTCGGTGTCATTAGTCTCCAGACGCCTCATCGGAAATAGGCCTCATCTCGCCTGGAAGGGAGAACTTCCTGGATTTTCTCGAGTTGCGGCAGGTGTTCTCGAGTTACGACGGGGACCTCAGGGACCCGCCCTGGTGGCCTAAGGAGAGGCCAGTCCCCATGCGAGTTGCTAGGGGGCCTCTCGGGATTCCTCTCCCGTCGATACCGGGGCCAAAAACCTTGTGTGGAGTCAGGGCCGGAACCGAGGATTCCTCTCAGGGGCTGACATGGATCTTTCGGTACTTGTGGAGTCTCCCCAGGGGAGTCAGGCCTCGTCTCGAGTGGGGGCATGCACGTGCGCTTTCCTTCCAGGCTGTAGCAGCAATGTCACGCTTCCCGTCGCGTGGATCAAAGGATCTGTGATTTTCCCGCGAGGCTTTCGCTCGAGGCTTTCCCACAGGGCTGTCCCACGTGCCACCGTGGTGTGAGTCGATCCTCGGCGTGAAAGATGAGCCAGTGCAGGGCAAAGAGGCTCCTCTGGAATGGACTGAGACATCTGGGGGACTCTTGGAATGGTGGTACGACCATGGAGTTCCTCTCGCCTTTCCTGTTGAGAGTGCCTCCTCTTGAGATGCGACGGGAACGCCAAGAATTCTTTCCCGTTGAAAGCAGGGAATGGATCCCTCATCTCGAGCTACGAGGGGGAAACGGAGCTCCTCTGGATGTGGGCGGGACCATCGTGCTTCCTCTCGAGTGGAGACGGGTATGGCGGTGAACTTCTTGAGTTGCAGCAAGGGTGTGAAAGACCCTTTCGAAGTTCCAGAGGTTAGGTGTCATTTGTCTCCAGAGGCCTCATCGGAAATAGGCCTCATCTCGCCTGGAAGGGAGAAGTTCCTGGATTTTCTCGAGTTGCGGCAGGTGTTCTCGAGTTACGACGGGGACCTCAGGGACCCGCCGTGGTGGCCTCAGGAGACGCCAGTCCCCATGCGAGTTGCCAGGGGGCCTCTCGGAATTCCTCTCCCGTCGATACCGGGGCCAAAAACCTTGTGTGGAGTCAGGGCCGGAACCGAGGATTCCTCTCAGGGGCTGACATGGATCTTTGGGTACTTGTGGAGTCTCCCCAGGGGAGTCAGGCCTCGTCTCGAGTGGGGGCATGCACGTGCGCTTTCCTTCCAGGCTGTAGCAGCAATGTCACACTTCCCGTCGCGTGGATCAAAGGATCTGTGGTTTTCCCTCGAGGCTTTCCCTCGAGGCTTTCCCACAGGGCTGTCCCACGTGCCACCGTGGTGTGAGTCGATCCTCGGCGTGAAAGATGAGCCAGTGCAGGGCAAAGAGGCTCCTCTGGAATGGACTGAGACATCTGGGGGACTCTTGGCATGGTGGTACGACCATGGAGTTCCTCTCGCCTTTCCTGTTGAGAGTGCCTCCTCTTGAGATGCGACGGGAACGCCGGGAATTCTTTCCCGTTGAAAGCAGGGAAAGTATCCCTCATCTCGAGCTCCGAGGGGGAAACGGGGCTCCTCTGGATGTGGGCGGGACCATCGTGCTTCCTCTCGAGTGGAGACGGGTATGGAGGTGAACTTCTTGAGTTGCATCAAGGGTGTGAAAGACCCTTTCGAAGTTCCAGAGGTTTGTTGTCATTTGTCTCCAGACGCCTCATCGGAAATAGGCCTCAATCGCCTGGAAGGGAGAACTTCCTGGATTTTCTCGAGTTGCGGCAGGTGTTCTCGGGTTACGACGGGGACCTCAGGGACCCGCCCTGGTGGCCTCAGGAGAGGCCAGTCCCCATGCGAGATGCTAGGGGGCCTCTCGAGATTCCTCTCCCGTCGATACCGGGGCAAAAACCTTGTGTGGAGTCAGGGCCGGAACCGAGGATTCCTCTCAGGGGCTGACATGGATCTTTGGGTACTTGCGGAGTCTCCCCAGGGGAGTCAGGCCTCGTCTCGAGTGGGGGCATGCACGTGCGCTTTCCTTCCAGGCTGTAGCAGCAATGTCACGCTTCCCGTCGCGTGGATCAAAGGATCTGTGGTTTTCCCTCGAGGCTTTCCTTCGAGGCTTTCCCACAGGGCTGTCCCACGTGCCACCGTGGTGTGAGTCGATCCTCGGCGTGAAAGATGAGCCAGTGCAGGGCAAAGAGGCTCCTCTGGAATGGACTGAGACATCTGGGGGACTCTTGGAATGGTGGTACGACCTTGGAGTTCCTCTCGCCTTTCCTGTTGAGAGTGCCTCCTCTTGAGATGCGACGGGAACGCCGGGAATTCTTTCCCGTTGAAAGCAGGGAAAGGATCCCTCATCTCGAGCTACGAGGGGGAAACGGGGCTCCTCTGGATGTGGGCGGGACCATCGTGCTTCCTCTCGAGTGGAGACGGGTACGGCGGTGAACTTATTGAGTTGCAGCAAGGGTGTGAAAGACCCTTTCGAAGTTCCAGAGGTTAGGTGTCATTTGTCTCCAGAGGCCTCATCTGAAATAGGCCTCATCTCGCCTGGATGGGAGAACTTCCTGGATTTTCTCGAGTTGCGGCAGGTGTTCTCGAGTTACGACGGGGACCTCAGGGACCCGCCCTGTTGGCCTCAGGAGAGGCCAGTCCCCATGCGAGTTGCCAGGGGGCCTCTCGGAATTCCTCTCCCGTCGATACCGGGGCCAAAAACCTTGTGTGGAGTCAGGGCCGGAACCGAGGATTCCTCTCAGGGGCTGACATGGATCTTTGGGTACTTGTGGAGTCTCCCCAGGGGAGTCAGGCCTCGTCTCGAGTGGGGGCATGCACGTGCGCTTTCCTTCCAGGCTGTAGCAGCAATGTCACACTTCCCGTCGCGTGGATCAAAGGATCTGTGGTTTTCCCTCGAGGCTTTCCCTCGAGGCTTTCCCACAGGGCTGTCCCACGTGCCACCGTGGTGTGAGTCGATCCTCGGCGTGAAAGATGAGCCAGTGCAGGGCAAAGAGGCTCCTCTGGAATGGACTGAGACATCTGGGGGACTCTTGGCATGGTGGTACGACCATGGAGTTCCTCTCGCCTTTCCTGTTGAGAGTGCCTCCGCTTGAGATGCGACGGGAACGCCGGGAATTCTTTCCCGTTGAAAGCAGGGAATGGATCCCTCATCTCGAGCTACGAGGGGGAAACGGAGCTCCTCTGGATGTGGGCGGGACCATCGTGCTTCCTCTGGAGTGGAGACGGGTATGGCGGTGAACTTCTTGAGTTGCAGCAAGGGTGTGAAAGACCCTTTCGAAGTTCCAGAGGTTAGGTGTCATTTGTCTCCAGAGGCCTCATCGGAAATAGGCCTCATCTCGCCTGGAAGGGAGAAGTTCCTGGATTTTCTCGAGTTGCGGCAGGTGTTCTCGAGTTACGACGGGGACCTCAGGGACCCGCCGTGGTGGCCTCAGGAGACGCCAGTCCCCATGCGAGTTGCCAGGGGGCCTCTCGGAATTCCTCTCCCGTCGATACCGGGGCCAAAAACCTTGTGTGGAGTCAGGGCCGGAACCGAGGATTCCTCTCAGGGGCTGACATGGATCTTTGGGTACTTGTGGAGTCTCCCCAGGGGAGTCAGGCCTCGTCTCGAGTGGGGGCATGCACGTGCGCTTTCCTTCCAGGCTGTAGCAGCAATGTCACACTTCCCGTCGCGTGGATCAAAGGATCTGTGGTTTTCCCTCGAGGCTTTCCCTCGAGGCTTTCCCACAGGGCTGTCCCACGTGCCACCGTGGTGTGAGTCGATCCTCGGCGTGAAAGATGAGCCAGTGCAGGGCAAAGAGGCTCCTCTGGAATGGACTGAGACATCTGGGGGACTCTTGGCATGGTGGTACGACCATGGAGTTCCTCTCGCCTTTCCTGTTGAGAGTGCCTCCTCTTGAGATGCGACGGGAACGCCGGGAATTCTTTCCCGTTGAAAGCAGGGAAAGGATCCCTCATCTCGAGCTCCGAGGGGGAAACGGGGCTCCTCTGGATGTGGGCGGGACCATCGTGCTTCCTCTCGAGTGGAGACGGGTATGGAGGTGAACTTCTTGAGTTGCATCAAGGGTGTGAAAGACCCTTTCGAAGTTCCAGAGGTTCGGTGTCATTAGTCTCCAGACGCCTCATCGGAAATAGGCCTCATCTCGCCTGGAAGGGAGAACTTCCTGGATTTTCTCGAGTTGCGGCAGGTGTTCTCGAGTTACGACGGGGACCTCAGGGACCCGCCCTGGTGGCCTAAGGAGAGGCCAGTCCCCATGCGAGTTGCTAGGGGGCCTCTCGGGATTCCTCTCCCGTCGATACCGGGGCCAAAAACCTTGTGTGGAGTCAGGGCCGGAACCGAGGATTCCTCTCAGGGGCTGACATGGATCTTTCGGTACTTGTGGAGTCTCCCCAGGGGAGTCAGGCCTCGTCTCGAGTGGGGGCATGCACGTGCGCTTTCCTTCCAGGCTGTAGCAGCAATGTCACGCTTCCCGTCGCGTGGATCAAAGGATCTGTGATTTTCCCGCGAGGCTTTCGCTCGAGGCTTTCCCACAGGGCTGTCCCACGTGCCACCGTGGTGTGAGTCGATCCTCGGCGTGAAAGATGAGCCAGTGCAGGGCAAAGAGGCTCCTCTGGAATGGACTGAGACATCTGGGGGACTCTTGGAATGGTGGTACGACCATGGAGTTCCTCTCGCCTTTCCTGTTGAGAGTGCCTCCTCTTGAGATGCGACGGGAACGCCAAGAATTCTTTCCCGTTGAAAGCAGGGAATGGATCCCTCATCTCGAGCTACGAGGGGGAAACGGAGCTCCTCTGGATGTGGGCGGGACCATCGTGCTTCCTCTCGAGTGGAGACGGGTATGGCGGTGAACTTCTTGAGTTGCAGCAAGGGTGTGAAAGACCCTTTCGAAGTTCCAGAGGTTAGGTGTCATTTGTCTCCAGAGGCCTCATCGGAAATAGGCCTCATCTCGCCTGGAAGGGAGAAGTTCCTGGATTTTCTCGAGTTGCGGCAGGTGTTCTCGAGTTACGACGGGGACCTCAGGGACCCGCCGTGGTGGCCTCAGGAGACGCCAGTCCCCATGCGAGTTGCCAGGGGGCCTCTCGGAATTCCTCTCCCGTCGATACCGGGGCCAAAAACCTTGTGTGGAGTCAGGGCCGGAACCGAGGATTCCTCTCAGGGGCTGACATGGATCTTTGGGTACTTGTGGAGTCTCCCCAGGGGAGTCAGGCCTCGTCTCGAGTGGGGGCATGCACGTGCGCTTTCCTTCCAGGCTGTAGCAGCAATGTCACACTTCCCGTCGCGTGGATCAAAGGATCTGTGGTTTTCCCTCGAGGCTTTCCCTCGAGGCTTTCCCACAGGGCTGTCCCACGTGCCACCGTGGTGTGAGTCGATCCTCGGCGTGAAAGATGAGCCAGTGCAGGGCAAAGAGGCTCCTCTGGAATGGACTGAGACATCTGGGGGACTCTTGGCATGGTGGTACGACCATGGAGTTCCTCTCGCCTTTCCTGTTGAGAGTGCCTCCTCTTGAGATGCGACGGGAACGCCGGGAATTCTTTCCCGTTGAAAGCAGGGAAAGGATCCCTCATCTCGAGCTCCGAGGGGGAAACCGGGCTCCTCTGGATGTGGGCGGGACCATCGTGCTTCCTCTCGAGTGGAGACGGGTATGGAGGTGAACTTCTTGAGTTGCATCAAGGGTGTGAAAGACCCTTTCGAAGTTCCAGAGGTTTGTTGTCATTTGTCTCCAGACGCCTCATCGGAAATAGGCCTCAATCGCCTGGAAGGGAGAACTTCCTGGATTTTCTCGAGTTGCGGCAGGTGTTCTCGGGTTACGACGGGGACCTCAGGGACCCGCCCTGGTGGCCTCAGGAGAGGCCAGTCCCCATGCGAGATGCTAGGGGGCCTCTCGAGATTCCTCTCCCGTCGATACCGGGGCAAAAACCTTGTGTGGAGTCAGGGCCGGAACCGAGGATTCCTCTCAGGGGCTGACATGGATCTTTGGGTACTTGCGGAGTCTCCCCA
Source organism: Capricornis sumatraensis (assembly GCF_032405125.1). Classification (NCBI taxonomy): domain Eukaryota; kingdom Metazoa; phylum Chordata; class Mammalia; order Artiodactyla; family Bovidae; genus Capricornis; species Capricornis sumatraensis. The sequence continues at coordinate 9,691,107 of NW_027184612.1, forward strand.
GGGGAGTCAGGCCTCGTCTCGAGTGGGGGCATGCACGTGCGCTTTCCTTCCAGGCTGTAGCAGCAATGTCACGCTTCCCGTCGCGTGGATCAAAGGATCTGTGGTTTTCCCTCGAGGCTTTCCTTCGAGGCTTTCCCACAGGGCTGTCCCACGTGCCACCGTGGTGTGAGTCGATCCTCGGCGTGAAAGATGAGCCAGTGCAGGGCAAAGAGGCTCCTCTGGAATGGACTGAGACATCTGGGGGACTCTTGGAATGGTGGTACGACCTTGGAGTTCCTCTCGCCTTTCCTGTTGAGAGTGCCTCCTCTTGAGATGCGACGGGAACGCCGGGAATTCTTTCCCGTTGAAAGCAGGGAAAGGATCCCTCATCTCGAGCTACGAGGGGGAAACGGGGCTCCTCTGGATGTGGGCGGGACCATCGTGCTTCCTCTCGAGTGGAGACGGGTACGGCGGTGAACTTATTGAGTTGCAGCAAGGGTGTGAAAGACCCTTTCGAAGTTCCAGAGGTTAGGTGTCATTTGTCTCCAGAGGCCTCATCTGAAATAGGCCTCATCTCGCCTGGATGGGAGAACTTCCTGGATTTTCTCGAGTTGCGGCAGGTGTTCTCGAGTTACGACGGGGACCTCAGGGACCCGCCCTGTTGGCCTCAGGAGAGGCCAGTCCCCATGCGAGTTGCCAGGGGGCCTCTCGGAATTCCTCTCCCGTCGATACCGGGGCCAAAAACCTTGTGTGGAGTCAGGGCCGGAACCGAGGATTCCTCTCAGGGGCTGACATGGATCTTTGGGTACTTGTGGAGTCTCCCCAGGGGAGTCAGGCCTCGTCTCGAGTGGGGGCATGCACGTGCGCTTTCCTTCCAGGCTGTAGCAGCAATGTCACACTTCCCGTCGCGTGGATCAAAGGATCTGTGGTTTTCCCTCGAGGCTTTCCCTCGAGGCTTTCCCACAGGGCTGTCCCACGTGCCACCGTGGTGTGAGTCGATCCTCGGCGTGAAAGATGAGCCAGTGCAGGGCAAAGAGGCTCCTCTGGAATGGACTGAGACATCTGGGGGACTCTTGGCATGGTGGTACGACCATGGAGTTCCTCTCGCCTTTCCTGTTGAGAGTGCCTCCGCTTGAGATGCGACGGGAACGCCGGGAATTCTTTCCCGTTGAAAGCAGGGAAAGGATCCCTCATCTCGAGCTCCGAGGGGGAAACGGGGCTCCTCTGGATGTGGGCGGGACCATCGTGCTTCCTCTCGAGTGGAGACGGGTATGGAGGTGAACTTCTTGAGTTGCATCAAGGGTGTGAAAGACCCTTTCGAAGTTCCAGAGGTTTGTTGTCATTTGTCTCCAGACGCCTCATCGGAAATAGGCCTCAATCGCCTGGAAGGGAGAACTTCCTGGATTTTCTCGAGTTGCGGCAGGTGTTCTCGGGTTACGACGGGGACCTCAGGGACCCGCCCTGGTGGCCTCAGGAGAGGCCAGTCCCCATGCGAGATGCTAGGGGGCCTCTCGAGATTCCTCTCCCGTCGATACCGGGGCAAAAACCTTGTGTGGAGTCAGGGCCGGAACCGAGGATTCCTCTCAGGGGCTGACATGGATCTTTGGGTACTTGCGGAGTCTCCCCAGGGGAGTCAGGCCTCGTCTCGAGTGGGGGCATGCACGTGCGCTTTCCTTCCAGGCTGTAGCAGCAATGTCACGCTTCCCGTCGCGTGGATCAAAGGATCTGTGGTTTTCCCTCGAGGCTTTCCTTCGAGGCTTTCCCACAGGGCTGTCCCACGTGCCACCGTGGTGTGAGTCGATCCTCGGCGTGAAAGATGAGCCAGTGCAGGGCAAAGAGGCTCCTCTGGAATGGACTGAGACATCTGGGGGACTCTTGGAATGGTGGTACGACCTTGGAGTTCCTCTCGCCTTTCCTGTTGAGAGTGCCTCCTCTTGAGATGCGACGGGAACGCCGGGAATTCTTTCCAGTTGAAAGCAGGGAAAGGATCCCTCATCTCGAGCTACGAGGGGGAAACGGGGCTCCTCTGGATGTGGGCGGGACCATCGTGCTTCCTCTCGAGTGGAGACGGGTACGGCGGTGAACTTATTGAGTTGCAGCAAGGGTGTGAAAGACCCTTTCGAAGTTCCAGAGGTTAGGTGTCATTTGTCTCCAGAGGCCTCATCTGAAATAGGCCTCATCTCGCCTGGAAGGGAGAACTTCCTGGATTTTCTCGAGTTGCGGCAGGTGTTCTCGAGTTACGACGGGGACCTCAGGGACCCGCCCTGTTGGCCTCAGGAGAGGCCAGTCCCCATGCGAGTTGCTAGGGGGCCTCTCGGGATTCCTCTCCCGTCGATACCGGGGCCAAAAACCTTGTGTGGAGTCAGGGCCGGAACCGAGGATTCCTCTCAGGGGCTGACATGGATCTTTGGGTACTTCTGGAGTCTCCCCAGGGGAGTCAGGCCTCGTCTCGGGTGGGGGCATGCACGTGCGCTTTCCTTCCAGGCTGTAGCAGCAATGTCACGCTTCCCGTCGCGTGGATCAAAGGATCTGTGGTTTTCCCTCGAGGCTTTCCCAGAGAGCTCTCCCACGTGCCACCGTGGTGTGAGTCGATCCTCGGCGTGAAAGATGAGCCAGTGCAGGGCAAAGAGGTTCCTCTGGAAAGGACTGAGACATCTGGGGGACTCTTGGAATGGTGGTACGACCATGGAGTTCCTCTCGCCTTTCCTGTTGAGAGTGCCTCCTCTTGAGATGCGACGGGAACGCCGGGAATTCTTTCCCGTTGAAAGCAGGGAAAGGATCCCTCATCTCGAGCTACGAGGGGGAAACGGGGCTCCTCTGGATGTGGGCGGGACCATCATGCTTCCTCTCGAGTGGACACGGGTATGGCGGTGAACTTCTTGAGTTGCAGCAAGGGTGTGAAAACCCTTTCGAAGTTCCAGAGGTTAGGTGTCATTAGTCTCCCGACGCCTCATCGGAAATAGGCCTCATCTCGCCTGGAAGGGAGAACTTCCTGGATTTTCTCGAGTTGCGGCAGGTGTTCTCGAGTTACGACGGGACCTCAAGGACCCGCCCTGGTGGCCTCAGGAGAGGCCAGTCCCCATGCGAGTTGCTAGGGGGCCTCTCGGGATTCCTCTCCCATCGATACCGGGGCCCAAAACCTTGTGTGGAGTCAGGGCCGGAACCGAGGATTCCTCTCAGGGGCTGACATGGATCTTTGGGTACTTCTGGAGTCTCCCCAGGGGAGTCAGGCCTCGTCTCGAGTGGGGGCATGCACGTGCGCTTTCCTTCCAGGCTGTAGCAGCAATGTCACGCTTCCCGTCGCGTGGATCAAAGGATCTGTGGTTTTCCCTCGAGGCTTTCCCTCGAGGCTTTCCCACAGGGCTGTCCCACGTGCCACCGTGGTGTGAGTCGATCCTCGGCGTGAAAGATGAGCCAGTGCAGGGCAAAGAGGCTCCTCTGGAATGGACTGAGACATCTGGGGGACTCTTGGCATGGTGGTACGACCATGGAGTTCCTCTCGCCTTTCCTGTTGAGAGTGCCTCCGCTTGAGATGCGACGGGAACGCCGGGAATTCTTTCCCGTTGAAAGCAGGGAAAGGATCCCTCATCTCGAGCTCCGAGGGGGAAACGGGGCTCCTCTGGATGTGGGCGGGACCATCGTGCTTCCTCTCGAGTGGAGACGGGTATGGAGGTGAACTTCTTGAGTTGCATCAAGGGTGTGAAAGACCCTTTCGAAGTTCCAGAGGTTTGTTGTCATTTGTCTCCAGACGCCTCATCGGAAATAGGCCTCAATCGCCTGGAAGGGAGAACTTCCTGGATTTTCTCGAGTTGCGGCAGGTGTTCTCGGGTTACGACGGGGACCTCAGGGACCCGCCCTGGTGGCCTCAGGAGAGGCCAGTCCCCATGCGAGATGCTAGGGGGCCTCTCGAGATTCCTCTCCCGTCGATACCGGGGCAAAAACCTTGTGTGGAGTCAGGGCCGGAACCGAGGATTCCTCTCAGGGGCTGACATGGATCTTTGGGTACTTGCGGAGTCTCCCCAGGGGAGTCAGGCCTCGTCTCGAGTGGGGGCATGCACGTGCGCTTTCCTTCCAGGCTGTAGCAGCAATGTCACGCTTCCCGTCGCGTGGATCAAAGGATCTGTGGTTTTCCCTCGAGGCTTTCCTTCGAGGCTTTCCCACAGGGCTGTCCCACGTGCCACCGTGGTGTGAGTCGATCCTCGGCGTGAAAGATGAGCCAGTGCAGGGCAAAGAGGCTCCTCTGGAATGGACTGAGACATCTGGGGGACTCTTGGAATGGTGGTACGACCTTGGAGTTCCTCTCGCCTTTCCTGTTGAGAGTGCCTCCTCTTGAGATGCGACGGGAACGCCGGGAATTCTTTCCCGTTGAAAGCAGGGAAAGGATCCCTCATCTCGAGCTACGAGGGGGAAACGGGGCTCCTCTGGATGTGGGCGGGACCATCGTGCTTCCTCTCGAGTGGAGACGGGTACGGCGGTGAACTTATTGAGTTGCAGCAAGGGTGTGAAAGACCCTTTCGAAGTTCCAGAGGTTAGGTGTCATTTGTCTCCAGAGGCCTCATCTGAAATAGGCCTCATCTCGCCTGGAAGGGAGAACTTCCTGGATTTTCTCGAGTTGCGGCAGGTGTTCTCGAGTTACGACGGGGACCTCAGGGACCCGCCCTGTTGGCCTCAGGAGAGGCCAGTCCCCATGCGAGTTGCTAGGGGGCCTCTCGGGATTCCTCTCCCGTCGATACCGGGGCCAAAAACCTTGTGTGGAGTCAGGGCCGGAACCGAGGATTCCTCTCAGGGGCTGACATGGATCTTTGGGTACTTCTGGAGTCTCCCCAGGGGAGTCAGGCCTCGTCTCGGGTGGGGGCATGCACGTGCGCTTTCCTTCCAGGCTGTAGCAGCAATGTCACGCTTCCCGTCGCGTGGATCAAAGTATCTGTGGTTTTCCCTCGAGGCTTTCCCAGAGAGCTCTCCCACGTGCCACCGTGGTGTGAGTCGATCCTCGGCGTGAAAGATGAGCCAGTGCAGGGCAAAGAGGTTCCTCTGGAAAGGACTGAGACATCTGGGGGACTCTTGGAATGGTGGTACGACCATGGAGTTCCTCTCGCCTTTCCTGTTGAGAGTGCCTCCTCTTGAGATGCGACGGGAACGCCGGGAATTCTTTCCCGTTGAAAGCAGGGAAAGGATCCCTCATCTCGAGCTACGAGGGGGAAACGGGGCTCCTCTGGATGTGGGCGGGACCATCATGCTTCCTCTCGAGTGGACACGGGTATGGCGGTGAACTTCTTGAGTTGCAGCAAGGGTGTGAAAACCCTTTCGAAGTTCCAGAGGTTAGGTGTCATTAGTCTCCCGACGCCTCATCGGAAATAGGCCTCATCTCGCCTGGAAGGGAGAACTTCCTGGATTTTCTCGAGTTGCGGCAGGTGTTCTCGAGTTACGACGGGACCTCAAGGACCCGCCCTGGTGGCCTCAGGAGAGGCCAGTCCCCATGCGAGTTGCTAGGGGGCCTCTCGGGATTCCTCTCCCATCGATACCGGGGCCCAAAACCTTGTGTGGAGTCAGGGCCGGAACCGAGGATTCCTCTCAGGGGCTGACATGGATCTTTGGGTACTTCTGGAGTCTCCCCAGGGGAGTCAGGCCTCGTCTCGAGTGGGGGCATGCACGTGCGCTTTCCTTCCAGGCTGTAGCAGCAATGTCACGCTTCCCGTCGCGTGGATCAAAGGATCTGTGGTTTTCCCTCGAGGCTTTCCCTCGAGGCTTTCCCACAGGGCTGTCCCACGTGCCACCGTGGTGTGAGTCGATCCTCGGCGTGAAACATGAGCCAGTGCAGGGCAAAGAGCTTCCTCTGGAATGGACTGAGACATCTGGGGGACTATTGGAATGGTGGTACGACCATGGAGTTCCTCTCGCCTTTCCTGTTGAGAGTGCCTCCTCTTGAAATGCGTCGGGAACGCCGGGAATTCTTTCCCGTTGAAAGCAGGGAAAGGATCCCTCATCTCCAGCTCCGAGGGGGAAATGGGGCTCCTCTGGATGTGGGCGGGACCATCGTGCTTCCTCTCGAGTGGAGACGGGTATGGCAGTGAACTTCTTGAGTTGCATCAAGGGTGTGAAAGACCCTTTCGAAGTTCCAGACGTTAGGTGTCATTAGTCTGCAGACGCCTCATCGGAAATAGGCCTCATCTCGCCTGGAAGGGAGAACTTCCTGGATTTTCTCGAGTTGCGGCAGGTGTTCTCGAGTTACGACGGGGACCTCAGGGACCCGCCCTGGGGGCCTCAGGAGAGGCCAGTCCCCATGCGAGTTGCTAGGGGGCCTCTCGGGATTCCTCTCCCGTCGATACCGGGGCCAAAACCCTTTGGTGGAGTCAGGGCCGGAACCGAGGATTCCTCTCAGGGGCTGACATGGATCTTTGGGTACTTCTGGAGTCTCCCCAGGGGAGTCAGGCCTCGTCTCGAGTGGGGGCATGCACGTGCGCTTTCCTTCCAGGCTGTAGCAGCAATCTCACACTTCCCGTGGCGTAGATCAAAGGATCTGTGGTTTTCCCTCGAGGCTTTCCCTCGAGGCTTTCCCACAGGGCTGTCCCACGTGCCACCGTGGTGTGAGTGGATCCTCGGCGTGAAACATGAGCCAGTGCAGGGCAAAGAGCTTCCTCTGGAATGGACTGAGACATCTGGGGGACTCTTGGAATGGTGGTACGACCATGGAGTTCCTCTCGCCTATCCTGTTGAGAGTGCCTCCTCTTGAGATGCGTCGGGAACGCCGGGAATTCTTTCCCGTTGAAAGCAGGGAAAGGATCCCTCATCTCGAGCTCCGAGGGGGAAACGGGGCTCCTCTGGATGTGGGCGGGACCATCGTGCTTCCTCTTGAGTGGACACGGGTATGGCGGTGAACTTCTTGAGTTGCAGCAAGGGTGTGAAAGACCCTTTCGAAGTTCCAGACGTTAGGTGTCATTAGTCTCCAGACGCCTCATCGGAAATAGGCCTCATCTCGCCTGGAAGGGAGAACTTCCTGGATTTCTCGAGTTGCGGCAGGTGTTCTCGAGTTACGACGGGGACCTCAGGGACCCGCCCTGGTGGCCTCAGGAGACGCCATTCCCCAAGCGAGTTGCTAGGGGGCCTCTCGGGATTCCTCTCCCGTCGATACCCGGGCCAAAAACCTTGTGTGGAGTCAGGGCCGGAACCGAGGATTCCTCTCAGGGGCTGATATGGATCTTTGGGTACATCTGGAGTCTCGCCAGGGGAGACAGGCCTCGTCTCGAGTCGGGTCATGCACGTGCACTTTCCTTCCAGGCTGTAGCAGCAATGTCACGCTTCCCGTCGCATGGATCAAAGGATCTGTGGTTTTCCCTCGAGGCTTTCCCTCGAGGCTTTCCCACAGGGCTATCCCACGTGCCACCGTGGTGTGAGTGGATCCTCGGCGTGAAAGATGAGCCAGTGCAGGGCAAAGAGGTTCCTCTGGAATGGACTGAGACATCTGGGGGACTCTTGGAATGGTGGTACGACCATGGAGTTCCTCTCGCCTTTCCTGTTGAGAGTGCCTCCTCTTGAGATGCGACGGGAACGCCGGGAATTCTTTCCCGTTGAAAGTAGGGAAAGGATCCCTCATCTCGAGCTACGAGGGGGAAACGGGGCTCCTCTGGATGTGGGCGGGACCATCGTGCTTCCTCTCGAGTGGACACGGGTATGGCGGTGAACTTCTTGAGTTGCAGCAAGGGTGTGAAAGACCCTTTCGAAGTTCCAGAGGTTAGGTGTCTTTAGTCTCCAGACGCCTCATCGGAAATAGGCCTCATCTCGCCTGGAAGGGAGAACTTCCTGGATTTTCTCGAGTTGCGGCAGGTGTTCTCGAGTTACGACGGGGACCTCAGGGACCCGCCCTGTTGGCCTCAGGAGACGCCAGTCCCCATGCGTGTTGCTAGGGGGCCTCTCGGGATTCCTCTCCCGTCGATACCGGGGCCAAAAACCTTGTGTGGAGTCAGGGCCGGAACCGGTGATTCCTCTCAGGGGCTGATATGGATCTTTGGGTACATCTGGAGTCTCGCCAGGGGAGACAGGCCTCGTCTCGAGTCGGGGCATGCACGTGCACTTTCCTTCCAGGCTGTAGCAGCAATGTCACGCTTCCCGTCGCATGGATCAAAGGATCTGTGGTTTTCCCTCGAGGCTTTCCCTCGAGGCTTTCCCACAGGGCTATCCTACGTGCCACCGTGGTGTGAGTGGATCCTCGGCGTGAAAGATGAGCCAGTGCAGGGCAAAGAGGTTCCTCTGGAATGGACTGAGACATCTGGGGGACTCTTGGAATGGTGGTACGACCATGGAGTTCCTCTCGCCTTTCCTGTTGAGAGTGCCTCCTCTTGAGATGCGACGGGAACACCGGGAATTCTTTCCCGTTGAAAGCAGGGAAAGGATCCCTCATCTCGAGCTACGAGGGGGAAACGGGGCTCCTCTGGATGTGGGCGGGACCATCGTGCTTCCTCGCGAGTGGACACGGGTATGGCGGTGAACTTCTTGAGTTGCAGCAAGGGTGTGAAAGACCCTTTCGAAGTTCCAGAGGTTAGGTGTCATTAGTCTCCAGACGCCTCATCGGAAATAGGCCTCATCTCGCCTGGAAGGGAGAATTTCCTGGATTTTCTCGAGTTGCGGCAGGTGTTCTCGAGTTACGACGGGGACCTCAGGGACCCGCCCTGGTGGCCTCAGGAGACGCCAGTCCCCATGCGAGTTGCTAGGGGGCCTCTCGGGATTCCTCTCCCGTCGATACCGTGGCCAAAAACCTTGTGTGGAGTCAGGGCCGGAACCGAGGATTCCTCTCAGGGTCTGATATGGATCTTTGGGTACATCTGGAGTCTCGCCAGGGGAGACAGGCCTCGTCTCGAGTCGGGGCATGCACGTGCACTTTCCTTCCAGGCTGTAGCAGCAATGTCACGCTTCCCGTCGCGTGGATCAAAGGATCTGTGGTTTTCCCTCGAGGCTTTCCCTCGAGGCTTTCCCACAGGGCTGTCCCACGTGCCACCGTGGTGTGAGTCGATCCTCGGCGTGAAAGATGAGCCAGTGCAGGGCAAAGAGGTTCCTCTGGAATGGACTGAGACATCTGGGGGACTCTTGGAATGGTGGTACGACCATGGAGTTCCTCTCGCCTTTCCTGTTGAGAGTGCCTCCTCTTGAGATGCGACGGGAACGCCGGGAATTCTTTCCCGTTGAAAGCAGGGAAAGGATCCCTCATCTCGAGCTACGAGGGGGAAACGGGGCTCCTCTGGATGTGGGCGGGACCATCGTGCTTCCTCTCGAGTGGACACGGGTATGGCGGTGAACTTCTTGAGTTGCAGCAAGGGTGTGAAAGACCCTTTCGAAGTTCCAGAGTTTAGGTGTCATTAGTCTCCAGACGCCTCATCGGAAATAGGCCTCATCTCGCCTGGAAGGGAGAACTTCCTGGATTTCTCGAGTTGCGGCAGGTGTTCTCGACTTACGACGGGGACCTCAGGGACCCGCCCTGGTGGCCTCAGGAGAGGCCAGTCCCCATGCGAGTTGCTAGGGGGCCTCTCGGGATTACTCTTCCGTCGATACCGGGGCCAAAACCCTTTGGTGGAGTCAGGGCCGGAACCGAGGATTCCTATCAGGGGCTGACATGGATCTTTGGGTACTTCTGGAGTCTCCCCAGGGGAGTCAGGCCTCGTATCGAGTGGGGGCATGCACGTGCGCTTTCCTTCCAGGCTGTTGCAGCAATGTCACGCTTCCCGTCGCGTGGATCAAACGATCTGTGGTTTTCCCTCGAGGCTTTCCCTCGAGGCTTTCCCACAGGGCTGTCCCACGTGCCACCGTGGTGTGAGTCGATCCTCGGCGTGAAAGATGAGCCAGTGCAGGGCAAAGAGATTCCTCTGGAATGCACTGAGACATCTGGGGACTCTTGGAATGGTGGTACGACCATGGAGTTCCTCTCGCCTTTCCTGTTGAGAGTGCCTCCTCTTGAGATGAGATGGGAATGCCGGGAATTCTTTCCCGTTGAAAGCAGGGAAAGGATCCCTCATCTCGAGCTACGAGGGGGAAACGGTGCTCCTCTGGATGTGGGCGGGACCATCGTGCTTCCTCTTGAGTGGACACGGGTATGGCGGTGAACTTCTTGAGTTGCAGCAAGGGTGTGAAAGACCCTTTCGAAGTTCGAGAGGTTAGGTGTCATTACTCTCCAGACGCCTCATTGGAAATAGGCCTCATCTCGCCTGGAAGGGAGAACTTCCTGGATTTTCTCGAGTTGCGGCAGGTGTTCTCGAGTTACGACGGGGACCTCAGGGACCCGCGCTGGTGACCTCAGGAGAGGCCAGTCCCCATGCGAGTTGCTAGGGGGCCTCTCGGGATTCCTCTCCCGTCGATACCGGGGCCAAAAACATTTGGTGGAGTCAGGGCCGGAACCGAGGATTCCTCTCAGGTGCTGACATGGATCTTTGGGTACTTCTGGAGTCTCCCCAGGGGAGTCAGGCCTCGTCTCGAGTGGGGGCATGCACGTGCGCTTTCCTTCCAGGCTGTAGCAGCAATGTCACGCTTCCCGTGGCGTGGATCAAAGGATCTGTGGTTTTCCCTCGAGGCTTTCCCTCGAGGCTTTCCCACAGGGCTGTCCCACGTGCCACCGTGGTGTGATTCGATCCTCGGCGTGAAAGATGTGCCCGTGCAGGGCAAAGAGGTTCCTTTGGAATGGACTGAGACATCTGGGAGACTCTTGGAATGGTGGTACGACCATGGAGTTCCTCTCGCCTTTCCTGTTGAGAGTGCCTGCTCTTGAGATGCGACGGGAACGCCGGGAATTCTTTCCCGTTGAAAGCAGGGAAAGGATCCCTAATCTCGAGCTACGAGGGGGAAACGGTGCTCCTCTGGATGTGGGCGGGACCATCGTGCTTCCTCTTGAGTGGACACGGGTATGGCGGTGAACTTCTTGAGTTGCAGCAAGGGTGTGAAAGACTCTTTCGAAGTTCCAGAGGTTAGGTGTCATTAGTCTCCAGACGCTTCATCAGAAATAGGCCTCATCTCGCCTGGAAGGGAGAACTTCCTGGATTTTCTCGAGTTGCGGCAGGTGTTCTCGAGTTACGACGGGGACCTCAGGGACCCGCCCTGGTGGCCTCAGGAGACGCCAGTCCCCATGCGAGTTGCTAGGGGGCCTCTCGGGATTCCTCTCCCGTCGATACCGGGGCCAAAAACCTTGTGTGGAGTCAGGGCCGGAACCGAGGATTACTCTCAGGGGCTGATATGGATCTTTGGGTACATCTGGAGTCTCGCCAGGGGAGACAGGCCTCGTCTCGAGTCGGGGCATGCACGTGCACTTTCCTTCCAGGCTGTAGCAGCAATGTCACGCTTCCCGTCGCGTGGATCAAAGGGTCTGTGGTTTTCCCTCGAGCCTTTCCCTTGAGGCTTTCCCACAGGGCTCTCCCACGTGCCACCGTGGTGTGAGTCGATCCTCGGCGTGAAAGATGAGCCAGTGCAGGGCAAAGAGGTTCCTCTGGAATGGACTGAGACATCTGGGGGACTCTTGGAATGGTGGTACGACCATGGAGTTCCTCTCGCCTTTCCTGTTGAGAGTGCCTCCTCTTGAGATGCGACGGGAACGCCGGGAATTCTTTCCCGTTGAAAGCAGGGAAAGGATCCCTCATCTCGAGCTACGAGGGGGAAACGGGGCTCCTCTGGATGTGGGCGGGACCATCGTGCTTCCTCTCGAGTGGAGACGGGTATGGCGGTGAACTTCTTGAGTTGCAGCAAGGGTGTGAAAGACCCTTTCGAAGTTCCAGAGTTTAGGTGTCATTAGTCTCCAGACGCCTCATCGGAAATAGGCCTCATCTCGCCTGGAAGGGAGAACTTCCTGGATTTTCTCGAGTTGCGGCAGGTGTTCTCGAGTTACGACGGGGACCTCAGGGACCCGCCCTGGTGGCCTTAGGAGAGGGCAGTCCCCATGCGAGTTGCTAGGAGGCCTCTCGGGATTCCTCTCCCGTCGATACCGGGGCCAAAAACATTTGGTGGAGTCAGGGCCGGAATCGAGGATTCCTCTCAGGGGCTGACATGGATCTTTGAGTACTTCTGGAGTCTCCCCAGGGGAGTCAGGCCTCGTCTCGAGTGGGGGCATGCACATGCGCTTTCCTTCCAGGCTGTAGCAGCAATGTCACGCTTCCCGTAGCGTGGATCAAAGGATCTGTGGTTTTCCCTCGAGGCTCTCCCTTGAGGCTTTCCCACAGGGCTGTCCCACGTGCCACCATGGTGTGAGTCGATCCTCGGCGTGAAAGATGAGCCAGTGCAGGGCAAAGAGGTTCCTCTGGAATGGACTGAGACATCTGGGGGACTCTTGGAATGGTGGTACGACCATGGAGTTCCTCTCGCCTTTCCTGTTGAGAGTGCCTCCTCTTGAGATGCGACGGGAACGCCGGGAATTCTTTCCCGTTGAAAGCATGGAAAGGTTCCCTCATCTCGAGCTACGAGGGGGAAACGGTGCTCCTCTGGATGTGGGCGGGACCATCGTGCTTCCTCTCGAGTGGACACGGGTATGGCGGTGAACTTCTTGAGTTGCAGCAAGGGTGTGAAAGACCCTTTCGAAGTTCCAGAGGTTAGGTGTCATTAGTCTCCAGACGCCTCATCGGAAATAGGCCTCATCTCGCCTGGAAGGGAGAACTTCCTGGATTTCTCGAGTTGCGGCAGGTGTTCTCGAGTTACGACGGGGACCTCAGGGACCCGCCCTGGTGGCCTCAGGAGAGGCCAGTCACCATGCGAGTTGCTAGGGGGCCTCTCGGGATTACTCTTCCGTCGATACCGGGGCCAAAACCCTTGTGTGGAGTCAGGGCCGGAACCGAGGATTCCTCTCAGGGGCTGATATGGATCTTTGGGTACATCTGGAGTCTCGCCAGGGGAGACAGGCCTCGTCTCGAGTCGGGGCATGCACGTGCACTTTCCTTCCAGGCTGTAGCAGCAATGTCACGCTTCCCGTCACATGGATCAAAGGATCTGTGGTTTTCCCTCGAGGCTTTCCCTCGAGGCTTTCCCACAGGGCTGTCCCACGTGCCACCGTGGTGTGAGTGGATCCTCGGCGTGAAAGATGAGCCAGTGCAGGGCAAGGAGGTTCCTCTGGAATGGACTGAGACATCTGGGGGACTCTTGGAATGGTGGTACGACCATGGAGTTCCTCTCGCCTTTCCTGCTGAGAGTGCCTCCTCTTGAGATGCGATGGGAACGCCGGGAATTCTTTCCCGTTGAAAGCAGGGAAAGGATCCCTCATCTCGAGCTACGAGGGGGAAACGGTGCTCCTCTGGATGTGGGCGGGACCATCGTGCTTCCTCTTGAGTGGACACGGGTATGGCGGTGAACTTCTTGAGTTGCAGCAAGGGTGTGAAAGACCCTTTCGAAGTTCCAGAATTTAGGTGTCATTAGTCTCCAGACGCCTCATCGGAAATAGGCCTCATCTCGCCTGGAAGGGAGAACTTCCTGGATTTCTCGAGTTGCGGCAGGTGTTCTCGAGTTACGACGGGGACCACAGGGACCCGCCCTGGTGGCCTCAGGAGAGGCCAGTCCCCATGCGAGTTGCTAGGGGGCTTCTCGGGATTACTCTTCCGTCGATACCGGGGCCAAAACCCTTTGGTGGAGTCAGGGCCGGAACCGAGGATTCCTCTCAGGGGCTGACATGGATCTTTGGGTACTTCTGGAGTCTCCTCAGGGGAGTCAGGCCTCGTCTCGAGTGGGGGCATGCACGTGCGCTTTCCTTCCAGGCTGTAGCAGCAATGTCACGCTTCCCGTCGCGTGGATCAAAGGATCTGTGGTTTACCCTCGAGGCTTTCCCTCGAGGCTTTCCCACAGGGCTGTCCCACGTGCCACCGTGGTGTGAGTCGATCCTCGGCGTGAAAGATGAGCCAGTGCAGGGCAAAGAGGTTCCTCTGGAATGGACTGAGACATCTGGGGGACTCTTGGAATGGTGGTACGACCATGGAGTTCCTCTCGCCTTTCCTGTTGAGAGTGCCTCCTCTTGAGATGCGACGGGAACGCCGGGAATTCTTTCCCGTTGAAAGCAGGGAAAGGATCCCTCATCTCGAGCTACGAGGGGGAAACGGTGCTCCTCTGGATGTGGGCGGGACCATCGTGCTTCCTCTTGAGTGGACACGGGTATGGCGGTGAATTTCTTGAGTTGCAGCAAGGGTGTGAAAGACCCTTTCGAAGTCCCAGAGGTTAGGTGTCATTAGTCTCCAGACGCCTCATTGGAAATAGGCGTCATCTCGCCTGGAAGGGAGAACTTCCTGGATTTTCTCGAGTTGCGGCAGGTGTTCTCGAGTTACGACGGGGACCTCAGGGACCCGCCCTGGTGGCCTCAGGAGAGGCCAGTCCCCATGCGAGTTGCGAGAGGGCCTATCGGGATTCCTCTCCCGTCGATACCGGGGCCAAAATCCTTGTGTGGCGTCAGGGCCGGAACCGAGGATTCCTCTCAGGGGCTGACATGGATCTTTGGGTACTTCTGGAGTCTCCCCAGGGGAGTCAGGCCTCGTCTCTAGTGGGGGCATGCACGTGCGCTTTCCTTCCAGGCTGTAGCAGCAATGTCATTCTTCCCGTCGCGTGGATCAAAGGATCTGTGGTTTTCCCTCGAAGCTTTCCCTAGAGGCTTTCCCACAGGGCTGTCCCACGTGCCACCGTGGTGTGAGTCGATCCTCGGCGTGAAAGATGAGCCAGTGCAGGGCAAAGAGGTTCCTCTGGAATGGACTGAGAAATCTGGGGGACTCTTGGAATGGTGGTACGACCATGGAGTTCCTCTCGCCTTTCCTGTTGAGAGCGCCTCCTCTTGAGATGCGACGGGAACGCCGGGAATTCTTTCCCGTTGAAAGCAGGGAAAGGATCCCTCATCTCGAGCTCCGAGGGGGAAACGGTGCTCCTCTGGATGTGGGCGGGACCATCGTGCTTCCTCTTGAGTGGACACGGGTATGGCGGTGAACTTCTTGAGTTGCAGCAAGGGTGTGAAAGACCCTTTCGAAGTTCCAGAGGTTAGGTGTCATTATACTCCAGACGCCTCATTGGAAATAGGACTCATCTCGCCTGGAAGGGAGAATTTCCTGGATTTTCTCGAGTTGCGGCAGGTGTTCTCGAGTTACGACGGGGACCTCAGGAACCCGCCCTGGTGGCCTCAGTAGACGCCAGTCCCCATGTGAGTTGCTAGGGGGCCTCTCGGGATTCCTCTCCCGGCGATACCGGGGCCAAAAACCTTGTGTGGAGTCAGGGCCGGAACCGAGGATTCCTCTCAGGGGCTGCTATGGATCTTTGGGTACATCTGGAGTCTCGCCAGGGGAGACAGGCCTCGTCTCGTGTCGGGGCACGCACGTGCACTTTCCTTCCAGGCTGTAGCAGCAATGTCACGCTTCCCGTCGCGTGGATCAAAGGATCTGTGGTTTTCCCTCGAGGCTTTCCCTCGAGGCTTTCCCACAGGGCTGTCCCACGTGCCACCGTGGTGTGAGTCGATCCTCGGCGTGAAAGATGAGCCAGTGCAGGGCAAAGAGGTTCCTCTTGAATGGACTGAGACATCTGGGGGACTCTTGGAATGGTGGTACGACCATGGAGTTCCTCTCGCCTTTCCTGTTGAGAGTGCCTCCTCTTGAGATGCGACGGGAACGCCGGGAATTCTTTCCCGTTGGAAGCAGGGAAAGGATCCCTCATCTCGAGCTACGAGGGGGAAACGGTGCTCCTCTGGATGTGGGCGGGACCATCGTGCTTCCTCTCGAGTGGACACGGGTATGGCGGTGAACTTCTTGAGTCGCAGCAAGGGTGTGAAAGACCCTTTCGAAGTTCCAGAGGTTAGGTGTCATTAGTCTCCAGACGCCTCATCGGAAATAGGCCTCATCTCGTCTGGAAGGGAGAACTTCCTGGATTTTCTCGAGTTGCGGCAGGTGTTCTCGAGTTACGACGGGGACCTCAGGGACCCGCCCTGGTGGCCTCAGGAGAGGCCAGTCCCCATGCGAGTTGCTAGGGGGCCTCTCGGGATTCCTCTCCCGTCGATACCGTGGCCAAAAACCTTGTGTGGAGTCAGGGCCGGAACAGGGGATTCCTCTCATGGGCTGATATGGATCTTTGGGTACATCTGGAGTCTCGCCAGGGGAGTCAGGCCTCGTCTCGAGTCGGGGCATGCACGTGCACTTTCCTTCCAGGCTGTAGCAGCAATGTCATGCTTCCCGTCGCGTGGATCAAAGGATCTGTGGTTTTCCCTCGAGGCTTTCCTTCGAGGCTTTCCCACAGGGCTGTCCCACGTGCCACCGTGGTGTGAGTCGATCCTCGGCGTGAAAGATGAGCCAGTGCAGGGCAAAGAGGTTCCTCTGGAATGGACTGAGACATCTGGGGGACTCTTGGAATGGTGGTACGACCATGGAGTTCCTCTCGCCTTTCCTGTTGAGAGTGCCTCCTCTTGAGATGCGACGGGAACGCCGGGAATTCTTTCCCGTTGAAAGCAGGGAAAGGATCCCTCATCTCGAGCTACGAGGGGGAACCGGGTCTCCTCTGGATGTGGGCGGGACCATCGTGCTTCCTCTCGAGTGGAGACGGGTATGGCGGTGAACTTCTTGAGTCGCAGCAAGGGTGTGAAAGACCCTTTCGAAGTTCCAGAGGTTTGGTGTCATTAGTCTCCAGACGCCTCATCGGAAATAGGCCTCATCTCGCCTGGAAGGGAGAACTTCCTGGATTTTCTCGAGTTGCGGCAGGTGTTCTCGAGTTACGACGGGGACCTCAGGGACCCGCCCTGGTGGCTTCAGGAGAGGCCAGTCCCCATGCGAGTTGCTAGGGGGCCTCTCGGGATTCCTCTCCCGTCGATACCGGGGCCAAAAACCTTTTGTGGAGTCAGGGCCGGAACCGAGGATTCCTCTCAGGGGCTGACATGGATCTTTGGGTACTTCTGGAGTCTCCCCAGGGGAGTCAGGCCTCGTCTCGAGTGGGGGCATGCACGTGCGCTTTCCTTACAGGCTGTAGCAGCAATGTCACGCTTCCCGTCGCGTGGATCAAAGGATCTGTGGTTTTCCCTCGAGGCTTTGCCACAGGGCTGTCGCACGTGCCACCGTGGTGTGAGTCGATCCTCGGCGTGAAAGATGAGCCAGTGCAGGGCAAAGAGGTTCCTCTGGAATGGACTGAGACATCTGGGGGACTCTTGGAATGGTGGTACGACCATGGAGTTCCTCTCGCCTTTCCTGTTGAGAGTGCCTCCTCTTGAGATGCGACGGGAACGCCGGGAATTCTTTCCCGTTGAAAGCAGGGAAAGGATCCCTCATCTCGAGCTACAAGGGGGAAACGGTGCTCCTCTGGATGTGGGCGGGACAATCGTGCTTCCTCTCGAGTGGACACGGGTATGGCGGTGAACTTCTTGAGTCGCAGCAAGGGTGTGAAAGACCCTTTCGAAGTTCCAGAGGTTAGGTGTCATTAGTCTCCAGACGCCTCATCGGAAATAGGCCTCATCTCGCCTGGAAGGGAGAACTTCCTGGATTTTCTCGAGTTGCGGCAGGTGTTCTCGAGTTACGACGGGGACCTCAGGGACCCGCCCTGGTGGCCTCAGGAGAGGCCAGTCCCCATGCGAGTTGCTAGGGGGCCTCTCGGGATTCCTCTCCCGTCGATACCGGGGCCAAAAACCTTTGGTGGAGTCAGGGCCGGAACCGAGGATTCCTCTCATGGGCTGACATGGATCTTTGAGTACTTCTGGACTCTCCCCAGGGGAGTCAGGCCTCGTCTCGACTGGGGGCATGCACGTGCGCTTTCCTTCCAGGCTGTAGCAGCAATGTCACGCTTCCCGTCGCGTGGATCACAGGATCTGTGGTTTTCCCTCGAGGCTTTCCATCGAGGCTTTCCCACAGGGCTGTCCCACGTGCCACCATGGTGTGAGTCGATCCTCGGCGTGAAAGATGAGCCAGTGCAGGGCAAAGAGGTTCCTCTGGAATGGACTGAGACATCTGGGGGACTCTTGGAATGGTGGTACGACCATGGAGTTCCTCTCGCCTTTCCTGCTGAGAGTGCCTCCTCTTGAGATGCGATGGGAACGCCGGGAATTCTTTCCCGTTGAAAGCAGGGAAAGGATCCCTCATCTCGAGCTACGAGGGGGAAACGGTGCTCCTCTGGATGTGGGCGGGACCATCGTGCTTCCTCTTGAGTGGACACGGGTATGGCGGTGAAATTCTTGAGTTGCAGCAAGGGTGTGAAAGACCCTTTCGAAGTTCCAGAATTTAGGTGTCATTAGTCTCCAGACGCCTCATCGGAAATAGGCCTCATCTCGCCTGGAAGGGAGAACTTCCTGGATTTCTCGAGTTGCGGCAGGTGTTCTCGAGTTACGACGGGGACCACAGGGACCCGCCCTGGTGGCCTCAGGAGGGGCCAGTCCCCATGCGAGTTGCTAGGGGGCTTCTCGGGATTACTCTTCCGTCGATACCGGGGCCAAAACCCTTTGGTGGAGTCAGGGCCGGAACCGAGGATTCCTCTCAGGGGCTGACATGGATCTTTGGGTACTTCTGGAGTCTCCCCAGGGGAGTCAGGCCTCGTCTCGAGTGGGGGCATGCACGTGCGCTTTCCTTCCAGGCTGTAGCAGCAATGTCACGCTTCCCGTCGCGTGGATCAAAGGATCTGTGGTTTTCCCTCGAGGCTTTCCCTCGAGGCTTTCCCACAGGGCTGTCCCACGTGCCACCGTGGTGTGAGTCGATCCTCGGCGTGAAAGATGAGCCAGTGCAGGGCAAAGAGGTTCCTCTGGAATGCACTGAGACATCTGGGGGACTCTTGGAACGGTGGTACGACCATGGAGTTCCTCTCGCCTTTCCTGTTGAGAGTGCCTCCTCTTGAGATGCGACGGGAACGCCGGGAATTCTTTCCCGTTGAAAGCAGGGAAAGGATCCCTCATCTCGAGCTACGAGGGGGAAACGGTGCTCCTCTGGATGTGGGCGGGACCATCGTGCTTCCTCTTGAGTGGACACGGGTATGGCGGTGAACTTCTTGAGTTGCAGCAAGGGTGTGAAAGACCCTTTCGAAGTCCCAGAGGTTAGGTGTCATTAGTCTCCAGAAGCCTCATTGGAAATAGGCGTCATCTCGCCTGGAAGGGAGAACTTCCTGGATTTTCTCGAGTTGCGGCAGGTGTTCTCGAGTTACGACGGGGACCTCAGGGACCCGCCCTGGTGGCCTCAGGAGAGGCCAGTCCCCATGCGAGTTGCGAGAGGGCCTATCGGGATTCCTCTCCCGTCGATACCGGGGCCAAAAACCTTGTGTGGCGTCAGGGCCGGAACCGAGGATTCCTCTCAGGGGCTGACATGGATCTTTGGGTACTTCTGGAGTCTCCCCAGGGGAGTCAGGCCTCGTCTCGAGTGGGGGCATGCACGTGCGCTTTCCTTCCAGGCTGTAGCAGCAATGTCATTCTTCCCGTCGCGTGGATCAAAGGATCTGTGGTTTTCCCTCGAAGCTTTCCCTAGAGGCTTTCCCACAGGGCTGTCCCACGTGCCACCGTGGTGTGAGTCGATCCTCGGCGTGAAAGATGAGCCAGTGCAGGGCAAAGAGGTTCCTCTGGAATGGACTGAGACATCTGGGGGACTCTTGGAATGGTGGTACGACCATGGAGTTCCTCTCGCCTTTCCTGTTGAGAGCGCCTCCTCTTGAGATGCGACGGGAACGCCGGGAATTCTTTCCCGTTGAAAGCAGGGAAAGGATCCCTCATCTCGAGCTCCGAGGGGGAAACGGGGCTCCTCTGGATGTGGGCGGGACCATCGTGCTTCCTCTCGAGTGGAGACGGGTATGGCGGTAAACTTCTTGAGTTGCAGCAAGGGTGTGAAAGACCCTTTCGAAGTTCCAGAAGTTAGGTGTCATTAGTCTCCAGACGCCTCATCGGAAATAGGCCTCATCTCGCCTGGAAGGGAGAACTTCCTGGATTTTCTCGAGTTGCGGCAGGTGTTCTCGAGTTACGACGGGGACCTCAGGGACCCGCCCTGGTGGCCTCAGGAGAGGCCAGTCCCCATGCGAGTTGCTAGGGGGCCTCTCGGGATTCCTCTCCCATCGATACCGGGCCCAAAAACATTTTTTGGAGTCAGGGCCGGAACCGAGGATTCCTCTCAGGGGCTGACATGGATCTTTGGGTACTTCTGGAGTGTCCCCAAGGGAGTCAGGCCTCGTCTCGAGTCGGGGCATGCACGTGCGCTTTCCTTCCAGGCTGTAGCAGCAATGTCACGCTTCCCGTCGCGTGGATCAAAGGATCTGTGGTTTTCCCTCGAGGCTTTCCCTCGAGGCTTTCCCACAGGGCTGTCCCACGTGCCACCGTGGTGTGAGTCGATCCTCGGCGTGAAAGATGAGCCAGTGCAGGGCAAAGAGGTTCCTCTGGAATGGACTGAGACATCTGGGGGACTCTTGGAATGGTGGTACGACCATGGAGTTCCTCTCGCCTTTCCTGTTGAGAGTGCCTCCTCTTGAGATGCGACGGGAACGCCGGGAATTCTTTCCCGTTGAAAGCAGTGAAAGGATCCCTCATCTCGAGCTCCGAGGGGGAAACGGGGCTCCTCTGGATGTTGGCGGGTCCATCGTGCTTCCTCTCGAGTGGAGACGGGTATGGCGGTGAACTTCTTGAGTTGCAGCAAGGGTGTGAAAGACCCTTTCGAAGTTCCAGAGGTTAGGTGTCATTAGTCTCCAGACGCCTCATCGGAAATAGGCCTCATCTCGCCTGGAAGGGAGAACTTCCTGGATTTTCTCGAGTTGCGGCAGGTGTTCTCGAGTGACGACGGGGACCTCAGGGACCCGCCCTGGTGGCGTCAGGAGAGGCCAGTCCACATGCGAGTTGCTAGGGGGCCTCTCGGGATCCCTCTCCCATTGATACCAGGGCCAAAAACCTTGTGTGGAGTCAGGGCCGGAAGCGAGGATTCCTCTCAGGGGCTGACATGGATCTTTGGGTACTTCTGCAGTCTCCCCAAGGGAGTCAGGCCTCGTCTCGAGTGGGGGCATGCACGTGCGCTTTCCTTCCAGGCTGTAGCAGCAATGTCACGCTTCCCGTCTCGTGGATCAAAGGATCTGTGGTTTTCCCTCGAGGCTTTCCCTCGAGGCTTTCCCACAGGGCTATCCCACGTGCCACCGTGGTGTGAGTCGATCCTCGGCGTGAAAGATGAGCCAGTGCAGGGCAAAGAGGTTCCTCTGGAATGGACTGAGACATCTGGGGGACTCTTGGAATGGTGGTACGACCATGGAGTTCCTCTCGCCTTTCCTGTTGAGAGTGCCTCCTCTTGAGATGCGACGGGAACGCCGGGAATTCTTTCCCGTTGAAAGCAGGGAAAGGATCCCTCATCTCGAGCTACGAGGGGGAAACGGGGCTCCTCTGGATGTGGGCGGGACCATCGTGCTTCCTCTCGAGTGGAGACGGGTATGGCGGTGAACTTCTTGAGTTGCAGCAAGGGTGTGAAAGACCCTTTCGAAGTTCCAGAGGTTAGGTGTCATTAGTCTCCAGACGCCTTATCGGAAATAGGCCTCATCTCGCCTGGAAGGGAGAACTTCCTGCATTTTCTTGAGTTGCGGCAGGTGTTCTCGAGTTTCGACGGGGACCTCAGGGACCCGCCCTGGTGGCCTCAGGAGAGGCCAGTCTCCATGCGAGGTGCTAGGGGGCCTCTCGGGATTCCTCTCCCGTCGATACCGGGTCCAAAAACCTTGTGTGGTGTCAGGGCCGGAACCGAGGATTCCTCTCAGGTGCTGACATGGATCTTTGGGTACTTGTGGAGTCTCCCCAGGGGAGTCAGGCCTCGTCTCGTGTGGGGGCATGCACTTGCGCTTTCCTTCCAGGCTGTAGCAGCAATGTCACGCTTCCCGTGGCGTGGATCAAAGGATCTGTGGTTTTCCCTTGAGGCTTTCCCTCGAGGCTTTCCCACAGGGCTGTCCCACGTGCCACCGTGGTGTGAGTCGATCCTCGGCGTGAAAGATGAGCCAGTGCAGGGCAAAGAGGTTCCTCTGGAATGGACTGAGACATCTGGGGGACTCTTGGAATGGTGGTACGACCATGGAGTTCCTCTCGCCTTTCCTGTTGAGAGTGCCTCCTCTTGAGATGCGACGGGAACGCCGGGAATTCTTTCCCGTTGAAAGCAGGGAAAGGATCCCTCATCTCGAGCTACGAGGGGGAAACGGGACTCCTCTGGATGTGGGCGGGACCATCGTGCTTCCTCCCGAGTGGAGACGGGTATGGCGGTGAACTTCTTGAGTTGCAGCAAGGGTGTGAAAGACCCTTTCGAAGTTCCAGAAGTTAGGTGTCATTTATCTCCAGACGCCTCATCGGAAATAGGCCTCATCTCGCCTGGAAGGGAGAACTTCCTGGATTTTCTCGAGTTGCGGCAGGTGTTCTCGAGTTACGACGGGGACCTCAGGGACCCGCCCTGGTGGCCTCAGAAGAGGCCAGTCCCATGCGAGTTGCTAGGGTGCCTCTCGGGATTCCTCTCCCGTCGATACCGGGCCCAAAAACATTTTTTGGAGTCAGGGCCGGAACCGAGGATTCCTCTCAGGGGCTGACATGGATCTTTGGGTACTTCTGGAGTGTCCCCAAGGGAGTCAGGCCTCGTCTCGAGTCGGGGCATGCACGTGCGCTTTCCTTCCAGGCTGTAGCAGCAATGTCACGCTTCCCGTCGCGTGGATCAAAGGATCTGTGGTTTTCCCTCGAGGCTTTCCCTCGAGGCTTTCCCACAGGGCTGTCCCACGTGCCACCGTGGTGTGAGTCGATCCTCGGCGTGAAAGATGAGCCAGTGCAGGGCAAAGAGGTTCCTCTGGAATGGACTGAGACATCTGGGGGACTCTTGGAATGGTGGTACGACCATGGAGTTCCTCTCGCCTTTCCTGTTGAGAGTGCCTCCTCTTGAGATGCGACGGGAACGCCGGGAATTCTTTCCCGTTGAAAGCAGGGAAAGGATCCCTCATCTCGAGCTACGAGGGGGAAACAGGGCTCCTCTGGATGTGGGCGGGACCATCGTGCTTCCTCTCGAGTGGAGACGGGTATGGCGGTGAACTTCTTGAGTTGCAGCAAGGGTGTGAAAGACCCTTTCGAAGTACCAGAGGTTAGGTGTCATTAGTCTCCAGACGCCTTATCGGAAATAGGCCTCATCTCGCCTGGAAGGGAGAACTTCCTGCATTTTCTTGAGTTGCGGCAGGTGTTCTCGAGTTTCGACGGGGACCTCAGGGACCCGCCCTGGTGGCCTCAGGAGAGGCCAGTCCCCATGCGAGGTGCTAGGGGGCCTCTCGGGATTCCTCTCCCGTCGATACCGGCGCTAAAAACCTTGTGTGAAGTCAGGGCCGTAACCGAGGATTCCTCTCAGGGTCTGACATGGATCTTTGGGTACTTGTGGAGTCTCCCCAGGGGAGTCAGGCCTCGTCTCGAGTGGGGGCATGCACGTGCACTTTCCTTCCAGGCTGTAGCAGCAATGTCACGCTTCCCGTCGCGTGGATCAAACGATCTGTGGTTTTCCCTCGAGGCTTTCCCTCGAGGCTTTCCCACAGGGCTGTCCCACGTGCCACCGTGGTGTGAGTCGATCCTCGGCGTGAAAGATGAGCCAGTGCAGGGCCAAGAGGTTCCTCTGGAATGGACTGAGACATCTGGGGGACTCTTGGAATGGTGGTACGACCATGGAGTTCCTCTCGCCTTTCCTGTTGAGAGTGCCTCCTATTGAGATGCGACGGGAACGCCGGGAATCCTTTCCCCTTGAAAGCAGGGAAAGGATCCCTCATCTCGAGCTCCGAGGGGTAAACGGGGCTCCTCTGGATGTGGGCGGGACCATGGTGTTTCCTCTCGAGTGGAGACGGGTATGGCGGTGAACTTCTTGAGTTGCAGCAAGGGTGTGAAAGACCCTTTCGAAGTTCCAGAGGTTAGGTGTCATTAGTCTCTAGACGCTTCATCGGAAATAGGCCTCATCTCGCCTGCAAGGGAGAACTTTCTGGATTTTCTCTAGTTGCGGCAGGTGTTCTCGAGTTACGACGGGGACCTCAGGGACCCGCCCTGGTGGCCTCAGGAGAGGCCAGTCCCCATGCGAGTTGCTAGGGGGCCTCTCGGGATTCCTCTCCCGTCGATACCGGGGCCAAAAACCTTGTGTGGCGTCAGGGCCGGAATCGAGGATTCCTCTCAGGGGCTGACATGGATCTTTGGTTACTTCTGGAGTCTCCCCAGGGGAGTCAGGCCTCGTCTCGAGTGGGGGCATGCACGTGCGCTTTCCTTCCAGGCTGTAGCAGCAATGTCACGCTTCCCGTCGCGTGGATCAAAGGATCTGTGGTTTTCCCTCGAAGCTTTCCCTAGAGGCTTTCCCACAGGGCTGTCCCACGTGCCACCGTGGTGTCAGTCGATCCTCGGCGTGAAAGATGAGCCAGTGCAGGGCAAAGAGGTTCCTCTGGAATGGACTGAGACATCTGGGGGACTCTTGGAATGGTGGTACGACCATGGAGTTCCTCTCGCCTTTCCTGTTGAGAGTGCCTCCTCTTGAGATGCGACTCGAACGCCGGGAATTCTTTCCCGTTGAAAGCAGGGAAAGGATCCCTCATCTCGAGCTACGAGGGGGAAACGGGGCTCCTCTGGATGTGGGCGGGTCCATCGTGCTTCCTCTCGAGTGGAGACGGGTATGCTGGTGAACTTCTTGAGTTGCAGCAAGGGTGTGAAAGACCCTTTCGAAGTTCCATAGGTTAGGTGTCATTAGTCTCCAGACGCCTCATCGGAAATAGGCCTCATCTCGCCTGGAAGGGAGAACTTCCTGGATTTTCTCGAGTTGCGGCAGGTGTTCTCGAGTTACGACGGGGACCTCAGGGACCCGCCCTGGTGGCCTCAGGAGAGGCCACTCCCCATGCGAGGTGCTAGGGGGCATCTCGGGATTCCTCTCCCGTTGATACCAGGGCCAAAAACTTTGTGTGGAGTCAGGGCCGGAAGCGAGGATTCCTCTCAGGGGCTGACATGGATCTTTGGGTACTTCTGCAGTCTCCCCAAGGGAGTCAGGCCTCGTCTCGAGTGGGGGCATGCACGTGCGCTTTCCTTCCAGGCTGTAGCAGCAATGTCACGCTTCCCGTCTCGTGGATCAAAGGATCTGTGGTTTTCCCTCGAGGCTTTCCCTCGAGGCTTTCCCACAGGGCTGTCCCACGTGCCACCGTGGTGTGAGTCGATCCTCGGCGTGAAAGATGAGCCAGTGCAGGGCAAAGAGGTTCCTCTGGAATGGACTGAGACATCTGGGGGACTCTTGGAATGGTGGTACGACCATGGAGTTCCTCTCGCCTTTCCTGTTGAGAGTGCCTCCTCTTGAGATGCGACGGGAACGCCGGGAATTCTTTCCCGTTGAAAGCAGGGAAAAGATCCCTCATCTCGAGCTACGAGGGGGAAACGGGGCTCCTCTGGATGTGGGCGGGACCATCGTGCTTCCTCTCGAGTGGAGACGGGTATGGCGGTGAACTTCTTGAGTTGCAGCAAGGGTGTGAAAGACCCTTTCGAAGTTCCAGAGGTTAGGTGTCATTAGTCTCCAGACGCCTCATCGGAAATAGGCCTCATCTCGCCTGGAAGGGAGAACTTCCTGGATTTTCTCGAGTTGCGGCAGGTTATCCCGAGTTACGACGGGGACCTCAGGGACCCGCCCTGGTGGCCTCAGGAGAGGCCAGTCCCCATGCGAGTTGCTAGGGGGCCTCTCGGGATTCCTCTCCCGTCGATACCGGGGCCTAAAACCTTGTGTGGAGTCAGGGCCGGAACCGAGGATTCCTCTCAGGGGCTGATATGGATCTTTGGGTACTTCTGGAGACTCGCCAGGGGACACAGGCCTCGTCTCGAGTGGGGGCATGCACGTGCGCTTTCCTTCCAGGCTGTAGCAGCAATGTCAGGCTTCCCTTAGCGTGGATCAAAGGGTCTGTTGTTTTCCCTCGAGGCTTTCCCTCGAGGCTTTCCCACACGGCTGTCCCACGTGCCACCGTGGTGTGAGTCGATCCTCGGCGTGAAAGATGAGCCAGTGCAGGGCAAAGAGTTTCCTCTGGAATGGACTGAGACATCTGGGGGACTCTTGGAATGGTGGTACGACCATGGAGTTCCTCTCGCCTTTCCTGTTGAGAGTGCCTCCTCTTGAGATGCGACGGGAACGCCGGGAATTCTTTCCCGTTGAAAGCAGGGAAAGGATCCCCCATTTCGAGCTCCGAGGGGAAAACGGGGCTCCTCTGGATGTGGGCGGGACCATCGTGCTTCCTCTCGAGTGGAGACGGGTATGGTGGTGAACTTCTTGAGTTGCAGCAAGGGTGTGAAAGACCCTTTCGAAGTTCCAGAGGTTAGGTGTCATTAGTCTCCAGACGCCTCATCGGAAATAGGCCTCATCTCGCCTGGAAGGGAGAACTTCCTGGATTTTCTCGAGTTGGGGCAGGTGTTCCCGAGTTACGACGGGAACCTCAGGGACCCGCCCTGGTGGCCTCAGGAGAGGCCAGTCCCCATGCCAGTTGCTAGGGGGTCTCTCGGGATTCCTCTCCCGTCGATACCGGGGCCAAAAACCTTGTGTGGAGTCAGGGCCGGAACCGAGGATTCCTCTCAGGGGCTGACATGGATCTTTGGGTACTTCTGGAGTCTCGCCAGGGGAGACAGGCCTCGTCTCGAGTGGGGGCATGCACGTGCGCTTTCCTTCCAGGCTGTAGCAGCAATGTCACGCTTCCCGTCGCGTGGATCAAAGGGTCTGTGGTTTTCCCTCGAGGCTTTCCCTCGAGGCTTTCCCACAGGGCTGTCCCACGTGCCACCGTGGTGTGAGTCGATCCTCGGCGTGAAAGATGAGCCAGTGCAGGGCAAAGAGGTTCCTCTGGAATGGACTGAGACATCTGGGGGACTCGTGGAATGGTGGTACGACCATGGAGTTCCTCTCGGCTTTCCTGTGGAGAGTGCCTCCTCTTGAGATGCGACGGGATCGCCGGGAATTCTTTCCCGTTGAAAGCAGGGAAAGGATCCCTCATCTCGAGCTCCGAGGGGGAAACGGGGCTCCTCTGGATGTGGGCGGGACCATCGTGCTTCCTCTCGAGTGGACACGGGTATGGCGGTGAACTTCTTGAGTTGCAGCAAGGGTGTGAAAGACCCTTTCGAAGTTCCAGAGGTTAGGTGTCATTAGTCTCCAGACGCCTCATCGGAAATAGGCCTCATCTCGCCTGGAAGGGAGAACTTCCTGGATTTTCTCGAGTTGTGGCAGGTGTTCTCGAGTTACGACGGGGACCTCAGGCACCCGCCCTGGTGGCCTCAGGAGAGGCCAGTCCCCATGCGAGTTGCTAAGGGACCTCTCGGGATTCCTCTCCCGTCGATACCGGGCCCAAAAACATTTTTTGGAGTCAGGGCCGGAACCGAGGATTCCTCTTAGGGGCTGACATGGATCTTTGGGTACTTCTGGAGTGTCCCCAAGGGAGTCAGGCCTCGTCTCGAGTCGGGGCATGCACGTGCGCTTTCCTTCCAGGCTGTAGCAGCAATGTCACGCTTCCCGTCGCGTGGATCAAAGGATCTGTGGTTTTCCCTCGAGGCTTTCCCTCGAGGCTTTCCCACAGGGCTGTCCCACGTGCCACCGTGGTGTGAGTCGATCCTCGGCATTAAAGATGAGCCAGTGCAGGGCAAAGAGGTTCCTCTGGAATGGACTGAGACATCTGGGGGACTCTTGGAATGGTGGTACGACCATGGAGTTCCTCTCGCCTTTCCTGTTGAGAGTGCTTCCTCTTGAGATGCGACGGGAACGCCGGGAATTCTTTCCCGTTGAAAGCAGGGAAAGGATCCCTCATCTCGAGCTCCGAGGGGGAAACGGGTCTCCTCTGGATGTTGGCGGGTCCATCGTGCTTCCTCTCGAGTGGAGACGGGTATGGCGGTGAACTTCTTGAGTTGCAGCAAGGATGTGAAAGACCCTTTCGAAGTTCTAGAGGTTAGGTGTCATTAGTCTCCAGACGCTTCATCGGAAATAGGCCTCATCTCGCGTGGAAGGGAGAACTTCCTGGATTTTCTCGAGTTGCGGCAGGTGTTCTCGAGTTACGACGGGGACCTCAGGGACCCGCCCTGGTGGCCTCAGGAGAGGCCAGTCCCCATGCGAGTTGCTAGGGGGCCTATCGGGATTCCTCTCCCGTCGATACTGGGGCCAAAAACCTTGTGTGGCGTCAGGGCCGGAACCGAGGATTCCTCTCAGGGGCTGACATGGATCTTTGGGTACTTCTGGAGTCTCCCCAGGGGAGTCAGGCCTCGTCTTGAGTGGGGGCATGCACGTGAGCTTTCCTTCCAGGCTGTAGCAGCAATGTCAATCTTCCCGTCGCGTGGATCAAAGGATCTGTGGTTTTCCCTCGAAGCTTTCCCTAGAGGCTTTCCCACAGGGCTGTCCCACGTGCCACCGTGGTGTGAGTCGATCTTCGGCGTGAAAGATGAGTCAGTGCAGGGCAAAGAGGTTCCTCTGGAATGGACTGAGACATCTGGGGGACTCTTGGAATGGTGGTACGACCATGGAGTTCCTCTCGCCTTTCCTGTTGAGAGTGCCTCCTCTTGAGATGCGACGGGAATGCCGGGAATTCTTTCCCGTTGAAAGCAGGGAAAGGATCCCTCATCTCGAGCTCCGAGGGGGAAACGGGGCTCCTCTGGATGTGGGCGGGACCATCGTGCTTCCTCTCGAGTGGAGACGGGTATGGCGGTAAACTTCTTGAGTTGCAGCAAGGGTGTGAAAGACCCTTTCGAAGTTCCAGAGGTTAGGTGTCATTAGTCTCCAGACGCCTCATCGGAAATAGGCCTCATCTCGCCTGGAAGGGAGAACTTCCTGGATTTTCTCGAGTTGCGGCAGGTGTTCTCGAGTTACGACGGGGACCTCAGGGACCCGCCCTGGTGGCCTCAGGAGAGGCCAGTCCCCATGCGAGTTGCTAGGGGGCCTCTCGGGATTCCTCTCCCGTCGATACCGGGTCCAAAAACCTTGTGTGGAGTCAGGGCCGGAACCGAGGATTCCTCTCATGTGCTGACATGGATCTTTGGGTATTTCTGGAGTCTCCCCAGGGGAGTCAGGCCTCGTCTCGTGTGGGGGCATGCACTTGCGCTTTCCTTCCAGGCTGTAGCAGCAATGTCACGCTTCCCGTGGCGTGGATCAAAGGATCTGTGGTTTTCCCTTGAGTCTTTCCCTCGAGGCTTTCCCACAGGGCTGTCCCACGTGCCACCGTGGTGTGAGTCGATCCTCGGCGTGAAAGATGAGCCAGTGCAGGGCAAAGAGGTTCCTCTGGAATGGACTGAGACATCTGGGGGACTCTTGGAATGGTGGTACGACCATGGAGTTCCTCTCGCCTTTCCTGTTGAGAGTGCCTCCTCTTGAGATGCGACGGGAACGCTGGGAATTCTTTCCCGTTGAAAGCAGGGAAAGGATCCCTCATCTCGAGCTACGAGGGGGAAACGGGACTCCTCTGGATGTGGGCGGGACCATCGTGCTTCCTCCCGAGTTGAGACGGGTATGGCGGTGAACTTCTTGAGTTGCAGCAAGGGTGTGAAAGACCCTTTCGAAGTTCCAGAAGTTAGGTGTCATTTATCTCCAGACGCCTCATTGGAAATAGGCCTCATCTGGCCTGGAAGGGAGAACTTCCTGGATTTTCTCGAGTTGCGGCAGGTGTTCTCGAGTTACGACGGGGACCTCAGGGACCCGCCCTGGTGGCCTCAGGAGAGGCCAGTCCCCATGCCAGTTGCTAGGGGGCCTCTCGGGATTCCTCTCCCGTCGATACCGGGCCCAAAAACATTTTTTGGAGTCAGGGCCGGAACCGAGGATTCCTCTCAGGGGCTGACATGGACCTTTGGGTACTTCTGGAGTGTCCCCAAGGGAGTCAGGCCTCGTCTCGTGTCGGGGCATGCACGTGCGCTTTCCTTCCAGGCTGTAGCAGCAATGTCACGCTTCCCGTGGCGTGGATCAAAGGATCTGTGGTTTTCCCTCGAGGCTTTCCCTCGAGGCTTTCACACAGGGCTGTCCCACGTGCCACCGTGGTGTGAGTCGATCCTCGGCGTGAAAGATGAGCCAGTGCAGGGCAAAGAGGTTCCTCTGGAATGGACTGAGACATCTGGGGGACTCTTGGAATGGTGGTACGACCATGGAGTTCCTCTCGCCTTTCCTGTTGAGAGTGCCTCCTCTTGAGATGCGACGGGAACGCCGGGAATTCTTTCCCGTTGAAAGCAGGGAAAGGATCCCTCATCTCGAGCTTCGAGGGGGAAACGGGGCTCCTCTGGATGTTGGCGGGTCCATCGTGCTTCCTCTCGAGTGGAGACGGGTATGGCGGTGAACTTCTTGAGTTGCAGCAAGGGTGTGAAAGACCCTTTCGAAGTTCCATAGGTTAGGTGTCATTAGTCTCCAGACGCCTCATCGGAAATAGGCCTCATCTCGCCTGGAAGGGAGAACTTCCTGGATTTTCTCGAGTTGCGGCAGGTGTTCTCGAGTTACGACGGGGACCTCAGGGACCCGCCCTGGTGGCCTCAGGAGAGGCCACTCCCCATGCGAGTTGCTAGGGGGCCTCTCGGGATTCCTCTCCCGTTGATACCAGGGCCAAAAACCTTGTGTGGAGTCAGGGCCGGAAGCGAGGATTCCTCTCAGGGGCTGACATGGATCTTTGGGTACTTCTGCAGTCTCCCCAAGGGAGTCAGGCCTCGTCTCGAGTGGGGGCATGAACGTGCGCTTTCCTTCCAGGCTGTAGCAGCAATGTCACGCTTCCCGTCTCGTGGATCAAAGAATCTGTGGTTTTCCCTCGAGGCTTTCCCTCGAGGCTTTCCCACAGGGCTGTCCCACGTGCCACCGTGGTGTGAGTCGATCCTCGGCGTGAAAGATGAGCCAGTGCAGGGCAAAGAGGTTCCTCTGGAATGGACTGAAACATCTGGGGGACTCTTGGAATGGTGGTACGACCATGGAGTTCCTCTCGCCTTTCCTGTTGAGAGTGCCTCCTCTTGAGATGCGACGGGAACGCCGGGAATTCTTTCCCGTTGAAAGCAGGGAAAGGATCCCTCATCTCAAGCTACGAGGGGGAAACGGGGCTCCTCTGGATGTGGGCGGGACCATCGTGCTTCCTCTCGAGTGGACACGGGTATGGCGGTGAACTTCTTGAGTTGCAGCAAGGGTGTGAAAGACCCTTTCGAAGTTCCAGAGGTTAGGTGTCGTTAGTCTCCAGACGCCTCATCGGAAATAGGCCTCATCTCGCCTGGAAGGGAGAACTTCCTGGATTTTCTCGAGTTGTGGCAGGTGTTCTCGAGTTACGACGGGGACCTCAGGCACCCGCCCTGGTGGCCTCAGGAGAGGCCAGTCCCCATGGGAGTTGCTAGGGGGCCTCTCGGGATTCCTCTCCCGTCGATACCGGGGCCAGAAACCTTGTGTGGAGTCAGGGCCGGAATCGAGGATTCCTCTCAGGGGCTGACATGGATCTTTGGGTACTTCTGGAGTCTCCCCAGGGCCGTCAGGCCTCGTCTCGAGTGGGGGCATGCACGTGCGCTTTCCTTCCAGGCTGTAGCAGCAATGTCATGCTTCCCGTGGCCTGGATCAAAGGATCTGTGGTTTTCCCTCGAGGCTTTCCCTCGAGGCTTTCCCACAGGGCTGTCCCACGTGCCACCGTGGTGTGAGTCGATCCTCGGAGTGAAAGATGAGCCAGTGCAGGGCAAAGAGGTTCCTCTGGAATGGACTGAGACATCTGAGGGACTCTTGGAATGGTGGTACGACCATGGAGTTCCTCTCGCCTTTCCTGTTGAGAGTGCCTCCTCTTGAGATGCGACGGGAACGCTGGGAATTCTTTCCCGTTGAAAGCAGGGAAAGGATCCCTCATCTCGAGCTACGAGGGGGAAACGGGGCTCCTCTGAATGTGGGCGGGACCATCGTGCTTCCTCTCGAGTGGAGACGGGTATGGCGGTAAACTTCTTGAGTTGCAGTAAGGGTGTGAAAGACCCTTTCGAAGTTCCAGAGGTTGGGTGTCATTAGTCTCCAGACGCCTCATCGGAAATAGGCCTCATCTCGCCTGGAAGGGAGAACTTCCTGGATTTTCTCGAGTTGCGGCAGGTGTTCTCGAGTTACGACGGGGACCTCAGGGACCCGCCCTGGTGGCCTCAGTAGAGGCAAGTCCCCATGCGAGTTACTAGGGGGCCTCTCGGGATTCCTCTCCCGTCGATACCGGGGCCAAAAACCTTGTGTGGAGTCAGGGCCGGAACCGAGGATTCCTCTCAGGGGCTGACATGGATCTTTGGGTACTTCTGGAGTCTCCCCAGGGGAGTCAGGCCTCGTCTCGAGTGGGGGCATGGACGTGCGCTTTCCTTCCAGGCTGTAGCAGCAATGTCACGCTTCCCGTCGCGTGGATCAAAGTATCTGTGGTTTTCCCTCGAGGCTTTCCCACAGGGCTGTCCCACGTGCCACCGTGGTGTGAGTCGATCCTCGGCGTCAAAGATGAGCCAGTGCAGGACAAAGAGGTTCCTCTGGAATGGACTGAGACATCTGGGGGACTCTTGGAATGGTGGTACGACAATGGAGTTCCTCTCGCCTTTCCTGTTGAGAGTGCCTCCCCGTGAGATGCGACGGGAACGCCGGGAATTCTTTCCCGTTGGAAGCAGGGAAAGGATCCCTCATCTCGAGCTACGAGGGGGAAACGGGGCTCCTCGGGATGTGGGCGGGACCATCGTGCTTCCTCTCGAGTGGACACGGGTATGTCGGTGAACTTCTTGAGTTGCAGCAAGGGTGTGAAAGACCCTTTCGAAGTTCCAGAGGTTAGGTGTCATTAGTCTCCAGACGCCTCATCGGAAATAGGCCTCATCTAGCCTGGAAGCGAGAACTTCCTGGATTTTCTCGAAGTGCGGCAGGTGTTCTCACGTTACGACGGGTACCACAGGGACCCGCCCTGATGGCCTCAGGAGAGGCCAGTCCCCATGCGAGTTGCTAGGGTGCCTCTCGGGATTCCTCTCCCGTCGATACCGGGGCCAAAAACCTTGTGTGGAGTCAGGGCCAGAACCGAGGATTCCTCTCAGGGGCTGACATGGATCTTTGGGTACTTCTGGAGTCTCCCCAGGGCAGTCAGGCCTCGTCTCGAGTGGGGGCATGGACGTGCGCTTTCCTTCCAGGCTGTAGCAGCAATGTCACGCTTCCCGTCGCGTGGATCAAAGGATCTGTGGTTTTCCCTCGAGGCTTTCCCTCGAGGCTTTCCCACAGGGCTGTCCCACGTGCCACTGTGGTGTGAGTCGATCCTCGGCGTGAAAGATGAGCCAGTGCAGGGCAAAGAGGTTCCTCTGGAATGCACTGAGACATCTGGGGGACTCTTGGAATGGTGGTACGACCATGGAGTTCCTCTCGCCTTTCCTGTTGAGAGTGCCTCCTCTTGAGATGCGACGGGAATGCCGGGAATTCTTTCCCGTTAAAAGCAGGGAAAGGATCCCTCATCTCAAGCTACGAGGGGGAAACGGGGCTCCTCTGGATGTGGGCGGGACCATCGTGCTTCCTCTCGTGTGGAGACGGGTATGGCGGTAAACTTCTTGAGTTGCTGCAAGGGTGTGAAAGACCCTTTCGAAGTTCCAGAGGTTAGGTGTCATTAGTCTCCAGACGCCTCATCGGAAATAGGCCTCATCTCGCCTGGAAGGGAGAACTTCCTGGATTTTCTCGAGTTGCGGCAGGTGTTCTCGAGTTACGACGGGGACCTCAGGGACCCGCCCTGGTGGCCTCGGGAGAGGCCAGTCCCCATGCGAGTTGCTAGGGGGCCTCTCGGGATTCCTCTCCCGTCGATACCGGGGCCAAAAACCTTGTGTGGAGTCAGGGCCGGAACCGAGGATTCCTCTCAGGGGCTGCCATGGATCTTTGGGTACTTCTGGAGTCTCCCCAGGGGAGTCAGGCCTCGTCTCGAGTGGGGGCATGCACGTGCGCTTTCCTTACAGGCTGTAGCAGCAATGTCACGCTTCCCGTCGCGTGGATCAAAGGATCTGTGGTTTTCCCTCGAGGCTTTCCCTCGAGGCTTTCCCACAGGGCTGTCCCACGTGCCACCGTGGTGTGAGTCGATCCTCAGCGTGAAAGATGAGCCAGTGCAGGGCAAAGAGGTTCCTCTGGAATGGACTGAGACATCTGGGTGACTCTTGGAATGGTGGTACGACCATGGAGTTCCTCTCGCCTTTCCTGTTGAGAGTGCCTCCTCTTGAGATGCGACGGGAATGCCGGGAATACTTTCCCGTTGAAAGCAGGGAAAGGATCCCTCATCTCAAGCTACGAGGGGGAAACGGGGCTCCTCTGGATGTGGGCGGGACCATCGTGCTTCCTCTCGTGTGGAGACGGGTATGGCGGTAAACTTCTTCAGTTGCTGCAAGGGTGTGAAAGACCCTTTCGAAGTTCCAGAAGTTAGGTGTCATTAGTCTCCAGACGCCTCATCGGAAATAGGCCTCATCTCGCCTGGAAGGGAGAACTTCCTGGATTTTCTCGAGTTGCGGCAGGTGTTCTCGAGTTACGACGGGGACCTCAGGGACCCGCCCTGGTGGCCTCAGGAGAGGCCAGTCCCCATGCGAGTTGCTAGGGGGCCTCTCGGGATTCCTCTCCCGTCGATACCGGGGCCAAAAACCTTGTGTGGAGTCAGGGCCGGAACCGAGGATTCCTCTCAGGGGCTGACATGGATCTTTGGGTACTTCTGGAGTCTCCCCAGGGGAGTCAGGCCTCGTCTCGAGTGGGGGCATGCACGTGTGCTTTCCTTCCAGGCTGTAGCAGCAATGTCACGCTTCCCGTCGCGTGGATCAAAGGATCTGTGGTTTTCCCTCGAGGCTTTCCCACAGGGCTGTCCCACGTGCCACCGTGGTGTGAGTCGATCCTCGGCGTGAAAGATGAGCCAGTGCAGGGCAAAGAGGTTCCTCTGGAATGGACTGAGACATGTGGGGGACTCTTGGAATGGTGGTACGACCATGGAGTTCCTCTCGCCTTTCCTGTTGAGAGTGCCTCCTCTTGAGATGCGACGGGAACGCCGGGAATTCTTTCCCGTTGAAAGCAGGGAAAGGATCCCTCATCTCGATCTCCGAGGGGGAAACGGGGCTCCTCTGGATGTGGGCGGGACCATCGTGCTTCCTCCCGAGTGGACACGGGTATGGCGGTGAACTTCTTGAGTTGCAGCAAGGGTGTGAAAGACCCTTTCGAAGTTCCAGAGGTTAGGTGTCATTAGTCTCCAGACGCCTCATCGGAAATAGGCCTCATCTCGCCTGGAAGGGAGAACTTCCTGGATTTTCTCGAGTTGCGGCAGGTGTTCTCGAGTTACGACGGGGACCTCAGGGACCCGCCCTGGTGGCCTCAGGAGAGGCCAGTCCCCATGCGAGTTGCTAGGGGGCCTCTCGGGATTCCTCTCCCGTCGATACCGGGGCCAAAAGCCTTGTGTGGAGTCAGGGCCGGAACCGAGCATTCCTCTCAGGGGTTACATGGATCTTTGGGTACTTCTGGAGTCTCCCCAGGGGAGTCAGGCCTCGTCTCGAGTGGGGGCATGCACGTGCGCTTTCCTTCCAGGCTGTAGCAGCAATGTCACGCTTCCCATCGCGAGGATTAAAGGATCTGTGGTTTTCCCTCGAGGCTTACCGTCGAGGCTTTCCCACAGGGCTGTCCCACGTGCCACCGTGGTGTGAGTCGATCCTCGGCGTGAAAGATGAGCCAGTGCAGGGCAAAGAGGTTCCTCTGGAATGGACTGAGACATCTGGGGGACTCTTGGAATGGTGGTACCACCATGGAGTTCCTCTCGCCTTTCCTGTTGAGAGTGCCTCCTCTTGAGATGCGACGGGAATGCCGGGAATTCTTTCCCGTTGAAAGCAGGGAAAGGATCCCTCATCTCAAGCTACGAGGGGGAAACGTGGCTCCTCTGTATGTGGGCGGGCCCATCGTGCTTTCTCTCGTGTGGAGACGGGTATGGCGGTAAACTTCTTGAGTTGCAGCAAGGGTGTGAAAGACCCTTTAGAAGTTCCAGAGGTTAGGTGTCATTAGTCTCCAGACGCCTCATCAGAAATAGGCCTCATCTCGCCTGGAAGGGAGAACTTCCTTGATTTTCTCGAGTTGCGGCAGGTGTTCTCAAGTTACGACGGGGACCTCAGGGACCCGCCCTGGTGGCCTCAGGAGAGGCCAGTCCCCATGCGAGTTGCTAGCGGGCCTCTCGGGATTCTTCTCCCGTCGATAC
Organism: Capricornis sumatraensis; assembly: GCF_032405125.1. NCBI lineage: Eukaryota > Metazoa > Chordata > Mammalia > Artiodactyla > Bovidae > Capricornis > Capricornis sumatraensis. The sequence continues at coordinate 9,727,113 of NW_027184612.1, forward strand.
CGGGGCCAAAAACCTTGTGTGGAGTCAGGGCCGGAACCGAGGATTCCTCTCAGGGGCTGACATGGATCTTTGGGTACTTCTGGAGTCTCCCCAGGGGAGTCAGGCCTCGTCTCGAGTGGGGGCATGCACGTGTGCTTTCCTTCCAGGCTGTAGCAGCAATGTCACGCTTCCCGTCGCGTGGATCAAAGGATCTGTGGTTTTCCCTCGAGGCTTTCCCTCGAGGCTTTCCCACAGGGCTGTCCCACGTGCCACCGTGGTGTGAGTCGATCCTCGGCGTGAAAGATGAGCCAGTGCAGGGCAAAGAGGTTCCTCTGGAATGGACTGAGACATCTGGGGGACTCTTGGAATGGTGGTACGACCATGGAGTTCCTCTCGCCTTTCCTGTTGAGAGTGCCTCCTTTTGAGATGCGACGGGAATGCCGGGATTTCTTTCCCGTTGAAAGCAGGGAAAGGATCCCTCATCTCGAGCTCCGAGGGGGAAACGGGGCTCCTCTGGATGTGGGCGGGACCATCGTGCTTTCTCTCGTGTGGAGACGGGTATGGCGGTAAACTTCTTGAGTTGCAGCAAGGGTGTGAAAGACCCTTTCGAAGTTCCAGAGGTTCGGTGTCATTAGTCTCCAGACGCCTCATCGGAAATAGGCCTCATCTCGCCTGGAAGGGAGAACTTCCCGGATTTTCTCGAGGTGCGCCCGGTGTTCTCGAGTTACGACGGGGACCACAGGGACCCGCCCTGGTGGCCTCAGGAGAGGCCAGTCCCCATGCGAGTTGCTAGGGGCCCTCTCGGGATTCCTCTCCCGTCGATACCGGGGCCAAAAACCTTGTGTGGAGTCAGGGCTGGAACCGAGGATTCCTCTCAGGAGCTGACATGGATCTTTGGGTACTTCTGGAGTCCCACCAGGGGAGTCAGGCCTCTTCTCGATTGGGGGCATGCACGTGTGCTTTCCTTCCAGGCTGTAGCAGCAATGTCACGCTTCCCGTCGCGTGGATCAAAGGATCTGTGGTTTTCCCTCGAGGCTTTCCCACAGGGCTGTCCCACGTGCCACCGTGGTGTGAGTCGATCCTCGGCGTGAAAGATGAGCCAGTGCAGGGCAAAGAGGTTCCTCTGGAATGGACTGAGACATCTGGGGGACTCTTGGAATGGTGGTACGACCATGGAGTTCCTCTCGCCTTTCCTGTTGAGAGTGCCTCCTCTTGAGATGCGACGGGAACGCCGGGAATTCTTTCCCGTTGAAAGCAGGGGAAGGATCCCTCATCTCGAGCTCCGAGGGGGAAACGGGGCTCCTCTGGATGTGGGCGGGACCATCGTGCTTCCTCCCGAGTGGACACGGGTATGGCGGTGAACTTCTTGAGTTGCAGCAAGGGTGTGAAAGACCCTTTCGAAGTTCCAGAGTTTAGGTGTCATTAGTCTGCAGACGCCTCATCGGAAATAGGCCTCATCTCGCCTGGAAGGGAGAACTTCCTGGATTTTCTCGAGTTGCGGCAGGAGTTCTCGAGTTACGACGGGGACCTCAGGGACCAGCCCTGGTGGCCTCAGGAGAGGCCAGTCCCCATGCGAGTTGCTAGGGGGCCTCTCGGGATTCCTCTCCCGTCGATACCGGGGCCAAAAGCCTTGTGTGGAGTCAGGGCCGGAACCGAGCATTCCTCTCAGGGGTGACATGGATCTTTGGGTACTTCTGGAGTCTCCCCAGGGGAGTCAGGCCTCGTCTCGAGTGGGGGCATGCACGTGCGCTTTCCTTCCAGGCTGTAGCAGCAATGTCATGCTTCCCGTCGCGAGAATCAAAGGATCTGTGGTTTTCCCTCGAGGCTTTCCCTCGAGGCTTTCCCACAGGGCTGTCCCACGTGCCACCGTGGTGTGAGTCGATCCTCGGCGTGAAAGATGAGCCAGTGCAGGGCAAAGAGGTTCCTCTGGAATGGACTGAGACATCTGGGGGACTCCTGGAATGGTGGTACGACCATGGAGTTCCTCTCGCCTTTCCTGTTGAGAGTGCCTCCTCTTTGGATGCGACGGGAACGCCGGGAATTCTTTCCCGTTGAAAGCAGGGAAAGGATCCCTCATCTCGAGCTACGAGGGGGAAACGGGGCTCCTCTGGATGTGGGTGGGACCATCGTGCTTCCTCTCGAGTGGACACCGGTATGGCGCTGAACTTCTTGAGTTGCAGCAAGGGTGTGAAAGACCCTTTCGAAGTTCCAGAGGTTAGGTGTCATTAGTCTCCAGACGCCTCATCGGAAATAGGCCTCATCTCGCCTGGAAGGGAGAACTTCCTGGATTTTCTCGATTTGCGGCAGGTGTTCTCGAGTTACGACGGGGACCTCAGGGACCCGCCCTGGTGGCCTCAGGAGAGGCCAGTCCCCATGCGAGTTGCTAGGGGGCCTCTCGGGATTCCTCTCCCGTCGATACCGGGGCCAAAAACCTTGTGTGGAGTCAGGGCCGGAACCGAGGATTCCTCTCAGGGGCTGACATGGATCTTTGGGTACTTCTGGAGTCTCCCCAGGGGAGTCAGGCCTCGTCTCCAGTGGGGGCATGCACGTGCGCTTTCCTTCCAGGCTGTAGCAGCAATGTCACACTTCCCGTCGCGTGGATCAAAGGATCTGTGGTTTTCCCTCGAGGCTTTCCCTCGAGGCTTTCCCACAGGGCTGTCCCACGTGCCACCGTGGTGTGAGTCGATCCTCGGCGTGAAAGATGAGCCAGTGCAGGGCAAAGAGGTTCCTCTGGAATGGACTGAGACATCTGGGGGACTCTTGGAATGGTGGTACGACCATGGAGTTCCTCTCGCCTTTCCTGTTGAGAGTGCCTCCTCTTGAGATGCGACGGGAACGCCGGGAATTCTTTCCCGTTGAAAGCAGGGAAAGGATCCCACATCTCGAGCTCCGAGGGGGAAATGGGGCTCCTCTGGATGTGGGCGGGACCATCGTGCTTCCTCTCGAGTGGAGACGGGTATGGCGGTGAACTACTTGAGTTGCAGCAAGGGTGTGAAAGACCCTTTCGAAGTTCCAGAGGTTAGGTGTCATTAGTCTCCAGACGCCTCATCGGAAATACGCCTCATCTCGCCTGGAAGGGAGAACTTCCTGGATTTTCTCGAGTTGCGGCAGGTGTTCTCGAGTTATGACGGGGACCTCAGGGACCCGCCCTGGTGGCCTCAGGAGAGGCCAGTCCCCATGCGAGTTGCTAGGGGGCCTCTCGGGATTCCTCTCCCGTCGATACCGGGGCCAAAAACCTTGTGTGGAGTCAGGGCCGGAACCGAGGATTCCTCTCAGGGGTGATATGGATCTTTGGGTACTTCTGGAGTCTCCCTAGGGGAGTCAGGCCTCGTCTCGAGTGGGGGCATGCACGTGCGCTTTCCTTCCAGGCTGTAGCAGCAATGTCACGCTTCCCGTCGCGTGCATCAAAGGATCTGTGGTTTTCCCTCGAGGCTTTCCCTCGAGGCTTTCCCGCAGGGCTGTCCCACGTTCCACCGTGGTGTGAGTCGATCCTCGGCGTGAAAGATGAGCCAGTGCAGGGCAAAGAGGTTCCTCTGGAATGGACTGAGACATCTGGGGGACTCTTGGAATGGTGGTACGACCATGGAGTTCCTCTCGCCTTTCCTGTTGAGAGTGCCTCCTCTTGAGATGCGACGGGAACGCCGGGAATTCTTTCCCGTTGAAAGCAGGGAAAGGATCCCTCATCTCGAGCTACGAGGGGGAAACGGGGCTCCTCTGGATGTGGGTGGGACCATCGTGCTTCCTCTCGAGTGGAGACGGGTATTGCGGTGAACTTCTTGAGTTGCAGCAAGGGTGTGAAAGACCCTTTCGAAGTTCCAGAGGTTACGTGTCAGTCTCCAGATGCCTCATCGGAAATAGACCTCATCTCGCCTGGAAGGGAGAACTTCCTGGATTTTCTCGAGGTGCGGCAGGTGTTCTCGAGTTATGACGGGTACCACAGGGACCCGCCTGGTGGCCTCAGGAAAGGCCAGTCCACATGCGAGTTGCTAGGGGGCCTCTCGGGATTCCTCTCCCGTCGATACCGGGGCCAAAAACCTAGTGTGGAGTCAGGGCCGGAACCGAGGATTCCTCTCAGGGGTGACATGGATCTTTGGGTACTTCTGGAGTCTCCCCAGGGGAGTCAGGCCTCGTCTCGAGTGGGGGCATGCACGTGCGCTTTCCTTCCAGGCTGTAGCAGCAATGTCACGCTTCCCGTCGCGTGGATCAAAGGATCTGTGGTTTTCCCTCGAGGCTTTCCCTCGAGGCTTTCCCACAGGGCCATCCCACGTCCCACCGTGGTGTGAGTTGATCTTCGGCGTGAAAGATGAGGCAGTGCAGGGCAAAGAGGTTCCTCTGGAATGGACTGAGACATCTGGGGGACTCTTGGAATGGTGGTAAGACCATGGAGTTCCTCTCGCCTTTCCTGTTGAGAGTGCCTCCTCTTGAGATGCGACGGGAACGCCGGGAATTCTTTCCCGTTGAAAGTAGGGAAAGGATCCTTCATCTCGAGCTACAAGGGGGAAACGGGGCTCCTCTGGATGTGGGCGGGACCATCGTGCTTCCTCTCGAGTGGAGAAGGGTATGGCGGTGAACTTCTTGAGTTGCAGCAAGGGTGTGAAAGACCCTTTCGAAGTTCCAGAGGTTAGGTGTCATTAATCTCCAGACGCCTCATCGGAAATAGGCCTCATCTCGCCTGGAAGAGAGAACTTCCTGGATTTTCTCGAGTTGCGGCAGGTGTTCTCAAGTTACGACGGGGACCTCAGGGACCCGCCCTGGTGGCCTCAGGAGAGGCCAGTCCCCATTCGAGGTGCTAGGGGGCCTTTCGGGATTCCTCTCCCGTCGATACCGGGGCCAAAAACCTTGTGTGGAGTAAGGGCCGGAACCGAGGATTCCTCTCAGGGGCTGACATGGATCTTTGGGTACTTCTGGAGTCTCCCCAGGGGAGTCAGGCCTCGTCTCGAGTGGGGGCATGCACGTGCGCTTTCCTTCCAGGCTGTAGCAGCAATGTCACGCTTCCCGTGGCGTGGATCAAAGGATCTGTGGTTTTCCCTCGAGGTTTTCCCACAGGGCTGTCCCACGTGCCACCGTGGTGTGAGTCGATCCTCGGCGTGAAAGATGAGCCAGTGCAGGGCAAAGAGGTTCCTCTGGAATGGACTGAGACATCTGGGGGACTCCTGGAATGGTGGTACGACCATGGAGTTCCTCTCGCCTTTCCTGTTGAGAGTGCCTCCTCTTGAGATGCGACGGGAACGACGGGAATTCTTTCCCGTCTAAAGCAGGGAAAGGATCCCTCATCTCGATATACGAGGGGGAAACGGGGCTCCTCTGGATGTGGGCGGGACCATCGTGCTTCCTCTCGAGTGGAGACGGGTATGGCGGTGAACTTCTTTAGTTGCAGCAAGGGTGTGAAAGACCCTTTCGAAGTTCCAGAGGTTAGGTGTCATTAGTCTCCAGACGCCTCATCGGAAATAGGCCTCATCTCGCCTGAAAGGGAGAACTTCCTGGATTTTCTCGAGTTGCGGCAGGTGTTCTCGAGTTACGACGGGGACCTCAGGGACCCGCCCTGGTGGCCTCAGGAGAGGCCAGTCCCCATGCGAGGTGCTAGGGGGCCTCTCGGGATTCCTCTCCCGTCGATACCGGGGCCAAAAACCTTGTGTGGAGTCAGGGCCGGAACCGAGGATTCCTCTCAGGGGCTGACATGGATCTTTGGGTACTTCTGGAGTCTCCCCAGGGGAGTTAGGCCTCTTCTCGAGTGGGGGCATGCACGTGCGCTTTCCTTCCCGGCTGTAGCAGCAATGTCACGCTTCCCGTTCCATGGATCAAAGGATCTGTGGTTTTCCCTCGAGGCTTTCCCTCGAGGCTTTCCCACAGGGCTGTCCCACGTGCCACCGTGGTGTGAGTCGATCCTCGGCGTGAAAGATGAGCCAGTGCAGGGCAAAGAGCTTCCTCTGGAATGGACTGAGACATCTGGGGGACTCTTGGAATGGTGGTACGACCATGGAGTTCCTCTCGCCTTTCCTGTTGAGAGTGCCTCCTCTTGAGATGCGACGGGAACGCCGGGAATTCTTTCCCGTTGAAAGCAGGCAAAGGATCCCTCATCTCGAGCTACGAGGGGGAAACGGGGCTCCTCTGGATGTGGGCGGGACCATCCTGCTTCCTCTCGAGTGGAGACGGGTATGGAAGTGAACTTCTTGAGTTGCAGCAAGGGTGTGAAAGACCCTTTCGAAGTACCAGAGGTTAGGTGTCATTAGTCTCCAGACGCCTCATCGGAAATAGGCCTCATCTCGCCTGGAAGGGAGAACTTCCTGGATTTTCTCGAGTTGCGGCAGGTGTTCTCGAGTTACGACGGGGACCTCAGGGACCCGCCCTGGTGGCCTCAGGAGAGGCCAGTCCACATGCGAGTTGCTAGGGGGCCTCTCGGGATTCCTCTCCCGTCGATACCGGGGCCAAAAACCTTGTGTGGAGTCAGGGCCGGAAACGAGGATTCCTCTCAGGGGCTGACATGGATCTTTGGGTACTTCTGGAGTCTCCGCAGGGGAGTCAGGCCTCGTCTCGAGTGGGGGCATGCACGTGCGTTTTCTTTCCAGGCTGTAGCAGCAATGTCACGCTTCCCGTCGCGTGGATCAAAGGATCTGTGGTTTTCCCTCGAGGCTTTCCCACAGGGCTGTCCCACGTTCCACCGTGGTGTGAGTCGATCCTCGGCGTGAAAGATGAGCCAGTGCAGGGCACAGAGGTTCCTCTGGAATGGACTGAGACATCTGGGGGACTCTTGGAATGGTGGTACGACCATGGAGTTCCTCTCGCCTTTCCTGTTGAGAGTGCCTCCTCTTGAGATGCGACGGGAACGCCGGGAATTCTTTCCCGTTGAAAGCAGGGAAAGGATCCCTCATCTCGAGCTCCGAGGGGGAAACGGGGCTCCTCTGGATGTGGGCGGGACCATCGTGCTTCCTCTCTAGTGGAGACGGGTATTGCCGGGGTCCAGCCCCGGTGGATCCAGGGAATTCGAAGGGTGGACGGCGTTGGCGTGGAAAGACTTGTTTTTTTATTAATATAAGATTAGATTAAGAAACTGTAGTGCAGTAGGAAGATTAAGTGGAGAAAGAGGGCTGAATAGCTTGGTTTACGCGGAAGACCAATAAAATTCCAGACAAGGAATTTGCACCATCTACGTTGGGCCACCGGTGCCCGCTTGAATATCTAAGGGTGCCTCGCCTTAAGCTCCCTTTCTCGCGGATCTTAATAACCAGGGCAAATAAGTAGACCTGGCGAGCCTCCGCGCCCCAGATGGAAATTCAGCCTGAAATTAAAGTAAAGAGCAGAGGGAAGAAAAGGGAGAGAAAAAGAGAGAGAGAGAGAGACACGGGGGGAGCCATATTCCCAAGACACCAGGCCGAGACTAGTCCGAGAAACTGGTCTGAGAATCTGGTCCCGTCCTTTATTGTTCAGAAGGCCTTTTATACTTTTGATAAAACATGGAGATCAATGGGTAACACAAAGTTATGCAGCGTTAGCAGTCCAGACTCTTATCAAAACCAGGCTTTTCTCTCTGCATACCTAATTGTATACACAAGTCTTAGGTAATTTACATCATCTTCCAACCAAAAGGGCCAATTAACATTTTACAGCCTTTTTTCTGATAAGGGTTTGTCAACCACAAGACTTATTTGTGTTGATCTTCCCAAGGTCTGGTGCCACTCTCGGAAAGCACTAAAGAAAGTTACATTCTTAGACAGCAAGGATACAGCAACTTATAACAAGTAGAGGGAGTGCAGTGATTTATAGCAAAAGAGAAGCAATTAACTCAAAAGTCTAGTGTTGCTAACATCAAAACTACTATGTATCTTTTTCTACATCCTGCTTACATTAACATCCTTCCAGGTGCCTAAAAGATAAAGAATAAGGAGGTCTGGCAGCAATCCTTGAGTCAACAGTGAAAACCCTCTACCAATATAATTTTTAACTCTTTAGAAAAGGCTCTGTATCTTTAAGATGCTTTTAAGCTTTGTGCCTCCCGCGGTTGGGGGGCTGTAAGCAATTCACAAGCTGTAAGCTTTGTGCCTCTCGCGGTTGGGGGGCTGTAAGCAATTCACAAGCTGTAAGAGGTCTGGGGAACCTGTTAGGCAGACTAGAGAGCTATCAGAGGGGTTTAACTGAAACATCCCTTTCAAATGCAGAAGACTAAAACCCTGAATTGACTTTTTTCCAGAGAATATCAGAAAAGTGGAAAAGCAGAGCACAAAAGCCAGCAGATTTTTGCTGGGGTACATGCTTAGGAATATCCAGAGGGGTCCCTGAAGTCTGAGCACGCCTTGCGTATGTCAGCTTCCTTCCTCATGACCTTGTCACGGGCGGGATTCCTCACACTGGCTTCCGGCAACTCCCCCTTCTTTATTAGTTTTTTAAAAAAATTAGGTGCAGTTCAGTCGCGAGATTCCGAATGCTCTGCCGAAGAGTCCTGACAACACAAGGAAGCACGATTACAAGGAGCAGGATTATGGCACCCACAGCAGCATAGCTAGAGACAGTAGTCAGAAGAGTTTTTCCAGAAATGAAGTCAGAGAAGGTGTGGAAAAAGTCATTGGCTTCTCCTGCGGCGGTAAAATCTAATCGGGAGTGTTCCAAGGTCTGAATCTGATTATGAAGTTTCCCTAAATCTAAACTAATATCTGAGCTGTTCCAGACACCTAAAATATGATTTTTGACCCTCTCCCATTTAAAATCTGTCTCATTTACTTTCAGGGATGTAACACATATCCACCGGTAATCGGCATGACATGAAAGAGCCAATTTCATTTTCAGACTCTGTAATTCATTCCCAATATGCATTACTGCTTCTTCTAAGGCATCAATCCTTATTTCTAGCTTCCTATCTATAATTTCCTGGGTTGCCAGCGTTAGAGAAACATTTTTGGATACGGTGTCAACATATTGGGCAGTATACACTTGTTGAGACAATGATAATGCCGCCACAGTAACAGAAGTAATTGCGGTTATCAAAGCTGATATTCCCAAAACAAGTAAGCCCACAAACCGTCGTGTTCGCATTAAATCTTGTAGCTGTTGCAGTACAGCTAGGCCATGGTTATCATACCAATACGTGGCTACAGTTACAGGTACCATGAGATAGGGCGGACGTTTTAAAACCATGAAAGAGCAAACTTTATATTGAGGAGTTAAACAGGATGAAAGCATACATTGTTCACAAGACACTACATGGGGTCCACCTGTATAATTCAATTGTATGTTAAGTCTTTCAGAATCATTAGTGAAAAGAAAAACATAAGGAGAGGGTAGACAAGCTAAAATAGAGTAAATAGAGGTATTTTTTGGTCGGATTAAAATAATAGGGGCGGTAGCCGCAAGGGCTCTCCAAATTTCTGGCTGCCAAAAGGTTTTACCTCTAGTTATATAAGACAGCATAGGGGGAACAAATTGGTTATGATGCCGTCTGGTGGCAACTAACGGCCAAGAAATTGAATATTCTTTCCAATTATCCAATCTATTGATAAAGTCATCGTCAGACTCAGGGTCTTGACCTGGATTTGGGTTGCTCCAGTCCTGAATCGCACAATTTCTTCCTCCCGGCATATTGTAATCTACTCTCGAATTATAAATACAAGATTTCCAAATCGGATATCCTGAATGATCATCTATAGTTTTCCAAATAACATCTGAGGGAGCAACATCATCACAATTTGGATATTCTGATGGAGTTTTGAGAGACAAAGACTTATAGGGGCCAAGGACCCCAGGCATACGGGCTCGTAATATCCAAGCAGACCGATCCCCTATAGATGCAAATTTAGAGGTTGGGGAATCTGTCATAACTGCTTTTGTGGAGGCTCCAATGCATCCTGTCTTGGTAAAGAAGTCTCCTGTAAGGCCAGGAGGAAAATTAAAGCAGACAGGAAAATCATCTGCTAGTCCTTTAAAGGTATAATTGAAATTAATAGGGTATTGGTCTTTTGTATAGGAAGTATAAGATCCTCCCAAAAGGCGAGGCTGGTCTGTACTAACTCGTATGGGGTCACTGTTCCAAGTAACAACTTGGAAAGTTGGAGGATCTGGGAGAAACGCCCAATATTTGGTTGGAATGGGAGCAGCGCTTACCTGGCAAGAGAGCAAGGCAAGCATGGCAATAAACACCTTTTCAGGAGAGACTGACGATCCCTGTAGGGTAGCTATCCCCTGTGCCTGGCGACAGAGAGCTTTAATCTGTCCCCAGGTGGGCAAGGAGGCTTGTTGGGTTGACTGAGCTGGGCGTCCTAATGGATTCCTGCGAGGCAAAAAATCAGGGGGTGCAATATCCTGTATCTGAAGTCGTGACATCTGTCCAGTGGGTGGCTCCGATCCGCGCCTATCCGGGATCTCCAATGTCAGCTGTCCTGGGGTCAGCGGTGTTTCCCGTGCTGGCGGAGGGAGCGGGGGAAGAGGGAGTTTCTTCCTTTTTAGAGATCGCGGTGGCGGGGGATTCTGGTATCCGGGGAGCTGAGACATGGCGAATTAGTCTGTCTGGAACCCAAATCGGAGCGTCCGCGTCCTGTGGAAAAACACAAGCATACCCTCGCCCATTGGTTAATAAGGGGTCAGGACCTTTCCATTGTCCGGAAAGAAGGTCCCTCCATTTTACTAATGGTTTTGCATTCAATTGCTCTGGGCACCAATGGCGAAGCATTGCAGTGTTTCCGGATGAATCAGCATTTAAGTTATTTATTACGAAAAGAGCATGTTGCAAAATCTGATGGGGGGAACTATATTTAAATTCCCCTTCTTTTAGTTTTTGAATATGGATTTTCAGTGTTTGATGTGCTCTTTCCACAATGGCTTGTCCTTGTGGGTTATAAGGGATGCCGGTGTTATGTTTAATTTGAAATCTTGTACAGAATTGCTGAAAAGATTTAGAAGTGTAAGCAGGAGCATTATCAGTTTTTAAAGCTTTTGGCAAGCCCAGATAGGAAAAGCATGTAAAAAGATGTTGTATTACATCTTTAACTGCTTCCCCTGTACGAGCAGTGGCAATAATAACATGAGAGAAGGTATCTACAGTTACATGAACAAAAGACAGTTTTCCAAATGAAGAGACATGGGTTACATCCATTTGCCAGAGTGCATTAGGTTTGAGACCGCGAGGGTTAACTCCCAGAGGCAAAGCATTCACGGTAGTAGGACAATGTGAACAAGAACGAACAATCTCTCGGGCAGATTCTCGAGGAATTTGAAACTGGTATCGTAAGGCAGTGGCATTTTGGTGATGAAGTGAGTGAGAAGCTCGAGCTTCTTCAAAAACAGAAGCCACTGAAATCCTGGTTAACGAATCTGCCAATTCATTGAGAGCATTTAAAGGGCCAGGCAGGCCGGAATGAGCCCGAATGTGGCCGATAAAGAACGCCCGATTTCTTTTCCATATTTGCTGCTGCAGTTTAGTTAACAAATGGAAGATAGCAGTTTTGTTTTCAGGCAAAACTGCAGTCTCAATGTGTGGAAACAGCCTGACCACATACTGAGAGTCAGAATAAAGGTTAAATTCTTTCTCCGCAAACATAACAAAGGCCTCAATAACAGCTGTGATTTCAGCCCTTTGAGCTGAAGTTTCTTGTGTTTCCAAAAGTTTTTGATGATCTCTTGTGACTATAGAGGCTCTACCGTTAGCCGATCCATCAGTAAAGACTACCTGAGCATCTGAAATAGGGAACTGTTTACACCGGACAGGAAAAATAACTGGATGGTTAGACATAAAATTTAGTAAAACATGCGAGGGTAAATGATGCAAAATTTGACCACAGTAATTCCCTATGGCAATCTGCCAGTCTTCATCAAACATTAAAAGAGCATCAAGCTGCTCCTTATTATATGGAATTACAATCTCTGATGGCTCTTTACCAAACAATTCAATGCTCCGCTTCCTTCCTTTTAGCATTAATGTGGCAATTAAACCAGGATAAGAAGCCACGACTTTTTTAGCTTGGGTAGGAAGATGGATCCATTCTAAAGGGCCGCGTTGCCACAGAACTCCCGTAGGCGCCGTTGGAGTAGCTAGGCAAAGGAACTGCCACGTCATCGTCAAATCAATTCTTTTTACATAGCTATTTGATAAGGCTGCTTCTACTTTGCCTAGGGCTTCTTGAGCCTCAGCTGTTAATTGTCTTTTTGAGGTTGGATCAGGATCCCCGCGTAAAGTGTTAAAAAGAGGTTTTAATTCGGCAGTGGTTAATTTTAAATATGGTCTAATCCAATTAATATCACCTAAGAGTTTTTGATAATCATTTAAAGTAATAAGATGGTCTTTTCTCAATTGCAGCGGGGTATGAGTCACCGTTTCCGAATTTATGACTCTTCCTAAGTAAGTTATGGGCGGATTGATTTGAATTTTTTCTGGGGCAATTTTTAGGCCTCTGTCTGTCAATGCCTGGGTCAGGTCCTGGAGCACAGTCTGCAGGTGAACTCTATCAGGATGAGCTATTAAAATATCATCCATATAGTGAATCATATACACGTGTTCATATTTAGCCCTAGTATCTTCTAGAGCGGCATTAACAAATTTTTGGCATAAAGTAGGGCTATTTTTCATTCCCTGAGGCAGAACCTTCCACTGAAACCGTAAATAAGGCTGTTTAAGATTTTCTGATGGCAGACTAAAGGCAAATCGCTTTTTATCCTCAGGATTTAAGGGAATAGTGAAAAAACAATCTTGTAAATCAATAACAATTATATTATATCCCTCTGGAACGGCTACTGGGGAAGGGAACCCAGGCTGTAAGGCCCCCATGTCCTCCATGGTGGCATTAATAGCTCTCAAATCCTGTAAAAGTCGCCATTTACCAGATTTTTTCTTAATGACAAAAATAGGAGTGTTCCAGGGGCTATTGGAGGGCTCAATATGTCCCAATTCTAATTGTTCAAAGATTAATGCTTTAGCTGCCAATAATTTTTCCTTATGCAGAGGCCACTGTTCTACCCACACCGGATCTTGAGATTTCCATGTGATGGGGTCGGCAGCAAAAACAATGGCCTCAATTATAAATTTGGATATCCCAATCCAGCACGTAGCTTGCGAGGAGTTGGGCAAATTGGCTCAATTATTCCTGTCTGTTGTTTACCCAATCCTTTTGATGGATCATAGCCCATCTGCAACATCTGAGAGGTCACTTTATCATCAGGGCTAAAAAGTAACACTCCCATTTGAGATAGCACGTCCCTCCCCCACAGGGTAAGGGGGAGCGAAGGAACGACATAAGGTTGGAAAGTTCCACGGGTATCCTCAAATTGCCAATCTAAAATTTTTGCACTTTTGGCTATTGTGGGGGCTCTTCCTATCCCCACCAAGTTATTTTCAGTAGTATGTGTGGGCCAGGAGCTGGGCCAGTCTTTTCCTGAAATGCAAGAAACATCTGCTCCTGTGTCTAATAACCCCACAATAGACTTGCCATTAATCAGGATAGTCTTCATAGGACGTTTCTGAGTAATTTCTGTTATCCAAAAAACCATATCACTAGACCCAAATCCTTTATCCTGCCTTTCATTTTGAGTAGCTGTGCGCCCAATTGCAGTGTGGTAAGGCAAAAGCAAAAGTTGGGCTATTCTTTGTCCCTGATGTATTTGGAAAGTTTTAGTTGGGGGTGAAATCATTATCTGGATTTCTCCTGTATAATCTGAGTCAATTACTCCAGGGATGATTGTGAGACCTTGCATAGCTAAGGAACTTCTGCCTAGTATAATTCCTACTAAACCTGTTGGTAATGGGCCTTTAACTCCTGTAGGTATTTTTACAGTGGGGCTATCTGGTGTTAATATTGCTGAGGTGGTGGAACTGAGGTCCAGTCCTGCGCTGCCTGGGGTTGCTCTGATGAGTTCTGCGATGGGACGAAGGGAATGAATGGGTTCAGTGAGGCTGCCCCAATTGTTGTCGGGGCCTGAGGCTGGCCCCTCAATCCGTTTCCCGACTGCTGGTCGGGGCCCAAAAAGGCTCCATTTCTATGGAATTGTGACCTACATTCTTTTGCCCAGTGATATCCTTTTTGACAACGAGGGCAGAGAGATCTAGGGAGATTAGTAGGCACAGCCGGGGAGGGAGAATTCGGCAGAGAAGAACCGGCTGCTTTTTGGGGACAAGCTCGCATAAGGTGCCCTTCCCGTCCGCAAGAGAAGCAGGCCTTGGATAAACCAATATTCTGGCCTGGACTACTGGAATGACTCTTTGACGGGTTATTTCTATTTGTAAAAAAGGACTGTACTGCCTGCTGGTAAGAATTTCCCTTTATGGCTGCAGCTATGGCAACGCCCTGCATCATCGCTGGTCCTACATCTGCACATTGCCTGATATAATCTATTATTTCCCCAGTTTTTTTAATAGGACGTAAAATGGCCTGGCAGGTAGAATTAGCATTTTCAAATGCCAGTTGTTTTATCAATATACTAGCTGCCTCAGTGTTGGAAATTACTCTGTTGACTGCCTCTGCAAGTCTTGATATAAAGTCTTCATATGGCTCTTCTGGTTTTTGTTTAACATTTGAGAAGGAAGAGGTAGATTCTTTCCCTTCAGGCAACAAACGCCAAGCCCCAAGGGCGCAGGCGGTTACTTGATCTAAAGTGGTTTTATCTAATCCCATTTGATCTCTAAGTGTTCCAAAATCATTAGTCCCTGCCAACATATTTTTTATAATATATCTTGGGCCATATTTTTGGTTAGCATCAGCCTGTTTTTGGGCTAGATCTTCATATTCAGTTCTCCAAAGTACATATTGACCTCCAGACAGACAAGCTTTAGCGACTGTCTTCCAGTCATGGGGTGTCATCCATCTGCCCGCTAAAGCTTCCACCAATGATACAGTGTACGGGGCTTTAGGCCCATACAAAGCACAAGCCTGTTTGAGTTCTTTAATCATTTTCATTGGAATGGGTTCCCAGTGGGGGGGCTGTTCTCCCACCACTTCCACCAAATATTATGGGGAAACAAGCCTCAAGGTGGGGATCAAGTTCATCATCTGGGCTAGAGAAAACTCTTCTTCGGGGAGCTTCTAGTGGAGGCCCCTCACCCTTATAGGGAGGGGGGGGCAAGGGGTGTCCTATGTCACTTTCTTCGTACTTTGGGAATTTTTTATCCGTTCTGTGTTTAGGTCTTACGGATGTTTTATCTGGGGAATCTGGCCTTAAACTCTCAGGTGCATATAATCTGATGGGGGACATTTGTCTTGAGCCTCTGGAAGCAGAAGGCTTAATTAAGGAAATTTCTCTTGAATTTGTGGAAGCAGGTGGTCTGGTTGGGGAAGTTTTTATTAAGCTCTTTGGAGCAGATAATCTAATTGGAGAAGTTTCTCTTAAACTCCTTGGAGCATCTTTATTTAATAAAGACCAGTCCTCATCAGAATGATCTTGACTTACTTCCTCTTCCAAATCTTCCTCATCTGAAAGCTGCTCTTTTTTGTCATCTCTATCTATTACCTTTTCTTGGGCAGTCATTGCAGCTATCATTTGACTCAACTGCCGATAGTTAGGTGTAGCCTCCTTTTCATCACTCTCCTCTTCGATAGATACCTTTTTCTCTGCACTTTCCTCTTTAAGATGTACCTTTTCAGATTCAGGGGCAGGGTCTAGAGCGTCCCTAATTATATTCCATAAGGAAAAGGCGTCAGTAGGCACCTTTTGTGAGCCATGTTCAGCATGGTAAGTTTTTAGTTGTTTTCCTACTCTCTCCCAGGTGTCTAAGTTAACAGTGCCTTCTTCTGGAAACCAGGGACACTGTTCTTGTACAAAGGAAAAAAATGAATGAATATTGGATTTTTTAACTTTAATTCCTCGTTTAGTTAGTAACTGCAAGATTACTCCTGTAAAAAGCTGTCTTTCTTTTGATTCACTGTTACCCATGTCAGAAAATTAAGTCTTATAGAAAAGTCTACCTCAACAAAAAGGTTTTACCTTTGGCGAGGGGGGTTTTGTTTTCAACCCTAAGATAGCAGGTTTCTTTTCAACCTCTAGAGCACCAGGTTTCTCTTAAACCCTTGAACACTTCCCACTCCTCCTCACCCTGTCTATCCTACAGGGGGGTCCGCGGCACCCTGAGTGGGGTCCTAGCCGTCCCGAACACTCAACACTGGGGGAGTACCCGAAAGTACTCCGGGGGGAGTGATTAAGTCACTCCGGGGGGGAGCAACAGAGAGTGCTCCGGGGGGAGCAACAGAGAGTGCTCCGGGGGGAGCTACAGAGAGTGCTCCGGGGGGAGCTTTTGCTCCGAGGAACCTACCTTCGAATAGCCTGTTCCGGGCGCCGCTTGCCGGGGTCCAGCCCCGGTGGATCCAGGGAATTCGAAGGGTGGACGGCGTTGGCGTGGAAAGACTTGTTTATTTATTAATATAAGATTGGATTAAGAAACTGTAGTGCAGTAGGAAGATTAAGTGGAGAAAGAGGGCTGAATAGCTTGGTTTACGCGGAAGACCAATAAAATTCCAGACAAGGAATTTGCACCATCTACGTTGGGCCACCGGTGCCCACTTGAATATCTAAGGGTGCCTCGCCTTAAGCTCCCTTTCTCGCGGATCTTAATAACCAGGGCAAATAAGTATACCTGGCGAGCCTCCGCGCCCCAGATGGAAATTCAGCCTGAAATTAAAGTAAAGAGCAGAGGGAAGAAAAGGGAGAGAAAAAGAGAGAGAGAGAGAGACAGGGGGGGAGCCAGATTCCCAAGAAACCAGGCCGAGACTAGTCCGAGAAACTGGTCTGAGAATCTGGTCCCGTCCTTTATTGTTCAGAAGGCCTTTTATACTTTTGATAAAACATGGAGATCAATGGGTAACACAAAGTTATGCAGCGTTAGCAGTCCAGACTCTTATCAAAACCAGGCTTTTCTCTCTGCATACCTAATTGTATACACAAGTCTTAGGTAATTTACATCATCTTCCAACCAAAAGGGCCAATTAACATTTTACAGCCTTTTTTCTGATAAGGGTTTGTCAACCACAAGACTTATTTGTGTTGATCTTCCCAAGGTCTGGTGCCACTCTCGGAAAGCACTAAAGAAAGTTACATTCTTAGACAGCAAGGATACAGCAACTTATAACAAGTAGAGGGAGTGCAGTGATTTATAGCAAAAGAGAAGCAATTAACTCAAAAGTCTAGTGTTGCTAACATCAAAACTACTATGTATCTTTTTCTACATCCTGCTTACATTAACATCCTTCCAGGTGCCTAAAAGATAAAGAATAAGGAGGTCTGGCAGCAATCCTTGAGTCAACAGTGAAAACCCTCTACCAATATAATTTTTAACTCTTTAGAAAAGGCTCTGTATCTTTAAGATGCTTTTAAGCTTTGTGCCTCCCGCGGTTGGGGGGCTGTAAGCAATTCACAAGCTGTAAGCTTTGTGCCTCTCGCGGTTGGGGGGCTGTAAGCAATTCACAAGCTGTAAGAGGTCTGGGGAACCTGTTAGGCAGACTAGAGAGCTATCAGAGGGGTTTAACTGAAACATCCCTTTCAAATGCAGAAGACTAAAACCCTGAATTGACTTTTTTCCAGAGAATATCAGAAAAGTGGAAAAGCAGAGCACAAAAGCCAGCAGATTTTTGCTGGGGTACATGCTTAGGAATATCCAGAGGGGTCCCTGAAGTCTGAGCACGCCTTGCGTATGTCAGCTTCCTTCCTCATGACCTTGTCACGGGCGGGATTCCTCACACTGGCTTCCGGCAGGGTATGGTGGTGAACTTCTTGAGTTGCAGCAAGGCTGTGAAAGACCCTTTCGAAGTTCCAGAGGTAAGGTGTCATTAGTCTCCAGACGCCTCATCGGAAATAGGCCTCATCTCGCCTGGAAGGGAGAACTTCCTGGATTTTCTCGAGTTGCGGCAGGTGTTCTCGAGTTACGACGGGGACCTCAGGGACCCGCCCTGGTGGCCTCAGGAGAGGCCAGTCCCTATGCGAGTTGCTAGGGGGCCTCTCGGGATTCCTCTCCCGTCGATACCGGGGCCAAAAACCTTGTGTGGAGTCAGGGCCGGAACCGAGGATTCCTCTCAGGGGCTGACATGGATCTTTGGGTACTTCTGGAGTCTCCCCAGGGGAGTCAGGCCTCGTCTCGAGTGGGGGCATGCACGTGCACTTTCCTTCCAGGCTGTAGCAGCAATGTCACGCTTCCCGTCGCGTGGATCAAATGATCTGTGGTTTTCCCTCGAGGCTTTCCCACAGGGCTGTCCCACGTGCCACCGTGTTGTGAGTCGATCCTCGGCTTGAAAGATGAGCCAGTGCAGGGCAAAGAGGTTCCTCTGGAATGGACTGAGACATCTGGGGGACTCTTGGAATGGTGGTACGACCATGGAGTTCCTCTCGCCTTTCCTGTTGAGAGTGCCTCCTCTTGAGATGCGACGGGAACGCCGGGAATACTTTCCCGTTGAAAGCAGGGAAAGGATCCCTCATCTCGAGCTACGAGGGGGAAACGGGGCTCCTCTGGATGTGGGCGGGACCATCGTGCTTCCTCTCGAGTGGAGACGGGTATGGCGGTGAACTTCTTGAGTTGCAGCAAGGGTGTGAAAGACCCTTTCGAAGTTCCAGAGGTTAGGTGTCATTAGTCTCCAGAGGCCTCATCGGAAATAGGCCTCATCTCGCCTGGAAGGGAGAACTTCCTGGATTTTCTCGAGTTGCGGCAGGTGTTCTCGAGTTACGACGGGGACCTCAGGGACCCGCCCTGGTGGCCTCAGGAGAGGCCAGTCCCCATGCGAGTTGCTAGGGGGCCTCTCGGGATTCCTCTCCCGTCGATACCGGGGCCAAAAACCTTGTGTGCGGTCAGGGCCGGAACCGAGGATTCCTCTCAGGGGCTGACATGGATCTTTGGGTACTTCTGGAGTCTCCCCAGGGGAGTCAGGCCTCGTCTCGAGTGGGGGCATGCACGTGCGCTTTCCTTCCAGCCTGTAGCAGCAATGTCACGCTTCCCGTCGCGTGGATCAAAAGATCTGTGGTTTTCCCTCGAGGCTTTCCCTCGAGGCTTTCCCACAGGGCTGTCCCACGTGCCACCGTTTTGTCAGTCGATCCTCGGCGTGAAAGATGAGCCAGTGCAGGGCAAAGAGGTTCCTCTGGAATGGACTGAGACATCTGGGGGACTCTTGGAATGGTGGTACGACCATGGAGTTCCTCTCGCCTTTCCTGTTGAGAGAGCCTCCTCTTGAGATGCGACGGGAACGCCGGGAATTCTTTCCCGTTGAAACCAGGGAAAGGATCCCTCATCTCGAGCACCGAGGGGAAAACGGGGCTCCTCTGGATGTGGGCGGGACCATCGTGCTTCCTCTCGAGTGGAGACGGGTATGGCGGTGAACTTCTTGAGTTGCAGCAAGGGTGTGAAAGACCCTTTCGAAGTTCCAGAGGTTTGGTGTCATTAGTCTCCAGAGGCCTCATCGGAAATAGGCCTCATCTCGCCTGGAAGGGAGAACTTCCTGGATTTTCTCGAGTTGCGGCAGGTGTTCTCGAGTTACGACGGGGACCTCAGGGACCCGCCCTGGTGGCCTCCGGAGAGGCCAGTCCCCATGCGAGTTGCTAGGGGGCCTCTCGGGATTCATCTCCCGTCGATACCGGGGCCAAAAACCTTGTGTGGAGTCAGGGCCGGAACCGAGGATTCCTCTCAGGGGCTGACATGGATCTTTGGGTACTTCTGGAGTCTCCCCAGGGGAGTCAGGCCTCGTCTCGAGTGGGGGCATGCACGTGCACTTTCCTTCCAGGCTGTAGCAGCAATGTCACGCTTCCCGTCGCGTTGATCAAAGGATCTGTGGTTTTCCCTCGAGGCTTTCCCACAGGGCTGTCCCACGTGCCACCGTGGTGTGAGTCGATCCTCGGCGTGAAAGATGAGCCAGTGCAGGGCAAAGAGGTTCCTCTGGAATGGACTGAGACATCTGGGGGACTCTTGGAATGGTGGTACGACCATGGAGTTCCTCTCGCCTTTCCTGTTGAGAGTGCCTCCTCTTGAGATGCGACGGGAACGCCGGGAATTCTTTCCCGTTGAAAGGAGGGAAAGGATCCCTCATCTCGAGCTACGAGGGGGAAACGGGGCTCCTCTGGATGTGGGCGGGACCATCGTGCTTTCTCTCGAGTGGAGACGGGTATGGCGGTGAACTTCTTGAGTTGCAGCAAGGGTGTGAAAGACCCTTTCGAAGTTCCAGAGGTTAGGTGTCATTAGTCTCCAGACGCCTCATCGGAAATAGGCCTTATATCGCCTGGAAGGGAGAACTTCCTGGATTTTCTCGAGTTGCGGCAGGTGTTCTCGAGTTACGACGGGGACCTCAGGGACCCGCCCTGGTGGCCTCAGGAGAGGCCAGTCCCCATGCGAGGTGCTAGGGGGCCTCTCGGGATTCCTCTCCCGTCGATACCGGGGCCAAAAACCTTGTGTGGAGTCAGGGCCGGAACCGAGGATTCCTCTCAGGGGCTGACATGGATCTTTGGGTACTTCTGGAGTCTCCCCAGGGGAGTCAGGCCTCGTCTTGAGTGGGGGCATGCACGTGCGCTTTCCTTCCAGGCTGTAGCAGCAATGTCACGCTTCCCGTCGCGTGGATCAAAGGATCTGTGGTTTTCCCTCGAGGCTTTCCCTCGAGGCTTTCCCACAGGGCTGTCCCACGTGCCACCGTGTTGTGAGTCGATCCTCGGCTTGAAAGATGAGCCAGTGCAGGGCAAAGAGGTTCCTCTGGAATGGACTGAGACATCTGGGGGACTCTTGGAATGGTGGTACGACCATGGAGTTCCTCTCGCCTTTCCTGTTGAGAGTGCCTCCTCTTGCGATGCGACGGGAACGCCGGGAATACTTTCCCGTTGAAAGCAGGGAAAGGATCCCTCATCTCGAGCTACGAGGGGGAAACGGGGCTCCTCTGGATGTGGGCGGGACCATCGTGCTTCCTCTCGAGTGGAGACGGGTATGGCGGTGAACTTCTTGAGTTGCAGCAAGGGTGTGAAAGACCCTTTCGAAGTTCCAGAGGTTAGGTGTCATTAGTCTCCAGAGGCCTCATCGGAAATAGGCCTCATCTCGCCTGGAAGGGAGAACTTCCTGGATTTTCTCGAGTTGCGGCAGGTGTTCTCGAGTTACGACGGGGACCTCAGGGACCCGCACTGGTGGCCTCAGGAGAGGCCAGTCCCCATGCGAGTTGCTAGGGGGCCTCTCGGGATTCCTCTCCCGTCGATACCGGGGCCAAAAACCTTGTGTGCAGTCAGGGCCGGAACCGAGGATTCCTCTCAGGGACTGACATGGATCTTTGGGTACTTCTGGAGTCTCCCCAGGGGAGTCAGGCCTCGTCTCGAGTGGGGGCATGCACGTGCGCTTTCCTTCCAGCCTGTAGCAGCAATGTCACGATTCCCGTCGGGTGGATCAAAGGATCTGTGGTTTTCCCTCGAGGCTTTCCCTCGAGGCTTTCCCACAGGGCTGTCCCACGTGCCACCGTGTTGTGAGTCGATCCTCGGCTTGAAAGATGAGCCAGTGCAGGGCAAAGAGGTTCCTCTGGAATGGACTGAGACATCTGGGGGACTCTTGGAATGGTGGTACGACCATGGAGTTCCTCTCGCCTTTCCTGTTGAGAGTGCCTCCTCTTGAGATGCGACGGGAACGCCGGGAATACTTTCCCGTTGAAAGCAGGGAAAGGATCCCTCATCTCGAGCTACGAGGGGGAAACGGGGCTCCTCTGGATGTGGGCGGGACCATCGTGCTTCCTCTCGAGTGGAGACGGGTATGGCGGTGAACTTCTTGAGTTGCAGCAAGGGTGTGAAAGACCCTTTCGAAGTTCCAGAGGTTAGGTGTCATTAGTCTCCAGAGGCCTCATCGGAAATAGGCCTCATCTCGCCTGGAAGGGAGAACTTCCTGGATTTTCTCGAGTTGCGGCAGGTGTTCTCGAGTTACGACGGGGACCTCAGGGACCCGCCCTGGTGGCCTCAGGAGAGGCCAGTCCCCATGCGAGTTGCTAGGGGGCCTCTCGGGATTCCTCTCCCGTCGATACCGGGGCCAAAAACCTTGTGTGCAGTCAGGGCCGGAACCGAGGATTCCTCTCAGGGGCTGACATGGATCTTTGGGTACTTCTGGAGTCTCCCCAGGGGAGTCAGGCCTCGTCTCGAGTGGGGGCATGCACGTGCGCTTTCCTTCCAGCCTGTAGCAGCAATGTCACGCTTCCCGTCGCGTGGATCAAAGGATCTGTGGTTTTCCCTCGAGGCTTTCCCTCGAGGCTTTCCCACAGGGCTGTCCCACGTGCCACCGTTTTGTGAGTCGATCCTCGGCGTGAAAGATGAGCCAGTGCAGGGCAAAGAGGTTCCTCTGGAATGGACTGAGACATCTGGGGGACTCTTGGAATGGTGGTACGACCATGGAGTTCCTCTCGCCTTTCCTGTTGAGAGTGCCTCCTCTTGAGATGCGACGGGAACGCCGGGAATTCTTTCCCGTTGAAACCAGGGAAAGGATCCCTCATCTCGAGCACCGAGGGGAAAACGGGGCTCCTCTGGATGTGGGCGGGACCATCGTGCTTCCTCTCGAGTGGAGACGGGTATGGCGGTGAACTTCTTGAGTTGCAGCAAGGGTGTGAAAGACCCTTTCGAAGTTCCAGAGGTTTGGTGTCATTAGTCTCCAGAGGCCTCATCGGAAATAGGCCTCATCTCGCCTGGAAGGGAGAACTTCCTGGATTTTCTCGAGTTGCGGCAGGTGTTCTCGAGTTACGACGGGGACCTCAGGGACCCGCCCTGGTGGCCTCCGGAGAGGCCAGTCCCCATGCGAGTTGCTAGGGGGCCTCTCGGGATTCCTCTCCCGTCGATACCGGGGCCAAAAACCTTGTGTGGAGTCAGGGCCGGAACCGAGGATTCCTCTCAGGGGCTGACATGGATCTTTGGGTACTTCTGGAGTCTCCCCAGTGGAGTCAGGCCTCGTCTCGAGTGGGGGCATGCACGTGCGCTTTCCTTCCAGGCAGTAGCAGCAATGTCACGCTTCCCGTCGCGTGGATCAAAGGATCTGTGGTTTTCCCTCGAGGCTTTCCCTCGAGGCTTTCCCACAGGGCTGTCCCACGTGCCACCGTGGTGTGAGTCGATCCTCGGCGTGAAAGATGAGCCAGTGCAGGGCAAAGAGGTTCCTCTGGAATGGACTGAGACATCTGGGGGACTCTTGGAATGGTGGTACGACCATGGAGTTCCTCTCGCCTTTCCTGTTGAGAGTGCCTCCTCTTGAGATGCGACGGGAACGCCGGGAATACTTTCCCGTTGAAAGCAGGGAAAGGATCCCTCATCTCGAGCTACGAGGGGGAAACGGGGCTCCTCTGGATGTGGGCGGGACCATCGTGCTTCCTCTCGAGTGGAGACGGGTATGGCGGTGAACTTCTTGAGTTGCAGCAAGGGTGTGAAAGACCCTTTCGAAGTTCCAGAGGTTAGGTGTCATTAGTCTCCAGAGGCCTCATCGGAAATAGGCCTCATCTCGCCTGGAAGGGAGAACTTCCTGGATTTTCTCGAGTTGCGGCAGGTGTTCTCGAGTTACGACGGGGACCTCAGGGACCCGCCCTGGTGGCCTCAGGAGAGGCCAGTCCCCATGCGAGTTGCTAGGGGGCCTCTCGGGATTCCTCTCCCGTCGATACCGGGGCCAAAAACCTTGTGTGCAGTCAGGGCCGGAACCGAGGATTCCGCTCAGGGGCTGACATGGATCTTTGGGTACTTCTGGAGTCTCCCCAGGGGAGTCAGGCCTCGTCTCGAGTGGGGGCATGCACGTGCGCTTTCCTTCCAGCCTGTAGCAGCAATGTCACGCTTCCCGTCGCGTGGATCAAAGGATCTGTGGTTTTCCCTCGAGGCTTTCCCTCGAGGCTTTCCCACAGGGCTGTCCCACGTGCCACCGTGTTGTGAGTCGATCCTCGACGTGAAAGATGAGCCAGTGCAGGGCAAAGAGGTTCCTCTGGAATGGACTGAGACATCTGGGGGACTCTTGGAATGGTGGTACGACCATGGAGTTCCTCTCGCCTTTCCTGTTGAGAGTGCCTCCTCTTGAGATGCGACGGGAACGCCGGGAATTCTTTCCCGTTGAAACCAGGGAAAGGATCCCTCATCTCGAGCACCGAGGGGAAAACGGGGCTCCTCTGGATGTGGGCGGGACCATCGTGCTTCCTCTCGAGTGGAGACGGGTATGGCGGTGAACTTCTTGAGTTGCAGCAAGGGTGTGAAAGACCCTTTCGAAGTTCCAGAGGTTTGGTGTCATTAGTCTCCAGAGGCCTCATCGGAAATAGGCCTCATCTCGCCTGGAAGGGAGAACTTCCTGGATTTTCTCGAGTTGCGGCAGGTGTTCTCGAGTTACGACGGGGACCTCAGGGACCCGCCCTGGTGGCCTCCGGAGAGCCCAGTCCCCATGCGAGTTGCTAGGGGGCCTCTCGGGATTCCTCTCCCGTCGATACCGGGGCCAAAAACCTTGTGTGGAGTCAGGGCAGGAACCGAGGATTCCTTTCAGGGACTGATATGGATCTTTGGGTACTTCTGGAGTCTCGCCAGCGGAGACAGGCCTCGTCTCGTGTGGGGGCATGCACGTGCACTTTCCTTCCAGGCTGTAGCAGCAATGTCACGCTTCCCGTCGCGTGGATCAAAGGATCTGCGGTTTTCGCTCAAGGCTTTCCCTCGAGGCTTTCCCACAGGGCTGTCCCACGTGACACCGTGGTGTGAGTCAATCCTGGGCGTGAAAGATGAGCCAGTGCAGGGCAAAGAGGTTCCTCTGGAATGGACTGAGACATCTGGGGGACTCTTGGAATGGTGGTACGACCATGGAGTTCCTCTCGCCTTTCCTGTTGAGAGTGCCTCCTCTTGAGATGGGACGGGAACGCCGGGAAATTTTTGCCGTGGAAAGCAGGGAAAGGATCCCTCATCTCGAGCTACGAGGGGGAAACGGGGCTCCTCTGGATGTGGGCGGGACCATCGTGCATCCTCTCGAGTGGAGACGGGTATGGCGGTGAACTTCTTGAGTTGCAGCAAGGGTGTGAAAGACCCTTTCGAAGTTCCAGAGGTTAGGTGTCATTAGTCTCCAGAGGCCTCATCGGAAATAGGCCTCATCTCGCCTGGAAGGGAGAACTTCCTGGATTTTCTCGAGTTGCGGCAGGTGTTCTCGAGTTACGACGGGGACCTCAGGGACCCGCCCTGGTGGCCTCAGGAGAGGCCAGTCCCCATGCGAGTTGCTAGGGGGCCTCTCGGGATTCCTCTCCCGTCGATACCGGGGCCAAAAACCTTGTGTGGAGTCAGGGCCGGAACCGAGGATTCCTCTCAGGGGCTGACATGGATCTTTGGGTACTTCTGGAGTCTCCCCAGGGGAGTCAGGCCTCGTCTCGAGTGGGGGCATGCACGTGCGCTTTCCTTCCAGGCTGTAGCAGCAATGTCACGCTTCCCGTCGCGTGGATCAAAGGATCTGTGGTTTTCCCTCGAGGCTTTCCCTCGAGGCTTTCCCACAGGGCTGTCCCACGTGCCACCGTGGTGTGACTCGATCTTCGGCGTGAAAGATGAGCCAGTGCAGGGCAAAGAGCTTCCTCTGGAATGGACTGAGACATCTGGGGGACTCTTGGAATGGTGGTACGACCATGGAGTTCCTCTCGCCTTTCCTGTTGAGAGTGCCTCCTCTTGAGATGCGACGGGAACGCCGGGAATTCTTTCCCGTTGAAAGCAGGAAAAGGATCCCTCATCTCGAGCTACGAGGGGGAAACGGGGCTCCTCTGGATGTGGGCGGGACCATCGTGCTTCCTCTCGAGTGGAGACGGGTATGGTGGTGAACTTCTTGAGTTGCAGCAAGGGTGTGAAAGACCCTTTCGAAGTTCCAGAGGTTAGGTGTCATTAGTCTCCAGACGCCTCATCGGAAATAGGCCTCATCTCGCCTGGAAGGGAGAACTTCCTTGATTTTCTCGAGTTGGGGCAGGTGTTCTCGAGTTACGACGGGGACCTCAGGGACCCGCCCTGGTGGCCTCAGGAGAGGCCAGTCCCCATGCGAGTTGCTAGGGGGCCTCTCGGGATTCCTCTCCCGTCGATACCGGGGCCAAAAACCTTGTGTGGAGTCAGGGCCGGAACCGAGGATTCCTCTCAGGGGCTGACATGGATCTTTGGGTACTTCTGGAGTCTCCCCAGGGGAGTCAGGCCTCGTCTCGAGTGGGGGCATGCACGTGCACTTTCCTTCCAGGCTGTAGCAGCAATGTCACGCTTCCCGTCGCGTGGATCAAAGGATCTGTGGTTTTCCCTCGAGGCTTTCCCACAGGGCTGTCCCACGTGCCACCGTGGTGTGAGTCGATCCTCGGCGTGAAAGATGAGCCAGTGCAGGGCAAAGAGGTTCCTCTGGAATGGACTGAGACATCTGGGGGACTCTTGGAATGGTGGTACGACCATGGAGTTCCTCTCGCCTTTCCTGTTGAGAGTGCCTCCTCTTGAGATGCGACGGGAACGCCGGGAATACTTTCCCGTTGAAAGCAGGGAAAGGATCCCTCATCTCGAGCTACGAGGGGGAAACGGGGCTCCTCTGGATGTGGGCGGGACCATCGTGCTTCCTCTCGAGTGGAGACGGGTATGGCGGTGAACTTCTTGAGTTGCAGCAAGGGTGTGAAAGACCCTTTCGAAGTTCCAGAGGTTAGGTGTCATTAGTCTCCAGACGCCTCATCGGAAATAGGCCTTATATCGCCTGGAAGGGAGAACTTCCTGGATTTTCTCGAGTTGCGGCAGGTGTTCTCGAGTTACGACGGGGACCTCAGGGACCCGCCCTGGTGGCCTCAGGAGAGGCCAGTCCCCATGCGAGTTGCTAGGGGGCCTCTCGGGATTCCTGTCCCGTCGATACCGGGGCCAAAATCCTTGTGTGGAGTCACGGCCGGAACCGAGGATTCCTCTCAGGGGCTGACATGGATCTTTGGGTGCTTCTGGAGTCTCCCCAGGGGAGTCAGGCCTCGTCTTGAGTGGGGGCATGCACGTGCGCTTTCCTTCCAGGCTGTAGCAGCAATGTCACGCTTCCCGTCGCGTGGATCAAAGGATCTGTGGTTTTCCCTCGAGGCTTTCCCTCGAGGCTTTCCCACAGGGCTGTCCCACGTGCCACCGTGGTGTGAGTCGATCCTCGGCGTGAAAGATGAGCCAGTGCAGGGCAAAGAGGTTCCTCTGGAATGGACTGAGACATCTGGGGGACTCTTGGAATGGTGGTACGACCATGGAGTTCCTCTCGCCTTTCCTGTTGAGAGTGCCTCCTCTTGAGATGCGACGGGAACGCCGGGAATTCTTTCCCGTTGAAAGCAGGGAAAGGATCCCTCATCTCGAGCTACGAGGGGGAAACGGGGCTCCTCTGGATGTGGGCGGGACCATCGTGCTTCCTCTCGAGTGGAGACGGGTATGGCGGTGAACTTCTTGAGTTGCAGCAAGGGTGTGAAAAACCCTTTCGAAGTTCCAGAGGTTAGGTGTCATTAGTCTCCAGACGCCTCATCGGAAATAGGCCTCATCTCGCCTGGAAGGGAGAACTTCCTGGATTTTCTCGTGTTGCGGCAGGTGTTCTCGAGTTACGACGGGGACCTCAGGGACCCGCCCTGGTGGCCTCAGGAGAGGCCAGTCCCCATGCGAGTTGCTAGGGGGCCTCTCGGGATTCCTCTCCCGTCGATACTGGGGCCAAAAACCTTGTGTGGAGTCAGGGCCGGAACCGAGGATTCCTCTCAGGGGCTGACATGGATCTTTGGGTACTTCTGGAGTCTCCCCAGGGGAGTCAGGCCTCGTCTCGAGTGGGGGCATGCACGTGCGCTTTCTTTCCAGGCTGTAGCAGCAATGTCACGCTTCCCGTCGCGTGGATCAAAGGATCTGTGGTTTTCCCTCGAGGCTTTCCCACAGGGCTGTCCCACGTGCCACCGTGGTGTGAGTCGATCCTCGGCGTGAAAGATGAGCCAGTGTAGGGCAAAGAGGTTCCTCTGGAAAGGACTGAGACATCTGGGGGACTCTTGGAATGGTGGTACGACCATGGAGTTCCTCTCGCCTTTCCTGTTGAGAGTGCCTCCTCTTGAGTTGCGACGGGAACGCCGGGAATTCTTTCCCGTTGAAAGCAGGGAAAGGATCCCTCATCTCGAGCTACGAGGGGGAAACGGGGCTCCTCTGGATGTGGGCGGGACCATCGTGCTTCCTCTCTAGTGGAGACGGGTATGGGGGTGAACTTCTTGAGTTGCAGCAAGGGTGTGAAAGACCCTTTCGAAGTTCCAGAGGTTAGGTGTCATTAGTCTCCAGAGGCCTCATCGGAAATAGGCCTCATCTCGCCTGGAAGGGAGAACTTCCTGGATTTTCTCGAGTTGCGGCAGGTGTTCTCGAGTTACGACGGGGACCTCAGGGACCCGCCCTGGTGGCCTCAGGAGAGGCCAGTCCCCATGCGAGTTGTTAGGGGGCCTCTCGGGATTCCTCTCCCGTCGATACCGGGGCCAAAAACCTTGTATGGAGTCAGGGCCGGAACCGAGGATTCCTCTCAGGGGCTGACATGGATCTTTGGGTACTTCTGGAGTCTCCCCAGGGGAGTCAGGCCTCGTCTCGAGTGGGGGCATGCACGTGCGCTTTCCTTCCAGGCTGTAGCATCAATGTCACACTTCCCGTCGCGTGGATCAAAGGATCTGTGGTTTTCCCTCGAGGCTTTCCCACAGGGCTGTCCCACGTGCCACCGTGGTGTGAGTCGATCCTCGGCGTGAAAGATGAGCCAGTGCAGGGCAAAGAGGTTCCTCTGGAATGGACTGAGACATCTGGGGGACTCTTGGAATGGTGGTACGACCATGGAGTTCCTCTCGCCTTTCCTGTTGAGAGTGCCTCCTCTTGAGATGCGACGGGAACGCCGGGAATTCTTTCCCGTTGAAAGCAGGGAAAGGATCCCTCATCTCGAGCTACGAGGGGGAAACGGGGCTCCTCTGGATGTGGGCGGGACCATCGTGCTTCCTCTCTAGTGGAGACGGGTATGGCGGTGAACTTCTTGAGTTGTAGCAAGGGTGGAAAGACCCTTTCGAAGTTCCAGAGGTTAGGTGTCATTAGTCTCCAGAGGCCTCATCGGAAATAGGCCTCATCTCGCCTGGAAGGGAGAACTTCCTGGATTTTCTCGAGTTGCGGCAGGTGTTCTCGAGTTACGACGGGGACCTCAGGGACCCGCCCTGGTGGCCTCAGGAGAGGCCAGTCCCTAGGCGAGTTGCTAGGGGGCCTCTCGGGATTCCTCTCCCGTTGATACCGGGGCCAAAAACCTTGTGTGGAGTCAGGGCCGGAACCGAGGATTCCTCTCATGGGCTGACATGGATCTTTGGGTACTTCTGGAGTCTCCCCAGGGGAGTCAGGCCTCGTCTCGAGTGGGGGCATGCACGTGCGCTTTCCTTCCAGGCTGTAGCAGCAATGTCACGCTTCCCGTCGCGTGGATCAAAGGATCTGTGGTTTTCCCTCGAGGCTTTCCCTCGAGGCTTTCCCACAGGGCTGTCCCACGTGCCACCGTGGTGTGAGTCAATCCTGGGCGTGAAAGATGAGCCAGTGCAGGGCAAAGAGGTTCCTCTGGAATGGACTGAGGCATCTGGGGGACTCTTGGAATGGTGGTACGACCATGGAGTTCCTCTCGCCTTTCCTGTTGAGAGTGCCTCCTCTTGAGATGCGACGGGAACGCCGGGAATTCTTTCCCGTTGAAAGCAGGGAAAGGATCCCTCATCTCGAGCTACGAGGGGGAAACGGGGCTCCTCTGGATGTGGGCGGGACCATCGTGCTTCCTCTCTAGTGGAGACGGGTATGGTGGTGAACTTCTTGAGTTGCAGCAAGGCTGTGAAAGACCCTTTCGAAGTTCCAGAGGTAAGGTGTCATTAGTCTCCAGACGCCTCATCGGAAATAGGCCTCATTTCGCCTGGAAGGGAGAACTTCCTGGATTTTCTCCAGTTGCGGCAGGTGTTCTCGAGTTACGACGGGGACCTCAGGGACCCGCCCTAGTGGCCTCAGGAGAGGCCAGTCCCTATGCGAGTTGCTAGGGGGCCTCTCGGGATTCCTCTCCCGTCGATACCGGGGCCAAAAACCTTGTGTGGAGTCAGGGCCGGAACCGAGGATTCCTCTCAGGGGCTGACATGGATCTTTGGGTACTTCTGGAGTCTCCCCAGGGGAGTCAGGCCTCGTCTCGAGTGGGGGCATGCACGTGCACTTTCCTTCCAGGCTGTAGCAGCAATGTCATGCTTCCCGTCGCGTGGATCAAATGATGTGTGGTTTTCCCTAGAGGCTTTCCCACAGGGCTGTCCCACGTGCCACCGTGGTGTGAGTCGATCCTCGGCGTGAAAGATGAGCCAGTGCAGGGCAAAGAGGTTCCTCTGGAATGGACTGAGACATCTGGGGGACTCTTGGAATGGTGGTACGACCATGGAGTTCCTCTCGCCTTTCCTGTTGAGAGTGCCTCCTCTTGAGATGCGACGGGAACGCCGGGAATTTTTTGCCGTTGAAAGCAGGGAAAGGATCCCTCATCTCGAGCTACGAGGGGGAAACGGGGCTCCTCTGGATGTGGGCGGGACCATCGTGCTTTCTCTCGAGTGGAGACGGGTATGGCGGTGAACTTCTTGAGTTGCAGCAAGGGTGTGAAAGACCCTTTCGAAGTTCCAGAGGTTAGGTGTCATTAGTCTCCAGACGCCTCATCGGAAATAGGCCTCATCTCGCCTGGAAGGGAGAACTTCCTTGATTTTATCGAGTTGCGGCAGGTGTTCTCGAGTTACGACGGGGACCTCCGGGACCCACCCTGTTGGCCTCAGGAGAGGCCAGTCCCTATGCGTGTTGCTAGGGGGCCCCTCGGGATTCCTCTCCCGTCGATACCGGGGCCAAAAACCTTGTGTGGAGTCAGGGCCGGAACCGAGGATTCCTTTCAGGGACTGATATGGATCTTTGGGTACTTCTGGAGTCTCGCCAGCGGAGACAGGCCTCGTCTCGTGTGGGGGCATGCACGTGCACTTTCCTTCCAGGCTGTAGCAGCAATGTCACGCTTCCCGTCGCGTGGATCAAAGGATCTGCGGTTTTCGCTCAAGGCTTTCCCTCGAGGCTTTCCCACAGGGCTGTCCCACGTGACACCGTGGTGTGAGTCAATCCTGGGCGTGAAAGATGAGCCAGTGCAGGGCAAAGAGGTTCCTTTGGAATGGACTGAGACATCTGGGGGACTCTTGGAATGGTGGTACGACCATGGAGTTCCTCTCGCCTTTCCTGTTGAGAGTGCCTCCTCTTGAGATGGGACGGGAACGCCGGGAAATTTTTGCCGTGGAAAGCAGGGAAAGGATCCCTCATCTCGAGCTACGAGGGGGAAACGGGGCTCCTCTGGATGTGGGCGGGACCATCGTGCATCCTCTCGAGTGGAGACGGGTATGGCGGTGAACTTCTTGAGTTGCAGCAAGGGTGTGAAAGACCCTTTCGAAGTTCCAGAGGTTAGGTGTCATTAGTCTCCAGAGGCCTCATCGGAAATAGGCCTCATCTCGCCTGGAAGGGAGAACTTCCTGGATTTTCTCGAGTTGCGGCAGGTGTTCTCGAGTTACGACGGGGACCTCAGGGACCCGCCCTGGTGGCCTCAGGAGAGGCCAGTCCCCATGCGAGTTGCTAGGGGGCCTCTCGGGATTCCTCTCCCGTCGATACCGGGGCCAAAAACCTTGTGTGGAGTCAGGGCCGGAACCGAGGATTCCTCTCAGGGGCTGACATGGATCTTTGGGTACTTCTGGAGTCTCCCCAGGGGAGTCAGGCCTCGTCTCGAGTGGGGGCATGCACGAGCGCTTTCCTTCCAGGCTGTAGCAGCAATGTCACGCTTCCCGTCGCGTGGATCAAAGGATCTGTGGTTTTCCCTCGAGGCTTTCCCTCGAGGCTTTCCCACAGGGCTGTCCCACGTGCCACCGTGGTGTGACTCGATCTTCGGCGTGAAAGATGAGCCAGTGCAGGGCAAAGAGCTTCCTCTGGAATGGACTGAGACATCTGGGGGACTCTTGGAATGGTGGTACGACCATGGAGTTCCTCTCGCCTTTCCTGTTGAGAGTGCCTCCTCTTGAGATGCGACGGGAACGCCGGGAATTCTTTCCCGTTGAAAGCAGGAAAAGCATCCCTCATCTCGAGCTACGAGGGGGAAACGGGGCTCCTCTGGATGTGGGCGGGACCATCGTGCTTCCTCTCGAGTGGAGACGGGTATGGTGGTGAACTTCTTGAGTTGCAGCAAGGGTGTGAAAGACCCTTTCGAAGTTCCAGAGGTTAGGTGTCATTAGTCTCCAGACGCCTCATCGGAAATAGGCCTCATCTCGCCTGGAAGGGAGAACTTCCTGGATTTTCTCGAGTTGCGTCAGGTGTTCTCGAGTTACGACGGGGACCTCAGGGACCCGCCCTGGTGGCCTCAGGAGAGGCCAGTCCCCATGCGAGTTGCTAGGGGGCCTCTCGGGATTCCTCTCCCGTCGATACCGGGGCCAAAAACCTTGTGTGGAGTCAGGGCCGGAACCGAGGATTCCTCTCAGGGGCTGACATGGATCTTTGGGTACTTCTGGAGTCTCCCCAGGGGAGTCAGGCCTCGTCTCGAGTGGGGGCATGCACGTGCACTTTCCTTCCAGGCTGTAGCAGCAATGTCACGCTTCCCGTCGCGTGGATCAAAGGATCTGTGGTTTTCCCTCGAGGCTTTCCCACAGGGCTGTCCCACGTGCCACCGTGGTGTGAGTCGATCCTCGGCGTGAAAGATGAGCCAGTGCAGGGCAAAGAGGTTCCTCTGGAATGGACTGAGACATCTGGGGGACTCTTGGAATGGTGGTACGACCATGGAGTTCCTCTCGCCTTTCCTGTTGAGAGTGCCTCCTCTTGAGATGCGACGGGAACGCCGGGAATTCTTTCCCGTTGAAAGCAGGGAAAGGATCCCTCATCTCGAGCTACGAGGGGGAAACGGGGCTCCTCTGGATGTGGGCGGGACCATCGTGCTTCCTCTCGAGTGGAGACGGGTATGGCGGTGAACTTCTTGAGTTGCAGCAAGGGTGTGAAAGACCCTTTCGAAGTTCCAGAGGTTAGGTGTCATTAGTCTCCAGACGCCTCATCGGAAATAGGCCTCATCTCGCCTGGAAGGGAGAACTTCCTGGATTTTCTCGAGTTGCGGCAGGTGTTCTCGAGTTACGACGGGGACCTCAGGGACCCGCCCTGGTGGCCTCAGGAGAAGCCGGTCCCTATGCGAGTTGCTAGGGGGCCTCTCGGGATTCCTCTCCCGTCGATACCGGGGCCAAAAACCTTGTGTGGAGTCAGGGCCGGAACCGAGGATTCCTCTCAGGGGCTGACATGGATCTATGGGTACTTCTGGAGTCTCCCCAGGGGAGTCAGGCCTCGTCTCGAGTGGGGGCATGCACGTGCACTTTCCTTCCAGGCTGTAGCAGCAATGTCACGCTTCCCGTCGCGTGGATCAAATGATGTGTGGTTTTCCCTCGAGGCTTTCCCACAGGGCTGTCCCACGTGCCACCGTGGTGTGAGTCGATCCTCGGCGTGAAAGATGAGCCAGTGCAGGGCAAAGAGCTTCCTCTGGAATGGACTGAGACATCTGGGGGACTCTTGGAATGGTGGTACGACCATGGAGTTCCTCTCGCCTTTCCTGTTGAGAGTGCCTCCTCTTGAGATGCGACGGGAACGCAGGGAATTCTTTCCCGTTGAAAGCAGGGAAAGGATCCCTCATCTCGAGCTACGAGGGGGAAACGGGGCTCCTTTGGATGTGGTCGGGACCATCGTGCTTCCTCTCGAGTGGAGACGGGTATGGCGGTGAACTTCTTGAGTTGCAGCAAGGGTGTGAAAGACCCTTTCGAAGTTCCAGAGGTTAGGTGTCATTAGTCTCCAGACGCCTCATCGGAAATAGGCCTCATCTCGCCTGGAAGGGAGAACTTCCTTGATTTTCTCGAGTTGCGGCAGGTGTTTTCGAGTTACGACGGGGAACTCAGGGACCCGCCCTGTTGGCCTCAGGAGACGCCAGTCCCTATGCGTGTTGCTAGGGGGCCCCTCGGGATTCCTCTCCCGTCGATACCGGGGCCAAAAACCTTGTGTGGAGTCAGGGCCGGAACCGAGGATTCCTCTCAGGGGCTGACATGGATCTTTGGGTACTTCTGGAGTCTCCCCAGGGGAGTCAGGCCTCGTCTCGAGTGGGGGCATGCACGAGCGCTTTCCTTCCAGGCTGTAGCAGCAATGTCACGCTTCCCGTCGCGTGGATCAAAGGATCTGTGGTTTTCCCTCGAGGCTTTCCCTCGAGGCTTTCCCACAGGGCTGTCCCACGTGCCACCGTGGTGTGACTCGATCTTCGGCGTGAAAGATGAGCCAGTGCAGGGCAAAGAGCTTCCTCTGGAATGGACTGAGACATCTGGGGGACTCTTGGAATGGTGGTACGACCATGGAGTTCCTCTCGCCTTTCCTGTTGAGAGTGCCTCCTCTTGAGATGCGACGGGAACGCCGGGAATTCTTTCCCGTTGAAAGCAGGAAAAGCATCCCTCATCTCGAGCTACGAGGGGGAAACGGGGCTCCTCTGGATGTGGGCGGGACCATCGTGCTTCCTCTCGAGTGGAGACGGGTATGGTGGTGAACTTCTTGAGTTGCAGCAAGGGTGTGAAAGACCCTTTCGAAGTTCCAGAGGTTAGGTGTCATTAGTCTCCAGACGCCTCATCGGAAATAGGCCTCATCTCGCCTGGAAGGGAGAACTTCCTGGATTTTCTCGAGTTGCGTCAGGTGTTCTCGAGTTACGACGGGGACCTCAGGGACCCGCCCTGGTGGCCTCAGGAGAGGCCAGTCCCCATGCGAGTTGCTAGGGGGCCTCTCGGGATTCCTCTCCCGTCGATACCGGGGCCAAAAACCTTGTGTGGAGTCAGGGCCGGAACCGAGGATTCCTCTCAGGGGCTGACATGGATCTTTGGGAACTTCTGGAGTCTCCCCAGGGGAGTCAGGCCTCGTCTCGAGTGGGGGCATGCACGTGCACTTTCCTTCCAGGCTGTAGCAGCAATGTCACGCTTCCCGTCGCGTGGATCAAAGGATCTGTGGTTTTCCCTCGAGGCTTTCCCACAGGGCTGTCCCACGTGCCACCGTGGTGTGAGTCGATCCTCGGCGTGAAAGATGAGCCAGTGCAGGGCAAAGAGGTTCCTCTGGAATGGACTGAGACATCTGGGGGACTCTTGGAATGGTGGTACGACCATGGAGTTCCTCTCGCCTTTCCTGTTGAGAGTGCCTCCTCTTGAGATGCGACGGGAACGCCGGGAATTCTTTCCCGTTGAAAGCAGGGAAAGGATCCCTCATCTCGAGCTACGAGGGGGAAACGGGGCTCCTCTGGATGTGGGCGGGACCATCGTGCTTCCTCTCGAGTGGAGACGGGTATGGCGGTGAACTTCTTGAGTTGCAGCAAGGGTGTGAAAGACCCTTTCGAAGTTCCAGAGGTTAGGTGTCATTAGTCTCCAGACGCCTCATCGGAAATAGGCCTCATCTCGCCTGGAAGGGAGAACTTCCTGGATTTTCTCGAGTTGCGGCAGGTGTTCTCGAGTTACGACGGGGACCTCAGGGACCCGCCCTGGTGGCCTCAGGAGAAGCCGGTCCCTATGCGAGTTGCTAGGGGGCCTCTCGGGATTCCTCTCCCGTCGATACCGGGGCCAAAAACCTTGTGTGGAGTCAGGGCCGGAACCGAGGATTCCTCTCAGGGGCTGACATGGATCTTTGGGTACTTCTGGAGTCTCCCCAGGGGAGTCAGGCCTCGTCTCGAGTGGGGGCATGCACGTGCACTTTCCTTCCAGGCTGTAGCAGCAATGTCACGCTTCCCGTCGCGTGGATCAAATGATGTGTGGTTTTCCCTCGAGGCTTTCCCACAGGGCTGTCCCACGTGCCACCGTGGTGTGAGTCGATCCTCGGCGTGAAAGATGAGCCAGTGCAGGGCAAAGAGCTTCCTCTGGAATGGACTGAGACATCTGGGGGACTCTTGGAATGGTGGTACGACCATGGAGTTCCTCTCGCCTTTCCTGTTGAGAGTGCCTCCTCTTGAGATGCGACGGGAACGCAGGGAATTCTTTCCCGTTGAAAGCAGGGAAAGGATCCCTCATCTCGAGCTACGAGGGGGAAACGGGGCTCCTTTGGATGTGGTCGGGACCATCGTGCTTCCTCTCGAGTGGAGACGGGTATGGCGGTGAACTTCTTGAGTTGCAGCAAGGGTGTGAAAGACCCTTTCGAAGTTCCAGAGGTTAGGTGTCATTAGTCTCCAGACGCCTCATCGGAAATAGGCCTCATCTCGCCTGGAAGGGAGAACTTCCTTGATTTTCTCGAGTTGCGGCAGGTGTTTTCGAGTTACGACGGGGAACTCAGGGACCCGCCCTGTTGGCCTCAGGAGACGCCAGTCCCTATGCGTGTTGCTAGGGGGCCCCTCGGGATTCCTCTCCCGTCGATACCGGGGCCAAAAACCTTGTGTGGAGTCAGGGCCGGAACCGAGGATTCCTCTCAGGGACTGATATGGATCTTTGAGTACTTCTGGAGTCTCGCCAGGGGAGACAGGTCTCGTCTCGTGTGGGGGCATGCACGTGCACTTTCCTTCCAGGCTGTAGCAGCAATGTCACGCTTCCCGTCGCGTGGATCAAAGGATCTGCGGTTTTCCCTCGAGGCTTTCCCTCGAGGCTTTCCCACAGGGCTGTCCCACGTGACACCGTGGTGTGAGTCGATTCTCGGCGTGAAAAATGAGCCAGTGTAGGGCAAAGAGGTTCCTCTGGAATGGACTGAGACATCTGGGGGACTCTTGGAATGGTGGTACGACCATGGAGTTCCTCTCGCCTTTCCTGTTGATAGTGCCTCCTCTTGAGATGCGACGGGAATGCCGGGAATTCTTTCCCGTTGAAAGCAGGGAAAGGATCCCTCATCTCGAGCTCCGAGGGGGAAACGGGGCTCCTCTGGATGTGGGCGGGACCATCGTGCTTCCTCTCGAGTGGAGACGGGTATGGCGGTGAACTTCTTGAGTTGCAGCAAGGGTGTGAAAGACCCTTTCGAAGTTCCAGAGGTTAGGTGTCATTAGTCTCCAGAGGCCTCATCGGAAATAGGCCTCATCTCGCCTGGAAGGGAGAACTTCCTGGATTTTCTCGAGTTGCGGCAGGTGTTCTCGAGTTTCGACGGGGACCTCAGGGACCCGCCCTGGTGGCCTCAGGAGAGGCCAGTCCCCAGGCGAGTTGCTAGGGGGCCTCTCGGGATTCCTCTCCCGTCGATACCGGGGCCAAAAACCTTGTGTGGAGTCAGGGCCGGAACCGAGGATTCCTCTCAGGGGCTGACATGGATCTTTGGGTACTTCTGGAGTCTCCCCAGGGGAGTCAGGCCTCGTCTCGAGTGGGGGCATGCACGTGCGCTTTCCTTCCAGGCTGTAGCAGCAATGTCACGCTTCCCGTCACGTGGATCAAAGGATCTGTGGTTTTCCCTCGAGGCTTTCCCTCGAGGCTTTCCCACAGGGCTGTCCCACGTGCCACCGTGGTGTGAGTCGATCCTCGGCGTGAAAGATGAGCCAGTGCAGGGCAAAGAGGTTCCTCTGGAATGGACTGAGACATCTGGGGGACTCTTGGAATGGTGGTACGACCATGGAGTTCCTCTCGCCTTTCCTGTTGAGAGTGCCTCCTCTTGAGATGCGACGGGAACGCCGGGAATTCTTTCCCGTTGAAAGCAGGGAAAGGATCCCTCATCTCGAGCTACGAGGGGGAAACGGGGCTCCTCTGGATGTGGGCGGGACCATCGTGCTTCCTCTCTAGTGGAGACGGGTATGGCGGTGAACTTCTTGAGTTGCAGCAAGGCTGTGAAAGACCCTTTCGAAGTTCCAGAGGTTAGGTGTCATTAGTCTCCAGACGCCTCATCGGAAATAGGCCTCATCTCGCCTGGAAGGGAGAACTTCCTGGATTTTCTCGAGTTGCGGCAGGTGTTCTTAAGTTACGACGGGGAACTCAGGGACCCGCCCTGGTGGCCTCAGGAGAGGCCAGTCCCCATGCGAGTTGCTAGGGGGCCTCTCGGGATTCCTCTCCCGTCGATACCAGGGCCAAAAACCTTGAGCGGAGTCAGGGCCGGAACCGAGGATTCCTCTCAGGGGCTGACATGGATCTTTGGGTACTTCTGGAGTCTCCCCAGGGGAGTCAGGCCTCGTCTCGAGTGGGGGCATGCACGTGCGCTTTCCTTCCAGGCTGTAGCAGCAATGTCACGCTTCCCGTCGCGTGGATCAAAGGATCTGTGGTTTTCCCTCGAGGCTTTCCCTCGAGGCTTTCCCACAGGGCTGTCCCACGTGCCACCGTGGTGTGAGTCGATCCTCGGCGTGAAAGATGAGCCAGTGCAGGGCAAAGAGCTTCCTCTGGAATGGACTGAGACATCTGGGGGACTCTTGGAATGGTGGTACGACCATGGAGTTCCTCTCGCCTTTCCTGTTGAGAGTGCTTCCTCTTGAGATGCGACGGGAACGCAGGGAATTCTTTCCCGTTGAAAGCAGGGAAAGGATCCCTCATCTCGAGCTACGAGGGGGAAACGGGGCTCCTTTGGATGTGGTCGGGACCATCGTGCTTCCTCTCGAGTGGAGACGGGTATGGTGGTGAACTTCTTGAGTTGCAGCAAGGGTGTGAAAGACCCTTTCGAAGTTCCAGAGGTTAGGTGTCATTAGTCTCCAGACGCCTCATCGGAAATAAGCCTCATCTCGCCTGGAAGGGAGAACTTCCTGGATTTTCTCGAGTTATGGCAGGTGTTCTCGAGTAACGACGGGGACCTCAGGGACCGGCCCTGGTGGCCTCAGGAGAGGCCAGTCCCCATGCGAGTTGCTAGGGGGCCTCTCGGGATTCCTCTCCCGTCGATACCGGGGCCAAAAAGCTTGTGTGGAGTCAGGGCCGGAACCGAGGATTCCTCTCAGGGGCTGACATGGATCTTTGGGTACTTCTGGAGTCTCCCCAGGGGAGTCAGGCCTCGTCTCGAGTGGGGGCATGCACGTGCGCTTTCCTTCCAGGCTGTAGCAGCAATGTCACGCTTCCCGTCGCGTGGATCAAAGGATCTGTGGTTTTCCCTCGAGGCTTTCCCTCGAGGCTTTCCCACAGGGCTGTCCCAAGTGCCACCGTGGTGTGAGTCGATCCTCGGCGTGAAAGATGAGCCAGTGCAGGGCAAA
The DNA here is from genome assembly GCF_032405125.1 of Capricornis sumatraensis. Lineage (NCBI taxonomy): Eukaryota > Metazoa > Chordata > Mammalia > Artiodactyla > Bovidae > Capricornis > Capricornis sumatraensis. The sequence continues at coordinate 9,766,087 of NW_027184612.1, forward strand.
GAGGTTCCTCTGGAATGGACTGAGACATCTGGGGGACTCTTGGAATGGTGGTACGACCATGGAGTTCCTCTCGCCTTTCCTGTTGAGAGTGCCTCCTCTTGAGATGCGACGGGAACGCCGGGAATTCTTTCCCGTTGAAACCAGGGAAAGGATCCCTCATCTCGAGCTACGAGGGGGAAACGGGGCTCCTCTGGATGTGGGCGGTACCATCGTGCTTCCTCTCGAGTGGAGACGGGTATGGCGGTGAACTTCTTGAGTTGCAGCAAGGGTGTGAAAGACCCTTTCGAAGTTCCAGAGGTTTGGTGTCAATAGTCTCCAGAGGCCTCATCGGAAATAGGCATCATCTCGCCTGGAAGGGAGAACTTCCTGGATTTTCTCGAGTTGCGGCAGGTGTTCTCGAGTTACGACGGGGACCTCAGGGACCCGCCCTGGTGGCCTCAGGAGAGGCCAGTCCCCATGCGAGTTGCTAGGGGGTCTCTCGGGATTCCGCTCCCGTCGATACCGGGGCCAAAAAGCTTGTGTGGAGTCAGGGCCGGAACCGAGGATTCTTCTCAGGGGCTGACATGGATCTTTGGGTACTTCTGGAGTCTCCCCAGGGGAGTCAGGCCTCGTCTCGAGTGGGGGCATGCATGTGCGCTTTCCTTCCAGGCTGTAGCAGCAATGTCACGCTTCCCGTCGTGGATCAAAGGATCTGTGGTTTTCCCTCGAGGCTTTCCCTCGAGGCTTTCCCACAGGGCTGTCCCACGTGCCACCGTGTTGTGATTCGATCCTCGGCGTGAAAGATGAGCCAGTGCAGGGCAAAGAGGTTCCTCTGAAATGGACTGAGACATCTGGGGGACTCTTGGAATGGTGGTACGACCATGGAGTTCCTCTCGCCTTTCCTGTTGAGAGTGCCTCCTCTTGAGATGCGACGGGAACGCCGGGAATTCTTTCCCGTTGAAAGCAGGGAAAGGATTCCTCATCTCGAGCTACGAGGGGGAAACGGGGCTCCTCTGGATGTGGGCGGGACCATCGTGCTTCCTCTCGAGTGGAGACGGGTATGGCGGTGAACTTCTTGAGTTGCACCAAGGGTGTGAAAGACCCTTTCGAAGTTCCAGAGGTTTGGTGTCATTAGTCTCCAGACGCCTCATCGGAAATAGGCCTCATCTCGCCTGGAAGGGAGAACTTCCTGGATTTTCTCGAGTTGCGGCAGGTGTTTTCGAGTTACGACGGGGACCTCAGGGACCCGCCCTGGTGGCCTCAGGAGAGGCCAGTCCCCATGCGAGTTGCTAGGGGGCCTCTCGGGATTCCTCTCCCGTCGATACCGGGGCCAAAAACCTTGTGTGGAGTCAGGGCCGGAACCGAGGATTCCTCTCAGGGGCTGACATGGATCTTTGGGTACTTCTGGAGTCTCCCCAGGGGAGTCAGGCCTCGTCTCGAGTGGGGGCATGCACGTGCGCTTTCCTTCCAGGCTGTAGCAGCAATGTCACGCTTCCCGTCGCGTGGATCAAAGGATCTGTGGTTTTCCCTCGAGGCTTTCCCACAGGGCTGTCCCACGTGCCACCGTGGTGTGAGTCAATCCTGGGCGTGAAAGATGAGCCAGTGCAGGGCAAAGAGGTTCCTCTGGAATGGACTGAGACATCTGGGGGACTCTTGGAATGGTGGTACGACCATGGAGTTCCTCTCGCCTTTCCTGTTGAGAGTGCCTCCTCTTGAGATGCGACGGGAACGCCGGGAATTCTTTCCCGTTTAAAGCAGGGAAAGGATCCCTCATCTCGAGCTACGAGGGGGAAACGGGGCTCCTCTGGATGTGGGCGGGACCATCGTGCTTCCTCTCTAGTGGAGACGGGTATGGTGGTGAACTTCTTGAGTTGCAGCAAGGCTGTGAAAGACCCTTTCGAAGTTCCAGAGGTAAGGTGTCATTAGTCTCCAGACGCCTCATCGGAAATAGGCCTCATCTCGCCTGGAAGGGAGAACTTCCTGGATTTTCTCGAGTTGCGGCAGGTGTTCTCGAGTTACGACGGGGACCTCAGGGACCCGCCCTGGTGGCCTCAGGAGAGGCCAGTCCCTATGCGAGTTGCTAGGGGGCCTCTCGGGATTCCTCTCCCGTCGATACCGGGGCCAAAAACCTTGTGTGGAGTCAGGGCCGGAACCGAGGATTCCTCTCAGGGGCTGACATGGATCTTTGGGTACTTCTGGAGTCTCCCCAGGGGAGTCAGGCCTCGTCTCGAGTGGGGGCATGCACGTGCACTTTCCTTCCAGGCTGTAGCAGCAATGTCACGCTTCCCGTCGCGTGGATCAAATGATGTGTGGTTTTCCCTCGAGGCTTTCCCACAGGGCTGTCCCACGTGCCACCGTGGTGTGAGTCGATCCTCGGCGTGAAAGATGAGCCAGTGCAGGGCAAAGAGGTTCCTCTGGAATGGACTGAGACATCTGGGGGACTCTTGGAATGGTGGTACGACCATGGAGTTCCTCTCGCCTTTCCTGTTGAGAGTGCCTCCTCTTGAGATGCGACGGGAACGCCGGGAATTCTTTCCCGTTGAAAGCAGGGAAAGGATCCCTCATCTCGAGCTACGAGGGGGAAACGGGGCTCCTCTGGATGTGGGCGGGACCATCGTGCTTCCTCTCTAGTGGAGACGGGTATGGTGGTGAACTTCTTGAGTTGCAGCAAGGCTGTGAAAGACCCTTTCGAAGTTCCAGAGGTTAGGTGTCATTAGTCTCCAGACGCCTCATCGGAAATAGGCCTCATCTCGCCTGGAAGGGAGAACTTCCTGGATTTTCTCGAGTTGCGGCAGGTGTTCTTAAGTTACGACGGGGAACTCAGGGACCCGCCCTGGTGGCCTCAGGAGAGGCCAGTCCCCATGCGAGTTGCTAGGGGGCCTCTCGGGATTCCTCTCCCGTCGATACCAGGGCCAAAAACCTTGAGCGGAGTCAGGGCCGGAACCGAGGATTCCTCTCAGGGGCTGACATGGATCTTTGGGTACTTCTGGAGTCTCCCCAGGGGAGTCAGGCCTCGTCTCGAGTGGGGGCATGCACGTGCGCTTTCCTTCCAGGCTGTAGCAGCAATGTCACGCTTCCCGTCGTGGATCAAAGGATCTGTGGTTTTCCCTCGAGGCTTTCCCTCGAGGCTTTCCCACAGGGCTGTCCCACGTGCCACCGTGTTGTGATTCGATCCTCGGCGTGAAAGATGAGCCAGTGCAGGGCAAAGAGGTTCCTCTGAAATGGACTGAGACATCTGGGGGATTCTTGGAATGGTGGTACGACCATGGAGTTCCTCTCGCCTTTCCTGTTGAGAGTGCCTCCTCTTGAGATGCGACGGGAACGCCGGGAATTCTTTCCCGTTGAAAGCAGGGAAAGGATTCCTCATCTCGAGCTACGAGGGGGAAACGGGGCTCCTCTGGATGTGGGCGGGACCATCGTGCTTCCTCTCGAGTGGAGACGGGTATGGCGGTGAACTTCTTGAGTTGCACCAAGGGTGTGAAAGACCCTTTCGAAGTTCCAGAGGTTTGGTGTCATTAGTCTCCAGACGCCTCATCGGAAATAGGCCTCATCTCGCCTGGAAGGGAGAACTTCCTGGATTTTCTCGAGTTGCGGCAGGTGTTTTCGAGTTACGACGGGGACCTCAGGGACCCGCCCTGGTGGCCTCAGGAGAGGCCAGTCCCCATGCGAGTTGCTAGGGGGCCTCTCGGGATTCCTCTCCCGTCGATACCGGGGCCAAAAACCTTGTGTGGAGTCAGGGCCGGAACCGAGGATTCCTCTCAGGGGCTGACATGGATCTTTGGGTACTTCTGGAGTCTCCCCAGGGGAGTCAGGCCTCGTCTCGAGTGGGGGCATGCACGTGCGCTTTCCTTCCAGGCTGTAGCAGCAATGTCACGCTTCCCGTCGCGTGGATCAAAGGATCTGTGGTTTTCCCTCGAGGCTTTCCCACAGGGCTGTCCCACGTGCCACCGTGGTGTGAGTCAATCCTGGGCGTGAAAGATGAGCCAGTGCAGGGCAAAGAGGTTCCTCTGGAATGGACTGAGACATCTGGGGGACTCTTGGAATGGTGGTACGACCATGGAGTTCCTCTCGCCTTTCCTGTTGAGAGTGCCTCCTCTTGAGATGCGACGGGAACGCCGGGAATTCTTTCCCGTTGAAAGCAGGGAAAGGATCCCTCATCTCGAGCTACGAGGGGGAAACGGGGCTCCTCTGGATGTGGGCGGGACCATCGTGCTTCCTCTCTAGTGGAGACGGGTATGGTGGTGAACTTCTTGAGTTGCAGCAAGGCTGTGAAAGACCCTTTCGAAGTTCCAGAGGTAAGGTGTCATTAGTCTCCAGACGCCTCATCGGAAATAGGCCTCATCTCGCCTGGAAGGGAGAACTTCCTGGATTTTCTCGAGTTGCGGCAGGTGTTCTCGAGTTACGACGGGGACCTCAGGGACCCGCCCTGGTGGCCTCAGGAGAGGCCAGTCCCTATGCGAGTTGCTAGGGGGCCTCTCGGGATTCCTCTCCCGTCGATACCGGGGCCAAAAACCTTGTGTGGAGTCAGGGCCGGAACCGAGGATTCCTCTCAGGGGCTGACATGGATCTTTGGGTACTTCTGGAGTCTCCCCAGGGGAGTCAGGCCTCGTCTCGAGTGGGGGCATGCACGTGCACTTTCCTTCCAGGCTGTAGCAGCAATGTCACGCTTCCCGTCGCGTGGATCAAATGATGTGTGGTTTTCCCTCGAGGCTTTCCCACAGGGCTGTCCCACGTGCCACCGTGGTGTGAGTCGATCCTCGGCGTGAAAGATGAGCCAGTGCAGGGCAAAGAGGTTCCTCTGGAATGGACTGAGACATCTGGGGGACTCTTGGAATGGTGGTACGACCATGGAGTTCCTCTCGCCTTTCCTGTTGAGAGTGCCTCCTCTTGAGATGCGACGGGAACGCCGGGAATTCTTTCCCGTTGAAAGCAGGGAAAGGATCCCTCATCTCGAGCTACGAGGGGGAAACGGGGCTCCTCTGGATGTGGGCGGGACCATCGTGCTTCCTCTCGAGTGGAGACGGGTATGGCGGTGAACTTCTTGAGTTGCAGCAAGGGTGTGAAAGACCCTTTCGAAGTTCCAGAGGTTAGGTGTCATTAGTCTCCAGACGCCTCATCGGAAATAGGCCTCATCTCGCCTGGAAGGGAGAACTTCCTTGATTTTCTCGAGTTGGGGCAGGTGTTCTCGAGTTACGACGGGGACCTCAGGGACCCGCCCTGTTGGCCTCAGGAGAGGCCAGTCCCTATGCGTGTTGCTAGGGGGCCCCTCGGGATTCCTTTCCCGTCAATACCGGGGCCAAAAACCTTGTGTGGAGTCAGGGCCGGAACCGAGGATTCCTCTCAGGGACAGATATGGATCTTTGGGTACTTCTGGAGTCTCGCCAGGGGAGACAGGCCTCGTCTCGTGTGGGGGCATGCACGTGCACTTTCCTTCCAGGCTGTAGCAGCAATGTCACGCTTCCCGTCGCGTGGATCAAAGGATCTGCGGTTTTCCCTCGAGGCTTTCCCTCGAGGCTTTCCCACAGGGCTGTCCCACGTGACACCGTGGTGTGAGTCGATTCTCGGCGTGAAAAATGAGCCAGTGCAGGGCAAAGAGGTCCTCTGGAATGGACTGAGACATCTGGGGGACTCTTGGAATGGTGGTACGACCATGGAGTTCCTCTCGCCTTTCCTGTTGAGAGTGCCTCCTCTTGAGGTGCGACGGGAACGCCGGGAATTCTTTCCCGTTGAAAGCAGGGAAAGGATCCCTCATCTCGAGCTACGAGGGGGAAACGGGGCTCCTCTGGATGTGGGCGGGACCATCGTGCTTCCTCTTGAGTGGACACGGGTATGGCGGTGAACTTCTTGAGTTGCAGCAAGGTTGTGAAAGACCCTTTCGAAGTTCCAAAGGTTAGGTGTCATTAGTCTCCAGACGCCTCATCGGAAATAGGCCTCATCTCGCCTGGAAGGGAGAACTTCCTGGATTTTCTCGATTTGCGGCAGGTGTTCTCGAGTTACGACGGGGACCTCAGGGACCCGCCCTGGTGGCCTCAGGAGAGGCCAGTCCCCATGCGAGTTGTTAGGGGGCCTCTCGGGATTCCTCTCCCGTCGATACCGGGGCCAAAAACCTTGTGTGGAGTCAGGGCCGGAACCGAGGATTCCTCTCAGGGGCTGACATGGATCTTTGGGTACTTCTGGAGTCTCCCCAGGGGAGTCAGGCCTCGTCTCGAGTGGGGGAATGCGCGTGCGCTTTCCTTCCAGGCTTTAGCAGCAATGTCACGCTTCCCGTCACTTGGATCAAAGGATCTGTGGTTTTCCCTCGAGGCTTTCCCTCGAGGCTTTCCCACAGGGCTGTCCCACGTGCCACCGTGGTGTGAGTCGATCCTCGGCGTGAAAGATGAGCCAGTGCAGGGCAAAGAGGTTCCTCTGGAATGGACTGAGACATCTGGGGGACTCTTGGAATGGTGGTACGACCATGGAGTTCCTCTCGCCTTTCCTGTTGAGAGTGCCTCCTCTTGAGATGCGACGGGAACGCCGGGAATTCTTTCCCGTTGAAAGCAGGGAAAGGATCCCTCATCTCGAGCTACGAGGGGGAAACGGGGCTCCTCTGGATGTGGGCGGGACCATCGTGCTTCCTCTCTAGTGGAGACGGGTATGGCGGTGAACTTCTTGAGTTGCAGCAAGGGTGTGAAAGACCCTTTCGAAGTTCCAGAGGTTAGGTGTCATTAGTCTCCAGAGGCCTCATCGGAAATAGGCCTCATCTCGCCTGGAAGGGAGAACTTCCTGGATTTTCTCGAGTTGCGGCAGGTGTTCTCGAGTTACGACGGGGACCTCAGGGACCCGCCCTGGTGGCCTCAGGAAAGGCCAGTCCCTAGGCGAGTTGCTAGGGGGCCTCTCGGGATTCCTCTCCCGTTGATACCGGGGCCAAAAACCTTGTGTGGAGTCAGGGCCGGAACCGAGGATTCCTCTCAGGGGCTGACATGGATCTTTGGGTACTTCTGGAGTCTCCCCAGGGGAGTCAGGCCTCGTCTCGAGTGGGGGCATGCACGTGCGCTTTCCTTCCAGGCTGTAGCAGCAATGTCACGCTTCCCGTCGCGTGGATCAAAGGATCTGTTGTTTTCCCTCGAGGCTTTCCCTCGAGGCTTTCCCACAGGGCTGTCCCACGTGCCACCGTGGTGTGAGTCGATCCTCGGCGTGAAAGATGAGCCAGTGCAGGGCAAAGAGGTTCCTCTGGAATGGACTGAGACATCTGGGGGACTCTTGGAATGGTGGTACGACCATGGAGTTCCTCTCGCCTTTCCTGTTGAGAGTGCCTCCTCTTGAGATGCGACGGGAACGCCGGGAATTCTTTCCCGTTGAAAGCAGGGAAAGGATCCCTCATCTCGAGCTACGAGGGGGAACCGGGGCTCCTCTGGATGTGGGCGGGACCATCGTGCTTCCTCTCTAGTGGAGACGGGTATGGTGGTGAACTTCTTGAGTTGCAGCAAGGCTGTGAAAGACCCTTTCGAAGTTCCAGAGGTTAGGTGTCATTAGTCTCCAGACGCCTCATCGGAAATAGGCCTCATCTCGCCTGGAAGGGAGAACTTCCTGGATTTTCTCGAGTTGCGGCAGGTGTTCTTAAGTTACGACGGGGAACTCAGGGACCCGCCCTGGTGGCCTCAGGAGAGGCCAGTCCCCATGCGAGTTGCTAGGGGGCCTCTCGGGATTCCTCTCCCGTCGATACCGGGGCCAAAAACCCTGAGTGGAGTCAGGGCCCGAACCGAGGATTCCTCTCAGGGGCTGACATGGATCTTTGGGTACTTCTGGAGTCTCCCCAGGGGAGTCAGGCCTCGTCTCGAGTGGGGGCATGCACGTGCGCTTTCCTTCCAGGCTGTAGCAGCAATGTCACGCTTCCCGTCGCATGGATCAAAGGATCTGCGGTTTTCCCTCGAGGCTTTCCCACAGGGCTGTCCCACGTGCCACCGTGGTGTGAGTCGATCCTCGGCGTGAAAGATGAGCCAGTGCAGGGCAAAGAGGTTCCTCTGGAATGGACTGAGACATCTGGGGGACTCTTGGAATGGTGGTACGACCATGGAGTTCCTCTCGCCTTTCCTGTTGAGAGTGCCTCCTCTTGAGATGCGACGGGAACGCCGGGAATTCTTTCCCGTTGAAAGCAGGGAAAGGATCCCTCATCTCGAGCTACGAGGGGGAAACGGGGCTCCTCTGGATGTGGGCGGGACCATCGTGCTTCCTCTCGAGTGGAGACGGGTATGGCGGTGAACTTCTTGAGTTGCAGCAAGGGTGTGAAAGACCCTTTCGAAGTTCCAGAGGTTAGGTGTCATTAGTCTCCAGAGGCCTCATCGGAAATAGGCCTCATCTCGCCTGGAAGGGAGAACTTCCTGGATTTTCTCGAGTTGCGGCAGGTGTTCTCGAGTTACGACGAGGACCTCAGGGACCCGCCCTGGTGGCCTCAGGAAAGGCCAGTCCCTAGGCGAGTTGCTAGGGGGCCTCTCGGGATTCCTCTCCCGTTGATACCGGGGCCAAAAACCTTGTGTGGAGTCAGGGCCGGAACCGAGGATTCCTCTCAGGGGCTGACATGGATCTTTGGGTACTTCTGGAGTCTCCCCAGGGGAGTCAGGCCTCGTCTCGAGTGGGGGCATGCACGTGCGCTTTCCTTCCAGGCTGTAGCAGCAATGTCACGCTTCCCGTCGCGTGGATCAAAGGATCTGTGGTTTTCCCTCGAGGCTTTCCCTCGAGGCTTTCCCACAGGGCTGTCCCACGTGCCACCGTGGTGTGAGTCGATCCTCGGCGTGAAAGATGAGCCAGTGCAGGGCAAAGAGGTTCCTCTGGAATGGACTGAGACATCTGGGGGACTCTTGGAATGGTGGTACGACCATGGAGTTCCTCTCGCCTTTCCTGTTGAGAGTGCCTCCTCTTGAGATGCGACGGGAACGCCGGGAATTCTTTCCCGTTGAAAGCAGGGAAAGGATCCCTCATCTCGAGCTACGAGGGGGAACCGGGGCTCCTCTGGATGTGGGCGGGACCATCGTGCTTCCTCTCTAGTGGAGACGGGTATGGTGGTGAACTTCTTGAGTTGCAGCAAGGCTGTGAAAGACCCTTTCGAAGTTCCAGAGGTTAGGTGTCATTAGTCTCCAGACGCCTCATCGGAAATAGGCCTCATCTCGCCTGGAAGGGAGAACTTCCTGGATTTCCTCGAGTTGCGGCAGGTGTTCTTAAGTTACGACGGGGAACTCAGGGACCCGCCCTGGTGGCCTCAGGAGAGGCCAGTCCCCATGCGAGTTGCTAGGGGGCCTCTCGGGATTCCTCTCCCGTCGATACCGGGGCCAAAAACCTTGAGTGGAGTCAGGGCCAGAACCGAGGATTCCTCTCAGGGGCTGACATGGATCTTTGGGTACTTCTGGAGTCTCCCCAGGGGAGTCAGGCCTCGTCTCGAGTGGGGGCATGCACGTGCGCTTTCCTTCCAGGCTGTAGCAGCAATGTCACGCTTCCCGTCGCATGGATCAAAGGATCTGTGGTTTTCCCTCGAGGCTTTCCCACAGGGCTGTCCCACGTGCCACCGTGGTGTGAGTCGATCCTCGGCGTGAAAGATGAGCCAGTGCAGGGCAAAGAGGTTCCTCTGGAATGGACTGAGACATCTGGGGGACTCTTGGAATGGTGGTACGACCATGGAGTTCCTCTCGCCTTTCCTGTTGAGAGTGCCTCCTCTTGAGATGCGACGGGAACGCCGGGAATTCTTTCCCGTTGAAAGCAGGGAAAGGATCCCTCATCTCGAGCTACGAGGGGGAAACGGGGCTCCTCTGGATGTGGGCGGGACCATCGTGCTTCCTCTCGAGTGGAGACGGGTATGGCGGTGAACTTCTTGAGTTGCACCAAGGGTGTGAAAGACCCTTTCGAAGTTCCAGAGGTTTGGTGTCATTAGTCTCCAGAGGCCTCATCGGAAATAGGCCTCATCTCGCCTGGAAGGGAGAACTTCCTGGATTTTCTCGAGTTGCGGCAGGTGTTCTCGAGTTACGACGGGGACCTCAGGGACCCGCCCTGGTGGCCTCAGGAGAGGCCAGTCCCCATGCGAGTTGCTAGGGGGCCTCTCGGGATTCCTCTCCCGTCGATACCGGGGCCAAAAACCTTGTGTGGAGTCAGGGCCGGAACCGAGGATTCCTCTCAGGGGCTGACATGGATCTTTGGGTACTTGTGGAGTCTCCCCAGGGGAGTCAGGCCTCTTCTCGAGTGGGGGCATGCACGTGCGCTTTCCTTCCAGGCTGTAGCAGCAATGTCACGCTTCCCGTGGCGTGGATCAAAGGATCTGTGGTTTTCCCTCGAGGCTTTCCCTCGAGACTTTCCCACAGGGCTGTCCCACGTGCCACCGTGGTGTGAGTCGATCCTCGGCGTGAAAGATGAGCCAGTGCAGGGCAAAGAGGTTCCTCTGTAATGGACTGAGACATCTGGGGGACTCTTGGAATGGTGGTACGACCATGGAGATCCTCTCGCCTTTCCTGTTGAGAGTGCCTCCTATTGAGATGCGACGGGAACGCCGGGAATTCTTTCCCGTTGAAAGCAGGGAAAGGATCCCTCATCTCGAGCACCGAGGGGAAAACGGGGCTCCTCTGGATGTGGGCGGGACCATCGTGCTTCCTCTCGAGTGGAGACGGGTATGGCGGAGAACTTCTTGAATGGCAGCAAGGGTGTGAAAAACCCTTTCAAAGTTCCAGAGGTTAGGTGTCATTAGTCTCCAGACGCCTCATCGGAAATAGGCCTCATCTCGCCTGGAAGGGAGAACTTCCTGGATTTTCTCGAGTTGCGGCAGGTGTTCTTAAGTTACGACGGGGAACTCAGGGACCCGCCCTGGTGGCCTCAGGAGAGGCCAGTCCCCATGCGAGTTGCTAGGGGGCCTCTCGGGATTCCTCTCCCGTCGATACCGGGGCCAAAAACCTTGAGTGGAGTCAGGGCCGGAACCGAGGATTCCTCTCAGGGGCTGACATGGATCTTTGGGTACTTCTGGAGTCTCCCCAGGTGAGTCAGGCCTCGTCTCGATTGGGGGCATGCACGTGCGCTTTCCTTCCAGGCTGTAGCAGCAATGTCACGCTTCCCGTCACGTGGATCAAAGGATCTGTGGTTTTCCCTCGAGGCTTTCCCTCGAGGCTTTCCCACAGGGCTGTCCCACGTGCCACCGTGGTGTGAGTCGATCCTCGGCGTGAAAGATGAGCCAGTGCAGGGCAAAGAGGTTCCTCTGGAATGGACTGAGACATCTGGGGGACTCTTGGAATGGTGGTACGACCATGGAGTTCCTCTCGCCTTTCCTGTTGAGAGTGCCTCCTCTTGAGATGCGACGGGAACGCCGGGAATTCTTTCCCGTTGAAAGCAGGGAAAGGATCCCTCATCTCGAGCTACGAGGGGGAAACGGGGCTCCTCTGGATGTGGGCGGGACCATCGTGCTTCCTCTCGAGTGGAGACGGGTATGGCGGTGAACTTCTTGAGTTGCACCAAGGGTGTGAAAGACCCTTTCGAAGTTCCAGAGGTTTGGTGTCATTAGTCTCCAGAGGCCTCATCGGAAATAGGCCTCATCTCGCCTGGAAGGGAGAACTTCCTGGATTTTCTCGAGTTGCGGCAGGTGTTCTCGAGTTACGACGGGGACCTCAGGGACCCGCCCTGGTGGCCTCAGGTGAGGCCAGTCCCCATGCGAGTTGCTAGGGGGCCTCTCGGGATTCCTCTCCCGTCGATACCGGGGCCAAAAACCTTGTGTGGAGTCAGGGCCGGAACCGAGGATTCCTCTCAGGGGCTGACATGGATCTTTGGGTACTTGTGGAGTCTCCCCAGGGGAGTCAGGCCTCGTCTCGAGTGGGGGCATGCACGTGCGCTTTCCTTCCAGGCTGTAGCAGCAATGTCACGCTTCCCGTGGCGTGGATCAAAGGATCTGTGGTTTTCCCTCGAGGCTTTCCCTCGAGGCTTTCCCACAGGGCTGTCCCACGTGCCACCGTGGTGTGAGTCGATCCTCGGCGTGAAAGATGAGCCAGTGCAGGGCAAAGAGGTTCCTCTGGAATGGACTGAGACATCTGGGGGACTCTTGGAATGGTGGTACGACCATGGAGTTCCTCTCGCCTTTCCTGTTGAGAGTGCCTCCTCTTGAGATGCGACGGGAACGCCGGGAATTCTTTCCCGTTGAAAGCAGGGAAAGGATCCCTCATCTCGAGCTACGAGGGGGAAACGGGGCTCCTCTGGATGTGGGCGGGACCATCGTGCTTCCTCTCTAGTGGAGACGGGTATGGCGGTGAACTTCTAGAGTTGCAGCAAGGGTGTGAAAGACCCTTTCGAAGTTCCAGAGGTTATGTGTCATTAGTCTCCAGAGGCCTCATCGGAAATAGGCCTCTTCTCGCCTGGAAGGGAGAACTTCCTGGATTTTCTCGAGTTGCGGCCGGTGTTCTCGAGTTACGACGGGGACCTCAGGGACCCGCCCTGGTGGCCTCAGGAAAGGCCAGTCCCTAGGCGAGTTGCTAGGGGGCCTCTCGGGATTCCTCTCCCGTTGATACCGGGGCCAAAAACCTTGTGTGGAGTCAGGGCCGGAACCGAGGATTCCTCTCAGGGGCTGACATGGAACTTTGGGTACTTCTGGAGTCTCCCCAGGGGAGTCAGGGCTCGTCTCGAGTGGGGGCATGCACGTGCGCTATCCTTCCAGGCTGTAGCAGCAATGTCACGCTTCCCGTCGCGTGGATCAAAGGATCTGTGGTTTTCCCTCGAGGCTTTCCCTCGAGGCTTTCCCACAGGGCTGTCCCACGTGCCACCGTGGTGTGAGTCGATCCTCGGCGTGAAAGATGAGCCAGTGCAGGGCAAAGAGGTTCCTCTGGAATGGACTGAGACATCTGGGGGACTCTTGGAATGGTGGTACGACCATGGAGTTCCTCTCGCCTTTCCTGTTGAGAGTGCCTCCTCTTGAGATGCGACGGGAACGCCGGGAATTCTTTCCCGTTGAAAGCAGGGAAAGGATCCCTCATCTCGAGCTACGAGGGGGAAACGGGGCTCCTCTGGATGTGGGCGGGACCATCGTGCTTCCTCTCGAGTGGAGACGAGTATGGCTTTGAACTTCTTGAGTTGCAGCAAGGGTGTGAAAGACCCTTTCGAAGTTCCAGAGGTTAGGTGTCATTAGTCTCCAGACGCCTCATCGGAAATAGGCCTCATCTCGCCTGGAAGGGAGAACTTCCTGGATTTTCTCGAGTTGCGGCAGGTGTTCTCGAGTTACGACGGGGACCTCAGGGACCCGCCCTGGTGGCCTCAGGAGAGGCCAGTCCCCATGCGAGTTGTTAGGGGGCCTCTCGGGATTCCTCTCCCGTCGATACTGGGGCCAAAAACCTTGTGTGGAGTCAGGGCCGGAACCGAGGATTCCTCTCAGGGGCTGACATGGATCTTTGGGTACTTCTGGAGTCTCCCCAGGGGAGTCAGGCCTCGTCTCGAGTGGGGGCATGCGCGTGCGCTTTCCTTCCAGGCTTTAGCAGCAATGTCACGCTTCCCGTCGCTTGGATCAAAGGATCTGTGGTTTTCCCTCGAGGCTTTCCCTCGAGGCTTTCCCACAGGGCTGTCCCATGTGCCACCGTGGTGTAAGTCGATCCTCGGCGTGAAAGATGAGCCAGTGCAGGGCAAAGAGGTTCCTCTGGAATGGACTGAGACATCTGGTGGACTCTTGGAATGGTGGTACGACCATGGAGTTCCTCTCGCCTTTCCTGTTGAGAGTGCCTCCTCTTGAGATGCGACGGGAACGCCGGGAATTCTTTCCCGTTGAAAGCAGGGAAAGGATCCCTCATCTCGAGCTACGAGGGGGAAACGGGGCTCCTCTGGATGTGGGCGGGACCATCGTGCTTCCTCTCGAGTGGAGACGGGTATGGCGGTGAACTTCTTGAGTTGCAGCAAGGGTGTGAAAGACCCTTTCGAAGTTCCAGAGGTTAGGTGTCATTAGTCTCCAGACGCCTCATCGGAAATAGGCCTCATCTCGCCTGGAAGCGAGAACTTCCTGGATTTTCTCGAGTTGCGGCAGGTGTTCTCGAGTTTCGACGGGGACCTCAGGGACCCGCCCTGGTGGCCTCAGGAGAGGCCAGTCCCCATGCGAGTTGCTAGGGGGCCTCTCGGGATTCCTCTCCCGTCGATACCGGGGCCAAAAAGCTTGTGTGGAGTCAGGGCCGGAACCGAGGATTCCTCTCAGGGGCTGACATGGATCTTTGGGTACTTCTGGAGTCTCCCCAGTGGAGTCAGGCCTCGTCTCGAATGGAGGCATGCACGTGCGCTTTCCTTTCAGGCTGTAGCAGCAATGTCACGCTTCCCGTCACGTGGATCAAAGGATCTGTGGTTTTCCCTCGAGGCTTTCCCTCGAGGCTTTCCCACAGGGCTGTCGCACGTGCCACCGTGGTGTGAGTCGATCCTCGGCGTGAAAGATGAGCCAGTGCAGGGCAAAGAGGTTCCTCTGGAATGGACTGAGACATCTGGGGGACTCTTGGAATGGTGGTACGACCATGGAGTTCCTCTCGCCTTTCCTGTTGAGAGTGCCTCCTCTTGAGATGCGACGGGAACGCCGGGAATTCTTTCCCGTTGAAAGCAGGGAAAGGATCCCTCATCTCGAGCTACGAGGGGGAAACGGGGCTCCTCTGGATGTGGGCGGGACCATCGTGCTTCCTCTCTAGTGGAGACGGGTATGGCGGTGAACTTCTAGAGTTGCAGCAAGGGTATGAAAGACCCTTTCGAAGTTCCAGAGGTTAGGTGTCATTAGTCTCCAGAGGCCTCATCGGAAATAGGCCTCATCTCGCCTGGAAGGGAGAACTTCCTGGATTTTCTCGAGTTGCGGCCGGTGTTCTCGAGTTACGACGGGGACCTCAGGGACCCGCCCTGGTGGCCTCAGGAAAGGCCAGTCCCTAGGCGAGTTGCTAGGGGGCCTCTCGGGATTCCTCTCCCGTTGATACCGGGGCCAAAAACCTTGTGTGGAGTCAGGGCCGGAACCGAGGATTCCTCTCAGGGGCTGACATGGAACTTTGGGTACTTCTGGAGTCTCCCCAGGGGAGTCAGGCCTCGTCTCGAGTGGGGGCATGCACGTGCGCTTTCCTTCCAGGCTGTAGCAGCAATGTCACGCTTCCCGTCGCGTGGATCAAAGGATCTGTGGTTTTCCCTCGAGGCTTTCCCTCGAGGCTTTCCCACAGGGCTGTCCCACGTGCCACCGTGGTGTGAGTCGATCCTCGGCGTGAAAGATGAGCCAGTGCAGGGCAAAGAGGTTCCTCTGGAATGGACTGAGACATCTGGGGGACTCTTGGAATGGTGGTACGACCATGGAGTTCCTCTCGCCTTTCCTGTTGAGAGTGCCTCCTCTTGAGATGCGACGGGAACGCCGGGAATTCTTTCCCGTTGAAAGCAGGGAAAGGATCCCTCATCTCGAGCTACGAGGGGGAAACGGGGCTCCTCTGGATGTGGGCGGGACCATCGTGCTTCCTCTCTAGTGGAGACGGGTATGGCGGTGAACTTCTTGAGTTGCAGCAAGGGTGTGAAAGACCCTTTCGAAGTTCCAGAGGTTAGGTGTCATTAGTCTCCAGAGGCCTCATCGGAAATAGGCCTCATCTCGCCTGGAAGGGAGAACTTCCTGGATTTTCTCGAGTTGCGGCAGGTGTTCTCGAGTTACGACGGGGACCTCAGGGACCCGCCCTGGTGGCCTCAGGAAAGGCCAGTCCCTAGGCGAGTTGCTAGGGGGCCTCTCGGGATTCCTCTCCCGTTGATACCGGGGCCAAAAACCTTGTGTGGAGTCAGGGCCGGAACCGAGGATTCCTCTCAGGGGCTGACATGGATCTTTGGGTACTTCTGGAGTCTCCCCAGGGGAGTCAGGCCTCGTCTCGAGTGGGGGCATGCACGTGCGCTTTCCTTCCAGGCTGTAGCAGCAATGTCACGCTTCCCGTCGCGTGGATCAAAGGATCTGTTGTTTTCCCTCGAGGCTTTCCCTCGAGGCTTTCCCACAGGGCTGTCCCACGTGCCACCGTGGTGTGAGTCGATCCTCGGCGTGAAAGATGAGCCAGTGCAGGGCAAAGAGGTTCCTCTGGAATGGACTGAGACATCTGGGGGACTCTTGGAATGGTGGTACGACCATGGAGTTCCTCTCGCCTTTCCTGTTGAGAGTGCCTCCTCTTGAGATGCGACGGGAACGCCGGGAATTCTTTCCCGTTGAAAGCAGGGAAAGGATCCCTCATCTCGAGCTACGAGGGGGAACCGGGGCTCCTCTGGATGTGGGCGGGACCATCGTGCTTCCTCTCTAGTGGAGACGGGTATGGTGGTGAACTTCTTGAGTTGCAGCAAGGCTGTGAAAGACCCTTTCGAAGTTCCAGAGGTTAGGTGTCATTAGTCTCCAGACGCCTCATCGGAAATAGGCCTCATCTCGCCTGGAAGGGAGAACTTCCTGGATTTTCTCGAGTTGCGGCAGGTGTTCTTAAGTTACGACGGGGAACTCAGGGACCCGCCCTGGTGGCCTCAGGAGAGGCCAGTCCCCATGCGAGTTGCTAGGGGGCCTCTCGGGATTCCTCTCCCGTCGATACCGGGGCCAAAAACCCTGAGTGGAGTCAGGGCCCGAACCGAGGATTCCTCTCAGGGGCTGACATGGATCTTTGGGTACTTCTGGAGTCTCCCCAGGGGAGTCAGGCCTCGTCTCGAGTGGGGGCATGCACGTGCGCTTTCCTTCCAGGCTGTAGCAGCAATGTCACGCTTCCCGTCGCATGGATCAAAGGATCTGCGGTTTTCCCTCGAGGCTTTCCCACAGGGCTGTCCCACGTGCCACCGTGGTGTGAGTCGATCCTCGGCGTGAAAGATGAGCCAGTGCAGGGCAAAGAGGTTCCTCTGGAATGGACTGAGACATCTGGGGGACTCTTGGAATGGTGGTACGACCATGGAGTTCCTCTCGCCTTTCCTGTTGAGAGTGCCTCCTCTTGAGATGCGACGGGAACGCCGGGAATTCTTTCCCGTTGAAAGCAGGGAAAGGATCCCTCATCTCGAGCTACGAGGGGGAAACGGGGCTCCTCTGGATGTGGGCGGGACCATCGTGCTTCCTCTCGAGTGGAGACGGGTATGGCGGTGAACTTCTTGAGTTGCAGCAAGGGTGTGAAAGACCCTTTCGAAGTTCCAGAGGTTAGGTGTCATTAGTCTCCAGAGGCCTCATCGGAAATAGGCCTCATCTCGCCTGGAAGGGAGAACTTCCTGGATTTTCTCGAGTTGCGGCAGGTGTTCTCGAGTTACGACGAGGACCTCAGGGACCCGCCCTGGTGGCCTCAGGAAAGGCCAGTCCCTAGGCGAGTTGCTAGGGGGCCTCTCGGGATTCCTCTCCCGTTGATACCGGGGCCAAAAACCTTGTGTGGAGTCAGGGCCGGAACCGAGGATTCCTCTCAGGGGCTGACATGGATCTTTGGGTACTTCTGGAGTCTCCCCAGGGGAGTCAGGCCTCGTCTCGAGTGGGGGCATGCACGTGCGCTTTCCTTCCAGGCTGTAGCAGCAATGTCACGCTTCCCGTCGCGTGGATCAAAGGATCTGTGGTTTTCCCTCGAGGCTTTCCCTCGAGGCTTTCCCACAGGGCTGTCCCACGTGCCACCGTGGTGTGAGTCGATCCTCGGCGTGAAAGATGAGCCAGTGCAGGGCAAAGAGGTTCCTCTGGAATGGACTGAGACATCTGGGGGACTCTTGGAATGGTGGTACGACCATGGAGTTCCTCTCGCCTTTCCTGTTGAGAGTGCCTCCTCTTGAGATGCGACGGGAACGCCGGGAATTCTTTCCCGTTGAAAGCAGGGAAAGGATCCCTCATCTCGAGCTACGAGGGGGAACCGGGGCTCCTCTGGATGTGGGCGGGACCATCGTGCTTCCTCTCTAGTGGAGACGGGTATGGTGGTGAACTTCTTGAGTTGCAGCAAGGCTGTGAAAGACCCTTTCGAAGTTCCAGAGGTTAGGTGTCATTAGTCTCCAGACGCCTCATCGGAAATAGGCCTCATCTCGCCTGGAAGGGAGAACTTCCTGGATTTCCTCGAGTTGCGGCAGGTGTTCTTAAGTTACGACGGGGAACTCAGGGACCCGCCCTGGTGGCCTCAGGAGAGGCCAGTCCCCATGCGAGTTGCTAGGGGGCCTCTCGGGATTCCTCTCCCGTCGATACCGGGGCCAAAAACCTTGAGTGGAGTCAGGGCCAGAACCGAGGATTCCTCTCAGGGGCTGACATGGATCTTTGGGTACTTCTGGAGTCTCCCCAGGGGAGTCAGGCCTCGTCTCGAGTGGGGGCATGCACGTGCGCTTTCCTTCCAGGCTGTAGCAGCAATGTCACGCTTCCCGTCGCATGGATCAAAGGATCTGTGGTTTTCCCTCGAGGCTTTCCCACAGGGCTGTCCCACGTGCCACCGTGGTGTGAGTCGATCCTCGGCGTGAAAGATGAGCCAGTGCAGGGCAAAGAGGTTCCTCTGGAATGGACTGAGACATCTGGGGGACTCTTGGAATGGTGGTACGACCATGGAGTTCCTCTCGCCTTTCCTGTTGAGAGTGCCTCCTCTTGAGATGCGACGGGAACGCCGGGAATTCTTTCCCGTTGAAAGCAGGGAAAGGATCCCTCATCTCGAGCTACGAGGGGGAAACGGGGCTCCTCTGGATGTGGGCGGGACCATCGTGCTTCCTCTCGAGTGGAGACGGGTATGGCGGTGAACTTCTTGAGTTGCACCAAGGGTGTGAAAGACCCTTTCGAAGTTCCAGAGGTTTGGTGTCATTAGTCTCCAGAGGCCTCATCGGAAATAGGCCTCATCTCGCCTGGAAGGGAGAACTTCCTGGATTTTCTCGAGTTGCGGCAGGTGTTCTCGAGTTACGACGGGGACCTCAGGGACCCGCCCTGGTGGCCTCAGGAGAGGCCAGTCCCCATGCGAGTTGCTAGGGGGCCTCTCGGGATTCCTCTCCCGTCGATACCGGGGCCAAAAACCTTGTGTGGAGTCAGGGCCGGAACCGAGGATTCCTCTCAGGGGCTGACATGGATCTTTGGGTACTTGTGGAGTCTCCCCAGGGGAGTCAGGCCTCTTCTCGAGTGGGGGCATGCACGTGCGCTTTCCTTCCAGGCTGTAGCAGCAATGTCACGCTTCCCGTGGCGTGGATCAAAGGATCTGTGGTTTTCCCTCGAGGCTTTCCCTCGAGACTTTCCCACAGGGCTGTCCCACGTGCCACCGTGGTGTGAGTCGATCCTCGGCGTGAAAGATGAGCCAGTGCAGGGCAAAGAGGTTCCTCTGTAATGGACTGAGACATCTGGGGGACTCTTGGAATGGTGGTACGACCATGGAGATCCTCTCGCCTTTCCTGTTGAGAGTGCCTCCTATTGAGATGCGACGGGAACGCCGGGAATTCTTTCCCGTTGAAAGCAGGGAAAGGATCCCTCATCTCGAGCACCGAGGGGAAAACGGGGCTCCTCTGGATGTGGGCGGGACCATCGTGCTTCCTCTCGAGTGGAGACGGGTATGGCGGAGAACTTCTTGAATGGCAGCAAGGGTGTGAAAAACCCTTTCAAAGTTCCAGAGGTTAGGTGTCATTAGTCTCCAGACGCCTCATCGGAAATAGGCCTCATCTCGCCTGGAAGGGAGAACTTCCTGGATTTTCTCGAGTTGCGGCAGGTGTTCTTAAGTTACGACGGGGAACTCAGGGACCCGCCCTGGTGGCCTCAGGAGAGGCCAGTCCCCATGCGAGTTGCTAGGGGGCCTCTCGGGATTCCTCTCCCGTCGATACCGGGGCCAAAAACCTTGAGTGGAGTCAGGGCCGGAACCGAGGATTCCTCTCAGGGGCTGACATGGATCTTTGGGTACTTCTGGAGTCTCCCCAGGTGAGTCAGGCCTCGTCTCGATTGGGGGCATGCACGTGCGCTTTCCTTCCAGGCTGTAGCAGCAATGTCACGCTTCCCGTCACGTGGATCAAAGGATCTGTGGTTTTCCCTCGAGGCTTTCCCTCGAGGCTTTCCCACAGGGCTGTCCCACGTGCCACCGTGGTGTGAGTCGATCCTCGGCGTGAAAGATGAGCCAGTGCAGGGCAAAGAGGTTCCTCTGGAATGGACTGAGACATCTGGGGGACTCTTGGAATGGTGGTACGACCATGGAGTTCCTCTCGCCTTTCCTGTTGAGAGTGCCTCCTCTTGAGATGCGACGGGAACGCCGGGAATTCTTTCCCGTTGAAAGCAGGGAAAGGATCCCTCATCTCGAGCTACGAGGGGGAAACGGGGCTCCTCTGGATGTGGGCGGGACCATCGTGCTTCCTCTCGAGTGGAGACGGGTATGGCGGTGAACTTCTTGAGTTGCACCAAGGGTGTGAAAGACCCTTTCGAAGTTCCAGAGGTTTGGTGTCATTAGTCTCCAGAGGCCTCATCGGAAATAGGCCTCATCTCGCCTGGAAGGGAGAACTTCCTGGATTTTCTCGAGTTGCGGCAGGTGTTCTCGAGTTACGACGGGGACCTCAGGGACCCGCCCTGGTGGCCTCAGGTGAGGCCAGTCCCCATGCGAGTTGCTAGGGGGCCTCTCGGGATTCCTCTCCCGTCGATACCGGGGCCAAAAACCTTGTGTGGAGTCAGGGCCGGAACCGAGGATTCCTCTCAGGGGCTGACATGGATCTTTGGGTACTTGTGGAGTCTCCCCAGGGGAGTCAGGCCTCGTCTCGAGTGGGGGCATGCACGTGCGCTTTCCTTCCAGGCTGTAGCAGCAATGTCACGCTTCCCGTGGCGTGGATCAAAGGATCTGTGGTTTTCCCTCGAGGCTTTCCCTCGAGGCTTTCCCACAGGGCTGTCCCACGTGCCACCGTGGTGTGAGTCGATCCTCGGCGTGAAAGATGAGCCAGTGCAGGGCAAAGAGGTTCCTCTGGAATGGACTGAGACATCTGGGGGACTCTTGGAATGGTGGTACGACCATGGAGTTCCTCTCGCCTTTCCTGTTGAGAGTGCCTCCTCTTGAGATGCGACGGGAACGCCGGGAATTCTTTCCCGTTGAAAGCAGGGAAAGGATCCCTCATCTCGAGCTACGAGGGGGAAACGGGGCTCCTCTGGATGTGGGCGGGACCATCGTGCTTCCTCTCTAGTGGAGACGGGTATGGCGGTGAACTTCTAGAGTTGCAGCAAGGGTGTGAAAGACCCTTTCGAAGTTCCAGAGGTTATGTGTCATTAGTCTCCAGAGGCCTCATCGGAAATAGGCCTCTTCTCGCCTGGAAGGGAGAACTTCCTGGATTTTCTCGAGTTGCGGCCGGTGTTCTCGAGTTACGACGGGGACCTCAGGGACCCGCCCTGGTGGCCTCAGGAAAGGCCAGTCCCTAGGCGAGTTGCTAGGGGGCCTCTCGGGATTCCTCTCCCGTTGATACCGGGGCCAAAAACCTTGTGTGGAGTCAGGGCCGGAACCGAGGATTCCTCTCAGGGGCTGACATGGAACTTTGGGTACTTCTGGAGTCTCCCCAGGGGAGTCAGGGCTCGTCTCGAGTGGGGGCATGCACGTGCGCTATCCTTCCAGGCTGTAGCAGCAATGTCACGCTTCCCGTCGCGTGGATCAAAGGATCTGTGGTTTTCCCTCGAGGCTTTCCCTCGAGGCTTTCCCACAGGGCTGTCCCACGTGCCACCGTGGTGTGAGTCGATCCTCGGCGTGAAAGATGAGCCAGTGCAGGGCAAAGAGGTTCCTCTGGAATGGACTGAGACATCTGGGGGACTCTTGGAATGGTGGTACGACCATGGAGTTCCTCTCGCCTTTCCTGTTGAGAGTGCCTCCTCTTGAGATGCGACGGGAACGCCGGGAATTCTTTCCCGTTGAAAGCAGGGAAAGGATCCCTCATCTCGAGCTACGAGGGGGAAACGGGGCTCCTCTGGATGTGGGCGGGACCATCGTGCTTCCTCTCGAGTGGAGACGAGTATGGCTTTGAACTTCTTGAGTTGCAGCAAGGGTGTGAAAGACCCTTTCGAAGTTCCAGAGGTTAGGTGTCATTAGTCTCCAGACGCCTCATCGGAAATAGGCCTCATCTCGCCTGGAAGGGAGAACTTCCTGGATTTTCTCGAGTTGCGGCAGGTGTTCTCGAGTTACGACGGGGACCTCAGGGACCCGCCCTGGTGGCCTCAGGAGAGGCCAGTCCCCATGCGAGTTGTTAGGGGGCCTCTCGGGATTCCTCTCCCGTCGATACTGGGGCCAAAAACCTTGTGTGGAGTCAGGGCCGGAACCGAGGATTCCTCTCAGGGGCTGACATGGATCTTTGGGTACTTCTGGAGTCTCCCCAGGGGAGTCAGGCCTCGTCTCGAGTGGGGGCATGCGCGTGCGCTTTCCTTCCAGGCTTTAGCAGCAATGTCACGCTTCCCGTCGCTTGGATCAAAGGATCTGTGGTTTTCCCTCGAGGCTTTCCCTCGAGGCTTTCCCACAGGGCTGTCCCATGTGCCACCGTGGTGTAAGTCGATCCTCGGCGTGAAAGATGAGCCAGTGCAGGGCAAAGAGGTTCCTCTGGAATGGACTGAGACATCTGGTGGACTCTTGGAATGGTGGTACGACCATGGAGTTCCTCTCGCCTTTCCTGTTGAGAGTGCCTCCTCTTGAGATGCGACGGGAACGCCGGGAATTCTTTCCCGTTGAAAGCAGGGAAAGGATCCCTCATCTCGAGCTACGAGGGGGAAACGGGGCTCCTCTGGATGTGGGCGGGACCATCGTGCTTCCTCTCGAGTGGAGACGGGTATGGCGGTGAACTTCTTGAGTTGCAGCAAGGGTGTGAAAGACCCTTTCGAAGTTCCAGAGGTTAGGTGTCATTAGTCTCCAGACGCCTCATCGGAAATAGGCCTCATCTCGCCTGGAAGCGAGAACTTCCTGGATTTTCTCGAGTTGCGGCAGGTGTTCTCGAGTTTCGACGGGGACCTCAGGGACCCGCCCTGGTGGCCTCAGGAGAGGCCAGTCCCCATGCGAGTTGCTAGGGGGCCTCTCGGGATTCCTCTCCCGTCGATACCGGGGCCAAAAAGCTTGTGTGGAGTCAGGGCCGGAACCGAGGATTCCTCTCAGGGGCTGACATGGATCTTTGGGTACTTCTGGAGTCTCCCCAGTGGAGTCAGGCCTCGTCTCGAATGGAGGCATGCACGTGCGCTTTCCTTTCAGGCTGTAGCAGCAATGTCACGCTTCCCGTCACGTGGATCAAAGGATCTGTGGTTTTCCCTCGAGGCTTTCCCTCGAGGCTTTCCCACAGGGCTGTCGCACGTGCCACCGTGGTGTGAGTCGATCCTCGGCGTGAAAGATGAGCCAGTGCAGGGCAAAGAGGTTCCTCTGGAATGGACTGAGACATCTGGGGGACTCTTGGAATGGTGGTACGACCATGGAGTTCCTCTCGCCTTTCCTGTTGAGAGTGCCTCCTCTTGAGATGCGACGGGAACGCCGGGAATTCTTTCCCGTTGAAAGCAGGGAAAGGATCCCTCATCTCGAGCTACGAGGGGGAAACGGGGCTCCTCTGGATGTGGGCGGGACCATCGTGCTTCCTCTCTAGTGGAGACGGGTATGGCGGTGAACTTCTAGAGTTGCAGCAAGGGTATGAAAGACCCTTTCGAAGTTCCAGAGGTTAGGTGTCATTAGTCTCCAGAGGCCTCATCGGAAATAGGCCTCATCTCGCCTGGAAGGGAGAACTTCCTGGATTTTCTCGAGTTGCGGCCGGTGTTCTCGAGTTACGACGGGGACCTCAGGGACCCGCCCTGGTGGCCTCAGGAAAGGCCAGTCCCTAGGCGAGTTGCTAGGGGGCCTCTCGGGATTCCTCTCCCGTTGATACCGGGGCCAAAAACCTTGTGTGGAGTCAGGGCCGGAACCGAGGATTCCTCTCAGGGGCTGACATGGAACTTTGGGTACTTCTGGAGTCTCCCCAGGGGAGTCAGGCCTCGTC
This sequence comes from Capricornis sumatraensis, assembly GCF_032405125.1. Lineage (NCBI taxonomy): Eukaryota > Metazoa > Chordata > Mammalia > Artiodactyla > Bovidae > Capricornis > Capricornis sumatraensis. The sequence goes on from NW_027184612.1 coordinate 9,789,907, forward strand.
TCGAGTGGGGGCATGCACGTGCGCTTTCCTTCCAGGCTGTAGCAGCAATGTCACGCTTCCCGTCGCGTGGATCAAAGGATCTGTGGTTTTCCCTCGAGGCTTTCCCTCGAGGCTTTCCCACAGGGCTGTCCCACGTGCCACCGTGTTGTGAGTCGATCCTCGGCGTGAAAGATGAGCCAGTGCAGGGCAAAGAGGTTCGTCTGGAATGGACTGAGACATCTGGGCGACTCTTGGAATGGTGGTACGACCATGGAGTTCCTCTCGCCTTTCCTGTTGAGAGTGCCTCCTCTTGAGATGCGACGGGAACGCCGGGAATACTTTCCCGTTGAAAGCAGGGAAAGGATCCCTCATCTCGAGCTACGAGGGGGAAACGGGGCTCCTCTGGATGTGGGCGGGACCATCGTGCTTCCTCTCGAGTGGAGACGGGTATGGCGGTGAACTTCTTGAGTTGCAGCAAGGGTGTGAAAGACCCTTTCGAAGTTCCAGAGGTTTGGTGTCATTAGTCTCCAGAGGCCTCATCGGAAATAGGCCTCATCTCGCCTGGAAGGGAGAACTTCCTGGATTTTCTCGAGTTGCGGCAGGTGTTCTCGAGTTACGACGGGGACCTCAGGGACCCGCCCTGGTGGCCTCAGGAGAGGCCAGTCCCCATGCGAGTTGCTAGGGGGCCTCTCGGGATTCCTCTCCCGTCGATACCGGGGCCAAAAAGCTTGTGTGGAGTCAGGGCCGGAACCGAGGATTCCTCTCAGGGGCTGACATGGATCTTTGGGTACTTCTGGAGTCTCCCCAGGGGAGTCAGGCCTCGTCTCGAGTGGGGGCACGCACGTGCGCTTTCCTTCCAGGCTGTAGCAGCAATGTCACGCTTCCCGTCGCGTGGATCAAAGGATCTGTGGTTTTCCCTCGAGGCTTTCCCTGGAGGCTTTCCCACAGGGCTGTCCCAAGTGCCACCGTGTTGTGAGTCGATCCTCGGCGTGAAAGATGAGCCAGTGAAGGGCAAAGAGGTTCCTCTGGAATGGACTGAGACATCTGGGGGACTCTTGGAATGGTGGTACGACCATGGAGCTCCTCTCGCCTTTCCTGTTGAGAGTGCCTCCTCTTGAGATGCGACGGGAACGCCGGGAATTCTTTCCCGTTGAAACCAGGGAAAGGATCCCTCATCTCGAGCTCCGAGGGGGAAACGGGGCTCCTCTGGATGTGGGCGGGACCATCGTGCTTCCTCTCGAGTGGAGGCGGGTATGGCGGTGAACTTCTTGAGTTGCAGCAAGGGTGTGAAAGACCCTTTCGAAGTTCCAGAGGTTTGGTGTCATTAGTCTCCAGAGGCCTCATCGGAAATAGGCCTCATCTCGCCTGGAAGGGAGAACTTCCTGGATTTTCTCGAGTTGCGGCAGGTGTTCTCAAATTACGACGGGGACCTCAGGGACCCGCCCTGGTGGCCTCCGGAGAGGCCAGTCCCCATGCGAGTTGCTAGGGGGCCTCTCGGGATTCCTCTCCCGTCGATACTGGGGCCAAAAACCTTGTGTGGAGTCAGGGCCGGAACCGAGGATTCCTCTCAGGGGCTGACATGGATCTTTGGGTACTTCTGGAGTCTCCCCAGTGGAGTCAGGCCTCGTCTCGAGTGGGGGCATGCACGTGCGCTTTCCTTTCTGGCTGTAGCAGCAATGACACGCTTCCCGTCACGTGGATCAAAGGATCTGTGGTTTTCCCTCGAGGCTTTCCCTCGAGGCTTTCCCACAGGGCTGTCCCACGTGCCACCGTGGTGTGAGTCGATCCTCGGCGTGAAAGATGAGCCAGTGCAGGGCAAAGAGGTTCCTCTGGAATGGACTGAGACATCTGGGGGACTCTTGGAATGGTGGTACGACCATGGAGTTCCTCTCGCCTTTCCTGTTGAGAGTGCCTCCTCTTGAGATGCGACGGGAACGCCGGGAATTCTTTCCCGTTGAAAGCAGGGAAAGGATCCCTCATCTCGAGCTACGAGGGGGAAACGGGGCTCCTCTGGATGTGGGCGGGACCATCGTGCTTCCTCTCTAGTGGAGACGGGTATGGTGGTGAACTTCTTGAGTTGCAGCAAGGCTGTGAAAGACCCTTTCGAAGTTCCAGAGGTTAGGTGTCATTAGTCTCCAGACGCCTCATCGGAAATAGGCCTCATCTCGCCTGGAAGGGAGAACTTCCTGGATTTTCTCGAGTTGCGGCAGGTGTTCTCGAGTTACGACGGGGACCTCAGGGACCCGCCCTGTTGGCCTCAGGAGAAGCCAGTCCCTATGCGAGTTGCTAGGGGGCCTCTCGGGATTCCTCTCCCGTCGATACCGGGGCCAAAAACCTAGTGTGGAGTCAGGGCCGGAACCGAGGATTCCTCTCAGGGGCTGACATGGATCTTTGGGTACTTCTGGAGTCTCCCCAGGGGAATCAGGCCTCGTCTCGAGTGGGGGCATGCGCGTGCGCTTTCCTTCCAGGCTTTAGCAGCAATGTCACGCTTCCCATCGCTTGGATCAAAGGATCTGTGCTTTTCTCTCGAGGTTTTCCCTCAAGGCTTTCCCACAGGGCTGTCCCACGTGCCACCGTGGTGTGAGTCGATCCTCGGCGTGAAAGATGAGCCAGTGCAGGGCAAAGAGGTTCCTCTGGAATGGACTGAGACATCTGGGGGACTCTTGGAATGGTGGTACGACCATGGAGTTCCTCTCGCCTTTCCTGTTGAGAGTGCCTCCTCTTGAGATGCGACGGGAACGCCGGGAATTCTTTCCCGTTGAAAGCAGGGAAAGGATCCCTCATCTCGAGCTACGAGGGGGAAACGGGGCTCCTCTGGATGTGGGCGGGACCATCGTGCTTCCTCTCGAGTGGAGACGGGTATGGCGGTGAACTTCTTGAGTTGCACCAAGGGTGTGAAAGACCCTTTCGAAGTTCCAGAGGTTTGGTGTCATTAGTCTCCAGAGGCCTCATCGGAAATAGGCCTCATCTCGCCTGGAAGGGAGAACTTCCTGGATTTTCTCGAGTTGCGGCAGGTGTTCTCGAGTTACGACGGGGACCTCAGGGACCCGCCCTGGTGGCCTCAGGTGAGGCCAGTCCCCATGCGAGTTGCTAGGGGGCCTCTCGGGATTCCTCTCCCGTCGATACCGGGGCCAAAAACCTTGTGTGGAGTCAGGGCCGGAACCGAGGATTCCTCTCAGGGGCTGACATGGATCTTTGGGTACTTGTGGAGTCTCCCCAGGGGAGTCAGGCCTCGTCTCGAGTGGGGGCATGCACGTGCGCTTTCCTTCCAGGCTGTAGCAGCAATGTCACGCTTCCCGTGGCGTGGATCAAAGGATCTGTGGTTTTCCCTCGAGGCTTTCCCTCGAGGCTTTCCCACAGGGCTGTCCCACGTGCCACCGTGGTGTGAGTCGATCCTCGGCGTGAAAGATGAGCCAGTGCAGGGCAAAGAGGTTCCTCTGGAATGGACTGAGACATCTGGGGGACTCTTGGAATGGTGGTACGACCATGGAGATCCTCTCGCCTTTCCTGTTGAGAGTGCCTCCTATTGAGATGCGACGGGAACGCCGGGAATTCTTTCCCGTTGAAAGCAGGGAAAGGATCCCTCATCTCGAGCACCGAGGGGAAAACGGGGCTCCTCTGGATGTGGGCGGGACCATCGTGCTTCCTCTCGAGTGGAGACGGGTATGGCGGAGAACTTCTTGAGTTGCAGCAAGGGTGTGAAAGACCCTTTCAAAGTTCCAGAGGTTAGGTGTCATTAGTCTCCAGACGCCTCATCGGAAATAGGCCTCATCTCGCCTGGAAGGGAGAACTTCCTGGATTTTCTCGAGGTGCGGCAGGTGTTCTTAAGTTACGACGGGGACCTCAGGGACCCGCCCTGGTGGCCTCAGGAGAGGCCAGTCCCCATGCGAGTTGCTAGGGGGCCTCTCGGGATTCCTCTCCCGTCGATACCGGGGCCAAAAACCTTGAGTGGAGTCAGGGCCGGAACCGAGGATTCCTCTCAGGGGCTGACATGGATCTTTGGGTACTTGTGGAGTCTCCCCAGGGGAGTCAGGCCTCGTCTCGAGTGGGGGCATGCACGTGCGCTTTCCTTCCAGGCTGTAGCAGCAATGTCACGCTTCCCGTCACGTGGATCAAAGGATCTGTGGTTTTCCCTCGAGGCTTTCCCTCGAGGATTTCCCACAGGGCTGTCCCACGTGCCACCGTGGTGTGAGTCGATCCTCGGCGTGAAAGATGAGCCAGTGCAGGGCAAAGAGTTTCCTCTGGAATGGACTGAGACATCTGGGGGACTCTTGGAATGGTTGTACGACCATGGAGTTCCTCTCGCCTTTCCTGTTGAGAGTGCCTCATCTTGATATGCGACGGGAACGCCGGGAATTCTTTCCCGTTGAAAGCAGGGAAAGGATCCCTCATCTCGAGCTACGAGGGGGAAACGGGGCTCCTCTGGATGTGGGCGGGACCATCGTGCTTCCTCTCGAGTGGAGACGGGTATGGCGGTGAACTTCTTGAGTTGCAGCAAGGGTGTGAAAGACCCTTTCGAAGTTCCAGAGGTTAGGTGTCATTAGTCTCCAGACGCCTCATCGGAAATAGGCCTCATCTCGCCTGGAAGGGAGAGCTTCCTGGATTTTCTCGAGTTGCGGCAGGTGTTCTCGAGTTACGACGGGGACCTCAGGGACCCGCCCTGGTGGCCTCAGGAGAGGCCAGTCCCCATGCGAGTTGCTAGGGGGCCTCTCGGGATTCCTCTCCCGTCGATACCGGGGCCAAAAACCTTGTGTGGAGTCAGGGCCGGAACCGAGGATTCCTCTCAGGGGCTGACATGGATCTTTGGGTACTTCTGGAGTCTCCCCAGGGGAGTCAGGCCTCGTCTCGAGTGGGGGCATGCACGTGCACTTTCCTTCCAGGCTGTAGCAGCAATGTCACGCTTCCCGTCGCGTGGATCTAAGGATCTGTGGTTTTCCCTCGAGGCTTTCCCACAGGGCTGTCCCACGTGCCACCGTGGTGTGAGTCGATCCTCGGCGTGAAAGATGAGCCAGTGCAGGGCAAAGAGGTTCCTCTGGAATGGACTGAGACATCTGGGGGACTCTTGGAATGGTGGTACGACCATGGAGTTCCTCTCGCCTTTCCTGTTGAGAGTGCCTCCTCTTGAGATGCGACGGGAACGCCGGGAATTCTTTCCCGTGGAAAGCAGGGAAAGGATCCCTCATCTCGAGCTACGAGGGGGAAACGGGGCTCCTCTGGATGTGGGCGGGACCATCGTGCTTCCTCTCGAGTGGAGACGGGTATGGCGGTGAACTTCTTGAGTTGCACCAAGGGTGTGAAAGACCCTTTCGAAGTTCCAGAGGTTTGGTGTCATTAGTCTCCAGAGGCCTCATCGGAAATAGGCCTCATCTCGCCTGGAAGGGAGAACTTCCTGGATTTTCTCGAGTTGCGGCAGGTGTTCTCGAGTTACGACGGGGACCTCAGGGACCCGCCCTGGTGGCCTCAGGAGAGGCCAGTCCCCATGCGAGTTGCTAGGGGGCCTCTCGGGATTCCTCTCCCGTCGATACCGGGGCCAAAAACCTTGAGTGGAATCAGGGCCGGAACCGAGGATTCCTCTCAGGGGCTGACATGGATCTTTGGGTACTTGTGGAGTCTCCCCAGGGGAGTCAGGCCTCGTCTCGAGTGGGGGCATGCACGTGCGCTTTCCTTCCAGGCTGTAGCAGCAATGTCACACTTCCCGTGGCGTGGATCAAAGGATCTGTGGTTTTCCCTCGAGGCTTTCCCTCGAGGCTTTCCCACAGGGCTGTCCCACGTGCCACCGTGGTGTGAGTCGATCCTCGGCGTGAAAGATGAGCCAGTGCAGGGCAAAGAGGTTCCTCTGGAATGGACTGAGACATCTGAGGGACTCTTGGAATGGTGGTACGACCATGGAGTTCCTCTCGCCTTTCCTGTTGAGAGTGCCTCCTCTTGAGACGCGACGGGAACGCCGGGAATTCTTTCCCGTTGAAAGCAGGGAAAGGATCCCTCATCTCGAGCTACGAGGGGGAAACGGGGCTCCTCTGGATGTGGGCGGGACCATCGTGCTTTCTCTCGAGTGGAGACGGGTATGGCGGTGAACTTCTTGAGTTGCAGCAAGGGTGTGAAAGACCCTTTCGAAGTTCCAGAGGTTAGGTGTCATTAGTCTCCAGACGCCTCATCGGAAATAGGCCTCATCTCGCCTGGAAGGGAGAACTTCCTTGATTTTCTCGAGTTGCGGCAGGTGTTCTCGAGTTACGACGGGGACCTCAGGGACCCGCCCTGTTGGCCTCAGGAGAGGCCAGTCCCCATGCTAGTTGCTAGGGGGCCTCTCGGGATTCCTCTCCCGTCGATACCGGGGCCAAAAACCTTGTGTGGAGTCAGGGCCGGAACCGAGGATTCCTCTCAGGGACTGATATGAATCTTTGGGTACTTCTGGAGTCTCGCCAGGGGAGACAGGCCTCGTCTCGTGTGGGGGAATGCACGTGCACTTTCCTTCCAGGCTGTAGCAGCAATGTCACGCTTCCCGTCGCGTGGATCAAAGGATCTGCGGTTTTCCCTCGAGGCTTTCCCTCGAGGCTTTCCCACAGGGCTGTCCCACGTGACACCGTGGTGTGAGTCGATTCTCGGCGTGAAAAATGAGCCAGTGCAGGGCAAAGAGGTTCCTCTGGAATGGACTGAGACATCTGGGGGACTCTTGGAATGGTGGTACGACCATGGAGTTCCTCTCGCCTTTCCTGTTGAGAGTGCCTCCTCTTGAGATGCGACGGGAACGCCGGGAATTCTTTCCCGTTGAAAGCAGGGAAAGGATCCCTCATCTCGAGCTACGAGGGGGAAACGGGGCTCCTCTGGATGTGGGCGGGACCATCGTGCTTCCTCTCGAGTGGAGACGGGTATGGCTTTGAACTTCTTGAGTTGCAGCAAGGGTGTGAAAGACCCTTTCGAAGTTCCAGAGGTTAGGTGTCATTAGTCTCCAGACGCCTCATCGGAAATAGGCCTCATCTCGCCTGGAAGGGAGAACTTCCTGGATTTTCTCGAGTTGCGGCAGGTGTTCTCGAGTTACGACGGGGACCTCAGGGACCCGCCCTGGTGGCCTCAGGAGAGGCCAGTCCCCATGCGAGTTGTTAGGGGGCCTCTCGGGATTCCTCTCCCGTCGATACTGGGGCCAAAAACCTTGTGTGGAGTCAGGGCCGGAACCGAGGATTCCTCTCAGGGGCTAACATGGATCTTTGGGTACTTCTGGAGTCTCCCCAGGGGAGTCAGGCCTCGTCTCGAGTGGGGGCATGCGCGTGCGCTTTCCTTCCAGGCTTTAGCAGCAATGTCACGCTTCCCGTCGCTTGGATCAAAGGATCTGTGGTTTTCCCTCGAGGCTTTCCCTCGAGGCTTTCCCACAGGGCTGTCCCATGTGCCACCGTGGTGTAAGTCGATCCTCGGCGTGAAAGATGAGCCAGTGCAGGGCAAAGAGGTTCCTCTGGAATGGACTGAGACATCTGGTGGACTCTTGGAATGGTGGTACGACCATGGAGTTCCTCTCGCCTTTCCTGTTGAGAGTGCCTCCTCTTGAGATGCGACGGGAACGCCGGGAATTCTTTCCCGTTGAAAGCAGGGAAAGGATCCCTCATCTCGAGCTACGAGGGGGAAACGGGGCTCCTCTGGATGTGGGCGGGACCATCGTGCTTCCTCTCGAGTGGAGACGGGTATGGCGGTGAACTTCTTGAGTTGCAGCAAGGGTGTGAAAGACCCTTTCGAAGTTCCAGAGGTTAGGTGTCATTAGTCTCCAGACGCCTCATCGGAAATAGGCCTCATCTCGCCTGGAAGCGAGAACTTCCTGGATTTTCTCGAGTTGCGGTAGGTGTTCTCGAGTTTCGACGGGGACCTCAGGGACCCGCCCTGGTGGCCTCAGGAGAGGCCAGTCCCCATGCGAGTTGCTAGGGGGCCTCTCGGGATTCCTCTCCCGTCGATACCGGGGCCAAAAAGCTTGTGTGGAGTCAGGGCCGGAACCGAGGATTCCTCTCAGGGGCTGACATGGATCTTTGGGTACTTCTGGAGTCTCCCCAGTGGAGTCAGGCCTCGTCTCGAATGGAGGCATGCACGTGCGCTTTCCTTTCAGGCTGTAGCAGCAATGTCACGCTTCCCATCACGTGGATCAAAGGATCTGTGGTTTTCCCTCGAGGCTTTCCCTCGAGGCTTTCCCACAGGGCTGTCCCACGTGCCACCGTGGTGTGAGTCGATCCTCGGCGTGAAAGATGAGCCAGTGCAGGGCAAAGAGGTTCCTCTGGAATGGACTGAGACATCTGGGGGACTCTTGGAATGGTGGTACGACCATGGAGTTCCTCTCGCCTTTCCTGTTGAGAGTGCCTCCTCTTGAGATGCGACGGGAACGCCGGGAATTCTTTCCCGTTGAAAGCAGGGAAAGGATCCCTCATCTCGAGCTACGAGGGGGAAACGGGGCTCCTCTGGATGTGGGCGGGACCATCGTGCTTCCTCTCTAGTGGAGACGGGTATGGCGGTGAACTTCTAGAGTTGCAGCAAGGGTGTGAAAGACCCTTTCGAAGTTCCAGAGGTTATGTGTCATTAGTCTCCAGAGGCCTCATCGGAAATAGGCCTCTTCTCGCCTGGAAGGGAGAACTTCCTGGATTTTCTCGAGTTGCGGCCGGTGTTCTCGAGTTACGACGGGGACCTCAGGGACCCGCCCTGGTGGCCTCAGGAAAGGCCAGTCCCTAGGCGAGTTGCTAGGGGGCCTCTCGGGATTCCTCTCCCGTTGATACCGGGGCCAAAAACCTTGTGTGGAGTCAGGGCCGGAACCGAGGATTCCTCTCAGGGGCTGACATGGAACTTTGGGTACTTCTGGAGTCTCCCCAGGGGAGTCAGGGCTCGTCTCGAGTGGGAGCATGCACGTGCGCTATCCTTCCAGGCTGTAGCAGCAATGTCACGCTTCCCGTCGCGTGGATCAAAGGATCTGTGGTTTTCCCTCGAGGCTTTCCCTCGAGGCTTTCCCACAGGGCTGTCCCACGTGCCACCGTGGTGTGAGTCGATCCTCGGCGTGAAAGATGAGCCAGTGCAGGGCAAAGAGGTTCCTCTGGAATGGACTGAGACATCTGGGGGACTCTTGGAATGGTGGTACGACCATGGAGTTCCTCTCGCCTTTCCTGTTGAGAGTGCCTCCTCTTGAGATGCGACGGGAACGCAGGGAATTCTTTCCCGTTGAAAGCAGGGAAAGGATCCCTCATCTCGAGCTACGAGGGGGAAACGGGGCTCCTCTGGATGTGGTCGGGACCATCGTGCTTCCTCTCGAGTGGAGACGGGTATGGTGGTGAACTTCTTGAGTTGCAGCAAGGGTGTGAAAGACCCTTTCGAAGTTCCAGAGGTTAGGTGTCATTAGTCTCCAGACGCCTCATCGGAAATAAGCCTCATCTCGCCTGGAAGGGAGAACTTCCTGGATTTTCTCGAGTTGCGGCAGGTGTTCTCGAGTAACGACGGGGACCTCAAGGACCGGCCCTGGTGGCCTCAGGAGAGGCCAGTCCCCATGCGAGTTGCTAGGGGGCCTCTCGGGATTCCTCTCCCGTCGATACCGGGGCCAAAAAGCTTGTGTGGAGTCAGGGCCGGAACCGAGGATTCCTCTCATGGGCTGACATGGATCTTTGGGTACTTCTGGAGTCTCCCCAGGGGAGTCAGGCCTCGTCTCGAGTGGGGGCATGCACGTGCGCTTTCCTTCCAGGCTGTAGCAGCAATGTCACGCTTCCCGTCGCGTGGATCAAAGGATCTGTGGTTTTCCCTCGAGGCTTTCCCTCGAGGCTTTCCCACAGGGCTGTCCCACGTGCCACCGTGGTGTGAGTCGATCCTCGGCGTGAAAGATGAGCCAGTGCAGGGCAAAGAGGTTCCTCTGGAATGGACTGAGACATCTGGGGGACTCTTGGAATGGTGGTACGACCATGGAGTTCCTCTCGCCTTTCCTGTTGAGAGTGCCTCCTCTTGAGATGCGACGGGAACGCCGGGAATTCTTTCCCGTTTAAAGCAGGGAAAGGATCCCTCATCTCGAGCTACGAGGGGGAAACGGGGCTCCTCTGGATGTGGGCGGGACCATCGTGCTTCCTCTCTAGTGGAGACGGGTATGGTGGTGAACTTCTTGAGTTGCAGCAAGGCTGTGAAAGACCCTTTCGAAGTTCCAGAGGTTAGGTGTCATTAGTCTCCAAACGCCTCATCGGAAATAGGCCTCATTTCGCCTGGAAGGGAGAACTTCCTGGATTTTCTCGAGTTGCGGCAGGTGTTCTCGTGTTACGACGGGGACCTCAGGGACCCGCCCTGGTGGCCTCAGGAGAGGCCAGTCCCTATGCGAGTTGCTAGGGGGCCTCTCGTGATTCCTCTCCCGTCGATACCGGGGCCAAAAACCTTGTGTGGAGTCAGGGCCGGAACCGAGGATTCCTCTCAGGGGCTGACATGGATCTTTGGGTACTTCTGGAGTCTCCCCAGGGGAGTCAGGCCTCGTCTCGAGTGGGGGCATGCGCGTGCGCTTTCCTTCCAGGCTTTAGCAGCAATGTCACGCTTCCCATCGCTTGGATCAAAGGATCTGTGGTTTTCTCTCGAGGTTTTCCCTCGAGGCTTTCCCACAGGGCTGTCCCACGTGCCACCGTGGTGTGAGTCGATCCTCGGCGTGAAAGATGAGCCAGTGCAGGGCAAAGAGGTTCCTCTGGAATGGACTGAGACATCTGGGGGACTCTTGGAATGGTGGTACGACCATGGAGTTCCTCTCGCCTTTCCTGTTGAGAGTGCCTCCTCTTGAGATGCGACGGGAACGCCGGGAATTCTTTCCCGTTGAAAGCAGGGAAAGGATCCCTCATCTCGAGCTACGAGGGCGAAACGGGGCTCCTCTGGATGTGGGCGGGACCATCGTGCTTCCTCTCGAGTGGAGACGGGTATGGCGGTGAACTTCTTGAGTTGCAGCAAGGGTGTGAAAGACCCTTTCGAAGTTCCAGAGGTTAGGTGTCATTAGACTCCAGACGCCTCATCGGAAATAGGCCTCATCTCGCCTGGAAGGGAGAACTTCCTGGATTTTCTCGAGTTGCGGCAGGTGTTCTCGAGTTACGACGGGGACCTCAGGGACCCGCCCTGGTGGCCTCAGGAAAGGCCAGTCCCTAGGCGAGTTGCTAGGGGGCCTCTCGGGATTCCTCTCCCGTTGATACCGGGGCCAAAAACCTTGTGTGGAGTCAGGGCCGGAACCAAGGATTCCTCTCAGGGGCTGACATGGATCTTTGGGTACTTCTGGAGTCTCCCCAGGGGAGTCAGGCCTCGTCTCGAGTGGGGGCATGCACGGGCGCTTTCCATCCAGGCTGTAGCAGCAATGTCACGCTTCCCGTCGCGTGGATCAAAGGATCTGTGGTTTTCCCTCGAGGCTTTCCCTCGAGGCTTTCCCACAGGGCTGTCCCACGTGCCACCGTGGTGTGAGTCGATCCTCGGCGTGAAAGATGAGCCAGTGCAGGGCAAAGAGGTTCCTCTGGAATGGACTGAGACATCTGGGGGACTCTTGGAATGGTGGTACGACCATGGAGTTCCTCTCGCCTTTCCTGTTGAGAGTGCCTCCTCTTGAGATGCGACGGGAACGCCGGGAATTCTTTCCCGTTGAAAGCAGGGAAAGGATCCCTCATCTCGAGCTACGAGGGGGAAACGGGGCTCCTCTGGATGTGGGCGGGACCATCGTGCTTCCTCTCTAGTGGAGACGGGTATGGTGGTGAACTTCTTGAGTTGCAGCAAGGCTGTGAAAGACCCTTTCGAAGTTCCAGAGGTTAGGTGTCATTAGTCTCCAGACGCCTCATCGGAAATAGGCCTCATCTCGCCTGGAAGGGAGAACTTCCTGGATTTTCTCGAGTTGCGGCAGGTGTTCTCGAGTTACGACGGGGACCTCAGGGACCCGCCTTGGTGGCCTCAGGAGAAGCCAGTCCCTATGCGAGTTGCTAGGGGGCCTCTCGGGATTCCTCTCCCGTCGATACTGGGGCCAAAAACCTTGTGTGGAGTCAGGGCCGGAACCGAGGATTCCTCTCAGGGGCTGACATGGATCTTTGGGTACTTCTGGAGTCTCCCCAGGGGAGTCAGGCCTCGTCTCGAGTGGGGGCATGCACGTGCACTTTCCTTCCAGGCTGTAGCAGCAATGTCACGCTTCCCGTCGCGTGGATCAAATGATGTGTGGTTTTCCCTCGAGGCTTTCCCACAGGGCTGTCCCACGTGCCACCGTGGTGTGAGTCGATCCTCGGCGTGAAAGATGAGCCAGTGCAGGGCAAAGAGGTTCCTCTGGAATGGACTGAGACATCTGGGGGACTCTTGGAATGGTGGTACGACCATGGAGTTCCTCTCGCCTTTCCGGTTGAGAGTGCCTCCTCTTGAGATGCGACGGCAACGCAGGGAATTCTTTCCCGTTGAAAGCAGGGAAAGGATCCCTCATCTCGAGCTACGAGGGGGAAACGGGGCTCCTCTGGATGTGGTCGGGACCATCGTGCTTCCTCTCGAGTGGAGACGGGTATGGTGGTGAACTTCTTGAGTTGCAGCAAGGGTGTGAAAGACCCTTTCGAAGTTCCAGAGGTTAGGTGTCATTAGTCTCCAGACGCCTCATCGGAAATAAGCCTCATCTCGCCTGGAAGGGAGAACTTCCTGGATTTTCTCGAGTTGCGGCAGGTGTTCTCGAGTAACGACGGGGACCTCAAGGACCGGCCCTGGTGGCCTCAGGAGAGGCCAGTCCCCATGCGAGTTGCTAGGGGGCCTCTCGGGATTCCTCTCCCGTCGATACCGGGGCCAAAAAGCTTGTGTGGAGTCAGGGCCGGAACCGAGGATTCCTCTCATGGGCTGACATGGATCTTTGGGTACTTCTGGAGTCTCCCCAGGGGAGTCAGGCCTCGTCTCGAGTGGGGGCATGCACGTGCGCTTTCCTTCCAGGCTGTAGCAGCAATGTCACGCTTCCCGTCGCGTGGATCAAAGGATCTGTGGTTTTCCCTCGAGGCTTTCCCTCGAGGCTTTCCCACAGGGCTGTCCCACGTGCCACCGTGGTGTGAGTCGATCCTCGGCGTGAAAGATGAGCCAGTGCAGGGCAAAGAGGTTCCTCTGGAATGGACTGAGACATCTGGGGGACTCTTGGAATGGTGGTACGACCATGGAGTTCCTCTCGCCTTTCCTGTTGAGAGTGCCTCCTCTTGAGATGCGACGGGAACGCCGGGAATTCTTTCCCGTTTAAAGCAGGGAAAGGATCCCTCATCTCGAGCTACGAGGGGGAAACGGGGCTCCTCTGGATGTGGGCGGGACCATCGTGCTTCCTCTCTAGTGGAGACGGGTATGGTGGTGAAATACTTGAGTTGCAGCAAGGCTGTGAAAGACCCTTTCGAAGTTCCAGAGGTTAGGTGTCATTAGTCTCCAGACGCCTCATCGGAAATAGGCCTCATTTCGCCTGGAAGGGAGAACTTCCTGGATTTTCTCGAGTTGCGGCAGGTGTTCTCGTGTTACGACGGGGACCTCAGGGACCCGCCCTGGTGGCCTCAGGAGAGGCCAGTCCCTATGCGAGTTGCTAGGGGGCCTCTCGGGATTCCTCTCCCGTCGATACCGGGGCCAAAAACCTTGTGTGGAGTCAGGGCCGGAACCGAGGATTCCTCTCAGGGGCTGACATGGATCTTTGGGTACTTCTGGAGTCTCCCCAGGGGAGTCAGGCCTCGTCTCGAGTGGGGGCATGCGCGTGCGCTTTCCTTCCAGGCTTTAGCAGCAATGTCACGCTTCCCATCGCTTGGATCAAAGGATCTGTGGTTTTCTCTCGAGGTTTTCCCTCGAGGCTTTCCCACAGGGCTGTCCCACGTGCCACCGTGGTGTGAGTCGATCCTCGGCGTGAAAGATGAGCCAGTGCAGGGCAAAGAGGTTCCTCTGGAATGGACTGAGACATCTGGGGGACTCTTGGAATGGTGGTACGACCATGGAGTTCCTCTCGCCTTTCCTGTTGAGAGTGCCTCCTCTTGAGATGCGACGGGAACGCCGGGAATTCTTTCCCGTTGAAAGCAGGGAAAGGATCCCTCATCTCGAGCTACGAGGGCGAAACGGGGCTCCTCTGGATGTGGGCGGGACCATCGTGCTTCCTCTCGAGTGGAGACGGGTATGGCGGTGAACTTCTTGAGTTGCAGCAAGGGTGTGAAAGACCCTTTCGAAGTTCCAGAGGTTAGGTGTCATTAGACTCCAGACGCCTCATCGGAAATAGGCCTCATCTCGCCTGGAAGGGAGAACTTCCTGGATTTTCTCGAGTTGCGGCAGGTGTTCTCGAGTTACGACGGGGACCTCAGGGACCCGCCCTGGTGGCCTCAGGAAAGGCCAGTCCCTAGGCGAGTTGCTAGGGGGCCTCTCGGGATTCCTCTCCCGTTGATACCGGGGCCAAAAACCTTGTGTGGAGTCAGGGCCGGAACCGAGGATTCCTCTCAGGGGCTGACATGGATCTTTGGGTACTTCTGGAGTCTCCCCAGGGGAGTCAGGCCTCGTCTCGAGTGGGGGCATGCACGGGCGCTTTCCTTCCAGGCTGTAGCAGCAATGTCACGCTTCCCGTCGCGTGGATCAAAGGATCTGTGGTTTTCCCTCGAGGCTTTCCCTCGAGGCTTTCCCACAGGGCTGTCCCACGTGCCACCGTGGTGTGAGTCGATCCTCGGCGTGAAAGATGAGCCAGTGCAGGGCAAAGAGGTTCCTCTGGAATGGACTGAGACATCTGGGGGACTCTTGGAATGGTGGTACGACCATGGAGTTCCTCTCGCCTTTCCTGTTGAGAGTGCCTCCTCTTGAGATGCGACGGGAACGCCGGGAATTCTTTCCCGTTGAAAGCAGGGAAAGGATCCCTCATCTCGAGCTACGAGGGGGAAACGGGGCTCCTCTGGATGTGGGCGGGACCATCGTGCTTCCTCTCTAGTGGAGACGGGTATGGTGGTGAACTTCTTGAGTTGCAGCAAGGCTGTGAAAGACCCTTTCGAAGTTCCAGAGGTTAGGTGTCATTAGTCTCCAGACGCCTCATCGGAAATAGGCCTCATCTCGCCTGGAAGGGAGAACTTCCTGGATTTTCTCGAGTTGCGGCAGGTGTTCTCGAGTTACGACGGGGACCTCAGGGACCCGCCTTGGTGGCCTCAGGAGAAGCCAGTCCCTATGCGAGTTGCTAGGGGGCCTCTCGGGATTCCTCTCCCGTCGATACTGGGGCCAAAAACCTTGTGTGGAGTCAGGGCCGGAACCGAGGATTCCTCTCAGGGGCTGACATGGATCTTTGGGTACTTCTGGAGTCTCCCCAGGGGAGTCAGGCCTCGTCTCGAGTGGGGGCATGCACGTGCACTTTCCTTCCAGGCTGTAGCAGCAATGTCACGCTTCCCGTCGCGTGGATCAAATGATGTGTGGTTTTCCCTCGAGGCTTTCCCACAGGGCTGTCCCACGTGCCACCGTGGTGTGAGTCGATCCTCGGCGTGAAAGATGAGCCAGTGCAGGGCAAAGAGCTTCCTCTGGAATGGACTGAGACATCTGGGGGACTCTTGGAATGGTGGTACGACCATGGAGTTCCTCTCGCCTTTCCGGTTGAGAGTGCCTCCTCTTGAGATGCGACGGCAACGCAGGGAATTCTTTCCCGTTGAAAGCAGGGAAAGGATCCCTCATCTCGAGCTACGAGGGGGAAACGGGGCTCCTCTGGATGTGGTCGGGACCATCGTGCTTCCTCTCGAGTGGAGACGGGTATGGTGGTGAACTTCTTGTGTTGCAGCAAGGGTGTGAAAGACCCTTTCGAAGTTCCAGAGGTTAGGTGTCATTAGTCTCCAGACGCCTCATCGGAAATAAGCCTCATCTCGCCTGGAAGGGAGAACTTCCTGGATTTTCTCGAGTTGCGGCAAGTGTTCTCGAGTAACGACGGGGACCTCAGGGACCGGCCCTGGTGGCCTCAGGAGAGGCCATTCCCCATGCGAGTTGCTAGGGGGCCTCTCGGGATTCCTCTCCCGTCGATACCGGGGCCAAAAAGCTTGTGTGGAGTCAGGGCCGGAACCGAGGATTCCTCTCAGGGGCTGACATGGATCTTTGGGTACTTCTGGAGTCTCCCCAGGGGAGTCAGGCCTCGTCTCGAGTGGGGGCATGCACGTGCGCTTTCCTTCCAGGCTTTAGCAGCAATGTCACGCTTCCCGTCGCGTGGATCAAAGGATCTGTGGTTTTCCCTCGAGGCTTTCCCTCGAGGCTTTCCCACAGGGCTGTCCCACGTGCCACCGTGGTGTGAGTCGATCCTCGGCGTGAAAGATGAGCCAGTGCAGGGCAAAGAGGTTCCTCTGGAATGGACTGAGACATCTGAGTGACTCTTGGAATGGTGGTACGACCATGGAGTTCCTCTCGCCTTTCCCGTTGAGAGTGCCTCCTCTTGAGACGCGACGGGAACGCCGGGAATTCTTTCCCGTTGAAAGCAGGGAAAGGATCCCTCATCTCGAGCTACGAGGGGGAAACGGGGCTCCTCTGGATGTGGGCGGGACCATCGTGCTTTCTCTCGAGTGGAGACGGGTATGGCGGTGAACTTCTTGAGTTGCAGCAAGGGTGTGAAAGACCCTTTCGAAGTTCCAGAGGTTAGGTGTCATTAGTCTCCAGACGCCTCATCGGAAATAGGCCTCATCTCGCCTGGAAGGGAGAACTTCCTTGATTTTCTCGAGTTGCGGCAGGTGTTCTCGAGTTACGACGGGGACCTCAGGGACCCGCCCTGTTGGCCTCAGGAGAGGCCAGTCCCCATGCTAGTTGCTAGGGGGCCTCTCGGGATTCCTCTCCCGTCGATACCGGGGCCAAAAACCTTGTGTGGAGTCAGGGCCGGAACCGAGGATTCCTCTCAGGGACTGATATGAATCTTTGGGTACTTCTGGAGTCTCGCCAGGGGAGACAGGCCTCGTCTCGTGTGGGGGAATGCACGTGCACTTTCCTTCCAGGCTGTAGCAGCAATGTCACGCTTCCCGTCGCGTGGATCAAAGGATCTGCGGTTTTCCCTCGAGGCTTTCCCTCGAGGCTTTCCCACAGGGCTGTCCCACGTGACACCGTGGTGTGAGTCGATTCTCGGCGTGAAAAATGAGCCAGTGCAGGGCAAAGAGGTTCCTCTGGAATGGACTGAGACATCTGGGGGACTCTTGGAATGGTGGTACGACCATGGAGTTCCTCTCGCCTTTCCTGTTGAGAGTGCCTCCTCTTGAGATGCGACGGGAACGCCGGGAATTCTTTCCCGTTGAAAGCAGGGAAAGGATCCCTCATCTCGAGCTACGAGGGGGAAACGGGGCTCCTCTGGATGTGGGCGGGACCATCGTGCTTCCTCTCGAGTGGAGACGGGTATGGCTTTGAACTTCTTGAGTTGCAGCAAGGGTGTGAAAGACCCTTTCGAAGTTCCAGAGGTTAGGTGTCATTAGTCTCCAGACGCCTCATCGGAAATAGGCCTCATCTCGCCTGGAAGGGAGAACTTCCTGGATTTTCTCGAGTTGCGGCAGGTGTTCTCGAGTTACGACGGGGACCTCAGGGACCCGCCCTGGTGGCCTCAGGAGAGGCCAGTCCCCATGCGAGTTGTTAGGGGGCCTCTCGGGATTCCTCTCCCGTCGATACTGGGGCCAAAAACCTTGTGTGGAGTCAGGGCCGGAACCGAGGATTCCTCTCAGGGGCTGACATGGATCTTTGGGTACTTCTGGAGTCTCCCCAGAGGAGTCAGGCCTCGTCTCGAGTGGGGGCATGCGCGTGCGCTTTCCTTCCAGGCTTTAGCAGCAATGTCACGCTTCCCGTCGCGTGGATCAAAGGATCTGTGGTTTTCCCTCGAGGCTTTCCCTCGAGGCTTTCCCACAGGGCTGTCCCATGTGCCACCGTGGTGTAAGTCGATCCTCGGCGTGAAAGATGAGCCAGTGCAGGGCAAAGAGGTTCCTCTGGAATGGACTGAGACATCTGGTGGACTCTTGGAATGGTGGTACGACCATGGAGTTCCTCTCGCCTTTCCTGTTGAGAGTGCCTCCTCTTGAGATGCGACGGGAACGCCGGGAATTCTTTCCCGTTGAAAGCAGGGAAAGGATCCCTCATCTCGAGCTACGAGGGGGAAACGGGGCTCCTCTGGATGTGGGCGGGACCATCGTGCTTCCTCTCGAGTGGAGACGGGTATGGCGGTGAACTTCTTGAGTTGCAGCAAGGGTGTGAAAGACCCTTTCGAAGTTCCAGAGGTTAGGTGTCATTAGTCTCCAGACGCCTCATCGGAAATAGGCCTCATCTCGCCTGGAAGCGAGAACTTCCTGGATTTTCTCGAGTTGCGGCAGGTGTTCTCGAGTTTCGACGGGGACCTCAGGGACCCGCCCTGGTGGCCTCCGGAGAGGCCAGTCCCCATGCGAGTTGCTAGGGGGCCTCTCGGGATTCCTCTCCCATCGATACCGGGGCCAAAAAGCTTGTGTGGAGTCAGGGCCGGAACCGAGGATTCCTCTCATGGGCTGACATGGATCTTTGGGTACTTCTGGAGTCTCCCCAGTGGAGTCAGGCCTCGTCTCGAATGGAGGCATGCACGTGCGCTTTCCTTTCAGGCTGTAGCAGCAATGTCACGCTTCCCGTCACGTGGATCAAAGGATCTGTGGTTTTCCCTCGAGGCTTTCCCTCGAGGCTTTCCCACAGGGCTGTCCCACGTGCCACCGTGGTGTGAGTCGATCCTCGGCGTGAAAGATGAGCCAGTGCAGGGCAAAGAGGTTCCTCTGGAATGGACTGAGACATCTGGGGGACTCTTGGAATGGTGGTATGACCATGGAGTTCCTCTCGCCTTCCCTGTTGAGAGTGCCTCCTCTTGAGATGCGACGGGAACGCCGGGAATTCTTTCCCGTTGAAAGCAGGGAAAGGATCCCTCATCTCGAGCTACGAGGGGGAAACGGGGCTCCTCTGGATGTGGGCGGGACCATCGTGCTTCCTCTCTAGTGGAGACGGGTATGGCGGTGAACTTCTAGAGTTGCAGCAAGGGTGTGAAAGACCCTTTCGAAGTTCCAGAGGTTAGGTGTCATTAGTCTCCAGAGGCCTCATCGGAAATAGGCCTCATCTCGCCTGGAAGGGAGAACTTCCTGGATTTTCTCGAGTTGCGGCCGGTGTTCTCGAGTTACGACGGGGACCTCAGGGACCCGCCCTGGTGGCCTCAGGAAAGGCCAGTCCCTAGGCGAGTTGCTAGGGGGCCTCTCGGGATTCCTCTCCCGTTGATACCGGGGCCAAAAACCTTGTGTGGAGTCAGGGCCGGAACCGAGGATTCCTCTCAGGGGCTGACATGGAACTTTGGGTACTTCTGGAGTCTCCCCAGGGGAGTCAGGCCTCGTCTCGAGTGGGGGCATGCACGTGCGCTTTCCTTCCAGGCTGTAGCAGCAATGTCACGCTTCCCGTCGCGTGGATCAAAGGATCTGTGGTTTTCCCTCGAGGCTTTCCCTCGAGGCTTTCCCACAGGGCTGTCCCAAGTGCCACCGTGGTGTGAGTCGATCCTCGGCGTGAAAGATGAGCCAGTGCAGGGCAAAGAGGTTCCTCTGGAATGGACTGAGACATCTGAGGGACTCTTGGAATGGTGGTACGACCATGGAGTTCCTCTCGCCTTTCCTGTTGAGAGTGCCTCCTCTTGAGATGCGACGGGAACGCCGGGAATTCTTTCCCGTTGAAAGCAGGGAAAGGATCCCTCATCTCGAGCTCCGAGGGGGAAACGGGGCTCCTCTGGATGTGGGCGGGACCATCGTGCTTCCTCTCGAGTGGAGACGGGTATGCCGGTGAACTTCTTGAGTTGCAGCAAGGGTGTGAAAGACCCTTTCGAAGTTCCAGAGGTTAGGTGTCATTAGTCTCCAGACGCCTCATCGGAAATAGGCCTCATCTCGCCTGGAAGGGAGAACTTCCTGGATTTTCTCGAGTTGCGGCAGGTGTTCTCGAGTTTCGACGGGGACCTCAGGGACCCGCCCTGGTGGCCTCAGGAGAGGCCAGTCCCTATGCGAGTTGCTAGGGGGCCTCTCGGGATTCCTCTCCCGTCGATACCGGGGCCAAAAACCTTGTGTGGAGTCAGGGCCGGAACCGAGGATTCCTCTCAGGGGCTGACATGGATCTTTGGGTACTTCTGGAGTCTCCCCAGGGGAGTCAGGCCTCGTCTCGAGTGGGGGCATGCACGTGCACTTTCCTTCCAGGCTGTAGCAGCAATCTCACGCTTCCCGTCACGTGGATCAAATGATGTGTGGTTTTCCCTAGAGGCTTTCCCACAGGGCTGTCCCACGTGCCACCGTGGTGTGAGTCGATCCTCGGCGTGAAAGATGAGCCAGTGCAGGGCAAAGAGGTTCCTCTGGAATGGACTGAGACATCTGGGGGACTCTTGGAATGGTGGTACGACCATGGAGTTCCTCTCGCCTTTCCTGTTGAGAGTGCCTCCTCTTGAGATGCGACGGGAACGCCGGGAATTCTTTCCCGTTGAAAGCAGGGAAAGGATCCCTCATCTCGAGCTACGAGGGGGAAACGGGGCTCCTCTGGATGTGGGCGGGACCATCGTGCTTCCTCTCGAGTGGAGACGGGTATGGCGGTGAACTTCTTGAGTTGCAGCAAGGGTGTGAAAGACCCTTTCGAAGTTACAGAGGTTTGGTGTCATTAGTCTCCAGAGGCCTCATCGGAAATAGGCCTCATCTCGCCTGGAAGGGAGAACTTCCTGGATTTTCTCGAGTTGCGGCAGGTGTTCTCGAGTTACGACGGGGACCTCAGGGACCCGCCCTGGTGGCCTCAGGAGAGGCCAGTCCCCATGCGAGTTGCTAGGGGGTCTCTCGGGATTCCTCTCCCGTCGATACCGGGGCCAAAAAGCTTGTGTGGATTCAGGGCCGGAACCGAGGATTCCTCTCAGGGGCTGACATGGATCTCTGGGTACTTCTGGAGTCTCCCTAGGGGAGTCAGGCCTCGTCTCGAGTGGGGGCATGCTCGTGCGCTTTCCTTCCAGGCTGTAGCAGCAATGTCACGCTTCCCGTCGCGTGGATCAAAGGATCTGTGGTTTTCCCTCGAGGCTTTCCCTCGAGGCTTTCCCACAGGGCTGTCCCACGTGCCACCGTGTTGTGAGTCGATCCTCGGCGTGAAAGATGAGCCAGTGCAGGGCAAAGAGGTTCCTCTGGAATGGACTGAGACATCTGGGGGACTCTTGGAATGGTGGTACGACCATGCAGTTCCTCTCGCCTTTCCTGTTGAGAGTGCCTCCTCTTGAGATGCGACGGGAACGCCGGGAATTCTTTCCCGTTGAAAGCAGGGAAAGGATCCCTCATCTCGAGCTACGAGGGGGAAACGGGGCTCCTCTGGATGTGGGCGGGACCATCGTGCTTCCTCTCGAGTGGAGACGGGTATGGCGGTGAATTTCTTGAGTTGCAGCAAGGGTGTGAAAGACCCTTTCGAAGTTCCAGAGGTTTGGTGTCATTAGTCTCCAGAGGCCTCATCGGAAATAGGCCTCATCTCGCCTGGAAGGGAGAACTTCCTGGATTTTCTCGAGTTGCGGCAGGTGTTCTCGAGTTACGACGGGGACCTCAGGGACCCGCCCTGGTGGCCTCAGGAGAGGCCAGTCCCCATGCGAGTTGCTAGGGGGCCTCTCGGGATTCCTCTCCCGTCGATACCGGGGCCAAAAACTTTGTGTGGAGTCAGGGCAGGAACCGAGGATTCCTCTCAGGGGCTGACATGGATCTTTGGGTACTTCTGGAGTCTCCCCAGGTGAGTCAGGCCTCGTCTCGAGTAGGGGCATGCACGGGCGCTTTCCTTCCAGGCTGTAGCAGCAATGTCACGCTTCCCGTCGCGTGGATCAAAGGATCTGTGGTTTTCCCTCGAGGCTTTCCCTCGAGGCTTTCCCACAGGGCTGTCCCACGTGCCACCGTGGTGTGAGTCGATCCTCGGCGTGAAAGATGAGCCAGTGCAGGGCAAAGAGGTTCCTCTGGAATGAACTGAGACATCTGGGGGACTCTTGGAATGGTGGTACGACCATGGAGTTCCTCTCGCCTTTCCTGTTGAGAGTGCCTCCTCTTGAGATGCGACGGGAACGCAGGGAATTCTTTCCCGTTGAAAGCAGGGAAAGGATCCCTCATCTCGAGCTACGAGGGGGAAACGGGGCTCCTTTGGATGTTGTCGGGACCATCGTGCTTCCTCTCGAGTGGAGACGGGTATGGTGGTGAACTTCTTGAGTTGCAGCAAGGGTGTGAAAGACCCTTTCGAAGTTCCAGAGGTTAGGTGTCATTAGTCTCCAGACGCCTCATCGGAAATAGGCCTCATCTCGCCTGGAAGGGAGAACTTCCTGGATTTTCTCGAGTTGCGGCAGGTGTTCTCGAGTTACGACGGGGACCTCAGGGACCGGCCCTGGTGGCCTCAGGAGAGGCCAGTCCCCATGCGAGTTGCTAGGGGCCCTCTCGGGATTCCTCTCCCGTCGATACCGGGGCCAAAAACCTTGTGTGGAGTCAGGGCCGGAACCGAGGATTCCTCTCAGGGGCTGATATGGATCTTTGGATACTTCTGGAGTCTCGCCAGGGGAGACAGGCCTCGTTTCGTGAGGGGGCATGCACGTGAACTTTCCTTCCAGGCTGTAGCAGCAATGTCACGCTTCCCGTCGCGTGGATCAAAGGATCTGTGGTTTTCCCTCGAGGCTTTCCCTCGAGGCTTTCCCACAGGGCTGTCCCACGTGCCACCGTGGTGTGAGTCGATCCTCGGCGTGAAAGATGAGCCAGTGTAGGGCAAAGAGGTTCCTCTGGAATGGACTGAGACATCTGGGGGACTCTTGGAATGGTGGTACGACCATGGAGTTCCTCTCGCCTTTCCTGTTGAGAGTGCCTCCTCTTGAGATGCGACGGGAACGCCGGGAATTCTTTCCCGTTGAAAGCAGGGAAAGGATCCCTCATCTCGAGCTACGAGGGGGAAACGGGGCTCCTCTGGATGTGGGCGGGACCATCGTGCTTCCTCTCTAGTGGAGACGGGTATGGCGGTGAACTTCTTGAGTTGCAGCAAGGGTGTGAAAGACCCTTTCGAAGTTCCAGAGGTTAGGTGTCATTAGTCTCCAGACGCCTCATCGGAAATAGGCCTCATCTCGCCTGGAAGGGAGAACTTCCTGGATTTTCTCGAGTTGCGGCAGGTGTTCTCGAGTTACGACGGGGACCTCAGGGACCCGCCATGGTGGCCTCAGGAGAGGCCAGTCCCTAGGCGTGTTGCTAGGGGGCCTCTCGGGATTCCTCTCCCGTTGATACCGGGGCGAAAAATCTTGTGTGGAGTCAGGGCCGGAACCGAGGATTCCTCTCAGGGGCTGACATGGATCTTTGGGTACTTCTGGAGTCTCCCCAGGAGAGTCAGGCCTCGTCTCGAGTGGGGGCATGCACGTGCGCTTTCCTTCCAGGCTGTAGCAGCAATGTCACGCTTCCCGTCGCGTGGATCAAAGGATCTGTGGTTTTCCCTCGAGGCTTTCCCTCGAGGCTTTCCCACAGGGCTGTCCCACGTGCCACCGTGGTGTGAGTTGATCCTCGGCGTGAAAGATGAGCCAGTGCAGGGCAAAGAGGTTCCTCCGGAATGGACTGAGACATCTGGGGGACTCTTGGAATGGTGGTACGACCATGGAGTTCCTCTCGCCTTTCCTGTTGAGAGTGCCTCCTCTTGAGATGCGACGGGAACGCCGGGAATTCTTTCCCGTTGAAAGCAGGGAAAGGATCCCTCATCTCGAGCTACGAGGGGGAAACGGGGCTCCTCTGGATGTGGGCGGGACCATCGTGCTTCCTCTCTAGTGGAGACGGGTATGGTGGTGAACTTCTTGAGTTGCAGCAAGGCTGTGAAAGACCCTTTCGAAGTTCCAGAGGTAAGGTGTCATTAGTCTCCAGACGCCTCATCGGAAATAGGCCTCATCTCGCCTGGAAGGGAGAACTTCCTGGATTTTCTCAAGTTGCGGCAGGTGTTCTCGAGATACAACGGGGACCTCAGGGACCCGCCCTGGTGGCCTCAGGAGAGGCCAGTCCCTATGCGAGTTGCTAGGGGGCCTCTCGGGATTCCTCTCCCGTCGATACCGGGGCCAAAAACCTTGTGTGGAGTCAGGGCCGGAACCGAGGATTCCTCTCAGGGGCTGACATGGATCTTTGGGTACTTCTGGAGTCTCCCCAGGGGAGTCAGGCCTCGTCTCGAGTGGGGGCATGGACGTGCACTTTCCTTCCAGGCTGTAGCAGCAATGTCACGCTTCCCGTCGCGTGGATCAAATGATGAGGTTTTCCCTAGAGGCTTTCCCACAGGGCTGTCCCACGTGCCACCGTGGTGTGAGTCGATCCTCGGCGTGAAAGATGAGCCAGTGCAGGGCAAAGAGGTTCCTCTGGAATGGACTGAGACATCTGGGGGACTCTTGGAATGGTGGTACGACCATGGAGTTCCTCTCGCCTTTCCTGTTGAGAGTGCCTCCTCTTGAGATGCGACGGGAACGCCGGGAATTTTTTCCCGTTGAAAGCAGGGAAAGGATCCCTCATCTCGAGCTACGAGGGGGAAACGGGGCTCCTCTGGATGTGGGCGGGACCATCGTGCTTTCTCTCGAGTGGAGACGGGTATGGCGGTGAACTTCTTGAGTTGCAACAAGGGTGTGAAAGACCCTTTCGAAGTTCCAGAGGTTAGGTGTCATTAGTCTCTAGACGCCTCATCGGAAATAGGCCTCATCTCGCCTGGAAGGGAGAACTTCCTTGATTTTCTCGAGTTGCAGCAGGTGTTCTCGAGTTACGACGGGGACCTCAGGGACCCGCCCTGTTGGCCTCAGGAGAGGCCAGTCCCTATGCGTGTTGCTAGGGGGCCCCTCGGGATTCCTCTCCCGTCAATGCAGGGGCCAAAAACCTTGTGTGGAGTCAGGGCCGGAACCGAGGATTCCTCTCAGGGACTGATATGGATCTTTGGGTACTTCTGGAGTCTCGTCAGGGGAGACAGGCCTCGTCTCGTGTGGGGGCATGCACGTGCACTTTCCTTCCAGGCTGTAGCAGCAATGTCACGCTTCCCGTAGCGTGGATCAAAGGATCTGCGGTTTTCCCTCGAGGCTTTCCCTCGAGGCTTTCCCACAGGGCTGTCCCACGTGACACCGTGGTGTGAGTCGATTCTCGGCGTGAAAAATGAGCCAGTGCAGGGCAAAGAGGTTCCTCTGGAATGGACTGAGACATCTGGGGGACTCTTGGAATGGTGGTACCACCATGGAGTTCCTCTCGCCTTTCCTGTTGAGAGTGCCTCCTCTTGAGATGCGACGGGAACGCCGGGAATTCTTTCCCGTTGAAAGCAGGGAAAGGATCCCTCATCTCGAGCTACGAGGGGGAAACGGGGCTCCTCTGGATGTGGGCGGGACCATCGTGCTTCCTCTCGAGTGGAGACGGGTATGGCAGTGAACTTCTTGAGTTGCAGCAAGGGTGTGAAAGACCCTTTCGAAGTTCCAGAGGTTAGGTGTCATTAGTCTCCAGACGCCTCATCGGAAATAGGCCTCATCTCGCCTGGAAGGGAGAACTTCCTGGATTTTCTCGAGTTGCGGCAGGTGTTCTCGAGTTACGACGGGGACCTCAGGGACCCGCCATGGTGGCCTCAGGAGAGGCCAGTCCCCATGCGAGTTGCTAGGGGGCCTCTCGGGATTCCTCTCCCGTCGATACCGGGGCCAAAAACCTTGTGTGGAGTCAGGGCCGGAACCGAGGATTCCTCTCAGGGGCTGACATGGATCTTTGGGTACTTCTGGAGTCTCCCCAGGGGAGTCAGGCATCGTCTCGAGTGGGGGCATGCACGTGCGCTTTCCTTCCAGGCTGTAGCAGCAATGTCACGCTTCCCGTCGCGTGGATCAAAGATCTGTGGTTTTCCCTCGAGGCTTTCCCTCGAGGCTTTCCCACAGGGCTGTCCCAAGTGCCACCGTGTTGTGAGTCGATCCTCGGCGTGAAAGATAAGCCAGTGCAGGGCAAAGAGGTTCCTCTGGAATGGACTGATACATCTGGGGGACTCTTGGAATGGTGGTACGACCATGGAGTTCCTCTCCCCTTTCCTGTTGAGAGTGCCTCCTCTTGAGATGCGACGGGAACGCCGGGAATTCTTTCCCGTTGAAAGCAGGGAAAGGATCCCTCATCTCGAGCTACGAGGGGGAAACGGGGCTCCTCTGGATGTGGGCGGGACCATCGTGCTTCCTCTCGAGTGGAGACGGGTATGGCGGTGAACTTCTTGAGTTGCAGCAAGGGTGTGAAAGACCCTTTCGAAGTTCCAGAGGTTTGGTGTCATTAGTCTCCAGAGGCCTCATCGGAAATAGGCCTCATCTCGCCTGGAAGGGAGAACTTCCTGGATTTTCTCGAGTTGCGGCAGGTGTTCTCGAATTACGACGGGGACCTCAGGGACCCGCCCTGGTGGCCTCCGGAGAGGCCAGTCCCCATACGAGTTGCTAGGTGGCCTCTCGGGATTCCTCTCCCGTCGATACCGGGGCCAAAAACCTTGTGTGGAGTCAGAGCCGGAACCGAGGATTCCTCTCAGGGACTGATATGGATCTTTGGGTACTTCTGGAGTCTCGCCAGGGGAGACAGGCCTCGTCTCGTGTGGGGGCATGCACGTGCACTTTCCTTCCAGGCTGTAGCAGCAATGTAACGCTTCCCGTAGCGTGGATCAAAGGATCTGCGGTTTTCCCTCGAGGCTTTCCCTCGAGGCTTTCCCACAGGGCTGTCCCACGTGACACCGTGGTGTGAGTCGATTCTCGGCGTGAAAAATGAGCCAGTGCAGGGCAAAGAGGTTCCTCTGGAATGGACTGAGACATCTGGGGGACTCTTGGAATGGTGGTACGACCATGGAGTTCCTCTCGCCTTTCCTGTTGAGAGTGCCTCCTCTTGAGATGCGACGGGAACGCCGGGAATTCTTTCCCGTTGAAAGCAGGGAAAGGATCCCTCATCTCGAGCTACGAGGGGGAAACGGGGCTCCTCTGGATGTGGGCGGGACCATCGTGCTTCCTCTCGAGTGGAGACGGGTATGGCGGTGAACTTCTTGAGTTGCAGCAAGGGTGTGAAAGACCCTTTCGAAGTTCCAGAGGTTAGGTGTCATTAGTCTCCAGACGCCTCATCGGAAATAGGCCTCATCTCGCCTGGAAGGGAGAACTTCCTGGATTTTCTCGAGTTGCGGCAGGTGTTGTCGAGTTACGACGGGGACCTCAGGGACCCGCCCTGGTGGCCTCAGGAGAGGCCAGTCCCCATGCGAGTTGCTAAGGGGCCTCTCGGGATTCCTCTCCCGTTGATACCGGGGCCAAAAACCTTGTGTGCAGTCAGGGCCGGAACCGAGGATTCCTCTCAGGGGCAGACATGGATCTTTGGGTACTTCTGGAGTCTCCCCAGGGGAGTCAGGCCTCGTCTCGAGTGGGGGCATGCACGTGCGCTTTCCTTCCAGGCTGTAGCAGCAATGTCACGCTTCCCGTGGCGTGGATCAAAGGATCTGTGGTTTTCCCTCGAGGCTTTCCCACAGGGCTGTCCCACGTGCCACCGTGGTGTGAGTCGATCCTCGGCGTGAAAGATGAGCCAGTGCAGGGCAAAGAGGTTCCTCTGGAATGGACTGAGACATCTGGGGGACTCTTGGAATGGTGGTACGACCATGGAGTTCCTCTCGCCTTTCCTGTTGAGAGTGCCTCCTCTTGAGATGCGACGGGAACGCCGGGAATTCTTTCCCGTTGAAAGCAGGGAAAGGATCCCTCATCTCGAGCTACGAGGGGGAAACGGGGCTCCTCTGGATGTGGGCGGGACCATCGTGCTTCCTCTCGAGTGGAGACGGGTATGGCGGTGAACTGCTTGAGTTGCAGCAAGGGTGTGAAAGACCCTTTCGAAGTTCCAGAGGTTTGGTGTCATTAGTCTCCAGAGGCCTCATCGGAAATAGGCCTCATCTCGCCTGGAAGGGAGAACTTCCTGGATTTTCTCGAGTTGCGGCAGGTGTTCTCGAGTTACGACGGGGACCTCAGGGACCGGCCCTCGTGGCCTCAGGAGAGGCCAGTCCCCATGCGAGTTGCTAGGGGGCCTCTCGGGATTCCTCTCCCGTCGATACCGGGGCCAAAAACCTTCTGTGGAGTCAGGGCCGGAACCGAGGATTCCTCTCAGGGGCTGATATGGATCTTTGGATACTTCTGGAGTCTCGCCAGGGGAGACAGGCCTCGTTTCGTGAGGGGGCATGCACGTGCACTTTCCTTCCAGGCTTTAGCAGCAATGTCACGCTTCCCGTGGCGTGGATCAAAGGATCTGTGGTTTTCCCTCGAGGCTTTCCCTCGAGGCTTTCCCACAGGGCTGTCCCACGTGCCACCGTGGTGTGAGTCGATCCTCGGCGTGAAAGATGAGCCAGTGCAGGGCAAAGAGGTTCCTCTGGAATGGACTGAGACATCTGGGGGACTCTTGGAATGGTGGTACGACCATGGAGTTCCTCTCGCCTTTCCTGTTGAGACTGCCTCCTCTTGAGATGCGACGGGAACGCCGGGAATTCTTTCCCGTTTAAAGCAGGGAAAGGATCCCTCATCTCGAGCTACGAGGGGGAAACGGGGCTCCTCTGGATGTGGGCGGGACCATCGTGCTTTCTCTCGAGTGGAGACGGGTATGGCGGTGAACTTCTTGAGTTGCAACAAGGGTGTGAAAGACCCTTTCGAAGTTCCAGAGGTTAGGTGTCATTAGTCTCCAGACGCCTCATCGGAAATAGGCCTCATCTCGCCTGGAAGGGAGAACTTCCTTGATTTTCTCGAGTTGCAGCAGGTGTTCTCGAGTTACGACGGGGACCTCAGGGACCCGCCCTGTTGGCCTCAGGAGAGGCCAGTCCCTATGCGTGTTGCTAGGGGGCCCCTCGGGATTCCTCTCCCGTCAATACAGGGGCCAAAAACCTTGTGTGGAGTCAGGGCCGGAACCGAGGATTCCTCTCACGGACTGATATGGATCTTTGGGTACTTCTGGAGTCTCGTCAGGGGAGACAGGCCTCGTCTCGTGTGGGGGCATGCACGTGCACTTTCCTTCCAGGCTGTAGCAGCAATGTCACGCTTCCCGTAGCGTGGATCAAAGGATCTGCGGTTTTCCCTCGAGGCTTTCCCTCGAGGCTTTCCCACAGGGCTGTCCCACGTGACACCGTGGTGTGAGTCGATTCTCGGCGTGAAAAATGAGCCAGTGCAGGGCAAAGAGGTTCCTCTGGAATGGACTGAGACATCTGGGGGACTCTTGGAATGGTGGTACGACCATGGAGTTCCTCTCGCCTTTCCTGTTGAGAGTGCCTCCTCTTGAGATGCGACGGGAACGCCGGGAATTCTTTCCCGTTGAAAGCAGGGAAAGGATCCCTCATCTCGAGCTACGAGGGGGAAACGGGGCTCCTCTGGATGTGGGCGGGACCATCGTGCTTCCTCTCGAGTGGAGACGGGTATGGCAGTGAACTTCTTGAGTTGCAGCAAGGGTGTGAAAGACCCTTTCGAAGTTCCAGAGGTTAGGTGTCATTAGTCTCCAGACGCCTCATCGGAAATAGGCCTCATCTCGCCTGGAAGGGAGAACTTCCTGGATTTTCTCGAGTTGCGGCAGGTGTTCTCGAGTTACGACGGGGACCTCAGGGACCCGCCATGGTGGCCTCAGGAGAGGCCAGTCCCCATGCGAGTTGCTAGGGGGCCTCTCGGGATTCCTCTCCCGTCGATACCGGGGCCAAGAACCTTGTTTGCCGTCAGGGCCGGAACCGAGGATTCCTCTCAGGGGCAGACATGGATCTTTGGGTACTTCTGGAGTCTCCCCAGGGGAGTCAGGCCTCGTCTCGAGTGGGGGCATGCACGTGCGCTTTCCTTCCAGGCTGTAGCAGCAATGTCACACTTCCCGTCGCGTGGATCAAAGATCTGTGGTTTTCCCTCGAGGCTTTCCCTCGAGGCTTTCCCACAGGGCTGTCCCAAGTGCCACCGTGTTGTGAGTCGATCCTCGGCGTGAAAGATGAGCCAGTGCAGGGCAAAGAGGTTCCTCTGGAATGGACTGATACATCTGGGGGACTCTTGGAATGGTGGTACGACCATGGAGTTCCTCTCGCCTTTCCTGTTGAGAGTGCCTCCTCTTGAGATGCGACGGGAACGCCGGGAATTCTTTCCCGTTGAAAGCAGGGAAAGGATCCCTCATCTCGAGCTACGAGGGGGAAACGCGGCTCCTCTGGATGTGGGCGGGACCATCGTGCTTCCTCTCGAGTGGAGACGGGTATGGCGGTGAACTTCTTGAGTTGCAGCAAGGGTGTGAAAGACCCTTTCGAAGTTCCAGAGGTTTGGTGTCATTAGTCTCCAGAGGCCTCATCGGAAATAGGCCTCATCTCGCCTGGAAGGGAGAACTTCCTGGATTTTCTCGAGTTGCGGCAGGTGTTCTCGAATTACGACGGGGACCTCAGGGACCCGCCCTGGTGGCCTCCGGAGAGGCCAGTCCCCATACGAGTTGCTAGGTGGCCTCTCGGGATTCCTCTCCCGTCGATACCGGGGCCAAAAACCTTGTGTGGAGTCAGAGCCGGAACCGAGGATTCCTCTCAGGGACTGATATGGATCTTTGGGTACTTCTGGAGTCTCGCCAGGGGAGACAGGCCTCGTCTCGTGTGGAGGCATGCACGTGCACTTTCCTTCCAGGCTGTAGCAGCAATGTAACGCTTCCCGTAGCGTGGATCAAAGGATCTGCGGTTTTCCCTCGAGGCTTTCCCTCGAGGCTTTCCCACAGGGCTGTCCCACGTGACACCGTGGTGTGAGTCGATTCTCGGCGTGAAAAATGAGCCAGTGCAGGGCAAAGAGGTTCCTCTGGAATGGACTGAGACATCTGGGGGACTCTTGGAATGGTGGTACGACCATGGAGTTCCTCTCGCCTTTCCTGTTGAGAGTGCCTCCACTTGAGATGCGACGGGAACGCCGGGAATTCTTTCCCGTTGAAAGCAGGGAAAGGATCCCTCATCTCGAGCTACGAGGGGGAAACGGGGCTCCTCTGGATGTGGGCGGGACCATCGTGCTTCCTCTCGAGTGGAGACGGGTATGGCGGTGAACTTCTTGAGTTGCAGCAAGGGTGTGAAAGACCCTTTCGAAGTTCCAGAGGTTAGGTGTCATTAGTCTCCAGACGCCTCATCGGAAATAGGCCTCATCTCGCCTGGAAGGGAGAACTTCCTGGATTTTCTCGAGTTGCGGCAGGTGTTGTCGAGTTACGACGGGGACCTCAGGGACCCGCCCTGGTGGCCTCAGGAGAGGCCAGTCCCCATGCGAGTTGCTAAGGGGCCTCTCGGGATTCCTCTCCCGTCGATACCGGGGCCAAAAACCTTGTGTGCAGTCAGGGCCGGAACCGAGGATTCCTCTCAGGGGCAGACATGGAACTTTGGGTACTTCTGGAGTCTCCCCAGGGGAGTCAGGCCTCGTCTCGAGTGGGGGCATGCACGTGCGCTTTCCTTCCAGGCTGTAGCAGCAATGTCACGCTTCCCGTGGCGTGGATCAAAGGATCTGTGGTTTTCCCTCGAGGCTTTCCCACAGGGCTGTCCCACGTGCCACCGTGGTGTGAGTCGATCCTCGGCGTGAAAGATGAGCCAGTGCAGGGCAAAGAGGTTCCTCTGGAATGGACTGAGACATCTGGGGGACTCTTGGAATGGTGGTACGACCATGGAGTTCCTCTCGCCTTTCCTGTTGAGAGTGCCTCCTCTTGAGATGCGAAGGGAACGCCGGGAATTCTTTCCCGTTGAAACCAGGGAAAGGATCCCTCATCTCGAGCTACGAGGGGGAAACGGGGCTCCTCTGGATGTGGGCGGGACCATCGTGCTTCCTCTCGAGTGGAGACGGGTATGGCGGTGAACTGCTTGAGTTGCAGCAAGGGTGTGAAAGACCCTTTCGAAGTTCCAGAGTTTTGGTGTCATTAGTCTCCAGAGGCCTCATCGGAAATAGGCCTCATCTCGCCTGGAAGGGAGAACTTCCTGGATTTTCTCGAGTTGCGGCAGGTGTTCTCGAGTTACGACGGGGACCTCAGGGACCGGCCCTCGTGGCCTCAGGAGAGGCCAGTCCCCATGCGAGTTGCTAGGGGGCCTCTCGGGATTCCTCTCCCGTCGATACCGGGGCCAAAAACCTTCTGTGGAGTCAGGGCCGGAACCGAGGATTCCTCTCAGGGGCTGATATGGATCTTTGGATACTTCTGGAGTCTCGCCAGGGGAGACAGGCCTCGTTTCGTGAGGGGGCATGCACGTGCACTTTCCTTCCAGGCTTTAGCAGCAATGTCACGCTTCCCGTGGCGTGGATCAAAGGATCTGTGGTTTTCCCTCGAGGCTTTCCCTCGAGGCTTTCCCACAGGGCTGTCCCACGTGCCACCGTGGTGTGAGTCGATCCTCGGCGTGAAAGATGAGCCAGTGCAGGGCAAAGAGGTTCCTCTGGAATGGACTGAGACATCTGGGGGACTCTTGGAATGGTGGTACGACCATGGAGTTCCTCTCGCCTTTCCTGTTGAGACTGCCTCCTCTTGAGATGCGACGGGAACGCCGGGAATTCTTTCCCGTTGAAAGCAGGGAAAGGATCCCTCATCTCGAGCTACGAGGGGGAAACGGGGCTCCTCTGGATGTGGGCGGGACCATCGTGCTTTCTCTCGAGTGGAGACGGGTATGGCGGTGAACTTCTTGAGTTGCAACAAGGGTGTGAAAGACCCTTTCGAAGTTCCAGAGGTTAGGTGTCATTAGTCTCCAGACGCCTCATCGGAAATAGGCCTCATCTCGCCTGGAAGGGAGAACTTCCTTGATTTTCTCGAGTTGCAGCAGGTGTTCTCGAGTTACGACGGGGACCTCAGGGACCCGCCCTGTTGGCCTCAGGAGAGGCCAGTCCCTATGCGTGTTGCTAGGGGGCCCCTCGGGATTCCTCTCCCGTCAATACAGGGGCCAAAAACCTTGTGTGGAGTCAGGGCCGGAACCGAGGATTCCTCTCACGGACTGATATGGATCTTTGGGTACTTCTGGAGTCTCGTCAGGGGAGACAGGCCTCGTCTCGTGTGGGGGCATGCACGTGCACTTTCCTTCCAGGCTGTAGCAGCAATGTCACGCTTCCCGTAGCGTGGATCAAAGGATCTGCGGTTTTCCCTCGAGGCTTTCCCTCGAGGCTTTCCCACAGGGCTGTCCCACGTGACACCGTGGTGTGAGTCGATTCTCGGCGTGAAAAATGAGCCAGTGCAGGGCAAAGAGGTTCCTCTGGAATGGACTGAGACATCTGGGGGACTCTTGGAATGGTGGTACGACCATGGAGTTCCTCTCGCCTTTCCTGTTGAGAGTGCCTCCTCTTGAGATGCGACGGGAACGCCGGGAATTCTTTCCCGTTGAAAGCAGGGAAAGGATCCCTCATCTCGAGCTACGAGGGGGAAACGGGGCTCCTCTGGATGTGGGCGGGACCATCGTGCTTCCTCTCGAGTGGAGACGGGTATGGCAGTGAACTTCTTGAGTTGCAGCAAGGGTGTGAAAGACCCTTTCGAAGTTCCAGAGGTTAGGTGTCATTAGTCTGCAGACGCCTCATCGGAAATAGGCCTCATCTCGCCTGGAAGGGAGAACTTCCTGGATTTTCTCGAGTTGCGGCAGGTGTTCTCGAGTTACGACGGGGACCTCAGGGACCCGCCATGGTGGCCTCAGGAGAGGCCAGTCCCCATGCGAGTTGCTAGGGGGCCTCTGGGGATTCCTCTCCCGTCGATACCGGGGCCAAAAACCTTGTGTGCAGTCAGGGCCGGAACCGAGGATTCCTCTCAGGGGCTGACATGGATCTTTGGGTACTTCTGGAGTCTCCCCAGGGGAGTCAGGCCTCGTCTCGAGTGGGGGCATGCACGTGCGCTTTCCTTCCAGGCTGTAGCAGCAATGTCACACTTCCCGTCGCGTGGATCAAAGATCTGTGGTTTTCCCTCGAGGCTTTCCCTCGAGGCTTTCCCACAGGGCTGTCCCAAGTGCCACCGTGTTGTGAGTCGATCCTCGGCGTGAAAGATGAGCCAGTGCAGGGCAAAGAGGTTCCTCTGGAATGGACTGATACATCTGGGGGACTCTTGGAATGGTGGTACGACCATGGAGTTCCTCTCGCCTTTCCTGTTGAGAGTGCCTCCTCTTGAGATGCGACGGGAACGCCGGGAATTCTTTCCCGTTGAAAGCAGGGAAAGGATCCCTCATCTCGAGCTACGAGGGGGAAACGGGGCTCCTCTGGATGTGGGCGGGACCATCGTGCTTCCTCTCGAGTGGAGACGGGTATGGCGGTGAACTTCTTGAGTTGCAGCAAGGGTGTGAAAGACCCTTTCGAAGTTCCAGAGGTTTGGTGTCATTAGTCTCCAGAGGCCTCATCGGAAATAGGCCTCATCTCGCCTGGAAGGGAGAACTTCCTGGATTTTCTCGAGTTGCGGCAGGTGTTGTCGAGTTACGACGGGGACCTCAGGGACCCGCCCTGGTGGCCTCCGGAGAGGCCAGTCCCCATACGAGTTGCTAGGTGGCCTCTCGGGATTCCTCTCCCGTCGATACCGGGGCCAAAAACCTTGTGTGGAGTCAGAGCCGGAACCGAGGATTCCTCTCAGGGACTGATATGGATCTTTGGGTACTTCTGGAGTCTCGCCAGGGGAGACAGGCCTCGTCTCGTGTGGGGGCATGCACGTGCACTTTCCTTCCAGGCTGTAGCAGCAATGTCACGCTTCCCGTAGCGTGGATCAAAGGATCTGCGGTTTTCCCTCGAGGCTTTCCCTCGAGGCTTTCCCACAGGGCTGTCCCACGTGACACCGTGGTGTGAGTCGATTCTCGGCGTGAAAAATGAGCCAGTGCAGGGCAAAGAGGTTCCTCTGGAATGGACTGAGACATCTGGGGGACTCTTGGAATGGTGGTACGACCATGGAGTTCCTCTCGCCTTTCCTGTTGAGAGTGCCTCCTCTTGAGATGCGACGGGAACGCCGGGAATTCTTTCCCGTTGAAAGCAGGGAAAGGATCCCTCATCTCGAGCTACGAGGGGGAAACGGGGCTCCTCTGGATGTGGGCGGGACCATCGTGCTTCCTCTCGAGTGGAGACGGGTATGGCGGTGAACTTCTTGAGTTGCAGCAAGGGTGTGAAAGACCCTTTCGAAGTTCCAGAGGTTAGGTGTCATTAGTCTCCAGACGCCTCATCGGAAATAGGCCTCATCTCGCCTGGAAGGGAGAACTTCCTGGATTTTCTCGAGTTGCGGCAGGTGTTGTCGAGTTACGACGGGGACCTCAGGGACCCGCCCTGGTGGCCTCAGGAGAGGCCAGTCCCCATGCGAGTTGCTAAGGGGCCTCTCGGGATTCCTCTCCCGTCGATACCGGGGCCAAAAACCTTGTGTGCAGTCAGGGCCGGAACCGAGGATTCCTCTCAGGGGCAGACATGGATCTTTGGGTACTTCTGGAGTCTCCCCAGGGGAGTCAGGCCTCGTCTCGAGTGGGGGCATGCACGTGCGCTTTCCTTCCAGGCTGTAGCAGCAATGTCACGCTTCCCGTGGCGTGGATCAAAGGATCTGTGGTTTTCCCTCGAGGCTTTCCCACAGGGCTGTCCCACGTGCCACCGTGGTGTGAGTCGATCCTCGGCGTGAAAGATGAGCCAGTGCAGGGCAAAGAGGTTCCTCTGGAATGGACTGAGACATCTGGGGGACTCTTGGAATGGTGGTACGACCATGGAGTTCCTCTCGCCTTTCCTGTTGAGAGTGCCTCCTCTTGAGATGCGACGGGAACGCCGGGAATTCTTTCCCGTTGAAACCAGGGAAAGGATCCCTCATCTCGAGCTACGAGGGGGAAACGGGGCTCCTCTGGATGTGGGCGGGACCATCGTGCTTCCTCTCGAGTGGAGACGGGTATGGCGGTGAACTGCTTGAGTTGCAGCAAGGGTGTGAAAGACCCTTTCGAAGTTCCAGAGGTTTGGTGTCATTAGTCTCCAGAGGCCTCATCGGAAATAGGCCTCATCTCGCCTGGAAGGGAGAACTTCCTGGATTTTCTCGAGTTGCGGCAGGTGTTCTCGTGTTACGACGGGGACCTCAGGGACCGGCCCTCGTGGCCTCAGGAGAGGCCAGTCCCCATGCGAGTTGCTAGGGGGCCTCTCGGGATTCCTCTCCCGTCGATACCGGGGCCAAAAACCTTCTGTGGAGTCAGGGCCGGAACCGAGGATTCCTCTCAGGGGCTGATATGGATCTTTGGATACTTCTGGAGTCTCGCCAGGGGAGACAGGCCTCGTTTCGTGAGGGGGCATGCACGTGCACTTTCCTTCCAAGCTTTAGCAGCAATGTCACGCTTCCCGTGGCGTGGATCAAAGGATCTGTGGTTTTCCCTCGAGGCTTTACCTC
This sequence comes from Capricornis sumatraensis, assembly GCF_032405125.1. Taxonomy (NCBI): domain Eukaryota; kingdom Metazoa; phylum Chordata; class Mammalia; order Artiodactyla; family Bovidae; genus Capricornis; species Capricornis sumatraensis. The sequence goes on from NW_027184612.1 coordinate 9,826,086, forward strand.
GAGGCTTTCCCACAGGGCTGTCCCACGTGCCACCGTGGTGTGAGTCGATCCTCGGCGTGAAAGATGAGCCAGTGCAGGGCAAAGAGGTTCCTCTGGAATGGACTGAGACATCTGGGGGACTCTTGGAATGGTGGTACGACCATGGAGTTCCTCTCGCCTTTCCTGTTGAGACTGCCTCCTCTTGAGATGCGACGGGAACGCCGGGAATTCTTTCCCGTTTAAAGCAGGGAAAGGATCCCTCATCTCGAGCTACGAGGGGGAAACGGGGCTCCTCTGGATGTGGGCGGGACCATCGTGCTTCCAATCGAGTGGAGACGGGTATGGCGGTGAACTTCTTGAGTCGCAGCAAGGGTGTGAAAGACCCTTTCGAACTTCCAGAGGTTAGGTGTCATTAGTCTCCAGACGCCTCATCGGAAATAGGCCTCATCTCGCCTGGAAGGGAGAACTTCCTGGATTCTCTCGAGTTGCGGCAGGTGTTCTCGAGTTACGACGGGGACCTCAGGGACCCGCCCTGGTGGCCTCAGGAGAGGCCAGTCCCCATGCGAGTTGCTAGGGGGTCTCTCGGGATTCCTCTCCCGTCGATACCGGGGCCAAAAAGCTTGTGTGGAGTCAGGGCCGGAACCGAGGATTCCTCTCAGGGGCTGACATGGATCTCTGGGTACTTCTGGAGTCTCCCCAGGGGAGTCAGGCCTCGTCTCGAGTGGGGGCATGCTCGTGCGCTTTCCTTCCAGGCTGTAGCAGCAATGTCACGCTTCCCGTCGCGTGGATCAAAGGATCTGTGGTTTTCCCTCGAGGCTTTCCCTCGAGGCTTTCCCACAGGGCTGTCCCACGTGCCACCGTGTTGTGAGTCGATCCTCGGCGTGAAAGATGAGCCAGTGCAGGGCAAAGAGGTTCCTCTGGAATGGACTGAGACATCTGGGGGACTCTTGGAATGGTGGTACGACCATGGAGTTCCTCTCGCCTTTCCTGTTGAGAGTGCCTCCTCTTGAGATGCGACGGGAACGCCGGGAATTCTTTCCCGTTGAAACCAGGGAAAGGATCCCTCATCTCGAGCTACGAGGGGGAAACGGGGCTCCTCTGGATGTGGGCGGGACCATGGTGCTTCCTCTTGAGTGGAGACGGGTATGGCGGTGAACTTCTTGAGTTGCAGCAAGGGTGTGAAAGACCCTTTCGAAGTTCCAGAGGTTTGGTGTCATTAGTCTCCAGACGCCTCATCGGAAATAGGCCTCATCTCGCCTGGAAGGGAGAACTTCCTGGATTTTCTCGAGTTGCGGCAGGTGTTCTCGAGTTACGACGGGGACCTCAGGGACCCGCCATGGTGGCCTCAGGAGAGGCCAGTCCCCATGCGAGTTGCTAGGGGGCCTCTGGGGATTCCTCTCCCGTCGATACCGGGGCCAAAAACCTTGTGTGCAGTCAGGGCCGGAACCGAGGATTCCTCTCAGGGGCTGACATGTATCTTTGGGTACTTCTGGAGTCTCCCCAGGGGAGTCAGGCCTCGTCTCGAGTGGGGGCATGCACGTGCGCTTTCCTTCCAGGCTGTAGCAGCAATGTCACACTTCCCGTCGCGTGGATCAAAGATCTGTGGTTTTCCCTCGAGGCTTTCCCTCGAGGCTTTCCCACAGGGCTGTCCCAAGTGCCACCGTGTTGTGAGTCGATCCTCGGCGTGAAAGATGAGCCAGTGCAGGGCAAAGAGGTTCCTCTGGAATGGACTGATACATCTGGGGGACTCTTGGAATGGTGGTACGACCATGGAGTTCCTCTCGCCTTTCCTGTTGAGAGTGCCTCCTCTTGAGATGCGACGGGAACGCCGGGAATTCTTTCCCGTTGAAAGCAGGGAAAGGATCCCTCATCTCGAGCTACGAGGGGGAAACGGGGCTCCTCTGGATGTGGGCGGGACCATCGTGCTTCCTCTCGAGTGGAGACGGGTATGGCGGTGAACTTCTTGAGTTGCAGCAAGGGTGTGAAAGACCCTTTCGAAGTTCCAGAGGTTTGGTGTCATTAGTCTCCAGAGGCCTCATCGGAAATAGGCCTCATCTCGCCTGGAAGGGAGAACTTCCTGGATTTTCTCGAGTTGCGGCAGGTGTTGTCGAGTTACGACGGGGACCTCAGGGACCCGCCCTGGTGGCCTCCGGAGAGGCCAGTCCCCATACGAGTTGCTAGGTGGCCTCTCGGGATTCCTCTCCCGTCGATACCGGGGCCAAAAACCTTGTGTGGAGTCAGAGCCGGAACCGAGGATTCCTCTCAGGGACTGATATGGATCTTTGGGTACTTCTGGAGTCTCGCCAGGGGAGACAGGCCTCGTCTCGTGTGGGGGCATGCACGTGCACTTTCCTTCCAGGCTGTAGCAGCAATGTCACGCTTCCCGTAGCGTGGATCAAAGGATCTGCGGTTTTCCCTCGAGGCTTTCCCTCGAGGCTTTCCCACAGGGCTGTCCCACGTGACACCGTGGTGTTAGTCGATTCTCGGCGTGAAAAATGAGCCAGTGCAGGGCAAAGAGGTTCCTCTGGAATGGACTGAGACATCTGGGGGACTCTTGGAATGGTGGTACGACCATGGAGTTCCTCTCGCCTTTCCTGTTGAGAGTGCCTCCTCTTGAGATGCGACGGGAACGCCGGGAATTCTTTCCCGTTGAAAGCAGGGAAAGGATCCCTCATCTCGAGCTACGAGGGGGAAACGGGGCTCCTCTGGATGTGGGCGGGACCATCGTGCTTCCTCTCGAGTGGAGACGGGTATGGCGGTGAACTTCTTGAGTTGCAGCAAGGGTGTGAAAGACCCTTTCGAAGTTCCAGAGGTTAGGTGTCATTAGTCTCCAGACGCCTCATCGGAAATAGGCCTCATCTCGCCTGGAAGGGAGAACTTCCTGGATTTTCTCGAGTTGCCGCAGGTGTTGTCGAGTTACGACGGGGACCTCAGGGACCCGCCCTGGTGGCCTCAGGAGAGGCCAGTCCCCATGCGAGTTGCTAAGGGGCCTCTCGGCATTCCTCTCCCATCGATACCGGGGCCAAAAACATTGTGTGCAGTCAGGGCCGGAACCGAGGATTCCTCTCAGGGGCAGACATGGATCTTTGGGTACTTCTGGAGTCTCCCCAGGGGAGTCAGGCCTCGTCTCGAGTGGGGGCATGCACGTGCGCTTTCCTTCCAGGCTGTAGCAGCAATGTCACGCTTCCCGTGGCGTGGATCAAAGGATCTGTGGTTTTCCCTCGAGGCTTTCCCACAGGGCTGTCCCACGTGCCACCGTGGTGTGAGTCGATCCTCGGCGTGAAAGATGAGCCAGTGCAGGGCAAAGAGGTTCCTCTGGAATGGACTGAGACATCTGGGGGACTCTTGGAATGGTGGTACGACCATGGAGTTCCTCTCGCCTTTCCTGTTGAGAGTGCCTCCTCTTGAGATGCGACGGGAACGCCGGGAATTCTTTCCCGTTGAAACCAGGGAAAGGATCCCTCATCTCGAGCTACGAGGGGGAAACGGGGCTCCTCTGGATGTGGGCGGGACCATCGTGCTTCCTCTCGAGTGGAGACGGGTATGGCGGTGAACTGCTTGAGTTGCAGCAAGGGTGTGAAAGACCCTTTCGAAGTTCCAGAGGTTTGGTGTCATTAGTCTCCAGAGGCCTCATCGGAAATAGGCCTCATCTCGCCTGGAAGGGAGAACTTCCTGGATTTTCTCGAGTTGCGGCAGGTGTTCTCGAGTTACGACGGGGACCTCAGGGACCGGCCCTCGTGGCCTCAGGAGAGGCCAGTCCCCATGCGAGTTGCTAGGGGGCCTCTCGGGATTCCTCTCCCGTCGATACCGGGGCCAAAAACCTTCTGTGGAGTCAGGGCCGGAACCGAGGATTCCTCTCAGGGGCTGATATGGATCTTTGGATACTTCTGGAGTCTCGCCAGGGGAGACAGGCCTCGTTTCGTGAGGGGGCATGCACGTGCACTTTCCTTCCAAGCTTTAGCAGCAATGTCACGCTTCCCGTGGCGTGGATCAAAGGATCTGTGGTTTTCCCTCGAGGCTTTCCCTCGAGGCTTTCCCACAGGGCTGTCCCACGTGCCACCGTGGTGTGAGTCGATCCTCGGCGTGAAAGATGAGCCAGTGCAGGGCAAAGAGGTTCCTCTGGAATGGACTGAGACATCTGGGGGACTCTTGGAATGGTGGTACGACCATGGAGTTCCTCTCGCCTTTCCTGTTGAGACTGCCTCCTCTTGAGATGCGACGGGAACGCCGGGAATTCTTTCCCGTTTAAAGCAGGGAAAGGATCCCTCATCTCGAGCTACGAGGGGGAAACGGGGCTCCTCTGGATGTGGGCGGGACCATCGTGCTTCCAATCGAGTGGAGACGGGTATGGCGGTGAACTTCTTGAGTCGCAGCAAGGGTGTGAAAGACCCTTTCGAACTTCCAGAGGTTAGGTGTCATTAGTCTCCAGACGCCTCATCGGAAATAGGCCTCATCTCGCCTGGAAGGGAGAACTTCCTGGATTTTCTCGAGTTGCGGCAGGTGTTCTCGAGTTACGACGGGGACCTCAGGGACCCGCCCTGGTGGCCTCAGGAGAGGCCAGTCCCCATGCGAGTTGCTAGGGGGTCTCTCGGGATTCCTCTCCCGTCGATACCGGGGCCAAAAAGCTTGTGTGGAGTCAGGGCCGGAACCGAGGATTCCTCTCAGGGGCTGACATGGATCTCTGGGTACTTCTGGAGTCTCCCCAGGGGAGTCAGGCCTCGTCTCGAGTGGGGACATGCTCGTGCGCTTTCCTTCCAGGCTGTAGCAGCAATGTCACGCTTCCCGTCGCGTGGATCAAAGGATCTGTGGTTTTCCCTCGAGGCTTTCCCTCGAGGCTTTCCCACAGGGCTGTCCCACGTGCCACCGTGTTGTGAGTCGATCCTCGGCGTGAAAGATGAGCCAGTGCAGGGCAAAGAGGTTCCTCTGGAATGGACTGAGACATCTGGGGGACTCTTGGAATGGTGGTACGACCATGGAGTTCCTCTCGCCTTTCCTGTTGAGAGTGCCTCCTCTTGAGATGCGACGGGAACGCCGGGAATTCTTTCCCGTTGAAACCAGGGAAAGGATCCCTCATCTCGAGCTACGAGGGGGAAACGGGGCTCCTCTGGATGTGGGCGGGACCATCGTGCTTCCTCTCGAGTGGAGACGGGTATGGCGGTGAACTTCTTGAGTTGCAGCAAGGGTGTGAAAGACCCTTTCGAAGTTCCAGAGGTTTGGTGTCATTAGTCTCCAGAGGCCTCATCGGAAATAGGCCTCATCTCGCCTGGAAGGGAGAACTTCCTGGATTTTCTCGAGTTGCGGCAGGTGTTCTCGAGTTACGACGGGGACCTCAGGGACCCGCCCTGGTGGCCTCAGGAGAGGCCAGTCCCCATGCGAGTTGCTAGGGGGCCTCTCGGGATACCTCTCCCGTCGAGACCGGGGCCAAAAACCTTGTGTGGAGTCAGGGCCGGAACCGAGGATTCCTCTCAGGGGCTGACATGGATCTTTGGGTACTTCTGGAGTCTCCCCAGGTGAGTCAGGCCTCGTCTCGAGTAGGGGCATGCACGGGCGCTTTCCTTCCAGGCTGTAGCAGCAATGTCACGCTTCCCGTCGCGTGGATCAAAGGATCTGTGGTTTTCCCTCGAGGCTTTCCCTCGAGGCTTTCCCACAGGGCTGTCCCACGTGCCACCGTGGTGAGAGTCGATCCTCGGCGTGAAAGATGAGCCAGTGCATGGCAAAGAGGTTCCTCTGGAATGGACTGAGACATCTGGGGGACTCTTGGAATGGTGGTACGACCATGGAGTTCCTCTCGCCTTTCCTGTTGAGAGTGCCTCCTCTTGAGATGCGACGGGAACGCAGGGAATTCTTTCCCGTTGAAAGCAGGGAAAGGATCCCTCATCTCGAGCTACGAGGGGGAAACGGGGCTCCTTTGGATGTTGTCGGGACCATCGTGCTTCCTCTCGAGTGGAGACGGGTATGGTGGTGAACTTCTTGAGTTGCAGCAAGGGTGTGAAAGACCCTTTCGAAGTTCCAGAGGTTAGGTGTCATTAGTCTCCAGACGCCTCATCGGAAATAGGCCTCATCTCGCCTGGAAGGGAGAACTTCCTGGATTTTCTCGAGTTGCGGCAGGTGTTCTCGAGTTACGACGGGGACCTCAGGGACCGGCCCTGGTGGCCTCAGGAGAGGCCAGTCCCCATGCGAGTTGCTAGGGGGCCTCTCGGGATTCCTCTCCCGTCGATACCGGGGCCAAAAACCTTGTGTGGAGTCAGGGCCGGAACCGAGGATTCCTCTCAGGGGCTGATATGGATCTTTGGATACTTCTGGAGTCTCGCCAGGGGAGACAGGCCTCGTTTCGTGAGGGGGCATGCACGTGCACTTTCCTTCCAGGCAGTAGCAGCAATGTCACGCTTCCCGTCGCGTGGATCAAAGGATCTGTGGTTTTCCCTCGAGGCTTTCCCTCGAGGCTTTCCCACAGGGCTGTCCCACGTGCCACCGTGGTGTGAGTCGATCGTCGGCGTGAAAAATGAGCCAGTGCAGGGCAAAGAGGTTCCTCTGGAATGGACTGAGACATCTGGGGGACTCTTGGAATGGTGGTACGACCATGGAGTTCCTCTCGCCTTTCCTGTTGAGAGTACCTCCTCTTGAGATGCGACGGGAACGCCGGGAATTCTTTCCCGTTGAAAGCAGGGAAAGGATCCCTCATCTCGAGCTACGAGGGGGAAACGGGGCTCTTCTGGATGTGGGCGGGACCATCGTGCTTCCTCTCGAGTGGAGACGGGTATGGCGGTGAACTTCTTGAGTCGCAGCAAGGGTGTGAAAGACCCTTTCGAAGTTCCAGAGGTTAGGTGTCATTAGTCTCCAGACGCCTCATCGGAAATAAGCCTCATCTCGCCTGGAAGGGAGAACTTCCTGGATTTTCTCGAGTTGCGGCAGGTGTTCTCGAGTTACGACGGGGACCTCAGGGACCGGCCCTGGTGGCCTCCGGAGAGCCCAGTCCCCATGCGAGTTGCTAGGGGGCCTCTCGGGATTCCTCTCCCGTCGATACCGGGGCCAAAAACCTTGTGTGGAGTCAGGGCCGGAACCGAGGATTCCTCTCAGGGGCTGACATGGATCTTTGGGTACTTCTGGAGTCTCCCCAGTGGAGTCAGGCCTCGTCTCGAGTGGGGGCATGCACGTGCGCTTTCCTTCCAGGCTGTAGCAGCAATGTCACGCTTCCCGTCTCGTGGATCAAAGGATCTGTGGTATTCCCTCGAGGCTTTCCCTCGAGGCTTTCCCACAGGGCTGTCCCACGTGCCACCGTGGTGTGAGTCGATCCTCGGCATGAAAGATGAGCCAGTGCAGGGCAAAGAGGTTCCTCTGGAATGGACTGAGACATCTGGGGGACTCTTGGAATGGTGGTACGACCATGGAGTTCCTCTCGCCTTTCCTGTTGAGAGTGCCTCCTCTTGAGATGCGACGGGAACGCCGGGAATTCTTTCCCGTTGAAAGCAGGGAAAGGATCCCTCATCTCGAGCTACGAGGGGGAAACGGGGCTCCTCTGGATGTGGGCGGGACCATCGTGCTTCCTCTCGAGTGGAGACGGGTATGGCGGTGAACTTCTTGAGTTGCAGCAAGGGTGTGAAAGACCCTTTCGAAGTTCCAGAGGTTTGGTGTCATTAGTCTCCAGAGGCCTCATCGGAAATAGGCCTCATCTCGCCTAGAAGGGAGAACTTCCTGGATTTTCTCGAGTTGCGGCAGGTGTTCTCGAGTTACGACGGTGACCTCAGGGACCCGCCCTGGTGGCCTCAGGAGAGGCCAGTCCCCATGCGAGTTGCTAGGGGGTCTCTCGGGATTCCTCTCCCGTCGATACCGGGGCCAAAAAGCTTGTGTGGAGTCAGGGCCGGAACCGAGGATTCCTCTCAGGGGCTGACATGGATCTTTGGGTACTTCTGGAGTCTCCACAGGGGAGTCAGGCCTCGTCTCGAGTGGGGGCATGCTCGTGCGCTTTCCTTCCAGGCTGTAGCAGCAATGTCACGCTTCCCGTCCCATGGATCAAAGGATCTGTGGTTTTCCCTCGAGGCTTTCCCTCGAGGCTTTCCCACAGGGCTGTCCCACGTGCCACCGTGTTGTGAGTCGATCCTCGGCGTGAAAGATGAGCCAGTGCAGGGCAAAGAGGTTCCTCTGGAATGGACTGAGACATCTGGGGGACTCTTGGAATGGTGGTACGACCATGGAGTTCCTCTCGCCTTTCCTGTTGAGAGTGCCTCCTCTTGAGATGCGACGGGAACGCCGGGAATTCTTTCCCGTTGAAAGCAGGGAAAGGATCCCTCATCTCGAGCTCCGAGGGGGAAACGGGGCTCCTCTGGATGTGGGCGGGACCATCGTGCTTCCTCTCGAGTGGAGACGGGTAAGGCGGTGAACTTCTTGAGTTGCAGCAAGGGTGTGAAAGACCCTTTCGAAGTTCCAGAGGTTTGGTGTCATTAGTCTCCAGAGGCCTCATCGGAAATAGGCCTCATCTCGTCTGGAAGGGAGAACTTCCTGGATTTTCTCGAGTTGCGGTAGGTGTTCTCTAGTTACGACGGGGACCTCAGGGACCCGCCCTGGTGGCCTCAGGAGAGGCCAGTCCCCATGCGAGTTGCTAGGGGGCCTCTCGGGATTCCTCTCCCGTCGATACCGGGGCCAAAAACCTTGTGTGGAGTCAGGGCCGGAACCGAGGATTCCTCTCAGGGGCTGATATGGATCTTTGGGTACTCCTGGAGTCTCCCCAGGGGAGTCAGGCCTCGTCTCGAGTAGGGGCATGCACGTGCGCTTTCCTTCCAGGCTGTAGCAGCAATGTCACGCTTCCCGTCGCGTGGATCAAAAGATCTGTGGTTTTCCCTCGAGGCTTTCCCTCGAGGCTTTCCCACAGGGCTGTCCCACGTGCCACCGTGGTGAGAGCCGATCCTCGGCGTGAAAGATGAGCCAGTGCAGGGCAAAGAGGTTCCTCTGGAATGGACTGAGACATCTGGGGGACTCTTGGAATGGTGGTACGACCATGGAGTTCCTCTCGCCTTTCCTGTTGAGAGTGCCTCCTCTTGAGATGCGACGGGAACGCAGGGAATTCTTTCCCGTTGAAAGCAGGGAAAGGATCCCTCATCTCAAGCTACGAGGGGGAAACGGGGCTCTTCTGGATGTGGGCGGGACCATCGTGCTTCCTCTCGAGTGGAGACGGGTATGGCGGTGAACTTCTTGAGTCGCAGCAAGGGTGTGAAAGACCCTTTCGAAGTTCCAGAGGTTAGGTGTCATTAGTCTCCAGACGCCTCATCGGAAATAAGCCTCATCTCGCCTGGAAGGGAGAACTTCCTGGATTTTCTCGAGTTGCGGCAGGTGTTCTCGAGTTACGACGGGGACCTCAGGGACCCGCCCTGGTGGCCTCAGGAGAGGCCAGTCCCCATGCGAGTTGCTAGGGGGCCTCTCGGGATTCCTCTCCCGTCGATACCGGGGCCAAAAACCTTGTGTGGAGTCAGGGCCGGAACCGAGGATTCCTCTCAGGGACAGATATGGATCTTTGGGTACTTCTGGAGTCTCGCCAGGGGAGACAGGCCTCGTCTCGTGTGGGGGCATGCACGTGCACTTTCCTTCCAGGCTGTAGCAGCAATGTCACGCTTCCCGTCGCGTGGATCAAAGGATCTGCGGTTTTCCCTCGAGGCTTTCCCTCGAGGCTTTCCCACAGGGCTGTCCCACGTGACACCGTGGTGTGAGTCGATTCTCGGCGTGAAAAATGAGCCAGTGCAGGGCAAAGAGGTTCCTCTGGAATGGACTGAGACATCTGGGGGACTCTTGGAATGGTGGTACGACCATGGAGTTCCTCTCGCCTTTCCTGTTGAGAGTGCCTCCTCTTGAGGTGCGACGGGAACGCCGGGAATTCTTTCCCGTTGAAAGCAGGGAAAGGATCCCTCATCTCGAGCTACGAGGGGGAAACGGGGCTCCTCTGGATGTGGGCGGGACCATCGTGCTTCCTCTCTAGTGGAGACGGGTATGGCGGTGAACTTCTTGAGTTGCAGCAAGGGTGTGAAAGACCCTTTCGAAGTTCCAGAGGTTAGGTGTCATTAGTCTCCAGAGGCCTCATCGGAAATAGGCCTCATCTCGCCTGGAAGGGAGAACTTCCTGGATTTTCTCGAGTTGCGGCAGGTGTTCTCGAGTTACGACGGGGACCTCAGGGACCCGCCCTGGTGGCCTCAGGAAAGGCCAGTCCCTAGGCGAGTTGCTAGGGGGCCTCTCGGGATTCCTCTCCCGTTGATACCGGGGCCAAAAACCTTGTGTGGAGTCAGGGCCGGAACCGAGGATTCCTCTCAGGGGCTGACATGGATCTTTGGGTACTTCTGGAGTCTCCCCAGGGGAGTCAGGCCTCGTCTCGAGTGGGGGCATGCACGTGCGCTTTCCTTCCAGGCTGTAGCAGCAATGTCACGCTTCCCGTCGCGTGGATCAAAGGATCTGTGGTTTTCCCTCGAGGCTTTCCCTCGAGGCTTTCCCACAGGGCTGTCCCACGTGCCACCGTGGTGTGAGTCGATCCTCGGCGTGAAAGATGAGCCAGTGCAGGGCAAAGAGGTTCCTCTGGAATGGACTGAGACATCTGGGGGACTCTTGGAATGGTGGTACGACCATGGAGTTCCTCTCGCCTTTCCTGTTGAGAGTGCCTCCTCTTGAGATGCGACGGGAACGCCGGGAATTCTTTCCCGTTGAAAGCAGGGAAAGGATCCCTCATCTCGAGCTACGAGGGGGAACCGGGGCTCCTCTGGATGTGGGCGGGACCATCGTGCTTCCTCTCTAGTGGAGACGGGTATGGTGGTGAACTTCTTGAGTTGCAGCAAGGCTGTGAAAGACCCTTTCGAAGTTCCAGAGGTTAGGTGTCATTAGTCTCCAGACGCCTCATCGGAAATAGGCCTCATTTCGCCTGGAAGGGAGAACTTCCTGGATTTTCTCGAGTTGCGGCAGGTGTTCTTAAGTTACGACGGGGAACTCAGGGACCCGCCCTGGTGGCCTCAGGAGAGGCCAGTCCCCATGCGAGTTGCTAGGGGGCCTCTCGGGATTCCTCTCCCGTCGATACCGGGGCCAAAAACCTTGAGTGGAGTCAGGGCCGGAACCGAGGATTCCTCTCAGGGGCTGACATGGATCTTTGGGTACTTCTGGAGTCTCCCCAGGGGAGTCAGTCCTCGTCTCGAGTGGGGGCATGCACGTGCGCTTTCCTTCCAGGCTGTAGCAGCAATGTCACGCTTCACGTCGCATGAATCAAAGGATCTGTGGTTTTCCCTCGAGGCTTTCCCACAGGGCTGTCCCTCGTGCCACCGTGGTGTGAGTCGATCCTCGGCGTGAAAGATGAGCCAGTGCAGGGCAAAGAGGTTCCTCTGGAATGGACTGAGACATCTGGGGGACTCTTGGAATGGTGGTACGACCATGGAGTTCCTCTCGCCTTTCCTGTTGAGAGTGCCTCCTCTTGAGATGCGACGGGAACGCCGGGAATTCTTTCCCGTTGAAAGCAGGGAAAGGATCCCTCATCTCGAGCTACGAGGGGGAAACGGGGCTCCTCTGGATGTGGGCGGGACCATCGTGCTTCCTCTCGAGTGGAGACGGGTATGGCGGTGAACTTCTTGAGTTGCACCAAGGGTGTGAAAGACCCTTTCGAAGTTCCAGAAGTTTGGTGTCATTAGTCTCCAGAGGCCTCATCGGAAATAGGCCTCATCTCGCCTGGAAGGGAGAACTTCCTGGATTTTCTCGAGTTGCGGCAGGTGTTCTCGAGTTACGACGGGAACCTCAGGGACCCGCCCTGGTGGCCTCAGGAGAGGCCAGTCCCCATGCGAGTTGCTAGGGGGCCTCTCGGGATTCCTCTCCCGTTGATACCGGGGCCAAAAACCTTGTGTGGAGTCAGGGCCGGAACCGAGGATTCCTCTCAGGGGCTGACATGGATCTTTGGGTACTTGTGGAGTCTCCCCAGGGGAGTCAGGCCTCGTCTCGAGTGGGGGCATGCACGTGCGCTTTCCTTCCAGGCTGTAGCAGCAATGTCACGCTTCCCGTGGCGTGGATAAAAGGATCTGTGGTTTTCCCTCGAGGCTTTCCCTCGAGGCTTTCCCACAGGGCTGTCCCACGTGCCACCGTGGTGTGAGTCGATCCTCGGCGTGAAAGATGAGCCAGTGCAGGGCAAAGAGGTTCCTCTGTAATGGACTGAGACATCTGGGGGACTCTTGGAATGGTGGTACGACCATGGAGATCCTCTCGCCTTTCCTGTTGAGAGTGCCTCCTATTGAGATGCGACGGGAACGCCGGGAATTATTTCCCGTTGAAAGCAGGGAAAGGATCCCTCATCTCGAGCACCGAGGGGAAAACGGGGCTCCTCTGGATGTGGGCGGGACCATCGTGCTTCCTCTCGAGTGGAGACGGGTATGGCGGAGAACTTCTTGAGTTGCAGCAAGGGTGTGAAAGACCCTTTCAAAGTTCCAGAGGTTAGGTGTCATTAGTCTCCAGACGCCTCATCGGAAATAGGCCTTATCTCGCCTGGAAGGGAGAACTTCCTGGATTTTCTCGAGTTGCGGCAGGTGTTCTTAAGTTACGACGGGGAACTCAGGGACCCGCCCTGGTGGCCTCAGGAGAGGCCAGTCCCCATGCGAGTTGCTAGGGGGCCTCTCGGGATTCCTCTCCCGTCGATACCGGGGCCAAAAACCTTGAGTGGAGTCAGGGCCGGAACCGAGGATTCCTCTCAGGGGCTGACATGGATCTTTGGGTACTTCTGGAGTCTCCCCAGGTGAGTCAGGCCTCGTCTCGAGTGGGGGCATGCACGTGCGCTTTCCTTCCAGGCTGTAGCAGCAATGTCACGCTTCCCGTCACGTGGATCAAAGGATCTGTGGTTTTCCCTCGAGGCTTTCCCTCGAGGCTTTCCCACAGGGCAGTCCCACGTGCCACCGTGGTGTGAGTCGAATCTCGGCGTGAAAGATGAGCCAGTGCAGGGCAAAGAGGTTCCTCTGGAATGGACTGAGACATCTGGGGGACTCTTGGAATGGTGGTACGACCATGGAGTTCCTCTCGCCTTTCCTGTTGAGAGTGCCTCCTCTTGATATGCGACGGGAACGCCGGGAATTCTTTCCCGTTGAAAGCAGGGAAAGGATCCCTCATCTCGAGCTACGAGGGGGAAACGGGGCTCCTCTGGATGTGGGCGGGACCATCGTGCTTCCTCTCGAGTGGAGACGGGTATGGCGGTGAACTTCTTGAGTTGCAGCAAGGGTGTGAAAGACCCTTTCGAAGTTCCAGAGGTTAGGTGTCATTAGTCTCCAGACGCCTCATCGGAAATAGGCCTCATCTCGCCTGGAAGGGAGAACTTCCTGGATTTTCTCGAGTTGTGGCAGGTGTTCTCGAGTTACGACGGGGACCTCAGGGACCCGCCCTGGTGGCCTCAGGAGAGGCCAGTCCCCATGCGAGTTGCTAGGGGGCCTCTGGGGATTCCTCTCCCGTCGATACCAGGGCCAAAAACCTTGTGTGGAGTCAGGGCCGGAACCGAGGATTCCTCTCAGGGGCTGACATGGATCTTTGGGTACTTCTGGAGTCTCCCCAGGGGAGTCAGGCCTCGTCTCGAGTGGGGGCATGCACGTGCACTTTCCTTCCAGGCTGTAGCAGCAATGTCACGCTTCCCGTCGCGTGGATCAAAGGATCTGTGGTTTTCCCTCGAGGCTTTCCCACAGGGCTGTCCCACGTGCCACCGTGGTGTGAGTCGATCCTCGGCGTGAAAGATGAGCCAGTGCAGGGCAAAGAGGTTCCTCTGGAATGGACTGAGACATCTGGGGGACTCTTGGAATGGTGGTACGACCATGGAGTTCCTCTCGCCTTTCCTGTTGAGAGTGCCTCCTCTTGAGATGCGACGGGAACGCCGGGAATTCTTTCCCGTTGAAAGCAGGGAAAGGATCCCTCATCTCGAGCTACGAGGGGGAAACGGGGCTCCTCTGGATGTGGGCGGGACCATCGTGCTTCCTCTCGAGTGGAGACGGGTATGGCGGTGAACTTCTTGAGTTGCACCAAGGGTGTGAAAGACCCTTTCGAAGTTCCAGAGGTTTGGTGTCATTAGTCTCCAGAGGCCTCATCGGAAATAGGCCTCATCTCGCCTGGAAGGGAGAACTTCCTGGATTTTCTCGAGTTGCGGCAGGTGTTCTCGAGTTACGACGGGGACCTCAGGGACCCGCCCTGGTGGCCTCAGGAGAGGCCAGTCCCCATGCGAGTTGCTAGGGGGCCTCTCGGGATTCCTCTCCCGTCGATACCGGGGCCAAAAACCTTGAGTGGAGTCAGGGCCGGAACCGAGGATTCCTCTCAGGGGCTGACATGGATCTTTGGGTACTTGTGGAGTCTCCCCAGGGGAGTCAGGCCTCGTCTCGAGTGGGGGCATGCACGTGCGCTTTCCTTCCAGGCTGTAGCAGCAATGTCACGCTTCCCGTGGCGTGGATCAAAGGATCTGTGGTTTTCCCTCGAGGCTTTCCCTCGAGGCTTTCCCACAGGGCTGTCCCACGTGCCACCGTGGTGTGAGTCGATCCTCGGCGTGAAAGATGAGCCAGTGCAGGGCAAAGAGGTTCCTCTGGAATGGACTGAGACATCTGGGGGACTCTTGGAATGGTGGTACGACCATGGAGTTCCTCTCGCCATTCCTGTTGAGAGTGCCTCCTCTTGAGATGCGACGGGAACGCCGGGAATTTTTTGCCGTTGAAAGCAGGGAAAGGATCCCTCATCTCGAGCTACGAGGGGGAAACGGGGCTCCTCTGGATGTGGGCGGGACCATCGTGCTTTCTCTCGAGTGGAGACGGGTATGGCGGTGAACTTCTTGAGTTGCAGCAAGGGTGTGAAAGACCCTTTCGAAGTTCCAGAGGTTAGGTGTCATTAGTCTCCAGACGCCTCATCGGAAATAGGCCTCATCTCGCCTGGAAGGGAGAACTTCCTTGATTTTCTCGAGTTGCGGCAGGTGTTCTCGAGTTACGACGGGGACCTCAGGGACCCGCCCTGTTGGCCTCAGGAGAGGCCAGTCCCTATGCGTGTTGCTAGGGGGCCCCTCGGGATTCCTCTCCCGTCGATACCGGGGCCAAAAACCTTGTGTGGAGTCAGGGCCGGAACCGAGGATTCCTCTCAGGGACTGATATGGATCTTTGGGTACTTCTGGAGACTCGCCAGGGGAGACAGGCCTCGTCTCGTGTGGGGGCATGCACGTGCACTTTCCTTCCAGGCTGTAGCAGCAATGTCACGGTTCCCGTCGCGTGGATCAAAGGATCTGCGGTTTTCCCTCGAGGCTTTCCCTCGAGGCTTTCCCACAGGGCTGTCCCACGTGACACCGTGGTGTGAGTCGATCCTCGGCGTGAAAAATGAGCCAGTGCAGGGCAAAGAGGTTCCTCTGGAATGGACTGAGACATCTGGGGGACTCTTGGAATGGTGGTACGACCATGGAGTTCCTCTCGCCTTTCCTGTTGAGAGTGCCTCCTCTTGAGATGCGACGGGAACGCCGGGAATTCTTTCCCGTTGAAAGCAGGGAAAGGATCCCTCATCTCGAGCTCCGAGGGGGAAACGGGGCTCCTCTGAATGTGGGCGGGACCATCGTGCTTCCTCTTGAGTGGACACGGGTATGGCGGTGAACTTCTTGAGTTGCAGCAAGGGTGTGAAAGACCCTTTCGAAGTTCCAGAGGTTAGGTGTCATTAGTCTCCAGACGCCTCATCGGAAATAGGCCTCATCTCGCCTGGAAGGGAGAACTTCCTGGATTTTCTCGAGTTGCGGCAGGTGTTCTCGAGTTACGACGGGGACCTCAGGGACCCGCCCTGGTGGCCTCAGGAGAGGCCAGTCCCCATGCGAGTTGTTAGGGGGCCTCTCGGGATTCCTCTCCCGTCGATACCGGGGCCAAAAACCTTGTGTGGAGTCAGGGCCGGAACCGAGGATTCCTCTCAGGGGCTTACATGGATCTTTGGGTACTTCTGGAGTCTCCCCAGGGGAGTCAGGCCTCGTCTGGAGTGGGGGCATGCGCGTGCGCTTTCCTTCCAGGCTTTAGCAGCAATGTCACGATTCACGTCGCTTGGATCAAAGGATCTGTGGTTTTCCCTCGAGGCTTTCCCTCGAGGCTTTCCCACAGGGCTGTCCCACGTGCCACCGTGGTGTGAGTCGATCCTCGGCGTGAAAGATGAGCCAGTGCAGGGCAAAGAGGTTCCTCTGGAATGGACTGAGACATCTGGGGGACTCTTGGAATGGTGGTACGACCATGGAGTTCCTCTCGCCTTTCCTGTTGAGAGTGCCTCCTCTTGAGATGCGACGGGAACGCCGGGAATTCTTTCCCGTTGAAAGCAGGGAAAGGATCCCTCATCTCGAGCTACGAGGGCGAAACGGGGCTCCTCTGGATGTGGGCGGGACCATCGTGCTTCCTCTCGAGTGGAGACGGGTATGGCGGTGAACTTCTTGAGTTGCAGCAAGGGTGTGAAAGACCCTTTCGAAGTTCCAGAGGTTAGGTGTCATTAGACTCCAGACGCCTCATCGGAAATAGGCCTCATCTCGCCTGGAAGGGAGAACTTCCTGGATTTTCTCGAGTTGCGGCAGGTGTTCTCGAGTTTCGACGGGGACCTCAGGAACCCGCTCTGGTGGCCTCAGGAGAGGCCAGTCCCCATGCAAGTTGCTAGGGGGCCTCTCGGGATTCCTCTCCCGTCGATACCGGGGCCAAAAACCTTGTGTGGAGTCAGGGCCGGAACCGAGGATTCCTCTCAGGGGCTGACATGGATCTTTGGGTACTTCTGGAGTCTCCCCAGTGGAGTCAGGCCTCGTCTCGAGTGGGGGCATGCACGTGCACTTTCCTTTCAGGCTGTAGCAGCAATGTCACGCTTCCCGTCACGTGGATCAAAGGATATGTGGTTTTCCCTCGAGGCTTTCCATCGAGGCTTTCCCACAGGGCTGTCCCACGTGCCACCGTGGTGTGAGTTGATCCTCGGCGTGAAAGATGAGCCAGTGCAGGGCAAAGAGGTTCCTCTGGAATGGACTGAGACATCTGGGGGACTCTTGGAATGGTGGTACGACCATGGAGTTCCTCTCGCCTTTCCTGTTGAGAGTGCCTCCTCTTGACATGCGACGGGAACGCCGGGAATTCTTTCCCGTTGAAAGCAGGGAAAGGATCCCTCATCTCGAGCTACGAGGGGGAAACGGGGCTCCTCTGGATGTGGGCGGGACCATCGTGCTTCCTCTCTAGTGGAGACGGGTATGGCGGTGAACTTCTTGAGTTGCAGCAAGGGTGTGAAAGACCCTTTCGAAGTTCCAGAGGTTAGGTGTCATTAGTCTCCAGAGGCCTCATCGGAAATAGGCCTCATCTCGCCTGGAAGGGAGAACTTCCTGGATTTTCTCGAGTTGCGGCAAGTGTTCTCGAGTTACGACGGGGACCTCAGGGACCCGCCCTGGTGGCCTCAGGAAAGGCCAGTCCCTAGGCGAGTTGCTAGGGGGCCTCTCGGGATTCCTCTCCCGTTGATACCGGGGCCAAAAACCTTGTGTGGAGTCAGGGCCGGAACCGAGGATTCCTCTCAGGGGCTAACATGGATCTTTGGGTACTTCTGGAGTCTCCCCAGGGGAGTCAGGCCTCGTCTCGAGTGGGGGCATGCACGTGCACTTTCCTTCCAGGCTGTAGCAGCAATGTCACGCTTCCCGTCGCGTGGATCAAATGATGTGTGGTTTTCCCTCGAGGCTTTCCCACAGGGCTGTCCCACGTGCCACCGTGGTGTGAGTCGATCCTCGGCGTGAAAGATGAGCCAGTGCAGGGCAAAGAGGTTCCTCTGGAATGGACTGAGACATCTGGGGGACTCTTGGAATGGTGGTACGACCATGGAGTTCCTCTCGCCTTTCCTGTTGAGAGTGCCTCCTCTTGAGATGCGACGGGAACGCAGGGAATTCTTTCCCGTTGAAAGCAGGGAAAGGATCCCTCATCTCGAGCTACGAGGGGGAAACGGGGCTCCTCTGGATGTGGTCGGGACCATCGTGCTTCCTCTCGAGTGGAGACGGGTATGGTGGTGAACTTCTTGAGTTGCAGCAAGGGTGTGAAAGACCCTTTCGAAGTTCCAGAGGTTAGGTGTCATTAGTCTCCAGACGCCTCATCGGAAATAAGCCTCATCTCGCCTGGAAGGGAGAACTTCCTGGATTTTCTCGAGTTGCGGCAGGTGTTCTCGAGTAACGACGGGGACCTCAAGGACCGGCCCTGGTGGCCTCAGGAGAGGCCAGTCCCCATGCGAGTTGCTAGGGGGCCTCTCGGGATTCCTCTCCCGTCGATACCGGGGCCAAAAAGCTTGTGTGGAGTCAGGGCCGGAACCGAGGATTCCTCTCAGGGGCTGACATGGATCTTTGGGTACTTCTGGAGTCTCCCCATGGGAGTCAGGCCTCGTCTCGAGTGGGGGCATGCACGTGCGCTTTCCTTCCAGGCTGTAGCAGCAATGTCACGCTTCCCGTCGCGTGGATCAAAGGATCTGTGGTTTTCCCTCGAGGCTTTCCCTCGAGGCTTTCCCACAGGGCTGTCCCACGTGCCACCGTGGTGTGAGTCGATCCTCGGCGTGAAAGATGAGCCAGTGCAGGGCAAAGAGGTTCCTCTGGAATGGACTGAGACATCTGGGGGACTCTTGGAATGGTGGTACGACCATGGAGTTCCTCTCGCCTTTCCTGTTGAGAGTGCCTCCTCTTGAGATGCGACGGGAACGCCGGGAATTCTTTCCCGTTTAAAGCAGGGAAAGGATCCCTCATCTCGAGCTACGAGGGGGAAACGGGGCTCCTCTGGATGTGGGCGGGACCATCGTGCTTCCTCTCTAGTGGAGACGGGTATGGTGGTGAACTTCTTGAGTTGCAGCAAGGCTGTGAAAGACCCTTTCGAAGTTCCAGAGGTAAGGTGTCATTAGTCTCCAGACGCCTCATCGGAAATAGGCCTCATTTCGCCTGGAAGGGAGAACTTCCTGGATTTTCTCGAGTTGCGGCAGGTGTTCTCGTGTTACGACGGGGACCTCAGGGACCCGCCCTGGTGGCCTCAGGAGAGGCCAGTCCCTATGCGAGTTGCTAGGGGGCCTCTCGGGATTCCTCTCCCGTCGATACCGGGGCCAAAAACCTTGTGTGGAGTCAGGGCCGGAACCGAGGATTCCTCTCAGGGGCTGACATGGATCTTTGGGTACTTCTGGAGTCTCCCCAGGGGAGTCAGGCCTCGTCTCGAGTGGGGGCATGCACGTGCACTTTCCTTCCAGGCTGTAGCAGCAATGTCACGCTTCCCGTCGCGTGGATCAAAGGATCTGCGGTTTTCCCTCGAGGCTTTCCCTCGAGGCTTTCCCACAGGGCTGTCCCACGTGACACCGTGGTGTGAGTCGATTCTCGGCGTGAAAAATGAGCCAGTGCAGGGCAAAGAGGTTCCTCTGGAATGGACTGAGACATCTGGGGGACTCTTGGAATGGTGGTACGACCATGGAGTTCCTCTCGCCTTTCCTGTTGAGAGTGCCTCCTCTTGAGATGCGACGGGAACACCGGGAATTCTTTCCCGTTGAAAGCAGGGAAAGGATCCCTCATCTCGAGCTACGAGGGGGAAACGGGGCTCCTCTGGATGTGGGCGGGACCATCGTGCTTCCTCTTGAGTGGACACGGGTATGGCGGTGAACTTCTTGAGTTGCAGCAAGGGTGTGAAAGACCCTTTCGAAGTTCCAGAGGTTAGGTGTCATTAGTCTCCAGACGCCTCATCGGAAATAGGCCTCATCTCGCCTGGAAGGGAGAACTTCCTGGATTTTCTCGATTTGCGGCAGGTGTTCTCGAGTTATGACGGGGACCTCAGGGACCCGCCCTGGTGGCCTCAGGAGAGGCCAGTCCCCATGCGAGTTGTTAGGGGGCCTCTCGGGATTCCTCTCCCGTCGATACCGGGGCCAAAAACCTTGTGTGGAGTCAGGGCCGGAACCGAGGATTCCTCTCAGGGGCTGACATGGATCTTTGGGTACTTCTGGAGTCTCCCCAGGGGAGTCAGGCCTCGTCTCGAGTGGGGGCATGCGCGTGCGCTTTCCTTCCAGGCTTTAGCAGCAATGTCAGGCTTCCCATCGCTTGGATCAAAGGATCTGTGGTTTTCCCTCGAGGCTTTCCCTCGAGGCTTTCCCACAGGGCTGTCCCACGTGCCACCGTGGTGTGAGTCGATCCTCGGCGTGAAAGATGAGCCAGTGCAGGGCAAAGAGGTTCCTCTGGAATGGACTGAGACATCTGGGGGACTCTTGGAATGGTGGTACGACCATGGAGTTCCTCTCGCCTTTCCTGTTGAGAGTGCCTCCTCTTGAGATGCGACGGGAACGCCGGGAATTCTTTCCCGTTGAAAGCAGGGAAAGGATCCCTCATCTCGAGCTACGAGGGCAAAACGGGGCTCCTCTGGATGTGGGCGGGACCATCGTGCTTCCTCTCGAGTGGAGACGGGTATGGCGGTGAATTTCTTGAGTTGCAGCAAGGGTGTGAAAGACCCTTTCGAAGTTCCAGAGGTTAGGTGTCATTAGACTCCAGACGCCTCATCGGAAATAGGCCTCATCTCGCCTGGAAGGGAGAACTTCCTGGATTTTCTCGAGTTGCGGCAGGTGTTCTCGAGTTACGACGGGGACCTCAGGGACCCGCCCTGGTGGCCTCAGGAAAGGCCAGTCCCTAGGCGAGTTGCTAGGGGGCCTCTCGGGATTCCTCTCCCGTTGATACCGGGGCCAAAAACCTTGTGTGGAGTCAGGGCCGGAACCGAGGATTCCTCTCAGGGGCTGACATGGATCTTTGGGTACTTCTGGAGTCTCCCCAGGGGAGTCAGGCCTCGTCTCGAGTGGGGGCATGCACGTGCGCTTTCCTTCCAGGCTGTAGCAGCAATGTCACGCTTCCCGTCGCGTGGATCAAAGGATCTGTGGTTTTCCCTCGAGGCTTTCCCTCGAGGCTTTCCCACAGGGCTGTCCCACGTGCCACCGTGGTGTGAGTCGATCCTCGGCGTGAAAGATGAGCCAGTGCAGGGCAAAGAGGTTCCTCTGGAATGGACTGAGACATCTGGGGGACTCTTGGAATGGTGGTACGACCATGGAGTTCCTCTCACCTTTCCTGTTGAGAGTGCCTCCTCTTGAGATGCGACGGGAACGCCGGGAATTCTTTCCCGTTGAAAGCAGGGAAAGGATCCCTCATCTCGAGCTACGAGGGGGAAACGGGGCTCCTCTGGATGTGGGCGGGACCATCGTGCTTCCTCTCTAGTGGAGACGGGTATGGTGGTGAACTTCTTGAGTTGCAGCAAGGCTGTGAAAGACCCTTTCGAAGTTCCAGAGGTTAGGTGTCATTAGTCTCCAGACGCCTCATCGGAAATAGGCCTCATCTCGCCTGGAAGGGAGAACTTCCTGGATTTTCTCGAGTTGCGGCAGGTGTTCTCGAGTTACGACGGGGACCTCAGGGACCCGCCTTGGTGGCCTCAGGAGAAGCCAGTCCCTATGCGAGTTGCTAGGGGGCCTCTCGGGATTCCTCTCCCGTCGATACCGGGGCCAAAAACCTTGTGTGGAGTCAGGGCCGGAACCGAGGATTCCTCTCAGGGGCTGACATGGATCTTTGGGTACTTCTGGAGTCTCCCCAGGGGAGTCAGGCCTCGTCTCGAGTGGGGGCATGCACGTGCACTTTCCTTCCAGGCTGTAGCAGCAATGTCACGCTTCCCGTCGCGTGGATCAAATGATGTGTGGTTTTCCCTCGAGGCTTTCCCACAGGGCTGTCCCACGTGCCACCGTGGTGTGAGTCGATCCTCGGCGTGAAAGATGAGCCAGTGCAGGGCAAAGAGCTTCCTCTGGAATGGACTGAGACATCTGGGGGACTCTTGGAATGGTGGTACGACCATGGAGTTCCTCTCGCCTTTCCGGTTGAGAGTGCCTCCTCTTGAGATGCGACGGGAACGCAGGGAATTCTTTCCCGTTGAAAGCAGGGAAAGGATCCCTCATCTCGAGCTACGAGGGGGAAACGGGGCTCCTCTGGATGTGGTCGGGACCATCGTGCTTCCTCTCGAGTGGAGACGGGTATGGTGGTGAACTTCTTGAGTTGCAGCAAGGGTGTGAAAGACCCTTTCGAAGTTCCAGAGGTTAGGTGTCATTAGTCTCCAGACGCCTCATCGGAAATAAGCCTCATCTCGCCTGGAAGGGAGAACTTCCTGGATTTTCTCGAGTTGCGGCAGGTGTTCTCGAGTAACGACGGGGACCTCAGGGACCGGCCCTGGTGGCCTCAGGAGAGGCCATTCCCCATGCGAGTTGCTAGGGGGCCTCTCGGGATTCCTCTCCCGTCGATACCGGGGCCAAAAAGCTTGTGTGGAGTCAGGGCCGGAACCGAGGATTCCTCTCAGGGGTGACATGGATCTTTGGGTACTTCTGGAGTCTCCCCAGGGGAGTCAGGCCTCGTCTCGAGTGGGCGCATGCACGTGCGCTTTCCTTCCAGGCTGTAGCAGCAATGTCACGCTTCCCGTCGCGTGGATCAAAGGATCTGTGGTTTTCCCTCGAGGCTTTCCCTCGAGGCTTTCCCACAGGGCTGTCCCACGTGCCACCGTGGTGTGAGTCGATCCTCGGCGTGAAAGATGAGCCAGTGCAGGGCAAAGAGGTTCCTCTGGAATGGACTGAGACATCTGAGGGACTCTTGGAATGGTGGTACGACCATGGAGTTCCTCTCGCCTTTCCTGTTGAGAGTGCCTCCTCTTGAGACGCGACGGGAACGCCGGGAATTCTTTCCCGTTGAAAGCAGGGAAAGGATCCCTCATCTCGAGCTACGAGGGGGAAACGGGGCTCCTCTGGATGTGGGCGGGACCATCGTGCTTCCTCTCTAGTGGAGACGGGTATGGTGGTGAACTTCTTGAGTTGCAACAAGGCTGTGAAAGACCCTTTCGAAGTTCCAGAGGTTAGGTGTCATTAGTCTCCAGACGCCTCATCGGAAATAGGCCTCATCTCGCCTGGAAGGGAGAACTTCCTGGATTTTTTCGAGTTGCGGCAGGTGTTCTCGAGTTACGGCGGGGACCTCAGGGACCCGCCCTGGTGGCCTCAGGACAGTCCAGTCCCTATGCGAGTTGCTAGGGGGCCTCTCGGGATTCCTCTCCCGTCGATACCGGGGCCGAAAACCTTGTGTGGAGTCAGGGCCGGAACAGAGGATTCCTCTCAGGGGCTGACATGTATCTTTGGGTACTTCTGGAGTCTCCCCAGGGGAGTCAGGCCTCGTCTCGAGTGGGGGCATGCACGTGCACTTTCCTTCCAGGCTGTAGCAGCAATGTCACGCTTCCCGTCGCGTGGATCAAATGATGTGTGGTTTTCCCTCGAGGCTTTCCCACAGGGCTGTCCCACGTGCCACCGTGGTGTGAGTCGATCCTCGGCGTGAAAGATGAGCCAGTGCAGGGCAAAGAGGTTCCTCTGGAATGGACTGAGACATCTGGGGGACTCTTGGAATGGTGGTACGACCATGGAGTTCCTCTCGCCTTTCCTGTTGAGAGTGCCTCCTCTTGAGATGCGACGGGAACGCCGGGAATTTTTTCCCGTTGAAAGCAGGGAAAGGATCCCTCATCTCGAGCTACGAGGGGGAAACGGGGCTCCTCTGGATGTGGGCGGGACCATCGTGCTTTCTCTCGAGTGGAGACGGGTATGGCGGTGAACTTCTTGAGTTGCAGCAAGGGTGTGAAAGACCCTTTCGAAGTTGCAGAGGTTAGGTGTCATTAGTCTCCAGACGCCTCATCGGAAATAGGCCTCATCTCGCCTGGAAGGGAGAACTTCCTTGATTTTCTCGAGTTGCGGCAGGTGTTCTCGAGTTACGACGGGGACCTCAGGGACCCGCCCTGTTGGCCTCAGGAGAGGCCAGTCCCCATGCTAGTTGCTAGGGGGCCTCTCGGGATTCCTCTCCCGTCGATACCGGGGCCAAAAACCTTGTGTGGAGTCAGGGCCGGAACCGAGGATTCCTCTCAGGGACTGATATGGATCTTTGGGTACTTCTGGAGTCTCGCCAGGGGAGACAGGCCTCGTCTCGTGTGGGGGAATGCACGTGCACTTTCCTTCCAGGCTGTAGCAGCAATGTCACGCTTCCCGTCGCGTGGATCAAAGGATCTGCGGTTTTCCCTCGAGGCTTTCCCTCGAGGCTTTCCCACAGGGCTGTCCCACGTGACACCGTGGTGTGAGTCGATTCTCGGCGTGAAAAATGAGCCAGTGCAGGGCAAAGAGGTTCCTCTGGAATGGACTGAGACATCTGGGGGACTCTTGGAATGGTGGTACGACCATGGAGTTCCTCTCGCCTTTCCTGTTGAGAGTGCCTCCTCTTGAGATGCGACGGGAACGCCGGGAATTCTTTCCCGTTGAAAGCAGGGAAAGGATCCCTCATCTCGAGCTACGAGGGGGAAACGGGGCTCCTCTGGATGTGGGCGGGACCATCGTGCTTCCTCTCGAGTGGAGACGGGTATGGCTTTGAACTTCTTGAGTTGCAGCAAGGGTGTGAAAGACCCTTTCGAAGTTCCAGAGGTTAGGTGTCATTAGTCTCCAGACGCCTCATCGGAAATAGGCCTCATCTCGCCTGGAAGGGAGAACTTCCTGGATTTTCTCGAGTTGCGGCAGGTGTTCTCGAGTTACGACGGGGACCTCAGGGACCCGCCCTGGTGGCCTCAGGACAGGCCAGTCCCTATGCGAGTTGCTAGGGGGCCTCTCGGGATTCCTCTCCCGTCGATACCGGGGCCAAAAACCTTGTGTGGAGTCAGGGCCGGAACCGAGGATTCCTCTCAGGGGCTGACATGGATCTTTGGGTACTTCTGGAGTCTCCCCAGGGGAGTCAGGCCTCGTCTCGAGTGGGGGCATGCACGTGCGCTTTCCTTCCAGGCTGTAGCAGCAATGTCACGCTTCCCGTCGCGTGGATCAAAGGATCTGTGGTTTTCCCTCGAGGCTTTCCCTCGAGGCTTTCCCACAGGGCTGTCCCACGTGCCACCGTGTTGTGAGTCGATCCTCGGCGTGAAAGATGAGCCAGTGCAGGGCAAAGAGGTTCGTCTGGAATGGACTGAGACATCTGGGCGACTCTTGGAATGGTGGTACGACCATGGAGTTCCTCTCGCCTTTCCTGTTGAGAGTGCCTCCTCTTGAGATGCGACGGGAACGCCGGGAATACTTTCCCGTTGAAAACAGGGAAAGGATCCCTCATCTCGAGCTACGAGGGGGAAACGGGGCTCCTCTGGATGTGGGCGGGACCATCGTGCTTCCTCTCGAGTGGAGACGGGTATGGCGGTGAACTTCTTGAGTTGCAGCAAGGGTGTGAAAGACCCTTTCGAAGTTCCAGAGGTTTGGTGTCATTAGTCTCCAGAGGCCTCATCGGAAATAGGCCTCATCTCGCCTGGAAGGGAGAACTTCCTGGATTTTCTCGAGTTGCGGCAGGTGTTCTCGAGTTACGACGGGGACCTCAGGGACCCGCCCTGGTGGCCTCAGGAGAGGCCAGTCCCCATGCGAGTTGCTAGGGGGCCTCTCGGGATTCCTCTCCCGTCGATACCGGGGCCAAAAAGCTTGTGTGGAGTCAGGGCCGGAACCGAGGATTCCTCTCAGGGGCTGACATGGATCTTTGGGTACTTCTGGAGTCTCGCCAGGGGAGACAGGCCTCGTCTCGAGTGGGGGCATGCACGTGCGCTTTCCTTCCAGGCTGTAGCAGCAATGTCACGCTTCCCGTCGCGTGGATCAAAGGATCTGTGGTTTTCCCTCGAGGCTTTCCCTGGAGGCTTTCCCACAGGGCTGTCCCAAGTGCCACCGTGTTGTGAGTCGATCCTCGGCGTGAAAGATGAGCCAGTGCAGGGCAAAGAGGTTCCTCTGGAATGGACTGAGACATCTGGGGGACTCTTGGAATGGTGGTACGACCATGGAGCTCCTCTCGCCTTTCCTGTTGAGAGTGCCTCCTCTTGAGATGCGACGGGAACGCCGGGAATTCTTTCCCGTTGAAACCAGGGAAAGGATCCCTCATCTCGAGCTCCGAGGGGGAAACGGGGCTCCTCTGGATGTGGGCGGGACCATCGTGCTTCCTCTCGAGTGGAGGCGGGTATGGCGGTGAACTTCTTGAGTTGCAGCAAGGGTGTGAAAGACCCTTTCGAAGTTCCAGAGGTTTGGTGTCATTAGTCTCCAGAGGCCTCATCGGAAATAGGCCTCATCTCGCCTGGAAGGGAGAACTTCCTGGATTTTCTCGAGTTGCGGCAGGTGTTCTCAAATTACGACGGGGACCTCAGGGACCCGCCCTGGTGGCCTCCGGAGAGGCCAGTCCCCATGCGAGTTGCTAGGGGGCCTCTCGGGATTCCTCTCCCGTCGATACCGGGGCCAAAAACCTTGTGTGGAGTCAGGGCCGGAACCGAGGATTCCTCTCAGGGGCTGACATGGATCTTTGGGTACTTCTGGAGTCTCCCCAGTGGAGTCAGGCCTCGTCTCGAGTGGGGGCATGCACGTGCGCTTTCCTTTCTGGCTGTAGCAGCAATGACACGCTTCCCGTCACGTGGATCAAAGGATCTGTGGTTTTCCCTCGAGGCTTTCCCTCGAGGCTTTCCCACAGGGCTGTCCCACGTGCCACCGTGGTGTGAGTCGATCCTCGGCGTGAAAGATGAGCCAATGCAGGGCAAAGAGGTTCCTCTGGAATGGACTGAGACATCTGGGGGACTCTTGGAATGGTGGTACGACCATGGAGTTCCTCTCGCCTTTCCTGTTGAGAGTGCCTCCTCTTGAGATGCGACGGGAACGCCGGGAATTCTTTCCCGTTGAAAGCAGGGAAAGGATCCCTCATCTCGAGCTACGAGGGGGAAACGGGGCTCCTCTGGATGTGGGCGGGACCATCGTGCTTCCTCTCTAGTGGAGACGGGTATGGCGGTGAACTTCTTGAGTTGCAGCAAGGGTGTGAAAGACCCTTTCGAAGTTCCAGAGGTTAGGTGTCATTAGTCTCCAGACGCCTTATCGGAAATAGGCCTCATCTCGCCTGGAAGGGAGAACTTCCTGGATTTTCTCGAGTTGCGGCAGGTCTTCTCGAGTTACGACGGGGACCTCAGGGACCCGCCCTGGTGGCCTCAGGAGAGGCCAGTCCCCATGCGAGGTGCTAGGGGGCCTCTCGGGATTCCTCTCCCGTCGATACCGGAGCCAAAAACCTTGTGTGAAGTCAGGGCCGGAACCGAGGATTCCTCTCAGGGGCTGACATGGATCTTTGGGTACTTGTGGAGTCTCCCCAGGGGAGTCAGGCCTCGTCTCGAGTGGGGGCATGCACGTGCGCTTTCCTTCCAGGCTGTAGCAGCAATGTCACGCTTCCCGACGCGTGGATCAAAGGATCTGTGGTTTTCCCTCGAGGCTTTCCCTCGAGGCTTTCCCACAGGGCTGTCCCACGTGCCACCGTGGTGTGAGTCGATCTTCGGCGTGAAAGATGAGCCAGTGCAGGGCAAAGAGGTTCCTCTGGAATGGACTGAGACATCTGGGGGACTCTTGGAATGGTGGTACGACCATGGAGTTCCTCTCGCCTTTCCTGTTGAGAGTGCCTCCTCTTGAGATGCGACGGAAACGCCGGGAATTCTTTCCCGTTGAAAGCAGGGAACGGATCCCTCATCTCGAGCTCCGAGGGGGAAACGGGGCTCCTCTGGATGTGGGCGGGACCATCGTGCTTCCTCTCGAGTGGAGACGGGTATGGCGGTAAACTTCTTGAGTTGCAGCAAGGGTGTGAAAGACCCTTTCGAAGTTCCAGAGGTTAGGTGTCATTAGTCTCCAGACGCCTCATCGGAAATAGGCCTCATCTCGCCTGGAAGGGAGAACTTCCTGGATTTTCTCGAGTTGCGGCAGGTGTTCTCGAGTTACGACGGGGACCTCAGGGACCCGCCCTGGTGGCCTCAGGAGAGGCCAGTCCCCATGCGAGTTGCTAGGGGGCCTCTCGGGATTCCTCTCCCGTCGATACCGGGGCCAAAAAGCTTGTGTGGAGTCAGGGCCGGAACCGAGGATTCCTCTCAGGGGCTGACATGGATCTTTGGGTACTTCTGGAGTCTCCCCAGGGGAGTCAGGAGCCGTCTTGAGTGGGGGCATGCACGTGCGCTTTCCTTCCAGGCTGTAGCAGCAATGTCACGCTTTCCGTCGCGTGGATCAAAGGATCTGTGGTTTTCCCTCAAGGCTTTGCCTCGAGGCTTTCCCACAGGGCTGTCCCACGTGCCACCGTGGTGTGAGTCGATCCTCGGCGTGAAAGATGAGCCAGTGCAGGGCAAAGAGGTTCCTCTGGAATGGACTGAGACATCTGGGGGACTCTTGGAATGGTGGTACGACCATGGAGTTCCTCTCGCCTTTCCTGTTGAGAGTGCCTCCTCTTGAGATGCGACGGGAACGCCGGGAATTCTTTCCCGTTGAAAGCAGGGAAAGGATCCCTCATCTCGAGCTACGAGGGGGAAACGGGGCTCCTCGGGATGTGGGCGAGACCATCGTGCTTCCTCTCGAGTGGACACGGGTATGTCGGTGAACTTCTTGAGTTTCAGCAAGGGTGTGAAAGACCCTTTCGAAGTTCCAGAGGGTAAGTGTCATTAGTCTCCAGACGCCTCATCGGAAATAGTCCTCATCTAGCCTGGAAGGGAGAACTTCCTGGATTTTCTCGAGGTGCGGCAGGTGTTTTCGAGTTACGACGGGTACCACAGGGACCCGCCCTGATGGCCTCAGGAGAGGCCAGTCCCCATGCGAGTTGCTAGGGGGCCTCTCGGGATTCCTCTCCCTTCGATACCGGCGCCAAAAACCTTGTGTGGAGTCCGGGCCAGAACCGAGGATTCCTCTCAGGTGCTGACATGGATCTTTGGGTACTTCTGGAGTCTCCCCAGGGGAGTCAGGCCTCGTCTCGAGTGGGGGCATGCACGTGCGCTTTCCTTCCAGGCTGTAGCAGCAATGTCACGCTTCCCGTCGCGTGGATCAAAGGATCTGTGGTTTTCCCTCGAGGCTTTCCCTCGAGGCTTTCCCACAGGGCTGTCCCACGTGCCACCGTGGTGTGAGTCGATCCTCGGCGTGAAAGATGAGCCAGTGCAGGGCAAAGAGGTTCCTCTGGAATGGACTGAGACATCTGGGGGACTCTTGGAATGGTGGTACGACCATGGAGTTCCTCTCGCCTTTCCTGTTGAGAGTGCCTCCTCTTGAGTTGTGACGGGAACGCCGGGAATTCTTTCCCGTTGAAAGCAGGGAAAGGATCCCTCATTTCGAGCTACGAGGGGGAAACGGGGCTCCTCGGGATGTGGGCGGGACCATCGTGCTTCCTCTCGAGTGGACACGGGTATGTCGGTGAACTTCTTGAGTTGCAGCAAGGGTGTGAAAGACCCTTTCGAAGTTCCAGAGGTTAGGTGTCATTTGTCTCCAGACGCCTCATCGGAAATAGGCCTCATCTAGCCTGGAAGGGAGAACTTCCTGGATTTTCTCGAGGTGCGGCAGGTGTTCTCGAGTTACGACGGGTACCACAGGGACCCGCCCTGATGGCCTCAGGAGAGGCCAGTCCCCATGCGAGTTGCTAGGGGGCCTCTCGGGATTCCTCTCCAGTCGATACCGGGGCCAAAAACCTTGTGTGAAGTCAGGGCCAGAACCGAGGATTCCTCTCAGGGGCTGACATGGATCTTTGGGTACTTCTAGAGTCTCCCCAGGGGAGTCAGGCCTCGTCTCGAGTGGGGGCATGCACGTGCGCTTTCCTTCCTGGCTGTAGCAGCAATGTCACGCTTCCCGTCGCGTGGATCAAATGATCTGTGGTTTTCCCTCGAGGCTTTCCCTCGAGGCTTTCCCACAGGGCTGTCCCATGTGCCACCGTGGTGTGAGTCGATCCTCGGAGTGAAAGATGAGCCAGTGCAGGGCAAAGAGGTTCCTCTGGAATGGACTGAGACATCTGGGGGACTCTTGGAATGGTGGTACGACCATGGAGTTCCTCTCGCCTTTCCTGTTGAGAGTGCCTCCTCTTGAGATGCGACGGGAACGCCGGGAATTCTTTCCCGTTGAAAGCAGGGAAAGGATCCCTCATCTCGAGCTACGAGGGGGAAACGGGGCTCCTCTGGATGTGGGCGGGACCATCGTGCTTCCTCTCGAGTGGAGACGGGTATGGCGGTGAACTTCTTGAGTTGCAGCAAGGGTGTGAAAGACCCTTTCGAAGTTCCAGAGGTTACGTGTCAGTCTCCAGACACCTCATCGGAAATAGACCTCATCTCGCCTGGAAGGGAGAACTTCCTGGATTTTCTCGAGGTGCGGCAGGTGTTCTCGAGTTACGACTGGTACCACAGGGACCCGCCCTGATGGCCTCAGGAGAGGCCAGTCCCCATGCGTGTTGCTAGAGAGCCTCTCGGGATTCCTCTCCCGTCAATACTGGGGCCAAATACCTTGTGTGGAGTCAGGGCCGGAACCGAGGATTCCTCTCAGGGGCTGACATGGATCTTTGGGTACTTCTGGAGTCTCCCCAGGGGAGTCAGGCCTCGTCTCGAGTGGGGGCATGCACGTGCGCTTTCCTTCCAGGCTGTAGCAGCAATGTCATGCTTCCCGTCGCGTGGATCAAAGTATCTGTGGTTTTCCCTCTAGGCTTTCCCTCGAGGCTTTCCCACAGGGCTGTCCCACGTGCCACCGTGGTGTGAGTCGATTCTCGGCGTGAAAGATGAGCCAGTGCAGGGCAAAGAGGTTCCTCTGGAATGGACTGAGACATCTGGGGGACTCTTGGAATGGTGGTACGACCATGGAGTTCCTCTCGCCTTTCCTGTTGAGAGTGCCTCCTCTTGAGATGCGACGGGAATGCCGGGAATTCTTTCCCGTTGAAAGCAGGGAAAGGATCCCTCATCTCGAGCTACGAGGGGGAAACGGGGCTCCTCTGGATGTGGGTGGGACCATCGTGCTTTCTCTCGTGTGGAGACGGGTATGGCGGTAAACTTCTTGAGTTGCAGCAAAGGTGTGAAAGACCCTTTCGAAGTTCCAGAGTTTGGGTGTCATTAGTCTCCAGACGCCTCATCGGAAATAGGCCTCATCTCGCCTGGAAGGGAGAACTTCCTGGAATTTCTCGAGTTGCGGCAGGTGTTCTCGAGTTACGACGGGGACCTCCGGGACCCGCCATGGTGGCCTCAGGAGAGGCCAGTCCCCATGCGAGTTGCTAGGGGGCCTCTCGGGATTCCTCTCCCGTCGATACCGGGGCCAAAAACCTTGTGTGGAGTCAGGGCCAGAACCGAGGATTCCTCTCAGGGGCTGACATGGATCTTTGGGTACTTCTGGAGTCTCCCCAGGGGAGTCAGGCCTCGTCTCGAGTGGGGGCATGCACGTGCGCTTTCCTTCCAGGCTGTAGCAGCAATGTCACGCTTCCCGTCTCGTGGATCAAAGGATCTGTGGTTTTCCCTCGAGGCTTTCCCTCGAGGCTTTCCCACAGGGCTGTCCCACGTGCCACCGTGGTGTGAGTCGATCCTCGGCGTGAAAGATGAGCCAGTGCAGGGCAAAGAGGTTCCTCTGGAATGGACTGAGACATCTGGGGGACTCTTGGAATGGTGGTACGACCATGGAGTTCCTCTCGCCTTTCCTGTTGAGAGTGCCTCCTCTTGAGATGCGACGGGAACGCCTTGAATTCTTTCCCGTTGA
Source organism: Capricornis sumatraensis (assembly GCF_032405125.1). Classification (NCBI taxonomy): domain Eukaryota; kingdom Metazoa; phylum Chordata; class Mammalia; order Artiodactyla; family Bovidae; genus Capricornis; species Capricornis sumatraensis. The sequence continues at coordinate 9,857,580 of NW_027184612.1, forward strand.
AAGCAGGGAAAGGATCCCTCATCTCGAGCTACGAGGGGGAAACGGGGCTCCTCTGGATGTGGGCGGGACCATCGTGCTTCCTCTCGAGTGGAGACGGGTATGGCGGTGAACTTCTTGAGTTGCAGCAAGGGTGTGAAAGACCCTTTCGAAGTTCCAGAGGTTAGGTGTCATTAGTCTCCAGACGCCTCATCGGAAATAGGCCTCATCTAGCCTGGAAGGGAGAACTTCCTGGATTTTCTCGAGGTGCGGCAGGTGTTCTCGAGTTACGACGGGTACCACATGGACCCGCCCTGATGGCCTCAGTTACGGCCAGTCCCCATGCGAGTTGCTAGGGGGCCTCTCGGGATTCCTCTCCCGTCGATACCGGGGCCAAAAACCTTGTGTGGAGTCAGGGCCGGAACCGAGGATTCCTCTCAGGGGCTGACATGGATCTTTGGGTCCTTCGAGAGTCTCCCCAGGAGAGTCAGGCCTCGTCTCGAGTGGGGGCATGCACGTGCGCTTTCCTTTCAGGCTGTAGCAGCAATGTCACTCTTCCCGTCGCGTGGATCAAATGATCTGTGGTTTTCCCTCGAGGCTTTCCCTCGAGGCTTTCCCACAGGGCTGTCCCACGTGCCACCGTGGTGTGAGTCGATCCTCGGCGTGAAAGATGAGCCAGTGCAGGGCAAAGGGGTTCCTCTGGAATGGACTTAGACATCTGGGGGACTCTTGGAATGGTGGTACGACCATGGAGTTCCTCTCGCCTTTCCTGTTGAGAGTGCCTCCTCTTGAGATGCGACGGGAACGCCGGGAATTCCTTCCCGTTGAAAGCAGTGAAAGGTTCCCTCATCTCGAGCTCCGAGGGGGAAACGGGGCTCCTCTGGATGTGGGCGGGACCATCGTGCTTCCTCCCGAGTGGACACGGGTATGGCGGTGAACTTCTTGAGTTGCAGCAAGGGTGTGAAAGACCCTTTCGAAGTTCCAGAGGTTAGGTGTCATTAGTCTCCAGACGCCTCATCGGAAATAGGCCTCATCTCGCCTGGAAGGGAGAACTTCCTGGATTTTCTCGAGTTGCGGCAGGTGTTCTCGAGTTACGACGGGGACCTCAGGGACCCGCCCTGGTGGCCTCAGGAGAGGCCAGTCCCCATGCGAGTTGCTAGGGGGCCTCTCGGGATTCCTCTCCCGTCGATACCGGGGCCAAAAGCCTTGTGTGGAGTCAGGGCCGGAACCGAGCATTCCTCTCAGGGGTTACATGGATTTTTGGGTACTTCTGGAGTCTCCCCAGGGGAGTCAGGCCTCGTCTCGAGTGGGGGCATGCACGTGCGCTTTCCTTCCAGGCTGTAGCAGCAATGTCACGCTTCCCATCGCGAGGATTAAAGGATCTGTGGTTTTCCCTCGAGGCTTTCCCTCGAGGCTTTCCCACAGGGCTGTCCCACGTGCCACCGTGGTGTGAGTCGATCCTCGGCGTGAAAGATGAGCCAGTGCAGGGCAAAGAGGTTCCTCTGGAATGGACTGAGACATCTGGGGGACTCTTGGAATGGTGGTACGACCATGGAGTTCCTCTCGCCTTTCCTGTTGAGAGTGCCTCCTCTTGAGCTGTGACGGGAATGCCGGGAATTCTTTCCCGTTGAAAGCAGGGAAAGGATCCCTCATCTCGAGCTCCGAGGGGAAAACGTGGCTCCTCTGTATGTGGGCGGGACCATCGTGCTTTCTCTCGTGTGGAGACGGGTATGGCGGTAAACTTCTTGAGTTGCAGCAAGGGTGTGAAAGACCCTTTCGAAGTTCCAGAGGTTAGGTGTCATTAGTCTCCAGACGCCTCATCGGAAATAGGCCTCATCTCGCCTGGAAGGGAGAACTTCCTGGATTTTCTCGAGTTGCGGCAGGTGTTCTCGAGTTACGACGGGGACCTCAGGGACCCGCCCTGGTGGCCTCAGGAGAGGCCAGTCCCCATGCGAGTTGCGAGGGGGCCTCTCGGGATTCCTCTCCCGTCGATACCGGGGCCAAAAAGCTTGTGTGGAGTCAGGGCCGGAACCGAGGATTCCTCCAGGGGCTGACATGGATCTTTGGGTACTTCTGGAGTCTCCCCAGGGGAGTCAGGCCTCGTCTCGAGTGGGGGCATGCACGTGTGCTTTCCTTCCAGGCTGTAGCAGCAATGTCACGCTTCCCGTCGCGTGGATCAAAGGATCTGTGGTTTTCCCTCGAGGCTTTCCGTCGAGGCTTTCCCACAGGGCTGTCCCACGTGCCACCGTGGTGTGAGTCGATCCTCGGCGTGAAAGATGAGCCAGTGCAGGGCAAAGAGGTTCCTCTGGAATGGACTGAGACATCTGGGGGACTCTTGGAATGGTGGTACGACCATGGAGTTCCTCTCGCGTTTCCTGTTGAGAGTGCCTCCTCTTGAGATGCGACGGGAATGCCGGGAATTCTTTCCCGTTGAAAGCAGGGAAAGGATCCCTCATCTCGAGCTCCGAGTGGGAAACGGGGCTCCTCTGGATGTGGGCGGGACCATCGTGCTTTCTCTCGTGTGGAGACGGGTATGGCGGTAAACTTCTTGAGTTGCAGCAAGGGTGTGAAAGACCCTTTCGAAGTTCCAGAGGTTAGGTGTCATTAGTCTCCAGACGCCTCATCGGAAATAGGCCTCATCTCGCCTGGAAGGGAGAACTTCCCGGATTTTCTCGAGGTGCGCCCGGTGTTCTCGAGTTACGACGGGGACCTCAGGGACCCGCCCTGGTGGCCTCAGGAGAGGCCAGTCCCCATGCGAGTTGCTAGGGGGCCTCTCGGGATTCCTCTCCCGTCGATACCGGGACCAAAAACCTTGTGTGGAGTCAGGGCTGGAACCGAGGATTCCTCTCAGGAGCTGACATGGATCTTTGGGTACTTCTGGAGTCCCACCAGGGGAGTCAGGCCTCTTCTCGATTGGGGGCATGCACGTGTGCTTTCCTTCCAGGCTGTAGCAGCAATGTCACGCTTCCCGTCGCGTGGATCAAAGGATCTGTGGTTTTCCCTCGAGGCTTTCCCACAGGGCTGTCCCACGTGCCACCGTGGTGTGAGTCGATCCTCGGCGTGAAAGATGAGCCAGTGCAGGGCAAAGAGGTTCCTCTGGAATGGACTGAGACATCTGGGGGACTCTTGGAATGGTGGTACGACCATGGAGTTCCTCTCGCCTTTCCTGTTGAGAGTGCCTCCTCTTGAGATGCGACGGGAACGCCGGGAATTCTTTCCCGTTGAAAGCAGGGAAAGGATCCCTCATCTCGAGCTCCGAGGGGGAAACGGGGCTCCTCTGGATGTGGGCGGGACCATCGTGCTTCCTCCCGAGTGGACACGGGTATGGCGGTGAACTTCTTGAGTTGCAGCAAGGGTGTGAAAGACCCTTTCGAAGTTCCAGAGTTTAGGTGTCATTAGTCTGCAGACGCCTCATCGGAAATAGGCCTCATCTCGCCTGGAAGGGAGAACTTCCTGGATTTTCTCGAGTTGCGGCAGGTGTTCTCGAGTTACGACGGGGACCTCAGGGACCAGCCCTGGTGGCCTCAGGAGAGGCCAGTCCCCATGCGAGTTGCTAGGGGGCCTCTCGGGATTCCTCTCCCGTCGATACTGGGGCCAAAAGCCTTGTGTGGAGTCAGGGCCGGAACCGAGCATTCCTCTCAGGGGTGACATGGATCTTTGGGTACTTCTGGAGTCTCCCCAGGGGAGTCAGGCCTCGTCTCGAGTGGGGGCATGCACGTGCGCTTTCCTTCCAGGCTGTAGCAGCAATGTCACGCTTCCCGTCGCGAGAATCAAAGGATCTGTGGTTTTCCCTCGAGGCTTTCCCTCGAGGCTTTCCCACCGGGCTGTCCCACGTGCCACCGTGGTGTGAGTCGATCCTCGGCGTGAAAGATGAGCCAGTGCAGGGCAAAGAGGTTCCTCTGGAATGGACTGAGACATCTGGGGGACTCTTGGAATGGTGGTACGACCATGGAGTTCCTCTCGCCTTTCCTGTTGAGAGTGCCTCCTCTTTGGATGCGACGGGAACGCCGGGAATTCTTTCCCGTTGAAAGCAGGGAAAGGATCCCTCATCTCGAGCTACGAGGGGGAAACGGGGCTCCTCTGGATGTGGGCGGGACTATCGTACTTCCTCTCGAGTGGACACGGGTATGGCGGTGAACTTCTTGAGTTGCAGCAAGGGTGTGAAAGACCCTTTCGAAATTCCAGAGGTTAGGTGTCATTAGTCTCCAGACGCCTCATCGGAAATAGGCCTCATCTCGCCTGGAAGGGAGAACTTCCTGGATATTCTCGATTTGCGGCAGGTGTTCTCGAGTTACGACGGGGACCTCAGGGACCCGCCCTGGTGGCCTCAGGAGAGGCCAGTCCCCATGCGAGTTGCTAGGGGGCCTCTCGGGATTCCTCTCCCGTCGATACCGGGGCCAAAAACCTTGTGTGGAGTCAGGGCCGGAACCGAGGATTCCTCTCAGGGGTGACATGGATCTTTGGGTACTTCTGGAGTCTCCCCAGGGGAGTCAGGCCTCGTCTCGACTGGGGGCATGCACGTGCGCTTTCCTTCCAGGCTGTAGCAGCAATGGCACGCTTCCCGTTGCGTGCATCAAAGGATCTGTGGTTTTCCCTCGAGGCTTTCCCTCGAGGCTTTCCAGCAGGGCTGTCCCACGTGCCACCGTGGTGTGAGTCGATCCTCGGCGTGAAAGATGAGCCAGTGCAGGGCAAAGAGCTTCCTCTGGAATGGACTGAGACATCTGGGGGACTCTTGGAATGGTGGTACGACCATGGAGTTCCTCTCGCCTTTCCTGTTGAGAGTGCCTCCTCTTTGGATGCGACGGGAACGCCGGGAATTCTTTCCCGTTGAAAGCAGGGAAAGGATCCCTCATCTCGAGCCACGAGGGGGAAACGGGGCTCCTCTGGATGTGGGCGGGACTATCGTACTTCCTCTCGAGTGGACACGGGTATGGCGGTGAACTTCTTGAGTTGCAGCAAGGGTGTGAAAGACCCTTTCGAAATTCCAGAGGTTAGGTGTCATTAGTCTCCAGACGCCTCATCGGAAATAGGCCTCATCTCGCCTGGAAGGGAGAACTTCCTGGATATTCTCGATTTGCGGCAGGTGTTCTCGAGTTACGACGGGGACCTCAGGGACCCGCCCTGGTGGCCTCAGGAGAGGCCAGTCCCCATGCGAGTTGCTAGGGGGCCTCTCGGGATTCCTCTCCCGTCGATACCGGGGCCAAAAACCTTGTGTGGAGTCAGGGCCGGAACCGAGGATTCCTCTCAGGGGTGACATGGATCTTTGGGTACTTCTGGAGTCTCCCCAGGGGAGTCAGGCCTCGTCTCGACTGGGGGCATGCACGTGCGCTTTCCTTCCAGGCTGTAGCAGCAATGGCACGCTTCCCGTCGCGTGCATCAAAGGATCTGTGGTTTTCCCTCGAGGCTTTCCCTCGAGGCTTTCCAGCAGGGCTGTCCCACGTGCCACCGTGGTGTGAGTCGATCCTCGGCGTGAAAGATGAGCCAGTGCAGGGCAAAGAGCTTCCTCTGGAATGGACTGAGACATCTGGGCGACTCTTGGAATGGTGGTACGACCATGGAGTTCCTCTCGCCTTTCCTGTTGAGAGTGCCTCCTCTTGAGATGCGACGGGAACGCCGGGAATTCTTTCCCCTTGAAAGCAGGGAAAGGATCCCTCATCTCGAGCTACGAGGGGGAAACGGGGCTCCTCTGGATGTGGGCGGGACCATCGTGCTTCCTCTCGAGTGGACACCGGTATGGCGCTGAACTTCTTGAGTTGCAGCAAGGGTGTGAAAGACCCTTTCGAAGTTCGAGAGGTTAGGTGTCATTAGTCTCCAGACGCCTCATCGGAAATAGGCCTCATCTCGCCTGGAAGGGAGAACTTCCTGGATTTTCTCGATTTGCGGCAGGTGTTCTCGAGTTACGACGGGGACCTCAGGGACCCGTCCTGGTGGCCTCAGGAGAGGCCAGTCCCCATGCGAGTTGCTAGGGGGCCTCTCGGGATTCCTCTCCCGTCGATACCGGGGCCAAAAACCTTGTGTGGAGTCAAGGCCGGAACCGAGAATTCCTCTCAGGGGCTGACATGGATCTTTGGGTACTTCTGGAGTCTCCCCAGGGGAGTCAGGCCTTGTCTCGAGTCGGGGCATGCACGTGCGCTTTACTTCCAGGCTGTAGCAGCAATGTCACGCTTCCCGTCGCGTGGATCAAAGGATCTGTGGTTTTCCCTCGAGGCTTTCCCTCGAGGCTTTCCCACAGGGCTGTCTCACGTGCCACCGTGGTGTGAGTCGATCCTCGGCGTGAAAGATGAGCCAGTGCAGGGCAAAGAGGTTCCTCTGGAATGGACTGAGACATCTGGGGGACTCTTGGAATGGTGGTACGACCATGGAGTTCCTCTCGCCTTTCCTGTTGAGAGTGCCTCCTCTTGAGATGCGACGGGAACGCCGGGAATTCTTTCCCGTTGAAAGCAGGGAAAGGATCCCACATCTCGAGCTCCGAGGGGGAAACGGGGCTCCTCTGGATGTGGGCGGGACCATCGTGCTTCCTCTCGAGTGGAGACGGGTATGGCGGTGAACTTCTTGAGTTGCAGCAAGGGTGTGAAAGACCCTTTCGAAGTTCCAGAGGTTAGGTGTCATTAGTCTCCAGACGCCTCATCGGAAATACGCCTCATCTAGCCTGGAAGGGAGAACTTCCTGGATTTTCTCGAGTTGCGGCAGGTGTTCTCGAGTTATGACGGGGACCTCAGGGACCCGCCCTGGTGGCCTCAGGAGAGGCCAGTCCCCATGCGAGTTGCTAGGGGGCCTCTCGGGATTCCTCTCCCGTCGATACCGGGGCCAAAAACCTTGTGTGGAGTCAGGGCCGGAACCGAGGATTCCTCTCAGGGGTGATATGGATCTTTGGGTACTTCTGGAGTCTCCCCAGGGGAGTCAGGCCTCGTCTCGAGTGGGGGCATGCACGTGCGCTTTCCTTCCAGGCTGTAGCAGCAATGTCACGCTTCCCGTCGCGTGGATCAAAGGATCTGTGGTTTTCCCTCGAGGCTTTCCCTCGAGGCTTTCCCACAGGGCTGTCCCACGTGCCACCGTGGTGTGAGTCGATCCTCGGCGCGAAAGATGAGCCAGTGCAGGGCAAAGAGGTTCCTCTGGAATGGACTGAGACATCTGGGGGACTCTTGGAATGGTGGTACGACCATGGAGTTCCTCTCGCCTTTCCTGTTGAGAGTGCCTCCTCTTGAGATGCGACGGGAACTCTGGGAATTCTTTCCTGTTGAAAGCAGGGAAAGGATCCCTCATCTCGAGCTCCGAGGGGGAAACGGGGCTCCTCTGGATGTGGGCGGGACCATCGTGCTTCCTCTCGAGTGGAGACGGGTATGGCGCTGAACTTCTTGAGTTGCAGCAAGGGTGTGAAAGACCCTTTCGAAGTTCCAGAGGTTACGTGTCAGTCTCCAGACGCCTCATCGGAAATAGACCTCATCTCGCCTGGAAGGGAGAACTTCCTGGATTTTCTCGAGGTGCGGCAGGTGTTCTCGAGTTACGACGGGTACCACAGGGACCCGCCCTGATGGCCTCAGGAGAGGCCAGTCCCCATGCGAGTTGCTAGGGGGCCTCTCGGGATTCCTCTCCCGTCGATACTAGGGCCAAAAACCTTGTGTGGAGTCAGGGCCGGAACCGAGGATTCCTCACAGGGGTGACATGGATATTTGGGTACTTCTGGAGTCTCCCCAGGGGAGTCAGGCCTCGTCTCGAGTGGGGGCATGCACGTGCGCTTTCCTTCCAGGCTGTAGCAGCAATGTCACGCTTCCCGTCGCGTGGATCAAAGTATCTGTGGCTTTCCCTCGAGGCTTTCCCTCGAGGCTTTCCCGCAGGGCTGTCCCACGTGCCACCGTGGTGTGAGTCGATCCTCGGCGTGAAAGATGAGCCAGTGCAGGGCAAAGAGGTTCCTCTGGAATGGACTGAGACATCTGGGGGACTCTTGGAATGGTGGTACGACCATGGAGTTCCTCTCGCCTTTCCTGTTGAGAGTGCCTCCTCTTGAGATGCGACGGGAACGCCGGGAATTCTTTCCCGTTGAAAGCAGGGAAAGGATCCCTCATCTCGAGCTCCGAGGGGGAAACGGGGCTCCTCTGGATGTGGGCGGGACCATCGTGCTTCCTCTCGAGTGGAGACGGGTATGGCGGTGAACTTTTTGAGTTGCAGCAAGGGTGTGAAAGACCCTTTCGAAGTTCCAGAGGTTAGGTGTCATTAGTCTCCAGAGGCCTCATCGGAAATAGGCCTCATCTCGCCTGGAAGGGAGAACTTCCTGGATTTTCTCGAGTTGCGGCAGGTGTTCTCGAGTTACGATGGGGACCTCAGGGACCCGCCCTGGTGGCCTCAAGAACGGCCAGTCCCCATGCGAGTTGCTAGGGGGCCTCTAGGGATTCCTCTCCCGTCGATACCGGGGCCAAAAACCTTGTGTGGAGTCAGGGCCGGAACCGAGGATTCCTCTCAGGGGCTGACATGGATCTTTGGGTACTTCTGGAGTCTCCCCAGGGGAGTCAGGCCTCGTCTCGAGTGGGGGCATGCACGTGTGCTTTCCTTCCAGGCTGTAGCAGCAATGTCACGCTTCCCGTCGCGTGGATCAAAGGATCTGTGGTTTTCCCTCGAGGCTTTCCCTCGAGGCTTTCCCACAGGGCTGTCCCACGTGCCACCGTAGAGTGAGTCGATCCTCGGCATGAAAGATGAGCCAGTGCAGGGCAAAGAGGTTCCTCTGGAATGGACTCAGACATCTGGGGGACTCTTGGAATGGTGGTACGACCATGGAGTTCCTCTCGCCTTTCCTGTTGAGAGTGCCTCCTCTTGAGATGCGACGGGAATGCCGGGAATTCTTTCCCGTTGAAAGCAGGGAAAGGATCCCTCATCTCTAGCTACGAGGGGGAAACGGGGCTCCTCTGGATGTGGGCGGGACCATCGTGCTTCCTATCGAGTGGAGACAGGCAAGGAGGTGAACTTCTTGAGTAGCATCAAGGGTGTGAAAGACCCTTTCGAAGTTCCAGAGGTTGGGTGTCATTAGTCTCCAGACGCCTCATCGGAAATAGGCCTCATCTCGCCTGGAAGGGAAAACTTCCTGGATTTTCTCGCGTTGCGGCAGGTGTTCTCGAGTTACGACGGGGATCTCAGGGACCCGCCCTGGTGGCCTCAGGAGAGGCCAGTCCCCATGCGAGGTGCTAGGGGGCCTCTCGGGATTCCTCTACCGTCGATACCGGGGCCAAAAACCTTGTGTGCAGTCAGGGCCGGAAACGAGGATTCCTCTCAGGGGCTGACATGGATCTTTGGGTACTTCTGGAGTCTCCCCAGGGGAGTCAGGCCTCGTCTCGAGTGGGGGCATGCACGTGCGCTTTCCTTCCAGGCTGTAGCAGCAATGTCACGCTTCCCGTCGCGTGGATCAAAGGATCTGTGGTTTTCCCTCGAGGCTTTCCCTCGAGGCTTTCCCACATGGCTGTGCCACGTGCCACCGTGGTGTGAGTCGATCCTCGGCGTGAAAGATGAGCCAGTGCATGGCAAAGAGGTTCCTCTGGAATGGACTGAGACATCTGGGGGACTCTTGGAATGGTGGTACGACCATAGAGTTCCTCTCGCCTTTCCTGTTGAGAGTGCCTCCTCTTGAGATGCGACGGGAATGACGGGAATACTTTCCCGTTGAAAGCAGGGAAAGGATCCCTCATCTCGAGCTACGAGGGGGAAACGGGGCTCCTCTGGATGTGGGCGGGACCATCGTGCTTCCTCTCGAGTGGAGACGGGTATGGCGGTGAACTTCTTGAGTTGCAGCAAGTGTGTGAAAGACCCTTTCTAAGTTCCAGAGGTTAGGTGTCATTAGTCTCCAGACGCCTCATCAGAAATAGGCCTCATCTCGCCTGCAAGGGAGAACTTCCTTGATTTTCTCGAGTTGCGGTAGGTGTTCTCGAGTTACGACGGGGACCTCAGGGACCCGCCCTGGTTGCCTCAAGAGGCCAGTCCCCATGCGATTTGCTACGGGGCCTCTCGGGATTCCTCTCCCGTCGATTCCAGGGCCAAAAACCTTGTGTGGAGTCAGGGCCGTAACCGAGGATTCCTCTCAGGGGCTGACATGGATCTTTGGGTACTTCTGGAGTCTCCCCAGGGGAGTCAGGCCTCGTCTCCAGTGGGGGCATGCACGTGCGCTTTCCTTCCAGGCTGTAGCAGCAACGTCACGCTTCCCGTGGCGTGGATCAAAGGATCTGTGGTTTTCCCTCGAGGCTTTCCCACAGGGCTGTCCCACGTGCCACCGTGGTGTGAGTCGATCCTCGGCGTGAAAATGAGCCAGTGCAGGGCAAAGAGGTTCCTCTGGAATGGACTGAGACATCTGGGGGACTCTTGGAATGGTGGTACGACCATGGAGTTCCTCTCGCCTTTCCTGTTGAGAGTGCCTCCTCTTGAGATGCGACGGGAACGCCGGGAATTCTTTCCCGTTGAAAGCAGGGAAAGGATCCCTCATCTCGAGCTAGGAGGGGGAAACGGGGCTCCTCTGGATGTGGGCGGGACCATCGTGCTTCCTCTCGAGTGGACACGGGTATGGCGGTGAACTTCTTGAGTTGCAGCAAGGGTGTGAAAGACCCTTTCGAAGTTCCAGAGTTTAGGTGTCATTAGTCTCCAGACGCCTCATCGGAAATAGGCCTCATCTCGCCTGGAAGGGAGAACTTCCTGGATTTTCTCGAGTTGTGGCAGGTGTTCTCGAGTTACGACGGGGACCTCAGGGACCCGCCCTGGTGGCCTCAGGAGAGGCCAGTCCCCATGGGAGTTGCTAGGGGGCCTCTCGGGATTCCTCTCCCGTCGATACCGGGGCCAAAAACCTTGTGTGGAGTCAGGGCCGGAACCGAGGATTCCTCTCAGGGGCTGACATGGATCTTTGGGTACTTCTGGAGTCTCCCCAAGGGAGTCAGGGCTCGTCTCGAGTTGGGGCATGCACGTGCGCTTTCCTTCCAGGCTGTAGCAGCAATGTCACGCTTCCCGTGGCGTGGATCAAAGGATCTGTGGTTTTCCCTCGAGGCTTTCCCTCGAGGCTTTCCCACAGGGCTGTCCCACGTGCCACCGTGGTGTGAGTCGATCCTCGGCGTGAAAGATGAGCCAGTGCAGGGCAAAGAGGTTCCTCTGGAATGGACTGAGACATCTGGGGTACTCTTGGAATGGTGGTACGACCATGGAGTTCCTCTCGCCTTTCCTGTTGAGAGTGCCTCCTCTTGAGAAGCGACGGGAACACCGGGAATTCTTTCCCGTTGAAAGCAGGGAAAGGATCCCTCATCTTGAGCTCCGAGGGGGAAACGGGGCTCCTCTGGATGTGGGCGGGACCATCGTGCTTCCTCTCGAGTGGAGACGGGTATGGCGGTGAACTTCTTGAGTTGCAGCAAGGGTGTGAAAGACCCTTTCGAAGTTCGAGAGGTTAGGTGTCATTAGTCTCCAGACGCCTCATCGGAAATAGGCCTCATCTCGCCTGGAAGGGAGAACTTCCTGGATTTTCTCGAGTTGCGGCAGGTGTTCTCGAGTTACGACGGGGACCTCAGGGACCCGCCCTGGTGGCATCAGGAGAGGCCAGTCCCCATGCGAGGTGCTAGGGGGCCTCTCGGGATTCCTCTCCCGTCGATACCGGGGCCAAAAACCTTGTGTGCAGTCAGGGCCGGAACCGAGGATTCCTCTCAGGGGCTGACATGGATCTTTGGGTACTTCTGGAGTCTCCCCACGGGAGTCAGGCCTCGTCTCGAGTGGGGGCATGCACGTGCGCTTTCCTTCCAGGCTGTAGCAGCAATGTCACGCTTCCCGTCGCGTGGATCAAAGGATCTGTGGTATTCCCTCGAGGCTTTCCCTCGAGGCTTTCCCACAGGGCTGTCCCACGTGCCACCGTGGTGTGAGTCGATCCTCGGCGTGAAAGATGAGCCAGTGCAGGGCAAAGAGGTTCCTCTGGAATGGACTGAGACATCTGGGGGACTCTTGGAATGGTGGTACGACCATGGAGTTCCTCTCGCCTTTCCTGTTGAGAGTGCCTCCTCTTGAGATACGACGGGAACACCGGGAATTCTTTCCCGTTGAAAGCAGGGAAAGGATCCCTCATCTCGAGCTAAGAGGGGGAAACGGGGCTCCTCTGGATGTGGGCGGGACCATCGTGCTTCCTCTCGAGTGGACACGGGTATGGCGGTGAAATTCTTGAGTTGCAGCAAGGGTGTGAAAGACCCTTTCGAAGTTCGAGAGGTTAGGTGTCATTAGTCTCCAGACGCCTCATCGGAAATAGGCCTCATCTCGCCTGGAAGGGAGAACTTCCTGGATTTTCTCGAGTTGTGGCAGGTGTTCTCGAGTTACGACGGAGACCTCAGGGACCCGCCCTGGTGGCCTCAGGAGAGGCCAGTCCCCATGCGAGGTGCTAGGGGGCCTCTCGGGATTCCTCTCCCGTCGATACCAAGGCCAAAAACCTTGTGTGGAGTCAGGGTTGGAACCGAGGATTCCTCTCAGGGGCTTATATGGATCTTTGGGTACTTCTGGAGTCTCGCCAGGGGAGACAGGCCTCGTCTCGAGTGGGGGCATGCACGTGCGCTTTCCTTCCAGGCTGTAGCAGCAATGTCACGCTTCCCGTCGCGTGGATCAAAGGATCTGTGGTTTTCCCTCGAGGCTTTCCCTCGAGGCTTTCCCACAGGGCTGTCCCACGTGCCTCCGTGGTGTGAGTCGATCCTCGGCGTGAAAGATGAGCCAGTGCAGGGCAAAGAGGTTCCTCTGGAATGGACTGAGACATCTGGGGGACTCTAGGAATGGTGGTACGACCATGGAGTTCCTCTCGCCTTTCCTGTTGAGAGTGCCTCCTCTTGAGATGCGACGCGAATGCCGGGAATTCTTTCCCGTTGAAAGCAGGGAAAGGATCCCTCATCTCGAGCTACGAGGGGGAAACGGGGCTCCTCTGGATGTGGGCGGGACCATCGTGCTTCCTCTCGAGTGGAGACGGGTATGGCGGTGAACTTCTTGAGTTGCAGCAAGGGTGTGAAAGACCCTTTCGAAGTTCCAGAGGTTAGGTGTCATTAGTCTCCAGACGACTCATCGGAAATAGGCCTCATCTCGCCTGCAAGGGAGAACTTCCTGGATTTTCTCGAGTTGCGGCAGGTGTTCTCGAGTTACGACGGGGACCTCAGGGACCCGCCCTGGTGGCCTCAGGAGAGGCCAGTACCCATGCGAGGTGCTAGGGGGCCTCTCGGGATTCCTCTCCCGTCGATACCGGGGCCAAAAACCTTGTGTGGAGTCAGGGCCGGAACCGAGGATTCCTCTCAGGGGCTGACATGGATCTTTGGGTACTTCTGGAGTCTCCCCAGGGGAGTCAGGCCTCGTCTCGAGTGGGGGCATGCACGTGCGCTTTCCTTCCAGGCTGTAGCAGCAATGTCACGCTTCCTGTCGCGTGGATCAAAGGATCTGTGGTTTTCCCTCGAGGCTTTCCCTCGAGGCTTTCTCACAGGGCTGTCCCACGTGCCACCGTGGTGTGAGTCGATCCTCGGCGTGAAAGATGAGCCAGTGCAGGGCAAAGAGGTTCCTCTGGAATGGACTGAGACATCTGGGGGATTCTAGGAATGGTGGTACGACCATGGAGTTCCTCTCGCCTTTCCTGTTGAGAGTGCCTCCTCTTGAGATGCGACGGGAACGCCGGGAATTCTTTCCCGTTGAAAGCAGGGAAAGGATCCCTCATCTCGAGCTACGAGGGGGAAACGGGGCTCCTCTGGATGTGGGCGGGACCATCGTGCTTCCTCTCGAGTGGAGACGGGTATGGCGGTGAACTTCTTGAGTTGCAGCAAGGGTGTGAAAGACCCTTTCGAAGTTCCAGAGGTTAGGTGTCATTAGTCTCCAGACGACTCATCGGAAATAGGCCTCATCTCGCCTGGAAGGGAGAACTTCCTGGATTTTCTCGAGTTGCGGCAGGTGTTCTCGAGTTACGACGGGGACCTCAGGGACCCGCCCTGGTGGCCTCAGGAGAGGCCAGTCCCCATGCGAGGTGCTAGGGGGCCTCTCGGGATTCCTCTCCCGTCGATACCGGGGCCAAAAACCTTGTGTGGAGTCAGGGCCGGAACCGAGGATTCCTCTCAGGGGCTGACATGGATCTTTGGGTACTTCTGGAGTCTCCCCAGGGGAGTCAGGCCTCGTCTCGAGTGGGGGCATGCACGTGCGCTTTCCTTCCAGGCTGTAGCAGCAATGTCACGCTTCCCGTGGCGTGTATCAAAGGATCTGTGGTTTTCCCTCGAGACTTTCCCACAGGGCTGTCCCACGTGCCACCGTGGTGTGAGTCGATCCTCGGCGTGAAAGATGAGCCAGTGCAGGGCAAAGAGGTTCCTCTGGAATGGACTGAGACATCTGGGGGACTCTTGGAATGGTGGTACGACCATGGAGTTCCTCTCGCCTTTCCTTTTGAGAGTGCCTCCTCTTGAGATGCGACAGGAACGCCGGGAATTCTTTCCCGTTGAAAGCAGGGAAAGGATCCCTCATCTCGAGCTACGAGGGGGAAACGGGGCTCCTCTGGATGTGGGCGGGACCATCGTGCTTCCTCTCGAGTGGAGACGGGTATGGCGGTGAACTTCTTGAGTTGCAGCAAGGGTGTGAAAGACCCTTTCGAAGTTCCAGAGGTTAGGTGTCATTAGTCTCCAGACGCCTCATCGGAAATAGGCCTCATCTCGCCTGGAAGGGAGAACTTCCTGGATTTTCTCGAGTTGCGGCAGGTGTTCTCGAGTTACGACGGGGACCTCAGGGACCCGCCCTGGTGGCCTCAGGAGAGGCCAGTCCCCATGCGATGTGCTAGGGGGCCTCTCGGGATTCCTCTCCCGTCGATACCGGGGCCAAAAACCTTGTGTGGAGTCAGGGCCGGAACCGAGGATTCCTCTCAGTGGCTGACATGGATCTTTGGGTACTTCTGGAGTCTCCCCAGGGGAGTCAGGCCTCGTCTCGAGTGGGGGCATGCACGTGCGCTTTCCATCCAGGCTGTAGCAGCAATGTCACGCTTCCTGTCGCGTGGATCAAAGGATCTGTGGTTTTCCCTCGAGGCTTTCCCTCGAGGCTTTCCCACAGGGCTGTCCCACGTGCCACCGTGGTGTGAGTCGATCCTCGGCGTGAAAGATGAGCCAGTGTAGGGCAAAGCGGTTCCTCTGGAATGGACTGAGACATCTGGGGGACTCCTGGAATGGTGGTACGTCCATGGAGTTCCTCTCGCCTTTCCTGTTGAGAGTGCCTCCTCTTGAGATGCGACGGGAACGCCGGGAATTCTTTCCCGTCTAAAGCAGGGAAAGGTTCCCTCATCTCGAGCTACGAGGGGGAAACGGGGCTCCTCTGGATGTGGGCGGGACCATCGTGCTTCCTCTCGAGTGGAGACGGGTATGGCGGTGAACTTCTTGAGTTGCAGCAAGGGTGTGAAAGACCCTTTCGAAGTTCCAGAGGTTAGGTGTCATTAGTCTCCAGACGCCTCATCGGAAATAGGCCTCATCTCGCCTGAAAGGGAGAACTTCCTGGATTTTCTCGAGTTGCGGCAGGTGTTCTCGAGTTACGAAGGGGACCTCAGGGACCCGCCCTGGTGGCCTCAGGAGAGGCCAGTCCCCATGCAAGGTGCTAGGGGGCCTCTCGGGATTCCTCTCCCGTCGATACCGGGGCCAAAAACCTTGTGTGGAGTCAGGGCCGGAACCGAGGATTCCTCTCAGGGGCTGACATGGATCTTTGGGTACTTCTGGAGTCTCCCCAGGGGAGTTAGGCCTCTTCTCGAGTGGGGGCATGCACGTGCGCTTTCCTTCCCGGCTGTAGCAGCAATGTCACGCTTCCCGTCGCATGGATCAAAGGATCTGTGGTTTTCCCTCGAGGCTTTCCCTCGAGGCTTTCCCACAGGGCTGTCCCACGTGCCACCGTGGTGTGAGTCGATCCTCGGCGTGAAAGATGAGCCAGTGCAGGGCAAAGAGGTTCCTCTGGAATGGACTGAGACATCTGGGGGACTCGTGGAATGGTGGTACGACCATGGAGTTCCTCTCGCCTTTCCTGTTGAGAGCGCCACCTCTTGAGATGCGACGGGAACGCCGGGAATTCTTTCCCGTTGAAAGCAGGGAAAGGATCCCTCATTTCGAGCTACGAGGGGGAAACGGGGCTCCTCTGGATGTGGGCGGGACCATCGTGCTTCCTCTCGAGTGGAGACGGGTATGGCGGTGAACTTCTTGAGTTGCAGTAAGGGTGTGAAAGACCCTTTCGAAGTCCCAGAGGTTAGGTGTCATTAGTCTCCAGAAGCCTCATCGGAAATAGGCCTCATCTCGCCTGGAAGGGAGAACTTCCTGGATTTTCTCGAGTTGCGGCAGGTGTTCTCGAGTTACAACTGGGACCTCAGGGACACGCCCTGGTGGCCTCAGGAGAGGCCAGTCCCCATGCGAGTTGCTAGGTGGCCTCTCGGGATTCCTCTCCCGTCAATACCGGGGTCAAAAACCTTGTGTGGCATCAGGGCCGGAACCGAGGATTCCTCTCAGGGGCTGACATGGATCTTTGGGTACTTCTGGAGTCTCCCCAGGGGAGTCAGGCCTCGTCTCGAGTCGGGGCATGCACGTGCGCTTTACTTCCAGGCTGTAGCAGCAATGTCACGCTTCCCGTCGCGTGTATCAAAGGATCTGTGGTTTTCCCTCGAGGCTTTCCCTCGAGGCTTTCCCACAGGGCCATCCCACGTCCCACCGTGGTGTGAGTCGATCTTCGGCGTGAAAGATGAGGCAGTGCAGGGCAAAGAGGTTCCTCTGGAATGGACTGAGACATCTGGGGGACTCTTGGAATGGTGGTAAGACCATGGAGTTCCTCTCGCCTTTCCTGTTGAGAGTGCCTCCTCTTGAGATGCGACGGGAACGCCGGGAATTCTTTCCCGTTGAAAGCAGGGAAAGGATCCTTCATCTCGAGCTACGAGGGGGAAACGGGGCTCCTCTGGATGTGGGCGGGACCATCGTGCTTCCTCTCTAGTGGAGAAGGGTATGGCGGTGAACTTCTTGAGTTGCAGCAAGGGTGTGAAAGACCCTTTCTAAGTTCCAGAGGTTAGGTGTCATTAGTCTCCAGACGCCTCATCGGAAATAGGCCTCATCTCGCCTGGAAGAGAGAACTTCCTGGATTTTCTCGAGTTGCGGCAGGTGTTCTCAAGTTACGACGGGGACCTCAGGGACCCGCCCTGGTGGCCTCAGGAGAGGCCAGTCCCCATTCGAGGTGCTAGGGGGCCTTTCGGGATTCCTCTCCCGTCGATACCGGGGCCAAAAACCTTGTGTGGAGTAAGGGCCGGAACCGAGGATTCCTCTCAGGGGCTGACATGGATCTTTGGGTACTTCTGGAGTCTCCCCAGGGGAGTCAGGCTTCGTCTCGAGTGGGGGCATGCACGTGCGCTTTCCTTCCCGGCTGGAGCAGCAATGTCACGCTTCCCGTCGCATGGATCAAAGGATCTGTGGTTTTCCCTCGAGGCTTTCCCACAGGGCTGTCCCACGTGCCACCGTGGTGTGAGTCGATCCTCGGCGTGAAAGATGAGCCAGTGCAGGGCAAAGAGGATCCTCTGGAATGGACGGAGACATCTGGGGACTCTTGGAATGGTGGTACGACCATGGAGTTCCTCTCGCCTTTCCTGTTGAGAGTGCCTCCTCTTGAGATGCGATGGGAACGCGGGAATTCTTCCCCGTTGAAAGCTGGGAAAGGATCCATCATCTCGAGCTCCGAGGGGGAAACGGGGCTCCTTTGGATGTGGGCGGGACCATCATGCTTCCTCTCGAGTGGAGACGGGTATGGCGGTGAACTTCTTGAGTTGCAGCAAGGGTGTGAAAGACCCTTTCGAAGTTCCAGAGGTTAGGTGTCATTAGTCTCCAGACGCCTCATCGGAAATAGGCCTCATCTCGCCTGGAAGGGAGAACTTCCTGGATTTTCTCGAGATGCGGCAGATGTTCTGGAGTTACGACGGGTACCTCAGGGACCCGCCCTGGTGGCCTCAGGAGAGGCCAGTCCCCATGCGAGTTGCTAGGGGGCCTCTCGGGATTCCTCTCCCGTCGATACCGGGGCCAAAAACTTTGTATGGAGTCAGGGCCGGAACCGAGGATTCCTCTCAGGGGCTGACATGGATCTTTGGGTTCTTCTGGAGGCCCCCCAGGGGAGTCAGGCCTCGTCTCGAGTGGGGGCATGCACGTGCGCTTTCCTTCCAGGCTGTAGCAGCAATGTCACGCTTCCCGTCGCGTGGATCAAAGGATCTGTGGTTTTCCCTCGAGGCTTTTCCTCGAGGCTTTCCCACAGGGCTGTCCCACGTGCCACCGTGGTGTGAGTCGATCCTCGGCGTGAAAGATGAGCCAGTGCAGGGCAAAGAGGTTCCTCTGGAATGGACTGAGACATCTGGGGGACTCTTGGAATGGTGGTACGACCATGGAGTTCCTCTCGCCTTTCCTGTTGAGAGTGCCTCCTCTTGAGGTGCGACGGGAACGCCGGGAATTCTTTCCCGTTGAAAGCAGGAAAAGGATCCCTCATCTCGAGCTACGAGGGGGAAACGGGGCTCCTCCGGATGTGGGCGGGACCATCGTGCTTCCTCTCTAGTGGAGACGGGTATGGTGGTGAACTTCTTGAGTTGCAGCAAGGGTGTGAAAGACCCTTTCGAAGTTCCAGAGGTTAGGTGTCATTAGTCTCCAGACGCCTCATAGGAAATAGGCCTCATCTCGCCTGGAAGGGAGAACTTCCTGGATTTTCTCGAGTTGCGGCAGGTGTTCTCGAGTTACGACGGGGACCTCAGGAACCCGCCCTGGTGGCCTCAGGAGAGGCCAGTCCCTATGCGAGGTGCTAGGGGGCCTCTCGGGATTCCTCTCCCGTCGATACCGGGGCCAAAAACCTTGTATGGAGTCAGGGCCGGAACCGAGGATTCCTCTCAGGGGCTGACATGGATCTTTGGGTACTTCTGGAGTCTCCCCAGGGGAGTCAGGCCTCGTCTCGAGTGGGGGCATGCACGTGCACTTTCCTTCCAGGCTGTAGCAGGAATGTCACGCTTCCCGTCGCGTGGATCAAAGGATCTGTGGATTTCCCTCGAGGCTTTCCCACAGGGCTGTCCCACGTGCCACCGTGGTGTGAGTCGATCCTCGGCGTGAAAGATGAGCCAGTGCAGGACAAAGAGGTTCCTCTGGAATGGACTGAGATTTCTGGGGGACTCTTGGAATGGTGGTACGACCATGGAGTTCCTCTCGCCTTTCCTGTTGAGAGTGCCTCCTCTTGAGATGCGACGGGAACGCCGGGAACTCTTTCCCTTTGAAACCAGGGAAAGGATCCCTCATCTCGAGCTACGAGGGGAAAACGGGGCTCCTCTGGATGTGGGCGGGACCATCGTGCTTCCTCTCGAGTGGAGACGGGTATGGCGGTGAACTTCTTGAGTTGCAGCAAGGGTGTGAAAGACCCTTTCGAAGTTCCAGAGGTTAGGTGTCATTAGTCTCCAGACGCCTCATCAGAAATAGGCCTCATCTCGCCTGGAAGGGAGAACTTCCTGGATTTTCTCGAGTTGTGGCAGGTGTTCTCGAGTTACGACGGGGACCTCAGGGACCCGCCCTGGTGGCCTCAGGAGAGGCCAGCCCCTATGCGAGTTGCTAGGGGGCCTCTCGGGATTCCTCTCCCGTCGATACCGGGGCCAACAACCTTGTGTGGAGTCAGGGCCGTAACCGAGGATTCCTCTCATGGGCTGACATGGATCTTTGGGTACGTCTGGAGACTCCCCAGTGGAGTCAGGCCTCGTCTCGAGTGGGGGCATGCACGTGCGCTTTCCTTCCAGGCTGTAGCAGCAATGTCACGCTTCCCGTCGCGTGGATCATAGGATCTGTGGTTTTCCCTCGAGGCTTTCCCTCGAGGCTTTCCCAAAGGGCTGTCCCACGTGCCACCGTGGTGTGAGTCGATCCTCGGCGTGAAAGATGAGCCAGTGCAGGGCAAAGAGCTTCCTCTGGAATGGACTGAGACATCTGGGGGACTCTTGGAATGGTGGTACGACCATGGAGTTCCTCTCGCCTTTCCTGTTGAGAGTGCCTCCTCTTGAGATGCGACGGGAATGCCGGGAATTCTTTCCCGTTGAAAGCAGGCAAAGGATCCCTCATCTCGAGCTACGAGGGGGAAACGGGGATGCTCTGGATGTGGGCGGGACCATCGTGCTTCCTCTCGAGTGGAGACGGGTATGGAAGTGAACTTCTTGAGTTGCAGCAAGGGTGTGAAAGACCCTTTCGAAGTTCCAGAGGTTAGGTGTCATTAGTCTCCAGACGCCTCATCGGAAATAGGCCTCATCTCGCCTGGAAGGGAGAACTTCCTGGATTTTCTCGAGTTGCGGCAGGTGTTCTCGAGTTACGACGGGGACCTCAGAGACCCGCCCTGGTGGCCTCAGGAGAGGCCAGTCCACATGCGAGTTGCTAGGGGGCTTCGCAGGATTCCTCTCCCGTCGATACCGGGGCCAAAAACCTTGTGTGGAGTCAGGGCCGGAAACGAGGATTCCTCTCAGGGGCTGACATGGATCTTTGGGTACTTCTGGAGTCTCCGCAGGGGATTCAGGCCTCGTCTCGAGTGGGGGCATGCACGTGCGTTTTCTTTCCAGGCTGTAGCAGCAATGTCACGCTTCCCGTCGCGTGGATCAAAGGATCTGTGGTTTTCCCTCGAGGCTTTCCCACAGGGCTGTCCCACGTTCCACCGTGGTGTGAGTCGATCCTCGGCGTGAAAGATGAGCCAGTGCAGGGCACAGAGGTTCCTCTGGAATGGACTGAGACATCTGGGGGACTCTTGGAATGGTGGTACGACCATGGAGTTCTTCTCGCCTTTCCTGTTGAGAGTGCCTCCTCTTGAGATGCGACGGGAACGCCGGGAATTCTTTCCCGTTGAAAGCAGGGAAAGGATCCCTCATCTCGAGCTACGAGGGGGAAACGGGGCTCCTCTGGATGTGGGCGGGACCATCGTGCTTCCTCTCGAGTGGAGACGGGTATGGCGGTGAACTTCTTTAGTTGCAGCAAGGGTGTGAAAGACCCTTTCGAAGTTCGAGAGGTTAGGTGTCATTAGTCTCCAGACGCCTCATCGGAAATAGGCCTCATCTCGCCTGGAAGGGAGAACTTCCTGGATTTTCTCGAGTTGCGGCAGGTGTTCTCGAGTTACGACGGGGACCTCAGGGACCCGCCCTGGTGGCCTCAGGAGAGGCCAGTCCCCATGCGAGGTGCTAGGGGGCCTCTCGGGATTCCTCTCCCGTCGATACCGGGGCCAAAAACCTTGTGTGCAGTCAGGGCCGGAACCGAGGATTCCTCTCAGGGGCTGACATGGATCTTTGGGTACTTCTGGAGTCTCCCCAGGGGAGTCAGGCCTCGTCTCGAGTGGGGGCATGCACGTGCGCTTTCCTTCCAGGCTGTAGCAGCAATGTCACGCTTCCTGTCGCGTGGATCAAAGGATCTGTGGTTTTCCCTCGAGGCTTTCCCTCGAGGCTTTTCCACAGGGCTGTCCCACGTGCCACCGTGGTGTGAGTCGATCCTCGGCGTGAATGATGAGCCAGTGCAGGGCAAAGAGGTTCCTCTGGAATGGACTGAGACATCTGGGGGACTCCTGGAATGGTGGTACGACCATGGAGTTCCTCTCGCCTTTCCTGTTGAGAGTGCCTCCTCTTGAGATGCGACGGGAACGCCGGGAATTCTTTCCCGTCTAAAGCAGGGAAAGGTTCCCTCATCTCGAGATACGAGGGGGAAACGGGGCTCCTCTGGATGTGGGCGGGACCATCGTGCTTCCTCTCGAGTGGAGACGGGTATGGCGGTGAACTTCTTGAGTTGCAGCAAGGGTGTGAAAGACCCTTTCGAATTTCCAGAGGTTAGGTGTCATTAGTCTCCAGACGCCTCATCGGAAATAGGCCTCATCTCGCCTGAAAGGGAGAACTTCCTGGATTTTCTCGAGTTGCGGCAGGTGTTCTCGAGTTACGACGGGGAACTCAGGGACCCGCCCTGGTGGCCTCAGGAGAGGCCAGTCCCCATGCGAGGTGCTAGGGGGCCTCTCGGGATTCCTCTCCCGTCGATACCGGGGCCAAAAACCTTGTGTGGAGTCAGGGCCGGAACCGAGGATTCCTCTCAGGGGCTGACATGGATCTTTGGGTACTTCTGGAGTCTCCCCAGGGGAGTTAGGCCTCTTCTCGAGTGGGGGTATGCACGTGCGCTTTCCTTCCCGGCTGTAGCAGCAATGTCACGCTTCCCGTCGCATGGATCAAAGGATCTGTGGTTTTCCCTCGAGGCTTTCCCAAAGGGCTGTCCCACGTGCCACCGTGGTGTGAGTCGATCCTCGGCGTGAAAGATGAGCCAGTGCAGGGCAAAGAGGATCCTCTGGAATGGACGGAGACATCTGGGGACTCTTGGAATGGTGGTACGACCATGGAGTTCCTCTCGCCTTTCCTGTTGAGAGTGCCTCCTCTTGAGATGCGATGGGAACGCCGGGAATTCTTCCCCGTTGAAAGCAGGGAAAGGATCCATCATCTCGAGCTCCGAGGGGGAAACGGGGCTCCTTTGGATGTGGGCGGGACCATCATGCTTCCTCTCGAGTGGAGACGGGTATGGCGGTGAACTTCTTGAGTTGCAGCAAGGGTGTGAAAGACCCTTTCGAAGTTCCAGAGGTTAGGTGTCATTAGTCTCCAGACGCCTCATCGGAAATAGGCCTCATCTCGCCTGGAAGGGAGAACTTCCTGGATTTTCTCAAGATGCGGCAGGTGTTCTGGAGTTACGACGGGTACCTCAGGGACCCGCCCTGGTGGCCTCAGGAGAGGCCAGTCCCCATGCGAGTTGCTAGGGGGCCTCTCGGGATTCCTCTCCCGTCGATACCGGGGCCAAAAACTTTGTATGGAGTCAGGGCCGGAACCGAGGATTCCTCTCAGGGGCTGACATGGATCTTTGGGTTCTTCTGGAGTCCCCCCAGGGGAGTCAGGCCTCGTCTCGAGTGGGGGCATGCACGTGCGCTTTCCTTCCAGGCTGTAGCAGCAATGTCACGCTTCCCGTCGCGTGGATCAAAGGATCTGTGGTTTTCCCTCGAGGCTTTCCCTCGAGGCTTTCCCACAGGGCTGTCCCACGTGCCACCGTGGTGTGAGTCGATCCTCGGCGTGAAAGATGAGCCAGTGCAGGGCAAAGAGGTTCCTCTGGAATGGACTGAGACATCTGGGGGACTCTTGGAATGGTGGTACGACCATGGAGTTCCTCTCGCCTTTCCTGTTGAGAGTGCCTCATCTTGAGATGCGACGGGAACGCCGGGAATTCTTTCCCGTTGAAAGCAGGCAAAGGATCCCTCATCTCGAGCTACGAGGGGGAAACGGGGCTCCTCTGGATGTGGGCGGGACCATCGTGCTTCCTCTCGAGTGGAGACGGGTATGGAAGTGAACTTCTTGAGTTGCAGCAAGGGTGTGAAAGACCCTTTCGAAGTTCCAGCGGTTAGGTGTCATTAGTCTCCAGACGCCTCATCGGAAATAGGCCTCATCTCGCCTGCAAGGGAGAACTTCCTGGATTTTCTCGAGATGCGGCAGGTGTTCTCGAGTTACGACGGGGACCTCAGGGACCCGCCCTGGTGGCCTCAGGAGAGGCCAGTCCACATGCGAGTTGCTAGGGGGCCTCGCGGGATTCCTCTCCCGTCGATACCGGGGCCAAAAACCTTGTGTGGAGTCAGGGCCGGAAACGAGGATTCCTCTCAGGGGCTGACATGGATCTTTGGGTACTTCTGGAGTCTCCGCAGGGGATTCAGGCCTCGTCTCGAGTGGGGGCATGCACGTGCGTTTTCTTTCCAGGCTGTAGCAGCAATGTCACGCTTCCCGTCGCGTGGATCAAAGGATCTGTGGTTTTCCCTCGAGGCTTTCCCACAGGGCTGTCCCACGTTCCACCGTGGTGTGAGTCGATCCTCGGCGTGAAAGATGAGCCAGTGCAGGGCACAGAGGTTCCTCTGGAATGGACTGAGACATCTGGGGGACTCTTGGAATGGTGGTACGACCATGGAGTTCCTCTCGCCTTTCCTGTTGAGAGTGCCTCCTCTTGAGATGCGACGGGAACGCCGGGAATTCTTTCCCGTTTAAAGCAGGGAAAGGATCCCTCAACTCGAGCTACGAGGGGGAAACGGGGCTCCTCTGGATGTGGGCGGGACCATCGTGCTTCCTCTCGAGTGGAGACGGGTATGGCGGTGAACTTCTTGAGTTGCAGCAAGGGTGTGAAAGACCCTTTCGAAGTTCCAGAGGTTAGGTGTCATTAATCTCCAGACGCCTCATCGGAAATAGGCCTCATCTCGCCTGGAAGGGAGAACTTCCTGGATTTTCTCGAGTTGCGGCAGGTGTTCTCGAGTTACGACGGGGACCTCAGGGACCCGCCCTGGTGGCCTCAGGAGAGGCCAGTCCCTAGGCGAGTTGCTAGGGGGCCTCTCGGGATTCCTCTCCCGTTGATACCGGGGCCAAAAACCTTGTGTGGAGTCAGGGCCGGAACCGAGGATTCCTCTCAGGGGCTGACATGGATCTTTGGGTACTTCTGGAGTCTCCCCAGGGGAGTCAGGCCTCGTCTCGAGTGGGGGCATGCACGTGCGCTTTCCTTCCAGGCTGTAGCAGCAATGTCACGCTTCCCGTCGCGTGGATCAAAGGATCTGTGGTTTTCCCTCGAGGCTTTCCCTCGAGGCTTTCCCACAGGGCTGTCCCACGTGCCACCGTGGTGTGAGTCGATCCTCGGCATGAAAGATGAGCCAGTGCAGGGCAAAGAGGTTCCTCTGGAATGGACTGAGACACCTGGGGGACTCTTGGAATGGTGGTACCACCATGGAGTTCCTCTCGCCTTTCCTGTTGAGAGTGCCTCCTCTTGAGATGCGATGGGAACGCCGGGAATTCTTTCCCGTTGAAAGCAGGCAAAGGATCCCTCATCTCGAGCTACGAGGGGGAAACGGGGCTCCTCTGGATGTGGGCGGGAACATCCTGCTTCCTCTCGAGTGGAGACGGGTATGGAAGTGAACTTCTTGAGTTGCAGCAAGGGTGTGAAAGACCCTTTCGAAATTCCAGAGGTTAGGTGTCATTAGTCTCCAGACGCCTCATCGGAAATAGGATTCTTCTCGCCTGGAAGGGAGAACTTCCTGGATTTTCTCGAGATGCGGCAGGTGTTCTCGAGTTACGACGGGGACCTCAGGGACCCGCCCTGGTGGCCTCAGGAGAGGCCAGTCCCCATGCGAGTTGCTAGGGGGCCTCTCGGAATTCCTCTCCCGTCGATACCGGGGCCAAAAACCTTGTGTGGAGTCAGGGCCGGAAACGAGGATTCCTTTCAGGGGCTGACATGGATCTTTGGGTACTTCTGGAGTCTCCGCAGGGGAGTCAGGCCTCGTCTCGAGTGGGGGCATGCACGTGCGTTTTCTTTCCAGGCTGTAGCAGCAATGTCACGCTTCCCGTCGCGTGGATCAAAGGATCTGTGGTTTTCCCTCGAGGCTTTCCCACAGGGCTGTCCCACGTTCCACCGTGGTGTGAGTCGATCCTCGGCGTGAAAGATGAGCCAGTGCAGGGCAAAGAGGTTCCTCTGGAATGGACTGAGACATCTGGGGGACTCTTGGAATGGTGGTACGACCATGGAGTTCCTCTCGCCTTTCCTGTTGAGAGTGCCTCCTCTTGAGATGCGACGGGAACGCCGGGAATTCTTTCCCGTTGAAAGCAGGGAAAGGATCCCTCATCTCGAGCTCCGAGGGGGAAACGGGGCTCCTCTGGATGTGGGCGGGACCATCGTGCTTCCTCTCTAGTGGAGACGGGTATTGCCGGGGTCCAGCCCCGGTGGATCCAGGGAATTCGAAGGGTGGACGGCGTTGGCGTGGAAAGACTTGTTTATTTATTAATATAAGATTAGATTAAGAAACTGTAGTGCAGTAGGAAGATTAAGTGGAGAAAGAGGGCTGAATAGCTTGGTTTACGCGGAAGACCAATAAAATTCCAGACAAGGAATTTGCACCATCTACGTTGGGCCACCGGTGCCCGCTTGAATATCTAAGGGTGCCTCGCCTTAAGCTCCCTTTCTCGCGGATCTTAATAACCAGGGCAAATAAGTAGACCTGGCGAGCCTCCGCGCCCCAGATGGAAATTCAGCCTGAAATTAAAGTAAAGAGCAGAGGGAAGAAAAGGGAGAGAAAAAGAGAGAGAGAGAGAGACACGGGGGGAGCCATATTCCCAAGACACCAGGCCGAGACTAGTCCGAGAAACTGGTCTGAGAATCTGGTCCCGTCCTTTATTGTTCAGAAGGCCTTTTATACTTTTGATAAAACATGGAGATCAATGGGTAACACAAAGTTATGCAGCGTTAGCAGTCCAGACTCTTATCAAAACCAGGCTTTTCTCTCTGCATACCTAATTGTATACACAAGTCTTAGGTAATTTACATCATCTTCCAACCAAAAGGGCCAATTAACATTTTACAGCCTTTTTTCTGATAAGGGTTTGTCAACCACAAGACTTATTTGTGTTGATCTTCCCAAGGTCTGGTGCCACTCTCGGAAAGCACTAAAGAAAGTTACATTCTTAGACAGCAAGGATACAGCAACTTATAACAAGTAGAGGGAGTGCAGTGATTTATAGCAAAAGAGAAGCAATTAACTCAAAAGTCTAGTGTTGCTAACATCAAAACTACTATGTATCTTTTTCTACATCCTGCTTACATTAACATCCTTCCAGGTGCCTAAAAGATAAAGAATAAGGAGGTCTGGCAGCAATCCTTGAGTCAACAGTGAAAACCCTCTACCAATATAATTTTTAACTCTTTAGAAAAGGCTCTGTATCTTTAAGATGCTTTTAAGCTTTGTGCCTCCCGCGGTTGGGGGGCTGTAAGCAATTCACAAGCTGTAAGCTTTGTGCCTCTCGCGGTTGGGGGGCTGTAAGCAATTCACAAGCTGTAAGAGGTCTGGGGAACCTGTTAGGCAGACTAGAGAGCTATCAGAGGGGTTTAACTGAAACATCCCTTTCAAATGCAGAAGACTAAAACCCTGAATTGACTTTTTTCCAGAGAATATCAGAAAAGTGGAAAAGCAGAGCACAAAAGCCGGCAGATTTTTGCTGGGGTACATGCTTAGGAATATCCAGAGGGGTCCCTGAAGTCTGAGCACGCCTTGCGTATGTCAGCTTCCTTCCTCATGACCTTGTCACGGGCGGGATTCCTCACACTGGCTTCCGGCAACTCCCCCTTCTTTATTAGTTTTTTAAAAAAATTAGGTGCAGTTCAGTCGCGAGATTCCGAATGCTCTGCCGAAGAGTCCTGACAACACAAGGAAGCACGATTACAAGGAGCAGGATTATGGCACCCACAGCAGCATAGCTAGAGACAGTAGTCAGAAGAGTTTTTCCAGAAATGAAGTCAGAGAAGGTGTGGAAAAAGTCATTGGCTTCTCCTGTGGCGGTAAAATCTAATCGGGAGTGTTCCAAGGTCTGAATCTGATTATGAAGTTTCCCTAAATCTAAACTAATATCTGAGCTGTTCCAGACACCTAAAATATGATTTTTGACCCTCTCCCATTTAAAATCTGTCTCATTTACTTTCAGGGATGTAACACATATCCACCGGTAATCGGCATGACATGAAAGAGCCAATTTCATTTTCAGACTCTGTAATTCATTCCCAATATGCATTACTGCTTCTTCTAAGGCATCAATCCTTATTTCTAGCTTCCTATCTATAATTTCCTGGGTTGCCAGCGTTAGAGAAACATTTTTGGATACGGTGTCAACATATTGGGCAGTATACACTTGTTGAGACAATGATAATGCCGCCACAGTAACAGAAGTAATTGCGGTTATCAAAGCTGATATTCCCAAAACAAGTAAGCCCACAAACCGTCGTGTTCGCATTAAATCTTGTAGCTGTTGCAGTACAGCTAGGCCATGGTTATCATACCAATACGTGGCTACAGTTACAGGTACCATGAGATAGGGCGGACGTTTTAAAACCATGAAAGAGCAAACTTTATATTGAGGAGTTAAACAGGATGAAAGCATACATTGTTCACAAGACACTACATGGGGTCCACCTGTATAATTCAATTGTATGTTAAGTCTTTCAGAATCATTAGTGAAAAGAAAAACATAAGGAGAGAGTAGACAAGCTAAAATAGAGTAAATAGAGGTATTTTTTGGTCGGATTAAAATAATAGGGGCGGTAGCCGCAAGGGCTCTCCAAATTTCTGGCTGCCAAAAGGTTTTACCTCTAGTTATATAAGACAGCATAGGGGGAACAAATTGGTTATGATGCCGTCTGGTGGCAACTAACGGCCAAGAAATTGAATATTCTTTCCAATTATCCAATCTATTGATAAAGTCATCGTCAGACTCAGGGTCTTGACCTGGATTTGGGTTGCTCCAGTCCTGAATCGCACAATTTCTTCCTCCCGGCATATTGTAATCTACTCTCGAATTATAAATACAAGATTTCCAAATCGGATATCCTGAATGATCATCTATAGTTTTCCAAATAACATCTGAGGGAGCAACATCATCACAATTTGGATATTCTGATGGAGTTTTGAGAGACAAAGACTTATAGGGGCCAAGGACCCCAGGCATACGGGCTCGTAATATCCAAGCAGACCGATCCCCTATAGATGCAAATTTAGAGGTTGGGGAATCTGTCATAACTGCTTTTGTGGAGGCTCCAACGCATCCTGTCTTGGTAAAGAAGTCTCCTGTAAGGCCAGGAGGAAAATTAAAGCAGACAGGAAAATCATCTGCTAGTCCTTTAAAGGTATAATTGAAATTAATAGGGTATTGGTCTTTTGTATAGGAAGTATAAGATCCTCCCAAAAGGCGAGGCTGGTCTGTACTAACTCGTATGGGGTCACTGTTCCAAGTAACAACTTGGAAAGTTGGAGGATCCGGGAGAAACGCCCAATATTTGGTTGGAATGGGAGCAGCGCTTACCTGGCAAGAGAGCAAGGCAAGCATGGCAATAAACACCTTTTCAGGAGAGACTGACGATCCCTGTAGGGTAGCTATCCCCTGTGCCTGGCGACAGAGAGCTTTAATCTGTCCCCAGGTGGGCAAGGAGGCTTGTTGGGTTGACTGAGCTGGGCGTCCTAATGGATTCCTGCGAGGCAAAAAATCAGGGGGTGCAATATCCTGTATCTGAAGTCGTGACATCTGTCCAGTGGGTGGCTCCGATCCGCGCCTATCCGGGATCTCCAATGTCAGCTGTCCTGGGGTCAGCGGCGTTTCCCGTGCTGGCGGAGGGAGCGGGGGAAGAGGGAGTTTCTTCCTTTTTAGAGATCGCGGTGGCGGGGGATTCTGGTATCCGGGGAGCTGAGACATGGCGAATTAGTCTGTCTGGAACCCAAATCGGAGCGTCCGCGTCCTGTGGAAAAACACAAGCATACCCTCGCCCATTGGTTAATAAGGGGTCAGGACCTTTCCATTGTCCGGAAAGAAAGTCCCTCCATTTTACTAATGGTTTTGCATTCAATTGCTCTGGGCACCAATGGCGAAGCATTGCAGTGTTTCCGGATGAATCAGCATTTAAGTTATTTATTACGAAAAGAGCATGTTGCAAAATCTGATGGGGGGAACTATATTTAAATTCCCCTTCTTTTAGTTTTTGAATATGGATTTTCAGTGTTTGATGTGCTCTTTCCACAATGGCTTGTCCTTGTGGGTTATAAGGGATGCCGGTGTTATGTTTAATTTGAAATCTTGTACAGAATTGCTGAAAAGATTTAGAAGTGTAAGCAGGAGCATTATCAGTTTTTAAAGCTTTTGGCAAGCCCAGATAGGAAAAGCATGTAAAAAGATGTTGTATTACATCTTTAACTGCTTCCCCTGTACGAGCAGTGGCAATAATAACATGAGAGAAGGTATCTACAGTTACATGAACAAAAGACAGTTTTCCAAATGAAGAGACATGGGTTACATCCATTTGCCAGAGTGCATTAGGTTTGAGACCGCGAGGGTTAACTCCCAGAGGCAAAGCATTCACGGTAGTAGGACAATGCGAACAAGAACGAACGATCTCTCGGGCAGATTCTCGAGGAATTTGAAACTGGTATCGTAAGGCAGTGGCATTTTGGTGATGAAGTGAGTGAGAAGCTCGAGCTTCTTCAAAAACAGAAGCCACTGAAATCCTGGTTAACGAATCTGCCAATTCATTGAGAGCATTTAAAGGGCCAGGCAGGCCGGAATGAGCCCGAATGTGGCCGATAAAGAACGCCCGATTTCTTTTCCATATTTGCTGCTGCAGTTTAGTTAACAAATGGAAGATAGCAGTTTTGTTTTCAGGCAAAACTGCAGTCTCAATGTGTGGAAACAGCCTGACCACATACTGAGAGTCAGAATAAAGGTTAAATTCTTTCTCCGCAAACATAACAAAGGCCTCAATAACAGCTGTGATTTCAGCCCTTTGAGCTGAAGTTTCTTGTGTTTCCAAAAGTTTTTGATGATCTCTTGTGACTATAGAGGCTCTACCGTTAGCCGATCCATCAGTAAAGACTACCTGAGCATCTGAAATAGGGAACTGTTTACACCGGACAGGAAAAATAACTGGATGGTTAGACATAAAATTTAGTAAAACATGCGAGGGTAAATGATGCAAAATTTGACCACAGTAATTCCCTATGGCAATCTGCCAGTCTTCATCAAACATTAAAAGAGCATCAAGCTGCTCCTTATTATATGGAATTACAATCTCTGATGGCTCTTTACCAAACAATTCAATGCTCCGCTTCCTTCCTTTTAGCATTAATGTGGCAATTAAACCAGGATAAGAAGCCACGACTTTTTTAGCTTGGGTAGGAAGATGGATCCATTCTAAAGGGCCGCGTTGCCACAGAACTCCCGTAGGCGCCGTTGGAGTAGCTAGGCAAAGGAACTGCCACGTCATCGTCAAATCAATTCTTTTTACATAGCTATTTGATAAGGCTGCTTCTACTTTGCCTAGGGCTTCTTGAGCCTCAGCTGTTAATTGTCTTTTTGAGGTTGGATCAGGATCCCCGCGTAAAGTGTTAAAAAGAGGTTTTAATTCGGCAGTGGTTAATTTTAAATATGGTCTAATCCAATTAATATCACCTAAGAGTTTTTGATAATCATTTAAAGTAATAAGATGGTCTTTTCTCAATTGCAGCGGGGTATGAGTCACCGTTTCCGAATTTATGACTCTTCCTAAGTAAGTTATGGGCGGATTGATTTGAATTTTTTCTGGGGCAATTTTTAGGCCTCTGTCTGTCAATGCCTGGGTCAGGTCCTGGAGCACAGTCTGCAGGTGAACTCTATCAGGATGAGCTATTAAAATATCATCCATATAGTGAATCATATACACGTGTTCATATTTAGCCCTAGTATCTTCTAGAGCGGCATTAACAAATTTTTGGCATAAAGTAGGGCTATTTTTCATTCCCTGAGGCAGAACCTTCCACTGAAACCGTAAATAAGGCTGTTTAAGATTTTCTGATGGCAGACTAAAGGCAAATCGCTTTTTATCCTCAGGATTTAAGGGAATAGTGAAAAAACAATCTTGTAAATCAATAACAATTATATTATATCCCTCTGGAACGGCTACTGGGGAAGGGAGCCCAGGCTGTAAGGCCCCCATGTCCTCCATGGTGGCATTAATAGCTCTCAAATCCTGTAAAAGTCGCCATTTACCAGATTTTTTCTTAATGACAAAAATAGGAGTGTTCCAGGGGCTATTGGAGGGCTCAATATGTCCCAATTCTAATTGTTCAAAGATTAATGCTTTAGCTGCCAATAATTTTTCCTTATGCAGAGGCCACTGTTCTACCCACACCGGATCTTGAGATTTCCATGTGATGGGGTCGGCAGCAAAAACAATGGCCTCAATTATAAATTTGGATATCCCAATCCAGCACGTAGCTTGCGAGGAGTTGGGCAAATTGGCTCAATTATTCCTGTCTGTTGTTTACCCAATCCTTTTGATGGATCATAGCCCATCTGCAACATCTGAGAGGTCACTTTATCATCAGGGCTAAAAAGTAACACTCCCATTTGAGATAGCACGTCCCTCCCCCACAGGGTAAGGGGGAGCGAAGGAACGACATAAGGTTGGAAAGTTCCACGGGTATCCTCAAATTGCCAATCTAAAATTTTTGCACTTTTGGCTATTGTGGGGGCTCTTCCTATCCCCACCAAGTTATTTTCAGTAGTATGTGTGGGCCAGGAGCTGGGCCAGTCTTTTCCTGAAATGCAAGAAACATCTGCTCCTGTGTCTAATAACCCCACAATAGACTTGCCATTAATCAGGATAGTCTTCATAGGACGTTTCTGAGTAATTTCTGTTATCCAAAAAACCATATCACTAGACCCAAATCCTTTATCCTGCCTTTCATTTTGAGTAGCTGTGCGCCCAATTGCAGTGTGGTAAGGCAAAAGCAAAAGTTGGGCTATTCTTTGTCCCTGATGTATTTGGAAAGTTTTAGTTGGGGGTGAAATCATTATCTGGATTTCTCCTGTATAATCTGAGTCAATTACTCCAGGGATGATTGTGAGACCTTGCATAGCTAAGGAACTTCTGCCTAGTATAATTCCTACTAAACCTGTTGGTAATGGGCCTTTAACTCCTGTAGGTATTTTTACAGTGGGGCTATCTGGTGTTAATATTGCTGAGGTGGTGGAACTGAGGTCCAGTCCTGCGCTGCCTGGGGTTGCTCTGATGAGTTCTGCGATGGGACGAAGGGAATGAATGGGTTCAGTGAGGCTGCCCCAATTGTTGTCGGGGCCTGAGGCTGGCCCCTCAATCCGTTTCCCGACTGCTGGTCGGGGCCCAAAAAGGCTCCATTTCTATGGAATTGTGACCTACATTCTTTTGCCCAGTGATATCCTTTTTGACAACGAGGGCAGAGAGATCTAGGGAGATTAGTAGGCACAGCCGGGGAGGGAGAATTCGGCAGAGAAGAACCGGCTGCTTTTTGGGGACAAGCTCGCATAAGGTGCCCTTCCCGTCCGCAAGAGAAGCAGGCCTTGGATAAACCAATATTCTGGCCTGGACTACTGGAATGACTCTTTGACGGGTTATTTCTATTTGTAAAAAAGGACTGTACTGCCTGCTGGTAAGAATTTCCCTTTATGGCTGCAGCTATGGCAACGCCCTGCATCATCGCTGGTCCTACATCTGCACATTGCCTGATATAATCTATTATTTCCCCAGTTTTTTTAATAGGACGTAAAATGGCCTGGCAGGTAGAATTAGCATTTTCAAATGCCAGTTGTTTTATCAATATACTAGCTGCCTCAGTGTTGGAAATTACTCTGTTGACTGCCTCTGCAAGTCTTGATATAAAGTCTTCATATGGCTCTTCTGGTTTTTGTTTAACATTTGAGAAGGAAGAGGTAGATTCTTTCCCTTCAGGCAACAAACGCCAAGCCCCAAGGGCGCAGGCGGTTACTTGATCTAAAGTGGTTTTATCTAATCCCATTTGATCTCTAAGTGTTCCAAAATCATTAGTCCCTGCCAACATATTTTTTATAATATATCTTGGGCCATATTTTTGGTTAGCATCAGCCTGTTTTTGGGCTAGATCTTCATATTCAGTTCTCCAAAGTACATATTGACCTCCAGACAGACAAGCTTTAGCGACTGTCTTCCAGTCATGGGGTGTCATCCATCTGCCCGCTAAAGCTTCCACCAATGATACAGTGTACGGGGCTTTAGGCCCATACAAAGCACAAGCCTGTTTGAGTTCTTTAATCATTTTCATTGGAATGGGTTCCCAGTGGGGGGCTGTTCTCCCACCACTTCCACCAAATATTATGGGGAAACAAGCCTCAAGGTGGGGATCAAGTTCATCATCTGGGCTAGAGAAAACTCTTCTTCGGGGAGCTTCTAGTGGAGGCCCCTCACCCTTATAGGGAGGGGGGGGGCAAGGGGTGTCCTATGTCACTTTCTTCGT
This sequence comes from Capricornis sumatraensis, assembly GCF_032405125.1. Classification (NCBI taxonomy): domain Eukaryota; kingdom Metazoa; phylum Chordata; class Mammalia; order Artiodactyla; family Bovidae; genus Capricornis; species Capricornis sumatraensis. The sequence goes on from NW_027184612.1 coordinate 9,891,387, forward strand.
ACTTTGGGAATTTTTTATCCGTTCTGTGTTTAGGTCTTACGGATGTTTTATCTGGGGAATCTGGCCTTAAACTCTCAGGTGCATATAATCTGATGGGGGACATTTGTCTTGAGCCTCTGGAAGCAGAAGGCTTAATTAAGGAAATTTCTCTTGAATTTGTGGAAGCAGGTGGTCTGGTTGGGGAAGTTTTTATTAAGCTCTTTGGAGCAGATAATCTAATTGGAGAAGTTTCTCTTAAACTCCTTGGAGCATCTTTATTTAATAAAGACCAGTCCTCATCAGAATGATCTTGACTTACTTCCTCTTCCAAATCTTCCTCATCTGAAAGCTGCTCTTTTTTGTCATCTCTATCTATTACCTTTTCTTGGGCAGTCATTGCAGCTATCATTTGACTCAACTGCCGATAGTTAGGTGTAGCCTCCTTTTCATCACTCTCCTCTTCGATAGATACCTTTTTCTCTGCACTTTCCTCTTTAAGATGTACCTTTTCAGATTCAGGGGCAGGGTCTAGAGCGTCCCTAATTATATTCCATAAGGAAAAGGCGTCAGTAGGCACCTTTTGTGAGCCATGTTCAGCATGGTAAGTTTTTAGTTGTTTTCCTACTCTCTCCCAGGTGTCTAAGTTAACAGTGCCTTCTTCTGGAAACCAGGGACACTGTTCTTGTACAAAGGAAAAAAATGAATGAATATTGGATTTTTTAACTTTAATTCCTCGTTTAGTTAGTAACTGCAAGATTACTCCTGTAAAAAGCTGTCTTTCTTTTGATTCACTGTTACCCATGTCAGAAAATTAAGTCTTATAGAAAAGTCTACCTCAACAAAAAGGTTTTACCTTTGGCGAGGGGGGTTTTGTTTTCAACCCTAAGATAGCAGGTTTCTTTTCAACCTCTAGAGCACCAGGTTTCTCTTAAACCCTTGAACACTTCCCACTCCTCCTCACCCTGTCTATCCTACAGGGGGGTCCGCGGCACCCTGAGTGGGGTCCTAGCCGTCCCGAACACTCAACACTGGGGGAGTACCCGAAAGTACTCCGGGGGGAGTGATTAAGTCACTCCGGGGGGGAGCAACAGAGAGTGCTCCGGGGGGAGCAACAGAGAGTGCTCCGGGGGGAGCTACAGAGAGTGCTCCGGGGGGAGCTTTTGCTCCGAGGAACCTACCTTCGAATAGCCTGTTCCGGGCGCCACTTGCCGGGGTCCAGCCCCGGTGGATCCAGGGAATTCGAAGGGTGGACGGCGTTGGCGTGGAAAGACTTGTTTATTTATTAATATAAGATTAGATTAAGAAACTGTAGTGCAGTAGGAAGATTAAGTGGAGAAAGAGGGCTGAATAGCTTGGTTTACGCGGAAGACCAATAAAATTCCAGACAAGGAATTTGCACCATCTACGTTGGGCCACCGGTGCCCGCTTGAATATCTAAGGGTGCCTCGCCTTAAGCTGCCTTTCTCGCGGATCTTAATAACCAGGGCAAATAAGTAGACCTGGCGAGCCTCCGCGCCCCAGATGGAAATTCAGCCTGAAATTAAAGTAAAGAGCAGAGGGAAGAAAAGGGAGAGAAAAAGAGAGAGAGAGAGAGACAGGGGGGGAGCCAGATTCCCAAGAAACCAGGCCGAGACTAGTCCGAGAAACTGGTCTGAGAATCTGGTCCCGTCCTTTATTGTTCAGAAGGCCTTTTATACTTTTGATAAAACATGGAGATCAATGGGTAACACAAAGTTATGCAGCGTTAGCAGTCCAGACTCTTATCAAAACCAGGCTTTTCTCTCTGCATACCTAATTGTATACACAAGTCTTAGGTAATTTACATCATCTTCCAACCAAAAGGGCCAATTAACATTTTACAGCCTTTTTTCTGATAAGGGTTTGTCAACCACAAGACTTATTTGTGTTGATCTTCCCAAGGTCTGGTGCCACTCTCGGAAAGCACTAAAGAAAGTTACATTCTTAGACAGCAAGGATACAGCAACTTATAACAAGTAGAGGGAGTGCAGTGATTTATAGCAAAAGAGAAGCAATTAACTCAAAAGTCTAGTGTTGCTAACATCAAAACTACTATGTATCTTTTTCTACATCCTGCTTACATTAACATCCTTCCAGGTGCCTAAAAGATAAAGAATAAGGAGGTCTGGCAGCAATCCTTGAGTCAACAGTGAAAACCCTCTACCAATATAATTTTTAACTCTTTAGAAAAGGCTCTGTATCTTTAAGATGCTTTTAAGCTTTGTGCCTCCCGCGGTTGGGGGGCTGTAAGCAATTCACAAGCTGTAAGCTTTGTGCCTCTCGCGGTTGGGGGGCTGTAAGCAATTCACAAGCTGTAAGAGGTCTGGGGAACCTGTTAGGCAGACTAGAGAGCTATCAGAGGGGTTTAACTGAAACATACCTTTCAAATGCAGAAGACTAAAACCCTGAATTGACTTTTTTCCAGAGAATATCAGAAAAGTGGAAAAGCAAAGCACAAAAGCCAGCAGATTTTTGCTGGGGTACATGCTTAGGAATATCCAGAGGGGTCCCTGAAGTCTGAGCACGCCTTGCGTATGTCAGCTTCCTTCCTCATGACCTTGTCACGGGCGGGATTCCTCACACTGGCTTCCGGCAGGGTATGGTGGTGAACTTCTTGAGTTGCAGCAAGGCTGTGAAAGACCCTTTCGAAGTTCCAGAGGTAAGGTGTCATTAGTCTCCAGACGCCTCATCGGAAATAGGCCTCATCTCGCCTGGAAGGGAGAACTTCCTGGATTTTCTCGAGTTGCGGCAGGTGTTCTCGAGTTACGACGGGGACCTCAGGGACCCGCCCTGGTGGCCTCAGGAGAGGCCAGTCCCTATGCGAGTTGCTAGGGGGCCTCTCGGGATTCCTCTCCCGTCGATACCGGGGCCAAAAACCTTGTGTGGAGTCAGGGCCGGAACCGAGGATTCCTCTCAGGGGCTGACATGGATCTTTGGGTACTTCTGGAGTCTCCCCAGGGGAGTCAGGCCTCGTCTCGAGTGGGGGCATGCACGTGCACTTTCCTTCCAGGCTGTAGCAGCAATGTCACGCTACCTGTCGCGTGGATCAAATGATCTGTGGTTTTCCCTCGAGGCTTTCCCACAGGGCTGTCCCACGTGCCACCGTGGTGTGAGTCGATCCTCGGCGTGAAAGATGAGCCAGTGCAGGGCAAAGAGGTTCCTCTGGAATGGACTGAGACATCTGGGGGACTCTTGGAATGGTGGTACGACCATGGAGTTCCTCTCGCCTTTCCTGTTGAGAGTGCCTCCTCTTGAGATGCGACGGGAACGCCGGGAATATTTTCCCGTTGAAAGCAGGGAAAGGATCCCTCATCTCGAGCTACGAGGGGGAAACGGGGCTCCTCTGGATGTGGGCGGGACCATCGTGCTTTCTCTCGACTGGAGACGGGTATGGCGGTGAACTTCTTGAGTTGCAGCAAGGGTGTGAAAGACCCTTTCGAAATTCCAGAGGTTAGGTGTCATTAGTCTCCAGACGCCTCATCGGAAATAGGCCTCATCTCGCCTGGAAGGGAGAAATTCCTTGATTTTCTCGAGTTGCGGCAGGTGTTCTCGAGTTACGACGGGGACCTCAGGGACCCGCCCTGTTGGCCTCAGGAGAGGCCAGTCCCTATGCGTGTTGCTAGGGGGCCCCTCGGGATTCCTCTCCCGTCGATACCGGGGCCAAAAACCTTGTGTGGAGACAGGGCTGGAACCGAGGATTCCTCTCAGGGACTGATATGGATCTTTGGGTACTTCTGGAGTCTCGCCAGGGGAGACAGGCCTCGTCTCGTGTGGGGGCATGCACGTGCACTTTCCTGCCAGGCTGTAGCAGCAATGTCACGCTTCACGTCGCGTGGATCAAAGGATCTGCGGTTTTCCCTCGAGGCTTTCCCTCGAGGCTTTCCCACAGGGCTGTCCCACGTGACACCATGGTGTGAGTCGATTCTCGGCGTGAAAAATGAGCCAGTGCAGGGCAAAGAGGTTCCTCTGGAATGGACTGAGAAATCTGGGGGACTCTTGGAATGGTGGTACGACCATGGAGTTCCTCTCGCCTTTCCTGTTGAGAGTGCCTCCTCTTGAGATGCGACGGGAACGCCGGGAATTCTTTCCCGTTGAAAGGAGGGAAAGGATCCCTCATCTCGAGCTACGAGGGGGAAACGGGGCTCCTCTGGATGTGGGCGGGACCATCGTGCTTTCTCTCGAGTGGAGACGGGTATGGCGGTGAACTTCTTGAGTTGCAGCAAGGGTGTGAAAGACCCTTTCGAAGTTCCAGAGGTTAGGTGTCATTAGTCTCCAGACGCCTCATCGGAAATAGGCCTCATCTCGCCTGGAAGGGAGAACTTCCTGGATTTTCTCGAGTTGCGGCAGGTGTTCTCGAGTTACGACGGGGACCTCAGGGACCCGCCCTGGTGGCCTCAGGAGAGGCCAGTCCCCATGCGAGTTGCTAGGGGGCCTCTCGGGATTCCTCTCCCGTCGATACCGGGGCCAAAAACCTTGTGTGCAGTCAGGGCCGGAACCGAGGATTCCTCTCAGGGGCTGACATGGATCTTTGGGTACTTCTGGAGTCTCCCCAGGGGAGTCAGGCCTCGTCTCGAGTGGGGGCATGCACGTGCACTTTCCTTCCAGGCTGTAGCAGCAATGTCACGCTTCCCGTCGCGTGGATCAAAGGATCTGTGGTTTTCCCTCGAGGCTTTCCCACAGGGCTGTCCCACGTGCCACCGTGGTGTGAGTCGATCCTCGGCGTGAAAGATGAGCCAGTGCAGGGCAAAGAGGTTCCTCTGGAATGGACTGAGACATCTGGGGGACTCTTGGAATGGTGGTACGACCATGGAGTTCCTCTCGCCTTTCCTGTTGAGAGTGCCTCCTCTTGAGATGCGACGGGAACGCCGGGAATTCTTTCCCGTTTAAAGCAGGGAAAGGATCCCTCATCTCGAGCTACGAGGGGGAAACGGGGCTCCTCTGGATGTGGGCGGGACCATCGTGCTTCCTCTCTAGTGGAGACGGGTATGGCGGTGAACTTCTTGAGTTGCAGCAACGGTGTGAAAGACCCTTTCGAAGTTCCAGAGGTTAGGTGTCATTAGTCTCCAGAGGCCTCATCGGAAATAGGCCTCATCTCGCCTGGAAGGGAGAACTTCCTGGATTTTCTCGAGTTGCGGCAGGTGTTCTCGAGTTACGACGGGGACCTCAGGGACCCGCCCTGTTGGCCTCAGGAGAGGCCAGTCCCTATGCGTGTTGCTAGGGGGCCCCTCGGGATTCCTCTCCCGTCGATACCGGGGCCAAAAACCTTGTGTGGAGTCAGGGCCGGAACCGAGGATTCCTCTCAGGGACTGTTATGGATCTTTGGGTACTTCTGGAGTCTCGCCAGGGGAGACAGGCCTCGTCTCGTGTGGGGGCATGCACGTGCACTTTCCTTCCAGGCTGTAGCAGCAATGTCACGCTTCCCGTCGCGTGGATCAAAGGATCTGCGGTTTTCGCTCAAGGCTTTCCCTCGAGGCTTTCCCACAGGGCTGTCCCACGTGACACCGTGGTGTGAGTCGATTCTCGGCGTGAAAAATGAGCCAGTGCAGGGCAAAGAGGTTCCTCTGGAATGGACTGAGACATCTGGGGGACTCTTGGAATGGTGGTACGACCATGGAGTTCCTCTCGCCTTTCCTGTTGAGAGTGCCTCCTCTTGAGATGCGACGGGAACGCCGGGAATTTTTTGCCGTTGAAAGCAGGGAAAGGATCCCTCATCTCGAGCTACGAGGGGGAAACGGGGCTCCTCTGGATGTGGGCGGGACCATTGTGCATCCTCTCGAGTGGAGACGGGTATGGCGGTGAACTTCTTGAGTTGCAGCAAGGGTGTGAAAGACCCTTTCGAAGTTCCAGAGGTTAGGTGTCATTAGTCTCCAGAGGCCTCATCGGAAATAGGCCTCATCTCGCCTGGAAGGGAGAACTTCCTGGATTTTCTCGAGTTGCGGCAGGTGTTCTCGAGTTACGACGGGGACCTCAGGGACCCGCCCTGGTGGCCTCAGGAGAGGCCAGTCCCCATGCGAGTTGCTAGGGGGCCTCTCGGGATTCCTCTCCCGTCGATACCGGGGCCAAAAACCTTGTGTGGAGTCAGGGCCGGAACCGAGGATTCCTCTCAGGGGCTGACATGGATCTTTGGGTACTTCTGGAGTCTCCCCAGGGGAGTCAGGCCTCGTCTCGAGTGGGGGCATGCACGTGCACTTTCCTTCCAGGCTGTAGCAGCAATGTCACGCTTCCTGTCGCGTGGATCAAAGGATCTGTGATTTTCCCTCGAGGCTTTCCCACAGGGCTGTCCCACGTGCCACCGTGGTGTGAGTCTATCCTCGGCGTGAAAGATGAGCCAGTGCAGGGCAAAGAGGTTCCTCTGGAATGGACTGAGACATCTGGGGGACTCTTGGAATGGTGGTACGACCATGGAGTTCCTCTCGCCTTTCCTGTTGAGAGTGCCTCCTCTTGAGATGCGACGGGAACGCCGGGAATTCTTTCCCGTTGAAAGCAGGGAAAGGATCCCTCATCTCGAGCACCGAGGGGAAAACGGGGCTCCTCTGGATGTGGGGGGGACCATCGTGCTTCCTCTCGAGTGGAGACGGGTATGGCGGTGAACTTCTTGAGTTGCAGCAAGGGTGTGAAAGACCCTTTCGAAGTTCCAGAGGTTAGGTGTCATTAGTCTCCAGAGGCCTCATCGGAAATAGGCCTCATCTCGCCTGGAAGGGAGAACTTCCTGGATTTTCTCGAGTTGCGGCAGGTGTTCTCGAGTTACGACGGGGACCTCAGGGACCCGCCCTGGTGGCCTCAGGAGAGGCCAGTCCCTAGGCGAGTTGCTAGGGGGCCTCTCGGGATTCCTCTCCCGTCGATACCGGGGCCAAAAAGTTGTGTGGAGTCAGGGCCGGAACCGAGGATTCCTCTCAGGGGCTGACATGGATCTTTGGGTACTTCTGGAGTCTCCCCAGGGGAGTCAGGCCTCGTCTCGAGTGGGGGCATGCACGTGCACTTTCCTTCCAGGCTGTAGCAGCAATGTCACGCTTCCCGTCGCGTGGATCAAATGATGTGTGGTTTTCCCTAGAGGCTTTCCCACAGGGCTGTCCCACGTGCCACCGTGTTGTGAGTCGATCCTCGGCGTGAAAGATGAGCCAGTGCAGGGCAAAGAGGTTCCTCTGGAATGGACTGAGACATCTGGGGGACTCTTGGAATGGTGGTACGACCATGGAGTTCCTCTCGCCTTTCCTGTTGAGAGTGCCTCCTCTTGAGATGCGACGGGAACGCCGGGAATTCTTACCCGTTGAAAGCAGGGAAAGGATCCCTCATCTCGAGCTACGAGGGGGAAACGGGGCTCCTCTGGATGTGGGCGGGACCATCGTGCTTCCTCTCGAGTGGAGACGGGTATGGCGGTGAACTTCTTGAGTTGCAGCAAGGGTGTGAAAGACCCTTTCGAAGTTCCAGAGGTTTGGTGTCATTAGTCTCCAGAGGCCTCATCGGAAATAGGCCTCATCTCGCCTGGAAGGGAGAACTTCCTGGATTTTCTCGAGTTGCGGCAGGTGTTCTCGAGTTACGACGGGGACCTCAGGGACCCGCCCTGGTGGCCTCAGGAGAGGCCAGTCCCCATGCGAGTTGCTAGGGGGCCTCTCGGGATTCCTCTCCCGTCGATACCGGGGCCAAAAAGCTTGTGTGGAGTCAGGGCCGGAACCGAGGATTCCTCTCAGGGGCTGACATGGATCTTTGGGTACTTCTGGAGTCTCCCCAGGGGAGTCAGGCCTCGTCTCGAGTGGGGGCATGCACGTGCGCTTTCCTTCCAGGCTGTAGCAGAAATGTCACGCTTCCCGTCGCGTGGATCAAAGGATCTGTTGTTTTCCCTCGAGGCTTTCCCTCGAGGCTTTCCCACAGGGCTGTCCCACGTGCCACCGTGTTGTGAGTCGATCCTCGGCGTGAAAGATGAGCCAGTGCAGGGCAAAGAGGTTCCTCTGGAATGGACTGAGACATCTGGGGGACTCTTGGAATGGTGGTACGACCATGGAGTTCCTCTCGCCTTTCCTGTTGAGAGTGCCTCCTCTTGAGATGCGACGGGAACGCCGGGAATTCTTTCCCGTTGAAAGCAGGGAAAGGATCCCTCATCTCGAGCTACGAGGGGGAAACGGGGCTCCTCTGGATGTGGGCGGGACCATCGTGCTTCCTCTCGAGTGGAGACGGGTATGGCGGTGAACTTCTTGAGTTGCAGCAAGGGTGTGAAAGACCCTTTCGAAGTTCCAGAGGTTTGGTGTCATTAGTCTCCAGAGGCCTCATCGGAAATAGGCCTCATCTCGCCTGGAAGGGAGAACTTCCTGGATTTTCTCGAGTTGTGGCAGGTGTTCTCGAATTACGACGGGGACCACAGGGACCCGCCCTGGTGGCCTCCGGAGAGGCCAGTCCCCATGCGAGTTGCTAGGGGGCCTCTCGGGATTCCTCTCCCGTCGATACCGGGGCCAAAAACCTTGTGTGGAGTCAGGGCCGGAACCGAGGATTCCTCTCAGGGGCTGACATGGATCTTTGGGTACTTCTGGAGTCACCCCAGTGGAGTCAGGCCTCGTCTCGAGTAGGGGCATGCACGTGCGCTTTCCTTCCAGCCTGTAGCAGCAATGTCACGCTTCCCGTCGCGTGGATCAAAGGATCTGTGGTTTTCCCTCGAGGCTTTCCCTCGAGGCTTTCCCACAGGGCTGTCCCACGTGCCACCGTTTTGTGAGTCGATCCTGGGCGTGAAAGATGAGCCAGTGCAGGGCAAAGAGGTCCTCTGGAATGGACTGAGACATCTGGGGGACTCTTGGAATGGTGGTACGACCATGGAGTTCCTCTCGCCTTTCCTGTTGAGAGTGCCTCCTCTTGAGATGCGACGGGAACGCCGGGAATTCTTTCCCGTTGAAACCAGGGAAAGGATCCCTCATCTCGAGCTACGAGGGGGAAACGGGGCTCCTCTGGATGTGGGCGGGACCATCGTGCTTCCTCTCGAGTGGAGACGGGTATGGCGGTGAACTTCTTGAGTTGCAGCAAGGGTGTGAAAGACCCTTTCGAAGTTCCAGAGGTTAGGTGTCATTAGTCTCCAGACGCCTCATCGGAAATAGGCCTCATCTCGCCTGGAAGGGAGAACTTCCTGGATTTTCTCGAGTTGCGGCAGGTGTTCTCGAGTTACGACGGGGACCTCAGGGACCCGCCCTGGTGGCCTCAGGAGAGGCCAGTCCCCATGCGAGTTGTTAGGGGGCCTCTCGGGATTCCTCTCCCGTCGATACCGGGGCCAAAAACCTTGTATGGAGTCAGGGCCGGAACCGAGGATTCCTCTCAGGGGCTGACATGGATCTTTGGGTACTTCTGGAGTCTCCCCAGGGGAGTCAGGCCTCGTCTCGAGTGGGGGCATGCACGTGCGCTTTCCTTCCAGGCTGTAGCAGCAATGTCACGCTTCCCGTCGCGTGGATCAAAGGATCTGTGGTTTTCCCTCGAGGCTTTCCCATAGGGCTGTCCCACGTGCCACCGTGGTGTGAGTCGATCCTCGGCGTGAAAGATGAGCCAGTGCAGGGCAAAGAGGTTCCTCTGGAATGGACTGAGACATCTGGGGGACTCTTGGAATGGTGGTACGACCATGGAGTTCCTCTCGCCTTTCCTGTTGAGAGTGCCTCCTCTTGAGATGCGACGGGAACGCCGGGAATTCTTTCCCGTTGAAAGCAGGGAAAGGATCCCTCATCTCGAGCTACGAGGGGGAAACGGGGCTCCTCTGGATGTGGGCGGGACCATCGTGCTTCCTCTCTAGTGGAGACGGGTATGGCGGTGAACTTCTTGAGTTGCAGCAAGGGTGTGAAAGACCCTTTCGAAGTTCCAGAGGTTAGGTGTCATTAGTCTCCAGAGGCCTCATCGGAAATAGGCCTCATCTCGCCTGGAAGGGAGAACTTCCTGGATTTTCTCGAGTTGCGGCAGGTGTTCTCGAGTTACGACGGGGACCTCAGGGACCCGCCCTGGTGGCCTCAGGAGAGGCCAGTCCCTAGGCGAGTTGCTAGGGGGCCTCTCGGGATTCCTCTCCCGTTGATACCGGGGCCAAAAACCTTGTGTGGAGTCAGGGCCGGAACCGAGGATTCCTCTCAGGGGCTGACATGGATCTTTGGGTACTTCTGGAGTCTCCCCAGGGGAGTCAGGCCTCGTCTCGAGTGGGGGCATGCACGTGCGCTTTCCTTCCAGGCTGTAGCAGCAATGTCACGCTTCCCGTCGCGTGGATCAAAGGATCTGTGGTTTTCCCTCGAGGCTTTCCCTCGAGGCTTTCCCACAGGGCTGTCCCACGTGCCACCGTGGTGTGAGTCAATCCTGGGCGTGAAAGATGAGCCAGTGCAGGGCAAAGAGGTTCCTCTGGAATGGACTGAGACATCTGGGGGACTCTTGGAATGGTGGTACGACCATGGAGTTCCTCTCGCCTTTCCTGTTGAGAGTGCCTCCTCTTGAGATGCGACGGGAACGCCGGGAATTCTTTCCCGTTTAAAGCAGGGAAAGGATCCCTCATCTCGAGCTACGAGGGGGAAACGGGGCTCCTCTGGATGTGGGCGGGACCATCGTGCTTCCTCTCTAGTGGAGACGGGTATGGTGGTGAACTTCTTGAGTTGCAGCAAGGGTGTGAAAGACCCTTTCGAAGTTCCAGAGGTAAGGTGTCATTAGTCTCCAGACGCCTCATCGGAAATAGGCCTCATTTCGCCTGGAAGGGAGAACTTCCTGGATTTTCTCCAGTTGCGGCAGGTGTTCTCGAGTTACGACGGGGACCTCAGGGACCCGCCCTGGTGGCCTCAGGAGAGGCCAGTCCCTATGCGAGTTGCTAGGGGGCCTCTCGGGATTCCTCTCCCGTCGATACCGGGGCCAAAAACCTTGTGTGGAGTCAGGGCCGGAACCGAGGATTCCTCTCAGGGGCTGACATGGATCTTTGGGTACTTCTGGAGTCTCCCCAGGGGAGTCAGGCCTCGTCTCGAGTGGGGGCATGCACGTGCACTTTCCTTCCAGGCTGTAGCAGCAATGTCACGCTTCCGGTCGCGTGGATCAAATGATGTGTGGTTTTCCCTAGAGGCTTTCCCACAGGGCTGTCCCACGTGCCACCGTGGTGTGAGTCGATCCTCGGCGTGAAAGATGAGCCAGTGCAGGGCAAAGAGGTTCCTCTGGAATGGACTGAGACATCTGGGGGACTCTTGGAATGGTGGTACGACCATGGAGTTCCTCTCGCCTTTCCTGTTGAGAGTGCCTCCTCTTGAGATGCGACGGGAACGCCGGGAATTTTTTGCCGTTGAAAGCAGGGAAAGGATCCCTCATCTCGAGCTACGAGGGGGAAACGGGGCTCCTCTGGATGTGGGCGGGACCATCCTGCTTCCTCTCGAGTGGAGACGGGTATGGAAGTGAACTTCTTGAGTTGCAGCAAGGGTGTGAAAGACCCTTTCGAAGTTCCAGAGGTTAGGTGTCATTAGTCTCCAGACGCCTCATCGGAAATAGGCCTCATCTCGCCTGGAAGGGAGAACTTCCTGGATTTTCTCGAGATGCGGCAGGTGTTCTCGAGTTACGACGGGGACCTCAGGGACCCGCCCTGGTGGCCTCAGGAGAGGCCAGTCCACATGCGAGTTGCTAGGGGGCCTCGCGGGATTCCTCTCCCGTCGATACCGGGGCCAAAAACCTTGTGTGGAGTCAGGGCCGGAAACGAGGATTCCTCTCAGGGGCTGACATGGATCTTTGGGTACTTCTGGAGTCTCCGCAGGGGAGTCAGGCCTCGTCTCGAGTGGGGGCATGCACGTGCGTTTTCTTTCCAGGCTGTAGCAGCAATGTCACGCTTCCCGTCGCGTGGATCAAAGGATCTGTGGTTTTCCCTCGAGGCTTTCCCACAGGGCTGTCCCACGTGCCACCGTGGTGTGAGTCGATCCTCGGCGTGAAAGATGAGCCAGTGCAGGGCACAGAGGTTCCTCTGGAATGGACTGAGACATCTGGGGGACTCTTGGAATGGTGGTACGACCATGGAGTTCCTCTCGCCTTTCCTGTTGAGAGTGCCTCCTCTTGAGATGCGACGGGAACGCCGGGAATTCTTTCCCGTTGAAAGCAGGGAAAGGATCCCTCATCTCGAGCTACGAGGTGGAAACGGGGCTCCTCTGGATGTGGGCGGGATCATCGTGCTTCCTCTCTAGTGGAGACGGGTATTGCCGGGGTCCAGCCCCGGTGGATCCAGGGAATTGGTAGGGTGGACGGCGTTGGCGTGGAAAGACTTGTTTATTTATTAATATAAGATTAGATTAAGAAACTGTAGTGCAGTAGGAAGATTAAGTGGAGAAATAGGGCTGAATAGCTTGGTTTACGCGGAAGACCAATAAAATTCCAGACAAGGAATTTGCACCATCTACGTTGGGCCACCGGTGCCCGCTTGAATATCTAAGGGTGCCTCGCCTTAAGCTCCCTTTCTCGCGGATCTTAATAACCAGGGCAAATAAGTAGACCTGGCGAGCCTCCGCGCCCCAGATGGAAATTCAGCCTGAAATTAAAGTAAAGAGCAGAGGGAAGAAAAGGGAGAGAAAAAGAGAGAGAGAGAGAGACACGGGGGGAGCCATATTCCCAAGAAACCAGGCCGAGACTAGTCCGAGAAACTGGTCTGAGAATCTGGTCCCGTCCTTTATTGTTCAGAAGGCCTTTTATACTTTTGATAAAACATGGAGATCAATGGGTAACACAAAGTTATGCAGCGTTAGCAGTCCAGACTCTTATCAAAACCAGGCTTTTCTCTCTGCATACCTAATTGTATACACAAGTCTTAGGTAATTTACATCATCTTCCAACCAAAAGGGCCAATTAACATTTTACAGCCTTTTTTCTGATAAGGGTTTGTCAACCACAAGACTTATTTGTGTTGATCTTCCCAAGGTCTGGTGCCACTCTCGGAAAGCACTAAAGAAAGTTACATTCTTAGACAGCAAGGATACAGCAACTTATAACAAGTAGAGGGAGTGCAGTGATTTATAGCAAAAGAGAAGCAATTAACTCAAAAGTCTAGTGTTGCTAACATCAAAACTACTATGTATCTTTTTCTACATCCTGCTTACATTAACATCCTTCCAGGTGCCTAAAAGATAAAGAATAAGGAGGTCTGGCAGCAATCCTTGAGTCAACAGTGAAAACCCTCTACCAATATAATTTTTAACTCTTTAGAAAAGGCTCTGTATCTTTAAGATGCTTTTAAGCTTTGTGCCTCCCGCGGTTGGGGGGCTGTAAGCAATTCACAAGCTGTAAGCTTTGTGCCTCTCGCGGTTGGGGGGCTGTAAGCAATTCACAAGCTGTAAGAGGTCTGGGGAACCTGTTAGGCAGACTAGAGAGCTATCAGAGGGGTTTAACTGAAACATCCCTTTCAAATGCAGAAGACTAAAACCCTGAATTGACTTTTTTCCAGAGAATATCAGAAAAGTGGAAAAGCAGAGCACAAAAGCCGGCAGATTTTTGCTGGGGTACATGCTTAGGAATATCCAGAGGGGTCCCTGAAGTCTGAGCACGCCTTGCGTATGTCAGCTTCCTTCCTCATGACCTTGTCACGGGCGGGATTCCTCACACTGGCTTCCGGCAACTCCCCCTTCTTTATTAGTTTTTTAAAAAAATTAGGTGCAGTTCAGTCGCGAGATTCCGAATGCTCTGCCGAAGAGTCCTGACAACACAAGGAAGCACGATTACAAGGAGCAGGATTATGGCACCCACAGCAGCATAGCTAGAGACAGTAGTCAGAAGAGTTTTTCCAGAAATGAAGTCAGAGAAGGTGTGGAAAAAGTCATTGGCTTCTCCTGCGGCGGTAAAATCTAATCGGGAGTGTTCCAAGGTCTGAATCTGATTATGAAGTTTCCCTAAATCTAAACTAATATCTGAGCTGTTCCAGACACCTAAAATATGATTTTTGACCCTCTCCCATTTAAAATCTGTCTCATTTACTTTCAGGGATGTAACACATATCCACCGGTAATCGGCATGACATGAAAGAGCCAATTTCATTTTCAGACTCTGTAATTCATTCCCAATATGCATTACTGCTTCTTCTAAGGCATCAATCCTTATTTCTAGCTTCCTATCTATAATTTCCTGGGTTGCCAGCGTTAGAGAAACATTTTTGGATACGGTGTCAACATATTGGGCAGTATACACTTGTTGAGACAATGATAATGCCGCCACAGTAACAGAAGTAATTGCGGTTATCAAAGCTGATATTCCCAAAACAAGTAAGCCCACAAACCGTCGTGTTCGCATTAAATCTTGTAGCTGTTGCAGTACAGCTAGGCCATGGTTATCATACCAATACGTGGCTACAGTTACAGGTACCATGAGATAGGGCGGACGTTTTAAAACCATGAAAGAGCAAACTTTATATTGAGGAGTTAAACAGGATGAAAGCATACATTGTTCACAAGACACTACATGGGGTCCACCTGTATAATTCAATTGTATGTTAAGTCTTTCAGAATCATTAGTGAAAAGAAAAACATAAGGAGAGGGTAGACAAGCTAAAATAGAGTAAATAGAGGTATTTTTTGGTCGGATTAAAATAATAGGGGCGGTAGCCGCAAGGGCTCTCCAAATTTCTGGCTGCCAAAAGGTTTTACCTCTAGTTATATAAGACAGCATAGGGGGAACAAATTGGTTATGATGCCGTCTGGTGGCAACTAACGGCCAAGAAATTGAATATTCTTTCCAATTATCCAATCTATTGATAAAGTCATCGTCAGACTCAGGGTCTTGACCTGGATTTGGGTTGCTCCAGTCCTGAATCGCACAATTTCTTCCTCCCGGCATATTGTAATCTACTCTCGAATTATAAATACAAGATTTCCAAATCGGATATCCTGAATGATCATCTATAGTTTTCCAAATAACATCTGAGGGAGCAACATCATCACAATTTGGATATTCTGATGGAGTTTTGAGAGACAAAGACTTATAGGGGCCAAGGACCCCAGGCATACGGGCTCGTAATATCCAAGCAGACCGATCCCCTATAGATGCAAATTTAGAGGTTGGGGAATCTGTCATAACTGCTTTTGTGGAGGCTCCAATGCATCCTGTCTTGGTAAAGAAGTCTCCTGTAAGGCCAGGAGGAAAATTAAAGCAGACAGGAAAATCATCTGCTAGTCCTTTAAAGGTATAATTGAAATTAATAGGGTATTGGTCTTTTGTATAGGAAGTATAAGATCCTCCCAAAAGGCGAGGCTGGTCTGTACTAACTCGTATGGGGTCACTGTTCCAAGTAACAACTTGGAAAGTTGGAGGATCCGGGAGAAACGCCCAATATTTGGTTGGAATGGGAGCAGCGCTTACCTGGCAAGAGAGCAAGGCAAGCATGGCAATAAACACCTTTTCAGGAGAGACTGACGATCCCTGTAGGGTAGCTATCCCCTGTGCCTGGCGACAGAGAGCTTTAATCTGTCCCCAGGTGGGCAAGGAGGCTTGTTGGGTTGACTGAGCTGGGCGTCCTAATGGATTCCTGCGAGGCAAAAAATCAGGGGGTGCAATATCCTGTATCTGAAGTCGTGACATCTGTCCAGTGGGTGGCTCCGATCCGCGCCTATCCGGGATCTCCAATGTCAGCTGTCCTGGGGTCAGCGGCGTTTCCCGTGCTGGCGGAGGGAGCGGGGGAAGAGGGAGTTTCTTCCTTTTTAGAGATCGCGGTGGCGGGGGATTCTGGTATCCGGGGAGCTGAGACATGGCGAATTAGTCTGTCTGGAACCCAAATCGGAGCGTCCGCGTCCTGTGGAAAAACACAAGCATACCCTCGCCCATTGGTTAATAAGGGGTCAGGACCTTTCCATTGTCCGGAAAGAAGGTCCCTCCATTTTACTAATGGTTTTGCATTCAATTGCTCTGGGCACCAATGGCGAAGCATTGCAGTGTTTCCGGATGAATCAGCATTTAAGTTATTTATTACGAAAAGAGCATGTTGCAAAATCTGATGGGGGGAACTATATTTAAATTCCCCTTCTTTTAGTTTTTGAATATGGATTTTCAGTGTTTGATGTGCTCTTTCCACAATGGCTTGTCCTTGTGGGTTATAAGGGATGCCGGTGTTATGTTTAATTTGAAATCTTGTACAGAATTGCTGAAAAGATTTAGAAGTGTAAGCAGGAGCATTATCAGTTTTTAAAGCTTTTGGCAAGCCCAGATAGGAAAAGCATGTAAAAAGATGTTGTATTACATCTTTAACTGCTTCCCCTGTACGAGCAGTGGCAATAATAACATGAGAGAAGGTATCTACAGTTACATGAACAAAAGACAGTTTTCCAAATGAAGAGACATGGGTTACATCCATTTGCCAGAGTGCATTAGGTTTGAGACCGCGAGGGTTAACTCCCAGAGGCAAAGCATTCACGGTAGTAGGACAATGTGAACAAGAACGAACAATCTCTCGGGCAGATTCTCGAGGAATTTGAAACTGGTATCGTAAGGCAGTGGCATTTTGGTGATGAAGTGAGTGAGAAGCTCGAGCTTCTTCAAAAACAGAAGCCACTGAAATCCTGGTTAACGAATCTGCCAATTCATTGAGAGCATTTAAAGGGCCAGGCAGGCCGGAATGAGCCCGAATGTGGCCGATAAAGAACGCCCGATTTCTTTTCCATATTTGCTGCTGCAGTTTAGTTAACAAATGGAAGATAGCAGTTTTGTTTTCAGGCAAAACTGCAGTCTCAATGTGTGGAAACAGCCTGACCACATACTGAGAGTCAGAATAAAGGTTAAATTCTTTCTCCGCAAACATAACAAAGGCCTCAATAACAGCTGTGATTTCAGCCCTTTGAGCTGAAGTTTCTTGTGTTTCCAAAAGTTTTTGATGATCTCTTGTGACTATAGAGGCTCTACCGTTAGCCGATCCATCAGTAAAGACTACCTGAGCATCTGAAATAGGGAACTGTTTACACCGGACAGGAAAAATAACTGGATGGTTAGACATAAAATTTAGTAAAACATGCGAGGGTAAATGATGCAAAATTTGACCACAGTAATTCCCTATGGCAATCTGCCAGTCTTCATCAAACATTAAAAGAGCATCAAGCTGCTCCTTATTATATGGAATTACAATCTCTGATGGCTCTTTACCAAACAATTCAATGCTCCGCTTCCTTCCTTTTAGCATTAATGTGGCAATTAAACCAGGATAAGAAGCCACGACTTTTTTAGCTTGGGTAGGAAGATGGATCCATTCTAAAGGGCCGCGTTGCCACAGAACTCCCGTAGGCGCCGTTGGAGTAGCTAGGCAAAGGAACTGCCACGTCATCGTCAAATCAATTCTTTTTACATAGCTATTTGATAAGGCTGCTTCTACTTTGCCTAGGGCTTCTTGAGCCTCAGCTGTTAATTGTCTTTTTGAGGTTGGATCAGGATCCCCGCGTAAAGTGTTAAAAAGAGGTTTTAATTCGGCAGTGGTTAATTTTAAATATGGTCTAATCCAATTAATATCACCTAAGAGTTTTTGATAATCATTTAAAGTAATAAGATGGTCTTTTCTCAATTGCAGCGGGGTATGAGTCACCGTTTCCGAATTTATGACTCTTCCTAAGTAAGTTATGGGCGGATTGATTTGAATTTTTTCTGGGGCAATTTTTAGGCCTCTGTCTGTCAATGCCTGGGTCAGGTCCTGGAGCACAGTCTGCAGGTGAACTCTATCAGGATGAGCTATTAAAATATCATCCATATAGTGAATCATATACACGTGTTCATATTTAGCCCTAGTATCTTCTAGAGCGGCATTAACAAATTTTTGGCATAAAGTAGGGCTATTTTTCATTCCCTGAGGCAGAACCTTCCACTGAAACCGTAAATAAGGCTGTTTAAGATTTTCTGATGGCAGACTAAAGGCAAATCGCTTTTTATCCTCAGGATTTAAGGGAATAGTGAAAAAACAATCTTGTAAATCAATAACAATTATATTATATCCCTCTGGAACGGCTACTGGGGAAGGGAGCCCAGGCTGTAAGGCCCCCATGTCCTCCATGGTGGCATTAATAGCTCTCAAATCCTGTAAAAGTCGCCATTTACCAGATTTTTTCTTAATGACAAAAATAGGAGTGTTCCAGGGGCTATTGGAGGGCTCAATATGTCCCAATTCTAATTGTTCAAAGATTAATGCTTTAGCTGCCAATAATTTTTCCTTATGCAGAGGCCACTGTTCTACCCACACCGGATCTTGAGATTTCCATGTGATGGGGTCGGCAGCAAAAACAATGGCCTCAATTATAAATTTGGATATCCCAATCCAGCACGTAGCTTGCGAGGAGTTGGGCAAATTGGCTCAATTATTCCTGTCTGTTGTTTACCCAATCCTTTTGATGGATCATAGCCCATCTGCAACATCTGAGAGGTCACTTTATCATCAGGGCTAAAAAGTAACACTCCCATTTGAGATAGCACGTCCCTCCCCCACAGGGTAAGGGGGAGCGAAGGAACGACATAAGGTTGGAAAGTTCCACGGGTATCCTCAAATTGCCAATCTAAAATTTTTGCACTTTTGGCTATTGTGGGGGCTCTTCCTATCCCCACCAAGTTATTTTCAGTAGTATGTGTGGGCCAGGAGCTGGGCCAGTCTTTTCCTGAAATGCAAGAAACATCTGCTCCTGTGTCTAATAACCCCACAATAGACTTGCCATTAATCAGGATAGTCTTCATAGGACGTTTCTGAGTAATTTCTGTTATCCAAAAAACCATATCACTAGACCCAAATCCTTTATCCTGCCTTTCATTTTGAGTAGCTGTGCGCCCAATTGCAGTGTGGTAAGGCAAAAGCAAAAGTTGGGCTATTCTTTGTCCCTGATGTATTTGGAAAGTTTTAGTTGGGGGTGAAATCATTATCTGGATTTCTCCTGTATAATCTGAGTCAATTACTCCAGGGATGATTGTGAGACCTTGCATAGCTAAGGAACTTCTGCCTAGTATAATTCCTACTAAACCTGTTGGTAATGGGCCTTTAACTCCTGTAGGTATTTTTACAGTGGGGCTATCTGGTGTTAATATTGCTGAGGTGGTGGAACTGAGGTCCAGTCCTGCGCTGCCTGGGGTTGCTCTGATGAGTTCTGCGATGGGACGAAGGGAATGAATGGGTTCAGTGAGGCTGCCCCAATTGTTGTCGGGGCCTGAGGCTGGCCCCTCAATCCGTTTCCCGACTGCTGGTCGGGGCCCAAAAAGGCTCCATTTCTATGGAATTGTGACCTACATTCTTTTGCCCAGTGATATCCTTTTTGACAACGAGGGCAGAGAGATCTAGGGAGATTAGTAGGCACAGCCGGGGAGGGAGAATTCGGCAGAGAAGAACCGGCTGCTTTTTGGGGACAAGCTCGCATAAGGTGCCCTTCCCGTCCGCAAGAGAAGCAGGCCTTGGATAAACCAATATTCTGGCCTGGACTACTGGAATGACTCTTTGACGGGTTATTTCTATTTGTAAAAAAGGACTGTACTGCCTGCTGGTAAGAATTTCCCTTTATGGCTGCAGCTATGGCAACGCCCTGCATCATCGCTGGTCCTACATCTGCACATTGCCTGATATAATCTATTATTTCCCCAGTTTTTTTAATAGGACGTAAAATGGCCTGGCAGGTAGAATTAGCATTTTCAAATGCCAGTTGTTTTATCAATATACTAGCTGCCTCAGTGTTGGAAATTACTCTGTTGACTGCCTCTGCAAGTCTTGATATAAAGTCTTCATATGGCTCTTCTGGTTTTTGTTTAACATTTGAGAAGGAAGAGGTAGATTCTTTCCCTTCAGGCAACAAACGCCAAGCCCCAAGGGCGCAGGCGGTTACTTGATCTAAAGTGGTTTTATCTAATCCCATTTGATCTCTAAGTGTTCCAAAATCATTAGTCCCTGCCAACATATTTTTTATAATATATCTTGGGCCATATTTTTGGTTAGCATCAGCCTGTTTTTGGGCTAGATCTTCATATTCAGTTCTCCAAAGTACATATTGACCTCCAGACAGACAAGCTTTAGCGACTGTCTTCCAGTCATGGGGTGTCATCCATCTGCCCGCTAAAGCTTCCACCAATGATACAGTGTACGGGGCTTTAGGCCCATACAAAGCACAAGCCTGTTTGAGTTCTTTAATCATTTTCATTGGAATGGGTTCCCAGTGGGGGGCTGTTCTCCCACCACTTCCACCAAACATTATGGGGAAACAAGCCTCAAGGTGGGGATCAAGTTCATCATCTGGGCTAGAGAAAACTCTTCTTCGGGGAGCTTCTAGTGGAGGCCCCTCACCCTTATAGGGAGGGGGGGGCAAGGGGTGTCCTATGTCACTTTCTTCGTACTTTGGGAATTTTTTATCCGTTCTGTGTTTAGGTCTTACGGATGTTTTATCTGGGGAATCTGGCCTTAAACTCTCAGGTGCATATAATCTGATGGGGGACATTTGTCTTGAGCCTCTGGAAGCAGAAGGCTTAATTAAGGAAATTTCTCTTGAATTTGTGGAAGCAGGTGGTCTGGTTGGGGAAGTTTTTATTAAGCTCTTTGGAGCAGATAATCTAATTGGAGAAGTTTCTCTTAAACTCCTTGGAGCATCTTTATTTAATAAAGACCAGTCCTCATCAGAATGATCTTGACTTACTTCCTCTTCCAAATCTTCCTCATCTGAAAGCTGCTCTTTTTTGTCATCTCTATCTATTACCTTTTCTTGGGCAGTCATTGCAGCTATCATTTGACTCAACTGCCGATAGTTAGGTGTAGCCTCCTTTTCATCACTCTCCTCTTCGATAGATACCTTTTTCTCTGCACTTTCCTCTTTAAGATGTACCTTTTCAGATTCAGGGGCAGGGTCTAGAGCGTCCCTAATTATATTCCATAAGGAAAAGGCGTCAGTAGGCACCTTTTGTGAGCCATGTTCAGCATGGTAAGTTTTTAGTTGTTTTCCTACTCTCTCCCAGGTGTCTAAGTTAACAGTGCCTTCTTCTGGAAACCAGGGACACTGTTCTTGTACAAAGGAAAAAAATGAATGAATATTGGATTTTTTAACTTTAATTCCTCGTTTAGTTAGTAACTGCAAGATTACTCCTGTAAAAAGCTGTCTTTCTTTTGATTCACTGTTACCCATGTCAGAAAATTAAGTCTTATAGAAAAGTCTACCTCAACAAAAAGGTTTTACCTTTGGCGAGGGGGGTTTTGTTTTCAACCCTAAGATAGCAGGTTTCTTTTCAACCTCTAGAGCACCAGGTTTCTCTTAAACCCTTGAACACTTCCCACTCCTCCTCACCCTGTCTATCCTACAGGGGGGTCCGCGGCACCCTGAGTGGGGTCCTAGCCGTCCCGAACACTCAACACTGGGGGAGTACCCGAAAGTACTCCGGGGGGAGTGATTAAGTCACTCCGGGGGGGAGCAACAGAGAGTGCTCCGGGGGGAGCAACAGAGAGTGCTCCGGGGGGAGCTACAGAGAGTGCTCCGGGGGGAGCTTTTGCTCCGAGGAACCTACCTTCGAATAGCCTGTTCCGGGCGCCACTTGCCGGGGTCCAGCCCCGGTGGATCCAGGGAATTCGAAGGGTGGACGGCGTTGGCGTGGAAAGACTTGTTTATTTATTAATATAAGATTAGATTAAGAAACTGTAGTGCAGTAGGAAGATTAAGTGGAGAAAGAGGGCTGAATAGCTTGGTTTACGCGGAAGACCAATAAAATTCCAGACAAGGAATTTGCACCATCTACGTTGGGCCACCGGTGCCCGCTTGAATATCTAAGGGTGCCTCGCCTTAAGCTGCCTTTCTCGCGGATCTTAATAACCAGGGCAAATAAGTAGACCTGGCGAGCCTCCGCGCCCCAGATGGAAATTCAGCCTGAAATTAAAGTAAAGAGCAGAGGGAAGAAAAGGGAGAGAAAAAGAGAGAGAGAGAGAGACAGGGGGGGAGCCAGATTCCCAAGAAACCAGGCCGAGACTAGTCCGAGAAACTGGTCTGAGAATCTGGTCCCGTCCTTTATTGTTCAGAAGGCCTTTTATACTTTTGATAAAACATGGAGATCAATGGGTAACACAAAGTTATGCAGCGTTAGCAGTCCAGACTCTTATCAAAACCAGGCTTTTCTCTCTGCATACCTAATTGTATACACAAGTCTTAGGTAATTTACATCATCTTCCAACCAAAAGGGCCAATTAACATTTTACAGCCTTTTTTCTGATAAGGGTTTGTCAACCACAAGACTTATTTGTGTTGATCTTCCCAAGGTCTGGTGCCACTCTCGGAAAGCACTAAAGAAAGTTACATTCTTAGACAGCAAGGATACAGCAACTTATAACAAGTAGAGGGAGTGCAGTGATTTATAGCAAAAGAGAAGCAATTAACTCAAAAGTCTAGTGTTGCTAACATCAAAACTACTATGTATCTTTTTCTACATCCTGCTTACATTAACATCCTTCCAGGTGCCTAAAAGATAAAGAATAAGGAGGTCTGGCAGCAATCCTTGAGTCAACAGTGAAAACCCTCTACCAATATAATTTTTAACTCTTTAGAAAAGGCTCTGTATCTTTAAGATGCTTTTAAGCTTTGTGCCTCCCGCGGTTGGGGGGCTGTAAGCAATTCACAAGCTGTAAGCTTTGTGCCTCTCGCGGTTGGGGGGCTGTAAGCAATTCACAAGCTGTAAGAGGTCTGGGGAACCTGTTAGGCAGACTAGAGAGCTATCAGAGGGGTTTAACTGAAACATCCCTTTCAAATGCAGAAGACTAAAACCCTGAATTGACTTTTTTCCAGAGAATATCAGAAAAGTGGAAAAGCAGAGCACAAAAGCCAGCAGATTTTTGCTGGGGTACATGCTTAGGAATATCCAGAGGGGTCCCTGAAGTCTGAGCACGCCTTGCGTATGTCAGCTTCCTTCCTCATGACCTTGTCACGGGCGGGATTCCTCACACTGGCTTCCGGCAGGGTATGGTGGTGAACTTCTTGAGTTGCAGCAAGGCTGTGAAAGACCCTTTCGAAGTTCCAGAGGTAAGGTGTCATTAGTCTCCAGACGCCTCATCGGAAATAGGCCTCATCTCGCCTGGAAGGGAGAACTTCCTGGATTTTCTCGAGTTGCGGCAGGTGTTCTCGAGTTACGACGGGGACCTCAGGGACCCGCCCTGGTGGCCTCAGGAGAGGCCAGTCCCTATGCGAGTTGCTAGGGGGCCTCTCGGGATTCCTCTCCCGTCGATACCGGGGCCAAAAACCTTGTGTGGAGTCAGGGCCGGAACCGAGGATTCCTCTCAGGGGCTGACATGGATCTTTGGGTACTTCTGGAGTCTCCCCAGGGGAGTCAGGCCTCGTCTCGAGTGGGGGCATGCACGTGCACTTTCCTTCCAGGCTGTAGCAGCAATGTCACGCTTCCCGTCGCGTGGATCAAAGGATCTGCGGTTTTCGCTCAAGGCTTTCCCTCGAGGCTTTCCCACAGGGCTGTCCCACGTGACACCGTGGTGTGAGTCGATTCTCGGCGTGAAAAATGAGCCAGTGCAGGGCAAAGAGGTTCCTCTGGAATGGACTGAGACATCTGGGGGACTCTTGGAATGGTGGTACGACCATGGAGTTCCTCTCGCCTTTCCTGTTGAGAGTGCCTCCTCTTGAGATGCGACGGGAACGCCGGGAATTTTTTGCCGTTGAAAGCAGGGAAAGGATCCCTCATCTCGAGCTACGAGGGGGAAACGGGGCTCCTCTGGATGTGGGCGGGACCATTGTGCATCCTCTCGAGTGGAGACGGGTATGGCGGTGAACTTCTTGAGTTGCAGCAAGGGTGTGAAAGACCCTTTCGAAGTTCCAGAGGTTAGGTGTCATTAGTCTCCAGAGGCCTCATCGGAAATAGGCCTCATCTCGCCTGGAAGGGAGAACTTCCTGGATTTTCTCGAGTTGCGGCAGGTGTTCTCGAGTTACGACGGGGACCTCAGGGACCCGCCCTGGTGGCCTCAGGAGAGGCCAGTCCCCATGCGAGTTGCTAGGGGGCCTCTCGGGATTCCTCTCCCGTCGATACCGGGGCCAAAAACCTTGTGTGGAGTCAGGGCCGGAACCGAGGATTCCTCTCAGGGGCTGACATGGATCTTTGGGTACTTCTGGAGTCTCCCCAGGGGAGTCAGGCCTCGTCTCGAGTGGGGGCATGCACGTGCACTTTCCTTCCAGGCTGTAGCAGCAATGTCACGCTTCCTGTCGCGTGGATCAAAGGATCTGTGATTTTCCCTCGAGGCTTTCCCACAGGGCTGTCCCACGTGCCACCGTGGTGTGAGTCTATCCTCGGCGTGAAAGATGAGCCAGTGCAGGGCAAAGAGGTTCCTCTGGAATGGACTGAGACATCTGGGGGACTCTTGGAATGGTGGTACGACCATGGAGTTCCTCTCGCCTTTCCTGTTGAGAGTGCCTCCTCTTGAGATGCGACGGGAACGCCGGGAATTCTTTCCCGTTGAAAGCAGGGAAAGGATCCCTCATCTCGAGCACCGAGGGGAAAACGGGGCTCCTCTGGATGTGGGGGGGACCATCGTGCTTCCTCTCGAGTGGAGACGGGTATGGCGGTGAACTTCTTGAGTTGCAGCAAGGGTGTGAAAGACCCTTTCGAAGTTCCAGAGGTTAGGTGTCATTAGTCTCCAGAGGCCTCATCGGAAATAGGCCTCATCTCGCCTGGAAGGGAGAACTTCCTGGATTTTCTCGAGTTGCGGCAGGTGTTCTCGAGTTACGACGGGGACCTCAGGGACCCGCCCTGGTGGCCTCAGGAGAGGCCAGTCCCTAGGCGAGTTGCTAGGGGGCCTCTCGGGATTCCTCTCCCGTCGATACCGGGGCCAAAAAGTTGTGTGGAGTCAGGGCCGGAACCGAGGATTCCTCTCAGGGGCTGACATGGATCTTTGGGTACTTCTGGAGTCTCCCCAGGGGAGTCAGGCCTCGTCTCGAGTGGGGGCATGCACGTGCACTTTCCTTCCAGGCTGTAGCAGCAATGTCACGCTTCCCGTCGCGTGGATCAAATGATGTGTGGTTTTCCCTAGAGGCTTTCCCACAGGGCTGTCCCACGTGCCACCGTGTTGTGAGTCGATCCTCGGCGTGAAAGATGAGCCAGTGCAGGGCAAAGAGGTTCCTCTGGAATGGACTGAGACATCTGGGGGACTCTTGGAATGGTGGTACGACCATGGAGTTCCTCTCGCCTTTCCTGTTGAGAGTGCCTCCTCTTGAGATGCGACGGGAACGCCGGGAATTCTTACCCGTTGAAAGCAGGGAAAGGATCCCTCATCTCGAGCTACGAGGGGGAAACGGGGCTCCTCTGGATGTGGGCGGGACCATCGTGCTTCCTCTCGAGTGGAGACGGGTATGGCGGTGAACTTCTTGAGTTGCAGCAAGGGTGTGAAAGACCCTTTCGAAGTTCCAGAGGTTTGGTGTCATTAGTCTCCAGAGGCCTCATCGGAAATAGGCCTCATCTCGCCTGGAAGGGAGAACTTCCTGGATTTTCTCGAGGTGCGGCAGGTGTTCTCGAGTTACGACGGGGACCTCAGGGACCCGCCCTGGTGGCCTCAGGAGAGGCCAGTCCCCATGCGAGTTGCTAGGGGGCCTCTCGGGATTCCTCTCCCGTCGATACCGGGGCCAAAAAGCTTGTGTGGAGTCAGGGCCGGAACCGAGGATTCCTCTCAGGGGCTGACATGGATCTTTGGGTACTTCTGGAGTCTCCCCAGGGGAGTCAGGCCTCGTCTCGAGTGGGGGCATGCACGTGCGCTTTCCTTCCAGGCTGTAGCAGAAATGTCACGCTTCCCGTCGCGTGGATCAAAGGATCTGTTGTTTTCCCTCGAGGCTTTCCCTCGAGGCTTTCCCACAGGGCTGTCCCACGTGCCACCGTGTTGTGAGTCGATCCTCGGCGTGAAAGATGAGCCAGTGCAGGGCAAAAAGGTTCCTCTGGAATGGACTGAGACATCTGGGGGACTCTTGGAATGGTGGTACGACCATGGAGTTCCTCTCGCCTTTCCTGTTGAGAGTGCCTCCTCTTGAGATGCGACGGGAACGCCGGGAATTCTTTCCCGTTGAAAGCAGGGAAAGGATCCCTCATCTCGAGCTACGAGGGGGAAACGGGGCTCCTCTGGATGTGGGCGGGACCATCGTGCTTCCTCTCGAGTGGAAACGGGTATGGCGGTGAACTTCTTGAGTTGCAGCAAGGGTGTGAAAGACCCTTTCGAAGTTCCAGAGGTTTGGTGTCATTAGTCTCCAGAGGCCTCATCGGAAATAGGCCTCATCTCGCCTGGAAGGGAGAACTTCCTGGATTTTCTCGAGTTGTGGCAGGTGTTCTCGAATTACGACGGGGACCACAGGGACCCGCCCTGGTGGCCTCCGGAGAGGCCAGTCCCCATGCGAGTTGCTAGGGGGCCTCTCGGGATTCCTCTCCCGTCGATACCGGGGCCAAAAACCTTGTGTGGAGTCAGGGCCGGAACCGAGGATTCCTCTCAGGGGCTGACATGGATCTTTGGGTACTTCTGGAGTCACCCCAGTGGAGTCAGGCCTCGTCTCGAGTAGGGGCATGCACGTGCGCTTTCCTTCCAGCCTGTAGCAGCAATGTCACGCTTCCCGTCGCGTGGATCAAAGGATCTGTGGTTTTCCCTCGAGGCTTTCCCTCGAGGCTTTCCCACAGGGCTGTCCCACGTGCCACCGTTTTGTGAGTCGATCCTGGGCGTGAAAGATGAGCCAGTGCAGGGCAAAGAGGTCCTCTGGAATGGACTGAGACATCTGGGGGACTCTTGGAATGGTGGTACGACCATGGAGTTCCTCTCGCCTTTCCTGTTGAGAGTGCCTCCTCTTGAGATGCGACGGGAACGCCGGGAATTCTTTCCCGTTGAAACCAGGGAAAGGATCCCTCATCTCGAGCTACGAGGGGGAAACGGGGCTCCTCTGGATGTGGGCGGGACCATCGTGCTTCCTCTCGAGTGGAGACGGGTATGGCGGTGAACTTCTTGAGTTGCAGCAAGGGTGTGAAAGACCCTTTCGAAGTTCCAGAGGTTAGGTGTCATTAGTCTCCAGACGCCTCATCGGAAATAGGCCTCATCTCGCCTGGAAGGGAGAACTTCCTGGATTTTCTCGAGTTGCGGCAGGTGTTCTCGAGTTACGACGGGGACCTCAGGGACCCGCCCTGGTGGCCTCAGGAGAGGCCAGTCCCCATGCGAGTTGTTAGGGGGCCTCTCGGGATTCCTCTCCCGTCGATACCGGGGCCAAAAACCTTGTATGGAGTCAGGGCCGGAACCGAGGATTCCTCTCAGGGGCTGACATGGATCTTTGGGTACTTCTGGAGTCTCCCCAGGGGAGTCAGGCCTCGTCTCGAGTGGGGGCATGCACGTGCGCTTTCCTTCCAGGCTGTAGCAGCAATGTCACGCTTCCCGTCGCGTGGATCAAAGGATCTGTGGTTTTCCCTCGAGGCTTTCCCATAGGGCTGTCCCACGTGCCACCGTGGTGTGAGTCGATCCTCGGCGTGAAAGATGAGCCAGTGCAGGGCAAAGAGGTTCCTCTGGAATGGACTGAGACATCTGGGGGACTCTTGGAATGGTGGTACGACCATGGAGTTCCTCTCGCCTTTCCTGTTGAGAGTGCCTCCTCTTGAGATGCGACGGGAACGCCGGGAATTCTTTCCCGTTGAAAGCAGGGAAAGGATCCCTCATCTCGAGCTACGAGGGGGAAACGGGGCTCCTCTGGATGTGGGCGGGACCATCGTGCTTCCTCTCTAGTGGAGACGGGTATGGCGGTGAACTTCTTGAGTTGCAGCAAGGGTGTGAAAGACCCTTTCGAAGTTCCAGAGGTTAGGTGTCATTAGTCTCCAGAGGCCTCATCGGAAATAGGCCTCATCTCGCCTGGAAGGGAGAACTTCCTGGATTTTCTCGAGTTGCGGCAGGTGTTCTCGAGTTACGACGGGGACCTCAGGGACCCGCCCTGGTGGCCTCAGGAGAGGCCAGTCCCTAGGCGAGTTGCTAGGGGGCCTCTCGGGATTCCTCTCCCGTTGATACCGGGGCCAAAAACCTTGTGTGGAGTCAGGGCCGGAACCGAGGATTCCTCTCAGGGGCTGACATGGATCTTTGGGTACTTCTGGAGTCTCCCCAGGGGAGTCAGGCCTCGTCTCGAGTGGGGGCATGCACGTGCGCTTTCCTTCCAGGCTGTAGCAGCAATGTCACGCTTCCCGTCGCGTGGATCAAAGGATCTGTGGTTTTCCCTCGAGGCTTTCCCTCGAGGCTTTCCCACAGGGCTGTCCCACGTGCCACCGTGGTGTGAGTCAATCCTGGGCGTGAAAGATGAGCCAGTGCAGGGCAAAGAGGTTCCTCTGGAATGGACTGAGACATCTGGGGGACTCTTGGAATGGTGGTACGACCATGGAGTTCCTCTCGCCTTTCCTGTTGAGAGTGCCTCCTCTTGAGATGCGACGGGAACGCCGGGAATTCTTTCCCGTTAAAAGCAGGGAAAGGATCCCTCATCTCGAGCTACGAGGGGGAAACGGGGCTCCTCTGGATGTGGGCGGGACCATCGTGCTTCCTCTCTAGTGGAGACGGGTATGGTGGTGAACTTCTTGAGTTGCAGCAAGGGTGTGAAAGACCCTTTCGAAGTTCCAGAGGTAAGGTGTCATTAGTCTCCAGACGCCTCATCGGAAATAGGCCTCATTTCGCCTGGAAGGGAGAACTTCCTGGATTTTCTCCAGTTGCGGCAGGTGTTCTCGAGTTACGACGGGGACCTCAGGGACCCGCCCTGGTGGCCTCAGGAGAGGCCAGTCCCTATGCGAGTTGCTAGGGGGCCTCTCGGGATTCCTCTCCCGTCGATACCGGGGCCAAAAACCTTGTGTGGAGTCAGGGCCGGAACCGAGGATTCCTCTCAGGGGCTGACATGGATCTTTGGGTACTTCTGGAGTCTCCCCAGGGGAGTCAGGCCTCGTCTCGAGTGGGGGCATGCACGTGCACTTTCCTTCCAGGCTGTAGCAGCAATGTCACGCTTCCGGTCGCGTGGATCAAATGATGTGTGGTTTTCCCTAGAGGCTTTCCCACAGGGCTGTCCCACGTGCCACCGTGGTGTGAGTCGATCCTCGGCGTGAAAGATGAGCCAGTGCAGGGCAAAGAGGTTCCTCTGGAATGGACTGAGACATCTGGGGGACTCTTGGAATGGTGGTACGACCATGGAGTTCCTCTCGCCTTTCCTGTTGAGAGTGCCTCCTCTTGAGATGCGACGGGAACGCCGGGAATTTTTTGCCGTTGAAAGCAGGGAAAGGATCCCTCATCTCGAGCTACGAGGGGGAAACGGGGCTCCTCTGGATGTGGGCGGGACCATCGTGCTTTCTCTCGAGTGGAGACGGGTATGGCGGTGAACTTCTTGAGTTGCAGCAAGGGTGTGAAAGACCCTTTCGAAGTTCCAGAGGTTAGGTGTCATTAGTCTCCAGACGCCTCATCGGAAATAGGCCTCATCTCGCCTGGAAGGGAGAACTTCCTTGATTTTCTCGAGTTGCGGCAGGTGTTCTCGAGTTACGACGGGGACCTCAGGGACCCGCCCTGTTGGCCTCAGGAGAGGCCAGTCCCTATGCGTGTTGCTAGGGGGCCCCTCGGGATTCCTCTCCCGTCGATACCGGGGCCAAAAACCTTGTGTGGAGTCAGGGCCGGAACCGAGGATTCCTCTCAGGGACTGATATGGATCTTTGGGTACTTCTGGAGTCTCGCCAGGGGAGACAGGCCTCGTCTCGTGTGGGGGCATGCACGTGCACTTTCCTTCCAGGCTGTAGCAGCAATGTCACGCTTCCCGTCGCGTGGATCAAAGGATCTGCGGTTTTCGCTCAAGGCTTTCCCTCGAGGCTTTCCCACAGGGCTGTCCCACGTGACACCGTGGTGTGAGTCGATTCTCGGCGTGAAAAATGAGCCAGTGCAGGGCAAAGAGGTTCCTCTGGAATGGACTGAGACATCTGGGGGACTCTTGGAATGGTGGTACGACCATGGAGTTCCTCTCGCCTTTCCTGTTGAGAGTGCCTCCTCTTGAGATGCGACGGGAACGCCGGGAATTTTTTGCCGTTGAAAGCAGGGAAAGGATCCCTCATCTCGAGCTACGAGGGGGAAACGGGGCTCCTCTGGATGTGGGCGGGACCATTGTGCATCCTCTCGAGTGGAGACGGGTAGGGCGGTGAACTTCTTGAGTTGCAGCAAGGGTGTGAAAGACCCTTTCGAAGTTCCAGAGGTTAGGTGTCATTAGTCTCCAGAGGCCTCATCGGAAATAGGCCTCATCTCGCCTGGAAGGGAGAACTTCCTGGATTTTCTCGAGTTGCGGCAGGTGTTCTCGAGTTACGACGGGGACCTCAGGGACCCGCCCTGGTGGCCTCAGGAGAGGCCAGTCCCCATGCGAGTTGCTAGGGGGCCTCTCGGGATTCCTCTCCCGTCGATACCGGGGCCAAAAACCTTGTGTGGAGTCAGGGCCGGAACCGAGGATTCCTCTCAGGGGCTGACATGGATCTTTGGGTACTTCTGGAGTCTCCCCAGGGGAGTCAGGCCTCGTCTCGAGTGGGGGCATGCACGTGCACTTTCCTTCCAGGCTGTAGCAGCAATGTCACGCTTCCCGTCGCGTGGATCAAAGGATCTGTGATTTTCCCTCGAGGCTTTCCCACAGGGCTGTCCCACGTGCCACCGTGGTGTGAGTCGATCCTCGGCGTGAAAGATGAGCCAGTGCAGGGCAAAGAGGTTCCTCTGGAATGGACTGAGACATCTGGGGGACTCTTGGAATGGTGGTACGACCATGGAGTTCCTCTCGCCTTTCCTGTTGAGAGTGCCTCCTCTTGAGATGCGACGGGAACGCCGGGAATTCTTTCCCATTGAAACCAGGGAAAGGATCCCTCATCTCGAGCACCGAGGGGAAAACGGGGCTCCTCTGGATGTGGGCGGGACCATCGTGCTTCCTCTCGAGTGGAGACGGGTATGGCGGTGAACTTCTTGAGTTGCAGCAAGGGTGTGAAAGACCCTTTCGAAGTTCCAGAGGTTTGGTGTCATTAGTCTCCAGAGGCCTCATCGGAAATAGGCCTCATCTCGCCTGGAAGGGAGAACTTCCTGGATTTTCTCGAGTTGCGGCAGGTGTTCTCGAGTTACGACGGGGACCTCAGGGACCCGCCCTGGTGGCCTCAGGAGAGGCCAGTCCCCATGCGAGTTGCTAGGGGGCCTCTCGGGATTCCTCTCCCGTCGATACCGGGGCCAAAAAGCTTGTGTGGAGTCAGGGCCGGAACCGAGGATTCCTCTCAGGGGCTGACATGGATCTTTGGGTACTTCTGGAGTCTCCCCAGGGGAGTCAGGCCTCGTCTCGAGTGGGGGCATGCACGTGCGCTTTCCTTCCAGGCTGTAGCAGAAATGTCACGCTTCCCGTCGCGTGGATCAAAGGATCTGTGGTTTTCCCTCGAGGCTTTCCCTCGAGGCTTTCCCACAGGGCTGTCCCACGTGCCACCGTGTTGTGAGTCGATCCTCGGCGTGAAAGATGAGCCAGTACAGGGCAAAGAGGTTCCTCTGGAATGGACTGAGACATCTGGGGGACTCTTGGAATGGTGGTACGACCATGGAGTTCCTCTCGCCTTTCCTGTTGAGAGTGCCTCCTCTTGAGATGCGACGGGAACGCCGGGAATTCTTTCCCGTTGAAAGCAGGGAAAGGATCCCTCATCTCGAGCTACGAGGGGGAAACGGGGCTCCTCTGGATGTGGGCGGGACCATCGTGCTTCCTCTCTAGTGGAGACGGGTATGGCGGTGAACTTCTTGAGTTGCAGCAAGGGTGTGAAAGACCCTTTCGAAGTTCCAGAGGTTAGGTGTCATTAGTCTCCAGAGGCCTCATCGGAAATAGGCCTCATCTCGCCTGGAAGGGAGAACTTCCTGGATTTTCTCGAGTTGCGGCAGGTGTTCTCGAGTTACGACGGGGACCTCAGGGACCCGCCCTGGTGGCCTCAGGAGAGGCCAGTCCCTAGGCGAGTTGCTAGGGGGCCTCTCCGGATTCCTCTCCCGTCGATACCGGGGCCAAAAACCTTGTGTGGAGTCAGGGCCGGAACCGAGGATTCCTCTCAGGGGCTGACATGGATCTTTGGGTACTTCTGGAGTCTCCCCAGGGGAGTCAGGCCTCGTCTCGAGTGGGGGCATGCACGTGCGCTTTCCTTCCAGGCTGTAGCAGCAATGTCACGCTTCCCGTCACGTGGATCAAAGGATCTGTGGTTTTCCCTCGAGGCTTTCCCTCGAGGCTTTCCCACAGGGCTGTCCCACGTGCCACCGTGGTGTGAGTCAATCCTGGGCGTGAAAGATGAGCCAGTGCAGGGCAAAGAGGTTCCTCTGGAATGGACTGAGACATCTGGGGGACTCTTGGAATGGTGGTACGACCATGGAGTTCCTCTCGCCTTTCCTGTTGAGAGTGCCTCCTCTTGAGATGCGACGGGAACGCCGGGAATTCTTTCCCGTTTAAAGCAGGGAAAGGATCCCTCATCTCGAGCTACGAGGGGGAAACGGGGCTCCTCTGGATGTGGGCGGGACCATCGTG
The DNA here is from genome assembly GCF_032405125.1 of Capricornis sumatraensis. Taxonomy (NCBI): domain Eukaryota; kingdom Metazoa; phylum Chordata; class Mammalia; order Artiodactyla; family Bovidae; genus Capricornis; species Capricornis sumatraensis. The sequence goes on from NW_027184612.1 coordinate 9,923,804, forward strand.
CTTCCTCTCTAGTGGAGACGGGTATGGTGGTGAACTTCTTGAGTTGCAGCAAGGGTGTGAAAGACCCTTTCGAAGTTCCAGAGGTAAGGTGTCATTAGTCTCCAGACGCCTCATCGGAAATAGGCCTCATTTCGCCTGGAAGGGAGAACTTCCTGGATTTTCTCCAGTTGCGGCAGGTGTTCTCGAGTTACGACGGGGACCTCAGGGACCCGCCCTGGTGGCCTCAGGAGAGGCCAGTCCCTATGCGAGTTGCTAGGGGGCCTCTCGGGATTCCTCTCCCGTCGATACCGGGGCCAAAAACCTTGTGTGGAGTCAGGGCCGGAACCGAGGATTCCTCTCAGGGGCTGACATGGATCTTTGGGTACTTCTGGAGTCTCCCCAGGGGAGTCAGGCCTCGTCTCGAGTGGGGGCATGCACGTGCACTTTCCTTCCAGGCTGTAGCAGCAATGTCACGCTTCCCGTCGCGTGGATCAAATGATGTGTGGTTTTCCCTAGAGGCTTTCCCACAGGGCTGTCCCACGTGCCACCGTGGTGTGAGTCGATCCTCGGCGTGAAAGATGAGCCAGTGCAGGGCAAAGAGGTTCCTCTGGAATGGACTGAGACATCTGGGGGACTCTTGGAATGGTGGTACGACCATGGAGTTCCTCTCGCCTTTCCTGTTGAGAGTGCCTCCTCTTGAGATGCGACGGGAACGCCGGGAATTTTTTGCCGTTGAAAGCAGGGAAAGGATCCCTCATCTCGAGCTACGAGGGGGAAACGGGGCTCCTCTGGATGTGGGCGGGACCATCGTGCTTTCTCTCGAGTGGAGACGGGTATGGCGGTGAACTTCTTGAGTTGCAGCAAGGGTGTGAAAGACCCTTTCGAAGTTCCAGAGGTTAGGTGTCATTAGTCTCCAGACGCCTCATCGGAAATAGGCCTCATCTCGCCTGGAAGGGAGAACTTCCTTGATTTTCTCGAGTTGCGGCAGGTGTTCTCGAGTTACGACGGGGACCTCAGGGACCCGCCCTGTTGGCCTCAGGAGAGGCCAGTCCCTATGCGTGTTGCTAGGGGGCCCCTCGGGATTCCTCTCCCGTCGATACCGGGGCCAAAAACCTTGTGTGGAGTCAGGGCCGGAACCGAGGATTCCTCTCAGGGACTGATATGGATCTTTGGGTACTTCTGGAGTCTCGCCAGGGGAGACAGGCCTCGTCTCGTGTGGGGGCATGCACGTGCACTTTCCTTCCAGGCTGTAGCAGCAATGTCACGCTTCCCGTCGCGTGGATCAAAGGATCTGCGGTTTTCGCTCAAGGCTTTCCCTCGAGGCTTTCCCACAGGGCTGTCCCACGTGACACCGTGGTGTGAGTCGATTCTCGGCGTGAAAAATGAGCCAGTGCAGGGCAAAGAGGTTCCTCTGGAATGGACTGAGACATCTGGGGGACTCTTGGAATGGTGGTACGACCATGGAGTTCCTCTCGCCTTTCCTGTTGAGAGTGCCTCCTCTTGAGATGCGACGGGAACGCCGGGAATTTTTTGCCGTTGAAAGCAGGGAAAGGATCCCTCATCTCGAGCTACGAGGGGGAAACGGGGCTCCTCTGGATGTGGGCGGGACCATTGTGCATCCTCTCGAGTGGAGACGGGTAGGGCGGTGAACTTCTTGAGTTGCAGCAAGGGTGTGAAAGACCCTTTCGAAGTTCCAGAGGTTAGGTGTCATTAGTCTCCAGAGGCCTCATCGGAAATAGGCCTCATCTCGCCTGGAAGGGAGAACTTCCTGGATTTTCTCGAGTTGCGGCAGGTGTTCTCGAGTTACGACGGGGACCTCAGGGACCCGCCCTGGTGGCCTCAGGAGAGGCCAGTCCCCATGCGAGTTGCTAGGGGGCCTCTCGGGATTCCTCTCCCGTCGATACCGGGGCCAAAAACCTTGTGTGGAGTCAGGGCCGGAACCGAGGATTCCTCTCAGGGGCTGACATGGATCTTTGGGTACTTCTGGAGTCTCCCCAGGGGAGTCAGGCCTCGTCTCGAGTGGGGGCATGCACGTGCACTTTCCTTCCAGGCTGTAGCAGCAATGTCACGCTTCCCGTCGCGTGGATCAAAGGATCTGTGATTTTCCCTCGAGGCTTTCCCACAGGGCTGTCCCACGTGCCACCGTGGTGTGAGTCGATCCTCGGCGTGAAAGATGAGCCAGTGCAGGGCAAAGAGGTTCCTCTGGAATGGACTGAGACATCTGGGGGACTCTTGGAATGGTGGTACGACCATGGAGTTCCTCTCGCCTTTCCTGTTGAGAGTGCCTCCTCTTGAGATGCGACGGGAACGCCGGGAATTCTTTCCCATTGAAACCAGGGAAAGGATCCCTCATCTCGAGCACCGAGGGGAAAACGGGGCTCCTCTGGATGTGGGCGGGACCATCGTGCTTCCTCTCGAGTGGAGACGGGTATGGCGGTGAACTTCTTGAGTTGCAGCAAGGGTGTGAAAGACCCTTTCGAAGTTCCAGAGGTTTGGTGTCATTAGTCTCCAGAGGCCTCATCGGAAATAGGCCTCATCTCGCCTGGAAGGGAGAACTTCCTGGATTTTCTCGAGTTGCGGCAGGTGTTCTCGAGTTACGACGGGGACCTCAGGGACCCGCCCTGGTGGCCTCAGGAGAGGCCAGTCCCCATGCGAGTTGCTAGGGGGCCTCTCGGGATTCCTCTCCCGTCGATACCGGGGCCAAAAAGCTTGTGTGGAGTCAGGGCCGGAACCGAGGATTCCTCTCAGGGGCTGACATGGATCTTTGGGTACTTCTGGAGTCTCCCCAGGGGAGTCAGGCCTCGTCTCGAGTGGGGGCATGCACGTGCGCTTTCCTTCCAGGCTGTAGCAGAAATGTCACGCTTCCCGTCGCGTGGATCAAAGGATCTGTGGTTTTCCCTCGAGGCTTTCCCTCGAGGCTTTCCCACAGGGCTGTCCCACGTGCCACCGTGTTGTGAGTCGATCCTCGGCGTGAAAGATGAGCCAGTACAGGGCAAAGAGGTTCCTCTGGAATGGACTGAGACATCTGGGGGACTCTTGGAATGGTGGTACGACCATGGAGTTCCTCTCGCCTTTCCTGTTGAGAGTGCCTCCTCTTGAGATGCGACGGGAACGCCGGGAATTCTTTCCCGTTGAAAGCAGGGAAAGGATCCCTCATCTCGAGCTACGAGGGGGAAACGGGGCTCCTCTGGATGTGGGCGGGACCATCGTGCTTCCTCTCTAGTGGAGACGGGTATGGCGGTGAACTTCTTGAGTTGCAGCAAGGGTGTGAAAGACCCTTTCGAAGTTCCAGAGGTTAGGTGTCATTAGTCTCCAGAGGCCTCATCGGAAATAGGCCTCATCTCGCCTGGAAGGGAGAACTTCCTGGATTTTCTCGAGTTGCGGCAGGTGTTCTCGAGTTACGACGGGGACCTCAGGGACCCGCCCTGGTGGCCTCAGGAGAGGCCAGTCCCCATGCGAGTTGCTAGGGGGCCTCTCGGATTCCTCTCCGTCGATACCGGGGCCAAAAACCTTGTGTGGAGTCAGGGCCGGAACCGAGGATTCCTCTCAGGGGCTGACATGGATCTTTGGGTACCTTCTGGAGTCTCCCCAGGGGAGTCAGGCCTCGTCTCGAGTGGGGGCATGCACGTGCACTTTCCTTCCAGGCTGTAGCAGCAATGTCACGCTTCCCGTCGCGTGGATCAAAGGATCTGTGATTTTCCCTCGAGGCTTTCCCACAGGGCTGTCCCACGTGCCACCGTGGTGTGAGTCGATCCTCGGCGTGAAAGATGAGCCAGTGCAGGGCAAAGAGGTTCCTCTGGAATGGACTGAGACATCTGGGGGACTCTTGGAATGGTGGTACGACCATGGAGTTCCTCTCGCCTTTCCTGTTGAGAGTGCCTCCTCTTGAGATGCGACGGGAACGCCGGGAATTCTTTCCCATTGAAACCAGGGAAAGGATCCCTCATCTCGAGCACCGAGGGGAAAACGGGGCTCCTCTGGATGTGGGCGGGACCATCGTGCTTCCTCTCGAGTGGAGACGGGTATGGCGGTGAACTTCTTGAGTTGCAGCAAGGGTGTGAAAGACCCTTTCGAAGTTCCAGAGGTTTGGTGTCATTAGTCTCCAGAGGCCTCATCGGAAATAGGCCTCATCTCGCCTGGAAGGGAGAACTTCCTGGATTTTCTCGAGTTGCGGCAGGTGTTCTCGAGTTACGACGGGGACCTCAGGGACCCGCCCTGGTGGCCTCAGGAGAGGCCAGTCCCCATGCGAGTTGCTAGGGGGCCTCTCGGGATTCCTCTCCCGTCGATACCGGGGCCAAAAAGCTTGTGTGGAGTCAGGGCCGGAACCGAGGATTCCTCTCAGGGGCTGACATGGATCTTTGGGTACTTCTGGAGTCTCCCCAGGGGAGTCAGGCCTCGTCTCGAGTGGGGGCATGCACGTGCGCTTTCCTTCCAGGCTGTAGCAGAAATGTCACGCTTCCCGTCGCGTGGATCAAAGGATCTGTGGTTTTCCCTCGAGGCTTTCCCTCGAGGCTTTCCCACAGGGCTGTCCCACGTGCCACCGTGTTGTGAGTCGATCCTCGGCGTGAAAGATGAGCCAGTACAGGGCAAAGAGGTTCCTCTGGAATGGACTGAGACATCTGGGGGACTCTTGGAATGGTGGTACGACCATGGAGTTCCTCTCGCCTTTCCTGTTGAGAGTGCCTCCTCTTGAGATGCGACGGGAACGCCGGGAATTCTTTCCCGTTGAAAGCAGGGAAAGGATCCCTCATCTCGAGCTACGAGGGGGAAACGGGGCTCCTCTGGATGTGGGCGGGACCATCGTGCTTCCTCTCTAGTGGAGACGGGTATGGCGGTGAACTTCTTGAGTTGCAGCAAGGGTGTGAAAGACCCTTTCGAAGTTCCAGAGGTTAGGTGTCATTAGTCTCCAGAGGCCTCATCGGAAATAGGCCTCATCTCGCCTGGAAGGGAGAACTTCCTGGATTTTCTCGAGTTGCGGCAGGTGTTCTCGAGTTACGACGGGGACCTCAGGGACCCGCCCTGGTGGCCTCAGGAGAGGCCAGTCCCTAGGCGAGTTGCTAGGGGGCCTCTCCGGATTCCTCTCCCGTCGATACCGGGGCCAAAAACCTTGTGTGGAGTCAGGGCCGGAACCGAGGATTCCTCTCAGGGGCTGACATGGATCTTTGGGTACTTCTGGAGTCTCCCCAGGGGAGTCAGGCCTCGTCTCGAGTGGGGGCATGCACGTGCGCTTTCCTTCCAGGCTGTAGCAGCAATGTCACGCTTCCCGTCCCGTGGATCAAAGGATCTGTGGTTTTCCCTCGAGGCTTTCCCTCGAGGCTTTCCCACAGGGCTGTCCCACGTGCCACCGTGGTGTGAGTCAATCCTGGGCGTGAAAGATGAGCCAGTGCAGGGCAAAGAGGTTCCTCTGGAATGGACTGAGACATCTGGGGGACTCTTGGAATGGTGGTACGACCATGGAGTTCCTCTCGCCTTTCCTGTTGAGAGTGCCTCCTCTTGAGATGCGACGGGAACGCCGGGAATTCTTTCCCGTTTAAAGCAGGGAAAGGATCCCTCATCTCGAGCTACGAGGGGGAAACGGGGCTCCTCTGGATGTGGGCGGGACCATCGTGCTTCCTCTCTAGTGGAGACGGGTATGGTGGTGAACTTCTTGAGTTGCAGCAAGGGTGTGAAAGACCCTTTCGAAGTTCCAGAGGTAAGGTGTCATTAGTCTCCAGACGCCTCATCGGAAATAGGCCTCATTTCGCCTGGAAGGGAGAACTTCCTGGATTTTCTCCAGTTGCGGCAGGTGTTCTCGAGTTACGACGGGGACCTCAGGGACCCGCCCTGGTGGCCTCAGGAGAGGCCAGTCCCTATGCGAGTTGCTAGGGGGCCTCTCGGGATTCCTCTCCCGTCGATACCGGGGCCAAAAACCTTGTGTGGAGTCAGGGCCGGAACCGAGGATTCCTCTCAGGGGCTGACATGGATCTTTGGGTACTTCTGGAGTCTCCCCAGGGGAGTCAGGCCTCGTCTCGAGTGGGGGCATGCACGTGCACTTTCCTTCCAGGCTGTAGCAGCAATGTCACGCTTCCCGTCGCGTGGATCAAATGATGTGTGGTTTTCCCTAGAGGCTTTCCCACAGGGCTGTCCCACGTGCCACCGTGGTGTGAGTCGATCCTCGGCGTGAAAGATGAGCCAGTGCAGGGCAAAGAGGTTCCTCTGGAATGGACTGAGACATCTGGGGGACTCTTGGAATGGTGGTACGACCATGGAGTTCCTCTCGCCTTTCCTGTTGAGAGTGCCTCCTCTTGAGATGCGACGGGAACGCCGGGAATTTTTTGCCGTTGAAAGCAGGGAAAGGATCCCTCATCTCGAGCTACGAGGGGGAAACGGGGCTCCTCTGGATGTGGGCGGGACCATCGTGCTTTCTCTCGAGTGGAGACGGGTATGGCGGTGAACTTCTTGAGTTGCAGCAAGGGTGTGAAAGACCCTTTCGAAGTTCCAGAGGTTAGGTGTCATTAGTCTCCAGACGCCTCATCGGAAATAGGCCTCATCTCGCCTGGAAGTGAGAACTTCCTTGATTTTCTCGAGTTGCGGCAGGTGTTCTCGAGTTACGACGGGGACCTCAGGGACCCGCCCTGTTGGCCTCAGGAGAGGCCAGTCCCTATGCGTGTTGCTAGGGGGCCCCTCGGGATTCCTCTCCCGTCGATACCGGGGCCAAAAACCTTGTGTGGAGTCAGGGCCGGAACCGAGGATTCCTCTCAAGGACTGATATGGATCTTTGGGTACTTCTGGAGTCTCGCCAGGGGAGACAGGCCTCGTCTCGTGTGGGGGCATGCACGTGCACTTTCCTTCCAGGCTGTAGCAGCAATGTCACGCTTCCCGTCGCGTGGATCAAAGGATCTGCGGTTTTCGCTCAAGGCTTTCCCTCGAGGCTTTCCCACAGGGCTGTCCCACGTGACACCGTGGTGTGAGTCGATTCTCGGCGTGAAAAATGAGCCAGTGCAGGGCAAAGAGGTTCCTCTGGAATGGACTGAGACATCTGGGGGACTCTTGGAATGGTGGTACGACCATGGAGTTCCTCTCGCCTTTCCTGTTGAGAGTGCCTCCTCTTGAGATGCGACGGGAACGCCGGGAATTCTTTCCCGTTGAAACCAGGGAAAGGATCCCTCATCTCGAGCTACGAGTGGGAAACGGGGCTCCTCTGGATGTGGGCGGGACCATCGTGCTTCCTCTCGAGTGGACACGGGTATGGCGGTGAACTTCTTGAGTTGCAGCAAGGGTGTGAAAGACCCTTTCGAAGTTCCAGAGGTTTGGTGTCATTAGTCTCCAGAGGCCTCATCGGAAATAGGCCTCATCTCGCCTGGAAGGGAGAACTTCCTGGATTTTCTCGAGTTGCGGCAGGTGTTCTCGAGTTACGACGGGGACCTCAGGGACCCGCCCTGGTGGCCTCAGGAGAGGCCAGTCCCCATGCGAGTTGCTAGGGGGTCTCTCGGGATTCCTCTCCCGTCGATACCGGGGCCAAAAAGCTTGTGTGGAGTCAGGGCCGGAACCGAGGATTCTTCTCAGGGGCTGACATGGATCTTTGGGTACTTCTGGAGTCTCCCCAGGGGAGTCAGGCCTCGTCTCGTGTGGGGGCATGCATGTGCGCTTTCCTTCCAGGCTGTTCCAGCAATGTCATGCTTCCCGTCGCGTGGATCAAAGGATCTGTGGTTTTCCCTCGAGGCTTTCCCTCGAGGCTTTCCCACAGGGCTGTCCCACTTGCCACCGTGTTGTGAGTCGATCCTCGGCGTGAAAGATGAGCCAGTGCAGGGCAAAGAGGTTCCTCTGGAATGGACTGAGACATCTGGGGGACTCTTGGAATGGTGGTACGACCATGGAGTTCCTCTCGCCTTTCCTGTTGAGAGTGCCTCCTCTTGAGATGCGACGGGAACACCGGGAATTCTTTCCCGTTGAAAGCAGGGAAAGGATCCCTCATCTCGAGCTACGAGGGGGAAACGGGGCTCCTCTGGATGTGGGCGGGACCATCGTGCTTCCTCTCGAGTGGAGACGGGTATGGCGGTGAACTTCTTGAGTTGCACCAAGGGTGTGAAAGACCCTTTCGAAGTTCAAGAGGTTTGGTGTCATTAGTCTCCAGAGGCCTCATCGGAAATAGGCCTCATCTCGCCTGGAAGGGAGAACTTCCTGGATTTTCTCGAGTTGCGGCAGGTGTTCTCGAGTTACGACGGGGACCTCAGGGACCCGCCCTGGTGGCCTCCGGAGAGGCCAGTCCCCATGCGAGTTGCTAGGGGGCCTCTCGGGATTCCTCTCCCGTCGATACCGGGGCCAAAAACCTTGTGTGGAGTCAGGGCCGGAACCGAGGATTCCTCTCAGGGGCTGACATGGATCTTTGGGTACTTCTGGAGTCTCCCCAGTGGAGTCAGACCTCGTCTCGAGTGGGGGCATGCACGTGCGCTTTCCTTCCAGGCTGTAGCAGCAATGTCACGCTTCCCGTCGCGTGGATCAAAGGATCTGTGGTTTTCCCTCGAGGCTTTCCCTCGAGGCTTTCCCACAGGGCTGTCCCACGTGCCACCGTGGTGTGAGTCGATCCTCGGCGTGAAAGATGAGCCAGTGCAGGGCAAAGAGGTTCCTCTGGAATGGACTGAGACATCTGGGGGACTCTTGGAATGGTGGTACGACCATGGAGATCCTCTCGCCTTTCCTGTTGAGAGTGCCTCCTCTTGAGATGCGACGGGAACGCCGGGAATTCTTTCCCGTTGAAAGCAGGGAAAGGATCCCTCATCTCGAGCACCGAGGGGAAAACGGGGCTCCTCTGGATGTGGGCGGGACCATCGTGCTTCCTCTCGAGTGGAGACGGGTATGGCGGAGAACTTCTTGAGTTGCAGCAAGGGTGTGAAAGACCCTTTCAAAGTTCCAGAGGTTAGGTGTCATTAGTCTCCAGACGCCTCATCGGAAATAGGCCTCATTTCGCCTGGAAGGGAGAACTTCCTGGATTTTCTCCAGTTGCGGCAGGTGTTCTCGAGTTACGACGGGGACCTCAGGGACCCGCCCTGGTGGCCTCAGGAGAGGCCAGTCCCTATGCGAGTTGCTAGGGGGCCTCTCGGGATTCCTCTCCCGTCGATACCGGGGCCAAAAACCTTGTGTGGAGTCAGGGCCGGAACCGAGGATTCCTCTCAGGGGCTGACATGGATCTTTGGGTACTTCTGGAGTCTCCCCAGGGGAGTCAGGCCTCGTCTCGAGTGGGGGCATGCACGTGCACTTTCCTTCCAGGCTGTAGCAGCAATGTCACGCTTCCCGTCGCGTGGATCAAATGATGTGTGGTTTTCCCTAGAGGCTTTCCCACAGGGCTGTCCCACGTGCCACCGTGGTGTGAGTCGATCCTCGGCGTGAAAGATGAGCCAGTGCAGGGCAAAGAGGTTCCTCTGGAATGGACTGAGACATCTGGGGGACTCTTGGAATGGTGGTACGACCATGGAGTTCCTCTCGCCTTTCCTGTTGAGAGTGCCTCCTCTTGAGATGCGACGGGAACGCCGGGAATTTTTTGCCGTTGAAAGCAGGGAAAGGATCCCTCATCTCGAGCTACGAGGGGGAAACGTGGCTCCTCTGGATGTGGGCGGGACCATCGTGCTTTCTCTCGAGTGGAGACGGGTATGGCGGTGAACTTCTTGAGTTGCAGCAAGGGTGTGAAAGACCCTTTCGAAGTTCCAGAGGTTAGGTGTCATTAGTCTCCAGACGCCTCATCGGAAATAGGCCTCATCTCGCCTGGAAGGGAGAACTTCCTTGATTTTCTCGAGTTGCGGCAGGTGTTCTCGAGTTACGACGGGGACCTCAGGGACCCGCCCTGTTGGCCTCAGGAGAGGCCAGTCCCTATGCGTGTTGCTAGGGGGCCCCTCGGGATTCCTCTCCCGTCGATACCGGGGCCAAAAACCTTGTGTGGAGTCAGGGCCGGAACCGAGGATTCCTCTCAAGGACTGATATGGATCTTTGGGTACTTCTGGAGTCTCGCCAGGGGAGACAGGCCTCGTCTCGTGTGGGGGCATGCACGTGCACTTTCCTTCCAGGCTGTAGCAGCAATGTCACGCTTCCCGTCGCGTGGATCAAAGGATCTGCGGTTTTCGCTCAAGGCTTTCCCTCGAGGCTTTCCCACTGGGCTGTCCCACGTGACACCGTGGTGTGAGTCGATTCTCGGCGTGAAAAATGAGCCAGTGCAGGGCAAAGAGGTTCCTCTGGAATGGACTGAGACATCTGGGGGACTCTTGGAATGGTGGTACGACCATGGAGTTCCTCTCGCCTTTCCTGTTGAGAGTGCCTCCTCTTGAGATGCGACGGGAACGCCGGGAATTCTTTCCCGTTGAAACCAGGGAAAGGATCCCTCATCTCGAGCTACGAGTGGGAAACGGGGCTCCTCTGGATGTGGGCGGGACCATCGTGCTTCCTCTCGAGTGGACACGGGTATGGCGGTGAACTTCTTGAGTTGCAGCAAGGGTGTGAAAGACCCTTTCGAAGTTCCAGAGGTTTGGTGTCATTAGTCTCCAGAGGCCTCATCGGAAATAGGCCTCATCTCGCCTGGAAGGGAGAACTTCCTGGATTTTCTCGAGTTGCGGCAGGTGTTCTCGAGTTACGACGGGGACCTCAGGGACCCGCCCTGGTGGCCTCAGGAGAGGCCAGTCCCCATGCGAGTTGCTAGGGGGTCTCTCGGGATTCCTCTCCCGTCGATACCGGGGCCAAAAAGCTTGTGTGGAGTCAGGGCCGGAACCGAGGATTCTTCTCAGGGGCTGACATGGATCTTTGGGTACTTCTGGAGTCTCCCCAGGGGAGTCAGGCCTCGTCTCGTGTGGGGGCATGCATGTGCGCTTTCCTTCCAGGCTGTTCCAGCAATTTCATGCTTCCCGTCGCGTGGATCAAAGGATCTGTGGTTTTCCCTCGAGGCTTTCCCTCGAGGCTTTCCCACAGGGCTGTCCCACTTGCCACCGTGTTGTGAGTCGATCCTCGGCGTGAAAGATGAGCCAGTGCAGGGCAAAGAGGTTCCTCTGAAATGGACTGAGACATCTGGGGGACTCTTGGAATGGTGGTACGACCATGGAGTTCCTCTCGCCTTTCCTGTTGAGAGTGCCTCCTCTTGAGATGCGACGGGAACACCGGGAATTCTTTCCCGTTGAAAGCAGGGAAAGGATCCCTCATCTCGAGCTACGAGGGGGAAACGGGGCTCCTCTGGATGTGGGCGGGACCATCGTGCTTCCTCTCGAGTGGAGACGGGTATGGCGGTGAACTTCTTGAGTTGCACCAAGGGTGTGAAAGACCCTTTCGAAGTTCAAGAGGTTTGGTGTCATTAGTCTCCAGAGGCCTCATCGGAAATAGGCCTCATCTCGCCTGGAAGGGAGAACTTCCTGGATTTTCTCGAGTTGTGGCAGGTGTTCTCGAGTTACGACGGGGACCTCAGGGACCCGCCCTGGTGGCCTCCGGAGAGGCCAGTCCCCATGCGAGTTGCTAGGGGGCCTCTCGGGATTCCTCTCCCGTCGATACCGGGGCCAAAAACCTTGTGTGGAGTCAGGGCCGGAACCGAGGATTCCTCTCAGGGGCTGACATGGATCTTTGGGTACTTCTGGAGTCTCCCCAGTGGAGTCAGACCTCGTCTCGAGTGGGGGCATGCACGTGCGCTTTCCTTCCAGGCTGTAGCAGCAATGTCACGCTTCCCGTCGCGTGGATCAAAGGATCTGTGGTTTTCCCTCGAGGCTTTCCCTCGAGGCTTTCCCACAGGGCTGTCCCACGTGCCACCGTGGTGTGAGTCGATCCTCGGCGTGAAAGATGAGCCAGTGCAGGGCAAAGAGGTTCCTCTGGAATGGACTGAGACATCTGGGGGACTCTTGGAATGGTGGTACGACCATGGAGATCCTCTCGCCTTTCCTGTTGAGAGTGCCTCCTCTTGAGATGCGACGGGAACGCCGGGAATTCTTTCCCGTTGAAAGCAGGGAAAGGATCCCTCATCTCGAGCACCGAGGGGAAAACGGGGCTCCTCTGGATGTGGGCGGGACCATCGTGCTTCCTCTCGAGTGGAGACGGGTATGGCGGAGAACTTCTTGAGTTGCAGCAAGGGTGTGAAAGACCCTTTCAAAGTTCCAGAGGTTAGGTGTCATTAGTCTCCAGACGCCTCATCGGAAATAGGCCTCATCTCGCCTGGAAGGGAGAACTTCCTGGATTTTCTCGAGTTGCGGCAGGTGTTCTTAAGTTATGACGGGGAACTCAGGGACCCGCCCTGGTGGCCTCAGGAGAGGCCAGTCCCCATGCGAGTTGCTAGGGGCCCTCTCGGGATTCCTCTCCCGTCGATACCGGGGCCAAAAACCTTGAGTGGAGTCAGGGCCGGAACCGAGGATTCCTCTCAGGGGCTGACATGGATCTTTGGGTACTTCTGGAGTCTCCCCAGGAGAGTCAGGCCTCGTCTCGAGTAGGGGCATGCACGTGCGCTTTCCTTCCAGGCTGTAGCAGCAATGTCACGCTTCCCGTCACGTGGATCAAAGGATCTGTGGTTTTCCCTCGAGGCTTTCCCTCGAGGCTTTCCCACAGGGCTGTCCCACGTGCCACCGTGGTGTGAGTCGATCCTCGGCGTGAAAGATGAGCCAGTGCAGGGCAAAGAGTTTCCTCTGGAATGGACTGAGACATCTGGGGGACTCTTGGAATGGTGGTACGACCATGGAGTTCCTCTCGCCTTTCCTGTTGAGAGTGCCTCCTCTTGAGATGCGACGGGAACGCCGGGAATTCTTTCCCGTTGAAAGCAGGGAAAGGATCCCTCATCTCGAGCTACGAGGGGGAAACGGGGCTCCTCTGGATGTGGGCGGGACCATCGTGCTTCCTCTCGAGTGGAGACGGGTATGGCGGTGAACTTCTTGAGTTGCAGCAAGGGTGTGAAAGACCCTTTCGAAGTTCCAGAGGTTAGGTGTCATTAGTCTCCAGACGCCTCATCGGAAATAGGCCTCATCTCGCCTGGAAGGGAGAACTTCCTGGATTTTCTCGAGTTGCGGCAGGTGTTCTCGAGTTACGACGGGGACCTCAGGGACCCGCCCTGTTGGCCTCAGGAGAGGCCAGTCCCTATGCGTGTTGCTAGGGGGCCCCTCGGGATTCCTCTCCCATCGATACCGGGGCCAAAAACCTTGTGTGGAGTCAGGGCCGGAACCGAGGATTCCTCTCAGGGACTGATATGGATCTTTGGGTACTTCTGGAGTCTCGCCAGGGGAGACAGGCCTCGTCTCGTGTGGGGGCATGCACGTGCACTTTCCTTCCAGGCTGTAGCAGCAATGTCACGCTTCCCGTCGCGTGGATCAAAGGATCTGCGGTTTTCGCTCAAGGCTTTCCCTCGAGGCTTTCCCACAGGGCTGTCCCACGTGACACCGTGGTGTGAGTCGATTCTCGGCGTGAAAAATGAGCCAGTGCAGGGCAAAGAGGTTCCTCTGGAATGGACTGAGACATCTGGGGGACTCTTGGAATGGTGGTACGACCATGGAGTTCCTCTCGCCTTTCCTGTGGAGAGTGCCTCCTCTTGAGATGCGACGGGAACGCCGGGAATTTTTTGCCGTTGAAAGCAGGGAAAGGATCCCTCATCTCGAGCTACGAGGGGGAAACGGGGCTCCTCTGGATATGGGCGGGACCTTCGTGCATCCTCTCGAGTGGAGACGGGTATGGCGGTGAACTTCTTGAGTTGCAGCAAGGGTGTGAAAGACCCTTTCGAAGTTCCAGAGGTTAGGTGTCATTAGTCTCCAGAGGCCTCATCGGAAATAGGCCTCATCTCGCCTGGAAGGGAGAACTTCCTGGATTTTCTCGAGTTGCGGCAGGTGTTCTCGAGTTACGTCGGGGACATCAGGGACCCGCCCTGGTGGCCTCAGGAGAGGCCAGTCCCCATGCGAGTTGCTAGGGGGCCTCTCGGGATTCCTCTCCCGTCGATACCGGGGCCAAAAACCTTGTGTGGAGTCAGGGCCGGAACCGAGGATTCCTCTCAGGGGCTGACATGGATCTTTGGGTACTTCTGGAGTCTCCCCAGGGGAGTCAGGCCTCGTCTCGAGTGGGGGCATGCACGTGCACTTTCCTGCCAGGCTGTAGCAGCAATGTCACGCTTCCCGTCGCGTGGATCAAAGGATCTGTGGTTTTCCCTCGAGGCTTTCCCATAGGGCTGTCCCACGTGCCACCGTGGTGTGAGTCGATCCTCGGCGTGAAAGATGAGCCAGTGCAGGGCAAAGAGGTTCCTCTGGAATGGACTGAGACATCTGGGGGACTCTTGGAATGGTGGTACGACCATGGAGTTCCTCTCGCCTTTCCTGTTGAGAGTGCCTCCTCTTGAGATGCGACGGGAACGCCGGGAATTCTTTCCCGTTTAAAGCAGGGAAAGGATCCCTCATCTCGAGCTACGAGGGGGAAACGGGGCTCCTCTGGATGTGGGCGGGACCATCGTGCTTCCTCTCTAGTGGAGACGGGTATGGCGGTGAACTTCTTGAGTTGCAGCAAGGGTGTGAAAGACCCTTTCGAAGTTCCAGAGGTTAGGTGTCATTAGTCTCCAGAGGCCTCATCGGAAATAGGCCTCATCTCGCCTGGAAGGGAGAACTTCCTGGATTTTCTCGAGTTGCGGCAGGTGTTCTCGAGTTAGGACGGGGACCTCAGGGACCCGCCCTGGTGGCCTCAGGAGAGGCCAGTCCCTAGGCGAGTTGCTAGGGGGCCTCTCGGGATTCCTCTCCCGTTGATACCGGGGCCAAAAACCTTGTGTGGAGTCAGGGCCGGAACCGAGGATTCCTCTCAGGGGCTGACATGGATCTTTGGGTACTTCTGGAGTCTCCCCAGGGGAGTCAGGCCTCGTCTCGAGTGGGGGCATGCACGTGCGCTTTCCTTCCAGGCTGTAGCAGCAATGTCACGCTTCCCGTCGCGTGGATCAAAGGATCTGTGGTTTTCCCTCGAGGCTTTCCCTCGAGGCTTTCCCACAGGGCTGTCCCACGTGCCACCGTGGTGTGAGTCAATCCTGGGCGTGAAAGATGAGCCAGTGCAGGGCAAAGAGGTTCCTCTGGAATGGACTGAGACATCTGGGGGACTCTTGGAATGGTGGTACGACCATGGAGTTCCTCTCGCCTTTCCTGTTGAGAGTGCCTCCTCTTGAGATGCGACGGGAACGCCGGGAATTCTTTCCCGTTTAAAGCAGGGAAAGGATCCCTCATCTCGAGCTACGAGGGGGAAACGGGGCTCCTCTGGATGTGGGCGGGACCATCGTGCTTTCTCTCGAGTGGAGACGGGTATGGCGGTGAACTTCTTGAGTTGCAGCAAGGGTGTGAAAGACCCTTTCGAAGTTCCAGAGGTTAGGTGTCATTAGTCTCCAGACGCCTCATCGGAAATAGGCCTCATCTCGCCTGGAAGGGAGAACTTCCTTGATTTTCTCGAGTTGCGGCAGGTGTTCTCGAGTAACGACGGGGACCTCAGGGACCCGCCCTGTTGGCCTCAGGAGAGGCCAGTCCCTATGCGTGTTGCTAGGGGGCCCCTCGGGATTCCTCTCCCATCGATACCGGGGCCAAAAACCTTGTGTGGAGTCAGGGCCGGAACCGAGGATTCCTCTCAGGGACTGATATGGATCTTTGGGTACTTCTGGAGTCTCGCCAGGGGAGACAGGCCTCGTCTCGTGTGGGGGCATGCACGTGCACTTTCCTTCCAGGCTGTAGCAGCAATGTCACGCTTCCCGTCGCGTGGATCAAAGGATCTGCGGTTTTCGCTCAAGGCTTTCCCTCGAGGCTTTCCCACAGGGCTGTCCCACGTGACACCGTGGTGTGAGTCGATTCTCGGCGTGAAAAATGTGCCAGTGCAGGGCAAAGAGGTTCCTCTGGAATGGACTGAGACATCTGGGGGACTCTTGGAATGGTGGTACGACCATGGAGTTCCTCTCGCCTTTCCTGTGGAGAGTGCCTCCTCTTGAGATGCGACGGGAACGCCGGGAATTTTTTGCCGTTGAAAGCAGGGAAAGGATCCCTCATCTCGAGCTACGAGGGGGAAACGGGGCTCCTCTGGATATGGGCGGGACCTTCGTGCATCCTCTCGAGTGGAGACGGGTATGGCGGTGAACTTCTTGAGTTGCAGCAAGGGTGTGAAAGACCCTTTCGAAGTTCCAGAGGTTAGGTGTCATTAGTCTCCAGAGGCCTCATCGGAAATAGGCCTCATCTCGCCTGGAAGGGAGAACTTCCTGGATTTTCTCGAGTTGCGGCAGGTGTTCTCGAGTTACGTCGGGGACATCAGGGACCCGCCCTGGTGGCCTCAGGAGAGGCCAGTCCCCATGCGAGTTGCTAGGGGGCCTCTCGGGATTCCTCTCCCGTCGATACCGGGGCCAAAAACCTTGTGTGGAGTCAGGGCCGGAAACGAGGATTCCTCTCAGGGGCTGACATGGATCTTTGGGTACTTCTGGAGTCTCCCCAGGGGAGTCAGGCCTCGTCTCGAGTGGGGGCATGCACGTGCACTTTCCTTCCAGGCTGTAGCAGCAATGTCACGCTTCCCATCGCGTGGATCAAAGGATCTGCGGTTTTCGCTCAAGGCTTTCCCTCGAGGCTTTCCCACAGGGCTGTCCCACGTGCCACCGTGGTGTGAGTCGACCCTCGGCGTGAAAAATGAGCCAGTGCAGGGCAAAGAGGCTCCTCTGGAATGGACTGAGACATCTGGGGGACTCTTGGAATGGTGGTACGACCATGGAGTTCCTCTCGCCTTTCCTGTTGAGAGTGCCTCCTCTTGAGATGCGACGGGAACGCCGGGAATTTTTTGCCGTTGAAAGCAGGGAAAGGATCCCTCATCTCGAGCTACGAGGGGGAAACGGGGCTCCTCTGGATGTGGTCGGGACCATCGTGCATCCTCTCGAGTGGAGACGGGTATGGCGGTGAACTTCTTGAGTTGCAGCAAGGGTGTGAAAGACCCTTTCGAAGTTCCAGAGGTTACGTGTCATTAGTCTCCAGACGCCTCATCGGAAATAGGCCTCATCTCGCCTGGAAGGGAGAACTTCCTGGATTTTCTCGAGTTGCGGCAGGTGTTCTCGAGTTACGACGGGGACCTCAGGGACCCGCCCTGGTGGCCTCAGGAGAGGCCAGTCCCCATGCGAGTTGCTAGGGGGCCTCTCAGGATTCCTCTCCCGTCGATACCGGGGCCAAAAACCTTGTGTGGAGTCAGGGCCGGAACCGAGGATTCCTCTCAGGGGCTGACATGGATCTTTGGGTACTTCTGGAGTCTCCCCAGGGGAGTCAGGCCTCGTCTCGAGTCGGGGCATGCACGTGCACTTTCCTTCCAGGCTGTAGCAGCAATGTCACGCTTCCCGTCGCGTGGATCAAAGGATCTGTGGTTTTCCCTCGAGGCTTTCCCACAGGGCTGTCCCACGTGCCACCGTGGTGTGAGTCGATCCTCGGCGTGAAAGATGAGCCAGTGCAGGGCAAAGAGGTTCCTCTGGAATGGACTGAGACATCTGGGGGACTCTTGGAATGGTGGTACGACCATGGAGTTCCTCTCGCCTTTCCTGTTGAGAGTGCCTCCTCTTGAGATGCGACGGGAACGCCGGGAATTCTTTCCCGTTGAAACCAGGGAAAGGATCCCTCATCTCGAGCTACGAGGGGGAAACGGGGCTCCTCTGGATGTGGGCGGGACCATCGTGCTTCCTCTCGAGTGGAGACGGGTATGGCGGTGAACTTCTTGAGTTGCAGCAAGGGTGTGAAAGACCCTTTCGAAGTTCCAGAGGTTTGGTGTCATTAATCTCCAGAGGCCTCATCGGAAATAGGCCTCATCTCGCCTGGAAGGGAGAACTTCCTGGATTTTCTCGAGTTGTGGCAGGTGTTCTCGAATTACGACGGGGACCTCAGGGACCCGCCCTGGTGGCCTCCGGAGAGGCCAGTCCCCATGCGAGTTGCTAGGGGGCCTCTCGGGATTCCTCTCCCGTCGATACCGGGGCCAAAAACCTTGTGTGGAGTCAGGGCCGGAACCGAGGATTCCTCTCAGGGGCTGACATGGATCTTTGGGTACTTCTGGAGTCACCCCAGTGGAGTCAGGCCTCGTCTCGAGTAGGGGCATGCACGTGCGCTTTCCTTTCAGGCTGTAGCAGCAATGTCACGCTTCCCGTCACGTGGATCAAAGGATCTGTGGTTTTCCCTCGAGGCTTTCCCTCGAGGCTTTCCCACAGGGCTGTCCCACGTGCCACCGTGGTGTGAGTCGATCCTCGGCGTGAAAGATGAGCCAGTGCAGGGCAAAGAGGTTCCTCTGGAATGGACTGAGACATCTGGGGGACTCTTGGAATGGTGGTACGACCATGGAGTTCCTCTCGCCTTTCCTGTTGAGAGTGCCTCCTCTTGAGATGCGACGGGAACGCCGGGAATTCTTTCCCGTTGAAAGCAGGGAAAGGATCCCTCATCTCGAGCTACGAGGGGGAAACAGGGCTCCTCTGGATGTGGGCGGGACCATCGTGCTTCCTCTCTAGTGGAGACGGGTATGGCGGTGAACTTCTTGAGTTGCAGCAAGGGTGTGAAAGACCCTTTCGAAGTTCCAGAGGTAAGGTGTCATTAGTCTCCAGACGCCTCATCGGAAATAGGCCTCATTTCGCCTGGAAGGGAGAACTTCCTGGATTTTCTCCAGTTGCGGCAGGTGTTCTCGAGTTACGACGGGGACCTCAGGGACCCGCCCTGGTGGCCTCAGGAGAGGCCAGTCCCTATGCGAGTTGCTAGGGGGCCTCTCGGGATTCCTCTCCAGTCGATACCGGGGCCAAAAACTTTGTGTGGAGTCAGGGCCGGAACCGAGGATTCCTCTCAGGGGCTGACATGGATCTTTGGGTACTTCTGGAGTCTCCCCAGGGGAGTCAGGCCTCGTCTCGAGTGGGGGCATGCACGTGCACTTTCCTTCCAGGCTGTAGCAGCAATGTCACGCTTCCCGTCGCGTGGATCAAAGGATCTGCGGTTTTCGCTCAAGGCTTTCCCTCGAGGCTTTCCCACAGGGCTGTCCCACGTGACACCGTGGTGTGAGTCGATTCTCGGCGTAAAAAATGAGCCAGTGCAGGGCAAAGAGGTTCCTCTGGAATGGACTGAGACATCTGGGGGACTCTTGGAATGGTGGTACGACCATGGAGTTCCTCTCGCCTTTCCTGTTGAGAGTGCCTCCTCTTGAGATGCGACGGGAACGCCGGGAATTTTTTGCCGTTGAAAGCAGGGAAAGGATCCCTCATCTCGAGCTACGAGGGGGAAACGGGGCTCCTCTAGATGTGGGTGGGACCATCGTGCATCCTCTCGAGTGGAGACGGGTATGGCGGTGAACTTCTTGAGTTGCAGCAAGGGTGTGAAAGACCCTTTCGAAGTACCAGAGGTTAGGTGTCATTAGTCTCCAGAGGCCTCATCGGAAATAGGCCTCATCTCGCCTGGAAGGGAGAACTTCCTGGATTTTCTCGAGTTGCGGCAGGTGTTCTCGAGTTACGACGGGGACCTCAGGGACCCGCCCTGGTGGCCTCAGGAGAGGCCAGTCCCCATGCGAGTTGCTAGGGTGCCTCTGGGGATTCCTCTCCCGTCGATACCGGGGCCAAAAACCTTGTGTGGAGTCAGGGCCGGAACCGAGGATTCCTCTCAGGGGCTGACATGGATCTTTGGGTACTTCTGGAGTCTCCCCAGGGGAGTCAGGCCTCGTCTCGAGTGGGGGCATGCACGTGCACTTTCCTTCCAGGCTGTAGCAGCAATGTCACGCTTCCCGTCGCGTGGATCAAAGGATCTGTGGTTTTCCCTCGAGGCTTTCCCACAGGGCTGTCCCACGTGCCACCGTGGTGTGAGTCGATCCTCGGCGTGAAAGAAGAGCCAGTGCAGGGCAAAGAGGTTCCTCTGGAATGGACTGAGACATCTGGGGGACTCTTGGAATGGTGGTACGACCATGGAGTTCCTCTCGCCTTTCCTGTTGAGAGTGCCTCCTCTTGAGATGCGACGGGAACGCCGGGAATTCTTTCCCATTGAAACCAGGGAAAGGATCCCTCATCTCGAGCACCGAGGGGAAAACGGGGCTCCTCTGGATGTGGGCGGGACCATCGTGCTTCCTCTCGAGTGGAGACGGGTATGGCGGTGAACTTCTTGAGTTGCAGCAAGGGTGTGAAAGACCCTTTCGAAGTTCCAGAGGTTAGGTGTCATTAGTCTCCAGAGGCCTCATCGGAAATAGGCCTCATCTCGCCTGGAAGGGAGAACTTCCTGGATTTTCTCGAGTTGCGGCAGGTGTTCTCGAGTTACGACGGGGACCTCAGGGACCCGCCCTGGTGGCCTCCGGAGAGGCCAGTCCCCATGCGAGTTGCTAGGGGGCCTCTCGGGATTCCTCTCCCGTCGATACCGGGGCCAAAAACCTTGTGTGGAGTCAGGGCCGGAACCGAGGATTCCTCTCAGGGGCTGACATGGATCTTTGGGTACTTCTGGAGTCTCCCCAGTGGAGTCAGGCCTCGTCTCGAGTGGGGGCATGCACGTGCGCTTTCCTTCCAGGCTGTAGCAGCAATGTGACGCTTCCCGTCGCGTGGATCAAAGGATCTGTGGTTTTCCCTCGAGGCTTTCCCTCGAGGCTTTCCCACAGGGCTGTCCCACGTGCCACCGTGGTGTGAGTCGATCCTCGGCGTGAAAGATGAGCCAGTGCAGGGCAAAGAGGTTCCTCTGGAATGGACTGAGACATCTGGGGGACTCTTGGAATGGTGGTACGACCATGGAGTTCCTCTCGCCTTTCCTGTGGAGAGTGCCTCCTCTTGAGATGCGACGGGAACGCCGGGAATTTTTTGCCGTTGAAAGCAGGGAAAGGATCCCTCATCTCGAGCTACGAGGGGGAAACGGGGCTCCTCTGGATATGGGCGGGACCTTCGTGCATCCTCTCGAGTGGAGACGGGTATGGCGGTGAACTTCTTGAGTTGCAGCAAGGGTGTGAAAGACCCTTTCGAAGTTCCAGAGGTTAGGTGTCATTAGTCTCCAGAGGCCTCATCGGAAATAGGCCTCATCTCGCCTGGAAGGGAGAACTTCCTGGATTTTCTCGAGTTGCGGCAGGTGTTCTCGAGTTACGTCGGGGACATCAGGGACCCGCCCTGGTGGCCTCAGGAGAGGCCAGTCCCCATGCGAGTTGCTAGGGGGCCTCTCGGGATTCCTCTCCCGTCGATACCGGGGCCAAAAACCTTGTGTGGAGTCAGGGCCGGAAACGAGGATTCCTCTCAGGGGCTGACATGGATCTTTGGGTACTTCTGGAGTCTCCCCAGGGGAGTCAGGCCTCGTCTCGAGTGGGGGCATGCACGTGCACTTTCCTTCCAGGCTGTAGCAGCAATGTCACGCTTCCCGTCGCGTGGATCAAATGATGTGTGGTTTTCCCTCGAGGCTTTCCCACAGGGCTGTCCCACGTGCCACCGTGGTGTGAGTCGATCCTCGGCGTGAAAGATGAGCCAGTGCAGGGCAAAGAGCTTCCTTTGGAATGGACTGAGACATCTGGGGGACTCTTGGAATGGTGGTACGACCATGGAGTTCCTCTCGCCTTTCCTGTTGAGAGTGCCTCCACTTGAGATGCGACGGGAACGCCGGGAATTTTTTGCCGTTGAAAGCAGGGAAAGGATCCCTCATCTCGAGCTACGAGGGGGAAACGGGGCTCCTCTGGATGTGGGCGGGACCATCGTGCTTTCTCTCGAGTGGAGACGGGTATGGCGGTGAACTTCTTGAGTTGCAGCAAGGGTGTGAAAGACCCTTTCGAAGTTCCAGAGGTTAGGTGTCATTAGTCTCCAGACGCCTCATCGGAAATAGGCCTCATCTCGCCTGGAAGGGAGAACTTCCTGGATTTTCTCGAGTTGCGGCAGGTGTTCTCGAGTTACGACGGGGACCTCAGGGACCCGCCCTGGTGGCCTCAGGAGAGGCCAGTCCCTATGCGGGTTGCTAGGGGGCCCCTCGGGATTCCTCTCCCGTCGATACCGGGGCCAAAAACCTTGTGTGGAGTCAGGGCCGGAACCGAGGATTCCTCTCAGGGACTGATATGGATCTTTGGGTACTTCTGGAGTCTCGCCAGGGGAGACAGGCCTCGTCTCGTGTGGGGGCATGCACGTGCACTTTCCTTCCAGGCTGTAGCAGCAATGTCACGCTTCCCATCGCGTGGATCAAAGGATCTGCGGTTTTCGCTCAAGGCTTTCCCTCGAGGCTTTCCCACAGGGCTGTCCCACGTGCCACCGTGGTGTGAGTCGACCCTCGGCGTGAAAAATGAGCCAGTGCAGGGCAAAGAGGCTCCTCTGGAATGGACTGAGACATCTGGGGGACTCTTGGAATGGTGGTACGACCATGGAGTTCCTCTCGCCTTTCCTGTTGAGAGTGCCTCCTCTTGAGATGCGACGGGAACGCCGGGAATTTTTTGCCGTTGAAAGCAGGGAAAGGATCCCTCATCTCGAGCTACGAGGGGGAAACGGGGCTCCTCTGGATGTGGTCGGGACCATCGTGCATCCTCTCGAGTGGAGACGGGTATGGCGGTGAACTTCTTGAGTTGCAGCAAGGGTGTGAAAGACCCTTTCGAAGTTCCAGAGGTTACGTGTCATTAGTCTCCAGACGCCTCATCGGAAATAGGCCTCATCTCGCCTGGAAGGGAGAACTTCCTGGATTTTCTCGAGTTGCGGCAGGTGTTCTCGAGTTACGACGGGGACCTCAGGGACCCGCCCTGGTGGCCTCAGGAGAGGCCAGTCCCCATGCGAGTTGCTAGGGGGCCTCTCAGGATTCCTCTCCCGTCGATACCGGGGCCAAAAACCTTGTGTGGAGTCAGGGCCGGAACCGAGGATTCCTCTCAGGGGCTGACATGGATCTTTGGGTACTTCTGGAGTCTCCCCAGGGGAGTCAGGCCTCGTCTCGAGTCGGGGCATGCACGTGCACTTTCCTTCCAGGCTGTAGCAGCAATGTCACGCTTCCCGTCGCGTGGATCAAAGGATCTGTGGTTTTCCCTCGAGGCTTTCCCACAGGGCTGTCCCACGTGCCACCGTGGTGTGAGTCGATCCTCGGCGTGAAAGATGAGCCAGTGCAGGGCAAAGAGGTTCCTCTGGAATGGACTGAGACATCTGGGGGACTCTTGGAATGGTGGTACGACCATGGAGTTCCTCTCGCCTTTCCTGTTGAGAGTGCCTCCTCTTGAGATGCGACGGGAACGCCGGGAATTCTTTCCCGTTGAAACCAGGGAAAGGATCCCTCATCTCGAGCTACGAGGGGGAAACGGGGCTCCTCTGGATGTGGGCGGGACCATCGTGCTTCCTCTCGAGTGGAGACGGGTATGGCGGTGAACTTCTTGAGTTGCAGCAAGGGTGTGAAAGACCCTTTCGAAGTTCCAGAGGTTTGGTGTCATTAATCTCCAGAGGCCTCATCGGAAATAGGCCTCATCTCGCCTGGAAGGGAGAACTTCCTGGATTTTCTCGAGTTGTGGCAGGTGTTCTCGAATTACGACGGGGACCTCAGGGACCCGCCCTGGTGGCCTCCGGAGAGGCCAGTCCCCATGCGAGTTGCTAGGGGGCCTCTCGGGATTCCTCTCCCGTCGATACCGGGGCCAAAAACCTTGTGTGGAGTCAGGGCCGGAACCGAGGATTCCTCTCAGGGGCTGACATGGATCTTTGGGTACTTCTGGAGTCACCCCAGTGGAGTCAGGCCTCGTCTCGAGTAGGGGCATGCACGTGCGCTTTCCTTTCAGGCTGTAGCAGCAATGTCACGCTTCCCGTCACGTGGATCAAAGGATCTGTGGTTTTCCCTCGAGGCTTTCCCTCGAGGCTTTCCCACAGGGCTGTCCCACGTGCCACCGTGGTGTGAGTCGATCCTCGGCGTGAAAGATGAGCCAGTGCAGGGCAAAGAGGTTCCTCTGGAATGGACTGAGACATCTGGGGGACTCTTGGAATGGTGGTACGACCATGGAGTTCCTCTCGCCTTTCCTGTTGAGAGTGCCTCCTCTTGAGATGCGACGGGAACGCCGGGAATTCTTTCCCGTTGAAAGCAGGGAAAGGATCCCTCATCTCGAGCTACGAGGGGGAAACAGGGCTCCTCTGGATGTGGGCGGGACCATCGTGCTTCCTCTCTAGTGGAGACGGGTATGGCGGTGAACTTCTTGAGTTGCAGCAAGGGTGTGAAAGACCCTTTCGAAGTTCCAGAGGTAAGGTGTCATTAGTCTCCAGACGCCTCATCGGAAATAGGCCTCATTTCGCCTGGAAGGGAGAACTTCCTGGATTTTCTCCAGTTGCGGCAGGTGTTCTCGAGTTACGACGGGGACCTCAGGGACCCGCCCTGGTGGCCTCAGGAGAGGCCAGTCCCTATGCGAGTTGCTAGGGGGCCTCTCGGGATTCCTCTCCAGTCGATACCGGGGCCAAAAACTTTGTGTGGAGTCAGGGCCGGAACCGAGGATTCCTCTCAGGGGCTGACATGGATCTTTGGGTACTTCTGGAGTCTCCCCAGGGGAGTCAGGCCTCGTCTCGAGTGGGGGCATGCACGTGCACTTTCCTTCCAGGCTGTAGCAGCAATGTCACGCTTCCCGTCGCGTGGATCAAAGGATCTGCGGTTTTCGCTCAAGGCTTTCCCTCGAGGCTTTCCCACAGGGCTGTCCCACGTGACACCGTGGTGTGAGTCGATTCTCGGCGTAAAAAATGAGCCAGTGCAGGGCAAAGAGGTTCCTCTGGAATGGACTGAGACATCTGGGGGACTCTTGGAATGGTGGTACGACCATGGAGTTCCTCTCGCCTTTCCTGTTGAGAGTGCCTCCTCTTGAGATGCGACGGGAACGCCGGGAATTTTTTGCCGTTGAAAGCAGGGAAAGGATCCCTCATCTCGAGCTACGAGGGGGAAACGGGGCTCCTCTAGATGTGGGTGGGACCATCGTGCATCCTCTCGAGTGGAGACGGGTATGGCGGTGAACTTCTTGAGTTGCAGCAAGGGTGTGAAAGACCCTTTCGAAGTACCAGAGGTTAGGTGTCATTAGTCTCCAGAGGCCTCATCGGAAATAGGCCTCATCTCGCCTGGAAGGGAGAACTTCCTGGATTTTCTCGAGTTGCGGCAGGTGTTCTCGAGTTACGACGGGGACCTCAGGGACCCGCCCTGGTGGCCTCAGGAGAGGCCAGTCCCCATGCGAGTTGCTAGGGTGCCTCTGGGGATTCCTCTCCCGTCGATACCGGGGCCAAAAACCTTGTGTGGAGTCAGGGCCGGAACCGAGGATTCCTCTCAGGGGCTGACATGGATCTTTGGGTACTTCTGGAGTCTCCCCAGGGGAGTCAGGCCTCGTCTCGAGTGGGGGCATGCACGTGCACTTTCCTTCCAGGCTGTAGCAGCAATGTCACCCTTCCCGTCGCGTGGATCAAAGGATCTGTGGTTTTCCCTCGAGGCTTTCCCACAGGGCTGTCCCACGTGCCACCGTGGTGTGAGTCGATCCTCGGCGTGAAAGAAGAGCCAGTGCAGGGCAAAGAGGTTCCTCTGGAATGGACTGAGACATCTGGGGGACTCTTGGAATGGTGGTACGACCATGGAGTTCCTCTCGCCTTTCCTGTTGAGAGTGCCTCCTCTTGAGATGCGACGGGAACGCCGGGAATTCTTTCCCATTGAAACCAGGGAAAGGATCCCTCATCTCGAGCACCGAGGGGAAAACGGGGCTCCTCTGGATGTGGGCGGGACCATCGTGCTTCCTCTCGAGTGGAGACGGGTATGGCGGTGAACTTCTTGAGTTGCAGCAAGGGTGTGAAAGACCCTTTCGAAGTTCCAGAGGTTAGGTGTCATTAGTCTCCAGAGGCCTCATCGGAAATAGGCCTCATCTCGCCTGGAAGGGAGAACTTCCTGGATTTTCTCGAGTTGCGGCAGGTGTTCTCGAGTTACGACGGGGACCTCAGGGACCCGCCCTGGTGGCCTCCGGAGAGGCCAGTCCCCATGCGAGTTGCTAGGGGGCCTCTCGGGATTCCTCTCCCGTCGATACCGGGGCCAAAAACCTTGTGTGGAGTCAGGGCCGGAACCGAGGATTCCTCTCAGGGGCTGACATGGATCTTTGGGTACTTCTGGAGTCTCCCCAGTGGAGTCAGGCCTCGTCTCGAGTGGGGGCATGCACGTGCGCTTTCCTTCCAGGCTGTAGCAGCAATGTGACGCTTCCCGTCGCGTGGATCAAAGGATCTGTGGTTTTCCCTCGAGGCTTTCCCTCGAGGCTTTCCCACAGGGCTGTCCCACGTGCCACCGTGGTGTGAGTCGATCCTCGGCGTGAAAGATGAGCCAGTGCAGGGCAAAGAGGTTCCTCTGGAATGGACTGAGACATCTGGGGGACTCTTGGAATGGTGGTACGACCATGGAGTTCCTCTCGCCTTTCCTGTTGAGAGTGCCTCCTCTTGAGATGCGACGGGAACGCCGGGAATTCTTTCCCGTTGAAAGCAGGAAAAGGATCCCTCATCTCGAGCTACGAGGGGGAAACGGGGCTCCTCTGGATGTGGGCGGGACCATCGTGCTTCCTCTCGAGTGGAGACGGGTATGGCGGTGAACTTCTTGAGTTGCAGCAAGGGTGTGAAAGACCCTTTCGAAGTTCCAGAGGTTAGGTGTCATTAGTCTCCAGACGCCTCATCGGAAATAGGCGTCATCTCGCCTGGAAGGGAGAACTTCCTGGATTTTCTCGAGTTGCGGCAGGTGTTCTCGAGTTACGACGGGGACCTCAGGGACCCGCCCTGGTGGCCTCAGGAGAGGCCAGTCCCCATGCGAGTTGCTAGGGGGCCTCTCGGGATTCCTCTCCCGTCGATACCGGGGCCAAAAACCTTGTGTGGAGTCAGGGCCGGAACCGAGGATTCCTCTCAGGGGCTGACATGGATCTTTGGGTACTTCTGGAGTCTCCCCAGGGGAGTCAGGCCTCGTCTCGAGTGGGGGCATGCACGTGCACTTTCCTTCCAGGCTGTAGCAGCAATGTCACGCTTCCCGTCGCGTGGATCAAAGGATCTGTGGCTTTCCCTCGAGGCTTTCCCACAGGGCTGTCCCACGTGCCACCGTGGTGTGAGTCGATGCTCGGCGTGAAAGATGAGCCAGTGCAGGGCAAAGAGGTTCCTCTGGAATGGACTGAGACATCTGGGGGACTCTTGGAATGGTGGTACGACCATGGAGTTCCTCTCGCCTTTCCTGTTGAGAGTGCCTCCTCTTGAGATGCGACGGGAACGCCGGGAATTTTTTGCCGTTGAAAGCAGGGAAAGGATCCCTCATCTCGAGCTACGAGGGGGAAACGGGGCTCCTCTGGATGTGGGCGGGACCATCGTGCATCCTCTCGAGTGGAGACGGGTATGGCGGTGAACTTCTTGAGTTGCAGCAAGGGTGTGAAAGACCCTTTCGAAGTTCCAGAGGTTAGGTGTCATTAGTCTCCAGAGGCCTCATCGGAAATAGGCCTCATCTCGCCTGGAAGGGAGAACTTCCTGGATTTTCTCGAGTTGCGGCAGGTGTTCTCGAGTTACGACGGGGACCTCAGGGACCCGCCCTGGTGGCCTCAGGAGAGGCCAGTCCCCATGCGAGTTGCTAGGGGGCCTCTCGGGATTCCTCTCCCGTTGATACCGGGGCCAAAAACCTTGTGTGGAGTCAGGGCCGGAACCGAGGATTCCTCTCAGGGGCTGACATGGATCTTTGGGTACTTCTGGAGTCTCCCCAGGGGAGTCAGGCCTCGTCTCGAGTGGGGGCATGCACGTGCGCTTTCCTTCCAGGCTGTAGCAGCAATGTCACGCTTCCCGTCGCGTGGATCAAAGGATCTGTGGTTTTCCCTCGAGGCTTTCCCTCGAGGCTTTCCCACAGGGCTGTCCCACGTGCCACCGTGGTGTGAGTCAATCCTGGGCGTGAAAGATGAGCCAGTGCAGGGCAAAGAGGTTCCTCTGGAATGGACTGAGACATCTGGGGGACTCTTGGAATGGTGGTACGACCATGGAGTTCCTCTCGCCTTTCCTGTTGAGAGTGCCTCCTCTTGAGATGCGACGGGAACGCCGGGAATTCTTTCCCGTTGAAAGCAGGGAAAGGATCCCTCATCTCGAGCTACGAGGGGGAAACGGGGCTCCTCTGGATGTGGGCGGGACCATCGTGCTTCCTCTCTAGTGGAGACGGGTATGGTGGTGAACTTCTTGAGTTGCAGCAAGGGTGTGAAAGACCCTTTCGAAGTTCCAGAGGTAAGGTGTCATTAGTCTCCAGACGCCTCATCGGAAATAGGCCTCATTTCGCCTGGAAGGGAGAACTTCCTGGATTTTCTCGAGTTGCGGCAGGTGTTCTCGAGTTACGACGGGGACCTCAGGGACCCGCCCTGGTGGCCTCAGGAGAGGCCAGTCCCCATGCGAGTTGCTAGGGGGCCTCTCGGGATTCCTCTCCCGTCGATACCGGGGCCAAAAACCTTGTGTGGAGTCAGGGCCGGAACCGAGGATTCCTCTCAGGGGCTGACATGGATCTTTGGGTACTTCTGGAGTCTCCCCAGGGGAGTCAGGCCTCGTCTCGAGTGGGGGCATGCACGTGCACTTTCCTTCCAGGCTGTAGCAGCAATGTCACGCTTCCCGTCGCGTGGATCAAATGATGTGTGGTTTTCCCTAGAGGCTTTCCCACAGGGCTGTCCCACGTGCCACCGTGGTGTGAGTCGATCCTCGGCGTGAAAGATGAGCCAGTGCAGGGCAAAGAGGTTCCTCTGGAATGGACTGAGACATCTGGGGGACTCTTGGAATGGTGGTACGACCATGGAGTTCCTCTCGCCTTTCCTGTTGAGAGTGCCTCCTCTTGAGATGCGACGGGAACGCCGGGAATTCTTTCCCGTTGAAACCAGGGAAAGGATCCCTCATCTCGAGCACCGAGGGGAAAACGGGGCTCCTCTGGATGTGGGCGGGACCATCGTGCTTCCTCTCGAGTGGAGACGGGTATGGCGGTGAACTTCTTGAGTTGCAGCAAGGGTGTGAAAGACCCTTTCGAAGTTCCAGAGGTTAGGTGTCATTAGTCTCCAGAGGCCTCATCGGAAATAGGCCTCATCTCGCCTGGAAGGGAGAACTTCCTGGATTTTCTCGAGTTGCGGCAGGTGTTCTCGAGTTACGACGGGGACCTCAGGGACCCGCCCTGGTGGCCTCCGGAGAGGCCAGTCCCCATGCGAGTTGCTAGGGGGCCTCTCGGGATTACTCTCCCGTCGATACCGGGGCCAAAAACCTTGTGTGGAGTCAGGGCCGGAACCGAGGATTCCTCTCAGGGGCTGACATGGATCTTTGGGTACTTCTGGAGTCTCCCCAGTGGAGTCAGGCCTCGTCTCGAGTGGGGGCATGCACGTGCGCTTTCCTTCCAGGCTGTAGCAGCGATGTCACGCTTCCCGTCGCGTGGATCAAAGGATCTGTGGTTTTCCCTCGAGGCTTTCCCTCGAGGCTTTCCCACAGGGCTGTCCCACGTGCCACCGTGGTGTGAGTCGATCCTCGGCGTGAAAGATGAGCCAGTGCAGGGCAAAGAGGTTCCTCTGGAATGGACTGAGACATCTGGGGGACTCTTGGAATGGTGGTACGACCATGGAGTTCCTCTCGCCTTTCCTGTTGAGAGTGCCTCCTCTTGAGATGCGACGGGAACGCCGGGAATTCTTTCCCGTTGAAAGCAGGAAAAGGATCCCTCATCTCGAGCTACGAGGGGGAAACGGGGCTCCTCTGGATGTGGGCGGGACCATCGTGCTTCCTCTCGAGTGGAGACGGGTATGGCGGTGAACTTCTTGAGTTGCAGCAAGGGTGTGAAAGACCCTTTCGAAGTTCCAGAGGTTAGGTGTCATTAGTCTCCAGACGCCTCATCGGAAATAGGCCTCATCTCGCCTGGAAGGGAGAACTTCCTGGATTTTCTCGAGTTGCGGCAGGTGTTCTCGAGTTACGACGGGGACCTCAGGGACCCGCCCTGGTGGCCTCAGGAGAGGCCAGTCCCCATGCGAGTTGCTAGGGGGCCTCTCGGGATTCCTCTCCCGTCGATACCGGGGCCAAAAACCTTGTGTGGAGTCAGGGCCGGAACCGAGGATTCCTCTCAGGGGCTGACATGGATCTTTGGGTACTTCTGGAGTCTCCCCAGGGGAGTCAGGCCTCGTCTCGAGTGGGGGCATGCACGTGCACTTTCCTTCCAGGCTGTAGCAGCAATGTCACGCTTCCCGTCGCGTGGATCAAAGGATCTGTGGTTTTCCCTCGAGGCTTTCCCACAGGGCTGTCCCACGTGCCACCGTGGTGTGAGTCGATCCTCGGCGTGAAAGATGAGCCAGTGCAGGGCAAAGAGGTTCCTCTGGAATGGACTGAGACATCTGGGGGACTCTTGGAATGGTGGTACGACCATGGAGTTCCTCTCGCCTTTCCTGTTGAGAGTGCCTCCTCTTGAGATGCGACGGGAACGCCGGGAATTTTTTGCCGTTGAAAGCAGGGAAAGGATCCCTCATCTCGAGCTACGAGGGGGAAACGGGGCTCCTCTGGATGTGGGCGGGACCATCGTGCATCCTCTCGAGTGGAGACGGGTATGGCGGTGAACTTCTTGAGTTGCAGCAAGGGTGTGAAAGACCCTTTCGAAGTTCCAGAGGTTAGGTGTCATTAGTCTCCAGAGGCCTCATCGGAAATAGGCCTCATTTCGCCTGGAAGGGAGAACTTCCTGGATTTTCTCGAGTTGCGGCAGGTGTTCTCGAGTTACGACGGGGACCTCAGGGACCCGCCCTGGTGGCCTCAGGAGAGGCCAGTCCCCATGCGAGTTGCTAGGGGGCCTCTCGGGATTCCTCTCCCGTTGATACCGGGGCCAAAAACCTTGTGTGGAGTCAGGGCCGGAACCGAGGATTCCTCTCAGGGGCTGACATGGATCTTTGGGTACTTCTGGAGTCTCCCCAGGGGAGTCAGGCCTCGTCTCGAGTGGGGGCATGCACGTGCGCTTTCCTTCCAGGCTGTAGCAGCAATGTCACGCTTCCCGTCGCGTGGATCAAAGGATCTGTGGTTTTCCCTCGAGGCTTTCCCTCGAGGCTTTCCCACAGGGCTGTCCCACGTGCCACCGTGGTGTGAGTCAATCCTGGGCGTGAAAGATGAGCCAGTGCAGGGCAAAGAGGTTCCTCTGGAATGGACTGAGACATCTGGGGGACTCTTGGAATGGTGGTACGACCATGGAGTTCCTCTCGCCTTTCCTGTTGAGAGTGCCTCCTCTTGAGATGCGACGGGAACGCCGGGAATTCTTTCCCGTTGAAAGCAGGGAAAGGATCCCTCATCTCGAGCTACGAGGGGGAAACGGGGCTCCTCTGGATGTGGGCGGGACCATCGTGCTTCCTCTCTAGTGGAGACGGGTATGGTGGTGAACTTCTTGAGTTGCAGCAAGGGTGTGAAAGACCCTTTCGAAGTTCCAGAGGTAAGGTGTCATTAGTCTCCAGACGCCTCATCGGAAATAGGCCTCATTTCGCCTGGAAGGGAGAACTTCCTGGATTTTCTCGAGTTGCGGCAGGTGTTCTCGAGTTACGACGGGGACCTCAGGGACCCGCCCTGGTGGCCTCAGGAGAGGCCAGTCCCCATGCGAGTTGCTAGGGGGCCTCTCGGGATTCCTCTCCCGTCGATACCGGGGCCAAAAACCTTGTGTGGAGTCAGGGCCGGAACCGAGGATTCCTCTCAGGGGATGACATGGATCTTTGGGTACTTCTGGAGTCTCCCCAGGGGAGTCAGGCCTCGTCTCGAGTGGGGGCATGCACGTGCACTTTCCTTCCAGGCTGTAGCAGCAATGTCACGCTTCCCGTCGCGTGGATCAAATGATGTGTGGTTTTCCCTAGAGGCTTTCCCACAGGGCTGTCCCACGTGCCACCGTGGTGTGAGTCGATCCTCGGCGTGAAAGATGAGCCAGTGCAGGGCAAAGAGGTTCCTCTGGAATGGACTGAGACATCTGGGGGACTCTTGGAATGGTGGTACGACCATGGAGTTCCTCTCGCCTTTCCTGTTGAGAGTGCCTCCTCTTGAGATGCGACGGGAACGCCGGGAATTCTTTCCCGTTGAAACCAGGGAAAGGATCCCTCATCTCGAGCACCGAGGGGAAAACGGGGCTCCTCTGGATGTGGGCGGGACCATCGTGCTTCCTCTCGAGTGGAGACGGGTATGGCGGTGAACTTCTTGAGTTGCAGCAAGGGTGTGAAAGACCCTTTCGAAGTTCCAGAGGTTAGGTGTCATTAGTCTCCAGAGGCCTCATCGGAAATAGGCCTCATCTCGCCTGGAAGGGAGAACTTCCTGGATTTTCTCGAGTTGCGGCAGGTGTTCTCGAGTTACGACGGGGACCTCAGGGACCCGCCCTGGTGGCCTCCGGAGAGGCCAGTCCCCATGCGAGTTGCTAGGGGGCCTCTCGGGATTACTCTCCCGTCGATACCGGGGCCAAAAACCTTGTGTGGAGTCAGGGCCGGAACCGAGGATTCCTCTCAGGGGCTGACATGGATCTTTGGGTACTTCTGGAGTCTCCCCAGTGGAGTCAGGCCTCGTCTCGAGTGGGGGCATGCACGTGCGCTTTCCTTCCAGGCTGTAGCAGCAATGTCACGCTTCCCGTCGCGTGGATCAAAGGATCTGTGGTTTTCCCTCGAGGCTTTCCCTCGAGGCTTTCCCACAGGGCTGTCCCACGTGCCACCGTGGTGTGAGTCGATCCTCGGCGTGAAAGATGAGCCAGTGCAGGGCAAAGAGGTTCCTCTGGAATGGACTGAGACATCTGGGGGACTCTTGGAATGGTGGTACGTCCATGGAGTTCCTCTCGCCTTTCCTGTTGAGAGTGCCTCCTCTTGAGATGCGACGGGAACGCCGGGAATTCTTTCCCGTTGAAAGCAGGAAAAGGATCCCTCATCTCGAGCTACGAGGGGGAAACGGGGCTCCTCTGGATTTGGGCGGGACCATCGTGCTTCCTCTCGAGTGGAGACGGGTATGGCGGTGAACTTCTTGAGTTGCAGCAAGGGTGTGAAAGACCCTTTCGAAGTTCCAGAGGTTAGGTGTCATTAGTCTCCAGACGCCTCATCGGAAATAGGCCTCATCTCGCCTGGAAGGGAGAACTTCCTGGATTTTCTCAAGTTGCGGCAGGTGTTCTCGAGTTACGACGGGGACCTCAGGGACCCGCCCTGGTGGCCTCAGGAGAGGCCAGTCCCCATGCGAGTTGCTAGGGGGCCTCTCGGGATTCCTCTCCCGTCGATACCGGGGCCAAAAACCTTGTGTGGAGTCAGGGCCGGAACCGAGGATTCCTCTCAGGGGCTGACATGGATCTTTGGGTACTTCTGGAGTCTCCCCAGGGGAGTCAGGCCTCGTCTCGAGTGGGGGCATGCACGTGCACTTTCCTTCCAGGCTGTAGCAGCAATGTCACGCTTCCCGTCGCGTGGATCAAAGGATCTGTGGTTTTCCCTCGAGGCTTTCCCTCGAGGCTTTCCCACAGGGCTGTCCCACGTGCCACCGTGTTGTGAGTCGATCCTCGGCGTGAAAGATGAGCCAGTGCAGGGCAAAGAGGTTCCTCTGGAATGGACTGAGACATCTGGGGGACTCTTGGAATGGTGGTACGACCATGGAGTTCCTCTCGCCTTTCCTGTTGAGAGTGCCTCCTCTTGAGATGCGACGGGAACGCCGGGAATTCTTTCCCGTTGAAACCAGGGAAAGGATCCCTCATCTCGAGCTACGAGGGGGAAACGGGGCTCCTCTGGATGTGGGCGGGACCATCGTGCTTCCTCTCGAGTGGAGACGGGTATGGCGGTGAACTTCTTGAGTTGCAGCAAGGGTGTGAAAGACCCTTTCGAAGTTCCAGAGGTTTGGTGTCATTAGTCTCCAGAGGCCTCATCGGAAATAGGCCTCATCTCGCCTGGAAGGGAGAACTTCCTGGATTTTCTCGAGTTGTGGCAGGTGTTCTCGAATTACGACGGGGACCTCAGGTACCCGCCCTGGTGGCCTCAGGAGAGGCCAGTCCCCATGCGAGTTGCTAGGGGGCCTCTCGGGATTCCTCTCCCGTCGATACCGGGGCCAAAAACCTTGTGTGGAGTCAGGGCCGGACCGAGGATTCCTCTCAGGGGCTGACATGGATCTTTGGGTACTTCTGGAGTCACCCCAGTGGAGTCAGGCCTCGTCTCGAGTAGGGGCATGCACGTGCGCTTTCCTTTCAGGCTGTAGCAGCAATGTCACGCTTCCCGTCACGTGGATCAAAGGATCTGTGGTTTTCCCTCGAGGCTTTCCCTCGAGGCTTTCCCACAGGGCTGTCCCACGTGCCACCGTGGTGTGAGTCGATCCTCGGCGTGAAAGATGAGCCAGTGCAGGGCAAAGAGGTTCCTCTGGAATGGACTGAGACATCTGGGGGACTCTTGGAATGGTGGTACGACCATGGAGTTCCTCTCGCCTTTCCTGTTGAGAGTGCCTCCTCTTGAGATGCGACGGGAACACCGGGAATTCTTTCCCGTTGAAAGCAGGGAAAGGATCCCTCATCTCGAGCTACGAGGGGGAAACGGGGCTCCTCTGGATGTGGGCGGGACCATGGTGCTTCCTCTCGAGTGGAGACGGGTATGGCGGTGAACTTCTTGAGTTGCAGCAAGGGTGTGAAAGACCCTTTCGAAGTTCCAGAGGTTAGGTGTCATTAGTCTCCAGAGGCCTCATCGGAAATAGGCCTCATCTCGCCTGGAAGGGAGAACTTCCTGGATTTTCTCGAGTTGTGGCAGGTGTTCTCGAGTTACGACGGGGACCTCAGGGACCCGCCCTGGTGGCCTCAGGAGAGGCCAGTCCCTAGGCGAGTTGCTAGGGGGCCTCTCGGGATTCCTCTCCCGTTGATACCGGGGCCAAAAACCTTGTGTGGAGTCAAGGCCGGAACCGAGGATTCCTCTCAGGGGCTGACATGGATCTTTGGGTACTTGTGGAGTCTCCCCAGGGGAGTCAGGCCTCGTCTCGAGTGGGGGCATGCACGTGCGCTTTCCTTCCAGGCTGTAGCAGCAATGTCACGCTTCCCGTCGCGTGGATCAAAGGATCTGTGGTTTTCCCTCGAGGCTTTCCCACAGGGCTGTCCCACGTGCCACCGTGGTGTGAGTCGATCCTCGGCGTGAAAGATGAGCCAGTGCAGGGCAAAGAGGTTCCTCTGGAATGGACTGAGACATCTGGGGGACTCTTGGAATGGTGGTACGACCATGGAGTTCCTCTCGCCTTTCCTGTTGAGAGTGCCTCCTCTTGAGATGCGACGGGAACGCCGGGATTTTTTGCCGTTGAAAGCAGGGAAAGGATCCCTCATCTCGAGCTACGAGGGGGAAACGGGGCTCCTCTGGATGTGGGCGGGACCATCGTGCTTCCTCTCGAGTGGAGACGGATATGGCGGTGAACTTCTTGAGTTGCAGCAAGGGTGTGAAAGACCCTTTCGAAATTCCAGAGGTTAGGTGTCATTAGTCTCCAGAGGCCTCATCGGAAATAGGCCTCATCTCGCCTGGAAGGGAGAACTTCCTGGATTTTCTCGAGTTGCGGCAGGTGTTCTCGAGTTACGACGGGGACCTCAGGGACCCGCCCTGGTGGCCTCAGGAGAGGCCAGTCCCCATGCGAGTTGCTAGGGGGCCTCTCGGGATTACTCTCCCGTCGATACCGGGGCCAAAAAGCTTGTGTGGAGTCAAGGCCGGAACCGAGGATTCCTCTCAGGGGCTGACATGGATCTTTGGGAACTTCTGGAGTCTCCCCAGGGGAGTCAGGCCTCGTCTCGAGTGGGGGCATGCACGTGTGCTTTCCTTCCAGGCTGTAGCAGCAATGTCACGCTTCCCGTCGCGTGGATCAAAGGATCTGTGGTTTTCCCTCGAGGCTTTCCCTCGAGGCTTTCCCACAGGGCTGTCCCACGTGCCACCGTGGTGTGAGTCGATCCTCGGCGTGAAAGATGAGCCAGTGCAGGGCAAAGAGGTTCCTCTGGAATGGACTGAGACATCTGGGGGACTCTTGGAATGGTGGTACGACCATGGAGTTCCTCTCGCCTTTCCTGTTGAGAGTGCCTCCTCTTGAGATGCGACGGGAACGCCGGGAATTCTTTCCCGTTGAAACCAGGGAAAGGATCCCTCATCTCGAGCACCGAGGGGAAAACGGGGCTCCTCTGGATGTGGGCGGGACCATCGTGCTTCCTCTCGAGTGGAGACGGGTATGGCGGTGAACTTCTTGAGTTGCAGCAAGGGTGTGAAAGACCCTTTCGAAGTTCCAGAGGTTTGGTGTCATTAGTCTCCAGAGGCCTCATCGGAAATAGGCCTCATCTCGCCTGGAAGGGAGAACTTCCTGGATTTTCTCGAGTTGCGGCAGGTGTTCTCGAGTTACGACGGGGACCTCAGGGACCCGCCCTGGTGGCCTCCGGAGAGGCCAGTCCCCATGCGAGTTGCTAGGGGGCCTCTCGGGATTCCTCTCCCGTCGATACCGGGGCCAAAAACCTTGTGTGGAGTCAGGGCCGGAACCGAGGATTCCTCTCAGGGGCTGACATGGATCTTTGGGTACTTCTGGAGTCTCCCCAGTGGAGTCAGGCCTCGTCTCGAGTGGGGGCATGCACGTGCGCTTTCCTTCCAGGCTGTAGCAGCAATGTCACGCTTCCCGTCGCGTGGATCAAAGGATCTGTGGTTTTCCCTCGAGGCTTTCCCTCGAGGCTTTCCCACAGGGCTGTCCCACGTGCCACCGTGGTGTGAGTCGATCCTCGGCGTGAAAGATGAGCCAGTGCAGGGCAAAGAGCTTCCTCTGGAATGGACTGAGACATCTGGGGGACTCTTGGAATGGTGGTACGACCATGGAGTTCCTCTCGCCTTTCCTGTTGAGAGTGCCTCCTCTTGAGATGCGACGGGAACGCCGGGAATTCTTTCCCGTTGAAAGCAGGAAAAGGATCCCTCATCTCGAGCTACGAGGGGGAAACTGGGCTCCTCTGGATGTGGGCGGGACCATCGTGCTTCCTCTCGAGTGGAGACGGGTATGGCGGTGAACTTCTTGAGTTGCAGCAAGGGTGTGAAAGACCCTTTCGAAGTTCCAGAGGTTAGGTGTCATTAGTCTCCAGACGCCTCATCGGAAATAGGCCTCATCTCGCCTGGAAGGGAGAACTTCCTGGATTTTCTCGAGTTGCGGCAGGTGTTCTCGAGTTACGACGGGGACCTCAGGGACCCGCCCTGGTGGCCTCAGGAGAGGCCAGTCCCCATGCGAGTTGCTAGGGGGCCTCTCGGGATTCCTCTCCCGTCGATACCGGGGCCAAAAACCTTGTGTGGAGTCAGGGCCGGAACCGAGGATTCCTCTCAGGGGCTGACATGGATCTTTGGGTACTTCTGGAGTCTCCCCAGGGGAGTCAGGCCTCGTCTCGAGTGGGGGCATGCACGTGCACTTTCCTTCCAGGCTGTAGCAGCAATGTCACGCTTCCCGTCGCGTGGATCAAAGGATCTGTGGTTTTCCCTCGAGGCTTTCCCACAGGGCTGTCCCACGTGCCACCGTGGTGTGAGTCGATCCTCGGCGTGAAAGATGAGCCAGTGCAGGGCAAAGAGGTTCCTCTGGAATGGACTGAGACATCTGGGGGACTCTTGGAATGGTGGTACGACCATGGAGTTCCTCTCGCCTTTCCTGTTGAGAGTGCCTCCGCTTGAGATGCGACGGGAACGCCGGGAATTCTTTCCCGTTGAAAGCAGGGAAAGGATCCCTCATCTCGAGCTACGAGGGGGAAACGGGGCTCCTCTGGATGTGGGCGGGACCATCGTGCTTCCTCTCGAGTGGAGACGGGTATGGCGGTGAACTTCTTGAGTTGCAGCAAGGGTGTGAAAGATCCTTTCGAAGTTCCAGAGGTTAGGTGTCATTAGTCTCCAGACGCCTCATCGGAAATAGGCCTCATCTCGCCTGGAAGGGAGAACTTCCTGGATTTTCTCGAGTTGCGGCAGGTGTTCTCGAGTTACGACGGGGACCTCAGGGACCCGCCCTGGTGGCCTCAGGAGAGGTCAGTCCCCATGCGAGTTGCTAGGGGGCCTCTCGGGATTCCTCTCCCGTCGATACCGGGGCCAAAAAGCTTGTGTGGAGTCAGGGCCGGAACCGAGGATTCCTCTCAGGGGCTGACATGGATCTTTGGGTACTTCTGGAGTCTCCCCAGGGGAGTCAGGCCTCGTCTCAAGTGGGGGCATGCACGTGCGCTTTCCTTCCAGGCTGTAGCAGCAATGTCACGCTTCCCGTCGCGTGGATCAAAGGATCTGTGGTTTTCCCTCGAAGCTTTCCCTCGAGGCTTTCCCACAGGGCTGTCCCACGTGCCACCGTGTTGTGAGTCGATCCTCGGCGTGAAAGATGAGCCAGTGCAGGGCAAAGAGGTTCCTCTGGAATGGACTGAGACATCTGGGGGACTCTTGGAATGGTGGTACGACCATGGAGTTCCTCTCGCCTTTCCTGTTGAGAGTGCCTCCTCTTGAGATGCGACGGGAACGCCGGGAATTCTTACCCGTTGAAAGCAGGGAAAGGATCCCTCATCTCGAGCTACGAGGGGGAAACGGGGCTCCTCTGGATGTGGGCGGGACCATCGTGCTTCCTCTCGAGTGGAGACGGGTATGGCGGTGAACTTCTTGAGTTGCAGCAAGGGTGTGAAAGACCCTTTCGAAGTTCCAGAGGTTTGGTGTCATTAGTCTCCAGAGGCCTCATCGGAAATAGGCCTCATCTCGCCTGGAAGGGAGAACTTCCTGGATTTTCTCGAGTTGCGGCTGGTGTTCTCGAGTTACGACGGGGACCTCAGGGA
The DNA here is from genome assembly GCF_032405125.1 of Capricornis sumatraensis. NCBI lineage: Eukaryota > Metazoa > Chordata > Mammalia > Artiodactyla > Bovidae > Capricornis > Capricornis sumatraensis. The sequence goes on from NW_027184612.1 coordinate 9,962,380, forward strand.
CCCGCCCAGGTGGCCTCAGGAGAGGCCAGTCCCCATGCGAGTTGCTAGGGGGCCTCTCGGGATTCCTCTCCCGTCGATACCGGGGCCAAAAAGCTTGTGTGGAGTCAGGGCCGGAACCGAGGATTCCTCTCAGGGGCTGACATGGATCTTTGGGTACTTCTGGAGTCTCCCCAGGGGAGTCAGGCCTCGTCTCGAGTGGGGGCATGCACGTGCGCTTTCCTTCCAGGCTGTAGCAGCAATGTCACGCTTCCCGTCGCGTGGATCAAAGGATCTGTGGTTTTCCCTCGAGGCTTTCCCTCGAGGCTTTCCCACAGGGCTGTCCCACGTGCCACCGTGTTGTGAGTCGATCCTCGGCGTGAAAGATGAGCCAGTGCAGGGCAAAGAGGTTCCTCTGGAATGGACTGAGACATCTGGGGGACTCTTGGAATGGTGGTACGACCATGGAGTTCCTCTCGCCTTTCCTGTTGAGAGTGCCTCCTCTTGAGATGCGACGGGAACGCCGGGAATTCTTTCCCGTTGAAACCAGGGAAAGGATCCCTCATCTCGAGCTACGAGGGGGAAACGGGGCTCCTCTGGATGTGGGCGGGACCATCGTGCTTCCTCTCGAGTGGACACGGGTATGGCGGTGAACTTCTTGAGTTGCAGCAAGGGTGTGAAAGACCCTTTCGAAGTTCCAGAGGTTTGGTGTCATTAGTCTCCAGAGGCCTCATCGGAAATAGGCCTCATCTCGCCTGGAAGGGAGAACTTCCTGGATTTTCTCGAGTTGTGGCAGGTGTTCTCGAATTACGACGGGGACCTCAGGGACCCGCCCTGGTGGCCTCCGGAGAGGCCAGTCCCCATGCGAGTTGCTAGGGGGCCTCTCGGGATTCCTCTCCCGTTGATACCGGGGCCAAAAACCTTGTGTGGAGTCAGGGCCGGAACCGAGGATTCCTCTCAGGGGCTGACATGGATCTTTGGGTACTTCTGGAGTCACCCCAGTGGAGTCAGGCCTCGTCTCGAGTAGGGGCATGCACGTGCGCTTTCCTTTCAGGCTGTAGCAGCAATGTCACGCTTCCCGTCACGTGGATCAAAGGATATGTGGTTTTCCCTCGAGGCTTTCCCTCGAGGCTTTCCCACAGGGCTGTCCCACGTGCCACCGTGGTGTGAGTCGATCCTCGGCGTGAAAGATGAGCCAGTGCAGGGCAAAGAGGTTCCTCTGGAATGGACTGAGACATCTGGGGGACTCTTGGAATGGTGGTACGACCATGGAGTTCCTCTCGCCTTTCCTGTTGAGAGTGCCTCCTCTTGAGATGCGACGGGAACACCGGGAATTCTTTCCCGTTGAAAGCAGGGAAAGGATCCCTCATCTCGAGCTACGAGGGGGAAACGGGGCTCCTCTGGATGTGGGCGGGACCATGGTGCTTCCTCTCGAGTGGAGACGGGTATGGCGGTGAACTTCTTGAGTTGCAGCAAGGGTGTGAAAGACCCTTTCGAAGTTCCAGAGGTTAGGTGTCATTAGTCTCCAGAGGCCTCATCGGAAATAGGCCTCATCTCGCCTGGAAGGGAGAACTTCCTGGATTTTCTCGAGTTGCGGCAGGTGTTCTCGAGTTACGACGGGGACCTCAGGGACCCGCCCTGGTGGCCTCAGGAGAGGCCAGTCCCTAGGCGAGTTGCTAGGGGGCCTCTCGGGATTCCTCTCCCGTTGATACCGGGGCCAAAAACCTTGTGTGGAGTCAAGGCCGGAACCGAGGATTCCTCTCAGGGGCTGACATGGATCTTTGGGTACTTGTGGAGTCTCCCCAGGGGAGTCAGGCCTCGTCTCGAGTGGGGGCATGCACGTGCGCTTTCCTTCCAGGCTGTAGCAGCAATGTCACGCTTCCCGTCGCGTGGATCAAAGGATCTGTGGTTTTCCCTCGAGGCTTTCCCACAGGGCTGTCCCACGTGCCACCGTGGTGTTAGTCGATCCTCGGCGTGAAAGATGAGCCAGTGCAGGGCAAAGAGGTTCCTCTGGAATGGACTGAGACATCTGGGGGACTCTTGGAATGGTGGTACGACCATGGAGTTCCTCTCGCCTTTCCTGTTGAGAGTGCCTCCTCTTGAGATGCGACGGGAACGCCGGGAATTCTTTGCCGTTGAAAGCAGGGAAAGGATCCCTCATCTCAAGCTACGAGGGGGAAACGGGGCTCCTCTGGATGTGGGCGGGACCATCGTGCTTCCTCTCGAGTGGAGACGGGTATGGCGGTGAACTTCTTGAGTTGCAGCAAGGGTGTGAAAGACCCTTTCGAAGTTCCAGAGGTTAGGTGTCATTAGTCTCCAGACGCCTCATCGGAAATAGGCCTCATCTCGCCTGGAAGGGAGAACTTCCTGGATTTTCTCGAGTTGCGGCAGGTGTTCTCGAGTTACGACGGGGACCTCAGGGACCCGCCCTGGTGGCCTCAGGAGAGGCCAGTCCCCATGCGAGTTGCTAGGGGGCCTCTCGGGATTCCTCTCCCGTCGATACCGGGGCCAAAAACCTTGTGTGGAGTCAGGGCCGGAACCGAGGATTCCTCTCAGGGGCTGACATGGATCTTTGGGTACTTCTGGAGTCTCCCCAGGGGAGTCAGGCCTCGTCTCGAGTGGGGGCATGCACGTGCACTTTCCTTCCAGGCTGTAGCAGCAATGTCACGCTTCCCGTCGCGTGGATCAAAGGATCTGTGGTTTTCCCTCGAGGCTTTCCCACAGGGCTGTCCCACGTGCCACCGTGGTGTGAGTCGATCCTCGGCGTGAAAGATGAGCCAGTGCAGGGCAAAGAGGTTCCTCTGGAATGGACTGAGACATCTGGGGGACTCTTGGAATGGTGGTACGACCATGGAGTTCCTCTCGCCTTTCCTGTTGAGAGTGCCTCCGCTTGAGATGCGACGGGAACGCCGGGAATTCTTTCCCGTTGAAAGCAGGGAAAGGATCCCTCATCTCGAGCTACGAGGGGGAAACGGGGCTCCTCTGGATGTGGGCGGGACCATCGTGCTTCCTCTCGAGTGGAGACGGGTATGGCGGTGAACTTCTTGAGTTGCAGCAAGGGTGTGAAAGATCCTTTCGAAGTTCCAGAGGTTAGGTGTCATTAGTCTCCAGACGCCTCATCGGAAATAGGCCTCATCTCGCCTGGAAGGGAGAACTTCCTGGATTTTCTCGAGTTGCGGCAGGTGTTCTCGAGTTACGACGGGGACCTCAGGGACCCGCCCTGGTGGCCTCAGGAGAGGTCAGTCCCCATGCGAGTTGCTAGGGGGCCTCTCGGGATTCCTCTCCCGTCGATACCGGGGCCAAAAAGCTTGTGTGGAGTCAGGGCCGGAACCGAGGATTCCTCTCAGGGGCTGACATGGATCTTTGGGTACTTCTGGAGTCTCCCCAGGGGAGTCAGGCCTCGTCTCAAGTGGGGGCATGCACGTGCGCTTTCCTTCCAGGCTGTAGCAGCAATGTCACGCTTCCCGTCGCGTGGATCAAAGGATCTGTGGTTTTCCCTCGAAGCTTTCCCTCGAGGCTTTCCCACAGGGCTGTCCCACGTGCCACCGTGTTGTGAGTCGATCCTCGGCGTGAAAGATGAGCCAGTGCAGGGCAAAGAGGTTCCTCTGGAATGGACTGAGACATCTGGGGGACTCTTGGAATGGTGGTACGACCATGGAGTTCCTCTCGCCTTTCCTGTTGAGAGTGCCTCCTCTTGAGATGCGACGGGAACGCCGGGAATTCTTACCCGTTGAAAGCAGGGAAAGGATCCCTCATCTCGAGCTACGAGGGGGAAACGGGGCTCCTCTGGATGTGGGCGGGACCATCGTGCTTCCTCTCGAGTGGAGACGGGTATGGCGGTGAACTTCTTGAGTTGCAGCAAGGGTGTGAAAGACCCTTTCGAAGTTCCAGAGGTTTGGTGTCATTAGTCTCCAGAGGCCTCATCGGAAATAGGCCTCATCTCGCCTGGAAGGGAGAACTTCCTGGATTTTCTCGAGTTGCGGCTGGTGTTCTCGAGTTACGACGGGGACCTCAGGGACCCGCCCAGGTGGCCTCAGGAGAGGCCAGTCCCCATGCGAGTTGCTAGGGGGCCTCTCGGGATTCCTCTCCCGTCGATACCGGGGCCAAAAAGCTTGTGTGGAGTCAGGGCCGGAACCGAGGATTCCTCTCAGGGGCTGACATGGATCTTTGGGTACTTCTGGAGTCTCCCCAGGGGAGTCAGGCCTCGTCTCGAGTGGGGGCATGCACGTGCGCTTTCCTTCCAGGCTGTAGCAGCAATGTCACGCTTCCCGTCGCGTGGATCAAAGGATCTGTGGTTTTCCCTCGAGGCTTTCCCTCGAGGCTTTCCCACAGGGCTGTCCCACGTGCCACCGTGTTGTGAGTCGATCCTCGGCGTGAAAGATGAGCCAGTGCAGGGCAAAGAGGTTCCTCTGGAATGGACTGAGACATCTGGGGGACTCTTGGAATGGTGGTACGACCATGGAGTTCCTCTCGCCTTTCCTGTTGAGAGTGCCTCCTCTTGAGATGCGACGGGAACGCCGGGAATTCTTTCCCGTTGAAACCAGGGAAAGGATCCCTCATCTCGAGCTACGAGGGGGAAACGGGGCTCCTCTGGATGTGGGCGGGACCATCGTGCTTCCTCTCGAGTGGACACGGGTATGGCGGTGAACTTCTTGAGTTGCAGCAAGGGTGTGAAAGACCCTTTCGAAGTTCCAGAGGTTTGGTGTCATTAGTCTCCAGAGGCCTCATCGGAAATAGGCCTCATCTCGCCTGGAAGGGAGAACTTCCTGGATTTTCTCGAGTTGTGGCAGGTGTTCTCGAATTACGACGGGGACCTCAGGGACCCGCCCTGGTGGCCTCCGGAGAGGCCAGTCCCCATGCGAGTTGCTAGGGGGCCTCTCGGGATTCCTCTCCCGTTGATACCGGGGCCAAAAACCTTGTGTGGAGTCAGGGCCGGAACCGAGGATTCCTCTCAGGGGCTGACATGGATCTTTGGGTACTTCTGGAGTCACCCCAGTGGAGTCAGGCCTCGTCTCGAGTAGGGGCATGCACGTGCGCTTTCCTTTCAGGCTGTAGCAGCAATGTCACGCTTCCCGTCACGTGGATCAAAGGATATGTGGTTTTCCCTCGAGGCTTTCCCTCGAGGCTTTCCCACAGGGCTGTCCCACGTGCCACCGTGGTGTGAGTCGATCCTCGGCGTGAAAGATGAGCCAGTGCAGGGCAAAGAGGTTCCTCTGGAATGGACTGAGACATCTGGGGGACTCTTGGAATGGTGGTACGACCATGGAGTTCCTCTCGCCTTTCCTGTTGAGAGTGCCTCCTCTTGAGATGCGACGGGAACACCGGGAATTCTTTCCCGTTGAAAGCAGGGAAAGGATCCCTCATCTCGAGCTACGAGGGGGAAACGGGGCTCCTCTGGATGTGGGCGGGACCATGGTGCTTCCTCTCGAGTGGAGACGGGTATGGCGGTGAACTTCTTGAGTTGCAGCAAGGGTGTGAAAGACCCTTTCGAAGTTCCAGAGGTTAGGTGTCATTAGTCTCCAGAGGCCTCATCGGAAATAGGCCTCATCTCGCCTGGAAGGGAGAACTTCCTGGATTTTCTCGAGTTGCGGCAGGTGTTCTCGAGTTACGACGGGGACCTCAGGGACCCGCCCTGGTGGCCTCAGGAGAGGCCAGTCCCTAGGCGAGTTGCTAGGGGGCCTCTCGGGATTCCTCTCCCGTTGATACCGGGGCCAAAAACCTTGTGTGGAGTCAAGGCCGGAACCGAGGATTCCTCTCAGGGGCTGACATGGATCTTTGGGTACTTGTGGAGTCTCCCCAGGGGAGTCAGGCCTCGTCTCGAGTGGGGGCATGCACGTGCGCTTTCCTTCCAGGCTGTAGCAGCAATGTCACGCTTCCCGTCGCGTGGATCAAAGGATCTGTGGTTTTCCCTCGAGGCTTTCCCACAGGGCTGTCCCACGTGCCACCGTGGTGTTAGTCGATCCTCGGCGTGAAAGATGAGCCAGTGCAGGGCAAAGAGGTTCCTCTGGAATGGACTGAGACATCTGGGGGACTCTTGGAATGGTGGTACGACCATGGAGTTCCTCTCGCCTTTCCTGTTGAGAGTGCCTCCTCTTGAGATGCGACGGGAACGCCGGGAATTCTTTGCCGTTGAAAGCAGGGAAAGGATCCCTCATCTCAAGCTACGAGGGGGAAACGGGGCTCCTCTGGATGTGGGCGGGACCATCGTGCTTCCTCTCGAGTGGAGACGGGTATGGCGGTGAACTTCTTGAGTTGCAGCAAGGGTGTGAAAGACCCTTTCGAAGTTCCAGAGGTTAGGTGTCATTAGTCTCCAGACGCCTCATCGGAAATAGGCCTCATCTCGCCTGGAAGGGAGAACTTCCTGGATTTTCTCGAGTTGCGGCAGGTGTTCTCGAGTTACGACGGGGACCTCAGGGACCCGCCCTGGTGGCCTCAGGAGAGGCCAGTCCCCATGCGAGTTGCTAGGGGGCCTCTCGGGATTCCTCTCCCGTCGATACCGGGGCCAAAAACCTTGTGTGGAGTCAGGGCCGGAACCGAGGATTCCTCTCAGGGGCTGACATGGATCTTTGGGTACTTCTGGAGTCTCCCCAGGGGAGTCAGGCCTCGTCTCGAGTGGGGGCATGCACGTGCACTTTCCTTCCAGGCTGTAGCAGCAATGTCACGCTTCCCGTCGCGTGGATCAAAGGATCTGTGGTTTTCCCTCGAGGCTTTCCCACAGGGCTGTCCCACGTGCCACCGTGGTGTGAGTCGATCCTCGGCGTGAAAGATGAGCCAGTGCAGGGCAAAGAGGTTCCTCTGGAATGGACTGAGACATCTGGGGGACTCTTGGAATGGTGGTACGACCATGGAGTTCCTCTCGCCTTTCCTGTTGAGAGTGCCTCCGCTTGAGATGCGACGGGAACGCCGGGAATTCTTTCCCGTTGAAAGCAGGGAAAGGATCCCTCATCTCGAGCTACGAGGGGGAAACGGGGCTCCTCTGGATGTGGGCGGGACCATCGTGCTTCCTCTCGAGTGGAGACGGGTATGGCGGTGAACTTCTTGAGTTGCAGCAAGGGTGTGAAAGATCCTTTCGAAGTTCCAGAGGTTAGGTGTCATTAGTCTCCAGACGCCTCATCGGAAATAGGCCTCATCTCGCCTGGAAGGGAGAACTTCCTGGATTTTCTCGAGTTGCGGCAGGTGTTCTCGAGTTACGACGGGGACCTCAGGGACCCGCCCTGGTGGCCTCAGGAGAGGTCAGTCCCCATGCGAGTTGCTAGGGGGCCTCTCGGGATTCCTCTCCCGTCGATACCGGGGCCAAAAAGCTTGTGTGGAGTCAGGGCCGGAACCGAGGATTCCTCTCAGGGGCTGACATGGATCTTTGGGTACTTCTGGAGTCTCCCCAGGGGAGTCAGGCCTCGTCTCAAGTGGGGGCATGCACGTGCGCTTTCCTTCCAGGCTGTAGCAGCAATGTCACGCTTCCCGTCGCGTGGATCAAAGGATCTGTGGTTTTCCCTCGAAGCTTTCCCTCGAGGCTTTCCCACAGGGCTGTCCCACGTGCCACCGTGTTGTGAGTCGATCCTCGGCGTGAAAGATGAGCCAGTGCAGGGCAAAGAGGTTCCTCTGGAATGGACTGAGACATCTGGGGGACTCTTGGAATGGTGGTACGACCATGGAGTTCCTCTCGCCTTTCCTGTTGAGAGTGCCTCCTCTTGAGATGCGACGGGAACGCCGGGAATTCTTACCCGTTGAAAGCAGGGAAAGGATCCCTCATCTCGAGCTACGAGGGGGAAACGGGGCTCCTCTGGATGTGGGCGGGACCATCGTGCTTCCTCTCGAGTGGAGACGGGTATGGCGGTGAACTTCTTGAGTTGCAGCAAGGGTGTGAAAGACCCTTTCGAAGTTCCAGAGGTTTGGTGTCATTAGTCTCCAGAGGCCTCATCGGAAATAGGCCTCATCTCGCCTGGAAGGGAGAACTTCCTGGATTTTCTCGAGTTGCGGCTGGTGTTCTCGAGTTACGACGGGGACCTCAGGGACCCGCCCAGGTGGCCTCAGGAGAGGCCAGTCCCCATGCGAGTTGCTAGGGGGCCTCTCGGGATTCCTCTCCCGTCGATACCGGGGCCAAAAAGCTTGTGTGGAGTCAGGGCCGGAACCGAGGATTCCTCTCAGGGGCTGACATGGATCTTTGGGTACTTCTGGAGTCTCCCCAGGGGAGTCAGGCCTCGTCTCGAGTGGGGGCATGCACGTGCGCTTTCCTTCCAGGCTGTAGCAGCAATGTCACGCTTCCCGTCGCGTGGATCAAAGGATCTGTGGTTTTCCCTCGAGGCTTTCCCTCGAGGCTTTCCCACAGGGCTGTCCCACGTGCCACCGTGTTGTGAGTCGATCCTCGGCGTGAAAGATGAGCCAGTGCAGGGCAAAGAGGTTCCTCTGGAATGGACTGAGACATCTGGGGGACTCTTGGAATGGTGGTACGACCATGGAGTTCCTCTCGCCTTTCCTGTTGAGAGTGCCTCCTCTTGAGATGCGACGGGAACGCCGGGAATTCTTTCCCGTTGAAACCAGGGAAAGGATCCCTCATCTCGAGCTACGAGGGGGAAACGGGGCTCCTCTGGATGTGGGCGGGACCATCGTGCTTCCTCTCGAGTGGACACGGGTATGGCGGTGAACTTCTTGAGTTGCAGCAAGGGTGTGAAAGACCCTTTCGAAGTTCCAGAGGTTTGGTGTCATTAGTCTCCAGAGGCCTCATCGGAAATAGGCCTCATCTCGCCTGGAAGGGAGAACTTCCTGGATTTTCTCGAGTTGTGGCAGGTGTTCTCGAATTACGACGGGGACCTCAGGGACCCGCCCTGGTGGCCTCCGGAGAGGCCAGTCCCCATGCGAGTTGCTAGGGGGCCTCTCGGGATTCCTCTCCCGTTGATACCGGGGCCAAAAACCTTGTGTGGAGTCAGGGCCGGAACCGAGGATTCCTCTCAGGGGCTGACATGGATCTTTGGGTACTTCTGGAGTCACCCCAGTGGAGTCAGGCCTCGTCTCGAGTAGGGGCATGCACGTGCGCTTTCCTTTCAGGCTGTAGCAGCAATGTCACGCTTCCCGTCACGTGGATCAAAGGATATGTGGTTTTCCCTCGAGGCTTTCCCTCGAGGCTTTCCCACAGGGCTGTCCCACGTGCCACCGTGGTGTGAGTCGATCCTCGGCGTGAAAGATGAGCCAGTGCAGGGCAAAGAGGTTCCTCTGGAATGGACTGAGACATCTGGGGGACTCTTGGAATGGTGGTACGACCATGGAGTTCCTCTCGCCTTTCCTGTTGAGAGTGCCTCCTCTTGAGATGCGACGGGAACACCGGGAATTCTTTCCCGTTGAAAGCAGGGAAAGGATCCCTCATCTCGAGCTACGAGGGGGAAACGGGGCTCCTCTGGATGTGGGCGGGACCATGGTGCTTCCTCTCGAGTGGAGACGGGTATGGCGGTGAACTTCTTGAGTTGCAGCAAGGGTGTGAAAGACCCTTTCGAAGTTCCAGAGGTTAGGTGTCATTAGTCTCCAGAGGCCTCATCGGAAATAGGCCTCATCTCGCCTGGAAGGGAGAACTTCCTGGATTTTCTCGAGTTGCGGCAGGTGTTCTCGAGTTACGACGGGGACCTCAGGGACCCGCCCTGGTGGCCTCAGGAGAGGCCAGTCCCTAGGCGAGTTGCTAGGGGGCCTCTCGGGATTCCTCTCCCGTTGATACCGGGGCCAAAAACCTTGTGTGGAGTCAAGGCCGGAACCGAGGATTCCTCTCAGGGGCTGACATGGATCTTTGGGTACTTGTGGAGTCTCCCCAGGGGAGTCAGGCCTCGTCTCGAGTGGGGGCATGCACGTGCGCTTTCCTTCCAGGCTGTAGCAGCAATGTCACGCTTCCCGTCGCGTGGATCAAAGGATCTGTGGTTTTCCCTCGAGGCTTTCCCACAGGGCTGTCCCACGTGCCACCGTGGTGTTAGTCGATCCTCGGCGTGAAAGATGAGCCAGTGCAGGGCAAAGAGGTTCCTCTGGAATGGACTGAGACATCTGGGGGACTCTTGGAATGGTGGTACGACCATGGAGTTCCTCTCGCCTTTCCTGTTGAGAGTGCCTCCTCTTGAGATGCGACGGGAACGCCGGGAATTCTTTGCCGTTGAAAGCAGGGAAAGGATCCCTCATCTCAAGCTACGAGGGGGAAACGGGGCTCCTCTGGATGTGGGCGGGACCATCGTGCTTCCTCTCGAGTGGAGACGGATATGGCGGTGAACTTCTTGAGTTGCAGCAAGGGTGTGAAAGACCCTTTCGAAGTTCCAGAGGTTAGGTGTCATTAGTCTCCAGAGGCCTCATCGGAAATAGGCCTCATCTCGCCTGGAAGGGAGAACTTCCTGGATTTTCTCGAGTTGCGGCAGGTGTTCTCGAGTTACGACGGGGACCTCAGGGACCCGCCCTGGTGGCCTCAGGAGAGGCCAGTCCCCATGCGAGTTGCTAGGGGGCCTCTCGGGATTCCTCTCCCGTCGATACCGGGGCCAAAAAGCTTGTGTGGAGTCAAGGCCGGAACCGAGGATTCCTCTCAGGGGCTGACATGGATCTTTGGGAACTTCTGGAGTCTCCCCAGGGGAGTCAGGCCTCGTCTCGAGTGGGGGCATGCACGTGTGCTTTCCTTCCAGGCTGTAGCAGCAATGTCACGCTTCCCGTCGCGTGGATCAAAGGATCTGTGGTTTTCCCTCGAGGCTTTCCCTCGAGGCTTTCCCACAGGGCTGTCCCACGTGCCACCGTGTTGTGAGTCGATCCTCGGCGTGAAAGATGAGCCAGTGCAGGGCAAAGAGGTTCCTCTGGAATGGACTGAGACATCTGGGGGACTCTTGGAATGGTGGTACGACCATGGAGTTCCTCTCGCCTTTCCTGTTGAGAGTGCCTCCTCTTGAGATGCGACGGGAACGCCGGGAATTCTTTCCCGTTGAAAGCAGGGAAAGTATCCCTCATCTCGAGCTACGAGGGGGAAACGGGGCTCCTCTGGATGTGGGCGGGACCATCGTGCTTACTCTCGAGTGGAGACGGGTATGGCGGTGAACTTCTTGAGTTGCAGCAAGGTGTGAAAGACCCTTTCGAAGTTCCAGAGGTTTGGTGTCATTAGTCTCCAGAGGCCTCATCGGAAATAGGCCTCATCTCGCCTGGAAGGGAGAACTTCCTGGATTTTCTCGAGTTGCGGCAGGTGTTCTCGAATTACGACGGGGACCTCAGGGACCCGCCCTGGTGGCCTCCGGAGAGGCCAGTCCCCATGCGAGTTGCTAGGGGGCCTCTCGGGATTCCTCTCCCGTCGATACCGAGGCCAAAATCCTTGTGTGGAGTCAGGGCCGGAACCGAGGATTCCTCTCAGGGGCTGACATGGATCTTTGGGTACTTCTGGAGTCTCCCCAGGGGAGTCAGGCCTCGTCTCGAGTGGGGGCATGCACGTGCGCTTTCCTTCCAGGCTGTAGCAGCAATGTCACGCTTCCCGTCACGTGGATCAAAGGATCTGTGGTTTTCCCTCGAGGCTTTCCCTCGAGGCTTTCCCACAGGGCTGTCCCACGTGCCACCGTGGTGTGAGTCGATCCTCGGCGTGAAAGATGAGCCAGTGCAGGGCAAAGAGTTTCCTCTGGAATGGACTGAGACATCTGGGGGACTCTTGGAATGGTGGTACGACCATGGAGTTCCTCTCGCCTTTCCTGTTGAGAGTGCCTCCTCTTGAGATGCGACGGGAACGCCGGGAATTCTTTCCCGTTGAAAGCAGGGAAAGGATCCCTCATCTCGAGCTACGAGGGGGAAACGGGGCTCCTCTGGATGTGGGCGGGACCATCGTGCTTCCTCTCGAGTGGAGACGGATATGGCGGTGAACTTCTTGAGTTGCAGCAAGGGTGTGAAAGACCCTTTCGAAGTTCCAGAGGTTAGGTGTCATTAGTCTCCAGACGCCTCATCGGAAATAGGCCTCATCTCGCCTGGAAGGGAGAACTTCCTGGATTTTCTCGAGTTGCGGCAGGTGTTCTCGAGTTATGACGGGGACCTCAGGGACCCGCCCTGGTGGCCTCAGGAGAGGCCAGTCCCCATGCGAGTTGCTAGGGGGCCTCTCGGGATTCCTCTCCCGTCGATACCGGGGCCAAAAACCTTGTGTGGAGTCAGGGCCGGAACCGAGGATTCCTCTCAGAGGCTGACATGGATCTTTGGGTACTTCTGGAGTCTCCCCAGGGGAGTCAGGCCTCGTCTCGAGTGGGGGCATGCACGTGCACTTTCCTTCCAGGCTGTAGCAGCAATGTCACGCTTCCCGTCGCGTGGATCAAAGGATCTGTGGTTTTCCCTCGAGGCTTTCCCACAGGGCTGTCCCACGTGCCACCGTGGTGTGAGTCGATCCTCGGCGTGAAAGATGAGCCAGTGCAGGGCAAAGAGGTTCCTCTGGAATGGACTGAGACATCTGGGGGACTCTTGGAATGGTGGTACGACCATGGAGTTCCTCTCGCCTTTCCTGTTGAGAGTGCCTCCTCTTGAGATGCGACGGGAACGCCGGGAATTCTTTCCCGTTGAAAGCAGGGAAAGGATCCCTCATCTCGAGCATCGAGGGGGAAACGGGGCTCCTCTGGATGTGGGCGGGACCATCGTGCTTCCTCTCGAGTGGAGACGGGTATGGCGGTGAACTTCTTGAGTTGCAGCAAGGGTGTGAAAGACCCTTTCGAAGTTCCAGAGGTTAGGTGTCATTAGTCTCCAGAGGCCTCATCGGAAATAGGCCTCATCTCGCCTGGAAGGGAGAACTTCCTGGATTTTCTCGAGTTGCGGCAGGTGTTCTCGAGTTACGACGGGGACCTCAGGGACCCGCCCGGGTGGCCTCAGGAGAGGCCAGTCCCTAGGCGAGTTGCTAGGGGGCCTCTCGGGATTCCTCTCCCATTGATACCGGGGCCAAAAACCTTGTGTGGAGTCAGGGCCGGAACCGAGGATTCCTCTCAGGGGCTGACATGGATCTTTGGGTACTTCTGGAGTCTCCCCAGGGGAGTCAGGCTTCGTCTCGAGTGGGGGCATGCACGTGCGCTTTCCTTCCAGGCTGTAGCAGCAATGTCACGCTTCCCGTCGCGTGGATCAAAGGATCTGTGCTTTTCCCTCGAGGCTTTCCCTCGAGGCTTTCCCACAGGGCTGTCCCACGTGCCACCGTGGTGTGAGTCAATCCTGGGCGTGAAAGATGAGCCAGTGCAGGGCAAAGAGGTTCCTCTGGAATGGACTGAGACATCTGGGGGACTCTTGGAATGGTGGTACGACCATGGAGTTCCTCTCGCCTTTCCTGTTGAGAGTGCCTCCTCTTGAGATGCGACGGGAACGCCGGGAATTTTTTGCCGTTGAAAGCAGGGAAAGGATCCCTCATCTCGAGCTACGAGGGGGAAACGGGGCTCCTCTGGATGTGGGCGGGACCATCGTGCTTTCTCTCGAGTGGAGACGGGTATGGCGGTGAAATTCTTGAGTTGCAGCAAGGGTGTGAAAGACCCTTTCGAAGTTCCAGAGGTTAGGTGTCATTAGTCTCCAGACGCCTCATCGGAAATAGGCCTCATCTCGCCTGGAAGGGAGAACTTCCTTGATTTTCTCGAGTTGCGGCAGGTGTTCTCGAGTTACGACGGGGACCTCAGGGACCCGCCCTGTTGGCCTCAGGAGAGGCCAGTCCCTATGCGTGTTGCTAGGGGGCCCCTCGGGATTCCTCTCCCGTCGATACCGGGGCCAAAAACCTTGTGTGGAGTCAGGGCCGGAACCGAGGATTCCTCTCAGGGACTGATATGGATCTTTGGGTACTTCTGGAGTCTCGCCAGGGGAGACAGGCCTCGTCTCGTGTGGGGGCATGCACGTGCACTTTCCTTCCAGGCTGTAGCAGCAATATCACGCTTCCCGTCGCGTGGATCAAAGGATCTGCGGTTTTCGCTCGAGGCTTTCCCTCGAGGCTTTCCCACAGGGCTGTCCCACGTGCCACCGTGGTGTGAGTCGATCCTCGGCGTGAAAGATGAGCCAGTGCAGGGCAAAGAGGTTCCTCTGGAATGGACTGAGACATCTGGGGGACTCTTGGAATGGCGGTACGACCATGGAGTTCCTCTCGCCTTTCCTGTTGAGAGTGCCTCCTCTTGAGATGCGACGGGAACGCCGGGAATTCTTTCCCGTTGAAAGCAGGGAAAGGATCCCTCATCTCGAGCTACGAGGGGGAAACGGGGCTTCTCTGGATGTGGGCGGGACCATCGTGCTTCCTCTCTAGTGGAGACGGGTATGGCGGTGAACTTCTTGAGTTGCAGCGAGGGTGTGAAAGACCCTTTCGAAGTTCCAGAGGTTAGGTGTCATTAGTCTCCAGAGGCCTCATCGGAAATAGGCCTCATCTCGCCTGGAAGGGAGAACTTCCTGGATTTTCTCGAGTTGCGGCAGGTGTTCTCGAGTTACGACGGGGACCTCAGGGACCCGCCCTGGTGGCCTCAGGAGAGGCCAGTCCCTAGGCGAGTTGCTAGGGGGCCTCTCGGGATTCCTCTCCCGTTGAAACCGAGGCCAAAAACCTTGTGTGGAGTCAGGGCTGGAACCGAGGATTCCTCTCAGGGGCTGACATGGATCTTTGGGTACTTCTGGAGTCTCCCCAGGGGAGTCAGGCCTCGTCTCGAGTGGGGGCATGCACGTGCGCTTTCCTTCCAGGCTGTAGCAGCAATGTCACGCTTCCCGTCGCGTGGATCAAAGGATCTGTGGTTTTCCCTCGAGGCTTTCCCTCGAGGCTTTCCCACAGGGCTGTCCCACGTGCCACCGTGGTGTGAGTCAATCCTGGGCGTGAAAGATGAGCCAGTGCAGGGCAAAGAGGTTCCTCTGGAATGGACTGAGACATCTGGGGGACTCTTGGAATGGTGGTACGACCATGGAGTTCCTCTCGCCTTTCCTGTTGAGAGTGCCTCCTCTTGAGATGCGACGGGAACGCCGGGAATTCTTTCCCGTTGAAAGCAGGGAAAGGATCCCTCATCTCGAGCTACGAGGGGGAAACGGGGCTCCTCTGGATGTGGGCGGGACCATCGTGCTTCCTCTCGAGTGGAGACGGATATGGCGGTGAACTTCTTGAGTTGCAGCAAGGGTGTGAAAGACCCTTTCGAAGTTCCAGAGGTTAGGTGTCATTAGTCTCCAGACGCCTCATCGGAAATAGGCCTCATCTCGCCTGGAAGGGAGAACTTCCTGGATTTTCTCGAGTTGCGGCAGGTGTTCTCGAGTTATGACGGGGACCTCAGGGACCCGCCCTGGTGGCCTCAGGAGAGGCCAGTCCCCATGCGAGTTGCTAGGGGGCCTCTCGGGATTCCTCTCCCGTCGATACCGGGGCCAAAAACCTTGTGTGGAGTCAGGGCCGGAACCGAGGATTCCTCTCAGAGGCTGACATGGATCTTTGGGTACTTCTGGAGTCTCCCCAGGGGAGTCAGGCCTCGTCTCGAGTGGGGGCATGCACGTGCACTTTCCTTCCAGGCTGTAGCAGCAATGTCACGCTTCCCGTCGCGTGGATCAAAGGATCTGTGGTTTTCCCTCGAGGCTTTCCCACAGGGCTGTCCCACGTGCCACCGTGGTGTGAGTCGATCCTCGGCGTGAAAGATGAGGCAGTGCAGGGCAAAGAGGTTCCTCTGGAATGGACTGAGACATCTGGGGGACTCTTGGAATGGTGGTACGACCATGGAGTTCCTCTCGCCTTTCCTGTTGAGAGTGCCTCCTCTTGAGATGCGACGGGAACGCCGGGAATTCTTTCCCGTTGAAAGCAGGGAAAGGATCCCTCATCTCGAGCATCGAGGGGAAAACGGGGCTCCTCTGGATGTGGGCGGGACCATCGTGCTTCCTCTCGAGTGGAGACGGGTATGGCGGTGAACTTCTTGAGTTGCAGCAAGGGTGTGAAAGACCCTTTCGAAGTTCCAGAGGTTAGGTGTCATTAGTCTCCAGAGGCCTCATCGGAAATAGGCCTCATCTCGCCTGGAAGGGAGAACTTCCTGGATTTTCTCGAGTTGCGGCAGGTGTTCTCGAGTTACGACGGGGACCTCAGGGACCCGCCCGGGTGGCCTCAGGAGAGGCCAGTCCCTAGGCGAGTTGCTAGGGGGCCTCTCGGGATTCCTCTCCCATTGATACCGGGGCCAAAAACCTTGTGTGGAGTCAGGGCCGGAACCGAGGATTCCTCTCAGGGGCTGACATGGATCTTTGGGTACTTCTGGAGTCTCCCCAGGGGAGTCAGGCCTCGTCTCGAGTGGGGGCATGCACGTGCGCTTTCCTTCCAGGCTGTAGCAGCAATGTCACGCTTCCCGTCGCGTGGATCAAAGGATCTGTGCTTTTCCCTCGAGGCTTTCCCTCGAGGCTTTCCCACAGGGCTGTCCCACGTGCCACCGTGGTGTGAGTCAATCCTGGGCGTGAAAGATGAGCCAGTGCAGGGCAAAGAGGTTCCTCTGGAATGGACTGAGACATCTGGGGGACTCTTGGAATGGTGGTACGACCATGGAGTTCCTCTCGCCTTTCCTGTTGAGAGTGCCTCCTCTTGAGATGCGACGGGAACGCCGGGAATTTTTTGCCGTTGAAAGCAGGGAAAGGATCCCTCATCTCGAGCTACGAGGGGGAAACGGGGCTCCTCTGGATGTGGGCGGGACCATCGTGCTTTCTCTCGAGTGGAGACGGGTATGGCGGTGAAATTCTTGAGTTGCAGCAAGGGTGTGAAAGACCCTTTCGAAGTTCCAGAGGTTAGGTGTCATTAGTCTCCAGACGCCTCATCGGAAATAGGCCTCATCTCGCCTGGAAGGGAGAACTTCCTTGATTTTCTCGAGTTGCGGCAGGTGTTCTCGAGTTACGACGGGGACCTCAGGGACCCGCCCTGTTGGCCTCAGGAGAGGCCAGTCCCTATGCGTGTTGCTAGGGGGCCCCTCGGGATTCCTCTCCCGTCGATACCGGGGCCAAAAACCTTGTGTGGAGTCAGGGCCGGAACCGAGGATTCCTCTCAGGGACTGATATGGATCTTTGGGTACTTCTGGAGTCTCGCCAGGGGAGACAGGCCTCGTCTCGTGTGGGGGCATGCACGTGCACTTTCCTTCCAGGCTGTAGCAGCAATATCACGCTTCCCGTCGCGTGGATCAAAGGATCTGCGGTTTTCGCTCGAGGCTTTCCCTCGAGGCTTTCCCACAGGGCTGTCCCACGTGCCACCGTGGTGTGAGTCGATACTCGGCGTGAAAGATGAGCCAGTGCAGGGCAAAGAGGTTCCTCTGGAATGGACTGAGACATCTGGGGGACTCTTGGAATGGCGGTACGACCATGGAGTTCCTCTCGCCTTTCCTGTTGAGAGTGCCTCCTCTTGAGATGCGACGGGAACGCCGGGAATTCTTTCCCGTTGAAAGCAGGGAAAGGATCCCTCATCTCGAGCTACGAGGGGGAAACGGGGCTTCTCTGGATGTGGGCGGGACCATCGTGCTTCCTCTCTAGTGGAGACGGGTATGGCGGTGAACTTCTTGAGTTGCAGCGAGGGTGTGAAAGACCCTTTCGAAGTTCCAGAGGTTAGGTGTCATTAGTCTCCAGAGGCCTCATCGGAAATAGGCCTCATCTCGCCTGGAAGGGAGAACTTCCTGGATTTTCTCGAGTTGCGGCAGGTGTTCTCGAGTTACGACGGGGACCTCAGGGACCCGCCCTGGTGGCCTCAGGAGAGGCCAGTCCCTAGGCGAGTTGCTAGGGGGCCTCTCGGGATTCCTCTCCCGTTGAAACCGAGGCCAAAAACCTTGTGTGGAGTCAGGGCTGGAACCGAGGATTCCTCTCAGGGGCTGACATGGATCTTTGGGTACTTCTGGAGTCTCCCCAGGGGAGTCAGGCCTCGTCTCGAGTGGGGGCATGCACGTGCGCTTTCCTTCCAGGCTGTAGCAGCAATGTCACGCTTCCCGTCGCGTGGATCAAAGGATCTGTGGTTTTCCCTCGAGGCTTTCCCTCGAGGCTTTCCCACAGGGCTGTCCCACGTGCCACCGTGGTGTGAGTCAATCCTGGGCGTGAAAGATGAGCCAGTGCAGGGCAAAGAGGTTCCTCTGGAATGGACTGAGACATCTGGGGGACTCTTGGAATGGTGGTACGACCATGGAGTTCCTCTCGCCTTTCCTGTTGAGAGTGCCTCCTCTTGAGATGCGACGGGAACGCCGGGAATTCTTTCCCGTTGAAAGCAGGGAAAGGATCCCTCATCTCGAGCTACGAGGGGGAAACGGGGCTCCTCTGGATGTGGGCGGGACCATCGTGCTTCCTCTCTAGTGGAGACGGGTATGGTGGTGAACTTCTTGAGTTGCAGCAAGGATGTGAAAGACCCTTTCGAAGTTCCAGAGGTAAGGTGTCATTAGTCTCCAGACGCCTCATCGGAAATAGGCCTCATTTCGCCTGGAAGGGAGAACTTCCTGGATTTTCTCGAGTTGCGGCAGGTGTTCTCGAGTTACGACGGGGACCTCAGGGACCCGCCCTGGTGGCCTCAGGAGAGGCCAGTCCCTATGCGAGTTGCTAGGGGGCCTCTCGGGATTCCTCTCCCGTCGATACCGGGGCCAAAAACCTTGTGTGGAGTCAGGGCCGGAACCGAGGATTCCTCTCAGGGGCTGACATGGATCTTTGGGTACTTCTGGAGTCTCCCCAGGGGAGTCAGGCCTCGTCTCGAGTGGGGGCATGCACGTGCACTTTCCTTCCAGGCTGTAGCAGCAATGTCTCGCTTCCCGTCGCGTGGATCAAAGGATCTGTGCTTTTCCCTCGAGGCTTTCCCTCGAGGCTTTCCCACAGGGCTGTCCCACGTGCCACCGTGGTGTGAGTCAATCCTGGGCGTGAAAGATGAGCCAGTGCAGGGCAAAGAGGTTCCTCTGGAATGGACTGAGACATCTGGGGGACTCTTGGAATGGTGGTACGACCATGGAGTTCCTCTCGCCTTTCCTGTTGAGAGTGCCTCCTCTTGAGATGCGACGGGAACGCCGGGAATTTTTTGCCGTTGAAAGCAGGGAAAGGATCCCTCATCTCGAGCTACGAGGGGGAAACGGGGCTCCTCTGGATGTGGGCGGGACCATCGTGCTTTCTCTCGAGTGGAGACGGGTATGGCGGTGAAATTCTTGAGTTGCAGCAAGGGTGTGAAAGACCCTTTCGAAGTTCCAGAGGTTAGGTGTCATTAGTCTCCAGACGCCTCATCGGAAATAGGCCTCATCTCGCCTGGAAGGGAGAACTTCCTTGATTTTCTCGAGTTGCGGCAGGTGTTCTCGAGTTACGACGGGGACCTCAGGGACCCGCCCTGTTGGCCTCAGGAGAGGCCAGTCCCTATGCGTGTTGCTAGGGGGCCCCTCGGGATTCCTCTCCCGTCGATACCGGGGCCAAAAACCTTGTGTGGAGTCAGGGCCGGAACCGAGGATTCCTCTCAGGGACTGATATGGATCTTTGGGTACTTCTGGAGTCTCGCCAGGGGAGACAGGCCTCGTCTCGTGTGGGGGCATGCACGTGCACTTTCCTTCCAGGCTGTAGCAGCAATATCACGCTTCCCGTCGCGTGGATCAAAGGATCTGCGGTTTTCCCTCGAGGCTTTCCCTCGAGGCTTTCCCACAGGGCTGTCCCACGTGCCACCGTGGTGTGAGTCGATCCTCGGCGTGAAAGATGAGCCAGTGCAGGGCAAAGAGGTTCCTCTGGAATGGACTGAGACATCTGGGGGACTCTTGGAATGGCGGTACGACCATGGAGTTCCTCTCGCCTTTCCTGTTGAGAGTGCCTCCTCTTGAGATGCGACGGGAACGCCGGGAATTCTTTCCCGTTGAAAGCAGGGAAAGGATCCCTCATCTCGAGCTACGAGGGGGAAACGGGGCTTCTCTGGATGTGGGCGGGACCATCGTGCTTCCTCTCTAGTGGAGACGGGTATGGCGGTGAACTTCTTGAGTTGCAGCGAGGGTGTGAAAGACCCTTTCGAAGTTCCAGAGGTTAGGTGTCATTAGTCTCCAGAGGCCTCATCGGAAATAGGCCTCATCTCGCCTGGAAGGGAGAACTTCCTGGATTTTCTCGAGTTGCGGCAGGTGTTCTCGAGTTACGACGGGGACCTCAGGGACCCGCCCTGGTGGCCTCAGGAGAGGCCAGTCCCTAGGCGAGTTGCTAGGGGGCCTCTCGGGATTCCTCTCCCGTTGAAACCGAGGCCAAAAACCTTGTGTGGAGTCAGGGCTGGAACCGAGGATTCCTCTCAGGGGCTGACATGGATCTTTGGGTACTTCTGGAGTCTCCCCAGGGGAGTCAGGCCTCGTCTCGAGTGGGGGCATGCACGTGCGCTTTCCTTCCAGGCTGTAGCAGCAATGTCACGCTTCCCGTCGCGTGGATCAAAGGATCTGTGGTTTTCCCTCGAGGCTTTCCCTCGAGGCTTTCCCACAGGGCTGTCCCACGTGCCACCGTGGTGTGAGTCAATCCTGGGCGTGAAAGATGAGCCAGTGCAGGGCAAAGAGGTTCCTCTGGAATGGACTGAGACATCTGGGGGACTCTTGGAATGGTGGTACGACCATGGAGTTCCTCTCGCCTTTCCTGTTGAGAGTGCCTCCTCTTGAGATGCGACGGGAACGCCGGGAATTCTTTCCCGTTGAAAGCAGGGAAAGGATCCCTCATCTCGAGCTACGAGGGGGAAACGGGGCTCCTCTGGATGTGGGCGGGACCATCGTGCTTCCTCTCTAGTGGAGACGGGTATGGTGGTGAACTTCTTGAGTTGCAGCAAGGATGTGAAAGACCCTTTCGAAGTTCCAGAGGTAAGGTGTCATTAGTCTCCAGACGCCTCATCGGAAATAGGCCTCATTTCGCCTGGAAGGGAGAACTTCCTGGATTTTCTCGAGTTGCGGCAGGTGTTCTCGAGTTACGACGGGGACCTCAGGGACCCGCCCTGGTGGCCTCAGGAGAGGCCAGTCCCTATGCGAGTTGCTAGGGGGCCTCTCGGGATTCCTCTCCCGTCGATACCGGGGCCAAAAACCTTGTGTGGAGTCAGGGCCGGAACCGAGGATTCCTCTCAGGGGCTGACATGGATCTTTGGGTACTTCTGGAGTCTCCCCAGGGGAGTCAGGCCTCGTCTCGAGTGGGGGCATGCACGTGCACTTTCCTTCCAGGCTGTAGCAGCAATGTCTCGCTTCCCGTCGCGTGGATCAAAGGATCTGTGCTTTTCCCTCGAGGCTTTCCCTCGAGGCTTTCCCACAGGGCTGTCCCACGTGCCACCGTGGTGTGAGTCAATCCTGGGCGTGAAAGATGAGCCAGTGCAGGGCAAAGAGGTTCCTCTGGAATGGACTGAGACATCTGGGGGACTCTTGGAATGGTGGTACGACCATGGAGTTCCTCTCGCCTTTCCTGTTGAGAGTGCCTCCTCTTGAGATGCGACGGGAACGCCGGGAATTTTTTGCCGTTGAAAGCAGGGAAAGGATCCCTCATCTCGAGCTACGAGGGGGAAACGGGGCTCCTCTGGATGTGGGCGGGACCATCGTGCTTTCTCTCGAGTGGAGACGGGTATGGCGGTGAAATTCTTGAGTTGCAGCAAGGGTGTGAAAGACCCTTTCGAAGTTCCAGAGGTTAGGTGTCATTAGTCTCCAGACGCCTCATCGGAAATAGGCCTCATCTCGCCTGGAAGGGAGAACTTCCTTGATTTTCTCGAGTTGCGGCAGGTGTTCTCGAGTTACGACGGGGACCTCAGGGACCCGCCCTGTTGGCCTCAGGAGAGGCCAGTCCCTATGCGTGTTGCTAGGGGGCCCCTCGGGATTCCTCTCCCGTCGATACCGGGGCCAAAAACCTTGTGTGGAGTCAGGGCCGGAACCGAGGATTCCTCTCAGGGACTGATATGGATCTTTGGGTACTTCTGGAGTCTCGCCAGGGGAGACAGGCCTCGTCTCGTGTGGGGGCATGCACGTGCACTTTCCTTCCAGGCTGTAGCAGCAATATCACGCTTCCCGTCGCGTGGATCAAAGGATCTGCGGTTTTCCCTCGAGGCTTTCCCTCGAGGCTTTCCCACAGGGCTGTCCCACGTGCCACCGTGGTGTGAGTCGATCCTCGGCGTGAAAGATGAGCCAGTGCAGGGCAAAGAGGTTCCTCTGGAATGGACTGAGACATCTGGGGGACTCTTGGAATGGCGGTACGACCATGGAGTTCCTCTCGCCTTTCCTGTTGAGAGTGCCTCCTCTTGAGATGCGACGGGAACGCCGGGAATTCTTTCCCGTTGAAAGCAGGGAAAGGATCCCTCATCTCGAGCTACGAGGGGGAAACGGGGCTTCTCTGGATGTGGGCGGGACCATCGTGCTTCCTCTCTAGTGGAGACGGGTATGGCGGTGAACTTCTTGAGTTGCAGCGAGGGTGTGAAAGACCCTTTCGAAGTTCCAGAGGTTAGGTGTCATTAGTCTCCAGAGGCCTCATCGGAAATAGGCCTCATCTCGCCTGGAAGGGAGAACTTCCTGGATTTTCTCGAGTTGCGGCAGGTGTTCTCGAGTTACGACGGGGACCTCAGGGACCCGCCCTGGTGGCCTCAGGAGAGGCCAGTCCCTAGGCGAGTTGCTAGGGGGCCTCTCGGGATTCCTCTCCCGTTGAAACCGAGGCCAAAAACCTTGTGTGGAGTCAGGGCTGGAACCGAGGATTCCTCTCAGGGGCTGACATGGATCTTTGGGTACTTCTGGAGTCTCCCCAGGGGAGTCAGGCCTCGTCTCGAGTGGGGGCATGCACGTGCGCTTTCCTTCCAGGCTGTAGCAGCAATGTCACGCTTCCCGTCGCGTGGATCAAAGGATCTGTGGTTTTCCCTCGAGGCTTTCCCTCGAGGCTTTCCCACAGGGCTGTCCCACGTGCCACCGTGGTGTGAGTCAATCCTGGGCGTGAAAGATGAGCCAGTGCAGGGCAAAGAGGTTCCTCTGGAATGGACTGAGACATCTGGGGGACTCTTGGAATGGTGGTACGACCATGGAGTTCCTCTCGCCTTTCCTGTTGAGAGTGCCTCCTCTTGAGATGCGACGGGAACGCCGGGAATTCTTTCCCGTTGAAAGCAGGGAAAGGATCCCTCATCTCGAGCTACGAGGGGGAAACGGGGCTCCTCTGGATGTGGGCGGGACCATCGTGCTTCCTCTCTAGTGGAGACGGGTATGGTGGTGAACTTCTTGAGTTGCAGCAAGGATGTGAAAGACCCTTTCGAAGTTCCAGAGGTAAGGTGTCATTAGTCTCCAGACGCCTCATCGGAAATAGGCCTCATTTCGCCTGGAAGGGAGAACTTCCTGGATTTTCTCGAGTTGCGGCAGGTGTTCTCGAGTTACGACGGGGACCTCAGGGACCCGCCCTGGTGGCCTCAGGAGAGGCCAGTCCCTATGCGAGTTGCTAGGGGGCCTCTCGGGATTCCTCTCCCGTCGATACCGGGGCCAAAAACCTTGTGTGGAGTCAGGGCCGGAACCGAGGATTCCTCTCAGGGGCTGACATGGATCTTTGGGTACTTCTGGAGTCTCCCCAGGGGAGTCAGGCCTCGTCTCGAGTGGGGGCATGCACGTGCACTTTCCTTCCAGGCTGTAGCAGCAATGTCTGGCTTCCCGTCGCGTGGATCAAATGATGTGTGGTTTTCCCTCGAGGCTTTCCCACAGGGCTGTCCCACGTGCCACCGTGGTGTGAGTCGATCCTCGGCGTGAAAGATGAGCCAGTGCAGGGCAAAGAGGTTCCTCTGGAATGGACTGAGACATCTGGGGGACTCTTGGAATGGTGGTACGACCATGGAGTTCCTCTCGCCTTTCCTGTTGAGAGTGCCTCCTCTTGAGATGCGACGGGAACGCCGGGAATTTTTTGCCGTTGAAAGCAGGGAAAGGATCCCTCATCTCGAGCTACGAGGGGGAAACGGGGCTCCTCTGGATGTGGGCGGGACCATCGTGCTTTCTCTCGAGTGGAGACGGGTATGGCGGTGAACTTCTTGAGTTGCAGCAAGGGTGTGAAAGACCCTTTCGAAGTTCCAGAGGTTAGGTGTCATTAGTCTCCAGACGCCTCATCGGAAATAGGCCTCATCTCGCCTGGAAGGGAGAACTTCCTTGATTTTCTCGAGTTGCGGCAGGTGTTCTCGAGTTACGACGGGGACCTCAGGGACCCGCCCTGTTGGCCTCAGGAGAGGCCAGTCCCTATGCGTGTTGCTAGGGGGCCCCTCGGGATTCCTCTCCCGTCGATACCGGGGCCAAAAACCTTGTGTGGAGTCAGGGCCGGAACCGAGGATTCCTCTCATGGACTGATATGGATCTTTGGGTACTTCTGGAGTCTCGCCAGGGGAGACAGGCCTCGTCTCGTGTGGGGGCATGCACGTGCACTTTCCTTCCAGGCTGTAGCAGCAATGTCACGCTTCCCGTCGCGTGGATCAAAGGATCTGCGGTTTTCGCTCGAGGCTTTCCCTCGAGGCTTTCCCACAGGGCTGTCCCACGTGCCACCGTGGTGTGAGTCGATTCTCCGCGTGAAAAATGAGCCAGTGCAGGGCAAAGAGGTTCCTCTGAAATGGACTGAGACATCTGGGGGACTCTTGGAATGGTGGTACGACCATGGAGTTCCTCTCGCCTTTCCTGTTGAGAGTGCCTCCCCTTGATATTCGACGGGAACGCCGGGAATTCTTTCCCGTTGAAAGCAGGGAAAGGATCCCTCATCTCGAGCTACGAGGGGGAAACGGGGCTCCTCTGGATGTGGGCGGGACCATCGTGCTTCCTCTCGAGTGGAGACGGGTATGGCGGTGAACTTCTTGAGTTGCACCAAGGGTGTGAAAGACCCTTGCGAAGTTCCAGAGGTTTGGTGTCATTAGTCTCCAGAGGCCTCATCGGAAATAGGCCTCATCTCGCCTGGAAGGGAGAACTTCCTGGATTTTCTCGAGTTGCGGCAGGTGTTCTCGAGTTACGACGGGGACCTCAGGGACCCGCCCTGGTGGCCTCAGGAGAGGCCAGTCCCCATGCGAGTTGCTAGGGGGCCTCTCGGGATTCCTCTCCCGTCGATACCGGGGCCAAAAACCTTGTGTGGAGTCAGGGCCGGAACCGAGGATTCCTCTCAGGGGCTGACATGGATCTTTGGGTACTTCTGGAGTCTCCCCAGTGGAGTCAGACCTCGTCTCGAGTGGGGGCATGCACGTGCGCTTTCCTTCCAGGCTGTAGCAGCAATGTCACGCTTCCCGTCGCGTGGATCAAAGGATCTGTGGTTTTCCCTCGAGGCTTTCCCTCGAGGCTTTCCCACAGGGCTGTCCCACGTGCCACCGTGGTGTGAGTCGATCCTCGGCGTGAAAGATGAGCCAGTGCAGGGCAAAGAGGTTCCTCAGGAATGGACTGAGACATCTGGGGGACTCTTGGAATGGTGGTACGACCATGGAGATCCTCTCGCCTTTCCTGTTGAGAGTGCCTCCTCTTGAGATGCGACGGGAACGCCGGGAATTCTTTCCCGTTGAAAGCAGGGAAAGGATCCCTCATCTCGAGCACCGAGGGGAAAACGGGGCTCCTCTGGATGTGGGCGGGACCATCGTGCTTCCTCTCGAGTGGAGACGGGTATGGCGGAAAACTTCTTGAGTTGCAGCAAGGGTGTGAAAGACCCTTTCAAAGTTCCAGAGGTTAGGTGTCATTAGTCTCCAGACGCCTCATCGGAAATAGGCCTCATCTCGCCTGGAAGGGAGAACTTCCTGGATTTTCTCGAGTTGCGGCAGGTGTTCTCGAGTTACGACGGGGACCTCTGGGACCGGCCCTGGTGGCCTCAGGAGAGGCCAGTCCCCATGCGAGTTGCTAGGGGGCCTCTCGGGATTCCTCTCCCGTCGATACCGGGGCCAAAAACCTTGTGTGGAGTCAGGGCCGGAACCGAGGATTCCTCTCAGGGGCTGACATGGATCTTTGGGTACTTCTGGAGTCTCCCCAGGGGAGTCAGGCCTCGTCTCGAGTGGGGGCATGCACGTGCGCTTTCCTTCCAGGCTGTAGCAGCAATGTCACGCTTCCCGTCGCGTGGATCAAAGGATCTGTGGTTTTCCCTCGAGGCTTTCCCACAGGGCTGTCCCACGTGCCACCGTGGTGTGAGTCGATCCTCGGCGTGAAAGATGAGCCAGTGCAGGGCAAAGAGGTTCCTCTGGAATGGACTGAGACATCTGGGGGACTCTTGGAATGGTGGTACGACCATGGAGTTCCTCTCGCCTTTCCTGTTGAGAGTGCCTCCTCTTGAGATGCGACGGGAACGCCGGGAATTCTTTCCCGTTGAAAGCAGGGAAAGGGTCCCTCATCTCGAGCTACGAGGGGGAAACGGGGCTCCTCTGGATGTGGGCGGGACCATCGTGCTTCCTCTCGAGTGGAGACGGGTATGGCGGTGAACTTCTTGAGTTGCACCAAGGGTGTGAAAGACCCTTTCGAAGTTCCAGAGGTTTGGTGTCATTAGCCTCCAGAGGCCTCATCGGAAATAGGCCTCATCTCGCCTGGAAGGGAGAACTTCCTGGATTTTCTCGAGTTGCGGCAGGTGTTCTCGAGTTACGACGGGGACCTCAGGGACCCGCCCTGGTGGCCTCAGGAGAGGCCAGTCCCCATGCGAGTTGCTAGGGGGCCTCTCGGGATTCCTCTCCCGTCGATACCGGGGCCAAAAACCTTGTGTGGAGTCAGGGCCGGAACCGAGGATTCCTCTCAGGGGCTGACATGGATCTTTGGGTACTTGTGGAGTCTCCCCAGGGGAGTCAGGCCTCGTCTCGAGTGGGGGCATGCACGTGCGCTTTCCTTCCAGGCTGTAGCAGCAATGTCACGCTTCCCTTCGCGTGGATCAAAGGATCTGTGGTTTTCCCTCGAGGCTTTCCCTCGAGGCTTTCCCACAGGGCTGTCCCACGTGCCACCGTGGTGTGAGTCAATCCTGGGAGTGAAAGATGAGCCAGTGCAGGGCAAAGAGGTTCCTCTGGAATGGACTGAGACATCTGGGGGACTCTTGGAATGGTGGTACGACCATGGAGTTCCTCTCGCCTTTCCTGTTGAGAGTGCCTCCTCTTGAGGTGCGACGGGAACGCCGGGAATTCTTTCCCGTTTAAAGCAGGGAAAGGATCCCTCATCTCGAGCTACGAGGGGGAAACGGGGCTCCTCTGGACGTGGGCGGGACCATCGTGCTTCCTTTCTAGTGGAAATGGGTATGGTGGTGAACTTCTTGAGTTGCAGCAAGGCTGTGAAAGACCCTTTCGAAGTTCCAGAGGTAAGGTGTCATTAGTCTCCAGACGCCTCATCGGAAATAGGCCTCATTTCGCCTGGAAGGGAGAACTTCCTGGATTTTCTCGAGTTGCGGCAGGTGTTCTCGAGTTACGACGGGGACCTCAGGGACCCGCCCTGTTTTCCTCAGGAGAGGCCAGTCCCTATGCGAGTTGCTAGGGGGCCCCTCGGGATTCCTCTCCCGTCGATACCGGGGCCAAAAACCTTGTGTGGAGTCAGGGCCGGAACCGAGGATTCCTCTCAGGGACTGATATGGAACTTTGGGTACTTCTGGAGACTCGCCAGGGGAGACAGGCCTCGTCTCGTGTGGGGGCATGCACGTGCACTTTCCTTCCAGGCTGTAGCAGCAATGTCACGCTTCCCGTCGCGTGGATCAAAGGATCTGCGGTTTTCGCTCGAGGCTTTCCCTCGAGGCTTTCCCACAGGGCTGTCCCACGTGCCACCGTGGTGTGAGTCGATCCTCGGCGTGAAAGATGAGCCAGTGCAGGGCAAAGAGGTTCCTATGGAATGGACTGAGACATCTGGGGGACTCTTGGAATGGTGGTACGACCATGGAGTTCCTCTCGCCTTTCCTGTTGAGAGTGCCTCCTCTTGAGATGCGACGGGAACGCCGGGAATTCTTTCCCGTTGAAAGCAGGGAAAGGATCCCTCATCTCGAGCTACGAGGGGGAAACGGGGCTCCTCTGGATGTGGGCGGGACCATCGTGCTTCCTCTCGAGTGGAGACGGGTATGGCGGTGAACTTCTTGAGTTGCAGCAAGGGTGTGAAAGACCCTTTCGAAGTTCCAGAGGTTATGTGTCATTAGACTCCAGACGCCTCATCGGAAATAGGCCTCATCTCGCCTGGAAGGGAGAACTTCCTGGATTTTCTCGAGTTGCGGCAGGTGTTCTCGAGTTTCGACGGGGACCTCAGGAACCCGCCCTGGTGGCCTCAGGAGAGGCCAGTCCCCATGCGAGTTGCTAGGGGGCCTCTCGGGATTCCTCTCCCGTCGATACCGGGGCCAAAAAGCTTGTGTGGAGTCAGGGCCGGAACCGAGGATTACTCTCAGGGGCTGACATGGATCTTTGGGTACTTCTGGAGTCTCCCCAGTGGAGTCAGGCCTCGTCTCGAGTGGGGGCATGCACGTGCGCTTTCCTTTCAGGCTGTAGCAGCAATGTCACGCTTCCCGTCACGTGGATCAAAGGATATGTGGTTTTCCCTCGAGGCTTTCCCTCGAGGCTTTCCCACAGGGCTGTCCCACATGCCACCGTGGTGTGAGTCGATCCTCGGCGTGAAAGATGAGCCAGTGCAGGGCAAAGAGGTTCCTCTGGAATGGACTGAGACATCTGGGGGACTCTTGGAATGGTGGTACGACCATGGAGTTCCTCTCGCCTTTCCTGTTGAGAGTGCCTCCTCTTGAGATGCGACGGGAACGCCGGGAATTCTTTCCCGTTGAAAGCAGGGAAAGGATCCCTCATCTCGAGCTACGAGGGGGAAACGGGGCTCCTCTGGATGTGGGCGGGACCATCGTGCTTCCTCTCTAGTGGAGACGGGTATGGTGGTGAACTTCTTGAGTTGCAGCAAGGCTGTGAAAGACCCTTTCGAAGTTCCAGAGGTTAGGTGTCATTAGTCTCCAGACGCCTCATCGGAAATAGGCCTCATCTCGCCTGGAAGGGAGAACTTCCTGGATTTTCTCGAGTTGCGGCAGGTGTTCTCGAGTTACGACGGGGACCTCAGGGACCCGCCCTGGTGGCCTCAGGAGAAGCCAGTCCCTATGCGAGTTGATAGGGGGCCTCTCGGGATTCCTCTCCCGTCGATACCGGGGCCAAAATCCTTGTGTGGAGTCAGGGCCGGAACCGAGGATTCCTCTCAGGGGCTGACATGGATCTTTCGGTACTTCTGGAGTCTCCCCAGGGGAGTCAGGCCTCGTCTCGAGTGGGGGCATGCACGTGCACTTTCCTTCCAGGCTGTAGCAGCAATGTCACGCTTCCCGTCGCGTGGATCAAATGATGTGTGGTTTTCCCTCGAGGCTTTCCCACAGGGCTGTCCCACGTGCCACCGTGGTGTGAGTCGATCCTCGGCGTGAAAGATGAGCCAGTGCAGGGCAAAGAGCTTCCTCTGGAATGGACTGAGACATCTGGGGGACTCTTGGAATGGTGGTACGACCATGGAGTTCCTCTCGCCTTTCCTGTTGAGAGTGCCTCCTCTTGAGATGCGACGGGAACGCAGGGAATTCTTTCCCGTTGAAAGCAGGGAAAGGATCCCTCATCTCGAGCTACGAGGGGGAAACGGGGCTCCTTTGGATGTGGTCGGGACCATCGTGCTTCCTCTCGAGTGGAGACGGGTATGGTGGTGAACTTCTTGAGTTGCAGCAAGGGTGTGAAAGACCCTTTCGAAGTTCCAGAGGTTAGGTGTCATTAGTCTCCAGACGCCTCATCGGAAATAAGCCTCATCTCGCCTGGAAGGGAGAACTTCCTGGATTTTCTCGAGTTGTGGCAGGTGTTCTCGAGTAACGACGGGGACCTCAGGGACCGGCCCTGGTGGCCTCAGGAGAGGCCAGTCCCCATGCGAGTTGCTAGGGGGCCTCTCGTGATTCCTCTCCCGTCGATACCGGGGCCAAAAAGCTTGTGTGGAGTCAGGGCCGGAACCGAGGATTCCTCTCAGGGGCTGACATGGATCTTTGGGTACTTCTGGAGTCTCCCCAGGGGAGTCAGGCCTCGTCTCGAGTGGGGGCATGCACGAGCGCTTTCCTTCCAGGCTGTAGCAGCAATGTCACGCTTCCCGTCGCGTGGATCAAAGGATCTGTGGTTTTCCCTCGAGGCTTTCCCTCGAGGCTTTCCCACAGGGCTGTCCCACGTGCCACCGTGGTGTGAGTCGATCCTCGGCGTGAAAGATGAGCCAGTGCAGGGCAAAGAGGTTCCTCTGGAATGGACTGAGACATCTGGGGGACTCTTGGAATGGTGGTACGACCATGGAGTTCCTCTCGCCTTTCCTGTTGAGAGTGCCTCCTCTTGAGATGCGACGGGAACGCCGGGAATTCTTTCCCGTTGAAACCAGGGAAAGGATCCCTCATCTCGAGCTACGAGGGGGAAACGGGGCTCCTCTGGATGTGGGCGGGACCATCGTGCTTCCTCTCGAGTGGAGACGGGTATGGCGGTGAACTTCTTGAGTTGCACCAAGGGTGTGAAAGACCCTTTCGAAGTTCCAGAGGTTTGGTGTCATTAGTCTCCAGAGGCCTCATCGGAAATAGGCCTCATCTCGCCTGGAAGGGAGAACTTCCTGGATTTTCTCGAGTTGCGGCAGGTGTTCTCGAGTTACGACGGGGACCTCAGGGACCCGCCCTGGTGGCCTCAGGAGAGGCCAGTCCCCATGTGAGTTGCTAGGGGGCCTCTCGGGATTCCTCTCCCGTCGATACCGGGGCCAAAAACCTTGAGTGGAGTCAGGGCCGGAACCGAGGATTCCTCTCAGGGGCTGACATGGATCTTTGGGTACTTCTGGAGTCTCCCCAGGGGAGTCAGGCCTCGTCTCGAGTGGGGGCATGCACGTGCGCTTTCCTTCCAGGCTGTAGCAGCAATGTCACGCTTCCCGTCACGTGGATCAAAGGATCTGTGGTTTTCCCTCGAGGCTTTCCCTCGAGGCTTTCCCACAGGGCTGTCCCACGTGCCACCGTGGCGTGAGTCGATCCTCGGCGTGAAAGATGAGCCAGTGCAGGGCAAAGAGTTTCCTCTGGAATGGACTGAGACATCTGGGGGACTCTTGGAATGGTGGTACGACCATGGAGTTCCTCTCGCCTTTCCTGTTGAGAGTGCCTCCTCTTGAGATGCGACGGGAACGCCGTGAATTTTTTGCCGTTGAAAGCAGGGAAAGGATCCCTCATCTCGAGCTACGAGGGGGAAACGGGGCTCCTCTGGATGTGGCCGGGACCATCGTGCTTTCTCTCGAGTGGAGACGGGTATGGCGGTGAACTTCTTGAGTTGCAGCAAGGGTGTGAAAGACCCTTTCGAACTTCCAGAGGTTAGGTGTCATTAGTCTCCAGACGCCTCATCGGAAATAGGCCTCATCTCGCCTGGAAGGGAGAACTTCCTTGATTTTCTCGAGTTGCGGCAGGTGTTCTCGAGTTACGACGGGGACCTCAGGGACCCGCCCTGTTGGCCTCAGGAGAGGCCAGTCCCTATGCGTGTTGCTAGGGGACCCCTCGGGATTCCTCTCCCGTCGATACCGGGGCCAAAAACCTTGTGTGGAGTCAGGGCCGGAACCGAGGATTCCTCTCAGGGACTGATATGGATCTTTGGGTACTTCTGGAGTCTCGCCAGGGGAGACAGGCCTCATCTCGTGTGGGGGCATGCACGTGCACTTTCCTTCCAGGCTGTAGCAGCAATGTCACGCTTCCCGTCGCGTGGATCAAAGGATCTGCGGTTTTCCCTCGAGGCTTTCCCTCGAGGCTTTCCCACAGGGCTGTCCCACGTGACACCGTGGTGTGAGTCGATTCTCGGCGTGAAAAATGAGCCAGTGCAGGGCAAAGAGGTTCCTCTGGAATGGACTGAGACATCTGGGGGACTCTTGGAATGGTGGTACGACCATGGAGTTCCTCTCGCCTTTCCTGTTGAGAGTGCCTCCTCTTGAGATGCGACGGGAACGCCGGGAATTCTTTCCCGTTGAAAGCAGGGAAAGGATCCCTCATCTCGAGCTACGAGGGGGAAACGGGGCTCCTCTGGATGTGGGCGGGACCATCGTGCTTCCTCTCGAGTGGAGACGGGTATGGCGGTGAACTTCTTGAGTTGCAGCAAGGGTGTGAAAGACCCTTTCGAAGTTCCAGAGGTTAGGTGTCATTAGTCTCCAGACGCCTCATCGGAAATAGGCCTCATCTCGCCTGGAAGGGAGAACTTCCTGGATTTTCTCGAGTTGCGGCAGGTGTTCTCGAGTTTCGACGGGGACCACAGGGACCCGCCCTGGTGGCCTCAGGAGAGGCCAGTCCCCATGCGAGTTGCTAGGGGGCCTCTCGGGATTCCTCTCCCGTCGATACCGGGGCCAAAAAGCTTGTGTGGAGTCAGGGCCGGAACCGAGGATTCCTCTCAGGGGCTGACATGGATCTTTGGGTACTTCTGGAGTCTCCCCAGTGGAGTCAGGCCTCGTCTCGAGTGGGGGCATGCACGTGCGCTTTCCTTTCAGGCTGTAGCAGCAATGTCACGCTTCCCGTCACGTGGATCAAAGGATCTGTGGTTTTCCCTCGAGGCTTTCCCTCGAGGCTTTCCCACAGGGCTGTCCCACGTGCCACCGTGGTGTGAGTCGATCCTCGGCGTGAAAGATGAGCCAGTGCAGGGCAAAGAGGTTCCTCTGGAATGGACTGAGACATCTGGGGGACTCTTGGAATGGTGGTACGACCATGGAGATCCTCTCGCCTTTCCTGTTGAGAGTGCCTCCTCTTGAGATGCGACGGGAACGCCGGGAACTCTTTCCCGTTGAAAGCAGGGAAAGGATCCCTCATCTCGAGCACCGAGGGGAAAACGGGGCTCCTCTGGATGTGGGCGGGACCATCGTGCTTCCTCTCGAGTGGAGACGGGTATGGCGGAGAACTTCTTGAGTTGCAGCAAGGGTGTGAAAGACCCTTTCAAAGTTCCAGAGGTTAGGTGTCATTAGTCTCCAGACGCCTCATCGGAAATAGGCCTCATCTCGCCTGGAAGGGAGAACTTCCTGGATTTTCTTGAGTTGCGGCAGGTGTTCTTAAGTTACGACGGGGAACTCAGGGACCCGCCCTGGTGGCCTCAGGAGAGGCCAGTCCCCATGCGAGTTGCTAGGGGGCCTCTCGGGATTCCTCTCCCGTCGATACCGGGGCCAAAAACCTTGAGTGGAGTCAGGGCCGGAACCGAGGATTCCTCTCAGGGGCTGACATGGATCTTTGGGTACTTCTGGAGTCTCCCCAGGGAATCAGGCCTCGTCTCGAGTGGGGGCATGCACGTGCGCTTTCCTTCCAGGCTGTAGCAGCAATGTCACGCTTTCCGTAACGTGGATCAAAGGATCTGTGGATTTCCCTCGAGGCTTTCCCTCGAGGCTTTCCCACAGGGCTGTCCCACGTGCCACCGTGGCGTGAGTCGATCCTCGGCGTGAAAGATGAGCCAGTGCAGGGCAAAGAGTTTCCTCTGGAATGGACTGAGACATCTGGGGGACTCTTGGAATGGTGGTACGACCATGGAGTTCCTCTCGCCTTTCCTGTTGAGAGTGCCTCCTCTTGATATGCGACGGGAACACCGGGAATTCTTTCCCGTTGAAAGCAGGGAAAGGATCCCTCATCTCGAGCTACGAGGGGGAAACGGGGCTCCTCTGGATGTGGGCGGGACCATCGTGCTTCCTCTCGAGTGGAGACGGGTATGGCGGTGAACTTCTTGAGTTGCAGCAAGGGTGTGAAAGACCCTTTCGAAGTTCCAGAGGTTAGGTGTCATTAGTCTCCAGACGCCTCATCGGAAATAGGCCTCATCTCGCCTGGAAGGGAGAACTTCCTGGATTTTCTCGAGTTGCGGCAGGTGTTCTCGAGTTACGACGGGGATCTCAGGGACCCGCCCTGGTGGCCTCAGGAGAGGCCAGTCCCCATGCGAGTTGCTAGGGGGCCTCTCGGGATTCCTCTCCCGTCGATACCGGGGCCAAAAACCTTGTGTGGCGTCAGTGCCGGAACCGAGGATTCCTCTCAGGGGCTGACATGGATCTTTAGGTACTTCTGGAGTCTCCCCAGGGGAGTCAGGCCTCGTCTCGAGTGGGGGCATGCACGTGCACTTTCCTTCCAGGCTGTAGCAGCAATGTCACGCTTCCCGTCGCGTGGATCAAAGGATCTGTGGTTTTCCCTCTAGGCTTTCCCACAGGGCTGTCCCACGTGCCACCGTGGTGTGAGTCGATCCTCGGCGTGAAAGATGAGCCAGTGCAGGGCAAAGAGGTTCCTCTGGAATGGACTGAGACATCTGGGGGACTCTTGGAATGGTGGTACGACCATGGAGTTCCTCTCGCCTTTCCTGTTGAGAGTGCCTCCTCTTGAGATGCGACGGGAACGCCGGGAATTCTTTCCCGTTGAAAGCAGGGAAAGGATCCCTCATTTCGAGCTACGAGGGGGAAACGGGGCTCCTCTGGATGTGGGCGGGACCATCGTGCTTCCTCTCTAGTGGAGACGGGTATGGCGGTGAACTTCTTGAGTTGCAGCAAGGGTGTGAAAGACCCTTTCGAAGTTCCAGAGGTTAGGTGTCATTAGTCTCCAGACGCCTCATCGGAAATAAGCCTCATCTCGCCTGGAAGGGAGAACTTCCTGGATTTTCTCGAGTTGTGGCAGGTGTTCTCGAGTTACGACGGGGACCTCAGGGACCGGCCCTGGTGGCCTCAGGAGAGGCCAGTCCCCATGCGAGTTGCTAGGGGGCCTCTCGGGATTCCTCTCCCGTCGATACCGGGGCCAAAAAGCTTGTGTGGAGTCAGGGCCGGAACCGAGGATTCCTCTCAGGGGC
This sequence comes from Capricornis sumatraensis, assembly GCF_032405125.1. NCBI lineage: Eukaryota > Metazoa > Chordata > Mammalia > Artiodactyla > Bovidae > Capricornis > Capricornis sumatraensis. Next base: position 9,996,944 of record NW_027184612.1, read on the forward strand.
TGACATGGATCTTTGGGTACTTCTGGAGTATCCCCAGGGGAGTCAGGCCTCGTCTCGAGTGGGGGCATGCATGTGCGCTTTCCTTCCAGGCTGTAGCAGCAATGTCACGCTTCCCGTCGCGTGGATCAAAGGATCTGTGGTTTTCCCTCGAGGCTTTCCCTCTAGGCTTTCCCACAGGGCTGTCCCACGTGCCACCGTGTTGTGAGTCGATCCTCGGTGTGAAAGATGAGCCAGTGCAGGGCAAAGAGGTTCCTCTGAAATGGACTGAGACATCTGGGGGACTCTTGGAATGGTGGTACGACCATGGAGTTCCTCTCGCCTTTCCTGTTGAGAGTGCCTCCTCTTGAGATGCGACGGGAACGCCGGGAATTCTTTCCCGTTGAAAGCAGGGAAAGGATCCCTCATCTCGAGCTACGAGGGGGAAACGGGGCTCCTCTCGATGTGGGCGGGACCATCGTGCTTCCTCTCGAGTGGAGACGGGTATGGCGGTGAACTTCTTGAGTTGCAGCAAGGGTGTGAAAGACCCTTTCGAAGTTCCAGAGGTTAGGTGTCATTAGTCTCCAGAGGCCTCATCGGAAATAGGCCTCATCTCGCCTGGAAGGGAGAACTTCCTGGATTTTCTCGAGTTGCGGCAGGTGTTCTCGAGTTACGACGGGGACCTCAGGGACCCGCCCTGGTGGCCTCAGGAGAGGCCAGTCCCCATGCGAGTTGCTAGGGGGCCTCTCGGGATTCCTCTCCCGTCGATACCGGGGCCAAAAACCTTGTGTGGAGTCAGGGCCGGAACCGAGGATTCCTCTCAGGGGCTGACATGGATCTTTGGGTACTTCTGGAGTCTCCCCAGTGGAGTCAGACCTCGTCTCGAGTGGGGGCATGCACGTGCGCTTTCCTTCCAGGCTGTAGTAGCAATGTCACGCTTCCCGTCGCGTGGATCAAAGGATCTGTGGTTTTCCCTCGAGGCTTTCCCTCGAGGCTTTCCCACAGGGCTGTCCCACGTGCCACCGTGGTGTGAGTCGATCCTCGGCGTGAAAGATGAGCCAGTGCAGGGCAAAGAGGTTCCTCTGGAATGGACTGAGACATCTGGGGGACTCTTGGAATGGTGGTACGACCATGGAGATCCTCTCGCCTTTCCTGTTGAGAGTGCCTCCTCTTGAGATGCGACGGGAACGCCGGGAATTCTTTCCCGTTGAAAGCAGGGAAAGGTTCCCTCATCTCGAGCACCGAGGGGAAAACGGGGCTCCTCTGGATGTGGGCGGGACCATCGTGCTTCCTCTCGAGTGGAGACGGGTATGGCGGAGAACTTCTTGAGGTGCAGCAAGGGTGTGAAAAACCCTTTCAAAGTTCCAGAGTTTAGGTGTCATTAGTCTCCAGACGCCTCATCGGAAATAGGCCTCATTTCGCCTGGAAGGGAGAACTTCCTGGATTTTCTCGAGTTGCGACAGGTGTTCTTAAGTTACGACGGGGAACTCAGGGACCCGCCCTGGTGGCCTCAGGAGAGGCCAGTCCCCATGCGAGTTGCTAGGGGGCCTCTCGGGATTCCTCTCCCGTCGATACGGGGGCCAAAAACCTTGTGTGGAGTCAGGGCCGGAACCGAGGATTCCTCTCAGGGGCTGACATGGATCTTTGGGTACTTCTGGAGTCTCCCCAGGGGAGTCAGGCCTCGTCTCGAGTGGGGGCATGCGCGTGCGCTTTCCTTCCAGGCTTTAGCAGCAATGTCACGCTTCCCATCGCTTGGATCAAAGGATCTGTGGTTTTCCCTCGAGGCTTTCCCTCGAGGCTTTCCCACAGGGCTGTCCCACGTGCCACCGTGGTGTGAGTCGATCCTCGGCGTGAAAGATGAGCCAGTGCAGGGCAAAGAGGTTCCTCTGGAATGGACTGAGACATCTGGGGGACTCTTGGAATGGTGGTACGACCATGGAGTTCCTCTCGCCTTTCCTGTTGAGAGTGCCTCCTCTTGAGATTTACGGGAACGCCGGGAATTCTTTCCCGTTGAAAGCAGGGAAAGGATCCCTCATCTCGAGCTACGAGGGGGAAACGGGGCTCCTCTGGATGTGGGCGGGACCATCGTGCTTCCTGTCTAGTGGAGACGGGTATGGCGGTGAACTTCTTGAGTTGCAGCAAGGGTGTGAAAGACCCTTTCGAATTTCCAGAGGTTAGGTGTCATTAGTCTCCAGAGGCCTCATCGGAAATAGGCCTCATCTCGCCTGGAAGGGAGAACTTCCTGGATTTTCTCGAGTTGCGGCCGGTGTTCTCGAGTTACGACGGGGACCTCAGGGACCCGCCCTGGTGGCCTCAGGAAAGGCCAGTCCCTAGGCGAGTTGCTAGGGGGCCTCTCGGGATTCCTCTCCCGTTGATACCGGGTCCAAAAACCTTGTGTGGAGTCAGGGCCGGAACCGAGGATTCCTCTCAGGGGCTGACATGGATCTTTGGGTACTTCTGGAGTCTCCCCAGGGGAGTCAGGCCTCGTCTCCAGTGGGGGCATGCACGTGCGCTTTCCTTCCAGGCTGTAGCAGCAATGTCACGCTTCCCGTCGCGTGGATCAAAGGATCTGTGGTTTTCCCTCGAGGCTTTCCCACAGAGCTGTCCACGTGCCACCGTGGTGTGAGTCGATCCTCGGCGTGAAAGATGAGCCAGTGCAGGGCAAAGAGGTTCCTCTGGAAAGGACTGAGACATCTGGGGGACTCTTGGAATGGTGGTACGACCATGGAGTTCCTCTCGCCTTTCCTGTTGAGAGTGCCTCCTCTTGAGATGCGACGGGAACGCCGGGAATTCTTTCCCGTTGAAAGCAGGGAAAGGATCCCTCATCTCGAGCTACGAGGGGGAAACGGGGCTCCTCTGGATGTGGGCGGGACCATCGTGCTTCCTCTCTAGTGGAGACGGGTATGGCGGTGAACTTCTTGAGTTGCAGCAAGGGTGTGAAAGACCCTTTCGAAGTTCCAGAGGTTAGGTGTCATTAGTCTCCAGAGGCCTCATCGGAAATAGGCCTCATCTCGCCTGGAAGGGAGAACTTCCTGGATTTTCTCGAGTTGCGGCCGGTGTTCTCGAGTTACGACGGGGACCTCAGGGACCCGCCCTGGTGGCCTCAGGAAAGGCCAGTCCCTAGGCGAGTTGCTAGGGGGCCTCTCGGGATTCCTCTCCCGTTGATACCGGGTCCAAAAACCTTGTGTGGAGTCAGGGCCGGAACCGAGGATTCCTCTCAGGGGCTGACATGGATCTTTGGGTACTTCTGGAGTCTCCCCAGGGGAGTCAGGCCTCGTCTCGAGTGGGGGCATGCACGTGCGCTTTCCTTCCAGGCTGTAGCAGCAATGTCACGCTTCCCGTCGCGTGGATCAAAGGATCTGTGGTTTTCCCTCGAGGCTTTCCCACAGGGCTGTCCCACGTGCCACCGTGGTGTGAGTCGATCCTCGGCGTGAAAGATGAGCCAGTGCAAGGCAAAGAGGTTCCTCTGGAATGGACTGAGACATCTGGGGGACTCTTGGAATGGTGGTACGACCATGGAGTTCCTCTCGCCTTTCCTGTTGAGAGTGCCTCCTCTTGAGATGCGACGGGAACGCCGGGAATTTTTTCCCGTTGAAAGCAGGGAAAGGATCCCTCATCTCGAGCTACGAGGGGGAAACGGGGCTCCTCTGGATGTGGGCGGGACCATCGTGCTTCCTCTCGAGTGGAGACGGGTATGGCGTTGAACTTCTTGAGTTGCAGCAAGGGTGTGAAAGACCCTTTCGAAGTTCCAGAGGTTAGGTGTCATTAGTCTCCAGACGCCTCATCGGAAATAGGCCTCATCTCGCCTGGAAGGGAGAACTTCCTGGATTTTCTCGAGTTGCGGCAGGTGTTCTCGAGTTACGACGGGGACCTCAGGGACCCGCCCTGGTGGCCTCAGGATAGGCCAGTCCCTATGCGAGTTGCTAGGGGGCCTCTCGGGATTCCTCTCCCGTCGATACCGGGGCCAAAAACCTTGTGTGGAGTCAGGGCCGGAACCGAGGATTCCTCTCAGGGGCTGACATGGATCTTTGGGAACTTCTGGAGTCTCCCCAGGGGAGTCAGGCCTCGTCTCGAGTGGGGGCATGGACGTGCACTTTCCTTCCAGGCTGTAGCAGCAATGTCACGCTTCCCGTCGCGTGGATCAAATGATGTGTGGTTTTCCCTCGAGGCTTTCCCACAGGGCTGTCCCACGTGCCCCGTGGTGTGAGTCGATCCTCGGCGTGAAAGATGAGCCAGTGCAGGGCAAAGAGGTTCCTCTGGAATGGACTGAGACATCTGGGGGACTCTTGGAATGGTGGTACGACCATGGAGTTCCTCTCGCCTTTCCTGTTGAGAGTGCCTCCAATTGAGATGCGACGGGAACGCCGGGAATTCTTTCCCGTTGAAAGCAGGGAAATGATCCCTCATCTCGAGCTACGAGGGGGAAACGGGGCTCCTCTGGATGTGGGCGGGACCATCGTGCTTCCTCTCGAGTGGAGACGGGTATGGTGGTGAACTTCTTGAGTTGCAGCAAGGCTGTGAAAGACCCTTTCGAAGTTCCAGAGGTAAGGTGTCATTAGTCTCCAGACGCCTCATCGGAAATAGGCCTCATCTCGCCTGGAAGGGAGAACTTCCTGGATTTTCTCGAGTTGCGGCAGGTGTTCTCGAGTTACGACGGGGACCTCAGGGACCCGCCCTGGTGGCCTCAGGAGAGGCCAGTCCCTATGCGAGTTGCTAGGGGGCCTCTCGGGATTCCTCTCCCGTCGATACCGGGGCCAAAAACCTTGTGTGGAGTCAGGGCCGGAACCGAGGATTCCTCTCAGGGGCTGACATGGATCTTTGGGTACTTCTGGAGTCTCCCCAGGGGAGTCAGGCCTCGTCTCGAGTGGGGGCATGCACGTGCACTTTCCTTCCAGGCTGTAGCAGCAATGTCACGCTTCCCGTCGCGTGGATCAAATGATGTGTGGTTTTCCCTAGAGGCTTTCCCACAGGGCTGTCCCACGTGCCACCGTGGTGTGAGTCGATCCTCGGCGTGAAAGATGAGCCAGTGCAGGGCAAAGAGGTTCCTCTGGAATGGACTGAGACATCTGGGGGACTCTTGGAATGGTGGTACGACCATGGAGTTCCTCTCGCCTTTCCTGTTGAGAGTGCCTCCTCTTGAGATGCGACGGGAACGCAGGGAATTCTTTCCCGTTGAAAGCAGGGAAAGGATCCCTCATCTCGAGCTACGAGGGGGAAACGGGGCTCCTTTGGATGTGGTCGGGACCATCGTGCTTCCTCTCGAGTGGAGACGGGTATGGTGTGAACTTCTTGAGTTGCAGCAAGGGTGTGAAAGACCCTTTCGAAGTTCCAGAGGTTAGGTGTCATTAGTCTCCAGACGCCTCATCGGAAATAGGCCTCATCTCGCCTGGAAGGGAGAACTTCCTGGATTTTCTCGAGTTGCGGCAGGTGTTCTCGAGTTACGACGGGGACCTCAGGGACCGGCCCTGGTGGCCTCAGGAGAGGCCAGTCCCCATGCGAGTTGCTAGGGGGCCTCTCGGGATTCCTCTCCCGTCGATACCGGGGCCAAAAACCTTGTGTGGAGTCAGGGCCGGAACCGAGGATTCCTCTCAGGGGCTGATATGGATCTTTGGATACTTCTGGAGTCTCGCCAGGGGAGACAGGCCTCGTTTCATGAGGGGGCATGCACGTGCACTTTCCTTCCAGGCTGTAGCAGCAATGTCACGCTTCCCGTCGCGTGGATCAAAGGATCTGTGGTTTTCCCTCGAGGCTTTCCCTCGAGGCTTTCCCACAGGGCTGTCCCACGTGCCACCGTGGTGTGAGTCGATCCTCGGCGTGAAAGATGAGCCAGTGCAGGGCAAAGAGGTTCCTCTGGAATGGACTGAGACATCTGGGGGACTCTTGGAATGGTGGTACGACCATGGAGTTCCTCTCGCCTTTCCTGTTGAGAGTGCCTCCTCTTGAGATTTACGGGAACGCCGGGAATTCTTTCCCGTTGAAAGCAGGGAAAGGATCCCTCATCTCGAGCTACGAGGGGGAAACGGGGCTCCTCTGGATGTGGGCGGGACCATCGTGCTTCCTCTCGAGTGGAGACGGGTATGGCGGTGAACTTCTTGAGTCGCAGCAAGGGTGTGAAAGACCCTTTCGAAGTTCCAGAGGTTTGGTGTCATTAGTCTCCAGAGGCCTCATCGGAAATAGCCCTCATCTCGCCTGGAAGGGAGAACTTCCTGGATTTTCTCGAGTTGCGGCAGGTGTTCTCGAGTTACGACGGGGACCTCAGGGACCCGCCCTGGTGGCCTCAGGAGAGGCCAGTCCCCATGCGAGTTGCTAGGGGGCCTCTCGGGATTCCTCTCCCGTCGATACCGGGGCCAAAAACCTTGTGTGGAGTCAGGGCCGGAACCGAGGATTCCTCTCAGGGGCTGACATGGATCTTTGGGTACTTCTGGAGTATCCCCAGTGGAGTCAGGCCTCGTCTCGAGTGGGGGCATGCACGTGCGCTTTCCTTCCAGGCTTTAGCAGCAATGTCACGCTTCCCGTCGCGTGGATCAAAGGATCTGTGGTTTTCCCTCGAGGCTTTCCCTCGAGGCTTTCCCACAGGGCTGTCCCACGTGCCACCGTGGTGTGAGTCGATCCTCGGCGTGAAAGATGAGCCAGTGCAGGGCAAAGAGGTTCCTCTGGAATGGACTGAGACATCTGGGTGACTCTTGGAATGGTGGTACGACCATGGAGTTCCTCTCGCCTTTCCTGTTGAGAGTGCCTCCTCTTGAGATGCGACGGGAACGCAGGGAATTCTTTCCCGTTGAAAGCAGGGAAAGGATCCCTCATCTCGAGCTACGAGGGGGAAACGGGGCTCCTTTGGATGTGGTCGGGACCATCGTGCTTCCTCTCGAGTGGAGACGGGTATGGTGGTGAACTTCTTGAGTTGCAGCAAGGGTGTGAAAGACCCTTTCGAAGTTCCAGAGGTTAGGTGTCATTAGTCTCCAGACGCCTCATCGGAAATAGGCCTCATCTCGCCTGGAAGGGAGAACTTCCTGGATTTTCTCGAGTTGCGGCAGGTGTTCTCGAGTTACGACGGGGACCTCAGGGACCGGCCCTGGTGGCCTCAGGAGAGGCCAGTCCCCATGCGAGTTGCTAGGGGGCCTCTCGGGATTCCTCTCCCGTCGATACCGGGGCCAAAAACCTTGTGTGGAGTCAGGGCTGGAACCGAGGATTCCTCTCAGGGGCTGACATGGATCTTTGGGTACTTCTGGAGTCTCCCCAGGGGAGTCAGGCCTCGTCTCGAGTGGGGGCATGCACGTGCGCTTTCCTTCCAGGCTGTAGCAGCAATGTCACGCTTCCCGTCGCGTGGATCAAAGGATCTGTGGTTTTCCCTCGAGGCTTTCCCTCGAGGCTTTCCCACAGGGCTGTCCCACGTGCCACCGTGGTGTGAGTCGATCCTCGGCGTGAAAGATGAGCCAGTGCAGGGCAAAGAGCTTCCTCTGGAATGGACTGAGACATCTGGTGGACTCTTGGAATGGTGGTACGACCATGGAGTTCCTCTCGCCTTTCCTGTTGAGAGTGCCTCCTCTTGAGATGCGACGGGAACGCCGGGAATTCTTTCCCGTTGAAAGCAGGGAAAGGATCCCTCATCTCGAGCTACGAGGGGGAAACGGGGATCCTCTGGATGTGGGCGGGACCATCGTGCTTCCTCTCGAGTGGAGACGGGTATGGCGGTGAACTTCTTGAGTCGCAGCAAGGGTGTGAAAGACCCTTTCGAAGTTCCAGAGGTTACGTGTCATTAGTCTCCAGACGCCTCATCGGAAATAGGCCTCATCTCGCCTGGAAGGGAGAACTTCCTGGATTTTCTCGAGTTGCGGCAGGTGCTCTCGAGTTACGACGAGGACCTCAGGGACACGCCCTCGTGGCCTCAGGAGAGGCCAGTCCCCATGCGAGTTGCTAGGGGGCCTCTCGGGATTCCTCTCCCGTCGATACCGGGGCCAAAAACCTTGTGTGGAGTCAGGGCCGGAACCGAGGATTCCTCTCAGGGGCTGACATGGATCTTTGGGTACTTCTGGAGTCTCCCCAGGGGAGTCAGGCCTCGTCTCGAGTGGGGGCATGCACGTGCGCTTTCCTTCCAGGCTGTAGCAGCAATGTCACGCTTCCCGTGGCGTGGATCAAAGGATCTGTGGTTTTCCCTCGAGGCTTTCCCTCGAGGCTTTCCCACAGGGCTGTCCCACGTGCCACCGTGGTGTGAGTCGATCCTCGGCGTGAAAGATGAGCCAGTGCAGGGCAAAGAGGTTCCTCTGGAATGGACTGAGACATCTGGGGGACTCTTGGAATGGTGGTACGACCATGGAGTTCCTCTCGCCTTTCCTGTTGAGAATGCCTCCTCTTGAGATGCGACGGGAACGCAGGGAATACTTTCCCGTTGAAAGCAGGGAAAGGATCCCTCATCTCGAGCTACGAGGGGGAAACGGGGCTCCTCTGGATGTGGTCGGGACCATCGTGCTTCCTCTCGAGTGGAGACGGGTATGGTGGTGAACTTCTTGAGTTGCAGCAAGGGTGTGAAAGACCCTTTCGAAGTTCCAGAGGTTAGGTGTCATTAGTCTCCAGACGCCTCATCGGAAATAGGCCTCATCTCGCCTGGAAGGGAGAACTTCCTGGATTTTCTCGAGTTGCGGCAGGTGTTCTCGAGTTACGACGGGGACCTCAGGGACCGGCCCTGGTGGCCTCAGGAGAGGCCAGTCCCCATGCGAGTTGCTAGGGGGCCTCTCGGGATTCCTCTTCCGTCGATAGCGGGGCCAAAAACCTTGTGTGGAGTCAGGGCCGGAACCGAGGATTCCTCTCAGGGGCTGATATGTATCTTTGGATACTTCTGGAGTCTCCCCAGGGGAGACAGGCCTCGTCTCGAGTGGGGGCATGCACGTGCGCTTTCCTTCCAGGCTTTAGCAGCAATGTCACGCTTCCCGTGGTGTGGATCAAAGGATCTGTGGTTTTCCCTCGAGGCTTTCCCTCGAGGCTTTCCCACAGGGCTGTCCCACGTGCCACCGTGGTGTGAGTCGATCCTCGGCGTGAAAGATGAGCCAGTGCAGGGCAAAGAGGTTCCTCTGGAATGGACTGAGACATCTGGGGGACTCTTGGAATGGTGGTACGACCATGGAGTTCCTCTCGCCTTTCCGGTTGAGAGTGCCTCCTCTTGAGATGCGACGGGAACGCCGGGAATTCTTTCCCGTTGAAAGCAGGGAAAGGTTCCCTCATCTAGAGCTACGAGGGGGAAACGGGGATCCTATGGATGTGGGCGGGACCATCGTGCTTCCTCTCGAGTGGAGACGGGTATGGCGGTGAACTTCTTGAGTCGCAGCAAGGGTGTGAAAGGCCCTTTCGAAGTTCCAGAGGTTAGGTGTCATTAGTCTCCAGACGCCTCATCGGAAATAGGCCTCATCTCGCCTGGAAGGGAGAACTTCCTGGATTTTCTCGAGTTGCGGCAGGTGCTCTCGAGTTACGACGAGGACCTCAGGGACCCGCCCTGGTGGCCTCAGGAGAGGCCAGTCCCCATGCGAGTTGCTAGGGGGCCTCTCGGGATTCCTCTCCCGTCGATACCGGGGCCAAAAACCTTGTGTGGAGTCAGGGCCGGAACCAAGGATTCCTCTCAGGGGCTGACATGGATCTTTGGGTACTTCTGGAGTCTCCCCAGGGGAGTCAGGCCTCGTCTCGAGTGGGGGCACGCACGTGCGCTTTCCTTCCAGGCTGTAGCAGCAATGTCACGCTTCCCGTCGCGTGGATCAAAAGATCTGTGGTTTTCCCTCGAGGCTTTCCCTCGAGGCTTTCCCTCGAGGCTTTCCCACAGGGCTGTCCCACGTGCCACCGTGTTGTGTGTCGATCCTCGGCGTGAAAGATGAGCCAGTGCAGGGCAAAGAGGTTCCTCTGGAATGGACTGAGACATCTGGGGGACTCTTGGAATGGTGGTACGACCATGGAGTTCCTCTCGCCTTTCCTGTTGAGAGTGCCTCCTCTTGAGATGCGACGGGAACGCAGGGAATTCTTTCCCGTTGAAAGCAGGGAAAGGATCCCTCATCTCGAGCAACGAGGGGGAAACGGGGCTCCTTTGGATGTGGTCGGGACCATCGTGCTTCCTCTCGAGTGGAGACGGGTATGGTGGTGAACTTCTTGAGTCGCAGCAAGGGTGTGAAAGACCCTTTCGAAGTTCCAGAGGTTAGGTGTCATTAGTCTCCAGACGCCTCATCGGAAATAGGCCTCATCTCGCCTGGAAGGGAGAACTTCCTGGATTTTCTCGAGTTGCGGCAGGTGTTCTCGAGTTACGACGGGGACCTCAGGGACCCGCCCTGGTGGCCTCAGGAGAGGCCAGTCCCCATGCGATGTGCTAGGGGGCCTCTCGAGATTCCTCTCCAGTCGATACCGGGGCCAAAAACCTTGTGTGGAGTCAGGGCCGGAACCGAGGATTCCTCTCAGGGGCTGACATGTATCTTTGGGTACTTCTGGAGTCTCCCCAGGGGAGTCAGGCCTCGTCTCGAGTGGGGGCATGCACGTGCGCTTTCCTTCCAGGCTGTAGCAGCAATGTCACGCTTCCCGTGGCGTGGATCAAAGGATCTGTGGTTTTCCCTCGAGGCTTTCCCTCGAGGCTTTCCCACAGGGCTGTCCCACGTGCCACCGTGGTGTGAGTCGATCCTCGGCGTGAAAGATGAGCCAGTGCAGGGCAAAGAGGTTCCTCTGGAATGGACTGAGACATCTGGGGGACTCTTGGAATGGTGCTACGACCATGGAGTTCCTCTCGACTTTCCTGTTGAGAGTGCCTCCTCTTGAGATGCGACGGGAACGCCGGGAATACTTTCCCGTTGAAAGCAGGGAAAGGATCCATCATCTCGAGCTACGAGGGGGAAACGGGGCTCCTCTGGATGTGGGCGGGACCATCGTGCTTCCTCTCGAGTGGAGACGGGTATGGCGGTGAACTTCTTGAGTTGCAGCAAGGGTGTGAAAGACCCTTTCGAAGTTCCAGAGGTTAGGTGTCATTAGTCTCCAGACGCCTCATCGGAAATAGGCCTCATCTCGCCTGGAAGGGAGAACTTCCTGCATTTTCTCGAGTTGTGGCAGGTGTTCTCGAGTTACGACGGGGACCTCAGGGACCCGCCCTGGTGGCCTCAGGAGAGCCCAGTCCCCATGCGAGGTGCTAGGGGGCCTCTCGGGATTCCTCTCCCGTCGATACCGTGGCCAAAAGCCTTGTGTGCAGTCAGGGCCGGAACCGAGGATTCCTCTCAGGGGCTGACATGGATCTTTGGGTACTTCTGGAGTCTCCCCAGGGGAGTCAGGCCTCGTCTCGAGTGGGGGCATGCACGTGCGCTTTCCTTTCAGGCTGTAGCAGCAATGTCATGCTTCCCGTCGCATGGATCAAACAATCTGTGGTTTTCCCTCGAGGCTTTCCCTCGAGGCTTTCCCACAGGGCTGTCCCACATGCCACCGTGGTGTGAGTCGATCCTCGGCGTGAAAGATGAGCCAGTGCAGGGCAAAGAGGTTCCTCTGGAATGGACTGAGACATCTGGGGGACTCTTGGAATCGTGCTACGACCATGGAGTTCCTCTCGACTTTCCTGTTGAGAGTGCCTCCTCTTGAGATGCGACGGGAACGCCGGGAATTCTTTCCCGTTGAAAGAAGGGAAAGGATCCATCATCTCGATCTACGAGGGGGAAACGGGGCTCCTCTGGATGTGGGCGGGACCATCGTGCTTCCTCTCGAGTGGAGACGGGTATGGCGGTGAACTTCTTGAGTTGCAGCAAGGGTGTGAAAGACCCTTTCGAAGTTCCAGAGGTTAGGTGTCATTAGTCTCCAGACGCCTCATCGGAAATAGGCCTCATCTCGCCTGGAAGGGAGAACTTCCTGGATTTTCTCGAGTTGTGGCAGGTGTTCTCGAGTTACGACGGGGACCTCAGGGACCCGCCCTGGTGGCCTCAGGAGTGGCCAGTCCCCATGCGAGGTGCTAGGGGGCCTCTCGGGATTCCTCTCCCGTCGATACCGGGGCCAAAAACCTTGTGTGGAGTCAGGGCCGGAACCGAGGATTCCTCTCAAGGGCTGACATGGATCTTTGGGTACTTGTGGAGTCTCCCCAGGGGAGTCAGGCCTCGTCTCGAGTGGGGGCATGCACGTGCGCTTTCCTTCCAGGCTGTAGCAGCAATGTCACGCATCCCGTGGCGTGGATCAAAGGATCTGTGGTTTTCCCTCGAGGCTTTCCCTCGAGGCTTTCCGACAGGGCTGTCCCACGTGCCACCGTGGTGTGAGTCGATCCTCGGCGTGAAAGATGAGCCAGTGCAGGGCAAAGAGGTTCCTCTGGAATGGACTGAGACATCTGGGGGACTCTTGGAATGGTGGTACGACCATGGAGTTCCTCTCGCCTTTCCGGTTGAGAGTGCCTCCTCTTGAGATGCGACGGGAACGCCGGGAATTCTTTCCCGTTGAAAGCAGGGAAAGGTTCCCTCATCTAGAGCTACGAGGGGGAAACGGGGATCCTATGGATGTGGGCGGGACCATCGTGCTTCCTCTCGAGTGGAGACGGGTATGGCGGTGAACTTCTTGAGTCGCAGCAAGGGTGTGAAAGGCCCTTTCGAAGTTCCAGAGGTTAGGTGTCATTAGTCTCCAGACGCCTCATCGGAAATAGGCCTCATCTCGCCTGGAAGGGAGAACTTCCTGGATTTTCTCGAGTTGCGGCAGGTGCTCTCGAGTTACGACGAGGACCTCAGGGACCCGCCCTGGTGGCCTCAGGAGAGGCCAGTCCCCATGCGAGTTGCTAGGGGGCCTCTCGGGATTCCTCTCCCGTCGATACCGGGGCCAAAAACCTTGTGTGGAGTCAGGGCCGGAACCAAGGATTCCTCTCAGGGGCTGACATGGATCTTTGGGTACTTCTGGAGTCTCCCCAGGGGAGTCAGGCCTCGTCTCGAGTGGGGGCACGCACGTGCGCTTTCCTTCCAGGCTGTAGCAGCAATGTCACGCTTCCCGTCGCGTGGATCAAAAGATCTGTGGTTTTCCCTCGAGGCTTTCCCTCGAGGCTTTCCCTCGAGGCTTTCCCACAGGGCTGTCCCACGTGCCACCGTGTTGTGTGTCGATCCTCGGCGTGAAAGATGAGCCAGTGCAGGGCAAAGAGGTTCCTCTGGAATGGACTGAGACATCTGGGGGACTCTTGGAATGGTGGTACGACCATGGAGTTCCTCTCGCCTTTCCTGTTGAGAGTGCCTCCTCTTGAGATGCGACGGGAACGCAGGGAATTCTTTCCCGTTGAAAGCAGGGAAAGGATCCCTCATCTCGAGCAACGAGGGGGAAACGGGGCTCCTTTGGATGTGGTCGGGACCATCGTGCTTCCTCTCGAGTGGAGACGGGTATGGTGGTGAACTTCTTGAGTCGCAGCAAGGGTGTGAAAGACCCTTTCGAAGTTCCAGAGGTTAGGTGTCATTAGTCTCCAGACGCCTCATCGGAAATAGGCCTCATCTCGCCTGGAAGGGAGAACTTCCTGGATTTTCTCGAGTTGCGGCAGGTGTTCTCGAGTTACGACGGGGACCTCAGGGACCCGCCCTGGTGGCCTCAGGAGAGGCCAGTCCCCATGCGATGTGCTAGGGGGCCTCTCGAGATTCCTCTCCAGTCGATACCGGGGCCAAAAACCTTGTGTGGAGTCAGGGCCGGAACCGAGGATTCCTCTCAGGGGCTGACATGTATCTTTGGGTACTTCTGGAGTCTCCCCAGGGGAGTCAGGCCTCGTCTCGAGTGGGGGCATGCACGTGCGCTTTCCTTCCAGGCTGTAGCAGCAATGTCACGCTTCCCGTGGCGTGGATCAAAGGATCTGTGGTTTTCCCTCGAGGCTTTCCCTCGAGGCTTTCCCACAGGGCTGTCCCACGTGCCACCGTGGTGTGAGTCGATCCTCGGCGTGAAAGATGAGCCAGTGCAGGGCAAAGAGGTTCCTCTGGAATGGACTGAGACATCTGGGGGACTCTTGGAATGGTGCTACGACCATGGAGTTCCTCTCGACTTTCCTGTTGAGAGTGCCTCCTCTTGAGATGCGACGGGAACGCCGGGAATACTTTCCCGTTGAAAGCAGGGAAAGGATCCATCATCTCGAGCTACGAGGGGGAAACGGGGCTCCTCTGGATGTGGGCGGGACCATCGTGCTTCCTCTCGAGTGGAGACGGGTATGGCGGTGAACTTCTTGAGTTGCAGCAAGGGTGTGAAAGACCCTTTCGAAGTTCCAGAGGTTAGGTGTCATTAGTCTCCAGACGCCTCATCGGAAATAGGCCTCATCTCGCCTGGAAGGGAGAACTTCCTGCATTTTCTCGAGTTGTGGCAGGTGTTCTCGAGTTACGACGGGGACCTCAGGGACCCGCCCTGGTGGCCTCAGGAGAGCCCAGTCCCCATGCGAGGTGCTAGGGGGCCTCTCGGGATTCCTCTCCCGTCGATACCGTGGCCAAAAGCCTTGTGTGCAGTCAGGGCCGGAACCGAGGATTCCTCTCAGGGGCTGACATGGATCTTTGGGTACTTCTGGAGTCTCCCCAGGGGAGTCAGGCCTCGTCTCGAGTGGGGGCATGCACGTGCGCTTTCCTTTCAGGCTGTAGCAGCAATGTCATGCTTCCCGTCGCATGGATCAAACAATCTGTGGTTTTCCCTCGAGGCTTTCCCTCGAGGCTTTCCCACAGGGCTGTCCCACATGCCACCGTGGTGTGAGTCGATCCTCGGCGTGAAAGATGAGCCAGTGCAGGGCAAAGAGGTTCCTCTGGAATGGACTGAGACATCTGGGGGACTCTTGGAATCGTGCTACGACCATGGAGTTCCTCTCGACTTTCCTGTTGAGAGTGCCTCCTCTTGAGATGCGACGGGAACGCCGGGAATTCTTTCCCGTTGAAAGAAGGGAAAGGATCCATCATCTCGATCTACGAGGGGGAAACGGGGCTCCTCTGGATGTGGGCGGGACCATCGTGCTTCCTCTCGAGTGGAGACGGGTATGGCGGTGAACTTCTTGAGTTGCAGCAAGGGTGTGAAAGACCCTTTCGAAGTTCCAGAGGTTAGGTGTCATTAGTCTCCAGACGCCTCATCGGAAATAGGCCTCATCTCGCCTGGAAGGGAGAACTTCCTGGATTTTCTCGAGTTGTGGCAGGTGTTCTCGAGTTACGACGGGGACCTCAGGGACCCGCCCTGGTGGCCTCAGGAGTGGCCAGTCCCCATGCGAGGTGCTAGGGGGCCTCTCGGGATTCCTCTCCCGTCGATACCGGGGCCAAAAACCTTGTGTGGAGTCAGGGCCGGAACCGAGGATTCCTCTCAAGGGCTGACATGGATCTTTGGGTACTTGTGGAGTCTCCCCAGGGGAGTCAGGCCTCGTCTCGAGTGGGGGCATGCACGTGCGCTTTCCTTCCAGGCTGTAGCAGCAATGTCACGCATCCCGTGGCGTGGATCAAAGGATCTGTGGTTTTCCCTCGAGGCTTTCCCTCGAGGCTTTCCGACAGGGCTGTCCCACGTGCCACCGTGGTGTGAGTCGATCCTCGGCGTGAAAGATGAGCCAGTGCAGGGCAAAGAGGTTCCTCTGGAATGGACTGAGACATCTGGGGGACTCTTGGAATGGTGGTACGACCATGGAGTTCCTCTCGCCTTTCCTGTTGAGAGTGCCTCCTCTTGAGATGCGACGGGAACGCCGGGAATTCTTTCCCGTTGAAAGCAGGGAAAGGATCCCTCATCTCGAGCTACGATTGGGAAACGGGGCTCCTCTGGATGGGGGCGGGACCATCGTGCTTCCTCTCGAGTGGAGACGGGTATGGCGGTGAACTTCTTGAGTTGCAGCAAGGGTGTGAAAGACCCTTTCGAAGTTCCAGAGGTTAGGTGTCATTAGTCTCCAGACGCCTCATCGGAAATAGGCCTCATCTCGCCTGGAAGGGAGAACTTCCTGGATTTTCTCGAGTTGCGGCAGGTGTTCTCGCGTTACGACGGGTACCTCAGGGACCCGCCCTGGTGGCCTCAGGAGAGGCCAGTCCCCATGCGAGTTGCTAGGGGGCCTCTCTGGATTCCTCTCCCGTCGATACCGGGGCCAAAAACCTTGTGTGGAGTCAGGGCCGGATCCGAGGATTCCGCTCAGGGACTGACATGGATCTTTGGGTACTTCTGGAGTCTCCCCAGGGGAGTCAGGCCTCGTCTCGAGTGGGGGAATGCACGTGCGCTTTCGTTCCAGGCTGTAGCAGCAATGTCACGCTTCCCGTCGCGTGGATCAAAGGATCTGTGGTTTTCCCTCGAGGCTTTCCCTCGAGGCTTTCCCACAGGGCTGTCCCACGTGCCACCGTGGTGTGAGTCGATTCTCGGCGTGAAAGATGAGCCAGTGCAGGGCAAAGAGGTTCCTCTGGAATGGACTGAGACATCTGGGGAACTCTTGGAATGGTGGTACGACCATGGAGTTCCTCTCGCCTTTCCTGTTGAGAGTGCCTCCTCTTGAGATGCGACGGAAACGCCGGGAATTCTTTCCCGTTGAAAGCAGGGAAAGGATCCCTCATCTCGAGCTACGAGGGGGAAACGGGGCTCCTCTTGATGTGGGCGGGACCATCGTGCTTCCTCTCGAGTGGAGACGGGCATGGCGGTGAACTTCTTGAGTTGCAGCAAGGGTGTGAAAGACCCTTTCGAAGTTCCAGAGGTTAGGTGTCATTAGTCTCCAGACGCCTCATCGGAAATAGGCCTCATCTCGCCTGGAAGGGAGAACTTCCTGGATTTTCTCGAGTTGCGGCAGGTGTTCTCGAGTTACGACGCGGACCTCAGGGACCCGCCCTGGTGGACTCAGGAGAGGCCAGTCCCCATGCGAGGTGCTAGGGGGCCTCTCGGGATTCCTCTCCCGTCGATACCGGGGCCAAAAACCTTGTGCGGAGTCAGGGCCAGAACCGAGGATTCCTCTCATGGTCTGACATGGATCTTTGTGTACTTGTGGAGTCTCCCCAGGGGAGTCAGGCCTCGTCTCGAGTGGGGGCATGCATGTGCGCTTTCCTTCCAGGCTGTAGCAGCAATGTCACGCTTCCCGTGGCGTGGATCAAAGGATCTGTGGTTTTCCCTCGAGGCTTTCCCTCGAGGCTTTCCCACAGGGCTGTCCCACGTGCCACCGTGGTGTGAGTCGATCCTCGGCGTGAAAGATGAGCCAGTGCAGGGCAAAGAGGTTCCTCTGGAATGGACTGAGACATCTGGGGGACTCTTGGAATGGTGGTACGACCATGGATTTCCTCTCGCCTTTCCTGTTGAGAGTGCCTCCTCTTGAGATGCGACGGGAACGCCAGGAATACTTTCCCGTTGAAAGCAGGGAAAGGATCCCTCATCTCGAGCTCCGAGGGGGAAACGGGGCTCCTCTGGATGTGGGGGGGACCATCGTGCTTCCTCTCGAGTGGAGACGGGTATGGCAGTGAACTTCTTGAGTTGCAGCAAGGGTGTGAAAGACCCTTTCGAAGTTCCAGAGGTTAGGTGTCATTAGTCTCCAGACGCCTCATCGGAAATAGGCCTCATCTCGCCTGGAAGGGAGAACTTCCTGGATTTTCTCGAGTTGCGGCAGGTGTTCTCGAGTTACGACGGGGACCTCAGGGACCCGCCCTGGTGGCCTCAGGAAAGGCCAGTCCCCATGCTAGTTGCTAGGGGGCCTCTCGGGATTCCTCTCCCGTCAATACCGGGGCCAAAAACCTTGTGTGGAGTCAGGGCCGGAACCGAGGATTCCTCTCAGGGGCTGACATGGATCTTTGGGTACTTCTGGAGTCTCCCCAGGAGAGTTAGGCCTCGTCTCGAGTGGGGGCATGCTCGTACGCTTTCCTTCCAGGCTGTAGCAGCAATGTCATGCTTCCCGTCGCGTGGATCAAAGGAACTGTGGTTTTCCCTCGAGGCTTTCCCTCGAGGCTTTCCCACAGGGCTGTCCCACGTGCCACCGAGGTGTGAGTCGATCCTCGGCGTGAAAGATGAGCCAGTACAGGGCAAAGAGGTTCCCCTGGAATGGACTGAGACATCTGCGGGACTCTTGGAATGGTGGTACGACCATGGAGCTCCTCTCGCCTTTCCTGTTGAGAGTGCCTCCTCTTGAGATGCGACGGAAACGCCGGGAATTCTTTCCCGTTGAAAGCAGGGAAAGGATCCCTCATCTGAGCTACGAGGGGCAAACGGGGCTCCTCTGGATGTGGGCGGGACCATCGTGCTTCCTCTCGAGTGGAAACGGGTATGGCGGTGAACTTCTTGAGTTGCAGCAAGGGTGTGAAAGACCCTTTCGAAGTTCCAGAGGTTAGGTGTCATTAGTCTGCAGACGCCTCATCGGAAATAGGCCTCATCTCGCCTGGAAGGGAGAACTTCCTGGATTTTCTCGAGTTGCGGCAGGTGTTCTCGAGTTACGACGGGGACCTCAGGGACCCGCCCTGGTGGCCTCAGGAGAGGCCAGTCCCCATGCGAGTTGCTAGGGGGCCTCTCGGGATTCCTCTCCCGTCGATACCTGGACCAAAAACCTTGTGTGGAGTGAGGGCCGGAACCGAGGATTACTCTCAGGGGCTGACATGGATCTTTGGGTCTTTCTGGAGTCTTCCGAGGGGAGTCAGGCCTCGTCTCGAGTGGTGGCATGCACGTGCGCTTTCCTTCCAGGCTGAAGCAGCAAAGACACTCTTCCCGTCGCGTAGATCATAGGATCTGTGGATTTCCCTCCAGGCTTTCCCTTGAGGCTTTCCCACAGGGCTCTCCCACGTGCCAACGTGGTGTGATTCGATCCTCGGCATGAAAGATGAG
The DNA here is from genome assembly GCF_032405125.1 of Capricornis sumatraensis. Classification (NCBI taxonomy): domain Eukaryota; kingdom Metazoa; phylum Chordata; class Mammalia; order Artiodactyla; family Bovidae; genus Capricornis; species Capricornis sumatraensis. The sequence goes on from NW_027184612.1 coordinate 10,015,634, forward strand.
CCAGTGCAAGGCAAAGAGGTTGCTCTGGAATGGACTGAGACATCTGGGGGACTCTTGGAATGGTGGTACGACCATGGAGTTCCTCTCGCCTTTCCTGTTGAGAGTGCCTCCTCTTGAGATGCGATGGGAACACCGGGAATTCTTTCCCGTTGAAAGCAGGGAAAGGATCCCTCATCTCGAGCTACGAGGGGGAAACAGGGCTCCTCTGGATGTGGGTGGGACCATCATGCTTCCTCTCGAATCGACACGGGTATGGCGGTGAACTTCTTGAGTTGCAGCAAGGGTGTGAAAGACCCTTTCGAAGTTCCAGAGGTTAGGTGTCATTAGTGTCCAGACGCCTCATCGGAAATAGGCCTCATCTCGCCTGGAAGGGAGAACTTCCTGGATTTTCTCGAGTTGTGGCAGGTGTTCTCCAGTTACGACGGGGACCTCAGGGAACGCCCTGGTGGCCTCAGGAAAGGCCAGTCCCCATGCGAGTTCCTAGGGGGCCTCTCGGGATTCCTCTCCCGTCGATACCGGGGCCAAAATACTTGTGTGGTGTCAGGGCCGGAACCGAGGATACCTCTCAGGGGCTGACATGGGGCTTTGGGTACTTCTGGAGTCTCCCCAGGGGAGTCAGGCCTCGTCTCGAGTGGGGGCATGCACGTGCGCTTTCCTTCCAGGCTGTAGCAGCAATGTCAAGCTTCCTGTGGGGTGGATGAAAGGATCTGTGGTTTTCCCTCGAGGCTTTCCCTTGAGGCTTTCCCACAGGGCTGTCCCACGTGCCACCGTGGTATGAGTCGATCCTCGGCCTGAAAGATGAGCCAGTGCAGGGCAAAGAGGTTCCTCTGGAATGGACTGAGACATCTGGGGGACTCTTGGAATGGTGGTACGACCATGGAATTCCTCTCGCCTTTCCTGTTGAGAGTGTCTCCTCTTGAGATGCGACGGGAACGCCGGGAATTCTTTCCCGTTGAAAGCAGGGAATGGATCCCTCATCTCGAGCTCCGAGGGGGAAACGGGTCTCCTCTGGATGTGGGCGGGACCATCGTGCTTCCTCTCGAGTGGAGACGGGTATGGCGGTGAACTTCTTGAGTTGCACCAAGGGTGTGAAAGACCCTTTCGAAGTTCCAGAGTTTAGGTGTCATTAGTCTCCAGACGCCTCATCGGAAATAGGCCTCATCTTGCCTGGAAGGGAGAACTTCCTGGATTTTCTCGAGTTGCGGCAGGTGTTCTCGAGTTACGACGGGGACCTCAGGGACCCGCCCTGGTGGCCTCAGGAGAGGCCAGTACCCATGCGAGTTGCTAGGGGGCCTCTCGGGATTCCTCTCCCGTCGATACCGGGGCCAAAAACCTTGTGTGGAGTCAGGGCCGGAACCGAGGATTCCTCTCAGGGGCTGACATGGATCTTTGGGTACTTGTGGAGTCTCCCCAGGGGAGTCAGGCCTCGTCTCGAGTGGGGGCATGCACGTGCGCTTTCCTTCCAGGCTGTAGCAGCAATGTCACGCTTCCCGTCGCGTGGATCAAAAGATCTGTGGTTTTCCCTCGAGGCTTTCGCTGGAGGCTTTCCCACAGGGCTGTCCCACGTGCCACCGTGGTGTGAGTCGATCCTCGGCGTGAAAGATGAGCCAGTGCAGGGCAAAGAGGCTTCTCTGGAATGGACTGAGACATCTGGGGGACTCTTGGAATGGTGGTACGACCATGGAGTTCCTCTCGCCTTTCCTGTTGAGAGTGCCTCCTCTTGAGATGCGACGGGAACGCCGGGAATTCTTTCCCGTTGAAAGCAGGGAATGGATCCCTCATCTCGAGCTACGAGGGGGAAACGGGGCTCCTCTGGATGTGGGCGGGACCATCGTGCTTCCTCTCGAGTGGAGACGGGTATGGCGGTGAACTTCTTGAGTTGCAGCAAGGGTGTGAAAGACCCTTTCGAAGTTCCAGAGGTTAGGTGTCATTTGTCTCCAGAGGCCTCATCGGAAATAGGCCTCATCTCGCCTGGAAGGGAGAACTTCCTGGATTTTCTCGAGTTGCGGCAGGTGTTCTCGAGTTACGACGGGGACCTCAGGGACCCGCCCTGGTGGCCTCAGGAGAGGCCAGTCCCCTTGCGAGTTGCTAGGGGGCCTCTCGGGATTCCTCTCCCGTCGATTCCGGGGCCAAAAACCTTGTGTGGAGTCAGGGCCGGAACCGGGGATTCCTCTCAGGGGCTGACATGGATCTTTGGGTACTTGTGGAGTCTCCCCAGGGGAGTCAGGCCTCGTCTCGAGTGGGGGCATGCACGTGCGCTTTCCTTCCAGGCTGTAGCAGCAATGTCACGCTTCCCGTCGCGTGGATCAAAGGATCTGTGGTTTTCCCTCGAGGCTTTCCCACAGGGATGTCCCACGTGCCACCGTGGTGTGAGTCGATCCTCGGCGTGAAAGATGAGCCAGTGCAGGGCAAAGAGGTTCCTCTGGAATGGACTGAGACATCTGGGGGACTCTTGGAATGGTGGTACGACCATGGAGTTCCTCTCGCCTTTCCTGTTGAGAGTTCCTCCTCTTGAGATGCGACGGGAACGCCGGGAATTCTTTCCTGTTGAAAGCAGGGAAAGGATCCCTCATCTCGAGCTACGAGGGGGAAACGGGGCTCCTCTGAATGTGGGCGGGACCATCGTGCTTCCTCTCGAGTGGAGACGGGTATGGCGGTGAACGTCTTGAGTTGCAGCATGGGTGTGAAAGACCCTTTTGAAGTCCCAGAGATTAGCTGTCATTAGACTCCAGACGCCTCATCGGAAATAGGCCTCATCTCACCTGGAACGGAGAACTTCCTGGATTTTCTCGAGTTGCGGCAGGTGTTCTCGAGTTACGACGGGGACGTCAGGGACAAGCCCTGGTGGCCTCCGGAAACTCCAGTCCCCATGCGAGTTGCTCGGGGGCCTCTCGGGATTCCTCTCCCGTCGATACCGGGGCCAAAATCCTTCTGTGGAGTCAGGGCCGGAACCGAGGATTCCTCTCAGGGGCTGACATGGGTCTTTGGGTACTTCTGGAGTCTCCCCAGGGGGGTCAGGCCTCGTCTCGAGTGGGGGCATGCACGTGCGCCTTCCTTCCAGGCTGTAGCAGCTATGTCACGCTTCCCGTCGCGTGGATCAAAGGATCTGTGGTTTTCCCTCGAGGCTTTCCCTCGAGGCTTTCCCACAGGGCTGTCTCACGTGCCACCGTGGTGTGAGTCGATCCTCGGCGTGAAAGATGAGCCAGTGCAGGGCAAAAAGGTTCCTCTGGAATGGACTGAGACATCTGGGGGACTCTTGGAATGGTGGTACGACCATGGAGTTCCTCTCGCCTTTCCTGTTGAGAATGCCTCCTCTTGAGATGCGACGGGAACGCCGGGAAATCTTTCCCGTTGAAAGCAGGGAAAGGATCCCTCATCTCGAGCTACGAGGGGGAAACGGGGCTCCTCTGGATGTGGGCGGGACCATCGTGCTTCCTTTCGAGTGGAGACGGGTATGGCGGTGAAATTCTTGAGTTGCAGCAAGGGTGTGAAAGACCCTTTCGAAGTTCCAGAGGTTAGGTGTCATTAGTCTCCAGACGCCTCATCGGAAATAGGCCTCATTTCGCCTGGAAAGGAGAACTACCTGGATTTTCTCGAGTTGCGGCAGGTGTTCTCGATTTACGACGGGGACCTCAGGGACCCGCCCTGGTCTCCTCAGGAACGGCCATTCCCCATGCTAGTTGCTAGGGGGCCTCTCGGGATTCCTCTCCCGTCGATACCGGGGCCAAAAACCTTGTGTGGAGTCAGGGCCGGAACCGAGGATTCCTCTCAGGGGATGACATGGATCTTTGGGTACTTCTGGAGTCTCCCCAGGGGAGTCAGGACTCGTCTCGAGTGGGGGCATGCACGTGCGCTTTCCTTCCAGGCTGTAGCAGCAATGTCATGCTTCCCGTCGCGTGGATCAAAGGATCTGTGGTTTTCCCTCGAGGCTTTCCCTCGAGGCTTTCCCACAGGGCTGTCCCACGTGCCACCGTGGTGTGAGTCGATCCTCGGCGTGAAAGATGAGCCAGTGCAGGGCAAAGAGGTTCCTCTGGAATGGACTGAGACATCTGGGGGACTCTTGGAATGGTGGTACGACCATGGAGTTCCTCTCGCCTTTCCTGTTGAGAGTGCCTCCTCTTGAGATGCGACGGGAACGCCGGGAATTCTTTCCCGTTGAAAGCAGGGAAAGGATCCCTCATCTCGAGCTACGAGGGGGAAACGGGGCTCCTCTGGATGTGGGCGGGACCATCGTGCTTCCTCTCGAGTGGAGACGGGTATGGCGGTGAACTTCTTGAGTTGCAGCAAGGATGTGAAAGACCCTTTCGAAGTTCCAGAGGTTAGGTGTCATTAGTCTCCAGACGCCTCATCGGAAATAGGCCTCATCTCGCCTGGAAGGGAGAACTTCCTGGATTTTCTCGAGTTGCGGCAGGTGTTCTCGAGTTACGACGGGGACCTCAGGGACCCGCCCTGGTGGCCTCAGGAGAGGCCAGTCCCCATGCGAGTTGCTAGGGGGCCTCTCGGGATTCCTCTCCCGTCGATACCGGGGCCAAAAACCTTGTGTGGAGTCAGGGCCGGAACCGAGGATTCCTCTCAGGGGCTGACATGGATCTTTGGGTACTTGTGGAGTCTCCCGAGGGGAGTCAGGCCTCGTCTCGAGTGGGGGCATGCACGTGCGCTTTCCTTCCATGCTGTAGCAGCAATGTCACGCTTCCCGTCGCGTGGATCAAAGGATCTGTGGTTTTCCCTCGAGGCTTTCCCACAGGGCTGTCCCACGTGCCACCGTGGTGTGAGTCGATCCTCGGCGTGAAAGATGAGCCAGTGCAGGGCAAAGAGGTTCCTCTGGAATGGACTGAGACATCTGGGGGACTCTTGGAATGGTGGTACGACCATGGAGTTCCTCTCGCCTTTCCTGTTGAGAGTGCCTCCTCTTGAGATGCGACGGGAACGCCGGGAATTCTTTCCCGTTGAAAGCAGGGAAAGGATCCCTCATCTCGAGCTACGAGGGGGAAACGGGGCTCCTCTGGATGTGGGCGGGACCATCGTGCTTCCTCTCGAGTGGAGACGGGTATGGCGGTGAACTTCTTGAGTTGCAGCAAGGATGTGAAAGACCCTTTCGAAGTTCCAGAGGTTAGGTGTCATTAGTCTCCAGACGCCTCATCGGAAATAGGCCTCATCTCGCCTGGAAGGGAGAACTTCCTGGATTTTCTCGAGTTGCGGCTGGTTTTCTCGAGTTACGTCGGGGACCTCAGGGACCCGCCCTGGTGGCCTCAGGAGAGGCCAGTCCCCATGCGAGTTGCTAGGGGGCCTCTCGGGATTCCTCTCCCGTCGATACCGGGGCCGAAAACATTGTGTGGAGTCAGGGCCGGAACCGAGGATTCCTCTCAGGGGCTGACATGGATCTTTGGGTACTTCTGGAGTCTCCCCAGGGGAGTCAGGCCTCGTCTCGAGTGGGGGCATGCACGTGCGCTTTCCTTCCAGGCTGTAGCAGCAATGTCACGCTTCCCGTCGCGTGGATCAAAGGATCTGTGGTTTTCCCTCGAGGCTTTCCCACAGGGCTGTCCCACGTGCCACCGTGGTGTGAGTCGATCCTCGGCGTGAAAGATGAGCCAGTGCAGGGCAAAGAGGTTCCTCTGGAATGGACTGAGACATCTGGGGGACTCTTGGAATGGTGGTACGACCATGGAGTTCCTCTCGCCTTTCCTGTTGAGAGTGCCTCCTCTTGAGATGCGACGGGAACGCCGGGAATTCTTTCCCGTTGAAAGCAGGGAAAGGATCCCTCATCTCGAGCTACGAGGGGGAAACGGGGCTCCTCTGGATGTGGGCGGGACCATCGTGCTTCCTCTCGAGTGGAGACGGGTATGGCGGTGAAATTCTTGAGTTGCAGCAAGGGTGTGAAAGACCCTTTCGAAGTTCCAGAGGTTAGGTGTCATTAGTCTCCAGACGCCTCATCGGAAATAGGCCTCATCTCGCCTGGAAGGGAGTACTTCCTGGATATTCTCGAGTTGCGGCAGCTGTTCTCGAGATACGACGGGGACCTCAGGGACCCGCCCTGGTGTCCTCAGGAAAGGCCAGTCCCCATGCGAGTTGCTCGGGGGCCTCTCGGGATTCCTCTCCCGTCGATACCGGGGCCAAAATCCTTCTGTGGAGTCAGGGCCGGAACCGAGGATTCCTCTCAGGGGCTGACATGGGTCTTTGGGTACTTCTGGAGTCTCCCCAGGGGGGTCAGGCCTCGTCTCGAGTGGGGGCATGCACGTGCGCCTTCCTTCCAGGCTGTAGCAGCTATGTCACGCTTCCCGTCGCGTGGATCAAAGGATCTGTGGTTTTCCCTCGAGGCTTTCCCTCGAGGCTTTCCCACAGGGCTGTCTCACGTGCCACCGTGGTGTGAGTCGATCCTCGGCGTGAAAGATGAGCCAGTGCAGGGCAAAAAGGTTCCTCTGGAATGGACTGAGACATCTGGGGGACTCTTGGAATGGTGGTACGACCATGGAGTTCCTCTCGCCTTTCCTGTTGAGAATGCCTCCTCTTGAGATGCGACGGGAACGCCGGGAAATCTTTCCCGTTGAAAGCAGGGAAAGGATCCCTCATCTCGAGCTACGAGGGGGAAACGGGGCTCCTCTGGATGTGGGCGGGACCATCGTGCTTCCTTTCGAGTGGAGACGGGTATGGCGGTGAAATTCTTGAGTTGCAGCAAGGGTGTGAAAGACCCTTTCGAAGTTCCAGAGGTTAGGTGTCATTAGTCTCCAGACGCCTCATCGGAAATAGGCCTCATTTCGCCTGGAAAGGAGAACTACCTGGATTTTCTCGAGTTGCGGCAGGTGTTCTCGATTTACGACGGGGACCTCAGGGACCCGCCCTGGTCTCCTCAGGAACGGCCATTCCCCATGCTAGTTGCTAGGGGGCCTCTCGGGATTCCTCTCCCGTCGATACCGGGGCCAAAAACCTTGTGTGGAGTCAGGGCCGGAACCGAGGATTCCTCTCAGGGGATGACATGGATCTTTGGGTACTTCTGGAGTCTCCCCAGGGGAGTCAGGACTCGTCTCGAGTGGGGGCATGCACGTGCGCTTTCCTTCCAGGCTGTAGCAGCAATGTCATGCTTCCCGTCGCGTGGATCAAAGGATCTGTGGTTTTCCCTCGAGGCTTTCCCTCGAGGCTTTCCCACAGGGCTGTCCCACGTGCCACCGTGGTGTGAGTCGATCCTCGGCGTGAAAGATGAGCCAGTGCAGGGCAAAGAGGTTCCTCTGGAATGGACTGAGACATCTGGGGGACTCTTGGAATGGTGGTACGACCATGGAGTTCCTCTCGCCTTTCCTGTTGAGAGTGCCTCCTCTTGAGATGCGACGGGAACGCCGGGAATTCTTTCCCGTTGAAAGCAGGGAAAGGATCCCTCATCTCGAGCTACGAGGGGGAAACGGGGCTCCTCTGGATGTGGGCGGGACCATCGTGCTTCCTCTCGAGTGGAGACGGGTATGGCGGTGAACTTCTTGAGTTGCAGCAAGGATGTGAAAGACCCTTTCGAAGTTCCAGAGGTTAGGTGTCATTAGTCTCCAGACGCCTCATCGGAAATAGGCCTCATCTCGCCTGGAAGGGAGAACTTCCTGGATTTTCTCGAGTTGCGGCAGGTGTTCTCGAGTTACGACGGGGACCTCAGGGACCCGCCCTGGTGGCCTCAGGAGAGGCCAGTCCCCATGCGAGTTGCTAGGGGGCCTCTCGGGATTCCTCTCCCGTCGATACCGGGGCCAAAAACCTTGTGTGGAGTCAGGGCCGGAACCGAGGATTCCTCTCAGGGGCTGACATGGATCTTTGGGTACTTGTGGAGTCTCCCGAGGGGAGTCAGGCCTCGTCTCGAGTGGGGGCATGCACGTGCGCTTTCCTTCCATGCTGTAGCAGCAATGTCACGCTTCCCGTCGCGTGGATCAAAGGATCTGTGGTTTTCCCTCGAGGCTTTCCCACAGGGCTGTCCCACGTGCCACCGTGGTGTGAGTCGATCCTCGGCGTGAAAGATGAGCCAGTGCAGGGCAAAGAGGTTCCTCTGGAATGGACTGAGACATCTGGGGGACTCTTGGAATGGTGGTACGACCATGGAGTTCCTCTCGCCTTTCCTGTTGAGAGTGCCTCCTCTTGAGATGCGACGGGAACGCCGGGAATTCTTTCCCGTTGAAAGCAGGGAAAGGATCCCTCATCTCGAGCTACGAGGGGGAAACGGGGCTCCTCTGGATGTGGGCGGGACCATCGTGCTTCCTCTCGAGTGGAGACGGGTATGGCGGTGAACTTCTTGAGTTGCAGCAAGGATGTGAAAGACCCTTTCGAAGTTCCAGAGGTTAGGTGTCATTAGTCTCCAGACGCCTCATCGGAAATAGGCCTCATCTCGCCTGGAAGGGAGAACTTCCTGGATTTTCTCGAGTTGCGGCTGGTTTTCTCGAGTTACGTCGGGGACCTCAGGGACCCGCCCTGGTGGCCTCAGGAGAGGCCAGTCCCCATGCGAGTTGCTAGGGGGCCTCTCGGGATTCCTCTCCCGTCGATACCGGGGCCGAAAACATTGTGTGGAGTCAGGGCCGGAACCGAGGATTCCTCTCAGGGGCTGACATGGATCTTTGGGTACTTCTGGAGTCTCCCCAGGGGAGTCAGGCCTCGTCTCGAGTGGGGGCATGCACGTGCGCTTTCCTTCCAGGCTGTAGCAGCAATGTCACGCTTCCCGTCGCGTGGATCAAAGGATCTGTGGTTTTCCCTCGAGGCTTTCCCACAGGGCTGTCCCACGTGCCACCGTGGTGTGAGTCGATCCTCGGCGTGAAAGATGAGCCAGTGCAGGGCAAAGAGGTTCCTCTGGAATGGACTGAGACATCTGGGGGACTCTTGGAATGGTGGTACGACCATGGAGTTCCTCTCGCCTTTCCTGTTGAGAGTGCCTCCTCTTGAGATGCGACGGGAACGCCGGGAATTCTTTCCCGTTGAAAGCAGGGAAAGGATCCCTCATCTCGAGCTCCGAGGGGGAAACGGGGCTCCTCTGGATGTGGGCGGGACCATCGTGCTTCCTCTCGAGTGGAGACGGGTATGGCGGTGAACTTCTTGAGTTGCAGCAAGGGTGTGAAAGACACTTTCGAAGTTCCAGAGGTTAGGTGTCATTAGTCTCCAGACGCCTCATCGGAAATAGGCCTCATCTCGCCTGGAAGGGAGAACTTCCTGGATTTTCTCGAGTTGCGGCAGGTGTTCTCGAGATACGACGGGGACCTCAGGGACCCGCCCTGGTGTCCTCAGGAAAGGCCAGTCCCCATGCGAGTTGCTCGGGGGCCTCTCGGGATTCCTCCCCCGTCGATACCGGGGCCAAAATCCTTCTGTGGAGTCAGGGCCGGAACCGAGGATTCCTCTCAGGGGCTGACATGGGTCTTTGGGTACTTCTGGAGTCTCTCCAGGGGGGTCAGGCCTCCTCTCGAGTGGGGGCATGCACGTGCGCCTTCCTTCCAGGCTGTAGCAGCAATGTCACGCTTCCCGTCGCATGGATCAAAGGATCTGTGGTTTTCCCTCGAGGCTTTCCCTCGAGGCTTTCCCACAGGGCTGTCTCACGTGCCACCGTTGTGTGAGTCGATCCTCGGCGTGAAAGATGAGCCAGTGCAGGGCAAAAATGTTCCTCTGGAATGGACTGAGACATCTGGGGGACTCTTGGAATGGTGGTACGACCATGGAGTTACTCTCGCCTTTCCTGTTGTGAGTGCCTCCTCTTGAGATGCGACGGGAACGCCGGGAAATCTTTCCCGTTGAAAGCAGGGAAAGGATCCCTCATCTCGAGCTACGAGGGGGAAACGGGGCTCCTCTGGATGTGGGCGGGACCATCGTGCTTCCTTTCGAGTGGAGACGGGTATGGCGGTGAAATTCTTGAGTTGCAGCAAGGGTGTGAAAGACCCTTTCGAAGTTCCAGAGGTTAGGTGTCATTAGTCTCCAGACGCCTCATCGGAAATAGGCCTCATTTCGCCTGGAAGGGAGAACTTCCTGGATTTTCTCGAGTTGCGGCAGGTGTTCTCGATTTACGACGGGGACCTCACGGACCCGCCCTGGTGGCCTCAGGAACGGCCAGTCCCCATGCTAGTTGCTAGGGGGCCTCTCGGGATTCCTCTCCCGTCGATACCGGTGCCAAAAACCTTGTGTGGAGTCAGGGCCGGAACCGAGGATTCCTCTCAGGGGCTGACATGGATCTTTGGGTACTTCTGGAGTCTCCCCAGGGGAGTCAGGACTCGTCTCGAGTGGGGGCATGCACGTGCGCTTTCCTTCCATGCTGTAGCAGCAATGTCATGCTTCCCGTCGCGTGGATCAAAGGATCTGTGGTTTTCCCTCGAGGCTTTCCCTCGAGGCTTTCCCACAGGGCTGTCCCACGTGCCACCGTGGTGTGAGTCGATCCTCGGCGTGAAAGATCAGCCAGTGCAGGGCAAAGAGGTTCCTCTGGAATGGACTGAGACATCTGGGGGACTCTTGGAATGGTGGTACGACCATGGAGTTCCTCTCGCCTTTCCTGTTGAGAGTGCCTCCTCTTGAGATGCGACGGGAACGCCGGGAATTCTTTCCCGTTGAAAGCAGGGAAAGGATCCCTCATCTCGAGCTACGAGGGGGAAACGGGGCTCCTCTGGATGTGGGCTGGACCATCGTGCTTCCTCTCGAGTGGAGACGGGTATGGCGGTGAACTTCTTGAGTTGCAGCAAGGATGTGAAAGACCCTTTCGAAGTTCCAGAGGTTAGGTGTCATTAGTCTCCAGACGCCTGATCGGAAATAGGCCTCATCTCGCCTGGAAGGGAGAACTTCCTGGATTTTCTCGAGTTGCGGCAGGTGTTCCCGAGTTACGTCGGGGACCTCAGGGACCCGCCCTGGTGGCCTCAGGAGAGGCCAGTCCCCATGCGAGTTGCTAGGGGGCCTCTCGGGATTCCTCTCCCGTCGATACCGGGGCCAAAAACCTTGTGTGGAGTCAGGGCCGGAACCGAGGATTCGTCTCAGGGGCTGACATGGATCTTTGGGTACTTCTGGAGTCTCCCCAGGGGAGTCAGGCCTCGTCTCGAGTGGGGGCATGCACGTGCGCTTTCCTTCCAGGCTGTAGCAGCAATGTCACGCTTCCCGTCGCGTGGATCAAAGGATCTGTGGTTTTCCCTCGAGGCTTTCCCACAGGGCTGTCCCACGTGCCACCGTGGTGTGAGTCGATCCTCGGCGTGAAAGATGAGCCAGTGCAGGGCAAAGAGGTTCCTCTGGAATGGACTGAGACATCTGGGGGACTCTTGGAATGGTGGTACGACCATGGAGTTCCTCTCGCCTTTCCTGTTGAGAGTGCCTCCTCTTGAGATGCGACGGGAACGCCGGGAATTCTTTCCCGTTGAAAGCAGGGAAAGGATCCCTCATCTCGAGCTCCGAGGGGGAAACGGGGCTCCTCTGCATGTGGGCGGGACCATCGTGCTTCCTCTCGAGTGGAGACGGGTATGGCGGTGAACTTCTTGAGTTGCAGCAAGGGTGTGAAAGACCCTTTCGAAGTTCCAGAGGTTTGTTGTCATTTGTCTCCAGACGCCTCATCGGAAATAGGCCTCATCTCGCCTGGAAGGGAGAACTTCCTGGATTTTCTCGAGTTGCGGCAGGTGTTCTCGAGTTACGACGGGGACCTCAGGGACCCGCCCTGGTGGCCTCAGGAGAGGCCAGTCCCCATGCGAGTGGCTAGGGGGCCTCTCGGGATTCCTCTCCCGTCGATACCGGGGCCAAAAACCTTGTGTGGAGTCAGGGCCGGAACCGAGGATTCCTCTCAGGGGCTGACATGGATCTTTGGGTACTTCTGGAGTCTCCCCAGGGGAGTCAGGCCTCGTCTCGAGTGGGGGCATGCACGTGCGCTTTCCTTCCAGGCTGTAGCAGCAATGTCACGCTTCCCGTCCCGTGGATCAAAGGATCTGTGGTTTTCCCTCGAGGCTTTCGCTCGAGGCTTTCCCACAGGGCTGTCCCACGTGCCACGGTGGTGTGAGTCGATCCTCGGCGTGAAAGATGAGCCAGTGCAGGGCAAAGAGGTTCCTCTGGAATGGACTGATACATCTGGGGGACTCTTGGAATGGTGGTACGACCATGGAGTTCCTCTCGCCTTTCCTGTTGAGAGTGCCTCCTCTTGAGATGCGACGGGAACGCCGGGAATTCTTTCCCGTTGAAAGCAGGGAAAGGATCCCTCATCTCGAGCTCCGAGGGGGAAACGGGGCTCCTCTGGATGTGGGCGGGACCATCGTGCTTCCTCTCGAGTGGAGACGGGTATGGCGGTGAACTTCTTGAGTTGCAGCAAGGGTGTGAAAGACACTTTCGAAGTTCCAGAGGTTAGGTGTCATTAGTCTCCAGACGCCTCATCGGAAATAGGCCTCATCTCGCCTGGAAGGGAGAACTTCCTGGATTTTCTCGAGTTGCGGCAGGTGTTCTCGAGATACGACGGGGACCTCAGGGACCCGCCCTGGTGTCCTCAGGAAAGGCCAGTCCCCATGCGAGTTGCTCGGGGGCCTCTCGGGATTCCTCCCCCGTCGATACCGGGGCCAAAATCCTTCTGTGGAGTCAGGGCCGGAACCGAGGATTCCTCTCAGGGGCTGACATGGGTCTTTGGGTACTTCTGGAGTCTCCCCAGGGGAGTCAGGCCTCGTCTCGAGTGGGGGCATGCACGTGCGCTTTCCTTCCAGGCTGTAGCACCAATGTCACGCTTCCCGTCGCGTGGATCAAAGGATCTGTGGTTTTCCCTCGAGGCTTTCCCTCGAGGCTTTCCCACAGTGCTGTCCCACGTGCCACCGTGGTGTGAGTCGATCCTCGGCGTGAAAAATCAGCCAGTGCAGGGCAAAGAGGTTCCTCTGGAATGGACTGAGACATCTAGGGGACTCTTGGAATGGTGGTACGACCATGGAGTTCCTCTCGCCTTTCCTGTTGAGAGTGCCTCCTCTTGAGATGCGACGGGAACGCCGGGAATTCTTTCCCGTTGAAAGCAGGGAAAGGATCCCCCATCTCGAGCTCCGAGGGGGAAACGGGGCTCCTCTGGATGTGGGCGGGACCATCGTGCTTCCTCTCGAGTGGAGACGGTATGGCGGGGAACTTCTTGAGTTGCAGCAAGGGTGTGAAAGACCCTTTCGAAGTTCCAGAGGTTAGGTGTCATTAGTCTCCAGACGCCTCATCGGAAATAGGCCTCATCTCGCCTGGAAGGGAGAACTTCCTGGATTTTCTCGAGTTGCGGCAGGTGTTCCCGAGTTACGACGGGGACCTCAGGGACCCGCCCTGGTGGCCTCAAGAGAGGCCAGTCCCCATGCGAGTTGCTAGCGGGCCTCTCGGGATTCCTCTCCCGTCGATACCGGGGCCAAAAACCTTGTGTGGAGTCAGGGCCGGAACCAAGGATTCCTCTCAGGGGCTGACATGGATCTTTGGGTACTTCTGGAGTCTCCCCAGGGGAGTCAGGCCTCGTCTCGAGTGGGGGCATGCACGTGCGCTTTCCTTCCAGGCTGTAGCACCAATGTCACGCTTCCCGTAGCGTGGATCAAAGGATCTGTGGTTTTCCCTCGAGGCTTTCCCTCGAGGCTTTCCCACAGGGCTGTCCCACGTGCCACCGTGGTGTGAGTCGATCCTCGGCGTGAAAGATCAGCCAGTGCAGGGCAAAGAGGTTCCTCTGGAATGGACTGAGACATCTGGGGGACTCTTGGAATGGTGGTACGACCATGGAGTTCCTCTCGCCTTTCCTGTTGAGAGTGCCTCCTCTTGAGATGCGACGGGAACGCCGGGAATTCTTTCCCGTTGAAAGCAGGGAAAGGATCCCTCATCTCGAGCTACGAGGGGGAAACTGGGCTCTTCTGGATGTGGGCGGGACGATCGTGCTTCCTCTCCAGTGGACACGGGTATGGCGCTGAACTTCTTGAGTTGCAGCAAGGGTGTGAAAGACCCTTTCGAAGTTCCAGAGGTTAGGTGTCATTCGTCTCCAAACGCCTCATCGGAAATAGGCCTCATCTCGCCTGGAAGGGAGAACTTCCTGGATTTTCTCGAGTTGCGGCAGGTGTTCTCCAGTTACGACGGGGACCTCAGGGACCCGCCCTGGTGGCCTCAGGAGAGGCCAGTCCCCATGCGAGTTACTAGGGGGCCTCTCGGGATTCCTCTCCGGTCGATACCGGGGCAAAAAACCTTGTGTGGAGTCAGGGCCGGAACCGAGGATTCCTCTCAGGGGCTGACATGGATCTTTGGGTACTTCTGGAGTCTCCCCAGGGGAGTCAGGCCTCGTCTCGAGTGGGGGCATGCACGTGCGCTTTCCTTCCAGGCTGTAGCACCAATGTCACGCTTCCCGTAGCGTGGATCAAAGGATCTGTGGTTTTCACTCGAGGCTTTCCCTCGAGGCTTTCCCACAGGGCTGTCCCACGTGCCACCGTGGTGTGAGTCGATCCTCGGCGTGAAAGATCAGCCAGTGCAGGGCAAAGAGGTTCCTCTGGAATGGACTGAGACATCTGGGGGACTCTTGGAATGGTGGTACGACCATGGAGTTCCTCTCGCCTTTCCTGTTGAGAGTGCCTCCTCTTGAGATGCGACGGGAACGCCGGGAATTCTTTCCCGCTGAAAGCAGGGAAAGGATCCCTCATCTCGAGCTCCGAGGGGGAAACGGGGCTCCTCTGGATGTGGGCGGGACCATCGTGCTTCCTCTCGAGTGGAGACGGTATGGCGGTGAACTTCTTGAGTTGCAGCAAGGGTGTGAAAGACCCTTTCGAAGTTCCAGAGGTTAGGTGTCATTAGTCTCCAGACGCCTCATCGGAAATAAGCCTCATCTCGCCTGGAAGGGAGAACTTCCTGGATTTTCTCGAGTTGCGGCAGGTGTTCTCGAGTTACGACGGGGACCTCAGGGACCCGCCCTGGTGGCCTCAGGAGAGGCCAGTCCCCATGCGAGTTGCTAGGGGGCCTCTCGGGATTCCTCTCCCGTCGATACCGGGGCCAAAATCCTTGTGTGGAGTCAGGGCCGGAACCAAGGATTCCTCTCAGGGGCTGACATGGATCTTTGGGTACTTCTGGAGTCTCCACAGGGGAGTCAGGCCTCGTCTCGAGTGGGGGCATGCACGTGGGCTTTCCTTCCAGGCTGTAGCACCATGTCACGCTTCCCGTAGCGTGGATCAAAGGATCTGTGGTTTTCCCTCGAGGCTTTCCCTCGAGGCTTTCCCACAGGGCTGTCCCACGTGCCACCGTGGTGTGAGTCGATCCTCGGCGTGAAAGATGAGCCAGTGCAGGGCAAAGAGGTTCCTCTGGAATGGACTGAGACATCTGGGGGACTCTTGGAATGGTGGTACGACCATGGAGTTCCTCTCGCCTTTCCTGTTGAGAGTGCCTCCTCTTGAGATGCGACGGGAACGCCGGGAATTCTTTCCCGTTGAAAGCAGGGAATGGATCCCTCATCTCGAGCTACGAGGGGGAAACTGGGCTCCTCTGGATGTGGGTGGGACGATCGTGCTTCCTCTCGAGTGGACACGGGTATGGCGCTGAACTTCTTGAGTTGCAGCAAGGGTGTGAAAGACCCTTTCGAAGTTCCAGAGGTTAGGTGTCATTCGTCTCCAAACGCCTCATCGGAAATAGGCCTCATCTCGCCTGGAAGGGAGAACTTCCTGGATTTTCTCGAGTTGCGACAGGTGTTCTCGAGTTACGACGGGGACCTCAGGGACCCGCCCTGGTGGCCTCAGGAGAGGCCAGTCCCCATGCGAGTTGCTAGGGGGCCTCTCGGGATTCCTCTCCCATCGATACTGGGGCAAAAACCTTGTGTGGAGTCAGGGCCGGAACCGAGGATTCCTCTCAGGGGCTGACATGGATCTTTGGGTACTTCTGGAGTCTCCCCAGGGGAGTCAGGCCTCGTCTCGAGTGGGGGCATTCACGTGCGCTTTCCTTCCAGGCTGTAGCAGCAATGTCACGCTTCCCGTCGCGAGGATCAAAGGATCTGAGGTTTTCCCTCGAGGCTTTCCCTCGAGGCTTTCCCACAGGGCTGTCCCACGTGCCACCGTGGTGTGAGTCGATCCTCGGCGTGAAAGATGAGCCAGTGCAGGTCAAAGAGGTTCCTCTGGAATGGACTGAGACATCTGGGGGACTCTTGGAATGGTGGTACGACCATGGAGTTCCTCTCGCCTTTCCTGTTGAGAGTGCCTCCTCTTGAGATGCGACGGGAACGCCGGGAATTCTTTCCCGTTGAAAGCAGGGAAAGGATCCCTCATCTCGAGCTCCGAGGGGGAAACGGGGCTCCTCTGGATGTGGGCGGGACCATCGTGCTTCCTCTCGAGTGGAGACGGGTATGGCGGTGAACTTCTTGAGTTGCAGCAAGGGTGTGAAAGACCCTTTCGAAGTTCCAGAGTTTAGGTGTCATTAGTCTCCAGACGCCTCATCGGAAATAGGCCTCATCTCGCCTGGAAGGGAGAACTTCCTGGATTTTCTCGAGTTGCGGCAGGTGTTCTCGAGTTACGACGGGGACCTCAGGGACCCGCCCTGGTGGCCTCAGGAGAGGCCAGTCCCCATGCGAGTTGCTAGGGGGCCTCTCGGGATTCCTCTCCCGTCGATACCGGGGTCAAAAACCTTGTGTGGAGTCAGGGCCGGAACCGAGGATTCCTCTCAGGGGCTGACATGGATCTTTGGGTACTTCTGGAGTCTTCCCAGGGGAGTCAGGCCTCGTCTCGAGTGGGGGCATGCACGTGCGCTTTCCTTCCAGGCTGTAGCAGCAATGTCACGCTTCCCGTGGCGTGGATCAAAGGATCTGTGGTTTTCCCTCGAGGCTTTCCCTCGAGGCTTTCCCACAGGGCTGTCCCACGTGCCACCGTGGTGTGAGTCGATCCTCGGCGTGAAAGATCAGCCAGTGCAGGGCAAAGAGGTTCCTCTGGAATGGACTGAGACATCTGGGGGACTCTTGGAATGGTGGTACGACCATGGAGTTCCTCTCGCCTTTCCTGTTGAGAGTGCCTCCTCCTGAGATGCGACGGGAACGCCGGGAATTCTTTCCCGTTGAAAGCAGGGAAAGGATCCCTCATCTCGAGCTACGAGGGGGAAACGGGGTTCCTCTGGATGTGGGCGGGACCATCGTGCTTCCTCTCGAGTGGACACGGGTATGGCGGTGAACTTCTTGAGTTGCAGCAAGGATGTGAAAGACCCTTTCAAAGTTCCAGAGTTTAGGTGTCATTCGTCTCCAGACGCCTCATCGGAAATAGGCCTCATCTCGCCTGGAAGGTAGAACTTCCTGGATTTTCTCGAGTTGCGGCAGGTGTTGTCGAGTTAAGACGGGGACTTCAAGGACCCGCACTGGTGGCCTCAGGAGAGGCCAGTCCCCATGCGAGTTGCTAGGGGGCTCTCGGGATTCCTCTCCCGTCGATACCGGGGCCAAAAACCTTGTGTGGAGTCAGGGCCGGAACCGAGGATTCCTCTCAGGGGCTGACATGTATCTTGGGGTACTTCTGGAGTCTCCCCAGGGGAGTCAGGCCTCGTCTCGAGTGGGGGCATGCACGTGCGCTTTCCTTACAGGCTGTAGCAGCAATGTCACGGTTCCCGTCGCGTGGATCAAAGGATCTGTGGTTTTCCCTCGAGGCTTTCCCACAGGGCTGTCCCACGTGACACCGTGGTGTGAGTCGATCCTCGGCGTGAAAGATGAGCCAGTGCAGGGCAAAGAGGTTCCTCTGGAATGGACTGAGACATCTGGAGGACTCTTGGAATGGTGGTACGACCATGGAGTTCCTCTCGCCTTTCCTGTTGAGAGTGCCTCCTCTTGAGATGCGACGGGAACGCCGGGAATTCTTTCCCGTTGAAAGCAGGGAAAGGATCCCCCATCTCGAGCTCCGAGGGGGAAACGGGGCTCCTCTGGATGTGGGCGGGACCATCGTGCTTCCTCTCGAGTGGAGACGGGTATGGCGGTGAACTTCTTGAGTTGCAGCAAGGGTGTGAAAGACCCTTTCGAAGTTCCAGAGGTTAGGTGTCATTAGTCTCCAGACGTCTCATCGGAAATAGGCCTCATCTCGCCTGGAAGGGAGAACTTCCTGGATTTTCTCGAGTTGCGGCAGGTGTTCTCGAGTTACGACGGGGACTTCAGGGACCCGCCCTGGTGGCCTCAGGAGAGGCCAGTCCCCATGCGAGTTGTTAGGGGGCCTCTCGGGATTCCTCTCCCGTCGATACCGGGGCCAAAAACCTTGTGTGGAGTCAGGGCCGGAACCGAGGATTCCTCTCAGGGGATGACATGGAACTTTGGGTACTTCTGGAGTCTCCCCAGGGGAGTCAGGCCTCGTCTCGAGTGGGGGCATGCACGTGCGCTTTCCTTCCAAGCTGTAGCAGCAATGTCACGCTTCCCGTGGCGTGGATCAAAGGATCTGTGGTTTTCCCTCGAGGCTTTCCCTCGAGGCTTTCCCACAGGGCTGTCCCACGTGCCACCGTGGTGTGAGTCGATCCTCGGCGTGAAAGATGAGCCAGTGCAGGGCAAAGAGGTTCCTCTGGAATGGACTGAGACATCTGGGGGACTCTTGGAATGGTGGTACGACCATGGAGTTCCTCTCGCCTTTCCTGTTGAGAGTGCCTCCTCTTGAGATGTGACGGGAACGCCGGGAATTCTTTCCCGTTGAAAGCAGGGAAAGGATCCCACATCTCGAGCTACGAGGGCGAAACGGGGTTCCTCTGGATGTGGGCGGGACCATCGTGCTTCCTCTCGAGTGGACACGGGTATGGCGGTGAACTTCTTGAGTTGCAGCAAGGATGTGAAAGACCCTTTCAAAGTTCCAGAGGTTAGGTGTCATTCGTCTCCAGACGCCTCATCGGAAATAGGCCTCATCTCGCCTGGAAGGTAGAACTTCCTGGATTTTCTCGAGTTGCGGCAGGTGTTGTTGAGTTACGACGGGGACCTCAGAGACCCGCACTGGTGGCCTCAGGAGAGGCCAGTCCCCATGCGAGTTGCTAGGGGGCCTCTCGGGATTCCTCTCCCGTCGATACCGGGGCCAAAAACCTTGTGTGGAGTCAGGGCCGGAACCGAGGATTCCTCTCAGGGTCTGACATGGATCTTTGGGTACTTGTGGAGACTCTCCAGCGGAGTCAGGCCTCGTCTCGTGTGGGGGCATGCACGTGCGCTTTCCTTCCAGGCTGTAGCAGCAATGTCACGCTTCCCGTCGCGTGGATCAAAGGATCTGTGGTTTCCCCTCGAGGCTTTCGCTCGAGGCTTTCCCACAGGGCTGTCCCACGTGCCACCGTGGTGTGAGTCGATCCTCGGCGTGAAAGATGAGCCAGTGCAGGGCAAAGAGGTTCCTCTGGAATGGACTGAGAAATCTCGGGGACTCTTGGAATGGTGGTACGACCATGGAGTTCCTCTCATCTTTCCTGTTGAGAGTGCCTCCTCTTGAGATGCGACGGGAACGCCGGGAATTCTTTCCCGTTGATAGCAGGGAAAGGATCCCTCATCTCGAGCGACGAGGGGGAAACGGGGCTCCTCTGGATGTGGGCGGGACCATCGTGTTTCCTCTCGAGTGGAGACGGGTATGGCGGTGAACTTCTTGAGTTGCAGCAAGGGTGTGAAAGACCCTTTTGAAGTTCCAGAGGTTCGGTGTCATTAGTCTCCAGACGTCTCATCTGAAATAGGCCTCATCTCGCCTGGAAGGGAGAACTTCCTGGATTTTCTCGAGTTGCGGCAGGTGTTCTCGAGTTACGACGGGGACCTCAGGGACCCGCCCTGGTGGCCTCAGGAAAGGCCAGTCCCCATGCGAGTTGCTCGGGGGCCTCTCGGGATTCCTCTCCCGTCGATACCGGGGTCAAAAACTTTGTGTGGAGTCAGGGCCGGAACCGAGGATTCCTCTCAGGGGATGACATGGATCTTTGGGTACTTCTGGAGTCTCCCCAGGGGAGTCAGGCCTCGTCTCGAGTGGGGGCATGCACGTGCGCTTTCCTTCCAGGCTGTAGCAGCAATGTCACTCTTCCCGTCGCGTGGATCAAAGGAACTGTGGTTTACCCTCGAGGCTTTCCCACAGGGCTGTCCCACGTGCCACCGTGGTGTGAGTCGATCCTCGGCGTGAAAGATGAGCCAGTGCAGGGCAAAGAGGTTCCTCTGGAATGGACTGAGTAATCTCGGGGACTCTTGGAATGGTGGTACGACCATGGAGTTCCTCTCGTCTTTCCTGTTGAGAGTGCCTCCTCTTGAGATGCGACGGGAACGCCGAAAATACTTTCCCGTTGATAGCAGGGAAAGGATCCCTCATCTCGAGCTACGAGGGGCAATCGGGGCTCCTCTGGATGTGGGCGGGACCATCATGTTTCCTCTCGAGTGGAGACGGTTATGACGGTGAACTTCTTGAGTTGCAGCAAGGGTGTGAAAGACCCTTTCGAAGTTCCAGAGGTTCCGTGTCATTAGTCTCCAGACGCCTTATCGGAAATAGGCCTCATCTCGCCTGGAAGGGAGAACTTCCTGGATTTTCTCGAGATGCGGCAGGTGTTCTCGAGTTACGACGGGGACGTCAGGGACAAGCCCTGGTGGCCTCAGGAAACTCCAGTCCCCATGCGAGTTGCTAGGGTGCCTCTCGGGATTCCTCTCCAGTCGATACCGGGGCCAAAAACCTTGTGTGGAGTCAGGGCCGGAACGGAGGATTCCTCTAAGGGGCTGACATGGATCTTTGGGTCTTTCTGGAGTCTCCCCAGGGGAGTCAGGCCTCGTCTCGAGTGGGGGCATGCACGTGCGCTTTCCTTCCAGGCTGTAGCAGCAATATCACGCTTCCCGTCGCGTGGATCAAAGTATCTGTGGTTTTCCCTCGAGGCTTTCCCTCGAGGCTATCCCACAGGGCTGTCGCACGTGCCACCGTGGTGTGAGTCGATCTTCGGCATGAAAGATGAGCCAGGGAAGGGCAAAGAGGTTCCTCTGGAATGGACTGAAACATCTGGGGGACTCTTGGAATGGTGGTACGACCATGGAGTTCCTCTCGTCTTTCCTGTTGAGAGTGCCTCCTCTTGAGATGCGACCGGAACGCCGAAAATACTTTCCCGTTGATAGCAGGGAAAGGATCCTTCATCTCGAGCTACGAGGGGCAAACGGGGCTCCTCTGGATGTGGGCGGGACCATCATGTTTCCTCTCGAGTGGAGACGGTTATGGCGGTGAACTTCTTGAGTTGCAGCAAGGGTGTGAAAGACCCTTTCGAAGTTCCAGAGGTTCCGTGTCATTAGTCTCCAGACGCCTCATCGGAAATAGGCCTCATCTCGCCTGGAAGGGAGAACTTCCTGAAGTTTCTCGAGTTGCGGCAGGTGTTCTCGAGTTACGACGTGAACCTCAGGGACCCGCCCTGGTGGCCTCAGGAAAGGCCAGTCCCCATGCGAGTTGCTCGGGGGCCTCTCAGGATTCCTCTCCTGTCGATACCGGGGCCAAAAAACTTCTGTGGAGTCAGGGCCGGAACCGAGGATTCCTCTCAGGGGCTGACATGGATCTTTGGGTACTTCTGGAGTCTCCCCAGGGGAGTCAGGCCTTGTCTCGAGTGGGGGCATGCACGTGCGCTTTCCTTCCAGGCTGTAGCAGCAATGTCTCGGTTCCCGTCGCGTGGATCAAAGGATCTGTGGTTTTCCCTCGAGGCTTTCCCACAGGGCTGTCCCACGTGCCACCGTGGTGTGAGTCGATTCTCGGCGTGAAAGATGAGACAGTGCAGGGCAAAGAGGTTCCTCTGGATTGGACTGAGACATCTGGGGGACTCTTGGAATGGTGGTACGACCATGGAGTTCCTCTCGCCTTTCCTGTTGAGAGTGCCTCCTCTTGAGATGCGACGGGAATGCCGGGAATTCTTTCCCGTTGAAAACAGGGAAAGGATCCCTCATCTCGAGCTACGAGGGGGAAACTGGGCTCCTCTGGATGTGGGCGGGACCATCGTGCTTCCTCTCGAGTGGAGACGGGTATGGCGGTGAAATTCTTGAGTTGCAGCAAGGGTGTGAAAGACCCTTTCGAAGTTCCAGAGGTTAGGTGTCATTAGTCTCCAGACGCCTCATCGGAAATAGGCCTCATCTCGCCTGGAAGGGAGAACTTCCTGGATTTTCTCGAGTTGCGGCAGGTGTTCTCGAGTTACGACGGGGACCTCAGGGACCCGCCCTGGTGGCCTCAGGAGAGGCCAGTCCCCATGCGAGTTGCTAGGGGGCCTCTCGGGATTCCTCTCCCGTCGATACCGGGGTCAAAAACCTTGTGTGGAGTCAGGGCCGGAACCGAGGATTCCTCTCAGGGGCTGACATGGATCTTTGGGTACTTCTGGAGTCTCCCCAGGGGAGTCAGGCCTCGTCTCGAGTGGGGGCATGCACGTGCGCTTTCCTTCCAGGCTGTAGCAGCAATGTCACGCTTCCCGTGGCGTGGATCAAAGGATCTGTGGTTTTCCCTCGAGGCTTTCCCTCGAGGCTTTCCCACAGGGCTGTCCCACGTGCCACCGTGGTGTGAGTCGATCCTCGGCGTGAAAGATCAGCCAGTGCAGGGCAAAGAGGTTCCTCTGGAATGGACTGAGACATCTGGGGGACTCTTGGAATGGTGGTACGACCATGGAGTTCCTCTCGCCTTTCCTGTTGAGAGTGCCTCCTCCTGAGATGCGACGGGAACGCCGGGAATTCTTTCCCGTTGAAAGCAGGGAAAGGATCCCTCATCTCGAGCTACGAGGGGGAAACGGGGTTCCTCTGGATGTGGGCGGGACCATCGTGCTTCCTCTCGAGTGGACACGGGTATGGCGGTGAACTTCTTGAGTTGCAGCAAGGATGTGAAAGACCCTTTCAAAGTTCCAGAGTTTAGGTGTCATTCGTCTCCAGACGCCTCATCGGAAATAGGCCTCATCTCGCCTGGAAGGTAGAACTTCCTGGATTTTCTCGAGTTGCGGCAGGTGTTGTCGAGTTAAGACGGGGACTTCAAGGACCCGCACTGGTGGCCTCAGGAGAGGCCAGTCCCCATGCGAGTTGCTAGGGGGCTCTCGGGATTCCTCTCCCGTCGATACCGGGGCCAAAAACCTTGTGTGGAGTCAGGGCCGGAACCGAGGATTCCTCTCAGGGGCTGACATGTATCTTGGGGTACTTCTGGAGTCTCCCCAGGGGAGTCAGGCCTCGTCTCGAGTGGGGGCATGCACGTGCGCTTTCCTAACAGGCTGTAGCAGCAATGTCACGGTTCCCGTCGCGTGGATCAAAGGATCTGTGGTTTTCCCTCGAGGCTTTCCCACAGGGCTGTCCCACGTGCCACCGTGGTGTGAGTCGATCCTCGGCGTGAAAGATGAGCCAGTGCAGGGCAAAGAGGTTCCTCTGGAATGGACTGAGACATCTGGAGGACTCTTGGAATGGTGGTACGACCATGGAGTTCCTCTCGCCTTTCCTGTTGAGAGTGCCTCCTCTTGAGATGCGACGGGAACGCCGGGAATTCTTTCCCGTTGAAAGCAGGGAAAGGATCCCCCATCTCGAGCTCCGAGGGGGAAACGGGGCTCCTCTGGATGTGGGCGGGACCATCGTGCTTCCTCTCGAGTGGAGACGGGTATGGCGGTGAACTTCTTGAGTTGCAGCAAGGGTGTGAAAGACCCTTTCGAAGTTCCAGAGGTTAGGTGTCATTAGTCTCCAGACGTCTCATCGGAAATAGGCCTCATCTCGCCTGGAAGGGAGAACTTCCTGGATTTTCTCGAGTTGCGGCAGGTGTTCTCGAGTTACGACGGGGACTTCAGGGACCCGCCCTGGTGGCCTCAGGAGAGGCCAGTCCCCATGCGAGTTGCTAGGGGGCCTCTCGGGATTCCTCTCCCGTCGATACCGGGGCCAAAAACCTTGTGTGGAGTCAGGGCCGGAACCGAGGATTCCTCTCAGGGGATGACATGGAACTTTGGGTACTTCTGGAGTCTCCCCAGGGGAGTCAGGCCTCGTCTCGAGTGGGGGCATGCACGTGCGCTTTCCTTCCAAGCTGTAGCAGCAATGTCACGCTTCCCGTGGCGTGGATCAAAGGATCTGTGGTTTTCCCTCGAGGCTTTCCCTCGAGGCTTTCCCACAGGGCTGTCCCACGTGCCACCGTGGTGTGAGTCGATCCTCGGCGTGAAAGATGAGCCAGTGCAGGGCAAAGAGGTTCCTCTGGAATGGACTGAGACATCTGGGGGACTCTTGGAATGGTGGTACGACCATGGAGTTCCTCTCGCCTTTCCTGTTGAGAGTGCCTCCTCTTGAGATGTGACGGGAACGCCGGGAATTCTTTCCCGTTGAAAGCAGGGAAAGGATCCCACATCTCGAGCTACGAGGGCGAAACGGGGTTCCTCTGGATGTGGGCGGGACCATCGTGCTTCCTCTCGAGTGGACACGGGTATGGCGGTGAACTTCTTGAGTTGCAGCAAGGATGTGAAAGACCCTTTCAAAGTTCCAGAGGTTAGGTGTCATTCGTCTCCAGACGCCTCATCGGAAATAGGCCTCATCTCGCCTGGAAGGTAGAACTTCCTGGATTTTCTCGAGTTGCGGCAGGTGTTGTTGAGTTACGACGGGGACCTCAGAGACCCGCACTGGTGGCCTCAGGAGAGGCCAGTCCCCATGCGAGTTGCTAGGGGGCCTCTCGGGATTCCTCTCCCGTCGATACCGGGGCCAAAAACCTTGTGTGGAGTCAGGGCCGGAACCGAGGATTCCTCTCAGGGTCTGACATGGATCTTTGGGTACTTGTGGAGACTCTCCAGCGGAGTCAGGCCTCGTCTCGTGTGGGGGCATGCACGTGCGCTTTCCTTCCAGGCTGTAGCAGCAATGTCACGCTTCCCGTCGCGTGGATCAAAGGATCTGTGGTTTCCCCTCGAGGCTTTCGCTCGTGGCTTTCCCACAGGGCTGTCCCACGTGCCACCGTGGTGTGAGTCGATCCTCGGCGTGAAAGATGAGCCAGTGCAGGGCAAAGAGGTTCCTCTGGAATGGACTGAGAAATCTCGGGGACTCTTGGAATGGTGGTACGACCATGGAGTTCCTCTCATCTTTCCTGTTGAGAGTGCCTCCTCTTGAGATGCGACGGGAACGCCGGGAATTCTTTCCCGTTGATAGCAGGGAAAGGATCCCTCATCTCGAGCGACGAGGGGGAAACGGGGCTCCTCTGGATGTGGGCGGGACCATCGTGTTTCCTCTCGAGTGGAGACGGGTATGGCGGTGAACTTCTTGAGTTGCAGCAAGGGTGTGAAAGACCCTTTTGAAGTTCCAGAGGTTCGGTGTCATTAGTCTCCAGACGTCTCATCTGAAATAGGCCTCATCTCGCCTGGAAGGGAGAACTTCCTGGATTTTCTCGAGTTGCGGCAGGTGTTCTCGAGTTACGACGGGGACCTCAGGGACCCGCCCTGGTGGCCTCAGGAAAGGCCAGTCCCCATGCGAGTTGCTCGGGGGCCTCTCGGGATTCCTCTCCCGTCGATACCGGGGTCAAAAACTTTGTGTGGAGTCAGGGCCGGAACCGAGGATTCCTCTCAGGGGATGACATGGATCTTTGGGTACTTCTGGAGTCTCCCCAGGGGAGTCAGGCCTCGTCTCGAGTGGGGGCATGCACGTGCGCTTTCCTTCCAGGCTGTAGCAGCAATGTCACTCTTCCCGTCGCGTGGATCAAAGGAACTGTGGTTTACCCTCGAGGCTTTCCCACAGGGCTGTCCCACGTGCCACCGTGGTGTGAGTCGATCCTCGGCGTGAAAGATGAGCCAGTGCAGGGCAAAGAGGTTCCTCTGGAATGGACTGAGTAATCTCGGGGACTCTTGGAATGGTGGTACGACCATGGAGTTCCTCTCGTCTTTCCTGTTGAGAGTGCCTCCTCTTGAGATGCGACGGGAACGCCGAAAATACTTTCCCGTTGATAGCAGGGAAAGGATCCCTCATCTCGAGCTACGAGGGGCAATCGGGGCTCCTCTGGATGTGGGCGGGACCATCATGTTTCCTCTCGAGTGGAGACGGTTATGACGGTGAACTTCTTGAGTTGCAGCAAGGGTGTGAAAGACCCTTTCGAAGTTCCAGAGGTTCCGTGTCATTAGTCTCCAGACGCCTTATCGGAAATAGGCCTCATCTCGCCTGGAAGGGAGAACTTCCTGGATTTTCTCGAGTTGCGGCAGGTGTTCTCGAGTTACGACGGGGACGTCAGGGACAAGCCCTGGTGGCCTCAGGAAACTCCAGTCCCCATGCGAGTTGCTAGGGTGCCTCTCGGGATTCCTCTCCAGTCGATACCGGGGCCAAAAACCTTGTGTGGAGTCAGGGCCGGAACGGAGGATTCCTCTAAGGGGCTGACATGGATCTTTGGGTCTTTCTGGAGTCTCCCCAGGGGAGTCAGGCCTCGTCTCGAGTGGGGGCATGCACGTGCGCTTTCCTTCCAGGCTGTAGCAGCAATATCACGCTTCCCGTCGCGTGGATCAAAGTATCTGTGGTTTTCCCTCGAGGCTTTCCCTCGAGGCTATCCCACAGGGCTGTCGCACGTGCCACCGTGGTGTGAGTCGATCTTCGGCATGAAAGATGAGCCAGGGAAGGGCAAAGAGGTTCCTCTGGAATGGACTGAAACATCTGGGGGACTCTTGGAATGGTGGTACGACCATGGAGTTCCTCTCGTCTTTCCTGTTGAGAGTGCCTCCTCTTGAGATGCGACCGGAACGCCGAAAATACTTTCCCGTTGATAGCAGGGAAAGGATCCTTCATCTCGAGCTACGAGGGGCAAACGGGGCTCCTCTGGATGTGGGCGGGACCATCATGTTTCCTCTCGAGTGGAGACGGTTATGGCGGTGAACTTCTTGAGTTGCAGCAAGGGTGTGAAAGACCCTTTCGAAGTTCCAGAGGTTCCGTGTCATTAGTCTCCAGACGCCTCATCGGAAATAGGCCTCATCTCGCCTGGAAGGGAGAACTTCCTGAAGTTTCTCGAGTTGCGGCAGGTGTTCTCGAGTTACGACGTGAACCTCAGGGACCCGCCCTGGTGGCCTCAGGAAAGGCCAGTCCCCATGCGAGTTGCTCGGGGGCCTCTCAGGATTCCTCTCCTGTCGATACCGGGGCCAAAAAACTTCTGTGGAGTCAGGGCCGGAACCGAGGATTCCTCTCAGGGGCTGACATGGATCTTTGGGTACTTCTGGAGTCTCCCCAGGGGAGTCAGGCCTTGTCTCGAGTGGGGGCATGCACGTGCGCTTTCCTTCCAGGCTGTAGCAGCAATGTCTCGGTTCCCGTCGCGTGGATCAAAGGATCTGTGGTTTTCCCTCGAGGCTTTCCCACAGGGCTGTCCCACGTGCCACCGTGGTGTGAGTCGATTCTCGGCGTGAAAGATGAGACAGTGCAGGGCAAAGAGGTTCCTCTGGATTGGACTGAGACATCTGGGGGACTCTTGGAATGGTGGTACGACCATGGAGTTCCTCTCGCCTTTCCTGTTGAGAGTGCCTCCTCTTGAGATGCGACGGGAATGCCGGGAATTCTTTCCCGTTGAAAACAGGGAAAGGATCCCTCATCTCGAGCTACGAGGGGGAAACTGGGCTCCTCTGGATGTGGGCGGGACCATCGTGCTTCCTCTCGAGTGGAGACGGGTATGGCGGTGAAATTCTTGAGTTGCAGCAAGGGTGTGAAAGACCCTTTCGAAGTTCCAGAGGTTAGGTGTCATTAGTCTCCAGACGCCTCATCGGAAATAGGCCTCACTTCGCCTGGAAAGGAGAACTTCCTGGATTTTCTCGAGTTGCGGCAGGTGTTCTCGATTTACGACGGGGACCTCAGGGACCCGCCCTGGTGTCCTCAGGTACGGCCAGTCCCCATGCTAGTTGCTAGGGGGCCTCTCGGGATTCCTCTCCCGTCGATACCGGGGCCAAAAACCTTGTGTGGAGTCAGGGCCGGAACCGAGGATTCCTCTCAGGGGCTGACATGGATCTTTGGGTACTTCTGGAGTCTCCCCAGGGGAGTCAGGACTCGTCTCGAGTGGGGGCATGCACGTGCGCTTTCCTTCCAGGCTGTAGCAGCAATGTCATGCTTCCCGTCGCGTGGATCAAAGGATCTGTGGTTTTCCCTCGAGGCTTTCCCTCGAGGCTTTCCCACAGGGCTGTCCCACGTGCCACCGTGGTGTGAGTCGATCCTCGGCATGACAGATGAGCCAGTGCAGAGCAAAGAGTTTCCTCTGGAATGGCCTGAGAAATCTCGGGGACTCTTGAAATGGTGGTACGACCATGGAGTTCCTCTCAATTTCCTGTTGAGAGTGCCTCCACTTGAGATGCGACGGGAACGCCGGGAATTCTTTCCCGTTGATAGCAGGGAAAGGATCCCTCATCTCGAGCTACGAGGGGGAAACGGGGCTCCTCTGGATGTGGGCGGGACCATCGTGTTTAATCTCGAGTGGAGACGGGTATGGCGGTGAACTTCTTGAGTTGCAGCAAGGGTGTGAAAGACCCTTTCGAAGTTCCAGAGGTTCGGTGTCATTAGTCTCCAGACGCCTCATCGGAAATAGGCCTCATCTCGCCTGGAAGGGAGAACTTCCTGGATTTTCTCGAGTTGCGGCAGGTGTTCTCGAGTTACGACGGGGACCTCAGGGACCCGCCCTGGTGGCCTCAGGAGAGGCCAGTCCCCATGCGAGTTGCTAGGGGGCCTCTCGGGATTCCTCTCCCGTCGATACCGGGGCCAAAAACCTTGTGTGGAGTCAGGGCCGGAACTGAGGATTCCTCTCAGGGGCTGACATGGATCTTTGGGTACTTGTGGAGTCTCCCCAGGGGAGTCAGGCCTCGTCTCGAGTGGGGGCATGCACGTGCGCTTTCCTTCCAGGCTGTAGCACCATGTCACGCTTCCCGTAGCGTGGATCAAAGGATCTGTGGTTTTCCCTCGAGGCTTTCCCTCGAGGCTTTCCCACAGGGCTGTCCCACGTGCCACCGTGGTGTGAGTCGATCCTCGGCGTGAAAGATGAGCCAGTGCAGGGCAAAGAGGTTCCTCTGGAATGGACTGAGACATCTGGGGGACTCTTGGAATGGTGGTACGACCATGGAGTTCCTCTCGCCTTTCCTGTTGAGAGTGCCTCCTCTTGAGATGCGACGGGAACGCCGGGAATACTTTCCCGTTGAAAGCAGGGAATGGATCCCTCATCTCGAGCTACGAGGGGGAAACTGGGCTCCTGTGGATGTGGGTGGGACGATCGTGCTTCCTCTCGAGTGGACACGGGTATGGCGCTGAACTTCTTGAGTTGCAGCAAGGGTGTGAAAGACCCTTTCGAAGTTCCAGAGGTTAGGTGTCATTCGTCTCCAAACGCCTCATCGGAAATAGGCCTCATCTCGCCTGGAAGGGAGAACTTCCTGGATTTTCTCGAGTTGCGACAGGTGTTCTCGAGTTACGACGGGGACCTCAGGGACCCGCCCTGGTGGCCTCAGGAGAGGCCAGTCCCCATGCGAGTTGCTAGGGGGCCTCTCGGGATTCCTCTCCCATCGATACTGGGGCAAAAACCTTGTGTGGAGTCAGGGCCGGAACCGAGGATTCCTCTCAGGGGCTGACATGGATCTTTGGGTACTTCTGGAGTCTCCCCAGGGGAGTCAGGCCTCGTCTCGAGTGGGGGCATTCACGTGCGCTTTCCTTCCAGGCTGTAGCAGCAATGTCACGCTTCCCGTCGCGAGGATCAAAGGATCTGTGGTTTTCCCTCGAGGCTTTCCCTCGAGGCTTTCCCACAGGGCTGTCCCACGTGCCACCGTGGTGTGAGTCGATCCTCGGCGTGAAAGATGAGCCAGTGCAGGTCAAAGAGGTTCCTCTGGAATGGACTGAGACATCTGGGGGACTCTTGGAATGGTGGTACGACCATGGAGTTCCTCTCGCCTTTCCTGTTGAGAGTGCCTCCTCTTGAGATGCGACGGGAACGCCGGGAATTCTTTCCCGTTGAAAGCAGGGAAAGGATCCCTCATCTCGAGCTCCGAGGGGGAAACGGGGCTCCTCTGGATGTGGGCGGGACCATCGTGCTTCCTCTCGAGTGGAGACGGGTATGGCGGTGAACTTCTTGAGTTGCAGCAAGGGTGTGAAAGACCCTTTCGAAGTTCCAGAGTTTAGGTGTCATTAGTCTCCAGACGCCTCATCGGAAATAGGCCTCATCTCGCCTGGAAGGGAGAACTTCCTGGATTTTCTCGAGTTGCGGCAGGTGTTCTCGAGTTACGACGGGGACCTCAGGGACCCGCCCTGGTGGCCTCAGGAGAGGCCAGTCCCCATGCGAGTTGCTAGGGGGCCTCTCGGGATTCCTCTCCCGTCGATACCGGGGTCAAAAACCTTGTGTGGAGTCAGGGCCGGAACCGAGGATTCCTCTCAGGGGCTGACATGGATCTTTGGGTACTTCTGGAGTCTCCCCAGGGGAGTCAGGCCTCGTCTCGAGTGGGGGCATGCACGTGCGCTTTCCTTCCAGGCTGTAGCAGCAATGTCACGCTTCCCGTGGCGTGGATCAAAGGATCTGTGGTTTTCCCTCGAGGCTTTCCCTCGAGGCTTTCCCACAGGGCTGTCCCACGTGCCACCGTGGTGTGAGTCGATCCTCGGCGTGAAAGATCAGCCAGTGCAGGGCAAAGAGGTTCCTCTGGAATGGACTGAGACATCTGGGGGACTCTTGGAATGGTGGTACGACCATGGAGTTCCTCTCGCCTTTCCTGTTGAGAGTGCCTCCTCCTGAGATGCGACGGGAACGCCGGGAATTCTTTCCCGTTGAAAGCAGGGAAAGGATCCCTCATCTCGAGCTACGAGGGGGAAACGGGGTTCCTCTGGATGTGGGCGGGACCATCGTGCTTCCTCTCGAGTGGACACGGGTATGGCGGTGAACTTCTTGAGTTGCAGCAAGGATGTGAAAGACCCTTTCAAAGTTCCAGAGTTTAGGTGTCATTCGTCTCCAGACGCCTCATCGGAAATAGGCCTCATCTCGCCTGGAAGGTAGAACTTCCTGGATTTTCTCGAGTTGCGGCAGGTGTTGTCGAGTTAAGACGGGGACTTCAAGGACCCGCACTGGTGGCCTCAGGAGAGGCCAGTCCCCATGCGAGTTGCTAGGGGGCTCTCGGGATTCCTCTCCCGTCGATACCGGGGCCAAAAACCTTGTGTGGAGTCAGGGCCGGAACCGAGGATTCCTCTCAGGGGCTGACATGTATCTTGGGGTACTTCTGGAGTCTCCCCAGGGGAGTCAGGCCTCGTCTCGAGTGGGGGCATGCACGTGCGCTTTCCTTACAGGCTGTAGCAGCAATGTCACGGTTCCCGTCGCGTGGATCAAAGGATCTGTGGTTTTCCCTCGAGGCTTTCCCACAGGGCTGTCCCACGTGCCACCGTGGTGTGAGTCGATCCTCGGCGTGAAAGATGAGCCAGTGCAGGGCAAAGAGGTTCCTCTGGAATGGACTGAGACATCTGGAGGACTCTTGGAATGGTGGTACGACCATGGAGTTCCTCTCGCCTTTCCTGTTGAGAGTGCCTCCTCTTGAGATGCGACGGGAACGCCGGGAATTCTTTCCCGTTGAAAGCAGGGAAAGGATCCCCCATCTCGAGCTCCGAGGGGGAAACGGGGCTCCTCTGGATGTGGGCGGGACCATCGTGCTTCCTCTCGAGTGGAGACGGGTATGGCGGTGAACTTCTTGAGTTGCAGCAAGGGTGTGAAAGACCCTTTCGAAGTTCCAGAGGTTAGGTGTCATTAGTCTCCAGACGTCTCATCGGAAATAGGCCTCATCTCGCCTGGAAGGGAGAACTTCCTGGATTTTCTCGAGTTGCGGCAGGTGTTCTCGAGTTACGACGGGGACTTCAGGGACCCGCCCTGGTGGCCTCAGGAGAGGCCAGTCCCCATGCGAGTTGCTAGGGGGCCTCTCGGGATTCCTCTCCCGTCGATACCGGGGCCAAAAACCTTGTGTGGAGTCAGGGCCGGAACCGAGGATTCCTCTCAGGGGATGACATGGAACTTTGGGTACTTCTGGAGTCTCCCCAGGGGAGTCAGGCCTCGTCTCGAGTGGGGGCATGCACGTGCGCTTTCCTTCCAAGCTGTAGCAGCAATGTCACGCTTCCCGTGGCGTGGATCAAAGGATCTGTGGTTTTCCCTCGAGGCTTTCCCTCGAGGCTTTCCCACAGGGCTGTCCCACGTGCCACCGTGGTGTGAGTCGATCCTCGGCGTGAAAGATGAGCCAGTGCAGGGCAAAGAGGTTCCTCTGGAATGGACTGAGACATCTGGGGGACTCTTGGAATGGTGGTACGACCATGGAGTTCCTCTCGCCTTTCCTGTTGAGAGTGCCTCCTCTTGAGATGTGACGGGAACGCCGGGAATTCTTTCCCGTTGAAAGCAGGGAAAGGATCCCACATCTCGAGCTACGAGGGCGAAACGGGGTTCCTCTGGATGTGGGCGGGACCATCGTGCTTCCTCTCGAGTGGACACGGGTATGGCGGTGAACTTCTTGAGTTGCAGCAAGGATGTGAAAGACCCTTTCAAAGTTCCAGAGGTTAGGTGTCATTCGTCTCCAGACGCCTCATCGGAAATAGGCCTCATCTCGCCTGGAAGGTAGAACTTCCTGGATTTTCTCGAGTTGCGGCAGGTGTTGTTGAGTTACGACGGGGACCTCAGAGACCCGCACTGGTGGCCTCAGGAGAGGCCAGTCCCCATGCGAGTTGCTAGGGGGCCTCTCGGGATTCCTCTCCCGTCGATACCGGGGCCAAAAACCTTGTGTGGAGTCAGGGCCGGAACCGAGGATTCCTCTCAGGGTCTGACATGGATCTTTGGGTACTTGTGGAGACTCTCCAGCGGAGTCAGGCCTCGTCTCGTGTGGGGGCATGCACGTGCGCTTTCCTTCCAG
Source organism: Capricornis sumatraensis (assembly GCF_032405125.1). Classification (NCBI taxonomy): domain Eukaryota; kingdom Metazoa; phylum Chordata; class Mammalia; order Artiodactyla; family Bovidae; genus Capricornis; species Capricornis sumatraensis. Next base: position 10,048,277 of record NW_027184612.1, read on the forward strand.
GCTGTAGCAGCAATGTCACGCTTCCCGTCGCGTGGATCAAAGGATCTGTGGTTTCCCCTCGAGGCTTTCGCTCGAGGCTTTCCCACAGGGCTGTCCCACGTGCCACCGTGGTGTGAGTCGATCCTCGGCGTGAAAGATGAGCCAGTGCAGGGCAAAGAGGTTCCTCTGGAATGGACTGAGAAATCTCGGGGACTCTTGGAATGGTGGTACGACCATGGAGTTCCTCTCATCTTTCCTGTTGAGAGTGCCTCCTCTTGAGATGCGACGGGAACGCCGGGAATTCTTTCCCGTTGATAGCAGGGAAAGGATCCCTCATCTCGAGCGACGAGGGGGAAACGGGGCTCCTCTGGATGTGGGCGGGACCATCGTGTTTCCTCTCGAGTGGAGACGGGTATGGCGGTGAACTTCTTGAGTTGCAGCAAGGGTGTGAAAGACCCTTTTGAAGTTCCAGAGGTTCGGTGTCATTAGTCTCCAGACGTCTCATCTGAAATAGGCCTCATCTCGCCTGGAAGGGAGAACTTCCTGGATTTTCTCGAGTTGCGGCAGGTGTTCTCGAGTTACGACGGGGACCTCAGGGACCCGCCCTGGTGGCCTCAGGAAAGGCCAGTCCCCATGCGAGTTGCTCGGGGGCCTCTCGGGATTCCTCTCCCGTCGATACCGGGGTCAAAAACTTTGTGTGGAGTCAGGGCCGGAACCGAGGATTCCTCTCAGGGGATGACATGGATCTTTGGGTACTTCTGGAGTCTCCCCAGGGGAGTCAGGCCTCGTCTCGAGTGGGGGCATGCACGTGCGCTTTCCTTCCAGGCTGTAGCAGCAATGTCACTCTTCCCGTCGCGTGGATCAAAGGAACTGTGGTTTACCCTCGAGGCTTTCCCACAGGGCTGTCCCACGTGCCACCGTGGTGTGAGTCGATCCTCGGCGTGAAAGATGAGCCAGTGCAGGGCAAAGAGGTTCCTCTGGAATGGACTGAGTAATCTCGGGGACTCTTGGAATGGTGGTACGACCATGGAGTTCCTCTCGTCTTTCCTGTTGAGAGTGCCTCCTCTTGAGATGCGACGGGAACGCCGAAAATACTTTCCCGTTGATAGCAGGGAAAGGATCCCTCATCTCGAGCTACGAGGGGCAATCGGGGCTCCTCTGGATGTGGGCGGGACCATCATGTTTCCTCTCGAGTGGAGACGGTTATGACGGTGAACTTCTTGAGTTGCAGCAAGGGTGTGAAAGACCCTTTCGAAGTTCCAGAGGTTCCGTGTCATTAGTCTCCAGACGCCTTATCGGAAATAGGCCTCATCTCGCCTGGAAGGGAGAACTTCCTGGATTTTCTCGAGTTGCGGCAGGTGTTCTCGAGTTACGACGGGGACGTCAGGGACAAGCCCTGGTGGCCTCAGGAAACTCCAGTCCCCATGCGAGTTGCTAGGGTGCCTCTCGGGATTCCTCTCCAGTCGATACCGGGGCCAAAAACCTTGTGTGGAGTCAGGGCCGGAACGGAGGATTCCTCTAAGGGGCTGACATGGATCTTTGGGTCTTTCTGGAGTCTCCCCAGGGGAATCAGGCCTCGTCTCGAGTGGGGGCATGCACGTGCGCTTTCCTTCCAGGCTGTAGCAGCAATATCACGCTTCCCGTCGCGTGGATCAAAGTATCTGTGGTTTTCCCTCGAGGCTTTCCCTCGAGGCTATCCCACAGGGCTGTCGCACGTGCCACCGTGGTGTGAGTCGATCTTCGGCATGAAAGATGAGCCAGGGAAGGGCAAAGAGGTTCCTCTGGAATGGACTGAAACATCTGGGGGACTCTTGGAATGGTGGTACGACCATGGAGTTCCTCTCGTCTTTCCTGTTGAGAGTGCCTCCTCTTGAGATGCGACCGGAACGCCGAAAATACTTTCCCGTTGATAGCAGGGAAAGGATCCTTCATCTCGAGCTACGAGGGGCAAACGGGGCTCCTCTGGATGTGGGCGGGACCATCATGTTTCCTCTCGAGTGGAGACGGTTATGGCGGTGAACTTCTTGAGTTGCAGCAAGGGTGTGAAAGACCCTTTCGAAGTTCCAGAGGTTCCGTGTCATTAGTCTCCAGACGCCTCATCGGAAATAGGCCTCATCTCGCCTGGAAGGGAGAACTTCCTGAAGTTTCTCGAGTTGCGGCAGGTGTTCTCGAGTTACGACGTGAACCTCAGGGACCCGCCCTGGTGGCCTCAGGAAAGGCCAGTCCCCATGCGAGTTGCTCGGGGGCCTCTCAGGATTCCTCTCCTGTCGATACCGGGGCCAAAAAACTTCTGTGGAGTCAGGGCCGGAACCGAGGATTCCTCTCAGGGGCTGACATGGATCTTTGGGTACTTCTGGAGTCTCCCCAGGGGAGTCAGGCCTTGTCTCGAGTGGGGGCATGCACGTGCGCTTTCCTTCCAGGCTGTAGCAGCAATGTCTCGGTTCCCGTCGCGTGGATCAAAGGATCTGTGGTTTTCCCTCGAGGCTTTCCCACAGGGCTGTCCCACGTGCCACCGTGGTGTGAGTCGATTCTCGGCGTGAAAGATGAGACAGTGCAGGGCAAAGAGGTTCCTCTGGATTGGACTGAGACATCTGGGGGACTCTTGGAATGGTGGTACGACCATGGAGTTCCTCTCGCCTTTCCTGTTGAGAGTGCCTCCTCTTGAGATGCGACGGGAATGCCGGGAATTCTTTCCCGTTGAAAACAGGGAAAGGATCCCTCATCTCGAGCTACGAGGGGGAAACTGGGCTCCTCTGGATGTGGGCGGGACCATCGTGCTTCCTCTCGAGTGGAGACGGGTATGGCGGTGAAATTCTTGAGTTGCAGCAAGGGTGTGAAAGACCCTTTCGAAGTTCCAGAGGTTAGGTGTCATTAGTCTCCAGACGCCTCATCCGAAATAGGCCTCACTTCGCCTGGAAAGGAGAACTTCCTGGATTTTCTCGAGTTGCGGCAGGTGTTCTCGATTTACGACGGGGACCTCAGGGACCCGCCCTGGTGTCCTCAGGTACGGCCAGTCCCCATGCTAGTTGCTAGGGGGCCTCTCGGGATTCCTCTCCCGTCGATACCGGGGCCAAAAACCTTGTGTGGAGTCAGGGCCGGAACCGAGGATTCCTCTCAGGGGCTGACATGGATCTTTGGGTACTTCTGGAGTCTCCCCAGTGGAGTCAGGACTCGTCTCGAGTGGGGGCATGCACGTGCGCTTTCCTTCCAGGCTGTAGCAGCAATGTCATGCTTCCCGTCGCGTGGATCAAAGGATCTGTGGTTTTCCCTCGAGGCTTTCCCTCGAGGCTTTCCCACAGGGCTGTCCCACGTGCCACCGTGGTGTGAGTCGATCCTCGGCGTGAAAGATCAGCCAGTGCAGGGCAAAGAGGTTCCTCTGGAATGGACTGAGACATCTGGGGGACTCTTGGAATGGTGGTACGACCATGGAGTTCCTCTCGCCTTTCCTGTTGAGAGTGCCTCCTCCTGAGATGCGACGGGAACGCCGGGAATTCTTTCCCGTTGAAAGCAGGGAAAGGATCCCTCATCTCGAGCTACGAGGGGGAAACGGGGTTCCTCTGGATGTGGGCGGGACCATCGTGCTTCCTCTCGAGTGGACACGGGTATGGCGGTGAACTTCTTGAGTTGCAGCAAGGATGTGAAAGACCCTTTCAAAGTTCCAGAGTTTAGGTGTCATTCGTCTCCAGACGCCTCATCGGAAATAGGCCTCATCTCGCCTGGAAGGTAGAACTTCCTGGATTTTCTCGAGTTGCGGCAGGTGTTGTCGAGTTAAGACGGGGACCTCAGGGACCCGCACTGGTGGCCTCAGGAGAGGCCAGTCCCCATGCGAGTTGCTAGGGGGCTCTCGGGATTCCTCTCCCGTCGATACCGGGGCCAAAAACCTTGTGTGGAGTCAGGGCCGGAACCGAGGATTCCTCTCAGGGGCTGACATGTATCTTGGGGTACTTCTGGAGTCTCCCCAGGGGAGTCAGGCCTCGTCTCGAGTGGGGGCATGCACGTGCGCTTTCCTTACAGGCTGTAGCAGCAATGTCACGGTTCCCGTCGCGTGGATCAAAGGATCTGTGGTTTTCCCTCGAGGCTTTCCCACAGGGCTGTCCCACGTGCCACCGTGGTGTGAGTCGATCCTCGGCGTGAAAGATGAGCCAGTGCAGGGCAAAGAGGTTCCTCTGGAATGGACTGAGACATCTGGAGGACTCTTGGAATGGTGGTACGACCATGGAGTTCCTCTCGCCTTTCCTGTTGAGAGTGCCTCCTCTTGAGATGCGACGGGAACGCCGGGAATTCTTTCCCGTTGAAAGCAGGGAAAGGATCCCCCATCTCGAGCTCCGAGGGGGAAACGGGGCTCCTCTGGATGTGGGCGGTACCATCGTGCTTCCTCTCGAGTGGAGACGGGTATGGCGGTGAACTTCTTGAGTTGCAGCAAGGGTGTGAAAGACCCTTTCGAAGTTCCAGAGGTTAGGTGTCATTAGTCTCCAGACGTCTCATCGGAAATAGGCCTCATCTCGCCTGGAAGGGAGAACTTCCTGGATTTTCTCGAGTTGCGGCAGGTGTTCTCGAGTTACGACGGGGACTTCAGGGACCCGCCCTGGTGGCCTCAGGAGAGGCCAGTCCCCATGCGAGTTGCTAGGGGGCCTCTCGGGATTCCTCTCCCGTCGATACCGGGGCCAAAAACCTTGTGTGGAGTCAGGGCCGGAACCGAGGATTCCTCTCAGGGGATGACATGGAACTTTGGGTACTTCTGGAGTCTCCCCAGGGGAGTCAGGCCTCGTCTCGAGTGGGGGCATGCACGTGCGCTTTCCTTCCAAGCTGTAGCAGCAATGTCACGCTTCCCGTGGCGTGGATCAAAGGATCTGTGGTTTTCCCTCGAGGCTTTCCCTCGAGGCTTTCCCACAGGGCTGTCCCACGTGCCACCGTGGTGTGAGTCGATCCTCGGCGTGAAAGATGAGCCAGTGCAGGGCAAAGAGGTTCCTCTGGAATGGACTGAGACATCTGGGGGACTCTTGGAATGGTGGTACGACCATGGAGTTCCTCTCGCCTTTCCTGTTGAGAGTGCCTCCTCTTGAGATGTGACGGGAACGCCGGGAATTCTTTCCCGTTGAAAGCAGGGAAAGGATCCCACATCTCGAGCTACGAGGGCGAAACGGGGTTCCTCTGGATGTGGGCGGGACCATCGTGCTTCCTCTCGAGTGGACACGGGTATGGCGGTGAACTTCTTGAGTTGCAGCAAGGATGTGAAAGACCCTTTCAAAGTTCCAGAGGTTAGGTGTCATTCGTCTCCAGACGCCTCATCGGAAATAGGCCTCATCTCGCCTGGAAGGTAGAACTTCCTTGATTTTCTCGAGTTGCGGCAGGTGTTGTTGAGTTACGACGGGGACCTCAGAGACCCGCCCTGGTGGCCTCAGGAGAGGCCAGTCCCCATGCGAGTTGCTAGGGGGCCTCTCGGGATTCCTCTCCCGTCGATACCGGGGCCAAAAACCTTGTGTGGAGTCAGGGCCGGAACCGAGGATTCCTCTCAGGGTCTGACATGGATCTTTGGGTACTTGTGGAGACTCTCCAGCGGAGTCAGGCCTCGTCTCGTGTGGGGGCATGCACGTGCGCTTTCCTTCCAGGCTGTAGCAGCAATGTCACGCTTCCCGTCGCGTGGATCAAAGGATCTGTGGTTTTCCCTCGAGGCTTTCGCTCGAGGCTTTCCCACAGGGCTGTCCCACGTGCCACCGTGGTGTGAGTCGATCCTCGGCGTGAAAGATGAGCCAGTGCAGGGCAAAGAGGTTCCTCTGGAATGGACTGAGAAATCTCGGGGACTCTTGGAATGGTGGTACGACCATGGAGTTCCTCTCATCTTTCCTGTTGAGAGTGCCTCCTCTTGAGATGCGACGGGAACGCCGGGAATTCTTTCCCGTTGATAGCAGGGAAAGGATCCCTCATCTCGAGCGACGAGGGGGAAACGGGGCTCCTCTGGATGTGGGCGGGACCATCGTGTTTCCTCTCGAGTGGAGACGGGTATGGCGGTGAACTTCTTGAGTTGCAGCAAGGGTGTGAAAGACCCTTTTGAAGTTCCAGAGGTTCGGTGTCATTAGTCTCCAGACGTCTCATCTGAAATAGGCCTCATCTCGCCTGGAAGGGAGAACTTCCTGGATTTTCTCGAGTTGCGGCAGGTGTTCTCGAGTTACGACGGGGACCTCAGGGACCCGCCCTGGTGGCCTCAGGAAAGGCCTGTCCCCATGCGAGTTGCTCGGGGGCCTCTCGGGATTCCTCTCCCGTCGATACCGGGGTCAAAAACTTTGTGTGGAGTCAGGGCCGGAACCGAGGATTCCTCTCAGGGGATGACATGGATCTTTGGGTACTTCTGGAGTCTCCCCAGGGGAGTCAGGCCTCGTCTCGAGTGGGGGCATGCACGTGCGCTTTCCTTCCAGGCTGTAGCAGCAATGTCACTCTTCCCGTCGCGTGGATCAAAGGAACTGTGGTTTACCCTCGAGGCTTTCCCACAGGGCTGTCCCACGTGCCACCGTGGTGTGAGTCGATCCTCGGCGTGAAAGATGAGCCAGTGCAGGGCAAAGAGGTTCCTCTGGAATGGACTGAGTAATCTCGGGGACTCTTGGAATGGTGGTACGACCATGGAGTTCCTCTCGTCTTTCCTGTTGAGAGTGCCTCCTCTTGAGATGCGACGGGAACGCCGAAAATACTTTCCCGTTGATAGCAGGGAAAGGATCCCTCATCTCGAGCTACGAGGGGCAATCGGGGCTCCTCTGGATGTGGGCGGGACCATCATGTTTCCTCTCGAGTGGAGACGGTTATGACGGTGAACTTCTTGAGTTGCAGCAAGGGTGTGAAAGACCCTTTCGAAGTTCCAGAGGTTCCGTGTCATTAGTCTCCAGACGCCTTATCGGAAATAGGCCTCATCTCGCCTGGAAGGGAGAACTTCCTGGATTTTCTCGAGTTGCGGCAGGTGTTCTCGAGTTACGACGGGGACCTCAGGAACCCGCCCTGGTGGCCTCAGGAAAGGTCAGTCCCCTTGCGAGTTCCTAGGGGGCCTCTCGGGATTCCTCTCCCGTCGATACCGGGGCCAAAATACTTGTGTGGAGTCAGGGCCGGAACCGAGGATTCCTCTCAGGGGCTGACATGGATCTTTGGGTACTTCTGGAGTCTCCCCAGGGGAGTCAGGCCTCGTCTCGAGTGGGGGCATGCACGTGCGCTTTCCTTACAGGCTGTAGCAGCAATGTCACGGTTCCCGTCGCGTGGATCAAAGGATCTGTGGTTTTCCCTCGAGGCTTTCCCACAGGGCTGTCCCACGTGCCACCGTGGTGTGAGTCGATCCTCGGCGTGAAAGATGAGCCAGTGCAGGGCAAAGAGGTTCCTCTGGAATGGACTGAGACCTCTGGGGGACTCTTGGAATGGTGGTACGACCATGGAGTTCCTCTCGCCTTTCCTGTTGAGAGTTCCTCCTCTTGAGATGCGACGGGAACGCCGGGAACTCTTTCCTGTTGAAAGCAGGGAAAGGATCCCTCATCTCGAGCTACGAGGGGGAAACGGGGCTCCTCTGAATGTGGGCGGGACCATCGTGCTTCCTCTCGAGTGGAGACGGGTATGGCTGTGAACTTCTTGAGTTGCAGCATGGGTGTGAAAGACCCTTTTGAAGTCCCAGAGATTAGCTGTCATTAGACTCCAGACGCCTCATCGGAAATAGGCCTCATCTCGCCTGGAACGGAGAACTTCCTGGATTTTCTCGAGTTGCGGCAGGTGTTCTCGAGTTACGACGGGGACGTCAGGGACAAGCCCTGGTGGCCTCAGGAAACTCCAGTCCCCATGCGAGTTGCTAGGGTGCCTCTCGGGATTCCTCTCCAGTCGATACCGGGGCCAAAAACCTTGTGTGGAGTCAGGGCCGGAACGGAGGATTCCTCTAAGGGGCTGACATGGATCTTTGGGTCTTTCTGGAGTCTCCCCAGGGGAGTCAGGCCTCGTCTCGAGTGGGGGCATGCACGTGCGCTTTCCTTCCAGGCTGTAGCAGCAATATCACGCTTCCCGTCGCGTGGATCAAAGTATCTGTGGTTTTCCCTCGAGGCTTTCCCTCGAGGCTATCCCACAGGGCTGTCGCACGTGCCACCGTGGTGTGAGTCGATCTTCGGCATGAAAGATGAGCCAGGGAAGGGCAAAGAGGTTCCTCTGGAATGGACTGAAACATCTGGGGGACTCGTGGAATGGTGGTACGACCATGGAGTTCCTCTCGTCTTTCCTGTTGAGAGTGCCTCCTCTTGAGATGCGACCGGAACGCCGAAAATACTTTCCCGTTGATAGCAGGGAAAGGATCCTTCATCTCGAGCTACGAGGGGCAAACGGGGCTCCTCTGGATGTGGGCGGGACCATCATGTTTCCTCTCGAGTGGAGACGGTTATGGCGGTGAACTTCTTGAGTTGCAGCAAGGGTGTGAAAGACCCTTTCGAAGTTCCAGAGGTTCCGTGTCATTAGTCTCCAGACGCCTCATCGGAAATAGGCCTCATCTCGCCTGGAAGGGAGAACTTCCTGAAGTTTCTCGAGTTGCGGCAGGTGTTCTCGAGTTACGACGTGAACCTCAGGGACCCGCCCTGGTGGCCTCAGGAAAGGCCAGTCCCCATGCGAGTTGCTCGGGGGCCTCTCAGGATTCCTCTCCTGTCGATACCGGGGCCAAAAAACTTCTGTGGAGTCAGGGCCGGAACCGAGGATTCCTCTCAGGGGCTGACATGGATCTTTGGGTACTTCTGGAGTCTCCCCAGGGGAGTCAGGCCTTGTCTCGAGTGGGGGCATGCACGTGCGCTTTCCTTCCAGGCTGTAGCAGCAATGTCTCGGTTCCCGTCGCGTGGATCAAAGGATCTGTGGTTTTCCCTCGAGGCTTTCCCACAGGGCTGTCCCACGTGCCACCGTGGTGTGAGTCGATTCTCGGCGTGAAAGATGAGACAGTGCAGGGCAAAGAGGTTCCTCTGGATTGGACTGAGACATCTGGGGGACTCTTGGAATGGTGGTACGACCATGGAGTTCCTCTCGCCTTTCCTGTTGAGAGTGCCTCCTCTTGAGATGCGACGGGAACGCCGGGAATTCTTTCCCGTTGAAAACAGGGAAAGGATCCCTCATCTCGAGCTACGAGGGGGAAACTGGGCTCCTCTGGATGTGGGCGGGACCATCGTGCTTCCTCTCGAGTGGAGACGGGTATGGCGGTGAAATTCTTGAGTTGCAGCAAGGGTGTGAAAGACCCTTTCGAAGTTCCAGAGGTTAGGTGTCATTAGTCTCCAGACGCCTCATCGGAAATAGGCCTCACTTCGCCTGGAAAGGAGAACTTCCTGGATTTTCTCGAGTTGCGGCAGGTGTTCTCGATTTACGACGGGGACCTCAGGGACCCGCCCTGGTGTCCTCAGGTACGGCCAGTCCCCATGCTAGTTGCTAGGGGGCCTCTCGGGATTCCTCTCCCGTCGATACCGGGGCCAAAAACCTTGTGTGGAGTCAGGGCCGGAACCGAGGATTCCTCTCAGGGGCTGACATGGATCTTTGGGTACTTCTGGAGTCTCCCCAGGGGAGTCAGGCCTCGTCTCGAGTGGGGGCATGCACGTGCGCTTTCCTTCCAGGCTGTAGCAGCAATGTCACGCTTCCCGTCGCGTGGATCAAAGGATCTGTGGTTTTCCCTCTAGGCTTTCCCTCGAGGCTATCCCACAGGGCTGTCCCACGTGCCACCGTGGTGTGAGTCGATCCTCGGCGTGAAAGATGAGCCAGTGCAGGGCAAAGAGGTTCCTCTGGAATGGACTGAGACATCTGGGGGACTCTTGGAATGGTGGTACGACCATGGAGTTCCTCTCGTCTTTCCTGTTGAGAGTGCCTCCTCTTGAGATGCGACGGGAACGCCGAAAATACTTTCCCGTTGATAGCAGGGAAAGGATCCCTCATCTCGAGCTACGAGGGGCAAACGGGGCTCCTCTGGATGTGGGCGGGACCATCATGTTTCCTCTCGAGTGGAGACGGATATGGCGGTGAACTTCTTGAGTTGCAGCAAGGGTGTGAAAGACCCTTTCGAAGTTCCAGAGGTTCCGTGTCATTAGTCTCCAGACGCCTTATCGGAAATAAGCCTCATCTCGCCTGGAAGGGAGAACTTCCTGGATTTTCTCGAGTTGCGGCAGGGGTTCTCGAGTTACGACGGGGACCTCAGGAACCCGCCCTGGTGGCCTCAGGAAAGGTCAGTCCCCTTGCGAGTTCCTAGGGGGCCTCTCGGGATTCCTCTCCCGTCGATACCGGGGCCAAAATACTTGTGTGGAGTCAGGGCCGGAACCGAGGATTCCTCTCAGGGGCTGACATGGATCTTTGGGTACTTCTGGAGTCTCCCCAGGGGAGTCAGGCCTCGTCTCGAGTGGGGGCATGCACGTGCGCTTTCCTTACAGGCTGTAGCAGCAATGTCACGGTTCCCGTCGCGTGGATCATAGGATCTGTGGTTTTCCCTCGAGGCTTTCCCACAGGGCTGTCCCACGTGCCACCGTGGTGTGAGTCGATCCTCGGCGTGAAAGATGAGCCAGTGCAGGGCAAAGAGGTTCCTCTGGAATGGACTGAGGCATCTGGGGGACTCTTGGAATGGTGGTACGACCATGGAGTTCCTCTCGCCTTTCCTGTTGAGAGTTCCTCCTCTTGAGATGCGACGGGAACGCCGGGAATTCTTTCCTGTTGAAAGCAGGGAAAGGATCCCTCATCTCGAGCTACGAGGGGGAAACGGGGCTCCTCTGAATGTGGGCGGGACCATCGTGCTTCCTCTCGAGTGGAGACGGGTATGGCGGTGAACTTCTTGAGTTGCAGCAAGGGTGTGAAAGACCCTTTTGAAGTCCCAGAGATTAGCTGTCATTAGACTCCAGACGCCTCATCGGAAATAGGCCTCATCTCGCCTGGAACGGAGAACTTCCTGGATTTTCTCGAGTTGCGGCAGGTGTTCTCGAGTTACGACGGGGACGTGAGGGACAAGCCCTGGTGGCCTCAGGAAACTCCAGTCCCCATACGAGTTGCTAGGGTGCCTCTCGGGATTCCTCTCCAGTCGATACCGGGGCCTAAAACCTTGTGTGGAGTCAGGGCCGGAAAGGAGGATTACTCTAAGGGGCTGACATGGATCTTTGGGTCTTTCTGGAGTCTCCCCAGGGGAGGCAGGCCTCGTCTCGAGTGGGGGCATGCACGTGCGCTTTCCTTCCAGGCTGTAGCAGCAATGTCACGCTTCCCGTCGCGTGGATCAAAGGATCTGTGGTTTTCCCTCTAGGCTTTCCCTAGAGGCTATCCCACAGGGCTGTCCCACGTGCCACCGTGGTGTGAGTCGATCTTTGACATGAAAGATGAGTCAGTGCAGGGCAAAGAGGTTCCTCTGGAATAGACTGAAACATCTGGGGGACTCTTGGAATGGTGGTACGACCATGGAGTTCCTCTCGTCTTTCCTGTTGAGAGTGCCTCCTCTTGAGATGCGACGGGAACGCCGAAAATACTTTCCCGTTGATAGCAGGGAAAGGATCCCTCATCTCGAGCTACGAGGGGCAAACGGGGCTCCTCTGGATGTGGGCGGGACCATCATGTTTCATCTCGAGTGGAGACGGATATGGCGGTGAACTTCTTGAGTTGCAGCAAGGGTGTGAAAGACCCTTTCGAAGTTCCAGAGGTTCCGTGTCATTAGTCTCCAGACGCCTCATCGGAAATAGGCCTCATCTCGCCTGGAAGGGAGAACTTCCTGGATTTCTCGAGTTGCGGCAGGTGTTCTCGAGTTACGACGGGGACCTCAGGGACCCGCCCTGGTGGCCTCAGGAGAGGCCAGTCCCCATGCGAGTTGCTAGGGGGCCTCTCGGGATTACTCTTCCGTCGATACCGGGGCCAAAACCCTTTGGTGGAGTCAGGGCCAGAACCGAGGATTCCTCTCAGGGGCTGACATGGATCTTTGGGTACTTCTGGAGTCTCCCCAGGGGAGTCAGGCCTCGTCTCGAGTGGGGGCATGCACGTGCGCTTTACTTCCAGGCTGTAGCAGCAATGTCACGCTTCCCGTCGCGTGGATCAAACGACCTGTGGTTTTCCCTCGAGGCTTTCCCTCGAGGCTTTCCCACAGGGCTATCCCACGTGCCACCGTGGTGTGAGTCGATCCTCGGCGTGAAAGATGAGCCAGTGCAGGGCAAAGAGGTTCCTCTGGAATGCACTGAGACATCTGGGGGACTCTTGGAATGGTGGTACGACCATGGAGTTCCTCTCGCCTTTCCTGTTGAGAGTGCCTCCTCTTGAGATGCGACGGGAACGCCGGGAATTCTTTCCCGTTGCAAGCAGGGAAAGGATCCCTCATCTCGAGCTACGAGGGGGAAACGGGGCTCCTCTGGATGTGGGCGGGACCATCGTGCTTTCTCTCGAGTGGAGACGGGTATGGCGGTGAACTTCTTGAGTTGCAGCAAGGGTGTGAAAGACCCTTTCGAAGTTCCAGAGGTTAGGTGTCATTAGTCTCCAGACGCCTCATCGGAAATAGGCCTCATCTCGCCTGGAAGGGAGAACTTCCTTGATTTTCTCGAGTTGCGGCAGGTGTTCTCGAGTTACGACGGGGACCTCAGGGACCCGCCCTGTTGGCCTCAGGAGAGGCCAGTCCCTATGCGTGTTGCTAGGGGGCCCCTCGGGATTCCTCTCCCGTCGATACCGGGGCCAAAAACCTTGTGTGGAGTCAGGGCCGGAACCGAGGATTCCTCTCAGGGACTGATATGGATCTTTGGGTACTTCTGGAGTCTCGCCAGGGGAGACAGGCCTCGTCTCGTGTGGGGGCATGCACGTGCACTTTCCTTCCAGGCTGTAGCAGCAATGTCACGCTTCCCGTCGCGTGGATCAAAGGATCTGCGGTTTTCGCTCGAGGCTTTCCCTCGAGGCTTTCCCACAGGGCTGTCCCACGTGACACCGTGGTGTGAGTCGATTCTCCGCGTGAAAGATGAGCCAGTGCAGGGCAAAGAGGTTCCTCTGGAATGGACTGAGACATCTGGGGGACTCTTGGAATGGTGGTACGACCATGGAGTTCCTCTCGCCTTTCCTGTTGAGAGTGCCTCCTCTTGAGATGCGACGGGAACGCCGGGAATTCTTTCCCGTTGAAAGCAGGGAAAGGATCCCTCATCTCGAGCTACGAGGGGGAAACTGGGCTCTTCAGGATGTGGGCGGGACGATCGTGCTTCCTCTCCAGTGGACACGGGTATGGCGCTGAACTTCTTGAGTTGCAGCAAGGGTGTGAAAGACCCTTTCGAAGTTCCAGAGGTTAGGTGTCATTCGTCTCCAAACGCCTCATCGGAAATAGGCCTCATCTCGCCTGGAAGGGAGAACTTCCTGGATTTTCTCGAGTTGCGGCAGGTGTTCTCGAGTTACGACGGGGACCTCAGGGACCCGCCCTGGGGGCCTCAGGAGAGGCCAGTCCCCATGCGAGTTACTAGGGGGCCTCTCGGGATTCCTCTCCGGTCGATACCGGGGCAAAAAACCTTGTGTGGAGTCAGGGCCGGAACCGAGGATTCCTCTCAGGGGCTGACATGGATCTTTGGGTACTTCTGGAGTCTCCCCAGGGGAGTCAGGCCTCGTCTCGAGTGGGGGCATGCACGTGCGCTTTCCTTCCAGGCTGTAGCACCAATGTCACGCTTCCCGTAGCGTGGATCAAAGGATCTGTGGTTTTCACTCGAGGCTTTCCCTCGAGGCTTTCCCACAGGGCTGTCCCACGTGCCACCGTGGTGTGAGTCGATCCTCGGCGTGAAAGATCAGCCAGTGCAGGGCAAAGAGGTTCCTCTGGAATGGACTGAGACATCTGGGGGACTCTTGGAATGGTGGTACGACCATGGAGTTCCTCTCGCCTTTCCTGTTGAGAGTGCCTCCTCTTGAGATGCGACGGGAACGCCGGGAATTCTTTCCCGTTGAAAGCAGGGAAAGGATCCCTCATCTCGAGCTCCGAGGGGGAAACGGGGCTCCTCTGGATGTGGGCGGGACCATCGTGCTTCCTCTCGAGTGGAGACGGTATGGCGGTGAACTTCTTGAGTTGCAGCAAGGGTGTGAAAGACCCTTTCGAAGTTCCAGAGGTTAGGTGTCATTAGTCTCCAGACGCCTCATCGGAAATAGGCCTCATCTCGCCTGGAAGGGAGAACTTCCTGGATTTTCTCGAGTTGCGGCAGGTGTTCTCGAGTTACGACGGGGACCTCAGGGACCCGCCCTGGTGGCCTCAGGAGAGGCCAGTCCCCATGCGAGTTGCTAGGGGGCCTCTCGGGATTCCTCTCCCGTCGATACCGGGGCCAAAATCCTTGTGTGGAGTCAGGGCCGGAACCAAGGATTCCTCTCAGGGGCTGACATGGATCTTTGGGTACATCTGGAGTCTCCACAGGGGAGTCAGGCCTCGTCTCGAGTGGGGGCATGCACGTGCGCTTTCCTTCCAGGCTGTAGCACCAATGTCACGCTTCCCGTAGCGTGGATCAAAGGATCTGTGGTTTTCCCTCGAGGCTTTCCCTCGAGGCTTTCCCACAGGGCTGTCCCACGTGCCACCGTGGTGTGAGTCGATCCTCGGCGTGAAAGATGAGCCAGTGCAGGGCAAAGAGGTTCCTCTGGAATGGACTGAGACATCTGGGGGACTCTTGGAATGGTGGTACGACCATGGAGTTCCTCTCGCCTTTCCTGTTGAGAGTGCCTCCTCTTGAGATGCGACGGGAACGCCGGGAATTCTTTCCCGTTGAAAGCAGGGAATGGATCCCTCATCTCGAGCTACGAGGGGGAAACTGGGCTCCTCTGGATGTGGGTGGGACGATCGTGCTTCCTCTCGAGTGGACACGGGTATGGCGCTGAACTTCTTGAGTTGCAGCAAGGGTGTGAAAGACCCTTTCGAAGTTCCAGAGGTTAGGTGTCATTCGTCTCCAAACGCCTCATCGGAAATAGGCCTCACCTCGCCTGGAAGGGAGAACTTCCTGGATTTTCTCGAGTTGCGACAGGTGTTCTCGAGTTACGACGGGGACCTCAGGGACCCGCCCTGGTGGCCTCAGGAGAGGCCAGTCCCCATGCGAGTTGCTAGGGGGCCTCTCGGGATTCCTCTCCCATCGATACTGGGGCAAAAACCTTGTGTGGAGTCAGGGCCGGAACCGAGGATTCCTCTCAGGGGCTGACATGGATCTTTGGGTACTTCTGGAGTCTCCCCAGGGGAGTCAGGCCTCGTCTCGAGTGGGGGTATTCACGTGCGCTTTCCTTCCAGGCTGTAGCAGCAATGTCACGCTTCCCGTCGCGAGGATCAAAGGATCTGTGGTTTTCCCTCGAGGCTTTCCCTCGAGGCTTTCCCACAGGGCTGTCCCACGTGCCACCGTGGTGTGAGTCGATCCTCGGCGTGAAAGATGAGCCAGTGCAGGGCAAAGAGGTTCCTCTGGAATGGACTGAGACATCTGGGGGACTCTTGGAATGGTGGTACGACCATGGAGTTCCTCTCGCCTTTCCTGTTGAGAGTGCCTCCTCTTGAGATGCGACGGGAACGCCGGGAATTCTTTCCCGTTGAAAGCAGGGAAAGGATCCCTCATCTCGAGCTCCGAGGGGGAAACGGGGCTCCTCTGGATGTGGGCGGGACCATCGTGCTTCCTCTCGAGTGGAGACGGGTATGGCGGTGAACTTCTTGAGTTGCAGCAAGGGTGTGAAAGACCCTTTCGAAGTTCCAGAGTTTAGGTGTCATTAGTCTCCAGACGCCTCATCGGAAATAGGCCTCATCTCGCCTGGAAGGGAGAACTTCCTGGATTTTCTCGAGTTGCGGCAGGTGTTCTCGAGTTACGACGGGGACCTCAGGGACCCGCCCTGGTGGCCTCAGGAGAGGCCAGTCCCCATGCGAGTTGCTAGGGGGCCTCTCGGGATTCCTCTCCCGTCGATACCGGGGTCAAAAACCTTGTGTGGAGTCAGGGCCGGAACCGAGGATTCCTCTCAGGGGCTGACATGGATCTTTGGGTACTTCTGGAGTCTCCCCAGGGGAGTCAGGCCTCGTCTCGAGTGGGGGCATGCACGTGCGCTTTCCTTCCAGGCTGTAGCAGCAATGTCACGCTTCCCGTGGCGTGGATCAAAGGATCTGTGGTTTTCCCTCGAGGCTTTCCCTCGAGGCTTTCCCACAGGGCTGTCCCACGTGCCACCGTGGTGTGAGTCGATCCTCGGCGTGAAAGATCAGCCAGTGCAGGGCAAAGAGGTTCCTCTGGAATGGACTGAGACATCTGGGGGACTCTTGGAATGGTGGTACGACCATGGAGTTCCTCTCGCCTTTCCTGTTGAGAGTGCCTCCTCTTGAGATGTGACGGGAACGCCGGGAATTCTTTCCCGTTGAAAGCAGGGAAAGGATCCCACATCTCGAGCTACGAGGGCGAAACGGGGTTCCTCTGGATGTGGGCGGGACCATCGTGCTTCCTCTCGAGTGGACACGGGTATGGCGGTGAACTTCTTGAGTTGCAGCAAGGATGTGAAAGACCCTTTCAAAGTTCCAGAGGTTAGGTGTCATTCGTCTCCAGACGCCTCATCGGAAATAGGCCTCATCTCGCCTGGAAGGTAGAACTTCCTGGATTTTCTCGAGTTGCGGCAGGTGTTGTTGAGTTACGACGGGGACCTCAGAGACCCGCCCTGGTGGCCTCAGGAGAGGCCAGTCCCCATGCGAGTTGCTAGGGGGCCTCTCGGGATTCCTCTCCCGTCGATACCGGGGCCAAAAACCTTGTGTGGAGTCAGGGCCGGAACCGAGGATTCCTCTCAGGGTCTGACATGGATCTTTGGGTACTTGTGGAGACTCTCCAGCGGAGTCAGGCCTCGTCTCGTGTGGGGGCATGCACGTGCGCTTTCCTTCCAGGCTGTAGCAGCAATGTCACGCTTCCCGTCGCGTGGATCAAAGGATCTGTGGTTTTCCCTCGAGGCTTTCGCTCGAGGCTTTCCCACAGGGCTGTCCCACGTGCCACCGTGGTGTGAGTCGATCCTCGGCGTGAAAGATGAGCCAGTGCAGGGCAAAGAGGCTCCTCTGGAATGGACTGAGACATCTGGGGGACTCTTGGAATGGTGGTACGACCATGGAGTTCCTCTCGCCTTTCCTGTTGAGAGTGCCTCCTCTTGAGATGCGACGGGAACGCCGGGAATTCTTTCCCGTTGAAAGCAGGGAAAGGATCCCTCATCTCGAGCTACGAGGGGGAAACGGGGCTCCTCTGGATGTGGGCGGGACCATCGTGCTTCCTCTCGAGTGGAGACGGGTATGGCGGTGAACTTCTTGAGTTGCAGCAAGGGTGTGAAAGACCCTTTCGAAGTTCCAGAGTTTAGGTGTCATTAGTCTCCAGACGCCTCATCGGAAATAGGCCTCATCTCGCCTGGAAGGGAGAACTTCCTGGATTTTCTCGAGTTGCGGCAGGTGTTCTCGAGTTACGACGGGGACCTCAGGGACCCGCCCTGGTGGCCTCAGGAGAGGCCAGTCCCCATGCGAGTTGCTAGGGGGCCTCTCGGGATTCCTCTCCCGTCGATACCGGGGTCAAAAACCTTGTGTGGAGTCAGGGCCGGAACCGAGGATTCCTCTCAGGGGCTGACATGGATCTTTGGGTACTTCTGGAGTCTCCCCAGGGGAGTCAGGCCTCGTCTCGAGTGGGGGCATGCACGTGCGCTTTCCTTCCAGGCTGTAGCAGCAATGTCACGCTTCCCGTGGCGTGGATCAAAGGATCTGTGGTTTTCCCTCGAGGCTTTCCCTCGAGGCTTTCCCACAGGGCTGTCCCACGTGCCACCGTGGTGTGAGTCGATCCTCGGCGTGAAAGATCAGCCAGTGCAGGGCAAAGAGGTTCCTCTGGAATGGACTGAGACATCTGGGGGACTCTTGGAATGGTGGTACGACCATGGAGTTCCTCTCGCCTTTCCTGTTGAGAGTGCCTCCTCCTGAGATGCGACGGGAACGCCGGGAATTCTTTCCCGTTGAAAGCAGGGAAAGGATCCCTCATCTCGAGCTACGAGGGGGAAACGGGGTTCCTCTGGATGTGGGCGGGACCATCGTGCTTCCTCTCGAGTGGACACGGGTATGGCGGTGAACTTCTTGAGTTGCAGCAAGGATGTGAAAGACCCTTTCAAAGTTCCAGAGTTTAGGTGTCATTCGTCTCCAGACGCCTCATCGGAAATAGGCCTCATCTCGCCTGGAAGGTAGAACTTCCTGGATTTTCTCGAGTTGCGGCAGGTGTTGTCGAGTTAAGACGGGGACCTCAGGGACCCGCACTGGTGGCCTCAGGAGAGGCCAGTCCCCATGCGAGTTGCTAGGGGGCTCTCGGGATTCCTCTCCCGTCGATACCGGGGCCAAAAACCTTGTGTGGAGTCAGGGCCGGAACCGAGGATTCCTCTCAGGGGCTGACATGTATCTTGGGGTACTTCTGGAGTCTCCCCAGGGGAGTCAGGCCTCGTCTCGAGTGGGGGCATGCACGTGCGCTTTCCTTACAGGCTGTAGCAGCAATGTCACGGTTCCCGTCGCGTGGATCAAAGGATCTGTGGTTTTCCCTCGAGGCTTTCCCACAGGGCTGTCCCACGTGCCACCGTGGTGTGAGTCGATCCTCGGCGTGAAAGATGAGCCAGTGCAGGGCAAAGAGGTTCCTCTGGAATGGACTGAGACATCTGGAGGACTCTTGGAATGGTGGTACGACCATGGAGTTCCTCTCGCCTTTCCTGTTGAGAGTGCCTCCTCTTGAGATGCGACGGGAACGCCGGGAATTCTTTCCCGTTGAAAGCAGGGAAAGGATCCCCCATCTCGAGCTCCGAGGGGGAAACGGGGCTCCTCTGGATGTGGGCGGGACCATCGTGCTTCCTCTCGAGTGGAGACGGGTATGGCGGTGAACTTCTTGAGTTGCAGCAAGGGTGTGAAAGACCCTTTCGAAGTTCCAGAGGTTAGGTGTCATTAGTCTCCAGACGTCTCATCGGAAATAGGCCTCATCTCGCCTGGAAGGGAGAACTTCCTGGATTTTCTCGAGTTGCGGCAGGTGTTCTCGAGTTACGACGGGGACTTCAGGGACCCGCCCTGGTGGCCTCAGGAGAGGCCAGTCCCCATGCGAGTTGCTAGGGGGCCTCTCGGGATTCCTCTCCCGTCGATACCGGGGCCAAAAACCTTGTGTGGAGTCAGGGCCGGAACCGAGAATTCCTCTCAGGGGATGACATGGAACTTTGGGTACTTCTGGAGTCTCCCCAGGGGAGTCAGGCCTCGTCTCGAGTGGGGGCATGCACGTGCGCTTTCCTTCCAAGCTGTAGCAGCAATGTCACGCTTCCCGTGGCGTGGATCAAAGGATCTGTGGTTTTCCCTCGAGGCTTTCCCTCGAGGCTTTCCCACAGGGCTGTCCCACGTGCCACCGTGGTGTGAGTCGATCCTCGGCGTGAAAGATGAGCCAGTGCAGGGCAAAGAGGTTCCTCTGGAATGGACTGAGACATCTGGGGGACTCTTGGAATGGTGGTACGACCATGGAGTTCCTCTCGCCTTTCCTGTTGAGAGTGCCTCCTCTTGAGATGTGACGGGAACGCCGGGAATTCTTTCCCGTTGAAAGCAGGGAAAGGATCCCACATCTCGAGCTACGAGGGCGAAACGGGGTTCCTCTGGATGTGGGCGGGACCATCGTGCTTCCTCTCGAGTGGACACGGGTATGGCGGTGAACTTCTTGAGTTGCAGCAAGGATGTGAAAGACCCTTTCAAAGTTCCAGAGGTTAGGTGTCATTCGTCTCCAGACGCCTCATCGGAAATAGGCCTCATCTCGCCTGGAAGGTAGAACTTCCTGGATTTTCTCGAGTTGCGGCAGGTGTTGTTGAGTTACGACGGGGACCTCAGAGACCCGCCCTGGTGGCCTCAGGAGAGGCCAGTCCCCATGCGAGTTGCTAGGGGGCCTCTCGGGATTCCTCTCCCGTCGATACCGGGGCCAAAAACCTTGTGTGGAGTCAGGGCCGGAACCGAGGATTCCTCTCAGGGTCTGACATGGATCTTTGGGTACTTGTGGAGACTCTCCAGCGGAGTCAGGCCTCGTCTCGTGTGGGGGCATGCACGTGCGCTTTCCTTCCAGGCTGTAGCAGCAATGTCACGCTTCCCGTCGCGTGGATCAAAGGATCTGTGGTTTTCCCTCGAGGCTTTCGCTCGAGGCTTTCCCACAGGGCTGTCCCACGTGCCACCGTGGTGTGAGTCGATCCTCGGCGTGAAAGATGAGCCAGTGCAGGGCAAAGAGGTTCCTCTGGAATGGACTGAGAAATCTCGGGGACTCTTGGAATGGTGGTACGACCATGGAGTTCCTCTCATCTTTCCTGTTGAGAGTGCCTCCTCTTGAGATGCGACGGGAACGCCGGGAATTCTTTCCCGTTGATAGCAGGGAAAGGATCCCTCATCTCGAGCGACGAGGGGGAAACGGGGCTCCTCTGGATGTGGGCGGGACCATCGTGTTTCCTCTCGAGTGGAGACGGGTATGGCGGTGAACTTCTTGAGTTGCAGCAAGGGTGTGAAAGACCCTTTTGAAGTTCCAGAGGTTCGGTGTCATTAGTCTCCAGACGTCTCATCTGAAATAGGCCTCATCTCGCCTGGAAGGGAGAACTTCCTGGATTTTCTCGAGTTGCGGCAGGTGTTCTCGAGTTACGACGGGGACCTCAGGGACCCGCCCTGGTGGCCTCAGGAAAGGCCAGTCCCCATGCGAGTTGCTCGGGGGCCTCTCGGGATTCCTCTCCCGTCGATACCGGGGTCAAAAACTTTGTGTGGAGTCAGGGCCGGAACCGAGGATTCCTCTCAGGGGATGACATGGATCTTTGGGTACTTCTGGAGTCTCCCCAGGGGAGTCAGGCCTCGTCTCGAGTGGGGGCATGCACGTGCGCTTTCCTTCCAGGCTGTAGCAGCAATGTCACTCTTCCCGTCGCGTGGATCAAAGGAACTGTGGTTTACCCTCGAGGCTTTCCCACAGGGCTGTCCCACGTGCCACCGTGGTGTGAGTCGATCCTCGGCGTGAAAGATGAGCCAGTGCAGGGCAAAGAGGCTCCTCTGGAATGGACTGAGACATCTGGGGGACTCTTGGAATGGTGGTACGACCATGGAGTTCCTCTCGCCTTTCCTGTTGAGAGTGCCTCCTCTTGAGATGCGACGGGAACGCCGGGAATTCTTTCCCGTTGAAAGCAGGGAATGGATCCCTCATCTCGAGCTACGAGGGGGAAACGGGGCTCCTCTGGATGTGGGCGGGACCATCGTGCTTCCTCTCGAGTGGAGACGGGTATGGCGGTGAACTTCTTGAGTTGCAGCAAGGGTGTGAAAGACCCTTTCGAAGTTCCAGAGGTTAGGTGTCATTTGTCTCCAGAGGCCTCATCGGAAATAGGCCTCATCTCGCCTGGAAGGGAGAACTTCCTGGATTTTCTCGAGTTGCGGCAGGTGTTCTCGAGTTACGACGGGGACCTCAGGGACCCGCCGTGGTGGCCTCAGGAGAGGCCAGTCCCCATGCGAGTTGCTAGGGGGCCTCTCGGGATTCCTCTCCCGTCGATACCGGGGCCAAAAACCTTGTGTTGGGTCAGGGCCGGAACCGAGGATTCCTCTCAGGGGCTGACATGGATCTTTGGGTACTTCTGGAGTCTCCCCAGGGGAGTCAGGCCTCGTCTCGAGTGGGGGCATGCACGTGCGCTTTCCTTCCAGGCTGTAGCAGCAATGTCACGCTTCCCGTCGCGTGGATCAAAGGATCTGTGGTTTTCCCTCGAGGCTTTCCTTCGAGGCTTTCCCACAGGGCTATCCCACGTGCCACCGTGGTGTGAGTCGATCCTCGGCGTGAAAGATGAGCCAGTGCAGGGCAAAGAGGCTCCTCTGGAATGGACTGAGACATCTGGGGGACTCTTGGAATGGTGGTACGACCATGGAGTTCCTCTCGCCTTTCCTGTTGAGAGTGCCTCCTCTTGAGATGCGATGGGAACGCCGGGAATTCTTTCCCGTTGAAAGCAGGGAAAGGATCCCTCATCTCGAGCGACGAGGGGGAAACGGGGCTCCTCTGGATGTGGGGGGGACCATCGTGCTTCCTCTCGAGTGGAGACGGGTACGGCGGTGAACTTATTGAGTTGCAGCAAGGGTGTGAAAGACCCTTTCGAAGTTCCAGAGGTTAGGTGTCATTTGTCTCCAGAGGCCTCATCGGACATAGGCCTCATCTCGCCTGGAAGGGAGAACTTCCTGGATTTTCTCGAGTTGCGGCAGGTGTTCTCGAGTTACGACGGGGACCTCAGGGACCCGTCCTGTTGGCCTCAGGAGAGGCCAGTCCCCATGCGAGTTGCTAGGGGGCCTCTCGGGATTCCTCTCCCGTCGATACCGGGGCCAAAAACCTTGTGTGGAGTCAGGGCCGGAACCGAGGATTCCTCTCAGGGGCTGACATGGATCTTTGGGTACTTCTGGAGTCTCCCCAGGGGAGTCAGGCCTCGTCTCGAGTGGGGGCATGCACGTGCGCTTTCCTTCCAGGCTGTAGCAGCAATGTCACGCTTCCCGTCGCGTGGATCAAAGGATCTGTGGTTTTCCCTCGAGGCTTTCCCTCGAGGCTTTCCCACAGGGCTGTCCCACGTGCCACCGTGGTGTGAGTCGATCCTCGGCGTGAAAGATGAGCCAGTGCAGGGCAAAGAGGCTCCTCTGGAATGGACTGAGACATCTGGGGGACTCTTGGAATGGTGGTACGACCATGGAGTTCCTCTCGCCTTTCCTGTTGAGAGTGCCTCCTCTTGAGATGCGACGGGAATGCCGGGAATTCTTTCCCGTTGAAAGCAGGGAATGGATCCCTCATCTCGAGCTCCGAGGGGGAAACGGGTCTCCTCTGGTTGTGGGCGGGACCATCGTGCTTCCTCTCGAGTGGAGACGGGTATGGCGGTGAACTTCTTGAGTTGCAGCAAGGTTGTGAAAGACCCTTTCGAAGTTCCAGAGTTTAGGTGTCATTAGTCTCCAGACGCCTCATCGGAAATAGGCCTCATCTCGCCTGGAAGGGAGAACTTCCTGGATTTTCTCGAGTTGCGGCAGGTGTTCTCGAGTTACGACGGGGACCTCAGGGACCCGCCCTGGTGGCCTCAGGAGAGGCCAGTCCCCATGCGAGTTGCTAGGGGGCCTCTCGGGATTCCTCTCCCGTCGATACCGGGGCCAAAAACCTTGTGTGGAGTCAGGGCCGGAACCGAGGATTCCTCTCAGGGGCTGACATGGATCTTTGGGTACTTGTGGAGTCTCCCCAGGGGAGTCAGGCCTCGTCTCGAGTGGGGGCATGCACGTGCGCTTTCCTTCCAGGCTGTAGCAGCAATGTCACGCTTCCCGTCGCGTGGATCAAAGGATCTGTAGTTTTCCCTCGAGGCTTTCGCTCGAGGCTTTCCCACAGGGCTGTCCCACGTGCCACCGTGGTGTGAGTCGATCCTCGGCGTGAAAGATGAGCCAGTGCAGGGCAAAGAGGCTCCTCTGGAATGGACTGAGACATCTGGGGGACTCTTGGAATGGTGGTACGACCATGGAGTTCCTCTCGCCTTTCCTGTTGAGAGTGCCTCCTCTTGAGATGCGACGGGAACGCCGGGAATTCTTTCCCGTTGACAGCAGGGAATGGATCCCTCATCTCGAGCTACGAGGGGGAAACGGGGCTCCTCTGGATGTGGGCGGGAACATCGTGCTTCCTCTCGAGTGGAGACGGGTATGGCGGTGAACTTCTTGAGTTGCAGCAAGGGTGTGAAAGACCCCTTCGAAGTTCCAGAGGTTAGGTGTCATTTGTCTCCAGAGGCCTCATCGGAAATAGGCCTCATCTCGCCTGGAAGGGAGAACTTCCTGGATTTTCTCGAGTTGCGGCAGGTTATCCCGAGTTACGACGGGGACCTCAGGGACCCGCCCTGGTGGCCTCAGGAGAGGCCAGTCCCCATGCGAGTTGCTAGGGGGCCTCTCGGGATTCCTCTCCCGTGGATACCGGGGCCAAAAACCTTGTGTGGAGTCAGGGCCGGAACCGAGGATTCCTCTCAGGGGCTGACATGGATCTTTGGGTACTTCTGGAGTCTCCCCAGGGGAGTCAGGCCTCGTCTCGAGTGGGGGCATGCACGTGCGCTTTCCTTCCAGGCTGTAGCAGCAATGTCATGCTTCCCGTCGCGTGGATCAAAGGATCTGTGGTTTTCCCTCGAGGCTTTCCCTCGAGGCTTTCCCACAGGGCTGTCCCACGTGCCACCGTGGTGTGAGTCGATCCTCGGCGTGAAAGATGAGCCAGTGCAGGGCAAAGAGGTTCCTCTGGAATGGACTGAGACATCTGGGGGACTCTTGGAATGGTGGTACGACCATGGAGTTCCTCTCGTCTTTCCTGTTGAGAGTGCCTCCTCTTGAGATGCGACGGGAACGCCGAAAATACTTTCC
This sequence comes from Capricornis sumatraensis, assembly GCF_032405125.1. NCBI lineage: Eukaryota > Metazoa > Chordata > Mammalia > Artiodactyla > Bovidae > Capricornis > Capricornis sumatraensis. The sequence continues at coordinate 10,072,563 of NW_027184612.1, forward strand.
CGTTGATAGCAAGGAAAGGATCCCTCATCTCGAGCTACGAGGGGCAAACGGGGCTCCTCTGGATGTGGGCGGGACCATCATGTTTCCTCTCGAGTGGAGACGGATATGTCGGTGAACTTCTTGAGTTGCAGCAAGGGTGTGAAAGACCCTTTCGAAGTTCCAGAGGTTCCGTGTCATTAGTCTCCAGACGCCTTATCGGAAATAAGCCTCATCTCGCCTGGAAGGGAGAACTTCCTGGATTTTCTCGAGTTGCGGCAGGGGTTCTCGAGTTACGACGGGGACCTCAGGAACCCGCCCTGGTGGCCTCAGGAAAGGTCAGTCCCCTTGCGAGTTCCTAGGGGGCCTCTCGGGATTCCTCTCCCGTCGATACCGGGGCCAAAATACTTGTGTGGAGTCAGGGCCGGAACCGAGGATTCCTCTCAGGGGCTGACATGGATCTTTGGGTACTTCTGGAGTCTCCCCAGGGGAGTCAGGCCTCGTCTCGAGTGGGGGCATGCACGTGCGCTTTCCTTACAGGCTGTAGCAGCAATGTCACGGTTCCCGTCGCGTGGATCATAGGATCTGTGGTTTTCCCTCGAGGCTTTCCCACAGGGCTGTCCCACGTGCCACCGTGGTGTGAGTCGATCCTCGGCGTGAAAGATGAGCCAGTGCAGGGCAAAGAGGTTCCTCTGGAATGGACTGAGGCATCTGGGGGACTCTTGGAATGGTGGTACGACCATGGAGTTCCTCTCGCCTTTCCTGTTGAGAGTTCCTCCTCTTGAGATGCGACGGGAACGCCGGGAATTCTTTCCTGTTGAAAGCAGGGAAAGGATCCCTCATCTCGAGCTACGAGGGGGAAACGGGGCTCCTCTGAATGTGGGCGGGACCATCGTGCTTCCTCTCGAGTGGAGACGGGTATGGCGGTGAACTTCTTGAGTTGCAGCAAGGGTGTGAAAGACCCTTTTGAAGTCCCAGAGATTAGCTGTCATTAGACTCCAGACGCCTCATCGGAAATAGGCCTCATCTCGCCTGGAACGGAGAACTTCCTGGATTTTCTCGAGTTGCGGCAGGTGTTCTCGAGTTACGACGGGGACGTGAGGGACAAGCCCTGGTGGCCTCAGGAAACTCCAGTCCCCATACGAGTTGCTAGGGTGCCTCTCGGGATTCCTCTCCAGTCGATACCGGGGCCTAAAACCTTGTGTGGAGTCAGGGCCGGAAAGGAGGATTCCTCTAAGGGGCTGACATGGATCTTTGGGTCTTTCTGGAGTCTCCCCAGGGGAGGCAGGCCTCGTCTCGAGTGGGGGCATGCACGTGCGCTTTCCTTCCAGGCTGTAGCAGCAATGTCACGCTTCCCGTCGCGTGGATCAAAGGATCTGTGGTTTTCCCTCTAGGCTTTCCCTCGAGGCTATCCCACAGGGCTGTCCCACGTGCCACCGTGGTGTGAGTCGATCTTTGACATGAAAGATGAGTCAGTGCAGGGCAAAGAGGTTCCTCTGGAATAGACTGAAACATCTGGGGGACTCTTGGAATGGTGGTACGACCATGGAGTTCCTCTCGTCTTTCCTGTTGAGAGTGCCTCCTCTTGAGATGCGACGGGAACGCCGAAAATACTTTCCCGTTGATAGCAGGGAAAGGATCCCTCATCTCGAGCTACGAGGGGCAAACGGGGCTCCTCTGGATGTGGGCGGGACCATCATGTTTCATCTCGAGTGGAGACGGATATGGCGGTGAACTTCTTGAGTTGCAGCAAGGGTGTGAAAGACCCTTTCGAAGTTCCAGAGGTTCCGTGTCATTAGTCTCCAGATGCCTCATCGGAAATAGGCCTCATCTCGCCTGGAAGGGAGAACTTCCTGGATTTCTCGAGTTGCGGCAGGTGTTCTCGAGTTACGACGGGGACCTCAGGGACCCGCCCTGGTGGCCTCAGGAGAGGCCAGTCCCCATGCGAGTTGCTAGGGGGCCTCTCGGGATTACTCTTCCGTCGATACCGGGGCCAAAACCCTTTGGTGGAGTCAGGGCCAGAACCGAGGATTCCTCTCAGGGGCTGACATGGATCTTTGGGTACTTCTGGAGTCTCCCCAGGGGAGTCAGGCCTCGTCTCGAGTGGGGGCATGCACGTGCGCTTTACTTCCAGGCTGTAGCAGCAATGTCACGCTTCCCGTCGCGTGGATCAAACGACCTGTGGTTTTCCCTCGAGGCTTTCCCTCGAGGCTTTCCCACAGGGCTGTCCCACGTGCCACCGTGGTGTGAGTCGATCCTCGGCGTGAAAGATGAGCCAGTGCAGGGCAAAGAGGTTCCTCTGGAATGCACTGAGACATCTGGGGGACTCTTGGAATGGTGGTACGACCATGGAGTTCCTCTCGCCTTTCCTGTTGAGAGTGCCTCCTCTTGAGATGCGACGGGAACGCCGGGAATTCTTTCCCGTTGCAAGCAGGGAAAGGATCCCTCATCTCGAGCTACGAGGGGGAAACGGGGCTCCTCTGGATGTGGGCGGGACCATCGTGCTTTCTCTCGAGTGGAGACGGGTATGGCGGTGAACTTCTTGAGTTGCAGCAAGGGTGTGAAAGACCCTTTCGAAGTTCCAGAGGTTAGGTGTCATTAGTCTCCAGACGCCTAATCGGAAATAGGCCTCATCTCGCCTGGAAGGGAGAACTTCCTGGATTTTCTCGAGTTGCGGCAGGTGTTCTCGAGTTACGACGGGGACCTCAGGGACCCGCCCTGGTGGCCTCAGGAGAGGCCAGTCCCCATGCGAGATGCTAGGGGGCCTCTCGGGATTCCTCTCCCGTCGATACCGGGGCAAAAACCTTGTGTAGAGTCAGGGCCGGAACCGAGGATTCCTCTCAGGGGCTGACATGTATCTTTGGGTACTTCTGGAGTCTCCCCAGGGGAGTCAGGCCTCGTCTCGAGTGGGGGCATGCACGTGCGCTTTCCTTCCAGGCTGTAGCAGCAATGTCACGCTTCCCGTCGCGTGGATCAAAGGATCTGTGGTTTACCCTCGAGGCTTTCCCACAGGGCTGTCCCACGTGCCACCGTGGTGTGAGTCGATCCTCGGCGTGAAAGATGAGCCAGTGCAGGGCAAAGAGGTTCCTCTGGAATGGACTGAGACATCTGGGGGACTCTTGGAATGGTGGTACGACCATGGAGTTCCTCTCGTCTTTCCTGTTGAGAGTGCCTCCTCTTGAGATGCGACGGGAACGCCGAAAATACTTTCCCGTTGATAGCAGGGAAAGGATCCCTCATCTCGAGCTACGAGGGGCAAACGGGGCTCCTCTGGATGTGGGCGGGACCATCATGTTTCCTCTCGAGTGGAGACGGATATGGCGGTGAACTTCTTGAGTTGCAGCAAGGGTGTGAAAGACCCTTTCGAAGTTCCAGAGGTTCCGTGTCATTAGTCTCCAGACGCCTTATCGGAAATAAGCCTCATCTCGCCTGGAAGGGAGAACTTCCTGGATTTTCTCGAGTTGCGGCAGGGGTTCTCGAGTTACGACGGGGACCTCAGGAACCCGCCCTGGTGGCCTCAGGAAAGGTCAGTCCCCTTGCGAGTTCCTAGGGGGCCTCTCGGGATTCCTCTCCCGTCGATACCGGGGCCAAAATACTTGTGTGGAGTCAGGGCCGGAACCGAGGATTCCTCTCAGGGGCTGACATGGATCTTTGGGTACTTCTGGAGTCTCCCCAGGGGAGTCAGGCCTCGTCTCGAGTGGGGGCATGCACGTGCGCTTTCCTTACAGGCTGTAGCAGCAATGTCACGGTTCCCGTCGCGTGGATCATAGGATCTGTGGTTTTCCCTCGAGGCTTTCCCACAGGGCTGTCCCACGTGCCACCGTGGTGTGAGTCGATCCTCGGCGTGAAAGATGAGCCAGTGCAGGGCAAAGAGGTTCCTCTGGAATGGACTGAGGCATCTGGGGGACTCTTGGAATGGTGGTACGACCATGGAGTTCCTCTCGCCTTTCCTGTTGAGAGTTCCTCCTCTTGAGATGCGACGGGAACGCCGGGAATTCTTTCCTGTTGAAAGCAGGGAAAGGATCCCTCATCTCGAGCTACGAGGGGGAAACGGGGCTCCTCTGAATGTGGGCGGGACCATCGTGCTTCCTCTCGAGTGGAGACGGGTATGGCGGTGAACTTCTTGAGTTGCAGCAAGGGTGTGAAAGACCCTTTTGAAGTCCCAGAGATTAGCTGTCATTAGACTCCAGACGCCTCATCGGAAATAGGCCTCATCTCGCCTGGAACGGAGAACTTCCTGGATTTTCTCGAGTTGCGGCAGGTGTTCTCGAGTTACGACGGGGACGTGAGGGACAAGCCCTGGTGGCCTCAGGAAACTCCAGTCCCCATACGAGTTGCTAGGGTGCCTCTCGGGATTCCTCTCCAGTCGATACCGGGGCCTAAAACCTTGTGTGGAGTCAGGGCCGGAAAGGAGGATTCCTCTAAGGGGCTGACATGGATCTTTGGGTCTTTCTGGAGTCTCCCCAGGGGAGGCAGGCCTCGTCTCGAGTGGGGGCATGCACGTGCGCTTTCCTTCCAGGCTGTAGCAGCAATGTCACGCTTCCCGTCGCGTGGATCAAAGGATCTGTGGTTTTCCCTCTAGGCTTTCCCTAGAGGCTATCCCACAGGGCTGTCCCACGTGCCACCGTGGTGTGAGTCGATCTTTGACATGAAAGATGAGTCAGTGCAGGGCAAAGAGGTTCCTCTGGAATAGACTGAAACATCTGGGGGACTCTTGGAATGGTGGTACGACCATGGAGTTCCTCTCGTCTTTCCTGTTGAGAGTGCCTCCTCTTGAGATGCGACGGGAACGCCGAAAATACTTTCCCGTTGATAGCAGGGAAAGGATCCCTCATCTCGAGCTACGAGGGGCAAACGGGGCTCCTCTGGATGTGGGCGGGACCATCATGTTTCATCTCGAGTGGAGACGGATATGGCGGTGAACTTCTTGAGTTGCAGCAAGGGTGTGAAAGACCCTTTCGAAGTTCCAGAGGTTCCGTGTCATTAGTCTCCAGACGCCTCATCGGAAATAGGCCTCATCTCGCCTGGAAGGGAGAACTTCCTGGATTTCTCGAGTTGCGGCAGGTGTTCTCGAGTTACGACGGGGACCTCAGGGACCCGCCCTGGTGGCCTCAGGAGAGGCCAGTCCCCATGCGAGTTGCTAGGGGGCCTCTCGGGATTACTCTTCCGTCGATACCGGGGCCAAAACCCTTTGGTGGAGTCAGGGCCAGAACCGAGGATTCCTCTCAGGGGCTGACATGGATCTTTGGGTACTTCTGGAGTCTCCCCAGGGGAGTCAGGCCTCGTCTCGAGTGGGGGCATGCACGTGCGCTTTACTTCCAGGCTGTAGCAGCAATGTCACGCTTCCCGTCGCGTGGATCAAACGACCTGTGGTTTTCCCTCGAGGCTTTCCCTCGAGGCTTTCCCACAGGGCTGTCCCACGTGCCACCGTGGTGTGAGTCGATCCTCGGCGTGAAAGATGAGCCAGTGCAGGGCAAAGAGGTTCCTCTGGAATGCACTGAGACATCTGGGGGACTCTTGGAATGGTGGTACGACCATGGAGTTCCTCTCGCCTTTCCTGTTGAGAGTGCCTCCTCTTGAGATGCGACGGGAACGCCGGGAATTCTTTCCCGTTGCAAGCAGGGAAAGGATCCCTCATCTCGAGCTACGAGGGGGAAACGGGGCTCCTCTGGATGTGGGCGGGACCATCGTGCTTCCTCTCGAGTGGACACGGGTATGGCGGTGAACTTCTTGAGTTGCAGCAAGGGTGTGAAAGACCCTTTCGAAGTTCCAGAGGTTAGGTGTCATTAGTCTCCAGACGCCTCATCGGAAATAGGCCTCATCTCGCCTGGAAGGGAGAACTTCCTGGATTTTCTCGAGTTGCGGCAGGTGTGCTCGAGTTACGACGGGGACCTCAGGGACCCGCCCTGGTGGCCTCAGGAGACGCCAGTCCCCATGCGAGTTGCTAGGGGGCCTCTCGGGATTCCTCTCCCGTCGATACCGGGGCCAAAAACCTTGTGTGGAGTCAGGGCCGGAACCGGTGATTCCTCTCAGGGGCTGATATGGATCTTTGGGTACATCTGGAGTCTCGCCAGGGGAGACAGGCCTCGTCTCGAGTCGGGGCATGCACGTGCACTTTCCTTCCAGGCTGTAGCAGCAATGTCACGCTTCCCGTCGCATGGATCAAAGGATCTGTGGTTTTCCCTCGAGGCTTTCCCTCGAGGCTTTCCCACAGGGCTATCCCACGTGCCACCGTGGTGTGAGTGGATCCTCGGCGTGAAAGATGAGCCAGTGCAGGGCAAAGAGGTTCCTCTGGAATGGACTGAGACATCTGGGGGACTCTTGGAATGGTGGTACGACCATGGAGTTCCTCTCGCCTTTCCTGTTGAGAGTGCCTCCTCTTGAGATGCGATGGGAACGCCGGGAATTCTTTCCCGTTGAAAGCAGGGAAAGGATCCCTCATCTCGAGCTCCGAGGGGGAAACGGGGCTCCTCTGGATGTGGGCGGGACCATCGTGCTTCCTCTCGAGTGGACACCGGTATGGCGGTGAACTTCTTGAGTTGCCGCAAGGGTGTGAAAGACCCTTTCGAAGTTCCAGAGTTTAGGTGTCATTAGTCTCCAGACGCCTCATCGGAAATAGGCCTCATCTCGCCTGGAAGGGAGAACTTCCTGGATTTTCTCGAGTTGCGGCAGGTGTTCTCGAGTTACGACGGGGACCTCAGGGACCCGCCCTGGTGGCCTTAGGAGAGGGCAGTCCCCATGCGAGTTGCTAGGAGGCCTCGCGGGATTCCTCTCCCGTCGATACCGGGGCCAAAAACATTTGGTGGAGTCAGGGCCGGAACCGAGGATTCCTCTCAGGGGCTGACATGGATCTTTGAGTACTTCTGGAGTCTCCCCAGGGGAGTCAGGCCTCGTCTCGAGTGGGGGCATGCACATGCGCTTTCCTTCCAGGCTGTAGCAGCAATGTCACGCTTCCCGTCGCGTGGATCAAAGGATCTGTGGTTTTCCCTCGAAGCTTTCCCTCGAGGCTTTCCCACAGGGCTGTCCCACGTGCCACCGTGGTGTGAGTCGATCCTCGGCGTGAAAGATGAGCCAGTGCAGGGCAAAGAGGTTCCTCTGGAATGGACTGAGTCATCTGGGGGACTCTTGGAATGGTGGTACGACCATGGAGTTCCTCTCGCCTTTCCTGTTGAGAGTTCCTCCTCTTGAGATGCGACGGGAACGCCGGGAATTCTTTCCTGTTGAAAGCAGGGAAAGGATCCCTCATCTCGAGCTACGAGGGGGAAACGGGGCTCCTCTGAATGTGGGCGGGACCATCGTGCTTCCTCTCGAGTGGAGACGGGTATGGCGGTGAACTTCTTGAGTTGCAGCAAGGGTGTGAAAGACCCTTTTGAAGTCCCAGAGATTAGCTGTCATTAGACTCCAGACGCCTCATCGGAAATAGGCCTCATCTCGCCTGGAACGGAGAACTTCCTGGATTTTCTCGAGTTGCGGCAGGTGTTCTCGAGTTACGACGGGGACGTGAGGGACAAGCCCTGGTGGCCTCAGGAAACTCCAGTCCCCATACGAGTTGCTAGGGTGCCTCTCCGGATTCCTCTCCAGTCGATACCGGGGCCTAAAACCTTGTGTGGAGTCAGGGCCGGAAAGGAGGATTCCTCTAAGGGGCTGACATGGATCTTTGGGTCTTTCTGGAGTCTCCCCAGGGGAGGCAGGCCTCGTCTCGAGTGGGGGCATGCACGTGCGCTTTCCTTCCAGGCTGTAGCAGCAATGTCACGCTTCCCGTCGCGTGGATCAAAGGATCTGTGGTTTTCCCTCTAGGCTTTCCCTAGAGGCTATCCCACAGGGCTGTCCCACGTGCCACCGTGGTGTGAGTCGATCTTTGACATGAAAGATGAGTCAGTGCAGGGCAAAGAGGTTCCTCTGGAATAGACTGAAACATCTGGGGGACTCTTGGAATGGTGGTACGACCATGGAGTTCCTCTCGTCTTTCCTGTTGAGAGTGCCTCCTCTTGAGATGCGACGGGAACGCCGAAAATACTTTCCCGTTGATAGCAGGGAAAGGATCCCTCATCTCGAGCTACGAGGGGCAAACGGGGCTCCTCTGGATGTGGGCGGGACCATCATGTTTCATCTCGAGTGGAGACGGATATGGCGGTGAACTTCTTGAGTTGCAGCAAGGGTGTGAAAGACCCTTTCGAAGTTCCAGAGGTTCCGTGTCATTAGTCTCCAGACGCCTCATCGGAAATAGGCCTCATCTCGCCTGGAAGGGAGAACTTCCTGGATTTCTCGAGTTGCGGCAGGTGTTCTCGAGTTACGACGGGGACCTCAGGGACCCGCCCTGGTGGCCTCAGGAGAGGCCAGTCCCCATGCGAGTTGCTAGGGGGCCTCTCGGGATTACTCTTCCGTCGATACCGGGGCCAAAACCCTTTGGTGGAGTCAGGGCCAGAACCGAGGATTCCTCTCAGGGGCTGACATGGATCTTTGGGTACTTCTGGAGTCTCCCCAGGGGAGTCAGGCCTCGTCTCGAGTGGGGGCATGCACGTGCGCTTTACTTCCAGGCTGTAGCAGCAATGTCACGCTTCCCGTCGCGTGGATCAAACGACCTGTGGTTTTCCCTCGAGGCTTTCCCTCGAGGCTTTCCCACAGGGCTGTCCCACGTGCCACCGTGGTGTGAGTCGATCCTCGGCGTGAAAGATGAGCCAGTGCAGGGCAAAGAGGTTCCTCTGGAATGCACTGAGACATCTGGGGGACTCTTGGAATGGTGGTACGACCATGGAGTTCCTCTCGCCTTTCCTGTTGAGAGTGCCTCCTCTTGAGATGCGACGGGAACGCCGGGAATTCTTTCCCGTTGCAAGCAGGGAAAGGATCCCTCATCTCGAGCTACGAGGGGGAAACGGGGCTCCTCTGGATGTGGGCGGGACCATCGTGCTTTCTCTCGAGTGGAGACGGGTATGGCGGTGAACTTCTTGAGTTGCAGCAAGGGTGTGAAAGACCCTTTCGAAGTTCCAGAGGTTAGGTGTCATTAGTCTCCAGACGCCTCATCGGAAATAGGCCTCATCTCGCCTGGAAGGGAGAACTTCCTTGATTTTCTCGAGTTGCGGCAGGTGTTCTCGAGTTACGACGGGGACCTCAGGGACCCGCCCTGTTGGCCTCAGGAGAGGCCAGTCCCTATGCGTGTTGCTAGGGGGCCCCTCGGGATTCCTCTCCCGTCGATACCGGGGCCAAAAACCTTGTGTGGAGTCAGGGCCGGAACCGAGGATTCCTCTCAGGGACTGATATGGATCTTTGGGTACTTCTGGAGTCTCGCCAGGGGAGACAGGCCTCGTCTCGTGTGGGGGCATGCACGTGCACTTTCCTTCCAGGCTGTAGCAGCAATGTCACGCTTCCCGTCGCGTGGAACAAAGGATCTGCGGTTTTCGCTCGAGGCTTTCCCTCGAGGCTTTCCCACAGGGCTGTCCCACGTGACACCGTGGTGTGAGTCGATTCTCCGCGTGAAAGATGAGCCAGTGCAGGGCAAAGAGGTTCCTCTGGAATGGACTGAGACATCTGGGGGACTCTTGGAATGGTGGTACGACCATGGAGTTCCTCTCGCCTTTCCTGTTGAGAGTGCCTCCTCTTGAGATGTGACGGGAACACCGGGAATTCTTTCCCGTTGAAAGCAGGGAAAGGATCCCTCATCTCGAGCTACGAGGGGGAAACGGGGCTCCTCTGGATGTGGGCGGGACCATCGTGCTTCATCTCGAGTGGACACGGGTATGGCGGTGAACTTCTTGAGTTGCAGCAAGGGTGTGAAAGACCCTTTCGAAGTTCCAGAGGTTAGGTGTCTTTAGTCTCCAGACGCCTCATCGGAAATAGGCCTCATCTCGCCTGGAAGGGAGAACTTCCTGGATTTTCTCGAGTTGCGGCAGGTGTTCTCGAGTTACGACGGGGACCTCAGGGACCCGCCCTGGTGGCCTCAGGAGACGCCAGTCCCCATGCGAGTTGCTAGGGGGCCTCTCGGGATTCCTCTCCCGTCGATACCGGGGCCAAAAACCTTGTGTGGAGCAGGGCCGGAACCGAGGATTCCTCTCAGGGGCTGATATGGATCTTTGGGTACATCTGGAGTCTCGCCAGGGGAGACAGGCCTCGTCTCGAGTCGGGGCATGCACGTGCACTTTCCTTCCAGGCTGTAGCAGCAATGTCACGCTTCCCGTCGCATGGATCAAAGGATCTGTGGTTTTCCCTCGAGGCTTTCCCTCGAGGCTTTCCCACAGGGCTATCCCACGTGCCACCGTGGTGTGAGTGGATCCTCGGCGTGAAAGATGAGCCAGTGCAGGGCAAAGAGGTTCCTCTGGAATGGACTGAGACATCTGGGGGACTCTTGGAATGGTGGTACGACCATGGAGTTCCTCTCGACTTTCCTGTTGAGAGTGCCTCCTCTTGAGATGCGACGGGAACGCCGGGAATTCTTTCCCGTTGAAAGCAGGGAAAGGATCCCTCATCTCGAGCTCCGAGGGGGAAACGGGGCTCCTCTGGATGTGGGCGGGACCATCGTGCTTCCTCTCGAGTGGACACGGGTATGGCGGTGAACTTCTTGAGTTGCAGCAAGGGTGTGAAAGACCCTTTCGAAGTTCCAGAGGTTCCGTGTCATTAGTCTCCAGACTCCTCATCGGAAACTGGCCTCATCTCGCCTGGAAGGGAGAATTTCCTGGATTTTTTCGAGTTGCGGCAGGTGTTCTCGAGTTACGACGGGGACCTCAGGGACCCGCCCTGGTGGCCTCAGGAGACGCCAGTCCCCATGCGAGTTGCTAGGGGGCCTCTCGGGATTCCTCTCCCGTCGATACCGTGGCCAAAAACCTTGTGTGGAGTCAGGGCCGGAACCGAGGATTCCTCTCAGGGTCTGATATGGATCTTTGGGTACATCTGGAGTCTCGCCAGGGGAGACAGGCCTCGTCTCGAGTCGGGGCATGCACGTGCACTTTCCTTCCAGGCTGTAGCAGCAATGTCACGCTTCCCGTCGCGTGGATCAAAGGATCTGTGGTTTTCCCTCGAGGCTTTCCCTCGAGGCTTTCCCACAGGGCTGTCCCACGTGCCACCGTGGTGTGAGTCGATCCTCGGAGTGAAAGATGAGCCAGTGCAGGGCAAAGAGGTTCCTCTGGAATGGACTGAGACATCTGGGGGACTCTTGGAATGGTGGTACGACCATGGAGTTCCTCTCGCCTTTCCTGTTGAGAGTGCCTCCTCTTGAGATGCGACGGGAACGCCGGGAATTCTTTCCCGTTGAAAGCAGGGAAAGGATCCCTCATCTCGAGCTACGAGGGGGAAACGGGGCTCCTCTGGATGTGGGCGAGACCATCGTGCTTCCTCTCGAGTGGAGACGGGTATGGCGGTGAACTTCTTGAGTTGCAGCAAGGGTGTGAAAGACCCTTTCGAAGTTCCAGAGTTTAGGTGTCATTAGTCTCCAGACGCCTCATCGGAAATAGGCCTCATCTCGCCTGGAAGGGAGAACTTCCTGGATTTCTCGAGTTGCGGCAGGTGTTCTCGAGTTACGACGGGGACCTCAGGGACCCGCCCTGGTGGCCTCAGGAGACGCCAGTCCCCATGCGAGTTGCTAGGGGGCCTCTCGGGATTCCTCTCCCGTCGATACCGGGTCCAAAAACCTTGTGTGGAGTCAGGGCCGGAACCGAGGATTCCTCTCAGGGGCTGATATGGATCTTTGGGTACATCTGGAGTCTCGCCAGGGGAGACAGGCCTCGTCTCGAGTCGGGGCATGCACGTGCACTTTCCTTCCAGGCTGTAGCAGCAATGTCACGCTTCCCGTCGCGTGGATCAAAGGATCTGTGGTTTTCCCTCGAGGCTTTCCCTTGAGGCTTTCCCACAGGGCTGTCCCACGTGCCACCGTGGTGTGAGTCGATCCTCGGCGTGAAAGATGAGCCAGTGCAGGGCAAAGAGTTTCCTCTGGAATGGACTGAGACATCTGGGGGACTCTTGGAATAGTGGTACGACCATGGAGTTCCTCTCGCCTTTCCTGTTGAGAGTGCCTCCTCTTGAGATGCGACGGGAACGCCGGGAATTCTTTCCCGTTGAAAGCAGGGAAAGGATCCCTCATCTCGAGCTCCGAGGGGGAAACGGGGCTCCTCTGGATGTGGGCGGGACCATCGTGCTTCCTCTCGAGTGGAGACGGGTATGGCGGTGAACTTCTTGAGTCGCAGCAAGGGTGTGAAAGACCCTTTCGAAGTTCCAGAGGTTAGGTGTCATTAGTCTCCAGAGGCCTCATCGGAAATAGGCCTCATCTCGCCTGGAAGGGAGAACTTCCTGGATTTTCTCGAGTTGCGGCAGGTGTTCTCGAGTTACGACGGGGTCCTCAGGGACCCGCCCTGGTGGCCTCAGGAGAGGCCAGTCCCCATGCGAGTTGCTAGGGGGCCTCTCGGGATTCCTCTCCCGTCGATACCGGGGCCAAAAACATTTGGTGGAGTCAGGGCCGGAACCGAGGATTCCTCTCAGGGGCTGACATGGATCTTTGGGTACTTCTGGAGTCTCCCCAGGGGAGTCAGGCCTCGTCTCGAGTGGGGGCATGCACGTGCGCTTTCCTTCCAGGCTGTAGCAGCAATGTCACGCTTCCCGTGGCGTGGATCAAAGGATCTGTGGTTTTCCCTCGAGGCTTTCCCTCGAGGCTTTCCCACAGGGCTGTCCCACGTGCCACCGTGGTGTGATTCGATCCTCGGTGTGAAAGATGTGCCAGTGCAGGGCAAAGAGGTTCCTTTGGAATGGACTGAGACATCTGGGGGACTCTTGGAATGGTGGTACGACCATGGAGTTCCTCTCGCCTTTCCTGTTGAGAGTGCCTGCTCTTGAGATGCGACGGGAACGCCGGGAATTCTTTCCCGTTGAAAGCAGGGAAAGGAACCCTCATCTCGAGCTACGAGGGGGAAACGGTGCTCCTCTGGATGTGGGCGGGACCATCGTGCTTCCTCTTGAGTGGACACGGGTATGGCGGTGAACTTCTTGAGTTGCAGCAAGGGTGTGAAAGACTCTTTCGAAGTTCCAGAGGTTAGGTGTCATTAGTCTCCAGACGCCTCATCAGAAATAGGCCTCATCTCGCCTGGAAGGGAGAACTTCCTGGATTTTCTCGAGTTGCGGCAGGTGTTCTCGAGTTACGACGGGGACCTCAGGGACCCGCCCTGGTGGCCTCAGGAGACGCCAGTCCCCATGCGAGTTGCTAGGGGGCCTCTCGGGATTCCTCTCACGTCGATACCGGGGCCAAAAACCTTGTGTGGAGCAGGGCCGGAACCGAGGATTCCTCTCAGGGGCTGATATGGATCTTTGGGTACATCTGGAGTCTCGCCAGGGGAGACAGGCCTCGTCTCGAGTCGGGGCGTGCACGTGCACTTTCCTTCCAGGCTGTAGCAGCAATGTCACGCTTCCCGTCGCGTGGATCAAAGGATCTGTGGTTTTCCCTCGAGGCTTTCCCTTGAGGCTTTCCCACAGGGCTGTCCCACGTGCCACCGTGGTGTGAGTCGATCCTCGGCGTGAAAGATGAGCCAGTGCAGGGCAAAGAGGTTCCTCTGGAATGGACTGAGACATCTGGGGGACTCTTGGAATAGTGGTACGACCATGGAGTTCCTCTCGCCTTTCCTGTTGAGAGTGCCTCCTCTTGAGATGCGACGGGAACGCCGGGAATTCTTTCCCGTTGAAAGCAGGGAAAGGATCCCTCATCTCGAGCTACGAGGGGGAAACGGGGCTCCTCTGGATGTGGGCGGGACCATCGTGCTTCCTCTCGAGTGGAGACGGGTATGGCGGTGAACTTCTTGAGTCGCAGCAAGGGTGTGAAAGACCCTTTCGAAGTTCCAGAGGTTAGGTGTCATTAGTCTCCAGACGCCTCATTGGAAATAGGCCTCATCTCGCCTGGAAGGGAGAACTTCCTGGATTTTCTCGAGTTGCGGCAGGTGTTCTCGAGTTACGACGGGGACCTCAGGGACCCGCCCTGGTGGCCTCAGGAGAGGCCAGTCCCCATGCGAGTTGCTAGGGGGCCTCTCGGGATTCCTCTCCCGTCGATACCGGGGCCAAAAACCTTGTGTGGAGTCAGGGCCGGAACCGAGGATTACTCTCATGGGCTGATATGGATCTTTGGGTACATCTGGAGTCTCGCCAGGGGAGACAGGCCTCGTCTCGAGTCGGGGCATGCACGTGCACTTTCCTTCCAGGCTGTAGCAGCAATGTCACGCTTCCCGTCGCGTGGATCAAAGGATCTGTGGTTTTCCCTCGAGGCTTTCCCTCGAGGCTTTCCCACAGGGCTGTCCCACGTGCCACCATGGTGTGAGTCGATCCTCGGCGTGAAAGATGAGCCAGTGCAGGGCAAAGAGGTTCCTCTGGAATGGACTGAGACATCTGGGGGACTCTTGGAATGGTGGTACGACCATGGAGTTCCTCTCGACTTTCCTGTTGAGAGTGCCTCCTCTTGAGATGCGACGGGAACGCCGGGAATTCTTTCCCGTTGAAAGCATGGAAAGGTTCCCTCATCTCGAGCTACGAGGGGGAAACGGTGCTCCTCTGGATGTGGGCGGGACCATCGTGCTTCCTCTCGAGTGGACACGGGTATGGCGGTCAACTTCTTGAGTCGCAGCAAGGGTGTGAAAGACCCTTTCGAAGTTCCAGAGGTTAGGTGTCATCAGTCTCCAGACGCCTCATCGGAAATAGGCCTCATCTCGCCTGGAAGGGAGAACTTCCTGGAGTTTCTCGAGTTGCGGCAGGTGTTCTCGAGTTACGACGGGGACCTCAGGGACCCGCCCTGGTGGCCTCAGGAGAGGCCAGTCCCCATGCGAGTTGTAGGGGGCCTCTCGGGATTCCTCTCCCGTCGATACCCTTGCCAAAAACCTTTGGTGGAGTCAGGGCCGGAACCGACGATTCCTCTCAGGGGCTGACATGGATCTTTGAGTACTTCTGGAGTCTCCCTAGGGGAGTCAGGCCTCGTCTCGACTGGGGGCATGCACGTGCGCTTTCCTTCCAGGCTGTAGCAGCAATGTCACGCTTCCCGTGGCGTGGATCAAAGGATCTGTGGTTTTCCCTCGAGGCTTTCCCTCGAGGCTTTCCCACAGGGCTGTCCCACGTGCCACCATGGTGTGAGTCGATCCTCGGCGTGATAGATGAGCCAGTGCAGGGCAAAGAGGTTCCTCTGGAATGGACTGAGACATCTGGGGGACTCTTGGAATGGTGGTACGACCATGGAGTTCCTCTCGCCTTTCCTGCTGAGAGTGCCTCCTCTTGAGATGCGACGGGAACGCCGGGAATTCTTTCCCCTTGAAAGCAGGGAAAGGATCCCTCATCTCGAGCTACGAGGGGGAAACGGGGCTCCTCTGGATGTGGGCGGGACCATCGTGCTTCCTCTCGAGTGGACACGGGTATGGCGGTGAACTTCTTGAGTCGCAGCAAGGGTGTGAAAGACCCTTTCGAAGTTCCAGAGGTTAGGTGTCATTAGTCTCCAGACGCCTCATCGGAAATAGGCCTCATCTCGCCTGGAAGGGAGAACTTCCTGGAATTTCTCGAGTTGCGGCAGGTGTTCTCGAGTTACGACGGGGACCTCAGGGACCCGCCCTGGTGGCCTCAGGAGAGGCCAGTCCCCATGCGAGTTGCTAGGGGGCCTCTCGGGATTCCTCTCCCGTCGATACCGGGGCCAAAAACCTTGTGTGGAGTCAGGGCCGGAACCGAGGATTCCTCTCAGGGGCTGACATGGATCTTTGAGTACTTCTGGAGTCTCCCCAGGGGAGTCAGGCCTCGTCTCGACTGGGGGCATGCACGTGCGCTTTCCTTCCAGGCTGTAGCAGCAATGTCACGCTTCCCGTGGCGTGGATCAAAGGATCTGTGGTTTTCCCTCGCGGCTTTCGATCGAGGCTTTCCCACAGGGCTGTCCCACGTGCCACCATGGTGTGAGTCGATCCTCGGCGTGATAGATGAGCCAGTGCAGGGCAAAGAGGTTCCTCTGGAATGGACTGAGACATCTGGGGGACTCTTGGAATGGTGGTACGACCATGGAGTTCCTCTCGCCTTTCCTGCTGAGAGTGCCTCCTCTTGAGATGCGACGGGAACGCCGGGAATTCTTTCCCGTTGAAAGCAGGGAAAGGATCCCTCATCTCGAGCTACGAGGGGGAAACATGACTCCTCTGGATGTGGGCGGGACCATCGTGCTTCCTCCCGAGTGGAGACGGGTATGGCGGTGAACTTCTTGAGTTGCAGCAAGGGTGTGAAAGACCCTTTCGAAGTTCCAGAAGTTAGGTGTCATTTATCTCCAGACGCCTCATCGGAAATAGGCCTCATCTCGCCTGGAAGGGAGAACTTCCTGGATTTTCTCGAGTTGCGGCAGGTGTTCTCGAGTTACGACGGGGACCTCAGGGACCCGCCCTGGTGGCCTCAGGAGAGGCCAGTCCCATGCGAGTTGCTAGGGGGCCTCTCGGGATTCCTCTCCCGTCGATACCGGGCCCAAAAACATTTTTTGGAGTCAGGGCCGGGACCGAGGATTCCTCTCAGGGGCTGACATGGATCTTTGGGTACTTCTGGAGTGTCCCCAAGGGAGTCAGGCCTCGTCTCGAGTGGGGGCATGCACGTGCGCGTTCCTTCCAGGCTGTAGCAGCAATGTCACGCTTCTCGTCGCGTGGATCAAAGGATCTGTGGTTTTCCCTCGAGGCTTTCCCACAGGGCTGTCGCACGTGCCACCGTGGTGTGAGTCGATCCTCGGCGTGAAAGATGAGCCAGTGCAGGGCAAAGAGGTTCCTCTGGAATGGACTGAGACATCTGGGGGACTCTTGGAATGGTGGTACGACCATGGAGTTCCTCTCGCCTTTCCTGTTGAGAGTGCCTCCTCTTGAGATGCGACGGGAACGCCGGGAATTCTTTCCCGTTGAAAGCAGGGAAAGGATCCCTCATCTCGAGCTACGAGGGGGAAACGGTGCTCCTCTGGATGTGGGCGGGACCATCGTGCTTCCTCTCGAGTGGACACGGGTATGGCGGTGAACTTCTTGAGTCGCAGCAAGGGTGTGAAAGACCCTTTCGAAGTTCCAGAGGTTAGGTGTCATTAGTCTCCAGACGCCTCATCGGAAATAAGCCTCATCTCGCCTGGAAGGGAGAACTTCCTGGATTTTCTCGAGTTGCGGCAGGTGTTCTCGAGTTACGACGGTGACCTCAGGAACCCGCCCTGGTGGCCTCAGGAGAGGCCAGTCCCCATGCGAGTTGCTAGGGGGCCTCTCGGGATTCCTCTCCCGTCGATACCGGGGCCAAAAACCTTTGGTGGAGTCAGGGCCGGAACCGAGGATTCCTCTCATGGGCTGACATGGATCTTTGAGTACTTCTGGAGTCTCCCCAGGGGAGTCAGGCCTCGTCTCGAGTGGGGGCATGCACGTGCGCTTTCCTTCCAGGCTGTAGCAGCAATGTCACGCTTCCCGTGGCGTGGATCAAAGTATCTGTGGTTCTCCCTCGAGGCTTTCCATCGAGGCTTTCCCACAGGGCTGTCCCACGTGCCACCATGGTGTGAGTCGATCCTCGGCGTGATAGATGAGCCAGTGCAGGGCAAAGAGGTTCCTCTGGAATGGACTGAGACATCTGGGGGACTCTTGGAATGGTGGTACGACCATGGAGTTCCTCTCGCCTTTCCTGCTGAGAGTGCCTCCTCTTGAGATGCGATGGGAACGCCGGGAATTCTTTCCCGTTGAAAGCAGGGAAAGGTTCCCTCATCTCGAGCTACGAGGGGGAAACGGTGCTCCTCTGGATGTGGGCGGGACCATCGTGCTTCCTCTTGAGTGGACACGGGTATGGCGGTGAACTTCTTGAGTTGCAGCAAGGGTGTGAAAGACCCTTTCGAAGTTCCAGAATTTAGGTGTCATTAGTCTCCAGACGCCTCATCGGAAATAGGCCTCATCTCGCCTGGAAGGGAGAACTTCCTGGATTTCTCGAATTGCGGCAGGTGTTCTCGAGTTACGACGGGGACCACAGGGACCCGCCCTGGTGGCCTCAGGAGAGGCCAGTCCCCATGCGAGTTGCTAGGGGGCTTCTCGGGATTACTCTTCCGTCGATACCGGGGCCAAAACCCTTTGGTGGAGTCAGGGCCGGAACCGAGGATTCCTCTCAGGGGCTGACATGGATCTTTGGGTACTTCTGGAGTCTCCCCAGGGGAGTCAGGCCTCGTCTCGAGTGGGGGCATGCACGTGCGCTTTCCTTCCAGGCTGTAGCAGCAATGTCACGCTTCCCGTCGCGTGGATCAAAGGATCTGTGGTTTTCCCTCGAGGCTTTCCCTCGAGGCTTTCCCACAGGGCTGTCCCACGTGCCACCGTGGTGTGAGTCGATCCTCGGCGTAAAAGATGAGCCAGTGCAGGGCAAAGAGGTTCCTCTGGAATGCACTGAGACATCTGGGGGACTCTTGGAATGGTGGTACGACCATGGAGTTCCTCTCGCCTTTCCTGTTGAGAGTGCCTCCTCTTGAGATGCGACGGGAACGCCGGGAATTCTTTCCCGTTGAAAGCAGGGAAAGGATCCCTCATCTCGAGCTACGAGGGGGAAACGGTGCTCCTCTGGATGTGGGCGGGACCATCGTGCTTCCTCTCGAGTGGACACGGGTATGGCGGTGAACTTCTTGAGTCGCAGCAAGGGTGTGAAAGACCCTTTCGAAGTTCCAGAGGTTAGGTGTCATTAGTCTCCAGACGCCTCATCGGAAATAGGCCTCATCTCGCCTGGAAGGGAGAACTTCCTGGATTTTCTCGAGTTGCGGCAGGTGTTCTCGAGTTACGACGGGGACCTCAGGGACCCGCCCTGGTGGCCTCAGGAGAGGCCAGTCCCCATGCGAGTTGCTAGCTGGCCTCTCGGGATTCCTCTCCCGTCGATACCGGGTCCAAAAACCTTGTGTGGAGTCAGGGCCGGAACCGAGGATTCCTCTCAGGTGCTGACATGGATCTTTGGGTATTTCTGGAGTCTCCCCAGGGGAGTCAGGCCTCGTCTCGTGTGGGGGCATGCACTTGCGCTTTCCTTCCAGGCTGTAGCAGCAATGTCACGCTTCCCGTGCCGTGGATCAAAGGATCTGTGGTTTTCCCTTGAGGCTTTCCCTCGAGGCTTTCCCACAGGGCTCTCCCACGTGCCACCGTGGTGTGAGTCGATCCTCGGCGTGAAAGATGAGCCAGTGCAGGGCAAAGAGGTTCCTCTGGAATGGACTGAGACATCTGGGGGACTCTTGGAATGGTGGTACGACCATGGAGTTCCTCTCGCCTTTCCTGTTGAGAGTGCCTCCTCTTGAGATGCGACGGGAACGCCGGGAATTCTTTCCCGTTGAAAGCAGGGAAAGGATCCCTCATCTCGAGCTACGAGGGGGAAACGGGACTCCTCTGGATGTGGGAGGGACCATCGTGCTTCCTCCCGAGTTGAGACGGGAATGGCGGTGAACTTCTTGAGTTGCAGCAAGGGTGTGAAAGACCCTTTCGAAGTTCCAGAAGTTAGGTGTCATTTATCTCCAGACGCCTCATCGGAAATAGGCCTCATCTCGCCTGGAAGGGAGAACTTCCTGGATTTTCTCGAGTTGCGGCAGGTGTTCTCGAGTTACGACGGGGACCTCAGGGACCCGCCCTGGTGGCCTCAAGAGAGGCCAGTCCCCATGCGAGTTGCTAGGGGGCCTCTCGGGATTCCTCTCCCGTCGATACCGGGCCCAAAAACATTTTTTGGAGTCAGGGCCGGAAGCGAGGATTCCTCTCAGGGGCTGACATGGATCTTTGGGTACTTCTGCAGTCTCCCCAAGGGAGTCAGGCCTCGTCTCGAGTGGGGGCATGCACGTGCGCTTTCCTTCCAGGCTGTAGCAGCAATGTCACGCTTCCCGAATCGTGGATCAAAGGATCTGTGGTTTTCCCTCGAGGCTTTCCCACAGGGCTGTCCCACGTGCCACCGTGGTGTGAGTCGATCCTCGGCGTGAAAGATGAGCCAGTGCAGGGCAAAGAGTTTCCTCTGGAATGGACTGAGACATCTGGGGGACTCTTGGAATGGTGGTACGACCATGGAGTTCCTCTCGCCTTTCCTGTTGAGAGTGCCTCCTCTTGAGATGCGACGGGAACGCCGGGAATTCTTTCCCGTTGAAAGCAGGGAAAGGATCCCCCATTTCGAGCTCCGAGGGGAAAACGGGGCTCCTCTGGATGTGGGCGGGACCATCGTGCTTCCTCTCGAGTGGAGACGGGTATGGCGGTGAACTTCTTGAGTTGCAGCAAGGGTGTGAAAGACCCTTTCGAAGTTCCAGAGGTTAGGTGTCATTAGTCTCCAGACGCCTCATCGGAAATAGGCCTCATCTCGCCTGGAAGGGAGAACTTCCTGGATTTTCTCGAGTTGCGGCAGGTGTTCCCGAGTTACGACGGGGACCTCAGGGACCCGCCCTGGTGGCCTCAGGAGAGGCCAGTCCCCATGCGAGTTGCTAGGGGGCCTCTCGGGATTCCTCTCCCGTCGATACCGGGGCCAAAAACCTTGTGTGGAGTCAGGGCCGGAACCGAGGATTCCTCTCAGGGGCTGACATGGATCTTTGGGTACTTCTGGAGTCTCCCCAGGGGATTCAGGCCTCGTCTCGAGTGGGGGCATGCACGTGCGTTTTCCTTCCAGGCTGTAGCAGCAATGTCACGCTTCCCGTGGCCTGGATCAAAGGATCTGTGGTTTTCCCTCGAGGCTTTCCCTCGAGGCTTTCCCACAGGGCTGTCCCACGTGCCACCGTGGTGTGAGTCGATCCTCGGCGTGAAAGATGAACCAGTGCAGGGCAAAGAGGTTCCTCTGGAATGGACTGAGACATCTGGGGGACTCTTGGAATGGTGGTACGACCATGGAGTTCCTCTCGGCTTTCCTGTGGAGAGTGCCTCCTCTTGAGATGTGACGGGATCGCCGGGAATTCTTTCCCGTTGAAAGCAGGGAAAGGATCCCTCATCTCGAGCTCCGAGGGGGAAACGGGGCTCCTCTGGATGTGGGCGGGACAATCGTGCTTCCTCTCGAGTGGAGACGGGTATGGCGGTGAACTTCTTGAGTTGCAGCAAGGGTGTGAAAGACCCTTTCGAAGTTCCAGAGGTTAGGTGTCATTAGTCTCCAGACGCCTCATCGGAAATAGGCCTCATCTCGCCTGGAAGGGAGAACTTCCTGGATTTTCACGAGTTGCGGCAGGTTATCCCGAGTTACGACGGGGACCTCAGGGACCCGCCCTGGTGGCCTCAGGAGAGGCCAGTCCCCATGGGAGTTGCTAGGGGGCCTCTCGGGATTCCTCTCCCGTCGATACTGGCGCCAAAAACCTTGTGTGGAGTCAGGGCCGGAACCGAGGATTCCTCTCAGGGGCTGATATGGATCTTTGGGTACTTCTGGAGTCTCGCCAGGGGAGACAGGCCTCGTCTCGAGTGGGGGCATGCACGTGCGCTTTCCTTCCAGGCTGTAGCAACAATGTCACGCTTCCCGTGGCGGGGATCAAAGGGTCTGTGGTTTTCCCTCGAGGCTTTCCCTCGAGGTTTTCCCACAGGGCTGTCCCACGTGCCACCGTGGTGTGAGTCGATCCTCGGCGTGAAAGATGAGCCAGTGCAGGGCAAAGAGGTTCCTCTGGAATGGACTGAGACATCTGGGGGACTCGTGGAATGGTGGTACGACCATGGAGTTCCTCTCGGCTTTCCTGTGGAGAGTGCCTCCTCTTGAAATGCGACGGGATCGCCGGGAATTCTTTCCCGTTGAAAGCAGGGAAAGGATCCCTCATCTCGAGCTCCGAGGGGGAAACGGGGCTCCTCTGGATGTGGGCGGGACCATCGTGCTTCCTCTCGAGTGGACACGGGTATGGCGGTGAACTTCTTGAGTTGCAGCAAGGGTGTGAAAGACCCTTTCGAAGTTCCAGAGGTTAGGTGTCATTAGTCTCCAGACGCCTCATCGGAAATAGGCCTCATCTCGCCTGGAAGGGAGAACTTCCTGGATTTTCTCGAGTTGCGGCAGGTGTTCTCGAGTTACGACGGGGACCTCAGGCACCCGCCCTGGTGGCCTCAGGAGAGGCCAGTCCCCATGCGAGTTGCTAGGGGGCCTCTCGGGATTCCTCTCCCGTCGATACCGGGCCCAAAAACATTTTTTGGAGTCAGGGCCGGAACCGAGGATTCCTCTTAGGGGCTGACATGGATCTTTGGGTACTTCTGGAGTGTCCCCAAGGGAGTCAGGCCTCGTCTCGAGTCGGGGCATGCACGTGCGCTTTCCTTCCAGGCTGTAGCAGCAATGTCACGCTTCCCGTCGCGTGGATCAAAGGATCTGTGGTTTTCCCTCGAGGCTTTCCCTCGAGGCTTTCCCACAGGGCTGTCCCACGTGCCACCGTGGTGTGAGTCGATCCTCGGCGTGAAAGATGAGCCAGTGCAGGGCAAAGAGGTTCCTCTGGAATGCACTGAGACATCTGGGGGACTCTTGGAATGGTGGTACGACCATGGAGTTCCTCTCGCCTTTCCTGTTGAGCGTGCCTCCTCTTGAGATGCGACGGGAACGCCGGGAATTCTTTCCCGTTGAAAGCAGGGAAAGGATCCCTCATCTCGAGCTACGAGGGGGAAACGGTGCTCCTCTGGATGTGGGCGGGACAATCGTGCTTCCTCTCGAGTGGACACGGGTATGGCCGTGAACTTCTTGAGTCGCAGCAAGGGTGTGAAAGACGCTTTCGAAGTTCCAGAGGTTAGGTGTCATTAGTCTCCAGACGCCTCATCGGAAATAGGCCTCATCTCGCCTGGAAGGGAGAACTTCCTGGATTTTCTCGAGTTGCGGCAGGTGTTCTCGAGTTACGACGGGGACCTCAGGGACCCGCCCTGGTGGCCTCAGGAGAGGCCAGTCCCCATGCGAGTTGCTAGGGGGCCTCTCGGGATTCCTCTCCCGTCGATACCGGGGCCAAAAACCTTGTGTGGAGTTAGGCCCGGAACCGAGGATTCCTCTCAGGGGCTGATATGGATCTTTGGGTACATCTGGAGTCTCGCCAGGGGAGACAGGCCTCGTCTCGAGTCGGGGCATGCACGTGCACTTTCCTTCCAGGCTGTAGCAGCAATGTCACGCTTCCCGTCGCGTGGATCAAAGGATCTGTGGTTTTCCCTCATTTCTTTCCTTCAAGGTTTTCCCACAGGGTTGTCCCACGTGCCACCGTGGTGTGAGTCGATCCTCGGCGTGAAAGATGAGCCAGTGCAGGGCAAAGAGGTTCCTCTGGAATGGATGAGACATCTGGGGGACTCTTGGAATGGTGGTACGACCATGGAGTTCCTCTCGCCTTTCCTGTTGAGAGTGCCTCCTCTTGAGATGCGACGGGAACGCCGGGAATTCTTTCCCGTTGAAAGCAGGGAAAGGATCCCTCATCTCGAGCTACGAGGGGGAAACGGGGCTCCTCTGGATGTGGGCGGGACCATCGTGCTTCCTCTCGAGTGGAGACGGGTATGTCAGTGAACTTCTTGAGTCGCAGCAAGGGTGTGAAAGACCCTTTCGAAGTTCCAGAGGTTAGGTGTCATTAGTCTCCAGACGCCTCATCGGAAATAGGCCTCATCTCGCCTGGAAGGGAGAACTTCCTGGATTTTCTCGAGTTGCGGCAGGTGTTCTCGAGTTACGACGGGGACCTCAGGGACCCGCCCTGGTGGCCTCAGGAGAGGCCAGTCCCCATGCGAGTTGCTAGGGGGCCTCTCGGGATTCCTCTCCCGTCGATACCGGGGCCAAAAACCTTTTGTGGAGTCAGGGCCGGAACCGAGGATTCCTCTCAGGGGCTGACATGGATCTTTGGGTACTTCTGGAGTCTCCCCAGGGGAGTCAGGCCTCGTCTCGAGTGGGGGCATGCACGTGCGCTTTCCTTCCAGGCTGTAGCAGCAATGTCACGCTTCTCGTCGCGTAGATCAAAGGATCTGTGGTTTTCCCTCGAGGCTTTCCCACAGGGCTGTCCCACGTGCCTCCGTGGTGTGAGTCGATCCTCGGCGTGAAAGATGAGCCAGTGCAGGGCAAAGAGGTTCCTCTGGAATGGACTGAGACATCTGGGGGACTCTTGGAATGGTGGTACGACCATGGAGTTCCTCTCGCCTTTCCTGTTGAGAGTGCCTCCTCTTGAGATGCGACGGGAACGCCGGGAATTCTTTCCCGTTGAAAGCAGGGAAAGGATCCCTCATCTCGAGCTACGAGGGGGAAACGGTGCTCCTCTGGATGTGGGCGGGACCATCGTGCTTCCTCTCGAGTGGAGACGGGTATGGCGGTGAACTTCTTGAGTTGCAGCAAGGGTGTGAAAGACCCTTTCGAAGTTCCAGAGGTTAGGTGTCATTAGTCTCCAGACGCCTTATCGGAAATAGGCCTCATCTCGCCTGGAAGGGAGAACTTCCTGGATTTTCTCGAGTTGCGGCAGGTGTTCTCGAGTTACGACGGGGACCTCAGGGACCCGCCCTGGTGGCCTCAGGAGAGGCCAGTCCCCATGTGAGGTGCTAGGGGGCCTCTCGGGATTCCTCTCCCGTCGATACCGGCGCCAAAAACCTTGTGTGAAGTCAGGGCCGGAACCGAGGATTCCTCTCAGGGGCTGACATGGATCTTTGGGTACTTCTGGAGTCTCCCCAGGGGAGTCAGGCCTCGTCTCGAGTGGGGGCATGCACGTGCGCTTTCCTTCCAGGCTGTAGCAGCAATGTCATTCTTCCCGTCGCGTGGATCAAAGGATCTGTGGTTTTCCCTCGAAGCTTTCCCTAGAGGCTTTCCCACAGGGCTGTCCCACGTGCCACCGTGGTGTGAGTCGATCCTCGGCGTGAAAGATGAGCCAGTGCAGGGCAAAGAGGTTCCTCTGGAATGGACTGAGACTTCTGGGGGACTCTTGGAATGGTGGTACGACCATGGAGTTCCTCTCGCCTTTCCTGTTGAGAGTGCCTCCTCTTGAGATGCGACGGGAACGCCGGGAATTCTTTCCCGTTGAAAGCAGGGAAAGGATCCCTCATCTCGTGCTCCGAGGGGGAAACGGGGCTCCTCTGGATGTGGGCGGGACCATCGTGCTTCCTCTCGAGTGGAGACGGGTATGGCGGTAAACTTCTTGAGTTGCAGCAAGGGTGTGAAAGACCCTTTCGAAGTTCCAGAGGTTAGGTGTCATTAGTCTCCAGACGCCTCATCGGAAATAGGCCTCATCTCGCCTGGAAGGGAGAACTTCCTGGATTTTCTCGAGTTGCGGCAGGTGTTCTCGAGTTACGACGGGGACCTCAGGGACCCGCCCTGGTGGCCTCAGGAGAGGCCAGTCCCCATGCGAGTTGCTAGGGGGCCTCTCGGGATTCCTCTCCCGTGGATACCGGGTCCAAAAACCTTGTGTGGTGTCAGGGCCGGAACCGAGGATTCCTCTCAGGTGCTGACATGGATCTTTGGGTACTTCTGGAGTCTCCCCAGGGGAGTCAGGCCTCGTCTCGTGTGGGGGCATGCACTTGCGCTTTCCTTCCAGGCTGTAGCAGCAATGTCACGCTTCCCGTGGCGTGGATCAAAGGATCTGTGGATTTCCCTTGAGGCTTTCCCTCGAGGCTTTCTCACAGGGCTGTCCCACGTGCCACCGTGGTGTGAGTCGATCCTCGGCGTGAAAGATGAGCCAGTGCAGGGCAAAGAGGTTCCTCTGGAATGGACTGAGACATCTGGGGGACTCTTGGAATGGTGGTACGACCATGGAGTTCCTCTCGCCTTTCCTGTTGAGAGTGCCTCCTCTTGAGATGCGACGGGAACGCCGGGAATTCTTTCCCGTTGAAAGCAGGGAAAGGATCCCTCATCTCGAGCTACGAGGGGGAAACGGGACTCCTCTGGATGTGGGCGGGACCATCGTGCTTCCTCCCGAGTGGAGACGGGTATGGCGGTGAACTTCTTGAGTTGCAGCATGGGTGTGAAAGACCCTTTCGAAGTTCCAGAGGTTAGGTGTCATTAGTCTCCAGACGCCTCATCGGAAATAGGCCTCATCTCGCCTGGAAGGGAGAACTTCCTGGATTTTCTCGAGTTGCGGCAGGTGTTCTCGAGTTACGACGGGGACCTCAGGGACCCGCCCTGGTGGCCTCAGGAGAGGCCAGTCCCCATGCGAGTTGCTAGGGGGCCTCTCGGGATTCCTCTCCCGTTGATACCAGGGCCAAAAACCTTGTGTGGAGTCAGGGCCGGAACCAAGGATTCCTCTCAGGGGCTGACATGGATCTTTGGGTACTTCTGCAGTCTCCCCAAGGGAGTCAGGCCTCGTCTCGAGTGGGGGCATGCACGTGCGCTTTCCTTCCAGGCTGTAGCAGCAATGTCACGCTTCCCGTCTCGTGGATCAAAGGATCTGTGGTTTTCCCTCGAGGCTTTCCCTCGAGGTTTTCCCACAGGGCTGTCCCACGTGCCACCGTGGTGTGAGTCGATCCTCGGCGTGAAAAATGAGCCAGTGCAGGGCAAAGAGGTTCCTCTGGAATGGACTGAGACATCTGGGGGACTCTTGGAATGGTGGTACGACCATGGAGTTCCTCTCGCCTTTCCTGTTGAGAGTGCCTCCTCTTGAGATGCGACGGGAACGCCTTGATTTCTTTCCCGTTGAAAGCAGGGAAAGGATCCCTCATCTCGAGCTACGAGGGGGAAACGGGGCTCCTCTGGATGTGGGCGGGACCATCGTGCTTCCTCTCGAGTGGAGACGGGTATGGCGGTGAACTTCTTGAGTTGCAGCATGGGTGTGAAAGACCCTTTCGAAGTTCCAGAGGTTAGGTGTCATTAGTCTCCAGACGCCTCATCGGAAATAGGCCTCATCTCGCCTGGAAGGGAGAACTTCCTGCATTTTCTTGAGTTGCGGCAGGTGTTCTCGAGTTTCGACGGGGACCTCAGGGACCCGCCCTGGTGGCCTCAGGAGAGGCCAGTCCCCATGCGAGGTGCTAGGGGGCCTCTCGGGATTCCTCTCCCGTCGATACCGGGGCCAAAAACCTTGTGTCGCGTCAGGGCCGGAACCGAGGATTCCTCTCAGGGGCTGACATGGATCTTTGGGTACTTCTGGAGTCTCCCCTGGGGAGTCAGGCCTCGTCTCGAGTGGGGGCATGCACGTGCGCTTTCCTTCCAGGCTGTAGCAGCAATGTCACGCTTCCCGTCGCGTGGATCAAAGGATCTGTGGTTTTCCCTCGAAGCTTTCCCTAGAGGCTTTCCCTCAGGGCTGTCCCACGTGCCACCGTGGTGTGAGTCGATCCTCGGCGTGAAAGATGAGCCAGTGCAGGGTAAAGAGGTTCCTCTGGAATGGACTGAGACATCTGGGGGACTCTTGGAATGGTGGTACGACCATGGAGTTCCTCTCGCCTTTCCTGTTGAGAGTGCCTCCTCTTGAGATGCGACGGGAACGCCGGGAATTCTTTCCCGTTGAAAGCAGGGAAAGGATGCCTCATCTCGAGCTACGAGGGGGAAACGGGGCTCCTCTGGATGTGGGCGGGACCATCGTGCTTCCTCTCGAGTGGAGACGGGTATGGCGGTGAACTTCTTGAGTTGCAGCAAGGGTGTGAAAAACCCTTTCGAAGTTCCAGAGGTTAGGTGTCATTAGTCTCCAGAGGCCTTATCGGAAATAGGCTTCATCTCGCCTGGAAGGGAGAACTTCCTGGATTTTCTCGTGTTGCGGCAGGTGTTCTCGAGTTACGACGGGGACCTCAGGGACCCGCCCTGGTGGCCTCAGGAGAGGCCAGTCCCCATGCGAGGTGCTAGGGGGCCTCTCGGGATTCCTCTCCCGTCGATACCGGAGCCAAAAACCTTGTGTGAAGTCAGGGCCGGAACCGAGGATTCCTCTCAGGGGCTGACATGGATCTTTGGGTACTTGTGGAGTCTCCCCAGGGGAGTCAGGCCTCGTCTCGAGTGGGGGCATGCACGTGCGCTTTCCTTCCTGGCTGTATCAGCAATGTCACGCTTCCCGTCACGTGGATCAAAGGATCTGTGGTTTTCCCTCGAGGCTTTCCCTCGAGGCTTTCCCACAGGGCTGTCCCACGTGCCACCGTGGTGTGAGTCGATCCTCGGCGTGAAAGATGAGCCAGTGCAGGGCAAAGAGGTTCCTCTGGAATGGACTGAGACATCTGGTGGACTCTTGGAATGGTGGTACGACCATGGAGTTCCTCTCGCCTTTCCTGTTGAGAGTGCCTCCTATTGAGATGCGACGGGAACGCCGGGAATTCTTTCCCGTTGAAAGCAGGGAAAGGATCCCTCATCTCGAGCTCCGAGGGGGAAACGGGGCTCCTCTGGATGTGGGCGGGACCATCGTGCTTCCTCTCGAGTGGAGACGGGTACGGCGGTAAACTTCTTGAGTTGCAGCAAGGGTGTGAAAGACCCTTTCGAAGTTCCAGAGGTTAGGTGTCATTAGTCTCCAGACGCCTCATCGGAAATAGGCCTCATCTCGCCTGGAAGGGAGAACTTCCTGGATTTTCTCGAGTTGCGGCAGGTGTTCTCGAGTTACGACGGGGACCTCTGGGACCCGCCCTGGTGGCCTCAGGAGAGGCCAGTCCCCATGCGAGTTGCTAGGGGGCCTCTCGGGATTCCTCTCCCGTCGATACCGGGTCCAAAAACCTTGTGTGGAGTCAGGGCCGGAACCGAGGATTCCTCTCAGGTGCTGACATGGATCTTTGGGTATTTCTGGAGTCTCCCCAGGGGAGTCAGGCCTCGTCTCGTGTGGGGGCATGCACTTGCGCTTTCCTTCCAGGCTGTAGCAGCAATGTCACGCTTCCCGTCGCGTGGATCAAAGGATCTGTGGTTTTCCCTTGAGGCTTTCCCTCGAGGCTTTCCCACAGGGCTGTCCCACGTGCCACCGTGGTGTGAGTCGATCCTCGGCGTGAAATATGAGCCAGTGCAGGGCAAAGAGGTTCCTCTGGAATGGACTGAGACATCTGGGGGACTCTTGGAATGGTGGTACGACCATGGAGTTCCTCTCGCCTTTCCTGTTGAGAGTGCCTCCTCTTGAGATGCGACGGGAACGCCGGGAATTCTTTCCCGTTGAAAGCAGGGAAAGGATCCCTCATCTCGAGCTACGAGGGGGAAACGGGGCTCCTCTGGATGTGGGCGGGCCCATCGTGCTTCCTCCCGAGTTGAGATGGGTATGGCGGTGAACTTCTTGAGTTGCAGCAAGGGTGTGAAAGACCCTTTCGAAGTTCCAGAAGTTAGGTGTCATTTATCTCCAGACGCCTCATCGGAAATAGGCCTCATCTCGCCTGGAAGGGAGAACTTCCTGGATTTTCTCGAGTTGCGGCAGGTGTTCTCGAGTTACGACGGGGACCTCAGGGACCCGCCCTGGTGGCCTCAGGAGAGGCCAGTCCCCATGCGAGTTGCTAGGGGGCCTCTCGGGATTCCTCTCCCGTCGATACCGGGCCCAAAAACATTTTTTGGAGTCAGGGCCGGAACCGAGGATTCCTCTCAGGGGCTGACATGGATCTTTGGGTACTTCTGCAGTCTCCCCAAGGGAGTCAGGCCTCGTCTCGAGTGGGGGCATGCACGTGAGCTTTCCTTCCAGGCTGTAGCAGCAATGTCACGCTTCCCGTCTCGTGGATCAAAGGATCTGTGGTTTTCCCTCGAGGCTTTCCCTCGAGGTTTTCCCACAGGGCTGTCCCACGTGCCACCGTGGTGTGAGTCGATCCTCGGCGTGAAAAATGAGCCAGTACAGGGCAAAGAGGTTCCTCTGGAATGGACTGAGACATCTGGGGGACTCTTGGAATGGTGGTACGACCATGGAGTTCCCCTCGCCTTTCCTGTTGAGAGTGCCTCCTCTTGAGATGCGACGGGAACGCCTTGATTTCTTTCCCGTTGAAAGCAGGGAAAGGATCCCTCATCTCGAGCTACGAGGGGGAAACGGGGCTCCTCTGGATGTGGGCGGGACCATCGTGCTTCCTCTCGAGTGGAGACGGGTATGGCGGTGAACTTCTTGAGTTGCAGCAAGGGTGTGAAAGACCCTTTCGAAGTTCCAGAGGTTAGGTGTCATTAGTCTCCAGACGCCTCATCGGAAATAGGCCTCATCTCGCCTGGAAGGGAGAACTTCCTGCATTTTCTTGAGATGCGGCAGGTGTTCTCGAGTTTCGACGGGGACCTCAGGGACCCGCCCTGGTGGCCTCAGGAGAGGCCAGTCCCCATGCGAGGTGCTAGGGGGCCTCTCGGGATTCCTCTCCCGTCGATACCGGGGCCAAAAACCTTGTGTGGCGTCAGGGCCGGAACCGAGGATTCCTCTCAGGGGCTGACATGGATCTTTGGGTACTTCTGGAGTCTCCCCAGGGGAGTCAGGCCTCGTCTCGAGTGGGGGCATGCACGTGCGCTTTCCTTCCAGGCTGTAGCAGCAATGTCACGCTTCCCGTCGCGTGGATCAAAGGATCTGTGGTTTTCCCTCGAAGCTTTCCCTAGAGGCTTTCCCTCAGGGCTGTCCCACGTGCCACCGTGGTGTGAGTCGATCCTCGGCGTGAAAGATGAGCCAGTGCAGGGCAAAGAGGTTCCTCTGGAATGGACTGAGACATCTGGGGGACTCTTGGAATGGTGGTACGACCATGGAGTTCCTCTCGCCTTTCCTGTTGAGAGTGCCTCCTCTTGAGATGCGACGGGAACGCCGGGAATTCTTTCCCGTTGAAAGCAGGGAAAGGATCCCTCATCTCGAGCTACGAGGGGGAAACGGGGCTCCTCTGGATGTGGGCGGGACCATCGTGCTTCCTCTCGAGTGGAGACGGGTATGGCGGTGAACTTCTTGAGTTGCAGCAAGGGTGTGAAAGACCCTTTCGAAGTTCCAGAGGTTAGGTGTCATTAGTCTCCAGAGGCCTTATCGGAAATAGGCCTCATCTCGCCTGGAAGGGAGAACTTCCTGGATTTTCTCGAGTTGCGGCAGGTGTTCTCGAGTTACGACGGGGACCTCAGGGACCCGCCCTGGTGGCCTCAGGAGAGGCCAGTCCCCATGCGAGTTGCTAGGGGGCCTCTCGGGATTCCTCTCCCGTCGATACCGGGCCCAAAAACATTTTTTGGAGTCAGGGCCGGAACCGAGGATTCCTCTCAGGGGCTGACATGGACCTTTGGGTACTTCTGGAGTGTCCCCAAGGGAGTCAGGCCTCGTCTCGAGTCGGGGCATGCACGTGCGCTTTCCTTCCAGGCTGTAGCAGCAATGTCACGCTTCCCGTGGCGTGGATCAAAGGATCTGTGGTATTCCCTCGAGGCTTTCCCTCGAGGCTTTCCCACAGGGCTGTCCCACGTGCCACCGTGGTGTGAGTCGATCCTCGGCGTGAAAGATGAGCCAGTGCAGGGCAAAGAGGTTCCTTTGGAATGGACTGAGACATCTGGGGGACTCTTGGAATGGTGGTACGACCATGGAGTTCCTCTCGCCTTTCCTGTTGAGAGTGCCTCCTCTTGAGATGCGACGGGAACGCCGGGAATTCTTTCCCGTTGAAAGCAGGGAAAGGATCCCTCATTTCGAGCTACGAGGGGGAAACGGGGCTCCTTTGGATGTGGGCGGGACCATCATGCTTCCTCTCGAGTGGAGACGGGTATGGTGGTGAACTTCTTGAGTTGCAGCAAGGGTGTGAAAGACCCTTTCGAAGTTCCAGAGGTTAGGTGTCATTAGTCTCCAGACGCCTCATCGGAAATAGGCCTCATCTCGCCTGGAAGGGAGAACTTCCTGGATTTTCTCGAGTTGCGGCAGGTTATCCCGAGTTACGACGGGGACCTCAGGGACCCGCCCTGGTGGCCTCAGGAGAGGCCAGTCCCCATGCGAGTTGCTAGGGGGCCTCTCGGGATTCCTCTCCCGTCGATACCGGGGCCTAAAACCTTGTGTGGAGTCAGGGCCGGAACCGAGGATTCCTCTCAGGGGCTGATATGGATCTTTGGGTACTTCTGGAGTCTCGCCAGGGGACACAGGCCTCGTCTCGAGTGGGGGCATGCACGTGCGCTTTCCTTCCAGGCTGTAGCAGCAATGTCACGCTTCCCGTAGCATGGATCAAAGGGTCTGTTGTTTTCCCTCGAGGCTTTCCCTCGAGGCTTTCCCACACGGCTGTCCCACGTGCCACCGTGGTGTGAGTCGATCCTCGGCGTGAAAGATGAGCCAGTGCAGGGCAAAGAGTTTCCTCTGGAATGGACTGAGACATCTGGGGGACTCTTGGAATGGTGGTACGACCATGGAGTTCCTCTCGCCTTTCCTGTTGAGAGTGCCTCCTTTTGAGATGCGACGGGAACGCCGGGAATTCTTTCCCGTTGAAAGCAGGGAAAGGATCCCCCATTTCGAGCTCCGAGGGGAAAACGGGGCTCCTCTGGATGTGGGCGGGACCATCGTGCTTCCTCTCGAGTGGAGACGGGTATGGCGGTGAACTTCTTGAGTTGCAGCAAGGGTGTGAAAAACCCTTTCGAAGTTCCAGAGGTTAGGTGTCATTAGTCTCCAGACGCCTCATCGGAAATAGGCCTCATCTCGCCTGGAAGGGAGAACTTCCTGGATTTTCTCGAGTTGCGGCAGGTGTTCCCGAGTTACGACGGGGACCTCAGGGACCCGCCCTGGTGGCCTCAGGAGAGGCCAGTCCCCATGCGTGTTGCTAGGGGGCCTCTCGGGATTCCTCTCCCGTCGATACCGGGGCCAAAAACCTTGTGTGGAGTCAGGGCCGGAACCGAGGATTCCTCTCAGGGGCTGACATGGATCTTTGGGTACTTCTGGAGTCTCCCCAGGGGATTCAGGCCTCGTCTCGAGTGGGGGCATGCACGTGCGCTTTCCTTCCAGGCTGTAGCAGCAATGTCACGCTTCCCGTGGCCTGGATCAAAGGATCTGTGGTTTTCCCTCGAGGCTTTCCCTCGAGGCTTTCCCACAGGGCTGTCCCACGTGCCACCGTGGTGTGAGTCGATCCTCGGCGTGAAAGATGAACCAGTGCAGGGCAAAGAGGTTCCTCTGGAATGGACTGAGACATCTGGGGGACTCTTGGAATGGTGGTACGACCATGGAGTTCCTCTCGGCTTTCCTGTGGAGAGTGCCTCCTCTTGAGATGTGACGGGATCGCCGGGAATTCTTTCCCGTTGAAAGCAGGGAAAGGATCCCTCATCTCGAGCTCCGAGGGGGAAACGGGGCTCCTCTGGATGTGGGCGGGACCATCGTGCTTCCTCTCGAGTGGAGACGGGTATGGCGGTGAACTTCTTGAGTTGCAGCAAGGGTGTGAAAGACCCTTTCGAAGTTCCAGAGGTTAGGTGTCATTAGTATCCAGACGCCTCATCGGAAATAGGCCTCATCTCGCCTGGAAGGGAGAACTTCCTGGATTTTCACGAGTTGCGGCAGGTTATCCCGAGTTACGACGGGGACCTCAGGGACCCGCCCTGGTGGCCTCAGGAGAGGCCAGTCCCCATGCGAGTTGCTAGGGGGCCTCTCGGGATTCCTCTCCCGTCGATACTGGCTCCAAAAACCTTGTGTGGATTCAGGGCCGGAACCGAGGATTCCTCTCAGGGGCTGATATGGATCTTTGGGTACTTCTGGAGTCTCGCCAGGGGAGACAGGCCTCGTCTCGAGTGGGGGCATGCACGTGCGCTTTCCTTCCAGGCTGTAGCAGCAATGTCACGCTTCCCGTGGCGTGGATCAAAGGGTCTGTGGTTTTCCCTCGAGGCTTTCCCTCGAGGCTTTCCCACAGGGCTGTCCCACGTGCCACCGTGGTGTGAGTCGATCCTCGGCGTGAAAGATGAGCCAGTGCAGGGCAAAGAGGTTCCTCTGGAATGGACTGAGACATCTGGGGGACTCGTGGAATGGTGGTACGACCATGGAGTTCCTCTCGGCTTTCCTGTGGAGAGTGCCTCCTCTTGAAATGCGACGGGATCGCCGGGAATTCTTTCCCGTTGAAAGCAGGGAAAGGATCCCTCATCTCGAGCTCCGAGGGGGAAACGGGGCTCCTCTGGATGTGGGCGGGACCATCGTGCTTCCTCTCGAGTGGAGACGGGTATGGCGGTGAACTTCTTGAGTTGCAGCAAGGGTGTGAAAGACCCTTTCGACGTTCCAGAGGTTAGGTGTCATTAGTCTCCAGACGCCTCATCGGAAATAGGCCTCATCTCGCCTGGAAGGGAGAACTTCCTGGATTTTCTCGAGTTGCGGCAGGTGTTCTCGAGTTACGACGGGGACCTCAGGCACCCGCCCTGGTGGCCTCAGGAGAGGCCAGTCCCCATGCGAGTTGCTAGGGGGCCTCTCGGGATTCCTCTCCCGTCGATACCGGGCCCAAAAACATTTTTTGGAGTCAGGGCCGGAACCGAGGATTCCTCTTAGGGGCTGACATGGAACTTTGGGTACTTCTGCAGTGTCCCCAAGGGAGTCAGGCCTCGTCTCGAGTCGGGGCATGCACGTGCGCTTTCCTTCCAGGCTGTAGCAGCAATGTCACGCTTCCCGTCGCGTGGATCAAAGGATCTGTGGTTTTCCCTCGAGGCTTTCCCTCGAGGCTTTCCCACAGGGCTGTCCCACGTGCCACCGTGGTGTGAGTCGATCCTCGGCATTAAAGATGAGCCAGTGCAGGGCAAAGAGGTTCCTCTGGAATGGACTGAGACATCTGGGGGACTCTTGGAATGGTGGTACGACCATGGAGTTCCTCTCGCCTTTCCTGTTGAGAGTGCTTCCTCTTGAGATGCGACGGGAGCGCCGGGAATTCTTTCCCGTTGAAAGCAGGGAAAGGATCCCTCATTTCGAGCTCCGAGGGGGAAACGGGGCTCCTCTGAATGTGGGCGGGACCATCGTGCTTCCTCTCGAGTTGAGACGGGTATGGCGGTGAACTTCTTGAGTTGCAGCAAGGGAGTGAAAGACCCTTTCGAAGTTCCAGAGGTTAGGTGTCATTAGTCTCCAGACGCCTCATCGGAAATAGGCCTCATCTCGCCTGGAAGGGAGAACTTCCTGGATTTTCTCGAGTTGCGGCAGGTGTTCTCGAGTTACGATGGGGACCTCAGGGACCCGCCCTGGTGGCCTCAGGAGAGGCTAGTCCCCATGCGAGTTGCTAGGGGGCCTCTCGGGATTCCCCTCCCGTCGATTCCGGGGCCAAAAACCTTGTGTGGAGTCAGGGCCGGAACCGAGGATTCCTCTCAGGGGCTGACATGGATCTTTGGGTACTTCTGGAGTCTCCCCAGGGGAGTCAGGCCTCGTCTCGAGTGGGGGCATGCACGTGCGCTTTCCTTCCAGGCTGTAGCAGCAATGTCACGCTTCCCGTGGCCTGGATCAAAGGATCTGTGGTTTTCCCTCGAGGCTTTCCCTCGAGGCTTTCCCACAGGGCTGTCCCACGTGCCACCGTGGTGTGAGTCGATCCTCGGCGTTAAAGATGAGCCAGTACTGGGCAAAGAGGTTGCTCTGGAATGGACTGAGACATCTGGGCGACTCTTGGAATGGTGGTACGACCATGGAGTTCCTCTCGCCTTTCCTGTTGAGAGTGCCTCCTTTTGAGATGCGACGGGAACGCCGGGAATTCTTTCCCGTTGAAAGCAGGGAAAGGATCCCTCATCTCGAGCTACGAGGGGGAAACGGGGCTCCTCTGGATGTGGGCGGGACCATCGTGCTTCCTCTCGAGTGGAGACGGGTATGGCGGTGAACTTCTTGAGTTGCAGCAAGGGTGTTAAAGACCCTTTCGAAGTTCCAGAGGTTAGGTGTCATTAGTCTCCAGACGCCTCATCGGAAATAGGCCTCATCTCGCCTGGAAGGGAGAACTTCCTGGATTTTCTCGAGTTGCGGCAGGTGTTCTCGAGTTACGACGGGGACCTCAGGGACCCGCCCTGGTGGCCTCAGGAGAGGCCAGTCCCCATGCGAGTTGCTAGGGGGCCTCTCGGGATTCCTCTCCCGTCGACACCGGGGCCAAAAACCTTTTGTGGAGTCAGGGCCG
The DNA here is from genome assembly GCF_032405125.1 of Capricornis sumatraensis. Lineage (NCBI taxonomy): Eukaryota > Metazoa > Chordata > Mammalia > Artiodactyla > Bovidae > Capricornis > Capricornis sumatraensis. The sequence continues at coordinate 10,108,253 of NW_027184612.1, forward strand.
GAACCGAGGATTCCTCTCAGGGGCTGATATGGATCTTTGGGTACTTCTGGAGTCTCCCCAGGGGAGTCAGGCCTCGTCTCGAGTGGGGGCATGCACGTGCGCTTTCCTTCCAGGCTGTAGCAGCAATGTCACGCTTCCCGTCGCGTGGATCAAAGGATCTGTGGTTTTCCCTCAAGGCTTTCCCTCGAGGCTTTCCCACAGGGCTGTCCCACGTGCCACCGTGGTGTGAGTCGATCCTCGGCGTGAAAGATGAGCCAGTGCAGGGCAAAGAGGTTCCTCTGGAATGGACTGAGACATCTGGGGGACTCTTGGAATGGTGGTACGACCATGGAGTTCCTCTCGCCTTTCCTGTTGAGAGTGCCTCCTCTTGAGATGCGACGGGAACGCCGGGAATTCTTTCCCGTTGAAAGCAGGGAAAGGATCCCTCATCTCGAGCTACGAGGGGGAAACGGGGCTCCTCTGGATGTGGGCGGGACCATCGTGCTTCCTCTCGAGTGGAGACGGGTATGGCAGAGAACTTCTTGAGTTGCAGCAAGGGAGTGAAAGACCCTTTCGAAGTTCCAGAGGTTAGGTGTCATTAGTCTCCAGACGCCTCATCGGATATAGGCCTCATCTCGCCTGGAAGGGAGAACTTCCTGGATTTTCTCGAGTTGCGGCAGGTGTTCTCGAGTTACGACGGGGACCTCAGGCACCCGCCCTGGTGGCCTCAGGAGAGGCCAGTCCCCATGCGAGTTGCTAGGGGGCCTCTCGGGATTCCTCTCCCGTCGATACCGGGCCCAAAAACATTTTTTGGAGTCAGGGCCGGAACCGAGGATTCCTCTTAGGGGCTGACATGGATCTTTGGGTACTTCTGGAGTGTCCCCAAGGGAGTCAGGCCTCGTCTCGAGTCGGGGCATGCACGTGCGCTTTCCTTCCAGGCTGTAGCAGCAATGTCACGCTTCCCGTCGCGTGGATCAAAGGATCTGTGGTTTTCCCTCGAGGCTTTCCCTCGAGGCTTTCCCACAGGGCTGTCCCACGTGCCACCGTGGTGTGAGTCGATCCTCGGCATTAAAGATGAGCCAGTGCAGGGCAAAGAGGTTCCTCTGGAATGGACTGAGACATCTGGGGGACTCTTGGAATGGTGGTACGACCATGGAGTTCCTCTCGCCTTTCCTGTTGAGAGTGCTTCCTCTTGAGATGCGACGGGAACGCCGGGAATTCTTTCCCGTTGAAAGCAGGGAAAGGATCCCTCATTTCGAGCTCCGAGGGGGAAACGGGGCTCCTCTGGATGTTGGCGGGTCCATCGTGCTTCCTCTCGAGTGGAGACGGGTATGGCGGTGAACTTCTTGAGTTGCAGCAAGGGTGTGAAAGACCCTTTCGAAGTTCCAGAGTTTAGGTGTCATTAGTCTCCAGACGCCTCATCGGAAATAGGCCTCATCTCGCCTGGAAGGGAGAACTTCCTGGATTTTCTCGAGTTGCGGCAGGTGTTCTCGAGTTACGACGGGGACCTCAGGGACCCGCCCTGGTGGCCTCAGGAGAGGCCAGTCCCCATGCGAGTTGCTAGGGGGCCTCTCGGGATTCCTCTCCCGTCGATACCAGGGCCAAAAACCTTGTGTGGAGTCAGGGCCGGAAGCGAGGATTCCTCTCAGGGGCTGACATTGACCTTTGGGTACTTCTGGAGTCTCCCCAGGGGAGTCGGGCCTCGTCTCGAGTGGGGGCATGCACGTGCGCTTTCCTTCCAGGCTGTAGCAGCAATGTCACGCTTCCCGTCGCGTGGATCAAAGGATCTGTGGTTTTCCCTCGAGGCTTTCCCTCGAGGTTGTCCCACAGGGCTGTCCCACGTGCCATCGTGGTGTGAGTCGATCCTTGGCGTGAAAGATGAGCCAGTGCAGGGCAAAGAGGTTCCTCTGGAATGGACTGAGACATCTGGGGGACTCTTGGAATGGTGGTACGACCAGGGAGTTCCTCTCGCCTTTCCTGTTGAGAGTGCCTCCTCGAGATGCGACGGGAACGCCGGGAATTCTTTCCCGTTGAAAGCAGGGAAAGGATATCTCATCTCGAGCTCCGAGGGGGAAACGGGGCTCCTCTGAATGTGGGCGGGACCATCGTGCTTCCTCTCGAGTTGAGACGGGTATGGTGGTGAACTTCTTGAGTTGCAGCAAGGGAGTGAAAGACCCTTTCGAAGTTCCAGAGGTTAGGTGTCATTAGTCTCCAGACGCCTCATCGGAAATAGGCCTCATCTCGCCTGGAAGGGAGAACTTCCTGGATTTTCTCGAGTTGCGGCAGGTGTTCTCGAGTTCCGATGGGGACCTCAGGGACCCGCCCTGGTGGCCTCAGGAGAGGCTAGTCCCCATGCGAGTTGCTAGGGGGCCTCTCGGGATTCCCCTCCCGTCGATACCGGGGCCAAAAACCTTGTGTGGAGTCAGGGCCGGAACCGAGGATTCCTCTCAGGGGCTGACATGGATCTTTGGGTACTTCTGGAGTCTCCCCAGGGGAGTCAGGCCTCGTCTCGAGTGGGGGCATGCACGTGCGCTTTCCTTCCAGGCTGTAGCAGCAATGTCACGCTTCCCGTGGCCTGGATCAAAGGATCTGTGGTTTTCCCTCGAGGCTTTCCCTCGAGGCTTTCCCACAGGGCTGTCCCACGTGCCACCGTGGTGTGAGTCGATCCTCGGCGTGAAAGATGAGCCAGTACTGGGCAAAGAGGTTGCTCTGGAATGGACTGAGACATCTGGTGGACTCTTGGAATGGTGGTACGACCATGGAGTTCCTCTCGCCTTTCCTGTTGAGAGTGCTCCTTTTGAGATGCGACGGGAACGCCGGGAATTCTTTCCCGTTGAAAGCAGGGAAAGGATCCCTCATCTCGAGCTACGAGGGGGAAACGGGGCTCCTCTGGATGTGGGCGGGACCATCGTGCTTCCTCTCGAGTGGAGACGGGTATGGCGGTGAACTTCTTGAGTTGCAGCAAGGGTGTTAAAGACCCTTTCGAAGTTCCAGAGGTTAGGTGTCATTAGTCTCCAGACGCCTCATCGGAAATAGGCCTCATCTCGCCTGGAAGGGAGAACTTCCTGGATTTTCTCGAGTTGCGGCAGGTGTTCTCGAGTTACGACGGGGACCTCAGGGACCCGCCCTGGTGGCCTCAGGAGAGGCCAGTCCCCATGCGAGTTGCTAGGGGGCCTTTCGGGATTCCTCTCCCGTCGACACCGGGGCCAAAAACCTTGTGTGGAGTCAGGGCCGGAACCGAGGATTCCTCTCAGGGGCTGATATGGATCTTTGGGTACTTCTGGAGTCTCCACAGGGGAGTCAGGCCTCGTCTCGAGTGGGGGCATGCACGTGCGCTTTCCTTCCAGGCTGTAGCAGCAATGTCATGCTTCCCGTCGCGTGGATCAAAGGATCTGTGGTTTTCCCTCAAGGCTTTCCCTCGAGGCTTTCCCACAGGGCTGTCCCACGTGCCACCGTGGTGTGAGTCGATCCTCGGCGTGAAAGATGAGCCAGTGCAGGGCAAAGAGGTTCCTCTGGAATGGACTGAGACATCTGGGGGACTCTTGGAATGGTGGTACGACCATGGAGTTCCTCTCGCCTTTCCTGTTGAGAGTGCCTCCTCTTGAGATGCGACGGGAACGCCGGGAATTCTTTCCCGTTGAAAGCAGGGAAAGGATCCCTCATCTCGAGCTACGAGGGGGAAACGGGGCTCCTCTGGATGTGGGCGGGACCATCGTGCTTCCTCTCGAGTGGAGACGGGTATGGCAGAGAACTTCTTGAGTTGCAGCAAGGGAGTGAAAGACCCTTTCGAAGTTCCAGAGGTTAGGTGTCATTAGTCTCCAGACGCCTCATCGGAAATAGGCCTCATCTCGCCTGGAAGGGAGAACTTCCTGGATTTTCTCGAGTTGCGGAAGGTGTTCTCGAGTTACGACGGGGACCTCAGGTACCAGCCCTGGTGGCCTCAGGAAAGGCCAATCCCCATGCGATTTGCTAGAGGGACTCTGGGATTCCTCTCCCGTCGATACCGGGTCCAAAAACCTTGTGTGGAGTCAGGGCCGGAACCGAGGTTTCCTCTCTGGGGCTGACATGGATCTTTGGGTACTTCTGGAGTCTCCCCAGGGGAGTCAGGCCTCGTCTCGAGTGGGGACAGGTACCTGCGCTTTCCTTCCAGGCTGTAGCAGCAATGTCACTCTTCCCGTGGCCTGGATCAAAGGATCTGTGGTTTTCCCACGAGGCTTTCCCTCGAGGCTTTCCCACAGGTCTGTCCAACGTTCCACCGTGGTGTGAGTCGATCCTCAGCGTGAAAGATGAGCCAGTGCAGGGCAAAGAGGTTCCTCTGGAATGGACTGAGACATCTGGGGGACTCTTGGAATGGTGGTACCACCATGGAGTTCCTCTCGCCTTTCCTGTTGAGAGTGCCTCCTCTTGAGATGCGACGGGAACGCCGGGAATTCTTTCCCGTTGAAAGCAGGGAAAGGATCCCTCATCTCGAGCTACGAGGGGGAAACGGGGCTCCTCTGGATGTGGGCGGGACCATCGTGCTTCCTCTCGAGTGGAGACGGGTATGGCGGTGAACTTCTTGAGTTGCAGCAAGGGTGTGAAAGACCCTTTCGAAGTTCCAGAGTTTAGGTGTCATTAGTCTCCAAACGCCTCATCGGAAATAGGATTCTTCTCGCCTGGAATGGAGAACTTCCTGGATTTACTCGAGTTGGGACAGGTGTTCTCGAGTTACGACGGGGAGCTCAGGGACCCGCCCTGGTGGCCTCAGGAGAGGCCAGTCCCCATGCGAATTGCTAGGGGGCCTCTCGGGATTCCTCTCCCGTCGATACCGGGGCCAAAAACCTTGTGTGGAGTCAGGGCCGGAACCGAGGATTCCTCTCAGGGGCTGACATGGATCTTTGGGTACTTCTGGAGTCTCCCCAGGGGAGTCAGGCCCCGTCTCGAGTGGGGGCATGCACGTGCGCTTTCCTTCCAGGCTGTAGCAGCAATGTCACGCTTCCCGTCGCGTGGATCAAAGGATCTGTGGTTTTCCCTCAAGGCTTTGCCTCGAGGCTTTCCCACAGGGCTGTCCCACGTGCCACCGTGGTGTGAGTCGATCCTCGGCGTGAAAGATGAGCCAGTGCAGGGCAAAGAGGTTCCTCTGGAATGGACTGAGACATCTGGGGGACTCTTGGAATGGTGGTACGACCATGGAGTTCCTCTCGCCTTTCCTGTTGAGAGTGCCTCCTCTTGAGATGCGACGGGAATGCCGGGAATTCTTTCCCGTTGAAAGCAGGGAAAGGATCCCTCATCTCGAGCTACGAGGGGGAAACGGGGCTCCTCTGGATGTGGGCGGGACCATCGTGCTTCCTCTCGAGTGGACACGGGTATGGCGGTGAACTTCTTGAGTTGCAGCAAGGGTGTGAAAGACCCTTTCGAAGTTCCAGAGGTTAGGTGTCGTTAGTCTCCAGACGCCTCATCGGAAATAGGCCTCATCTCGCCTGGAAGGGAGAACTTCCTGGATTTTCTCGAGTTGTGGCAGGTGTTCTCGAGTTACGACGGGGACCTCAGGGACCCGCCCTGGTGGCCTCAGGAACGGCCAGTCCCCATGGGAGTTGCTAGGGGGCCTCTCGGGATTCCTCTCCCGTCGATACCGCGGCCAGAAACCTTGTGTGGAGTCAGGGCCGGAATCGAGGATTCCTCTCAGGGGCTGACATGGATCTTTGGGTACTTCTGGAGTCTCCCCAGGGCCGTCAGGCCTCGTCTCGAGTTGGGGCATGCACGTGCGCTTTCCTTCCAGGCTGTAGCAGCAATGTCACGCTTCCCGTGGCCTGGATCAAAGGATCTGTGGTTTTCCCTCGAGGCTTTCCCTCGAGGCTTTCACACACGGCTGTCCCACGTGCCACCGTGGTGTGAGTCGATCGTCGGCGTGAAAGATGAGCCAGTGCAGGGCAAAGAGGTTCCTCTGAAATGGACTGAGACATCTGGGGGACTCGTGGAACGGTGGTACGACCATGGAGTTCCTCTCGCCTTTCCTGTTGAGAGTGCCTCCTCTTGAGATGCGACGGGAATGCCGGGAATTCTTTCCCGTTGAACGCAGGGAAAGGATCTCTCATCTCGAGCTACGAGGGGGAAACGGGTCTCCTCTGGATGTGGGCGGGACCATCGTGCTTCCTCGCGAGTGCAGACGGGTATGGCGATGAACTTCTTGAGTCGCAGCAAGGGTGTGAAAGACCCTTTCGAAGTTCCAGAGTTTAGGTGTCATTAGTCTCCAAACGCCTCATCGGAAATAGGCCTCATCTCGCCTGGAAGGGAGAACTTCCTGGATTTTCTCGAGTTGCGACAGGTGTTCTCGAGTTACGACGGAGACCTCAGGGACCCGCCCTGGTGGCCTCAGGAGAGGCCAGTCCCCATGCGAGTTGCTAGGGGGCCTCTCGGGATTCCTCTCCCGTCGATACCGGGGCCAAAAAGCTTGTGTGGAGTCAGGGCCGGAACCGAGGATTCCTCTCAGGGGCTGACATGGATCTTCGGGTACTTCTGGAGTCTCCCCAGGGTAGTCAGGCCTCATCTCGAGTGGGGGCATGCACGTGCGCTTTCCTTTCAGGCTATAGCAGCAATGTCATGCTTCCCGTCGCCTGGATCAAAGGATCTGTGGTTTTCCCTCGAGGCTTTCCCTTGAGGCTTTCCCACAGGGCTGTCCCACGTGCCACCGTGGTGTGAGTCGATCCTCGGCGTGAAAGATGAGCCAGTGCAGGGCAAAGAGGTTGCTCTGGAATGGGCTGAGACATCTGGGGGACTCTTGGAATGGTGGTAAGACCATGGAGTTCCTCTCGCCTTTCCTGTTGAGAGTGCCTCCTCTTGAGATGCGACGGGAACGCCGGGAATTCTTTCCCGTTGAAAGCAGGGAAAGGATCCCTCATCTCGAGCTACGAGGGTGAAAATGGGCTCCTCTGGATGTGGGCGGGACCATCGTGTTTCCTCTCGAGTGGAGACGGGTATGGCGGTGAACTTCTTGAGTTGCAGCAAGGGTGTGAAAGACCCTTTCGAAGTTCCAGAGGTTAGGTGTCATTAGTCTCCAGACGCCTCATCGGAAATAGGCCTCATCTCGCCTGGAAGGGAGAACTTCCTGGATATTCTCGAGTTGCGGCAGGTGTTCTCGAGTTACGACGGGGACCTCAGGGACCCGCCTGGTGGCCTCAGGAGAGGCCAGTCCCCATGCGAGTTGCTAGGGGGCCTCTCGGGATTCCTCTCCCGTCGATACCGGGGCCAAAAACCTTGTGTGGAGTCAGGGCCGGAATCGAGGATTCCTCTCAGGGGCTGACATGGATCTTTGGGTACTTGTGGAGTCTCCCCAGGGGAGTCAGGCCTCGTCTCGAGTGGGGGCATGCACGTGCGCTTTCCTTCCAGGCTTTAGCAGGAATGTCACGCTTCCCGTCGCGTGGATCAAAGGATCTGTGGTTTTCCCTCGAGGCTTTCCCTCGAGGCTTTCCCACAGGGCTGTCCCATGTGCCACCGTGGTGTGAGTCGATCCTCGGCGTGAAAGATGAGCCAGTGCAGGGCAAAGAGGTTCCTCTGGAATGGACTGAGACATCTGGGGGACTCTTGGAATGGTGGTACGACCATGGAGTTCCTCTCGCCTTTCCTGTTGAGAGTGCCTCCTCTTGAGATGCGACGGGAACGCCGGGAATTCTTTCCCGTTGAATGCAGGGAAAGGATCCCTCATCTCGAGCTACGAGGGGGAAACGGGGCTCCTCTGGATGTGGGCGGGACCATCGTGCTTCCTCTCGAGTGGAGACGGGTATGGCAGAGAACTTCTTGAGTTGCAGCAAGGGAGTGAAAGACCCTTTCGAAGTTCCAGAGGTTAGGTGTCATTAGTCTCCAGACGCCTCATCGGAAATAGGCCTCATCTCGCCTGGAAGGGAGAACTTCCTGGATTTTCTCGAGTTGCGGCAGGTGTTCTCGAGTTATGACGGGGACCTCAAGGACCAGCCCTGGTGGCCTCAGGAGAGGCCAATCCCCATGCGAGTTGCTAGGGGGACTCTGGGATTCCTCTCCCGTCGATACCGGGTCCAAAAACCTTGTGTGGAGTCAGGGCCGGAACCGAGGATTCCTCTCAGGGGCTGACATGGATCTTTGGGTACTTCTGGAGTCTCCCCAGGGGTGTCAGGCCTCGTCTCGAGTGGGGACAAGTACGTGCGCTTTCCTTCCAGGCTGTAGTAGCAATGTCACGCTTCCCGTGGCGTGGATCAAAGGATCTGTGGTTTTCCCACGAGGCTTTCCCTCGAGGCTTTCCCACAGGTCTGTCCCACGTGCCACCGTGGTGTGAGTTGATACTCGGCGTGAAAGATGAGCCAGTGCAGGGCAAAGAGGTTCCTCTGGAATGGACTGAGACATCTGGGGGACTCTTGGAATGGTGGTACGACCATGGAGTTCCTCTCGCCTTTCCTGTTGAGAGTGCCTCCTCTTTAGATGCGACGGGAACGCCGGGAATTCTTTCCCGTTGAAAGCAGGGAAAGGATCCCTCATCTCGAGCTACGAGGGGGAAACGGGGCTCCTCTGGATGTGGGCGGGACCATCGTGCTTCCTCGCGAGTGGAGACGGGTATGGCGGTGAACTTCTTGAGTTGCAGCAAGGGTGTGAAAGACCCTTTCGAAGTTCCAGAGTTTAGGTGTCATTAGTCTCCAAACGCCTCATCGGAAATAGGATTCTTCTCGCCTGGAAGGGAGAACTTCCTGGATTTTCTCGAGTTGCGACAGGTGTTCTCGAGTTACGACGGAGACCTCAGGGACCCGCCCTGGTGGCCTCAGGAGAGGCCAGTCCCCATGCGAGTTGCTAGGGGGCCTCTCGGGATTCCTCTCCCGTCGATACCGGGGCCAAAAACCTTGTGTGGAGTCAGGGCCGGAACCGAGGATTCCTCTCAGGGGCTGACATGGATCTTTGGGTACTTCTGGAGTCTCCCCAGGGGAGTCAGGCCCCGTCTCGAGTGGGGGCATGCACGTGCGCTTTCCTTCCAGGCTGTAGCAGCAATGTCACGCTTCCCGTCGCGTGGATCAAAGGATCTGTGGTTTTCCCTCAAGGCTTTGCCTCGAGGCTTTCCCACAGGGCTGTCCCACGTGCCACCGTGGTGTGAGTCGATCCTCGGCGTGAAAGATGAGCCAGTGCAGGGCAAAGAGGTTCCTCTGGAATGGACTGAGACATCTGGGGGACTCTTGGAATGGTGGTACGACCATGGAGTTCCTCTCGCCTTTCCTGTTGAGAGTGTCTCCTCTTGAGATGCGACGGGAACGCCGGGAATTCTTTCCCGTTGAAAGCAGGGAAAGGATCCCTCATCTCGAGCTACGAGGGGGAAACGGGGCTCCTCTGGATGTGGGCGGGACCATCGTGCTTCCTCTCGAGTGGAGACGGGTATGGCGGTGAACTTCTTGAGTTGCAGCAAGGGTGTGAAAGACCCTTTCGAAGTTCCAGAGGTTAGGTGTCATTAGTCTCCAGAGGCCTCATCGGAAATAGGCCTCATCTCGCCTGGAAGGGAGAACTTCCTGGATTTTCTCGAGATGCGGCAGGTGTTCTCGAGTTACGACGGGGACCTCAGGGACCCGCCCTGGTGGCCTCAGGAGAAGTCAGTCCACATGCGTGTTACTAGGGGGCCTCTCGGGATTCCTCTCCCGTCGATACCGGGGCCAAAAACCTTGTGTGGAGTCAGGGCCGGAACCGAGGATTCCTCTCAGGGGCTGACATTGACCTTTGGGTACTTCTGGAGTCTCCCCAGGGGAGTCGGGCCTCGTCTCGAGTGGGGGCATGCACGTGCGCTTTCCTTCCAGGCTGTAGCAGCAATGTCACGCTTCCCGTCGCGTGGATCAAAGGATCTGTGGTTTTCCCTCGAGGCTTTCCCTAGAGGCTGTCCCACAGGGCTGTCCCACGTGCCATCGTGGTGTGAGTCGATCCTTGGCGTGAAAGATGAGCCAGTGCAGGGCAAAGAGGTTCCTCTGGAATGGACTGAGACATCTGGGGGACTCTTGGAATGGTGGTACGACCAGGGAGTTCCTCTCGCCTTTCCTGTTGAGAGTGCCTCCTCGAGATGCGACGGGAACGCCGGGAATTCTTTCCCGTTGAAAGCAGGGAAAGGATATCTCATCTCGAGCTCCGAGGGGGAAACGGGGCTCCTCTGAATGTGGGCGGGACCATCGTGCTTCCTCTCGAGTTGAGACGGGTATGGCAGTGAACTTCTTGAGTTGCAGCAAGGGAGTGAAAGACCCTTTCGAAGTTCCAGAGGTTAGGTGTCATTAGTCTCCAGACGCCTCATCGGAAATAGGCCTCATCTCGCCTGGAAGGGAGAACTTCCTGGATTTTCTCGAGTTGCGGCAGGTGTTCTCGAGTTACGATGGGGACCTCAGGGACCCGCCCTGGTGGCCTAAGGAGAGGCTAGTCCCCATGCGAGTTGCTAGGGGGCCTCTCGGGATTCCCCTCCCGTCGATACCGGGGCCAAAAACCTTGTGTGGAGTCAGGGCCGGAACCGAGGATTCCTCTCAGGGGCTGACATGGATCTTTGGGTACTTCTGGAGTCTCCCCAGGGGAGTCAGGCCTCGTCTCGAGTGGGGGCATGCACGTGCGCTTTCCTTCCAGGCTGTAGCAGCAATGTCACGCTTCCCGTGGCCTGGATCAAAGGATCTGTGGTTTTCCCTCGAGGCTTTCCCTCGAGGCTTTCCCACAGGGCTGTCCCACGTGCCACCGTGGTGTGAGTCGATCCTCGGCGTGAAAGATGAGCCAGTGCTGGGCAAAGAGGTTGCTCTGGAATGGACTGAGACATCTGGGGGACTCTTGGAATGGTGGTACGACCATGGAGTTCCTCTCGCCTTTCCTGTTGAGAGTGCCTCCTTTTGAGATGCGACGGGAACGCCGGGAATTCTTTCCCGTTGAAAGCAGGGAAAGGATCCCTCATCTCGAGCTACGAGGGGGAAACGGGGCTCCTCTGGATGTGGGCGGGACCATCGTGCTTCCTCTCGAGTGGAGACGGGTATGGCGGTGAACTTCTTGAGTTGCAGCAAGGGTGTTAAAGACCCTTTCGAAGTTCCAGAGGTTAGGTGTCATTAGTCTCCAGACGCCTCATCGGAAATAGGCCTCATCTCGCCTGGAAGGGAGAACTTCCTGGATTTTCTCGAGTTGCGGCAGGTGTTCTCCATTTACGACGGGGACCTCAGGGACCCGCCCTGGTGGCCTCAGGAGAGGCCAGTCCCCATGCGAGTTGCTAGGGGGCCTCTCGGGATTCCTCTCCCGTCGACACCGGGGCCAAAAACCTTGTGTGGAGTCAGGGCCGGAACCGAGGATTCCTCTCAGGGGCTGATATGGATCTTTGGGTACTTCTGGAGTCTCCCCAGGGGAGTCAGGCCTCGTCTCAACTGGGGGCATGCACGTGCGCTTTCCTTCCAGGCTGTAGCAGCAATGTCACGCTTCCCGTCGCGTGGATCAAAGGATCTGTGGTTTTCCCTCAAGGCTTCCCTCGAGGCTTTCCCACAGGGCTGTCCCACGGGCCACCGTGGTGTGAGTCGATCCTCGGCGTGAAAGATGAGCCAGTGCAGGGCAAAGAGGTTCCTCTGGAATGGACTGAGACATCTGGGGGACTCTTGGAATGGTGGTACGACCATGGAGTTCCTCTCGCCTTTCCTGTTGAGAGTGCCTCCTCTTGAGATGCGACGGGAACGCCGGGAATTCTTTCCCGTTGAAAGCAGGGAAAGGATCCCTCATCTCGAGCTACGAGGGGGAAACGGGGCTCCTCTGGATGTGGGCGGGACCATCGTGCTTCCTCTCGAGTGGAGACGGGTATGGCAGAGAACTTCTTGAGTTGCAGCAAGGGAGTGAAAGACCCTTTCGAAGTTCCAGAGGTTAGGTGTCATTAGTCTCCAGACGCCTCATCGGAAATAGGCCTCATCTCGCCTGGAAGGGAGAACTTCCTGGATTTTCTCGAGTTGCGGAAGGTGTTCTCGAGTTACGACGGAGACCTCAGGGACCCGCCCTGGTGGCCTCAGGAGAGGCCAGTCCCCATGCGAGTTGCTAGGGGGCCTCTCGGGATTCCTCTCCCGTCGATACCGGGGCCAAAAACCTTGTGTGGAGTCAGGGCCGGAATCGAGGATTCCTCTCAGGGGCTGACATGGATCTTTGGGTACTTCTGGAGTCTCCCCAGGGCCGTCAGGCCTCGTCTCGAGTGGGGGCATGCACGTGCGCTTTCCTTCCAGGCTGTAGCAGCAATGTCACGCTTCCCGTGGCCTGGATCAAAGGATCTGTGGTTTTCCCTCGAGGCTTTCCCTCGAGGCTTTCACACAGGGCTGTCCCACGTGCCACCGTGGTGTGAGTCGATCGTCGGCGTGAAAGATGAGCCAGTGCAGGGCAAAGAGGTTCCTCTGGAATGGACTGAGACATCTGGGGGACTCGTGGAATGGTGGTACGACCATGGAGTTCCTCTCGCCTTTCCTGTTGAGAGTGCCTCCTCTTGAGCTGCGACGGGAATGCCGGGAATTCTTTCCCGTTGAAAGCAGGGAAAGGATCCCTCATCTCGAGCTACGAGGGGAAAACGTGGCTCCTCTGTATGTGGGCGGGACCATCGTGCTTTCTCTCGTGTGGAGACGGGTATGGCGGTAAACTTCTTGAGTTGCAGCAAGGGTGTGAAAGACCCTTTCGAAGTTCCAGAGGTTAGGTGTCATTAGTCTCCAGACGCCTCATCGGAAATAGGCCTCATCTCGCCTGGAAGGGAGAACTACCTGGATTTTCTCGAGTTGCGGCAGGTGTTCTCGAGTTACGACGGGGACCTCAGGGACCCGCCCTGGTGGCCTCAGGAGAGGCCAGTCCCCATGCGAGTTGCTAGGGGGCCTCTCGGGATTCCTCTCCCGTCGATACCGGGGCCAAAAACCTTGTGTGGAGTCAGGGCCGGAACCGAGGATTCCTCTTAGGGGCTGACATGGATCTTTGGGTACTTCTGGAGTCTCCCCAGGGGAGTCAGGCCTCGTCTCGAGTGGGGGCATGCACGTGTGCTTTCCTTCCAGGCTGTAGCAGCAATGTCACGCTTCCCGTCGCGTGGATCAAAGGATCTGTGGTTTTCCCTCGAGGCTTTCCCTCGAGGCTTTCCCACAGGGCTGTCCCACGTGCCACCGTGGTGTGAGTCGATGCTCGGCGTGAAAGATGAGCCAGTGCAGGGCAAAGAGGTTCCTCTGGAATGGACTGAGACATCTGGGGGACTCTTGGAATGGTGGTACGACCATGGAGTTCCTCTCGCCTTTCCTGTTGAGAGTGCCTCCTCTTGAGATGCGACGGGAATGCCGGGAATTCTTTCCCGTTGAAAGCAGGGAAAGGATCCCTCATCTCGAGCTCCGAGGGGGAAACGGGGCTCCTCTGGATGTGGGCGGGACCATCGTGCTTTCTCTCGTGTGGAGACGGGTATGGCGGTAAACTTCTTGAGTTGCAGCAAGGGTGTGAAAGACCCTTTCGAAGTTCCAGAGGTTAGGTGTCATTAGTCTCCAGACGCCTCATCGGAAATAGGCCTCATCTCGCCTGGAAGGAAGAACTTCCCGGATATTCTCGATTTGCGGCAGGTGTTCTCGAGTTACGACGGGGACCTCAGGGACCCGCCCTGGTGGCCTCAGGAGAGGCCAGTCCCCATGCGAGTTGCTAGGGGGCCTCTCAGGATTCCTCTCCCGTCGATACCGGGGCCAAAAACCTTGTGTGGAGTCAGGGCTGGAACCGAGGATTCCTCTCAGGAGCTGACATGGATCTTTGGGTACTTCTGGAGTCCCACCAGGGGAGTCAGGCCTCTTCTCGATTGGGGGCATGCACGTGTGCTTTCCTTCCAGGCTGTAGCAGCAATGTCACGCTTCCCGTCGCGTGGATCAAAGGATCTGTGGTTTTCCCTCGAGGCTTTCCCACAGGGCTGTCCCACGTGCCACCGTGGTGTGAGTCGATCCTCGGCGTGAAAGATGAGCCAGTGCAGGGCAAAGAGGTTCCTCTGGAATGGACTGAGACATCTGGGGGACTCTTGGAATGGTGGTACGACCATGGAGTTCCTCTCGCCTTTCCTGTTGAGAGTGCCTCCTCTTGAGATGCGACGGGAACGCCGGGAATTCTTTCCCGTTGAAAGCAGGGAAAGGATCCCTCATCTCGAGCTCCGAGGGGGAAACGGGGCTCCTCTGGATGTGGGCGGGACCATCGTGCTTCCTCCCGAGTGGAGACGGGTATGGCGGTGAACTTCTTGAGTTGCAGCAAGGGTGTGAAAGACCCTTTCGAAGTTCCAGAGTTTAGGTGTCATTAGTCTGCAGACGCCTCATCGGAAATAGGCCTCATCTCGCCTGGAAGGGAGAACTTCCTGGATTTTCTCGAGTTGCGGCAGGTGTTCTCGAGTTACGACGGGGACCTCAGGGACCAGCCCTGGTGGCCTCAGGAGAGGCCAGTCCCCATGCGAGTTGCTAGGGGGCCTCTCGGAATTCCTCTCCCGTCGATACCGGGGCCAAAAGTCTTGTGTGGAGTCAGGGCCGGAACCGAGCATTCCTCTCAGGGGTGACATGGATCTTTGGGTACTTCTGGAGTCTCCCCAGGGGAGTCAGGCCTCGTCTCGAGTGGGGGCATGCACGTACGCTTTCCTTCCAGGCTGTAGCAGCAATGTCACGCTTCCCGTCGTGTGGATCAAATGATCTGTGGTTTTCCCTCGAGGCTTTCCCTCGAGGCTTTCCCACAGGGCTGTCCCACGTGCCACCGTGGTGTGAGTCGATCCTCGGCGTGAAAGATGAGCCAGTGCAGGGCAAAGGTGTTCCTCTGGAATGGACTGAGACATCTGGGGGACTCTTGGAATGGTGGTACGACCATGGAGTTCCTCTCGCCTTTCCTGTTGAGAGTGCCTCCTCTTGAGATGCGACGGGAATGCCGGGAATTCTTTCCCGTTGAAAGCAGGGAAAGGATCCCTCATCTCGAGCTCCGAGGGGGAAACGGGGCTCCTCTGGATGTGGGCGGGACCATCGAGCTTCCTCCCGAGTGGACACGGGTATGGCGGTGAACTTCTTGAATTGCAGCAAGGGTGTGAAAGACCCTTTCGAAGTTCAAGAGGTTATGTGTCATTAGTCTCCAGACGCCTCATCGGAAATAGGCCTCATCTCGCCTGGAAGGGAGAACTTCCTGGATTTTCTCGAGTTGCGGCAGGTGTTCTCGAGTTACGACGGGGACCTCAGGGACCCGCCCTGGTGGCCTCAGTAGAGGCCAGTCCCCATGCGAGTTGCTAGGGGGCCTCTCGGGATTCCTCTCCCGTCGATACCGGGGCCAAAAGCCTTGTGTGGAGTCAGGGCCGGAACCGAGCATTCCTCTCAGGGGTTACATGGATCTTTGGGTACTTCTGGAGTCTCCCCAGGGGAGTCAGGCCTCGTCTCGAGTGGGGGCATGCACGTGCGCTTTCCTTCCAGGCTGTAGCAGCAATGTCACGCTTCCCATCGCGAGGATTAAAGGATCTGTGGTTTTCCCTCGAGGCTTTCCCTCGAGGCTTTCCCACAGGGCTGTCCCACGTGCCACCGTGGTGTGAGTCGATGCTCGGCGTGAAAGATGAGCCAGTGCAGGGCAAAGAGGTTCCTCTGGAATGGACTGAGACATCTGGGGGACTCTTGGAATGGTGGTACGACCATGGAGTTCCTCTCGCCTTTCCTGTTGAGAGTGCCTCCTCTTGAGATGCGACGGGAATGCCGGGAATTCTTTCCCGTTGAAAGCAGGGAAAGGATCCCTCATCTCGAGCTCCGAGGGGGAAACGGGGCTCCTCTGGATGTGGGCGGGACCATCGTGCTTTCTCTCGTGTGGAGACGGGTATGGCGGTAAACTTCTTGAGTTGCAGCAAGGGTGTGAAAGACCCTTTCGAAGTTCCAGAGGTTAGGTGTCATTAGTCTCCAGACGCCTCATCGGAAATAGGCCTCATCTCGCCTGGAAGGGAGAACTTCCCGGATTTTATCGAGGTGCGCCCGGTGTTCTCGAGTTATGACGGGGACCTCAGGGACCCGCCCTGGTGGCCTCAGGAGAGGCCAGTCCCCATGCGAGTTGCTAGGGGGCCTCTCGGGATTCCTCTCCCGTCGATACCGGGGCCAAAAACCTTGTGTGGAGTCAGGGCTGGAACCGAGGATTCCTCTCAGGAGCTGACATGGATCTTTGGGTACTTCTGGAGTCCCACCAGGGGAGTCAGGCCTCTTCTCGATTGGGGGCATGCACGTGTGCTTTCCTTCCAGGCTGTAGCAGCAATGTCACGCTTCCCGTCGCGTGGATCAAAGGATCTGTGGTTTTCCCTCGAGGCTTTCCCACAGGGCTGTCCCACGTGCCACCGTGGTGTGAGTCGATCCTCGGCGTGAAAGATGAGCCAGTGCAGGGCAAAGAGGTTCCTCTGGAATGGACTGAGACATCTGGGGGACTCTTGGAATGGTGGTACGACCATGGAGTTCCTCTCGCCTTTCCTGTTGAGAGTGCCTCCTCTTGAGATGCGACGGGAACGCCGGGAATTCTTTCCCGTTGAAAGCAGGGAAAGGATCCCTCATCTCGAGCTACGAGGGGGAAACGGGGCTCCTCTGGATGTGGGCGGGACCATCGTGCTTCCTCCCGAGTGGACACGGGATGGCGGTGAACTTCTTGAGTTGCAGCAAGGGTGTGAAAGACCCTTTCGAAGTTCCAGAGTTTAGGTGTCATTAGTCTGCAGACGCCTCATCGGAAATAGGCCTCATCTCGCCTGGAAGGGAGAACTTCCTGGATTTTCTCGAGTTGCGGCAGGTGTTCTCGAGTTACGACGGGGACCTCAGGGATCAGCCCTGGTGGCCTCAGGAGAGGCCAGTCCCCATGCGAGTTGCTAGGGGGCCTCTCGGGATTCCTCTCCCGTCCATACCGGGGCCAAAAGCCTTGTGTGGAGTCAGGGCCGGAACCGAGCATTCCTCTCAGGGGTGACATGGATCTTTGGGTACTTCTGGAGTCTCCCCAGGGGAGTCAGGCCTCGTCTCGAGTGGGGGCATGCACGTGCGCTTTCCTTCCAGGCTGTAGCAGCAATGTCACGCTTCCCGTCGCGAGAATCAAAGGATCTGTGGTTTTCCCTCGAGGCTTTCCCTCGAGGCTTTCCCACAGGGCTGTCCCACGTGCCACCGTGGTGTGAGTCGATCCTCGGCGTGAAAGATGAGCCAGTGCAGGGCAAAGAGGTTCCTCTGGAATGGACTGAGACATCTGGGGGACTCTTGGAATGGTGGTACGACCATGGAGTTCCTCTCGCCTTTCCTGTTGAGAGTGCCTCCTCTTTGGATGCGACGGGAACGCCGGGAATTCTTTCCCGTTGAAAGCAGGGAAAGGATCCCTCATCTCGAGCTACGAGGGGGAAACGGGGCTCCTCTGGATGTGGGCGGGACCATCATGCTTCCTCTGGAGTGGACACGGGTATGGCGGTGAACTTCTTGAGTTGCAGCAAGGGGGTGAAAGACCCTTTCGAAATTCCAGAGGTTAGGTGTCATTAGTCTCCAGACGCCTCATCGGAAATAGGCCTCATCTCGCCTGGAAGGGAGAACTTCCTGGATATTCTCGATTTGCGGCAGGTGTTCTCGAGTTACGACGGGGACCTCAGGGACCCGCCCTGGTGGCCTCAGGAGAGGCCAGTCCCCATGCGAGTTGCTAGGGGGCCTCTCGGGATTCCTCTCCCGTCGATACCGGGGCCAAAAACCTTGTGTGGAGTCAGGGCCGGAACCGAGGATTCCTCTCAGGGGTGACATGGATCTTTGGGTACTTCTGGAGTCTCCCCAGGGGAGTCAGGCCTCGTCTCGACTGGGGGCATGCACGTGCGCTTTCCTTCCAGGCTGTAGCAGTAATGTCACGCTTCCCGTCGCGTGCATCATAGGATCTGTGGTTTTCCCTCGAGGCTTTCCCTCGAGGCTTTCCCACAGGGCTGTCCCACGTGCCACCGTGGTGTGAGTCGATCCTCGGCGTGAAAGATGAGCCAGTGCAGGGCAAAGAGGTTCCTCTGGAATGGACTGAGACATCTGGGGGACTCTTGGAATGGTGGTACGACCATGGAGTTCCTCTCGCCTTTCCTGTTGAGAGTGCCTCCTCTTGAGATGCGACGTGAACGCCGGGAATTCTTTCCCGTTGAAAGCAGGGAAAGGATCCCTCATCTCGAGCTCCGAGGGGGAAACGGGGCTCCTCTGGATGTGGGCGGGACCATCGTGCTTCCTCTCGAGTGGAGACGGGTATGGCGGTGAACTTCTTGAGTTGCAGCAAGGGTGTGAAAGACCCTTTCGACGTTCCAGAGGTTAGGTGTCATTAGTCTCCAGACACCTCATCGGAAATAGGCCTCATCTCGCCTGGAAGGGAGAACTTCCTGGATTTTCTCGAGTTGCGGCAGGTGTTCTCGAGTTATGACGGGGACCTCAGGGACCCGCCCTGGTGGCCTCAGGAGAGGCCAGTCCCCATGCGAGTGGCTAGGGGGCCTCTCGGGATTCCTCTCCCGTCGATACCGGGGCCAAAAACCTTGTGTGGAGTCAGGGCCGGAACCGAGGATTCCTCTCAGGGGTGACATGGATCTTTGGGTACTTCTGGAGTCTCCCCAGGGGAGTCAGGCCTCGTCTCGAGTGGGGGCATGCACGTGCGCCTTCCTTCCAGGCTGTAGCAGCAATGTCACGCTTCCCCTCGCGTGCATCAAAGGATCTGTGGTTTTCCCTCGAGGCTTTCCCTCGAGGCTTTCCAGCAGGGCTGTCCCACGTGCCACCGTGGTGTGAGTCGATCCTCGGCGTGAAAGATGAGCCAGTGCAGGGCAAAGAGGTTCCTCTGGAATGGACTGAGACATCTGGGCGACTCTTGGAATGGTGGTACGACCATGGAGTTCCTCTCGCCTTTCCTGTTGAGAGTGCCTCCTCTTGAGATGCGACGGGAACGCCGGGAATTCTTTCCCCTTGAAAGCAGGGAAAGGATCCCTCATCTCGAGCTACGAGGGGGAAACGGGGCTCCTCTGGATGTGGGCGGGACCATCGTGCTTCCTCTCGAGTGGACACCGGTATGGCGCTGAACTTCTTGAGTTGCAGCAAGCGTGTGAAAGACCCTTTCGAAGTTCCAGAGGTTAGGTGTCATTAGTCTCCAGACGCCTCATCGGAAATAGGCCTCATCTCGCCTGGAAGGGAGAACTTCCTGGATTTTCTCGATTTGCGGCAGGTGTTCTCGAGTTACGACGGGGACCTCAGGGACCCGCCCTGGTGGCCTCAGGAGAGGCCAGTCCCCATGCGAGTTGCTAGGGGGCCTCTCGGGATTCCTCTCCCGTCGATACCGGGGCCAAAAACCTTGTGTGGAGTCAAGGCCGGAACCGAGGATTCCTCTCAGGGGCTGACATGGATCTTTGGGTACTTCTGGAGTCTCCCCAGGGGAGTCAGGCCTCGTCTCCAGTGGGGGCATGCACGTGCGCTTTCCTTCCAGGCTGTAGCAGCAATGTCACACTTCCCGTCGCGTGGATCAAAGGATCTGTGGTTTTCCCTCGAGGCTTTCCCTCGAGGCTTTCCCACAGGGCTGTCCCACGTGCCACCGTGGTGTGAGTCGATCCTCGGCGTGAAAGATGAGCCAGTGCAGGGCAAAGAGGTTCCTCTAGAATGGACTGAGACATCTGGGGGACTCTTGGAATGGTGGTACGACCATGGAGTTCCTCTCGCCTTTCCTGTTGAGAGTGCCTCCTCTTGAGATGCGACGGGAACGCCGGGAATTCTTTCCCGTTGAAAGCAGGGAAAGGATCCCACATCTCGAGCTCCGAGGGGGAAACGGGGCTCCTCTGGATGTGGGCGGGACCATCGTGCTTCCTCTCGAGTGGAGACGGGTATGGCGGTGAACTTCTTGAGTTGCAGCAAGGGTGTGAAAGACCCTTTCGAAGTTCCAGAGGTTAGGTGTCATTAGTCTCCAGACGCCTCATCGGAAATAGACCTCATCTCGCCTGGAAGGGAGAACTTCCTGGATTTTCTCGAGTTGCGGCAGGTGTTCTCGAGTTATGACGGTGACCTCAGGGACCCGCCCTGGTGGCCTCAGGAGAGGCCAGTCCCCATGCGAGTTGCTAGGGGGCCTCTCGGGATTCCTCTCCCGTCGATACCGGGGCCAAAAACCTTGTGTGGAGTCAGGGCCGGAACCGAGGATTCCTCTCAGGGGTGATATGGATCTTTGGGTACTTCTGGAGTCTCCCCAGGGGAGTCAGGCCTCGTCTCGAGTGGGGGCATGCACGTGCGCTTTCCTTCCAGGCTGTAGCAGCAATGTCACGCTTCCCGTCGCGTGCATCAAAGGATCTGTGGTTTTCCCTCGAGGCTTTCCCTCGAGGCTTTCCCGCAGGGCTGTCCCACGTTCCACCGTGGTGTGAGTCGATCCTCGGCGTGAAAGATGAGCCAGTGCAGGGCAAAGAGGTTGCTCTGGAATGGACTGAGACATCTGGGGGACTCTTGGAATGGTGGTACGACCATGGAGTTCCTCTCGCCTTTCCTGTTGAGAGTGCCTCCTCTTGAGATGCGACGGGAACGCCGGGAATTCTTTCCCGTTGAAAGCAGCGAAAGGATCCCTCATCTCGAGCTACGAGGGGGAAACGGGGCTCCTCTGGATGTGGGTGGGACCATCGTGCTTCCTCTCGAGTGGAGACGGGTATGGCGGTGAACTTCTTGAGTTGCAGCAAGGGTGTGAAAGACCCTTTCGAAGTTCCAGAGGTTACGTGTCAGTCTCCAGATGCCTCATCGGAAATAGACCTCATCTCGCCTGGAAGGGAGAACTTCCTGGATTTTCTCGAGGTGCGGCAGGTGTTCTCGAGTTATGACGGGTACCACAGGGACCCGCCCTGGTGGCCTCAGGAGAGGCCAGTCCACATGCGAGTTGCTAGGGGGCTTCTCGGGATTCCTCTCCCGTCGATACCGGGGCCAAAAACCTAGTGTGGAGTCAGGGCCGGAACCGAGGATTCCTCTCAGGGGTGACATGGATCTTTGGGTACTTCTGGAGTCTCCCCAGGGGAGTCAGGCCTCGTCTCGAGTGGGGGCATGCACGGGCGCTTTCCTTCCAGGCTGTAGCAGCAATGTCACGCTTCCCGTCGCGTGGATCAAAGGATCTGTGGTTTTCCCTCGAGGCTTTCCCTCGAGGCTTTCCCACAGGGCTGTCCCACGTGCCACCGTGGTGTGAGTCGATCCTCGGCGCGAAAGATGAGCCAGTGCAGGGCAAAGAGGTTCCTCTGGAAGGGACTGAGACATCTGGGGGACTCTTGGAATGGTGGTACGACCATGGAGTTCCTCTCGCCTTTCCTGTTGAGAGTGCCTCCTCTTGAGATGCGACGGGAACGCTGGGAATTCTTTCCTTTTGAAAGCAGGGAAAGGATCCCTCATCTCGAGCTCCGAGGGGGAAACGGGGCTCCTATGGATGTGGGCGGGACCATCGTGCTTCCTCTCGAGTGGAGACGGGTATGGCGGTGAACTTTTTGAGTTGCAGCAAGGGTGTGAAAGACCCTTTCGAAGTTCCAGAGGTTAGGTGTCATTAGGCTCCAGACGCCTCATCGGAAATAGGCCTCATCTCGCCTGGAAGGGAGAACTTCCTGGATTTTCTCGAGTTGCGGCAGGTGTTCTCGAGTTACGATGGGGACCTCAGGGACCCGCCCTGGTGGCCTCAAGAACGGCCAGTCCCCATGCGAGTTGCTAGGGGGCCTCTCGGGATTCCTCTCCCGTCGATACAGGGGCCAAAAACCTTGTGTGGAGTCAGGGCCGGAACCGAGGATTCCTCTCAGGGGCTGACATGGATCTTTGGGTACTTCTGGAGTCTCCCCAGGGGAGTCAGGCCTCGTCTCGAGTGGGGGCATGCACGTGTGCTTTCCTTCCAGGCTGTAGCAGCAATGTCACGCTTCCCGTCGCGTGGATCAAAGGATCTGTGGTTTTCCCTCGAGGCTTTCCCTCGAGGCTTTCCCACAGGGCTGTCCCACGTGCCACCGTGGTGTGAGTCGATCCTCGGCATGAAAGATGAGCCAGTGCAGGGCAAAGAGGTTCCTCTGGAATGGACTCAGACATCTGGGGGACTCTTGGAATGGTGGTACGACCATGGAGTTCCTCTCGCCTTTCCTGTTGAGAGTGCCTCCTCTTGAGATGCGACGGGAACGCCGGGAATTCTTTCCCGTTGAAAGCAGGGAAAGGATCCCTCATCTCTAGCTACGAGGGGGAAACGGGGCTCCTCTGGATGTGGGCGGGACCATCGTGCTTCCTATCGAGTGGAGACGGGCAAGGAGGTGAACTTCTTGAGTAGCAGCAAGGGTGTGAAAGACCCTTTCGAAGTTCCAGAGGTTGGGTGTCATTAGTCTCCAGACGCCTCATCGGAAATAGGCCTCATCTCGTCTGGAAGGGAAAACTTCCTGGATTTTCTCGAGTTGCGGCAGGTGTTCTCGAGTTACGACGGGGAACTCAGGGATCAGCCCTGGTGGCCTCAGGAGAGGCCAGTCCCCATGCGAGGTGCTAGGGGGCCTCTCGGGATTCCTCTCCTGTCGATACAGGGGCCAAAAACCTTGTGTGCAGTCAGGGCCGGAAACGAGGATTCCTCTCAGGGGCTGACATGGATCTTTGGGTACTTCTGGAGTCTCCCCAGGGGAGTCAGGCCTCGTCTCGAGTGGGGGCATGCACGTGCGCTTTCCTTCCAGGCTGTAGCAGCAATGTCACGCTTCCCGTCGCGTGCATCCAAGGATCTGTGGTTTTCCCTCGAGGCTTTCCCTCGAGGCTTTCCCGCAGGGCTGTCCCACGTTCCACCGTGGTGTGAGTCGATCCTCGGCGTGAAAGATGAGCCAGTGCAGGGCAAAGAGGTTCCTCTGGAATGGACTGAGACATCTGGGGGACTCTTGGAATGGTGGTACGACCATGGAGTTCCTCTCGCCTTTCCTGTTGAGAGTGCCTCCTCTTGAGATGCGACGGGAACGCCGGGAATTCTTTCGTTTTGAAAGCAGGGAAAGGATCCCTCATCTCGAGCTCCAAGGGGGAAACGGGGCTCCTCTGGATGTGGGCGGGACCATCGTGCTTCCTCTCGAGTGGAGACGGGTATGGCGCTGAACTTCTTGAGTTGCAGCAAGGGTGTGAAAGACCCTTTCGAAGTTCCAGAGGTTACGTGTCAGTCTCCAGACGCCTCATCGGAAATAGACCTCATCTCGCCTGGAAGGGAGAACTTCCTGGATTTTCTCGAGGTGCGGCAGGTGTTCTCGAGTTACGACGGGCACCACAGGGACCCGCCCTGATGGCCTCAGGAGAGGCCAGTCCCCATGCGAGTTGCTAGGGGGCCTCTCGGGATTCCTCTCCCGTCGATACTAGGGCCAAAAACCTTGTGTGCAGTCAGGGCCGGAACCGAGGATTCCTCACAGGGGTGACATGGATATTTGGGTACTTCTGGAGTCTCCCCAGGGGAGTCAGGCCTCGTCTCGAGTGGGGGCATGCACGTGCGCTTTCCTTCCAGGCTGTAGCAGCAATGTCACGCTTCCCGTCGCGTGGATCAAAGTATCTGTGGTTTTCCCTCGAGGCTTTCCCGCAGGGCTGTCCCACGTGCCACCGTGGTGTGAGTCGATCCTCGGCGTGAAAGATGAGCCAGTGCAGGGCAAAGAGGTTCCTCTGGAATGGACTGAGACATCTGGGGGACTCTTGGAATGGTGGTACGACCATGGAGTTCCTCTCGCCTTTCCTGTTGAGAGTGCCTCCTCTTGAGATGCGACGGGAACGCCGGGAATTCTTTCCCGTTGAAAGCAGGGAAAGGATCCCTCATCTCGAGCTCCGAGGGGGAAACGGGGCTCCTCTGGATGTGGGCGGGACCATCGTGCTTCCTCTCGAGTGGAGACGGGTATGGCGGTGAACTTTTTGAGTTGCAGCAAGGGTGTGAAAGACCCTTTCGAAGTTCCAGAGGTTAGGTGTCATTAGTCTCCAGACGCCTCATCGGAAATAGGCCTCATCTCGCCTGGAAGGGAGAACTTCCTGGATTTTCTCGAGTTGCGGCAGGTGTTCTCGAGTTACGATGGGGACCTCAGGGACCCGCCCTGGTGGCCTCAAGAACGGCCAGTCCCCATGCGAGTTGCTAGGGGGCCTCTCGGGATTCCTCTCCCGTCGATACCGGGGCCAAAAACCTTGTGTGGAGTCAGGGCCGGAACCGAGGATTCCTCTCAGGGGCTGACATGGATCTTTGGGTACTTCTGGAGTCTCCCCAGGGGAGTCAGGCCTCGTCTCGAGTGGGGGCATGCACGTGTGCTTTCCTTCCAGGCTGTAGCAGCAATGTCACGCTTCCCGTCGCGTGGATCAAAGGATCTGTGGTTTTCCCTCGAGGCTTTCCCTCGAGGCTTTCCCAAAGGGCTGTCCCACGTGCCACCGTGGTGTGAGTCGATCCTCGGCATGAAAGATGAGCCAGTGCAGGGCAAAGAGGTTCCTCTGGAATGGACTCAGACATCTGGGGGACTCTTGGAATGGTGGTACGACCATGGAGTTCCTCTCGCCTTTCCTGTTGAGAGTGCCTCCTCTTGAGATGCGACGGGAACGCTGGGAATTCTTTCCTTTTGAAAGCAGGGAAAGGATCCCTCATCTCGAGCTCCGAGGGGGAAACGGGGCTCCTCTGGATGTGGGCGGGACCATCGTGCTTCCTCTCGAGTGGAGACGGGTATGGCGGTGAACTTTTTGAGTTGCAGCAAGGGTGTGAAAGACCCTTTCGAAGTTCCAGAGGTTAGGTGTCATTAGGCTCCAGACGCCTCATCGGAAATAGGCCTCATCTCGCCTGGAAGGGAGAACTTCCTGGATTTTCTCGAGTTGCGGCAGGTGTTCTCGAGTTACGATGGGGACCTCAGGGACCCGCCCTGGTGGCCTCAAGAACGGCCAGTCCCCATGCGAGTTGCTAGGGGGCCTCTCGGGATTCCTCTCCCGTCGATACAGGGGCCAAAAACCTTGTGTGGAGTCAGGGCCGGAACCGAGGATTCCTCTCAGGGGCTGACATGGATCTTTGGGTACTTCTGGAGTCTCCCCAGGGGAGTCAGGCCTCGTCTCGAGTGGGGGCATGCACGTGTGCTTTCCTTCCAGGCTGTAGCAGCAATGTCACGCTTCCCGTCGCGTGGATCAAAGGATCTGTGGTTTTCCCTCGAGGCTTTCCCTCGAGGCTTTCCCACAGGGCTGTCCCACGTGCCACCGTGGTGTGAGTCGATCCTCGGCATGAAAGATGAGCCAGTGCAGGGCAAAGAGGTTCCTCTGGAATGGACTCAGACATCTGGGGGACTCTTGGAATGGTGGTACGACCATGGAGTTCCTCTCGCCTTTCCTGTTGAGAGTGCCTCCTCTTGAGATGCGACGGGAACGCCGGGAATTCTTTCCCGTTGAAAGCAGGGAAAGGATCCCTCATCTCTAGCTACGAGGGGGAAACGGGGCTCCTCTGGATGTGGGCGGGACCATCGTGCTTCCTATCGAGTGGAGACGGGCAAGGAGGTGAACTTCTTGAGTAGCAGCAAGGGTGTGAAAGACCCTTTCGAAGTTCCAGAGGTTGGGTGTCATTAGTCTCCAGACGCCTCATCGGAAATAGGCCTCATCTCGTCTGGAAGGGAAAACTTCCTGGATTTTCTCGAGTTGCGGCAGGTGTTCTCGAGTTACGACGGGGAACTCAGGGATCAGCCCTGGTGGCCTCAGGAGAGGCCAGTCCCCATGCGAGGTGTTAGGGGGCCTCTCGGGATTCCTCTCCTGTCGATACAGGGGCCAAAAACCTTGTGTGCAGTCAGGGCCGGAAACGAGGATTCCTCTCAGGGGCTGACATGGATCTTTGGGTACTTCTGGAGTCTCCCCAGGGGAGTCAGGCCTCGTCTCGAGTGGGGGCATGCACGTGCGCTTTCCTTCCAGGCTGTAGCAGCAATGTCACGCTTCCCGTCGCGTGGATCAAAGGATCTGTGGTTTTCCCTCGAGGCTTTCCCTCGAGGCTTTCCCACATGGCTGTGCCACGTGCCACCGTGGTGTGAGTCGATCCTCGGCGTGAAAGATGAGCCAGTGCAGGGCAAAGAGGTTCCTCTGGAATGGACTGAGACATCTGGGGGACTCTTGGAATGGTGGTACGACCATGGAGTTCCTCTCGCCTTTCCTGTTGAGAGTGCCTCCTCTTGAGATGCGACGGGAATGACGGGAATACTTTCCCGTTGAAAGCAGGGAAAGGATCCCTCATCTCGAGCTACGAGGGGGAAACGGGGCTCCTCTGGATGTGGGCGGGACCATCGTGCTTCCTCTCGAGTGGAGTCGGGTATGGCGGTGAACTTCTTGAGTTGCAGCAAGTGTGTGAAAGACCCTTTCGAAGTTCCAGAGGTTAGGTGTCATTAGTCTCCAGACGCCTCATCGGAAATAGGCCTCATCTCGCCTGCAAGGGAGAACTTCCTTGATTTTCTCGAGTTGCGGTAGGTGTTCTCGAGTTGCGACGGGGACCTCAGGGACCCGCCCTGGTTGCCTCAAGAGGCCAGTCCCCATGCGATTTGCTACGGGGCCTCTCGGGATTCCTCTCCCATCGATTCCGGGGCCAAAAACCTTGTGTGGAGTCAGGGCCGTAACCGAGGATTCCTCTCAGGGGCTGACATGGATCTTTGGGTACTTCTGGAGTCTCCCCAGGGGAGTCAGGCCTCGTCTCCAGTGGGGGCATGCACGTGCGCTTTCCTTCCAGGCTGTAGCAGCAATGTCACGCTTCCCGTCGCGTGCATCCAAGGATCTGTGGTTTTCCCTCGAGGCTTTCCCTCGAGGCTTTCCCGCAGGGCTGTCCCACGTTCCACCGTGGTGTGAGTCGATCCTCGGCGTGAAAGATGAGCCAGTGCAGGGCAAAGAGGTTCCTCTGGAATGGACTGAGACATCTGGGGGACTCTTGGAATGGTGGTACGACCATGGAGTTCCTCTCGCCTTTCCTGTTGAGAGTGCCTCCTCTTGAGATGCGACGGGAACGCCGGGAATTCTTTCGTTTTGAAAGCAGGGAAAGGATCCCTCATCTCGAGCTCCAAGGGGGAAACGGGGCTCCTCTGGATGTGGGCGGGACCATCGTGCTTCCTCTGGAGTGGAGACGGGTATGGCGCTGAACTTCTTGAGTTGCAGCAAGGGTGTGAAAGACCCTTTCGAAGTTCCAGAGGTTACGTGTCAGTCTCCAGACGCCTCATCGGAAATAGACCTCATCTCGCCTGGAAGGGAGAACTTCCTGGATTTTCTCGAGGTGCGGCAGGTGTTCTCGAGTTACGACGGGCACCACAGGGACCCGCCCTGATGGCCTCAGGAGAGGCCAGTCCCCATGCGAGTTGCTAGGGGGCCTCTCGGGATTCCCCTCCCGTCGATTCCGGGGCCAAAAACCTTGTGTGGAGTCAGGGCCGGAACCGAGGATTCCTCTCAGGGGCTGACATGGATCTTTGGGTACTTCTGGAGTCTCCCCAGGGGAGTCAGGCCTCGTCTCGAGTGGGGGCATGCACGTGCGCTTTCCTTCCAGGCTGTAGCAGCAATGTCACGCTTCCCGTGGCCTGGATCAAAGGATCTGTGGTTTTCCCTCGAGGCTTTCCCTCGAGGCTTTCCCACAGGGCTGTCCCACGTGCCACCGTGGTGTGAGTCGATCCTCGGCGTTAAAGATGAGCCAGTACTGGGCAAAGAGGTTGCTCTGGAATGGACTGAGACATCTGGGCGACTCTTGGAATGGTGGTACGACCATGGAGTTCCTCTCGCCTTTCCTGTTGAGAGTGCCTCCTTTTGAGATGCGACGGGAACGCCGGGAATTCTTTCCCGTTGAAAGCAGGGAAAGGATCCCTCATCTCGAGCTACGAGGGGGAAACGGGGCTCCTCTGGATGTGGGCGGGACCATCGTGCTTCCTCTCGAGTGGAGACGGGTATGGCGGTGAACTTCTTGAGTTGCAGCAAGGGTGTTAAAGACCCTTTCGAAGTTCCAGAGGTTAGGTGTCATTAGTCTCCAGACGCCTCATCGGAAATAGGCCTCATCTCGCCTGGAAGGGAGAACTTCCTGGATTTTCTCGAGTTGCGGCAGGTGTTCTCGAGTTACGACGGGGACCTCAGGGACCCGCCCTGGTGGCCTCAGGAGAGGCCAGTCCCCATGCGAGTTGCTAGGGGGCCTCTCGGGATTCCTCTCCCGTCGACACCGGGGCCAAAAACCTTTTGTGGAGTCAGGGCCGGAACCGAGGATTCCTCTCAGGGGCTGATATGGATCTTTGGGTACTTCTGGAGTCTCCCCAGGGGAGTCAGGCCTCGTCTCGAGTGGGGGCATGCACGTGCGCTTTCCTTCCAGGCTGTAGCAGCAATGTCACGCTTCCCGTCGCGTGGATCAAAGGATCTGTGGTTTTCCCTCAAGGCTTTCCCTCGAGGCTTTCCCACAGGGCTGTCCCACGTGCCACCGTGGTGTGAGTCGATCCTCGGCGTGAAAGATGAGCCAGTGCAGGGCAAAGAGGTTCCTCTGGAATGGACTGAGACATCTGGGGGACTCTTGGAATGGTGGTACGACCATGGAGTTCCTCTCGCCTTTCCTGTTGAGAGTGCCTCCTCTTGAGATGCGACGGGAACGCCGGGAATTCTTTCCCGTTGAAAGCAGGGAAAGGATCCCTCATCTCGAGCTACGAGGGGGAAACGGGGCTCCTCTGGATGTGGGCGGGACCATCGTGCTTCCTCTCGAGTGGAGACGGGTATGGCAGAGAACTTCTTGAGTTGCAGCAAGGGAGTGAAAGACCCTTTCGAAGTTCCAGAGGTTAGGTGTCATTAGTCTCCAGACGCCTCATCGGATATAGGCCTCATCTCGCCTGGAAGGGAGAACTTCCTGGATTTTCTCGAGTTGCGGCAGGTGTTCTCGAGTTACGACGGGGACCTCAGGCACCCGCCCTGGTGGCCTCAGGAGAGGCCAGTCCCCATGCGAGTTGCTAGGGGGCCTCTCGGGATTCCTCTCCCGTCGATACCGGGCCCAAAAACATTTTTTGGAGTCAGGGCCGGAACCGAGGATTCCTCTTAGGGGCTGACATGGATCTTTGGGTACTTCTGGAGTGTCCCCAAGGGAGTCAGGCCTCGTCTCGAGTCGGGGCATGCACGTGCGCTTTCCTTCCAGGCTGTAGCAGCAATGTCACGCTTCCCGTCGCGTGGATCAAAGGATCTGTGGTTTTCCCTCGAGGCTTTCCCTCGAGGCTTTCCCACAGGGCTGTCCCACGTGCCACCGTGGTGTGAGTCGATCCTCGGCATTAAAGATGAGCCAGTGCAGGGCAAAGAGGTTCCTCTGGAATGGACTGAGACATCTGGGGGACTCTTGGAATGGTGGTACGACCATGGAGTTCCTCTCGCCTTTCCTGTTGAGAGTGCTTCCTCTTGAGATGCGACGGGAACGCCGGGAATTCTTTCCCGTTGAAAGCAGGGAAAGGATCCCTCATTTCGAGCTCCGAGGGGGAAACGGGGCTCCTCTGGATGTTGGCGGGTCCATCGTGCTTCCTCTCGAGTGGAGACGGGTATGGCGGTGAACTTCTTGAGTTGCAGCAAGGGTGTGAAAGACCCTTTCGAAGTTCCAGAGTTTAGGTGTCATTAGTCTCCAGACGCCTCATCGGAAATAGGCCTCATCTCGCCTGGAAGGGAGAACTTCCTGGATTTTCTCGAGTTGCGGCAGGTGTTCTCGAGTTACGACGGGGACCTCAGGGACCCGCCCTGGTGGCCTCAGGAGAGGCCAGTCCCCATGCGAGTTGCTAGGGGGCCTCTCGGGATTCCTCTCCCGTCGATACCAGGGCCAAAAACCTTGTGTGGAGTCAGGGCCGGAAGCGAGGATTCCTCTCAGGGGCTGACATTGACCTTTGGGTACTTCTGGAGTCTCCCCAGGGGAGTCGGGCCTCGTCTCGAGTGGGGGCATGCACGTGCGCTTTCCTTCCAGGCTGTAGCAGCAATGTCACGCTTCCCGTCGCGTGGATCAAAGGATCTGTGGTTTTCCCTCGAGGCTTTCCCTCGAGGTTGTCCCACAGGGCTGTCCCACGTGCCATCGTGGTGTGAGTCGATCCTTGGCGTGAAAGATGAGCCAGTGCAGGGCAAAGAGGTTCCTCTGGAATGGACTGAGACATCTGGGGGACTCTTGGAATGGTGGTACGACCAGGGAGTTCCTCTCGCCTTTCCTGTTGAGAGTGCCTCCTCGAGATGCGACGGGAACGCCGGGAATTCTTTCCCGTTGAAAGCAGGGAAAGGATATCTCATCTCGAGCTCCGAGGGGGAAACGGGGCTCCTCTGAATGTGGGCGGGACCATCGTGCTTCCTCTCGAGTTGAGACGGGTATGGTGGTGAACTTCTTGAGTTGCAGCAAGGGAGTGAAAGACCCTTTCGAAGTTCCAGAGGTTAGGTGTCATTAGTCTCCAGACGCCTCATCGGAAATAGGCCTCATCTCGCCTGGAAGGGAGAACTTCCTGGATTTTCTCGAGTTGCGGCAGGTGTTCTCGAGTTCCGATGGGGACCTCAGGGACCCGCCCTGGTGGCCTCAGGAGAGGCTAGTCCCCATGCGAGTTGCTAGGGGGCCTCTCGGGATTCCCCTCCCGTCGATACCGGGGCCAAAAACCTTGTGTGGAGTCAGGGCCGGAACCGAGGATTCCTCTCAGGGGCTGACATGGATCTTTGGGTACTTCTGGAGTCTCCCCAGGGGAGTCAGGCCTCGTCTCGAGTGGGGGCATGCACGTGCGCTTTCCTTCCAGGCTGTAGCAGCAATGTCACGCTTCCCGTGGCCTGGATCAAAGGATCTGTGGTTTTCCCTCGAGGCTTTCCCTCGAGGCTTTCCCACAGGGCTGTCCCACGTGCCACCGTGGTGTGAGTCGATCCTCGGCGTGAAAGATGAGCCAGTACTGGGCAAAGAGGTTGCTCTGGAATGGACTGAGACATCTGGTGGACTCTTGGAATGGTGGTACGACCATGGAGTTCCTCTCGCCTTTCCTGTTGAGAGTGCCTCCTTTTGAGATGCGACGGGAACGCCGGGAATTCTTTCCCGTTGAAAGCAGGGAAAGGATCCCTCATCTCGAGCTACGAGGGGGAAACGGGGCTCCTCTGGATGTGGGCGGGACCATCGTGCTTCCTCTCGAGTGGAGACGGGTATGGCGGTGAACTTCTTGAGTTGCAGCAAGGGTGTTAAAGACCCTTTCGAAGTTCCAGAGGTTAGGTGTCATTAGTCTCCAGACGCCTCATCGGAAATAGGCCTCATCTCGCCTGGAAGGGAGAACTTCCTGGATTTTCTCGAGTTGCGGCAGGTGTTCTCGAGTTACGACGGGGACCTCAGGGACCCGCCCTGGTGGCCTCAGGAGAGGCCAGTCCCCATGCGAGTTGCTAGGGGGCCTTTCGGGATTCCTCTCCCGTCGACACCGGGGCCAAAAACCTTGTGTGGAGTCAGGGCCGGAACCGAGGATTCCTCTCAGGGGCTGATATGGATCTTTGGGTACTTCTGGAGTCTCCACAGGGGAGTCAGGCCTCGTCTCGAGTGGGGGCATGCACGTGCGCTTTCCTTCCAGGCTGTAGCAGCAATGTCATGCTTCCCGTCGCGTGGATCAAAGGATCTGTGGTTTTCCCTCAAGGCTTTCCCTCGAGGCTTTCCCACAGGGCTGTCCCACGTGCCACCGTGGTGTGAGTCGATCCTCGGCGTGAAAGATGAGCCAGTGCAGGGCAAAGAGGTTCCTCTGGAATGGACTGAGACATCTGGGGGACTCTTGGAATGGTGGTACGACCATGGAGTTCCTCTCGCCTTTCCTGTTGAGAGTGCCTCCTCTTGAGATGCGACGGGAACGCCGGGAATTCTTTCCCGTTGAAAGCAGGGAAAGGATCCCTCATCTCGAGCTACGAGGGGGAAACGGGGCTCCTCTGGATGTGGGCGGGACCATCGTGCTTCCTCTCGAGTGGAGACGGGTATGGCAGAGAACTTCTTGAGTTGCAGCAAGGGAGTGAAAGACCCTTTCGAAGTTCCAGAGGTTAGGTGTCATTAGTCTCCAGACGCCTCATCGGAAATAGGCCTCATCTCGCCTGGAAGGGAGAACTTCCTGGATTTTCTCGAGTTGCGGAAGGTGTTCTCGAGTTACGACGGGGACCTCAGGTACCAGCCCTGGTGGCCTCAGGAAAGGCCAATCCCCATGCGATTTGCTAGAGGGACTCTGGGATTCCTCTCCCGTCGATACCGGGTCCAAAAACCTTGTGTGGAGTCAGGGCCGGAACCGAGGTTTCCTCTCTGGGGCTGACATGGATCTTTGGGTACTTCTGGAGTCTCCCCAGGGGAGTCAGGCCTCGTCTCGAGTGGGGACAGGTACCTGCGCTTTCCTTCCAGGCTGTAGCAGCAATGTCACTCTTCCCGTGGCCTGGATCAAAGGATCTGTGGTTTTCCCACGAGGCTTTCCCTCGAGGCTTTCCCACAGGTCTGTCCAACGTTCCACCGTGGTGTGAGTCGATCCTCAGCGTGAAAGATGAGCCAGTGCAGGGCAAAGAGGTTCCTCTGGAATGGACTGAGACATCTGGGGGACTCTTGGAATGGTGGTACCACCATGGAGTTCCTCTCGCCTTTCCTGTTGAGAGTGCCTCCTCTTGAGATGCGACGGGAACGCCGGGAATTCTTTCCCGTTGAAAGCAGGGAAAGGATCCCTCATCTCGAGCTACGAGGGGGAAACGGGGCTCCTCTGGATGTGGGCGGGACCATCGTGCTTCCTCTCGAGTGGAGACGGGTATGGCGGTGAACTTCTTGAGTTGCAGCAAGGGTGTGAAAGACCCTTTCGAAGTTCCAGAGTTTAGGTGTCATTAGTCTCCAAACGCCTCATCGGAAATAGGATTCTTCTCGCCTGGAATGGAGAACTTCCTGGATTTACTCGAGTTGGGACAGGTGTTCTCGAGTTACGACGGGGAGCTCAGGGACCCGCCCTGGTGGCCTCAGGAGAGGCCAGTCCCCATGCGAATTGCTAGGGGGCCTCTCGGGATTCCTCTCCCGTCGATACCGGGGCCAAAAACCTTGTGTGGAGTCAGGGCCGGAACCGAGGATTCCTCTCAGGGGCTGACATGGATCTTTGGGTACTTCTGGAGTCTCCCCAGGGGAGTCAGGCCCCGTCTCGAGTGGGGGCATGCACGTGCGCTTTCCTTCCAGGCTGTAGCAGCAATGTCACGCTTCCCGTCGCGTGGATCAAAGGATCTGTGGTTTTCCCTCAAGGCTTTGCCTCGAGGCTTTCCCACAGGGCTGTCCCACGTGCCACCGTGGTGTGAGTCGATCCTCGGCGTGAAAGATGAGCCAGTGCAGGGCAAAGAGGTTCCTCTGGAATGGACTGAGACATCTGGGGGACTCTTGGAATGGTGGTACGACCATGGAGTTCCTCTCGCCTTTCCTGTTGAGAGTGCCTCCTCTTGAGATGCGACGGGAATGCCGGGAATTCTTTCCCGTTGAAAGCAGGGAAAGGATCCCTCATCTCGAGCTACGAGGGGGAAACGGGGCTCCTCTGGATGTGGGCGGGACCATCGTGCTTCCTCTCGAGTGGACACGGGTATGGCGGTGAACTTCTTGAGTTGCAGCAAGGGTGTGAAAGACCCTTTCGAAGTTCCAGAGGTTAGGTGTCGTTAGTCTCCAGACGCCTCATCGGAAATAGGCCTCATCTCGCCTGGAAGGGAGAACTTCCTGGATTTTCTCGAGTTGTGGCAGGTGTTCTCGAGTTACGACGGGGACCTCAGGGACCCGCCCTGGTGGCCTCAGGAACGGCCAGTCCCCATGGGAGTTGCTAGGGGGCCTCTCGGGATTCCTCTCCCGTCGATACCGCGGCCAGAAACCTTGTGTGGAGTCAGGGCCGGAATCGAGGATTCCTCTCAGGGGCTGACATGGATCTTTGGGTACTTCTGGAGTCTCCCCAGGGCCGTCAGGCCTCGTCTCGAGTTGGGGCATGCACGTGCGCTTTCCTTCCAGGCTGTAGCAGCAATGTCACGCTTCCCGTGGCCTGGATCAAAGGATCTGTGGTTTTCCCTCGAGGCTTTCCCTCGAGGCTTTCACACACGGCTGTCCCACGTGCCACCGTGGTGTGAGTCGATCGTCGGCGTGAAAGATGAGCCAGTGCAGGGCAAAGAGGTTCCTCTGAAATGGACTGAGACATCTGGGGGACTCGTGGAACGGTGGTACGACCATGGAGTTCCTCTCGCCTTTCCTGTTGAGAGTGCCTCCTCTTGAGATGCGACGGGAATGCCGGGAATTCTTTCCCGTTGAACGCAGGGAAAGGATCTCTCATCTCGAGCTACGAGGGGGAAACGGGTCTCCTCTGGATGTGGGCGGGACCATCGTGCTTCCTCGCGAGTGCAGACGGGTATGGCGATGAACTTCTTGAGTCGCAGCAAGGGTGTGAAAGACCCTTTCGAAGTTCCAGAGTTTAGGTGTCATTAGTCTCCAAACGCCTCATCGGAAATAGGCCTCATCTCGCCTGGAAGGGAGAACTTCCTGGATTTTCTCGAGTTGCGACAGGTGTTCTCGAGTTACGACGGAGACCTCAGGGACCCGCCCTGGTGGCCTCAGGAGAGGCCAGTCCCCATGCGAGTTGCTAGGGGGCCTCTCGGGATTCCTCTCCCGTCGATACCGGGGCCAAAAAGCTTGTGTGGAGTCAGGGCCGGAACCGAGGATTCCTCTCAGGGGCTGACATGGATCTTCGGGTACTTCTGGAGTCTCCCCAGGGTAGTCAGGCCTCATCTCGAGTGGGGGCATGCACGTGCGCTTTCCTTTCAGGCTATAGCAGCAATGTCATGCTTCCCGTCGCCTGGATCAAAGGATCTGTGGTTTTCCCTCGAGGCTTTCCCTTGAGGCTTTCCCACAGGGCTGTCCCACGTGCCACCGTGGTGTGAGTCGATCCTCGGCGTGAAAGATGAGCCAGTGCAGGGCAAAGAGGTTGCTCTGGAATGGGCTGAGACATCTGGGGGACTCTTGGAATGGTGGTAAGACCATGGAGTTCCTCTCGCCTTTCCTGTTGAGAGTGCCTCCTCTTGAGATGCGACGGGAACGCCGGGAATTCTTTCCCGTTGAAAGCAGGGAAAGGATCCCTCATCTCGAGCTACGAGGGTGAAAATGGGCTCCTCTGGATGTGGGCGGGACCATCGTGTTTCCTCTCGAGTGGAGACGGGTATGGCGGTGAACTTCTTGAGTTGCAGCAAGGGTGTGAAAGACCCTTTCGAAGTTCCAGAGGTTAGGTGTCATTAGTCTCCAGACGCCTCATCGGAAATAGGCCTCATCTCGCCTGGAAGGGAGAACTTCCTGGATATTCTCGAGTTGCGGCAGGTGTTCTCGAGTTACGACGGGGACCTCAGGGACCCGCCTGGTGGCCTCAGGAGAGGCCAGTCCCCATGCGAGTTGCTAGGGGGCCTCTCGGGATTCCTCTCCCGTCGATACCGGGGCCAAAAACCTTGTGTGGAGTCAGGGCCGGAATCGAGGATTCCTCTCAGGGGCTGACATGGATCTTTGGGTACTTGTGGAGTCTCCCCAGGGGAGTCAGGCCTCGTCTCGAGTGGGGGCATGCACGTGCGCTTTCCTTCCAGGCTTTAGCAGGAATGTCACGCTTCCCGTCGCGTGGATCAAAGGATCTGTGGTTTTCCCTCGAGGCTTTCCCTCGAGGCTTTCCCACAGGGCTGTCCCATGTGCCACCGTGGTGTGAGTCGATCCTCGGCGTGAAAGATGAGCCAGTGCAGGGCAAAGAGGTTCCTCTGGAATGGACTGAGACATCTGGGGGACTCTTGGAATGGTGGTACGACCATGGAGTTCCTCTCGCCTTTCCTGTTGAGAGTGCCTCCTCTTGAGATGCGACGGGAACGCCGGGAATTCTTTCCCGTTGAATGCAGGGAAAGGATCCCTCATCTCGAGCTACGAGGGGGAAACGGGGCTCCTCTGGATGTGGGCGGGACCATCGTGCTTCCTCTCGAGTGGAGACGGGTATGGCAGAGAACTTCTTGAGTTGCAGCAAGGGAGTGAAAGACCCTTTCGAAGTTCCAGAGGTTAGGTGTCATTAGTCTCCAGACGCCTCATCGGAAATAGGCCTCATCTCGCCTGGAAGGGAGAACTTCCTGGATTTTCTCGAGTTGCGGCAGGTGTTCTCGAGTTATGACGGGGACCTCAAGGACCAGCCCTGGTGGCCTCAGGAGAGGCCAATCCCCATGCGAGTTGCTAGGGGGACTCTGGGATTCCTCTCCCGTCGATACCGGGTCCAAAAACCTTGTGTGGAGTCAGGGCCGGAACCGAGGATTCCTCTCAGGGGCTGACATGGATCTTTGGGTACTTCTGGAGTCTCCCCAGGGGTGTCAGGCCTCGTCTCGAGTGGGGACAAGTACGTGCGCTTTCCTTCCAGGCTGTAGTAGCAATGTCACGCTTCCCGTGGCGTGGATCAAAGGATCTGTGGTTTTCCCACGAGGCTTTCCCTCGAGGCTTTCCCACAGGTCTGTCCCACGTGCCACCGTGGTGTGAGTTGATACTCGGCGTGAAAGATGAGCCAGTGCAGGGCAAAGAGGTTCCTCTGGAATGGACTGAGACATCTGGGGGACTCTTGGAATGGTGGTACGACCATGGAGTTCCTCTCGCCTTTCCTGTTGAGAGTGCCTCCTCTTTAGATGCGACGGGAACGCCGGGAATTCTTTCCCGTTGAAAGCAGGGAAAGGATCCCTCATCTCGAGCTACGAGGGGGAAACGGGGCTCCTCTGGATGTGGGCGGGACCATCGTGCTTCCTCGCGAGTGGAGACGGGTATGGCGGTGAACTTCTTGAGTTGCAGCAAGGGTGTGAAAGACCCTTTCGAAGTTCCAGAGTTTAGGTGTCATTAGTCTCCAAACGCCTCATCGGAAATAGGATTCTTCTCGCCTGGAAGGGAGAACTTCCTGGATTTTCTCGAGTTGCGACAGGTGTTCTCGAGTTACGACGGAGACCTCAGGGACCCGCCCTGGTGGCCTCAGGAGAGGCCAGTCCCCATGCGAGTTGCTAGGGGGCCTCTCGGGATTCCTCTCCCGTCGATACCGGGGCCAAAAACCTTGTGTGGAGTCAGGGCCGGAACCGAGGATTCCTCTCAGGGGCTGACATGGATCTTTGGGTACTTCTGGAGTCTCCCCAGGGGAGTCAGGCCCCGTCTCGAGTGGGGGCATGCACGTGCGCTTTCCTTCCAGGCTGTAGCAGCAATGTCACGCTTCCCGTCGCGTGGATCAAAGGATCTGTGGTTTTCCCTCAAGGCTTTGCCTCGAGGCTTTCCCACAGGGCTGTCCCACGTGCCACCGTGGTGTGAGTCGATCCTCGGCGTGAAAGATGAGCCAGTGCAGGGCAAAGAGGTTCCTCTGGAATGGACTGAGACATCTGGGGGACTCTTGGAATGGTGGTACGACCATGGAGTTCCTCTCGCCTTTCCTGTTGAGAGTGTCTCCTCTTGAGATGCGACGGGAACGCCGGGAATTCTTTCCCGTTGAAAGCAGGGAAAGGATCCCTCATCTCGAGCTACGAGGGGGAAACGGGGCTCCTCTGGATGTGGGCGGGACCATCGTGCTTCCTCTCGAGTGGAGACGGGTATGGCGGTGAACTTCTTGAGTTGCAGCAAGGGTGTGAAAGACCCTTTCGAAGTTCCAGAGGTTAGGTGTCATTAGTCTCCAGAGGCCTCATCGGAAATAGGCCTCATCTCGCCTGGAAGGGAGAACTTCCTGGATTTTCTCGAGATGCGGCAGGTGTTCTCGAGTTACGACGGGGACCTCAGGGACCCGCCCTGGTGGCCTCAGGAGAAGTCAGTCCACATGCGTGTTACTAGGGGGCCTCTCGGGATTCCTCTCCCGTCGATACCGGGGCCAAAAACCTTGTGTGGAGTCAGGGCCGGAACCGAGGATTCCTCTCAGGGGCTGACATTGACCTTTGGGTACTTCTGGAGTCTCCCCAGGGGAGTCGGGCCTCGTCTCGAGTGGGGGCATGCACGTGCGCTTTCCTTCCAGGCTGTAGCAGCAATGTCACGCTTCCCGTCGCGTGGATCAAAGGATCTGTGGTTTTCCCTCGAGGCTTTCCCTAGAGGCTGTCCCACAGGGCTGTCCCACGTGCCATCGTGGTGTGAGTCGATCCTTGGCGTGAAAGATGAGCCAGTGCAGGGCAAAGAGGTTCCTCTGGAATGGACTGAGACATCTGGGGGACTCTTGGAATGGTGGTACGACCAGGGAGTTCCTCTCGCCTTTCCTGTTGAGAGTGCCTCCTCGAGATGCGACGGGAACGCCGGGAATTCTTTCCCGTTGAAAGCAGGGAAAGGATATCTCATCTCGAGCTCCGAGGGGGAAACGGGGCTCCTCTGAATGTGGGCGGGACCATCGTGCTTCCTCTCGAGTTGAGACGGGTATGGCAGTGAACTTCTTGAGTTGCAGCAAGGGAGTGAAAGACCCTTTCGAAGTTCCAGAGGTTAGGTGTCATTAGTCTCCAGACGCCTCATCGGAAATAGGCCTCATCTCGCCTGGAAGGGAGAACTTCCTGGATTTTCTCGAGTTGCGGCAGGTGTTCTCGAGTTACGATGGGGACCTCAGGGACCCGCCCTGGTGGCCTAAGGAGAGGCTAGTCCCCATGCGAGTTGCTAGGGGGCCTCTCGGGATTCCCCTCCCGTCGATACCGGGGCCAAAAACCTTGTGTGGAGTCAGGGCCGGAACCGAGGATTCCTCTCAGGGGCTGACATGGATCTTTGGGTACTTCTGGAGTCTCCCCAGGGGAGTCAGGCCTCGTCTCGAGTGGGGGCATGCACGTGCGCTTTCCTTCCAGGCTGTAGCAGCAATGTCACGCTTCCCGTGGCCTGGATCAAAGGATCTGTGGTTTTCCCTCGAGGCTTTCCCTCGAGGCTTTCCCACAGGGCTGTCCCACGTGCCACCGTGGTGTGAGTCGATCCTCGGCGTGAAAGATGAGCCAGTGCTGGGCAAAGAGGTTGCTCTGGAATGGACTGAGACATCTGGGGGACTCTTGGAATGGTGGTACGACCATGGAGTTCCTCTCGCCTTTCCTGTTGAGAGTGCCTCCTTTTGAGATGCGACGGGAACGCCGGGAATTCTTTCCCGTTGAAAGCAGGGAAAGGATCCCTCATCTCGAGCTACGAGGGGGAAACGGGGCTCCTCTGGATGTGGGCGGGACCATCGTGCTTCCTCTCGAGTGGAGACGGGTATGGCGGTGAACTTCTTGAGTTGCAGCAAGGGTGTTAAAGACCCTTTCGAAGTTCCAGAGGTTAGGTGTCATTAGTCTCCAGACGCCTCATCGGAAATAGGCCTCATCTCGCCTGGAAGGGAGAACTTCCTGGATTTTCTCGAGTTGCGGCAGGTGTTCTCCATTTACGACGGGGACCTCAGGGACCCGCCCTGGTGGCCTCAGGAGAGGCCAGTCCCCATGCGAGTTGCTAGGGGGCCTCTCGGGATTCCTCTCCCGTCGACACCGGGGCCAAAAACCTTGTGTGGAGTCAGGGCCGGAACCGAGGATTCCTCTCAGGGGCTGATATGGATCTTTGGGTACTTCTGGAGTCTCCCCAGGGGAGTCAGGCCTCGTCTCAACTGGGGGCATGCACGTGCGCTTTCCTTCCAGGCTGTAGCAGCAATGTCACGCTTCCCGTCGCGTGGATCAAAGGATCTGTGGTTTTCCCTCAAGGCTTCCCTCGAGGCTTTCCCACAGGGCTGTCCCACGGGCCACCGTGGTGTGAGTCGATCCTCGGCGTGAAAGATGAGCCAGTGCAGGGCAAAGAGGTTCCTCTGGAATGGACTGAGACATCTGGGGGACTCTTGGAATGGTGGTACGACCATGGAGTTCCTCTCGCCTTTCCTGTTGAGAGTGCCTCCTCTTGAGATGCGACGGGAACGCCGGGAATTCTTTCCCGTTGAAAGCAGGGAAAGGATCCCTCATCTCGAGCTACGAGGGGGAAACGGGGCTCCTCTGGATGTGGGCGGGACCATCGTGCTTCCTCTCGAGTGGAGACGGGTATGGCAGAGAACTTCTTGAGTTGCAGCAAGGGAGTGAAAGACCCTTTCGAAGTTCCAGAGGTTAGGTGTCATTAGTCTCCAGACGCCTCATCGGAAATAGGCCTCATCTCGCCTGGAAGGGAGAACTTCCTGGATTTTCTCGAGTTGCGGAAGGTGTTCTCGAGTTACGACGGAGACCTCAGGGACCCGCCCTGGTGGCCTCAGGAGAGGCCAGTCCCCATGCGAGTTGCTAGGGGGCCTCTCGGGATTCCTCTCCCGTCGATACCGGGGCCAAAAACCTTGTGTGGAGTCAGGGCCGGAATCGAGGATTCCTCTCAGGGGCTGACATGGATCTTTGGGTACTTCTGGAGTCTCCCCAGGGCCGTCAGGCCTCGTCTCGAGTGGGGGCATGCACGTGCGCTTTCCTTCCAGGCTGTAGCAGCAATGTCACGCTTCCCGTGGCCTGGATCAAAGGATCTGTGGTTTTCCCTCGAGGCTTTCCCTCGAGGCTTTCACACAGGGCTGTCCCACGTGCCACCGTGGTGTGAGTCGATCGTCGGCGTGAAAGATGAGCCAGTGCAGGGCAAAGAGGTTCCTCTGGAATGGACTGAGACATCTGGGGGACTCGTGGAATGGTGGTACGACCATGGAGTTCCTCTCGCCTTTCCTGTTGAGAGTGCCTCCTCTTGAGCTGCGACGGGAATGCCGGGAATTCTTTCCCGTTGAAAGCAGGGAAAGGATCCCTCATCTCGAGCTACGAGGGGAAAACGTGGCTCCTCTGTATGTGGGCGGGACCATCGTGCTTTCTCTCGTGTGGAGACGGGTATGGCGGTAAACTTCTTGAGTTGCAGCAAGGGTGTGAAAGACCCTTTCGAAGTTCCAGAGGTTAGGTGTCATTAGTCTCCAGACGCCTCATCGGAAATAGGCCTCATCTCGCCTGGAAGGGAGAACTACCTGGATTTTCTCGAGTTGCGGCAGGTGTTCTCGAGTTACGACGGGGACCTCAGGGACCCGCCCTGGTGGCCTCAGGAGAGGCCAGTCCCCATGCGAGTTGCTAGGGGGCCTCTCGGGATTCCTCTCCCGTCGATACCGGGGCCAAAAACCTTGTGTGGAGTCAGGGCCGGAACCGAGGATTCCTCTTAGGGGCTGACATGGATCTTTGGGTACTTCTGGAGTCTCCCCAGGGGAGTCAGGCCTCGTCTCGAGTGGGGGCATGCACGTGTGCTTTCCTTCCAGGCTGTAGCAGCAATGTCACGCTTCCCGTCGCGTGGATCAAAGGATCTGTGGTTTTCCCTCGAGGCTTTCCCTCGAGGCTTTCCCACAGGGCTGTCCCACGTGCCACCGTGGTGTGAGTCGATGCTCGGCGTGAAAGATGAGCCAGTGCAGGGCAAAGAGGTTCCTCTGGAATGGACTGAGACATCTGGGGGACTCTTGGAATGGTGGTACGACCATGGAGTTCCTCTCGCCTTTCCTGTTGAGAGTGCCTCCTCTTGAGATGCGACGGGAATGCCGGGAATTCTTTCCCGTTGAAAGCAGGGAAAGGATCCCTCATCTCGAGCTCCGAGGGGGAAACGGGGCTCCTCTGGATGTGGGCGGGACCATCGTGCTTTCTCTCGTGTGGAGACGGGTATGGCGGTAAACTTCTTGAGTTGCAGCAAGGGTGTGAAAGACCCTTTCGAAGTTCCAGAGGTTAGGTGTCATTAGTCTCCAGACGCCTCATCGGAAATAGGCCTCATCTCGCCTGGAAGGAAGAACTTCCCGGATATTCTCGATTTGCGGCAGGTGTTCTCGAGTTACGACGGGGACCTCAGGGACCCGCCCTGGTGGCCTCAGGAGAGGCCAGTCCCCATGCGAGTTGCTAGGGGGCCTCTCAGGATTCCTCTCCCGTCGATACCGGGGCCAAAAACCTTGTGTGGAGTCAGGGCTGGAACCGAGGATTCCTCTCAGGAGCTGACATGGATCTTTGGGTACTTCTGGAGTCCCACCAGGGGAGTCAGGCCTCTTCTCGATTGGGGGCATGCACGTGTGCTTTCCTTCCAGGCTGTAGCAGCAATGTCACGCTTCCCGTCGCGTGGATCAAAGGATCTGTGGTTTTCCCTCGAGGCTTTCCCACAGGGCTGTCCCACGTGCCACCGTGGTGTGAGTCGATCCTCGGCGTGAAAGATGAGCCAGTGCAGGGCAAAGAGGTTCCTCTGGAATGGACTGAGACATCTGGGGGACTCTTGGAATGGTGGTACGACCATGGAGTTCCTCTCGCCTTTCCTGTTGAGAGTGCCTCCTCTTGAGATGCGACGGGAACGCCGGGAATTCTTTCCCGTTGAAAGCAGGGAAAGGATCCCTCATCTCGAGCTCCGAGGGGGAAACGGGGCTCCTCTGGATGTGGGCGGGACCATCGTGCTTCCTCCCGAGTGGAGACGGGTATGGCGGTGAACTTCTTGAGTTGCAGCAAGGGTGTGAAAGACCCTTTCGAAGTTCCAGAGTTTAGGTGTCATTAGTCTGCAGACGCCTCATCGGAAATAGGCCTCATCTCGCCTGGAAGGGAGAACTTCCTGGATTTTCTCGAGTTGCGGCAGGTGTTCTCGAGTTACGACGGGGACCTCAGGGAC
The DNA here is from genome assembly GCF_032405125.1 of Capricornis sumatraensis. NCBI lineage: Eukaryota > Metazoa > Chordata > Mammalia > Artiodactyla > Bovidae > Capricornis > Capricornis sumatraensis. The sequence goes on from NW_027184612.1 coordinate 10,150,664, forward strand.
CAGCCCTGGTGGCCTCAGGAGAGGCCAGTCCCCATGCGAGTTGCTAGGGGGCCTCTCGGAATTCCTCTCCCGTCGATACCGGGGCCAAAAGTCTTGTGTGGAGTCAGGGCCGGAACCGAGCATTCCTCTCAGGGGTGACATGGATCTTTGGGTACTTCTGGAGTCTCCCCAGGGGAGTCAGGCCTCGTCTCGAGTGGGGGCATGCACGTACGCTTTCCTTCCAGGCTGTAGCAGCAATGTCACGCTTCCCGTCGTGTGGATCAAATGATCTGTGGTTTTCCCTCGAGGCTTTCCCTCGAGGCTTTCCCACAGGGCTGTCCCACGTGCCACCGTGGTGTGAGTCGATCCTCGGCGTGAAAGATGAGCCAGTGCAGGGCAAAGGTGTTCCTCTGGAATGGACTGAGACATCTGGGGGACTCTTGGAATGGTGGTACGACCATGGAGTTCCTCTCGCCTTTCCTGTTGAGAGTGCCTCCTCTTGAGATGCGACGGGAATGCCGGGAATTCTTTCCCGTTGAAAGCAGGGAAAGGATCCCTCATCTCGAGCTCCGAGGGGGAAACGGGGCTCCTCTGGATGTGGGCGGGACCATCGAGCTTCCTCCCGAGTGGACACGGGTATGGCGGTGAACTTCTTGAATTGCAGCAAGGGTGTGAAAGACCCTTTCGAAGTTCAAGAGGTTATGTGTCATTAGTCTCCAGACGCCTCATCGGAAATAGGCCTCATCTCGCCTGGAAGGGAGAACTTCCTGGATTTTCTCGAGTTGCGGCAGGTGTTCTCGAGTTACGACGGGGACCTCAGGGACCCGCCCTGGTGGCCTCAGTAGAGGCCAGTCCCCATGCGAGTTGCTAGGGGGCCTCTCGGGATTCCTCTCCCGTCGATACCGGGGCCAAAAGCCTTGTGTGGAGTCAGGGCCGGAACCGAGCATTCCTCTCAGGGGTTACATGGATCTTTGGGTACTTCTGGAGTCTCCCCAGGGGAGTCAGGCCTCGTCTCGAGTGGGGGCATGCACGTGCGCTTTCCTTCCAGGCTGTAGCAGCAATGTCACGCTTCCCATCGCGAGGATTAAAGGATCTGTGGTTTTCCCTCGAGGCTTTCCCTCGAGGCTTTCCCACAGGGCTGTCCCACGTGCCACCGTGGTGTGAGTCGATGCTCGGCGTGAAAGATGAGCCAGTGCAGGGCAAAGAGGTTCCTCTGGAATGGACTGAGACATCTGGGGGACTCTTGGAATGGTGGTACGACCATGGAGTTCCTCTCGCCTTTCCTGTTGAGAGTGCCTCCTCTTGAGATGCGACGGGAATGCCGGGAATTCTTTCCCGTTGAAAGCAGGGAAAGGATCCCTCATCTCGAGCTCCGAGGGGGAAACGGGGCTCCTCTGGATGTGGGCGGGACCATCGTGCTTTCTCTCGTGTGGAGACGGGTATGGCGGTAAACTTCTTGAGTTGCAGCAAGGGTGTGAAAGACCCTTTCGAAGTTCCAGAGGTTAGGTGTCATTAGTCTCCAGACGCCTCATCGGAAATAGGCCTCATCTCGCCTGGAAGGGAGAACTTCCCGGATTTTATCGAGGTGCGCCCGGTGTTCTCGAGTTATGACGGGGACCTCAGGGACCCGCCCTGGTGGCCTCAGGAGAGGCCAGTCCCCATGCGAGTTGCTAGGGGGCCTCTCGGGATTCCTCTCCCGTCGATACCGGGGCCAAAAACCTTGTGTGGAGTCAGGGCTGGAACCGAGGATTCCTCTCAGGAGCTGACATGGATCTTTGGGTACTTCTGGAGTCCCACCAGGGGAGTCAGGCCTCTTCTCGATTGGGGGCATGCACGTGTGCTTTCCTTCCAGGCTGTAGCAGCAATGTCACGCTTCCCGTCGCGTGGATCAAAGGATCTGTGGTTTTCCCTCGAGGCTTTCCCACAGGGCTGTCCCACGTGCCACCGTGGTGTGAGTCGATCCTCGGCGTGAAAGATGAGCCAGTGCAGGGCAAAGAGGTTCCTCTGGAATGGACTGAGACATCTGGGGGACTCTTGGAATGGTGGTACGACCATGGAGTTCCTCTCGCCTTTCCTGTTGAGAGTGCCTCCTCTTGAGATGCGACGGGAACGCCGGGAATTCTTTCCCGTTGAAAGCAGGGAAAGGATCCCTCATCTCGAGCTACGAGGGGGAAACGGGGCTCCTCTGGATGTGGGCGGGACCATCGTGCTTCCTCCCGAGTGGACACGGGATGGCGGTGAACTTCTTGAGTTGCAGCAAGGGTGTGAAAGACCCTTTCGAAGTTCCAGAGTTTAGGTGTCATTAGTCTGCAGACGCCTCATCGGAAATAGGCCTCATCTCGCCTGGAAGGGAGAACTTCCTGGATTTTCTCGAGTTGCGGCAGGTGTTCTCGAGTTACGACGGGGACCTCAGGGATCAGCCCTGGTGGCCTCAGGAGAGGCCAGTCCCCATGCGAGTTGCTAGGGGGCCTCTCGGGATTCCTCTCCCGTCCATACCGGGGCCAAAAGCCTTGTGTGGAGTCAGGGCCGGAACCGAGCATTCCTCTCAGGGGTGACATGGATCTTTGGGTACTTCTGGAGTCTCCCCAGGGGAGTCAGGCCTCGTCTCGAGTGGGGGCATGCACGTGCGCTTTCCTTCCAGGCTGTAGCAGCAATGTCACGCTTCCCGTCGCGAGAATCAAAGGATCTGTGGTTTTCCCTCGAGGCTTTCCCTCGAGGCTTTCCCACAGGGCTGTCCCACGTGCCACCGTGGTGTGAGTCGATCCTCGGCGTGAAAGATGAGCCAGTGCAGGGCAAAGAGGTTCCTCTGGAATGGACTGAGACATCTGGGGGACTCTTGGAATGGTGGTACGACCATGGAGTTCCTCTCGCCTTTCCTGTTGAGAGTGCCTCCTCTTTGGATGCGACGGGAACGCCGGGAATTCTTTCCCGTTGAAAGCAGGGAAAGGATCCCTCATCTCGAGCTACGAGGGGGAAACGGGGCTCCTCTGGATGTGGGCGGGACCATCATGCTTCCTCTGGAGTGGACACGGGTATGGCGGTGAACTTCTTGAGTTGCAGCAAGGGGGTGAAAGACCCTTTCGAAATTCCAGAGGTTAGGTGTCATTAGTCTCCAGACGCCTCATCGGAAATAGGCCTCATCTCGCCTGGAAGGGAGAACTTCCTGGATATTCTCGATTTGCGGCAGGTGTTCTCGAGTTACGACGGGGACCTCAGGGACCCGCCCTGGTGGCCTCAGGAGAGGCCAGTCCCCATGCGAGTTGCTAGGGGGCCTCTCGGGATTCCTCTCCCGTCGATACCGGGGCCAAAAACCTTGTGTGGAGTCAGGGCCGGAACCGAGGATTCCTCTCAGGGGTGACATGGATCTTTGGGTACTTCTGGAGTCTCCCCAGGGGAGTCAGGCCTCGTCTCGACTGGGGGCATGCACGTGCGCTTTCCTTCCAGGCTGTAGCAGTAATGTCACGCTTCCCGTCGCGTGCATCATAGGATCTGTGGTTTTCCCTCGAGGCTTTCCCTCGAGGCTTTCCCACAGGGCTGTCCCACGTGCCACCGTGGTGTGAGTCGATCCTCGGCGTGAAAGATGAGCCAGTGCAGGGCAAAGAGGTTCCTCTGGAATGGACTGAGACATCTGGGGGACTCTTGGAATGGTGGTACGACCATGGAGTTCCTCTCGCCTTTCCTGTTGAGAGTGCCTCCTCTTGAGATGCGACGTGAACGCCGGGAATTCTTTCCCGTTGAAAGCAGGGAAAGGATCCCTCATCTCGAGCTCCGAGGGGGAAACGGGGCTCCTCTGGATGTGGGCGGGACCATCGTGCTTCCTCTCGAGTGGAGACGGGTATGGCGGTGAACTTCTTGAGTTGCAGCAAGGGTGTGAAAGACCCTTTCGACGTTCCAGAGGTTAGGTGTCATTAGTCTCCAGACACCTCATCGGAAATAGGCCTCATCTCGCCTGGAAGGGAGAACTTCCTGGATTTTCTCGAGTTGCGGCAGGTGTTCTCGAGTTATGACGGGGACCTCAGGGACCCGCCCTGGTGGCCTCAGGAGAGGCCAGTCCCCATGCGAGTGGCTAGGGGGCCTCTCGGGATTCCTCTCCCGTCGATACCGGGGCCAAAAACCTTGTGTGGAGTCAGGGCCGGAACCGAGGATTCCTCTCAGGGGTGACATGGATCTTTGGGTACTTCTGGAGTCTCCCCAGGGGAGTCAGGCCTCGTCTCGAGTGGGGGCATGCACGTGCGCCTTCCTTCCAGGCTGTAGCAGCAATGTCACGCTTCCCCTCGCGTGCATCAAAGGATCTGTGGTTTTCCCTCGAGGCTTTCCCTCGAGGCTTTCCAGCAGGGCTGTCCCACGTGCCACCGTGGTGTGAGTCGATCCTCGGCGTGAAAGATGAGCCAGTGCAGGGCAAAGAGGTTCCTCTGGAATGGACTGAGACATCTGGGCGACTCTTGGAATGGTGGTACGACCATGGAGTTCCTCTCGCCTTTCCTGTTGAGAGTGCCTCCTCTTGAGATGCGACGGGAACGCCGGGAATTCTTTCCCCTTGAAAGCAGGGAAAGGATCCCTCATCTCGAGCTACGAGGGGGAAACGGGGCTCCTCTGGATGTGGGCGGGACCATCGTGCTTCCTCTCGAGTGGACACCGGTATGGCGCTGAACTTCTTGAGTTGCAGCAAGCGTGTGAAAGACCCTTTCGAAGTTCCAGAGGTTAGGTGTCATTAGTCTCCAGACGCCTCATCGGAAATAGGCCTCATCTCGCCTGGAAGGGAGAACTTCCTGGATTTTCTCGATTTGCGGCAGGTGTTCTCGAGTTACGACGGGGACCTCAGGGACCCGCCCTGGTGGCCTCAGGAGAGGCCAGTCCCCATGCGAGTTGCTAGGGGGCCTCTCGGGATTCCTCTCCCGTCGATACCGGGGCCAAAAACCTTGTGTGGAGTCAAGGCCGGAACCGAGGATTCCTCTCAGGGGCTGACATGGATCTTTGGGTACTTCTGGAGTCTCCCCAGGGGAGTCAGGCCTCGTCTCCAGTGGGGGCATGCACGTGCGCTTTCCTTCCAGGCTGTAGCAGCAATGTCACACTTCCCGTCGCGTGGATCAAAGGATCTGTGGTTTTCCCTCGAGGCTTTCCCTCGAGGCTTTCCCACAGGGCTGTCCCACGTGCCACCGTGGTGTGAGTCGATCCTCGGCGTGAAAGATGAGCCAGTGCAGGGCAAAGAGGTTCCTCTAGAATGGACTGAGACATCTGGGGGACTCTTGGAATGGTGGTACGACCATGGAGTTCCTCTCGCCTTTCCTGTTGAGAGTGCCTCCTCTTGAGATGCGACGGGAACGCCGGGAATTCTTTCCCGTTGAAAGCAGGGAAAGGATCCCACATCTCGAGCTCCGAGGGGGAAACGGGGCTCCTCTGGATGTGGGCGGGACCATCGTGCTTCCTCTCGAGTGGAGACGGGTATGGCGGTGAACTTCTTGAGTTGCAGCAAGGGTGTGAAAGACCCTTTCGAAGTTCCAGAGGTTAGGTGTCATTAGTCTCCAGACGCCTCATCGGAAATAGACCTCATCTCGCCTGGAAGGGAGAACTTCCTGGATTTTCTCGAGTTGCGGCAGGTGTTCTCGAGTTATGACGGTGACCTCAGGGACCCGCCCTGGTGGCCTCAGGAGAGGCCAGTCCCCATGCGAGTTGCTAGGGGGCCTCTCGGGATTCCTCTCCCGTCGATACCGGGGCCAAAAACCTTGTGTGGAGTCAGGGCCGGAACCGAGGATTCCTCTCAGGGGTGATATGGATCTTTGGGTACTTCTGGAGTCTCCCCAGGGGAGTCAGGCCTCGTCTCGAGTGGGGGCATGCACGTGCGCTTTCCTTCCAGGCTGTAGCAGCAATGTCACGCTTCCCGTCGCGTGCATCAAAGGATCTGTGGTTTTCCCTCGAGGCTTTCCCTCGAGGCTTTCCCGCAGGGCTGTCCCACGTTCCACCGTGGTGTGAGTCGATCCTCGGCGTGAAAGATGAGCCAGTGCAGGGCAAAGAGGTTGCTCTGGAATGGACTGAGACATCTGGGGGACTCTTGGAATGGTGGTACGACCATGGAGTTCCTCTCGCCTTTCCTGTTGAGAGTGCCTCCTCTTGAGATGCGACGGGAACGCCGGGAATTCTTTCCCGTTGAAAGCAGCGAAAGGATCCCTCATCTCGAGCTACGAGGGGGAAACGGGGCTCCTCTGGATGTGGGTGGGACCATCGTGCTTCCTCTCGAGTGGAGACGGGTATGGCGGTGAACTTCTTGAGTTGCAGCAAGGGTGTGAAAGACCCTTTCGAAGTTCCAGAGGTTACGTGTCAGTCTCCAGATGCCTCATCGGAAATAGACCTCATCTCGCCTGGAAGGGAGAACTTCCTGGATTTTCTCGAGGTGCGGCAGGTGTTCTCGAGTTATGACGGGTACCACAGGGACCCGCCCTGGTGGCCTCAGGAGAGGCCAGTCCACATGCGAGTTGCTAGGGGGCTTCTCGGGATTCCTCTCCCGTCGATACCGGGGCCAAAAACCTAGTGTGGAGTCAGGGCCGGAACCGAGGATTCCTCTCAGGGGTGACATGGATCTTTGGGTACTTCTGGAGTCTCCCCAGGGGAGTCAGGCCTCGTCTCGAGTGGGGGCATGCACGGGCGCTTTCCTTCCAGGCTGTAGCAGCAATGTCACGCTTCCCGTCGCGTGGATCAAAGGATCTGTGGTTTTCCCTCGAGGCTTTCCCTCGAGGCTTTCCCACAGGGCTGTCCCACGTGCCACCGTGGTGTGAGTCGATCCTCGGCGCGAAAGATGAGCCAGTGCAGGGCAAAGAGGTTCCTCTGGAAGGGACTGAGACATCTGGGGGACTCTTGGAATGGTGGTACGACCATGGAGTTCCTCTCGCCTTTCCTGTTGAGAGTGCCTCCTCTTGAGATGCGACGGGAACGCTGGGAATTCTTTCCTTTTGAAAGCAGGGAAAGGATCCCTCATCTCGAGCTCCGAGGGGGAAACGGGGCTCCTATGGATGTGGGCGGGACCATCGTGCTTCCTCTCGAGTGGAGACGGGTATGGCGGTGAACTTTTTGAGTTGCAGCAAGGGTGTGAAAGACCCTTTCGAAGTTCCAGAGGTTAGGTGTCATTAGGCTCCAGACGCCTCATCGGAAATAGGCCTCATCTCGCCTGGAAGGGAGAACTTCCTGGATTTTCTCGAGTTGCGGCAGGTGTTCTCGAGTTACGATGGGGACCTCAGGGACCCGCCCTGGTGGCCTCAAGAACGGCCAGTCCCCATGCGAGTTGCTAGGGGGCCTCTCGGGATTCCTCTCCCGTCGATACAGGGGCCAAAAACCTTGTGTGGAGTCAGGGCCGGAACCGAGGATTCCTCTCAGGGGCTGACATGGATCTTTGGGTACTTCTGGAGTCTCCCCAGGGGAGTCAGGCCTCGTCTCGAGTGGGGGCATGCACGTGTGCTTTCCTTCCAGGCTGTAGCAGCAATGTCACGCTTCCCGTCGCGTGGATCAAAGGATCTGTGGTTTTCCCTCGAGGCTTTCCCTCGAGGCTTTCCCACAGGGCTGTCCCACGTGCCACCGTGGTGTGAGTCGATCCTCGGCATGAAAGATGAGCCAGTGCAGGGCAAAGAGGTTCCTCTGGAATGGACTCAGACATCTGGGGGACTCTTGGAATGGTGGTACGACCATGGAGTTCCTCTCGCCTTTCCTGTTGAGAGTGCCTCCTCTTGAGATGCGACGGGAACGCCGGGAATTCTTTCCCGTTGAAAGCAGGGAAAGGATCCCTCATCTCTAGCTACGAGGGGGAAACGGGGCTCCTCTGGATGTGGGCGGGACCATCGTGCTTCCTATCGAGTGGAGACGGGCAAGGAGGTGAACTTCTTGAGTAGCAGCAAGGGTGTGAAAGACCCTTTCGAAGTTCCAGAGGTTGGGTGTCATTAGTCTCCAGACGCCTCATCGGAAATAGGCCTCATCTCGTCTGGAAGGGAAAACTTCCTGGATTTTCTCGAGTTGCGGCAGGTGTTCTCGAGTTACGACGGGGAACTCAGGGATCAGCCCTGGTGGCCTCAGGAGAGGCCAGTCCCCATGCGAGGTGCTAGGGGGCCTCTCGGGATTCCTCTCCTGTCGATACAGGGGCCAAAAACCTTGTGTGCAGTCAGGGCCGGAAACGAGGATTCCTCTCAGGGGCTGACATGGATCTTTGGGTACTTCTGGAGTCTCCCCAGGGGAGTCAGGCCTCGTCTCGAGTGGGGGCATGCACGTGCGCTTTCCTTCCAGGCTGTAGCAGCAATGTCACGCTTCCCGTCGCGTGCATCCAAGGATCTGTGGTTTTCCCTCGAGGCTTTCCCTCGAGGCTTTCCCGCAGGGCTGTCCCACGTTCCACCGTGGTGTGAGTCGATCCTCGGCGTGAAAGATGAGCCAGTGCAGGGCAAAGAGGTTCCTCTGGAATGGACTGAGACATCTGGGGGACTCTTGGAATGGTGGTACGACCATGGAGTTCCTCTCGCCTTTCCTGTTGAGAGTGCCTCCTCTTGAGATGCGACGGGAACGCCGGGAATTCTTTCGTTTTGAAAGCAGGGAAAGGATCCCTCATCTCGAGCTCCAAGGGGGAAACGGGGCTCCTCTGGATGTGGGCGGGACCATCGTGCTTCCTCTCGAGTGGAGACGGGTATGGCGCTGAACTTCTTGAGTTGCAGCAAGGGTGTGAAAGACCCTTTCGAAGTTCCAGAGGTTACGTGTCAGTCTCCAGACGCCTCATCGGAAATAGACCTCATCTCGCCTGGAAGGGAGAACTTCCTGGATTTTCTCGAGGTGCGGCAGGTGTTCTCGAGTTACGACGGGCACCACAGGGACCCGCCCTGATGGCCTCAGGAGAGGCCAGTCCCCATGCGAGTTGCTAGGGGGCCTCTCGGGATTCCTCTCCCGTCGATACTAGGGCCAAAAACCTTGTGTGCAGTCAGGGCCGGAACCGAGGATTCCTCACAGGGGTGACATGGATATTTGGGTACTTCTGGAGTCTCCCCAGGGGAGTCAGGCCTCGTCTCGAGTGGGGGCATGCACGTGCGCTTTCCTTCCAGGCTGTAGCAGCAATGTCACGCTTCCCGTCGCGTGGATCAAAGTATCTGTGGTTTTCCCTCGAGGCTTTCCCGCAGGGCTGTCCCACGTGCCACCGTGGTGTGAGTCGATCCTCGGCGTGAAAGATGAGCCAGTGCAGGGCAAAGAGGTTCCTCTGGAATGGACTGAGGCATCTGGGGGACTCTTGGAATGGTGGTACGACCATGGAGTTCCTCTCGCCTTTCCTGTTGAGAGTGCCTCCTCTTGAGATGCGACGGGAACGCCGGGAATTCTTTCCCGTTGAAAGCAGGGAAAGGATCCCTCATCTCGAGCTCCGAGGGGGAAACGGGGCTCCTCTGGATGTGGGCGGGACCATCGTGCTTCCTCTCGAGTGGAGACGGGTATGGCGGTGAACTTTTTGAGTTGCAGCAAGGGTGTGAAAGACCCTTTCGAAGTTCCAGAGGTTAGGTGTCATTAGTCTCCAGACGCCTCATCGGAAATAGGCCTCATCTCGCCTGGAAGGGAGAACTTCCTGGATTTTCTCGAGTTGCGGCAGGTGTTCTCGAGTTACGATGGGGACCTCAGGGACCCGCCCTGGTGGCCTCAAGAACGGCCAGTCCCCATGCGAGTTGCTAGGGGGCCTCTCGGGATTCCTCTCCCGTCGATACCGGGGCCAAAAACCTTGTGTGGAGTCAGGGCCGGAACCGAGGATTCCTCTCAGGGGCTGACATGGATCTTTGGGTACTTCTGGAGTCTCCCCAGGGGAGTCAGGCCTCGTCTCGAGTGGGGGCATGCACGTGTGCTTTCCTTCCAGGCTGTAGCAGCAATGTCACGCTTCCCGTCGCGTGGATCAAAGGATCTGTGGTTTTCCCTCGAGGCTTTCCCTCGAGGCTTTCCCAAAGGGCTGTCCCACGTGCCACCGTGGTGTGAGTCGATCCTCGGCATGAAAGATGAGCCAGTGCAGGGCAAAGAGGTTCCTCTGGAATGGACTCAGACATCTGGGGGACTCTTGGAATGGTGGTACGACCATGGAGTTCCTCTCGCCTTTCCTGTTGAGAGTGCCTCCTCTTGAGATGCGACGGGAACGCTGGGAATTCTTTCCTTTTGAAAGCAGGGAAAGGATCCCTCATCTCGAGCTCCGAGGGGGAAACGGGGCTCCTCTGGATGTGGGCGGGACCATCGTGCTTCCTCTCGAGTGGAGACGGGTATGGCGGTGAACTTTTTGAGTTGCAGCAAGGGTGTGAAAGACCCTTTCGAAGTTCCAGAGGTTAGGTGTCATTAGGCTCCAGACGCCTCATCGGAAATAGGCCTCATCTCGCCTGGAAGGGAGAACTTCCTGGATTTTCTCGAGTTGCGGCAGGTGTTCTCGAGTTACGATGGGGACCTCAGGGACCCGCCCTGGTGGCCTCAAGAACGGCCAGTCCCCATGCGAGTTGCTAGGGGGCCTCTCGGGATTCCTCTCCCGTCGATACAGGGGCCAAAAACCTTGTGTGGAGTCAGGGCCGGAACCGAGGATTCCTCTCAGGGGCTGACATGGATCTTTGGGTACTTCTGGAGTCTCCCCAGGGGAGTCAGGCCTCGTCTCGAGTGGGGGCATGCACGTGTGCTTTCCTTCCAGGCTGTAGCAGCAATGTCACGCTTCCCGTCGCGTGGATCAAAGGATCTGTGGTTTTCCCTCGAGGCTTTCCCTCGAGGCTTTCCCACAGGGCTGTCCCACGTGCCACCGTGGTGTGAGTCGATCCTCGGCATGAAAGATGAGCCAGTGCAGGGCAAAGAGGTTCCTCTGGAATGGACTCAGACATCTGGGGGACTCTTGGAATGGTGGTACGACCATGGAGTTCCTCTCGCCTTTCCTGTTGAGAGTGCCTCCTCTTGAGATGCGACGGGAACGCCGGGAATTCTTTCCCGTTGAAAGCAGGGAAAGGATCCCTCATCTCTAGCTACGAGGGGGAAACGGGGCTCCTCTGGATGTGGGCGGGACCATCGTGCTTCCTATCGAGTGGAGACGGGCAAGGAGGTGAACTTCTTGAGTAGCAGCAAGGGTGTGAAAGACCCTTTCGAAGTTCCAGAGGTTGGGTGTCATTAGTCTCCAGACGCCTCATCGGAAATAGGCCTCATCTCGTCTGGAAGGGAAAACTTCCTGGATTTTCTCGAGTTGCGGCAGGTGTTCTCGAGTTACGACGGGGAACTCAGGGATCAGCCCTGGTGGCCTCAGGAGAGGCCAGTCCCCATGCGAGGTGTTAGGGGGCCTCTCGGGATTCCTCTCCTGTCGATACAGGGGCCAAAAACCTTGTGTGCAGTCAGGGCCGGAAACGAGGATTCCTCTCAGGGGCTGACATGGATCTTTGGGTACTTCTGGAGTCTCCCCAGGGGAGTCAGGCCTCGTCTCGAGTGGGGGCATGCACGTGCGCTTTCCTTCCAGGCTGTAGCAGCAATGTCACGCTTCCCGTCGCGTGGATCAAAGGATCTGTGGTTTTCCCTCGAGGCTTTCCCTCGAGGCTTTCCCACATGGCTGTGCCACGTGCCACCGTGGTGTGAGTCGATCCTCGGCGTGAAAGATGAGCCAGTGCAGGGCAAAGAGGTTCCTCTGGAATGGACTGAGACATCTGGGGGACTCTTGGAATGGTGGTACGACCATGGAGTTCCTCTCGCCTTTCCTGTTGAGAGTGCCTCCTCTTGAGATGCGACGGGAATGACGGGAATACTTTCCCGTTGAAAGCAGGGAAAGGATCCCTCATCTCGAGCTACGAGGGGGAAACGGGGCTCCTCTGGATGTGGGCGGGACCATCGTGCTTCCTCTCGAGTGGAGTCGGGTATGGCGGTGAACTTCTTGAGTTGCAGCAAGTGTGTGAAAGACCCTTTCGAAGTTCCAGAGGTTAGGTGTCATTAGTCTCCAGACGCCTCATCGGAAATAGGCCTCATCTCGCCTGCAAGGGAGAACTTCCTTGATTTTCTCGAGTTGCGGTAGGTGTTCTCGAGTTGCGACGGGGACCTCAGGGACCCGCCCTGGTTGCCTCAAGAGGCCAGTCCCCATGCGATTTGCTACGGGGCCTCTCGGGATTCCTCTCCCATCGATTCCGGGGCCAAAAACCTTGTGTGGAGTCAGGGCCGTAACCGAGGATTCCTCTCAGGGGCTGACATGGATCTTTGGGTACTTCTGGAGTCTCCCCAGGGGAGTCAGGCCTCGTCTCCAGTGGGGGCATGCACGTGCGCTTTCCTTCCAGGCTGTAGCAGCAATGTCACGCTTCCCGTCGCGTGCATCCAAGGATCTGTGGTTTTCCCTCGAGGCTTTCCCTCGAGGCTTTCCCGCAGGGCTGTCCCACGTTCCACCGTGGTGTGAGTCGATCCTCGGCGTGAAAGATGAGCCAGTGCAGGGCAAAGAGGTTCCTCTGGAATGGACTGAGACATCTGGGGGACTCTTGGAATGGTGGTACGACCATGGAGTTCCTCTCGCCTTTCCTGTTGAGAGTGCCTCCTCTTGAGATGCGACGGGAACGCCGGGAATTCTTTCGTTTTGAAAGCAGGGAAAGGATCCCTCATCTCGAGCTCCAAGGGGGAAACGGGGCTCCTCTGGATGTGGGCGGGACCATCGTGCTTCCTCTGGAGTGGAGACGGGTATGGCGCTGAACTTCTTGAGTTGCAGCAAGGGTGTGAAAGACCCTTTCGAAGTTCCAGAGGTTACGTGTCAGTCTCCAGACGCCTCATCGGAAATAGACCTCATCTCGCCTGGAAGGGAGAACTTCCTGGATTTTCTCGAGGTGCGGCAGGTGTTCTCGAGTTACGACGGGCACCACAGGGACCCGCCCTGATGGCCTCAGGAGAGGCCAGTCCCCATGCGAGTTGCTAGGGGGCCTCTCGGGATTCCTCTCCCGTCGATACTAGGGCCAAAAACCTTGTGTGCAGTCAGGGCCGGAACCGAGGATTCCTCACAGGGGTGACATGGATATTTGGGTACTTCTGGAGTCTCCCCAGGGGAGTCAGGCCTCGTCTCGAGTGGGGGCATGCACGTGCGCTTTCCTTCCAGGCTGTAGCAGCAATGTCACGCTTCCCGTCGCGTGGATCAAAGTATCTGTGGTTTTCCCTCGAGGCTTTCCCGCAGGGCTGTCCCACGTGCCACCGTGGTGTGAGTCGATCCTCGGCGTGAAAGATGAGCCAGTGCAGGGCAAAGAGGTTCCTCTGGAATGGACTGAGACATCTGGGGGACTCTTGGAATGGTGGTACGACCATGGAGTTCCTCTCGCCTTTCCTGTTGAGAGTGCCTCCTCTTGAGATGCGACGGGAACGCCGGGATTTCTTTCCCGTTGAAAGCAGGGAAAGGATCCCTCATCTCGAGCTCCGAGGGGGAAACGGGGCTCCTCTGGATGTGGGCGGGACCATCGTGCTTCCTCTCGAGTGGAGACGGGTATGGCGGTGAACTTTTTGAGTTGCAGCAAGGGTGTGAAAGACCCTTTCGAAGTTCCAGAGGTTAGGTGTCATTAGTCTCCAGACGCCTCATCGGAAATAGGCCTCATCTCGCCTGGAAGGGAGAACTTCCTGGATTTTCTCGAGTTGCGGCAGGTGTTCTCGAGTTACGATGGGGACCTCAGGGACCCGCCCTGGTGGCCTCAAGAACGGCCAGTCCCCATGCGAGTTGCTAGGGGGCCTCTCGGGATTCCTCTCCCGTCGATACCGGGGCCAAAAACCTTGTGTGGAGTCAGGGCCGGAACCGAGGATTCCTCTCAGGGGCTGACATGGATCTTTGGGTACTTCTGGAGTCTCCCCAGGGGAGTCAGGCCTCGTCTCGAGTGGGGGCATGCACGTGTGCTTTCCTTCCAGGCTGTAGCAGCAATGTCACGCTTCCCGTCGCGTGGATCAAAGGATCTGTGGTTTTCCCTCGAGGCTTTCCCTCGAGGCTTTCCCAAAGGGCTGTCCCACGTGCCACCGTGGTGTGAGTCGATCCTCGGCATGAAAGATGAGCCAGTGCAGGGCAAAGAGGTTCCTCTGGAATGGACTCAGACATCTGGGGGACTCTTGGAATGGTGGTACGACCATGGAGTTCCTCTCGCCTTTCCTGTTGAGAGTGCCTCCTCTTGAGATGCGACGGGAATGCCGGGAATTCTTTCCCGTTGAAAGCAGGGAAAGGATCCCTCATCTCTAGCTACGAGGGGGAAACGGGGCTCCTCTGGATGTGGGCGGGACCATCGTGCTTCCTATCGAGTGGAGACGGGCAAGGAGGTGAACTTCTTGAGTAGCAGCAAGGGTGTGAAAGACCCTTTCGAAGTTCCAGAGGTTGGGTGTCATTAGTCTCCAGACGCCTCATCGGAAATAGGCCTCATCTCGTCTGGAAGGGAAAACTTCCTGGATTTTCTCGAGTTGCGGCAGGTGTTCTCGAGTTACGACGGGGAACTCAGGGATCAGCCCTGGTGGCCTCAGGAGAGGCCAGTCCCCATGCGAGGTGCTAGGGGGCCTCTCGGGATTCCTCTCCCGTCGATACCGGGGCCAAAAACCTTGTGTGCAGTCAGGGCCGGAAACGAGGATTCCTCTCAGGGGCTGACATGGATCTTTGGGTACTTCTGGAGTCTCCCCAGGGGAGTCAGGCCTCGTCTCGAGTGGGGGCATGCACGTGCGCTTTCCTTCCAGGCTGTAGCAGCAATGTCACGCTTCCCGTCGCGTGGATCAAAGGATCTGTGGTTTTCCCTCGAGGCTTTCCCTCGAGGCTTTCCCACAGGGCTATCCCACGTCCCACCGTGGTGTGAGTCGATCTTCGGCGTGAAAGATGAGGCAGTGCAGGGCAAAGAGGTTCCTCTGGAATGGACTGAGACATCTGGGGGACTCTTGGAATGGTGGTACGACCATGGAGTTCCTCTCGCCTTTCCTGTTGAGAGTGCCTCCTCTTGAGATGCGACGGGAACGCCGGGAATTCTTTCCCGTTGAAAGCAGGGAAAGGATCCCACATCTCGAGCTCCGAGGGGGAAACGGGGCTCCTCTGGATGTGGGCGGGACCATCGTGCTTCCTCTCGAGTGGAGACGGGTATGGCGGTGAACTTCTTGAGTTGCAGCAAGGGTGTGAAAGACCCTTTCGAAGTTCCAGAGGTTAGGTGTCATTAGTCTCCAGACGCCTCATCGGAAATACGCCTCATCTCGCCTGGAAGGGAGAACTTCCTGGATTTTCTCGAGTTGCGGCAGGTGTTCTCGAGTTATGACGGGGACCTCAGGGACCCGCCCTGGTGGCCTCAGGAGAGGCCAGTCCCCATGCGAGTTGCTAGGGGGCCTCTCGGGATTCCTCTCCCGTCGATACCGGGGCCAAAAACCTTGTGTGGAGTCAGGGCCGGAAACGAGGATTCCTCTCAGGGGCTGACATGGATCTTTGGGTACTTCTGGAGTCTCCCCAGGGGAGTCAGGCCTCGTCTCGAGTGGGGGCATGCACGTGCGCTTTCCTTCCAGGCTGTAGCAGCAATGTCACGCTTCCCGTCGCGTGCATCAAAGGATCTGTGGTTTTCCCTCGAGGCTTTCCCTCGAGGCTTTCCCGCAGGGCTGTCCCACGTTCCACCGTGGTGTGAGTCGATCCTCGGCGTGAAAGATGAGCCAGTGCAGGGCAAAAAGGTTCCTCTGGAATGGACTGAGACATCTGGGGGACTCTTGGAATGGTGGTACGACCATGGAGTTCCTCTCGCCTTTCCTGTTGAGAGTGCCTCCTCTTGAGATGCGACGGGAACGCCGGGAATTCTTTCCCGTTGAAAGCAGGGAAAGGATCCCTCATCTCGAGCTACGAGGGGGAAACGGGGCTCCTCTGGATGTGGGTGGGACCATCGTGCTTCCTCTCGAGTGGAGACGGGTATGGCGGTGAACTTCTTGAGTTGCAGCAAGGGTGTGAAAGACCCTTTCGAAGTTCCAGAGGTTACGTGTCAGTCTCCAGATGCCTCATCGGAAATAGACCTCATCTCGCCTGGAAGGGAGAACTTCCTGGATTTTCTCGAGGTGCGGCAGGTGTTCTCGAGTTATGACGGGTACCACAGGGACCCGCCCTGGTGGCCTCAGGAGAGGCCAGTCCACATGCGAGTTGCTAGGGGGCCTCTCGGGATTCCTCTCCCGTCGATACCGGGGCCAAAAACCTAGTGTGGAGTCAGGGCCGGAACCGAGGATTCCTCTCAGGGGTGACATGGATCTTTGGGTACTTCTGGAGTCTCCCCAGGGGAGTCAGGCCTCGTCTCGAGTGGGGGCATGCACGTGCCCTTTCCTTCCAGGCTGTAGCAGCAATGTCACGCTTCCCGTCGCGTGGATCAAAGTGTCTCTGGTTTTCCCTCGAGGCTTTCCCTCGAGGCTTTTCCACAGGGCTGTCCCACGTGCCACCGTGGTGTGAGTCGATCCTCGGCGCGAAAGATGAGCCAGTGCAGGGCAAAGAGGTTCCTCTGAAATGGACTGAGACATCTGGGGGACTCTTGGAATGGTGGTACGACCATGGAGTTCCTCTCGCCTTTCCTGTTGAGAGTGCCTCCTCTTGAGATGCGACGGGAACGCCGGGAATTCTTTCGTTTTGAAAGCAGGGAAAGGATCCCTCATCTCGAGCTCCAAGGGGGAAACGGGGCTCCTCTGGATGTGGGCGGGACCATCGTGCTTCCTCTCGAGTGGAGACGGGTATGGCGCTGAACTTCTTGAGTTGCAGCAAGGGTGTGAAAGACCCTTTCGAAGTTCCAGAGGTTACGTGTCAGTCTCCAGACGCCTCATCGGAAATAGACCTCATCTCGCCTGGAAGGGAGAACTTCCTGGATTTTCTCGAGGTGCGGCAGGTGTTCTCGAGTTACGACGGGCACCACAGGGACCCGCCCTGATGGCCTCAGGAGAGGCCAGTCCGCATGCGAGTTGCTAGGGGGCCTCTCGGGATTCCTCTCCCGTCGATACTAGGGCCAAAAACCTTGTGTGGAGTCAGGGCCGGAACCGAGGATTCCTCACAGGGGTGACATGGATATTTGGGTACTTCTGGAGTCTCCCCAGGGGAGTCAGGCCTCGTCTCGAGTGGGGGCATGCACGTGCGCTTTCCTTCCAGGCTGTAGCAGCAATGTCACGCTTCCCGTCGCGTGGATCAAAGTATCTGTGGTTTTCCCTCGAGGCTTTCCCTCAAGGCTTTCCCGCAGGGCTGTCCCACGTGCCACCGTGGTGTGAGTCGATCCTCGGCGTGAAAGATGAGCCAGTGCAGGGCAAAGAGGTTCCTCTGGAATGGACTGAGACATCTGGGGGACTCTTGGAATGGTGGTACGACCATGGAGTTCCTCTCGCCTTTCCTGTTGAGAGTGCCTCCTCTTGAGATGCGACGGGAACGCCGGGAATTCTTTCCCGTTGAAAGCAGGGAAAGGATCCCTCATCTCGAGCTCCGAGGGGGAAACGGGGCTCCTCTGGATGTGGGCGGGACCATCGTGCTTCCTCTCGAGTGGAGACGGGTATGGCGGTGAACTTTTTGAGTTGCAGCAAGGGTGTGAAAGACCCTTTCGAAGTTCCAGAGGTTAGGTGTCATTAGTCTCCAGACGCCTCATCGGAAATAGGCCTCATCTCGCCTGGAAGGGAGAACTTCCTGGATTTTCTCGAGTTGCGGCAGGTGTTCTCGAGTTACGATGGGGACCTCAGGGACCCGCCCTGGTGGCCTCAAGAACGGCCAGTCCCCATGCGAGTTGCTAGGGGGCCTCTCGGGATTCCTCTCCCGTCGATACCGGGGCCAAAAACCTTGTGTGGAGTCAGGGCCGGAACCGAGGATTCCTCTCAGGGGCTGACATGGATCTTTGGGTACTTCTGGAGTCTCCCCAGGGGAGTCAGGCCTCGTCTCGAGTGGGGGCATGCACGTGTGCTTTCCTTCCAGGCTGTAGCAGCAATGTCACGCTTCCCGTCGCGTGGATCAAAGGATCTGTGGTTTTCCCTCGAGGCTTTCCCTCGAGGCTTTCCCAAAGGGCTGTCCCACGTGCCACCGTGGTGTGAGTCGATCCTCGGCATGAAAGATGAGCCAGTGCAGGGCAAAGAGGTTCCTCTGGAATGGACTCAGACATCTGGGGGACTCTTGGAATGGTGGTACGACCATGGAGTTCCTCTCGCCTTTCCTGTTGAGAGTGCCTCCTCTTGAGATGCGACGGGAATGCCGGGAATTCTTTCCCGTTGAAAGCAGGGAAAGGATCCCTCATCTCTAGCTACGAGGGGGAAACGGGGCTCCTCTGGATGTGGGCGGGACCATCGTGCTTCCTATCGAGTGGAGACGGGCAAGGAGGTGAACTTCTTGAGTAGCAGCAAGGGTGTGAAAGACCCTTTCGAAGTTCCAGAGGTTGGGTGTCATTAGTCTCCAGACGCCTCATCGGAAATAGGCCTCATCTCGTCTGGAAGGGAAAACTTCCTGGATTTTCTCGAGTTGCGGCAGGTGTTCTCGAGTTACGACGGGGAACTCAGGGATCAGCCCTGGTGGCCTCAGGAGAGGCCAGTCCCCATGCCTGGTGCTAGGGGGCCTCTCGGGATTCCTCTCCCGTCGATACCGGGGCCAAAAACCTTGTGTGCAGTCAGGGCCGGAAACGAGGATTCCTCTCAGGGGCTGACATGGATCTTTGGGTACTTCTGGAGTCTCCCCAGGGGAGTCAGGCCTCGTCTTGAGTGGGGGCATGCACGTGCGCTTTCCTTCCAGGCTGTAGCAGCAATGTCACGCTTCCCGTCGCGTGGATCAAAGGATCTGTGGTTTTCCCTCGAGGCTTTCCCTCGAGGCTTTCCCACATGGCTGTGCCACGTGCCACCGTGGTGTGAGTCGATCCTCGGCGTGAAAGATGAGCCAGTGCAGGGCAAAGAGGTTCCTCTGGAATGGACTGAGACATCTGGGGGACTCTTGGAATGGTGGTACGACCATGGAGTTCCTCTCGCCTTTCCTGTTGAGAGTGCCTCCTCTTGAGATGCGACGGGAATGACGGGAATACTTTTCCGTTGAAAGCAGGGAAAGGATCCCTCATCTCGAGCTACGAGGGGGAAACGGGGCTCCTCTGGATGTGGGCGGGACCATCGTGCTTCCTCTCGAGTGGAGACGGGTATGGCGGTGAACTTCTTGAGTTGCAGCAAGGGTGTGAAAGACCCTTTCGAAGTTCCAGAGTTTAGGTGTCATTAGTCTCCAGACGCCTCATCGGAAATAGGCCTCATCTCGCCTGGAAGGGAGAACTTCCTGGATTTTCTCGAGTTGCGGCAGGTGTTCTCGAGTTACAACGGGGACCTCAGGGACCCGCCCTGGTGGCCTCAGGAGAGGCCAGTCCCCATGCGAGTTGCTAGGGGGCCTCTCGGGATTCCTCTCCCGTCGATACCGGGGTCAAAAACCTTGTGTGGAGTCAGGGCCGGAACCGAGGATTCCTCTCAGGGGCTGACATGGATCTTTGGGTACTTCTGGAGTCTCCCCAGGGGAGTCAGGCCTCGTCTCGAGTCGGGGCATGCACGTGCGCTTTACTTCCAGGCTCTAGCAGCAATGTCACGCTTCCCGTCGCGTGGATCAAAGGATCTGTGGTTTTCCCTCGAGGCTTTCCCTCGAGGCTTTCCCACAGGGCTATCCCACGTCCCACCGTGGTGTGAGTCGATCTTCGGCGTGAAAGATGAGGCAGTGCAGGGCAAAGAGGTTCCTCTGGAATGGACTGAGACATCTGGGGGACTCTTGGAATGGTGGTACGACCATGGAGTTCCTCTCGCCTTTCCTGTTGAGAGTGCCTCCTCTTGAGATGCGACGGGAACGCCGGGAATTCTTTCCCGTTGAAAGCAGGGAAAGGATCCCACATCTCGAGCTCCGAGGGGGAAACGGGGCTCCTCTGGATGTGGGCGGGACCATCGTGCTTCATCTCGAGTGGAGACGGGTATGGCGGTGAACTTCTTGAGTTGCAGCAAGGGTGTGAAAGACCCTTTCGAAGTTCCAGAGGTTAGGTGTCATTAGTCTCCAGACGCCTCATTGGAAATACGCCTCATCTCGCCTGGAAGGGAGAACTTCCTGGATTTTCTCGAGTTGCGGCAGGTGTTCTCGAGTTATGACGGGGACCTCAGGGACCCGCCCTGGTGGCCTCAGGAGAGGCCAGTCCCCATGCGAGTTGCTAGGGGGCCTCTCGGGATTCCTCTCCCGTCGATACCGGGGCCAAAAACCTTGTGTGGAGTCAGGGCCGGAACCGAGGATTCCTCTCAGGGGTGATATGGATCTTTGGGTACTTCTGGAGTCTCCCCAGGGGAGTCAGGCCTCGTCTCGAGTGGGGGCATGCACGTGCGCTTTCCTTCCAGGCTGTAGCAGCAATGTCACGCTTCCCGTCGCGTGCATCAAAGGATCTGTGGTTTTCCCTCGAGGCTTTCCCTCGAGGCTTTCCCGCAGGGCTGTCCCACGTTCCACCATGGTGTGAGTCGATCCTCGGCGTGAAAGATGAGCCAGTGCAGGGCAAAAAGGTTCCTCTGGAATGGACTGAGACATCTGGGGGACTCTTGGAATGGTGGTACGACCATGGAGTTCCTCTCGCCTTTCCTGTTGAGAGTGCCTCCTCTTGAGATGCGACGGGAACGCCGGGAATTCTTTCCCGTTGAAAGCAGGGAAAGGATCCCTCATCTCGAGCTACGAGGGGGAAACGGGGCTCCTCTGGATGTGGGTGGGACCATCGTGCTTCCTCTCGAGTGGAGACGGGTATGGCGGTGAACTTCTTGAGTTGCAGCAAGGGTGTGAAAGACCCTTTCGAAGTTCCAGAGGTTACGTGTCAGTCTCCAGATGCCTCATCGGAAATAGACCTCATCTCGCCTGGAAGGGAGAACTTCCTGGATTTTTTCGAGGTGCGGCAGGTGTTCTCGAGTTATGACGGGTACCACAGGGACCCGCCCTGGTGGCCTCAGGAGAGGCCAGTCCACATGCGAGTTGCTAGGGGGCCTCTCGGGATTCCTCTCCCGTCGATACCGGGGCCAAAAACCTAGTGTGGAGTCAGGGCCGGAACCGAGGATTCCTCTCAGGGGTGACATGGATCTTTGGGTACTTCTGGAGTCTCCCCAGGGGAGTCAGGCCTCGTCTCGAGTGGGGGCATGCACGTGCGCTTTCCTTCCAGGCTGTAGCAGCAATGTCACGCTTCCCGTCGCGTGGATCAAAGGATCTGTGGTTTTCCCTCGAGGCTTTCCCTCGAGGCTTTCCCACAGGGCTGTCCCACGTGCCACCGTGGTGTGAGTCGATCCTCGGCGCGAAAGATGAGCCAGTGCAGGGCAAAGAGGTTCCTCTGGAATGGACTGAGACATCTGGGGGACTCTTGGAATGGTGGTACGACCATGGAGTTCCTCTCGCCTTTCCTGTTGAGAGTGCCTCCTCTTGAGATGCGACGGGAACGCCGGGAATTCTTTCGTTTTGAAAGCAGGGAAAGGATCCCTCATCTCGAGCTCCAAGGGGGAAACGGGGCTCCTCTGGATGTGGGCGGGACCATCGTGCTTCCTCTCGAGTGGAGACGGGTATGGCGCTGAACTTCTTGAGTTGCAGCAAGGGTGTGAAAGACCCTTTCGAAGTTCCAGAGGTTACGTGTCAGTCTCCAGACGCCTCATCGGAAATAGACCTCATCTCGCCTGGAAGGGAGAACTTCCTGGATTTTCTCGAGGTGCGACAGGTGTTCTCGAGTTACGACGGGCACCACAGGGACCCGCCCTGATGGCCTCAGGAGAGGTCAGTCCCCATGCGAGTTGCTAGGGGGCCTCTCGGGATTCCTCTCCCGTCGATACTAGGGCCAAAAACCTTGTGTGGAGTCAGGGCCAGAACCGAGGATTCCTCACAGGGGTGACATGGATATTTGGGTACTTCTGGAGTCTCCCCAGGGGAGTCAGGCCTCGTCTCGAGTGGGGGCATGCACGTGCGCTTTCCTTCCAGGCTGTAGCAGCAATGTCACGCTTCCCGTCGCGTGGATCAAAGTATCTGTGGTTTTCCCTCGAGGCTTTCCCTCGAGGCTTTCCCGCAGGGCTGTCCCACGTGCCACCGTGGTGTGAGTCGATCCTCGGCGTGAAAGATGAGCCAGTGCAGGGCAAAGAGGTTCCTTTGGAATGGACTGAGACATCTGGGGGACTCTTGGAATGGTGGTACGACCATGGAGTTCCTCTCGCCTTTCCTGTTGAGAGTGCCTCCTCTTGAGATGCGACGGGAATGACAGGAATACTTTCCCGTTGAAAGCAGGGAAAGGATCCCTCATCTCGAGCTACGAGGGGGAAACGGGGCTCCTCTGGATGTGGGCGGGACCATCGTGCTTCCTCTCGAGTGGAGACGGATATGGCGGTGAACTTCTTGACTTGCAGCAAGTGTGTGAAAGACCCTTTCGAAGTTCCAGAGGTTAGGTGTCATTAGTCTCCAGACGCCTCATCGGAAATAGGCCTCATCTCGCCTGCAAGGGAGAACTTCCTTGATTTTCTCGAGTTGCGGTAGGTGTTCTCGAGTTACGACGGGGACCTCAGGGACCCGCCCTGGTTGCCTCAAGAGGCCAGTCCCCATGCGATTTGCTACGGGGCCTCTCGGGATTCCTCTCCCGTCGATTCCGGGGCCAAAAACATTGTGTGGAGTCAGGGCCGTAACCGAAGATTCCTCTCAGGGGCTGACATGGATCTTTGGGTACTTCTGGAGTCCCCCCAGGGGAGTCAGGCCTCGTCTCCAGTGGGGGCATGCACGTGCGCTTTCCTTCCAGGCTGTAGCAGCAATGTCACGCTTCCCGTGGTGTGGATCAAAGGATCTGTGGTTTTCCCTCGAGGCTTTCCCACAGGGCTGTCCCACGTGCCACCGTTGTGTGAGTCGATCCTCGGCGTGAAAGATGAGCCAGTGCAGGGCACAGAGGTTCCTCTGGAATGGACTGAGACATCTGGGGGACTCTTGGAATGGTGGTACGACCATGGAGTTCCTCTCGCCTTTCCTGTTGAGAGTGCCTCCTCTTGAGATGCGACGGGAACGCCGGGAATTCTTTCCCGTTGAAAGCAGGGAAAGGATCCCTCATCTCGAGCTACGAGGGGGAAACGGGGCTCCTCTGGATGTGGGCGGGACCATCGTGCTTCCTCTCTAGTGGAGACGGGTATTGCCGGGGTCCAGCCCCGGTGGATCCAGGGAATTCGTAGGGTGGACGGCGTTGGCGTGGAAAGACTTGTTTATTTATTAATATAAGATTAGATTAAGAAACTGTAGTGCAGTAGGAAGATTAAGTGGAGAAATAGGGCTGAATAGCTTGGTTTACGCGGAAGACCAATAAAATTCCAGACAAGGAATTTGCACCATCTACGTTGGGCCACCGGTGCCCGCTTGAATATCTAAGGGTCCCTCGCCTTAAGCTCCCTTTCTCGCGGATCTTAATAACCAGGGCAAATAAGTAGACCTGGCGAGCCTCCGCGCCCCAGATGGAAATTCAGCCTGAAATTAAAGTAAAGAGCAGAGGGAAGAAAAGGGAGAGAAAAAGAGAGAGAGAGAGAGACACGGGGGGAGCCAGATTCCCAAGACACCAGGCCGAGACTAGTCCGAGAAACTGGTCTGAGAATCTGGTCCCGTCCTTTATTGTTCAGAAGGCCTTTTATACTTTTGATAAAACATGGAGATCAATGGGTAACACAAAGTTATGCAGCGTTAGCAGTCCAGACTCTTATCAAAACCAGGCTTTTCTCTCTGCATACCTAATTGTATACACAAGTCTTAGGTAATTTACATCATCTTCCAACCAAAAGGGCCAATTAACATTTTACAGCCTTTTTTCTGATAAGTGTTTGTCAACCACAAGACTTATTTGTGTTGATCTTCCCAAGGTCTGGTGCCACTCTCGGAAAGCACTAAAGAAAGTTACATTCTTAGACAGCAAGGATACAGCAACTTATAACAAGTAGAGGGAGTGCAGTGATTTATAGCAAAAGAGAAGCAATTAACTCAAAAGTCTAGTGTTGCTAACATCAAAACTACTATGTATCTTTTTCTACATCCTGCTTACATTAACATCCTTCCAGGTGCCTAAAAGATAAAGAATAAGGAGGTCTGGCAGCAATCCTTGAGTCAACAGTGAAAACCCTCTACCAATATAATTTTTAACTCTTTAGAAAAGGCTCTGTATCTTTAAGATGCTTTTAAGCTTTGTGCCTCCCGCGGTTGGGGGGCTGTAAGCAATTCACAAGCTGTAAGCTTTGTGCCTCTCGCGGTTGGGGGGCTGTAAGCAATTCACAAGCTGTAAGAGGTCTGGGGAACCTGTTAGGCAGACTAGAGAGCTATCAGAGGGGTTTAACTGAAACATCCCTTTCAAATGCAGAAGACTAAAACCCTGAATTGACTTTTTTCCAGAGAATATCAGAAAAGTGGAAAAGCAGAGCACAAAAGCCGGCAGATTTTTGCTGGGGTACATGCTTAGGAATATCCAGAGGGGTCCCTGAAGTCTGAGCACGCCTTGCGTATGTCAGCTTCCTTCCTCATGACCTTGTCACGGGCGGGATTCCTCACACTGGCTTCCGGCAACTCCCCCTTCTTTATTAGTTTTTTAAAAAAATTAGGTGCAGTTCAGTCGCGAGATTCCGAATGCTCTGCCGAAGAGTCCTGACAACACAAGGAAGCACGATTACAAGGAGCAGGATTATGGCACCCACAGCAGCATAGCTAGAGACAGTAGTCAGAAGAGTTTTTCCAGAAATGAAGTCAGAGAAGGTGTGGAAAAAGTCATTGGCTTCTCCTGCGGCGGTAAAATCTAATCGGGAGTGTTCCAAGGTCTGAATCTGATTATGAAGTTTCCCTAAATCTAAACTAATATCTGAGCTGTTCCAGACACCTAAAATATGATTTTTGACCCTCTCCCATTTAAAATCTGTCTCATTTACTTTCAGGGATGTAACACATATCCACCGGTAATCGGCATGACATGAAAGAGCCAATTTCATTTTCAGACTCTGTAATTCATTCCCAATATGCATTACTGCTTCTTCTAAGGCATCAATCCTTATTTCTAGCTTCCTATCTATAATTTCCTGGGTTGCCAGCGTTAGAGAAACATTTTTGGATACGGTGTCAACATATTGGGCAGTATACACTTGTTGAGACAATGATAATGCCGCCACAGTAACAGAAGTAATTGCGGTTATCAAAGCTGATATTCCCAAAACAAGTAAGCCCACAAACCGTCGTGTTCGCATTAAATCTTGTAGCTGTTGCAGTACAGCTAGGCCATGGTTATCATACCAATACGTGGCTACAGTTACAGGTACCATGAGATAGGGCGGACGTTTTAAAACCATGAAAGAGCAAACTTTATATTGAGGAGTTAAACAGGATGAAAGCATACATTGTTCACAAGACACTACATGGGGTCCACCTGTATAATTCAATTGTATGTTAAGTCTTTCAGAATCATTAGTGAAAAGAAAAACATAAGGAGAGGGTAGACAAGCTAAAATAGAGTAAATAGAGGTATTTTTTGGTCGGATTAAAATAATAGGGGCGGTAGCCGCAAGGGCTCTCCAAATTTCTGGCTGCCAAAAGGTTTTACCTCTAGTTATATAAGACAGCATAGGGGGAACAAATTGGTTATGATGCCGTCTGGTGGCAACTAACGGCCAAGAAATTGAATATTCTTTCCAATTATCCAATCTATTGATAAAGTCATCGTCAGACTCAGGGTCTTGACCTGGATTTGGGTTGCTCCAGTCCTGAATCGCACAATTTCTTCCTCCCGGCATATTGTAATCTACTCTCGAATTATAAATACAAGATTTCCAAATCGGATATCCTGAATGATCATCTATAGTTTTCCAAATAACATCTGAGGGAGCAACATCATCACAATTTGGATATTCTGATGGAGTTTTGAGAGACAAAGACTTATAGGGGCCAAGGACCCCAGGCATACGGGCTCGTAATATCCAAGCAGACCGATCCCCTATAGATGCAAATTTAGAGGTTGGGGAATCTGTCATAACTGCTTTTGTGGAGGCTCCAATGCATCCTGTCTTGGTAAAGAAGTCTCCTGTAAGGCCAGGAGGAAAATTAAAGCAGACAGGAAAATCATCTGCTAGTCCTTTAAAGGTATAATTGAAATTAATAGGGTATTGGTCTTTTGTATAGGAAGTATAAGATCCTCCCAAAAGGCGAGGCTGGTCTGTACTAACTCGTATGGGGTCACTGTTCCAAGTAACAACTTGGAAAGTTGGAGGATCCGGGAGAAACGCCCAATATTTGGTTGGAATGGGAGCAGCGCTTACCTGGCAAGAGAGCAAGGCAAGCATGGCAATAAACACCTTTTCAGGAGAGACTGACGATCCCTGTAGGGTAGCTATCCCCTGTGCCTGGCGACAGAGAGCTTTAATCTGTCCCCAGGTGGGCAAGGAGGCTTGTTGGGTTGACTGAGCTGGGCGTCCTAATGGATTCCTGCGAGGCAAAAAATCAGGGGGTGCAATATCCTGTATCTGAAGTCGTGACATCTGTCCAGTGGGTGGCTCCGATCCGCGCCTATCCGGGATCTCCAATGTCAGCTGTCCTGGGGTCAGCGGCGTTTCCCGTGCTGGCGGAGGGAGCGGGGGAAGAGGGAGTTTCTTCCTTTTTAGAGATCGCGGTGGCGGGGGATTCTGGTATCCGGGGAGCTGAGACATGGCGAATTAGTCTGTCTGGAACCCAAATCGGAGCGTCCGCGTCCTGTGGAAAAACACAAGCATACCCTCGCCCATTGGTTAATAAGGGGTCAGGACCTTTCCATTGTCCGGAAAGAAGGTCCCTCCATTTTACTAATGGTTTTGCATTCAATTGCTCTGGGCACCAATGGCGAAGCATTGCAGTGTTTCCGGATGAATCAGCATTTAAGTTATTTATTACGAAAAGAGCATGTTGCAAAATCTGATGGGGGGAACTATATTTAAATTCCCCTTCTTTTAGTTTTTGAATATGGATTTTCAGTGTTTGATGTGCTCTTTCCACAATGGCTTGTCCTTGTGGGTTATAAGGGATGCCGGTGTTATGTTTAATTTGAAATCTTGTACAGAATTGCTGAAAAGATTTAGAAGTGTAAGCAGGAGCATTATCAGTTTTTAAAGCTTTTGGCAAGCCCAGATAGGAAAAGCATGTAAAAAGATGTTGTATTACATCTTTAACTGCTTCCCCTGTACGAGCAGTGGCAATAATAACATGAGAGAAGGTATCTACAGTTACATGAACAAAAGACAGTTTTCCAAATGAAGAGACATGGGTTACATCCATTTGCCAGAGTGCATTAGGTTTGAGACCGCGAGGGTTAACTCCCAGAGGCAAAGCATTCACGGTAGTAGGACAATGTGAACAAGAACGAACAATCTCTCGGGCAGATTCTCGAGGAATTTGAAACTGGTATCGTAAGGCAGTGGCATTTTGGTGATGAAGTGAGTGAGAAGCTCGAGCTTCTTCAAAAACAGAAGCCACTGAAATCCTGGTTAACGAATCTGCCAATTCATTGAGAGCATTTAAAGGGCCAGGCAGGCCGGAATGAGCCCGAATGTGGCCGATAAAGAACGCCCGATTTCTTTTCCATATTTGCTGCTGCAGTTTAGTTAACAAATGGAAGATAGCAGTTTTGTTTTCAGGCAAAACTGCAGTCTCAATGTGTGGAAACAGCCTGACCACATACTGAGAGTCAGAATAAAGGTTAAATTCTTTCTCCGCAAACATAACAAAGGCCTCAATAACAGCTGTGATTTCAGCCCTTTGAGCTGAAGTTTCTTGTGTTTCCAAAAGTTTTTGATGATCTCTTGTGACTATAGAGGCTCTACCGTTAGCCGATCCATCAGTAAAGACTACCTGAGCATCTGAAATAGGGAACTGTTTACACCGGACAGGAAAAATAACTGGATGGTTAGACATAAAATTTAGTAAAACATGCGAGGGTAAATGATGCAAAATTTGACCACAGTAATTCCCTATGGCAATCTGCCAGTCTTCATCAAACATTAAAAGAGCATCAAGCTGCTCCTTATTATATGGAATTACAATCTCTGATGGCTCTTTACCAAACAATTCAATGCTCCGCTTCCTTCCTTTTAGCATTAATGTGGCAATTAAACCAGGATAAGAAGCCACGACTTTTTTAGCTTGGGTAGGAAGATGGATCCATTCTAAAGGGCCGCGTTGCCACAGAACTCCCGTAGGCGCCGTTGGAGTAGCTAGGCAAAGGAACTGCCACGTCATCGTCAAATCAATTCTTTTTACATAGCTATTTGATAAGGCTGCTTCTACTTTGCCTAGGGCTTCTTGAGCCTCAGCTGTTAATTGTCTTTTTGAGGTTGGATCAGGATCCCCGCGTAAAGTGTTAAAAAGAGGTTTTAATTCGGCAGTGGTTAATTTTAAATATGGTCTAATCCAATTAATATCACCTAAGAGTTTTTGATAATCATTTAAAGTAATAAGATGGTCTTTTCTCAATTGCAGCGGGGTATGAGTCACCGTTTCCGAATTTATGACTCTTCCTAAGTAAGTTATGGGCGGATTGATTTGAATTTTTTCTGGGGCAATTTTTAGGCCTCTGTCTGTCAATGCCTGGGTCAGGTCCTGGAGCACAGTCTGCAGGTGAACTCTATCAGGATGAGCTATTAAAATATCATCCATATAGTGAATCATATACACGTGTTCATATTTAGCCCTAGTATCTTCTAGAGCGGCATTAACAAATTTTTGGCATAAAGTAGGGCTATTTTTCATTCCCTGAGGCAGAACCTTCCACTGAAACCGTAAATAAGGCTGTTTAAGATTTTCTGATGGCAGACTAAAGGCAAATCGCTTTTTATCCTCAGGATTTAAGGGAATAGTGAAAAAACAATCTTGTAAATCAATAACAATTATATTATATCCCTCTGGAACGGCTACTGGGGAAGGGAGCCCAGGCTGTAAGGCCCCCATGTCCTCCATGGTGGCATTAATAGCTCTCAAATCCTGTAAAAGTCGCCATTTACCAGATTTTTTCTTAATGACAAAAATAGGAGTGTTCCAGGGGCTATTGGAGGGCTCAATATGTCCCAATTCTAATTGTTCAAAGATTAATGCTTTAGCTGCCAATAATTTTTCCTTATGCAGAGGCCACTGTTCTACCCACACCGGATCTTGAGATTTCCATGTGATGGGGTCGGCAGCAAAAACAATGGCCTCAATTATAAATTTGGATATCCCAATCCAGCACGTAGCTTGCGAGGAGTTGGGCAAATTGGCTCAATTATTCCTGTCTGTTGTTTACCCAATCCTTTTGATGGATCATAGCCCATCTGCAACATCTGAGAGGTCACTTTATCATCAGGGCTAAAAAGTAACACTCCCATTTGAGATAGCACGTCCCTCCCCCACAGGGTAAGGGGGAGCGAAGGAACGACATAAGGTTGGAAAGTTCCACGGGTATCCTCAAATTGCCAATCTAAAATTTTTGCACTTTTGGCTATTGTGGGGGCTCTTCCTATCCCCACCAAGTTATTTTCAGTAGTATGTGTGGGCCAGGAGCTGGGCCAGTCTTTTCCTGAAATGCAAGAAACATCTGCTCCTGTGTCTAATAACCCCACAATAGACTTGCCATTAATCAGGATAGTCTTCATAGGACGTTTCTGAGTAATTTCTGTTATCCAAAAAACCATATCACTAGACCCAAATCCTTTATCCTGCCTTTCATTTTGAGTAGCTGTGCGCCCAATTGCAGTGTGGTAAGGCAAAAGCAAAAGTTGGGCTATTCTTTGTCCCTGATGTATTTGGAAAGTTTTAGTTGGGGGTGAAATCATTATCTGGATTTCTCCTGTATAATCTGAGTCAATTACTCCAGGGATGATTGTGAGACCTTGCATAGCTAAGGAACTTCTGCCTAGTATAATTCCTACTAAACCTGTTGGTAATGGGCCTTTAACTCCTGTAGGTATTTTTACAGTGGGGCTATCTGGTGTTAATATTGCTGAGGTGGTGGAACTGAGGTCCAGTCCTGCGCTGCCTGGGGTTGCTCTGATGAGTTCTGCGATGGGACGAAGGGAATGAATGGGTTCAGTGAGGCTGCCCCAATTGTTGTCGGGGCCTGAGGCTGGCCCCTCAATCCGTTTCCCGACTGCTGGTCGGGGCCCAAAAAGGCTCCATTTCTATGGAATTGTGACCTACATTCTTTTGCCCAGTGATATCCTTTTTGACAACGAGGGCAGAGAGATCTAGGGAGATTAGTAGGCACAGCCGGGGAGGGAGAATTCGGCAGAGAAGAACCGGCTGCTTTTTGGGGACAAGCTCGCATAAGGTGCCCTTCCCGTCCGCAAGAGAAGCAGGCCTTGGATAAACCAATATTCTGGCCTGGACTACTGGAATGACTCTTTGACGGGTTATTTCTATTTGTAAAAAAGGACTGTACTGCCTGCTGGTAAGAATTTCCCTTTATGGCTGCAGCTATGGCAACGCCCTGCATCATCGCTGGTCCTACATCTGCACATTGCCTGATATAATCTATTATTTCCCCAGTTTTTTTAATAGGACGTAAAATGGCCTGGCAGGTAGAATTAGCATTTTCAAATGCCAGTTGTTTTATCAATATACTAGCTGCCTCAGTGTTGGAAATTACTCTGTTGACTGCCTCTGCAAGTCTTGATATAAAGTCTTCATATGGCTCTTCTGGTTTTTGTTTAACATTTGAGAAGGAAGAGGTAGATTCTTTCCCTTCAGGCAACAAACGCCAAGCCCCAAGGGCGCAGGCGGTTACTTGATCTAAAGTGGTTTTATCTAATCCCATTTGATCTCTAAGTGTTCCAAAATCATTAGTCCCTGCCAACATATTTTTTATAATATATCTTGGGCCATATTTTTGGTTAGCATCAGCCTGTTTTTGGGCTAGATCTTCATATTCAGTTCTCCAAAGTACATATTGACCTCCAGACAGACAAGCTTTAGCGACTGTCTTCCAGTCATGGGGTGTCATCCATCTGCCCGCTAAAGCTTCCACCAATGATACAGTGTACGGGGCTTTAGGCCCATACAAAGCACAAGCCTGTTTGAGTTCTTTAATCATTTTCATTGGAATGGGTTCCCAGTGGGGGGCTGTTCTCCCACCACTTCCACCAAACATTATGGGGAAACAAGCCTCAAGGTGGGGATCAAGTTCATCATCTGGGCTAGAGAAAACTCTTCTTCGGGGAGCTTCTAGTGGAGGCCCCTCACCCTTATAGGGAGGGGGGGGCAAGGGGTGTCCTATGTCACTTTCTTCGTACTTTGGGAATTTTTTATCCGTTCTGTGTTTAGGTCTTACGGATGTTTTATCTGGGGAATCTGGCCTTAAACTCTCAGGTGCATATAATCTGATGGGGGACATTTGTCTTGAGCCTCTGGAAGCAGAAGGCTTAATTAAGGAAATTTCTCTTGAATTTGTGGAAGCAGGTGGTCTGGTTGGGGAAGTTTTTATTAAGCTCTTTGGAGCAGATAATCTAATTGGAGAAGTTTCTCTTAAACTCCTTGGAGCATCTTTATTTAATAAAGACCAGTCCTCATCAGAATGATCTTGACTTACTTCCTCTTCCAAATCTTCCTCATCTGAAAGCTGCTCTTTTTTGTCATCTCTATCTATTACCTTTTCTTGGGCAGTCATTGCAGCTATCATTTGACTCAACTGCCGATAGTTAGGTGTAGCCTCCTTTTCATCACTCTCCTCTTCGATAGATACCTTTTTCTCTGCACTTTCCTCTTTAAGATGTACCTTTTCAGATTCAGGGGCAGGGTCTAGAGCGTCCCTAATTATATTCCATAAGGAAAAGGCGTCAGTAGGCACCTTTTGTGAGCCATGTTCAGCATGGTAAGTTTTTAGTTGTTTTCCTACTCTCTCCCAGGTGTCTAAGTTAACAGTGCCTTCTTCTGGAAACCAGGGACACTGTTCTTGTACAAAGGAAAAAAATGAATGAATATTGGATTTTTTAACTTTAATTCCTCGTTTAGTTAGTAACTGCAAGATTACTCCTGTAAAAAGCTGTCTTTCTTTTGATTCACTGTTACCCATGTCAGAAAATTAAGTCTTATAGAAAAGTCTACCTCAACAAAAAGGTTTTACCTTTGGCGAGGGGGGTTTTGTTTTCAACCCTAAGATAGCAGGTTTCTTTTCAACCTCTAGAGCACCAGGTTTCTCTTAAACCCTTGAACACTTCCCACTCCTCCTCACCCTGTCTATCCTACAGGGGGGTCCGCGGCACCCTGAGTGGGGTCCTAGCCGTCCCGAACACTCAACACTGGGGGAGTACCCGAAAGTACTCCGGGGGGAGTGATTAAGTCACTCCGGGGGGGAGCAACAGAGAGTGCTCCGGGGGGAGCAACAGAGAGTGCTCCGGGGGGAGCTACAGAGAGTGCTCCGGGGGGAGCTTTTGCTCCGAGGAACCTACCTTCGAATAGCCTGTTCCGGGCGCCACTTGCCGGGGTCCAGCCCCGGTGGATCCAGGGAATTCGAAGGGTGGACGGCGTTGGCGTGGAAAGACTTGTTTATTTATTAATATAAGATTAGATTAAGAAACTGTAGTGCAGTAGGAAGATTAAGTGGAGAAAGAGGGCTGAATAGCTTGGTTTACGCGGAAGACCAATAAAATTCCAGACAAGGAATTTGCACCATCTACGTTGGGCCACCGGTGCCCGCTTGAATATCTAAGGGTGCCTCGCCTTAAGCTGCCTTTCTCGCGGATCTTAATAACCAGGGCAAATAAGTAGACCTGGCGAGCCTCCGCGCCCCAGATGGAAATTCAGCCTGAAATTAAAGTAAAGAGCAGAGGGAAGAAAAGGGAGAGAAAAAGAGAGAGAGAGAGAGACAGGGGGGGAGCCAGATTCCCAAGAAACCAGGCCGAGACTAGTCCGAGAAACTGGTCTGAGAATCTGGTCCCGTCCTTTATTGTTCAGAAGGCCTTTTATACTTTTGATAAAACATGGAGATCAATGGGTAACACAAAGTTATGCAGCGTTAGCAGTCCAGACTCTTATCAAAACCAGGCTTTTCTCTCTGCATACCTAATTGTATACACAAGTCTTAGGTAATTTACATCATCTTCCAACCAAAAGGGCCAATTAACATTTTACAGCCTTTTTTCTGATAAGGGTTTGTCAACCACAAGACTTATTTGTGTTGATCTTCCCAAGGTCTGGTGCCACTCTCGGAAAGCACTAAAGAAAGTTACATTCTTAGACAGCAAGGATACAGCAACTTATAACAAGTAGAGGGAGTGCAGTGATTTATAGCAAAAGAGAAGCAATTAACTCAAAAGTCTAGTGTTGCTAACATCAAAACTACTATGTATCTTTTTCTACATCCTGCTTACATTAACATCCTTCCAGGTGCCTAAAAGATAAAGAATAAGGAGGTCTGGCAGCAATCCTTGAGTCAACAGTGAAAACCCTCTACCAATATAATTTTTAACTCTTTAGAAAAGGCTCTGTATCTTTAAGATGCTTTTAAGCTTTGTGCCTCCCGCGGTTGGGGGGCTGTAAGCAATTCACAAGCTGTAAGCTTTGTGCCTCTCGCGGTTGGGGGGCTGTAAGCAATTCACAAGCTGTAAGAGGTCTGGGGAACCTGTTAGGCAGACTAGAGAGCTATCAGAGGGGTTTAACTGAAACATCCCTTTCAAATGCAGAAGACTAAAACCCTGAATTGACTTTTTTCCAGAGAATATCAGAAAAGTGGAAAAGCAGAGCACAAAAGCCAGCAGATTTTTGCTGGGGTACATGCTTAGGAATATCCAGAGGGGTCCCTGAAGTCTGAGCACGCCTTGCGTATGTCAGCTTCCTTCCTCATGACCTTGTCACGGGCGGGATTCCTCACACTGGCTTCCGGCAGGGTATGGTGGTGAACTTCTTGAGTTGCAGCAAGGCTGTGAAAGACCCTTTCGAAGTTCCAGAGGTAAGGTGTCATTAGTCTCCAGACGCCTCATCGGAAATAGGCCTCATCTCGCCTGGAAGGGAGAACTTCCTGGATTTTCTCGAGTTGCGGCAGGTGTTCTCGAGTTACGACGGGGACCTCAGGGACCCGCCCTGGTGGCCTCAGGAGAGGCCAGTCCCTATGCGAGTTGCTAGGGGGCCTCTCGGGATTCCTCTCCCGTCGATACCGGGGCCAAAAACCTTGTGTGGAGTCAGGGCCGGAACCGAGGATTCCTCTCAGGGGCTGACATGGATCTTTGGGTACTTCTGGAGTCTCCCCAGGGGAGTCAGGCCTCGTCTCGAGTGGGGGCATGCACGTGCACTTTCCTTCCAGGCTGTAGCAGCAATGTCACGCTACCTGTCGCGTGGATCAAATGATCTGTGGTTTTCCCTCGAGGCTTTCCCACAGGGCTGTCCCACGTGCCACCGTGGTGTGAGTCGATCCTCGGCGTGAAAGATGAGCCAGTGCAGGGCAAAGAGGTTCCTCTGGAATGGACTGAGACATCTGGGGGACTCTTGGAATGGTGGTACGACCATGGAGTTCCTCTCGCCTTTCCTGTTGAGAGTGCCTCCTCTTGAGATGCGACGGGAACGCCGGGAATATTTTCCCGTTGAAAGCAGGGAAAGGATCCCTCATCTCGAGCTACGAGGGGGAAACGGGGCTCCTCTGGATGTGGGCGGGACCATCGTGCTTTCTCTCGACTGGAGACAGGTATGGCGGTGAACTTCTTGAGTTGCAGCAAGGGTGTGAAAGACCCTTTCGAAGTTCCAGAGGTTAGGTGTCATTAGTCTCCAGACGCCTCATCGGAAATAGGCCTCATCTCGCCTGGAAGGGAGAACTTCCTTGATTTTCTCGAGTTGCGGCAGGTGTTCTCGAGTTACGAAGGGGACCTCAGGGACCCGCCCTGTTGGCCTCAGGAGAGGCCAGTCCCTATGCGTGTTGCTAGGGGGCCCCTCGGGATTCCTCTCCCGTCGATACCGGGGCCAAAAACCTTGTGTGGAGACAGGGCTGGAACCGAGGATTCCTCTCAGGGACTGATATGGATCTTTGGGTACTTCTGGAGTCTCGCCAGGGGAGACAGGCCTCGTCTCGTGTGGGGGCATGCACGTGCACTTTCCTGCCAGGCTGTAGCAGCAATGTCACGCTTCACGTCGCGTGGATCAAAGGATCTGCGGTTTTCCCTCGAGGCTTTCCCTCGAGGCTTTCCCACAGGGCTGTCCCACGTGACACCGTGGTGTGAGTCGATTCTCGGCGTGAAAAATGAGCCAGTGCAGGGCAAAGAGGTTCCTCTGGAATGGACTGAGACATCTGGGGGACTCTTGGAATGGTGGTACGACCATGGAGTTCCTCTCGCCTTTCCTGTTGAGAGTGCCTCCTCTTGAGATGCGACGGGAACGCCGGGAATTCTTTCCCGTTGAAAGGAGGGAAAGGATCCCTCATCTCGAGCTACGAGGGGGAAACGGGGCTCCTCTGGATGTGGGCGGGACCATCGTGCTTTCTCTCGAGTGGAGACGGGTATGGCGGTGAACTTCTTGAGTTGCAGCAAGGGTGTGAAAGACCCTTTCGAAGTTCCAGAGGTTAGGTGTCATTAGTCTCCAGACGCCTCATCGGAAATAGGCCTCATCTCGCCTGGAAGGGAG
This sequence comes from Capricornis sumatraensis, assembly GCF_032405125.1. Classification (NCBI taxonomy): domain Eukaryota; kingdom Metazoa; phylum Chordata; class Mammalia; order Artiodactyla; family Bovidae; genus Capricornis; species Capricornis sumatraensis. The sequence goes on from NW_027184612.1 coordinate 10,186,128, forward strand.
AACTTCCTGGATTTTCTCGAGTTGCGGCAGGTGTTCTCGAGTTACGACGGGGACCTCAGGGACCCGCCCTGGTGGCCTCAGGAGAGGCCAGTCCCCATGCGAGTTGCTAGGGGGCCTCTCGGGATTCCTCTCCCGTCGATACCGGGGCCAAAAACCTTGTGTGCAGTCAGGGCCGGAACCGAGGATTCCTCTCAGGGGCTGACATGGATCTTTGGGTACTTCTGGAGTCTCCCCAGGGGAGTCAGGCCTCGTCTCGAGTGGGGGCATGCACGTGCGCTTTCCTTCCAGCCTGTAGCAGCAATGTCACGCTTCCCGTCGCGTGGATCAAAGGATCTGTGGTTTTCCCTCGAGGCTTTCCCTCGAGGCTTTCCCACAGGGCTGTCCCACGTGCCACCGTTTTGTGAGTCGATCCTCGGCGTGAAAGATGAGCCAGTGCAGGGCAAAGAGGTTCCTCTGGAATGGACTGAGACATCTGGGGGACTCTTGGAATGGTGGTACGACCATGGAGATCCTCTCGCCTTTCCTGTTGAGAGTGCCTCCTCTTGAGATGTGACGGGAACGCCGGGAATTCTTTCCCGTTGAAAGCAGGGAAAGGATCCCTCATCTCGAGCACTGAGGGGAAAACGGGGCTCCTCTGGATGTGGGCGGGACCATCGTGCTTCCTCTCGAGTGGAGACGGTTATGGCGGAGAACTTCTTGAGTTGCAGCAAGGGTGTGAAAGACCCTTTCAAAGTTCCAGAGGTTAGGTGTCATTAGTCTCCAGACGCCTCATCGGAAATAGGCCTCATCTCGCCTGGAAGGGAGAACTTCCTGGATTTTCTCGAGTTGCGGCAGGTGTTCTTAAGTTACGACGGGGAACTCAGGCACCCGCCCTGGTGGCCTCAGGAGAGGCCAGTCCCCATGCGAGGTGCTACGGGGCCTCTCGGGATTACTCTCCCGTCGATACCGGGGCCAAAAACCTTGAGTGGAGTCAGGGCCGGAACCGAGGATTCCTCTCAGGGGCTGACATGGATCTTTGGGTACTTCTGGAGTCTCCCCAGGGGAGTCAGGCCTCGTCTCGAGTGGGGGCATGCACGTGCGCTTTACTTCCAGGCTGTAGCAGCAATGTCACGCTTCCCGTCACGTGGATCAAAGGATCTGTGGTTTTCCCTCGAGGCTTTCCCTCGAGGCTTTCCCACAGGGCTGTCCCACGTGCCACCGTGGTGTGAGTCGATCCTCGGCGTGAAAGAAGAGCCAGTGCAGGGCAAAGAGTTTCCTCTGGAATGGACTGAGACATCTGGGGGACTCTTGGAATGGTGGTACGACCATGGAGTTCCTCTCGCCTTTCCTGTTGAGAGTGCCTACTCTTGAGATGCGACGGGAACGCCGGGAATTCTTTCCCGTTGAAAGCAGGGAAAGGATCTCTCATCTTTAGCTACGAGGGGGAAACGGGGCTCCTCTGGATGTGGGCGGGACCATCGTGCTTCCTCTCGAGTGGAGACGGGTATGGCGGTGAACTTCTTGAGTTGCAGCAAGGGTGTGAAAGACCCTTTCGAAGTTCCAGAGGTTAGGTGTCATTAGTCTCCAGACGCCTCATCGGAAATAGGCCTCATCTCGCCTGGAAGGGAGAACTTCCTGGATTTTCTCGAGTTGCGGCAGGTGTTCTCGAGTTACGACGGGGACCTCAGGGACCCGCCCTGGTGGCCTCAGGAGAGGCCAGTCCCCATGCGAGTTGCTAGGGGGCCTCTCGGGATTCCTCTCCCGTCGATACCGGGGCCAAAAACCTTGTGTGGAGTCAGGGCCGGAACCGAGGATTCCTCTCAGGGGCTGACATGGATCTTTGGGTACTTCTGGAGTCTCCCCAGGGGAGTCAGGCCTCGTCTCGAGTGGGGACATGCACGTGCACTTTCCTTCCAGGCTGTAGCAGCAATGTCACGCTTCCCGTCGCGTGGATCAAAGGATCTGTGGTTTTCCCTCGAGGCTTTCCCACAGGGCTGTCCCACGTGCCACCGTGGTGTGAGTCGATCCTCGGCGTGAAAGATGAGCCAGTGCAGGGCAAAGAGGTTCCTCTGGAATGGACTGAGACATCTGGGGGACTCTTGGAATGGTGGTACGACCATGGAGTTCCTCTCGCCTTTCCTGTTGAGAGTGCCTCCTCTTGAGATGCGACGGGAACGCCGGGAATTCTTTCCCGTTGAAAGCAGGGAAAGGATCCCTCATCTCGAGCTACGAGGGGGAAACGGGGCTCCTCTGGATGTGGGCGGGACCATCGTGCTTCCTCTCTAGTGGAGACGGGTATGGCGGTGAACTTCTTGAGTTGCAGCAAGGGTGTGAAAGACCCTTTCGAAGTTCCAGAGGTTAGGTGTCATTAGTCTCCAGAGGCCTCATCGGAAATAGGCCTCATCTCGCCTGGAAGGGAGAACTTCCTGGATTTTCTCGAGTTGTGGCAGGTGTTCTCGAGTTACGACGGGGACCTCAGGGACCCGCCCTGGTGGCCTCAGGAAAGGCCAGTCCCTAGGCGAGTTGCTAGGGGGCCTCTCGGGATTCCTCTCCCATTGATACCGGGGCCAAAAACCTTGTGTGGAGTCAGGGCCGGAACCGAGGATTCCTCTCAGGGACTGATATGGATCTTTGGGTACTTCTGGAGTCTCGCCAGGGGAGACAGGCCTCGTCTCGTGTGGGGGCATGCACGTGCCCTTTCCTTAAAGGCTGTAGCAGCAATGTCACGCTTCCCGTCGCGTGGATCAAAGGATCTGTGGTTTTCCCTCGAGGCTTTCCCTCGAGGCTTTCCCACAGGGCTGTCCCACGTGACACCGTGGTGTGAGTCGATTCTCGGCGTGAAAAATGAGCCAGTGCAGGGCAAAGAGGTTCCTCTGGAATGGACTGAGACATCTGGGGGACTCTTGGAATGGTGGTACGACCATGGAGTTCTTCTCGCCTTTCCTGTTGAGAGTGCCTCCTCTTGAGATGCGACGGGAACGCCGGGAATACTTTCCCGTTGAAAGCAGGGAAAGGATCCCTCATCTCGAGCTACGAGGGGGATACGGGGCTCCTCTGGATGTGGGCGGGACCATCGTGCTTCCTCTCGAGTGGAGACGGGTATGGCGGTGAACTTCTTGAGTTGCAGCAAGGGTGTGAAAGACCCTTTCGAAGTTCCAGAGGTTTGGTGTCATTAGTCTCCAGAGGCCTCATCGGAAATAGGCCTCATCTCGCCTGGAAGGGAGAACTTCCTGGATTTTCTCGAGTTGCGGCAGGTGTTCTCGAGTTACGACGGGGACCTCAGGGACCCGCCCTGGTGGCCTCAGGAGAGGCCAGTCCCCATGAGAGTTGCTAGGGGGCCTCTCGGGATTCCTCTCCCGTCGATACCGGGGCCAAAATGCTTGTGTGGAGTCAGGGCCGGAAACGAGAATTCCTCTCAGGGGCTGACATGGATCTTTGGGTACTTCTGGAGTCTCCCCAGGGGAGTCAGGCCTCGTCTCGAGTGGGGGCATGCACGTGCGCTTTCCTTCCAGGCTGTAGCAGCAATGTCACGCTTCCCGTCGCGTGGATCAAAGGATCTGTGGTTTTCCCTCGAGGCTTTCCCTCGAGGCTTTCCCACAGGGCTGTCCCACGTGCCACCGTGTTGTGAGTCGATCCTCGGCGTGAAAGATGAGCCAGTGCAGGGCAAAGAGGTTCCTCTGGAATGGACTGAGACATCTGGGGGACTCTTGGAATGGTGGTACGACCATGGAGTTCCTCTCACCTTTCCTGTTGAGAGTGTCTCCTCTTGAGATGCGACGGGAACGCCGGGAATTCTTTCCCGTTGAAACCAGGGAAAGGATCCCTCATCTCGAGCTACGAGGGGGAAACGGGGCTCCTCTGGATGTGGGCGGGACCATCGTGCTTCCTCTCGAGTGGAGACGGGTATGGCGGTGAACTTCTTGAGTTGCAGCAAGGGTGTGAAAGACCCTTTCGAAGTTCCAGAGGTTTGGTGTCATTAGTCTCCAGAGGCCTCATCGGAAATAGGCCTCATCTCGCCTGGAAGGGAGAACTTCCTGGATTTTCTCGAGTTGCGGCAGGAGTTCTCGAGTTACGACGGGGACCTCAGGGACCCGCCCTGGTGGCCTCCGGAGAGGCCAGTCCCCATGCGAGTTGCTAGGGGGCCTCTCGGGATTCCTCTCCCGTCGATACCGGGGCCAAAAACCTTGTGTGGAGTCAGGGCCGGAACCGAGGATTCCTCTCAGGGGCTGACATGGATCTTTGGGTACTTCTGGAGTCTCCCCAGGGGAGTCAGGCCTCGTCTCGAGTGGGGGCATGCACGTGCGCTTTCCTTCCAGGCTGTAGCAGCAATGTCACGCTTCCCGTCGCGTGGATCAAAGGATCTGTGGTTTTCCCTCGAGGCTTTCCCTCGAGGCTTTCCCACAGGGCTGTCCCACGTGCCACCGTGTTGTGAGTCGATCCTCGGCGTGAAAGATGAGCCAGTGCAGGGCAAAGAGGTTCCTCTGGAATGGACTGAGACATCTGGGGGACTCTTGGAATGGTGGTACGACCATGGAGTTCCTCTCGCCTTTCCTGTTGAGAGTGCCTCCTCTTGAGATGCGACGGGAACGCCGGGAATTCTTTCCCGTTGAAAGCAGGGAAAGGATCCCTCATCTCGAGCTAGGAGGGGGAAACGGGGCTCCTCTGGATGTGGGCGGGACCATCGTGCTTCCTCTCGAGTGGAGACGGGTATGGCGGTGAACTTCTTGAGTCGCAGCAAGGGTGTGAAAGACCCTTTCGAAGTTCCAGAGGTTAGGTGTCATTAGTCTCCAGACGCCTCATCGGAAATAGGCCTCATCTCGCCTGGAAGGGAGAACTTCCTGGATTTTCTCGAGTTGCGGCAGGTGCTCTCGAGTTACGACGAGGACCTCAGGGACCCGCCCTGGTGGCCTCAGGAAAGGCTAGTCCCCTGGAGAGTTGCTATGGGGCCTCTCCGGATTCCTCTCCCGTCGATACCGGGGCTAAAATCCTTCTGTGGAGTCAGGGCCGAAACCGAGGATTCCTCTCAGGGGTTGACATGGATCTCTGGGTCTGTCTGGAGTCTCCCCAGGGAAGTCAGGCCTCGTCTCGAGTGGGGGCATGCACATGCGCTTTCCTTCCAGGCTGTAGCAGCAATGTCACGCTTCCCGTCGCGTGGATCAAAGGATCTGTGGTTTTCCCTCGAGGCTTTCCCTCGAGGCTTTCCCACAGGGCTGTCCCACGTGCCACCGTGGTGTGAGTCGATCCTCGGCGTGAAAGATGAGCCAGTGCAGGGCAAAGAGGTTCCTCTGGAATGGACTGAGACATCTGGGGGACTCTTGGAATGGTGGTACGACCATGGAGTTCCTCTCGCCTTTCCTGTTGAGAGTGCCTCCTCTTGAGATGCGACGTGAACGCCGGGAATTCTTTCCCGTTGAAAGCAGGGAAAGGATCCCTCATCTCGAGCTACGAGGGGGAAACGGGGCTCCTCTGGATGTGGGCGGGACCATCGTGCTTCCTCTCGAGTGGAGACGGGTATGGCAGTGAACTTCTTGAGTTGCAGAAAGGGTGTGAAAGACCCTTTCGAAGTTCCAGAGGTTAGGTGTCATTAGTCTCCAGACGCCTCATCGGAAATAGGCCTCATCTCGCCTGGAAGGGAGAACTTCCTGGATTTTCTCGAGTTGCGGCAGGTGTTTTCGAGTTACGACGGGAACCTCAGGGACCCGCCCTGGTGGCCTCAGGAGAGGCCAGTCCCCATGCGATGTGCTAGGGGGCCTCTCGAGATTCCTCTCCCGTCGATACCGGGGCCAAAAACCTTGTGTGGAGTCAGGGCCGGAACCGAGGATTCCTCTCAGGGGCTGACATGTATCTTTGGGTACTTCTGGAGTCTCCCCAGGGGAGTCAGGCCTCGTCTCGAGTGGGGGCATGCACGTGCGCTTTCCTTCCAGGCTGTAGCAGCAATGTCACGCTTCCCGTGGCATGGATCAAAGGATCTGTGGTTTTCCCTCGAGGCTTTCCCTCGAGGCTTTCCCACAGGGCTGTCCCACGTGCCACCGTGGTGTGAGTCGATCCTCGGCGTGAAAGATGAGCCAGTGCAGGGCAAAGAGGTTCCTCTGGAATGGACTGAGACATCTGGGGGACTCTTGGAATGGTGCTACGACCATGGAGTTCCTCTCGACTTTCCTGTTGAGAGTGCCTCCTCTTGAGATGCGACAGGAACGCCGGGAATTCTTTCCCGTTGAAAGCAGGGAAAGGATCCATCATCTCGAGCTACGAGGGGGAAACGGGGCTCCTCTGGATGTGGGCGGGACCATCGTGCTTCCTCTCGAGTGGAGACGGGTATGGCGGTGAACTTCTTGAGTTGCAGCAAGGGTGTGAAAGACGCTTTCGAAGTTCCAGAGGTTAGGTGTCATTAGTCTCCAGACGCCTCATCGGAAATAGGCCTCATCTCGCCTGGAAGGGAGAACTTCCTGGATTTTCTCGAGTTGTGGCAGGTGTTCTCGAGTTACGACGGGGACCTCAGGGACCCGCCCTGGTGGCCTCAGGAGTGGCCAGTCCCCATGCGAGGTGCTAGGGGGCCTCTCGGGATTCCTCTCCCGTCGATACCGGGGCCAAAAACCTTGTGTGGAGTCAGGGCCGGAACCGAGGATTCCTCTCAAGGGCTGACATGGATCTTTGGGTACTTGTGGAGTCTCCCCAGGGGAGTCAGGCCTCGTCTCGAGGGGGGGCATGCACGTGCGCTTTCCTTCCAGGCTGTAGCAGCAATGTCACGCTTCCCGTCGCGTGGATCAAAGGATCTGTGGTTTTCCCTCGAGGCTTTCCCTCGAGGCTTTCCCACAGGGCTGTCCCACGTGCCACCGTGGTGTGAGTCGATCCTCGGCGTGAAAGATGAGCCAGTGCAGGGCAAAGAGCTTCCTCTGGAATGGACTGAGACATCTGGGGGACTCTTGGAATGGTGGTACGACCATGGAGTTCCTCTCGCCTTTCCTGTTGAGAGTGCCTCCTCTTGAGATGCGACGGGAACGTCGGGAATTCTTTCCCGTTGAAAGCAGGGAAAGGATCCCTCATCTCGAGCTATGAGGGGAAACGGGGCTCCTCTGGATGTGGGCGGGACCATCGTGCATGCTCTCGAGTATAGACGGGTATGGCGGTGAACTTCTTGAGTTGCAGCAAGGGTGTGAAAGACCCTTTCGAAGTTCCAGAGTTTAGGTGTCATTAGTCTCCAGACGCCTCATCGGAAATAGGCCTCATCTCGCCTGGAAGGGAGAACTTCCTGGATTTTCTCGAGTTGCGGCAGGTGTTCTCGAGTTACGACGGGGACCTCAGGGACCCGCCCTGGTGGCCTCAGGAGAGGCCAGTCCCCATGCGAGTTGCTAGGGGGCCTCTCGGGATTCCTCTCCCGTCGATACCGGGGCCAAAAACCTTGTGTGGAGTCAGGGCCGGAACCGAGGATTCCTCTCAGGGGCTGACATGTATCTTTGGGTACTTCTGGAGTCTCCCCAGGGGAGTCAGGCCTCGTTTCGAGTGGGGGCATGCACGTGCGCTTTCCTTCCAGGCTGTAGCAGCAATGTCACGCTTCCCGTGGCGTGGATCAAAGGATCTGTGGTTTTCCCTTGAGGCTTTCCCTCGAGGCTTTCCCACAGGGCTGTCCCACGTGCCACCGTGGTATGAGTCGATTCTCGGCGTGAAAGATGAGCCAGTGTAGGGCAAAGAGGTTCCTCTGGAATGGACTGAGACATCTGGGGGACTCTTGGAATGGTGGTACGACCAAGAAGTTCCTCTCGCCTTTCCTGTTGAGAGTGCCTCCTCTTGAGATGCGACGGGAACGCCGGGAATTCTTTCCCGTTGAAAGCAGGGAAAGGATCCCTCATCTCGAGCTACGAGGGGGAAACGGGGCTCCTCTGGATGTGGGCGGGACCATCGTGCTTCCTCTCGAGTGGAGACGGGTATGGCAGTGAACTTCTTGAGTTGCAGAAAGGGTGTGAAAGACCCTTTCGAAGTTCCAGAGGTTAGGTGTCATTAGTCTCCAGACGCCTCATCGGAAATAGGCCTCATCTCGCCTGGAAGGGAGAACTTCCTGGATTTTCTCGAGTTGCGGCAGGTGTTTTCGAGTTACGACGCGGACCTCAGGGACCCGCCCTGGTGGCCTCAGGAGAGGCCAGTCCCCATGCGATGTGCTAGGGGGCCTCTCGAGATTCCTCTCCCGTCGATACCGGGGCCAAAAACCTTGTGTGGAGTCAGGGCCAGAACCGAGGATTCCTCTCAGGGGCTGACATGTATCTTTGGGTACTTCTGGAGTCTCCCCAGGGGAGTCAGGCCTCGTCTCGAGTGGGGGCATGCACGTGCGCTTTCCTTCCAGGCTGTAGCAGCAATGTCACGCTTCCCGTGGCATGGATCAAAGGATCTGTGGTTTTCCCTCGAGGCTTTCCCTCGAGGCTTTCCCACAGGGCTGTCCCACGTGCCACCGTGGTGTGAGTCGATCCTCGGCGTGAAAGATGAGCCAGTGCAGGGCAAAGAGGTTCCTCTGGAATGGACTGAGACATCTGGGGGACTCTTGGAATGGTGCTACGACCATGGAGTTCCTCTCGACTTTCCTGTTGAGAGTGCCTCCTCTTGAGATGCGACAGGAACGCCGGGAATTCTTTCCCGTTGAAAGCAGGGAAAGGATCCATCATCTCGAGCTACGAGGGGGAAACGGGGCTCCTCTGGATGTGGGCGGGACCATCGTGCTTCCTCTCGAGTGGAGACGGGTATGGCGGTGAACTTCTTGAGTTGCAGCAAGGGTGTGAAAGACCCTTTCGAAGTTCCAGAGGTTAGGTGTCATTAGTCTCCAGACGCCTCATCGGAAATAGGCCTCATCTCGCCTGGAAGGGAGAACTTCCTGGATTTTCTCGAGTTGTGGCAGGTGTTCTCGAGTTACGACGGGGACCTCAGGGACCCGCCCTGGTGGCCTCAGGAGTGGCCAGTCCCCATGCGAGGTGCTAGGGGGCCTCTCGGGATTCCTCTCCCGTCGATACCGGGGCCAAAAACCTTGTGTGGAGTCAGGGCCGGAACCGAGGATTCCTCTCAAGGGCTGACATGGATCTTTGGGTACTTGTGGAGTCTCCCCAGGGGAGTCAGGCCTCGTCTCGAGGCGGGGCATGCACGTGCGCTTTCCTTCCAGGCTGTAGCAGCAATGTCACGCTTCCCGTCGCGTGGATCAAAGGATCTGTGGTTTTCCCTCGAGGCTTTCCCTCGAGGCTTTCCCACAGGGCTGTCCCACGTGCCACCGTGGTGTGAGTCGATCCTCGGCGTGAAAGATGAGCCAGTGCAGGGCAAAGAGCTTCCTCTGGAATGGACTGAGACATCTGGGGGACTCTTGGAATGGTGGTACGACCATGGAGTTCCTCTCGCCTTTCCTGTTGAGAGTGCCTCCTCTTGAGATGCGACGGGAACGTCGGGAATTCTTTCCCGTTGAAAGCAGGGAAAGGATCCCTCATCTCGAGCTATGAGGGGAAACGGGGCTCCTCTGGATGTGGGCGGGACCATCGTGCATGCTCTCGAGTATAGACGGGTATGGCGGTGAACTTCTTGAGTTGCAGCAAGGGTGTGAAAGACCCTTTCGAAGTTCCAGAGTTTAGGTGTCATTAGTCTCCAGACGCCTCATCGGAAATAGGCCTCATCTCGCCTGGAAGGGAGAACTTCCTGGATTTTCTCGAGTTGCGGCAGGTGTTCTCGAGTTACGACGGGGACCTCAGGGACCCGCCCTGGTGGCCTCAGGAGAGGCCAGTCCCCATGCGAGTTGCTAGGGGGCCTCTCGGGATTCCTCTCCCGTCGATACCGGGGCCAAAAACCTTGTGTGGAGTCAGGGCCGGAACCGAGGATTCCTCTCAGGGGCTGACATGTATCTTTGGGTACTTCTGGAGTCTCCCCAGGGGAGTCAGGCCTCGTTTCGAGTGGGGGCATGCACGTGCGCTTTCCTTCCAGGCTGTAGCAGCAATGTCACGCTTCCCGTGGCGTGGATCAAAGGATCTGTGGTTTTCCCTTGAGGCTTTCCCTCGAGGCTTTCCCACAGGGCTGTCCCACGTGCCACCGTGGTATGAGTCGATTCTCGGCGTGAAAGATGAGCCAGTGTAGGGCAAAGAGGTTCCTCTGGAATGGACTGAGACATCTGGGGGACTCTTGGAATGGTGGTACGACCAAGAAGTTCCTCTCGCCTTTCCTGTTGAGAGTGCCTCCTCTTGAGATGCGACGGGAACGCCGGGAATTCTTTCCCGTTGAAAGCAGGGAAAGGATCCCTCATCTCGAGCTACGAGGGGGAAACGGGGCTCCTCTGGATGTGGGCGGGACCATCGTGCTTCCTCTCGCGTGGAGACGGGTATGGCAGTGAACTTCTTGAGTTGCAGCAAGGGTGTGAAAGACCCTTTCGAAGTTCCAGAGGTTAGGTGTCATTAGTCTCCAGACGCCTCATCGGAAATAGGCCTCATCTCGCCTGGAAGGGAGAACTTCCTGCATTTTCTCGAGTTGCGGCAGGTGTTCTCGAGTTACGACGGGGACCTCAGGGACCCGCCCTGGTGGCCTCAGGAGAGGCCAGTCCCCATGCGAGTTGCTAGGGGGCCTCTCGGGATTCCTCTCCCGTCGATACCGGGGCCAAAAACCTTGTGTGGAGTCAGGGCCGGAACCGAGGATTCCTCTCAGGGGCTGACATGGATCTTTGGGTACTTGTGGAGTCTCCCCAGGGGAGTCAGTCCTCGTCTCGAGTGGGGGCATGCACGTGCGCTTTCCTTCCAGGCTGTAACGGCAATGTCACGCTTGCCGTCGAGTGGATCAAAGGATCTGTGGTTTTCCCTCGAGGCTTTCCCTCGAGGCTTTCCCACAGGGCTGTCCCACGTGCCACCGTGGTGTGAGTCGATCCTCAGCGTGAAAGATGAGCCAGTGCAGGGCAAAGAGGTTCCTCTGGAATGGACTGAGACATCTGGGGGACTCTTGGAATGGTGGTACGACCATGGAGTTCCTCTCGCCTTTCCTGTTGAGAGTGCCTCCTATTGAGTTGCGACGGGAACGCCGGGAATTCTTTCCCGTTGAAAGCAGGGAAAGGTTCCCTCATCTCGAGCTACGAGGGGGAAACGGGGCTCCTCTGGATGTGGGCGGGACCATCGTGCTTCCTCTCGAGTGGAGACTGGTATGGCGGTGAACTTCTTGAGTTGCAGCAAGGGTGTGAAAGACCCTTTCGAAGTTCCAGAGGTTAGGTGTCATTAGTCTCCAGACGCCTCATCGGAAATAGGCCTCATCTCGCCTGGAAGGGAGAACTTCCTGGATTTTCTCGAGTTGCGGCAGGTGTTCTCGAGTTACGACGGGTACCTCAGGGACCCGCCCTGGTGGCCTCAGGAGAGGCCAGTCCCCATGCGAGTTGCTAGGGGGCCTCTCTGGATTCCTCTCCCGTCGATACCGGGGCCAAAAACCTTGTGTGGAGTCAGGGCCGGATCCGAGGATTCCGCTCAGGGACTGACATGGATCTTTGGGTACTTGTGGAGTCTCCCCAGGGGAGTCAGGCCTCGTCTCGAGTGGGGGAATGCACGTGCGCTTTCGTTCCAGGCTGTAGCAGCAATGTCACGCTTCCCGTCGCGTGGATCAAAGGATCTGTGGTTTTCCCTCGAGGCTTTCCCTCGAGGCTTTCCCACAGGGCTGTCCCACGTGCCACCGTGGTGTGAGTCGATCCTCGGCGTGAAAGATGAGCCAGTGCAGGGCAAAGAGGTTCCTCTGGAATGGACTGAGACATCTGGGGAACTCTTGGAATGGTGATACGACCATGGAGTTCCTCTCGCCTTTCCTGTTGAGAGTGCCTCCTCTTGAGATGCGACGGAAACGCCGGGAATTCTTTCCCGTTGAAAGCAGGGAAAGGATCCCTCATCTCGAGCTACGAGGGGGAAACGGGGCTCCTCTTGATGTGGGCGGGACCATCGTGCTTCCTCTCGAGTGGAGACGGGCATGGCGGTGAACTTCTTGAGTTGCAGCAAGGGTGTGAAAGACCCTTTCGAAGTTCCAGAGGTTAGGTGTCATTAGTCTCCAGACGCCTCATCGGAAATAGGCCTCATCTCGCCTGGAAGGGAGAACTTCCTGGATTTTCTCGAGTTGCGGCAGGTGTTCTCGAGTTACGATGCGGACCTCAGGGACCCGCCCTGGTGGCCTCAGGAGAGGCCAGTCCCCATGCGAGGTGCTAGGGGGCCTCTCGGGATTCCTCTCCCGTCGATACCCGGGCCAAAAACCTTGTGCCGAGTCAGGGCCAGAACCGAGGATTCCTCTCAGGGGCTGACATGGATCTTTGGGTACTTCTGGAGTCTCCCCAGGGGAGTCAGGCCTCGTCTCGAGTGGGGGCATGCACGTGCGCTTTCCTTCCAGGCTGTAGCAGCAATGTCACGCTTCCCGTCTCGTGGATCAAAGGATCTGTGGTTTTCCCTCGAGGCTTTCCCACAGGGCTGTCCCACGTGCCACCGTGGTGTGAGTCGATCCTCGGCGTGAAAGATGAGCCAGTGCAGGGCAAAGAGGTTCCTCTGGAATGGACTGAGACATCTGGGGGACTCTTGGAATGGTGGTACGACCATGGAGTTCCTCTCGCCTTTCCTGTTGAGAGTGCCTCCTCTTGAGATGCGACAGGAACGCCGGGAATTCTTTCCCGTTGAAAGCAGGGAAAGGATCCCTCATCTCGAGCTACGAGGGGGAAACGGGGCTCCTCTGGATGTGGGCGGGACCATCGTGCTTCCTCTCGAGTGGAGACGGGTATGGCGGTGAACTTCTTGAGTTGCAGCAAGGGTGTGAAAGACCCTTTCGAAGTTCCAGAGGTTAGGTGTCATTAGTCTCCAGACGCCTCATCGGAAATAGGCCTCATTTCGCCTGGAAAGGAGAACTTCCTTGATTTTCTCGAGTTGCGGCAGGTGTTCTCGAGTTACGACGGGGACCTCAGGGACCCGCCCTGGTGGCCTCAGGAACGGCCAGTCCACATGCTAGTTGCTAGGGGGCTTCTCTGGATTCCTCTCCCGTCGATACCGGGGCCAAAAACCTTGTGTGGAGTCAGGGCCGGAACCGAGGATTCCTCTCAGGGGCTGACATGTATCTTTGGGTACTTCTGGAGTCTCCCCAGGGGAGTCAGGCCTCGTCTCGAGTGGGGGCATGCACGTGCGCTTTCCTTCCAGGCTGTAGCAGCAATGTCATGCTTCCCATCGCGTGGATCAAAGGATCTGTGGTTTTCCCTCGAGGCTTTCCCTCGAGGCTTTCCCACAGGGCTGTCCCACGTGCCACCGTGGTGTGAGTCGATCCTCGGCGTGAAAGATGAGCCAGTACAGGGCAAAGAGGTTCCTCTGGAATGGACTGAGACATCTGGGGGACTCTTGGAATGGTGAAGGACCATGGAGCTCCTCTCGCCTTTCCTGTTGAGAGTGCCTCCTCTTGAGATGCGACGGAAACGCCGGGAATTCTTTCCCGTTGAAAGCAGGGAAAGGATCCCTCATCTCGAGCTACGAGGGGGAAACGGGGCTCCTCTGGATGTGGGCGGGACCATCGTGCTTCCTCTCGAGTGGAGACGGGTATGGCGGTGAACTTCTTGAGTTGCAGCAAGGGTGTGAAAGACCCTTTCGAAGTTCCAGAGGTTAGGTGTCATTAGTCTCCAGACGCCTCATCGGAAATAGGCCTCATCTCGCCTGGAAGGGAGAACTTCCTGGATTTTCTCGAGTTGCGGCAGGTGTTCTCGAGTTACGACGGGGACCTCAGGGACCCGCCCTGGTGGCCTCAGGAACGGCCAGTCCCCATGCTAGTTGCTAGGGGGCCTCTCGGGATTCCTCTCCCGTCGGTACCGGGGCCAAAAACCTTGTGTGGAGTCAGGGCCGGAACCGAGGATTCCTCTCAGGGGCTGACATGGATCTTTAGGTACTTGTGGAGTCTCCCCAGGGGAGTCAGGCCTCGTCTCGAGTGGGGGCATGCACGTGCGCTTTCCTTCCAGGCTGTAGCAGCAATGTCATGCTTCCCGTCGCGTGGATCAAAGGATCTGTGGTTTTCCCTCGAGGCTTTCCCTCGATGCTTTCCCTCGAGGCTTTCCCACAGGGCTGTCCCACGTGCCACCGTGGTGTGAGTCGATCCTCGGCGTGAAAGATGAGCCAGTACAGGGCAAAGAGGTTCCTCTGGAATGGACTGAGACATCTGGGGGACTCTTGGAATGGTGGTACGACCATGGAGCTCCTCTCGCCTTTCCTGTTGAGAGTGCCTCCTCTTGAGATGCGACGGGAACGCCTGGAATTCGTTCCCGTTGAAAGCAGGGAAAGGAACCCTCATCTCGAGCTACGAGGGGGAAACAGGGCTCCTCTGGATGTGGGCGGGACCATCGTGCTTCCTCTCGAGTGGAGACGGGTATGGCGGTGAACTTCTTGAGTTGCAGCAAGGGTGTGAAAGACCCTTTCGAAGTTCCAGAGGTTAGGTGTCATTAGTCTCCAGACGCCTCATCGGAAATAGGCCTCATCTCGCCTGGAAGGGAGAACTTCCTGGATTTTCTCGAGTTGCGGCAGGTGTTCTCGAGTTACGACGGGGACCTCAGGGACCCGCCCTGGTGGCCTCAGGAGAGGCCAGTCCAATGCGAGTTGCTAGGGGGCTTCTCTGGATTCCTCTCCCGTCGATACCGGGGCTAAAAACCTTGTGTGGAGTCAGGGCCAGATCCGAGGATTCCTCTCAGGGGCTGACATGGATCTTTAGGTACTTGTGGAGTCTCCCCAGGGGAGTCAGGCCTCGTCTCGAGTGGGGGAATGCACGTGCGCTTTCGTTCCAGGCTGTAGCAGCAATGTCACGCTTCCCGTCGCGTGGACCAAAGGATCTGTGGTTTTCCCTCGAGGCTTTCCCTCGAGGCTTTCCCACAGGGCTGTCCCACGTGCCACCGTGGTGTGAGTCGATCCTCGGCGTGAAAGATGAGCCAGTGCAGGGCAAAGAGGTTCCTCTGGAATGGACTGAGACATCTGGGGAACTCTTGGAATGGTGATACGACCATGGAGTTCCTCTCGCCTTTCCTGTTGAGAGTGCCTCCTCTTGAGATGCGACTGGAACGCCGGGAATTCTTTCCCGTTGAAAGCAGGGAAAGGATCCCTCATCTCGAGCTACGAGGGGGAAACGGGGCTCCTCTGGATGTGGGCGGGACCATCGTGCTTCCTCTCGAGTGGAGACGGGCATGGCGGTGAACTTCTTGACTTTCAGCAAGGGTGTGAAAGACCCTTTCGAAGTTCCAGAGGTTAGGTGTCATTAGTCTCCAGACGCCTCATCGGAAATAGGCCTCATCTCGCCTGGAAGGGAGAACTTCCTGGATTTTCTCGAGTTGTGGCAGGTGTTCTCGAGTTACGACGGGGACCTCAGGGACCCGCCCTGGTGGCCTCAGGAGAGGCCAGTCCCCATGCGAGGTGCTAGGGGGCCTCTCGGGATTCCTCTCCCATCGATACCGGGGCCAAAATCCTTGTGTCCAGTCAGGGCCGGAACCGAGGATTCCTCTCAGGGGCTGACATGGATCTTTGGGTACGTCTGGAGTCTCCCCAGGGGAGTCAGGCCTCGTCTCGAGTGGGGGCATGCACGTGCGCTTTCCTTCCAGGATGTAGCAGCAATGTCACGCTTCCCGTCTCGTGGATCAAAGGATCTGTGGTTTTCCCTCGAGGCTTTCCCACAGGGCTGTCCCACGTGCCACCGTGGTGTGAGTCGATTCTCGGCGTGAAAAATGAGCCAGTGCAGGGCAAAGAGGTTCCTCTGGAATGGACTGAGACATCTGGGGGACTCTTGGAATGGTGGTACAACCATGGAGTTCCTCTTGCCTTTCCTGTTGAGAGTGCCTCCTCTTGAGATGCAACGGGAACGCCAGGAATTCTTTCCCGTTGAAAGCAGGGAAAGGATCCCTCATCTCGAGCTACGAGGGGGAAACGGGGCTCCTCTGGATGTGGGCGGGACCATCGTGCTTCCTCTCGAGTGGAGACGGGTATGGCGGTGAAATTCTTGAGTTGCAGCAAGGGTGTGAAAGACCCTTTCGAAGTTCCAGAGGTTAGGTGTCATTAGTCTCCAGACGCCTCATCGGAAATAGGCCTCATTTCGCCTGGAAAGGAGAACTTCCTGGATTTTCTCGAGTTGCGGCAGGTGTTCTCGAGTTACGACGGGGACCTCAGGGACCCGCCCTGGTGGCCTCAGGAACGGCCAGTCCACATGCTAGTTGCTAGGGGGCCTCTCGGGATTCCTCTCCCGTCGATACCGGGGCCAAAAACCTTGTGTGGAGTCAGGGCCGGAACCGAGGATTCCTCTCAGGGGCTGACATGTATCTTTGGGTACTTCTGGAGTCTCCCCAGGGGAGTCAGGCCTCGTCTCGAGTGGGGGCATGCACGTGCGCTTTCCTTCCAGGCTGTAGCAGCAATGTCACGCTTCCCGTCGCGTGGATCAAAGGATCTGTGGTTTTCCCTCGAGGCTTTCCCTCGAGGCTTTCCCACAGGGCTGTCCCACGTGCCACCGTGGTGTGAGTCGATCCTCGGCGTGAAAGATGAGCCAGTACAGGGCAAAGAGGTTCCTCTGGAATGGACTGAGACATCTGGGGGACTCTTGGAATGGTGGTACGACCATGGAGCTACTCTCACCTTTCCTGTTGAGAGTGCCTCCTCTTGAGATGCGACGGAAACGCCGGGAATTCTTTCCCGTTGAAAGCAGGGAAAGGATCCCTCATCTCGAGCTACGAGGGGGAAACGGGGCTACTCTGGATGTGGGCGGGACCATCGTGCTTCCTCTCGAGTGGAGACGGGTATGGAGGTGAACTTCTTAAGTTGCAGCAAGGGTGTGAAAGACCCTTTCGAAGTTCCAGACGTTAGGTGTCATTAGTCTCCAGACGCCTCATCGGAAATAGGCCTCATCTCGCCTGGAAGGGAGAACTTCCTGGATTTTCTCGAGTTGCGGCAGGTGTTCTCGAGTTACGACGGGGACCTCAGGGACCCGCCCTGGTGGCCTCAGGAACGGCCAGTCCCCATGCTAGTTGCTAGGGGGCCTCTCGGGATTCCTCTCCCGTCGATACCGGGGCCAAAAACCTTGTGTGGAGTCAGGGCCGGAACCGAGGATTCCTCTCAGGGGCTGACATGGATCTTTGGGTACTTCTGGAGTCTCCCCAGGAGAGTCAGGCCTCGTCTCGAGTGGGGGCATGCACGTGCGCTTTCCTTCCAGGCTGTAGCAGCAATGTCATGCTTCCCGTCGCGTGGATCAAAGGATCTGTGGTTTTCCCTCGAGGCTTTCCCTCGATGCTTTCCCTCGAGGCTTTCCCACAGGGCTGTCCCATGTGCCACCGAGGTGTGAGTCGATCCTCGGCGTGAAAGATGAGCCAGTACAGGGCAAAGAGGTTCCTCTGGAATGGACTGAGACATCTGGGGGACTCTTGGAATGGTGGTACGACCATGGAGCTCCTCTCGCCTTTCCTGTTGAGAGTGCCTCCTCTTGAGATGCGACGGGAACGCCTGGAATTCGTTCCCGTTGAAAGCAGGGAAAGGAACCCTCATCTCGAGCTACGAGGGGGAAACGGGGCTCCTCTGGATGTGGGCGGGACCATCGTGCTTCCTCTCGAGTGGAGACGGGTATGGCGGTGAACTTCTTGAGTTGCAGCAAGGGTGTGAAAGACCCTTTCGAAGTTCCAGAGGTTAGGTGTCATTAGTCTCCAGACGCCTCATCGGAAATAGGCCTCATCTCGCCTGGAAGGGAGAACTTCCTGGATTTTTTCGAGTTGCGGCAGGTGTTCTCGAGTTACGACGGGTACCTCCGGGACCCGCCCTGGTGGCCTCAGGAGAGGCCAGTCCCCATGCGAGTTGCTAGGGGGCTTCTCTGGATTCCTCTCCCGTCGATACGGGGGCCAAAAACCTTGTGTGGAGTCAGGGCCAGATCCGAGGATTCCTCTCAGGGGCTGACATGGATCTTTGGGTACTTGTGGAGTCTCCCCAGGGGAGTCAGGCCTCGTCTCGAGTGGGGGAATGCACGTGCGCTTTCGTTCCAGGCTGTAGCAGCAATGTCACGCTTCCCGTCGCGTGGATTAAAGGATCTGTGGTTTTCCCTCGAGGCTTTCCCTGGAGGCTTTCCCACAGGGCTGTCCCACGTGCCACCGTGGTGTGAGTCGATCCTCGGCGTGAAAGATGAGCCAGTGCAGGGCAAAGAGGTTCCTCTGGAATGGACTGAGACATCTGGGGAACTCTTGGAATGGTGGTACGACCATGGAGTTCCTCTCGCCTTTCCTGTTGAGAGTGCCTCCTCTTGAGATGCGACGGGAACGCCGGGAATTCTTTCCCGTTGAAAACAGGGAAAGGTTCCCTCATTTCGAGCTACGAGGGGGAAACGGGGCTCCTCTGGATGTGGGCGGGACCATCGTGCTTCCTCTCGAGTGGAGACGGGCATGGCGGTGAACTTCTTGACTTTCAGCAAGGGTGTGAAAGACCCTTTCGAAGTTCCAGAGGTTAGGTGTCATTAGTCTCCAGACGCCTCATCGGAAATAGGCCTCATCTCGCCTGGAAGGGAGAACTTCCTGGATTTTCTCGAGTTGCGGCAGGTGTTCTCGATTTACGACGCGGACCTCAGGGACCCGCCCTGGTGGACTCAGGAGAGGCCAGTCCCCATGCGAGGTGCTAGGGGGCCTCTCGTGATTCCTCTCCCATCGATACCGGGGCCAAAAACCTTGTGCGGAGTCAGGGCCAGAACCGAGGATTCCTCTCAGGGGATGACATGGATCTTTGTGTACTTGTGTAGTCTCCCCAGGGGAGTCAGGCCTCGTCTCGAGTGGGGGCATGCATGTGCGCTTTCCTTCCAGGCTGTAGCAGCAATGTCACGCTTCCCGTCGCGTAGATCAAAGGATCTGTGGTTTTCCCTCGATGCTTTCCCTCGAGGCTTTCCCACAGGGCTGTCCCACGTGCCACCGTGGTGTGAGTCGATCCTCGGCGTGAAAGATGAGCCAGTAGAGGGCAAAGAGGTTCCTTTGGAATGGACTGAGACATCTGGGGGACTCTTGGAATGGTGGTACGACCATGGAGCTCCTCTCGCCTTTCCTGTTGAGAGTGCCTCCTCTTGAGATGCGACGGGAACGCCTGGAATTCGTTCCCGTTGAAAGCAGGGAAAGGAACCCTCATCTCGAGCTACGAGGGGGAAACAGGTCTCCTCTGGATGTGGGCGGGACCATCGTGCTTCCTCTCGAGTGGAGACGGGTATGGCGGTGAACTTCTTGAGTTGCAGCAAGGGTGTGAAAGACCCTTTCGAAGTTCCAGAGGTTAGGTGTCATTAGTCTCCAGACGCCTCATCGGAAAGAGGCCTCATCTCGCCTGGAAGGGAGAACTTCCTGGATTTTCTCGAGTTGCGGCAGGTGTTCTCGAGTTACGACGGGTACCTCAGGGACCCGCCCTGGTGGCCTCAGGAGAGGCCAGTCCCCATGCGAGTTGCTAGGGGGCTTCTCTGGATTCCTCTCCCGTCGATACCGGGGCCAAAAACCTTGTGTGGAGTCAGGGCCAGATCCGAGGATTCCTCTCAGGGGCTGACATGGATCTTTAGGTACTTGTGGAGTCTCCCCAGGGGAGTCAGGCCTCGTCTCGAGTGGGGGAATGCACGTGCGCTTTCGTTCCAGGCTGTAGCAGCAATGTCACGCTTCCCGTCGCGTGGACCAAAGGATCTGTGGTTTTCCCTCGAGGCTTTCCCTCGAGGCTTTCCCACAGGGCTGTCCCACGTGCCACCGTGGTGTGAGTCGATCCTCGGCGTGAAAGATGAGCCAGTGCAGGGCAAAGAGGTTCCTCTGGAATGGACTGAGACATCTGGGGAACTCTTGGAATGGTGGTACGACCATGGAGTTCCTCTCGCCTTTCCTGTTGAGAGTGCCTCCTCTTGAGATGCGCCTGGAACGCCGGGAATTCTTTCCCGTTGAAAGCAGGGAAAGGATCCCTCATCTCGAGCTACGAGGGGGAAACGGGGCTCCTCTGGATGTGGGCGGGACCATCGTGCTTCCTCTCGAGTGGAGACGGGCATGGCGGTGAACTTCTTGACTTTCAGCAAGGGTGTGAAAGACCCTTTCGAAGTTCCAGAGGTTAGGTGTCATTAGTCTCCAGACGCCTCATCGGAAATAGGCCTCATCTCGCCTGGAAGGGAGAACTTCCTGGATTTTCTCGAGTCGCGGCAGGTGTTCTCGATTTACGACGCGGACCTCAGGGACCCGCCCTGGTGGACTCAGGAGAGGCCAGTCCCCATGCGAGGTGCAAGGGGGCCTCTCGGGATTCCTCTCCCGTCGATACCGGGGCCAAAAACCTTGTGCGGAGTCAGGGCCAGAACCGAGGATTCCTCTCAGGGTCTGACATGGATCTTTGTGTACTTGTGGAGTCTCCCCAGGGGAGTCAGGCCTCGTCTCGAGTGGGGGCATGCATGTGCGCTTTCCTTCCAGGCTGTAGCAGCAATGTCACGCTTCCCGTCGCGTAGATCAAAGGATCTGTGGTTTTCCCTCGAGGCTTTCCCTCGAGGCTTTCCCACAGGGCTGTCCCACGTGCAACCATGGTGTGAGTCGATCCTCGGCGTGAAAGATGAGCCAGTGCAGGGCAAAGAGTTTCCTCTGGAATGGACTGAGACATCTGGGGGACTCTTGGAATGGTGGTACGACCATGGATTTCCTCTCGCCTTTCCTGTTGAGAGTGCCTCCTCTTGAGATGCGACGGGAACGCCAGGAATTCTTTCCCGTTGAAAGCAGCGAAAGGATCCCTCATCACGAGCTCCGAGGGGGAAACGGGGCTCCTCTGGATGTGGGCGGGACCATCGTGCTTCCTCTCGAGTGGAGACGGGTATGGCAGTGAACTTCTTGAGTTGCAGCAAGGGTGTGAAAGACCCTTTCGAAGTTCCAGAGGTTAGGTGTCATTAGTCTCCAGACACCTCATCGGAAATAGGCCTCATCTCGCCTGGAAGGGAGAACTTCCTGGATTTTCTCGAGTTGTGGCAGGTGTTCTCGAGTTACGACGGGGACCTCAGGGACCCGCCCTGGTGGCCTCAGGAGAGGCCAGTCCCCATGCGAGGTGCTAGGGGGCCTCTCGGGATTCCTCTCCCATCGATACCGGGGCCAAAATCCTTGTGTCCAGTCAGGGCCGGAACCGAGGATTCCTCTCAGGGGCTGACATGGATCTTTGGGTACGTCTGGAGTCTCCCCAGGGGAGTCAGGCCTCGTCTCGAGTGGGGGCATGCACGTGCGCTTTCCTTCCAGGATGTAGCAGCAATGTCACGCTTCCCGTCTCGTGGATCAAAGGATCTGTGGTTTTCCCTCGAGGCTTTCCCACAGGGCTGTCCCACGTGCCACCGTGGTGTGAGTCGATTCTCGGCGTGAAAAATGAGCCAGTGCAGGGCAAAGAGGTTCCTCTGGAATGGACTGAGACATCTGGGGGACTCTTGGAATGGTGGTACAACCATGGAGTTCCTCTTGCCTTTCCTGTTGAGAGTGCCTCCTCTTGAGATGCAACGGGAACGCCAGGAATTCTTTCCCGTTGAAAGCAGGGAAAGGATCCCTCATCTCGAGCTACGAGGGGGAAACGGGGCTCCTCTGGATGTGGGCGGGACCATCGTGCTTCCTCTCGAGTGGAGACGGGTATGGCGGTGAAATTCTTGAGTTGCAGCAAGGGTGTGAAAGACCCTTTCGAAGTTCCAGAGGTTAGGTGTCATTAGTCTCCAGACGCCTCATCGGAAATAGGCCTCATCTCGCCTGGAAGGGAGAACTTCCTGGATTTTCTCGAGTTGCGGCAGGTGTTCTCGAGTTACGACGGGTACCTCCGGGACCCGCCCTGGTGGCCTCAGGAGAGGCCAGTCCCCATGCGAGTTGCTAGGGGGCTTCTCTGGATTCCTCTCCCGTCGATACCGGGGCCAAAAACCTTGTGTGGAGTCAGGGCCAGATCCGAGGATTCCTCTCAGGGGCTGACATGGATCTTTGGGTACTTGTGGAGTCTCCCCAGGGGAGTCAGGCCTCGTCTCGAGTGGGGGCATGCACGTGCGCTTTCCTTCCAGGATGTAGCAGCAATGTCACGCTTCCCGTCTCGTGGATCAAAGGATCTGTGGTTTTCCCTCGAGGCTTTCCCACAGGGCTGTCCCACGTGCCACCGTGGTGTGAGTCGATTCTCGGCGTGAAAAATGAGCCAGTGCAGGGCAAAGAGGTTCCTCTGGAATGGACTGAGACATCTGGGGGACTCTTGGAATGGTGGTACAACCATGGAGTTCCTCTTGCCTTTCCTGTTGAGAGTGCCTCCTCTTGAGATGCAACGGGAACGCCAGGAATTCTTTCCCGTTGAAAGCAGGGAAAGGATCCCTCATCTCGAGCTACGAGGGGGAAACGGGGCTCCTCTGGATGTGGGCGGGACCATCGTGCTTCCTCTCGAGTGGAGACGGGTATGGCGGTGAAATTCTTGAGTTGCAGCAAGGGTGTGAAAGACCCTTTCGAAGTTCCAGAGGTTAGGTGTCATTAGTCTCCAGACGCCTCATCGGAAATAGGCCTCATTTCGCCTGGAAAGGAGAACTTCCTGGATTTTCTCGAGTTGCGGCAGGTGTTCTCGAGTTACGACGGGGACCTCAGGGACCCGCCCTGGTGGCCTCAGGAACGGCCAGTCCACATGCTAGTTGCTAGGGGGCCTCTCGGGATTCCTCTCCCGTCGATACCGGGGCCAAAAACCTTGTGTGGAGTCAGGGCCGGAACCGAGGATTCCTCTCAGGGGCTGACATGTATCTTTGGGTACTTCTGGAGTCTCCCCAGGGGAGTCAGGCCTCGTCTCGAGTGGGGGCATGCACGTGCGCTTTCCTTCCAGGCTGTAGCAGCAATGTCACGCTTCCCGTCGCGTGGATCAAAGGATCTGTGGTTTTCCCTCGAGGCTTTCCCTCGAGGCTTTCCCACAGGGCTGTCCCACGTGCCACCGTGGTGTGAGTCGATCCTCGGCGTGAAAGATGAGCCAGTACAGGGCAAAGAGGTTCCTCTGGAATGGACTGAGACATCTGGGGGACTCTTGGAATGGTGGTACGACCATGGAGCTACTCTCACCTTTCCTGTTGAGAGTGCCTCCTCTTGAGATGCGACGGAAACGCCGGGAATTCTTTCCCGTTGAAAGAAGGGAAAGGATCCCTCATCTCGAGCTACGAGGGGGAAACGGGGCTCCTCTGGATGTGGGAGGGACCATCGTGCTTCCTCTCGAGTGGAGACGGGTATGGAGGTGAACTTCTTGTGTTGCAGCAAGGGTGTGAAAGACCCTTTCGAAGTTCCAGAGGTTAGGTGTCATTAGTCTCCAGACGCCTCATCGGAAATAGGCCTCATCTCGCCTGGAAGGGAGAACTTCCTGGATTTTCTCGAGTTGCGGCAGGTGTTCTCGAGTTACGACGGGGACCTCAGGGACCCGCCCTGGTGGCCTCAGGAGAGGCCAGTCCCCATGCGAGTTGCTAGGGGGCCTCTCGGGATTCCTCTCCCGTCGATACCGGGGCCAAAAACCTTGTGTGGAGTCAGGGCCGGAACCGAGGATTCCTCTCAGGGGCTGACATGGATCTTTGGGTACTTCTGGAGTCTCCCCAGGAGAGTCAGGCCTCGTCTCGAGTGGGGGCATGCACGTGCGCTTTCCTTCCAGGCTGTAGCAGCAATGTCATGCTTCCCGTCGCGTGGATCAAAGGATCTGTGGTTTTCCCTCGAGGCTTTCCCTCGATGCTTTCCCTCGAGGCTTTCCCACAGGGCTGTCCCACGTGCCACCGAGGTGTGAGTCGATCCTCGGCGTGAAAGATGAGCCAGTACAGGGCAAAGAGGTTCCTCTGGAATGGACTGAGACATCTGGGGGACTCTTGGAATGGTGGTACGACCATGGAGTTCCTCTCGCCTTTCCTGTTGAGAGTGCCTCCGCTTGAGATGCGACGGGAACGCCGGGAATTCTTTCCCATTGAAAGCAGGGAAAGGATTCCTCATCTCGAGCTACGAGGGGGAAACGGGGATCCTCTGGATGTGGGCGGGACGATCGTGCTTCCTCTCGAGTGGAGACGGGTATGGCGGTGAACTTCTTGAGTTGCAGCAAGGGTGTGAAAGACCCTTTCGAAGTTCCAGAGGTTAGGTGTCATTAGTCTCCAGACGCCTCATCGGAAATAGGCCTCATCTCGCCTGGAAGGGAGAACTTCCTGGATTTTCTCGAGTTGCGGCAGGTGTTCTCGAGTTACGACGGGTACCTCCGGGACCCGCCCTGGTGGCCTCAGGAGAGGCCAGTCCCCATGCGAGTTGCTAGGGGGCTTCTCTGGATTCCTCTCCCGTCGATACCGGGGCCAAAAACCTTGTGTGGAGTCAGGGCCAGATCCGAGGATTCCTCTCAGGGGCTGACATGGATCTTTGGGTACTTGTGGAGTCTCCCCAGGGGAGTCAGGCCTCGTCTCGAGTGGGGGAATGCACGTGCGCTTTCGTTCCAGGCTGTAGCAGCAATGTCACGCTTCCCGTCGCGTGGATTAAAGGATCTGTGGTTTTCCCTCGAGGCTTTCCCTCGAGGCTTTCCCACAGGGCTGTCCCACGTGCCACCGTGGTGTGAGTCGATCCTCGGCGTGAAAGATGAGCCAGTGCAGGGCAAAGAGGTTCCTCTGGAATGGACTGAGACATCTGGGGAACTCTTGGAATGGTGGTACGACCATGGAGTTCCTCTCGCCTTTCCTGTTGAGAGTGCCTCCTCTTGAGATGCGACGGGAACGCCGGGAATTCTTTCCCGTTGAAAGCAGGGAAAGGATCCCTCATTTCGAGCTACGAGGGGGAAACGGGGCTCCTCTTGATGTGGGCGGGACCATCGTGCTTCCTCTCGAGTGGAGACGGGCATGGCGGTGAATTTCTTGAGTTGCAGCAAGGGTGTGAAAGACCCTTTCGAAGTTCCAGAGGTTAGGTGTCATTAGTCTCCAGACGCCTCAACGGAAATAGGCCTCATCTCGCCTGGAAGGGAGAACTTCCTGGATTTTCTCGAGTTGCGGCAGGTGTTCTCGATTTACGACGCGGACCTCAGGGACCCGCCCTGGTGGACTCAGGAGAGGCCAGTCCCCATGCGAGGTGCTAGGGGGCCTCTCGTGATTCCTCTCCCATCGATACCGGGGCCAAAAACCTTGTGCGGAGTCAGGGCCAGAACCGAGGATTCCTCTCAGGGGATGACATGGATCTTTGTGTACTTGTGGAGTCTCCCCAGGGGAGTCAGGCCTCGTCTCGAGTGGGGGCATGCACGTGCGCTTTCCTTCCAGGCTGTAGCAGCAATGTCACGCTTCCCGTCGCGTAGATCAAAGGATCTGTGGTTTTCCCTCGAGGCTTTCCCTCAAGGCTTTCCCACAGGGCTGTCCCACGTGCCACCGTGGTGTGAGTCGATTCTCGGCGTGAAAGATGAGCCAGTGCAGGACAAAGAGGTTCCTCTGGAATGGACTGAGACATCTGGGGGACTCTTGGAATGCTGGTACGATCATGGAGTTCCTCTTCCTTTCCTGTTGAGAGTGCCTCCTCTTGAGATGCAACGGGAACGCCAGGAATTCTTTCCCGTTGAAAGCAGGGAAAGGATCCCTCATCTCGAGCTACGAGGGGGAAACGGGGCTCCTCTGGATGTGGGCGGGACCATCGTGTTAACTCTCGAGTGGAGACGGGTATGGCGGTGAACTACTTGAGTTGCAGCAAGGGTGTGAAAGACCCTTTCGAAGTTCCAGAGGTTAGGTGTCATTAGTCTCCAGACGCCTCATCAGAAATAGGCCTCATCTCGCCTGGAAGGGAGAACTTCCTGGATTTTCTCGAGTTGCGGCAGGTGTTCTCGAGTTACGACGGGGACCTCAGGGACACGCCCTGGTGTCCTCAGGAAAGGCCAGTCCCCATGCGAGTTGCTAGGGGGCCTCTCGGGATTCCTCTCCCTTCGATACCGGGGCCAAAAACCTTGTGTGGAGTCAGGGCCGGAACCGAGGATTCCTCTCAGGGGCTGACATGGATCTTTGGGTACTTCTGGAGTCTCCCCAGGGGAGTCAGGCCTCGTCTCGAGTGGGGGCATGCACGTGCGCTTTCCTTCCAGGCTGTAGCAGCAATGTCACGCTTCCCGTCGCATGGATCAAGGGATCTGTGGTTTTCCCTCGAGGCTTTCCCTCGAGGCTTTCCCATAGGGCTGTCCCACGTGCCACCGTGGTGTGAGTCGATCCTCGGCGTGAAAGATGAGCCAGTGCAGGGCAAAGAGGTTCCTCTGGAATGGACTGAGACATCTGGGGGACTCTTGGAATGGTGGTACGACCATG
The DNA here is from genome assembly GCF_032405125.1 of Capricornis sumatraensis. Lineage (NCBI taxonomy): Eukaryota > Metazoa > Chordata > Mammalia > Artiodactyla > Bovidae > Capricornis > Capricornis sumatraensis. Next base: position 10,212,330 of record NW_027184612.1, read on the forward strand.
GAGTTCCTCTCGCCTTTCCTGTTGAGAGTGCCTCCTCTTGAGATGTGACGGGAACGCCGGGAATTCTTTCCCGTTGAAAGCAGGGAAAGGATCCCTCATCTCGAGCTACGAGGGGGAAACGGGGCTCCTCTGGATGTGGGCGGGACCATCATGCTTCCTCTCGAGTCGACACGGGTATGGCGGTGAACTTCTTGTGTTGCAGCAAGGGTGTGAAAGACCCTTTCGAAGTTCCAGAGGTTAGGTGTCATTAGTGTCCAGACGCCTCATCGGAAATAGGCCTCATCTCGCCTGGAAGGGAGAACTTCCTGGATTTTCTCGAGTTGCGGCAGGTGTTCTCCAGTTACGACGAGGACCTCAGGGACCGGCCTGGTGGCCTCAGGAAAGGCCAGTCCCCATGCGAGGTGCTAGGGGGCCTCTCGGGATTCCTCTCCGGTCGATACCGGGGCCAATTACTTTGTGTGGAGTCAGGGCCGGAACCGAGGATTCCTCTCAGGGGATGACATGGATCTTTGGGTACTTCTGGAGTCTCCCCAGGGGAGTCATGCCTCGTCTCGAGTGGGGGCATGCACGTGCGCTTTCCTTCCAGGCTGTAGCAGCAATGTAACGCTTCCCGTCGTGTGGATCAAAGGATCTGTGGTTTTCCCTCTAGGCTTTCCCACAGGGCTGTCCCACGTGCCACCGTGGTGTGAGTCGATCCTCGACGTGAAAGATGAGCCTGTGCAGGGCAAAGAGGTTGCTCTGGAATGGACTGAGACATCTGGGGGACTCTTGGAATGGTGGTACGACCATGGAGTTCCTCTCGCCTTTCCTGTTGAGAGTGCCTCCTCTTGAGATGCGACGGGAACACCGGGAATTCTTTCCCATTGAAAGCAGGGAAAGGATCCCTCATCTCGAGCTACGAGGGAGAAACGGGGCTCCTCTGGTTGTGGGTGGGACGATCGTGCTTCCTCTCGAGTGGAGACGGGTATGGCGGTGAACTTCTTGAGTTGCAGCAAGGGTGTGAAAGACCCTTTCGAAGTTCCAGAAGTTAGGTGTCATTAGTCTCCAGACGCCTCATCGGAAATAGGCCTCATCTCGCCTGGAAGGGAGAAGTTCCTGGATTTTCTCGAGTTGCAGCAGGTGTTCTCGAGTTACGACGGGGACCTCAGGGACCCGCCATGGTGGCCTCAGGAAAGGCCAGTCCTCATGCGAGTTGCTAGGTTGCCTCTCGGTATTCCTCTCCCGTCGATACCTGGACCAAAAACCTTGTGTGGAGTGAGGGCCGGAACCGAGGATTACTCTCAGGGGCTGACATGGATCTTTGGGTCTTTCTGGAGTCTCCCGAGGGGAGTCAGGCCTCGTCTCGAGTGGTGGCATGCACGTGCGCTTTCCTTCCAGGCTGAAGCAGCAAAGACACTCTTCCCGTCGCGTAGATCATAGGATCTGTGGATTTCCCTCCAGGCTTTCCCTTGAGGCTTTCCCACAGGGCTCTCCCACGTGCCAACGTGGTGTGATTCGATCCTCGGCATGAAAGATGAGCCAGTGCAAGGCAAAGAGGTTGCTCTGGAATGGACTGAGACATCTGGGGGACTCTAGGAATGGTGGTACGACCATGGAGTTCCTCTCGCCTTTCCTGTTGAGAGTGCCTCCTCTTGAGATGCGATGGGAACACCGGGAATTCTTTCCCGTTGAAAGCAGGGAAAGGATCCCTCATCTCGAGCTACGAGGGGGAAACGGGGCTCCTCTGGATGTGGGCGGGTCCATCATGCTTCCTCTCGAGTCGACACGGGTATGGCGGTGAACATCTTGAGTTGCAGCAAGGGTGTGAAAGACCCTTTCGAAGTTCCAGAGGTTAGGTGTCATTAGTGTCCAGACGCCTCATCGGAAATAGGCCTCATCTCGCCTGGAAGGGAGAACTTCCTGGATTTTCTCGAGTTGTGGCAGGTGTTCTCCAGTTACGACGGGGACCTCAGGGAACGCCCTGGTGGCCTCAGGAGAGGCCAGTCCCCATGCGAGGTGCTACGGGGCCTCTCGGCATTCCTCTCCCGTCGATACCGGGTCCAAAATCCTTGTTTGGAGTCAGGGCCGGAACCGAGGATTCCTCTCAGGGGCTGACATGGATATTTGGGTACTTATGGAGTCTCCCCAGGGGAGTCAGGCCTCGTATCGAGTGGGGGCATGCACGTGCGCTTTCCTTTAAGGCTGTAGCAGCAATGTCCTGCTTCCCGTGGCGTGGATCAAAGGATCTGTGGTTTTCCCTCGAGGCTTTCCCCCGAGGCTTTCCCACAGGGCTGTCCCACCTGACACCGTGGTGTGAGTCGATCCTCGGCGTGATAGATGAGCCAGTGCAGGGCAAACAGGTTCCTCTGGAATGGACTGAGACATCTGGGGGACTCTTGAAATGGTGGTACGACCATGGAGTTCCTCTCGCCTTTCCTGTTGAGAGTGCCTCCTCTTGAGATGCGACAGGAACACCGGGAATTCTTTCCCATTTAAAGCAGGGATAGGATCCCTCATCTCGAGCTACGAGGGGGAAACTGCGCTCCTCTGGTTGTGGGTGGGACGATCGTGCTTCCTCTCGAGTGGAGACGGGTATGGCGGTGAACTACTTGAGTTGCAGCAAGGGTGTGAAAGACCCTTTCGAGGTTCCAGAGGTTAGGTGTCATTAGTCTCCAGACGCCTCATCGGAAATAGGCCTCATCTCGCCTGGAAGGGAGAACTTCCTGGATTTTCTCGAGTTGCAGCAGGTGTTCTCGAGTTACGACGGGGACCTCAGGGACCCGCCCTGGTGGCCTCAGGAAAGGCCAGTCCCCATTCGAGTTGCTAGGGTGCCTCTCGGTATTTCTCTCCCGTCGATACCAGGACCAAAATCCTTGTGTGGAGTCAGGGCCGGAACCGAGGATTCCTCTCAGGGGCTGACATGGATCTTTGGGTCTTTCTGGAGTCTCCCGAGGGGAGTCAGGCCTCGTCTCGAGTGGGGGCATGCACGTGCGCTTTCCATCCAGGCTGTAGCAGCAATGTCACGCTTCCCGTCGTGTGGATCAAAGGATCTGTGGTTTTCCCTCTAGGCTTTCCCACAGGGCTGTCCCACGTGCCACCGTGGTGTGAGTCGATCCTCGGCGTGAAAGATGAGCCTGTGCAGGGCAAAGATGTTGCTCTGGAATGGACTGAGATATCTGGGGGACTCTTGGAATGGTGGTACGACCATGGAGTTCCTCTCGCCTTTCCTGTTGAGAGTGCCTCCTCTTGAGATGCGACGGGAACACCGGGAATTATTTCCCATTGAAAGCAGGGAAAGGATCCCTCATCTCGAGCTACGAGGGGGAAACGGGGCTCCTCTGGTTGTGGGTGGGACCATCGTGCTTCCTCTCGAGTGGAGACGGGTATGGCGGTGAACTTCTTGAGTTGCAGCAAGGGTGTGAAAGACCCTTTCGAAGTTCCAGAAGTTAGGTGTCATTAGTCTCAAGACGTCTCATCGGAAATAGGCCTCATCTCGCCTGGAAGGGAGAACTTCCGGGATTTTCTCGAGTTGCAGCAGGTGTTCTCGAGTAAAGACGGGGACCTCAGCGACCCGACCTGGTGGACTCAGGAGAGGCCAGTCCCCATGCGATTTGCTAGGGGGCCTCTCGGGACTCCTCTCCCGTCGATACCGGGGCCAAAATCCTTCTGTGGAGTCAGGGCCGGAACCGAGGATTCCTCTCAGGGGCTGACATGGGTCTTTGGGTACTTCTGGAGTCTCCCAACGGGGGTCAGGCCTCGTCTCGAGTGGGGGCATGCACGTGCGCCTTCCTTCCAGGCTGTAGCAGCAATGTCACGCTTCCCGTCGCGTGGATCAAAGGATCTGTGGTTTTCCCTCGAGGCTTTCCCTGGAGGCTTTCCCACAGGGCTGTCTCACGTGCCACCGTTGTGTGAGTCGATCCTCGGCGTGAAAGATGAGCCAGTGCAGGGCAAAAAGGTTCCTCTGGAATGGACTGAGACATCTGGGTGACTCTTGGAATGGTGGTACGACCATGGAGTTCCTCTCGCCTTTACTGTTGAGAGTGCCTCCTCTTGAGATGCGACGGGAACGCCGGGAAATCTTTCCCGTTGAAAGCAGGGAAAGGATCCCTCATCTCGAGCTACGAGGGGGAATCGGGGCTCCTCTGGATGTGGGCGGGAACATCGTGCTTCCTTTCGAGTGGAGACGGGTATGGCGGTGAAATTCTTGAGTTGCAGCAAGGGTGTGAAAGACCCTTTCGAAGTTCCAGAGGTTAGGTGTCATTAGTCTCCAGACGCCTCATTGGAAATAGGCCTCATTTCGCCTGGAAAGGAGAACTTCCTGGATTTTCTCGAGTTGCGGCAGGTGTTCTCGATTTACGACGGGGACCTCAGGGACCCGCCCTGGTGGCCTCAGGAACGGCCAGTCCCCATGCGAGTTGCTAGGGGGCCTCTCGGGATTCCTCTCCCGTCGATACCGGGGCCAAAAACCTTGTGTGGAGTCAGGGCCGGAACCGAGGATTCCTCTCAGGGGATGACATGGATCTTTGGGTACTTCTGGAGTCTCCCCAGGGGAGTCAGGCCTCGTCTCGAGTGGGGGCATGCACGTGCGCTTTCCTTCCAGGCTGTAGCAGCAATGTCATGCTTCCCGTCGCGTGGATCAAAGGATCTGTGGTTTTCCCTCGAGGCTTTCCCTCGAGGCTTTCCCACAGGGCTGTCCCACGTGCCACCGTGGTGTGAGTCGATCCTCGGCGTGAAAGATGAGCCAGTGCAGGGCAAAGAGGTTCCTCTGGAATGGACTGAGACATCTGGGGGACTCTTGGAATGGTGGTACGACCATGGAGTTCCTCTCGCCTTTCCTGTTGAGAGTGCCTCCTCTTGAAATGCGACAGGAACGCCGGGAATTCTTTCCCGTTGAAAGCAGGGAAAGGATCCCTCATCTCGAGCTCCGAGGGGGAAACGGGGCTCCTCTGGATGTGGGCGGGTCCATCGTGCTTCCTCTCGAGTGGAGACGGGTATGGCGGTGAACTTCTTGAGTTACATCAAGGGTGTGAAAGACCCTTTCGAAGTTCCAGAGGTTAGGTGTCATTAGTCTCCAGACGCCTCATGGGAAATAGGCCTCATCTCGCCTGGAAGGGAGAACTTCCTGGATTTTCTCGAGTTGCGGCAGGTGTTCTCGAGTTACGACGGGGACCTCAGGGACCCGCCCTGGTGGCCTCAGGAGAATCCAGTCCCCATGCGAGTTGCTAGGGGGCCTCTCGGGATTCCTCTCCCGTCGATACCGGGGCCAAAAACCTTGTGTGGAGTCAGGGCCGGAACCGAGGATTCCTCTCAGGGGCTGACATGGATCTTTGGGTACTTGTGGAGTCTCCCCAGGGGAGTCAGGCCTCGTCTCGAGTGGGGGCATGCACGTGCGCTTTCCTTCCAGGCTGTAGCAGCAATGTCACGCTTCCCGTCACGTGGATCAAAGGATCTGTGGTTTTCCCTCGAGGCTTTCCCTCGAGGCTTTCCCACAGGGCTGTCCCACGTGCCACCGTGGTGTGAGTCGATCCTCGGCGTGAAAGATGAGCCAGTGCAGGGCAAAGAGGCTCCTCTGGAATGGACTGAGACATCTGGGGGACTCTTGGAATGGTGGTACGACCATGGAGTTCCTCTCGCCTTTCCTGTTGAGAGTGCCTCCTCTTGAGATGCGACGGGAACGCCGGGAATTCTTTCCCGTTGAAAGCAGGGAATGGATCCCTCATCTCGAGCTCCGAGGGGGAAACGGGTCTCCTCTGGATGTGGGCGGGACCATCGTGCTTCCTCTCGAGTGGAGACGGGTATGGCGGTGAACTTCTTGAGTTGCAGCAAGGGTGTGAAAGACCCTTTCGAAGTTCCAGAGTTTAGGTGTCATTAGTCTCCAGACGCCTCATCGGAAATAGGCCTCATCTCGCCTGGAAGGGAGAACTTCCTGGATTTTCTCGAGTTGCGGCAGGTGTTCTCGAGTTACGACGGGGACCTCAGGGACCCGCCCTGGTGGCCTCAGGAGAGGCCAGTCCCCATGCGAGTTGCTAGGGGGCCTCTCGGGATTCCTCTCCCGTCGATACCGGGGCCAAAAACCTTGTGTGGAGTCAGGGCCGGAACCAAGGATTCCTCTCAGTGGCTGACATGGATCTTTGGGTACTTGTGGAGTCTCCCCAGGGGAGTCAGGCCTCGTCTCGAGTGGGGGCATGCACGTGCGCTTTCCTTCCAGGCTGTAGCAGCAATGTCACGCTTCCCGTCGCGTGGATCAAAGGATCTGTGGTTTTCCCTCGAGGCTTTCCCTCGAGGCTTTCCCACAGGGCTGTCCCACGTGCCACCGTGGTGTGAGTCGATCATCGGCGTGAAAGATGAGCCAGTGCAGGGCAAAGAGGCTCCTCTGGAATGGACTGAGACATCTGGGGGACTCTTGGAATGGTGGTACGACCATGGAGTTCCTCTCGCCTTTCCTGTTGAGAGTGCCTCCTCTTGAGATGCGACGGGAACGCCGGGAATTCTTTCCCGTTGAAAGCAGGGAATGGATCCCTCATCTCGAGCTCCGAGGGGGAAACGGGTCTCCTCTGGATGTGGGCGGGACCATCGTGCTTCCTCTCGAGTGGAGACGGGTATGGCGGTGAACTTCTTGAGTTGCAGCAAGGGTGTGAAAGACCCTTTCGAAGTTCCAGCGTTTAGGTGTCATTAGTCTCCAGACGCCTCATCGGAAATAGGCCTCATCTCGCCTGGAAGGGAGAACTTCCTGGATTTTCTCGAGTTGCGGCAGGTGTTCTCGAGTTACGACGGGGACCTCAGGGACCCGCCCTGGTGGCCTCAGGAGAGGCCAGTCCCCATGCGAGTTGCTAGGGGGCCTCTCGGGATTCCTCTCCCGTCGATACCAGGGCCAAAAACCTTGTGTGGAGTCAGGGCCGGAACCGAGGATTCCTCTCAGGGGCTGACATGTATCTTTGGGTACTTGTGGAGTCTCCCCAGGGGAGTCAGGAATCGTCTCGAGTGGGGGCATGCACGTGCGCTTTCCTTCCAGGCTGTAGCAGCAATGTCACGCTTCCCGTCGTGTGGATCAAAGGATCTGTGGTTTTCCCTCGAGGCTTTCCCTCGAGGCTTTCCCACAGGGCTGTCCCACGTGCCACCGTGGTGTGAGTCGATCCTCGGCGTGAAAGATGAGCCAGTGCAGGGCAAAGAGGCTCCTCTGGAATGGACTGAGACATCTGGGGGACTCTTGGAATGGTGGTACGACCATGGAGTTCCTCTCGCCTTTCCTGTTGAGAGTGCCTCCTCTTGAGATGCGACGGGAACGCCGGGAATTCTTTCCCGTTGAAAGCAGGGAATGGATCCCTCATCTCGAGCTCCGAGGGGGAAACGGGTCTCCTCTGGATGTGGGCGGGACCATCGTGCTTCCTCTCGAGTGGAGACGGGTATGGCGGTGAACTTCTTGAGTTGCAGCAAGGGTGTGAAAGACCCTTTCGAAGTTCCAGAGTTTAGGTGTCATTAGTCTCCAGACGCCTCATCGGAAATAGGCCTCATCTCGCCTGGAAGGGAGAACTTCCTGGATTTTCTCGAGTTGCGGCAGGTGTTCTCGAGTTACGACGGGGACCTCAGGGACCCGCCCTGGTGGCCTCAGGAGAGGCCAGTCCCCATGCGAGTTGCTAGGGGGCCTCTCGGGATTCCTCTCCCGTCGATACCAGGGCCAAAAACCTTGTGTGGAGTCAGGGCCGGAACCGAGGATTCCTCTCAGGGGCTGACATGGATCTTTGGGTACTTGTGGAGTCTCCCCAGGGGAGTCAGGCCTCGTCTCGAGTGGGGGCATGCACGTGCGCTTTCCTTCCAGGCTGTAGCAGCAATGTCACGCTTCCCGTCGCGTGGATCAAAGGATCTGTGGTTTTCCCTCGAGGCTTTCCCTCGAGGCTTTCCCACAGGGCTGTCCCACGTGCCACCGTGGTGTGAGTCGATCCTCGGCGTGAAAGATGAGCCAGTGCAGGGCAAAGAGGCTCCTCTGGAATGGACTGAGACATCTGGGGGACTCTTGGAATGGTGGTACGACCATGGAGTTCCTCTCGCCTTTCCTGTTGAGAGTGCCTCCTCTTGAGATGCGACGGGAACGCCGGGAATTCTTTCCCGTTGAAAGCAGGGAATGGATCCCTCATCTCGAGCTCCGAGGGGGAAACGGGTCTCCTCTGGATGTGGGCGGGACCATCGTGCTTCCTCTCGAGTGGAGACGGGTATGGCGGTGAACTTCTTGAGTTGCAGCAAGGGTGTGAAAGACCCTTTCGAAGTTCCAGAGTTTAGGTGTCATTAGTCTCCAGACGCCTCATCGGAAATAGGCCTCATCTCGCCTGGAAGGGAGAACTTCCTGGATTTTCTCGAGTTGCGGCAGGTGTTCTCGAGTTACGACGGGGACCTCAGGGACCCGCCCTGGTGGCCTCAGGAGAGGCCAGTCCCCATGCGAGTTGCTAGGGGGCCTCTCGGGATTCCTCTCCCGTCGATACCAGGGCCAAAAACCTTGTGTGGAGTCAGGGCCGGAACCGAGGATTCCTCTCAGGGGCTGACATGTATCTTTGGGTACTTGTGGAGTCTCCCCAGGGGAGTCAGGAATCGTCTCGAGTGGGGGCATGCACGTGCGCTTTCCTTCCAGGCTGTAGCAGCAATGTCACGCTTCCCGTCGTGTGGATCAAAGGATCTGTGGTTTTCCCTCGAGGCTTTCCCTCGAGGCTTTCCCACAGGGCTGTCCCACGTGCCACCGTGGTGTGAGTCGATCCTCGGCGTGAAAGATGAGCCAGTGCAGGGCAAAGAGGCTCCTCTGGAATGGACTGAGACATCTGGGGGACTCTTGGAATGGTGGTACGACCATGGAGTTCCTCTCGCCTTTCCTGTTGAGAGTGCCTCCTCTTGAGATGCGACGGGAACGCCGGGAATTCTTTCCCGTTGAAAGCAGGGAATGGATCCCTCATCTCGAGCTCCGAGGGGGAAACGGGTCTCCTCTGGATGTGGGCGGGACCATCGTGCTTCCTCTCGAGTGGAGACGGGTATGGCGGTGATCTTCTTGAGTTACAGCAAGGGTGTGAAAGACCCTTTCGAAGTTCCAGAGTTTAGGTGTCATTAGTCTCCAGACGCCTCATCGGAAATAGGCCTCATCTCGCCTGGAAGGGAGAACTTCCTGGATTTTCTCGAGTTGCGGCAGGTGTTCTCGAGTTACGACGGGGACCTCAGGGACCCGCCCTGGTGGCCTCAGGAGAGGCCAGTCCCCATGCGAGTTGCTAGGGGGCCTCTCGGGATTCCTCTCCCGTCGATACCAGGGCCAAAAACCTTGTGTGGAGTCAGGGCCGGAACCGAGGATTCCTCTCAGGGGCTGACATGGATCTTTGGGTACTTGTGGAGTCTCCCCAGGGGAGTCAGGCCTCGTCTCGAGTGGGGGCATGCACGTGCGCTTTCCTTCCAGGCTGTAGCAGCAATGTCACGCTTCCCGTCGCGTGGATCAAAGGATCTGTGGTTTTCCCTCGAGGCTTTCCCTCGAGGCTTTCCCACAGGGCTGTCCCACGTGCCACCGTGGTGTGAGTCGATCCTCGGCGTGAAAGATGAGCCAGTGCAGGGCAAAGAGGCTCCTCTGGAATGGACTGAGACATCTGGGGGACTCTTGGAATGGTGGTACGACCATGGAGTTCCTCTCGCCTTTCCTGTTGAGAGTGCCTCCTCTTGAGATGCGACGGGAACGCTGGGAATTCTTTCCCGTTGAAAGCAGGGAATGGATCCCTCATCTCGAGCTCCGAGGGGGAAACGGGTCTCCTCCGGATGTGGGCGGGACCATCGTGCTTCCTCTCGAGTGGAGACGGGTATGGCGGTGAACTTCTTGAGTTGCAGCAAGGGTGTGAAAGACCCTTTCGAAGTTCCAGAGTTTAGGTGTCATTAGTCTCCAGACGCCTCATCGGAAATAGGCCTCATCTCGCCTGGAAGGGAGAACTTCCTGGATTTTCTCGAGTTGCGGCAGGTGTTCTCGAGTTACGACGGGGACCTCAGGGACCCGCCCTGGTGGCCTCAGGAGAGGCCAGTCCCCATGCGAGTTGCTAGGGGGCCTCTCGGGATTCCTCTCCCGTCGATACCAGGGCCAAAAACCTTGTGTGGAGTCAGAGCCGGAACCGAGGATTCCTCTCAGGGGCTGACATGGATCTTTGGGTACTTGTGGAGTCTCCCCAGGGGAGTCAGGCCTCGTCTCGAGTGGGGGCATGCACGTGCGCTTTCCTTCCAGGCTGTAGCAGCAATGTCACGCTTCCCGTCGCGTGGATCAAAGGATCTGTGGTTTTCCCTCGAGGCTTTCCCTCGAGGCTTTCCCACAGGGCTGTCCCACGTGCCACCGTGGTGTGAGTCGATCCTCGGCGTGAAAGATGAGCCAGTGCAGGGCAAAGAGGCTCCTCTGGAATGGACTGAGACATCTGGGGGACTCTTGGAATGGTGGTACGACCATGGAGTTCCTCTCGCCTTTCCTGTTGAGAGTGCCTCCTCTTGAGATGCGACGGGAACGCTGGGAATTCTTTCCCGTTGAAAGCAGGGAATGGATCCCTCATCTCGAGCTCCGAGGGGGAAACGGGTCTCCTCTGGATGTGGGCGGGACCATCGTGCTTCCTCTCGAGTAGAGACGGGTATGGAAGTGAACTTCTTGAGTTGCAGCAAGGGTGTGAAAGACCCTTTCGAAGTTCCAGAGTTTAGGTGTCATTAGTCTCCAGACGCCTCATCGGAAGTAGGCCTCATCTCGCCTGGAAGGGAGAACTTCCTGGATTTTCTCGAGTTGCGGCAGGTGTTCTCGAGTTACGACGGGGACCTCAGGGACCCGCCCTGGTGGCCTCAGGAGAGGCCAGTCCCCATGCGAGTTGCTAGGGGGCCTCTCGGGATTCCTCTTCCGTCGAAACCGGGGCCAAAAACCTTGTGTGGAGTCAGGGCCGGAACCGAGGATTCCTCTCAGGGGCTGACATGGATCTTTGGGTACTTGTGGAGTCTCCCCAGGGGAGTCAGGCCTCGTCTCGAGTGGGGGCATGCACGTGCGCTTTCCTTCCAGGCTGTAGCAGCAATGTCACGCTTCCCGTGGCGTGGATCAAGGATCTGTGGTTTTCCCTCGAGGCTTTCCCTCGAGGCTTTCCCACAGGGCTGTCCCACGTGCCACCGTGGTGTGAGTCGATCCTCGGCGTGAAAGATGAGCCAGTGCAGGGCAAAGAGGCTCCTCTGGAATGGACTGAGACATCTGGGGGACTCTTGGAATGGTGGTACGACCATGGAGTTCCTCTCGCCTTTCCTGTTGAGAGTGCCTCCTCTTGAGATGCGACGGGAACGCCGGGAATTCTTTCCCGTTGAAAGCAGGGAATGGATCCCTCATCTCGAGCTCCGAGGGGGAAACGGGTCTCCTCTGGATGTGGGCGGGACCATCGTGCTTCCTCTCGAGTGGAGACAGGTATCGCGGTGAACTTCTTGAGTTGCAGCAAGGGTGTGAAAGACCCTTTCGAAGTTCCAGAGTTTAGGTGTCATTAGTCTCCAGACGCCTCATCGGAAATAGGCCTCATCTCGCCTGGAAGGGAGAACTTCCTGGATTTTCTCGAGTTGCGGCAGGTGTTCTCGAGTTACGACGGGGACCTCAGGGACCCGCCCTGGTGGCCTCAGGAGAGGCCAGTCCCCATGCGAGTTGCTAGGGGTCCTCTCGGGATTCCTCTTCCGTCGATACCGGGGCCAAAAACCTTGTGTGGAGTCAGGGCCGGAACCGAGGATTCCTCTCAGGGGCTGACATGGATCTTTGGGTACTTGTGGAGTCTCCCCAGGGGAGTCAGGCCTCGTCTCGAGTGGGGGCATGCACGTGCGCTTTCCTTCCAGGCTGTAGCAGCAATGTCACGCTTCCCGTCGCGTGGATCAAAGGATCTGTGGTTTTCCCTCGAGGCTTTCCCTCGAGGCTTTCCCACAGGGCTGTCCCACGTGCCACCGTGGTGTGAGTCGATCATCGGCGTGAAAGATGAGCCAGTGCAGGGCAAAGAGGCTCCTCTGGAATGGACTGAGACATCTGGGGGACTCTTGGAATGGTGGTACGACCATGGAGTTCCTCTCGCCTTTCCTGTTGAGAGTGCCTCCTCTTGAGATGCGACGGTAACGCCGGGAATTCTTTCCCGTTGAAAGCAGGGAATGGATCCCTCATCTCGAGCTCCAAGGGGGAAACGGGTCTCCTCTGGATGTGGGCGGGACCATCGTGCTTCCTCTCGAGTTGAGACGGGTATGGCGGTGAACTTCTTGAGTTGCAGCAAGGGTGTGAAAGACCCTTTCGAAGTTCCAGAGTTTAGGTGTCATTAGTCTCCAGACGCCTCATCGGAAATAGGCCTCTTCTCGCCTGGAAGGGAGAACTTCCTGGATTTTCTCGAGTTGCGGCAGGTGTTCTCGAGTTACGACGGGGACCTCAGGGACCCGCCCTGGTGGCCTCAGGAGAGGCCAGTCCCCATGCGAGTTGCTAGGGGGCCTCTCGGGATTCCTCTCCCGTCGATACCGGGGCCAAAAACCTTGTGTGGAGTCAGGGCCGGAACCGAGGATTCCTCTCAGGGGCTGACATGGATCTTTGGGTACTTGTGGAGTCTCCCCAGGGGAGTCAGGCCTCGTCTCGAGTGGGGGCATGCACGTGCGCTTTCCTTCCAGGCTGTAGCAGCAATGTCACGCTTCCCGTCGCGTGGATCAAAGGATCTGTGGTTTTCCCTCGAGGCTTTCCCTCGAGGCTTTCCCACAGGGCTGTCCCACGTGCCACCGTGGTGTGAGTCGATCATCGGCGTGAAAGATGAGCCAGTGCAGGGCAAAGAGGCTCCTCTGGAATGGACTGAGACATCTGGGGGACTCTTGGAATGGTGGTACGACCATGGAGTTCCTCTCGCCTTTCCTGTTGAGAGTGCCTCCTCTTGAGATGCGACGGGAACGCCGGGAATTCTTTCCCGTTGAAAGCAGGGAATGGATCCCTCATCTCCAGCTCCAAGGGGGAAACGGGTCTCCTCTGGATGTGGGCGGGACCATCGTGCTTCCTCTCGAGTGGAGACGGGTATGGCGGTGAACTTCTTGAGTTGCAGCAAGGGTGTGAAAGACCCTTTCGAAGTTCCAGAGTTTAGGTGTCATTAGTCTCCAGACGCCTCATCGGAAATAGGCCTCATCTCGCCTGGAAGGGAGAACTTCCTGGATTTTCTCGAGTTGCGGCAGGTGTTCTCGAGTTACGACGGGGACCTCAGGGACCCGCCCTGGTGGCCTCAGGAGAGGCCAGTCCCCATGCGAGTTGCTAGGGGGCCTCTCGGGATTCCTCTCCCGTCGATACCAGGGCCAAAAACCTTGTGTGGAGTCAGGGCCGGAACCGAGGATTCCTCTCAGGGGCTGACATGTATCTTTGGGTACTTGTGGAGTCTCCCCAGGGGAGTCAGGAATCGTCTCGAGTGGGGGCATGCACGTGCGCTTTCCTTCCAGGCTGTAGCAGCAATGTCACGCTTCCCGTCGCGTGGATCAAAGGATCTGTGGTTTTCCCTCGAGGCTTTCCCTCGAGGCTTTCCCACAGGGCTGTCCCACGTGCCACCGTGGTGTGAGTCGATCCTCGGCGTGAAAGATGAGCCAGTGCAGGGCAAAGAGGCTCCTCTGGAATGGACTGAGACATCTGGGGGACTCTTGGAATGGTGGTACGACCATGGAGTTCCTCTCGCCTTTCCTGTTGAGAGTGCCTCCTCTTGAGATGCGACGGGAACGCCGGGAATTCTTTCCCGTTGAAAGCAGGGAATGGATCCCTCATCTCGAGCTTCGAGGGGGAAACGGGTCTCCTCTGGATGTGGGCGGGACCATCGTGCTTCCTCTCGAGTGGAGACGGGTATGGCGGTGAACTTCTTGAGTTACAGCAAGGGTGTGAAAGACCCTTTCGAAGTTCCAGAGTTTAGGTGTCATTAGTCTCCAGACGCCTCATCGGAAATAGGCCTCATCTCGCCTGGAAGGGAGAACTTCCTGGATTTTCTCGAGTTGCGGCAGGTGTTCTCGAGTTACGACGGGGACCTCAGGGACCCGCCCTGGTGGCCTCAGGAGAGGCCAGTCCCCATGCGAGTTGCTAGGGGGCCTCTCGGGATTCCTCTCCCGTCGATACCAGGGCCAAAAACCTTGTGTGGAGTCAGGGCCGGAACCGAGGATTCCTCTCAGGGGCTGACATGGATCTTTGGGTACTTGTGGAGTCTCCCCAGGGGAGTCAGGCCTCGTCTCGAGTGGGGGCATGCACGTGCGCTTTCCTTCCAGGCTGTAGCAGCAATGTCACGCTTCCCGTCGCGTGGATCAAAGGATCTGTGGTTTTTCTTCGAGGCTTTCCCTCGAGGCTTTCCCACAGGGCTGTCCCACGTGCCACCGTGGTGTGAGTCGATCCTCGGCGTGAAAGATGAGCCAGTGCAGGGCAAAGAGGCTCCTCTGGAATGGACTGAGACATCTGGGGGACTCTTGGAATGGTGGTACGACCATGGAGTTCCTCTCGCCTTTCCTGTTGAGAGTGCCTCCTCTTGAGATGCGACGGGAACGCCGGGAATTCTTTCCCGTTGAAAGCAGGGAATGGATCCCTCATCTCCAGCTCCAAGGGGGAAACGGGTCTCCTCTGGATGTGGGCGGGACCATCGTGCTTCCTCTCGAGTGGAGACGGGTATGGCGGTGAACTTCTTGAGTTGCAGCAAGGGTGTGAAAGACCCTTTCGAAGTTCCAGAGTTTAGGTGTCATTAGTCTCCAGACGCCTCATCGGAAATAGGCCTCATCTCGCCTGGAAGGGAGAACTTCCTGGATTTTCTCGAGTTGCGGCAGGTGTTCTCGAGTTACGACGGGGACCTCAGGGACCCGCCCTGGTGGCCTCAGGAGAGGCCAGTCCCCATGCGAGTTGCTAGGGGGCCTCTCGGGATTCCTCTCCCGTCGATACCAGGGCCAAAAACCTTGTGTGGAGTCAGGGCCGGAACCGAGGATTCCTCTCAGGGGCTGACATGGATCTTTGGGTACTTGTGGAGTCTCCCCAGGGGAGTCAGGCCTCGTCTCGAGTGGGGGCATGCACGTGCGCTTTCCTTCCAGGCTGTAGCAGCAATGTCACGCTTCCCGTCGCGTGGATCAAAGGATCTGTGGTTTTCCCTCGAGGCTTTCCCTCGAGGCTTTCCCACAGGGCTGTCCCACGTGCCACCATGGTGTGAGTCGATCCTCGGCGTGAAAGATGAGCCAGTGCAGGGCAAAGAGGCTCCTCTGGAATGGACTGAGACATCTGGGGGACTCTTGGAATGGTGGTACGACCATGGAGTTCCTCTCGCCTTTCCTGTTGAGAGTGCCTCCTCTTGAGATGCGACGGGAACGCCGGGAATTCTTTCCCGTTGAAAGCAGGGAATGGATCCCTCATCTCGAGCTCCGAGGGGGAAACGGGTCTCCTCTGGATGTGGGCGGGACCATCGTGCTTCCTCTCGAGTGGAGACGGGTATGGCGGTGATCTTCTTGAGTTACAGCAAGGGTGTGAAAGACCCTTTCGAAGTTCCAGAGTTTAGGTGTCATTAGTCTCCAGACGCCTCATCGGAAATAGGCCTCATCTCGCCTGGAAGGGAGAACTTCCTGGATTTTCTCGAGTTGCGGCAGGTGTTCTCGAGTTACGACGGGGACCTCAGGGACCCGCCCTGGTGGCCTCAGGAGAGGCCAGTCCCCATGCGAGTTGCTAGGGGGCCTCTCGGGATTCCTCTCCCGTCGATACCAGGGCCAAAAACCTTGTGTGGAGTCAGGGCCGGAACCGAGGATTCCTCTCAGGGGCTGACATGGATCTTTGGGTACTTGTGGAGTCTCCCCAGGGGAGTCAGGCCTCGTCTCGAGTGGGGGCATGCACGTGCGCTTTCCTTCCAGGCTGTAGCAGCAATGTCACGCTTCCCGTCGCGTGGATCAAAGGATCTGTGGTTTTCCCTCGAGGCTTTCCCTCGAGGCTTTCCCACAGGGCTGTCCCACGTGCCACCGTGGTGTGAGTCGATCCTCGGCGTGAAAGATGAGCCAGTGCAGGGCAAAGAGGCTCCTCTGGAATGGACTGAGACATCTGGGGGACTCTTGGAATGGTGGTACGACCATGGAGTTCCTCTCGCCTTTCCTGTTGAGAGTGCCTCCTCTTGAGATGCGACGGGAACGCTGGGAATTCTTTCCCGTTGAAAGCAGGGAATGGATCCCTCATCTCGAGCTCCGAGGGGGAAACGGGTCTCCTCCGGATGTGGGCGGGACCATCGTGCTTCCTCTCGAGTGGAGACGGGTATGGCGGTGAACTTCTTGAGTTGCAGCAAGGGTGTGAAAGACCCTTTCGAAGTTCCAGAGTTTAGGTGTCATTAGTCTCCAGACGCCTCATCGGAAATAGGCCTCATCTCGCCTGGAAGGGAGAACTTCCTGGATTTTCTCGAGTTGCGGCAGGTGTTCTCGAGTTACGACGGGGACCTCAGGGACCCGCCCTGGTGGCCTCAGGAGAGGCCAGTCCCCATGCGAGTTGCTAGGGGGCCTCTCGGGATTCCTCTCCCGTCGATACCAGGGCCAAAAACCTTGTGTGGAGTCAGAGCCGGAACCGAGGATTCCTCTCAGGGGCTGACATGGATCTTTGGGTACTTGTGGAGTCTCCCCAGGGGAGTCAGGCCTCGTCTCGAGTGGGGGCATGCACGTGCGCTTTCCTTCCAGGCTGTAGCAGCAATGTCACGCTTCCCGTCGCGTGGATCAAAGGATCTGTGGTTTTCCCTCGAGGCTTTCCCTCGAGGCTTTCCCACAGGGCTGTCCCACGTGCCACCGTGGTGTGAGTCGATCCTCGGCGTGAAAGATGAGCCAGTGCAGGGCAAAGAGGCTCCTCTGGAATGGACTGAGACATCTGGGGGACTCTTGGAATGGTGGTACGACCATGGAGTTCCTCTCGCCTTTCCTGTTGAGAGTGCCTCCTCTTGAGATGCGACGGGAACGCTGGGAATTCTTTCCCGTTGAAAGCAGGGAATGGATCCCTCATCTCGAGCTCCGAGGGGGAAACGGGTCTCCTCTGGATGTGGGCGGGACCATCGTGCTTCCTCTCGAGTAGAGACGGGTATGGAAGTGAACTTCTTGAGTTGCAGCAAGGGTGTGAAAGACCCTTTCGAAGTTCCAGAGTTTAGGTGTCATTAGTCTCCAGACGCCTCATCGGAAGTAGGCCTCATCTCGCCTGGAAGGGAGAACTTCCTGGATTTTCTCGAGTTGCGGCAGGTGTTCTCGAGTTACGACGGGGACCTCAGGGACCCGCCCTGGTGGCCTCAGGAGAGGCCAGTCCCCATGCGAGTTGCTAGGGGGCCTCTCGGGATTCCTCTTCCGTCGAAACCGGGGCCAAAAACCTTGTGTGGAGTCAGGGCCGGAACCGAGGATTCCTCTCAGGGGCTGACATGGATCTTTGGGTACTTGTGGAGTCTCCCCAGGGGAGTCAGGCCTCGTCTCGAGTGGGGGCATGCACGTGCGCTTTCCTTCCAGGCTGTAGCAGCAATGTCACGCTTCCCGTGGCGTGGATCAAGGATCTGTGGTTTTCCCTCGAGGCTTTCCCTCGAGGCTTTCCCACAGGGCTGTCCCACGTGCCACCGTGGTGTGAGTCGATCCTCGGCGTGAAAGATGAGCCAGTGCAGGGCAAAGAGGCTCCTCTGGAATGGACTGAGACATCTGGGGGACTCTTGGAATGGTGGTACGACCATGGAGTTCCTCTCGCCTTTCCTGTTGAGAGTGCCTCCTCTTGAGATGCGACGGGAACGCCGGGAATTCTTTCCCGTTGAAAGCAGGGAATGGATCCCTCATCTCGAGCTCCGAGGGGGAAACGGGTCTCCTCTGGATGTGGGCGGGACCATCGTGCTTCCTCTCGAGTGGAGACAGGTATCGCGGTGAACTTCTTGAGTTGCAGCAAGGGTGTGAAAGACCCTTTCGAAGTTCCAGAGTTTAGGTGTCATTAGTCTCCAGACGCCTCATCGGAAATAGGCCTCATCTCGCCTGGAAGGGAGAACTTCCTGGATTTTCTCGAGTTGCGGCAGGTGTTCTCGAGTTACGACGGGGACCTCAGGGACCCGCCCTGGTGGCCTCAGGAGAGGCCAGTCCCCATGCGAGTTGCTAGGGGTCCTCTCGGGATTCCTCTTCCGTCGATACCGGGGCCAAAAACCTTGTGTGGAGTCAGGGCCGGAACCGAGGATTCCTCTCAGGGGCTGACATGGATCTTTGGGTACTTGTGGAGTCTCCCCAGGGGAGTCAGGCCTCGTCTCGAGTGGGGGCATGCACGTGCGCTTTCCTTCCAGGCTGTAGCAGCAATGTCACGCTTCCCGTCGCGTGGATCAAAGGATCTGTGGTTTTCCCTCGAGGCTTTCCCTCGAGGCTTTCCCACAGGGCTGTCCCACGTGCCACCGTGGTGTGAGTCGATCATCGGCGTGAAAGATGAGCCAGTGCAGGGCAAAGAGGCTCCTCTGGAATGGACTGAGACATCTGGGGGACTCTTGGAATGGTGGTACGACCATGGAGTTCCTCTCGCCTTTCCTGTTGAGAGTGCCTCCTCTTGAGATGCGACGGTAACGCCGGGAATTCTTTCCCGTTGAAAGCAGGGAATGGATCCCTCATCTCGAGCTCCAAGGGGGAAACGGGTCTCCTCTGGATGTGGGCGGGACCATCGTGCTTCCTCTCGAGTTGAGACGGGTATGGCGGTGAACTTCTTGAGTTGCAGCAAGGGTGTGAAAGACCCTTTCGAAGTTCCAGAGTTTAGGTGTCATTAGTCTCCAGACGCCTCATCGGAAATAGGCCTCTTCTCGCCTGGAAGGGAGAACTTCCTGGATTTTCTCGAGTTGCGGCAGGTGTTCTCGAGTTACGACGGGGACCTCAGGGACCCGCCCTGGTGGCCTCAGGAGAGGCCAGTCCCCATGCGAGTTGCTAGGGGGCCTCTCGGGATTCCTCTCCCGTCGATACCGGGGCCAAAAACCTTGTGTGGAGTCAGGGCCGGAACCGAGGATTCCTCTCAGGGGCTGACATGGATCTTTGGGTACTTGTGGAGTCTCCCCAGGGGAGTCAGGCCTCGTCTCGAGTGGGGGCATGCACGTGCGCTTTCCTTCCAGGCTGTAGCAGCAATGTCACGCTTCCCGTCGCGTGGATCAAAGGATCTGTGGTTTTCCCTCGAGGCTTTCCCTCGAGGCTTTCCCACAGGGCTGTCCCACGTGCCACCGTGGTGTGAGTCGATCATCGGCGTGAAAGATGAGCCAGTGCAGGGCAAAGAGGCTCCTCTGGAATGGACTGAGACATCTGGGGGACTCTTGGAATGGTGGTACGACCATGGAGTTCCTCTCGCCTTTCCTGTTGAGAGTGCCTCCTCTTGAGATGCGACGGGAACGCCGGGAATTCTTTCCCGTTGAAAGCAGGGAATGGATCCCTCATCTCCAGCTCCAAGGGGGAAACGGGTCTCCTCTGGATGTGGGCGGGACCATCGTGCTTCCTCTCGAGTGGAGACGGGTATGGCGGTGAACTTCTTGAGTTGCAGCAAGGGTGTGAAAGACCCTTTCGAAGTTCCACAGTTTAGGTGTCATTAGTCTCCAGACGCCTCATCGGAAATAGGCCTCATCTCGCCTGGAAGGGAGAACTTCCTGGATTTTCTCGAGTTGCGGCAGGTGTTCTCGAGTTACGACGGGGACCTCAGGGACCCGCCCTGGTGGCCTCAGGAGAGGCCAGTCCCCATGCGAGTTGCTAGGGGGCCTCTCGGGATTCCTCTCCCGTCGATACCAGGGCCAAAAACCTTGTGTGGAGTCAGGGCCGGAACCGAGGATTCCTCTCAGGGGCTGACATGTATCTTTGGGTACTTGTGGAGTCTCCCCAGGGGAGTCAGGAATCGTCTCGAGTGGGGGCATGCACGTGCGCTTTCCTTCCAGGCTGTAGCAGCAATGTCACGCTTCCCGTCGCGTGGATCAAAGGATCTGTGGTTTTCCCTCGAGGCTTTCCCTCGAGGCTTTCCCACAGGGCTGTCCCACGTGCCACCGTGGTGTGAGTCGATCCTCGGCGTGAAAGATGAGCCAGTGCAGGGCAAAGAGGCTCCTCTGGAATGGACTGAGACATCTGGGGGACTCTTGGAATGGTGGTACGACCATGGAGTTCCTCTCGCCTTTCCTGTTGAGAGTGCCTCCTCTTGAGATGCGACGGGAACGCCGGGAATTCTTTCCCGTTGAAAGCAGGGAATGGATCCCTCATCTCGAGCTTCGAGGGGGAAACGGGTCTCCTCTGGATGTGGGCGGGACCATCGTGCTTCCTCTCGAGTGGAGACGGGTATGGCGGTGAACTTCTTGAGTTACAGCAAGGGTGTGAAAGACCCTTTCGAAGTTCCAGAGTTTAGGTGTCATTAGTCTCCAGACGCCTCATCGGAAATAGGCCTCATCTCGCCTGGAAGGGAGAACTTCCTGGATTTTCTCGAGTTGCGGCAGGTGTTCTCGAGTTACGACGGGGACCTCAGGGACCCGCCCTGGTGGCCTCAGGAGAGGCCAGTCCCCATGCGAGTTGCTAGGGGGCCTCTCGGGATTCCTCTCCCGTCGATACCAGGGCCAAAAACCTTGTGTGGAGTCAGGGCCGGAACCGAGGATTCCTCTCAGGGGCTGACATGGATCTTTGGGTACTTGTGGAGTCTCCCCAGGGGAGTCAGGCCTCGTCTCGAGTGGGGGCATGCACGTGCGCTTTCCTTCCAGGCTGTAGCAGCAATGTCACGCTTCCCGTCGCGTGGATCAAAGGATCTGTGGTTTTTCTTCGAGGCTTTCCCTCGAGGCTTTCCCACAGGGCTGTCCCACGTGCCACCGTGGTGTGAGTCGATCCTCGGCGTGAAAGATGAGCCAGTGCAGGGCAAAGAGGCTCCTCTGGAATGGACTGAGACATCTGGGGGACTCTTGGAATGGTGGTACGACCATGGAGTTCCTCTCGCCTTTCCTGTTGAGAGTGCCTCCTCTTGAGATGCGACGGGAACGCCGGGAATTCTTTCCCGTTGAAAGCAGGGAATGGATCCCTCATCTCCAGCTCCAAGGGGGAAACGGGTCTCCTCTGGATGTGGGCGGGACCATCGTGCTTCCTCTCGAGTGGAGACGGGTATGGCGGTGAACTTCTTGAGTTGCAGCAAGGGTGTGAAAGACCCTTTCGAAGTTCCAGAGTTTAGGTGTCATTAGTCTCCAGACGCCTCATCGGAAATAGGCCTCATCTCGCCTGGAAGGGAGAACTTCCTGGATTTTCTCGAGTTGCGGCAGGTGTTCTCGAGTTACGACGGGGACCTCAGGGACCCGCCCTGGTGGCCTCAGGAGAGGCCAGTCCCCATGCGAGTTGCTAGGGGGCCTCTCGGGATTCCTCTCCCGTCGATACCAGGGCCAAAAACCTTGTGTGGAGTCAGGGCCGGAACCGAGGATTCCTCTCAGGGGCTGACATGGATCTTTGGGTACTTGTGGAGTCTCCCCAGGGGAGTCAGGCCTCGTCTCGAGTGGGGGCATGCACGTGCGCTTTCCTTCCAGGCTGTAGCAGCAATGTCACGCTTCCCGTCGCGTGGATCAAAGGATCTGTGGTTTTCCCTCGAGGCTTTCCCTCGAGGCTTTCCCACAGGGCTGTCCCACGTGCCACCATGGTGTGAGTCGATCCTCGGCGTGAAAGATGAGCCAGTGCAGGGCAAAGAGGCTCCTCTGGAATGGACTGAGACATCTGGGGGACTCTTGGAATGGTGGTACGACCATGGAGTTCCTCTCGCCTTTCCTGTTGAGAGTGCCTCCTCTTGAGATGCGACGGGAACGCTGGGAATTCTTTCCCGTTGAAAGCAGGGAATGGATCCCTCATCTCGAGCTCCGAGGGGGAAACGGGTCTCCTCTGGATGTGGGCGGGACCATCGTGCTTCCTCTCGAGTAGAGACGGGTATGGAAGTGAACTTCTTGAGTTGCAGCAAGGGTGTGAAAGACCCTTTCGAAGTTCCAGAGTTTAGGTGTCATTAGTCTCCAGACGCCTCATCGGAAATAGGCCTCATCTCGCCTGGAAGGGAGAACTTCCTGGATTTTCTCGAGTTGCGGCCTGTGTTCTCGAGTTACGACGGGGACCTCAGGGACCCGCCCTGGTGGCCTCAGGAGAGGCCAGTCCCCATGCGAGTTGCTAGGGGGCCTCTCGGGATTCCTCTTCCGTCGATACCGGGGCCAAAAACCTTGTGTGGAGTCAGGGCCGGAACCGAGGATTCCTCTCAGGGGCTGACATGGATCTTTGGGTACTTGTGGAGTCTCCCCAGGGGAGTCAGGCCTCGTCTCGAGTGGGGGCATGCACGTGCGCTTTCCTTCCAGGCTGTAGCAGCAATGTCACGCTTCCCGTGGCGTGGATCAAAGGATCTGTGGTTTTCCCTCGAGGCTTTCCCTCGAGGCTTTCCCACAGGGCTGTCCCACGTGCCACCGTGGTGTGAGTCGATCCTCGGCGTGAAAGATGAGCCAGTGCAGGGCAAAGAGGCTCCTCTGGAATGGACTGAGACATCTGGGGGACTCTTGGAATGGTGGTACGACCATGGAGTTCCTCTCGCCTTTCCTGTTGAGAGTGCCTCCTCTTGAGATGCGACGGGAACGCCGGGAATTCTTTCCCGTTGAAAGCAGGGAATGGATCCCTCATCTCGAGCTCCGAGGGGGAAACGGGTCTCCTCTGGATGTGGGCGGGACCATCGTGCTTCCTCTCGAGTGGAGACGGGTATGGCGGTGAACTTCTTGAGTTGCAGCAAGGGTGTGAAAGACCCTTTCGAAGTTCCAGAGTTTAGGTGTCATTAGTCTCCAGACGCCTCATCGGAAATAGGCCTCATCTCGCCTGGAAGGGAGAACTTCCTGGATTTTCTCGAGTTGCGGCAGGTGTTCTCGAGTTACGACGGGGACCTCAGGGACCCGCCCTGGTGGCCTCAGGAGAGGCCAGTCCCCATGCGAGTTGCTAGGGGGCCTCTCGGGATTCCTCTCCCGTCGATACCGGGGCCAAAAACCTTGTGTGGAGTCAGGGCCGGAACCGAGGATTCCTCTCAGGGGCTGACATGGATCTTTGGGTACTTGTGGAGTCTCCCCAGGGGAGTCAGGCCTCGTCTCGAGTGGGGGCATGCACGTGCGCTTTCCTTCCAGGCTGTAGCAGCAATGTCACGCTTCCCGTCGCGTGGATCAAAGGATCTGTGGTTTTCCCTCGAGGCTTTCCCTCGAGGCTTTCCCACAGGGCTGTCCCACGTGCCACCGTGGTGTGAGTCGATCATCGGCGTGAAAGATGAGCCAGTGCAGGGCAAAGAGGCTCCTCTGGAATGGACTGAGACATCTGGGGGACTCTTGGAATGGTGGTACGACCATGGAGTTCCTCTCGCCTTTCCTGTTGAGAGTGCCTCCTCTTGAGATGCGACGGTAACGCCGGGAATTCTTTCCCGTTGAAAGCAGGGAATGGATCCCTCATCTCGAGCTCCAAGGGGGAAACGGGTCTCCTCTGGATGTGGGCGGGACCATCGTGCTTCCTCTCGAGTTGAGACGGGTATGGCGGTGAACTTCTTGAGTTGCAGCAAGGGTGTGAAAGACCCTTTCGAAGTTCCAGAGTTTAGGTGTCATTAGTCTCCAGACGCCTCATCGGAAATAGGCCTCATCTCGCCTGGAAGGGAGAACTTCCTGGATTTTCTCGAGTTGCGGCAGGTGTTCTCGAGTTACGACGGGGACCTCAGGGACCCGCCCTGGTGGCCTCAGGAGAGGCCAGTCCCCATGCGAGTTGCTAGGGGGCCTCTCGGGATTCCTCTCCCGTCGATACCGGGGCCAAAAACCTTGTGTGGAGTCAGGGCCGGAACCGAGGATTCCTCTCATGGGCTGACATGGATCTTTGGGTACTTGTGGAGTCTCCCCAGGGGAGTCAGGCCTCGTCTCGAGTGGGGGCATGCACGTGCGCTTTCCTTCCAGGCTGTAGCAGCAATGTCACGCTTCCCGTCGCGTGGATCAAAGGATCTGTGGTTTTCCCTCGAGGCTTTCCCTCGAGGCTTTCCCACAGGGCTGTCCCACGTGCCACCGTGGTGTGAGTCGATCATCGGCGTGAAAGATGAGCCAGTGCAGGGCAAAGAGGCTCCTCTGGAATGGACTGAGACATCTGGGGGACTCTTGGAATGGTGGTACGACCATGGAGTTCATCTCGCCTTTCCTGTTGAGAGTGCCTCCTCTTGAGATGCGACGGGAACGCCGGGAATTCTTTCCCGTTGAAAGCAGGGAATGGATCCCTCATCTCCAGCTCCAAGGGGGAAACGGGTCTCCTCTGGATGTGGGCGGGACCATCGTGCTTCCTCTCGAGTGGAGACGGGTATGGCGGTGAACTTCTTGAGTTGCAGCAAGGGTGTGAAAGACCCTTTCGAAGTTCCAGAGTTTAGGTGTCATTAGTCTCCAGACGCCTCATCGGAAATAGGCCTCATCTCGCCTGGAAGGGAGAACTTCCTGGATTTTCTCGAGTTGCGGCAGGTGTTCTCGAGTTACGACGGGGACCTCAGGGACCCGCCCTGGTGGCCTCAGGAGAGGCCAGTCCCCATGCGAGTTGCTAGGGGGCCTCTCGGGATTCCTCTCCCGTCGATACCAGGGCCAAAAACCTTGTGTGGAGTCAGGGCCGGAACCGAGGATTCCTCTCAGGGGCTGACATGGATCTTTGGGTACTTGTGGAGTCTCCCCAGGGGAGTCAGGAATCGTCTCGAGTGGGGGCATGCACGTGCGCTTTCCTTCCAGGCTGTAGCAGCAATGTCACACTTCCCGTCGCGTGGATCAAAGGATCTGTGGTTTTCCCTCGAGGCTTTCCCTCGAGGCTTTCCCACAGGGCTGTCCCACGTGCCACCGTGGTGTGAGTCGATCCTCGGCGTGAAAGATGAGCCAGTGCAGGGCAAAGAGGCTCCTCTGGAATGGACTGAGACATCTGGGGGACTCTTGGAATGGTGGTACGACCATGGAGTTCCTCTCGCCTTTCCTGTTGAGAGTGCCTCCTCTTGAGATGCGACGGGAACGCCGGGAATTCTTTCCCGTTGAAAGCAGGGAATGGATCCCTCATCTCGAGCTTCGAGGGGGAAACGGGTCTCCTCTGGATGTGGGCGGGACCATCGTGCTTCCTCACGAGTGGAGACGGGTATGGCGGTGAACTTCTTGAGTTACAGCAAGGGTGTGAAAGACCCTTTCGAAGTTCCAGAGTTTAGGTGTCATTAGTCTCCAGACGCCTCATCGGAAATAGGCCTCATCTCGCCTGGAAGGGAGAACTTCCTGGATTTTCTCGAGTTGCGGCAGGTGTTCTCGAGTTACGACGGGGACCTCAGGGACCCGCCCTGGTGGCCTCAGGAGAGGCCAGTCCCCATGCGAGTTGCTAGGGGGCCTCTCGGGATTCCTCTCCCGTCGATACCAGGGCCAAAAACCTTGTGTGGAGTCAGGGCCGGAACCGAGGATTCCTCTCAGGGGCTGACATGGATCTTTGGGTACTTGTGGAGTCTCCCCAGGGGAGTCAGGCCTCGTCTCGAGTGGGGGCATGCACGTGCGCTTTCCTTCCAGGCTGTAGCAGCAATGTCACGCTTCCCGTCGCGTGGATCAAAGGATCTGTGGTTTTCCCTCGAGGCTTTCCCTCGAGGCTTTCCCACAGGGCTGTCCCACGTGCCACCGTGGTGTGAGTCGATCCTCGGCGTGAAAGATGAGCCAGTGCAGGGCAAAGAGGCTCCTCTGGAATGGACTGAGACATCTGGGGGACTCTTGGAATGGTGGTACGACCATGGAGTTCCTCTCGCCTTTCCTGTTGAGAGTGCCTCCTCTTGAGATGCGACGGGAAAGCTGGGAATTCTTTCCCGTTGAAAGCAGGGAATGGATCCCTCATCTCGAGCTCCGAGGGGGAAACGGGTCTCCTCTGGATGTGGGCGGGGCCATCGTGCTTCCTCTCGAGTGGAGACGGTTATGGCGGTGAACTTCTTGAGTTGCAGCAAGGGTGTGAAAGACCCTTTCGAAGTTCCAGAGTTTAGGTGTCATTAGTCTCCAGACGCCTCATCGGAAATAGGCCTCATCTCGCCTGGAAGGGAGAACTTCCTGGATTTTCTCGAGTTGCGGCAGGTGTTCTCGAGTTACGACGGGGACCTCAGGGACCCGCCCTGGTGGCCTCAGGAGAGGCCATTCCCCATGCGAGTTGCTAGGGGGCCTCTCGGGATTCCTCTTCCGTCGATACCGGGGCCAAAAACCTTGTGTGGAGTCAGGGCCGGAACCGAGGATTCCTCTCAGGGGCTGACATGGATCTTTGGGTACTTGTGGAGTCTCCCCAGGGGAGTCAGGCCTCGTCTCGAGTGGGGGCATGCACGTGCGCTTTCCTTCCAGGCTGTAGCAGCAATGTCACGCTTCCCGTCGCGTGGATCAAAGGATCTGTGGTTTTCCCTCGAGGCTTTCCCTCGAGGCTTTCCCACAGGGCTGTCCCACGTGCCACCGTGGTGTGAGTCGATCCTCGGCGTGAAAGATGAGCCAGTGCAGGGCAAAGAGGCTCCTCTGGAATGGACTGAGACATCTGGGGGACTCTTGGAATGGTGGTACGACCATGGAGTTCCTCTCGCCCTTCCTGTTGAGAGTGCCTCCTCTTGAGATGCGACGGGAACGCCGGGAATTATTTCCCGTTGAAAGCAGGGAATGGATCCCTCATCTTGAGCTCCAAGGGGGAAACGGGTCTCCTCTGGATGTGGGCGGGACCATCGTGCTTCCTCTCGAGTGGAGACGGGTATGGCGGTGAACTTCTTGAGTTGCAGCAAGGGTGTGAAAGACCCTTTCGAAGTTCCAGAGTTTAGGTGTCATTAGTCTCCAGACGCCTCATCGGAAATAGGCCTCATCTCGCCTGGAAGGGAGAACTTCCTGGATTTTCTCGAGTTGCGGCAGGTGTTCTCGAGTTACGACGGGGACCTCAGGGACCCGCCCTGGTGGCCTCAGGAGAGGCCAGTCCCCATGCTAGTTGCTTGGGGGCCTCTCGGGATTCCTCTCCCGTCGATACCGGGGCCAAAAACCTTGTGTGGAGTCAGGGCCGGAACCGAGGATTCCTCTCAGGGGCTGACATGGATCTTTGGGTACTTGTGGAGTCTCCCCAGGGGAGTCAGGCCTCGTCTCGAGTGGGGGCATGCACGTGCGCTTTCCTTCCAGGCTGTAGCAGCAATGTCACGCTTCCCGTTGCGTGGATCAAAGGATCTGTGGTTTTCCCTCGAGGCTTTCCCTCGAGGCTTTCCCACAGGGCTGTCCCACGTGCCACCGTGGTGTGAGTCGATCATCGGCGTGAAAGATGAGCCAGTGCAGGGCAAAGAGGCTCCTCTGGAATGGACTGAGACATCTGGGGGACTCTTGGAATGGTGGTACGACCATGGAGTTCCTCTCGCCTTTCCTGTTGAGAGTGCCTCCTCTTGAGATGCGACGGGAACGCCGGGAATTCTTTCCCGTTGAAAGCAGGGAATGGATCCCTCATCTCGAGCTCCAAGGGGGAAACGGGTCTCCTCTGGATGTGGGCGGGACCATCGTGCTTCCTCTCGAGTTGAGACGGGTATGGCGGTGAACTTCTTGAGTTGCAGCAAGGGTGTGAAAGACCCTTTCGAAGTTCCAGAGTTTAGGTGTCATTAGCCTCCAGACGCCTCATCGGAAATAGGCCTCATCTCGCCTGGAAGCGAGAACTTCCTGGATTTTCTCGAGTTGCGGCAGGTGTTCTCGAGTTACGACGGGGACCTCAGGGACCCGCCCTGGTGGCCTCAGGAGAGGCCAGTCCCCATGCGAGTTGCTAGGGGGCCTCTCGGGATTCCTCTCCCGTCGATACCGGGGCCAAAAACCTTGTGTGGAGTCAGGGCCGGAACCGAGGATTCCTCTCAGGGGCTGACATGGATCTTTGGGTACTTGTGGAGTCTCCCCAGGGGAGTCAGGCCTCGTCTCGAGTGGGGGCATGCACGTGCGCTTTCCTTCCAGGCTGTAGCAGCAATGTCACGCTTCCCGTCGCGTGGATCAAAGGATCTGTGGTTTTCCCTCGAGGCTTTCCCTCGAGGCTTTCCCACAGGGCTGTCCCACGTGCCACCGTGGTGTGAGTCGATCATCGGCGTGAAAGATGAGCCAGTGCAGGGTAAAGAGGCTCCTCTGGAATGGACTGAGACATCTGGGGGACTCTTGGAATGGTGGTACGACCATGGAGTTCCTCTCGCCTTTCCTGTTGAGAGTGCCTCCTCTTGAGATGCGACGGGAACGCCGGGAATTCTTTCCCGTTGAAAGCAGGGAAAGGATCCCTCATCTCGAGCTACGAGGGGGAAACGGGGCTCCTCTGGATGTGGGCGGGACCATCGTGCTTCCTCTCGAGTGGAGACGGGTACGGCGGTGAACTTCTTGAGTTGCAGCAAGGGTGTGAAAGACCCTTTCGAAGTTCCAGAGGTTAGGTGTCATTTGTCTCCAGAGGCCTCATCGGAAATAGGCCTCATCTCGCCTGGAAGGGAGAACTTCCTGGATTTTCTCGAGTTGCGGCAGGTGTTCTCGAGTTACGACGGGGACCTCAGGGACCCTCCCTGGTGGCCTCAGGAGAGGCCAGTCCCCATGCGAGTTGCTAGGGGGCCTCTCGGGATTCCTCTCCCGTCGATACCAGGGCCAAAAACCTTGTGTGGAGTCAGGGCCGGAACCGAGGATTCCTCTCAGGGGCTGACATGGATCTTTGGGTACTTCTGGAGTCTCCCCAGGGGAGTCAGGCCTCGTCTCGAGTGGGGGCATGCACGTGCGCTTTCCTTCCAGGCTGTAGCAGCAATGTCACGCTTCCCGTCGCGTGGATCAAAGGATCTGTGGTTTTCCCTCGAGGCTTTCCCTCGAGGCTTTCCCACAGGGCTGTCCCACGTGCCACCGTGGTGTGAGTCGATCCTCGGCGTGAAAGATGAGCCAGTGCAGGGCAAAGAGGCTCCTCTGGAATGGACTGAGACATCTGGGGGACTCTTGGAATGGTGGTACGACCATGGAGATCCTCTCGCCTTTCCTGTTGAGAGTGCCTCCTCTTGAGATGCGACGGGAACGCTGGGAATTCTTTCCCGTTGAAAGAAGGGAATGGATCCCTCATCTCGAGCTCCGAGGGGGAAAAGGGTCTCCTCTGGATGTGGGCGGGACCATCGTGCTTCCTCTCGAGTGGAGACGGGTATGGCGGTGAACTTCTTGAGTTGCAGCAAGGGTGTGAAAGACCCTTTCGAAGTTCCAGAGTTTAGGTGTCATTAGTCTCCAGACGCCTCATCGGAAATAGGCCTCATCTCGCCTGGAAGGGAGAACTTCCTGGATTTTCTCGAGTTGCGGCAGGTGTTCTCGAGTTACGACGGGGACCTCAGGGACCCGCCCTGGTGGCCTCAGGAGAGGCCAGTCCCCATGCGAGTTGCTAGGGGGCCTCTCGGGATTCCTCTCCCGTCGATACCGGGGCCAAAAACCTTGTGTGGAGTCAGGGCCGGAACCGAGGATTCCTCTCAGGGGCTGACATGGATCTTTGGGTACTTGTGGAGTCTCCCCAGGGGAGTCAGGCCTCGTCTCGAGTGGGGGCATGCACGTGCGCTTTCCTTCCAGGCTGTAGCAGCAATGTCACGCTTCCCGTCGCGTGGATCAAAGGATCTGTGGTTTTCCCTCGAGGCTTTCCCTCGAGGCTTTCCCACAGGGCTGTCCCACGTGCCACCGTGGTGTGAGTCGATCCTCGGCGTGAAAGATGAGCCAGTGCAGGGCAAAGAGGCTCCTCTGGAATGGACTGAGACATCTGGGGGACTCTTGGAATGGTGGTACGACCATGGAGTTCCTCTCGCCTTTCCTGTTGAGAGTGCCTCCTCTTGAGATGCGACGGGAACGCCGGGAATTCTTTCCCGTTGAAAGCAGGGAATGGATCCCTCATCTCCAGCTCCAAGGGGGAAACGGGTCTCCTCTGGATGTGGGCGGGACCATCGTGCTTCCTCTCGAGTGGAGACGGGTATGGCGGTGAACTTCTTGAGTTGCAGCAAGGGTGTGAAAGACCCTTTCGAAGTTCCAGAGTTTAGGTGTCATTAGTCTCCAGACGCCTCATCGGAAATAGGCCTCATCTCGCCTGGAAGGGAGAACTTCCTGGATTTTCTCGAGTTGCGGCAGGTGTTCTCGAGTTACGACGGGGACCTCAGGGACCCGCCCTGGTGGCCTCAGGAGAGGCCAGTCCCCATGCGAGTTGCTAGGGGGCCTCTCGGGATTCCTCTCCCGTCGATACAGGGGCCAAAAACCTTGTGTGGAGTCAGGGCCGGAACCGAGGATTCCTCTCAGGGGCTGACATGTATCTTTGGGTACTTGTGGAGTCTCCCCAGGGGAGTCAGGAATCGTCTCGAGTGGGGGCATGCACGTGCGCTTTCCTTCCAGGCTGTAGCAGCAATGTCACGCTTCCCGTCGCGTGGATCAAAGGATCTGTGGTTTTCCCTCGAGGCTTTCCCACCGGGCTGTCCCACGTGCCACCGTGGTGTGAGTCGATCCTCGGCGTGAAAGATGAGCCAGTGCAGGGCAAAGAGGCTCCTCTGGAATGGACTGAGACATCTGGGGGACTCTTGGAATGGTGGTACGACCATGGAGTTCCTCTCGCCTTTCCTGTTGAGAGTGCCTCCTCTTGAGATGCGACGGGAACGCTGGGAATTCTTTCCCGTTGAAAGCAGGGAATGGATCCCTCATCTAGAGCTCCGAGGGGGAAACGGGTCTCCTCTGGATGTGGGCGGGACCATCGTGCTTCCTCTCGAGTGGAGACGGGTATGGCGGTGAACTTCTTGAGTTGCAGCAAGGGTGTGAAAGACCCTTTCGAAGTTCCAGAGTTTAGGTGTCATTTGTCTCCAGACGCCTCATCGGAAATAGGCCTCATCTCGCCTGGAAGGGAGAACTTCCTGGATTTTCTCGAGTTGCGGCAGGTGTTCTCGAGTTACGACGGGGACCTCAGGGACCCGCCCTGGTGGCCTCAGGAGAGGCCAGTCCCCATGCGAGTTGCTAGGGGGCCTCTCGGGATTCCTCTCCCGTCGATACCAGGGCCAAAAACCTTGTGTGGAGTCAGGGCCGGAACCGAGGATTCCTCTCAGGAGCTGACATGGATCTTTGGGTACTTGTGGAGTCTCCCCAGGGGAGTCAGGCCTCGTCTCGAGTGGGGGCATGCACGTGCGCTTTCCTTCCAGGCTGTAGCAGCAATGTCACGCTTCCCGTCGCGTGGATCAAAGGATCTGTGGTTTTCCCTCGAGGCTTTCCCTCGAGGCTTTCCCACAGGGCTGTCCCACGTGCCACCGTGGTGTGAGTCGATCATCGGCGTGAAAGATGAGCCAGTGCAGGGCAAAGAGGCTCCTCTGGAATGGACTGAGACATCTGGGGGACTCTTGGAATGGTGGTACGACCATGGAGTTCCTCTCGCCTTTCCTGTTGAGAGTGCCTCCTCTTGAGATGCGACGGGAACGCCGGGAATTCTTTCCCGTTGAAAGCAGGGAATGGATCCCTCATCTCGAGCTCCAAGGGGGAAACGGGTCTCCTCTGGATGTGGGCGGGACCATCGTGCTTCCTCTCGAGTGGAGACGGGTATGGCGGTGAACTTCTTGAGTTGCAGCAAGGGTGTGAAAGACCCTTTCGAAGTTCCAGAGTTTAGGTTTCATTAGTCTCCAGACGCCTCATCGGAAATAGGCCTCATCTCGCCTGGAAGGGAGAACTTCCTGGATTTTCTCGAGTTGCGGCAGGTGTTCTCGAGTTACGACGGGGACCTCAGGGACCCGCCCTGGTGGACTCAGGAGAGGCCAGTCCCCATGCGAGTTGCTAGGGGGCCTCTCGGGATTCCTCTCCCGTCGATACCAGGGCCAAAAACCTTGTGTGGAGTCAGGGCCGGAACCGAGGATTCCTCTCAGGGGCTGACATGTATCTTTGGGTACTTGTGGAGTCTCCCCAGGGGAGTCAGGAATCGTCTCGAGTGGGGGCATGCACGTGCGCTTTCCTTCCAGGCTGTAGCAGCAATGTCACGCTTCCCGTCGCGTGGATCAAAGGATCTGTGGTTTTCCCTCGAGGCTTTCCCTCGAGGCTTTCCCACAGGGCTGTCCCACGTGCCACCGTGGTGTGAGTCGATCCTCGGCGTGAAAGATGAGCCAGTGCAGGGCAAAGAGGCTCCTCTGGAATGGACTGAGACATCTGGGGGACTCTTGGAATGGTGGTACGACCATGGAGTTCCTCTCGCCTTTCCTGTTGAGAGTGCCTCCTCTTGAGATGCGACGGGAACGCCGGGAATTCTTTCCCGTTGAAAGCAGGGAATGGATCCCTCATCTCGAGCTCCGAGGGGGAAACGGGTCTCCTCTGGATGTGGGCGGGACCATCGTGCTTCCTCTCGAGTGGAGACGGGTATGGCGGTGAACTTCTTGAGTTACAGCAAGGGTGTGAAAGACCCTTTCGAAGTTCCAGAGTTTAGGTGTCATTAGTCTCCAGACGCCTCATCGGAAATAGGCCTCATCTCGCCTGGAAGGGAGAACTTCCTGGATTTTCTCGAGTTGCGGCAGGTGTTCTCGAGTTACGACGGGGACCTCAGGGACCCGCCCTGGTGGCCTCAGGAGAGGCCAGTCCCCATGCGAGTTGCTAGGGGGCCTCTCGGGATTCCTCTCCCGTCGATACCAGGGCCAAAAACCTTGTGTGGAGTCAGGGCCGGAACCGAGGATTCCTCTCAGGGGCTGACATGGATCTTTGGGTACTTGTGGAGTCTCCCCAGGGGAGTCAGGCCTCGTCTCGAGTGGGGGCATGCACGTGCGCTTTCCTTCCAGGCTGTAGCAGCAATGTCACGCTTCCCGTCGCGTGGATCAAAGGATCTGTGGTTTTCCCTCGAGGCTTTCCCTCGAGGCTTTCCCACAGGGCTGTCCCACGTGCCACCGTGGTGTGAGTCGATCCTCGGCGTGAAAGATGAGCCAGTGCAGGGCAAAGAGGCTCCTCTGGAATGGACTGAGACATCTGGGGGACTCTTGGAATGGTGGTACGACCATGGAGTTCCTCTCGCCTTTCCTGTTGAGAGTGCCTCCTCTTGAGATGCGACGGGAACGCTGGGAATTCTTTCCCGTTGAAAGCAGGGAATGGATCCCTCATCTCGAGCTCCGAGGGGGAAACGGGTCTCCTCTGGATGTGGGCGGGACCATCGTGCTTCCTCTCGAGTGGAGACGGGTATGGCGGTGAACTTCTTGAGTTGCAGCAAGGGTGTGAAAGACCCTTTCGAAGTTCCAGAGTTTAGGTGTCATTAGTCTCCAGACGCCTCATCGGAAATAGGCCTCATCTCGCCTGGAAGGGAGAACTTCCTGGATTTTCTCGAGTTGCGGCAGGTGTTCTCGAGTTACGACGGGGACCTCAGGAACCCGCCCTGGTGGCCTCAGGAGAGGCCAGTCCCCATGCGACTTGCTAGGGGGCCTCTCGGGATTCCTCTTCCGTCGATACCGGGGCCAAAAACCTT
Source organism: Capricornis sumatraensis (assembly GCF_032405125.1). Taxonomy (NCBI): domain Eukaryota; kingdom Metazoa; phylum Chordata; class Mammalia; order Artiodactyla; family Bovidae; genus Capricornis; species Capricornis sumatraensis. Next base: position 10,245,708 of record NW_027184612.1, read on the forward strand.
GTGTGGAGTCAGGGCCGGAACCGAGGATTCCTCTCAGGGGCTGACATGGATCTTTGGGTACTTCTGCAGTCTCCCCAGGGGAGTCAGGCCTCGTCTCGAGTGGGGGCATGCACGTGCGCTTTCCTTCCAGGCTGTAGCAGCAATGTCACGCTTCCCGTCGCGTGGATCAAAGGATCTGTGGTTTTCCCTCGAGGCTTTCCCTCGAGGCTTTCCCACAGGGCTGTCCCACGTGCCACCGTGGTGTGAGTCGATCCTCGGCGTGAAAGATGAGCCAGTGCAGGGCAAAGAGGCTCCTCTGGAATGGACTGAGACATCTGGGGGACTCTTGGAATGGTGGTACGACCATGGAGTTCTTCTCGCCTTTCCTGTTGAGAGTGCCTCCTCTTGAGATGCGACGGGAACGCCGGGAATTCTTTCCCGTTGAAAGCAGGGAAAGGATCCCTCATCTCGAGCTACGAGGGGGAAACGGGGTTCCTCTGGATGTGGGCGGGACCATCGTGCTTCCTCTCGAGTGGAGACGGGTACGGCGGTGAACTTCTTGAGTTGCAGCAAGGGTGTGAAAGACCCTTTCGAAGTTCCAGAGGTTAGGTGTCATTTGTCTCCAGAGGCCTCATCGGAAATAGGCCTCATCTCGCCTGGAAGGGAGAACTTCCTGGATTTTCTCGAGTTGCGGCAGGTGTTCTCGAGTTACGACGGGGACCTCAGGGACCCTCCCTGGTGGCCTCAGGAGAGGCCAGTCCCCATGCGAGTTGCTAGGGGGCCTCTCGGGATTCCTCTCCCGTCGATACGGGGGCCAAAAACCTTGTGTGGAGTCAGGGCCGGAACCGAGGATTCCTCTCAGGGGCTTACATGGATCTTTGGGTACTTCTGGAGTCTCCCCAGGGGAGTCAGGCCTCGTCTCGAGTGGGGGCATGCACGTACGCTTTCCTTCCAGGCTGTAGCAGCAATGTCACGCTTCCCGTCGCGTGGATCAAAGGATCTGTGGTTTTCCCTCGAGGCTTTCCCTCGAGGCTTTCCCACAGGGTTGTCCCACGTGCCACCGTGGTGTGAGTCGATCATCGGCGTGAAAGATGAGCCAGTGCAGGGCAAAGAGGCTCCTCTGGAATGGACTGAGACATCTGGGGGACTCTTGGAATGGTGGTACGACCATGGAGTTCCTCTCGCCTTTCCTGTTGAGAGTGCCTCCTCTTGAGATGCGACGGGAACGCCGGGAATTCTTTCCCGTTGAAAGCAGGGAATGGATCCCTCATCTTGAGCTCCAAGGGGGAAACGGGTCTCCTCTGGATGTGGGCGGGACCATCGTGCTTCCTCTCGAGTGGAGACGGGTATGGCGGTGAACTTCTTGAGTTGCAGCAAGGGTGTGAAAGACCCTTTCGAAGTTCCAGAGTTTAGGTGTCATTAGTCTCCAGACGCCTCATCGGAAATAGGCCTCATCTCGCCTGGAAGGGAGAACTTCCTGGATTTTCTCGAGTTGCGGCAGGTGTTCTCGAGTTACGACGGGGACCTCAGGGACCCGCCCTGGTGGCCTCAGGAGAGGCCAGTCCCCATGCGAGTTGCTAGGGGGCCTCTCGGGATTCCTCTCCCGTCGATACCAGGGCCAAAAACCTTGTGTGGAGTCAGGGCCGGAACCGAGGATTCCTCTCAGGGGCTGACATGGATCTTTGGGTACTTGTGGAGTCTCCCCAGGGGAGTCAGGCCTCGTCTCGAGTGGGGGCATGCACGTGCGCTTTCCTTCCAGGCTGTAGCAGCAATGTCACACTTCCCGTCGCGTGGATCAAAGGATCTGTGGTTTTCCCTCGAGGCTTTCCCTCGAGGCTTTCCCACAGGGCTGTCCCACGTGCCACCGTGGTGTGAGTCGATCCTCGGCGTGAAAGATGAGCCAGTGCAGGGCAAAGAGGCTCCTCTGGAATGGACTGAGACATCTGGGGGACTCTTGGAATGGTGGTACGACCATGGAGTACCTCTCGCCTTTCCTGTTGAGAGTGCCTCCTCTTGAGATGCGATGGGAACGCCGGGAATTCTTTCCCGTTGAAAGCAGGGAATGGATCCCTCATCTCGAGCTCCGAGGGGGAAACGGGTCTCCTCTGGATGTGGGCGGGACCATCGTGCTTCCTCTCGAGTGGAGACGGGTATGGCGGTGAACTTCTTGAGTTGCAGCAAGGGTGTGAAAGACCCTTTCGAAGTTCCAGAGTTTAGGTGTCATTAGTCTCCAGACGCCTCATCGGAAATAGGCCTCATCTCGCCTGGAAGGGAGAACTTCCTGGATTTTCTCGAGTTGCGGCAGGTGTTCTCGAGTTACGACGGGGACCTCAGGGACCCGACCTGGTGGCCTCAGGAGAGGCCAGTCCCCATGCGAGTTGCTAGGGGGCCTCTCGGGATTCCTCTCCCGTCGATACCGGGGCCAAAAACCTTGTGTGGAGTCAGGGCCGGAACCGAGGATTCCTCTCAGGGGCTGACATGGATCTTTGGGTACTTGTGGAGTCTCCCCAGGGGAGTCAGGCCTCGTCTCGAGTGGGGGCATGCACGTGCGCTTTCCTTCCAGGCTGTAGCAGCAATGTCACGCTTCCCGTCGCGTGGATCAAAGGATCTGTGGTTTTCCCTCGAGGCTTTCCCTCGAGGCTTTCCCACAGGGCTGTCCCACGTGCCACCGTGGTGTGAGTCGATCCTCGGCGTGAAAGATGGGCCAGTGCAGGGCAAAGAGGCTCCTCTGGAATGGACTGAGACATCTGGGGGACTCTTGGAATGGTGGTACGACCATGGAGTTCCTCTCGCCTTTCCTGTTGAGAGTGCCTCCTCTTGAGATGCGACGGGAACGCCGGGAATTCTTTCCCGTTGAAAGCAGGGAATGGATCCCTCATCTCGAGCTCCGAGGGGGAAACGGGTCTCCTCTGGATGTGGGCGGGACCATCGTGCTTCCTCTCGAGTGGAGACGGGTATGGCGGTGAACTTCTTGAGTTGCAGCAAGGGTGTGTAAGACCCTTTCGAAGATCCAGAGTTTAGGTGTCATTAGTCTCCAGACGCCTCATCGGAAATAGGCCTCATCTCGCCTGGAAGGGAGAACTTCCTGGATTTTCTCGAGTTGCGGCAGGTGTTCTCGAGTTACGACGGGGACCTCAGGGACCCGCCCTGGTGGCCTCAGGAGAGGCCAGTCCCCATGCGAGTTGCTAGGGGGCCTCTCGGGATTCCTCTCCCGTCGATACCGGTGCCAAAAACCTTGTGTGGAGTCAGGGCCGGAACCGAGGATTCCTCTCAGGGGCTGACATGGATCTTTGGGTACTTCTGGAGTCTCCCCAGGGGAGTCAGGCCTCGTCTCGAGTGGGGGCATGCACGTGCGCTTTCCTTCCAGGCTGTAGCAGCAATGTCACGCCTCCCGTCGCGTGGATCAAAGGATCTGTGGTTTTCCCTCGAGGCTTTCCCTCGAGGCTTTCCCACAGGGCTGTCCCACGTGCCACCGTGGTGTGAGTCGATCCTCGGCGTGAAAGATGAGCCAGTGCAGGGCAAAGAGGCTCCTCTGGAATGGACTGAGACATCTGGGGGACTCTTGGAATGGTGGTACGACCATGGAGTTCCTCTCGCCTTTCCTGTTGAGAGTGCCTCCTCTTGAGATGCGACGGGAACGCCGGGAATTCTTTCCCGTTGAAAGCAGGGAATGGATCCCTCATCTCGAGCTCCGAGGGGGAAACGGGTCTCCTCTGGATGTGGGCGGGACCATCGTGCTTCCTCTCGAGTGGAGACGGGTATGGCGGTGAACTTCTTGAGTTGCAGCAAGGGTGTGAAAGACCCTTTCGAAGTTCCAGAGTTTAGGTGTCATTAGTCTCCAGACGCCTCATCGGAAATAGGCCTCATCTCGCCTGGAAGGGAGAACTTCCTGGATTTTCTCGAGTTGCGGCAGCTGTTCTCGAGTTACGACGGGGACCTCAGGGACCCGCCCTGGTGGCCTCAGGAGAGGCCAGTCCCCATGCGAGTTGCTAGGGGGCCTCTCGGGATTCCTCTCCCGTCGATACCGGGGCCAAAAACCTTGTGTGGAGTCAGGGCCGGAACCGAGGATTCCTCTCAGGGGCTGACATGGATCTTTGGGTACTTGTGGAGTCTCCCCAGGGGAGTCAGGCCTCGTCTCGAGTGGGGGCATGCACGTGCGCTTTCCTTCCAGGCTGTAGCAGCAATGTCACGCTTCCCGTCGCGTGGATCAAAGGATCTGTGGTTTTCCCTCGAGGCTTTCCCTCGAGGCTTTCCCACAGGGCTGTCCCACGTGCCACCGTGGTGTGAGTCGATCATCGGCGTGAAAGATGAGCCAGTGCAGGGTAAAGAGGCTCCTCTGGAATGGACTGAGACATCTGGGGGACTCTTGGAATGGTGGTACGACCATGGAGTTCCTCTCGCCTTTCCTGTTGAGAGTGCCTCCTCTTGAGATGCGACGGGAACGCCGGGAATTCTTTCCCGTTGAAAGCAGGGAAAGGATCCCTCATCTCGAGCTACGAGGGGGAAACGGGGCTCCTCTGGATGTGGGCGGGACCATCGTGCTTCCTCTCGAGTGGAGACGGGTACGGCGGTGAACTTCTTGAGTTGCAGCAAGGGTGTGAAAGACCCTTTCGAAGTTCCAGAGGTTAGGTGTCATTTGTCTCCAGAGGCCTCATCGGAAATAGGCCTCATCTCGCCTGGAAGGGAGAACTTCCTGGATTTTCTCGAGTTGCGGCAGGTGTTCTCGAGTTACGACGGGGACCTCAGGGACCCTCCCTGGTGGCCTCAGGAGAGGCCAGTCCCCATGCGAGTTGCTAGGGGGCCTCTCGGGATTCCTCTCCCGTCGATACCAGGGCCAAAAACCTTGTGTGGAGTCAGGGCCGGAACCGAGGATTCCTCTCAGGGGCTGACATGGATCTTTGGGTACTTGTGGAGTCTCCCCAGGGGAGTCAGGCCTCGTCTCGAGTGGGGGCATGCACGTGCGCTTTCCTTCCAGGCTGTAGCAGCAATGTCACGCTTCCCGTCGCGTGGATCAAAGGATCTGTGGTTTTCCCTCGAGGCTTTCCCTCGAGGCTTTCCCACAGGGCTGTCCCACGTGCCACCGTGGTGTGAGTCGATCCTCGGCGTGAAAGATGAGCCAGTGCAGGGCAAAGAGGCTCCTCTGGAATGGACTGAGACATCTGGGGGACTCTTGGAATGGTGGTACGACCATGGAGTTCCTCTCGCCTTTCCTGTTGAGAGTGCCTCCTCTTGAGATGCGACGGGAACGCTGGGAATTCTTTCCCGTTGAAAGAAGGGAATGGATCCCTCATCTCGAGCTCCGAGGGGGAAAAGGGTCTCCTCTGGATGTGGGCGGGACCATCGTGCTTCCTCTCGAGTGGAGACGGGTATGGCGGTGAACTTCTTGAGTTGCAGCAAGGGTGTGAAAGACCCTTTCGAAGTTCCAGAGTTTAGGTGTCATTAGTCTCCAGACGCCTCATCGGAAATAGGCCTCATCTCGCCTGGAAGGGAGAACTTCCTGGATTTTCTCGAGTTGCGGCAGGTGTTCTCGAGTTACGACGGGGACCTCAGGGACCCGCCCTGGTGGCCTCAGGAGAGGCCAGTCCCCATGCGAGTTGCTAGGGGGCCTCTCGGGATTCCTCTCCCGTCGATACCGGGGCCAAAAACCTTGTGTGGAGTCAGGGCCGGAACCGAGGATTCCTCTCAGGGGCTGACATGGATCTTTGGGTACTTGTGGAGTCTCCCCAGGGGAGTCAGGCCTCGTCTCGAGTGGGGGCATGCACGTGCGCTTTCCTTCCAGGCTGTAGCAGCAATGTCACGCTTCCCGTCGCGTGGATCAAAGGATCTGTGGTTTTCCCTCGAGGCTTTCCCTCGAGGCTTTCCCACAGGGCTGTCCCACGTGCCACCGTGGTGTGAGTCGATCCTCGGCGTGAAAGATGAGCCAGTGCAGGGCAAAGAGGCTCCTCTGGAATGGACTGAGACATCTGGGGGACTCTTGGAATGGTGGTACGACCATGGAGTTCCTCTCGCCTTTCCTGTTGAGAGTGCCTCCTCTTGAGATGCGACGGGAACGCCGGGAATTCTTTCCCGTTGAAAGCAGGGAATGGATCCCTCATCTCCAGCTCCAAGGGGGAAACGGGTCTCCTCTGGATGTGGGCGGGACCATCGTGCTTCCTCTCGAGTGGAGACGGGTATGGCGGTGAACTTCTTGAGTTGCAGCAAGGGTGTGAAAGACCCTTTCGAAGTTCCAGAGTTTAGGTGTCATTAGTCTCCAGACGCCTCATCGGAAATAGGCCTCATCTCGCCTGGAAGGGAGAACTTCCTGGATTTTCTCGAGTTGCGGCAGGTGTTCTCGAGTTACGACGGGGACCTCAGGGACCCGCCCTGGTGGCCTCAGGAGAGGCCAGTCCCCATGCGAGTTGCTAGGGGGCCTCTCGGGATTCCTCTCCCGTCGATACAGGGGCCAAAAACCTTGTGTGGAGTCAGGGCCGGAACCGAGGATTCCTCTCAGGGGCTGACATGTATCTTTGGGTACTTGTGGAGTCTCCCCAGGGGAGTCAGGAATCGTCTCGAGTGGGGGCATGCACGTGCGCTTTCCTTCCAGGCTGTAGCAGCAATGTCACGCTTCCCGTCGCGTGGATCAAAGGATCTGTGGTTTTCCCTCGAGGCTTTCCCACAGGGCTGTCCCACGTGCCACCGTGGTGTGAGTCGATCCTCGGCGTGAAAGATGAGCCAGTGCAGGGCAAAGAGGCTCCTCTGGAATGGACTGAGACATCTGGGGGACTCTTGGAATGGTGGTACGACCATGGAGTTCCTCTCGCCTTTCCTGTTGAGAGTGCCTCCTCTTGAGATGCGACGGGAACGCTGGGAATTCTTTCCCGTTGAAAGCAGGGAATGGATCCCTCATCTCGAGCTCCGAGGGGGAAACGGGTCTCCTCTGGATGTGGGCGGGACCATCGTGCTTCCTCTCGAGTGGAGACGGGTATGGCGGTGAACTTCTTGAGTTGCAGCAAGGGTGTGAAAGACCCTTTCGAAGTTCCAGAGTTTAGGTGTCATTTGTCTCCAGACGCCTCATCGGAAATAGGCCTCATCTCGCCTGGAAGGGAGAACTTCCTGGATTTTCTCGAGTTGCGGCAGGTGTTCTCGAGTTACGACGGGGACCTCAGGGACCCGCCCTGGTGGCCTCAGGAGAGGCCAGTCCCCATGCGAGTTGCTAGGGGGCCTCTCGGGATTCCTCTCCCGTCGATACCGGGGCCAAAAACCTTGTGTGGAGTCAGGGCCGGAACCGAGGATTCCTCTCAGGGGCTGACATGGATCTTTGGGTACTTGTGGAGTCTCCCCAGGGGAGTCAGGCCTCGTCTCGAGTGGGGGCATGCACGTGCGCTTTCCTTCCAGGCTGTAGCAGCAATGTCACGCTTCCCGTCGCGTGGATCAAAGGATCTGTGGTTTTCCCTCGAGGCTTTCCCTCGAGGCTTTCCCACAGGGCTGTCCCACGTGCCACCGTGGTGTGAGTCGATCATCGGCGTGAAAGATGAGCCAGTGCAGGGCAAAGAGGCTCCTCTGGAATGGACTGAGACATCTGGGGGACTCTTGGAATGGTGGTACGACCATGGAGTTCCTCTCGCCTTTCCTGTTGAGAGTGCCTCCTCTTGAGATGCGACGGGAACGCCGGGAATTCTTTCCCGTTGAAAACAGGGAATGGATCCCTCATCTCGAGCTCCAAGGGGGAAACGGGTCTCCTCTGGATGTGGGCGGGACCATCGTGCTTCCTCTCGAGTGGAGACGGGTATGGCGGTGAACTTCTTGAGTTGCAGCAAGGGTGTGAAAGACCCTTTCGAAGTTCCAGAGTTTAGGTGTCATTAGTCTCCAGACGCCTCATCGGAAATAGGCCTCATCTCGCCTGGAAGGGAGAACTTCCTGGATTTTCTCGAGTTGCGGCAGGTGTTCTCGAGTTACGACGGGGACCTCAGGGACCCGCCCTGGTGGACTCAGGAGAGGCCAGTCCCCATGCGAGTTGCTAGGGGGCCTCTCGGGATTCCTCTCCCGTCGATACCAGGGCCAAAAACCTTGTGTGGAGTCAGGGCCGGAACCGAGGATTCCTCTCAGGGGCTGACATGTATCTTTGGGTACTTGTGGAGTCTCCCCAGGGGAGTCAGGAATCGTCTCGAGTGGGGGCATGCACGTGCGCTTTCCTTCCAGGCTGTAGCAGCAATGTCACGCTTCCCGTCGCGTGGATCAAAGGATCTGTGGTTTTCCCTCGAGGCTTTCCCTCGAGGCTTTCCCACAGGGCTGTCCCACGTGCCACCGTGGTGTGAGTCGATCCTCGGCGTGAAAGATGAGCCAGTGCAGGGCAAAGAGGCTCCTCTGGAATGGACTGAGACATCTGGGGGACTCTTGGAATGGTGGTACGACCATGGAGTTCCTCTCGCCTTTCCTGTTGAGAGTGCCTCCTCTTGAGATGCGACGGGAACGCTGGGAATTCTTTCCCGTTGAAAGAAGGGAATGGATCCCTCATCTCGAGCTCCGAGGGGGAAAAGGGTCTCCTCTGGATGTGGGCGGGACCATCGTGCTTCCTCTCGAGTGGAGACGGGTATGGCGGTGAACTTCTTGAGTTGCAGCAAGGGTGTGAAAGACCCTTTCGAAGTTCCAGAGTTTAGGTGTCATTAGTCTCCAGACGCCTCATCGGAAATAGGCCTCATCTCGCCTGGAAGGGAGAACTTCCTGGATTTTCTCGAGTTGCGGCAGGTGTTCTCGAGTTACGACGGGGACCTCAGGGACCCGCCCTGGTGGCCTCAGGAGAGGCCAGTCCCCATGCGAGTTGCTAGGGGGCCTCTCGGGATTCCTCTCCCGTCGATACCGGGGCCAAAAACCTTGTGTGGAGTCAGGGCCGGAACCGAGGATTCCTCTCAGGGGCTGACATGGATCTTTGGGTACTTGTGGAGTCTCCCCAGGGGAGTCAGGCCTCGTCTCGAGTGGGGGCATGCACGTGCGCTTTCCTTCCAGGCTGTAGCAGCAATGTCACGCTTCCCGTCGCGTGGATCAAAGGATCTGTGGTTTTCCCTCGAGGCTTTCCCTCGAGGCTTTCCCACAGGGCTGTCCCACGTGCCACCGTGGTGTGAGTCGATCCTCGGCGTGAAAGATGAGCCAGTGCAGGGCAAAGAGGCTCCTCTGGAATGGACTGAGACATCTGGGGGACTCTTGGAATGGTGGTACGACCATGGAGTTCCTCTCGCCTTTCCTGTTGAGAGTGCCTCCTCTTGAGATGCGACGGGAACGCCGGGAATTCTTTCCCGTTGAAAGCAGGGAATGGATCCCTCATCTCCAGCTCCAAGGGGGAAACGGGTCTCCTCTGGATGTGGGCGGGACCATCGTGCTTCCTCTCGAGTGGAGACGGGTATGGCGGTGAACTTCTTGAGTTGCAGCAAGGGTGTGAAAGACCCTTTCGAAGTTCCAGAGTTTAGGTGTCATTAGTCTCCAGACGCCTCATCGGAAATAGGCCTCATCTCGCCTGGAAGGGAGAACTTCCTGGATTTTCTCGAGTTGCGGCAGGTGTTCTCGAGTTACGACGGGGACCTCAGGGACCCGCCCTGGTGGCCTCAGGAGAGGCCAGTCCCCATGCGAGTTGCTAGGGGGCCTCTCGGGATTCCTCTCCCGTCGATACAGGGGCCAAAAACCTTGTGTGGAGTCAGGGCCGGAACCGAGGATTCCTCTCAGGGGCTGACATGTATCTTTGGGTACTTGTGGAGTCTCCCCAGGGGAGTCAGGAATCGTCTCGAGTGGGGGCATGCACGTGCGCTTTCCTTCCAGGCTGTAGCAGCAATGTCACGCTTCCCGTCGCGTGGATCAAAGGATCTGTGGTTTTCCCTCGAGGCTTTCCCACAGGGCTGTCCCACGTGCCACCGTGGTGTGAGTCGATCCTCGGCGTGAAAGATGAGCCAGTGCAGGGCAAAGAGGCTCCTCTGGAATGGACTGAGACATCTGGGGGACTCTTGGAATGGTGGTACGACCATGGAGTTCCTCTCGCCTTTCCTGTTGAGAGTGCCTCCTCTTGAGATGCGACGGGAACGCTGGGAATTCTTTCCCGTTGAAAGCAGGGAATGGATCCCTCATCTCGAGCTCCGAGGGGGAAACGGGTCTCCTCTGGATGTGGGCGGGACCATCGTGCTTCCTCTCGAGTGGAGACGGGTATGGCGGTGAACTTCTTGAGTTGCAGCAAGGGTGTGAAAGACCCTTTCGAAGTTCCAGAGTTTAGGTGTCATTTGTCTCCAGACGCCTCATCGGAAATAGGCCTCATCTCGCCTGGAAGGGAGAACTTCCTGGATTTTCTCGAGTTGCGGCAGGTGTTCTCGAGTTACGACGGGGACCTCAGGGACCCGCCCTGGTGGCCTCAGGAGAGGCCAGTCCCCATGCGAGTTGCTAGGGGGCCTCTCGGGATTCCTCTCCCGTCGATACCGGGGCCAAAAACCTTGTGTGGAGTCAGGGCCGGAACCGAGGATTCCTCTCAGGGGCTGACATGGATCTTTGGGTACTTGTGGAGTCTCCCCAGGGGAGTCAGGCCTCGTCTCGAGTGGGGGCATGCACGTGCGCTTTCCTTCCAGGCTGTAGCAGCAATGTCACGCTTCCCGTCGCGTGGATCAAAGGATCTGTGGTTTTCCCTCGAGGCTTTCCCTCGAGGCTTTCCCACAGGGCTGTCCCACGTGCCACCGTGGTGTGAGTCGATCATCGGCGTGAAAGATGAGCCAGTGCAGGGCAAAGAGGCTCCTCTGGAATGGACTGAGACATCTGGGGGACTCTTGGAATGGTGGTACGACCATGGAGTTCCTCTCGCCTTTCCTGTTGAGAGTGCCTCCTCTTGAGATGCGACGGGAACGCCGGGAATTCTTTCCCGTTGAAAACAGGGAATGGATCCCTCATCTCGAGCTCCAAGGGGGAAACGGGTCTCCTCTGGATGTGGGCGGGACCATCGTGCTTCCTCTCGAGTGGAGACGGGTATGGCGGTGAACTTCTTGAGTTGCAGCAAGGGTGTGAAAGACCCTTTCGAAGTTCCAGAGTTTAGGTGTCATTAGTCTCCAGACGCCTCATCGGAAATAGGCCTCATCTCGCCTGGAAGGGAGAACTTCCTGGATTTTCTCGAGTTGCGGCAGGTGTTCTCGAGTTACGACGGGGACCTCAGAGACCCGCCCTGGTGGACTCAGGAGAGGCCAGTCCCCATGCGAGTTGCTAGGGGGCCTCTCGGGATTCCTCTCCCGTCGATACCAGGGCCAAAAACCTTGTGTGGAGTCAGGGCCGGAACCGAGGATTCCTCTCAGGGGCTGACATGTATCTTTGGGTACTTGTGGAGTCTCCCCAGGGGAGTCAGGAATCGTCTCGAGTGGGGGCATGCACGTGCGCTTTCCTTCCAGGCTGTAGCAGCAATGTCACGCTTCCCGTCGCGTGGATCAAAGGATCTGTGGTTTTCCCTCGAGGCTTTCCCTCGAGGCTTTCCCACAGGGCTGTCCCACGTGCCACCGTGGTGTGAGTCGATCCTCGGCGTGAAAGATGAGCCAGTGCAGGGCAAAGAGGCTCCTCTGGAATGGACTGAGACATCTGGGGGACTCTTGGAATGGTGGTACGACCATGGAGTTCCTCTCGCCTTTCCTGTTGAGAGTGCCTCCTCTTGAGATGCGACGGGAACGCTGGGAATTCTTTCCCGTTGAAAGCAGGGAATGGATCCCTCATCTCGAGCTCCGAGGGGGAAACGGGTCTCCTCTGGATGTGGGCGGGACCATCGTGCTTCCTCTCGAGTGGAGACGGGTATGGCGGTGAACTTCTTGAGTTGCAGCAAGGGTGTGAAAGACCCTTTCGAAGTTCCAGAGTTTAGGTGTCATTAGTCTCCAGACGCCTCATCGGAAATAGGCCTCATCTCGCCTGGAAGGGAGAACTTCCTGGATTTTCTCGAGTTGCGGCAGGTGTTCTCGAGTTACGACGGGGACCTCAGGAACCCGCCCTGGTGGCCTCAGGAGAGGCCAGTCCCCATGCGACTTGCTAGGGGGCCTCTCGGGATTCCTCTTCCGTCGATACCGGGGCCAAAAACCTTGTGTGGAGTCAGGGCCGGAACCGAGGATTCCTCTCAGGGGCTGACATGGATCTTTGGGTACTTCTGCAGTCTCCCCAGGGGAGTCAGGCCTCGTCTCGAGTGGGGGCATGCACGTGCGCTTTCCTTCCAGGCTGTAGCAGCAATGTCACGCTTCCCGTCGCGTGGATCAAAGGATCTGTGGTTTTCCCTCGAGGCTTTCCCTCGAGGCTTTCCCACAGGGCTGTCCCACGTGCCACCGTGGTGTGAGTCGATCCTCGGCGTGAAAGATGAGCCAGTGCAGGGCAAAGAGGCTCCTCTGGAATGGACTGAGACATCTGGGGGACTCTTGGAATGGTGGTACGACCATGGAGTTCTTCTCGCCTTTCCTGTTGAGAGTGCCTCCTCTTGAGATGCGACGGGAACGCCGGGAATTCTTTCCCGTTGAAAGCAGGGAAAGGATCCCTCATCTCGAGCTACGAGGGGGAAACGGGGTTCCTCTGGATGTGGGCGGGACCATCGTGCTTCCTCTCGAGTGGAGACGGGTACGGCGGTGAACTTCTTGAGTTGCAGCAAGGGTGTGAAAGACCCTTTCGAAGTTCCAGAGGTTAGGTGTCATTTGTCTCCAGAGGCCTCATCGGAAATAGGCCTCATCTCGCCTGGAAGGGAGAACTTCCTGGATTTTCTCGAGTTGCGGCAGGTGTTCTCGAGTTACGACGGGGACCTCAGGGACCCTCCCTGGTGGCCTCAGGAGAGGCCAGTCCCCATGCGAGTTGCTAGGGGGCCTCTCGGGATTCCTCTCCCGTCGATACGGGGGCCAAAAACCTTGTGTGGAGTCAGGGCCGGAACCGAGGATTCCTCTCAGGGGCTGACATGGATCTTTGGGTACTTCTGGAGTCTCCCCAGGGGAGTCAGGCCTCGTCTCGAGTGGGGGCATGCACGTACGCTTTCCTTCCAGGCTGTAGCAGCAATGTCACGCTTCCCGTCGCGTGGATCAAAGGATCTGTGGTTTTCCCTCGAGGCTTTCCCTCGAGGCTTTCCCACAGGGTTGTCCCACGTGCCACCGTGGTGTGAGTCGATCATCGGCGTGAAAGATGAGCCAGTGCAGGGCAAAGAGGCTCCTCTGGAATGGACTGAGACATCTGGGGGACTCTTGGAATGGTGGTACGACCATGGAGTTCCTCTCGCCTTTCCTGTTGAGAGTGCCTCCTCTTGAGATGCGACGGGAACGCCGGGAATTCTTTCCCGTTGAAAGCAGGGAATGGATCCCTCATCTTGAGCTCCAAGGGGGAAACGGGTCTCCTCTGGATGTGGGCGGGACCATCGTGCTTCCTCTCGAGTGGAGACGGGTATGGCGGTGAACTTCTTGAGTTGCAGCAAGGGTGTGAAAGACCCTTTCGAAGTTCCAGAGTTTAGGTGTCATTAGTCTCCAGACGCCTCATCGGAAATAGGCCTCATCTCGCCTGGAAGGGAGAACTTCCTGGATTTTCTCGAGTTGCGGCAGGTGTTCTCGAGTTACGACGGGGACCTCAGGGACCCGCCCTGGTGGCCTCAGGAGAGGCCAGTCCCCATGCGAGTTGCTAGGGGGCCTCTCGGGATTCCTCTCCCGTCGATACCAGGGCCAAAAACCTTGTGTGGAGTCAGGGCCGGAACCGAGGATTCCTCTCAGGGGCTGACATGGATCTTTGGGTACTTGTGGAGTCTCCCCAGGGGAGTCAGGCCTCGTCTCGAGTGGGGGCATGCACGTGCGCTTTCCTTCCAGGCTGTAGCAGCAATGTCACGCTTCCCGTCGCGTGGATCAAAGGATCTGTGGTTTTCCCTCGAGGCTTTCCCTCGAGGCTTTCCCACAGGGCTGTCCCACGTGCCACCGTGGTGTGAGTCGATCCTCGGCGTGAAAGATGAGCCAGTGCAGGGCAAAGAGGCTCCTCTGGAATGGACTGAGACATCTGGGGGACTCTTGGAATGGTGGTACGACCATGGAGTACCTCTCGCCTTTCCTGTTGAGAGTGCCTCCTCTTGAGATGCGACGGGAACGCCGGGAATTCTTTCCCGTTGAAAGCAGGGAATGGATCCCTCATCTCGAGCTCCGAGGGGGAAACGGGTCTCCTCTGGATGTGGGCGGGACCATCGTGCTTCCTCTCGAGTGGAGACGGGTATGGCGGTGAACTTCTTGAGTTGCAGCAAGGGTGTGAAAGACCCTTTCGAAGTTCCAGAGTTTAGGTGTCATTAGTCTCCAGACGCCTCATCGGAAATAGGCCTCATCTCGCCTGGAAGGGAGAACTTCCTGGATTTTCTCGAGTTGCGGCAGGTGTTCTCGAGTTACGACGGGGACCTCAGGGACCCGCCCTGGTGGCCTCAGGAGAGGCCAGTCCCCATGCGAGTTGCTAGGGGGCCTCTCGGGATTCCTCTCCCGTCGATACCGGGGCCAAAAACCTTGTGTGGAGTCAGGGCCGGAACCGAGGATTCCTCTCAGGGGCTGACATGGATCTTTGGGTACTTGTGGAGTCTCCCCAGGGGAGTCAGGCCTCGTCTCGAGTGGGGGCATGCACGTGCGCTTTCCTTCCAGGCTGTAGCAGCAATGTCACGCTTCCCGTCGCGTGGATCAAAGGATCTGTGGTTTTCCCTCGAGGCTTTCCCTCGAGGCTTTCCCACAGGGCTGTCCCACGTGCCACCGTGGTGTGAGTCGATCCTCGGCGTGAAAGATGGGCCAGTGCAGGGCAAAGAGGCTCCTCTGGAATGGACTGAGACATCTGGGGGACTCTTGGAATGGTGGTACGACCATGGAGTTCCTCTCGCCTTTCCTGTTGAGAGTGCCTCCTCTTGAGATGCGACGGGAACGCCGGGAATTCTTTCCCGTTGAAAGCAGGGAATGGATCCCTCATCTCGAGCTCCGAGGGGGAAACGGGTCTCCTCTGGATGTGGGCGGGACCATCGTGCTTCCTCTCGAGTGGAGACGGGTATGGCGGTGAACTTCTTGAGTTGCAGCAAGGGTGTGTAAGACCCTTTCGAAGATCCAGAGTTTAGGTGTCATTAGTCTCCAGACGCCTCATCGGAAATAGGCCTCATCTCGCCTGGAAGGGAGAACTTCCTGGATTTTCTCGAGTTGCGGCAGGTGTTCTCGAGTTACGACGGGGACCTCAGGGACCCGCCCTGGTGGCCTCAGGAGAGGCCAGTCCCCATGCGAGTTGCTAGGGGGCCTCTCGGGATTCCTCTCCCGTCGATACCGGGGCCAAAAACCTTGTGTGGAGTCAGGGCCGGAACCGAGGATTCCTCTCAGGGGCTGACATGGATCTTTGGGTACTTCTGGAGTCTCCCCAGGGGAGTCAGGCCTCGTCTCGAGTGGGGGCATGCACGTGCGCTTTCCTTCCAGGCTGTAGCAGCAATGTCACGTTTCCCGTCGCGTGGATCAAAGGATCTGTGGTTTTCCCTCGAGGCTTTCCCTCGAGGCTTTCCCACAGGGCTGTCCCACGTGCCACCGTGGTGTGAGTCGATCCTCGGCGTGAAAGATGAGCCAGTGCAGGGCAAAGAGGCTCCTCTGGAATGGACTGAGACATCTGGGGGACTCTTGGAATGGTGGTACGACCATGGAGTTCCTCTCGCCTTTCCTGTTGAGAGTGCCTCCTCTTGAGATGCGACGGGAACGCCGGGAATTCTTTCCCGTTGAAAGCAGGGAATGGATCCCTCATCTCGAGCTCCGAGGGGGAAACGGGTCTCCTCTGGATGTGGGCGGGACCATCGTGCTTCCTCTCGAGTGGAGACGGGTATGGCGGTGAACTTCTTGAGTTGCAGCAAGGGTGTGAAAGACCCTTTCGAAGTTCCAGAGTTTAGGTGTCATTAGTCTCCAGACGCCTCATCGGAAATAGGCCTCATCTCGCCTGGAAGGGAGAACTTCCTGGATTTTCTCGAGTTGCGGCAGGTGTTCTCGAGTTACGACGGGGACCTCAGGGACCCGCCCTGGTGGCCTCAGGAGAGGCCAGTCCCCATGCGAGTTGCTAGGGGGCCTCTCGGGATTCCTCTCCCGTCGATACCAGGGCCAAAAACCTTGTGTGGAGTCAGGGCCGGAACCGAGGATTCCTCTCAGGGGCTGACATGGATCTTTGGGTACTTGTGGAGTCTCCCCAGGGGAGTCAGGCCTCGTCTCGAGTGGGGGCATGCACGTGCGCTTTCCTTCCAGGCTGTAGAAGCAATGTCACGCTTCCCGTCGCGTGGATCAAAGGATCTGTGGTTTTCCCTCGAGGCTTTCCCTCGAGGCTTTCCCACAGGGCTGTCCCACGTGCCACCGTGGTGTGAGTCGATCCTCGGCGTGAAAGATAAGCCAGTGCAGGGCAAAGAGGCTCCTCTGGAATGGACTGAGACATCTGGGGGACTCTTGGAATGGTGGTACGACCATGGAGTTCCTCTCGCCTTTCCTGTTGAGAGTGCCTCCTCTTGAGATGCGACGGGAACGCCGGGAATTCTTTCCCGTTGAAAGCAGGGAATGGATCCCTCATCTCGAGCTCCGAGGGGGAAACGGGTCTCCTCTGGATGTGGGCGGGACCATCGTGCTTCCTCTCGAGTGGAGACAGGTATGGCGGTGAACTTCTTGAGTTGCAGCAAGGGTGTGAAAGACCCTTTCGAAGTTCCAGAGTTTAGGTGTCATTAGTCTCCAGACGCCTCATCGGAAATAGGCCTCATCTCGCCTGGAAGGGAGAACTTCCTGGATTTTCTCGAGTTGCCGCAGGTGTTCTCGAGTTACGACGGGGACCTCAGGGACCCGCCCTGGTGGCCTCAGGAGAGGCCAGTCCCCATGCGAGTTGCTAGGGGGCCTCTCGGGATTCCTCTCCCGTCGATACCGGGGCCAAAAACCTTGTGTGGAGTCAGGGCCGGAACCGAGGATTCCTCTCAGGGGCTGACATGGATCTTTGGGTACTTCTGGAGTCTCCCCAGGGGAGTCAGGCCTCGTCTCGAGTGGGGGCATGCCCGTGCGCTTTCCTTCCAGGCTGTAGCAGCAATGTCACGCTTCCCGTCGCGTGGATCAAAGGATCTGTGGTTTTCCCTCGAGGCTTTCCCTCGAGGCTTTCCCACAGGGCTGTCCCACGTACCACCGTGGTGTGAGTCGATCCTCGGCGTGAAAGATGAGCCAGTGCAGGGCAAAGAGGCTCCTCTGGAATGGACTGAGACATCTGGGGGACTCTTGGAATGGTGGTACGACCATGGAGTTCCTCTCGCCTTTCCTGTTGAGAGTGCCTCCTCTTGAGATGCGACGGGAACGCTGGGAATTCTTTCCCGTTGAAAGCAGGGAATGGATCCCTCATCTCGAGCTCCGAGGGGGAAACGGGTCTCCTCTGGATGTGGGCGGGACCATCGTGCTTCCTCTCGAGTGGAGACGGGTATGGCGGTGAACTTCTTGAGTTGCAGCAAGGGTGTGAAAGACCCTTTCGAAGTTCCAGAGTTTAGGTGTCATTAGTCTCCAGACGCCTCATCGGAAATAGGCCTCATCTCGCCTGGAAGGGAGAACTTCCTGGATTTTCTCGAGTTGCGGCAGGTGTTCTCGAGTTACGACGGGGACCTCAGGGACCCGCCCTGGTGGCCTCAGGAGAGGCCAGTCCCCATGCGAGTTGCTAGGGGGCCTCTCGGGATTCCTCTCCCGTCGATACCAGGGCCAAAAACCTTGTGTGGAGTCAGGGCCGGAACCGAGGATTCCTCTCAGGGGCTGACATGGATCTTTGGGTACTTGTGGAGTCTCCCCAGGGGAGTCAGGCCTCGTCTCGAGTGGGGGCATGCACGTGCGCTTTCCTTCCAGGCTGTAGCAGCAATGTCACGCTTCCCGTCGCGTGGATCAAAGGATCTGTGGTTTTCCCTCGAGGCTTTCCCTCGAGGCTTTCCCACAGGGCTGTCCCACGTGCCACCGTGGTGTGAGTCGATCCTCGGCGTGAAAGATGAGCCAGTGCAGGGCAAAGAGGCTCCTCTGGAATGGACTGAGACATCTGGGGGACTCTTGGAATGGTGGTACGACCATGGAGTTCCTCTCGCCTTTCCTGTTGAGAGTGCCTCCTCTTGAGATGCGACGGGAACGCTGGGAATTCTTTCCCGTTGAAAGCAGGGAATGGATCCCTCATCTCGAGCTCCGAGGGGGAAAAGGGTCTCCTCTGGATGTGGGCGGGACCATCGTGCTTCCTCTCGAGTGGAGACGGGTATGGCGGTGAACTTCTTGAGTTGCAGCAAGGGTGTGAAAGACCCTTTCGAAGTTCCAGAGTTTAGGTGTCATTAGTCTCCAGACGCCTCATCGGAAATAGGCCTCATCTCGCCTGGAAGGGAGAACTTCCTGGATTTTCTCGAGTTGCGGCAGGTGTTCTCGAGTTACGACGGGGACCTCAGGGACCCGCCCTGGTGGCCTCAGGAGAGGCCAGTCCCCATGCGAGTTGCTAGGGGGCCTCTCGGGATTCCTCTCCCGTCGATACCAGGGCCAAAAACCTTGTGTGGAGTCAGGGCCAGAACCGAGGATTCCTCTCAGGGGCTGACATGGATCTTTGGGTACTTGTGGAGTCTCCCCAGGGGAGTCAGGCCTCGTCTCGAGTGGGGGCATGCACGTGCGCTTTCCTTCCAGGCTGTAGCAGCAATGTCACGCTTCCCGTTGCCTGGATCAAAGGATCTGTGGTTTTCCCTCGAGGCTTTCCCTCGAGGCTTTCTCACAGGGCTGTCCCACGTGCCACCGTGGTGTGAGTCGATCCTCGGCGTGAAAGATGAGCCAGTGCAGGGCAAAGAGGCTCCTCTGGAATGGACTGAGCCATCTGGGGGACTCTTGGAATGGTGGTACGACCATGGAGTTCCTCTCGCCTTTCCTGTTGAGAGTGCCTCCTCTTGAGATGCGACGGGAACGCTGGGAATTCTTTCCCGTTGAAAGCAGGGAATGGATCCCTCATCTCGAGCTACAAGGGGGAAAAGGGTCTCCTCTGGATGTGGGCGGGACCATCGTGCTTCCTCTCGAGTGGAGACGGGTATGGCGGTGAACTTCTTGAGTTGCAGCAAGGGTGTGAAAGACCCTTTCGAAGTTCCAGAGTTTAGGTGTCATTAGTCTCCAGACGCCTCATCGGAAATAGGCCTCATCTCGCCTGGAAGGGAGAACTTCCTGGATTTTCTCGAGTTGCGGCAGGTGTTCTCGAGTTACGACGGGGACCTCAGGGACCCGCCCTGGTGGCCTCAGGAGAGGCCAGTCCCCATGCGAGTTGCTAGGGGGCCTCTCGGGATACCTGTTCCGTCGATACCGGGGCCAAAAACCTTGTGTGGAGTCAGGGCCGGAACCGAGGATTCCTCTCAGGGGCTGACATGGATCTTTGGGTACTTCTGGAGTCTCCCCAGGGGAGTCAGGCCTCGTCTCGAGTGGGGGCATGCACGTGCGCTTTCCTTCCAGGCTGTAGCAGCAATGTCACGCTTCCCGTCGCGTGGATCAAAGGATCTGTGGTTTTCCCTCGAGGCTTTCCCTCGAGGCTTTCCCACAGGGCTGTCCCACGTGCCACCGTGGTGTGAGTCGATCCTCGGCGTGAAAGATGAGCCAGTGCAGGGAAAAGAGGCTCCTCTGGAATGGACTGAGACATCTGGGGGACTCTTGGAATGGTGGTACGACCATGGAGTTCCTCTCGCCTTTCCTGTTGAGAGTGCCTCCTCTTGAGATGCGACGGGAACGCCGGGAATTCCTTCCGGTTGAAAGCAGGGAATGGATCCCTCATCTCGAGCTCCGAGGGGGAAACGGGTCTCCTCTGGATGTGGGCGGGACCATCGTGCTTCCTCTCGAGTGGAGACGGGTATGGCGGTGAACTTCTTGAGTTGCAGCAAGGGTGTGAAAGACCCTTTCGAAGTTCCAGAGTTTAGGTGTCATTAGTCTCCAGACGCCTCATCGGAAATAGGCCTCATCTCGCCTGGAAGGGAGAACTTCCTGGATTTTCTCGAGTTGCGGCAGGTGTTCTCGAGTTACGACGGGGACCTCAGGGACCCGCCCTGGTGGCCTCAGGAGAGGCCAGTCCCCATGCGAGTTGCTAGGGGGCCTCTCGGGATTCCTCTCCCGTCGATACCGGGGCCAAAAACCTTGTGTGGAGTCAGGGCCGGAACCGAGGATTCCTCTCAGGGGCTGACATGGATCTTTGGGTACTTGTGGAGTCTCCCCAGGGGAGTCAGGCCTCGTCTCGAGTGGGGGTATGCACGTGCGCTTTCCTTCCAGGCTGTAGCAGCAATGTCACGCTTCCCGTCGCGTGGATCAAAGGATCTGTGGTTTTCCCTCGAGGCTTTCCCTCGAGGCTTTCCCACAGGGCTGTCCCACGTGCCACCGTGGTGTGAGTCGATCATCGGCGTGAAAGATGAGCCAGTGCAGGGCAAAGAGGCTCCTCTGGAATGGACTGAGACATCTGGGGGACTCTTGGAATGGTGGTACGACCATGGAGTTCCTCTCGCCTTTCCTGTTGAGAGTGCCTCCTCTTGAGATGCGACGGGAACGCCGGGAATTCTTTCCCGTTGAAAGCAGGGAATGGATCCCTCATCTCGAGCTCCAAGGGGGAAACGGGTCTCCTCTGGATGTGGGCGGGACCATCGTGCTTCCTCTCGAGTTGATTCGGGTATGGCGGTGAACTTCTTGAGTTGCAGCAAGGGTGTGAAAGACCCTTTCGAAGTTCCAGAGTTTAGGTGTCATTAGTCTCCAGACGCCTCATCGGAAATAGGCCTCATCTCGCCTGGAAGGGAGAACTTCCTGGATTTTCTCGAGTTGCGGCAGGTGTTCTCGAGTTACGACGGGGACCTCAGGGACCCGCCCTGGTGGCCTCAGGAGAGGCCAGTCCCCATGCGAGTTGCTAGGGGGCCTCTCGGGATTCCTCTCCCGTCGATACCGGGGCCAAAAACCTTGTGTGGAGTCAGGGCCGGAACCGAGGATTCCTCTCAGGGGCTGACATGGATCTTTGGGTACTTGTGGAGTCTCCCCAGGGGAGTCAGGCCTCGTCTCGAGTGGGGGCATGCACGTGCGCTTTCCTTCCAGGCTGTAGCAGCAATGTCACGCTTCCCGTCGCGTGGATCAAAGGATCTGTGGTTTTCCCTTGAGGCTTTCCCTCGAGGCTTTCCCACAGGGCTGTCCCACTTGCCACCGTGGTGTGAGTCGATCATCGGCGTGAAAGATGAGCCAGTGCAGGGCAAAGAGGCTCCTCTGGAATGGACTGAGACATCTGGGGGACTCTTGGAATGGTGGTACGACCATGGAGTTCCTCTCGCCTTTCCTGTTGAGAGTGCCTCCTCTTGAGATGCGACGGGAACGCCGGGAATTCTTTCCCGTTGAAAGCAGGGAATGGATCCCTCATCTCCAGCTCCAAGGGGGAAACGGGTCTCCTCTGGATGTGGGCGGGACCATCGTGCTTCCTCTCGAGTGGAGACGGGTATGGCGGTGAACTTCTTGAGTTGCAGCAAGGGTGTGAAAGACCCTTTCGAAGTTCCAGAGTTTAGGTGTCATTAGTCTCCAGACGCCTCATCGGAAATAGGCCTCATCTCGCCTAGAAGGGAGAACTTCCTGGATTTTCTCGAGTTGCGGCAGGTGTTCTCGAGTTACGACGGGGACCTCAGGGACCCGCCCTGGTGGCCTCAGGAGAGGCCAGTCCCCATGCGAGTTGCTAGGGGGCCTCTCGGGATTCCTCTCCCGTTGATACCAGGGCCAAAAACCTTGTGTGGAGTCAGGGCCGGAACCGAGGATTCCTCTCAGGGGCTGACATGTATCTTTGGGTACTTGTGGAGTCTCCCCAGGGGAGTCAGGAATCGTCTCGAGTGGGGGCATGCACGTGCGCTTTCCTTCCAGGCTGTAGCAGCAATGTCACGCTTCCCGTCGCGTGGATCAAAGGATCTGTGGTTTTCCCTCGAGGCTTTCCCTCGAGGCTTTCCCACAGGGCTGTCCCACGTGCCACCGTGGTGTGAGTCGATCCTCGGCGTGAAAGATGAGCCAGTGCAGGGCTAAGAGGCTCCTCTGGAATGGACTGAGACATCTGGGGGACTCTTGGAATGGTGGTAAGACCATGGAGTTCCTCTCGCCTTTCCTGTTGAGAGTGCCTCCTCTTGAGATGCGACGGGAACGCCGGGAATTCTTTCCCGTTGAAAGCAGGGAATGGATCCCTCATCTCGAGCTCCGAGGGGGAAACGGGTCTCCTCTGGATGTGGGCGGGACCATCGTGCTTCCTCTCGAGTGGAGACGGGTATGGCGGTGAACTTCTTGAGTTACAGCAAGGGTGTGAAAGACCCTTTCGAAGTTCCAGAGTTTAGGTGTCATTAGTCTCCAGACGCCTCATCGGAAATAGGCCTCATCTCGCCTGGAAGGGAGAACTTCCTGGATTTTCTCGAGTTGCGGCAGGTGATCTCGAGTTACGACGGGGACCTCAGGGACCCGCCCTGGTGGCCTCAGGAGAGGCCAGTCCCCATGCGAGTTGCTAGGGGGCCTCTCGGGATTCCTCTCCCGTCGATACCAGGGCCAAAAACCTTGTGTGGAGTCAGGGCCGGAACCGAGGATTCCTCTCAGGGGCTGACATGGATCTTTGGGTACTTGTGGAGTCTCCCCAGGGGAGTCAGGTCTCGTCTCGAGAGGGGGCATGCACGTGCGCTTTCCTTCCAGGCTGTAGCAGCAATGTCACGCTTCCCGTCGCGTGGATCAAAGGATCTGTGGTTTTCCCTCGAGGCTTTCCCTCGAGGCTTTCCCACAGGGCTGTCCCACGTGCCACCGTGGTGTGAGTCGATCCTCGGCGTGAAAGATGAGCCAGTGCAGGGCAAAGAGGCTCCTCTGGAATGGACTGAGACATCTGGGGGACTCTTGGAATGGTGGTACGACCATGGAGTTCCTCTCGCCTTTCCTGTTGAGAGTGCCTCCTCTTGAGATGCGACGGGAACGCTGGGAATTCTTTCCCGTTGAAAGCAGGGAATGGATCCCTCATCTCGAGCTCCGAGGGGGAAACGGGTCTCATCTGGATGTGGGCGGGACCATCGTGCTTCCTCTCGAGTGGAGACGGGTATGGCGGTGAACTTCTTGAGTTGCAGCAAGGGTGTGAAAGACCCTTTCGAAGTTCCAGAGTTTAGGTGTCATTAGTCTCCAGACGCCTCATCGGATATAGGCCTCATCTCGCCTGGAAGGGAGAACTTCCTGGATTTTCTCGAGTTGCGGCAGGTGTTCTCGAGTTACGACGGGGACCTCAGGGACCCGCCCTGGTGGCCTCAGGAGAGGCCAGTCCCCATGCGACTTGCTAGGGGGCCTCTCGGGATTCCTCTTCCGTCGATACCGGGGCCAAAAACCTTGTGTGGAGTCAGGGCCGGAACCGAGGATTCCTCTCAGGGGCTGACATGGATCTTTGGGTACTTCTGGAGTCTCCCCAGGGGAGTCAGGCCTCGTCTCGAGTGGGGGCATGCACGTGCGCTTTCCTTCCAGGCTGTAGCAGCAATGTCACGCTTCCCGTCGCGTGGATCAAAGGATCTGTGGTTTTCCCTCGAGGCTTTCCCTCGAGGCTTTCCCACAGGGCTGTCCCACGTGCCACCGTGGTGTGAGTCGATCCTCGGCGTGAAAGATGAGCCAGTGCAGGGCAAAGAGGCTCCTCTGGAATGGACTGAGACATCTGGGGGACTCTTGGAATGGTGGTACGACCATGGAGTTCTTCTCGCCTATCCTGTTGAGAGTGCCTCCTCTTGAGATGCGACGGGAACGCCGGGAATTCTTTCCCGTTGAAAGCAGGGAAAGGATCCCTCATCTCGAGCTACGAGGGGGAAACGGGGCTCCTCTGGATGTGGGCGGGACCATCGTGCTTCCTCTCGAGTGGAGACGGGTACGGCGGTGAACTTCTTGAGTTGCAGCAAGGGTGTGAAAGACCCTTTCGAAGTTCCAGAGGTTAGGTGTCATTTGTCTCCAGAGGCCTCATCGGAAATAGGCCTCATCTCGCCTGGAAGGGAGAACTTCCTGGATTTTCTCGAGTTGCGGCAGGTGTTCTCGAGTTACGACGGGGACCTCAGGGACCCTCCCTGGTGGCCTCAGGAGAGGCCAGTCCCCATGCGAGTTGCTAGGGGGCCTCTCGGGATTCCTCTCCCGTCGATACCGGGGCCAAAAACCTTGTGTGGAGTCAGGGCCGGAACCGAGGATTCCTCTCAGGGGCTGACATGGATCTTTGGGTACTTCTGGAGTCTCCCCAGGGGAGTCAGGCCTCGTCTCGAGTGGGGGCATGCACGTGCGCTTTCCTTCCAGGCTGTAGCAGCAATGTCACGCTTCCCGTCGCGTGGATCAAAGGATCTGTGGTTTTCCCTCGAGGCTTTCCCTCGAGGCTTTCCCACAGGGTTGTCCCACGTGCCACCGTGGTGTGAGTCGATCATCGGCCTGAAAGATGAGCCAGTGCAGGGCAAAGAGGCTCCTCTGGAATGGACTGAGACATCTGGGGGACTCTTGGAATGGTGGTACGACCATGGAGTTCCTCTCGCCTTTCCTGTTGAGAGTGCCTCCTCTTGAGATGCGACGGGAACGCCGGGAATTCTTTCCCGTTGAAAGCAGGGAATGGATCCCTCATCTCGAGCTCCAAGGGGGAAACGGGTCTCCTCTGGATGTGGGCGGGACCATCGTGCTTCCTCTCGAGTGGAGACGGGTATGGCGGTGAACTTCTTGAGTTGCAGCAAGGGTGTGAAAGACCCTTTCGAAGTTCCAGAGTTTAGGTGTCATTAGTCTCCAGACGCCTCATCGGAAATAGGCCTCATCTCGCCTGGAAGGGAGAACTTCCTGGATTTTCTCGAGTTGCGGCAGGTGTTCTCGAGTTACGACGGGGACCTCAGGGACCCGCCCTGGTGGCCTCAGGAGAGGCCAGTCCCCATGCGAGTTGCTAGGGGGCCTCTCGGGATTCCTCTCCCGTCGATACCAGGGCCAAAAACCTTGTGTGGATTCAGGGCCGGAACCGAGGATTCCTCTCAGGGGCTGACATGGATCTTTGGGTACTTGTGGAGTCTCCCCAGGGGAGTCAGGCCTCGTCTCGAGTGGGGGCATGCACGTGCGCTTTCCTTCCAGGCTGTAGCAGCAATGTCACGCTTCCCGTCGCGTGGATCAAAGGATCTGTGGTTTTCCCTCGAGGCTTTCCCTCGAGGCTTTCCCACAGGGCTGTCCCACGTGCCACCGTGGTGTCAGTCGATCCTCGGCGTGAAAGATGAGCCAGTGCAGGGCAAAGAGGCTCCTCTGGAATGGACTGAGACATCTGGGGGACTCTTGGAATGGTGGTACGACCATGGAGTTCCTCTCGCCTTTCCTGTTGAGAGTGCCTCCTCTTGAGATGCGACGGGAACGCCGGGAATTCTTTCCCGTTGAAAGCAGGGAATGGATCCCTCATCTCGAGCTCCGAGGGGGAAACGGGTCTCCTCTGGATGTGGGCGGGACCATCGTGCTTCCTCTCGAGTGGAGACGGGTATGGCGGTGAACTTCTTGAGTTGCAGCAAGGGTGTGAAAGACCCTTTCGAAGTTCCAGAGTTTAGGTGTCATTAGTCTCCAGACGCCTCATCGGAAATAGGCCACATCTCGCCTGGAAGGGAGAACTTCCTGGATTTTCTCGAGTTGCGGCAGGTGTTCTCGAGTTACGACGGGGACCTCAGGGACCCGCCCTGGTGGCCTCAGGAGAGGCCAGTCCACATGCGAGTTGCTAGGGGGCCTCTCGGGATTCCTCTCCCGTCGATACCGGGGCCAAAAACCTTGTGTGGAGTCAGGGCCGGAACCGAGGATTCCTCTCAGGGGCTGACATGGATCTTTGGGTACTTGTGGAGTCTCCCCAGGGGAGTCAGGCCTCGTCTCGATTGGGGGCATGCACGTGCGCTTTCCTTCCAGGCTGTAGCAGCAATGTCACGCTTCCCGTCGCGTGGATCAAAGGATCTGTGGTTTTCCCTCGAGGCTTTCCCTCGAGGCTTTCCCACAGGGCTGTCCCACGTGCCACCGTGGTGTGAGTCGATCCTCGGCGTGAAAGATGAGCCAGTGCAGGGCAAAGAGGCTCCTCTGGAATGGACTGAGACATCTGGGGGACTCTTGGAATGGTGGTACGACCATGGAGTTCCTCTCGCCTTTCCTGTTGAGAGTGCCTCCTCTTGAGATGCGACGGGAACGCCGGGAATTCTTTCCCGTTGAAAGCAGGGAATGGATCCCTCATCTCGAGCTCCGAGGGGGAAACGGGTCTCCTCTGGATGTGGGCGGGACCATCGTGCTTCCTCTCGAGTGGAGACGGGTATGGCGGTGAACTTCTTGAGTTGCAGCAAGGGTGTGAAAGACCCTTTCGAAGTTCCAGAGTTTAGGTGTCATTAGTCTCCAGACGCCTCATCGGAAATAGGCCTCATCTCGCCTGGAAGGGAGAACTTCCTTGATATTCTCGAGTTGCGGGAGGTGTTCTCGAGTTACGACGGGGACCTCAGGGACCCGCTCTGGTGGCCTCAGGAGAGGCCAGTCCCCATGCGAGTTGCTAGGGGGCCTCTCAGGATTCCTCTCCCGTCGATACCGGGGCCAAAAACCTTGTGTGGAGTCAGGGCCGGAACCGAGGATTCCTCTCAGGGGCTGACATGGATCTTTGGGTACTTGTGGAGTCTCCCCAGGGGAGTCAGGCCTCGTCTCGAGTGGGGGCATGCACGTGCGCTTTCCTTCCAGGCTGTAGCAGCAATGTCACGCTTCCCGTCGCGTGGATCAAAGATTCTGTGGTTTTCCCTCGAGGCTTTCCCTCGAGGCTTTCCCACAGGGCTGTCCCACGTGCCACCGTGGTGTGAGTCGATCCTCGGCGTGAAAGATGAGCCAGTGCAGGGCAAAGAGGCTCCTCTTGAATGGACTGAGACATCTGGGGGACTCTTGGAATGGTGGTACGACCATGGAGTTCCTCTCGCCTTTCCTGTTGAGAGTGCCTCCTCTTGAGATGCGACGGGAACGCCGGGAATTCTTTCCCGTTGAAAGCAGGGAAAGGATCCCTCATCTCGAGCTACGAGGGGGAAACGGGGCTCCTCTGGATGTGGGCGGGACCATCGTGCTTCCTCTCGAGTGGAGACGGGTATGGCGGTGAACTTCTTGAGTTGCAGCAAGGGTGTGAAAGACCCTTTCGAAGTTCCAGAGGTTAGGTGTCATTTGTCTCCAGAGGCCTCATCGGAAATAGGCCTCATCTCGCCTGGAAGGGAGAACTTCCTGGATTTTCTCGAGTTGCGGCAGGTGTTCTCGAGTTACGACGGGGACCTCAGGGACCCGCCCTGGTGGCCTCAGGAGAGGCCAGTCCCCATGCGAGTTGCTAGGGGGCCTCTCGGGATTCCTCTCCCGTCGATACCAGGGCCAAAAACCTTGTGTGGAGTCAGGGCCGGAACCGAGGATTCCTCTCAGGGGCTGACATGGATCTTTGGGTACTTGTGGAGTCTCCCCAGGGGAGTCAGGCCTCGTCTCGAGTGGGGGCATGCACGTGCGCTTTCCTTCCAGGCTGTAGCAGCAATGTCACGCTTCACGTCGCGTGGATCAAAGGATCTGTGTTTTACACTCGAGGCTTTCCCACAGGGCTGTCCCACGTGCCACCGTGGTGTGAGTCGATCCTCGGCGTGAAAAATGAGCCAGTGCAGGGCAAAGAGGTTCCTCTGGAATGGACTGAGAAATCTCGGGGACTGTTGGAATGGTGGTACGACCATGGAGTTCCACTCGTCTTTCCTGTTGAGAGTGCCTCCTCTTGAGATGCGACGGGAACGCCGAAAATACTTTCCCGTTGAAAGCAGAGAAAGGATCCCTCATCTCGAGCTACGAGGGGCAAACGGGGCTCCTCTGGATGTGGGCGGGACCATCATGTTTCCTCTCGAGTGGAGACGGGTATGGCGGTGAACTTCTTGAGTTGCAGCAAGGGTGTGAAAGACCCTTTTGAAGTCCAAGACATTAGCTGTCATTAGACTCCAGACGCCTCATCGGAAAGAGGCCTCATCTCGCCTGGAAGGGAGAACTTCCTGGATTTTCTCGAGTTGCGGCAGGTGTTCTTGAGTTACGACGGGGACCTCAGGGACCCGCCGTGGTGGCCACAGGAGAGGACAGTCCCCATGCGAGTTGCTAGGGGGCCTCACCGGATTCCTCTCCCGTCGATACTGGGGCCAAAAACCTTGTGTGGAATCAGGGCCGAAACCGAGGATCCCTCTCAGGGGCTGACATGGATCTTTGGGTACTTCTGGAGTCTCCCCAGGGGAGTCAGGCCTCGTCTCGAGTGGGGGCATGCACATGCGCTTTCCTTCCAGGCTGTAGCAGCAATGTCACGCTTCCCGGCTCGTGGATCAAAGGATCTGTGGTTTTCCCTCGAGGCTTTCCCTCGAGGCTTTCCCACAGGGCTGTCCCACGTGCCACCGTGGTGTGAGTCAATCCTCGGCGTGAAAGATGAGCCAGTGCAGGGCAAAGAGTTTCCTCTGGAATGGACTGAGAAATCTCGGGGACTCTTGGAATGGTGGTACGACCATGGAGTTCCTCTCATCTTTCCTGTTGAGAGTGCCTCCTCTTGAGATGCGACGGGAACGCCGGGAATTCTTTCCCGTTGATAGCAGGGAAAGGATCGCTCATCTCGAGCTACGAGGGGAAAACGGGGCTCCTCTGGATGTGGGCGGGACCATCGTGTTTCCTTTCGAGTGGAGACGGGTATGGCGGTGAACTTCTTGAGTTGCAGCAAGGGTGTGAAAGACCCTTTCGAAGTCCCAGAGGTTCGGTGTCATTAGTCTCCAGACGTCTCATCGGAAATAGGCCTCATCTCGCCTGGAAGGGAGAACTTCCTGGATTTTCTCGAGTTGCGGCAGGTGTTCTCGAGTTACGACGGGGACCTCAGGGACCCGCCCTGGTGGCCTCAGGAAAGGCCAGTCCCCATGCGAGTTGCTCGGGGGCCTCTCGTGATTCCTATCCCGTCAATACCGGGGCCAAAAACTTTGTGTGGAGTCAGGGCCGGAACCGAGGATTCCTCTCAGGGGATGACATGGATCTTTGGGTACTTCTGGAGTCTCCCCAGGGGAGTCAGGCCTCGTCTTGAGTGGGGGCATGCACGTGCGCTTTCCTTCCAGGCTGTAGCAGCAATGTCACGCTTCACGTCGCGTGGATCAAAGGATCTGTGGTTTACACTCGAGGCTTTCCCACAGGGCTGTCCCACGTGCCACCGTGGTGTGAGTCGATCCTCGGCGTGAAAGATGAGCCAGTGCAGGGCAAAGAGGCTCCTCTGGAATGGACTGAGACATCTGGGGGACTCTTGGAATGGTGGTACGACCATGGAGTTCCTCTCGCCTTTCCTGTTGAGAGTGCCTCCTCTTGAGATGCGACGGGAACGCCGGGAATTCTTTCCTGTTGAAAGCAGGGAAAGGATCCCTCACCTCGAGCTACGAGGGGGAAACGGGGCTCCTCTGGATGTGGGCGGGACCATCGTGCTTCCTCTCGAGTGGAGACGGGTATGGCGGTGAACTTCTTGAGTTGCAGCAAGGGTGTGAAAGACCCTTTTGAAGTCCAAGACATTAGCTGTCATTAGACTCCAGACGCCTCATCGGAAAGAGGCCTCATCTCGCCTGGAAGGGAGAACTTCCTGGATTTTCTCGAGTTGCGGCAGGTGTTCTTGAGTTACGACGGGGACCTCAGGGACCCGCCGTGGTGGCCACAGGAGAGGACAGTCCCCATGCGAGTTGCTAGGGGGCCTCACCGGATTCCTCTCCTGTCGATACTGGGGCCAAAAACCTTGTGTGGAGTCAGGGCAGAAACCGAGGATTCCTCTCAGGGGCTGACATGGATCTTTGGGTACTTCTGGAGTCTCCCCAGGGGAGTCAGGCCTCGTCTCGAGTGGGGGCATGCACATGCGCTTTCCTTCCAGGCTGTAGCAGCAATGTCACGCTTCCAGGCTCGTGGATCAAAGGATCTGTGGTTTTCCCTCGAGGCTTTCCCTCGAGGCTTTCCCACAGGGCTGTCCCACGTGCCACCGTGGTGTGAGTCGATCCTCGGCGTGAAAGATGAGCCAGTGCAGGGCAAAGAGGCTCCTCTGGAATGGACTGAGACATCTGGGGGACTCTTGGAATGGTGGTACGACCATGGAGTTCCTCTCGCCTTTCCTGTTGAGAGTGCCTCCTCTTGAGATGCGACGGGAACGCCGGGAATTCTTTCCTGTTGAAAGCAGGGAAAGGATCCCTCACCTCGAGCTACGAGGGGGAAACGGGGCTCCTCTGGATGTGGGCGGGACCATCGTGCTTCCTCTCGAGTGGAGACGGGTATGGCGGTGAACTTCTTGAGTTGCAGCAAGGGTGTGAAAGACCCTTTTGAAGTCCAAGACATTAGCTGTCATTAGACTCCAGACGCCTCATCGGAAAGAGGCCTCATCTCGCCTGGAAGGGAGAATTTCCTGGATTTTCTCGAGTTGCGGCAGGTGTTCTTGAGTTACGACGGGGACCTTAGGGACCCGCCGTGGTGGCCACAGGAGAGGACAGTCCCCATGCGAGTTGCTAGGGGGCCTCACCGGATTCCTCTCCCGTCGATACTGGGGCCAAAAACCTTGTGTGGAGTCAGGGCCGAAACCGAGGATTCCTCTCAGGGGCTGACATGGATCTTTGGGTACTTCTGGAGTCTCCCCAGGGGAGTCAGGCCTCGTCTCGAGTGGGGGCATGCACATGCGCTTTCCTTCCAGGCTGTAGCAGCAATGTCACGCTTCCCGGCTCGTGGATCAAAGGATCTGTGGTTTTCCCTCGAGGCTTTCCCTCGAGGCTTTCCCACAGGGCTGTCCCACGTGCCACCGTGGTGTGAGTCAATCCTCGGCGTGAAAGATGAGCCAGTGCAGGGCAAAGAGTTTCCTCTGGAATGGACTGAGAAATCTCGGGGACTCTTGGAATGGTGGTACGACCATGGAGTTCCTCTCATCTTTCCTGTTGAGAGTGCCTCCTCTTGAGATGCGACGGGAACGCCGGGAATTCTTTCCCGTTGATAGCAGGGAAAGGATCGCTCATCTCGAGCTACGAGGGGAAAACGGGGCTCCTCTGGATGTGGGCGGGACCATCGTGTTTCCTCTCGAGTGGAGACGGGTATGGCGGTGAACTTCTTGAGTTGCAGCAAGGGTGTGAAAGACCCTTTTGAAGTCCAAGACATTAGCTGTCATTAGACTCCAGACGCCTCATCGGAAAGAGGCCTCATCTCGCCTGGAAGGGAGAACTTCCTGGATTTTCTCGAGTTGCGGCAGGTGTTCTTGAGTTACGACGGGGACCTCATGGACCCGCCGTGGTGGCCACAGGAGAGGACAGTCCCCATGCGAGTTGCTAGGGGGCCTCACCGGATTCCTCTCCCGTCGATACTGGGGCCAAAAACCTTGTGTGGAGTCAGGGCCGAAACCGAGGATTCCTCTCAGGGGCTGACATGGATCTTTGGGTACTTCTGGAGTCTCCCCAGGGGAGTCAGGCCTCGTCTCGAGTGGGGGCATGCACATGCGCTTTCCTTCCAGGCTGTAGCAGCAATGTCACGCTTCCCGGCTCGTGGATCAAAGGATCTGTGGTTTTCCCTCGAGGCTTTCCCTCGAGGCTTTCCCACAGGGCTGTCCCACGTGCCACCGTGGTGTGAGTCGATCCTCGGCGTGAAAGATGAGCCAGTGCAGGGCAAAGAGGTTCCTCTGGAATGGACTGAGAAATCTCGGGGACTCTTGGAATGGTGGTACGACCATGGAGTTCCTCTCACCTTTCCTGTTGAGAGTTCCTCCTCTTGAGATGCGACGGGAACGCCGGGAATTCTTTCCTGTTGAAAGCAGGGAAAGGATCCCTCATCTCGAGCTACGAGGGGGAAACGGGGCTCCTCTGAATGTGGGCGGGACCATCGTGCTTCCTCTCGAGTGGAGACGGGTATGGCGGTGAACTTCTTGAGTTGCAGCAAGGGTGTGAAAAACCCTTTTGAAGTCCCAGAGATTAGCTGTCATTAGACTCCAGACGCCTCATCGGAAATAGGCCTCATCTCGCCTGGAACGGAGAACTTCCTGGATTTTCTCGAGTTGCGGCAGGTGTTCTCGAGTTACGACGGGGACGTCAGGGACAAGCCCTGGTGGCCTCAGGAAACTCCAGTCCCCATACGAGTTGCTAGGGTGCCTCTCGGGATTCCTCTCAAGTCAATACCGGGGCCAAAAACCTTGTGTGGAGTCAGGGCCGGAACGGAGGATTCCTCTAAGGGGCTGACATGGATCTTTGGGTCTTTCTGGAG
The DNA here is from genome assembly GCF_032405125.1 of Capricornis sumatraensis. NCBI lineage: Eukaryota > Metazoa > Chordata > Mammalia > Artiodactyla > Bovidae > Capricornis > Capricornis sumatraensis. The sequence goes on from NW_027184612.1 coordinate 10,277,885, forward strand.
TCTCCCCAGGGGAGTCAGGCCTCGTCTCGAGTGGGGGCATGCACGTGCGCTTTCCTTCCAGGCTGTAGCAGCAATGTCACTCTTCCCGTCGCGTGGATCAAAGGATCTGTGGTTTTCCCTCTTGGCTTTCCCTCGAGGCTTTCCCACAGGGCTGTCCCACGTGCCACCGTGGTGTGAGTCGATCTTCGGCATGAAAGATGAGCCAGTGCAGGGCAAAGAGGTTCCTCTGGAATGGACTGAAACATCTGGGGGACTCTTGGAATGGTGGTACGACCATGGAGTTCCTCTCGTCTTTCCTGTTGAGAGTGCCTCCTCTTGAGATGCGACGGGAACGCCGAAAATACTTTCCCTTTGATAGCAGGGAAAGGATCCCTCATCTCGAGCTACGAGGGGCAAACGGGGCTCCTCTGGATGTGGGCGGGACCATCATGTTTCCTCTCGAGTGGAGACGGTTATGGCGGTGAACTTCTTGAGTTGCAGCAAGGGTGTGAAAGACCCTTTCGAAGTTCCAGAGGTTCCGTGTCATTAGTCTCCAGACGCCTCATCAGAAATAGGCCTCATCTCGCCTGGAAGGGAGAACTTCCTGAAGTTTCTCGAGTTGCGGCAGGTGTTCTCGAGTTACGACGGGGACCTCAGGGACCCGCCCTGGTGGCCTCAGGAAAGGCCAATCCCCATGGTAGTTGCTCGGGGGCCTCTCAGGATTCCTCTCCTGTCGATACCGGGGCCAAAAAACTTGTGTGGAGTCAGGGCCGGAACCGAGGATTCCTCTCAGGGGCTGACATGGATCTTTGGGTACTTCTGGAGTCTCCCCAGGGGAGTCAGGCCTCGTCTCGAGTGGGGGCATGCACGTGCGCTTTCCTTCCAGGCTGTAGCCGCAATGTCTCGGTTCCCGTCGCGTGGATCAAAGGATCTGTGGTTTTCCCTCGAGGCTTTCCCACAGGGCTGTCCCACGTGCCACCGTGGTGTGAGTCGATTCTCGGCGTGAAAGATGAGACAGTGCAGGGCAAAGAGGTTCCTCTGGATTGGACTGAGACATCTGGGGGACTCTTGGAATGGTGGTAGAACCATGGAGTTCATCTCGCCTTTCCTGTTGAGAGTGCCTCCTCTTGAGATGCGACGGGAACGCCGGGAATTCTTTCCCGTTGAAAGCAGGGAAAGGATCCCTCATCTCGAGCTACGAGGGGGAAACGGGGCTCCTCTGGATGTGGGCGGGACCATCGTGCTTCCTCTCGAGTGGAGACGGTTATGGCGGTGAACTTCTTGAGTTGCAGCAAGGGTGTGAAAGACCCTTTCGAAGTTCCAGAGGTTCCGTGTCATTAGTCTCCAGACGCCTTATCGGAAATATGCCTCATCTCGCCTGGAAGGGAGAACTTCCTGGATTTTCTCGAGTTGCGGCAGGTGTTCTCGAGTTACGACGGGGACCTCAGGAACCCGCCCTGGTGGACTCAGGAAAAGTCAGTCCCCTTGCGAGTTCCTAGGGTGCCTCTCGGGATTCCTCTCCCGTCGATACCGGGGCCAAAATACTTGTGTGGAGTCAGGGCCGGAACCGAGGATTCCTCTCAGGGGCTGACATGGATCTTTGGGTACTTGTGGAGTCTCCCCAGGGGAGTCAGGCCTCGTCTCGAGTGGGGGCATGCACGTGCGCTTTCCTTACAGGCTGTAGCAGCAATGTCACGGTTCCCGTCGCGTGGATCAAAGGATCTGTGGTTTTCCCTCGAGGCTTTCCCACAGGGCTGTCCCACGTGCCACCGTGGTGTGAGTCAATCCTCGGCGTGAAAGATGAGCCAGTGCAGGGCAAAGAGTTTCCTCTGGAATGGACTGAGACATCTGGGGGACTCTTGGAATGGTGGTACGACCATGGAGTTCCTCTCACCTTTCCTGTTGAGAGTTCCTCCTCTTGAGATGCGACGGGAACGCCGGGAATTCTTTCCTGTTGAAAGCAGGGAAAGGATCCCTCATCTCGAGCTACGAGGGGGAAACGGGGCTCCTCTGAATGTGGGCGGGACCATCGTGCTTCCTCTCGAGTGGAGACGGGTATGGCGGTGAACTTCTTGAGTTGCAGCAAGGGTGTGAAAGACCCTTTTGAAGTCCCAGAGATTAGCTGTCATTAGACTCCAGACGCCTCATCGGAAATAGGCCTCATCTCGCCTGGAACGGAGAACTTCCTGGATTTTCTCGAGTTGCGGCAGGTGTTCTCGATTTACGACGGGGACCTCAGGGACCCGCCCTGGTGGCCTCAGGAAAGGCCAATCCCCATGCTAGTTGCTCGGGGGCCTCTCAGGATTCCTCTCCTGTCGATACCGGGGCCAAAAAACTTGTGTGGAGTCAGGGCCGGAACGGAGGATTCCTCTCAGGGGCTGACATGGATCTTTGGGTACTTCTGGAGTCTCCCCAGGGGAGTCAGGCCTCGTCTCGAGTGGGGGCATGCACGTGCGCTTTCCTTCCAGGCTGTAGCCGCAATGTCTCGGTTCCCGTCGCGTGGATCAAAGGATCTGTGGTTTTCCCTCGAGGCTTTCCCACAGGGCTGTCCCACGTGCCACCGTGGTGTGAGTCGATTCTCGGCGTGAAAGATGAGACAGTGCAGGGCAAAGAGCTTCCTCTGGATTGGACTGAGACATCTGGGGGACTCTTGGAATGGTGGTAGGACCATGGAGTTCCTCTCGCCTTTCCTGTTGAGAGTGCCTCCTCTTGAGATGCGACGGGAACGCCGGGAATTCTTTCCCGTTGAAAGCAGGGAAAGGATCCCTCATCTCGAGCTACGAGGGGGAAACGGGGCTCCTCTGGATGTGGGCGGGACCATCGTGCTTCCTCTCGAGTGGAGACGGGTATGGCGGTGAAATTCTTGAGTTGCAGCAAGGGTGTGAAAGACCCTTTCGAAGTTCAAGAGGTTAGGTGTCATTAGTCTCCAGACGCCTCATCGGAAATAGGCCTCATCTCGCCTGGAAAGGAGAACTTCCTGGATTTTCTCGAGTTGCGGCAGGTGTTCTCGATTTACGACGGGGACCTCAGGGACCCGCCCTGGTTGCCTCAGGTACGGCCAGTCCCCATGCTAGTTGCTAGGGGGCCTCTCGGGATTCCTCTCCCGTCGATACCAGGGCCAAAACCCTTTGGTGGAGTCAGGGCCGGAACCGAGGATTCCTCTCAGGGGCTGACATGGATCTTTGGGTACTTCTGGAGTCTCCCCAGGGGAGTCAGGCCTCGTCTCGAGTGGGTGCATGCACGTGCGCTTTCCTTCCAGGCTGTAGCAGCAATGTCACGCTTCCCGTCGCGTGGATCAAACGATCTGTGGTTTTCCCTCGAGGCTTTCCCTCGAGGCTTTCCCACAGGGCTGTCCCACGTGCCACCGTGGTGTGAGTCGATCCTCGGCGTGAAAGATGAGCCAGTGCAGGGCAAAGAGGTTCCTCTGGAATGCACTGAGACATCTGGGGGACTCTTGGAATGGTGGTACGACCATGGAGTTCCTCTCGCCTTTCCTGTTGAGAGTGCCTCCTCTTGAGATGCGACGGGAACGCCGGGAATTCTTTCCCGTTGAAAGCAGGGAAAGGATCCCTCATCTCGAGCTACGAGGGGGAAACGGGGCTCCTCTGGATGTGGGCGGGACCATCGTGCTTCCTCTCGAGTGGAGACGGGTATGGCGGTGAACTTCTTGAGTCGCAGCAAGGGTGTGAAAGACCCTTTAGAAGTTCCAGAGTTTAGGTGTCATTAGTCTCCAGACGCCTCATCGGAAATAGGCCTCATCTCGCCTGGAAGGGAGAACTTCCTGGATTTTCTCGAGTTGCGGCAGGTGTTCTCGAGTTACGACGGGGACCTCAGGGACCCACCCTGGTGGCCTCAGGAGAGGCCAGTCCCCATGCGAGTTGCTAGGGGGCCTCTCGGGATTCCTCTCCCGTCGATACCGGGGCCAAATACATTTGGTGGAGTCAGGGCCGGAACCGAGGATTCCTCTCAGGGGCTGACATGGATCTTTGGGTACTTCTGGAGTCTCCCCAGGGGAGTCAGGCCTCGTCTCGAGTGGGGGCATGCACGTGCGCTTTCCTTCCAGGCTGTAGCAGCAATGTCACGCTTCCCGTGGCGTGGATCAAAGGATCTGTGGTTTTCCCTCGAGGCTTTCCCTCGAGGCTTTCCCACAGGGCTGTCCCACGTGCCACCGTGGTGTGATTCGATCCTCGGCGTGAAAGATGTGCCAGTGCAGGGCAAAGAGGTTCCTTTGGAATGGACTGAGACATCTGGGGGACTCTTGGAATGGTGGTACGACCATGGAGTTCCTCTCGCCTTTCCTGTTGAGAGTGCCTGCTCTTGAGATGCGAAGGGAACGCCGGGAATTCTTTCCCGTTGAAAACAGGGAAAGGATCCCTCATCTCGAGCTACGAGGGGGAAACGGTGCTCCTCTGGATGTGGGCGGGACCATCGTGCTTCCTCTTGAGTGGACACGGGTATGGCGGTGAACTTCTTGAGTTGCAGCAAGGGTGTGAAAGACTCTTTCGAAGTTCCAGAGGTTAGGTGTCATTAGTCTCCAGACGCCTCATCAGAAATAGGCCTCATCTCGCCTGGAAGGGAGAATTTCCTGGATTTTCTCGAGTTGCGGCAGGTGTTCTCGAGTTACGACGGGGACCTCAGGGACCCGCCCTGGTGGCCTCAGGAGACGCCAGTCCCCATGCGAGTTGCTAGGGGGCCTCTCGGTATTCCTCTCCCGTCGATACCGGGGCCAAAAACCTTGTGTGGAGTCAGGGCCAGAACCGAGGATTCCTCTCAGGGGCTGATATGGATCTTTGGGTATATCTGGAGTCTCGCCAGGGGAGACAGGCCTCGTCTCGAGTCAGGGCATGCACGTGCACTTTCCTTCCAGGCTGTAGCAGCAATGTCACGCTTCCCGTCGCGTGGATCAAAGGATCTGTGGTTTTCCCTCGAGGCTTTCCCTTGAGGCTTTCCCACAGGGCTGTCCCACGTGCCACCGTGGTGTGAGTCGATCCTCGGCGTGAATGATGAGCCAGTGCAGGGCTAAGAGGTTCCTCTGGAATGGACTGAGACATCTGGGGGACTCTTGGAATAGTGGTACGACCATGGAGTTCCTCTCGCCTTTCCTGTTGAGAGTGCCTGCTCTTGAGATGCGACGGGAACGCCGGGAATTCTTTCCCGTTGAAAGCAGGGAAAGGATCCCTCATCTCGAGCTACGAGGGGGAAACGGGGCTCCTCTGGATGTGGGCGGGACCATCGTGCTTCCTCTCGAGTGGAGACGGGTATGGCGGTGAACTTCTTGAGTCGCAGCAAGGGTGTGAAAGACCCTTTCGAAGTTCCAGAGGTTAGGTGTCATTAGTCTCCAGACGCCTCATCGGAAATAGGCCTCATCTCGCCTGGAAGGGAGAACTTCCTGGATTTTCTCGAGTTGCGGCAGGTGTTGTCGAGTTACGAAGGGGACCTCAGGGACCCGCCCTGGTGGCCTCAGGAGAGGCCAGTCCCCATGCGAGTTGCTAGGGGGCCTCTCGGGATTCCTCTCCCGTCGATACCGGGGCCAAAAACATTTGGTGGAGTCAGGGCCGGAACCGAGGATTCCTCTCAAGGGCTGACATGGATCTTTGGGTACTTCTGGAGTCTCCCCAGGGGAGTCAGGCCTCGTCTCGAGTGGGGGCATGCACGTGCGCTTTCCTTCCAGGCTGTAGCAGCAATGTCACGCTTCCCGTGGCGTGGATCAAAGGATCTGTGGTTTTCCCTCGAGGCTTTCCCTCGAGGCTTTCCCACAGGGCTGTCCCACGTGCCACCGTGGTGTGATTCGATCCTCGGCGTGAAAGATGTTCCAGTGCAGGGCAAAGAGGTTCCTTTGGAATGGACTGAGACATCTGGGGGACTCTTGGAATGGTGGTACGACCATGGAGTTCCTCTCGCCTTTCCTGTTGAGAGTGCCTGCTCTTGAGATGCGACGGGAACGCCGGGAATTCTTTCCCGTTGAAAGCAGGGAAAGGATCCCTCATCTCGAGATACGAGGGGGAAACGGTACTCCTCTGGATGTGGGCGGGACCATCGTGCTTCCTCTTGAGTGGACACGGGTATGGCGGTGAACTTCTTGAGTTGCAGCAAGGGTGTGAAAGACTCTTTCGAAGTTCCAGAGGTTAGGTGTCATTAGTCTCCAGACGCCTCATCAGAAATAGGCCTCATCTCGCCTGGAAGGGAGAACTTCCTGGATTTTCTCGAGTTGCGGCAGGTGTTCTCGAGTTACGACGGGGACCTCAGGGACCCGCCCTGGTGGCCTCAGGAGACGCCAGTCCCCATGCGAGTTGCTAGGGGGCCTCTCGGGATTCCTCTCCCGTCGATACCGGGGCCAAAAACCTTTGGTGGAGTCAGGGCCGGAACCGAGGATTCCTCTCAGGGGCTGATATGGATCTTTGGGTACATCTGGAGTCTCGCCAGGGGAGACAGGCCTCGTCTCGAGTCGGGGCATGCACGTGCACTTTCCTTCCAGGCTGTAGCAGCAATGTCACGCTTTCCGTCGCGTGGATCAAAGGATCTGTGGTTTTCCCTCGAGGCTTTCCCTTGAGGCTTTCCCACAGGGCTGTCCCACGTGCCACCGTGGTGTGAGTCGATCCTCGGCGTGAAAGATGAGCCAGTGCAGGGCAAAGAGGTTCCTCTGGAATGGACTGAGACATCTGGGGGACTCTTGGAATAGTGGTACGACCATGGAGTTCCTCTCGCCTTTCCTGTTGAGAGTGCCTCCTCTTGAGATGCGACGGGAACGCCGGGAATTCTTTCCCGTTGAAAGCAGGGAAAGGATCCCTCATCTCGAGCTACGAGGGGGAAACGGGGCTCCTCTGGATGTGGGCGGGACCATCGTGCTTCCTCTCGAGTGGAGACGGGTATGGCGGTGAACTTCTTGAGTCGCAGCAAGGGTGTGAAAGACCCTTTCGAAGTTCCAGAGGTTAGGTGTCATTAGTCTCCAGACGCCTCATCGGGAATAGGCCTCATCTCGCCTGGAAGGGAGAACTTCCTGGATTTTCTCGAGTTGCGGCAGGTGTTCTCGAGTTACGACGGGGACCTCAGGGACCCGCCCTGGTGGCCTCAGGAGAGGCCAGTCCCCATGCGAGTTGCTAGGGGGCCTCTCGGGATTCCTCTCCCGTCGATACCGGGGCCAAAAACCTTGTGTGGAGTCAGGGCCGGAACCGAGGATTACTCTCATGGGCTGATATGGATCTTTGGGTACATTTGGAGTCACGCCAGGGGAGACAGGCCTCGTCTCGAGTCGGGGCATGCACGTGCACTTTCCTTCCAGGCTGTAGCAGCAATGTCACGCTTCCCGTCGCGTGGATCAAAGGATCTGTGGTTTTCCCTCGAGGCTTTCCCTCGAGGCTTTCCCACAGGGCTGTCCCACGTGCCACCATGGTGTGAGTCGATCCTCGGCGTGAAAGATGAGCCAGTGCAGGGCAAAGAGGTTCCTCTGGAATGGACTGAGACATCTGGGGGACTCTTGGAATGGTGGTACGACCATGGAGTTCCTCTCGCCTTTCCTGCTGAGAGTGCCTCCTCTTGAGATGCGACGAGAACGCCGGGAATTCTTTCCCGTTGAAAGCAGGGAAAGGATCCCTCATCTCGAGCTACGAGGGGGAAACGGGGCTCCTCTGGATGTGGGCGGGACCATCGTGCTTCCTCTCGAGTGGACACGGGTATGGCGGTGAACTTCTTGAGTCGCAGCAAGGGTGTGAAAGACCCTTTCGAAGTTCCAGAGGTTAGGTGTCATTAGTTTCCAGACGCCTCATCGGAAATAGGCCTCATCTCGCCTGGAAGGGAGAACTTCCTGGATTTCTCGAGTTGCGGCAGGTGTTCTCGACTTTCGACGGGGACCTCAGGGACCCGCCCTGGTGGCCTCAGGAGAGGCCAGTCCCCATGCGAGTTGCTAGGGGGCCTCTCGGGATTACTCTTCCGTCGATACCGGGGCCAAAACCCTTTGGTGGAGTCAGGGCCGGAACCGAGGATTCCTCTGAGGGGCTGACATGGATCTTTGGGTACTTCTGGAGTCTCCCCAGGGGAGTCAGGCCTCGTCTCGAGTGGGGGCATGCACGTGCGCTTTCCTTCCAGGCTGTAGCAGCAATGTCACGCTTCCCGTCGCGTGGATCAAAGGATCTGTGGTTTTCCCTCGAGGCTTTCCCTCGAGGCTTTCCCACAGGGCTGTCCCACGTGCCACCGTGGTGTGAGTCGATCCTCGGCGTGAAAGATGAGCCAGTGCAGGGCAAAGAGGTTCCTCTGGAATGCACTGAGACATCTGGGGGACTCTTGGAATGGTGGTACGACCATGGAGTTCCTCTCGCCTTTCCTGTTGAGAGTGCCTGCTCTTGAGATGCGACGGGAACGCCGGGAATTCTTTCCCGTTGAAAGCAGGGAAAGGATCCCTCATCTCGAGCTACGAGGGGGAAACGGTGCTCCTCTGGATGTGGGCGGGACCATCGTGCTTCCTCTTGAGTGGACACGGGTATGGCGGTGAACTTCTTGAGTTGCAGCAAGGGTGTGAAAGACCCTTTCGAAGTTCCAGAGTTTAGGTGTCATTAGTCTCCAGAAGCCTCATCGGAAATAGGCCTCATCTCGCCTGGAAGGGAGAACTTCCTAGATTTCTCGAGTTGCGGCAGGTGTTCTCGAGTTACGACGGGGACCTCAGGGACCCGCCCTGGTGGCTTCAGGAGAGGCCAGTCCCCATGCGAGTTGCTAGGGGGCCTCTCGGGATTACTCTTCCGTCGATACCGGTGCCAAAACCCTTTGGTGGAGTCAGGGCCGGAACCGAGGATTCCTCTCAGGGGCTGACATGTATCTTTGGGTACTTGTGGAGTCTCCCCAGGGGAGTCAGGCCTCGTCTCGAGTGGGGGCATGCACGTGCGCTTTCCTTCCAGGCTGTAGCAGCAATGTCACGCTTCCCGTCGCGTGGATCAAAGGATCTGTGGTTTTCCCTCGAGGCTTTCCCTCGAGGCTTTCCCACAGGGCTGTCCCACGTGCCACCGTGGTGTGAGTCGAACCTCGGCGTGAAAGATGAGCCAGTGCAGGGCAAAGAGGTTCCTCTGGAATGCACTGAGACATCTGGGGGACTCTTGGAATCGTGGTACGACCATGGAGTTCCTCTCGCCTTTCCTGTTGAGAGTGCCTCCTCTTGAGATGCGACGGGAACGCCGGGAATTCTTTCCCGTTGAAAGCAGGGAAAGGATCACTCATCTCGAGCTACGAGGGGGAAACGGTGCTCCTCTGGATGTGGGCGGGACCATCGTGCTTCCTCTTGAGTGGACACGGGTATGGCCGTGAACTTCTTGAGTTGCAGCAAGGGTGTGAAAGACCCTTTCGAAGTTCCAGAGGTTAGGTGTCATTAGTCTCCAGACGCCTCATCGGAAATAGGCCTCATCTCGCCTGGAAGGGAGAACTTCCTGGATTTTCTCGAGTTGCGGCAGGTGTTCTCGAGTTACGACGGGGACCTCAGGGACCCGCCCTGGTGGCCTCAGGAGAGGCCAGTCCCCATGCGAGTTGCTAGGAGGCCTCTCGGGATTCCTCTCCCGACCATACCGCGGCCAAAAACATTTGGTGGAGTCAGGGCCGGAACCGAGGATTCCTCTCAGGGGCTGACATGGATCTTTGAGTACTTCTGGAGTCTCCCCAGGGGAGTCAGGCCTCGTCTCGAGTGGGGGCATGCTCATGCGCTTTCCTTCCAGGCTGTAGCAGCAATGTCACGCTTCCCGTGGCGTGGATCAAAGGATCTGTGGTTTTCCCTCGAGGCTTTCCCTCGAGGCTTTCCCACAGGGCTGTCCCACGTGCCACCGTGGTGTGATTCGATCCTCAGCGTGAAAGATGTGCCAGTGCAGGGCAAAGAGGTTCCTCTGGAATGGACTGAGACATCTGGGGGACTCTTGGAATGGTGGTACGACCATGGAGTTTCTCTCGCCTTTCCTGTTGAGAGTGCCTGCTCTTGAGATGCGAGGGGAACGCCGGGAATTCTTTCCCGTTGAAAGCAGGGAAAGGATCCCTCATCTCGAGCTACGAGGGGGAAACGGTGCTCCTCTGGATGTGGGCGGGACCATCGTGCTTCGCTTGAGTCGACACGGGTATGGCGGTGAACTTCTTGAGTTGCAGCAAGGGTGTGAAAGACCCTTTCGAAGTTCCAGAGGTTAGGTGTCATTAGTCTCCAGACGCCTCATCAGAAATAGGCCTCATCTCGCCTGGAAGGGAGAACTTCCTGGATTTTCTCGAGTTGTGGCAGGTGTTCTCGAGTTACGACGGGGACCTCAGGGACCCGCCCTGGTGGCCTCAGGAGACGCCAGTCCCCATGCGAGTTGCTAGGGGGCCTCTCGGGATTCCTCTCCCGTCGATACCGGGGCCAAAAACCTTGTGTGGAGTCAGGGCCGGAACCGAGGATTCCTCTCAGGGGCTGATATGGATCTTTGGGTACATCTGGAGTCTCGCCAGGGGAGACAGGCCTCGTCTTGAGTCGGGGCATGCACGTGCACTTTCCTTCCAGGCTGTAGCAGCATTGTCACGCTTCCCGTCGCGTGGATCAAAGGATCTGTGGTTTTCCCTCGAGGCTTTCCCTCGAGGCTTTCCCCCAGGTCTGTCCCACGTGCCACCATGGTGTGAGTCGATCCTCGGCGTGAAAGATGAGCCAGTGCAGGGCAAAGAGGTTCCTCTGGAATGGACTGAGACATCTGCGGGACTCTTGGAATGGTGGTACGACCATGGAGTTCCTCTCGCCTTTCCTGTTTAGAGTGCCTCCTCTTGAGATGCGAAGGGAACGCCGGGAATTCTTTCCCGATGAAAGCATGGAAAGGTTCCCTCATCTCGAGCTACGAGGGGGAAACGGGGCTCCTCTGGATGTGGGCGGGACCATCGTGCTTCCTCTCGAGTGGACACGGGTATGGCGGTGAACTTCTTGAGTCGCAGCAAGGGTGTGAAAGACCCTTTCGAAGTTCCAGAGGTTAGGTGTCATTAGTCTCCAGACGCCTCATCGGAAATAGGCCTCATCTCGCCTGGAAGGGAGAACTTCCTGGATTTTCTCGAGTTGCGGCAGGTGTTCTCGAGTTACGACGGGGACCTCAGGGACCCGCCCTGGTGGCCTCAGGAGAGGCCAGTCCCCATGCGAGTTGCTAGGGGGCCTCTCGGGATTCCTCTCCCGTCGATACCGGGGCCAAAAACCTTTGGTGGAGTCAGGGCCGGAACCGAGGATTCCTCTCAGGGGCTGACATGGATCTTTGAGTACTTCTGGAGTCTCCCCAGGGGAGTCAGGCCTCGTCTCGACTGGGGGCATGCACGTGCGCTTTCCTTCCAGGCTGTAGCAGCAATGTCACGCTTCCCGTCGCGTGGATCAAAGGATCTGTGGTTTTCCCTCGAGGCTTTCCCTCGAGGCTTTCCCACAGGGCTGTCCCACGTGCCACCGTGGTGTGATTCGATCCTCGGCGTGAAAGATGTGCCAGTGCAGGGCAAAGAGGTTCCTCTGGAATGGACTGAGACATCTGGGGGACTCTTGGAATGGTGGTACGACCATGGAGTTCCTCTCGCCTTTCCTGTTGAGAGTGCCTGCTCTTGAGATGCGACGGGAACGCCGGGAATTCTTTCCCGTTGAAAGCAGGGAAAGGATCCCTCATCTCGAGCTACGAGGGGGAAACGGTGCTCCTCTGGATGTGGGCGGGACCATCGTGCTTCCTCTTGAGTGGACACGGGTATGGCAGTGAACTTCTTGAGTTGCAGCAAGGGTGTGAAAGACTCTTTCGAAGTTCCAGAGGTTAGGTGTCATTAGTCTCCAGACGCCTCATCGGAAATAGGCCTCATCTCGCCTGGAAGGGAGAACTTCCTGGATTTTCTCGAGTTGCGGCAGGTGTTCTCGAGTTACGACGGGGATCTCAGGGACCCGCCCTGGTGGCCTCAGGAGACGCCAGTCCCCATGCGAGTTGCTAGGGGGCCTCTCGGGATTCCTCTCCCGTCGATACCGGGGCCAAAAACCTTGTGTGGAGTCAGGGCCGGAACCGAGGATTCCTCTCAGGGGCTGATATGGATCTTTGGGTACATCTGGAGTCTCGCCAGGGGAGACAGGCCTCGTCTCGAGTCGGGGCATGCACGTGCACTTTCCTTCCAGGCTGTAGCAGCAATGTCACGCTTCCCGTCGCGTGGATCAAAGGATCTGTGGTTTTCCCTCGAGGCTTTCCCTCGAGGCTTTCCCACAGGGCTGTCCCACGTGCCACCGTGGTGTGAGTCGATCCTCGGCGTGAAAGATGAGCCAGTGCAGGGCAAAGAGGTTCCTCTTGAATGGACTGAGACATCTGGGGGACTCTTGGAATGGTGGTACGACCATGGAGTTCCTCTCGCCTTTCCTGTTGAGAGTGCCTCCTCTTGAGATGCGACGGGAACGCCGGGAATTCTTTCCCGTTGAAAGCATGGAAAGGTTCCCTCATCTCGAGCTACGAGGGGGAAACGGTGCTCCTCTGGATGTGGGCGGGACCATCGTGCTTCCTCTCGAGTGGACACGGGTATGGCGGTGAACTTCTTGAGTCGCAGCAAGGGTGTGAAAGACCCTTTCGAAGTTCCATAGGTTAGGTGTCATTAGTCTCCAGACGCCTCATCGGAAATAGGCCTCATCTCGCCTGGAAGGGAGAACTTCCTGGATTTTCTCGAGTTGCGGCAGGTGTTCTCGAGTTACGACGGGGACCTCAGGGACCCGCCCTGGTGGCCTCAGGAGAGGCCAGTCCCCATGCGAGTTGCTAGGGAGCCTCTCGGGATTCCTCTCCCGTCGATACCGGGGCCAAAAACCTTTGGTGGAGTCAGGGCCGGAACCGAGGATTCCTCTCAGGGGCTGACATGGATCTTTGAGTACTTGTGGAGTCTCCCCAGGGGAGTCAGGCCTCGTCTCGACTGGGGGAATGCACGTGCGCTTTCCTTCCAGGCTGTAGCAGCAATGTCACGCTTCCCGTGGCGTGGATCAAAGGATCTGTGGTTTTCCCTCGAGGCTTTCCATCGAGGCTTTCCCACAGGGCTGTCCCACGTGCCACCGTGGTGTGAGTCGATCCTCGGCGTGAAAGATGAGCCAGTGCAGGGCAAAGAGGTTCCTCTGGAATGCACTGAGACATCTGGGGGACTCTTGGAATGGTGGTACGACCATGGAGTTACTCTCGCCTTTCCTGTTGAGAGTGCCTCCTCTTGAGATGCGACGGGAACGCCGGGAATTCTTTCCCGTTGAAAGCAGGGAAAGGATCCCTCATCTCGAGCTACGAGGGGGAAACGGGGCTCCTCTGGATGTGGGCGGGACCATCGTGCTTCCTCTTGAGTGGACACGGGTATGGCGGTGAACTTCTTGAGTTGCAGCAAGGGTGTGAAAGACCCTTTCGAAGTTCCAGAGTTTAGGTGTCATTAGTCTCCAGACGCCTCATTGGAAATAGGCCTCATCTCGCCTGGAAGGGAGAATTTCCTGGATTTACTCGAGTTGCGGCAGGTGTTCTCGAGTTACGACGGGGACCTCAGGAACCCGCCCTGGTGGCCTCAGTAGACGCCAGTCCCCATGTGAGTTGCTAGGGGGCCTCTCGGGATTACTCTCCCGTCGATACCGGGGCCAAAAACCTTGTGTGGAGTCAGGGCCGGAACCGAGGATTCCTCTCAGGGGCTGATATGTATCTTTGGGTACATCTGGAGTCTCGCCAGGGGAGACCGGCCTCGTCTCGAGTCGGGGCATGCACGTGCACTTTCCTTCCACGCTGTAGCAGCAATGTCACGCTTCCCGTCGTGTGGATCAAACGATCTGTGGTTTTCCCTCGAGGCTTTCCCTCGAGGCTTTCCCACAGGGCTGTCCCACGTGCCACCGTGGTGTGAGTCGATCCTCGGCGTGAAAGATGAGCCAGTTCAGGGCAAAGAGGTTCCTCTGGAATGGACTGAGACATCTGGGGGACTCTTGGAATGGTGGTACGACCATGGAGTTCCTCTCGCCTTTCCTGTTGAGAGTGCCTCCTCTTGAGATGCGACGGGAACGCCGGGAATTCTTTCCCGTTGAAAACAGGGAAAGGATCCCTCATCTCGAGCTACGAGGGGGAAACGGTGCTCCTCTGGATGTGGGCGGGACCATCGTGCTTCCTCTCGAGTGGACACGGGTATGGCGGTGAACTTCTTGAGTCGCAGCAAGGGTGTGAAAGACCCTTTCGAAGTTCCAGAGGTTAGGTGTCATTAGTCTCCAGACGCCTCATCGGAAATAGGCCTCATCTCGCCTGGAAGGGAGAACTTCCTGGATTTTCTCGAGTTGCGGCAGGTGTTCTCGAGTTACGACGGGGACCTCAGGGACCCGCCCTGGTGGCCTCAGGAGAGGCCAGTCCCCATGCGAGTTGCTAGGGGGCCTCTCGGGATTCCTCTCCCGTCGATACCAGGGCCAAAAACCTTGTGTGGAGTCAGGGCCGGAACCGAGGATTCCTCTCAGGGGCTGATATGGATCTTTGGGTACATCTGGAGTCTCGCCAGGGGAGACAGGCCTCGTCTAGAGTCGGGGCATGCACGTGCACTTTCCTTCCAGGCTGTAGCAGCAATGTCACGCTTCCCGTCGCGTGGATCAAAGGATCTGTGGTTTTCCCTCGAGGCTTTCCCTCGAGGCTTTCCCACAGGGCTGTCCCACGTGCCACCGTGGTGTGAGTCGATCCTCGGCGTGAAAGATGAGCCAGTGCAGGGCAAAGAGGTTCCTCTGGAATGGACTGAGACATCTGTGGGACTCTTGGAATGGTGGTACGACCATGGAGTTCCTCTCGCCTTTCCTGTTGAGAGTGCCTCCTCTTGAGATGCGACGGGAACGCCGGGAATTCTTTCCCGTTGAAAGCAGGGAAAGGATCCCTCATCTCGAGCTACGAGGGGGAAACGGGGCTCCTCTGGATGTGGGCGGGACCATCGTGCTTCCTCTCGAGTGGAGACGGGTATGGCAGTGAACTTCTTGAGTCGCAGCAAGGGTGTGAAAGACCCTTTCGAAGTTCCAGAGGTTAGGTGTCATTAGTCTCCAGACGCCTCATCGGAAATAAGCCTCATCTCGCCTGGAAGGGAGAACTTCCTGGATTTTCTCGAGTTGCGGCAGGTGTTCTCGAGTTATGACGGGGACCTCAGGGACCCGCCCTGGTGGCCTCAGGAGAGGCCAGTCCCCATGCGAGTTGCTAGGGGGCCTATCGGGATTCATCTCCCGTCGATACCGGGGCCAAAAACCTTGTGTGGCGTCAGGGCCGGAACCGAGGATTCCTCTCAGGGGCTGACATGGATCTTTGGGTACTTCTGGAGTCTCCCCAGGGGAGTCAGGCCTCGTCTCGAGTGGGGGCATGCACGTGCGCTTTCCTTCCAGGCTGTAGCAGCAATGTCACGCTTCCCGTGGCGTGGATCAAAGGATCTGTGGTTTTCCCTTGAGGCTTTCCCTCGAGGCTTTCCCACAGGGCTGTCCCACGTGCCACCGTGGTGTGAGTCGATCCTCGGCGTGAAAGATGAGCCAGTGCAGGGCAAAGAGTTTCCTCTGGAATGGACTGAGACATCTGGGGGACTCTTGGAATGGTGGTACGACCATGGAGTTCCTCTCGCCTTTCCTGTTGAGAGTGCCTCCTCTTGAGATGCGACGGGAACGCCGGGAATTCTTTCCCGTTGAAAGCAGGGAAAGGATCCCTCATCTCGAGCTACGAGGGGGAAACGGGACTCCTCTGGATGTGGGCGGGACCATCGTGCTTCCTCCCGAGTGGAGACGGGTATGGCGGTGAACTTCTTGAGTTGCAGCAAGGGTGTGAAAGACCCTTTCGAAGTTCCAGAAGTTAGGTGTCATTTATCTCCAGACGCCTCATCGGAAATAGGCCTCATCTCGCCTGGAAGGGAGAACTTCCTGGATTTTCTCGAGTTGCGGCAGGTGTTCTCGAGTTACGACGGGGACCTCAGGGACCCGCCCTGGTGGCCTCAGGAGAGGCCAGTCCCCATGCGAGTTGCTAGGGGGCCTCTCGGGATTCCTCTCCCGTCGATACCGGGCCGAAAAACATTTTTTGGCGTCAGGGCCGGAACCGAGGATTCCTCTCAGGGGCTGACATGGATCTTTGGGTACTTCTGGTGTGTCCCAAAGGGAGTCAGGCCTCGTCTCGAGTCGGGGCATGCACGTGTGCTTTCCTTCCAGGCTGTAGCAGCAATGTCACGCTTCCCGTGGCGTGGATCAAAGGATCTGTGGTTTTCCCTCGAGGCTTTCCCTCGAGGCTTTCCCACAGGGCTGTCCCACGTGCCACCGTGGTGTGAGTCGATCCTCGGCGTGAAAGATGAGCCAGTGCAGGGCAAAGAGGTTCCTCTGGAATGGACTGAGACATCTGGGGGACTCTTGGAATGGTGGTACGACCATGGAGTTCCTCTCGCCTTTCCTGTTGAGAGTGCCTCCTCTTGAGATGCGACGGGAACGCCGGGAATTCTTTCCCGTTGAAAGCAGGGAAAGGATTCCTCATCTCGAGCTACGAGGGGGAAACGGGGCTCCTCTGGATGTGGGCGGGACCATCGTGCTTCCTCTCGAGTGGAGACGGGTATGGCGGTGAACTTCTTGAGTTGCAGCAAGGGTGTGAAAGACCCTTTCGAAGTTCCAGAGGTTAGATGTCATTAGTCTCCAGACGCCTTATCGGAAATAGGCCTCATCTCGCCTGGAAGGGAGAACTTCCTGGATTTTCTCGAGTTGCGGCAGGTGTTCTCGAGTTACGACGGGGACCTCAGGGACCCGCCCTGGTGGCCTCAGGAGAGGACAGTCCCCATGCGAGGTGCTAGGGGGCCTCTCGGGATTCCTCTTCCGTCGATACCGGCGCCAAAAACCTTGTGTGAAGTCAGGGCCGGAACCGAGGATTCCTCTCAGGGGCTGACATGGATCTTTGGGTACTTGTGGAGTCTCCCCAGGGGAGTCAGGCCTCGTCTCGAGTGGGGGCATGCACGTGCGCTTTCCTTCCAGGCTGTAGCAGCAATGTCACGCTTCCCGTCGCGTGGATCAAAGGATCTGTGGTTTTCCCTCGAGGCTTTCCCTCGAGGCTTTCCCACAGGGCTGTCCCACGTGCCACCGTGGTGTGAATCGATCCTCGGCGTGAAAGATGAGCCAGTGCAGGGCAAAGAGGTTCCTCTGGAATGGACTGAGACATCTGGGGGACTCTTGGAATGGTGGTACGACCATGGAGTTCCTCTCGCCTTTCCTGTTGAGAGTGCCTCCACTTGAGATGCGACTGGAACGCCGGGAATTCTTTCCCGTTGTAAGCAGGGAAAGGATCCCTCATCTCGAGCTCCGAGGGGGAAACGGGGCTCCTCTGGATGTGGGCGGGACCATCGTGCTTCCTCTCGAGTGGAGACGGGTATGGCGGTGAACTTCTTGAGTTGCAGCAAGGATGTGAAAGACCCTTTCGAAGTTCCAGAGGTTAGGTGTCATTAGTCTCCAGACGCTTCATCGGAAATAGGCCTCATCTCGCCTGGAAGGGAGAACTTCCTGGATTTTCTCGAGTTGCGGCAGGTGTTCTCGAGTTACGACGGGGACCTCAGGGACCCGCCCTGGTGGCCTCAGGAGAGGCCAGTCCACATGCGAGTTGCTAGGGGGCCTATCAGGATTCCTCTCCCGTCGATACCGGGGCCAAAAACCTTGTGTGGCGTCAGGGCCGGAACCGAGGATTCCTCTCAGGGGCTGACATGGATCTTTGGGTACTTCTGGAGTCTCCCCAGGGGAGTCAGGCCTCGTCTCGAGTGGGGGCATGCACGTGCGCTTTCCTTTCAGGCTGTAGCAGCAATGACATTCTTCCCGTCGCGTGGATCAAAGGATCTGTGGTTTTCCCTCGAAGCTTTCCCTAGAGGCTTTCCCACAGGGCTGTCCCACGTGCCACCGTGGTGTGAGTCGATCCTCGGCGTGAAAGATGAGCCAGTGCAGGGCAAAGAGGTTCCTCTGGAATGGACTGAGACATCTGGGGGACTCTTGGAATGGTGGTACGACCATGGAGTTCCTCTCGCCTTTCCTGTTGAGAGTGCCTCCTCTTGAGATGCGACGGGAACGCCGGGAATTCTTTCCCGTTGAAAGCAGGGAAAGGATCCCTCATCTCGAGCTCCGAGGGGGAAACGGGGCTCCTCTGGATGTGGGCGGGACCATCGTGCTTCCTCTCGAGTGGAGACGGGTATGGCGGTAAACTTCTTGAGTTGCAGCAAGGGTGTGAAAGACCCTTTTGAAGTTCCAGAGTTTAGGTGTCATTAGTCTCCAGACGCCTCATCGGAAATAGGCCTCATCTCTCCTGCAAGGGAGAACTTCCTGGATTTTCTCGAGTTGCGGCAGGTGTTCTCGAGTTACGACGGGGACCTCAGGGACCCGCCCTGGTGGCCTCAGGAGAGGCCAGTCCCCATGCGAGTTGCTAGGGGGCCTCTCGGGATTCCTCTCCCGTCGATATCGGGTCCAAAAACCTTGTGTGGTGTCAGGGCCGGAACCGAGGATTCCTCTCAGGTGCTGACATGGATCTTTGGGTACTTCTGGAGTCTCCCCAGGGGAGTCAGGCCTCGTCTCGTGTGGGGGCATGCACTTGCGCTTTCCTTCCAGGCTGTAGCAGCAATGTCACGCTTCCCGTGGCGTGGATCAAAGGATCTGTGGTTTTCCCTTGAGGCTTTCCCTCGAGGCTTTCCCACAGGGCTGTCCCACGTGACACCGTGGTGTGAGTCGATCCTCGGCGTGAAAGATGAGCCAGGGCAGGGCAAAGAGGTTCCTCTGGAATGGACTGAGACATCTGGGGGACTCTTGGAATGGTGGTACGACCATGGAGTTCCTCTCGCCTTTCCTGTTGAGAGTGCCTCCTCTTGAGATGCGACGGGAACGCCGGGAATTCTTTCCCGTTGAAAGTAGGGAAAGGATCCCTCATCTCGAGCTACGAGGGGGAAACGGGACTCCTCTGGATGTGGGCGGGACCATCGTGCTTCCTCCCGAGTGGAGACGGGTATGGCGGTAAACTTCTTGAGTTGCAGCAAGGGTGTGAAAGACCCTTTCGAAGTTCCAGAAGTTAGGTTTCATTTATCTCCAGACGCCTCATCGGAAATAGGCCTCATCTCGCCTGGAAGGGAGAACTTCCTGGATTTTCTCGAGTTGCGGCAGGTGTTCTCGAGTTACGACGGGGACCTCAGGGACCCGCCCTGGTGGCCTCAGGAGAGGCCAGTCCCCATGCGAGTTGCTAGGGGGCCTCTCGGTATTCCTCTCCCGTCGATACCGGGCCGAAAAACATTTTTTGGAGTCAGGGCCGGAACCGAGGATTCCTCTCAGGGGCTGACATGGATCTTTGGGTACTTCTGGAGTGTCCCCAAGGGAGTCAGGCCTCGTCTCGAGTCGGGGCATGCACGTGCGCTTTCCTTCCAGGCTGTAGCAGCAATGTCACGCTTCCCGTCGCGTGGATCAAATGATGTGTGGTTTTCCCTAGAGGCTTTCCCACAGGGCTGTCCCACGTGCCACCGTGGTGTGAGTCGATCCTCGGCGTGAAAGATGAGCCAGTGCAGGGCAAAGAGGTTCCTCTGGAATGGACTGAGACATCTGGGGGACTCTTGGAATGGTGGTACGACCATGGAGTTCCTCTCGCCTTTCCTGTTGAGAGTGCCTCCTCTTGAGATGCGACGGGAACGCCGAGAATTCTTTCCCGTTGAAAGCAGGGAAAGGATCCCTCATCTCGAGCTACGAGTGGGAAACGGGGCTCCTCTGGATGTGGGTGGGACCATCGTGCTTCCTCTCGAGTGGAGACGGGTATGGCGGTGAACTTCTTGAGTTGCAGCAAGGGTGTGAAAGACCCTTTCGAAGTTCCAGAGGTTACGTGTCAGTCTCCAGATGCCTCATCGGAAATAGACCTCATCTCGCCTGGAAGGGAGAACTTCCTGGATTTTCTCGAGTTGCGGCAGGTGTTCTCGAGTTACGACGGGTACCACAGGGACCCGCCCTGATGCCCTCAGGAGAGGCCAGTCCCCATGCGAGTTGCTAGGGGGCCTCTCGGGATTCCTCTCCCGTCGATACTAGGGCCAAAAACCTTGTGTGGAGTCAGGGCCGGACCCGAGGATTCCTCACAGGGGTGACATGGATCTTTGGGTACTTCTGGAGTCTCCCCAGGGGAGTCAGGCCTCGTCTCGAGTGGGGGCATGCACGTGCGCTTTCCTTCCAGGCTGTAGCAGCAATGTCACGCTTCCCGTTGCGTGCATCAAAGGATCTGTGGTTTTCCCTCGAGGCTTTCCCACAGGGCTGTCCCACGTGCCACCGTGGTGTGAGTCGATCCTCGGCGTGAAAGATGAGCCAGTGCAGGGCAAAGAGGTTCCTCTGGAATGGACTGAGACATCTGGGGGACTCGTGGAATGGTGGTACGACCATGTAGTTCCTCTCGCCTTTCCTGTTGAGAGTGCCACCTCTTGAGATGCGACGGGAACGCCGGGAATTCTTTCCCGTTGAAAGCAGGGAAAGGATCCCTCATCTCGAGCTAAGAGGGGGAAACGGGGCTCCTCTGGATGTGGGCGGGACCATCGTGATTCCTCTCGAGTGGACACGGGTATGGCGCTGAACTTCTTGAATTGCAGCAAGGGTGTGAAAGACCCTTTCGAAGTTCCAGAGGTTAGGTGTCATTAGTCTCCAGACGCCTCATCGGAAATAGGCCTCATCTCGCCTGGAAGGGAGAACTTCCTGGATTTTCTCGAGTTGCGGCAGGTGTTCTCGAGTTAAGACGGGGACCTCAGGGACCCGCCCTGGTGGCCTCAGGAGAGGCCAGTCCCCATGCGAGGTGCTAGGGGGCCTCTCGGGATTCCTCTCCCGTCGATACCGGGGCCAAAAACTTGTGTGGAGTCAGGGCCGGAACCGAGGATTCCTCTCAGGGGCTGACATGGATCTTTGGGTACTTCTGGAGTCTCCCCAGGGGAGTCAGGCCTCGACTCGATGGGGGCATGCACGTGCGCTTTCCTTCCAGGCTGTAGCAGCAATGTCACGCTTCCCGTGGCGTGTATCAAAGGATTTGTGGTTTTCCCTCGAGACTTTCCCACAGGGCTGTCCCACGTGCCACCGTGGTGTGAGTCGATCCTCGGCGTGAAAGATGAGCCAGTGCAGGGCAAAGAGGTTCCTCTGGAATGGACTGAGACATCTGGGGGACTCTTGGAATGGTGGTACGACCATGGAGTTCCTCTCGCCTATCCTGTTGAGAGTGCCTCCTCTTGAGATGCGACGGGAACGCCGGGAATTCTTTCCCGTTGAAAGCAGGGAAAGGATCCCTCATCTCGAGCTACGAGGGGGAAACGGGGCTCCTCTGGATGTGGGCGGGACCATCGTGCTTCCTCTCGAGTGGACACGGGTATGGCGGTGAACTTCTTGAGTTGCAGCAAGGGTGTGAAAGACCCTTTCGAAGTTCCAGAGGTTAGGTGTCATTAGTCTCCAGACGCCTCATCGGAAATAGGCCTCATCTCGCCTGGAAGGGAGAACTTCCTGGATTTTCTCGAGTTGCGGCAGGTGTTCTCGAGTTACGACGGGGAACTCAGGGACCCGCCCTGGTGGCCTCAGGAGAGGCCAGTCCCCATGCGATGTGCTAGGGGGCCTCTCGGGATTCCTCTCCCGTCGATACCGGGGCCAAAAACCTTGTGTGGAGTAAGGGCCGGAACCGAGGATTCCTCTCAGGGGCTGACATGGATCTTTGAGTACTTCTGGAGTCTCCCCAGGGGAGTTAGGCCTCTTCTCGAGTGGGGGCATGCACGTGCGCTTTCCTTCCGGGCTGTAGCAGCAATGTCACGCTTCCCGTCGCGTGGATCAAAGGATCTGCGGTTTTCCCTCGAGGCTTTCCCACAGGGCTGTCCCACGTGCCACCGTGGTGTGAGTCGATCCTCGGCGTGAAAGATGAGCCAGTGCAGGGCAAAGAGGTTCCTCTGGAATGGACTGAGACATCTGGGGGACTCTTGGAATGGTGGTACGACCATGGAGTTCCTCTCGCCTTTCCTGTTGAGAGTGCCTCCTCTTGAGATGCGACGGGAACGCCCGGAAATCTTCCCCGTTGAAAGCAGGGAAAGGATCCCTCATCTCGAGCTCCGAGGGGGAAACGGGGCTCCTTTGGATGTGGGCGGGACCATCATGCTTCCTCTCGAGTGGAGACGGGTATGGCGGTGAACTTCTTGAGTTGCAGCAAGGGTGTGAAAGACCCTTTCGAAGTTCCAGAGGTTAGGTGTCATTAGTCTCCAGACGCCTCATCGGAAATAGGCCTCATCTCGCCTGGAAGGGAGAACTTCCTGGATTTTCTCGAGTTGGGGCAGGTGTTCTCGAGTTACGACGGGGACCTCAGGGACCCGCCCTGGTGGCATCAGGAGAGGCCAGTCCCCATGCGAGTTGCTAGGGGGCCTCTCGGGATTCCTCTCCCGTCGATACCGGGGCCAAAAACTTTGTATGGAGTCAGGGCCGGAACCGAGGATTCCTCTCAGGGGCTGACATGGATCTTTGGGTTATTCCGGAGTCCCCCCAGGGGAGTCAGGCCTCGTCTCGAGTGGGGGCATGCACGTGCACTTTCCTTCCAGGCTGTAGCAGCAATGTCACGCTTCCAGTCGCGTGGATCAAAGGATCTGTGGTTTTCCCTCGAGGCTTTCCCTCGAGGCTTTCCCACAGGCTGTCCCACGTGCCACCGTGGTGTGAGTCGATCCTCGGCGTGAAAGATGAGCCAGTGCAGGGCAAAGAGGTTCCTCTGGAATGGACTGAGACATCTGGGGGACTCTTGGAATGGTGGTACGACCATGGAGTTCCTCTCGCCTTTCCTGTTGAGAGTGCCTCCTCTTGAGATGCGACGGGAACGCCGGGAATTCTTTCCCGTTGAAAGCAGGAAAAGGATCCCTTATCTCGAGCTACGAGGGGGAAACGGGGCTCCTCTGGATGTGGGCGGGACCATCGTGCTTCCTCTCTAGTGGAGACGGGTATGGTGGTGAACTTCTTGAGTTGCAGCAAGTGTGTGAAAGACCCTTTCGAAGTTCCAGAGGTTAGGTGTCATTTGTCTCCAGACGCCACATAGGAAATAGGCCTCATCTCGCCAGGAAGGGAGAACTTCCTGGATTTTCTCGAGTTGCGGCAGGTGTTCTGGAGTTACGACGGGGACCTCAGGAACCCGCCCTGTTGGCCTCAGGAGAGGCCAGTCCCTATGCGAGTTGCTAGGGGGCCTCTCGGGATTCCTCTCCCGTCGATACCGGGGCCAAAAACCTTGTATGGAGTCAGGGCCGGAACCGAGGATTCCTCTCAGGGGCTGACATGGATCTTTGGGTACTTCTGGAGTCTCCCCAGGGGAGTCAGGCCTCGTCTCGAGTGGGGGCATGCACGTGCACTTTCCTTCCAGGCTGTAGCAGCAATGTCAGGCTTCCCGTCGCGTGGATCAAAGGATCTGTGGTTTTCCCTCGAGGCTTTCCCACAGGGCTGTCCCACGTGCCACCGTGGTGTGAGTCGATCCTCGGCGTGAAAGATGAGCCAGTGCTGGACAAAGAGGTTCCTCTGGAATGGACTGAGATATCTGGGGGACTCTTGGAATGGTGGTACGACCATGGAGTTCCTCTCGCCTTTCCTGTTGAGAGTGCCTCCTCTTGAGATGCGACGGGAACGCCGGGAACTCTTTCCCTTTGAAACCAGGGAAAGGATCCCTCATCTCGAGCTACGAGGGGAAAACGGGGCTCCTCTGGATGTGGGCGGGACCATCGTGCTTCATCTCGAGTGGAGACGGGTATGGCGGTGAACTTCTTGAGTTGCAGCAAGGGTGTGAAAGACCCTTTCGAAGTTCCAGAGGTTAGGTGTCATTAGTCTCCAGACGCCTCATTAGAAATAGGCCTCATCTCACCTGGAAGGGAGAACTTCCTGGATTTTCTCGAGTTGCGGCAGGTGTTCTCGAGTTACGACGGGGACCTCAGGGACCCGCCCTGGTGGCCTCAGGAGAGGCCAGTCCACATGCGAGTTGCTAGGGGGCCTCTCGGGATTCCTCTCCCGTCGATACCGGGGCCAAAAACCTTGTGTGGAGTCAGGGCCGGAACCGAGGATTCCTCTCAGGGGCTGACATGGATCTTTGGGTACTTCTGGAGTCTCGCCAGGGGAGACAGGCCTCGTCTCGAGTGGGGGCATGCACGTGCGCTTTCCTTCCAGGCTGTAGCAGCAATGTCACGCTTCCCGTCGCGTGCATCAAAGGATCTGTGGTTTTCCCTCGAGGCTTTCCCTCGAGGCTTTCCCACAGGGCTGTCCCACGTGCCTCCGTGGTGTGAGTCGATCCTCGGCGTGAAAGATGAGCCAGTGCAGGGCAAAGAGGTTCCTCTGGAATGGACTGAGACATCTGGGGGACTCTAGGAATGGTGGTACGACCATGGAGTTCCTCTCGCCTTTCCTGTTGAGAGTGCCTCCTCTTGAGATGCGACGGGAACGCCGGGAATTCTTTCCCGTTGAAAGCAGGGAAAGGATCCCTCATCTCGAGCTACGAGGGGGAAACGGGGCTCCTCTGGATGTGGGCGGGACCATCCTGCTTCCTCTCGAGTGGAGACGGGTATGGAAGTGAACTTCTTGAGTTGCAGCAAGGGTGTGAAAGACCCTTTCGAAGTTCCAGAGGTTAGGTGTCATTAGTCTCCAGACGCCTCATCGGAAATAGGCCTCATCTCGCCTGGAAGGGAGAACTTCCTGGATTTTCTCGAGTTGCGGCAGGTGTTCTCGAGTTACGACGGGGACCTCAGGGACCCGCCCTGGTGGCCTCAGCAGTGGCCAGTCCCCATGCGAGTTGCTAGGGGGCCTCTCGGGATTCCTCTCCCGTCGATACCGGGGCCAAAAACCTTGTGTGGAGTCAGGGCCGGAACCGAGGATTCCTCTCAGGGGCTGATATGGATCTTTGGGTACTTCTGGAGTCTCGCCAGGGGAGACAGGCCTCGTCTCGTGAGGGGGCATGCACGTGCACTTTCCTTCCAGGCTGTAGCAGCAATGTCACGCTTCCCGTCGCGTGGATCATAGGATCTGTGGTTTTCCCTCGAGGCTTTCCCTCGAGGCTTTCCCACAGGGCTGTCCCACGTGCCACCGTGGTGTGAGTCGATCCTCGGCGTGAAAGATGAGCCAGTGCAGGGCAAAGAGCTTCCTCTGGAATGGACTGAGACATCTGGGGGACTCTTGGAATTGTGGTACCACCATGGAGTTCCACTCGCCTTTCCTGTTGAGAGTGCCTCCTCTTGAGATGCGATGGGAACGCCGGGAATTCTTTCCCGT
Source organism: Capricornis sumatraensis (assembly GCF_032405125.1). Lineage (NCBI taxonomy): Eukaryota > Metazoa > Chordata > Mammalia > Artiodactyla > Bovidae > Capricornis > Capricornis sumatraensis. Next base: position 10,303,047 of record NW_027184612.1, read on the forward strand.
TGAAACCAGGGAAAGGATCCCTCATCTCGAGCTACGAGGGGGAAACGGGGCTCCTCTGGATGTGGGCGGGACCATCCTGCTTCCTCTCGAGTGGAGACGGGTATAGAAGTGAACTTCTTGAGTTGCAGCAAGGGTGTGAAAGACCCTTTCGAAATTCCAGAGGTTAGGTGTCATTAGTCTCCAGACGCCTCATCGGAAATAGGATTCTTCTCGCCTGGAAGGGAGAACTTCCTGGATTTTCTCGAGATGCGGCAGGTGTCCTCGAGTTACCACGGGGACCTCAGGGACCCGCCCTGGTGGCCTCAGGAGAGGCCAGTCCACATGCGAGTTGCTAGGGGGCCTCGCGGGATTCCTCTCCCGTCGATACCGGGGCCAAAAACCTTGTGTGGAGTCAGGGCCGGAAACGAGGATTCCTCTCAGGGGCTGACATGGATCTTTGGGTACTTCTGGAGTCTCCGCAGGGGAGTCAGGCCTCGTCTCGAGTGGGGGCATGCACGTGCGTTTTCTTTCCAGGCTGTAGCAGCAATGTCACGCTTCCCTTCGCGTGGATCAAAGGATCTGTGGTTTTCCCTCGAGGCTTTCCCACAGGGCTGTCCCACGTGCCACCGTGGTGTGAGTCGATCCTCGGCGTGAAAGATGAGCCAGTGCAGGGCAAAGAGGTTCCTCTGGAATGGACTGAGACATCTGGGGGACTCTTGGAATGGTGGTACGACCATGGAGTTCCTCTCGCCTTTCCTGTTGAGAGTGCCTCCTCTTGAGATGCGACGGGAACTCCGGGAATTCTTTCCCGTTGAAAGCAGGCAAAGGATCCCTCATCTCGAGCTACGAGGGGGAAACGGGGCTCCTCTGGATGTGGGCGGGACCATCGTGCTTCCTCTCGAGTGGAGACGGGTATGGCGGTGAACTTCTTGAGTTGCAGCAAGGGTGTGAAAGACCCTTTCGAAGTTCCAGAGGTTAGGTGTCATTAGTCTCCAGACGCCTCATCGGAAATAGGCCTCATCTCGCCTGGAAGGGAGAACTTCCTGGATTTTCTCGAGTTGCGGCAGGTGTTCTCGAGTTACGACGGGGACCTCAGGGACCCGCCCTGGTGGCCTCAGGAGTGGCCAGTCACCATGCGAGTTGCTAGGGGGCCTCTCGGGATTCCTCTCCCGTCGATACCGGGGCCAAAAACCTTGTGTGGAGTCAGGGCCGGAACTGAGGATTCCTCTCAGGGGCTGATATGGATCTTTGGGTACTTCTGGAGTCTCGCCAGGGGAGACAGGCCTCGTCTCGTGAGGGGGCATGCACGTGCACTTTCCTTCCAGGCTGTAGCAGCAATGTCACGCTTCCCGTCGCGTGGATCAAAGGATCTGTGGTTTTCCCTCGAGGCTTTCCCTCGAGGCTTTCCCACAGGGCTGTCCCACGTGCCACCGTGGTGTGAGTCGATCCTCGGCGTGAAAGATGAGCCAGTGCAGGGCAAAGAGTTTCCTCTGGAATGGACTGAGACATCTGGGGGACTCTTGGAATGGTGGTACGACCATGGAGTTCCTCTCGCCTTTCCTGTTGAGAGTGCCTCCTCTTGAGATGCGACGGGAACGCCGGGAATTTTTTCCCGTTGAAAGCAGGCAAAGGATCCCTCATCTCGAGCTACGAGGGGGAAACGGGGCTCCTCTGGATGTGGGCGGGACCATCGTGCTTCCTCTCGAGTGGAGACGGGTATGGCGGTGAACTTCTTGAGTTTCAGCAAGGGTGTGAAAGACCCTTTCGAAGTTCCAGAGGTTAGGTGTCATTAGTCTCCAGACGCCTCATCGGAAATAGGCCTCATCTCGCCTGGAAGGGAGAACTTCCTGGATTTTCTCGAGTTGCGGCAGGTGTTCTCGAGTTACGACGGGGACCTCAGGGACCCGCCCTGGTGGCCTCAGCAGTGGCCAGTCCCCATGCGAGTTGCTAGGGGGCCTCTCGGGATTCCTCTCCCGTCGATACCGGGGCCAAAAACCTTGTGTGGAGTCAGGGCCGGAACCGAGGATTCCTCTCAGGGGCTGATATGGATCTTTGGGTACTTCTGGAGTCTCGCCAGGGGAGACAGGCCTCGTCTCGTGAGGGGGCATGCACGTGCACTTTCCTTCCAGGCTGTAGCAGCAATGTCACGCTTCCCGTCGCGTGGATCATAGGATCTGTGGTTTTCCCTCGAGGCTTTCCCTCGAGGCTTTCCCACAGGGCTGTCCCACGTGCCACCGTGGTGTGAGTCGATCCTCGGCGTGAAAGATGAGCCAGTGCAGGGCAAAGAGCTTCCTCTGGAATGGACTGAGACATCTGGGGGACTCTTGGAATTGTGGTACCACCATGGAGTTCCTCTCGCCTTTCCTGTTGAGAGTGCCTCCTCTTGAGATGCGATGGGAACGCCGGGAATTCTTTCCCGTTGAAACCAGGGAAAGGATCCCTCATCTCGAGCTACGAGGGGGAAACGGGGCTCCTCTGGATGTGGGCGGGACCATCCTGCTTCCTCTCGAGTGGAGACGGGTATGGAAGTGAACTTCTTGAGTTGCAGCAAGGGTGTGAAAGACCCTTTCGAAATTCCAGAGGTTAGGTGTCATTAGTCTCCAGACGCCTCATCGGAAATAGGATTCTTCTCGCCTGGAAGGGAGAACTTCCTGGATTTTCTCGAGATGCGGCAGGTGTCCTCGAGTTACCACGGGGACCTCAGGGACCCGCCCTGGTGGCCTCAGGAGAGGCCAGTCCACATGCGAGTTGCTAGGGGGCCTCGCGGGATTCCTCTCCCGTCGATACCGGGGCCAAAAACCTTGTGTGGAGTCAGGGCCGGAAACGAGGATTCCTCTCAGGGGCTGACATGGATCTTTGGGTACTTCTGGAGTCTCCGCAGGGGAGTCAGGCCTCGTCTCGAGTGGGGGCATGCACGTGCGTTTTCTTTCCAGGCTGTAGCAGCAATGTCACGCTTCCCTTCGCGTGGATCAAAGGATCTGTGGTTTTCCCTCGAGGCTTTCCCACAGGGCTGTCCCACGTGCCACCGTGGTGTGAGTCGATCCTCGGCGTGAAAGATGAGCCAGTGCAGGGCAAAGAGGTTCCTCTGGAATGGACTGAGACATCTGGGGGACTCTTGGAATGGTGGTACGACCATGGAGTTCCTCTCGCCTTTCCTGTTGAGAGTGCCTCCTCTTGAGATGCGACGGGAACTCCGGGAATTCTTTCCCGTTGAAAGCAGGCAAAGGATCCCTCATCTCGAGCTACGAGGGGGAAACGGGGCTCCTCTGGATGTGGGCGGGACCATCGTGCTTCCTCTCGAGTGGAGACGGGTATGGCGGTGAACTTCTTGCTTTGCAGCAAGGGTGTGAAAGACCCTTTCGAATTTCCAGAGGTTAGGTGTCATTAGTCTCCAGACGCCTCATCGGAAATAGGCCTCATCTCGCCTGGAAGGGAGAACTTCCTGGATTTTCTCGAGTTGCGGCAGGTGTTCTCGAGTTACGACGGGGACCTCAGGGACCCGCCCTGGTGGCCTCAGGAGTGGCCAGTCACCATGCGAGTTGCTAGGGGGCCTCTCGGGATTCCTCTCCCGTCGATACCGGGGCCAAAAACCTTGTGTGGAGTCAGGGCCGGAACTGAGGATTCCTCTCAGGGGCTGATATGGATCTTTGGGTACTTCTGGAGTCTCGCCAGGGGAGACAGGCCTCGTCTCGTGAGGGGGCATGCACGTGCACTTTCCTTCCAGGCTGTAGCAGCAATGTCACGCTTCCCGTCGCGTGGATCAAAGGATCTGTGGTTTTCCCTCGAGGCTTTCCCTCGAGGCTTTCCCACAGGGCTGTCCCACGTGCCACCGTGGTGTGAGTCGATCCTCGGCGTGAAAGATGAGCCAGTGCAGGGCAAAGAGTTTCCTCTGGAATGGACTGAGACATCTGGGGGACTCTTGGAATGGTGGTACGACCATGGAGTTCCTCTCGCCTTTCCTGTTGAGAGTGCCTCCTCTTGAGATGCGACGGGAACGCCGGGAATTTTTTCCCGTTGAAAGCAGGAAAAGGATCCCTCATCTCGAGCTACGAGGGGGAAACGGGGCTCCTCTGGATGTGGGCGGGACCATCGTGCTTCCTCTCGAGTGGAGACGGGTATGGCGGTGAACTTCTTGAGTTGCAGCAAGGGTGTGAAAGACCCTTTCGAAGTTCCAGAGGTTAGGTGTCATTAGTCTCCAGACGCCTCATCAGAAATACGCCTCATCTCGCCTGGAAGGGAGAACTTCCTGGATTTCTCGAGTTGCGGCAGGTGTTCTCGAGTTACGACGGGGACCTCTGGGACCCGCCCTGGTGGCCTCAGGAGAGGCCAGTCCCTATGCGAGTTGCTAGGGGGCCTCTCGGGATTCCTCTCCCGTCGATACCGGGGCCAAAAACCTTGTGTGGAGTCAGGGCCGGAACCGAGGATTCCTCTCAGGGGCTGACATGGATCTTTGGGTACTTCTGGAGTCTCCCGAGGGGAGTCAGGCCTCGTCTCGAGTGGGGGCATGCACGTGCGCTTTCCTTCCAGGCTGTAGCAGCAATGTCACGCTTCCCGTCGCGTGGATCATAGGATCTGTGGTTTTCCCTCGAGGCTTTCCCTCGAGGCTTTCCCACAGGGCTGTCCCACGTGCCACCGTGGTGTGAGTCGATCCTCGGCGTGAAAGATGAGCCAGTGCAGGGCAAAGAGCTTCCTCTGGAATGGACTGAGACATCTGGGGGACTCTTGGAATGGTGGTACGACCATGGAGTTCCTCTCGCCTTTCCTGTTGAGAGTGCCTCCTCTTGAGATGCGACGGGAACGCCGGGAATTCTTTCCCGTTGAAAGCAGGCAAAGGATCCCTCATCTCGAGCTACGAGGGGGAAACGGGGCTCCTCTGGATGTGGGCGGGACCATCGTGCTTCCTCTCGAGTGGAGACGGGTATGGCGGTGAACTTCTTGAGTTGCAGCAAGGGTGTGAAAGACCCTTTCGAAGTTCCAGAGTTTAGGTGTCATTAGTCTCCAGACGCCTGATCGGAAATAGGCCTCATCTCGCCTGGAAGGGAGAACTTCCTGGATTTTCTCGAGATGCGGCAGGTGTTCTCGAGTTACGACGGGGACCTCAGGGACCCGCCCTGGTGGCCTCAGGAGAGGCCAGTCCACATGCGAGTTGCTAGGGGGCCTCGCGGGATTCCTCTCCCGTCGATACCGGGGCCAAAAACCTTGTGTGGAGTCAGGGCCGGAAACGAGGATTCCTCTCAGGGGCTGACATGGATCTTTGGGTACTTCTGGAGTCTCCGCAGGGGAGTCAGGCCTCGTCTCGAGTGGGGGCATGCACGTGCGTTTTCTTTCCAGGCTGTAGCAGCAATGTCACGCTTCCCGTCGCGTGGATCAAAGGATCTGTGGTTTTCCCTCGAGGCTTTCCCACAGGGCTGTCCCACGTGCCACCGTGGTGTGAGTCGATCCTCGGCGTGAAAGATGAGCCAGTGCAGGGCACAGAGGTTCCTCTGGAATGGACTGAGACATCTGGGGGACTCTTGGAATGGTGGTACGACCATGGAGTTCCTCTCGCCTTTCCTGTTGAGAGTGCCTCCTCTTGAGATGCGACGGGAACGCCGGGAATTCTTTCCCGTTGAAAGCAGGGAAAGGATCCCTCATCTCGAGCTACGAGGGGGAAACGGGGCTCCTCTGGATGTGGGCGGGACCATCGTGCTTCCTCTCTAGTGGAGACGGGTATTGCCGGGGTCCAGCCCCGGTGGATCCAGGGAATTCGTAGGGTGGACCGCGTTGGCGTGGAAAGACTTGTTTATTTATTAATATAAGATTAGATTAAGAAACTGTAGTGCAGTAGGAAGATTAAGTGGAGAAATAGGGCTGAATAGCTTGGTTTACGCGGAAGACCAATAAAATTCCAGACAAGGAATTTGCACCATCTACGTTGGGCCACCGGTGCCCGCTTGAATATCTAAGGGTGCCTCGCCTTAAGCTCCCTTTCTCGCGGATCTTAATAACCAGGGCAAATAAGTAGACCTGGCGAGCCTCCGCGCCCCAGATGGAAATTCAGCCTGAAATTAAAGTAAAGAGCAGAGGGAAGAAAAGGGAGAGAAAAAGAGAGAGAGAGAGAGACACGGGGGGAGCCATATTCCCAAGACACCAGGCCGAGTCTAGTCCGAGAAACTGGTCTGAGAATCTGGTCCCGTCCTTTATTGTTCAGAAGGCCTTTTATACTTTTGATAAAACATGGAGATCAATGGGTAACACAAAGTTATGCAGCGTTAGCAGTCCAGACTCTTATCAAAACCAGGCTTTTCTCTCTGCATACCTAATTGTATACACAAGTCTTAGGTAATTTACATCATCTTCCAACCAAAAGGGCCAATTAACATTTTACAGCCTTTTTTCTGATAAGGGTTTGTCAACCACAAGACTTATTTGTGTTGATCTTCCCAAGGTCTGGTGCCACTCTTGGAAAGCACTAAAGAAAGTTACATTCTTAGACAGCAAGGATACAGCAACTTATAACAAGTAGAGGGAGTGCAGTGATTTATAGCAAAAGAGAAGCAATTAACTCAAAAGTCTAGTGTTGCTAACATCAAAACTACTATGTATCTTTTTCTACATCCTGCTTACATTAACATCCTTCCAGGTGCCTAAAAGATAAAGAATAAGGAGGTCTGGCAGCAATCCTTGAGTCAACAGTGAAAACCCTCTACCAATATAATTTTTAACTCTTTAGAAAAGGCTCTGTATCTTTAAGATGCTTTTAAGCTTTGTGCCTCCCGCGGTTGGGGGGCTGTAAGCAATTCACAAGCTGTAAGCTTTGTGCCTCTCGCGGTTGGGGGGCTGTAAGCAATTCACAAGCTGTAAGAGGTCTGGGGAACCTGTTAGGCAGACTAGAGAGCTATCAGAGGGGTTTAACTGAAGCATCCCTTTCAAATGCAGAAGACTAAAACCCTGAATTGACTTTTTTCCAGAGAATATCAGAAAAGTGGAAAAGCAGAGCACAAAAGCCGGCAGATTTTTGCTGGGGTACATGCTTAGGAATATCCAGAGGGGTCCCTGAAGTCTGAGCACGCCTTGCGTATGTCAGCTTCCTTCCTCATGACCTTGTCACGGGCGGGATTCCTCACACTGGCTTCCGGCAACTCCCCCTTCTTTATTAGTTTTTTAAAAAAATTAGGTGCAGTTCAGTCGCGAGATTCCGAATGCTCTGCCGAAGAGTCCTGACAACACAAGGAAGCAGGATTACAAGGAGCAGGATTATGGCACCCACAGCAGCATAGCTAGAGACAGTAGTCAGAAGAGTTTTTCCAGAAATGAAGTCAGAGAAGGTGTGGAAAAAGTCATTGGCTTCTCCTGCGGCGGTAAAATCTAATCGGGAGTGTTCCAAGGTCTGAATCTGATTATGAAGTTTCCCTAAATCTAAACTAATATCTGAGCTGTTCCAGACACCTAAAATATGATTTTTGACCCTCTCCCATTTAAAATCTGTCTCATTTACTTTCAGGGATGTAACACATATCCACCGGTAATCGGCATGACATGAAAGAGCCAATTTCATTTTCAGACTCTGTAATTCATTCCCAATATGCATTACTGCTTCTTCTAAGGCATCAATCCTTATTTCTAGCTTCCTATCTATAATTTCCTGGGTTGCCAGCGTTAGAGAAACATTTTTGGATACGGTGTCAACATATTGGGCAGTATACACTTGTTGAGACAATGATAATGCCGCCACAGTAACAGAAGTAATTGCGGTTATCAAAGCTGATATTCCCAAAACAAGTAAGCCCACAAACCGTCGTGTTCGCATTAAATCTTGTAGCTGTTGCAGTACAGCTAGGCCATGGTTATCATACCAATACGTGGCTACAGTTACAGGTACCATGAGATAGGGCGGACGTTTTAAAACCATGAAAGAGCAAACTTTATATTGAGGAGTTAAACAGGATGAAAGCATACATTGTTCACAAGACACTACATGGGGTCCACCTGTATAATTCAATTGTATGTTAAGTCTTTCAGAATCATTAGTGAAAAGAAAAACATAAGGAGAGGGTAGACAAGCTAAAATAGAGTAAATAGAGGTATTTTTTGGTCGGATTAAAATAATAGGGGCGGTAGCCGCAAGGGCTCTCCAAATTTCTGGCTGCCAAAAGGTTTTACCTCTAGTTATATAAGACAGCATAGGGGGAACAAATTGGTTATGATGCCGTCTGGTGGCAACTAACGGCCAAGAAATTGAATATTCTTTCCAATTATCCAATCTATTGATAAAGTCATCGTCAGACTCAGGGTCTTGACCTGGATTTGGGTTGCTCCAGTCCTGAATCGCACAATTTCTTCCTCCCGGCATATTGTAATCTACTCTCGAATTATAAATACAAGATTTCCAAATCGGATATCCTGAATGATCATCTATAGTTTTCCAAATAACATCTGAGGGAGCAACATCATCACAATTTGGATATTCTGATGGAGTTTTGAGAGACAAAGACTTATAGGGGCCAAGGACCCCAGGCATACGGGCTCGTAATATCCAAGCAGACCGATCCCCTATAGATGCAAATTTAGAGGTTGGGGAATCTGTCATAACTGCTTTTGTGGAGGCTCCAATGCATCCTGTCTTGGTAAAGAAGTCTCCTGTAAGGCCAGGAGGAAAATTAAAGCAGACAGGAAAATCATCTGCTAGTCCTTTAAAGGTATAATTGAAATTAATAGGGTATTGGTCTTTTGTATAGGAAGTATAAGATCCTCCCAAAAGGCGAGGCTGGTCTGTACTAACTCGTATGGGGTCACTGTTCCAAGTAACAACTTGGAAAGTTGGAGGATCCGGGAGAAACGCCCAATATTTGGTTGGAATGGGAGCAGCGCTTACCTGGCAAGAGAGCAAGGCAAGCATGGCAATAAACACCTTTTCAGGAGAGACTGACGATCCCTGTAGGGTAGCTATCCCCTGTGCCTGGCGACAGAGAGCTTTAATCTGTCCCCAGGTGGGCAAGGAGGCTTGTTGGGTTGACTGAGCTGGGCGTCCTAATGGATTCCTGCGAGGCAAAAAATCAGGGGGTGCAATATCCTGTATCTGAAGTCGTGACATCTGTCCAGTGGGTGGCTCCGATCCGCGCCTATCCGGGATCTCCAATGTCAGCTGTCCTGGGGTCAGCGGCGTTTCCCGTGCTGGCGGAGGGAGCGGGGGAAGAGGGAGTTTCTTCCTTTTTAGAGATCGCGGTGGCGGGGGATTCTGGTATCCGGGGAGCTGAGACATGGCGAATTAGTCTGTCTGGAACCCAAATCGGAGCGTCCGCGTCCTGTGGAAAAACACAAGCATACCCTCGCCCATTGGTTAATAAGGGGTCAGGACCTTTCCATTGTCCGGAAAGAAGGTCCCTCCATTTTACTAATGGTTTTGCATTCAATTGCTCTGGGCACCAATGGCGAAGCATTGCAGTGTTTCCGGATGAATCAGCATTTAAGTTATTTATTACGAAAAGAGCATGTTGCAAAATCTGATGGGGGGAACTATATTTAAATTCCCCTTCTTTTAGTTTTTGAATATGGATTTTCAGTGTTTGATGTGCTCTTTCCACAATGGCTTGTCCTTGTGGGTTATAAGGGATGCCGGTGTTATGTTTAATTTGAAATCTTGTACAGAATTGCTGAAAAGATTTAGAAGTGTAAGCAGGAGCATTATCAGTTTTTAAAGCTTTTGGCAAGCCCAGATAGGAAAAGCATGTAAAAAGATGTTGTATTACATCTTTAACTGCTTCCCCTGTACGAGCAGTGGCAATAATAACATGAGAGAAGGTATCTACAGTTACATGAACAAAAGACAGTTTTCCAAATGAAGAGACATGGGTTACATCCATTTGCCAGAGTGCATTAGGTTTGAGACCGCGAGGGTTAACTCCCAGAGGCAAAGCATTCACGGTAGTAGGACAATGTGAACAAGAACGAACAATCTCTCGGGCAGATTCTCGAGGAATTTGAAACTGGTATCGTAAGGCAGTGGCATTTTGGTGATGAAGTGAGTGAGAAGCTCGAGCTTCTTCAAAAACAGAAGCCACTGAAATCCTGGTTAACGAATCTGCCAATTCATTGAGAGCATTTAAAGGGCCAGGCAGGCCGGAATGAGCCCGAATGTGGCCGATAAAGAACGCCCGATTTCTTTTCCATATTTGCTGCTGCAGTTTAGTTAACAAATGGAAGATAGCAGTTTTGTTTTCAGGCAAAACTGCAGTCTCAATGTGTGGAAACAGCCTGACCACATACTGAGAGTCAGAATAAAGGTTAAATTCTTTCTCCGCAAACATAACAAAGGCCTCAATAACAGCTGTGATTTCAGCCCTTTGAGCTGAAGTTTCTTGTGTTTCCAAAAGTTTTTGATGATCTCTTGTGACTATAGAGGCTCTACCGTTAGCCGATCCATCAGTAAAGACTACCTGAGCATCTGAAATAGGGAACTGTTTACACCGGACAGGAAAAATAACTGGATGGTTAGACATAAAATTTAGTAAAACATGCGAGGGTAAATGATGCAAAATTTGACCACAGTAATTCCCTATGGCAATCTGCCAGTCTTCATCAAACATTAAAAGAGCATCAAGCTGCTCCTTATTATATGGAATTACAATCTCTGATGGCTCTTTACCAAACAATTCAATGCTCCGCTTCCTTCCTTTTAGCATTAATGTGGCAATTAAACCAGGATAAGAAGCCACGACTTTTTTAGCTTGGGTAGGAAGATGGATCCATTCTAAAGGGCCGCGTTGCCACAGAACTCCCGTAGGCGCCGTTGGAGTAGCTAGGCAAAGGAACTGCCACGTCATCGTCAAATCAATTCTTTTTACATAGCTATTTGATAAGGCTGCTTCTACTTTGCCTAGGGCTTCTTGAGCCTCAGCTGTTAATTGTCTTTTTGAGGTTGGATCAGGATCCCCGCGTAAAGTGTTAAAAAGAGGTTTTAATTCGGCAGTGGTTAATTTTAAATATGGTCTAATCCAATTAATATCACCTAAGAGTTTTTGATAATCATTTAAAGTAATAAGATGGTCTTTTCTCAATTGCAGCGGGGTATGAGTCACCGTTTCCGAATTTATGACTCTTCCTAAGTAAGTTATGGGCGGATTGATTTGAATTTTTTCTGGGGCAATTTTTAGGCCTCTGTCTGTCAATGCCTGGGTCAGGTCCTGGAGCACAGTCTGCAGGTGAACTCTATCAGGATGAGCTATTAAAATATCATCCATATAGTGAATCATATACACGTGTTCATATTTAGCCCTAGTATCTTCTAGAGCGGCATTAACAAATTTTTGGCATAAAGTAGGGCTATTTTTCATTCCCTGAGGCAGAACCTTCCACTGAAACCGTAAATAAGGCTGTTTAAGATTTTCTGATGGCAGACTAAAGGCAAATCGCTTTTTATCCTCAGGATTTAAGGGAATAGTGAAAAAACAATCTTGTAAATCAATAACAATTATATTATATCCCTCTGGAACGGCTACTGGGGAAGGGAGCCCAGGCTGTAAGGCCCCCATGTCCTCCATGGTGGCATTAATAGCTCTCAAATCCTGTAAAAGTCGCCATTTACCAGATTTTTTCTTAATGACAAAAATAGGAGTGTTCCAGGGGCTATTGGAGGGCTCAATATGTCCCAATTCTAATTGTTCAAAGATTAATGCTTTAGCTGCCAATAATTTTTCCTTATGCAGAGGCCACTGTTCTACCCACACCGGATCTTGAGATTTCCATGTGATGGGGTCGGCAGCAAAAACAATGGCCTCAATTATAAATTTGGATATCCCAATCCAGCACGTAGCTTGCGAGGAGTTGGGCAAATTGGCTCAATTATTCCTGTCTGTTGTTTACCCAATCCTTTTGATGGATCATAGCCCATCTGCAACATCTGAGAGGTCACTTTATCATCAGGGCTAAAAAGTAACACTCCCATTTGAGATAGCACGTCCCTCCCCCACAGGGTAAGGGGGAGCGAAGGAACGACATAAGGTTGGAAAGTTCCACGGGTATCCTCAAATTGCCAATCTAAAATTTTTGCACTTTTGGCTATTGTGGGGGCTCTTCCTATCCCCACCAAGTTATTTTCAGTAGTATGTGTGGGCCAGGAGCTGGGCCAGTCTTTTCCTGAAATGCAAGAAACATCTGCTCCTGTGTCTAATAACCCCACAATAGACTTGCCATTAATCAGGATAGTCTTCATAGGACGTTTCTGAGTAATTTCTGTTATCCAAAAAACCATATCACTAGACCCAAATCCTTTATCCTGCCTTTCATTTTGAGTAGCTGTGCGCCCAATTGCAGTGTGGTAAGGCAAAAGCAAAAGTTGGGCTATTCTTTGTCCCTGATGTATTTGGAAAGTTTTAGTTGGGGGTGAAATCATTATCTGGATTTCTCCTGTATAATCTGAGTCAATTACTCCAGGGATGATTGTGAGACCTTGCATAGCTAAGGAACTTCTGCCTAGTATAATTCCTACTAAACCTGTTGGTAATGGGCCTTTAACTCCTGTAGGTATTTTTACAGTGGGGCTATCTGGTGTTAATATTGCTGAGGTGGTGGAACTGAGGTCCAGTCCTGCGCTGCCTGGGGTTGCTCTGATGAGTTCTGCGATGGGACGAAGGGAATGAATGGGTTCAGTGAGGCTGCCCCAGTTGTTGTCGGGGCCTGAGGCTGGCCCCTCAATCCGTTTCCCGACTGCTGGTCGGGGCCCAAAAAGGCTCCATTTCTATGGAATTGTGACCTACATTCTTTTGCCCAGTGATATCCTTTTTGACAACGAGGGCAGAGAGATCTAGGGAGATTAGTAGGCACAGCCGGGGAGGGAGAATTCGGCAGAGAAGAACCGGCTGCTTTTTGGGGACAAGCTCGCATAAGGTGCCCTTCCCGTCCGCAAGAGAAGCAGGCCTTGGATAAACCAATATTCTGGCCTGGACTACTGGAATGACTCTTTGACGGGTTATTTCTATTTGTAAAAAAGGACTGTACTGCCTGCTGGTAAGAATTTCCCTTTATGGCTGCAGCTATGGCAACGCCCTGCATCATCGCTGGTCCTACATCTGCACATTGCCTGATATAATCTATTATTTCCCCAGTTTTTTTAATAGGACGTAAAATGGCCTGGCAGGTAGAATTAGCATTTTCAAATGCCAGTTGTTTTATCAATATACTAGCTGCCTCAGTGTTGGAAATTACTCTGTTGACTGCCTCTGCAAGTCTTGATATAAAGTCTTCATATGGCTCTTCTGGTTTTTGTTTAACATTTGAGAAGGAAGAGGTAGATTCTTTCCCTTCAGGCAACAAACGCCAAGCCCCAAGGGCGCAGGCGGTTACTTGATCTAAAGTGGTTTTATCTAATCCCATTTGATCTCTAAGTGTTCCAAAATCATTAGTCCCTGCCAACATATTTTTTATAATATATCTTGGGCCATATTTTTGGTTAGCATCAGCCTGTTTTTGGGCTAGATCTTCATATTCAGTTCTCCAAAGTACATATTGACCTCCAGACAGACAAGCTTTAGCGACTGTCTTCCAGTCATGGGGTGTCATCCATCTGCCCGCTAAAGCTTCCACCAATGATACAGTGTACGGGGCTTTAGGCCCATACAAAGCACAAGCCTGTTTGAGTTCTTTAATCATTTTCATTGGAATGGGTTCCCAGTGGGGGGCTGTTCTCCCACCACTTCCACCAAATATTATGGGGAAACAAGCCTCAAGGTGGGGATCAAGTTCATCATCTGGGCTAGAGAAAACTCTTCTTCGGGGAGCTTCTAGTGGAGGCCCCTCACCCTTATAGGGAGGGGGGGGCAAGGGGTGTCCTATGTCACTTTCTTCGTACTTTGGGAATTTTTTATCCGTTCTGTGTTTAGGTCTTACGGATGTTTTATCTGGGGAATCTGGCCTTAAACTCTCAGGTGCATATAATCTGATGGGGGACATTTGTCTTGAGCCTCTGGAAGCAGAAGGCTTAATTAAGGAAATTTCTCTTGAATTTGTGGAAGCAGGTGGTCTGGTTGGGGAAGTTTTTATTAAGCTCTTTGGAGCAGATAATCTAATTGGAGAAGTTTCTCTTAAACTCCTTGGAGCATCTTTATTTAATAAAGACCAGTCCTCATCAGAATGATCTTGACTTACTTCCTCTTCCAAATCTTCCTCATCTGAAAGCTGCTCTTTTTTGTCATCTCTATCTATTACCTTTTCTTGGGCAGTCATTGCAGCTATCATTTGACTCAACTGCCGATAGTTAGGTGTAGCCTCCTTTTCATCACTCTCCTCTTCGATAGATACCTTTTTCTCTGCACTTTCCTCTTTAAGATGTACCTTTTCAGATTCAGGGGCAGGGTCTAGAGCGTCCCTAATTATATTCCATAAGGAAAAGGCGTCAGTAGGCACCTTTTGTGAGCCATGTTCAGCATGGTAAGTTTTTAGTTGTTTTCCTACTCTCTCCCAGGTGTCTAAGTTAACAGTGCCTTCTTCTGGAAACCAGGGACACTGTTCTTGTACAAAGGAAAAAAATGAATGAATATTGGATTTTTTAACTTTAATTCCTCGTTTAGTTAGTAACTGCAAGATTACTCCTGTAAAAAGCTGTCTTTCTTTTGATTCACTGTTACCCATGTCAGAAAATTAAGTCTTATAGAAAAGTCTACCTCAACAAAAAGGTTTTACCTTTGGCGAGGGGGGTTTTGTTTTCAACCCTAAGATAGCAGGTTTCTTTTCAACCTCTAGAGCACCAGGTTTCTCTTAAACCCTTGAACACTTCCCACTCCTCCTCACCCTGTCTATCCTACAGGGGGGTCCGCGGCACCCTGAGTGGGGTCCTAGCCGTCCCGAACACTCAACACTGGGGGAGTACCCGAAAGTACTCCGGGGGGAGTGATTAAGTCACTCCGGGGGGGAGCAACAGAGAGTGCTCCGGGGGGAGCAACAGAGAGTGCTCCGGGGGGAGCTACAGAGAGTGCTCCGGGGGGAGCTTTTGCTCCGAGGAACCTACCTTCGAATAGCCTGTTCCGGGCGCCACTTGCCGGGGTCCAGCCCCGGTGGATCCAGGGAATTCGAAGGGTGGACGGCGTTGGCGTGGAAAGACTTGTTTATTTATTAATATAAGATTAGATTAAGAAACTGTAGTGCAGTAGGAAGATTAAGTGGAGAAAGAGGGCTGAATAGCTTGGTTTACGCGGAAGACCAATAAAATTCCAGACAAGGAATTTGCACCATCTACGTTGGGCCACCGGTGCCCGCTTGAATATCTAAGGGTGCCTCGCCTTAAGCTGCCTTTCTCGCGGATCTTAATAACCAGGGCAAATAAGTAGACCTGGCGAGCCTCCGCGCCCCAGATGGAAATTCAGCCTGAAATTAAAGTAAAGAGCAGAGGGAAGAAAAGGGAGAGAAAAAGAGAGAGAGAGAGAGACAGGGGGGGAGCCAGATTCCCAAGAAACCAGGCCGAGACTAGTCCGAGAAACTGGTCTGAGAATCTGGTCCCGTCCTTTATTGTTCAGAAGGCCTTTTATACTTTTGATAAAACATGGAGATCAATGGGTAACACAAAGTTATGCAGCGTTAGCAGTCCAGACTCTTATCAAAACCAGGCTTTTCTCTCTGCATACCTAATTGTATACACAAGTCTTAGGTAATTTACATCATCTTCCAACCAAAAGGGCCAATTAACATTTTACAGCCTTTTTTCTGATAAGGGTTTGTCAACCACAAGACTTATTTGTGTTGATCTTCCCAAGGTCTGGTGCCACTCTCGGAAAGCACTAAAGAAAGTTACATTCTTAGACAGCAAGGATACAGCAACTTATAACAAGTAGAGGGAGTGCAGTGATTTATAGCAAAAGAGAAGCAATTAACTCAAAAGTCTAGTGTTGCTAACATCAAAACTACTATGTATCTTTTTCTACATCCTGCTTACATTAACATCCTTCCAGGTGCCTAAAAGATAAAGAATAAGGAGGTCTGGCAGCAATCCTTGAGTCAACAGTGAAAACCCTCTACCAATATAATTTTTAACTCTTTAGAAAAGGCTCTGTATCTTTAAGATGCTTTTAAGCTTTGTGCCTCCCGCGGTTGGGGGGCTGTAAGCAATTCACAAGCTGTAAGCTTTGTGCCTCTCGCGGTTGGGGGGCTGTAAGCAATTCACAAGCTGTAAGAGGTCTGGGGAACCTGTTAGGCAGACTAGAGAGCTATCAGAGGGGTTTAACTGAAACATCCCTTTCAAATGCAGAAGACTAAAACCCTGAATTGACTTTTTTCCAGAGAATATCAGAAAAGTGGAAGAGCAGAGCACAAAAGCCAGCAGATTTTTGCTGGGGTACATGCTTAGGAATATCCAGAGGGGTCCCTGAAGTCTGAGCACGCCTTGCGTATGTCAGCTTCCTTCCTCATGACCTTGTCACGGGCGGGATTCCTCACACTGGCTTCCGGCAGGGTATGGTGGTGAACTTCTTGAGTTGCAGCAAGGCTGTGAAAGACCCTTTCGAAGTTCCAGAGGTTAGGTGTCATTAGTCTCCAGACGCCTCATCGGAAATAGGCCTCATCTCGCCTGGAAGGGAGAACTTCCTGGATTTTCTCGAGTTGCGGCAGGTGTTCTCGAGTTACGACGGGGACCTCAGGGAACCGCCCTGGTGGCCTCAGGAGAGGCCAGTCCCCATGCGAGTTGTTAGGGGGCCTCTCGGGATTCCTCTCCCGTCGATACCGGGGCCAAAAACCTTGTATGGAGTCAGGGCCGGAACCGAGGATTCCTCTCAGGGGCTGACATGGATCTTTGGGTACTTCTGGAGTCTCCCCAGGGGAGTCAGGCCTCGTCTCGAGTGGGGGCATGCACGTGCGCTTTCCTTCCAGGCTGTAGCAGCAATGTCACGCTTCCCGTCGCTTGGATCAAAGGATCTGTGGTTTTCCCTCGAGGCTTTCCCTCGAGGCTTTCCCACAGGGCTGTCCCACGTACCACCGTGGTGTGAGTCGATCCTCGGCGTGAAAGATGAGCCAGTGCAGGGCAAAGAGCTTCCCCTGGAATGGACTGAGACATCTGGGGGACTCTTGGAATGGTGGTACGACCATGGAGTTCCTCTCGCCTTTCCTGTTGAGAGTGCCTCCTCTTGAGATGCGACGGGAACGCAGGGAATTCTTTCCCGTTGTAAGCAGGGAAAGGATCCCTCATCTCGAGCTACGAGGGGGAAACGGGGCTCCTTTGGAAGTGGTCGGGACCATCGTGCTTCCTCTCGAGTGGAGACGGGTATGGTGGTGAACTTCTTGAGTTGCAGCAAGGGTGTGAAAGACCCTTTCGAAGTTCCAGAGGTTAGGTGTCATTAGTCTCCAGACGCCTCATCGGAAATAGGCCTCATCTCCCCTGGAAGGGAGAACTTCCTGGATTTTCTCGAGTTGCGGCAGGTGTTCTCGAGTTACGACGGGGACCTCAGGGACCGGCCCTGGTGGCCTCAGGAGAGGCCAGTCCCCATGCGAGTTGCTAGGGGGCCTCTCGGGATTCCTCTCCCTTCGATACCGGGGCCAAAAACCTTGTGTGCAGTCAGGGCCGGAACCGAGGATTCCTCTCAGGGGCTGACATGGATCTTTGGGTACTTCTGGAGTCTCCCCAGGGGAGTCAGGCCTCGTCTCGAGTGGGGGCATGCACGTGCGCTTTCCTTCCAGGCTGTAGCAGCGTCACGCTTCCCGTCGCGTGGATCAAAGGATCTGTGGTTTTTCCTCGAGGCTTTCCCTCGAGGCTTTCCCACAGGGCTGTCCCACGTGCCACCGTGTTGTGAGTCGATCCTCGGCGTGAAAGATGAGCCAGTGCAGGGCAAAGAGGTTCCTCTGGAATGGACTGAGACATCTGGGGGACTCTTGGAATGGTGGTACGACCATGGAGTTCCTCTCGCCTTTCCTGTTGAGAGTGCCTCCTCTTGAGATGCGACGGGAACGCCGGGAATTCTTTCCCGTTGAAACCAGGGAAAGGATCCCTCATCTCGAGCTACGAGGGGGAAACGGGGCTCCTCTGGATGTGGGCGGGACCATCGTGCTTCCTCTCGAGTGGACACGGGTATGGCGGTGAACTTCTTGAGTTGCAGCAAGGGTGTGAAAGACCCTTTCGAAGTTCCAGAGGTTTGGTGTCATTAGTCTCCAGAGGCCTCATCGGAAATAGGCCTCATCTCGCCTGGAAGGGAGAACTTCCTGGATTTTCTCGAGTTGCGGCAGGTGTTCTCGAGTTACGACGGGGACCTCAGGGACCCGCCCTGGTGGCCTCAGGAGAGGCCAGTCCCCATGCGAGTTGCTAGGGGGTCTCTCGGGATTCCTCTCCCGTCGATACCGGGGCCAAAAAGCTTGTGTGGAGTCAGGGCCGGAACCGAGGATTCTTCTCAGGGGCTGACATGGATATTTGGGTACTTCTGGAGTCTCCCCAGGGGAGTCAGGCCTCGTCTCGTGTGGGGGCATGCATGTGCGCTTTCCTTCCAGGCTGTTCCAGCAATGTCATGCTTCCCGTCGCGTGGATCAAAGGATCTGTGGTTTTCCCTCGAGGCTTTCCCTCGAGGCTTTCCCACAGGGCTGTCCCACGTGCCACCGTGTTGTGAGTCGATCCTCGGCGTGAAAGATGAGCCAGTGCAGGGCAAAGAGGTTCCTCTGAAATGGACTGAGACATCTGGGGGACTCTTGGAATGGTGGTACGACCATGGAGTTCCTCTCGCCTTTCCTGTTGAGAGTGCCTCCTCTTGAGATGCGACGGGAACGCCGGGAATTCTTTCCCGTTGAAAGCAGGGAAAGGATCCCTCATCTCGAGCTACGAGGGGGAAACGGGGCTCCTCTGGATGTGGGCGGGACCATCGTGCTTCCTCTCGAGTGGACACGGGTATGGCGGTGAACTTCTTGAGTTGCACCAAGGGTGTGAAAGACCCTTTCGAAGTTCAAGAGGTTTGGTGTCATTAGTCTCCAGAGGCCTCATCGGAAATAGGCCTCATCTCGCCTGGAAGGGAGAACTTCCTGGATTTTCTCGAGTTGCGGCAGGTGTTCTCGAGTTACGACGGGGACCTCAGGGACCCGCCCTGGTGGCCTCCGGAGAGGCCAGTCCCCATGCGAGTTGCTAGGGGGCCTCTCGGGATTCCTCTCCCGTCGATACCGGGGCCAAAAACCTTGTGTGGAGTCAGGGCCGGAACCGAGGATTCCTCTCAGGGGCTGACATGGATCTTTGGGTACTTCTGGAGTCTCCCCAGTGGAGTCAGACCCCGTCTCGAGTGGGGGCATGCACGTGCGCTTTCCTTCCAGGCTGTAGCAGCAATGTCACGCTTCCCGTCGCGTGGATCAAAGGATCTGTGGTTTTCCCTCGAGGCTTTCCCTCGAGGCTTTCCCACAGGGCTGTCCCACGTGCCACCGTGGTGTGAGTCGATCCTCGGCGTAAAAGATGAGCCAGTGCAGGGCAAAGAGGTTCCTCTGGAATGGACTGAGACATCTGGGGGACTCTTGGAATGGTGGTACGACCATGGAGATCCTCTCGCCTTTCCTGTTGAGAGTGCCTCCTCTTGAGATGCGACGGGAACGCCGGGAATTCTTTCCCGTTGAAAGCAGGGAAAGGATCCCTCATCTCGAGCACCGAGGGGAAAACGGGGCTCCTCTGGATGTGGGCGGGACCATCGTGCTTCCTCTCGAGTGGAGACGGGTATGGCGGAGAACTTCTTGAGTTGCAGCAAGGGTGTGAAAGACCCTTTCAAAGTTCCATAGGTTAGGTGTCATTAGTCTCCAGACGCCTCATCGGAAATAGGCCTCATCTCGCCTGGAAGGGAGAACTTCCTGGATTTTCTCGAGTTGCGGCAGGTGTTCTTAAGTTACGACGGGGAACTCAGGGACCCGCCCTGGTGGCCTCAGGAGAGGCCAGTCCCCATGCGAGTTGCTAGGGGGCCTCTCGGGATTCCTCTCCCGTCGATACCGGGGCCAAAAACCTTGAGTGGAGTCAGGGCCGGAACCGAGGATTCCTCTCAGGGGCTGACATGGATCTTTGGGTACTTCTGGAGTCTCCCCAGAGGAGTCAGGCCTCGTCTCGAGTAGGGGCATGCACGTGCGCTTTCCTTCCAGGCTGTAGCAGCAATGTCACGCTTCCCGTCACGTGGATCAAAGGATATTTGGTTTTCCCTCGAGGCTTTCCCTCGAGGCTTTCCCACAGGGCTGTCCCACGTGCCACCGTGGTGTGAGTCGATCCTCGGCGTGAAAGATGAGCCAGTGCAGGGCAAAGAGGTTCCTCTGGAATGGACTGAGACATCTGGGGGACTCTTGGAATGGTGGTACGACCATGGAGTTCCTCTCGCCTTTCCTGTTGAGAGTGCCTCCTCTTGAGATGCGACGGGAACGCCGGGAATTCTTTCCCGTTGAAAGCAGGGAAAGGATCCCTCATCTCGAGCTACGAGGGGGAAACGGGGCTCCTCTGGATGTGGGCGGGACCATCGTGCTTCCTCTCGAGTGGAGACGGGTATGGCGGTGAACTTCTTGAGTTGCAGCAAGGGTGTGAAAGACCCTTTCGAAGTTCCAGAGGTTAGGTGTCATTAGTCTCCAGACGCCTCATCGGAAATAGGCCTCATCTCGCCTGGAAGGGAGAACTTCCTGGATTTTCTCGAGTTGCGGCAGGTGTTCTCGAGTTACGACGGGGACCTCAGGGACCCGCCCTGGTGGCCTCAGGAGAGGCCAGTCCCCATGCGAGTTGCTAGGGGGCCTCTCGGGATTCCTCTCCCGTCGATACCGGGGCCAAAAACCTTGTGTGGAGTCAGGGCCGGAACCGAGGATTCCTCTCAGGGGCTGACATGGATCTTTGGGTACTTCTGGAGTCTCCCCAGGGGAGTCAGGCCTCGTCTCGAGTGGGGGCATGCACGTGCACTTTCCTTCCAGGCTGTAGCAGCAATGTCACGCTTCCCGTCGCGTGGATCAAAGGATCTGTGGTTTTCCCTCGAGGCTTTCCCACAGGGCTGTCCCACGTGCCACCGTGGTGTGAGTCGATCCTCGGCTTGAACGATGAGCCAGTGCAGGGCAAAGAGGTTCCTCTGGAATGGACTGAGACATCTGGGCGACTCTTGGAATGGTGGTACGACCATGGAGTTCCTCTCGCCTTTCCTGTTGAGAGTGCCTCCTCTTGAGATGCGACGGGAACGCCGGGAATTCTTTCCCGTTGAAAGCAGGGAAAGGATCCCTCATCTCGAGCTACGAGGGGGAAACGGGGCTCCTCTGGATGTGGGCGGGACCATCGTGCTTCCTCTCTAGTGGAGACGGGTATGGCGGTGAACTTCTTGAGTTGCAGCAAGGGTGTGAAAGACCCTTTCGAAGTTCCAGAGGTTAGGTGTCATTAGTCTCCAGAGGCCTCATCGGAAATAGGCCTCATCTCGCCTGGAAGGGAGAACTTCCTGGATTTTCTCGAGTTGCGGCAGGTGTTCTCGAGTTACGACGGGGACCTCAGGGACCCGCCCTGGTGGCCTCAGGAGAGGCCAGTCCCTAGGCGAGTTGCTAGGGGGCCTCTCGGGATTCCTCTCCCGTTGATACCGGGGCCAAAAACCTTGTGTGGAGTCAGGGCCGGAACCGAGGATTCCTCTCAGGGGCTGACATGGATCTTTGGGTACTTCTGGAGTCTCCCCAGGGGAGTCAGGCCTCGTCTCGAGTGGGGGCATGCACGTGCGCTTTCCTTCCAGGCTGTAGCAGCAATGTCACGCTTCCCGTCGCGTGGATCAAAGGATCTGTGGTTTTCCCTCGAGGCTTTCCCTCGAGGCTTTCCCACAGGGCTGTCCCACGTGCCACCGTGGTGTGAGTCAATCCTGGGCGTGAAAGATGAGCCAGTGCAGGGCAAAGAGGTTCCTCTGGAATGGACTGAGACATCTGGGGGACTCTTGGAATGGTGGTACGACCATGGAGTTCCTCTCGCCTTTCCTGTTGAGAGTGCCTCCTCTTGAGATGCGACGGGAACGCCGGGAATTCTTTCCCGTTGAAAGCAGGGAAAGGATCCCTCATCTCGAGCTACGAGGGGGAAACGGGGCTCCTCTGGATGTGGGCGGGACCATCGTGCTTCCTCTCTAGTGGAGACGGGTATGGTGGTGAACTTCTTGAGTTGCAGCAAGGGTGTGAAAGACCCTTTCGAAGTTCCAGAGGTAAGGTGTCATTAGTCTCCAGACGCCTCATCGGAAATAGGCCTCATTTCGCCTGGAAGGGAGAACTTCCTGGATTTTCTCCAGTTGCGGCAGGTGTTCTCGAGTTACGACGGGGACCTCAGGGACCCGCCCTGGTGGCCTCAGGAGAGGCCAGTCCCTATGCGAGTTGCTAGGGGGCCTCTCGGGATTCCTCTCCCGTCGATACCGGGGCCAAAAACCTTGTGTGGAGTCAGGGCCGGAACCGAGGATTCCTCTCAGGGGCTGACATGGATCTTTGGGTACTTCTGGAGTCTCCCCAGGGGAGTCAGGCCTCGTCTCGAGTGGGGGCATGCACGTGCACTTTCCTTCCAGGCTGTAGCAGCAATGTCACGCTTCCCGTCGCGTGGATCAAATGATGTGTGGTTTTCCCTAGAGGCTTTCCCACAGGGCTGTCCCACGTGCCACCGTGGTGTGAGTCGATCCTCGGCGTGAAAGATGAGCCAGTGCAGGGCAAAGAGGTTCCTCTGGAATGGACTGAGACATCTGGGGGACTCTTGGAATGGTGGTACGACCATGGAGTTCCTCTCGCCTTTCCTGTTGAGAGTGCCTCCTCTTGAGATGCGACGGGAACGCCGGGAATTTTTTGCCGTTGAAAGCAGGGAAAGGATCCCTCATCTCGAGCTACGAGGGGGAAACGGGGCTCCTCTGGATGTGGGCGGGACCATCGTGCTTTCTCTCGAGTGGAGACGGGTATGGCGGTGAACTTCTTGAGTTGCAGCAAGGGTGTGAAAGACCCTTTCGAAGTTCCAGAGGTTAGGTGTCATTAGTCTCCAGACGCCTCATCGGAAATAGGCCTCATCTCGCCTGGAAGGGGGAACTTCCTTGATTTTCTCGAGTTGCGGCAGGTGTTCTCGAGTTACGACGGGGACCTCAGGGACCCGCCCTGGTGGCCTCAGGAGAGGCCAGTCCCTATGCGTGTTGCTAGGGGTCCCCTCGGGATTCCTCTCCCGTCGATACCGGGGCCAAAAACCTTGTGTGGAGTCAGGGCCGGAACCGAGGATTCCTCTCAGGGACTGATATGGATCTTTGGGTACTTCTGGAGTCTCGCCAGGGGAGACAGGCCTCGTCTCGTGTGGGGGCATGCACGTGCACTTTCCTTCCAGGCTGTAGCAGCAATGTCACGCTTCCCGTCGCGTGGATCAAAGGATCTGCGGTTTTCGCTCAAGGCTTTCCCTCGAGGCTTTCCCACAGGGCTGTCCCACGTGACACCGTGGTGTGAGTCGATTCTCGGCGTGAAAAATGAGCCAGTGCAGGGCAAAGAGGTTCCTCTGGAATGGACTGAGACATCTGGGGGACTCTTGGAATGGTGGTACGACCATGGAGTTCCTCTCGCCTTTCCTGTTGAGAGTGCCTCCTCTTGAGATGCGACTGGAACGCCGGGAATTTTTTGCCGTTGAAAGCAGGGAAAGGATCCCTCATCTCGAGCTACGAGGGGGAAACGGGGCTCCTCTGGATGTGGGCGGGACCATCGTGCATCCTCTCGAGTGGAGACGGGTATGGCGGTGAACTTCTTGAGTTGCAGCAAGGGTGTGAAAGACCCTTTCGAAGTTCCAGAGGTTAGGTGTCATTAGTCTCCAGAGGCCTCATCGGAAATAGGCCTCATCTCGCCTGGAAGGGAGAACTTCCTGGATTTTCTCGAGTTGCGGCAGGTGTTCTCGAGTTACGACGGGGACCTCAGGGACCCGCCCTGGTGGCCTCAGGAGAGGCCAGTCCCCATGCGAGTTGCTAGGGGGCCTCTCGGGATTCCTCTCCCGTCGATACCGGGGCCAAAAACCTTGTGTGGAGTCAGGGCCGGAACCGAGGATTCCTCTCAGGGGCTGACATGGATCTTTGGGTACTTCTGGAGTCTCCCCAGGGGAGTCAGGCCTCGTCTCGAGTGGGGGCATGCACGTGCACTTTCCTTCCAGGCTGTAGCAGCAATGTCACGCTTCCCGTCGCGTGGATCAAAGGATCTGTGGTTTTCCCTCGAGGCTTTCCCACAGGGCTGTCCCACGTGCCACCGTGGTGTGAGTCGATCCTCGGCGTGAAAGATGAGCCAGTGCAGGGCAAAGAGGTTCCTCTGGAATGGACTGAGACATCTGGGGGACTCTTGGAATGGTGGTACGACCATGGAGTTCCTCTCGCCTTTCCTGTTGAGAGTGCCTCCTCTTGAGATGCGACGGGAACGCCGGGAATTCTTTCCCGTTGAAACCAGGGAAAGGATCCCTCATCTCGAGCACCGAGGGGAAAACGGGGCTCCTCTGGATGTGGGCGGGACCATCGTGCTTCCCCTCGAGTGGAGACGGGTATGGTGGTGAACTTCTTGAGTTGCAGCAAGGGTGTGAAAGACCCTTTCGAAGTTCCAGAGGTTAGGTGTCATTAGTCTCCAGAGGCCTCATCGGAAATAGGCCTCATCTCGCCTGGAAGGGAGAACTTCCTGGATTTTCTCGAGTTGCGGCAGGTGTTCTCGAGTTACGACGGGGACCTCAGGGACCCGCCCTGGTGGCCTCAGGAGAGGCCAGTCCCTAGGCGAGTTGCTAGGGGGCCTCTCGGGATTCCTCTCCCGTTGATACCGGGGCCAAAAACCTTGTGTGGAGTCAGGGCCGGAACCGAGGATTCCTCTCAGGGGCTGACATGGATCTTTGGGTACTTCTGGAGTCTCCCCAGGGGAGTCAGGCCTCGTCTCGAGTGGGGGCATGCACGTGCGCTTTCCTTCCAGGCTGTAGCAGCAATGTCACGCTTCCCGTCGCGTGGATCAAAGGATCTGTGGTTTTCCCTCGAGGCTTTCCCTCGAGGCTTTCCCACAGGGCTGTCCCACGTGCCACCGTGTTGTGAGTCGATCCTCGGCGTGAAAGATGAGCCAGTGCAGGGCAAAGAGGTTCCTCTGGAATGGACTGAGACATCTGGGGGACTCTTGGAATGGTGGTACGACCATGGAGTTCCTCTCGCCTTTCCTGTTGAGAGTGCCTCCTCTTGAGATGCGACGGGAACGCCGGGAATTCTTACCCGTTGAAAGCAGGGAAAGGATCCCTCATCTCGAGCTACGAGGGGGAAACAGGGCTCCTCTGGATGTGGGCGGGACCATCGTGCTTCCTCTCGAGTGGAGACGGGTATGGCGGTGAACTTCTTGAGTTGCAGCAAGGGTGTGAAAGACCCTTTCGAAGTTCCAGAGGTTTGGTGTCATTAGTCTCCAGAGGCCTCATCGGAAATAGGCCTCATCTCGCCTGGAAGGGAGAACTTCCTGGATTTTCTCGAGTTGCGGCAGGTGTTCTCGAGTTACGACGGGGACCTCAGGGACCCGCCCTGGTGGCCTCAGGAGAGGCCAGTCCCCATGCGAGTTGCTAGGGGGCCTCTCGGGATTCCTCTCCCGTCGATACCGGGGCCAAAAACCTTGTGTGGAGTCAGGGCCGGAACCGAGGATTCCTCTCAGGGGCTGACATGGATCTTTGGGTACTTCTGGAGTCTCCCCAGGGGAGTCAGGCCTCGTCTCGAGTGGGGGCATGCACGTGCGCTTTCCTTCCAGGCTGTAGCAGCAATGTCACGCTTCCCGTCGCGTGGATCAAAGGATCTGTGGTTTTCCCTCGAGGCTTTCCCTCGAGGCTTTCCCACAGGGCTGTCCCACGTGCCACCGTGTTGTGAGTCGATCCTCGGCGTGAAAGATGAGCCAGTGCAGGGCAAAGAGGTTCCTCTGGAATGGACTGAGACATCTGGGGGACTCTTGGAATGGTGGTACGACCATGGAGTTCCTCTCGCCTTTCCTGTTGAGAGTGCCTCCTCTTGAGATGCGACGGGAACGCCGGGAATTCTTTCCCGTTGAAACCAGGGAAAGGATCCCTCATCTCGAGCTACGAGGGGGAAACGGGGCTCCTCTGGATGTGGGCGGGACCATCGTGCTTCCTCTCGAGTGGAGACGGGTATGGCGGTGAACTTCTTGAGTTGCAGCAAGGGTGTGAAAGACCCTTTCGACGTTCCAGAGGTTTGGTGTCATTAGTCTCCAGAGGCCTCATAGGAAATAGGCCTCATCTCGCCTGGAAGGGAGAACTTCCTGGATTTTCTCGAGTTGTGGCAGGTGTTCTCGAATTACGACCTGGACCTCAGGGACCCGCCCTGGTGGCCTCCGGAGAGGCCAGTCCCCATGCGAGTTGCTAGGGGGCCTCTCGGGATTCCTCTCCCGTCGATACCGGGGCCAAAAACCTTGTGTGGAGTCAGGGCCGGAACCGAGGATTCCTCTCAGGGGCTGACATGGATCTTTGGGTACTTCTGGAGTCACCCCAGTGGAGTCAGGCCTCGTCTCGAGTAGGGGCATGCACGTGTGCTTTCCTTTCAGGCTGTAGCAGCAATGTCACGATTCCCGTCACGTGGATCAAAGGATCTGTGGTTTTCCCTCGAGGCTTTCCCTCGAGGCTTTCCCACAGGGCTGTCCCACGTGCCACCGTGGTGTGAGTCGATCCTCGGCGTGAAAGATGAGCCAGTGCAGGGCAAAGAGGTTCCTCTGGAATGGACTGAGACATCTGGGGGACTCTTGGAATGGTGGTACGACCATGGAGTTCCTCTCGCCTTTCCTGTTGAGAGTGCCTCCTCTTGAGATGCGACGGGAACGCCGGGAATTCTTTCCCGTTGAAAGCAGGGAAAGGATCCCTCATCTCGAGCTACGAGGGGGAAACGGGGCTCCTCTGGATGTGCGCGGGACCATCGTGCTTCCTCTCTAGTGGAGACGGGTATGGCGGTGAACTTCTTGAGTTGCAGCAAGGGTGTGAAAGACCCTTTCGAAGTTCCAGAGGTAAGGTGTCATTAGTCTCCAGACGCCTCATCGGAAATAGGCCTCATTTCGCCTGGAAGGGAGAACTTCCTGGATTTTCTCCAGTTGCGGCAGGTGTTCTCGAGTTACGACGGGGACCTCAGGGACCCGCCCTGGTGGCCTCAGGAGAGGCCAGTCCCTATGCGAGTTGCTAGGGGGCCTCTCGGGATTCCTCTCCCGTCGATACCGGGGCCAAAAACCTTGTGTGGAGTCAGGGCCGGAACCGAGGATTCCTCTCAGGGGCTGACATGGATCTTTGGGTACTTCTGGAGTCTCCCCAGGGGAGTCAGGCCTCGTCTCGAGTGGGGGCATGCACGTGCACTTTCCTTCCAGGCTGTAGCAGCAATGTCACGCTTCCCGTCGCGTGGATCAAAGGATCTGAGGTTTTCCCTCGAGGCTTTCCCACAGGGCTGTCCCACGTGCCACCGTGGTGTGAGTCGATCCTCGGCGTGAAAGATGAGCCAGTGCAGGGCAAAGAGGTTCCTCTGGAATGGACTGAGACATCTGGGGGACTCTTGTAATGGTGGTACGACCATGGAGTTCCTCTCGCCTTTCCTGTTGAGAGTGCCTCCTCTTGAGATGCGACGGGAACGCCGGGAATTTTTTGCCGTTGAAAGCAGGGAAAGGATCCCTCATCTCGAGCTACGAGGGGGAAACGTGGCTCCTCTGGATGTGGGAGGGACCATCGTGCTTTCTCTCGAGTGGAGACGGGTATGGCGGTGAACTTCTTGAGTTGCAGCAAGGGTGTGAAAGACCCTTTCGAAGGTCCAGAGGTTAGGTGTCATTAGTCTCCAGACGCCTCATCGGAAATAGGCCTCATCTCGCCTGGTAGGGAGAACTTCCTTGATTTTCTCGAGTTGCGGCAGGTGTTCTCGAGTTACGACGGGGACCTCAGGGACCCGCCCTGTTGGCCTCAGGAGAGGCCAGTCCATATACGTGTTGCTAGGGGGCCCCTCGGGATTCCTCTCCCGTTGATACCGGGGCCAAAAACCTTGTGTGGAGTCAGGGCCGGAACCGAGGATTCCTCTCAGGGACTGATATGGATCTTTCGGTACTTCTGGAGTCTCGCCAGGGGAGACAGGCCTCGTCTCGTGTGGGGGCATGCACGTGCACTTTCCTTCCAGGCTGTAGCAGCAATGTCACGCTTCCCGTCGCGTGGATCAAAGGATCTGCGGTTTTCGCTCAAGGCTTTCCCTCGAGGCTTTCCCACAGGGCTGTCCCACGTGACACCGTGGTGTGAGTCGATTCTCGGCGTGAAAAATGAGCCAGTGCAGGGCAAAGAGGTTCCTCTGGAATGGACTGAGACATCTGGGGGACTCTTGGAATGGTGGTACGACCATGGAGTTCATCTCGCCTTTCCTGTTGAGAGTGCCTCC
Source organism: Capricornis sumatraensis (assembly GCF_032405125.1). Classification (NCBI taxonomy): domain Eukaryota; kingdom Metazoa; phylum Chordata; class Mammalia; order Artiodactyla; family Bovidae; genus Capricornis; species Capricornis sumatraensis. Next base: position 10,331,309 of record NW_027184612.1, read on the forward strand.
TCTTGAGATGCGACGGGAACGCCGGGAATTTTTTGCCGTTGAAAGCAGGGAAAGGATCCCTCATCTCGAGCTACGAGGGGGAAACGGGGCTCCTCTGGATGTGGGCGGGACCATCGTGCATCCTCTCGAGTGGAGACGGGTGTGGCGGTGAACTTCTTGAGTTGCAGCAAGGGTGTGAAAGACCCTTTCGAAGTTCCAGAGGTTAGGTGTCATTAGTCTCCAGAGGCCTCATCGGAAATAGGCCTCATCTCGCCTGGAAGGGAGAACTTCCTGGATTTTCTCGAGTTGCGGCAGGTGTTCTCGAGTTACGACGGGGACCTCAGGGACCCGCCCTGGTGGCCTCAGGAGAGGCCAGTCCCCATGCGAGTTGCTAGGGGGCCTCTCGGGATTCCTCTCCCGTCGATACCGGGGCCAAAAACCTTGTGTGGAGTCAGGGCCGGAACCGAGGATTCCTCTCAGGGGCTGACATGGATCTTTGGGTACTTCTGGAGTCTCCCCAGGGGAGTCAGGCCTCGTCTCGAGTGGGGGCATGCACGTGCACTTTCCTTCCAGGCTGTAGCAGCAATGTCACGCTTCCCGTCGCGTGGATCAAAGGATCTGAGGTTTTCCCTCGAGGCTTTCCCACAGGGCTGTCCCACGTGCCACCGTGGTGTGAGTCGATCCTCGGCGTGAAAGATGAGCCAGTGCAGGGCAAAGAGGTTCCTCTGGAATGGACTGAGACATCTGGGGGACTCTTGGAATGGTGGTACGACCATGGAGTTCCTCTCGCCTTTCCTGTTGAGAGTGCCTCCTCTTGAGATGCGACGGGAACGCCGGGAATTCTTTCCCCTTGAAAGCAGGGAAAGGATCCCTCATCTCGAGCTACGAGGGGGAAACGGGGCTCCTCTGGATGTGGGCGGGACCATCGTGCTTCCTCTCGAGTGGAGACGGGTATGGCGGTGAACTTCTTGAGTTGCAGCAAGGGTGTGAAAGATCCTTTCGAAGTTCCAGAGGTTAGGTGTCATTAGTCTCCAGACGCCTCATCGGAAATAGGCCTCATCTCGCCTGGAAGGGAGAACTTCCTGGATTTTCTCGAGTTGCGGCAGGTGTTCTCGAGTTACGACGGGGACCTCAGGGACCCGCCCTGGTGGCCTCAGGAGAGGTCAGTCCCCATGCGAGTTGCTAGGGGGCCTCTCGGGATTCCTCTCCCGTCGATACTGGGGCCAAAAAGCTTGTGTGGAGTCAGGGCCGGAACCGAGGATTCCTCTCAGGGGCTGACATGGATCTTTGGGTACTTCTGGAGTCTCCCCAGGGGAGTCAGGCCTCGTCTCAAGTGGGGGCATGCACGTGCGCTTTCCTTCCAGGCTGTAGCAGCAATGTCACGCTTCCCGTCGCGTGGATCAAAGGATCTGTGGTTTTCCCTCGAGGCTTTCCCTCGAGGCTTTCCCACAGGGCTGTCCCACGTGCCACCGTGTTGTGAGTCGATCCTCGGCGTGAAAGATGAGCCAGTGCAGGGCAAAGAGGTTCCTCTGTAATGGACTGAGACATCTGGGGGACTCTTGGAATGGTGGTACGACCATGGAGTTCCTCTCGCCTTTCCTGTTGAGAGTGCCTCCTCTTGAGATGCGACGGGAACGCCGGGAATTCTTACCCGTTGAAAGCAGGGAAAGGATCCCTCATCTCGAGCTACGAGGGGGAAACGGGGCTCCTCTGGATGTGGGCGGGACCATCGTGCTTCCTCTCTAGTGGAGACGGGTATGGCGGTGAACTTCTTGAGTTGCAGCAAGGGTGTGAAAGACCCTTTCGAAGTTCCAGATGTTTGGTGTCATTAGTCTCCAGAGGCCTCATCGGAAATAGGCCTCATCTCGCCTGGAAGGGAGAACTTCCTGGATTTTCTCGAGTTGCGGCAGGTGTTCCCGAGTTACGACGGGGACCTCAGGGACCCGCCCTGGTGGCCTCAGGAGAGGCCAGTCCCCATGCGAGTTGCTAGGGGGCCTCTCGGGATTCCTCTCCCGTCGATACCGGGGCCAAAAAGCTTGTGTGGAGTCAGGGCCGGAACCGAGGATTCCTCTCAGGGGCTGACATGGATCTTTGGGTACTTCTGGAGTCTCCCCAGGGGAGTCAGGCCTCGTCTCGAGTTGGGGCATGCACGTGCGCTTTCCTTCCAGGCTGTAGCAGCAATGTCACGCTTCCCGTCACGTGGATCAAAGGATCTGTGGTTTTCCCTCGAGGCTTTCCCTCGAGGCTTTCAAACAGGGCTGTCCCACGTGCCACCGTGGTGTGAGTCGATCCTCGGCGTGAAAGATGAGCCAGTGCAGGGCAAAGAGGTTCCTCTGGAATGGACTGAGACATCTGGGGGACTCTTGGAATGGTGGTACGACCATGGAGTTCCTCTCGCCTTTCCTGTTGAGAGTGCCTCCTCTTGAGATGCGACGGGAACGCCGGGAATTCTTTCCCGTTGAAAGCAGGGAAAGGATCCCTCATCTCGAGCTACGAGGGGGAAACGGGGCTCCTCTGGATGTGGGCGGGACCATCGTGCTTCCTCTCTAGTGGAGACGGGTATGGCGGTGAACTTCTTGAGTTGCAGCAAGGGTGTGAAAGACCCTTTCGAAGTTCCAGAGGTAAGGTGTCATTAGTCTCCAGACGCCTCATCGGAAATAGGCCTCATTTCGCCTGGAAGGGAGAACTTCCTGGATTTTCTCCAGTTGCGGCAGGTGTTCTCGAGTTACGACGGGGACCTCAGGGACCCGCCCTGGTGGCCTCAGGAGAGGCCAGTCCCTATGCGAGTTGCTAGGGGGCCTCTCGGGATTCCTCTCCCGTCGATACCGGGGCCAAAAACCTTGTGTGGAGTCAGGGCCGGAACCGAGGATTCCTCTCAGGGGCTGACATGGATCTTTGGGTACTTCTGGAGTCTCCCCAGGGGAGTCAGGCCTCGTCTCGAGTGGGGGCATGCAAGTGCACTTTCCTTCCAGGCTGTAGCAGCAATGTCACGCTTCCCGTCGCGTGGATCAAATGATGTGTGGTTTTCCCTAGAGGCTTTCCCACAGGGCTGTCCCACGTGCCACTGTGGTGTGAGTCGATCCTCGGCGTGAAAGATGAGCCAGTGCAGGGCAAAGAGGTTCCTCTGGAATGGACTGAGACATCTGGGGGACTCTTGGAATGGTGGTACGACCATGGAGTTCCTCTCGCCTTTCCTGTTGAGAGTGCCTCCTCTTGAGATGCGACGGGAACGCCGGGAATTTTTTGCCGTTGAAAGCAGGGACAGGATCCCTCATCTCGAGCTACGAGGGGGAAACGGGGCTCCTCTGGATGTGGGCGGGACCATCGTGCTTTCTCTCGAGTGGAGACGGGTATGGCGGTGAACTTCTTGAGTTGCAGCAAGGGTGTGAAAGACCCTTTCGAAGTTCCAGAGGTTAGGTGTCATTAGTCTCCAGACGCCTCATCGGAAATAGGCCTCATCTCGCCTGGAAGGGGGAACTTCCTTGATTTTCTCGAGTTGCGGCAGGTGTTCTCGAGTTACGACGGGGACCTCAGGGACCCGCCCTGGTGGCCTCAGGAGAGGCCAGTCCCTATGCGTGTTGCTAGGGGTCCCCTCGGGATTCCTCTCCCGTCGATACCGGGGCCAAAAACCTTGTGTGGAGTCAGGGCCGGAACCGAGGATTCCTCTCAGGGACTGATATGGATCTTTGGGTACTTCTGGAGTCTCGCCAGGGGAGACAGGCCTCGTCTCGTGTGGGGGCATGCACGTGCACTTTCCTTCCAGGCTGTAGCAGCAATGTCACGCTTCCCGTCGCGTGGATCAAAGGATCTGCGGTTTTCGCTCAAGGCTTTCCCTCGAGGCTTTCCCACAGGGCTGTCCCACGTGACACCGTGGTGTGAGTCGATTCTCGGCGTGAAAAATGAGCCAGTGCAGGGCAAAGAGGTTCCTCTGGAATGGACTGAGACATCTGGGGGACTCTTGGATTGGTGGTACGACCATGGAGTTCCTCTCGCCTTTCCTGTTGAGAGTGCCTCCTCTTGAGATGCGACTGGAACGCCGGGAATTTTTTGCCGTTGAAAGCAGGGAAAGGATCCCTCATCTCGAGCTACGAGGGGGAAACGGGGTTCCTCTGGATGTGGGCGGGACCATCGTGCATCCTCTCGAGTGGAGACGGGTGTGGCGGTGAACTTCTTGAGTTGCAGCAAGGGTGTGAAAGACCCTTTCGAAGTTCCAGAGGTTAGGTGTCATTAGTCTCCAGAGGCCTCATCGGAAATAGGCCTCATCTCGCCTGGAAGGGAGAACTTCCTGGATTTTCTCGAGTTGCGGCAGGTGTTCTCGAGTTACGACGGGGACCTCAGGGACCCGCCCTGGTGGCCTCAGGAGAGGCCAGTCCCCATGCGAGTTGCTAGGGGGCCTCTCGGGATTCCTCTCCCGTCGATACCGGGGCCAAAAACCTTGTGTGGAGTCAGGGCCGGAACCGAGGATTCCTCTCAGGGGCTGACATGGATCTTTGGGTACTTCTGGAGTCTCCCCAGGGGAGTCAGGCCTCGTCTCGAGTGGGGGCATGCACGTGCACTTTCCTTCCAGGCTGTAGCAGCAATGTCACGCTTCCCGTCGCGTGGATCAAAGGATCTGTGGTTTTCCCTCGAGGCTTTCCCACAGGGCTGTCCCACGTGCCACCGTGGTGTGAGTCGATCCTCGGCATGAAAGATGAGCCAGTGCAGGGCAAAGAGGTTCCTCTGGAATGGACTGAGACATCTGGGGGACTCTTGGAATGGTGGTACGACCATGGAGTTCCTCTCGCCTTTCCTGTTGAGAGTGCCTCCTCTTGAGATGCGACGGGAACGCCGGGAATTATTTCCCCTTGAAAGCAGGGAAAGGATCCCTCATCTCGAGCTACGAGGGGGAAACGGGGCTCCTCTGGATGTGGGCGGGACCATCGTGCTTCCTCTCGAGTGGAGACGGGTATGGCGGTGAACTTCTTGAGTTGCAGCAAGGGTGTGAAAGATCCTTTCGAAGTTCCAGAGGTTAGGTGTCATTAGTCTCCAGACGCCTCATCGGAAATAGGCCTCATCTCGCCTGGAAGGGAGAACTTCCTGGATTTTCTCGAGTTGCGGCAGGTGTTCTCGAGTTACGACGGGGACCTCAGGGACCCGCCCTGGTGGCCTCAGGAGAGGTCAGTCCCCATGCGAGTTGCTAGGGGGCCTCTCGGGATTCCTCTCCCGTCGATACTGGGGCCAAAAAGCTTGTGTGGAGTCAGGGCCGGAACCGAGGATTCCTCTCAGGGGCTGACATGGATCTTTGGGTACTTCTGGAGTCTCCCCAGGGGAGTCAGGCCTCGTCTCAAGTGGGGGCATGCACGTGCGCTTTCCTTCCAGGCTGTAGCAGCAATGTCACGCTTCCCGTCGCGTGGATCAAAGGATCTGTGGTTTTCCCTCGAGGCTTTCCCTCGAGGCTTTCCCACAGGGCTGTCCCACGTGCCACCGTGTTGTGAGTCGATCCTCGGCGTGAAAGATGAGCCAGTGCAGGGCAAAGAGGTTCCTCTGGAATGGACTGAGACATCTGGGGGACTCTTGGAATGGTGGTACGACCATGGAGTTCCTCTCGCCTTTCCTGTTGAGAGTGCCTCCTCTTGAGATGCGACGGGAACGCCGGGAATTCTTACCCGTTGAAAGCAGGGAAAGGATCCCTCATCTCGAGCTACGAGGGGGAAACGGGGCTCCTCTGGATGTGGGCGGGACCATCGTGCTTCCTCTCTAGTGGAGACGGGTATGGCGGTGAACTTCTTGAGTTGCAGCAAGGGTGTGAAAGACCCTTTCGAAGTTCCAGATGTTTGGTGTCATTAGTCTCCAGAGGCCTCATCGGAAATAGGCCTCATCTCGCCTGGAAGGGAGAACTTCCTGGATTTTCTCGAGTTGCGGCAGGTGTTCCCGAGTTACGACGGGGACCTCAGGGACCCGCCCTGGTGGCCTCAGGAGAGGCCAGTCCCCATGCGAGTTGCTAGGGGGCCTCTCGGGATTCCTCTCCCGTCGATACCGGGGCCAAAAAGCTTGTGTGGAGTCAGGGCCGGAACCGAGGATTCCTCTCAGGGGCTGACATGGATCTTTGGGTACTTCTGGAGTCTCCCCAGGGGAGTCAGGCCTCGTCTCGAGTTGGGGCATGCACGTGCGCTTTCCTTCCAGGCTGTAGCAGCAATGTCACGCTTCCCGTCGCGTGGATCAAAGGATCTGTGGTTTTCCCTCGAGGCTTTCCCTCGAGGCTTTCCCACAGGGCTGTCCCACGTGCCACCGTGGTGTGAGTCGATCCTCGGCGTGAAAGATGAGCCAGTGCAGGGCAAAGAGGTTCCTCTGGAATGGACTGAGACATCTGGGGGACTCTTGGAATGGTGGTACGACCATGGAGTTCCTCTCGCCTTTCCTGTTGAGAGTGCCTCCTCTTGAGATGCGACGGGAACGCCGGGAATTCTTTCCCGTTGAAAGCAGGGAAAGGATCCCTCATCTCGAGCTACGAGGGGGAAACGGGGCTCCTCTGGATGTGGGCGGGACCATCGTGCTTCCTCTCTAGTGGAGACGGGTATGGCGGTGAACTTCTTGAGTTGCAGCAAGGGTGTGAAAGACCCTTTCGAAGTTCCAGAGGTAAGGTGTCATTAGTCTCCAGACGCCTCATCGGAAATAGGCCTCATTTCGCCTGGAAGGGAGAACTTCCTGGATTTTCTCCAGTTGCGGCAGGTGTTCTCGAGTTACGACGGGGACCTCAGGGACCCGCCCTGGTGGCCTCAGGAGAGGCCAGTCCCTATGCGAGTTGCTAGGGGGCCTCTCGGGATTCCTCTCCCGTCGATACCGGGGCCAAAAACCTTGTGTGGAGTCAGGGCCGGAACCGAGGATTCCTCTCAGGGGCTGACATGGATCTTTGGGTACTTCTGGAGTCTCCCCAGGGGATTCAGGCCTAGTCTCGAGTGGGGGCATGCAAGTGCACTTTCCTTCCAGGCTGTAGCAGCAATGTCACGCTTCCCGTCGCGTGGATCAAATGATGTGTGGTTTTCCCTAGAGGCTTTCCCACAGGGCTGTCCCACGTGCCACTGTGGTGTGAGTCGATCCTCGGCGTGAAAGATGAGCCAGTGCAGGGCAAAGAGGTTCCTCTGGAATGGACTGAGACATCTGGGGGACTCTTGGAATGGTGGTACGACCATGGAGTTCCTCTCGCCTTTCCTGTTGAGAGTGCCTCCTCTTGAGATGCGACGGGAACGCCGGGAATTTTTTGCCGTTGAAAGCAGGGACAGGATCCCTCATCTCGAGCTACGAGGGGGAAACGGGGCTCCTCTGGATGTGGGCGGGACCATCGTGCTTTCTCTCGAGTGGAGACGGGTATGGCGGTGAACTTCTTGAGTTGCAGCAAGGGTGTGAAAGACCCTTTCGAAGTTCCAGAGGTTAGGTGTCATTAGTCTCCAGACGCCTCATCGGAAATAGGCCTCATCTCGCCTGGAAGGGGGAACTTCCTTGATTTTCTCGAGTTGCGGCAGGTGTTCTCGAGTTACGACGGGGACCTCAGGGACCCGCCCTGGTGGCCTCAGGAGAGGCCAGTCCCTATGCGTGTTGCTAGGGGTCCCCTCGGGATTCCTCTCCCGTCGATACCGGGGCCAAAAACCTTGTGTGGAGTCAGGGCCGGAACCGAGGATTCCTCTCAGGGACTGATATGGATCTTTGGGTACTTCTGGAGTCTCGCCAGGGGAGACAGGCCTCGTCTCGTGTGGGGGCATGCACGTGCACTTTCCTTCCAAGCTGTAGCAGCAATGTCACGCTTCCCGTCGCGTGGATCAAAGGATCTGTGGTTTTCCCTCGAGGCTTTCCCTCGAGGCTTTCCCACAGGGCTGTCCCACGTGCCACCGTGTTGTGAGTCGATCCTCGGCGTGAAAGATGAGCCAGTGCAGGGCAAAGAGGTTCCTCTGGAATGGACTGAGACATCTGGGGGACTCTTGGAATGGTGGTACGACCATGGAGTTCCTCTCGCCTTTCCTGTTGAGAGTGCCTCCTCTTGAGATGCGACGGGAGCGCCGGGAATTCTTACCCGTTGAAAGCAGGGAAAGGATCCCTCATCTCGAGCTACGAGGGGGAAACGGGGCTCCTCTGGATGTGGGCGGGACCATCGTGCTTCCTCTCGAGTGGAGACGGGTATGGCGGTGAACTTCTTGAGTTGCAGCAAGGGTGTGAAAGACCCTTTCGAAGTTCCAGAGGTTTGGTGTCATTAGTCTCCAGAGGCCTCATCGGAAATAGGCCTCATCTCGCCTGGAAGGGAGAACTTCCTGGATTTTCTCGAGTTGCGGCAGGTGTTCTCGAGTTACGACGGGGACCTCAGGGACCCGCCCTGGTGGCCTCAGGAGAGGCCAGTCCCTAGGCGAGTTGCTAGGGGGCCTCTCGGGATTCCTCTCCCGTTGATACCGGGGCCAAAAACCTTGTGTGGAGTCAGGGCCGGAACCGAGGATTCCTCTCAGGGGCTGACATGGATCTTTGGGTACTTCTGGAGTCTCCCCAGGGGAGTCAGGCCTCGTCTCGAGTGGGGGCATGCACGTGCGCTTTCCTTCCAGGCTGTAGCAGCAATGTCACGCTTCCCGTCGCGTGGATCAAAGGATCTGTGGTTTTCCCTCGAGGCTTTCCCTCGAGGCTTTCCCACAGGGCTGTCCCACGTGCCACCGTGGTGTGAGTCGATCCTCGGCGTGAAAGATGAGCCAGTGCAGGGCAAAGAGGTTCCTCTGGAATGGACTGAGACATCTGGGGGACTCTTGGAATGGTGGTACGACCATGGAGTTCCTCTCGCCTTTCCTGTTGAGAGTGCCTCCTCTTGAGATGCGACGGGAGCGCCGGGAATTCTTACCCGTTGAAAGCAGGGAAAGGATCCCTCATCTCGAGCTACGAGGGGGAAACGGGGCTCCTCTGGATGTGGGCGGGACCATCGTGCTTCCTCTCGAGTGGAGACGGGTATGGCGGTGAACTTCTTGAGTTGCAGCAAGGGTGTGAAAGACCCTTTCGAAGTTCCAGAGGTTTGGTGTCATTAGTCTCCAGAGGCCTCATCGGAAATAGGCCTCATCTCGCCTGGAAGGGAGAACTTCCTGGATTTTCTCGAGTTGCGGCAGGTGTTCTCGAGTTACGACGGGGACCTCAGGGACCCGCCCTGGTGGCCTCAGGAGAGGCCAGTCCCTAGGCGAGTTGCTAGGGGGCCTCTCGGGATTCCTCTCCCGTTGATACCGGGGCCAAAAACCTTGTGTGGAGTCAGGGCCGGAACCGAGGATTCCTCTCAGGGGCTGACATGGATCTTTGGGTACTTCTGGAGTCTCCCCAGGGGAGTCAGGCCTCGTCTCGAGTGGGGGCATGCACGTGCGCTTTCCTTCCAGGCTGTAGCAGCAATGTCACGCTTCCCGTCGCGTGGATCAAAGGATCTGTGGTTTTCCCTCGAGGCTTTCCCTCGAGGCTTTCCCACAGGGCTGTCCCACGTGCCACCGTGTTGTGAGTCGATCCTCGGCGTGAAAGATGAGCCAGTGCAGGGCAAAGAGGTTCCTCTGGAATGGACTGAGACATCTGGGGGACTCTTGGAATGGTGGTACGACCATGGAGTTCCTCTCGCCTTTCCTGTTGAGAGTGCCTCCTCTTGAGATGCGACGGGAACGCCGGGAATTCTTTCCCGTTGAAACCAGGGAAAGGATCCCTCATCTCGAGCTACGAGGGGGAAACGGGGCTCCTCTGGATGTGGGCGGGACCATCGTGCTTCCTCTCTAGTGGAGACGGGTATGGCGGTGAACTTCTTGAGTTGCAGCAAGGGTGTGAAAGACCCTTTCGAAGTTCCAGAGGTAAGGTGTCATTAGTCTCCAGACGCCTCATCGGAAATAGGCCTCATTTCGCCTGGAAGGGAGAACTTCCTGGATTTTCTCCAGTTGCGGCAGGTGTTCTCGAGTTACGACGGGGACCTCAGGGACCCGCCCTGGTGGCCTCAGGAGAGGCCAGTCCCTAGGCGAGTTGCTAGGGGGCCTCTCGGGATTCCTCTCCCGTCGATACCGGGGCCAAAAACCTTGTGTGGAGTCAGGGCCGGAACCGAGGATTCCTCTCAGGGGCTGACATGGATCTTTGGGTACTTCTGGAGTCTCCCCAGGGGAGTCAGGCCTCGTCTCGAGTGGGGGCATGCACGTGCACTTTCCTTCCAGGCTGTAGCAGCAATGTCACGCTTCCCGTCGCGTGGATCAAATGATGTGTGGTTTTCCCTAGAGGCTTTCCCACAGGGCTGTCCCACGTGCCACCGTGGTGTGAGTCGATCCTCGGCGTGAAAGATGAGCCAGTGCAGGGCAAAGAGGTTCCTCTGGAATGGACTGAGACATCTGGGGGACTCTTGTAATGGTGGTACGACCATGGAGTTCCTCTCGCCTTTCCTGTTGAGAGTGCCTCCTCTTGAGATGCGACGGGAACGCCGGGAAATTTTTGCCGTTGAAAGCAGGGAAAGGATCCCTCATCTCGAGCTACGAGGGGGAAACGGGGCTCCTCTGGATGTGGGAGGGACCATCGTGCTTTCTCTCGAGTGGAGACGGGTATGGCGGTGAACTTCTTGAGTTGCAGCAAGGGTGTGAAAGACCCTTTCGAAGTTCCAGAGGTTAGGTGTCATTAGTCTCCAGACGCCTCATCGGAAATAGGCCTCATCTCGCCTGGAAGGGAGAACTTCCTTGATTTTCTCGAGTTGCGGCAGGTGTTCTCGAGTTACGACGGGGACCTCAGGGACCCGCCCTGTTGGCCTCAGGAGAGGCCAGTCCCTATGCGTGTTGCTAGGGGGCCCCTCGGGATTCCTCTCCCGTCGATACCGGGGCCAAAAACCTTGTGTGGAGTCAGGGCCGGAACCGAGGATTCCTCTCAGGGACTGATATGGATCTTTCGGTACTTCTGGAGTCTCGCCAGGGGAGACAGGCCTCGTCTCGTGTGGGGGCATGCACGTGCACTTTCCTTCCAGGCTGTAGCAGCAATGTCACGCTTCCCGTCGCGTGGATCAAAGGATCTGCGGTTTTCGCTCAAGGCTTTCCCTCGAGGCTTTCCCACAGGGCTGTCCCACGTGACACCGTGGTGTGAGTCGATTCTCGGCGTGAAAAATGAGCCAGTGCAGGGCAAAGAGGTTCCTCTGGAATGGACTGAGACATCGGGGGGACTCTTGGAATGGTGGTACGACCATGGAGTTCATCTCGCCTTTCCTGTTGAGAGTGCCTCCTCTTGAGATGCGACGGGAACGCCGGGAATTTTTTGCCGTTGAAAGCAGGGAAAGGATCCCTCATCTCGAGCTACGAGGGGGAAACGGGGCTCCTCTGGATGTGGGCGGGACCATCGTGCTTCCTCTCGAGTGGAGACGGGTATGGCGGTGAACTTCTTGAGTTGCAGCAAGGGTGTGAAAGACCCTTTCGAAGTTCCAGAGGTTTGGTGTCATTAGTCTCCAGAGGCCTCATCGGAAATAGGCCTCATCTCGCCTGGAAGGGAGAACTTCCTGGATTTTCTCGAGTTGCGGCAGGTGTTCTCGAGTTACGACGGGGACCTCAGGGACCCGCCCTGGTGGCCTCAGGAGAGGCCAGTCCCTAGGCGAGTTGCTAGGGGGCCTCTCGGGATTCCTCTCCCGTTGATACCGGGGCCAAAAACCTTGTGTGGAGTCAGGGCCGGAACCGAGGATTCCTCTCAGGGGCTGACATGGATCTTTGGGTACTTCTGGAGTCTCCCCAGGGGAGTCAGGCCTCGTCTCGAGTGGGGGCATGCACGTGCGCTTTCCTTCCAGGCTGTAGCAGCAATGTCACGCTTCCCGTCGCGTGGATCAAAGGATCTGTGGTTTTCCCTCGAGGCTTTCCCTCGAGGCTTTCCCACAGGGCTGTCCCACGTGCCACCGTGTTGTGAGTCGATCCTCGGCGTGAAAGATGAGCCAGTGCAGGGCAAAGAGGTTCCTCTGGAATGGACTGAGACATCTGGGGGACTCTTGGAATGGTGGTACGACCATGGAGTTCCTCTCGCCTTTCCTGTTGAGAGTGCCTCCTCTTGAGATGCGACGGGAACGCCGGGAATTCTTTCCCGTTGAAACCAGGGAAAGGATCCCTCATCTCGAGCTACGAGGGGGAAACGGGGCTCCTCTGGATGTGGGCGGGACCATCGTGCTTCCTCTCTAGTGGAGACGGGTATGGCGGTGAACTTCTTGAGTTGCAGCAAGGGTGTGAAAGACCCTTTCGAAGTTCCAGAGGTAAGGTGTCATTAGTCTCCAGACGCCTCATCGGAAATAGGCCTCATTTCGCCTGGAAGGGAGAACTTCCTGGATTTTCTCCAGTTGCGGCAGGTGTTCTCGAGTTACGACGGGGACCTCAGGGACCCGCCCTGGTGGCCTCAGGAGAGGCCAGTCCCTAGGCGAGTTGCTAGGGGGCCTCTCGGGATTCCTCTCCCGTCGATACCGGGGCCAAAAACCTTGTGTGGAGTCAGGGCCGGAACCGAGGATTCCTCTCAGGGGCTGACATGGATCTTTGGGTACTTCTGGAGTCTCCCCAGGGGAGTCAGGCCTCGTCTCGAGTGGGGGCATGCACGTGCACTTTCCTTCCAGGCTGTAGCAGCAATGTCACGCTTCCCGTCGCGTGGATCAAATGATGTGTGGTTTTCCCTAGAGGCTTTCCCACAGGGCTGTCCCACGTGCCACCGTGGTGTGAGTCGATCCTCGGCGTGAAAGATGAGCCAGTGCAGGGCAAAGAGGTTCCTCTGGAATGGACTGAGACATCTGGGGGACTCTTGTAATGGTGGTACGACCATGGAGTTCCTCTCGCCTTTCCTGTTGAGAGTGCCTCCTCTTGAGATGCGACGGGAACGCCGGGAAATTTTTGCCGTTGAAAGCAGGGAAAGGATCCCTCATCTCGAGCTACGAGGGGGAAACGGGGCTCCTCTGGATGTGGGAGGGACCATCGTGCTTTCTCTCGAGTGGAGACGGGTATGGCGGTGAACTTCTTGAGTTGCAGCAAGGGTGTGAAAGACCCTTTCGAAGTTCCAGAGGTTAGGTGTCATTAGTCTCCAGACGCCTCATCGGAAATAGGCCTCATCTCGCCTGGAAGGGAGAACTTCCTTGATTTTCTCGAGTTGCGGCAGGTGTTCTCGAGTTACGACGGGGACCTCAGGGACCCGCCCTGTTGGCCTCAGGAGAGGCCAGTCCCTATGCGTGTTGCTAGGGGGCCCCTCGGGATTCCTCTCCCGTCGATACCGGGGCCAAAAACCTTGTGTGGAGTCAGGGCCGGAACCGAGGATTCCTCTCAGGGACTGATATGGATCTTTCGGTACTTCTGGAGTCTCGCCAGGGGAGACAGGCCTCGTCTCGTGTGGGGGCATGCACGTGCACTTTCCTTCCAGGCTGTAGCAGCAATGTCACGCTTCCCGTCGCGTGGATCAAAGGATCTGCGGTTTTCGCTCAAGGCTTTCCCTCGAGGCTTTCCCACAGGGCTGTCCCACGTGACACCGTGGTGTGAGTCGATTCTCGGCGTGAAAAATGAGCCAGTACAGGGCAAAGAGGTTCCTCTGGAATGGACTGAGACATCGGGGGGACTCTTGGAATGGTGGTACGACCATGGAGTTCATCTCGCCTTTCCTGTTGAGAGTGCCTCCTCTTGAGATGCGACGGGAACGCCGGGAATTTTTTGCCGTTGAAAGCAGGGAAAGGATCCCTCATCTCGAGCTACGAGGGGGAAACGGGGCTCCTCTGGATGTGGGCGGGACCATCGTGCATCCTCTCGAGTGGAGACGGGTGTGGCGGTGAACTTCTTGAGTTGCAGCAAGGGTGTGAAAGACCCTTTCGAAGTTCCAGAGGTTAGGTGTCATTAGTCTCCAGAGGCCTCATCGGAAATAGGCCTCATCTCGCCTGGAAGGGAGAACTTCCTGGATTTTCTCGAGTTGCGGCAGGTGTTCTCGAGTTACGACGGGGACCTCAGGGACCCGCCCTGGTGGCCTCAGGAGAGGCCAGTCCCCATGCGAGTTGCTAGGGGGCCTCTCGGGATTCCTCTCCCGTCGATACCGGGGCCAAAAACCTTGTGTGGAGTCAGGGCCGGAACCGAGGATTCCTCTCAGGGGCTGACATGGATCTTTGGGTACTTCTGGAGTCTCCCCAGGGGAGTCAGGCCTCGTCTCGAGTGGGGGCATGCACGTGCACTTTCCTTCCAGGCTGTAGCAGCAATGTCACGCTTCCCGTCGCGTGGATCAAAGGATCTGTGGTTTTCCCTCGAGGCTTTCCCACAGGGCTGTCCCACGTGCCACCGTGGTGTGAGTCGATCCTCGGCGTGAAAGATGAGCCAGTGCAGGGCAAAGAGGTTCCTCTGGAATGGACTGAGACATCTGGGGGACTCTTGGAATGGTGGTACGACCATGGAGTTCCTCTCGCCTTTCCTGTTGAGAGTGCCTCCTCTTGAGATGCGACGGGAACGCCGGGAATTCTTTCCCGTTGAAAGCAGGGAAAGGATCCCTCATCTCGAGCTACGAGGGGGAAACGGGGCTCCTCTGGATGTGGGCGGGACCATCGTGCTTCCTCTCGAGTGGAGACGGGTATGGCGGTGAACTTCTTGAGTTGCAGCAAGGGTGTGAAAGATCCTTTCGAAGTTCCAGAGGTTAGGTGTCATTAGTCTCCAGACGCCTCATCGGAAATAGGCCTCATCTCGCCTGGAAGGGAGAACTTCCTGGATTTTCTCGAGTTGCGGCAGGTGTTCTCGAGTTACGACGGGGACCTCAGGGACCCGCCCTGGTGGCCTCAGGAGAGGCCAGTCCCTATGCGTGTTGCTAGGGGGCCCCTCGGGATTCCTCTCCCGTCGATACCGGGGCCAAAAACCTTGTGTGGAGTCAGGGCCGGAACCGAGGATTCCTCTCAGGGACTGATATGGATCTTTGGGTACTTCTGGAGTCTCGCCAGGGGAGACAGGCCTCGTCTCGTGTGGGGGCATGCACGTGCACTTTCCTTCCAGGCTGTAGCAGCAATGTCACGCTTCCCGTCGCGTGGATCAAAGGATCTGCGGTTTTCGCTCAAGGCTTTCCCTCGAGGCTTTCCCACAGGGCTGTCCCACGTGACACCGTGGTGTGAGTCGATTCTCGGCGTGAAAAATGAGCCAGTGCAGGGCAAAGAGGTTCCTCTGGAATGGACTGAGACATCTGGGGGACTCTTGGAATGGTGGTACGACCATGGAGTTCCTCTCGCCTTTCCTGTTGAGAGTGCCTCCTCTTGAGATGCGACGGGAACGCCGGGAATTTTTTGCCGTTGAAAGCAGGGAAAGGATCCCTCATCTCGAGCTACGAGGGGGAAACGGGGCTCCTCTGGATGTGGGCGGGACCATCGTGCATCCTCTCGAGTGGAGACGGGTATGGCGGTGAACTTCTTGAGTTGCAGCAAGGGTGTGAAAGACCCTTTCGAAGTTCCAGAGGTTAGGTGTCATTAGTCTCCAGAGGCCTCATCGGAAATAGGCCTCATCTCGCCTGGAAGGGAGAACTTCCTGGATTTTCTCGAGTTGCGGCAGGTGTTCTCGAGTTACGACGGGGACCTCAGGGACCCGCCCTGGTGGCCTCCGGAGAGGCCAGTCCCCATGCGAGTTGCTAGGGGGCCTCTCGGGATTCCTCTCCCGTCGATACCGGGGCCAAAAACCTTGTGTGGAGTCAGGGCCGGAACCGAGGATTCCTCTCAGGGGCTGACATGGATCTTTGGGTACTTCTGGAGTCTCCCCAGTGGAGTCAGGCCTCGTCTCGAGTGGGGGCATGCACGTGCGCTTTCCTTCCAGGTTGTAGCAGCAATGTCACGCTTCCCGTCGCTTGGATCAAAGGATCTGTGGTTTTCCCTCGAGGCTTTCCCTCGAGGCTTTCCCACAGGGCTGTCCCACGTGCCACCGTGGTGTGAGTCGACCCTCGGCGTGAAAGATGAGCCAGTGCAGGGCAAAGAGCTTCCTCTGGAATGGACTGAGACATCTGGGGGACTCTTGGAATGGTGGTACGACCATGGAGTTCCTCTCGCCTTTCCTGTTGAGAGTGCCTCCTCTTGAGATGCGACGGGAACGCCGGGAATTTTTTGCCGTTGAAAGCAGGGAAAGGATCCCTCATCTCGAGCTACGAGGGGGAAACGGGGCTCCTCTGGATGTGGGCGGGACCATCGTGCTTCCTCTCGAGTGGAGACGGGTATGGCGGTGAACTTCTTGAGTTGCAGCAAGGGTGTGAAAGACCCTTTCGAAGTTCCAGAGGTTAGATGTCATTAGTCTCCAGAGGCCTCATCGGAAATAGGCCTCATCTCGCCTGGAAGGGAGAACTTCCTGGATTTTCTCGAGTTGCGGCAGGTGTTCTCGAGTTACGACGGGGACCTCAGGGACCCGCCCTGGTGGCCTCAGGAGAGGCCAGTCCCCATGCGAGTTGCTAGGGGGCCTCTCGGGATTCCTCTCCCGTCGATACCGGGGCCAAAAAGCTTGTGTGGAGTCAAGGCTGGAACCGAACATTCCTCTCAGGGGCTGACATGGATCTTTGGGTACTTCTGGAGTCTCCCCAGGGGAGTCAGGCCTCGTCTCGAGTGGGGGCATGCACGTGCGCTTTCCTTCCAGGCTGTAGCAGCAATGTCACGCTTCCCGTCGCGTGGATCAAAGGATCTGTGGTTTTCCCTCGAGGCTTTCCCTCGAGGCTTTCCCACAGGGCTGTCCCACGTGCCACCGTGTTGTGAGTCGATCCTCGGCGTGAAAGATGAGCCAGTGCAGGGCAAAGAGGTTCCTCTGGAATGGACTGAGACATCTGGGGGACTATTGGAATGGTGGTACGACCATGGAGTTCCTCTCGCCTTTCCTGTTGAGAGTGCCTCCTCTTGAGATGCGACGGGAACGCCGGGAATTCTTTCCCGTTGAAACCAGGGAAAGGATCCCTCATCTCGAGCTACGAGGGGGAAACGGGGCTCCTCTGGATGTGGGCGGGACCATCGTGCTTCCTCTCGAGTGGAGACGGGTATGGCAGTGAACTTCTTGAGTT
The DNA here is from genome assembly GCF_032405125.1 of Capricornis sumatraensis. Taxonomy (NCBI): domain Eukaryota; kingdom Metazoa; phylum Chordata; class Mammalia; order Artiodactyla; family Bovidae; genus Capricornis; species Capricornis sumatraensis. The sequence goes on from NW_027184612.1 coordinate 10,348,265, forward strand.
GCAGCAAGGGTGTGAAAGACCCTTTCGAAGTTCCAGAGGTTAGGTGTCATTAGTCTCCAGAGGCCTCATCGGAAATAGGCCTCATCTCGCCTGGAAGGGAGAACTTCCTGGATTTTCTCGAGTTGCGGCAGGTGTTCTCGAGTTACGACGGGGACCTCAGGGACCCGCCCTGGTGGCCTCCGGAGAGGCCAGTCCCCATGCGAGTTGCTAGGGGGCCTCTCGGGATTCCTCTCCCGTCGATACCGGGGCCAAAATCCTTGTGTGGAGTCAGGGCCGGAACCGAGGATTCCTCTCAGGGGCTGACATGGATCTTTGGGTACTTCTGGAGTCTCCCCAGTGGAGTCAGGCCTCGTCTCGAGTGGGGCATGCACGTGCGCTTTCCTTCCAGGCTGTAGCAGCAATGTCACGCTTCCCGTCGCTTGGATCAAAGGATCTGTGGTTTTCCCTCGAGGCTTTCCCTCGAGGCTTTCCCACAGGGCTGTCCCACGTGCCACCGTGGTGTGAGTCGACCCTCGGCGTGAAAGATGAGCCAGTGCAGGGCAACGAGCTTCCTCTGGAATGGACTGAGACATCTGGGGGACTCTTGGAATGGTGGTACGACCATGGAGTTCCTCTCGCCTTTCCTGTTGAGAGTGCCTCCTCTTGAGATGCGACTGGAACGCAGGGAATTCTTTCCCGTTGAAAGCAGGGAAAGGATCCCTCATCTCGAGCTACGAGGGGGAAACGGGGCTCCTTTGGATGTGGTCGGGACCATCGTGCTTCCTCTCGAGTGGAGACGGGTAGGGTGGTGAACTTCTTGAGTTGCAGCAAGGGTGTGAAAGACCCTTTCGAAGTTCCAGAGGTTAGGTGTCATTAGTCTCCAGACGCCTCATCGGAAATAGGCCTCATCTCGCCTGGAAGGGAGAACTTCCTTGATTTTCTCGAGTTGCGGCAGGTGTTCTCGAGTTACGACGGGGACCTCAGGGACCGGCCCTGGTGGCCTCAGGAGAGGCCAGTCCCCATGCGAGTTGCTAGGGGGCCTCTCGGGATTCCTCTCCCGTCGATACCGGGGCCAAAAAGCTTGTGTGGAGTCAGGGCCGGAACCGAGGATTCCTCTCAGGGGCTGACATGGATCTTTGGGTACTTCTGGAGTCTCCCCAGGGGAGTCAGGCCTCGTCTCGAGTGGGGGCATGCACGTGCGCTTTCCTTCCAGGCTGTAGCAGCAATGTCACGCTTCCCGTTGCGTGGATCAAAGGATCTGTGGTTTTCCCTCGAGGCTTTCCCTCGAGGCTTTCCCACAGGGCTGTCCCACGTGCCACGGTGTTGTGAGTCGATCCTCGGCGTGAAAGATGAGCCAGTGCAGGGCAAAGAGGTTCCTCTGGAATGGACTGAGACATCTGGGGGACTCTTGGAATGGTGGTACGACCATGGAGTTCCTCTCGCCTTTCCTGTTTAGAGTGCCTCCTCTTGAGATGCGACGGGAACGCCGGGAATTCTTTCCCGTTGAAAGCAGGGAAAGGATCCCTCATCTCGAGCTACGAGGGGGAAACGGGGCTCCTCTGGATGTGGGCGGGACCATCGTGCTTCCTCTCGAGTGGAGACGGGTATGGCGGTGAACTTCTTGAGTTGCAGCAAGGGTGTGAAAGACCCTTTCGAAGTTCCAGAGGTTTGGTGTCATTAGTCTCCAGAGGCCTCATCGGAAATAGGCCTCATCTCGCCTGGAAGGGAGAACTTCCTGGATTTTCTCGAGTTGCGGCAGGTGTTCTCGAGTTACGACGGGGACCTCAGGGACCCGACCTGGTGGCCTCCGGAGAGGCCAGTCCCCATCCGAGTTGCTAGGGGGCCTCTCGGGATTCCTCTCCCGTCGATACCGGGGCCAAAAACCTTGTGTGGAGTCAGGGCCGGAACCGAGGATTCCTCTCAGGGGCTGACATGGATCTTTGGGTACTTCTGGAGTCTCCCCAGTGGAGTCAGGCCTCGTCTCGAGTGGGGGCATGCACGTGCGCTTTCCTTCCAGGCTGTAGCAGCAATGTCACGCTTCCCGTCGCTTGGATCAAAGGATCTGTGGTTTTCCCTCGAGGCTTTCCCTCGAGGCTTTCCCACAGGGCTATCCCACGTGCCACCGTGGTGTGAGTCGATCCTCGGCGTGAAAGATGAGCCAGTGCAGGGCAAAGAGCTTCCTCTGGAATGGACTGAGACATCTGGGGGACTCTTGGAATGGTGGTACGACCATGGAGTTCCTCTCGCCTTTCCTGTTGAGAGTGCCTCCTCTTGAGATGCGACGGGAACGCAGGGAATTCTTTCCCGTTGAAAGCAGGGAAAGGATCCCTCATCTCGAGCTACGAGGGGGATACGGGGCTCCTTTGGATGTGGTCGGGACCATCGTGTTTCCTCTCGAGTGGAAACGGGTAGGGTGGTGAACTTCTTGAGTTGCAGCAAGGGTGTGAAAGACCCTTTCGAAGTTCCAGAGGTTAGGTGTCATTAGTCTCCAGACGCCTCATCGGAAATAGGCCTCATCTCGCCTGGAAGGGAGAACTTCCTGGATTTTCTCGAGTTGCGGCAGGTGTTCTCGAGTTACGACGGGGACCTCAGGGACCGGCCCTGGTGGCCTCAGGAGAGGCCAGTCCCCATGCGAGTTGCTAGGGGGCCTCTCGGGATTCCTCTCCCGTCGATACCGGGGCCAAAAAGCTTGTGTGGAGTCAGGGCCGGAACCGAGGATTCCTCTCAGGGGCTGACATGGATCTTTGGGTACTTCTGGAGTCTCCCCAGGGGAGTCAGGCCTCGTCTCGAGTGGGGGCATGCACGTGCGCTTTCCTTCCAGGCTGTAGCAGCAATGTCACGCTTCCCGTCGCGTGGATCAAAGGATCTGTGGTTATCCCTCGAGGCTTTCCCTCGAGGCTTTCCCACAGGGCTGTCCCACGTGCCACCGTGTTGTGAGTCGATCCTCGGCGTGAAAGATGAGCCAGTGCAGGGCAAAGAGGTTCCTCTGGAATGGACTGAGACATCTGGGGGACTCTTGGAATGGTGGTACGACCATGGAGTTCCTCTCGCCTTTCCTGTTTAGAGTGCCTCCTCTTGAGATGCGACGGGAACACCGGGAATTCTTTCCCGTTGAAAGCAGGGAAAGGATCCCTCATCTCGAGCTACGAGGGGGAAACGGGGCTCCTCTGGATGTGGGCGGGACCATCGTGCTTCCTCTCGAGTGGAGACGGGTATGGCGGTGAACTTCTTGAGTTGCAGCAAGGGTGTGAAAGACCCTTTCGAAGTTCCAGAGGTTAGGTGTCATTAGTCTCCAGACGCCTCATCGGAAATAGGCCTCATCTCGCCTGGAAGGGAGAACTTCCTTGATTTTCTCGAGTTGCGGCAGGTGTTCTCGAGTTACGACGGGGACCTCAGGGACCGGCCCTGGTGGCCTCAGGAGAGGCCAGTCCCCATGCGAGTTGCTAGGGGGCCTCTCGGGATTCTTCTCCCGTCGATACCGGGGCCAAAAAGCTTGTGTGGAGTCAGGGCCGGAACCGAGGATTCCTCTCAGGGGCTGACATGGATCTTTGGGTACTTCTGGAGTCTCCCCAGGGGAGTCAGGCCTCGTCTCGAGTGGGGGCATGCACGTGCGCTTTCCTTCCAGGCTGTAGCAGCAATGTCACGCTTCCCGTCGCGTGGATCAAAGGATCTGTGGTTTTCCCTCGAGGCTTTCCCTCGAGGCTTTCCCACAGGGCTGTCCCACGTGCCACCGTGTTGTGAGTCGATCCTCGGCGTGAAAGATGAGCCTGTGCAGGGCAAAGAGGTTCCTCTGGAATGGACTGAGACATCTGGGCGACTCTTGGAATGGTGGTACGACCATGGAGTTCCTCTCGCCTTTCCTGTTTAGAGTGCCTCCTCTTGAGATGCGACGGGAACGCCGGGAATTCTTTCCCGTTGAAAGCAGGGAAAGGATCCCTCATCTCGAGCTACGAGGGGGAAACGGGGCTCCTCTGGATGTGGGCGGGACCATCGTGCTTCCTCTCGAGTGGAGACGGGTATGGCGGTGAACTTCTTGAGTTGCAGCAAGGGTGTGAAAGACCCTTTCGAAGTTCCAGAGGTTTGGTGTCATTAGTCTCCAGAGGCCTCATCGGAAATAGGCCTCATCTCGCCTGGAAGGGAGAACTTCCTGGATTTTCTCGAGTTGCGGCAGGTGTTCTCGAGTTACGACGGGGACCTCAGGGACCCGCCCTGGTGGCCTCCGGAGAGGCCAGTCCCCATGCGAGTTGCTAGGGGGCCTCTCGGGATTCCTCTCCCGTCGATACCGGGGCCAAAAACCTTGTGTGGAGTCAGGGCCGGAACCGAGGATTCCTCTCAGGGGCTGACATGGATCTTTGGGTACTTCTGGAGTCTCCCCAGTGGAGTCAGGCCTCGTCCGAGTGGGGGCATGCACGTGCGCTTTCCTTCCAGGCTGTAGCAGCAATGTCACGCTTCCCGTCGCTTGGATCAAAGGATCTGTGGTTTTCCCTCGAGGCTTTCCCTCGAGGCTTTCCCACTGGGCTATCCCACGTGCCACCGTGGTGTGAGTCGATCCTCGGCATGAAAGATGAGCCAGTGCAGGGCAAAGAGCTTCCTCTGGAATGGACTGAGACATCTGGGGGACTCTTGGAATGGTGGTACGACCATGGAGTTCCTCTCGCCTTTCCTGTTGAGAGTGCCTCCTCTTGAGATGCGACGGGAACGCAGGGAATTCTTTCCCGTTGAAAGCAGGGAAAGGATCCCTCATCTCGAGCTACGAGGGGGAAACGGGGCTCCTTTGGATGTGGTCGGGACCATCGTGCTTCCTCTCGAGTGGAAACGGGTATGGTGGTGAACTTCTTGAGTTGCAGCAAGGGTGTGAAAGACCCTTTCGAAGTTCCAGAGGTTAGGTGTCATTAGTCTCCAGACGCCTCATCGGAAATAGGCCTCATCTCGCCTGGAAGGGAGAACTTCCTGGATTTTCTCGAGTTGCGGCAGGTGTTCTCGAGTTACGACGGGGACCTCAGGGACCGGCCCTGGTGGCCTCAGGAGAGGCCAGTCCCCATGCGAGTTGCTAGGGGGCCTCTCGGGATTCCTCTCCCGTCGATACCGGGGCCAAAAAGCTTGTGTGGAGTCAGGGCCGGAACCGAGGATTCCTCTCAGGGGCTGACATGGATCTTTGGGTACTTCTGGAGTCTCCCCAGGGGAGTCAGGCCTCGTCTCGAGTGGGGGCATGCACGTGCGCTTTCCTTCCAGGCTGTAGCAGCAATGTCACTCTTCCCGTCGCGTGGATCAAAGGATCTGTGGTTTTCCCTCGAGGCTTTCCCTCGAGGCTTTCCCACAGGGCTGTCCCACGTGCCACCGTGTTGTGAGTCGATCCTCGGCGTGAAAGATGAGCCAGTGCAGGGCAAAGAGGTTCCTCTGGAATGGACTGAGACATCTGGGGGACTCTTGGAATGGTGGTACGACCATGGAGTTCCTCTCGCCTTTCCTGTTTAGAGTGCCTCCTCTTGAGATGCGACGGGAACGCCGGGAATTCTTTCCCGTTGAAAGCAGGGAAAGGATCCCTCATCTCGAGCTACGAGGGGGAAACGGGGCTCCTCTGGATGTGGGCGGGACCATCGTGCTTCCTCTCGAGTGGAGACGGGTATGGCGGTGAACTTCTTGAGTTGCAGCAAGGGTGTGAAAGACCCTTTCGAAGTTCCAGAGGTTTGGTGTCATTAGTCTCCAGAGGCCTCATCGGAAATAGGCCTCATCTCGCCTGGAAGGGAGAACTTCCTGGATTTTCTCGAGTTGCGGCAGGTGTTCTCGAGTTACGACGGGGACCTCAGGGACCCGACCTGGTGGCCTCCGGAGAGGCCAGTCCCCATCCGAGTTGCTAGGGGGCCTCTCGGGATTCCTCTCCCGTCGATACCGGGGCCAAAAAGCTTATGTGGAGTCAGGGCCGGAACCGAGGATTCTTCTCAGGGGCTGACATGGATCTTTGGGTACTTCTGGAGTCTCCCCAGGGGAGTCAGGCCTCGTCTCGAGTGGGGGCATGCATGTGCGCTTTCCTTCCAGGCTGTAGCAGCAATGTCATGCTTCCCGTCGCGTGGATCAAAGGATCTGTGGTTTTCCCTCGAGGCTTTCCCTCGAGGCTTTCCCACAGGGCTGTCCCACGTGCCACCGTGTTGTGAGTCGATCCTCGGCGTGAAAGATGAGCCAGTGCAGGGCAAAGAGGTTCCTCTGAAATGGACTGAGACATCTGGGGGACTCTTGGAATGGTGGTACGACCATGGAGTTCCTCTCGCCTTTCCTGTTGAGAGTGCCTCCTCTTGAGATGCGACGGGAACGCCGGGAATTCTTTCCCGTTGAAAGCAGGGAAAGGATCCCTCATCTCGAGCTACGAGGGGGAAACGGGGCTCCTCTGGATGTGGGCGGGACCATCGTGCTTCCTCTCGAGTGGAGACGGGTATGGCGGTGAACTTCTTGAGTTGCACCAAGGGTGTGAAAGACCCTTTCGAAGTTCCAGAGGTTTGGTGTCATTAGTCTCCAGAGGCCTCATCGGAAATAGGCCTCATCTCGCCTGGAAGGGAGAACTTCCTGGATTTTCTCGAGTTGCGGCAGGTGTTCTCGTGTTACGACGGGGACCTCAGGGACCCGCCCTGGTGGCCTCAGGAGAGGCCAGTCCCCATGCGAGTTGCTAGGGGGCCTCTCGGGATTCCTCTCCCGTCGATACCGGGGCCAAAAACCTTGTGTGGAGTCAGGGCCGGAACCGAGGATTCCTCTCAGGGGCTGACATGGATCTTTGGGTACTTCTGGAGTCTCCCCAGTGGAGTCAGACCTCGTCTCGAGTGGGGGCATGCACGTGCGCTTTCCTTCCAGGCTGTAGCAGCAATGTCACGCTTCCCGTCGCGTGGATCAAAGGATCTGTGGTTTTCCCTCGAGGCTTTCCCTCGAGGCTTTCCCACAGGGCTGTCCCACGTGCCACCGTGGTGTGAGTCGATCCTCGGCGTGAAAGATGAGCCAGTGCAGGGCAAAGAGGTTCCTCAGGAATGGACTGAGACATCTGGGGGACTCTTGGAATGGTGGTACGACCATGGAGATCTTCTCGCCTTTCCTGTTTAGAGTGCCTCCTCTTGAGATGCGACGGGAACGCCGGGAATTCTTTCCCGTTGAAAGCAGGGAAAGGATCCCTCATCTCGAGCTACGAGGGGGAAACGGGGCTCCTCTGGATGTGGGCGGGACCATCGTGCTTCCTCTCGAGTGGAGACGGGTATGGCGGTGAACTTCTTGAGTTGCAGCAAGGGTGTGAAAGACCCTTTCGAAGTTCCAGAGGTTTGGTGTCATTAGTCTCCAGAGGCCTCATCGGAAATAGGCCTCATCTCGCCTGGAAGGGAGAACTTCCTGGATTTTCTCGAGTTGCGGCAGGTGTTCTCGAGTTACGACGGGGACCTCAGGGACCCGACCTGGTGGCCTCCGGAGAGGCCAGTCCCCATCCGAGTTGCTAGGGGGCCTCTCGGGATTCCTCTCCCGTCGATACCGGGGCCAAAAAGCTTGTGTGGAGTCAGGGCCGGAACCGAGGATTCCTCTCAGGGGCTGACATGGATCTTTGGGTACTTCTGGAGTCTCCCCAGGGGAGTCAGGCCTCGTCTCAAGTGGGGGCATGCACGTGCGCTTTCCTTCCAGGCTGTAGCAGCAATGTCACGCTTCCCGTCGCGTGGATCAAAGGATCTGTGGTTTTCCCTCGAGGCTTTCCCTCGAGGCTTTCCCACAGGGCTGTCCCACGTGCCACCGTGGTGTGAGTCAATCCTGGGCGTGAAAGATGAGCCAGTGCAGGGCAAAGAGCTTCCTCTGGAATGGACTGAGACATCTGGGGGACTCTTGGAATGGTGGTACGACCATGGAGTTCCTCTCGCCTTTCCTGTTGAGAGTGCCTCCTCTTGAGATGCGACGGGAACGCCGGGAATTCTTTCCCGTTGAAAGCAGGGAAAGGATCCCTCATCTCGAGCTACGAGGGGGAAACGGGGCTCCTCTGGATGTGGGCGGGACCATCGTGCTTCCTCTCTAGTGGAGACGGGTATGGTGGTGAACTTCTTGAGTTGCAGCAAGGCTGTGAAAGACCCTTTCGAAGTTCCAGAGGTAAGGTGTCATTAGTCTCCAGACGCCTCATCGGAAATAGGCCTCATCTCGCCTGGAAGGGAGAACTTCCTGGATTTTCTCGAGTTGCGGCAGGTGTTCTCGAGTTACGACGGGGACCTCAGGGACCCGCCCTGGTGGCCTCAGGAGAGGCCAGTCCCTATGCGAGTTGCTAGGCGGCCTCTCGGGATTCCTCTCCCGTCGATACCGGGGCCAAAAACCTTGTGTGGAGTCAGGGCCGGAACCGAGGATTCCTCTCAGGGGCTGACATGGATCTTTGGGTACTTCTGGAGTCTCCCCAGGGGAGTCAGGCCTCGTCTCGAGTGGGGGCATGCACGTGCACTTTCCTTCCAGGCTGTAGCAGCAATGTCACGCTTCCCGTCGCGTGGATCAAATGATGTGTGGTTTTCCCTCGAGGCTTTCCCACAGGGCTGTCCCACGTGCCACCGTGGTGTGAGTCGATCCTCGGCGTGAAAGATGAGCCAGTGCAGGGCAAAGAGGTTCCTCTGGAATGGACTGAGACATCTGGGGGACTCTTGGAATGGTGGTACGACCATGGAGTTCCTCTCGCCTTTCCTGTTGAGAGTGCCTCCTCTTGAGATGCGACGGGAACGCCGGGAATTTTTTGCCGTTGAAAGCAGGGAAAGGATCCCTCATCTCGAGCTACGAGGGGGAAACGGGGCTCCTCTGGATGTGGGCGGGACCATCGTGCTTTCTCTCGAGTGGAGACGGGTATGGCGGTGAACTTCTTGAGTTGCAGCAAGGGTGTGAAAGACCCTTTCGAAGTTCCAGAGGTTAGGTGTCATTAGTCTCCAGACGCCTCATCGGAAATAGGCCTCATCTCGCCTGGAAGGGAGAACTTCCTTGATTTTCTCGAGTTGCGGCAGGTGTTCTCGAGTTACGACGGGGACCTCAGGGACCCGCCCTGTTGGCCTCAGGAGAGGCCAGTCCCTATGCGTGTTGCTAGGGGGCCCCTCGGGATTCCTCTCCCGTCGATACCGGGGCCAAAAACCTTGTGTGGAGTCAGGGCCGGAACCGAGGATTCCTCTCAGGGGCTGACATGGATCTTTGGGTACTTCTGGAGTCTCCCCAGGGGAGTCAGGCCTCGTCTCGAGTGGGGGCATGCACGTGCACTTTCCTTCCAGGCTGTAGCAGCAATGTCACGCTTCCCGTCGCGTGGATCAAAGGATCTGTGGTTTTCCCTCGAGGCTTTCCCTCGAGGCTTTCCCACAGGGCTGTCCCACGTGCCACCGTGGTGTGAGTCAATCCTGGGCGTGAAAGATGAGCCAGTGCAGGGCAAAGAGGTTCCTCTGGAATGGACTGAGACATCTGGGGGACTCTTGGAATGGTGGTACGACCATGGAGATCCTCTCGCCTTTCCTGTTGAGAGTGCCTCCTCTTGAGATGCGACGGGAACGCCGGGAATTCTTTCCCGTTGAAAGCAGGGAAAGGATCGCTCATCTCGAGCTACGAGGGGGAAACGGGGCTCCTCTGGATGTGGGCGGGACCATCGTGCTTCCTCTCTAGTGGAGACGGGTATGGTGGTGAACTTCTTGAGTTGCAGCAAGGCTGTGAAAGACCCTTTCGAAGTTCCAGAGGTAAGGTGTCATTAGTCTCCAGACGCCTCATCGGAAATAGGCCTCATCTCGCCTGGAAGGGAGAACTTCCTGGATTTTCTCGAGTTGCGGCAGGTGTTCTCGAGTTACGACGGGGACCTCAGGGACCCGCCCTGGTGGCCTCAGGAGAGGCCAGTCCCTATGCGAGTTGCTAGGGGGCCTCTCGGGATTCCTCTCCCGTCGATACCGGGGCCAAAAACCTTGTGTGGAGTCAGGGCCGGAACCGAGGATTCCTCTCAGGGGCTGACATGGATCTTTGGGTACTTCTGGAGTCTCCCCAGGGGAGTCAGGCCTCGTCTCGAGTGGGGGCATGCACGTGCACTTTCCTTCCAGGCTGTAGCAGCAATGTCACGCTTCCCGTCGCGTGGATCAAATGATGTGTGGTTTTCCCTCGAGGCTTTCCCACAGGGCTGTCCCACGTGCCACCGTGGTGTGAGTCGATCCTCGGCGTGAAAGATGAGCCAGTGCAGGGCAAAGAGGTTCCTCTGGAATGGACTGAGACATCTGGGGGACTCTTGGAATGGTGGTACGACCATGGAGTTCCTCTCGCCTTTCCTGTTGAGAGTGCCTCCTCTTGAGATGCGACGGGAACGCCGGGAATTTTTTGCCGTTGAAAGCAGGGAAAGGATCCCTCATCTCGAGCTACGAGGGGGAAACGGGGCTCCTCTGGATGTGGCCGGGACCATCGTGCTTTCTCTCGAGTGGAGACGGGTATGGCGGTGAACTTCTTGAGTTGCAGCAAGGGTGTGAAAGACCCTTTCGAAGTTCCAGAGGTTAGGTGTCATTAGTCTCCAGACGCCTCATCGGAAATAAGCCTCATCTCGCCTGGAAGGGAGAACTTCCTTGATTTTCTCGAGTTGCGGCAGGTGTTCTCGAGTTACGACGGGGACCTCAGGGACCCGCCCTGTTGGCCTCAGGAGAGGCCAGTCCCTATGCGTGTTGCTAGGGGGCCCCTCGGGATTCCTCTCCCGTCGATACCGGGGCCAAAAACCTTGTGTGGAGTCAGGGCCGGAACCGAGGATTCCTCTCAGGGACTGATATGGATCTTTGGGTACTTCTGGAGACTCGCCAGGTGAGACAGGCCTCGTCTCGTGTGGGGGCATGCACGTGCACTTTCCTTCCAGGCTGTAGCAGCAATGTCACGCTTCCCGTCGCGTGGATCAAAGGATCTGCGGTTTTCCCTCGAGGCTTTCCCTCGAGGCTTTCCCACAGGGCTGTCCCTCGTGACACCGTGGTGTGAGTCGATTCTCGGCGTGAAAAATGAGCCAGTGCAGGGCAAAGAGGTTCCTCTGGAATGGACTGAGACATCTGGGGGACTCTTGGAATGGTGGTACGACCATGGAGTTCCTCTCGCCTTTCCTGTTGAGAGTGCCTCCTCTTGAGATGCGACGGGAACGCCGGGAATTCTTTCCCGTTGAAAGCAGGGAAAGGATCCCTCATCTCGAGCTACGAGGGGGAAACGGGGCTCCTCTGGATGTGGGCGGGACCATCGTGCTTCCTCTCTAGTGGAGACGGGTATGGCGGTGAACTTCTTGAGTTGCAGCAAGGGTGTGAAAGACCCTTTCGAAGTTCCAGAGGTTAGGTGTCATTAGTCTCCAGAGGCCTCATCGGAAATAGGCCTCATCTCGCCTGGAAGGGAGAACTTCCTGGATTTTCTCGAGTTGCGGCAGGTGTTCTCGAGTCACGACGGGGACCTCAGGGACCCGCCCTGGTGGCCTCAGGAAAGGCCAGTCCCTAGGCGAGTTGCTAGGGGGCCTCTCGGGATTCCTCTCCCGTTGATACCGGGGCCAAAAACCTTGTGTGGAGTCAGGGCCGGAACCGAGGATTCCTCTCAGGGGCTGACATGGATCTTTGGGTACTTCTGGAGTCTCCCCAGGGGAGTCAGGCCTCGTCTCAAGTGGGGGCATGCACGTGCGCTTTCCTTCCAGGCTGTAGCAGCAATGTCACGCTTCCCGTCGCGTGGATCAAAGGATCTGTGGTTTTCCCTCGAGGCTTTCCCTCGAGGCTTTCCCACAGGGCTGTCCCACGTGCCACCGTGGTGTGAGTCGATCCTCGGCGTGAAAGATGAGCCAGTGCAGGGCAAAGAGGTTCCTCTGGAATGGACTGAGACATCTGGGGGACTCTTGGAATGGTGGTACGACCATGGAGTTCCTCTCGCCTTTCCTGTTGAGAGTGCCTCCTCTTGAGATGCGACGGGAACGCCGGGAATTCTTTCCCGTTGAAAGCAGGGAAAGGATCCCTCATCTCGAGCTACGAGGGGGAAACGGGGCTCCTCTGGATGTGGGCGGGACCATCGTGCTTCCTCTCTAGTGGAGACGGGTATGGTGGTGAACTTCTTGAGTTGCAGCAAGGCTGTGAAAGACCCTTTCGAAGTTCCAGAGGTTAGGTGTCATTAGTCTCCAGAGGCCTCATCGGAAATAGGCCTCATCTCGCCTGGAAGGGAGAACTTCCTGGATTTTCTCGAGTTGCGGCAGGTGTTCTTAAGTTACGACGGGGAACTCAGGGACCCGCCCTGGTGGCCTCAGGAGAGGCCAGTCCCCATGCGAGTTGCTAGGGGGCCTCTCGGGATTCCTCTCCAGTCGATACCGGGGCCAAAAACCTTGAGTGGAGTCAGGGCCGGAACCGAGGATTCCTCTCAGGGGCTGACATGGATCTTTGGGTACTTCTGGAGTCTCCCCAGGGGAGTCAGGCCTCGTCTCGAGTGGGGGCATGCACGTGCGCTTTCCTTCCAGGCTGTAGCAGCAATGTCACGCTTCCCGTCGCGTGGATCAAAGGATCTGTGGTTTTCCCTCGAGGCTTTCCCTCGAGGCTTTCCCACAGGGCTGTCCCACGTGCCACCGTGGTGTGAGTCGATCCTCGGCGTGAAAGATGAGCCAGTGCAGGGCAAAGAGCTTCCTCTGGAATGGACTGAGACATCTGGGGGACTCTTGGAATGGTGGTACGACCATGGAGTTCCTCTCGCCTTTCCTGTTGAGAGTGCTTCCTCTTGAGATGCGACGGGAACGCAGGGAATTCTTTCCCATTGAAAGCAGGGAAAGGATCCCTCATCTCGAGCTACGAGGGGGAAACGGGGCTCCTTTGGATGTGGTCGGGACCATCGTGCTTCCTCTCGAGTGGAGACGGGTATGGTGGTGAACTTCTTGAGTTGCAGCAAGGGTGTGAAAGACCCTTTCGAAGTTCCAGAGGTTAGGTGTCATTAGTCTCCAGACGCCTCATCGGAAATAGGCCTCATCTCGCCTGGAAGGGAGAACTTCCTGGATTTTCTCGAGTTGCGGCAGGTGTTCTCGAGTCACGACGGGGACCTCAGGGACCCGCCCTGGTGGCCTCAGGAAAGGCCAGTCCCTAGGCGAGTTGCTAGGGGGCCTCTCGGGATTCCTCTCCCGTTGATACCGGGGCCAAAAACCTTGTGTGGAGTCAGGGCCGGAACCGAGGATTCCTCTCAGGGGCTGACATGGATCTTTGGGTACTTCTGGAGTCTCCCCAGGGGAGTCAGGCCTCGTCTCAAGTGGGGGCATGCACGTGCGCTTTCCTTCCAGGCTGTAGCAGCAATGTCACGCTTCCCGTCGCGTGGATCAAAGGATCTGTGGTTTTCCCTCGAGGCTTTCCCTCGAGGCTTTCCCACAGGGCTGTCCCACGTGCCACCGTGGTGTGAGTCGATCCTCGGCGTGAAAGATGAGCCAGTGCAGGGCAAAGAGGTTCCTCTGGAATGGACTGAGACATCTGGGGGACTCTTGGAATGGTGGTACGACCATGGAGTTACTCTCGCCTTTCCTGTTGAGAGTGCCTCCTCTTGAGATGCGACGGGAACGCCGGGAATTCTTTCCCGTTGAAAGCAGGGAAAGGATCCCTCATCTCGAGCTACGAGGGGGAAACGGGGCTCCTCTGGATGTGGGCGGGACCATCGTGCTTCCTCTCTAGTGGAGACGGGTATGGTGGTGAACTTCTTGAGTTGCAGCAAGGCTGTGAAAGACCCTTTCGAAGTTCCAGAGGTTAGGTGTCATTATTCTCCAGAGGCCTCATCGGAAATAGGCCTCATCTCGCCTGGAAGGGAGAACTTCCTGGATTTTCTCGAGTTGCGGCAGGTGTTCTTAAGTTACGACGGGGAACTCAGGGACCCGCCCTGGTGGCCTCAGGAGAGGCCAGTCCCCATGCGAGTTGCTAGGGGGCCTCTCGGGATTCCTCTCCAGTCGATACCGGGGCCAAAAACCTTGAGTGGAGTCAGGGCCGGAACCGAGGATTCCTCTCAGGGGCTGACATGGATCTTTGGGTACTTCTGGAGTCTCCCCAGGGGAGTCAGGCCTCGTCTCGAGTGGGGGCATGCACGTGCGCTTTCCTTCCAGGCTGTAGCAGCAATGTCACGCTTCCCGTCGCGTGGATCAAAGGATCTGTGGTTTTCCCTCGAGGCTTTCCCTCGAGGCTTTCCCACAGGGCTGTCCCACGTGCCACCGTGGTGTGAGTCGATCCTCGGCGTGAAAGATGAGCCAGTGCAGGGCAAAGAGCTTCCTCTGGAATGGACTGAGACATCTGGGGGACTCTTGGAATGGTGGTACGACCATGGAGTTCCTCTCGCCTTTCCTGTTGAGAGTGCTTCCTCTTGAGATGCGACGGGAACGCAGGGAATTCTTTCCCATTGAAAGCAGGGAAAGGATCCCTCATCTCGAGCTACGAGGGGGAAACGGGGCTCCTTTGGATGTGGTCGGGACCATCGTGCTTCCTCTCGAGTGGAGACGGGTATGGTGGTGAACTTCTTGAGTTGCAGCAAGGGTGTCAAAGACCCTTTCGAAGTTCCAGAGGTTAGGTGTCATTAGTCTCCAGACGCCTCATCGGAAATAAGCCTCATCTCGCCTGGAAGGGAGAACTTCCTGGATTTTCTCGAGTTGTGGCAGGTGTTCTCGAGTAACGACGGGAACCTCAGGGACCGGCCCTGGTGGCCTCAGGAGAGGCCAGTCCCCATGCGAGTTGCTAGGGGGCCTCTAGGGATTCCTCTCCCGTCGATACCGGGGCCAAAAAGCTTGTGTGGATTCAGGGCCGGAACCGAGGATACCTCTCAGGGGCTGACATGGATCTTTGGGTACTTCTGGAGTCTCCCCAGGGGAGTCAGGCCTCGTCTCGAGTGGGGGCATGCACGTGCGCTTTCCTTCCAGGCTGTAGCAGCAATGTCACGCTTCCCGTCGCGTGGATCAAAGGATCTGTGGTTTTCCCTCGAGGCTTTCCCTCGAGGCTTTCCCACAGGGCTGTCCCACGTGCCACCGTGGTGTGAGTCGATCCTCGGCGTGAAAGATGAGCCAGTGCAGGGCAAAGAGGTTCCTCTGGAATGGACTGAGACATCTGGGGGACTCTTGGAATGGTGGTACGACCATGGAGTTCCTCTCGCCTTTCCTGTTGAGAGTGCCTCCTCTTGAGATGCGACGGGAACGCCGGGAATTCTTTCCCGTTGAAACCAGGGAAAGGATCCCTCATCTCGAGCTACGAGGGGGAAACGGGGCTCCTCTGGATGTGGGCGGGACCATCGTGCTTCCTCTCGAGTGGAGACGGGTATGGCGGTGAACTTCTTGAGTTGCAGCAAGGGTGTGAAAGACCCTTTCGAAGTTCCAGAGGTTTGGTGTCAATAGTCTCCAGAGGCCTCATCGGAAATAGGCCTCATCTCGCCTGGAAGGGAGAACTTCCTGGATTTTCTCGAGTTGCGGCAGGTGTTCTCGAGTTACGACGGGGACCTCAGGGACCCGCCCTGGTGGCCTCCGGAGAGGCCAGTCCCCATGCGAGTTGCTAGGGGGCCTCTCGGGATTCCTCTCCCGTCGATACTGGGGCCAAAAACCTTGTGTGGAGTCAGGGCCGGAACCGAGGATTCCTCTCAGGGGCTGACATGGATCTTTGGGTACTTCTGGAGTCTCCCCAGTGGAGTCAGACCTCGTCTCGAGTGGGGGCATGCACGTGCGCTTTCCTTCCAGGCTGTAGTAGCAATGTCACGCTTCCCGTCGCGTGGATCAAAGGATCTGTGGTTTTCCCTCGAGGCTTTCCCTCGAGGCTTTCCCACAGGGCTGTCCCACGTGCCACCGTGGTGTGAGTCGATCCTCGGCGTGAAAGATGAGCCAGTGCAGCGCAAAGAGGTTCCTCTGGAATGGACTGAGACATCTGGGGGACTCTTGGAATGGTGGTACGACCATGGAGATCCTCTCGCCTTTCCTGTTGAGAGTGCCTCCTCTTGAGATGCGACGGGAACGCTGGGAACTCTTTCCCGTTGAAAGCAGGGAAAGGATCCCTCATCTCGAGCACCGAGGGGAAAACGGGGCTCCTCTGGATGTGGGCGGGACCATCGTGCTTCCTCTCGAGTGGAGACGGGTATGGCGGAGAACTTCTTGAGTTGCAGCAAGGGTGTGAAAGACCCTTTCAAAGTTCCAGAGGTTAGGTGTCATTAGTCTCCAGACGCCTCATCGGAAATAGGCCTCATCTCGCCTGGAAGGGAGAACTTCCTGGATTTTCTTGAGTTGCGGCAGGTGTTCTTAAGTTACGACGGGGAACTCAGGGACCCGCCCTGGTGGCCTCAGGAGAGGCCAGTCCCCATGCGAGTTGCTAGGGGGCCTCTCGGGATTCCTCTCCCGTCGATACCGGGGCCAAAAACCTTGAGTGGAGTCAGGGCCGGAACCGAGGATTCCTCTCAGGGGCTGACATGGATCTTTGGGTACTTCTGGAGTCTCCCCAGGGAATCAGGCCTCGTCTCGAGTGGGGGCATGCACGTGCGCTTTCCTTCCAGGCTGTAGCAGCAATGTCACGCTTCCCGTCGCGTGGATCAAAGGATCTGTGGTTTTCCCTCGAGGCTTTCCCACAGGGCTGTCCCACGTGCCACCGTGGTGTGAGTCGATCCTCGGCGTGAAAGATGAGCCAGTGCAGGGCAAAGAGGTTCCTCTGGAATGGACTGAGACATCTGGGCGACTCTTGGAATGGTGGTACGACCATGGAGTTCCTCTCGCCTTTCCTGTTGAGAGTGCCTCCTCTTGAGATGCGACGGGAACGCCGGGAATTCTTTCCCGTTGAAAGCAGGGAAAGGATCCCTCATCTCGAGCTACGAGGGGGAAACGGGGCTCCTCGGGATGTGGGCGGGACCATCGTGCTTCCTCTCGAGTGGAGACGGGTATGGCGGTGAACTTCTTGAGTTGCTGCAAGGGTGTGAAAGACCCTTTCGAAGTTCCAGAGGTTAGGTGTCATTAGTCTCCAGAGGCCTCATCGGAAATAGGCCTCATCTCGCCTGGAAGGGAGAACTTCCTGGATTTTCTCGAGTTGCGGCAGGTGTTCTCGAGTTACGACGGGGACCTCAGGGACCCGCCCTGGTGGCCTCAGGAGAGGCCAGTCCCTAGGCGAGTTGCTAGGGGGCCTCTCGGGATTCCTCTCCCGTTGATACCGGGGCCAAAAACCTTGTGTGGAGTCAGGGCCGGAACCGAGGATTCCTCTCAGGGGCTGACATGGATCTTTGGGTACTTCTGGAGTCTCCCCAGAGGATCAGGCCTCGTCTCGAGTGGGGGCATGCACGTGCGCTTTCCTTCCAGGCTGTAGCAGCAATGTCACGCTTCCCGTCGCGTGGATCAAAGGATCTGTGGTTTTCCCTCGAGGCTTTCCCTCGAGGTTTTCCCACAGGGCTGTCCCACGTGCCACCGTGGTGTGAGTCGATCCTCGGCGTGAAAGATGAGCCAGTGCAGTGCAAAGAGTTTCCTCTGGAATGGACTGAGACATCTGGGGGACTCTTGGAATGGTGGTACGACCATGGAGTTCCTCTCGCCTTTCCTGTTGAGAGTGCCTCCTCTTGATATGCGACGGGAACGCCGGGAATTCTTTCCCGTTGAAAGCAGGGAAAGGATCCCTCATCTCGAGCTACGAGGGGGAAACGGGGCTCCTCTGGATGTGGGCGGGACCATCGTGCTTCCTCTCGAGTGGAGACGGGTATGGCGGTGAACTTCTTGAGTTGCAGCAAGGGTGTGAAAGACCCTTTCGAAGTTCCAGAGGTTAGGTGTCATTAGTCTCCAGACGCCTCATCGGAAATAGGCCTCATCTCGCCAGGAAGGGAGAACTTCCTGGATTTTCTCGAGTTGCGGCAGGTGTTCTCGAGTTACGACGGGGACCTCAGGGACCCGCCCTGGTGGCCTCAGGAGAGGCCAGTCCCCATGCGAGTTGCTAGGGGGCCTCTCGGGATTCCTCTCCCGTCGATACCGGGGCCAAAAACCTTGTGTGGAGTCAGGGCCGGAACCGAGGATTCCTCTCAGGGGCTGACATGGATCTTTGGGTACTTCTGGAGTCTCCCCAGGGGAGTCAGGCCTCGTCTCGAGTGGGGGCATGCACGTGCACTTTCCTTCCAGGCTGTAGCAGCAATGTCACGCTTCCCGTCGCGTGGATCAAAGGATCTGTGGTTTTCCCTCGAGGCTTTCCCACAGGGCTGTCCCACGTGCCACCGTGGTGTGAGTCGATCCTCGGCGTGAAAGATGAGCCAGTGCAGGGCAAAGAGGTTCCTCTGGAATGGACTGAGACATCTGGGGGACTCTTGGAATGGTGGTACGACCATGGAGTTCCTCTCGCCTTTCCTGTTGAGAGTGCCTCCTCTTGAGATGCGACGGGAACGCCGGGAATTCTTTCCCGTTGAAAGCAGGGAAAGGATCCCTCATCTCGAGCTACGAGGGGGAAACGGGGCTCCTCTGGATGTGGGCGGGACCATCGTGCTTCCTCTCGAGTGGAGACGGGTATGGCGGTGAACTTCTTGAGTTGCAGCAAGGGTGTGAAAGACCCTTTCGAAGTTCCAGAGGTTAGGTGTCATTAGACTCCAGACGCCTCATCGGAAATAGGCCTCATCTCGACTGGAAGGGAGAACTTCCTGGATTTTCTCGAGTTGCGGCAGGTGTTCTCGAGTTTCGACGGGGACCTCAGGAACCCGCCCTGGTGGCCTCAGGAGAGGCCAGTCCCCATGCGAGTTGCTAGGGGGCCTCTCGGGATTCCTCTCCCGTCGATACCGGGGCCAAAAAGCTTGTGTGGAGTCAGGGCCGGAACCGAGGATTCCTCTCAGGGGCTGACATGGATCTTTGGGTACTTCTGGAGTCTCGCCAGTGTAGTCAGGCCTCGTCTCGAGTGGGGGCATGCACGTGCGCTTTCCTTTCAGGCTGTAGCAGCAATGTCACGCTTCCCGTCACGTGGATCATAGGATATGTGGTTTTCCCTCGAGGCTTTCCCTCGAGGCTTTCCCACAGGGCTGTCCCACGTGCCACCGTGGTGTGAGTCGATCCTCGGCGTGAAAGATGAGCCAGTGCAGGGCAAAGAGGTTCCTCTGGAATGGACTGAGACATCTGGGCGACTCTTGGAATGGTGGTACGACCATGGAGTTCCTCTCGCCTTTCCTGTTGAGAGTGCCTCCTCTTGAGATGCGACGGGAACGCCGGGAATTCTTTCCCGTTGAAACCAGGGAAAGGATCCCTCATCTCGAGCTACGAGGGGGAAACGGGGCTCCTCTGGATGTGGGCGGGACCATCGTGCTTCCTCTCGAGTGGAGACGGGTATGGCGGTGAACTTCTTGAGTTGCAGCAAGGGTGTGAAAGACCCTTTCGAAGTTCCAGAGGTTAGGTGTCATTAGTCTCCAGAGGCCTCATCGGAAATAGGCCTCATCTCGCCTGGAAGGGAGAACTTCCTGGATTTTCTCGAGTTGCGGCAGGTGTTCTCGAGTTATGACGGGGACCTCAGGGACCCGCCCTGGTGGCCTCAGGAGAGGCCAGTCCCTAGGCGAGTTGCTAGGGGGCCTCTCGGGATTCCTCTCCCGTTGATACCGGGGCCAAAAACCTTGTGTGGAGTCAGGGCCGGAACCGAGGATTCCTCTCAGGGGCTGACATGGATCTTTGGGTACTTCTGGAGTCTCCCCACGGGAGTCAGGCCTCGTCTCGAGTGGGGGCATGCACGTGTGCTTTCCTTCCAGGCTGTAGCAGCAATGTCACGCTTCCCGTCGCGTGGATCAAAGGATCTGTGGTTTTCCCTCGAGGCTTTCCCTCGAGGCTTTCCCACAGGGCTGTCCCACGTGACACCGTGGTGTGAGTCGATCCTCGGCGTGAAAGATGAGCCAGTGCAGGGCAAAGAGGTTCCTCTGGAATGGACTGAGACATCTGGGGGACTCTTGGAATGGTGGTACGACCATGGAGTTCCTCTCGCCTTTCCTGTTGAGAGTGCCTCCTCTTGAGATGCGACGGGAACGCTGGGAATTCTTTCCCGTTGAAAGCAGGGAAAGGATCCCTCATCTCGAGCTACGAGGGGGAAACGGGGCTCCTCTGGATGTGGGCGGGACCATCATGCTTCCTCTCGAGTGGAGACGGGTATGTCAGTGAACTTCTTGAGTTGCAGCAAGGGTGTGAAAGACCCTTTCGAAGTTCCAGAGGTTAGGTGTCATTAGTCTCCAGACGCCTCATCGGAAATAGGCCTCATCTCGCCTGGAAGGGAGAACTTCCTGGATTTTCTCGAGTTGCGGCAGGTGTTCTCGAGTTACGACGGGGACCTCAGGGAGCCGCCCTGGTGGCCTCAGGAGAGGCCAGTCCCCATGCGAGTTGCTAGGGGGCCTCTCGGGATTCCTCTCCCGTCGATACCGGGGCCAAAAACCTTGTGTGGAGTCAGGGCCGGAACCGAGGATTCCTCTCAGGGGCTGACATGGATCTTTGGGTACTTCTGGAGTCTCCCCAGGGGAGTCAGGCCTCGTCTCGAGTGGGGGCATGCACGTGTGCTTTCCTTCCAGGCTGTAGCAGCAATGTCACGCTTCCCGTCGCGTGCATCAAAGGATCTGTGGTTTTCCCTCGAGGCTTTCCCTCGAGGCTTTCCCACAGGGCTGTCCCACGTGCCACCGTGGTGTGAGTCGATCCTCGGCGTGAAAGATGAGCCAGTGCAGGGCAAAGAGGTTCCTCTGGAATGGACTGAGACATCTGGGGGACTCTTGGAATGGTGGTACGACCATGGAGTTCCTCTCGCCTTTCCTGTTGAGAGTGCCTCCTCTTGAGATGCGACGGGAACGCCGGGAATTCTTTCCCGTTGAAAGCAGGGAAAGGATCCCTCATCTCGAGCTACGAGGGGGAAACGGGGCTCCTCGGGATGTGGGCGGGACCATCGTGCTTCCTCTCGAGTGGACACGGGTATGTCGGTGAACTTCTTGAGTTGCAGCAAGGGTGTGAAAGACCCTTTCGAAGTTCCAGAGGTTAGGTGTCATTAGTCTCCAGACGCCTCATCGGAAATAGGCCTCATCTCGCCTGGAAGGGAGAACTTCCTGGATTTTCTCGAGTTGCGGCAGGTGTTCTCGAGTTACGACGGGGACCTCAGGGACCCGCCCTGGTGGCCTCAGGAGAGGCCAGTCCCCATGCGAGTTGCTAGGGGGCCTCTCGGGATTCCTCTCCCGTTGATACCGGGGCCAAAAACCTTGTGTGGAGTCAGGGCCAGAACCGAGGATTCCTCTCAGGGGCTGACATGGATTTTTGGGTACTTCTAGAGTCTCCCGAGGGTAGTCAGGCCTCGTCTCGAGTGGGGGCATGCACGTGCGCTTTCCTTCCAGGCTGTAGCAGCAATGTCACGCTTCCCGTCGCGTGGATCAAAGGATCTGTTGTTTTCCCTCGAGGCTTTCCCTCGAGGCTTTCCCACAGGGCTGTCCCACGTGCCACCGTGGTGTGAGTCGATCCTAGGCGTGAAAGATGAGCCATCGCAGGGCAAAGAGGTTCCTCTGGAATGGACTGAGACATCTGGGGGACTCTTGGAATGGTGGTACGACCATGGAGTTCATCTCGCCTTTCCTGTTGAGAGTGCCTCCTCTTGAGATGCGACGGGAATGCCGGGAATTCTTTCCCGTTGAAAGCAGGGAAAGGATCCCTCATCTCGAGCTACGAAAGGGAAATGGGGCTCCTCTGGATGTGGGCGGGACCATCGTGCTTCCTCTCGAGTGGACACGGGTATGGCGGTGAACTTCTTGAGTTGCAGCAAGGGTGTGAAAGACCCTTTCGAAGTTCCAGAGGTTAGGTGTCATTAGTCTCCAGACGCCTCATCGGAAATAGGCCTCATCTCGCCTGGAAGGGAGAACTTCCTGGATTTTCTCGAGTTGCGGCAGGTGTTCTCGAGTTACGACGGGGACCTCAGGGACCCGCCCTGGTGGCCTCAGGAGAGGCCAGTCCCCATGCGAGTTGCTAGGGGGCCTCTCGGGATTCCTCTCCCGTCGATACCGGGGCCAAAAACCTTGTGTGGAGTCAGGGCCAGAACCGAGGATTCCTCTCAGGGGCTGACATGGATTTTTGGGTACTTCTAGAGTCTCCCGAGGGTAGTCAGGCCTCGTCTCGAGTGGGGGCATGCACGTGCGCTTTCCTTCCAGGCTGTAGCAGCAATGTCACGCTTCACGTCGCGTGGATCAAAGGATCTGTTGTTTTCCCTCGAGGCTTTCCCTCGAGGCTTTCCCACAGGGCTGTCCCACGTGCCACCGTGGTGTGAGTCGATCCTAGGCGTGAAAGATGAGCCATCGCAGGGCAAAGAGGTTCCTCTGGAATGGACTGAGACATCTGGGGGACTCTTGGAATGGTGGTACGACCATGGAGTTCCTCTCGCCTTTCCTGTTGAGAGTGCCTCCTCTTGAGATGCGACGGGAATGCCGGGAATTCTTTCCCGTTGAAAGCAGGGAAAGGATCCCTCATCTCGAGCTACGAAAGGGAAATGGGGCTCCTCTGGATGTGGGCGGGACCATCGTGCTTCCTCTCGAGTGGACACGGGTATGGCGGTGAACTTCTTGAGTTGCAGCAAGGGTGTGAAAGACCCTTTCGAAGTTCCAGAGGTTTGGTGTCGTTAGTCTCCAGACGCCTCATCGGAAATAGGCCTCATCTCGCCTGGAAGGGAGAACTTCCTGGATTTTCTCGAGTTGTGGCAGGTGTTCTCGAGTTACGACGGGGACCTCAGGGACCCGCCCTGGTGGCCTCAGGAACGGCCAGTCCCCATGGGAGTTGCTAGGGGGCTTCTCGGGATTCCTCTCCCGTCGATATCGGGGCCAAAAACCTTGTGTGGAGTCAGGGCCGGAATCGAGGATTCCTCTCAGGGGCTGACATGGATCTTTGGGTACTTCTGGAGTCTCCCCAGGGCCGTCAGGCCTCGTCTCGACTGGGGGCATGCACGTGCGCTTTCCTTCCAGGCTGTAGCAGCAATGTCACGCTTCCCGTGGCCTGGATCAAAGGATCTGTGGTTTTCCCTCGAGGCTTTCCCTCGAGGCTTTCCCACAGGGCTGTCCCACGTGCCACCGTGGTGTGAGTCGATCCTCGGCGTGAAAGATGAGCCATCGCAGGGCAAAGAGGTTCCTCTGGAATGGACTGAGACATCTGGGGGACTCTTGGAATGGTGGTACGACCATGGAGTTCATCTCGCCTTTCCTGTTGAGAGTGCCTCCTCTTGAGATGCGACGGGAATGCCGGGAATTCTTTCCCGTTGAAAGCAGGGAAAGGATCCCTCATCTCGAGCTACGAGGGGGAAACGGGGCTCCTCTGGATGTGGGCGGGACCATCGTGCTTTCTCTCGTGTGGAGACGGGTATGGCGGTAAACTTCTTGAGTTGCAGCAAGGGTGTGAAAGACCCTTTCGAAGTTCCAGATGTTAGGTGTCATTAGTCTCCAGACGCCTCATCGGAAATAGGCCTCATCTAGCCTAGAAGGGAGAACTTCCTGGATTTTCTCGAGGTGCGGCAGGTGTTCTCGAGTTACGACGGGTACCACAGGGACCCGACCTGATGGCCTCAGGAGAGGCCAGTCCCCATGCGAGTTGCTAGGGGGCCTCTCGGGATTCCTCTCCCGTCGACACCGGGGCCAAAAACCTTGTGTGGAGTCAGGGCCAGAACCGAGGATTCCTCTCAGGGGCTGACATGGATCTTTGGGTACTTCTAGAGTCTCCCCAGGGGAGTCAGGCCTCGTCTCGAGTGGGGGCATGCACGTGCGCTTTCCTTCCAGGCTGTAGCAGCAATGTCACGCTTCCCGTCGCGTGGATCAAATGATCTGTGGTTTTCCCTCGAGGCTTTCCCTCGAGGCTTTCCCACAGGGCTGTCCCACGTGCCACCGTGGTGTGAGTCGATCCTCGGCGTGAAAGATGAGCCAGTGCAGGGCAAAGAGGTTCCTCTGGAATGGACTGAGACATCTGAGGGACTCTTGGAATGGTGGTACGACCATGGAGTTCCTCTCGCCTTTCCTGTTGAGAGTGCCTCCTCTTGAGATGCGACGGGAATGCCGGGAATTCTTTCCCGTTGAAAGCAGGGAAAGGATCCCTCATCTCGAGCTACCAGGGGGAAACGGGGCTCCTCTGGATGTGGGCGGGACCATCGTGCTTCCTCTCGAGTGGAGACGGGTATGGCGGTGAACTTCTTGAGTTGCAGCAAGGGTGTGAAAGACCCTTTCGAAGTTCCAGATGTTAGGTGTCATTAGTCTCCAGACGCCTCATCGGAAATAGGCCTCATCTAGCCTGGAAGGGAGAACTTCCTGGATTTTCTCGAGTTGCGGCAGATGTTCTCGAGTTACGACGGGGACCACAGGGACCCGCCCTGGTGGCCTCAGGAGAGGCCAGTCCCCATGCGAGTTGCTAGGGGGCCTCTCGGGATTCCTCTCCCGTCGATACCGGGGCAAAAACCTTGTGTGGAGTCAGGGCCGGAACCGACGATTCCTCTCAGGGGCTGACATGGATCTTTGGGTACTTCTGGAGTCTCCCCAGGCGAGTCAGGCCTCGTCTCGAGTGGGGGCATGCACGTGCGCTTTCCTTCCAGGATGTAGCAGCAATGTCACGCTTCCCGTGGCCTGGATCAAAGGATCTGTGGTTTTCCCTCGAGGCTTTCCCTCGAGGCTTTCCACAGGGCTGTCCCACGTGCCACCGTGGTGTGAGTCGATCCTCGGCGTGAAAGATGAGCCAGTCCAGGGCAAAGAGGTTGCTCTGGAATGGACTGAGACATCTGGGGGACTCTTAGAATGGTGGTACGACCATGGAGTTCCTCTCGCCTTTCCTGTTGAGAGTGCCTCCTCTTGAGATGCGACGGGAACGCCGGGAATTCTTTCCCGTTGAAAGCAGGGAAAGGATCCCTCATCTCGAGCTACGAGGGGGAAACGGGGCTCCTCTGGATGCGGGCGGGATCATCGTGCTTCCTCTTGAGTGGAGACAGGTATGGCGGTGAACTTCTTGAGTTGCAGCAAGGGTGTGAAAGACCCTTTCGAAGTTCCAGAGGTTAGGTGTCATTAGTCTCCAGACGCCTCATCGGAAATAGGCCTCATCTCGCCTGGAAGGGAGAACTTCCTGGATTTTCTCGAGTTGCGGCAGGTGTTCTCGAGTTACGACGGGGACCTCAGGGACCCGCCCTAGTGGCCTCAGGTGAGGCCAGTCCCCATGCGAGTTGCTAGGGGGCCTCTGGGGATTCCTCTCCCGTCGATACCGGGGCCAAAAACCTTGTGTGGATTCAGGGCCGGAACCGAGGATTCCTCTCAGGGGCTGACATGG
Source organism: Capricornis sumatraensis (assembly GCF_032405125.1). NCBI lineage: Eukaryota > Metazoa > Chordata > Mammalia > Artiodactyla > Bovidae > Capricornis > Capricornis sumatraensis. Next base: position 10,373,439 of record NW_027184612.1, read on the forward strand.
ATCTTTGGGTACTTCTGGAGTCTCCCCAGGGGAGTCAGGCCTCGTCTCGAGTGGGGGCATGCACGTGCGCTCTCCTTCCAGGCTGTAGCAGCAATGTCACGCTTCCCGTGGCTGGGATCAAAGGATCTGTGGTTTTCCCTCGAGGCTTTCCCTCGAGGTTTACCCACAGGGCTGTCCCACGTGCCACCGTGGTGTGAGTCGATCCTCGGCGTGAAAGATGAGCCAGTGCAGGGCAAAGAGGTTCCTCTGGAATGGACTGAGACATCTGGGGGACTCTTGGAATGGTGGTACGACCATGGAGTTCCTCTCGCCTTTCCTGTTGAGAGTGCCTCCACTTGAGATGCGACGGGAACGCCGGGAATTCTTTCCCGTTGAAAGCAGGGAAAGGATCCCTCATCTCGAGCTACGAGGGGGAAACGGGGCTCCTCTGGATGTGGGCGGGACCATCGTGCTTCCTCTCGAGTGGAGACGGGTATGGCGGTGAACTTCTTGAGTTGCAGCAAGGGTGTGAAAGACCCTTTCGAAGTTCCAGAGGTTAGGTGTCATTAGTCTCCAGACGCCTCATCGGAAATAGGCCTCATCTCGCCTGGAAGGGAGAACTTCCTGGATTTTCTCGAGTTGCAGCAGGTGTTCTCGAGTTACGACGGGGACCTCAGGGACCCGCCCTGGTGGCCTCAGGAGAGGCCAGTCCCCATGCGAGTTGCTAGGGGGCCTCTCGGGATTCCCCTCCCGTCGATACTGGGGCCAAAAACCTTGTGTGGAGTCAGGGCCGGAACCGAGGATTCCTCTCAGGGGCTGACATGGATCTTTGGGTACTTCTGGAGTCTCCCCAGGGGAGTCAGGCCTCGTCTCGAGTGGGGGCATGCACGTGCGCTTTCCTTCCAGGCTGTAGCAGCAATGTCACGCTTCCCGTGGCCTGGATCAAAGGATCTGTGGTTTTCCCTCGAGGCTTTCCCTCGAGGCTTTCCCACAGGGCTGTCCCACGTGACACCGTGGTGTGAGTCGATCCTCGGCGTGAAAGATGAGCCAGTGCAGGGCAAAGAGGTTGCTCTGGAATGGACTGAGACATCTGGGGGACTCTTTGAATGATGGTACGACCATGGAGTTCCTCTCGCCTTTCCTGTTGAGAGTGCCTCCTCTTGAGATGCGACGGGAACGCCGGGAATTCTTTCCCGTTGAAAGCAGGGAAAGGATCCCTCATCTCGAGCTACGAGGGGGAAACGGGGCTCCTCTGGATGTGGGCGGGACCATCGTGCTTCCTCTCGAGTGGAGATGGGTATGGCGGTGAACTTCTTGAGTTGCAGCAAGGGTGTGAAAGACCCTTTCGAAGTTCCAGAGGTTAGGTGTCATTAGTCTCCAGACGCCTCATCGGAAATAGGCCTCATCTCGCCTGGAAGGGAGAACTTCCTGGATTTTCTCGAGTTGCGGCAGGTGTTCTCGAGTTACGACGGGGACCTCAGGGACCCGCCCTGGTGGCCTCAGGAGAGGCCAGTCCCCATGCGAGTTGCTAGGGGGCCTCTCGGGATTCCTCTCCCGTCGATACCGGGGCCAAAAACCTTGTGTGGAGTCAGGGCCGGAACCGAGGATTCCTCTCAGGTGCTGACATGGATCTTTGGGTACTTCTGGAGTCTCCCCAGGGGAGTCAGGCCTCGTCTCGAGTGGGGGCATGCACGTGCGCTTTCCTTCCAGGCTGTAGCAGCAATGTCACGCTTCCCGTCTCGTGGATCAAAGGATCTGTGGTTTTTCCTCGAGGCTTTCCCTCTAGGATTTCCCACAGGGCTGTCCCACGTGCCACCGTGGTGTGAGTCGATCCTCGGCGTGAAAGATGAGCCAGTGCAGGGCAAAGAGGTTCCTCTGGAATGGACTGAGACATCTGGGGGACTCTTGGAATGGTGGTACGACCATGGAGTTCCTCTCGCCTTTCCTGTTGAGAGTGCCTCCTCTTGAGATGCGACGGGAACGCCGGGAATTCTTTCCCGTTGAAAGCAGGGAAAGGATCCCTCATCTCGAGCTACGAGGGGGAAACGGGGCTCCTCTGGATGTGGGCGGGACCATCGTGCTTCCTCTCGAGTGGAGACGGGTATGGCGGTGAACTTCTTGAGTTGCAGCAAGGGTGTGAAAGACCCTTTCGAAGTTCCAGAGGTTAGGTGTCATTAGTCTGCAGACGCCTCATCGGAAATAGGCCTCATCTCGCCTGGAAGGGAGAACTTCCTGGATTTTCTCGAGTTGCAGCAGGTGTTCTCGAGTTACGACGGGGACCTCAGGGACCCGCCCTGGTGGCCTCAGGAGAGGCCAGTCCCCATGCGAGTTGCTAGGGGGCCTCTCGGGATTCCCCTCCCGTCGATACTGGGGCCAAAAACCTTGTGTGGAGTCAGGGCCGGAACCGAGGATTCCTCTCAGGGGCTGACATGGATCTTTGGGTACTTCTGGAGTCTCCCCAGGGGAGTCAGGCCTCGTCTCGAGTGGGGGCATGCACGTGCGCTTTCCTTCCAGGCTGTAGCAGCAATGTCACGCTTCCCGTGGCCTGGATCAAAGGATCTGTGGTTTTCCCTCGAGGCTTTCCCTCGAGGCTTTCCCACAGGGCTGTCCCACGTGACACCGTGGTGTGAGTCGATCCTCGGCGTGAAAGATGAGCCAGTGCAGGGCAAAGAGGTTGCTCTGGAATGGACTGAGACATCTGGGGGACTCTTTGAATGATGGTACGACCATGGAGTTCCTCTCGCCTTTCCTGTTGAGAGTGCCTCCTCTTGAGATGCGACGGGAACGCCGGGAATTCTTTCCCGTTGAAAGCAGGGAAAGGATCCCTCATCTCGAGCTACGAGGGGGAAACGGGGCTCCTCTGGATGTGGGCGGGACCATCGTGCTTCCTCTCGAGTGGAGATGGGTATGGCGGTGAACTTCTTGAGTTGCAGCAAGGGTGTGAAAGACCCTTTCGAAGTTCCAGAGGTTAGGTGTCATTAGTCTCCAGACGCCTCATCGGAAATAGGCCTCATCTCGCCTGGAAGGGAGAACTTCCTGGATTTTCTCGAGTTGCGGCAGGTGTTCTCGAGTTGCGACGGGGACCTCAGGGACCCGCCCTGGTGGCCTCAGGAGAGGCCAGTCCCCATGCGAGTTGCTAGGGGGCCTCTCGGGATTCCTCTCCCATCGATACCGGGGCCAAAAACCTTGTGTGGAGTCAGGGCCGGAACCGAGGATTCCTCTCAGGGGCTGACATTGACCTTTGGGTACTTCTGGAGTCTCCCCAGGGGAGTCGGGCCTCGTCTCGAGTGGAGGCATGCACGTGCGCTTTCCTTCCAGGCTGTAGCAGCAATGTCACGCTTCCCGTCGCGTGGATCAAAGGATCTGTGGTTTTCCCTCGAGGCTTTCCCTCGAGGCTGTCCCACAGGGCTGTCCCACGAGCCACCGTGGTGTGAGTCGATCCTTGGCGTGAAAGATGAGCCAGTGCAGGGCAAAGAGGTTCCTCTGGAATGGACTGAGACATCTGGGGGACTCTTGGAATGGTGGTACGACCATGGAGTTCCTCTCGCCTTTCCTGTTGAGAGTGCCTCCTCTTGAGATGCGATGGGAACGCCGGGAATTCTTTCCCGTTGAAAGCAGGGAAAGGATCCCTCATCTCGAGCTACGAGGGGGAAACGGGGCTCCTCTGGATGTGGGCGGGACCATCGTGCTTCCTCGCGAGTGGAGACGGGTATGGCGGTGAACTTCTTGAGTTGCAGCAAGGGTGTGAAAGACCCTTTCGAAGTTCCAGAGTTTAGGTGTCATTAGTCTCCAAACGCCTCATCGGAAATAGGATTCTTCTCGCCTGGAAGGGAGAACTTCCTGGATTTTCTCGAGTTGCGACAGGTGTTCTCGAGTTACGACGGAGACCTCAGGGACCCGCCCGGGTGGCCTCAGGAGAGGCCAGTCCCCATGCGAGTTGCTAGGGGGCCTCTCGGGATTCCTCTCCCGTCGATAACGGGGCCAAAAACCTTGTGTGGAGTCAGGGCCGGAACCGAGGATTCCTCTCAGGGGCTGACATGGATCTTTGGGTACTTATGGAGTCTCCCCAGGGGAGTCAGGCCCCGTCTCGAGTGGGGGCATGCACGTGCGCTTTCCTTCCAGGCTGTAGCAGCAATGTCACGCTTCCCGTCGCGTGGATCAAAGGATCTGTGGTTTTCCCTCGAGGCTTTGCCTCGAGGCTTTCCCACAGGGCTGTCCCACGTGCCACCGTGGTGTGAGTCGATCCTCGGCGTGAAAGATGAGCCAGTGCAGGGCAAAGAGGTTCCTCTGGAATGGACTGAGACATCTGGGGGACTCTTGGAATGGTGGTACGACCATGGAGTTCCTCTCGCCTTTCCTGTTGAGAGTGCCTCCTCTTGAGATGCGACGGGAATGCCGGGAATTCTTTCCCGTTGAAAGCAGGGAAAGGATCCCTCATCTCGAGCTACGAGGGGGAAACGGGGCTCCTCTGGATGTGGGCGGGACCATCGTGCTTCCTCTCGAGTGGACACGGGTATGGCGGTGAACTTCTTGAGTTGCAGCAAGGGTGTGAAAGACCCTTTCGAAGTTCCAGAGGTTAGGTGTCGTTAGTCTCCAGACGCCTCATCGGAAATAGGCCTCATCTCGCCTGGAAGGGAGAACTTCCTGGATTTTCTCGAGTTGCGACAGGTGTTCTCGAGTTACGATGGGGACCTCAGGGACCCGCCCTGGTGGCCTCAGGAACGGCCAGTCCCCATGGGAGTTGCTAGGGGGCCTCTCGGGATTCCTCTCCCGTCGATACCGGGGCCAAAAACCTTGTGTGGAGTCAGGGCCGGAATCGAGGATTCCTCTCAGGGGCTGACATGGATCTTTGGGTACTTCTGGAGTCTCCCCAGGGGAGTCAGGCCTCGTCTCGAGTGGGGGCATGCACGTGCGCTTTCCTTCCAGGCTGTAGCAGCAATGTCACGCTTCCCGTGGCCTGGATCAAAGGATCTGTGGTTTTCCCTCGAGGCTTTCCCTCGAGGCTTTCACACAGGGCTGTCCCACGTGCCACCGTGGTGTGAGTCGATCGTCGGCGTGAAAGATGAGCCAGTGCAGGGCAAAGAGGTTCCTCTGGAATGGACTGAGACATCTGGGGGACTCGTGGAATGGTGGTACGACCATGGAGTTCCTCTCGCCTTTCCTGTTGAGAGTGCCTCCTCTTGAGATGCGATGGGAACGCCGGGAATTCTTTCCCGTTGAACGCAGGGAAAGGATCCCTCATCTCGAGCTACGAGGGGGAAACGGGGCTTCTCTGGATGTGGGCGGGACCATCGTGCTTCCTCGCGAGTGGAGACGGGTATGGCGGTGAACTTCTTGAGTCGCAGCAAGGGTGTGAAAGACCCTTTCGAAGTTCCAGAGTTTAGGTGTCATTAGTCTCCAAACGCCTCATCGGAAATAGGATTCTTCTCGCCTGGAAGGGAGAACTTCCTGGATTTTCTCGAGTTGCGACAGGTGTTCTCGAGTTACGACGGAGACCTCAGGGACCCGCCCTGGTGGCCTCAGGAGAGGCCAGTCCCCATGCGAGTTGCTAGGGGGCCTCTCGGGATTCCTCTCCCGTCGATACCGGGGCCAAAAACCTTGTGTGGAGTCAGGGCCGGAACCGAGGATTCCTCTCAGGGGCTGACATGGATCTTTGGGTACTTCTGGAGTCTCCCCAGGGGAGTCAGGCCTCGTCTCGAGTGGGGGCATGCACGTGCGCTTTCCTTCCAGGCTGTAGCAGCAATGTCACGCTTCCCGTCGCGTGGATCAAAGGATCTGTGGTTTTCCCTCGAGGCTTTGCCTCGAGGCTTTCCCACAGGGCTGTCCCACGTGCCACCGTGGTGTGAGTCGATCCTCGGCGTGAAAGATGAGCCAGTGCAGGGCAAAGAGGTTCCTCTGGAATGGACTGAGACATCTGGGGGACTCTTGGAATGGTGGTACGACCATGGAGTTCCTCTCGCCTTTCCTGTTGAGAGTGCCTCCTCTTGAGATGCGACGGGAATGCCGGGAATTCTTTCCCGTTGAAAGCAGGGAAAGGATCCCTCATCTCGAGCTACGAGGGGGAAACGGGGCTCCTCTGGATGTGGGCGGGACCATCGTGCTTCCTCTCGAGTGGACACGGGTATGGCGGTGAACTTCTTGAGTTGCAGCAAGGGTGTGAAAGACCCTTTCGAAGTTCCAGAGGTTAGGTGTCGTTAGTCTCCAGACGCCTCATCGGAAATAGGCCTCATCTCGCCTGGAAGGGAGAACTTCCTGGATTTTCTCGAGTTGTGGCAGGTGTTCTCGAGTTACGACGGGGACCTCAGGGACCCGCCCTGGTGGCCTCAGGAACGGCCAGTCCCCATGGGAGTTGCTAGGGGGCCTCTCGGGATTCCTCTCCCGTCGATACCGGGGCCAAAAACCTTGTGTGGAGTCAGGGCCGGAATCGAGGATTCCTCTCAGGGGCTGACATGGATCTTTGGGTACTTCTGGAGTCTCCCCAGGGCCGTCAGGCCTCGTCTCGAGTGGGGCCATGCACGTGCGCTTTCCTTCCAGGCTGTAGCAGCAATGTCACGCTTCCCGTGGCCTGGATCAAAGGATCTGTGGTTTTCCCTCGAGGCTTTCCCTCGAGGCTTTCACACAGGGCTGTCCCACGTGCCACCGTGGTGTGAGTCCATCGTCGGCGTGAAAGATGAGCCAGTGCAGGGCAAAGAGGTTCCTCTGGAATGGACTGAGACATCTGGGGGACTCGTGGAATGGTGGTACGAACATGGAGTTCCTCTCGCCTTTCCTGTTGAGAGTGCCTCCTCTTGAGATGCGATGGGAACGCCGGGAATTCTTTCCCGTTGAACGCAGGGAAAGGATCCCTCATCTCGAGCTACGAGGGGGAAACGGGGCTCCTCTGGATGTGGGCGGGACCATCGTGCTTCCTCGCGAGTGGAGACGGGTATGGCGGTGAACTTCTTGAGTCGCAGCAAGGGTGTGAAAGACCCTTTCGAAGTTCCAGAGGTTAGGTGTCATTAGTCTCCAGACGCCTCATCGGAAATAGGCCTCATCTCGCCTGGAAGGGAGAACTTCCTGGATTTTCTCGAGTTGCGGCAGGTGTTCTCGAGTTGCGACGGGGACCTCAGGGACCCGCCCTGGTGGCCTCAGGAGAGGCCAGTCCCCATGCGAGTTGCTAGGGGGCCTCTCGGGATTCCTCTCCCATCGATACCGGGGCCAAAAACCTTGTGTGGAGTCAGGGCCGGAACCGAGGATTCCTCTCAGGGGCTGACATTGACCTTTGGGTACTTCTGGAGTCTCCCCAGGGGAGTCGGGCCTCGTCTCGAGTGGAGGCATGCACGTGCGCTTTCCTTCCAGGCTGTAGCAGCAATGTCACGCTTCCCGTCGCGTGGATCAAAGGATCTGTGGTTTTCCCTCGAGGCTTTCCCTCGAGGCTGTCCCACAGGGCTGTCCCACGAGCCACCGTGGTGTGAGTCGATCCTTGGCGTGAAAGATGAGCCAGTGCAGGGCAAAGAGGTTCCTCTGGAATGGACTGAGACATCTGGGGGACTCTTGGAATGGTGGTACGACCATGGAGTTCCTCTCGCCTTTCCTGTTGAGAGTGCCTCCTCTTGAGATGCGATGGGAACGCCGGGAATTCTTTCCCGTTGAAAGCAGGGAAAGGATCCCTCATCTCGAGCTACGAGGGGGAAACGGGGCTCCTCTGGATGTGGGCGGGACCATCGTGCTTCCTCGCGAGTGGAGACGGGTATGGCGGTGAACTTCTTGAGTTGCAGCAAGGGTGTGAAAGACCCTTTCGAAGTTCCAGAGTTTAGGTGTCATTAGTCTCCAAACGCCTCATCGGAAATAGGATTCTTCTCGCCTGGAAGGGAGAACTTCCTGGATTTTCTCGAGTTGCGACAGGTGTTCTCGAGTTACGACGGAGACCTCAGGGACCCGCCCGGGTGGCCTCAGGAGAGGCCAGTCCCCATGCGAGTTGCTAGGGGGCCTCTCGGGATTCCTCTCCCGTCGATAACGGGGCCAAAAACCTTGTGTGGAGTCAGGGCCGGAACCGAGGATTCCTCTCAGGGGCTGACATGGATCTTTGGGTACTTATGGAGTCTCCCCAGGGGAGTCAGGCCCCGTCTCGAGTGGGGGCATGCACGTGCGCTTTCCTTCCAGGCTGTAGCAGCAATGTCACGCTTCCCGTCGCGTGGATCAAAGGATCTGTGGTTTTCCCTCGAGGCTTTGCCTCGAGGCTTTCCCACAGGGCTGTCCCACGTGCCACCGTGGTGTGAGTCGATCCTCGGCGTGAAAGATGAGCCAGTGCAGGGCAAAGAGGTTCCTCTGGAATGGACTGAGACATCTGGGGGACTCTTGGAATGGTGGTACGACCATGGAGTTCCTCTCGCCTTTCCTGTTGAGAGTGCCTCCTCTTGAGATGCGACGGGAATGCCGGGAATTCTTTCCCGTTGAAAGCAGGGAAAGGATCCCTCATCTCGAGCTACGAGGGGGAAACGGGGCTCCTCTGGATGTGGGCGGGACCATCGTGCTTCCTCTCGAGTGGACACGGGTATGGCGGTGAACTTCTTGAGTTGCAGCAAGGGTGTGAAAGACCCTTTCGAAGTTCCAGAGGTTAGGTGTCGTTAGTCTCCAGACGCCTCATCGGAAATAGGCCTCATCTCGCCTGGAAGGGAGAACTTCCTGGATTTTCTCGAGTTGTGGCAGGTGTTCTCGAGTTACGACGGGGACCTCAGGGACCCGCCCTGGTGGCCTCAGGAACGGCCAGTCCCCATGGGAGTTGCTAGGGGGCCTCTCGGGATTCCTCTCCCGTCGATACCGGGGCCAAAAACCTTGTGTGGAGTCAGGGCCGGAATCGAGGATTCCTCTCAGGGGCTGACATGGATCTTTGGGTACTTCTGGAGTCTCCCCAGGGCCGTCAGGCCTCGTCTCGAGTGGGGCCATGCACGTGCGCTTTCCTTCCAGGCTGTAGCAGCAATGTCACGCTTAACGTGGCCTGGATCAAAGGATCTGTGGTTTTCCCTCGAGGCTTTCCCTCGAGGCTTTCACACAGGGCTGTCCCACGTGCCACCGTGGTGTGAGTCCATCGTCGGCGTGAAAGATGAGCCAGTGCAGGGCAAAGAGGTTCCTCTGGAATGGACTGAGACATCTGGGGGACTCGTGGAATGGTGGTACGAACATGGAGTTCCTCTCGCCTTTCCTGTTGAGAGTGCCTCCTCTTGAGATGCGATGGGAACGCCGGGAATTCTTTCCCGTTGAACGCAGGGAAAGGATCCCTCATCTCGAGCTACGAGGGGGAAACGGGGCTCCTCTGGATGTGGGCGGGACCATCGTGCTTCCTCGCGAGTGGAGACGGGTATGGCGGTGAACTTCTTGAGTCGCAGCAAGGGTGTGAAAGACCCTTTCGAAGTTCCAGAGTTTAGGTTTCATTAGTCTCCAAACGCCTCATCGGAAATAGGATTCTTCTCGCCTGGAAGGGAGAACTTCCTGGATTTTCTCGAGTTGCGACAGGTGTTCTCGAGTTACGACGGAGACCTCAGGGACCCGCCCTGGTGGCCTCAGGAGAGGCCAGTCACCATGCGAGTTGCTAGGGGGCCTCTCGGGATTCCTCTCCCGTCGATACCGGGGCCAAAAACCTTGTGTGGAGTCAGGGCCGGAACCGAGGATTCCTCTCAGGGGCTGACATGGATCTTTGGGTACTTCTGGAGTCTCCCCAGGGGAGTCAGGCCTCGTCTCGAGTGGGGGCATGCACGTGCGCTTTCCTTCCAGGCTGTAGCAGCAATGTCACGCTTCCCGTCGCGTGGATCAAAGGATCTGTGGTTTTCCCTCGAGGCTTTGCCTCGAGGCTTTCCCACAGGGCTGTCCCACGTGCCACCGTGGTGTGAGTCGATCCTCGGCGTGAAAGATGAGCCAGTGCAGGGCAAAGAGGTTCCTCTGGAATGGACTGAGACATCTGGGGGACTCTTGGAATGGTGGTACGACCATGGAGTTCCTCTCGCCTTTCCTGTTGAGAGTGCCTCCTCTTGAGATGCGACGGGAATGCCGGGAATTCTTTCCCGTTGAAAGCAGGGAAAGGATCCCTCATCTCGAGCTACGAGGGGGAAACGGGGCTCCTCTGGATGTGGGCGGGACCATCGTGCTTCCTCTCGAGTGGACACGGGTATGGCGGTGAACTTCTTGAGTTGCAGCAAGGGTGTGAAAGACCCTTTCGAAGTTCCAGAGGTTAGGTGTCGTTAGTCTCCAGACGCCTCATCGGAAATAGGCCTCATCTCGCCTGGAAGGGAGAACTTCCTGGATTTTCTCGAGTTGTGGCAGGTGTTCTCGAGTTACGACGGGGACCTCAGGGACCCGCCCTGGTGGCCTCAGGAACGGCCAGTCCCCATGGGAGTTGCTAGGGGGCATCTCGGGATTCCTCTCCCGTCGATACCGGGGCCAAAAACCTTGTGTGGAGTCAGGGCCGGAATCGAGGATTCCTCTCAGGGGCTGACATGGATCTTTGGGTACTTCTGGAGTCTCCCCAGGGCCGTCAGGCCTCGTCTCGAGTGGGGCCATGCACGTGCGCTTTCCTTCCAGGCTGTAGCAGCAATGTCACGCTTCCCGTGGCCTGGATCAAAGGATCTGTGGTTTTCCCTCGAGGCTTTCCCTCGAGGCTTTCACACAGGGCTGTCCCACGTGCCACCGTGGTGTGAGTCCATCGTCGGCGTGAAAGATGAGCCAGTGCAGGGCAAAGAGGTTCCTCTGGAATGGACTGAGACATCTGGGGGACTCGTGGAATGGTGGTACGACCATGGAGTTCCTCTCGCCTTTCCTGTTGAGAGTGCCTCCTCTTGAGATGCGATGGGAACGCCGGGAATTCTTTCCCGTTGAACGCAGGGAAAGGATCCCTCATCTCGAGCTACGAGGGGGAAACGGGGCTCCTCTGGATGTGGGCGGGACCATCGTGCTTCCTCGCGAGTGGAGACGGGTATGGCGGTGAACTTCTTGAGTCGCAGCAAGGGTGTGAAAGACCCTTTCGAAGTTCCAGAGTTTAGGTTTCATTAGTCTCCAAACGCCTCATCGGAAATAGGATTCTTCTCGCCTGGAAGGGAGAACTTCCTGGATTTTCTCGAGTTGCGACAGGTGTTCTCGAGTTACGACGGAGACCTCAGGGACCCGCCCTGGTGGCCTCAGGATAGGCCAGTCACCATGCGAGTTGCTAGGGGGCCTCTCGGGATTCCTCTCCCGTCGATACCGGGGCCAAAAACCTTGTGTGGAGTCAGGGCCGGAACCGAGGATTCCTCTCAGGGGCTGACATGGATCTTTGGGTACTTCTGGAGTCTCCCCAGGGGAGTCAGGCCTCGTCTCGAGTGGGGGCATGCACGTGCGCTTTCCTTCCAGGCTGTAGCAGCAATGTCACGCTTCCCGTCGCGTGGATCAAAGGATCTGTGGTTTTCCCTCGAGGCTTTCCCTCGAGGCTTTCCCACAGGGCTGTCCCACGTGCCACCGTGGTGTGAGTCGATTCTCGGCGTGAAAGATGAGCCAGTGCAGGGCAAAGAGGTTCCTCTGGAATGGACTGAGACATCTGGGGGACTCTTGGAGTGGTGGTACGACCATGGAGTTCCTCTCGCCTTTCCTGTTGAGAGTGCCTCCTCTTGAGATGCGACGGGAATGCCGGGAATTCTTTCCCGTTGAAAGCAGGGAAAGGATCCCTCATCTCGAGCTACAAGGGGGAAACGGGGCTCCTCTGGATGTGGGCGGGACCATCGTGCTTTCTCTCGTGTGGAGACGGGTATGGCGGTAAACTTCTTGAGTTGCAGCAAGGGTGTGAAAGACCCTTTCGACGTTCCAGAGGTTGGGTGTCATTAGTCTCCAGACGCCTCATCGGAAATAGGCCTCATCTCGCCTGGAAGGGAGAACTTCCTGGATTTTCTCGAGTTGCGGCAGGTGTTCTCGAGTTACGACCGGGACCTCAGAGACCCGCCCTGGTGGCCTCAGGAGAGGCCAGTCCCCATGCGAGTTGCTAGGGGGCCTCTCGGGATTCCTCTCCCATCGATACCGGGGCCAAAAACCTTGTTTGGAGTCAGGGCCGGAACCGAGGATTCCTCTCAGGGGCTGACATGGATCTTTGGGTACTTCTGGAGTCTCCCCAGGGGAGTCAGGCCTCGTATCGAGTGGGGGCATGCACGTGTGCTTTCCTTCCAGGCTGTAGCAGCAATGTCACGCTTCCCGTCGCGTGGATCAAAGGATCTGTGGTTTTCCCTCGAGGCTTTCCCTCGAGGCTTTCCCACAGGGCTGTCCCACGTGCCACCGTGGTGTGAGTCGATCCTCGGCGTGAAAGATGAGCCAGTGCAGGGCAAAGAGGTTCCTCTGGAATGGACTGAGACATCTGGGGGACTCTTGGAATGGTGGTACGACCATGGAGTTCCTCTCGCCTTTCCTATTGAGAGTGCCTCCTCTTGAGATGCGACGGGAACGCCGGGAATTCTTTCCCGTTGAAAGCAGGGAAAGGATCCCTCATCTCGAGCTACGAGGGGGAAACGGGGCTCCTCGGGATGTGGGCGGGACCATCGTGCTTCCTCTCGAGTGGACACGGGTATGTCGGTGAACTTCTTGAGTTGCAGCAAGGGTGTGAAAGACCCTTTCGAAGTTCCAGAGGTTAGGTGTCATTAGTCTCCAGACGCCTCATCGGAAATAGGCCTCATCTAGCCTGGAAGGGAGAACTTCCTGGATTTTCTCGAGGTGCGGCAGGTGTTCTCGAGTTACGACGGGTACCACAGGGACCCGCCCTGATGGCCTCAGGAGAGGCCAGTCCCCATGCGAGTTGCTAGGGGGCCTCTCGGGATTCCTCTCCCGTCGACACCGGGGCCAAAAACCTTGTGTGGAGTCAGGGCCAGAACCGAGGATTCCTCTCAGGGGCTGACATGGATCTTTGGGTACTTCTAGAGTCTCCCCAGGGGAGTCAGGCCTCGTCTCGAGTGGGGGCATGCACGTGCGCTTTCCTTCCAGGCTGTAGCAGCAATGTCACGCTTCCCGTCGCGTGGATCAAATGATCTGTGGTTTTCCCTCGAGGCTTTCCCTCGAGGCTTTCCCACAGGGCTGTCCCACGTGCCACCGTGGTGTGAGTCGATCCTCGGCGTGAAAGATGAGCCAGTGCAGGGCAAAGAGGTTCCTCTGGAATGGACTGAGACATCTGAGGGACTCTTGGAATGGTGGTACGACCATGGAGTTCCTCTCGCCTTTCCTGTTGAGAGTGCCTCCTCTTGAGATGCGACGGGAACGCCGGGAATTCTTTCCCGTTGAAAGCAGGGAAAGGATCCCTCATTTCGAGCTACCAGGGGGAAACGGGGCTCCTCTGGATGTGGGCGGGACCATCGTGCTTCCTCTCGAGTGGAGACGGGTATGGCGGTGAACTTCTTGAGTTGCAGCAAGGGTGTGAAAGACCCTTTCGAAGTTCCAGAGGTTAGGTGTCATTAGTCTCCAGACGCCTCATCGGAAATAGGCCTCATCTCGCCTGGAAGGGAGAACTTCCTGGATTTTCTCGAGTTGCGGCAGGTGTTCTCGAGTTACGACGGGGACCTCAGGGACCCGCCCTGGTGGCCTCAGGAGAGGCCAGTCCCCATGCGAGTTGCTAGGGGGCCTCTCGGGATTCCTCTCCCGTCGATACCGGGGCAAAAACCTTGTGTGGAGTCAGGGCCGGAACCGACGATTCCTCTCAGGGGCTGACATGGATCTTTGGGTACTTCTGGAGTCTCCCCAGGCGAGTCAGGCCTCGTCTCGAGTGGGGGCATGCACGTGTGCTTTCCTTCCAGGCTGTAGCAGCAATGTCACGCTTCCCGTCGCGTGCATCAAAGGATCTGTGGTTTTCCCTCGAGGCTTTCCCTCGAGGCTTTCCCACAGGGCTGTCCCATGTGCCACCGTGGTGTGAGTCGATCCTCGGCGTGAAAGATGAGCCAGTGCAGGGCAAAGAGGTTCCTCTGGAATGGACTGAGACATCTGGGGGACTCTTGGAATGGTGGTACGACCATGGAGTTCCTCTCGCCTTTCCTGTTGAGAGTGCCTCCTCTTGAGATGCGACAGGAACGCCGGGAATTCTTTCCCGTTGAAAGCAGGGAAAGGTTCCCTCATCTCGAGCTACGAGGGGGAAACGGGGCTCCTCGGGATGTGGGCGGGACCATCGTGCTTCCTCTCGAGTGGACACGGGTATGTCGGTGAACTTCTTGAGTTGCAGCAAGGGTGTGAAAGACCCTTTCGAAGTTCCAGAGGTTAGTTGTCATTAGTCTCCAGACCCCTCATCGGAAATAGGCCTCATCTAGCCTGGAAGGGAGAACTTCCTGGATTTTCTCGAGGTGCGGCAGATGTTCTCGAGTTACGACGGGTACCACAGGGACCCGCCCTGATGGCCTCAGGAGAGGCCATTCCCATGCGAGTTGCTAGGGGGCCTCTCGGGATTCCTCTCCCGTCGATACCGGGGCCAAAAACCTTGTGTGGAGTCAGGGCCGGAACCGAGGATTCCTCTCAGGGGCTGACATGGATCTTTGGGTACTTCTGGAGTCTCCCCAGGGGAGTCAGGCCTCGTCTCGAGTGGGGGCATGCACGTGTGCTTTCCTTCCAGGCTGTAGCAGCAATGTCACGCTTCCCGTCGCGTGGATCAAAGGATCTGTGGTTTTCCCTCGAGGCTTTCCCTCGAGGCTTTCCCACAGGGCTGTCCCACGTGCCACCGTGGTGTGAGTCGATCCTCGGCGTGAAAGATGAGCCAGTGCAGGGCAAAGAGGTTCCTCTGGAATGGACTGAGACATCTGGGGGACTCTTGGAATGGTGGTACGACCATGGAGTTCCTCTCGCCTTTCCTGTTGAGAGTGCCTACTCTTGAGATGCGACGGGAACGCCGGGAATTCTTTCCCGTTGGAAGCAGGGAAAGGATCCCTCATCTCGAGCTACGAGGGGGAAACGGGGCTCCTCTGGATGTGGGCGGGACCATCGTGCTTCCTCTCGAGTGGACACGGGTATGTCGGTGAACTTCTTGAGTTGCAGCAAGGGTGTGAAAGACCCTTTCGAAGTTCCAGAGGTTAGGTGTCATTAGTCTCCAGACGCCTCATCGGAAATAGTCCTCATCTAGCCTGCAAGGGAGAACTTCCTGGATTTTCTCGAGGTGCGGCAGGTGTTCTCGAGTTACGACGGGTACCACAGGGACCCTCCCTGATGGCCTCAGGAGAGGCCAGTCCCCATGCGAGTTGCTAGGGGGCCTCTCGGGATTCCTCTCCCGTCGATACCGGGGCCAAAAACCTTGTGTGGAGTCAGGGCCAGAACCGAGGATTCCTCTCAGGGGCTGACATGGATCTTTGGGTACTTCTGGAGTCCCCCCAGGGGAGTCAGGCCTCGTCTCGAGTGGGGGCATGCACGTGCGCTTTCCTTCCAGGCTGTAGCAGCAATGTCAAGCTTCCTGTGGCGTGGATCAAAGGATCTGTGGTTTTCCCTCGAGGCTTTCCCTCGAGGCTTTCCCACAGGGCTGTCCCACGTACCACCGTGGTGTGGGTCGATCCTCGGCGTGAAAGATGAGCCAGTGCAGGGCAAAGAGGTTCCTCAGGAATGGACTGAGACATCTGGGGGATTCTTGGAATGGTGGTACGACCATGGAGTTCCTCTCGCCTTTCCTGTTGAGAGTGCCTCCTCTTGAGTTGTGACGGGAACTCCGGGAATTCTTTCCCGTTGAAAGCAGGGAAAGGATCCCTCATCTCGAGCTACGAGGGGAAACGGGGCTCCTCGGGATGTGGGCAGGACCATCGTGCTTCCTCTCGAGTGGACACGGGTATGTCGGTGAACTTCTTGAGTTGCAGCAAGGGTGTGAAAGACCCTTTCGAAGTTCCAGAGGTTAAGTGTCATTAGTCTCCAGATGCCTCATCGGA
Source organism: Capricornis sumatraensis (assembly GCF_032405125.1). Taxonomy (NCBI): domain Eukaryota; kingdom Metazoa; phylum Chordata; class Mammalia; order Artiodactyla; family Bovidae; genus Capricornis; species Capricornis sumatraensis. The sequence continues at coordinate 10,389,281 of NW_027184612.1, forward strand.
TATAGGCCTCATCTAGCCTGGAAGGGAGAACTTCCTGGATTTTCTCGAGGTGCGGCAGGTGTTCTCGAGTTACGACGGGTACCACAGGGACCCGCCCTGATGGCCTCAGGAGAGGCCAGTCCCCATGCGAGTTGCTAGGGGGCCTCTCGGGATTCCTCTCCCGTCGATACCGGGGCCAAAAACCTTGTGTGGAGTCAGGGCCAGAACCGAGGATTCCTCTCAGGGGCTGACATGGATCTTTGGGTACTTCTAGAGTCTCCCCAGGGGAGTCAGGCCTGGTCTCGAGTGGGGGCATGGACGTGCGCTTTCCTTCCAGGCTGTAGCAGCAATGTCTCGCTTCCCGTCGCGTGGATCAAATGATCTGTGGTTTTCTCTCGAGGCTTTCCCACAGGGCTGTCCCACGTGCCACCGTGGTGTGAGTCGATCCTCGGCGTGAAAGATGAGCCAGTGCAGGGCAAAGAGGTTCCTCTGGAATGGACTGAGACATCTGGGGGACTCTTGGAATGGTGGTACGACCATGGAGTTCCTCTCGCCTTTCCTGTTGAGAGTGCCTCCTCTTGAGATGCGACGGGAATGCCGGGAATTCTTTCCCGTTGAAAGCAGGGAAAGGATCCCTCATCTCAAGCTACGAGGGGGAAACGTGGCTCCTCTGTATGTAGGCGGGACCATCGTGCTTTCTCTCGTGTGGAGACGGGTATGGCGGTAAACTTCTTGAGTTGCAGCAAGGGTGTGAAAGACCCTTTCGAAGTTCCAGAGGTTAGGTGTCATTAGTCTCCAGACGCCTCATCAGAAATAGGCCTCATCTCGCCTGGAAGGGAGAACTTCCTGGATTTTCTCGAGTTGCGGCAGGTGTTCTCGAGTTACGACGGGGACCTCAGGGACCCGCCCTGGTGGCCTCAGGAGAGGCCAGTCCCCATGCGAGTTGCTAGGGGGCCTCTCGGGATTCCTCTCCCGTCGATACCGGGGCCAAAAACCTTGTGTGGAGTCACGGCCGGAACCGAGGATTCCTCTCAGGGGCTGACATGGATCTTTGGGTACTTCTGGAGTCTCCCCAGGGGAGTCAGGCCTCGTCTCGAGTGGGGGCATGCACGTGCGCTTTCCTTCCAGGCTGTAGCAGCAATGTCACGCTTCCCGTCTCGTGGATCAAAGGATCTGTGGTTTTTCCTCGAGGCTTTCCCTCGAGGCTTTCCCACAGGGCTGTCCCACGTGCCACCGTGGTGTGAGTCGATCCTCGGCGTGAAAGATGAGCCAGTGCAGGGCAAAGAGGTTCCTCTGGAATGGACTGAGACATCTGGGGGTCTCTTGGAATGGTGGTATGACCATGGAGTTCCTCTCGCCTTTCCTGTTGAGAGTGCCTCCTCTTGAGATGCGACGGGAACGCCGGGAATTCTTTCCCGTTGAAAGCAGGGAAAGGATCCCTCATCTCGAGCTACGAGGGGGAAACGGGGCTCCTCTGGATGTGGGCGGGACCATCGTGCTTCCTCTCGAGTGGAGACGGGTATGGCGGTGAACTTCTTGAGTTGCAGCAAGGGTGTGAAAGACCCTTTCGAAGTTCCAGAGGTTAGGTGTCATTAGTCTCCAGACGCCTCATTGGAAATAGGCCTCATCTCGCCTGAAAGGGAGAACTTCCTGGATTTTCTCGAGTTGCGGCAGGTGTTCTCGAGTTACGACGGGGACCTCAGGGACCCGCCCTGGTGGCCTCAGGAGAGGCCAGTCCCCATGCGAGTTGCTAGGGGGCCTCTCGGGATTCCCCTCCCGTCGATATCGGGGCCAAAAACCTTGTGTGGAGTCAGGGCCGGAACCGAGGATTCCTCTCAGGTGCTGACATGGATCTTTGGGTACTTCTGGAGTCTCCCCAGGGGAGTCAGGCCTCGTCTCGAGTGGGGGCATGCACGTGCGCTTTCCTTCCAGGCTGTAGCAGCAATGTCACGCTTCCCGTGGCCTGGATCAAAGGATCTGTGGTTTTCCCTCGAGGCTTTCCCTCGAGGCTCTCCCACAGGGCTGTCCCACGTGCCACCGTGGTGTGAGTCGATCCTTGGCGTGAAAGATGAGCCAGTGCAGGGCAAAGAGGTTCCTCTGGAATGGACTGAGACATCTGGGGGCCTCTTGGAATGGTGGTACGACCATGGAGTTCCTCTCGCCTTTCCTGTTGAGAGTGCCTCCTCTTGAGATGCGACGGGAACGCCGGGAATTCTTTCCCCTTGAAAGCAGGGAAAGGATCCCTCATCTCGAGCTACGAGGGGGAAACGGGGCTCCTCTCGATGTGGGCGGGACCATCGTGCTTCCTCTCGAGTGGAGATGGGTATGGCGGTGAACTTCTTGAGTTGCAGCAAGGGTGTGAAAGACCCTTTCGAAGTTCCAGAGGTTAGGCGTCATTAGTCTCCAGACGCCTCATCGGAAATAGGCCTCATCTCGCCTGGAAGGGAGAACTTCCTGGATTTTCGCGAGTTGCGGCATGTGTTCTCGAGTTACGACGGGGACCTCAGGGACCCGCCCTGGTGGCCTCAGGAACGGCTAATCCCCATGCGAGTTGCTAGGGGGCCTCTCGGGATTCCTCTCCCGTCGATACCGGGGCCAATAACCTTGTGTGGAGTCAGGGCCGGAACCGAGGATTCCTCTCAGGGGCTGACATTGACCTTTGGGTACTTCTGGAGTCTCCCCAGGGGAGTCGGGCCTCGTCTCGAGTGGAGGCATGCACGTGCGCTTTCCTTCCAGGCTGTAGCAGCAATGTCACGCTTCCCGTCGCGTGGATCAAAGTATCTGTGGTTTTCCCTCGAGGCTTTCCCTCGAGGCTGTCCCACAGGGCTGTCCCACGTGCCACCGTGGTGTGAGTCGATCCTTGGCGTGAAAGATGAGCCAGTGCAGGGCAAAGAGGTTCCTCTGGAATTGACTGAGACATCTGGGGGACTCTTGGAATGGTGGTACGACCATGGAGTTCCTCTCGCCTTTCCTGTTGAGAGTGCCTCCTCTTGAGATGCGACGGGAACGCCGGGAATTCTTTCCCGTTGAAAGCAGGGAAAGGATCCCTCATCTCGAGCTACGAGGGGGAAACGGGGCTCCTCTGGATGTGGGCGGGACCATCGTGCTTCCTCGCGAGTGGAGACGGGTATGGCGGTGAACTTCTTGAGTTGCAGCAAGGGTGTGAAAGACCCTTTCGAAGTTCCAGAGTTTAGGTGTCATTAGTCTCCAAACGCCTCATCGGAAATAGGATTCTTCTCGCCTGGAAGGGAGAACTTCCTGGATTTTCTCGAGTTGCGACAGGTGTTCTCGAGTTACGACGGAGACCTCAGGGACCCGCCCAGGTGGCCTCAGGAGAGGCCAGTCCCCATGCGAGGTGCTAGGGGGCCTCTCGGGATTCCTCTCCCGTCGATACCGGGGCCAAAAACCTTGTGTGGAGTCAGGGCCGGAACCGAGGATTCCTCTCAGGGGCTGACATGGATCTTTGGGTACTTCTGGAGTCTCCCCAGGGGAGTCAGGCCTCGTCTCGAGTGGGGGCATGCACGTGCGCTTTCCTTCCAGGCTGTAGCAGCAATGTCACGCTTCCCGTGGCCTGGATCAAAGGATCTGTGGTTTTCCCTCGAGGCTTTCCCTCGAGGTTTTCCCACAGGGCTGTCCCACGTGCCACCGTGGTGTGAGTCGATCCTCGGCGTGAAAGATGAGCCAGTGCAGGGCAAAGAGGTTCCTCTGGAATGGACTGAGACATCTGGGGGACTCTTGGAATGGTGGTACGACCATGGAGTTCCTCTCGCCTTTCCTGTTGAGAGTGCCTCCTCTTGAGATGCGACGGGAACGCCGGGAATTCTTTCCCGTTGAAAGCAGGGAAAGGATCCCTCATCTCGAGCTACGAGGGGGAAACGGGGCTCCTCTGGATGTGGGCGGGACCATCGTGCTTCCTCTCGAGTGGAGACGGGTATGGCGGTGAACTTCTTGAGTTGCAGCAAGGGTGTGAAAGACCCTTTCGAAGTTCCAGAGGTTAGGTGTCATTAGTCTCCAGACGCCTCATCGGAAATAGGCCTCATCTCGCCTGGAAGGGAGAACTTCCTGGATTTTCTCGAGTTGCGGCAGGTGTTCTCGAGTTGCGACGGGGACCTCAGGGACCCGCCCTGGTGGCCTCAGGAGAGGCCAGTCCCCATGCGAGTTGCTAGGGGGCCTCTCGGGATTCCTCTCCCATCGATACCGGGGCCAAAAACCTTGTGTGGAGTCAGGGCCGGAACCGAGGATTCCTCTCAGGGGCTGACATTGACCTTTGGGTACTTCTGGAGTCTCCCCAGGGGAGTCGGGCCTCGTCTCGAGTGGAGGCATGCACGTGAGCTTTCCTTCCAGGCTGTAGCAGCAATGTCACGCTTCCCGTCGCGTGGATCAAAGGATCTGTGGTTTTCCCTCGAGGCTTTCCCTCGAGGCTGTCCCACAGGGCTGTCCCACGTGCCACCGTGGTGTGAGTCGATCCTTGGCGTGAAAGATGAGCCAGTGCAGGGCAAAGAGGTTCCTCTGGAATGGACTGAGACATCTGGGGGACTCTTGGAATGGTGGTACGACCATGGAGTTCCTCTCGCCTTTCCTGTTGAGAGTGCCTCCTCTTGAGATGCGATGGGAACGCCGGGAATTCTTTCCCGTTGAAAGCAGGGAAAGGATCCCTCATCTCGAGCTACGAGGGGGAAACGGGGCTCCTCTGGATGTGGGCGGGACCATCGTGCTTCCTCGCGAGTGGAGACGGGTATGGCGGTGAACTTCTTGAGTTGCAGCAAGGGTGTGAAAGACCCTTTCGAAGTTCCAGAGTTTAGGTGTCATTAGTCTCCAAACGCCTCATCGGAAATAGGATTCTTCTCGCCTGGAAGGGAGAACTTCCTGGATTTTCTCGAGTTGCGACAGGTGTTCTCGAGTTACGACGGAGACCTCAGGGACCCGCCCGGGTGGCCTCAGGAGAGGCCAGTCCCCATGCGAGTTGCTAGGGGGCCTCTCGGGATTCCTCTCCCGTCGATAACGGGGCCAAAAACCTTGTGTGGAGTCAGGGCCGGAACCGAGGATTCCTCTCAGGGGCTGACATGGATCTTTGGGTACTTATGGAGTCTCCCCAGGGGAGTCAGGCCCCGTCTCGAGTGGGGGCATGCACGTGCGCTTTCCTTCCAGGCTGTAGCAGCAATGTCACGCTTCCCGTCGCGTGGATCAAAGGATCTGTGGTTTTCCCTCGAGGCTTTGCCTCGAGGCTTTCCCACAGGGCTGTCCCACGTGCCACCGTGGTGTGAGTCGATCCTCGGCGTGAAAGATGAGCCAGTGCAGGGCAAAGAGGTTCCTCTGGAATGGACTGAGACATCTGGGGGACTCTTGGAATGGTGGTACGACCATGGAGTTCCTCTCGCCTTTCCTGTTGAGAGTGCCTCCTCTTGAGATGCGACGGGAATGCCGGGAATTCTTTCCCGTTGAAAGCAGGGAAAGGATCCCTCATCTCGAGCTACGAGGGGGAAACGGGGCTCCTCTGGATGTGGGCGGGACCATCGTGCTTCCTCTCGAGTGGACACGGGTATGGCGGTGAACTTCTTGAGTAGCAGCAAGGGTGTGAAAAACCCTTTCGAAGTTCCAGAGGTTAGGTGTCGTTAGTCTCCAGACGCCTCATCGGAAATAGGCCTCATCTCGCCTGGAAGGGAGAACTTCCTGGATTTTCTCGACTTGTGGCAGGTGTTCTCGAGTTACGACGGGGACCTCAGGGACCCGCCCTGGTGGCCTCAGTAACGGCCAGTCCCCATGGGAGTTGCTAGGGGGCCTCTCGGGATTACTCTCCCGTCGATACCGGGGCCAAAAACCTTGTGTGGAGTCAGGGCCGGAATCGAGGATTCCTCTCAGGGGCTGACATGGATCTTTGGGTACTTGTGGAGTCTCCCCAGGGGAGTCAGGCCTCGTCTCGAGTGGGGGCATGCACGTGCGCTTTCCTTCCAGGCTGTAGCAGGAATGTCACGCTTCCCGTCGCGTGGATCAAAGAATCTGTGGTTTTCCCTCGAGGCTTTCCCTCGAGGCTTTCCCACAGGGCTGTCCCATGTGCCACCGTGGTGTGAGTCGATCCTCGGCGTGAAAGATGAGCCAGTGCAGGGCAAAGAGTTTCCTCTGGAATGGACTGAGACATCTGGGGGACTCGTGGAATGGTGGTACGACCATGGAGTTCCTCTCGCCTTTCCTGTTGAGAGTGCCTCCTCTTGAGATGCGATGGGAACGCCGGGAATTCTTTCCCGTTGAACGCAGGGAAAGGATCCCTCATCTCGAGCTACGAGGGGGAAACGGGGCTCCTCTGGATGTGGGCGGGACCATCGTGCTTCCTCGCGAGTGGAGACGGGTATGGCGGTGAACTTCTTGAGTCGCAGCAAGGGTGTGAAAGACCCTTTCGAAGTTCCAGAGTTTAGGTGTCATTAGTCTCCAAACGCCTCAACGGAAATAGGATTCTTCTCGCCTGGAAGGGAGAACTTCCTGGATTTTCTCGAGTTGCGACAGGTGTTCTCGAGTTACGACGGAGACCTCAGGGACCCGCCCTGGTGGCCTCAGGAGAGGCCAGTACCCATGCGAGTTGCTAGGGGGCCTCTCGGGATTCCTCTCCCGTCGATACCGGGGCCAAAAACCTTGTGTGGAGTCAGGGCCGGAACCGAGGATTCCTCTCAGGGGCTGACATGGATCTTTGGGTACTTCTGGAGTCTCCCCAGGGGAGTCAGGCCTCGTCTCGAGTGGGGGCATGCACGTGCGCTTTCCTTCCAGGCTGTAGCAGCAATGTCACGCTTCCCGTCGCGTGGATCAAAGGATCTGTGGTTTTCCCTCGAGGCTTTCCCTCGAGGCTTTCCCACAGGGCTGTCCCACGTGCCACCGTGGTGTGAGTCGATTCTCGGCGTGAAAGATGAGCCAGTGCAGGGCAAAGAGGTTCCTCTGGAATGGACTGAGACATCTGGGGGACTCTTGGAGTGGTGGTACGACCATGGAGTTCCTCTCGCCTTTCCTGTTGAGAGTGCCTCCTCTTGAGATGCGACGGGAATGCCGGGAATTCTTTCCCGTTGAAACAGGGAAAGGATCCCTCATCTCGAGCTACAAGGGGGAAACGGGGCTCCTCTGGATGTGGGCGGGACCATCGTGCTTTCTCTCGTGTGGAGACGGGTATGGCGGTAAACTTCTTGAGTTGCAGCAAGGGTGTGAAAGACCCTTTCGAAGTTCCAGAGGTTGGGTGTCATTAGTCTCCAGACGCCTCATCGGAAATAGGCCTCATCTCGCCTGGAAGGGAGAACTTCCTGGATTTTCTCGAGTTGCGGCAGGTGTTCTCGAGTTACGACGGGGACCTCAGGGACCCGCCCTGGTGGCCTCAGGAGAGGCCAGTCCCCATGCGAGTTGCTAGGGGGCCTCTCGGGATTCCTCTCCCATCGATACCGGGGCCAAAAACCTTGTGTGGAGTCAGGGCCGGAACCGAGGATTCCTCTCAGGGGCTGACATGGATCTTTGGGTACTTCTGGAGTCTCCCCAGGGGAGTCAGGCCTCGTCTCGAGTGGGGGCATGCACGTGTGCTTTCCTTCCAGGCTGTAGCAGCAATGTCACGCTTCCCGTCGCGTGGATCAAAGGATCTGTGGTTTTCCCTCGAGGCTTTCCCTCGAGGCTTTCCCACAGGGCTGTCCCACGTGCCACCGTGGTGTGAGTCGATCCTCGGCGTGAAAGATGAGCCAGTGCAGGGCAAAGAGGTTCCTCTGGAATGGACTGAGACATCTGGGGGACTCTTGGAATGGTGGTACGACCATGGAGTTCCTCTCGCCTTTCCTGTTGAGAGTGCCTCCTCTTGAGATGCGACGGGAACGCTGGGAATTCTTTCCCGTTGAAAGCAGGGAAAGGATCCCTCATCTCGAGCTACGAGGGGGAAACGGGGCTCCTCTGGATGTGGGCGGGACCATCGTGCTTCCTCTCGAGTGGAGACGGGTATGTCGGTGAACTTCTTGAGTTGCAGCAAGGGTGTGAAAGACCCTTTCGAAGTTCCAGAGGTTAGGTGTCATTAGTCTCCAGACGCCTCATCGGAAATAGGCCTCATCTCGCCTGGAAGGGAGAACTTCCTGGATTTTCTCGAGTTGCGGCAGGTGTTCTCGAGTTACGACGGGGACCTCAGGGAGCCGCCCTGGTGGCCTCAGGAGAGGCCAGTCCCCATGCGAGTTGCTAGGGGGCCTCTCGGGATTCCTCTCCCGTCGATACCGGGGCCAAAAACCTTGTGTGGAGTAAGGGCCGAAACCGAGGATTCCTCTCAGGGGCTGACATGGATCTTTGGGTACTTCTGGAGTCTCCCCAGGGGAGTCAGGCCTCGTCTCGAGTGGGGGCATGCACGTGTGCTTTCCTTCCAGGCTGTAGCAGCAATGTCACGCTTCCCGTCGCGTGCATCAAAGGATCTGTGGTTTTCCCTCGAGGCTTTCCCTCGAGGCTTTCCCACAGGGCTGTCCCACGTGCCACCGTGGTGTGAGTCGATCCTCGGCGTGAAAGATGAGCCAGTGCAGGGTAAAGACGTTCCTCTGGAATGGACTGAGACATCTGGGGGACTCTTGGAATGGTGGTACGACCATGGAGTTCCTCTCGCCTTTCCTGTTGAGAGTGCCTCCTCTTGAGATGCGACGGGAACGCCGAGAATTCTTTCCCGTTGAAAGCAGGGAAAGGATCCCTCATCTCGAGCTACGAGGGGGAAACGGGGCTCCTCGGGATGTGGGCGGGACCATCGTGCTTCCTCTCGAGTGGACACGGGTATGTCGGTGAACTTCTTGAGTTGCAGCAAGGGTGTGAAAGACCCTTTCGAAGTTCCAGAGGTTAGGTGTCATTAGTCTCCAGACGCCTCATCGGAAATAGGCCTCATCTCGCCTGGAAGGGAGAACTTCCTGGATTTTCTCGAGTTGCGGCAGGTGTTCTCGAGTTACGACGGGGACCTCAGGGACCCGCCCTGGTGGCCTCAGGAGAGGCCAGTCCCCATGCGAGTTGCTAGGGGGCCTCTCGGGATTCCTCTCCCGTCGATACCGGGGCCAAAAACCTTGTGTGGAGTCAGGGCCAGAACCGAGGATTACTCTCAGGGGCTGACATGGATCTTTGGGTACTTCTAGAGTCTCCCGAGGGTAGTCAGGCCTCGTCTCGAGTGGGGGCATGCACGTGCGCTTTCCTTCCAGGCTGTAGCAGCAATGTCACGCTTCACGTCGCGTGGATCAAAGGATCTGTTGTTTTCCCTCGAGGCTTTCCCTCGAGGCTTTCCCACAGGGCTGTCCCACGTGCCACCGTGGTGTGAGTCGATCCTCGGCGTGAAAGATGAGCCATCGCAGGGCAAAGAGGTTCCTCTGGAATGGACTGAGACATCTGGGGGACTCTTGGAATGGTGGTACGAACATGGAGTTCATCTCGCCTTTCCTGTTGAGAGTGCCTCCTCTTGAGATGCGACGGGAATGCCGGGAATTCTTTCCCGTTGAAAGCAGGGAAAGGTTCCCTCATCTCGAGCTACGAGGGGGAAACGGGGCTCCTCTGGATGTGGGCGGGACCATCGTGCTTCCTCGCGAGTGGAGACGGGTATGGCGGTGAACTTCTTGAGTTGCAGCAAGGGTGTGAAAGACCCTTTCGAAGTTCCAGAGATTAGGTGTCGTTAGTCTCCAGACGCCTCATCGGAAATAGGATTCTTCTCGCCTGGAAGGGAGAACTTCCTGGATTTTCTCGAGTTGCGACAGGTGCTCTCGAGTTACGACGGAGACCTCAGGGACCCGCCCTGGTGGCCTCAGGAGAGGCCAGTCCCCATGCGAGTTGCTAGGGGGCCTCTCGGGATTCCTCTCCCGTCGATACCGGGGCCAAAAACCTTGTGTGGAGTCAGGGCCGGAACCGAGGATTCCTCTCAGGGGCTGACATGGATCTTTGGGTACTTCTGGAGTCTCCCCAGGGGAGTCAGGCCTCGTCTCGAGTGGGGGCATGCACGTGCGCTTTCCTTCCAGGCTGTAGCAGCAATGTCACGCTTTTCGTCGCGTGGATCAAAGGATCTGTGGTTTTCCCTCGAGGCTTTGCCTCGAGGCTTTCCCACAGGGCTGTCCCACGTGCCACCGTGGTGTGAGTCGATCCTCGGCGTGAAAGATGATCCAGTGCAGGGCAAAGAGGTTCCTCTGGAATGGACTGAGACATCTGGGGGACTCTTGGAATGGTGGTACGACCATGGAGTTCCTCTCGCCTTTCCTGTTGAGAGTGCCTCCTCTTGAGATGCGACGGGAATGCCGGGAATTCTTTCCCGTTGAAAGCAGGGAAAGGATCCCTCATCTCGAGCTATGAGGGGGAAACGGGGCTCCTCTGGATGTGGGCGGGACCATCGTGCTTCCTCTCGAGTGGACACGGGTATGGCGGTGAACTTCTTGAGTTGCAGCAAGGGTGTGAAAGACCCTTTCGAAGTTCCAGAGGTTAGGTGTCGTTAGTCTCCAGACGCCTCATCGGAAATAGGCCTCATCTCGCCTGGAAGGGAGAACTTCCTGGATTTTCTCGAGTTGTGGCAGGTGTTCTCGAGTTCCGACGGGGACCTCAGGGACCCGCCCTGGTGGCCTCAGGAACGGCCAGTCCCCATGGGAGTTGCTAGGGGGCCTCTCGGGATTCCTCTCCCGTCGATACCGGGGCCAAAAACCTTGTGTGGAGTCAGGGCCGGAATCGAGGATTCCTCTCAGGGGCTGACATGGATCTTTGGGTACTTCTGGAGTCTCCCCAGGGGAGTCAGGCCTCGTCTCGAGTGGGGGCATGCACGTGCGCTTTCCTTCCAGGCTGTAGCAGCAATGTCACGCTTCCCGTGGCCTGGATCAAAGGATCTGTGGTTTTCCCTCGAGGCTTTCCCTCGAGGCTTTCACACAGGGCTGTCCCACGTGCCACCGTGGTGTGAGTCGATCGTCGGCGTGAAAGATGAGCCAGTGCAGGGCAAAGAGGTTCCTCTGGAATGGACTGAGACATCTGGGGGACTCGTGGAATGGTGGTACGACCATGGAGTTCCTCTCGCCTTTCCTGTTGAGAGTGCCTCCTCTTGAGATGCGATGGGAACACCGGGAATTCTTTCCCGTTGAACGCAGGGAAAGGATCCCTCATCTCGAGCTACGAGGGGGAAACGGGGCTTCTCTGGATGTGGGCGGGACCATCGTGCTTCCTCGCGAGTGGAGACGGGTATGGCGGTGAACTTCTTGAGTCGCAGCAAGGGTGTGAAAGACCCTTTCGAAGTTCCAGAGTTTAGGTGTCATTAGTCTCCAAACGCCTCATCGGAAATAGGATTCTTCTCGCCTGGAAGGGAGAACTTCCTGGATTTTCTCGAGTTGCGACAGGTGTTCTCGAGTTACGACGGAGACCTCAGGGACCCGCCCTGGTGGCCTCAGGAGAGGCCAGTCCCCATGCGAGTTGCTAGGGGGCCTCTCGGGATTCCTCTCCCGTCGATACCGGGGCCAAAAACCTTGTGTGGAGTAAGGGCCGAAACCGAGGATTCCTCTCAGGGGCTGACATGGATCTTTGGGTACTTCTGGAGTCTCCCCAGGGGAGTCAGGCCTCGTCTCGAGTGGGGGCATGCACGTGTGCTTTCCTTCCAGGCTGTAGCAGCAATGTCACGCTTCCCGTCGCGTGCATCAAAGGATCTGTGGTTTTCCCTCGAGGCTTTCCCTCGAGGCTTTCCCACAGGGCTGTCCCACGTGCCACCGTGGTGTGAGTCGATCCTCGGCGTGAAAGATGAGCCAGTGCAGGGTAAAGACGTTCCTCTGGAATGGACTGAGACATCTGGGGGACTCTTGGAATGGTGGTACGACCATGGAGTTCCTCTCGCCTTTCCTGTTGAGAGTGCCTCCTCTTGAGATGCGACGGGAACGCCGGGAATTCTTTCCCGTTGAAAGCAGGGAAAGGATCCCTCATCTCGAGCTACGAGGGGGAAACGGGGCTCCTCGGGATGTGGGCGGGACCATCGTGCTTCCTCTCGAGTGGACACGGGTATGTCGGTGAACTTCTTGAGTTGCAGCAAGGGTGTGAAAGACCCTTTCGAAGTTCCAGAGGTTAGGTGTCATTAGTCTCCAGACGCCTCATCGGAAATAGGCCTCATCTCGCCTGGAAGGGAGAACTTCCTGGATTTTCTCGAGTTGCGGCAGGTGTTCTCGAGTTACGACGGGGACCTCAGGGACCCGCCCTGGTGGCCTCAGGAGAGGCCAGTCCCCATGCGAGTTGCTAGGTGGCCTCTCGGGATTCCTCTCCCGTCGATACCGGGGCCAAAAACCTTGTGTGGAGTCAGGGCCAGAACCGAGGATTACTCTCAGGGGCTGACATGGATCTTTGGGTACTTCTAGAGTCTCCCGAGGGTAGTCAGGCCTCGTCTCGAGTGGGGGCATGCACGTGCGCTTTCCTTCCAGGCTGTAGCAGCAATGTCACGCTTCACGTCGCGTGGATCAAAGGATCTGTTGTTTTCCCTCGAGGCTTTCCCTCGAGGCTTTCCCACAGGGCTGTCCCACGTGCCACCGTGGTGTGAGTCGATCCTCGGCGTGAAAGATGAGCCATCGCAGGGCAAAGAGGTTCCTCTGGAATGGACTGAGACATCTGGGGGACTCTTGGAATGGTGGTACGAACATGGAGTTCATCTCGCCTTTCCTGTTGAGAGTGCCTCCTCTTGAGATGCGACGGGAATGCCGGGAATTCTTTCCCGTTGAAAGCAGGGAAAGGTTCCCTCATCTCGAGCTACGAGGGGGAAACGGGGCTCCTCTGGATGTGGGCGGGACCATCGTGCTTCCTCGCGAGTGGAGACGGGTATGGCGGTGAACTTCTTGAGTTGCAGCAAGGGTGTGAAAGACCCTTTCGAAGTTCCAGAGATTAGGTGTCGTTAGTCTCCAGACGCCTCATCGGAAATAGGATTCTTCTCGCCTGGAAGGGAGAACTTCCTGGATTTTCTCGAGTTTCGACAGGTGCTCTCGAGTTACGACGGAGACCTCAGGGACCCGCCCTGGTGGCCTCAGGAGAGGCCAGTCCCCATGCGAGTTGCTAGGGGGCCTCTCGGGATTCCTCTCCCGTCGATACCGGGGCCAAAAACCTTGTGTGGAGTCAGGGCCGGAACCGAGGATTCCTCTCAGGGGCTGACATGGATCTTTGGGTACTTCTGGAGTCTCCCCAGGGGAGTCAGGCCTCGTCTCGAGTGGGGGCATGCACGTGCGCTTTCCTTCCAGGCTGTAGCAGCAATGTCACGCTTTTCGTCGCGTGGATCAAAGGATCTGTGGTTTTCCCTCGAGGCTTTGCCTCGAGGCTTTCCCACAGGGCTGTCCCACGTGCCACCGTGGTGTGAGTCGATCCTCGGCGTGAAAGATGATCCAGTGCAGGGCAAAGAGGTTCCTCTGGAATGGACTGAGACATCTGGGGGACTCTTGGAATGGTGGTACGACCATGGAGTTCCTCTCGCCTTTCCTGTTGAGAGTGCCTCCTCTTGAGATGCGACGGGAATGCCGGGAATTCTTTCCCGTTGAAAGCAGGGAAAGGATCCCTCATCTCGAGCTATGAGGGGGAAACGGGGCTCCTCTGGATGTGGGCGGGACCATCGTGCTTCCTCTCGAGTGGACACGGGTATGGCGGTGAACTTCTTGAGTTGCAGCAAGGGTGTGAAAGACCCTTTCGAAGTTCCAGAGGTTAGGTGTCGTTAGTCTCCAGACGCCTCATCGGAAATAGGCCTCATCTCGCCTGGAAGGGAGAACTTCCTGGATTTTCTCGAGTTGTGGCAGGTGTTCTCGAGTTCCGACGGGGACCTCAGGGACCCGCCCTGGTGGCCTCAGGAACGGCCAGTCCCCATGGGAGTTGCTAGGGGGCCTCTCGGGATTCCTCTCCCGTCGATACCGGGGCCAAAAACCTTGTGTGGAGTCAGGGCCGGAATCGAGGATTCCTCTCAGGGGCTGACATGGATCTTTGGGTACTTCTGGAGTCTCCCCAGGGGAGTCAGGCCTCGTCTCGAGTGGGGGCATGCACGTGCGCTTTCCTTCCAGGCTGTAGCAGCAATGTCACGCTTCCCGTGGCCTGGATCAAAGGATCTGTGGTTTTCCCTCGAGGCTTTCCCTCGAGGCTTTCACACAGGGCTGTCCCACGTGCCACCGTGGTGTGAGTCGATCGTCGGCGTGAAAGATGAGCCAGTGCAGGGCAAAGAGGTTCCTCTGGAATGGACTGAGACATCTGGGGGACTCGTGGAATGGTGGTACGACCATGGAGTTCCTCTCGCCTTTCCTGTTGAGAGTGCCTCCTCTTGAGATGCGATGGGAACACCGGGAATTCTTTCCCGTTGAACGCAGGGAAAGGATCCCTCATCTCGAGCTACGAGGGGGAAACGGGGCTTCTCTGGATGTGGGCGGGACCATCGTGCTTCCTCGCGAGTGGAGACGGGTATGGCGGTGAACTTCTTGAGTCGCAGCAAGGGTGTGAAAGACCCTTTCGAAGTTCCAGAGTTTAGGTGTCATTAGTCTCCAAACGCCTCATCGGAAATAGGATTCTTCTCGCCTGGAAGGGAGAACTTCCTGGATTTTCTCGAGTTGCGACAGGTGTTCTCGAGTTACGACGGAGACCTCAGGGACCCGCCCTGGTGGCCTCAGGAGAGGCCAGTCCCCATGCGAGTTGCTAGGGGGCCTCTCGGGATTCCTCTCCCGTCGATACCGGGGCCAAAAACCTTGTGTGGAGTAAGGGCCGAAACCGAGGATTCCTCTCAGGGGCTGACATGGATCTTTGGGTACTTCTGGAGTCTCCCCAGGGGAGTCAGGCCTCGTCTCGAGTGGGGGCATGCACGTGTGCTTTCCTTCCAGGCTGTAGCAGCAATGTCACGCTTCCCGTCGCGTGCATCAAAGGATCTGTGGTTTTCCCTCGAGGCTTTCCCTCGAGGCTTTCCCACAGGGCTGTCCCACGTGCCACCGTGGTGTGAGTCGATCCTCGGCGTGAAAGATGAGCCAGTGCAGGGTAAAGACGTTCCTCTGGAATGGACTGAGACATCTGGGGGACTCTTGGAATGGTGGTACGACCATGGAGTTCCTCTCGCCTTTCCTGTTGAGAGTGCCTCCTCTTGAGATGCGACGGGAACGCCGGGAATTCTTTCCCGTTGAAAGCAGGGAAAGGATCCCTCATCTCGAGCTACGAGGGGGAAACGGGGCTCCTCGGGATGTGGGCGGGACCATCGTGCTTCCTCTCGAGTGGACACGGGTATGTCGGTGAACTTCTTGAGTTGCAGCAAGGGTGTGAAAGACCCTTTCGAAGTTCCAGAGGTTAGGTGTCATTAGTCTCCAGACGCCTCATCGGAAATAGGCCTCATCTCGCCTGGAAGGGAGAACTTCCTGGATTTTCTCGAGTTGCGGCAGGTGTTCTCGAGTTACGACGGGGACCTCAGGGACCCGCCCTGGTGGCCTCAGGAGAGGCCAGTCCCCATGCGAGTTGCTAGGTGGCCTCTCGGGATTCCTCTCCCGTCGATACCGGGGCCAAAAACCTTGTGTGGAGTCAGGGCCAGAACCGAGGATTACTCTCAGGGGCTGACATGGATCTTTGGGTACTTCTAGAGTCTCCCGAGGGTAGTCAGGCCTCGTCTCGAGTGGGGGCATGCACGTGCGCTTTCCTTCCAGGCTGTAGCAGCAATGTCACGCTTCACGTCGCGTGGATCAAAGGATCTGTTGTTTTCCCTCGAGGCTTTCCCTCGAGGCTTTCCCACAGGGCTGTCCCACGTGCCACCGTGGTGTGAGTCGATCCTCGGCGTGAAAGATGAGCCATCGCAGGGCAAAGAGGTTCCTCTGGAATGGACTGAGACATCTGGGGGACTCTTGGAATGGTGGTACGAACATGGAGTTCATCTCGCCTTTCCTGTTGAGAGTGCCTCCTCTTGAGATGCGACGGGAATGCCGGGAATTCTTTCCCGTTGAAAGCAGGGAAAGGTTCCCTCATCTCGAGCTACGAGGGGGAAACGGGGCTCCTCTGGATGTGGGCGGGACCATCGTGCTTCCTCGCGAGTGGAGACGGGTATGGCGGTGAACTTCTTGAGTTGCAGCAAGGGTGTGAAAGACCCTTTCGAAGTTCCAGAGATTAGGTGTCGTTAGTCTCCAGACGCCTCATCGGAAATAGGATTCTTCTCGCCTGGAAGGGAGAACTTCCTGGATTTTCTCGAGTTTCGACAGGTGCTCTCGAGTTACGACGGAGACCTCAGGGACCCGCCCTGGTGGCCTCAGGAGAGGCCAGTCCCCATGCGAGTTGCTAGGGGGCCTCTCGGGATTCCTCTCCCGTCGATACCGGGGCCAAAAACCTTGTGTGGAGTCAGGGCCGGAACCGAGGATTCCTCTCAGGGGCTGACATGGATCTTTGGGTACTTCTGGAGTCTCCCCAGGGGAGTCAGGCCTCGTCTCGAGTGGGGGCATGCACGTGCGCTTTCCTTCCAGGCTGTAGCAGCAATGTCACGCTTTTCGTCGCGTGGATCAAAGGATCTGTGGTTTTCCCTCGAGGCTTTGCCTCGAGGCTTTCCCACAGGGCTGTCCCACGTGCCACCGTGGTGTGAGTCGATCCTCGGCGTGAAAGATGATCCAGTGCAGGGCAAAGAGGTTCTTCTGGAATGGACTGAGACATCTGGGGGACTCTTGGAATGGTGGTACGACCATGGAGTTCCTCTCGCCTTTCCTGTTGAGAGTGCCTCCTCTTGAGATGCGACGGGAATGCCGGGAATTCTTTCCCGTTGAAAGCAGGGAAAGGATCCCTCATCTCGAGCTATGAGGGGGAAACGGGGCTCCTCTGGATGTGGGCGGGACCATCGTGCTTCCTCTCGAGTGGACACGGGTATGGCGGTGAACTTCTTGAGTTGCAGCAAGGGTGTGAAAGACCCTTTCGAAGTTCCAGAGGTTAGGTGTCGTTAGTCTCCAGACGCCTCATCGGAAATAGGCCTCATCTCGCCTGGAAGGGAGAACTTCCTGGATTTTCTCGAGTTGTGGCAGGTGTTCTCGAGTTCCGACGGGGACCTCAGGGACCCGCCCTGGTGGCCTCAGGAACGGCCAGTCCCCATGGGAGTTGCTAGGGGGCCTCTCGGGATTCCTCTCCCGTCGATACCGGGGCCAAAAACCTTGTGTGGAGTCAGGGCCGGAATCGAGGATTCCTCTCAGGGGCTGACATGGATCTTTGGGTACTTCTGGAGTCTCCCCAGGGGAGTCAGGCCTCGTCTCGAGTGGGGGCATGCACGTGCGCTTTCCTTCCAGGCTGTAGCAGCAATGTCACGCTTCCCGTGGCCTGGATCAAAGGATCTGTGGTTTTCCCTCGAGGCTTTCCCTCGAGGCTTTCACACAGGGCTGTCCCACGTGCCACCGTGGTGTGAGTCGATCGTCGGCGTGAAAGATGAGCCAGTGCAGGGCAAAGAGGTTCCTCTGGAATGGACTGAGACATCTGGGGGACTCTTGGAATGGTGGTACGACCATGGAGTTCCTCTCGCCTTTCCTATTGAGAGTGCCTCCTCTTGAGATGCGACGGGAACGCCGGGAATTCTTTCCCGTTGAAAGCAGGGAAAGGATCCCTCATCTCGAGCTACGAGGGGGAAACGGGGCTCCTCGGGATGTGGGCGGGACCATCGTGCTTCCTCTCGAGTGGACACGGGTATGTCGGTGAACTTCTTGAGTTGCAGCAAGGGTGTGAAAGACCCTTTCGAAGTTCCAGAGGTTAGGTGTCATTAGTCTCCAGACGCCTCATCGGAAATAGGCCTCATCTAGCCTGGAAGGGAGAACTTCCTGGATTTTCTCGAGGTGCGGCAGGTGTTCTCGAGTTACGACGGGTACCACAGGGACCCGCCCTGATGGCCTCAGGAGAGGCCAGTCCCCATGCGAGTTGCTAGGGGGCCTCTCGGGATTCCTCTCCCGTCGACACCGGGGCCAAAAACCTTGTGTGGAGTCAGGGCCAGAACCGAGGATTCCTCTCAGGGGCTGACATGGATCTTTGGGTACTTCTAGAGTCTCCCCAGGGGAGTCAGGCCTCGTCTCGAGTGGGGGCATGCACGTGCGCTTTCCTTCCAGGCTGTAGCAGCAATGTCACGCTTCCCGTCGCGTGGATCAAATGATCTGTGGTTTTCCCTCGAGGCTTTCCCTCGAGGCTTTCCCACAGGGCTGTCCCACGTGCCACCGTGGTGTGAGTCGATCCTCGGCGTGAAAGATGAGCCAGTGCAGGGCAAAGAGGTTCCTCTGGAATGGACTGAGACATCTGAGGGACTCTTGGAATGGTGGTACGACCATGGAGTTCCTCTCGCCTTTCCTGTTGAGAGTGCCTCCTCTTGAGATGCGACGGGAAAGCCGGGAATTCTTTCCCGTTGAAAGCAGGGAAAGGATCCCTCATCTCGAGCTACCAGGGGGAAACGGGGCTCCTCTGGATGTGGGCGGGACCATCGTGCTTCCTCTCGAGTGGAGACGGGTATGGCGGTGAACTTCTTGAGTTGCAGCAAGGGTGTGAAAGACCCTTTCGAAGTTCCAGAGGTTAGGTGTCATTAGTCTCCAGACGCCTCATCGGAAATAGGCCTCATCTCGCCTGGAAGGGAGAACTTCCTGGATTTTCTCGAGTTGCGGCAGGTGTTCTCGAGTTACGACGGGGACCTCAGGGACCCGCCCTGGTGGCCTCAGGAGAGGCCAGTCCCCATGCGAGTTGCTAGGGGGCCTCTCGGGATTCCTCTCCCGTCGATACCGGGGCAAAAACCTTGTGTGGAGTCAGGGCCGGAACCGACGATTCCTCTCAGGGGCTGACATGGATCTTTGGGTACTTCTGGAGTCTCCCCAGGCGAGTCAGGCCTCGTCTCGAGTGGGGGCATGCACGTGTGCTTTCCTTCCAGGCTGTAGCAGCAATGTCACGCTTCCCGTCGCGTGCATCAAAGGATCTGTGGTTTTCCCTCGAGGCTTTCCCTCGAGGCTTTCCCACAGGGCTGTCCCATGTGCCACCGTGGTGTGAGTCGATCCTCGGCGTGAAAGATGAGCCAGTGCAGGGCAAAGAGGTTCCTCTGGAATGGACTGAGACATCTGGGGGACTCTTGGAATGGTGGTACGACCATGGAGTTCCTCTCGCCTTTCCTGTTGAGAGTGCCTCCTCTTGAGATGCGACAGGAACGCCGGGAATTCTTTCCCGTTGAAAGCAGGGAAAGGTTCCCTCATCTCGAGCTACGAGGGGGAAACGGGGCTCCTCGGGATGTGGGCGGGACCATCGTGCTTCCTCTCGAGTGGACACGGGTATGTCGGTGAACTTCTTGAGTTGCAGCAAGGGTGTGAAAGACCCTTTCGAAGTTCCAGAGGTTAGTTGTCATTAGTCTCCAGACGCCTCATCGGAAATAGGCCTCATCTAGCCTGGAAGGGAGAACTTCCTGGATTTTCTCGAGGTGCGGCAGATGTTCTCGAGTTACGACGGGTACCACAGGGACCCGCCCTGATGGCCTCAGGAGAGGCCAGTCCCCATGCGAGTTGCTAGGGGGCCTCTCGGGATTCCTCTCCCGTCGATACCGGGGCCAAAAACCTTGTGTGGAGTCAGGGCCGGAACCGAGGATTCCTCTCAGGGGCTGACATGGATCTTTGGGTACTTCTGGAGTCTCCCCAGGGGAGTCAGGCCTCGTCTCGAGTGGGGGCATGCACGTGTGCTTTCCTTCCAGGCTGTAGCAGCAATGTCACGCTTCCCGTCGCGTGGATCAAAGGATCTGTGGTTTTCCCTCGAGGCTTTCCCTCGAGGCTTTCCCACAGGGCTGTCCCACGTGCCACCGTGGTGTGAGTCGATCCTCGGCGTGAAAGATGAGCCAGTGCAGGGCAAAGAGGTTCCTCTGGAATGGACTGAGACATCTGGGGGACTCTTGGAATGGTGGTACGACCATGGAGTTCCTCTCGCCTTTCCTGTTGAGAGTGCCTCCTCTTGAGATGCGACGGGAACGCCGGGAACTCTTTCCCGTTGGAAGCAGGGAAAGGATCCCTCATCTCGAGCTACGAGGGGGAAACGGGGCTCCTCTGGATGTGGGCGGGACCATCGTGCTTCCTCTCGAGTGGACACGGGTATGTCGGTGAACTTCTTGAGTTGCAGCAAGGGTGTGAAAGACCCTTTCGAAGTTCCAGAGGTTAGGTGTCATTAGTCTCCAGACGCCTCATCGGAAATAGTCCTCATCTAGCCTGGAAGGGAGAACTTCCTGGATTTTCTCGAGGTGCGGCAGGTGTTCTCGAGTTACGACGGGTACCACAGGGACCCGCCCTGATGGCCTCAGGAGAGGCCAGTCCCCATGCGAGTTGCTAGGGGGCCTCTCGGGATTCCTCTCCCGTCGATACCGGGGCCAAAAACCTTGTGTGGAGTCAGGGCCAGAACCGAGGATTCCTCTCAGGGGCTGACATGGATCTTTGGGTACTTCTGGAGTCCCCCCAGGGGAGTCAGGCCTCGTCTCGAGTGGGGGCATGCACGTGCGCTTTCCTTCCAGGCTGTAGCAGCAATGTCAAGCTTCCTGTGGCGTGGATCAAAGGATCTGTGGTTTTCCCTCGAGGCTTTCCGTCGAGGCTTTCCCACAGGGCTGTCCCACGTACCACCGTGGTGTGGGTCGATCCTCGGCGTGAAAGATGAGCCAGTGCAGGGCAAAGAGGTTCCTCAGGAATGGACTGAGACATCTGGGGGATTCTTGGAATGGTGGTACGACCATGGAGTTCCTCTCGCCTTTCCTGTTGAGAGTGCCTCCTCTTGAGTTGTGACGGGAACTCCGGGAATTCTTTCCCGTTGAAAGCAGGGAAAGGATCCCTCATCTCGAGCTACGAGGGGGAAACGGGGCTCCTCGGGATGTGGGCGGGACCATCGTGCTTCCTCTCGAGTGGACACGGGTATGTCGGTGAACTTCTTGAGTTGCAGCAAGGGTGTGAAAGACCCTTTCGAAGTTCCAGAGGTTGGGTGTCATTAGTCTCCAGACGCCTCATCGGAAATAGGCCTCATCTCGCCTGGAAGGGAGAACTTCCTGGATTTTCTCGAGTTGCGGCAGGTGTTCTCGAGTTACGACGGGGACCTCAGGGACCCGCCCTGGTGGCCTCAGGAGAGGCCAGTCCCCATGCGTGTTGCTAGGGGGCCTCTCGGGATTCCTCTCCCGTCGATACCGGGGCCAAAAACCTTGTGTGGAGTCAGGGCTGGAACCGAGGATTCCTCTCAGGGGCTGACATGGATCTTTGGGTACATCTGGAGTCTCCCCAGGGGAGTCAGGCCTCGTCTCGAGTGGGGGCATGCACGTGTGCTTTCCTTCCAGGCTGTAGCAGCAATGTCACGCTTCCCGTCGCGTGCATCAAAGGATCTGTGGTTTTCCCTCGAGGCTTTCCCTCGAGGCTTTCCCACAGGGCTGTCCCACGTGCCACCGTGGTGTGAGTCGATCCTCGGCGTGAAAGATGAGCCAGTGCAGGGCAAAGAGGTTCCTCTGGAATGGACTGAGACATCTGGGGGACTCTTGGAATGGTGGTACGACCATGGAGTTCCTCTCGCCTTTCCTGTTGAGAGTGCCTCCTCTTGAGATGCGATGGGAACGCCGGGAATTCTTTCCCGTTGAAAGCAGGGAAAGGATCCCTCATCTCGAGCTACGAGGGGGAAACGGGGCTCCTCGGGATGTGGGCAGGACCATCGTGCTTCTTCTCGAGTGGACACGGGTATGTCGGTGAACTTCTTGAGTTGCAGCAAGGGTGTGAAAGACCCTTTCGAAGTTCCAGAGGTTAAGTGTCATTAGTCTCCAGATGCCTCATCGGATATAGGCCTCATCTAGCCTGGAAGGGAGAACTTCCTGGATTTTCTCGAGGTGCGGCAGGTGTTCTCGAGTTACGACGGGTACCACAGGGACCCGCCCTGATGGCCTCAGGAGAGGCCAGTCCCCATGCGAGTTGCTAGGGGGCCTCTCGGGATTCCTCTCCCGTCGATACCGGGGCCAAAAACCTTGTGTGTAGTCAGGGCCAGAACCGAGGATTCCTCTCAGGGGCTGACATGGATCTTTGGGTACTTCTAGAGTCTCCCCAGGGGAGTCAGGCCTGGTCTCGAGTGGGGGCATGGACGTGCGCTTTCCTTCCAGGCTGTAGCAGCAATGTCACGCTTCCCGTCGCGTGGATCAAATGATCTGTGGTTTTCTCTCGAGGCTTTCCCACAGGGCTGTCCCACGTGCCACCGTGGTGTGAGTCGATCCTCGGAGTGAAAGATGAGCCAGTGCAGGGCAAAGAGGTTCCTCTGGAATGGACTGAGACATCTGAGGGACTCTTGGAATGGTGGTACGACCATGGAGTTCCTCTCGCCTTTCCTGTTGAGAGTGCCTCCTCTTGAGATGCGACGGGATCGCTGGGAATACTTTCCCGTTGAAAGCAGGGAAAGGATCCCTCATCTCGAGCTACGAGGGGGAAACGGGGCTCCTCTGGATGTGGGCGGGACCATCGTGCTTCCTCTCGTGTGGAGACGGGTATGGCGGTAAAATTCTTGAGTTGCTGCAAGGGTGTGAAAGACCCTTTCGAAGTTCCAGAGGTTAGGTGTCATTAGTCTCCAGACGCCTCATCGGAAATAGGCCTCATCTCGCCTGGAAGGGAGAACTTCCTGGATTTTCTCGAGTTGCGGCAGGTGTTCTCGAGTTACGACGGGGACCTCAGGGACCGGCTCTGGTGGCCTCAGGAGAGGCCAGTCCCCATGCGAGTTGCTAGGGGGCCTCTCGGGATTCCTCTCCCGTCGATACCGGGGCCAAAATCCTTGTGTGGAGTCAGGGCCGGAACCGAGGATTCCTCTCAGGGGCTGACATGGATCTTTGGGTACTTCTGGAGTCTCCCCAGGGGAGTCAGGCCTCGTCTCGAGTGGGGGCATGCACGTGCGCTTTCCTTCCAGGCTGTAGCAGCAATGTCACGCTTCGCATCGCGAGGATTAAAGGATCTGTGGTTTTCCCTCGAGGCTTTCCCTCGAGGCTTTCCCACAGGGCTGTCCCACGTGCCACCGTGGTGTGAGTCGATCCTCGGCGTGAAAGATGAGCCAGTGCAGGGCAAAGAGGTTCCTCTGGAATGGACTGAGACATCTGGGGGACTCTTGGAATGGTGGTACGACCATGGAGTTCCTCTCGCCTTTCCTGTTGAGAGTGCCTCCTCTTGAGATGCGACGGGAATGCCGGGAATTCTTTCCCGTTGAAAGCAGGGAAAGGATCCCTCATCTCAAGCTACGAGGGGGAAACGTGGCTCCTCTGTATGTGGGCGGGACCATCGTGCTTTCTCTCGTGTGGAGACGGGTATGGCGGTAAACTTCTTGAGTTGCAGCAAGGGTGTGAAAGACCCTTTCGAAGTTCCAGAGGTTAGGTGTCATTAGTCTCCAGACGCCTCATCAGAAATAGGCCTCATCTCGCCTGGAAGGGAGAACTTCCTGGATTTTCTCGAGTTGCGGCAGGTGTTCTCGAGTTACGACGGGGACCTCAGGGACCCGCCCTGGTGGCCTCAGGAGAGGCCAGTCCCCATGCGAGTTGCTAGGGGGCCTCTCGGGATTCCTCTCCCGTCGATACCGGGGCCAAAAACCTTGTGTGGAGTCACGGCCGGAACCGAGGATTCCTCTCAGGGGCTGACATGGATCTTTGGGTACTTCTGGAGTCTCCCCAGGGGAGTCAGGCCTCCTCTCGAGTGGGGGCATGCACGTGTGCTTTCCTTCCAGGCTGTAGCAGCAATGTCACGCTTCCCGTCGCGTGGATCAAAGGATCTGTGGTTTTCCCTCGAGGCTTTCCCTCGAGGCTTTCCCACAGGGCTGTCCCACGTGCCACCGTGGTGTGAGTCGATCCTCGGCGTGAAAGATGAGCCAGTGCAAGGCAAAGAGGTTCCTCTGGAATGGACTGAGACATCTGGGGGACTCTTGGAATGGTGGTACGACCATGGAGTTCCTCTCGCCTTTCCTGTTGAGAGTGCCTCCTCTTGAGATGCGACGGGAATGCCGGGAATTCTTTCCCGTTGAAAGCAGGGAAAGGATCCCTCATCTCAAGCTACGAGGGGGAAACTTGGCTCCTCTGTATGTGGGCGGGACCATCGTGCTTTCTCTCGTGTGGAGACGGGTATGGCGGTAAACTTCTTGAGTTTCAGCAAGGGTGTGAAAGACCCTTTCGAAGTTCCAGAGTTTAGGTGTCATTAGTCTCCAGACGCCTCATCAGAAATAGGCCTCATCTCGCCTGGAAGGGAGAACTTCCTGGATTTTCTCGAGTTGCGGCAGGTGTTCTCGAGTTACGACGGGGACCTCAGGGACCCGCCCTGGTGGCCTCAGGAGAGGCCAGTCCCCATGCGAGTTGCTAGGGGGCCTCTCGGGATTCCTCTCCCGTCGATACCGGGGCCAAAAACCTTGTGTGGAGTCACGGCCGGAACCGAGGATTCCTCTCAGGGGCTGACATGGATCTTTGGGTACTTCTGGAGTCTCCCCAGGGGAGTCAGGCCTCGTCTCGAGTGGGGGCGTGCACGTGTGCTTTCCTTCCAGGCTGTAGCAGCAATGTCACGCTTCCCGTCGCGTGGATCAAAGGATCTGTGGTTTTCCCTCGAGGCTTTCCCTCGAGGCTTTCCCACAGGGCTGTCCCACGTGCCACCGTGGTGTGAGTCGATCCTCGGCGTGAAAGATGAGCCAGTGTAGGGCAAAGAGGTTCCTCTGGAATGGACTGAGACATCTGGGGGACTCTTGGAATGGTGGTACGACCATGGAGTTCCTCTCGCCTTTCCTGTTGAGAGTGCCTCCTCTTGAGATGCGACGGGAACGCCGGGAATTCTTTCCCGTTGAAAGCAGGGAAAGGATCCCTCATCTCGAGCTACGAGGGGGAAACGGGGCTCCTCGGGATGTGGGCGGGACCATCGTGCTTCCTCTCGAGTGGACACGGGAATGTCGGTGAACTTCTTGAGTTGCAGCAAGGGTGTGAAAGACCCTTTCGAAGTTCCAGAGGTTAGGTGTCATTAGTCTCCAGACGCCTCATCGGAAATAGGCCTCATCTCGCCTGGAAGGGAGAACTTCCTGGATTTTCTCGAGGTGCGGCAGGTGTTTTCGAGTTACGACGGGTACCACAGGGACCCGCCCTGATGGCCTCAGGAGAGGCCAGTCCCCATGCGAGTTGCTAGGGGGCCTCTCGGGATTCCTCTCCCGTCGATACCGGCGCCAAAAACCTTGTGTGTAGTCAGGGCCAGAACCGAGGATTCCTCTCAGGGGCTGACATGGATCTTTGGGTACTTCTGGAGTCTCCCCAGGGGAGTCAGGCCTCGTCTCGAGTGGGGGCATGCACGTGCGCTTTCCTTCCAGGCTGTAGCAGCAATGTCACGCTTCCCGTCGCGTGGATCAAAGGATCTGTGGTTTTCCCTCGAGGCTTTCCCTCGAGGCTTTCCCACAGGGCTGTCCCACGTGCCACCGTGGTGTGAGTCGATCCTCGGCGTGAAAGATGAGCCAGTGCAGGGCAAAGAGGTTCCTCTGGAATGGACTGAGACATCTGGGGGACTCTTGGAATGGTGGTACGACCATGGAGTTCCTCTCGCCTTTCCTGTTGAGAGTGCCTCCTCTTGAGTTGTGACGGGAACGCCGGGAATTCTTTCCCGTTGAAAGCAGGGAAAGGATCCCTCATCTCGAGCTACGAGGGGGAAACGGGGCTCCTCGGGATGTGGGCGGGACCATCGTGCTTCCTCTCGAGTGGACACGGGTATGTCGGTGAACTTCTTGAGTTGCAGCAAGGGTGTGAAAGACCCTTTCGAAGTTCCAGAGGTTAGGTGTCATTAGTCTCCAGACGCCTCATCGGAAATAGGCCTCATCTAGCCTGGAAGGGAGAACTTCCTGGATTTTCTCGAGGTGCGGCAGGTGTTCTCGAGTTACGACGGGTACCACAGGGACCCGCCCTGATGGCCTCAGGAGAGGCCAGTCCCCATGCGAGTTGCTAGGGGGCCTGCCGGGATTCCTCTCCAGTCGATACCGGGGCCAAAAACCTTGTGTGGAGTCAGGGCCAGAACCGAGGATTCCTCTCAGGGGCTGACATGGATCTTTGGGTACTTCTAGAGTCTCCCCAGGGGAGTCAGGCCTCGTCTCGAGTGGGGGCATGCACGTGCGCTTTCCTTCCAGGCTGTAGCAGCAATGTCACGCTTCCCGTCGCGTGGATCAAATGATCTGTGGTTTTCCCTCGAGGCTTTCCCTCGAGGCTTTCCCACAGGGCTGTCCCATGTGCCACCGTGGTGTGAGTCGATCCTCGGAGTGAAAGATGAGCCAGTGCAGGGCAAAGAGGTTCCTCTGGAATGGACTGAGACATCTGGGGGACTCTTGGAATGGTGGTACGACCATGGAGTTCCTCTCGCCTTTCCTGTTGAGAGTGCCTCCTCTTGAGATGCGACGGGAACGCTGGGAATTCTTTCCCGTTGAAAGCAGGGAAAGGATCCCTCATGTCGAGCTACGAGGGGGAAACGGGGCTCCTCTGGATGTGGGCGGGACCATCGTGCTTCCTCTCGAGTGGAGACGGGTATGGCGGTGAACTTCTTGAGTTGCAGCAAGGGTGTGAAAGACCCTTTCGATGTTCCAGAGGTTACGTGTCAGTCTCCAGACGCCTCATCGGAAATAGACCTCATCTCGCCTGGAAGGGAGAACTTCCTGGATTTTCTCGAGTTGCGGCAGGTGTTCTCGAGTTACGACGGGGACCTCAGGGACCCGCCCTGGTGGCCTCAGGAGAGGCCAGTCCCCATGCGAGTTGCTAGGGGGCCTCTCGGGATTCCTCTCCCGTCGATACCGGGGCCAAAAACCTTGTGTGGCGTCAGGGCCGGAACCGAGGATTCCTCTCAGGGGCTGACATGGATCTTTGGGTACTTCTGGAGTCTCCCCAGGGGAGTCAGGCCTCGTCTCGAGTGGGGGCATGCACGTGCGCTTTCCTTCCAGGCTGTAGCAGAATTGTCACGCTTCCCGTCGCGTGGATCAAAGGATCTGTGGTTTTCCCTCGAGGCTTTCCCTCGAGGCTTTCCCACAGGGCTGTCCCACGTGCCACCGTGGTTTGAGTCGATTCTCGGCGTGAAAGATGAGCCAGTGCAGGGCAAAGAGGTTCCTCTGGAATGGACTGAGACATCTGGGGGACTCTTGGAATGGTGGTATGACCATGGAGTTCCTCTCGCCTTTCCTGTTGAGAGTGCCTCCTCTTGAGATGCGACGGGAATGCCGGGAATTCTTTCCCGTTGAAAGCAGGGAAAGGATCCCTCATCTCGAGCTACGAGGTGGAAACGGGGATCCTCTGGATGTGGGCGGGACCATCGTGCTTTCTCTCGTGTGGAGACGGGAATGGCGGTAAACTTCTTGAGTTGCAGCAAGGGTGTGAAAGACCCTTTCGAAGTTCCAGAGATTAGGTGTCATTAGTCTCCAGACGCCTCATCGGAAATAGGCCTCATCTCGCCTGGAAGGGAGAACTTCCTGGATTTTCTCGAGTTGCGGCAGGTGTTTTCGAGTTACGACGGGGACCTCAGGGACCGGCCCTGGTGGCCTCAGGAGAGGCCAGTCCCCATGCGAGTTGCTAGGGGGCCTCTCGGGATTCCTCTCCCGTCGATACCGGGGCCAAAAACCTTGTGTGGAGTCAGGGCCAGAACCGAGGATTCCTCTCAGGGGCTGACATGGATCTTTGGGTACTTCTGGAGTCTCCCCAGGGGAGTCAGGCCTCGTCTCGAGTGGGGGCATGCACGTGCGCTTTCCTTCCAGGCTGTAGCAGCAATGTCACGCTTCCCGTCGCGTGGATCAAAGGATCTGTGGTTTTCCCTCGAGGCTTTCCCTCGAGGCTTTCCCACAGGGCTGTCCCACGTGCCACCGTGGTGTGAGTCGATCCTCGGCGCGAATGATGAGCCAGTGCAGGGCAAAGAGGTTCCTCTGGAATGGACTGAGACATCTGGGGGACTCTTGGAATGGTGGTACGACCATGGAGTTCCTCTCGCCTTTCCTGTTGAGAGTGCCTCCTCTTGAGATGCGACGGGAATGCCGGGAATTCTTTCCCGTTGAAAGCAGGGAAAGGATCCCTCATCTCGAGCTACGAGGGGGAAACGGGGCTCCTCTGGATGTGGGCGGGACCATCGTGCTTTCTCTCGTGTGGAGACGGGTATGGCGGTAAACTTCTTGAGTTGCAGCAAGGGTGTGAAAGACCCTTTCGAAGTTCCAGAGTTTGGGTGTCATTAGTCTCCAGACGCCTCATCGGAAATAGGCCTCATCTCGCCTGGAAGGGAGAACTTCCTGGATTTTCTCGAGTTGCGGCAGGTGTTCTCGAGTTACGACGGGGACCTCAGGGACCCGCCCTGGTGGCCTCAGGAGAGGCCAGTCCCCATGCGAGTTGCTAGGGGGCCTCTCGGGATTCCTCTCCCGTCGATACCGGGGCCAAAAACCTTGTGTGGAATCAGGGCCGGAACCGAGGATTCCTCTCAGGGGCTGACATGGATCTTTGGGTACTTCTGGAGTCTCCCCAGGGGAGTCAGGCCTCGTCTCGAGTGGGGGCATGCACGTGCGCTTTCCTTCCAGGCTGTAGCAGCAATGTCACGCTTCCCGTCGCGTGGATCAAAGGATCTGTGGTTTTCCCTCGAGGCTTTCCCTCGAGGCTTTCCCACAGGGCTGTCCCACGTGCCACCGTGGTGTGAGTCGATCCTCGGCGTGAAAGATGAGCCAGTGCAGGGCAAAGAGGTTCCTCTGGAATGGACTGAGACATCTGGGGGACTCTTGGAATGGTGGTACGACCATGGAGTTCCTCTCGCCTTTCCTGTTGAGAGTGCCTCCTCTTGAGTTGTGACGAGAACGCCGGGAATTCTTTCCCGTTGAAAGCAGGGAAAGGATCCCTCATCTCGAGCTACGAGGGGGAAACGGGGCTCCTCGGGATGTGGGCGGGACCATCGTGCTTCCTCTCGAGTGGACACGGGTATGTCGGTGAACTTCTTGAGTTGCAGCAAGGGTGTGAAAGACCCTTTCGAAGTTCCAGAGGTTAGGTGTCATTAGTCTCCAGACGCCTCATCGGAAATAGGCCTCATCTAGCCTGGAAGGGAGAACTTCCTGGATTTTCTCGAGGTGCGGCAGGTGTTCTCGAGTTACGACGGGTACCACAGGGACCCGCCCTGATGGCCTCAGGAGAGGCCAGTCCCCATGCGAGTTGCTAGGGGGCCTCTCGGGATTCCTCTCCAGTCGATACCGGGGCCAAAAACCTTGTGTGGAGTCAGGGCCAGAACCGAGGATTCCTCTCAGGGGCTGACATGGATCTTTGGGTAATTCTAGAGTCTCCCCAGGGGAGTCAGGCCTCTTCTCGAGTGGGGGCATGCACGTGCGCTTTCCTTCCAGGCTGTAGCAGCAATGTCACGCTTCCCGTCCCGTGGATCAAATGATCTGTGGTTTTCCCTCGAGGCTTTCCCTCGAGGCTTTCCCACAGGGCTGTCCCATGTGCCACCGTGGTGTGAGTCGATCCTCGGAGTGAAAGATGAGCCAGTGCAGGGCAAAGAGGTTCCTCTGGAATGGACTGAGACATCTGGGGGACTCTTGGAATGGTGGTACGACCATGGAGTTCCTCTCGCCTTTCCTGTTGAGAGTGCCTCCTCTTGAGTTGTGACGGGAACTCCGGGAATTCTTTCCCGTTGAAATCAGGGAAAGGATCCCTCATCTCAAGCTACGAGGGGGAAACGGGGCTCCTCGGGATGTGGGCGGGACCATCGTGCTTCCTCTCGAGTGGACACGGGTATGTCGGTGAACTTCTTGAGTTGCAGCAAGGGTGTGAAAGACCCTTTCGAAGTTCCAGAGGTTACGTGTCAGTCTCCAGACGCCTCATCGGAAATAGACCTCATCTCGCCTGGAAGGGAGAACTTCCTGGATTTTCTCGAGGTGCGGCAGGTGTTCTCGAGTTACGACTGGTACCACAGGGACCCGCCCTGATGGCCTCAGGAGAGGCCAGTCCCCATGCGTGTTGCTAGGGGGCCTCTCGGGATTCCTCTCCCGTCGATACTGGGGCCAAATACCTTGTGTGGTGTCAGGGCCGGAACCGAGGATTCCTCTCAGGGGCTGACATGGATCTTTGGGTACTTCTGGAGTCTCCCCAGGGGAGTCAGGCCTCGTCTCGAGTGGGGGCATGCACGTGCGCTTTCCTTCCAGGCTATAGCAGCAATGTCACGCTTCCCGTCGCGTGGATCAAAGTATCTGTGGTTTTCCCTCTAGGCTTTCCCTCGAGGCTTTCCCACAGGGCTGTCCCACGTGCCACCGTGGTTTGAGTCGATTCTCGGCGTGAAAGATGAGCCAGTGCAGGGCAAAGAGGTTCCTCTGGAATGGACTGAGACATCTGGGGGACTCTTGGAATGGTGGTACGACCATGGAGTTCCTCTCGCCTTTCCTGTTGAGAGTGCCTCCTCTTGAGATGCGACGGGAATGCCGGGAATTCTTTCCCGTTGAAAGCAGGGAAAGGATCCCTCATCTCGAGCTACGAGGTGGAAACGGGGATCCTCTGGATGTGGGCGGGACCATCGTGCTTTCTCTCGTGTGGAGACGGGAATGGCGGTAAACTTCTTGAGTTGCAGCAAGGGTGTGAAAGACCCTTTCGAAGTTCCAGAGATTAGGTGTCATTAGTCTCCAGACGCCTCATCGGAAATAGGCCTCATCTCGCCTGGAAGGGAGAACTTCCTGGATTTTCTCGAGTTGCGGCAGGTGTTTTCGAGTTACGACGGGGACCTCAGGGACCCGCCCTGGTGGCCTCAGGAGAGGCCAGTCCCCATGCGAGTTGCTAGGGGGCCTCTCGGGATTCCTCTCCCGTCGATACCGGGGCCAAAAACCTTGTGTGGAGTCAGGGCCAGAACCGAGGATTCCTCTCAGGGGCTGACATGGACCTTTGGGTACTTCTGGAGTCTCCCCAGGGGAGTCAGGCCTCGTCTCGAGTGGGGGCATGCACGTGCGCTTTCCTTCCAGGCTGTAGCAGCAATGTCACGCTTCCCGTCGCGTGGATCAAAGGATCTGTGGTTTTCCCTCGAGGCTTTCCCTCGAGGCTTTCCCACAGGGCTGTCCCACGTGCCACCGTGGTGTGAGTCGATCCTCGGCGTGAAAGATGAGCCAGTGCAGGGCAAAGAGGTTCCTCTGGAATGGACTGAGACATCTGGGGGACTCTTGGAATGGTGGTACGACCATGGAGTTCCTCTCGCCTTTCCTGTTGAGAGTGCCTCCTCTTGAGTTGTGACGGGAACGCCGGGAATTCTTTCCCGTTGAAAGCAGGGAAAGGATCCCTCATCTCGAGCTACGAGGGGGAAACGGGGCTCCTCGGGATGTGGGCGGGACCATCGTGCTTCCTCTCGAGTGGACACGGGTATGTCGGTGAACTTCTTGAGTTGCAGCAAGGGTGTGAAAGACCCTTTCGAAGTTCCAGAGGTTAGGTGTCATTAGTCTCCAGACGCCTCATCGGAAATAGGCCTCATCTAGCCTGGAAGGGAGAACTTCCTGGATTTTCTCGAGGTGCGGCAGGTGTTCTCGAGTTACGACGGGTACCACAGGGACCCGCCCTGATGGCCTCAGGAGAGGCCAGTCCCCATGCGAGTTGCTAGGGGGCCTGCCGGGATTCCTCTCCAGTCGATACCGGGGCCAAAAACCTTGTGTGGAGTCAGGGCCAGAACCGAGGATTCCTCTCAGGGGCTGACATGGATCTTTGGGTACTTCTAGAGTCTCCCCAGGGGAGTCAGGCCTCGTCTCGAGTGGGGGCATGCACGTGCGCTTTCCTTCCAGGCTGTAGCAGCAATGTCACGCTTCCCGTCGCGTGGATCAAATGATCTGTGGTTTTCCCTCGAGGCTTTCCCTCGAGGCTTTCCCACAGGGCTGTCCCATGTGCCACCGTGGTGTGAGTCGATCCTCGGAGTGAAAGATGAGCCAGTGCAGGGCAAAGAGGTTCCTCTGGAATGGACTGAGACATCTGGGGGACTCTTGGAATGGTGGTACGACCATGGAGTTCCTCTCGCCTTTCCTGTTGAGAGTGCCTCCTCTTGAGATGCGACGGGAACGCTGGGAATTCTTTCCCGTTGAAAGCAGGGAAAGGATCCCTCATGTCGAGCTACGAGGGGGAAACGGGGCTCCTCTGGATGTGGGCGGGACCATCGTGCTTCCTCTCGAGTGGAGACGGGTATGGCGGTGAACTTCTTGAGTTGCAGCAAGGGTGTGAAAGACCCTTTCGATGTTCCAGAGGTTACGTGTCAGTCTCCAGACGCCTCATCGGAAATAGACCTCATCTCGCCTGGAAGGGAGAACTTCCTGGATTTTCTCGAGTTGCGGCAGGTGTTCTCGAGTTACGACGGGGACCTCAGGGACCCGCCCTGGTGGCCTCAGGAGAGGCCAGTCCCCATGCGAGTTGCTAGGGGGCCTCTCGGGATTCCTCTCCCGTCGATACCGGGGCCAAAAACCTTGTGTGGAGTCAGGGCCGGAACCGAGGATTCCTCTCAGGGGCTGACATGGATCTTTGGGTACTTCTGGAGTCTCCCCAGGGGAGTCAGGCCTCGTCTCGAGTGGGGGCATGCACGTGCGCTTTCCTTCCAGGCTGTAGCAGAAATGTCACGCTTCCCGTCGCGTGGATCAAAGTATCTGTGGTTTTCCCTCTAGGCTTTCCCTCGAGGCTTTCCCACAGGGCTGTCCCACGTGCCACCGTGGTTTGAGTCGATTCTCGGCGTGAAAGATGAGCCAGTGCAGGGCAAAGAGGTTCCTCTGGAATGGACTGAGACATCTGGGGGACTCTTGGAATGGTGGTACGACCATGGAGTTCCTCTCGCCTTTCCTGTTGAGAGTGCCTCCTCTTGAGATGCGACGGGAATGCCGGGAATTCTTTCCCGTTGAAAGCAGGGAAAGGATCCCTCATCTCGAGCTACGAGGTGGAAACGGGGATCCTCTGGATGTGGGCGGGACCATCGTGCTTTCTCTCGTGTGGAGACGGGAATGGCGGTAAACTTCTTGAGTTGCAGCAAGGGTGTGAAAGACCCTTTCGAAGTTCCAGAGATTAGGTGTCATTAGTCTCCAGACGCCTCATCGGAAATAGGCCTCATCTCGCCTGGAAGGGAGAACTTCCTGGATTTTCTCGAGTTGCGGCAGGTGTTTTCGAGTTACGACGGGGACCTCAGGGACCGGCCCTGGTGGCCTCAGGAGAGGCCAGTCCCCATGCGAGTTGCTAGGGGGCCTCTCGGGATTCCTCTCCCGTCGATACCGGGGCCAAAAACCTTGTGTGGAGTCAGGGCCAGAACCGAGGATTCCTCTCAGGGGCTGACATGGATCTTTGGGTACTTCTGGAGTCTCCCCAGGGGAGTCAGGCCTCGTCTCGAGTGGGGGCATGCACGTGCGCTTTCCTTCCAGGCTGTAGCAGCAATGTCACGCTTCCCGTCGCGTGGATCAAAGGATCTGTGGTTTTCCCTCGAGGCTTTCCCTCGAGGCTTTCCCACAGGGCTGTCCCACGTGCCACCGTGGTGTGAGTCGATCCTCGGCGCGAATGATGAGCCAGTGCAGGGCAAAGAGGTTCCTCTGGAATGGACTGAGACATCTGGGGGACTCTTGGAATGGTGGTACGACCATGGAGTTCCTCTCGCCTTTCCTGTTGAGAGTGCCTCCTCTTGAGATGCGACGGGAATGCCGGGAATTCTTTCCCGTTGAAAGCAGGGAAAGGATCCCTCATCTCGAGCTACGAGGGGGAAACGGGGCTCCTCTGGATGTGGGCGGGACCATCGTGCTTTCTCTCGTGTGGAGACGGGTATGGCGGTAAACTTCTTGAGTTGCAGCAAGGGTGTGAAAGACCCTTTCGAAGTTCCAGAGTTTGGGTGTCATTAGTCTCCAGACGCCTCATCGGAAATAGGCCTCATCTCGCCTGGAAGGGAGAACTTCCTGGATTTTCTCGAGTTGCGGCAGGTGTTCTCGAGTTACGACGGGGACCTCAGGGACCCGCCCTGGTGGCCTCAGGAGAGGCCAGTCCCCATGCGAGTTGCTAGGGGGCCTCTCGGGATTCCTCTCCCGTCGATACCGGGGCCAAAAACCTTGTGTGGAATCAGGGCCGGAACCGAGGATTCCTCTCAGGGGCTGACATGGATCTTTGGGTACTTCTGGAGTCTCCCCAGGGGAGTCAGGCCTCGTCTCGAGTGGGGGCATGCACGTGCGCTTTCCTTCCAGGCTGTAGCAGCAATGTCACGCTTCCCGTCGCGTGGATCAAAGGATCTGTGGTTTTCCCTCGAGGCTTTCCCTCGAGGCTTTCCCACAGGGCTGTCCCACGTGCCACCGTGGTGTGAGTCGATCCTCGGCGTGAAAGATGAGCCAGTGCAGGGCAAAGAGGTTCCTCTGGAATGGACTGAGACATCTGGGGGACTCTTGGAATGGTGGTACGACCATGGAGTTCCTCTCGCCTTTCCTGTTGAGAGTGCCTCCTCTTGAGTTGTGACGAGAACGCCGGGAATTCTTTCCCGTTGAAAGCAGGGAAAGGATCCCTCATCTCGAGCTACGAGGGGGAAACGGGGCTCCTCGGGATGTGGGCGGGACCATCGTGCTTCCTCTCGAGTGGACACGGGTATGTCGGTGAACTTCTTGAGTTGCAGCAAGGGTGTGAAAGACCCTTTCGAAGTTCCAGAGGTTAGGTGTCATTAGTCTCCAGACGCCTCATCGGAAATAGGCCTCATCTAGCCTGGAAGGGAGAACTTCCTGGATTTTCTCGAGGTGCGGCAGGTGTTCTCGAGTTACGACGGGTACCACAGGGACCCGCCCTGATGGCCTCAGGAGAGGCCAGTCCCCATGCGAGTTGCTAGGGGGCCTCTCGGGATTCCTCTCCAGTCGATACCGGGGCCAAAAACCTTGTGTGGAGTCAGGGCCAGAACCGAGGATTCCTCTCAGGGGCTGACATGGATCTTTGGGTAATTCTAGAGTCTCCCCAGGGGAGTCAGGCCTCTTCTCGAGTGGGGGCATGCACGTGCGCTTTCCTTCCAGGCTGTAGCAGCAATGTCACGCTTCCCGTCCCGTGGATCAAATGATCTGTGGTTTTCCCTCGAGGCTTTCCCTCGAGGCTTTCCCACAGGGCTGTCCCATGTGCCACCGTGGTGTGAGTCGATCCTCGGAGTGAAAGATGAGCCAGTGCAGGGCAAAGAGGTTCCTCTGGAATGGACTGAGACATCTGGGGGACTCTTGGAATGGTGGTACGACCATGGAGTTCCTCTCGCCTTTCCTGTTGAGAGTGCCTCCTCTTGAGTTGTGACGGGAACTCCGGGAATTCTTTCCCGTTGAAATCAGGGAAAGGATCCCTCATCTCAAGCTACGAGGGGGAAACGGGGCTCCTCGGGATGTGGGCGGGACCATCGTGCTTCCTCTCGAGTGGACACGGGTATGTCGGTGAACTTCTTGAGTTGCAGCAAGGGTGTGAAAGACCCTTTCGAAGTTCCAGAGGTTACGTGTCAGTCTCCAGACGCCTCATCGGAAATAGACCTCATCTCGCCTGGAAGGGAGAACTTCCTGGATTTTCTCGAGGTGCGGCAGGTGTTCTCGAGTTACGACTGGTACCACAGGGACCCGCCCTGATGGCCTCAGGAGAGGCCAGTCCCCATGCGTGTTGCTAGGGGGCCTCTCGGGATTCCTCTCCCGTCGATACTGGGGCCAAATACCTTGTGTGGTGTCAGGGCCGGAACCGAGGATTCCTCTCAGGGGCTGACATGGATCTTTGGGTACTTCTGGAGTCTCCCCAGGGGAGTCAGGCCTCGTCTCGAGTGGGGGCATGCACGTGCGCTTTCCTTCCAGGCTATAGCAGCAATGTCACGCTTCCCGTCGCGTGGATCAAAGTATCTGTGGTTTTCCCTCTAGGCTTTCCCTCGAGGCTTTCCCACAGGGCTGTCCCACGTGCCACCGTGGTTTGAGTCGATTCTCGGCGTGAAAGATGAGCCAGTGCAGGGCAAAGAGGTTCCTCTGGAATGGACTGAGACATCTGGGGGACTCTTGGAATGGTGGTACGACCATGGAGTTCCTCTCGCCTTTCCTGTTGAGAGTGCCTCCTCTTGAGATGCGACGGGAATGCCGGGAATTCTTTCCCGTTGAAAGCAGGGAAAGGATCCCTCATCTCGAGCTACGAGGTGGAAACGGGGATCCTCTGGATGTGGGCGGGACCATCGTGCTTTCTCTCGTGTGGAGACGGGAATGGCGGTAAACTTCTTGAGTTGCAGCAAGGGTGTGAAAGACCCTTTCGAAGTTCCAGAGATTAGGTGTCATTAGTCTCCAGACGCCTCATCGGAAATAGGCCTCATCTCGCCTGGAAGGGAGAACTTCCTGGATTTTCTCGAGTTGCGGCAGGTGTTTTCGAGTTACGACGGGGACCTCAGGGACCCGCCCTGGTGGCCTCAGGAGAGGCCAGTCCCCATGCGAGTTGCTAGGGGGCCTCTCGGGATTCCTCTCCCGTCGATACCGGGGCCAAAAACCTTGTGTGGAGTCAGGGCCAGAACCGAGGATTCCTCTCAGGGGCTGACATGGACCTTTGGGTACTTCTGGAGTCTCCCCAGGGGAGTCAGGCCTCGTCTCGAGTGGGGGCATGCACGTGCGCTTTCCTTCCAGGCTGTAGCAGCAATGTCACGCTTCCCGTCGCGTGGATCAAAGGATCTGTGGTTTTCCCTCGAGGCTTTCCCTCGAGGCTTTCCCACAGGGCTGTCCCACGTGCCACCGTGGTGTGAGTCGATCCTCGGCGCGAATGATGAGCCAGTGCAGGGCAAAGAGGTTCCTCTGGAATGGACTGAGACATCTGGGGGACTCTTGGAATGGTGGTACGACCATGGAGTTCCTCTCGCCTTTCCTGTTAAGAGTGCCTCCTCTTGAGATCCGACGGGAACGCCGGGAATTCTTTCCCGTTGAAAGCAGGGAAAGGATCCCTCATCTCGAGCTACGAGGGGGAAACGGGGCTCCTCTGGATGTGGGCGGGACCATCGTGCTTCCTCTCGAGTGGAGACGGGTATGGCGGTGAACTTCTTGAGTTGCAGCAAGGGTGTGAAAGACCCTTTCGAAGTTCCAGAGGTTAGGTGTCATTAGTCTCCAGAAGCCTCATCGGAAATAGGCCTCATCTAGCCTGGAAGGGAGAACTTCCTGAATTTTCTCGAGGTGCGGCAGGTGTTCTCGAGTTACGACGGGTACCACAGGGACCCGCCCTGATGGCCTCAGGAACGGCCAGTCTCCATGCGAGTTGCTAGGTGGCCTCTCGGGATTCCTCTCCCGTCGATACCGGGGCCAAAAACCTTGTGTGGAGTCAGGGCCGGAACCGAGGATTCCTCTCAGGGGCTGACATGCATCTTTGGGTACTTCTAGAGTCTCCCCAGGGGAGTCAGGCCTCGTCTCGAGTGGGGGCATGCACGTGCGCTTTCCTTCCAGGCTGTAGCAGCAATGTCACGCTTCCCGTCTTGTGGATCAAAGGATCTGTGGTTTTCCCTCGAGGCTTTCCCTCGAGGCTTTCCCACAGGGCTGTCCCACGTGCCACCGTGGTGTGAGTCGATCCTCGGCGTGAAAGATGAGCCAGTGCAGGGCAAAGAGGTTCCTCTGGAATGGACTGAGACATCTGTGGGACTCTTGGAATGGTGGTACGACCATGGAGTTCCTCTCGCCTTTCCTGTTGAGAGTGCCTCCTCTTGAGATGCGACGGGAATGCCGGGAATTCTTTCCCGTTGAAAGCAGGGAAAGGATCCCTCATCTCGAGCTCCGAGGGGGAAACGGGGCTCCTCTGGATGTGGGCGGGTCCATCGTGCTTTCTCTCTTGTGGAGACGGGTATGGCGGTAAACTTCTTGAGTTGCAGCAAGGGTGTGAAAGACCCTTTCGAAGTTCCAGAGGTTAGGTGTCATTAGTCTCCAGAGGCCTCATCGGAAATAGGCCTCATCTCGCCTGGAAGGGAGAACTTCCCGGATTTTCTCGAGGTGCGTCCGGTGTTCTCGAGTTACGACGGGGACCTCAGGGACCCGCCCTGGTGGCCTCAGGAGAGGCCAGTCCCCATGCGAGTTGCTAGGGGGCCTCTCGGGATTCCTCTCCCGTCGATACCGGGGCCAAAAACCTTGTGTGGAGTCAGGGCTGGAACCGAGGATTCCTCTCAGGAGCTGACATGGATCTTTGGGTACTTCTGGAGTCCCACCAGGGGAGTCAGGCCTCTTCTCGATTGGGGGCATGCACGTGTGCTTTCCTTCCAGGCTGTAGCAGCAATGTCACGCTTCCCGTCGCGTGGATCAAAGGATCTGTGGTTTTCCCTCGAGGCTTTCCCACAGGGCTGTCCCACGTGCCACCGTGGTGTGAGTCGATCCTCGGCGTGAAAGATGAGCCAGTGCAGGGCAAAGAGGTTCCTCTGGAATGGACTGAGACATCTGGGGGACTCTTGGAATGGTGGTACGACCATGGAGTTCCTCTCGCCTTTCCTGTTGAGAGTGCCTCCTCTTGAGATGCGACGGGAACGCCGGGAATTCTTTCCCGTTGAAAGCAGGGAACGGATCCCTCATCTCGAGCTACGAGGGGGAAACGGGGCTCCTCGGGATGTGGGCGGGACCATCGTGCTTCCTCTCGAGTGGACACGGGTATGTCGGTGAACTTCTTGAGTTGCAGCAAGGGTGTGAAAGACCCTTTCGAAGTTCCAGAGGTTGGGTGTCATTAGTCTCCAGACGCCTCATCGGAAATAGGCCTCATCTCGCCTGGAAGGGAGAACTTCCTGGATTTTCTCGAGTTGCGGCAGGTGTTCTCGAGTTACGACGGGGACCTCAGGGACCCGCCCTGGTGGCCTCAGGAGAGGCCAGTCCCCATGCGAGTTGCTAGGGGGCCTCTCGGGATTCCTCTCCCGTCGATACCGGGGCCAAAAACCTTGTGTGGAGTCAGGGCTGGAACCGAGGATTCCTCTCAGGGGCTGACATGGATCTTTGGGTACTTCTGGAGTCTCCCCAGGGGAGTCAGGCCTCGTCTCGAGTGGGGGCATGCACGTGTGCTTTCCTTCCAGGCTGTAGCAGCAATGTCACGCTTCCCGTCGCGTGCATCAAAGGATCTGTGGTTTTCCCTCGAGGCTTTCCCTCGAGGCTTTCCCACAGGGCTGTCCCACGTGCCACCGTGGTGTGAGTCGATCCTCGGCATGAAAGATGAGCCAGTGCAGGGCAAAGAGGTTCCTCTGGAATGGACTGAGACATCTGGGGGACTCTTGGAATGGTGGTACGACCATGGAGTTCCTCTCGCCTTTCCTGTTGAGAGTGCCTCCTCTTGAGTTGTGACGGGAACTCCGGGAATTCTTTCCCGTTGAAATCAGGGAAAGGATCCCTCATCTCAAGCTACGAGGGGGAAACGGGGCTCCTCGGGATGTGGGCGGGACCATCGTGCTTCCTCTCGAGTGGACACGGGTATGTCGGTGAACTTCTTGAGTTGCAGCAAGGGTGTGAAAGACCCTTTAGAAGTTCCAGAGGTTACGTGTCAGTCTCCAGACGCCTCATCGGAAATAGACCTCATCTCGCCTGGAAGGGAGAACTTCCTGGATTTTCTCGAGGTGCGGCAGGTGTTCTCGAGTTACGACTGGTACCACAGGGACCCGCCCTGATGGCCTCAGGAGAGGCCAGTCCCCATGCGTGTTGCTAGGGGGCCTCTCGTGATTCCTCTCCCGTCGATACTGGGGCCAAATACCTTGTGTGGTGTCAGGGCCGGAACAGAGGATTCCTCTCAGGGGCTGACATGGATCTTTGGGTACTTCTGGAGTCTCCCCAGGGGAGTCAGGCCTCGTCTCGAGTGGGGGCATGCACGTGCGCTTTCCTTCCAGGCTATAGCAGCAATGTCACGCTTCCCGTCGCGTGGATCAAAGTATCTGTGGTTTTCCCTCTAGGCTTTCCCTCGAGGCTTTCCCACAGGGCTGTCCCACGTGCCACCGTGGTTTGAGTCGATTCTCGGCGTGAAAGATGAGCCAGTGCAGGGCAAAGAGGTTCCTCTGGAATGGACTGAGACATCTGGGGGACTCTTGGAATGGTGGTACGACCATGGAGTTCCTCTCGCCTTTCCTGTTGAGAGTGCCTCCTCTTGAGATGCGACGGGAATGCCGGGAATTCTTTCCCGTTGAAAGCAGGGAAAGGATCCCTCATCTCGAGCTACGAGGTGGAAACGGGGATCCTCTGGATGTGGGCGGGACCATCGTGCTTTCTCTCGTGTGGAGACGGGAATGGCGGTAAACTTCTTGAGTTGCAGCAAGGGTGTGAAAGACCCTTTCGAAGTTCCAGAGATTAGGTGTCATTAGTCTCCAGACGCCTCATCGGAAATAGGCCTCATCTCGCCTGGAAGGGAGAACTTCCTGGATTTTCTCGAGTTGCGGCAGGTGTTTTCGAGTTACGACGGGGACCTCAGGGACCCGCCCTGGTGGCCTCAGGAGAGGCCAGTCCCCATGCGAGTTGCTAGGGGGCCTCTCGGGATTCCTCTCCCGTCGATACCGGGGCCAAAAACCTTGTGTGGAGTCAGGGCCAGAACCGAGGATTCCTCTCAGGGGCTGACATGGATCTTTGGGTACTTCTGGAGTCTCCCCAGGGGAGTCAGGCCTCGTCTCGAGT
Organism: Capricornis sumatraensis; assembly: GCF_032405125.1. Lineage (NCBI taxonomy): Eukaryota > Metazoa > Chordata > Mammalia > Artiodactyla > Bovidae > Capricornis > Capricornis sumatraensis. The sequence goes on from NW_027184612.1 coordinate 10,429,712, forward strand.
GGGGGCATGCACGTGCGCTTTCCTTCCAGGCTGTAGCAGCAATGTCACGCTTCCCGTCGCGTGGATCAAAGGATCTGTGGTTTTCCCTCGAGGCTTTCCCTCGAGGCTTTCCCACAGGGCTGTCCCACGTGCCACCGTGGTGTGAGTCGATCCTCGGCGCGAATGATGAGCCAGTGCAGGGCAAAGAGGTTCCTCTGGAATGGACTGAGACATCTGGGGGACTCTTGGAATGGTGGTACGACCATGGAGTTCCTCTCGCCTTTCCTGTTGAGAGTGCCTCCTCTTGAGATGCGACGGGAATGCCTGGAATTATTTCCCGTTGAAAGCAGGGAAAGGATCCCTCATCTCGAGCTACGAGGGGGAAACGGGGCTCCTCTGGATGTGGGCGGGACCATCGTGCTTTCTCTCGTGTGGAGACGGGTATGGCGGTAAACTTCTTGAGTTGCAGCAAGGGTGTGAAAGACCCTTTCGAAGTTCCAGAGTTTGGGTGTCATTAGTCTCCAGACGCCTCATCGGAAATAGGCCTCATCTCGCCTGGAAGGGAGAACTTCCTGGATTTTCTCGAGTTGCGGCAGGTGTTCTCGAGTTACGACGGGGACCTCAGGGACCCGCCCTGGTGGCCTCAGGAGAGGCCAGTCCCCATGCGAGTTGCTAGGGGGCCTCTCGGGATTCCTCTCCCGTCGATACCGGGGCCAAAAACCTTGTGTGGAGTCAGGGCCGGAACCGAGGATTCCTCTCAGGGGCTGACATGGATCTTTGGGTACTTCTGGAGTCTCCCCAGGGGAGTCAGGCCTCGTCTCGAGTGGGGGCATGCACGTGCGCTTTCCTTCCAGGCTGTAGCAGCAATGTCATGCTTCCCGTCGCGTGGATCAAAGGATCTGTGGTTTTCCCTCGAGGCTTTCCCTCGAGGCTTTCCCACAGGGCTGTCCCACGTGCCACCGTGGTGTGAGTCGATCCTCGGCGTGAAAGATGAGCCAGTGCAGGGCAAAGAGGTTCCTCTGGAATGGACTGAGACATCTGGGGGACTCTTGGAATGGTGGTACGACCATGGAGTTCCTCTCGCCTTTCCTGTTGAGAGTGCCTCCTCTTGAGTTGTGACGAGAACGCCGGGAATTCTTTCCCGTTGAAAGCAGGGAAAGGATCCCTCATCTCGAGCTACGAGGGGGAAACGGGGCTCCTCGGGATGTGGGCGGGACCATCGTGCTTCCTCTCGAGTGGACACGGGTATGTCGGTGAACTTCTTGAGTTGCAGCAAGGGTGTGAAAGACCCTTTCGAAGTTCCAGAGGTTAGGTGTCATTAGTCTCCAGACGCCTCATCGGAAATAGGCCTCATCTAGCCTGGAAGGGAGAACTTCCTGGATTTTCTCGAGGTGCGGCAGGTGTTCTCGAGTTACGACGGGTACCACAGGGACCCGCCCTGATGGCCTCAGGAGAGGCCAGTCCCCATGCGAGTTGCTAGGGGGCCTCTCGGGATTCCTCTCCAGTCGATACCGGGGCCAAAAACCTTGTGTGGAGTCAGGGCCAGAACCGAGGATTCCTCTCAGGGGCTGACATGGATCTTTGGGTAATTCTAGAGTCTCCCCAGGGGAGTCAGGCCTCTTCTCGAGTGGGGGCATGCACGTGCGCTTTCCTTCCAGGCTGTAGCAGCAATGTCACGCTTCCCGTCCCGTGGATCAAATGATCTGTGGTTTTCCCTCGAGGCTTTCCCTCGAGGCTTTCCCACAGGGCTGTCCCATGTGCCACCGTGGTGTGAGTCGATCCTCGGAGTGAAAGATGAGCCAGTGCAGGGCAAAGAGGTTCCTCTGGAATGGACTGAGACATCTGGGGGACTCTTGGAATGGTGGTACGACCATGGAGTTCCTCTCGCCTTTCCTGTTGAGAGTGCCTCCTCTTGAGTTGTGACGGGAACTCCGGGAATTCTTTCCCGTTGAAATCAGGGAAAGGATCCCTCATCTCAAGCTACGAGGGGGAAACGGGGCTCCTCGGGATGTGGGCGGGACCATCGTGCTTCCTCTCGAGTGGACACGGGTATGTCGGTGAACTTCTTGAGTTGCAGCAAGGGTGTGAAAGACCCTTTCGAAGTTCCAGAGGTTACGTGTCAGTCTCCAGACGCCTCATCGGAAATAGACCTCATCTCGCCTGGAAGGGAGAACTTCCTGGATTTTCTCGAGGTGCGGCAGGTGTTCTCGAGTTACGACTGGTACCACAGGGACCCGCCCTGATGGCCTCAGGAGAGGCCAGTCCCCATGCGTGTTGCTAGGGGGCCTCTCGGGATTCCTCTCCCGTCGATACTGGGGCCAAATACCTTGTGTGGTGTCAGGGCCGGAACCGAGGATTCCTCTCAGGGGCTGACATGGATCTTTGGGTACTTCTGGAGTCTCCCCAGGGGAGTCAGGCCTCGTCTCGAGTGGGGGCATGCACGTGCGCTTTCCTTCCAGGCTATAGCAGCAATGTCACGCTTCCCGTCGCGTGGATCAAAGTATCTGTGGTTTTCCCTCTAGGCTTTCCCTCGAGGCTTTCCCACAGGGCTGTCCCACGTGCCACCGTGGTTTGAGTCGATTCTCGGCGTGAAAGATGAGCCAGTGCAGGGCAAAGAGGTTCCTCTGGAATGGACTGAGACATCTGGGGGACTCTTGGAATGGTGGTACGACCATGGAGTTCCTCTCGCCTTTCCTGTTGAGAGTGCCTCCTCTTGAGATGCGACGGGAATGCCGGGAATTCTTTCCCGTTGAAAGCAGGGAAAGGATCCCTCATCTCGAGCTACGAGGTGGAAACGGGGATCCTCTGGATGTGGGCGGGACCATCGTGCTTTCTCTCGTGTGGAGACGGGAATGGCGGTAAACTTCTTGAGTTGCAGCAAGGGTGTGAAAGACCCTTTCGAAGTTCCAGAGATTAGGTGTCATTAGTCTCCAGACGCCTCATCGGAAATAGGCCTCATCTCGCCTGGAAGGAAGAACTTCCTGGATTTTCTCGAGTTGCGGCAGGTGTTTTCGAGTTACAACGGGGACCTCAGGGACCCGCCCTGGTGGCCTCAGGAGAGGCCAGTCCCCATGCGAGTTGCTAGGGGGCCTCTCGGGATTCCTCTCCCGTCGATACCGGGGCCAAAAACCTTGTGTGGAGTCAGGGCCAGAACCGAGGATTCCTCTCAGGGGCTGACATGGACCTTTGGGTACTTCTGGAGTCTCCCCAGGGGAGTCAGGCCTCGTCTCGAGTGGGGGCATGCACGTGCGCTTTCCTTCCAGGCTGTAGCAGCAATGTCACGCTTCCCGTCGCGTGGATCAAAGGATCTGTGGTTTTCCCTCGAGGCTTTCCCTCGAGGCTTTCCCACAGGGCTGTCCCACGTGCCACCGTGGTGTGAGTCGATCCTCGGCGCGAATGATGAGCCAGTGCAGGGCAAAGAGGTTCCTCTGGAATGGACTGAGACATCTGGGGGACTCTTGGAATGGTGGTACGACCATGGAGTTCCTCTCGCCTTTCCTGTTAAGAGTGCCTCCTCTTGAGATCCGACGGGAACGCCGGGAATTCTTTCCCGTTGAAAGCAGGGAAAGGATCCCTCATCTCGAGCTACGAGGGTGAAACGGGGCTCCTCTGGATGTGGGCGGGACCATCGTGCTTCCTCTCGAGTGGAGACGGGTATGGCGGTGAACTTCTTGAGTTGCAGCAAGGGTGTGAAAGACCCTTTCGAAGTTCCAGAGGTTAGGTGTCATTAGTCTCCAGACGCCTCATCGGAAATAGGCCTCATCTCGCCTGGAAGGGAGAACTTCCTGGATTTTCTCGAGTTGGGGCAGGTGTTCTCGAGTTACGACGGGGACCTCAGGGACCCGCCCTGGTGGCCTCAGGAGAGGCCAGTCCCCATGCGAGTTGCTAGGGGGCCTCTCGGGATTCCTCTCCCGTCGATACCGGGGCCAAAAACCTTGTGTGGAGTCAGGGCCGGAACCGAGGATTCCTCTCAGGGGCTGACATGGATCTTTGGGTACTTCTGGAGTCTCCCCAGGGGAGTCAGGCCTCGTCTCGAGTGGGGGCATGCACGTGCGCTTTCCTTCCAGGCTGTAGCAGCAATGTCACGCTTCCCGTCGCGTGGATCAAATGATCTGTGGTTTTCCCTCGAGGCTTTCCCTCGAGGCTTTCCCACAGGGCTGTCCCACGTGCCACCGTGGTGTGAGTCGATCCTCGGCGTGAAAGATGAGCCAGTGCAGGGCAAAGGGGTTCCTCTGGAATGGACTGAGACATCTGGGGGACTCTTGGAATGGTGGTACGACCATGGAGTTCCTCTCGCCTTTCCTGTTGAGAGTGCCTCCTCTTGAGATGCGACGGGAACGCCGGGAATTCTTTCCCATTGAAAGCAGGGAAAGGATCCCTCATCTCGAGCTCCGAGGGGGAAACGGGGCTCCTCTGGATGTGGGCGGGACCATCGTGCTTCCTCCCGAGTGGACACGGGTATGGCGGTGAACTTCTTTAGTTGCAGCAAGGGTGTGAAAGACCCTTTCGAAGTTCCAGAGGTTAGGTGTCATTAGTCTCCAGACGCCTCATCGGAAATAGGCCTCATCTCGCCTGGAAGGGAGAACTTCCTGGATTTTCTCGAGTTGCGTCAGGTGTTCTCGAGTTACGACGGGGACCTCAGGGACCCGCCCTGGTGGCCTCAGTAGAGGCCAGTCCCCATGCGAGTTGCTAGGGGGCCTCTCGGGATTCCTCTCCCGTCGATACCTGGGCCAAAAGCCTTGTGTGGAGTCAGGGCCGGAACCGAGCATTCCTCTCAGGGGTTACATGGATCTTTGGGTACTTCTGGAGTCTCCCCAGGGGAGTCAGGCCTCGTCTCGAGTGGGGGCATGCACGTGCGCTTTCCTTCCAGGCTGTAGCAGCAATGTCACGCTTCCCATCGCGAGGATTAAAGGATCTGTGGTTTTCCCTCGAGGCTTTCCCTCGAGGCTTTCCCACAGGGCTGTCCTACGTGCCACCTTTCTGTGAGTCGATCCTCGGCGTGAAAGATGAGCCAGTGCAGGGCAAAGAGGTTCCTCTGGAATGGACTGAGACATCTGGGGGACTCTTGGAATGGTGGTACGACCATGGAGTTCCTCTCGCCTTTCCTGTTGAGAGTGCCTCCTCTTGAGCTGCGACGGGAATGCCGGGAATTCTTTCCCGTTGGAAGCAGGGAAAGGATCCCTCTTCTCGAGCTACGAGGGGGAAACAGGGCTCCTCTGGATGTGGGCGGGACCATCGTGCTTCCTCTCGAGTGGAGACGGGTATGGCGGTGAACTTCTTGAGTTGCAGCAAGGGTGTGAAAGACCCTTTCGAAGTTCCAGAGGTTAGGTGTCATTAGTCTCCAGAAGCCTCATCGGAAATAGGCCTCATCTAGCCTGGAAGGGAGAACTTCCTGAATTTTCTCGAGGTGCGGCAGGTGTTCTCGAGTTACGACGGGTACCACAGGGACCCGCCCTGATGGCCTCAGGAACGGCCAGTCTCCATGCGAGTTGCTAGGTGGCCTCTCGGGATTCCTCTCCCGTCGATACCGGGGCCAAAAACCTTGTGTGGAGTCAGGGCCGGAACCGAGGATTCCTCTCAGGGGCTGACATGGATCTTTGGGTACTTCTAGAGTCTCCCCAGGGGAGTCAGGCCTCGTCTCGAGTGGGGGCATGCACGTGCGCTTTCCTTCCAGGCTGTAGCAGCAATGTCACGCTTCCCGTCTTGTGGATCAAAGGATCTGTGGTTTTCCCTCGAGGCTTTCCCTCGAGGCTTTCCCACAGGGCTGTCCCACGTGCCACCGTGGTGTGAGTCGATCCTCGGCGTGAAAGATGAGCCAGTGCAGGGCAAAGAGGTTCCTCTGGAATGGACTGAGACATCTGTGGGACTCTTGGAATGGTGGTACGACCATGGAGTTCCTCTCGCCTTTCCTGTTGAGAGTGCCTCCTCTTGAGATGCGACGGGAATGCCGGGAATTCTTTCCCGTTGAAAGCAGGGAAAGGATCCCTCAACTCGAGCTCCGAGGGGGAAACGGGGCTCCTCTGGATGTGGGCGGGACCATCGTGCTTTCTCTCTTGTGGAGACGGGTATGGCGGTAAACTTCTTGAGTTGAAGCAAGGGTGTGAAAGACCCTTTCGAAGTTCCAGAGGTTAGGTGTCATTAGTCTCCAGAGGCCTCATCGGAAATAGGCCTCATCTCGCCTGGAAGGGAGAACTTCCCGGATTTTCTCGAGGTGCGTCCGGTGTTCTCGAGTTACGACGGGGACCTCAGGGACCCGCCCTGGTGGCCTCAGGAGAGGCCAGTCCCCATGCGAGTTGCTAGGGGGCCTCTCGGGATTCCTCTCCCGTCGATACCGGGGCCAAAAACCTTGTGTGGAGTCAGGGCTGGAACCGAGGATTCCTCTCAGGAGCTGACATGGATCTTTGGGTACTTCTGGAGTCCCACCAGGGGAGTCAGGCCTCTTCTCGATTGGGGGCATGCACGTGTGCTTTCCTTCCAGGCTGTAGCAGCAATGTCACGCTTCCCGTCGCGTGGATCAAAGGATCTGTGGTTTTCCCTCGAGGCTTTCCCACAGGGCTGTCCCACGTGCCACCGTGGTGTGAGTCGATCCTCGGCGTGAAAGATGAGCCAGTGCAGGGCAAAGAGGTTCCTCTGGAATGGACTGAGACATCTGGGGGACTCTTGGAATGGTGGTACGACCATGGAGTTCCTCTCGCCTTTCCTGTTGAGAGTGCCTCCTCTTGAGATGCGACGGGAACGCCGGGAATTCTTTCCCGTTGAAAGCAGGGAACGGATCCCTCATCTCGAGCTCCGAGGGGGAAATGGGCCTCTTCTGGATGTGGGCGGAACCATCGTGCTTCCTCCCGAGTGGACACGGGTATGGCGGTGAACTTCTTGAGTTGCAGCAAGGGTGTGAAAGACCCTTTCGGAGTTCCAGAGTTTAGGTGTCATTAGTCTGCAGACGCCTCATCGGAAATAGGACTCATCTCGCCTGGAAGGGAGAACTTCCTGGATTTTCTCGAGTTGCGGCAGGTGTTCTCGAGTTACGACGGGGACCTCAGGGACCCGCCCTGGTGGCCTCAGGAGAGGCCAGTCCCCATGCGTGTTGCTAGGGGGCCTCTCGGGATTCCTCTCCCGTCGATACCGGGGCCAAAAGACTTGTGTGGAGTCAGGGCCGGAACCGAGCATTCCTCTCAGGGGTGACATGGATCTTTGGGTACTTCTGGAGTCTCCCCAGGGGAGTCAGGCCTCGTCTCGAGTGGGGGCATGCACGTGCGCTTTCCTTCCAGGCTGTAGCAGCAATGTCACGCTTCCCGTCGCGTGCATCAAAGGATCTGTGGTTTTCCCTCGAGGCTTTCCCTCGAGGCTTTCCCACAGGGCTGTCCCACGTGCCACCGTGGTGTGAGTCGATCCTCGGCGTGAAAGATGAGCCAGTGCAGGGCAAAGAGGTTCCTCTGGAATGGACTGAGACATCTGGGGGACTCTTGGAATGGTGGTACGACCATGGAGTTCCTCTCGCCTTTCCTGTTGAGAGTGCCTCCTCTTGAGTTGTGACGGGAACTCCGGGAATTCTTTCCCGTTGAAATCAGGGAAAGGATCCCTCATCTCGAGCTACGAGGGGGAAACGGGGCTCCTCGGGATGTGGGCGGGACCATCGTGCTTCCTCTCGAGTGGACACGGGTATGTCGGTGAACTTCTTGAGTTGCAGCAAGGGTGTGAAAGACCCTTTCGAAGTTCCAGAGGTTGGGTGTCATTAGTCTCCAGACGCCTCATCGGAAATAGGCCTCATCTCGCCTGGAAGGGAGAACTTCCTGGATTTTCTCGAGTTGCGGCAGGTGTTCTCGAGTTACGACGGGGACCTCAGGGACCCGCCCTGGTGGCCTCAGGAGAGGCCAGTCCCCATGAGAGTTGCTAGGGGGCCTCTCGGGATTCCTCTCCCGTCGATACCGGGGCCAAAAACCTTGTGTGGAGTCAGGGCTGGAACCGAGGATTCCTCTCAGGGGCTGACATGGATCTTTGGGTACTTCTGGAGTCTCCCCAGGGGAGTCAGGCCTCGTCTCGAGTGGGGGCATGCACGTGTGCTTTCCTTCCAGGCTGTAGCAGCAATGTCACGCTTCCCGTCGCGTGCATCAAAGGATCTGTGGTTTTCCCTCGAGGCTTTCCCTCGAGGCTTTCCCACAGGGCTGTCCCACGTGCCACCGTGGTGTGAGTCGATCCTCGGCATGAAAGATGAGCCAGTGCAGGGCAAAGAGGTTCCTCTGGAATGGACTGAGACATCTGGGGGACTCTTGGAATGGTGGTACGACCATGGAGTTCCTCTCGCCTTTCCTGTTGAGAGTGCCTCCTCTTGAGTTGTGACGGGAACTCCGGGAATTCTTTCCCATTGAAATCAGGGAAAGGATCCCTCATCTCAAGCTACGAGGGGGAAACGGGGCTCCTCGGGATGTGGGCGGGACCATCGTGCTTCCTCTCGAGTGGACACGGGTATGTCGGTGAACTTCTTGAGTTGCAGCAAGGGTGTGAAAGACCCTTTCGAAGTTCCAGAGGTTACGTGTCAGTCTCCAGACGCCTCATCGGAAATAGACCTCATCTCGCCTGGAAGGGAGAACTTCCTGGATTTTCTCGAGGTGCGGCAGGTGTTCTCGAGTTACGACTGGTACCACAGGGACCCGCCCTGATGGCCTCAGGAGAGGCCAGTCCCCATGCGTGTTGCTAGGGGGCCTCTCGGGATTCCTCTCCCGTCGATACTGGGGCCAAATACCTTGTGTGGTGTCAGGGCCGGAACCGAGGATTCCTCTCAGGGGCTGACATGGATCTTTGGGTACTTCTGGAGTCTCCCCAGGGGAGTCAGGCCTCGTCTCGAGTGGGGGCATGCACGTGCGCTTTCCTTCCAGGCTATAGCAGCAATGTCACGCTTCCCGTCGCGTGGATCAAAGTATCTGTGGTTTTCCCTCTAGGCTTTCCCTCGAGGCTTTCCCACAGGGCTGTCCCACGTGCCACCGTGGTTTGAGTCGATTCTCGGCGTGAAAGATGAGCCAGTGCAGGGCAAAGAGGTTCCTCTGGAATGGACTGAGACATCTGGGGGACTCTTGGAATGGTGGTACGACCATGGAGTTCCTCTCGCCTTTCCTGTTGAGAGTGCCTCCTCTTGAGATGCGACGGGAATGCCGGGAATTCTTTCCCGTTGAAAGCAGGGAAAGGATCCCTCATCTCGAGCTACGAGGGGGAAACGGGGCTCCTCTGGATGTGGGCGGGACCATCGTGCTTTCTCTCGTGTGGAGACGGGTATGGCGGTAAACTTCTTGAGTTGCAGCAAGGGTGTGAAAGACCCTTTCGAAGTTCCAGAGTTTGGGTGTCATTAGTCTCCAGACGCCTCATCGGAAATAGGCCTCATCTCGCCTGGAAGGGAGAACTTCCTGGATTTTCTCGAGTTGCGGCAGGTGTTCTCGAGTTACGACGGGGACCTCAGGGACCCGCCCTGGTGGCCTCAGGAGAGGCCAGTCCCCATGCGAGTTGCTAGGGGGCCTCTCGGGATTCCTCTCCCGTCGATACCGGGGCCAAAAACCTTGTGTGGAGTCAGGGCCGGAACCGAGGATTCCTCTCAGGGGCTGACATGGATCTTTGGGTACTTCTGGAGTCTCCCCAGGGGAGTCAGGCCTCGTCTCGAGTGGGGGCATGCACGTGCGCTTTCCTTCCAGGCTGTAGCAGCAATGTCACGCTTCCCGTCGCGTGGATCAAAGGATCTGTGGTTTTCCCTCGAGGCTTTCCCTCGAGGCTTTCCCACAGGGCTGTCCCACGTGCCACCGTGGTGTGAGTCGATCCTCGGCGTGAAAGATGAGCCAGTGCAGGGCAAAGAGGTTCCTCTGGAATGGACTGAGACATCTGGGGGACTCTTGGAATGGTGGTACGACCATGGAGTTCCTCTCGCCTTTCCTGTTGAGAGTGCCTCCTCTTGAGTTGTGACGAGAACGCCGGGAATTCTTTCCCGTTGAAAGCAGGGAAAGGATCCCTCATCTCGAGCTACGAGGGGGAAACGGGGCTCCTCGGGATGTGGGCGGGACCATCGTGCTTCCTCTCGAGTGGACACGGGTATGTCGGTGAACTTCTTGAGTTGCAGCAAGGGTGTGAAAGACCCTTTCGAAGTTCCAGAGGTTAGGTGTCATTAGTCTCCAGACGCCTCATCGGAAATAGGCCTCATCTAGCCTGGAAGGGAGAACTTCCTGGATTTTCTCGAGGTGCGGCAGGTGTTCTCGAGTTACGACGGGTACCACAGGGACCCGCCCTGATGGCCTCAGGAGAGGCCAGTCCCCATGCGAGTTGCTAGGGGGCCTCTCGGGATTCCTCTCCAGTCGATACCGGGGCCAAAAACCTTGTGTGGAGTCAGGGCCAGAACCGAGGATTCCTCTCAGGGGCTGACATGGATCTTTGGGTAATTCTAGAGTCTCCCCAGGGGAGTCAGGCCTCTTCTCGAGTGGGGGCATGCACGTGCGCTTTCCTTCCAGGCTGTAGCAGCAATGTCACGCTTCCCGTCCCGTGGATCAAATGATCTGTGGTTTTCCCTCGAGGCTTTCCCTCGAGGCTTTCCCACAGGGCTGTCCCATGTGCCACCGTGGTGTGAGTCGATCCTCGGAGTGAAAGATGAGCCAGTGCAGGGCAAAGAGGTTCCTCTGGAATGGACTGAGACATCTGGGGGACTCTTGGAATGGTGGTACGACCATGGAGTTCCTCTCGCCTTTCCTGTTGAGAGTGCCTCCTCTTGAGTTGTGACGGGAACTCCGGGAATTCTTTCCCGTTGAAATCAGGGAAAGGATCCCTCATCTCAAGCTACGAGGGGGAAACGGGGCTCCTCGGGATGTGGGCGGGACCATCGTGCTTCCTCTCGAGTGGACACGGGTATGTCGGTGAACTTCTTGAGTTGCAGCAAGGGTGTGAAAGACCCTTTCGAAGTTCCAGAGGTTACGTGTCAGTCTCCAGACGCCTCATCGGAAATAGACCTCATCTCGCCTGGAAGGGAGAACTTCCTGGATTTTCTCGAGGTGCGGCAGGTGTTCTCGAGTTACGACTGGTACCACAGGGACCCGCCCTGATGGCCTCAGGAGAGGCCAGTCCCCATGCGTGTTGCTAGGGGGCCTCTCGGGATTCCTCTCCCGTCGATACTGGGGCCAAATACCTTGTGTGGTGTCAGGGCCGGAACCGAGGATTCCTCTCAGGGGCTGACATGGATCTTTGGGTACTTCTGGAGTCTCCCCAGGGGAGTCAGGCCTCGTCTCGAGTGGGGGCATGCACGTGCGCTTTCCTTCCAGGCTATAGCAGCAATGTCACGCTTCCCGTCGCGTGGATCAAAGTATCTGTGGTTTTCCCTCTAGGCTTTCCCTCGAGGCTTTCCCACAGGGCTGTCCCACGTGCCACCGTGGTTTGAGTCGATTCTCGGCGTGAAAGATGAGCCAGTGCAGGGCAAAGAGGTTCCTCTGGAATGGACTGAGACATCTGGGGGACTCTTGGAATGGTGGTACGACCATGGAGTTCCTCTCGCCTTTCCTGTTGAGAGTGCCTCCTCTTGAGATGCGACGGGAATGCCGGGAATTCTTTCCCGTTGAAAGCAGGGAAAGGATCCCTCATCTCGAGCTACGAGGTGGAAACGGGGATCCTCTGGATGTGGGCGGGACCATCGTGCTTTCTCTCGTGTGGAGACGGGAATGGCGGTAAACTTCTTGAGTTGCAGCAAGGGTGTGAGAGACCCTTTCGAAGTTCCAGAGATTAGGTGTCATTAGTCTCCAGACGCCTCATCGGAAATAGGCCTCATCTCGCCTGGAAGGGAGAACTTCCTGGATTTTCTCGAGTTGCGGCTGGTGTTTTCGAGTTACGACGGGGACCTCAGGGACCCGCCCTGGTGGCCTCAGGAGAGGCCAGTCCCCATGCGAGTTGCTAGGGGGCCTCTCGGGATTCCTCTCCCGTCGATACCGGGGCCAAAAACCTTGTGTGGAGTCAGGGCCAGAACCGAGGATTCCTCTCAGGGGCTGACATGGACCTTTGGGTACTTCTGGAGTCTCCCCAGGGGAGTCAGGCCTCGTCTCGAGTGGGGGCATGCACGTGCGCTTTCCTTCCAGGCTGTAGCAGCAATGTCACGCTTCCCGTCGCGTGGATCAAAGGATCTGTGGTTTTCCCTCGAGGCTTTCCCTCGAGGCTTTCCCACAGGGCTGTCCCATGTGCCACCGTGGTGTGAGTCGATCCTCGGCGCGAATGATGAGCCAGTGCAGGGCAAAGAGGTTCCTCTGGAATGGACTGAGACATCTGGGGGACTCTTGGAATGGTGGTACGACCATGGAGTTCCTCTCGCCTTTCCTGTTAAGAGTGCCTCCTCTTGAGATCCGACGGGAACGCCGGGAATTCTTTCCCGTTGAAAGCAGGGAAAGGATCCCTCATCTCGAGCTACGAGGGGGAAACGGGGCTCCTCTGGATGTGGGCGGGACCATCGTGCTTCCTCTCGAGTGGAGACGGGTATGGCGGTGAACTTCTTGAGTTGCAGCAAGGGTGTGAAAGACCCTTTCGAAGTTCCAGAGGTTAGGTGTCATTAGTCTCCAGACGCCTCATCGGAAATAGGCCTCATCTCGCCTGGAAGGGAGAATTTCCTGGATTTTCTCGAGTTGGGGCAGGTGTTCTCGAGTTACGACGGGGACCTCAGGGACCCGCCCTGGTGGCCTCAGGAGAGGCCAGTCCCCATGCGAGTTGCTAGGGGGCCTCTCGGGATTCCTCTCCCGTCGATACCGGGGCCAAAAACCTTGTGTGGAGTCAGGGCCGGAACCGAGGATTCCTCTCAGGGGCTGACATGGATCTTTGGGTACTTCTGGAGTCTCCCCAGGGGAGTCAGGCCTCGTCTCGAGTGGGGGCATGCACGTGCGCTTTCCTTCCAGGCTGTAGCAGCAATGTCACGCTTCCCGTCGCGTGGATCAAATGATCTGTGGTTTTCCCTCGAGGCTTTCCCTCGAGGCTTTCCCACAGGGCTGTCCCACGTGCCACCGTGGTGTGAGTCGATCCTCGGCGTGAAAGATGAGCCAGTGCAGGGCAAAGGGGTTCCTCTGGAATGGACTGAGACATCTGGGGGACTCTTGGAATGGTGGTACGACCATGGAGTTCCTCTCGCCTTTCCTGTTGAGAGTGCCTCCTCTTGAGATGCGACGGGAACGCCGGGAATTCTTTCCCGTTGAAAGCAGGGAAAGGATCCCTCATCTCGAGCTCCGAGGGGGAAACGGGGCTCCTCTGGATGTGGGCGGGACCATCGTGCTTCCTCCCAAGTGGACACGGGTATGGCGGTGAACTTCTTTAGTTGCAGCAAGGGTGTGAAAGACCCTTTCGAAGTTCCAGAGGTTAGGTGTCATTAGTCTCCAGACGCCTCATCGGAAATAGGCCTCATCTCGCCTGGAAGGGAGAACTTCCTGGATTTTCTCGAGTTGCGTCAGGTGTTCTCGAGTTACGACGGGGACCTCAGGGACCCGCCCTGGTGGCCTCAGTAGAGGCCAGTCCCCATGCGAGTTGCTAGGGGGCCTCTCGGGATTCCTCTCCCGTCGATACCGGGGCCAAAAGCCTTGTGTGGAGTCAGGGCCGGAACCGAGCATTCCTCTCAGGGGTTACATGGATCTTTGGGTACTTCTGCAGTCTCCCCAGGGGAGTCAGGCCTCGTCTCGAGTGGGGGCATGCACGTGCGCTTTCCTTCCAGGCTGTAGCAGCAATGTCACGCTTCCCATCGCGAGGATTAAAGGATCTGTGGTTTTCCCTCGAGGCTTTCCCTCGAGGCTTTCCCACAGGGCTGTCCTACGTGCCACCTTTCTGTGAGTCGATCCTCGGCGTGAAAGATGAGCCAGTGCAGGGCAAAGAGGTTCCTCTGGAATGGACTGAGACATCTGGGGGACTCTTGGAATGGTGGTACGACCATGGAGTTCCTCTCGCCTTTCCTGTTGAGAGTGCCTCCTCTTGAGCTGCGACGGGAATGCCGGGAATTCTTTCCCGTTGGAAGCAGGGAAAGGATCCCTCTTCTCGAGCTACGAGGGGGAAACAGGGCTCCTCTGGATGTGGGCGGGACCATCGTGCTTCCTCTCGAGTGGAGACGGGTATGGCGGTGAACTTCTTGAGTTGCAGCAAGGGTGTGAAAGACCCTTTCGAAGTTCCAGAGGTTAGGTGTCATTAGTCTCCAGAAGCCTCATCGGAAATAGGCCTCATCTAGCCTGGAAGGGAGAACTTCCTGAATTTTCTCGAGGTGCGGCAGGTGTTCTCGAGTTACGACGGGTACCACAGGGACCCGCCCTGATGGCCTCAGGAACGGCCAGTCTCCATGCGAGTTGCTAGGTGGCCTCTCGGGATTCCTCTCCCGTCGATACCGGGGCCAAAAACCTTGTGTGGAGTCAGGGCCGGAACCGAGGATTCCTCTCAGGGGCTGATATGGATCTTTGGGTACTTCTAGAGTCTCCCCAGGGGAGTCAGGCCTCGTCTCGAGTGGGGGCATGCACGTGCGCTTTCCTTCCAGGCTGTAGCAGCAATGTCACGCTTCCCGTCTTGTGGATCAAAGGATCTGTGGTTTTCCCTCGAGGCTTTCCCTCGAGGCTTTCCCACAGGGCTGTCCCACGTGCCACCGTGGTGTGAGTCGATCCTCGGCGTGAAAGATGAGACAGTGCAGGGCAAAGAGGTTCCTCTGGAATGGACTGAGACATCTGTGGGACTCTTGGAATGGTGGTACGACCATGGAGTTCCTCTCGCCTTTCCTGTTGAGAGTGCCTCCTCTTGAGTTGTGACGGGAACTCCGGGAATTCTTTCCCGTTGAAATCAGGGAAAGGATCCCTCATCTCGAGCTACGAGGGGGAAACGGGGCTCCTCGGGATGTGGGCGGGACCATCGTGCTTCCTCTCGAGTGGACACGGGTATGTCGGTGAACTTCTTGAGTTGCAGCAAGGGTGTGAAAGACCCTTTCGAAGTTCCAGAGGTTGGGTGTCATTAGTCTCCAGACGCCTCATCGGAAATAGGCCTCATCTCGCCTGGAAGGGAGAACTTCCTGGATTTTCTCGAGTTGCGGCAGGTGTTCTCGAGTTACGACGGGGACCTCAGGGACCCGCCCTGGTGGCCTCAGGAGAGGCCAGTCCCCATGCGAGTTGCTAGGGGGCCTCTCGGGATTCCTCTCCCGTCGATACCGGGGCCAAAAACCTTGTGTGGAGTCAGGGCTGGAACCGAGGATTCCTCTCAGGGGCTGACATGGATCTTTGGGTACTTCTGGAGTCTCCCCAGGGGAGTCAGGCCTCGTCTCGAGTGGGGGCATGCACGTGTGCTTTCCTTCCAGGCTGTAGCAGCAATGTCACGCTTCCCGTCGCGTGCATCAAAGGATCTGTGGTTTTCCCTCGAGGCTTTCCCTCGAGGCTTTCCCACAGGGCTGTCCCACGTGCCACCGTGGTGTGAGTCGATCCTCGGCATGAAAGATGAGCCAGTGCAGGGCAAAGAGGTTCCTCTGGAATGGACTGAGACATCTGGGGGACTCTTGGAATGGTGGTACGACCATGGAGTTCCTCTCGCCTTTCCTGTTGAGAGTGCCTCCTCTTGAGATGCGATGGGAACGCCGGGAATTCTTTCCCGTTGAAAGCAGGGAAAGGATCCCTCATCTCGAGCTACGAGGGGGAAACGGGGCTCCTCGGGATGTGGGCAGGGCCATCGTGCTTCCTCTCGAGTGGACACGGGTATGTCGGTGAACTTCTTGAGTTGCAGCAAGGGTGTGAAAGACCCTTTCGAAGTTCCAGAGGTTAGGTGTCATTAGTCTCCAGACGCCTCATCGGAAACAGGCCTCATCTAGCCTGGAAGGGAGAACTTCCTGGATTTTCTCGAGGTGCGGCAGGTGTTCTCGAGTTACGACGGGTACCACAGGGACCCGCCCTGATGGCCTCAGGAGAGGCCAGTCCCCATGCGAGTTGATAGGGGGCCTCTCGGGATTCCTCTCCCGTCGATACCGGGGCCAAAAACCTTGTGTGGAGTCAGGGCCAGAACCGAGGATTCCTCTCAGGGGCTGACATGGATCTTTGGGTACTTCTAGAATCTCCCCAGGGGAGTCAGGCCTGGTCTCGAGTGGGGGCATGGACGTGCGCTTTCCTTCCAGGCTGTAGCAGCAATGTCACGCTTCCCGTCGCGTGGATCAAATGATCTGTGGTTTTCTCTCGAGGCTTTCCCACAGGGCTGTCCCACGTGCCACCGTGGTGTGAGTCGATCCTCGGAGTGAAAGATGAGCCAGTGCAGGGCAAAGAGGTTCCTCTGGAATGGACTGAGACATCTGAGGGACTCTTGGAATGGTGGTACGACCATGGAGTTCCTCTCGCCTTTCCTGTTGAGAGTGCCTCCTCTTGAGATGCGACGGGATCGCTGGGAATACTTTCCCGTTGAAAGCAGGGAAAGGATCCCTCATCTCGAGCTACGAGGGGGAAACGGGGCTCCTCTGGATGTGGGCGGGACCATCGTGCTTCCTCTCTTGTGGAGACGGGTATGGCGGTAAACTTCTTGAGTTGCTGCAAGGGTGTGAAAGACCCTTTCGAAGTTCCAGAGGTTAGGTGTCATTAGTCTCCAGACGCCTCATCGGAAATAGGCCTCATCTCGCCTGGAAGGGAGAACTTCCTGGATTTTCTCGAGTTGCGGCAGGTGTTCTCGAGTTACGACGGGGACCTCAGGGACCCGCCCTGGTGGCCTCAGGAGAGGCCAATCCCCATGCGAGTTGCTAGGGGGCCTCTCGGGATTCCTCTCCCGTCGATACCGGGGCCAAAATCCTTGTGTGGAGTCAGGGCCGGAACCGAGGATTCCTCTCAGGGGCTGACATGGATCTTTGGGTACTTCTAGAGTCTCCCCAGGAGAGTCAGGCCTCGTCTCGAGAGGGGGCATGCACGTGTGCTTTCCTTTCAGGCTGTAGCAGCAATGTCACGCTTCCCGTCGCGTGGATCAAATGATCTGTGGTTTTCCCTCGAGGCTTTCCCTCGAGGCTTTCCCACAGGGCTGTCCCACGTGCCACCGTGGTGTGAGTCGATCCTCGGCGTGAAAGATGAGCCAGTGCAGGGCAAAGGGGTTCCTCTGGAATGGACTGAGACATCTGGGGGACTCTTGGAATGGTGGTACGACCATGGAGTTCCTCTCGCCTTTCCTGTTGAGAGTGCCTCCTCTTGAGATGCGACGGGAACGCCGGGAATTCTTTCCCGTTGAAAGCAGTGAAAGGATCCCTCATCTCGAGCTACGAGGGGGAAACGGGGCTCCTCGGGATGTGGGCGGGACCATCGTGCTTCCTCTCGAGTGGACACGGGTATGTCGGTGAACTTCTTGAGTTGCAGCAAGGGTGTGAAAGACCCTTCCGAAGTTCCAGAGGTTAGGTGTCATTAGTCTCCAGACGCCTCATCGGAAATAGGCCTCATCTCGCCTGGAAGGGAGAACTTCCTGGATTTTCTCGAGGTGCGGCAGGTGTTTTCGAGTTACGACGGGTACCACAGGGACCCGCCCTGATGGCCTCAGGAGAGGCCAGTCCCCATGCGAGTTGCTAGGGGGCCTCTCGGGATTCCTCTCCCGTCGATACCGGCGCCAAAAACCTTGTGTGGAGTCAGGGCCAGAACCGAGGATTCCTCTCAGGGGTGACATGGATCTTTGGGTACTTCTGGAGTCGCCCCAGGGGAGTCAGGCCTCGTCTCGAGTGGGGGCATGCACGTGCGCTTTCCTTCCAGGCTGTAGCAGCAATGTCACGCTTCCCGTCGCGTGGATCAAAGGATCTGTGGTTTTCCCTCGAGGCTTTCCCTCGAGGCTTTCCCACAGGGCTGTCCCATGTGCCACCGTGGTGTGAGTCGATCCTCGGAGTGAAAGATGAGCCAGTGCAGGGCAAAGAGGTTCCTCTGGAATGGACTGAGACATCTGGGGGACTCTTGGAATGGTGGTACGACCATGGAGTTCCTCTCGCCTTTCCTGTTGAGAGTGCCTCCTCTTGAGATGGGACGGGAACGCTGGGAATTCTTTCCCGTTGAAAGCAGGGAAAGGATCCCTCATGTCGAGCTATGAGGGGGAAACGGGGCTCCTCTGGATGTGGGCGGGACCATCGTGCTTCCTCTCGAGTGGAGACGGGTATGGCGGTGAACTTCTTGAGTTGCAGCAAGGGTGTGAAAGACCCTTTCGAAGTTCCAGAGGTTACGTGTCAGTCTCCAGACGCCTCATCGGAAATAGACCTCATCTCGCCTGGAAGGGAGAACTTCCTGGATTTTCTCGAGGTGCGGCAGGTGTTCTCGAGTTACGACTGGTACCACAGGGACCCGCCCTGATGGCCTCAGGAGAGGCCAGTCCCCATGCGTGTTGCTAGGGGGCCTCTAGGGATTCCTCTCCCGTCGATACTGAGGCCAAATACCTTGTGTGGAGTCAGGGCCGGAACCGAGGATTCCTCTCAGGGGCTGACATGGATCTTTGGGTACTTCTGGAGTCTCCCCAGGGGAGTCAGGCCTCGTCTCGAGTGGGGGCATGCACGTGCGCTTTCCTTCCAGGCTGTAGCAGCAATGTCACGCTTCCCGTCCCGTGGATCAAATGATCTGTGGTTTTCCCTCGAGGTTTCCCTCGAGGCTTTCCCACAGGGCTGTCCCACGTGCCACCGTGGTGTGAGTCGATCCTCGGCGTGAAAGATGAGCCAGTGCAGGGCAAAGAGGTTCCTCTGGAATGGACTGAGACATCTGGGGGACTCTTGGAATGTTGGTACGACCATGGAGTTCCTCTCGCCTTTCCTGTTGAGAGTGCCTCCTCTTGAGATGCGACGGGAACGCCGGGAATTCTTTCCCGTTGAAAGCAGGGAAAGGATCCCTCATCTCGAGCTACGAGGGGGAAACGGGGCTCCTCGGGATGTGGGCGGGACCATCGTGCTTCCTCTCGAGTGGACACGGGTATGTCGGCGAACTTCTTGAGTTGCAGCAAGGGTGTGAAAGACCCTTCCGAAGTTCCAGAGGTTAGGTGTCATTAGTCTCCAGACGCCTCATCGGAAATAGGCCTCATCTCGCCTGGAAGGGAGAACTTCCTGGATTTTCTCGAGGTGCGGCAGGTGTTTTCGAGTTACGACGGGTACCACAGGGACCCGCCCTGATGGCCTCAGGAGAGGCCAGTCCCCATGCGAGTTGCTAGGGGGCCTCTCGGGATTCCTCTCCCGTCGATACTGGCGCCAAAAACCTTGTGTGGAGTCAGGGCCAGAACCGAGGATTCCTCTCAGGGGCTGACATGGATCTTTGGGTACTTCTGGAGTCTCCCCAGGGGAGTCAGGCCTCGTCTCGAGTGGGGGCATGCACGTGCGCTATCCTTCCAGGCTGTAGCAGCAATGTCACGCTTCCCGTCGCGTGGATCAAAGGATCTGTGGTTTTCCCTCGAGGCTTTCCCTCGAGGCTTTCCCACAGGGCTGTCCCACGTGCCACCGTGGTGTGAGTCGATCCTCGGCGTGAAAGATGAGCCAGTGCAGGGCAAAGAGGTTCCTCTGGAATGGACTGAGACATCTGGGAGACTCTTGGAATGGTGGTACGACCATGGAGTTCCTCTCGCCTTTCCTGTTGAGAGTGCCTCCTCTTGAGTTGTGACGAGAACGCCGGGAATTCTTTCCCGTTGAAAGCAGGGAAAGGATCCCTCATCTCGAGCTACGAGGGGGAAACGGGGCTCCTCGGGATGTGGGCGGGACCATCGTGCTTCCTCTCGAGTGGACACGGGTATGTCGGTGAACTTCTTGAGTTGCAGCAAGGGTGTGAAAGACCCTTTCGAAGTTCCAGAGGTTAGGTGTCATTAGTCTCCAGACGCCTCATCGGAAATAGGCCTCATCTAGCCTGGAAGGGAGAACTTCCTGGATTTTCTCGAGGTGCGGCAGGTGTTCTCGAGTTACGACGGGTACCACAGGGACCCGCCCTGATGGCCTCAGGAGAGTCCAGTCCCCATGCGAGTTGCTAGGGGGCCTCTCGGGATTCCTCTCCAGTCGATACCGGGGCCAAAAACCTTGTGTGGAGTCAGGGCCAGAACCGAGGATTCCTCTCAGGGGCTGACATGGATCTTTGGGTACTTCTAGAGTCTCCCCAGGGGAGTCAGGCCTCTTCTCGAGTGGGGGCATGCACGTGCGTTTTCCTTTCAGGCTGTAGCAGCAATGTCACGCTTCCCGTCCCGTGGATCAAATGATCTGTGGTTTTCCCTCGAGGCTTTCCCTCGAGGCTTTCCCACAGGGCTGTCCCATGTGCCACCGTGGTTTGAGTCGATCCTCGGAGTGAAAGATGAGCCAGTGCAGGGCAAAGAGGTTCCTCTGGAATGGACTGAGACATCTGGGGGACTCTTGGAATGGTGGTACGACCATGGAGTTCCTCTCGCCTTTCCTGTTGAGAGTGCCTCCTCTTGAGTTGTGACGGGAACTCCGGGAATTCTTTCCCGTTGAAAGCAGGGAAAGGATCCCTCATCTCGAGCTACGAGGGGGAAACGGGGCTCCTCGGGATGTGGGCGGGACCATCGTGCTTCCTCTCGAGTGGACACGGGTATGTCGGTGAACTTCTTGAGTTGCAGCAAGGGTGTGAAAGACCCTTTCGAAGTTCCAGAGGTTACGTGTCAGTCTCCAGACGCCTCATCGGAAATAGACCTCATCTCGCCTGGAAGGGAGAACTTCCTGGATTTTCTCGAGTTGCGGCAGGTGTTCTCGAGTTACGACGGGGACCTCAGGGACCCGCCCTGGTGGCCTCAGGAGAGGCCAGTCCCCATGCGAGTTGCTAGGGGGCCTCTCGGGATTCCTCTCCCGTCGATACCGGGGCCAAAAGCCTTGTGTGGAGTCAGGGCCGGAACCGAGCATTCCTCTCAGGGGTTACATGGATCTTTGGGTACTTCTGGAGTCTCCCCAGGGGAGTCAGGCCTCGTCTCGAGTGGGGGCATGCACGTGCGCTTTCCTTCCAGGCTGTAGCAGCAATGTCACGCTTCCCATCGCGAGGATTAAAGGATCTGTGGTTTTCCCTCGAGGCTTTCCCTCGAGGCTTTCCCACAGGGCTGTCCCACGTGCCACCTTTCTGTGAGTCGATCCTCGGCGTGAAAGATGAGCCAGTGCAGGGCAAAGAGGTTCCTCTGGAATGGACTGAGACATCTGGGGGACTCTTGGAATGGTGGTACGACCATGGAGTTCCTCTCGCCTTTCCTGTTGAGAGTGCCTCCTCTTGAGCTGCGACGGGAATGCCGGGAATTCTTTCCCGTTGGAAGCAGCGAAAGGATCCCTCATCTCGAGCTCCGAGGGGGAAACGTGGCTCCTCTGTATGTGGGCGGGACCATCGTGCTTTCTCTCGTGTGGAGACGGGTATGGCGGTAAACTTCTTGAGTTGCAGCAAGGGTGTGAAAGACCCTTTCGAAGTTCCAGAGGTTAGGTGTCATTAGTCTCGAGACGCCTCATCGGAAATAGGCCTCATCTCGCCTGGAAGGGAGAACTTCCTGGATTTTCTCGAGTTGCAGCAGGTGTTCTCGAGTTACGACGGGGACCTCAGGGACCCGCCCTGGTGGCCTCAGGAGAGGCCAGTCCCCATGCAAGTTGCTAGGGGGCCTCTCGGGATTCCTCTCCCGTCGATACCGGGGCCAAAAAACTTGTGTGGTGTCAGGGCCGGAACCGAGGATTCCTCTCAGGGGCTGACATGGATCTTTGGGTACTTCTAGAGTCTCCCCAGGGGAGTCAGGCCTCGTCTCGAGTGGGGGCATGCACGTGCGCTTTCCTTCCAGGCTGTAGCAGCAATGTCACGCTTCCCGTCTTGTGGATTAAAGGATCTGTGGTTTTCCCTCGAGGCTTTCCCTCGAGGCTTTCCCACAGGGCTGTCCCACGTGCCACCGTGGTGTGAGTCGATCCTCGGCGTGAAAGATGAGCCAGTGCAGGGCAAAGAGGTTCCTCTGGAATGGACTGAGACATCTGGGGGACTCTTGGAATGGTGGTACGACCATGGAGTTCCTCTCGCCTTTCCTGTTGAGAGTGCCTCCTCTTGAGATTCGACGGGAATGCCGGGAATTCTTTCCCGTTGAAAGCAGGGAAAGGATCCCTCATCTCGAGCTCCGAGGGGGAAACGGGGCTCCTCTGGATGTGGGCGGGACCATCGTGCTTTCTCTCGTGTGGAGACGGGTATGGCGATAAACTTCTTGAGTTGCAGCAAGGGTGTGAAAGGCCCTTTCGAAGTTCCAGAGGTTAGGTGTCATTAGTCTCCAGTCGCCTCATCGGAAATAGGCCTCATCTCGCCTGGAAGGGAGAACTTCCCGGATTTTCTCGAGGTGCGTCCGGTGTTCTCGAGTTACGACGGGGACCTCAGGGACCCGCTCTGGTGGCCTCAGGAGAGGCCAGTCCCCATGCGAGTTGCTAGGGGGCCTCTCGGGATTCCTCTCCCGTCGATACCGGGGCCAAAAACCTTGTGTGGAGTCAGGGCTGGAACCGAGGATTCCTCTAAGGAGCTGACATGGATCTTTGGGTACTTCTGGAATCCCACCAGGGGAGTCAGGCCTCTTCTCGATTGGGGGCATGCACGTGTGCTTTCCTTCCAGGCTGTAGCAGCAATGTCTCGCTTCCCGTCGCGTGGATCAAAGGATCTGTGGTTTTCCCTCGAGGCTTTCCCACAGGGCTGTCCCACGTGCCACCGTGGTGTGAGTCGATCCTCGGCGTGAAAGATGAGCCAGTGCAGGGCAAAGAGGTTCCTCTGGAATGGACTGAGACATCTGGGGGACTCTTGGAATGGTGGTACGACCATGGAGTTCCTCTCGCCTTTCCTGTTGAGAGTGCCTCCTCTTGAGATGCGACGGGAACGCCGGGAATTCTTTCCCGTTGAAAGCAGGGAAAGGATCCCTCATCTCGAGCTCCGAGGGGGAAATGGGGCTCCTCTGGATGTGGGCGGGACCATCGTGCTTCCTCCCGAGTGGACACGGGTATGGCGGTGAACTTCTTGAGTTGCAGCAAGGGTGTGAAAGACCCTTTCGAAGTTCCAGAGTTTAGGTGTCATTAGTCTGCAGACGCCTCATCGGAAATAGGCCTCATCTCGCCTGGAAGGGAGAACTTCCTGGATTTTCTCGAGTTGCGGCAGGTGTTCTCGAGTTACGACGGGGACCTCAGGGACCCGCCCTGGTGGCCTCAGGAGAGGCCAGTCCCCATGCGAGTTGCTAGGGGGCCTCTCGGGATTCCTCTCCCGTCGATACCGGGGCCAAAAGCCTTGTGTGGAGTCAGGGCCGGAACCGAGCATTCCTCTCAGGGGTGACATGGATCTTTGGATACTTCTGGAGTCTCCCCAGGGGAGTCAGGCCTCGTCTCGAGTGGGGGCATGCACGTGCGCTTTCCTTCCAGGCTGTAGCAGCAATGTCACGCTTCCCGTCGCGTGCATCAAAGGATCTGTGGTTTTCCCTCGAGGCTTTCCCACAGGGCTGTCCCACGTGCCACCGTGGTGTGAGTCGATCCTCGGCGTGAAAGATGAGCCAGTGCAGGGCAAAGAGGTTCCTCTGGAATGGACTGAGACATCTGGGGGACTCTTGGAATGGTGGTACGACCATGGAGTTCCTCTCGCCTTTCCTGTTGAGAGTGCCTCCTCTTTGGATGCGACGGGAACGCCGGGAATTCTTTCCCGTTGAAAGCAGGGAAAGGATCCCTCATCTCGAGCTACGAGGGGGAAACGGGGCTCATCTGGATGTGGGCGGGACCATCGTGCTTCCTCTCGAGTGGACACGGGTATGGCGGTGAACTTCTTGAGTTGCAGCAAGGGTGTGAAAGACCCTTTCGACGTTCCAGAGGTTAGGTGTCATTAGTCTCCAGACGCCTCATCGGAAATAGGCCTCATCTCGCCTGGAAGGGAGAACTTCCAGGATTTTCTCGAGTTGCGGCAGGTGTTCTCGAGTTACGACGGGGACCTCAGGGACCCGCCCTGGTGGCCTCAGGAGAGGCCAGTCCCCATGCGAGTTGCTAGGGGGCCTCTCGGGATTCCTCTCCCGTCGATACCGGGGCCAAAAACCTTGTGTGGAGTCAGGGCCGGAACCGAGGATTCCTCTCAGGGGCTGACATGGATCTTTGGGTACTTCTGGAGTCTCCCCAGGGGAGTCAGGCCTCGTCTCGAGAGGGGGCATGCACGTGCGCTTTCCTTCCAGGCTGTAGCAGCAATGTCACGCTTCCCGTCGCGTGCATCAAAGGATCTGTGGTTTTCCCTCGAGGCTTTCCCTCGAGGCTTTCCAGCAGGGCTGTCCCACGTGCCACCGTGGTGTGAGTCGATCCTCGGCGTGAAAGATGAGCCAGTGCAGGGCAAAGAGGTTCCTCTGGAATGGACTGAGACATCTGGGCGACTCTTGGAATGGTGGTACGACCATGGAGTTCCTCTCGCCTTTCCTGTTGAGAGTGCCTCCTCTTGAGATGCGACGGGAACGCCGGGAATTCTTTCCCGTTGAAAGCAGGGAAAGGATCCCTCATCTCGAGCTACGAGGGTGAAACGGGGCTCCTCTGGATGTGGGCGGGACCATCGTGCTTCCTCTCGAGTGGACACGGGTATGGCGCTGAACTTCTTGAGTTGCAGCAAGGGTGTGAAAGACCCTTTCGAAGTTCCAGAGGTTAGGTGTCATTAGTATCCAGACGCCTCATCGGAAATAGGCCTCATCTCGACTGGAAGGGAGAACTTCCTGGATTTTCTCGAGTTGCGGCAGGTGTTCTCGAGTTACGACGGGGACCTCAGGGACCCGCCCTGGTGGCCTCAGGAGAGGCCAGTCCCCATGCGAGTTGCTAGGGGGCCTCTCGGGATTCCTCTCCCGTCGATACCGGGGCCAAAAACCTTGTGTGGAGTCAAGGCCGGAACCGAGGATTCCTCTCAGGGGCTGACATGGATCTTTGGGTACTTCTGGAGTCTCCCCAGGGGAGTCAGGCCTCGTCTCCAGTGGGGGCATGCACGTGCGCTTTCCTTCCAGGCTGTAGCAGCAATGTCACACTTCCCGTCGCGTGGATCAAAGGATCTGTGGTTTTCCCTCGAGGCTTTCCCTCGAGGCTTTCCCACAGGGCTGTCCCACGTGCCACCGTGGTGTGAGTCGATCCTGGGCGTGGAAGATGAGCCAGTGCAGGGCAAAGAGGTTCCTCTGGAATGGACTGAGACATCTGGGGGACTCTTGGAATGGTGGTACGACCCTGGAGTTCCTCTCGACTTTCCTGTTGAGAGTGCCTCCTCTTGAGATGCGACGGGAACGCCGGGAATTCTTTCCCGTTGAAAGCAGGGAAAGGATCCCACATCTCGAGCTCCGAGGGGGAAACGGGGCTCCTCTGGAAGTGGGCGGGACCATCGTGCTTCCTCTCGAGTGGAGACGGGTATGGCGGTGAACTTCTTGAGTTGCAGCAAGGGTGTGAAAGACCCTTTCGAAGTTCCAGAGGTTAGGTGTCATTAGTCTCCAGACGCCTCATCGGAAATGCGCCTCATCTCGCCTGGAAGGGAGAACTTCCTGGATTTTCTCGAGTTGCGGCAGGTGTTCTCGAGTAATGACGGGGACCTCAGGGACACGCCCTGGTGGCCTCAGGAGAGGCCAGTCCCCATGCGAGTTGCTAGGGGGCCTCTCGGGATTCCTCTCCCCTCGATACCGGGGCCAAAAACCTTGTGTGGAGTCAGGGCCGGAACCGAGGATTCCTCTCAGGGGTGATATGGATCTTTGGGTACTTCTGGAGTCTCCCCAGGGGAGTCAGGCCTCGTCTCGAGTGGGGGCATGCACGTGCGCTTTCCTTCCAGGCTGTAGCAGCAATGTCACGCTTCCCGTCGCGTGCATCAAAGGATCTGTGGTTTTCCCTCGAGGCTTTCCCTCGAGGCTTTACCACAGGGCTGTCCCACGTGCCACCGTGTTGTGAGTCGATCCTCGGCGTGAAAGATGAGCCAGTGCAGGGCAAAGAGGTTCCTCTGGAATGGACTGAGACATCTGGGGGACTCTTGGAATGGTGGTACGACCATGGAGTTCCTCTCGCCTTTCCTGTTGAGAGTGCCTCCTCTTGAGATGCGACGGGAACGCCGGGAATTCTTTCCCGTTGAAAGCAGGGAAAGGATCCCTCATCTGGAGTTACGAGGGGGAAACGGGGCTCCTCTGGATGTGGGTGGGACCATCGTGCTTCCTCTCGAGTGGAGACGGGTATGGCGGTGAACTTCTTGAGTTGCAGCAAGGGTGTGAAAGACCCTTTCGAGTTCCAGAGGTTACGTGTCAGTCTCCAGATGCCTCATCGGAAATAGACCTCATCTCGCCTGGAAGGGAGAACTTCCTGGATTTTCTCGAGGTGCGGCAGGTGTTCTCGAGTTACGACGGGTACCACAGGGACCCGCCCTGATGGCCTCAGGAGAGGCCAGTCCCCATGCGAGTTGCTAGGGGGCCTCTCGGGATTCCTCTCCCGTCGATACTAGGGCCAAAAACCTTGTGTGGAGTCAGGGCCGGAACCGAGGATTCCTCACAGGGGTGACATGGATCTTTGGGTACTTCTGGAGTCTCCCCAGGGGAGTCAGGCCTCGTCTCGAGTGGGGGCATGCACGTGCGCTTTCCTTCCAGGCTGTAGCAGCAATGTCACGCTTCCCGTCGCGTGCATCTAAGGATCTGTGGTTTTCCCTCGAGGCTTTCCCTCGAGGCTTTCCCGCAGGGCTGTCCCACGTGCCACCGTGGTGTGAGTCGATCCTCGGCGTCAAAGATGAGCCAGTGCAGGGCAAAGAGGTTCCTCTGGAATGGACTGAGACATCTGGGGGACTCTTGGAATGGTGGTACGACCATGGAGTTCCTCTCGCCTTTCCTGTTGAGAGTGCCTCCTCTTGAGATGCGACGGGAACGCCGGGAATTCTTTCCCATTGAAAGCAGGGAAAGGATCCCTCATCTCGAGCTATGAGGGGGAAACGGGGCTCCTCTGGATGTGGGCGGGACCATCGTGCTTCCTCTCGAGTGGAGACGGGTATGGCGGTGAACTTCTTGAGTTGCAGCAAGGGTGTGAAAGACCCTTTCGAAGTTCCAGAGGTTAGGTGTCATTAGTCTCCAGACGCCTCATCGGAAATAGGCCTCATCTCGCCTGCAAGGGAGAACTTCCTTGATTTTCTCGAGTTGCGGCAGGTGTTCTCGAGTTACGACGGGGACCTCAGGGACCCGCCCTGGTTGCCTCAAGAGGCCAGTCCCCATGCGATTTGATACGGGGCCTCTCGGGATTCCTCTCCCGTCGATACCGGGGCCAAAAACCTTGTGTGGAGTCAGGGCCAGAACCGAGGATTCCTCTCAGGGGCTGATATGGATCTTTGGGTACTTCTGGAGTCTCGCCAGGGGAGACAGGCCTCGTCTCGTGAGGGGGTATGCACGTGCACTTTCCTTCCAGGCTGTAGCAGCAATGTCACGCTTCCCGTCGCGTGGATCATAGGATCTGTGGTTTTCCCTCGAGGCTTTCCCTCGAGGCTTTCCCACAGGGCTGTCCCACGTGCCACCGTGGTGTGAGTCGATCCTCGGCGTGAAAGATGAGCCAGTGCAGGGCAAAGAGCTTCCTTTGGAATGGACTGAGACATCTGGGGGACTCTTGGAATGGTGGTACCACCATGGAGTTCCTCTCGCCTTTCCTGTTGAGAGTGCCTCCTCTTGAGATGCGACGGGAACGCCGGGAATTCTTTCCCGTTGAAACCAGGGAAAGGATCCCTCATCTCGAGCTACGAGGGGGAAACGGGGCTCCTCTGGATGTGGGCGGGACCATCCTGCTTCCTCTCGAGTGGAGACGGGTATGGAAGTGAACTTCTTGAGTTGCAGCAAGGGTGTGAAAGACCCTTTCGAAATTCCAGAGGTTAGGTGTCATTAGTCTCCAGACGCCTCATCGGAAATAGGATTCTTCTCGCCTGGAAGGGAGAACTTCCTGGATTTTCTCGAGATGCGGCAGGTGTCCTCGAGTTACGACGGGGACCTCAGGGACCCGCCCTGGTGGCCTCAGGAGAGGCCAGTCCCTATGCGAGTTGCTAGGGGGCCTCTCGGGATTCCTCTCCCGTCGATACCGGGGCCAAAAACCTTGTGTGGAGTCAGGGCCGGAACCGAGGATTCCTCTCAGGGGCTGACATGGATCTTTGGGTACTTCTGGAGTCTCCGCAGGGGAGTCAGGCCTCGTCTCGAGTGGGGGCATGCACGTGCGTTTTCTTTCCAGGCTGTAGCAGCAATGTCACGCTTCCCGTCGCGTGGATCAAAGGATCTGTGGTTTTCCCTCGAGGCTTTCCCACAGGGCTGTCCCACGTGCCACCGTGGTGTGAGTCGATCCTCGGCGTGAAAGATGAGCCAGTGCAGGGCACAGAGTTTCCTCTGGAATGGACTGAGACATCTGGGGGACTCTTGGAATGGTGGTACGACCATGGAGTTCCTCTCGCCTTTCCTGTTGAGAGTGCCTCCTCTTGAGATGTGACGGGAACGCCGGGAATTCTTTCCCGTTGAAAGCAGGGAAAGGATCCCTCATCTCGAGCTACGAGGGGTAAACGGGGCTCCTCTGGATGTGGGCGGGACCATCGTGCTTCCTCTCTAGTGGAGACGGGTATTGCCGGGGTCCAGCCCCGGTGGATCCAGGGAATTCGTAGGGTGGACGGCGTTGGCGTGGAAAGACTTGTTTATTTATTAATATAAGATTAGATTAAGAAACTGTAGTGCAGTAGGAAGATTAAGTGGAGAAATAGGGCTGAATAGCTTGGTTTATGCGGAAGACCAATAAAATTCCAGACAAGGAATTTGCACCATCTACGTTGGGCCACCGGTGCCCGCTTGAATATCTAAGGGTGCCTCGCCTTAAGCTCCCTTTCTCGCGGATCTTAATAACCAGGGCAAATAAGTAGACCTGGCGAGCCTCCGCGCCCCAGATGGAAATTCAGCCTGAAATTAAAGTAAAGAGCAGAGGGAAGAAAAGGGAGAGAAAAAGAGAGAGAGAGAGAGACACGGGGGGAGCCATATTCCCAAGACACCAGGCCGAGACTAGTCCGAGAAACTGGTCTGAGAATCTGGTCCCGTCCTTTATTGTTCAGAAGGCCTTTTATACTTTTGATAAAACATGGAGATCAATGGGTAACACAAAGTTATGCAGCGTTAGCAGTCCAGACTCTTATCAAAACCAGGCTTTTCTCTCTGCATACCTAATTGTATACACAAGTCTTAGGTAATTTACATCATCTTCCAACCAAAAGGGCCAATTAACATTTTACAGCCTTTTTTCTGATAAGGGTTTGTCAACCACAAGACTTATTTGTGTTGATCTTCCCAAGGTCTGGTGCCACTCTCGGAAAGCACTAAAGAAAGTTACATTCTTAGACAGCAAGGATACAGCAACTTATAACAAGTAGAGGGAGTGCAGTGATTTATAGCAAAAGAGAAGCAATTAACTCAAAAGTCTAGTGTTGCTAACATCAAAACTACTATGTATCTTTTTCTACATCCTGCTTACATTAACATCCTTCCAGGTGCCTAAAAGATAAAGAATAAGGAGGTCTGGCAGCAATCCTTGAGTCAACAGTGAAAACCCTCTACCAATATAATTTTTAACTCTTTAGAAAAGGCTCTGTATCTTTAAGATGCTTTTAAGCTTTGTGCCTCCCGCGGTTGGGGGGCTGTAAGCAATTCACAAGCTGTAAGCTTTGTGCCTCTCGCGGTTGGGGGGCTGTAAGCAATTCACAAGCTGTAAGAGGTCTGGGGAACCTGTTAGGCAGACTAGAGAGCTATCAGAGGGGTTTAACTGAAACATCCCTTTCAAATGCAGAAGACTAAAACCCTGAATTGACTTTTTTCCAGAGAATATCAGAAAAGTGGAAAAGCAGAGCACAAAAGCCGGCAGATTTTTGCTGGGGTACATGCTTAGGAATATCCAGAGGGGTCCCTGAAGTCTGAGCACGCCTTGCGTATGTCAGCTTCCTTCCTCATGACCTTGTCACGGGCGGGATTCCTCACACTGGCTTCCGGCAACTCCCCCTTCTTTATTAGTTTTTTAAAAAAATTAGGTGCAGTTCAGTCGCGAGATTCCGAATGCTCTGCCGAAGAGTCCTGACAACACAAGGAAGCAGGATTACAAGGAGCAGGATTATGGCACCCACAGCAGCATAGCTAGAGACAGTAGTCAGAAGAGTTTTTCCAGAAATGAAGTCAGAGAAGGTGTGGAAAAAGTCATTGGCTTCTCCTGCGGCGGTAAAATCTAATCGGGAGTGTTCCAAGGTCTGAATCTGATTATGAAGTTTCCCTAAATCTAAACTAATATCTGAGCTGTTCCAGACACCTAAAATATGATTTTTGACCCTCTCCCATTTAAAATCTGTCTCATTTACTTTCAGGGATGTAACACATATCCACCGGTAATCGGCATGACATGAAAGAGCCAATTTCATTTTCAGACTCTGTAATTCATTCCCAATATGCATTACTGCTTCTTCTAAGGCATCAATCCTTATTTCTAGCTTCCTATCTATAATTTCCTGGGTTGCCAGCGTTAGAGAAACATTTTTGGATACGGTGTCAACATATTGGGCAGTATACACTTGTTGAGACAATGATAATGCCGCCACAGTAACAGAAGTAATTGCGGTTATCAAAGCTGATATTCCCAAAACAAGTAAGCCCACAAACCGTCGTGTTCGCATTAAATCTTGTAGCTGTTGCAGTACAGCTAGGCCATGGTTATCATACCAATACGTGGCTACAGTTACAGGTACCATGAGATAGGGCGGACGTTTTAAAACCATGAAAGAGCAAACTTTATATTGAGGAGTTAAACAGGATGAAAGCATACATTGTTCACAAGACACTACATGGGGTCCACCTGTATAATTCAATTGTATGTTAAGTCTTTCAGAATCATTAGTGAAAAGAAAAACATAAGGAGAGAGTAGACAAGCTAAAATAGAGTAAATAGAGGTATTTTTTTGTCGGATTAAAATAATAGGGGCGGTAGCCGCAAGGGCTCTCCAAATTTCTGGCTGCCAAAAGGTTTTACCTCTAGTTATATAAGACAGCATAGGGGGAACAAATTGGTTATGATGCCGTCTGGTGGCAACTAACGGCCAAGAAATTGAATATTCTTTCCAATTATCCAATCTATTGATAAAGTCATCGTCAGACTCAGGGTCTTGACCTGGATTTGGGTTGCTCCAGTCCTGAATCGCACAATTTCTTCCTCCCGGCATATTGTAATCTACTCTCGAATTATAAATACAAGATTTCCAAATCGGATATCCTGAATGATCATCTATAGTTTTCCAAATAACATCTGAGGGAGCAACATCATCACAATTTGGATATTCTGATGGAGTTTTGAGAGACAAAGACTTATAGGGGCCAAGGACCCCAGGCATACGGGCTCGTAATATCCAAGCAGACCGATCCCCTATAGATGCAAATTTAGAGGTTGGGGAATCTGTCATAACTGCTTTTGTGGAGGCTCCAATGCATCCTGTCTTGGTAAAGAAGTCTCCTGTAAGGCCAGGAGGAAAATTAAAGCAGACAGGAAAATCATCTGCTAGTCCTTTAAAGGTATAATTGAAATTAATAGGGTATTGGTCTTTTGTATAGGAAGTATAAGATCCTCCCAAAAGGCGAGGCTGGTCTGTACTAACTCGTATGGGGTCACTGTTCCAAGTAACAACTTGGAAAGTTGGAGGATCCGGGAGAAACGCCCAATATTTGGTTGGAATGGAAGCAGCGCTTACCTGGCAAGAGAGCAAGGCAAGCATGGCAATAAACACCTTTTCAGGAGAGACTGACGATCCCTGTAGGGTAGCTATCCCCTGTGCCTGGCGACAAAGAGCTTTAATCTGTCCCCAGGTGGGCAAGGAGGCTTGTTGGGTTGACTGAGCTGGGCGTCCTAATGGATTCCTGCGAGGCAAAATGTCAGGGGGTGCAATATCCTGTATCTGAAGTCGTGACATCTGTCCAGTGGGTGGCTCCGATCCGCGCCTATCCGGGATCTCCAATGTCAGCTGTCCTGGGGTCAGCGGCGTTTCCCGTGCTGGCGGAGGGAGCGGGGGAAGAGGGAGTTTCTTCCTTTTTAGAGATCGCGGTGGCGGGGGATTCTGGTATCCGGGGAGCTGAGACATGGCGAATTAGTCTGTCTGGAACCCAAATCGGAGCGTCCGCGTCCTGTGGAAAAACACAAGCATACCCTCGCCCATTGGTTAATAAGGGGTCAGGACCTTTCCATTGTCCGGAAAGAAGGTCCCTCCATTTTACTAATGGTTTTGCATTCAATTGCTCTGGGCACCAATGGCGAAGCATTGCAGTGTTTCCGGATGAATCAGCATTTAAGTTATTTATTACGAAAAGAGCATGTTGCAAAATCTGATGGGGGGAACTATATTTAAATTCCCCTTCTTTTAGTTTTTGAATATGGATTTTCAGTGTTTGATGTGCTCTTTCCACAATGGCTTGTCCTTGTGGGTTATAAGGGATGCCGGTGTTATGTTTAATTTGAAATCTTGTACAGAATTGCTGAAAAGATTTAGAAGTGTAAGCAGGAGCATTATCAGTTTTTAAAGCTTTTGGCAAGCCCAGATAGGAAAAGCATGTAAAAAGATGTTGTATTACATCTTTAACTGCTTCCCCTGTACGAGCAGTGGCAATAATAACATGAGAGAAGGTATCTACAGTTACATGAACAAAAGACAGTTTTCCAAATGAAGAGACATGGGTTACATCCATTTGCCAGAGTGCATTAGGTTTGAGACCGCGAGGGTTAACTCCCAGAGGCAAAGCATTCACGGTAGTAGGACAATGTGAACAAGAACGAACAATCTCTCGGGCAGATTCTCGAGGAATTTGAAACTGGTATCGTAAGGCAGTGGCATTTTGGTGATGAAGTGAGTGAGAAGCTCGAGCTTCTTCAAAAACAGAAGCCACTGAAATCCTGGTTAACGAATCTGCCAATTCATTGAGAGCATTTAAAGGGCCAGGCAGGCCGGAATGAGCCCGAATGTGGCCGATAAAGAACGCCCGATTTCTTTTCCATATTTGCTGCTGCAGTTTAGTTAACAAATGGAAGATAGCAGTTTTGTTTTCAGGCAAAACTGCAGTCTCAATGTGTGGAAACAGCCTGACCACATACTGAGAGTCAGAATAAAGGTTAAATTCTTTCTCCGCAAACATAACAAAGGCCTCAATAACAGCTGTGATTTCAGCCCTTTGAGCTGAAGTTTCTTGTGTTTCCAAAAGTTTTTGATGATCTCTTGTGACTATAGAGGCTCTACCGTTAGCCGATCCATCAGTAAAGACTACCTGAGCATCTGAAATAGGGAACTGTTTACACCGGACAGGAAAAATAACTGGATGGTTAGACATAAAATTTAGTAAAACATGCGAGGGTAAATGATGCAAAATTTGACCACAGTAATTCCCTATGGCAATCTGCCAGTCTTCATCAAACATTAAAAGAGCATCAAGCTGCTCCTTATTATATGGAATTACAATCTCTGATGGCTCTTTACCAAACAATTCAATGCTCCGCTTCCTTCCTTTTAGCATTAATGTGGCAATTAAACCAGGATAAGAAGCCACGACTTTTTTAGCTTGGGTAGGAAGATGGATCCATTCTAAAGGGCCGCGTTGCCACAGAACTCCCGTAGGCGCCGTTGGAGTAGCTAGGCAAAGGAACTGCCACGTCATCGTCAAATCAATTCTTTTTACATAGCTATTTGATAAGGCTGCTTCTACTTTGCCTAGGGCTTCTTGAGCCTCAGCTGTTAATTGTCTTTTTGAGGTTGGATCAGGATCCCCGCGTAAAGTGTTAAAAAGAGGTTTTAATTCGGCAGTGGTTAATTTTAAATATGGTCTAATCCAATTAATATCACCTAAGAGTTTTTGATAATCATTTAAAGTAATAAGATGGTCTTTTCTCAATTGCAGCGGGGTATGAGTCACCGTTTCCGAATTTATGACTCTTCCTAAGTAAGTTATGGGCGGATTGATTTGAATTTTTTCTGGGGCAATTTTTAGGCCTCTGTCTGTCAATGCCTGGGTCAGGTCCTGGAGCACAGTCTGCAGGTGAACTCTATCAGGATGAGCTATTAAAATATCATCCATATAGTGAATCATATACACGTGTTCATATTTAGCCCTAGTATCTTCTAGAGCGGCATTAACAAATTTTTGGCATAAAGTAGGGCTATTTTTCATTCCCTGAGGCAGAACCTTCCACTGAAACCGTAAATAAGGCTGTTTAAGATTTTCTGATGGCAGACTAAAGGCAAATCGCTTTTTATCCTCAGGATTTAAGGGAATAGTGAAAAAACAATCTTGTAAATCAATAACAATTATATTATATCCCTCTGGAACGGCTACTGGGGAAGGGAGCCCAGGCTGTAAGGCCCCCATGTCCTCCATGGTGGCATTAATAGCTCTCAAATCCTGTAAAAGTCGCCATTTACCAGATTTTTTCTTAATGACAAAAATAGGAGTGTTCCAGGGGCTATTGGAGGGCTCAATATGTCCCAATTCTAATTGTTCAAAGATTAATGCTTTAGCTGCCAATAATTTTTCCTTATGCAGAGGCCACTGTTCTACCCACACCGGATCTTGAGATTTCCATGTGATGGGGTCGGCAGCAAAAACAATGGCCTCAATTATAAATTTGGATATCCCAATCCAGCACGTAGCTTGCGAGGAGTTGGGCAAATTGGCTCAATTATTCCTGTCTGTTGTTTACCCAATCCTTTTGATGGATCATAGCCCATCTGCAACATCTGAGAGGTCACTTTATCATCAGGGCTAAAAAGTAACACTCCCATTTGAGATAGCACGTCCCTCCCCCACAGGGTAAGGGGGAGCGAAGGAACGACATAAGGTTGGAAAGTTCCACGGGTATCCTCAAATTGCCAATCTAAAATTTTTGCACTTTTGGCTATTGTGGGGGCTCTTCCTATCCCCACCAAGTTATTTTCAGTAGTATGTGTGGGCCAGGAGCTGGGCCAGTCTTTTCCTGAAATGCAAGAAACATCTGCTCCTGTGTCTAATAACCCCACAATAGACTTGCCATTAATCAGGATAGTCTTCATAGGACGTTTCTGAGTAATTTCTGTTATCCAAAAAACCATATCACTAGACCCAAATCCTTTATCCTGCCTTTCATTTTGAGTAGCTGTGCGCCCAATTGCAGTGTGGTAAGGCAAAAGCAAAAGTTGGGCTATTCTTTGTCCCTGATGTATTTGGAAAGTTTTAGTTGGGGGTGAAATCATTATCTGGATTTCTCCTGTATAATCTGAGTCAATTACTCCAGGGATGATTGTGAGACCTTGCATAGCTAAGGAACTTCTGCCTAGTATAATTCCTACTAAACCTGTTGGTAATGGGCCTTTAACTCCTGTAGGTATTTTTACAGTGGGGCTATCTGGTGTTAATATTGCTGAGGTGGTGGAACTGAGGTCCAGTCCTGCGCTGCCTGGGGTTGCTCTGATGAGTTCTGCGATGGGACGAAGGGAATGAATGGGTTCAGTGAGGCTGCCCCAATTGTTGTCGGGGCCTGAGGCTGGCCCCTCAATCCGTTTCCCGACTGCTGGTCGGGGCCCAAAAAGGCTCCATTTCTATGGAATTGTGACCTACATTCTTTTGCCCAGTGATATCCTTTTTGACAACGAGGGCAGAGAGATCTAGGGAGATTAGTAGGCACAGCCGGGGAGGGAGAATTCGGCAGAGAAGAACCGGCTGCTTTTTGGGGACAAGCTCGCATAAGGTGCCCTTCCCGTCCGCAAGAGAAGCAGGCCTTGGATAAACCAATATTCTGGCCTGGACTACTGGAATGACTCTTTGACGGGTTATTTCTATTTGTAAAAAAAGACTGTACTGCCTGCTGGTAAGAATTTCCCTTTATGGCTGCAGCTATGGCAACGCCCTGCATCATCGCTGGTCCTACATCTGCACATTGCCTGATATAATCTATTATTTCCCCAGTTTTTTTAATAGGACGTAAAATGGCCTGGCAGGTAGAATTAGCATTTTCAAATGCCAGTTGTTTTATCAATATACTAGCTGCCTCAGTGTTGGAAATTACTCTGTTGACTGCCTCTGCAAGTCTTGATATAAAGTCTTCATATAGCTCTTCTGGTTTTTGTTTAACATTTGAGAAGGAAGAGGTAGATTCTTTCCCTTCAGGCAACAAACGCCAAGCCCCAAGGGCGCAGGCGGTTACTTGATCTAAAGTGGTTTTATCTAATCCCATTTGATCTCTAAGTGTTCCAAAATCATTAGTCCCTGCCAACATATTTTTTATAATATATCTTGGGCCATATTTTTGGTTAGCATCAGCCTGTTTTTGGGCTAGATCTTCATATTCAGTTCTCCAAAGTACATATTGACCTCCAGACAGACAAGCTTTAGCGACTGTCTTCCAGTCATGGGGTGTCATCCATCTGCCCGCTAAAGCTTCCACCAATGATACAGTGTACGGGGCTTTAGGCCCATACAAAGCACAAGCCTGTTTGAGTTCTTTAATCATTTTCATTGGAATGGGTTCCCAGTGGGGGGCTGTTCTCCCACCACTTCCACCAAATATTATGGGGAAACAAGCCTCAAGGTGGGGATCAAGTTCATCATCTGGGCTAGAGAAAACTCTTCTTCGGGGAGCTTCTAGTGGAGGCCCCTCACCCTTATAGGGAGGGGGGGGCAAGGGGTGTCCTATGTCACTTTCTTCGTACTTTGGGAATTTTTTATCCGTTCTGTGTTTAGGTCTTACGGATGTTTTATCTGGGGAATCTGGCCTTAAACTCTCAGGTGCATATAATCTGATGGGGGACATTTGTCTTGAGCCTCTGGAAGCAGAAGGCTTAATTAAGGAAATTTCTCTTGAATTTGTGGAAGCAGGTGGTCTGGTTGGGGAAGTTTTTATTAAGCTCTTTGGAGCAGATAATCTAATTGGAGAAGTTTCTCTTAAACTCCTTGGAGCATCTTTATTTAATAAAGACCAGTCCTCATCAGAATGATCTTGACTTACTTCCTCTTCCAAATCTTCCTCATCTGAAAGCTGCTCTTTTTTGTCATCTCTATCTATTACCTTTTCTTGGGCAGTCATTGCAGCTATCATTTGACTCAACTGCCGATAGTTAGGTGTAGCCTCCTTTTCATCACTCTCCTCTTCGATAGATACCTTTTTCTCTGCACTTTCCTCTTTAAGATGTACCTTTTCAGATTCAGGGGCAGGGTCTAGAGCGTCCCTAATTATATTCCATAAGGAAAAGGCGTCAGTAGGCACCTTTTGTGAGCCATGTTCAGCATGGTAAGTTTTTAGTTGTTTTCCTACTCTCTCCCAGGTGTCTAAGTTAACAGTGCCTTCTTCTGGAAACCAGGGACACTGTTCTTGTACAAAGGAAAAAAATGAATGAATATTGGATTTTTTAACTTTAATTCCTCGTTTAGTTAGTAACTGCAAGATTACTCCTGTAAAAAGCTGTCTTTCTTTTGATTCACTGTTACCCATGTCAGAAAATTAAGTCTTATAGAAAAGTCTACCTCAACAAAAAGGTTTTACCTTTGGCGAGGGGGGTTTTGTTTTCAACCCTAAGATAGCAGGTTTCTTTTCAACCTCTAGAGCACCAGGTTTCTCTTAAACCCTTGAACACTTCCCACTCCTCCTCACCCTGTCTATCCTACAGGGGGGTCCGCGGCACCCTGAGTGGGGTCCTAGCCGTCCCGAACACTCAACACTGGGGGAGTACCCGAAAGTACTCCGGGGGGAGTGATTAAGTCACTCCGGGGGGGAGCAACAGAGAGTGCTCCGGGGGGAGCAACAGAGAGTGCTCCGGGGGGAGCTACAGAGAGTGCTCCGGGGGGAGCTTTTGCTCCGAGGAACCTACCTTCGAATAGCCTGTTCCGGGCGCCACTTGCCGGGGTCCAGCCCCGGTGGATCCAGGGAATTCGAAGGGTGGACGGCGTTGGCGTGGAAAGACTTGTTTATTTATTAATATAAGATTAGATTAAGAAACTGTAGTGCAGTAGGAAGATTAAGTGGAGAAAGAGGGCTGAATAGCTTGGTTTACGCGGAAGACCAATAAAATTCCAGACAAGGAATTTGCACCATCTACGTTGGGCCACCGGTGCCCGCTTGAATATCTAAGGGTGCCTCGCCTTAAGCTGCCTTTCTCGCGGATCTTAATAACCAGGGCAAATAAGTAGACCTGGCGAGCCTCCGCGCCCCAGATGGAAATTCAGCCTGAAATTAAAGTAAAGAGCAGAGGGAAGAAAAGGGAGAGAAAAAGAGAGAGAGAGAGAGACAGGGGGGGAGCCAGATTCCCAAGAAACCAGGCCGAGACTAGTCCGAGAAACTGGTCTGAGAATCTGGTCCCGTCCTTTATTGTTCAGAAGGCCTTTTATACTTTTGATAAAACATGGAGATCAATGGGTAACACAAAGTTATGCAGCGTTAGCAGTCCAGACTCTTATCAAAACCAGGCTTTTCTCTCTGCATACCTAATTGTATACACAAGTCTTAGGTAATTTACATCATCTTCCAACCAAAAGGGCCAATTAACATTTTACAGCCTTTTTTCTGATAAGGGTTTGTCAACCACAAGACTTATTTGTGTTGATCTTCCCAAGGTCTGGTGCCACTCTCGGAAAGCACTAAAGAAAGTTACATTCTTAGACAGCAAGGATACAGCAACTTATAACAAGTAGAGGGAGTGCAGTGATTTATAGCAAAAGAGAAGCAATTAACTCAAAAGTCTAGTGTTGCTAACATCAAAACTACTATGTATCTTTTTCTACATCCTGCTTACATTAACATCCTTCCAGGTGCCTAAAAGATAAAGAATAAGGAGGTCTGGCAGCAATCCTTGAGTCAACAGTGAAAACCCTCTACCAATATAATTTTTAACTCTTTAGAAAAGGCTCTGTATCTTTAAGATGCTTTTAAGCTTTGTGCCTCCCGCGGTTGGGGGGCTGTAAGCAATTCACAAGCTGTAAGCTTTGTGCCTCTCGCGGTTGGGGGGCTGTAAGCAATTCACAAGCTGTAAGAGGTCTGGGGAACCTGTTAGGCAGACTAGAGAGCTATCAGAGGGGTTTAACTGAAACATCCCTTTCAAATGCAGAAGACTAAAACCCTGAATTGACTTTTTTCCAGAGAATATCAGAAAAGTGGAAAAGCAGAGCACAAAAGCCAGCAGATTTTTGCTGGGGTACATGCTTAGGAATATCCAGAGGGGTCCCTGAAGTCTGAGCACGCCTTGCGTATGTCAGCTTCCTTCCTCATGACCTTGTCACGGGCGGGATTCCTCACACTGGCTTCCGGCAGGGTATGGTGGTGAACTTCTTGAGTTGCAGCAAGGCTGTGAAAGACCCTTTCGAAGTTCCAGAGGTAAGGTGTCATTAGTCTCCAGACGCCTCATCGGAAATAGGCCTCATCTCGCCTGGAAGGGAGAACTTCCTGGATTTTCTCGAGTTGCGGCAGGTGTTCTCGAGTTACGACGGGGACCTCAGGGACCCGCCCTGGTGGCCTCAGGAGAGGCCAGTCCCTATGCGAGTTGCTAAGGGGCCTCTCGGGATTCCTCTCCCGTCGATACCGGGGCCAAAAACCTTGTGTGGAGTCAGGGCCGGAACCGAGGATTCCTCTCAGGGGCTGACATGGATCTTTGGGTACTTCTGGAGTCTCCCCAGGGGAGTCAGGCCTCGTCTCGAGTGGGGGCATGCACGTGCACTTTCCTTCCAGGCTGTAGCAGCAATGTCACGCTACCTGTCGCGTGGATCAAATGATCTGTGGTTTTCCCTCGAGGCTTTCCCACAGGGCTGTCCCACGTGCCACCGTGGTGTGAGTCGATCCTCGGCGTGAAAGATGAGCCAGTGCAGGGCAAAGAGGTTCCTCTGGAATGGACTGAGACATCTGGGGGACTCTTGGAATGGTGGTACGACCATGGAGTTCCTCTCGCCTTTCCTGTTGAGAGTGCCTCCTCTTGAGATGCGACGGGAACGCCGGGAATTCTTTCCCGTTGAAAGCAGGGAAAGGATCCCTCATCTCGAGCTACGAGGGGGAAACGGGGCTCCTCTGGATGTGGGCGGGACCATCGTGCTTCCTCTCGAGTGGAGACGGGTATGGCGGTGAACTTCTTGAGTTGCACCAAGGGTGTGAAAGACCCTTTCGAAGTTCAAGAGGTTTGGTGTCATTAGTCTCCAGAGGCCTCATCGGAAATAGGCCTCATCTCGCCTGGAAGGGAGAACTTCCTGGATTTTCTCGAGTTGCGGCAGGTGTTCTCGAGTTACGACGGGGACCTCAGGGACCCGCCCTGGTGGCCTCCGGAGAGGCCAGTCCCCATGCGAGTTGCTAGGGGGCCTCTCGGGATTCCTCTCCCGTCGATACCGGGGCCAAAAACCTTGTGTGGAGTCAGGGCCGGAACCGAGGATTCCTCTCAGGGGCTGACATGGATCTTTGGGTACTTCTGGAGTCTCCCCAGTGGAGTCAGACCTCGTCTCGAGTGGTGGCATGCACGTGCGCTTTCCTTCCAGGCTGTAGCAGCAATGTCACGCTTCCCGTCGCGTGGATCAAAGGATCTGTGGTTTTCCCTCGAGGCTTTCCCTCGAGGCTTTCCCACAGGGCTGTCCCACGTGCCACCGTGGTGTGAGTCGATCCTCGGCGTGAAAGATGAGCCAGTGCAGGGCAAAGAGGTTCCTCTGGAATGGACTGAGACATCTGGGGGACTCTTGGAATGGTGGTACGACCATGGAGATCCTCTCGCCTTTCCTGTTGAGAGTGCCTCCTCTTGAGATGCGACGGGAACGCCGGGAATTCTTTCCCGTTGAAAGCAGGGAAAGGATCCCTCATCTCGAGCACCGAGGGGAAAACGGGGCTCCTCTGGATGTGGGCGGGACCATCGTGCTTCCTCTCGAGTGGAGACGGGTATGGCGGAGAACTTCTTGAGTTGCAGCAAGGGTGTGAAAGACCCTTTCAAAGTTCCAGAGGTTAGGTGTCATTAGTCTCCAGACGCCTCATAGGAAATAGGCCTCATCTCGCCTGGAAGGGAGAACTTCCTGGATTTTCTCGAGTTGCGGCAGGTGTTCTCGAGTTACGACGGGGACCTCAGGGACCCGCCCTGGTGGCCTCAGGAGAGGCCAGTCCCCATGCGAGTTGCTAGGGGGCATCTCGGGATTCCTCTCCCGTCGATACCGGGGCCAAAAACCTTGTGTGGAGTCAGGGCCGGAACCGAGGATTCCTCTCAGGGGCTGACATGGATCTTTGGGTACTTCTGGAGTCTCCCCAGGGGAGTCAGGCCTCGTCTCGAGTGGGGGCATGCACGTGCACTTTCCTTCCAGGCTGTAGCAGCAATGTCACGCTTCCCGTCGCGTGGATCAAAGGATCTGTGGTTTTCCCTCGAGGCTTTCCCACAGGGCTGTCCCACGTGCCACCGTGGTGTGAGTCGATCCTCGGCGTGAAAGATGAGCCAGTGCAGGGCAAAGAGGTTCCTCTGGAATGGCCTGAGACATCTGGGGGACTCTTGGAATGGTGGTACGACCATGGAGTTCCTCTCGCCTTTCCTGTTGAGAGTGCCTCCTCTTGAGATGCGACGGGAACGCCGGGAATTCTTTCCCGTTTAAAGCAGGGAAAGGATCCCTCATCTCGAGCTACGAGGGGGAAACGGGGCTCCTCTGGATGTGGGCGGGACCATCGTGCTTCCTCTCGAGTGGAGACGGGTATGGCGGTGAACTTCTTGAGTTGCAGCAAGGGTGTGAAAGACCCTTTCGAAGTTCCAGAGGTTTGGTGTCATTAGTCTCCAGAGGCCTCATCGGAAATAGGCCTCATCTCGCCTGGAAGGGAGAACTTCCTGGATTTTCTCGAGTTGCGGCAGGTGTTCTCGAGTTACGACGGGGACCTCAGGGACCCGCCCTGGTGGCCTCAGGAGAGGCCAGTCCCCATGCGAGTTGCTAGGGGGCCTCTCGGGATTCCTCTCCCGTCGATACCGGGGCCAAAAAGCTTGTGTGGAGTCAGGGCCGGAACCGAGGATTCCTCTCAGGGGCTGACATGGATCTTTGGGTACTTCTGGAGTCTCCCCAGGGGAGTCAGGCCTCGTCTCGAGTGGGGGCATGCACGTGCGCTTTCCTTCCAGGCTGTAGCAGCAATGTCACGCTTCCCGTCGCGTGGATCAAAGGATCTGTGGTTTTCCCTCGAGGCTTTCCCTCGAGGCTTTCCCACAGGGCTGTCCCACGTGCCACCGTGTTGTGAGTCGATCCTCGGCGTGAAAGATGAGCCAGTGCAGGGCAAAGAGGTTCCTCTGGAATGGACTGAGACATCTGGGGGACTCTTGGAATGGTGGTACGACCATGGAGTTCCTCTCGCCTTTCCTGTTGAGAGTGCCTCCTCTTGAGATGCGACGGGAACGCCGGGAATTCTTTCCCGTTGAAAGCAGGGAAAGGATCCCTCATCTCGAGCTACGAGGGGGAACGGGGCTCCTCTGGATGTGGGCGGGACCATCGTGCTTCCTCTCGAGTGGAGACGGGTATGGCGGTGAACTTCTTGAGTTGCAGCAAGGGTGTGAAAGACCCTTTCGAAGTTCCAGAGGTTTGGTGTCATTAGTCTCCAGAGGCCTCATCGGAAATAGGCCTCATCTCGCCTGGAAGGGAGAACTTCCTGGATTTTCTCGAGTTGTGGCAGGTGTTCTCGAATTACGACGGGGACCTCAGGGACCCGCCCTGGTGGCCTCCGGAGAGGCCAGTCCCCATGCGAGTTGCTAGGGGGCCTCTCGGGATTCCTCTCCCGTCGATACCGGGGCCAAAAACCTTGTGTGGAGTCAGGGCCGGAACCGAGGATTCCTCTCAGGGGCTGACATGGATCTTTGGGTACTTCTGGAGTCACCCCAGTGGAGTCAGGCCTCGTCTCGAGTAGGGGCATGCACGTGCGCTTTCCTTTCAGGCTGTAGCAGCAATGTCACGCTTCCCGTCACGTGGATCAAAGGATCTGTGGTTTTCCCTCGAGGCTTTCCCTCGAGGCTTTCCCACAGGGCTGTCCCACGTGCCACCGTGGTGTGAGTCGATCCTCGGCGTGAAAGATGAGCCAGTGCAGGGCAAAGAGGTTCCTCTGGAATGGACTGAGACATCTGGGGGACTCTTGGAATGGTGGTACGACCATGGAGTTCCTCTCGCCTTTCCTGTTGAGAGTGCCTCCTCTTGAGATGCGACGGGAACGCCGGGAATTCTTTCCCGTTGAAAGCAGGGAAAGGATCCCTCATCTCGAGCTACGAGGGGGAAACGGGGCTCCTCTGGATGTGGGCGGGACCATCGTGCTTCCTCTCTAGTGGAGACGGGTATGGCGGTGAACTTCTTGAGTTGCAGCAAGGGTGTGAAAGACCCTTTCGAAGTTCCAGAGGTAAGGTGTCATTAGTCTCCAGACGCCTCATCGGAAATAGGCCTCATTTCGCCTGGAAGGGAGAACTTCCTGGATTTTCTCCAGTTGCGGCAGGTGTTCTCGAGTTACGACGGGGACCTCAGGGACCCGCCCTGGTGGCCTCAGGAGAGGCCAGTCCCTATGCGAGTTGCTAGGGGGCCTCTCGGGATTCCTCTCCCGTCGATACCGGGGCCAAAAAGCTTGTGTGGAGTCAGGGCCGGAACCGAGGATTCCTCTCAGGGGCTGACATGGATCTTTGGGTACTTCTGGAGTCTCCCCAGGGGAGTCAGGCCTCGTCTCGAGTGGGGGCATGCACGTGCACTTTCCTTCCAGGCTGTAGCAGCAATGTCACGCTTCCCGTCGCGTGGATCAAATGATGTGTGGTTTTCCCTAGAGGCTTTCCCACAGGGCTGTCCCACGTGCCACCGTGGTGTGAGTCGATCCTCGGCGTGAAAGATGAGCCAGTGCAGGGCAAAGAGGTTCCTCTGGAATGGACTGAGACATCTGGGGGACTCTTGGAATGGTGGTACGACCATGGAGTTCCTCTCGCCTTTCCTGTTGAGAGTGCCTCCTCTTGAGATGCGACGGGAACGCCGGGAATTTTTTGCCGTTGAAAGCAGGGAAAGGATCCCTCATCTCGAGCTACGAGGGGGAAACGGGGCTCCTCTGGATGTGGGCGGGACCATCGTGCTTTCTCTCGAGTGGAGACGGGTATGGCGGTGAACTTCTTGAGTTGCAGCAAGGGTGTGAAAGACCCTTTCGAAGTTCCAGAGGTTAGGTGTCATTAGTCTCCAGACGCCTCATCGGAAATAGGCCTCATCTCGCCTGGAAGGGAGAACTTCCTTGATTTTCTCGAGTTGCGGCAGGTGTTCTCGAGTAACGTCGGGGACCTCAGGGACCCGCCCTGTTGGCCTCAGGAGAGGCCAGTCCCTATGCGTGTTGCTAGGGGGCCTCTCGGGATTCCTCTCCCGTCGATACCGGGGCCAAAAACCTTGTGTGGAGTCAGGGCCGGAACCGAGGATTCCTCTCAGGGACTGATATGGATCTTTGGGTACTTCTGGAGACTCGCCAGGGGAGACAGGCCTCGTCTCGTGTGGGGGCATGCACGTGCACTTTCCTTCCAGGCTGTAGCAGCAATGTCACGCTTCCCGTCGCGTGGATCAAAGGATCTGCGGTTTTTGCTCAAGGCTTTCCCTCGAGGCTTTCCCACAGGGCTGTCCCACGTGACACCGTGGTGTGAGTCGATTCTCGGCGTGAAAAATGAGCCAGTGCAGGGCAAAGAGGTTCCTCTGGAATGGACTGAGACATCTGGGGGACTCTTGGAATGGTGGTACGACCATGGAGTTCCTCTCGCCTTTCCTGTGGAGAGTGCCTCCTCTTGAGATGCGACGGGAACGCCGGGAATTTTTTGCCGTTGAAAGCAGGGAAAGGATCCCTCATCTCGAGCTACGAGGGGGAAACGGGGCTCCTCTGGATATGGGCGGGACCATCGTGCATCCTCTCGAGTGGAGACGGGTATGGCGGTGAACTTCTTGAGTTGCAGCAAGGGTGTG
This sequence comes from Capricornis sumatraensis, assembly GCF_032405125.1. NCBI lineage: Eukaryota > Metazoa > Chordata > Mammalia > Artiodactyla > Bovidae > Capricornis > Capricornis sumatraensis. The sequence continues at coordinate 10,474,511 of NW_027184612.1, forward strand.
AAAGACCCTTTCGAAGTTCCAGAGGTTAGGTGTCATTAGTCTCCAGAGGCCTCATCGGAAATAGGCCTAATCTCGCCTGGAAGGGAGAACTTCCTGGATTTTCTCGAGTTGCGGCAGGTGTTCTCGAGTTACGTCGGGGACCTCAGGGACCCGCCCTGGTGGCCTCAGGAGAGGCCAGTCCCCATGCGAGTTGCTAGGGGGCCTCTCGGGATTCCTCTCCCGTCGATACCGGGGCCAAAAACCTTGTGTGGAGTCAGGGCCGGAACCGAGGATTCCTCTCAGGGGCTGACATGGATCTTTGGGTACTTCTGGAGTCTCCCCAGGGGAGTCAGGCCTCGTCTCGAGTGGGGGCATGCACGTGCACTTTCCTTCCAGGCTGTAGCAGCAATGTCACGCTTCCCGTCGCGTGGATCAAAGGATCTGTGGTTTTCCCTCGAGGCTTTCCCACAGGGCTGTCCCACGTGCCACTGTGTTGTGAGTCGATCCTCGGCGTGAAAGATGAGCCAGTGCAGGGCAAAGAGGTTCCTCTGGAATGGACTGAGACATCTGGGGGACTCTTGGAATGGTGGTACGACCATGGAGTTCCTCTCGCCTTTCCTGTTGAGAGTGCCTCCTCTTGAGATGCGACGGGAACGCCGGGAATTCTTTCCCGTTGAAACCAGGGAAAGGATCCCTCATCTCGAGCTACAAGGGGGAAACGGGGCTCCTCTGGATGTGGGCGGGACCATCGTGCTTCCTCTCGAGTGGAGACGGGTATGGCGGTGAACTTCTTGAGTTGCAGCAAGGGTGTGAAAGATCCTTTCGAAGTTCCAGAGGTTAGGTGTCATTAGTCTCCAGACGCCTCATCGGAAATAGGCCTCATCTCGCCTGGAAGGGAGAACTTCCTGGATTTTCTCGAGTTGCGGCAGGTGTTCTCGACTTACGACGGGGACCTCAGGGACCCGCCCTGGTGGCCTCAGGAGAGGTCAGTCCCCATGCGAGTTGCTAGGGGGCCTCTCGGGATTCCTCTCCCGTCGATACCGGGGCCAAAAAGCTTGTGTGGAGTCAGGGCCGGAACCGAGGATTCCTCTCAGGGGCTGACATGGATCTTTGGGTACTTCTGGAGTCTCCCCAGGGGAGTCAGGCCTCGTCTCAAGTGGGGGCATGCACGTGCGCTTTCCTTCCAGGCTGTAGCAGCAATGTCACGCTTCCCGTCGCGTGGATCAAAGGATCTGTGGTTTTCCCTCGAGGCTTTCCCTCGAGGCTTTCCCACAGGGCTGTCCCACGTGCCACCGTGTTGTGAGTCGATCCTCGGCGTGAAAGATGAGCCAGTGCAGGGCAAAGAGGTTCCTCTGGAATGGACTGAGACATCTGGGGGACTCTTGGAATGGTGGTACGACCATGGAGTTCCTCTCGCCTTTCCTGTTGAGAGTGCCTCGGCTTGAGATGCGACGGGAACGCCGGGAATTCTTTCCCGTTGAAACCAGGGAAAGGATCCCTCATCTCGAGCTACGAGGGGGAAACGGGGCTCCTCTGGATGTGGGCGGGACCATCGTGCTTCCTCTCGAGTGGAGACGGGTATGGCGGTGAACTTCTTGAGTTGCAGCAAGGGTTTGAAAGACCCTTTCGAAGTTCCAGAGGTTTGGTGTCATTAGTCTCCAGAGGCCTCATCGGAAATAGGCCTCATCTCGCCTGGAAGGGAGAACTTCCTGGATTTTCTCGAGTTGTGGCAGGTGTTCTCGAATTACGACGGGGACCTCAGGGACCCGCCCTGGTGGCCTCCGGAGAGGCCAGTCCCCATGCGAGTTGCTAGGGGGCCTCTCGGGATTCCTCTCCCGTCGATACCGGGGCCAAAAACCTTGTGTGGAGTCAGGGCCGGAACCGAGGATTCCTCTCAGGGGCTGACATGGATCTTTGGGTACTTCTGGAGTCACCCCAGTGGAGTCAGGCCTCGTCTCGAGTAGGGGCATGCACGTGCGCTTTCCTTTCAGGCTGTAGCAGCAATGTCACGCTTCCCGTCACGTGGATCAAAGGATCTGTGGTTTTCCCTCAAGGCTTTCCCTCGAGGCTTTCCCACAGGGCTGTCCCACGTGCCACCGTGGTGTGAGTCGATCCTCGGCGTGAAAGATGAGCCAGTGCAGGGCAAAGAGGTTCCTCTGGAATGGACTGAGACATCTGGGGGACTCTTGGAATGGTGGTACGACCATGGAGTTCCTCTCGCCTTTCCTGTTGAGAGTGCCTCCTCTTGAGATGCGACGGGAACGCCGGGAATTCTTTCCCGTTGAAAGCAGGGAAAGGATCCCTCATCTCGAGCTACGAGGGGGAAACGGGGCTCCTCTGGATGTGGGCGGGACCATCGTGCTTCCTCTCTAGTGGAGACGGGTATGGCGGTGAACTTCTTGAGTTGCAGCAAGGGTGTGAAAGACCCTTTCGAAGTTCCAGAGGTAAGGTGTCATTAGTCTCCAGACGCCTCATCGGAAATAGGCCTCATTTCGCCTGGAAGGGAGAACTTCCTGGATTTTCTCCAGTTGCGGCAGGTGTTATCGAGTTACGACGGGGACCTCAGGGACCCGCCCTGGTGGCCTCAGGAGAGGCCAGTCCCTATGCGAATTGCTAGGGGGCCTCTCGGGATTCCTCTCCAGTCGATACCGGGGCCAAAAACCTTGTGTGGAGTCAGGGCCGGAACCGAGGATTCCTCTCAGGGGCTGACATGGATCTTTGGGTACTTCTGGAGTCTCCCCAGGGGAGTCAGGCCTCGTCTCGAGTGGGGGCATGCACGTGCACTTTCCTTCCAGGCTGTAGCAGCAATGTCACGCTTCCCGTCGCGTGGATCAAATGATGTGTGGTTTTCCCTAGAGGCTTTCCCACAGGGCTGTCCCACGTGCCACCGTGGTGTGAGTCGATCCTCGGCGTGAAAGATGAGCCAGTGCAGGGCAAAGAGGTTCCTCTGGAATGGACTGAGACATCTGGGGGACTCTTGGAATGGTGGTACGACCATGGAGTTCCTCTCGCCTTTCCTGTTGAGAGTGCCTCCTCTTGAGATGCGACGGGAACGCCGGGAATTTTTTGCCGTTGAAAGCAGGGAAAGGATCCCTCATCTCGAGCTACGAGGGGGAAACGGGGCTCCTCTGGATGTGGGCGGGACCATCGTGCTTTCTCTCGAGTGGAGACGGGTATGGCGGTGAACTTCTTGAGTTGCAGCAAGGGTGTGAAAGACCCTTTCGAAGTTCCAGAGGTTAGGTGTCATTAGTCTCCAGACGCCTCATCGGAAATAGGCCTCATCTCGCCTGGAAGGGAGAACTTCCTTGATTTTCTCGAGTTGCGGCAGGTGTTCTCGAGTTACGACGGGGACCTCAGGGACCCGCCCTGTTGGCCTCAGGAGAGGCCAGTCCCTATGCGTGTTGCTAGGGGGCCCCTCGGGATTCCTCTCCCGTCGATACCGGGGCCAAAAACCTTGTGTGGAGTCAGGGCCGGAACCGAGGATTCCTCTCAGGGACTGATATGGATCTTTGGGTACTTCTGGAGTCTCGCCAGGGGAGACAGGCCTCGTCTCGTGTGGGGGCATGCACGTGCACTTTCCTTCCAGCTGTAGCAGCAATGTCACACTTCCCGTCGCGTGGATCAAAGGATCTGCGGTTTTCGCTCAAGGCTTTCCCTCGAGGCTTTCCCACAGGGCTGTCCCACGTGACACCGTGGTGTGAGTCGATTCTCGGCGTGAAAAATGAGCCAGTGCAGGGCAAAGAGGTTCCTCTGGAATGGACTGAGACATCTGGGGGACTCTTGGAATGGTGGTACGACCATGGAGTTCCTCTCGCCTTTCCTGTTGAGAGTGCCTCCTCTTGAGATGCGACGGGAACGCCGGGAATTTTTTGCCGTTGAAAGCAGGGAAAGGATCCCTCATCTCGAGCTACGAGGGGGAAACGGGGCTCCTCTGGATGTGGGCGGGACCATCGTGCATCCTCTCGAGTGGAGACGGGTATGGCGGTGAACTTCTTGAGTTGCAGCAAGGGTGTGAAAGACCCTTTCGAAGTTCCAGAGGTTAGGTGTCATTAGTCTCCAGAGGCCTCATCGGAAATAGGCCTCATCTCGCCTGGAAGGGAGAACTTCCTGGATTTTCTCGAGTTGCGGCAGGTGTTCTCGAGTTACGACGGGGACCTCAGGGACCCGCCCTGGTGGCCTCAGGAGAGGCCAGTCCCCATGCGAGTTGCTAGGGGGCCTCTCGGGATTCCTCTCCCGTCGATACCGGGGCCAAAAACCTTGTGTGGAGTCAGGGCCGGAACCGAGGATTCCTCTCAGGGGCTGACATGGATCTTTGGGTACTTCTGGAGTCTCCCCAGGGGAGTCAGGCCTCGTCTCGAGTGGGGGCATGCACGTGCACTTTCCTTCCAGGCTGTAGCAGCAATGTCACGCTTCCCGTCGCGTGGATCAAAGGATCTGTGGTTTTCCCTCGAGGCTTTCCCACAGGGCTGTCCCACGTGCCACCGTGGTGTGAGTCGATCCTCGGCGTGAAAGATGAGCCAGTGCAGGGCAAAGAGGTTCCTCTGGAATGGCCTGAGACATCTGGGGGACTCTTGGAATGGTGGTACGACCATGGAGTTCCTCTCGTCTTTCCTGTTGAGAGTGCCTCCTCTTGAGATGCGACGGGAACGCCGGGAATTCTTTCCCGTTTAAAGCAGGGAAAGGATCCCTCATCTCGAGCTACGAGGGGGAAACGGGGCTCCTCTGGATGTGGGCGGGACCATCGTGCTTCCTCTCGAGTGGAGACGGGTATGGCGGTGAACTTCTTGAGTTGCAGCAAGGGTGTGAAAGACCCTTTCGAAGTTCCAGAGGTTTGGTGTCATTAGTCTCCAGAGGCCTCATCGGAAATAGGCCTCATCTCGCCTGGAAGGGAGAACTTCCTGGATTTTCTCGAGTTGCGGCAGGTGTTCTCGAGTTACGACGGGGACCTCAGGGACCCGCCCTGGTGGCCTCAGGAGAGGCCAGTCCCCATGCGAGTTGCTAGGGGGCCTCTCGGGATTCCTCTCCCGTCGATACCGGGGCCAAAAAGCTTGTGTGGAGTCAGGGCCGGAACCGAGGATTCCTCTCAGGGGCTGACATGGATCTTTGGGTACTTCTGGAGTCTCCCCAGGGGAGTCAGGCCTCGTCTCGAGTGGGGGCATGCACGTGCGCTTTCCTTCCAGGCTGTAGCAGCAATGTCACGCTTCCCGTCGCGTGGATCAAAGGATCTGTGGTTTTCCCTCGAGGCTTTCCCTCGAGGCTTTCCCACAGGGCTGTCCCACGTGCCACCGTGTTGTGAGTCGATCCTCGGCGTGAAAGATGAGCCAGTGCAGGGCAAAGAGGTTCCTCTGGAATGGACTGAGACATCTGGGGGACTCTTGGAATGGTGGTACGACCATGGAGTTCCTCTCGCCTTTCCTGTTGAGAGTGCCTCCTCTTGAGATGCGACGGGAACGCCGGGAATTCTTTCCCGTTGAAAGCAGGGAAAGGATCCCTCATCTCGAGCTACGAGGGGGAACGGGGCTCCTCTGGATGTGGGCGGGACCATCGTGCTTCCTCTCGAGTGGAGACGGGTATGGCGGTGAACTTCTTGAGTTGCAGCAAGGGTGTGAAAGACCCTTTCGAAGTTCCAGAGGTTTGGTGTCATTAGTCTCCAGAGGCCTCATCGGAAATAGGCCTCATCTCGCCTGGAAGGGAGAACTTCCTGGATTTTCTCGAGTTGTGGCAGGTGTTCTCGAATTACGACGGGGACCTCAGGGACCCGCCCTGGTGGCCTCCGGAGAGGCCAGTCCCCATGCGAGTTGCTAGGGGGCCTCTCGGGATTCCTCTCCCGTCGATACCGGGGCCAAAAACCTTGTGTGGAGTCAGGGCCGGAACCGAGGATTCCTCTCAGGGGCTGACATGGATCTTTGGGTACTTCTGGAGTCACCCCAGTGGAGTCAGGCCTCGTCTCGAGTAGGGGCATGCACGTGCGCTTTCCTTTCAGGCTGTAGCAGCAATGTCACGCTTCCCGTCACGTGGATCAAAGGATCTGTGGTTTTCCCTCGAGGCTTTCCCTCGAGGCTTTCCCACAGGGCTGTCCCACGTGCCACCGTGGTGTGAGTCGATCCTCGGCGTGAAAGATGAGCCAGTGCAGGGCAAAGAGGTTCCTCTGGAATGGACTGAGACATCTGGGGGACTCTTGGAATGGTGGTACGACCATGGAGTTCCTCTCGCCTTTCCTGTTGAGAGTGCCTCCTCTTGAGATGCGACGGGAACGCCGGGAATTCTTTCCCGTTGAAAGCAGGGAAAGGATCCCTCATCTCGAGCTACGAGGGGGAAACGGGGCTCCTCTGGATGTGGGCGGGACCATCGTGCTTCCTCTCTAGTGGAGACGGGTATGGCGGTGAACTTCTTGAGTTGCAGCAAGGGTGTGAAAGACCCTTTCGAAGTTCCAGAGGTAAGGTGTCATTAGTCTCCAGACGCCTCATCGGAAATAGGCATCATTTCGCATGGAAGGGAGAACTTCCTGGATTTTCTCCAGTTGCGGCAGGTGTTCTCGAGTTACGACGGGGACCTCAGGGACCCGCCCTGGTGGCCTCAGGAGAGGCCAGTCCCTATGCGAGTTGCTAGGGGGCCTCTCGGGATTCCTCTCCCGTCGATACCGGGGCCAAAAAGCTTGTGTGGAGTCAGGGCCGGAACCGAGGATTCCTCTCAGGGGCTGACATGGATCTTTGGGTACTTCTGGAGTCTCCCCAGGGGAGTCAGGCCTCGTCTCGAGTGGGGGCATGCACGTGCACTTTCCTTCCAGGCTGTAGCAGCAATGTCACGCTTCCCGTCGCGTGGATCAAATGATGTGTGGTTTTCCCTAGAGGCTTTCCCACAGGGCTGTCCCACGTGCCACCGTGGTGTGAGTCGATCCTCGGCGTGAAAGATGAGCCAGTGCAGGGCAAAGAGGTTCCTCTGGAATGGACTGAGACATCTGGGGGACTCTTGGAATGGTGGTACGACCATGGAGTTCCTCTCGCCTTTCCTGTTGAGAGTGCCTCCTCTTGAGATGCGACGGGAACGCCGGGAATTTTTTGCCGTTGAAAGCAGGGAAAGGATCCCTCATCTCGAGCTACGAGGGGGAAACGGGGCTCCTCTGGATGTGGGCGGGACCATCGTGCTTTCTCTCGAGTGGAGACGGGTATGGCGGTGAACTTCTTGAGTTGCAGCAAGGGTGTGAAAGACCCTTTCGAAGTTCCAGAGGTTAGGTGTCATTAGTCTCCAGACGCCTCATCGGAAATAGGCCTCTTCTCGCCTGGAAGGGAGAACTTCCTTGATTTTCTCGAGTTGCGGCAGGTGTTCTCGAGTAACGTCGGGGACCTCAGGGACCCGCCCTGTTGGCCTCAGGAGAGGCCAGTCCCTATGCGTGTTGCTAGGGGGCCTCTCGGGATTCCTCTCCCGTCGATACCGGGGCCAAAAACCTTGTGTGGAGTCAGGGCCGGAACCGAGGATTCCTCTCAGGGACTGATATGGATCTTTGGGTACTTCTGGAGTCTCGCCAGGGGAGACAGGCCTCGTCTCGTGTGGGGGCATGCACGTGCACTTTCCTTCCAGGCTGTAGCAGCAATGTCACGCTTCCCGTCGCGTGGATCAAAGGATCTGCGGTTTTCGCTCAAGGCTTTCCCTCGAGGCTTTCCCACAGGGCTGTCCCACGTGACACCGTGGTGTGAGTCGATTCTCGGCGTGAAAAATGAGCCAGTGCAGGGCAAAGAGGTTCCTCTGGAATGGACTGAGACATCTGGGGGACTCTTGGAATGGTGGTACGACCATGGAGTTCCTCTCGCCTTTCCTGTGGAGAGTGCCTCCTCTTGAGATGCGACGGGAACGCCGGGAATTTTTTGCCGTTGAAAGCAGGGAAAGGATCCCTCATCTCGAGCTACGAGGGGGAAACGGGGCTCCTCTGGATGTGGGCGGGACCATCGTGCATCCTCTCGAGTGGAGACGGGTATGGCGGTGAACTTCTTGAGTTGCAGCAAGGGTGTGAAAGACCCTTTCGAAGTTCCAGAGGTTAGGTGTCATTAGTCTCCAGAGGCCTCATCGGAAATAGGCCTAATCTCGCCTGGAAGGGAGAACTTCCTGGATTTTCTCGAGTTGCGGCAGGTGTTCTCGAGTTACGTCGGGGACCTCAGGGACCCGCCCTGGTGGCCTCAGGAGAGGCCAGTCCCCATGCGAGTTGCTAGGGGGCCTCTCGGGATTCCTCTCCCGTCGATACCGGGGCCAAAAACCTTGTGTGGAGTCAGGGCCGGAACCGAGGATTCCTCTCAGGGGCTGACATGGATCTTTGGGTACTTCTGGAGTCTCCCCAGGGGAGTCAGGCCTCGTCTCGAGTGGGGGCATGCACGTGCACTTTCCTTCCAGGCTGTAGCAGCAATGTCACGCTTCCCGTCGCGTGGATCAAAGGATCTGTGGTTTTCCCTCGAGGCTTTCCCACAGGGCTGTCCCACGTGCCACCGTGTTGTGAGTCGATCCTCGGCGTGAAAGATGAGCCAGTGCAGGGCAAAGAGGTTCCTCTGGAATGGACTGAGACATCTGGGGGACTCTTGGAATGGTGGTACGACCATGGAGTTCCTCTCGCCTTTCCTGTTGAGAGTGCCTCCTCTTGAGATGCGACGGGAACGCCGGGAATTCTTTCCCGTTGAAACCAGGGAAAGGATCCCTCATCTCGAGCTACAAGGGGGAAACGGGGCTCCTCTGGATGTGGGCGGGACCATCGTGCTTCCTCTCGAGTGGAGACGGGTATGGCGGTGAACTTCTTGAGTTGCAGCAAGGGTGTGAAAGATCCTTTCGAAGTTCCAGAGGTTAGGTGTCATTAGTCTCCAGACGCCTCATCGGAAATAGGCCTCATCTCGCCTGGAAGGGAGAACTTCCTGGATTTTCTCGAGTTGCGGCAGGTGTTCTCGACTTACGACGGGGACCTCAGGGACCCGCCCTGGTGGCCTCAGGAGAGGTCAGTCCCCATGCGAGTTGCTAGGGGGCCTCTCGGGATTCCTCTCCCGTCGATACCGGGGCCAAAAAGCTTGTGTGGAGTCAGGGCCGGAACCGAGGATTCCTCTCAGGGGCTGACATGGATCTTTGGGTACTTCTGGAGTCTCCCCAGGGGAGTCAGGCCTCGTCTCAAGTGGGGGCATGCACGTGCGCTTTCCTTCCAGGCTGTAGCAGCAATGTCACGCTTCCCGTCGCGTGGATCAAAGGATCTGTGGTTTTCCCTCGAGGCTTTCCCTCGAGGCTTTCCCACAGGGCTGTCCCACGTGCCACCGTGTTGTGAGTCGATCCTCGGCGTGAAAGATGAGCCAGTGCAGGGCAAAGAGGTTCCTCTGGAATGGACTGAGACATCTGGGGGACTCTTGGAATGGTGGTACGACCATGGAGTTCCTCTCGCCTTTCCTGTTGAGAGTGCCTCGGCTTGAGATGCGACGGGAACGCCGGGAATTCTTTCCCGTTGAAACCAGGGAAAGGATCCCTCATCTCGAGCTACGAGGGGGAAACGGGGCTCCTCTGGATGTGGGCGGGACCATCGTGCTTCCTCTCGAGTGGAGACGGGTATGGCGGTGAACTTCTTGAGTTGCAGCAAGGGTTTGAAAGACCCTTTCGAAGTTCCAGAGGTTTGGTGTCATTAGTCTCCAGAGGCCTCATCGGAAATAGGCCTCATCTCGCCTGGAAGGGAGAACTTCCTGGATTTTCTCGAGTTGTGGCAGGTGTTCTCGAATTACGACGGGGACCTCAGGGACCCGCCCTGGTGGCCTCCGGAGAGGCCAGTCCCCATGCGAGTTGCTAGGGGGCCTCTCGGGATTCCTCTCCCGTCGATACCGGGGCCAAAAACCTTGTGTGGAGTCAGGGCCGGAACCGAGGATTCCTCTCAGGGGCTGACATGGATCTTTGGGTACTTCTGGAGTCACCCCAGTGGAGTCAGGCCTCGTCTCGAGTAGGGGCATGCACGTGCGCTTTCCTTTCAGGCTGTAGCAGCAATGTCACGCTTCCCGTCACGTGGATCAAAGGATCTGTGGTTTTCCCTCAAGGCTTTCCCTCGAGGCTTTCCCACAGGGCTGTCCCACGTGCCACCGTGGTGTGAGTCGATCCTCGGCGTGAAAGATGAGCCAGTGCAGGGCAAAGAGGTTCCTCTGGAATGGACTGAGACATCTGGGGGACTCTTGGAATGGTGGTACGACCATGGAGTTCCTCTCGCCTTTCCTGTTGAGAGTGCCTCCTCTTGAGATGCGACGGGAACGCCGGGAATTCTTTCCCGTTGAAAGCAGGGAAAGGATCCCTCATCTCGAGCTACGAGGGGGAAACGGGGCTCCTCTGGATGTGGGCGGGACCATCGTGCTTCCTCTCTAGTGGAGACGGGTATGGCGGTGAACTTCTTGAGTTGCAGCAAGGGTGTGAAAGACCCTTTCGAAGTTCCAGAGGTAAGGTGTCATTAGTCTCCAGACGCCTCATCGGAAATAGGCCTCATTTCGCCTGGAAGGGAGAACTTCCTGGATTTTCTCCAGTTGCGGCAGGTGTTCTCGAGTTACGACGGGGACCTCAGGGACCCGCCCTGGTGGCCTCAGGAGAGGCCATTCCCTATGCGAATTGCTAGGGGGCCTCTCGGGATTCCTCTCCAGTCGATACCGGGGCCAAAAACCTTGTGTGGAGTCAGGGCCGGAACCGAGGATTCCTCTCAGGGGCTGACATGGATCTTTGGGTACTTCTGGAGTCTCCCCAGGGGAGTCAGGCCTCGTCTCGAGTGGGGGCATGCACGTGCACTTTCCTTCCAGGCTGTAGCAGCAATGTCACGCTTCCCGTCGCGTGGATCAAATGATGTGTGGTTTTCCCTAGAGGCTTTCCCACAGGGCTGTCCCACGTGCCACCGTGGTGTGAGTCGATCCTCGGCGTGAAAGATGAGCCAGTGCAGGGCAAAGAGGTTCCTCTGGAATGGACTGAGACATCTGGGGGACTCTTGGAATGGTGGTACGACCATGGAGTTCCTCTCGCCTTTCCTGTTGAGAGTGCCTCCTCTTGAGATGCGACGGGAACGCCGGGAATTTTTTGCCGTTGAAAGCAGGGAAAGGATCCCTCATCTCGAGCTACGAGGGGGAAACGGGGCTCCTCTGGATGTGGGCGGGACCATCGTGCTTTCTCTCGAGTGGAGACGGGTATGGCGGTGAACTTCTTGAGTTGCAGCAAGGGTGTGAAAGACCCTTTCGAAGTTCCAGAGGTTAGGTGTCATTAGTCTCCAGACGCCTCATCGGAAATAGGCCTCATCTCGCCTGGAAGGGAGAACTTCCTTGATTTTCTCGAGTTGCGGCAGGTGTTCTCGAGTTACGACGGGGACCTCAGGGACCCGCCCTGTTGGCCTCAGGAGAGGCCAGTCCCTATGCGTGTTGCTAGGGGGCCCCTCGGGATTCCTCTCCCGTCGATACCGGGGCCAAAAACCTTGTGTGGAGTCAGGGCCGGAACCGAGGATTCCTCTCAGGGACTGATATGGATCTTTGGGTACTTCTGGAGTCTCGCCAGGGGAGACAGGCCTCGTCTCGTGTGGGGGCATGCACGTGCACTTTCCTTCCAGCTGTAGCAGCAATGTCACACTTCCCGTCGCGTGGATCAAAGGATCTGCGGTTTTCGCTCAAGGCTTTCCCTCGAGGCTTTCCCACAGGGCTGTCCCACGTGACACCGTGGTGTGAGTCGATTCTCGGCGTGAAAAATGAGCCAGTGCAGGGCAAAGAGGTTCCTCTGGAATGGACTGAGACATCTGGGGGACTCTTGGAATGGTGGTACGACCATGGAGTTCCTCTCGCCTTTCCTGTTGAGAGTGCCTCCTCTTGAGATGCGACGGGAACGCCGGGAATTTTTTGCCGTTGAAAGCAGGGAAAGGATCCCTCATCTCGAGCTACGAGGGGGAAACGGGGCTCCTCTGGATGTGGGCGGGACCATCGTGCATCCTCTCGAGTGGAGACGGGTATGGCGGTGAACTTCTTGAGTTGCAGCAAGGGTGTGAAAGACCCTTTCGAAGTTCCAGAGGTTAGGTGTCATTAGTCTCCAGAGGCCTCATCGGAAATAGGCCTCATCTCGCCTGGAAGGGAGAACTTCCTGGATTTTCTCGAGTTGCGGCAGGTGTTCTCGAGTTACGACGGGGACCTCAGGGACCCGCCCTGGTGGACTCAGGAGAGGCCAGTCCCTAGGCGAGTTGCTAGGGGGCCTCTCGGGATTCCTCTCCCGTTGATACCGGGGCCAAAAAGCTTGTGTGGAGTCAGGGCCGGAACCGAGGATTCCTCTCAGGGGCTGACATGGATCTTTGGGTACTTCTGGAGTCTCCCCAGGGGAGTCAGGCCTCGTCTCGAGTGGGGGCATGCACGTGCGCTTTCCTTCCAGGCTGTAGCAGCAATGTCACGCTTCCCGTCGCGTGGATCAAAGGATCTGTGGTTTTCCCTCGAGGCTTTCCCTCGAGGCTTTCCCACAGGGCTGTCCCACGTGCCACCGTGGTGTGAGTCAATCCTGGGCGTGAAAGATGAGCCAGTGCAGGGCAAAGAGGTTCCTCTGGAATGGACTGAGACATCTGGGGGACTCTTGGAATGGTGGTACGACCATGGAGTTCCTCTCGCCTTTCCTGTTGAGAGTGCCTCCTCTTGAGATGCGACGGGAACGCCGGGAATTTTTTGCCGTTGAAAGCAGGGAAAGGATCCCTCATCTCGAGCTACGAGGGGGAAACGGGGCTCCTCTGGATGTGGGCGGGACCATCGTGCTTCCTCTCTAGTGGAGACGGGTATGGTGGTGAACTTCTTGAGTTGCAGCAAGGGTGTGAAAGACCCTTTCGAAGTTCCAGAGGTAAGGTGTCATTAGTCTCCAGACGCCTCATCGGAAATAGGCCTCATTTCGCCTGGAAGGGAGAACTTCCTGGATTTTCTCGAGTTGCGGCAGGTGTTCTCGAGTTACGACGGGGACCTCAGGGACCCGCCCTGGTGGCCTCAGGAGAGGCCAGTCCCCATGCGAGTTGCTAGGGGGCCTCTCGGGATTCCTCTCCCGTCGATACCGGGGCCAAAAACCTTGTGTGGAGTCAGGGCCGGAACCGAGGATTCCTCTCAGGGGCTGACATGGATCTTTGGGTACTTCTGGAGTCTCCCCAGGGGAGTCAGGCCTCGTCTCGAGTGGGGGCATGCACGTGCACTTTCCTTCCAGGCTGTAGCAGCAATGTCACGCTTCCCGTCGCGTGGATCAAATGATGTGTGGTTTTCCCTAGAGGCTTTCCCACAGGGCTGTCCCACGTGCCACCGTGGTGTGAGTCAATCCTGGGCGTGAAAGATGAGCCAGTGCAGGGCAAAGAGGTTCCTCTGGAATGGACTGAGACATCTGGGGGACTCTTGGAATGGTGGTACGACCATGGAGTTCCTCTCGCCTTTCCTGTTGAGAGTGCCTCCTCTTGAGATGCGACGGGAACGCCGGGAATTTTTTGCCGTTGAAAGCAGGGAAAGGATCCCTCATCTCGAGCTACGAGGGGGAAACGGGGCTCCTCTGGATGTGGGCGGGACCATCGTGCTTTCTCTCGAGTGGAGACGGGTATGGCGGTGAACTTCTTGAGTTGCAGCAAGGGTGTGAAAGACCCTTTCGAAGTTCCAGAGGTTAGGTGTCATTAGTCTCCAGACGCCTCATCGGAAATAGGCCTCATCTCGCCTGGAAGGGAGAACTTCCTTGATTTTCTCGAGTTGCGGCAGGTGTTCTCGAGTTACGACGGGGACCTCAGGGACCCGCCCTGTTGGCCTCAGGAGAGGCCAGTCCCTATGCGGGTTGCTAGGGGGCCCCTCGGGATTCCTCTCCCGTCGATACCGGGGCCAAAAACCTTGTGTGGAGTCAGGGCCGGAACCGAGGATTCCTCTCAGGGACTGATATGGATCTTTGGGTACTTCTGGAGTCTCGCCAGGGGAGACAGGCCTCGTCTCGTGTGGGGGCATGCACGTGCACTTTCCTTCCAGGCTGTAGCAGCAATGTCACGCTTCCCATCGCGTGGATCAAAGGATCTGCGGTTTTCGCTCAAGGCTTTCCCTCGAGGCTTTCCCACAGGGCTGTCCCACGTGCCACCGTGGTGTGAGTCGACCCTCGGCGTGAAAAATGAGCCAGTGCAGGGCAAAGAGGCTCCTCTGGAATGGACTGAGACATCTGGGGGACTCTTGGAATGGTGGTACGACCATGGAGTTCCTCTCGCCTTTCCTGTTGAGAGTGCCTCCTCTTGAGATGCGACGGGAACGCCGGGAATTTTTTGCCGTTGAAAGCAGGGAAAGGATCCCTCATCTCGAGCTACGAGGGGGAAACGGGGCTCCTCTGGATGTGGGCGGGACCATCATGCATCCTCTCGAGTGGAGACGGGTATGGCGGTGAACTTCTTGAGTTGCAGCAAGGGTGTGAAAGACCCTTTCGAAGTTCCAGAGGTTACGTGTCATTAGTCTCCAGACGCCTCATCGGAAATAGGCCTCATCTCGCCTGGAAGGGAGAACTTCCTGGATTTTCTCGAGTTGCGGCAGGTGTTCTCGAGTTACGACGGGGACCTAAGGGACCCGCCCTGGTGGCCTCAGGAGAGGCCAGTCCCCATGCGAGTTGCTAGGGGGCCTCTCGGGATTCCTCTCCCGTCGATACCGGGGCCAAAAACCTTGTGTGGAGTCAGGGCCGGAACCGAGGATTCCTCTCAGGGGCTGACATGGATCTTTGGGTACTTCTGGAGTCTCCCCAGGGGAGTCAGGCCTCGTCTCGAGTCGGGGCATGCACGTGCACTTTCCTTCCAGGCTGTAGCAGCAATGTCACGCTTCCCGTCGCGTGGATCAAAGGATCTGTGGTTTTCCCTCGAGGCTTTCCCACAGGGCTGTCCCACGTGCCACCGTGGTGTGAGTCGATCCTCGGCGTGAAAGATGAGCCAGTGCAGGGCAAAGAGGTTCCTCTGGAATGGACTGAGACATCTGGGGGACTCTTGGAATGGTGGTACGACCATGGAGTTCCTCTCGCCTTTCCTGTTGAGAGTGCCTCCTCTTGAGATGCGACGGGAACGCCGGGAATTCTTTCCCGTTGAAAGCAGGGAAAGGATCCCTCATGTCGAGCACCGAGGGGAAAACGGGGCTCCTCTGGATGTGGGCGGGACCATCGTGCTTCCTCTCGAGTGGAGACGGGTATGGCGGTGAACTTCTTGAGTTGCAGCAAGGGTGTGAAAGACCCTTTCGAAGTTCCAGAGGTTTGGTGTCATTAGTCTCCAGAGGCCTCATCGGAAATAGGCCTCATCTCGCCTGGAAGGGAGAACTTCCTGGATTTTCTCGAGTTGCGGCAGGTGTTCTCGAGTTACGACGGGGACCTCAGGGACCCGCCCTGGTGGCCTCCGGAGAGGCCAGTCCCCATGCGAGTTGCTAGGGGGCCTCTCGGGATTCCTCTCCCGTCGATACCGGGGCCAAAAACCTTGTGTGGAGTCAGGGCCGGAACCGAGGATTCCTCTCAGGGGCTTACATGGATCTTTGGGTACTTCTGGAGTCTCCCCAGTGGAGTCAGGCCTCGTCTCGAGTGGGGGCATGCACGTGCGCTTTCCTTCCAGGCTGTAGCAGCAATGTCACGCTTCCCGTCGCGTGCATCAAAGGATCTGTGGTTTTCCCTCGAGGCTTTCCCTCGAGGCTTTCCCACAGGGCTGTCCCACGTGCCACCGTGGTGTGAGTCGATCCTCGGCGTGAAAGATGAGCCAGTGCAGGGCAAAGAGCTTCCTCTGGAATGGACTGAGACATCTGGGGGACTCTTGGAATGGTGGTACGACCATGGAGTTCCTCTCGCCTTTCCTGTTGAGAGTGCCTCCTCTTGAGATGCGACGGGAACGCCGGGAATTCTTTCCCGTTGAAAGCAGGAAAAGGATCCCTCATCTCGAGCTACG
Source organism: Capricornis sumatraensis (assembly GCF_032405125.1). Classification (NCBI taxonomy): domain Eukaryota; kingdom Metazoa; phylum Chordata; class Mammalia; order Artiodactyla; family Bovidae; genus Capricornis; species Capricornis sumatraensis. The sequence continues at coordinate 10,490,382 of NW_027184612.1, forward strand.
AGGGGGAAACGGGGCTCCTCTGGATGTGGGCGGGACCATCGTGCTTCCTCTCGTGTGGAGACGGGTATGGCGGTAAAATTCTTGAGTTGCTGCAAGGGTGTGAAAGACCCTTTCGAAGTTCCAGAGGTTAGGTGTCATTAGTCTCCAGACGCCTCATCGGAAATAGGCCTCATCTCGCCTGGAAGGGAGAACTTCCTGGATTTTCTCGAGTTGCGGCAGGTGTTCTCGAGTTACGACGGGGACCTCAGGGACCGGCTCTGGTGGCCTCAGGAGAGGCCAGTCCCCATGCGAGTTGCTAGGGGGCCTCTCGGGATTCCTCTCCCGTCGATACCGGGGCCAAAATCCTTGTGTGGAGTCAGGGCCGGAACCGAGGATTCCTCTCAGGGGCTGACATGGATCTTTGGGTACTTCTGGAGTCTCCCCAGGGGAGTCAGGCCTCGTCTCGAGTGGGGGCATGCACGTGCGCTTTCCTTCCAGGCTGTAGCAGCAATGTCACGCTTCGCATCGCGAGGATTAAAGGATCTGTGGTTTTCCCTCGAGGCTTTCCCTCGAGGCTTTCCCACAGGGCTGTCCCACGTGCCACCGTGGTGTGAGTCGATCCTCGGCGTGAAAGATGAGCCAGTGCAGGGCAAAGAGGTTCCTCTGGAATGGACTGAGACATCTGGGGGACTCTTGGAATGGTGGTACGACCATGGAGTTCCTCTCGCCTTTCCTGTTGAGAGTGCCTCCTCTTGAGATGCGACGGGAATGCCGGGAATTCTTTCCCGTTGAAAGCAGGGAAAGGATCCCTCATCTCAAGCTACGAGGGGGAAACGTGGCTCCTCTGTATGTGGGCGGGACCATCGTGCTTTCTCTCGTGTGGAGACGGGTATGGCGGTAAACTTCTTGAGTTGCAGCAAGGGTGTGAAAGACCCTTTCGAAGTTCCAGAGGTTAGGTGTCATTAGTCTCCAGACGCCTCATCAGAAATAGGCCTCATCTCGCCTGGAAGGGAGAACTTCCTGGATTTTCTCGAGTTGCGGCAGGTGTTCTCGAGTTACGACGGGGACCTCAGGGACCCGCCCTGGTGGCCTCAGGAGAGGCCAGTCCCCATGCGAGTTGCTAGGGGGCCTCTCGGGATTCCTCTCCCGTCGATACCGGGGCCAAAAACCTTGTGTGGAGTCACGGCCGGAACCGAGGATTCCTCTCAGGGGCTGACATGGATCTTTGGGTACTTCTGGAGTCTCCCCAGGGGAGTCAGGCCTCCTCTCGAGTGGGGGCATGCACGTGTGCTTTCCTTCCAGGCTGTAGCAGCAATGTCACGCTTCCCGTCGCGTGGATCAAAGGATCTGTGGTTTTCCCTCGAGGCTTTCCCTCGAGGCTTTCCCACAGGGCTGTCCCACGTGCCACCGTGGTGTGAGTCGATCCTCGGCGTGAAAGATGAGCCAGTGCAAGGCAAAGAGGTTCCTCTGGAATGGACTGAGACATCTGGGGGACTCTTGGAATGGTGGTACGACCATGGAGTTCCTCTCGCCTTTCCTGTTGAGAGTGCCTCCTCTTGAGATGCGACGGGAATGCCGGGAATTCTTTCCCGTTGAAAGCAGGGAAAGGATCCCTCATCTCAAGCTACGAGGGGGAAACGTGGCTCCTCTGTATGTGGGCGGGACCATCGTGCTTTCTCTCGTGTGGAGACGGGTATGGCGGTAAACTTCTTGAGTTTCAGCAAGGGTGTGAAAGACCCTTTCGAAGTTCCAGAGTTTAGGTGTCATTAGTCTCCAGACGCCTCATCAGAAATAGGCCTCATCTCGCCTGGAAGGGAGAACTTCCTGGATTTTCTCGAGTTGCGGCAGGTGTTCTCGAGTTACGACGGGGACCTCAGGGACCCGCCCTGGTGGCCTCAGGAGAGGCCAGTCCCCATGCGAGTTGCTAGGGGGCCTCTCGGGATTCCTCTCCCGTCGATACCGGGGCCAAAAACCTTGTGTGGAGTCACGGCCGGAACCGAGGATTCCTCTCAGGGGCTGACATGGATTTTTGGGTACTTCTGGAGTCTCCCCAGGGGAGTCAGGCCTCGTCTCGAGTGGGGGCGTGCACGTGTGCTTTCCTTCCAGGCTGTAGCAGCAATGTCACGCTTCCCGTCGCGTGGATCAAAGGATCTGTGGTTTTCCCTCGAGGCTTTCCCTCGAGGCTTTCCCACAGGGCTGTCCCACGTGCCACCGTGGTGTGAGTCGATCCTCGGCGTGAAAGATGAGCCAGTGTAGGGCAAAGAGGTTCCTCTGGAATGGACTGAGACATCTGGGGGACTCTTGGAATGGTGGTACGACCATGGAGTTCCTCTCGCCTTTCCTGTTGAGAGTGCCTCCTCTTGAGATGCGACGGGAACGCCGGGAATTCTTTCCCGTTGAAAGCAGGGAAAGGATCCCTCATCTCGAGCTACGAGGGGGAAACGGGGCTCCTCGGGATGTGGGCGGGACCATCGTGCTTCCTCTCGAGTGGACACGGGTATGTCGGTGAACTTCTTGAGTTGCAGCAAGGGTGTGAAAGACCCTTTCGAAGTTCCAGAGGTTAGGTGTCATTAGTCTCCAGACGCCTCATCGGAAATAGGCCTCATCTCGCCTGGAAGGGAGAACTTCCTGGATTTTCTCGAGGTGCGGCAGGTGTTTTCGAGTTACGACGGGTACCACAGGGACCCGCCCTGATGGCCTCAGGAGAGGCCAGTCCCCATGCGAGTTGCTAGGGGGCCTCTCGGGATTCCTCTCCCGTCGATACCGGCGCCAAAAACCTTGTGTGTAGTCAGGGCCAGAACCGAGGATTCCTCTCAGGGGCTGACATGGATCTTTGGGTACTTCTGGAGTCTCCCCAGGGGAGTCAGGCCTCGTCTCGAGTGGGGGCATGCACGTGCGCTTTCCTTCCAGGCTGTAGCAGCAATGTCACGCTTCCCGTCGCGTGGATCAATGGATCTGTGGTTTTCCCTCGAGGCTTTCCCTCGAGGCTTTCCCACAGGGCTGTCCCACGTGCCACCGTGGTGTGAGTCGATCCTCGGCGTGAAAGATGAGCCAGTGCAGGGCAAAGAGGTTCCTCTGGAATGGACTGAGACATCTGGGGGACTCTTGGAATGGTGGTACGACCATGGAGTTCCTCTCGCCTTTCCTGTTGAGAGTGCCTCCTCTTGAGTTGTGACGGGAACGCCGGGAATTCTTTCCCGTTGAAAGCAGGGAAAGGATCCCTCATCTCGAGCTACGAGGGGGAAACGGGGCTCCTCGGGATGTGGGCGGGACCATCGTGCTTCCTCTCGAGTGGACACGGGTATGTCGGTGAACTTCTTGAGTTGCAGCAAGGGTGTGAAAGACCCTTTCGAAGTTCCAGAGGTTAGGTGTCATTAGTCTCCAGACGCCTCATCGGAAATAGGCCTCATCTAGCCTGGAAGGGAGAACTTCCTGGATTTTCTCGAGGTGCGGCAGGTGTTCTCGAGTTACGACGGGTACCACAGGGACCCGCCCTGATGGCCTCAGGAGAGGCCAGTCCCCATGCGAGTTGCTAGGGGGCCTGCCGGGATTCCTCTCCAGTCGATACCGGGGCCAAAAACCTTGTGTGGAGTCAGGGCCAGAACCGAGGATTCCTCTCAGGGGCTGACATGGATCTTTGGGTACTTCTAGAGTCTCCCCAGGGGAGTCAGGCCTCGTCTCGAGTGGGGGCATGCACGTGCGCTTTCCTTCCAGGCTGTAGCAGCAATGTCACGCTTCCCGTCGCGTGGATCAAATGATCTGTGGTTTTCCCTCGAGGCTTTCCCTCGAGGCTTTCCCACAGGGCTGTCCCATGTGCCACCGTGGTGTGAGTCGATCCTCGGAGTGAAAGATGAGCCAGTGCAGGGCAAAGAGGTTCCTCTGGAATGGACTGAGACATCTGGGGGACTCTTGGAATGGTGGTACGACCATGGAGTTCCTCTCGCCTTTCCTGTTGAGAGTGCCTCCTCTTGAGATGCGACGGGAACGCTGGGAATTCTTTCCCGTTGAAAGCAGGGAAAGGATCCCTCATGTCGAGCTACGAGGGGGAAACGGGGCTCCTCTGGATGTGGGCGGGACCATCGTGCTTCCTCTCGAGTGGAGACGGGTATGGCGGTGAACTTCTTGAGTTGCAGCAAGGGTGTGAAAGACCCTTTCGATGTTCCAGAGGTTACGTGTCAGTCTCCAGACGCCTCATCGGAAATAGACCTCATCTCGCCTGGAAGGGAGAACTTCCTGGATTTTCTCGAGTTGCGGCAGGTGTTCTCGAGTTACGACGGGGACCTCAGGGACCCGCCCTGGTGGCCTCAGGAGAGGCCAGTCCCCATGCGAGTTGCTAGGGGGCCTCTCGGGATTCCTCTCCCGTCGATACCGGGGCCAAAAACCTTGTGTGGAGTCAGGGCCGGAACCGAGGATTCCTCTCAGGGGCTGACATGGATCTTTGGGTACTTCTGGAGTCTCCCCAGGGGAGTCAGGCCTCGTCTCGAGTGGGGGCATGCACGTGCGCTTTCCTTCCAGGCTGTAGCAGAAATGTCACGCTTCCCGTCGCGTGGATCAAAGGATCTGTGGTTTTCCCTCGAGGCTTTCCCTCGAGGCTTTCCCACAGGGCTGTCCCACGTGCCACCGTGGTTTGAGTCGATTCTCGGCGTGAAAGATGAGCCAGTGCAGGGCAAAGAGGTTCCTCTGGAATGGACTGAGACATCTGGGGGACTCTTGGAATGGTGGTACGACCATGGAGTTCCTCTCGCCTTTCCTGTTGAGAGTGCCTCCTCTTGAGATGCGACGGGAATGCCGGGAATTCTTTCCCGTTGAAAGCAGGGAAAGGATCCCTCATCTCGAGCTACGAGGTGGAAACGGGGATCCTCTGGATGTGGGCGGGACCATCGTGCTTTCTCTCGTGTGGAGACGGGAATGGCGGTAAACTTCTTGAGTTGCAGCAAGGGTGTGAAAGACCCTTTCGAAGTTCCAGAGATTAGGTGTCATTAGTCTCCAGACGCCTCATCGGAAATAGGCCTCATCTCGCCTGGAAGGGAGAACTTCCTGGATTTTCTCGAGTTGCGGCAGGTGTTTTCGAGTTACGACGGGGACCTCAGGGACCGGCCCTGGTGGCCTCAGGAGAGGCCAGTCCCCATGCGAGTTGCTAGGGGGCCTCTCGGGATTCCTCTCCCGTCGATACCGGGGCCAAAAACCTTGTGTGGAGTCAGGGCCAGAACCGAGGATTCCTCTCAGGGGCTGACATGGATCTTTGGGTACTTCTGGAGTCTCCCCAGGGGAGTCAGGCCTCGTCTCGAGTGGGGGCATGCACGTGCGCTTTCCTTCCAGGCTGTAGCAGCAATGTCACGCTTCCCGTCGCGTGGATCAAAGGATCTGTGGTTTTCCCTCGAGGCTTTCCCTCGAGGCTTTCCCACAGGGCTGTCCCACGTGCCACCGTGGTGTGAGTCGATCCTCGGCGCGAATGATGAGCCAGTGCAGGGCAAAGAGGTTCCTCTGGAATGGACTGAGACATCTGGGGGACTCTTGGAATGGTGGTACGACCATGGAGTTCCTCTCGCCTTTCCTGTTGAGAGTGCCTCCTCTTGAGATGCGACGGGAATGCCGGGAATTCTTTCCCGTTGAAAGCAGGGAAAGGATCCCTCATCTCGAGCTACGAGGGGGAAACGGGGCTCCTCTGGATGTGGGCGGGACCATCGTGCTTTCTCTCGTGTGGAGACGGGTATGGCGGTAAACTTCTTGAGTTGCAGCAAGGGTGTGAAAGACCCTTTCGAAGTTCCAGAGTTTGGGTGTCATTAGTCTCCAGACGCCTCATCGGAAATAGGCCTCATCTCGCCTGGAAGGGAGAACTTCCTGGATTTTCTCGAGTTGCGGCAGGTGTTCTCGAGTTACGACGGGGACCTCAGGGACCCGCCCTGGTGGCCTCAGGAGAGGCCAGTCCCCATGCGAGTTGCTAGGGGGCCTCTCGGGATTCCTCTCCCGTCGATACCGGGGCCAAAAACCTTGTGTGGAATCAGGGCCGGAACCGAGGATTCCTCTCAGGGGCTGACATGGATCTTTGGGTACTTCTGGAGTCTCCCCAGGGGAGTCAGGCCTCGTCTCGAGTGGGGGCATGCACGTGCGCTTTCCTTCCAGGCTGTAGCAGCAATGTCACGCTTCCCGTCGCGTGGATCAAAGGATCTGTGGTTTTCCCTCGAGGCTTTCCCTCGAGGCTTTCCCACAGGGCTGTCCCACGTGCCACCGTGGTGTGAGTCGATCCTCGGCGTGAAAGATGAGCCAGTGCAGGGCAAAGAGGTTCCTCTGGAATGGACTGAGACATCTGGGGGACTCTTGGAATGGTGGTACGACCATGGAGTTCCTCTCGCCTTTCCTGTTGAGAGTGCCTCCTCTTGAGTTGTGACGAGAACGCCGGGAATTCTTTCCCGTTGAAAGCAGGGAAAGGATCCCTCATCTCGAGCTACGAGGGGGAAACGGGGCTCCTCGGGATGTGGGCGGGACCATCGTGCTTCCTCTCGAGTGGACACGGGTATGTCGGTGAACTTCTTGAGTTGCAGCAAGGGTGTGAAAGACCCTTTCGAAGTTCCAGAGGTTAGGTGTCATTAGTCTCCAGACGCCTCATCGGAAATAGGCCTCATCTAGCCTGGAAGGGAGAACTTCCTGGATTTTCTCGAGGTGCGGCAGGTGTTCTCGAGTTACGACGGGTACCACAGGGACCCGCCCTGATGGCCTCAGGAGAGGCCAGTCCCCATGCGAGTTGCTAGGGGGCCTCTCGGGATTCCTCTCCAGTCGATACCGGGGCCAAAAACCTTGTGTGGAGTCAGGGCCAGAACCGAGGATTCCTCTCAGGGGCTGACATGGATCTTTGGGTAATTCTAGAGTCTCCCCAGGGGAGTCAGGCCTCTTCTCGAGTGGGGGCATGCACGTGCGCTTTCCTTCCAGGCTGTAGCAGCAATGTCACGCTTCCCGTCCCGTGGATCAAATGATCTGTGGTTTTCCCTCGAGGCTTTCCCTCGAGGCTTTCCCACAGGGCTGTCCCATGTGCCACCGTGGTGTGAGTCGATCCTCGGAGTGAAAGATGAGCCAGTGCAGGGCAAAGAGGTTCCTCTGGAATGGACTGAGACATCTGGGGGACTCTTGGAATGGTGGTACGACCATGGAGTTCCTCTCGCCTTTCCTGTTGAGAGTGCCTCCTCTTGAGTTGTGACGGGAACTCCGGGAATTCTTTCCCGTTGAAATCAGGGAAAGGATCCCTCATCTCAAGCTACGAGGGGGAAACGGGGCTCCTCGGGATGTGGGCGGGACCATCGTGCTTCCTCTCGAGTGGACACGGGTATGTCGGTGAACTTCTTGAGTTGCAGCAAGGGTGTGAAAGACCCTTTCGAAGTTCCAGAGGTTACGTGTCAGTCTCCAGACGCCTCATCGGAAATAGACCTCATCTCGCCTGGAAGGGAGAACTTCCTGGATTTTCTCGAGGTGCGGCAGGTGTTCTCGAGTTACGACTGGTACCACAGGGACCCGCCCTGATGGCCTCAGGAGAGGCCAGTCCCCATGCGTGTTGCTAGGGGGCCTCTCGGGATTCCTCTCCCGTCGATACTGGGGCCAAATACCTTGTGTGGTGTCAGGGCCGGAACCGAGGATTCCTCTCAGGGGCTGACATGGATCTTTGGGTACTTCTGGAGTCTCCCCAGGGGAGTCAGGCCTCGTCTCGAGTGGGGGCATGCACGTGCGCTTTCCTTCCAGGCTATAGCAGCAATGTCACGCTTCCCGTCGCGTGGATCAAAGTATCTGTGGTTTTCCCTCTAGGCTTTCCCTCGAGGCTTTCCCACAGGGCTGTCCCACGTGCCACCGTGGTTTGAGTCGATTCTCGGCGTGAAAGATGAGCCAGTGCAGGGCAAAGAGGTTCCTCTGGAATGGACTGAGACATCTGGGGGACTCTTGGAATGGTGGTACGACCATGGAGTTCCTCTCGCCTTTCCTGTTGAGAGTGCCTCCTCTTGAGATGCGACGGGAATGCCGGGAATTCTTTCCCGTTGAAAGCAGGGAAAGGATCCCTCATCTCGAGCTACGAGGTGGAAACGGGGATCCTCTGGATGTGGGCGGGACCATCGTGCTTTCTCTCGTGTGGAGACGGGAATGGCGGTAAACTTCTTGAGTTGCAGCAAGGGTGTGAGAGACCCTTTCGAAGTTCCAGAGATTAGGTGTCATTAGTCTCCAGACGCCTCATCGGAAATAGGCCTCATCTCGCCTGGTAGGGAGAACTTCCTGGATTTTCTCGAGTTGCGGCTGGTGTTTTCGAGTTACGACGGGGACCTCAGGGACCCGCCCTGGTGGCCTCAGGAGAGGCCAGTCCCCATGCGAGTTGCTAGGGGGCCTCTCGGGATTCCTCTCCCGTCGATACCGGGGCCAAAAACCTTGTGTGGAGTCAGGGCCAGAACCGAGGATTCCTCTCAGGGGCTGACATGGACCTTTGGGTACTTCTGGAGTCTCCCCAGGGGAGTCAGGCCTCGTCTCGAGTGGGGGCATGCACGTGCGCTTTCCTTCCAGGCTGTAGCAGCAATGTCACGCTTCCCGTCGCGTGGATCAAAGGATCTGTGGTTTTCCCTCGAGGCTTTCCCTCGAGGCTTTCCCACAGGGCTGTCCCATGTGCCACCGTGGTGTGAGTCGATCCTCGGCGCGAATGATGAGCCAGTGCAGGGCAAAGAGGTTCCTCTGGAATGGACTGAGACATCTGGGGGACTCTTGGAATGGTGGTACGACCATGGAGTTCCTCTCGCCTTTCCTGTTAAGAGTGCCTCCTCTTGAGATCCGACGGGAACGCCGGGAATTCTTTCCCGTTGAAAGCAGGGAAAGGATCCCTCATCTCGAGCTACGAGGGGGAAACGGGGCTCCTCTGGATGTGGGCGGGACCATCGTGCTTCCTCTCGAGTGGAGACGGGTATGGCGGTGAACTTCTTGAGTTGCAGCAAGGGTGTGAAAGACCCTTTCGAAGTTCCAGAGGTTAGGTGTCATTAGTCTCCAGACGCCTCATCGGAAATAGGCCTCATCTCGCCTGGAAGGGAGAATTTCCTGGATTTTCTCGAGTTGGGGCAGGTGTTCTCGAGTTACGACGGGGACCTCAGGGACCCGCCCTGGTGGCCTCAGGAGAGGCCAGTCCCCATGCGAGTTGCTAGGGGGCCTCTCGGGATTCCTCTCCCGTCGATACCGGGGCCAAAAACCTTGTGTGGAGTCAGGGCCGGAACCGAGGATTCCTCTCAGGGGCTGACATGGATCTTTGGGTACTTCTGGAGTCTCCCCAGGGGAGTCAGGCCTCGTCTCGAGTGGGGGCATGCACGTGCGCTTTCCTTCCAGGCTGTAGCAGCAATGTCACGCTTCCCGTCGCGTGGATCAAATGATCTGTGGTTTTCCCTCGAGGCTTTCCCTCGAGGCTTTCCCACAGGGCTGTCCCACGTGCCACCGTGGTGTGAGTCGATCCTCGGCGTGAAAGATGAGCCAGTGCAGGGCAAAGGGGTTCCTCTGGAATGGACTGAGACATCTGGGGGACTCTTGGAATGGTGGTACGACCATGGAGTTCCTCTCGCCTTTCCTGTTGAGAGTGCCTCCTCTTGAGATGCGACGGGAACGCCGGGAATTCTTTCCCGTTGAAAGCAGGGAAAGGATCCCTCATCTCGAGCTCCGAGGGGGAAACGGGGCTCCTCTGGATGTGGGCGGGACCATCGTGCTTCCTCCCAAGTGGACACGGGTATGGCGGTGAACTTCTTTAGTTGCAGCAAGGGTGTGAAAGACCCTTTCGAAGTTCCAGAGGTTAGGTGTCATTAGTCTCCAGACGCCTCATCGGAAATAGGCCTCATCTCGCCTGGAAGGGAGAACTTCCTGGATTTTCTCGAGTTGCGTCAGGTGTTCTCGAGTTACGACGGGGACCTCAGGGACCCGCCCTGGTGGCCTCAGTAGAGGCCAGTCCCCATGCGAGTTGCTAGGGGGCCTCTCGGGATTCCTCTCCCGTCGATACCGGGGCCAAAAGCCTTGTGTGGAGTCAGGGCCGGAACCGAGCATTCCTCTCAGGGGTTACATGGATCTTTGGGTACTTCTGGAGTCTCCCCAGGGGAGTCAGGCCTCGTCTCGAGTGGGGGCATGCACGTGCGCTTTCCTTCCAGGCTGTAGCAGCAATGTCACGCTTCCCATCGCGAGGATTAAAGGATCTGTGGTTTTCCCTCGAGGCTTTCCCTCGAGGCTTTCCCACAGGGCTGTCCCACGTGCCACCTTTCTGTGAGTCGATCCTCGGCGTGAAAGATGAGCCAGTGCAGGGCAAAGAGGTTCCTCTGGAATGGACTGAGACATCTGGGGGACTCTTGGAATGGTGGTACGACCATGGAGTTCCTCTCGCCTTTCCTGTTGAGAGTGCCTCCTCTTGAGCTGCGACGGGAATGCCGGGAATTCTTTCCCGTTGGAAGCAGCGAAAGGATCCCTCATCTCGAGCTCCGAGGGGGAAACGTGGCTCCTCTGTATGTGGGCGGGACCATCATGCTTTCTCTCGTGTGGAGACGGGTATGGCGGTAAACTTCTTGAGTTGCAGCAAGGGTGTGAAAGACCCTTTCGAAGTTCCAGAGGTTAGGTGTCATTAGTCTCGAGACGCCTCATCGGAAATAGGCCTCATCTCGCCTGGAAGGGAGAACTTCCTGGATTTTCTCGAGTTGCAGCAGGTGTTCTCGAGTTACGACGGGGACCTCAGGGACCCGCCCTGGTGGCCTCAGGAGAGGCCAGTCCCCATGCAAGTTGCTAGGGGGCCTCTCGGGATTCCTCTCCCGTCGATACCGGGGCCAAAAAACTTGTGTGGTGTCAGGGCCGGAACCGAGGATTCCTCTCAGGGGCTGACATGGATCTTTGGGTACTTCTAGAGTCTCCCCAGGGGAGTCAGGCCTCGTCTCGAGTGGGGGCATGCACGTGCGCTTTCCTTCCAGGCTGTAGCAGCAATGTCACGCTTCCCGTCTTGTGGATTAAAGGATCTGTGGTTTTCCCTCGAGGCTTTCCCTCGAGGCTTTCCCACAGGGCTGTCCCACGTGCCACCGTGGTGTGAGTCGATCCTCGGCGTGAAAGATGAGCCAGTGCAGGGCAAAGAGGTTCCTCTGGAATGGACTGAGACATCTGGGGGACTCTTGGAATGGTGGTACGACCATGGAGTTCCTCTCGCCTTTCCTGTTGAGAGTGCCTCCTCTTGAGATTCGACGGGAATGCCGGGAATTCTTTCCCGTTGAAAGCAGGGAAAGGATCCCTCATCTCGAGCTCCGAGGGGGAAACGGGGCTCCTCTGGATGTGGGCGGGACCATCGTGCTTTCTCTCGTGTGGAGACGGGTATGGCGATAAACTTCTTGAGTTGCAGCAAGGGTGTGAAAGGCCCTTTCGAAGTTCCAGAGGTTAGGTGTCATTAGTCTCCAGACGCCTCATCGGAAATAGGCCTCATCTCGCCTGGAAGGGAGAACTTCCCGGATTTTCTCGAGGTGCGTCCGGTGTTCTCGAGTTACGACGGGGACCTCAGGGACCCGCTCTGGTGGCCTCAGGAGAGGCCAGTCCCCATGCGAGTTGCTAGGGGGCCTCTCGGGATTCCTCTCCCGTCGATACCGGGGCCAAAAACCTTGTGTGGAGTCAGGGCTGGAACCGAGGATTCCTCTAAGGAGCTGACATGGATCTTTGGGTACTTCTGGAATCCCACCAGGGGAGTCAGGCCTCTTCTCGATTGGGGGCATGCACGTGTGCTTTCCTTCCAGGCTGTAGCAGCAATGTCTCGCTTCCCGTCGCGTGGATCAAAGGATCTGTGGTTTTCCCTCGAGGCTTTCCCACAGGGCTGTCCCACGTGCCACCGTGGTGTGAGTCGATCCTCGGCGTGAAAGATGAGCCAGTGCAGGGCAAAGAGGTTCCTCTGGAATGGACTGAGACATCTGGGGGACTCTTGGAATGGTGGTACGACCATGGAGTTCCTCTCGCCTTTCCTGTTGAGAGTGCCTCCTCTTGAGATGCGACGGGAACGCCGGGAATTCTTTCCCGTTGAAAGCAGGGAAAGGATCCCTCATCTCGAGCTCCGAGGGGGAAATGGGGCTCCTCTGGATGTGGGCGGGACCATCGTGCTTCCTCCCGAGTGGACACGGGTATGGCGGTGAACTTCTTGAGTTGCAGCAAGGGTGTGAAAGACCCTTTCGAAGTTCCAGAGTTTAGGTGTCATTAGTCTGCAGACGCCTCATCGGAAATAGGCCTCATCTCGCCTGGAAGGGAGAACTTCCTGGATTTTCTCGAGTTGCGGCAGGTGTTCTCGAGTTACGACGGGGACCTCAGGGACCCGCCCTGGTGGCCTCAGGAGAGGCCAGTCCCCATGCGAGTTGCTAGGGGGCCTCTCGGGATTCCTCTCCCGTCGATACCGGGGCCAAAAGCCTTGTGTGGAGTCAGGGCCGGAACCGAGCATTCCTCTCAGGGGTGACATGGATCTTTGGATACTTCTGGAGTCTCCCCAGGGGAGTCAGGCCTCGTCTCGAGTGGGGGCATGCACGTGCGCTTTCCTTCCAGGCTGTAGCAGCAATGTCACGCTTCCCGTCGCGTGCATCAAAGGATCTGTGGTTTTCCCTCGAGGCTTTCCCACAGGGCTGTCCCACGTGCCACCGTGGTGTGAGTCGATCCTCGGCGTGAAAGATGAGCCAGTGCAGGGCAAAGAGGTTCCTCTGGAATGGACTGAGACATCTGGGGGACTCTTGGAATGGTGGTACGACCATGGAGTTCCTCTCGCCTTTCCTGTTGAGAGTGCCTCCTCTTTGGATGCGACGGGAACGCCGGGAATTCTTTCCCGTTGAAAGCAGGGAAAGGATCCCTCATCTCGAGCTACGAGGGGGAAACGGGGCTCATCTGGATGTGGGCGGGACCATCGTGCTTCCTCTCGAGTGGACACGGGTATGGCGGTGAACTTCTTGAGTTGCAGCAAGGGTGTGAAAGACCCTTTCGACGTTCCAGAGGTTAGGTGTCATTAGTCTCCAGACGCCTCATCGGAAATAGGCCTCATCTCGCCTGGAAGGGAGAACTTCCAGGATTTTCTCGAGTTGCGGCAGGTGTTCTCGAGTTACGACGGGGACCTCAGGGACCCGCCCTGGTGGCCTCAGGAGAGGCCAGTCCCCATGCGAGTTGCTAGGGGGCCTCTCGGGATTCCTCTCCCGTCGATACCGGGGCCAAAAACCTTGTGTGGAGTCAGGGCCGGAACCGAGGATTCCTCTCAGGGGCTGACATGGATCTTTGGGTACTTCTGGAGTCTCCCCAGGGGAGTCAGGCCTCGTCTCGAGAGGGGGCATGCACGTGCGCTTTCCTTCCAGGCTGTAGCAGCAATGTCACGCTTCCCGTCGCGTGCATCAAAGGATCTGTGGTTTTCCCTCGAGGCTTTCCCTCGAGGCTTTCCAGCAGGGCTGTCCCACGTGCCACCGTGGTGTGAGTCGATCCTCGGCGTGAAAGATGAGCCAGTGCAGGGCAAAGAGGTTCCTCTGGAATGGACTGAGACATCTGGGCGACTCTTGGAATGGTGGTACGACCATGGAGTTCCTCTCGCCTTTCCTGTTGAGAGTGCCTCCTCTTGAGATGCGACGGGAACGCCGGGAATTCTTTCCCGTTGAAAGCAGGGAAAGGATCCCTCATCTCGAGCTACGAGGGTGAAACGGGGCTCCTCTGGATGTGGGCGGGACCATCGTGCTTCCTCTCGAGTGGACACGGGTATGGCGCTGAACTTCTTGAGTTGCAGCAAGGGTGTGAAAGACCCTTTCGAAGTTCCAGAGGTTAGGTGTCATTAGTATCCAGACGCCTCATCGGAAATAGGCCTCATCTCGACTGGAAGGGAGAACTTCCTGGATTTTCTCGAGTTGCGGCAGGTGTTCTCGAGTTACGACGGGGACCTCAGGGACCCGCCCTGGTGGCCTCAGGAGAGGCCAGTCCCCATGCGAGTTGCTAGGGGGCCTCTCGGGATTCCTCTCCCGTCGATACCGGGGCCAAAAACCTTGTGTGGAGTCAAGGCCGGAACCGAGGATTCCTCTCAGGGGCTGACATGGATCTTTGGGTACTTCTGGAGTCTCCCCAGGGGAGTCAGGCCTCGTCTCCAGTGGGGGCATGCACGTGCGCTTTCCTTCCAGGCTGTAGCAGCAATGTCACGCTTCCCGTGGCGTGGATCAAAGGATCTGTGGTTTTCCCTCGAGGCTTTCCCTCGAGGCTTTCCCACAGGGCTGTCCCACGTGCCACCGTGTTGTGAGTCGATCCTCGGCGTGAAAGATGAGCCAGTGCAGGGCAAAGAGGTTCCTCTGGAATGGACTGAGACATCTGGGGGACTCTTGGAATGGTGGTACGACCATGGAGTTCCTCTCGCCTTTCCTGTTGAGAGTGCCTCCTCTTGAGATGCGACGGGAACGCCGGGAATTCTTTCCCGTTGAAAGCAGGGAAAGGATCCCTCATCTCGAGCTACGAGGGGGAACGGGGCTCCTCTGGATGTGGGCGGGACCATCGTGCTTCCTCTCGAGTGGAGACGGGTATGGCGGTGAACTTCTTGAGTTGCAGCAAGGGTGTGAAAGACCCTTTCGAAGTTCCAGAGGTTTGGTGTCATTAGTCTCCAGAGGCCTCATCGGAAATAGGCCTCATCTCGCCTGGAAGGGAGAACTTCCTGGATTTTCTCGAGTTGTGGCAGGTGTTCTCGAATTACGACGGGGACCTCAGGGACCCGCCCTGGTGGCCTCCGGAGAGGCCAGTCCCCATGCGAGTTGCTAGGGGGCCTCTCGGGATTCCTCTCCCGTCGATACCGGGGCCAAAAACCTTGTGTGGAGTCAGGGCCGGAACCGAGGATTCCTCTCAGGGGCTGACATGGATCTTTGGGTACTTCTGGAGTCACCCCAGTGGAGTCAGGCCTCGTCTCGAGTAGGGGCATGCACGTGCGCTTTCCTTTCAGGCTGTAGCAGCAATGTCACGCTTCCCGTCACGTGGATCAAAGGATCTGTGGTTTTCCCTCGAGGCTTTCCCTCGAGGCTTTCCCACAGGGCTGTCCCACGTGCCACCGTGGTGTGAGTCGATCCTCGGCGTGAAAGATGAGCCAGTGCAGGGCAAAGAGGTTCCTCTGGAATGGACTGAGACATCTGGGGGACTCTTGGAATGGTGGTACGACCATGGAGTTCCTCTCGCCTTTCCTGTTGAGAGTGCCTCCTCTTGAGATGCGACGGGAACGCCGGGAATTCTTTCCCGTTGAAAGCAGGGAAAGGATCCCTCATCTCGAGCTACGAGGGGGAAACGGGGCTCCTCTGGATGTGGGCGGGACCATCGTGCTTCCTCTCTAGTGGAGACGGGTATGGCGGTGAACTTCTTGAGTTGCAGCAAGGGTGTGAAAGACCCTTTCGAAGTTCCAGAGGTAAGGTGTCATTAGTCTCCAGACGCCTCATCGGAAATAGGCATCATTTCGCATGGAAGGGAGAACTTCCTGGATTTTCTCCAGTTGCGGCAGGTGTTCTCGAGTTACGACGGGGACCTCAGGGACCCGCCCTGGTGGCCTCAGGAGAGGCCAGTCCCTATGCGAGTTGCTAGGGGGCCTCTCGGGATTCCTCTCCCGTCGATACCGGGGCCAAAAAGCTTGTGTGGAGTCAGGGCCGGAACCGAGGATTCCTCTCAGGGGCTGACATGGATCTTTGGGTACTTCTGGAGTCTCCCCAGGGGAGTCAGGCCTCGTCTCGAGTGGGGGCATGCACGTGCACTTTCCTTCCAGGCTGTAGCAGCAATGTCACGCTTCCCGTCGCGTGGATCAAATGATGTGTGGTTTTCCCTAGAGGCTTTCCCACAGGGCTGTCCCACGTGCCACCGTGGTGTGAGTCGATCCTCGGCGTGAAAGATGAGCCAGTGCAGGGCAAAGAGGTTCCTCTGGAATGGACTGAGACATCTGGGGGACTCTTGGAATGGTGGTACGACCATGGAGTTCCTCTCGCCTTTCCTGTTGAGAGTGCCTCCTCTTGAGATGCGACGGGAACGCCGGGAATTTTTTGCCGTTGAAAGCAGGGAAAGGATCCCTCATCTCGAGCTACGAGGGGGAAACGGGGCTCCTCTGGATGTGGGCGGGACCATCGTGCTTTCTCTCGAGTGGAGACGGGTATGGCGGTGAACTTCTTGAGTTGCAGCAAGGGTGTGAAAGACCCTTTCGAAGTTCCAGAGGTTAGGTGTCATTAGTCTCCAGACGCCTCATCGGAAATAGGCCTCTTCTCGCCTGGAAGGGAGAACTTCCTTGATTTTCTCGAGTTGCGGCAGGTGTTCTCGAGTAACGTCGGGGACCTCAGGGACCCGCCCTGTTGGCCTCAGGAGAGGCCAGTCCCTATGCGTGTTGCTAGGGGGCCTCTCGGGATTCCTCTCCCGTCGATACCGGGGCCAAAAACCTTGTGTGGAGTCAGGGCCGGAACCGAGGATTCCTCTCAGGGACTGATATGGATCTTTGGGTACTTCTGGAGTCTCGCCAGGGGAGACAGGCCTCGTCTCGTGTGGGGGCATGCACGTGCACTTTCCTTCCAGGCTGTAGCAGCAATGTCACGCTTCCCGTCGCGTGGATCAAAGGATCTGCGGTTTTCGCTCAAGGCTTTCCCTCGAGGCTTTCCCACAGGGCTGTCCCACGTGACACCGTGGTGTGAGTCGATTCTCGGCGTGAAAAATGAGCCAGTGCAGGGCAAAGAGGTTCCTCTGGAATGGACTGAGACATCTGGGGGACTCTTGGAATGGTGGTACGACCATGGAGTTCCTCTCGCCTTTCCTGTGGAGAGTGCCTCCTCTTGAGATGCGACGGGAACGCCGGGAATTTTTTGCCGTTGAAAGCAGGGAAAGGATCCCTCATCTCGAGCTACGAGGGGGAAACGGGGCTCCTCTGGATGTGGGCGGGACCATCGTGCATCCTCTCGAGTGGAGACGGGTATGGCGGTGAACTTCTTGAGTTGCAGCAAGGGTGTGAAAGACCCTTTCGAAGTTCCAGAGGTTAGGTGTCATTAGTCTCCAGAGGCCTCATCGGAAATAGGCCTAATCTCGCCTGGAAGGGAGAACTTCCTGGATTTTCTCGAGTTGCGGCAGGTGTTCTCGAGTTACGTCGGGGACCTCAGGGACCCGCCCTGGTGGCCTCAGGAGAGGCCAGTCCCCATGCGAGTTGCTAGGGGGCCTCTCGGGATTCCTCTCCCGTCGATACCGGGGCCAAAAACCTTGTGTGGAGTCAGGGCCGGAACCGAGGATTCCTCTCAGGGGCTGACATGGATCTTTGGGTACTTCTGGAGTCTCCCCAGGGGAGTCAGGCCTCGTCTCGAGTGGGGGCATGCACGTGCACTTTCCTTCCAGGCTGTAGCAGCAATGTCACGCTTCCCGTGGCGTGGATCAAAGGATCTGTGGTTTTCCCTCGAGGCTTTCCCACAGGGCTGTCCCACGTGCCACCGTGTTGTGAGTCGATCCTCGGCGTGAAAGATGAGCCAGTGCAGGGCAAAGAGGTTCCTCTGGAATGGACTGAGACATCTGGGGGACTCTTGGAATGGTGGTACGACCATGGAGTTCCTCTCGCCTTTCCTGTTGAGAGTGCCTCCTCTTGAGATGCGACGGGAACGCCGGGAATTCTTTCCCGTTGAAACCAGGGAAAGGATCCCTCATCTCGAGCTACAAGGGGGAAACGGGGCTCCTCTGGATGTGGGCGGGACCATCGTGCTTCCTCTCGAGTGGAGACGGGTATGGCGGTGAACTTCTTGAGTTGCAGCAAGGGTGTGAAAGATCCTTTCGAAGTTCCAGAGGTTAGGTGTCATTAGTCTCCAGACGCCTCATCGGAAATAGGCCTCATCTCGCCTGGAAGGGAGAACTTCCTGGATTTTCTCGAGTTGCGGCAGGTGTTCTCGACTTACGACGGGGACCTCAGGGACCCGCCCTGGTGGCCTCAGGAGAGGTCAGTCCCCATGCGAGTTGCTAGGGGGCCTCTCGGGATTCCTCTCCCGTCGATACCGGGGCCAAAAAGCTTGTGTGGAGTCAGGGCCGGAACCGAGGATTCCTCTCAGGGGCTGACATGGATCTTTGGGTACTTCTGGAGTCTCCCCAGGGGAGTCAGGCCTCGTCTCAAGTGGGGGCATGCACGTGCGCTTTCCTTCCAGGCTGTAGCAGCAATGTCACGCTTCCCGTCGCGTGGATCAAAGGATCTGTGGTTTTCCCTCGAGGCTTTCCCTCGAGGCTTTCCCACAGGGCTGTCCCACGTGCCACCGTGTTGTGAGTCGATCCTCGGCGTGAAAGATGAGCCAGTGCAGGGCAAAGAGGTTCCTCTGGAATGGACTGAGACATCTGGGGGACTCTTGGAATGGTGGTACGACCATGGAGTTCCTCTCGCCTTTCCTGTTGAGAGTGCCTCGGCTTGAGATGCGACGGGAACGCCGGGAATTCTTTCCCGTTGAAACCAGGGAAAGGATCCCTCATCTCGAGCTACGAGGGGGAAACGGGGCTCCTCTGGATGTGGGCGGGACCATCGTGCTTCCTCTCGAGTGGAGACGGGTATGGCGGTGAACTTCTTGAGTTGCAGCAAGGGTTTGAAAGACCCTTTCGAAGTTCCAGAGGTTTGGTGTCATTAGTCTCCAGAGGCCTCATCGGAAATAGGCCTCATCTCGCCTGGAAGGGAGAACTTCCTGGATTTTCTCGAGTTGTGGCAGGTGTTCTCGAATTACGACGGGGACCTCAGGGACCCGCCCTGGTGGCCTCCGGAGAGGCCAGTCCCCATGCGAGTTGCTAGGGGGCCTCTCGGGATTCCTCTCCCGTCGATACCGGGGCCAAAAACCTTGTGTGGAGTCAGGGCCGGAACCGAGGATTCCTCTCAGGGGCTGACATGGATCTTTGGGTACTTCTGGAGTCACCCCAGTGGAGTCAGGCCTCGTCTCGAGTAGGGGCATGCACGTGCGCTTTCCTTTCAGGCTGTAGCAGCAATGTCACGCTTCCCGTCACGTGGATCAAAGGATCTGTGGTTTTCCCTCAAGGCTTTCCCTCGAGGCTTTCCCACAGGGCTGTCCCACGTGCCACCGTGGTGTGAGTCGATCCTCGGCGTGAAAGATGAGCCAGTGCAGGGCAAAGAGGTTCCTCTGGAATGGACTGAGACATCTGGGGGACTCTTGGAATGGTGGTACGACCATGGAGTTCCTCTCGCCTTTCCTGTTGAGAGTGCCTCCTCTTGAGATGCGACGGGAACGCCGGGAATTCTTTCCCGTTGAAAGCAGGGAAAGGATCCCTCATCTCGAGCTACGAGGGGGAAACGGGGCTCCTCTGGATGTGGGCGGGACCATCGTGCTTCCTCTCTAGTGGAGACGGGTATGGCGGTGAACTTCTTGAGTTGCAGCAAGGGTGTGAAAGACCCTTTCGAAGTTCCAGAGGTAAGGTGTCATTAGTCTCCAGACGCCTCATCGGAAATAGGCCTCATTTCGCCTGGAAGGGAGAAGTTCCTGGATTTTCTCCAGTTGCGGCAGGTGTTCTCGAGTTACGACGGGGACCTCAGGGACCCGCCCTGGTGGCCTCAGGAGAGGCCAGTCCCTATGCGAATTGCTAGGGGGCCTCTCGGGATTCCTCTCCAGTCGATACCGGGGCCAAAAACCTTGTGTGGAGTCAGGGCCGGAACCGAGGATTCCTCTCAGGGGCTGACATGGATCTTTGGGTACTTCTGGAGTCTCCCCAGGGGAGTCAGGCCTCGTCTCGAGTGGGGGCATGCACGTGCACTTTCCTTCCAGGCTGTAGCAGCAATGTCACGCTTCCCGTCGCGTGGATCAAATGATGTGTGGTTTTCCCTAGAGGCTTTCCCACAGGGCTGTCCCACGTGCCACCGTGGTGTGAGTCGATCCTCGGCGTGAAAGATGAGCCAGTGCAGGGCAAAGAGGTTCCTCTGGAATGGACTGAGACATCTGGGGGACTCTTGGAATGGTGGTACGACCATGGAGTTCCTCTCGCCTTTCCTGTTGAGAGTGCCTCCTCTTGAGATGCGACGGGAACGCCGGGAATTTTTTGCCGTTGAAAGCAGGGAAAGGATCCCTCATCTCGAGCTACGAGGGGGAAACGGGGCTCCTCTGGATGTGGGCGGGACCATCGTGCTTTCTCTCGAGTGGAGACGGGTATGGCGGTGAACTTCTTGAGTTGCAGCAAGGGTGTGAAAGACCCTTTCGAAGTTCCAGAGGTTAGGTGTCATTAGTCTCCAGACGCCTCATCGGAAATAGGCCTCATCTCGCCTGGAAGGGAGAACTTCCTTGATTTTCTCGAGTTGCGGCAGGTGTTCTCGAGTTACGACGGGGACCTCAGGGACCCGCCCTGTTGGCCTCAGGAGAGGCCAGTCCCTATGCGTGTTGCTAGGGGGCCCCTCGGGATTCCTCTCCCGTCGATACCGGGGCCAAAAACCTTGTGTGGAGTCAGGGCCGGAACCGAGGATTCCTCTCAGGGACTGATATGGATCTTTGGGTACTTCTGGAGTCTCGCCAGGGGAGACAGGCCTCGTCTCGTGTGGGGGCATGCACGTGCACTTTCCTTCCAGCTGTAGCAGCAATGTCACACTTCCCGTCGCGTGGATCAAAGGATCTGCGGTTTTCGCTCAAGGCTTTCCCTCGAGGCTTTCCCACAGGGCTGTCCCACGTGACACCGTGGTGTGAGTCGATTCTCGGCGTGAAAAATGAGCCAGTGCAGGGCAAAGAGGTTCCTCTGGAATGGACTGAGACATCTGGGGGACTCTTGGAATGGTGGTACGACCATGGAGTTCCTCTCGCCTTTCCTGTTGAGAGTGCCTCCTCTTGAGATGCGACGGGAACGCCGGGAATTTTTTGCCGTTGAAAGCAGGGAAAGGATCCCTCATCTCGAGCTACGAGGGGGAAACGGGGCTCCTCTGGATGTGGGCGGGACCATCGTGCATCCTCTCGAGTGGAGACGGGTATGGCGGTGAACTTCTTGAGTTGCAGCAAGGGTGTGAAAGACCCTTTCGAAGTTCCAGAGGTTAGGTGTCATTAGTCTCCAGAGGCCTCATCGGAAATAGGCCTCATCTCGCCTGGAAGGGAGAACTTCCTGGATTTTCTCGAGTTGCGGCAGGTGTTCTCGAGTTACGACGGGGACCTCAGGGACCCGCCCTGGTGGACTCAGGAGAGGCCAGTCCCTAGGCGAGTTGCTAGGGGGCCTCTCGGGATTCCTCTCCCGTTGATACCGGGGCCAAAAAGCTTGTGTGGAGTCAGGGCCGGAACCGAGGATTCCTCTCAGGGGCTGACATGGATCTTTGGGTACTTCTGGAGTCTCCCCAGGGGAGTCAGGCCTCGTCTCGAGTGGGGGCATGCACGTGCACTTTCCTTCCAGGCTGTAGCAGCAATGTCACGCTTCCCGTCGCGTGGATCAAATGATGTGTGGTTTTCCCTAGAGGCTTTCCCACAGGGCTGTCCCACGTGCCACCGTGGTGTGAGTCGATCCTCGGCGTGAAAGATGAGCCAGTGCAGGGCAAAGAGGTTCCTCTGGAATGGACTGAGACATCTGGGGGACTCTTGGAATGGTGGTACGACCATGGAGTTCCTCTCGCCTTTCCTGTTGAGAGTGCCTCCTCTTGAGATGCGACGGGAACGCCGGGAATTTTTTGCCGTTGAAAGCAGGGAAAGGATCCCTCATCTCGAGCTACGAGGGGGAAACGGGGCTCCTCTGGATGTGGGCGGGACCATCGTGCTTTCTCTCGAGTGGAGACGGGTATGGCGGTGAACTTCTTGAGTTGCAGCAAGGGTGTGAAAGACCCTTTCGAAGTTCCAGAGGTTAGGTGTCATTAGTCTCCAGACGCCTCATCGGAAATAGGCCTCATCTCGCCTGGAAGGGAGAACTTCCTTGATTTTCTCGAGTTGCGGCAGGTGTTCTCGAGTTACGACGGGGACCTCAGGGACCCGCCCTGTTGGCCTCAGGAGAGGCCAGTCCCTATGCGGGTTGCTAGGGGGCCCCTCGGGATTCCTCTCCCGTCGATACCGGGGCCAAAAACCTTGTGTGGAGTCAGGGCCGGAACCGAGGATTCCTCTCAGGGACTGATATGGATCTTTGGGTACTTCTAGAGTCTCCCCAGGAGAGTCAGGCCTCGTCTCGAGAGGGGGCATGCACGTGTGCTTTCCTTTCAGGCTGTAGCAGCAATGTCACGCTTCCCGTCGCGTGGATCAAATGATCTGTGGTTTTCCCTCGAGGCTTTCCCTCGAGGCTTTCCCACAGGGCTGTCCCACGTGCCACCGTGGTGTGAGTCGATCCTCGGCGTGAAAGATGAGCCAGTGCAGGGCAAAGGGGTTCCTCTGGAATGGACTGAGACATCTGGGGGACTCTTGGAATGGTGGTACGACCATGGAGTTCCTCTCGCCTTTCCTGTTGAGAGTGCCTCCTCTTGAGATGCGACGGGAACGCCGGGAATTCTTTCCCGTTGAAAGCAGTGAAAGGATCCCTCATCTCGAGCTACGAGGGGGAAACGGGGCTCCTCGGGATGTGGGCGGGACCATCGTGCTTCCTCTCGAGTGGACACGGGTATGTCGGTGAACTTCTTGAGTTGCAGCAAGGGTGTGAAAGACCCTTCCGAAGTTCCAGAGGTTAGGTGTCATTAGTCTCCAGACGCCTCATCGGAAATAGGCCTCATCTCGCCTGGAAGGGAGAACTTCCTGGATTTTCTCGAGGTGCGGCAGGTGTTTTCGAGTTACGACGGGTACCACAGGGACCCGCCCTGATGGCCTCAGGAGAGGCCAGTCCCCATGCGAGTTGCTAGGGGGCCTCTCGGGATTCCTCTCCCGTCGATACCGGCGCCAAAAACCTTGTGTGGAGTCAGGGCCAGAACCGAGGATTCCTCTCAGGGGTGACATGGATCTTTGGGTACTTCTGGAGTCGCCCCAGGGGAGTCAGGCCTCGTCTCGAGTGGGGGCATGCACGTGCGCTTTCCTTCCAGGCTGTAGCAGCAATGTCACGCTTCCCGTCGCGTGGATCAAAGGATCTGTGGTTTTCCCTCGAGGCTTTCCCTCGAGGCTTTCCCACAGGGCTGTCCCATGTGCCACCGTGGTGTGAGTCGATCCTCGGAGTGAAAGATGAGCCAGTGCAGGGCAAAGAGGTTCCTCTGGAATGGACTGAGACATCTGGGGGACTCTTGGAATGGTGGTACGACCATGGAGTTCCTCTCGCCTTTCCTGTTGAGAGTGCCTCCTCTTGAGATGGGACGGGAACGCTGGGAATTCTTTCCCGTTGAAAGCAGGGAAAGGATCCCTCATGTCGAGCTATGAGGGGGAAACGGGGCTCCTCTGGATGTGGGCGGGACCATCGTGCTTCCTCTCGAGTGGAGACGGGTATGGCGGTGAACTTCTTGAGTTGCAGCAAGGGTGTGAAAGACCCTTTCGAAGTTCCAGAGGTTACGTGTCAGTCTCCAGACGCCTCATCGGAAATAGACCTCATCTCGCCTGGAAGGGAGAACTTCCTGGATTTTCTCGAGGTGCGGCAGGTGTTCTCGAGTTACGACTGGTACCACAGGGACCCGCCCTGATGGCCTCAGGAGAGGCCAGTCCCCATGCGTGTTGCTAGGGGGCCTCTAGGGATTCCTCTCCCGTCGATACTGAGGCCAAATACCTTGTGTGGAGTCAGGGCCGGAACCGAGGATTCCTCTCAGGGGCTGACATGGATCTTTGGGTACTTCTGGAGTCTCCCCAGGGGAGTCAGGCCTCGTCTCGAGTGGGGGCATGCACGTGCGCTTTCCTTCCAGGCTGTAGCAGCAATGTCACGCTTCCCGTCCCGTGGATCAAATGATCTGTGGTTTTCCCTCGAGGTTTCCCTCGAGGCTTTCCCACAGGGCTGTCCCACGTGCCACCGTGGTGTGAGTCGATCCTCGGCGTGAAAGATGAGCCAGTGCAGGGCAAAGAGGTTCCTCTGGAATGGACTGAGACATCTGGGGGACTCTTGGAATGTTGGTACGACCATGGAGTTCCTCTCGCCTTTCCTGTTGAGAGTGCCTCCTCTTGAGATGCGACGGGAACGCCGGGAATTCTTTCCCGTTGAAAGCAGGGAAAGGATCCCTCATCTCGAGCTACGAGGGGGAAACGGGGCTCCTCGGGATGTGGGCGGGACCATCGTGCTTCCTCTCGAGTGGACACGGGTATGTCGGCGAACTTCTTGAGTTGCAGCAAGGGTGTGAAAGACCCTTCCGAAGTTCCAGAGGTTAGGTGTCATTAGTCTCCAGACGCCTCATCGGAAATAGGCCTCATCTCGCCTGGAAGGGAGAACTTCCTGGATTTTCTCGAGGTGCGGCAGGTGTTTTCGAGTTACGACGGGTACCACAGGGACCCGCCCTGATGGCCTCAGGAGAGGCCAGTCCCCATGCGAGTTGCTAGGGGGCCTCTCGGGATTCCTCTCCCGTCGATACTGGCGCCAAAAACCTTGTGTGGAGTCAGGGCCAGAACCGAGGATTCCTCTCAGGGGCTGACATGGATCTTTGGGTACTTCTGGAGTCTCCCCAGGGGAGTCAGGCCTCGTCTCGAGTGGGGGCATGCACGTGCGCTATCCTTCCAGGCTGTAGCAGCAATGTCACGCTTCCCGTCGCGTGGATCAAAGGATCTGTGGTTTTCCCTCGAGGCTTTCCCTCGAGGCTTTCCCACAGGGCTGTCCCACGTGCCACCGTGGTGTGAGTCGATCCTCGGCGTGAAAGATGAGCCAGTGCAGGGCAAAGAGGTTCCTCTGGAATGGACTGAGACATCTGGGAGACTCTTGGAATGGTGGTACGACCATGGAGTTCCTCTCGCCTTTCCTGTTGAGAGTGCCTCCTCTTGAGTTGTGACGAGAACGCCGGGAATTCTTTCCCGTTGAAAGCAGGGAAAGGATCCCTCATCTCGAGCTACGAGGGGGAAACGGGGCTCCTCGGGATGTGGGCGGGACCATCGTGCTTCCTCTCGAGTGGACACGGGTATGTCGGTGAACTTCTTGAGTTGCAGCAAGGGTGTGAAAGACCCTTTCGAAGTTCCAGAGGTTAGGTGTCATTAGTCTCCAGACGCCTCATCGGAAATAGGCCTCATCTAGCCTGGAAGGGAGAACTTCCTGGATTTTCTCGAGGTGCGGCAGGTGTTCTCGAGTTACGACGGGTACCACAGGGACCCGCCCTGATGGCCTCAGGAGAGTCCAGTCCCCATGCGAGTTGCTAGGGGGCCTCTCGGGATTCCTCTCCAGTCGATACCGGGGCCAAAAACCTTGTGTGGAGTCAGGGCCAGAACCGAGGATTCCTCTCAGGGGCTGACATGGATCTTTGGGTACTTCTAGAGTCTCCCCAGGGGAGTCAGGCCTCTTCTCGAGTGGGGGCATGCACGTGCGTTTTCCTTTCAGGCTGTAGCAGCAATGTCACGCTTCCCGTCCCGTGGATCAAATGATCTGTGGTTTTCCCTCGAGGCTTTCCCTCGAGGCTTTCCCACAGGGCTGTCCCATGTGCCACCGTGGTTTGAGTCGATCCTCGGAGTGAAAGATGAGCCAGTGCAGGGCAAAGAGGTTCCTCTGGAATGGACTGAGACATCTGGGGGACTCTTGGAATGGTGGTACGACCATGGAGTTCCTCTCGCCTTTCCTGTTGAGAGTGCCTCCTCTTGAGTTGTGACGGGAACTCCGGGAATTCTTTCCCGTTGAAAGCAGGGAAAGGATCCCTCATCTCGAGCTACGAGGGGGAAACGGGGCT
The DNA here is from genome assembly GCF_032405125.1 of Capricornis sumatraensis. Classification (NCBI taxonomy): domain Eukaryota; kingdom Metazoa; phylum Chordata; class Mammalia; order Artiodactyla; family Bovidae; genus Capricornis; species Capricornis sumatraensis. The sequence continues at coordinate 10,516,033 of NW_027184612.1, forward strand.
CCTCGGGATGTGGGCGGGACCATCGTGCTTCCTCTCGAGTGGACACGGGTATGTCGGTGAACTTCTTGAGTTGCAGCAAGGGTGTGAAAGACCCTTTCGAAGTTCCAGAGGTTACGTGTCAGTCTCCAGACGCCTCATCGGAAATAGACCTCATCTCGCCTGGAAGGGAGAACTTCCTGGATTTTCTCGAGTTGCGGCAGGTGTTCTCGAGTTACGACGGGGACCTCAGGGACCCGCCCTGGTGGCCTCAGGAGAGGCCAGTCCCCATGCGAGTTGCTAGGGGGCCTCTCGGGATTCCTCTCCCGTCGATACCGGGGCCAAAAGCCTTGTGTGGAGTCAGGGCCGGAACCGAGCATTCCTCTCAGGGGTTACATGGATCTTTGGGTACTTCTGGAGTCTCCCCAGGGGAGTCAGGCCTCGTCTCGAGTGGGGGCATGCACGTGCGCTTTCCTTCCAGGCTGTAGCAGCAATGTCACGCTTCCCATCGCGAGGATTAAAGGATCTGTGGTTTTCCCTCGAGGCTTTCCCTCGAGGCTTTCCCACAGGGCTGTCCCACGTGCCACCTTTCTGTGAGTCGATCCTCGGCGTGAAAGATGAGCCAGTGCAGGGCAAAGAGGTTCCTCTGGAATGGACTGAGACATCTGGGGGACTCTTGGAATGGTGGTACGACCATGGAGTTCCTCTCGCCTTTCCTGTTGAGAGTGCCTCCTCTTGAGCTGCGACGGGAATGCCGGGAATTCTTTCCCGTTGGAAGCAGCGAAAGGATCCCTCATCTCGAGCTCCGAGGGGGAAACGTGGCTCCTCTGTATGTGGGCGGGACCATCGTGCTTTCTCTCGTGTGGAGACGGGTATGGCGGTAAACTTCTTGAGTTGCAGCAAGGGTGTGAAAGACCCTTTCGAAGTTCCAGAGGTTAGGTGTCATTAGTCTCGAGACGCCTCATCGGAAATAGGCCTCATCTCGCCTGGAAGGGAGAACTTCCTGGATTTTCTCGAGTTGCAGCAGGTGTTCTCGAGTTACGACGGGGACCTCAGGGACCCGCCCTGGTGGCCTCAGGAGAGGCCAGTCCCCATGCAAGTTGCTAGGGGGCCTCTCGGGATTCCTCTCCCGTCGATACCGGGGCCAAAAAACTTGTGTGGTGTCAGGGCCGGAACCGAGGATTCCTCTCAGGGGCTGACATGGATCTTTGGGTACTTCTAGAGTCTCCCCAGGGGAGTCAGGCCTCGTCTCGAGTGGGGGCATGCACGTGCGCTTTCCTTCCAGGCTGTAGCAGCAATGTCACGCTTCCCGTCTTGTGGATTAAAGGATCTGTGGTTTTCCCTCGAGGCTTTCCCTCGAGGCTTTCCCACAGGGCTGTCCCACGTGCCACCGTGGTGTGAGTCGATCCTCGGCGTGAAAGATGAGCCAGTGCAGGGCAAAGAGGTTCCTCTGGAATGGACTGAGACATCTGGGGGACTCTTGGAATGGTGGTACGACCATGGAGTTCCTCTCGCCTTTCCTGTTGAGAGTGCCTCCTCTTGAGATTCGACGGGAATGCCGGGAATTCTTTCCCGTTGAAAGCAGGGAAAGGATCCCTCATCTCGAGCTCCGAGGGGGAAACGGGGCTCCTCTGGATGTGGGCGGGACCATCGTGCTTTCTCTCGTGTGGAGACGGGTATGGCGATAAACTTCTTGAGTTGCAGCAAGGGTGTGAAAGGCCCTTTCGAAGTTCCAGAGGTTAGGTGTCATTAGTCTCCAGACGCCTCATCGGAAATAGGCCTCATCTCGCCTGGAAGGGAGAACTTCCCGGATTTTCTCGAGGTGCGTCCGGTGTTCTCGAGTTACGACGGGGACCTCAGGGACCCGCTCTGGTGGCCTCAGGAGAGGCCAGTCCCCATGCGAGTTGCTAGGGGGCCTCTCGGGATTCCTCTCCCGTCGATACCGGGGCCAAAAACCTTGTGTGGAGTCAGGGCTGGAACCGAGGATTCCTCTAAGGAGCTGACATGGATCTTTGGGTACTTCTGGAATCCCACCAGGGGAGTCAGGCCTCTTCTCGATTGGGGGCATGCACGTGTGCTTTCCTTCCAGGCTGTAGCAGCAATGTCTCGCTTCCCGTCGCGTGGATCAAAGGATCTGTGGTTTTCCCTCGAGGCTTTCCCACAGGGCTGTCCCACGTGCCACCGTGGTGTGAGTCGATCCTCGGCGTGAAAGATGAGCCAGTGCAGGGCAAAGAGGTTCCTCTGGAATGGACTGAGACATCTGGGGGACTCTTGGAATGGTGGTACGACCATGGAGTTCCTCTCGCCTTTCCTGTTGAGAGTGCCTCCTCTTGAGATGCGACGGGAACGCCGGGAATTCTTTCCCGTTGAAAGCAGGGAAAGGATCCCTCATCTCGAGCTCCGAGGGGGAAATGGGGCTCCTCTGGATGTGGGCGGGACCATCGTGCTTCCTCCCGAGTGGACACGGGTATGGCGGTGAACTTCTTGAGTTGCAGCAAGGGTGTGAAAGACCCTTTCGAAGTTCCAGAGTTTAGGTGTCATTAGTCTGCAGACGCCTCATCGGAAATAGGCCTCATCTCGCCTGGAAGGGAGAACTTCCTGGATTTTCTCGAGTTGCGGCAGGTGTTCTCGAGTTACGACGGGGACCTCAGGGACCCGCCCTGGTGGCCTCAGGAGAGGCCAGTCCCCATGCGAGTTGCTAGGGGGCCTCTCGGGATTCCTCTCCCGTCGATACCGGGGCCAAAAGCCTTGTGTGGAGTCAGGGCCGGAACCGAGCATTCCTCTCAGGGGTGACATGGATCTTTGGATACTTCTGGAGTCTCCCCAGGGGAGTCAGGCCTCGTCTCGAGTGGGGGCATGCACGTGCGCTTTCCTTCCAGGCTGTAGCAGCAATGTCACGCTTCCCGTCGCGTGCATCAAAGGATCTGTGGTTTTCCCTCGAGGCTTTCCCACAGGGCTGTCCCACGTGCCACCGTGGTGTGAGTCGATCCTCGGCGTGAAAGATGAGCCAGTGCAGGGCAAAGAGGTTCCTCTGGAATGGACTGAGACATCTGGGGGACTCTTGGAATGGTGGTACGACCATGGAGTTCCTCTCGCCTTTCCTGTTGAGAGTGCCTCCTCTTTGGATGCGACGGGAACGCCGGGAATTCTTTCCCGTTGAAAGCAGGGAAAGGATCCCTCATCTCGAGCTACGAGGGGGAAACGGGGCTCATCTGGATGTGGGCGGGACCATCGTGCTTCCTCTCGAGTGGACACGGGTATGGCGGTGAACTTCTTGAGTTGCAGCAAGGGTGTGAAAGACCCTTTCGACGTTCCAGAGGTTAGGTGTCATTAGTCTCCAGACGCCTCATCGGAAATAGGCCTCATCTCGCCTGGAAGGGAGAACTTCCAGGATTTTCTCGAGTTGCGGCAGGTGTTCTCGAGTTACGACGGGGACCTCAGGGACCCGCCCTGGTGGCCTCAGGAGAGGCCAGTCCCCATGCGAGTTGCTAGGGGGCCTCTCGGGATTCCTCTCCCGTCGATACCGGGGCCAAAAACCTTGTGTGGAGTCAGGGCCGGAACCGAGGATTCCTCTCAGGGGCTGACATGGATCTTTGGGTACTTCTGGAGTCTCCCCAGGGGAGTCAGGCCTCGTCTCGAGAGGGGGCATGCACGTGCGCTTTCCTTCCAGGCTGTAGCAGCAATGTCACGCTTCCCGTCGCGTGCATCAAAGGATCTGTGGTTTTCCCTCGAGGCTTTCCCTCGAGGCTTTCCAGCAGGGCTGTCCCACGTGCCACCGTGGTGTGAGTCGATCCTCGGCGTGAAAGATGAGCCAGTGCAGGGCAAAGAGGTTCCTCTGGAATGGACTGAGACATCTGGGCGACTCTTGGAATGGTGGTACGACCATGGAGTTCCTCTCGCCTTTCCTGTTGAGAGTGCCTCCTCTTGAGATGCGACGGGAACGCCGGGAATTCTTTCCCGTTGAAAGCAGGGAAAGGATCCCTCATCTCGAGCTACGAGGGTGAAACGGGGCTCCTCTGGATGTGGGCGGGACCATCGTGCTTCCTCTCGAGTGGACACGGGTATGGCGCTGAACTTCTTGAGTTGCAGCAAGGGTGTGAAAGACCCTTTCGAAGTTCCAGAGGTTAGGTGTCATTAGTATCCAGACGCCTCATCGGAAATAGGCCTCATCTCGACTGGAAGGGAGAACTTCCTGGATTTTCTCGAGTTGCGGCAGGTGTTCTCGAGTTACGACGGGGACCTCAGGGACCCGCCCTGGTGGCCTCAGGAGAGGCCAGTCCCCATGCGAGTTGCTAGGGGGCCTCTCGGGATTCCTCTCCCGTCGATACCGGGGCCAAAAACCTTGTGTGGAGTCAAGGCCGGAACCGAGGATTCCTCTCAGGGGCTGACATGGATCTTTGGGTACTTCTGGAGTCTCCCCAGGGGAGTCAGGCCTCGTCTCCAGTGGGGGCATGCACGTGCGCTTTCCTTCCAGGCTGTAGCAGCAATGTCACACTTCCCGTCGCGTGGATCAAAGGATCTGTGGTTTTCCCTCGAGGCTTTCCCTCGAGGCTTTCCCACAGGGCTGTCCCACGTGCCACCGTGGTGTGAGTCGATCCTGGGCGTGGAAGATGAGCCAGTGCAGGGCAAAGAGGTTCCTCTGGAATGGACTGAGACATCTGGGGGACTCTTGGAATGGTGGTACGACCCTGGAGTTCCTCTCGACTTTCCTGTTGAGAGTGCCTCCTCTTGAGATGCGACGGGAACGCCGGGAATTCTTTCCCGTTGAAAGCAGGGAAAGGATCCCACATCTCGAGCTCCGAGGGGGAAACGGGGCTCCTCTGGAAGTGGGCGGGACCATCGTGCTTCCTCTCGAGTGGAGACGGGTATGGCGGTGAACTTCTTGAGTTGCAGCAAGGGTGTGAAAGACCCTTTCGAAGTTCCAGAGGTTAGGTGTCATTAGTCTCCAGACGCCTCATCGGAAATGCGCCTCATCTCGCCTGGAAGGGAGAACTTCCTGGATTTTCTCGAGTTGCGGCAGGTGTCCTCGAGTAATGACGGGGACCTCAGGGACACGCCCTGGTGGCCTCAGGAGAGGCCAGTCCCCATGCGAGTTGCTAGGGGGCCTCTCGGGATTCCTCTCCCCTCGATACCGGGGCCAAAAACCTTGTGTGGAGTCAGGGCCGGAACCGAGGATTCCTCTCAGGGGTGATATGGATCTTTGGGTACTTCTGGAGTCTCCCCAGGGGAGTCAGGCCTCGTCTCGAGTGGGGGCATGCACGTGCGCTTTCCTTCCAGGCTGTAGCAGCAATGTCACGCTTCCCGTCGCGTGCATCAAAGGATCTGTGGTTTTCCCTCGAGGCTTTCCCTCGAGGCTTTACCACAGGGCTGTCCCACGTGCCACCGTGTTGTGAGTCGATCCTCGGCGTGAAAGATGAGCCAGTGCAGGGCAAAGAGGTTCCTCTGGAATGGACTGAGACATCTGGGGGACTCTTGGAATGGTGGTACGACCATGGAGTTCCTCTCGCCTTTCCTGTTGAGAGTGCCTCCTCTTGAGATGCGACGGGAACGCCGGGAATTCTTTCCCGTTGAAAGCAGGGAAAGGATCCCTCATCTGGAGTTACGAGGGGGAAACGGGGCTCCTCTGGATGTGGGTGGGACCATCGTGCTTCCTCTCGAGTGGAGACGGGTATGGCGGTGAACTTCTTGAGTTGCAGCAAGGGTGTGAAAGACCCTTTCGAGTTCCAGAGGTTACGTGTCAGTCTCCAGATGCCTCATCGGAAATAGACCTCATCTCGCCTGGAAGGGAGAACTTCCTGGATTTTCTCGAGGTGCGGCAGGTGTTCTCGAGTTACGACGGGTACCACAGGGACCCGCCCTGATGGCCTCAGGAGAGGCCAGTCCCCATGCGAGTTGCTAGGGGGCCTCTCGGGATTCCTCTCCCGTCGATACTAGGGCCAAAAACCTTGTGTGGAGTCAGGGCCGGAACCGAGGATTCCTCACAGGGGTGACATGGATCTTTGGGTACTTCTGGAGTCTCCCCAGGGGAGTCAGGCCTCGTCTCGAGTGGGGGCATGCACGTGCGCTTTCCTTCCAGGCTGTAGCAGCAATGTCACGCTTCCCGTCGCGTGCATCAAAGGATCTGTGGTTTTCCCTCGAGGCTTTCCCTCGAGGCTTTCCCGCAGGGCTGTCCCACGTGCCACCGTGGTGTGAGTCGATCCTCGGCGTCAAAGATGAGCCAGTGCAGGGCAAAGAGGTTCCTCTGGAATGGACTGAGACATCTGGGGGACTCTTGGAATGGTGGTACGACCATGGAGTTCCTCTCGCCTTTCCTGTTGAGAGTGCCTCCTCTTGAGATGCGACGGGAACGCCGGGAATTCTTTCCCATTGAAAGCAGGGAAAGGATCCCTCATCTCGAGCTATGAGGGGGAAACGGGGCTCCTCTGGATGTGGGCGGGACCATCGTGCTTCCTCTCGAGTGGAGACGGGTATGGCGGTGAACTTCTTGAGTTGCAGCAAGGGTGTGAAAGACCCTTTCGAAGTTCCAGAGGTTAGGTGTCATTAGTCTCCAGACGCCTCATCGGAAATAGGCCTCATCTCGCCTGCAAGGGAGAACTTCCTTGATTTTCTCGAGTTGCGGCAGGTGTTCTCGAGTTACGACGGGGACCTCAGGGACCCGCCCTGGTTGCCTCAAGAGGCCAGTCCCCATGCGATTTGATACGGGGCCTCTCGGGATTCCTCTCCCGTCGATACCGGGGCCAAAAACCTTGTGTGGAGTCAGGGCCAGAACCGAGGATTCCTCTCAGGGGCTGATATGGATCTTTGGGTACTTCTGGAGTCTCGCCAGGGGAGACAGGCCTCGTCTCGTGAGGGGGTATGCACGTGCACTTTCCTTCCAGGCTGTAGCAGCAATGTCACGCTTCCCGTCGCGTGGATCATAGGATCTGTGGTTTTCCCTCGAGGCTTTCCCTCGAGGCTTTCCCACAGGGCTGTCCCACGTGCCACCGTGGTGTGAGTCGATCCTCGGCGTGAAAGATGAGCCAGTGCAGGGCAAAGAGCTTCCTCTGGAATGGACTGAGACATCTGGGGGACTCTTGGAATGGTGGTACCACCATGGAGTTCCTCTCGCCTTTCCTGTTGAGAGTGCCTCCTCTTGAGATGCGACGGGAACGCCGGGAATTCTTTCCCGTTGAAACCAGGGAAAGGATCCCTCATCTCGAGCTACGAGGGGGAAACGGGGCTCCTCTGGATGTGGGCGGGACCATCCTGCTTCCTCTCGAGTGGAGACGGGTATGGAAGTGAACTTCTTGAGTTGCAGCAAGGGTGTGAAAGACCCTTTCGAAATTCCAGAGGTTAGGTGTCATTAGTCTCCAGACGCCTCATCGGAAATAGGATTCTTCTCGCCTGGAAGGGAGAACTTCCTGGATTTTCTCGAGATGCGGCAGGTGTCCTCGAGTTACGACGGGGACCTCAGGGACCCGCCCTGGTGGCCTCAGGAGAGGCCAGTCCCTATGCGAGTTGCTAGGGGGCCTCTCGGGATTCCTCTCCCGTCGATACCGGGGCCAAAAACCTTGTGTGGAGTCAGGGCCGGAACCGAGGATTCCTCTCAGGGGCTGACATGGATCTTTGGGTACTTCTGGAGTCTCCGCAGGGGAGTCAGGCCTCGTCTCGAGTGGGGGCATGCACGTGCGTTTTCTTTCCAGGCTGTAGCAGCAATGTCACGCTTCCCGTCGCGTGGATCAAAGGATCTGTGGTTTTCCCTCGAGGCTTTCCCACAGGGCTGTCCCACGTGCCACCGTGGTGTGAGTCGATCCTCGGCGTGAAAGATGAGCCAGTGCAGGGCACAGAGGTTCCTCTGGAATGGACTGAGACATCTGGGGGACTCTTGGAATGGTGGTACGACCATGGAGTTCCTCTCGCCTTTCCTGTTGAGAGTGCCTCCTCTTGAGATGTGACGGGAACGCCGGGAATTCTTTCCCGTTGAAAGCAGGGAAAGGATCCCTCATCTCGAGCTACGAGGGGTAAACGGGGCTCCTCTGGATGTGGGCGGGACCATCGTGCTTCCTCTCTAGTGGAGACGGGTATTGCCGGGGTCCAGCCCCGGTGGATCCAGGGAATTCGTAGGGTGGACGGCGTTGGCGTGGAAAGACTTGTTTATTTATTAATATAAGATTAGATTAAGAAACTGTAGTGCAGTAGGAAGATTAAGTGGAGAAATAGGGCTGAATAGCTTGGTTTATGCGGAAGACCAATAAAATTCCAGACAAGGAATTTGCACCATCTACGTTGGGCCACCGGTGCCCGCTTGAATATCTAAGGGTGCCTCGCCTTAAGCTCCCTTTCTCGCGGATCTTAATAACCAGGGCAAATAAGTAGACCTGGCGAGCCTCCGCGCCCCAGATGGAAATTCAGCCTGAAATTAAAGTAAAGAGCAGAGGGAAGAAAAGGGAGAGAAAAAGAGAGAGAGAGAGAGACACGGGGGGAGCCATATTCCCAAGACACCAGGCCGAGACTAGTCCGAGAAACTGGTCTGAGAATCTGGTCCCGTCCTTTATTGTTCAGAAGGCCTTTTATACTTTTGATAAAACATGGAGATCAATGGGTAACACAAAGTTATGCAGCGTTAGCAGTCCAGACTCTTATCAAAACCAGGCTTTTCTCTCTGCATACCTAATTGTATACACAAGTCTTAGGTAATTTACATCATCTTCCAACCAAAAGGGCCAATTAACATTTTACAGCCTTTTTTCTGATAAGGGTTTGTCAACCACAAGACTTATTTGTGTTGATCTTCCCAAGGTCTGGTGCCACTCTCGGAAAGCACTAAAGAAAGTTACATTCTTAGACAGCAAGGATACAGCAACTTATAACAAGTAGAGGGAGTGCAGTGATTTATAGCAAAAGAGAAGCAATTAACTCAAAAGTCTAGTGTTGCTAACATCAAAACTACTATGTATCTTTTTCTACATCCTGCTTACATTAACATCCTTCCAGGTGCCTAAAAGATAAAGAATAAGGAGGTCTGGCAGCAATCCTTGAGTCAACAGTGAAAACCCTCTACCAATATAATTTTTAACTCTTTAGAAAAGGCTCTGTATCTTTAAGATGCTTTTAAGCTTTGTGCCTCCCGCGGTTGGGGGGCTGTAAGCAATTCACAAGCTGTAAGCTTTGTGCCTCTCGCGGTTGGGGGGCTGTAAGCAATTCACAAGCTGTAAGAGGTCTGGGGAACCTGTTAGGCAGACTAGAGAGCTATCAGAGGGGTTTAACTGAAACATCCCTTTCAAATGCAGAAGACTAAAACCCTGAATTGACTTTTTTCCAGAGAATATCAGAAAAGTGGAAAAGCAGAGCACAAAAGCCGGCAGATTTTTGCTGGGGTACATGCTTAGGAATATCCAGAGGGGTCCCTGAAGTCTGAGCACGCCTTGCGTATGTCAGCTTCCTTCCTCATGACCTTGTCACGGGCGGGATTCCTCACACTGGCTTCCGGCAACTCCCCCTTCTTTATTAGTTTTTTAAAAAAATTAGGTGCAGTTCAGTCGCGAGATTCCGAATGCTCTGCCGAAGAGTCCTGACAACACAAGGAAGCAGGATTACAAGGAGCAGGATTATGGCACCCACAGCAGCATAGCTAGAGACAGTAGTCAGAAGAGTTTTTCCAGAAATGAAGTCAGAGAAGGTGTGGAAAAAGTCATTGGCTTCTCCTGCGGCGGTAAAATCTAATCGGGAGTGTTCCAAGGTCTGAATCTGATTATGAAGTTTCCCTAAATCTAAACTAATATCTGAGCTGTTCCAGACACCTAAAATATGATTTTTGACCCTCTCCCATTTAAAATCTGTCTCATTTACTTTCAGGGATGTAACACATATCCACCGGTAATCGGCATGACATGAAAGAGCCAATTTCATTTTCAGACTCTGTAATTCATTCCCAATATGCATTACTGCTTCTTCTAAGGCATCAATCCTTATTTCTAGCTTCCTATCTATAATTTCCTGGGTTGCCAGCGTTAGAGAAACATTTTTGGATACGGTGTCAACATATTGGGCAGTATACACTTGTTGAGACAATGATAATGCCGCCACAGTAACAGAAGTAATTGCGGTTATCAAAGCTGATATTCCCAAAACAAGTAAGCCCACAAACCGTCGTGTTCGCATTAAATCTTGTAGCTGTTGCAGTACAGCTAGGCCATGGTTATCATACCAATACGTGGCTACAGTTACAGGTACCATGAGATAGGGCGGACGTTTTAAAACCATGAAAGAGCAAACTTTATATTGAGGAGTTAAACAGGATGAAAGCATACATTGTTCACAAGACACTACATGGGGTCCACCTGTATAATTCAATTGTATGTTAAGTCTTTCAGAATCATTAGTGAAAAGAAAAACATAAGGAGAGAGTAGACAAGCTAAAATAGAGTAAATAGAGGTATTTTTTTGTCGGATTAAAATAATAGGGGCGGTAGCCGCAAGGGCTCTCCAAATTTCTGGCTGCCAAAAGGTTTTACCTCTAGTTATATAAGACAGCATAGGGGGAACAAATTGGTTATGATGCCGTCTGGTGGCAACTAACGGCCAAGAAATTGAATATTCTTTCCAATTATCCAATCTATTGATAAAGTCATCGTCAGACTCAGGGTCTTGACCTGGATTTGGGTTGCTCCAGTCCTGAATCGCACAATTTCTTCCTCCCGGCATATTGTAATCTACTCTCGAATTATAAATACAAGATTTCCAAATCGGATATCCTGAATGATCATCTATAGTTTTCCAAATAACATCTGAGGGAGCAACATCATCACAATTTGGATATTCTGATGGAGTTTTGAGAGACAAAGACTTATAGGGGCCAAGGACCCCAGGCATACGGGCTCGTAATATCCAAGCAGACCGATCCCCTATAGATGCAAATTTAGAGGTTGGGGAATCTGTCATAACTGCTTTTGTGGAGGCTCCAATGCATCCTGTCTTGGTAAAGAAGTCTCCTGTAAGGCCAGGAGGAAAATTAAAGCAGACAGGAAAATCATCTGCTAGTCCTTTAAAGGTATAATTGAAATTAATAGGGTATTGGTCTTTTGTATAGGAAGTATAAGATCCTCCCAAAAGGCGAGGCTGGTCTGTACTAACTCGTATGGGGTCACTGTTCCAAGTAACAACTTGGAAAGTTGGAGGATCCGGGAGAAACGCCCAATATTTGGTTGGAATGGAAGCAGCGCTTACCTGGCAAGAGAGCAAGGCAAGCATGGCAATAAACACCTTTTCAGGAGAGACTGACGATCCCTGTAGGGTAGCTATCCCCTGTGCCTGGCGACAAAGAGCTTTAATCTGTCCCCAGGTGGGCAAGGAGGCTTGTTGGGTTGACTGAGCTGGGCGTCCTAATGGATTCCTGCGAGGCAAAATGTCAGGGGGTGCAATATCCTGTATCTGAAGTCGTGACATCTGTCCAGTGGGTGGCTCCGATCCGCGCCTATCCGGGATCTCCAATGTCAGCTGTCCTGGGGTCAGCGGCGTTTCCCGTGCTGGCGGAGGGAGCGGGGGAAGAGGGAGTTTCTTCCTTTTTAGAGATCGCGGTGGCGGGGGATTCTGGTATCCGGGGAGCTGAGACATGGCGAATTAGTCTGTCTGGAACCCAAATCGGAGCGTCCGCGTCCTGTGGAAAAACACAAGCATACCCTCGCCCATTGGTTAATAAGGGGTCAGGACCTTTCCATTGTCCGGAAAGAAGGTCCCTCCATTTTACTAATGGTTTTGCATTCAATTGCTCTGGGCACCAATGGCGAAGCATTGCAGTGTTTCCGGATGAATCAGCATTTAAGTTATTTATTACGAAAAGAGCATGTTGCAAAATCTGATGGGGGGAACTATATTTAAATTCCCCTTCTTTTAGTTTTTGAATATGGATTTTCAGTGTTTGATGTGCTCTTTCCACAATGGCTTGTCCTTGTGGGTTATAAGGGATGCCGGTGTTATGTTTAATTTGAAATCTTGTACAGAATTGCTGAAAAGATTTAGAAGTGTAAGCAGGAGCATTATCAGTTTTTAAAGCTTTTGGCAAGCCCAGATAGGAAAAGCATGTAAAAAGATGTTGTATTACATCTTTAACTGCTTCCCCTGTACGAGCAGTGGCAATAATAACATGAGAGAAGGTATCTACAGTTACATGAACAAAAGACAGTTTTCCAAATGAAGAGACATGGGTTACATCCATTTGCCAGAGTGCATTAGGTTTGAGACCGCGAGGGTTAACTCCCAGAGGCAAAGCATTCACGGTAGTAGGACAATGTGAACAAGAACGAACAATCTCTCGGGCAGATTCTCGAGGAATTTGAAACTGGTATCGTAAGGCAGTGGCATTTTGGTGATGAAGTGAGTGAGAAGCTCGAGCTTCTTCAAAAACAGAAGCCACTGAAATCCTGGTTAACGAATCTGCCAATTCATTGAGAGCATTTAAAGGGCCAGGCAGGCCGGAATGAGCCCGAATGTGGCCGATAAAGAACGCCCGATTTCTTTTCCATATTTGCTGCTGCAGTTTAGTTAACAAATGGAAGATAGCAGTTTTGTTTTCAGGCAAAACTGCAGTCTCAATGTGTGGAAACAGCCTGACCACATACTGAGAGTCAGAATAAAGGTTAAATTCTTTCTCCGCAAACATAACAAAGGCCTCAATAACAGCTGTGATTTCAGCCCTTTGAGCTGAAGTTTCTTGTGTTTCCAAAAGTTTTTGATGATCTCTTGTGACTATAGAGGCTCTACCGTTAGCCGATCCATCAGTAAAGACTACCTGAGCATCTGAAATAGGGAACTGTTTACACCGGACAGGAAAAATAACTGGATGGTTAGACATAAAATTTAGTAAAACATGCGAGGGTAAATGATGCAAAATTTGACCACAGTAATTCCCTATGGCAATCTGCCAGTCTTCATCAAACATTAAAAGAGCATCAAGCTGCTCCTTATTATATGGAATTACAATCTCTGATGGCTCTTTACCAAACAATTCAATGCTCCGCTTCCTTCCTTTTAGCATTAATGTGGCAATTAAACCAGGATAAGAAGCCACGACTTTTTTAGCTTGGGTAGGAAGATGGATCCATTCTAAAGGGCCGCGTTGCCACAGAACTCCCATAGGCGCCGTTGGAGTAGCTAGGCAAAGGAACTGCCACGTCATCGTCAAATCAATTCTTTTTACATAGCTATTTGATAAGGCTGCTTCTACTTTGCCTAGGGCTTCTTGAGCCTCAGCTGTTAATTGTCTTTTTGAGGTTGGATCAGGATCCCCGCGTAAAGTGTTAAAAAGAGGTTTTAATTCGGCAGTGGTTAATTTTAAATATGGTCTAATCCAATTAATATCACCTAAGAGTTTTTGATAATCATTTAAAGTAATAAGATGGTCTTTTCTCAATTGCAGCGGGGTATGAGTCACCGTTTCCGAATTTATGACTCTTCCTAAGTAAGTTATGGGCGGATTGATTTGAATTTTTTCTGGGGCAATTTTTAGGCCTCTGTCTGTCAATGCCTGGGTCAGGTCCTGGAGCACAGTCTGCAGGTGAACTCTATCAGGATGAGCTATTAAAATATCATCCATATAGTGAATCATATACACGTGTTCATATTTAGCCCTAGTATCTTCTAGAGCGGCATTAACAAATTTTTGGCATAAAGTAGGGCTATTTTTCATTCCCTGAGGCAGAACCTTCCACTGAAACCGTAAATAAGGCTGTTTAAGATTTTCTGATGGCAGACTAAAGGCAAATCGCTTTTTATCCTCAGGATTTAAGGGAATAGTGAAAAAACAATCTTGTAAATCAATAACAATTATATTATATCCCTCTGGAACGGCTACTGGGGAAGGGAGCCCAGGCTGTAAGGCCCCCATGTCCTCCATGGTGGCATTAATAGCTCTCAAATCCTGTAAAAGTCGCCATTTACCAGATTTTTTCTTAATGACAAAAATAGGAGTGTTCCAGGGGCTATTGGAGGGCTCAATATGTCCCAATTCTAATTGTTCAAAGATTAATGCTTTAGCTGCCAATAATTTTTCCTTATGCAGAGGCCACTGTTCTACCCACACCGGATCTTGAGATTTCCATGTGATGGGGTCGGCAGCAAAAACAATGGCCTCAATTATAAATTTGGATATCCCAATCCAGCACGTAGCTTGCGAGGAGTTGGGCAAATTGGCTCAATTATTCCTGTCTGTTGTTTACCCAATCCTTTTGATGGATCATAGCCCATCTGCAACATCTGAGAGGTCACTTTATCATCAGGGCTAAAAAGTAACACTCCCATTTGAGATAGCACGTCCCTCCCCCACAGGGTAAGGGGGAGCGAAGGAACGACATAAGGTTGGAAAGTTCCACGGGTATCCTCAAATTGCCAATCTAAAATTTTTGCACTTTTGGCTATTGTGGGGGCTCTTCCTATCCCCACCAAGTTATTTTCAGTAGTATGTGTGGGCCAGGAGCTGGGCCAGTCTTTTCCTGAAATGCAAGAAACATCTGCTCCTGTGTCTAATAACCCCACAATAGACTTGCCATTAATCAGGATAGTCTTCATAGGACGTTTCTGAGTAATTTCTGTTATCCAAAAAACCATATCACTAGACCCAAATCCTTTATCCTGCCTTTCATTTTGAGTAGCTGTGCGCCCAATTGCAGTGTGGTAAGGCAAAAGCAAAAGTTGGGCTATTCTTTGTCCCTGATGTATTTGGAAAGTTTTAGTTGGGGGTGAAATCATTATCTGGATTTCTCCTGTATAATCTGAGTCAATTACTCCAGGGATGATTGTGAGACCTTGCATAGCTAAGGAACTTCTGCCTAGTATAATTCCTACTAAACCTGTTGGTAATGGGCCTTTAACTCCTGTAGGTATTTTTACAGTGGGGCTATCTGGTGTTAATATTGCTGAGGTGGTGGAACTGAGGTCCAGTCCTGCGCTGCCTGGGGTTGCTCTGATGAGTTCTGCGATGGGACGAAGGGAATGAATGGGTTCAGTGAGGCTGCCCCAATTGTTGTCGGGGCCTGAGGCTGGCCCCTCAATCCGTTTCCCGACTGCTGGTCGGGGCCCAAAAAGGCTCCATTTCTATGGAATTGTGACCTACATTCTTTTGCCCAGTGATATCCTTTTTGACAACGAGGGCAGAGAGATCTAGGGAGATTAGTAGGCACAGCCGGGGAGGGAGAATTCGGCAGAGAAGAACCGGCTGCTTTTTGGGGACAAGCTCGCATAAGGTGCCCTTCCCGTCCGCAAGAGAAGCAGGCCTTGGATAAACCAATATTCTGGCCTGGACTACTGGAATGACTCTTTGACGGGTTATTTCTATTTGTAAAAAAAGACTGTACTGCCTGCTGGTAAGAATTTCCCTTTATGGCTGCAGCTATGGCAACGCCCTGCATCATCGCTGGTCCTACATCTGCACATTGCCTGATATAATCTATTATTTCCCCAGTTTTTTTAATAGGACGTAAAATGGCCTGGCAGGTAGAATTAGCATTTTCAAATGCCAGTTGTTTTATCAATATACTAGCTGCCTCAGTGTTGGAAATTACTCTGTTGACTGCCTCTGCAAGTCTTGATATAAAGTCTTCATATAGCTCTTCTGGTTTTTGTTTAACATTTGAGAAGGAAGAGGTAGATTCTTTCCCTTCAGGCAACAAACGCCAAGCCCCAAGGGCGCAGGCGGTTACTTGATCTAAAGTGGTTTTATCTAATCCCATTTGATCTCTAAGTGTTCCAAAATCATTAGTCCCTGCCAACATATTTTTTATAATATATCTTGGGCCATATTTTTGGTTAGCATCAGCCTGTTTTTGGGCTAGATCTTCATATTCAGTTCTCCAAAGTACATATTGACCTCCAGACAGACAAGCTTTAGCGACTGTCTTCCAGTCATGGGGTGTCATCCATCTGCCCGCTAAAGCTTCCACCAATGATACAGTGTACGGGGCTTTAGGCCCATACAAAGCACAAGCCTGTTTGAGTTCTTTAATCATTTTCATTGGAATGGGTTCCCAGTGGGGGGCTGTTCTCCCACCACTTCCACCAAATATTATGGGGAAACAAGCCTCAAGGTGGGGATCAAGTTCATCATCTGGGCTAGAGAAAACTCTTCTTCGGGGAGCTTCTAGTGGAGGCCCCTCACCCTTATAGGGAGGGGGGGGCAAGGGGTGTCCTATGTCACTTTCTTCGTACTTTGGGAATTTTTTATCCGTTCTGTGTTTAGGTCTTACGGATGTTTTATCTGGGGAATCTGGCCTTAAACTCTCAGGTGCATATAATCTGATGGGGGACATTTGTCTTGAGCCTCTGGAAGCAGAAGGCTTAATTAAGGAAATTTCTCTTGAATTTGTGGAAGCAGGTGGTCTGGTTGGGGAAGTTTTTATTAAGCTCTTTGGAGCAGATAATCTAATTGGAGAAGTTTCTCTTAAACTCCTTGGAGCATCTTTATTTAATAAAGACCAGTCCTCATCAGAATGATCTTGACTTACTTCCTCTTCCAAATCTTCCTCATCTGAAAGCTGCTCTTTTTTGTCATCTCTATCTATTACCTTTTCTTCGGCAGTCATTGCAGCTATCATTTGACTCAACTGCCGATAGTTAGGTGTAGCCTCCTTTTCATCACTCTCCTCTTCGATAGATACCTTTTTCTCTGCACTTTCCTCTTTAAGATGTACCTTTTCAGATTCAGGGGCAGGGTCTAGAGCGTCCCTAATTATATTCCATAAGGAAAAGGCGTCAGTAGGCACCTTTTGTGAGCCATGTTCAGCATGGTAAGTTTTTAGTTGTTTTCCTACTCTCTCCCAGGTGTCTAAGTTAACAGTGCCTTCTTCTGGAAACCAGGGACACTGTTCTTGTACAAAGGAAAAAAATGAATGAATATTGGATTTTTTAACTTTAATTCCTCGTTTAGTTAGTAACTGCAAGATTACTCCTGTAAAAAGCTGTCTTTCTTTTGATTCACTGTTACCCATGTCAGAAAATTAAGTCTTATAGAAAAGTCTACCTCAACAAAAAGGTTTTACCTTTGGCGAGGGGGGTTTTGTTTTCAACCCTAAGATAGCAGGTTTCTTTTCAACCTCTAGAGCACCAGGTTTCTCTTAAACCCTTGAACACTTCCCACTCCTCCTCACCCTGTCTATCCTACAGGGGGGTCCGCGGCACCCTGAGTGGGGTCCTAGCCGTCCCGAACACTCAACACTGGGGGAGTACCCGAAAGTACTCCGGGGGGAGTGATTAAGTCACTCCGGGGGGGAGCAACAGAGAGTGCTCCGGGGGGAGCAACAGAGAGTGCTCCGGGGGGAGCTACAGAGAGTGCTCCGGGGGGAGCTTTTGCTCCGAGGAACCTACCTTCGAATAGCCTGTTCCGGGCGCCACTTGCCGGGGTCCAGCCCCGGTGGATCCAGGGAATTCGAAGGGTGGACGGCGTTGGCGTGGAAAGACTTGTTTATTTATTAATATAAGATTAGATTAAGAAACTGTAGTGCAGTAGGAAGATTAAGTGGAGAAAGAGGGCTGAATAGCTTGGTTTACGCGGAAGACCAATAAAATTCCAGACAAGGAATTTGCACCATCTACGTTGGGCCACCGGTGCCCGCTTGAATATCTAAGGGTGCCTCGCCTTAAGCTGCCTTTCTCGCGGATCTTAATAACCAGGGCAAATAAGTAGACCTGGCGAGCCTCCGCGCCCCAGATGGAAATTCAGCCTGAAATTAAAGTAAAGAGCAGAGGGAAGAAAAGGGAGAGAAAAAGAGAGAGAGAGAGAGACAGGGGGGGAGCCAGATTCCCAAGAAACCAGGCCGAGACTAGTCCGAGAAACTGGTCTGAGAATCTGGTCCCGTCCTTTATTGTTCAGAAGGCCTTTTATACTTTTGATAAAACATGGAGATCAATGGGTAACACAAAGTTATGCAGCGTTAGCAGTCCAGACTCTTATCAAAACCAGGCTTTTCTCTCTGCATACCTAATTGTATACACAAGTCTTAGGTAATTTACATCATCTTCCAACCAAAAGGGCCAATTAACATTTTACAGCCTTTTTTCTGATAAGGGTTTGTCAACCACAAGACTTATTTGTGTTGATCTTCCCAAGGTCTGGTGCCACTCTCGGAAAGCACTAAAGAAAGTTACATTCTTAGACAGCAAGGATACAGCAACTTATAACAAGTAGAGGGAGTGCAGTGATTTATAGCAAAAGAGAAGCAATTAACTCAAAAGTCTAGTGTTGCTAACATCAAAACTACTATGTATCTTTTTCTACATCCTGCTTACATTAACATCCTTCCAGGTGCCTAAAAGATAAAGAATAAGGAGGTCTGGCAGCAATCCTTGAGTCAACAGTGAAAACCCTCTACCAATATAATTTTTAACTCTTTAGAAAAGGCTCTGTATCTTTAAGATGCTTTTAAGCTTTGTGCCTCCCGCGGTTGGGGGGCTGTAAGCAATTCACAAGCTGTAAGCTTTGTGCCTCTCGCGGTTGGGGGGCTGTAAGCAATTCACAAGCTGTAAGAGGTCTGGGGAACCTGTTAGGCAGACTAGAGAGCTATCAGAGGGGTTTAACTGAAACATCCCTTTCAAATGCAGAAGACTAAAACCCTGAATTGACTTTTTTCCAGAGAATATCAGAAAAGTGGAAAAGCAGAGCACAAAAGCCAGCAGATTTTTGCTGGGGTACATGCTTAGGAATATCCAGAGGGGTCCCTGAAGTCTGAGCACGCCTTGCGTATGTCAGCTTCCTTCCTCATGACCTTGTCACGGGCGGGATTCCTCACACTGGCTTCCGGCAGGGTATGGTGGTGAACTTCTTGAGTTGCAGCAAGGCTGTGAAAGACCCTTTCGAAGTTCCAGAGGTAAGGTGTCATTAGTCTCCAGACGCCTCATCGGAAATAGGCCTCATCTCGCCTGGAAGGGAGAACTTCCTGGATTTTCTCGAGTTGCGGCAGGTGTTCTCGAGTTACGACGGGGACCTCAGGGACCCGCCCTGGTGGCCTCAGGAGAGGCCAGTCCCTATGCGAGTTGCTAAGGGGCCTCTCGGGATTCCTCTCCCGTCGATACCGGGGCCAAAAACCTTGTGTGGAGTCAGGGCCGGAACCGAGGATTCCTCTCAGGGGCTGACATGGATCTTTGGGTACTTCTGGAGTCTCCCCAGGGGAGTCAGGCCTCGTCTCGAGTGGGGGCATGCACGTGCACTTTCCTTCCAGGCTGTAGCAGCAATGTCACGCTACCTGTCGCGTGGATCAAATGATCTGTGGTTTTCCCTCGAGGCTTTCCCACAGGGCTGTCCCACGTGCCACCGTGGTGTGAGTCGATCCTCGGCGTGAAAGATGAGCCAGTGCAGGGCAAAGAGGTTCCTCTGGAATGGACTGAGACATCTGGGGGACTCTTGGAATGGTGGTACGACCATGGAGTTCCTCTCGCCTTTCCTGTTGAGAGTGCCTCCTCTTGAGATGCGACGGGAACGCCGGGAATTCTTTCCCGTTGAAAGCAGGGAAAGGATCCCTCATCTCGAGCTACGAGGGGGAAACGGGGCTCCTCTGGATGTGGGCGGGACCATCGTGCTTCCTCTCGAGTGGAGACGGGTATGGCGGTGAACTTCTTGAGTTGCACCAAGGGTGTGAAAGACCCTTTCGAAGTTCAAGAGGTTTGGTGTCATTAGTCTCCAGAGGCCTCATCGGAAATAGGCCTCATCTCGCCTGGAAGGGAGAACTTCCTGGATTTTCTCGAGTTGCGGCAGGTGTTCTCGAGTTACGACGGGGACCTCAGGGACCCGCCCTGGTGGCCTCCGGAGAGGCCAGTCCCCATGCGAGTTGCTAGGGGGCCTCTCGGGATTCCTCTCCCGTCGATACCGGGGCCAAAAACCTTGTGTGGAGTCAGGGCCGGAACCGAGGATTCCTCTCAGGGGCTGACATGGATCTTTGGGTACTTCTGGAGTCTCCCCAGTGGAGTCAGACCTCGTCTCGAGTGGTGGCATGCACGTGCGCTTTCCTTCCAGGCTGTAGCAGCAATGTCACGCTTCCCGTCGCGTGGATCAAAGGATCTGTGGTTTTCCCTCGAGGCTTTCCCTCGAGGCTTTCCCACAGGGCTGTCCCACGTGCCACCGTGGTGTGAGTCGATCCTCGGCGTGAAAGATGAGCCAGTGCAGGGCAAAGAGGTTCCTCTGGAATGGACTGAGACATCTGGGGGACTCTTGGAATGGTGGTACGACCATGGAGATCCTCTCGCCTTTCCTGTTGAGAGTGCCTCCTCTTGAGATGCGACGGGAACGCCGGGAATTCTTTCCCGTTGAAAGCAGGGAAAGGATCCCTCATCTCGAGCACCGAGGGGAAAACGGGGCTCCTCTGGATGTGGGCGGGACCATCGTGCTTCCTCTCGAGTGGAGACGGGTATGGCGGAGAACTTCTTGAGTTGCAGCAAGGGTGTGAAAGACCCTTTCAAAGTTCCAGAGGTTAGGTGTCATTAGTCTCCAGACGCCTCATAGGAAATAGGCCTCATCTCGCCTGGAAGGGAGAACTTCCTGGATTTTCTCGAGTTGCGGCAGGTGTTCTCGAGTTACGACGGGGACCTCAGGGACCCGCCCTGGTGGCCTCAGGAGAGGCCAGTCCCCATGCGAGTTGCTAGGGGGCATCTCGGGATTCCTCTCCCGTCGATACCGGGGCCAAAAACCTTGTGTGGAGTCAGGGCCGGAACCGAGGATTCCTCTCAGGGGCTGACATGGATCTTTGGGTACTTCTGGAGTCTCCCCAGGGGAGTCAGGCCTCGTCTCGAGTGGGGGCATGCACGTGCACTTTCCTTCCAGGCTGTAGCAGCAATGTCACGCTTCCCGTCGCGTGGATCAAAGGATCTGTGGTTTTCCCTCGAGGCTTTCCCACAGGGCTGTCCCACGTGCCACCGTGGTGTGAGTCGATCCTCGGCGTGAAAGATGAGCCAGTGCAGGGCAAAGAGGTTCCTCTGGAATGGCCTGAGACATCTGGGGGACTCTTGGAATGGTGGTACGACCATGGAGTTCCTCTCGCCTTTCCTGTTGAGAGTGCCTCCTCTTGAGATGCGACGGGAACGCCGGGAATTCTTTCCCGTTTAAAGCAGGGAAAGGATCCCTCATCTCGAGCTACGAGGGGGAAACGGGGCTCCTCTGGATGTGGGCGGGACCATCGTGCTTCCTCTCGAGTGGAGACGGGTATGGCGGTGAACTTCTTGAGTTGCAGCAAGGGTGTGAAAGACCCTTTCGAAGTTCCAGAGGTTTGGTGTCATTAGTCTCCAGAGGCCTCATCGGAAATAGGCCTCATCTCGCCTGGAAGGGAGAACTTCCTGGATTTTCTCGAGTTGCGGCAGGTGTTCTCGAGTTACGACGGGGACCTCAGGGACCCGCCCTGGTGGCCTCAGGAGAGGCCAGTCCCCATGCGAGTTGCTAGGGGGCCTCTCGGGATTCCTCTCCCGTCGATACCGGGGCCAAAAAGCTTGTGTGGAGTCAGGGCCGGAACCGAGGATTCCTCTCAGGGGCTGACATGGATCTTTGGGTACTTCTGGAGTCTCCCCAGGGGAGTCAGGCCTCGTCTCGAGTGGGGGCATGCACGTGCGCTTTCCTTCCAGGCTGTAGCAGCAATGTCACGCTTCCCGTCGCGTGGATCAAAGGATCTGTGGTTTTCCCTCGAGGCTTTCCCTCGAGGCTTTCCCACAGGGCTGTCCCACGTGCCACCGTGTTGTGAGTCGATCCTCGGCGTGAAAGATGAGCCAGTGCAGGGCAAAGAGGTTCCTCTGGAATGGACTGAGACATCTGGGGGACTCTTGGAATGGTGGTACGACCATGGAGTTCCTCTCGCCTTTCCTGTTGAGAGTGCCTCCTCTTGAGATGCGACGGGAACGCCGGGAATTCTTTCCCGTTGAAAGCAGGGAAAGGATCCCTCATCTCGAGCTACGAGGGGGAACGGGGCTCCTCTGGATGTGGGCGGGACCATCGTGCTTCCTCTCGAGTGGAGACGGGTATGGCGGTGAACTTCTTGAGTTGCAGCAAGGGTGTGAAAGACCCTTTCGAAGTTCCAGAGGTTTGGTGTCATTAGTCTCCAGAGGCCTCATCGGAAATAGGCCTCATCTCGCCTGGAAGGGAGAACTTCCTGGATTTTCTCGAGTTGTGGCAGGTGTTCTCGAATTACGACGGGGACCTCAGGGACCCGCCCTGGTGGCCTCCGGAGAGGCCAGTCCCCATGCGAGTTGCTAGGGGGCCTCTCGGGATTCCTCTCCCGTCGATACCGGGGCCAAAAACCTTGTGTGGAGTCAGGGCCGGAACCGAGGATTCCTCTCAGGGGCTGACATGGATCTTTGGGTACTTCTGGAGTCACCCCAGTGGAGTCAGGCCTCGTCTCGAGTAGGGGCATGCACGTGCGCTTTCCTTTCAGGCTGTAGCAGCAATGTCACGCTTCCCGTCACGTGGATCAAAGGATCTGTGGTTTTCCCTCGAGGCTTTCCCTCGAGGCTTTCCCACAGGGCTGTCCCACGTGCCACCGTGGTGTGAGTCGATCCTCGGCGTGAAAGATGAGCCAGTGCAGGGCAAAGAGGTTCCTCTGGAATGGACTGAGACATCTGGGGGACTCTTGGAATGGTGGTACGACCATGGAGTTCCTCTCGCCTTTCCTGTTGAGAGTGCCTCCTCTTGAGATGCGACGGGAACGCCGGGAATTCTTTCCCGTTGAAAGCAGGGAAAGGATCCCTCATCTCGAGCTACGAGGGGGAAACGGGGCTCCTCTGGATGTGGGCGGGACCATCGTGCTTCCTCTCTAGTGGAGACGGGTATGGCGGTGAACTTCTTGAGTTGCAGCAAGGGTGTGAAAGACCCTTTCGAAGTTCCAGAGGTAAGGTGTCATTAGTCTCCAGACGCCTCATCGGAAATAGGCCTCATTTCGCCTGGAAGGGAGAACTTCCTGGATTTTCTCCAGTTGCGGCAGGTGTTCTCGAGTTACGACGGGGACCTCAGGGACCCGCCCTGGTGGCCTCAGGAGAGGCCAGTCCCTATGCGAGTTGCTAGGGGGCCTCTCGGGATTCCTCTCCCGTCGATACCGGGGCCAAAAAGCTTGTGTGGAGTCAGGGCCGGAACCGAGGATTCCTCTCAGGGGCTGACATGGATCTTTGGGTACTTCTGGAGTCTCCCCAGGGGAGTCAGGCCTCGTCTCGAGTGGGGGCATGCACGTGCACTTTCCTTCCAGGCTGTAGCAGCAATGTCACGCTTCCCGTCGCGTGGATCAAATGATGTGTGGTTTTCCCTAGAGGCTTTCCCACAGGGCTGTCCCACGTGCCACCGTGGTGTGAGTCGATCCTCGGCGTGAAAGATGAGCCAGTGCAGGGCAAAGAGGTTCCTCTGGAATGGACTGAGACATCTGGGGGACTCTTGGAATGGTGGTACGACCATGGAGTTCCTCTCGCCTTTCCTGTTGAGAGTGCCTCCTCTTGAGATGCGACGGGAACGCCGGGAATTTTTTGCCGTTGAAAGCAGGGAAAGGATCCCTCATCTCGAGCTACGAGGGGGAAACGGGGCTCCTCTGGATGTGGGCGGGACCATCGTGCTTTCTCTCGAGTGGAGACGGGTATGGCGGTGAACTTCTTGAGTTGCAGCAAGGGTGTGAAAGACCCTTTCGAAGTTCCAGAGGTTAGGTGTCATTAGTCTCCAGACGCCTCATCGGAAATAGGCCTCATCTCGCCTGGAAGGGAGAACTTCCTTGATTTTCTCGAGTTGCGGCAGGTGTTCTCGAGTAACGTCGGGGACCTCAGGGACCCGCCCTGTTGGCCTCAGGAGAGGCCAGTCCCTATGCGTGTTGCTAGGGGGCCTCTCGGGATTCCTCTCCCGTCGATACCGGGGCCAAAAACCTTGTGTGGAGTCAGGGCCGGAACCGAGGATTCCTCTCAGGGACTGATATGGATCTTTGGGTACTTCTGGAGACTCGCCAGGGGAGACAGGCCTCGTCTCGTGTGGGGGCATGCACGTGCACTTTCCTTCCAGGCTGTAGCAGCAATGTCACGCTTCCCGTCGCGTGGATCAAAGGATCTGCGGTTTTTGCTCAAGGCTTTCCCTCGAGGCTTTCCCACAGGGCTGTCCCACGTGACACCGTGGTGTGAGTCGATTCTCGGCGTGAAAAATGAGCCAGTGCAGGGCAAAGAGGTTCCTCTGGAATGGACTGAGACATCTGGGGGACTCTTGGAATGGTGGTACGACCATGGAGTTCCTCTCGCCTTTCCTGTGGAGAGTGCCTCCTCTTGAGATGCGACGGGAACGCCGGGAATTTTTTGCCGTTGAAAGCAGGGAAAGGATCCCTCATCTCGAGCTACGAGGGGGAAACGGGGCTCCTCTGGATGTGGGCGGGACCATCGTGCATCCTCTCGAGTGGAGACGGGTATGGCGGTGAACTTCTTGAGTTGCAGCAAGGGTGTGAAAGACCCTTTCGAAGTTCCAGAGGTTAGGTGTCATTAGTCTCCAGAGGCCTCATCGGAAATAGGCCTAATCTCGCCTGGAAGGGAGAACTTCCTGGATTTTCTCGAGTTGCGGCAGGTGTTCTCGAGTTACGTCGGGGACCTCAGGGACCCGCCCTGGTGGCCTCAGGAGAGGCCAGTCCCCATGCGAGTTGCTAGGGGGCCTCTCGGGATTCCTCTCCCGTCGATACCGGGGCCAAAAACCTTGTGTGGAGTCAGGGCCGGAACCGAGGATTCCTCTCAGGGGCTGACATGGATCTTTGGGTACTTCTGGAGTCTCCCCAGGGGAGTCAGGCCTCGTCTCGAGTGGGGGCATGCACGTGCACTTTCCTTCCAGGCTGTAGCAGCAATGTCACGCTTCCCGTCGCGTGGATCAAAGGATCTGTGGTTTTCCCTCGAGGCTTTCCCACAGGGCTGTCCCACGTGCCACCGTGTTGTGAGTCGATCCTCGGCGTGAAAGATGAGCCAGTGCAGGGCAAAGAGGTTCCTCTGGAATGGACTGAGACATCTGGGGGACTCTTGGAATGGTGGTACGACCATGGAGTTCCTCTCGCCTTTCCTGTTGAGAGTGCCTCCTCTTGAGATGCGACGGGAACGCCGGGAATTCTTTCCCGTTGAAACCAGGGAAAGGATCCCTCATCTCGAGCTACAAGGGGGAAACGGGGCTCCTCTGGATGTGGGCGGGACCATCGTGCTTCCTCTCGAGTGGAGACGGGTATGGCGGTGAACTTCTTGAGTTGCAGCAAGGGTGTGAAAGATCCTTTCGAAGTTCCAGAGGTTAGGTGTCATTAGTCTCCAGACGCCTCATCGGAAATAGGCCTCATCTCGCCTGGAAGGGAGAACTTCCTGGATTTTCTCGAGTTGCGGCAGGTGTTCTCGACTTACGACGGGGACCTCAGGGACCCGCCCTGGTGGCCTCAGGAGAGGTCAGTCCCCATGCGAGTTGCTAGGGGGCCTCTCGGGATTCCTCTCCCGTCGATACCGGGGCCAAAAAGCTTGTGTGGAGTCAGGGCCGGAACCGAGGATTCCTCTCAGGGGCTGACATGGATCTTTGGGTACTTCTGGAGTCACCCCAGTGGAGTCAGGCCTCGTCTCGAGTAGGGGCATGCACGTGCGCTTTCCTTTCAGGCTGTAGCAGCAATGTCACGCTTCCCGTCACGTGGATCAAAGGATCTGTGGTTTTCCCTCAAGGCTTTCCCTCGAGGCTTTCCCACAGGGCTGTCCCACGTGCCACCGTGGTGTGAGTCGATCCTCGGCGTGAAAGATGAGCCAGTGCAGGGCAAAGAGGTTCCTCTGGAATGGACTGAGACATCTGGGGGACTCTTGGAATGGTGGTACGACCATGGAGTTCCTCTCGCCTTTCCTGTTGAGAGTGCCTCCTCTTGAGATGCGACGGGAACGCCGGGAATTCTTTCCCGTTGAAAGCAGGGAAAGGATCCCTCATCTCGAGCTACGAGGGGGAAACGGGGCTCCTCTGGATGTGGGCGGGACCATCGTGCTTCCTCTCTAGTGGAGACGGGTATGGCGGTGAACTTCTTGAGTTGCAGCAAGGGTGTGAAAGACCCTTTCGAAGTTCCAGAGGTAAGGTGTCATTAGTCTCCAGACGCCTCATCGGAAATAGGCCTCATTTCGCCTGGAAGGGAGAACTTCCTGGATTTTCTCCAGTTGCGGCAGGTGTTCTCGAGTTACGACGGGGACCTCAGGGACCCGCCCTGGTGGCCTCAGGAGAGGCCAGTCCCTATGCGAATTGCTAGGGGGCCTCTCGGGATTCCTCTCCAGTCGATACCGGGGCCAAAAACCTTGTGTGGAGTCAGGGCCGGAACCGAGGATTCCTCTCAGGGGCTGACATGGATCTTTGGGTACTTCTGGAGTCTCCCCAGGGGAGTCAGGCCTCGTCTCGAGTGGGGGCATGCACGTGCACTTTCCTTCCAGGCTGTAGCAGCAATGTCACGCTTCCCGTCGCGTGGATCAAATGATGTGTGGTTTTCCCTAGAGGCTTTCCCACAGGGCTGTCCCACGTGCCACCGTGGTGTGAGTCGATCCTCGGCGTGAAAGATGAGCCAGTGCAGGGCAAAGAGGTTCCTCTGGAATGGACTGAGACATCTGGGGGACTCTTGGAATGGTGGTACGACCATGGAGTTCCTCTCGCCTTTCCTGTTGAGAGTGCCTCCTCTTGAGATGCGACGGGAACGCCGGGAATTTTTTGCCGTTGAAAGCAGGGAAAGGATCCCTCATCTCGAGCTACGAGGGGGAAACGGGGCTCCTCTGGATGTGGGCGGGACCATCGTGCTTTCTCTCGAGTGGAGACGGGTATGGCGGTGAACTTCTTGAGTTGCAGCAAGGGTGTGAAAGACCCTTTCGAAGTTCCAGAGGTTAGGTGTCATTAGTCTCCAGACGCCTCATCGGAAATAGGCCTCATCTCGCCTGGAAGGGAGAACTTCCTTGATTTTCTCGAGTTGCGGCAGGTGTTCTCGAGTTACGACGGGGACCTCAGGGACCCGCCCTGTTGGCCTCAGGAGAGGCCAGTCCCTATGCGTGTTGCTAGGGGGCCCCTCGGGATTCCTCTCCCGTCGATACCGGGGCCAAAAACCTTGTGTGGAGTCAGGGCCGGAACCGAGGATTCCTCTCAGGGACTGATATGGATCTTTGGGTACTTCTGGAGTCTCGCCAGGGGAGACAGGCCTCGTCTCGTGTGGGGGCATGCACGTGCACTTTCCTTCCAGCTGTAGCAGCAATGTCACACTTCCCGTCGCGTGGATCAAAGGATCTGCGGTTTTCGCTCAAGGCTTTCCCTCGAGGCTTTCCCACAGGGCTGTCCCACGTGACACCGTGGTGTGAGTCGATTCTCGGCGTGAAAAATGAGCCAGTGCAGGGCAAAGAGGTTCCTCTGGAATGGACTGAGACATCTGGGGGACTCTTGGAATGGTGGTACGACCATGGAGTTCCTCTCGCCTTTCCTGTTGAGAGTGCCTCCTCTTGAGATGCGACGGGAACGCCGGGAATTTTTTGCCGTTGAAAGCAGGGAAAGGATCCCTCATCTCGAGCTACGAGGGGGAAACGGGGCTCCTCTGGATGTGGGCGGGACCATCGTGCATCCTCTCGAGTGGAGACGGGTATGGCGGTGAACTTCTTGAGTTGCAGCAAGGGTGTGAAAGACCCTTTCGAAGTTCCAGAGGTTAGGTGTCATTAGTCTCCAGAGGCCTCATCGGAAATAGGCCTCATCTCGCCTGGAAGGGAGAACTTCCTGGATTTTCTCGAGTTGCGGCAGGTGTTCTCGAGTTACGACGGGGACCTCAGGGACCCGCCCTGGTGGCCTCAGGAGAGGCCAGTCCCCATGCGAGTTGCTAGGGGGCCTCTCGGGATTCCTCTCCCGTCGATACCGGGGCCAAAAACCTTGTGTGGAGTCAGGGCCGGAACCGAGGATTCCTCTCAGGGGCTGACATGGATCTTTGGGTACTTCTGGAGTCTCCCCAGGGGAGTCAGGCCTCGTCTCGAGTGGGGGCATGCACGTGCACTTTCCTTCCAGGCTGTAGCAGCAATGTCACGCTTCCCGTCGCGTGGATCAAAGGATCTGTGGTTTTCCCTCGAGGCTTTCCCACAGGGCTGTCCCACGTGCCACCGTGGTGTGAGTCGATCCTCGGCGTGAAAGATGAGCCAGTGCAGGGCAAAGAGGTTCCTCTGGAATGGCCTGAGACATCTGGGGGACTCTTGGAATGGTGGTACGACCATGGAGTTCCTCTCGCCTTTCCTGTTGAGAGTGCCTCCTCTTGAGATGCGACGGGAACGCCGGGAATTCTTTCCCGTTTAAAGCAGGGAAAGGATCCCTCATCTCGAGCTACGAGGGGGAAACGGGGCTCCTCTGGATGTGGGCGGGACCATCGTGCTTCCTCTCGAGTGGAGACGGGTATGGCGGTGAACTTCTTGAGTTGCAGCAAGGGTGTGAAAGACCCTTTCGAAGTTCCAGAGGTTTGGTGTCATTAGTCTCCAGAGGCCTCATCGGAAATAGGCCTCATCTCGCCTGGAAGGGAGAACTTCCTGGATTTTCTCGAGTTGCGGCAGGTGTTCTCGAGTTACGACGGGGACCTCAGGGACCCGCCCTGGTGGCCTCAGGAGAGGCCAGTCCCCATGCGAGTTGCTAGGGGGCCTCTCGGGATTCCTCTCCCGTCGATACCGGGGCCAAAAAGCTTGTGTGGAGTCAGGGCCGGAACCGAGGATTCCTCTCAGGGGCTGACATGGATCTTTGGGTACTTCTGGAGTCTCCCCAGGGGAGTCAGGCCTCGTCTCGAGTGGGGGCATGCACGTGCGCTTTCCTTCCAGGCTGTAGCAGCAATGTCACGCTTCCCGTCGCGTGGATCAAAGGATCTGTGGTTTTCCCTCGAGGCTTTCCCTCGAGGCTTTCCCACAGGGCTGTCCCACGTGCCACCGTGTTGTGAGTCGATCCTCGGCGTGAAAGATGAGCCAGTGCAGGGCAAAGAGGTTCCTCTGGAATGGACTGAGACATCTGGGGGACTCTTGGAATGGTGGTACGACCATGGAGTTCCTCTCGCCTTTCCTGTTGAGAGTGCCTCCTCTTGAGATGCGACGGGAACGCCGGGAATTCTTTCCCGTTGAAAGCAGGGAAAGGATCCCTCATCTCGAGCTACGAGGGGGAACGGGGCTCCTCTGGATGTGGGCGGGACCATCGTGCTTCCTCTCGAGTGGAGACGGGTATGGCGGTGAACTTCTTGAGTTGCAGCAAGGGTGTGAAAGACCCTTTCGAAGTTCCAGAGGTTTGGTGTCATTAGTCTCCAGAGGCCTCATCGGAAATAGGCCTCATCTCGCCTGGAAGGGAGAACTTCCTGGATTTTCTCGAGTTGTGGCAGGTGTTCTCGAATTACGACGGGGACCTCAGGGACCCGCCCTGGTGGCCTCCGGAGAGGCCAGTCCCCATGCGAGTTGCTAGGGGGCCTCTCGGGATTCCTCTCCCGTCGATACCGGGGCCAAAAACCTTGTGTGGAGTCAGGGCCGGAACCGAGGATTCCTCTCAGGGGCTGACATGGATCTTTGGGTACTTCTGGAGTCACCCCAGTGGAGTCAGGCCTCGTCTCGAGTAGGGGCATGCACGTGCGCTTTCCTTCCAGGCTGTAGCAGCAATGTCACGCTTCCCGTCGCGTGGATCAAAGGATCTGTGGTTTTCCCTCGAGGCTTTCCCTCGAGGCTTTCCCACAGGGCTGTCCCACGTGCCACCGTGTTGTGAGTCGATCCTCGGCGTGAAAGATGAGCCAGTGCAGGGCAAAGAGGTTCCTCTGGAATGGACTGAGACATCTGGGGGACTCTTGGAATGGTGGTACGACCATGGAGTTCCTCTCGCCTTTCCTGTTGAGAGTGCCTCCTCTTGAGATGCGACGGGAACGCCGGGAATTCTTTCCCGTTGAAAGCAGGGAAAGGATCCCTCATCTCGAGCTACGAGGGGGAACGGGGCTCCTCTGGATGTGGGCGGGACCATCGTGCTTCCTCTCGAGTGGAGACGGGTATGGCGGTGAACTTCTTGAGTTGCAGCAAGGGTGTGAAAGACCCTTTCGAAGTTCCAGAGGTTTGGTGTCATTAGTCTCCAGAGGCCTCATCGGAAATAGGCCTCATCTCGCCTGGAAGGGAGAACTTCCTGGATTTTCTCGAGTTGTGGCAGGTGTTCTCGAATTACGACGGGGACCTCAGGGACCCGCCCTGGTGGCCTCCGGAGAGGCCAGTCCCCATGCGAGTTGCTAGGGGGCCTCTCGGGATTCCTCTCCCGTCGATACCGGGGCCAAAAACCTTGTGTGGAGTCAGGGCCGGAACCGAGGATTCCTCTCAGGGGCTGACATGGATCTTTGGGTACTTCTGGAGTCACCCCAGTGGAGTCAGGCCTCGTCTCGAGTAGGGGCATGCACGTGCGCTTTCCTTTCAGGCTGTAGCAGCAATGTCACGCTTCCCGTCACGTGGATCAAAGGATCTGTGGTTTTCCCTCGAGGCTTTCCCTCGAGGCTTTCCCACAGGGCTGTCCCACGTGCCACCGTGGTGTGAGTCGATCCTCGGCGTGAAAGATGAGCCAGTGCAGGGCAAAGAGGTTCCTCTGGAATGGACTGAGACATCTGGGGGACTCTTGGAATGGTGGTACGACCATGGAGTTCCTCTCGCCTTTCCTGTTGAGAGTGCCTCCTCTTGAGATGCGACGGGAACGCCGGGAATTTTTTGCCGTTGAAAGCAGGGAAAGGATCCCTCATCTCGAGCTACGAGGGGGAAACGGGGCTCCTCTGGATGTGGGCGGGACCATCGTGCTTTCTCTCGAGTGGAGACGGGTATGGCGGTGAACTTCTTGAGTTGCAGCAAGGGTGTGAAAGACCCTTTCGAAGTTCCAGAGGTTAGGTGTCATTAGTCTCCAGACGCCTCATCGGAAATAGGCCTCATCTCGCCTGGAAGGGAGAACTTCCTTGATTTTCTCGAGTTGCGGCAGGTGTTCTCGAGTTACGACGGGGACCTCAGGGACCCGCCCTGTTGGCCTCAGGAGAGGCCAGTCCCTATGCGTGTTGCTAGGGGGCCCCTCGGGATTCCTCTCCCGTCGATACCGGGGCCAAAAACCTTGTGTGGAGTCAGGGCCGGAACCGAGGATTCCTCTCAGGGACTGATATGGATCTTTGGGTACTTCTGGAGTCTCGCCAGGGGAGACAGGCCTCGTCTCGTGTGGGGGCATGCACGTGCACTTTCCTTCCAGCTGTAGCAGCAATGTCACACTTCCCGTCGCGTGGATCAAAGGATCTGCGGTTTTCGCTCAAGGCTTTCCCTCGAGGCTTTCCCACAGGGCTGTCCCACGTGACACCGTGGTGTGAGTCGATTCTCGGCGTGAAAAATGAGCCAGTGCAGGGCAAAGAGGTTCCTCTGGAATGGACTGAGACATCTGGGGGACTCTTGGAATGGTGGTACGACCATGGAGTTCCTCTCGCCTTTCCTGTTGAGAGTGCCTCCTCTTGAGATGCGACGGGAACGCCGGGAATTTTTTGCCGTTGAAAGCAGGGAAAGGATCCCTCATCTCGAGCTACGAGGGGGAAACGGGGCTCCTCTGGATGTGGGCGGGACCATCGTGCATCCTCTCGAGTGGAGACGGGTATGGCGGTGAACTTCTTGAGTTGCAGCAAGGGTGTGAAAGACCCTTTCGAAGTTCCAGAGGTTAGGTGTCATTAGTCTCCAGAGGCCTCATCGGAAATAGGCCTCATCTCGCCTGGAAGGGAGAACTTCCTGGATTTTCTCGAGTTGCGGCAGGTGTTCTCGAGTTACGACGGGGACCTCAGGGACCCGCCCTGGTGGCCTCAGGAGAGGCCAGTCCCCATGCGAGTTGCTAGGGGGCCTCTCGGGATTCCTCTCCCGTCGATACCGGGGCCAAAAACCTTGTGTGGAGTCAGGGCCGGAACCGAGGATTCCTCTCAGGGGCTGACATGGATCTTTGGGTACTTCTGGAGTCTCCCCAGGGGAGTCAGGCCTCGTCTCGAGTGGGGGCATGCACGTGCACTTTCCTTCCAGGCTGTAGCAGCAATGTCACGCTTCCCGTCGCGTGGATCAAAGGATCTGTGGTTTTCCCTCGAGGCTTTCCCACAGGGCTGTCCCACGTGCCACCGTGGTGTGAGTCGATCCTCGGCGTGAAAGATGAGCCAGTGCAGGGCAAAGAGGTTCCTCTGGAATGGCCTGAGACATCTGGGGGACTCTTGGAATGGTGGTACGACCATGGAGTTCCTCTCGCCTTTCCTGTTGAGAGTGCCTCCTCTTGAGATGCGACGGGAACGCCGGGAATTCTTTCCCGTTTAAAGCAGGGAAAGGATCCCTCATCTCGAGCTACGAGGGGGAAACGGGGCTCCTCTGGATGTGGGCGGGACCATCGTGCTTCCTCTCGAGTGGAGACGGGTATGGCGGTGAACTTCTTGAGTTGCAGCAAGGGTGTGAAAGACCCTTTCGAAGTTCCAGAGTTTTGGTGTCATTAGTCTCCAGAGGCCTCATCGGAAATAGGCCTCATCTCGCCTGGAAGGGAGAACTTCCTGGATTTTCTCGAGTTGCGGCAGGTGTTCTCGAGTTACGACGGGGACCTCAGGGACCCGCCCTGGTGGCCTCAGGAGAGGCCAGTCCCCATGCGAGTTGCTAGGGGGCCTCTCGGGATTCCTCTCCCGTCGATACCGGGGCCAAAAAGCTTGTGTGGAGTCAGGGCCGGAACCGAGGATTCCTCTCAGGGGCTGACATGGATCTTTGGGTACTTCTGGAGTCTCCCCAGGGGAGTCAGGCCTCGTCTCGAGTGGGGGCATGCACGTGCGCTTTCCTTCCAGGCTGTAGCAGCAATGTCACGCTTCCCGTCGCGTGGATCAAAGGATCTGTGGTTTTCCCTCGAGGCTTTCCCTCGAGGCTTTCCCACAGGGCTGTCCCACGTGCCACCGTGTTGTGAGTCGATCCTCGGCGTGAAAGATGAGCCAGTGCAGGGCAAAGAGGTTCCTCTGGAATGGACTGAGACATCTGGGGGACTCTTGGAATGGTGGTACGACCATGGAGTTCCTCTCGCCTTTCCTGTTGAGAGTGCCTCCTCTTGAGATGCGACGGGAACGCCGGGAATTCTTTCCCGTTGAAAGCAGGGAAAGGATCCCTCATCTCGAGCTACGAGGGGGAACGGGGCTCCTCTGGATGTGGGCGGGACCATCGTGCTTCCTCTCGAGTGGAGACGGGTATGGCGGTGAACTTCTTGAGTTGCAGCAAGGGTGTGAAAGACCCTTTCGAAGTTCCAGAGGTTTGGTGTCATTAGTCTCCAGAGGCCTCATCGGAAATAGGCCTCATCTCGCCTGGAAGGGAGAACTTCCTGGATTTTCTCGAGTTGTGGCAGGTGTTCTCGAATTACGACGGGGACCTCAGGGACCCGCCCTGGTGGCCTCCGGAGAGGCCAGTCCCCATGCGAGTTGCTAGGGGGCCTCTCGGGATTCCTCTCCCGTCGATACCGGGGCCAAAAACCTTGTGTGGAGTCAGGGCCGGAACCGAGGATTCCTCTCAGGGGCTGACATGGATCTTTGGGTACTTCTGGAGTCACCCCAGTGGAGTCAGGCCTCGTCTCGAGTAGGGGCATGCACGTGCGCTTTCCTTTCAGGCTGTAGCAGCAATGTCACGCTTCCCGTCACGTGGATCAAAGGATCTGTGGTTTTCCCTCGAGGCTTTCCCTCGAGGCTTTCCCACAGGGCTGTCCCACGTGCCACCGTGGTGTGAGTCGATCCTCGGCGTGAAAGATGAGCCAGTGCAGGGCAAAGAGGTTCCTCTGGAATGGACTGAGACATCTGGGGGACTCTTGGAATGGTGGTACGACCATGGAGTTCCTCTCGCCTTTCCTGTTGAGAGTGCCTCCTCTTGAGATGCGACGGGAACGCCGGGAATTCTTTCCCGTTGAAAGCAGGGAAAGGATCCCTCATCTCGAGCTACGAGGGGGAAACGGGGCTCCTCTGGATGTGGGCGGGACCATCGTGCTTCCTCTCTAGTGGAGACGGGTATGGCGGTGAACTTCTTGAGTTGCAGCAAGGGTGTGAAAGACCCTTTCGAAGTTCCAGAGGTAAGGTGTCATTAGTCTCCAGACGCCTCATCGGAAATAGGCATCATTTCGCATGGAAGGGAGAACTTCCTGGATTTTCTCCAGTTGCGGCAGGTGTTCTCGAGTTACGACGGGGACCTCAGGGACCCGCCCTGGTGGCCTCAGGAGAGGCCAGTCCCTATGCGAGTTGCTAGGGGGCCTCTCGGGATTCCTCTCCCGTCGATACCGGGGCCAAAAAGCTTGTGTGGAGTCAGGGCCGGAACCGAGGATTCCTCTCAGGGGCTGACATGGATCTTTGGGTACTTCTGGAGTCTCCCCAGGGGAGTCAGGCCTCGTCTCGAGTGGGGGCATGCACGTGCACTTTCCTTCCAGGCTGTAGCAGCAATGTCACGCTTCCCGTCGCGTGGATCAAATGATGTGTGATTTTCCCTAGAGGCTTTCCCACAGGGCTGTCCCACGTGCCACCGTGGTGTGAGTCGATCCTCGGCGTGAAAGATGAGCCAGTGCAGGGCAAAGAGGTTCCTCTGGAATGGACTGAGACATCTGGGGGACTCTTGGAATGGTGGAACGACCATGGAGTTCCTCTCGCCTTTCCTGTTGAGAGTGCCTCCTCTTGAGATGCGACGGGAACGCCGGGAATTTTTTGCCGTTGAAAGCAGGGAAAGGATCCCTCATCTCGAGCTACGAGGGGGAAACGGGGCTCCTCTGGATGTGGGCGGGACCATCGTGCTTTCTCTCGAGTGGAGACGGGTATGGCGGTGAACTTCTTGAGTTGCAGCAAGGGTGTGAAAGACCCTTTCGAAGTTCCAGAGGTTAGGTGTCATTAGTCTCCAGACGCCTCATCGGAAATAGGCCTCTTCTCGCCTGGAAGGGAGAACTTCCTTGATTTTCTCGAGTTGCGGCAGGTGTTCTCGAGTAACGTCGGGGACCTCAGGGACCCGCCCTGTTGGCCTCAGGAGAGGCCAGTCCCTATGCGTGTTGCTAGGGGGCCTCTCGGGATTCCTCTCCCGTCGATACCGGGGCCAAAAACCTTGTGTGGAGTCAGGGCCGGAACCGAGGATTCCTCTCAGGGACTGATATGGATCTTTGGGTACTTCTGGAGTCTCGCCAGGGGAGACAGGCCTCGTCTCGTGTGGGGGCATGCACGTGCACTTTCCTTCCAGGCTGTAGCAGCAATGTCACGCTTCCCGTCGCGTGGATCAAAGGATCTGCGGTTTTCGCTCAAGGCTTTCCCTCGAGGCTTTCCCACAGGGCTGTCCCACGTGACACCGTGGTGTGAGTCGATTCTCGGCGTGAAAAATGAGCCAGTGCAGGGCAAAGAGGTTCCTCTGGAATGGACTGAGACATCTGGGGGACTCTTGGAATGGTGGTACGACCATGGAGTTCCTCTCGCCTTTCCTGTGGAGAGTGCCTCCTCTTGAGATGCGACGGGAACGCCGGGAATTTTTTGCCGTTGAAAGCAGGGAAAGGATCCCTCATCTCGAGCTACGAGGGGGAAACGGGGCTCCTCTGGATGTGGGCGGGACCATCGTGCATCCTCTCGAGTGGAGACGGGTATGGCGGTGAACTTCTTGAGTTGCAGCAAGGGTGTGAAAGACCCTTTCGAAGTTCCAGAGGTTAGGTGTCATTAGTCTCCAGAGGCCTCATCGGAAATAGGCCTAATCTCGCCTGGAAGGGAGAACTTCCTGGATTTTCTCGAGTTGCGGCAGGTGTTCTCGAGTTACGTCGGGGACCTCAGGGACCCGCCCTGGTGGCCTCAGGAGAGGCCAGTCCCCATGCGAGTTGCTAGGGGGCCTCTCGGGATTCCTCTCCCGTCGATACCGGGGCCAAAAACCTTGTGTGGAGTCAGGGCCGGAACCGAGGATTCCTCTCAGGGGCTGACATGGATCTTTGGGTACTTCTGGAGTCTCCCCAGGGGAGTCAGGCCTCGTCTCGAGTGGGGGCATGCACGTGCACTTTCCTTCCAGGCTGTAGCAGCAATGTCACGCTTCCCGTCGCGTGGATCAAAGGATCTGTGGTTTTCCCTCGAGGCTTTCCCACAGGGCTGTCCCACGTGCCACCGTGTTGTGAGTCGATCCTCGGCGTGAAAGATGAGCCAGTGCAGGGCAAAGAGGTTCCTCTGGAATGGACTGAGACATCTGGGGGACTCTTGGAATGGTGGTACGACCATGGAGTTCCTCTCGCCTTTCCTGTTGAGAGTGCCTCGGCTTGAGATGCGACGGGAACGCCGGGAATTCTTTCCCGTTGAAACCAGGGAAAGGATCCCTCATCTCGAGCTACGAGGGGGAAACGGGGCTCCTCTGGATGTGGGCGGGACCATCGTGCTTCCTCTCGAGTGGAGACGGGTATGGCGGTGAACTTCTTGAGTTGCAGCAAGGGTTTGAAAGACCCTTTCGAAGTTCCAGAGGTTTGGTGTCATTAGTCTCCAGAGGCCTCATCGGAAATAGGCCTCATCTCGCCTGGAAGGGAGAACTTCCTGGATTTTCTCGAGTTGTGGCAGGTGTTCTCGAATTACGACGGGGACCTCAGGGACCCGCCCTGGTGGCCTCCGGAGAGGCCAGTCCCCATGCGAGTTGCTAGGGGGCCTCTCGGGATTCCTCTCCCGTCGATACCGGGGCCAAAAACCTTGTGTGGAGTCAGGGCCGGAACCGAGGATTCCTCTCAGGGGCTGACATGGATCTTTGGGTACTTCTGGAGTCACCCCAGTGGAGTCAGGCCTCGTCTCGAGTAGGGGCATGCACGTGCGCTTTCCTTTCAGGCTGTAGCAGCAATGTCACGCTTCCCGTCACGTGGATCAAAGGATCTGTGGTTTTCCCTCAAGGCTTTCCCTCGAGGCTTTCCCACAGGGCTGTCCCACGTGCCACCGTGGTGTGAGTCGATCCTCGGCGTGAAAGATGAGCCAGTGCAGGGCAAAGAGGTTCCTCTGGAATGGACTGAGACATCTGGGGGACTCTTGGAATGGTGGTACGACCATGGAGTTCCTCTCGCCTTTCCTGTTGAGAGTGCCTCCTCTTGAGATGCGACGGGAACGCCGGGAATTCTTTCCCGTTGAAAGCAGGGAAAGGATCCCTCATCTCGAGCTACGAGGGGGAAACGGGGCTCCTCTGGATGTGGGCGGGACCATCGTGCTTCCTCTCTAGTGGAGACGGGTATGGCGGTGAACTTCTTGAGTTGCAGCAAGGGTGTGAAAGACCCTTTCGAAGTTCCAGAGGTAAGGTGTCATTAGTCTCCAGACGCCTCATCGGAAATAGGCCTCATTTCGCCTGGAAGGGAGAACTTCCTGGATTTTCTCCAGTTGCGGCAGGTGTTCTCGAGTTACGACGGGGACCTCAGGGACCCGCCCTGGTGGCCTCAGGAGAGGCCAGTCCCTATGCGAATTGCTAGGGGGCCTCTCGGGATTCCTCTCCAGTCGATACCGGGGCCAAAAACCTTGTGTGGAGTCAGGGCCGGAACCGAGGATTCCTCTCAGGGGCTGACATGGATCTTTGGGTACTTCTGGAGTCTCCCCAGGGGAGTCAGGCCTCGTCTCGAGTGGGGGCATGCACGTGCACTTTCCTTCCAGGCTGTAGCAGCAATGTCACGCTTCCCGTCGCGTGGATCAAATGATGTGTGGTTTTCCCTAGAGGCTTTCCCACAGGGCTGTCCCACGTGCCACCGTGGTGTGAGTCGATCCTCGGCGTGAAAGATGAGCCAGTGCAGGGCAAAGAGGTTCCTCTGGAATGGACTGAGACATCTGGGGGACTCTTGGAATGGTGGTACGACCATGGAGTTCCTCTCGCCTTTCCTGTTGAGAGTGCCTCCTCTTGAGATGCGACGGGAACGCCGGGAATTTTTTGCCGTTGAAAGCAGGGAAAGGATCCCTCATCTCGAGCTACGAGGGGGAAACGGGGCTCCTCTGGATGTGGGCGGGACCATCGTGCTTTCTCTCGAGTGGAGACGGGTATGGCGGTGAACTTCTTGAGTTGCAGCAAGGGTGTGAAAGACCCTTTCGAAGTTCCAGAGGTTAGGTGTCATTAGTCTCCAGACGCCTCATCGGAAATAGGCCTCATCTCGCCTGGAAGGGAGAACTTCCTTGATTTTCTCGAGTTGCGGCAGGTGTTCTCGAGTTACGACGGGGACCTCAGGGACCCGCCCTGTTGGCCTCAGGAGAGGCCAGTCCCTATGCGTGTTGCTAGGGGGCCCCTCGGGATTCCTCTCCCGTCGATACCGGGGCCAAAAACCTTGTGTGGAGTCAGGGCCGGAACCGAGGATTCCTCTCAGGGACTGATATGGATCTTTGGGTACTTCTGGAGTCTCGCCAGGGGAGACAGGCCTCGTCTCGTGTGGGGGCATGCACGTGCACTTTCCTTCCAGCTGTAGCAGCAATGTCACACTTCCCGTCGCGTGGATCAAAGGATCTGCGGTTTTCGCTCAAGGCTTTCCCTCGAGGCTTTCCCACAGGGCTGTCCCACGTGACACCGTGGTGTGAGTCGATTCTCGGCGTGAAAAATGAGCCAGTGCAGGGCAAAGAGGTTCCTCTGGAATGGACTGAGACATCTGGGGGACTCTTGGAATGGTGGTACGACCATGGAGTTCCTCTCGCCTTTCCTGTTGAGAGTGCCTCCTCTTGAGATGCGACGGGAACGCCGGGAATTTTTTGCCGTTGAAAGCAGGGAAAGGATCCCTCATCTCGAGCTACGAGGGGGAAACGGGGCTCCTCTGGATGTGGGCGGGACCATCGTGCATCCTCTCGAGTGGAGACGGGTATGGCGGTGAACTTCTTGAGTTGCAGCAAGGGTGTGAAAGACCCTTTCGAAGTTCCAGAGGTTAGGTGTCATTAGTCTCCAGAGGCCTCATCGGAAATAGGCCTCATCTCGCCTGGAAGGGAGAACTTCCTGGATTTTCTCGAGTTGCGGCAGGTGTTCTCGAGTTACGACGGGGACCTCAGGGACCCGCCCTGGTGGACTCAGGAGAGGCCAGTCCCTAGGCGAGTTGCTAGGGGGCCTCTCGGGATTCCTCTCCCGTTGATACCGGGGCCAAAAAGCTTGTGTGGAGTCAGGGCCGGAACCGAGGATTCCTCTCAGGGGCTGACATGGATCTTTGGGTACTTCTGGAGTCTCCCCAGGGGAGTCAGGCCTCGTCTCGAGTGGGGGCATGCACGTGCGCTTTCCTTCCAGGCTGTAGCAGCAATGTCACGCTTCCCGTCGCGTGGATCAAAGGATCTGTGGTTTTCCCTCGAGGCTTTCCCTCGAGG
This sequence comes from Capricornis sumatraensis, assembly GCF_032405125.1. Lineage (NCBI taxonomy): Eukaryota > Metazoa > Chordata > Mammalia > Artiodactyla > Bovidae > Capricornis > Capricornis sumatraensis. The sequence goes on from NW_027184612.1 coordinate 10,555,230, forward strand.
CTTTCCCACAGGGCTGTCCCACGTGCCACCGTGGTGTGAGTCAATCCTGGGCGTGAAAGATGAGCCAGTGCAGGGCAAAGAGGTTCCTCTGGAATGGACTGAGACATCTGGGGGACTCTTGGAATGGTGGTACGACCATGGAGTTCCTCTCGCCTTTCCTGTTGAGAGTGCCTCCTCTTGAGATGCGACGGGAACGCCGGGAATTTTTTGCCGTTGAAAGCAGGGAAAGGATCCCTCATCTCGAGCTACGAGGGGGAAACGGGGCTCCTCTGGATGTGGGCGGGACCATCGTGCTTCCTCTCTAGTGGAGACGGGTATGGTGGTGAACTTCTTGAGTTGCAGCAAGGGTGTGAAAGACCCTTTCGAAGTTCCAGAGGTAAGGTGTCATTAGTCTCCAGACGCCTCATCGGAAATAGGCCTCATTTCGCCTGGAAGGGAGAACTTCCTGGATTTTCTCGAGTTGCGGCAGGTGTTCTCGAGTTACGACGGGGACCTCAGGGACCCGCCCTGGTGGCCTCAGGAGAGGCCAGTCCCCATGCGAGTTGCTAGGGGGCCTCTCGGGATTCCTCTCCCGTCGATACCGGGGCCAAAAACCTTGTGTGGAGTCAGGGCCGGAACCGAGGATTCCTCTCAGGGGCTGACATGGATCTTTGGGTACTTCTGGAGTCTCCCCAGGGGAGTCAGGCCTCGTCTCGAGTGGGGGCATGCACGTGCACTTTCCTTCCAGGCTGTAGCAGCAATGTCACGCTTCCCGTCGCGTGGATCAAATGATGTGTGGTTTTCCCTAGAGGCTTTCCCACAGGGCTGTCCCACGTGCCACCGTGGTGTGAGTCGATCCTCGGCGTGAAAGATGAGCCAGTGCAGGGCAAAGAGGTTCCTCTGGAATGGACTGAGACATCTGGGGGACTCTTGGAATGGTGGTACGACCATGGAGTTCCTCTCGCCTTTCCTGTTGAGAGTGCCTCCTCTTGAGATGCGACGGGAACGCCGGGAATTTTTTGCCGTTGAAAGCAGGGAAAGGATCCCTCATCTCGAGCTACGAGGGGGAAACGGGGCTCCTCTGGATGTGGGCGGGACCATCGTGCTTTCTCTCGAGTGGAGACGGGTATGGCGGTGAACTTCTTGAGTTGCAGCAAGGGTGTGAAAGACCCTTTCGAAGTTCCAGAGGTTAGGTGTCATTAGTCTCCAGACGCCTCATCGGAAATAGGCCTCATCTCGCCTGGAAGGGAGAACTTCCTTGATTTTCTCGAGTTGCGGCAGGTGTTCTCGAGTTACGACGGGGACCTCAGGGACCCGCCCTGTTGGCCTCAGGAGAGGCCAGTCCCTATGCGGGTTGCTAGGGGGCCCCTCGGGATTCCTCTCCCGTCGATACCGGGGCCAAAAACCTTGTGTGGAGTCAGGGCCGGAACCGAGGATTCCTCTCAGGGACTGATATGGATCTTTGGGTACTTCTGGAGTCTCGCCAGGGGAGACAGGCCTCGTCTCGTGTGGGGGCATGCACGTGCACTTTCCTTCCAGGCTGTAGCAGCAATGTCACGCTTCCCATCGCGTGGATCAAAGGATCTGCGGTTTTCGCTCAAGGCTTTCCCTCGAGGCTTTCCCACAGGGCTGTCCCACGTGCCACCGTGGTGTGAGTCGACCCTCGGCGTGAAAAATGAGCCAGTGCAGGGCAAAGAGGCTCCTCTGGAATGGACTGAGACATCTGGGGGACTCTTGGAATGGTGGTACGACCATGGAGTTCCTCTCGCCTTTCCTGTTGAGAGTGCCTCCTCTTGAGATGCGACGGGAACGCCGGGAATTTTTTGCCGTTGAAAGCAGGGAAAGGATCCCTCATCTCGAGCTACGAGGGGGAAACGGGGCTCCTCTGGATGTGGGCGGGACCATCATGCATCCTCTCGAGTGGAGACGGGTATGGCGGTGAACTTCTTGAGTTGCAGCAAGGGTGTGAAAGACCCTTTCGAAGTTCCAGAGGTTACGTGTCATTAGTCTCCAGACGCCTCATCGGAAATAGGCCTCATCTCGCCTGGAAGGGAGAACTTCCTGGATTTTCTCGAGTTGCGGCAGGTGTTCTCGAGTTACGACGGGGACCTAAGGGACCCGCCCTGGTGGCCTCAGGAGAGGCCAGTCCCCATGCGAGTTGCTAGGGGGCCTCTCGGGATTCCTCTCCCGTCGATACCGGGGCCAAAAACCTTGTGTGGAGTCAGGGCCGGAACCGAGGATTCCTCTCAGGGGCTGACATGGATCTTTGGGTACTTCTGGAGTCTCCCCAGGGGAGTCAGGCCTCGTCTCGAGTCGGGGCATGCACGTGCACTTTCCTTCCAGGCTGTAGCAGCAATGTCACGCTTCCCGTCGCGTGGATCAAAGGATCTGTGGTTTTCCCTCGAGGCTTTCCCACAGGGCTGTCCCACGTGCCACCGTGGTGTGAGTCGATCCTCGGCGTGAAAGATGAGCCAGTGCAGGGCAAAGAGGTTCCTCTGGAATGGACTGAGACATCTGGGGGACTCTTGGAATGGTGGTACGACCATGGAGTTCCTCTCGCCTTTCCTGTTGAGAGTGCCTCCTCTTGAGATGCGACGGGAACGCCGGGAATTCTTTCCCGTTGAAACCAGGGAAAGGATCCCTCATCTCGAGCACCGAGGGGAAAACGGGGCTCCTCTGGATGTGGGCGGGACCATCGTGCTTCCTCTCGAGTGGAGACGGGTATGGCGGTGAACTTCTTGAGTTGCAGCAAGGGTGTGAAAGACCCTTTCGAAGTTCCAGAGGTTTGGTGTCATTAGTCTCCAGAGGCCTCATCGGAAATAGGCCTCATCTCGCCTGGAAGGGAGAACTTCCTGGATTTTCTCGAGTTGCGGCAGGTGTTCTCGAGTTACGACGGGGACCTCAGGGACCCGCCCTGGTGGCCTCCGGAGAGGCCAGTCCCCATGCGAGTTGCTAGGGGGCCTCTCGGGATTCCTCTCCCGTCGATACCGGGGCCAAAAACCTTGTGTGGAGTCAGGGCCGGAACCGAGGATTCCTCTCAGGGGCTGACATGGATCTTTGGGTACTTCTGGAGTCTCCCCAGTGGAGTCAGGCCTCGTCTCGAGTGGGGGCATGCACGTGCGCTTTCCTTCCAGGCTGTAGCAGCAATGTCACGCTTCCCGTCGCGTGCATCAAAGGATCTGTGGTTTTCCCTCGAGGCTTTCCCTCGAGGCTTTCCCACAGGGCTGTCCCACGTGCCACCGTGGTGTGAGTCGATCCTCGGCGTGAAAGATGAGCCAGTGCAGGGCAAAGAGCTTCCTCTGGAATGGACTGAGACATCTGGGGGACTCTTGGAATGGTGGTACGACCATGGAGTTCCTCTCGCCTTTCCTGTTGAGAGTGCCTCCTCTTGAGATGCGACGGGAACGCCGGGAATTCTTTCCCGTTGAAAGCAGGAAAAGGATCCCTCATCTCGAGCTACGAGGGGGAAACGGGGCTCCTCTGGATGTGGGCGGGACCATCGTGCTTCCTCTCGAGTGGAGACGGGTATGGCGGTGAACTTCTTGAGTTGCAGCAAGGGTGTGAAAGACCCTTTCGAAGTTCCAGAGGTTAGGTGTCATTAGTCTCCAGACGCCTCATCGGAAATAGGCCTCATCTCGCCTGGAAGGGAGAACTTCCTGGATTTTCTCGAGTTGCGGCAGGTGTTATCGAGTTACGACGGGGACCTCAGGGACCCGCCCTGGTGGCCTCAGGAGAGGCCAGTCCCCATGCGAGTTGCTAGGGGGCCTCTCGGGATTCCTCTCCCGTCGATACCGGGGCCAAAAACCTTGTGTGGAGTCAGGGCCGGAACCGAGGATTCCTCTCAGGGGCTGACATGGATCTTTGGGTACTTCTGGAGTCTCCCCAGGGGAGTCAGGCCTCGTCTCGAGTGGGGGCATGCACGTGCACTTTCCTTCCAGGCTGTAGCAGCAATGTCACGCTTCCCGTCGCGTGGATCAAAGGATCTGTGGTTTTCCCTCGAGGCTTTCCCACAGGGCTGTCCCACGTGCCACCGTGGTGTGAGTCGATCCTCGGCGTGAAAGATGAGCCAGTGCAGGGCAAAGAGGTTCCTCTGGAATGGACTGAGACATCTGGGGGACTCTTGGAATGGTGGTACGACCATGGAGTTCCTCTCGCCTTTCCTGTTGAGAGTGCCTCCTCTTGAGATGCGACGGGAACGCCGGGAATTCTTTCCCGTTGAAAGCAGGGAAAGGATCCCTCATCTCGAGCATCGAGGGGGAAACGGGGCTCCTCTGGATGTGGGCGGGACCATCGTGCTTCCTCTCGAGTGGAGACGGGTATGGCGGTGAACTTCTTGAGTTGCAGCAAGGGTGTGAAAGACCCTTTCGAAGTTCCAGAGGTTAGGTGTCATTAGTCTCCAGAGGCCTCATCGGAAATAGGCCTCATCTCGCCTGGAAGGGAGAACTTCCTGGATTTTCTCGAGGTGCGGCAGGTGTTCTCGAGTTACGACGGGGACCTCAGGGACCCGCCCTGGTGGCCTCAGGAGAGGCCAGTCCCTAGGCGAGTTGCTAGGGGGCCTCTCGGGATTCCTCTCCCGTTGATACCGGGGCCAAAAACCTTGTGTGGAGTCAGGGCCGGAACCGAGGATTCCTCTCAGGGGCTGACATGGATCTTTGGGTACTTCTGGAGTCTCCCCAGGGGAGTCAGGCCTCGTCTCGAGTGGGGGCATGCACGTGCGCTTTCCTTCCAGGCTGTAGCAGCAATGTCACGCTTCCCGTCGCGTGGATCAAAGGATCTGTGCTTTTCCCTCGAGGCTTTCCCTCGAGGCTTTCCCACAGGGCTGTCCCACGTGCCACCGTGGTGTGAGTCAATCCTGGGCGTGAAAGATGAGCCAGTGCAGGGCAAAGAGGTTCCTCTGGAATGGACTGAGACATCTGGGGGACTCTTGGAATGGTGGTACGACCATGGAGTTCCTCTCGCCTTTCCTGTTGAGAGTGCCTCCTCTTGAGATGCGACGGGAACGCCGGGAATTCTTTCCCGTTGAAAGCAGGGAAAGGATCCCTCATCTCGAGCTACGAGGGGGAAACGGGGCTCCTCTGGATGTGGGCGGGACCATCGTGCTTCCTCTCTAGTGGAGACGGGTATGGTGGTGAACTTCTTGAGTTGCAGCAAGGATGTGAAAGACCCTTTCGAAGTTCCAGAGGTAAGGTGTCATTAGTCTCCAGACGCCTCATCGGAAATAGGCCTCATTTCGCCTGGAAGGGAGAACTTCCTGGATTTTCTCCAGTTGCGGCAGGTGTTCTCGAGTTACGACGGGGACCTCAGGGACCCGCCCTGGTGGCCTCAGGAGAGGCCAGTCCCCATGCGAGTTGCTAGGGGGCCTCTTGGGATTCCTCTCCCGTCGATACCGGGGCCAAAAACCTTGTGTGGAGTCAGGGCCGGAACCGAGGATTCCTCTCAGGGGCTGACATGGATCTTTGGGTACTTCTGGAGTCTCCCCAGGGGAGTCAGGCCTCGTCTCGAGTGGGGGCATGCACGTGCACTTTCCTTCCAGGCTGTAGCAGCAATGTCACGCTTCCCGTCGCGTGGATCAAATGATGTGTGGTTTTCCCTAGAGGCTTTCCCACAGGGCTGTCCCACGTGCCACCGTGGTGTGAGTCGATCCTCGGCGTGAAAGATGAGCCAGTGCAGGGCAAAGAGGTTCCTCTGGAATGGACTGAGACATCTGGGGGACTCTTGGAATGGTGGTACGACCATGGAGTTCCTCTCGCCTTTCCTGTTGAGAGTGCCTCCTCTTGAGATGCGACGGGAACGCCGGGAATTTTTTGCCGTTGAAAGCAGGGAAAGGATCCCTCATCTCGAGCTACGAGGGGGAAACGGGGCTCCTCTGGATGTGGGCGGGACCATCGTGCTTTCTCTCGAGTGGAGACGGGTATGGCGGTGAACTTCTTGAGTTGCAGCAAGGGTGTGAAAGACCCTTTCGAAGTTCCAGAGGTTAGGTGTCATTAGTCTCCAGACGCCTCATCGGAAATAGGCCTCATCTCGCCTGGAAGGGAGAACTTCCTTGATTTTCTCGAGTTGCGGCAGGTGTTCTCGAGTTACGACGGGGACCTCAGGGACCCGCCCTGTTGGCCTCAGGAGAGGCCAGTCCCTATGCGTGTTGCTAGGGGGCCCCTCGGGATTCCTCTCCCGTCGATACCGGGGCCAAAAACCTTGTGTGGAGTCAGGGCCGGAACCGAGGATTCCTCTCAGGGACTGATATGGATCTTTGGGTACTTCTGGAGTCTCGCCAGGGGAGACAGGCCTCGTCTCGTGTGGGGGCATGCACGTGCACTTTCCTTCCAGGCTGTAGCAGCAATGTCACGCTTCCCGTCGCGTGGATCAAAGGATCTGCGGTTTTCGCTCGAGGCTTTCCCTCGAGGCTTTCCCACAGGGCTGTCCCACGTGACACCGTGGTGTGAGTCGATTCTCGGCGTGAAAAATGAGCCAGTGCAGGGCAAAGAGGTTCCTCTGGAATGGACTGAGACATCTGGGGGACTCTTGGAATGGTGGTACGACCATGGAGTTCCTCTCGCCTTTCATGTTGAGAGTGCCTCCTCTTGAGATGCGACGGGAACGCCGGGAATTCTTTCCCGTTGAAAGCAGGGAAAGGATCCCTCATCTCGAGCTACGAGGGGGAAACGGGGCTCCTCTGGATGTGGGCGGGACCATCGTGCTTCCTCTTGAGTGGACACGGGTATGGCGGTGAACTTCTTGAGTTGCAGCAAGGGTGTGAAAGACCCTTTCGAAGTTCCAGAGGTTAGGTGTCATTAGTCTCCAGACGCCTCATCGGAAATAGGCCTCATCTCGCCTGGAAGGGAGAACTTCCTGGATTTTCTCGATTTGCGGCTGGTGTTCTCGAGTTACGACGGGGACCTCAGGGACCCGCCCTGGTGGCCTCAGGAGAGGCCAGTCCCCATGCGAGTTGTTAGGGGGCCTCTCGGGATTCCTCTCCCGTCGATACCGGGGCCAAAAACCTTGTGTGGAGTCAGGGCCGGAACCGAGGATTCCTCTCAGGGGCTGACATGGATCTTTGGGTACTTCTGGAGTCTCCCCAGGAGAGTCAGGCCTCGTCTCGAGTGGGGGCATGCGCGTGCGCTTTCCTTCCAGGCTTTAGCAGCAATGTCACGCTTCCCGTCGCTTGGATCAAAGGATCTGTGGTTTTCCCTCGAGGCTTTCCCTCGAGGCTTTCCCACAGGGCTGTCCCACGTGCCACCGTGGTGTGAGTCGATCCTCGGCGTGAAAGATGAGCCAGTGCAGGGCAAAGAGGTTCCTCTGGAATGGACTGAGACATCTGGGGGACTCTTGGAATGGTGGTACGACCATGGAGTTCCTCTCGCCTTTCCTGTTGAGAGTGCCTCCTCTTGAGATGCGACGGGAACGCCGGGAATTTTTTGCCGTTGAAAGCAGGGAAAGGATCCCTAATCTCGAGCTACGAGGGGGAAACGGGGCTCCTCTGGATGTGGGCGGGACCATCGTGCTTCCTCTCGAGTGGAGACGGGTATGGCAGTGAACTTCTTGAGTTGCAGCAAGGGTGTGAAAGACCCTTTCGAAGTTCCAGAGGTTAGGTGTCATTAGTCTCCAGAGGCCTCATCGGAAATAGGCCTCATCTCGCCTGGAAGGGAGAGCTTCCTGGATTTTCTCGAGTGGCGGCAGGTGTTCTCGAGTTACGACGGGGACCTCAGGGACCCGCCCTGGTGGCCTCAGGAGAGGCCAGTCCCCATGCGAGTTGCTAGGGGGCCTCTCGGGATTCCTCTCCCGTCGATACCGGGGCCAAAAACCTTGTGTGGAGTCAGGGCCGGAACCGAGGATTCCTCTCAGGGGCTGACATGGATCTTTGGGTACTTCTGGAGTCTCCCCAGGGGAGTCAGGCCTCGTCTCGAGTGGGGGCATGCACGTGCACTTTCCTTCCAGGCTGTAGCAGCAATGTCACGCTTCCCGTCGCGTGGATCAAAGGATCTGTGGTTTTCCCTCGAGGCTTTCCCACAGGGCTGTCCCACGTGCCACCGTGGTGTGAGTCGATCCTCGGCGTGAAAGATGAGCCAGTGCAGGGCAAAGAGGTTCCTCTGGAATGGACTGAGACATCTGGGGGACTCTTGGAATGGCGGTACGACCATGGAGTTCCTCTCGCCTTTCCTGTTGAGAGTGCCTCCTCTTGAGATGCGACGGGAACGCCGGGAATTCTTTCCCGTTGAAAGCAGGGAAAGTATCCGTCATCTCGAGCTACGAGGGGGAAACGGGGCTCCTCTGGATGTGGGCGGGACCATCGTGCTTCCTCTCTAGTGGAGACGGGTATGGCGGTGAACTTCTTGAGTTGCAGCAAGGGTGTGAAAGACCCTTTCGAAGTTCCAGAGGTTAGGTGTCATTAGTCTCCAGAGGCCTCATCGGAAATAGGCCTCATCTCGCCTGGAAGGGAGAACTTCCTGGATTTTCTCGAGTTGCGGCAGGTGTTCTCGAGTTACGACGGGGACCTCAGGGACCCGCCCTGGTGGCCTCAGGAGAGGCCAGTCCCTAGGCGAGTTGCTAGGGGGCCTCTCGGGATTCCTCTCCCGTTGATACCGGGGCCAAAAACCTTGTGTGGAGTCAGGGCTGGAACCGAGGATTCCTCTCAGGGGCTGACATGGATCTTTGGGTACTTCTGGAGTCTCCCCAGGGGAGTCAGGCCTCGTCTCGAGTGGGGGCATGCACGTGCGCTTTCCTTCCAGGCTGTAGCAGCAATGTCACGCTTCCCGTCGCGTGGATCAAAGGATCTGTGATTTTCCCTCGAGGCTTTCCCTCGAGGCTTTCCCACAGGGCTGTCCCACGTGCCACCGTGGTGTGAGTCAATCCTGAGCGTGAAAGATGAGCCAGTGAAGGGCAAAGAGGTTCCTCTGGAATGGACTGAGACATCTGGGGGACTCTTGGAATGGTGGTACGACCATGGAGTTCCTCTCGCCTTTCCTGTTGAGAGTGCCTCCTCTTGAGATGCGACGGGAACGCCGGGAATTCTTTCCCGTTGAAAGCAGGGAAAGGATCCCTCATCTCGAGCTACGAGGGGGAAACGGGGCTCCTCTGGATGTGGGCGGGACCATCGTGCTTCCTCTCTAGTGGAGACGGGTATGGTGGTGAACTTCTTGAGTTGCAGGAAGGATGTGAAAGACCCTTTCGAAGTTCCAGAGGTAAGGTGTCATTAGTCTCCAGACGCCTCATCGGAAATAGGCCTCATTTCGCCTGGAAGGGAGAACTTCCTGGATTTTCTCGAGTTGCGGCAGGTGTTCTCGAGTTACGACGGGGACCTCAGGGACCCGCCCTGGTGGCCTCAGGAGAGGCCAGTCCCCATGCGAGTTGCTAGGGGGCCTCTCGGGATTCCTCTCCCGTCGATACCGGGGCCAAAAAGCTTGTGTGGAGTCAAGGCCGGAACCGAGGATTCCTCTCAGGGGCTGACATGGATCTTTGGGTACTTCTGGAGTCTCCCCAGGGGAGTCAGGCCTCGTCTCGAGTGGGGGCATGCACGTGCGCTTTCCTTCCAGGCTGTAGCAGCAATGTCACGCTTCCCGTCGCGTGGATCAAAGGATCTGTGGTTTTCCCTCGAGGCTTTCCCTCGAGGCTTTCCCACAGGGCTGTCCCACGTGCCTCCGTGTTATGAGTCGATCCTCGGCGTGAAAGATGAGCCAGTGCAGGGCAAAGAGGTTCCTCTGGAATGGACTGAGACATCTGGGGGACTATTGGAATGGTGGTACGACCATGGAGTTCCTCTCGCCTTTCCTGTTGAGAGTGCCTCCTCTTGAGATGCGAAGGGAACGCCGGGAATTCTTTCCCGTTGAAACCAGGGAAAGGATCCCTCATCTCGAGCTACGAGGGGGAAACGGGGCTCCTCTGGATGTGGGCGGGACCATCGTGCTTCCTCTCGAGTGGACACGGGTATGGCGGTGAACTTCCTGAGTTGCAGCAAGGGTGTGAAAGACCCTTTCGAAGTTCCAGAGGTTTGGTGTCATTAGTCTCCAGAGGCCTCATCGGAAATAGGCCTCATCTCGCCTGGAAGGGAGAACTTCCTGGATTTTCTCGAGTTGCGGCAGGTGTTCTCGAGTTACGACGGGGACCTCAGGGACCCGCCCTGGTGGCCTCCGGAGAGGCCAGTCCCCATTCGAGTTGCTAGGGGGCCTCTCGGGATTCCTCTCCCGTCGATACCGGGGCCAAAAACCTTGTGTGGAGTCAGGGCCGGAACCGAGGGTTCCTCGCAGGGGCTGACATGGATCTTTGGGTACTTCTGGAGTCTCCCCAGTGGAGTCAGGCCTCGTCTCGAGTGGGGGCATGCACGTGCGCTTTCCTTCCAGGCTGTAGCAGCAATGTCACGCTTCCCTTCGCGTGGATCAAAGGATCTGTGGTTTTCCCTCGAGGCTTTCCCTCGAGGCTTTCCCACTGGGATATCCCACGTGCCACCGTGGTGTGAGTCGATCCTCGGCGTGAAAGATGAGCCAGTGCAGGGCAAAGAGCTTCCTCTGGAATGGACTGAGACATCTGGGGGACTCTTGGAATGGTGGTACGACCATGGAGTTCCTCTCGCCTTTCCTGTTGAGAGTGCCTCCTCTTGAGATGCGACGGGAACGCAGGGAATTCTTTCCCGTTGAAAGCAGGGAAAGGATCCCTCATCTCGAGCTACGAGGGGGAAACGGGGCTCCTTTGGATGTGGTCGGGATCATCGTGCTTCCTCTCGAGTGGAAACGGGTATGGTGGTGAACTTCTTGAGTTGCAGCAAGGGTGTGAAAGACCCTTTCGAAGTTCCAGAGGTTAGGTGTCATTAGTCTCCAGACGCCTCATCGGAAATAGGCCTCATCTCGCCTGGAAGGGAGAACTTCCTGGATTTTCTCGAGTTGCGGCAGGTGTTCTCGAGTTACGACGGGGACCTCAGGGACCGGCCCTGGTGGCCTCAGGAGAGGCCAGTCCCCATGCGAGTTGCTAGGGGGCCTCTCGGGATTCCTCTCCCGTTGATACCGGGGCCAAAAAGCTTGTGTGGAGTCAGGGCCGGAACCGAGGATTCCTCTCAGGGGCTGACATGGATCTTTGGGTACTTCTGGAGTCTCCCCAGGGGAGTCAGGCCTCGTCTCGAGTGGGGGCATGCACGTGCGCTTTCCTTCCAGGCTGTAGCAGCAATGTCACGCTTCCCGTCGCGTGGATCAAAGGATCTGTGGTTTTCCCTCGAGGCTTTCACTCGAGGCTTTCCCACAGGGCTATCCCACGTGCCACCGTGTTGTGAGTCGATCCTCGGCGTGAAAGATGAGCCAGTGCAGGGCAAAGAGGTTCCTCTGGAATGGACTGAGACATCTGGGGGACTCTTGGAATGGTGGTACGACCATGGAGTTCCTCTCGCCTTTCCTGTTTAGAGTGCCTCCTCTTGAGATGCGACGGGAACGCCGGGAATTCTTTCCCGTTGAAAGCAGGGAAAGGATCCCTCATCTCGAGCTACGAGGGGGAAACGGGGCTCCTCTGGATGTGGGCGGGACCATCGTGCTTTCTCTCGAGTGGAGACGGGTATGGCGGTGAACTTCTTGAGTTGCAGCAAGGGTGTGAAAGACCCTTTCGAAGTTCCAGAGGTTTGGTGTCATTAGTCTCCAGAGGCCTCATCGGAAATAGGCCTCATCTCGCCTGGAAGGGAGAACTTCCTGGATTTTCTCGAGTTGCGGCAGGTGTTCTCGAGTTACGTCGGGGACCTCAGGGACCCGCCCTGGTGGCCTCCGGAGAGGCCAGTCCCCATCCGAGTTGCTAGGGGGCCTCTCGGGATTCCTCTCCCGTCGATACCGGGGCCAAAAACCTTGTGTGGAGTCAGGGCCGGAACCGAGGATTCCTCTCAGGGGCTGACATGGATCTTTGGGTACTTCTGGAGTCTCCCCAGTGGAGTCAGGCCTCGTCTCGAGTGGGGGCATGCACGTACGCTTTCCTTCCAGGCTGTAGCAGCAATGTCACGCTTCCCGTCGCTTGGATCAAAGGATCTGTGGTTTTCCCTCGAGGCTTTCCCTCGAGGCTTTCCCACAGGGCTATCCCACGTGCCACCGTGGTGTGAGTCGATCCTCGGCGTGAAAGATGAGCCAGTGCAGGGCAAAGAGCTTCCTCTGGAATGGACTGAGACATCTGGGGGACTCTTGGAATGGTGGTACGACCATGGAGTTCCTCTCGCCTTTCCTGTTTAGAGTGCCTCCTCTTGAGATGCGACGGGAACGCCGGGAATTCTTTCCCGTTGAAAGCAGGGAAAGGATCCCTCATCTCGAGCTACGAGGGGGAAACGGGGCTCCTCTGGATGTGGGCGGGACCATCGTGCTTCCTCTCGAGTGGAGACGGGTATGGCGGTGAACTTCTTGAGTTGCAGCAAGGGTGTGAAAGACCCTTTCGAAGTTCCAGAGGTTAGGTGTCATTAGTCTCCAGAGGCCTCATCGGAAATAGGCCTCATCTCGCCTGGAAGGGAGAACTTCCTGGATTTTCTCGAGTTGCGGCAGGTGTTCTCGAGTTACGACGGGGACCTCAGGGACCCGCTCTGGTGGCCTCAGGAGAGGCCAGTCCCTAGGCGAGTTGCTAGGGGGCCTCTCGGGATTCCTCTCCCGTTGATACCGGGGCCAAAAACCTTATGTGGAGTCAGGGCTGGAACCGAGGATTCCTCTCAGGGGCTGACATGGATCTTTGGGTACTTCTGGAGTCTCCCCAGGGGAGTCAGGCCTCGTCTCGAGTGGGGGCATGCACGTGCGCTTTCCTTCCAGGCTGTAGCAGCAATGTCACGCTTCCCGTCGCGTGGATCAAAGGATCTGTGATTTTCCCTCGAGGCTTTCCCTCGAGGCTTTCCCACAGGGCTGTCCCACGTGCCACCGTGGTGTGAGTCAATCCTGGGCGTGAAAGATGAGCCAGTGCAGGGCAAAGAGGTTCCTCTGGAATGGACTGAGACATCTGGGGGACTCTTGGAATGGTGGTACGACCATGGAGTTCCTCTCGCCTTTCCTGTTGAGAGTGCCTCCTCTTGAGATGCGACGGGAACGCCGGGAATTCTTTCCCGTTGAAAGCAGGGAAAGGATCCCTCATCTCGAGCTACGAGGGGGAAACGGGGCTCCTCTGGATGTGGGCGGGACCATCGTGCTTCCTCTCTAGTGGAGACGGGTATGGTGGTGAACTTCTTGAGTTGCAGCAAGGATGTGAAAGACCCTTTCGAAGTTCCAGAGGTAAGGTGTCATTAGTCTCCAGACGCCTCATCGGAAATAGGCCTCATTTCGCCTGGAAGGGAGAACTTCCTGGATTTTCTCGAGTTGCGGCAGGTGTTCTCGAGTTACGACGGGGACCTCAGGGACCCGCCCTGGTGGCCTCAGGAGAGGCCAGTCCCCATGCGAGTTGCTAGGGGGCCTCTCGGGATTCCTCTCCCGTCGATACCGGGGCCAAAAAGCTTGTGTGGAGTCAAGGCCGGAACCGAGGATTCCTCTCAGGGGCTGACATGGATCTTTGGGTACTTCTGGAGTCTCCCCAGGGGAGTCAGGCCTCGTCTCGAGTGGGGGCATGCACGTGCGCTTTCCTTCCAGGCTGTAGCAGCAATGTCACGCTTCCCGTCGCGTGCATCAAAGGATCTGTGGTTTTCCCTCGAGGCTTTCCCTCGAGGCTTTCCCACAGGGCTGTCCCACGTGCCTCCGTGTTATGAGTCGATCCTCGGCGTGAAAGATGAGCCAGTGCAGGGCAAAGAGGTTCCTCTGGAATGGACTGAGACATCTGGGGGACTATTGGAATGGTGGTACGACCATGGAGTTCCTCTCGCCTTTCCTGTTGAGAGTGCCTCCTCTTGAAATGCGAAGGGAACGCCGGGAATTCTTTCCCGTTGAAACCAGGGAAAGGATCCCTCATCTCGAGCTACGAGGGGGAAACGGGGCTCCTCTGGATGTGGGCGGGACCATCGTGCTTCCTCTCGAGTGGAGACGGGTATGGCGGTGAACTTCCTGATTTGCAGCAAGGGTGTGAAAAACCCTTTCGAAGTTCCAGAGGTTTGGTGTCATTAGTCTCCAGAGGCCTCATCGGAAATAGGCCTCATCTCGCCTGGAAGGTAGAACTTCCTGGATTTTCTCGAGTTGCGGCAGGTGTTCTCGAGTTACGACGGGGACCTCAGGGACCCGCCCTGGTGGCCTCCGGAGAGGCCAGTCCCCATGCGAGTTGCTAGGGGGCCTCTCGGGATTCCTCTCCCGTCGATACCGGGGCCAAAAACCTTGTGTGGAGTCAGGGCCGGAACCGAGGATTCCTCTCAGGGGCTGACATGGATCTTTGGGTACTTCTGGAGTCTCCCCAGTGGAGTCAGGCCTCGTCTCGAGTGGGGGCATGCACGTGCGCTTTCCTTCCAGGCTGTAGCAGCAATGTCACGCTTCCCTTCGCGTGGATCAAAGGATCTGTGGTTTTCCCTCGAGGCTTTCCCTCGAGGCTTTCCCACTGGGCTATCCCACGTGCCACCGTGGTGTGAGTCGATCCTCGGCGTGAAAGATGAGCCAGTGCAGGGCAAAGAGCTTCCTCTGGAATGGACTGAGACATCTGGGGGACTCTTGGAATGGTGGTACGACCATGGAGTTCCTCTCACCTTTCCTGTTGAGAGTGCCTTCTCTTGAGATGCGACGGGAACGCAGGGAATTCTTTCCCGTTGAAAGCAGGGAAAGGATCCCTCATCTCGAGCTACGAGGGGGAAACGGGGCTCCTTTGGATGTGGTCGGGACCATCGTGCTTCCTCTCGAGTGGAAACGGGTATGGTGGTGAACTTCTTGAGTTGCAGCAAGGGTGTGAAAGACCCTTTCGAAGTTCCAGAGGTTAGGTGTCATTAGTCTCCAGACGCCTCATCGGAAATAGGCCTCATCTCGCCTGGAAGGGAGAACTTCCTGGATTTTCTCGAGTTGCGGCAGGTGTTCTCGAGTTACGACGGGGACCTCAGGGACCGGCCCTGGTGGCCTCAGGAGAGGCCAGTCCCCATGCGAGTTGCTAGGGGGCCTCTCGGGATTCCTCTCCCGTCGATACCGGGGCCAAAAAGCTTGTGTGGACTCAGGGCCGGAACCGAGGATTCCCCTCAGGGGCTGACATGGATCTTTGGGTACTTCTGGAGTCTCCCCAGGGGAGTCAGGCCTCGTCTCGAGTGGGGGCATGCACGTGCGCTTTCCTTCCAGGCTGTAGCAGCAATGTCACGCTTCCCGTCGCGTGGATCAAAGGATCTGTGGTTTTCCCTCGAGGCTTTCCCTCGAGGCTTTCCCACAGGGCTGTCCCACGTGCCACCGTGTTGTGAGTCGATCATCGGCGTGAAAGATGAGCCAGTGCAGGGCAAAGAGGTTCCTCTGGAATGGACTGAGACATCTGGGGGACTCTTGGAATGGTGGTACGACCATGGAGTTCCTCTCGCCTTTCCTGTTTAGAGTGCCTCCTCTTGAGATGCGACGGGAACGCCGGGAATTCTTTCCCGTTGAAAGCAGGGAAAGGATCCTTCATCTCGAGCTACGAGGGGGAAACGGGGCTCCTCTGGATGTGGGCGGGACCATCGTGCTTCCTCTCGAGTGGAGACGGGTATGGCGGTGAACTTCTTGAGTTGCAGCAAGGGTGTGAAAGACCCTTTCGAAGTTCCAGAGGTTTGGTGTCATTAGTCTCCAGAGGCCTCATCGGAAATAGGCCTCATCTCGCCTGGAAGGGAGAACTTCCTGGATTTTCTCGAGTTGCGGCAGGTGTTCTCGAGTTACGACGGGGACCTCAGGGACCCGCCCTGGTGGCCTCAGGAGAGGCCAGTCCCCATGCGAGTTGCTAGGGGGTCTCTCGGGATTCCTCTCCCGTCGATACCGGGGCCAAAATGCTTATGTGGAGTCAGGGCCGGAACCGAGGATTCTTCTCAGGGGCTGACATGGATCTTTGGGTACTTCTGGAGACTCCCCAGGGGAGTCAGGCCTCGTCTCGAGTGGGGGCATGCATGTGCGCTTTCCTTCCAGGCTGTAGCAGCAATGTCATGCTTCCCGTCGCGTGGATCAAAGGATCTGTGGTTTTCCCTCGAGGCTTTCCCTCGAGGCTTTCCCACAGGGCTGTCCCACGTGCCACCGTGTTGTGAGTCGATCCTCGGCGTGAAAGATGAGCCAGTGCAGGGCAAAGAGGTTCCTCTGAAATGGACTGAGACATCTGGGGGACTCTTGGAATGGTGGTACGACCATGGAGTTCCTCTCGCCTTTCCTGTTGAGAGTGCCTCCTCTTGATATTCGACGGGAACGCCGGGAATTCTTTCCCGTTGAAAGCAGGGAAAGGATCCCTCATCTCGAGCTACGAGGGGGAAACGGGGCTCCTCTGGATGTGGGCGGGACCCTCGTGCTTCCTCTCGAGTGGAGACGGGTATGGCGGTGAACTTCTTGAGTTGCACCAAGGGTGTGAAAGACCCTTGCGAAGTTCCAGAGGTTTGGTGTCATTAGTCTCCAGAGGCCTCATCGGAAATAGGCCTCATCTCGCCTGGAAGGGAGAACTTCCTGGATTTTCTCGAGTTGCGGCAGGTGTTCTCGAGTTACGACGGGGACCTCAGGGACCCGCCCTGGTGGCCTCAGGAGAGGCCAGTCCCCATGCGAGTTGCTAGGGGGCCTCTCGGGATTCCTCTCCCGTCGATACCGGGGCCAAAAACCTTGTGTGGAGTCAGGGCCGGAACCGAGGATTCCTCTCAGGGGCTGACATGGATCTTTGGGTACTTCTGGAGTCTCCCCAGGGGAGTCAGGCCTCGTCTCGAGTGGGGGCATGCACGTGCGCTTTCCTTCCAGGCTGTAGCAGCAATGTCACGCTTCCCGTCGCTTGGATCAAAGGATCTGTGGTTTTCCCTCGAGGCTTTCCCTCGAGGCTTTCCCACTGGGCTATCCCACGTGCCACCGTGGTGTGAGTCGATCCTCGGCGTGAAAGATGAGCCAGTGCAGGGCAAAGAGCTTCCTCTGGAATGGACTGAGACATCTGGGGGACTCTTGGAATGGTGGTACGACCATGGAGTTCCTCTCACCTTTCCTGTTGAGAGTGCCTTCTCTTGAGATGCGACGGGAACGCAGGGAATTCTTTCCCGTTGAAAGCAGGGAAAGGATCCCTCATCTCGAGCTACGAGGGGGAAACGGGGCTCCTTTGGATGTGGTCGGGACCATCGTGCTTCCTCTCGAGTGGAAACGGGTATGGTGGTGAACTTCTTGAGTTGCAGCAAGGGTGTGAAAGACCCTTTCGAAGTTCCAGAGGTTAGGTGTCATTAGTCTCCAGACGCCTCATCGGAAATAGGCCTCATCTCGCCTGGAAGGGAGAACTTCCTGGATTTTCTCGAGTTGCGGCAGGTGTTCTCGAGTTACGACGGGGACCTCAGGGACCGGCCCTGGTGGCCTCAGGAGAGGCCAGTCCCCATGCGAGTTGCTAGGGGGCCTCTCGGGATTCCTCTCCCGTCGATACCGGGGCCAAAAAGCTTGTGTGGACTCAGGGCCGGAACCGAGGATTCCCCTCAGGGGCTGACATGGATCTTTGGGTACTTCTGGAGTCTCCCCAGGGGAGTCAGGCCTCGTCTCGAGTGGGGGCATGCACGTGCGCTTTCCTTCCAGGCTGTAGCAGCAATGTCACGCTTCCCGTCGCGTGGATCAAAGGATCTGTGGTTTTCCCTCGAGGCTTTCCCTCGAGGCTTTCCCACAGGGCTGTCCCACGTGCCACCGTGTTGTGAGTCGATCCTCGGCGTGAAAGATGAGCCAGTGCAGGGCAAAGAGGTTCCTCTGAAATGGACTGAGACATCTGGGGGACTCTTGGAATGGTGGTACGACCATGGAGTTCCTCTCGCCTTTCCTGTTGAGAGTGCCTCCTCTTGATATTCGACGGGAACGCCGGGAATTCTTTCCCGTTGAAAGCAGGGAAAGGATCCCTCATCTCGAGCTACGAGGGGGAAACGGGGCTCCTCTGGATGTGGGCGGGACCATCGTGCTTCCTCTCGAGTGGAGACGGGTATGGCGGTGAACTTCTTGAGTTGCACCAAGGGTGTGAAAGACCCTTGCGAAGTTCCAGAGGTTTGGTGTCATTAGTCTCCAGAGGCCTCATCGGAAATAGGCCTCATCTCGCCTGGAAGGGAGAACTTCCTGGATTTTCTCGAGTTGCGGCAGGTGTTCTCGAGTTACGACGGGGACCTCAGGGACCCGCCCTGGTGGCCTCAGGAGAGGCCAGTCCCCATGCGAGTTGCTAGGGGGCCTCTCGGGATTCCTCTCCCGTCGATACCGGGGCCAAAAACCTTGTGTGGAGTCAGGGCCGGAACCGAGGATTCCTCTCAGGGGCTGACATGGATCTTTGGGTACTTCTGGAGTCTCCCCAGGGGAGTCAGGCCTCGTCTCGAGTGGGGGCATGCACGTGCGCTTTCCTTCCAGGCTGTAGCAGCAATGTCACGCTTCCCGTCGCTTGGATCAAAGGATCTGTGGTTTTCCCTCGAGGCTTTCCCTCGAGGCTTTCCCACTGGGCTATCCCACGTGCCACCGTGGTGTGAGTCGATCCTCGGCGTGAAAGATGAGCCAGTGCAGGGCAAAGAGCTTCCTCTGGAATGGACTGAGACATCTGGGGGACTCTTGGAATGGTGGTACGACCATGGAGTTCCTCTCACCTTTCCTGTTGAGAGTGCCTTCTCTTGAGATGCGACGGGAACGCAGGGAATTCTTTCCCGTTGAAAGCAGGGAAAGGATCCCTCATCTCGAGCTACGAGGGGGAAACGGGGCTCCTTTGGATGTGGTCGGGACCATCGTGCTTCCTCTCGAGTGGAAACGGGTATGGTGGTGAACTTCTTGAGTTGCAGCAAGGGTGTGAAAGACCCTTTCGAAGTTCCAGAGGTTAGGTGTCATTAGTCTCCAGACGCCTCATCGGAAATAGGCCTCATCTCGCCTGGAAGGGAGAACTTCCTGGATTTTCTCGAGTTGCGGCAGGTGTTCTCGAGTTACGACGGGGACCTCAGGGACCGGCCCTGGTGGCCTCAGGAGAGGCCAGTCCCCATGCGAGTTGCTAGGGGGCCTCTCGGGATTCCTCTCCCGTCGATACCGGGGCCAAAAAGCTTGTGTGGACTCAGGGCCGGAACCGAGGATTCCCCTCAGGGGCTGACATGGATCTTTGGGTACTTCTGGAGTCTCCCCAGGGGAGTCAGGCCTCGTCTCGAGTGGGGGAATGCACGTGCGCTTTCCTTCCAGGCTGTAGCAGCAATGTCACGCTTCCCGTCGCGTGGATCAAAGGATCTGTGGTTTTCCCTCGAGGCTTTCCCTCGAGGCTTTCCCACAGGGCTGTCCCACGTGCCACCGTGTTGTGAGTCCATCCTCGGCGTGAAAGATGAGCCAGTGCAGGGCAAAGAGGTTCCTCTGGAATGGACTGAGACATCTGGGGGACTCTTGGAATGGTGGTACGACCATGGAGTTCCTCTCGCCTTTCCTGTTTAGAGTGCCTCCTCTTGAGATGCGACGGGAACGCCGGGAATTCTTTCCCGTTGAAAGCAGGGAAAGGATCCTTCATCTCGAGCTACGAGGGGGAAACGGGGCTCCTCTGGATGTGGGCGGGACCATCGTGCTTCCTCTCGAGTGGAGACGGGTATGGCGGTGAACTTCTTGAGTTGCAGCAAGGGTGTGAAAGACCCTTTCGAAGTTCCAGAGGTTTGGTGTCATTAGTCTCCAGAGGCCTCATCGGAAATAGGCCTCATCTCGCCTGGAAGGGAGAACTTCCTGGATTTTCTCGAGTTGCGGCAGGTGTTCTCGAGTTACGACGGGGACCTCAGGGACCCGCCCTGGTGGCCTCAGGAGAGGCCAGTCCCCATGCGAGTTGCTAGGGGGTCTCTCGGGATTCCTCTCCCGTCGATACCGGGGCCAAAATGCTTATGTGGAGTCAGGGCCGGAACCGAGGATTCTTCTCAGGGGCTGACATGGATCTTTGGGTACTTCTGGAGTCTCCCCAGGGGAGTCAGGCCTCGTCTCGAGTGGGGGCATGCATGTGCGCTTTCCTTCCAGGCTGTAGCAGCAATGTCATGCTTCCCGTCGCGTGGATCAAAGGATCTGTGGTTTTCCCTCGAGGCTTTCCCTCGAGGCTTTCCCACAGGGCTGTCCCACGTGCCACCGTGTTGTGAGTCGATCCTCGGCGTGAAAGATGAGCCAGTGCAGGGCAAAGAGGTTCCTCTGAAATGGACTGAGACATCTGGGGGACTCTTGGAATGGTGGTACGACCATGGAGTTCCTCTCGCCTTTCCTGTTGAGAGTGCCTCCTCTTGATATTCGACGGGAACGCCGGGAATTCTTTCCCGTTGAAAGCAGGGAAAGGATCCCTCATCTCGAGCTACGAGGGGGAAACGGGGCTCCTCTGGATGTGGGCGGGACCATCGTGCTTCCTCTCGAGTGGAGACGGGTATGGCGGTGAACTTCTTGAGTTGCACCAAGGGTGTGAAAGACCCTTGCGAAGTTCCAGAGGTTTGGTGTCATTAGTCTCCAGAGGCCTCATCGGAAATAGGCCTCATCTCGCCTGGAAGGGAGAACTTCCTGGATTTTCTCGAGTTGCGGCAGGTGTTCTCGAGTTACGACGGGGACCTCAGGGACCGGCCCTGGTGGCCTCAGGAGAGGCCAGTCCCCATGCGAGTTGCTAGGGGGCCTCTCGGGATTCCTCTCCCGTCGATACCGGGGCCAAAAACCTTGTGTGGAGTCAGGGCCGGAACCTAGGATTCCTCTCAGGGGCTGACATGGATCTTTGGGTACTTCTGGAGTCTCCCCAGTGGAGTCAGGCCTCGTCTCGAGTGGGGGCATGCACGTGCGCTTTCCTTCCAGGCTGTAGCAGCAATGTCACGCTTCCCGTCGCTTGGATCAAAGGATCTGTGGTTTTCCCTCGAGGCTTTCCCTCGAGGCTTTCCCACAGGGCTATTCCACGTGCCACCGTGGTGTGAGTCGATCCTCGGCGTGAAAGATGAACCAGTGCAGGGCAAAGAGCTTCCTCTGGAATGGACTGAGACATCTGGGGGACTCTTGGAATGGTGGTACGACCATGGAGTTCCTCTCACCTTTCCTGTTGAGAGTGCCTTCTCTTGAGATGCGACGGGAACGCAGGGAATTCTTTCCCGTTGAAAGCAGGGAAAGGATCCCTCATCTCGAGCTACGAGGGGGAAACGGGGCTCCTTTGGATGTGGTCGGGACCATCGTGCTTCCTCTCGAGTGGAAACGGGTATGGTGGTGAACTTCTTGAGTTGCAGCAAGGGTGTGAAAGACCCTTTCGAAGTTCCAGAGGTTAGGTGTCATTAGTCTCCAGACGCCTCATCGGAAATAGGCCTCATCTCGCCTGGAAGGGAGAACTTCCTGGATTTTCTCGAGTTGCGGCAGGTGTTCTCGAGTTACGACGGGGACCTCAGGGACCGGCCCTGGTGGCCTCAGGAGAGGCCAGTCCCCATGCGAGTTGCTAGGGGGCCTCTCGGGATTCCTCTCCCGTCGATACCGGGGCCAAAAAGCTTGTGTGGACTCAGGGCCGGAACCGAGGATTCCCCTCAGGGGCTGACATGGATCTTTGGGTACTTCTGGAGTCTCCCCAGGGGAGTCAGGCCTCGTTTCGAGTGGGGGCATGCACGTGCGCTTTCCTTCCAGGCTGTAGCAGCAATGTCACGCTTCCCGTCGCGTGGATCAAAGGATCTGTGGTTTTCCCTCGAGGCTTTCCCTCGAGGCTTTCCCACAGGGCTGTCCCACGTGCCACCGTGTTGTGAGTCGATCCTCGGCGTGAAAGATGAGCCAGTGCAGGGCAAAGAGGTTCCTCTGGAATGGACTGAGACATCTGGGGGACTCTTGGAATGGTGGTACGACCATGGAGTTCCTCTCGCCTTTCCTGTTTAGAGTGCCTCCTCTTGAGATGCGACGGGAACGCCGGGAATTCTTTCCCGTTGAAAGCAGGGAAAGGATCCTTCATCTCGAGCTACGAGGGGGAAACGGGGCTCCTCTGGATGTGGGCGGGACCATCGTGCTTCCTCTCGAGTGGAGACGGGTATGGCGGTGAACTTCTTGAGTTGCAGCAAGGGTGTGAAAGACCCTTTCGAAGTTCCAGAGGTTTGGTGTCATTAGTCTCCAGAGGCCTCATCGGAAATAGGCCTCATCTCGCCTGGAAGGGAGAACTTCCTGGATTTTCTCGAGTTGCGGCAGGTGTTCTCGAGTTACGACGGGGACCTCAGGGACCCGCCCTGGTGGCCTCAGGAGAGGCCAGTCCCCATGCGAGTTGCTAGGGGGTCTCTCGGGATTCCTCTCCCGTCGATACCGGGGCCAAAATGCTTATGTGGAGTCAGGGCCGGAACCGAGGATTCTTCTCAGGGGCTGACATGGATCTTTGGGTACTTCTGGAGTCTCCCCAGGGGAGTCAGGCCTCGTCTCGAGTGGGGGCATGCATGTGCGCTTTCCTTCCAGGCTGTAGCAGCAATGTCATGCTTCCCGTCGCGTGGATCAAAGGATCTGTGGTTTTCCCTCGAGGCTTTCCCTCGAGGCTTTCCCACAGGGCTGTCCCACGTGCCACCGTGTTGTGAGTCGATCCTCGGCGTGAAAGATGAGCCAGTGCAGGGCAAAGAGGTTCCTCTGAAATGGACTGAGACATCTGGGGGACTCTTGGAATGGTGGTACGACCATGGAGTTCCTCTCGCCTTTCCTGTTGAGAGTGCCTCCTCTTGATATTCGACGGGAACGCCGGGAATTCTTTCCCGTTGAAAGCAGGGAAAGGATCCCTCATCTCGAGCTACGAGGGGGAAACGGGGCTCCTCTGGATGTGGGCGGGACCATCGTGCTTCCTCTCGAGTGGAGACGGGTATGGCGGTGAACTTCTTGAGTTGCACCAAGGGTGTGAAAGACCCTTGCGAAGTTCCAGAGGTTTGGTGTCATTAGTCTCCAGAGGCCTCATCGGAAATAGGCCTCATCTCGCCTGGAAGGGAGAACTTCCTGGATTTTCTCGAGTTGCGGCAGGTGTTCTCGAGTTACGACGGGGACCTCAGGGACCCGCCCTGGTGGCCTCAGGAGAGGCCAGTCCCCATGCGAGTTGCTAGGGGGCCTCTCGGGATTCCTCTCCCGTCGATACCGGGGCCAAAAACCTTGTGTGGAGTCAGGGCCGGAACCGAGGATTCCTCTCAGGGGCTGACATGGATCTTTGGGTACTTCTGGAGTCTCCCCAGGGGAGTCAGGCCTCGTCTCGAGTGGGGGCATGCACGTGCGCTTTCCTTCCAGGCTGTAGCAGCAATGTCACGCTTCCCGTCGCGTGGATCAAAGGATCTGTGGTTTTCCTTCGAGGCTTTCCCACAGGGCTGTCCCACGTGCCACCGTGGTGTGAGTCGATCCTCGGCGTGAAAGATGAGCCAGTGCAGGGCAAAGAGGTTCCTCTGGAATGGACTGAGACATCTGGGGGACTCTTGGAATGGTGGTACGACCATGGAGTTCCTCTCGCCTTTCCTGTTGAGAGTGCCTCCTCTTGAGATGCGACGGGAACGCCGGGAATTCTTTCCCGTTGAAAGCAGGGAAAGGATCCCTCATCTCGAGCTACGAGGGGGAAACGGGGCTCCTCTGGATGTGGGCGGGACCATCGTGCTTCCTCTCGAGTGGAGACGGGTATGGCGGTGAACTTCTTGAGTTGCACCAAGGGTGTGAAAGACCCTTTCGAAGTTCCAGAGGTTTGGTGTCATTAGCCTCCAGAGGCCTCATCGGAAATAGGCCTCATCTCGCCTGGAAGGGAGAACTTCCTGGATTTTCTCGAGTTGCGGCAGGTGTTCTCGAGTTACGACGGGGACCTCAGGGACCCGCCCTGGTGGCCTCAGGAGAGGCCAGTCCCCATGCGAGTTGCTAGGGGGCCTCTCGGGATTCCTCTCCGGTCGATACCGGGGCCAAAAACCTTGTGTGGAGTCAGGGCCGGAACCGAGGATTCCTCTCAGGGGCTGACATGGATCTTTGGGTACTTCTGGAGTCTCCCCAGTGGAGTCAGACCTCGTCTCGAGTGGGGGCATGCACGTGCGCTTTCCTTCCAGGCTGTAGCAGCAATGTCACGCTTCCCGTCGCGTGGATCAAAGGATCTGTGGTTTTCCCTCGAGGCTTTCCCTCGAGGCTTTCCCACAGGGCTGTCCCACGTGCCACCGTGGTGTGAGTCGATCCTCGGCGTGAAAGATGAGCCAGTGCAGGGCAAAGAGGTTCCTCAGGAATGGACTGAGACATCTGGGTGACTCTTGGAATGGTGGTACGACCATGGAGATCCTCTCGCCTTTCCTGTTGAGAGTGCCTCCTCTTGAGATGCGACGGGAACGCCGGGAATTCTTTCCCGTTGAAAGCAGGGAAAGGATCCCTCATCTCGAGCACCGAGGGGAAAACGGGGCTCCTCTGGATGTGGGCGGGACCATCATGCTTCCTCTCGAGTGGAGACGGGTATGGCGGAGAACTTCTTGAGTTGCAGCAAGGGTGTGAAAGACCCTTTCAAAGTTCCAGAGGTTAGGTGTCATTAGTCTCCAGACGCCTCATCGGAAATAGGACTCATCTCGCCTGGAAGGGAGAACTTCCTGGATTTTCTCGAGTTGCGGCTGGTGTTCTCGAGTTACGACGGGGACCTCTGGGACCGGCCCTGGTGGCCTCAGGAGAGGCCAGTCCCCATGCGAGTTGCTAGGGGGCCTCTCGGGATTCCTCTCCCGTCGATACCGGGGCCAAAAAGCTTGTGTGGAGTCAGGGCCGGAACCGAGGATTCCTCTCAGGGGCTGACATGGATCTTTGGGTACTTCTGGAGTCTCCCCAGGGGAGTCAGGCCTCGTCTCGAGTGGGGGCATGCACGTGCGCTTTCCTTCCAGGCTGTAGCAGCAATGTCACGCTTCCCGTCGCGTGGATCAAAGGATCTGTGGTTTTCCCTCGAGGCTTTCCCACAGGGCTGTCCCACGTGCCACCGTGGTGTGAGTCGATCCTCGGCGTGAAAGATGAGCCAGTGCAGGGCAAAGAGGTTCCTCTGGAATGGACTGAGACATCTGGGGGACTCTTGGAATGGTGGTACGACCATGGAGTTCCTCTCGACTTTCCTGTTTAGAGTGCCTCCTCTTGAGATGCGACGGGAACGCCGGGAATTCTTTCCCGTTGAAAGCAGGGAAAGGATCCCTCATCTCGAGCTACGAGGGGGAAACGGGGCTCCTCTGGATGTGGGCGGGACCATCGTGCTTCCTCTCAAGTGGAGACGGGTATGGCGGTGAACTTCTTGAGTTGCACCAAGGGTGTGAAAGACCCTTTCGAAGTTCCAGAGGTTTGGTGTCATTAGCCTCCAGAGGCCTCATCGGAAATAGGCCTCATCTCGCCTGGAAGGGAGAACTTCCTTGATTTTCTCGAGTTGCGGCAGGTGTTCTCGAGTTACGACGGGGACCTCAGGGACCCGCCCTGTTTTCCTCAGGAGAGGCCAGTCCCTATGCGTGTTGCTAGGGGGCCCCTCGGGATTCCTCTCCCGTCGATACCGGGGCCAAAAACCTTGTGTGGAGTCAGGGCCGGAACCGAGGATTCCTCTCAGGGGCTGACATGGATCTTTGGGTACTTCTGGAGTCTCCCCAGTGGAGTCAGGCCTCGTCTCGAGTGGGGGCATGCAAGTGCGCTTTCCTTTCAGGCTGTAGCAGCAATGTCACGCTTCCCGTCACGTGGATCAAAGGATATGTGGTTTTCCCTCGAGGCTTTCCCTCGAGGCTTTCCCACAGGGCTGTCCCACGTGCCACCGTGGTGTGAGTCGATCCTCGGCGTGAAAGATGAGCCAGTGCAGGGCAAAGAGGTTCCTCTGGAATGGACTGAGACATCTGGGGGACTCTTGGAATGGTGGTACGACCATGGAGTTCCTCTCGCCTTTCCTGTTGAGAGTGCCTCCTCTTGAGATGCGACGGGAACGCCGGGAATTCTTTCCCGTTGAAAGCAGGGAAAGGATCCCTCATCTCGAGCTACGAGGGGGAAACGGGGCTCCTCTGGATGTGGGCGGGACCATCGTGCTTCCTCTCGAGTGGAGACGGATATGGTGGTGAACTTCTTGAGTTGCAGCAAGGCTGTGAAAGACCCTTTCGAAGTTCCAGAGGTTAGGTGTCATTAGTCTCCAGACGCCTCATCGGAAATAGGCCTCATCTCGCCTGGAAGGGAGAACTTCCTGGATTTTCTCGAGTTGCGGCAGGTGTTCTCGAGTTACGACGGGGACCTCAGGGACCCGCCCTGGTGGCCTCAGGAGAAGCCAGTCCCTATGCGAGTTGATAGGGGGCCTCTCGGGATTCCTCTCCCGTCGATACCGGGGCCAAAAACCTTGTGTGGAGTCAGGGCCGGAACCGAGGATTCCTCTCAGGGGCTGACATGGATCTTTGGGTACTTCTGGAGTCTCCCCAGGGGAGTCAGGCCTCGTCTCGAGTGGGGGCATGCACGTGCACTTTCCTTCCAGGCTGTAGCAGCAATGTCACGCTTCCTGTCGCGTGGATCAAATGATGTGTGGTTTTCCCTCGAGGCTTTCCCACAGGGCTGTCCCACGTGCCACCGTGGTGTGAGTCGATCCTCGGCGTGAAAGATTAGCCAGTGCAGGGCAAAGAGCTTCCTCTGGAATGGACTGAGACATCTGGGGGACTCTTGGAATGGTGGTACGACCATGGAGTTCCTCTCGCCTTTCCTGTTGAGAGTGCCTCCTCTTGAGATGCGACGGGAACGCAGGGAATTCTTTCCCGTTGAAAGCAGGGAAAGGATCCCTCATCTCGAGCTACGAGGGGGAAACGGGGCTCCTTTGGATGTGGTCGGGACCATCGTGCTTCCTCTCGAGTGGAGACGGGTATGGTGGTGAACTTCTTGAGTTGCAGCAAGGGTGTGAAAGACCCTTTCGAAGTTCCAGAGGTTAGGTGTCATTAGTCTCCAGACGCCTCATCGGAAATAAGCCTCATCTCGCCTGGAAGGGAGAACTTCCTGGATTTTCTCGAGTTGTGGCAGGTGTTCTCGAGTAACGACGGGGACCTCAGGGACCCGCCCTGGTGGCCTCAGGAGAGGCCAGTCCCCATGCGAGTTGCTAGGGGGCCTCTCGGGATTCCTCTCCCGTCGATACCGGGGCCAAAAAGCTTGTGTGGAGTCAGGGCCGGAACCGAGGATTCCTCTCAGGGGCTGACATGGATCTTTGGGTACTTCTGGAGTCTCCCAAGGGGAGTCAGGCCTCGTCTCGAGTGGGGGCATGCACGAGCGCTTTCCTTCCAGGCTGTAGCAGCAATGTCACGCTTCCCGTCGCGTGGATCAAAGGATCTGTGGTTTTCCCTCGAGGCTTTCCCTGGAGGCTTTCCCACAGGGCTGTCCCACGTGCCACCGTGGTGTGAGTCGATCCTCGGCGTGAAAGATGAGCCAGTGCAGGGCAAAGAGGTTCCTCTGGAATGGACTGAGACATCTGGGGGACTCTTGGAATGGTGGTACGACCATGGAGTTCCTCTCGCCTTTCCTGTTGAGAGTGCCTCCTCTTGAGATGCGACGGGAACGCCGGGAATTCTTTCCCGTTGAAACCAGGGAAAGGATCCCTCATCTCGAGCTACGAGGGGGAAACGGGGCTCCTCTGGATGTGGGCGGGACCATCGTGCTTCCTCTCGAGTGGAGACGGGTATGGCGGTGAACTTCTTGAGTTGCACCAAGGGTGTGAAAGACCCTTTCGAAGTTCCAGAGGTTTGGTGTCATTAGTCTCCAGAGGCCTCATCGGAAATAGGCCTCATCTCGCCTGGAAGGGAGAACTTCCTGGATTTTCTCGAGTTGCGGCAGGTGTTCTCGAGTTACGACGGGGACCTCAGGGACCCGCCCTGGTGGCCTCAGGAGAGGCCAGTCCCCATGTGAGTTGCTAGGGGGCCTCTCGGGATTCCTCTCCCGTCGATACCGGGGCCAAAAACCTTGAGTGGAGTCAGGGCCGGAACCGAGGATTCCTCTCAGGGGCTGACATGGATCTTTGGGTACTTCTGGAGTCTCCCCAGGGGAGTCAGGCCTCGTCTCGAGTGGGGGCATGCACGTGCGCTTTCCTTCCAGGCTGTAGCAGCAATGTCACGCTTCCCGTCACGTGGATCAAAGGATCTGTGGTTTTCCCTCGAGGCTTTCCCTCGAGGCTTTCCCACAGGGCTGTCCCACGTGCCACCGTGGCGTGAGTCGATCCTCGGCGTGAAAGATGAGCCAGTGCAGGGCAAAGAGTTTCCTCTGGAATGGACTGAGACATCTGGGGGACTCTTGGAATGGTGGTACGACCATGGAGTTCCTCTCGCCTTTCCTGTTGAGAGTGCCTCCTCTTGATATGCGACGGGAACGCCGAGAATTCTTTCCCGTTGAAAGCAGGGAAAGGATCCCTCATCTCGAGCTACGAGGGGGAAACGGGGCTCCTCTGGATGTGGGCGGGACCATCGTGCTTCCTCTCGAGTGGAAACGGATATGGCGGTGAACTTCTTGAGTTGCAGCAAGGGTGTGAAAGACCCTTTCGAAGTTCCAGAGTTTAGGTGTCATTAGTCTCCAGACGCCTCATCGGAAATAGGCCTCATCTCGCCTGGAAGGGAGAACTTCCTGGATTTTCTCGAGTTGCGGCAGGTGTTCTCGAGTTACGACGGGGACCTCAGGGACCCGCCCTGGTGGCCTCAGGAGAGGCCAGTCCCCATGCGAGTTGCTAGGGGGCCTCTCGGGATTCCTCTCCCGTCGATACCGGGGCCAAAAACCTTGTGTGGAGTCAGTGCCGGAACCGAGGATTCCTCTCAGGGGCTGACATGGATCTTTGGGTACTTCTGGAGTCTCCCCAGGGGAGTCAGGCCTCGTCTCGAGTGGGGGCATGCACGTGCACTTTCCTTCCAGGCTGTAGCAGCAATGTCACGCTTCCCGTCGCGTGGATCAAAGGATCTGTGGTTTTCCCTCGAGGCTTTCCCACAGGGCTGTCCCACGTGCCACCGTGGTGTGAGTCGATCCTCGGCGTGAAAGATGAGCCAGTGCAGGGCAAAGAGGTTCCTCTGGAATGGACTGAGACATCTGGGGGACTCTTGGAATGGTGGTACGACCATGGAGTTCCTCTCGCCTTTCCTGTTGAGAGTGCCTCCTCTTGAGATGCGACGGGAACGCCGGGAATTCTTTCCCGTTGAAAGCAGGGAAAGGATCCCTCATCTCGAGCTACGAGGGGGAAACGGGGCTCCTCTGGATGTGGGCGGGACCATCGTGCTTCCTCTCTAGTGGAGACGGGTATGGCGGTGAACTTCTTGAGTTGCAGCAAGGGTGTGAAAGACCCTTTCGAAGTTCCAGAGGTTAGGTGTCATTAGTCTCCAGAGGCCTCATCGGAAATAGGCCTCATCTCGCTTGGAAGGGAGAACTTCCTGGATTTTCTCGAGTTGCGGCAGGTGTTCTCGAGTTACGACGGGGACCTCAGGGACCCGCCCTGGTGGCCTCAGGAGAGGCCAGTCCCTAGGCGAGTTGCTAGGGGGCCTCTCGGGATTCCTCTCCCCTCGATACCGGGGCCAAAAACCTTGTGTGGAGTCAGGGCCGGAACCGAGGATTCCTCTCAGGGGCTGACATGGATCTTTGGGTACTTCTGGAGTCTCACCAGGGGAGTCAGGCCTCGTCTCGAGTGGGGGCATGCACGTGCGCTTTCCTTCCAGGCTGTAGCAGCAATGTCACGCTTCCCGTCGCGTGGATCAAATGATGTGTGGTTTTCCCTCGAGGCTTTCCCACAGGGCTGTCCCACGTGCCACCGTGGTGTGAGTCGATCCTCGGCGTGAAAGATGAGCCAGTGCAGGGCAAAGAGGTTCCTCTGGAATGGACTGAGACATCTGGGGGACTCTTGGAATGGTGGTACGACCATGGAGTTCCTCTCGCCTTTCCTGTTGAGAGTGCCTCCTCTTGAGATGCGACGGGAACGCCGGGAATTCTTTCCCGTTGAAAGCAGGGAAAGGATCCCTCATCTCGAGCTACGAGGGGGAAACGGGGCTCCTCTGGATGTGGGCGGGACCATCGTGCTTCCTCTCGAGTGGAGACGGGTATGGTGGTGAACTTCTTGAGTTGCAGCAAGGCTGTGAAAGACCCTTTCGAAGTTCCAGAGGTTAGGTGTCATTAGTCTCCAGACGCCTCATCGGAAATAGGCCTCATCTCGCCTGGAAGGGAGAACTTCCTGGATTTTCTCGAGTTGCGGCAGGTGTTCTCGAGTTACGACGGGGACCTCAGGGACCCGCCCTGGTGGCCTCAGGAGAAGCCAGTCCCTATGCGAGTTGATAGGGGGCCTCTCGGGATTCCTCTCCCGTCGATACCGGGGCCAAAAACCTTGTGTGGAGTCAGGGCCGGAACCGAGGATTCCTCTCAGGGGCTGACATGGATCTTTGGGTACTTCTGGAGTCTCCCCAGGGGAGTCAGGCCTCGTCTCGAGTGGGGGCATGCACGTGCACTTTCCTTCCAGGCTGTAGCAGCAATGTCACGCTTCCTGTCGCGTGGATCAAATGATGTGTGGTTTTCCCTCGAGGCTTTCCCACAGGGCTGTCCCACGTGCCACCGTGGTGTGAGTCGATCCTCGGCGTGAAAGATTAGCCAGTGCAGGGCAAAGAGCTTCCTCTGGAATGGACTGAGACATCTGGGGGACTCTTGGAATGGTGGTACGACCATGGAGTTCCTCTCGCCTTTCCTGTTGAGAGTGCCTCCTCTTGAGATGCGACGGGAACGCAGGGAATTCTTTCCCGTTGAAAGCAGGGAAAGGATCCCTCATCTCGAGCTACGAGGGGGAAACGGGGCTCCTTTGGATGTGGTCGGGACCATCGTGCTTCCTCTCGAGTGGAGACGGGTATGGTGGTGAACTTCTTGAGTTGCAGCAAGGGTGTGAAAGACCCTTTCGAAGTTCCAGAGGTTAGGTGTCATTAGTCTCCAGACGCCTCATCGGAAATAAGCCTCATCTCGCCTGGAAGGGAGAACTTCCTGGATTTTCTCGAGTTGTGGCAGGTGTTCTCGAGTAACGACGGGGACCTCAGGGACCCGCCCTGGTGGCCTCAGGAGAGGCCAGTCCCCATGCGAGTTGCTAGGGGGCCTCTCGGGATTCCTCTCCCGTCGATACCGGGGCCAAAAAGCTTGTGTGGAGTCAGGGCCGGAACCGAGGATTCCTCTCAGGGGCTGACATGGATCTTTGGGTACTTCTGGAGTCTCCCAAGGGGAGTCAGGCCTCGTCTCGAGTGGGGGCATGCACGAGCGCTTTCCTTCCAGGCTGTAGCAGCAATGTCACGCTTCCCGTCGCGTGGATCAAAGGATCTGTGGTTTTCCCTCGAGGCTTTCCCTGGAGGCTTTCCCACAGGGCTGTCCCACGTGCCACCGTGGTGTGAGTCGATCCTCGGCGTGAAAGATGAGCCAGTGCAGGGCAAAGAGGTTCCTCTGGAATGGACTGAGACATCTGGGGGACTCTTGGAATGGTGGTACGACCATGGAGTTCCTCTCGCCTTTCCTGTTGAGAGTGCCTCCTCTTGAGATGCGACGGGAACGCCGGGAATTCTTTCCCGTTGAAACCAGGGAAAGGATCCCTCATCTCGAGCTACGAGGGGGAAACGGGGCTCCTCTGGATGTGGGCGGGACCATCGTGCTTCCTCTCGAGTGGAGACGGGTATGGCGGTGAACTTCTTGAGTTGCACCAAGGGTGTGAAAGACCCTTTCGAAGTTCCAGAGGTTTGGTGTCATTAGTCTCCAGAGGCCTCATCGGAAATAGGCCTCATCTCGCCTGGAAGGGAGAACTTCCTGGATTTTCTCGAGTTGCGGCAGGTGTTCTCGAGTTACGACGGGGACCTCAGGGACCCGCCCTGGTGGCCTCAGGAGAGGCCAGTCCCCATGTGAGTTGCTAGGGGGCCTCTCGGGATTCCTCTCCCGTCGATACCGGGGCCAAAAACCTTGAGTGGAGTCAGGGCCGGAACCGAGGATTCCTCTCAGGGGCTGACATGGATCTTTGGGTACTTCTGGAGTCTCCCCAGGGGAGTCAGGCCTCGTCTCGAGTGGGGGCATGCACGTGCGCTTTCCTTCCAGGCTGTAGCAGCAATGTCACGCTTCCCGTCACGTGGATCAAAGGATCTGTGGTTTTCCCTCGAGGCTTTCCCTCGAGGCTTTCCCACAGGGCTGTCCCACGTGCCACCGTGGCGTGAGTCGATCCTCGGCGTGAAAGATGAGCCAGTGCAGGGCAAAGAGTTTCCTCTGGAATGGACTGAGACATCTGGGGGACTCTTGGAATGGTGGTACGACCATGGAGTTCCTCTCGCCTTTCCTGTTGAGAGTGCCTCCTCTTGATATGCGACGGGAACGCCGAGAATTCTTTCCCGTTGAAAGCAGGGAAAGGATCCCTCATCTCGAGCTACGAGGGGGAAACGGGGCTCCTCTGGATGTGGGCGGGACCATCGTGCTTCCTCTCGAGTGGAAACGGATATGGCGGTGAACTTCTTGAGTTGCAGCAAGGGTGTGAAAGACCCTTTCGAAGTTCCAGAGTTTAGGTGTCATTAGTCTCCAGACGCCTCATCGGAAATAGGCCTCATCTCGCCTGGAAGGGAGAACTTCCTGGATTTTCTCGAGTTGCGGCAGGTGTTCTCGAGTTACGACGGGGACCTCAGGGACCCGCCCTGGTGGCCTCAGGAGAGGCCAGTCCCCATGCGAGTTGCTAGGGGGCCTCTCGGGATTCCTCTCCCGTCGATACCGGGGCCAAAAACCTTGTGTGGAGTCAGTGCCGGAACCGAGGATTCCTCTCAGGGGCTGACATGGATCTTTGGGTACTTCTGGAGTCTCCCCAGGGGAGTCAGGCCTCGTCTCGAGTGGGGGCATGCACGTGCACTTTCCTTCCAGGCTGTAGCAGCAATGTCACGCTTCCCGTCGCGTGGATCAAAGGATCTGTGGTTTTCCCTCGAGGCTTTCCCACAGGGCTGTCCCACGTGCCACCGTGGTGTGAGTCGATCCTCGGCGTGAAAGATGAGCCAGTGCAGGGCAAAGAGGTTCCTCTGGAATGGACTGAGACATCTGGGGGACTCTTGGAATGGTGGTACGACCATGGAGTTCCTCTCGCCTTTCCTGTTGAGAGTGCCTCCTCTTGAGATGCGACGGGAACGCCGGGAATTCTTTCCCGTTGAAAGCAGGGAAAGGATCCCTCATCTCGAGCTACGAGGGGGAAACGGGGCTCCTCTGGATGTGGGCGGGACCATCGTGCTTCCTCTCTAGTGGAGACGGGTATGGCGGTGAACTTCTTGAGTTGCAGCAAGGGTGTGAAAGACCCTTTCGAAGTTCCAGAGGTTAGGTGTCATTAGTCTCCAGAGGCCTCATCGGAAATAGGCCTCATCTCGCTTGGAAGGGAGAACTTCCTGGATTTTCTCGAGTTGCGGCAGGTGTTCTCGAGTTACGACGGGGACCTCAGGGACCCGCCCTGGTGGCCTCAGGAGAGGCCAGTCCCTAGGCGAGTTGCTAGGGGGCCTCTCGGGATTCCTCTCCCCTCGATACCGGGGCCAAAAACCTTGTGTGGAGTCAGGGCCGGAACCGAGGATTCCTCTCAGGGGCTGACATGGATCTTTGGGTACTTCTGGAGTCTCACCAGGGGAGTCAGGCCTCGTCTCGAGTGGGGGCATGCACGTGCGCTTTCCTTCCAGGCTGTAGCAGCAATGTCACGCTTCCCGTCGCGTGGATCAAATGATGTGTGGTTTTCCCTCGAGGCTTTCCCACAGGGCTGTCCCACGTGCCACCGTGGTGTGAGTCGATCCTCGGCGTGAAAGATGAGCCAGTGCAGGGCAAAGAGGTTCCTCTGGAATGGACTGAGACATCTGGGGGACTCTTGGAATGGTGGTACGACCATGGAGTTCCTCTCGCCTTTCCTGTTGAGAGTGCCTCCTCTTGAGATGCGACGGGAACGCCGGGAATTTTTTGCCGTTGAAAGCAGGGAAAGGATCCCTCATCTCGAGCTACGAGGGGGAAACGGGGCTCCTCTGGATGTGGCCGGGACCATCGTGCTTTCTCTCGAGTGGAGACGGGTATGGCGGTGAACTTCTTGAGTTGCAGCAAGGGTGTGAAAGACCCTTTCGAAGTTCCAGAGGTTAGGTGTCATTAGTCTCCAGACGCCTCATCGGAAATAGGCCTCATCTCGCCTGGAAGGGAGAACTTCCTTGATTTTCTCGAGTTGCGGCAGGTGTTCTCGAGTTACGACGGGGACCTCAGGGACCCGCCCTGGTGGCCTCAGGAGAGGCCAGTCCCTATGCGTGTTGCTAGGGGACCCCTCGGGATTCCTCTCCCGTCGATACCGGGGCCAAAAACCTTGTGTGGAGTCAGGGCCGGAACCGAGGATTCCTCTCAGGGACTGATATGGATCTTTGGGTACTTCTGGAGTCTCGCCAGGGGAGACAAGCCTCGTCTCGTGTGGGGGCATGCACGTGCACTTTCCTTCCAGGCTGTAGCAGCAATGTCACGCTTCCCGTCGCGTGGATCAAAGGATCTGCGGTTTTCCCTCGAGGCTTTCCCTCGAGGCTTTCCCACAGGGCTGTCCCACGTGACACCGTGGTGTGAGTCGATTCTCGGCGTGAAAAATGAGCCAGTGCAGGGCAAAGAGGTTCCTCTGGAATGGACTGAGACATCTGGGGGACTCTTGGAATGGTGGTACGACCATGGAGTTCCTCTCGCCTTTCCTGTTGGGAGTGCCTCCTCTTGAGATGCGACGGGAACGCCGGGAATTCTTTCCCGTTGAAAGCAGGGAAAGGATCCCTCATCTCGAGCTACGAGGGGGAAACGGGGCTCCTCTGGATGTGGGCGGGACCATCGTGCTTCCTCTCGAGTGGAGACGGGTATGGCGGTGAACTTCTTGAGTTGCAGCAAGGGTGTGAAAGACCCTTTCGAAGTTCCAGAGGTTAGGTGTCATTAGTCTCCAGACGCCTCATCGGAAATAGGCCTCATCTCGCCTGGAAGGGAGAACTTCCTGGATTTTCTCGAGTTGCGGCAGGTGTTCTCGAGATTCGACGGGGACCACAGGGACCCGCCCTGGTGGCCTCAGGAGAGGCCAGTCCCCATGCGAGTTGCTAGGGGGCCTCTCGGGATTCCTCTCCCGTCGATACCGGGGCCAAAAAGCTTGTGTGGAGTCAGGGCCGGAACCGAGGATTCCTCTCAGGGGCTGACATGGATCTTTGGGTACTTCTGGAGTCTCCCCAGTGGAGTCAGGCCTCGTCTCGAGTGGGGGCATGCACGTGCGCTTTCCTTTCAGGCTGTAGCAGCAATGTCACGCTTCCCGTCACGTGGATCAAAGGATCTGTGGTTTTCCCTCGAGGCTTTCCCTCGAGGCTTTCCCACAGGGCTGTCCCACGTGCCACCGTGGTGTGAGTCGATCCTCGGCGTGAAAGATGAGCCAGTGCAGGGCAAAGAGGTTCCTCTGGAATGGACTGAGACATCTGGGGGACTCTTGGAATGGTGGTACGACCATGGAGTTCCTCTCGCCTTTCCTGTTGAGAGTGCCTCCTCTTGAGATGCGACGGGAACGCCGGGAATTCTTTCCCGTTGAAAGCAGGGAAAGGATCCCTCATCTCGAGCTACGAGGGGGAAACGGGGCTCCTCTGGATGTGGGCGGGACCACCGTGCTTCCTCTCTAGTGGAGACGGGTATGGTGGTGAACTTCTTGAGTTGCAGCAAGGGTGTGAAAGACCCTTTCGAAGTTCCAGAGGTTAGGTTTCATTAGTCTCCAGAGGCCTCATCGGAAATAGGCCTCATCTCGCCTGGAAGGGAGAACTTCCTGGATTTTCTCGAGTTGCGGCAGGTGTTCTCGAGTTACGACGGGGACCTCAGGGACCCGCCCTGGTGGCCTCAGGAGAGGCCAGTCCCCATGCGAGTTGCTAGGGGGCCTCTCGGGATTCCTCTCCCGTCGATACCGGGGCCAAAAAGCTTGTGTGGAGTCAGGGCCGGAACCGAGGATTCCTCTCAGGGGCTGACATGGATCTTTGGGTACTTCTGGAGTCTCCCCAGGGGAGTCAGGCCTCGTCTCGAGTGGGGGCATGCACGTGCGCTTTCCTTCCAGGCTGTAGCAGCAATGTCACGCTTCCCGTCGCGTGGATCAAAGGATCTGTGGTTTTCCCTCGAGGCTTTCCCTGGAGGCTTTCCCACAGGGCTGTCCCAAGTGCCACCGTGTTGTGAGTCGATCCTCGGCGTGAAAGATGAGCCAGTGCAGGGCAAAGAGTTTCCTCTGGAATGGACTGAGACATCTGGGGGACTCTTGGAATGGTGGTACGACCATGGAGTTCCTCTCGCCTTTCCTGTTGAGAGTGCCTCCTCTTGAGATGCGACGGGAACGCCGGGAATTCTTTCCCGTTGAAACCAGGGAAAGGATCCCTCATCTCGAGCTACGAGGGGGAAACGGGGCTCCTCTGGATGTGGGCGGGACCATCGTGCTTCCTCTCGAGTGGAGGCGGGTATGGCGGTGAACTTCTTGAGTTGCAGCAAGGGTGTGAAAGACCCTTTCGAAGTTCCAGAGATTTGGTGTCATTAATCTCCAGACGCCTCATCGGAAATAGGCCTCATCTCGCCTGGAAGGGAGAACTTCCTGGATTTTCTCGAGTTGCGGCAGGTGTTCTCGAGTTACGACGGGGACCTCAGGGACCCGCCCTGGTGGCCTCAGGAGAGGCCAGTCCCTAGGCGTGTTGCTAGGGGGCCTCTCGGGATTTCTCTCCCGTTGATACCGGGGCGAAAAACCTTGTGTGGAGTCAGGGCCGGAACCGAGGATTCCTCTCAGGGGCTGACATGGATCTTTGGGTACTTCTGGAGTCTCCCCAGGGGAGTCAGGCCTCGTCTCGAGTGGGGGCATGCACGTGCGCTTTCCTTCCAGGCTGTAGCAGCAATGTCACGCTTCCCGTCGCGTGGATCAAAGGATCTGTGGTTTTCCCTCGAGGCTTTCCCTCGAGGCTTTCCCACAGGGCTGTCCCACGTGCCACCGTGGTGTGAGTCGATCCTCGGCGTGAAAGATGAGCCAGTGCAGGGCAAAGAGGTTCCTCTGGAATGGACTGAGACATCTGGGGGACTCTTGGAATGGTGGTATGACCATGGAGTTCCTCTCGCCTTTCCTGTTGAGAGTGCCTCCTCTTGAGATGCGACGGGAACGCCGGGAATTCTTTCCCGTTGAAAGCAGGGAAAGGATCCCTCATCTCGAGCTACGAGGGGGAAACGGGGCTCCTCTGGATGTGGGCGGGACCATCGTGCTTCCTCTCTAGTGGAGACGGGTATGGTGGTGAACTTCTTGAGTTGCAGCAAGGCTGTGAAAGACCCTTTCGAAGTTCCAGAGGTAAGGTGTCATTAGTCTCCAGACGCCTCATCGGAAATAGGCCTCATCTCGCCTGGAAGGGAGAACTTCCTGGATTTTCTCGAGTTGCGGCATGTGTTCTCGAGTTACGACGGGGACCTCAGGGACCCGCCCTGGTGGCCTCAGGAGAGGCCAGTCCCTATGCGAGTTGCTAGGGGGCCTCTCGGGATTCCTCTCCCGTCGATACCGGGGCCAAAAACCTTGTGTGGAGTCAGGGCCGGAACCGAGGATTCCTCTCAGGGGCTGACATGGATCTTTGGGAACTTCTGGAGTCTCCCCAGGGGAGTCAGGCCTCGTCTCGAGTGGGGGCATGGACGTGCACTTTCCTTCCAGGCTGTAGCAGCAATGTCACGCTTCCCGTCGCGTGGATCAAATGATGTGTGGTTTTCCCTAGAGGCTTTCCCACAGGGCTGTCCCACGTGCCCCGTGGTGTGAGTCGATCCTCGGCGTGAAAGATGAGCCAGTGCAGGGCAAAGAGGTTCCTCTGGAATGGACTGAGACATCTGGGGGACTCTTGGAATGGTGGTACGACCATGGAGTTCCTCTCGCCTTTCCTGTTGAGAGTGCCTCCTCTTGAGATGCGACGGGAACGCCGGGAATACTTTCCCGTTGAAAGCAGGGAAAGGATCCCTCATCTCGAGCTACGAGGGGGAAACGGGGCTCCTCTGGATGTGGGCGGGACCATCGTGCTTCCTCTCGAGTGGAGACGGGTATGGCAGTGAACTTCTTGAGTTGCAGCAAGGGTGTGAAACACCCTTTCGAAGTTCCAGAGGTTAGGTGTCATTAGTCTCCAGACGCCTCATCGGAAATAGGCCTCATCTCGCCTGGAAGGGAGAACTTCCTGGATTTTCTCGAGTTGCGGCAGGTGTTCTCGAGTTACGACGGGGACCTCAGGGACCCGCCCTGGTGGCCTCAGGAGAGGCCAGTCCCCATGCGAGTTGCTAGGGGGCCTCTCGGGATTCCTCTCCCGTCGATACCGGGGCCAAAAACCTTGTGTGCAGTCAGGGCCGGAAACGAGGATTCCTCTCAGGGGCAGACATGGATCTTTGGGTACTTCTGGAGTCTCCCCAGGGGAGTCAGGCCTCGTCTCGAGTGGGGGCATGCACGTGCGCTTTCCTTCCAGGCTGTAGCAGCAATGTCACGCTTCCCGTCGCGTGGATCAAAGTTCTGTGGTTTTCCCTCGAGGCTTTCCCTCGAGGCTTTCCCACAGGGCTGTCCCAAGTGCCACCGTGGTGTGAGTCGATCCTCGGCGTGAAAGATGAGCCAGTGCAGGGCAAAGAGGTTCCTCTGGAATGGACTGATACATCTGGGGGACTCTTGGAATGGTGGTACGACCATGGAGTTCCTCTCGCCTTTCCTGTTGAGAGTGCCTCCTCTTGAGATGCGACGGGAACGCCGGGAATTCTTTCCCGTTGAAAGCAGGGAAAGGATCCCACATCTCGAGCTACGAGAGGGAAACGGGGCTCCTCTGGATGTGGGTGGGACCATCGTGCTTCCTCTCGAGTGGAGACGGGTATGGCGGTGAACTTCTTGAGTTGCAGCAAGGGTGTGAAAGACCCTTTCGAAGTTCCAGAGGTTTCGTGTCATTAGTCTCCAGAGGACTCATCGGAAATAGGCCTAATCTCGCCTGGAAGGGAGAACTTCCTGGATTTTCTCGAGTTGCGGCAGGTGTTCTCGAATTACGACGGGGACCTCAGGGACCCGCCCTGGTGGCCTCCGGAGAGGCCAGTCCCCATGCGAGTTGCTAGGGGGCCTCTCGGGATTCCTCTCCCATCGATACCGGGGCCAAAAACCTTGTGTGGAGTCAGGGCCGGAACCGAGGATTCCTCTCAGGGGCTGACATGGATCTTTGGGTACTTCTGTAGTCTCCCCAATGGAGTCAGGCCTCGTCTCGAGTGGGGGCATGCACGTGCGCTTTCCTTCCAGGCTGTAGCAGCAATGTCACGCTTCCCGTCGCGTGGATCAAAGGATCTGTGGTTTTCCCTCGAGGCTTTCCCTCGAGGCTTTCCCACAGGGCTGTCCCACGTGCCACCGTGGTGTGAGTCGATCCTCGGCGTGAAAGATGAGCCAGTGCAGGGCAAAGAGGTTCCTCTGGAATGGACTGAGACATCTGGGGGACTCTTGGAATGGTGGTACGACCATGGAGTTCCTCTCGCCTTTCCTGTTGAGAGTGCCTCCTCTTGAGATGCGACGGGAACGCCGGGAATTCTTTCCCGTTGAAAGCAGGGAAAGGATCCCTCATCTCGAGCTACGAGGGGGAAACGGGGCTCCTCTGGATGTGGGCGGGACCATCTTGCTTCCTCTCTAGTGGAGACGGGTATGGTGGTGAACTTCTTGAGTTGCAGCAAGGCTGTGAAAGACCCTTTCGAAGTTCCAGAGGTAAGGTGTCATTAGTCTCCAGACGCCTCATCGGAAATAGGCCTCATCTCGCCTGGAAGGGAGAACTTCCTGGATTTTCTCGAGTTGCGGCAGGTGTTCTCGAGTTACGACGGGGACCTCAGGGACCCGCCCTGGTGGCCTCAGGAGAGGCCAGTCCCTATGCGAGTTGCTAGGGGGCCTCTCGGGATTCCTCTCCCGTCGATACCGGGGCCAAAATCCTTGTGTGGAGTCAGGGCCGGAACCGAGGATTCCTCTCAGGGGCTGACATGGATCTTTGGGTACTTCTGGAGTCTCCCCAGGGGAGTCAGGCCTCGTCTCGAGTGGGGGCATGCACGTGCACTTTCCTTCCAGGCTGTAGCAGCAATGTCACGCTTCCCGTCGCGTGGATCAAATGATGTGTGGTTTTCCCTAGAGGCTTTCCCACAGGGCTGTCCCACGTGCCACCGTGGTGTGAGTCGATCCTCGGCGTGAAATATGAGCCAGTGCAGGGCAAAGAGGTTCCTCTGGAATGGACTGAGACATCTGGGGGACTCTTGGAATGGTGGTACGACCATGGAGTTCCTCTCGCCTTTCCTGTTGAGAGTGCCTCCTCTTGAGATGCGACGGGAACGCCGGGAATTTTTTCCCGTTGAAAGCAGGGAAAGGATCCCTCATCTCGAGCTATGAGGGGGAAACGGGGCTCCTCTGGATGTGGGCGGGACCATCGTGCTTTCTCTCGAGTGGAGACGGGTATGGCGGTGAACTTCTTGAGTTGCAACAAGGGTGTGAAAGACCCTTTCGAAGTTCCAGAGGTTAGGTGTCATTAGTCTCCAGACGCCTCATCGGAAATAGGCCTCATCTCGCCTGGAAGGGAGAACTTCCTGGATTTTCTCGAGTTGCGGCAGGTGTTCTCGAGTTACGACGGGGACCTCAGGAACCGGCCCTGGTGGCCTCAGGAGAGGCCAGTCCCCATGCGAGTTGCTAGGGGGCCACTCGGGATTCCTCTCCCGTCGATACCGGGGCCAAAAACCTTGTGTGGAGTCAGGGCCGTAACCGAGGATTCCTCTTAGGGGCTGATATGGATCTTTGGATACTTCTGGAGTCTCGCCAGGGGAGACAGGCCTCGTTTCGTGAGGGGGCATGCACGTGCACTTTCCTTCCAGGCTGTAGCAGCAATGTCACGCTTCCCGTCGCGTGGATCAAAGGATCTGTGGTTTTCCCTCGAGGCTTTCCCTCGAGGCTTTCCCACAGGGCTGTCCCACGTGCCACCGTGGTGTGAGTCGATCCTCGGCGTGAAAGATGAGCCAGTGCAGGGCAAAGAGGTTCCTCTGGAATGGACTGAGACATCTGGGGGACTCTTGGAATGGTGGTATGACCATGGAGTTCCTCTCGCCTTTCCTGTTGAGAGTGCCTCCTCTTGAGATGCGACGGGAACGCCGGGAATTCTTTCCCGTTGAAAGCAGGGAAAGGATCCCTCATCTCGAGCTACGAGGGGGAAACGGGGCTCTTCTGGATGTGGGCGGGACCATCGTGCTTCCTCTCGAGTGGAGACGGGTATGGCGGTGAACTTCTTGAGTCGCAGCAAGGGTGTGAAAGACCCTTTCGAAGTTCCAGCGGTTAGGTGTCATTAGTCTCCAGACGCCTCATCGGAAATAAGCCTCATCTCGCCTGGAAGGGAGAACTTCCTGGATTTTCTCGAGTTGCGGCAGGTGTTCTCGAGTTACGACGGGGACCTCAGGGACCCGCCCTGGTGGCCTCAGGAGAGGCCAGTCCCCATGCGAGTTGCTAGGGGGCCTCTCGGGATTCCTCTCCCGTCGATACCGGGGCCAAAAACCTTGTGTGGAGTCAGGGCCGGAACCGAGGATTCCTCTCAGGGGCTGACATGGATCTTTGGGTACTTCTGTAGTCTCCCCAGTGGAGTCAGGCCTCGTCTCGAGTGGGGGCATGCACGTGCGCTTTCCTTCCAGGCTGTAGCAGCAATGTCACGCTTCCCGTCGCGTGGATCAAAGGATCTGTGGTTTTCCCTCGAGGCTTTCCCTCGAGGCTTTCCCACAGGGCTGTCCCACGTGCCACCGTGGTGTGAGTCGATCCTCGGCGTGAAAGATGAGCCAGTGCAGGGCAAAGAGGTTCCTCTGGAATGGACTGAGACATCTGGGGGACTCTTGGAATGGTGGTACGACCATGGAGTTCCTCTCGCCTTTCCTGTTGAGAGTGCCTCCTCTTGAGATGCGACGGGAACGCCGGGAATTCTTTCCCGTTGAAAGCAGGGAAAGGATCCCTCATCTCGAGCTACGAGGGGGAAACGGGGCTCCTCTGGATGTGGGCGGGACCATCGTGCTTCCTCTCTAGTGGAGACGGGTATGGTGGTGAACTTCTTGAGTTGCAGCAAGGCTGTGAAAGACCCTTTCGAAGTTCCAGAGGTAAGGTGTCATTAGTCTCCAGACGCCTCATCGGAAATAGGCCTCATCTCGCCTGGAAGGGAGAACTTCCTGGATTTTCTCGAGTTGCGGCAGGTGTTCTCGAGTTACGACGGGGACCTCAGGGACCCGCCCTGGTGGCCTCAGGAGAGGCCAGTCCCTATGCGAGTTGCTAGGGGGCCTCTCGGGATTCCTCTCCCGTCGATACCGGGGCCAAAAACCTTGTGTGGAGTCAGGGCCGGAACCGAGGATTCCTCTCAGGGGCTGACATGGATCTTTGGGTACTTCTGGAGTCTCCCCAGGGGAGTCAGGCCTCGTCTCGAGTGGGGGCATGCACGTGCACTTTCCTTCCAGGCTGTAGCAGCAATGTCACGCTTCCCGTCGCGTGGATCAAATGATGTGTGGTTTTCCCTAGAGGCTTTCCCACAGGGCTATCCCACGTGCCACCGTGGTGTGAGTCGATCCTCGCCGTGAAAGATGAGCCAGTTCAGGGCAAAGAGGTTCCTCTGGAATGGACTGAGACATCTGGGGGACTCTTGGAATGGTGGTATGACCATGGAGTTCCTCTCGCCTTTCCTGTTGAGAGTGCCTCCTCTTGAGATGCGACGGGAACGCCGGGAATTCTTTCCCGTTGAAAGCAGGGAAAGGATCCCTCATCTCGAGCTACGAGGGGGAAACGGGGCTCTTCTGGATGTGGGCGGGACCATCGTGCTTCCTCTCGAGTGGAGACGGGTATGGCGGTGAACTTCTTGAGTCGCAGCAAGGGTGTGAAAGACCCTTTCGAAGTTCCAGAGGTTAGCTGTCATTAGACTCCAGACGCCTCATCGGAAAGAGGCCTCATCTCGCCTGGAAGGGAGAACTTCCTGGATTTTCTCGAGTTGCGGCAGGTGTTCTCGAGTTACGACGGGGACCTCAGGGACCCGCCCTGGTGGCCTCAGGAGAGGCCAGTCCCCATGCGAGTTGCTAGGGGGCCTCTCGGGATTCCTCTCCCGTCGATACCGGGGCCAAAAACCTTGTGTGGAGTCAGGGCCGGAACCGAGGATTCCTCTCAGGGGCTGACATGGATCTTTGGGTACTTCTGTAGTCTCCCCAGTGTAGTCAGGCCTCGTCTCGAGTGGGGGCATGCACGTGCGCTTTCCTTCCAGGCTGTAGCAGCAATGTCACGCTTCCCGTCGCGTGGATCAAAGGATCTGTGGTTTTCCCTCGAGGCTTTCCCTCGAGGCTTTCCCACAGGGCTGTCCCACGTGCCACCGTGGTGTGAGTCGATCCTCGGCGTGAAAGATGAGCCAGTGCAGGGCAAAGAGGTTCCTCTGGAATGGACTGAGACATCTGGGGGACTCTTGGAATGGTGGTACGACCATGGAGTTCCTCTCGCCTTTCCTGTTGAGAGTGCCTCCTCTTGAGATGCGACGGGAACGCCGGGAATTCTTTCCCGTTGAAAGCAGGGAAAGGATCCCTCATCTCGAGCTACGAGGGGGAAACGGGGCTCCTCTGGATGTGGGCGGGACCATCGTGCTTCCTCTCTAGTGGAGACGGGTATGGTGGTGAACTTCTTGAGTTGCAGCAAGGCTGTGAAAGACCCTTTCGAAGTTCCAGAGGTAAGGTGTCATTAGTCTCCAGACGCCTCATCGGAAATAGGCCTCATCTCGCCTGGAAGGGAGAACTTCCTGGATTTTCTCGAGTTGCGGCAGGTGTTCTCGAGTTACGACGGGGACCTCAGGGACCCGCCCTGGTGGCCTCAGGAGAGGCCAGTCCCTATGCGAGTTGCTAGGGGGCCTCTCGGGATTCCTCTCCCGTCGATACCGGGGCCAAAAACCTTGTGTGGAGTCAGGGCCGGAACCGAGGATTCCTCTCAGGGGCTGACATGGATCTTTGGGTACTTCTGGAGTCTCCCCAGGGGAGTCAGGCCTCGTCTCGAGTGGGGGCATGCACGTGCACTTTCCTTCCAGGCTGTAGCAGCAATGTCACGCTTCCCGTCGCGTGGATCAAATGATGTGTGGTTTTCCCTAGAGGCTTTCCCACAGGGCTGTCCCACGTGCCACCGTGGTGTGAGTCGATCCTCGGCGTGAAAGATGAGCCAGTGCAGGGCAAAGAGGTTCCTCTGGAATGGACTGAGACATCTGGGGGACTCTTGGAATGGTGGTACGACCATGGAGTTCCTCTCGCCTTTCCTGTTGAGAGTGCCTCCTCTTGAGATGCGACGGGAACGCCGAGAATTCTTTCCCGTTGAAAGCAGGGAAAGGATCCCTCATCTCGAGCTACGAGGGGGAAACGGGGCTCCTTTGGATGTGGTCGGGACCATCGTGCTTCCTCTCGAGTGGAGACGGGTATGGTGGTGAACTTCTTGAGTTGCAGCAAGGGTGTGAAAGACCCTTTCGAAGTTCCAGAGGTTAGGTGTCATTAGTCTCCAGACGCCTCATCGGAAATAGGCCTCATCTCGCCTGGAAGGGAGAACTTCCTGGATTTTCTCGAGTTGCGGCAGGTGTTCTCGAGTTACGACGGGGACCTCAGGGACCGGCCCTGGTGGCCTCAGGAGAGGCCAGTCCCCATGCGAGTTGCTAGGGGGCCTCTCGGGATTCCTCTCCCGTCGATACCGGGGCCAAAAACCTTGTGTGGAGTCAGGGCCGGAACCGAGGATTCCTCTCAGGGGCTGATATGGATCTTTGGATTCTTCTGGAGTCTCGCCAGGGGAGACAGGCCTCGTTTCGTGAGGGGGCATGCACGTGCACTTTCCTTCCAGGCTGTAGCAGCAATGTCACGCTTCCCGTCGCGTGGATCAAAGGATCTGTGGTTTTCCCTCGAGGCTTTCCCTCGAGGCTTTCCCACAGGGCT
The DNA here is from genome assembly GCF_032405125.1 of Capricornis sumatraensis. NCBI lineage: Eukaryota > Metazoa > Chordata > Mammalia > Artiodactyla > Bovidae > Capricornis > Capricornis sumatraensis. Next base: position 10,600,046 of record NW_027184612.1, read on the forward strand.
GTCCCACGTGCCACCGTGGTGTGAGTCGATCCTCGGCGTGAAAGATGAGCCATGCAGGGCAAAGAGGTTCCTCTGGAATGGACTGAGACATCTGGGGGACTCTTGGAATGGTGGTACGACCATGGAGTTCCTCTCGCCTTTCCTGTTGAGAGTGCCTCCTCTTGAGATGTGACGGGAACGCCGGGAATTCTTTCCCGTTGAAAACAGGGAAAGGATCCCTCATCTCGAGCTACGAGGGGGAAACGGGGCTCCTCTGGATGTGGGCGGGACCATCGTGCTTCCTCTCGAGTGGAGACGGGTATGGTGGTGAACTTCTTGAGTTGCAGCAAGGGTGTGAAAGACCCTTTCGAAGTTCCAGAGGTTAGGTGTCATTAGTCTCCAGACGCCTCATCGGAAATAGGCCTCATCTCGCCTGGAAGGGAGAACTTCCTGGATTTTCTCGAGTTGCGGCAGGTGTTCTCGAGTTACGACGGGGACCTCAGGGACCGGCCCTGGTGGCCTCAGAAGAGGCCAGTCCCCATGCGAGTTGCTAGGGGGCCTCTCGTGATTCCTCTCCCGTCGATACCGGGGCCAAAAACCTTGTGTGGAGTCAGGGCCGGAACCGAGGATTCCTCTCAGGGGCTGACATGGATCTTTGGGTACTTCTGGAGTCTCCCCAGTGGAGTCAGGCCTCGTCTCGAGTTGGGGCATGCACGTGCGCTTTCCTTCCAGGCTGTAGCAGCAATGTCACGCTTCCCGTCGCGTGGATCAAAGGATCTGTGGTTTTCCCTCGAGGCTTTCCCTCGAGGCTTTCCCACAGGGCTGTCCCACGTGCCACCGTGTTGTGAGTCGTTCCTGGGCGTGAAAGATGAGCCAGTGCAGGGCAAAGAGGTTCCTCTGGAATGGACTGAGACATCTGGGGGACTCTTGGAATGGTGGTACGACCATGGAGTTCCTCTCGCCTTTCCTGTTGAGAGTGCCTCCTCTTGAGATGCGACGGGAACGCAGGGAATTCTTTCCCGTTGAAAGCAGGGAAAGGATCCCTCATCTCGAGCTACGAGGGGGAAACGGGGCTCCTTTGGATGTGGTCGGGACCATCGTGCTTCCTCTCGAGTGGAGACGGGTATGGTGGTGAACTTCTTGAGTTGCAGCAAGGGTGTGAAAGACCCTTTCGAAGTTCCAGAGGTTAGGTGTCATTAGTCTCCAGACGCCTCATCGGAAATAGGCCTCATCTCGCCTGGAAGGGAGAACTTCCTGGATTTTCTCGAGTTGCGGCAGGTGTTCTCGAGTTACGACGGGGACCTCAGGGACCGGCCCTGGTGGCCTCAGGAGAGGCCAGTCCCCATGCGAGTTGCTAGGGGGCCTCTCGGGATTCCTCTCCCGTCGATACCGGGGTCAAAAACCTTGTGTGGAGTCAGGGCCGGAACCGAGGATTCCTCTCAGGCGCTGATATGGATCTTTGGATACTTCTGGAGTCTCGCCAGGGGAGACAGGCCTCGTTTCGTGAGGGGGCATGCACGTGCACTTTCCTTCCAAGCTGTAGCAGCAATGTCACGCTTCCCGTCGCGTGGATCAAAGGATCTGTGGTTTTCCCTCGAGGCTTTCCCTCGAGGCTTTCCCACAGGGCTGTCCCACGTGCCACCGTGGTGTGAGTCGATCCTCGGCGTGAAAGATGAGCCAGTGCAGGGCAAAGAGGTTCCTCTGGAATGGACTGAGACATCTGGGGGACTCTTGGAATGGTGGTACGACCATGGAGTTCCTCTCGCCTTTCCTGTTGAGAGTGCCTCCTCTTGAGATGCGACGGGAACGCCGGGAATTCTTTCCCGTTGAAAGCAGGGAAAGGATCCCTCATCTCGAGCTACGAGGGGGAAACGGGGCTCCTCTGGATGTGGGCGGGACCATCGTGCTTCCTCTCGAGTGGAGACGGGTATGGCGGTGAACTTCTTGAGTTGCAGCAAGGGTGTGAAAGACCCTTTCGAAGTTCCAGAGGTTAGGTGTCATTAGTCTCCAGACGCCTCATCGGAAATAGGCCTCATCTCGCCTGGAAGGGAGAACTTCCTGGATTTTCTCGAGTTGCGGCAGGTGTTCTCGAGTTACGACGGGGAACTCAGGGACCGGCCCTGGTGGCCTCAGGAGAGGCCAGTCCCCATGCGAGTTGCTAGGGGGCCTCTCGGGATTCCTCTCCCGTCGATACCGGGGCCAAAAACCTTGTGTGGAGTCAGGGCTTGAACCGAGGATTCCTCTCAGGGGCTGACATGGATCTTTGGGTACTTCTGGAGTCTCCCCAGGGGAGTCAGGCCTCGTCTCGAGTGGGGGCATGCACGTGCACTTTCCTTCCAGGCTGTAGCAGCAATGTCAAGCTTCCCGTCGCGTGGATCAAAGGATCTGTGCTTTTCCCTCGAGGCTTTCCCTCGAGGCTTTCCCACAGGGCTGTCCCACGTGCCACCGTGGTGTGAGTCGATCCTCGGCGTGAAAGATGAGCCAGTGCAGGGCAAAGAGCTTCCTCTGGAATGGACTGAGACATCTGGTGGACTCTTGGAATGGTGGTACGACCATGGAGTTCCTCTCGCCTTTCCTGTTGAGAGTGCCTCCTCTTGAGATGCGACGGGAACGCCGAGAATTCTTTCCCGTTGAAAGCAGGGAAAGGATCCCTCATCTCGAGCTACGAGGGGGAAACGGGGATCCTCTGGATGTGGGCGGGACCATCGTGCTTCCTCTCGAGTGGAGACGGGTATGGCGGTGAACTTCTTGAGTCGCAGCAAGGGTGTGAAAGACCCTTTCGAAGTTCCAGAGGTTACGTGTCATTAGTCTCCAGACGCCTCATCGGAAATAGGCCTCATCTCGCCTGGAAGGGAGAACTTCCTGGATTTTCTCGAGTTGCGGCAGGTGCTCTCGAGTTACGACGAGGACCTCAGGGACACGCCCTCGTGGCCTCAGGAGAGGCCAGTCCCCATGCGAGTTGCTAGGGGGCCTCTCGGGATTCCTCTCCCGTCGATACCGGGGCCAAAAACCTTGTGTGGAGTCAGGGCCGGAACCGAGGATTCCTCTCAGGGGCTGACATGGATCTTTGGGTACTTCTGGAGTCTCCCCAGGGGAGTCAGGCCTCGTCTCGAGTGGGGGCATGCACGTGCGCTTTCCTTCCAGGCTGTAGCAGCAATGTCACGCTTCCCGTGGCGTGGATCAAAGGATCTGTGGTTTTCCCTCGAGGCTTTCCCTCGAGGATTTCCCACAGGGCTGTCCCACGTGCCACCGTGGTGTGAGTCGATCCTCGGCGTGAAAGATGAGCCAGTGCAGGGCAAAGAGGTTCCTCTGGAATGGACTGAGACATCTGGGGGACTCTTGGAATGGTGGTACGACCATGGAGTTCCTCTCGCCTTTCCTGTTGAGAATGCCTCCTCTTGAGATGCGACGGGAACGCAGGGAATTCTTTCCCGTTGAAAGCAGGGAAAGGATCCCTCATCTCGAGCTACGAGGGGGAAACGGGGCTCCTCTGGATGTGGTCGGGACCATCGTGCTTCCTCTCGAGTGGAGACGGGTATGGTGGTGAACTTCTTGAGTTGCAGCAAGGGTGTGAAAGACCCTTTCGAAGTTCCAGAGGTTAGGTGTCATTAGTCTCCAGACGCCTCATCGGAAATAGGCCTCATCTCGCCTGGAAGGGAGAACTTCCTGGATTTTCTCGAGTTGCGGCAGGTGTTCTCGAGTTACGACGGGGACCTCAGGGACCGGCCCTGGTGGCCTCAGGAGAGGCCAGTCCCCATGCGAGTAGCTAGGGGGCCTCTCGGGATTCCTCTTCCGTCGATAGCGGGGCCAAAAACCTTGTGTGGAGTCAGGGCCGGAACCGAGGATTCCTCTCAGGGGCTGATGTGTATCTTTGGATACTTCTGGAGTCTCGCCAGGCGAGACAGGCCTCGTTTCGTGAGGGGGCATGCACGTGCACTTTCCTTCCAGGCTTTAGCAGCAATGTCACGCTTCCCGTGGTGTGGATCAAAGGATCTGTGGTTTTCCCTCGAGGCTTTCCCTCGAGGCTTTCCCACAGGGCTGTCCCACGTGCCACCGTGGTGTGAGTCGATCCTCGGCGTGAAAGATGAGCCAGTGCAGGGCAAAGAGGTTCCTCTGGAATGGACTGAGACATCTGGGGGACTCTTGGAATGGTGGTACGACCATGGAGTTCCTCTCGCCTTACCGGTTGAGAGTGCCTCCTCTTGAGATGCGACGGGAACGCCGGGAATTCTTTCCCGTTGAAAGCAGGGAAAGGTTCCCTCATCTCGAGCTACGAGGGGGAAACGGGGATCCTATGGATGTGGGCGGGACCATCGTGCTTCCTCTCGAGTGGAGACGGGTATGGCGGTGAACTTCTTGAGTCGCAGCAAGGGTGTGAAAGGCCCTTTCGAAGTTCCAGAGGTTAGGTGTCATTAGTCTCCAGACGCCTCATCGGAAATAGGCCTCATCTCGCCTGGAAGGGAGAACTTCCTGGATTTTCTCGAGGTGCGGCAGGTGCTCTCCAGTTACGACGAGGACCTCAGCGACCCGCCCTGGTGGCCTCAGGAGAGGCCAGTCCCCATGCGAGTTGCTAGGGGGCCTCTCGGGATTCCTCTCCCGTCGATACCGGGGCCAAAAACCTTGTGTGGAGTCAGGGCCGGAACCGAGGATTCCTCTCAGGGGCTGACATGGATCGTTGGGTACTTCTGGAGTCTCCCCAGGGGAGTCAGGCCTCGTCTCGAGTGGGGGCATGCACGTGCGCTTTCCTTCCAGGCTGTAGCAGCAATGTCACGCTTCCCGTCGCGTGGATCAAAGGATCTGTGGTTTTCCCTCGAGGCTTTCCCTCGAGGCTTTCCCACAGGGCTGTCCCACGTGCCACCGTGGTGTGAGTCGATCCTCGGCGTGAAAGATGAGCCAGTGCAGGGCAAAGAGGTTCCTCTGGAATGGACTGAGACATCTGGGGGACTCTTGGAATGGTGGTACGACCATGGAGTTCCTCTCGCCTTTCCTGTTGAGAGTGCCTCCTCTTGAGATGCGACGGGAACGCCGGGAATTCTTTCCCGTTGAAAGCAGGGAAAGGATCCCTCATCTCGAGCTACGAGGGGGAAACGGGGCTCCTCTGGATGTGGGCGGGACCATCGTGCTTCCTCTCTAGTGGAGACGGGTATGGCGGTGAACTTCTTGAGTTGCAGCAAGGGTGTGAAAGACCCTTTCGAAGTTCCAGAGGTTAGGTGTCATTAGTCTCCAGAGGCCTCATCGGAAATAGGCCTCATCTCGCTTGGAAGGGAGAACTTCCTGGATTTTCTCGAGTTGCGGCAGGTGTTCTCGAGTTACGACGGGGACCTCAGGGACCCGCCCTGGTGGCCTCAGGAGAGGCCAGTCCCTAGGCGAGTTGCTAGGGGGCCTCTCGGGATTCCTCTCCCGTTGATACCGGGGCCAAAAACCTTGTGTGGAGTCAGGGCCGGAACCGAGGATTCCTCTCAGGGGCTGACATGGATCTTTGGGTACTTCTGGAGTCTCCCCAGGGGAGTCAGGCCTCGTCTCGAGTGGGGGCATGCACGTGCGCTTTCCTTCCAGGCTGTAGCAGCAATGTCACGCTTCCCGTCGCGTGGATCAAAGGATCTGTGGTTTTCCCTCGAGGCTTTCCCTCGAGGCTTTCCCACAGGGCTGTCCCACGTGCCACCGTGGTGTGAGTCAATCCTGGGCGTGAAAGATGAGCCAGTGCAGGGCAAAGAGGTTCCTCTGGAATGGACTGAGACATCTGGGGGACTCTTGGAATGGTGGTACGACCATGGAGTTCCTCTCGCCTTTCCTGTTGAGAGTGCCTCCTCTTGAGATGCGACGGGAACGCCGGGAATTCTTTCCCGTTGAAAGCAGGGAAAGGATCCCTCATCTCGAGCTACGAGGGGGAAACGGGGCTCCTCTGGATGTGGGCGGGACCATCGTGCTTCCTCTCTAGTGGAGACGGGTATGGTGGTGAACTTCTTGAGTTGCAGCAAGGCTGTGAAAGACCCTTTCGAAGTTCCAGATGTAAGGTGTCATTAGTCTCCAGACGCCTCATCGGAAATAGGCCTCATCTCGCCTGGAAGGGAGAACTTCCTGGATTTTCTCGAGTTGCGGCAGGTGTTCTCGAGTTACGACGGGGACCTCAGGGACCCGCCCTGGTGGCCTCAGGAGAGGCCAGTCCCTATGCGAGTTGCTAGGGGGCCTCTCGGGATTCCTCTCCCGTCGATACCGGGGCCAAAAACCTTGTGTGGAGTCAGGGCCGGAACCGAGGATTCCTCTCAGGGGCTGACATGGATCTTTGGGTACTTCTGGAGTCTCCCCAGGGGAGTCAGGCCTCGTCTCGAGTGGGGGCATGCACGTGCACTTTCCTTCCAGGCTGTAGCAGCAATGTCACGCTTCCCGTCGCGTGGATCAAATGATGTGTGGTTTTCCCTCGAGGCTTTCCCACAGGGCTGTCCCACGTGCCACCGTGGTGTGAGTCGATCCTCGGCGTGAAAGATGAGCCAGTGCAGGGCAAAGAGGTTCCTCTGGAATGGACTGAGACATCTGGGGGACTCTTGGAATGGTGGTACGACCATGGAGTTCCTCTCGCCTTTCCTGTTGAGAGTGCCTCCTCTTGAGATGCGACGGGAACGCCGGGAATTCTTTCCCGTTGAAAGCAGGGAAAGGATCCCTCATCTCGAGCTACGAGGGGGAAACGGGGCTCCTCTGGATGTGGGCGGGACCATCGTGCTTCCTCTCTAGTGGAGACGGGTATGGTGGTGAACTTCTTGAGTTGCAGCAAGGGTGTGAAAGACCCTTTCGAAGTTCCAGAGGTTAGGTGTCATTAGTCTCCAGAGGCCTCATCGGAAATAGGCCTCATCTCGCCTGGAAGGGAGAACTTCCTGGATTTTCTCGAGTTGCGGCAGGTGTTCTCGAGTTACGACGGGGACCTCAGGGACCCGCCCTGGTGGCCTCAGGAAAGGCCAGTCCCTAGGCGAGTTGCTAGGGGGCCTCTCGTGATTCCTCTCCCGTTGATACCGGGGCCAAAAACCTTGTGTGGAGTCAGGGCCGGAACCGAGGATTCCTCTCAGGGGCTGACATGGATCTTTGGGTACTTCTGGAATCTCCCCAGGGGAGTCAGGCCTCGTCTCAAGTGGGGGCATGCACGTGCGCTTTCCTTCCAGGCTGTAGCAGCAATGTCACGCTTCCCGTCGCGTGGATCAAAGGATTTGTGGTTTTCCCTCGAGGCTTTCCCTCGAGGCTTTCCCACAGGGCTGTCCCACGTGCCACCGTGGTGTGAGTCGATCCTCGGCGTGAAAGATGAGCCAGTGCAGGGCAAAGAGGTTCCTCTGGAATGGACTGAGACATCTGCGGGACTCTTGGAATGGTGGTACGACCATGGAGTTCCTCTCGCCTTTCCTGTTGAGAGTGCCTCCTCTTGAGATGCGACGGGAACGCCGGGAATTCTTTCCCGTTGAAAGCAGGGTAAGGATCCCTCATCTCGAGCTACGAGGGGGAAACGGGGCTCCTCTGGATGTGGGCGGGACCATCGTGCTTCCTCTCTAGTGGAGACGGGTATGGTGGTGAACTTCTTGAGTTGCAGCAAGGCTGTGAAAGACCCTTTTAAGTTCCAGAGGTAAGGTGTCATTAGTCTCCAGACGCCTCATCGGAAATAGGCCTCATCTCGCCTGGAAGGGAGAACTTCCTGGATTTTCTCGAGTTGCGGCAGGTGTTCTCGAGTTACGACGGGGACCTCAGGGACCCGCCCTGGTGGCCTCAGGAGAGGCCAGTCCCTATGCGAGTTGCTAGGGGGCCTCTCGGGATTCCTCTCCCGTCGATACCGGGGCCAAAAACCTTGTGTGGAGTCAGGGCTGGAACCGAGGATTCCTCTCAGGGGCTGACATGGATCTTTGGGTACTTCTGGAGTCTCCCCAGGGGAGTCCGGCCTCGTCTCGAGTGGGGGCATGCACGTGCACTTTCCTTCCAGGCTGTAGCAGCAATGCCACGCTTCCCGTCGCGTGGATCAAAGGATCTGTGGTTTTCCCTCGAGGCTTTCCCACAGGGCTGTCCCACGTGCCACCGTGGTGTGAGTCGATCCTCGGCGTGAAAGATGAGCCAGTGCAGGGCAAAGAGGTTCCTCTGGAATGAACTGAGACATCTGGGGGACTCTTGGAATGGTGGTACGACCATGGAGTTCCTCTCGCCTTTCCTGTTGAGAGTGCCTCCTCTTGAGATGCGACGGGAACGCCGGGAATTCTTTCCCGTTGAAAGCAGGGAAAGGATCCCTCATCTCGAGCTACGAGGGGGAAACGGGGCTCCTCTGGATGTGGGCGGGACCATCGTGCTTCCTCTCTAGTGGAGACGGGTATGGCGGTGAACTTCTTGAGTTGCAGCAAGGGTGTGAAAGACCCTTTCGAAGTTCCAGAGGTTAGGTGTCATTAGTCTCCAGAGGCCTCATCGGAAATAGGCCTCATCTCGCCTGGAAGGGAGAACTTCCTGGATTTTCTCGAGTTGCGGCAGGTGTTCTCGAGTTACGACGGGGACCTCAGGGACCCGCCCTGGCGGCCTCAGGAAAGGCCAGTCCCTAGGCGAGTTGCTAGGGGGCCTCTCGGGATTCTTCTCCCGTTGATACCGGGGCCAAAAACCTTGTGTGGAGTCAGGGCCGGAACCGAGGATTCCTCTCAGGGGCTGACATGGATCTTTGGGTACTTCTGGAGTCTCCCCAGGGGAGTCAGGCCTCGTCTCAAGTGGGGGCATGCACGTGCGCTTTCCTTCCAGGCTGTAGCAGCAATGTCACGCTTCCCGTCGCGTGGATCAAAGGATCTGTGGTTTTCCCTCGAGGCTTTCCCTCGAGGCTTTCCCACAGGGCTGTCCCACGTGCCACCGTGGTGTGAGTCGATCCTCGGCGTGAAAGATGAGCCAGTGCAGGGCAAAGAGGTTCCTCTGGAATGGACTGAGACATCTGGGGGACTCTTGGAATGGTGGTACGACCATGGAGTTCCTCTCGCCTTTCCTGTTGAGAGTGCCTCCTCTTGAGATGCGACGGGAACGCCGGGAATTCTTTCCCGTTGAAAGCAGGGAAAGGATCCCTCATCTCGAGCTACGAGGGGGAAACGGGGCTCCTCTGGATGTGGGCGGGACCATCGTGCTTCCTCTCTAGTGGAGACGGGTATGGTGGTGAACTTCTTGAGTTGCAGCAAGGGTGTGAAAGACCCTTTCAAAGTTCCAGAGGTTAGGTGTCATTAGTCTCCAGACGCCTCATGGGAAATAGGCCTCATCTCGCCTGGAAGGGAGAACTTCCTGGATTTTCTCGAGTTGCGGCAGGTGTTCTTAAGTTACGACGGGGAACTCAGGGACCCGCCCTGGTGGCCTCAGGAGAGGCCAGTCCCCATGCGAGTTGCTAGGGGGCCTCTCGGGATTCCTCTCCCGTCGATACCGGGGCCAAAAACCTTGAGTGGAGTCAGGGCCGGAACCGAGGATTCCTCTCAGGGGCTGACATGGATCTTTGGGTACTTCGGAGTCTCCCCAGGGGAGTCAGGCCTCGTCTCGAGTGGGGGCATGCACGTGCGCTTTCTTTCCAGGCTGTAGCAGCAATGTCACGCTTCCCGTCGCGTGGATCAAAGGATCTGTGGTTTTCCCTCGAGGCTTTCCCTCGAGGCTTTCCCACAGGGCTGTCCCACGTGCCACCGTGGTGTGAGTCGATCCTCCGCGAGAAAGATGAGCCAGTGCAGGGCAAAGAGGTTCCTCTGAAATGGACTGAGACATCTGGGGGACTCTTGGAATGGTGGTACGACCATGGAGTTCCTCTCGCCTTTCCTGTTGAGAGTGCCTCCTCTTGAGATGCGACGGGAACGCCGGGAATTCTTTCCCGTTGAAAGCAGGGAAAGGATTCCTCATCTCGAGCTACGAGGGGGAAACGGGGCTCCTCTGGATGTGGGCGGGACCATCGTGCTTCCTCTCGAGTGGAGACGGGTATGGCGGTGAACTTCTTGAGTTGCACCAAGGGTGTGAAAGACCCTTTCGAAGTTCCAGAGGTTTGGTGTCATTAGTCTCCAGAGGCCTCATCGGAAATAGGCCTCATCTCGCCTGGAAGGGAGAACTTCCTGGATTTTCTCGAGTTGCGGCAGGTGTTCTCGAGTTACGACGGGGACCTCAGGGACCCGCCCTGGTTGCCTCAGGAGAGGCCAGTCCCCATGCGAGTTGCTAGGGGGCCTCTCGGGATTCCTCTCCCGTCGATACCTGGGCCAAAAACCTTGTGTGGAGTCAGGGCCGGAACCGAGGATTCCTCTCAGGGGCTGACATGGATCTTTGGGTAATCTGGAGTCTCCCCAGTGGAGTCAGACCTCGTCTCGAGTGGGGGCATGCACGTGCGCTTTCCTTCCAGGCTGTAGTAGCAATGTCACGCTTCCCGTCGCGTGGATCAAAGGATCTGTGGTTTTCCCTCGAGGCTTTCCCTCGAGGCTTTCCCACAGGGCTGTCCCACGTGCCACCGTGGTGTGAGTCGATCCTCGGCGTGAAAGATGAGCCAGTGCAGGGCAAAGAGGTTCCTCTGGAATGGACTGAGACATCTGGGGGACTCTTGGAATGGTGGTACGACCATGGAGATCCTCTCGCCTTTCCTGTTGAGAGTGCCTCCTCTTGAGATGCGACGGGAACGCCGGGAACTCTTTCCCGTTGAAAGCAGGGAAAGGATCCCTCATCTCGAGCACCGAGGGGAAAACGGGGCTCCTCTGGATGTGGGCGGGACCATCGTGCTTCCTCTCGAGTGGAGACGGGTATGGCGGAGAACTTCTTGAGTTGCAGCAAGGGTGTGAATGACCCTTTCAAAGTTCCAGAGGTTAGGTGTCATTAGTCTCCAGACGCCTCATCGGAAATAGGCCTCATCTCGCCTGGAAGGGAGAACTTCCTGGATTTTCTTGAGTTGCGGCAGGTGTTCTTAAGTTACGACGGGGAACTCAGGGACCCGCCCTGGTGGCCTCAGGAGAGGCCAGTCCCCATGCGAGTTGCTAGGGGGCCTCTCGGGATTCCTCTCCCGTCGATACCGGGGCCAAAAACCTTGAGTGGAGTCAGGGCCGGAACCGAGGATTCCTCTCAGGGGCTGACATGGATCTTTGGGTACTTCTGGAGTCTCCCCAGGGAATCAGGCCTCGTCTCGAGTGGGGGCATGCACGTGCGCTTTCCTTCCAGGCTGTAGCAGCAATGTCACGCTTCCCGTCACGTGGATCAAAGGATCTGTGGATTTCCCTCGAGGCTTTCCCTCGAGGCTTTCCCACAGGGCTGTCCCACGTGCCACCGTGGCGTGAGTCGATCCTCGGCGTGAAAGATGAGCCAGTGCAGGGCAAAGAGTTTCCTCTGGAATGGACTGAGACATCTGGGGGACTCTTGGAATGGTGGTACGACCATGGAGTTCCTCTCGCCTTTCCTGTTGAGAGTGCCTCCTCTTGATATGCGACGGGAACGCCGGGAATTCTTTCCCGTTGAAAGCAGGGAAAGGATCCCTCATCTCGAGCTACGAGGGGGAAACGGGGCTCCTCTGGATGTGGGCGGGACCATCGTGCTTCCTCTCGAGTGGAGACGGGTATGGCGGTGAACTTCTTGAGTTGCAGCAAGGGTGTGAAAGACCCTTTCGAAGTTCCAGAGGTTAGGTGTCATTAGTCTCCAGACGCCTCATCGGAAATAGGCCTCATCTCGCCTGGAAGGGAGAACTTCCTGGATTTTCTCGAGTTGCGGCAGGTGTTCTCGAGTTACGACGGGGACCTCAGGGACCCGCCCTGGTGGCCTCAGGAGAGGCCAGTCCCCATGCGAGTTGCTAGGGGGCCTCTCGGGATTCCTCTCCCGTCGATACCGGGGCCAAAAACCTTGTGTGGAGTCAGGGCCGGAACCGAGGATTCCTCTCAGGGGCTGACATGGATCTTTGGGTACTTCTGGAGTCTCCCCAGGGGAGTCAGGCCTCGTCTCGAGTGGGGGCATGCACGTGCACTTTCCTTCCAGGCTGTAGCAGCAATGTCACGCTTCCCGTCGCGTGGATCAAAGGATCTGTGGTTTTCCCTCGAGGTTTTCCCACAGGGCTGTCCCACGTGCCACCGTGGTGTGAGTCGATTCTCGGCGTGAAAGATGAGCCAGTGCAGGGCAAAGAGGTTCCTCTGGAATGGACTGAGACATCTGGGGGACTCTTGGAATGGTGGTACGACCATGGAGTTCCTCTCGCCTTTCCTGTTGAGAGTGCCTCCTCTTGAGATGCGACGGGAACGCCGGGAATTCTTTCCCGTTGAAAGCAGGGAAAGGATCCCTCATCTCGAGCTACGAGGGGGAAACGGGGCTCCTCTGGATGTGGGCGGGACCATCGTGCTTCCTCTCTAGTGGAGACGGGTATGGCGGTGAACTTCTTGAGTTGCAGCAAGGGTGTGAAAGACCCTTTCGAAGTTCCAGAGGTTAGGTGTCATTAGTCTCCAGACGCCTCATCGGAAATAAGCCTCATCTCGCCTGGAAGGGAGAACTTCCTGGATTTTCTCGAGTTGTGGCAGGTGTTCTCGAGTAACGACGGGGACCTCAGGGACCGGCCCTGGTGGCCTCAGGAGAGGCCAGTCCCCATGCGAGTTGCTAGGGGGCCTCTCGGGATTCCTCTCCCGTCGATACCGGGGCCAAAAAGCTTGTTTGGAGTCAGGGCCGGAACCGAGGATTCCTCTCAGGGGCTGACATGGATCTTTGGGTACTTCTGGAGTCTCCCCAGGGGAGTCAGGCCTCGTCTCGAGTGGGGGCATGCATGTGCGCTTTCCTTCCAGGCTGTAGCAGCAATGTCACGCTTCCCGTCGCGTGGATCAACGGATCTGTGGTTTTCCCTCGAGGCTTTCCCTCGAGGCTTTCCCACAGGGCTGTCCCACGTGCCACCGTGGTGTGAGTCGATCCTCGGTGTGAAAGATGAGCCAGTGCAGGGCAAAGAGGTTCCTCTCAAATGGACTGAGACATCTGGGGGACTCTTGGAATGGTGGTACGACCATGGAGTTCCTCTCGCCTTTCCTGTTGAGAGTGCCTCCTCTTGAGATGCGACGGGAACGCCGGGAATTCTTTCCCGTTGAAAGCAGGGAAAGGATCCCTCATCTCGAGCTACGAGGGGGAAACGGGGCTCCTCTCGATGTGGGCGGGACCATCGTGCTTCCTCTCGAGTGGAGACGGGTATGGCGGTGAACTTCTTGAGTTGCAGCAAGGGTGTGAAAGACCCTTTCGAAGTTCCAGAGGTTAGGTGTCATTAGTCTCCAGACGCCTCATCGGAAATAGGCCTCATCTCGCCTGGAAGGGAGAACTTCCTGGATTTTCTCGAGTTGCGGCAGGTGTTCTCGAGTTTCGACGGGTACCTCAGGGACCCGCCCTGGTAACCTCAGGAGAGGCCAGTCCCAATGCGAGTTGCTAGGGGGCCTCGCGGGATTCCTCTCCCGTCAATACCGGGGCCAAAAAGCTTGTGTGGAGTCAGAGCCGGAACCGAGGATTCCTCTCAGGGGCTGACATGGATCTTTGGGTACTTCTGGAGTCTCCCCAGGGGAGTCAGGCCTCGTCTCGAGTGGGGGCATGGACGTGCGCTTTCCTTCCAGGCTGTAGCAGCAATGTCACGCTTCCCGTCGCGTGGATCAAAGGATCTGTGGTTTTCCCTCGAGGCTTTCCCTCGAGGCTTTCCCACAGGGCTGTCCCACGTGCCACCGTGTTGTGAGTCGATCCTCGGCGTGAAAGATGAGCCAGTGCAGGGCAAAGAGGTTCCTTTGGAATGGACTGAGACATCTGGGGGACTCTTGGAATGGTGGTACGACCATGGAGTTCCTCTCGCCTTTCCTGTTGAGAGTGCCTCCTCTTGAGATGCGACGGGAACGCCGGGAATACTTTCCCGTTGAAAGCAGGGAAAGGATCCCTCATCTCGAGCTACGAGGGGGAAACGGGGCTCCTCTGGATGTGGGCGGGACCATCGTGCTTCCTCTCGAGTGGAGGCGGGTATGGCGGTGAACTTCTTGAGTTGCAGCAAGGGTGTGAAAGACCCTTTCGAAGTTCCAGAGGTTTGGTGTCATTAGTCTCCAGAGGCCTCATCGGAAATAGGCCTCATCTCGCCTGGAAGGGAGAACTTCCTGGATTTTCTCGACTTGCGGCAGGTGTTCTCAAGTTACGACGGGGACCTCAGGGACCCGCCCTGGTGGCCTCAGGAGAGGCCAGTCCCCATGCGAGTTGCTAGGGGGCCTCTCGGGATTCCTCTCCCGTCGATACCGGGGCCAAAAAGCTTGTGTGGAGTCAGGGCCGGAACCGAGGATTCCTCTCAGGGGCTGACATGGATCTTTGGGTACTTCTGGAGTCTCCCCAGGGGAGTCAGGCCTCGTCTCGAGTGGGGGCATGCACGTGCGCTTTCCTTCCAGGCTGTAGCAGCAATGTCACGCTTCCCGTCGCGTGGATCAAAGGATCTGTGGTTTTCCCTCGAGGCTTTCCCTCGAGGCTTTCCCACAGGGCTGTCCCAAGTGCCACCGTGTTGTGAGTCGATCCTCGGCGTGAAAGATGAGCCAGTGCAGGGCAAAGAGGTTCCACTGGAATGGACTGAGACATCTGGGGGACTCTTGGAATGGTGGTACGACCATGGAGTTCCTCTCGCCTTTCCTGTTGAGAGTGCCTCCTCTTGAGATGCGACGGGAACGCCGGGAATTCTTTCCCGTTGAAACCAGGGAAAGGATCCCTCATCTCGAGCTACGAGGGGGAAACGTGGCTCCTCTGGATGTGGGCGGGACCATCGTGCTTCCTCTCGAGTGGAGGCGGGTATGGCGGTGAACTTCTTGAGTTGCAGCAAGGGTGTGAAAGACCCTTTCAAAGTTCCAGAGATTTGGTGTCATTAGTCTCCAGAGGCCTCATCGGAAATAGGCCTCATCTCGCCTGGAAGGGAGAACTTCCTGGATTTTCTCGAGTTGCGGCAGGTGTTCTCAAATTACGACGGGGACCTCAGGGACCCGCCCTGGTGGCCTCCGGAGAGGCCAGTCCCCATGCGAGTTGCTAGGGGGCCTCTCGGGATTCCTCTCCCGTCGATACTGGGGCCAAAAACCTTGTGTGGAGTCAGGGCCGGAACCGAGGATTCCTCTCAGGGGCTGACATGGATCTTTGGGTACTTCTGGAGTCTCCCCAGTGGAGTCAGGCCTCGTCTCGAGTGGGGGCATGCACGTGCGCTTTCCTTTCAGGCTGTAGCAGCAATGTCACGCTTCCCGTCACGTGGATCAAAGGATCTGTGGTTTTCCCTCGAGGCTTTCCCTCGAGGCTTTCCCACAGGGCTGTCCCACGTGCCACCGTGGTGTGAGTCGATCCTCGGCGTGAAAGATGAGCCAATGCAGGGCAAAGAGGTTCCTCTGGAATGGACTGAGACATCTGGGGGACTCTTGGAATGGTGGTACGACCATGGAGTTCCTTTCGCCTTTCCTGTTGAGAGTGCCTCGTCTTGAGATGCGACGGGAACGCCGGGAATTCTTTCCCGTTGAAAGCAGGGAAAGTATCCCTCATCTCGAGCTACGAGGGGGAAACGGGGCTCCTCTGGATGTGGGCGGGACCATCGTGCTTCCTCTCTAGTGGAGACGGGTATGGCGGTGAACTTCTTGAGTTGCAGCAAGGGTGTGAAAGTCCCTTTCGAAGTTCCAGAGGTTAGGTGTCATTAGTCTCCAGACGCCTCATCGGAAATAGGCCTCATCTCGCCTGGAAGGGAGAACTTCCTGGATTTTCTCGAGTTGCGGCAGGTGTTCCCGAGTTACGACGGGGACCTCAGGGACCCGCCCTGGTGGCCTCAGGAGAGGCCAGTCCCTAGGCGTGTTGCTAGGGGGCCTCTCGGGATTTCTCTCCCGTTGATACCGGGGCGAAAAACCTTGTGTGGAGTCAGGGCCGGAACCGAGGATTCCTCTCAGGGGCTGACATGGATCTTTGGGTACTTCTGGAGTCTCCCCAGGGGAGTCAGGCCTCGTCTCGAGTGGGGGCATGCACGTGCGCTTTCCTTCCAGGCTGTAGCAGCAATGTCACGTTTCCCGTCGCGTGGATCAAAGGATCTGTGGTTTTCCCTCGAGGCTTTCCCTCGAGGCTTTCCCACAGGGCTGTCCCACGTGCCACCGTGGTGTGAGTCGATCCTCGGCGTGAAAGATGAGCCAGTGCAGGGCAAAGAGGTTCCTCTGGAATGGACTGAGACATCTGGGGGACTCTTGGAATGGTGGTACGACCATGGAGTTCCTCTCGCCTTTCCTGTTGAGAGTGCCTCCTCTTGAGATGCGACGGGAACGCCGGGAATTCTTTCCCGTTGAAAGCAGGGAAAGGATCCCTCATCTCGAGCTACGAGGGGGAAACGGGGCTCCTCTGGATGTGGGCGGGACCATCGTGCTTCCTCTCTAGTGGAGACGGGTATGGCGGTGAACTTCTTGAGTTGCAGCAAGGGTGTGAAAGACCCTTTCGAACTTCCAGAGGTTAGGTGTCATTAGTCTCCAGACGCCTCATCGGAAATAAGCCTCATCTCGCCTGGAAGGGAGAACTTCCTGGATTTTCTCTAGTTGTGGCAGGTGTTCTCGAGTAACGACGGGGACCTCAGGGACCGGCCCTGGTGGCCTCAGGAGAGGCCAGTCCCCATGCGAGTTGCTAGGGGGCCTCTCGGGATTCCTCTCCCGTCGATACCGGGGCCAAAAAGCTTGTGTGGAGTCAGGGCCGGAACCGAGGATTCCTCTCATGGGCTGAATTGGATCTTTGGGTACTTCTGGAGTCTCCCCAGGGGAGTCAGGCCTCGTCTCGAGTGGGGGCATGCATGTGCACTTTCCTTCCAGGCTGTAGCAGCAATGTCACACTTCCCGTCGCGTGGATCAAAGGATCTGTGGTTTTCCCTCGAGGCTTTCCCTCGAGGCTTTCCCACAGGGCTGTCCCACGTGCCACCGTGTTGTGAGTCGATCCTCGGTGTGAAAGATGAGCCAGTGCAGGGCAAAGAGGTTCCTCTGAAATGGACTGAGACATCTGGGGGACTCTTGGAATGGTGGTACGACCATGGAGTTCCTCTCGCCTTTCCTGTTGAGAGTGCCTCCTCTTGAGATGCGACGGGAACGCCGGGAATTCTTTCCCGTTGAAAGCAGGGAAAGGATCCCTCATCTCGAGCTACGAGGGGGAAACGGGGCTCCTCTCGATGTGGGCGGGACCATCGTGCTTCCTCTCGAGTGGAGACGGGTATGGCGGTGAACTTCTTGAGTTGCAGCAAGGGTGTGAAAGACCCTTTCGAAGTTCCAGAGGTTAGGTGTCATTAGTCTCCAGAGGCCTCATCGGAAATAGGCCTCATCTCGCCTGGAAGGGAGAACTTCCTGGATTTTCTCGAGTTGCGGCAGGTGTTCTCGAGTTACGACGGGGACCTCAGGGACCCGCCCTGGTGGCCTCAGGAGAGGCCAGTCGCCATGCGAGTTGCTAGGGGGCCTCTCGGGATTCCTCTCCCGTCGATACCGGGGCCAAAAACCTTGTGTGGAGTCAGGGCCGGAACCGAGGATTCCTCTCAGGGGCTGACATGGATCTTTGGGTACTTCTGGAGTCTCCCCAGTGGAGTCAGACCTCGTCTCGAGTGGGGGCATGCACGTGCGCTTTCCTTCCAGGCTGTAGTAGCAATGTCACGCTTCCCGTCGCGTGGATCAAAGGATCTGTGGTTTTCCCTCGAGGCTTTCCCTCGAGGCTTTCCCACAGGGCTGTCCCACGTGCCACCGTGGTGTGAGTCGATCCTCGGCGTGAAAGATGAGCCAGTGCAGGGCAAAGAGGTTCCTCTGGAATGGACTGAGACATCTGGGGGACTCTTGGAATGGTGGTACGACCATGGAGATCCTCTCGCCTTTCCTGTTGAGAGTGCCTCCTCTTGAGATGCGACGGGAACGCCGGGAATTCTTTCCCGTTGAAAGCAGGGAAAGGTTCCCTCATCTCGAGCACCGAGGGGAAAACGGGGCTCCTCTGGATGTGGGCGGGACCATCGTGCTTCCTCTCGAGTGGAGACGGGTATGGCGGAGAACTTCTTGAGTTGCAGCAAGGGTGTGAAAAACCCTTTCAAAGTTCCAGAGGTTAGGTGTCATTAGTCTCCAGACGCCTCATCGGAAATAGGCCTCATTTCGCCTGGAAGGGAGAACTTCCTGGATTTTCTCGAGTTGCGGCAGGTGTTCTTAAGTTACGACGGGGAACTCAGGGACCCGCCCTGGTGGCCTCAGGAGAGGCCAGTCCCCATGCGAGTTGCTAGGGGGCCTCTCGGGATTCCTCTCCCGTCGATACCGGGGCCAAAAACCTTGTGTGGAGTCAGGGCCGGAACCGAGGATTCCTCTCAGGGGCTGACATGGATCTTTGGGTACTTCTGGAGTCTCCCCAGGGGAGTCAGGCCTCGTCTCGAGTGGGGGCATGCGCGTGCGCTTTCCTTCCAGGCTTTAGCAGCAATGTCACGCTTCCCATCGCTTGGATCAAAGGATCTGTGGTTTTCCCTCGAGGCTTTCCCTCGAGGCTTTCCCACAGGGCTGTCCCACGTGCCACCGTGGTGTGAGTCGATCCTCGGCGTGAAAGATGAGCCAGTGCAGGGCAAAGAGGTTCCTCTGGAATGGACTGAGACATCTGGGGGACTCTTGGAATGGTGGTACGACCATGGAGTTCCTCTCGCCTTTCCTGTTGAGAGTGCATCCTCTTGAGATGCGACGGGAACGCCGGGAATTCTTTCCCGTTGAAAGCAGGGAAAGGATCCCTCATCTCGAGCTACGAGGGGGAAACGGGGCTCCTCTGGATGTGGGCGGGACCATCGTGCTTCCTCTCGAGTGGAGACGGGTATGGCGGTGAACTTCTTGAGTTGCAGCAAGGGTGTGAAAGACCCTTTCGAAGTTCCAGAGGTTAGGTGTCATTAGTCTCCAGACGCCTCATCGGAAATAGGCCTCATCTCGCCTGGAAGGGAGAACTTCCTGGATTTTCTCGAGTTGCGGCAGGTGTTCTCGAGTTACGACGGGGACCTCAGGGACCCGCCCTGGTGGCCTCAGGAGAGGCCAGTCCCCATGCGAGTTGCTAGGGGGCCTCTCGGGATTCCTCTCCCGTCGATACCGGGGCCAAAAAGCTTGTGTGGAGTCAGGGCCGGAACCGAGGATTCCTCTCAGGGGCTGACATGGATCTTTGGGTACTTCTGGAGTCTCCCCAGGGGAGTCAGGCCTCGTCTCGAGTGGGGGCATGCACGTGCGCTTTCCTTCCAGGCTGTAGCAGCAATGTCACGCTTCCCGTCGCGTGGATCAAAGGATCTGTGGTTTTCCCTCGAGGCTTTCCCTGGAGGCTTTCCCACAGGGCTGTCCCAAGTGCCACCGTGTTGTGAGTCGATCCTCGGCGTGAAAGATGAGCCAGTGCAGGGCAAAGAGGTTCCTCTGGAATGGACTGAGACATCTGGGGGACTCTTGGAATGGTGGTACGACCATGGAGTTCCTCTCGCCTTTCCTGTTGAGAGTGCCTCCTCTTGAGATGCGACGGGAACGCCGGGAATTCTTTCCCGTTGAAACCAGGGAAAGGATCCCTCATCTCGAGCTACGAGGGGGAAACGGGGCTCCTCTGGATGTGGGCGGGACCATCGTGCTTCCTCTCGAGTGGAGGCGGGTATGGCGGTGAACTTCTTGAGTTGCAGCAAGGGTGTGAAAGACCCTTTCAAAGTTCCAGAGATTTGGTGTCATTAGTCTCCAGAGGCCTCATCGGAAATAGGCCTCATCTCGCCTGGAAGGGAGAACTTCCTGGATTTTCTCGAGTTGCGGCAGGTGTTCTCAAATTACGACGGGGACCTCAGGGACCCGCCCTGGTGGCCTCCGGAGAGGCCAGTCCCCATGCGAGTTGCTAGGGGGCCTCTCGGGATTCCTCTCCCGTCGATACTGGGGCCAAAAACCTTGTGTGGAGTCAGGGCCGGAACCGAGGATTCCTCTCAGGGGCCGACATGGATCTTTGGGTACTTCTGGAGTCTCCCCAGTGGAGTCAGGCCTCGTCTCGAGTGGGGGCATGCACGTGCGCTTTCCTTCCAGGCTGTAGCAGCAATGTCACGCTTCCCGTCACGTGGATCAAAGGATCTGTGGTTTTCCCTCGAGGCTTTCCCTCGAGGCTTTCCCACAGGGCTGTCCCACGTGCCACCGTGGTGTGAGTCGATCCTCGGCGTGAAAGATGAGCCAATGCAGGGCAAAGAGGTTCCTCTGGAATGGACTGAGACATCTGGGGGAATCTTGGAATGGTGGTACGAACATGGAGTTCCTTTCGCCTTTCCTGTTGAGAGTGCCTCGTCTTGAGATGCGACGGGAACGCCGGGAATTCTTTCTCGTTGAAAGCAGGGAAAGTATCCCTCATCTCGAGCTACGAGGGGGAAACGGGGCTCCTCTGGATGTGGGCGGGACCATCGTGCTTCCTGTCTAGTGGAGACGGGTATGGCGGTGAACTTCTTGAGTTGCAGCAAGGGTGTGAAAGTCCCTTTCGAAGTTCCAGAGGTTACGTGTCATTAGTCTCCAGACGGCTCATCGGAAATAGGCCTCATCTCGCCTGGAAGGGAGAACTTCCTGGATTTTCTCGAGTTGCGGCAGGTATTCTCGAGTTACGACGGGGACCTCAGGGACCCGCCCTGGTGGCCTCAGGAGAGGCCAGTCCCTAGGCGTGTTGCTAGGGGGCCTCTCGGGATTTCTCTCCCGTTGATACCGGGGCGAAAAACCTTGTGTGGAGTCAGGGCCGGAACCGAGGATTCCTCTCAGGGGCTGACATGGATCTTTGGGTACTTCTGGAGTCTCCCCAGGGGAGTCAGGCCTCGTCTCGAGTGGGGGCATGCACGTGCGCTTTCCTTCCAGGCTGTAGCAGCAATGTCACGCTTCCCGTCGCGTGGATCAAAGGATCTGTGGTTTTCCCTCGAGGCTTTCCCTCGAGGCTTTCCCACAGGGCTGTCCCACGTGCCACCGTGGTGTGAGTCGATCCTCGGCGTGAAAGATGAGCCAGTGCAGGGCAAAGAGGTTCCTCTGGAATGGACTGAGACATCTGGGGGACTCTTGGAATGGTGGTACGACCATGGAGTTCCTCTCGCCTTTCCTGTTGAGAGTGCCTCCTCTTGAGATGCGACGGGAACGCCGGGAATTCTTTCCCGTTGAAAGCAGGGAAAGGATCCCTCATCTCGAGCTACAAGGGGGAAACGGGGCTCCTCTGGATGTGGGCGGGACCATCGTGCTTCCTCTCTAGTGGAGACGGGTATGGTGGTGAACTTCTTGAGTTGCAGCAAGGCTGTGAAAGACCCTTTCGAAGTTCCAGAGGTAAGGTGTCATTAGTCTCCAGACGCCTCATCGGAAATAGGCCTCATCTCGCCTGGAAGGGAGAACTTCCTGGATTTTCTCGAGTTGCGGCAGGTGTTCTCGAGTTACGACGGGGACCTCAGGGACCCGCCCTGGTGGCCTCAGGAGAGGCCAGTCCCCATGCGAGTTGCTAGGGGGCCTCTCGGGATTCCTCTCCCGTCGATACCGGGGCCAAAAACCTTGTGTGGAGTCAGGGCCGGAACCGAGGATTCCTCTCAGGGGCTGACATGGATCTTTGGGAACTTCTGGAGTCTCCCCAGGGGAGTCAGGCCTCGTCTCGAGTGGGGGCATGGACGTGCACTTTCCTTCCAGGCTGTAGCAGCAATGTCACGCTTCCCGTCGCGTGGATCAAATGATGTGTGGTTTTCCCTAGAGGCTTTCCCACAGGGCTGTCCCACGTGCCACCGTGGTGTGAGTCGATCCTCGGCGTGAAAGATGAGCCAGTGCAGGGCAAAGAGGTTCCTCTGGAATGGACTGAGACATCTGGGGGACTCTTGGAATGGTGGTACGACCATGGAGTTCCTCTCGCCTTTCCTGTTGAGAGTGCCTCCTCTTGAGATGCGACGGGAACGCCGGGAATTCTTTCCCGTTGAAAGCAGGGAAAGGATCCCTCATCTCGAGCTACGAGGGGGAAACGGGGCTCCTCTGGATGTGGGCGGGACCATCGTGCTTCCTCTCGAGTGGAGACGGGTATGGCGTTGAACTTCTTGAGTTGCAGCAAGGGTGTGAAAGACCCTTTCGAAGTTCCAGAGGTTAGGTGTCATTAGTCTCCAGACGCCTCATCGGAAATAGGCCTCATCTCGCCTGGAAGGGAGAACTTCCTGGATTTTCTCGAGTTGCGGCAGGTGTTCTCGAGTTACGACGGGGACCTCAGGGACCCGCCCTGGTGGCCTCAGGAGAGGCCAGTCCCCATGCGAGTTGCTAGGGGGCCTCTCGGGATTCCTCTCCCGTCGATACCGGGGCCAAAAACCTTGTGTGCAGTCAGGGCCAGAACCGAGGATTCCTCTCAGGGGCAGACATGGATCTTTGGGTACTTCTGGAGTCTCCCCAGGGGAGTCAGGCCTCGTCTCGAGTGGGGGCATGCACGTGCGCTTTCCTTCCAGGCTGTAGCAGCAATGTCACGCTTCCCGTCGCGTGGATCAAAGATCTGTGGTTTTCCCTCGAGGCTTTCCCTCGAGGGTTTCCCACAGGGCTGTCCCAAGTGCCACCGTGTTGTGAGTCGATCCTCGGCGTGAAAGATGAGCCAGTGCAGGGCAAAGAGGTTCCTCTGGAATGGACTGATACATCTGGGGGACTCTTGGAATGGTGGTACGACCATGGAGTTCCTCTCGCCTTTCCTGTTGAGAGTGCCTCCTCTTGAGATGCGACGGGAACGCCGGGAATTCTTTCCCGTTGAAAGCAGGGAAAGGATCCCACATCTCGAGCTACGAGGGGGAAACGGGGCTCCTCTGGATGTGGGCGGGACCATCGTGCTTCCTCTCGAGTGGAGACGGGTATGGCGGTGAACTTCTTGAGTTGCAGCAAGGGTGTGAAAGACCCTTTCGAAGTTCCAGAGTTTTGGTGTCATTAGTCTCCAGAGGACTCATCGGAAATAGGCCTAATCTCGCCTGGAAGGGAGAACTTCCTGGATTTTCTCGAGTTGCGGCAGGTGTTCTCGAATTACGACGGGGACCTCAGGGACCCGCCCTGGTGGCCTCCGGAGAGGCCAGTCCCCATGCGAGTTGCTAGGGGGCCTCTCGGGATTCCTCTCCCGTCGATACTGGGGCCAAAAACCTTGTGTGGAGTCAGGGCCGGAACCGAGGATTCCTCTCAGGGGCCGACATGGATCTTTGGGTACTTCTGGAGTCTCCCCAGTGGAGTCAGGCCTCGTCTCGAGTGGGGGCATGCACGTGCGCTTTCCTTCCAGGCTGTAGCAGCAATGTCACGCTTCCCGTCACGTGGATCAAAGGATCTGTGGTTTTCCCTCGAGGCTTTCCCTCGAGGCTTTCCCACAGGGCTGTCCCACGTGCCACCGTGGTGTGAGTCGATCCTCGGCGTGAAAGATGAGCCAATGCAGGGCAAAGAGGTTCCTCTGGAATGGACTGAGACATCTGGGGGAATCTTGGAATGGTGGTACGAACATGGAGTTCCTTTCGCCTTTCCTGTTGAGAGTGCCTCGTCTTGAGATGCGACGGGAACGCCGGGAATTCTTTCTCGTTGAAAGCAGGGAAAGTATCCCTCATCTCGAGCTACGAGGGGGAAACGGGGCTCCTCTGGATGTGGGCGGGACCATCGTGCTTCCTGTCTAGTGGAGACGGGTATGGCGGTGAACTTCTTGAGTTGCAGCAAGGGTGTGAAAGTCCCTTTCGAAGTTCCAGAGGTTAGGTGTCATTAGTCTCCAGACGGCTCATCGGAAATAGGCCTCATCTCGCCTGGAAGGGAGAACTTCCTGGATTTTCTCGAGTTGCGGCAGGTGTTCTCGAGTTACGACGGGGACCTCAGGGACCCGCCCTGGTGGCCTCAGGAGAGGCCAGTCCCTAGGCGTGTTGCTAGGGGGCCTCTCGGGATTTCTCTCCCGTTGATACCGGGGCGAAAAACCTTGTGTGGAGTCAGGGCCGGAACCGAGGATTCCTCTCAGGGGCTGACATGGATCTTTGGGTACTTCTGGAGTCTCCCCAGGGGAGTCAGGCCTCGTCTCGAGTGGGGGCATGCACGTGCGCTTTCCTTCCAGGCTGTAGCAGCAATGTCACGCTTCCCGTCGCGTGGATCAAAGGATCTGTGGTTTTCCCTCGAGGCTTTCCCTCGAGGCTTTCCCACAGGGCTGTCCCACGTGCCACCGTGGTGTGAGTCGATCCTCGGCGTGAAAGATGAGCCAGTGCAGGGCAAAGAGGTTCCTCTGGAATGGACTGAGACATCTGGGGGACTCTTGGAATGGTGGTACGACCATGGAGTTCCTCTCGCCTTTCCTGTTGAGAGTGCCTCCTCTTGAGATGCGACGGGAACGCCGGGAATTCTTTCCCGTTGAAAGCAGGGAAAGGATCCCTCATCTCGAGCTACAAGGGGGAAACGGGGCTCCTCTGGATGTGGGCGGGACCATCGTGCTTCCTCTCTAGTGGAGACGGGTATGGTGGTGAACTTCTTGAGTTGCAGCAAGGCTGTGAAAGACCCTTTCGAAGTTCCAGAGGTAAGGTGTCATTAGTCTCCAGACGCCTCATCGGAAATAGGCCTCATCTCGCCTGGAAGGGAGAACTTCCTGGATTTTCTCGAGTTGCGGCAGGTGTTCTCGAGTTACGACGGGGACCTCAGGGACCCGCCCTGGTGGCCTCAGGAGAGGCCAGTCCCTATGCGAGTTGCTAGGGGGCCTCTCAGGATTCATCTCCCGTCGATACCGGGGCCAAAAACCTTGTGTGGAGTCAGGGCCGGAACCGAGGATTCCTCTCAGGGGCTGACATGGATCTTTGGGAACTTCTGGAGTCTCCCCAGGGGAGTCAGGCCTCGTCTCGAGTGGGGGCATGGACGTGCACTTTCCTTCCAGGCTGTAGCAGCAATGTCACGCTTCCCGTCGCGTGGATCAAATGATGTGTGGTTTTCCCTAGAGGCTTTCCCACAGGGCTGTCCCACGTGCCACCGTGGTGTGAGTCGATCCTCGGCGTGAAAGATGAGCCAGTGCAGGGCAAAGAGGTTCCTCTGGAATGGACTGAGACATCTGGGGGACTCTTGGAATGGTGGTACGACCATGGAGTTCCTCTCGCCTTTCCTGTTGAGAGTGCCTCCTCTTGAGATGCGACGGGAACGCCGGGAATTCTTTCCCGTTGAAAGCAGGGAAAGGATCCCTCATCTCGAGCTACGAGGGGGAAACGGGGCTCCTCTGGATGTGGGCGGGACCATCGTGCTTCCTCTCGAGTGGAGACGGGTATGGCGTTGAACTTCTTGAGTTGCAGCAAGGGTGTGAAAGACCCTTTCGAAGTTCCAGAGGTTAGGTGTCATTAGTCTCCAGACGCCTCATCGGAAATAGGCCTCATCTCGCCTGGAAGGGAGAACTTCCTGGATTTTCTCGAGTTGCGGCAGGTGTTCTCGAGTTACGACGGGGACCTCAGGGACCCGCCCTGGTGGCCTCAGGAGAGGCCAGTCCCCATGCGAGTTGCTAGGGGGCCTCTCGGGATTCCTCTCCCGTCGATACCGGGGCCAAAAACCTTGTGTGCAGTCAGGGCCAGAACCGAGGATTCCTCTCAGGGGCAGACATGGATCTTTGGGTACTTCTGGAGTCTCCCCAGGGGAGTCAGGCCTCGTCTCGAGTGGGGGCATGCACGTGCGCTTTCCTTCCAGGCTGTAGCAGCAATGTCACGCTTCCCGTCGCGTGGATCAAAGATCTGTGGTTTTCCCTCGAGGCTTTCCCTCGAGGGTTTCCCACAGGGCTGTCCCAAGTGCCACCGTGTTGTGAGTCGATCCTCGGCGTGAAAGATGAGCCAGTGCAGGGCAAAGAGGTTCCTCTGGAATGGACTGATACATCTGGGGGACTCTTGGAATGGTGGTACGACCATGGAGTTCCTCTCGCCTTTCCTGTTGAGAGTGCCTCCTCTTGAGATGCGACGGGAACGCCGGGAATTCTTTCCCGTTGAAAGCAGGGAAAGGATCCCACATCTCGAGCTACGAGGGGGAAACGGGGCTCCTCTGGATGTGGGCGGGACCATCGTGCTTCCTCTCGAGTGGAGACGGGTATGGCGGTGAACTTCTTGAGTTGCAGCAAGGGTGTGAAAGACCCTTTCGAAGTTCCAGAGTTTTGGTGTCATTAGTCTCCAGAGGACTCATCGGAAATAGGCCTAATCTCGCCTGGAAGGGAGAAATTCCTGGATTTTCTCGAGTTGCGGCAGGTGTTCTCGAATTACGACGGGGACCTCAGGGACCCGCCCTGGTGGCCTCCGGAGAGGCCAGTCCCCATGCGAGTTGCTAGGGGGCCTCTCGGGATTCCTCTCCCGTCGATACCGGGGCCAAAAACCTTGTGTGGAGTCAGGGCCGGAACCGAGGATTCCTCTCGGGGCTGACATGGATCTTTGGGTACTTCTGGAGTCTCCCCAGTGGAGTCAGGCCTCGTCTCGAGTGGGGGCATGCACGTGCGCTTTCCTTTCAGGCTGTAGCAGCAATGTCACGCTTCCCGTCACGTGGATCAAAGGATCTGTGGTTTTCCCTCTAGGCTTTCCCTCGAGGCTTTCCCACAGGGCTGTCCCACGTGCCACCGTGGTGTGAGTCGATCCTCGGCGTGAAAGATGAGCCAATGCAGGGCAAAGAGGTTCCTCTGGAATGGACTGAGACATCTGGGGGACTCTTGGAATGGTGGTACGACCATGGAGTTCCTCTCGCCTTTCCTGTTGAGAGTGCCTCCTCTTGAGATGCGACGGGAACGCCGGGAATTCTTTCCCGTTGAAAGCAGGGAAAGGATCCCTCATCTCGAGCTACGAGGGGGAAACGGGGCTCCTCTGGATGTGGGCGGGACCATCGTGCTTCCTCTCGAGTGGAGACGGGTATGGCGGTGAACTTCTTGAGTTGCAGCAAGGGTGTGAAAGACCCTTTCGAAGTTCCAGAGGTTAGGTGTCATTAGTCTCCAGACGCCTCATCGGAAATAGGCCTCATCTCGCCTGGAAGGGAGAACTTCCTGGATTTTCTCGAGTTGCGGCAGGTGTTCTCGAGTTACGACGGGGACCTCAGGGACCCGCCCTGGTAACCTCAGGAGAGGCCAGTCCCCATGCGAGTTGCTAGGGGGCCTCTCGGGATTCCTCTCCCGTCGATACCGGGGCCAAAAAGCTTGTGTGGAGTCAGAGCCGGAACCGAGGATTCCTCTCAGGGGCTGACATGGATCTTTGGGTACTTCTGGAGTCTCCCCAGGGGAGTCAGGCCTCGTCTCGAGTGGGGGCATGCACGTGCGCTTTCCTTCCAGGCTGTAGCAGCAATGTCACGCTTCCCGTCGCGTGGATCAAAGGATCTGTGGTTTTCCCTCGAGGCTTTCCCTCGAGGCTTTCCCACAGGGCTGTCCCACGTGCCACCGTGTTGTGAGTCGATCCTCGGCGTGAAAGATGAGCCAGTGCAGGGCAAAGAGGTTCCTCTGGAATGGACTGAGACATCTGGGGGACTCTTGGAATGGTGGTACGACCATGGAGTTCCTCTCGCCTTTCCTGTTGAGAGTGCCTCCTCTTGAGATGCGACGGGAACGCCGGGAATACTTTCCCGTTGAAAGCAGGGAAAGGATCCCTCATCTCGAGCTACGAGGGGGAAACGGGGCTCCTCTGGATGTGGGCGGGACCATCGTGCTTCCTCTCGAGTGGAGACGGGTATGGCGGTGAACTTCTTGAGTTGCAGCAAGGGTGTGAAAGACCCTTTCGAAGTTCCAGAGGTTTGGTGTCATTAGTCTCCAGAGGCCTCATCGAAAATAGGCCTCATCTCGCCTGGAAGGGAGAACTTCCTGGATTTTCTCGAGTTGCGGCAGGTGTTCTCGAGTTACGACGGGGACCTCAGGGACCCGCCCTGGTGGCCTCAGGAGAGGCCAGTCCCCATGCGAGTTGCTAGGGGGCCTCTCGGGATTCCTCTCCCGTCGATACCGGGGCCAAAAAGCTTGTGTGGAGTCAGGGGCGGAACCGAGGATTCCTCTCAGGGGCTGACATGGATCTTTGGGTACTTCTGGAGTCTCCCCAGGGGAGTCAGGCCTCGTCTCGAGTGGGGGCATGCACGTGCGCTTTCCTTCCAGGCTGTAGCAGCAATTTCACGCTTCCCGTCGCGTGGATCAAAGGATCTGTGGTTTTCCCTCGAGGCTTTCCCTGGAGGCTTTCCCACAGGGCTGTCCCAAGTGCCACCGTGTTGTGAGTCGATCCTCGGCGTGAAAGATGAGCCAGTGCAGGGCAAAGAGGTTCCTCTGGAATGGACTGAGACATCTGGGGGACTATTGGAATGGTGGTACGACCATGGAGTTCCTCTCGCCTTTCCTGTTGAGAGTGCCTCCTCTTGAGATGCGACGGGAACGCCGGGAATTCTTTCCCGTTGAAACCAGGGAAAGGATCCCTCATCTCGAGCTACGAGGGGGAAACGGGGCTCCTCTGGATGTGGGCGGGACCATCGTGCTTCCTCTCGAGTGGAGGCGGGTATGGCGGTGAACTTCTTGAGTTGCAGCAAGGGTGTGAAAGACCCTTTCGAAGTTCCAGAGATTTGGTGTCATTAGTCTCCAGAGGCCTCATCGGAAATAGGCCTCATCTCGCCTGGAAGGGAGAACTTCCTGGATTTTCTCGAGTTGCGGCAGGTGTTCTCGAGTTACGACGGGGACCTCAGGGACCCGCCCTGGTGGCCTCCGGAGAGGCCAGTCCCCATGCGAGTTGCTAGGGGGCCTCTCGGGATTCCTCTCCCGTCGATACTGGGGCCAAAAACCTTGTGTGGAGTCAGGGCCGGAACCGAGGATTCCTCTCAGGGGCTGACATGGATCTTTGGGTACTTCTGGAGTCTCCCCAGTGGAGTCAGGCCTCGTCTCGAGTGGGGGCATGCACGTGCGCTTTCCTTTCAGGCTGTAGCAGCAATGTCACGCTTCCCGTCACGTGGATCAAAGGATCTGTGGTTTTCCCTCGAGGCTTTCCCTCGAGGCTTTCCCACAGGGCTGTCCCACGTGCCACCGTGGTGTGAGTCGATCCTCGGCGTGAAAGATGAGCCAATGCAGGGCAAAGAGGTTCCTCTGGAATGGACTGAGACATCTGGGGGACTCTTGGAATGGTGGTACGACCATGGAGTTCCTTTCGCCTTTCCTGTTGAGAGTGCCTCGTCTTGAGATGTGACGGGAACGCCGGGAATTCTTTCCCGTTGAAAGCAGGGAAAGTATCCCTCATCTCGAGCTACGAGGGGGAAACGGGGCTCCTCTGGATGTGGGCGGGACCATCGTGCTTCCTCTCTAGTGGAGACCGGTATGGCGGTGAACTTCTTGAGTTGCAGCAAGGGTGTGAAAGTCCCATTCGAAGTTCCAGAGGTTAGGTGTCATTAGTCTCCAGACGCCTCATCGGAAATAGGCCTCATCTCGCCTGGAAGGGAGAACTTCCTGGATTTTCTCGAGTTGCGGCAGGTGTTCTCGAGTTACGACGGGGACCTCAGGGACCCGCCCTGGTGGCCTCAGGAGAGGCCAGTCCCTATGCGAGTTGCTAGGGGGCCTCTCGGGATTCCTCTCCCGTCGATACCGGGGCCAAAAACCTTGTGTGGAGTCAGGGCCGGAACCGAGGATTCCTCTCAGGGGCTGACATGGATCTTTGGGAACTTCTGGAGTCTCCCCAGGGGAGTCAGGCCTCGTCTCGAGTGGGGGCATGGACGTGCACTTTCCTTCCAGGCTGTAGCAGCAATGTCACGCTTCCCGTCGCGTGGATCAAATGATGTGTGGTTTTCCCTAGAGGCTTTCCCACAGGGCTGTCCCACGTGCCCCGTGGTGTGAGTCGATCCTCGGCGTGAAGATGAGCCAGTGCAGGGCAAAGAGGTTCCTCTGGAATGGACTGAGACATCTGGGGGACTCTTGGAATGGTGGTACGACCATGGAGTTCCTCTCGCCTTTCCTGTTGAGAGTGCCTCCTCTTGAGATGCGACGGGAACGCCGGGAATTCTTTCCCGTTGAAAGCAGGGAAAGGATCCCTCATCTCGAGCTACGAGGGGGAAACGGGGCTCCTCTGGATGTGGGCGGGACCATCGTGCTTCCTCTCGAGTGGAGACGGGTATGGCAGTGAACTTCTTGAGTTGCAGCAAGGGTGTGAAACACCCTTTCGAAGTTCCAGAGGTTAGGTGTCATTAGTCTCCAGACGCCTCATCGGAAATAGGCCTCATCTCGCCTGGAAGGGAGAACTTCCTGGATTTTCTCGAGTTGCGGCAGGTGTTCTCGAGTTACGACGGGGACCTCAGGGACCCGCCCTGGTGGCCTAAGGAGAGGCCAGTCCCCATGCGAGTTGCTAGGGGGCCTCTCGGGATTCCTCTCCCGTCGATACCGGGGCCAAAAACCTTGTGTGCAGTCAGGGCCGGAACCGAGGATTCCTCTCAGGGGCAGACATGGATCTTTGGGTACTTCTGGAGTCTCCCCAGGGGAGTCAGGCCTCGTCTCGAGTGGGGGCATGCACGTGCGCTTTCCTTCCAGGCTGTAGCAGCAATGTCACGCTTCCCGTCGCGTGGATCAAAGATCTGTGGTTTTCCCTCGAGGCTTTCCCTCGAGGCTTTCCCACAGGGCTGTCCCAAGTGCCACCGTGTTGTGAGTCGATCCTCGGCGTGAAAGATGAGCCAGTGCAGGGCAAAGAGTTTCCTCTGGAATGGACTGATACATCTGGGGGACTCTTGGAATGGTGGTACGACCATGGAGTTCCTCTCGCCTTTCCTGTTGAGAGTGCCTCCTCTTGAGATGCGACGGGAACGCCGGGAATTCTTTCCCGTTGAAAGCAGGGAAAGGATCCCACATCTCGAGCTACGAGGGGGAAACGGGGCTCCTCTGGATGTGGGCGGGACCATCGTGCTTCCTCTCGAGTGGAGACGGGTATGGCGGTGAACTTCTTGAGTTGCAGCAAGGGTGTGAAAGACCCTTTCGAAGTTCCAGAGGTTTGGTGTCATTAGTCTCCAGAGGACTCATCGGAAATAGGCCTAATCTCGCCTGGAAGGGAGAACTTCCTGGATTTTCTCGAGTTGCGGCAGGTGTTCTCGAATTACGACGGGGACCTCAGGGACCCGCCCTGGTGGCCTCCGGAGAGGCCAGTCCCCATGCGAGTTGCTAGGGGGCCTCTCGGGATTCCTCTCCCGTCGATACCGGGGCCAAAAACCTTGTGTGGAGTCAGGGCCGGAACCGAGGATTCCTCTCGGGGCTGACATGGATCTTTGGGTACTTCTGGAGTCTCCCCAGTGGAGTCAGGCCTCGTCTCGAGTGGGGGCATGCACGTGCGCTTTCCTTTCAGGCTGTAGCAGCAATGTCACGCTTCCCGTCACGTGGATCAAAGGATCTGTGGTTTTCCCTCGAGGCTTTCCCTCGAGGCTTTCCCACAGGGCTGTCCCACGTGCCACCGTGGTGTGAGTCGATCCTCGGCGTGAAAGATGAGCCAATGCAGGGCAAAGAGGTTCCTCTGGAATGGACTGAGACATCTGGGGGACTCTTGGAATGGTGGTACGACCATGGAGTTCCTCTCGCCTTTCCTGTTGAGAGTGCCTCCTCTTGAGATGCGACGGGAACGCCGGGAATTCTTTCCCGTTGAAAGCAGGGAAAGGATCCCTCATCTCGAGCTACGAGGGGGAAACGGGGCTCCTCTGGATGTGGGCGGGACCATCGTGCTTCCTCTCTAGTGGAGACGGGTATGGCGGTGAACTTCTTGAGTTGCAGCAAGGGTGTGAAAGACCATTTCGAAGTTCCAGAGGTTAGGTGTCATTAGTCTCCAGACGCCTCATCGGAAATAGGCCTCATCTCGCCTGGAAGGGAGAACTTCCTGGATTTTCTCGAGTTGCGGCAGGTGTTCTCGAGTTACGACGGGGACCTCAGGGACCCGCCCTGGTGGCCTCAGGAGAGGCCAGTCCCTAGGCGTGTTGCTAGGGGGCCTCTCGGGATTCCTCTCCCGTTGATACCGGGGCGAAAAACCTTGTGTGGAGTCAGGGCCGGAACCGAGGATTCCTCTCAGGGGCTGACATGGATCTTTGGGTACTTCTGGAGTCTCCCCAGGGGAGTCAGGCCTCGTCTCGAGTGGGGGCATGCACGTGCGCTTTCCTTCCAGGCTGTAGCAGCAATGTCACGCTTCCCGTCGCGTGGATCAAAGGATCTGTGGTTTTCCCTCGAGGCTTTCCCTCGAGGCTTTCCCACAGGGCTGTCCCACGTGCCACCGTGGTGTGAGTCGATCCTCGGCGTGAAAGATGAGCCAGTGCAGGGCAAAGAGTTTCCTCTGGAATGGACTGAGACATCTGGGGGACTCTTGGAATGGTGGTACGACCATGGAGTTCCTCTCGCCTTTCCTGTTGAGAGTGCCTCCTCTTGAGATGCGACGGGAACGCCGGGAATTCTTTCCCGTTGAAAGCAGGGAAAGGATCCCTCATCTCGAGCTACGAGGGGGAAACGGGGCTCCTCTGGATGTGGGCGGGACCATCGTGCTTCCTCTCTAGTGGAGACGGGTATGGTGGTGAACTTCTTGAGTTGCAGCAAGGCTGTGAAAGACCCTTTCGAAGTTCCAGAGGTAAGGTGTCATTAGTCTCCAGACGCCTCATCGGAAATAGGCCTCATCTCGCCTGGAAGGGAGAACTTCCTGGATTTTCTCGAGTTGCGGCAGGTGTTCTCGAGTTACGACGGGGACCTCAGGGACCCGCCCTGGTGGCCTCAGGAGAGGCCAGTCCCTATGCGAGTTGCTAGGGGGCCTCTCGGGATTCCTCTCCCGTCGATACCGGGGCCAAAAACCTTGTGTGGAGTCAGGGCCGGAACCGAGGATTCCTCTCAGGGGCTGACATGGATCTTTGGGTACTTCTGGAGTCTCCCCAGGGGAGTCAGGCCTCGTTTCGTGAGGGGGCATGCACGTGCACTTTCCTTCCAGGCTGTAGCAGCAATGTCACGCTTCCCGTCGCGTGGATCAAATGATGTGTGGTTTTCCCTAGAGGCTTTCCCACAGGGCTGTCCCACGTGCCACCGTGGTGTGAGTCGATCCTCGGCGTGAAAGATGAGCCAGTGCAGGGCAAAGAGGTTCCTCTGGAATGGACTGAGACATCTGGGGGACTCTTGGAATGGTGGTACGACCATGGAGTTCCTCTCGCCTTTCCTGTTGAGAGTGCCTCCTCTTGAGATGCGACGGGAACGCCGGGAATTTTTTCCCGTTGAAAGCAGGGAAAGGATCCCTCATCTCGAGCTATGAGGGGGAAACGGGGCTCCTCTGGATGTGGGCGGGACCATCGTGCTTCCTCTCGAGTGGAGACGGGTATGGCGGTGAACTTCTTGAGTCGCAGCAAGGGTGTGAAAGACCCTTTCGATGTTCCAGAGGTTAGGTGTCATTAGTCTCCAGACGCCTCATCGGAAATAAGCCTCATCTCGCCTGGAAGGGAGAACTTCCTGGATTTTCTCGAGTTGCGGCAGGTGTTCTCGAGTTACGACGGGGACCTCAGGGACCCGCCCTGGTGGCCTCAGGAAAGGCCAGTCCCCATGCGAGTTGCTAGGGGGCCTCTCGGGATTCCTCTCCCGTCGATACCGGGGCCAAAAACCTTGTGTGGAGTCAGGGCCGGAACCGAGGATTCCTCTCAGGGGCTGACATGGATCTTTGGGTACTTCTGTAGTCTCCCCAGTGGAGTCAGGCCTCGTCTCGAGTGGGGGCATGCACGTGCGCTTTCCTTCCAGGCTGTAGCAGCAATGTCACGCTTCCCGTCGCGTGGATCAAAGGATCTGTGGTTTTCCCTCGAGGCTTTCCCTCGAGGCTTTCCCACAGGGCTGTCCCACGTGCCACCGTGGTGTGAGTCGATCCTCGGCGTGAAAGATGAGCCAGTGCAGGGCAAAGAGGTTCCTCTGGAATGGACTGAGACATCTAGGGGACTCTTGGAATGGTGGTACGACCATGGAGTTCCTCTCGCCTTTCCTGTTGAGAGTGCCTCCTCTTGAGATGCGACGGGAACGCCGGGAATTCTTTCCCGTTGAAAGCAGGGAAAGGATC
Source organism: Capricornis sumatraensis (assembly GCF_032405125.1). Lineage (NCBI taxonomy): Eukaryota > Metazoa > Chordata > Mammalia > Artiodactyla > Bovidae > Capricornis > Capricornis sumatraensis. The sequence continues at coordinate 10,633,929 of NW_027184612.1, forward strand.
CCTCATCTCGAGCTACGAGGGGGAAACGGGGCTCCTCTGGATGTGGGCGGGACCATCGTGCTTCCTCTCTAGTGGAGACGGGTATGGTGGTGAACTTCTTGAGTTGCAGCAAGGCTGTGAAAGACCCTTTCGAAGTTCCAGAGGTAAGGTGTCATTAGTCTCCAGACGCCTCATCGGAAATAGGCCTCATCTCGCCTGGAAGGGAGAACTTCCTGGATTTTCTCGAGTTGCGGCAGGTGTTCTCGAGTTACGACGGGGACCTCAGGGACCCGCCCTGGTGGCCTCAGGAGAGGCCAGTCCCTATGCGAGTTGCTAGGGGGCCTCTCGGGATTCCTCTCCCGTCGATACCGGGGCCAAAAACCTTGTGTGGAGTCAGGGCCGGAACCGAGGATTCCTCTCAGGGGCTGACATGGATCTTTGGGTACTTCTGGAGTCTCCCCAGGGGAGTCAGGCCTCGTCTCGAGTGGGGGCATGCACGTGAACTTTCCTTCCAGGCTGTAGCAGCAATGTCACGCTTCCCGTCGCGTGGATCAAATGATGTGTGGTTTTCCCTAGAGGCTTTCCCACAGGGCTGTCCCACGTGCCACCGTGGTGTGAGTCGATCCTCGGCGTGAAAGATGAGCCAGTGCAGGGCAAAGAGGTTCCTCTGGAATGGACTGAGACATCTGGGGGACTCTTGGAATGGTGGTACGACCATGGAGTTCCTCTCGCCTTTCCTGTTGAGAGTGCCTCCTCTTGAGATGCGACGGGAACGCAGGGAATTCTTTCCCGTTGAAAGCAGGGAAAGGATCCCTCATCTCGAGCTACGAGGGGGAAACGGGGCTCCTTTGGATGTGGTCGGGACCATCGTGCTTCCTCTCGAGTGGAGACGGGTATGGTGGTGAACTTCTTGAGTTGCAGCAAGGGTGTGAAAGACCCTTTCGAAGTTCCAGAGGTTAGGTGTCATTAGTCTCCAGACGCCTCATCGGAAATAGGCCTCATCTCGCCTGGAAGGGAGAACTTCCTGGATTTTCTCGAGTTGCGGCAGGTGTTCTCGAGTTACGACGGGGACCTCAGGGACCGGCCCTGGTGGCCTCAGGAGAGGCCAGTCCCCATGCGAGTTGCTAGGGGGCCTCTCGGGATTCCTCTCCCGTCGATACCGGGGCCAAAAACCTTGTGTGGAGTCAGGGCCGGAACCGAGGATTCCTCTCAGGGGCTGATATGGATCTTTGGATTCTTCTGGAGTCTCTCCAGGGGAGACAGGCCTCGTTTCGTGAGGGGGCATGCACGTGCACTTTCCTTCCAGGCTGTAGCAGCAATGTCACGCTTCCCGTCGCGTGGATCAAAGGATCTGTGGTTTTCCCTCGAGGCTTTCCCTCGAGGCTTTCCCACAGGGCTGTCCCACGTGCCACCGTGGTGTGAGTCGATCCTCGGCGTGAAAGATGAGCCATGCAGGGCAAAGAGGTTCCTCTGGAATGGACTGAGACATCTGGGGGACTCTTGGAATGGTGGTACGACCATGGAGTTCCTCTCGCCTTTCCTGTTGAGAGTGCCTCCTCTTGAGATGTGACGGGAACGCCGGGAATTCTTTCCCGTTGAAACCAGGGAAAGGATCCCTCATCTCGAGCTACGAGGGGGAAACGGGGCTCCTCTGGATGTGGGCGGGACCATCGTGCTTCCTCTCGAGTGGAGACGGGTATGGTGGTGAACTTCTTGAGTTGCAGCAAGGGTGTGAAAGACCCTTTCGAAGTTCCAGAGGTTAGGTGTCATTAGTCTCCAGACGCCTCATCGGAAATAGGCCTCATCTCGCCTGGAAGGGAGAACTTCCTGGATTTTCTCGAGTTGCGGCAGGTGTTCTCGAGTTACGACGGGGAACTCAGGGACCGGCCCTGGTGGCCACAGAAGAGGCCAGTCCCCATGCGAGTTGCTAGGGGGCCTCTCGGGATTCCTCTCTCGTCGATACCGGGGCCAAAAACCTTGTGTGGAGTCAGGGCCGGAACCGAGGATTCCTCTCAGGGGCTGACATGGATCTTTGGGTACTTCTGGAGTCTCCCCAGTGGAGTCAGGCCTCGTCTCGAGTGGGGGCATGCACGTGCGCTTTCCTTCCAGGCTGTAGCAGCAATGTCACGCTTCCCGTCGCGTGGATCAAAGGATCTGTGGTTTTCCCTCGAGGCTTTCCCTCGAGGCTTTCCCACAGGGCTGTACCACGTGCCACCGTGTTGTGAGTCGATCCTCGGCGTGAAAGATGAGCCAGTGCAGGGCAAAGAGGTTCCTCTGGAATGGACTGAGACATCGGGGGGACTCTTGGAATGGTGGTACGACCATGGAGTTCCTCTCGCCTTTCCTGTTGAGAGTGCCTCCTCTTGAGATGCGACGGGAACGCAGGGAATTCTTTCCCGTTGAAAGCAGGGAAAGGATCCCTCATCTCGAGCTACGAGGGGGAAACGGGGCTCCTCTGGATGTGGGCGGGACCATCGTGCTTCCTCTCGAGTGGAGACGGGTATGGCGGTGAACTTCTTGAGTTGCAGCAAGGGTGTGAAAGACCCTTTCGAAGTTCCAGAGGTTTGGTGTCATTAGTCTCCAGAGGCCTCATCGGAAATAGCCCTCATCTCGCCTGGAAGGGAGAACTTCCTGGATTTTCTCGAGTTGCGGCAGGTGTTCTCGAGTTACGACGGGGACCTCAGGGACCCGCCCTGGTGGCCTCAGGAGAGGCCAGTCCCCATGCGAGTTGCTAGGGGGCCTCTCGGGATTCCTCTCCCGTCGATACCGGGGCCAAAAACCTTGTGTGGAGTCAGGGCCGGAACCGAGGATTCCTCTCAGGGGCTGACATGGATCTTTGGGTACTTCTGGAGTATCCCCAGTGGAGTCAGGCCTCGTCTCGAGTGGGGGCATGCACGTGCGCTTTCCTTCCAGGCTTTAGCAGCAATGTCACACTTCCCGTCGCGTGGATCAAAGGATCTGTGGTTTTCCCTCGAGGCTTTCCCTCGAGGCTTTCCCACAGGGCTGTCCCACGTGCCACCGTGGTGTGAGTCGATCCTCGGCGTGAAAGATGAGCCAGTGCAGGGCAAAGAGGTTCCTCTGGAATGGACTGAGACATCTGGGGGACTCTTGGAATGGTGGTACGACCATGGAGTTCCTTTCGCCTTTCCTGTTGAGAGTGCCTCGTCTTGAGATGCGACGGGAACGCCGGGAATTCTTTCCCGTTGAAAGCAGGGAAAGTATCCCTCATCTCGAGCTACGAGGGGGAAACGGGGCTCCTCTGGATGTGGGCGGGACCATCGTGCTTCCTCTCTAGTGGAGACGGGTATGGCGGTGAACTTCTTGAGTTGCAGCAAGGGTGTGAAAGTCCCTTTCGAAGTTCCAGAGGTTAGGTGTCATTAGTCTCCAGACGCCTCATCGGAAATAGGCCTCATCTCGCCTGGAAGGGAGAACTTCCTGGATTTTCTCGAGTTGCGGCAGGTGTTCTCGAGTTACGACGGGGACCTCAGGGACCCGCCCTGGTGGCCTCAGGAGAGGCCAGTCCCTATGCGAGTTGCTAGGGGGCCTCTCGGGATTCCTCTCCCGTCGATACCGGGGCCAAAAACCTTGTGTGGAGTCAGGGCCGGAACCGAGGATTCCTCTCAGGGGCTGACATGGATCTTTGGGAACTTCTGGAGTCTCCCCAGGGGAGTCAGGCCTCGTCTCGAGTGGGGGCATGGACGTGCACTTTCCTTCCAGGCTGTAGCAGCAATGTCACGCTTCCCGTCGCGTGGATCAAATGATGTGTGGTTTTCCCTAGAGGCTTTCCCACAGGGCTGTCCCACGTGCCCCGTGGTGTGAGTCGATCCTCGGCGTGAAGATGAGCCAGTGCAGGGCAAAGAGGTTCCTCTGGAATGGACTGAGACATCTGGGGGACTCTTGGAATGGTGGTACGACCATGGAGTTCCTCTCGCCTTTCCTGTTGAGAGTGCCTCCTCTTGAGATGCGACGGGAACGCCGGGAATTCTTTCCCGTTGAAAGCAGGGAAAGGATCCCTCATCTCGAGCTACGAGGGGGAAACGGGGCTCCTCGGGATGTGGGCGGGACCATCGTGCTTCCTCTCGAGTGGAGACGGGTATGGCAGTGAACTTCTTGAGTTGCAGCAAGGGTGTGAAACACCCTTTCGAAGTTCCAGAGGTTAGGTGTCATTAGTCTCCAGACGCCTCATCGGAAATAGGCCTCATCTCGCCTGGAAGGGAGAACTTCCTGGATTTTCTCGAGTTGCGGCAGGTGTTCTCGAGTTACGACGGGGACCTCAGGGACCCGCCCTGGTGGCCTCCGGAGAGGCCAGTCCCCATGCGAGTTGCTAGGGGGCCTCTCGGGATTCCTCTCCCGTCGATACCGGGGCCAAAAACCTTGTGTGGAGTCAGGGCCGGAACCGAGGATTCCTCTCAGGGGCTGACATGGATCTTTGGGTACTTCTGGAGTCTCCCCAGTGGAGTCAGGCCTCGTCTCGAGTGGGGGCATGCACGTGCGCTTTCCTTCCAGGCTGTAGCAGCAATGTCACGCTACCCGTCGCGTGGATCAAAGGATCTGTGGTTTTCCCTCGAGGCTTTCCCTCGAGGCTTTCCCACAGGGCTGTCCCACGTGCCACCGTGTTGTGAGTCGATCCTCGGCGTGAAAGATGAGCCAGTGCAGGGCAAAGAGGTTCCTCTGGAATGGACTGAGACATCGGGGGGACTCTTGGAATGGTGGTACGACCATGGAGTTCCTCTCGCCTTTCCTGTTGAGAGTGCCTCCTCTTGAGATGCGACGGGAACGCAGGGAATTCTTTCCCGTTGAAAGCAGGGAAAGGATCCCTCATCTCGAGCTACGAGGGGGAAACGGGGCTCCTTTGGATGTGGTCGGGACCATCGTGCTTCCTCTCGAGTGGAGACGGGTATGGTGGTGAACTTCTTGAGTTGCAGCAAGGGTGTGAAAGACCCTTTCGAAGTTCCAGAGGTTAGGTGTCATTAGTCTCCAGACGCCTCATCGGAAATAGGCCTCATCTCGCCTGGAAGGGAGAACTTCCTGGATTTTCTCGAGTTGCGGCAGGTGTTCTCGAGTTACGACGGGGACCTCAGGGACCGGCCCTGGTGGCTTCAGGAGAGGCCAGTCCCCATGCGAGTTGCTAGGGGGCCTCTCGGGATTCCTCTCCCGTCGATACCGGGGCCAAAAACCTTGTGTGGAGTCAGGGCCGGAACCGAGGATTCCTCTCAGGCGCTGATATGGATCTTTGGATACTTCTGGAGTCTCGCCAAGGGAGACAGGCCACGTTTCGTGAGGGGGCATGCACGTGCACTTTCCTTCCAGGCTGTAGCAGCAATGTCACGCTTCCCGTCGCGTGGATCAAAGGATCTGTGGTTTTCCCTCGAGGCCTTCCCTCGAGGCTTTCCCACAGGGCTGTCCCACGTGCCACCGTGGTGTGAGTCGATCCTCGGCGTGAAAGATGAGCCAGTGCAGGGCAAAGAGGTTCCTCTGGAATGGACTGAGACATCTGGGGGACTCTTGGAATGGTGGTACGACCATGGAGTTCCTCTCGCCTTTCCTGTTGAGAGTGCCTCCTCTTGAGATGCGACGGGAACGCCGGGAATTCTTTCCCGTTGAAAGCAGGGAAAGGATCCCTCATCTCGAGCTACGAGGGGGAAACGGGGCTCCTCTGGATGTGGGCGGGACCATCGTGCTTCCTCTCGAGTGGAGACGGGTATGGCGGTGAACTTCTTGAGTTGCAGCAAGGGTGTGAAAGACCCTTTCGAAGTTCCAGAGGTTTGGTGTCATTAGTCTCCAGAGGCCTCATCGGAAATAGCCCTCATCTCGCCTGGAAGGGAGAACTTCCTGGATTTTCTCGAGTTGCGGCAGGTGTTCTCGAGTTACGACGGGGACCTCAGGGACCCGCCCTGGTGGCCTCAGGAGAGGCCAGTCCCCATGCGAGTTGCTAGGGGGCCTCTCGGGATTCCTCTCCCGTCGATACCGGGGCCAAAAACCTTGTGTGGAGTCAGGGCCGGAACCGAGGATTCCTCTCAGGGGCTGACATGGATCTTTGGGTACTTCTGGAGTATCCCCAGTGGAGTCAGGCCTCGTCTCGAGTGGGGGCATGCACGTGCGCTTTCCTTCCAGGCTTTAGCAGCAATGTCACGCTTCCCGTCGCGTGGATCAAAGGATCTGTGGTTTTCCCTCGAGGCTTTCCCTCGAGGCTTTCCCACAGGGCTGTCCCACGTGCCACCGTGGTGTGAGTCGATCCTCGGCGTGAAAGATGAGCCAGTGCAGGGCAAAGAGGTTCCTCTGGAATGGACTGAGACATCTGGGGGACTCTTGGAATGGTGGTACGACCATGGAGTTCCTCTCGCCTTTCCTGTTGAGAGTGCCTCCTCTTGAGATGCGACGGGAACGCAGGGAATTCTTTCCCGTTGAAAGCAGGGAAAGGATCCCTCATCTCGAGCTACGAGGGGGAAACGGGGCTCCTTTGGATGTGGTCGGGACCATCGTGCTTCCTCTCGAGTGGAGACGGGTATGGTGGTGAACTTCTTGAGTTGCAGCAAGGGTGTGAAAGACCCTTTCGAAGTTCCAGAGGTTAGGTGTCATTAGTCTCCAGACGCCTCATCGGAAATAGGCCTCATCTCGCCTGGAAGGGAGAACTTCCTGGATTTTCTCGAGTTGCGGCAGGTGTTCTCGAGTTACGACGGGGAACTCAGGGACCGGCCCTGGTGGCCTCAGGAGAGGCCAGTCCCCATGCGAGTTGCTAGGGGGCCTCTCGGGATTCCTCTCCCGTCGATACCGGGGCCAAAAACCTTGTGTGGAGTCAGGGCTGGAACCGAGGATTCCTCTCAGGGGCTGACATGGATCTTTGGGTACTTCTGGAGTCTCCCCAGGGGAGTCAGGCCTCGTCTCGAGTGGGGGCATGCACGTGCACTTTCCTTCCAGGCTGTAGCAGCAATGTCACGCTTCCCGTCGCGTGGATCAAAGGATCTGTGGTTTTCCCTCGAGGCTTTCCCTCGAGGCTTTCCCACAGGGCTGTCCCACGTGCCACCGTGGTGTGAGTCGATCCTCGGCGTGAAAGATGAGCCAGTGCAGGGCAAAGAGGTTCCTCTGGAATGGACTGAGACATCTGGGGGACTATTGGAATGGTGGTACGACCATGGAGTTCCTCTCGCCTTTCCTGTTGAGAGTGCCTCCTCTTGAGATGCGACGGGAACGCCGGGAATTCTTTCCCGTTGAAACCAGGGAAAGGATCCCTCATCTCGAGCTACGAGGGGGAAACGGGGCTCCTCTGGATGTGGGCGGGACCATCGTGCTTCCTCTCGAGTGGAGGCGGGTATGGCGGTGAACTTCTTGAGTTGCAGCAAGGGTGTGAAAGACCCTTTCGAAGTTCCAGAGATTTGGTGTCATTAGTCTCCAGAGGCCTCATCGGAAATAGGCCTCATCTCGCCTGGAAGGGAGAACTTCCTGGATTTTCTCGAGTTGCGGCAGGTGTTCTCGAGTTACGACGGGGACCTCAGGGACCCGCCCTGGTGGCCTCCGGAGAGGCCAGTCCCCATGCGAGTTGCTAGGGGGCCTCTCGGGATTCCTCTCCCGTCGATACTGGGGCCAAAAACCTTGTGTGGAGTCAGGGCCGGAACCGAGGATTCCTCTCAGGGGCTGACATGGATCTTTGGGTACTTCTGGAGTCTCCCCAGTGGAGTCAGGCCTCGTCTCGAGTGGGGGCATGCACGTGCGCTTTCCTTTCAGGCTGTAGCAGCAATGTCACGCTTCCCGTCACGTGGATCAAAGGATCTGTGGTTTTCCCTCGAGGCTTTCCCTCGAGGCTTTCCCACAGGGCTGTCCCACGTGCCACCGTGGTGTGAGTCGATCCTCGGCGTGAAAGATGAGCCAATGCAGGGCAAAGAGGTTCCTCTGGAATGGACTGAGACATCTGGGGGACTCTTGGAATGGTGGTACGACCATGGAGTTCCTTTCGCCTTTCCTGTTGAGAGTGCCTCGTCTTGAGATGCGACGGGAACGCCGGGAATTCTTTCCCGTTGAAAGCAGGGAAAGTATCCCTCATCTCGAGCTACGAGGGGGAAACGGGGCTCCTCTGGATGTGGGCGGGACCATCGTGCTTCCTCTCTAGTGGAGACGGGTATGGCGGTGAACTTCTTGAGTTGCAGCAAGGGTGTGAAAGTCCCTTTCGAAGTTCCAGAGGTTAGGTGTCATTAGTCTCCAGACGCCTCATCGGAAATAGGCCTCATCTCGCCTGGAAGGGAGAACTTCCTGGATTTTCTCGAGTTGCGGCAGGTGTTCTCGAGTTACGACGGGGACCTCAGGGACCCGCCCTGGTGGCCTCAGGAGAGGCCAGTCCCTATGCGAGTTGCTAGGGGGCCTCTCGGGATTCCTCTCCCGTCGATACCGGGGCCAAAAACCTTGTGTGGAGTCAGGGCCGGAACCGAGGATTCCTCTCAGGGGCTGACATGGATCTTTGGGAACTTCTGGAGTCTCCCCAGGGGAGTCAGGCCTCGTCTCGAGTGGGGGCATGGACGTGCACTTTCCTTCCAGGCTGTAGCAGCAATGTCACGCTTCCCGTCGCGTGGATCAAATGATGTGTGGTTTTCCCTAGAGGCTTTCCCACAGGGCTGTCCCACGTGCCCCGTGGTGTGAGTCGATCCTCGGCGTGAAGATGAGCCAGTGCAGGGCAAAGAGGTTCCTCTGGAATGGACTGAGACATCTGGGGGACTCTTGGAATGGTGGTACGACCATGGAGTTCCTCTCGCCTTTCCTGTTGAGAGTGCCTCCTCTTGAGATGCGACGGGAACGCCGGGAATTCTTTCCCGTTGAAAGCAGGGAAAGGATCCCTCATCTCGAGCTACGAGGGGGAAACGGGGCTCCTCGGGATGTGGGCGGGACCATCGTGCTTCCTCTCGAGTGGAGACGGGTATGGCAGTGAACTTCTTGAGTTGCAGCAAGGGTGTGAAACACCCTTTCGAAGTTCCAGAGGTTAGGTGTCATTAGTCTCCAGACGCCTCATCGGAAATAGGCCTCATCTCGCCTGGAAGGGAGAACTTCCTGGATTTTCTCGAGTTGCGGCAGGTGTTCTCGAGTTACGACGGGGACCTCAGGGACCCGCCCTGGTGGCCTCAGGAGAGGCCAGTCCCCATGCGAGTTGCTAGGGGGCCTCTCGGGATTCCTCTCCCGTCGATACCGGGGCCAAAAACCTTGTGTGGAGTCAGGGCCGGAACCGAGGATTCCTCTCGGGGCTGACATGGATCTTTGGGTACTTCTGGAGTCTCCCCAGTGGAGTCAGGCCTCGTCTCGAGTGGGGGCATGCACGTGCGCTTTCCTTTCAGGCTGTAGCAGCAATGTCACGCTTCCCGTCACGTGGATCAAAGGATCTGTGGTTTTCCCTCGAGGCTTTCCCTCGAGGCTTTCCCACAGGGCTGTCCCACGTGCCACCGTGGTGTGAGTCGATCCTCGGCGTGAAAGATGAGCCAATGCAGGGCAAAGAGGTTCCTCTGGAATGGACTGAGACATCTGGGGGACTCTTGGAATGGTGGTACGACCATGGAGTTCCTCTCGCCTTTCCTGTTGAGAGTGCCTCCTCTTGAGATGCGACGGGAACGCCGGGAATTCTTTCCCGTTGAAAGCAGGGAAAGGATCCCTCATCTCGAGCTACGAGGGGGAAACGGGGCTCCTCTGGATGTGGGCGGGACCATCGTGCTTCCTCTCTAGTGGAGACGGGTATGGCGGTGAACTTCTTGAGTTGCAGCAAGGGTGTGAAAGACCACTTCGAAGTTCCAGAGGTTAGGTGTCATTAGTCTCCAGACGCCTCATCGGAAATAGGCCTCATCTCGCCTGGAAGGGAGAACTTCCTGGATTTTCTCGAGTTGCGGCAGGTGTTCTCGAGTTACGACGGGGACCTCAGGGACCCGCCCTGGTGGCCTCAGGAGAGGCCAGTCCCTAGGCGTGTTGCTAGGGGGCCTCTCGGGATTCCTCTCCCGTTGATACCGGGGCGAAAAACCTTGTGTGGAGTCAGGGCCGGAACCGAGGATTCCTCTCAGGGGCTGACATGGATCTTTGGGTACTTCTGGAGTCTCCCCAGGGGAGTCAGGCCTCGTCTCGAGTGGGGGCATGCACGTGAACTTTCCTTCCAGGCTGTAGCAGCAATGTCACGCTTCCCGTCGCGTGGATCAAATGATGTGTGGTTTTCCCTAGAGGCTTTCCCACAGGGCTGTCCCACGTGCCACCGTGGTGTGAGTCGATCCTCGGCGTGAAAGATGAGCCAGTGCAGGGCAAAGAGGTTCCTCTGGAATGGACTGAGACATCTGGGGGACTCTTGGAATGGTGGTACGACCATGGAGTTCCTCTCGCCTTTCCTGTTGAGAGTGCCTCCTCTTGAGATGCGACGGGAACGCAGGGAATTCTTTCCCGTTGAAAGCAGGGAAAGGATCCCTCATCTCGAGCTACGAGGGGGAAACGGGGCTCCTTTGGATGTGGTCGGGACCATCGTGCTTCCTCTCGAGTGGAGACGGGTATGGTGGTGAACTTCTTGAGTTGCAGCAAGGGTGTGAAAGACCCTTTCGAAGTTCCAGAGGTTAGGTGTCATTAGTCTCCAGACGCCTCATCGGAAATAGGCCTCATCTCGCCTGGAAGGGAGAACTTCCTGGATTTTCTCGAGTTGCGGCAGGTGTTCTCGAGTTACGACGGGGACCTCAGGGACCGGCCCTGGTGGCCTCAGGAGAGGCCAGTCCCCATGCGAGTTGCTAGGGGGCCTCTCGGGATTCCTCTCCCGTCGATACCGGGGCCAAAAACCTTGTGTGGAGTCAGGGCCGGAACCGAGGATTCCTCTCAGGGGCTGATATGGATCTTTGGATTCTTCTGGAGTCTCGCCAGGGGAGACAGGCCTCGTTTCGTGAGGGGGCATGCACGTGCACTTTCCTTCCAGGCTGTAGCAGCAATGTCACGCTTCCCGTCGCGTGGATTAAAGGATCTGTGGTTTTCCCTCGAGGCTTTCCCTCGAGGCTTTCCCACAGGGCTGTCCCACGTGCCACCGTGGTGTGAGTCGATCCTCGGCGTGAAAGATGAGCCATGCAGGGCAAAGAGGTTCCTCTGGAATGGACTGAGACATCTGGGGGACTCTTGGAATGGTGGTACGACCATGGAGTTCCTCTCGCCTTTCCTGTTGAGAGTGCCTCCTCTTGAGATGTGACGGGAACGCCGGGAATTCTTTCCCGTTGAAACCAGGGAAAGGATCCCTCATCTCGAGCTACGAGGGGGAAACGGGGCTCCTCTGGATGTGGGCGGGACCATCGTGCTTCCTCTCGAGTGGAGACGGGTATGGTGGTGAAATTCTTGAGTTGCAGCAAGGGTGTGAAAGACCCTTTCGAAGTTCCAGAGGTTAGGTGTCATTAGTCTCCAGACGCCTCATCGGAAATAGGCCTCATCTCGCCTGGAAGGGAGAACTTCCTGGATTTTCTCGAGTTGCGGCAGGTGTTCTCGAGTTACGACGGGGAACTCAGGGACCGGCCCTGGTGGCCACAGAAGAGGCCAGTCCCCATGCGAGTTGCTAGGGGGCCTCTCGGGATTCCTCTCTCGTCGATACCGGGGCCAAAAACCTTGTGTGGAGTCAGGGCCGGAACCGAGGATTCCTCTCAGGGGCTGACATGGATCTTTGGGTACTTCTGGAGTCTCCCCAGTGGAGTCAGGCCTCGTCTCGAGTGGGGGCATGCACGTGCGCTTTCCTTCCAGGCTGTAGCAGCAATGTCACGCTTCCCGTCGCGTGGATCAAAGGATCTGTGGTTTTCCCTCGAGGCTTTCCCTCGAGGCTTTCCCACAGTGCTGTCCCACGTGCCACCGTGTTGTGAGTCGATCCTCGGCGTGAAAGATGAGCCAGTGCAGGGCAAAGAGGTTCCTCTGGAATGGACTGAGACATCGGGGGGACTCTTGGAATGGTGGTACGTCCATGGAGTTCCTCTCGCCTTTCCTGTTGAGAGTGCCTCCTCTTGAGATGCGACGGGAACGCAGGGAATTCTTTCCCGTTGAAAGCAGGGAAAGGATCCCTCATCTCGAGCTACGAGGGGGAAACGGGGCTCCTTTGGATGTGGTCGGGACCATCGTGCTTCCTCTCGAGTGGAGACGGGTATGGTGGTGAACTTCTTGAGTTGCAGCAAGGGTGTGAAAGACCCTTTCGAAGTTCCAGAGGTTAGGTGTCATTAGTCTCCAGACGCCTCATCGGAAATAGGCCTCATCTCGCCTGGAAGGGAGAACTTCCTGGATTTTCTCGAGTTGCGGCAGGTGTTCTCGAGTTACGACGGGGACCTCAGGGACCGGCCCTGGTGGCCTCAGGAGAGGCCAGTCCCCATGCGAGTTGCTAGGGGGCCTCTCGGGATTCCTCTCCCGTCGATACCGGGGCCAAAAACCTTGTGTGGAGTCAGGGCCGGAACCGAGGATTCCTCTCAGGCGCTGATATGGATCTTTGGATACTTCTGGAGTCTCGCCAGGGGAGACAGGCCACGTTTCGTGAGGGGGCATGCACGTGCACTTTCCTTCCAGGCTGTAGCAGCAATGTCACGCTTCCCGTGGCGTGGATCAAAGGATCTGTGGTTTTCCCTCGAGGCCTTCCCTCGAGGCTTTCCCACAGGGCTGTCCCACGTGCCACCGTGGTGTGAGTCGATCCTCGGCGTGAAAGATGAGCCAGTGCAGGGCAAAGAGGTTCCTCTGGAATGGACTGAGACATCTGGGGGACTCTTGGAATGGTGGTACGACCATGGAGTTCCTCTCGCCTTTCCTGTTGAGAGTGCCTCCTCTTGAGATGCGACGGGAACGCCGGGAATTCTTTCCCGTTGAAAGCAGGGAAAGGATCCCTCATCTCGAGCTACGAGGGGGAAACGGGGCTCCTCTGGATGTGGGCGGGACCATCGTGCTTCCTCTCGAGTGGAGACGGGTATGGCGGTGAACTTCTTGAGTTGCAGCAAGGGTGTGAAAGACCCTTTCGAAGTTCCAGAGGTTTGGTGTCATTAGTCTCCAGAGGCCTCATCGGAAATAGCCCTCATCTCGCCTGGAAGGGAGAACTTCCTGGATTTTCTCGAGTTGCGGCAGGTGTTCTCGAGTTACGACGGGGACCTCAGGGACCCGCCCTGGTGGCCTCAGGAGAGGCCAGTCCCCATGCGAGTTGCTAGGGGGCCTCTCGGGATTCCTCTCCCGTCGATACCGGGGCCAAAAACCTTGTGTGGAGTCAGGGCCGGAACCGAGGATTCCTCTCAGGGGCTGACATGGATCTTTGGGTACTTCTGGAGTATCCCCAGTGGAGTCAGGCCTCGTCTCGAGTGGGGGCATGCACGTGCGCTTTCCTTCCAGGCTTTAGCAGCAATGTCACGCTTCCCGTCGCGTGGATCAAAGGATCTGTGGTTTTCCCTCGAGGCTTTCCCTCGAGGCTTTCCCACAGGGCTGTCCCACGTGCCACCGTGGTGTGAGTCGATCCTCGGCGTGAAAGATGAGCCAGTGCAGGGCAAAGAGGTTCCTCTGGAATGGACTGAGACATCTGGGGGACTCTTGGAATGGTGGTACGACCATGGAGTTCCTCTCGCCTTTCCTGTTGAGAGTGCCTCCTCTTGAGATGCGACGGGAACGCAGGGAATTCTTTCCCGTTGAAAGCAGGGAAAGGATCCCTCATCTCGAGCTACGAGGGGGAAACGGGGCTCCTTTGGATGTGGTCGGGACCATCGTGCTTCCTCTCGAGTGGAGACGGGGATGGTGGTGAACTTCTTGAGTTGCAGCAAGGGTGTGAAAGACCCTTTCGAAGTTCCAGAGGTTAGGTGTCATTAGTCTCCAGACGCCTCATCGGAAATAGGCCTCATCTCGCCTGGAAGGGAGAACTTCCTGGATTTTCTCGAGTTGCGGCAGGTGTTCTCGAGTTACGACGGGGAACTCAGGGACCGGCCCTGGTGGCCTCAGGAGAGGCCAGTCCCCATGCGAGTTGCTAGGGGGCCTCTCGGGATTCCTCTCCCGTCGATACCGGGGCCAAAAACCTTGTGTGGAGTCAGGGCTGGAACCGAGGATTCCTCTCAGGGGCTGACATGGATCTTTGGGTACTTCTGGAGTCTCCCCAGGGGAGTCAGGCCTCGTCTCGAGTGGGGGCATGCACGTGCACTTTCCTTCCAGGCTGTAGCAGCAATGTCACGCTTCCCGTCGCGTGGATCAAAGGATCTGTGGTTTTCCCTCGAGGCTTTCCCTCGAGGCTTTCCCACAGGGCTGTCCCACGTGCCACCGTGGTGTGAGTCGATCCTCGGCGTGAAAGATGAGCCAGTGCAGGGCAAAGAGCTTCCTCTGGAATGGACTGAGACATCTGGTGGACTCTTGGAATGGTGGTACGACCATGGAGTTCCTCTCGCCTTTCCTGTTGAGAGTGCCTCCTCTTGAGATGCGACGGGAACGCCGGGAATTCTTTCCCGTTGAAAGCAGGGAAAGGATCCCTCATCTCGAGCTACGAGGGGGAAACGGGGATCCTCTGGATGTGGGCGGGACCATCGTGCTTCCTCTCGAGTGGAGACGGGTATGGCGGTGAACTTCTTGAGTCGCAGCAAGGGTGTGAAAGACCCTTTCGAAGTTCCAGAGGTTACGTGTCATTAGTCTCCAGACGCCTCATCGGAAATAGGCCTCATCTCGCCTGGAAGGGAGAACTTCCTGGATTTTCTCGAGTTGCGGCAGGTGCTGTCGAGTTACGACGAGGACCTCAGGGACACGCCCTCGTGGCCTCAGGAGAGGCCAGTCCCCATGCGAGTTGCTAGGGGGCCTCTCGGGATTCCTCTCCCGTCGATACCGGGGCCAAAAACCTTGTGTGGAGTCAGGGCCGGAACCGAGGATTCCTCTCAGGGGCTGACATGGATCTTTGGGTACTTCTGGAGTCTCCCCAGGGGAGTCAGGCCTCGTCTCGAGTGGGGGCATGCACGTGCGCTTTCCTTCCAGGCTGTAGCAGCAATGTCACGCTTCCCGTGGCGTGGATCAAAGGATCTGTGGTTTTCCCTCGAGGCTTTCCCTCGAGGCTTTCCCACAGGGCTGTCCCACGTGCCACCGTGGTGTGAGTCGATCCTCGGCGTGAAAGATGAGCCAGTGCAGGGCAAAGAGGTTCCTCTGGAATGGACTGAGACATCTGGGGGACTCTTGGAATGGTGGTACGACCATGGAGTTCCTCTCGCCTTTCCTGTTGAGAATGCCTCCTCTTGAGATGCGACGGGAACGCAGGGAATTCTTTCCCGTTGAAAGCAGGGAAAGGATCCCTCATCTCGAGCTACGAGGGGGAAACGGGGCTCCTCTGGATGTGGGCGGGACCATCGTGCTTCCTCTCTAGTGGAGACGGGTATGGTGGTGAACTTCTTGAGTTGCAGCAAGGGTGTGAAAGACCCTTTCGAAGTTCCAGAGGTTAGGTGTCATTAGTCTCCAGACGCCTCATCGGAAATAGGCCTCATCTCGCCTGGAAGGGAGAACTTCCTGGATTTTCTCGAGTTGCGGCAGGTGTTCTCGAGTTACGACGGGGACCTCAGGGACCGGCCCTGGTGGCCTCAGGAGAGGCCAGTCCCCATGCGAGTTGCTAGGGGGCCTCTCGGGATTCCTCTCCCGTCGATAGCGGGGCCAAAAACCTTGTGTGGAGTCAGGGCCGGAACCGAGGATTCCTCTCAGGGGCTGATATGTATCTTTGGATACTTCTGGAGTCTCGCCAGGCGAGACAGGCCTCGTTTCGTGAGGGGGCATGCACGTGCACTTTCCTTCCAGGCTTTAGCAGCAATGTCACGCTTCCCGTGGTGTGGATCAAAGGATCTGTGGTTTTCCCTCGAGGCTTTCCCACAGGGCTGTCCCACGTGCCACCGTGGTGTGAGTCGATCCTCGGCGTGAAAGATGAGCCAATGCAGGGCAAAGAGGTTCCTCTGCAATGGACTGAGACATCTGGGGGACTCTTGGAATGGTGGTACGACCATGGAGTTCCTCTCGCCTTTCCTGTTGAGAGTGCCTCCTCTTGAGATGCGACGGGAACGCCGGGAATTCTTTCCCGTTGAAACCAGGGAAAGGATCCCTCATCTCGAGCTACGAGGGGGAAACGGGGCTCCTCTGGATGTGGGCGGGACCATCGTGCTTCCTCTCGAGTGGAGGCGGGTATGGCGGTGAACTTCTTGAGTTGCAGCAAGGGTGTGAAAGACCCTTTCGAAGTTCCAGAGATTTGGTGTCATTAGTCTCAAGAGGCCTCATCGGAAATAGGCCTCATCTCGCCTGGAAGGGAGAACTTCCTGGATTTTCTCGAGTTGCGGCAGGTGTTCTCAAATTACGACGGGGACCTCAGGGACCCGCCCTGGTGGCCTCCGGAGAGGCCAGTCCCCATGCGAGTTGCTAGGGGGCCTCTCGGGATTCCTCTCCCGTCGATACTGGGGCCAAAAACCTTGTGTGGAGTCAGGGCCGGAACCGAGGATTCCTCTCAGGGGCTGACATGGATCTTTGGGTACTTCTGGAGTCTCCCCAGTGGAGTCAGGCCTCGTCTCGAGTGGGGGCATGCACGTGCGCTTTCCTTTCAGGCTGTAGCAGCAATGTCACGCTTCCCGTCACGTGGATCAAAGGATCTGTGGTTTTCCCTCGAGGCTTTCCCTCGAGGCTTTCCCACAGGGCTGTCCCACGTGCCACCGTGGTGTGATTCGATCCTCGGCGTGAAAGATGAGCCAATGCAGGGCAAAGAGGTTCCTCTGGAATGGACTGAGACATCTGGGGGACTCTTGGAATGGTGGTACGACCATGGAGTTCCTTTCGCCTTTCCTGTTGAGAGTGCCTCGTCTTGAGATGCGACGGGAACGCCGGGAATTCTTTCCCGTTGAAAGCAGGGAAAGTATCCCTCATCTCGAGCTACGAGGGGGAAACGGGGCTCCTCTGGATGTGGGCGGGACCATCGTGCTTCCTCTCTAGTGGAGACGGGTATGGCGGTGAACTTCTTGAGTTGCAGCAAGGGTGTGAAAGTCCCTTTCGAAGTTCCAGAGGTTAGGTGTCATTAGTCTCCAGACGCCCCATCGGAAATAGGCCTCATCTCGCCTGGAAGGGAGAACTTCCTGGATTTTCTCGAGTTGCGGCAGGTGTTCTCGAGTTACGACGGGGACCTCAGGGACCCGCCCTGGTGGCCTCAGGAGAGGCCAGTCCCTAGGCGTGTTGCTAGGGGGCCTCTCGGGATTTCTCTCCCGTTGATACCGGGGCGAAAAACCTTGTGTGGAGTCAGGGCCGGAACCGAGGATTCCTCTCAGGGGCTGACATGGATCTTTGGGTACTTCTGGAGTCTCCCCAGGGGAGTCAGGCCTCGTCTCGAGTGGGGGCATGCACGTGCGCTTTCCTTCCAGGCTGTAGCAGCAATGTCACGCTTCCCGTCGCGTGGATCAAAGGATCTGTGGTTTTCCCTCGAGGCTTTCCCTCGAGGCTTTCCCACAGGGCTGTCCCACGTGCCCCGTGGTGTGAGTCGATCCTCGGCGTGAAGATGAGCCAGTGCAGGGCAAAGAGGTTCCTCTGGAATGGACTGAGACATCTGGGGGACTCTTGGAATGGTGGTACGACCATGGAGTTCCTCTCGCCTTTCCTGTTGAGAGTGCCTCCTCTTGAGATGCGACGGGAACGCCGGGAATTCTTTCCCGTTGAAAGCAGGGAAAGGATCCCTCATCTCGAGCTACGAGGGGGAAACGGGGCTCCTCTGGATGTGGGCGGGACCATCGTGCTTCCTCTCGAGTGGAGACGGGTATGGCGGTGAACTTCTTGAGTTGCAGCAAGGGTGTGAAAGACCCTTTCGAAGTTCCAGAGGTTTGGTGTCATTAGTCTCCAGAGGACTCATCGGAAATAGGCCTAATCTCGCCTGGAAGGGAGAACTTCCTGGATTTTCTCGAGTTGCGGCAGGTGTTCTCGAATTACGACGGGGACCTCAGGGACCCGCCCTGGTGGCCTCAGGAGAGGCCAGTCCCCATGCGAGTTGCTAGGGGGCCTCTCGGGATTCCTCTCCCGTCGATACCGGGGCCAAAAACCTTGTGTGCAGTCAGGGCCGGAACCGAGGATTCCTCTCAGGGGCAGAAATGGATCTTTGGGTACTTCTGGAGTCTCCCCAGGGGAGTCAGGCCTCGTCTCGAGTGGGGGCATGCACGTGCGCTTTCCTTCCAGGCTGTAGCAGCAATGTCACGCTTCCCGTCGCGTGGATCAAAGATCTGTGGTTTTCCCTCGAGGCTTTCCCTCGAGGCTTTCCCACAGGGCTGTCCCAAGTGCCACCGTGTTGTGAGTCGATCCTCGGCGTGAAAGATGAGCCAGTGCAGGGCAAAGAGGTTCCTCTGGAATGGACTGATACATCTGGGGGACTCTTGGAATGGTGGTACGACCATGGAGTTCCTCTCGCCTTTCCTGTTGAGAGTGCCTCCTCTTGAGATGCGACGGGAACGCCGGGAATTCTTTCCCGTTGAAAGCAGGGAAAGGATCCCTCATCTCGAGCTACGAGGGGGAAACGGGGCTCTTCTGGATGTGGGCGGGACCATCGTGCTTCCTCTCGAGTGGAGACGGTTATGGCGGTGAACTTCTTGAGTCGCAGCAAGGGTGTGAAAGACCCTTTCGAAGTTCCAGAGGTTAGGTGTCATTAGTCTCCAGACGCCTCATCGGAAATAAGCCTCATCTCGCCTGGAAGGGAGAACTTCCTGGATTTTCTCGAGTTGCGGCAGGTGTTCTCGAGTTACGACGGGGACCTCAGGGACCCGCCCTGGTGGCCTCAGGAGAGGCCAGTCCCCATGCGAGTTGCTAGGGGGCCTCTCGGGATTCCTCTCCCGTCGATACCGGGGCCAAAAACCTTGTGTGGAGTCAGGGCCGGAACCGAGGATTCCTCTCAGGGGCTGACATGGATCTTTGGGTACTTCTGTAGTCTCCCCAGTGGAGTCAGGCCTCGTCTCGAGTGGGGGCATGCACGTGCGCTTTCCTTCCAGGCTGTAGCAGCAATGTCACGCTTCCCGTCGCGTGGATCAAAGGATCTGTGGTTTTCCCTCGAGGCTTTCCCTCGAGGCTTTCCCACAGGGCTGTCCCACGTGCCACCGTGGTGTGAGTCGATCCTCGGCGTGAAAGATGAGCCAGTGCAGGGCAAAGAGGTTCCTCTGGAATGGACTGAGACATCTGGGGGACTCTTGGAATGGTGGTACGACCATGGAGTTCCTCTCGCCTTTCCTGTTGAGAGTGCCTCCTCTTGAGATGCGACGGGAACGCCGGGAATTCTTTCCCGTTGAAAGCAGGGAAAGGATCCCTCATCTCGAGCTACGAGGGGGAAACGGGGCTCCTCTGGATGTGGGCGGGACCATCGTGCTTCCTCTCTAGTGGAGACGGGTATGGTGGTGAACTTCTTGAGTTGCAGCAAGGCTGTGAAAGACCCTTTCGAAGTTCCAGAGGTAAGGTGTCATTAGTCTCCAGACGCCTCATCGGAAATAGGCCTCATCTCGCCTGGAAGGGAGAACTTCCTGGATTTTCTCGAGTTGCGGCAGGTGTTCTCGAGTTACGACGGGGACCTCAGGGACCCGCCCTGGTGGCCTCAGGAGAGGCCAGTCCCTATGCGAGTTGCTAGGGGGCCTCTCGGGATTCCTCTCCCGTCGATACCGGGGCCAAAAACCTTGTGTGGAGTCAGGGCCGGAACCGAGGATTCCTCTCAGGGGCTGACATGGATCTTTGGGTACTTCTGGAGTCTCCCCAGGGGAGTCAGGCCTCGTCTCGAGTGGGGGCATGCACGTGCACTTTCCTTCCAGGCTGTAGCAGCAATGTCACGCTTCCCGTCGCGTGGATCAAATGATGTGTGGTTTTCCCTAGAGGCTTTCCCACAGGGCTGTCCCACGTGCCACCGTGGTGTGAGTCGATCCTCGGCGTGAAAGATGAGCCAGTGCAGGGCAAAGAGGTTCCTCTGGAATGGACTGAGACATCTGGGGGACTCTTGGAATGGTGGTACGACCATGGAGTTCCTCTCGCCTTTCCTGTTGAGAGTGCCTCCTCTTGAGATGCGACGGGAACGCAGGGAATTCTTTCCCGTTGAAAGCAGGGAAAGGATCCCTCATCTTGAGCTACGAGGGGGAAACGGGGCTCCTTTGGATGTGGTCGGGACCATCGTGCTTCCTCTCGAGTGGAGACGGGTATGGTGGTGAACTTCTTGAGTTGCAGCAAGGGTGTGAAAGACCCTTTCGAAGTTCCAGAGGTTAGGTGTCATTAGTCTCCAGACGCCTCATCGGAAATAGGCCTCATCTCGCCTGGAAGGGAGAACTTCCTGGATTTTCTCGAGTTGCGGCAGGTGTTCTCGAGTTTCGACGGGGACCTCAGGGACCGGCCCTGGTGGCCTCAGGAGAGGCCAGTCCCCATGCGAGTTGCTAGGGGGCCTCTCGGGATTCCTCTCCCGTCGATACCGGGGCCAAAAACCTTGTGTGGAGTCAGGGCCGGAACCGAGGATTCCTCTCAGGCGCTGATATGGATCTTTGGATACTTCTGGAGTCTCGCCAGGGGAGACAGGCCTCGTTTCGTGAGGGGGCATGCACGTGCACTTTCCTTCCAGGCTGTAGCAGCAATGTCACGCTTCCCGTCGCGTGGATCAAAGGATCTGTGGTTTTCCCTCGAGGCTTTCCCTCGAGGCTGTCCCACAGGGCTGTCCCACGTGCCACCGTGGTGTGAGTCGATCCTCGGCGTGAAAGATGAGCCAGTGCAGGGCAAAGAGGTTCCTCTGGAATGGACTGAGACATCTGGGGGACTCTTGGAATGGTGGTAAGACCATGGAGTTCCTCTCGCCTTTCCTGTTGAGAGTGCCTCCTCTTGAGATGCGACGGGAACGCCGGGAATTCTTTCCCGTTGAAAGCAGGGAAAGGATCCATCATCTCGAGCTACGAGGGGGAAACGGGGCTCCTCTGGATGTGGGCGGGACCATCGTGCTTCCTCTCGAGTGGAGACGGGTATGGCGGTGAACTTCTTGAGTTGCAGCAAGGGTGTGAAAGACCCTTTCGAAGTTCCAGATGTTTGGTGTCATTAGTCTCCAGAGGCCTCATCGGAAATAGCCCTCATCTCGCCTGGAAGGGAGAACTTCCTGGATTTTCTCGAGTTGCGGCAGGTGTTCTCGAGTTACGACGGGGACCTCAGGGACCCGCCCTGGTGGCCTCAGGAGAGGCCAGTCCCCATGCGAGTTGCTAGGGGGCCTCTCGGGATTCCTCTCCCGTCGATACCGGGGCCAAAAACCTTGTGTGGAGTCAGGGCCGGAACCGAGGATTCCTCTCAGGGGCTGACATGGATCTTTGGGTACTTCTGGAGTATCCCCAGTGGAGTCAGGCCTCGTCTCGAGTGGGGGCATGCACGTGCGCTTTCCTTCCAGTCTTTAGCAGCAATGTCACGCTTCCCGTCGCGTGGATCAAAGGATCTGTGGTTTTCCCTCGAGGCTTTCCCTCGAGGCTTTCCCACAGGGCTGTCCCACGTGCCACCGTGGTGTGAGTCGATCCTCGGCGTGAAAGATGAGCCAGTGCAGGGCAAAGAGGTTCCTCTGGAATGGACTGAGACATCTGGGGGACTCTTGGAATGGTGGTACGACCATGGAGTTCCTCTCGCCTTTCCTGTTGAGAGTGCCTCCTCTTGAGATGCGACGGGAACGCAGGGAATTCTTTCCCGTTGAAAGCAGGGAAAGGATCCCTCATCTCGAGCTACGAGGGGGAAACGGGGCTCCTTTGGATGTGGTCGGGACCATCGTGCTTCCTCTCGAGTGGAGACGGGTATGGTGGTGAACTTCTTGAGTTGCAGCAAGGGTGTGAAAGACCCTTTCGAAGTTCCAGAGGTTAGGTGTCATTAGTCTCCAGACGCCTCATCGGAAATAGGCCTCATCTCGCCTGGAAGGGAGAACTTCCTGGATTTTCTCGAGTTGCGGCAGGTGTTCTCGAGTTACGACGGGGAACTCAGGGACCGGCCCTGGTGGCCTCAGGAGAGGCCAGTCCCCATGCGAGTTGCTAGGGGGCCTCTCGGGATTCCTCTCCCGTCGATACCGGGGCCAAAAACCTTGTGTGGAGTCAGGGCTGGAACCGAGGATTCCTCTCAGGGGCTGACATGGATCTTTGGGTACTTCTGGAGTCTCCCCAGGGGAGTCAGGCCTCGTCTCGAGTGGGGGCATGCACGTGCACTTTCCTTCCAGGCTGTAGCAGCAATGTCACGCTTCCCGTCGCGTGGATCAAAGGATCTGTGGTTTTCCCTCGAGGCTTTCCCTCGAGGCTTTCCCACAGGGCTGTCCCACGTGCCACCGTGGTGTGAGTCGATCCTCGGCGTGAAAGATGAGCCAGTGCAGGGCAAAGAGCTTCCTCTGGAATGGACTGAGACATCTGGTGGACTCTTGGAATGGTGGTACGACCATGGAGTTCCTCTCGCCTTTCCTGTTGAGAGTGCCTCCTCTTGAGATGCGACGGGAACGCCGGGAATTCTTTCCCGTTGAAAGCAGGGAAAGGATCCCTCATCTCGAGCTACGAGGGGGAACCGGGGATCCTCTGGATGTGGGCGGGACCATCGTGCTTCCTCTCGAGTGGAGACGGGTATGGCGGTGAACTTCTTGAGTCGCAGCAAGGGTGTGAAAGACCCTTTCGAAGTTCCAGAGGTTACGTGTCATTAGTCTCCAGACGCCTCATCGGAAATAGGCCTCATCTCGCCTGGAAGGGAGAACTTCCTGGATTTTCTCGAGTTGCGGCAGGTGTTCTCGAGTTACGACGGGGACCTCAGGGACCCGCCCTGGTGGCCTCAGGAGAGGCCAGTCCCTATGCGAGTTGCTAGGGGGCCTCTCGGGATTCCTCTCCCGTCGATACCGGGGCCAAAAACCTTGTGTGGAGTCAGGGCCGGAACCGAGGATTCCTCTCAGGGGCTGACATGGATCTTTGGGTACTTCTGGAGTCTCCCCAGGGGAGTCAGGCCTCGTCTCGAGTGGGGGCATGCACGTGCACTTTCCTTCCAGGCTGTAGCAGCAATGTCACGCTTCCCGTCGCGTGGATCAAATGATGTGTGGTTTTCCCTAGAGGCTTTCCCACAGGGCTGTCCCACGTGCCACCGTGGTGTGAGTCGATCCTCGGCGTGAAAGATGAGCCAGTGCAGGGCAAAGAGGTTCCTCTGGAATGGACTGAGACATCTGGGGGACTCTTGGAATGGTGGTACGACCATGGAGTTCCTCTCGCCTTTCCTGTTGAGAGTGCCTCCTCTTGAGATGCGACGGGAACGCAGGGAATTCTTTCCCGTTGAAAGCAGGGAAAGGATCCCTCATCTCGAGCTACGAGGGGGAAACGGGGCTCCTTTGGATGTGGTCGGGACCATCGTGCTTCCTCTCGAGTGGAGACGGGTATGGTGGTGAACTTCTTGAGTTGCAGCAAGGGTGTGAAAGACCCTTTCGAAGTTCCAGAGGTTAGGTGTCATTAGTCTCCAGACGCCTCATCGGAAATAGGCCTCATCTCGCCTGGAAGGGAGAACTTCCTGGATTTTCTCGAGTTGCGGCAGGTGTTCTCGAGTTTCGACGGGGACCTCAGGGACCGGCCCTGGTGGCCTCAGGAGAGGCCAGTCCCCATGCGAGTTGCTAGGGGGCCTCTCGGGATTCCTCTCCCGTCGATACCGGGGCCAAAAACCTTGTGTGGAGTCAGGGCCGGAACCGAGGATTCCTCTCAGGCGCTGATATGGATCTTTGGATACTTCTGGAGTCTCGCCAGGGGAGACAGGCCTCGTTTCGTGAGGGGGCATGCACGTGCACTTTCCTTCCAGGCTGTAGCAGCAATGTCACGCTTCCCGTCGCGTGGATCAAAGGATCTGTGGTTTTCCCTCGAGGCTTTCCCTCGAGGCTGTCCCACAGGGCTGTCCCACGTGCCACCGTGGTGTGAGTCGATCCTCGGCGTGAAAGATGAGCCAGTGCAGGGCAAAGAGGTTCCTCTGGAATGGACTGAGACATCTGGGGGACTCTTGGAATGGTGGTAAGACCATGGAGTTCCTCTCGCCTTTCCTGTTGAGAGTGCCTCCTCTTGAGATGCGACGGGAACGCCGGGAATTCTTTCCCGTTGAAAGCAGGGAAAGGATCCATCATCTCGAGCTACGAGGGGGAAACGGGGCTCCTCTGGATGTGGGCGGGACCATCGTGCTTCCTCTCGAGTGGAGACGGGTATGGCGGTGAACTTCTTGAGTTGCAGCAAGGGTGTGAAAGACCCTTTCGAAGTTCCAGATGTTTGGTGTCATTAGTCTCCAGAGGCCTCATCGGAAATAGCCCTCATCTCGCCTGGAAGGGAGAACTTCCTGGATTTTCTCGAGTTGCGGCAGGTGTTCTCGAGTTACGACGGGGACCTCAGGGACCCGCCCTGGTGGCCTCAGGAGAGGCCAGTCCCCATGCGAGTTGCTAGGGGGCCTCTCGGGATTCCTCTCCCGTCGATACCGGGGCCAAAAACCTTGTGTGGAGTCAGGGCCGGAACCGAGGATTCCTCTCAGGGGCTGACATGGATCTTTGGGTACTTCTGGAGTATCCCCAGTGGAGTCAGGCCTCGTCTCGAGTGGGGGCATGCACGTGCGCTTTCCTTCCAGTCTTTAGCAGCAATGTCACGCTTCCCGTCGCGTGGATCAAAGGATCTGTGGTTTTCCCTCGAGGCTTTCCCTCGAGGCTTTCCCACAGGGCTGTCCCACGTGCCACCGTGGTGTGAGTCGATCCTCGGCGTGAAAGATGAGCCAGTGCAGGGCAAAGAGGTTCCTCTGGAATGGACTGAGACATCTGGGGGACTCTTGGAATGGTGGTACGACCATGGAGTTCCTCTCGCCTTTCCTGTTGAGAGTGCCTCCTCTTGAGATGCGACGGGAACGCAGGGAATTCTTTCCCGTTGAAAGCAGGGAAAGGATCCCTCATCTCGAGCTACGAGGGGGAAACGGGGCTCCTTTGGATGTGGTCGGGACCATCGTGCTTCCTCTCGAGTGGAGACGGGTATGGTGGTGAACTTCTTGAGTTGCAGCAAGGGTGTGAAAGACCCTTTCGAAGTTCCAGAGGTTAGGTGTCATTAGTCTCCAGACGCCTCATCGGAAATAGGCCTCATCTCGCCTGGAAGGGAGAACTTCCTGGATTTTCTCGAGTTGCGGCAGGTGTTCTCGAGTTACGACGGGGAACTCAGGGACCGGCCCTGGTGGCCTCAGGAGAGGCCAGTCCCCATGCGAGTTGCTAGGGGGCCTCTCGGGATTCCTCTCCCGTCGATACCGGGGCCAAAAACCTTGTGTGGAGTCAGGGCTGGAACCGAGGATTCCTCTCAGGGGCTGACATGGATCTTTGGGTACTTCTGGAGTCTCCCCAGGGGAGTCAGGCCTCGTCTCGAGTGGGGGCATGCACGTGCACTTTCCTTCCAGGCTGTAGCAGCAATGTCACGCTTCCCGTCGCGTGGATCAAAGGATCTGTGGTTTTCCCTCGAGGCTTTCCCTCGAGGCTTTCCCACAGGGCTGTCCCACGTGCCACCGTGGTGTGAGTCGATCCTCGGCGTGAAAGATGAGCCAGTGCAGGGCAAAGAGCTTCCTCTGGAATGGACTGAGACATCTGGTGGACTCTTGGAATGGTGGTACGACCATGGAGTTCCTCTCGCCTTTCCTGTTGAGAGTGCCTCCTCTTGAGATGCGACGGGAACGCCGGGAATTCTTTCCCGTTGAAAGCAGGGAAAGGATCCCTCATCTCGAGCTACGAGGGGGAACCGGGGATCCTCTGGATGTGGGCGGGACCATCGTGCTTCCTCTCGAGTGGAGACGGGTATGGCGGTGAACTTCTTGAGTCGCAGCAAGGGTGTGAAAGACCCTTTCGAAGTTCCAGAGGTTACGTGTCATTAGTCTCCAGACGCCTCATCGGAAATAGGCCTCATCTCGCCTGGAAGGGAGAACTTCCTGGATTTTCTCGAGTTGCGGCAGGTGTTCTCGAGTTACGACGGGGACCTCAGGGACCCGCCCTGGTGGCCTCAGGAGAGGCCAGTCCCTATGCGAGTTGCTAGGGGGCCTCTCGGGATTCCTCTCCCGTCGATACCGGGGCCAAAAACCTTGTGTGGAGTCAGGGCCGGAACCGAGGATTCCTCTCAGGGGCTGACATGGATCTTTGGGTACTTCTGGAGTCTCCCCAGGGGAGTCAGGCCTCGTCTCGAGTGGGGG
The DNA here is from genome assembly GCF_032405125.1 of Capricornis sumatraensis. Taxonomy (NCBI): domain Eukaryota; kingdom Metazoa; phylum Chordata; class Mammalia; order Artiodactyla; family Bovidae; genus Capricornis; species Capricornis sumatraensis. The sequence continues at coordinate 10,660,026 of NW_027184612.1, forward strand.
CATGCACGTGCACTTTCCTTCCAGGCTGTAGCAGCAATGTCACGCTTCCCGTCGCGTGGATCAAATGATGTGTGGTTTTCCCTAGAGGCTTTCCCACAGGGCTGTCCCACGTGCCACCGTGGTGTGAGTCGATCCTCGGCGTGAAAGATGAGCCAGTGCAGGGCAAAGAGGTTCCTCTGGAATGGACTGAGACATCTGGGGGACTCTTGGAATGGTGGTACGACCATGGAGTTCCTCTCGCCTTTCCTGTTGAGAGTGCCTCCTCTTGAGATGCGACGGGAACGCAGGGAATTCTTTCCCGTTGAAAGCAGGGAAAGGATCCCTCATCTCGAGCTACGAGGGGGAAACGGGGCTCCTTTGGATGTGGTCGGGACCATCGTGCTTCCTCTCGAGTGGAGACGGGTATGGTGGTGAACTTCTTGAGTTGCAGCAAGGGTGTGAAAGACCCTTTCGAAGTTCCAGAGGTTAGGTGTCATTAGTCTCCAGACGCCTCATCGGAAATAGGCCTCATCTCGCCTGGAAGGGAGAACTTCCTGGATTTTCTCGAGTTGCGGCAGGTGTTCTCGAGTTTCGACGGGGACCTCAGGGACCGGCCCTGGTGGCCTCAGGAGAGGCCAGTCCCCATGCGAGTTGCTAGGGGGCCTCTCGGGATTCCTCTCCCGTCGATACCGGGGCCAAAAACCTTGTGTGGAGTCAGGGCCGGAACCGAGGATTCCTCTCAGGCGCTGATATGGATCTTTGGATACTTCTGGAGTCTCGCCAGGGGAGACAGGCCTCGTTTCGTGAGGGGGCATGCACGTGCACTTTCCTTCCAGGCTGTAGCAGCAATGTCACGCTTCCCGTCGCGTGGATCAAAGGATCTGTGGTTTTCCCTCGAGGCTTTCCCTCGAGGCTGTCCCACAGGGCTGTCCCACGTGCCACCGTGGTGTGAGTCGATCCTCGGCGTGAAAGATGAGCCAGTGCAGGGCAAAGAGGTTCCTCTGGAATGGACTGAGACATCTGGGGGACTCTTGGAATGGTGGTAAGACCATGGAGTTCCTCTCGCCTTTCCTGTTGAGAGTGCCTCCTCTTGAGATGCGACGGGAACGCCGGGAATTCTTTCCCGTTGAAAGCAGGGAAAGGATCCATCATCTCGAGCTACGAGGGGGAAACGGGGCTCCTCTGGATGTGGGCGGGACCATCGTGCTTCCTCTCGAGTGGAGACGGGTATGGCGGTGAACTTCTTGAGTTGCAGCAAGGGTGTGAAAGACCCTTTCGAAGTTCCAGATGTTTGGTGTCATTAGTCTCCAGATGCCTCATCGGAAATAGCCCTCATCTCGCCTGGAAGGGAGAACTTCCTGGATTTTCTCGAGTTGCGGCAGGTGTTCTCGAGTTACGACGGGGACCTCAGGGACCCGCCCTGGTGGCCTCAGGAGAGGCCAGTCCCCATGCGAGTTGCTAGGGGGCCTCTCGGGATTCCTCTCCCGTCGATACCGGGGCCAAAAACCTTGTGTGGAGTCAGGGCCGGAACCGAGGATTCCTCTCAGGGGCTGACATGGATCTTTGGGTACTTCTGGAGTATCCCCAGTGGAGTCAGGCCTCGTCTCGAGTGGGGGCATGCACGTGCGCTTTCCTTCCAGTCTTTAGCAGCAATGTCACGCTTCCCGTCGCGTGGATCAAAGGATCTGTGGTTTTCCCTCGAGGCTTTCCCTCGAGGCTTTCCCACAGGGCTGTCCCACGTGCCACCGTGGTGTGAGTCGATCCTCGGCGTGAAAGATGAGCCAGTGCAGGGCAAAGAGGTTCCTCTGGAATGGACTGAGACATCTGGGGGACTCTTGGAATGGTGGTACGACCATGGAGTTCCTCTCGCCTTTCCTGTTGAGAGTGCCTCCTCTTGAGATGCGACGGGAACGCAGGGAATTCTTTCCCGTTGAAAGCAGGGAAAGGATCCCTCATCTCGAGCTACGAGGGGGAAACGGGGCTCCTTTGGATGTGGTCGGGACCATCGTGCTTCCTCTCGAGTGGAGACGGGTATGGTGGTGAACTTCTTGAGTTGCAGCAAGGGTGTGAAAGACCCTTTCGAAGTTCCAGAGGTTAGGTGTCATTAGTCTCCAGACGCCTCATCGGAAATAGGCCTCATCTCGCCTGGAAGGGAGAACTTCCTGGATTTTCTCGAGTTGCGGCAGGTGTTCTCGAGTTACGACGGGGAACTCAGGGACCGGCCCTGGTGGCCTCAGGAGAGGCCAGTCCCCATGCGAGTTGCTAGGGGGCCTCTCGGGATTCCTCTCCCGTCGATACCGGGGCCAAAAACCTTGTGTGGAGTCAGGGCTGGAACCGAGGATTCCTCTCAGGGACTGACATGGATCTTTGGGTACTTCTGGAGTCTCCCCAGGGGAGTCAGGCCTCCTCTCGAGTGGGGGCATGCACGTGCACTTTCCTTCCAGGCTGTAGCAGCAATGTCACGCTTCCCGTCGCGTGGATCAAAGGATCTGTGGTTTTCCCTCGAGGCTTTCCCTCGAGGCTTTCCCACAGGGCTGTCCCACGTGCCACCGTGGTGTGAGTCGATCCTCGGCGTGAAAGATGAGCCAGTGCAGGGCAAAGAGCTTCCTCTGGAATGGACTGAGACATCTGGTGGACTCTTGGAATGGTGGTACGACCATGGAGTTCCTCTCGCCTTTCCTGTTGAGAGTGCCTCCTCTTGAGATGCGACGGGAACGCCGGGAATTCTTTCCCGTTGAAAGCAGGGAAAGGATCCCTCATCTCGAGCTACGAGGGGGAACCGGGGATCCTCTGGATGTGGGCGGGACCATCGTGCTTCCTCTCGAGTGGAGACGGGTATGGCGGTGAACTTCTTGAGTCGCAGCAAGGGTGTGAAAGACCCTTTCGAAGTTCCAGAGGTTACGTGTCATTAGTCTCCAGACGCCTCATCGGAAATAGGCCTCATCTCGCCTGGAAGGGAGAACTTCCTGGATTTTCTCGAGTTGCGGCAGGTGCTCTCGAGTTACGACGAGGACCTCAGGGACACGCCCTCGTGGCCTCAGGAGAGGCCAGTCCCCATGCGAGTTGCTAGGGGGCCTCTCGGGATTCCTCTCCCGTCGATACCGGGGCCAAAAACCTTGTGTGGAGTCAGGGCCGGAACCGAGGATTCCTCTCAGGGGCTGACATGGATCTTTGGGTACTTCTGGAGTCTCCCCAGGGGAGTCAGGCCTCGTCTCGAGTGGGGGCATGCACGTGCGCTTTCCTTCCAGGCTGTAGCAGCAATGTCACGCTTCCCGTGGCGTGGATCAAAGGATCTGTGGTTTTCCCTCGAGGCTTTCCCTCGAGGCTTTCCCACAGGGCTGTCCCACGTGCCACCGTGGTGTGAGTCGATCCTCGGCGTGAAAGATGAGCCAGTGCAGGGCAAAGAGGTTCCTCTGGAATGGACTGAGACATCTGGGGGACTCTTGGAATGGTGGTACGACCATGGAGTTCCTCTCGCCTTTCCTGTTGAGAATGCCTCCTCTTGAGATGCGACGGGAACGCAGGGAATTCTTTCCCGTTGAAAGCAGGGAAAGGATCCCTCATCTCGAGCTACGAGGGGGAAACGGGGCTCCTCTGGATGTGGTCGGGACCATCGTGCTTCCTCTCGAGTGGAGACGGGTATGGTGGTGAACTTCTTGAGTTGCAGCAAGGGTGTGAAAGACCCTTTCGAAGTTCCAGAGGTTAGGTGTCATTAGTCTCCAGACGCCTCATCGGAAATAGGCCTCATCTCGCCTGGAAGGGAGAACTTCCTGGATTTTCTCGAGTTGCGGCAGGTGTTCTCGAGTTACGACGGGGACCTCAGGGACCGGCCCTGGTGGCCTCAGGAGAGGCCAGTCCCCATGCGAGTTGCTAGGGGGCCTCTCGGGATTCCTCTTCCGTCGATAGCGGGGCCAAAAACCTTGTGTGGAGTCAGGGCCGGAACCGAGGATTCCTCTCAGGGGCTGATATGTATCTTTGGATACTTCTGGAGTCTCGCCAGGCGAGACAGGCCTCGTTTCGTGAGGGGGCATGCACGTGCACTTTCCTTCCAGGCTTTAGCAGCAATGTCACGCTTCCCGTGGTGTGGATCAAAGGATCTGTGGTTTTCCCTCGAGGCTTTCCCTCGAGGCTTTCCCACAGGGCTGTCCCACGTGCCACCGTGGTGTGAGTCGATCCTCGGCGTGAAAGATGAGCCAGTGCAGGGCAAAGAGGTTCCTCTGGAATGGACTGAGACATCTGGGGGACTCTTGGAATGGTGGTACGACCATGGAGTTCCTCTCGCCTTTCCGGTTGAGAGTGCCTCCTCTTGAGATGCGACGGGAACGCCGGGAATTCTTTCCCGTTGAAAGCAGGGAAAGGTTCCCTCATCTCGAGCTACGAGGGGGAAACGGGGATCCTATGGATGTGGGCGGGACCATCGTGCTTCCTCTCGAGTGGAGACGGGTATGGCGGTGAACTTCTTGAGTCGCAGCAAGGGTGTGAAAGGCCCTTTCGAAGTTCCAGAGGTTAGGTGTCATTAGTCTCCAGACGCCTCATCGGAAATAGGCCTCATCTCGCCTGGAAGGGAGAACTTCCTGGATTTTCTCGAGTTGCGGCAGGTGCTCTCCAGTTACGACGAGGACCTCAGCGACCCGCCCTGGTGGCCTCAGGAGAGGCCAGTCCCCATGCGAGTTGCTAGGGGGCCTCTCGGGATTCCTCTCCCGTCGATACCGGGGCCAAAAACCTTGTGTGGAGTCAGGGCCGGAACCGAGGATTCCTCTCAGGGGCTGACATGGATCTTTGGGTACTTCTGGAGTCTCCCCAGGGGAGTCAGGCCTCGTCTCGAGTGGGGGCATGCACGTGCGCTTTCCTTCCAGGCTGTAGCAGCAATGTCACGCTTCCCGTGGCGTGGATCAAAGGATCTGTGGTTTTCCCTCGAGGCTTTCCCTCGAGGCTTTCCCACAGGGCTGTCCCACGTGCCACCGTGGTGTGAGTCGATCCTCGGCGTGAAAGATGAGCCAGTGCAGGGCAAAGAGGTTCCTCTGGAATGGACTGAGACATCTGGGGGACTCTTGGAATGGTGGTACGACCATGGAGTTCCTCTCGCCTTTCCTGTTGAGAGTGCCTCCTCTTGAGATGCGACGGGAACGCCGGGAATTCTTCCCCGTTTAAAGCAGGGAAAGGATCCCTCATCTCGAGCTACGAGGGGGAAACGGGGATCCCCTGGATGTGGGCGGGACCATCGTGCTTCCTCTCGAGTGGAGACGGGTATGGCGGTGAACTTCTTGAGTTGCAGCAAGGGTGTGAAAGACCCTTTCGAAGTTCCAGAGGTTAGGTGTCATTAGTCTCCAGACGCCTCATCGGAAATAGGCCTCATCTCGCCTGGAAGGGAGAACTTCCTGGATTTTCTCGAGTTGCGGCAGGTGCTCTCGAGTTACGACGAGGACCTCAGGGACCCGCCCTGGTGGCCTCAGGAGAGGCCAGTCCCCATGCGAGTTGCTAGGGGGCCTCTCGGGATTCCTCTCCCGTCGATACCGGGGCCAAAAACCTTGTGTGGAGTCAGGGCCGGAACCAAGGATTCCTCTCAGGGGCTGACATGGATCTTTGGGTACTTCTGGAGTCTCCCCAGGGAAGTCAGGCCTCGTCTCGAGTGGGGGCACGCACGTGCGCTTTCCTTCCAGGCTGTAGCAGCAATGTCACGCTTCCCGTCGCGTGGATCAAAGGATCTGTGGTTTTCCCTCGAGGCTTTCCCTCGAGGCTTTCCCTCGAGGCTTTCCCACAGGGCTGTCCCACGTGCCACCGTGGTGTGAGTCGATCCTCGGCGTGAAAGATGAGACAGTGCAGGGCAAAGAGGTTCCTCTGGAATGGACTGAGACATCTGGGGGACTCTTGGAATGGTGGTACGACCATGGAGTTCCTCTCGCCTTTCCTGTTGAGAGTGCCTCCTCTTGAGATGCGACGGGAACGCAGGGAATTCTTTCCCGTTGAAAGCAGGGAAAGGATCCCTCATCTCGAGCTACGAGGGGGAAACGGGGCTCCTTTGGATGTGGTCGGGACCATCGTGCTTCCTCTCGAGTGGAGACGGGTATGGTGGTGAACTTCTTGAGTTGCAGCAAGGGTGTGAAAGACCCTTTCGAAGTTCCAGAGGTTAGGTGTCATTAGTCTCCAGACGCCTCATCGGAAATAGGCCTCATCTCGCCTGGAAGGGAGAACTTCCTGGATTTTCTCGAGTTGCGGCAGGTGTTCTCGAGTTACGACGGGGAACTCAGGGACCGGCCCTGGTGGCCTCAGGAGAGGCCAGTCCCCATGCGAGTTGCTAGGGGGCCTCTCGGGATTCCTCTCCCGTCGATACCGGGGCCAAAAACCTTGTGTGGAGTCAGGGCTGGAACCGAGGATTCCTCTCAGGGGCTGACATGGATCTTGGGGTACTTCTGGAGTCTCCCCAGGGGAGTCAGGCCTCCTCTCGAGTGGGGGCATGCACGTGCACTTTCCTTCCAGGCTGTAGCAGCAATGTCACGCTTCCCGTCGCGTGGATCAAAGGATCTGTGGTTTTCCCTCGAGGCTTTCCCTCGAGGCTTTCCCACAGGGCTGTCCCACGTGCCACCGTGGTGTGAGTCGATCCTCGGCGTGAAAGATGAGCCAGTGCAGGGCAAAGAGGTTCCTCTGGAATGGACTGAGACATCTGGTGGACTCTTGGAATGGTGGTACGACCATGGAGTTCCTCTCGCCTTTCCTGTTGAGAGTGCCTCCTCTTGAGATGCGACGGGAACGCCGGGAATTCTTTCCCGTTGAAAGCAGGGAAAGGATCCCTCATCTCGAGCTACGAGGGGGAACCGGGGATCCTCTGGATGTGGGCGGGACCATCGTGCTTCCTCTCGAGTGGAGACGGGTATGGCGGTGAACTTCTTGAGTCGCAGCAAGGGTGTGAAAGACCCTTTCGAAGTTCCAGAGGTTACGTGTCATTAGTCTCCAGACGCCTCATCGGAAATAGGCCTCATCTCGCCTGGAAGGGAGAACTTCCTGGATTTTCTCGAGTTGCGGCAGGTGCTCTCGAGTTACGACGAGGACCTCAGGGACACGCCCTCGTGGCCTCAGGAGAGGCCAGTCCCCATGCGAGTTGCTAGGGGGCCTCTCGGGATTCCTCTCCCGTCGATACCGGGGCCAAAAACCTTGTGTGGAGTCAGGGCCGGAACCGAGGATTCCTCTCAGGGGCTGACATGGATCTTTGGGTACTTCTGGAGTCTCCCCAGGGGAGTCAGGCCTCGTCTCGAGTGGGGGCATGCACGTGCGCTTTCCTTCCAGGCTGTAGCAGCAATGTCACGCTTCCCGTGGCGTGGATCAAAGGATCTGTGGTTTTCCCTCGAGGCTTTCCCTCGAGGCTTTCCCACAGGGCTGTCCCACGTGCCACCGTGGTGTGAGTCGATCCTCGGCGTGAAAGATGAGCCAGTGCAGGGCAAAGAGGTTCCTCTGGAATGGACTGAGACATCTGGGGGACTCTTGGAATGGTGGTACGACCATGGAGTTCCTCTCGCCTTTCCTGTTGAGAATGCCTCCTCTTGAGATGCGACGGGAACGCAGGGAATTCTTTCCCGTTGAAAGCAGGGAAAGGATCCCTCATCTCGAGCTACGAGGGGGAAACGGGGCTCCTCTGGATGTGGTCGGGACCATCGTGCTTCCTCTCGAGTGGAGACGGGTATGGTGGTGAACTTCTTGAGTTGCAGCAAGGGTGTGAAAGACCCTTTCGAAGTTCCAGAGGTTAGGTGTCATTAGTCTCCAGACGCCTCATCGGAAATAGGCCTCATCTCGCCTGGAAGGGAGAACTTCCTGGATTTTCTCGAGTTGCGGCAGGTGTTCTCGAGTTACGACGGGGACCTCAGGGACCGGCCCTGGTGGCCTCAGGAGAGGCCAGTCCCCATGCGAGTTGCTAGGGGGCCTCTCGGGATTCCTCTTCCGTCGATAGCGGGGCCAAAAACCTTGTGTGGAGTCAGGGCCGGAACCGAGGATTCCTCTCAGGGGCTGATATGTATCTTTGGATACTTCTGGAGTCTCGCCAGGCGAGACAGGCCTCGTTTCGTGAGGGGGCATGCACGTGCACTTTCCTTCCAGGCTTTAGCAGCAATGTCACGCTTCCCGTGGTGTGGATCAAAGGATCTGTGGTTTTCCCTCGAGGCTTTCCCTCGAGGCTTTCCCACAGGGCTGTCCCACGTGCCACCGTGGTGTGAGTCGATCCTCGGCGTGAAAGATGAGCCAGTGCAGGGCAAAGAGGTTCCTCTGGAATGGACTGAGACATCTGGGGGACTCTTGGAATGGTGGTACGACCATGGAGTTCCTCTCGCCTTTCCGGTTGAGAGTGCCTCCTCTTGAGATGCGACGGGAACGCCGGGAATTCTTTCCCGTTGAAAGCAGGGAAAGGTTCCCTCATCTCGAGCTACGAGGGGGAAACGGGGATCCTATGGATGTGGGCGGGACCATCGTGCTTCCTCTCGAGTGGAGACGGGTATGGCGGTGAACTTCTTGAGTCGCAGCAAGGGTGTGAAAGGCCCTTTCGAAGTTCCAGAGGTTAGGTGTCATTAGTCTCCAGACGCCTCATCGGAAATAGGCCTCATCTCGCCTGGAAGGGAGAACTTCCTGGATTTTCTCGAGTTGCGGCAGGTGCTCTCGAGTTACGACGAGGACCTCAGCGACCCGCCCTGGTGGCCTCAGGAGAGGCCAGTCCCCATGCGAGTTGCTAGGGGGCCTCTCGGGATTCCTCTCCCGTCGATACCGGGGCCAAAAACCTTGTGTGGAGTCAGGGCCGGAACCGAGGATTCCTCTCAGGGGCTGACATGGATCTTTGGGTACTTCTGGAGTCTCCCCAGGGGAGTCAGGCCTTGTCTCGAGTGGGGGCATGCACGTGCGCTTTCCTTCCAGGCTGTAGCAGCAATGTCACGCTTCCCGTCGCGTGGATCAAAGGATCTGTGGTTTTCCCTCGAGGCTTTCCCTCGAGGCTTTCCCACAGGGCTGTCCCACGTGCCACCGTGGTGTGAGTCGATCCTCGGCGTGAAAGATGAGCCAGTGCAGGGCAAAGAGGTTCCTCTGGAATGGACTGAGACATCTGGGGGACTCTTGGAATGGTGGTACGACCATGGAGTTCCTCTCGCCTTTCCTGTTGAGAGTGCCTCCTCTTGAGATGCGACGGGAACGCCGGGAATTCTTCCCCGTTTAAAGCAGGGAAAGGATCCCTCATCTCGATCTACGAGGGGGAAACGGGGATCCTCTGGATGTGGGCGGGACCATCGTGCTTCCTCTCGAGTGGAGACGGGTATGGCGGTGAACTTTTTGAGTTGCAGCAAGGGTGTGAAAGACCCTTTCGAAGTTCCAGAGGTTAGGTGTCATTAGTCTCCAGACGCCTCATCGGAAATAGGCCTCATCTCGCCTGGAAGGGAGAACTTCCTGGATTTTCTCGAGTTGCGGCAGGTGCTCTCGAGTTACGACGAGGACCTCAGGGACCCGCCCTGGTGGCCTCAGGAGAGGCCAGTCCCCATGCGAGTTGCTAGGGGGCCTCTCGGGATTCCTCTCCCGTCGATACCGGGGCCAAAAACCTTGTGTGGAGTCAGGGCCGGAACCAAGGATTCCTCTCAGGGGCTGACATGGATCTTTGGGTACTTCTGGAGTCTCCCCAGGGGAGTCAGGCCTCGTCTCGAGTGGGGGCACGCACGTGCGCTTTCCTTCCAGGCTGTAGCAGCAATGTCACGCTTCCCGTCGCGTGGATCAAAGGATCTGTGGTTTTCCCTCGAGGCTTTCCCTCGAGGCTTTCCCTCGAGGCTTTCCCACAGGGCTGTCCCACGTGCCACCGTGGTGTGAGTCGATCCTCGGCGTGAAAGATGAGCCAGTGCAGGGCAAAGAGGTTCCTCTGGAATGGACTGAGACATCTGGGGGACTCTTGGAATGGTGGTACGACCATGGAGTTCCTCTCGCGTTTCCTGTTGAGAGTGCCTCCTCTTGAGATGCGACGGGAACGCAGGGAATTCTTTCCCGTTGAAAGCAGGGAAAGGATCCCTCATCTCGAGCAACGAGGGGGAAACGGGGCTCCTTTGGATGTGGTCGGGACCATCGTGCTTCCTCTCGAGTGGAGACGGGTATGGTGGTGAACTTCTTGAGTCGCAGCAAGGGTGTGAAAGACCCTTTCGAAGTTCCAGAGGTTAGGTGTCATTAGTCTCCAGACGCCTCATCGGAAATAGGCCTCATCTCGCCTGGAAGGGAGAACTTCCTGGATTTTCTCGAGTTGCGGCAGGTGTTCTCGAGTTACGACGGGGACCTCAGGGACCCGCCCTGGTGGCCTCAGGAGAGGCCAGTCCCCATGCGATGTGCTAGGGGGCCTCTCGAGATTCCTCTCCAGTCGATACCGGGGCCAAAAACCTTGTGTGGAGTCAGGGCCGGAACCGAGGATTCCTCTCAGGGGCTGACATGTATCTTTGGGTACTTCTGGAGTCTCCCCAGGGGAGTCAGGCCTCGTCTCGAGTGGGGGCATGCACGTGCGCTTTCCTTCCAGGCTGTAGCAGCAATGTCACGCTTCCCGTGGCGTGGATCAAAGGATCTGTGGTTTTCCCTCGAGGCTTTCCCTCGAGGCTTTCCCACAGGGCTGTCCCACGTGCCACCGTGGTGTGAGTCGATCCTCGGCGTGAAAGATGAGCCAGTGCAGGGCAAAGAGGTTCCTCTGGAATGGACTGAGACATCTGGGGGACTCTTGGAATGGTGCTACGACCATGGAGTTCCTCTCGACTTTCCTGTTGAGAGTGCCTCCTCTTGAGATGCGACGGGAACGCCGGGAATACTTTCCCGTTGAAAGCAGGGAAAGGATCCATCATCTCGAGCTACGAGGGGGAAACGGGGCTCCTCTGGATGTGGGCGGGACCATCGTGCTTCCTCTCGAGTGGAGACGGGTATGGCGGTGAACTTCTTGAGTTGCAGCAAGGGTGTGAAAGAACCTTTCGAAGTTCCAGAGGTTAGGTGTCATTAGTCTCCAGACGCCTCATCGGAAATAGGCCTCATCTCGCCTGGAAGGGAGAACTTCCTGCTTTTTCTCGAGTTGTGGCAGGTGTTCTCGAGTTACGACGGGGACCTCAGGGACCCGCCCTGGTGGCCTCAGGAGAGGCCAGTCCCCATGCGAGGTGCTAGGGGGCCTCTCGGGATTCCTCTCCCGTCGATACCGTGGCCAAAAGCCTTGTGTGCAGTCAGGGCCGGAACCGAGGATTCCTCTCAGGGGCTGACATGGATCTTTGGGTACTTCTGGAGTCTCCCCAGGGGAGTCAGGCCTCGTCTCTAGTGGGGGCATGCACGTGCGCTTTCCTTTCAGGCTGTAGCAGCAATGTCACGCTTCCCGTCGCATGGATCAAACAATCTGTGGTTTTCCCTCGAGGCTTTCCCTCGAGGCTTTCCCACAGGGCTGTCCCACATGCCACCGTGGTGTGAGTCGATCCTCGGCGTGAAAGATGAGCCAGTGCAGGGCAAAGAGGTTCCTCTGGAATGGACTGAGACATCTGGGGGACTCTTGGAATCGTGCTACGACCATGGAGTTCCTCTCGACTTTCCTGGTGAGAGTGCCTCCTCTTGAGATGCGACGGGAACGCCGGGAATTCTTTCCCGTTGAAAGAAGGGAAAGGATCCATCATCTCGAGCTACGAGGGGGAAACGGGGCTCCTCTGGATGTGGGCGGGACCATCGTGCTTCCTCTCGAGTGGAGACGGGTATGGCGGTGAACTTCTTGAGTTGCAGCAAGGGTGTGAAAGACCCTTTCGAAGTTCCAGAGGTTCGGTGTCATTAGTCTCCAGACGCCTCATCGGAAATAGGCCTCATCTCGCCTGGAAGGGAGAACTTCCTGGATTTTCTCGAGTTGCAGCAGGTGTTCTCGAGTTACGACGGGGACCTCAGGGACCCGCCATGGTGGCCTCAGGAAAGGCCAGTCCTCATGCGAGTTGCTAGGTTGCCTCTCGGTATTCCTCTCCCGTCGATACCTGGACCAAAAACCTTGTGTGGAGTGAGGGCCGGAACCGAGGGTTACTCTCAGGGGCTGACATGGATCTTTGGGTCTTTCTGGAGTCTTCCGAGGGGAGTCAGGCCTCGTCTCGAGTGGTGGCATGCACGTGCGCTTTCCTTCCAGGCTGAAGCAGCAAAGACACTTTTCCCGTCGCGTAGATCATAGGATCTGTGGATTTCCCTCCAGGCTTTCCCTTGAGGCTTTCCCACAGGGCTCTCCCACGTGCCAACGTGGTGTGATTCGATCCTCGGCATGAAAGATGAGCCAGTGCAAGGCAAAGAGGTTGCTCTGGAATGGACTGAGACATCTGGGGGACTCTTGGAATGGTGGTACGACCATGGAGTTCCTCTCGCCTTTCCTGTTGAGAGTGCCTCCTCTTGAGATGCGATGGGAACACCGGGAATTCTTTCCCGTTGAAAGCAGGGAAAGGATCCCTCATCTCGAGCTACGAGGGGGAAACAGGGCTCCTCTGGATGTGGGCGGGACCATCATGCTTCCTCTCGAGTGGAGACGGGTATGGCGGTGAACTTCTTGAGTTGCAGCAAGGGTGTGAAAGACCCTTTCGAAGTTCCAGAGGTTAGGTGTCATTAGTCTCCAGACGCCTCATCGGAAATAGGCCTCATCTCGCCTGGAAGGGAGAACTTCCTGGATTTTCTCGAGTTGCGGCAGGTGTTCTCGAGTTACGACGGGGACCTCAGGGACCCGCCCTGGTGGCTTCAGGAGAGGCCAGTCCCCATGCGAGTTGCTAGGGGGCCTCTCGGGATTCCTCTCCCGTCGATACCGGGGCCACAAACCTTGTATGGAGTCAGGGCCGGAACCGAGGATTCCTCTCAGGGGCTGACATGGATCTTTGGGTACTTGTGGAGTCTCCCCAGGGGAGTCAGGCCTCGTCTCGAGTGGGGGCATGCACGTGCGCTTTCCTTCCAGGCTGTAATGGCAATGTCACGCTTCCCGTCGCGTGGATCAAAGGATCTGTGGTTTTCCCTCGAGGCTTTCCCTCGAGGCTTTCCCACAGGGCTGTCCCACGTGCCACCGTGGTGTGAGTCGATTCTCGGCGTGAAAGATGAGCCAGTGCAGGGCAAAGAGGTTCCTCTGGAATGGACTGAGACATCTGGGGAACTCTTGGAATGGTGGTACGACCATGGAGTTCCTCTCGCCTTTCCTGTTGAGAGTGCCTCCTCTTGAGATGCGACGGAAACGCCGGGAATTCTTTCCCGTTGAAAGCAGGGAAAGGATCCCTCATCTGAGCTACGAGGGGCAAACGGGGCTCCTCTGGATGTGGGCGGGACCATCGTGCTTCCTCTCGAGTGGAAACGGGTATGGCGGTGAACTTCTTGAGTTGCAGCAAGGGTGTGAAAGACCCTTTCGAAGTTCCAGAGGTTAGGTGTCATTAGTCTGCAGACGCCTCATCGGAAATAGGCCTCATCTCGCCTGGAAGGGAGAACTTCCTGGATTTTCTCGAGTTGCGGCAGGTGTTCTCGAGTTACGACGGGGACCTCAGGGACCCGCCCTGGTGGCCTCAGGAGAGGCCAGTCCCCATGCGAGTTGCTAGGGGTCTCTCGGGATTCCTCTCCCGTAGATACCGGGGCCAAAAACCTTGTGTGGAGTCAGGGCCGGAACCGAGGATTCCTCTCCGGGCTGACATGGATCTTGGGGTACTTCTGGAGTCTCCCCAGGGGAGTCAGGCCTCGTCTCGAGTGGGGGCATGCACGTGCGCTTTCCTTCCAGGCTGTAGCAGCAATGTCACGCTTCCCGTGGCGTGGATCAAAGGATCTGTGGTTTTCAATCGAGGCTTTCCCTTGAGGCTTTCCCACAGGGCTGTCCCACGTGCCACCGTGGTGTGATTCGATCCTCGCCGTGAAAGATGAGCCAGTGCAGGGCAAAGAGGTTCCTCTGGAATGGACTGAGACATCTGGGGGACTCTTGGAATGGTGGTACGACCATGGAGTTCCTCTCGCCTTTCCTGTTGAGAGTGCCTCCTCTTGAGATGTGACGGGAACGCCGGGAATTCTTTCCCGTTGAAAGCAGGGAAAGGATCCCTCATCTCGAGCTACGAGGGGGAAACGGGGCTCCTCTGGATGTGGGCGGGACCATCATGCTTCCTCTCGAGTCGACACGGGTATGGCGGTGAACTTCTTGTGTTGCAGCAAGGGTGTGAGAGACCCTTTCGAAGTTCCAGAGGTTAGGTGTCATTAGTGTCCAGACGCCTCATCGGAAATAGGCCTCATCTCGCCTGGAAGGGAGAACTTCCTGGATTTTCTCGAGTTGCGGCAGGTGTTCTCCAGTTACGACGGGGACCTCAGGGACCGGCCTGGTGGCCTCAGGAAAGGCCAGTCCCCATGCGAGGTGCTAGGGGGCCTCTCGGGATTCCTCTCACGTCGATAACGGGGCCAAAAACCTTGTGTGGAGTCAGGGCCGGAACCGAGGATTCCTCTCAGGGGCTGACATGGATCTTGGGGTACTTCTGGAGTCTCCCCAGGGGAGTCAGTCCTCGTCTCGAGTGGGGGCATGCACGTGCGCTTTCCTTCCAGGCTGTAGCAGCAATGTCACGCTTCCCGTCGCGTGGATCAAAGGATCTGTGGTTTACCCTCGAGGCTTTCCCTCAGGGCTGTCCCACGTGCCACCGTGGTGTGAGTCGATCCTCGGCGTGAAAGATGAGCCAGTGCAGGGCAAAGAGTTTCCTCTGGAATGGACTGAGAAATCTCGGGGACTCTTGGAATGGTGGTACGACCATGGAGTTCCTCTCATCTTTCCTGTTGAGAGTGCCTCATCTTGAGATGCGACGGGAAAGCCGGAATTTCTTTCCCGTTGATAGCAGGGAAAGGATCCCTCATCTCGAGCTACGAGGGGGAAACGGGGCTCCTCTGGATGTGGGCGGGACCATCGTGTTTCCTCTCGAGTGGAGACGGGTATGGCGGTGAACTTCTTGAGTTGCAGCAAGGGTGTGAAAGACCCTTTCGAAGTTCCAGAGGTTCGGTGTCATTAGTCTCCAGACGCCTCATCGGAAATAGGCCTCATCTCGCCTGGAAGGGAGAACTTCCTGGATTTTCTCGAGTTGCGGCAGGTGTTCTCCAGTTACGACGGGGACCTCAGGGACCGGCCTGGTGGCCTCAGGAAAGGCCAGTCCCCATGCGAGGTGCTAGGGGGCCTCTCGGGATTCCTCTCACGTCGATAACGGGGCCAAAAACCTTGTGTGGAGTCAGGGCCGGAACCGAGGATTCCTCTCAGGGGCTGACATGGATCTTGGGGTACTTCTGGAGTCTCCCCAGGGGAGTCAGTCCTCGTCTCGAGTGGGGGCATGCACGTGCGCTTTCCTTCCAGGCTGTAGCAGCAATGTCACGCTTCCCGTCGCGTGGATCAAAGGATCTGTGGTTTACCCTCGAGGCTTTCCCTCAGGGCTGTCCCACGTGCCACCGTGGTGTGAGTCGATCCTCGGCGTGAAAGATGAGCCAGTGCAGGGCAAAGAGTTTCCTCTGGAATGGACTGAGAAATCTCGGGGACTCTTGGAATGGTGGTACGACCATGGAGTTCCTCTCATCTTTCCTGTTGAGAGTGCCTCATCTTGAGATGCGACGGGAAAGCCGGAATTTCTTTCCCGTTGATAGCAGGGAAAGGATCCCTCATCTCGAGCTACGAGGGGGAAACGGGGCTCCTCTGGATGTGGGCGGGACCATCGTGTTTCCTCTCGAGTGGAGACGGGTATGGCGGTGAACTTCTTGAGTTGCAGCAAGGGTGTGAAAGACCCTTTCGAAGTTCCAGAGGTTCGGTGTCATTAGTCTCCAGACGCCTCATCGGAAATAGGCCTCATCTCGCCTGGAAGGGAGAACTTCCTGGATTTTCTCGAGTTGCAGCAGGTGTTCTCGAGTTACGACGGGGACATCAGGGACCCGGCATGGTGGCCTCAGGAAAGGCCAGTCCTCATGCGAGTTGCTAGGTTGCCTCTCGGTATTCCTCTCCCATCGATAC
This sequence comes from Capricornis sumatraensis, assembly GCF_032405125.1. Lineage (NCBI taxonomy): Eukaryota > Metazoa > Chordata > Mammalia > Artiodactyla > Bovidae > Capricornis > Capricornis sumatraensis. Next base: position 10,675,966 of record NW_027184612.1, read on the forward strand.
CTGGACCAAAAACCTTGTGTGGAGTGAGGGCCGGAACCGAGGATTACTCTCAGGGGCTGACATGGATCTTTGGGTCTTTCTGGAGTCTTCCGAGGGGAGTCAGGCCTCGTCTCGAGTGGTGGCATGCACGTGCGCTTTCCTTCCAGGCTGAAGCAGCAAAGACACTTTTCCCGTCGCGTAGATCATAGGATCTGTGGATTTCCCTCCAGGCTTTCCCTTGAGGCTTTCCCACAGGGCTCTCCCACGTGCCAACGTGGTGTGATTCGATCCTCGGCATGAAAGATGAGCCAGTGCAAGGCAAAGAGGTTGCTCTGGAATGGACTGAGACATCTGGGGTCTCTTGGAATGGTGGTACGACCATGGAGTTCCTCTCGCCTTTCCTGTTGAGAGTGCCTCCTCTTGAGATGCGATGGGAACACCGGGAATTCTTTCCCGTTGAAAGCAGGGAAAGGATCCCTCATCTCGAGCTACGAGGGGGAAACAGGGCTCCTCTGGATGTGGGCGGGACCATCATGCTTCCTCTCGAGTCGACACGGGTATGGCGGTGAACTTCTTGAGTTGCAGCAAGGGTGTGAAAGACCCTTTCGAAGTTCCAGAGGTTAGGTGTCATTAGTGTCCAGACGCCTCATCGGAAATAGGCCTCATCTCGCCTGGAAGGGAGAACTTCCTGGATTTTCTCGAGTTGTGGCAGGTGTTCTCCAGTTACGACGGGGACCTCAGGGAACGCCCTGGTGGCCTCTGGAAAGGCCAGTCCCCATGCGAGTTCCTAGGGGGCCTCTCGGGATTCCTCTCCCGTCGATACCGGGGCCAAAATACTTGTGTGGAATCAGGGCCGGAACCGAGGATACCTCTCAGTGGCTGACATGGGGCTTTGGGTACTACTGGAGTCTCCCCAGGGGAGTCAGGCCTCGTCTCGAGTGGGGGCATGCACGTGCGCTTTCCTTCCAGGCTGTAGCAGCAATGTCAAGCTTCCTGTGGGGTGGATGAAAGGATCTGTGGTTTTCCCTCGAGGCTTTCCCTTGAGGCTTTCCCACAGGGCTGTCCCACGTGCCACCGTGGTATGAGTCGATCCTCGGCGTGAAAGATGAGCCAGTGCAGGGCAAAGAGATTCCTCTGGAATGGACTGAGACATCTGGGGGACTCTTGGAATGGTGGTACGACCATGTAATTCCTCTCGCCTTTCCTGTTGAGAGTGTCTCCTCTTGAGATGCGACGGGAACGCCGGGAATTCTTTCCCGTTGAAAGCAGGGAATGGATCCCTCATCTCGAGCTCCGAGGGGGAAACGGGTCTCCTCTGGATGTGGGCGGGACCATCGTGCTTCCTCTCGAGTGGAGACGGGTATGGCGGTGAACTTCTTGAGTTGCACCAAGGGTGTGAAAGACCCTTTCGAAGTTCCAGAGTTTAGGTGTCATTAGTCTCCAGACGCCTCATCGGAAATAGGCCTCATCTTGCCTGGAAGGGAGAACTTCCTGGATTTTCTCGAGTTGCGGCAGGTGTTCTCGAGTTACGACGGGGACCTCAGGGACCCGCCCTGGTGGCCTCAGGAGAGGCCAGTACCCATGCGAGTTGCTAGGGGGCCTCTCGGGATTCCTCTCCCGTCGATACCGGGGCCAAAAACCTTGTGTGGAGTCAGGGCCGGAACCGAGGATTCCTCTCAGGGGCTGACATGGATCTTTGGGTACTTGTGGAGTCTCCCCAGGGGAGTCAGGCCTCGTCTCGAGTGGGGGCATGCACGTGCGCTTTCCTTCCAGGCTGTAGCAGCAATGTCACGCTTCCCGTCGCGTGGATCAAAGGATCTGTGGTTTTCCCTCGAGGCTTTCGCTCGAGGCTTTCCCACAGGGCTGTCCCACGTGCCACCGTGGTGTGAGTCGATCCTCGGCGTGAAAGATGAGCCAGTGCAGGGCAAAGAGGCTTCTCTGGAATGGACTGAGACATCTGGGGGACTCTTGGAATGGTGGTACGACCATGGAGTTCCTCTCGCCTTTCCTGTTGAGAGTGCCTCCTCTTGAGATGCGACGGGAACGCCGGGAATTCTTTCCCGTTGAAAGCAGGGAATGGATCCCTCATCTCGAGCTACGAGGGGGAAACGGGGCTCCTCTGGATGTGGGCGGGACCATCGTGCTTCCTCTCGAGTGGAGACGGGTATGGCGGTGAACTTCTTGAGTTGCAGCAAGGGTGTGAAAGACCCTTTCGAAGTTCCAGAGGTTAGGTGTCATTTGTCTCCAGAGGCCTCATCGGAAATAGGCCTCATCTCGCCTGGAAGGGAGAACTTCCTGGATTTTCTCGAGTTGCGGCAGGTGTTCTCGAGTTACGACGGGGACCTCAGGGACCCGCCCTGGTGGCCTCAGGAGAGGCCAGTCCCCTTGCGAGTTGCTAGGGGGCCTCTCGGGATTCCTCTCCCGTCGATACCGGGGCCAAAAACCTTGTGTGGAGTCAGGGCCGGAACCGGGGATTCCTCTCAGGGGCTGACATGGATCTTTGGGTACTTGTGGAGTCTCCCCAGGGGAGTCAGGCCTCGTCTCGAGTGGGGGCATGCACGTGCGCTTTCCTTCCAGGCTGTAGCAGCAATGTCACGCTTCCCGTCGCGTGGATCAAAGGATCTGTGGTTTTCCCTCGAGGCTTTCCCACAGGGATGTCCCACGTGCCACCGTGGTGTGAGTCGATCCTCGGCGTGAAAGATGAGCCAGTGCAGGGCAAAGAGGTTCCTCTGGAATGGACTGAGACATCTGGGGGACTCTTGGAATGGTGGTACGACCATGGAGTTCCTCTCGCCTTTCCTGTTGAGAGTTCCTCCTCTTGAGATGCGACGGGAACGCCGGGAATTCTTTCCTGTTGAAAGCAGGGAAAGGATCCCTCATCTCGAGCTACGAGGGGGAAACGGGGCTCCTCTGAATGTGGGCGGGACCATCGTGCTTCCTCTCGAGTGGAGACGGGTATGGCGGTGAACTTCTTGAGTTGCAGCATGGGTGTGAAAGACCCTTTTGAAGTCCCAGAGATTAGCTGTCATTAGACTCCAGACGCCTCATCGGAAATAGGCCTCATCTCGCCTGGAACGGAGAACTTCCTGGATTTTCTCGAGTTGCGGCAGGTGTTCTCGAGTTACGACGGGGACGTCAGGGACAAGCCCTGGTGGCCTCAGGAAACTCCAGTCCCCATGCGAGTTGCTAGGGTGCCTCTCGGGATTCCTCTCCAGTCGATACCGGGGCCAAAAACCTTGTGTGGAGTCAGGGCCGGAACGGAGGATTCCTCTAAGGGGCTGACATGGATCTTTGGGTCTTTCTGGAGTCTCCCCAGGGGAGTCAGGCCTCGTCTCGAGTGGGGGCATGCACGTGCGCTTTCCTTCCAGGCTGTAGCAGCAATGTCACGCTTCCCGTCGCGTGGATCAAAGGATCTGTGGTTTTACCTCTAGGCTTTCCCTCGAGGCTATCCCACAGGGCTGTCCCACGTGCCACCATGGTGTGAGTCGATCTTCGGCATGAAAGATGAGCCAGTGCAGGGCAAAGAGTTTCCTCTGGAATGGACTGAAACATCTGGGGGACTCTTGGAATGGTGGTACGACCATGGAGTTCCTCTCGTCTTTCCTGTTGAGAGTGCCTCCTCTTGAGATGCGACGGGAACGCCGAAAATACTTTCCCGTTGATAGCAGGGAAAGGATCCCTCATCTCGAGCTACGAGGGGCAAACGGGGCTCCTCTGGATGTGGGCGGGACCATCATGTTTCCTCTCGAGTGGAGACGGTTATGGCGGTGAACTTCTTGAGTTGCAGCAAGGGTGTGAATGACCCTTTCGAAGTTCCAGAGGTTCCGTGTCATTAGTCTCCAGACGCCTCATCGGAAATAGGCCTCATCTCGCCTGGAAGGGAGAACTTCCTGAAGTTTCTCGAGTTGCGGCAGGTGTTCTCAAGTTACGACGGGGACCTCAGGGACCCGCCCTGGTGGCCTCAGGAAAGGCCAGTCCCCATGCGAGTTGCTCGGGGGCCTCTCAGGATTCCTCTCCTGTCGATACCGGGGCCAAAAAACTTGTGTGGAGTCAGGGCCGGAACCGAGGATTCCTCTCAGGGGCTGACATGGATCTTTGGGTACTTCTGGAGTCTCCCCAGGGGAGTCAGGCCTTGTCTCTAGTGGGGGCATGCACGTGCGCTTTCCTTCCAGGCTGTAGCAGCAATGTCTCGGTTCCCGTCGCGTGGATCAAAGGATCTGTGGTTTTCCCTCGAGGCTTTCCCACAGGGCTGTCTCACGTGCCACCGTGGTGTGAGTCGATTCTCGGCGTGAAAGATGAGACAGTGCAGGGCAAAGAGGTTCCTCTGGATTGGACTGAGACATCTGGGGGACTCTTGGAATGGTGGTACGACCATGGAGTTCCTCTCGCCTTTCCTGTTGAGAGTGCCTCCTCTTGAGATGCGACGGGAACGCCGGGAATTCTTTCCCGTTGAAAGCAGGGAAAGGATCCCTCATCTCGAGCTACGAGGGGGAAACGGGGCTCCTCTGGATGTGGGCGGGACCATCGTGCTTCCTCTCGAGTGGAGACGGGTATGGCGGTGAACTTCTTGAGTTGCAGCAAGGGTGTGAAAGACCCTTTCGAATTTCCAGAGGTTAGGTGTCATTAGTCTCCAGACGAATCATCGGAAATAGGCCTCATCTCGCCTGGAAGGGAGAACTTCCTGGATTTTCTCGAGTTGCGGCAGCTGTTCTCGAGTTACGACGGGGACCTCAGGGACCCGCCCTGGTGGCCTCAGGAGAGGCCAGTCCCCATGCGAGGTGCTAGGGGGCCTCTCGGGATTCCTCTCCCATCGATACCGGGGCCAAAAACCTTGTGTGGAGTCAGGGCCGGAACCGAGGATTCCTCTCAGGGGCTGACATGTATCTTTGGGTACTTCTGGAGTCTCCCCAGGGGAGTCAGGCCTCGTCTCGAGTGGGGGAATGCACGTGCGCTTTCCTTACAGGCTGTAGCAGCAATGTCACGCTTCCCGTCGCGTGGATCAAAGGATCTGTGGTTTTCCCTCGAGGTTTTCCCACAGGGCTGTCCCACGTGCCACCGTGGTGTGAGTCGATCCTCGGCGTGAAAGATGAGCCAGTGCAGGGCAAAGAGGTTCCTCTGGAATGGACTGAGACATCTGGGGGACTCTTGGAATGGTGGTACGACCATGGAGTTCTTCTCGCCTTTCCTGTTGAGAGTGCCTCCTCTTGAGATGCGACGGGAACGCCGGGAATTCTTTCCCGTTGAAAGCAGGGAAAGGATCCCTCATCTTGAGCTACGAGGGGGAAACGGGGCTCCTCTGGATGTGGGCGGGACCATCGTGCTTCCTCTCGAGTGGAGACGGGTATGGCGGTGAACTTCTTGAGTTACAGCAAGGGTGTGAAAGACCCTTTCGAAGTTCGAGAGGTTAGGTGTCATTAGTCTCCAGACGCCTCATCGGAAATAGGCCTCATCTCGCCTGGAAGGGAGAACTTCCTGGATTTTCTCGAGTTGCGGCAGGTGTTCTCGAGTTACGACGGGGACCTCAGGGACCCGCCCTGGTGGCCTCAGGAGAGGCCAGTCCCCATGCGAGGTGCTAGGGGGCCTCTCGGGATTCCTCTCCCGTCGATACCGGGGCCAAAAACCTTGTGTGGAGTCAGGGTCGGAACCGAGGATTCCTCTCAGGGGCTTATATGGATCTTTGGGTACTTCTGGAGTCTCGCCAGGGGAGATAGGCCTCGTCTCGAGTGGGGGCATGCACGTGCGCTTTCCTTCCAGGCTGTAGCAGCAATGTCACGCTTCCCGTCGCGTGGATCAAAGGATCTGTGGTTTTCCCTCGAGGCTTTCCCTCGAGGCTTTCCCACAGGGCTGTCCCACGTGCCTCCGTGGTGTGAGTCGATCCTCGGCGTGAAAGATGAGCCAGTGCAGGGCAAAGAGGTTCCTCTGGAATGGACTGAGACATCTGGGGGACTCTAGGAATGGTGGTACGACCATGGAGTTCCTCTCGCCTTTCCTGTTGAGAGTGCCTCCTCTTGAGATGCGACGGGAACGCCGGGAATTCCTTCCCGTTGAAAGCAGGAAAGGATCCCTCATCTCGAGCTCCGAGAGGGAAACGGGGCTCCTCTGGATGTGGGCGGGACCATCGTGCTTCCTCTCGAGTGGAGACGGGTATGGCGGTGAACTTCTTGAGTTGCAGCAAGGGTGTGAAAGACCCTTTCGAAATTCCAAATGTTAGGTGTCATTAGTCTCCAGACGCCTCATCGGAAATAGGCCTCATCTCGCCTGGAAGGGAGAACTTCCTGGATTTTCTCGAGTTGCGGCAGGTGTTCTCGAGTTACGACGGGGACCTCAGGGACCCGCCCTGGTGGCCTCAGGAGAGGCCAGTCCCCATGCGAGGTGCTAGGGGGCCTCTCGGGATTCCTCTCCCGTCGATACCGGGGCCAAAAAGCTTGTGTGGAGTCAGGGCCGGAACCGAGGATTCCTCTCAGGGGCTGACATGGAACTTTGGGTACTTCTGGAGTCTCCCCAGGGGAGTCAGGCCTCGACTCGAGTGGGGGCATGCACGTGCGCTTTCCTTCCAGGCTGTAGCAGCAATGTCACGCTTCCCGTGGCGTGTATCAAAGGATCTGTGGTTTTCCCTCGAGACTTTCCCACAGGGCTGTCCCACGTGCCACCGTGGTCTGAGTCGATCCTCGGCGTGAAAGATGAGCCAGTGCAGGGCAAAGAGGTTCCTCTGGAATGGACTGAGACATCTGGGGGACTCTTGGAATGGTGGTACGACCATGGAGTTCCTCTCGCCTTTCCTGTTGAGAGTGCCTCCTCTTGAGATGCGACGGGAACGCCGGGAATTCTTTCCCGTTGAAAGCAGGGAAAGGATCCCTCATCTCGAGCTACGAGGGGGAAACGGGGCTCCTCTGGATGTGGGCGGGACCATCGTGCTTCCTCTCGAGTGGACACGGGTATGGCGGTGAACTTCTTGAGTTGCAGCAAGGGTGTGAAAGACCCTTTCGAAGTTCCAGAGGTTAGGTGTCATTAGTCTCCAGACGCCTCATCGGAAATAGGCCTCATCTCGCCTGGAAGGGAGAACTTCCTGGATTTTCTCGAGTTGCGGCAGGTGTTCTCGAGTTACGACGGAGAACTCAGGTACCCGCCCTGGTGGCCTCAGGAGAGGCCAGTCCCCATGCGATGTGCTAGGGGGCCTCTCGGGATTCCTCTCCCGTCGATACCGGGGCCAAAAACCTTGTGTGGAGTCAGGTCCAGAACCGAGGATTCCTCTCAGGGGCTGACATGGATCTTTGGGTACTTCTGGAGTCTCCCCAGGGGAGTCAGGCCTCGTCTCGAGTGGGGGCATGCACGTGCGCTTTCCTTCCAGGCTGTAGCAGCAATGTCACGCTTCCTGTCGCGTGGATCAAAGGATCTGTGGTTTTCCCTCGAGGCTTTCCCTCGAGGCTTTCCCACAGGGCTGTCCCACGTGCCTCCGTGGTGTGAGTCGATCCTCGGCGTGAAAGATGAACCAGTGCAGGGCAAAGAGGTTCCTCTGGAATGGACTGAGACATCTTGGGGACTCCTTGAATGGTGGTACGACCATGGAGTTCCTCTCGCCTTTCCTGTTGAGAGTGCCTCCTCTTGAGATGCGACGGGAACGCCGGGAATTCTTTCCCGTCTAAAGCAGGGAAAGGTTCCCTCATCTCGAGATACGAGGGGGAAACGGGGCTCCTCTGGATGTGGGCGGGACCATCGTGCTTCCTCTCGAGTGGAGACGGGTATGGCGGTGAACTTCTTGAGTTGCAGCAAGGGTGTGAAAGACCCTTTCGAAGTTCCAGAGGTTAGGTGTCATTAGTCTCCAGACGCCTCATCGGAAATAGGCCTCATCTCGCCTGAAAGGGAGAACTTCCTGGATTTTCTCGAGTTGCGGCAGGTGTTCTCGAGTTACGACGGGGACCTCAGGGACCCGCCCTGGTGGCCTCAGGAGAGGCCAGTCCCCATGCGAGGTGCTAGGGGGCCTCTCGGGATTCCTCTCCCGTCGATACCGGGGCCAAAAACCTTGTGTGGAGTCAGGGCCGGAACCGAGGATTCCTCTCAGGGGCTGACATGGATCTTTGGGTACTTCTGGAGTCCCCCCAGGGGAGTCAGGCCTCGTCTCGAGTGGGGGCATGCACGTGCGCTTTCCTTCCAGGCTGTAGCAGCAATGTCACGCTTCCAGTCGCGTGGATCAAAGGATCTGTGGTTTTCCCTCGAGGCTTTCCCTCGAGGCTTTCCCACAGGGCTGTCCCACGTGCCACCGTGGTGTGAGTCGATCCTCGGCGTGAAAGATGAGCCAGTGCAGGGCAAAGAGGTTCCTCTGGAATGGACTGAGACATCTGGGGGACTCTTGGAATGGTGGTACGACCATGGAGTTCCTCTCGCCTTTCCTGTTGAGAGTGCCTCCTCTTGAGATGCGACGGGAACGCCGGGAACTCTTTCCCTTTGAAAGCAGGGAAAGGATCCCTCATCTCGAGCTACGAGGGGAAAACGGGGCTCCTCTGGATGTGGGCGGGACCATCGTGCTTCATCTCGAGGGGAGACGGGTATGGCAGTGAACTTCTTGAGTTGCAGCAAGGGTGTGAAAGACCCTTTCGAAGTTCCAGAGGTTAGGTGTCATTAGTCTCCATACGCCTCATCAGAAATAGGCCTCATCTCGCCTGGAAGGGAGAACTTCCTGGATTTTCTCGAGTTGCGGCAGGTGTTCTCGAGTTACGACGGGGACCTCAGGGACCCGCCCTGGTGGCCTCAGGAGAGGCCAGTCCCTATGCGAGTTGCTAGGGGGCCTCTCGGGATTCCTCTCCCGTCGATACAGGGGCCAACAACCTTGTGTGGAGTCAGGGCCGTAACCGAGGATTCCTCTCATGGGCTGACATGGATCTTTGGGTACGTCTGGAGACTCCCCAGTGGAGTCAGGCCTCGTCTCGAATGGGGGCATGCACGTGCGCTTTCCTTCCAGGCTGTAGCACCAATGTCACGCTTCCCGTCGCGTGGATCAAAGGATCTGTGGTTTTCCCTCGAGGCTTTCCCTCGAGGCTTTCCCACAGGGCTGTCCCACGTGCCACCGTGGTGTGAGTCGATCCTCGGCGTGAAAGATGAGCCAGTGCAGGGCAAAGAGGTTCCTCTGGAATGGACTGAGACATCTGGGGGACTCTTGGAATGGTGGTACGACCATGGAGTTCCTCTCATCTTTCCTGTTGAGAGTGCCTCCTCTTGAGATGCGACGGGAACTCCGGGAATTCTTTCCCGTTGAAAGCAGGCAAAGGATCCCTCATCTCGAGCTACGAGGGGAAAACGGGGCTCCTCTGGATGTGGGCGGGACGATCGTGCTTCCTCTCGAGTGGAGACGGGTATGGCGGTGAACTTCTTGAGTTGCAGCAAGGGTGTGAAAGACCCTTTCGAAGTTCCAGAGGTTAGGTGTCATTAGTCTCCAGACGCCTCATCGGAAATAGGCCTCATCTCGCCTGGAAGGGAGAACTTCCTGGATTTTCTCGAGTTGCGGCAGGTGTTCTCGAGTTACGACGGGGACCTCAGGGACCCGCCCTGGTGGCCTCAGGAGAGGCCAGTCCCCATGCGAGTTGCTAGGGTGCCTCTCGGGATTCCTCTCCCGTCGATACTGGGGCCAAAAACCTTGTGTGGAGTCAGGGCCGGAACCGAGGATTCCTCTCAGTGGCTGAAATGGATCTTTGGGTACTTCTGGAGTCTCCCCAGGGGAGTCAGGCCTCGTCTCGAGTGGGGGCATGCACGTGCGCTTTCCTTCAAGGCTGTAGCAGCAATGCCACGCTTCCCGTGGCGTGAATCAAACGATCTGTGGTTTTCCCTCGAGGCTTTCCCTCGAGGCTTTCCCACAGGGCTGTCCCACGTGCCACCGTGGTGTGAGTCGATCCTCGGCGTGAAAGATGAGACAGTGCAGGGCAAAGACGTTCCTCTGGAATGGACTGAGACATCTGGGGGACTCTTGGAATGGTGGTACGACCATGGAGTTCCTCTCGCCTTTCCTGTTGAGAGTGCCTCCTCTTGAGATGCGACGGGAACGCCGGGAATTCTTTCCCGTTGAAAGCAGGGAAAGGATCCCTCATCTCGAGCTACGAGGGGGAAACGGGGCTCCTCTGGATGTGGGCGGGACCATCGTGCTTCCTCTCTAGTGGAGACGGGTATTGCCGGGGTCCAGCCCCGGTGGATCCAGGGAATTCGAAGGGTGGACGGCGTTGGCGTGGAAAGACTTGTTTATTTATTAATATAAGATTAGATTAAGAAACTGTAGTGCAGTAGGAAGATTAAGTGGAGAAAGAGGGCTGAATAGCTTGGTTTACGTGGAAGACCAATAAAATTCCAGACAAGGAATTTGCACCATCTACGTTGGGCCACCGGTGCCCGCTTGAATATCTAAGGGTGCCTCGCCTTAAGCTCCCTTTCTCGCGGATCTTAATAACCAGGGCAAATAAGTAGACCTGGCGAGCCTCCGCGCCCCAGATGGAAATTCATCCTGAAATTAAGGTAAAGAGCAGAGGGAAGAAAAGGGAGAGAAAAAGAGAGAGAGAGAGAGACACGGGGGGAGCCATATTCCCAAGACACCAGGCCGAGACTAGTCCGAGAAACTGGTCTGAGAATCTGGTCCCATCCTTTATTGTTCAGAAGGCCTTTTATACTTTTGATAAAACATGGAGATCAATGGGTAACACAAAGTTATGCAGCGTTAGCAGTCCAGACTCTTATCAAAACCAGGCTTTTCTCTCTGCATACCTAATTGTATACACAAGTCTTAGGTAATTTACATCATCTTCCAACCAAAAGGGCCAATTAACATTTTACAGCCTTTTTTCTGATAAGGGTTTGTCAACCACAAGACTTATTTGTGTTGATCTTCCCAAGGTCTGGTGCCACTCTCGGAAAGCACTAAAGAAAGTTACATTCTTAGACAGCAAGGATACAGCAACTTATAACAAGTAGAGGGAGTGCAGTGATTTATAGCAAAAGAGAAGCAATTAACTCAAAAGTCTAGTGTTGCTAACATCAAAACTACTATGTATCTTTTTCTACATCCTGCTTACATTAACATCCTTCCAGGTGCCTAAAAGATAAAGAATAAGGAGGTCTGGCAGCAATCCTTGAGTCAACAGTGAAAACCCTCTACCAATATAATTTTTAACTCTTTAGAAAAGGCTCTGTATCTTTAAGATGCTTTTAAGCTTTGTGCCTCCCGCGGTTGGGGGGCTGTAAGCAATTCACAAGCTGTAAGCTTTGTGCCTCTCGCGGTTGGGGGGCTGTAAGCAATTCACAAGCTGTAAGAGGTCTGGGGAACCTGTTAGGCAGACTAGAGAGCTATCAGAGGGGTTTAACTGAAACATCCCTTTCAAATGCAGAAGACTAAAACCCTGAATTGACTTTTTTCCAGAGAATATCAGAAAAGTGGAAAAGCAGAGCACAAAAGCCGGCAGATTTTTGCTGGGGTACATGCTTAGGAATATCCAGAGGGGTCCCTGAAGTCTGAGCACGCCTTGCGTATGTCAGCTTCCTTCCTCATGACCTTGTCACGGGCGGGATTCCTCACACTGGCTTCCGGCAACTCCCCCTTCTTTATTAGTTTTTTAAAAAAATTAGGTGCAGTTCAGTCGCGAGATTCCGAATGCTCTGCCGAAGAGTCCTGACAACACAAGGAAGCACGATTACAAGGAGCAGGATTATGGCACCCACAGCAGCATAGCTAGAGACAGTAGTCAGAAGAGTTTTTCCAGAAATGAAGTCAGAGAAGGTGTGGAAAAAGTCATTGGCTTCTCCTGCGGCGGTAAAATCTAATCGGGAGTGTTCCAAGGTCTGAATCTGATTATGAAGTTTCCCTAAATCTAAACTAATATCTGAGCTGTTCCAGACACCTAAAATATGATTTTTGACCCTCTCCCATTTAAAATCTGTCTCATTTACTTTCAGGGATGTAACACATATCCACCGGTAATCGGCATGACATGAAAGAGCCAATTTCATTTTCAGACTCTGTAATTCATTCCCAATATGCATTACTGCTTCTTCTAAGGCATCAATCCTTATTTCTAGCTTCCTATCTATAATTTCCTGGGTTGCCAGCGTTAGAGAAACATTTTTGGATACGGTGTCAACATATTGGGCAGTATACACTTGTTGAGACAATGATAATGCCGCCACAGTAACAGAAGTAATTGCGGTTATCAAAGCTGATATTCCCAAAACAAGTAAGCCCACAAACCGTCGTGTTCGCATTAAATCTTGTAGCTGTTGCAGTACAGCTAGGCCATGGTTATCATACCAATACGTGGCTACAGTTACAGGTACCATGAGATAGGGCGGACGTTTTAAAACCATGAAAGAGCAAACTTTATATTGAGGAGTTAAACAGGATGAAAGCATACATTGTTCACAAGACACTACATGGGGTCCACCTGTATAATTCAATTGTATGTTAAGTCTTTCAGAATCATTAGTGAAAAGAAAAACATAAGGAGAGGGTAGACAAGCTAAAATAGAGTAAATAGAGGTATTTTTTGGTCGGATTAAAATAATAGGGGCGGTAGCCGCAAGGGCTCTCCAAATTTCTGGCTGCCAAAAGGTTTTACCTCTAGTTATATAAGACAGCATAGGGGGAACAAATTGGTTATGATGCCGTCTGGTGGCAACTAACGGCCAAGAAATTGAATATTCTTTCCAATTATCCAATCTATTGATAAAGTCATCGTCAGACTCAGGGTCTTGACCTGGATTTGGGTTGCTCCAGTCCTGAATCGCACAATTTCTTCCTCCCGGCATATTGTAATCTACTCTCGAATTATAAATACAAGATTTCCAAATCGGATATCCTGAATGATCATCTATAGTTTTCCAAATAACATCTGAGGGAGCAACATCATCACAATTTGGATATTCTGATGGAGTTTTGAGAGACAAAGACTTATAGGGGCCAAGGACCCCAGGCATACGGGCTCGTAATATCCAAGCAGACCGATCCCCTATAGATGCAAATTTAGAGGTTGGGGAATCTGTCATAACTGCTTTTGTGGAGGCTCCAATGCATCCTGTCTTGGTAAAGAAGTCTCCTGTAAGGCCAGGAGGAAAATTAAAGCAGACAGGAAAATCATCTGCTAGTCCTTTAAAGGTATAATTGAAATTAATAGGGTATTGGTCTTTTGTATAGGAAGTATAAGATCCTCCCAAAAGGCGAGGCTGGTCTGTACTAACTCGTATGGGGTCACTGTTCCAAGTAACAACTTGGAAAGTTGGAGGATCCGGGAGAAACGCCCAATATTTGGTTGGAATGGGAGCAGCGCTTACCTGGCAAGAGAGCAAGGCAAGCATGGCAATAAACACCTTTTCAGGAGAGACTGACGATCCCTGTAGGGTAGCTATCCCCTGTGCCTGGCGACAGAGAGCTTTAATCTGTCCCCAGGTGGGCAAGGAGGCTTGTTGGGTTGACTGAGCTGGGCGTCCTAATGGATTCCTGCGAGGCAAAAAATCAGGGGGTGCAATATCCTGTATCTGAAGTCGTGACATCTGTCCAGTGGGTGGCTCCGATCCGCGCCTATCCGGGATCTCCAATGTCAGCTGTCCTGGGGTCAGCGGCGTTTCCCGTGCTGGCGGAGGGAGCGGGGGAAGAGGGAGTTTCTTCCTTTTTAGAGATCGCGGTGGCGGGGGATTCTGGTATCCGGGGAGCTGAGACATGGCGAATTAGTCTGTCTGGAACCCAAATCGGAGCGTCCGCGTCCTGTGGAAAAACACAAGCATACCCTCGCCCATTGGTTAATAAGGGGTCAGGACCTTTCCATTGTCCGGAAAGAAGGTCCCTCCATTTTACTAATGGTTTTGCATTCAATTGCTCTGGGCACCAATGGCGAAGCATTGCAGTGTTTCCGGATGAATCAGCATTTAAGTTATTTATTACGAAAAGAGCATGTTGCAAAATCTGATGGGGGGAACTATATTTAAATTCCCCTTCTTTTAGTTTTTGAATATGGATTTTCAGTGTTTGATGTGCTCTTTCCACAATGGCTTGTCCTTGTGGGTTATAAGGGATGCCGGTGTTATGTTTAATTTGAAATCTTGTACAGAATTGCTGAAAAGATTTAGAAGTGTAAGCAGGAGCATTATCAGTTTTTAAAGCTTTTGGCAAGCCCAGATAGGAAAAGCATGTAAAAAGATGTTGTATTACATCTTTAACTGCTTCCCCTGTACGAGCAGTGGCAATAATAACATGAGAGAAGGTATCTACAGTTACATGAACAAAAGACAGTTTTCCAAATGAAGAGACATGGGTTACATCCATTTGCCAGAGTGCATTAGGTTTGAGACCGCGAGGGTTAACTCCCAGAGGCAAAGCATTCACGGTAGTAGGACAATGTGAACAAGAACGAACAATCTCTCGGGCAGATTCTCGAGGAATTTGAAACTGGTATCGTAAGGCAGTGGCATTTTGGTGATGAAGTGAGTGAGAAGCTCGAGCTTCTTCAAAAACAGAAGCCACTGAAATCCTGGTTAACGAATCTGCCAATTCATTGAGAGCATTTAAAGGGCCAGGCAGGCCGGAATGAGCCCGAATGTGGCCGATAAAGAACGCCCGATTTCTTTTCCATATTTGCTGCTGCAGTTTAGTTAACAAATGGAAGATAGCAGTTTTGTTTTCAGGCAAAACTGCAGTCTCAATGTGTGGAAACAGCCTGACCACATACTGAGAGTCAGAATAAAGGTTAAATTCTTTCTCCGCAAACATAACAAAGGCCTCAATAACAGCTGTGATTTCAGCCCTTTGAGCTGAAGTTTCTTGTGTTTCCAAAAGTTTTTGATGATCTCTTGTGACTATAGAGGCTCTACCGTTAGCCGATCCATCAGTAAAGACTACCTGAGCATCTGAAATAGGGAACTGTTTACACCGGACAGGAAAAATAACTGGATGGTTAGACATAAAATTTAGTAAAACATGCGAGGGTAAATGATGCAAAATTTGACCACAGTAATTCCCTATGGCAATCTGCCAGTCTTCATCAAACATTAAAAGAGCATCAAGCTGCTCCTTATTATATGGAATTACAATCTCTGATGGCTCTTTACCAAACAATTCAATGCTCCGCTTCCTTCCTTTTAGCATTAATGTGGCAATTAAACCAGGATAAGAAGCCACGACTTTTTTAGCTTGGGTAGGAAGATGGATCCATTCTAAAGGGCCGCGTTGCCACAGAACTCCCGTAGGCGCCGTTGGAGTAGCTAGGCAAAGGAACTGCCACGTCATCGTCAAATCAATTCTTTTTACATAGCTATTTGATAAGGCTGCTTCTACTTTGCCTAGGGCTTCTTGAGCCTCAGCTGTTAATTGTCTTTTTGAGGTTGGATCAGGATCCCCGCGTAAAGTGTTAAAAAGAGGTTTTAATTCGGCAGTGGTTAATTTTAAATATGGTCTAATCCAATTAATATCATCTAAGAGTTTTTGATAATCATTTAAAGTAATAAGATGGTCTTTTCTCAATTGCAGCGGGGTATGAGTCACCGTTTCCGAATTTATGACTCTTCCTAAGTAAGTTATGGGCGGATTGATTTGAATTTTTTCTGGGGCAATTTTTAGGCCTCTGTCTGTCAATGCCTGGGTCAGGTCCTGGAGCACAGTCTGCAGGTGAACTCTATCAGGATGAGCTATTAAAATATCATCCATATAGTGAATCATATACACGTGTTCATATTTAGCCCTAGTATCTTCTAGAGCGGCATTAACAAATTTTTGGCATAAAGTAGGGCTATTTTTCATTCCCTGAGGCAGAACCTTCCACTGAAACCGTAAATAAGGCTGTTTAAGATTTTCTGATGGCAGACTAAAGGCAAATCGCTTTTTATCCTCAGGATTTAAGGGAATAGTGAAAAAACAATCTTGTAAATCAATAACAATTATATTATATCCCTCTGGAACGGCTACTGGGGAAGGGAGCCCAGGCTGTAAGGCCCCCATGTCCTCCATGGTGGCATTAATAGCTCTCAAATCCTGTAAAAGTCGCCATTTACCAGATTTTTTCTTAATGACAAAAATAGGAGTGTTCCAGGGGCTATTGGAGGGCTCAATATGTCCCAATTCTAATTGTTCAAAGATTAATGCTTTAGCTGCCAATAATTTTTCCTTATGCAGAGGCCACTGTTCTACCCACACCGGATCTTGAGATTTCCATGTGATGGGGTCGGCAGCAAAAACAATGGCCTCAATTATAAATTTGGATATCCCAATCCAGCACGTAGCTTGCGAGGAGTTGGGCAAATTGGCTCAATTATTCCTGTCTGTTGTTTACCCAATCCTTTTGATGGATCATAGCCCATCTGCAACATCTGAGAGGTCACTTTATCATCAGGGCTAAAAAGTAACACTCCCATTTGAGATAGCACGTCCCTCCCCCACAGGGTAAGGGGGAGCGAAGGAACGACATAAGGTTGGAAAGTTCCACGGGTATCCTCAAATTGCCAATCTAAAATTTTTGCACTTTTGGCTATTGTGGGGGCTCTTCCTATCCCCACCAAGTTATTTTCAGTAGTATGTGTGGGCCAGGAGCTGGGCCAGTCTTTTCCTGAAATGCAAGAAACATCTGCTCCTGTGTCTAATAACCCCACAATAGACTTGCCATTAATCAGGATAGTCTTCATAGGACGTTTCTGAGTAATTTCTGTTATCCAAAAAACCATATCACTAGACCCAAATCCTTTATCCTGCCTTTCATTTTGAGTAGCTGTGCGCCCAATTGCAGTGTGGTAAGGCAAAAGCAAAAGTTGGGCTATTCTTTGTTCCTGATGTATTTGGAAAGTTTTAGTTGGGGGTGAAATCATTATCTGGATTTCTCCTGTATAATCTGAGTCAATTACTCCAGGGATGATTGTGAGACCTTGCATAGCTAAGGAACTTCTGCCTAGTATAATTCCTACTAAACCTGTTGGTAATGGGCCTTTAACTCCTGTAGGTATTTTTACAGTGGGGCTATCTGGTGTTAATATTGCTGAGGTGGTGGAACTGAGGTCCAGTCCTGCGCTGCCTGGGGTTGCTCTGATGAGTTCTGCGATGGGACGAAGGGAATGAATGGGTTCAGTGAGGCTGCCCCAATTGTTGTCGGGGCCTGAGGCTGGCCCCTCAATCCGTTTCCCGACTGCTGGTCGGGGCCCAAAAAGGCTCCATTTCTATGGAATTGTGACCTACATTCTTTTGCCCAGTGATATCCTTTTTGACAACGAGGGCAGAGAGATCTAGGGAGATTAGTAGGCACAGCCGGGGAGGGAGAATTCGGCAGAGAAGAACCGGCTGCTTTTTGGGGACAAGCTCGCATAAGGTGCCCTTCCCGTCCGCAAGAGAAGCAGGCCTTGGATAAACCAATATTCTGGCCTGGACTACTGGAATGACTCTTTGACGGGTTATTTCTATTTGTAAAAAAGGACTGTACTGCCTGCTGGTAAGAATTTCCCTTTATGGCTGCAGCTATGGCAACGCCCTGCATCATCGCTGGTCCTACATCTGCACATTGCCTGATATAATCTATTATTTCCCCAGTTTTTTTAATAGGACGTAAAATGGCCTGGCAGGTAGAATTAGCATTTTCAAATGCCAGTTGTTTTATCAATATACTAGCTGCCTCAGTGTTGGAAATTACTCTGTTGACTGCCTCTGCAAGTCTTGATATAAAGTCTTCATATGGCTCTTCTGGTTTTTGTTTAACATTTGAGAAGGAAGAGGTAGATTCTTTCCCTTCAGGCAACAAACGCCAAGCCCCAAGGGCGCAGGCGGTTACTTGATCTAAAGTGGTTTTATCTAATCCCATTTGATCTCTAAGTGTTCCAAAATCATTAGTCCCTGCCAACATATTTTTTATAATATATCTTGGGCCATATTTTTGGTTAGCATCAGCCTGTTTTTGGGCTAGATCTTCATATTCAGTTCTCCAAAGTACATATTGACCTCCAGACAGACAAGCTTTAGCGACTGTCTTCCAGTCATGGGGTGTCATCCATCTGCCCGCTAAAGCTTCCACCAATGATACAGTGTACGGGGCTTTAGGCCCATACAAAGCACAAGCCTGTTTGAGTTCTTTAATCATTTTCATTGGAATGGGTTCCCAGTGGGGGGCTGTTCTCCCACCACTTCCACCAAATATTATGGGGAAACAAGCCTCAAGGTGGGGATCAAGTTCATCATCTGGGCTAGAGAAAACTCTTCTTCGGGGAGCTTCTAGTGGAGGCCCCTCACCCTTATAGGGAGGGGGGGCAAGGGGTGTCCTATGTCACTTTCTTCGTACTTTGGGAATTTTTTATCCGTTCTGTGTTTAGGTCTTACGGATGTTTTATCTGGGGAATCTGGCCTTAAACTCTCAGGTGCATATAATCTGATGGGGGACATTTGTCTTGAGCCTCTGGAAGCAGAAGGCTTAATTAAGGAAATTTCTCTTGAATTTGTGGAAGCAGGTGGTCTGGTTGGGGAAGTTTTTATTAAGCTCTTTGGAGCAGATAATCTAATTGGAGAAGTTTCTCTTAAACTCCTTGGAGCATCTTTATTTAATAAAGACCAGTCCTCATCAGAATGATCTTGACTTACTTCCTCTTCCAAATCTTCCTCATCTGAAAGCTGCTCTTTTTTGTCATCTCTATCTATTACCTTTTCTTGGGCAGTCATTGCAGCTATCATTTGACTCAACTGCCGATAGTTAGGTGTAGCCTCCTTTTCATCACTCTCCTCTTCGATAGATACCTTTTTCTCTGCACTTTCCTCTTTAAGATGTACCTTTTCAGATTCAGGGGCAGGGTCTAGAGCGTCCCTAATTATATTCCATAAGGAAAAGGCGTCAGTAGGCACCTTTTGTGAGCCATGTTCAGCATGGTAAGTTTTTAGTTGTTTTCCTACTCTCTCCCAGGTGTCTAAGTTAACAGTGCCTTCTTCTGGAAACCAGGGACACTGTTCTTGTACAAAGGAAAAAAATGAATGAATATTGGATTTTTTAACTTTAATTCCTCGTTTAGTTAGTAACTGCAAGATTACTCCTGTAAAAAGCTGTCTTTCTTTTGATTCACTGTTACCCATGTCAGAAAATTAAGTCTTATAGAAAAGTCTACCTCAACAAAAAGGTTTTACCTTTGGCGAGGGGGGTTTTGTTGTCAACCCTAAGATAGCAGGTTTCTTTTCAACCTCTAGAGCACCAGGTTTCTCTTAAACCCTTGAACACTTCCCACTCCTCCTCACCCTGTCTATCCTACAGGGGGGTCCGCGGCACCCTGAGTGGGGTCCTAGCCGTCCCGAACACTCAACACTGGGGGAGTACCCGAAAGTACTCCGGGGGGAGTGATTAAGTCACTCCGGGGGGGAGCAACAGAGAGTGCTCCGGGGGGAGCAACAGAGAGTGCTCCGGGGGGAGCTACAGAGAGTGCTCCGGGGGGAGCTTTTGCTCCGAGGAACCTACCTTCGAATAGCCTGTTCCGGGCGCCACTTGCCGGGGTCCAGCCCCGGTGGATCCAGGGAATTCGAAGGGTGGACGGCGTTGGCGTGGAAAGACTTGTTTATTTATTAATATAAGATTAGATTAAGAAACTGTAGTGCAGTAGGAAGATTAAGTGGAGAAAGAGGGCTGAATAGCTTGGTTTACGCGGAAGACCAATAAAATTCCAGACAAGGAATTTGCACCATCTACGTTGGGCCACCGGTGCCCGCTTGAATATCTAAGGGTGCCTCGCCTTAAGCTCCCTTTCTCGCGGATCTTAATAACCAGGGCAAATAAGTAGACCTGGCGAGCCTCCGCGCCCCAGATGGAAATTCAGCCTGAAATTAAAGTAAAGAGCAGAGGGAAGAAAAGGGAGAGAAAAAGAGAGAGAGAGAGAGACAGGGGGGGAGCCAGATTCCCAAGAAACCAGGCCGAGACTAGTCCGAGAAACTGGTCTGAGAATCTGGTCCCGTCCTTTATTGTTCAGAAGGCCTTTTATACTTTTGATAAAACATGGAGATCAATGGGTAACACAAAGTTATGCAGCGTTAGCAGTCCAGACTCTTATCAAAACCAGGCTTTTCTCTCTGCATACCTAATTGTATACACAAGTCTTAGGTAATTTACATCATCTTCCAACCAAAAGGGCCAATTAACATTTTACAGCCTTTTTTCTGATAAGGGTTTGTCAACCACAAGACTTATTTGTGTTGATCTTCCCAAGGTCTGGTGCCACTCTCGGAAAGCACTAAAGAAAGTTACATTCTTAGACAGCAAGGATACAGCAACTTATAACAAGTAGAGGGAGTGCAGTGATTTATAGCAAAAGAGAAGCAATTAACTCAAAAGTCTAGTGTTGCTAACATCAAAACTACTATGTATCTTTTTCTACATCCTGCTTACATTAACATCCTTCCAGGTGCCTAAAAGATAAAGAATAAGGAGGTCTGGCAGCAATCCTTGAGTCAACAGTGAAAACCCTCTACCAATATAATTTTTAACTCTTTAGAAAAGGCTCTGTATCTTTAAGATGCTTTTAAGCTTTGTGCCTCCCGCGGTTGGGGGGCTGTAAGCAATTCACAAGCTGTAAGCTTTGTGCCTCTCGCGGTTGGGGGGCTGTAAGCAATTCACAAGCTGTAAGAGGTCTGGGGAACCTGTTAGGCAGACTAGAGAGCTATCAGAGGGGTTTAACTGAAACATCCCTTTCAAATGCAGAAGACTAAAACCCTGAATTGACTTTTTTCCAGAGAATATCAGAAAAGTGGAAAAGCAGAGCACAAAAGCCAGCAGATTTTTGCTGGGGTACATGCTTAGGAATATCCAGAGGGGTCCCTGAAGTCTGAGCACGCCTTGCGTATGTCAGCTTCCTTCCTCATGACCTTGTCACGGGCGGGATTCCTCACACTGGCTTCCGGCAGGGTATGGTGGTGAACTTCTTGAGTTGCAGCAAGGCTGTGAAAGACCCTTTCGAAGTTCCAGAGGTAAGGTGTCATTAGCCTCCAGACGCCTCATCGGAAATAGGCCTCATCTCGCCTGGAAGGGAGAACTTCCTGGATTTTCTCGAGTTGCGGCAGGTGTTCTCGAGTTACGACGGGGACCTCAGGGACCCGCCCTGGTGGCCTCAGGAGAGGCCAGTACCTATGCGAGTTGCTAGGGGGCCTCTCGGGATTCCTCTCCCGTCGATACCGGGGCCAAAAACCTTGTGTGGAGTCAGGGCCGGAACCGAGGATTCCTCTCAGGGGCTGACATGGATCTTTGGGTACTTCTGGAGTCTCCCCAGGGGAGTCAGGCCTCGTCTCGAGTGGGGGCATGCACGTGCACTTTCCTTCCAGGCTGTAACAGCAATGTCACGCTACCTGTCGCGTGGATCAAATGATCTGTGGTTTTCCCTCGAGGCTTTCCCACAGGGCTGTCCCACGTGCCACCGTGGTGTGAGTCGATCCTCGGCGTGAAAGATGAGCCAGTGCAGGGCAAAGAGGTTCCTCTGGAATGGACTGAGACATCTGGGGGACTCTTGGAATGGTGGTACGACCATGGAGTTCCTCTCGCCTTTCCTGTTGAGAGTGCCTCCTCTTGAGATGCGACGGGAACGCCGGGAATATTTTCCCGTTGAAAGCAGGGAAAGGATCCCTCATCTCGAGCTACGAGGGGGAAACGGGGCTCCTCTGGATGTGGGCGGGACCATCGTGCTTTCTCTCGAGTGGAGACGGGTATGGCGGTGAACTTCTTGAGTTGCAGCAAGGGTGTGAAAGACCCTTTCGAAGTTCCAGAGGTTAGGTGTCATTAGTCTCCAGACGCCTCATCGGAAACAGGCCTCATCTCGCCTGGAAGGGAGAGCTTCCTTGATTTTCTCGAGTTGCGGCAGGTGTTCTCGAGTTACGACGGGGACCTCAGGGACCCGCCCTGTTGGCCTCAGGAGAGGCCAGTCCCTATGCGTGTTGCTAGGGGGCCCCTCGGGATTCCTCTCCCGTCGATACCGGGGCCAAAAACCTTGTGTGGAGACAGGGCTGGAACCGAGGATTCCTCTCAGGGACTGATATGGATCTTGGGTACTTCTGGAGTCTCGCCAGGGGAGACAGGCCTCGTCTCGTGTGGGGGCATGCACGTGCACTTTCCTTCCAGGCTGTAGCAGCAATGTCACGCTTCACGTCGCGTGGATCAAAGGATCTGCGGTTTTCCCTCGAGGCTTTCCCTCGAGGCTTTCCCACAGGGCTGTCCCACGTGACACCGTGGTGTGAGTCGTTTCTCGGCGTGAAAAATGAGCCAGTGCAGGGCAAAGAGGTTCCTCTGGAATGGACTGAGACATCTGGGGGACTCTTGGAATGGTGGTACGACCATGGAGTTCCTCTCGCCTTTCCTGTTGAGAGTGCCTCCTCTTGAGATGCGACGGGAACGCCGGGAATTCTTTCCCGTTGAAAGGAGGGAAAGGATCCCTCATCTCGAGCTACGAGGGGGAAACGGGGCTCCTCTGGATGTGGGCGGGACCATCGTGCTTTCTCTCGAGTGGAGAAGGGTATGGCGGTGAACTTCTTGAGTTGCAGCAAGGGTGTGAAAGACCCTTTCGAAGTTCCAGAGGTTAGGTGTCATTAGTCTCCAGACGCCTCATCGGAAATAGGCCTCATCTCGCCTGGAAGGGAGAACTTCCTGGATTTTCTCGAGTTGCGGCAGGTGTTCTCGAGTTACGACGGGGACCTCAGGGACCCGCCCTGGTGGCCTCAGGAGAGGCCAGTCCCCATGCGAGTTGCTAGGTTGCCTCTCGGGATTCCTCTCCCGTCGATACCGGGGCCAAAAAGCTTGTGTGGAGTCAGGGCCGGAACCGAGGATTCCTCTCAGGGGCTGACATGGATCTTTGGGTACTTCTGGAGTCTCCCCAGGGGAGTCAGGCCTCGTCTCGAGTGGGGGCATGCACGTGCGCTTTCCTTCCAGGCTGTAGCAGCAATGTCACGCTTCCCGTCGCGTGGATCAAAGGATCTGTGGTTTTCCCTCGAGGCTTTCCCTCAAGGCTATCCCACAGGGCTGTCCCACGTGCCACCGTGTTGTGAGTCGATCCTCGGCTTGAAAGATGAGCCAGTGCAGGGCAAAGAGGTTCCTCTGGAATGGACTGAGACATCTGGGGGACTCTTGGAATGGTGGTACGACCATGGAGTTCCTCTCGCCTTTCCTGTTGAGAGTGCCTCCTCTTGAGATGCGACGGGAACGCCGGAAATACTTTCCCGTTGAAAGCAGGGAAAGGATCCCTCATCTCGAGCTACGAGGGGGAAACGGGGCTCCTCTGGATGTGGGCGGGACCATCGTGCTTCCTCTCGAGTGGAGACGGGTATGGCGGTGAACTTCTTGAGTTGCAGCAAGGGTGTGAAAGACCCTTTCGAAGTTCCAGAGGTTAGGTGTCATTAGTCTCCAGAGGCCTCATCGGAAATAGGCCTCATCTCGCCTGGAAGGGAGAACTTCCTGGATTTTCTCGAGTTGCGGCAGGTGTTCTCGAGTTACGACGGGGACCTCAGGGACCCGCCCTGGTGGCCTCAGGAGAGGCCAGTCCCCATGCGAGTTGCTAGGGGGCCTCTCGGGATTCCTCTCCCGTCGATACCGGGGCCAAAAACCTTGTGTGGAGTCAGGGCCGGAACCGAGGATTCCTCTCAGGGGCTGACATGGATCTTTGGGTACTTCTGGAGTCTCCCCAGGGGAATCAGGCCTCGTCTCGAGTGGGGGCATGCACGTGCGCTTTCCTTCCAGCCTGTAGCAGCAATGTCACGCTTCCCTTCGCGTGGATCAAAGGATCTGTGGTTTTCCCTCGAGGCTTTCCCTCGAGGCTTTCCCACAGGGCTGTCCCACGTGCTACCGTGGTGTGAGTCGATCCTGGCGTGAAAGATGAGCCAGTGCAGGGCAAAGAGGTTCCTCTGGAATGGACTGAGACATCTGGGGGACTCTTGGAATGGTGGTACGACCATGGAGTTCCTCTCGCCTTTCCTGTTGAGAGTGCCTCCTCTTGAGATGCGACCGGAACGCCGGGAATTCTTTCCCGTTGAAAGGAGGGAAAGGATCCCTCATCTCGAGCTACGAGGGGGAAACGGGGCTCCTCTGGATGTGGGCGGACCATCGTGCTTCCTCTCGAGTCGAGACGGGTATGGCGGTGAACTTCTTGAGTTGCAGCAAGGGTGTGAAAGACCCTTTCGAAGTTCCAGAGGTTAGGTGTCATTAGTCTCCAGACGCCTCATCGGAAATAGGCCTCATCTCGCCTGGAAGGGAGAACTTCCTGGATTTTCTCGAGTTGCGGCAGGTGTTCTCGAGTTACGACGGGGACCTCAGGGACCCGCCCTGGTGGCCTCAGGAGAGGCCAGTCCCCATGCGAGTTGCTAGGGGGCCTCTCGGGATTCCTCTCCCGTCGATACCGGGGCCAAAATCCTTGTGTGGAGTCAGGGCCGGAACCGAGGATTCCTCTCAGGGGCTGACATGGATCTTTGGGTACTTGTGGAGTCTCCCCAGGGGAGTCAGGCCTCGTCTCGAGTGGGGGCATGCACGTGTGATTTCCTTCCAGGCTGTAGCAGCAATGTCACGCTTCCCGTCGCGTGGATCAAAGGATCTGTGGTTTTCCCTCGAGGCTTTCCCACAGGGCTGTCCCACGTGCCACCGTGGTGTGAGTCGATCCTCGGCGTGAAAGATGAGCCAGTGCAGGGCAAAGAGGTTCCTCTGGAATGGACTGAGACATCTGGGGGACTCTTGGAATGGTGGTACGACCATGGAGTTCCTCTCGCCTTTCCTGTTGAGAGTGCCTCCTCTTGAGATGCGACGGGAACGCCGGGAATTCTTTCCAGTTGAAAGCAGGGAAAGGATCCCTCATCTCGAGCTACGAGGGGGAAACGGGGCTCCTCTGGATGTGGGCGGGACCATCGTGCTTCCTCTCGAGTCGAGACGGGTATGGCGGTGAACTTCTTGAGTTGCAGCAAGGGTGTGAAAGACCCTTTCGAAGTTCGAGAGGTTAGGTGTCATTAGTCTCCAGACGCCTCATCGGAAATAGGCCTAATCTCGCCTGGAAGGGAGAACTTCCTGGATTTTCTCGAGTTGGGGCAGCTGTTCTGGAGTTACGACGGGGACCTCAGGGACCCGCACTGGTGGCCTCAGGAGAGCTCAGTCCCCATGCGAGTTGCTAGGGGGCCTCTCGGGATTCCTCTCCCGTCGATACCGGGGCCAAAAACCTTGTGTGGAGTCAGGGCCGGAACCGAGGATTCCTCTCAGGGGCTGACATGGATCTTTGGGTACTTCTGGAGTCTCCCCAGGGGAATCAGGCCTCGTCTCGAGTGGGGGCATGCACGTGCGCTTTCCTTCCAGGCTGTAGCAGCAATGTCACGCTTCCCTTCGCGTGGATCAAAGGATCTGTGGTTTTCCCTCGAGGCTTTCCCTCGAGGCTTTCCCACAGGGCTGTCCCACGTGCCACCGTGGTGTGAGTCGATCCTGGCGTGAAAGATGAGCCAGTGCAGGGCACAGAGGTTCCGCTGGAATGGACTGAGACATCTGGGGGACTCTTGGAATGGTGGTACGACCATGGAGTTCCTCTCGCCTTTCCTGTTGAGAGTGCCTCCTCTTGAGATGCGACGGGAACGCCGGGAATTCTTTCCCGTTGAAAGCAGGGAAAGGATCCCTCATCTCGAGCTACGAGGGGGAAACGGGGCTCCTCTGGATGTGGGCGGGACCATCGTGCTTCCTCTCGAGTCGAGACGGGTATGGCGGTGAACTTCTTGAGTTGCAGCAAGGGTGTGAAAGACCCTTTCGAATTTCCAGAGGTTAGGTGTCATTAGTCTCCAGAGGCCTCATCGGAAATAGGCCTCATCTCGCCTGGAAGGGAGAACTTCCTGGATTTTCTCGAGTTGCGGCAGGTGTTCTCGAGTTACGACGGGGACCTCAGGGACCCGCCCTGGTGGCCTCAGGAGAGGCCAGTCCCCATGCGAGTTGCTAGGGGGCCTCTCGGGATTCCTCTCCCGTCGATACCGGGGCCAAAAACCTTGTGTGGAGTCAGGGCCGGAACCGAGGATTCCTCTCAGGGGCTGACATGGATCTTTGGGTACTTCTGGAGTCTCCCCAGGGGAATCAGGCCTCGTCTCGAGTGGGGGCATGCACGTGCGCTTTCCTTCCAGCCTGTAGCAGCAATGTCACGCTTCCCTTCGCGTGGATCAAAGGATCTGTGGTTTTCCCTCGAGGCTTTCCCTCGAGGCTTTCCCACAGGGCTGTCCCACGTGCCACCGTGGTGTGAGTCGATCCTGGCGTGAAAGATGAGCCAGTGCAGGGCAAAGAGGTTCCTCTGGAATGGACTGAGACATCTGGGGGACTCTTGGAATGGTGGTACGACCATGGAGTTCCTCTCGCCTTTCCTGTTGAGGGTGCCTCCTCTTGAGATGCGACCGGAACGCCGGGAATTATTTCCCGTTGAAAGCAGGGAAAGGATCCCTCATCTCGAGCTACGAGGGGGAAACGGGGCTCCTCTGGATGTGGGCGGACCATCGTGCTTCCTCTCGAGTCGAGACGGGTATGGCGGTGAACTTCTTGAGTTGCAGCAAGGGTGTGAAAGACCCTTTCGAAGTTCCAGAGGTTAGGTGTCATTAGTCTCCAGACGCCTCATCGGAAATAGGCCTCATCTCGCCTGGAAGGGAGAACTTCCTGGATTTTCTCGAGTTGCGGCAGGTGTTCTCGAGTTACGACGGGGACCTCAGGGACCCGCCCTGGTGGCCTCAGGAGAGGCCAGTCCCCATGCGAGTTGCTAGGGGGCCTCTCGGGATTCCTCTCCCGTCGATACCGGGGCCAAAAACCTTGTGTGGAGTCAGGGCCGGAACCGAGGATTCCTCTCAGGGGCTGACATGGATCTTTGGGTACTTGTGGAGTCTCCCCAGGGGAGTCAGGCCTCGTCTCGAGTGGGGGCATGCACGTGTGATTTCCTTCCAGGCTGTAGCAGCAATGTCACGCTTCCCGTCGCGTGGATCAAAGGATCTGTGGTTTTCCCTCGAGGCTTTCCCACAGGGCTGTCCCACGTGCCACCGTGGTGTGAGTCGATCCTCGGCGTGAAAGATGAGCCAGTGCAGGGCAAAGAGGTTCCTCTGGAATGGACTGAGACATCTGGGGGACTCTTGGAATGGTGGTACGACCATGGAGTTCCTCTCGCCTTTCCTGTTGAGAGTGCCTCCTCTTGAGATGCGACGGGAACGCCGGGAATTCTTTCCAGTTGAAAGCAGGGAAAGGATCCCTCATCTCGAGCTACGAGGGGGAAACGGGGCTCCTCTGGATGTGGGCGGGACCATCGTGCTTCCTCTCGAGTCGAGACGGGTATGGCGGTGAACTTCTTGAGTTGCAGCAAGGGTGTGAAAGACCCTTTCGAAGTTCGAGAGGTTAGGTGTCATTAGTCTCCAGACGCCTCATCGGAAATAGGCCTAATCTCGCCTGGAAGGGAGAACTTCCTGGATTTTCTCGAGTTGGGGCAGCTGTTCTGGAGTTACGACGGGGACCTCAGGGACCCGCACTGGTGGCCTCAGGAGAGCTCAGTCCCCATGCGAGTTGCTAGGGGGCCTCTCGGGATTCCTCTCCCGTCGATACCGGGGCCAAAAACCTTGTGTGGAGTCAGGGCCGGAACCGAGGATTCCTCTCAGGGGCTGACATGGATCTTTGGGTACTTCTGGAGTCTCCCCAGGGGAATCAGGCCTCGTCTCGAGTGGGGGCATGCACGTGCGCTTTCCTTCCAGGCTGTAGCAGCAATGTCACGCTTCCCTTCGCGTGGATCAAAGGATCTGTGGTTTTCCCTCGAGGCTTTCCCTCGAGGCTTTCCCACAGGGCTGTCCCACGTGCCACCGTGGTGTGAGTCGATCCTGGCGTGAAAGATGAGCCAGTGCAGGGCACAGAGGTTCCGCTGGAATGGACTGAGACATCTGGGGGACTCTTGGAATGGTGGTACGACCATGGAGTTCCTCTCGCCTTTCCTGTTGAGAGTGCCTCCTCTTGAGATGCGACGGGAACGCCGGGAATTCTTTCCCGTTGAAAGCAGGGAAAGGATCCCTCATCTCGAGCTACGAGGGGGAAACGGGGCTCCTCTGGATGTGGGCGGGACCATCGTGCTTCCTCTCGAGTCGAGACGGGTATGGCGGTGAACTTCTTGAGTTGCAGCAAGGGTGTGAAAGACCCTTTCGAATTTCCAGAGGTTAGGTGTCATTAGTCTCCAGAGGCCTCATCGGAAATAGGCCTCATCTCGCCTGGAAGGGAGAACTTCCTGGATTTTCTCGAGTTGCGGCAGGTGTTCTCGAGTTACGACGGGGACCTCAGGGACCCGCCCTGGTGGCCTCAGGAGAGGCCAGTCCCCATGCGAGTTGCTAGGGGGCCTCTCGGGATTCCTCTCCCGTCGATACCGGGGCCAAAAACCTTGTGTGGAGTCAGGGCCGGAACCGAGGATTCCTCTCAGGGGCTGACATGGATCTTTGGGTACTTCTGGAGTCTCCCCAGGGGAATCAGGCCTCGTCTCGAGTGGGGGCATGCACGTGCGCTTTCCTTCCAGCCTGTAGCAGCAATGTCACGCTTCCCTTCGCGTGGATCAAAGGATCTGTGGTTTTCCCTCGAGGCTTTCCCTCGAGGCTTTCCCACAGGGCTGTCCCACGTGCCACCGTGGTGTGAGTCGATCCTGGCGTGAAAGATGAGCCAGTGCAGGGCAAAGAGGTTCCTCTGGAATGGACTGAGACATCTGGGGGACTCTTGGAATGGTGGTACGACCATGGAGTTCCTCTCGCCTTTCCTGTTGAGGGTGCCTCCTCTTGAGATGCG
This sequence comes from Capricornis sumatraensis, assembly GCF_032405125.1. Classification (NCBI taxonomy): domain Eukaryota; kingdom Metazoa; phylum Chordata; class Mammalia; order Artiodactyla; family Bovidae; genus Capricornis; species Capricornis sumatraensis. The sequence continues at coordinate 10,704,669 of NW_027184612.1, forward strand.
ACCGGAACGCCGGGAATTATTTCCCGTTGAAAGCAGGGAAAGGATCCCTCATCTCGAGCTACGAGGGGGAAACGGGGCTCCTCTGGATGTGGGCGGACCATCGTGCTTCCTCTCGAGTCGAGACGGGTATGGCGGTGAACTTCTTGAGTTGCAGCAAGGGTGTGAAAGACCCTTTCGAAGTTCCAGAGGTTAGGTGTCATTAGTCTCCAGACGCCTCATCGGAAATAGGCCTCATCTCGCCTGGAAGGGAGAACTTCCTGGATTTTCTCGAGTTGCGGCAGGTGTTCTCGAGTTACGACGGGGACCTCAGGGACCCGCCCTGGTGGCCTCAGGAGAGGCCAGTCCCCATGCGAGTTGCTAGGGGGCCTCTCGGGATTCCTCTCCCGTCGATACCGGGGCCAAAAACCTTGTGTGGAGTCAGGGCCGGAACCGAGGATTCCTCTCAGGGGCTGACATGGATCTTTGGGTACTTGTGGAGTCTCCCCAGGGGAGTCAGGCCTCGTCTCGAGTGGGGGCATGCACGTGTGATTTCCTTCCAGGCTGTAGCAGCAATGTCACGCTTCCCGTCGCGTGGATCAAAGGATCTGTGGTTTTCCCTCGAGGCTTTCCCACAGGGCTGTCCCACGTGCCACCGTGGTGTGAGTCGATCCTCGGCGTGAAAGATGAGCCAGTGCAGGGCAAAGAGGTTCCTCTGGAATGGACTGAGACATCTGGGGGACTCTTGGAATGGTGGTACGACCATGGAGTTCCTCTCGCCTTTCCTGTTGAGAGTGCCTCCTCTTGAGATGCGACGGGAACGCCGGGAATTCTTTCCCGTTGAAAGCAGGGAATGGATCCCTCATCTCGAGCTACGAGGGGGAAACGGGGCTCCTCTGGATGTGGGCGGGACCATCGTGCTTCCTCTCGAGTCGAGACGGGTATGGCGGTGAACTTCTTGAGTTGCAGCAAGGGTGTGAAAGACCCTTTAGAAGTTCCAGAGGTTAGGTGTCATTAGTCTCCAGACGCCTCATCGGAAATAGGCCTAATCTCGCCTGGAAGGGAGAATTCCTGGATTTTCTCGAGTTGCGGCAGCTGTTCTGGAGGTACGACGGGACCTCAGGGACCCGCACTGGTGGCCTCAGGAGAGGTCAGTCCCCATGCGAGTTGCTAGGGGGCCTCTCGGGATTCCTCTCCCGTCGATACCGGGGCCAAAAACCTTGTGTGGAGTCAGGGCCGGAACCGAGGATTCCTCTCAGGGGCTGACATGGATCTTTGGGTACTTCTGGAGTCTCCCCAGGGGAATCAGGCCTCGTCTCGAGGGGGGGGCATGCACGTGCGCTTTCCTTCCAGGCTGTAGCAGCAATGTCACGCTTCCCTTCGCGTGGATCAAAGGATCTGTGGTTTTCCCTCGAGACTTTCCTTGAGGCTTTCCCACAGGGCTGCCCCACGTGCCACCGTGGTGTGAGTCGATCCTCGGCGTGAAAGATGAGCCAGTGCAGTGCAAAGAGGTTCCTCTGGAATGGACTGAGACATCTGGGGGACTCTTGGAATGGTGGTACGACCATGGAGTTCCTCTCGCCTTTCCTGTTGAGAGTGCCTCCTCTTGAGATGCGACGGGAACGCCGGGAATTCTTTCCCGTTGAAAGCAGGGAAAGGATCCCACATCTGGAGCTACGATGGGGAAACGGGGCTCCTCTGGATGTGGGCGGGACCATCGTGTTTCCTCTCGAGTGGAGACGGGTATGGCGGTGAACTTCTTGAGTTGCAGCAAGGGTGTGAAAGACCCTTCCGTAGTTCCAGAGGTTTGGTGTCATTAGTCTCCAGATGCCTCATAGGAAATAGGCCTCATCTCGCCTGGAAGGGTGAACTTCCTGGATTTTCTCGAGTTGCGGCAGGTGTTCTCGAGTTACGACGGGGACCTCAGGGACCCGCCCTGGTGGCCTCAGGAGAGGCCAGTCCCCATGCGAGTTGCTAGGGGGCCTCTCGGGATTCCTCTCCCGTCGATACCGGGGCCAAAAACCTTGTGTGGAGTCAGGGCCGGAACCGAGGATTCCTCTCAGGGGCTGACATGGATCTTTGGGTACTTGTGGAGTCTCCCCAGGGGAGTCAGGCCTCGTCTCGAGTGGGGGCATGCACGTGCGCTTTCCTTCCAGGCTGTAGCAGCAATGTCACGCTTCCCTTCGCGTGGATCAAAGGATCTGTGGTTTTCCCTCGAGGCTTTCCCACAGGGCTGTCCCACGTGCCACCGTGGTGTGAGTCGATCCTGGCCTGAAAGATGAGCCAGTGCAGGGCAAAGAGTTTCCGCTGGAATGGACTGAGACATCTGGGGGACTCTTGGAATGGTGGTACGACCATGGAGTTCCTCTCGCCTTTCCTGTTGAGAGTGCCTCCTCTTGAGATGCGACGGGAACGCCGGGAATTCTTTCCCGTTGAAAGCAGGGAAAGGATCCCTCATCTCGAGCTACGAGGGGGAAACGGGGCTCCTCTGGATGTGGGCGGGACCATCGTGCTTCCTCTCGAGTGGAGACGGGTATGGCGGTGAACTTCTTGAGTTGCAGCAAGGGTGTGAAAGACCCTTTCGAAGTTCCAGAGGTTAGGTGTCATTAGTCTCCAGACGCCTCATCGGAAATAGGCCTCATCTCGCCTGGAAGGGAGAACTTCCTGGATTTTCTCGAGTTGCGGCAGGTGTTCTCGAGTTACGACGGGGACCTCAGGGACCCGCCCTGGTGGCCTCAGGAGAGGCCAGTCCCCATGCGAGTTGCTAGGGGGCCTCTCGGGATTCCTCTCCCGTCGATACCGGGGCCAAAAACCTTGTGTGGAGTCAGGGCCGGAACCGAGGATTCCTCTCAGGGGCTGACATGGATCTTTGGGTACTTCTGGAGTCTCCCCAGGGGAATCAGGCCTCGTCTCGAGTGGGGGCATGCACGTGCGCTTTCCTTCCAGCCTGTAGCAGCAATGTCACGCTTCCCTTCGCGTGGATCAAAGGATCTGTGGTTTTCCCTCGAGGCTTTCCCTCGAGGCTTTCCCACAGGGCTGTCCCACGTGCCACCGTGGTGTGAGTCGATCCTGGCGTGAAAGATGAGCCAGTGCAGGGCAAAGAGGTTCCTCTGGAATGGACTGAGACATCTGGGGGACTCTTGGAATGGTGGTACGACCATGGAGTTCCTCTCGCCTTTCCTGTTGAGAGTGCCTCCTCTTGAGATGCGACCGGAACGCCGGGAATTCTTTCCCGTTGAAAGGAGGGAAAGGATCCCTCATCTCGAGCTACGAGGGGGAAACGGGGCTCCTCTGGATGTGGGCGGACCATCGTGCTTCCTCTCGAGTCGAGACGGGTATGGCGGTGAACTTCTTGAGTTGCAGCAAGGGTGTGAAAGACCCTTTCGAAGTTCCAGAGGTTAGGTGTCATTAGTCTCCAGACGCCTCATCGGAAATAGGCCTCATCTCGCCTGGAAGGGAGAACTTCCTGGATTTTCTCGAGTTGCGGCAGGTGTTCTCGAGTTACGACGGGGACCTCAGGGACCCGCCCTGGTGGCCTCAGGAGAGGCCAGTCCCCATGCGAGTTGCTAGGGGGCCTCTCGGGATTCCTCTCCCGTCGATACCGGGGCCAAAATCCTTGTGTGGAGTCAGGGCCGGAACCGAGGATTCCTCTCAGGGGCTGACATGGATCTTTGGGTACTTGTGGAGTCTCCCCAGGGGAGTCAGGCCTCGTCTCGAGTGGGGGCATGCACGTGTGATTTCCTTCCAGGCTGTAGCAGCAATGTCACGCTTCCCGGCGCGTGGATCAAAGGATCTGTGGTTTTCCCTCGAGGCTTTCCCACAGGGCTGTCCCACGTGCCACCGTGGTGTGAGTCGATCCTCGGCGTGAAAGATGAGCCAGTGCAGGGCAAAGAGGTTCCTCTGGAATGGACTGAGACATCTGGGGGACTCTTGGAATGGTGGTACGACCATGGAGTTCCTCTCGCCTTTCCTGTTGAGAGTGCCTCCTCTTGAGATGCGACGGGAACGCCGGGAATTCTTTCCAGTTGAAAGCAGGGAAAGGATCCCTCATCTCGAGCTACGAGGGGGAAACGGGGCTCCTCTGGATGTGGGCGGGACCATCGTGCTTCCTCTCGAGTCGAGACGGGTATGGCGGTGAACTTCTTGAGTTGCAGCAAGGGTGTGAAAGACCCTTTCGAAGTTCGAGAGGTTAGGTGTCATTAGTCTCCAGACGCCTCATCGGAAATAGGCCTAATCTCGCCTGGAAGGGAGAACTTCCTGGATTTTCTCGAGTTGGGGCAGCTGTTCTGGAGTTACGACGGGGACCTCAGGGACCCGCACTGGTGGCCTCAGGAGAGGTCAGTCCCCATGCGAGTTGCTAGGGGGCCTCTCGGGATTCCTCTCCCGTCGATACCGGGGCCAAAAACCTTGTGTGGAGTCAGGGCCGGAACCGAGGATTCCTCTCAGGGGCTGACATGGATCTTTGGGTACTTCTGGAGTCTCCCCAGGGGAATCAGGCCTCGTCTCGAGTGGGGGCATGCACGTGCGCTTTCCTTCCAGGCTGTAGCAGCAATGTCACGCTTCCCTTCGCGTGGATCAAAGGATCTGTGGTTTTCCCTCGAGGCTTTCCCTCGAGGCTTTCCCACAGGGCTGTCCCACGTGCCACGGTGGTGTGAGTCGATCCTGGCGTGAAAGATGAGCCAGTGCAGGGCACAGTGGTTCCGCTGGAATGGACTGAGACATCTGGGGGACTCTTGGAATGGTGGTACGACCATGGAGTTCCTCTCGCATTTCCTGTTGAGAGTGCCTCCTCTTGAGATGCGACGGGAACGCCGGGAATTCTTTCCCGTTGAAAGCAGGGAAAGGATCCCTCATCTCGAGCTACGAGGGGGAAACGGGGCTCCTCTGGATGTGGGCGGGACCATCGTGCTTCCTCTCGAGTCGAGACGGGTATGGCGGTGAACTTCTTGAGTTGCAGCAAGGGTGTGAAAGACCCTTTCGAATTTCCAGAGGTTAGGTGTCATTAGTCTCCAGAGGCCTCATCGGAAATAGGCCTCATCTCGCCTGGAAGGGAGAACTTCCTGGATTTTCTCGAGTTGCGGCAGGTGTTCTCGAGTTACGACGGGGACCTCAGGGACCCGCCCTGGTGGCCTCAGGAGAGGCCAGTCCCCATGCGAGTTGCTAGGGGGCCTCTCGTGATTCCTCTCCCGTCGATACCGGGGCCAAAAACCTTGTGTGGAGTCAGGGCCGGAACCGAGGATTCCTCTCAGGGGCTGACATGGATCTTTGGGTACTTCTGGAGTCTCCCCAGGGGAATCAGGCCTCGTCTCGAGTGGGGGCATGCACGTGCGCTTTCCTTCCAGCCTGTAGCAGCAATGTCACGCTTCCCTTCGCGTGGATCAAAGGATCTGTGGTTTTCCCTCGAGGCTTTCCCTCGAGGCTTTCCCACAGGGCTGTCCCACGTGCCACCGTGGTGTGAGTCGATCCTGGCGTGAAAGATGAGCCAGTGCAGGGCAAAGAGGTTCCTCTGGAATGGACTGAGACATCTGGGGGACTCTTGGAATGGTGGTACGACCATGGAGTTCCTCTCGCCTTTCCTGTTGAGAGTGCCTCCTCTTGAGATGCGACGGGAACGCCGGGAATTCTTTCCCGTTGAAAGCAGGGAAAGGATCCCTCATCTCGAGCTACGAGGGGGAAACGGGGCTCCTCTGGATGTGGGCGGGACCATCGTGCTTCCTCTCGAATCGAGACGGGTATGGCGGTGAACTTCTTGAGTTGCAGCAAGGGTGTGAAAGACCCTTTAGAAGTTCCAGAGGTTAGGTGTCATTAGTCTCCAGACGCCTCATCGGAAATAGGCCTAATCTCGCCTGGAAGGGAGAACTTCCTGGATTTTCTCGAGTTGCGGCAGCTGTTCTGGAGGTACGACGGGACCTCAGGGACCCGCACTGGTGGCCTCAGGAGAGGTCAGTCCCCATGCGAGTTGCTAGGGGGCCTCTCGGGATTCCTCTCCCGTCGATACCGGGGCCAAAAACCTTGTGTGGAGTCAGGGCCGGAACCGAGGATTCCTCTCAGGGGCTGACATGGATCTTTGGGTACTTCTGGAGTCTCCCCAGGGGAATCAGGCCTCGTCTCGAGGGGGGGGCATGCACGTGCGCTTTCCTTCCAGGCTGTAGCAGCAATGTCACGCTTCCCTTCGCGTGGATCAAAGGATCTGTGGTTTTCCCTCGAGACTTTCCTTGAGGCTTTCCCACAGGGCTGCCCCACGTGCCACCGTGGTGTGAGTCGATCCTCGGCGTGAAAGATGAGCCAGTGCAGTGCAAAGAGGTTCCTCTGGAATGGACTGAGACATCTGGGGGACTCTTGGAATGGTGGTACGACCATGGAGTTCCTCTCGCCTTTCCTGTTGAGAGTGCCTCCTCTTGAGATGCGACGGGAACGCCGGGAATTCTTTCCCGTTGAAAGCAGGGAAAGGATCCCACATCTGGAGCTACGATGGGGAAACGGGGCTCCTCTGGATGTGGGCGGGACCATCGTGTTTCCTCTCGAGTGGAGACGGGTATGGCGGTGAACTTCTTGAGTTGCAGCAAGGGTGTGAAAGACCCTTCCGTAGTTCCAGAGGTTAGGTGTCATTAGTCTCCAGAGGCCTCATCGGAAATAGGCCTCATCTCGCCTGGAAGGGAGAACTTCCTGGATTTTCTCGAGTTGCGGCAGGTGTTCTCGAGTTACGACGGGGACCTCAGGGACCCGCCCTGGTGGCCTCAGGAGAGGCCAGTCCCCATGCGAGTTGCTAGGGGGCCTCTCGGGATTCCTCTCCCGTCGATACCGGGGCCAAAAACCTTGTGTGGAGTCAGGGCCGGAACCGAGGATTCCTCTCAGGGGCTGACATGGATCTTTGGGTACTTCTGGAGTCTCCCCAGGGGAATCAGGCCTCGTCTCGAGTGGGGGCATGCACGTGCGCTTTCCTTCCAGCCTGTAGCAGCAATGTCACGCTTCCCTTCGCGTGGATCAAAGGATCTGTGGTTTTCCCTCGAGGCTTTCCCTCGAGGCTTTCCCACAGGGCTGTCCCACGTGCCACCGTGGTGTGAGTCGATCCTGGCGTGAAAGATGAGCCAGTGCAGGGCAAAGAGGTTCCTCTGGAATGGACTGAGACATCTGGGGGACTCTTGGAATGGTGGTACGACCATGGAGTTCCTCTCGCCTTTCCTGTTGAGGGTGCCTCCTCTTGAGATGCGACCGGAACGCCGGGAATTATTTCCCGTTGAAAGCAGGGAAAGGATCCCTCATCTCGAGCTACGAGGGGGAAACGGGGCTCCTCTGGATGTGGGCGGACCATCGTGCTTCCTCTCGAGTCGAGACGGGTATGGCGGTGAACTTCTTGAGTTGCAGCAAGGGTGTGAAAGACCCTTTCGACGTTCCAGAGGTTAGGTGTCATTAGTCTCCAGACGCCTCATCGGAAATAGGCCTCATCTCGCCTGGAAGGGAGAACTTCCTGGATTTTCTCGAGTTGCGGCAGGTGTTCTCGAGTTACGACGGGGACCTCAGGGACCCGCCCTGGTGGCCTCAGGAGAGGCCAGTCCCCATGCGAGTTGCTAGGGGGCCTCTCGGGATTCCTCTCCCGTCGATACCGGGGCCAAAAACCTTGTGTGGAGTCAGGGCCGGAACCGAGGATTCCTCTCAGGGGCTGACATGGATCTTTGGGTACTTGTGGAGTCTCCCCAGGGGAGTCAGGCCTCGTCTCGAGTGGGGGCATGCACGTGTGATTTCCTTCCAGGCTGTAGCAGCAATGTCACGCTTCCCGTCGCGTGGATCAAAGGATCTGTGGTTTTCCCTCGAGGCTTTCCCACAGGGCTGTCCCACGTGCCACCGTGGTGTGAGTCGATCCTCGGCGTGAAAGATGAGCCAGTGCAGGGCAAAGAGGTTCCTCTGGAATGGACTGAGACATCTGGGGGACTCTTGGAATGGTGGTACGACCATGGAGTTCCTCTCGCCTTTCCTGTTGAGAGTGCCTCCTCTTGAGATGCGACGGGAACGCCGGGAATTCTTTCCCGTTGAAAGCAGGGAAAGGATCCCTCATCTCGAGCTACGAGGGGGAAACGGGGCTCCTCTGGATGTGGGCGGGACCATCGTGCTTCCTCTCGAGTCGAGACGGGTATGGCGGTGAACTTCTTGAGTTGCAGCAAGGGTGTGAAAGACCCTTTAGAAGTTCCAGAGGTTAGGTGTCATTAGTCTCCAGACGCCTCATCGGAAATAGGCCTAATCTCGCCTGGAAGGGAGAATTCCTGGATTTTCTCGAGTTGCGGCAGCTGTTCTGGAGGTACGACGGGACCTCAGGGACCCGCACTGGTGGCCTCAGGAGAGGTCAGTCCCCATGCGAGTTGCTAGGGGGCCTCTCGGGATTCCTCTCCCGTCGATACCGGGGCCAAAAACCTTGTGTGGAGTCAGGGCCGGAACCGAGGATTCCTCTCAGGGGCTGACATGGATCTTTGGGTACTTCTGGAGTCTCCCCAGGGGAATCAGGCCTCGTCTCGAGGGGGGGGCATGCACGTGCGCTTTCCTTCCAGGCTGTAGCAGCAATGTCACGCTTCCCTTCGCGTGGATCAAAGGATCTGTGGTTTTCCCTCGAGACTTTCCTTGAGGCTTTCCCACAGGGCTGCCCCACGTGCCACCGTGGTGTGAGTCGATCCTCGGCGTGAAAGATGAGCCAGTGCAGTGCAAAGAGGTTCCTCTGGAATGGACTGAGACATCTGGGGGACTCTTGGAATGGTGGTACGACCATGGAGTTCCTCTCGCCTTTCCTGTTGAGAGTGCCTCCTCTTGAGATGCGACGGGAACGCCGGGAATTCTTTCCCGTTGAAAGCAGGGAAAGGATCCCACATCTGGAGCTACGATGGGGAAACGGGGCTCCTCTGGATGTGGGCGGGACCATCGTGTTTCCTCTCGAGTGGAGACGGGTATGGCGGTGAACTTCTTGAGTTGCAGCAAGGGTGTGAAAGACCCTTCCGTAGTTCCAGAGGTTTGGTGTCATTAGTCTCCAGATGCCTCATCGGAAATAGGCCTCATCTCGCCTGGAAGGGTGAACTTCCTGGATTTTCTCGAGTTGCGGCAGGTGTTCTCGAGTTACGACGGGGACCTCAGGGACCCGCCCTGGTGGCCTCAGGAGAGGCCAGTCCCCATGCGAGTTGCTAGGGGGCCTCTCGGGATTCCTCTCCCGTCGATACCGGGGCCAAAAACCTTGTGTGGAGTCAGGGCCGGAACCGAGGATTCCTCTCAGGGGCTGACATGGATCTTTGGGTACTTGTGGAGTCTCCCCAGGGGAGTCAGGCCTCGTCTCGAGTGGGGGCATGCACGTGCGCTTTCCTTCCAGGCTGTAGCAGCAATGTCACGCTTCCCTTCGCGTGGATCAAAGGATCTGTGGTTTTCCCTCGAGGCTTTCCCACAGGGCTGTCCCACGTGCCACCGTGGTGTGAGTCGATCCTGGCCTGAAAGATGAGCCAGTGCAGGGCAAAGAGTTTCCGCTGGAATGGACTGAGACATCTGGGGGACTCTTGGAATGGTGGTACGACCATGGAGTTCCTCTCGCCTTTCCTGTTGAGAGTGCCTCCTCTTGAGATGCGACGGGAACGCCGGGAATTCTTTCCCGTTGAAAGCAGGGAAAGGATCCCTCATCTCGAGCTACGAGGGGGAAACGGGGCTCCTCTGGATGTGGGCGGGACCATCGTGCTTCCTCTCGAGTGGAGACGGGTATGGCGGTGAACTTCTTGAGTTGCAGCAAGGGTGTGAAAGACCCTTTCGAAGTTCCAGAGGTTAGGTGTCATTAGTCTCCAGACGCCTCATCGGAAATAGGCCTCATCTCGCCTGGAAGGGAGAACTTCCTGGATTTTCTCGAGTTGCGGCAGGTGTTCTCGAGTTACGACGGGGACCTCAGGGACCCGCCCTGGTGGCCTCAGGAGAGGCCAGTCCCCATGCGAGTTGCTAGGGGGCCTCTCGGGATTCCTCTCCCGTCGATACCGGGGCCAAAAACCTTGTGTGGAGTCAGGGCCGGAACCGAGGATTCCTCTCAGGGGCTGACATGGATCTTTGGGTACTTCTGGAGTCTCCCCAGGGGAATCAGGCCTCGTCTCGAGTGGGGGCATGCACGTGCGCTTTCCTTCCAGCCTGTAGCAGCAATGTCACGCTTCCCTTCGCGTGGATCAAAGGATCTGTGGTTTTCCCTCGAGGCTTTCCCTCGAGGCTTTCCCACAGGGCTGTCCCACGTGCCACCGTGGTGTGAGTCGATCCTGGCGTGAAAGATGAGCCAGTGCAGGGCAAAGAGGTTCCTCTGGAATGGACTGAGACATCTGGGGGACTCTTGGAATGGTGGTACGACCATGGAGTTCCTCTCGCCTTTCCTGTTGAGAGTGCCTCCTCTTGAGATGCGACCGGAACGCCGGGAATTCTTTCCCGTTGAAAGGAGGGAAAGGATCCCTCATCTCGAGCTACGAGGGGGAAACGGGGCTCCTCTGGATGTGGGCGGACCATCGTGCTTCCTCTCGAGTCGAGACGGGTATGGCGGTGAACTTCTTGAGTTGCAGCAAGGGTGTGAAAGACCCTTTCGAAGTTCCAGAGGTTAGGTGTCATTAGTCTCCAGACGCCTCATCGGAAATAGGCCTCATCTCGCCTGGAAGGGAGAACTTCCTGGATTTTCTCGAGTTGCGGCAGGTGTTCTCGAGTTACGACGGGGACCTCAGGGACCCGCCCTGGTGGCCTCAGGAGAGGCCAGTCCCCATGCGAGTTGCTAGGGGGCCTCTCGGGATTCCTCTCCCGTCGATACCGGGGCCAAAATCCTTGTGTGGAGTCAGGGCCGGAACCGAGGATTCCTCTCAGGGGCTGACATGGATCTTTGGGTACTTGTGGAGTCTCCCCAGGGGAGTCAGGCCTCGTCTCGGGTGGGGGCATGCACGTGTGATTTCCTTCCAGGCTGTAGCAGCAATGTCACGCTTCCCGGCGCGTGGATCAAAGGATCTGTGGTTTTCCCTCGAGGCTTTCCCACAGGGCTGTCCCACGTGCCACCGTGGTGTGAGTCGATCCTCGGCGTGAAAGATGAGCCAGTGCAGGGCAAAGAGGTTCCTCTGGAATGGACTGAGACATCTGGGGGACTCTTGGAATGGTGGTACGACCATGGAGTTCCTCTCGCCTTTCCTGTTGAGAGTGCCTCCTCTTGAGATGCGACGGGAACGCCGGGAATTCTTTCCAGTTGAAAGCAGGGAAAGGATCCCTCATCTCGAGCTACGAGGGGGAAACGGGGCTCCTCTGGATGTGGGCGGGACCATCGTGCTTCCTCTCGAGTCGAGACGGGTATGGCGGTGAACTTCTTGAGTTGCAGCAAGGGTGTGAAAGACCCTTTCGAAGTTCGAGAGGTTAGGTGTCATTAGTCTCCAGACGCCTCATCGGAAATAGGCCTAATCTCGCCTGGAAGGGAGAACTTCCTGGATTTTCTCGAGTTGCGGCAGGTGTTCTCGAGTTACGACGGGGACCTCAGGGACCCGCCCTGGTGGCCTCAGGAGAGGCCAGTCCCCATGCGAGTTGCTAGGGGGCCTCTCGGGATTCCTCTCCCGTCGATACCGGGGCCAAAAACCTTGTGTGGAGTCAGGGCCGGAACCGAGGATTCCTCTCAGGGGCTGACATGGATCTTTGGGTACTTCTGGAGTCTCCCCAGGGGAATCAGGCCTCGTCTCGAGTGGGGGCATGCACGTGCGCTTTCCTTCCAGCCTGTAGCAGCAATGTCACGCTTCCCTTCGCGTGGATCAAAGGATCTGTGGTTTTCCCTCGAGGCTTTCCCTCGAGGCTTTCCCACAGGGCTGTCCCACGTGCCACCGTGGTGTGAGTCGATCCTGGCGTGAAAGATGAGCCAGTGCAGGGCAAAGAGGTTCCTCTGGAATGGACTGAGACATCTGGGGGACTCTTGGAATGGTGGTACGACCATGGAGTTCCTCTCGCCTTTCCTGTTGAGGGTGCCTCCTCTTGAGATGCGACCGGAACGCCGGGAATTATTTCCCGTTGAAAGCAGGGAAAGGATCCCTCATCTCGAGCTACGAGGGGGAAACGGGGCTCCTCTGGATGTGGGCGGACCATCGTGCTTCCTCTCGAGTCGAGACGGGTATGGCGGTGAACTTCTTGAGTTGCAGCAAGGGTGTGAAAGACCCTTTCGAAGTTCCAGAGGTTAGGTGTCATTAGTCTCCAGAGGCCTCATCGGAAATAGGCCTCATCTCGCCTGGAAGGGAGAACTTCCTGGATTTTCTCGAGTTGCGGCAGGTGTTCTCGAGTTACGACGGGGACCTCAGGGACCCGCCCTGGTGGCCTCAGGAGAGGCCAGTCCCCATGCGAGTTGCTAGGGGGCCTCTCGGGATTCCTCTCCCGTCGATACCGGGGCCAAAAAGCTTGTGTGGAGTCAGGGCCGGAACCGAGGATTCCTCTCAGGGGCTGACATGGATCTTTGGGTACTTCTGGAGTCTCCCCAGGGGAGTCAGGCCTCGTCTCGAGTGGGGGCATGCACGTGCGCTTTCCTTCCAGGCTGTAGCAGCAATGTCACGCTTCCCGTCGCGTGGATCAAAGGATCTGTGGTTTTCCCTCGAGGCTTTCCCTCAAGGCTATCCCACAGGGCTGTCCCACGTGCCACCGTGTTGTGAGTCGATCCTCGGCTTGAAAGATGAGCCAGTGCAGGGCAAAGAGGTTCCTCTGGAATGGACTGAGACATCTGGGGGACTCTTGGAATGGTGGTACGACCATGGAGTTCCTCTCGCCTTTCCTGTTGAGAGTGCCTCCTCTTGAGATGCGACGGGAACGCCGGAAATACTTTCCCGTTGAAAGCAGGGAAAGGATCCCTCATCTCGAGCTACGAGGGGGAAACGGGGCTCCTCTGGATGTGGGCGGGACCATCGTGCTTCCTCTCGAGTGGAGACGGGTATGGCGGTGAACTTCTTGAGTTGCAGCAAGGGTGTGAAAGACCCTTTCGAAGTTCCAGAGGTTAGGTGTCATTAGTCTCCAGAGGCCTCATCGGAAATAGGCCTCATCTCGCCTGGAAGGGAGAACTTCCTGGATTTTCTCGAGTTGCGGCAGGTGTTCTCGAGTTACGACGGGGACCTCAGGGACCCGCCCTGGTGGCCTCAGGAGAGGCCAGTCCCCATGCGAGTTGCTAGGGGGCCTCTCGGGATTCCTCTCCCGTCGATACCGGGGCCAAAAACCTTGTGTGGAGTCAGGGCCGGAACCGAGGATTCCTCTCAGGGGCTGACATGGATCTTTGGGTACTTCTGGAGTCTCCCCAGGGGAATCAGGCCTCGTCTCGAGTGGGGGCATGCACGTGCGCTTTCCTTCCAGCCTGTAGCAGCAATGTCACGCTTCCCTTCGCGTGGATCAAAGGATCTGTGGTTTTCCCTCGAGGCTTTCCCTCGAGGCTTTCCCACAGGGCTGTCCCACGTGCTACCGTGGTGTGAGTCGATCCTGGCGTGAAAGATGAGCCAGTGCAGGGCAAAGAGGTTCCTCTGGAATGGACTGAGACATCTGGGGGACTCTTGGAATGGTGGTACGACCATGGAGTTCCTCTCGCCTTTCCTGTTGAGAGTGCCTCCTCTTGAGATGCGACCGGAACGCCGGGAATTCTTTCCCGTTGAAAGGAGGGAAAGGATCCCTCATCTCGAGCTACGAGGGGGAAACGGGGCTCCTCTGGATGTGGGCGGACCATCGTGCTTCCTCTCGAGTCGAGACGGGTATGGCGGTGAACTTCTTGAGTTGCAGCAAGGGTGTGAAAGACCCTTTCGAAGTTCCAGAGGTTAGGTGTCATTAGTCTCCAGACGCCTCATCGGAAATAGGCCTCATCTCGCCTGGAAGGGAGAACTTCCTGGATTTTCTCGAGTTGCGGCAGGTGTTCTCGAGTTACGACGGGGACCTCAGGGACCCGCCCTGGTGGCCTCAGGAGAGGCCAGTCCCCATGCGAGTTGCTAGGGGGCCTCTCGGGATTCCTCTCCCGTCGATACCGGGGCCAAAATCCTTGTGTGGAGTCAGGGCCGGAACCGAGGATTCCTCTCAGGGGCTGACATGGATCTTTGGGTACTTGTGGAGTCTCCCCAGGGGAGTCAGGCCTCGTCTCGAGTGGGGGCATGCACGTGTGATTTCCTTCCAGGCTGTAGCAGCAATGTCACGCTTCCCGTCGCGTGGATCAAAGGATCTGTGGTTTTCCCTCGAGGCTTTCCCACAGGGCTGTCCCACGTGCCACCGTGGTGTGAGTCGATCCTCGGCGTGAAAGATGAGCCAGTGCAGGGCAAAGAGGTTCCTCTGGAATGGACTGAGACATCTGGGGGACTCTTGGAATGGTGGTACGACCATGGAGTTCCTCTCGCCTTTCCTGTTGAGAGTGCCTCCTCTTGAGATGCGACGGGAACGCCGGGAATTCTTTCCAGTTGAAAGCAGGGAAAGGATCCCTCATCTCGAGCTACGAGGGGGAAACGGGGCTCCTCTGGATGTGGGCGGGACCATCGTGCTTCCTCTCGAGTCGAGACGGGTATGGCGGTGAACTTCTTGAGTTGCAGCAAGGGTGTGAAAGACCCTTTCGAAGTTCGAGAGGTTAGGTGTCATTAGTCTCCAGACGCCTCATCGGAAATAGGCCTAATCTCGCCTGGAAGGGAGAACTTCCTGGATTTTCTCGAGTTGGGGCAGCTGTTCTGGAGTTACGACGGGGACCTCAGGGACCCGCACTGGTGGCCTCAGGAGAGCTCAGTCCCCATGCGAGTTGCTAGGGGGCCTCTCGGGATTCCTCTCCCGTCGATACCGGGGCCAAAAACCTTGTGTGGAGTCAGGGCCGGAACCGAGGATTCCTCTCAGGGGCTGACATGGATCTTTGGGTACTTCTGGAGTCTCCCCAGGGGAATCAGGCCTCGTCTCGAGTGGGGGCATGCACGTGCGCTTTCCTTCCAGGCTGTAGCAGCAATGTCACGCTTCCCTTCGCGTGGATCAAAGGATCTGTGGTTTTCCCTCGAGGCTTTCCCTCGAGGCTTTCCCACAGGGCTGTCCCACGTGCCACCGTGGTGTGAGTCGATCCTGGCGTGAAAGATGAGCCAGTGCAGGGCACAGAGGTTCCGCTGGAATGGACTGAGACATCTGGGGGACTCTTGGAATGGTGGTACGACCATGGAGTTCCTCTCGCCTTTCCTGTTGAGAGTGCCTCCTCTTGAGATGCGACGGGAACGCCGGGAATTCTTTCCCGTTGAAAGCAGGGAAAGGATCCCTCATCTCGAGCTACGAGGGGGAAACGGGGCTCCTCTGGATGTGGGCGGGACCATCGTGCTTCCTCTCGAGTCGAGACGGGTATGGCGGTGAACTTCTTGAGTTGCAGCAAGGGTGTGAAAGACCCTTTCGAATTTCCAGAGGTTAGGTGTCATTAGTCTCCAGAGGCCTCATCGGAAATAGGCCTCATCTCGCCTGGAAGGGAGAACTTCCTGGATTTTCTCGAGTTGCGGCAGGTGTTCTCGAGTTACGACGGGGACCTCAGGGACCCGCCCTGGTGGCCTCAGGAGAGGCCAGTCCCCATGCGAGTTGCTAGGGGGCCTCTCGGGATTCCTCTCCCGTCGATACCGGGGCCAAAAACCTTGTGTGGAGTCAGGGCCGGAACCGAGGATTCCTCTCAGGGGCTGACATGGATCTTTGGGTACTTCTGGAGTCTCCCCAGGGGAATCAGGCCTCGTCTCGAGTGGGGGCATGCACGTGCGCTTTCCTTCCAGCCTGTAGCAGCAATGTCACGCTTCCCTTCGCGTGGATCAAAGGATCTGTGGTTTTCCCTCGAGGCTTTCCCTCGAGGCTTTCCCACAGGGCTGTCCCACGTGCCACCGTGGTGTGAGTCGATCCTGGCGTGAAAGATGAGCCAGTGCAGGGCAAAGAGGTTCCTCTGGAATGGACTGAGACATCTGGGGGACTCTTGGAATGGTGGTACGACCATGGAGTTCCTCTCGCCTTTCCTGTTGAGGGTGCCTCCTCTTGAGATGCGACCGGAACGCCGGGAATTATTTCCCGTTGAAAGCAGGGAAAGGATCCCTCATCTCGAGCTACGAGGGGGAAACGGGGCTCCTCTGGATGTGGGCGGACCATCGTGCTTCCTCTCGAGTCGAGACGGGTATGGCGGTGAACTTCTTGAGTTGCAGCAAGGGTGTGAAAGACCCTTTCGAAGTTCCAGAGGTTAGGTGTCATTAGTCTCCAGACGCCTCATCGGAAATAGGCCTCATCTCGCCTGGAAGGGAGAACTTCCTGGATTTTCTCGAGTTGCGGCAGGTGTTCTCGAGTTACGACGGGGACCTCAGGGACCCGCCCTGGTGGCCTCAGGAGAGGCCAGTCCCCATGCGAGTTGCTAGGGGGCCTCTCGGGATTCCTCTCCCGTCGATACCGGGGCCAAAAACCTTGTGTGGAGTCAGGGCCGGAACCGAGGATTCCTCTCAGGGGCTGACATGGATCTTTGGGTACTTGTGGAGTCTCCCCAGGGGAGTCAGGCCTCGTCTCGAGTGGGGGCATGCACGTGTGATTTCCTTCCAGGCTGTAGCAGCAATGTCACGCTTCCCGTCGCGTGGATCAAAGGATCTGTGGTTTTCCCTCAAGGCTTTCCCACAGGGCTGTCCCACGTGCCACCGTGGTGTGAGTCGATCCTCGGCGTGAAAGATGAGCCAGTGCAGGGCAAAGAGGTTCCTCTGGAATGGACTGAGACATCTGGGGGACTCTTGGAATGGTGGTACGACCATGGAGTTCCTCTCGCCTTTCCTGTTGAGAGTGCCTCCTCTTGAGATGCGACGGGAACGCCGGGAATTCTTTCCCGTTGAAAGCAGGGAAAGGATCCCTCATCTCGAGCTACGAGGGGGAAACGGGGCTCCTCTGGATGTGGGCGGGACCATCGTGCTTCCTCTCGAGTCGAGACGGGTATGGCGGTGAACTTCTTGAGTTGCAGCAAGGGTGTGAAAGACCCTTTAGAAGTTCCAGAGGTTAGGTGTCATTAGTCTCCAGACGCCTCATCGGAAATAGGCCTAATCTCGCCTGGAAGGGAGAATTCCTGGATTTTCTCGAGTTGCGGCAGCTGTTCTGGAGGTACGACGGGACCTCAGGGACCCGCACTGGTGGCCTCAGGAGAGGTCAGTCCCCATGCGAGTTGCTAGGGGGCCTCTCGGGATTCCTCTCCCGTCGATACCGGGGCCAAAAACCTTGTGTGGAGTCAGGGCCGGAACCGAGGATTCCTCTCAGGGGCTGACATGGATCTTTGGGTACTTCTGGAGTCTCCCCAGGGGAATCAGGCCTCGTCTCGAGGGGGGGGCATGCACGTGCGCTTTCCTTCCAGGCTGTAGCAGCAATGTCACGCTTCCCTTCGCGTGGATCAAAGGATCTGTGGTTTTCCCTCGAGACTTTCCTTGAGGCTTTCCCACAGGGCTGCCCCACGTGCCACCGTGGTGTGAGTCGATCCTCGGCGTGAAAGATGAGCCAGTGCAGTGCAAAGAGGTTCCTCTGGAATGGACTGAGACATCTGGGGGACTCTTGGAATGGTGGTACGACCATGGAGTTCCTCTCGCCTTTCCTGTTGAGAGTGCCTCCTCTTGAGATGCGACGGGAACGCCGGGAATTCTTTCCCGTTGAAAGCAGGGAAAGGATCCCACATCTGGAGCTACGATGGGGAAACGGGGCTCCTCTGGATGTGGGCGGGACCATCGTGTTTCCTCTCGAGTGGAGACGGGTATGGCGGTGAACTTCTTGAGTTGCAGCAAGGGTGTGAAAGACCCTTCCGTAGTTCCAGAGGTTTGGTGTCATTAGTCTCCAGATGCCTCATAGGAAATAGGCCTCATCTCGCCTGGAAGGGTGAACTTCCTGGATTTTCTCGAGTTGCGGCAGGTGTTCTCGAGTTACGACGGGGACCTCAGGGACCCGCCCTGGTGGCCTCAGGAGAGGCCAGTCCCCATGCGAGTTGCTAGGGGGCCTCTCGGGATTCCTCTCCCGTTGATACCGGGGCCAAAAACCTTGTGTGGAGTCAGGGCCGGAACCGAGGATTCCTCTCAGGGGCTGACATGGATCTTTGGGTACTTGTGGAGTCTCCCCAGGGGAGTCAGGCCTCGTCTCGAGTGGGGGCATGCACGTGCGCTTTCCTTCCAGGCTGTAGCAGCAATGTCACGCTTCCCTTCGCGTGGATCAAAGGATCTGTGGTTTTCCCTCGAGGCTTTCCCACAGGGCTGTCCCACGTGCCACCGTGGTGTGAGTCGATCCTGGCCTGAAAGATGAGCCAGTGCAGGGCAAAGAGTTTCCGCTGGAATGGACTGAGACATCTGGGGGACTCTTGGAATGGTGGTACGACCATGGAGTTCCTCTCGCCTTTCCTGTTGAGAGTGCCTCCTCTTGAGATGCGACGGGAACGCCGGGAATTCTTTCCCGTTGAAAGCAGGGAAAGGATCCCTCATCTCGAGCTACGAGGGGGAAACGGGGCTCCTCTGGATGTGGGCGGGACCATCGTGCTTCCTCTCGAGTGGAGACGGGTATGGCGGTGAACTTCTTGAGTTGCAGCAAGGGTGTGAAAGACCCTTTCGAAGTTCCAGAGGTTAGGTGTCATTAGTCTCCAGACGCCTCATCGGAAATAGGCCTCATCTCGCCTGGAAGGGAGAACTTCCTGGATTTTCTCGAGTTGCGGCAGGTGTTCTCGAGTTACGACGGGGACCTCAGGGACCCGCCCTGGTGGCCTCAGGAGAGGCCAGTCCCCATGCGAGTTGCTAGGGGGCCTCTCGGGATTCCTCTCCCGTCGATACCGGGGCCAAAAACCTTGTGTGGAGTCAGGGCCGGAACCGAGGATTCCTCTCAGGGGCTGACATGGATCTTTGGGTACTTCTGGAGTCTCCCCAGGGGAATCAGGCCTCGTCTCGAGTGGGGGCATGCACGTGCGCTTTCCTTCCAGCCTGTAGCAGCAATGTCACGCTTCCCTTCGCGTGGATCAAAGGATCTGTGGTTTTCCCTCGAGGCTTTCCCTCGAGGCTTTCCCACAGGGCTGTCCCACGTGCCACCGTGGTGTGAGTCGATCCTGGCGTGAAAGATGAGCCAGTGCAGGGCAAAGAGGTTCCTCTGGAATGGACTGAGACATCTGGGGGACTCTTGGAATGGTGGTACGACCATGGAGTTCCTCTCGCCTTTCCTGTTGAGAGTGCCTCCTCTTGAGATGCGACCGGAACGCCGGGAATTCTTTCCCGTTGAAAGGAGGGAAAGGATCCCTCATCTCGAGCTACGAGGGGGAAACGGGGCTCCTCTGGATGTGGGCGGACCATCGTGCTTCCTCTCGAGTCGAGACGGGTATGGCGGTGAACTTCTTGAGTTGCAGCAAGGGTGTGAAAGACCCTTTCGAAGTTCCAGAGGTTAGGTGTCATTAGTCTCCAGACGCCTCATCGGAAATAGGCCTCATCTCGCCTGGAAGGGAGAACTTCCTGGATTTTCTCGAGTTGCGGCAGGTGTTCTCGAGTTACGACGGGGACCTCAGGGACCCGCCCTGGTGGCCTCAGGAGAGGCCAGTCCCCATGCGAGTTGCTAGGGGGCCTCTCGGGATTCCTCTCCCGTCGATACCGGGGCCAAAAACCTTGTGTGGAGTCAGGGCCGGAACCGAGGATTCCTCTCAGGGGCTGACATGGATCTTTGGGTACTTGTGGAGTCTCCCCAGGGGAGTCAGGCCTCGTCTCGAGTGGGGGCATGCACGTGTGATTTCCTTCCAGGCTGTAGCAGCAATGTCACGCTTCCCGTCGCGTGGATCAAAGGATCTGTGGTTTTCCCTCAAGGCTTTCCCACAGGGCTGTCCCACGTGCCACCGTGGTGTGAGTCGATCCTCGGCGTGAAAGATGAGCCAGTGCAGGGCAAAGAGGTTCCTCTGGAATGGACTGAGACATCTGGGGGACTCTTGGAATGGTGGTACGACCATGGAGTTCCTCTCGCCTTTCCTGTTGAGAGTGCCTCCTCTTGAGATGCGACGGGAACGCCGGGAATTCTTTCCCGTTGAAAGCAGGGAAAGGATCCCTCATCTCGAGCTACGAGGGGGAAACGGGGCTCCTCTGGATGTGGGCGGGACCATCGTGCTTCCTCTCGAGTCGAGACGGGTATGGCGGTGAACTTCTTGAGTTGCAGCAAGGGTGTGAAAGACCCTTTAGAAGTTCCAGAGGTTAGGTGTCATTAGTCTCCAGACGCCTCATCGGAAATAGGCCTAATCTCGCCTGGAAGGGAGAATTCCTGGATTTTCTCGAGTTGCGGCAGCTGTTCTGGAGGTACGACGGGACCTCAGGGACCCGCACTGGTGGCCTCAGGAGAGGTCAGTCCCCATGCGAGTTGCTAGGGGGCCTCTCGGGATTCCTCTCCCGTCGATACCGGGGCCAAAAACCTTGTGTGGAGTCAGGGCCGGAACCGAGGATTCCTCTCAGGGGCTGACATGGATCTTTGGGTACTTCTGGAGTCTCCCCAGGGGAATCAGGCCTCGTCTCGAGGGGGGGGCATGCACGTGCGCTTTCCTTCCAGGCTGTAGCAGCAATGTCACGCTTCCCTTCGCGTGGATCAAAGGATCTGTGGTTTTCCCTCGAGACTTTCCTTGAGGCTTTCCCACAGGGCTGCCCCACGTGCCACCGTGGTGTGAGTCGATCCTCGGCGTGAAAGATGAGCCAGTGCAGTGCAAAGAGGTTCCTCTGGAATGGACTGAGACATCTGGGGGACTCTTGGAATGGTGGTACGACCATGGAGTTCCTCTCGCCTTTCCTGTTGAGAGTGCCTCCTCTTGAGATGCGACGGGAACGCCGGGAATTCTTTCCCGTTGAAAGCAGGGAAAGGATCCCACATCTGGAGCTACGATGGGGAAACGGGGCTCCTCTGGATGTGGGCGGGACCATCGTGTTTCCTCTCGAGTGGAGACGGGTATGGCGGTGAACTTCTTGAGTTGCAGCAAGGGTGTGAAAGACCCTTCCGTAGTTCCAGAGGTTTGGTGTCATTAGTCTCCAGATGCCTCATAGGAAATAGGCCTCATCTCGCCTGGAAGGGTGAACTTCCTGGATTTTCTCGAGTTGCGGCAGGTGTTCTCGAGTTACGACGGGGACCTCAGGGACCCGCCCTGGTGGCCTCAGGAGAGGCCAGTCCCCATGCGAGTTGCTAGGGGGCCTCTCGGGATTCCTCTCCCGTTGATACCGGGGCCAAAAACCTTGTGTGGAGTCAGGGCCGGAACCGAGGATTCCTCTCAGGGGCTGACATGGATCTTTGGGTACTTGTGGAGTCTCCCCAGGGGAGTCAGGCCTCGTCTCGAGTGGGGGCATGCACGTGCGCTTTCCTTCCAGGCTGTAGCAGCAATGTCACGCTTCCCTTCGCGTGGATCAAAGGATCTGTGGTTTTCCCTCGAGGCTTTCCCACAGGGCTGTCCCACGTGCCACCGTGGTGTGAGTCGATCCTGGCCTGAAAGATGAGCCAGTGCAGGGCAAAGAGTTTCCGCTGGAATGGACTGAGACATCTGGGGGACTCTTGGAATGGTGGTACGACCATGGAGTTCCTCTCGCCTTTCCTGTTGAGAGTGCCTCCTCTTGAGATGCGACGGGAACGCCGGGAATTCTTTCCCGTTGAAAGCAGGGAAAGGATCCCTCATCTCGAGCTACGAGGGGGAAACGGGGCTCCTCTGGATGTGGGCGGGACCATCGTGCTTCCTCTCGAGTGGAGACGGGTATGGCGGTGAACTTCTTGAGTTGCAGCAAGGGTGTGAAAGACCCTTTCGAAGTTCCAGAGGTTAGGTGTCATTAGTCTCCAGACGCCTCATCGGAAATAGGCCTCATCTCGCCTGGAAGGGAGAACTTCCTGGATTTTCTCGAGTTGCGGCAGGTGTTCTCGAGTTACGACGGGGACCTCAGGGACCCGCCCTGGTGGCCTCAGGAGAGGCCAGTCCCCATGCGAGTTGCTAGGGGGCCTCTCGGGATTCCTCTCCCGTCGATACCGGGGCCAAAAACCTTGTGTGGAGTCAGGGCCGGAACCGAGGATTCCTCTCAGGGGCTGACATGGATCTTTGGGTACTTCTGGAGTCTCCCCAGGGGAATCAGGCCTCGTCTCGAGTGGGGGCATGCACGTGCGCTTTCCTTCCAGCCTGTAGCAGCAATGTCACGCTTCCCTTCGCGTGGATCAAAGGATCTGTGGTTTTCCCTCGAGGCTTTCCCTCGAGGCTTTCCCACAGGGCTGTCCCACGTGCCACCGTGGTGTGAGTCGATCCTGGCGTGAAAGATGAGCCAGTGCAGGGCAAAGAGGTTCCTCTGGAATGGACTGAGACATCTGGGGGACTCTTGGAATGGTGGTACGACCATGGAGTTCCTCTCGCCTTTCCTGTTGAGAGTGCCTCCTCTTGAGATGCGACCGGAACGCCGGGAATTCTTTCCCGTTGAAAGGAGGGAAAGGATCCCTCATCTCGAGCTACGAGGGGGAAACGGGGCTCCTCTGGATGTGGGCGGACCATCGTGCTTCCTCTCGAGTCGAGACGGGTATGGCGGTGAACTTCTTGAGTTGCAGCAAGGGTGTGAAAGACCCTTTCGAAGTTCCAGAGGTTAGGTGTCATTAGTCTCCAGACGCCTCATCGGAAATAGGCCTCATCTCGCCTGGAAGGGAGAACTTCCTGGATTTTCTCGAGTTGCGGCAGGTGTTCTCGAGTTACGACGGGGACCTCAGGGACCCGCCCTGGTGGCCTCAGGAGAGGCCAGTCCCCATGCGAGTTGCTAGGGGGCCTCTCGGGATTCCTCTCCCGTCGATACCGGGGCCAAAATCCTTGTGTGGAGTCAGGGCCGGAACCGAGGATTCCTCTCAGGGGCTGACATGGATCTTTGGGTACTTGTGGAGTCTCCCCAGGGGAGTCAGGCCTCGTCTCGAGTGGGGGCATGCACGTGTGATTTCCTTCCAGGCTGTAGCAGCAATGTCACGCTTCCCGGCGCGTGGATCAAAGGATCTGTGGTTTTCCCTCGAGGCTTTCCCACAGGGCTGTCCCACGTGCCACCGTGGTGTGAGTCGATCCTCGGCGTGAAAGATGAGCCAGTGCAGGGCAAAGAGGTTCCTCTGGAATGGACTGAGACATCTGGGGGACTCTTGGAATGGTGGTACGACCATGGAGTTCCTCTCGCCTTTCCTGTTGAGAGTGCCTCCTCTTGAGATGCGACGGGAACGCCGGGAATTCTTTCCAGTTGAAAGCAGGGAAAGGATCCCTCATCTCGAGCTACGAGGGGGAAACGGGGCTCCTCTGGATGTGGGCGGGACCATCGTGCTTCCTCTCGAGTCGAGACGGGTATGGCGGTGAACTTCTTGAGTTGCAGCAAGGGTGTGAAAGACCCTTTCGAAGTTCGAGAGGTTAGGTGTCATTAGTCTCCAGACGCCTCATCGGAAATAGGCCTAATCTCGCCTGGAAGGGAGAACTTCCTGGATTTTCTCGAGTTGGGGCAGCTGTTCTGGAGTTACGACGGGGACCTCAGGGACCCGCACTGGTGGCCTCAGGAGAGGTCAGTCCCCATGCGAGTTGCTAGGGGGCCTCTCGGGATTCCTCTCCCGTCGATACCGGGGCCAAAAACCTTGTGTGGAGTCAGGGCCGGAACCGAGGATTCCTCTCAGGGGCTGACATGGATCTTTGGGTACTTCTGGAGTCTCCCCAGGGGAATCAGGCCTCGTCTCGAGTGGGGGCATGCACGTGCGCTTTCCTTCCAGGCTGTAGCAGCAATGTCACGCTTCCCTTCGCGTGGATCAAAGGATCTGTGGTTTTCCCTCGAGGCTTTCCCTCGAGGCTTTCCCACAGGGCTGTCCCACGTGCCACGGTGGTGTGAGTCGATCCTGGCGTGAAAGATGAGCCAGTGCAGGGCACAGAGGTTCCGCTGGAATGGACTGAGACATCTGGGGGACTCTTGGAATGGTGGTACGACCATGGAGTTCCTCTCGCCTTTCCTGTTGAGAGTGCCTCCTCTTGAGATGCGACGGGAACGCCGGGAATTCTTTCCCGTTGAAAGCAGGGAAAGGATCCCTCATCTCGAGCTACGAGGGGGAAACGGGGCTCCTCTGGATGTGGGCGGGACCATCGTGCTTCCTCTCGAGTCGAGACGGGTATGGCGGTGAACTTCTTGAGTTGCAGCAAGGGTGTGAAAGACCCTTTCGAATTTCCAGAGGTTAGGTGTCATTAGTCTCCAGAGGCCTCATCGGAAATAGGCCTCATCTCGCCTGGAAGGGAGAACTTCCTGGATTTTCTCGAGTTGCGGCAGGTGTTCTCGAGTTACGACGGGGACCTCAGGGACCCGCCCTGGTGGCCTCAGGAGAGGCCAGTCCCCATGCGAGTTGCTAGGGGGCCTCTCGGGATTCCTCTCCCGTCGATACCGGGGCCAAAAACCTTGTGTGGAGTCAGGGCCGGAACCGAGGATTCCTCTCAGGGGCTGACATGGATCTTTGGGTACTTCTGGAGTCTCCCCAGGGGAATCAGGCCTCGTCTCGAGTGGGGGCATGCACGTGCGCTTTCCTTCCAGCCTGTAGCAGCAATGTCACGCTTCCCTTCGCGTGGATCAAAGGATCTGTGGTTTTCCCTCGAGGCTTTCCCTCGAGGCTTTCCCACAGGGCTGTCCCACGTGCCACCGTGGTGTGAGTCGATCCTGGCGTGAAAGATGAGCCAGTGCAGGGCAAAGAGGTTCCTCTGGAATGGACTGAGACATCTGGGGGACTCTTGGAATGGTGGTACGACCATGGAGTTCCTCTCGCCTTTCCTGTTGAGAGTGCCTCCTCTTGAGATGCGACGGGAACGCCGGGAATTCTTTCCCGTTGAAAGCAGGGAAAGGATCCCTCATCTCGAGCTACGAGGGGGAAACGGGGCTCCTCTGGATGTGGGCGGGACCATCGTGCTTCCTCTCGAATCGAGACGGGTATGGCGGTGAACTTCTTGAGTTGCAGCAAGGGTGTGAAAGACCCTTTAGAAGTTCCAGAGGTTAGGTGTCATTAGTCTCCAGACGCCTCATCGGAAATAGGCCTAATCTCGCCTGGAAGGGAGAACTTCCTGGATTTTCTCGAGTTGCGGCAGCTGTTCTGGAGGTACGACGGGACCTCAGGGACCCGCACTGGTGGCCTCAGGAGAGGTCAGTCCCCATGCGAGTTGCTAGGGGGCCTCTCGGGATTCCTCTCCCGTCGATACCGGGGCCAAAAACCTTGTGTGGAGTCAGGGCCGGAACCGAGGATTCCTCTCAGGGGCTGACATGGATCTTTGGGTACTTATGGAGTCTCCCCAGGGGAATCAGGCCTCGTCTCGAGGGGGGGGCATGCACGTGCGCTTTCCTTCCAGGCTGTAGCAGCAATGTCACGCTTCCCTTCGCGTGGATCAAAGGATCTGTGGTTTTCCCTCGAGACTTTCCTTGAGGCTTTCCCACAGGGCTGCCCCACGTGCCACCGTGGTGTGAGTCGATCCTCGGCGTGAAAGATGAGCCAGTGCAGTGCAAAGAGGTTCCTCTGGAATGGACTGAGACATCTGGGGGACTCTTGGAATGGTGGTACGACCATGGAGTTCCTCTCGCCTTTCCTGTTGAGAGTGCCTCCTCTTGAGATGCGACGGGAACGCCGGGAATTCTTTCCCGTTGAAAGCAGGGAAAGGATCCCACATCTGGAGCTACGATGGGGAAACGGGGCTCCTCTGGATGTGGGCGGGACCATCGTGTTTCCTCTCGAGTGGAGACGGGTATGGCGGTGAACTTCTTGAGTTGCAGCAAGGGTGTGAAAGACCCTTCCGTAGTTCCAGAGGTTAGGTGTCATTAGTCTCCAGAGGCCTCATCGGAAATAGGCCTCATCTCGCCTGGAAGGGAGAACTTCCTGGATTTTCTCGAGTTGCGGCAGGTGTTCTCGAGTTACGACGGGGACCTCAGGGACCCGCCCTGGTGGCCTCAGGAGAGGCCAGTCCCCATGCGAGTTGCTAGGGGGCCTCTCGGGATTCCTCTCCCGTCGATACCGGGGCCAAAAACCTTGTGTGGAGTCAGGGCCGGAACCGAGGATTCCTCTCAGGGGCTGACATGGATCTTTGGGTACTTCTGGAGTCTCCCCAGGGGAATCAGGCCTCGTCTCGAGTGGGGGCATGCACGTGCGCTTTCCTTCCAGCCTGTAGCAGCAATGTCACGCTTCCCTTCGCGTGGATCAAAGGATCTGTGGTTTTCCCTCGAGGCTTTCCCTCGAGGCTTTCCCACAGGGCTGTCCCACGTGCCACCGTGGTGTGAGTCGATCCTGGCGTGAAAGATGAGCCAGTGCAGGGCAAAGAGGTTCCTCTGGAATGGACTGAGACATCTGGGGGACTCTTGGAATGGTGGTACGACCATGGAGTTCCTCTCGCCTTTCCTGTTGAGGGTGCCTCCTCTTGAGATGCGACCGGAACGCCGGGAATTATTTCCCGTTGAAAGCAGGGAAAGGATCCCTCATCTCGAGCTACGAGGGGGAAACGGGGCTCCTCTGGATGTGGGCGGACCATCGTGCTTCCTCTCGAGTCGAGACGGGTATGGCGGTGAACTTCTTGAGTTGCAGCAAGGGTGTGAAAGACCCTTTCGAAGTTCCAGAGGTTAGGTGTCATTAGTCTCCAGACGCCTCATCGGAAATAGGCCTCATCTCGCCTGGAAGGGAGAACTTCCTGGATTTTCTCGAGTTGCGGCAGGTGTTCTCGAGTTACGACGGGGACCTCAGGGACCCGCCCTGGTGGCCTCAGGAGAGGCCAGTCCCCATGCGAGTTGCTAGGGGGCCTCTCGGGATTCCTCTCCCGTCGATACCGGGGCCAAAAACCTTGTGTGGAGTCAGGGCCGGAACCGAGGATTCCTCTCAGGGGCTGACATGGATCTTTGGGTACTTGTGGAGTCTCCCCAGGGGAGTCAGGCCTCGTCTCGAGTGGGGGCATGCACGTGTGATTTCCTTCCAGGCTGTAGCAGCAATGTCACGCTTCCCGTCGCGTGGATCAAAGGATCTGTGGTTTTCCCTCGAGGCTTTCCCACAGGGCTGTCCCACGTGCCACCGTGGTGTGAGTCGATCCTCGGCGTGAAAGATGAGCCAGTGCAGGGCAAAGAGGTTCCTCTGGAATGGACTGAGACATCTGGGGGACTCTTGGAATGGTGGTACGACCATGGAGTTCCTCTCGCCTTTCCTGTTGAGAGTGCCTCCTCTTGAGATGCGACGGGAACGCCGGGAATTCTTTCCCGTTGAAAGCAGGGAAAGGATCCCTCATCTCGAGCTACGAGGGGGAAACGGGGCTCCTCTGGATGTGGGCGGGACCATCGTGCTTCCTCTCGAGTCGAGACGGGTATGGCGGTGAACTTCTTGAGTTGCAGCAAGGGTGTGAAAGACCCTTTAGAAGTTCCAGAGGTTAGGTGTCATTAGTCTCCAGACGCCTCATCGGAAATAGGCCTAATCTCGCCTGGAAGGGAGAATTCCTGGATTTTCTCGAGTTGCGGCAGCTGTTCTGGAGGTACGACGGGACCTCAGGGACCCGCACTGGTGGCCTCAGGAGAGGTCAGTCCCCATGCGAGTTGCTAGGGGGCCTCTCGGGATTCCTCTCCCGTCGATACCGGGGCCAAAAACCTTGTGTGGAGTCAGGGCCGGAACCGAGGATTCCTCTCAGGGGCTGACATGGATCTTTGGGTACTTCTGGAGTCTCCCCAGGGGAATCAGGCCTCGTCTCGAGGGGGGGGCATGCACGTGCGCTTTCCTTCCAGGCTGTAGCAGCAATGTCACGCTTCCCTTCGCGTGGATCAAAGGATCTGTGGTTTTCCCTCGAGACTTTCCTTGAGGCTTTCCCACAGGGCTGCCCCACGTGCCACCGTGGTGTGAGTCGATCCTCGGCGTGAAAGATGAGCCAGTGCAGTGCAAAGAGGTTCCTCTGGAATGGACTGAGACATCTGGGGGACTCTTGGAATGGTGGTACGACCATGGAGTTCCTCTCGCCTTTCCTGTTGAGAGTGCCTCCTCTTGAGATGCGACGGGAACGCCGGGAATTCTTTCCCGTTGAAAGCAGGGAAAGGATCCCACATCTGGAGCTACGATGGGGAAACGGGGCTCCTCTGGATGTGGGCGGGACCATCGTGTTTCCTCTCGAGTGGAGACGGGTATGGCGGTGAACTTCTTGAGTTGCAGCAAGGGTGTGAAAGACCCTTCCGTAGTTCCAGAGGTTTGGTGTCATTAGTCTCCAGATGCCTCATCGGAAATAGGCCTCATCTCGCCTGGAAGGGTGAACTTCCTGGATTTTCTCGAGTTGCGGCAGGTGTTCTCGAGTTACGACGGGGACCTCAGGGACCCGCCCTGGTGGCCTCAGGAGAGGCCAGTCCCCATGCGAGTTGCTAGGGGGCCTCTCGGGATTCCTCTCCCGTCGATACCGGGGCCAAAAACCTTGTGTGGAGTCAGGGCCGGAACCGAGGATTCCTCTCAGGGGCTGACATGGATCTTTGGGTACTTGTGGAGTCTCCCCAGGGGAGTCAGGCCTCGTCTCGAGTGGGGGCATGCACGTGCGCTTTCCTTCCAGGCTGTAGCAGCAATGTCACGCTTCCCTTCGCGTGGATCAAAGGATCTGTGGTTTTCCCTCGAGGCTTTCCCACAGGGCTGTCCCACGTGCCACCGTGGTGTGAGTCGATCCTGGCCTGAAAGATGAGCCAGTGCAGGGCAAAGAGTTTCCGCTGGAATGGACTGAGACATCTGGGGGACTCTTGGAATGGTGGTACGACCATGGAGTTCCTCTCGCCTTTCCTGTTGAGAGTGCCTCCTCTTGAGATGCGACGGGAACGCCGGGAATTCTTTCCCGTTGAAAGCAGGGAAAGGATCCCTCATCTCGAGCTACGAGGGGGAAACGGGGCTCCTCTGGATGTGGGCGGGACCATCGTGCTTCCTCTCGAGTGGAGACGGGTATGGCGGTGAACTTCTTGAGTTGCAGCAAGGGTGTGAAAGACCCTTTCGAAGTTCCAGAGATTAGGTGTCTTTAGTCTCCAGACGCCTCATCGGAAATAGGCCTCATCTCGCCTGGAAGGGAGAACTTCCTGGATTTTCTCGAGTTGCGGCAGGTGTTCTCGAGTTACGACGGGGACCTCAGGGACCCGCCCTGGTGGCCTCAGGAGAGGCCAGTCCCCATGCGAGTTGCTAGGGGGCCTCTCGGGATTCCTCTCCCGTCGATACCGGGGCCAAAAACCTTGTGTGGAGTCAGGGCCGGAACCGAGGATTCCTCTCAGGGGCTGACATGGATCTTTGGGTACTTCTGGAGTCTCCCCAGGGGAATCAGGCCTCGTCTCGAGTGGGGGCATGCACGTGCGCTTTCCTTCCAGCCTGTAGCAGCAATGTCACGCTTCCCTTCGCGTGGATCAAAGGATCTGTGGTTTTCCCTCGAGGCTTTCCCTCGAGGCTTTCCCACAGGGCTGTCCCACGTGCCACCGTGGTGTGAGTCGATCCTGGCGTGAAAGATGAGCCAGTGCAGGGCAAAGAGGTTCCTCTGGAATGGACTGAGACATCTGGGGGACTCTTGGAATGGTGGTACGACCATGGAGTTCCTCTCGCCTTTCCTGTTGAGAGTGCCTCCTCTTGAGATGCGACCGGAACGCCGGGAATTCTTTCCCGTTGAAAGGAGGGAAAGGATCCCTCATCTCGAGCTACGAGGGGGAAACGGGGCTCCTCTGGATGTGGGCGGACCATCGTGCTTCCTCTCGAGTCGAGACGGGTATGGCGGTGAACTTCTTGAGTTGCAGCAAGGGTGTGAAAGACCCTTTCGAAGTTCCAGAGGTTAGGTGTCATTAGTCTCCAGACGCCTCATCGGAAATAGGCCTCATCTCGCCTGGAAGGGAGAACTTCCTGGATTTTCTCGAGTTGCGGCAGGTGTTCTCGAGTTACGACGGGGACCTCAGGGACCCGCCCTGGTGGCCTCAGGAGAGGCCAGTCCCCATGCGAGTTGCTAGGGGGCCTCTCGGGATTCCTCTCCCGTCGATACCGGGGCCAAAATCCTTGTGTGGAGTCAGGGCCGGAACCGAGGATTCCTCTCAGGGGCTGACATGGATCTTTGGGTACTTGTGGAGTCTCCCCAGGGGAGTCAGGCCTCGTCTCGAGTGGGGGCATGCACGTGTGATTTCCTTCCAGGCTGTAGCAGCAATGTCACGCTTCCCGGCGCGTGGATCAAAGGATCTGTGGTTTTCCCTCGAGGCTTTCCCACAGGGCTGTCCCACGTGCCACCGTGGTGTGAGTCGATCCTCGGCGTGAAAGATGAGCCAGTGCAGGGCAAAGAGGTTCCTCTGGAATGGACTGAGACATCTGGGGGACTCTTGGAATGGTGGTACGACCATGGAGTTCCTCTCGCCTTTCCTGTTGAGAGTGCCTCCTCTTGAGATGCGACGGGAACGCCGGGAATTCTTTCCAGTTGAAAGCAGGGAAAGGATCCCTCATCTCGAGCTACGAGGGGGAAACGGGGCTCCTCTGGATGTGGGCGGGACCATCGTGCTTCCTCTCGAGTCGAGACGGGTATGGCGGTGAACTTCTTGAGTTGCAGCAAGGGTGTGAAAGACCCTTTCGAAGTTCGAGAGGTTAGGTGTCATTAGTCTCCAGACGCCTCATCGGAAATAGGCCTAATCTCGCCTGGAAGGGAGAACTTCCTGGATTTTCTCGAGTTGGGGCAGCTGTTCTGGAGTTACGACGGGGACCTCAGGGACCCGCACTGGTGGCCTCAGGAGAGGTCAGTCCCCATGCGAGTTGCTAGGGGGCCTCTCGGGATTCCTCTCCCGTCGATACCGGGGCCAAAATCCTTGTGTGGAGTCAGGGCCGGAACCGAGGATTCCTCTCAGGGGCTGACATGGATCTTTGGGTACTTCTGGAGTCTCCCCAGGGGAATCAGGCC
Source organism: Capricornis sumatraensis (assembly GCF_032405125.1). Classification (NCBI taxonomy): domain Eukaryota; kingdom Metazoa; phylum Chordata; class Mammalia; order Artiodactyla; family Bovidae; genus Capricornis; species Capricornis sumatraensis. The sequence continues at coordinate 10,735,483 of NW_027184612.1, forward strand.
TCGTCTCGAGTGGGGGCATGCACGTGCGCTTTCCTTCCAGGCTGTAGCAGCAATGTCACGCTTCCCTTCGCGTGGATCAAAGGATCTGTGGTTTTCCCTCGAGGCTTTCCCTCGAGGCTTTCCCACAGGGCTGTCCCACGTGCCACGGTGGTGTGAGTCGATCCTGGCGTGAAAGATGAGCCAGTGCAGGGCACAGAGGTTCCGCTGGAATGGACTGAGACATCTGGGGGACTCTTGGAATGGTGGTACGACCATGGAGTTCCTCTCGCCTTTCCTGTTGAGAGTGCCTCCTCTTGAGATGCGACGGGAACGCCGGGAATTCTTTCCCGTTGAAAGCAGGGAAAGGATCCCTCATCTCGAGCTACGAGGGGGAAACGGGGCTCCTCTGGATGTGGGCGGGACCATCGTGCTTCCTCTCGAGTCGAGACGGGTATGGCGGTGAACTTCTTGAGTTGCAGCAAGGGTGTGAAAGACCCTTTCGAATTTCCAGAGGTTAGGTGTCATTAGTCTCCAGAGGCCTCATCGGAAATAGGCCTCATCTCGCCTGGAAGGGAGAACTTCCTGGATTTTCTCGAGTTGCGGCAGGTGTTCTCGAGTTACGACGGGGACCTCAGGGACCCGCCCTGGTGGCCTCAGGAGAGGCCAGTCCCCATGCGAGTTGCTAGGGGGCCTCTCGGGATTCCTCTCCCGTCGATACCGGGGCCAAAAACCTTGTGTGGAGTCAGGGCCGGAACCGAGGATTCCTCTCAGGGGCTGACATGGATCTTTGGGTACTTCTGGAGTCTCCCCAGGGGAATCAGGCCTCGTCTCGAGTGGGGGCATGCACGTGCGCTTTCCTTCCAGCCTGTAGCAGCAATGTCACGCTTCCCTTCGCGTGGATCAAAGGATCTGTGGTTTTCCCTCGAGGCTTTCCCTCGAGGCTTTCCCACAGGGCTGTCCCACGTGCCACCGTGGTGTGAGTCGATCCTGGCGTGAAAGATGAGCCAGTGCAGGGCAAAGAGGTTCCTCTGGAATGGACTGAGACATCTGGGGGACTCTTGGAATGGTGGTACGACCATGGAGTTCCTCTCGCCTTTCCTGTTGAGGGTGCCTCCTCTTGAGATGCGACCGGAACGCCGGGAATTATTTCCCGTTGAAAGCAGGGAAAGGATCCCTCATCTCGAGCTACGAGGGGGAAACGGGGCTCCTCTGGATGTGGGCGGACCATCGTGCTTCCTCTCGAGTCGAGACGGGTATGGCGGTGAACTTCTTGAGTTGCAGCAAGGGTGTGAAAGACCCTTTCGAAGTTCCAGAGGTTAGGTGTCATTAGTCTCCAGACGCCTCATCGGAAATAGGCCTCATCTCGCCTGGAAGGGAGAACTTCCTGGATTTTCTCGAGTTGCGGCAGGTGTTCTCGAGTTACGACGGGGACCTCAGGGACCCGCCCTGGTGGCCTCAGTAGAGGCCAGTCCCCATGCGAGTTGCTAGGGGGCCTCTCGGGATTCCTCTCCCGTCGATACCGGGGCCAAAAACCTTGTGTGGAGTCAGGGCCGGAACCGAGGATTCCTCTCAGGGGCTGACATGGATCTTTGGGTACTTGTGGAGTCTCCCCAGGGGAGTCAGGCCTCGTCTCGAGTGGGGGCATGCACGTGTGATTTCCTTCCAGGCTGTAGCAGCAATGTCACGCTTCCCGTCGCGTGGATCAAAGGGTCTGTGGTTTTCCCTCGAGGCTTTCCCACAGGGCTGTCCCACGTGCCACCGTGGTGTGAGTCGATCCTCGGCGTGAAAGATGAGCCAGTGCAGGGCAAAGAGGTTCCTCTGGAATGGACTGAGACATCTGGGGGACTCTTGGAATGGTGGTACGACCATGGAGTTCCTCTCGCCTTTCCTGTTGAGAGTGCCTCCTCTTGAGATGCGACGGGAACGCCGGGAATTCTTTCCCGTTGAAAGCAGGGAAAGGATCCCTCATCTCGAGCTACGAGGGGGAAACGGGGCTCCTCTGGATGTGGGCGGGACCATCGTGCTTCCTCTCGAATCGAGACGGGTATGGCGGTGAACTTCTTGAGTTGCAGCAAGGGTGTGAAAGACCCTTTCGAAGTTCCAGAGGTTAGGTGTCATTAGTCTCCAGACGCCTCATCGGAAATAGGCCTAATCTCGCCTGGAAGGGAGAACTTCCTGGATTTTCTCGAGTTGCGGCAGCTGTTCTGGAGGTACGACGGGACCTCAGGGACCCGCACTGGTGGCCTCAGGAGAGGTCAGTCCCCATGCGAGTTGCTAGGGGGCCTCTCGGGATTCCTCTCCCGTCGATACCGGGGCCAAAAACCTTGTGTGGAGTCAGGGCCGGAACCGAGGATTCCTCTCAGGGGCTGACATGGATCTTTGGGTACTTCTGGAGTCTCCCCAGGGGAATCAGGCCTCGTCTCGAGGGGGGGGCATGCACGTGCGCTTTCCTTCCAGGCTGTAGCAGCAATGTCACGCTTCCCTTCGCGTGGATCAAAGGATCTGTGGTTTTCCCTCGAGACTTTCCTTGAGGCTTTCCCACAGGGCTGCCCCACGTGCCACCGTGGTGTGAGTCGATCCTCGGCGTGAAAGATGAGCCAGTGCAGTGCAAAGAGGTTCCTCTGGAATGGACTGAGACATCTGGGGGACTCTTGGAATGGTGGTACGACCATGGAGTTCCTCTCGCCTTTCCTGTTGAGAGTGCCTCCTCTTGAGATGCGACGGGAACGCCGGGAATTCTTTCCCGTTGAAAGCAGGGAAAGGATCCCACATCTGGAGCTACGATGGGGAAACGGGGCTCCTCTGGATGTGGGCGGGACCATCGTGTTTCCTCTCGAGTGGAGACGGGTATGGCGGTGAACTTCTTGAGTTGCAGCAAGGGTGTGAAAGACCCTTCCGTAGTTCCAGAGGTTTGGTGTCATTAGTCTCCAGATGCCTCATCGGAAATAGGCCTCATCTCGCCTGGAAGGGTGAACTTCCTGGATTTTCTCGAGTTGCGGCAGGTGTTCTCGAGTTACGACGGGGACCTCAGGGACCCGCCCTGGTGGCCTCAGGAGAGGCCAGTCCCCATGCGAGTTGCTAGGGGGCCTCTCGGGATTCCTCTCCCGTCGATACCGGGGCCAAAAACCTTGTGTGGAGTCAGGGCCGGAACCGAGGATTCCTCTCAGGGGCTGACATGGATCTTTGGGTACTTGTGGAGTCTCCCCAGGGGAGTCAGGCCTCGTCTCGAGTGGGGGCATGCACGTGCGCTTTCCTTCCAGGCTGTAGCAGCAATGTCACGCTTCCCTTCGCGTGGATCAAAGGATCTGTGGTTTTCCCTCGAGGCTTTCCCACAGGGCTGTCCCACGTGCCACCGTGGTGTGAGTCGATCCTGGCCTGAAAGATGAGCCAGTGCAGGGCAAAGAGTTTCCGCTGGAATGGACTGAGACATCTGGGGGACTCTTGGAATGGTGGTACGACCATGGAGTTCCTCTCGCCTTTCCTGTTGAGAGTGCCTCCTCTTGAGATGCGACGGGAACGCCGGGAATTCTTTCCCGTTGAAAGCAGGGAAAGGATCCCTCATCTCGAGCTACGAGGGGGAAACGGGGCTCCTCTGGATGTGGGCGGGACCATCGTGCTTCCTCTCGAGTGGAGACGGGTATGGCGGTGAACTTCTTGAGTTGCAGCAAGGGTGTGAAAGACCCTTTCGAAGTTCCAGAGGTTAGGTGTCATTAGTCTCCAGACGCCTCATCGGAAATAGGCCTCATCTCGCCTGGAAGGGAGAACTTCCTGGATTTTCTCGAGTTGCGGCAGGTGTTCTCGAGTTACGACGGGGACCTCAGGGACCCGCCCTGGTGGCCTCAGGAGAGGCCAGTCCCCATGCGAGTTGCTAGGGGGCCTCTCGGGATTCCTCTCCCGTCGATACCGGGGACAAAAACCTTGTGTGGAGTCAGGGCCGGAACCGAGGATTCCTCTCAGAGGCTGACATGGATCTTTGGGTACTTCTGGAGTCTTCCCAGGGGAGTCAGGCCTCGTCTCGAGTGAGGGCATGCACGTGCGCTTTCCTTCCAGGCTGTAGCAGCAATGTCACGCTTCCCGAGGCGTGGATCAAAGGATCTGTGGTTTTCCCTCGAGGCTTTCCCTCGAGCCTTTCCCACAGGGCTGCCCACGTGCCACCGTGGTGTGAGTCGATCCTGGCGTGAAAGATGAGCCAGTGCAGGGCAAAGAGGTTCCTCTGGAATGGACTGAGACATCTGGGGGACTCTTGGAATGGTGGTACGACCATGGAGTTCCTCTCGCCTTTCCTGTTGAGAGTGTCTCCTCTTGAGATGCGACGGGAACGCCGGGAATTCTTTCCCGTTGAAAGCAGGGAAAGGATCCCTCATCTCGAGCTACGAGGGGGAAACGGGGCTCCTCTGGATGTGGGCGGGACCATCGTGCTTCCTCTCGAGTGGAGACGGGTATGGCGGTGAACTTCTTGAGTTGCAGCAAGTGTGTGAAAGACCCTTTCGAATTTACAGAGGTTAGGTGTCATTAGTCTCCAGACGCCTCATCGGAAATAGGCCTCATCTCGCCTAAGGGAGAACTTCCTGGATTTTCTCGAGTTGCAGCAGGTGTTCTCGAGTTACGACGGGGACCACAGGGACCCGCCCTGGTGGCCTCAGGAGAGGCCAGTCCCCATGCGAGTTGCTAGGGGGCCTCTCGGGATTCCTCTCCCGTCGATACCGGGGCCAAAAACCTTGTGTGGAGTCAGGGCCGGAACCGAGGATTCCTCTCAGGGGCTGACATGGATCTTTGGGTACTTCTGGAGTCTCCCCAGGGGAGTCAGGCCTCGTCTCGAGTGGGGGCATGCACGTGCGATTTCCTTCCAGGCTGTAGCAGCAATGTCACGCTTCACGTGGCCTGGATCAAAGGATCTGTGGTTTTCCCTCGAGGCTTTCCCACAGGGCTGTCCCACGTGCCACCGTGGTGTGAGTCGATCCTCGGAGTGAAAGATGAGCCAGTGCAGGGCAAAGAGGTTCCTCTGGAATGGACTGAGACATCTGGGGGACTCTTGGAATGGTGGTACGACCATGGAGTTCCTCTCGCCTTTCCTGTTGAGAGTGCCTCCTCTTGAGATGCGACGGGAACGCCGGGAATTCTTTCCCGTTGAAAGCAGGGAAAGGATCCCTCATCTCGAGCTACGAGGGGGAAACGGGGCTCCTCTGGATGTGGGCGGGACCATCGTGCTTCCTCTCGAGTCGAGACGGGTATGGCGGTGAACTTCTTGAGTTGCAGCAAGGGTGTGAAAGACCCTTTCGAAGTTCCAGAGGTTAGGTGTCATTAGTCTCCAGACGCCTCATCGGAAATAGGCCTAATCTCGCCTGGAAGGGAGAACTTCCTGGATTTTCTCGAGTTGCGGCAGCTGTTCTGGAGTTACGATGGGGACCTCAGGGACCCGCACTGGTGGCCTCAGGAGAGGCCAGTCCCCATGCGAGTTGCTAGGGGGCCTCTCGGGATTCGTCTCCCGTCGATACCGGGGCCAAAAACCTTGTGTGGAGTCAGGGCCGGAACCGAGGATTCCTCTCAGGGGCTGACATGGATCTTTGGGTACTTCTGGAGTCTCCCCAGGGGAGTCAGGCCTCGTCTCGAGTGGGGGCATGCACGTGCGCTTTCCTTCCAGGCTGTAGCAGCAATGTCACGCTTCCCGTGGCGTGGATCAAAGGATCTGTGGTTTTCCCTCGAGGCTTTCCTCGAGGCTTTCCCACAGGGCTGTCCCACGTGCCACCGTGGTGTGAGTCGATCCTCGGCGTGAAAGATGAGCCAGTGCAGGGCAAAGAGTTTCCTCTGGAATGGACTGAGACATCTGGGGGACTCTTGGAATGGTGGTACGACCATGGAGTTCCTCTCGCCTTTCCTGTTGAGAGTGCCTCCTCTTGAGATGCGACGGGAACGCCGGGAATTCTTTCCCGTTGAAAGCAGGGAAAAGATCCCTCATCTCGAGCTACGAGGGGGAAACGGGGCTCCTCTGGATGTGGGCGGGACCATCGTGCTTCCTCTCGAGTGGAGACGGGTATGGCGGTGAACTTCTTGAGTTGCAGCAAGGGTGTGAAAGACCCTTTCGAAGTTCCAGAGTTTAGGTGTCATTAGTCTCCAGACGCCTCATCGGAAATAGGCCTCATCTCGCCTGGAAGGGAGAACTTCCTGGATTTTCTCGAGTTGCGGCAGGTGTTCTCGAGTTACGACGGGGACCTCAGGGACCCGCCCTGGTGGCCTCAGGAGAGGCCAGTCCCCATGCGAGTTGCTGGGGGCCTCTCGGGATTCCTCTCCCGTCGATACCGGAGCCAAAAACCTTGTGTGGAGTCAGGGCCGGAACCGAGGATTCCTCTCAGGGGCTGACATGGATCTTTGGGTACTTCTGGAGTCTCCCCAGGGGAGTCAGGCCTCGTCTCGAGTGGGGGCATGCACGTGCGCTTTCCTTCCAGGCTGTAGCAGCAATGTCACGCTTCCCGTGGCCTGGATCAAAGGATCTGTGGTTTTCCCTCGAGGCTTTCCCTCGAGGCTTTCCCACAGGGCTGTCGCACGTGCCACCGTGGTGTGAATCGATCCTCGGCGTGAAAAATGAGCCAGTGCAGGGCAAAGAGGTTCCTCTGGAATGGACTGAGACATCTGGGGGACTCTTGGAATGGTGGTACGACCATGGAGTTCCTCTCGCCTTTCCTGTTGAGAGTGCCTCCCCTTGAGATGCGACGGGAACCCCGGAAATTCTTTCCCGTTGAAAGCAGGGAAAGGATCCCTCATCTCGAGCTACGAGGGGGAAACGGGGCTCCTCTGGATGTGGGCGGGACCATCGTGTTTCCTCTCGAGTGGAGACGGGTATGGCGGTGAACTTCTTGAGTTGCAGCAAGGGTGTGAAAGACCCTTCCGAAGTTCCAGAGGTTTGGTGTCATTAGACTCCAGACGCCTCATCGGAAATAGGCCTCATCTCGCCTGGAAGGGAGAACTTCCTGGATTTTCTCGAGTTGCAGCAGGTGTTCTCGAGTTACGACGGGGACCTCAGGGACCCGCCCTGGTGGCCTCAGGAGAGGCCAGTCCCCATGCGAGTTGCTAGGGGGCCTCTCGGGATTCCTCTCCCGTCGATACCGGGGCCAAAAACCTTGTGTGGAGTCAGGGCCGGAACCGAGGATTCCTCTCAGGGGCTGACATGGATCTTTGGGTACTTCTGGAGTCTCCCCAGGGGAGTCAGGGCTCGTCTCGAGTGGGGGCATGCACGTGCGCTTTCCTTCCAGGCTGTAGCAGCAATGTCACGCTTCCCGTGGCGTGGATCAAAGGATCTGTGGTTTTCCCTCGAGGCTTTCCCTCGAGGCTTTCCCACAGGGCTGTCCCACGTGCCACCGTGGTGTGAGTCGATCCTCGGCGTGAAAGATGAGCCAGTGCAGGGCAAAGAGGTTCCTCTGGAATGGACTGAGACATCTGGGGGACTCTTGGAATGGTGGTAGGACCATGGAGTTCCTCTCGCCTTTCCTGTTGAGAGTGCCTCCTCTTGAGATGCGACGGGAACGCCGGGAATTCTTTCCCGTTGAAAGCAGGGAAAGGATCCCTCATCTCGAGCTACGAGGGGGAAACGGGGATCCTCCGGATGTGGGCGGGACCATCGTGCTTCCTCTCGAGTGGAGACGGGTATGGCGGTGAACTTCTTGAGTCGCAGTAAGGGTGTGAAAGACCCTTTCGAAGTTCCAGAGGTTAGGTGTCATTAGTCTCCAGACGCCTCATCGGAAATACGCCTCATCTCGCCTGGAAGGGAGAACTTCCTGGAATTTCTCGAGTTGCGGCAGGTGCTCTCGAGTTACGCCGGGAACCTCAGGGACCCGCCCTGGTGGCCTCAGGAGAGGCCAGTCCCCATGCGAGTTGCTAGGGTGCCTCTCGGGATTCCTCTCCCGTCGATACCGGGGCCGAAAATTTGTGTGGAGTCAGGGCCGGAACCGAGGATTCCTCTCAGGGGCTGACATGGATCTTTGGGTACTTCTGGAGTCTCCCCAGGGGAGTCAGGCCTCGTCTCGAGTGGGGGCATGCACGTGCGCTTTCCTTCCAGGCTGTAGCAGCAATGTCACGCTTCCCGACTCGTGGATCAAAGGATCTGCGGTATTCCCTCGAGGCTTTCCCTCGAGGCTTTCCCACAGGGCTGCCCCACGTGCCACCGTGGTGTGAGTCGATCCTCAGCATGAAAGATGAGCCAGTGCAGGGCAAAGAGGTTCCTCTGGAATGGACTGAGACATCTGGGGGACTCTTGGAATGGTGGTACGACCATGGAGTTCCTCTCGCCTTTCCTGTTGAGAGTGCCTCCTCTTGAGATGCGACGGGAACGCCGGGAATTCTTTCCCGTTGAAAGCAGGGAAAGGATCCCTCATCTCGAGCTACGAGGGGGAAACGGGGATCCTCTGGATGTGGGCGGGACCATCGTGCTTCCTCTCGAGTGGAGACGGGTATGGCGGTGAACTTCTTGAGTCGCAGCAAAGGTGTGAAAGACCCTTTCGAAGTTCCAGAGGTTAGGTGTCATTAGTCTCCACACGCCTCATCGGAAATATGCCTCATCTCGCCTGGAAGGGAGAACTTCCTGGATTTTCTCGAGTTGCGGCAGGTGTTCTCGAATTACGACGGGGACCTCAGGGACCCGCATTGGTGGCTTCAGGAGAGGCCAGTCCCCATGCGAGTTGCTAGGGGGCTTCTCGGGTTTCCTCTCTCGTCGATACCGGCGCCAAAATCCTTGTGTGGAGTCAGGGCCGGAACCGAGGATTCCTCTCAGGGGCTGACATGGATCTTTGGGTACTTCTGGAGTCTCCCCAGGGGAGTCAGGCCTCGTCTCGAGTGGGGGCATGCACGTGCGCTTTCCTTCCAGGCTGTAGCAGCAATGTCACGCTTCCCGTCGCGTGGATCAAAGGATCTGCGGTTTTCCCTCGAGGCTTTCCCTCGAGGCTTTCCCACAGGGCTGTCCCACGTGCCACCGTGGTGTGAGTCGATCCTCGGCGTGAAAGATGAGCCAGTGCAGGGCAAAGAGGTTCCTCTGGAATGGACTGAGACATCTGGGGGACTCTTGGAATGGTGGTACGACAATGGAGTTCCTCTCGCCTTTCCTGTTGAGAGTGCCTCCTTTTGATATGGGACGGGAACGCCGGGAATTCGTTCCCGTTGAAAGCAGGAAAAGGATCGCTCATCTCGAGCTACGAGGGGGAAACGGGGCTCCTCTGGATGTGGGCGGGACCATCGTGCTTCCTCTCGAGTGGAGACGGGTATGGCGGTGAACTTCTTGAGTTGCAGCAAGGGTGTGAAAGACCATTTCGAAGTTCCAGAGGTTATGTGCCATTAGTCTCCAGACGCCTCATTGGAAATAGGCCTCATCTCGCCTGGAAGGGAGAACTTCCTGGATTTTCTCGAGGTGCGGCAGGTGTTCTCGAGTTACGACGGGGACCTCAGGAACCCGCACTGGTGGCCTCAGGAGAAGCCAGTCCCCATGCGAGTTGCAAGGGGGCCTCTCGGGATTCCTCTCCCGTCGATACCGGGGCCAAAGACCTTGTTTGGAGTCAGGGCCGGAACCGAGGATTCCTCTCAGGGGCAGACATGGATCTTTGGGTACTTCTGGAGTCTCTCCAGGGGAGTCAGGCCTCGTCTCGAGTGGGGGCATGCACGTGCGCTTTCCTTCCAGGCTGTGGCAGAAATGTCACGCTTCCCGTGGCGTGGATCAAAGGATCTGTGGTTTTCCCTCGAGGCTTTCCTCGAGGCTTTCCCACAGGGCTGTCCCACGTGCCACCGTGGTGTGAGTCGATCCTCGGCGTGAAAGATGAGCCAGTGCAGGGCAAAGAGGTTCCTCTGGAATGGACTGAGACATCTGGGGGACTCTTGGAATGGTGGTACGACAATGGAGTTCCTCTCGCCTTTCCTGTTGAGAGTGCCTCCTCTTGAGATGCGACGGGAACGCCGGGAATTCTTTCCCGTTGGAAGCAGGGAAAGGATCGCTCATCTCGAGCTAGGAGGGGGAAACGGGGCTCCTCTGGATGTGGGCGGGACCATCGTGCTTCCTCTAGAGTGGAGACGGGTATGGCGGTGAACTTCTTGAGTTGCAGCAAGGGTGTGAAAGACCTTTTCGAAGTTCCAGAGGTTAGGTGTCATTAGTCTCCAGACGCCTCATCGGAAATAGGCCTCATCTCGCCTGGAAGGGAGAACTTCCTGGATTTTCTCGAGTTGCGGCAGGTGTTCTCGAGTTACGACGGGGACCTCAGGGACCCGTCCTGGTGGCCTCAGGAGAGGCCAGTCCCCATGCGAGTTGCTAGGGTGCCTCTCGGGATTCCTCTCCCTTCGATACCGGGGCCAAAAACCTTGTGTGGAGTCAGGGCCGGAACCGAGGATTCCTCTCAGTGGCTGACATGGATCTTTGGGTACTTCTGGAGTCTCCCCAGGGGAGTCAGGCCTCGTCTCAAGTGGGGGCATGCACGTGCGCTTTCCTTCAAGGCTGTAGCAGCAATGTCACGCTTCCCGTGGCGTGAATCAAACGATCTGTGGTTTTCCCTCGAGGCTTTCCCTCGAGGCTTTCCCACAGGGCTGTCCCACGTGCCACCGTGGTGTGAGTCGATCCTCGGCGTGAAAGATGAGACAGTGCAGGGCAAAGACGTTCCTCTGGAATGGACTGAGACATCTGGGGGACTCTTGGAATGGTGGTACGACCATGGAGTTCCTCTCGCCTTTCCTGTTGAGAGTGCCTCCTCTTGAGATGCGACGGGAACGCCGGGAATTCTTTCCCGTTGAAAGCAGGGAAAGGATCCCTCATCTCGAGCTACGAGGGGGAAACGGGGCTCCTCTGGATGTGGGCGGGACCATCGTGCTTCCTCTCGAGTGGAGACGGGTGTGGCGGTGAACTTCTTGAGTTGCAACAAGGGTGTGAAAGACCCTTTCGAAGTTCGAGAGGTTAGGTGTCATTAGTCTCCAGACGCCTCATCGGAAATAGGCCTCATCTCGCCTGGAAGGGGGAACTTCCTGGAATTTCTCGAGTTGTGGCAGGTGTTCTCGAGTTACGACGGGGACCTCAGGGACCCGCCCTGGTGGCCTCAGGAGAGGCCAGTCCCCGTGCGAGTTGCTAGGGGCCTCTCGGGATTCCTCTCCCGTCGATACCGGGGCCAAAAACCTTGTGTGGAGTCAGGTCCGGAACCGAGGATTCCTCTCACGGGCTGACATGGATCTTTGGGTACTTCTGGAGTCTCCCCAGGGGAGTCAGGCCTCGTCTCGAGTCGGGGCATGCACGTGCACTTTCCTTCCAGGCTGTAGCAGCAATGTCACGCTTCCCGTGGCGTGGATCAAAGGATCTGTGGTTTTCCCTCGAGGCTTTCCCTCGAGGCTTTCCCACAGGGCTGTCCCACGTGCCACCGTGGTGTCAGTCGATCCTCGGCGTGAAAGATGAGCCAGTGCAGGGCAAAGAGATTCCTCTGGAATGGACTGAGACATCTGGGGGACTCTTGGAATGGTGGTACGACCATGGAGTTCCTCTCGCCTTTCCTGTTGAGAGTGCCTCCGCTTGAGATGCGACGGGAAGGCCGGGAACTCTTTCCCATTGAAAGCAGGGAAAGGATTCCTCATCTCGAGCTACGAGGGGGAAAGGGGGCTCCTCTGGATGTGGGCGGGACGATCGTGCTTCCTCTCGAGTGGAGATGGGTATGGCGGTGAATTCTTGAGTTGCAGCAAGGGTGTGAAAGACCCTTTCGAAGTTCCAGAGGTTTGGTGTCATTAGTCTCCAGATGCCTCATCGGAAATAGGCCTCATCTCGCCTGGAAGGGTGAACTTCCTGGATTTTCTCGAGTTGCGGCAGGTGTTCTCGAGTTACGACGGGGACCTCAGGGACCCGCCCTGGTGTCCTCAGGAGAGGCCAGTCCCCATGCGAGTTGCTAGGGGGCCTCTCGGGATTCCTCTCCCGTCGATACCGGGGCCAAAAACCTTGTGTGGAGTCAGGGCCGGAACCGAGGATTCCTCTCAGGGGCTGACATGGATCTTTGGGTACTTGTGGAGTCTCCCCAGGGGAGTCAGGCCTCGTCACGAGTGGGGGCATGCACGTGTGATTTCCTTCCAGGCTGTAGCAGCAATGTCACGCTTCCCGTCGCGTGGATCAAAGGATCTGTGGTTTTCCCTCGAGGCTTTCCCACAGGGCTGTCCCACGTGCCACCGTGGTGTGAGTCGATCCTCGGCGTGAAAGATGAGCCAGTGCAGGGCAAAGAGGTTCCTCTGGAATGGACTGAGACATCTGGGGGACTCTTGGAATGGTGGTACGACCATGGAGTTCCTCTCGCCTTTCCTGTTGAGAGTGCCTCCTCTTGAGATGCGACGGGAACGCCGGGAATTCTTTCCCGTTGAAAGCAGGGAAAGGATCCCTCATCTCGAGCTACGAGGGGGAAACGGGGCTCCTCTGGATGTGGGCGGGACCATCGTGCTTCCTCTCGAGTCGAGACGGGTATGGCGGTGAACTTCTTGAGTTGCAGCAAGGGTGTGAAAGACCCTTTCGAAGTTCCAGAGGTTAGGTGTCATTAGTCTCCAGACGCCTCATCGGAAATAGGCCTAATCTCGCCTGGAAGGGAGAACTTCCTGGTTTTTCTCGAGTTGCGGCAGCTGTTCTGGAGTTACGACGGGGACCTCAGGGACCCGCACTGGTGGCCTCAGGAGAGGTCAGTCCCCATGCGAGTTGCTAGGGGGCCTCTCGGGATTCCTCTCCCGTCGATACCGGGGCCAAAAACCTTGTGTGGAGTCAGGGCCGGAACCGAGGATTCCTCTCAGGGGCTGACATGGATCTTTGGGTACTTCTGGAGTCTCCCCAGGGGAATCAGGCCTCGTCTCGAGGGGGGGGCATGCACGTGCGCTTTCCTTCCAGGCTGTAGCAGCAATGTCACGCTTCCCATCGCGTGGATCAAAGGATCTGTGGTTTTCCCTCGAGGCTTTCCTTGAGGCTTTCCCACAGGGCTGCCCCACGTGCCACCGTGGTGTGAGTCGATCCTCGGCGTGAAAGATGAGCCAGTGCAGTGCAAAGAGGTTCCTCTGGAATGGACTGAGACATCTGGGGGACTCTTGGAATGGTGGTACGACCATGGAGTTCCTCTCGCCTTTCCTGTTGAGAGTGCCTCCTCTTGAGATGCGACGGGAACGCCGGGAATTCTTTCCCGTTGAAAGCAGGGAAAGGATCCCACATCTGGAGCTACGATGGGGAAACGGGGCTCCTCTGGATGTGGGCGGGACCATCGTGTTTCCTCTCGAGTGGAGACGGGTATGGCGGTGAACTTCTTGAGTTGCAGCAAGGGTGTGAAAGACCCTTCCGTAGTTCCAGAGGTTTGGTGTCATTAGTCTCCAGATGCCTCATCGGAAATAGGCCTCATCTCGCCTGGAAGGGTGAACTTCCTGGATTTTCTCGAGTTGCGGCAGGTGTTCTCGAGTTACGACGGGGACCTCAGGGACCCGCCCTGGTGTCCTCAGGAGAGGCCAGTCCCCATGCGAGTTGCTAGGGGGCCTCTCGGGATTCCTCTCCCGTCGATACCGGGGCCAAAAACCTTGTGTGGAGTCAGGGCCGGAACCGAGGATTCCTCTCAGGGGCTGACATGGATCTTTGGGTACTTGTGGAGTCTCCCCAGGGGAGTCAGGCCTCGTCTCGAGTGGGGGCATGCACGTGTGATTTCCTTCCAGGCTGTAGCAGCAATGTCACGCTTCACGTGGCCTGGATGAAAGGATCTGTGGTTTTCCCTCGAGGCTTTCCCACAGGGCTGTCCCACGTGCCACCGTGGTGTGAGTCGATCCTCGGAGTGAAAGATGAGCCAGTGCAGGGCAAAGAGGTTCCTCTGGAATGGACTGAGACATCTGGGGGACTCTTGGAATGGTGGTACGACCATGGAGTTCCTCTCGCCTTTCCTGTTGAGAGTGCCTCCTCTTGAGATGCGACGGGAACGCCGGGAATTCTTTCCCGTTGAAAGCAGGGAAAGGATCCCTCATCTCGAGCTACGAGGGGGAAACGGGGCTCCTCTGGATGTGGGCGGGACCATCGTGCTTCCTCTCGAGTCGAGACGGGTATGGCGGTGAACTTCTTGAGTTGCAGCAAGGGTGTGAAAGACCCTTTCGAAGTTCCAGAGGTTAGGTGTCATTAGTCTCCAGACGCCTCATCGGAAATAGGCCTAATCTCGCCTGGAAGGGAGAACTTCCTGGATTTTCTCGAGTTTCGGCAGCTGTTCTGGAGGTTCGACGGGGACCTCAGGGACCCGCACTGGTGGCCTCAGGAGAGGCCAGTCCCCATGCGAGTTGCTAGGGGGCCTCTCGGGATTCGTCTCCCGTCGATACCGGGGCCAAAAACCTTGTGTGGAGTCAGGGCCGGAACCGAGGATTCCTCTCAGGGGCTGACATGGATCTTTGGGTACTTGTGGAGTCTCCCCAGGGGAGTCAGGCCTCGTCTCGAGTGGGGGCATGCACGTGCGCTTTCCTTCCAGGCTGTAGCAGCAATGTCACGCTTCCCGTGGCGTGGATCAAAGGATCTGTGGTTTTCCCTCGAGGCTTTCCTCGAGGCTTTCCCACAGGGCTGTCCCACGTGCCACCGTGGTGTGAGTCGATCCTCGGCGTGAAAGATGAGCCAGTGCAGGGCAAAGAGTTTCCTCTGGAATGGACTGAGACATCTGGGGGACTCTTGGAATGGTGGTACGACCATGGAGTTCCTCTCGCCTTTCCTGTTGAGAGTGCCTCCTCTTGAGATGCGACGGGAACGCCGGGAATTCTTTCCCGTTGAAAGCAGGGAAAAGATCCCTCATCTCGAGCTACGAGGGGGAAACGGGGCTCCTCTGGATGTGGGCGGGACCATCGTGCTTCCTCTCGAGTGGAGACGGGTATGGCGGTGAACTTCTTGAGTCGCAGCAAGGGTGTGAAAGACCCTTTCGAAGTTCCAGAGTTTAGGTGTCATTAGTCTCCAGACGCCTCATCGGAAATAGGCCTCATCTCGCCTGGAAGGGAGAACTTCCTGGATTTTCTCGAGTTGCGGCAGGTGTTCTCGAGTTACGACGGGGACCTCAGGGACCCGCCCTGGTGGCCTCAGGAGAGGCCAGTCCCCATGCGAGTTGCTGGGGGCCTCTCGGGATTCCTCTCCCGTCGATACCGGAGCCAAAAACCTTGTGTGGAGTCAGGGCCGGAACCGAGGATTCCTCTCAGGGGCTGACATGGATCTTTGGGTACTTCTGGAGTCTCCCCAGGGGAGTCAGGCCTCGTCTCGAGTGGGGGCATGCACGTGCGCTTTCCTTCCAGGCTGTAGCAGCAATGTCACGCTTCCCGACTCGTGGATCAAAGGATCTGCGGTATTCCCTCGAGGCTTTCCCTCGAGGCTTTCCCACAGGGCTGTCCCACGTGCCACCGTGGTGTGAGTCGATCCTCGGCATGAAAGATGAGCCAGTGCAGGGCAAAGAGGTTCCTCTGGAATGGACTGAGACATCTGGGGGACTCTTGGAATGGTGGTACGACCATGGAGTTCCTCTCGCCTTTCCTGTTGAGAGTGCCTCCTCTTGAGATGCGACGGGAACGCCGGGAATTCTTTCCCGTTGAAAGCAGGGAAAGGATCCCTCATCTCGAGCTACGAGGGGGAAACGGGGATCCTCTGGATGTGGGCGGGACCATCGTGCTTCCTCTCGAGTGGAGACGGGTATGGCGGTGAACTTCTTGAGTCGCAGCAAAGGTGTGAAAGACCCTTTCGAAGTTCCAGAGGTTAGGTGTCATTAGTCTCCACACGCCTCATCGGAAATATGCCTCATCTCGCCTGGAAGGGAGAACTTCCTGGATTTTCTCGAGTTGCGGCAGGTGTTCTCGAATTACGACGGGGACCTCAGGGACCCGCATTGGTGGCTTCAGGAGAGGCCAGTCCCCATGCGAGTTGCTAGGGGGCCTCTCGGGTTTCCTCTCTCGTCGATACCGGCGCCAAAATCCTTGTGTGGAGTCAGGGCCGGAACCGAGGATTCCTCTCAGGGGCTGACATGGATCTTTGGGTACTTCTGGAGTCTCCCCAGGGGAGTCAGGCCTCGTCTCGAGTGGGGGCATGCACGTGCGCTTTCCTTCCAGGCTGTAGCAGCAATGTCACGCTTCCCATCGCGTGGATCAAAGGATCTGCGGTTTTCCCTCGAGGCTTTCCCTCGAGGCTTTCCCACAGGGCTGTCCCACGTGCCACCGTGGTGTGAGTCGATCCTCGGCGTGAAAGATGAGCCAGTGCAGGGCAAAGAGGTTCCTCTGGAATGGACTGAGACATCTGGGGGACTCTTGGAATGGTGGTACGACAATGGAATTCCTCTCGCCTTTCCTGTTGAGAGTGCCTCCTTTTGATATGGGACGGGAACGCCGGGAATTCGTTCCCGTTGAAAGCAGGAAAAGGATCGCTCATCTCGAGCTACGAGGGGGAAACGGGGCTCCTCTGGATGTGGGCGGGACCATCGTGCTTCCTCTCGAGTGGAGACGGGTATGGCGGTGAACTTCTTGAGTTGCAGAAAGGGTGTGAAAGACCCTTTCGAAGTTCCAGAGGTTATGTGCCATTAGTCTCCAGACGCCTCATTGGAAATAGGCCTCATCTCGCCTGGAAGGGAGAACTTCCTGGATTTTCTCGAGGTGCGGCAGGTGTTCTCGAGTTACGACGGGGACCTCAGGAACCCGCACTGGTGGCCTCAGGAGAAGCCAGTCCCCATGCGAGTTGCAAGGGGGCCTCTCGTGATTCCTCTCCCGTCGATACCGGGGCCAAAGACCTTGTGTGGAGTCAGGGCCGGAACCGAGGATTCCTCTCAGGGGCAGACATGGATCTTTGGGTACTTCTGGAGTCTCTCCAGGGGAGTCAGGCCTCTTCTCGAGTGGGGGCATGCACGTGCGCTTTCCTTCCAGGCTGTGGCAGAAATGTCACGCTTCCCGTGGCGTGGATCAAAGGATCTGTGGTTTTCCCTCGAGGCTTTCCTCGAGGCTTTCCCACAGGGCTGTCCCACGTGCCACCGTGGTGTGAGTCGATCCTCGGCGTGAAAGATGAGCCAGTGCAGGGCAAAGAGGTTCCTCTGGAATGGACTGAGACATCTGGGGGACTCTTGGAATGGTGGTACGACAATGGAGTTCCTCTCGCCTTTCCTGTTGAGAGTGCCTCCTCTTGAGATGCGACGGGAACGCCGGGAATTCTTTCCCGTTGGAAGCAGGGAAAGGATCGCTCATCTCGAGCTAGGAGGGGGAAACGGGGCTCCTCTGGATGTGGGCGGGACCATCGTGCTTCCTCTCGAGTGGAGACGGGTATGGCGGTGAACTTCTTGAGTTGCAGCAAGGGTGTGAAAGACCTTTTCGAAGTTCCAGAGGTTAGGTGTCATTAGTCTCCAGACGCCTCATCGGAAATAGGCCTCATCTCGCCTGGAAGGGAGAACTTCCTGGATTTTCTCGAGTTGCAGCAGGTGTTCTCGAGTTACGACGGGGACCTCAGGGACCCGTCCTGGTGGCCTCAGGAGAGGCCAGTCCCCATGCGAGTTGCTAGGGTGCCTCTCGGGATTCCTCTCCCTTCGATACCGGGGCCAAAAACCTTGTGTGGAGTCAGGGCCAGAACCGAGGATTCCTCTCAGTGGCTGACATGGATCTTTGGGTACTTCTGGAGTCTCCCCAGGGGAGTCAGGCCTCGTCTCGAGTGGGGGCATGCACGTGCGCTTTCCTTCAAGGCTGTAGCAGCAATGTCACGCTTCCCGTGGCGTGAATCAAACGATCTGTGGTTTTCCCTCGAGGCTTTCCCTCGAGGCTTTCCCACAGGGCTGTCCCACGTGCCACCGTGGTGTGAGTCGATCCTCGGCGTGCAAGATGAGACAGTGCAGGGCAAAGACGTTCCTCTGGAATGGACTGAGACATCTGGGGGACTCTTGGAATGGTGGTACGACCATGGAGTTCCTCTCGCCTTTCCTGTTGAGAGTGCCTCCTCTTGAGATGCGACGGGAACGCCGGGAATTCTTTCCCGTTGAAAGCAGGGAAAGGATCCCTCATCTCGAGCTACGAGGGGGAAACGGGGCTCCTCTGGATGTGGGCGGGACCATCGTGCTTCCTCTCGAGTGGAGACGGGTGTGGCGGTGAACTTCTTGAGTTGCAACAAGGGTGTGAAAGACCCTTTCGAAGTTCGAGAGGTTAGGTGTCATTAGTCTCCAGACGCCTCATCGGAAATAGGCCTCATCTCGCCTGGAAGGGGGAACTTCCTGGAATTTCTCGAGTTGTGGCAGGTGTTCTCGAGTTACGACGGGGACCTCAGGGACCCGCCCTGGTGGCCTCAGGAGAGGCCAGTCCCCGTGCGAGTTGCTAGGGGCCTCTCGGGATTCCTCTCCCGTCGATACCGGGGCCAAAAACCTTGTGTGGAGTCAGGTCCGGAACCGAGGATTCCTCTCACGGGCTGACATGGATCTTTGGGTACTTCTGGAGTCTCCCCAGGGGAGTCAGGCCTCGTCTCGAGTCGGGGCATGCACGTGCACTTTCCTTCCAGGCTGTAGCAGCAATGTCACGCTTCCCGTGGCGTGGATCAAAGGATCTGTGGTTTTCCCTCGAGGCTTTCCCTCGAGGCTTTCCCACAGGGCTGTCCCACGTGCCACCGTGGTGTCAGTCGATCCTCGGCGTGAAAGATGAGCCAGTGCAGGGCAAAGAGATTCCTCTGGAATGGACTGAGACATCTGGGGGACTCTTGGAATGGTGGTACGACCATGGAGTTCCTCTCGCCTTTCCTGTTGAGAGTGCCTCCGCTTGAGATGCGACGGGAAGGCCGGGAACTCTTTCCCATTGAAAGCAGGGAAAGGATTCCTCATCTCGAGCTACGAGGGGGAAAGGGGGCTCCTCTGGATGTGGGCGGGACGATCGTGCTTCCTCTCGAGTGGAGACGGGTATGGCGGTGAACTTCTTGAGTTGCAGCAAGGGTGTGAAAGACCCTTTCGAAGTTCCAGAGGTTAGGTGTCATTAGTCTCCAGACGCCTCATCGGAAATAGGCCTCATCCTGCCTGGAAGGGAGAACTTCCTGGATTTTCTCGAGTTGCGGCAGGTGTTCTCGAGTTACGACGGGGACCTCAGGGACCCGCCCTGGTGGCCTCAGGAGAGGCCAGTCCCCATGCGAGTTGCTAGGGGGCCTCTCGGGATTCCTCTCCCGTCGATACCCGGGCCAAAAACCTTGTGTGGAGTCAGGGCCGGAACCGAGGATTCCTCTCACGGGCTGATATGGATCTTTGGGTACTTCTGGAGTCTCGCCAGGGGAGACAGGCCCCATCTCGAGTGGGGGCATGCACGTGCGCTTTCCTTCCAGGCTGTAGCAGCAATGTCACGCTTTCCATCGCGTGGATCAAAGGATCTGTGGTTTTTCCACAGGTTTGTCCCACGTGCCACCGTGGTGTGAGTCGATCCTCGGCGTGAAAGATGAGCCAGTGCAGGGCAAAGAGGTTCCTCTGGAATGGACTGAGACATCTGGGGGACTCTTGGAATGGTGGTACGACCATGGAGTTCCTCTCGCCTTTCCTGTTGAGAGTGCCTCCTCTTGAGATGCGACGGGAACGCCGGGAATTCTTTCCCGTTGGAAGCAGGGAAAGGATCGCTCATCTCGAGCTAGGAGGGGGAAACGGGGCTCCTCTGGATGTGGGCGGGACCATCGTGCTTCCTCTAGAGTGGAGACGGGTATGGCGGTGAACTTCTTGAGTTGCAGCAAGGGTGTGAAAGACCTTTTCGAAGTTCCAGAGGTTAGGTGTCATTAGTCTCCAGACGCCTCATCGGAAATAGGCCTCATCTCGCCTGGAAGGGTGAACTTCCTGGATTTTCTCGAGTTGCGGCAGGTGCTCTCGAGTTACGACGGGGACCTCAGGGACCCGCCCTGATGGCCTCAGGAGAGGCCAGTCCCCATGCGAGTTGCTAGGGGGCCTCTCGGGATTCCTCTCCCATCGATACCGGGGCCAAAAACCTTGTGTGGAGTCAGGGCCGGAAACGAGGATTCCTCTCAGGGGCTGACATGGATCTTTGGGTACTTCTGGAGTCTCCCCAGGGGAGTCAGGCCTCGGCTCGAGTGGGGGCATGCACTTGCGCTTTCCTTCCAGGCTGTAGCAGCAATGTCACGCTTCCCGAGGCGTGGATCAAAGGATCTGTGGTTTTCCCTCGAGGCTTTCCCTCGAGGCTTTCCCACAGGGCTGTCCCACGTGCCACCGTGGTGTGAGTCGATCCTCGGCGTGAAAGATGAGCCAGTGCAGGGCAAAGAGTTTCCTCTGGAATGGACTGAGACATCTGGGGGACTCTTGGAATGGTGGTGCGACCATGGAGTTCCTCTCGCCTTTCCTGTTGAGAGTGCCTCCTCTTGAGATGCGACGGGAACACCGGGAATTCTTTCCCGTTGAAAGCAGGGAAAGGATCCCTCATTTCGAGCTCCGAGGGGGAAACGGGGCTCCTCTGGATGTGGGCGGGACCATCGTGCTTCCTCTCGAGTGGAGACGGGTATGGCGGTGAACTTCTTGAGTTGCAGCAAGGGTGTGAAAGACCCTTTCGAAGTTCCAGAGGTTAGGTGTCATTAGTCTCCAGACGCCTCATCGGAAATAGGCCTCATCTCGCCTGGAAGGGAGAACTTCCTGGATTTTCTCGAGTTGCGGCAGGTGTTCTCGAGTTACGACGGGGACCTCAGGGACCCGCCCTGGTGCCCTCAGGAGAGGCCAGTCCCCATGCGAGTTGCTAGGGGGCCTCTCGGGATTCCTCTCCCGTCGATACCGGGGCCAAAAACCTTGTGTGGAGTCAGGGCCGGAACCGAGGATTCCTCTCAGGGGCTGACATGGATCTTTGGGTACTTCTGGAGTCTCCCCAGGGGAGTCAGGCCTCGTCTCGAGTGGGGGCATGCACGTGCGCTTTCCTTCAAGGCTGTAGCAGCAATGCCACGCTTCCCGTGGCGTGAATCAAACGATCTGTGGTTTTCCCTCGAGGCTTTCCCTCGAGGCTTTCCCACAGGGCTGTCCCACGTGCCACCATGGTGTGAGTCGATCCTCGGCGTGAAAGATGAGACAGTGCAGGGCAAAGACGTTCCTCTGGAATGGACTGAGACATCTGGGGGACTCTTGGAATGGTGGTATGACCATGGAGTTCCTCTCGCCTTTCCTGTTGAGAGTGCCTCCTCTTGAGATGCGACGGGAACGCCGGGAATTCTTTCCCGTTGAAAGCAGGGAAAGGATCCCTCATCTCGATCTACGAGGGGGAAACGGGGCTCCTCTGGATGTGGGCGGGACCATCGTGCTTCCTCTCGAGTGGAGACGGGTGTGGCGGTGAACTTCTTGAGTTGCAACAAGGGTGTGAAAGACCCTTTCGAAGTTCCAGAGGTTAGGTGTCATTAGTCTCCAGACGCCTCATCGGAAGTAGGCCTCATCTCGCCTGGAAGGGGGAACTTCCTGGAATTTCTCGAGTTGTGGCAGGTGTTCTCGAGTTACGACGGGGACCTCAGGGACCCGCCCTGGTGGCCTCAGGAGAGGCCAGTCCCCATGCGAGTTGCTAGGGGGCCTCTCGGGATTCCTCTCCCGTCGATACCGGGGCCAAAAACCTTGTGTGGAGTCAGGGCCGGAACCGAGGATTCCTCTCAGGGGCTGACATGGATCTTTGGGTACTTCTGGAGTCTCCCCAGGGGAGTCAGGCCTCGTCTCGAGTCGGGGCATGCACGTGCACTTTCCTTCCAGGCTGTAGCAGCAATGTCACGCTTCCCGTGGCGTGGATCAAAGGATCTGTGGATTTCCCTCGAGGCTTTCCCTCGAGGCTTTCCCACAGGGCTGTCCCACGTGCCACCGTGGTGTCAGTCGATCCTCGGCGTGAAATATGAGCCAGTGCAGGGCAAAGAGGTTCCTCTGGAATGGACTGAGACATCTGGGGGACTCTTGGAATGGTGGTACGACCATGGAGTTCCTCTCGCCTTTCCTGTTGAGAGTGCCTCCGCTTGAGATGCGACGGGAACGCCGGGAACTCTTTCCCATTGAAAGCAGGGAAAGGATTCCTCATCTCGATCTACGAGGGGGAAACGGGGCTCCTCTGGATGTGGGCGGGACGATCGTGCTTCCTCTCCAGTGGAGACGGGTATGGCGGTGAACTTCTTGAGTTGCAGCAAGGGTGTGAAAGACCCTTTCGAAGTTCCAGAGGTTAGGTGTCATTAGTCTCCAGACGCCTCATCGGAAATAGGCCTCATCCTGCCTGGAAGGGAGAACTTCCTGGATTTTCTCGAGTTGCGGCAGGTGTTCTCGAGTTACGACGGGGACCTCAGGGACCCGCCCTGGTGGCCTCAGGAGAGGCCAGTCCCCATGCGAGTTGCTAGGGGGCCTCTCGGGATTCCTCTCCCGTCGATACCCGGGCCAAAAACCTTGTGTGGAGTCAGGGCCGGAACCGAGGATTCCTCTCACGGGCTGATATGGAACTTTGGGTACTTCTGGAGTCTCGCCAGGGGAGACAGGCCCCATCTCGAGTGGGGGCATGGACGTGCGCTTTCCTTCCAGGCTGTAGCAGCAATGTCACGCTTTCCATCGCGTGGATCAAAGGATCTGTGGTTTTTCAACAGGTTTGTCCCTCGTGCCACCGTGGTGTGAGTCGATCCTCGGCGTGAAAGATGAGCCAGTGCAGGGCAAAGAGGTTCCTCTGGAATGGACTGAGACATCTGGGGGACTCTTGGAATGGTGGTACGACCATGGAGTTCCTCTCGCCTTTCCTGTTGAGAGTGCCTCCTCTTGAGATGCGACGGGAACGCCGGGAATTCTTTCCCGTTGGAAGCAGGGAAAGGATCGCTCATTTCGAGCTAGGAGGGGGAAACGGGGCTCCTCTGGATGTGGGCGGGACCATCGTGCTTCCTCTAGAGTGGAGACGGGTATGGCGGTGAACTTCTTGAGTTGCAGCAAGGGTGTGAAAGACCTTTTCGAAGTTCCAGAGGTTAGGTGTCATTAGTCTCCAGACGCCTCATCGGAAATAGGCCTCATCTCGCCTGGAAGGGAGAACTTCCTGGATTTTCTCGAGTTGCGGCAGGTGTTCTCGAGTTACGACGGGGACCTCAGGGACCCGCCCTGGTGGCCTCAGGAGAGGCCAGTCCCCATGCGAGTTGCTAGGGTGCCTCTCGGGATTCCTCTCCCATCGATACCGGGGCCAAAAACCTTGTGTGGAGTCAGGGCCGGAACCGAGGATTCCTCTCAGTGGCTGACATGGATCTTTGGGTACTTCTGAAGTCTCCCCAGGGGAGTCAGGCCTCGTCTCGAGTGGGGGCATGCACGTGCGCTTTCCTTCAAGGCTGTAGCAGCAATGTCACGCTTCCCGTGGCGTGAATCAAACGATCTGTGGTTTTCCCTCGAGGCTTTCCCTCGAGGCTTTCCCACAGGGCTGTCCCACGTGCCACCGTGGTGTGAGTCGATCCTCGGCGTGAAAGATGAGACAGTGCAGGGCAAAGACGTTCCTCTGGAATGGACTGAGACATCTGGGGGACTCTTGGAATGGTGGTACGACCATGGAGTTCCTCTCGCCTTTCCTGTTGAGAGTGCCTCCTCTTGAGATGCGACGGGAACGCCGGGAATTCTTTCCCGTTGAAAGCAGGGAAAGGATCCCTCATCTCGAGCTACGAGGGGGAAACGGGGCTCCTCTGGATGTGGGCGGGACCATCGTGCTTCCTCTCGAGTGGAGACGGGTGTGGCGGTGAACTTCTTGAGTTGCAACAAGGGTTTGAAAGACCCTTTCGAAGTTCCAGAGGTTAGGTGTCATTAGTCTCCAGACGCCTCATCGGAAATAGGCCTCATCTCGCCTGGAAGGGGGAACTTCCTGGAATTTCTCGAGTTGTGGCAGGTGTTCTCGAGTTACGACGGGGACCTCAGGGACCCGCACTGGTGGCCTCAGGAGAGGCCAGTCCCCGTGCGAGTTGCTAGGGGGCCTCTCGGGATTCCTCTCCCGTCGATACCGGGGCCAAAAACCTTGTGTGGAGTCAGGGCCGGAACCGAGGATTCCTCTCACGGGCTGACATGGATCTTTGGGTACTTCTGGAGTCTCCCCAGGGGAGTCAGGCCTCGTCTCGAGTCGGGGCATGCACGTGCACTTTCCTTCCAGGCTGTAGCAGCAATGTCACGCTTCCCGTGGCGTGGATCAAAGGATCTGTGGTTTTCCCTCGAGGCTTTCCCTCGAGGCTTTCCCACAGGGCTGTCCCACGTGCCACCGTGGTGTGAGTCGATCCTCGGCGTGAAAGATGAGCCAGTGTAGGGCAAAGAGCTTCCTCTGGAATGGACTGAGACATCTGGGGGACTCTTGGAATGGTGGTACGACCATGGAGTTCCTCTCGCCTTTCCTGTTGAGAGTGCCTCCTCTTGAGATGAGACGGGAACGCCGGGAAGTCTTTCCCGTTGAAAGCAGGGAAAGGATCCCTCATCTCGAGCTACGAGGTGGAAACGGGGCTCCTCTGGATGGTGGCGGGACTATCGTGCTTCCTCTCGAGTGGAGACGGGTATGGCGGTGAACTTCTTGAGTTGCAGCAAGGGTGTGAAAGACCCTTTCGAAGTTCCAGAGGTTAGGTGTCATTAGTCTTCAGACGCCTCATCGGAAATAGGCCTCATCTCGCCTGGAAGGGAGAACTTCCTGGATTTTCTCGAGTTGCGGCAGGTGTTCTCGAGTTACGACGGGGACCTCAGGGACCCGCCCTGGTGGCCTCAGGAGAGGCCAGTCCCCATGCGAGTTGCTAGGGGGCCTCTCGGGATTCCTCTCCCGTCGATACCGGGGCCAAAAACCTTGTGTGGCATCAGGGCCGGAACCGAGGATTCCTCTCAGGGGCTGATATGGATCTTTGGGTACTTCTGTAGTCTCGCCAGGGGAGACAGGCCTTGTCTCGAGTGGGGGCATGCACGTGCACTTTCCTTCCAGGCTGTAGCAGCAATGTCACGCTTCCCGTCGCATGGATCAAAGGATCTGTGGTTTTCCCTCGAGGCTTTCCCTCGAGGCTTTCCCACAGGGCTGTCCCACGTGCCACCGTGGTGTGAGTCGATCCTCGGCGTGAAAGATGAGCCAGTGCAGGGCAAAGAGTTTCCTCTGGAATGGACTGAGACATCTGGGGGACTCTTGGAATGGTGGTACGACCATGGAGTTCCTCTCGCCTTTGCTGTTGAGAGTGCCTCCTCTTGAGATGGGACGGGAATATCGGGAATTCTTTCCCGTTGAAAGCAGGGAAAGGATTCCTCATCTCGAGCTACGAGGGGGAAACGGGGCTCCTGTGGATGTGGGCGGGACCATCGTGCTTCCTCTCGAGTGGAGACGGGTATGGCGGTGAACTTCTTGAATTGCAGCAAGGGTGTGAAAGACCCTTTCGAAGTTCCAGAGGTTAGGTGTCATTAGTCTCCAGACGCCTCATCGGAAATAGGCCTCATCTCGCCTGGAAGGGAGAACTTCCTGGATTTTCTCGAGTTACGGCAGGTGTTCTCGAGTTACGACGGGGACCTCAGGGACCCGCCCTGGTGGCCTCAGGAGAGGCCAGTCCCCATGCGACTTGCTAGGGGGCCTCTCGGGATTCCTCTCCCGTCGATACCGGGGCCAAAAACCTTGTGTGGAGTCAGGGCCGGAACCGAGGATTCCTCTCAGGGGCTGACATGGATCTTTGGGTACTTCTGGAGTCTCCCCATTGGAGTCAGGCCTCGTCTCGAGTGGGGGCATGCACGTGCGCTTTCCTTCCAGGCTGTAGCAGCAATGTCACGCTTCCCGTGGCGTGGATCAAAGGATCTGTGGTTTTCCCTCGAGGCTTTCCCACAGGGCTGTCCCACGTGCCACCATGGTGTGAGTCGATCCTCGGCGTGAAAGATGAGCCAGTGCATGGCAAAGAGGTTCCTCTGGAATGGACTGAGACATCTGGGGGACTCTTGGAATGGTGGTACGACCATGGAGTTCCTCTCGCCTTTCCTGTTGAGAGTGCCTCCGCTTGAGATGCGACGGGAACGCCGGGAATTCTTTCCCATTGAAAGCAGGGAAAGGATTCCTCATCTCGAGCTACGAGGGGGAAAGGGGGCTCCTCTGGATGTGGGCGGGACGATCGTGCTTCCTCTCGAGTGGAGACGGGTATGGCGGTGAACTTCTTGAGTTGCAGCAAGGGTGTGAAAGACCCTTTCGAAGTTCCAGAGGTTAGGTGTCATTAGTCTCCAGACGCCTCATCGGAAATAGGCCTCATCCTGCCTGGAAGGGAGAACTTCCTGGATTTTCTCGAGTTGCGGCAGGTGTTCTCGAGTTACGACGGGGAACTCAGGGACCCGCCCTGGTGGCCTCAGGAGAGGCCAGTCCCCATGCGAGTTGCTAGGGGGCCTCTCGGGATTCCTCTCCCGTCGATACCCGGGCCAAAAACCTTGTGTGGAGTCAGGGCCGGATCCGAGGATTCCTCTCACGGGCTGATATGGATCTTTGGGTACTTCTGGAGTCTCGCCAGGGGAGACAGGCCTCATCTCGAGTGGGGGCATGCACGTGCGCTTTCCTTCCAGGCTGTAGCAGCAATGTCACGCTTCCCATTGCGTGGATCAAAGGATCTGTGGTTTTCCCTCGAGGCTTTCCCTCGAGGCTTTCCCACAGGGCTGTCCCACGTGCCACCGTGGTGTGAGTCGATCCTCGGCGTGAAAGATGAGCCAGTGCTGGGCAAAGAGGTTCCTCTGGAATGGACTGAGACATCTGGGGGACTCTTGGAATGGTGGTACAACCATGGAGTTCCTCTCGCCTTTCCTGTTGAGAGTGCCTCCTCTTGAGATGCGACGGGAACGCCGGGAATTCTTTCCCGTTGAAAGCAGGGAAAGGATCGCTCATCTCGAGCTAGGAGGGGGAAACGGGGCTCCTCTGGATGTGGGCGGGACCATCGTTCTTCCTCTCGAGTGGAGACGGGTATGGCGGTGAACTTCTTGAGTTGCAGCAAGGGTGTGAAAGACCCTTTCGAAGTTCCAGAGGTTAGGTGTCATTAGTCTCCAGACGCCTCATCGGAAATAGGCCTCATCTCGCCTGGAAGGGAGAACTTCCTGGATTTTCTCGAGTTGCGGCAGGTGTTCTCGAGTTACGACGGGGACCTCAGGGACCCGCCCTGGTGGCCTCAGGAGAGGCCAGTCCCCATGCGAGTTGCTAGGGGGCCTCTCGGGATTCCTCTCCCGTCAATACCGGGGCCAAAAACCTTGTGTGGAGTCAGGGCCGGAACCGAGGATTCCTCTCACGGGCTGACATGGATCTTTGGGTACTTCTGGAGTCTCCCCAGGGGAGTCAGGCCTCGTCTCGAGTCGGGGCATGCACGTGCACTTTCCTTCCAGGCTGTAGCAGCAATGTCACGCTTCCCGTGGCGTGGATCAAAGGATCTGTGGTTTTCCCTCGAGGCTTTCCCTCGAGGCTTTCCCACAGGGCTGTCCCACGTGCCACCGTGGTGTGAGTCGATCCTCGGCGTGAAAGATGAGCCAGTGCAGGGCAAAGAGCTTCCTCTGGAATGGACTGAGACATCTGGGGGACTCTTGGAATGGTGGTACGACCATGGAGTTCCTCTCGCCTTTCCTGTTGAGAGTGCCTCCGCTTGAGATGCGACGGGAACGCCGGGAACTCTTTCCCATTGAAAGCAGGGAAAGGATTCCTCATCTCGAGCTACGAGGGGGAAAGGGGGCTTCTCTGGATGTGGGCGGGACGATCGTGCTTCCTCTCGAGTGGAGACGGGTATGGCGGTGAACTTCTTGAGTTGCAGCAAGGGTGTGAAAGACCCTTTCGAAGTTCCAGAGGTTAGGTGTCATTAGTCTCCAGACGCCTCATCGGAAATAGGCCTCATCCTGCCTGGAAGGGAGAACTTCCTGGATTTTCTCGAGTTGCGGCAGGTGTTCTCGAGTTACGACGGGGACCTCAGGGACCCGCCCTGGTGGCCTCAGGAGAGGCCAGTCCCCATGCAAGTTGCTAGGGGGCCTCTCGGGATTCCTCTCCCGTCGATACCCGGGCCAAAAACCTTGTGTGGAGTCAGGGCCGGAACCGAGGATTCCTCTCACGGGCTGACATGGATCTTTGGGTACTTCTGGAGTCTCGCCAGGGGAGACAGGCCTCATCTCGAGTGGGGGCATGCACGTGCGCTTTCCTTCCAGGCTGTAGCAGCAATGTCACGCTTCCCATCGCGTGGATCAAAGGATCTGTGGTTTTCCCTCGAGGCTTTCCTTCGAGGCTCCCACAGGGCTGTCCCACGTGCCACCGTGGTGTGAGTCGATCCTCGGCGTGAAAGATGAGCCAGTGCAGGGCAAAGAGGTTCCTCTGGAATGGACTGAGACATCTGCGGGACTCTTGGAATGGTGGTACGACCATGGAGTTCCTCTCGCCTTTCCTGTTGAGAGTGCCTCCTCTTGAGATGCGACGGGAACGCCGGGAATTCTTTCCCGTTGAAAGCAGGGAAAGGATCGCTCATCTCGAGCTAGGAGGGGGAAACGGGGCTCCTCTTGATGTGGGCGGGACCATCGTGCTTCCTCTCGAGTGGAGACGGGTATGGCGGTGAACTTCTTGAGTTGCAGCAAGGGTGTGAAAGACCCTTTCGAAGTTCCAAAGTTTAGGTGTCATTAGTCTCCAGACGCCTCATCGGAAATAGGCCTCATCTCGCCTGGAAGGGAGAACTTCCTGGATTTTCTCGAGTTGCGGCAGGTGTTTTAGAGTTACGACGGGGACCTCAGGGACCCGCCCTGGTGGCCTCAGGAGAGGCCAGTCCCCATGCGAGTTGCTAGGGGCCCTCTCGGGATTCCTCTCCCGTCGATACCGGGGCCAAAAACCTTGTGTGGAGTCTGGGCCGGAACCGAGGATTCCTCTCAGGGGCTGACATGGATCTTTGGGTACTTCTGGAGTCTCCCCAGGGGAGTCAGGCCTCGTCTCGAGTCGGGGCATGCACGTGCGCTTTCCTTCCAGGCTGTAGCAGCAATGTCACGCTTCCCGTGGCGTGGATAAAAGGATCTGTGGTTTTCCCTCGAGGCTTTCCCTCGAGGCTTTCCCACAGGGATGTCCCACGTGCCACCGTGGTGTGAGTCGATCCTCGGCGTGAAAGATGAGCCAGTGTAGGGCAAAGAGCTTCCTCTGGAATGGACTGAGACATCTGGGGGACTCTTGGAATGGTGGTACGACCATGGAGTTCCTCTCGCCTTTCCTGTTGAGAGTGCCTCCTCTTGAGATGAGACGGGAACGCCGGGAAGTCTTTCCCGTTGAAAGCAGGGAAAGGATCCCTCATCTCGAGCTACGAGGTGGAAACGGGGCTCCTCTGGATGGGGGCGGGACTATCGTGCTTCCTCTCGAGTGGAGACGGGTATGGCGGTGAACTTCTTGAGTTGCAGCAAGGGTGTGAAATACCCTTTCGAAGTTCCAGAGGTTAGGTGTCATTAGTCTCCAGACGCCTCATCGGCAATAGGCCTCATCTCGCCTGGAAGGGAGAACTTCCTGGATTTTCTCGAGTTGCGGCAGGTGTTCTCGAGTTACGACGGGGACCTCAGGGACCCGCCCTGGTGGCCTCAGGAGAGGCCAGTCCCCATGCGAGTTGCTAGGGGGCCTCTCGGGATTCCTCTCCCGTCGATACCGGGGCCAAAAACCTTGTGTGGCGTCAGGGCCGGAACCGAGGATTCCTCTCAGGGGCTGATATGGATCTTTGGGTACTTCTGTAGTCTCGCCAGGGGAGACAGGCCTCGTCTCGAGTGGGGGCATGCACGTGCACTTTCCTTCCAGGCTGTAGCAGCAATGTCACGCTTCCCGTCGCATGGATCAAAGGATCTGTGGTTTTCCCTCGAGGCTTTCCCTCGAGGCTTTCCCACAGGGCTGTCCCACGTGCCACCGTGGTGTGAGTCGATCCTCGGCGTGAAAGATGAGCCAGTGCAGGGCAAAGAGTTTCCTCTGGAATGGACTGAGACATCTGGGGGACTCTTGGAATGGTGGTACGACCATGGAGTTCCTCTCGCCTTTGCTGTTGAGAGTGCCTCCTCTTGAGATGGGACGGGAATTTCGGGAATTCTTTCCCGTTGAAAGCAGGGAAAGGATTCCTCATCTCGAGCTACGAGGGGGAAACGGGGCTCCTGTGGATGTGGGCGGGACCATCGTGCTTCCTCTCGAGTGGAGACGGGTATGGCGGTGAACTTCTTGAATTGCAGCAAGGGTGTGAAAGACCCTTTCGAAGTTCCAGAGGTTAGGTGTCATTAGTCTCCAGACGCCTCATCGGAAATAGGCCTCATCTCGCCTGGAAGGGAGAACTTCCTGGATTTTCTCGAGTTACGGCAGGTGTTCTCGAGTTACGACGGGGACCTCAGGGACCCGCCCTGGTGGCCTCAGGAGAGGCCAGTCCCCATGCGACTTGCTAGGGGGCCTCTCGGGATTCCTCTCCCGTCGATACCGGGGCCAAAAACCTTGTGTGGAGTCAGGGCCGGAACCGAGGATTCCTCTCAGGGGCTGACATGGATCTTTGGGTACTTCTGGAGTCTCCCCATGGGAGTCAGGCCTCGTCTCGAGTGGGGGCATGCACGTGCGCTTTCCTTCCAGGCTGTAGCAGCAATGTCACGCTTCCCGTGGCGTGGATCAAAGGATCTGTGGTTTTCCCTCGAGGCTTTCCCACAGGGCTGTCCCACGTGCCACCGTGGTGTGAGTCGATCCTCGGCGTGAAAGATGAGCCAGTGCCTGGCAAAGAGGTTCCTCTGGAATGGACTGAGACATCTGGGGGACTCTTGGAATGGTGGTACGACCATGGAGTTCCTCTCGCCTTTCCTGTTGAGAGTGCCTCCGCTTGAGATGCGACGGGAACGCCGGGAATTCTTTCCCATTGAAAGCAGGGAAAGGATTCCTCATCTCGAGCTACGAGGGGGAAAGGGGGCTCCTCTGGATGTGGGCGGGACGATCGTGCTTCCTCTCGAGTGGAGACGGGTATGGCGGTGAACTTCTTGAGTTGCAGCAAGGGTGTGAAAGACCCTTTCGAAGTTCCAGAGGTTAGGTGTCATTAGTCTCCAGACGCCTCATCGGAAATAGGCCTCATCCTGCCTGGAAGGGAGAACTTCCTGGATTTTCTCGAGTTGCGGCAGGTGTTCTCGAGTTACGACAGGGAACTCAGGGACCCGCCCTGGTGGCCTCAGGAGAGGCCAGTCCCCATGCGAGTTGCTAGGGGCCATCTCGGGATTCCTCTCCCGTCGATACCGGGGCCAAAAACCTTGTGTGGAGTCAGGGCCGGAACCGAGGATTCCTCTCAGGGGCTGACATGGATCTTTGGGTACTTCTGGAGTCTCCCCAGGGGAGTCAGGCCTCGTCTCGAGTCGGGGCATGCACGTGCGCTTTCCTTCCAGGCTGTAGCAGCAATGTCACGCTTCCCGTGGCGTGGATCAAAGGATCTGTGGTTTTCCCTCGAGGCTTTCCCTCGAGGCTTTCCCACAGGGCTGTCCCACGTGCCACCGTGGTGTGAGTCGATCCTCGGCGTGAAAGATGAGCCAGTGTAGGGCAAAGAGCTTCCTCTGGAATGGACTGAGACATCTGGGGGACTCTTGGAATGGTGGTACGACCATGGAGTTCCTCTCGCCTTTCCTGTTGAGAGTGCCTCCTCTTGAGATGAGACGGGAACGCCGGGAAGTCTTTCCCGTTGAAAGCAGGGAAAGGATCCCTCATCTCGAGCTACGAGGTGGAAACGGGGCTCCTCTGGATGGGGGCGGGACTATCGTGCTTCCTCTCGAGTGGAGACGGGTATGGCGGTGAACTTCTTGAGTTGCAGCAAGGGTGTGAAAGACCCTTTCGAAGTTCCAGAGGTTAGGTGTCATTAGTCTCCAGACGCCTGATCGGAAATAGGCCTCATCTCGCCTGGAAGGGAGAACTTCCTGGATTTTCTCGAGTTGCGGCAGGTGTTCTCGAGTTACGACGGGGACCTCAGGGACCCGCCCTGGTGGCCTCAGGAGAGGCCAGTCCCCATGCGAGTTGCTAGGGGGCCTCTCGGGATTCCTCTCCCGTCGATACCGGGGCCAAAAACCTTGTGTGGCGTCAGGGCCGGAAACGAGGATTCCTCTCAGGGGCTGATATGGATCTTTGGGTACTTCTGTAGTCTCGCCAGGGGAGACAGGCCTCGTCTCGAGTGGGGGCATGCACGTGCACTTTCCTTCCAGGCTGTAGCAGCAATGTCACGCTTCCCGTCGCATGGATCAAAGGATCTGTGGTTTTCCCTCGAGGCTTTCCCTCGAGGCTTTCCCACAGGGCTGTCCCACGTGCCACCGTGGTGTGAGTCGATCCTCGGCGTGAAAGATGAGCCAGTGCAGGGCAAAGAGTTTCCTCTGGAATGGACTGAGACATCTGGGGGACTCTTGGAATGGTGGTACGACCATGGAGTTCCTCTCGCCTTTGCTGTTGAGAGTGCCTCCTCTTGAGATGGGACGGGAATATCGGGAATTCTTTCCCGTTGAAAGCAGGGAAAGGATTCCTCATCTCGAGCTACGAGGGGGAAACGGGGCTCCTGTGGATGTGGGCGGGACCATCGTGCTTCCTCTCGAGTGGAGACGGGTATGGCGGTGAACTTCTTGAATTGCAGCAAGGGTGTGAAAGACCCTTTCGAAGTTCCAGAGGTTAGGTGTCATTAGTCTCCAGACGCCTCATCGGAAATAGGCCTCATCTCGCCTGGAAGGGAGAACTTCCTGGATTTTCTCGAGTTACGGCAGGTGTTCTCGAGTTACGACGGGGACCTCAGGGACCCGCCCTGGTGGCCTCAGGAGAGGCCAGTCCCCATGCGACTTGCTAGGGGGCCTCTCGGGATTCCTCTCCCGTCGATACCGGGGCCAAAAACCTTGTGTGGAGTCAGGGCCGGAACCGAGGATTCCTCTCAGGGGCTGACATGGATCTTTGGGTACTTCTGGAGTCTCCCCATGGGAGTCAGGCCTCGTCTCGAGTGGGGGCATGCACGTGCGCTTTCCTTCCAGGCTGTAGCAGCAATGTCACGCTTCCCGTGGCGTGGATCAAAGGATCTGTGGTTTTCCCTCGAGGCTTTCCCACAGGGCTGTCCCACGTGCCACCGTGGTGTGAGTCGATCCTCGGCGTGAAAGATGAGCCAGTGCATGGCAAAGAGGTTCCTCTGGAATGGACTGAGACATCTGGGGGACTCTTGGAATGGTGGTACGACCATGGAGTTCCTCTCGCCTTTCCTGTTGAGAGTGCCTCCGCTTGAGATGCGACGGGAACGCCGGGAATTCTTTCCCATTGAAAGCAGGGAAAGGATTCCTCATCTCGAGCTACGAGGGGGAAAGGGGGCTCCTCTGGATGTGGGCGGGACGATCGTGCTTCCTCTCGAGTGGAGACGGGTATGGCGGTGAACTTCTTGAGTTGCAGCAAGGGTGTGAAAGACCCTTTCGAAGTTCCAGAGGTTAGGTGTCATTAGTCTCCAGACGCCTCATCGGAAATAGGCCTCATCCTGCCTGGAAGGGAGAACTTCCTGGATTTTCTCGAGTTGCGGCAGGTGTTCTCGAGTTACGACGGGGAACTCAGGGACCCGCCCTGGTGGCCTCAGGAGAGGCCAGTCCCCATGCGAGTTGCTAGGGGGCCTCTCGGGATTCCTCTCCCGTCGAAACCCGGGCCAAAAACCTTGTGTGGAGTCAGGGCCGGAACCGAGGATTCCTCTCACGGGCTGATATGGATCTTTGGGTACTTCTGGAGTCTCGCCAGGGGAGACAGGCCTCATCTCGAGTGGGGGCATGCACGTGCGCTTTCCTTCCAGGCTGTAGCAGCAATGTCACGCTTCCCATCGCGTGGATCAAAGGATCTGTGGTTTTCCCTCGAGGCTTTCCCTCGAGGCTTTCCCACAGGGCTGTCCCACGTGCCACCGTGGTGTGAGTCGATCCTCGGCGTGAAAGATGAGCCAGTGCAGGGCAAAGAGTTTCCTCTGGAATGGACTGAGACATCTGGGGGACTCTTGGAATGGTGGTACAACCATGGAGTTCCTCTCGCCTTTCCTGTTGAGAGTGCCTCCTCTTGAGATGCGACGGGAACGCCGGGAATTCTTTCCCGTTGAAAGCAGGGAAAGGATCGCTCATCTCGAGCTAGGAGGGGGAAACGGGGCTCCTCTGGATGTGGGCGGGACCATCGTTCTTCCTCTCGAGTGGAGACGGGTATGGCGGTGAACTTCTTGAGTTGCAGCAAGGGTGTGAAAGACCCTTTCGAAGTTCCAGAGGTTAGGTGTCATTAGTCTCCAGACGCCTCATCGGAAATAGGCCTCATCTCGCCTGGAAGGGAGAACTTCCTGGATTTTCTCGAGTTGCGGCAGGTGTTCTTGAGTTACGACGGGGACCTCAGGGACCCGCCCTGGTGGCCTCAGGAGAGGCCAGTCCCCATGCGAGTTGCTAGGGGGCCTCTCGGGATTCCTCTCCCGTCGATACCGGGGCCAAAAACCTTGTGTGGAGTCAGGGCCGGAACCGAGGATTCCTCTCAGGGGCTGACATGGATCTGTGGGTACTTCTGGAGTCTCCCCATGGGAGTCAGGCCTCGTCTCGAGTGGGGGCATGCACGTGCGCTTTCCTTCCAGGCTGTAGCAGCAATGTCACGCTTCCCGTCGCGTGGATCAAAGGATCTGTGGTTTTCCCTCGAGGCTTTCCCTCGAGGCTTTCCCACAGGGCTGTCCCACGTGCCACCGTGGTGTGAGTCGATCCTCGGCATGAAAGATGAGCCAGTGCAGGGCAAAGAGGTTCCTCTGGAATGGACTGAGACATCTGGGGGACTCTTGGAATGGTGGTACGACCATGGAGTTCCTCTCGCCTTTCCTGTTGAGAGTGCCTCCTCTTGAGATGCGATGGGAACGCCGGGAAATCTTTCCCGTTGAAAGCAGGGAAAGGATCCCTCATCTCGAGCTACGAGGGGGAAACGGGGCTCCTCTGGATGTGGGCGGGACCATCGTGCTTCCTCTCGAGTGGAGACGGGTGTGGCGGTGAACTTCTTGAGTTGCAGAAAGGGTGTGAAAGACCCTTTCGAAGTTCCAGAGGTTAGGTGTCATTAGTCTCCAGACGCCTCATCGGAAATAGGCCTCATCTCGCCTGGAAGGGAGAACTTCCTGGAATTTCTCGAGTTGTGGCAGGTGTTCTCGAGTTACGACGGGGACCTCAGGGACCCGCCCTGGTGGCCTCAGGATATGCCAGTCCCCATGCGAGTTGCTAGGGGGCCTCTCGGGATTCCTCTCCCGTCGATACCGGGGCCAAAAACCTTGTGTGGAGTCAGGGCCTGAACCGAGGATTCCTCTCAGGGGCTGACATGGATCTTTGGGTACTTCTGGAGTCTCCCCAGGGGAGTCAGGCCTCGTCTCGAGTCTGGGCATGCACGTGCACTTTCCTTCCAGGCTGTAGCAGCAATGTCACGCTTCCCGTGGCGTGGATCAAACGATCTGTGGTTTTCCCTCGAGGCTTTCCCTCGAGGCTTTCCCACAGGGCTGTCCCACGTGCCACCGTGGTGTGAGTCGATCCTCGGCGTGAAAGATGAGCCAGTGCAGGGCAAAGAGGTTCCTCTGGAATGGACTGAGACATCTGGGGGACTCTTGGAATGGTGGTATGACCATGGAGTTCCTCTCGCCTTTCCTCTTGAGAGTGCCTCCGCTTGAGATGCGACGGGAACGCCGGGAATTCTTTCCCATTGAAAGCAGGGAAAGGATTCCTCATCTCGAGCTACGAGGGGGAAAGGGGGCTCCTCTGGATGTGGGCGGGACGATCGTGCTTCCTCTCGAGTGGAGACGGGTATGGCGGTGAACTTCTTGAGTTGCAGCAAGGGTGTGAAAGACCCTTTCGAAGTTCCAGAGGTTAGGTGTCATTAGTCTCCAGACGCCTCATCGGAAATAGGCCTCATCCTGCCTGGAAGGGAGAACTTCCTGGATTTTTTCGAGTTGCGGCAGGTGTTCTCGAGTTACGACGGGGACCTCAGGGACCCGCCCTGGTGGCCTCAGGAGAGGCCAGTCCCCATGCAAGTTGGTAGGGGGCCTCTCGGGATTCCTCTCCCGTCGATACCCGGGCCAAAAACCTTGTGTGGAGTCAGGGCCGGAACCGAGGATTCCTCTCACGGGCTGACATGGATCTTTCGGTACTTCTGGAGTCTCGCCAGGGGAGACAGGCCTCATCTCGAGTGGGGGCATGCACGTGCGCTTTCCTTCCAGGCTGTAGCAGCAATGTCACGCTTCCCATCGCGTGGATCAAAGGATCTGTGGTTTTCCCTCGAGGCTTCCCACAGGGCTGTCCCACGTGCCACCGTGGTGTGAGTCGATCCTCGGCGTGAAAGATGAGCCAGTGCAGGGCAAAGAGGTTCCTCTGGAATGGACTGAGACATCTGCGGGACTCTTGGAATGGTGGTACGACCATGGAGTTCCTCTCGCCTTTCCTGTTGAGAGTGCCTACTCTTGAGATGCGACGGGAACGCCGGGAATTCTTTCCCGTTGAAAGCAGGGAAAGGATCGCTCATCTCGAGCTAGGAGGGGGAAACGGGGCTCCTCTTGATGTGGGCGGGACCATCGTGCTTCCTCTCGAGTGGAGACGGGTGTGGCGGTGAACTTCTTGAGTTGCAGCAAGGGTGTGAAAGACCCTTTCGAAGTTCCAGAGTTTAGGTGTCATTAGTCTCCAGACGCCTCATCGGAAATAGGCCTCATCTCGCCTGGAAGGGAGAACTTCCTGGATTTTCTCGAGTTGCGGCAGGTGTTCTCGAGTTACGACGGGGACCTCAGGGACCCGCCCTGGTGGCCTCAGGAGAGGCCAGTCCCCAAGCGAGTTGCTAGGGGGCCTCTCGGGATTCCTCTCCCGTCGATACCGGGGCCAAAAACCTTGTGTGGAGTCAGGGCCGGAACCGAGGATTCCTCTCACGGGCTGACATGGATCTTTGGGTACTTCTGGAGTCTCCCCAGGGGAGTCAGGCCTCGTCTCGAGTCGGGGCATGCACGTTCACTTTCCTTCCAGGCTGTAGCAGCAATGTCACGCTTCCCGTGGCGTGGATCAAAGGATCTGTGGTTTTCCCTCGAGGCTTACCCTCGAGGCTTTCCCACAGGGCTGTCCCACGTGCCACCGTGGTGTGAGTCGATCCTCGGCGTGAAAGATGAGCCAGTGCAGGGCAAAGAGCTTCCTCTGGAATGGACTGAGACATCTGGGGGACTCTTGGAATGGTGGTACGACCATGGAGTTCCTCTCGCCTTTCCTGTTGAGAGTGCCACCGCTTGAGATGCGACGGGAACGCCGGGAACTCTTTCCCATTGAAAGCAGGGAAAGGATTCCTCATCTCGAGCTACGAGGGGGAAAGGGGGCTCCTCTGGATGTGGGCGGGACGATCGTGCTTCCTCTCGAGTGGAGACGGGTATGGCGGTGAACTTCTTGAGTTGCAGCAAGGGTGTGAAAGACCCTTTCGAAGTTCCAGAGGTTAGGTGTCATTAGTCTCCAGACGCCTCATCGGAAATAGGCCTCATCCTGCCTGGAAGGGAGAACTTCCTGGATTTTCTCGAGTTGCGGCAGGTGTTCTCGAGTTACGACGGGGACCTCAGGGACCCGCCCTGGTGGCCTCAGGAGAGGCCAGTCCCCATGCGAGTTGCTAGGGGGCCTCTCAGGATTCCTCTCCCGTCGATACCCGGGCCAAAAACCTTGTGTGGAGTCAAGGCCGGAACCGAGGATTCCTCTCACGGGCTGACATGGATCTTTGGGTACTTCTGGAGTCTCGCCAGGGGAGTCAGGCCTCGTCTCGAGTCGGGGCATGCACGTGCACTTTCCTTCCAGGCTGTAGCAGCAATGTCACGCTTCCCGTGGCGTGGATCAAACGATCTGTGGTTTTCCCTCGAGGCTTTCCCTCGAGGCTTTCCCACAGGGCTGTCCCACGTGCCACCGTGGTGTGAGTCGATCCTCGGCGTGAAAGATGAGCCAGTGCAGGGCAAAGAGGTTCCTCTGGAATGGACTGAGACATCTGGGGGACTCTTGGAATGGTGGTATGACCATGGAGTTCCTCTCGCCTTTCCTCTTGAGAGTGCCTCCGCTTGAGATGCGACGGGAACGCCGGGAATTCTTTCCCATTGAAAGCAGGGAAAGGATTCCTCATCTCGAGCTACGAGGGGGAAAGGGGGCTCCTCTGGATGTGGGCGGGACGATCGTGCTTCCTCTCGAGTGGAGACGGGTATGGCGGTGAACTTCTTGAGTTGCAGCAAGGGTGTGAAAGACCCTTTCGAAGTTCCAGAGGTTAGGTGTCATTAGTCTCCAGACGCCTCATCGGAAATAGGCCTCATCTCGCCTGCAAGGGGGAACTTCCTGGAAGTTCTCGAGTTGTGGCAGGTGTTCTCGAGTTACGACGGGGACCTCAGGGACCCGCCCTGGTGGCCTCAGGAGAGGCCAGTCCCCATGCGAGTTGCTAGGGGGCCTCTCGGGATTCCTCTCCCGTCAATACCGGGGCCAAAAACCTTGTGTTGGGTCAGGGCCGGAACCGAGGATACCTCTCACGGGCTGACATGGATTTTTGGGTACTTCTGGAGTCTCCCCAGGGGAGTCAGGCCTCGTCTCGAGTCGGGGCATGCACGTGCACTTTCCTTCCAGGCTGTAGCAGCAATGTCACGCTTCCCGTGGCGTGGATCAAAGGATCTGTGGTTTTCCCTCGAGGCTTTCCCTCGAGGCTTTCCCACAGGGCTGTCCCACGTGCCACCGTGGTGTGAGTCGATCCTCGGCGTGAAAGATGAGCCAGTGCAGGGCAAAGAGCTTCCTCTGGAATGGACTGAGACATCTGGGTGACTCTTGGAATGGTGGTACGACCATGGAGTTCCTCTCGCCTTTCCTGTTGAGAGTGCCTCCGCTTGAGATGCGACGGGAACGCCGGGAACTCTTTCCCATTGAAAGCAGGGAAAGGATTCCTCATCTCGAGCTACGAGGGGGAAAGGGGGCTCCTCTGGATGTGGGCGGGACGATCGTGCTTCCTCTCGAGTGGAGACGGGTATGGCGGTGAACTTCTTGCGTTGCAGCAAGGGTGTGAAAGACCCTTTCGAAGTTCCAGAGGTTAGGTGTCATTAGTCTCCAGACGCCTCATCGGAAATAGGCCTCATCCTGCCTGGAAGGGAGAACTTCCTGGATTTTCTCGAGTTGCGGCAGGTGTTCTCGAGTTACGACGGGGACCTCAGGGACCCGCCCTGGTGGCCTCAGGAGAGGCCAGTCCCCATGCAAGTTGGTAGGGGGCCTCTCGGGATTCCTCTCCCGTCGATACCCGGGCCAAAAACCTTGTGTGGAGTCAGGGCCGGAACCGAGGATTCCTCTCACGGGCTGACATGGATCTTTGGGTACTTCTGGAGTCTCGCCAGGGGAGACAGGCCTCATCTCGAGTGGGGGCATGCACGTGCGCTTTCCTTCCAGGCTGTAGCAGCAATGTCACGCTTCCCATCGCGTGGATCAAAGGATCTGTGGTTTTCCCTCGAGGCTTTCCCTCGAGGCTTCCCACAGGGCTGTCCCACGTGCCACCGTGGTGTGAGTCGATCCTCGGCGTGAAAGATGAGCCAGTGCAGGGCAAAGAGGTTCCTCTGGAATGGACTGAGACATCTGCGGGACTCTTGGAATGGTGGTACGACCATGGAGTTCCTCTCGCCTTTCCTGTTGAGAGTGCCTCCGCTTGAGATGCGACGGGAACGCCGGGAACTCTTTCCCATTGAAAGCAGGGAAAGGATTCCTCATCTCGAGCTACGAGGGGGAAAGGGGGCTCCTCTGGATGTGGGCGGGACGATCGTGCTTCCTCTCGAGTGGAGACGGGTATGGCGGTGAACTTCTTGAGTTGCAGCAAGGGTGTGAAAGACCCTTTCGAAGTTCCAGAGGTTAGGTGTCATTAGTCTCCAGACGCCTCATCGGAAATAGGCCTCATCCTGCCTGGAAGGGAGAACTTCCTGGATTTTCTCGAGTTGCGGCAGGTGTTCTCGAGTTACGACGGGGACCTCAGGGACCCGCCCTGGTGGCCTCAGGAGAGGCCAGTCCCCATGCGAGTTGCTAGGGGGCCTCTCGGGATTCCTCTCCCGTCGATACCCGGGCCAAAAACCTTGTGTGGAGTCAAGGCCGGAACCGAGGATTCCTCTCACGGGCTGACATGGATCTTTGGGTACTTCTGGAGTCTCGCCAGGGGAGACAGGCCTCATCTCGAGTGGGGGCATGCACGTGCGCTTTCCTTCCAGGCTGTAGCAGCAATGTCACGCTTCCCATCGCGCGGATCAAAGGATCTGTGTTTTTCCCTCGAGGCTTTCCCTCGAGGCTTTCCCACAGGGCTGTCCCACGTGCCACCGTGGTGTGAGTCGATCCTCGGCGTGAAAGATGAGCCAGTGCAGGGCAAAGAGGTTCCTCTGGAATGGACTGAGACATCTGAGGGACTCTTGGAATGGTGGTACGACCATGGAGTTCCTCTCGCCTTTCCTTTGAGAGTGCCTCCGCTTGAGATGCGACGGGAACGCCGGGAATTCTTTCCCATTGAAAGCAGGGAAAGGATTCCTCATCTCGAGCTACGAGGGGGAAAGGGGGCTCCTCTGGATGTGGGCGGGACGATCGTGCTTCCTCTCGAGTGGAGCCGGGTATGGCGGTGAACTTCTTGAGTTGCAGCAAGGGTGTGAAAGACCCTTTCGAAGTTCCAGAGGTTAGGTGTCATTAGTCTCCAGACGCCTCATCGGAAATAGGCCTCATCTCGCCTGGAAGGGGGAACTTCCTGGAATATCTCGAGTTGCGGCAGGTGTTCTCGAGTCAAGACGGGGACCTCAGGGACCCGCCCTGGTGGCCTCAGGAGAGGCCAGTCCCCATGCGAGTTGCTAGGGGGCCTCTCGGGATTCCTCTCCCGTCGATACCGGGGCCAAAAACCTTGTGTGGAGTCAGGGCCGTAACCGAGGATTCCTCTCAGGGGCTGACATGGATCTTTGGGTACTTCTGGAGTCTCCCCAGGGGAGTCAGGCCTCGTCTCGAGTGGGGGCATGCACGTGCCCTTTCCTTCCAGGCTGTAGCAGAAATGTCACGCTTCCCGTGTCGTGGATCAAAGGATCTGTGGTTTTCCCTCGAGGCTTTCCCTCGAGGCTTTCCCACAGGGTTGTCCCACGTGCCACCGTGGTGTGAGTCGATCCTCGGCGTGAAAGATGAGCCAGTGCAGGGCAAAGAGGTTCGTCTGGAATGGACTGAGACATCTGGGGGACTCTTGGAATGGTGGTACGACCATGGAGTTCCTCTCGCCTTTCCTTTGAGAGTGCCTCCTCTTGAGATGCGACGGGAACGCCGGGAATTCTTTCCCGTTGAAAGCAGGGAAAGGATCCCTCATCTCGAGCTACGAGGGGGAAACGGGGCTCCTCTGGATGTGGGCGGGACCATCGTGCTTCCTCTCGAGTGGAGACGGGTGTGGCGGTGAACTTCTTGAGTTGCAGCAAGGGTGTGAAAGACCCTTTCGAAGTTCCAGAGGTTAGGTGTCATTAGTCTCCAGACGCCTCATCGGAAATAGGCCTCATCTCGCCTGGAAGGGGGAACTTCCTGGAATTTCTCGAGTTGTGGCAGGTGTTCTCGAGTTACTACGGGGACCTCAGGGACCCGCCCTGGTGGCCTCATGAGAGGCCAGTCCCAAGCGAGTTGCTAGGGGGCCTCTCGGGATTCCTCTCCCGCCGATACTGGGGCCAAAAACCTAGTGTGGAGTCAGGGCCGGAACCGAGGATTCCTCTCAGGGGCTGACATGGATCTGTGGGTACTTCTGGAGTCTCCCCATGTTAGTCAGGCCTCGTCTCGATTGGGGGCATGCACGTGCGCTTTCCTTCCAGTCTGTAGCAGCAATGTCACGCTTCCCGTGGCGTGGATCAAAGGATTTGTGGTTTTCCCTCGAGGCTTTCCCTCGAGGCTTTCCCACAGGGCTGTCCCACGTGCCACCGTGGTGTGAGTCGATCCTCGGCGTGAAAGATGAGCCAGTGCAGGGCAAAGAGGTTCCTCTGGAATGGACCGAGACATCAGGGGGACTCTTGGAATGGTGGTACGACCATGGAGTTCATCTCGCCTTTCCTGTTGAGAGTGCCTCCGCTTGAGATGCGATGGGAACGCCGGGAATTCTTTCCCATTGAAAGCAGGGAAAGAATTCCTCATCTCGAGCTACGAGGGGGAAAGGGGGCTTCTCTGGATGTGGTCGGGACGATCGTGCTTCCTCTCGAGTGGAGACGGGTATGGCGGTGAACTTCTTGAGTTGCAGCAAGGGTGTGAAAGTCCCTTTCGAAGTTCCAGAGGTTAGGTGTCATTAGTCTCCAGACGCCTCATCGGAAATAGGCCTCATCTCGGCTGGAAGGGAGAACTTCCTGGACTTTCTCGAGTTGCGGCAGGTGTTCTCGAGTTACGACGGGGACCTCAGGGACCGGCCCTGGTGGCCTCAGGAGAGACCAGTCCCCATGCGAGTTGCTAGGGGGCCTCTCGGGATTCCTCTCCCGTCGATACCCGGGCCAAAAACCTTGTGTGGAGTCAGGGCCGGAACCGAGGATTCCTCTCACGGGCTGATATGGATCTTTGGGTACTTCTGGAGTCTCGCCAGGGGAGACAGGCCTCATCTCGAGTGGGGGCATGCACGTGCGCTTTCCTTCCAGGCTGTAGCAGCAATGTCACGCTTCCCATCGCGTGGATCAAAGGATCTGTGGTTTTCCCTCGAGGCTTTCCCTTGAGGCTTTCCCACAGGGCTGTCCCACGTGCCACCGTGGTGTGAGTCGATCCTCGGCGTGAAAGATGAGCCAGTGCAGGGCAAAGAGGTTCCTCTGGAATGGACTGAGACATCTGCGGGACTCTTGGAATGGTGGTACTACCATGGAGTTCCACTCGCCTTTCCTGTTGAGAGTGCCTCCTCTTGAGATGCGACGGGAACGCCGGGAATTCTTTCCTGTTGAAAGCAGGGAAACGATCGCTCATCTCGAGCTAGGAGGGGGAAACGGGGCTCCTTTGGATGTGGGCGGGACCATCGTGCTTCCTCTAGAGTGGAGACGGGTATGGCGGTGAACTTCTTGAGTTGCAGCAAGGGTGTGAAAGACCCTTTCGAAGTTCCAGAGTTTAGGTGTCATTAGTCTCCAGACGCTTGATCGGAAATAGGCCTCATCTCGCCTGGAAGGGAGAACTTCCTGGATTTTCTCGAGTTGCGGCAGGTGTTCTCGAGTTACGACGGGGACCTCAGGGACCCGCCCTGGTGGCCTCAGGAGAGGCCAGTCCCCATGCGACTTGCTAGGGGGCCTCTCGGGATTCCTCTCCCGTCGATACCGGGGCCAAAAACCTTGTGTGGAGTCAGGGCCGGAAATGAAGATTCCTCTCAGGGGCTGACATGGATCTTTGGGTACTTCTGGAGTCTCCCCAGGGGAGTCAGGCCTCGTCTCGAGTCGGGGCATGCACGTGCACTTTCCTTCCAGGCTGTAGCAGCAATGTCACGCTTCCCGTGGCCTGGATCAATGGATCTGTGGTTTTCCCTCGAGGCTTTCCCTCGAGGCTTTCCCACAGGGCTGTCCCACGTGCCACCGTGGTGTTAGTCGATCCTCGGCGTGAAAGATGAGCCAGTGCAGGGCAAAGAGGTTCCTCTGGAATGGACTGAGACATCTGGGGGACTCTTGAAATGGTGGTAAGACCATGCAGTTCCTCTCGCCTTTCTTGTTGAGAGTGCCTCCTCTTGAGATGCAACGGGAACGCCGGGAATTCTTTCCCGTTGAAAGCAGGGAAAGGATCCCTCATCTCGAGCAACGAGGGGGAAACGGCGCTCCTCTGGATATGGG
The DNA here is from genome assembly GCF_032405125.1 of Capricornis sumatraensis. Taxonomy (NCBI): domain Eukaryota; kingdom Metazoa; phylum Chordata; class Mammalia; order Artiodactyla; family Bovidae; genus Capricornis; species Capricornis sumatraensis. The sequence goes on from NW_027184612.1 coordinate 10,779,101, forward strand.
CGGGAACATCGTGCTTCCTCTCGAGTGGAGATGGGTATGGCGGTGAACTTCTTGAGTTGCAGCAAGGGTGTGAAAGACCCTTTCGAAGTTCCAGAGGTTAGGTGTCATTAGTCTCCAGACGCCTCATAGGAAATAGGCCTCATCTCGCCTGGAAGGGAGAACTTCCTGGATTTTCTCGAGTTGCGACAGGTGTTCTCGAGTTACGACGGGGACCTCAGGGACCCGCCATGGTGGCCTCAGGAAAGGCCAGTCCCCATGCGAGTTGCTAGGGGGCCTCTCAGGATTCCTCTCCCGTCGATACCGGGGCCAAAAACCTTGTCTGGAGTCAGGGCCGGAACCGAGGTTTTCTCTCAGGGGTGACATGGAACTTTGGGTATTTCTGGAGTCTCCCCAGGGGAGTCAGGCCTCGTCTTGAGTGGGGGCATGCACGTGCGCTTTCCTTCCAGGCTGTAGCAGCAATGTCACGCTTCCCGTCGCGTGGATCAAAGGATCTGTGGTTTTCCCTCGAGGCTTTCCCACAGGGCTGTCCCACGTGCCACCGTGGTGTGAGTCGATCCTCGGCGTGAAAGATGAGCCAGTGCAGGGCAAAGAGGTTCCTCTGGAATGGACTGAGACATCTGGGGGACACTTGGAATGGTGGTACGACCATGGAGTTCCTCTCGCCTTTCCTGTTGAGAGTGCCTCCTCTTGAGATGCGACAGGAACGCCGGGAATTCTTTCCTGTTGAAAGCAGGGAAAGGATCCCTCATCTCGAGCTCCGAGGGGGCAGCGGGGCTCCTCTGGATGTGGGCGGGACCATCGTGCTTCCTCTCGAGTGGATACGGGTATGGCGGTGAACTTCTTGAGTTGCAGCAAGGGTGTGAAAGACCCTTTCGAAGTTCCATAGTTTAGGTGTCATTAGTCTCTAGACGCCTCATCGGAAATAGGCCTCATCTCGCCTGGAAGGGAGAACTTCTTGGATTTTCTCGAGTTGCGGCAGGTGATCTCGAGTTACGATGGGGACCTCAGGGACCCGCCCTGGTGGCCTCAGGAGAGGCCAGTCCCCAAGCGAGTTGCTAGGGGGCCTCTCGGGATTTCTCTCCCGTCGATACCCGGGCCAAATCCTTGTGTGGAGTCAGGGCCGGAAACGAGGATTCCTCTCAGGGGCTGACATGGATCTTTGGGTACTTCTGGAGTCTCCCCAGGGGAGTCAGGCCTCGTCTCGAGTGGGGGCATGCACGTGCGCTTTCCCTCCAGGCTGAAGCAGCAATGTCACGCTTCCCGTCGCGTGGATCAAAGGATCTGTGGTTTTCCCTCGAGGCTTTCCGTCGAGGCTTTCCCACAGGGCTGTCCCACGTGCCACCGTGGTGTGAGTCGATCCTCGGCGTGAAAGCTGAGCCAGTGCAGGGCAAAGAGGTTCCTCTGGAATGGACTGAGACATCTGGGGGACTCTTGGAATGGTGGTACGACCATGGAGTTCCTCTCGCCTTTCCTGTTGAGAGTGCCTCCGCTTGAGATGCGACGGGAACGCCGGGAATTCTTTCCCGTTGAAAGCAGGGAAAGGATCCCTCATCTCGAGCTACGAGGGGGAAACGGGGCTCCTCTGGATGTGGGCGGGACCATCGTGCTTCCTCTCGAGTGGAGACGGGTGTGGCGGTGAACTTCTTGAGTTGCAGAAAGGGTGTGAAAGACCCTTTCGAAGTTCCAGAGGTTAGGTGTCATTAGTCTCCAGACGCCTCATCGGAAATAGGCCTCATCTCGCCTGGAAGGGAGAACTTCCTGGAATTTCTCGAGTTGTGGCAGGTGTTCTCGAGTTACGACGGGGACCTCAGGGACCCGCCCTGGTGGCCTCAGGATATGCCAGTCCCCATGCGAGTTGCTAGGGGGCCTCTCGGGATTCCTCTCCCGTCGATACCGGGGCCAAAAACCTTGTGTGGAGTCAGGGCCTGAACCGAGGATTCCTCTCAGGGGCTGACATGGATCTTTGGGTACTTCTGGAGTCTCCCCAGGGGTGTCAGGCCTCGTCTCGAGTCGGGGCATGCACGTGCACTTTCCTTCCAGGCTGTAGCAGCAATGTCACGCTTCCCGTGGCGTGGATCAAAGGATCTGTGGTTTTCCCTCGAGGCTTTCCCTCGAGGCTTTCCCACAGGGCTGTCCCACGTGCCACCGTGGTGTGAGTCGATCCTCGGCGTGAAAGATGAGCCAGTGCAGGGCAAAGAGCTTCCTCTGGAATGGACTGAGACATCTGGGTGACTCTTGGAATGGTGGTACGACCATGGAGTTCCTCTCGCCTTTCCTGTTGAGAGTGCCTCCGCTTGAGATGCGACGGGAACGCCGGGAACTCTTTCCCATTGAAAGCAGGGAAAGGATTCCTCATCTCGAGCTACGAGGGGGAAAGGGGGCTCCTCTGGATGTGGGCGGGACGATCGTGCTTCCTCTCGAGTGGAGACGGGTATGGCGGTGAACTTCTTGAGTTGCAGCAAGGGTGTGAAAGACCCTTTCGAAGTTCCAGAGGTTAGGTGTCATTAGTCTCCAGACGCCTCATCGGAAATAGGCCTCATCCTGCCTGGAAGGGAGAACTTCCTGGATTTTCTCGAGTTGCGGCAGGTGTTCTCGAGTTACGACGGGGACCTCAGGGACACGCCCTGGTGGCCTCAGGAGAGGCCAGTCCCCATGCAAGTTGGTAGGGGGCCTCTCGGGATTCCTCTCCCGTCGATACCCGGGCCAAAAACCTTGTGTGGAGTCAGGGCCGGAACCGAGGATTCCTCTCACGGGCTGACATGGATCTTTGGGTACTTCTGGAGTCTCGCCAGGGGAGACAGGCCTCATCTCGAGTGGGGGCATGCACGTGCGCTTTCCTTCCAGGCTGTAGCAGCAATGTCACGCTTCCCATCGCGTGGATCAAAGGATCTGTGGTTTTCCCTCGAGGCTTCCCACAGGGCTGTCCCACGTGCCACCGTGGTGTGAGTCGATCCTCGGCGTGAAAGATGAGCCAGTGCAGGGCAAAGAGGTTCCTCTGGAATGGACTGAGACATCTGCGGGACTCTTGGAATGGTGGTACGACCACGGAGTTCCTCTCGCCTTTCCTGTTGAGAGTGCCTCCTCTTGAGATGCGACGGGAACGCCGGGAATTCTTTCCCGTTGAAAGCAGGGAAAGGATCGCTCATCTCGAGCTAGGAGGGGGAAACGGGGCTCCTCTTGATGTGGGCGGGACCATCGTGCTTCCTCTCGAGTGGAGACGGGTGTGGCGGTGAACTTCTTGAGTTGCAGCAAGGGTGTGAAAGACCCTTTCGAAGTTCCAGAGTTTAGGTGTCATTAGTCTCCAGACGCCTCATCGGAAATAGGCCTCATCTCGCCTGGAAGGGAGAACTTCCTGGATTTTCTCGAGTTGCGGCAGGTGTTCTCGAGTTACGACGGGGACCTCAGGGACCCGCCCTGGTGGCCTCAGGAGAGGCCAGTCCCCAAGCGAGTTGCTAGGGGGCCTCTCGGGATTCCTCTCCCGCCGATACTGGGGCCAAAAACCTAGTGTGGAGTCAGGGCCGGAACCGAGGATTCCTCTCAGGGGCTGACATGGATCTGTGGGTACTTCTGGAGTCTCCCCATGTTAGTCAGGCCTCGTCTCGATTGGGGGCATGCACGTGCGCTTTCCTTCCAGTCTGTAGCAGCAATGTCACGCTTCCCGTGGCGTGGATCAAAGGATTTGTGGTTTTCCCTCGAGGCTTTCCCTCGAGGCTTTCCCACAGGGCTGTCCCACGTGCCACCGTGGTGTGAGTCGATCCTCGGCGTGAAAGATGAGCCAGTGCAGGGCAAAGAGGTTCCTCTGGAATGGACTGAGACATCAGGGGGACTCTTGGAATGGTGGTACGACCATGGAGTTCATCTCGCCTTTCCTGTTGAGAGTGCCTCCGCTTGAGATGCGATGGGAACGCCGGGAATTCTTTCCCATTGAAAGCAGGGAAAGAATTCCTCATCTCGAGCTACGAGGGGGAAAGGGGGCTTCTCTGGATGTGGGCGGGACGATCGTGCTTCCTCTCGAGTGGAGACGGGTATGGCGGTGAACTTCTTGAGTTGCAGCAAGGGTGTGAAAGACCCTTTCGAAGTTCCAGAGGTTAGGTGTCATTAGTCTCCAGACGCCTCATCGGAAATAGGCCTCATCTCGGCTGGAAGGGAGAACTTCCTGGACTTTCTCGAGTTGCGGCAGGTGTTCTCGAGTTACGACGGGGACCTCAGGGACCGGCCCTGGTGGCCTCAGGAGAGACTAGTCCCCATGCGAGTTGCTAGCGGGCCTCTCGGGATTCCTCTCCCGTCGATACCCGGGCCAAAAACCTTGTGTGGAGTCAGGGCCGGAACCGAGGATTCCTCTCACGGGCTGATATGGATCTTTGGGTACTTCTGGAGTCTCGCCAGGGGAGACAGGCCTCATCTCGAGTGGGGGCATGCACGTGCGCTTTCCTTCCAGGCTGTAGCAGCAATGTCACGCTTCCCATCGCGTGGATCAAAGGATCTGTGGTTTTCCCTCGAGGCTTTCCCTCGAGGCTTTCCCACAGGGCTGTCCCACGTGCCACCGTGGTGTGAGTCGATCCTCGGCGTGAAAGATGAGCCAGTGCAGGGCAAAGAGGTTCCTCTGGAATGGACTGAGACATCTGCAGGACTCTTGGAATGGTGGTACTACCATGGAGTTCCACTCGCCTTTCCTGTTGAGAGTGCCTCCTCTTGAGATGCGACGGGAACGCCGGGAATTCTTTCCTGTTGAAAGCAGGGAAACGATCGCTCATCTCGAGCTAGGAGGGGGAAACGGGGCTCCTTTGGATGTGGGCGGGACCATCGTGCTTCCTCTAGAGTGGAGACGGGTATGGCGGTGAACTTCTTGAGTTGCAGCAAGGGTGTGAAAGACCCTTTCGAAGTTCCAGAGTTTAGGTGTCATTAGTCTCCAGACGCTTGATCGGAAATAGGCCTCATCTCGCCTGGAAGGGAGAACTTCCTGGATTTTCTCGAGTTGCGGCAGGTGTTCTCGAGTTACGACGGGGACCTCAGGGACCCGCCCTGGTGGCCTCAGGAGAGGCCAGTCCCCATGCGACTTGCTAGGGGGCCTCTCGGGATTCCTCTCCCGTCGATACCGGGGCCAAAAACCTTGTGTGGAGTCAGGGCCGGAAATGAAGATTCCTCTCAGGGGCTGACATGGATCTTTGGGTACTTCTGGAGTCTCCCCAGGGGAGTCAGGCCTCGTCTCGAGTCGGGGCATGCACGTGCACTTTCCTTCCAGGCTGTAGCAGCAATGTCACGCATCCCGTGGCCTGGATCAATGGATCTGTGGTTTTCCCTCGAGGCTTTCCCTCGAGGCTTTCCCACAGGGCTGTCCCACATGGCGCCGTGGTGTGAGTCGATCCTCGGCGTGAAAGATGAGCCAGTGCAGGGCAAAGAGGTTCCTCTGGAATGGACTGAGACATATGGGGGACTCCTGGAATGGTGGTACGACCATGGAGTTCTTCTCACCTTTCCTGTTGAGAGTGCCTCCTCTTGAGATGCGACGGAAATGCCGGGAATTCTTTCCCGTTAAAAGCAGGGAAAGGATCCCTCATCTCGAGCTACGAGGGGAAACGGGGCTCCTCTGGATGTGGGCGGGACCATCGTGCTTCCTCTCGAGTGGAGACGGGTATGGCGGTGAACTTCTTGTGTTGCAGCAAGGATGTGAAAGACCCTTTCGAAGTTCCAGAGGTTAGGTGTAATTAGTCTCCAGACGCCTCATTGGAAATAGGCCTCATCTCGCCTGGAAGGGAGAACATCCTGGATTTTCTCGAGTTGCGGCAGGTGTTCTCGAGTTACGACGGGGACCTCAGGGAACCGCCCTGGTGGCCTCAGGAAAAGCCAGTCCCCATGCGAGTTGCTAGGGGGCCTCTCAGGATTCCTCTCCTGTCGATACCGGGGCCAAAAACCTTGTTTGGAGTCAGGGCCGGAACAGAGGATTCGTCTCAGGGGCTGACATGGATCTTTGGGTACTTCTGGAGTCTCCCCACTGGAGTCAGGCCTCGTTTCGAGTGGGGGCATTTACGAGCGCTTTTCTTCCAGGCTGTAGCAGCAATGTCACGCTTACCTTCGCGTGGATCAAAGGATCTGTGGTTTTCCCTCGAGGCTTTCCCTCGAGGCTTTCCCACAGGGCTGTCCCACTTGCCACCGTGGTGTGAGTCGATCCTCGGCGTCAAAGATGAGCCAGTGCAGGGCAAAGAGGTTCCTCTGGAATGGACTGAGACATCTGGGGGATTCTTGGAATGGTGGTACGACCATAGAGTTCCTCTCGCCTTTCCTGTTGAGAGTGCCTCCTCTTGAGATGCGAGGGGAATGCCGGGAATTCTTTCCCGTTGAAAGCAGGGAAAGGATCCCTCATCTCGAGCTACGAGGGGGAAACGGGGCTCCTCTGGATATGGGCGGGACCATCGTGCTTCCTCTCGAGTGGAGACGGGTATGGCGGTGAACTTCTTGAGTTGCAGCAAGGGTGTGAAAGACCCTTTCGAAGTTCCAGAGGTTAGGTGTCATTAGTCTCCAGACGCCTCATTGGAAATAGGCCTCATCTCGCCTGGAAGGGAGAAGTTCCTGGATTTTCTCGAGTTGCGGCAGGAGTTCTCGAGTTACGACGGGGACCTCAGGGACCCGCCATGGTGGCCTCAGGAAAGGCCAGTCCCCATGCGAGTTGCTAGGGGGCCTCTCAGGATTCCTCTCCCGTCAATACCGGGGCCAAAAACCTTGTGTGGAGTCAGGGCCGGAACCGAGGTTTTCTCTCAGGGGTGACATGGAACTTTGGGTATTTCTGGAGTCTCCCCAGGGGAGTCAGGCCTCGTCTCGAGTGGGGGCATGCACGTGCGCTTTCCTTCCAGGCTGTAGCAGCAATGTCACGCTTCCCGTCGCGTGGATCAAAGGATCTGTGGTTTTCCCTCGAGGCTTTCCCACAGGGCTGTCCCACGTGCCACCGTGGTGTGAGTCGATCCTCGGCGTGAAAGATGAGCCAGTGCAGGGCAAAGAGGTTCCTCTGGAATGGACTGAGACATCTGGGGGACTCTTGGAATGGTGGTACGACCATGGAGTTCCTCTCGCCTTTCCTGTTGAGAGTGCCTCCTCTTGAGATGCGACGGGAACGCCGGGAATTCTTTCCCGTTGAAAGCAGGGAAAGGATCGCTCATCTCGAGCTAGGAGGGGGAAACGGGGCTCCTCTGGATGTGGGCGGGACCATCGTGCTTCCTCTAGAGTGGAGATGGTTATGGCGGTGAACTTCTTGAGTTGCAGCAAGGGTGTGAAAGACCCTTTCGAAGTTCCAGAGGTTAGGTGTCATTAGTCTCCAGACGCCTCATCGGAAATAGGCCTCATCTCGCCTGGAAGGGAGAACTTCCTGGATTTTCTCGAGTTGCGGCAGGTGTTCTCGAGTTACGATGGGGACCTCAGGGACCCGCCCTGGTGGCCTCAGGAGAGGCCAGTCCCCATGCGAGTTGCTAGGGGGCCTCTCGGGATTCCTCTCCCGTCGATACCGGGGCCAAAAACCTTGTGTGGAGTCAGGGCCGGAACCGAGGATTCCTCTCAGTGGCTGACATGGATCTTTGGGTACTTCTGGAGTCTCACCAGGGGAGTCAGGCCTCGTCTCGAGTCGGGCCATGCACGTGCACTTTCCTTCCAGGCTGTAGCAGCAATGTCACGCTTCCCGTGGCGTGGATCAAAGGATCTGTGGTTTTCCCTCGAAGCTTTCCCTCGAGGCTTTCCCACAGGGCTGTCCCACGTGCCACCGTGGTGTGAGTCGATCCTCGGCGTGAAAGATGAGCCAGTGCAGGGCAAAGAGGTTCCTCTGGAATGGACTGAGACATCTGGGGGACTCTTGGAATGGTGGTACGACCATGGAGTTCCTCTCGCCTTTCCTGTTGAGAGTGCCTCCTCTTGAGATGCGACAGGAACGCCGGGAATTCTTTCCCGTTGAAAGCAGGGAAAGGATCCCTCATCTCGAGCTCCGAGGGGAAAGCGGGGCTCCTCTGGATGTGGGCGGGACCATCGTGCTTCCTCTCGAGTGGATACGGGTATGGCGGTGAACTACTTGAGTTGCAGCAAGGGTGTGAAAGACCCTTTCGAAGTTCCATAGTTTAGGTGTCATTAGTCTCTAGACGCCTCATCGGAAATAGGCCTCATCTCGCCTGGAAGGGAGAACTTCCTGGATTTTCTCGAGTTGCGGCAGGTGATCTCGAGTTACGATGGGGACCTCAGGGACCCGCCCTGGTGGCTTCAGGAGAGGCCAGTCCCCAAGCGAGTTGCTAGGGGGCCTCTCGGGATTTCTCTCCCGTCGATACCCGGGCCAAATCCTTGTGTGGAGTCAGGGCCGGAAACGAGAATTCCTCTCAGGGGCTGACATGGATCTTTGGGTACTTCTGGAGTCTCCCCAGGGGAGTCAGGCCTCGTCTCGAGTGGGGGCATGCACGTGCGCTTTCCCTCCAGGCTGAAGCAGCAATGTCACGCTTCCCGTCGCGTGGATCAATGGATCTGTGGTTTTCCCTCGAGGCTTTCCCTCGAGGCTTTCCCACAGGGCTGTCCCACGTGCCACCGTGGTGTGAGTCGATCCTCGGCGTGAAAGATGAGCCAGTGCAGGGCAAAGAGCTTCCTCTCGAATGGACTGAGACATCTGGGGGACTCTTGGAATGGTGGTACGACCATGGAGTTCCTCTCGCCTTTCCTGTTGAGAGTGCCTCCTCTTGAGATGCGACGGGAACGCCGGGAATTCTTTCCCGTTGAAAGCAGGGAAAGGATCCCTCATCTCGAGCTACGAGGGGGAAACGGAGCTCCTGTGGATGTGGGCGGGGCCATCGTGCTTCCTCTCGAGTGGAGACGGGTATGGCGGTGAACTTCTTGAGTAGCAGCAAGGGTGTGAAAGACCCTCTCGAAATTCCAGAGGTTAGGTGTCATTAGTCTCCAGACGCCTCATCGGAAATAGGCCTCATCTCGCCTGGAAGGGAGAACTTCCTGGATCTTCTCGAGTTGCGGCAGGTGTTCTCGAGTTACGACGGGGACCTCAGGGACCCGCCCTGGTGGTCCCAGGAGAGGCCAGTCCCCATGCGAGTTGCTACGGGGCCTCTCGGGATTCCTCTACGGTCGATACCGGGGCCAAAAACCTTGTGTGGAGTCAGGGCCGGAACCGGGGATTCCTCTCAGGGGCTGACATGGATCTTTGGGTACTTCTGGAGTCTCCCCAGGGGAGTCAGGCCTCGTCTCGAGTGGGGGCATGCACGTGCGCTTTCCCTCCAGGCTGAAGCAGCAATGTCACGCTTCCCGTCGCGTGGATCAAAGGATCTGTGGTTTTCCCTCGAGGCTTTCCGTCGAGGCTTTCCCACAGGGCTGTCCCACGTGCCACCGTGGTGTGAGTCGATCCTCGGCGTGAAAGCTGAGCCAGTGCAGGGCAAAGAGGTTCCTCTGGAATGGACTGAGACATCTGGGGGACTCTTTGAATGGTGGTACGACCATGGAGTTCCTCTCGCCTTTCCTGTTGAGAGTGCCTCCGCTTGAGATGCGACGGGAACGCCGGGAATTCTTTCCCGTTGAAAGCAGGGAAAGGATCCCTCATCTCGAGCTACGAGGGGGAAACGGGGCTCCTCTGGATGTGGGCGGGACCATCGTGCTTCCTCTCGAGTGGAGACGGGTGTGGCGGTGAACTTCTTGAGTTGCAGAAAGGGTGTGAAAGACCCTTTCGAAGTTCCAGAGGTTAGGTGTCATTAGTCTCCAGACGCCTCATCGGAAATAGGCCTCATCTCGCCTGGAAGGGAGAACTTCCTGGAATTTCTCGAGTTGTGGCAGGTGTTCTCGAGTTACGACGGGGACCTCAGGGACCCGCCCTGGTGGCCTCAGGATATGCCAGTCCCCATGCGAGTTGCTAGGGGGCCTCTCGGGATTCCTCTCCCGTCGATACCGGGGCCAAAAACCTTGTGTGGAGTCAGGGCCTGAACCGAGGATTCCTCTCAGGGGCTGACATGGATCTTTGGGTACTTCTGGAGTCTCCCCAGGGGAGTCAGGCCTCGTCTCGAGTCGGGGCATGCACGTGCACTTTCCTTCCAGGCTGTAGCAGCAATGTCACGCTTCCCGTGGCGTGGATCAAAGGATCTGTGGTTTTCCCTCGAGGCTTTCCGTCGAGGCTTTCCCACAGGGCTGTCCCACGTGCCACCGTGGTGTGAGTCGATCCTCGGCGTGAAAGATGAGCCAGTGCAGGGCAAAGAGCTTCCTCTGGAATGGACTGAGACATCTGGGTGACTCTTGGAATGGTGGTACGACCATGGAGTTCCTCTCGCCTTTCCTGTTGAGAGTGCCTCCGCTTGAGATGCGACGGGAACGCCGGGAACCCTTTCCCATTGAAAGCAGGGAAAGGATTCCTCATCTCGAGCTACGAGGGGGAAAGGGGGCTCCTCTGGATGTGGGCGGGACGATCGTGCTTCCTCTCGAGTGGAGACGGGTATGGCGGTGAACTTCTTGAGTTGCAGCAAGGGTGTGAAAGACCCTTTCGAAGTTCCAGAGGTTAGGTGTCATTAGTCTCCAGACGCCTCATCGGAAATAGGCCTCATCCTGCCTGGAAGGGAGAACTTCCTGGATTTTCTCGAGTTGCGGCAGGTGTTCTCGAGTTACGACGGGGACCTCAGGGACACGCCCTGGTGGCCTCAGGAGAGGCCAGTCCCCATGCAAGTTGGTAGGGGGCCTCTCGGGATTCCTCTCCCGTCGATACCCGGGCCAAAAACCTTGTGTGGAGTCAGGGCCGGAACCGAGGATTCCTCTCACGGGCTGACATGGATCTTTGGGTACTTCTGGAGTCTCGCCAGGGGAGACAGGCCTCATCTCGAGTGGGGGCATGCACGTGCGCTTTCCTTCCAGGCTGTAGCAGCAATGTCACGCTTCCCATCGCGTGGATCAAAGGATCTGTGGTTTTCCCTCGAGGCTTCCCACAGGGCTGTCCCACGTGCCACCGTGGTGTGAGTCGATCCTCGGCGTGAAAGATGAGCCAGTGCAGGGCAAAGAGGTTCCTCTGGAATGGACTGAGACATCTGCGGGACTCTTGGAATGGTGGTACGACCACGGAGTTCCTCTCGCCTTTCCTGTTGAGAGTGCCTCCTCTTGAGATGCGACGGGAACGCCGGGAATTCTTTCCCGTTGAAAGCAGGGAAAGGATCGCTCATCTCGAGCTAGGAGGGGGAAACGGGGCTCCTCTTGATGTGGGCGGGACCATCGTGCTTCCTCTCGAGTGGAGACGGGTGTGGCGGTGAACTTCTTGAGTTGCAGCAAGGGTGTGAAAGACCCTTTCGAAGTTCCAGAGTTTAGGTGTCATTAGTCTCCAGACGCCTCATCGGAAATAGGCCTCATCTCGCCTGGAAGGGAGAACTTCCTGGATTTTCTCGAGTTGCGGCAGGTGTTCTCGAGTTACGACGGGGACCTCAGGGACCCGCCCTGGTGGCCTCAGGAGAGGCCAGTCCCCAAGCGAGTTGCTAGGGGGCCTCTCGGGATTCCTCTCCCGCCGATACTGGGGCCAAAAACCTAGTGTGGAGTCAGGGCCGGAACCGAGGATTCCTCTCAGGGGCTGACATGGATCTGTGGGTACTTCTGGAGTCTCCCCATGTTAGTCAGGCCTCGTCTCGATTGGGGGCATGCACGTGCGCTTTCCTTCCAGTCTGTAGCAGCAATGTCACGCTTCCCGTGGCGTGGATCAAAGGATTTGTGGTTTTCCCTCGAGGCTTTCCCTCGAGGCTTTCCCACAGGGCTGTCCCACGTGCCACCGTGGTGTGAGTCGATCCTCGGCGTGAAAGATGAGCCAGTGCAGGGCAAAGAGGTTCCTCTGGAATGGACTGAGACATCAGGGGGACTCTTGGAATGGTGGTACGACCATGGAGTTCATCTCGCCTTTCCTGTTGAGAGTGCCTCCGCTTGAGATGCGATGGGAACGCCGGGAATTCTTTCCCATTGAAAGCAGGGAAAGAATTCCTCATCTCGAGCTACGAGGGGGAAAGGGGGCTTCTCTGGATGTGGGCGGGACGATCGTGCTTCCTCTCGAGTGGAGACGGGTATGGCGGTGAACTTCTTGAGTTGCAGCAAGGGTGTGAAAGACCCTTTCGAAGTTCCAGAGGTTAGGTGTCATTAGTCTCCAGACGCCTCATCGGAAATAGGCCTCATCTCGGCTGGAAGGGAGAACTTCCTGGACTTTCTCGAGTTGCGGCAGGTGTTCTCGAGTTACGACGGGGACCTCAGGGACCGGCCCTGGTGGCCTCAGGAGAGACTAGTCCCCATGCGAGTTGCTAGCGGGCCTCTCGGGATTCCTCTCCCGTCGATACCCGGGCCAAAAACCTTGTGTGGAGTCAGGGCCGGAACCGAGGATTCCTCTCACGGGCTGATATGGATCTTTGGGTACTTCTGGAGTCTCGCCAGGGGAGACAGGCCTCATCTCGAGTGGGGGCATGCACGTGCGCTTTCCTTCCAGGCTGTAGCAGCAATGTCACGCTTCCCATCGCGTGGATCAAAGGATCTGTGGTTTTCCCTCGAGGCTTTCCCTCGAGGCTTTCCCACAGGGCTGTCCCACGTGCCACCGTGGTGTGAGTCGATCCTCGGCGTGAAAGATGAGCCAGTGCAGGGCAAAGAGGTTCCTCTGGAATGGACTGAGACATCTGCAGGACTCTTGGAATGGTGGTACTACCATGGAGTTCCACTCGCCTTTCCTGTTGAGAGTGCCTCCTCTTGAGATGCGACGGGAACGCCGGGAATTCTTTCCTGTTGAAAGCAGGGAAACGATCGCTCATCTCGAGCTAGGAGGGGGAAACGGGGCTCCTTTGGATGTGGGCGGGACCATCGTGCTTCCTCTAGAGTGGAGACGGGTATGGCGGTGAACTTCTTGAGTTGCAGCAAGGGTGTGAAAGACCCTTTCGAAGTTCCAGAGTTTAGGTGTCATTAGTCTCCAGACGCTTGATCGGAAATAGGCCTCATCTCGCCTGGAAGGGAGAACTTCCTGGATTTTCTCGAGTTGCGGCAGGTGTTCTCGAGTTACGACGGGGACCTCAGGGACCCGCCCTGGTGGCCTCAGGAGAGGCCAGTCCCCATGCGACTTGCTAGGGGGCCTCTCGGGATTCCTCTCCCGTCGATACCGGGGCCAAAAACCTTGTGTGGAGTCAGGGCCGGAAATGAAGATTCCTCTCAGGGGCTGACATGGATCTTTGGGTACTTCTGGAGTCTCCCCAGGGGAGTCAGGCCTCGTCTCGAGTCGGGGCATGCACGTGCACTTTCCTTCCAGGCTGTAGCAGCAATGTCACGCTTCCCGTGGCCTGGATCAATGGATCTGTGGTTTTCCCTCGAGGCTTTCCCTCGAGGCTTTCCCACAGGGCTGTCCCACATGGCGCCGTGGTGTGAGTCGATCCTCGGCGTGAAAGATGAGCCAGTGCAGGGCAAAGAGGTTCCTCTGGAATGGACTGAGACATATGGGGGACTCCTGGAATGGTGGTACGACCATGGAGTTCTTCTCACCTTTCCTGTTGAGAGTGCCTCCTCTTGAGATGCGACGGAAATGCCGGGAATTCTTTCCCGTTAAAAGCAGGGAAAGGATCCCTCATCTCGAGCTACGAGGGGAAACGGGGCTCCTCTGGATGTGGGCGGGACCATCGTGCTTCCTCTCGAGTGGAGACGGGTATGGCGGTGAACTTCTTGTGTTGCAGCAAGGATGTGAAAGACCCTTTCGAAGTTCCAGAGGTTAGGTGTCATTAGTCTCCAGACGCCTCATTGGAAATAGGCCTCATCTCGCCTGGAAGGGAGAACATCCTGGATTTTCTCGAGTTGCGGCAGGTGTTCTCGAGTTACGACGGGGACCTCAGGGAACCGCCCTGGTGGCCTCAGGAAAAGCCAGTCCCCATGCGAGTTGCTAGGGGGCCTCTCAGGATTCCTCTCCTGTCGATACCGGGGCCAAAAACCTTGTTTGGAGTCAGGGCCGGAACAGAGGATTCGTCTCAGGGGCTGACATGGATCTTTGGGTACTTCTGGAGTCTCCCCACTGGAGTCAGGCCTCGTTTCGAGTGGGGGCATTTACGAGCGCTTTTCTTCCAGGCTGTAGCAGCAATGTCACGCTTACCTTCGCGTGGATCAAAGGATCTGTGGTTTTCCCTCGAGGCTTTCCCTCGAGGCTTTCCCACAGGGCTGTCCCACTTGCCACCGTGGTGTGAGTCGATCCTCGGCGTCAAAGATGAGCCAGTGCAGGGCAAAGAGGTTCCTCTGGAATGGACTGAGACATCTGGGGGATTCTTGGAATGGTGGTACGACCATAGAGTTCCTCTCGCCTTTCCTGTTGAGAGTGCCTCCTCTTGAGATGCGAGGGGAATGCCGGGAATTCTTTCCCGTTGAAAGCAGGGAAAGGATCCCTCATCTCGAGCTACGAGGGGGAAACGGGGCTCCTCTGGATATGGGCGGGACCATCGTGCTTCCTCTCGAGTGGAGACGGGTATGGCGGTGAACTTCTTGAGTTGCAGCAAGGGTGTGAAAGACCCTTTCGAAGTTCCAGAGGTTAGGTGTCATTAGTCTCCAGACGCCTCATTGGAAATAGGCCTCATCTCGCCTGGAAGGGAGAACTTCCTGGATTTTCTCGAGTTGCGGCAGGAGTTCTCGAGTTACGACGGGGACCTCAGGGACCCGCCATGGTGGCCTCAGGAAAGGCCAGTCCCCATGCGAGTTGCTAGGGGGCCTCTCAGGATTCCTCTCCCGTCAATACCGGGGCCAAAAACCTTGTGTGGAGTCAGGGCCGGAACCGAGGTTTTCTCTCAGGGGTGACATGGAACTTTGGGTATTTCTGGAGTCTCCCCAGGGGAGTCAGGCCTCGTCTCGAGTGGGGGCATGCACGTGCACTTTCCTTCCAGGCTGTAGCAGCAATGTCACGCTTCCCGTCGCGTGGATCAAAGGATCTGTGGTTTTCCCTCGAGGCTTTCCCACAGGGCTGTCCCACGTGCCACCGTGGTGTGAGTCGATCCTCGGCGTGAAAGATGAGCCAGTGCAGGGCAAAGAGGTTCCTCTGGAATGGACTGAGACATCTGGGGGACTCTTGGAATGGTGGTACGACCATGGAGTTCCTCTCGCCTTTTCTGTTGAGAGTGCCTCCTCTTGAGATGCGACGGGAACGCCGGGAATTCTTTCCCGTTGAAAGCAGGGAAAGGATCGCTCATCTCGAGCTAGGAGGGGGAAACGGGGCTCCTCTGGATGTGGGCGGGACCATCGTGCTTCCTCTAGAGTGGAGATGGGTATGGCGGTGAACTTCTTGAGTTGCAGCAAGGGTGTGAAAGACCCTTTCGAAGTTCCAGAGTTTAGGTGTCATTAGTCTCCAGACGCCTCATCGGAAATAGGCCTCATCTCGCCTGGAAGGGAGAACTTCCTGGATTTTCTCGAGTTGCGGCAGGTGTTCTCGAGTTACGATGGGGACCTCAGGGACCCGCCCTGGTGGCCTCAGGAGAGGCCAGTCCCCATGCGAGTTGCTAGGGGGCCTCTCGGGATTCCTCTCCCGTCGATACCGGGGCCAAAAACCTTGTGTGGAGTCAGGGCCGGAACCGAGGATTCCTCTCAGTGGCTGACATGGATCTTTGGGTACTTCTGGAGTCTCACCAGGGGAGTCAGGCCTCGTCTCGAGTCGGGCCATGCACGTGCACTTTCCTTCCAGGCTGTAGCAGCAATGTCACGCTTCCCGTGGCGTGGATCAAAGGATCTGTGGTTTTCCCTCGAAGCTTTCCCTCGAGGCTTTCCCACAGGGCTGTCCCACGTGCCACCGTGGTGTGAGTCGATCCTCGGCGTGAAAGATGAGCCAGTGCAGGGCAAAGAGGTTCCTCTGGAATGGACTGAGACATCTGGGGGACTCTTGGAATGGTGGTACGACCATGGAGTTCCTCTCGCCTTTCCTGTTGAGAGTGCCTCCTCTTGAGATGCGACAGGAACGCCGGGAATTCTTTCCCGTTGAAAGCAGGGAAAGGATCCCTCATCTCGAGCTCCGAGGGGAAAGCGGGGCTCCTCTGGATGTGGGCGGGACCATCGTGCTTCCTCTCGAGTGGATACGGGTATGGCGGTGAACTACTTGAGTTGCAGCAAGGGTGTGAAAGACCCTTTCGAAGTTCCATAGTTTAGGTGTCATTAGTCTCTAGACGCCTCATCGGAAATAGGCCTCATCTCGCCTGGAAGGGAGAACTTCCTGGATTTTCTCGAGTTGCGGCAGGTGATCTCGAGTTACGATGGGGACCTCAGGGACCCGCCCTGGTGGCCTCAGGAGAGGCCAGTCCCCAAGCGAGTTGCTAGGGGGCCTCTCGGGATTTCTCTCCCGTCGATACCCGGGCCAAATCCTTGTGTGGAGTCAGGGCCGGAAACGAGAATTCCTCTCAGGGGCTGACATGGATCTTTGGGTACTTCTGGAGTCTCCCCAGGGGAGTCAGGCCTCGTCTCGAGTGGGGGCATGCACGTGCGCTTTCCCTCCAGGCTGAAGCAGCAATGTCACGCTTCCCGTCGCGTGGATCAATGGATCTGTGGTTTTCCCTCGAGGCTTTCCCTCGAGGCTTTCCCACAGGGCTGTCCCACGTGCCACCGTGGTGTGAGTCGATCCTCGGCGTGAAAGATGAGCCAGTGCAGGGCAAAGAGCTTCCTCTCGAATGGACTGAGACATCTGGGGGACTCTTGGAATGGTGGTACGACCATGGAGTTCCTCTCGCCTTTCCTGTTGAGAGTGCCTCCTCTTGAGATGCGACGGGAACGCCGGGAATTCTTTCCCGTTGAAAGCAGGGAAAGGATCCCTCATCTCGAGCTACGAGGGGGAAACGGAGCTCCTGTGGATGTGGGCGGGGCCATCGTGCTTCCTCTCGAGTGGAGACGGGTATGGCGGTGAACTTCTTGAGTAGCAGCAAGGGTGTGAAAGACCCTCTCGAAATTCCAGAGGTTAGGTGTCATTAGTCTCCAGACGCCTCATCGGAAATAGGCCTCATCTCGCCTGGAAGGGAGAACTTCCTGGATTTTCTCGAGTTGCGGCAGGTGTTCTCGAGTTACGACGGGGACCTCAGGGACCCGCCCTGGTGGTCCCAGGAGAGGCCAGTCCCCATGCGAGTTGCTACGGGGCCTCTCGGGATTCCTCTACGGTCGATACCGGGGCCAAAAACCTTGTGTGGAGTCAGGGCCGGAACCGGGGATTCCTCTCAGGGGCTGACATGGATCTTTGGGTACTTCTGGAGTCTCCCCAGGGGAATCAGGCCTCGTTTCGAGTGGGGGCATGCACGTGCGCTTTCCTTCCAGGCTGTAGCAGCAATGTCACACTTCCCGTCGCGTGGATCAAAGGATCTGTGGTTTTCCCTCGAGGCTTTCCCTCGAGGCTTTCCCACAGGGTTGTCCCACATGCCGCCGTGGTGTGAGTCGATCCTCGGCGTGAAAGATGAGCCAGTGCAGGGCAAAGAGGTTCCTCTGGAATGGACTGAGACATATGGGGGACTCTTGGAATGGTGGTACGACCATGGAGTTCTTCTCACCTTTCCTGTTGAGAGTGCCTCCTCTTGAGATGCGACGGAAATGCCGGGAATTCTTTCCCGTTAAAAGCAGGGAAAGGATCCCTCATCTCGAGCTACGAGGGGAAACGGGGCTCCTCTGGATGTGGGCGGGACCATCGTGCTTCCTCTCGAGTGGAGACGGGTATGGCGGTGAACTTCTTGTGTTGCAGCAAGGATGTGAAAGACCCTTTCGAAGTTCCAGAGGTTAGGTGTCATTCGTCTCCAGACGCCTCATTGGAAATAGGCCTCATCTCGCCTGGAAGGGAGAACATCCTGGATTTTCTCGAGTTGCGGCAGGTGTTCTCGAGTTACGACGGGGACCTCAGGGAACCGCCCTGGTGGCCTCAGGAAAAGCCAGTCCCCATGCGAGTTGCTAGGGGGCCTCTCAGGATTCCTCTCCTGTCGATACCGGGGCCAAAAACCTTGTTTGGAGTCAGGGCCGGAACAGAGGATTCGTCTCAGGGGCTGACATGGATCTTTGGGTACTTCTGGAGTCTCCCCACTGGAGTCAGGCCTCGTTTCGAGTGGGGGCATGCACGAGCGCTTTTCTTCCAGGCTGTAGCAGCAATGTCACGCTTACCTTCGCGTGGATCAAAGGATCTGTGGTTTTCCCTCGAGGCTTTCCCTCGAGGCTTTCCCACAGGGCTGTCCCACTTGCCACCGTGGTGTGAGTCGATCCTCGGCGTGAAAGATGAGCCAGTGCAGGGCAAAGAGGTTCCTCTGGAATGGACTGAGACATCTGGGGGATTCTTGGAATGGTGGTACGACCATAGAGTTCCTCTCGCCTTTCCTGTTGAGAGTGCCTCCTCTTGAGATGCGAGGGGAATGCCGGGAATTCTTTCCCGTTGAAAGCAGGGAAAGGTTCCCTCATCTCGAGCTACGAGGGGGAAATGTGGCTCCTCTGGATATGGGCGGGACCATCGTGCTTCCTCTCGAGTGGAGACGGGTATGGCGGTGAACTTCTTGAGTTGCAGCAAGGGTGTGAAAGACCCTTTCGAAGTTCCAGAGGTTAGGTGTCATTAGTCTCCAGACGCCTCATTGGAAATAGGCCTCATCTCGCCTGGAAGGGAGAACTTCCTGGATTTTCTCGAGTTGCGGCAGGTGTTCTCGAGTTACGACGGGGACCTCAGGGACCCGCCATGGTGGCCTCAGGAAAGGCCAGTCCCCATGCGAGTTGCTAGGGGGCCTCTCAGGATTCCTCTCCCGTCGATACCGGGGCCAAAAACCTTGTCTGGAGTCAGGGCCGGAACCGAGGTTTTCTCTCAGGGGTGACATGGAACTTTGGGTATTTCTGGAGTCTCCCCAGGGGAGTCAGGCCTCGTCTTGAGTGGGGGCATGCACGTGCGCTTTCCTTCCAGGCTGTAGCAGCAATGTCACGCTTCCCGTCGCGTGGATCAAAGGATCTGTGGTTTTCCCTCGAGGCTTTCCCACAGGGCTGTCCCACGTGCCACCGTGGTGTGAGTCGATCCTCGGCGTGAAAGATGAGCCAGTGCAGGGCAAAGAGGTTCCTCTGGAATGGACTGAGACATCTGGGGGACACTTGGAATGGTGGTACGACCATGGAGTTCCTCTCGCCTTTCCTGTTGAGAGTGCCTCCTCTTGAGATGCGACAGGAACGCCGGGAATTCTTTCCTGTTGAAAGCAGGGAAAGGATCCCTCATCTCGAGCTCCGAGGGGGCAGCGGGGCTCCTCTGGATGTGGGCGGGACCATCGTGCTTCCTCTCGAGTGGATACGGGTATGGCGGTGAACTTCTTGAGTTGCAGCAAGGGTGTGAAAGACCCTTTCGAAGTTCCATAGTTTAGGTGTCATTAGTCTCTAGACGCCTCATCGGAAATAGGCCTCATCTCGCCTGGAAGGGAGAACTTCTTGGATTTTCTCGAGTTGCGGCAGGTGATCTCGAGTTACGATGGGGACCTCAGGGACCCGCCCTGGTGGCCTCAGGAGAGGCCAGTCCCCAAGCGAGTTGCTAGGGGGCCTCTCGGGATTTCTCTCCCGTCGATACCCGGGCCAAATCCTTGTGTGGAGTCAGGGCCGGAAACGAGGATTCCTCTCAGGGGCTGACATGGATCTTTGGGTACTTCTGGAGTCTCCCCAGGGGAGTCAGGCCTCGTCTCGAGTGGGGGCATGCACGTGCGCTTTCCCTCCAGGCTGAAACAGCAATGTCACGCTTCCCGTCGCGTGGATCAAAGGATCTGTGGTTTTCCCTCGAGGCTTTCCGTCGAGGCTTTCCCACAAGGCTGTCCCACGTGCCACCGTGGTGTGAGTCGATCCTCGGCGTGAAAGCTGAGCCAGTGCAGGGCAAAGAGGTTCCTCTGGAATGGACTGAGACATCTGGGGGACTCTTGGAATGGTGGTACGACCATGGAGTTCCTCTCGCCTTTCCTGTTGAGAGTGCCTCCGCTTGAGATGCGACGGGAACGCCGGGAATTCTTTCCCGTTGAAAGCAGGGAAAGGATCCCTCATCTCGAGCTACGAGGGGGAAACGGGGCTCCTCTGGATGTGGGCGGGACCATCGTGCTTCCTCTCGAGTGGAGACGGGTGTGGCGGTGAACTTCTTGAGTTGCAGAAAGGGTGTGAAAGACCCTTTCGAAGTTCCAGAGGTTAGGTGTCATTAGTCTCCAGACGCCTCATCGGAAATAGGCCTCATCTCGCCTGGAAGGGAGAACTTCCTGGAATTTCTCGAGTTGTGGCAGGTGTTCTCGTGTTACGACGGGGACCTCAGGGACCCGCCCTGGTGGCCTCAGGATATGCCAGTCCCCATGCGAGTTGCTAGGGGGCCTCTCGGGATTCCTCTCCCGTCGATACCGGGGCCAAAAACCTTGTGTGGAGTCAGGGCCTGAACCGAGGATTCCTCTCAGGGGCTGACATGGATCTTTGGGTACTTCTGGAGTCTCCCCAGGGGAGTCAGGCCTCGTCTCGAGTCGGGGCATGCACGTGCACTTTCCTTCCAGGCTGTAGCAGCAATGTCACGCTTCCCGTGGCGTGGATCAAAGGATCTGTGGTTTTCCCTCGAGGCTTTCCCTCGAGGCTTTCCCACAGGGCTGTCCCACGTGCCACCGTGGTGTGAGTCGATCCTCGGCGTGAAAGATGAGCCAGTGCAGGGCAAAGAGCTTCCTCTGGAATGGACTGAGACATCTGGGTGACTCTTGGAATGGTGGTACGACCATGGAGTTCCTCTCGCCTTTCCTGTTGAGAGTGCCTCCGCTTGAGATGCGACGGGAACGCCGGGAACTCTTTCCCATTGAAAGCAGGGAAAGGATTCCTCATCACGAGCTACGAGGGGGAAAGGGGGCTCCTCTGGATGTGGGCGGGACGATCGTGCTTCCTCTCGAGTGGAGACGGGTATGGCGGTGAACTTCTTGAGTTGCAGCAAGGGTGTGAAAGACCCTTTCGAAGTTCCAGAGGTTAGGTGTCATTAGTCTCCAGACGCCTCATCGGAAATAGGCCTCATCCTGCCTGGAAGGGAGAACTTCCTGGATTTTCTCGAGTTGCGGCAGGTGTTCTCGAGTTACGACGGGGACCTCAGGGACACGCCCTGGTGGCCTCAGGAGAGGCCAGTCCCCATGCAAGTTGGTAGGGGGCCTCTCGGGATTCCTCTCCCGTCGATACCCGGGCCAAAAACCTTGTGTGGAGTCAGGGCCGGAACCGAGGATTCCTCTCACGGGCTGACATGGATCTTTGGGTACTTCTGGAGTCTCGCCAGGGGAGACAGGCCTCATCTCGAGTGGGGGCATGCACGTGCGCTTTCCTTCCAGGCTGTAGCAGCAATGTCACGCTTCCCATCGCGTGGATCAAAGGATCTGTGGTTTTCCCTCGAGGCTTCCCACAGGGCTGTCCCACGTGCCACCGTGGTGTGAGTCGATCCTCGGCGTGAAAGATGAGCCAGTGCAGGGCAAAGAGGTTCCTCTGGAATGGACTGAGACATCTGCGGGACTCTTGGAATGGTGGTACGACCACGGAGTTCCTCTCGCCTTTCCTGTTGAGAGTGCCTCCTCTTGAGATGCGACGGGAACGCCGGGAATTCTTTCCCGTTGAAAGCAGGGAAAGGATCGCTCATCTCGAGCTAGGAGGGGGAAACGGGGCTCCTCTTGATGTGGGCGGGACCATCGTGATTCCTCTCGAGTGGAGACGGGTGTGGCGGTGAACTTCTTGAGTTGCAGCAAGGGTGTGAAAGACCCTTTCGAAGTTCCAGAGTTTAGGTGTCATTAGTCTCCAGACGCCTCATCGGAAATAGGCCTCATCTCGCCTGGAAGGGAGAACTTCCTGGATTTTCTCGAGTTGCGGCAGGTGTTCTCGAGTTACGACGGGGACCTCAGGGACCCGCCCTGGTGGCCTCAGGAGAGGCCAGTCCCCAAGCGAGTTGCTAGGGGGCCTCTCGGGATTCCTCTCCCGCCGATACTGGGGCCAAAAACCTAGTGTGGAGTCAGGGCCGGAACCGAGGATTCCTCTCAGGGGCTGACATGGATCTGTGGGTACTTCTGGAGTCTCCCCATGTTAGTCAGGCCTCGTCTCGATTGGGGGCATGCACGTGCGCTTTCCTTCCAGTCTGTAGCAGCAATGTCACGCTTCCCGTGGCGTGGATCAAAGGATTTGTGGTTTTCCCTCGAGGCTTTCCCTCGAGGCTTTCCCACAGGGCTGTCCCACGTGCCACCGTGGTGTGAGTCGATCCTCGGCGTGAAAGATGAGCCAGTGCAGGGCAAAGAGGTTCCTCTGGAATGGACTGAGACATCAGGGGGACTCTTGGAATGGTGGTACGACCATGGAGTTCATCTCGCCTTTCCTGTTGAGAGTGCCTCCGCTTGAGATGCGATGGGAACGCCGGGAATTCTTTCCCATTGAAAGCAGGGAAAGAATTCCTCATCTCGAGCTACGAGGGGGAAAGGGGGCTTCTCTGGATGTGGGCGGGACGATCGTGCTTCCTCTCGAGTGGAGACGGGTATGGCGGTGAACTTCTTGAGTTGCAGCAAGGGTGTGAAAGACCCTTTCGAAGTTCCAGAGGTTAGGTGTCATTAGTCTCCAGACGCCTCATCGGAAATAGGCCTCATCTCGGCTGGAAGGGAGAACTTCCTGGACTTTCTTGAGTTGCGGCAGGTGTTCTCGAGTTACGACGGGGACCTCAGGGACCGGCCCTGGTGGCCTCAGGAGAGACCAGTCCCCATGCGAGTTGCTAGGGGGCCTCTCGGGATTCCTCTCCCGTCGATACCCGGGCCAAAAACCTTGTGTGGAGTCAGGGCCGGAACCGAGGATTCATCTCACGGGCTGATATGGATCTTTGGGTACTTCTGGAGTCTCGCCAGGGGAGACAGGCCTCATCTCGAGTGGGGGCATGCACGTGCGCTTTCCTTCCAGGCTGTAGCAGCAATGTCACGCTTCCCATCGCGTGGATCAAAGGATCTGTGGTTTTCCCTCGAGGCTTTCCCTCGAGGCTTTCCCACAGGGCTGTCCCACGTGCCACCGTGGTGTGAGTCGATCCTCGGCGTGAAAGATGAGCCAGTGCAGGGCAAAGAGGTTCCTCTGGAATGGACTGAGACATCTGCGGGACTCTTGGAATGGTGGTACTACCATGGAGTTCCACTCGCCTTTCCTGTTGAGAGTGCCTCCTCTTGAGATGCGACGGGAACGCCGGGAATTCTTTCCTGTTGAAAGCAGGGAAACGATCGCTCATCTCGAGCTAGGAGGGGGAAACGGGGCTCCTTTGGATGTGGGCGGGACCATCGTGCTTCCTCTAGAGTGGAGACGGGTATGGCGGTGAACTTCTTGAGTTGCAGCAAGGGTGTGAAAGACCCTTTCGAAGTTCCAGAGTTTAGGTGTCATTAGTCTCCAGACGCTTGATCGGAAATAGGCCTCATCTCGCCTGGAAGGGAGAACTTCCTGGATTTTCTCGAGTTGCGGCAGGTGTTCTCGAGTTACGACGGGGACCTCAGGGACCCGCCCTGGTGGCCTCAGGAGAGGCCAGTCCCCATGCGACTTGCTAGGGGGCCTCTCGGGATTCCTCTCCCGTCGATACCGGGGCCAAAAACCTTGTGTGGAGTCAGGGCCGGAAATGAAGATTCCTCTCAGGGGCTGACATGGATCTTTGGGTACTTCTGGAGTCTCCCCAGGGGAGTCAGGCCTCGTCTCGAGTCGGGGCATGCACGTGCACTTTCCTTCCAGGCTGTAGCAGCAATGTCACGCTTCCCGTGGCCTGGATCAATGGATCTGTGGTTTTCCCTCGAGGCTTTCCCTCGAGGCTTTCCCACAGGGCTGTCCCACGTGCCACCGTGGTGTTAGTCGATCCTCGGCGTGAAAGATGAGCCAGTGCAGGGCAAAGAGGTTCCTCTGGAATGGACTGAGACATCTGGGGGACTCTTGAAATGGTGGTAAGACCATGCAGTTCCTCTCGCCTTTCTTGTTGAGAGTGCCTCCTCTTGAGATGCAACGGGAACGCCGGGAATTCTTTCCCGTTGAAAGCAGGGAAAGGATCCCTCATCTCGAGCAACGAGGGGGAAACGGCGCTCCTCTGGATATGGGCGGGAACATCGTGCTTCCTCTCGAGTGGAGATGGGTATGGCGGTGAACTTCTTGAGTTGCAGCAAGGGTGTGAAAGACCCTTTCGAAGTTCCAGAGGTTAGGTGTCATTAGTCTCCAGACGCCTCATAGGAAATAGGCCTCATCTCGCCTGGAAGGGAGAACTTCCTGGATTTTCTCGAGTTGCGACAGGTGTTCTCGAGTTACGACGGGGACCTCAGGGACCCGCCATGGTGGCCTCAGGAAAGGCCAGTCCCCATGCGAGTTGCTAGGGGGCCTCTCAGGATTCCTCTCCCGTCGATACCGGGGCCAAAAACCTTGTCTGGAGTCAGGGCCGGAACCGAGGTTTTCTCTCAGGGGTGACATGGAACTTTGGGTATTTCTGGAGTCTCCCCAGGGGAGTCAGGCCTCGTCTTGAGTGGGGGCATGCACGTGCGCTTTCCTTCCAGGCTGTAGCAGCAATGTCACGCTTCCCGTCGCGTGGATCAAAGGATCTGTGGTTTTCCCTCGAGGCTTTCCCACAGGGCTGTCCCACGTGCCACCGTGGTGTGAGTCGATCCTCGGCGTGAAAGATGAGCCAGTGCAGGGCAAAGAGGTTCCTCTGGAATGGACTGAGACATCTGGGGGACACTTGGAATGGTGGTACGACCATGGAGTTCCTCTCGCCTTTCCTGTTGAGAGTGCCTCCTCTTGAGATGCGACAGGAACGCCGGGAATACTTTCCTGTTGAAAGCAGGGAAAGGATCCCTCATCTCGAGCTCCGAGGGGGAAGCGGGGCTCCTCTGGATGTGGGCGGGACCATCGTGCTTCCTCTCGAGTGGATACGGGTATGGCGGTGAACTTCTTGAGTTGCAGCAAGGGTGTGAAAGACCCTTTCGAAGTTCCATAGTTTAGGTGTCATTAGTCTCTAGACGCCTCATCGGAAATAGGCCTCATCTCGCCTGGAAGGGAGAACTTCTTGGATTTTCTCGAGTTGCGGCAGGTGATCTCGAGTTACGATGGGGACCTCAGGGACCCGCCCTGGTGGCCTCAGGAGAGGCCAGTCCCCAAGCGAGTTGCTAGGGGGCCTCTCGGGATTTCTCTCCCGTCGATACCCGGGCCAAATCCTTGTGTGGAGTCAGGGCCGGAAACGAGGATTCCTCTCAGGGGCTGACATGGATCTTTGGGTACTTCTGGAGTCTCCCCAGGGGAGTCAGGCCTCGTCTCGAGTGGGGGCATGCACGTGCGCTTTCCCTCCAGGCTGAAGCAGCAATGTCACGCTTCCCGTCGCGTGGATCAAAGGATCTGTGGTTTTCCCTCGAGGCTTTCCGTCGAGGCTTTCCCACAGGGCTGTCCCACGTGCCACCGTGGTGTGAGTCGATCCTCGGCGTGAAAGCTGAGCCAGTGCAGGGCAAAGAGGTTCCTCTGGAATGGACTGAGACATCTGGGGGACTCTTGGAATGGTGGTACGACCATGGAGTTCCTCTCAACTTTCCTGTTGAGAGTGCCTCCGCTTGAGATGCGACGGGAACGCCGGGAATTCTTTCCCGTTGAAAGCAGGGAAAGGATCCCTCATCTCGAGCTACGAGGGGGAAACGGGGCTCCTCTGGATGTGGGCGGGACCATCGTGCTTCCTCTCGAGTGGAGACGGGTATGGCGGTGAACTTCTTGAGTAGCAGCAAGGGTGTGAAAGACCCTCTCGAAATTCCAGAGGTTAGGTTTCATTAGTCTCCAGACGCCTCATCGGAAATAGGCCTCATCTCGCCTGGAAGGGAGAACTTCCTGGATTTTCTCGAGTTGCGGCAGGTGTTCTCGAGTTACGACGGGGACCTCAGGGACCCGCCCTGGTGGCCCCAGGAGAGGCCAGTCCCCATGCGAGTTGCTACGGGGCTTCTCGGGATTCCTCTCCCGTCGATACCGGGGCCAAAAACCTTGTGTGGAGTCAGGGCCGGAACCGGGGATTCCTCTCAGGGGCTGACATGGATCTTTGGGTACTTCTGGAGTCTCCCCAGGGGAGTCAGGCCTCGTCTCGAGTGGGGGCATGCACGTGTGCTTTCCTTCCAGGCTGTAGCAGCAATGTCACGCTTCCCGTCGCGTGGATCAAAGGATCTGTGGTTTTCCCTCGAGGCTTTCCCTTGAGGCTTTCCCACAGGGCTGTCCCACGTGCCACCGTGGTGTGAGTCGATCCTCGGCGTGAAAGATGAGCCAGTGCAGGGCAAAGAGGTTCCTCTGGAATGGACTGAGACATCTGGGGGACTCTTGGAATGGTGGTACGACCATGGAGTTCCTCTCGCCTTTCCTGTTGAGAGTGCCTCCTCTTGAGATGCGACGGGAACGCCGGGAATTCTTTCCCGTTGAAAGCAGGGAAAGGATCCCTCATCTCGAGCTACGAATGTGAAACGGGGCTCCTCTGGATGTGGGCGGGACCATCGTGCTTCCTCTCGAGTGGAGACGGGTATGGCGGTGAACTTCTTGAGTTGCAGCAAGGGTGTGAAAGACCCTTTCGAAGTTCCAGAGGTTAGGTGTCATTAGTCTCCAGACGCCTCATCGGAAATAGGCCTCATCTCGCCTGGAAGGGAGAACTTCCTGGATTTTCTCGAGTTGCGGCAGGTGTTCTCGAGTTACGACGGGGACCTCAGGGACCCGCCATGGTGGCCTCAGGAAAGGCCAGTCCCCATGCGAGTTGCTAGGGGGCCTCTCAGGATTCCTCTCCCGTCGATACCGGGGCCAAAAACCTTGTGTGGAGTGAGGGTCGGAACCGAGGTTTCCTCTCAGGGGTGACATGGAACTTTGGGTATTTCTGGAGTCTCCCCAGGGGAGTCAGGCCTCGTCTCGAGTGGGGGCATGCACGTGCGCTTTACTTCCAGGCTGTAGCAGCAATGTCACGCTTCCCGTCGCGTGGATCAAAGGATCTGTGGTTTTCCCTCGAGGCTTTCCCTCGAGGCTTTACCACAGGGCTGTCCCACGTGCCACCGTGGTGTGAGTCGATCCTCGGCGTGAAAGATGAGCCAGTGCAGGGCAAAGAGGTTCCTCTGGAATGGACTGAGACATCTGGGGGACTCTTGGAATGGTGGTACGACCATGGAGTTCCTCTCGCCTTTCCTGTTGAGAGTGCCTCCTCTTGAGATGCGACAGGAACGCCGGGAATTCTTTCCTGTTGAAAGCAGGGAAAGGATCCCTCATCTCGAGCTCCGAGGGGGAAGCGGGGCTCCTCTGGATGTGGGCGGGACCATCGTGCTTCCTCTCGAGTGGATACGGGTATGGCGGTGAACTACTTGAGTTGCAGCAAGGGTGTGAAAGACCCTTTCGAAGTTCCATAGTTTAGGTGTCATTAGTCTCTAGACGCCTCATCGGAAATAGGCCTCATCTCGCCTGGAAGGGAGAACTTCCTGGATTTTCTCGAGTTGCGGCAGGTGATCTCGAGTTACGATGGGGACCTCAGGGACCCGCCCTGGTGGCCTCAGGAGAGGCCAGTCCCCAAGCGAGTTGCTAGGGGGCCTCTCGGGATTTCTCTCCCGTCGATACCCGGGCCAAATCCTTGTGTGGAGTCAGGGCCGGAAACGAGGATTCCTCTCAGGGGCTGACATGGATCTTTGGGTACTTCTGGAGTCTCCCCAGGGGAGTCAGGCCTCGTCTCGAGTGGGGGCATGCACGTGCGCTTTCCCTCCAGGCTGAAGCAGCAATGTCACGCTTCCCGTCGCGTGGATCAAAGGATCTGTGGTTTTCCCTCGAGGCTTTCCGTCGAGGCTTTCCCACAGGGCTGTCCCACGTGCCACCGTGGTGTGAGTCGATCCTCGGCGTGAAAGCTGAGCCAGTGCAGGGCAAAGGGGTTCCTCTGGAATGGACTGAGACATCTGGGGGACTCTTGGAATGGTGGTACGACCATGGAGTTCCTCTCGCCTTTCCTGTTGAGAGTGCCTCCGCTTGAGATGCGACGGGAACGCCGGGAATTCTTTCCCGTTGAAAGCAGGGAAAGGATCCCTCATCTCGAGCTACGAGGGGGAAACGGGGCTCCTCTGGATGTGGGCGGGACCATCGTGCTTCCTCTCGAGTGGAGACGGGTATGGCGGTGAACTTCTTGAGTAGCAGCAAGGGTGTGAAAGACCCTCTCGAAATTCCAGAGGTTAGGTTTCATTAGTCTCCAGACGCCTCATCGGAAATAGGCCTCATCTCGCCTGGAAGGGAGAACTTCATGGATTTTCTCGAGTTGCGGCAGGTGTTCTCGAGTTACGACGGGGACCTCAGGGACCCGCCCTGGTGGCCCCAGGAGAGGCCAGTCCCCATGCGAGTTGCTACGGGGCCTCTCGGGATTCCTCTCCCGTCGATACCGGGGCCAAAAACCTTGTGTGGAGTCAGGGCCGGAACCGGGGATTCCTCTCAGGGGCTGACATGGATCTTTGGGTACTTCTGGAGTCTCCCCAGGGGAGTCAGGCCTCGTCTCGAGTGGGGGCATGCACGTGTGCTTTCCTTCCAGGCTGTAGCAGCAATGTCACGCTTCCCGTCGCGTGGATCAATGGATCTGTGGTTTTCCCTCGAGGCTTTCCCTTGAGGCTTTCCCACAGGGCTGTCCCACGTGCCACCGTGGTGTGAGTCGATCCTCGGCGTGAAAGATGAGCCAGTGCAGGGCAAAGAGGTTCCTCTGGAATGGACTGAGACATCTGGGGGACTCTTGGAATGGTGGTACGACCATGGAGTTCCTCTCGCCTTTCCTGTTGAGAGTGCCTCCTCTTGAGATGCGACGGGAACGCCGGGAATTCTTTCCCGTTGAAAGCAGGGAAAGGATCCCTCATCTCGAGCTACGAATGTGAAACGGGTCTCCTCTGGATGTGGGCGGGACCATCGTGCTTCCTCTCGAGTGGAGACGGGTATGGCGGTGAACTTCTTGAGTTGCAGCAAGGGTGTGAAAGACCCTTTCGAAGTTCCAGAGGTTAGGTGTCATTAGTCTCCAGACGCCTCATCGGAAATAGGCCTCATCTCGCCTGGAAGGGAGAACTTCCTGGATTTTCTCGAGTTGCGGCAGGTGTTCTCGAGTTACGACGGGGACCTCAGGGACCCGCCATGGTGGCCTCAGGAAAGGCCAGTCCCCATGCGAGTTGCTAGGGGGCCTCTCAGGATTCCTCTCCCGTCGATACCGGGGCCAAAAACCTTGTGTGGAGTCAGGGCCGTAACCGAGATTTCCTCTCAGGGGTGACATGGAACTTTGGGTATTTCTGGAGTCTCCCCAGGGGAGTCAGGCCTCGTCTCGAGTGGGGGCATGCACGTGCGCTTTCCTTCCAGGCTGTAGCAGCAATGTCACGCTTCCCGTCGCGTGGATCAAAGGATCTGTGGTTTTCCCTCGAGGCTTTCCCTCGAGGCTTTGCCACAGGGCTGTCCCACGTGCCACCGTGGTGTGAGTCGATCCTCGGCGTGAAAGATGAGCCAATGCAGGGCAAAGAGGTTCCTCTGGAATGGACTGAAACATCTGGGGGACTCTTGGAATGGTGGTACGACCATGGAGTTCCTCTCGCCTTTCCTGTTGAGAGTGCCTCCTCTTGAGATGTGACGGGAACGCCGGGAATTCTTTCCCGTTGAAAGCAGGGAAAGGATCCCTCATCTCGAGCTACGAGGGGGAAACGGGGCTCCTCTGGATGTGGGCGGGACCATTGTGCTTCCTCTCGAGTGGAGACGGGTATGGCGGTGAACTTCTTGAGTAGCAGCAAGGGTGTGAAAGACCCTTTCGAAGTTCCAGAGGTTAGTTGTCATTAGTCTCCAGACGCCTCATAGGAAATAGGCCTCATCTCGCCTGGAAGGGAGAACTTCCTGGATTTTCTCGAGTTGCGGCAGGTGTTCTCGAGTTACGACGGGGACCTCAGGGACCCGCCATGGTGGCCTCAGGAAAGGCCAGTCCCCATGCGAGTTGCTAGGGGGCCTCTCAGGATTCCTCTCCCGTCGATACCGGGGCCAAAAACCTTGTGTGGAGTAAGGGCCGGAACCGAGGTTTTCTCTCAGGGGTGAAATGGAACTTTGGGTATTTCTGGAGTCTCCCCAGGGGAGTCAGGCCTCGTCTCGAGTGGGGGCATGCACGTGCGCTTTCCTTCCAGGCTGTAGCAGCAATGTCACGCTTCCCGTCGCGTGGATCAAAGGATCTGTGGTTTTCCCTCGAGGCTTTCCCACAGGGCTGTCCCACGTGCCACCGTGGTGTGAGTCGATCCTCGGCGTGAAAGATGAGCCAGTGCAGGGCAAAGAGGTTCCTCTGGAATGGACTGAGACATCTGGGGGACTCTTGGAATGGTGGTACGACCATGGAGTTCCTCTCGCCTTTCCTGTTGAGAGTGCCTCCTCTTGAGATGCGACGGGAACGCCGGGAATTCTTTCCCGTTGAAAGCAGGGAAAGGATCGCTCATCTCGAGCTAGGAGGGGGAAACGGGGCTCCTCTGGATGTGGGCGGGACCATCGTGCTTCCTCTAGAGTGGAGATGGGTATGGTGGTGAACTTCTTGAGTTGCAGCAAGGGTGTGAAAGACCCTTTCGAAGTTCCAGAGTTTAGGTGTCATTAGTCTCCAGACGCCTCATCGGAAATAGGCCTCATCTCGCCTGGAAGGGAGAACTTCCTGGATTTTCTCGAGTTGCGGCAGGTGTTCTCGAGTTACGACGGGGACCTCAGGGACCCGCCCTGGTGGCCTCAGGAGAGGCCAGTCCCCATGCGAGTTGCTAGGGGGCCTCTCGGGATTCCTCTCCCGTCGATACCGGGGCCAAAAACCTTGTGTGGAGTCAGGGCCGGAACCGAGGATTCCTCTCAGTGGCTGACATGGATCTTTGGGTACTTCTGGAGTCTCACCAGGGGAGTCAGGCCTCGTCTCGAGTCGGGCCATGCACGTGCACTTTCCTTCCAGGCTGTAGCAGCAATGTCACGCTTCCCGTGGCGTGGATCAAAGGATCTGTGGTTTTCCCTCGAAGCTTTCCCTCGAGGCTTTCCCACAGGGCTGTCCCACGTGCCACCGTGGTGTGAGTCGATCCTCGGCGTGAAAGATGAGCCAGTGCAGGGCAAAGAGGTTCCTCTGGAATGGACTGAGACATCTGGGGGACTCTTGGAATGGTGGTACGACCATGGAGTTCCTCTCGCCTTTCCTGTTGAGAGTGCCTCCTCTTGAGATGCGACAGGAACGCAGGGAATTCTTTCCCGTTGAAAGCAGGGAAAGGATCCCTCATCTCGAGCTCCGAGGGGAAAGCGGGGCTCCTCTGGATGTGGGCGGGACCATCGTGCTTCCTCTCGAGTGGATACGGGTATGGCGGTGAACTTCTTGAGTTGCAGCAAGGGTGTGAAAGACCCTTTCGAAGTTCCATAGTTTAGGTGTCATTAGTCTCTAGACGCCTCATCGGAAATAGGCCTCATCTCGCCTGGAAGGGAGAACTTCCTGGATTTTCTCGAGTTGCGGCAGGTGATCTCGAGTTACGATGGGGACCTCAGGGACCCGCCCTGGTGGCCTCAGGAGAGGCCAGTCCCCAATCGAGTTGCTAGGGGGCCTCTCGGGATTTCTCTCCCGTCGATACCCGGGCCAAATCCTTGTGTGGAGTCAGGGCCGGAAACGAGAATTCCTCTCAGGGGCTGACATGGATCTTTGGGTACTTCTGGAGTCTCCCCAGGGGAGTCAGGCCTCGTCTCGAGTGGGGGCATGCACGTGCGCTTTCCCTCCAGGCTGAAGCAGCAATGTCACGCTTCCCGTCGCGTGGATCAATGGATCTGTGGTTTTCCCTCGAGGCTTTCCCTCGAGGCTTTCCCACAGGGCTGTCCCACGTGCCACCGTGGTGTGAGTCGATCCTCGGCGTGAAAGATGAGCCAGTGCAGGGCAAAGAGCTTCCTCTCGAATGGACTGAGACATCTGGGGGACTCTTGGAATGGTGGTACGACCATGGAGTTCCTCTCGCCTTTCCTGTTGAGAGTGCCTCCTCTTGAGATGCGACGGGAACGCCGGGAATTCTTTCCCGTTGAAAGCAGGGAAAGGATCCCTCATCTCGAGCTACGAGGGGGAAACGGGGCTCCTGTGGATGTGGGCGGGGCCATCGTGCTTCCTCTCGAGTGGAGACGGGTATGGCGGTGAACTTCTTGAGTAGCAGCAAGGGTGTGAAAGACCCTCTCGAAATTCCAGAGGTTAGGTGTCATTAGTCTCCAGACGCCTCATCGGAAATAGGCCTCATCTCGCCTGGAAGGGAGAACTTCCTGGATTTTCTCGAGTTGCGGCAGGTGTTCTCGAGTTACGACGGGGACCTCAGGGACCCGCCCTGGTGGTCCCAGGAGAGGCCAGTCCCCATGCGAGTTGCTACGGGGCCTCTCGGGATTCCTCTACGGTCGATACCGGGGCCAAAAACCTTGTGTGGAGTCAGGGCCGGAACCGGGGATTCCTCTCAGGGGCTGACATGGATCTTTGGGTACTTCTGGAGTCTCCCCAGGGGAATCAGGCCTCGTTTCGAGTGGGGGCATGCACGTGCGCTTTCCTTCCAGGCTGTAGCAGCAATGTCACACTTCCCGTCGCGTGGATCAAAGGATCTGTGGTTTTCCCTCGAGGCTTTCCCTCGAGGCTTTCCCACAGGTTTGTCCCACATGCCGCCGTGGTGTGAGTCGATCCTCGGCGTGAAAGATGAGCCAGTGCAGGGCAAAGAGGTTCCTCTGGAATGGACTGAGACATATGGGGGACTCCTGGAATGGTGGTACGACCATGGAGTTCTTCTCACCTTTCCTGTTGAGAGTGCCTCCTCTTGAGATGCGACGGAAATGCCGGGAATTCTTTCCCGTTAAAAGCAGGGAAAGGATCCCTCATCTCGAGCTACGAGGGGAAACGGGGCTCCTCTGGATGTGGGCGGGACCATCGTGCTTCCTCTCGAGTGGAGACGGGTATGGCGGTGAACTTCTTGTGTTGCAGCAAGGATGTGAAAGACCCTTTCGAAGTTCCAGAGGTTAGGTGTCATTAGTCTCCAGACGCCTCATTGGAAATAGGCCTCATCTCGCCTGGAAGGGAGAACATCCTGGATTTTCTCGAGTTGCGGCAGGTGTTCTCGAGTTACGACGGGGACCTCAGGGAACCGCCCTGGTGGCCTCAGGAAAAGCCAGTCCCCATGCGAGTTGCTAGGGGGCCTCTCAGGATTCCTCTCCTGTCGATACCGGGGCCAAAAACCTTGTTTGGAGTCAGGGCCGGAACAGAGGATTCGTCTCAGGGGCTGACATGGATCTTTGGGTACTTCTGGAGTCTCCCCACTGGAGTCAGGCCTCGTTTCGAGTGGGGGCATTTACGAGCGCTTTTCTTCCAGGCTGTAGCAGCAATGTCACGCTTACCTTCGCGTGGATCAAAGGATCTGTGGTTTTCCCTCGAGGCTTTCCCTCGAGGCTTTCCCACAGGGCTGTCCCACTTGCCACCGTGGTGTGAGTCGATCCTCGGCGTCAAAGATGAGCCAGTGCAGGGCAAAGAGGTTCCTCTGGAATGGACTGAGACATCTGGGGGATTCTTGGAATGGTGGTACGACCATAGAGTTCCTCTCGCCTTTCCTGTTGAGAGTGCCTCCTCTTGAGATGCGAGGAGAATGCCGGGAATTCTTTCCCGTTGAAAGCAGGGAAAGGATCCCTCATCTCGAGCTACGAGGGGGAAACGGGGCTCCTCTGGATATGGGCGGGACCATCGTGCTTCCTCTCGAGTGGAGACGGGTATGGCGGTGAACTTCTTGAGTTGCAGCAAGGGTGTGAAAGACCCTTTCGAAGTTCCAGAGGTTAGGTGTCATTAGTCTCCAGACGCCTCATTGGAAATAGGCCTCATCTCGCCTGGAAGGGAGAACTTCCTGGATTTTCTCGAGTTGCGGCAGGAGTTCTCGAGTTACGACGGGGACCTCAGGGACCCGCCATGGTGGCCTCAGGAAAGGCCAGTCCCCATGCGAGTTGCTAGGGGGCCTCTCAGGATTCCTCTCCCGTCAATACCGGGGCCAAAAACCTTGTGTGGAGTCAGGGCCGGAACCGAGGTTTTCTCTCAGGGGTGACATGGAACTTTGGGTATTTCTGGAGTCTCCCCAGGGGAGTCAGGCCTCGTCTCGAGTGGGGGCATGCACGTGCGCTTTCCTTCCAGGCTGTAGCAGCAATGTCACGCTTCCCGTCGCGTGGATCAAAGGATCTGTGGTTTTCCCTCGAGGCTTTCCCACAGGGCTGTCCCACGTGCCACCGTGGTGTGAGTCGATCCTCGGCGTGAAAGATGAGCCAGTGCAGGGCAAAGAGGTTCCTCTGGAATGGACTGAGACATCTGGGGGACTCTTGGAATGGTGGTACGACCATGGAGTTCCTCTCGCCTTTCCTGTTGAGAGTGCCTCCTCTTGAGATGCGACGGGAACGCCGGGAATTCTTTCCCGTTGAAAGCAGGGAAAGGATCGCTCATCTCGAGCTAGGAGGGGGAAACGGGGCTCCTCTGGATGTGGGCGGGACCATCGTGCTTCCTCTAGAGTGGAGATGGGTATGGCGGTGAACTTCTTGAGTTGCAGCAAGGGTGTGAAAGACCCTTTCGAAGTTCCAGAGTTTAGGTGTCATTAGTCTCCAGACGCCTCATCGGAAATAGGCCTCATCTCGCCTGGAAGGGAGAACTTCCTGGATTTTCTCGAGTTGCGGCAGGTGTTCTCGAGTTACGATGGGGACCTCAGGGACCCGCCCTGGTGGCCTCAGGAGAGGCCAGTCCCCATGCGAGTTGCTAGGGGGCCTCTCGGGATTCCTCTCCCGTCGATACCGGGGCCAAAAACCTTGTGTGGAGTCAGGGCCGGAACCGAGGATTCCTCTCAGTGGCTGACATGGATCTTTGGGTACTTCTGGAGTCTCACCAGGGGAGTCAGGCCTCGTCTCGAGTCGGGCCATGCACGTGCACTTTCCTTCCAGGCTGTAGAGGCAATGTCACGCTTCCCGTGGCGTGGATCAAAGGATCTGTGGTTTTCCCTCGAAGCTTTCCCTCGAGGCTTTCCCACAGGGCTGTCCCACGTGCCACCGTGGTGTGAGTCGATCCTCGGCGTGAAAGATGAGCCAGTGCAGGGCAAAGAGGTTCCTCTGGAATGGACTGAGACATCTGGGGGACTCTTGGAATGGTGGTACGACCATGGAGTTCCTCTCGCCTTTCCTGTTGAGAGTGCCTCCTCTTGAGATGCGACAGGAACGCCGGGAATTCTTTCCCGTTGAAAGCAGGGAAAGGATCCCTCATCTCGAGCTCCGAGGGGAAAGCGGGGCTCCTCTGGATGTGGGCGGGACCATCGTGCTTCCTCTCGAGTGGATACGGGTATGGCGGTGAACTACTTGAGTTGCAGCAAGGGTGTGAAAGACCCTTTCGAAGTTCCATAGTTTAGGTGTCATTAGTCTCTAGACGCCTCATCGGAAATAGGCCTCATCTCGCCTGGAAGGGAGAACTTCCTGGATTTTCTCGAGTTGCGGCAGGTGATCTCGAGTTACGATGGGGACATCAGGGACCCGCCCTGGTGGCCTCAGGAGAGGCCAGTCCCCAAGCGAGTTGCTAGGGGGCCTCTCGGGATTTCTCTCCCGTCGATACCCGGGCCAAATCCTTGTGTGGAGTCAGGGCCGGAAACGAGAATTCCTCTCAGGGGCTGACATGGATCTTTGGGTACTTCTGGAGTCTCCCCAGGGGAGTCAGGCCTCGTCTCGAGTGGGGGCATGCACGTGCGCTTTCCCTCCAGGCTGAAGCAGCAATGTCACGCTTCCCGTCGCGTGGATCAATGGATCTGTGGTTTTCCCTCGAGGCTTTCCCTCGAGGCTTTCCCACAGGGCTGTCCCACGTGCCACCGTGGTGTGAGTCGATCCTCGGCGTGAAAGATGAGCCAGTGCAGGGCAAAGAGCTTCCTCTCGAATGGACTGAGACATCTGGGGGACTCTTGGAATGGTGGTACGACCATGGAGTTCCTCTCGCCTTTCCTGTT
The DNA here is from genome assembly GCF_032405125.1 of Capricornis sumatraensis. NCBI lineage: Eukaryota > Metazoa > Chordata > Mammalia > Artiodactyla > Bovidae > Capricornis > Capricornis sumatraensis. The sequence continues at coordinate 10,815,010 of NW_027184612.1, forward strand.
GAGAGTGCCTCCTCTTGAGATGCGACGGGAACGCCGGGAATTCTTTCCCGTTGAAAGCAGGGAAAGGATCCCTCATCTCGAGCTACGAGGGGGAAACGGAGCTCCTGTGGATGTGGGCGGGGCCATCGTGCTTCCTCTCGAGTGGAGACGGGTATGGCGGTGAACTTCTTGAGTAGCAGCAAGGGTGTGAAAGACCCTCTCGAAATTCCAGAGGTTAGGTGTCATTAGTCTCCAGACGCCTCATCGGAAATAGGCCTCATCTCGCCTGGAAGGGAGAACTTCCTGGATTTTCTCGAGTTGCGGCAGGTGTTCTCGAGTTACGACGGGGACCTCAGGGACCCGCCCTGGTGGTCCCAGGAGAGGCCAGTCCCCATGCGAGTTGCTACGGGGCCTCTCGGGATTCCTCTACGGTCGATACCGGGGCCAAAAACCTTGTGTGGAGTCAGGGCCGGAACCGGGGATTCCTCTCAGGGGCTGACATGGATCTTTGGGTACTTCTGGAGTCTCCCCAGGGGAATCAGGCCTCGTTTCGAGTGGGGGCATGCACGTGCGCTTTCCTTCCAGGCTGTAGCAGCAATGTCACACTTCCCGTCGCGTGGATCAAAGGATCTGTGGTTTTCCCTCGAGGCTTTCCCTCGAGGCTTTCCCACAGGGTTGTCCCACATGCCGCCGTGGTGTGAGTCGATCCTCGGCGTGAAAGATGAGCCAGTGCAGGGCAAAGAGGTTCCTCTGGAATGGACTGAGACATATGGGGGACTCTTGGAATGGTGGTACGACCATGGAGTTCTTCTCACCTTTCCTGTTGAGAGTGCCTCCTCTTGAGATGCGACGGAAATGCCGGGAATTCTTTCCCGTTAAAAGCAGGGAAAGGATCCCTCATCTCGAGCTACGAGGGGAAACGGGGCTCCTCTGGATGTGGGCGGGACCATCGTGCTTCCTCTCGAGTGGAGACGGGTATGGCGGTGAACTTCTTGTGTTGCAGCAAGGATGTGAAAGACCCTTTCGAAGTTCCAGAGGTTAGGTGTCATTCGTCTCCAGACGCCTCATTGGAAATAGGCCTCATCTCGCCTGGAAGGGAGAACATCCTGGATTTTCTCGAGTTGCGGCAGGTGTTCTCGAGTTACGACGGGGACCTCAGGGAACCGCCCTGGTGGCCTCAGGAAAAGCCAGTCCCCATGCGAGTTGCTAGGGGGCCTCTCAGGATTCCTCTCCTGTCGATACCGGGGCCAAAAACCTTGTTTGGAGTCAGGGCCGGAACAGAGGATTCGTCTCAGGGGCTGACATGGATCTTTGGGTACTTCTGGAGTCTCCCCACTGGAGTCAGGCCTCGTTTCGAGTGGGGGCATGCACGAGCGCTTTTCTTCCAGGCTGTAGCAGCAATGTCACGCTTACCTTCGCGTGGATCAAAGGATCTGTGGTTTTCCCTCGAGGCTTTCCCTCGAGGCTTTCCCACAGGGCTGTCCCACTTGCCACCGTGGTGTGAGTCGATCCTCGGCGTGAAAGATGAGCCAGTGCAGGGCAAAGAGGTTCCTCTGGAATGGACTGAGACATCTGGGGGATTCTTGGAATGGTGGTACGACCATAGAGTTCCTCTCGCCTTTCCTGTTGAGAGTGCCTCCTCTTGAGATGCGAGGGGAATGCCGGGAATTCTTTCCCGTTGAAAGCAGGGAAAGGATCCCTCATCTCGAGCTACGAGGGGGAAACGGGGCTCCTCTGGATATGGGCGGGACCATCGTGCTTCCTCTCGAGTGGAGACGGGTATGGCGGTGAACTTCTTGAGTTGCAGCAAGGGTGTGAAAGACCCTTTCGAAGTTCCAGAGGTTAGGTGTCATTAGTCTCCAGACGCCTCATTGGAAATAGGCCTCATCTCGCCTGGAAGGGAGAACTTCCTGGATTTTCTCGAGTTGCGGCAGGAGTTCTCGAGTTACGACGGGGACCTCAGGGACCCGCCATGGTGGCCTCAGGAAAGGCCAGTCCCCATGCGAGTTGCTAGGGGGCCTCTCAGGATTCCTCTCCCGTCAATACCGGGGCCAAAAACCTTGTGTGGAGTCAGGGCCGGAACCGAGGTTTTCTCTCAGGGGTGACATGGAACTTTGGGTATTTCTGGAGTCTCCCCAGGGGAGTCAGGCCTCGTCTCGAGTGGGGGCATGCAAGTGCGCTTTCCTTCCAGGCTGTAGCAGCAATGTCACGCTTCCCGTCGCGTGGATCAAAGGATCTGTGGTTTTCCCTCGAGGCTTTCCCACAGGGCTGTCCCACGTGCCACCGTGGTGTGAGTCGATCCTCGGCGTGAAAGATGAGCCAGTGCAGGGCAAAGAGGTTCCTCTGGAATGGACTGAGACATCTGGGGGACTCTTGGAATGGTGGTACGACCATGGAGTTCCTCTCGCCTTTCCTGTTGAGAGTGCCTCCTCTTGAGATGCGACGGGAACGCCGGGAATTCTTTCCCGTTGAAAGCAGGGAAAGGATCGCTCATCTCGAGCTAGGAGGGGGAAACGGGGCTCCTCTGGATGTGGGCGGGACCATCGTGCTTCCTCTAGAGTGGAGATGGGTATGGCGGTGAACTTCTTGAGTTGCAGCAAGGGTGTGAAAGACCCTTTCGAAGTTCCAGAGTTTAGGTGTCATTAGTCTCCAGACGCCTCATCGGAAATAGGCCTCATCTCGCCTGGAAGGGAGAACTTCCTGGATTTTCTCGAGTTGCGGCAGGTGTTCTCGAGTTACGACGGGGACCTCAGGGACCCGCCCTGGTGGCCTCAGGAGAGGCCAGTCCCCATGCGAGTTGCTAGGGGGCCTCTCGGGATTCCTCTCCCGTCGATACCGGGGCCAAAAACCTTGTGTGGAGTCAGGGCCGGAACCGAGGATTCCTCTCAGTGGCTGACATGGATCTTTGGGTACTTCTGGAGTCTCACCAGGGGAGTCAGGCCTCGTCTCGAGTCGGGCCATGCACGTGCACTTTCCTTCCAGGCTGTAGCAGCAATGTCACGCTTCCCGTGGCGTGGATCAAAGGATCTGTGGTTTTCCCTCGAAGCTTTCCCTCGAGGCTTTCCCACAGGGCTGTCCCACGTGCCACCGTGGTGTGAGTCGATCCTCGGCGTGAAAGATGAGCCAGTGCAGGGCAAAGAGGTTCCTCTGGAATGGACTGAGACATCTGGGGGACTCTTGGAATGGTGGTACGACCATGGAGTTCCTCTCGCCTTTCCTGTTGAGAGTGCCTCCTCTTGAGATGCGACAGGAACGCCGGGAATTCTTTCCCGTTGAAAGCAGGGAAAGGATCCCTCATCTCGAGCTCCGAGGGGAAAGCGGGGCTCCTCTGGATGTGGGCGGGACCATCGTGCTTCCTCTCGAGTGGATACGGGTATGGCGGTGAACTTCTTGAGTTGCAGCAAGGGTGTGAAAGACCCTTTCGAAGTTCCATAGTTTAGGTGTCATTAGTCTCTAGACGCCTCATCGGAAATAGGCCTCATCTCGCCTGGAAGGGAGAACTTCCTGGATTTTCTCGAGTTGCGGCAGGTGATCTCGAGTTACGATGGGGACCTCAGGGACCCGCCCTGGTGGCCTCAGGAGAGGCCAGTCCCCAAGCGAGTTGCTAGGGGGCCTCTCGGGATTTCTCTCCCGTCGATACCCGGGCCAAATCCTTGTGTGGAGTCAGGGCCGGAAACGAGAATTCCTCTCAGGGGCTGACATGGATCTTTGGGTACTTCTGGAGTCTCCCCAGGGGAGTCAGGCCTCGTCTCGAGTGGGGGCATGCACGTGCGCTTTCCCTCCAGGCTGAAGCAGCAATGTCACGCTTCCCGTCGCGTGGATCAATGGATCTGTGGTTTTCCCTCGAGGCTTTCCCTCGAGGCTTTCCCACAGGGCTGTCCCACGTGCCACCGTGGTGTGAGTCGATCCTCGGCGTGAAAGATGAGCCAGTGCAGGGCAAAGAGCTTCCTCTCGAATGGACTGAGACATCTGGGGGACTCTTGGAATGGTGGTACGACCATGGAGTTCCTCTCGCCTTTCCTGTTGAGAGTGCCTCCTCTTGAGATGCGACGGGAACGCCGGGAATTCTTTCCCGTTGAAAGCAGGGAAAGGATCCCTCATCTCGAGCTACGAGGGGGAAACGGGGCTCCTGTGGATGTGGGCGGGGCCATCGTGCTTCCTCTCGAGTGGAGACGGGTATGGCGGTGAACTTCTTGAGTAGCAGCAAGGGTGTGAAAGACCCTCTCGAAATTCCAGAGGTTAGGTGTCATTAGTCTCCAGACGCCTCATCGGAAATAGGCCTCATCTCGCCTGGAAGGGAGAACTTCATGGATTTTCTCGAGTTGCGGCAGGTGTTCTCGAATTACGACGGGGACCTCAGGGACCCGCCCTGGTGGCCCCAGGAGAGGCCAGTCCCCATGCGAGTTGCTACGGGGCCTCTCGGGATTCCTCTCCCGTCGATACCGGGGCCAAAAACCTTGTGTGGAGTCAGGGCCGGAACCGAGGATTCCTCTCAGGGGCTGACATGGATCTTTGGGTACTTCTGGAGTCTCCCCAGGGGAGTCAGGCCTCGTCTCGAGTGGGGGCATGCACGTGTGCTTTCCTTCCAGGCTGTAGCAGCAATGTCACGCTTCCCGTGGCCTGGATCAAAGGATCTGTGGTTTTCCCTCGAGGCTTTCCCTCGAGGCTTTCCCACAGGGCTGTCCCACGTGCCACCGTGGTGTGAGTCGATCCTCGGCGTGAAAGATGAGCCAGTGCAGGGCAAAGAGGTTCCTCTGGAATGGACTGAGACATCTGGGGTACTCTTGGAATGGTGGTACGACCATGGAGTTCCTCTCGCCTTTCCTGTTGAGAGTGCCTCCTCTTGAGATGCGACGGGAACGCCGGGAATTCTTTCCCGTTGAAAGCAGGGAAAGGATCCCTCATCTCGAGCTACGAATGTGAAACGGGGCTCCTCTGGATGTGGGCGGGACCATCGTGCTTCCTCTCGAGTGGAGACGGGTATGGCGGTGAACTTCTTGAGTTGCAGCAAGGGTGTGAAAGACCCTTTCGAAGTTCCAGAGGTTAGGTGTCATTAGTCTCCAGACGCCTCATCGGAAATAGGCCTCATCTCGCCTGGAAGGGAGAACTTCCTGGATTTTCTCGAGTTGAGGCAGGTGTTCTCGAGTTACGACGGGGACCTCAGGGACCCGCCATGGTGGCCTCAGGAAAGGCCAGTCCCCATGCGAGTTGCTAGGGGGCCTCTCAGGATTCCTCTTCCGTCGATACCGGGGCCAAAAACCTTGTGTGGAGTCAGGGTCGGAACCGAGGTTTCCTCTCAGAGGTGACATGGAACTTTGGGTATTTCTGGAGTCTCCCCAGGGGAGTCAGGCCTCGTCTCGAGTGGGGGCATGCATGTGCGCTTTCCTTCCAGGCTGTAACAGCAATGTCACGCTTCCCGTCGTGTGGATCAAAGGATCTGTGGTTTTCCCTCGAGGCTTTCCCTCGAGGCTTTGCCACAGGGATGTCCCACGTGCCACCGTGGTGTGAGTCTATCCTCGGCGTGAAAGATGAGCCAGTGCAGGGCAAAGAGGTTCCTCTGGAATGGACTGAGACATCTGGGGGACTCTTGGAATGGTGGTACGACCATGGAGTTCCTCTCGCCTTTCCTGTTGAGAGTGCCTCCTCTTGAGATGCGACGGGAAAGCCGGGAATTCTTTCCCGTTGAAAGCAGGGAAAGGATCCCTCATCTCGAGCTACGAGGGTGAAACGGGGCTCCTCTGGATGTGGGCGGGACCATCGTGCTTCCTCTCGAGTGGAGACGGGTATGGCGGTGAACTTCTTGAGTAGCAGCAAGGGTGTGAAAGACCCTTTCGAAGTTCCAGAGGTTAGGTGTCATTAGTCTCCAGACGCCTCATCGGAAATAGGCCTCATCTCGGCTGGAAGGGAGAACTTCCTGGATTTTCTCGAGTTGCGGCAGGTGTTCTCGAGTTACGACGGGGACGTCAGGGACCCGCCATGGTGGCCTCAGGAAAGGCCAGTCCCCATGCGAGTTGCTAGGGGGCCTCTCAGGATTCCTCTCCCGTCGATACCGGGACCAAAAACCTTGTGTGGAGTCAGGGCCAGAACCGAGGTTTCCTCTCTGGGGCTCACATGGATCTTTGGGTACTTCTGGAGTCTCCCCAGGGGAGTCAGGCCTCGTCTCGAGTGGGCACAGGTACGTGCGCTTTCCTTCCAGGCTGTAGCAGCAATGTCACGCTTCCCGTGGCCTGGATCAAAGGATCTGTGGTTTTCCCTCGAGGCTTTCCCTCGAGGCTTTCCCACAGGGCTGTCCCACGTGCCACCGTGGTGTGAGTCGATGCTAGGAGTGAAAGATGAGCCAGTGTAGGGCAAAGAGGTTCCTCTGGAATGGACTGAGACATCTGGGGGACTCTTGGAATGGTGGTACGACCATGGAGTTCCTCTCGCCTTTCCTGTTGAGAGTGCCTCCTCTTGAGATGCGACGGGAACGCCGGGAATTCTTTCCCGTTGAAAGCAGGGAAAGGATCCCTCATCTTGAGCTACGAGGGGGAAACGGGGCTCCTCTGGATGTGGGCGGGACCATCGTGCTTCCTCTCGAGTGGAGACGGGTATGGCGGTGAACTTCTTGAGTTGCAGCAAGGGTGTGAAAGACCCTTTCGAAGTTCCAGAGGTTAGGTGTCGTTAGTCTCCAGACGCCTCATCGGAAATAGGCCTCATCTCGCCTGGAAGGGAGAGCTTCCTGGATTTTCTCGAGTTGCGGCAGGTGTTCTGGAGTTACGACGGGGACCTCAGGGACCCGCCCTGGTGACCTCAGGAGAGGCCAGTCCCCATGCGAGTTGCTAGGGGGCCTCTCGGGATTCCTCTCCCGTCGATACCGGGGCCAAAAACCTTGTGTGGAGTCAGGGCCGGAACCGAGGATTCCTCTCAGGGGCTGACATGGATCTTTGGGTACTTCTGGAGTCTCCCCAGGGGAGTCAGGCCTCGTCTCGAGTGGGGGCATGCACGTGCGCTTTCCTTCCAGGCTGTAGCAGCAATGTCACGTTTCCCGTGGCCTGGATCAAAGGATCTGTGGTTTTCCCTCGAGGCTTTCCCTCGAGGCTTTCCCACAGGTCTGTCCCACGTGCCACCCTGGTGTGAGTCGAACCTCGGCGTGAAAGATGAGCCAGTGCAGGGCAAAGAGGTTCCTCAGGAATGGACTGAGACATCTGGGGGACTCTTGGAATGGTGGTACGACCATGGAGTTCCTCTCGCCTTTCCTGTTGAGAGTGCCTCCTCTTGAGATGCGACGGGAACGCCGGGAATTCTTTCCCGTTGAAAGCAGGGAAAGGATCCCTCATCTCGAGCTACGAGGGGGAAACGGGGCTCCTCTGGATGTGGGCGGGACTATCGTGCTTCCTCTCGAGTGGACACGGGTATGGCTGTGAACTTCTTGAGTTGCAGCAAGGGTGTGAAAGACCCTTTCGAAGTTCCAGAGGTTAGGTGTCATTAGTCTCCAGACGCCTCATCGGAAATAGGCCTCATCTCGCCTGGAAGGGAGAACTTCCTGGATTTTCTCGAGTTGCGGCAGGTGTTCTCGAATTACGACGGGGACCTCAGGGACCCGCCCTGGTGGCCTCAGGAGAGGCCAGTCCCCATGCGAGTTGCTAGGGGGCCTCTCGGGATTCCCCTCCCGTCGATACCGTGGCCAAAAACCTTGTGTGGAGTCAGGGCCGGAACCGAGGATTCCTCTCAGGGGCTGACATGGATCTTTGGGTACTTCTGGAGTCTCCCCAGGGGAGTCAGGCCTCGTCTCGAGTGGGGGCATGCACGTGCGCTTTCCTTCCAGGCTGTAGCAGCAATGTCACGCTTCCCGTGGCCTGGATCAAAGGATCTGTGGTTTTCCCTCGAGGCTTTCCCTCGAGGCTTTCCCACAGGGCTGTCCCACGTGCGACCGTGGTGTGAGTCGATCCTCGGCGTGAAAGATGAGCCAGTGCAGGGCAAAGAGGTTGCTCTGGAATGGACTGAGACATCTGGGGGACTCTTTGAATGATGGTACGACCATGGAGTTCCTCTCGCCTTTCCTGTTGAGAGTGCCTCCTCTTGAGATGCGACGGGAACGCCGGGAATTCTTTCCCGTTGAAAGCAGGGAAAGGATCCCTCATCTCGAGCTACGAGGGGGAAACGGGGCTCCTCTGGATGTGGGCGGGACCATCGTGCTTCCTCTCGAGTGGAGACGGGTATGGCGGTGAACTTCTTGAGTTGCAGCAAGGGTGTGAAAGACCCTTTCGAAGTTCCAGAGGTTAGGTGTCATTAGTCTCCAGACGCCTCATCGGAAATAGGCCTCATCTCGCCTGGAAGGGAGAACTTCCTGGATTTTCTCGAGTTGCGGCAGGTGTTCTCGAGTTACGACGGGGACCTCAGGGACCCGCCCTGGTGGCCTCAGGAGAGGCCAGTCCCCATGCGAGTTGCTAGGGGGCCTCTGGGGATTCCTCTCCCGTCGATACCGGGGCCAAAAACCTTGTGTGGATTCAGGGCCGGAACCGAGGATTCCTCTCAGGGGCTGACATGGATCTTTGGGTACTTCTGGAGTCTCCCCAGGGGAGTCAGGCCTCGTCTCGAGTGGGGGCATGCACGTGCGCTTTCCTTCCAGGCTGTAGCAGCAATGTCACGCTTCCCGTGGCCTGGATCAAAGGATCTGTGGTTTTCCCTCGAGGCTTTCCCTCGAGGTTTTCCCACAGGGCTGTCCCACGTGCCACCGTGGTGTGAGTCGATCCTCGGCGTGAAAGATGAGCCAGTGCAGGGCAAAGAGGTTCCTCTGGAATGGACTGAGACATCTGGGGGACTCTTGGAATGGTGGTATGACCATGGAGTTCCTCTCGCCTTTCCTGTTGAGAGTGCCTCCTCTTGAGATGCGACGGGAACGCCGGGAATTCTTTCCCGTTGAAAGCAGGGAAAGGATCCCTCATCTCGAGCTACGAGGGGGAAACGGGGCTCCTCTGGATGTGGGCGGGACCATCGTGCTTCCTCTCGAGTGGAGACGGGTATGGCGGTGAACTTCTTGAGTTGCAGCAAGGGTGTGAAAGACCCTTTCGAAGTTCCAGAGGTTAGGTGTCATTAGTCTCCAGACGCCTCATCGGAAATAGGCCTCATCTCGCCTGGAAGGGAGAACTTCCTGGATTTTCTCGAGTTGCGGCAGGTGTTCTCGAGTTACGACGGGGACCTCAGGGACCCGCCCTGGTGGCCTCAGGAGAGGCCAGTCCCCATGCGAGTTGCTAGGGGGCCTCTGGGGATTCCTCTCCCGTCGATACCGGGGCCAAAATCCTTGTGTGGATTCAGGGCCGGAACCGAGGATTCCTCTCAGGGGCTGACATGGATCTTTGGGTACTTCTGAAGTCTCCCCAGGGGAGTCAGGCCTCGTCTCGAGTGGGGGCATGCACGTGCGCTTTCCTTCCAGGCTGTAGCAGCAATGTCACGCTTCCCGTGGCCTGGATCAAAGGATCTGTGGTTTTCCCTCGAGGCTTTCCCTCGAGGTTTTCCCACAGGGCTGTCCCACGTGCCACCGTGGTGTGAGTCGATCCTCAGCGTGAAAGATGAGCCAGTGCAGGGCAAAGAGGTTCCTCTGGAATGGACTGAGACATCTGGGGGACTCTTGGAATGGTGGTATGACCATGGAGTTCCTCTCGCCTTTCCTGTTGAGAGTGCCTCCTCTTGAGATGCGACGGGAACGCCGGGAATTCTTTCCCGTTGAAAGCAGGGAAAGGATCCCTCATCTCGAGCTACGAGGGGTAAACGGGGCTCCTCTGGATGTGGGCGGGACCATCGTGCTTCCTCTCGAGTGGAGACGGGTATGGCGGTGAACTTCTTGAGTTGCAGCAAGGGTGTGAAAGACCCTTTCGAAGTTCCAGAGGTTAGGTGTCATTAGTCTCCAGACGCCTCATCGGAAATAGGCCTCATCTCGCCTGGAAGGGAGAACTTCATGGATTTTCTCGAGTTGCAGCAGGTGTTCTCGAGTTACGACGGGGACCTCAGGGACCCGCCCTGGTGGCCTCAGGAGAGGCCAGTCCCCATGCGAGTTGCTAGGGGGCCTCTCGGGATTACCCTCCCGTCGATACCGGGGCCAAAAACCTTGTGTGGAGTCACGGCCGGAACCAAGGATTCCTCTCAGGGGCTGACATGGATCTTTGGGTACTTCTGGAGTCTCCCCAGGGGAGTCAGGCCTCGTCTCGAGTGGGGGCATGCACGTGCGCTTTCCTTCCAGGCTGTAGCAGCAATGTCACGCTTCCCGTGGCCTGGATCAAAGGATCTGTGGTTTTCCCTCGAGGCTTTCCCTCGAGGCTTTCCCACAGGGCTGTCCCACGTGCCACCGTGGTGTGAGTCGATCCTCGGCGTGAAAGATGAGCCAGTGCAGGGCAAAGAGGTTGCTCTGGAATGGACTGAGACATCTGGGGGACTCTTTGAATGATGGTACGACCATGGAGTTCCTCTCGCCTTTCTTGTTGAGAGTGCCTCCTCTTGAGATGCCACGGGAACGCCGGGAATTCTTTCCCGTTGAAAGCAGGGAAAGGATCCCTCATCTCGAGCTACGAGGGGGAAACGGGGCTCCTCTGGATGTGGGCGGGACCATCGTGCTTCCGCTCGAGTGGAGATGGGTATGGCGGTGAACTTCTTGAGTTGCAGCAAGGGTGTGAAAGACCCTTTCGAAGTTCCAGAGGTTAGGTGTCATTAGTCTCCAGACGCCTCATCGGAAATAGGCCTCATCTCGCCTGGAAGGGAGAACTTCCTGGATTTTCTCGAGTTGCGGCAGGTGTTCTCGAGTTACGACGGGGACCTCAGGGACCCGCCCTGGTGGCCTCAGGAGAGGCCAGTCCCCATGCGAGTTGCTAGGGGGCCTCTCGGGATTCCCCTCCCGTCGATACCGGGGCCAAAAACCTTCTGTGGATTCAGGGCCGGAACCGAGGATTCCTCTCAGGGGCTGACATGGATCTTTGGGTACTTCTGGAGTCTCCCCAGGGGAGTCAGGCCTCGTCTCGAGTGGGGGCATGCACGTGCGCTTTCCTTCCAGGCTGTAGCAGCAATGTCACGCTTCCCGTGGCCTGGATCAAAGGATCTGTGGTTTTCCCTCGAGGCTTTCCCTCGAGGCTTTCCCACAGGGCTGTCCCACGTGCCACCGTGGTGTGAGTCGATCCTCGGCGTGAAAGATGAGCCAGTGCAGGGCAAAGAGGTTGCTCTGGAATGGACTGAGACATCTGGGGGACTCTTGGAATGGTGGTATGACCATGGAGTTCCTCTCGCCTTTCCTGTTGAGAGTGCCTCCTCTTGAGATGCGACGGGAACGCCGGGAATTCTTTCCCGTTGAAAGCAGGGAAAGGATCCCTCATCTCGAGCTACGAGGGGGAAACGGGGCTCCTCTGGATGTGGGCGGGACCATCGTGCTTCCTCTCGAGTGGAGACGGGTATGGCGGTGAACTTCTTGAGTTGCAGCAAGGGTGTGAAAGACCCTTTCGAAGTTCCAGAGTTTAGGTGTCATTAGTCTCCAGACGCCTCATCGGAAATAGGCCTCATCTCGCCTGGAAGGGAGAACTTCATGGATTTTCTCGAGTTGCGGCAGGTGTTCTCGAGTTACGACGGGGACCTCAGGGACCCGCCCTGGTGGCCTCAGGAGAGGCCAGTCCCCATGCGAGTTGCTAGGGGGCCTCTCGGGATTCCCCTCCCGTCGATACCGGGGCCAAAAACCTTGTGTGGAGTCAGGGCCGGAACCGAGGATTCCTCTCAGGGGATGACATGGATCTTTGGGTACTTCTGGAGTCTCCCCAGGGGAGTCAGGCCTCGTCTCGAGTGGGGGCATGCACGTGCGCTTTCCTTCCAGGCTGTAGCAGCAATGTCACGCTTCCCGTGGCCTGGATCAAAGGATCTGTGGTTTTCCCTCGAGGCTTTCCCTCGAGGCTTTCCCACAGGGCTGTCCCACGTGCCACCGTGGTGTGAGTCGATCCTCGGCGTGAAAGATGAGCCAGTGCAGGGCAAAGAGGTTCCTCTGGAATGGACTGAGACATCTGGGGGACTCTTAGAATGGTGGTACGACCATGGAGTTCCTCTCGCCTTTCCTGTTGAGAGTGCCTCCTCTTGAGATGCGACGGGAACGCCGGGAATTCTTTCCCGTTGAAAGCAGGGAAAGGATCCCTCATCTCGAGCTACGAGGGGGAAACGGGGCTCCTCTGGATGTGGGCGGGACCATCGTGCTTCCTCTCGAGTGGAGACGGGTATGGCGGTGAACTTCTTGAGTTGCAGCAAGGGTGTGAAAGACCCTTTCGAAGTTCCAGAGGTTAGGTGTCATTAGTCTCCAGACGCCTCATCGGAAATAGGCCTCATCTCGCCTGGAAGGGAGAACTTCCTGGATTTTCTCGAGTTGCGGCAGGTGTTCTCGAGTTACGACGGGGACCTCAGGGAGCCGCCCTGGTGGCCTCAGGAGAGGCCAGTCCCCATGCGAGTTGCTAGGGGGCCTCTGGGGATTCCTCTCCCGTCGATACCGGGGCCAAAAACCTTGTGTGGAGTCAGGGCCGGAACCGAGGATTCCTCTCAGGGGCTGACATGGATCTTTGGGTACTTCTGGAGTCTCCCCAGGGGAGTCAGGCCTCGTCTCGAGTGGGGGCATGCACGTGCGCTTTCCTTCCAGGCTGTAGCAGCAATGTCACGCTTCCCGTGGCCTGGATCAAAGGATCTGTGGTTTTCCCTCGAGGCTTTCCCTCGAGGTTTTCCCACAGGGCTGTCCCACGTGCCAACGAGGTGTGAGTCGATCCTCGGCGTGAAAGATGAGCCAGTGCAGGGCAAAGAGGTTCCTCTGGAATGGACTGAGACATCTGGGGGACTCTTGGAATGGTGGTATGACCATGGAGTTCCTCTCGCCTTTCCTGTTGAGAGTGCCTCCTCTTGAGATGCGACGGGAACGCCGGGAATTCTTTCCCGTTGAAAGCAGGGAAAGGATCCCTCATCTCGAGCTACGAGGGGGAAACGAGGCTCATCTGGATGTGGGCGGGACCAACGGGCTTCCTTTCGAGTGGAGACGGGTATGGCGGTGAACTTCTTGAGTTGCAGCAAGGGTGTGAAAGACCCTTTCGAAGTTCCAGAGGTTAGGTGTCATTAGTCTCCAGACGCCTCATCGGAAATAGGCCTCATCTCGCCTTGAAGGGAGAACTTCATGGATTTTCTCGAGTTGCAGCAGGTGTTCTCGAGTTACGACGGGGACCTCAGGGACCCGCCCTGGTGGCCTCAGGAGAGGCCAGTCCCCATGCGAGTTGCTACGGGGCCTCTCGGGATTCCCCTCCCGTCGATACCGGGGCCAAAAACCTTGTGTGGAGTCAGGGCCGGAACCGAGGATTCCTCTCAGGGGCTGACATGGATCTTTGGGTACTTCTGGAGTCTCCCCAGGGGAGTCAGGCCTCGTCTCGAGTGGGGGCATGCACGTGCGCTTTCCTTCCAGGCTGTAGCAGCAATGTCACGCTTCCCGTGGCGTGGATCAAAGGATCTGTGGTTTTCCCTCGAGGCTTTCCCTCGAGGCTTTCCCACAGGGCTGTCCCACGTGCCACCGTGGTGTGAGTCGATCCTCGGCGTGAAAGATGAGCCAGTGCAGGGCAAAGAGGTTGCTCTGGAATGGACTGAGACATCTGGGGGACTCTTTGAATGATGGTACGACCATGGAGTTCCTCTCGCCTTTCTTGTTGAGAGTGCCTCCTCTTGAGATGCGACGGGAACGCCGGGAATTCTTTCCCGTTGAAAGCAGGGAAAGGATCCCTCATCTCGAGCTACGAGGGGGAAACGGGGCTCCTCTGGATGTGGGCGGGACCATCGTGCTTCCGCTCGAGTGGAGATGGGTATGGCGGTGAACTTCTTGAGTTGCAGCAAGGGTGTGAAAGACCCTTTCGAAGTTCCAGAGGTTAGGTGTCATTAGTCTCCAGACGCCTCATCGGAAATAGGCCTCATCTCGCCTGGAAGGGAGAACTTCCTGGATTTTCTCGAGTTGCGGCAGGTGTTCTCGAGTTACGACGGGGACCTCAGGGACCCGCCCTGGTGGCCTCAGGAGAGGCCAGTCCCCATGCGAGTTGCTAGGGGGCCTCTCGGGATTCCCCTCCCGTCGATACCGGGGCCAAAAACCTTCTGTGGATTCAGGGCCGGAACCGAGGATTCCTCTCAGGGGCTGACATGGATCTTTGGGTACTTCTGGAGTCTCCCCAGGGGAGTCAGGCCTCGTCTCGAGTGGGGGCATGCACGTGCGCTTTCCTTCCAGGCTGTAGCAGCAATGTCACGCTTCCCGTGGCCTGGATCAAAGGATCTGTGGTTTTCCCTCGAGGCTTTCCCTCGAGGCTTTCCCACAGGGCTGTCCCACGTGCCACCGTGGTGTGAGTCGATCCTCGGCGTGAAAGATGAGCCAGTGCAGGGCAAAGAGGTTGCTCTGGAATGGACTGAGACATCTGGGGGACTCTTGGAATGGTGGTATGACCATGGAGTTCCTCTCGCCTTTCCTGTTGAGAGTGCCTCCTCTTGAGATGCGACGGGAACGCCGGGAATTCTTTCCCGTTGAAAGCAGGGAAAGGATCCCTCATCTCGAGCTACGAGGGGGAAACGGGGCTCCTCTGGATGTGGGCGGGACCATCGTGCTTCCTCTCGAGTGGAGACGGGTATGGCGGTGAACTTCTTGAGTTGCAGCAAGGGTGTGAAAGACCCTTTCGAAGTTCCAGAGTTTAGGTGTCATTAGTCTCCAGACGCCTCATCGGAAATAGGCCTCATCTCGCCTGGAAGGGAGAACTTCATGGATTTTCTCGAGTTGCGGCAGGTGTTCTCGAGTTACGACGGGGACCTCAGGGACCCGCCCTGGTGGCCTCAGGAGAGGCCAGTCCCCATGCGAGTTGCTAGGGGGCCTCTCGGGATTCCCCTCCCGTCGATACCGGGGCCAAAAACCTTGTGTGGAGTCAGGGCCGGAACCGAGGATTCCTCTCAGGGGCTGACATGGATCTTTGGGTACTTCTGGAGTCTCCCCAGGGGAGTCAGGCCTCGTCTCGAGTGGGGGCATGCACGTGCGCTTTCCTTCCAGGCTGTAGCAGCAATGTCACGCTTCCCGTGGCCTGGATCAAAGGATCTGTGGTTTTCCCTCGAGGCTTTCCCTCGAGGCTTTCCCACAGGGCTGTCCCACGTGCCACCGTGGTGTGAGTCGATCCTCGGCGTGAAAGATGAGCCAGTGCAGGGCAAAGAGGTTCCTCTGGAATGGACTGAGACATCTGGGGGACTCTTAGAATGGTGGTACGACCATGGAGTTCCTCTCGCCTTTCCTGTTGAGAGTGCCTCCTCTTGAGATGCGACGGGAACGCCGGGAATTCTTTCCCGTTGAAAGCAGGGAAAGGATCCCTCATCTCGAGCTACGAGGGGGAAACGGGGCTCCTCTGGATGTGGGCGGGACCATCGTGCTTCCTCTCGAGTGGAGACGGGTATGGCGGTGAACTTCTTGAGTTGCAGCAAGGGTGTGAAAGACCCTTTCGAAGTTCCAGAGGTTAGGTGTCATTAGTCTCCAGACGCCTCATCGGAAATAGGCCTCATCTCGCCTGGAAGGGAGAACTTCCTGGATTTTCTCGAGTTGCGGCAGGTGTTCTCGAGTTACGACGGGGACCTCAGGGAGCCGCCCTGGTGGCCTCAGGAGAGGCCAGTCCCCATGCGAGTTGCTAGGGGGCCTCTGGGGATTCCTCTCCCGTCGATACCGGGGCCAAAAACCTTGTGTGGAGTCAGGGCCGGAACCGAGGATTCCTCTCAGGGGCTGACATGGATCTTTGGGTACTTCTGGAGTCTCCCCAGGGGAGTCAGGCCTCGTCTCGAGTGGGGGCATGCACGTGCGCTTTCCTTCCAGGCTGTAGCAGCAATGTCACGCTTCCCGTGGCCTGGATCAAAGGATCTGTGGTTTTCCCTCGAGGCTTTCCCTCGAGGTTTTCCCACAGGGCTGTCCCACGTGCCAACGAGGTGTGAGTCGATCCTCGGCGTGAAAGATGAGCCAGTGCAGGGCAAAGAGGTTCCTCTGGAATGGACTGAGACATCTGGGGGACTCTTGGAATGGTGGTATGACCATGGAGTTCCTCTCGCCTTTCCTGTTGAGAGTGCCTCCTCTTGAGATGCGACGGGAACGCCGGGAATTCTTTCCCGTTGAAAGCAGGGAAAGGATCCCTCATCTCGAGCTACGAGGGGGAAACGAGGCTCATCTGGATGTGGGCGGGACCAACGGGCTTCCTTTCGAGTGGAGACGGGTATGGCGGTGAACTTCTTGAGTTGCAGCAAGGGTGTGAAAGACCCTTTCGAAGTTCCAGAGGTTAGGTGTCATTAGTCTCCAGACGCCTCATCGGAAATAGGCCTCATCTCGCCTTGAAGGGAGAACTTCATGGATTTTCTCGAGTTGCAGCAGGTGTTCTCGAGTTACGACGGGGACCTCAGGGACCCGCCCTGGTGGCCTCAGGAGAGGCCAGTCCCCATGCGAGTTGCTACGGGGCCTCTCGGGATTCCCCTCCCGTCGATACCGGGGCCAAAAACCTTGTGTGGAGTCAGGGCCGGAACCGAGGATTCCTCTCAGGGGCTGACATGGATCTTTGGGTACTTCTGGAGTCTCCCCAGGGGAGTCAGGCCTCGTCTCGAGTGGGGGCATGCACGTGCGCTTTCCTTCCAGGCTGTAGCAGCAATGTCACGCTTCCCGTGGCGTGGATCAAAGGATCTGTGGTTTTCCCTCGAGGCTTTCCCTCGAGGCTTTCCCACAGGGCTGTCCCACGTGCCACCGTGGTGTGAGTCGATCCTCGGCGTGAAAGATGAGCCAGTGCAGGGCAAAGAGGTTCCTCTGGAATGGACTGAGACATCTGGGGGACTCTTGGAATGGTGGTATGACCATGGAGTTCCTCTCGCCTTTCCTGTTGAGAGTGCCTCCTCTTGAGATGCGACGGGAACACCGGGAAATCTTTCCCGTTGAAAGCAGGGAAAGGATCCCTCATCTCGAGCTACGAGGGGGAAACGGGGCTCCTCTGGATGTGGGCGGGACCATCGTGCTTCCTCTCGAGTGGAGACGGGTATGGCGGTGAACTTCTTGAGTTGCAGCAAGGGTGTGAAAGACCCTTTCGAAGTTCCAGAGGTTAGGTGTCATTAGTCTCCAGACGCCTCATCGGAAATAGGCCTCATCTCGCCTGGAAGGGAGAACTTCCTGGATTTTCTCGAGTTGCGGCAGGTGTTCTCGAGTTACGACGGGGACCTCAGGGACCCGCCCTGGTGGCCTCAGGAGAGGCCAGTCCCCATGCGAGGTGCTAGGGGGCCTCTCGGGATTCCTCTCCCGTCGATACCGGGGCCAAAAACCTTGTGTGGAGTCAGGGCCGGAACCGAGGATTCCTCTCAGGGGCTGACATGGATCTTTGGATACTTCTGGAGTCTCCCCAGGGGAGTCAGGCCTCGTCTCGAGTGGGGGCATGCACGTGCGCTTTCCTTCCAGGCTGTAGCAGCAATGTCACGCTTCCCGTGGCCTGGATCAAAGGATCTGTGGTTTTCCCTCGAGGCTTTCCCTCAAGGCTTTCCCACAGGGCTGTCCCACGTGCCACCGTGGTGTGAGTCGATCCTCGGCGTGAAAGATGAGCCAGTGCAGGGCAAAGAGTTTCCTCTGTAATGGACTGAGACATCTGGGGGACTCTTGGAATGGTGGTACGACCATGGAGTTCCTCTCGCCTTTCCTGTTGAGAGTGCCTCCTCTTGAGATGCGACGGGAACGCCGGGAATTCTTTCCCGTTGAAAGCAGGGAAAGGATCCCTCATCTCGAGCTCCGAGGGGGAAATGGGCTCCTCTGGATGTGGGCGGGACCATCGTGCTTCCTCCCGAGTGGACACGGGTATGGCGGTGAACTTCTTGAGTTGCAGCAAGGGTGTGAAAGACCCTTTCGAAGTCCCAGAGTTTAGGTGTCATTAGTCTGCAGACGCCTCATCGGAAATGGGCCTCATCTCGCCTGGAAGGGAGAACTTCCTGGATTTTCTCGAGTTGCGGCAGGTGTTCTCGAGTTACGACGGGGACCTCAGGGACCCGCCCTGGTGGCCTCAGGAGAGGCCAGTCCCCATGCGAGTTGCTAGGGGGCCTCTCGGGATTCCTCTCCCGTCGATACCGGGGCCAAAAGCCTTGTGTGGAGTCAGGGCCGGAACCGAGCATTCCTCTCAGGGGTGACATGGATCTTTGGGTACTTCTGGAGTCTCCCCAGGGGAGTCAGGCCTCGTCTCGAGTGGGGGCATGCACGTGCGCTTTCCTTCCAGGCTGTAGCAGCAATGTCACGCTTCCCGTGGCCTGGATCAAAGGATCTGTGGTTTTCCCTCGAGGCTTTCCCTCGAGGCTTTCCCACAGGGCTGTCCCACGTGCCACCGTGGTGTGAGTCGATCCTCGGCGTGAAAGATGAGCCAGTGCAGGGCAAAGAGGTTCCTCTGGAATGGACTGAGACATCTGGGGGACTCTTGGAATGGTGGTACGACCATGGAGTTCCTCTCGCCTTTCCTGTTGAGAGTGCCTCCTCTTTGGATGCGACGGGAACGCCGGGAATTCTTTCCCGTTGAAAGCAGGGAAAGGATCCCTCATCTCGAGCTACGAGGGGGAAACGGGGCTCCTCTGGATGTGGGCGGGACCATCGTGCTTCCTCTCGAGTGGACACGGGTATGGCGGTGAACTTCTTGAGTTGCAGCAAGGGTGTGAAAGACCCTTTCGAAATTCCAGAGGTTAGGTGTCATTAGTCTCCAGACGCCTCATCGGAAATAGGCCTCATCTCGCCTGGAAGGGAGAACTTCCTGGATATTCTCGATTTGCGGCAGGTGTTCTCGAGTTATGACGGGGACCTCAGGGACCCGCCCTGGTGGCCTCAGGAGAGGCCAGTCCCCATGCGAGTTGCTAGGGGGCCTCTCGGGATTCCTCTCCCGTCGATACCGGGGCCAAAAACCTTTTGTGGAGTCAGGGCCGGAACCGAGGATTCCTCTCATGGGTGACATGGATCTTTGGGCACTTCCGGAGTCTCCCCAGGGGAGTCAGGCCTCGTCTCGAGTGGGGACATGCACGTGCGCTTTCCTTCCAGGCTGTAGCAGCAATGTCACGCTTCCCGTCGCGTGCATCAAAGGATCTGTGGTTTTCCCTCGAGGCTTTCCCTCGAGGCTTTCCCACAGGGCTGTCCCACGTGCCACCGTGGTGTGAGTCGATCCTCGGCGTGAAAGATGAGCCAGTGCAGGGCAAAGAGGTTCCTCTGGAATGGACTGAGACATCTGGGGGACTCTTGGAATGGTGGTACGACCATGGAGTTCCTCTCGCCTTTCCTGTTGAGAGTGCCTCCTCTTGAGATGCGACGGGAACGCCGGGAATTCTTTCCCGTTGAAAGCAGGGAAAGGATCCCTCATCTCGAGCTCCGAGGGGGAAACGGGGCTCCTCTGGATGTGGGCGGGACCATCGTGCTTCCTCTCGAGTGGAGACGGGTATGGCGGTGAACTTCTTGAGTTGCAGCAAGGGTGTGAAAGACCCTTTCGACGTTCCAGAGGTTAGGTGTCATTAGTCTCCAGACGCCTCATCGGAAATAGGCCTCATCTCGCCTGGAAGGGAGAACTTCCTGGATTTTCTCGAGTTGCGGCAGGTGTTCTCGAGTTACGACGGGGACCTCAGGGACCCGCCCTGGTGGCCTCAAGAACAGCCAGTCCCCATGCGAGTTGTAGGGGGCCTCTCGGGATTCCTCTCCCGTCGATACCGGGGCCAAAAACCTTGTGTGGAGTCAGGGCCGGAACCGAGGATTCCTCTCAGGGGCTGACATGGATCTTTGGGTACTTCTGGAGTCTCCCCAGGGGAGTCAGGCCTCGTCTCGAGTGGGGGCATGCACGTGCGCTTTCCTTCCAGGCTGTAGCAGCAATGTCACGCTTCCCGTCGCGTGCATCAAAGGATCTGTGGTTTTCCCTCGAGGCTTTCCCTCGAGGCTTTCCAGCAGGGCTGTCCCACGTGCCACCGTGGTGTGAGTCGATCCTCGGCGTGAAAGATGAGCCAGTGCAGGGCAAAGAGGTTCCTCTGGAATGGACTGAGACATCTGGGCGACTCTTGGAATGGTGGTACGACCATGGAGTTCCTCTCGCCTTTCCTGTTGAGAGTGCCTCCTCTTGAGATGCGACGGGAACGCCGGGAATTCTTTCCCGTTGAAAGCAGGGAAAGGATCCCTCATCTCGAGCTACGAGGGTGAAACGGGGCTCCTCTGGATGTGGGCGGGACCATCGTGCTTCCTCTCGAGTGGACACGGGTATGGCGGTGAACTTCTTGAGTTGCAGCAAGGGTGTGAAAGACCCTTTTGAAGTTCCAGAGTTTAGGTGTCATTAGTCTCCAGACGCCTCATCGGAAATAGGCCTCATCTCGCCTGGAAGGGAGAACTTCCTGGATTTTCTCGATTTGCGGCAGGTGTTCTCGAGTTACGACGGGGACCTCAGGGACCCGCCCTGGTGGCCTCAGTAGAGGCCAGTCCCCATGCGAGTTGCTAGGGGGCCTCTCGGGATTCCTCGCCCGTCGATACCGGGGCCAAAAACCTTGTGTGGAGTCAAGGCCGGAACCGAGGATTCCTCTCAGGGGCTGACATGGATCTTTGGGTACTTCTGGAGTCTCCCCAGGGGAGTCAGGCCTCGTCTCCAGTGGGGGCATGCACGTGCGCTTTCCTTCCAGGCTGTAGCAGCAATGTCACACTTCCCGTCGCGTGGATCAAAGGATCTGTGGTTTTCCCTCGAGGCTTTCCCTCGAGGCTTTCCCACAGGGCTCTCCCACGTGCCACCGTGGTGTGAGTCGATCCTCGGCGTGGAAGATGAGCCAGTGCAGGGCAAAGAGGTTCCTCTGGAATGGACTGAGACATCTGGGGGACTCTTGGAATGGTGGTACGACCCTGGAGTTCCTCTCGCCTTTCCTGTTGAGAGTGCCTCCTCTTGAGATGCGACGGGAACGCCGGGAATTCTTTCCCGTTGAAAGCAGGGAAAGGATCCCACATCTCGAGCTCCGAGGGGGAAACGGGGCTCCTCTGGATGTGGGCGGGACCATCGTGCGTCCTCTCGAGTGGAGACGGGTATGGCGGTGAACTTCTTGAGTTGCAGCAAGGGTGTGAAAGACCCTTTCGAAGTTCCAGAGGTTAGGTGTCATTAGTCTCCAGACGCCTCATCGGAAATACGCCTCATCTCGCCTGGAAGGGAGAACTTCCTGGATTTTCTCGAGTTGCGGCAGGTGTTCTCGAGTTAAGACGGGGACCTCAGGGACACGCCCTGGTGGCCTCAGGAGAGGCCAGTCCCCATGCGAGTTGCTAGGGGGCCTCTCGGGATTCCTCTCCCGTCGATACCGGGGCCAAAAACCTTGTGTGGAGTCAGGGCCGGAACCGAGGATTCCTCTCAGGGGTGATATGGATCTTTGGGTACTTCTGGAGTCTCCCCAGGGGAGTCAGGCCTCGTCTCGAGTGGGGGCATGCACGTGCGCTTTCCTTCCAGGCTGTAGCAGCAATGTCACGCTTCCCGTCGCGTGCATCAAAGGATCTGTGGTTTTCCCTCGAGGCTTTCCCTCGAGGCTTTCCCGCAGGGCTGTCCCACGTTCCACCGTGGTGTGAGTCGATCCTCGGCGTGAAAGATGAGCCAGTGCAGGGCAAAGAGGTTCCTCTGGAATGGACTGAGACATCTGGGGGACTCTTGGAATGGTGGTACGACCATGGAGTTCCTCTCGCCTTTCCTGTTGAGAGTGCCTCCTCTTGAGATGCGACGGGAACGCCGGGAATTCTTTCCCGTTGAAAGCAGGGAAAGGATCCCTCATCTCGAGCTACGAGGGGGAAACGGGGCTCCTATGGATGTGGGTGGGACCATCGTGCTTCCTCTCGATTGGAGACGGGTATGGCAGTGAACTTCTTGAGTTGCAGCAAGGGTGTGAAAGACCCTTTCGAAGTTCCAGAGGTTACGTGTCAGTCTCCAGATGCCTCATCGGAAATAGACCTTATCTCGCCTGGAAGGGAGAACTTCCTGGATTTTCTCGAGGTGCGGCAGGTGTTCTCGAGTTACGACGGTTACCACAGGGACCCGCCCTGATGGCCTCAGGAGAGGCCAGTCCCCAAGCGAGTTGCTAGGGGGCCTCTCGGGATTCCTCTCCCGTCGATACTAGGGCCAAAAACCTTGTGTGGAGTCAGGGCCGGAACCGAGGATTCCTCACAGGGGTGACATGGATCTTTGGGTACTTCTGGAGTCTCCCCAGGGGAGTCAGGCCTCGTCTCGAGAGGGGGCATGCACGTGCGCTTTCCTTCCAGGCTGTAGCAGCAATGTCACGCTTCCCGTCGCGTGCATCAAAGGATCTGTGGTTTTCCCTCGAGGCTTTCCCTCGAGGCTTTCCCGCAGGGCTGTCCCACGTGCCACCGTGGTGTGAGTCGATCCTCGGCGTCAAAGATGAGCCAGTGCAGGGCAAAGAGGTTCCTCTGGAATGGACTGAGACATCTGGGGGACTCTTGGAATGGTGGTACGACCATGGAGTTCCTCTCGCCTTTCCTGTTGAGAGTGCCTCCTCTTGAGATGCGACGGGAACGCCGGGAATTCTTTCCCGTTGAAAGCAGGGAAAGGATCCCTCATCTCGAGCTCCGAGGGGGAAACGGGGCTCCTCTGGATGTGGGCGGGACCATTGTGCTTCCTCTCGAGTGGAGACGGGTATGGCGGTGAACTTCTTGAGTTGCAGCAAGGGTGTGAAAGACCCTTTCGAAGTTCCAGAGGTTAGGTGTCATTAGACTCCAGACGCCTCATCGGAAATAGGCCTCATCTCGCCTGGAAGGGAGAACTTCCTGGATATTCTCGATTTGCGGCAGGTGTTCTCGAGTTATGACGGGGACCTCAGGGACCCGCCCTGGTGGCCTCAGGAGAGGCCAGTCCCCATGCGAGTTGCTAGGGGGCCTCTCGGGATTCCTCTCCCGTCGATACCGGGGCCAAAAACCTTGTGTGGAGTCAGGGCCGGAACCGAGGATTCCTCTCAGGGGTGATATGGATCTTTGGGTACTTCTGGAGTCTCCCCAGGGGAGTCAGGCCTCGTCTCGAGTGGGGGCATGCACGTGCGCTTTCCTTCCAGGCTGTAGCAGCAATGTCACGCTTCCCGTCGCGTGCATCAAAGGATCTGTGGTTTTCCCTCGAGGCTTTCCCTCGAGGCTTTCCCGCAGGGCTGTCCCACGTTCCACCGTGGTGTGAGTCGATCCTCGGCGTGAAAGATGAGCCAGTGCAGGGCAAAGAGGTTCCTCTGGAATGGACTGAGACATCTGGGGGACTCTTGGAATGGTGGTACGACCATGGAGTTCCTCTCGCCTTTCCTGTTGAGAGTGCCTCCTCTTGAGATGCGACGGGAACGCCGGGAATTCTTTCCCGTTGAAAGCAGGGAAAGGATCCCTCATCTCGAGCTACGAGGGGGAAACGGGGCTCCTATGGATGTGGGTGGGACCATCGTGCTTCCTCTCGATTGGAGACGGGTATGGCAGTGAACTTCTTGAGTTGCAGCAAGGGTGTGAAAGACCCTTTCGAAGTTCCAGAGGTTACGTGTCAGTCTCCAGATGCCTCATCGGAAATAGAACTTATCTCGCCTGGAAGGGAGAACTTCCTGGATTTTCTCGAGGTGCGGCAGGTGTTCTCGAGTTACGACGGTTACCACAGGGACCCGCCCTGATGGCCTCAGGAGAGGCCAGTCCCCAAGCGAGTTGCTAGGGGGCCTCTCGGGATTCCTCTCCCGTCGATACTAGGGCCAAAAACCTTGTGTGGAGTCAGGGCCGGAACCGAGGATTCCTCACAGGGGTGACATGGATCTTTGGGTACTTCTGGAGTCTCCCCAGGGGAGTCAGGCCTCGTCTCGAGTGGGGGCATGCACGTGCGCTTTCCTTCCAGGCTGTAGCAGCAATGTCACGCTTCCCGTCGCGTGCATCAAAGGATCTGTGGTTTTCCCTCGAGGCTTTCCCTCGAGGCTTTCCCGCAGGGCTGTCCCACGTGCCACCGTGGTGTGAGTCGATCCTCGGCGTCAAAGATGAGCCAGTGCAGGGCAAAGAGGTTCCTCTGGAATGGACTGAGACATCTGGGGGACTCTTGGAATGGTGGTACGACCATGGAGTTCCTCTCGCCTTTCCTGTTGAGAGTGCCTCCTCTTGAGATGCGACGGGAACGCCGGGAATTCTTTCCCGTTGAAAGCAGGGAAAGGATCCCTCATCTCGAGCTCCGAGGGGGAAACGGGGCTCCTCTGGATGTGGGCGGGACCATCGTGCTTCCTCTCGAGTGGAGACGGGTATGGCGGTGAACTTCTTGAGTTGCAGCAAGGGTGTGAAAGACCCTTTCGACTTTCCAGAGGTTAGGTGTCATTAGTCTCCAGACGCCTCATCGGAAATAGGCCTCATCTCGCCTGGAAGGGAGAACTTCCTGGATTTTCTCGAGTTGCGGCAGGTGTTCTCGAGTTACGACGGGGACCTCAGGGACCCGCCCTGGTGGCCTCAAGAACAGCCAGTCCCCATGCGAGTTGCTAGGGGGCCTCTCGGGATTCCTCTCCCGTCGATACCGGGGCCAAAAACCTTGTGTGGAGTCAGGGCCGGAACCGAGGATTCCTCTCAGGGGCTGACATGGATCTTTGGGTACTTCTGGAGTCTCCCCAGGGGAGTCAGGCCTCGTCTCGAGTGGGGGCATGCACGTGCGCTTTCCTTCCAGGCTGTAGCAGCAATGTCACGCTTCCCGTCGCGTGCATCAAAGGATCTGTGGTTTTCCCTCGAGGCTTTCCCTCGAGGCTTTCCAGCAGGGCTGTCCCACGTTCCACCGTGGTGTGAGTCGATCCTCGGCGTGAAAGATGAGCCAGTGCAGGGCAAAGAGGTTCCTCTGGAATGGACTGAGACATCTGGGCGACTCTTGGAATGGTGGTACGACCATGGAGTTCCTCTCGCCTTTCCTGTTGAGAGTGCCTCCTCTTGAGATGCGACGGGAACGCCGGGAATTCTTTCCCGTTGAAAGCAGGGAAAGGATCCCTCTTCTCGAGCTACGAGGGTGAAACGGGGCTCCTCTGGATGTGGGCGGGACCATCGTGCTTCCTCTCGAGTGGACACGGGTATGGCGGTGAACTTCTTGAGTTGCAGCAAGGGTGTGAAAGACCCTTTTGAAGTTCCAGAGTTTAGGTGTCATTAGTCTCCAGACGCCTCATCGGAAATAGGCCTCATCTCGCCTGGAAGGGAGAACTTCCTGGATTTTCTCGATTTGCGGCAGGTGTTCTCGAGTTACGACGGGGACCTCAGGGACCCGCCCTGGTGGCCTCAGTAGAGGCCAGTCCCCATGCGAGTTGCTAGGGGGCCTCTCGGGATTCCTCTCCCGTCGATACCGGGGCCAAAAACCTTGTGTGGAGTCAAGGCCGGAACCGAGGATTCCTCTCAGGGGCTGACATGGATCTTTGGGTACTTCTGGAGTCTCCCCAGGGGAGTCAGGCCTCGTCACCAGTGGGGGCATGCACGTGCGCTTTCCTTCCAGGCTGTAGCAGCAATGTCACACTTCCCGTCGCGTGGATCAAAGGATCTGTGGTTTTCCCTCGAGGCTTTCCCTCGAGGCTTTCCCACAGGGCTCTCCCACGTGCCACCGTGGTGTGAGTCGATCCTCGGCGTGGAAGATGAGCCAGTGCAGGGCAAAGAGGTTCCTCTGGAATGGACTGAGACATCTGGGGGACTCTTGGAATGGTGGTACGACCCTGGAGTTCCTCTCGCCTTTCCTGTTGAGAGTGCCTCCTCTTGAGATGCGACGGGAACGCCGGGAATTCTTTCCCGTTGAAAGCAGGGAAAGGATCCCACATCTCGAGCTCCGAGGGGGAAACGGGGCTCCTCTGGATGTGGGCGGGACCATCGTGCGTCCTCTCGAGTGGAGACGGGTATGGCGGTGAACTTCTTGAGTTGCAGCAAGGGTGTGAAAGACCCTTTCGAAGTTCCAGAGGTTAGGTGTCATTAGTCTCCAGACGCCTCATCGGAAATACGCCTCATCTCGCCTGGAAGGGAGAACTTCCTGGATTTTCTCGAGTTGCGGCAGGTGTTCTCGAGTTAAGACGGGGACCTCAGGGACACGCCCTGGTGGCCTCAGGAGAGGCCAGTCCCCATGCGAGTTGCTAGGGGGCCTCTCGGGATTCCTCTCCCGTCGATACCGGGGCCAAAAACCTTGTGTGGAGTCAGGGCCGGAACCGAGGATTCCTCTCAGGGGTGATATGGATCTTTGGGTACTTCTGGAGTCTCCCCAGGGGAGTCAGGCCTCGTCTCGAGTGGGGGCATGCACGTGCGCTTTCCTTCCAGGCTGTAGCAGCAATGTCACGCTTCCCGTCGCGTGCATCAAAGGATCTGTGGTTTTCCCTCGAGGCTTTCCCTCGAGGCTTTCCCGCAGGGCTGTCCCACGTTCCACCGTGGTGTGAGTCGATCCTCGGCGTGAAAGATGAGCCAGTGCAGGGCAAAGAGGTTCCTCTGGAATGGACTGAGACATCTGGGGGACTCTTGGAATGGTGGTACGACCATGGAGTTCCTCTCGCCTTTCCTGTTGAGAGTGCCTCCTCTTGAGATGCGACGGGAACGCCGGGAATTCTTTCCCGTTGAAAGCAGGGAAAGGATCCCTCATCTCGAGCTACGAGGGGGAAACGGGGCTCCTATGGATGTGGGTGGGACCATCGTGCTTCCTCTCGATTGGAGACGGGTATGGCAGTGAACTTCTTGAGTTGCAGCAAGGGTGTGAAAGACCCTTTCGAAGTTCCAGAGGTTACGTGTCAGTCTCCAGATGCCTCATCGGAAATAGACCTTATCTCCCCTGGAAGGGAGAACTTCCTGGATTTTCTCGAGGTGCGGCAGGTGTTCTCGAGTTACGACGGTTACCACAGGGACCCGCCCTGATGGCCTCAGGAGAGGCCAGTCCCCAAGCGAGTTGCTAGGGGGCCTCTCGGGATTCCTCTCCCGTCGATACTAGGGCCAAAAACCTTGTGTGGAGTCAGGGCCGGAACCGAGGATTCCTCACAGGGGTGACATGGATCTTTGGGTACTTCTGGAGTCTCCCCAGGGGAGTCAGGCCTCGTCTCGAGTGGGGGCATGCACGTGCGCTTTCCTTCCAGGCTGTAGCAGCAATGTCACGCTTCCCGTCGCGTGCATCAAAGGATCTGTGGTTTTCCCTCGAGGCTTTCCCTCGAGGCTTTCCCGCAGGGCTGTCCCACGTGCCACCGTGGTGTGAGTCGATCCTCGGCGTCAAAGATGAGCCAGTGCAGGGCAAAGAGGTTCCTCTGGAATGGACTGAGACATCTGGGGGACTCTTGGAATGGTGGTACGACCATGGAGTTCCTCTCGCCTTTCCTGTTGAGAGTGCCTCCTCTTGAGATGCGACGGGAACGCCGGGAATTCTTTCCCGTTGAAAGCAGGGAAAGGATCCCTCATCTCGAGCTCCGAGGGGGAAACGGGGCTCCTCTGGATGTGGGCGGGACCATTGTGCTTCCTCTCGAGTGGAGACGGGTATGGCGGTGAACTTCTTGAGTTGCAGCAAGGGTGTGAAAGACCCTTTCGAAGTTCCAGAGGTTAGGTGTCATTAGTCTCCAGACGCCTCATCGGAAATAGGCCTCATCTCGCCTGGAAGGGAGAACTTCCTGGATTTTCTCGAGTTGCGGCAGGTGTTCTCGAGTTACGACGGGGACCTCAGGGACCCGCCCTGGTGGCCTCAAGAACAGCCAGTCCCCATGCGAGTTGCTAGGGGGCCTCTCGGGATTCCTCTCCCGTCGATACCGGGGCCAAAAACCTTGTGTGGAGTCAGGGCCGGAACCGAGGATTCCTCTCAGGGGCTGACATGGATCTTTGGGTACTTCTGGAGTCTCCCCAGGGGAGTCAGGCCTCGTCTCGAGTGGGGGCATGCACGTGTGCTTTCCTTCCAGGCTGTAGCAGCAATGTCACGCTTCCCGTCGCGTGGATCAAAGGATCTGTGGTTTTCCCTCGAGGCTTTCCCTCGAGGCTTTCCCACAGGGCTGTCCCACGTGCCACCGTGGTGTGAGTCGATCCTCGGCATGAAAGATGAGCCAGTGCAGGGCAAAGAGGTTCCTCTGGAATGGACTCAGACATCTGGGGGACTCTTGGAATGGTGGTACGACCATGGAGTTCCTCTCGCCTTTCCTGTTGAGAGTGCCTCCTCTTGAGATGCGACGGGAATGCCGGGAATTCTTTCCCGTTGAAAGCAGGGAAAGGATCCCTCATCTCTAGCTACGAGGGGGAAACGGGGCTCCTCTGGATGTGGGCGGGACCATCGTGCTTCCTCTCGAGTGGAGACGGGCAAGGAGGTGAACTTCTTGAGTAGCAGCAAGGGTGTGAAAGACCCTTTCGAAGTTCCAGAGGTTGGGTGTCATTAGTCTCCAGACGCCGCATCGGAAATAGGCCTCATCTCGCCTGGAAGGGAGAACTTCCTGGATTTTCTCGAGTTGCGGCAGGTGTTCTCGAGTTACGACGGGGACCTCAGGGACCCGCCCTGGTGGCCTCAGGAGAGGCCAGTCCCCATGCGAGGTGCTAGGGGGCCTCTCGGGATTCCTCTCCCGTCGATACCGGGGCCAAAAACCTTGTGTGCAGTCAGGGCCGGAAACGAGGATTCCTCTCAGGGGCTGACATGGATCTTTGGGTACTTCTGGAGTCTCCCCAGGGGATTCAGGCCTCGTCTCGAGTGGGGGCATGCACGTGCGCTTTCCTTCCAGGCTGTAGCAGCAATGTCACGCTTCCCGTCGCGTGGATCAAAGGATCTGTGGTTTTCCCTCGAGGCTTTCCCTCGAGGCTTTCCCGCAGGGCTGTGCCACGTGCCACCGTGGTGTGAGTCGATCCTCGGCGTGAAAGATGAGCCAGTGCAGCGCAAAGAGGTTCCTCTGGAATGGACTGAGACATCTGGGGGACTCTTGGAATGGTGGTACGACCATGGAGTTCCTCTCGCCTTTCCTGTTGAGAGTGCCTCCTCTTGAGATGCGACGGGAATGACGGGAATACTTTCCCGTTGAAAGCAGGGTAAGGATCCCTCATCTCGAGCTACGAGGGGGAAACGGGGCTCCTCTGGATGTGGGCGGGACCATCGTGCTTCCTCTCGAGTGGAGACGGGTATGGCGGTGAACTTCTTGAGTTGCAGCAAGTGTGTGAAAGACCCTTTCGAAGTTCCAGAGGTTAGGTGTCATTAGTCTCCAGACGCCTCATCGGAAATAGGCCTCATCTCGCCTGCAAGGGAGAACTTCCTTGATTTTCTCGAGGTGCGGCAGGTGTTCTCGAGTTACGACGGTTACCACAGGGACCCGCCCTGATGGCCTCAGGAGAGGCCAGTCCCCAAGCGAGTTGCTAGGGGGCCTCTCGGGATTCCTCTCCCGTCGATACTAGGGCCAAAAACCTTGTGTGGAGTCAGGGCCGGAACCGAGGATTCCTCACAGGGGTGACATGGATCTTTGGGTACTTCTGGAGTCTCCCCAGGGGAGTCAGGCCTCGTCTCGAGTGGGGGCATGCACGTACGCTTTCCTTCCAGGCTGTAGCAGCAATGTCACGCTTCCCGTCGCGTGCATCAAAGGATCTGTGGTTTTCCCTCGAGGCTTTCCCTCGAGGCTTTCCCGCAGGGCTGTCCCACGTGCCACCGTGGTGTGAGTCGATCCTCGGCGTCAAAGATGAGCCAGTGCAGGGCAAAGAGGTTCCTCTGGAATGGACTGAGACATCTGGGGGACTCTTGGAATGGTGGTACGACCATGGAGTTCCTCTCGCCTTTCCTGTTGAGAGTGCCTCCTCTTGAGATGCGACGGGAACGCCGGGAATTCTTTCCCGTTGAAAGCAGGGAAAGGATCCCTCATCTCGAGCTCCGAGGGGGAAACGGGGCTCCTCTGGATGTGGGCGGGACCATTGTGCTTCCTCTCGAGTGGAGACGGGTATGGCGGTGAACTTCTTGAGTTGCAGCAAGGGTGTGAAAGACCCTTTCGAAGTTCCAGAGGTTAGGTGTCATTAGTCTCCAGACGCCTCATCGGAAATAGGCCTCATCTCGCCTGGAAGGGAGAACTTCCTGGATTTTCTCGAGTTGCGGCAGGTGTTCTCGAGTTACGACGGGGACCTCAGGGACCCGCCCTGGTGGCCTCAAGAACAGCCAGTCCCCATGCGAGTTGCTAGGGGGCCTCTCAGGATTCCTCTCCCGTCGATACCGGGGCCAAAAACCTTGTGTGTAGTCAGGGCCGGAACCGAGGATTCCTCTCAGGGGCTGACATGGATCTTTGGGTACTTCTGGAGTCTCCCCAGGGGAGTCAGGCCTCGTCTCGAGTGGGGGCATGCACGTGTGCTTTCCTTCCAGGCTGTAGCAGCAATGTCACGCTTCCCGTCGCGTGGATCAAAGGATCTGTGGTTTTCCCTCGAGGCTTTCCCTCGAGGCTTTCCCACAGGGCTGTCCCACGTGCCACCGTGGTGTGAGTCGATCCTCGGCATGAAAGATGAGCCAGTGCAGGGCAAAGAGGTTCCTCTGGAATGGACTCAGACATCTGGGGGACTCTTGGAATGGTGGTACGACCATGGAGTTCCTCTCGCCTTTCCTGTTGAGAGTGCCTCCTCTTGAGATGCGACGGGAATGCCGGGAATTCTTTCCCGTTGAAAGCAGGGAAAGGATCCCTCATCTCTAGCTACGAGGGGGAAACGGGGCTCCTCTGGATGTGGGCGGGACCATCGTGCTTCCTCTCGAGTGGAGACGGGCAAGGAGGTGAACTTCTTGAGTAGCAGCAAGGGTGTGAAAGACCCTTTCGAAGTTCCAGAGGTTGGGTGTCAATAGTCTCCAGACGCCGCATCGGAAATAGGCCTCATCTCGCCTGGAAGGGAGAACTTCCTGGATTTTCTCGAGTTGCGGCAGGTGTTCTCGAGTTACGACGGGGACCTCAGGGACCCGCCCTGTTTGCCTCAAGAGGCCAGTCCCCATGCGATTTGCTACGGGGCCTCTCGGGATTCCTCTCCCGTCGATACCGGGGCCAAAAACCTTGTGTGGAGTCAGGGCCTTAACCGAGGATTCCTCTCAGGGGCTGACATGGATCTTTGGGTACTTCTGGAGTCTCCCCAGGGGAGTCAGGCCTCGTCTCGAGTGGGGGCATGCACATGCGCTTTCCTTCCAGGCTGTAGCAGCAATGTCACGCTTCCCGTGGCGCGGATCAAAGGATCTGTGGTTTTCCCTCGAGGCTTTCCCACAGGGCTGTCCCACGTGCCACCGTGGTGTGAGTCGATCCTCGGCGTCAAAGATGAGCCAGTACAGGGCAAAGAGGTTCCTCTGGAATGGACTGAGACATCTGGGGGACTCTTGGAATAGTGGTACGACCATGGAGTTCCTCTCGCCTTTCCTGTTGAGAGTGCCTCCTCTTGAGATGCGACGGGAACGCCGGGAATTCTTTCCCGTTGAAAGCAGGGAAAGGATCGCTCATCTCGAGCTAGGAGGGGGAAACGGGGCTCCTCTGGATGTGGGCGGGACCATCGTGCTTCCTCTCGAGTGGACACGGGTATGGCGGTGAACTTCTTGAGTTGCAGCAAGGTTGTGAAAGACCCTTTCGAAGTTCCAGAGGTTAGGTGTCATTAGTCTCCAGACGCCTCATCGGAAATAGGCCTCATCTCGCCTGGAAGGGAGAACTTCCTGGATTTTCTCGAGTTGCGGCAGGTGTTCTCGAGTTACGACGGGGACCTCAGGGACCCGCTCTTGTGGCCTCAGGAGAGGCCAGTCCCCATGCGAGGTGCTAGGGGGCCTATCGGGATTCCTCTCCCGTCGATACCGGGGCCAAAAACCTTGTGTGGAGTCAGGGCCGGAACCGAGGATTCCTCTCAGGGGCTGACATGGATCTTTGGGTACTTCTGGAGTCTCCCCAGGGGAGTCAGGCCTCGTCTCGAGTGGGGGCATGCACGTGTGCTTTCCTTCCAGGCTGTAGCAGCAATGTCACGCTTCCCGTCGCGTGGATCAAAGGATCTGTGGTTTTCCCTCGAGGCTTTCCCTCGAGGCTTTCCCACAGGGCTGTCCCACGTGACACCGTGGTGTGAGTCGATCCTCGGCATGAAAGATGAGCCAGTGCAGGGCAAAGAGGTTCCTCTGGAATGGACTCAGACATCTGGGGGACTCTTGGAATGGTGGTACGACCATGGAGTTCCTCTCGCCTTTCCTGTTGAGAGTGCCTCCTCTTGAGATGCGACGGGAATGCCGGGAATTCTTTCCCGTTGAAAGCAGGGAAAGGATCCCTCATCTCTAGCTACGAGGGGGAAACGGGGCTCCTCTGGATGTGGGCGGGACCATCGTGCTTCCTCTCGAGTGGAGACGGGCAAGGAGGTGAACTTCTTGAGTAGCAGCAAGGGTGTGAAAGACCCTTTCGAAGTTCCAGAGGTTGGGTGTCATTAGTCTCCAGACGCCTGATCGGAAATAGGCCTCATCTCGCCTGGAAGGGAGAACTTCCTGGATTTTCTCGAGTTGCGGCAGGTGTTCTCGAGTTACGACGGGGACCTCAGGGACCCGCCCTGGTGGCCTCAGGAGAGGCCATTCCCCATGCGAGGTGCTAGGGGGCCTCTCGGGATTCCTCTCCCGTCGATACCGGGGCCAAAAACCTTGTGTGCAGTCAGGGCCGGAAACGAGGATTCCTCTCAGGGGCTCACATGGATCTTTGGGTACTTCTGGAGTCTCCCCAGGGGATTCAGGCCTCGTCTCGTGTGGGGGCATGCACGTGCGCTTTCCTTCCAGGCTGTAGCAGCAATGTCACGCTTCCCGTCGCGTGGATCAAAGGATCTGTGGTTTTCCCTCGAGGCTTTCCCTCGAGGCTTTCCCACATGGCTGTGCCACGTGCCACCGTGGTGTGAGTCGATCCTCGGCGTGAAAGATGAGCCAGTGCAGGGCAAAGAGGTTCCTCTGGAATGGACTGAGACATCTGGGGGACTCTTGGAATGGTGGTACGACCATGGAGTTCCTCTCGCCTTTCCTGTTGAGAGTGCCTCCTCTTGAGATGCGACGGGAATGACGGGAATACTTTCCCGTTGAAAGCAGGGTAAGGATCCCTCATCTCGAGCTACGAGGGGGAAACGGGGCTCCTCTGGATGTGGGCGGGACCATCGTGCTTCCTCTCGAGTGGAGACGGGTATGGCGGTGAACTTCTTGAGTTGCAGCAAGTGTGTGAAAGACCCTTTCGAAGTTCCAGAGGTTAGGTGTCATTAGTCTCCAGACGCCTCATCGGAAATAGGCCTCATCTCGCCTGCAAGGGAGAACTTCCTTGATTTTCTCGAGGTGCGGCAGGTGTTCTCGAGTTACGACGGGGATCTCAGGGACCCGCCCTGGTTGCCTCAAGAGGCCAGTCCCCATGCGATTTGCTACGGGGCCTCTCGGGATTCCTCTCCCGTCGAAACCGGGGCCAAAAACCTTGTGTGGAGTCAGGGCCGTAACCGAGGATTCCTCTCAGGGGCTGACATGGATCTTTGGGTACTTCTGGAGTCTCCCCAGGGGAGTCAGGCCTCGTCTCGAGTGGGGGCATGCACGTGCGCTTTCCTTCCAGGCTGTAGCTGCAATGTCACGCTTCCCGTGGCGTGGATCAAAGGATCTGTGGTTTTCCCTCGAGGCTTTCCCACAGGGCTGTCCCACGTGCCACCGTGGTGTGAGTCGATCCTCGGCGTGAAAGATGAGCCAGTGCAGGGCAAAGAGGTTCCTCTGGAATGGGCTGAGACATCTGGGGGACTCTTGGAATGGTGGTACGACCATGGAGTTCCTCTCGCCTTTCCTGTTGAGAGTGCCTCCTCTTGAGATGCGACGGGAACGCCGGGAATTCTTTCCCGTTGAAAGCAGGGAAAGGATCCCTCATCTCGAGCTACGAGGGGGAAACGGGGCTCCTCTGGATGTGGGCGGGACCATCGTGCTTCCTCTCGAGTGGACACGGGTATGGCGGTGAACTTCTTGAGTTGCAGCAAGGTTGTGAAAGACCCTTTCGAAGTCCCAGAGGTTAGGTGTCATTAGTCTCCAGACGCCTCATCGGAAATAGGCCTCATCTCGCCTGGAAGGGAGAACTTCCTGGATTTTCTCGAGTTGCGGCAGGTGTTCTCGAGTTACGACGGGGACCTCAGGGACCCGCTCTTGTGGCCTCAGGAGAGGCCAGTCCCCATGCGAGGTGCTAGGGGGCCTATCGGGATTCCTCTCCCGTCGATACCGGGGCCAAAAACCTTGTGTGCAGTCAGGGCCGGAACCGAGGATTCCTCTCAGGGGCTGACATGGATCTTTGGGTACTTCTGGAGTCTCCCCAGGGGAGTCAGGCCTCGTCTCGAGTGGGGGCATGCACGTGCGCTTTCCTTCCAGGCTGTAGCAGCAATGTCACGCTTCCCGTCGCGTGGATCAAAGGATCTGTGGTTTTCCCTCGAGGCTTTCCCTCGCGGCTTTCCCACAGGGCTGTCCCACGTGCCACCGTGGTGTGAGTCGATCCTCGGCGTGAAACATGAGCCAGTGCAGGGCAAAGAGGTTCCTCTGGAATGGACTGAGACATCTGGGGGACTCTTGGAATGGTGGTACGACCATGGAGTTCCTCTCGCCTTTCCTGTTGAGAGTGCCTCCTCTTGAGATGCGACGGGAACGCCGGGAATTCTTTCCCGTTGAAAGCAGGGAAAGGATCCCTCATCTCGAGCTACGAGGGGGAAACGGGGCTCCTCTGGATGTGGGCGGGACCATCGTGCTTCCTCTCGAGTGGAGACGGGTATGGCGGTGAACTTCTTGAGTTGCAGCAAGGGTGTGAAAGACCCTTTCGAAGTTCCAGAGGTTACGTGTCAGTCTCCAGATGCCTCATCGGAAATAGACCTCATCTCGCCTGGAAGGGAGAACTTCCTGGATTTTCTCGAGGTGCGGCAGGTGTTCTCGAGTTACGACGGGTACCACAGGGACCCGCCCTGATGGCCTCAGGAGAGGCCAGTCCCCATGCGAGTTGCTAGGGGGCCTCTCGGGATTCCTCTCCCGTCGATACTAGGGCCAAAAACCTTGTGTGGAGTCAGGGCCGGAACCGAGGATTCCTCACAGGGGTGAAATGGATCTTTGGGTACTTCTGGAGTCTCCCCAGGGGAGTCAGGCCTCGTCTCGAGTGGGGGCATGCACGTGCGCTTTCCTTCCAGGCTGTAGCATCAATGTCACGCTTCCCGTCGCGTGCATCAAAGGATCTGTGGTTTTCCCTCGAGGCTTTCCCTTGAGGCTTTCCCACAGGGCTGTCCCACGTGCCACCGTGGTGTGAGTCGATCCTCGGCGTGAAAGATGAGCCAGTGCAGGGCAAAGAGGTTCCTCTGGAATGGACTGAGACATCTGGGGGACTCTTGGAATGGTGGTACGACCATGGAGTTCCTCTCGCCTTTCCTGTTGAGAGTGCCTCCTCTTGAGATACGACGGGAACACCGGGAATTCTTTCCCGTTGAAAGCAGGGAAAGGATCCCTCATCTCGAGCTAAGAGGGGGAAACGGGGATCCTCTGGATGTGGGCGGGACCATCGTGCTTCCTCTCGAGTGGAGACGGGTATGGCGGTGAACTTCTTGAGTTGCAGCAAGGGTGTGAAAGACCCTTTCGAAGTTCGAGAGGTTAGGTGTCATTAGTCTCCAGACGCCTCATCGGAAATAGGCCTCATCTCGCCTGGAAGGGAGAACTTCCTGGATTTTCTCGAGTTGCGGCAGGTGTTCTCGAGTTACGACGGGGACCTCAGGGACCCGCCCTGGTGGCCTCAGGAGAGGCCAGTCCCCATGCGATGTGCTAGGGGGCCTCTCGGGATTCCTCTCCCGTCGATACCGGGGCCAAAAACCTTGTGTGGAGTCAGGGTCGGAACCGAGGATTCCTCTCAGGGGCTTATATGGATCTTTGGGTACTTCTGGAGTCTCGCCAGGGGAGATAGGCCTCGTCTCGAGTGGGGGCATGCACGTGCGCTTTCCTTCCAGGCTGTAGCAGCAATGTCACGCTTCCCGTCGTGTGGATCAAAGGATCTGTGGTTTTCCCTCGAGGCTTTCCCTCGAGGCTTTCCCACAGGGCTGTCCCACGTGCCTCCGTGGTGTGAGTCGATCCTCGGCGTGAAAGATGAGCCAGTGCAGGGCAAAGAGGTTCCTCTGGAATGGACTGAGACATCTGGGGGACTCTAGGTATGGTGGTACGACCATGGAGTTCCTCTCGCCTTTCCTGTTGAGAGTGCCTCCTCTTGAGATGCGACGGGAACGCCGGGAATTCCTTCCCGTTGAAAGCAGGAAAGGATCCCTCATCTCGAGCTCCGAGAGGGAAACGGGGCTCCTCTGGATGTGGGCGGGACCATCGTGCTTCCTCTCGAGTGGAGACGGGTATGGCGGTGAACTTCTTGAGTTGCAGCAAGGGTGTGAAAGACCCTTTCGAAATTCCAAAGGTTAGGTGTCATTAGTCTCCAGACGCCTCATCGGAAATAGGCCTCATCTCGCCTGGAAGGGAGAACTTCCTGGATTTTCTCGAGTTGCGGCAGGTGTTCTCGAGTTAAGACGGGGACCTCAGGGACCCGCCCTGGTGGCCTCAGGAGAGGCCAGTCCCCATGCGAGGTGCTAGGGGGCCTCTCGGGATTCCTCTCCCTTCGATACCGGGGCCAAAAAGCTTGTGTGGAGTCAGGGCCGGAACCGAGGATTCCTCTCAGGGGCTGACATGGATCTTTGGGTACTTCTGGAGTCTCCCCAGCGGAGTTAGGCCTCGACTCGAGTGGGGGCATGCACGTGCGCTTTCCTTCCAGGCTGTAGCAGCAATGTCACGCTTCCTGTCGCGTGGATCAAAGGATCTGTGATTTTCCCTCGAGGCTTTCCCTCGAGGCTTTCCCACAGGGCTGTCCCACGTGCCACCGTGGTGTGAGTCGATCCTCGGCGTGAAAGATGAGCCAGTGCAGGGCAAAGAGGTTCCTCTGGAATGGACTGAGACATCTGGGGGACTCTTGGAATGGTGGTACGACCATGGAGTTCCTCTCGCCTTTCCTGTTGAGAGTGCCTCCTCTTGAGATGCGACGGGAACGCCGGGAATTCTTTCCCGTTGAAAGCAGGGAAAGGATCCCTCATCTCGAGCTACGAGGGGGAAACGGGGCTCCTCTGGATGTGGGCGGGACCATAGTGCTTCCTCTCGAGTGGACACGGGTATGGCGGTGAACTTCTTGAGTTGCAGCAAGGGTGTGAAAGACCCTTTCGAAGTTCCAGAGGTTAGGTGTCATTAGTCTCCAGACGCCTCATCGGAAATAGGCCTCATCTCGCCTGGAAGGGAGAACTTCCTGGATTTTCTCGAGTTGCGGCAGGTGTTCTCGAGTTACGACGGAGAACTCAGGGACCCGCCCTGGTGGCCTCAGGAGAGGCCAGTCCCCATGCGATGTGCTAGGGGGCCTCTCGGGATTCCTCTCCCGTCGATACCGGGGCCAAAAAGCTTGTGTGGAGTCAGGGCCGGAACCGAGGATTCCTCTCAGGGGCTGACATGGAACTTTGGGTACTTCTGGAGTCTCCCCAGGGGAGTCAGGCCTCGACTCGAGTGGGGGCATGCACGTGCGCTTTCCTTCCAGGCTGTAGCAGCAATGTCACGCTTCCCGTGGCGTGTATCAAAGGATCTGTGGTTTTCCCTCGAGACTTTCCCACAGGGCTGTCCCACGTGCCACCGTGGTGTGAGTCGATCCTCGGCGTGAAAGATGAGCCAGTGCAGGGCAAAGAGGTTCCTCTGGAATGGACTGAGACATCTGGGGGACTCTTGGAATGGTGGTACGACCATGGAGTTCCTCTCGCCTTTCCTGTTGAGAGTGCCTCCTCTTGAGATGCGACGGGAACGCCGGGAATTCTTTCCCGTTGAAAGCAGGGAAAGGATCCCTCATCTCGAGCTACGAGGGGGAAACGGGGCTCCTCTGGATGTGGGCGGGACCATAGTGCTTCCTCTCGAGTGGACACGGGTATGGCGGTGAACTTCTTGAGTTGCAGCAAGGGTGTGAAAGACCCTTTCGAAGTTCCAGAGGTTAGGTGTCATTAGTCTCCAGACGCCTCATCGGAAATAGGCCTCATCTCGCCTGGAAGGGAGAACTTCCTGGATTTTCTCGAGTTGCGGCAGGTGTTCTCGAGTTACGACGGAGAACTCAGGGACCCGCCCTGGTGGCCTCAGGAGAGGCCAGTCCCCATGCGATGTGCTAGGGGGCCTCTCGGGATTCCTCTCCCGTCGATACCGGGGCCAAAAACCTTGTGTGGAGTCAGGGCCAGAACTGAGGATTCCTCTCAGGGGCTGACATGGATCTTTGGGTACTTCTGGAGTCTCCCCAGGGGAGTCAGGCCTCGTCTCGAGTGGGGGCATGCACGTGCGCTTTCCTTCCACGCTGTAGCAGCAATGTCACGCTTCCTGTCGCGTGGATCAAAGGATCTGTGGTTTTCCCTCGAGGCTTTCCCTCGAGGCTTTCCCACAGGGCTGTCCCACGTGCCACCGTGGTGTGAGTCGATCCTCGGCGTGAAAGATGAGCCAGTGCAGGGCAAAGAGGTTCCTCTGGAATGGACTGAGACATCTTGGGGACTCCTTGAATGGTGGTACGACCATGGAGTTCCTCTCGCCTTTCCTGTTGAGAGTGCCTCCTCTTGAGATGCGACGGGAACGCCGGGAATTCTTTCCCGTCTAAAGCAGGGAAAGGTTCCCTCATCTCGAGATACGAGGGGGAAACGGGGCTCCTCTGGATGTGGGCGGGACCATCGTGCTTCCTCTCGAGTGGAGACGGGTATGGCGGTGAACTTCTTGAGTTGCAGCAAGGGTGTGAAAGACCCTTTCGAAGTTCCAGAGGTTAGGTGCCATTAGTCTCCAGACGCCTCATCGGAAATAGGCCTCATCTCGCCTGAAAGGGAGAACTTCCTGGATTTTCTCGAGTTGCGGCAGGTGTTCTCGAGTTACGACGGGGACCTCAGGACCCGCCCTGGTGGCCTCAGGAGAGGCCAGTCCCCATGCGAGGTGCTAGGGGGCCTCTCGGGATTCCTCTCCCGTCGATACCGGGGCCAAAAACCTTGTGTGGAGTCAGGGCCGGAACCGAGGATTCCTCTCAGGGGCTGACATGGATCTTTGGGTACTTCTGGAGTCTCCCCAGGGGAGTCAGGCCTCGTCTCGAGTGGGGGCATGCACGTGCACTTTCCTTCCAGGCTGTAGCAGCAATGTCAGGCTTCCCGTCGCGTGGATCAAAGGATCTGTGGTTTTCCCTCGAGGCTTTCCCACAGGGCTGTCCCACGTGCCACCGTGGTGTGAGTCGATCCTCGGCGTGAAAGATGAGCCAGTGCAGGACAAAGAGGTTCCTCTGGAATGGACTGAGATATCTGGGGGACTCTTGGAATCGTGGAACGACCATGGAGTTCCTCTCGCCTTTCCTGTTGAGAGTGCCTCCTCTTGAGATGCGACGGGAACGCCGGGAACTCTTTCCCTTTGAAACCAGGGAAAGGATCCCTCATCTCGAGCTACGAGGGGAAAACGGGGCTCCTCTGGATGTGGGCGGGACCATCGTGCTTCATCTCGAGTGGAGACGGGTATGGCGGTGAACTTCTTGAGTTGCAGCAAGGGTGTGAAAGACCCTTTCGAAGTTCCAGAGGTTAGGTGTCATTAGTCTCCAGACGCCTCATCAGAAATAGGCCTCATCTCGCCTGGAAGGGAGAACTTCTTGGATTTTCTCGAGTTGCGGCAGGTGTTCTCGAGTTACGACGGGGACCTCAGGGACCCGCCCTGGTGGCCTCAGGAGAGGCCAGTCCCCATGCGAGGTGCTAGGGGGCCTCTCGGGATTCCTCTCCCGTCGATACCCGGGCCAAAAACCTTGTGTGGAGTCAGGGCCGGAACCGAGGATTCCTCTCAGGGGCTGACATGGATCTTTGGGTACGTCTGGAGACTCCCCAGTGGAGTCAGGCCTCGTCTCGAGTGGGGGCATGCACGTGCGCTTTCCTTCCAGGCTGTAGCAGCAATGTCACGCTTCCCGTCGCGTGGATCAAAGGATCTGTGGTTTTCCCTCGAGGCTTTCCCTCGAGGCTTTCCCACAGGGCTGTCCCACGTGCCACCGTGGTGTGAGTCGATCCTCGGCGTGAAAGATGAGCCAGTGCAGGGCAAAGAGGTTCCTCTGGAATGGACTGAGACATCTGGGGGACTCTTGGAATGGTGGTACGACCATGGAGTTCCTCTCGCCTTTCCTGTTGAGAGTGCCTCCTCTTGAGATGCGACGGGAACGCCGGGAATTCTTTCCCGTTGAAAGCAGGCAAAGGATCCCTCATCTCGAGCTACGAGGGGGAAACGGGGCTCCTCTGGATGTGGGCGGGACCATCGTGCTTCGTCTCGAGTGGACACGGGTATGGCGGTGAACTTCTTGAGTTGCAGCAAGGGTGTGAAAGACCCTTTCGAAGTTCCAGAGGTTAGGTGTCATTAGTCTCCAGACGCCTCATCGGAAATAGGCCTCATCTCGCCTGGAAGGGAGAACTTCCTGGATTTTCTCGAGTTGCGGCAGGTGTTCTCGAGTTACGACGGGGACCTCAGGGACCCGCCCTGGTGGCCTCAGGAGAGGCCAGTCCCCATGCGATGTGCTAGGGGGCCTCTCGGGATTCCTCTCCCGTCGATACCGGGGCCAAAACCTTGTGTGGAGTCAGGGCTGGAACCGAGGATTCCTCTCAGGGGCTGACATGGATCTTTGGGTACTTCTGGAGTCTCCCCAGGGGAGTCAGGCCTCGTCTCGAGTGGGGGCATGCACGTGCGCTTTCCTTCCAGGCTGTAGCAGCAATGTCACGCTTCCTGTCGCGTGGATCAAAGGATCTGTGGTTTTCCCTCGAGGCTTTCCCTCGAGGCTTTCTCACAGGGCTGTCCCACGTGCCACCGTGGTGTGAGTCGATCCTCGGCGTGAAAGATGAGCCAGTGCAGGGCAAAGAGGTTCCTCTGGAATGGACTGAGACATCTGGGGGACTCCTGGAATGGTGGTACGACCATGGAGTTCCTCTCGCCTTTCCTGTTGAGAGTGCCTCCTCTTGAGATGCGACGGGAACGCCGGGAATTCTTTCCCGTCTAAAGCAGGGAAAGGTTCCCTCATCTCGAGATACGAGGGGGAAACGGGGCTCCTCTGGATGTGGGCGGGACCATCGTGCTTCCTTTCGAGTGGAGACGGGTATGGCGGTGAACTTCTTGAGTTGCAGCAAGGGTGTGAAAGACCCTTTCGAAGTTCCAGAGGTTAGGTGTCATTAGTCTCCAGACGCCTCATCGGAAATAGGCCTCATCTCGCCTGAAAGGGAGAACTTCCTGGATTTTCTCGAGTTGCGGCAGGTGTTCTCGAGTTACGACGGGGACCTCAGGGACCCGCCCTGGTGGCCTCAGGAGAAGCCAGTCCCCATGCGAGGTGCTAGGGGGCCTCTCGGGATTCCTCTCCCGTCGATACCGGGGCCAAAAACCTTGTGTGGAGTCAGGGCCGGAACCGAGGATTCCTCTCAGGGGCTGACATGGATCTTTGGGTATTTCTGGAGTCTCCCCAGGGGAGTTAGGACTCTTCTCGAGTGGGGGCATGCACGAGCGCTTTCCTTCCCGGCTGTAGCAGCAATGTCACGCTTCCCGTCGCGTGGATCAAAGGATCTGTGGTTTTCCCTCGAGGCTTTCCCTCGAGGCTTTCCCACAGGGCTGTCCCACGTGCCACCGTGGTGTGAGTCGATCCTCGGCGTGAAAGATGAGCCAGTGCAGGGCAAAGAGGATCCTCTGGAATGGACTCAGACATCTGGGGGACTCTTGGAATGGTGGTACGACCATGGAGTTCCTCTCGCCTTTCATGTTGAGAGTGCCTCCTCTTGAGATGCGACGGGAATGACGGGAATACTTTCCCGTTGAAAGCAGGGAAAGGATCCCTCATCTCGAGCTACGAGGGGGAAACGGGGCTCCTCTGGATGTGGGCGGGACCATCGTGCTTCCTCTCGAGTGGAGACGGGTATGGCGGTGAACTTCTTGAGTTGCAGCAAGGGTGTGAAAGACCCTTTCGAAGTTCCAGAGGTTAGGTGTCATTAGTCTCCAGACGCCTCATCGGAAATAGGCCTCATCTCGCCTGGAAGGGAGAACTTCCTGGATTTTCTCGAGTTGCGGCAGGTGTTCTCGAGTTACGACGGGGACCTCAGGGACCCGCGCTGGTGGCCTCAGGAAAGGCCAGTCCCCATGCGAGTTGCTAGGGGGCCTCTCGGGATTCCTCTCCCGTCGATACCGGGGCCAAAAACCTTGTGTGGAGTCAGGGCCGGAACCGAGGATTCCTCTCAGGGGCTGACATGGATCTTTGGGTACTTCTGGAGTCTCCCCAGGGGAGTCAGGCCTCGTCTCGAGTGGGGGCATGCACGTGTGCTTTCCTTCCAGGCTGTAGCAGCAATGTCACGCTTCCCGTCGCGTGCATCAAAGGATCTGTGGTTTTCCCTCGAGGCTTTCCCTCGAGGCTTTCCCACAGGGCTGTCCCACGTGCCTCCGTGGTGTGAGTCGATCCTCTGCGTGAAAGATGAGCCAGTGCAGGGCAAAGAGGTTCCTCTGGAATGGACTGAGACATCTGGGGGACTCTTGGAATGGTGGTACGACCATGGAGTTCCTCTCGCCTTTCCTGTTGAGAGTGCCTCCTCTTGAGATGCGACGGGAACGCCGGGAATTCTTTCCCGTTGAAAGCAGGGAAAGGATCCCTCATCTCGAGCTACGAGGGGGAAACGGGGCTCCTCTGGATGTGGGCGGGACCATCCTGCTTCCTCTCGAGTGGAGACGGGTATGGAAGTGAACTTCTTGAGTTGCAGCAAGGGTGTGAAAGACCCTTTCGAAGTTCCAGAGGTTAGGTGTCATTAGTCTCCAGACGCCTCATCGGAAATAGGCCTCATCTCGCCTGGAAGGGAGAACTTCCTGGATTTTCTCGAGATGCGGCAGGTGTTCTCGAGTTACGACGGGGACCTCAGGGACCCGCCCTGGTGGCCTCAGGAGAGGCCAGTCCACATGCGAGTTGCTAGGGGGCCTCGCGGGATTCCTCTCCCGTCGATACCGGGGCCAAAAACCTTGTGTGGAGTCAGGGCCGGAAACGAGGATTCCTCTCAGGGGCTGACATGGATCTTTGGGTACTTCTGGAGTCTCCGCAGGGGAGTCAGGCCTCGTCTCGAGTGGGGACATGCACGTGCGTTTTCTTTCCAGGCTGTCGCAGCAATGTCACGCTTCCCGTCGCGTGGATCAAAGGATCTGTGGTTTTCCCTCGAGGATTTCCCACAGGGCTGTCCCACGTTCCACCGTGGTGTGAGTCGATCCTCGGCGTGAAAGATGAGCCAGTGCAGAGCACAGAGGTTCCTCTGGAATGGACTGAGACATCTGGGGGACTCTTGGAATGGTGGTACGACCATGGAGTTCCTCTCGCCTTTCCTGTTGAGAGTGCCTCCTCTTGAGATGCGACGGGAATGCCGGGAATTCTTTCCCGTTGAAAGCAGGGAAAGGATCCCTCATCTCGAGCTACGAGGGGGAAACGGGGCTCCTCTGGATGTGGGCGGGACCATCGTGCTTCCTCTCTAGTGGAGACGGGTATTGCCGGGGTCCAGCCCCGGTGGATCCAGGGAATTCGAAGGGTGGACGGCGTTGGCGTGGAAAGACTTGTTTATTTATTAATATAAGATTAGATTAAGAAACTGTAGTGCAGTAGGAAGATTAAGTGGAGAAAGAGGGCTGAATAGCTTGGTTTACGCGGAAGACCAATAAAATTCCAGACAAGGAATTTGCACCATCTACGTTGGGCCACCGGTGCCCGCTTGAATATCTAAGGGTGCCTCGCCTTAAGCTCCCTTTCTCGCGGATCTTAATAACCAGGGCAAATAAGTAGACCTGGCGAGCCTCCGCGCCCCAGATGGAAATTCAGCCTGAAATTAAAGTAAAGAGCAGAGGGAAGAAAAGGGAGAGAAAAAGAGAGAGAGAGAGAGACACGGGGGGAGCCATATTCCCAAGACACCAGGCCGAGACTAGTCCGAGAAACTGGTCTGAGAATCTGGTCCCGTCCTTTATTGTTCAGAAGGCCTTTTATACTTTTGATAAAACATGGAGATCAATGGGTAACCAAAGTTATGCAGCGTTAGCAGTCCAGACTCTTATCAAAACCAGGCTTTTCTCTCTGCATACCTAATTGTATACACAAGTCTTAGGTAATTTACATCATCTTCCAACCAAAAGGGCCAATTAACATTTTACAGCCTTTTTTCTGATAAGGGTTTGTCAACCACAAGACTTATTTGTGTTGATCTTCCCAAGGTCTGGTGCCACTCTCGGAAAGCACTAAAGAAAGTTACATTCTTAGACAGCAAGGATACAGCAACTTATAACAAGTAGAGGGAGTGCAGTGATTTATAGCAAAAGAGAAGCAATTAACTCAAAAGTCTAGTGTTGCTAACATCAAAACTACTATGTATCTTTTTCTACATCCTGCTTACATTAACATCCTTCCAGGTGCCTAAAAGATAAAGAA
Organism: Capricornis sumatraensis; assembly: GCF_032405125.1. Classification (NCBI taxonomy): domain Eukaryota; kingdom Metazoa; phylum Chordata; class Mammalia; order Artiodactyla; family Bovidae; genus Capricornis; species Capricornis sumatraensis. The sequence continues at coordinate 10,859,395 of NW_027184612.1, forward strand.
TAAGGAGGTCTGGCAGCAATCCTTGAGTCAACAGTGAAAACCCTCTACCAATATAATTTTTAACTCTTTAGAAAAGGCTCTGTATCTTTAAGATGCTTTTAAGCTTTGTGCCTCCCGCGGTTGGGGGGCTGTAAGCAATTCACAAGCTGTAAGCTTTGTGCCTCTCGCGGTTGGGGGGCTGTAAGCAATTCACAAGCTGTAAGAGGTCTGGGGAACCTGTTAGGCAGACTAGAGAGCTATCAGAGGGGTTTAACTGAAACATCCCTTTCAAATGCAGAAGACTAAAACCCTGAATTGACTTTTTTCCAGAGAATATCAGAAAAGTGGAAAAGCAGAGCACAAAAGCCGGCAGATTTTTGCTGGGGTACATGCTTAGGAATATCCAGAGGGGTCCCTGAAGTCTGAGCACGCCTTGCGTATGTCAGCTTCCTTCCTCATGACCTTGTCACGGGCGGGATTCCTCACACTGGCTTCCGGCAACTCCCCCTTCTTTATTAGTTTTTTAAAAAAATTAGGTGCAGTTCAGTCGCGAGATTCCGAATGCTCTGCCGAAGAGTCCTGACAACACAAGGAAGCACGATTACAAGGAGCAGGATTATGGCACCCACAGCAGCATAGCTAGAGACAGTAGTCAGAAGAGTTTTTCCAGAAATGAAGTCAGAGAAGGTGTGGAAAAAGTCATTGGCTTCTCCTGCGGCGGTAAAATCTAATCGGGAGTGTTCCAAGGTCTGAATCTGATTATGAAGTTTCCCTAAATCTAAACTAATATCTGAGCTGTTCCAGACACCTAAAATATGATTTTTGACCCTCTCCCATTTAAAATCTGTCTCATTTACTTTCAGGGATGTAACACATATCCACCGGTAATCGGCATGACATGAAAGAGCCAATTTCATTTTCAGACTCTGTAATTCATTCCCAATATGCATTACTGCTTCTTCTAAGGCATCAATCCTTATTTCTAGCTTCCTATCTATAATTTCCTGGGTTGCCAGCGTTAGAGAAACATTTTTGGATACGGTGTCAACATATTGGGCAGTATACACTTGTTGAGACAATGATAATGCCGCCACAGTAACAGAAGTAATTGCGGTTATCAAAGCTGATATTCCCAAAACAAGTAAGCCCACAAACCGTCGTGTTCGCATTAAATCTTGTAGCTGTTGCAGTACAGCTAGGCCATGGTTATCATACCAATACGTGGCTACAGTTACAGGTACCATGAGATAGGGCGGACGTTTTAAAACCATGAAAGAGCAAACTTTATATTGAGGAGTTAAACAGGATGAAAGCATACATTGTTCACAAGACACTACATGGGGTCCACCTGTATAATTCAATTGTATGTTAAGTCTTTCAGAATCATTAGTGAAAAGAAAAACATAAGGAGAGGGTAGACAAGCTAAAATAGAGTAAATAGAGGTATTTTTTGGTCGGATTAAAATAATAGGGGCGGTAGCCGCAAGGGCTCTCCAAATTTCTGGCTGCCAAAAGGTTTTACCTCTAGTTATATAAGACAGCATAGGGGGAACAAATTGGTTATGATGCCGTCTGGTGGCAACTAACGGCCAAGAAATTGAATATTCTTTCCAATTATCCAATCTATTGATAAAGTCATCGTCAGACTCAGGGTCTTGACCTGGATTTGGGTTGCTCCAGTCCTGAATCGCACAATTTCTTCCTCCCGGCATATTGTAATCTACTCTCGAATTATAAATACAAGATTTCCAAATCGGATATCCTGAATGATCATCTATAGTTTTCCAAATAACATCTGAGGGAGCAACATCATCACAATTTGGATATTCTGATGGAGTTTTGAGAGACAAAGACTTATAGGGGCCAAGGACCCCAGGCATACGGGCTCGTAATATCCAAGCAGACCGATCCCCTATAGATGCAAATTTAGAGGTTGGGGAATCTGTCATAACTGCTTTTGTGGAGGCTCCAATGCATCCTGTCTTGGTAAAGAAGTCTCCTGTAAGGCCAGGAGGAAAATTAAAGCAGACAGGAAAATCATCTGCTAGTCCTTTAAAGGTATAATTGAAATTAATAGGGTATTGGTCTTTTGTATAGGAAGTATAAGATCCTCCCAAAAGGCGAGGCTGGTCTGTACTAACTCGTATGGGGTCACTGTTCCAAGTAACAACTTGGAAAGTTGGAGGATCCGGGAGAAACGCCCAATATTTGGTTGGAATGGGAGCAGCGCTTACCTGGCAAGAGAGCAAGGCAAGCATGGCAATAAACACCTTTTCAGGAGAGACTGACGATCCCTGTAGGGTAGCTATCCCCTGTGCCTGGCGACAGAGAGCTTTAATCTGTCCCCAGGTGGGCAAGGAGGCTTGTTGGGTTGACTGAGCTGGGCGTCCTAATGGATTCCTGCGAGGCAAAAAATCAGGGGGTGCAATATCCTGTATCTGAAGTCGTGACATCTGTCCAGTGGGTGGCTCCGATCCGCGCCTATCCGGGATCTCCAATGTCAGCTGTCCTGGGGTCAGCGGCGTTTCCCGTGCTGGCGGAGGGAGCGGGGGAAGAGGGAGTTTCTTCCTTTTTAGAGATCGCGGTGGCGGGGGATTCTGGTATCCGGGGAGCTGAGACATGGCGAATTAGTCTGTCTGGAACCCAAATCGGAGCGTCCGCGTCCTGTGGAAAAACACAAGCATACCCTCGCCCATTGGTTAATAAGGGGTCAGGACCTTTCCATTGTCCGGAAAGAAGGTCCCTCCATTTTACTAATGGTTTTGCATTCAATTGCTCTGGGCACCAATGGCGAAGCATTGCAGTGTTTCCGGATGAATCAGCATTTAAGTTATTTATTACGAAAAGAGCATGTTGCAAAATCTGATGGGGGGAACTATATTTAAATTCCCCTTCTTTTAGTTTTTGAATATGGATTTTCAGTGTTTGATGTGCTCTTTCCACAATGGCTTGTCCTTGTGGGTTATAAGGGATGCCGGTGTTATGTTTAATTTGAAATCTTGTACAGAATTGCTGAAAAGATTTAGAAGTGTAAGCAGGAGCATTATCAGTTTTTAAAGCTTTTGGCAAGCCCAGATAGGAAAAGCATGTAAAAAGATGTTGTATTACATCTTTAACTGCTTCCCCTGTACGAGCAGTGGCAATAATAACATGAGAGAAGGTATCTACAGTTACATGAACAAAAGACAGTTTTCCAAATGAAGAGACATGGGTTACATCCATTTGCCAGAGTGCATTAGGTTTGAGACCGCGAGGGTTAACTCCCAGAGGCAAAGCATTCACGGTAGTAGGACAATGTGAACAAGAACGAACAATCTCTCGGGCAGATTCTCGAGGAATTTGAAACTGGTATCGTAAGGCAGTGGCATTTTGGTGATGAAGTGAGTGAGAAGCTCGAGCTTCTTCAAAAACAGAAGCCACTGAAATCCTGGTTAACGAATCTGCCAATTCATTGAGAGCATTTAAAGGGCCAGGCAGGCCGGAATGAGCCCGAATGTGGCCGATAAAGAACGCCCGATTTCTTTTCCATATTTGCTGCTGCAGTTTAGTTAACAAATGGAAGATAGCAGTTTTGTTTTCAGGCAAAACTGCAGTCTCAATGTGTGGAAACAGCCTGACCACATACTGAGAGTCAGAATAAAGGTTAAATTCTTTCTCCGCAAACATAACAAAGGCCTCAATAACAGCTGTGATTTCAGCCCTTTGAGCTGAAGTTTCTTGTGTTTCCAAAAGTTTTTGATGATCTCTTGTGACTATAGAGGCTCTACCGTTAGCCGATCCATCAGTAAAGACTACCTGAGCATCTGAAATAGGGAACTGTTTACACCGGACAGGAAAAATAACTGGATGGTTAGACATAAAATTTAGTAAAACATGCGAGGGTAAATGATGCAAAATTTGACCACAGTAATTCCCTATGGCAATCTGCCAGTCTTCATCAAACATTAAAAGAGCATCAAGCTGCTCCTTATTATATGGAATTACAATCTCTGATGGCTCTTTACCAAACAATTCAATGCTCCGCTTCCTTCCTTTTAGCATTAATGTGGCAATTAAACCAGGATAAGAAGCCACGACTTTTTTAGCTTGGGTAGGAAGATGGATCCATTCTAAAGGGCCGCGTTGCCACAGAACTCCCGTAGGCGCCGTTGGAGTAGCTAGGCAAAGGAACTGCCACGTCATCGTCAAATCAATTCTTTTTACATAGCTATTTGATAAGGCTGCTTCTACTTTGCCTAGGGCTTCTTGAGCCTCAGCTGTTAATTGTCTTTTTGAGGTTGGATCAGGATCCCCGCGTAAAGTGTTAAAAAGAGGTTTTAATTCGGCAGTGGTTAATTTTAAATATGGTCTAATCCAATTAATATCACCTAAGAGTTTTTGATAATCATTTAAAGTAATAAGATGGTCTTTTCTCAATTGCAGCGGGGTATGAGTCACCGTTTCCGAATTTATGACTCTTCCTAAGTAAGTTATGGGCGGATTGATTTGAATTTTTTCTGGGGCAATTTTTAGGCCTCTGTCTGTCAATGCCTGGGTCAGGTCCTGGAGCACAGTCTGCAGGTGAACTCTATCAGGATGAGCTATTAAAATATCATCCATATAGTGAATCATATACACGTGTTCATATTTAGCCCTAGTATCTTCTAGAGCGGCATTAACAAATTTTTGGCATAAAGTAGGGCTATTTTTCATTCCCTGAGGCAGAACCTTCCACTGAAACCGTAAATAAGGCTGTTTAAGATTTTCTGATGGCAGACTAAAGGCAAATCGCTTTTTATCCTCAGGATTTAAGGGAATAGTGAAAAAACAATCTTGTAAATCAATAACAATTATATTATATCCCTCTGGAACGGCTACTGGGGAAGGGAGCCCAGGCTGTAAGGCCCCCATGTCCTCCATGGTGGCATTAATAGCTCTCAAATCCTGTAAAAGTCGCCATTTACCAGATTTTTTCTTAATGACAAAAATAGGAGTGTTCCAGGGGCTATTGGAGGGCTCAATATGTCCCAATTCTAATTGTTCAAAGATTAATGCTTTAGCTGCCAATAATTTTTCCTTATGCAGAGGCCACTGTTCTACCCACACCGGATCTTGAGATTTCCATGTGATGGGGTCGGCAGCAAAAACAATGGCCTCAATTATAAATTTGGATATCCCAATCCAGCACGTAGCTTGCGAGGAGTTGGGCAAATTGGCTCAATTATTCCTGTCTGTTGTTTACCCAATCCTTTTGATGGATCATAGCCCATCTGCAACATCTGAGAGGTCACTTTATCATCAGGGCTAAAAAGTAACACTCCCATTTGAGATAGCACGTCCCTCCCCCACAGGGTAAGGGGGAGCGAAGGAACGACATAAGGTTGGAAAGTTCCACGGGTATCCTCAAATTGCCAATCTAAAATTTTTGCACTTTTGGCTATTGTGGGGGCTCTTCCTATCCCCACCAAGTTATTTTCAGTAGTATGTGTGGGCCAGGAGCTGGGCCAGTCTTTTCCTGAAATGCAAGAAACATCTGCTCCTGTGTCTAATAACCCCACAATAGACTTGCCATTAATCAGGATAGTCTTCATAGGACGTTTCTGAGTAATTTCTGTTATCCAAAAAACCATATCACTAGACCCAAATCCTTTATCCTGCCTTTCATTTTGAGTAGCTGTGCGCCCAATTGCAGTGTGGTAAGGCAAAAGCAAAAGTTGGGCTATTCTTTGTCCCTGATGTATTTGGAAAGTTTTAGTTGGGGGTGAAATCATTATCTGGATTTCTCCTGTATAATCTGAGTCAATTACTCCAGGGATGATTGTGAGACCTTGCATAGCTAAGGAACTTCTGCCTAGTATAATTCCTACTAAACCTGTTGGTAATGGGCCTTTAACTCCTGTAGGTATTTTTACAGTGGGGCTATCTGGTGTTAATATTGCTGAGGTGGTGGAACTGAGGTCCAGTCCTGCGCTGCCTGGGGTTGCTCTGATGAGTTCTGCGATGGGACGAAGGGAATGAATGGGTTCAGTGAGGCTGCCCCAATTGTTGTCGGGGCCTGAGGCTGGCCCCTCAATCCGTTTCCCGACTGCTGGTCGGGGCCCAAAAAGGCTCCATTTCTATGGAATTGTGACCTACATTCTTTTGCCCAGTGATATCCTTTTTGACAACGAGGGCAGAGAGATCTAGGGAGATTAGTAGGCACAGCCGGGGAGGGAGAATTCGGCAGAGAAGAACCGGCTGCTTTTTGGGGACAAGCTCGCATAAGGTGCCCTTCCCGTCCGCAAGAGAAGCAGGCCTTGGATAAACCAATATTCTGGCCTGGACTACTGGAATGACTCTTTGACGGGTTATTTCTATTTGTAAAAAAGGACTGTACTGCCTGCTGGTAAGAATTTCCCTTTATGGCTGCAGCTATGGCAACGCCCTGCATCATCGCTGGTCCTACATCTGCACATTGCCTGATATAATCTATTATTTCCCCAGTTTTTTTAATAGGACGTAAAATGGCCTGGCAGGTAGAATTAGCATTTTCAAATGCCAGTTGTTTTATCAATATACTAGCTGCCTCAGTGTTGGAAATTACTCTGTTGACTGCCTCTGCAAGTCTTGATATAAAGTCTTCATATGGCTCTTCTGGTTTTTGTTTAACATTTGAGAAGGAAGAGGTAGATTCTTTCCCTTCAGGCAACAAACGCCAAGCCCCAAGGGCGCAGGCGGTTACTTGATCTAAAGTGGTTTTATCTAATCCCATTTGATCTCTAAGTGTTCCAAAATCATTAGTCCCTGCCAACATATTTTTTATAATATATCTTGGGCCATATTTTTGGTTAGCATCAGCCTGTTTTTGGGCTAGATCTTCATATTCAGTTCTCCAAAGTACATATTGACCTCCAGACAGACAAGCTTTAGCGACTGTCTTCCAGTCATGGGGTGTCATCCATCTGCCCGCTAAAGCTTCCACCAATGATACAGTGTACGGGGCTTTAGGCCCATACAAAGCACAAGCCTGTTTGAGTTCTTTAATCATTTTCATTGGAATGGGTTCCCAGTGGGGGGCTGTTCTCCCACCACTTCCACCAAATATTATGGGGAAACAAGCCTCAAGGTGGGGATCAAGTTCATCATCTGGGCTAGAGAAAACTCTTCTTCGGGGAGCTTCTAGTGGAGGCCCCTCACCCTTATAGGGAGGGGGGGGCAAGGGGTGTCCTATGTCACTTTCTTCGTACTTTGGGAATTTTTTATCCGTTCTGTGTTTAGGTCTTACGGATGTTTTATCTGGGGAATCTGGCCTTAAACTCTCAGGTGCATATAATCTGATGGGGGACATTTGTCTTGAGCCTCTGGAAGCAGAAGGCTTAATTAAGGAAATTTCTCTTGAATTTGTGGAAGCAGGTGGTCTGGTTGGGGAAGTTTTTATTAAGCTCTTTGGAGCAGATAATCTAATTGGAGAAGTTTCTCTTAAACTCCTTGGAGCATCTTTATTTAATAAAGACCAGTCCTCATCAGAATGATCTTGACTTACTTCCTCTTCCAAATCTTCCTCATCTGAAAGCTGCTCTTTTTTGTCATCTCTATCTATTACCTTTTCTTGGGCAGTCATTGCAGCTATCATTTGACTCAACTGCCGATAGTTAGGTGTAGCCTCCTTTTCATCACTCTCCTCTTCGATAGATACCTTTTTCTCTGCACTTTCCTCTTTAAGATGTACCTTTTCAGATTCAGGGGCAGGGTCTAGAGCGTCCCTAATTATATTCCATAAGGAAAAGGCGTCAGTAGGCACCTTTTGTGAGCCATGTTCAGCATGGTAAGTTTTTAGTTGTTTTCCTACTCTCTCCCAGGTGTCTAAGTTAACAGTGCCTTCTTCTGGAAACCAGGGACACTGTTCTTGTACAAAGGAAAAAAATGAATGAATATTGGATTTTTTAACTTTAATTCCTCGTTTAGTTAGTAACTGCAAGATTACTCCTGTAAAAAGCTGTCTTTCTTTTGATTCACTGTTACCCATGTCAGAAAATTAAGTCTTATAGAAAAGTCTACCTCAACAAAAAGGTTTTACCTTTGGCGAGGGGGGTTTTGTTGTCAACCCTAAGATAGCAGGTTTCTTTTCAACCTCTAGAGCACCAGGTTTCTCTTAAACCCTTGAACACTTCCCACTCCTCCTCACCCTGTCTATCCTACAGGGGGGTCCGCGGCACCCTGAGTGGGGTCCTAGCCGTCCCGAACACTCAACACTGGGGGAGTACCCGAAAGTACTCCGGGGGGAGTGATTAAGTCACTCCGGGGGGGAGCAACAGAGAGTGCTCCGGGGGGAGCAACAGAGAGTGCTCCGGGGGGAGCTACAGAGAGTGCTCCGGGGGGAGCTTTTGCTCCGAGGAACCTACCTTCGAATAGCCTGTTCCGGGCGCCACTTGCCGGGGTCCAGCCCCGGTGGATCCAGGGAATTCGAAGGGTGGACGGCGTTGGCGTGGAAAGACTTGTTTATTTATTAATATAAGATTAGATTAAGAAACTGTAGTGCAGTAGGAAGATTAAGTGGAGAAAGAGGGCTGAATAGCTTGGTTTACGCGGAAGACCAATAAAATTCCAGACAAGGAATTTGCACCATCTACGTTGGGCCACCGGTGCCCGCTTGAATATCTAAGGGTGCCTCGCCTTAAGCTCCCTTTCTCGCGGATCTTAATAACCAGGGCAAATAAGTAGACCTGGCGAGCCTCCGCGCCCCAGATGGAAATTCAGCCTGAAATTAAAGTAAAGAGCAGAGGGAAGAAAAGGGAGAGAAAAAGAGAGAGAGAGAGAGACAGGGGGGGAGCCAGATTCCCAAGAAACCAGGCCGAGACTAGTCCGAGAAACTGGTCTGAGAATCTGGTCCCGTCCTTTATTGTTCAGAAGGCCTTTTATACTTTTGATAAAACATGGAGATCAATGGGTAACACAAAGTTATGCAGCGTTAGCAGTCCAGACTCTTATCAAAACCAGGCTTTTCTCTCTGCATACCTAATTGTATACACAAGTCTTAGGTAATTTACATCATCTTCCAACCAAAAGGGCCAATTAACATTTTACAGCCTTTTTTCTGATAAGGGTTTGTCAACCACAAGACTTATTTGTGTTGATCTTCCCAAGGTCTGGTGCCACTCTCGGAAAGCACTAAAGAAAGTTACATTCTTAGACAGCAAGGATACAGCAACTTATAACAAGTAGAGGGAGTGCAGTGATTTATAGCAAAAGAGAAGCAATTAACTCAAAAGTCTAGTGTTGCTAACATCAAAACTACTATGTATCTTTTTCTACATCCTGCTTACATTAACATCCTTCCAGGTGCCTAAAAGATAAAGAATAAGGAGGTCTGGCAGCAATCCTTGAGTCAACAGTGAAAACCCTCTACCAATATAATTTTTAACTCTTTAGAAAAGGCTCTGTATCTTTAAGATGCTTTTAAGCTTTGTGCCTCCCGCGGTTGGGGGGCTGTAAGCAATTCACAAGCTGTAAGCTTTGTGCCTCTCGCGGTTGGGGGGCTGTAAGCAATTCACAAGCTGTAAGAGGTCTGGGGAACCTGTTAGGCAGACTAGAGAGCTATCAGAGGGGTTTAACTGAAACATCCCTTTCAAATGCAGAAGACTAAAACCCTGAATTGACTTTTTTCCAGAGAATATCAGAAAAGTGGAAAAGCAGAGCACAAAAGCCAGCAGATTTTTGCTGGGGTACATGCTTAGGAATATCCAGAGGGGTCCCTGAAGTCTGAGCACGCCTTGCGTATGTCAGCTTCCTTCCTCATGACCTTGTCACGGGCGGGATTCCTCACACTGGCTTCCGGCAGGGTATGGTGGTGAACTTCTTGAGTTGCAGCAAGGCTGTGAAAGACCCTTTCGAAGTTCCAGAGGTAAGGTGTCATTAGTCTCCAGACGCCTCATCGGAAATAGGCCTCATCTCGCCTGGAAGGGAGAACTTCCTGGATTTTCTCGAGTTGCGGCAGGTGTTCTCGAGTTACGACGGGGACCTCAGGGACCCGCACTGGTGGCCTCAGGAGAGGCCAGTCCCTATGCGAGTTGCTAGGGGGCCTCTCGGGATTCCTCTCCCGTCGATACCGGGGCCAAAAACCTTGTGTGGAGTCAGGGCCGGAACCGAGGATTCCTCTCAGGGGCTGACATGGATCTTTGGGTACTTCTGGAGTCTCCCCAGGGGAGTCAGGCCTCGTCTCGAGTGGGGGCATGCACGTGCACTTTCCTTCCAGGCTGTAACAGCAATGTCACGCTACCTGTCGCGTGGATCAAATGATCTGTGGTTTTCCCTCGAGGCTTTCCCACAGGGCTGTCCCACGTGCCACCGTGGTGTGAGTCGATCCTCGGCGTGAAAGATGAGCCAGTGCAGGGCAAAGAGGTTCCTCTGGAATGGACTGAGACATCTGGGGGACTCTTGGAATGGTGGTACGACCATGGAGTTCCTCTCGCCTTTCCTGTTGAGAGTGCCTCCTCTTGAGATGCGACGGGAACGCCGGGAATATTTTCCCGTTGAAAGCAGGGAAAGGATCCCTCATCTCGAGCTACGAGGGGGAAACGGGGCTCCTCTGGATGTGGGCGGGACCATCGTGCTTTCTCTCGAGTGGAGACGGGTATGGCGGTGAACTTCTTGAGTTGCAGCAAGGGTGTGAAAGACCCTTTCGAAGTTCCAGAGGTTAGGTGTCATTAGTCTCCAGACGCCTCATCGGAAATAGGCCTCATCTCGCCTGGAAGGGAGAACTTCCTTGATTTTCTCGAGTTGTGGCAGGTGTTCTCGAGTTACGACGGGGACCTCAGGGACCCGCCCTGTTGGCCTCAGGAGAGGCCAGTCCCTATGCGTGTTGCTAGGGGGCCCCTCGGGATTCCTCTCCCGTCGATACCGGGGCCAAAAACCTTGTGTGGAGACAGGGCTGGAACCGAGGATTCCTCTCAGGGACTGATATGGATCTTGGGTACTTCTGGAGTCTCGCCAGGGGAGACAGGCCTCGTCTCGTGTGGGGGCATGCACGTGCACTTTCCTTCCAGGCTGTAGCAGCAATGTCACGCTTCCCTTCGCGTGGATCAAAGGATCTGTGGTTTTCCCTCGAGGCTTTCCCTCGAGGCTTTCCCACAGGGCTGTCCCACGTGCCACCGTGGTATGAGTCGATGCTGGCGTGAAAGATGAGCCAGTGCAGGGCAAGGAGGTTCCTCTGGAATGGACTGAGACATCTGGGGGACTCTTGGAATGGTGGTACGACCATGGAGTTCCTCTCGCCTTTCCTGTTGAGAGTGCCTCCTCTTGAGATGCGACGGGAACACCGGGAATTCTTTCCCGTTGAAAGCAGGGAAAGGATCCCTCATCTCGAGCTACGAGGGGGAAACGGGGCTCCTCTGGATGTGGGCGGGACCATCGTGCTTCCTCTCGAGTGGAGACAGGTATGGCGGTGAACTTCTTGAGTTGCAGCAAGGGTGTGAAAGACCCTTTCGAAGTTCCAGAGGTTAGGTGTCATTAGTCTCCAGAGGCCTCATCGGAAATAGGCCTCATCTCGCCTGGAAGGGAGAACTTCCTGGATTTTCTCGAGTTGCGGCAGGTGTTCTCGAGTTACGACGGGGACCTCAGGGACCCGCCCTGGTGGCCTCAGGAGAGGCCAGTCCCCATGCGAGTTGCTAGGGGGCCTCTCGGGATTCCTCTCCCGTCGATACCGGGGCCAAAAAGCTTGTGTGGAGTCAGGGCCGGAACCGAGGATTCCTCTCAGGGGCTGACATGGATCTTTGGGTACTTCTGGAGTCTCCCCAGGGGAATCAGGCCTCGTCTCGAGTGGGGGCATGCACGTGCGCTTTCCTTCCAGCCTGTAGCAGCAATGTCACGCTTCCCTTCGCGTGGATCAAAGGATCTGTGATTTTCCCTCGAGGCTTTCCCTCGAGGCTTTCCCACAGGGCTGTCCCACGTGCCACCGTGGTGTGAGTCGATCCTGGCGTGAAAGATGAGCCAGTGCAGGGCAAAGAGGTTCCTCTGGAATGGACTGAGACATCTGGGGGACTCTTGGAATGGTGGTACGACCATGGAGTTCCTCTCGCCTTTCCTGTTGAGAGTGCCTCCTCTTGAGATGAGACCGGAACGCCGGGAATTATTTCCCGTTGAAAGCAGGGAAAGGATCCCTCATCTCGAGCTACGAGGGGGAAACGGGGCTCCTCTGGATGTGGGCGGACCATCGTGCTTCCTCTCGAGTCGAGACGGGTATGGCGGTGAACTTCTTGAGTTGCAGCAAGGGTGTGAAAGACCCTTTCGAAGTTCCAGAGTTTAGGTGTCATTAGTCTCCAGACGCCTCATCGGAAATAGGCCTCATCTCGCCTGGAAGGGAGAACTTCCTGGATTTTCTCGAGTTGCGGCAGGTGTTCTCGAGTTACGACGGGGACCTCAGGGACCCGCCCTGGTGGCCTCAGGAGAGGCCAGTCCCCATGCGAGTTGCTAGGGGGCCTCTCGGGATTCCTCTCCCGTCGATACCGGGGCCAAAAACCTTGTGTGGAGTCAGGGCCGGAACCGAGGATTCCTCTCAGGGGCTGACATGGATCTTTGGGTACTTGTGGAGTCTCCCCAGGGGAGTCAGGCCTCGTCTCGAGTGGGGGCATGCACGTGTGATTTCCTTCCAGGCTGTAGCAGCAATGTCACGCTTCCCGTCGCGTGGATCAAAGGATCTGTGGTTTTCCCTCGAGGCTTTCCCACTGGGCTGTCCCACGTGCCACCGTGGTGTGAGTCGATCCTCGGCGTGAAAGATGAGCCAGTGCAGGGCAAAGAGGTTCCTCTGGAATGGACTGAGACATCTGGGGGACTCTTGGAATGGTGGTACGACCATGGAGTTCCTCTCGCCTTTCCTGTTGAGAGTGCCTCCTCTTGAGATGCGACGGGAACGCCGGGAATTCTTTCCCGTTGAAAGCAGGGAAAGGATCCCTCATCTCGAGCTACGAGGGGGAAACGGGGCTCCTCTGGATGTGGGCGGGACCATCGTGCTTCCTCTCGAGTGGAGACGGGTATGGCGGTGAACTTCTTGAGTTGCAGCAAGGGTGTGAAAGACCCTTTAGAAGTTCCAGAGGTTAGGTGTCATTAGTCTCCAGACGCCTCATCGGAAATAGGCCTAATCTCGCCTGGAAGGGAGAACTTCCTGGATTTTCTCGAGTTGCGGCAGCTGTTCTGGAGTTACGACGGGGACCTCAGGGACCCGCACTGGTGGCCTCAGGAGAGGTCAGTCCCCATGCGTGTTGCTAGGGGGCCTCTCGGGATTCCTCTCCCGTCGATACCGGGGCCAAAAACCTTGTGTGGAGTCAGGGCCGGAACCGAGGATTCCTCTCAGGGGCTGACATGGATCTTTGGGTACTTCTGGAGTCTCCCTAGGGGAATCAGGCCTCGTCTCGAGGGGGGGCATGCACGTGCGCTTTCCTTCCAGGCTGTAGCAGCAATGTCACGCTTCCCTTCGCGTGGATCAAAGGATCTGTGGTTTTCCCTCGAGGCTTTCCTTGAGGCTTTCCCACAGGGCTGCCCCACGTGCCACCGTGGTGTGAGTCGATCCTCGGCGTGAAAGATGAGCCAGTGCAGTGCAAAGAGGTTCCTCTGGAATGGACTGAGACATCTGGGGGACTCTTGGAATGGTGGTACGACCATGGAGTTCCTCTCGCCTTTCCTGTTGAGAGTGCCTCCTCTTGAGATGCGACGGGAACGCCGGGAATTCTTTCCCGTTGAAAGCAGGGAAAGGATCCCACATCTGGAGCTACGATGGGGAAACGGGGCTCCTCTGGATGTGGGCGGGACCATCGTGTTTCCTCTCGAGTGGAGACGGGTATGGCGGTGAACTTCTTGAGTTGCAGCAAGGGTGTGAAAGACCCTTCCGAAGTTCCAGAGGTTTGGTGTCATTAGTCTCCAGATGCCTCATCGGAAAGAGGCCTCATCTCGCCTGGAAGGGTGAACTTCCTGGATTTTCTCGAGTTGCGGCAGGTGTTCTCGAGTTACGACGGGGACCTCAGGGACCCGCCCTGGTGGCCTCAGGAGAGGCCAGTCCCCATGCGAGTTGCTAGGGGGCCTCTCGGGATTCCTCTCCCGTCGATACCGGGGCCAAAAACCTTGTGTGGAGTCAGGGCCGGAACCGAGGATTCCTCTCAGGGGCTGACATGGATCTTTGGGTACTTGTGGAGTCTCCCCAGGGGAGTCAGGCTTCGTCTCGAGTGGGGGCATGCACGTGCGCTTTCCTTCCAGGCTGTAGCAGCAATGTCACGCTTCCCTTCGCGTGGATCAAAGGATCTGTGGTTTTCCCTCGAGGCTTTCCCACAGGGCTGTCCCACGTGCCACCGTGGTGTGAGTCGATCCTCGGCGTGAAAGATGAGCCAGTGCAGGGCAAAGAGGTTCCTCTGGAATGGACTGAGACATCTGGGGGACTCTTGGAATGGTGGTATGACCATGGAGTTCCTCTCGCCTTTCCTGTTGAGAGTGCCTCCTCTTGAGATGCGACGGGAACGCCGGGAATTCTTTCCCGTTGAAAGCAGGGAAAGGATCCCACATCTCGAGCTACGATGGGGAAACGGGGCTCCTCTGGATGCGGGCGGGACCATCGTGCTTCCTCTCGAGTGGAGACGGGTATGGCGGTGAACTTCTTGAGTTGCAGCAAGGGTGTGAAAGACCCTTTCGAAGTTCCAGAGGTTAGGTGTCATTAGTCTCCAGACGCCTCATCGAAAATAGGCCTAATCTCGCCTGGAAGGGAGAACTTCCTGGATTTTCTCGAGTTGCGGCAGCTGTTCTGGAGTTACGACGGGGACCTCAGGGACCCACACTGGTGGCCTCAGGAGACGCCAGTCCCCATGCGAGTTGCTAGGGGGCCTCTCGGGATTCCTCTCCCGTCGATACCGGGGCCAAAAACCTTGTGTGGAGTCAGGGCCGGAACCGAGGATTCCTCTCAGGGGCTGACATGGATCTTTGGGTACCTCTGGAGTCTCCACAGGGGAGTCAGGCCTCATCTCGAGTGGGGGCATGCACGTGCGCTTTCCTTCCAGGCTGTAGCAGCAATGTCACGCTTCCCGTGGCGTGGATCAAAGGATCTGTGGTTTTCCCTCGAGGCTTTCCCTCGAGGCTTTCCCACAGGGCTGTCCCACGTGCCACCGTGGTGTGAGTCGATCCTGGCGTGAAAGATGAGCCAGTGCAGGGCAAAGAGGTTCCTCTGGAATGGACTGAGACATCTGGGGGACTCTTGGAATGGTGGTACGACCATGGAGTTCCTCTCGCCTTTCCTGTTGAGAGTGCCTCCTCTTGAGATGCGACGGGAACGCCGGGAATTCTTTCCCGTTGAAAGCAGGGAAAGGATCCCTCATCTCGACCTACGAGGGGGAAACGGCGCTCCTCTGGATGTGGGCGGGACCATCGTGTTTCCTCTCGAGTGGAGACGGGTATGGCGGTGAACTTCTTGAGTTGCAGCAAGGGTGTGAAAGACCCTTCCGAAGTTCCAGAGGTTTGGTGTCATTAGACTCCAGACGCCTCATCGGAAATAGGCCTCATCTCGCCTGGAAGGGAGAACTTCCTGGATTTTCTCGAGTTGCGGCAGGTGTTCTCGAGTTACGACGGGGACCTCAGGGACCCGCCCTGGTGGCCTCAGGAGAGGCCAGTCCCCATGCGAGTTGCTAGGGGGCCTCTCGGGATTCCTCTCCCGTCGATACCGGGGCAAAAAACCTTGTGTGGAGTCAGGGCCGGAACCGAGGATTCCTCTCAGGGGCTGACATGGATCTTTGGGTACTTCTGGAGTCTCCCCAGGGGAGTCAGGCCTCGTCTCGAGTGGGGGCATGCACGTGCGCTTTCCTTCCAGGCTGTAGCAGCAATGTCACGCTTCCCGTGGCGTGGATCAAAGGATCTGTGGTTTTCCCTCGAGGCTTTCCCTCGAGGCTTTCCCACAGGGCTGTCCCACGTGCCACCGTGGTGTGAGTCGATCCTCGGCGTGAAAGATGAGCCAGTGCAGGGCAAAGAGGTTCCTCTTGAATGGACTGAGACATCTGGGGGACTCTTGGAATGGTGGTACGACCATGGAGTTCCTCTCGCCTTTCCTGTTGAGAGTGCCTCCTCTTGAGATGCGACGGGAACGCCGGGAATTCTTTCCCGTTGAAAGCAGGGAAAGGATCCCTCATCTCGAGCTACGAGGGGGAAACGGGGATCCTCTGGATGTGGGCGGGACCATCGTGCTTCCTCTCGAGTGGAGACGGGTATGGCGGTGAACTTCTTGAGTCGCAGTAAGGGTGTGAAAGACCCTTTCGAAGTTCCAGAGGTTAGGTGTCATTAGTCTCCAGACGCCTCATCGGAAATACGCCTCATCTCGCCTGGAAGGGAGAACTTCCTGGAATTTCTCGAGTTGCGGCAGGTGCTCTCGAGTTACGACGGGAACCTCAGGGACCCGCCCTGGTGGCCTCAGGAGAGGCCAGTCCCCATGCGAGTTGCTAGGGTGCCTCTCGGGATTCCTCTCCCTTCGATACCGGGGCCGAAAACTTTGTGTGGAGTCAGGGCCAGAACCGAGGATTCCTCTCAGGGGCTGACATGGATCTTTGGGTACTTCTGGAGTCTCCCCAGGGGAGTCAGGCCTCGTCTCGAGTGGGGGCATGCACGTGCGCTTTCCTTCCAGGCTGTAGCAGCAATGTCACGCTTCCCGACTCGTGGATCAAAGGATCTGCGGTATTCCCTCGAGGCTTTCCCTCGAGGCTTTCCCACAGGGCTGTCCCACGTGCCACCGTGGTGTGAGTCGATCCTCGGCATGAAAGATGAGCCAGTGCAGGGCAAAGAGGTTCCTCTGGAATGGACTGAGACATCTGGGGGACTCTTGGAATGGTGGTACGACCATGGAGTTCCTCTCGCCTTTCCTGTTGAGAGTGCCTCCTCTTGAGATGCGCCGGGAACGCCGGGAATTCTTTCCCGTTGAAAGCAGGGAAAGGATCCCTCATCTCGAGCTACGAGGGGGAAACGGGGATCCTCTGGATGTGGGCGGGACCATCGTGCATCCTCTCGAGTGGAGACGGGTATGGCGGTGAACTTCTTGAGTCGCAGCAAAGGTGTGAAAGACCCTTTCGAAGTTCCAGAGGTTAGGTGTCATTAGTCTCCACACGCCTCATAGGAAATATGCCTCATCTCGCCTGGAAGGGAGAACTTCCTGGATTTTCTCGAGTTGCGGCAGGTGTTCTCGAATTACGACGGGGACCTCAGGGACCCGCCTTGGTGGCTTCAGGAGAGGCCAGTCCCCATGCGAGTTGCTAGGGGGCCTCTCGGGTTTCCTCTCTCGTCGATACCGGGGCCAAAATCCTTGTGTGGAGTCAGGGCCGGAATCGAGGATTCCTCTCAGGGGCTGACATGGATCTTTGGGTACTTCTGGAGTCTCCCCAGGGGAGTCACGCCTCGTCTCGAGTGGGGGCATGCACGTGCGCTTTCCTTCCAGGCTGTAGCAGCAATGTCACGCTTCCCGTCGCGTGGATCAAAGGATCTGCGGTTTTCCCTCGAGGCTTTCCCTCGAGGCTTTCCCACAGGGCTGTCCCACGTGCCACCGTGGTGTGAGTCGATCCTCGGCGTGAAAGATGAGCCAGTGCAGGGCAAAGAGGTTCCTCTGGAATGGACTGAGACATCTGGGGGACTCTTGGAATGGTGGTACGACAATGGAGTTCCTCTCGCCTTTCCTGTTGAGAGTGCCTCCTTTTGATATGGGACGGGAACGCCGGGAATTCGTTCCCGTTGAAAGCAGGAAAAGGATCGCTCATCTCGAGCTACGAGGGGGAAACGGGGCTCCTCTGGATGTGGGCGGGACCATCGTGCTTCCTCTCGAGTGGAGACGGGTATGGCGGTGAACTTCTTGAGTTGCAGCAAGGTTGTGAAAGACCCTTTCGAAGTTCCAGAGGTTATGTGCCATTAGTCTCCAGACGCCTCATTGGAAATAGGCCTCATCTCGCCTGGAAGGGAGAACTTCCTGGATTTTCTCGAGGTGCGGCAGGTGTTCTCGAGTTACGACGGGGACCTCAGGAACCCGCACTGGTGGCCTCAGGAGAAGCCAGTCCCCATGCGAGTTGCAAGGGGGCCTCTCGGGATTCCTCTCCCGTCGATACCGGGGCCGAAAACTTTGTGTGGAGTCAGGGCCAGAACCGAGGATTCCTCTCAGGGGCTGACATGGATCTTTGGGTACTTCTGGAGTCTCCCCAGGGGAGTCAGGCCTCGTCTCGAGTGGGGGCATGCACGTGCGCTTTCCTTCCAGGCTGTAGCAGCAATGTCACGCTTCCCGACTCGTGGATCAAAGGATCTGCGGTATTCCCTCGAGGCTTTCCCTCGAGGCTTTCCCACAGGGCTGTCCCACGTGCCACCGTGGTGTGAGTCGATCCTCGGCATGAAAGATGAGCCAGTGCAGGGCAAAGAGGTTCCTCTGGAATGGACTGAGACATCTGGGGGACTCTTGGAATGGTGGTACGACCATGGAGTTCCTCTCGCCTTTCCTGTTGAGAGTGCCTCCTCTTGAGATGCGACGGGAACGCCGGGAATTCTTTCCCGTTGAAAGCAGGGAAAGGATCCCTCATCTCGAGCTACGAGGGGGAAACGGGGATCCTCTGGATGTGGGCGGGACCATCGTGCTTCCTCTCGAGTGGAGACGGGTATGGCGGTGAACTTCTTGAGTCGCAGCAAAGGTGTGAAAGACCCTTTCGAAGTTCCAGAGGTTAGGTGTCATTAGTATCCACACGCCTCATAGGAAATATGCCTCATCTCGCCTGGAAGGGAGAACTTCCTGAATTTTCTCGAGTTGCGGCAGGTGTTCTCGAATTACGACGGGGACCTCAGGGACCCGCCTTGGTGGCTTCAGGAGAGGCCAGTCCCCATGCGAGTTGCTAGGGGGCCTCTCGGGTTTCCTCTCTCGTCGATACCGGGGCCAAAATCCTTGTGTGGAGTCAGGGCCGGAATCGAGGATTCCTCTCAGGGGCTGACATGGATCTTTGGGTACTTCTGGAGTCTCCCCAGGGGAGTCAGGCCTCGTCTCGAGTGGGGGCATGCACGTGCGCTTTCCTTCCAGGCTGTAGCAGCAATGTCACGCTTCCCGTCGCGTGGATCAAAGGATCTGCGGTTTTCCCTCGAGGCTTTCCCTCGAGGCTTTCCCACAGGGCTGTCCCACGTGCCACCGTGGTGTGAGTCGATCCTCGGCGTGAAAGATGAGCCAGTGCAGGGCAAAGAGGTTCCTCTGGAATGGACTGAGACATCTGGGGGACTCTTGGAATGGTGGTACGACAATGGAGTTCCTCTCGCCTTTCCTGTTGAGAGTGCCTCCTTTTGATAT
Organism: Capricornis sumatraensis; assembly: GCF_032405125.1. Classification (NCBI taxonomy): domain Eukaryota; kingdom Metazoa; phylum Chordata; class Mammalia; order Artiodactyla; family Bovidae; genus Capricornis; species Capricornis sumatraensis. Next base: position 10,878,644 of record NW_027184612.1, read on the forward strand.
GGGACGGGAACGCCGGGAATTCGTTCCCGTTGAAAGCAGGAAAAGGATCGCTCATCTCGAGCTACGAGGGGGAAACGGGGCTCCTCTGGATGTGGGCGGGACCATCGTGCTTCCTCTCGAGTGGAGACGGGTATGGCGGTGAACTTCTTGAGTTGCAGCAAGGTTGTGAAAGACCCTTTCGAAGTTCCAGAGGTTATGTGCCATTAGTCTCCAGACGCCTCATTGGAAATAGGCCTCATCTCGCCTGGAAGGGAGAACTTCCTGGATTTTCTCGAGGTGCGGCAGGTGTTCTCGAGTTACGACGGGGACCTCAGGAACCCGCACTGGTGGCCTCAGGAGAAGCCAGTCCCCATGCGAGTTGCAAGGGGGCCTCTCGGGATTCCTCTCCCGTCGATACCGGGGCCAAAGACCTTGTGTGGAGTCAGGGCCGGAACCGAGGATTCCTCTCAGGGGCAGACATGGATCTTTGGGTACTTCTGGAGTCTCCCCAGGGGAGTCAGGCCTCGTCTCGAGTGGGGGCATGCACGTGCGCTTTCCTTCCAGGCTGTGGCAGAAATGTCACGCTTCCCGTGGCGTGGATCAAAGGATCTGTGGTTTTCCCTCGAGGCTTTCCTCGAGGCTTTCCCACAGGGCTGTCCCACGTGCCACCGTGGTGTGAGTCGATCCTCGGCGTGAAAGATGAGCCAGTGCAGGGCAAAGAGGTTCCTCTGGAATGGACTGAGACATCTGGGGGACTCTTGGAATGGTGGTACGACCATGGAGTTGCTCTCGCCTTTCCTGTTGAGAGTGCCTCCTCTTGAGATGCGACGGGAACGCCGGGAATTCTTTCCCGTTGAAAGCAGGGAAAAGATCCCTCATCTCGAGCTACGAGGGGGAAACGGGGCTCCTCTGGATGTGGGCGGGACCATCGTGCTTCCTCTCGAGTGGAGACGGGTATGGCGGTGAACTTCTTGAGTTGCAGCAAGGGTGTGAAAGACCCTTTCGAAGTTCCAGAGGTTAGGTGTCATTAGTCTCCAGACGCCTCATCGGAAATAGGCCTCATCTCGCCTGGAAGGGAGAACTTCCTGGATTTTCTCGAGTTGCGGCAGGTGTTCTCGAGTTACGACGGGGACCTCAGGGACCCGCCCTGGTGGCCTCAGGAGAGGCCAGTCCCCATGCGAGTTGCTAGGGGGCCTCTCGGGATTCCTCTCCCGTCGATACCGGGGCCAAAAACCTTGTGTGGAGTCAGGGCCCAAACCGAGGATTCCTCTCAGGGGCTGATATGGATCTTTGGGTACTTCTGGAGTCTCGCCAGGGGAGACAGGCCTCGTCTCGAGTGGGGGCATGCACGTGCGCTTTCCTTCCAGGCTGTAGCAGCAATGTCACGCTTTCCATCGCGTGGATCAAAGGATCTGTGGTTTTTCCACAGGTTTGTCCCACATGCCACCGTGGTGTGAGTCGATCCTCGGCGTGAAAGATGAGCCAGTGCAGGGCAAAGAGGTTCCTCTGGAATGGACTGAGACATCTGGGGGACTCTTGGAATGGTGGTACGACCATGGAGTTCCTCTCGCCTTTCCTGTTGAGAGTGCCTCCTCTTGAGATGCGACGGGAACGCCGGGAATTCTTTCCCGTTGGAAGCAGGGAAAGGATCGCTCATCTCGAGCTAGGAGGGGGAAACGGGGCTCCTCTGGATGTGGGCGGGACCATCGTGCTTCCTCTCGAGTGGAGACGGGTATGGCGGTGAACTTCTTGAGTTGCAGCAAGGGTGTGAAAGACCTTTTCGAAGTTCCAGAGGTTAGGTGTCATTAGTCTCCAGACGCCTCATCGGAAATAGGCCTCATCTCGCCTGGAAGGGAGAACTTCCTGGATTTTCTCGAGTTGCGGCAGGTGTTCTCGAGTTACGACGGGGACCTCAGGGACCCGTCTTGGTGGCCTCAGGAGAGGCCAGTCCCCATGCGAGTTGCAAGGGTGCCTCTCGGGATTCCTCTCCCGTCGATACCGGGGCCAAAAACCTTGTGTGGAGTCAGGGCCGGAACCGAGGATTCCTCTCAGTGGCTGACATGGATCTTTGGGTACTTCTGGAGTCTCCCCAGGGGAGTCAGGCCTCGTCTCTAGTGGGGGCATGCACGTGCGCTTTCCTTCAAGGCTGTAGCAGCAATGTCACGCTTCCCGTGGCGTGAATCAAACGATCTGTGGTTTTCCCTCCAGGCTTTCCCTCGAGGCTTTCCCACAGGGCTGTCCCACGTGCCACCGTGGTGTGAGTCGATCCTCGGCGTGAAAGATGAGCCAGTGCAGGGCAAAGAGGTTCCTCTGGAATGGACTGAGACATCTGGGGGACTCTTGGAATGGTGGTACGACCATGGAGTTCCTCTCGCCTTTCCTGTTGAGAGTGCCTCCTCTTGAGATGCGACGTGAACGCCGGGAATTCTATCCCGTTGAAAGCAGGGAAAGGATCCCTCATCTCGAGCTACGAGGGGGAAACGGGGCTCCTCTGGATGTGGGCGGGACCATCGTGCTTCCTCTCGAGTGGAGACGGGTATGGCGGTGAACTTCTTGAGTTGCAGCAAGGGTGTGAAAGACCCTTTCGAAGTTCCAGAGGTTAGGTGTCATTAGTCTCCAGACGCCTCATCGGAAATAGGCCTCATCTCGCCTGGAAGGGGGAACTTCCTGGAATTTCTCGAGTTGTGGCAGGTGTTCTCGAGTTACGACGGGGACCTCAGGGACCCGCCCTGGTGGCCTCAGGAGAGGCCAGTCCCCGTGCGAGTTGCTAGGGGGCCTCTCGGGATTCCTCTCCCGTCGATACCGGGGCCAAAAACCTTGTGTGGAGTCAGGGCCGGAACCGAGGATTCCTCTCACGGGCTGACATGGATCTTTGGGTACTTCTGGAGTCTCCCCAGGGGAGTCAGGCCTCGTCTCGAGTCGGGGCATGCACGTGCACTTTCCTTCCAGGCTGTAGCAGCAATGTCACGCTTCCCGTGGCGTGGATCAAAGGATCTGTGGTTTTCCCTCGAGGCTTTCCCTCGAGGCTTTCCCACAGGGCTGTCCCACGTGCCACCGTGGTGTCAGTCGATCCTCGGCGTGAAAGATGAGCCAGTGCAGGGCAAAGATATTCCTCTGGAATGGACTGAGACATCTGGGGGACTCTTGGAATGGTGGTAAGACCATGGAGTTCCTCTCGCCTTTCCTGTTGAGACTGCCTCCGCTTGAGATGCGACGGGAACGCCGGGAACATTTTCCCATTGAAAGCAGGGAAAGGATTCCTCATCTCGAGCTACGAGGGGGAAAGGGGGCTCCTCTGGATGTGGGCGGGACGATCGTGCTTCCTCTCGAGTGGAGACGGGTATGGCGGTGAACTTCTTGAGTTGCAGCAAGGGTGTGAAAGACCCTTTCGAAGTTCCAGAGGTTAGGTGTCATTAGTCTCCAGACGCCTCATCGGAAATAGGCCTCATCCTGCCTGGAAGGGAGAACTTCCTGGATTTTCTCGAGTTGCGGCAGGTGTTCTCGAGTTACGACGGGGACCTCAGGGACCCGCCCTGGTGGCCTCAGGAGAGGCCAGTCCCCATGCGAGTTGCTAGGGGGCCTCTCGGGATTCCTCTCCCGTCGATACCCGGGCCAAAAACCTTGTGTGGAGTCAGGGCCGGAACCGAGGATTCCTCTCACGGGCTGATATGGATCTTTGGGTACTTCTGGAGTCTCGCCAGGGGAGACAGGCCCCATCTCGAGTGGGGGCATGCACGTGCGCTTTCCTTCCAGGCTGTAGCAGCAATGTCACGCTTTCCATCGCGTGGATCAAAGGATCTGTGGTTTTTCCACAGGTTTGTCCCACGTACCACCGTGGTGTGAGTCGATCCTCGGCGTGAAAGATGAGCCAGTGCAGGGCAAAGAGGTTCCTCTGGAATGGACTGAGACATCTGGGGGACTCTTGGAATGGTGGTACGACCATGGAGTTCCTCTCGCCTTTCCTGTTGAGAGTGCCTCCTCTTGAGATGCGACGGGAACGCCGGGAATTCTTTCCCGTTGAAAGCAGGGAAAGGATCGCTCATCTCGAGCTAGGAGGGGGAAACGGGGCTCCTCTGGATGTGGGCGGGACCATCGTGCTTCCTCTAGAGTGGAGACGGGTATGGCGGTGAACTTCTTGAGTTGCAGCAAGGGTGTGAAAGACCTTTTCGAAGTTCCAGAGGTTAGGTGTCATTAGTCTCCAGACGCCTCATCGGAAATAGGCCTCATCTCGCCTGGAAGGGGGAACTTCCTGGATTTTCTCGAGTTGCGGCAGGTGCTCTCGAGTTACGACGGGGATCTCAGGGACCCGCCCTGATGGCCTCAGGAGAGGCCAGTCCCCATGCGAGTTGCTAGGGGGCCTCTAGGGATTCCTCTCCCATCGATACCGGGGCCAAAAATCTTGTGTGGAGTCAGGGCCGGAAACGAGGATTCCTCTCAGGGGCTGACATGGATCTTTGGGTACTTCTGAAGTCTCCCCAGGGGAGTCAGGCCTCGGCTCGAGTGGGGGCATGCACTTGCGCTTTCCTTCCAGGCTGTAGCAGCAATGTCACGCTTCCCGAGGCGTGGATCAAAGGATCTGTGGTTTTCCCTCGAGGCTTTCCCTCGAGGTTTTCCCACAGGGCTGTCCCACGTGCCACCGTGGTGTGAGTCGATCCTCGGCGTGAAAGATGAGCCAGTGCAGGGCAAAGAGTTTCCTCTGGAATGGACTGAGACATCTGGGGGACTCTTGGAATGGTTGTGCGACCATGGAGTTCCTCTCGCCTTTCCTGTTGAGAGTGCCTCCTCTTGAGATGCGACGGGAACACCGGGAGTTCTTTCCCGTTGAAAGCAGGGAAAGGATCCCTCATTTCGAGCTCCGAGGGGGAAACGGGGCTCCTCTGGATGTGGGCGGGACCATCGTTTTTCCTCTCGAGTGGAGACGGGTATGGCGGTGAACTTCTTGAGTTGCAGCAAGGGTGTAAAAGACCCTTTCGAAGTTCCAGAGGTTAGGTGTCATTAGTCTCCAGACGCCTCATCGGAAATAGGCCTCATCTCTCCTGGAAGGGAGAACTTCCTGGATTTTCTCGAGTTGCGGCAGGTGTTCTCGAGTTACGACGGGGACCTCAGGGACCCGCCCTGGTGCCCTCAGGAGAGGCCAGTCCCCATGCGAGTTGCTAGGGGGCCTCTCGGGATTCCTCTCCCTTCGATACCGGGGCCAAAAACCTTTTGTGGAGTTAGGGCCGGAACCGAGGATTCCTTTCAGGGGCTGATATGGATCTTTGGGTACTTCTGGAGTCTCGCCAGGGGAGACAGGCCTCATCTCGAGTGGGGGCATGCACGTGCGCTTTCGTTCCAGGCTGTAGCAGCAATGTCACGCATCCCGTGGCGTGGATCAAAGGATCTGTGGTTTTCCCTCGAGGCTTTCCCTCGAGGCTTTCCCACAGGGCTGTCCCACGTGCCACCGTGGTGTGAGTCGATCCTCGCCGTGAAAGATGAGCCAGTGCAGGGCAAAGAGGTTCCTCTGGAATGGACTGAGACATCTGGGGGACTCTTGAAATGGTGGTACGACCATGCAGTTCCTCTCGCCTTTCCTGTTGAGAGTGCCTCCTCTTGAGATGCGACGGGAACGCCGGGAATTCTTTCCCGTTGAAAGCAGGGAAAGGATCCCTCATCTCGAGCTACGAGGGGGAAACGGGGCTCCTCTGGATGTGGGCGGAACCATCGTGCTTCCTCTCGAGTGGAGACGGGTATGGCGGTGAACTTCATGAGTTGCAGCAAGGGTGTGAAAGACCCTTTCGAAGTTCCAGAGGTTAGGTGTCATTAGTCTCCAGACGCCTCATCGGAAATAGGCCTCATCTCGCCTGGAAGGGGGAACTTCCTGGAATTTCTCGAGTTGTGGCAGGTGTTCTCGAGTTACGACGGGGACCTCAGGGACCCGCCCTGGTGGCCTCAGGAGAGGCCAGTCCCCATGCGAGTTGCTAGGGGGCCTCTCGGGATTCCTCTCCCGTCGATACCGGGGCCAAAAACCTTGTGTGGAGTCAGGGCCGGAACCGAGGATTCCTCTCACGGGCTGACATGGATCTTTGGGTACTTCTGGAGTCTCCCCAGGGGAGTCAGGCCTCGTCTCGAGTCGGGGCATGCACGTGCACTTTCCTTCCAGGCTGTAGCAGCAATGTCACGCTTCCCGTGGCGTGGATCAAAGGATCTGTGGTTTTCCCTCGAGGCTTTCCCTCGAGGCTTTCCCACAGGGCTGTCCCACGTGCCACCGTGGTGTGAGTCGATCCTCGGCGTGAAAGATGAGCCAGTGCAGGGCAAAGAGCTTCCTCTGGAATGGACTGAGACATCTGGGGGACTCTTGGAATGGTGGTACGACCATGGAGTTCCTCTCGCCTTTCCTGTTGAGAGTGCCTCCGCTTGAGATGCGACGGGAACGCCGGGAACTCTTTCCCATTGAAAGCAGGGAAAGGATTCCTCATCTCGAGCTACGAGGGGGAAAGGGGGCTCCTCTGGATGTGGGCGGGACGATCGTGCTTCCTCTCGAGTGGAGACGGGTATGGCGGTGAACTTCTTGAGTTGCAGCAAGGGTGTGAAAGACCCTTTCGAAGTTCCAGAGGTTAGGTGTCATTAGTCTCCAGACGCCTCATCGGAAATAGGCCTCATCCTGCCTGGAAGGGAGAACTTCCTGGATTTTCTCGAGTTGCGGCAGGTGTTCTCGAGTTACGACGGGGACCTCAGGGACCCGCCCTGGTGGCCTCAGGAGAGGCCAGTCCCCATGCAAGTTGCTAGGGGGCCTCTCGGGATTCCTCTCCCGTCGATACCCGGGCCAAAAACCTTGTGTGGAGTCAGGGCCGGAACGGAGGATTCCTCTCACGGGCTGACATGGATCTTTGGGTACTTCTGGAGTCTCGCCAGGGGAGACAGGCCTCATCTCGAGTGGGGGCATGCACGTGCGCTTTCCTTCCAGGCTGTAGCAGCAATGTCACGCTTCCCATCGCGTGGATCAAAGGATCTGTGGTTTTCCCTCGAGGCTTTCCCTCGAGGCTTCCCACAGGGCTCTCCCACGTGCCACCGTGGTGTGAGTCGATCCTCGGCGTGAAAGATGAGCCAGTGCAGGGCAAAGAGGTTCCTCTGGAAAGGACTGAGACATCTGAGGGACTCTTGGAATGGTGGTACGACCATGGAGTTCCTCTCGCCTTTCCTGTTGAGAGTGCCTCCTCTTGAGATGCGACGGGAACGCCGGGAATTCTTTCCCGTTGAAAGCAGGGAAAGGATCGCTCATCTCGAGCTAGGAGGGGGAAACGGGGCTCCTCTGGATGTGGGCGGGACCATCGTGCTTCCTCTCGAGTGGAGACGGGTATGCCGGTGGACTTCTTGAGTTGCAGCAAGGGTGTGAAAGACCCTTTCGAAGTTCCAGAGTTTAGGTGTCATTAGTCTCCAGACGCCTCATCGGAAATAGGCCTCATCTCGCCTGGAAGGGAGAACTTCCTGGATTTTCTCGAGTTGCGGCAGGTGTTCTCGAGTTACGACGGGGACCTCAGGGACCCGCCCTGGTGGCCTCAGGAGAGGCCAGTCCCCATGCGAGTTGCTAGGGGGCCTCTCGGGATTCCTCTCCCGTCGATACCCGGGCCAAAAACCTTGTGTGGAGTCAGGGCCGGAACCGAGGATTCCTCTCAGGGGCTGACATGGATCTGCGGGTACTTCTGCAGTCTCCCCATGGGAGTCAGGCCTCGTCTCGAGTGGGGGCATGCACGTGCGCTTTCCTTCCAGGCTGTAGCAGCAATGTCACGCTTCCCGTCGCGTGGATCAAAGGATCTGTGGTTTTCCCTCGAGACTTTCCCTCGAGGCTTTCCCACAGGGCTGTCCCACGTGCCACCGTGGTGTGAGTCGATCCTCGGCGTGAAAGATGAGCCAGTGCAGGGCAAAGAGCTTCCTCTGGAATGGACTGAGACATCTGGGGGACTCTTGGAATGGTGGTACGACCATGGAGTTCCTCTCGCCTTTCCTTTTGAGAGTGCCTCCTCTTGAGATGCGACGGGAACGCCGGGAATTCTTTCCCGTTGAAAGCAGGGAAAGGATCCCTCATCTCGAGCTACGAGGGGGAAACGGGGCTCCTCTGGATGTGGGCGGGACCATCGTGCTTCCTCTCGAGTGGAGACGGGTATGGCGGTGAACTTCTTGAGTTGCAGCAAGGGTGTGAAAGACCCTTTCGAAGTTCCAGAGGTTAGGTGTCATTAGTCTCCAGACGCCTCATCGGAAATAGGCCTCATCTCGCCTGGAAGGGAGAACTTCCTGGATTTTCTCGAGTTGCGGCAGGTGTTCTCGAGTTACGACGGGGACCTCAGGGACCCGCCCTGGTGGCCTCAGGAGAGGCCAGTCCCCATGCGAGTTGCTAGGGGCCCTCTCGGGATTCCTCTCCCGTCGATACCGGGGCCAAAAACCTTGTGTGGTGTCAGGGCCGGAACCGAGAATTTCTCTCAGGGGCTGACATGGATCTTTGGGTACTTTTGGAGTCTCCCCATGGGAGTCAGGCCTTGTCTCGAGTCGGGGCATGCACGTGCGCTTTCCTTCCAGGCTGTAGCAGCAATGTCACGCTTCCCGTGGCGTGGATCAAAGGATCTGTGGTTTTCCCTCGAGGCTTTCCCTCGAGGCTTTCCCACAGGGCTGTCCCACGTGCCACCGTGGTGTGAGTCGATCCTCGGCGTGAAAGATGAGCCAGTGTAGGGCAAAGAGCTACCTCTGGAATGGACTGAGACATCTGGGGGACTCTTGGAATGGTGGTACGACCATGGAGTTCCTCTCGCCTTTCCTGTTGAGAGTGTCTCCTCCTGAGATGCGACGGGAACGCCGGGAATTCTTTCCCGTTGAAAGCAGGGAAAGGATCCCTCATCTCGAGCTACGAGGAGGAAACGGGGCTCCTCTGGATGGGGGCGGGACTATCGTGCTTCCTCTCGAGTGGAGACGGGTATGGCGGTGAACTTCTTGAGTTGCAGCAAGGGTGTGAAAGACCCTTTCGAAGTTCCAGAGGTTAGGTGTCATTAGTCTCCAGACGCCTCATCGGAAATAGGCCTCATCTCGCCTGGAAGGGAGAACTTCCTGGATTTTCTCGAGTTGCGGCAGGTGTTCTCGAGTTACGACGGGGACCTCAGGGACCGGCTCTGGTGGCCTCAGGAGAGGCCAGTCCCCATGCGAGTTGCTAGGGGGCCTCTCGGGATTCCTCTCCCGTCGATACCCGGGCCAAAAACCTTGTGTGGATTCAGGGCCGGAACCGAGGATTCCTCTCAGGGGCTGACATGGATCTGTGGGTACTTCTGCAGTCTCCCCATGGGAGTCAGGCCTCGTCTCGAGTGGGGGCATGCACGTGCGCTTTCCTTCCAGGCTGTAGCAGCAATGTCACGCTTCCCGTCGCGTGGATCAAAGGATCTGTGGTTTTCCCTCGAGGCTTTCCCTCGAGGCTTTCCCACAGGGCTGTCCCACGTGCCACCGTGGTGTGAGTCGATCCTCGGCGTGAAAGATGAGCCAGTGCAGGGCAAAGAGCTTCCTCTGGAATGGACTGAGACATCTGGGGGACTCTTGGAATGGTGGTACGACCATGGAGTTCCTCTCGCCTTTCCTGTTGAGAGTGCCTCCTCTTGAGATGCGACGGGAACGCCGGGAATTCTTTCCCGTTGAAAGCAGGGAAAGGATCGCTCATCTCGAGCTACGAGGGGGAAACGGGGCTCCTCTGGATGTGGGCGGGACCATCGTGCTTCCTCTCGAGTGGAGACGGGTATGGCGGTGAACTTCTTGAGTTGCAGCAAGGGTGTGAAAGACCCTTTCGAAGTTCCAGAGTTTAGGTGTCATTAGTCTCCAGACGCCTCATCGGAAATAGGCCTCATCTCGCCTGGAAGGGAGAACTTCCTGGATTTTCTCGAGTTGCGGCAGGTGTTCTCGAATTACGACGGGGACCTCAGGGACCCGCCCTGGTGGCCTCAGGAGAGGCCAGTCCCCATGCGAGTTGCTAGGGGGCCTCTCGGGATTCCTCTCCCGTCGATACCGGGGCCAAAAACCTTGTGTGGAGTCAGGGCCGGAACCGAGGATTCCTCTCAGTGGCTGACATGGATCTTTGGGTACTTCTGGAGTCTCCCCATGGGAGTCAGGCCTCGTCTCGAGTGGGGGCATGCACAGGCGCTTTCCTTCAAGGCTCTAGCAGCAATGTCACGCTTCCCGTGGCGTGAATCAAACGATCTGTGGTTTTCCCTCGAGGCTTTCCCTCGAGGCTTTCCCACAGGGCTGTCCCACGTGCCACCGTGGTGTGAGTCGATCCTCGGCGTGAAAGATGAGCCAGTGTAGGGCAAAGAGCTTCCTCTGGAATGGACTGAGACATCTGGGGGACTCTTGGAATGGTGGTACGACCATGGAGTTCCTCTCGCCTTTCCTGTTGAGAGTGCCTCCTCTTGAGATGCGACGGGAACGCCGGGAATTCTTTCCCGTTGAAAGCAGGGAAAGGATCCCTCATCTCGAGCTACGAGGGGGAAACGGGGCTCCTCTGGATGTGGGCGGAACTATCGTGCTTCCTCTCGAGTGGAGACGGGTATGGCGGTGAACTTCTTGAGTTGCAGCAAGGGTGTGAAAGACCCTTTCGAAGTTCCAGAGGTTAGGTGTCATTAGTCTCCAGACGCCTCATCGGAAATAGGCCTCATCTCGCCTGGAAGGGAGAACTTCCTGGATTTTCTCGAGTTGCGGCAGATGTTCTCGAGTTACGACGGGGACCTCAGGGACCCGCCCTGGTGGCTCAGGAGAGGCCAGTCCCCATGCGAGTTGCTAGGGGGCCTCTCGGGATTCCTCTCCCGTCGATACCGGGGCCAAAAACCTTGTGTGGAGTCAGGGCCGGAACCGAGGATTCCTCTCAGGGGCTGACATGGATCTTTGGGTCCTTCTGGAGTCTCCCCATGGGAGTCAGGCCTCGTCTCGAGTGGGGGCATGCACGTGCGCTTTCCTTCCAGGCTGTAGCAGCAATGTCACGCTTCCCGTCACGGGGATCAAAGGATTTGTGGTTTTCCCTCGAGGCTTTCCCTCGAGGCTTTCCCACAGGGCTGTCCCACGTGCCACCGTGGTGTGAGTCGATCCTCGGCGTGAAAGATGAGCCAGTGCAGGGCAAAGAGGTTCCTCTGGAATGGACTGAGACATCTGTGGGACTCTTGGAATGGTGGTACGACCATGGAGTTCCTCTCGCCTTTCCTGTTGAGAGTGCCTCCTCTTGAGATGCGACGGGAACGCCGGGAATTCTTTCCCGTTGAAAGCAGGGAAAGGATCGCTCATCTCGAGCTAGGAGGGGGAAACGGGGCTCCTCTGGATGTGGGCGGGACCATCGTGCTTCCTCTAGAGTGGAGACGGGTATGGCGGTGAACTTCTTGAGTTGCAGCAAGGGTGTGAAAGACCCTTTCGAAGTTCCAGAGTTTAGGTGTCATTAGTCTCCAGACGCCTCATCGGAAATAGGCCTCATCTCGCCTGGAAGGGAGAACTTCCTGGATTTTCTCGAGTTGCGGCAGGTGTTCTCGAGTTACGACGGGGACCTCAGGGACCCGCCCCGGTGGCCTCAGGAGAGGCCAGTCCCCATGCGAGTTGCTAGGGGGCCTCTCGGGATTCCTCTCCCATCGATACCCGGGCCAAAAACCTTGTGTGGAGTCAGGGCCGGAACCGAGGATTCCTCTCACTGGCTGATATGGATCTTTGGGTACTTCTGGAGTCTCGCCAGGGGAGACAGGCCTCATCTCGAGTGGGGGCATGCACGTGCGCTTTCCTTCCAGGCTGTAGCAGCAATGTCACGCTTCCCATCGCGTGGATCAAAGGATCTGTGGTTTTCCCTCGAGGCTTTCCCTCGAGGCTTTCCCACAGGGCTGTCCCACGTGCCACCGTGGTGTGAGTCGATCCTCGGCGTGAAAGATGAGCCAGTGCAGGGCAAAGAGGTTCCTCTGGAATGGACTGAGACATCTGGGGGACTCTTGGAATGGTGGTACGACCATGGAGTTCCTCTCTCCTTTCCTGTTGAGAGTGCCTCCTCTTGAGATGCGACGGGAACGCCGGGAATTCTTTCCCGTTGAAAGCAGGGAAAGGATCCCTCATCTCGAGCTCCGAGGGGGAAACGGGGCTTCTCTGGATGTGGGCGTGACCAACGTGCTTCCTCTCGAGTGGAGACGGGTATGGCGGTGAACTTCTTGAGTTGCAGCAAGGGTGTGAAAGACCCTTTCGAAGTTCCAGAGGTTAGGTGTCATTAGTCTCCAGACGCCTCATCGGAAATAGGCCTCATCTCGCCTGGAAGGGAGAACTTCCTGGATTTTCTCGAGTTGGGGCAGGTGTTCTCGAGTTACGACGGGGACCTCAGGGACCCGCCCTGGTGGCCTCAGGAGAGGCCAGTCCCCATGCGACTTGCTAGGGGGCCTCTCGGGATTCCTCTCCCGTCGATACCGGGGCCAAAAACCTTGTGTGGAGTCAGGGCCGGAACCGAGGATTCCTCTCATGGGCTGACATGGATCTTTGGGTACTTCTGGAGTCTCCCCAGGGGAGTCAGGCCTCGTCTCGAGTCGGGGCATGCACGTGCACTTTCCTTCCAGGCTGTAGCAGCAATGTCACGCTTCCCGTGGCGTGGATCAAAGGATCCGTGGTTTTCCCTCGAGGCTTTCCCTCGAGGCTTTCCCACAGGGCTGTCCAACGTGCCACCGTGGTGTGAGTCGATCCTCGGCGTGAAAGATGAGCCAGTGCAGGGCAAAGAGCTTCCTCTGGAATGGACTGAGACATCTGGGGGACTCTTGGAATGGTGGTACGACCATGGAGTTCCTCTCGCCTTTCCTTTTGAGAGTGCCTCCGCTTGAGATGTGACGGGAACGCCGGGAATTCTTTCCCATTGAAAGCAGGGAAAGGATTCCTCATCTCGAGCTACGAGGGGGAAAGGGGGCTCCTCTGGATGTGGGCGGGACGATCGTGCTTCCTCTCGAGTGGAGACGGGTATGGCGGTGAACTTCTTGAGTTGCAGCAAGGGTGTGAAAGACCCTTTCGAAGTTCCAGAGGTTAGGTGTCATTAGTCTCCAGACGCCTCATCGGAAATAGGCCTCATCTCGCCTGGAAGGGGGAACTTCCTGGAATTTCTCGAGTTGCGGCAGGTGTTCTCGAGTTACGACGGGGACCTCAGGGACCCGCCCTGGTGGCCTCAGGAGAGGCCAGTCCCCATGCGAGTTGCTAGGGGGCCTCTCGGGATTCCTCTCCCATCGATACCGGGGCCAAAAACCTTGTGTGGAGTTAGGGCCGGAACCGAGGATTCCTTTCAGGGGATGATATGTATCTTTGGGTACTTCTGGAGTCTCGCCAGGGGAGACAGGCCTCATCTCGAGTGGGGGCATGCACGTGCGCTTTCCTTCCAGGCTGTAACAGCAATGTCACGCTTCCCATCGCGTGGATCAAAGGATCTGTGGTTTTCCCTCGAGGCTTTCCCACAGGGCTGTCCCACGTGCCACCGTGGTGTGAGTCGATCCTCGGCGTGAAAGATGAGCCAGTGCAGGGCAAAGAGGTTCCTCTGGAATGGACTGAGACATCTGGGGGACTCTTGGAATGGTGGTACGACCATGGAGTTCCTCTCGCCTTTCCTGTTGAGAGTGCCTCCTCTTGAGATGCGACGGGAACGCCGGGAATTCTTTCCCGTTGAAAGCAGGGAAAGGATCCCTCATCTCGTGCTACGAGGGGGAAACGGGGCTCCTCTGGATGTGGGCGGGACCATCGTGCTTCCTCTCGAGTGGAGACGGGTGTGGCGGTGAACTTCTTGAGTTGCAGCAAGGGTGTGAAAGACCCTTTCGAAGTTCCAGAGGTTAGGTGTCATTAGTCTCCAGACGCCTCATTGGAAATAGGCCTCATCTCGCCTGGAAGGGGGAACTTCCAGGAATTTCTCGAGTTGTGGCATGTGTTCTCGAGTTACGACGGGGACCTCAGGGACCCGCCCTGGTGGCCTTAGGAGAGGCCAGTCCCCATGCGAGTTGCTAGGGGGCCTCTCGGGATTCCTCTCCCGTCGATACCAGGGCCAAAAACCTTGTGTGGAGTCAGGGCCGGAACCGAGGATTCCTCTCAGTGGCTGACATGTATCTTTGGGTACTTCTGGAGTCTCCCCAGATGAGTCAGGCCTCGTCTCGAGTGGGGGCATGCACGTGTGCTTTCCTTCAAGGCTGTAGCAGCAATGTCACGCTTCCCGTGGCGTGAATCAAACGATCTGTGGTTTTCCCTCGAGGCTTTCCCACAGGGCTGTCCCACGTGCCACCGTGGTGTGAGTCGATCCTCGGCGTGAAAGATGAGCCAGTGCAGGGCAAAGAGGTTCCACTTGAATGGACTGAGACATCTGGGGGACTCTTGGAATGGTGGTACGACCATGGAGTTCCTCTCGCCTTTCCTGTTGAGAGTGCCTCCTCTTGAGATGCGAAGGGAACGCCGGGAATTCTTTCCCGTTGAAAGCAGGGAAAGGATCCCTCATCTCGAGCTACGAGGGGGAAACGGGGCTCCTCTGGATGTGGGCGGGACCATCGTGCTTCCTCTCGAGTGGAGACGGGTATGGCGGTGAACTTCTTGAGTTGCAGCAAGGGTGTGAAAGACCCTTTCGAAGTTCCAGAGGTTAGGTGTCATTAGTCTCCAGACGCCTCATCGGAAATAGGCCTCATCTCGCCTGGAAGGGAGAACTTCTTGGATTTTCTCGAGTTGCGGCAGGTGTTCTCGAGTTACGACGGGGACCTCAGGGACCCGCCCTGGTGGCCTCAGGAGAGGCCAGTCCCCATGCGACTTGCTAGGGAGCCTCTCGGGATTCCTCTCCCATCGATACCGGGGCCAAAAACCTTGTGTGGAGTTAGGGCCGGAACCGAGGATTCCTTTCAGGGGCTGATATGGATCTTTGGGTACTTCTGGAGTCTCGCCAGGGGAGACAGGCCTCATCTCGAGTGTGGGCATGCACGTGCGCTTTCCTTCCATGCTGTAGCAGCAATGTCACGCTTCCCGTCGAGTGGATCAAAGGATCTGTGGTTTTCCCTCGAGGCTTTCCCTCGAGGCTTTCCCACAGGGCTGTCCCACGTGCCACCGTGGTGTGAGTCGATCCTCGGCGTGAAAGATGAGCCAGTGCAGGGCAAAGAGCTTCCTCTGGAATGGACTGAGATATCTGGGGGACTCTTGGAATGGTGGTACGACCATGGAGTTCCTCTCGCCTTTCCTGTTGAGAGTGCCTCCTCTTGAGATGCGACGGGAACGCCGGGAATTCTTTCCCGTTGAAAGCAGGGAAAGGATCCCTCATCTCGAGCTACGAGGGGGAAACGGGGCTCCTCTGGATGTGGGCGGGACTATCGTGCTTCCTCTCGAGTGGAGACGGGTATGGCGGTGAACTTCTTGAGTTGCAGCAAGGGTGTGAAAGACCCTTTCGAAGTTCCAGAGTTTAGGTGTCATTAGTCTCCAGACGCCTCATCGGAAATAGGCCTCATCTCGCCTGGAAGGGAGAACTTCCTGGATTTTCTCGAGTTGCGGCAGGTGTTCTCGAGTTACGACGGGGACCTCAGGGACCAGCCCTGGTGGCCTCAGGAGAGGCCAGTCCCCATGCGACTTGCTAGGGGCCCTCTCGGGATTCCTCTCCC
Source organism: Capricornis sumatraensis (assembly GCF_032405125.1). Classification (NCBI taxonomy): domain Eukaryota; kingdom Metazoa; phylum Chordata; class Mammalia; order Artiodactyla; family Bovidae; genus Capricornis; species Capricornis sumatraensis. The sequence continues at coordinate 10,894,228 of NW_027184612.1, forward strand.
GTCGATACTGGGGCCAAAAACCTTGTGTGGTGTCAGGGCCGGAACCGAGGATTTCTCTCAGGGGCTGACATGGATCTTTGGGTACTTCTGGAGTCTCCCCAGGGGAGTCAGGCCTTGTCTCGAGTCGGGGCATGCACGTGCGCTTTCCTTCCAGGCTGTAGCAGCAATGTCACGCTACCCATCGCGTGGATCAAAGGATCTGTGGTTTTCCCTCGAGGCTTTCCCACAGTTCTGTCCCACGTGCCACCATGGTGTGAGTCGATCCTCGGCGTGAAAGATGAGCCAGTGCAGGGCAAAGAGGTTCCTCTGGAATTGACTGAGACATCTGGGGGACTCTTGGAATGGTGGTACGACCATGGAGTTCCTCTCGCCTTTCCTGTTGAGAGTGCCTCCTCTTGAGATGCGACGGGAACGCCGGGAATTTTTTCCCGTTGAAAGCAGGGAAAGGATCGCTCATCTCGAGCTAGGAGGGGGAAACGGGGCTCCTCTGGATGTGGGCGGGACCATCGTGCTTCCTCTAGAGTGGAGACGGGTATGGCGGTGAACTTCTTGAGTTGCAGCAAGGGTGTGAAAGACCCTTTCGAAGTTCCAGAGTTTAGGTGTCATTAGTCTCCAGACGCCTCATCGGAAATAGGCCTCATCTCGCCTGGAAGGGAGAACTTCCTGGATTTTCTCGAGTTGCGGCAGGTGTTCTCGAGTTACGACGGGGACCTCAGGGACCCGCCCTGGTGGCCTCAGGAGAGGCCAGTCCCCATGCGAGTTGCTAGGGGCCCTCTCGGGATTCCTCTCCCGTCGATACTGGGGCCAAAAACCTTGTGTGGTGTCAAGGCCGGAACCGAGGATTTCTCTCAGGGGCTGACATGGATCTTTGGGTACTTCTGGAGTCTCCCCAGGGGAGTCAGGCCTTGTCTCGAGTCGGGGCTTGCACGTGCGCTTTCCTTCCAGGCTGTAGCAGCAATGTCACGCTTCCCGTCGCTTGGATCAAAGGATCTGAGGTTTTCCCTCGAGGCTTTCCCTCGAGGCTTTCCCACAGGGCTGTCCCACGTGCCACCGTGGTGTGAGTCGATCCTCGGCGTGAAAGATGAGCCAGTGTAGGGCAAAGAGCTTCCTCTGGAATGGACTGAGACATCTGGGGGACTCTTGGAATGGTGGTACGACCATGGAGTTCCTCTCGCCTTTCCTGTTAAGAGTGCCTCCTCTTGAGATGCGACGGGAACGCCGGGAATTCTTTCCCGTTGAAAGCAGGGAAAGGATCCCTCATCTCGAGCTACGAGGGGGAAACGGGGCTCCTCTGGCTGTGGGCGGGACTATCGTGCTTCCTCTCGAGTGGAGACGGGTATGGCGGTGAACTTCTTGAGTTGCAGCAAGGGTGTGAAAGACCCTTTCGAAGTTCCAGAGGTTAGGTATCATTAGTCTCCAGACGCCTCATCGGAAATAGGCCTCATCTCGCCTGGAAGGGAGAACTTCCTGGATTTTCTCGAGTTGCGGCAGGTGTTCTCGAGTTACGACGGGGACCTCAGGGACCCGCCCTGGTGGCCTCAGGAGAGGCCAGTCCCCATGCGACTTGCTAGGGGGCCTCTCGGAATTCCTCTCCCGTCGATACCGGGGCAAAAACCTTGTGTGGAGTCAGGGTCGGAACCGAGGATTCCTCTCAGGGGCTGACATGGATCTTTGGGTACTTCTGGAGTCTCCCCAGGGGAGTCAGGCCTCGTCTCGAGTCGGGGCATGCACGTGCACTTTCCTTCCAGGCTCTAGCAGCAATGTCACGCTTCCCGTGGCGTGGATCAAAGGATCTGTGGTTTTCCCTCGAGGCTTTCCCTCGAGGCTTTCCCACAGGGCTGTCCCACGTGCCACCGTGGTGTGAGTCGATCCTCGGCGTGAAAGATGAGCCAGTGCAGGGCAAAGAGGTTCCTCTGGAATGGACTGAGACATCTGGGGGACTCTTGGAATGGTGGTACAACCATGGAGTTCCTCTCGCCTTTCCTGTTGAGAGTGCCTCCGCTTGAGATGCGCCGGGAACGCCGGGAATTCTTTCCCATTGAAAGCAGGGAAAGGATTCCTCATCTCGAGCTACGAGGGGGAAAGGGGGATCCTCTGGATGTGGGCGGGACGATCGTGCTTCCTCTCGAGTGGAGACGGGTATGGCGGTGAACTTCTTGAGTTGCAGCAAGGGTGTGAAAGACCCTTTCGAAGTTCCAGAGGTTAGGTGTCATTAGTCTCCAGACGCCTCATCGGAAATAGGCCTCATCTCGCCTGGAAGGGAGAACTTCCTGGATTTTCTCGAGTTGCGGCAGGTATTCTCGAGTTACGACGGGGACCTCAGGGACCCGCCCTGGTGGCCTCAGGAGAGGCCAGTCCCCATGCGAGTTGCTAGGGGGCCTCTCGGGATTCCTCTCCCGTCGATACCCGGGCCAAAAACCTTGTGTGGAGTCAGGGCCGGAACCGAGGATTCCTTTCACGGGCTGATATGGATCTTTGGGTACTTCTGGAGTCTCGCCAGGGGAGACAGGCCTCATCTCGAGTGGGGGCATGCACGTGCGCTTTCCTTCCAGGCTGTAGCAGCAATGTCACTCTTCCCATCGCGTGGATCAAAGGATCTGTGGTTTTCCCTCGAGGCTTTCCCTCGAGGCTTTCCCACAGGGCTGTCCCACGTGCCACCGTGGTGTGAGTCGATCCTCGGCGTGAAAGATGAGCCAGTGCAGGGCAAAGAGGTTCCTCTGGAATGGACTGAGACATCTGGGGGACTCTTGGAATGGTGGTACGACCATGGAGTTCCTCTCGCCTTTCCTGTTGAGAGTGCCTCCTTTTGAGATGCGACGGGAACGCCGGGAATTCTTTCCCGTTGAAAGCAGGGAAAGGATCGCTCATCTCGAGCTAGGAGGGGTAAACGGGGCTCCTCTGGATGTGGGCGGGACGATCGTGCTTCCTCTCGAGTGGAGACGGGTATGGCGGTGAACTTCTTGAGTTGCAGCAAGGGTGTGAAAGACCCTTTCGAAGTTCCAGAGTTTAGGTGTCATTAGTCTCCAGACGCCTCATCGGAAATAGGCCTCATCTCGCCTGGAAGGGAGAACTTCCTGGATTTTCTCGAGTTGCGGCAGGTGTTCTCGAGTTACGACGGGGACCTCAGGGACCCGCCCTGGTGGCCTCAGGAGAGGCCAGTCCCCATGCGAGTTGCTAGGGGGCCTCTCGGGATTCCTCTCCCGTCGATACCGGGGCCAAAAACCTTGTGTGGAGTCACGGCCGGAACCGAGGATTCCTCTCAGGGGCTGACATGTATCTTTGGGTACTTCTGGAGTCTCCCCATGGGAGTATGGCCTCGTCTCGAGTGGGGGCATGCACGTGCGCTTTCTTTCCAGGCTGTAGCAGCAATGTCACGCTTCCCGTGGCGTGGATCAAAGGATCTGTGGTTTTCCCTCGAGGCTTTCCCTCGAGGCTTTCCCACAGGGCTGTCCCACGTGCCAACGTGGTGTGAATCGATCCTCGGCGTGAAAGATGAGCCAGTGCAGGGCAAAAAGGTTCCTCTGGAATGGACTGAGACATCTGGGGGACTCTTGGAATGGTGGTACGACCATGGAGTTCCCCTCGCCTTTCCTGTTGAGAGTGCCTCCTCTTGAGATGCGACGGGAACGCCGGGAATTCTTTCCCGTTGAAAGCAGGGAAAGGATCCCTCATCTCGAGCTACGAGGGGGAAACGGGGCTCCTCTGGATGTGGGCGGGACCATCGTGCTTCCTCTCGAGTGGAGACGGGTGTGGCGGTGAACTTCTTGAGTTGCAGCAAGGGTGTGAAAGACCCTTTCGAAGTTCCAGAGGTTAGGTGTCATTAGTCTCCAGACGCCTAATCGGAAATAGGCCTCATCTCGCCTGGAAGGGGGAACTTCCTGGAATTTCTCAAGTTGTGGCAGGTGTTCTCAAGTTATGACGGGGACCTCAGGACCCGCCCTGGTGGCCACAGGAGAGGCCAGTCCCCATGCGAGTTGCTAGGGGGCCTCTCGGGATTCCTCTCCCGTCGATACCGGGGCAAAAACCTTGTGTGGAGTCAGGGCCGGAACCGAGGATTCCTCTCAGGGGCTGACATGGATCTTTGGGTACTTCTGGAGTCTCCCCAGGGGAGTCAGGCCTCGTCTCGAGTCGGGGCATGCACGTGCACTTTCCTTCCAGGCTGTAGCAGCAATGTCACGCTTCCCGTCGCGTGGATCAAAGGATCTGTGGTTTTCCCTCGAGGCTTTCCCTCGAGGCTTTCCCACAGGGCTGTCCCACGTGCCACCGTGGTGTGAGTCGATCCTCGGCGTGAAAGATGAGCCAGTGCAGGGCAAAGAGGTTCCTCTGGAATGGACTGAGACATCTGGGGGACTCTTGGAATGGTGGTACGACCATGGAGTTCCTCTCGCCTTTCCTGTTGAGAGTGCCTCCGCTTGAGATGCGACGGGAACGCCGGGAATTCTTTCCCATTGAAAGCAGGGAAAGGATTCCTCATCTCGAGCTACGAGGGGGAAAGGGGGATCCTCTGGATGTGGGCGGGACGATCGTGCTTCCTCTCGAGTGGAGACGGGTATGGCGGTGAACTTCTTGAGTTGCAGCAAGGGTGTGAAAGACCCTTTCGAAGTTCCAGAGGTTAGGTGTCATTAGTCTCCAGACGCCTCATCGGAAATAGGCCTCATCTCGCCTGGAAGGGAGAACTTCCTGGATTTTCTCGAGTTGCGGCAGGTGTTCTCGAGTTACGACGCGGACCTCAGGGAACCGCCCTGGTGGCCTCAGGAGAGGCCAGTCCCCATGCGAGTTGCTAGGGGGCCTCTCGGGATTCCTCTCCCGTCGATACCCGGGCCAAAAACCTTGTGTGGAGTCAGAGCCGGAACCGAGGATTCCTCTCACGGGCTGATATGGATCTTTGGGTACTTCTGGAGTCTCGCCAGGGGAGACAGGCCTTATCTCGAGTGGGTGCATGCACGTGCGTTTTCCTTCCAGGCTGTAGCAGCAATGTCACGCTTCCCATCGCCTGGATCAAAGGATCTGTGGTTTTCCCTCGAGGCTTTCCCTCGAGGCTTTCCCACAGGGCTGTCCCACGTGCCACCGTGGTGTGAGTCGATCCTCGGCGTGAAAGATGAGCCAGTGCAGGGCAAAGAGGTTCCTCTGAAATGGACTGAGACATCTGGGGGACTCTTGGAATGGTGGTACGACCATGGAGTTCCTCTCGCCTTTCCTGTTGAGAGTGCCTCCTCTTGAGATGCGACGGGAACCCCGGGAATTCTTTCCCGTAGAAAGCAGGGAAAGGATCGCTCATCTCGAGCTAGGAGGGGGAAACGGGGCTCCTCTGGATGTGGGCGGGACCATTGTGCTTCCTCTAGAGTGGAGACGGGTATGGCGGTGAACTTCTTGAGTTGCAGCAAGGGTGTGAAAGACCCTTTCGAAGTTCCAGAGGTTAGGTGTCATTAGTCTCCAGACGCCTCATCTGAAATAGGCCTCATCTCGCCTGGAAGGGAGAACTTCCTGGATTTTCTCGAGTTGCGGCAGGTGTTCTCGAGTTACGACGGGGACCTCAGGGACCCGCCCTGGTGGCCTCAGGAGAGGCCAGACCCCATGCGAGTTGCTAGGGGGCCTCTCGGGATTCCTCTCCCGTCGATACCGGGGCCAAAAACCTTGTGTGGAGTCACGGCCGGAACCGAGGATTCCTCTCAGGGGCTGACATGGATCTTTGGGTACTTCTGGAGTCTCCCCATGTGAGTATGGCCTCGTCTCGAGTGGGGGCATGCACGTGCGCTTTCCTTCCAGGCTGTAGCAGCAATGTCACGCTTCCCGTGGCGTGGATCAAAGGATCTGTGGTTTTCCCTCGAGGCTTTCCCTCGAGGCTTTCCCACAGGGCTGTCCCACGTGCCACCGTGGTGTGAGTCGATCCTCGGCGTGAAAGATGAGCCAGTGCAGGGCAAAGAGGTTCCTCTGGAATGGACTGAGACATCTGGGGGACTCTTGGAATGGTGGTACGACCATGGAGTTCCTCTCGCCTTTCCTGTTTAGAGTGTCTCCTCTTGAGATGCGACGGGAACGCCGGGAATTCTTTCCCGTTGAAAGCAGGGAAAGGATCCCTCATCTCGAGCTACGAGGGGAAACGGGGCTCCTCTGGATGAGGGCGGGACTATCGTGCTTCCTCTCAAGTGGAGACGGGTATGGCGGTGAACTTCTTGAGTTGCAGCAAGGGTGTGAAAGACCCTTTCGAAGTTCCAGAGGTTAGGTGTCATTAGTCTCCAGACGCCTCATCGGAAATAGGACTCATCTCGCCTGGAAGGGAGAACTTCCTGGATTGTCTCGAGTTGCGGCAGGTGTTCTCGAGTTACGAAGGGGACCTCAGGGACCCGCCCTGGTGGCCTCAGAAGAGGCCAGTCCCAAGCGAGTTGCTAGGGGGCCTCTCGGTATTCCTCTCCCATCGATACCGGGGCCAAAAACCTTGTGTGGAGTTAGGGCCGGAACCGAGGATTCCTTTCAGTGGTTGATATGGATCTTTGGGTACTTCTGGAGTCTCGCCAGGGGAGACAGGCCTCATCTCGAGTGGGGGCATGCACGTGCGCTTTCCTTCCAGGCTGTAGCAGCAATGTCACGCTTCCCATCGCGTGGATCAAAGGATCTGTGGTTTTCCCTCGAGGCTTTCCCACAGGGCTGTCCCACGTACCACCGTGGTGTGAGTCGATCCTCGGCGTGAAAGATGAGCCAGTGCAGGGCAAAGAGGTTCCTCTGGAATGGACTGAGACATCTGGGGGACTCTTGGAATGGTGGTACGACCACGGAGTTCCTCTCGCCTTTTCTGTTGAGAGTGCCTCCTCTTGAGAAGCGACGGGAACGCCTGGAATTCTTTCCCGTTGAAAGCAGGGAAAGGATCGCTCATCTCGAGCTACGAGGGGGAAACGGGGCTCCTCTGGATGTGGGCGGGACCATCGTGCTTCCTCTCGAGTGGAGACGGGTATGGCGGTGAACTTCTTGAGTTGCAGCAAGGGTGTGAAAAACCCTTTCGAAGTTCCAGAGCTTAGGTGTCATTAGTCTCCAGACGCCTAATCGGAAATAGGCCTCATCTCGCCTGGAAGGGAGAAATTCCTGGATTTTCTCGAGTTGCGGCAGGTGTTCTCGAGTTACGACGGGGACCACAGGGACCCGCCCTGATGGCCTCAGGAGAGGCCAGTCCCCATGCGAGTTGCTAGGGGGCCTCTCGGGATTCCTCTCCCGTCGATACCGGGGCCAAAAACCTTGTGTGGAGTCAGGGCCGGAACCAAGGATTCCTCTCAGGGGCTGACATGGATGTTTGGGTACTTCTGGAGTCTCCCCAGGGGAGTCAGGCCTCGGCTCGAGTGGGGGCATGCACGTGCGCTTTCCTTCCAGGCTGTAGCAGCAATGTCACGCTTCCTGTGGCGTGGATCAAAGGATCTGTGGTTTTCCCTCGAGGCTTTCCCTCGAGGCTTTCCCACTGGGCTGTCCCACGTGCCACCGTGGTGTGAGTCGATCCTCGGCATGAAAGATGAGCCAGTGCAGGGCAAAGAGGTTCCTCTGGAATGGACTGAGACATCTGGGGGACTCTTGGAATGGTGGTAAGACCATGGAGTTCCTCTCGCGTTTCCTGTTGAGAGTGCCTCCTGTTGAGATGCGACGGGAACGCCGGGAATTCTTTCCCGTTGAAAGCAGGGAAAGGATCGCTCATCTCGAGCTACGAGGGGGAAAGGGGGCTCCTCTGGATGTGGGCGGGACAATCGTGCTTCCTCTCGAGTGGAGACGGGTATGGCGGTGAACTTCTTGAGTTTCAGCAAGGGTGTGAAAGACCCTTTCGAAGTTCCAGAGTTTAGGTGTCATTAGTCTCCAGACGCCTCATCGGAAATAGGCCTCATCTCGCCTGGAAGGGAGAACTTCCTGGATTTTCTCGAGTTGCGGCAGGTGTTCTCGAGTTACGACGGGGACATCAGGGACCCGCCCTGGTGGCCTCAGGAGAGGCCAGTCCCCAGGCGAGTTGCTAGGGGGCCTCTCGGGATTCCTCTCCCGTCGATACCGGGGCCAAAATCCTTGTGTGGAGTCAGGGCCGGAAACGAGGATTCCTCTCAGGGGCTGACATGGATCTTTGGGTACTTCTGGAGTCTCCCCAGGGGAGTCAGGCCTCGGCTCGAGTGGGGCCATGCACGTGCGCTTTCCTTCCAGGCTGTAGCAGCAATGTCACGCTTCCCATCGCGTGGATCAAAGGATCTGTGGTTTTCCCTCGAGGCTTTCCCTCGAGTCTTTCCCACAGGGCTGTCCCATGTGCCACCGTGGTGTGAGTCGATCCTCGGCGTGAAAGATGAGCCAGTGCAGGGCAAAGAGGTTCCTCTGGAATGGACTGAGACATCTGGGGGACTCTTGGAATGGTGGTACGACCATGGAGTTCCTCTCGCCTTTTCTGTTGAGAGTGCCTCCTCTTGAGAAGCGACGGGAACGCCTGGAATTCTTTCCCGTTGAAAGCAGGGAAAGGATCGCTCATCTCGAGCTACGAGGGGGAAACGGGGCTCCTCTGGATGTGGGCGGGACCATCGTGCTTCCTCTAGAGTGGAGACGGGTATGGCGGTGAACTTCTTGAGTTGCAGCAAGGGTGTGAAAGACCCTTTCGAAGTTCCAGAGTTTAGGTGTCATTAGTCTCCAGACGCCTGATCGGAAATAGGCCTCATCTCGCCTGGAAGGGAGAACTTCCTGGATTTTCTCGAGTTGCGGCAGGTGTTCTCGAGTTACGACGGGGACCTCAGGGACCCGCCCTGGTGGCCTCAGGAGAGGCCAGTCCCCATGCGAGTTGCTAGGGGGCCTCTCGGGATTCCTCTCCCGTCGATACCGGGGCCAAAAACCTTGTGTGGAGTCAGGGCCGGAACCGAGGATTCCTCTCAGGGGCTGACATGGATCTTTGGGTACTTCTGGAGTCTCCCCAGGGGAGTCAGGCCTCGTCTCGTGTCGGGGCATGCACGTGCACTTTCCTTTCAGGCTGTAGCAGCAATGTCACGCTTCCCGTGGCGTGGATCAAAGGATCTGTGGTTTTCCCTCGAGGCTTTCCCTCGAGGCTTTCCCACAGGGCTGTCCCACGTGCCACCGTGGTGTGAGTCGATCCTCGGCGTGAAAGATGAGCCAGTGCAGGGCAAAGAGGTTCCTCTGGAATGGACTGAGACATCTGGGGGACTCTTGGAATGCTGGTACGACCATGGAGTTCCTCTCGCCTTTCCTGTTAAGAGTGCCTCCGCTTGAGATGCGACGGGAACGCCGGGAATTCTTTCCCATTGAAAGCAGGGAAAGGATTCCTCATCTCGAGCAACGGGGGGAAAGGGGGCTCCTCTGGATGTGGGCGGGACGATCGTGCTTCCTCTCGAGTGGAGACGGGTATGGCGGTGAACTTCTTGAGTTGCAGCAAGGGTGTGAAAGACCCTTTCGAAGTTCCAGAGGTTAGGTGTCATTAGTCTCCAGACGCCTCATCGGAAATAGGCCTCATCTCGCCTGGAAGGGAGAACTTCCTGGATTTTCTCGAGTTGCGGCAGGTGTTCTCGAGTTATGACGGGGACCTCAGGGACCCGCCCTGGTGGCCTCCGGAGAGGCCAGTCCCCATGCGAGTTGCTAGGGGGCCTCTCGGTATTCCTCTCCCGTCGATACCCGGGCCAAAAACCTTGTGTGGAGTCAGGGCCGGAACCGAGGATTCCTCTCACGGGCTGATATGGATCTTTGGGTACTTCTGGAGTCTCGCCAGGGGAGACAGGCCATATCTCGAGTGGGTGCATGCACGTGCGCTTTCCTTCCAGGCTGTAGCAGCAATGTCACGCTTCCCATCGCCTGGATCAAAGGATCTGTGGTTTTCCCTCGAGGCTTTCCCTCGAGGCTTTCCCACAGGGCTGTCCCACGTGCCACCGTGGTGTGAGTCGATCCTCGGCGTGAAAGATGAGCCAGTGCAGGGCAAAGAGGTTCCTCTGAAATGGACTGAGACATCTGGGGGACTCTTGGAATGGTGGTACGACCATGGAGTTCCTCTCGTCTTTCCTGTTGAGAGTGCCTCCTCTTGAGATGCGACGGGAACGCCGGGAATTCTTTCCCGTTGAAAGCAGGGAAAGGATCGCTCATCTCGAGCTAGGAGGGGGAAACGGGGCTCCTCTGGATGTGGGCGGGACCATCGTGCTTCCTCTCGAGTGGAGACGGGTATGGCGGTGAACTTCTTGAGTTGCAGCAAGGGTGTGAAAGACCCTTTCGAAGTTCCAGAGGTTAGGTGTCATTAGTCTCCAGACGCCTCATCGGAAATAGGCCTCATCTCGCCTGGAAGGGAGAACTTCCTGGATTTTCTCGAGTTGCTGCAGGTGTTCTCGAGTTACGACGGGGACCTCAGGGACCCGCCCTGGTGGCCTCAGGAGAGGCCAGTCCCCATGCGAGTTGCTAGGGGGCCTCTCGGGATTCCTCTCCCGTCGATACCGGGGCCAAAAACCTTGTGTGGAGTCAGGGCCGGAACCGAGGATTCCTCTCAGGGGCTGACATGGATCTTTGGGTACTTCTGGAGTCTCCCCATGGGAGTATGGCCTCGTCTCGAGTGGGGGCATGCACGTGCGCTTTCCTTCCAGGCTGTAGCAGCAATGTCACGCTTCCCGTGGCGTGGATCAAAGGATCTGTGGTTTTCCCTTGAGGCTTTCCCTCGAGGCTTTCCCACAGGGCTGTCCCACGTGCCACCGTGGTGTGAGTCGATCCTCGGCGTGAAATATGAGCCAGTGTAGGGCAAAGAGGTTCCTCTGGAATGGACTGGGACATCTGGGGGACTCTTGGAATGGTGGTACGACCATGGAGTTCCTCTCGCCTTTCCTGTTGAGAGTGTCTCCTCTTGAGATGCGACGGGAACGCCGGGAATTCTTTCCCGTTGAAAGCAGGGAAAGGATCCCTCATCTCGAGCTAAGAGGGGAAACGGGGCTCCTCTGGATGAGGGCGGGACTATCGTGCTTCCTCTCAAGTGGAGACGGGTATGGCGGTGAACTTCTTGAGTTGCAGCAAGGGTGTGAAAGACCCTTTCGAAGTTCCAGAGGTTAGGTGTCATTAGTCTCCAGACGCCTCATCGGAAATAGGCCTCATCTCGCCTGGAAGGGAGAACTTCCTGGATTTTCTCGAGTTGCGGCAGGTGTTCTCGAGTTACGACGGGGACCTCAGGGACCCGCCCTGGTGGCCTCAGAAGAGGCCAGTCCCAAGCGAGTTGCTAGGGGGCCTCTCGGTATTCCTCTCCCATCGATACCGGGGCCAAAAACCTTGTGTGGAGTTAGGGCCGGAACCGAGGATTCCTTTCAGTGGTTGATATGGATCTTTGGGTACTTCTGGAGTCTCGCCAGGGGAGACAGGCCTCATCTCGAGTGGGGGCATGCACGTGCGCTTTCCTTCCAGGCTGTAGCAGCAATGTCACGCTTCCCATCGCGTGGATCAAAGGATCTGTGGTTTTCCCTCGAGGCTTTCCCACAGGGCTGTCCCACGTGCCACCGTGGTGTGAGTCGATCCTCGGCGTGAAAGATGAGCCAGTGCAGGGCAAAGAGGTTCCTCTGGAATGGACTGAGACATCTGGGGGACTCTTGAAATGGTGGTACGACCATGCAGTTCCTCTCGCCTTTCTTGTTGAGAGTGCCTCCTCTTGAGATGCGACGGGAACGCCGGGAATTCTTTCCCGTTGAAAGCAGGGAAAGGATCCCTCATCTCGAGCTACGAGGGGGAAACGGGGCTCCTCTGGATGTGGGCGGGACCATCGTGCTTCCTCTCGAGTGGAGACGGGTATGGCGGTGAACTTCTTGAGTTGCAGCAAGGGTGTGAAAGTCCCTTACGAAGTTCCAGAGGTTAGGTGTCATTAGTCTCCAGAGGCCTGATCGGAAATAGGCCTCATCTCGCCTGGAAGGGAGAAATTCCTGGATTTTCTCGAGTTGCGGCAGGTGTTCTCGAGTTACGACGGGGACCACAGGGACCCGCCCTGATGGCCTCAGGAGAGGCCAGTCCCCATGCGAGTTGCTAGGGGCCCTCTCGGGATTCCTCTCCCGTCGATACTGGGGCCAAAAACCTTGTGTGGTGTCAAGGTCGGAACCGAGGATTTCTCTCAGGGGCTGACATGGTTCTTTGGGTACTTCTGGAGTCTCCCCAGGGGAGTCAGGCCTTGTCTCGAGTCGGGGCATGCACGTGCGCTTTCCTTCCAGGCTGTAGCAGCAATGTCACGCTTCCCGTCGCGTGGATCAAAGGATCTGTGGTTTTCCCTCGAGGCTTTCCCTCGAGGCTTTCCCACAGGGCTGTCCCACGTGCCACCGTGGTGTGAGTCGATCCTCGGCGTGAAAGATGAGCCAGTGTAGGGCAAAGAGGTTCCTCTGGAATGGACTGAGACATCTGGGGGACTCTTGGAATGGTGGTACGACCATGGAGTTCCTCTCGCCTTTCCTGTTGAGAGTGTCTCCTCTTGAGATGCGACGGGAACGCCGGGAATTCTTTCCCGTTGAAAGCAGGGAAAGGATCCCTCATCTCGAGCTACGAGGGGAAACGGGGCTCCTCTGGATGAGGGCGGGACTATCGTGCTTCCTCTCGAGTGGAGACGGGTATGGCGGTGAACTTCTTGAGTTGCAGCAAGGGTGTGAAAGACCCTTTCGAAGTTCCAGAGGTTAGGTGTCATTAGTCTCCAGACGCCTCATCGGAAATAGGCCTCATCTCGCCTGGAAGGGAGAACTTCCTGGATTTTCTCGAGTTGCGGCAGGTGTTCTCGAGTTACGACGGGGACCTCAGGGACCCGCCCTGGTGGCCTCAGAAGAGGCCAGTCCCCATGCGAGTTGATAGGGGGCCTCTCGGTATTCCTCTCCCATCGATACCGGGGCCAAAAACCTTGTGTGGAGTTAGGGCCGGAACCGAGGATTCCTTTCAGTGGCTGATATGGATCTTTGGGTACTTCTGGAGTCTCGCCAGGGGAGACAGGCCTCATCTCGAGTGGGGGCATGCACGTGCGCTTTCCTTCCAGGCTGTAGCAGCAATGTCACGCTTCCCATCGCGTGGATCAAAGGATCTGTGGTTTTCCCTCGAGGCTTTCCCACAGGGCTGTCCCACGTGCCACCGTGGTGTGAGTCGATTCTCGGCGTGAAAGATGAGCCAGTGCAGGGCAAAGAGGTTCCTCTGGAATGGACTGAGACATCTGGGGGACTCTTGAAATGGTGGTACGACCATGCAGTTCCTCTCGCCTTTCTTGTTGAGAGTGCCTCCTCTTGAGATGCGACGGGAACGCCGGGAATTCTTTCCCGTTGAAAGCAGGGAAAGGATCCCTCATCTCGAGCTACGAGGGGGAAACGGGGCTCCTCTGGATGTGGGCGGGACCATCGTGCTTCCTCTCGAGTGGAGACGGGTATGGCGGTGAACTTCTTGAGTTGCAGCAAGGGTGTGAAAAACCCTTTCGAAGTTCCAGAGCTTAGGTGTCATTAGTCTCCAGACGCCTAATCGGAAATAGGCCTCATCTCGCCTGGAAGGGAGAAATTCCTGGATTTTCTCGAGTTGCGGCAGGTGTTCTCGAGTTACGACGGGGACCACAGGGACCCGCCCTGATGGCCTCAGGAGAGGCCAGTCCCCATGCGAGTTGCTAGGGGGCCTCTCGGGATTCCTCTCCCGTCGATACCGGGGCCAAAAACCTTGTGTGGAGTCAGGGCCGGAACCAAGGATTCCTCTCAGGGGCTGACATGGATGTTTGGGTACTTCTGGAGTCTCCCCAGGGGAGTCAGGCCTCGGCTCGAGTGGGGGCATGCACGTGCGCTTTCCTTCCAGGCTGTAGCAGCAATGTCACGCTTCCTGTGGCGTGGATCAAAGGATCTGTGGTTTTCCCTCGAGGCTTTCCCTCGAGGCTTTCCCACTGGGCTGTCCCACGTGCCACCGTGGTGTGAGTCGATCCTCGGCATGAAAGATGAGCCAGTGCAGGGCAAAGAGGTTCCTCTGGAATGGACTGAGACATCTGGGGGACTCTTGGAATGGTGGTAAGACCATGGAGTTCCTCTCGCGTTTCCTGTTGAGAGTGCCTCCTGTTGAGATGCGACGGGAACGCCGGGAATTCTTTCCCGTTGAAAGCAGGGAAAGGATCGCTCATCTCGAGCTACGAGGGGGAAAGGGGGCTCCTCTGGATGTGGGCGGGACGATCGTGCTTCCTCTCGAGTGGAGACGGGTATGGCGGTGAACTTCTTGAGTTTCAGCAAGGGTGTGAAAGACCCTTTCGAAGTTCCAGAGTTTAGGTGTCATTAGTCTCCAGACGCCTCATCGGAAATAGGCCTCATCTCGCCTGGAAGGGAGAACTTCCTGGATTTTCTCGAGTTGCGGCAGGTGTTCTCGAGTTACGACGGGGACATCAGGGACCCGCCCTGGTGGCCTCAGGAGAGGCCAGTCCCCAGGCGAGTTGCTCGGGGGCCTCTCGGGATTCCTCTCCCGTCGATACCGGGGCCAAAATCCTTGTGTGGAGTCAGGGCCGGAAACGAGGATTCCTCTCAGGGGCTGACATGGATCTTTGGGTACTTCTGGAGTCTCCCCAGGGGAGTCAGGCCTCGGCTCGAGTGGGGCCATGCACGTGCGCTTTCCTTCCAGGCTGTAGCAGCAATGTCACGCTTCCCATCGCGTGGATCAAAGGATCTGTGGTTTTCCCTCGAGGCTTTCCCTCGAGTCTTTCCCACAGGGCTGTCCCATGTGCCACCGTGGTGTGAGTCGATCCTCGGCGTGAAAGATGAGCCAGTGCAGGGCAAAGAGGTTCCTCTGGAATGGACTGAGACATCTGGGGGACTCTTGGAATGGTGGTACGACCATGGAGTTCCTCTCGCCTTTTCTGTTGAGAGTGCCTCCTCTTGAGAAGCGACGGGAACGCCTGGAATTCTTTCCCGTTGAAAGCAGGGAAAGGATCGCTCATCTCGAGCTACGAGGGGGAAACGGGGCTCCTCTGGATGTGGGCGGGACCATCGTGCTTCCTCTAGAGTGGAGACGGGTATGGCGGTGAACTTCTTGAGTTGCAGCAAGGGTGTGAAAGACCCTTTCGAAGTTCCAGAGTTTAGGTGTCATTAGTCTCCAGACGCCTGATCGGAAATAGGCCTCATCTCGCCTGGAAGGGAGAACTTCCTGGATTTTCTCGAGTTGCGGCAGGTGTTCTCGAGTTACGACGGGGACCTCAGGGACCCGCCCTGGTGGCCTCAGGAGAGGCCAGTCCCCATGCGAGTTGCTAGGGGGCCTCTCGGGATTCCTCTCCCGTCGATACCGGGGCCAAAAACCTTGTGTGGAGTCAGGGCCGGAACCGAGGATTCCTCTCAGGGGCTGACATGGATCTTTGGGTACTTCTGGAGTCTCCCCAGGGGAGTCAGGCCTCGTCTCGTGTCGGGGCATGCACGTGCACTTTCCTTCCAGGCTGTAGCAGCAATGTCACGCTTCCCGTGGCGTGGATCAAAGGATCTGTGGTTTTCCCTTGAGGCTTTCCCTCGAGGCTTTCCCACAGGGCTGTCCCACGTGCCACCGTGGTGTGAGTCGATCCTCGGCGTGAAAGATGAGCCAGTGCAGGGCAAAGAGGTTCCTCTGGAATGGACTGAGACATCTGGGGGACTCTTGGAATGGTGGTACGACCATGGAGTTCCTCTCGCCTTTCCTGTTAAGAGTGCCTCCGCTTGAGATGCGACGGGAACGCCGGGAATTCTTTCCCATTGAAAGCAGGGAAAGGATTCCTCATCTCGAGCAACGAGGGGGAAAGGGGGCTCCTCTGGATGTGGGCGGGACGATCGTGCTTCCTCTCGAGTGGAGACGGGTATGGCGGTGAACTTCTTGAGTTGCAGCAAGGGTGTGAAAGACCCTTTCGAAGTTCCAGAGGTTAGGTGTCATTAGTCTCCAGACGCCTCATCGGAAATAGGCCTCATCTCGCCTGGAAGGGAGAACTTCCTGGATTTTCTCGAGTTGCGGCAGGTGTTCTCGAGTTACGACGGGGACCTCAGGGACCCGCCCTGGTGGCCTCAGGAGAGGCCAGTCCCCATGCGAGTTGCTAGGGGGCCTCTCGGGATTCCTCTCCCGTCGATACCGGGGCCAAAAACCTTGTGTGGAGTTAGGGCCGGAACCGAGGATTCCTTTCAGTGGCTGATATGGATCTTTGGGTACTTCTGGAGTCTCGCCAGGGGAGACAGGCCTCATCTCGAGTGGGGGCATGCACGTGCGCTTTCCTTCCAGGCTGTAGCAGCAATGTCACGCTTCCCATCGCGTGGATCAAAGGATCTGTGGTTTTCCCTCGAGGCTTTCCCACAGGGCTGTCCCACGTGCCACCGTGGTGTGAGTCGATTCTCGGCGTGAAAGATGAGCCAGTGCAGGGCAAAGAGGTTCCTCTGGAATGGACTGAGACATCTGGGGGACTCTTGAAATGGTGGTACGACCATGCAGTTCCTCTCGCCTTTCTTGTTGAGAGTGCCTCCTCTTGAGATGCGACGGGAACGCCGGGAATTCTTTCCCGTTGAAAGCAGGGAAAGGATCCCTCATCTCGAGCTACGAGGGGGAAACGGGGCTCCTCTGGATGTGGGCGGGACCATCGTGCTTCCTCTCGAGTGGAGACGGGTATGGCGGTGAACTTCTTGAGTTGCAGCAAGGGTGTGAAAGACCCTTTCGAAGTTCCAGAGGTTAGGTGTCATTAGTCTCCAGACGCCTCATCGGAAATAGGCCTCATCTCGCCTGGAAGGGAGAACTTCCTGGATTTTCTCGAGTTGCGGCAGGTGTTCTCGAGTTACGACGGGGACCTCAGGGACCCGCCCTGGTGGCCTCAGGAGAGGCCAGTCCCCATGCGAGTTGCTAGGGGGCCTCTCGGGATTCCTCTCCCGTCGATACCGGGGCCAAAAACCTTGTGTGGAGTCACGGCCGGAACCGAGGATTCCTCTCAGGGGCTGACATGGATCTTTGGGTACTTCTGGAGTCTCCCCATGGGAGTATGGCCTCGTCTCGAGTGGGGGCATGCACGTGCGCTTTCCTTCCAGGCTGTAGCAGCAATGTCACGCTTCCCGTGGCGTGGATCAAAGGATCTGTGGTTTTCCCTCGAGGCTTTCCCTCGAGGCTTTCCCACAGGGCTGTCCCACGTGCCCCCGTGGTGTGAGTCGATCCTCGGCGTGAAAGATGAGCCAGTGCAGGGCAAAGAGGTTCCTCTGGAATGGACTGAGACATCTGGGGGACTCTTGGAATGGTGGTACGACCATGGAGTTCCCCTCGCCTTTCCTGTTGAGAGTGCCTCCTCTTGAGATGCGACGGGAACGCCAGGAATTCTTTCCCGTTGAAAGCAGGGAAAGGATCCCTCATCTCGAGCTACGAGGGGGAAACGGGGCTCCTCTGGATGTGGGCGGGACCATCGTGCTTCCTCTCGAGTGGAGACGGGTGTGGCGGTGAACTTCTTGAGTTGCAGCCAGGGTGTGAAAGACCCTTTCGAAGTTCCAGAGGTTAGGTGTCATTAGTCTCCAGACGCCTCATCGGAAATAGGCCTCATCTCGCCTGGAAGGGGGAACTTCCTGGAATTTCTCGAGTTGTGGCAGGTGTTCTCGAGTTACGACGGGGGCCTCAGGGACCCGCCCTGGTGGCCTCAGGAGAGGCCAGTCCCCATGCGAGTTGCTAAGGGGCCTCTCGGGATTCCTCTCCCGTCGATACCGGGGCAAAAACCTTGTGTGGAGTCAGGGCCGGAACCGAGGATTCCTCTCAGGGGCTGACATTGATCTTTGGGTACTTCTGGAGTCTCCCCAGGGGAGTCAGGCCTCGTCTCGAGTCGGGGCATGCACGTGCACTTTCCTTCCAGGCTGTAGCATCAATGTCACGCTTCCCGTGGCGTGGATCAAAGGATCTGTGGTTTTCCCTCGAGGCTTTCCCTCGAGGCTTTCCCACAGGGCTGTCCCACGTGCCACCGTGGTGTGAGTCGATCCTCGGCGTGAAAGATGAGCCAGTGCAGGGCAAAGAGTTTCCTCTGGAATGGACTGAGACATCTGGGGGACTCTCGGAATTGTTGTACGACCATGGAGTTCCTCTCGCCTTTCCTGTTGAGAGTGCCTCCGCTTGAGATGCGACGGGAACGCCGGGAATTCTTTCCCGTTGAAAGCAGGGAAAGGATCGCTCATTTCAAGCTAGGAGGGGGAAACGGGGCTCCTCTGGATGTGGGCGGGACCATCGTGCTTCCTCTAGAGTGGAGACGGGTATGGCGGTGAAATTCTTGAGTTGCAGCAAGGTTGTGAAAGACCCTTTCGAAGTTCCAGAGTTTAGGTGTCATTAGTCTCCAGACGCCTCATCGGAAATAGGCCTCATCTCGCCTGGAAGGGAGAACTTCCTGGATTTTCTCGAGTTGTGGCAGGTGTTCTCGAGTTACGACGGGGACCTCAGGGACCCGCCCTGGTGGCCTCAGGAGAGGCCAGTCCCCATGCGAGTTGCTAGGGGCCCTCTCGGGATTCCTCTCCCGTCGATACTGGGGCCAAAAACCTTGTGTGGTGTCAAGGCCGGAACCGAGGATTTCTCTCAGGGGCTGACATGGATCTTTGGGTACTTCTGGAGTCTCCCCAGGGGAGTCAGGCCTTGTCTCGAGTCGGGGCATGCACGTGCGCTTTCCTTCCAGGCTGTAGCAGCAATGTCACGCTTCCCGTCGCGTGGATCAAAGGATCTGTGGTTTTCCCTCGAGGCTTTCTCTCGAGGCTTTCCCACAGGGCTGTCCCAAGTGCCACCGTGGTGTGAGTCGATCCTCGGCGTGAAAGATGAGCCAGTGTAGGGCAAAGAGCTTCCTCTGGAATGGACTGAGACATCTGGGGGACTCTTGGAATGGTGGTACGACCATGGAGTTCCTCTCGCCTTTCCTGTTGAGAGTGTCTCCTCTTGAGATGCGACGGGAACGCCGGGAATTCTTTCCCGTTGAAAGCAGGGAAAGGATCCCTCATCTCGAGCTACGAGGGGAAACGGGGCTCCTCTGGATGTGGGCGGGACTATCGTGCTTCCTCTCGAGTGGAGACGGGTATGGCGGTGAACTTCTTGAGTTGCAGCAAGGGTGTGAAAGACCATTTCGAAGTTCCAGAGGTTAGGTGTCATTAGTATCCAGACGCCTCATCGGAAATAGGCCTCATCTCGCCTGGAAGGGAGAACTTCCTGGATTTTCTCGAGTTTCGGCAGGTGTTCTCGAGTTACGACGGGGACCTAGGGACCCGCCCTGGTGGCCTCAGAAGAGGCCAGTCCCCATGCGAGTTGCTAGGGGGCCTCTCGGTATTCCTCTCCCATCGATACCGGGGCCAAAAACCTTGTGTGGAGTTAGGGCCGCAACCGAGGATTCCTTTCAGTGGCTGATATGGATCTTTGGGCACTTCTGGAGTCTCGCCAGGGGAGACAGGCCTCATCTCGAGTGGGGGCATGCAGGTGCGCTTTCCTTCCAGGCTGTAGCAGCAATGTCACGCTTCCCATCGCGTGGATCAAAGGATCTGTGGTTTTCCCTCGAGGCTTTCCCACAGGGCTGTCCCACGTGCCACCGTGGTGTGAGTCGATCCTCGGCGTGAAAGATGAGCCAGTGCAGGGCAAAGAGTTTCCTCTGGAATGAACTGAGACATCTGGGGGACTCTTGGAATGGTTGTACGACCATGGAGTTCCTCTCGCCTTTCCTGTTGAGAGTGCCTCCGCTTGAGATGCGACGGGAACGCCGGGAATTCTTTCCCGTTGAAAGCAGGGAAAGGATCGCTCATTTCAAGCTAGGAGGGGGAAACGGGGCTCCTCTGGATGTGGGCGGGACCATCGTGCTTCCTCTAGAGTGGAGACGGGTATGGCGGTGAAATTCTTGAGTTGCAGCAAGGTTGTGAAAGACCCTTTCGAAGTTCCAGAGTTTAGGTGTCATTAGTCTCCAGACGCCTCATCGGAAATAGGCCTCATCTCGCCTGGAAGGGAGAACTTCCTGGATTTTCTCGAGTTGTGGCAGGTGTTCTCGAGTTACGACGGGGACCACAGGGACCCGCCGTGGTGGCCTCAGGAGAGGCCAGTCCCCATGCGAGTTGCTAGGGGCCCTCTCGGGATTCCTCTCCCGTCGATACTGGGGCCAAAAACCTTGTGTGGTGTCAAGGCCGGAACCGAGGATTTCTCTCAGGGGCTGACATGGATCTTTGGGTACTTCTGGAGTCTCCCCAGGGGAGTCAGGCCTTGTCTCGAGTCGGGGCATGCACGTGCGCTTTCCTTCCAGGCTGTAGCAGCAATGTCACGCTTCCCGTCGCGTGGATCAAAGGATCTGTGGTTTTCCCTCGAGGCTTTCCCTCGAGGCTTTCCCACAGGGCTGTCCCACGTGCCACCGTGGTGTGAGTCGATCCTCGGCGTGAAAGATGATCCAGTGTAGGGCAAAGAGCTTCCTCTGGAATGGACTGAGACATCTGGGGGACTCTTGGAATGGTGGTACGACCATGGAGTTCCTCTCGCCTTTCCTGTTGAGAGTGTCTCCTCTTGAGATGCGACGGGAACGCCGGGAATTCTTTCCCGTTGAAAGCAGGGAAAGGATCGCTCATCTCGAGCTACGAGGGGGAAACGGGGCTCCTCTGGATGTGGGCGGGACCATCGTGCTTCTTCTGGAGTGGAGACGGGTATGGCGGTGAACTTCTTGAGTTGCAGCAAGGGTGTGAAAGACCCTTTCGAAGTTCCAGAGGTTAGGTGTCATTAGTCTCCAGACGCCTGATCGGAAATAGGCCTCATCTCGCCTGGAAGGGAGAACTTCCTGGATTTTCTCGAGTTGCGGCAGGTGTTCTCGAGTTACGACGGGGACCTCAGGGACCCGCCCTGGTGGCCTCAGGAGAGGCCAGTCCCCATGCGAGTTGCTAGGGGGCCTCTCGGGATTCCTCTCCCGTCGATACCGGGGCCAAAAACCTTGTGTGGAGTCAGGGCCGGAACCGAGGATTCCTCTCAGGGGCTGACATGGATCTTTGGGTACTTCTGGAGTCTCCCCAGGGGAGTCAGGCCTCGTCTCATGTCGGGGCATGCAGGTGCACTTTCCTTCCAGGCTGTAGCAGCAATGTCACGCTTCCCGTGAGGTGGATCAAAGGATCTGTGGTTTTCCCTCGAGGCTTTCCCTCGAGGCTTTCCCACAGGGCTGTCCCACGTGCCACCGTGGTGTGAGTCGATCCTCGGCGTGAAAGATGAGCCAGTGCAGGGCAAAGAGGTTCCTCTGGAATGGACTGAGACATCTGGGGGACTCTTGGAATGGTGGTATGACCATGGAGTTCCTCTCGCCTTTCCTGTTGAGAGTGCCTCCGCTTGAGATGCGACGGGAACGCCGGGAATTCTTTCCCATTGAAAGCAGGGAAAGGATTCCTCATCTCGAGCTACGAGGGGGAAAGGGGGATCTTCTGGATGTGGGCGGGACGATCGTGCTTCCTCTCGAGTGGAGACGGGTATGGCGGTGAACTTCTTGAGTTGCAGCAAGGGTGTGAAAGACCCTTTCGAAGTTCCAGAGGTTAGGTGTCATTAGTCTCCAGACGCCTCATCGGAAATAGGCCTCATCTCGCCTGGAAGGGAGAACTTCCTGGATTTTCTCGAGTTGCGGCAGGTGTTCTCGAGTTACGACGGGGACCTCAGGGAACCGCCCTGGTGGCCTCAGGAGAGGCCAGTCCCCATGCGAGTTGCTAGGGGGCCTCTCGGGATTCCTCTCCCGTGGATACCCGGGCCAAAAACCTTGTGTGGAGTCAGGGCCGGAACCGAGGATTCCTCTCACGGGCTGATATGGATCTTTGGCTACTTCTGGAGTCTCGCCAGGGGAGACAGGCCTCATCTCGAGTGGGGGCATGCACGTGCGCTTTCCTTCCAGGCTGTAGCAGCAATGTCACGCTTCCCGTCGCGTGGATCAAAGGATCTGTGGTTTTCCCTCGAGGCTTTCCCTCGAGGCTTTCCCACAGGGCTGTCCCACGTGCCACCGTGGTGTGAGTCGATCCTCGGCGTGAAAGATGAGCCAGTGCAGGGCAAAGAGGTTCCTCTGGAATGGACTGAGACATCTGGGGGACTCTTGGAATGGTGGTACGACCATGGAGTTCCTCTCGCCTTTCCTGTTGAGAGTGCCTCCTCTTGAGATGCGACGGGAACGCCGGGAATTCTTTCCCGTTGAAAGCAGGGAAAGGATCGCTCATATCGAGCTAGGAGGGGGAAACGGGGCTCCTCTGGATGTGGGCGGGACCATCGTGCTTCCTCTAGAGTGGAGACGGGTATGGCGGTGAACTTCTTGAGTTTCAGCAAGGGTGTGAAAGACCCTTTCGAAGTTCCAGAGTTTAGGTGTCATTAGTCTCCAGACGCCTGATCGGAAATAGGCCTCATCTCGCCTGGAAGGGAGAACTTCCTGGATTTTCTCGAGTTGCGGCAGGTGTTCTCGAGTTACGACGGGGACCTCAGGGACCCGCCCTGGTGGCCTCAGGAGAGGCCAGTCCCCATGCGAGTTGCTAGGGGGCCTCTCGGTATTCCTCTCCCATCGATACCGGGGCCAAAAACCTTGTGTGGAGTTAGGGCCGGAACCGAGGATTCCTTTCAGTGGCTGATATGGATGTTTGGGTACTTCTGGAGTCTCGCCAGGGGAGACAGGCCTCATCTCGAGTGGGGGCATGCACGTGCGCTTTCCTTCCAGGCTGTAGCAGCAATGTCACGCTTCCCATCGCGTGGATAAAAGGATCTGTGGTTTTCCCTCGAGGCTTTCCCACAGGGCTGTCCCACGTGCCACCGTGGTGTGAGTCGATCCTCGGCGTGAAAGATGAGCCAGTGCAGGGCAAAGAGGTTCCTCTGGAATGGACTGAGACATCTGGGGGACTCTTGAAATGGTGGTACGACCATGCAGTTCCTCTCGCCTTTCTTGTTGAGAGTGCCTCCTCTTGAGATGCGACGGGAACGCCGGGAATTCTTTCCCGTTGAAAGCAGGGAAAGGATCCCTCATCTCGAGCTACGAGGGGGAAACGGGGCTCCTCTGGATGTGGGCGGGACCATCGTGCTTCCTCTCGAGTGGAGACGGGTATAGCGGTGAACTTCTTGAGTTGCAGCAAGGGTGTGAAAGACCCTTTCGAAGTTCCAGAGGTTAGGTGTCATTAGTCACCAGACGCCTCATCGGAAATAGGCCTCATCTCGCCTGGAAGGGAGAACTTCCTGGAATTTCTCGAGTTGCGGCAGGTGTTCTCGAGTTACGACGGGGACCTCAGGGGCCCGCCCTGGTGGCCTCAGGAGAGGCCAGTCCCCATGCGAGTTGCTAGGGGGCCTCTCGGGATTCCTCTCCCGTCGATACCGGGGCCAAAAACCTTGTGTGGAGTCACGGCCGGAACGGAGGATTCCTCTCAGGGGCTGACATGGATCTTTAGGTACTTCTGGAGTCTCTCCATGGGAGTATGGCCTCGTCTCGAGTGGGGGCATGCACGTGCGCTTTCCTTCCAGGCTGTAGCAGCAATGGCACGCTTCCCGTGGCGTGGATCAAAGGATCTGTGGTTTTCCCTCGAGGCTTTCCCTCGAGGCTTTCCCACAGGGCTGTCCCACGTGCCACCGTGGTGTGAGTCGATCCTCGGCGTGAAAGATGAGCCAGTGCAGGGCAAAGAGGTTCCTCTGGAATGGACTGAGACATCTGGGGGACTCTTGGAATGGTGGTATGACCATGGAGTTCCTCTCGCCTTTCCTGTTGAGAGTGCCTCCGCTTGAGATGCGACGGGAACGCCGGGAATTCTTTCCCATTGAAAGCAGGGAAAGGATTCCTCATCTCGAGCTACGAGGGGGAAAGGGGGATCTTCTGGATGTGGGCGGGACGATCGTGCTTCCTCTCGAGTGGAGACGGGTATGGCGGTGAACTTCTTGAGTTGCAGCAAGGGTGTGAAAGACCCTTTCGAAGTTCCAGAGGTTAGGTGTCATTAGTCTCCAGACGCCTCATCGGAAATAGGCCTCATCTCGCCTGGAAGGGAGAACTTCCTGGATTTTCTCGAGTTGCGGCAGGTGTTCTCGAGTTACGACGGGGACCTCAGGGAACCGCCCTGGTGGCCTCAGGAGAGGCCAGTCCCCATGCGAGTTGCTAGGGGGCCTCTCGGGATTCCTCTCCCGTGGATACCCGGGCCAAAAACCTTGTGTGGAGTCAGGGCCGGAACCGAGGATTCCTCTCACGGGCTGATATGGATCTTTGGCTACTTCTGGAGTCTCGCCAGGGGAGACAGGCCTCATCTCGAGTGGGGGCATGCACGTGCGCTTTCCTTCCAGGCTGTAGCAGCAATGTCACGCTTCCCGTCGCGTGGATCAAAGGATCTGTGGTTTTCCCTCGAGGCTTTCCCTCGAGGCTTTCCCACAGGGCTGTCCCACGTGCCACCGTGGTGTGAGTCGATCCTCGGCGTGAAAGATGAGCCAGTGCAGGGCAAAGAGGTTCCTCTGGAATGGACTGAGACATCTGGGGGACTCTTGGAATGGTGGTACGACCATGGAGTTCCTCTCGCCTTTCCTGTTGAGAGTGCCTCCTCTTGAGATGCGACGGGAACGCCGGGAATTCTTTCCCGTTGAAAGCAGGGAAAGGATCGCTCATATCGAGCTAGGAGGGGGAAACGGGGCTCCTCTGGATGTGGGCGGGACCATCGTGCTTCCTCTAGAGTGGAGACGGGTATGGCGGTGAACTTCTTGAGTTTCAGCAAGGGTGTGAAAGACCCTTTCGAAGTTCCAGAGTTTAGGTGTCATTAGTCTCCAGACGCCTGATCGGAAATAGGCCTCATCTCGCCTGGAAGGGAGAACTTCCTGGATTTTCTCGAGTTGCGGCAGGTGTTCTCGAGTTACGACGGGGACCTCAGGGACCCGCCCTGGTGGCCTCAGGAGAGGCCAGTCCCCATGCGAGTTGCTAGGGGGCCTCTCGGTATTCCTCTCCCATCGATACCGGGGCCAAAAACCTTGTGTGGAGTTAGGGCCGGAACCGAGGATTCCTTTCAGTGGCTGATATGGATGTTTGGGTACTTCTGGAGTCTCGCCAGGGGAGACAGGCCTCATCTCGAGTGG
The DNA here is from genome assembly GCF_032405125.1 of Capricornis sumatraensis. NCBI lineage: Eukaryota > Metazoa > Chordata > Mammalia > Artiodactyla > Bovidae > Capricornis > Capricornis sumatraensis. Next base: position 10,919,176 of record NW_027184612.1, read on the forward strand.
GGGCATGCACGTGCGCTTTCCTTCCAGGCTGTAGCAGCAATGTCACGCTTCCCATCGCGTGGATAAAAGGATCTGTGGTTTTCCCTCGAGGCTTTCCCACAGGGCTGTCCCACGTGCCACCGTGGTGTGAGTCGATCCTCGGCGTGAAAGATGAGCCAGTGCAGGGCAAAGAGGTTCCTCTGGAATGGACTGAGACATCTGGGGGACTCTTGAAATGGTGGTACGACCATGCAGTTCCTCTCGCCTTTCCTGTTGAGAGTGCCTCCTCTTGAGATGCGACGGGAACGCCGTGAATTCTTTCCCGTTGAAAGCAGGGAAAGGATCCCTCATCTCGAGCTACGAGGGGGAAACGGGGCTCCTCTGGATGTGGGCGGGACCATCGTGCTTCCTCTCGAGTGGAGACGGGTATAGCGGTGAACTTCTTGAGTTGCAGCAAGGGTGTGAAAGACCCTTTCGAAGTTCCAGAGGTTAGGTGTCATTAGTCACCAGACGCCTCATCGGAAATAGGCCTCATCTCGCCTGGAAGGGAGAACTTCCTGGAATTTCTCGAGTTGCGGCAGGTGTTCTCGAGTTACGACGGGGACCTCAGGGGCCCGCCCTGGTGGCCTCAGGAGAGGCCAGTCCCCATGCGAGTTGCTAGGGGGCCTCTCGGGATTCCTCTCCCGTCGATACCGGGGCCAAAAACCTTGTGTGGAGTCACGGCCGGAACGGAGGATTCCTCTCAGGGGCTGACATGGATCTTTAGGTACTTCTGGAGTCTCTCCATGGGAGTATGGCCTCGTCTCGAGTGGGGGCATGCACGTGCGCTTTCCTTCCAGGCTGTAGCAGCAATGGCACGCTTCCCGTGGCGTGGATCAAAGGATCTGTGGTTTTCCCTCGAGGCTTTCCCTCGAGGCTTTCCCACAGGGCTGTCCCACGTGCCACCGTGGTGTGAGTCGATCCTCGGCGTGAAAGATGAGCCAGTGCAGGGCAAAGAGGTTCCTCTGGAATGGACTGAGACATCTGGGGGACTCTTGGAATGGTGGTACGACCATGGAGTTCCTCTCGCCTTTCCTGTTGAGAGTGCCTCCTCTTGAGATGCGACGGGAACGCCGGGAATTCTTTCCCGTTGAAAGCAGGGAAAGGATCGCTCATATCGAGCTAGGAGGGGGAAACGGGGCTCCTCTGGATGTGGGCGGGACCATCGTGCTTCCTCTAGAGTGGAGACGGGTATGGCGGTGAACTTCTTGAGTTTCAGCAAGGGTGTGAAAGACCCTTTCGAAGTTCCAGAGTTTAGGTGTCATTAGTCTCCAGACGCCTGATCGGAAATAGGCCTCATCTCGCCTGGAAGGGAGAACTTCCTGGATTTTCTCGAGTTGCGGCAGGTGTTCTCGAGTTACGACGGGGACCTCAGGGACCCGCCCTGGTGGCCTCAGGAGAGGCCAGTCCCCATGCGAGTTGCTAGGGGCCCTCTCGGGATTCCTCTCCCGTCGATACTGGGGCCAAAAACCTTGTGTGGTGTCAAGGCCGGAACCGAGGATTTCTCTCAGGGGCTGACATGGATCTTTGGGTACTTCTGGAGTCTCCCCAGGGGAGTCAGGCCTTGTCTCGAGTCGGGGCATGCACGTGCGCTTTCCTTCCAGGCTGTAGCAGCAATGTCACGCTTCCCTTCGCGTGGATCAAAGGATCTGTGGTTTCCCTCGAGGCTTTCCCTCGAGGCTTTCCCACAGGGCTGTCCCACGTGCCACCGTGGTGTGAGTCGATCCTCGGCGTGAAAGATGAGCCAGTGTAGGGCAAAGAGGTTCCTCTGGAATGGACTGAGACATCTGGGGGACTCTTGGAATGGTGGTACGACCATGGAGTTCCTCTCGCCTTTCCTGTTGAGAGTGTCTCCTCTTGAGATGCGACGGGAACGCCGGGAATTCTTTCCCGATGAAAGCAGGGAAAGGATCCCTCATCTCGAGCTACGAGGGGAAACGGGGCTCCTCTGGATGTGGGCGGGACTATCGTGCTTCCTCTCGAGTGGAGACGGGTATGGCGGTGAACTTCTTGAGTTGCAGCAAGGGTGTGAAAGACCCTTTCGAAGTTCCAGAGGTTAGGTGTCATTAGTCTCCAGACGCCTCATCGGAAATAGGCCTCATCTCGCCTGGAAGGGAACACTTCCTGGATTTTCTCGAGTTGCGGCAGGTGTTCTCGAGTTACGACGGGGACCTCAGGGACCCGCCCTGGTGGCCTCGGAAGAGGCCAGTCCCCATGCGAGTTGCTAGGGGGCCTCTCGGTATTCCTCTCCCATCGATACCGGGGCCAAAAACCTTGTGTGGAGTAAGGGCCGGAACCGAGGATTCCTTTCAGTGGCTGATATGGATCTTTGGGTACTTCTGGAGTCTCACCAGGGGAGACAGGCCTCATCTCGAGTGGGGGCATGCACGTGCGCTTTCCTTCCAGGCTGTAGCAGCAATGTCACGCTTCCCATCGCGTGGATCAAAGGATCTGTGGTTTTCCCTCGAGGCTTTCCCACAGGGCTGTCCCACGTGCCACCGTGGTGTGAGTCGATCCTCGGCGTGAAAGATGAGCCAGTGCAGGGCAAAGAGGTTCCTCTGGAATGGACTGAGACATCTGGGGGACTCTTGAAATGGTGGTACGACCATGCAGTTCCTCTCGCCTTTCTTGTTGAGAGTGCCTCCTCTTGAGATGCGACGGGAACGCCGGGAATTCTTTCCCGTTGAAAGCAGGGAAAGGATCCCTCATCTCGAGCTACGAGGGGGAAACGGGGCTCCTCTGGATGTGGGCGGGACCATCGTGCTTCCTCTCGAGTGGAGACGGGTATGGAGGTGAACTTCTTGAGTTGCAGCAAGGGTGTGAAAGACCCTTTCGAAGTTCCAGAGGTTAGGTGTCATTAGTCACCAGACGCCTCATCGGAAATAGGCCTCATCTCGCCTGGAAGGGAGAACTTCCTGGAATTTCTCGAGTTGCGGCAGGTGTTCTCGAGTTACGACGGGGACCTCAGGGGCCCGCCCTGGTGGCCTCAGGAGAAGCCAGTCCCCATGCGTGTTGCTAGGGGGCCTCTCGGGATTCCTCTCCCGTCGATACCGGGGCCAAAAACTTGTGTGGAGTCACGGCCGGAACGGAGGATTCCTCTCAGGGGCTGACATGGATCTTTAGGTACTTCTGGAGTCTCTCCATGGGAGTATGGCCTCGTCTCGAGTGGGGGCATGCACGTGCGCTTTCCTTCCAGGCTGTAGCAGCAATGGCACGCTTCCCGTGGCGTGGATCAAAGGATCTGTGGTTTTCCCTCGAGGCTTTCCCTCGAGGCTTTCCCACAGGGCTGTCCCACGTGCCACCGTGGTGTGAGTCGATCCTCGGCGTGAAAGATGAGCCAGTGCATGGCAAAGAGCTTCCTCTGGAATGGACTGAGACATCTGGGGGACTCTTGGAATGGTGGTACGACCATGGAGTTCCCCTCGCCTTTCCTGTTGAGAGTGCCTCCTCTTGAGATGCGACGGGAACGCCAGGAATTCTTTCCCGTTGAAAGCAGGGAAAGGATCCCTCATCTCGAGCTACGAGGGGGAAACGGGGCTCCTCTGGATGTGGGCGGGACCATCGTGCTTCCTCTCGAGTGGAGACGGGTGTGGCGGTGAACTTCTTGAGTTGCAGCAAGGGTGTGAAAGACCCTTTCGAAGTTCCAGAGGTTAGGTGTCATTAGTCTCCAGACGCCTCATCGGAAATAGGCCTCATCTCGCCTGGAAGGGGGAACTTCCTGGAATTTCTCGAGTTGTGGCAGGTGTTCTCGAGTTACGACGGGGACCTCAGGGACCCGCCCTGGTGGCCTCAGGAGAGGCCAGTCCCCATGCAAGTTGCTAGGGGGCCTCTCGGGATTCCTCTCCCGTCGATACCGGGGCAAAAACCTTGTGTGGAGTCAGGGCCGGAACTGAGGATTCCTCTCAGGGGCTGACATGGATCTTTGGGTACTTCTGGAGTCTCCCCAGGGGAGTCAGGCCTCGTCTCGAGTCGGGGCATGCACGTGCACTTTCCTTCCAGGCTGTAGCAGCAATGTCACGCTTCCCGTGGCGTGGATCAAAGGATCTGTGGTTTTCCCTCGAGGCTTTCCCACAGGGCTGTCCCACGTGCCACTGTGGTGTGAGTCGACTTCTCCGTGAAAGATGAGCCAGTGCAGGGCAAAGAGGTTCCTCTGGAATGGAAAGAGACATCTGGGGGACTCTTGGAATGGTGGTACGGCCATGGAGTTCCTCTCGCCTTTCCTGTTGAGAGTGCCTCCTCTTGAGATGCGACGGGAACGCAGGAATTCTTTCCCGTTGAAAGCAGGGAAAGGATCCCTCATCTCGATCTCCGAGGGGGAAACGGGGCTCCTCTGGATGGGGGCGGGACCATCGTTCTTCCTCTCGAGTGGAGATGGGTATGGCGGTGAACTTCTTGAGTTGCAGCAAGGGTGTGAAAGACCCTTTCGAAGTTCCAGAGGTTAGGTGTCATTAGTCTCCAGACGCCTCATCGGAAATAGGCCTCATCTCGCTGGAAGGGAGAACTTCCTGGATTTTCTCGAGTTGCGGCAGGTGTTCTCGAGTTACGACGGGGACCTCAGGGACCCGCCCTGGTGGCCTCAGGAGAGGCCAGTCCCCATGCGAGTTGCTAGGGGGCCTCTCGGGATTCCTCTCCCGTCGATACCCGGGCCAAAAACCTTGTGTGGAGTCTGGGCCGGAACCGAGGATTCCTCTCACGGGCTGTTATGGATCTTTGGGTACTTCTGGAGTCTCGCCAGGGGAGAAAGGCCTCATCTCGAGTGGGGGCATGCACGTGCGCTTTCCTTCAAGGCTGTAGCAGCAATGTCACGCTTCCCGTGGCGTGAATAAAACGATCTGTGGTATTCCCTCGAGGCTTTCCCTCGAGGCTTTCCCACAGGGCTGTCCCACGTGCCACCGTGGTGTGAGTCGATCCTCGGCGTGAAAGATGAGCCAGTGCAGGGCAAAGAGGTTCCTCTGGAATGGACTGAGACATCAGGGGGACTCTTGAAATGGTGGTACGACCATGCAGTTCCTCACGCCTTTCTTGTTGAGAGTGCCTCCTCTTGAAATGCGACGGGAACGCCGGGAATTCTTTCCCGTTGAAAGCAGGGAAAGGATCCCTCATCTCGAGCTACGAGGGGGAAACGGGGCTCCTCTGGATGTGGGCGGGACCATCGTGCTTCCTCTCGAGTGGAGACGGGTATGGCGGTGAACTTCTTGAGTTGCAGCAAGGGTGTGAAAGACCCTTTCGAAGTTCCAGAGGTTAGGTGTCATTAGTCTCCAGACGCCTCATCGGAAATAGGCCTCATCTCGCCTGGAAGGGAGAAATTCCTGGATTTTCTCGAGTTGCGGCAGGTGTTCTCGAGTTACGACGGGAACCACAGGGACCCGCCCTGATGGCCTCAGGAGAGGCCAGTCCCCATGCGAGTTGCTAGGGGGCCTCTCGGGATTCCTCTACCGTTGATACCGGCGCCAAAAACCTTGTGTGGAGTCAGGGCCGGAACCGAGGATTCCTCTCAGGGGCTGACATGGATGTTTGGGTACTTCTGGAGTCTCCCCAGGGGAGTCAGGCCTCGGCTCGAGTGGGGGCATGCACGTGCGCTTTCCTTCCAGGCTGTAGCAGCAATGTCACGCTTCCCATCGCGTGGATCAAAGGATCTGTGGTTTTCCCTCGAGGCTTTCCCTCGAGTCTTTCCCACAGGGCTGTCCCACGTGCCACCGTGGTGTGAGTCGATCCTCGGCGTGAAAGATGAGCCAGTGTAGGGCAAAGAGGTTTCTCTGGAATGGACTGAGACATCTGGGGGACTCTTGGAATGGTGGTACGACAATGGAGTTCCTCTCGCCTTTTCTGTTGAGAGTGCCTCCTCTTGAGAAGCGACGGGAACGCCTGGAATTCTTTCCCGTTGAAAGCAGGGAAAGGATCGCTCATCTCGAGCTACGAGGGGGAAACGGGGCTCCTCTGGATGTGGGCGGGACCATCGTGCTTCCTCTAGAGTGGAGACGGGTATGGCGGTGAACTTCTTGAGTTGCAGCAAGGGTGTGAAAGACCCTTTCGAAGTTCCAGAGTTTAGGTGTCATTAGTCTCCAGACGCCTGATCGGAAATAGGCCTCATCTCGCCTGGAAGGGAGAACTTCCTGGATTTTCTCGAGTTGCGGCAGGTGTTCTCGAGTTACGACGGGGACCTCAGGGACCCGCCCTGGTGGCCTCAGGAGAGGCCAGTCCCCATGCGAGTTGCTAGGGGGCCTCTCGGGATTACTCTCCCGTCGATACCGGGGCCAAAAACCTTGCGTGGAGTCAGGGCCGGAACCGAGGATTCCTCTCAGGGGCTGACATGGATCTTTGGGTACTTCTGGAGTCTCCCCAGGGGAGTCAGGCCTCGTCTCGTGTCGGGGCATGCACGAGCACTTTCCTTCCAGCCTGTAGCAGCAATGTCACGCTTCCCGTGGCGTGGATCAAAGGATCTGTGGTTTTCCCTCGAGGCTTTCCCACAGGGCTGTCCCACGTGCCACTGTGGTGTGAGTCGACTTCTCCGTGAAAGATGAGCCAGTGCAGGGCAAAGAGGTTCCTCTGGAATGGAAAGAGACATCTGGGGGACTCTTGGAATGGTGGTACGGCCATGGAGTTCCTCTCGCCTTTCCTGTTGAGAGTGCCTCCTCTTGAGATGCGACGGGAACGCAGGAATTCTTTCCCGTTGAAAGCAGGGAAAGGATCCCTCATCTCGATCTCCGAGGGGGAAACGGGGCTAGTCTGGATGGGGGCGGGACCATCGTTCTTCCTCTCGAGTGGAGATGGGTATGGCGGTGAACTTCTTGAGTTGCAGCAAGGGTGTGAAAGACCCTTTCGAAGTTCCAGAGGTTAGGTGTCATTAGTCTCCAGACGCCTCATCGGAAATAGGCCTCATCTCGCTGGAAGGGAGAACTTCCTGGATTTTCTCGAGTTGCGGCAGGTGTTCTCGAGTTACGACGGGGACCTCAGGGACCCGCCCTGGTGGCCTCAAGAGAGGCCAGTCCCCATGCGAGTTGCTAGGGGGCCTCTCGGGATTCCTCTCCCGTCGATACCCGGGCCAAAAACCTTGTGTGGAGTCTGGGCCGGAACCGAGGATTCCTCTCACGGGCTGATATGGATCTTTGGGTACTTCTGGAGTCTCGCCAGGGGAGAAAGGCCTCATCTCGAGTGGGGGCATGCACGTGCACTTTCCTTCCAGGCTGTAGCAGCAATGTCACGCTTCCCGGGGCGTGGATCAAAGGATCTGTGGTTTTCCCTCGAGGCTTTCCCTCGAGGCTTTCCCACAGGGCTGTCCCACGTGCCACCGTGGTGTGAGTCGATCCTCGGCGTGAAAGATGAGCCAGTGCAGGGCAAAGAGGTTCCTCTGGAATGGACTGAGACATCTGGGGGACTCTTGGAATGGTGGTACGACCATGGAGTTCCCCTCGCCTTTCCTGTTGAGAGTGCCTCCTCTTGAGATGCGACGGGAACGCCAGGAATTCTTTCCCGTTGAAAGCAGGGAAAGGATCCCTCATCTCGAGCTACGAGGGGGAAACGGGGCTCCTCTGGATGTGGGCGGGACCATCGTGCTTCCTCTCGAGTGGAGACGGGTGTGGCGGTGAACTTCTTGAGTTGCAGCAAGGGTGTGAAAGACCCTTTCGAAGTTCCAGAGGTTAGGTGTCATTAGTCTCCAGACGCCTCATCGGAAATAGGCCTCATCTCGCCTGGAAGGGGGAACTTCCTGGAATTTCTCGAGTTGTGGCAGGTGTTCTCGAGTTACGACGGGGACCTCAGGGACCCGCCCTGGTGGCCTCAGGAGAGGCCAGTCCCCATGCGAGTTGCTAGGGGGCCTCTCGGGATTCCTCTCCCGTCGATACCGGGGCAAAAACCTTGTGTGGAGTCAGGGCCGGAACCGAGGATTCCTCTCAGGGGCTGACATGGATCTTTGGGTACTTCTGGAGTATCCCCAGGGGAGTCAGGCCTCGTCTCGAGTGGGGGCATGCACGTGCGCTTTCCTTCAAGGCTGTAGCAGCAATGTCACGCTTCCCGTGGCGTGAATCAAACGATCTATGGTTTTCCCTCGAGGCTTTCCCTCGAGGCTTTCCCACAGGGCTGTCCCACGTGCCACCGTGGTGTGAGCAGATCCTCGGCGTGAAAGATGAGCCAGTGCAGGGAAAAGAGGTTCCTCTGGAATGGACTGAGACATCTGGGGGACTCTTGAAATGGTGGTACGACCATGCAGTTCCTCACGCCTTTCTTGTTGAGAGTGCCTCCTCTTGAGATGCGACGGGAACGCCGGGAATTCTTTCCCGTTGAAAGCAGGGAAAGGATCCCTCATCTCGAGCTACGAGGGGGAAACGGGGCTCCTCTGGATGTGGGCGGGACCATCGTGCTTCCTCTCGAGTGGAGACGGGTATGGCGGTGAACTTCTTGAGTTGCAGCAAGGGTGTGAAAGACCCTTTCGAAGTTCCAGAGGTTAGGTGTCATTAGTCTCCAGACGCCTCATCGGAAATAGGCCTCATCTCGCCTGGAAGGGAGAAATTCCTGGATTTTCTCGAGTTGCGGCAGGTGTTCTCGAGTTACGACGGGAACCACAGGGACCCGCCCTGATGGCCTCAGGAGAGGCCAGTCCCCATGCGAGTTGCTAGGGGGCCTCTCGGGATTCCTCTACCGTCGATACCGGCGCCAAAAACCTTGTGTGGAGTCAGGGCCGGAACCGAGGATTCCTCTCAGGGGCTGACATGGATGTTTGGGTACTTCTGGAGTCTCCCCAGGGGAGTCAGGCCTCGGCTCGAGTGGGGGCATGCACGTGCGCTTTCCTTCCAGGCTGTAGCAGCAATGTCACGCTTCCCGTGGCGTGGATCAAAGGATCTGTGGTTTTCCCTCGAGGCTTTCCCTCGAGGCTTTCCTACAGGGCTGTCCCACGTGCCACCGTGGTGTGAATCGATCCTCGGCGTGAAAGATGAGCCAGTGTACGGCAAAGAGGTTCCTCTGGAATAGACTGAGACATCTGGGGGACTCTTGGAATGGTGGTACGACCATGGAGTTCCTCTCGCCTTTCCTGTTGAGAGTGCCTCCTCTTGAGATGTGACGGGAAGGCCGGGAATTCTTTGCGTTGAAAGCAGGGAAAGAATCCCTCATCTCGAGCTTCGAGGGGGAAACGGGCTCCTCTCGATGTGGGCGGGACCATCGTGCTTCCTCTCGAGTGGAGACGGGTATGGCGGTGAACTTCTTGAGTTGCAGCAAGGGTGTGAAAGACCCTTTCGAAGTTCCAGAGGTTAGGTGTCATTCGTCTCCAGACGCATCATCGGAAATAGGCCTCATCTCGCCTAGAAGGGAGAACTTCCTGGATATTCTCGAGTTGTGGCAGGTGTTCTCGAGTTATGACGGGGACCTCAGGGACCCGCCCTGGTGGCCTCAGTAAAGGCCAGTCCCCATGCGAGTTGCTAGAGGGCCTCTCGGGATTCCTCTCCCGTCGATACCGGGGCCAAAAACCTTGTCTGGAGTCAGGGCCGGAACCGAGGATTCCTCTCAGGGGCTGACATGGATCTTTGGGTATTTCTGGAGTCTCCCCAGGGGAGTCAGGCCTCGTCTCGAGTGGGGGCATGCACGTGTGCTTTCCTTCCAGGCTGTAGCAGCAATGTCACGCTTCCCGTGGCGTGGATCAAAGGATCTGTGGTTTTCCCTCGAGGCTTTCCCACAGGGCTGTCCCACGTGCCACTGTGGTGTGAGTCGACTTCTCCGTGAAAGATGAGCCAGTGCAGGGCAAAGAGGTTCCTCTGGAATGGAATGAGACATCTGGGGGACTCTTGGAATGGTGGTACGGCCATGGAGTTCCTCTCGCCTTTCCTGTTGAGAGTGCCTCCTCTTGAGATGCGACGGGAACGCAGGAATTCTTTCCCGTTGAAAGCAGGGAAAGGATCCCTCATTTCGATCTCCGAGGGGGAAACGGGGCTCCTCTGGATGGGGGCGGGACCATCGTTCTTCCTCTCGAGTGGAGACGGGTATGGCGGTGAACTTCTTGAGTAGCAGCAAGGGTGTGAAAGACCCTTTCGAAGTTCCAGAGGTTAGGTGTCATTAGTCTCCAGACGCCTCATCGGAAATAGGCCTCATCTCGCTGGAAGGGAGAACTTCCTGGATTTTCTCGAGTTGCGGCAGGTGTTCTCGAGTTACGACGGGGACCTCAGGGACCCGCCCTGGTGGCCTCAGGAGAGGCCAGTCCCCATGCGAGTTGCTAGGGGGCCTCTCGAGATTCCTCTCCCGTCCATACCGGGGCCAAAAACCTTGTGTGGAGTCAGGGCCAGAACCGAGGATTCCTCTCAGGGGCTGACATGGATCTTTGGGTACTTCTGGAGTCTCCCCAGGGGAGTCAGGCCTCGTCTCGAGTGGGGGCATGCACGTGCGCTTTCCTTCCAGTCTGTAGCAGCTATGTCACGCTTCCCGTCGCGTGGATCAAAGGATCTGTGGTTTTCCCTCGAGGCTTTCCCTCGAGGCTTTCCCACAGGGCTGTCCCACGTGCCACCGTGGTGTGAGTCGATCCTCGGCGTGAAAGATGAGCCAGTGCAGGGCAAAGAGGTTCCTCTGGAATGGACTGAGACATCTGGGGGACTCTTGGAATGGTGGTACGACCATGGAGTTCCTCTCGCCTTTCCTGTTGAGAGTGCCTCCTCTTGAGATGCGACGGGAACGCCGGGAATTCTTTCCCGTTGAAAGCAGGGAAAGGATCCCTCATCTCGAGCTAAGAGGGGGATACGGGGCTCCTCTGGATGTGCGCGGGATCATCGTGCTTCCTCTCGAGTGGAGATGGGTATGGCTGTGAACTTCTTGAGTTGCCGCAAGGGTGTGAAAGACCCTTTCGAATTTCCAGAGGTTAGGTGTCATTACTCTCCAGACGCCTCATCGGAAATTGGCCTCATCTCGCCTGTAAGGGAGAACTTCCTGGATTTTCTCGAGTTGCGGCAGGTGTTCTCGAGATACGACGGGGACATCAGGGACCCGCTCTGGTGGCCTCTGGAAAAGCCAGTCCCCATGCGAGTTGCTAGGGGGCCTCTAGGGATTCCTCTCCCGTCGATACTGGGGCCAAAAACCTTGTGTGGAGTCAGGGCTGGAACCGAGGATTCCTCTCAGGGGCTGACATGAATCTTTGAGTACTTCTGGAGTCTCCCCAGGGGAGTCAGGCCTCGTCTCGAGTGGGGGCACGGACGTGCGATTTCCTTCCAGCTGTAGCAGCAATGTCACGCTTCTCGTCGCGTGGATCAAAGGATCTGTGGTTTTCCCTCGAGGCTTTCCCTCGAGGCTTTCCCACAGGGCTTTCCCACGTGCCACCGTGGTGTGAGTCGATCCTCGGCGTGAAAGATGAGCCAGTGCAGGGCAAAGAGGTTCCTCTGGAATGGACTGAGACATCTGGGGGACTCTTGGAATGGTGGTACGACCATGGAGTTCCTCTCGCCTTTCCTGTTGAGAGTGCCTCCTCTTGAGATGCGACGGGAACGCCGGGAATTCTTTCCCGTTGAAAGCAGGGAAAGAATCCCTCATCTCGAGATACGAGGGGGAAACGGGGCTCCTCTGGATGTGGGCGGGACCATCGTGCTTCCTCCCGAGTGGAGACGGGTATGGCGGTGAACTTCTTGAGTTGCAGCAAGGGTGTGAATGACCCTTTCGAAGTTCCAGAGGTTAGGTGTCATTAGTCTCCAGACGCCTCATCGGAAATAGGCCTCATCTGGCCTGGAAGGGAGAACTTCCTGGATTTGCTCGAGTTGCGGCAGGTGTTCTCGAGTTACGACGGGGACCTCAGGGACCCGCCCTGGTGGCCTCAGTAGAGGCCAGTCCCCATGCTAGTTGCTAGGGGGCCTCTCGGGATTCCTCTCCCTTCGATACCGGGGCCAAAAACCTTGTGTGGAGTCAGGGCCGGAACCGAGGATTCCTCTCAGGGGCTGACATGCATCTTTGGGTACTTCTGGAGTCTCCCCAGGGGAGTCAGGCCTCGTCTCGAGTGGGGGCATGCACGTGCTCTTTCCTTCCAGGCTGTAGCAGCAATGTCATTCTTCCCGTCGCATTTATCAAAGGATCTGTGGCTTTCCCTCGAGACTTCCCCTCGAGGCTTTCCCACAGGGCTGTCCCACGTGCCACCGTGGTGTGAGTCGATCCTCGCCGTGAAAGATGAGCCAATGCAGGGCAAAGAGGTTCCTCTGGAATTGACTGAGACATCTGGGTGAAGCTTGGAATGGTGGTACGACCATGGAGTTCCTCTCGCTTTTCCTGTTGAGAGTGCCTCCTCTTGAGATGCGACGGGAACGCCGGGAAATCTTTCCCGTTGAAAGCAGGGAAAGGATCCCTCATCTCAAGCTCCGAGGGGGAAACGGGGCTCCTCTGGATGTGGGCGGGACCATCGTGCTTCCTCCCGAGTGGAGACGGGTATTTCGGTGAACTTCTTGAGTTGCAGCAAGGGTGTGAATGACCCTTTCGAAGTTCCTGAGGTTAGGTGTCATTAGTCTCCAGACGCCTCATCGGAAATAGGCCTCATCTCGCCTGGAAGGGAGAACTTCCTGGATTTGCTCGAGTTGCGGCAGGTGTGCTCGAGTTACGACGGGGACCTCAGGGACCCGCCCTGGTGGCCTCAGGAGAGGCCAGTCCCCATGCTAGTTGCTAGGGGGCCCCTCGGGATTCCTCTCCCGTCGATACCGGGGCCAAAAACCTTGTGTGGAGTCAGGGCCGGAACCGAGGATTCCTCTCAGGGGCTGACATGGATCTTTGGGTACTTCTGGAGTCTCCCCAGTGGAGTCAGGCCTCGTCTCGAGTGGGGGCATGCACGTGCGCTTTTCTTCCAGGCTGTAGCAGCAATGTCATTCTTCCCGTCGCATTTATCAAAGGATCTGTGGCTTTCCCTCGAGGTTTTCCCTCGATGCTTTCCCACAGGGCTGTCCCACGTGCCACCGTGGTGTGAGTCGATGCTCGGCGTGAAAGATGAGCCAGTGCAGGTCAAAGCGGTTCCTCTGGAATGGACTGAGACATCTAGGGGACTCTAGGAATGGTGGTACGACCATTGAGTTCCTCTCGCCTTTCCTGTTGAGAGTGCCTCCTCTTGAGATGCGACGGGAATGCTGGGAATTTTTTCCTGTTGAAAGCAGGGAAACGATCCCTCATCTCGAGCTCCGAGGGGGAAATGGGGCTCCTCTGGATGTGGGCGGGACCATCGTGCTTCCTCTCGAGTGGAGACGGGTATGGCGGTGAACTTCTTGTGTTGCAGCAAGGGTGTGAAAGACCCTTTCGAAGTTCCAGAGGTTAGGTGTCATTAGTCTCCAGACGCCTCATCGGAAATAGGCCTCATCTCGCCTGGAAGGGAGAACTTCCTGGATTTTCTCGAGTTGCGGCAGGAGTTCTCGAGTTAAGACGGGGACCTCAGGGACCCGCCCTGGTGGCCTCAGGAGAGGCCAGTCCCCATGCGAGTTGCTAGGGGGCCTCTCGGGATTCCTCTCCCATCAATACTGGGGCCAAAAACATTGTGTGGAGTCAGGGCCGGAACCGAGGATTCCTCTCAGGGGCTGACATGGATCTTTGGGTACTTCTGGAGTCTCCCCAGGGGAGTCAGGCCTCGTCTCGAGTGGGGGCATGCACGTGCGCTTTCCTTCCAGGCTGTAGCAGCAATGTCACGCTTTCCGTGGCGTGGATCAAAGGATCTGTGGTTTTCCCTCGAGGCTTTCCCTCGAGGCTTTCCCACAGGGCTGTCCCACGTGCCACCGTGGTGTGAGTCGATCCTCGGCGTGAAAGATGAGCCAGTGTAGGGCAAAGAGCTACCTCTGGAATGGACTGAGACATCTGGGGGACTCTTGGAATGGTGGTACGACCATGGAGTTCCTCTCGCCTTTCCTGTTGAGAGTGCCTCCTCTTGAGATGCGACGGGAACGCCGGGAATTCTTTCCCGTTGAAAGCAGGGAAAGGATCCCTCATCTCGAGCTACGAGGAGGAAACGGGGCTCCTCTGGATGGGGGCGGGACTATCGTGCTTCCTCTCGAGTGGAGACGGGTATGGCGGTGAACTTCTTGAGTTGCAGCAAGGGTGTGAAAGACCCTTTCGAAGTTCCAGAGGTTAGGTGTCATTAGTCTCCAGACGCCTCATCGGAAATAGGCCTCATCTCGCCTGGAAGGGAGAACTTCCTGGATTTTCTCGAGTTGCGGCAGGTGTTCTCGAGTTACGACGGGGACCTCAGGGACCGGCTCTGGTGGCCTCAGGAGAGGCCAGTCCCCATGCGAGTTGCTAGGGGGCCTCTCGGGATTCCTCTCCCGTCGATACCCGGGCCAAAAACCTTGTGTGGAGTCAGGGCCGGAACCGAGGATTCCTCTCACGGGCTGATATGGATCTTTGGGTACTTCTGGAGTCTCGCCAGGGGAGACAGGCCTCATCTCGAGTGGGGGGCATGCACGTGCGCTTTCCTTCCAGGCTGTAGCAGCAATGTCACGCTTCCCATCGCGTGGATCAAAGGATCTGTGGTTTTCTCTCGAGGCTTTCCCTCGAGGCTTCCCACAGGGCTGTCCCACGTGCCACCGTGGTGTGAGTCGATCCTCGGCGTGAAAGATGAGCCAGTGCAGGGCAAAGAGGTTCCTCTGGAAAGGACTGAGACATCTGAGGGACTCTTGGAATGGTGGTACGACCATGGAGTTCCTCTCGCCTTTCCTGTTGAGAGTGCCTCCTCTTGAGATGCGAAGGGAACGCCGGGAATTCTTTCCCGTTGAAAGCAGGGAAAGGATCGCTCATCTCGAGCTAGGAGGGGGAAACGGGGCTCCTCTGGATGTGGGCGGGACCATCGTGCTTCCTCTCGAGTGGAGACGGGTATGGCGGTGAACTTCTTGAGTTGCAGCAAGGGTGTGAAAGACCCTTTCGAAGTTCCAGAGTTTAGGTGTCATTAGTCTCCAGACGCCTCATCGGAAATAGGCCTCATCTCGCCTGGAAGGGAGAACTTCCTGGATTTTCTCGAGTTGCGGCAGGTGTTCTCGAGTTACGACGGGGACCTCAGGGACCCGCCCTGGTGGCCTCAGGAGAGGCCAGTCCCCATGCGAGTTGCTAGGGGGCCTCTCGGGATTCCTCTCCCGTCGATACCGGGGCCAAAAACCTTGTGTGGAGTCAGGGCCGGAACCGAGGATTCCTCTCAGGGGCTGACATGGATCTGTGGGTACTTCTGCAGTCTCCCCATGGGAGTCAGGCCTCGTCTCGAGTGGGGGCATGCACGTGCGCTTTCCTTCCAGGCTGTAGCAGCAATGTCACGCTTCCCGTCGCGTGGATCAAAGGATCTGTGGTTTTCCCTCGAGGCTTTCCCTCGAGGCTTTCCCACAGGGCTGTCCCACGTGCCACCGTGGTGTGAGTCGATCCTCGGCGTGAAAGATGAGCCAGTGCAGGGCAAAGAGCTTCCTCTGGAATGGACTGTGACATCTGGGGGACTCTTGGAATGGTGGTACGACCATGGAGTTCCTCTCGCCTTTCCTGTTGAGAGTGCCTCCTCTTGAGATGCGACGGGAACGCCGGGAATTCTTTCCCGTTGAAAGCAGGGAAAGGATCCCTCATCTCGAGCTACGAGGGGGAAACGGGGCTCCTCTGGATGTGGGCGGGACCATCGTGCTTCCTCTCGAGTGGAGACGGGTATGGCGGTGAACTTCTTGAGTTGCAGCAAGGGTGTGAAAGACCCTTTCGAAGTTCCAGAGGTTAGGTGTCATTAGTCTCCAGACGCCTCATCGGAAATAGGCCTCATCTGGCCTGGAAGGGAGAACTTCCTGGATTTGCTCGAGTTGCGGCAGGTGTTCTCGAGTTACGACGGGGACCTCAGGGACCCGCCCTGGTGGCCTCAGTAGAGGCCAGTCCCCATGCTAGTTGCTAGGGGGCCTCTCGGGATTCCTCTCCCTTCGATACCGGGGCCAAAAACCTTGTGTGGAGTCAGGGCCGGAACCGAGGATTCCTCTCAGGGGCTGACATGCATCTTTGGGTACTTCTGGAGTCTCCCCAGGGGAGTCAGGCCTCGTCTCGAGTGGGGGCATGCACGTGCTCTTTCCTTCCAGGCTGTAGCAGCAATGTCATTCTTCCCGTCGCATTTATCAAAGGATCTGTGGCTTTCCCTCGAGACTTCCCCTCGAGGCTTTCCCACAGGGCTGTCCCACGTGCCACCGTGGTGTGAGTCGATCCTCGGCGTGAAAGATGAGCCAATGCAGGGCAAAGAGGTTCCTCTGGAATTGACTGAGACATCTGGGGGAAGCTTGGAATGGTGGTACGACCATGGAGTTCCTCTCGCTTTTCCTGTTGAGAGTGCCTCCTCTTGAGATGCGACGGGAACGCCGGGAAATCTTTCCCGTTGAAAGCAGGGAAAGGATCCCTCATCTCAAGCTCCGAGGGGGAAACGGGGCTCCTCTGGATGTGGGCGGGACCATCGTGCTTCCTCCCGAGTGGAGACGGGTATTTCGGTGAACTTCTTGAGTTGCAGCAAGGGTGTGAATGACCCTTTCGAAGTTCCTGAGGTTAGGTGTCATTAGTCTCCAGACGCCTCATCGGAAATAGGCCTCATCTCGCCTGGAAGGGAGAACTTCCTGGATTTGCTCGAGTTGCGGCAGGTGTGCTCGAGTTACGACGGGGACCTCAGGGACCCGCCCTGGTGGCCTCAGGAGAGGCCAGTCCCCATGCTAGTTGCTAGGGGGCCCCTCGGGATTCCTCTCCCGTCGATACCGGGGCCAAAAACCTTGTGTGGAGTCAGGGCCGGAACCGAGGATTCCTCTCAGGGGCTGACATGGATCTTTGGGTACTTCTGGAGTCTCCCCAGTGGAGTCAGGCCTCGTCTCGAGTGGGGGCATGCACGTGCGCTTTTCTTCCAGGCTGTAGCAGCAATGTCATTCTTCCCGTCGCATTTATCAAAGGATCTGTGGCTTTCCCTCGAGGTTTTCCCTCGATGCTTTCCCACAGGGCTGTCCCACGTGCCACCGTGGTGTGAGTCGATGCTCGGCGTGAAAGATGAGCCAGTGCAGGTCAAAGCGGTTCCTCTGGAATGGACTGAGACATCTAGGGGACTCTAGGAATGGTGGTACGACCATTGAGTTCCTCTCGCCTTTCCTGTTGAGAGTGCCTCCTCTTGAGATGCGACGGGAATGCTGGGAATTTTTTCCTGTTGAAAGCAGGGAAACGATCCCTCATCTCGAGCTCCGAGGGGGAAATGGGGCTCCTCTGGATGTGGGCGGGACCATCGTGCTTCCTCTCGAGTGGAGACGGGTATGGCGGTGAACTTCTTGTGTTGCAGCAAGGGTGTGAAAGACCCTTTCGAAGTTCCAGAGGTTAGGTGTCATTAGTCTCCAGACGCCTCATCGGAAATAGGCCTCATCTCGCCTGGAAGGGAGAACTTCCTGGATTTTCTCGAGTTGCGGCAGGAGTTCTCGAGTTAAGACGGGGACCTCAGGGACCCGCCCTGGTGGCCTCAGGAGAGGCCAGTCCCCATGCGAGTTGCTAGGGGGCCTCTCGGGATTCCTCTCCCATCAATACTGGGGCCAAAAACATTGTGTGGAGTCAGGGCCGGAACCGAGGATTCCTCTCAGGGGCTGACATGGATCTTTGGGTACTTCTGGAGTCTCCCCAGGGGAGTCAGGCCTCGTCTCGAGTGGGGGCATGCACGTGCGCTTTCCTTCCAGGCTGTAGCAGCAATGTCACGCTTTCCGTGGCGTGGATCAAAGGATCTGTGGTTTTCCCTCGAGGCTTTCCCTCGAGGCTTTCCCACAGGGCTGTCCCACGTGCCACCGTGGTGTGAGTCGATCCTCGGCGTGAAAGATGAGCCAGTGTAGGGCAAAGAGCTACCTCTGGAATGGACTGAGACATCTGGGGGACTCTTGGAATGGTGGTACGACCATGGAGTTCCTCTCGCCTTTCCTGTTGAGAGTGCCTCCTCTTGAGATGCGACGGGAACGCCGGGAATTCTTTCCCGTTGAAAGCAGGGAAAGGATCCCTCATCTCGAGCTACGAGGAGGAAACGGGGCTCCTCTGGATGGGGGCGGGACTATCGTGCTTCCTCTCGAGTGGAGACGGGTATGGCGGTGAACTTCTTGAGTTGCAGCAAGGGTGTGAAAGACCCTTTCGAAGTTCCAGAGGTTAGGTGTCATTAGTCTCCAGACGCCTCATCGGAAATAGGCCTCATCTCGCCTGGAAGGGAGAACTTCCTGGATTTTCTCGAGTTGCGGCAGGTGTTCTCGAGTTACGACGGGGACCTCAGGGACCGGCTCTGGTGGCCTCAGGAGAGGCCAGTCCCCATGCGAGTTGCTAGGGGGCCTCTCGGGATTCCTCTCCCGTCGATACCCGGGCCAAAAACCTTGTGTGGAGTCAGGGCCGGAACCGAGGATTCCTCTCACGGGCTGATATGGATCTTTGGGTACTTCTGGAGTCTCGCCAGGGGAGACAGGCCTCATCTCGAGTGGGGGGCATGCACGTGCGCTTTCCTTCCAGGCTGTAGCAGCAATGTCACGCTTCCCATCGCGTGGATCAAAGGATCTGTGGTTTTCTCTCGAGGCTTTCCCTCGAGGCTTCCCACAGGGCTGTCCCACGTGCCACCGTGGTGTGAGTCGATCCTCGGCGTGAAAGATGAGCCAGTGCAGGGCAAAGAGGTTCCTCTGGAAAGGACTGAGACATCTGAGGGACTCTTGGAATGGTGGTACGACCATGGAGTTCCTCTCGCCTTTCCTGTTGAGAGTGCCTCCTCTTGAGATGCGACGGGAACGCCGGGAATTCTTTCCCGTTGAAAGCAGGGAAAGGATCGCTCATCTCGAGCTAGGAGGGGGAAACGGGGCTCCTCTGGATGTGGGCGGGACCATCGTGCTTCCTCTCGAGTGGAGACGGGTATGGCGGTGAACTTCTTGAGTTGCAGCAAGGGTGTGAAAGACCCTTTCGAAGTTCCAGAGTTTAGGTGTCATTAGTCTCCAGACGCCTCATCGGAAATAGGCCTCATCTCGCCTGGAAGGGAGAACTTCCTGGATTTTCTCGAGTTGCGGCAGGTGTTCTCGAGTTACGACGGGGACCTCAGGGACCCGCCCTGGTGGCCTCAGGAGAGGCCAGTCCCCATGCGAGTTGCTAGGGGGCCTCTCGGGATTCCTCTCCCGTCGATACCGGGGCCAAAAACCTTGTGTGGAGTCAGAGCCGGAACCGAGGATTCCTCTCAGGGGCTGACATGGATCTGTGGGTACTTCTGCAGTCTCCCCATGGGAGTCAGGCCTCGTCTCGAGTCGGGGCATGCACGTGCGCTTTCCTTCCAGGCTGTAGCAGCAATGTCACGCTTCCCGTCGCGTGGATCAAAGGATCTGTGGTTTTCCCTCGAGGCTTTCCCTCGAGGCTTTCCCACAGGGCTGTCCCACGTGCCACCGTGGTGTGAGTCGATCCTCGGCGTGAAAGATGAGCCAGTGCAGGGCAAAGAGCTTCCTCTGGAATGGACTGTGACATCTGGGGGACTCTTGGAATGGTGGTACGACCATGGAGTTCCTCTCGCCTTTCCTGTTGAGAGTGCCTCCTCTTGAGATGCGACGGGAACGCCGGGAATTCTTTCCCGTTGAAAGCAGGGAAAGGATCCCTCATCTCGAGCTACGAGGGGGAAACGGGGCTCCTCTGGATGTGGGCGGGACCATCGTGCTTCCTCTCGAGTGGAGACGGGTATGGCGGTGAACTTCTTGAGTTGCAGCAAGGGTGTGAAAGACCCTTTCGAAGTTCCAGAGGTTAGGTGTCATTAGTCTCCAGACGCCTCATCGGAAATAGGCCTCATCTCGCCTGGAAGGGAGAACTTCCTGGATCTTCTCGAGTTGCGGCAGGTGTTCTCGAGTTACGACGGGGACCTCAGGGACCCGCCCTGGTGGCCTCAGGAGAGGCCAGTCCCCATGCGAGTTGCTAGGGGGCCTCTCGGGATTCCTCTCCCGTCGATACCGGGGCCAAAAACCTTGTGTGGAGTCAGGGCCGGAACCGAGGATTCCTCTCACGGGCTGATATGGATCTTTGGGTACTTCTGGAGTCTCGCCAGGGGAGACAGGCCTCATCTCGAGTGGGGGCATGCACGTGCGCTTTCCTTCCAGGCTGTAGCAGCAATGTCACGCTTCCCGTCGCGTGGATCAAAGGATTTGTGGTTTTCCCTCGAGGCTTTCCCTCGAGGCTTTCCCACAGGGCTGTCCCACGTGCCACCGTGGTGTGAGTCGATCCTCGGCGTGAAAGATGAGCCAGTGCAGGGCAAAGAGGTTCCTCTGGAATGGACTGAGACATCTGTGGGACTCTTGGAATGGTGGTACGACCATGGAGTTCCTCTCGCCTTTCCTGTTGAGAGTGCCTCCTCTTGAGATGCGACGGGAACGCCGGGAATTCTTTCCCGTTGAAAGCAGGGAAAGGATCGCTCATCTCGAGCTAGGAGGGGGAAACGGGGCTCCTCTGGATGTGGGCGGGACCATCGTGCTTCCTCTAGAGTGGAGACGGGTATGGCGGTGAACTTCTTGAGTTGCAGCAAGGGTGTGAAAGACCCTTTCGAAGTTCCAGAGTTTAGGTGTCATTAGTCTCCAGACGCCTCATCGGAAATAGGCCTCATCTCGCCTGGAAGGGAGAACTTCCTGGATTTTCTCGAGTTGCGGCAGGTGTTCTCGAATTACGACGGGGACCTCAGGGACCCGCCCTGGTGGCCTCAGGAGAGGCCAGTCCCCATGCGAGTTGCTAGGGGGCCTCTCGGGATTCCTCTCCCGTCGATACCGGGGCCAAAAACCTTGTGTGGAGTCAGGGCCGGAACCGAGGATTCCTCTCAGTGGCTGACATGGATCTTTGGGTACTTCTGGAGTCTCCCCATGGGAGTCAGGCCTCGTCTCGAGTGGGGGCATGCACAGGCGCTTTCCTTCAAGGCTGTAGCAGCAATGTCACGCTTCCCGTGGCGTGAATCAAACGATCTGTGGTTTTCCCTCGAGGCTTTCCCTCGAGGCTTTCCCACAGGGCTGTCCCACGTGCCACCGTGGTGTGAGTCGATCCTCGGCGTGAAAGATGAGCCAGTGTAGGGCAAAGAGCTTCCTCTGGAATGGACTGAGACATCTGGGGGACTCTTGGAATGGTGGTACGACCATGGAGTTCCTCTCGCCTTTCCTGTTGAGAGTGCCTCCTCTTGAGATGCGACGGGAACGCCGGGAATTCTTTCCCGTTGAAAGCAGGGAAAGGATCCCTCATCTCGAGCTACGAGGGGGAAACGGGGCTCCTCTGGATGTGGGCGGAACTATCGTGCTTCCTCTCGAGTGGAGACGGGTATGGCGGTGAACTTCTTGAGTTGCAGCAAGGGTGTGAAAGACCCTTTCGAAGTTCCAGAGGTTAGGTGTCATTAGTCTCCAGACGCCTCATCGGAAATAGGCCTCATCTCGCCTGGAAGGGAGAACTTCCTGGATTTTCTCGAGTTGCGGCAGATGTTCTCGAGTTACGACGGGGACCTCAGGGACCCGCCCTGGTGGCTCAGGTGAGGCCAGTCCCCATGCGAGTTGCTAGGGGGCCTCTCGGGATTCCTCTCCCGTCGATACCGGGGCCAAAAACCTTGTGTGGAGTCAGGGCCGGAACCGAGGATTCCTCTCAGGGGCTGACATGGATCTTTGGGTCCTTCTGGAGTCTCCCCAGGGGAGTCAGGCCTCGTCTCGAGTGGTGGCATGCACTTGCGCTTTCCTTCCAGGCTGTAGCAGCAATGTCACGCTTCCCGTCGCGTGGATCAAAGGATATGTGGTTTTCCCTCGAGGCTTTCCCTCGAGGCTTTCCCACAGGGCTGTCCCACGTGCGACCGTGGTGTGAGTCGATCCTCGGCGTGAAAGATGAGCCAGTGCAGGGCAAAGAGGTTCCTCTGGAATGGACTGAGACATCTGGGGGACTCTTGGAATGGTGGTACGACCATGGAGTTCCTCTCGCCTTTCCTGTTGAGAGTGCCTCCTCTTGAGATGCGACGGGAACGCCGGGAATTCTTTCCCGTTGAAAGCAGGGAAAGGATCCCTCATCTCGAGCTACGAGGGGGAAACGGGGCTCCTCTGGATGTGGGCGGGACCATCGTGCTTCCTCCCGAGTGGAGACGGGTATGGCGGTGAACTTCTTGAGTTGCAGCAAGGGTGTGAATGACCCTTTCGAAGTTCCAGAGGTTAGATGTCATTAGTCTCCAGACGCCTCATCGGAAATAGGCCTCATCTGGCCTGGAAGGGAGAACTTCCTGGATTTGCTCGAGTTGCGGCAGGTGTTCTCGAGTTACGACGGGGACCTCAGGGACCCGCCCTGGTGGCCTCAGGAGAGGCCAGTCCCCATGCTAGATGCTAGGGGGCCCCTCGGGATTCCTCTCCCTTCGATACCGGGGCCAAAAACCTTGTGTGGAGTCAGGGCCGGAACCGAGGATTCCTCTCAGGGGCTGACATGGATCTTTGGGTACTTCTGGAGTCTCCCCAGGGGAGTCAGGCCTCGTCTCGAGTGGGGGCATGCACGTGCGCTTTCCTTCCAGGCTGTAGCAGCAATGTCACGCTTCCCGTCGCGTGGATCAAAGGATCTGTGGTTTTCCCTCGAGGCTTTCCCTCGAGGCTTTCCCACAGGGCTGTCCCACGTGCCACCGTGGTGTGAGTCGATCCTCGGCGTGAAAGATGAGCCAGTGCAGGGCAAAGAGTTTCCTCTGGAATGGACTGAGACATCTGGGGGACTCTTGGAATGGTGGTACGACCATGGAGTTCCTCTCGCCTTTCCTGTTGAGAGTGCCTCCTCTTGAGATGCGACGGGAACGCCGGGAATTCTTTCCCGTTGAAAGCAGGGAAAGGATCCCTCATCTCGAGCTACGAGGGGGAAACGGGGCTCCTCTGGATGTGGGCGGGACCATCGTGCTTCCTCTCGAGAGGAGACGGGTATGGCGATGAACTTCTTGAGTTGCAGCAAGGGTGTGAAAGACCCTTTCGAAGTTCCAGAGGTTAGGTGTCATTAGTCTGCAGACGCCTCATCGGAAATAGGCCTCATCTCGCCTGGAAGGGAGAACTTCCTGGATTTTCTCGAGTTGCGGCAGGTGTTCTCGAGTTACGACGGGGACCTCAGGGACCCGCCCTGGTTGCCTCAGGAGAGGCCAGTCCCCATGCGAGTTGCTAGGGGGCCTCTCGGGATTCCTCTCCCGTCGATACCGGGGCCAAAAACCTTGTGTGGAGTCAGGGCCGGAACCGAGGATTACTCTCAGGGGTGACATGGATCTTTGGGTACTTCTGGAGTCTCCCCAGGGGAGTCAGGACTCGTCTCGAGTGGGGGCATGCACGTGCGCTTTCCTTCCAGGCTGCAGCAGCAATGTCACGCTTCCCGTCGCGTGGATCAAAGGATCTGTGGTTTTCCCTCGAGGCTTTCCCTCGAGGCTTTCCCACAAGGCTTTCCCACGTGCCACCGTGGTGTGAGTCGATCCTTAGCGTGAAAGATGAGCCAGTGCAGGGCAAAAGGTTCCTCTGGAATGGACTGAGACATCTGGGGGACTCTTGGAATGGTGGTACGACCATGGAGTTCCTCTCGCCTTTCCTGTTGAGAGTGCCTCCTCTTGAGATGCGACGGGAACGCTGGGAATTCTTTCCCGTTGAAAGCAGGGAAAGGATCCCTCATCTCGAGCTACGAGGGGGAAACGGGGCTCCTCTGGATGTGGGCGGGACCATCGTGCTTCCTCTCGAGTGGAGTCGGGTATGGCCGTGAACTTCTTGAGTTGCAGCAAGGGTGTGAAAGACCCTTTCGACGTTCCAGAGTTTAGGTGTCATTAGTCTCCAGACGCCTCATCGGAAATAGGCCTCATCTCGCCTGGAAGGGAGAACTTCCTGGATTTTCTTGAGTTGCGGCAGGTGTTCTCGAGTTACGACGGGGACCTCAGGGACCCGCCCTGGTGGCCTCAGGAGAGGCCAGTCCCCATGCGAGTTGCTAGGGGGCCTCTCGGGATTCCTCTCCCGTCGATACCGGGGCCAAAAACCTTGTGTGGAGTCAGGGCCGGGACCGAGGATTCCTCTCAGGGGCTGACATGGATCTTTGGGTACTTCTGGAGTCTCCCCACGGGAGTCAGGCCTCGTCTCGAGTGGGGGCATGCACGTGCGCTTTCCTTCCAGGCTGTAGCAGCAATGTCAAGATTCCCGTCGCATTTATCAAAGGATCTGTGGTTTTCCCTCGAGGCTTTCCCTCGAGGCTTTCCCACAGGGCTGTCCCACGTGCCACTGTGTTGTGAGTCGATCCTCGGCGTGAAAGATGAGCCAGTGCAGGGCAAAGAGTTTCCTCTGGAATGGACTGAGACATCTGGGGGAGTCTTGGAATGGTGGTACGACCATGGAGTTCCTCTCGCCTTTCCTGTTGAGAGTGCCTCCTCTTGAGATGCGACGGGAACGCCGTGAATTCTTTCCCGTTGAAAGCAGGGAAAGGATCCCTCATCTCGAGCTACGAGGGGGAAACGGGGCTCCTCTGGATGTGGGCGGGACCATCGTGCTTCCTCTCGAGTGGAGACGGGTATGGCGGTGAACTTCTTGAGTTGCAGCAAGGGTGTGAAAGACCCTTTCGAAGTTCCAGAGGTTAGGTGTCATTAGTCTCCAGAAGCCTCATCGGAAATAGGCCACATGTCGCCTGGAAGGGAGAACTTCCTGGATTTTCTCGAGTTGCGGCAGGTGTTCTCGAGTTACAACGGGGACCTCAGGGAACCGCCCTGGTGGCCTCATGAGAGGCCAGTCCCCATGCAATTTGCTAGGGGGCCTCTCGGGATTCCTCTCCCGTCGATACCGGGGACAAAAACCTTGTGTGGAGTCAGGCCCGGAACCGAGGATTCCTCTCAGGGGCTGACATGGATCTTTGGGTACTTCTGGAGTCTCCCCAGGGGAGTCAGGCCTCGTCTCGAGTGGGGACATGCACGTGCGCTTTCCTTCCAGGCTGTAGCAGCAATGTCACGCTTCCCGTCGCGTGGATCAAAGGATCTGTGGTTTTCCCTCGAGGCTTTCCCTCGAGGCTTTCCCACAGGGCTGTCCCACGTGCCACCGTGGTGTGAGTCGATCCTCAGCGTGAAAGATGAGCCAGTGCAGGGCAAAGAGGTTCCTCTGGAATGGACTGAGACATCTGGGGGACTCTTGGAATGGTGGTACGACCATGGAGTTCCTCTCGCCTTTCCTGTTGAGAGTGCCTCCTCTTGAGATGCGACGGGAACGCCGGGAATTCTTTCCCGTTGAAAGCAGGGAAAGGATCCCTCATCTCGAGCTACGAGGGGGAAACGGGGCTCCTCTGGATGTGGGCGGGACCATCGTGCTTCCTCTCGAGTGGAGACGGGTATGGCGGTGTACTTCTTGAGTTGCAGCAAGGGTGTGAAAGACCCTTTCGAAATTCCAGAGGTTAGGTGTCATTAGTCTCCAGACGCCTCATCGGAAATAGGCCTCATCTCACCTGGAAGGGAGAACTTCCTGGATTTTCTCGAGTTGCGGCAGGTGTTCTCGAGTTACGACGGGGACCTCAGGGACCCGCCCTGGTGGCCTCAGGAGAGGCCAGTCCCCATGCGAGTTGCTAGGGGGCCTCTCGGGATTCCTCTCCCGTCGATACCAGGGCCAATAACCTTGTGTGGAGTCAGGGCCCGAAACGAGGATTCCTCTCAGGGGCTGACATGGATCTTTGAGTACTTCTGGAGTCTCCCCAGGGGAGTCAGGCCTCGTCTCGAGTGGGGGCATGCATGTGCGCTTTCCTTCCAGACTGTAGCAGCAATGTCACACTTCCCGTCGCGTGGATCAAAGGATCTGTGGTTTTCCCTCGAGGCTTTCCCTCGAGGCTTTCCCACAGGGCTGTCCCACGTGCCACCGTGGTGTGAGTCGATCCTCGGCGTGAAAGATGAGCCAGTGCAGGGCAAAGAGGTTCCTCTGGAATGGACTGAGACATCTCGGGGACTCTTGGAATGGTGGTACGACCATGGAGTTCCTCTCGCCTTTCCTGTTGAGAGTGCCTCCTCTTGAGATGCGACGGGAACGCCGGGAATTCTTTCCCGTTGAAAGCAGGGAAAGGATCCCTCATCTCGAGCTACGAGGGGGAAACGGGGCTCCTCTGGATGTGGGCGGGACCATCGTGCTTCCTCTCGAGTGGAGACGGGTATGGCAGTGAACTTCTTGAGTTGCAGCAAGGGTGTGAAAGACCCTTTCGAAATTCCAGAGGTTAGGTGTCATTAGTCTCCAGACGCCTCATCGGAAATAGGCCTCATCTCGCCTGGAAGGGAGAACTTCCTGGATTTTCTCGAGTTACGGCAGGTGTTCTCGAGTTACGACGGGGACCTCAGGGACCCGCCCTGGTGGCCTCAGGAGAGGCCAGTCCCCATGGGAGTTGCTAGGGGGCCTCTCGGGATTCCTCTCCCGTCGATACCGGGGCCAAGAACCTTGTGTGGAGTCAGGGCCCGAACCGAGGATTCCTCTCAGGGGCTGACATGGATCTTTGGGTACTTCTGGAGTCTCCCCAGGGGAGTCAGGCCTCGTCTCGAGTGGGGGCATGCACGTGCGCTTTCCTTCCAGGCTGCAGCAGCAATGTCACGCTTCCCGTCGCGTGGATCAAAGGATCTGTGGTTTTCCCTCGAGGCTTTCCCTCGAGGCTTTCCCACAAGGCTGTCCCACGTGCCACCGTGGTGTGAGTCGATCCTCGGCGTGAAAGATGAGCCAGTGCAGGGCAAAGAGGTTCCTCTGGAATGGACTGAGACATCTGGGGGACTCTTGGAATGGTGGTACGACCATGGAGTTCCTCTCGCCTTTCCTGTTGAGAGTGCCTCCTCTTGAGATGCGACGGGAACGCTGGGAATTCTTTCCCGTTGAAAGCAGGGAAAGGATCCCTCATCTCGAGCTACGAGGGGGAAACGGGGCTCCTCTGGATGTGGGCGGGACCATCGTGCTTCCTCTCGAGTGGAGACGGGTATGGCGGTGTACTTCTTGAGTTGCAGCAAGGGTGTGAAAGACCCTTTCGAAATTCCAGAGGTTAGGTGTCATTAGTCTCCAGACGCCTCATCGGAAATAGGCCTCATCTCACCTGGAAGGGAGAACTTCCTGGATTTTCTCGAGTTGTGGCAGGTGTTCTCGAGTTACGACGGGGACCTCAGGGACCCGCCCTGGTGGCCTCAGGAGAGGCCAGTCCCCATGCGAGTTGCTAGGGGGCCTCTCGGGATTCCTCTCCCGTCGATACCGGGGCCAATAACCTTGTGTGGAGTCAGGGCCCGAACCGAGGATTCCTCTCAGGGGCTGACATGGATCTTTGAGTACTTCTGGAGTCTCCCCAGGGGAGTCAGGCCTCGTCTCGAGTGGGGGCATGCACGTGCGCTTTTCTTCCAGACTGTAGCAGCAATGTCATACTTCCTGTCGCGTGGATCAAAGGATTTGTGGTTTTCCCTCGAGGCTTTCCCTCGAGGCTTTCCCACAGGGCTGTCCCACGTGCCACCGTGGTGTGAGTCAATCCTGGGCGTGAAAGATGAGCCAGTGCAGGGCAAAGAGGTTCCTCTGGAATGGACTGAGACATCTGGGGGACTCTTGGAATGGTGGTACGACCATGGAGTTCCTCTCGCCTTTCCTGTTGAGAGTGCCTCCTCTTGAGATGCGACGGGAACGCCGGGAATTCTTTCCCGTTGAAAGCAGGGAAAGGATCCCTCATCTCGAGCTCCGAGGGGGAAACGGGGCTCCTCTGGATGTGGGCGGGACCATCGTGCTTCCTCTCGAGTGGAGACGGGTATGGCGGTGAACTTCTTGAGTTGCAGCAAGGGTGTGAAAGACCTTTTCGAAGTTCCAGAGGTTAGGTGTCATTAGTCTCCAGACGCCTCATCGGAAATAGGCCTCATCTCGCCTGGAAGGGAGAACTTCCTGGATTTTCTCGAGTTACGGCAGGTGTTCTCGAGTTACGACGGGGACCTCAGGGACCCGCCATGGTGGCCTAAGGAGAGGCCAGTCCCCATGCGAGTTGCTAGGGGGCCTCTCGGGATTCCTCTCCCGTCGATACCGGGGCCAAGAACCTTGTGTGGAGTCAGGGCCCGAACCGAGGATTCCTCTCAGGGGCTGACATGAATCTTTGGGTACTTCTGGAGTCTCCCCAGGGGAGTCAGGCCTCGTCTCGAGTGGGGGCATGCACGTGTGCTTTCCTTCCAGGCTGTAGCAGCAATGTCACGCTTCCCGTCGCGTGGATCAAAGGATCTGTGGTTTTCCCTCGAGGCTTTCCCTCGAGGCTTTCCCACAGGCTGTCCCACGTGCCACCGTGGTGTGAGTCGATCCTCGGCGTGAAAAATGAGCCAGTGCAGGGCAAAGAGGTTCCTCTGGAATGGACTGAGACATCTGGGGGACTCTTGGAATGGTGGTACGACCATGGAGTTCCTCTCGCCTTTCCTGTTGAGAGTGCCTCCTCTTGAGATGCGACGGGAAAGCCGGGAATTCTTTCCCGTTGAAAGCAGGGAAAGGATCCCTCATCTCGAGCTCCGAGGGGGAAACGGGGCTCCTCTGGATGTGGGCAGGACCATCGTGCTTCCTCTCGAGTGGAGACGGGTATGGCGGTGAACTTCTTGAGTTGCAGCAAGGGTGTGAAAGACCCTTTCGAAGTTCCAGAGGTTAGGTGTCATTAGTCTCCAGACGCCTCATCGGAAATAGGCCTCATCTCGCCTGGAAGGGAGAACTTCCTGGATTTTCTTGAGTTGCGGCAGGTGTTCTCGAGTTACGACGGGGACCTCAGGGACCCGCCCGGGTGGCCTCAAGAGAGGCCAGTCCCCATGCGAGTTGCTAGGGGGCCTCTCGGGATTCCTCTCCCGTCGATACCGGGGCCAAAAACCTTGTGTGGAGTCAGGGCCGGGACCGAGGATTCCTCTCAGGGGTGACAAGGATCTTTGGGTACTTCTGGAGTCTCCCCAGGGGAGTCAGGCCTCGTCTCGAGTGGGGGCATGCACGTGCGCTTTCCTTCCAGGCTGTAGCAGCAATGTCACGCTTCCCGTCGAGTGGATCAAAGGATCTGTGGTTTTCCCTCGAGGCTTTCCCTCGAGGCTTTCTCACAAGGCTGTCCCACGTGCCACCGTGGTGTGAGTCGATCCTCGGCGTGAAAGATGAGCCAGTGCAAGGCAAAGAGGTTCCTCTGGAATGGACTGAGACATCTGGGGGACTCTTGGAATGGTGGTACGACCATGGAGTTCCTCTCGCCTTTCCTGTTGAGAGTGCCTCCTCTTGAGATGCGACGGGAACGCTGGGAATTCTTTCCCGTTGAAAGCAGGGAAAGGATCCCTCATCTCGAGCTACGAGGGGGAAACGGGGCTCCTCTGGATGTGGGCGGGACCATCGTGCTTCCTCTCGAGTGGAGACGGGTATGGCGGTGTACTTCTTGAGTTGCAGCAAGGGTGTGAAAGACCCTTTCGAAATTCCAGAGGTTAGGTGTCATTAGTCTCCAGACGCCTCATCGGAAATAGGCCTCATCTCACCTGGAAGGGAGAACTTCCTGGATTTTCTCGAGTTGCGGCAGGTGTTCTCGAGTTACGACGGGGACCTCAGGGACCCGCCCTGGTGGCCTCAGGAGAGGCCAGTCCCCATGCGAGTTGCTAGGGGGCCTCTCGGGATTCCTCTCCTGTCGATACCGGGGCCAATAACCTTGTGTGGAGTCAGGGCCCGAACCGAGGATTCCTCTCAGGGGCTGACATGGATCTTTGAGTACTTCTGGAGTCTCCCCAGGGGAGTCAGGCCTCGTCTCGAGTGGGGGCATGCACGTGCGCTTTCCTTCCAGACTGTAGCAGCAATGTCACACTTCCCGTCGCGTGGATCAAAGGATCTGTGGTTTTCCCTCGAGGCTTTCCCTCGAGGCTTTCCCACAGGGCTGTCCCACGTGCCACCGTGGTGTGAGTCGATCCTCGGCGTGAAAGATGAGCCAGTGCAGGGCAAAGAGGTTCCTCTGGAATGGACTGAGACATCTGGGGGACTCTTGGAATGGTGGTACGACCATGGAGTTTTTCTCGCCTTTCCTGTTGAGAGTGCCTCCTCTTGAGATGCGACGGGAACGCCGGGAATTCTTTCCCGTTGAAAGCAGGGAAAGGATCCCTCATCTCGAGCTCCGAGGGGGAAACGGGGCTCCTCTGGATGTGGGCGGGACCATCGTGCTTCCTCTCGAGTGGAGACGGGTATGGCGGTGAACTTCTTGAGTTGCAGCAAGGGTGTGAAAGACCCTTTCGAAATTCCAGAGGTTAGGTGTCATTAGTCTCCAGACGCCTCATCGGAAATAGGCCTCATCTCGCCTGGAAGGGAGAACTTCCTGGATTTTCTCGAGTTGCGGCAGGTGTTCTCGAGTTACGACGGGGACCTCAGGGACCCGCCCTGGTGGCCTCAGGAGAGGCCAGTCCCCATGCGAGTTGCTAGGGGGCCTCTCGGGATTCCTCTCCCGTCGATACCGGGGCCAAGAACGTTGTGTGGAGTCAGGGCCCGAACCGAGGATTCCTCTCAGGGGCTGACATGGATCTTTGGGTACTTCTGGAGTCTCCCCAGGGGAGTCAGGCCTCGTCTCGAGTGGGGGCATGCACGTGTGCTTTCCTTCCAGGCTGTAGCAGCAATGTCACGCTTCCCGTCGCGTGGATCAAAGGATCTGTGGTTTTCCCTCGAGGCTTTCCCTCGAGGCTTTCCCACAGGGCTGTCCCACGTGCCACCGTGGTGTGAGTCGATCCTCGGCGTGAAAGATGAGCCAGTGCAGGGCAAAGAGGTTCCTCTGGAATGGACTGAGACATCTGGGGGACTCTTGGAATGGTGGTACGACCATGGAGTTCCTCTCGCCTTTCCTGTTGAGAGTGCCTCCTCTTGAGATGCGACGGGAACGCCGGGAATTCTTTCCCGTTGAAAGCAGGGAAAGGATCCCTCATCTCGAGCTCCGAGGGGGAAACGGGGCTCCTCTGGATGTGGGCGGGACCATCGTGCTTCCTCTCGAGTGGAGACGGGTATGGCGGCGAACTTCTTGAGTTGCAGCAAGGGTGTGAAAGACCCTTTCGAAGTTCCAGAGGTTAGGTGTCATTAGTCTCCAGACGCCTCATCGGAAATAGGCCTCATCTCGCCTGGAAGGGAGAACTTCCTGGATTTTCTCGAGTTGCGGCAGGTGTTCTCGAGTTACGACGGGGACCTCAGGGACCCGCCCTGGTGGCCTCAGGAGAGGCCAGTCCCCATGCGAGTTGCTAGGGGGCCTCTCGGGATTCCTCTCCCGTCCATACCGGGGCCAAGAACCTTGTGTGGAGTCAGGGCCCGAACCGAGGATTCCTCTCAGGGGTGACATGGATCTTTGGGTACTTCTGGAGTCTCCCCAGGGGAGTGAGGCCTCGTCTCGAGTGGGGGCACGCACGTGCGCTTTCCTTCCAGGCTGTAGCAGCAATGTCACGCTTCTCGTCGCGTGGATCAAAGGATCTGTGGTTTTCCCTCGAGGCTTTGCCTCGAGGCTTTCCCACAGGGTTGTCCCACGTGCCGCCGTGGTGTGAGTCGATCCTCGGCGTGAAAGATGAGCCAGTGCAGGGCAAAGAGGTTCCTCTGGAATGGACTGAGACATCTGGGGGACTCTTGGAATGGTGGTACGACCATGGAGTTTTTCTCGCCTTTCCTGTTGAGAGTGCCTCCTCTTGAGATGCGACGGAAATGCCGGGAATTCTTTCCCGTTAAAAGCAGGGAAAGGATCCCTCATCTCGAGCTACGAGGGGAAACGGGGCTCCTCTGGATGTTGGCGGGACCATCGTGCTTCCTCTCTAGTGGAGACGGGTATGGCGGTGAACTTCTTGTGTTGCAGCAAGGGTGTGAAAGACCCTTTCGAAGTTCCAGAGGTTAGGTGTCATTAGTCTCCAGACGCCTCATTGGAAATAGGCCTCATCTCGCCTGGAAGGGAGAACATCCTGGATTTTCGCGAGTTGCGGCAGGTGTTCTCGAGTTACGACGGGGACCTCAGGGACCCGCCCTGGTGGCCTCCGGAGAGGCCAGTCCCCATGCGAGTTGCTAGGGGGCCTCTCAGTATTCCACTCCTGTCGATACCGGGGCCAAAAACCTTGTTTGGAGTCAGGGCCGGAACCGAGGTTTCGTCTCAGGGGCTAACATGGATCTTTGGGTACTTCTGGAGTCTCCCCAATGGAGTCAGGCCTCGTTTCGAGTGGGGGCATGCACGAGCGCTTTTCTTCCAGGCTGTAGCAGCAATGTCACGCTTACCTTCGCGTGGATCAAAGGATCTGTGGTTTTCCCTCGAGGCTTTCCCTCGAGGCTTTCCCACAGGGCTGTCCCACTTGCCACCGTGGTGTGAGTCGATCCTCGGCGTGAAAGATGAGCCAGTGCAGGGCAAAGAGGTTCCTCTGGAATGGACTGAGACATCTGGGGGATTCTTGGAATGGTGGTACGACCATAGAGTTACTCTCGCCTTTCCTGTTGAGAGTGCCTCCTCTTGAGATGCGAGGGGAATGCCGGGAATTCTTTCCCGTTGAAAGCAGGGAAAGGATCCCACATCTCGAGCTACGAGGGGGAAACGGGGCTCCTCTGGATATGGGCGGGACCATCGTGCTTCCTCTCGAGTGGAGACGGGTATGGCGGTGAACTTCTTGAGTTGCAGCAAGGGTGTGAAAGACCCTTTCGAAGTTCCAGAGGTTAGGTGTCATTAGTCTCCAGACGCCTCATTGGAAATAGGGCTCATCTCGCTTGGAAGGGAGAACTTGCTGGATTTTCTCGAGTTGCGGCAGGTGTTCTCGAGTTACGACGGGGACCTCAGGGACCCGCCCTGGTGGCCTCAGGAAAGGCCAGTCCCCATGCGAGTTGCTAGGGGGCCTCTCAGGATTCCTCTCCCGTCGATACCGGGGCCAAAAACCTTGTGTGAATTCAGGGCCGGAACCGGGGATTCCTCTCAGGGGCTGACATGGATCTTTGGGTACTTCTGTAGTCCCCCAAGGGGAGTCAGGCCTGGTTTCGAGTGGGGGCATGCACGTGCGCTTTCCTTCCAGGCTGTAGCAGCAATGTCACACTTCCCGTCGCGTGGATCAAAGGATCTGTGGTTTTCCCTCGAGGCTTTCCCTCCAGGCTTTCCCACAGGGCTGTCCCACGTGCCACCGTGGTGTGAGTCGATCCTCGGCGTGAAAGATGAGCCAGTGCAGGGCAAAGAGGTTCCTCTGGAATGGACTGAGACATCTGGGGGACTCTTGGAATGGTGGTACGACCATGGAGTTCCTATCGCCTTTTCTGTTGAGAGTGCCTCCTCTTGAGATGCGACGGGAACTCCGGGAATTCTTTCCCGTTGAAAGCAGGGAAAGGATCCCTCATCTCGAGCTACGAGGGGGAAACGGGGCTCCTCTGGATGTGGGCGGGACCATCGTGCTTCCTATCGAGTGGAGACGGGTATGTCGGTGAACTTCTTGAGTTGCAGCAAGGGTGTGAAAGTCCCTTTCGAAGTTCCAGAGGTTAGGTGTCATTAGTCTCCAGATGCCTCATCGGAAATAGGCTTCATCTCGCCTGGAAGGGAGAACTTCCTGGATTTTCTCGATATGCGGCAGGTGTTCTCGCGTTACGACAGGGACCTCAGGGACCCGCCTTGGTGGCCTCAGGAACGGCCAGTCCCCATGCGAGTTGCTAGGGGGCCTCTCGGGATTCCTCTCCCGTCGATACCGGGGCCAAAAACCTTGTGTGGAGTCAGGGCCGGAACCGAGGATTCCTCTCAGGGGTGACATGGATCTTTGGGTACTTCTGGAGTCTCCCCAGGGGAGTGAGGCCTCGTCTCGAGTAGGGGCATGCACGTGCGCTTTCCTTCCAGGCTGTAGCAGCAATGTCACACTTCTCGTCGCGTGGATCAAAGGATCTGTGGTTTTCCCTCGAGGCTTTGCCTCGAGGCTTTCCCACAGGGTTGTCCCACGTGCCGCCGTGGTGTGAGTCGATCCTCGGCGTGAAAGATGAGCCAGTGCAGGGCAAAGAGGTTCCTTTGGAATGGACTGAGACATCTGGGGGACTCTTGGAATGGTGGTACGACCATGGAGTTCTTCTCACCTTTCCTGTTGAGAGTGCCTCCTCTTGAGATGCGACGGAAATGCCGGGAATTCTTTCCCGTTAAAAGCAGGGAAAGGATCCCTCATCTCGAGCTACGAGGGGAAACGGGGCTCCTCTGGATGTGGGCGGGACCATCGTGCTTCCTCTCGAGTGGAGACGGGTATGGCGGTGAACTTCTTGTGTTGCAGCAAGGGTGTGAAAGACCCTTTCGAAGTTCCAGAGGTTAGGTGTCATTAGTCTCCAGACGCCTCATTGGAAATAGGCCTCATCTCGCCTGGAAGGGAGAACATCCTGGATTTTCTCGAGTTGCGGCAGGTGTTCTCGAGTTACGACGGGGATCTCAGCGAACCGCCCTGGTGGCCTCAGGAAAAGCCAGTCCCCATGCGAGTTGCTAGGGGGCCTCTCAGGATTCCTCTCCTGTCGATACCGTGGCCAAAAACCTTGTTTGGAGTCAGGGCCGGAACCGAGGGTTCGTCTCAGGGGCTGACATGGATCTTTGGGTACTTCTGGAGTCTCCCCACTGGAGTCAGGCCTCGTTTCGAGTGGGGGCATGCACGAGCGCTTTTCTTCCAGGCTGTAGCAGCAATGTCACGCTTACCTTCGCGTGGATCAAAGGATCTGTGGTTTTCCTTCGAGGCTTTCCCTCGAGGCTTTCCCACAGGGCTGTCCCACTTGCCACCGTGGTGTGAGTCGATCCTCGGCGTGAAAGATGAGCCAGTGCAGGGCAAAGAGGTTCCTCTTGAATGGACTGAGACATCTGGGGGATTCTTGGAATGGTGGTACGACCATAGAGTTCCTCTCGCCTTTCCTGTTGAGAGTGCCTCCTCTTGAGATGCGAGGGGAATGCCGGGAATTCTTTCCCGTTGAAAGCAGGGAAAGGATCCCTCATCTCGAGCTACGAGGGGGAAACGGGGCTCCTCTGGATATGGGCGGGACCATCGTGCTTCCTCTCGAGTGGAGACGGGTATGGCGGTGAACTTCTTGAGTTGCAGCAAGGGTGTGAAAGACCCTTTCGAAGTTCCAGAGGTTAGGTGTCATTACTCTCCAGACGCCTCATTGGAAATAGGCCTCATCTCGCCTGGAAGGGAGAACTTCCTGGATTTTCTCGAGTTGCGGCAGGAGTTCTCGAGTTACGACGGGGACCTCAGGGACCCGACATGGTGGCCTCAGGAAAGGCCAGTCCCCATGCGAGTTGCTAGGGGGCCTCTCAGGATTCCTCTCCCGTCGATACCGGGGCCAAAAACCTTGTGTGGAGTCAGGGCACGAACCGAGGATTCCTCTCAGGGGCTGACATGGATCTTTGGGTACTTCTGGAGTCTCCCCAGGGGAGTCAGGCCTCGTCTCGAGTGGGGGCATGCACGTGTGCTTTCCTTCCAGGCTGTACCAGCAATGTCACGCTTCCCGTCGCGTGGATCAAAGGATCTGTGGTTTTCCCTCGAGGCTTTCCCTTGAGGCTTTCCCACAGGGCTGTCCCACGTGCTACCGTGGTGTGAGTCGATCCTCGGCGTGAAAGATGAGCCAGTGCAGGGCAAAGAGGTTCCTCTGGAATGGACTGAGACATCTGGGGTACTCTTGGAATGGTGGTACGACCATGGAGTTCCTCTCGCCTTTCCTGTTGAGAGTGCCTCCTCTTGAGATGCGACGGGAACGCCGGGAATTCTTTCCCGTTGAAAGCAGGGAAAGGATCCCTCATCTCGAGCTACGAATGTGAAACGGGGCTCCTCTGGATGTGGGCGGGACCATCGTGCTTCCTCTCGAGTGGAGACGGGTATGGCGGTGAACTTCTTGAGTTGCAGCAAGGGTGTGAAAGACCCTTTCGAAGTTCCAGAGGTTAGGTGTCATTACTCTCCAGACGCCTCATTGGAAATAGGCCTCATCTCGCCTGGAAGGGAGAACTTCCTGGATTTTCTCGAGTTGCGGCAGGAGTTCTCGAGTTACGACGGGGACCTCAGGGACCCGACATGGTGGCCTCAGGAAAGGCCAGTCCCCATGCGAGTTGCTAGGGGGCCTCTCAGGATTCCTCTCCCGTCGATACCGGGGCCAAATACCTTGTGTGGAGTCAGGGCCGGAACCGAGGTTTTCTCTCAGGGGTGACATGGAACTTTGGGTATTTCTGGAGTCTCCCCAGGGGAGTCAGGCCTCGTCTCGAGTGGGGGCATGCACGTGCGCTTTCCCTCCAGGCTGAAGCAGCAATGTCACGCTTCCCGTCGCATGGATCAAAGGATCTGTGGTTTTCCCTCGAGGCTTTCCGTCGAGGCTTTCCCACAGGGCTGTCCCACGTGCCACCGTGGTGTGAGTCGATCCTCGGCGTGAAAGCTGAGCCAGTGCAGGGCAAAGAGCTTCCTCTCGAATGGACTGAGACATCTGGGGGACTCTTGGAATGGTGGTACGACCATGGAGTTCCTCTCGCCTTTCCTGTTGAGAGTGCCTCCTCTTGAGATGCGACGGGAACGCCGGGAATTCTTTCCCGTTGAAAGCAGGGAAAGGATCGCTCATCTCGAGCTACGAGGGGGAAACGGGGCTCCTCTGGATGTGGGCGGGACCATCGTGCTTCCTCTCGAGTGGAGACGGGTATGGCGGTGAACTTCTTGAGTTGCAACAAGGGTGTGAAAGACCCTTTCGAAGTTCCAGAGGTTAGGTGTCATTAGTCTCCAGATGCCTCATCGGAAATAGGCCTCATCTCGCCTGGAAGGGAGAACTTCCTGGATTTTCTCGAGTTGCGGCAGGTGTTCTCGAGTTACGACGGGGACCTCAGGGACCCGCCCTGGTGGCCTCAGGAGAGGCCAGTCCCCATGCGATTTGCTAGGGGGCCTCTCGGGATTCCTCTCCCGTCGATACCGGGGCCAAAAACCTTGTGTGGAGTCAGGGCCGGAACCGAGGATTCCTCTCAGGGGCTGACATGGATTTTTGGGTACTTCTGGAGTCTCCCCAGGGGAGTCAGGCCTCGTCTCGAGTGGGGGCATGCACGTGTGCTTTCCTTCCAGGCTGTACCAGCAATGTCACGCTTCCCGTCGCGTGGATCAAAGGATCTGTGGTTTTCCCTCGAGGCTTTCCCTTGAGGCTTTCCCACAGGGCTGTCCCACGTGCTACCATGGTGTGAGTCGATCCTCGGCGTGAAAGATGAGCCAGTGCAGGGCAAAGAGGTTCCTCTGGAATGGACTGAGACATCTGGGGGACTCTTGGAATGGTGGTACGACCATGGAGTTCCTCTCGCCTTTCCTGTTGAGAGTCCCTCCTCTTGAGATGCGACGGGAACGCCGGGAATTCTTTCCCGTTGAAAGCAGGGAAAGGATCCCTCATCTCGAGCTACGAATGTGAAACGGGGCTCCTCTGGATGTGGGCGGGACCATCGTGCTTCCTCTCGAGTGGAGACGGGTATGGCGGTGAACTTCTTGAGTTGCAGCAAGGGTGTGAAAGACCCTTTCGAAGTTCCAGAGGTTAGGTGTCATTAGTCTCCAGACGCCTCATCAGAAATAGGCCTCATCTCGCATGGAAGGGAGAACTTCCTGGATTTTCTCGAGTTGCGGCAGGTGTTCTCGAGTTACGACGGGGACCTCAGGGACCCGCCATGGTGGCCTCAGGAAAGGCCAGTCCCCATGCGAGTTGCTAGGGGGCCTCTCAGGATTCCTCTCCCGTCGATACCGGGGCCAAAAACCTTGTGTGGAGTCAGGGTCGGAACCGAGGTTTCCTCTCAGGGGTGACATGGAACTTTGGGTATTTCTGGAGTCTCCCCAGGGGAGTCAGGCCTCGTCTCGAGTGGGGGCATGCACGTGCGCTTTCCTTCCAGGCTGTA
This sequence comes from Capricornis sumatraensis, assembly GCF_032405125.1. NCBI lineage: Eukaryota > Metazoa > Chordata > Mammalia > Artiodactyla > Bovidae > Capricornis > Capricornis sumatraensis. The sequence goes on from NW_027184612.1 coordinate 10,956,904, forward strand.
GCAGCAATGTCACGCTTCCCGTCGCGTGGATAAAAGGATCTGTGGTTTTCCCTCGAGGCTTTCCCTCGAGGCTTTGCCACAGGGCTGTCCAACGTGCCACCGTGGTGTGAGTCGATCCTCGGCGTGAAAGATGAGCCAGTGCAGGGCAAAGAGGTTCCTCTGGAATGGACTGAGACATCTGGGGGACTCTTGGAATGGTGGTACGACCATGGAGTTCCTCTCGCCTTTCCTGTTGAGAGTGCCTCCTCTTGAGATGCGACGGGAACGCCGGAAATTCTTTCCCGTTGAAAGCAGGGAAAGGATCCCTCATCTCGAGCTACGAGGGGGAAACGGGGCTCCTCTGGATGTGGGCGGGACCATCGTGCTTCCTCTCGAGTGGAGACGGGTATGGCGGTGACCTTCTTGAGTAGCAGCATGGGTGTGAAAGACCCTTTCGAAGTTCCAGAGGTTAGGTGTCATTAGTCTCCAGACGCCTCATAGGAAATAGGCCTCATCTCGCCTGGAAGGGAGAACTTCCTGGATTTTCTCGAGTTGCGGCAGGTGTTCTCGAGTTACGACGGGGACCTCAGGGACCCGCCATGGTGGCCTCAGGAAAGGCCAGTCCCCATGCGAGTTGCTAGGGGGCCTCTCAGGATTCCTCTCCCGTCGATACCGGGGCCAAAAACCTTGTGTGGAGTAAGGGCCGGAACCGAGGTTTTCTCTCAGGGGTGACATGGAACTTTGGGTATTTCTGGAGTCTCCCCAGGGGAGTCAGGCCTCGTCTCGAGTGGGGGCATGCACGTGCGCTTTCCTTCCAGGCTGTAGCAGCAATGTCACGCTTCCCGTCGCGTGGATCAAAGGATCTGTGGTTTTCCCTCGAGGCTTTCCCACAGGGCTGTCCAACGTGCCACCGTGGTGTGAGTCGATCCTCGGCGTGAAAGATGAGCCAGTGCAGGGCAAAGAGGTTCCTCTGGAATGGACTGAGACATCTGGGGGACTCTTGGAATGGTGGTACGACCATGGAGTTCCTCTCGCCTTTCCTGTTGAGAGTGCCTCCTCTTGAGATGCGACGGGAACGCCGGGAATTCTTTCCCATTGAAAGCAGGGAAAGGATCCCTCATCTCGAGCTACGAGGGGGAAACGGGGCTCCTCTGGATGTGGGCGGGACCATCGTGCTTCCTCTCGAGTGGAGACGGGTATGGCGGTGAACTTCTTGAGTAGCAGCAAGGGTGTGAAAGACCCTTTCGAAGTTCCAGAGGTTAGGTGTCATTAGTCTCCAGACGCCTCATCGGAAATAGGCCTTATCTCGCCTGGAAGGGAGAACTTCCTGGATTTTCTCGAGTTGCGGCAGGTGTTCTCGAGTTACGACGGGGACCTCAGGGACCCGCCATGGTGGCCTCAGGAGAGGCCAGTCCCCATGCGAGTTGCTAGGGGGCATCTCAGGATTCCTCTCCCGTCGATACCGGGGCCAAAAACATTCTGTGAAGTCAGGGCCGGAACCGGGGATTCCTCTCAGGGGCTGACATGAATCTTTGGGTACTTCTGGAGTCTCCCCAGGGGAGTGAGGCCTCGTCTCGAGTGGGGGCATGCACGTGCGCTTTCCTTCCAGGCTGTAGCAGCAATGTCACGCGTCTCGTCGCGTGGATCAAAGGATCTGTGGTTTTCCCTCGAGGCTTTCCCTCGAGGCTTTCCCACAGGGTTGTCCCACGTGCCGCCGTGGTGTGAGTCGATCCTCGGCGTGAAAGATTAGCCAGTGCAGGGCAAAGAGGTTCCTCTGGAATGGACTGAGACATCTGGGGGACTCTTGGAATGGTGGTACGACCATGGAGTTCCTCTCGCCTTTCCTGTTGAGAGTGCCTCCTCTTGAGATGCGTCGGAAATGCAGGGAATTCTTTCCCGTTAAAAGCGGGGAAAGGATCCCTCATCTCGAGCTACGAGGGGAAACGGGGCTCCTCTGGATGTGGGCGGGACCATCGTGCTTCCTCTCGAGTGGAGACGGGTATGGCGGTGAACTTCTTGTGTTGCAGCAAGGGTGTGAAAGACCCTTTCAAAGTTCCAGAGGTTAGGTGTCATTAGTCTCCAGACGCCTCATTGGAAATAGGCCTCATCTCGCCTGGAAGGGAGAACATACTGGATTTTCTCGGGTTGCGGCAGGTGTTCTCGAGTTACGACGGGGACCTCAGGGAACCGCCCTGGTGGCCTCAGGAAAAGCCAGTCCCCATGCGAGTTGCTAGGGGGCCTCTCAGGATTCCTCTCCTGTCGATACCGGGGCCAAAAACCTTGTTTGGAGTCAGGGCCGGAACCGAGGATTCCTCTCAGGGGCTGACATGGATCTTTGGGTACTTCTGGAGTCTCCCCACTGGAGTCAGGCCTCGTTTTGAGTGGGGGCATGCACGAGCGCTTTTCTTCCAGGCTGTAGCAGCAATGTCACGCTTACCTTCGCGTGGATCAAAGGATCTGTGGTTTTCCCTCGAGGCTTTCCCTCGAGGCTTTCCCACAGGACTGTCCCACTTGCCTCCGTGGTGTGAGTCGATCCTCGGCGTGAAAGATGAGCCAGTGCAGGGCAAAGAGGTTCTTATGGAATGGACTGAGACATCTGGGGGATTCTTGGAATGGTGGTACGACCATAGAGTTCCTCTCGCCTTTCCTGTTGAGAGTGCCTCCTCTTGAGATGCGACGGGAATGCCGGGAATTCTTTCCCGTTGAAAGCAGGGAAAGGATCCCTCATCTCGAGCTACGAGGGGGAAACGGGGCTCCTCTGGATGTGGGCGGGACCTTCGTGCTTCCTCTCGAGTGGAGACGGGTATGGCGGTGAACTTCTTGAGTTGCAGCAAGGGTGTGAAAGACCCTTTCGAAGTTCCAGAGGTTAGGTGTCATTAGTCTCCAGACGCCTCATTGGAAATAGGCCTCATCTCGCCTGGAAGGGAGAACTTCCTGGATTTTCTCGAGTTGCGGCAGGTGTTCTCGAGTTACGACGGGGACCTCAGGGACCCGCCATGGTGGCCTCAGGAAAGGCCAGTCCCCATGCGAGTTGCTAGGGGGCCTCTCAGGATTCCTCTCCCGTCGATACCGGGGCCAAAAACCTTGTGTGGAGTCAGGGCCGGAACCGAGGTTTCCTCTCAGGGGTGACATGGAACTTTGGGTATTTCTGGAGTCTCCCCAGGGGAGTCAGGCCTCGTCTCGAGTGGGGGCATGCACGTGCGCTTTCCTTCCAGGCTGTAGCAGCAATGTCACGCTTCCCGTCGCGTGGATCAAAGGATCTGTGGTTTTCCCTCGAGGCTTTCCCTCAAGGCTTTGCCACAGGGCTGTCCCACGGGCCACAGTGGTGTGAGTCGATCCTCGGCGTGAAAGATGAGCCAGTGCAGGGCAAAGAGGTTCCTCTGGAATGAACTGAGAGATCTGGGGGACTCTTGGAATGGTGGTACGACCATGGAGTTCCTCTCGCCTTTCCTGTTGAGAGTGCCTCCTCTTGAGATGCGACGGGAACGCCGGGAATTCTTTCCCGTTGAAAGCAGGGAAAGGATCCCTCATCTCGAGCTAAGAAAAGGAAACGGGGCTCCTCTGGATGTGGGCGGGACCATCGTGCTTCCTCTCGAGTGGAGACGGGTATGGCGGTGAACTTCTTGAGTAGCAGCAAGGGTGTGAAAGACCCTTTCGAAGTTCCAGAGGTTAGGTGTCATTAGTCTCCAGACGCCTCATCGGAAATAGGCCTCATCTCGGCTGGAAGGGAGAACTTCCTGGATTTTCTCGAGTTGCGGCAGGTGTTCTGGAGTTACGACGGGGACCTCAGGGACCCGCCATGGTGGCCTCAGTAAAGGCCAGTCCCCATGCGAGTTGCTAGGGGGCCTCTCAGGATTCCTCTCCCGTCGATACCGGGGCCAAAAACCTTGTGTGGAGTCAGGGCCGGAAACGAGGTTTCCTCTCAGGGGTGACATGGAACTTTGGGTATTTCTGGAGTCTCCCCAGGGGAGTCAGGCCTCGTCTCGAGTGGGGGCATGCACGTGCGCTTTCCTTCCAGGCTGTAGCAGCAATGTCACGCTTCCCGTCGCGTGGATCAAAGGATCTGTGGTTTTCCCTCGAGGCTTTCCCACAGGGCTGTCCCACGTGCCACCGTGGTGTGAGTCGATCCTCGGCGTGAAAGATGAGCCAGTGCAGGGCAAAAAGGTTCCTCTGGAATGGACTGAGACATCTGGGGGACTCTTGGAATGGTGGTACGACCATGGAGTTCCTCTCGCCTTTCCTGTTGAGAGTGCCTCCTCTTGAGATGCGACGGGAACGCCGGGAATTCTTTCCCGTTGAAAGCAGGGAAAGGATCCCTCATCTCGAGCTACGAGGGGGAAACGGGGCTCCTCTGGATGTGGGCGGGACCATCGTGCTTCCTCTCGAGTGGAGACGGGTATGGAGATGAACTTCTTGAGTAGCAGCAAGGGTGTGAAAGACCCTTTCGAAGTTCCAGAGGTTAGGTGTCATTAGTCTCCAGACGCCTCATCGGAAATAGGCCTCATCTCGCCTGGAAGGGAGAGCTTCCTGGATTTTCTCGAGTTGCGGCAGGTGTTCTGGAGTTACGACGGGGACCTCAGGGACCCGCCCTGGTGGCCTCAGGAGAGGCCAGTCCCCATGCGAGTTGCTAGGGGGCCTCTCGGGATTCCTCTCCCGTCGATACCGGGGCCAAAAACCTTGTGTGGAGTCAGGGCCGGAACCGAGGATTCCTCTCAGGGGCTGACATGGATCTTTGGGTACTTCTGGAGTCTCCCCAGGGGAGTCAGGCCTCGTCTCGAGTGGGGGCATGCACGTGCGCTTTCCTTCCAGGCTGTAGCAGCAATGTCACGCTTCCCGTGGCCTGGATCAAAGGATCTGTGGTTTTCCCTCGAGGCTTTCCCTCGAGGCTTTCCCACAGGGCTGTCCCACGTGCCACCGTGGTGTGAGTCGATCCTCGGCGTGAAAGATGAGCCAGTGCAGGGCAAAGAGGTTGCTCTGGAATGGACTGAGACATCTGGGGGACTCTTTGAATGATGGTACGACCATGGAGTTCCTCTCGCCTTTCCTGTTGAGAGTGCCTCCTCTTGAGATGCGACGGGAACGCCGGGAATTCTTTCCCGTTGAAAGCAGGGAAAGGATCCCTCATCTCGAGCTACGAGGGGGAAACGGGGCTACTCTGGATGTGGGCGGGACCATCGTGCTTCCTCTCGAGTGGAGATGGGTATGGCGGTGAACTTCTTGAGTTGCAGCAAGGGTGTGAAAGACCCTTTCGAAGTTCCAGAGGTTAGGTGTCATTAGTCTCCAGACGCCTCATCGGAAATAGGCCTCATCTCGCCTGGAAGGGAGAACTTCCTGGATTTTCTCGAGTTGCGGCAGGTGTTCTCGAGTTACGACGGGGACCTCAGGGACCCGCCCTGGTGGCCTCAGGAGAGGCCAGTCCCCATGCGAGTTGCTAGGGGGCCTCTCGGGATTCCTCTCCCGTCGATACCGGGGCAAAAAACCTTGTGTGGAGTCAGGGCCGGAACCGAGGATTCCTCTCAGGTGCTGACATGGATCTTTGGGTACTTCTGGAGTCTCCCCAGGGGAGTCAGGCCTCGTCTCGAGTGGTGGCATGCACGTGCGCTTTCCTTCCAGGCTATAGCAGGAATGTCACGCTTCCCGTCTCGTGGATCAAAGGATCTGTGGTTTTTCCTCGAGGCTTTCCCTCTAGGATTTCCCACAGGGCTGTCCCACGTGCCACCGTGGTGTGAGTCGATCCTCGGCGTGAAAGATGAGCCAGTGCAGGGCAAAGAGGTTCCTCTGGAATGGACTGAGACATCTGGGGGACTCTTGGAATGGTGGTATGACCATGGAGTTCCTCTCGCCTTTCCTGTTGAGAGTGCCTCCTCTTGAGATGCGACGGGAACGCCGGGAATTCTTTCCCGTTGAAACCAGGGAAAGGATCCCTCATCTCGAGCTACGAGGGGTAAACGGGGCTCCTCTGGATGTGGGCGGGACCATCGTGCTTCCTCTCGAGTGGAGACGGGTATGGCGGTGAACTTCTTGAGTTGCAGCAAGGGTGTGAAAGACCCTTTCGAAGTTCCAGAGGTTAGGTGTCATTAGTCTCCAGACGCCTCATCGGAAATAGGCCTCATCTCGCCTGGAAGGGAGAACTTCATGGATTTTCTCGAGTTGCGGCAGGTGTTCTCGAGTTACGACGGGGACCTCAGGGACCCGCCCTGGTGTCCTCAGGAGAGGCCAGTCCCCATGCGAGTTGCTAGGGGGCCTCTCGGGATTCCCCTCCCGTCGATACCGGGGCCAAAAACCTTGTGTGGAGTCAGGGCCGGAACCGAGGATTCCTCTCAGGGGCTGACATGGATCTTTGGGTACTTCTGGAGTCTCCCCAGGGGAGTCAGGCCTCGTCTCGAGTGGGGGCATGCACGTGCGCTTTCCTTCCAGGCTGTAGCAGCAATGTCACGCTTCCCGTGGCCTGGATCAAAGGATCTGTGGTTTTCCCTCGAGGCTTTCCCTCGAGGCTTTCCCACAGGGCTGTCCCACGTGCCACCGTGGTGTGAGTCGATCCTCGGCGTGAAAGATGAGCCAGTGCAGGGCAAAGAGGTTGCTCTGGAATGGACTGAGACATCTGGGGGACTCTTTGAATGATGGTACGACCATGGAGTTCCTCTCGCCTTTCCTGTTGAGAGTGCCTCCTCTTGAGATGCGACGGGAACGCCGGGAATTCTTTCCCGTTGAAAGCAGGGAAAGGATCCCTCATCTCGAGCTACGAAAAGGAAACGGGGCTCCTTTGGATGTGGGCGGGACCATCGTGCTTCCTCTCGAGTGGAGACGGGTATGGCGGTGAACTTCTTGAGTAGCAGCAAGGGTGTGAAAGACCCTTTCGAAGTTCCAGAGGTTAGGTGTCATTAGTCTCCAGACGCCTCATCGGAAATAGGCCTCATCTCGGCTGGAAGGGAGAACTTCCTGGATTTTCTCGAGTTGCGGCAGGTGTTCTGGAGTTACGACGGGGACCTCAGGGACCCGCCATGGTGGCCTCAGTAAAGGCCAGTCCCCATGCGAGTTGCTAGGGGGCCTCTCAGGATTCCTCTCCCGTCGATACCGGGGCCAAAAACCTTGTGTGGAGTCAGGGCCGGAAACGAGGTTTCCTCTCAGGGGTGACATGGAACTTTGGGTATTTCTGGAGTCTCCCCAGGGGAGTCAGGCCTCGTCTCGAGTGGGGGCATGCACGTGCGCTTTCCTTCCAGGCTGTAGCAGCAATGTCACGCTTCCCGTCGCGTGGATCAAAGGATCTGTGGTTTTCCCTCGAGGCTTTCCCACAGGGCTGTCGCACGTGCCACCGTGGTGTGAGTCGATCCTCGGCGTGAAAGATGAGCCAGTGCAGGGCAAAAAGGTTCCTCTGGAATGGACTGAGACATCTGGGGGACTCTTGGAATGGTGGTACGACCATGGAGTTCCTCTCGCCTTTCCTGTTGAGAGTGCCTCCTCTTGAGATGCGACGGGAACGCCGGGAATTCTTTCCCGTTGAAAGCAGGGAAAGGATCCCTCATCTCGAGCTACGAGGGGGAAACGGGGCTCCTCTGGATGTGGGCGGGACCATCGTGCTTCCTCTCGAGTGGAGACGGGTATGGAGATGAACTTCTTGAATAGCAGCAAGGGTGTGAAAGACCCTTTCGAAGTTCCAGAGGTTAGGTGTCATTAGTCTCCAGACGCCTCATCGGAAATAGGCCTCATCTCGCCTGGAAGGGAGAGCTTCCTGGATTTTCTCGAGTTGCGGCAGGTGTTCTGGAGTTACGACGGGGACCTCAGGGACCCGCCCTGGTGGCCTCAGGAGAGGCCAGTCCCCATGCGAGTTGCTAGGGGGCCTCTCGGGATTCCTCTCCCGTCGATACCGGGGCCAAAAACCTTGTGTGGAGTCAGGGCCGGAACCGAGGATTCCTCTCAGGGGCTGACATGGATCTTTGGGTACTTCTGGAGTCTCCCCAGGGGAGTCAGGCCTCGTCTCGAGTGGGGGCATGCACGTGCGCTTTCCTTCCAGGCTGTAGCAGCAATGTCACGCTTCCCGTGGCCTGGATCAAAGGATCTGTGGTTTTCCCTCGAGGCTTTCCCTCGAGGCTTTCCCACAGGGCTGTCCCACGTGCCACCGTGGTGTGAGTCGATCCTCGGCGTGAAAGATGAGCCAGTGCAGGGCAAAGAGGTTGCTCTGGAATGGACTGAGACATCTGGGGGACTCTTTGAATGATGGTACGACCATGGAGTTCCTCTCGCCTTTCCTGTTGAGAGTGCCTCCTCTTGAGATGCGACGGGAACGCCGGGAATTCTTTCCCGTTGAAAGCAGGGAAAGGATCCCTCATCTCGAGCTACGAGGGGGAAACGGGGCTCCTCTGGATGTGGGCGGGACCATCGTGCTTCCTCTCGAGTGGAGATGGGTATGGCGGTGAACTTCTTGAGTTGCAGCAAGGGTGTGAAAGACCCTTTCGAAGTTCCAGAGGTTAGGTGTCATTAGTCTCCAGACGCCTCATCGGAAATAGGCCTCATCTCGCCTGGAAGGGAGAACTTCCTGGATTTTCTCGAGTTGCGGCAGGTGTTCTCGAGTTACGACGGGGACCTCAGGGACCCGCCCTGGTGGCCTCAGGAGAGGCCAGTCCCCATGCGAGTTGCTAGGGGGCCTCTCGGGATTCCTCTCCCGTCGATACCGGGGCAAAAAACCTTGTGTGGAGTCAGGGCCGGAACCGAGGATTCCTCTCAGGTGCTGACATGGATCTTTGGGTACTTCTGGAGTCTCCCCAGGGGAGTCAGGCCTCGTCTCGAGAGGTGGCATGCACGTGCGCTTTCCTTCCAGGCTATAGCAGGAATGTCACGCTTCCCGTCTCGTGGATCAAAGGATCTGTGGTTTTTCCTCGAGGCTTTCCCTCTAGGATTTCCCACAGGGCTGTCCCACGTGCCACCGTGGTGTGAGTCGATCCTCGGCGTGAAAGATGAGCCAGTGCAGGGCAAAGAGGTTCCTCTGGAATGGACTGAGACATCTGGGGGACTCTTGGAATGGTGGTATGACCATGGAGTTCCTCTCGCCTTTCCTGTTGAGAGTGCCTCCTCTTGAGATGCGACGGGAACGCCGGGAATTCTTTCCCGTTGAAACCAGGGAAAGGATCCCTCATCTCGAGCTACGAGGGGTAAACGGGGCTCCTCTGGATGTGGGCGGGACCATCGTGCTTCCTCTCGAGTGGAGACGGGTATGGCGGTGAACTTCTTGAGTTGCAGCAAGGGTGTGAAAGACCCTTTCGAAGTTCCAGAGGTTAGGTGTCATTAGTCTCCAGACGCCTCATCGGAAATAGGCCTCATCTCGCCTGGAAGGGAGAACTTCATGGATTTTCTCGAGTTGCGGCAGGTGTTCTCGAGTTACGACGGGGACCTCAGGGACCCGCCCTGGTGTCCTCAGGAGAGGCCAGTCCCCATGCGAGTTGCTAGGGGGCCTCTCGGGATTCCCCTCCCGTCGATACCGGGGCCAAAAACCTTGTGTGGAGTCAGGGCCGGAACCGAGGATTCCTCTCAGGGGCTGACATGGATCTTTGGGTACTTCTGGAGTCTCCCCAGGGGAGTCAGGCCTCGTCTCGAGTGGGGGCATGCACGTGCGCTTTCCTTCCAGGCTGTAGCAGCAATGTCACGCTTCCCGTGGCCTGGATCAAAGGATCTGTGGTTTTCCCTCGAGGCTTTCCCTCGAGGCTTTCCCACAGGGCTGTCCCACGTGCCACCGTGGTGTGAGTCGATCCTCGGCGTGAAAGATGAGCCAGTGCAGGGCAAAGAGGTTGCTCTGGAATGGACTGAGACATCTGGGGGACTCTTTGAATGATGGTACGACCATGGAGTTCCTCTCGCCTTTCCTGTTGAGAGTGCCTCCTCTTGAGATGCGACGGGAACGCCGGGAATTCTTTCCCGTTGAAAGCAGGGAAAGGATCCCTCATCTCGAGCTACGAGGGGGAAACGGGGCTCCTCTGGATGTGGGCGGGACCATCGTGCTTCCTCTCGAGTGGAGATGGGTATGGCGGTGAACTTCTTGAGTTGCAGCAAGGGTGTGAAAGACCCTTTCGAAGTTCCAGAGGTTAGGTGTCATTTGTCTCCAGACGCCTCATCGGAAATAGGCCTCATCTCGCCTGGAAGGGAGAACTTCCTGGATTTTCTCGAGTTGCGGCAGGTGTTCTCGAGTTACGACGGGGACCTCAGGGACCCGCCCTGGTGGCCTCAGGAGAGGCCAGTCCCCATGTGAGTTGCTAGGGGTCCTCTCGGGATTCCTCTCCCGTCGATACCGGGGCCAAAAACCTTGTGTGGAGTCAGGGCCGGAACCGAGGATTCCTCTCAGGTGCTGACATGGATCTTTGGGTACTTCTGGAGTCTCCCCAGGGGAGTCAGGCCTCGTCTCGAGTGGGGGCATGCACGTGCGCTTTCCTTCCAGGCTGTAGCAGGAATGTCATGCTTCCCGTCTCGTGGATCAAAGGATCTGTGGTTTTTCCTCGAGGCTTTCCCTCTAGGATTTCCCACAGGGCTGTCCCACGTGCCACCGTGGTGTGAGTCGATCCTCGGCGTGAAAGATGAGCCAGTGCATGGCAAAGAGGTTCCTCTGGAATGGACTGAGACATCTGGGGGACTCTTGGAATGGTGGTATGACCATGGAGTTCCTCTCGCCTTTCCTGTTGAGAGTGCCTCCTATTGAGATGCGACGGGAACACCGGGAATTCTTTCCCGTTGAAAGCAGGTAAAGGATCCCTCATCTCGATCTACGAGGGGGAAACGGGGCTCCTCTGGATGTGGGCGGGACCATCGTGCTTCCTCTCGAGTGGAGACGGGTATGGCGGTGAACTTCTTGAGTTGCAGCAAGGGTGTGAAAGACCCTTTCGAAGTTCCAGAGTTTAGGTGTCATTAGTCTCCAGACGCCTCATCGGAAATAGGCCTCATCTCGCCTGGAAGGGAGAACTTCCTGGATTTTCTCGAGTTGCGGCAGGTGTTCTCGAGTTACGACGGGGACCTCAGGGACCAGCCCTGGTGGCCTCAGGAGAGGCCAGTCCCCATGCGAGGTGCTAGGGGTCCTCTCGGGATTCCTCTCCCGTCGATACCGGGGCCAAAAACCTTGTGTGGAGTTAGGGCCGGAACCGAGGATTCCTCTCAGGGGCTGAGATGGATCTTTGGATACTTCTGGAGTCTCCCCAGGGGAGTCAGGCCTCGTCTCGAGTGGGGACATGCACGTGCGCTTTCCTTCCAGGCTGTAGCAGCAATGTCACGCTTCCCGTGGCCTGGATCAAAGGATCTGTGGTTTTCCCTCGAGGCTTTCCCTCGAGGTTTTCCCACAGGGCTGTCCCACGTGCCACCGTGGTGTGAGTCGATCCTCGGCGTGAAAGATGAGCCAGTGCAGGGCAAAGAGGTTCCTCTGTAATGGACTGAGACATCTGGGGGACTCTTGGAATGGTGGTACGACCATGGAGTTCCTCTCGCCTTTCCTGTTGAGAGTGCCTCCTCTTGAGATGCGACGGGAACGCCGGGAATTCTTTCCCGTTGAAAGCAGGGAAAGGATCCCTCATCTCGAGCTACGAGGGGGAAACGGGGCTCCTCTGGATGTGGGCGGGACCATCGTGCTTCCTCTCGAGTGGAGATGGGTATGGCGGTGAACTTCTTGAGTTGCAGCAAGGGTGTGAAAGACCCTTTCGAAGTTGCAGAGGTTAGGCGTCATTAGTCTCCAGACGCCTCATCGGAAATAGGCCTCATCTCGCCTGGAAGGGAGAACTTCCTGGATTTTCGCGAGTTGCGGCATGTGTTCTGGAGTTACGACGGGGACCTCAGGGACCCGCCCTGGTGGCCTCAGGAACGGCTAATCCCCATGCGAGTTGCTAGGGGGCCTCTCGGGATTCCTCTCCCGTCGATACCGGGGCCAATAACCTTGTGTGGAGTCAGGGCCGGAACCGAGGATTCCTCTCAGGGGCTGACATTGACCTTTGGGTACTTCTGGAGTCTCCCCAGGGGAGTCGGGCCTCGTCTCGAGTGGAGGCATGCACGTGCGCTTTCCTTCCAGGCTGTAGCAGCAATGTCACGCTTCCCGTCGCGTGGATCAAAGGATCTGTGGTTTTCCCTCGAGGCTTTCCCTCGAGGCTGTCCCACAGGGCTGTCCCACGTGCCACCGTGGTGTGAGTCGATCCTTGGCGTGAAAGATGAGCCAGTGCAGGGCAAAGAGGTTCCTCTGGAATGGACTGAGACATCTGGGGGACTCTTGGAATGGTGGTACGACCATGGAGTTCCTCTCGCCTTTCCTGTTGAGAGTGCCTCCTCTTGAGATGCGACGGGAACGCCGGGAATTCTTTCCCGTTGAAAGCAAGGAAAGGATCCCTCATCTCGAGCTACGAGGGGGAAACGGGGCTCCTCTGGATGTGGGCGGGACCATCGTGCTTCCTCGCGAGTGGAGACGGGTATGGCGGTGAACTTCTTGAGTTGCAGCAAGGGTGTGAAAGACCCTTTCGAAGTTCCAGAGTTTAGGTGTCATTAGTCTCCAAACGCCTCATCGGAAATAGGATTCTTCTCGCCTGGAAGGGAGAACTTCCTGGATTTTCTCGAGTTGCGACAGGTGTTCTCGAGTTACGACGGAGACCTCAGGGACCCGCCCTGGTGGCCTCAGGAGAGGCCAGTCCCCATGCGAGTTGCTAGGGGGCCTCTCGGGATTCCTCTCCCGTCGATAACGGGGCCAAAAACCTTGTGTGGAGTCAGGGCCGGAACCGAGGATTCCTCCCAGGGGCTGACATGGATCTTTGGGTACTTCTGGAGTCTCCCCAGGGGAGTCAGGCCCCGTCTCGAGTGGGGGCATGCACGTGCGCTTTCCTTCCAGGCTGTAGCAGCAATGTCACGCTTCCCGTCGCGTGGATCAAAGGATCTGTGGTTTTCCCTCGAGGCTTTGCCTCGAGGCTTTCCCACAGGGCTGTCCCACGTGCCACCGTGGTGTGAGTCGATCCTCGGCGTGAAAGATGAGCCAGAGCAGGGCAAAGAGGTTCCTCTGGAATGGACTGAGACATCTGGGGGACTCTTGGAATGGTGGTACGACCATGGAGTTCCTCTCGCCTTTCCTGTTGAGAGTGCCTCCTCTTGAGATGCGACGGGAATGCCGGGAATTCTTTCCCGTTGAAAGCAGGGAAAGGATCCCTCATCTCGAGCTACGAGGGGGAAACGGGGCTCCTCTGGATGTGGGCGGGACCATCGTGCTTCCTCTCGAGTGGACACGGGTATGGCGGTGAACTTCTTGAGTAGCAGCAAGGGTGTGAAAAACCCTTTTGAAGTTCCAGAGGTTAGGTGTCGTTAGTCTCCAGACGCCTCATCGGAAATAGGCCTCATCTCGCCTGGAAGGGAGAACTTCCTGGATTTTCTCGAGTTGCCGCAGGTGTTCTCGAGTTACGACGGGGACCTCAGGGACCCGCCCTGGTGGCCTCAGTAACGGCCAGTCCCCATGGGAGTTGCTAGGGGGCCTCTCGGGATTACTCTCCCGTCGATACCGGGGCCAAAAACCTTGTGTGGAGTCAGGGGCGGAACCGAGGATTCCTCTCAGGGGCTGACATTGACCTTTGGGTACTTCTGGAGTCTCCCCAGGGGAGTCGGGCCTCGTCTCGAGTGGAGGCATGCACGTGCGCTTTCCTTCCAGGCTGTAGCAGCAATGTCACGCTTCCCGTCGCGTGGATCAAAGGATCTGTGGTTTTCCCTCGAGGCTTTCCCTCGAGGCTGTCCCACAGGGCTGTCCCACGTGCCACCGTGGTGTGAGTCGATCCTTGGCGTGAAAGATGAGCCAGTGCAGGGCAAAGAGGTTCCTCTGGAATGGACTGAGACATCTGGGGGACTCTTGGAATGGTGGTACGACCATGGAGTTCCTCTCGCCTTTCCTGTTGAGAGTGCCTCCTCTTGAGATGCGACGGGAACGCCGGGAATTCTTTCCCGTTGAAAGCAGGGAAAGGATCCCTCATCTCGAGCTACGAGGGAGAAACGGGGCTCCTCTGGATGTGGGCGGGACCATCGTGCTTCTTCGCGAGTGGAGACGGGTATGGCGGTGAACTTCTTGAGTTGCAGCAAGGGTGTGAAAGACCCTTTCGAAGTTCCAGAGTTTAGGTGTCATTAGTCTCCAAACGCCTCATCGGAAATAGGATTCTTCTCGCCTGGAAGGGAGAACTTCCTGGATTTTCTCGAGTTGCGACAGGTGTTCTCGAGTTACGACGGAGACCTCAGGGACCCGCCCTGGTGGCCTCAGGAGAGGCCAGTCCCCATGCGAGTTGCTAGGGGGCCTCTCGGGATTCCTCTCCCGTCGATAACGGGGCCAAAAACCTTGTGTGGAGTCAGGGCCGGAACCGAGGATTCCTCCCAGGGGCTGACATGGATCTTTGGGTACTTCTGGAGTCTCCCCAGGGGAGTCAGGCCCCGTCTCGAGTGGGGGCATGCACGTGCGCTTTCCTTCCAGGCTGTAGCAGCAATGTCACGCTTCCCGTCGCGTGGATCAAAGGATCTGTGGTTTTCCCTCGAGGCTTTGCCTCGAGGCTTTCCCACAGGGCTGTCCCACGTGCCACCGTGGTGTGAGTCGATCCTCGGCGTGAAAGATGAGCCAGAGCAGGGCAAAGAGGTTCCTCTGGAATGGACTGAGACATCTGGGGGACTCTTGGAATGGTGGTACGACCATGGAGTTCCTCTCGCCTTTCCTGTTGAGAGTGCCTCCTCTTAAGATGCGACGGGAATGCCGGGAATTCTTTCCCGTTGAAAGCAGGGAAAGGATCCCTCATCTCGAGCTACGAGGGGGAAACGGGGCTCCTCTGGATGTGGGCGGGACCATCGTGCTTCCTCTCGAGTGGACACGGGTATGGCGGTGAACTTCTTGAGTAGCAGCAAGGGTGTGAAAAACCCTTTCGAAGTTCCAGAGGTTAGGTGTCGTTAGTCTCCAGACGCCTCATCGGAAATAGGCCTCATCTCGCCTGGAAGGGAGAACTTCCTGGATTTTCTCGAGTTGTGGCAGGTGTTCTCGAGTTACGACGGGGACCTCAGGGACCCGCCCTGGTGGCCTCAGTAACGGCCAGTCCCCATGGGAGTTGCTAGGGGGCCTCTCGGGATTCCTCTCCCATCGATACCGGGGCCAAAAACCTTGTGTGGAGTCAGGGCCGGAACCGAGGATTCCTCTCAGGGGCTGACATGGATCTTTGGGTACTTCTGGAGTCTCCCCAGGGGAGTCAGGCCTCGTCTCGAGTGGGGGCATGCACGTGTGCTTTCCTTCCAGGCTGTAGAAGCAATGTCACGCTTCCCGTCGCGTGGATCAAAGGATCTGTGGTTTTCCCTCGAGGCTTTCCCTCGAGGCTTTCCCACAGGGCTGTCCCACGTGCCACCGTGGTGTGAGTCGATCCTCGGCGTGAAAGATGAGCCAGTGCAGGGCAAAGAGGTTCCTCTGGAATGGACTGAGACATCTGGGGGACTCTTGGAATGGTGGTACAACCATGGAGTTCCTCTCGCCTTTCCTGTTGAGAGTGCCTCCTCTTGAGATGCGACGGGAACGCTGGGAATTCTTTCCCGTTGAAAGCAGGGAAAGGATCCATCATCTCGAGCTACGAGGGGGAAACGGGGCTCCTCTGGATGTGGGCGGGACCATCGTGCTTCCTCTCGAGTGGAGACGGGTATGTCGGTGAACTTCTTGAGTTGCAGCAAGGGTGTGAAAGACCCTTTCGAAGTTCCAGAGGTTAGGTGTCATTAGCCTCCAGACGCCTCATCGGAAATAGGCCTCATCTCGCCTGGAAGGGAGAACTTCCTGGATTTTCTCGAGTTGCGGCAGGTGTTCTCGAGTTACGACGGGGACCTCAGGGAGCCGCCCTGGTGGCCTCAGGAGAGGCCAGTCCCCATGCGAGTTGCTAGGGGGCCTCTCGGGATTCCTCTCCCGTCGATACCGGGGCCAAAAACCTTGTGTGGAGTCAGGGCCGGAACCGAGGATTCCTCTCAGGGGCTGCCATGGATCTTTGGGTACTTCTGGAGTCTCCCCAGGGGAGTCAGGCCTCGTCTCGAGTGGGGGCATGCACGTGTGCTTTCCTTCCAGGCTGTAGCAGCAATGTCACGCTTCCCGTCGCGTGCATCAAAGGATCTGTGGTTTTCCCTCGAGGCTTTCCCTCGAGGCTTTCCCACAGGGCTGTCCCACGTGCCACCGTGGTGTGAGTCGATCCTCGGCGTGAAAGATTAGCCAGTGCAGGGCAAAGAGGTTCCTCTGGAATGGACTGAGACATCTGGGGGACTCTTGGAATGGTGGTACGACCATGGAGTTCCTCTCGCCTTTCCTGTTGAGAGTGCCTCCTCTTGAGATGCGATGGGAACGCCGGGAATTCTTTCCCATTGAACGCAGGGAAAGGATCCCTCATCTCGAGCTACGAGGGGGAAACGGGGCTCCTCTGGATGTGGGCGGGACCATCGTGCTTCCTCGCGAGTGGAGACGGGTATGGCGGTGAACTTCTTGAGTCGCAGCAAGGGTGTGAAAGACCCTTTCGAAGTTCCAGAGTTTAGGTGTCATTAGTCTCCAAACGCCTCATCGGAAATAGGATTCTTCTCGCCTGGAAGGGAGAACTTCCTGGATTTTCTCGAGTTGCGACAGGTGTTCTCGAGTTACGACGGAGACCTCAGGGACCCGCCCTGGTGGCCTCAGGAGAGGCCAGTCCCCATGCGAGTTGCTAGGGGGCCTCTCGGGATTCCTCTCCCGTCGATACCGGGGCCAAAAACCTTGTGTGGAGTCAGGGCCGGAACCGAGGATTCCTCTCAGGGGCTGACATGGATCTTTGGGTACTTCTGGAGTCTCCCCAGGGGAGTCAGGCCTCGTCTCGAGTGGGGGCATGCACGTGCACTTTCCTTCCAGGCTGTAGCAGCAATGTCACGCTTCCCGTCGCGTGGATCAAAGGATCTGTGGTTTTCCCTCGAGGCTTTCCCTCGAGGCTTTCCCACAGGGCTGTCCCACGTGCCACCGTGGTGTGAGTCGATTCTCGGCGTGAAAGATGAGCCAGTGCAGGGCAAAGAGGTTCCTCTGGAATGGACTGAGACATCTGGGGTCTCTTGGAGTGGTGGTACGACCATGGAGTTCCTCTCGCCTTTCCTGTTGAGAGTGCCTCCTCTTGAGATGCGACGGGAATGCCGGGAATTTTTTCCCGTTGAAAGCAGGGAAAGGATCCCTCATCTCGAGCTACAAGGGGGAAACGGGGCTCCTCTGGATGTGGGCGGGACCATCGTGCTTTCTCTCGTGTGGAGACGGGTATGGCGGTAAACTTCTTGAGTTGCAGCAAGGGTGTGAAAGACCCTTTCGAAGTTCCAGAGGTTGGGTGTCATTAGTCTCCAGACGCCTCATCGGAAATAGGCCTCATCTCGCCTGGAAGGGAGAACTTCCTGGATTTTCTCGAGTTGCGGCAGGTGTTCTCGAGTTACGACGGGGACATCAGCGACCCGCCCTGGTGGCCTCAGGAGAGGCCAGTCCCCATGCGAGTTGCTAGGGGGCCTCTCGGGATTCCCTTCCCATCGATACTGGGGCCAAAAACCTTGTGTGGAGTCAGGGCCGGAACCGAGGATTCCTCTCAGGGGCTGACATGGATCTTTGGGTACTTCTGGAGTCTCCCCAGGGGAGTCAGGCCTCGTCTCGAGTGGGGGCATGCACGTGTGCTTTCCTTCCAGGCTTTAGCAGCAATGTCACGCTTCCCGTCGCGTGGATCAAAGGATCTGTGGTTTTCCCTCGAGGCTTTCCCTCGAGGCTTTCCCACAGGGCTGTCCCACGTGCCACCGTGGTGTGAGTCGATCCTCGGCGTGAAAGATGAGCCAGTGCAGGGCAAAGAGGTTCCTCTGGAATGGAC
The DNA here is from genome assembly GCF_032405125.1 of Capricornis sumatraensis. Classification (NCBI taxonomy): domain Eukaryota; kingdom Metazoa; phylum Chordata; class Mammalia; order Artiodactyla; family Bovidae; genus Capricornis; species Capricornis sumatraensis. Next base: position 10,974,717 of record NW_027184612.1, read on the forward strand.
TGAGACATCTGGGGTACTCTTGGAATGGTGGTACGACCATGGAGTTCCTCTCGCCTTTCCTGTTGAGAGAGCCTCCTCTTGAGATGCGACGGGAACGCTGGGAATTCTTTCCCGTTGAAAGCAGGGAAAGGATCCCTCATCTCGAGCTACGAGGGGGAAACGGGGCTCCTCTGGATGTGGGCGGGACCATCGTGCTTCCTCTCGAGTGGAGACGGGTATGTCGGTGAACTTCTTGAGTTGCAGCAAGGGTGTGAAAGACCCTTTCGAAGTTCCAGAGGTTAGGTGTCATTAGTCTCCAGACGCCTCATCGGAAATAGGCCTCATCTCGCCTGGAAGGGAGAACTTCCTGGATTTTCTCGAGTTGCGGCAGGTGTTCTCGAGTTACGACGGGGACCTCAGGGAGCCGCCCTGGTGGCCTCAGGAGAGGCCAGTCCCCATGCGAGTTGCTAGGGGGCCTCTCGGGATTCCTCTCCCGTCGATACCGGGGCCAAAAACCTTGTGTGGAGTCAGGGCCGGAACCGAGGATTCCTCTCAGGGGCTGACATGGATCTTTGGGTACTTCTGGAGTCTCCCCAGGGGAGTCAGGCCTCGTCTCGAGTGGGGGCATGCACGTGTGCTTTCCTTCCAGGCTGTAGCAGCAATGTCACGCTTCCCGTCGCGTGCATCAAAGGATCTGTGGTTTTCCCTCGAGGCTTTCCCTCGAGGCTTTCCCACAGGGCTGTCCCACGTGCCACCGTGGTGTGAGTCGATCCTCGGCGTGAAAGATGAGCCAGTGCAGGGCAAAGAGGTTCCTCTGGAATGGACTGAGACATCTGGGGGACTCTTGGAATGGTGGTACGACCATGGAGTTCCTCTCGCCTTTCCTGTTGAGAGTGCCTCCTCTTGAGATGCGACGGGAACGCCGGGAATTCTTTCCCGTTGAAAGCAGGGAAAGGATCCCTCATCTCGAGCTACGAGGGGGAAACGGGGCTCCTCGGGATGTGGGCGGGACCATCGTGCTTCCACGCGAGTGGACACGGGTATGTCGGTGAACTTCTTGAGTTGCAGCAAGGGTGTGAAAGTCCCTTTCGAAGTTCCAGAGGTTAGGTGTCATTAGTCTCCAGACGCCTCATCGGAAATAGGCCTCATCTAGCCTGGAAGGGAGAACTTCCTGGATTTTCTCGAGGTGCGGCAGATGTTCTCGACTTAAGACGGGTACCACAGGGACCCGCCCTGATGGCCTCAGGAGAGGCCAGTCCCCATGCGAGTTGCTAGGGGGCCTCTCGGGATTCCTCTCCCGTCGATACCGGGGCCAAAAACCTTGTGTGGATTCAGGGCCGGAACCGAGGATTCCTCTCAGGGGCTGACATGGATCTTTGGGTACTTCTGGAGTCTCCCCAGGGTAGTCAGGCCTCGTCTCGAGTGGGGGCATGCACGTGTGCTTTCCTTCCAGGCTGTAGCAGCAATGTCACGCTTCCCGTCGCGTGCATCAAAGGATCTGTGGTTTTCCCTCGAGGCTTTCCCTCGAGGCTTTCCCACAGGGCTGTCCCACGTGCCACCGTGGTGTGAGTCGATCCTCGGCGTGAAAGATGAGCCAGTGCAGGGCAAAGAGGTTCCTCTGGAATGGACTGAGACATCTGGGGGACTCTTGGAATGGTGGTACGACCATGGAGTTCCTCTCGCCTTTCCTGTTGAGAGTGCCTCCTCTTGAGATGCGACGGGAACGCCGGGAATTCTTTCCCGTTGGAAGCAGGGAAAGGATCCCTCATCTCGAGCTACGAGGGGGAAACGGGGCTCCTCGGGATGTCGGCGGGACCATCGTGCTTCCTCTCGAGTGGACACGGGTATGTCGGTGAACTTCTTGAGTTGCAGCAAGGGTGTGAAAGACCCTTTCGAAGTTCCAGAGGTTACGTGTCAGTCTCCAGACGCCTCATCGGAAATAGACCTCATCTCGCCTGGAAGGGAGAACTTCCTGGATTTTCTCGAGGGGCGGCAGGTGTTCTCGAGTTACGACTGGAACCACAGGGACCCGCCCTGATGGCCTCAGGAGAGGCCAGTCCCCATGCGTGTTGCTAGGGGGCCTCTCGGGATTCCTCTCCCGTCGATACTGTGGCCAAATACCTTGTGTGGTGTCAGGGCCGGAACCGAGGATTCCTCTCAGGGGCTGACATGGATCTTTGGGTACTTCTGGAGTCTCCCCAGGGGAGTCAGGCCTCGTCTCGAGTGGGGGCATGCACGTGCGCTTTCCTTCCAGGCTATAGCAGCAATGTCACGCTTCCCGTCGCGTGGATCAAAGTATCTGTGGTTTTCCCTCTAGGCTTTCCCTCGAGGCTTTCCCACAGGGCTGTCCCACGTGCCACCGTGGTTTGAGTCGATTCTCGGCGTGAAAGATGAGCCAGTGCAGGGCAAAGAGGTTCCTCTGGAATGGACTGAGACATCTGGGGGACTCTTGGAATGGTGGTACGACCATGGAGTTCCTCTCGCCTTTCCTGTTGAGAGTGCCTCCTCTTGAGCTGCGACGGGAATGCCGGGAATTCTTTCCCGTTGGAAGCAGGGAAAGGATCCCTCATCTCGAGCTCCGAGGGGGAAACGTGGCTCCTCTGTATGTGGGCGGGACCATCGTGCTTTCTCTCGTGTGGAGACGGGTATGGCGGTAAACTTCTTGAGTTGCAGCAAGGGTGTGAAAGACCCTTTCGAAGTTCCAGAGGTTAGGTGTCATTAGTCTCCAGACGCCTCATCGGAAATAGGCCTCATCTCGCCTGGAAGGGAGAACTTCCTGGATTTTCTCGAGTTGCAGCAGGTGTTCTCGAGTTACGACGGGGACCTCAGGGACCCGCCCTGGTGGCCTCAGGAGAGGCCAGTCCCCATGCGAGTTGCTAGGGGGCCTCTCGGGATTCCTCTCCCGTCGATACCGGGGCCAAAAACCTTGTGTGGAGTCAGGGCCGGAACCGAGGATTCCTCACAGGGGTGACATGGATCTTTGGGTACTTCTGGAGTCTCCCCAGGGGAGTCAGGCCTCGTCTCCAGTGGGGGCATGCACGTGCGCTTTGCTTCCAGGCTGTAGCAGCAATGTCACGCTTCCCGTCGCGTGCATCAAAGGATCTGTGGTTTTCCCTCGAGGCTTTCCCTCGAGGCTTTCCCACAGGGCTGTCCCACGTGCCACCGTGGTGGGAGTCGATCCTCGGCGTGAAAGATGAGCCAGTGCAGGGCAAAGAGGTTCCTCTGGAATGGACTGAGACATCTGGGGGACTCTTGGAATGGTGGTACGACCATGGAGTTCCTCTCGCCTTTCCTGTTGAGAGTGCCTCCTCTTTGGATGCGACGGGAACGCCGGGAATTCTTTCCCGTTGAAAGCAGGGAAAGGATCCCTCATCTCGAGCTACGAGGGGGAAACGGGGCTCCTCTGGATGTGGGCGGGACCATCGTGCTTCCTCTCGAGTGGACACGGGTATGGCGGTGAACTTCTTGAGTTGCAGCAAGGGTGTGAAAGACCCTTTCGAAATTCCAGAGGTTAGGTGTCATTAGTCTCCAGACGCCTCATCGGAAATAGGCCTCATCTCGCCTGGAAGGGAGAACTTCCTGGATATTCTCGATTTGCGGCAGGTGTTCTCGAGTTATGACGGGGACCTCAGGGACCCGCCCTGGTGGCCTCAGGAGAGGCCAGTCCCCATGCGAGTTGCTAGGGGGCCTCTCGGGATTCCTCTCCCGTCGATACCGGGGCCAAAAACCTTGTGTGGAGTCAGGGCCGGAACCGAGGATTCCTCTCAGGGGTGATATGGATCTTTGGGTACTTCTGGAGTCTCCCCAGGGGAGTCAGGCCTCGTCTCGAGTGGGGGCATGCACGTGCGCTTTCCTTCCAGGCTGTAGCAGCAATGTCACGCTTCCCGTCGCGTGCATCAAAGGATCTGTGGTTTTCCCTCGAGGCTTTCCCTCGAGGCTTTCCCGCAGGGCTGTCCCACGTTCCACCGTGTTGTGAGTCGATCCTCGGCGTGAAAGATGAGCCAGTGCAGGGCAAAGAGGTTCCTCTGGAATGGACTGAGACATCTGGGGGACTCTTGGAATGGTGGTACGACCATGGAGTTCCTCTCGCCTTTCCTGTTGAGAGTGCCTCCTCTTGAGATGCGACGGGAACGCCGGGAATTCTTTCCCGTTGAAAGCAGGGAAAGGATCCCTCATCTCGAGCTACGAGGGGGAAACGGGGCTCCTCTGGATGTGGGTGGGACCATCGTGCTTCCTCTCGAGTGGAGACGGGTATGGCGGTGAACTTCTTGAGTTGCAGCAAGGGTGTGAAAGACCCTTTCGAAGTTCCAGAGGTTACGTGTCAGTCTCCAGATGCCTCATCGGAAATAGACCTCATCTCGCCTGGAAGGGAGAACTTCCTGGATTTTCTCGAGGTGCGGCAGGTGTTCTCGAGTTACGACGGGTACCACAGGGACCCGCCCTGATGGCCTCAGGAGAGGCCAGTCCCCATGCGAGTTGCTAGGGGGCCTCTCGGGATTCCTCTCCCATCGATACTAGGGCCAAAAACCTTGTGTGGAGTCAGGGCCGGAACCGAGGATTCCTCACAGGGGTGACATGGATCTTTGGGTACTTCTGGAGTCTCCCCAGGGGAGTCAGGCCTCGTCTCGAGTGGGGGCATGCACGTGTGCTTTCCTTCCAGGCTGTAGCAGCAATGTCACGCTTCCCGTGGCGTGGATCAAAGGATCTGTGGTTTTCCCTCGAGGCTTTCCCACAGGGCTGTCCCACGTGCCACCGTGGTGTGAGTCGATCCTCGGCGTGAAAGATGAGCCAGTGCAGGGCAAAGAGGTTCCTCTGGAATGGACTGAGACATCTGGGGGACTCTTGGAATGGTGGTACGACCATGGAGTTCCTCTCGCCTTTCCTGTTGAGAGTGCCTCCTCTTGAGATGCGACGGCAACGCCGGGAATTCTTTCCCGTTGAAAGCAGGGAAAGGATCCCTCATCTCGAGCTACGAGGGGGAAACGGGGCTCCTCTGGATGTGGGCGGGACCATCGTGCTTCCTCTCGAGTGGACACGGGTATGGCGGTGAACTTCTTGAGTTGCAGCAAGGTTGTGAAAGACCCTTTCGAAGTTCCAGAGGTTAGGTGTCATTAGTCTCCAGACGCCTCATCGGAAATAGGCCTCATCTCGCCTGGAAGGGAGAACTTCCTGGATTTTCTCGAGTTGCGGCAGGTGTTCTCGAGTTACGACGGGGACCTCAGGGACCCGCTCTGGTGGCCTCAGGAGAGGCCAGTCCCCATGCGAGGTGCTAGGGGGCCTATCGGGATGCCTCTCCCGTCGATACCGGGGCCAAAAACCTTGTGTGGAGTCAGGGCCGTAACCGAGGATTCCTCTCAGGGGCTGACATGGATCTTTGGGTACTTTTGGAATCTCCCCAGGGGAGTCAAGCCTCGTCTCGAGTGGGGGCATGCACGTGCGCTTTCCTTCCAGGCTGTAGCAGCAATGTCACGCTTCCCGTCGCGTGGATCAAAGGATCTGTGGTTTTCCCTCGAGGCTTTCCCACAGGGCTGTCCCACGTGCCACCGTGGTGTGAGTCGATCCTCGGCGTGAAAGATGAGCCAGTGCAGGGCAAAGAGGTTCCTCTGGAATGGACTGAGACATCTGGGGGACTCTTGGAATGGTGGTACGACCATGGAGTTCCTCTCGCCTTTCCTGTTGAGAGTGCCTCCTCTTGAGATGCGACGGGAACGCCGGGAATTCTTTCCCGTTGAAAGCAGGGAAAGGATCCCTCATCTCGAGCTACGAGGGGGAAACGGGGCTCCTCTGGATGTGGGCGGGACCATCGTGCTTCCTCTCGAGTGGAGACGCATATGGCGGTGAACTTCTTGAGTTGCAGCAAGGGTGTGAAAGACCCTTTCGAAGTCCCAGAGGTTAGGTTTCATTAGTCTCCAGACGCCTCATCGGAAATAGGCCTCATCTCGCCTGGAAGGGAGAACTTCCAGGATTTTCTCGAGTTGCGGCAGGTGTTCTCGAGTTACAACGGGGACCTCAGGGACCCGCCCTGGTGGCCTCAGGAGAGGCCAGTCCCCATGCGAGTTGCTAGGGGGCCTCTCGGGATTCCTCTCCCGTCGATACCGGGGTCAAAAACCTTGTGTGGAGTCAGGGCCGGAACCGAGGATTCCTCTCAGGGGCTGACATGGATCTTTGGGTACTTCTGGAGTCTCCCCAGGGGAGTCAGGCCTCGTCTCGAGTGGGGGCATGCACGTGCGCTTTCCTTACAGGCTGTAGCAGCAATGTCACGCTTCCCGTGGTGTGGATCAAAGGATCTGTGGTTTTCCCTCGAGGCTTTCCCACAGGGCTGTCCCACGTTCCACCGTGGTGTGAGTCGATCCTCGGCGTGAAAGATGAGCCAGTGCAGGGCAAAGAGGTTCCTCTGGAATGGACTGAGACATCTGGGGGACTCTTGGAATGGTGGTACGACCATGGAGTTCCTCTCGCCTTTCCTGTTGAGAGTGCCTCCTCTTGAGATGCGACGGGAACGCCGGGAATTCTTTCCCGTTGAAAGCAGGGAAAGGATCCCTCATCTTGAGCTACGAGGGGGAAACGGGGCTCCTCTGGATGTGGGCGGGACCATCGTGCTTCCTCTCGAGTGGACACGGGTATGGCGCTGAACTTCTTGAGTTGCAGCAAGGGTGTGAAAGACCCTTTCGAAGTTCGAGAGGTTAGGTGTCATTAGTCTCCAGACGCCTCATCGGAAATAGGCCTCATCTCGCCTGGAAGGGAGAACTTCCTGGATTTTCTCGAGTTGCGGCAGGTGTTCTCGAGTTACGACGGGGACCTCAGGGACCCGCCCTGGTGGCCTCAGGAGAGGCCAGTCCCCATGCGAGGTGCTAGGGGGCCTCTCGGGATTCCTCTCCCGTCGATACCGGGGCCAAAAACCTTTTGTGCAGTCAGGGCCGTAACCGAGGATTCCTCTCAGGGGCTTATATGGATCTTTGGGTACTTCTGGAGTCTCCCCACGGGAGTCAGGCCTCGTCTCGAGTGGGGGCATGCACGTGCGCTTTCCTTCCAGGCTGTAGCAGCAATGTCACGCTTCCCGTCGCGTGGATCAAAGGATCTGTGGTTTTCCCTCGAGGCTTTCCCTCGAGGCTTTCCCACAGGGCTGTCCCACGTGCCTCCGTGGTGTGAGTCGATCCTCGGCGTGAAAGATGAGCCAGTGCAGGGCAAAGAGGTTCCTCTGGAATGGACTGAGACATCTGGGGGACTCTAGGAATGGTGGTAGGACCATGGAGTTCCTCTCGCCTTTCCTGTTGAGAGTGCCTCCTCTTGAGATGCGACGGGAACGCCGGGAATTCTTTCCCGTTGAAAGCAGGGAAAGGATCCCTCATCTCGAGCTACGAGGGGGAAACGGGGCTCCTCTGGATGTGGGCGGGACCATCGTGCTTCCTCTCGAGTGGAGACGGGTATGGCGGTGAACTTCTTGAGTTGCAGCAAGGGTGTGAAAGACCCTTTCGAATTTCCAGAGGTTAGGTGTCATTAGTCTCCAGACGACTCATCGGAAATAGGCCTCATCTCGCCTGGAAGGGAGAACTTCCTGGATTTTCTCGAGTTGCGGCAGGTGTTCTCGAGTTACAACGGGGACCTCAGGGACCCGCCCTGGTGGCCTCAGGAGAGGCCAGTACCCATGCGAGGTGCTAGGGGGCCTCTCGGGATTCCTCTCCCGTCGATACCGGGGCCAAAAACCTTGTGTGGAGTCAGGGCCGGAACCGAGGATTCCTCTCAGGGGCTGACATGGATCTTTGGGTACTTCTGGAGTCTCCCCAGGGGAGTCAGGCCTCGTCTCGAGTGGGGGCATGCACGTGCGCTTTCCTTACAGGCTGTAGCAGCAATGTCACGCTTCCCGTGGCGTGGATCAAAGGATCTGTGGTTTTCCCTCGAGGCTTTCCCACAGGGCTGTCCCACGTGCCACCGTGGTGTGAGTCGATCCTCGGCGTGAAAGATGAGCCAGTGCAGGGCAAAGAGGTTCCTCTGGAATGGACTGAGACATCTGGGGGACTCTTGGAATGGTGGTACGACCATGGAGTTCCTCTCGCCTTTCCTGTTGAGAGTGCCTCCTCTTGAGATGCGACGGGAACGCCGGGAATTCTTTCCCGTTGAAAGCAGGGAAAGGATCCCTCATCTCTAGCTACGAGGGGGAAACGGGGCTCCTCTGGATGTGGGCGGGACCATCGTGCTTCCTCTCGAGTGGAGACGGGCAAGGAGGTGAACTTCTTGAGTAGCAGCAAGGGTGTGAAAGACCCTTTCGAAGTTCCAGAGGTTGGGTGTCATTAGTCTCCAGACGCCTCATCGGAAATAGGCCTCATCTCGCCTGGAAGGGAGAACTTCCTGGATTTTCTCGAGTTGCGGCAGGTGTTCTCGAGTTACGACGGGGACCTCAGGGACTCGCCCTGGTGGCCTCAGGAGAGGCCAGTCCCCATGCGAGGTGCTAGGGGGCCTCTCGGGATTCCTCTCCCGTCGATACCGGGGCCAAAAACCTTGTGTGCAGTCAGGGCCGGAAACGAGGATTCCTCTCAGGGGCTGACATGGATCTTTGGGTACTTCTGGAGTCTCCCCAGGGGATTCAGGCCTCGTCTCGAGTGGGGGCATGCACGTGCGCTTTCCTTCCAGGCTGTAGCAGCAATGTCACGCTTCCCGTCGCGTGGATCAAAGGATCTGTGGTTTTCCCTCGAGGCTTTCCCTCGAGGCTTTCCCACATGGCTGTGCCACGTGCCACCGTGGTGTGAGTCGATCCTCGGCGTGAAAGATGAGCCAGTGCAGGGCAAAGAGGTTCCTCTGGAATGGACTGAGACATCTGGGGGACTCTTGGAATGGTGGTACGACCATGGAGTTCCTCTCGCCTTTCCTGTTGAGAGTGCCTCCTCTTGAGATGCGACGGGAATGACGGGAATACTTTCCCGTTGAAAGCAGGGAAAGGATCCCTCATCTCGAGCTACGAGGGGGAAACGGGGCTCCTCTGGATGTGGGCGGGACCATCGTGCTTCCTCTCGAGTGGAGACGGGTATGGCGGTGAACTTCTTGAGTTGCAGCAAGTGTGTGAAAGACCCTTTCGAAGTTCCAGAGGTTAGGTGTCATTAGTCTCCAGACGCCTCATCGGAAATAGGCCTCATCTCGCCTGCAAGGGAGAACTTCCTTGATTTTCTCGAGTTGCGGTAGGTGTTCTCGAGTTACGACGGGGACCTCAGGGACCCGCCCTGGTTGCCTCAAGAGGCCAGTCCCCATGCGATTTGATACGGGGCCTCTCGGGATTCCTCTCCCGTCGATACCGGGGCCAAAAACCTTGTGTGGAGTCAGGGCCGTAACCGAGGATTCCTCTCAGGGGCTGACATGGATCTTTGGGTACTTTTGGAATCTCCCCAGGGGAGTCAGGCCTCGTCTCGAGTGGGGGCATGCACGTGCGCTTTCCTTCCAGGCTGTAGCAGTAATGTCACGCTTCCCGTGGCGTGGATCAAAGGATCTGTGGTTTTCCCTCGAGGCTTTCCCACAGGGCTGTCCCACGTGCCACCGTGGTGTGAGTCGATCCTCGGCGTGAAAGATGAGCCAGTGCAGGGCAAAGAGGTTCCTCTGGAATGGACTGAGACATCTGGGGGACTCTTGGAATGGTGGTACGACCATGGAGTTCCTCTCGCCTTTCCTGTTGAGAGTGCCTCCTCTTGAGATGCGACGGGAACGCCGGGAATTCTTTCCCGTTGAAAGCAGGGAAAGGATCCCTCATCTCGAGCTACGAGGGGGAAACGGGGCTCCTCTGGATGTGGGCGGGACCATCGTGCTTCCTCTCGAGTGGACACGGGTATGGCGGTGAACTTCTTGAGTTGCAGCAAGGTTGTGAAAGACCCTTTCGAAGTTCCAGAGGTTAGGTGTCATTAGTCTCCAGACGCCTCATCGGAAATAGGCCTCATCTCGCCTGGAAGGGAGAACTTCCTGGATTTTCTCGAGTTGCGGCAGGTGTTCTCGAGTTACGACGGGGACCTCAGGGACCCGCTCTGGTGGCCTCAGGAGAGGCCAGTCCCCATGCGAGGTGCTAGGGGGCCTATCGGGATGCCTCTCCCGTCGATACCGGGGCCAAAAACCTTGTGTACAGTCAGGGCCGGAACCGAGGATTCCTCTCAGGGGCTGACATGGATCTTTGGGTACTTCTGGAGTCTCCCCAGGGGAGTCAAGCCTCGTCTCGAGTGGGGGCATGCACGTGCGCTTTCCTTCCAGGCTGTAGCAGCAATGTCACGCTTCCCGTCGCGTGGATCAAAGGATCTGTGGTTTTCCCTCGAGGCTTTCCCACAGGGCTGTCCCACGTGCCACCGTGGTGTGAGTCGATCCTCGGCGTGAAAGATGAGCCAGTGCAGGGCAAAGAGGTTCCTCTGGAATGGACTGAGACATCTGGGGGACTCTTGGAATGGTGGTACGACCATGGAGTTCCTCTCGCCTTTCCTGTTGAGAGTGCCTCCTCTTGAGATGCGACGGGAACGCCGGGAATTCTTTCCCGTTGAAAGCAGGGAAAGGATCCCTCATCTCGAGCTACGAGGGGGAAACGGGGCTCCTCTGGATGTGGGCGGGACCATCGTGCTTCCTCTCGAGTGGAGACGCATATGGCGGTGAACTTCTTGAGTTGCAGCAAGGGTGTGAAAGACCCTTTCGAAGTCCCAGAGGTTAGGTTTCATTAGTCTCCAGACGCCTCATCGGAAATAGGCCTCATCTCGCCTGGAATGGAGAACTTCCAGGATTTTCTCGAGTTGCGGCAGGTGTTCTCGAGTTACAACGGGGACCTCAGGGACCCGCCCTGGTGGCCTCAGGAGAGGCAAGTCCCCATGCGAGTTGCTAGGGGGCCTCTCGGGATTCCTCTCCCGTCGATACCGGGGTCAAAAACCTTGTGTGGAGTCAGGGCCGGAACCGAGGATTCCTCTCAGGGGCTGACATGGATCTTTGGGTACTTCTGGAGTCTCCCCAGGGGAGTCAGGCCTCGTCTCGAGTGGGGGCATGCACGTGTGCTTTCCTTACAGGCTGTAGCAGCAATGTCACGCTTCCCGTGGTGTGGATCAAAGGATCTGTGGTTTTCCCTCGAGGCTTTCCCACAGGGCTGTCCCACGTTCCACCGTGGTGTGAGTCGATCCTCGGCGTGAAAGATGAGCCAGTGCAGGGCAAAGAGGTTCCTCTGGAATGGACTGAGACATCTGGGGGACTCTTGGAATGGTGGTACGACCATGGAGTTCCTCTCGCCTTTTCTGTTGAGAGTGCCTCCTCTTGAGATGCGACGGGAACGCCGGGAATTCTTTCCCGTTGAAAGCAGGGAAAGGATACCTCATCTTGAGCTACGAGGGGGAAACGGGGCTCCTCTGGATGTGGGCGGGACCATCGTGCTTCCTCTCGAGTGGAGACGGGTATGGCGGTGAACTTCTTGAGTTGCAGCAAGGGTGTGAAAGACCCTTTCGAAGTTCGAGAGGATAGGTGTCATTAGTCTCCAGACGCCTCATCGGAAATAGGCCTCATCTCGCCTGGAAGGGAGAACTTCCTGGATTTTCTCGAGTTGCGGCAGGTGTTCTCGAGTTACGACGGGGACCTCAGGGACCCGCCCTGGTGGCCTCAGGAGAGGCTAGTCCCCATGCGAGGTGCTAGGGGGCCTCTCGGGATTCCTCTCCCGTCGATACCGGGGCCAAAAACCTTTTGTGCAGTCAGGGCCGGAACCGAGGATTCCTCTCAGGGGCTTATATGGATCTTTGGGTACTTCTGGAGTCTCCCCACGGGAGTCAGGCCTCGTCTCGAGTGGGGGCATGCACGTGCGCTTTCCTTCCAGGCTGTAGCAGCAATGTCACGCTTCCCGTCGCGTGGATCAAAGGATCTGTGGTTTTCCCTCGAGGCTTTCCCTCGAGGCTTTCCCACAGGGCTGTCCCACGTGCCTCCGTGGTGTGAGTCGATCCTCGGCGTGAAAGATGAGCCAGTGCAGGGCAAAGAGGTTCCTCTGGAATGGACTGAGACATCTGGGGGACTCTAGGAATGGTGGTAGGACCATGGAGTTCCTCTCGCCTTTCCTGTTGAGAGTGCCTCCTCTTGAGATGCGACGGGAACGCCGGGAATTCTTTCCCGTTGAAAGCAGGGAAAGGATCCCTCATCTCGAGCTACGAGGGGGAAACGGGGCTCCTCTGGATGTGGGCGGGACCATCGTGCTTCCTCTCGAGTGGAGACGGGTATGGCGGTGAACTTCTTGAGTTGCAGCAAGGGTGTGAAAGACCCTTTCGAATTTCCAGAGGTTAGGTGTCATTAGTCTCCAGACGACTCATCGGAAATAGGCCTCATCTCGCCTGGAAGGGAGAACTTCCTGGATTTTCTCGAGTTGCGGCAGGTGTTCTCGAGTTACGACGGGGACCTCAGGGACCCGCCCTGTTGGCCTCAGGAGAGGCCAGTACCCATGCGAGGTGCTAGGGGGCCTCTCGGGATTCCTCTCCCGTCGATACCGGGGCCAAAAACCTTGTGTGGAGTCAGGGCCGGAACCGAGGATTCCTCTCAGGGGCTGACATGGATCTTTGGGTACTTCTGGAGTCTCCCCAGGGGAGTCAGGCCTCGTCTCGAGTGGGGGCATGCACGTGCGCTTTCCTTCCAGGCTGTAGCAGCAATGTCACGCTTCCCGTGGCGTGGATCAAAGGATCTGTGGTTTTCCCTCGAGGCTTTCCCACAGGGCTGTCCCACGTGCCACCGTGGTGTGAGTCGATCCTCGGCGTGAAAGATGAGCCAGTGCAGGGCAAAGAGGTTCCTCTGGAATGGACTGAGACATCTGGGGGACTCTTGGAATGGTGGTACGACCATGGAGTTCCTCTCGCCTTTCCTGTTGAGAGTGCCTCCTCTTGAGATGCGACGGGAACGCCGGGAATACTTTCCCGTTGAAAGCAGGGAAAGGATCCCTCATCTTGAGCTACGAGGGGGAAACGGGGCTCCTCTGGATGTGGGCGGGACCATCGTGCTTCCTCTCGAGTGGAGACGGGTATGGCGGTGAACTTCTTGAGTTGCAGCAAGGGTGTGAAAGACCCCTTCGAAGTTCGAGAGGTTAGGTGTCATTAGTCTCCAGACGCCTCATCGGAAATAGGCCTCATCTCGCCTGGAAGGGAGAACTTCCTGGATTTTCTCGAGTTGCGGCAGGTGTTCTCAAGTTACGACGGGGACCTCAGGGACCCGCCCTGGTGGCCTCAGGAGAGGCCAGTCCCCATGCGAGGTGCTAGGGGGCCTCTCGGGATTCCTCTCCCGTCGATACCGGGGCCAAAAACCTTGTGTGCAGTCAGGGCCGGAACCGAGGATTCCTCTCAGGGGCTGACATGGATCTTTGGGTACTTCTGGAGTCTCCCCACGGGAGTCAGGCCTCGTCTCGTGTGGGGGCATGCACGTGCGCTTTCCTTCCAGGCTGTAGCAGCAATGTCACGCTTCCCGTCGCGTGGATCAAAGGATCTGTGGTATTCCCTCGAGGCTTTCCCTCGAGGCTTTCCCACAGGGCTGTCCCACGTGCCTCCGTGGTGTGAGTCGATCCTCGGCGTGAAAGATGAGCCAGTGCATGGCAAGGAGGTTCCTCTGGAATGGACTGAGACATCTGGGGGACTCTAGGAATGGTGGTACGACCATGGAGTTCCTCTCGCCTTTGCTGTTGAGAGTGCCTCCTCTTGAGATGCGACGGGAACGCCGGGAATTCTTTCCCGTTGAAAGCAGGGAAAGGATCCCTCATCTCGAGCTACGAGGGGGAAACGGGGCTCCTCTGGATGTGGGCGGGACCATCGTGCTTCCTCTCGAGTGGAGACGGGTATGGCGGTGAACTTCTTGAGTTGCAGCAAGGGTGTGAAAGACCCTTTCGAAGTTCCAGAGGTTAGGTGTCATTAGTCTCCAGACGACTCATCGAAAATAGGCCTCATCTCGCCTGCAAGGAAGAACTTCCTGGATTTTCTCGAGTTGCGGCAGGTGTTCTCGAGTTACGACGTGGACCTCAGGGACCCGCCCTGGTGGCCTCAGGAGAGGCCAGTCCCCATGCGAGGTGCTAGGGGGCCTATCGGGATGCCTCTCCCGTCGATACCGGGGCCAAAAACCTTGTGTGCAGTCAGGGCCGGAACCGAGGATTCCTCTCAGGGGCTGACATGGATCTTTGGGTACTTCTGGAGTCTCCCCAGGGGAGTCAAGCCTCGTCTCGAGTGGGGGCATGCACGTGCGCTTTCCTTCCAGGCTGTAGCAGCAATGTCACGCTTCCCGTCGCGTGGATCAAAGGATCTGTGGTTTTCCCTCGAGGCTTTCCCACAGGGCTGTCCCACGTGCCACCGTGGTGTGAGTCGATCCTCGGCGTGAAAGATGAGCCAGTGCAGGGCAAAGAGGTTCCTCTGGAATGGACTGAGACATCTGGGGGACTCTTGGAATGGTGGTACGACCATGGAGTTCCTCTCGCCTTTCCTGTTGAGAGTGCCTCCTCTTGAGATGCGACGGGAACGCCGGGAATTCTTTCCCGTTGAAAGCAGGGAAAGGATCCCTCATCTCGAGCTACGAGGGGGAAACGGGGCTCCTCTGGATGTGGGCGGGACCATCGTGCTTCCTCTCGAGTGGAGACGCATATGGCGGTGAACTTCTTGAGTTGCAGCAAGGGTGTGAAAGACCCTTTCGAAGTCCCAGAGGTTAGGTTTCATTAGTCTCCAGACGCCTCATCGGAAATAGGCCTCATCTCGCCTGGAAGGGAGAACTTCCAGGATTTTCTCGAGTTGCGGCAGGTGTTCTCGAGTTACAACGGGGACCTCAGGGACCCGCCCTGGTGGCCTCAGGAGAGGCCAGTCCCCATGCGAGTTGCTAGGGGGCCTCTCGGGATTCCTCTCCCGTCGATACCGGGGTCAAAAACCTTGTGTGGAGTCAGGGCCGGAACCGAGGATTCCTCTCAGGGGCTGACATGGATCTTTGGGTACTTCTGGAGTCTCCCCAGGGGAGTCAGGCCTCGTCTCGAGTGGGGGCATGCACGTGCGCTTTCCTTACAGGCTGTAGCAGCAATGTCACGCTTCCCGTGGTGTGGATCAAAGGATCTGTGGTTTTCCCTCGAGGCTTTCCCACAGGGCTGTCCCACGTTCCACCGTGGTGTGAGTCGATCCTCGGCGTGAAAGATGAGCCAGTGCAGGGCAAAGAGGTTCCTCTGGAATGGACTGAGACATCTGGGGGACTCTTGGAATGGTGGTACGACCATGGAGTTCCTCTCGCCTTTTCTGTTGAGAGTGCCTCCTCTTGAGATGCGACGGGAACGCCGGGAATTCTTTCCCGTTGAAAGCAGGGAAAGGATACCTCATCTTGAGCTACGAGGGGGAAACGGGGCTCCTCTGGATGTGGGCGGGACCATCGTGCTTCCTCTCGAGTGGAGACGGGTATGGCGGTGAACTTCTTGAGTTGCAGCAAGGGTGTGAAAGACCCTTTCGAAGTTCGAGAGGTTAGGTGTCATTAGTCTCCAGACGCCTCATCGGAAATAGGCCTCATCTCGCCTGGAAGGGAGAACTTCCTGGATTTTCTCGAGTTGCGGCAGGTGTTCTCGAGTTACGACGGGGACCTCAGGGACCCGCCCTGGTGGCCTCAGGAGAGGCCAGTCCCCATGCGAGGTGCTAGGGGGCCTCTCGGGATTCCTCTCCCGTCGATACCGGGGCCAAAAACCTTTTGTGCAGTCAGGGCCGGAACCGAGGATTCCTCTCAGGGGCTTATATGGATCTTTGGGTACTTCTGGAGTCTCCCCACGGGAGTCAGGCCTCGTCTCGAGTGGGGGCATGCACGTGCGCTTTCCTTCCAGGCTGTAGCAGCAATGTCACGCTTCCCGTCGCGTGGATCAAAGGATCTGTGGTTTTCCCTCGAGGCTTTCCCTCGAGGCTTTCCCACAGGGCTGTCCCACGTGCCTCCGGGTGTGAGTCGATCCTCGGCGTGAAAGATGAGCCAGTGCAGGGCAAAGAGGTTCCTCTGGAATGGACTGAGACATCTGGGGGACTCTAGGAATGGTGGTAGGACCATGGAGTTCCTCTCGCCTTTCCTGTTGAGAGTGCCTCCTCTTGAGATGCGACGGGAACGCCGGGAATTCTTTCCCGTTGAAAGCAGGGAAAGGATCCCTCATCTCGAGCTACGAGGGGGAAACGGGGCTCCTCTGGATGTGGGCGGGACCATCGTGCTTCCTCTCGAGTGGAGACGGGTATGGTGGTGAACTTCTTGAGTTGCAGCAAGGGTGTGAAAGACCCTTTCGAATTTCCAGAGGTTAGGTGTCATTAGTCTCCAGACGACTCATCGGAAATAGGCCTCATCTCGCCTGGAAGGGAGAACTTCCTGGATTTTCTCGAGTTGCGGCAGGTGTTCTCGAGTTACGACGGGGACCTCAGGGACCCGCCCTGGTGGCCTCAGGAGAGGCCAGTACCCATGCGAGGTGCTAGGGGGCCTCTCGGGATTCCTCTCCCGTCGATACCGGGGCCAAAAACCTTTTGTGCAGTCAGGGCCGGAACCGAGGATTCCTCTCAGGGGCTGACATGGATCTTTGGGTACTTCTGGAGTCTCCCCAGGGGAGTCAGGCCTCGTCTCGAGTGGGGGCATGCACGTGCGCTTTCCTTACAGGCTGTAGCAGCAATGTCACGCTTCCCGTGGCGTGGATCAAAGGATCTGTGGTTTTCCCTCGAGGCTTTCCCACAGGGCTGTCCCACGTGCCACCGTGGTGTGAGTCGATCCTCGGCGTGAAAGATGAGCCAGTGCAGGGCAAAGAGGTTCCTCTGGAATGGACTGAGACATCTGGGGGACTCTTGGAATGGTGGTACGACCATGGAGTTCCTCTCGCCTTTCCTGTTGAGAGTGCCTCCTCTTGAGATGCGACGGGAACGCCGGGAATTCTTTCCCGTTGAAAGCAGGGAAAGGATCCCTCATCTTGAGCTATGAGGGGGAAACGGGGCTCCTCTGGATGTGGGCGGGACCATCGTGCTTCCTCTCGAGTGGAGACGGGTATGGCGGTGAACTTCTTGAGTTGCAGCAAGGGTGTGAAAGACCCCTTCGAAGTTCGAGAGATTAGGTGTCATTACTCTCCAGACGCCTCATCGGAAATAGGCCTCATCTCGCCTGGAAGGGAGAACTTCCTGGATTTTCTCGAGTTGCGGCAGGTGTTCTCGAGTTACGACGGGGACCTCAGGGACCCGCCCTGGTGGCCTCAGGAGAGGCCAGTCCCCATGCGAGGTGCTAGGGGGCCTCTCGGGATTCCTCTCCCGTCGATACCGGGGCCAAAAACCTTGTGTGCAGTCAGGGCCGAAACCGAGGATTCCTCTCAGGGGCTGACATGGATCTTTGGGTACTTCTGGAGTCTCCCCACGGGAGTCAGGCCTCGTCTCGTGTGGGGGCATGCACGTGCGCTTTCCTTCCAGGCTGTAGCAGCAATGTCACGCTTCCCGTCGCGTGGATCAAAGGATCTGTGGTATTCCCTCGAGGCTTTCCCTCGAGGCTTTCCCACAGGGCTGTCCCACGTGCCTCCGTGGTGTGAGTCGATCCTCGGCGTGAAAGATGAGCCAGTGCATGGCAAGGAGGTTCCTCTGGAATGGACTGAGACATCTGGGGGACTCTAGGAATGGTGGTACGACCATGGAGTTCCTCTCGCCTTTGCTGTTGAGAGTGCCTCCTCTTGAGATGCGACGGGAACGCCGGGAATTCTTTCCCGTTGAAAGCAGGGAAAGGATCCCTCATCTCGAGCTACGAGGGGGAAACGGGGCTCCTCTGGATGTGGGCGGGACCATCGTGCTTCCTCTCGAGTGGAGACGGGTATGGCGGTGAACTTCTTGAGTTGCAGCAAGGGTGTGAAAGACCCTTTCGAAGTTCCAGAGGTTAGGTGTCATTAGTCTCCAGACGACTCATCGAAAATAGGCCTCATCTCGCCTGCAAGGGAGAACTTCCTGGATTTTCTCGAGTTGCGGCAGGTGTTCTCGAGTTACGACGGGGACCTCAGGGACCCGCCCTGGTGGCCTCAGGAGAGGCCAGTCCCCATGCGAGGTGCTAGGGGGCCTCTCGGGATTCCTCTCCCGTCGATACCGGGGCCAAAAACCTTGTGTGGAGTCAGGGTCGGAACCGAGGATTCCTCTCAGGGGCTTATATGGATCTTTGGGTACTTCTGGAGTCTCGCCAGGGGAGACAGGCCTCGTCTCGAGTGGGAGCATGCACGTGCGCTTTCCTTCCAGGCTGTAGCAGCAATGTCACGCTTCCCGTCGCGTGCATCAAAGGATCTGTGGTTTTCCCTCGAGGCTTTCCCTCGAGGCTTTCCCACAGGGCTGTCCCACGTGCCTCCGTGGTGTGAGTCGATCCTCGGCGTGAAAGATGAGCCAGTGCAGGGCAAAGAGGTTCCTCTGGAATGGACTGAGACATCTGGGGGACTCTTGGAATGGTGGTACGACCATGGAGTTCCTCTCGCCTTTCCTGTTGAGAGTGCCTCCTCTTGAGATGCGACGGGAACGCCGGGAATTCCTTCCCGTTGAAAGCAGGAAAGGATCCCTCATCTCGAGCTCCGAGAGGGAAACGGGGCTCCTCTGGATGTGGGCGGGACCATAGTGCTTCCTCTCGAGTGGAGACGGGTATGGCGGTGAACTTCTTGAGTTGCAGCAAGGGTGTGAAAGACCCTTTCGAAATTCCAAAGGTTAGGTGTCATTAGTCTCCAGACGCCTCATCGGAAATAGGCCTCATCTCGCCTGGAAGGGAGAACTTCCTGGATTTTCTCGAGTTGCGGCAGGTGTTCTCGAGTTAAGACGGGGACCTCAGGGACCCGCCCTGGTGGCCTCAGGAGAGGCCAGTCCCCATGCGAGGTGCTAGGGGGCCTCTCGGGATTCCTCTCCCTTCGATACCGGGGCCAAAAAGCTTGTGTGGAGTCAGGGCCGGAACCGAGGATTCCTCTCAGGGGCTGACATGGATCTTTGGGTACTTCTGGAGTCTCCCCAGCGGAGTTAGGCCTCGACTCGAGTGGGGGCATGCACGTGCGCTTTCCTTCCAGGCTGTAGCAGCAATGTCACGCTTCCTGTCGCGTGGATCAAAGGATCTGTGATTTTCCCTCGAGGCTTTCCCTCGAGGCTTTCCCACAGGGCTGTCCCACGTGCCACCGTGGTGTGAGTCGATCCTCGGCGTGAAAGATGAGCCAGTGCAGGGCAAAGAGGTTCCTCTGGAATGGACTGAGACATCTGGGGGACTCCTGGAATGGTGGTACGACCATGGAGTTCCTCTCGCCTTTCCTGTTGAGAGTGCCTCCTCTTGAGATGCGACGGGAACGCCGGGAATTCTTTCCCGTCTAAAGCAGGGAAAGGTTCCCTCATCTCGAGATACGAGGGGGAAACGGGGCTCCTCTGGATGTGGGCGGGACCATCGTGCTTCCTCTCGAGTGGAGATGGGTATGGCGGTGAACTTCTTGAGTTGCAGCAAGGGTTTGAAAGACCCTTTCGAAGTTCCAGAGGTTAGGTGTCATTAGTCTCCAGACGCCTCATCGGAAATAGGCCTCATCTCGCCTGAAAGGGAGAATTTCCTGGATTTTCTCGAGTTGCGGCAGGTGTTCTCGAGTTACGACGGGGACCTCAGGGACCCGCCCTGGTGGCCTCAGGAGAGGCCAGTCCCCATGCGAGGTGCTAGGGGGCCTCTCGGGATTCCTCTCCCGTCGATACCGGGGCCAAAAACCTTGTGTGGAGTCAGGGCCGGAACCGAGGATTCCTCTCAGGGGCTGACATGGATCTTTGGGTTCTTCTGGAGTCTCCCCAGGGGAGTTAGGACTCTTCTCGAGTGGGGGCATGCACGTGCGCTTTCCTTCCCGGCTGTAGCAGCAATGTCACGCTTCCCGTCGCGTGGATCAAAGGATCTGTGGTTTTCCCTCGAGGCTTTACCACAGGGCTGTCCCACGTGCCACCGTGGTGTGAGTCGATCCTCGGCGTGAAAGATGAGCCAGTGCAGGGCAAAGAGGTTCCTCTGGAATGGACTGAGACATCTGGGGGACTCTTGGAATGGTGGTACGACCATGGAGTTCCTCTCGCCTTTCCTGTTGAGAGTGCCTCCTCTTGAGATGCGACGGGAACGCCGGGAATTCTTCCCCGTTGAAAGCAGGGAAAGGATCCATCATCTCGAGCTCCAAGGGGGAAACGGGGCTCCTTTGGATGTGGGCGGGACCATCATGCTTCCTCTGGAGTGGAGACGGGTATGGCGGTGAACTTCTTGAGTTGCAGCAAGGGTGTGAAAGTCCCTTTCGAAGTTCCAGAGGTTAGGTGTCATTAGTCTCCAGACGCCTCATCGGAAATAGGCCTCATCTCGCCTGGAAGGGAGAACTTCCTGGATTTTCTCGAGTTGGGGCAGGTGTTCTCGAGTTACGACGGGGACCTCAGGGACCCGCCCTGGTGGCCTCAGGAGAGGCCAGTCCCCATGCGAGTTGCTAGGGGGCCTCTCGGGATTCCTCTCCCGTCGATACCGGGGCCAAAAACTTTGTATGGAGTCAGGGCCGGAACCGAGGATTCCTCTCAGGGGCTGACATGGATCTTTGGGTTCTTCTGGAGTCCCCCCAGGGGAGTCAGGCCTCGTCTCGAGTGGGGGCATGCACGTGCGCTTTCCATCCAGGCTGTAGCAGCAATGTCACGCTTCCCGTCGTGTGGATCAAAGGATCTGTGGTTTTCCCTCGAGGCTTTCCCTCGAGGCTTTCCCACAGGGCTGTCCCACGTGCCACCGTGGTGTGAGTCGATCCTCGGCGTGAAAGATGAGCCAGTGCAGGGCAAAGAGGTTCCTCTGGAATGGACTGAGACATCTGGGGGACTCTTGGAATGGTGGTACGACCATGGAGTTCCTCTCACCTTTCCTGTTGAGAGTGCCTCCTCTTGAGATGCGACGGGAACGCCGGGAATTCTTTCCCGTTGAAAGCAGGAAAAGGATCCCTCATCTCGAGCTACGAGGGGGAAACGGGGCTCCTCTGGATGTGGGCGGAACCATCGTGCTTCCTCTCTAGTGGAGACAGGTATGGTGGTGAGCTTCTTGAGTTGCAGCAAGGGTGTGAAAGACCCTTTCGAAGTTCCAGAGGTTAGGTGTCATTAGTCTCCAGACGCCTCATAGGAAATAGGCCTCATCTTGCCTGGAAGGGAGAACTTCCTGGATTTTCTCGAGTTGCGGCAGGTGTTCTCGAGTTATGACGGGGACCTCAGGAACCCGCCCTGGTGGCCTCAGGAGAGGCCAGTCCCTATGCGAGTTGCTAGGGGGCCTCTCAGGATTCCTCTCCCGTCGATACCGGGGCCAAAAACCTTGTATGGAGTCAGGGCCGGAACCGAGGATTCCTCTCAGGGGCTGACATGGATCTTTGGGTACTTCTGGAGTCTCCCCAGGGGAGTCAGGCCTCGTCTCGAGTGGGGGCATGCACGTGCACTTTCCTTCCAGGCTCTAGCAGCAATGTCACGCTTCCCGTCGCGTGGATCAAAGGATCTGTGGTTTTCCCTCGAGGCTTTCCCACAGGGCTGTCCCACGTGCCACCGTGGTGTGAGTCGATACTCGGCATGAAAGATGAGCCAGTGCAGGGCAAAGAGTTTCCTCTGGAATGGACTGAGACATCTGGGGGACTCTTGGAATGGTGGTACGACCATGGAGTTCCTCTCGCCTTTCCTGTTGAGAGTGCCTCCTCTTGAGATGCGACGGGAATGACGGGAATAATTTCCCGTTGAAAGCAGGGAAAGGATCCCTCATCTCGAGCTACGAGGGGGAAACGGGGCTCCTCTGGATGTGGGCGGGACCATCGTGCTTCCTCTCGAGTGGAGACGGGTATGGCGGTGAACTTCTTGAGTTGCAGCAAGGGTGTGAAAGACCCTTTCGAAGTTCCAGAGGTTAGGTGTCATTAGTCTCCAGACGCCTCATCGGAAATAGGCCTCATCTCGCCTGGAAGGGAGAACTTCCTGGATTTTCTCGAGTTGCGGCAGGTGTTCTCGAGTTACGACGGGGACCTCAGGGACCCGCCCTGGTGGCCTCAGGAAAGGCCAGTCCCCATGCGAGTTGCTAGGGGGCCTCTCGGGATTCCTCTCCCGTCGATACCGGGCCAAAAACCTTGTGTGGAGTCAGGGCCGGAACCGAGGATTCCTCTCAGGGGCTGACATGGATCTTTGGGTACTTCTGGAGTCTCCCCAGGGGAGTCAGGCCTCGTCTCGAGTGGGGCCTGCACGTGCGCTTTCCTTCCAGGCTGTAGCAGCAATGTCACGCTTCCCGAAGCGTGGATCATAGGATCTGTGGTTTTCCCTCGAGGCTTTCCCTCGAGGCTTTCCCACAGGGCTGTCCCACGTGCCACCGTGGTGTGACTCTATCCTCGGCGTGAAAGATGAGCCAGTGCAGGGCAAAGAGGTTCCTCTGGAATGGACTGAGACATCTGGGGGACTCTTGGAATGGTGGTACGACCATGGAGTTCCTCTCGCCTTTCCTGTTGAGAGTGCCTCCTCTTGAGATGCGACGGGAACGCCGGGAATTCTTTCCCTTTGAAAGCAGGCAAAAGATCCCTCATCTCGAGCTACAAGGGGATAACGGGGCTCCTCTTGATGTGGGCGGGACCATCCTGCTTCCTCTCGAGTGGAGACGGGTATGGAAGTGAACTTCTTGAGTTGCAGCAAGGGTGTGAAAGACCCTTTCGAAGTTCCAGAGGTTAGGTGTCATTAGTCTCCAGACGCCTCATCGGAAATAGGCCTCATCTCGCCTGGAAGGGAGAACTTCCTGGATTTTCTCGAGATGCGGCAGGTGTTCTCGAGTTACGACGGGGACCTCAGGGACCCGCCCTGGTGGCCTCAGGAGAGGCCAGTCCACATGCGAGTTGCTAGGGGGCCTCTCGGGATTCCTCTCCCGTCGATACCGGTGCCAAAAACCTTGTGTGGAGTCAGGGCCGGAAACGAGGATTCCTCTCAGGGGCTGACATGGATCTTTGGGTACTTCTGGAGTCTCCGCAGGGGAGTCAGGCCTCGTCTCGAGTGGGGGCATGCACATGCGTTTTCTTTCCATGCTGTAGCAGCAATGTCACGCTTCCCGTCGCGTGGATCAAAGGATCTGTGGTTTTCCCTCGAGGCTTTCCCACAGGGCTGTCCCACGTGCCACCGTGGTGTGAGTCGATCCTCGGCGTGAAAGATGAGCCAGTGCAGGGCAAAGAGATTCCTCTGGAATGGACTGAGACATCTGGGGGACTCTTGGAATGGTGGTACGACCATGGAGTTCCTCTCGCCTTTCCTGTTGAGAGTGCCTCCTCTTGAGATGCGACGGGAACTCCGGGAATTCTTTCCCGTTGAAAGCAGGCAAAGGATCCCTCATCTCGAGCTACGAGGGGGAAACGGGGCTCCTCTGGATGTGGGCGGGACCATCGTGCTTCCTCTCGAGTGGAGACGGGTATGGCGGTGAACTTCTTGAGTTGCAGCAAGGGTGTGAAAGACCCTTTCGAAGTTCCAGAGGTTAGGTGTCATTAGTCTCCAGACGCCTCATAGGAAATAGGCCTCATCTCGCCTGGAAGGGAGAACTTCCTGGATTTTCTCGAGTTGCGGCAGGTGTTCTCGAGTTACGACGGGGACCTCAGGGACCCGCCCTGGTGGCCTCAGGAGTGGCCAGTCCCCATGCGAGTTGCTAGGGTGCCTCTCGGGATTCCTCTCCCGTCGATACCGGGGTCAAAAACCTTGTGTGGAGTCAGGGTCAGAACCGAGGATTCCTCTCAGGGGCTGATATGGATCTTTGGGTACTTCTGGAGTCTCGCCAGGGGAGACAGGCCTCGTCTCGTGAGGGGGCATGCACGTGCACTTTCCTTCCAGGCTGTAGCAGCAATGTCACGCTTCCCGTCGCGTGGATCATAGGATCTGTGGTTTTCCCTCGAGGCTTTCCCTCGAGGCTTTCCCACAGGGCTGTCCCACGTGCCACTGTGGTGTGAGTCGATCCTCGGCGTGAAAGATGAGCCAGTGCAGGGCAAAGAGCTTCCTCTGGAATGGACTGAGACATCTGGGGGACTCTTGGAATGGTGGTACCACCATGGAGTTCCTCTCGCCTTTCCTGTTGAGAGTGCCTCCTCTTGAGATGCGATGGGAACGCCGGGAATTCTTTTCCATTGAAAGCAGGCAAAGGATCCCTCATCTCGAGCTACGAGGGGGAAACGGGGCTCCTCTGGATGTTGGCGGGACCATCCTGCTTCCTCTCGAGTGGAGACGGGTATGGAAGTGAACTTCTTGAGTTGCAGCAAGGGTGTGAAAGACCCTTTCGAAATTCCAGAGGTTAGGTGTCATTAGTCTCCAGACGCCTCATCGGAAATAGGATTCTTCTCGCCTGGAAGGGAGAACTTCCTGGATTTTCTCGAGATGCGGCAGGTGTTCTCGAGTTACGACGGGGACCTCAGGGACCCGCCCTGGTGGCCTCAGGAGAGGCCAGTCCACATGCGAGTTGCTAGGGGGCCTCTCGGGATTCCTCTCCCGTCGATACCGGGGCCAAAAACCTTGTGTGGAGTCAGGGCCGGAAACGAGGATTCCTCTCAGGGGCTGACATGGATCTTTGGGTACTTCTGGAGTCTCCGCAGGGGAGTCAGGCCTCGTCTCGAGTGGGGGCATGCACGTGCGTTTTCTTTCCAGGCTGTAGCAGCAATGTCACGCTTCCCTTCGCGTGGATCAAAGGATCTGTGGTTTTCCCTCGAGGCTTTCCCACAGGGCTGTCCCACGTGCCACCGTGGTGTGAGTCGATCCTCGGCGTGAAAGATGAGCCAGTGCAGGGCAAAGAGGTTCCTCTGGAATGGACTGAGACATCTGGGGGACTCTTGGAATGGTGGTACGACCATGGAGTTCCTCTCGCCTTTCCTGTTGAGAGTGCCTCCTCTTGAGATGCGACGGGAACTCCGGGAATTCTTTCCCGTTGAAAGCAGGCAAAGGATCCCTCATCTCGAGCTACGAGGGGGAAACGGGGCTCCTCTGGATGTGGGCGGGACCATCGTGCTTCCTCTCGAGTGGAGACGGGTATGGCGGTGAACTTCTTGAGTTGCAGCAAGGGTGTGAAAGACCCTTTCGAAGTTCCAGAGGTTAGGTGTCATTAGTCTCCAGACGCCTCATCGGAAATAGGCCTCATCTCGCCTGGAAGGGAGAACTTCCTGGATTTTCTCGAGTTGCGGCAGGTGTTCTCGAGTTACGACGGGGACCTCAGGGACCCGCCCTGGTGGCCTCAGGAGTGGCCAGTCACCATGCGAGTTGCTAGGGGGCCTCTCGGGATTCCTCTCCCGTCGATACCGGGGCCAAAAACCTTGTGTGGAGTCAGGGCCGGAACCGAGGATTCCTCTCAGGGGCAGACTTGGATCATTGGGTACTTCTGGAGTCTCCCCAGGGGAGTCAGGCCTCGTCTCGAGTGGGGGCATGCACGTGCGCTTTCCTTCCAGGCTGTAGCAGCAATGTCACGCTTCCCGTCCTGTGGATCATAGGATCTGTGGTTTTCCCTCGAGGCTTTCCCTCGAGGCTTTCCCACAGGGCTGTCCCACGTGCCACCGTGGTGTGAGTCGATCCTCGGCGTGAAAGATGAGCCAGTGCAGGGCAAAGAGCTTCCTCTGGAATGGACTGAGACATCTGGGGGACTCTTGGAATGGTGGTACGACCATGGAGTTCCTCTCGCCTTTCCTGTTGAGAGTGCCTCCTCTTGAGATGCGACGGGAACGCCGGGAATTCTTTCCCGTTGAAAGCAGGCAAAGGATCCCTCATCTCGAGCTACGAGGGGGAAACGGGGCTCCTCTGGATGTGGGCGGGACCATCCTGCTTCCTCTCGAGTGGAGACGGGTATGGAAGTGAACTTCTTGAGTTGCAGCAAGGGTGTGAAAGACCCTTTCGAAGTTCCAGAGGTTAGGTGTCATTCGTCTCCAGACGCCTCATCGGAAATAGGCCTCATCTCGCCTGGAAGGGAGAACTTCCTGGATTTTCTCGAGATGCGGCAGGTGTTCTCGAGTTACGACGGGGACCTCAGGGACCCGCCCTGGTGGTCTCAGGAGAGGCTAGTCCACATGCGAGTTGCTAGGGGGCCTCCCGTGATTCCTCTCCCGTCGATACCGGGGCCAAAAACCTTGTGTGGAGTCAGGGCCGGAAACGAGGATTCCTCTCAGGGGCTGACATGGATCTTTGGGTACTTCTGGAGTCTCCGCAGGGGAGACAGGCCTCGTCTCGTGAGGGGGCATGCACGTGCACTTTCCTTCCAGGCTGTAGCAGCAATGTCACCCTTCCCGTCGCGTGGATCAAAGGATCTGTGGTTTTCCCTCGAGGCTTTCCCTCGAGGCTTTCCCACAGGGCTGTCCCACGTGCCACCGTGGTGTGAGTCGATCCTCGGCGTGAAAGATGAGCCAGTGCAGGGCAAAGAGTTTCCTCTGGAATGGACTGAGACATCTGGGGGACTCTTGGAATGGTGGTACGACCATGGAGTTCCTCTCGCCTTTCCTGTTGAGAGTGCCTCCTCTTGAGATGCGACGGGAACGCCGGGAATTTTTTCCCGTTGAAAGCAGGAAAAGGATCCCTCATCTCGAGCTACGAGGGGGAAACGGGGCTCCTCTGGATGTGGGCGGGACCATCGTGCTTCCTCTCGAGTGGAGACGGGTATGGCGGTGAACTTCTTGAGTTGCAGCAAGGGTGTGAAAGACCCTTTCGAAGTTCCAGAGGTTAGGTGTCATTAGTCTCCAGACGCCTCATCAGAAATAGGCCTCATCTCGCCTGGAAGGGAGAACTTCCTGGATTTCTCGAGTTGCGGCAGGTGTTCTCGAGTTATGACGGGGACCTCTGGGACCCGCCCTGGTGGCCTCAGGAGAGGCCAGTCCCTATGCGAGTTGCTAGGGGGCCTCTCGGGATTCCTCTCCCGTCGATACCGGGGCCAAAAACCTTGTGTGGAGTCAGGGCCAGAACCGAGGATTCCTCTCAGGGGCAGACATGGATCTTTGGGTACTTCTGGAGTCTCCCCAGGGGAGTCAGGCCTCGTCTCGAGTGGGGGCATGCACGTGCGCTTTCCTTCCAGGCTGTAGCAGCAATGTCACGCTTCCCGTTGCGTGGATCATAGGATCTGTGGTTTTCCCTCGAGGCTTTCCCTCCAGGCTTTCCCACAGGGCTGTCCCACGTGCCACCGTGGTGTGAGTCGATCCTCGGCGTGAAAGATGAGCCAGTGCAGGGCAAAGAGCTTCCTCTGGAATGGACTGAGACATCTGGGGGACTCTTGGAATGGTGCTACGACCATGGAGTTCCTCTCATCTTTCCTGTTGAGAGTGCCTCCTCTTGAGATGCGACGGGAACTCCGGGAATTCTTTCCCGTTGAAAGCAGGCAAAGGATCCCTCATCTCGAGCTACGAGGGGAAAACGGGGCTCCTCTGGATGTGGGCGGGACGATCGTGCTTCCTCTCGAGTGGAGACGGGTATGGCGGTGAACTTCTTGAGTTGCAGCAAGGGTGTGAAAGACCCTTTCGAAGTTCCAGAGGTTAGGTGTCATTAGTCTCCAGACGCCTCATCGGAAATAGGCCTCATCTCGCCTGGAAGGGAGAACTTCCTGGATTTTCTCGAGTTGCGGCAGGTGTTCTCGAGTTACGACGGGGACCTCAGGGACCCGCCCTGGTGGCCTCAGGAGAGGCCAGTCCCCATGCGAGTTGCTAGGGTGCCTCTCGGGATTCCTCTCCCGTCGATACTGGGGCCAAAAACCTTGTGTGGAGTCAGGGCCGGAACCGAGGATTCCTCTCAGTGGCTGAAATGGATCTTTGGGTACTTCTGGAGTCTCCCCAGGGGAGTCAGGCCTCGTCTCGAGTGGGGGCATGCACGTGCGCTTTCCTTCAAGGCTGTAGCAGCAATGCCACGCTTCCCGTGGCGTGAATCAAACGATCTGTGGTTTTCCCTCGAGGCTTTCCCTCGAGGCTTTCCCACAGGGCTGTCCCACGTGCCACCGTGGTGTGAGTCGATCCTCGGCGTGAAAGATGAGACAGTGCAGGGCAAAGACGTTCCTCTGGAATGGACTGAGACATCTGGGGGACTCTTGGAATGGTGGTACGACCATGGAGTTCCTCTCGCCTTTCCTGTTGAGAGTGCCTCCTCTTGAGATGCGACGGGAACGCCGGGAATTCTTTCCCGTTGAAAGCAGGGAAAGGATCCCTCATCTCGAGCTACGAGGGGGAAACGGGGCTCCTCTGGATGTGGGCGGGACCATCGTGCTTCCTCTCTAGTGGAGACGGGTATTGCCGGGGTCCAGCCCCGGTGGATCCAGGGAATTCGAAGGGTGGACGGCGTTGGCGTGGAAAGACTTGTTTATTTATTAATATAAGATTAGATTAAGAAACTGTAGTGCAGTAGGAAGATTAAGTGGAGAAAGAGGGCTGAATAGCTTGGTTTACGCGGAAGACCAATAAAATTCCAGACAAGGAATTTGCACCATCTACGTTGGGCCACCGGTGCCCGCTTGAATATCTAAGGGTGCCTCGCCTTAAGCTCCCTTTCTCGCGGATCTTAATAACCAGGGCAAATAAGTAGACCTGGCGAGCCTCCGCGCCCCAGATGGAAATTCATCCTGAAATTAAGGTAAAGAGCAGAGGGAAGAAAAGGGAGAGAAAAAGAGAGAGAGAGAGAGACACGGGGGGAGCCATATTCCCAAGACACCAGGCCGAGACTAGTCTGAGAAACTGGTCTGAGAATCTGGTCCCATCCTTTATTGTTCAGAAGGCCTTTTATACTTTTGATAAAACATGGAGATCAATGGGTAACACAAAGTTATGCAGCGTTAGCAGTCCAGACTCTTATCAAAACCAGGCTTTTCTCTCTGCATACCTAATTGTATACACAAGTCTTAGGTAATTTACATCATCTTCCAACCAAAAGGGCCAATTAACATTTTACAGCCTTTTTTCTGATAAGGGTTTGTCAACCACAAGACTTATTTGTGTTGATCTTCCCAAGGTCTGGTGCCACTCTCGGAAAGCACTAAAGAAAGTTACATTCTTAGACAGCAAGGATACAGCAACTTATAACAAGTAGAGGGAGTGCAGTGATTTATAGCAAAAGAGAAGCAATTAACTCAAAAGTCTAGTGTTGCTAACATCAAAACTACTATGTATCTTTTTCTACATCCTGCTTACATTAACATCCTTCCAGGTGCCTAAAAGATAAAGAATAAGGAGGTCTGGCAGCAATCCTTGAGTCAACAGTGAAAACCCTCTACCAATATAATTTTTAACTCTTTAGAAAAGGCTCTGTATCTTTAAGATGCTTTTAAGCTTTGTGCCTCCCGCGGTTGGGGGGCTGTAAGCAATTCACAAGCTGTAAGCTTTGTGCCTCTCGCGGTTGGGGGGCTGTAAGCAATTCACAAGCTGTAAGAGGTCTGGGGAACCTGTTAGGCAGACTAGAGAGCTATCAGAGGGGTTTAACTGAAACATCCCTTTCAAATGCAGAAGACTAAAACCCTGAATTGACTTTTTTCCAGAGAATATCAGAAAAGTGGAAAAGCAGAGCACAAAAGCCGGCAGATTTTTGCTGGGGTACATGCTTAGGAATATCCAGAGGGGTCCCTGAAGTCTGAGCACGCCTTGCGTATGTCAGCTTCCTTCCTCATGACCTTGTCACGGGCGGGATTCCTCACACTGGCTTCCGGCAACTCCCCCTTCTTTATTAGTTTTTTAAAAAAATTAGGTGCAGTTCAGTCGCGAGATTCCGAATGCTCTGCCGAAGAGTCCTGACAACACAAGGAAGCACGATTACAAGGAGCAGGATTATGGCACCCACAGCAGCATAGCTAGAGACAGTAGTCAGAAGAGTTTTTCCAGAAATGAAGTCAGAGAAGGTGTGGAAAAAGTCATTGGCTTCTCCTGCGGCGGTAAAATCTAATCGGGAGTGTTCCAAGGTCTGAATCTGATTATGAAGTTTCCCTAAATCTAAACTAATATCTGAGCTGTTCCAGACACCTAAAATATGATTTTTGACCCTCTCCCATTTAAAATCTGTCTCATTTACTTTCAGGGATGTAACACATATCCACCGGTAATCGGCATGACATGAAAGAGCCAATTTCATTTTCAGACTCTGTAATTCATTCCCAATATGCATTACTGCTTCTTCTAAGGCATCAATCCTTATTTCTAGCTTCCTATCTATAATTTCCTGGGTTGCCAGCGTTAGAGAAACATTTTTGGATACGGTGTCAACATATTGGGCAGTATACACTTGTTGAGACAATGATAATGCCGCCACAGTAACAGAAGTAATTGCGGTTATCAAAGCTGATATTCCCAAAACAAGTAAGCCCACAAACCGTCGTGTTCGCATTAAATCTTGTAGCTGTTGCAGTACAGCTAGGCCATGGTTATCATACCAATACGTGGCTACAGTTACAGGTACCATGAGATAGGGCGGACGTTTTAAAACCATGAAAGAGCAAACTTTATATTGAGGAGTTAAACAGGATGAAAGCATACATTGTTCACAAGACACTACATGGGGTCCACCTGTATAATTCAATTGTATGTTAAGTCTTTCAGAATCATTAGTGAAAAGAAAAACATAAGGAGAGGGTAGACAAGCTAAAATAGAGTAAATAGAGGTATTTTTTGGTCGGATTAAAATAATAGGGGCGGTAGCCGCAAGGGCTCTCCAAATTTCTGGCTGCCAAAAGGTTTTACCTCTAGTTATATAAGACAGCATAGGGGGAACAAATTGGTTATGATGCCGTCTGGTGGCAACTAACGGCCAAGAACTTGAATATTCTTTCCAATTATCCAATCTATTGATAAAGTCATCGTCAGACTCAGGGTCTTGACCTGGATTTGGGTTGCTCCAGTCCTGAATCGCACAATTTCTTCCTCCCGGCATATTGTAATCTACTCTCGAATTATAAATACAAGATTTCCAAATCGGATATCCTGAATGATCATCTATAGTTTTCCAAATAACATCTGAGGGAGCAACATCATCACAATTTGGATATTCTGATGGAGTTTTGAGAGACAAAGACTTATAGGGGCCAAGGACCCCAGGCATACGGGCTCGTAATATCCAAGCAGACCGATCCCCTATAGATGCAAATTTAGAGGTTGGGGAATCTGTCATAACTGCTTTTGTGGAGGCTCCAATGCATCCTGTCTTGGTAAAGAAGTCTCCTGTAAGGCCAGGAGGAAAATTAAAGCAGACAGGAAAATCATCTGCTAGTCCTTTAAAGGTATAATTGAAATTAATAGGGTATTGGTCTTTTGTATAGGAAGTATAAGATCCTCCCAAAAGGCGAGGCTGGTCTGTACTAACTCGTATGGGGTCACTGTTCCAAGTAACAACTTGGAAAGTTGGAGGATCCGGGAGAAACGCCCAATATTTGGTTGGAATGGGAGCAGCGCTTACCTGGCAAGAGAGCAAGGCAAGCATGGCAATAAACACCTTTTCAGGAGAGACTGACGATCCCTGTAGGGTAGCTATCCCCTGTGCCTGGCGACAGAGAGCTTTAATCTGTCCCCAGGTGGGCAAGGAGGCTTGTTGGGTTGACTGAGCTGGGCGTCCTAATGGATTCCTGCGAGGCAAAAAATCAGGGGGTGCAATATCCTGTATCTGAAGTCGTGACATCTGTCCAGTGGGTGGCTCCGATCCGCGCCTATCCGGGATCTCCAATGTCAGCTGTCCTGGGGTCAGCGGCGTTTCCCGTGCTGGTGGAGGGAGCGGGGGAAGAGGGAGTTTCTTCCTTTTTAGAGATCGCGGTGGCGGGGGATTCTGGTATCCGGGGAGCTGAGACATGGCGAATTAGTCTGTCTGGAACCCAAATCGGAGCGTCCGCGTCCTGTGGAAAAACACAAGCATACCCTCGCCCATTGGTTAATAAGGGGTCAGGACCTTTCCATTGTCCGGAAAGAAGGTCCCTCCATTTTACTAATGGTTTTGCATTCAATTGCTCTGGGCACCAATGGCGAAGCATTGCAGTGTTTCCGGATGAATCAGCATTTAAGTTATTTATTACGAAAAGAGCATGTTGCAAAATCTGATGGGGGGAACTATATTTAAATTCCCCTTCTTTTAGTTTTTGAATATGGATTTTCAGTGTTTGATGTGCTCTTTCCACAATGGCTTGTCCTTGTGGGTTATAAGGGATGCCGGTGTTATGTTTAATTTGAAATCTTGTACAGAATTGCTGAAAAGATTTAGAAGTGTAAGCAGGAGCATTATCAGTTTTTAAAGCTTTTGGCAAGCCCAGATAGGAAAAGCATGTA
The DNA here is from genome assembly GCF_032405125.1 of Capricornis sumatraensis. NCBI lineage: Eukaryota > Metazoa > Chordata > Mammalia > Artiodactyla > Bovidae > Capricornis > Capricornis sumatraensis. The sequence goes on from NW_027184612.1 coordinate 11,006,863, forward strand.
AAAAGATGTTGTATTACATCTTTAACTGCTTCCCCTGTACGAGCAGTGGCAATAATAACATGAGAGAAGGTATCTACAGTTACATGAACAAAAGACAGTTTTCCAAATGAAGAGACATGGGTTACATCCATTTGCCAGAGTGCATTAGGTTTGAGACCGCGAGGGTTAACTCCCAGAGGCAAAGCATTCACGGTAGTAGGACAATGTGAACAAGAACGAACAATCTCTCGGGCAGATTCTCGAGGAATTTGAAACTGGTATCGTAAGGCAGTGGCATTTTGGTGATGAAGTGAGTGAGAAGCTCGAGCTTCTTCAAAAACAGAAGCCACTGAAATCCTGGTTAACGAATCTGCCAATTCATTGAGAGCATTTAAAGGGCCAGGCAGGCCGGAATGAGCCCGAATGTGGCCGATAAAGAACGCCCGATTTCTTTTCCATATTTGCTGCTGCAGTTTAGTTAACAAATGGAAGATAGCAGTTTTGTTTTCAGGCAAAACTGCAGTCTCAATGTGTGGAAACAGCCTGACCACATACTGAGAGTCAGAATAAAGGTTAAATTCTTTCTCCGCAAACATAACAAAGGCCTCAATAACAGCTGTGATTTCAGCCCTTTGAGCTGAAGTTTCTTGTGTTTCCAAAAGTTTTTGATGATCTCTTGTGACTATAGAGGCTCTACCGTTAGCCGATCCATCAGTAAAGACTACCTGAGCATCTGAAATAGGGAACTGTTTACACCGGACAGGAAAAATAACTGGATGGTTAGACATAAAATTTAGTAAAACATGCGAGGGTAAATGATGCAAAATTTGACCACAGTAATTCCCTATGGCAATCTGCCAGTCTTCATCAAACATTAAAAGAGCATCAAGCTGCTCCTTATTATATGGAATTACAATCTCTGATGGCTCTTTACCAAACAATTCAATGCTCCGCTTCCTTCCTTTTAGCATTAATGTGGCAATTAAACCAGGATAAGAAGCCACGACTTTTTTAGCTTGGGTAGGAAGATGGATCCATTCTAAAGGGCCGCGTTGCCACAGAACTCCCGTAGGCGCCGTTGGAGTAGCTAGGCAAAGGAACTGCCACGTCATCGTCAAATCAATTCTTTTTACATAGCTATTTGATAAGGCTGCTTCTACTTTGCCTAGGGCTTCTTGAGCCTCAGCTGTTAATTGTCTTTTTGAGGTTGGATCAGGATCCCCGCGTAAAGTGTTAAAAAGAGGTTTTAATTCGGCAGTGGTTAATTTTAAATATGGTCTAATCCAATTAATATCACCTAAGAGTTTTTGATAATCATTTAAAGTAATAAGATGGTCTTTTCTCAATTGCAGCGGGGTATGAGTCACCGTTTCCGAATTTATGACTCTTCCTAAGTAAGTTATGGGCGGATTGATTTGAATTTTTTCTGGGGCAATTTTTAGGCCTCTGTCTGTCAATGCCTGGGTCAGGTCCTGGAGCACAGTCTGCAGGTGAACTCTATCAGGATGAGCTATTAAAATATCATCCATATAGTGAATCATATACACGTGTTCATATTTAGCCCTAGTATCTTCTAGAGCGGCATTAACAAATTTTTGGCATAAAGTAGGGCTATTTTTCATTCCCTGAGGCAGAACCTTCCACTGAAACCGTAAATAAGGCTGTTTAAGATTTTCTGATGGCAGACTAAAGGCAAATCGCTTTTTATCCTCAGGATTTAAGGGAATAGTGAAAAAACAATCTTGTAAATCAATAACAATTATATTATATCCCTCTGGAACGGCTACTGGGGAAGGGAGCCCAGGCTGTAAGGCCCCCATGTCCTCCATGGTGGCATTAATAGCTCTCAAATCCTGTAAAAGTCGCCATTTACCAGATTTTTTCTTAATGACAAAAATAGGAGTGTTCCAGGGGCTATTGGAGGGCTCAATATGTCCCAATTCTAATTGTTCAAAGATTAATGCTTTAGCTGCCAATAATTTTTCCTTATGCAGAGGCCACTGTTCTACCCACACCGGATCTTGAGATTTCCATGTGATGGGGTCGGCAGCAAAAACAATGGCCTCAATTATAAATTTGGATATCCCAATCCAGCACGTAGCTTGCGAGGAGTTGGGCAAATTGGCTCAATTATTCCTGTCTGTTGTTTACCCAATCCTTTTGATGGATCATAGCCCATCTGCAACATCTGAGAGGTCACTTTATCATCAGGGCTAAAAAGTAACACTCCCATTTGAGATAGCACGTCCCTCCCCCACAGGGTAAGGGGGAGCGAAGGAACGACATAAGGTTGGAAAGTTCCACGGGTATCCTCAAATTGCCAATCTAAAATTTTTGCACTTTTGGCTATTGTGGGGGCTCTTCCTATCCCCACCAAGTTATTTTCAGTAGTATGTGTGGGCCAGGAGCTGGGCCAGTCTTTTCCTGAAATGCAAGAAACATCTGCTCCTGTGTCTAATAACCCCACAATAGACTTGCCATTAATCAGGATAGTCTTCATAGGACGTTTCTGAGTAATTTCTGTTATCCAAAAAACCATATCACTAGACCCAAATCCTTTATCCTGCCTTTCATTTTGAGTAGCTGTGCGCCCAATTGCAGTGTGGTAAGGCAAAAGCAAAAGTTGGGCTATTCTTTGTCCCTGATGTATTTGGAAAGTTTTAGTTGGGGGTGAAATCATTATCTGGATTTCTCCTGTATAATCTGAGTCAATTACTCCAGGGATGATTGTGAGACCTTGCATAGCTAAGGAACTTCTGCCTAGTATAATTCCTACTAAACCTGTTGGTAATGGGCCTTTAACTCCTGTAGGTATTTTTACAGTGGGGCTATCTGGTGTTAATATTGCTGAGGTGGTGGAACTGAGGTCCAGTCCTGCGCTGCCTGGGGTTGCTCTGATGAGTTCTGCGATGGGACGAAGGGAATGAATGGGTTCAGTGAGGCTGCCCCAATTGTTGTCGGGGCCTGAGGCTGGCCCCTCAATCCGTTTCCCGACTGCTGGTCGGGGCCCAAAAAGGCTCCATTTCTATGGAATTGTGACCTACATTCTTTTGCCCAGTGATATCCTTTTTGACAACGAGGGCAGAGAGATCTAGGGAGATTAGTAGGCACAGCCGGGGAGGGAGAATTCGGCAGAGAAGAACCGGCTGCTTTTTGGGGACAAGCTCGCATAAGGTGCCCTTCCCGTCCGCAAGAGAAGCAGGCCTTGGATAAACCAATATTCTGGCCTGGACTACTGGAATGACTCTTTGACGGGTTATTTCTATTTGTAAAAAAGGACTGTACTGCCTGCTGGTAAGAATTTCCCTTTATGGCTGCAGCTATGGCAACGCCCTGCATCATCGCTGGTCCTACATCTGCACATTGCCTGATATAATCTATTATTTCCCCAGTTTTTTTAATAGGACGTAAAATGGCCTGGCAGGTAGAATTAGCATTTTCAAATGCCAGTTGTTTTATCAATATACTAGCTGCCTCAGTGTTGGAAATTACTCTGTTGACTGCCTCTGCAAGTCTTGATATAAAGTCTTCATATGGCTCTTCTGGTTTTTGTTTAACATTTGAGAAGGAAGAGGTAGATTCTTTCCCTTCAGGCAACAAACGCCAAGCCCCAAGGGCGCAGGCGGTTACTTGATCTAAAGTGGTTTTATCTAATCCCATTTGATCTCTAAGTGTTCCAAAATCATTAGTCCCTGCCAACATATTTTTTATAATATATCTTGGGCCATATTTTTGGTTAGCATCAGCCTGTTTTTGGGCTAGATCTTCATATTCAGTTCTCCAAAGTACATATTGACCTCCAGACAGACAAGCTTTAGCGACTGTCTTCCAGTCATGGGGTGTCATCCATCTGCCCGCTAAAGCTTCCACCAATGATACAGTGTACGGGGCTTTAGGCCCATACAAAGCACAAGCCTGTTTGAGTTCTTTAATCATTTTCATTGGAATGGGTTCCCAGTGGGGGGCTGTTCTCCCACCACTTCCACCAAATATTATGGGGAAACAAGCCTCAAGGTGGGGATCAAGTTCATCATCTGGGCTAGAGAAAACTCTTCTTCGGGGAGCTTCTAGTGGAGGCCCCTCACCCTTATAGGGAGGGGGGGGGCAAGGGGTGTCCTATGTCACTTTCTTCGTACTTTGGGAATTTTTTATCCGTTCTGTGTTTAGGTCTTACGGATGTTTTATCTGGGGAATCTGGCCTTAAACTCTCAGGTGCATATAATCTGATGGGGGACATTTGTCTTGAGCCTCTGGAAGCAGAAGGCTTAATTAAGGAAATTTCTCTTGAATTTGTGGAAGCAGGTGGTCTGGTTGGGGAAGTTTTTATTAAGCTCTTTGGAGCAGATAATCTAATTGGAGAAGTTTCTCTTAAACTCCTTGGAGCATCTTTATTTAATAAAGACCAGTCCTCATCAGAATGATCTTGACTTACTTCCTCTTCCAAATCTTCCTCATCTGAAAGCTGCTCTTTTTTGTCATCTCTATCTATTACCTTTTCTTGGGCAGTCATTGCAGCTATCATTTGACTCAACTGCCGATAGTTAGGTGTAGCCTCCTTTTCATCACTCTCCTCTTCGATAGATACCTTTTTCTCTGCACTTTCCTCTTTAAGATGTACCTTTTCAGATTCAGGGGCAGGGTCTAGAGCGTCCCTAATTATATTCCATAAGGAAAAGGCGTCAGTAGGCACCTTTTGTGAGCCATGTTCAGCATGGTAAGTTTTTAGTTGTTTTCCTACTCTCTCCCAGGTGTCTAAGTTAACAGTGCCTTCTTCTGGAAACCAGGGACACTGTTCTTGTACAAAGGAAAAAAATGAATGAATATTGGATTTTTTAACTTTAATTCCTCGTTTAGTTAGTAACTGCAAGATTACTCCTGTAAAAAGCTGTCTTTCTTTTGATTCACTGTTACCCATGTCAGAAAATTAAGTCTTATAGAAAAGTCTACCTCAACAAAAAGGTTTTACCTTTGGCGAGGGGGGTTTTGTTTTCAACCCTAAGATAGCAGGTTTCTTTTCAACCTCTAGAGCACCAGGTTTCTCTTAAACCCTTGAACACTTCCCACTCCTCCTCACCCTGTCTATCCTACAGGGGGGTCCGCGGCACCCTGAGTGGGGTCCTAGCCGTCCCGAACACTCAACACTGGGGGAGTACCCGAAAGTACTCCGGGGGGAGTGATTAAGTCACTCCGGGGGGGAGCAACAGAGAGTGCTCCGGGGGGAGCAACAGAGAGTGCTCCGGGGGGAGCTACAGAGAGTGCTCCGGGGGGAGCTTTTGCTCCGAGGAACCTACCTTCGAATAGCCTGTTCCGGGCGCCACTTGCCGGGGTCCAGCCCCGGTGGATCCAGGGAATTCGAAGGGTGGACGGCGTTGGCGTGGAAAGACTTGTTTATTTATTAATATAAGATTAGATTAAGAAACTGTAGTGCAGTAGGAAGATTAAGTGGAGAAAGAGGGCTGAATAGCTTGGTTTACGCGGAAGACCAATAAAATTCCAGACAAGGAATTTGCACCATCTACGTTGGGCCACCGGTGCCCGCTTGAATATCTAAGGGTGCCTCGCCTTAAGCTCCCTTTCTCGCGGATCTTAATAACCAGGGCAAATAAGTAGACCTGGCGAGCCTCCGCGCCCCAGATGGAAATTCAGCCTGAAATTAAAGTAAAGAGCAGAGGGAAGAAAAGGGAGAGAAAAAGAGAGAGAGAGAGAGACACGGGGGGAGCCAGATTCCCAAGAAACCAGGCCGAGACTAGTCCGAGAAACTGGTCTGAGAATCTGGTCCCGTCCTTTATTGTTCAGAAGGCCTTTTATACTTTTGATAAAACATGGAGATCAATGGGTAACACAAAGTTATGCAGCGTTAGCAGTCCAGACTCTTATCAAAACCAGGCTTTTCTCTCTGCATACCTAATTGTATACACAAGTCTTAGGTAATTTACATCATCTTCCAACCAAAAGGGCCAATTAACATTTTACAGCCTTTTTTCTGATAAGGGTTTGTCAACCACAAGACTTATTTGTGTTGATCTTCCCAAGGTCTGGTGCCACTCTCGGAAAGCACTAAAGAAAGTTACATTCTTAGACAGCAAGGATACAGCAACTTATAACAAGTAGAGGGAGTGCAGTGATTTATAGCAAAAGAGAAGCAATTAACTCAAAAGTCTAGTGTTGCTAACATCAAAACTACTATGTATCTTTTTCTACATCCTGCTTACATTAACATCCTTCCAGGTGCCTAAAAGATAAAGAATAAGGAGGTCTGGCAGCAATCCTTGAGTCAACAGTGAAAACCCTCTACCAATATAATTTTTAACTCTTTAGAAAAGGCTCTGTATCTTTAAGATGCTTTTAAGCTTTGTGCCTCCCGCGGTTGGGGGGCTGTAAGCAATTCACAAGCTGTAAGCTTTGTGCCTCTCGCGGTTGGGGGGCTGTAAGCAATTCACAAGCTGTAAGAGGTCTGGGGAACCTGTTAGGCAGACTAGAGAGCTATCAGAGGGGTTTAACTGAAACATCCCTTTCAAATGCAGAAGACTAAAACCCTGAATTGACTTTTTTCCAGAGAATATCAGAAAAGTGGAAAAGCAGAGCACAAAAGCCAGCAGATTTTTGCTGGGGTACATGCTTAGGAATATCCAGAGGGGTCCCTGAAGTCTGAGCACGCCTTGCGTATGTCAGCTTCCTTCCTCATGACCTTGTCACGGGCGGGATTCCTCACACTGGCTTCCGGCAGGGTATGGTGGTGAACTTCTTGAGTTGCAGCAAGGCTGTGAAAGACCCTTTCGAAGTTCCAGAGGTAAGGTGTCATTAGTCTCCAGACGCCTCATCGGAAATAGGCCTCATCTCGCCTGGAAGGGAGAACTTCCTGGATTTTCTCGAGTTGCGGCAGGTGTTCTCGAGTTACGACGGGGACCTCAGGGACCCGCCCTGGTGGCCTCAGGAGAGGCCAGTCCCTATGCGAGTTGCTAGGGGGCCTCTCGGGATTCCTCTCCCGTCGATACCGGGGCCAAAAACCTTGTGTGGAGTCAGGGCCGGAACCGAGGATTCCTCTCAGGGGCTGACATGGATCTTTGGGTACTTCTGGAGTCTCCCCAGGGGAGTCAGGCCTCGTCTCGAGTGGGGGCATGCACGTGCACTTTCCTTCCAGGCTGTAGCAGCAATGTCACGCTACCTGTCGCGTGGATCAAATGATCTGTGGTTTTCCCTCGAGGCTTTCCCACAGGGCTGTCCCACGTGCCACCGTGGTGTGAGTCGATCCTCGGCGTGAAAGATGAGCCAGTGCAGGGCAAAGAGGTTCCTCTGGAATGGACTGAGACATCTGGGGGACTCTTGGAATGGTGGTACGACCATGGAGTTCCTCTCGCCTTTCCTGTTGAGAGTGCCTCCTCTTGAGATGCGACGGGAACGCCGGGAATATTTTCCCGTTGAAAGCAGGGAAAGGATCCCTCATCTCGAGCTCCGAGGGGGAAACGGGGCTCCTCTGGATGTGGGCGGGACCATCGTGCTTTCTCTCGAGTGGAGACGGGTATGGCGGTGAACTTCTTGAGTTGCAGCAAGGGTGTGAAAGACCCTTTCGAAGTTCCAGAGGTTAGGTGTCATTAGTCTCCAGACGCCTCATCGGAAATAGGCCTCATCTCGCCTGGAAGGGAGAACTTCCTTGATTTTCTCGAGTTGGGGCAGGTGTTCTCGAGTTACGACGGGGACCTCAGGGACCCGCCCTGTTGGCCTCAGGAGAGGCCAGTCCCTATGCGTGTTGCTAGGGGGCCCCTCGAGATTCCTCTCCCGTCGATACCGGGGCCAAAAACCTTGTGTGGAGACAGGGCTGGAACCGAGGATTCCTCTCAGGGACTGATATGGATCTTTGGGTACTTCTGGAGTCTCGCCAGGGGAGACAGGCCTCGTCTCGTGTGGGGGCATGCACGTGCACTTTCCTGCCAGGCTGTAGCAGCAATGTCACGCTTCCCTTCGCGTGGATCAAAGGATCTGCGGTTTTCCCTCGAGGCTTTCCCTCGAGGCTTTCCCACAGGGCTGTCCCACGTGACACCGTGGTGTGAGTCGATTCTCGGCGTGAAAAATGAGCCAGTGCAGGGCAAAGAGGTTCCTCTGGAATGGACTGAGACATCTGGGGGACTCTTGGAATGGTGGTACGACCATGGAGTTCCTCTCGCCTTTCCTGTTGAGAGTGCCTCCTCTTGAGATGCGACGGGAACGCCGGGAATTCTTTCCCGTTGAAAGGAGGGAAAGGATCCCTCATCTCGAGCTCCGAGGGGGAAACGGGGCTCCTCTGGATGTGGGCGGGACCATCGTGCTTTCTCTCGAGTGGAGACGGGTATGGCGGTGAACTTCTTGAGTTGCAGCAAGGGTGTGAAAGACCCTTTCGAAGTTCCAGAGGTTTGGTGTCATTAGTCTCCAGAGGCCTCATCGGAAATAGGCCTCATCTCGCCTGGAAGGGAGAACTTCCTGGATTTTCTCGAGTTGCGGCAGGTGTTCTCGAGTTACGACGGGGACCTCAGGGACCCGCCCTGGTGGCCTCCGGAGAGGGCAGTCCCCATGCGAGTTGCTAGGGGGCCTCTCGGGGTTCCTCTCCCGTCGATACCGGGCCCAAAAACCTTGTGTGGAGTCAGGGCCGGAACCGAGGATTCCTCTCAGGGGCTGACATGGATCTTTGGGTACTTCTGGAGTCTCCCCAGTGGAGTCAGGCCTCGTCTCGAGTGGGGGCATGCACGTGCGCTTTCCTTCCAGGCTGTAGCAGCAATGTCACGCTTCCCGTCGCGTGGATCAAAGGATCTGTGGTTTTCCCTCGAGGCTTTCCCTCGAGGCTTTCCCACAGGGCTGTCCTACGTGCCACCGTGGTGTGAGTCGATCCTCGGCGTGAAAGATGAGCCAGTGCAGGGCAAAGATGTTCCTCTGGAATGGACTGAGACATCTAGGGGACTCTTGGAATGGTGGTACGACCATGGAGTTCCTCTCGCCTTTCCTGTTGAGAGTGCCTCCACTTGAGATGCGACGGGAACGCCGGGAATTCTTTCCCGTTGAAAGCAGGGAAAGGATCCCTCATCTCGAGCTACGAGGGGGAAACGGGGCTCCTCTGGATGTGGGCGGGACCATCGTGCTTCCTCTCTAGTGGAGACGGTTCTGGTGGTGAACTTCTTGAGTTGCAGCAAGGGTGTGAAAGACCCTTTCGAAGTTCCAGAGGTAAGGTGTCATTAGTCTCCAGACGCCTCATCGGAAATAGGCCTCATCTCGCCTGGAAGGGAGAACTTCCTGGATTTTCTCGAGTTGCGGCAGGTGTTCTCGAGTTACGACGGGGACCTCAGGGACCCGCCCTGGTGGCCTCAGGAGAGGCCAGTCCCTATGCGAGTTGCTAGGGGGCCTCTCGGGATTCCTCTCCCGTCGATACCGGGGCCAAAAACCTTGTGTGGAGTCAGGGCCGGAACCGAGGATTCCTCTCAGGGGCTGACATGGATCTTTGGGTACTTCTGGAGTCTCCCCAGGGGAGTCAAGCCTCGTCTCGAGTGGGGGCATGAACGTGCACTTTCCTTCCAGGCTGTAGCAACAATGTCACGCTTCCCGTCGCGTGGATCAAATGATGTGTGGTTTTCCCTAGAGGCTTTCCCACAGGGCTGCCCACGTGCCACCGTGGTGTGAGTCGATCCTCGGCGTGAAAGATGAGCCAGTGCAGGGCAAAGAGGTTCCTCTGGAATGCACTGAGACATCTGGGGGACTCTTGGAATGGTGGTACGACCATGGAGTTCCTCTCGCCTTTCCTGTTGAGAGTGCCTCCTCTTGAGATGCGACGGGAACGCCGGGAATTTTTTCCCGTGGAAAGCAGGGAAAGGATCCCTCATCTCGAGCTACGAGGGGGAAACGGGGCTCCTCTGGATGTGGGCGGGACCATCGTGCTTTCTCTCGAGTGGAGACGGGTATGGCGGTGAACTTCTTGAGTTGCAGCAAGGGTGTGAAAGACCCTTTCGAAGTTCCAGAGGTTAGGTGTCATTAGTCTCCAGACGCCTCATCGGAAATAGGCCTCATCTCGCCTGGAAGGGAGAACTTCCTGGATTTTCTCGAGTTGCGGCAGGTGTTCTCGAGTTACGACGGGGACCTCAGGGACCCGCCCTGTTGGCCTCAGGAGAGGCCAGTCCCTATGCGAGTTGCTAGGGGGCCTCTCGGGATTCCTCTCCCGTCGATACCGGGGCCAAAAACCTTGTGTGGAGTCAGGGCCGGAACCGAGGATTCCTCTCAGGGGCTGACATGGATCTTTGGGTACTTCTGGAGTGTCCCCAGGGGAGTCAAGCCTCGTCTCGAGTGGGGGCATGAACGTGCACTTTCCTTCCAGGCTGTAGCAGCAATGTCACGCTTCCCATCGCGTGGATCAAATGATGTGTGGTTTTCCCTAGAGGCTTTCCCACAGGGCTGCCCACGTGCCACCGTGGTGTGAGTCGATCCTCGGCGTGAAAGATGAGCCAGTGCAGGGCAAAGAGGTTCCTCTGGAATGCACTGAGACATCTGGGGGACTCTTGGAATGGTGGTACGACCATGGAGTTCCTCTCGCCTTTCCTGTTGAGAGTGCCTCCTCTTGAGATGCGACGGGAACGCCGGGAATTTTTTCCCGTTGAAAGCAGGGAAAGGATCCCTCATCTCGAGCTACGAGGGGGAAACGGGGCTCCTCTGGATGTGGGCGGGACCATCGTGCTTTCTCTCGAGTGGAGACGGGTATGGCGGTGAACTTCTTGAGTTGCAGCAAGGGTGTGAAAGACCCTTTCGAAGTTCCAGAGGTTAGGTGTCATTAGTCTCCAGACGCCTCATCGGAAATAGGCCTCATCTCGCCTGGAAGGGAGAACTTCCTTGATTTTCTCGAGTTGCGGCAGGTGTTCTCGAGTTACGACGGGGACCCCAGGGACCCGCCCTGTTGGCCTCAGGAGAGGCCAGTCCCTATGCGTGTTGCTAGGGGGCCCCTCGGGATTCCTCTCCCGTCGATACCGGGGCCAAAAACCTTGTGTGGAGTCAGGGCCGGAACCGAGGATTCCTCTCAGGGACTGATATGGATCTTTGGGTACTTCTGGAGTCTCGCCAGGGGAGACAGGCCTCGTCTCGTGTGGGGGCATGCACGTGCCCTTTCCTTAAAGGCTGTAGCAGCAATGTCACGCTTCCCGTCGCGTGGATCAAAGGATCTGTGGTTTTCCCTCGAGGCTTTCCCTCGAGGCTTTCCCACAGGGCTGTCCCACGTGACACCGTGGTGTGAGTCGATTCTCGGCGTGAAAGATGAGCCAGTGCAGGGCAAAGAGGTTCCTCTGGAATGGACTGAGACATCTGGGGGACTCTTGGAATGGTGGTACGACCATGGAGTTCCTCTCGCCTTTCCTGTTGAGAGTGCCTCCTCTTGAGATGCGACGGGAACGCCGGGAATTCTTTCCCGTTGAAAGCAGGGAAAGGATCCCTCATCTCGAGCTACGAGGGGGAAACGGGGCTCCTCTGGATGTGGGCGGGACCATCGTGCTTCCTCTCGAGTGGAGACGGGTATGGCGGTGAACTTCTTGAGTTGCAGCAAGGGTGTGAAAGACCCTTTCGAAGTTCCAGAGGTTAGGTGTCATTAGTCTCCAGACGCCTCATCGGAAATAGGCCTCATCTCGCCTGGAAGGGAGAACTTCCTGGATTTTCTCGAGTTGCGGCAGGTGTTCTCGAGTTACGACGGGGACCTCAGGGACCCGCCCTGGTGGCCTCAGGAGAGGCCAGTCCCCATGCGAGTTGTTAGGGGGCCTCTCGGGATTCCTCTCCCGTCGATACCGGGGCCAAAAACCTTGTGTGGAGTCAGGGCCGGAACCGAGGATTCCTCTCAGGGGCTGACATGGATCTTTGGGTACTTCTGGAGTCTCCCCAGGGGAGTCAGGCCTCGTCTCGAGTGGGGGCAAGCGCGTGCGCTTTCCTTCCAGGCTTTAGCAGCAATGTCACGCTTCCCGTCGCTTGGATCAAATGATCTGTGGTTTTCCCTCGAGGCTTTCCCTCGAGGCTTTCCCACAGGGCTGTCCCACGTGCCACCGTGGTGTGAGTCGATCCTCGGCGTGAAAGATGAGCCAGTGCATGGCAAAGAGGTTCCTCTGGAATGGACTGAGACATCTGGGGGACTCTTGGAATGGTGGTACGACCATGGAGTTCCTCTCGCCTTTCCTGTTGAGAGTGCCTCCTCTTGAGATGCGACGGGAACGCCGGGAATTCTTTCCCGTTGAAAGCAGGGAAAGGATCCCTCATCTCGAGCTACGAGGGGGAAACGGGGCTCCTCTGGATGTGGGCGGGACCATCGTGCTTCCTCTCTAGTGGAGACGGGTATGGCGGTGAACTTCTTGAGTTGCAGCAAGGGTGTGAAAGACCCTTTCGAAGTTCCAGAGGTTAGGTGTCATTAGTCTCCAGACGCCTCATCGGAAATAGGCCTCATCTCGCCTGGAAGGGAGAGCTTCCTGGATTTTCTCGAGTTGCGGCAGGTGTTCTCGAGTTACGACGGGGACCTCAGGGACCCGCCAAGGTGGCCTCAGGAGAGGCCCGTCCCCATGCGAGTTGCTAGGGGGCCTCTCGGGATTCCTCTCCCGTCGATACCGGGGCCAAAAAGCTTGTGTGGAGTCAGGGCCGGAACCGAGGATTCCTCTCAGGGGCTGACATGGATCTTTGGGTACTTCTGGAGTCTCCCCAGGGGAGTCAGGCCTCGTCTCGAGTGGGGGCATGCACGTGCGCTTTCCTTCCAGGCTGTAGCAGCAATGTCACGCTTCCCGTCGCGTGGATCAAAGGATCTGTGGTTTTCCCTCGAGGCTTTCCCTCGAGGCTTTCCCACAGGGCTGTCCCACGTGCCACCGTGGTGTGAGTCGATCCTCGGCGTGAAAGATGAGCCAGTGCAGGGCAAAGAGGTTCCTCTGGAATGGACTGAGACATCTGGGGGACTCTTGGAATGGTGGTACGACCATGGAGTTCTTCTCGCCTTTCCTGTTGAGAGTGCCTCCTCTTGAGATGCGACGGGAACGCCGGGAATACTTTCCCGTTGAAAGCAGGGAAAGGATCCCTCATCTCGAGCTACGAGGGGGATACGGGGCTCCTCTGGATGTGGGCGGGACCATCGTGCTTCCTCTCGAGTGGAGACGGGTATGGCGTTGAACTTCTTGAGTTGCAGCAAGGGTGTGAAAGACCCTTTCGAAGTTCCAGAGGTTTGGTGTCATTAGTCTCCAGAGGCCTCATCGGAAATAGGCCTCATCTCGCCTGGAAGGGAGAACTTCCTGGATTTTCTCGAGTTGCGGCAGGTGTTCTCGAGTTACGACGGGGACCTCAGGGACCCGCCCTGGTGGCCTCAGGAGAGGCCAGTCCCCATGCGAGTTGCTAGGGGGCCTCTCGGGATTCCTCTCCCGTCGATACCGGGGCCAAAAACCTTGTGTGGAGTCAGGGCCGGAACCGAGGATTCCTCTCAGGGGCTGACATGGATCTGTGGGTACTTGTGGAGTCTCCCCAGGGGAGTCAGGCCTCGTCGAGAGTGGGGGCATGCACGTGCGCTTTCCTTCCAGGCTGTAGCAGCAATGTCACGCTTCCCGTCGCGTGGATCAAAGGATCTGTGGTTTTCCCTCGAGGCTTTCCCTCGAGGCTTTCCCACAGGGCTGTCCCACATGCCACCGTGGTGTGAGTCGATCATCGGCGTGAAAGATGAGCCAGTGCAGGGCAAAGAGGCTCCTCTGGAATGGACTGAGACATCTGGGGGACTCTTGGAATGGTGGTACGACCATGGAGTTCCTCTCGCCTTTCCTGTTGAGAGTGCCTCCTCTTGAGATGCGACGGGAACGCCGGGAATTCTTTCCCGTTGAAAGCAGGGAATGGATCCCTCATCTCGAGCTCCAAGGGGGAAACGGGTCTCCTCTGGATGTGGGCGGGACCATCGTGCTTCCTCTCGAGTGGAGACGGGTATGGCGGTGAACTTCTTGAGTTGCAGCAAGGGTGTGAAAGACCCTTTCGAAGTTCCAGAGTTTAGGTGTCATTAGTCACCAGACGCCTCATCGGAAATAGGCCTCATCTCGCCTGGAAGGGAGAACTTCCTGGATTTTCTCGAGTTGCGGCAGGTGTTCTCGAGTTACGACGGGGACCTCAGGGACCCGCCCTGGTGGCCTCAGGAGAGGCCAGTCCCCATGCGAGTTGCTAGGGGGCCTCTCGGGATTCCTCTCCCGTCGATACCAGGGCCAAAAACCTTGTGTGGAGTCAGGGCCGGAACCGAGGATTCCTCTCAGGGGCTGACATGGATCTTTGGGTACTTGTGGAGTCTCCCCAGGGGAGTCAGGAATCGTCTCGAGTGGGGGCATGCACGTGCGCTTTCCTTCCAGGCTGTAGCAGCAATGTCACGCTTCCCGTCGCGTGGATCAAAGGATCTGTGGTTTTCCCTCGAGGCTTTCCCTCGAGGCTTTCCCACAGGGCTGTCCCACGTGCCACCGTGGTGTAAGTCGATCCTCGGCGTGAAAGATGAGCCAGTGCAGGGCAAAGAGGCTCCTCTGGAATGGACTGAGACATCTGGGGGACTCTTGGAATGGTGGTACGACCATGGAGTTCCTCTCGCCTTTCCTGTTGAGAGTGCCTCCTCTTGAGATGCGACGGGAACGCCGGGAATTCTTTCCCGTTGAAAGCAGGGAATGGATCCCTCATCTCGAGCTCCGAGGGGGAAACGGGTCTCCTCTGGATGTGGGCGGGACCATCGTGCTTCCTCTCGAGTGGAGACGGGTATGGCGGTGAACTTCTTGAGTTGCAGCAAGGGTGTGAAAGACCCTTTCGAAGTTCCAGAGTTTAGGTGTCATTAGTCTCCAGACGCCTCATCGGAAATAGGCCTCATCTCGCCTGGAAGGGAGAACTTCCTGGATTTTCTCGAGTTGCGGCAGGTGTTCTCGAGTTACGACGGGGACCTCAGGGACCCGCCCTGGTGGCCTCAGGAGAGGCCAGTCCCCATGCGAGTTGCTAGGGGGCCTCTCGGGATTCCTCTCCCGTCGATACCAGGGCCAAAAACCTTGTGTGGAGTCAGGGCCGGAACCGAGGATTCCTCTCAGGGGCTGACATGGATCTTTGGGTACTTGTGGAGTCTCCCCAGGGGAGTCAGGCCTCGTCTCGAGTGGGGGCATGCACGTGCGCTTTCCTTCCAGGCTGTAGCAGCAATGTCACGCTTCCCGTCGCGTGGATCAAAGGATCTGTGGTTTTCCCTCGAGGCTTTCCCTCGAGGCTTTCCCACAGGGCTGTCCCACGTGCCACCGTGGTGTGAGTCGATCCTCGGCGTGAAAGATGAGCCAGTGCAGGGCAAAGAGGCTCCTCTGGAATGGACTGAGACATCTGGGGGACTCTTGGAATGGTGGTACGACCGTGGAGTTCCTCTCGCCTTTCCTGTTGAGAGTGCCTCCTCTTGAGATGCGACGGGAACGCCGGAAATTCTTTCCCGTTGAAAGCAGGGAATGGATCCCACATCTCGAGCTCCGAGGGGGAAACGGGTCTCCTCTGGATGTGGGCGGGACCATCGTGCTTCCTCTCGAGTGGAGACGGGTATGGCGGTGAACTTCTTGAGTTGCAGCAAGGGTGTGAAAGACCCTTTCGAAGTTCCAGAGTTTAGGTGTCATTAGTCTCCAGACGCCTCATCGGAAATAGGCCTCATCTCGCCTGGAAGGGAGAACTTCCTGGATTTTCTCGAGTTGCGGCAGGTGTTCTCGAGTTACGACGGGGACCTCAGGGACCCGCCCTGGTGGCCTCAGGAGAGGCCAGTCCCCATGCGAGTTGCTAGGGGGCCTCTCGGGATTCCTCTCCCGTCGATACCGGGGCCAAAAACCTTGTGTGGAGTCAGGGCCGGAACCGAGGATTCCTCTCAGGGGCTGACATGGATCTTTGGGTACTTGTGGAGTCTCCCCAGGGGAGTCAGGCCTCGTCTCGAGTGGGGGCATGCACGTGCGCTTTCCTTCCAGGCTGTAGCAGCAATGTCACGCTTCCCGTCGCGTGGATCAAAGGATCTGTGGTTTTCCCTCGAGGCTTTCCCTCGAGGCTTTCCCACAGGGCTGTCCCACGTGCCACCGTGGTGTGAGTCGATCCTCGGCGTGAAAGATGAGCCAGTGCAGGGCAAAGAGGCTCCTCTGGAATGGACTGAGACATCTGGGGGACTCTTGGAATGGTGGTACGACCATGGAGTTCCTCTCGCCTTTCCTGTTGAGAGTGCCTCCTCTTGAGATGCGACGGGAACGCCGGGAATTCTTTCCCGTTGACAGCAGGGAATGGATCCCTCATCTCGAGCTACGAGGGGGAAACGGGGCTCCTCTGGATGTGGGCGGGACCATCGTGCTTCCTCTCGAGTGGAGACGGGTATGTCGGTGAACTTCTTGAGTTGCAGCAAGGGTGTGAAAGACCCCTTCGAAGTTCCAGAGGTTTGTTGTCATTTGTCTCCAGAGGTCTCATCGGAAATAGGCCTCATCTCGCCTGGAAGGGAGAACTTCCTGGATTTTCTCGAGTTGCCGCAGGTGTTCTCGAGTTACGACGGGGACCTCAGGGACCCGCCCTGGTGGCCTCAGGAGAGGCCAGTCCCCATGCGAGTTGCTAGGGGGCCTCTCGGGATTCCTCTCCCGTCGATACCGGGGCCAAAAACCTTGTGTGGAGTCAGGGCCGGAACCGAGGATTCCTCTCAGGGGCTGAGATGGATCTTTGGGTACTTCTGGAGTCTCCCCAGGGGACTCAGGCCTCGTCTCGAGTGGGGGCATGCACGTGCGCTTTCCTTCCAGGCTGTAGCAGCAATGTCACGCTTCCCGTCGCGTGGATCAAAGGATCTGTGGTTTTCCCTCGAGGCTTTCCCTCGAAGCTTTCCCACAGGGCTGTCCCACGTACCACCGTGGTGTGAGTCGATCCTCGGCGTGAAAGATGAGCCAGTGCAGGGAAAAGAGGCTCCTCTGGAATGGACTGAGACATCTGGGGGACTCTTGGAATGGTGGTACGACCATGGAGTTCCTCTCGCCTTTCCTGTTGAGAGTGCCTCCTTTTGAGATGCGACGGGAACGCCGGGAATTCTTTCCCGTTGAAAGCAGGGAAAGGATCCCTCATCTCGAGCTCCGAGGGGGAAACGGGGCTCCTCTGGATGTGGGCGGGACCATCGTGCTTCCTCTCGAGTGGAGACGGGTATGGAGGTGAACTTCTTGAGTTGCATCAAGGGTGTGAAAGACCCTTTCGAAGTTCCAGAGGTTTGTTGTCATTTGTCTCCAGACGCCTCATCGGAAATAGGCCTCACCTCGCCTGGAAGGGAGAAATTCCTGGATTTTCTCGAGTTGCGGCAGGTGTTCTCGAGTTACGACGGGGACCTCAGGGACCCGCCCTGGTGGCCTCAGGAGAGGCCAGTCCCCATGCGAGATGCTAGGGGGCCTCTCGGGATTCCTCTCCCGTCGATACCGGGGCAAAAACCTTGTGTGGAGTCAGGGCCGGAACCGAGGATTCCTCTCAGGGGCTGACATGGATCTTTGGGTACTTGTGGAGTCTAACCAGGGGAGTCAGGCCTCGTCTCGAGTGGGGGCATGCACGTGCGCTTTCCTTCCAGGCTGTAGCAGCAATGTCACGCTTCCCGTCGCGTGGATCAAAGGATCTGTGGTTTTCCCTCGAGGCTTTCCCACAGGGCTGTCCCACGTGCCACCGTGTTGTGAGTCGATCATCGGCGTGAAAAAGAGCCAGTGCAGGGCAAAGAGGCTCCTCTGGAATGGACTGAGACATCTGGGGGACTCTTGGAATGGTGGTACGACCATGGAGTTCCTCTCGCCTTTCCTGTTGAGAGTGCCTCCTCTTGAGATGCGACGGGAACGCAGGGAATTCTTTCCCGTTGAAAGCAGGGAATGGATCCCTCATCTCGAGCTCCAAGGGGGAAACGGGTCTCCTCTGGATGTGGGCGGGACCATCGTGCTTCCTCTCGAGTGGAGACGGGTATGGCGGTGAACTTCTTGAGTTGCAGCAAGGGTGTGAAAGACCCTTTCGAAGTTCCAGAGTTTAGGTGTCATTAGTCTCCAGACGCCTCATCGGAAATAGGCCTCATCTCGCCTGGAAGGGAGAACTTCCTGGATTTTCTCGAGTTGCGGCAGGTGTTCTCGAGTTACGACGGGGACCTCAGGGACCCGCCCTGGTGGCCTCAGGAGAGGCCAGTCCCCATGCGAGTTGCTAGGGGGCCTCTCGGGATTCCTCTCCCGTCGATACCAGGGCCAAAAACCTTGTGTGGAGTCAGGGCCGGAACCGAGGATTCCTCTCAGGGGCTGACATGGATCTTTGGGTACTTGTGGAGTCTCCCCAGGGGAGTCAGGAATCGTCTCGAGTGGGGGCATGCACGTGCGCTTTCCTTCCAGGCTGTAGCAGCAATGTCACGCTTCCCGTCGCGTGGATCAAAGGATCTGTGGTTTTCCCTCGAGGCTTTCCCTCGAGGCTTTCCCACAGGGCTGTCCCACGTGCCACCGTGGTGTAAGTCGATCCTCGGCGTGAAAGATGAGCCAGTGCAGGGCAAAGAGGCTCCTCTGGAATGGACTGAGACATCTGGGGGACTCTTGGAATGGTGGTACGACCATGGAGTTCCTCTCGCCTTTCCTGTTGAGAGTGCCTCCTCTTGAGATGCGACGGGAACGCCGGGATTTCTTTCCCGTTGAAAGCAGGGAATGGATCCCTCATCTCGAGCTCCGAGGGGGAAACGGGTCTCCTCTGGATGTGGGCGGGACCATCGTGCTTCCTCTCGAGTGGAGACGGGTATGGCGGTGAACTTCTTGAGTTGCAGCAAGGGTGTGAAAGACCCTTTCGAAGTTCCAGAGTTTAGGTGTCATTAGTCTCCAGACGCCTCATCGGAAATAGGCCTCATCTCGCCTGGAAGGGAGAACTTCCTGGATTTTCTCGAGTTGCGGCAGGTGTTCTCGAGTTACGACGGGGACCTCAGGGACCCGCCCTGGTGGCCTCAGGAGAGGCCAGTCCCCATGCGAGTTGCTAGGGGGCCTCTCGGGATTCCTCTCCCGTCGATACCAGGGCCAAAAACCTTGTGTGGAGTCAGGGCCGGAACCGAGGATTCCTCTCAGGGGCTGACATGGATCTTTGGGTACTTGTGGAGTCTCCCCAGGGGAGTCAGGCCTCGTCTCGAGTGGGGGCATGCACGTGCGCTTTCCTTCCAGGCTGTAGCAGCAATGTCACGCTTCCCGTCGCGTGGATCAAAGGATCTGTGGTTTTCCCTCAAGGCTTTCCCTCGAAGCTTTCCCACAGGGCTGTCCCACGTGCCACCGTGGTGTGAGTCGATCCTCGGCGTGAAAGATGAGCCAGTGCAGGGCAAAGAGGCTCCTCTGGAATGGACTGAGACATCTGGGGGACTCTTGGAATGGTGGTACGACCATGGAGTTCCTCTCGCCTTTCCTGTTGAGAGTGCCTCCTCTTGAGATGCGACGGGAACGCCGGAAATTCTTTCCCGTTGAAAGCAGGGAATGGATCCCACATCTCGAGCTCCGAGGGGGAAACGGGTCTCCTCTGGATGTGGGCGGGACCATCGTGCTTCCTCTCGAGTGGAGACGGGTATGGCGGTGAACTTCTTGAGTTGCAGCAAGGGTGTGAAAGACCCTTTCGAAGTTCCAGAGTTTAGGTGTCATTAGTCTCCAGACGCCTCATCGGAAATAGGCCTCATCTCGCCTGGAAGGGAGAACTTCCTGGATTTTCTCGAGTTGCGGCAGGTGTTCTCGAGTTACGACGGGGACCTCAGGGACCCGCCCTGGTGGCCTCAGGAGAGGCCAGTCCCCATGCGAGTTGCTAGGGGGCCTCTCGGGATTCCTCTCCCGTCGATACCGGGGCCAAAAACCTTGTGTGGAGTCAGGGCCGGAACCGAGGATTCCTCTCAGGGGCTGACATGGATCTTTGGGTACTTGTGGAGTCTCCCCAGGGGAGTCAGGCCTCGTCTCGAGTGGGGGCATGCACGTGCGCTTTCCTTCCAGGCTGTAGCAGCAATGTCACGCTTCCCGTCGCGTGGATCAAAGGATCTGTGGTTTTCCCTCGAGGCTTTCCCTCGAGGCTTTCCCACAGGGCTGTCCCACGTGCCACCGTGGTGTGAGTCGATCCTCGGCGTGAAAGATGAGCCAGTGCAGGGCAAAGAGGCTCCTCTGGAATGGACTGAGACATCTGGGGGACTCTTGGAATGGTGGTACGACCATGGAGTTCCTCTCGCCTTTCCTGTTGAGAGTGCCTCCTCTTGAGATGCGACGGGAACGCCGGGAATTCTTTCCCGTTGACAGCAGGGAATGGATCCCTCATCTCGAGCTACGAGGGGGAAACGGGGCTCCTCTGGATGTGGGCGGGACCATCGTGCTTCCTCTCGAGTGGAGACGGGTATGTCGGTGAACTTCTTGAGTTGCAGCAAGGGTGTGAAAGACCCCTTCGAAGTTCCAGAGGTTTGTTGTCATTTGTCTCCAGAGGCCTCATCGGAAATATGCCTCATCTCGCCTGGAAGGGAGAACTTCCTGGATTTTCTCGAGTTGCGGCAGGTGTTCTCGAGTTACGACGGGGACCTCAGGGACCCGCCCTGGTGGCCTCAGGAGAGGCCAGTCCCCAGGCGAGTTGCTAGGGGGCCTCTCGGGATTCCTCTCCCGTCGATACCGGGGCCAAAAACCTTGTGTGGAGTCAGGGCCGGAACCGAGGATTCCTCTCAGGGGCTGAGATGGATCTTTGGGTACTTCTGGAGTCTCCCCAGGGGACTCAGGCCTCGTCTCGAGTGGGGGCATGCACGTGCGCTTTCCTTCCAGGCTGTAGCAGCAATGTCACGCTTCCCGTCGCGTGGATCAAAGGATCTGTGGTTTTCCCTCGAGGCTTTCCCTCGAGGCTTTCCCACAGGGCTGTCCCACGTACCACCGTGGTGTGAGTCGATCCTCGGCGTGAAAGATGAGCCAGTGCAGGGAAAAGAGGCTCCTCTGGAATGGACTGAGACATCTGGGGGACTCTTGGAATGGTGGTACGACCATGGAGTTCCTCTCGCCTTTCCTGTTGAGAGTGCCTCCTTTTGAGATGCGACGGGAACGCCGGGAATTCTTTCCCGTTGAAAGCAGGGAAAGGATCCCTCATCTCGAGCTCCGAGGGGGAAACGGGGCTCCTCTGGATGTGGGCGGGACCATCGTGCTTCCTCTCGAGTGGAGACGGGTATGGAGGTGAACTTCTTGAGTTGCATCAAGGGTGTGAAAGACCCTTTCGAAGTTCCAGAGGTTTGTTGTCATTTGTCTCCAGACGCCTCATCGGAAATAGGCCTCACCTCGCCTGGAAGGGAGAACTTCCTGGATTTTCTCGAGTTGCGGCAGGTGTTCTCGAGTTACGACGGGGACCTCAGGGACCCGCCCTGGTGGCCTCAGGAGAGGCCAGTCCCCATGCGAGATGCTAGGGGGCCTCTCGGGATTCCTCTCCCGTCGATACCGGGGCAAAAACCTTGTGTGGAGTCAGGGCCGGAACCGAGGATTCCTCTCAGGGGCTGACATGGATCTTTGGGTACTTGTGGAGTCTAACCAGGGGAGTCAGGCCTCGTCTCGAGTGGGGGCATGCACGTGCGCTTTCCTTCCAGGCTGTAGCAGCAATGTCACGCTTCCCGTCGCGTGGATCAAAGGATCTGTGGTTTTCCCTCGAGGCTTTCCCACAGGGCTGTCCCACGTGACACCGTGGTGTGAGTCGATCCTCGGCGTTAAAGATTAGCCAGTGCAGGGCAAAGAGGTTCCGCTGGAATGGACTGAGACATCTGGGGGACTCTTGGAATGGTGGTACGACCATGGAGTTCCTCTCGCCTTTCCTGTTGAGAGTTCCTCCTCTTGAGATGCGACGGGAACGCCGGGAAATCTTTCCTGTTGAAAGCAGGGAAAGGATCCCTCACCTCGAGCTACGAGGGGGAAACGGGGCTCCTCTGGATGTGGGCGGGACCATCGTGCTTCCTCTCGAGTGGAGACAGGTATGGCGGTGAACTTCTTGAGTTGCAGCAAGGGTGTGAAAGACCCTTTCGAAGTTCCAGAGTTTAGGTGTCATTAGTCTCCAGACGCCTCATCGGAAATAGGCCTCATCTCGCCTGGAAGGGAGAACTTCCTGGATTTTCTCGAGTTGCCGCAGGTGTTCTCGAGTTACGACGGGGACCTCAGGAACCCGCCCTGGTGGCCTCAGGAGAGGCCAGTACCCATGCGAGTTGCTAGGGGGCCTCTCGGGATTCCTCTCCCGTCGATACCAGGGCCAAAAACCTTGTGTGGAGTCAGGGCCGGAACCGAGGATTCCTCTCAGGGGCTGACATGGATCTTTGGGTACTTGTGGAGTCTCCCCAGGGGAGTCAGGCCTCGTCTCGAGTGGGGGCATGCACGTGCGCTTTCCTTCCAGGCTGTAGCAGCAATGTCACGCTTCCCGTCTCGTGGATCAAAGGATCTGTCGTTTTCCCTCGAGGCTTTCCCTCGAGGCTTTCCCACAGGGCTGTCCCACGTGCCACCGTGGTGTGAGTCGATCCTCGGCGTGAAAGATGAGCCAGTGCAGGGCAAAGAGGCTCCTCTGGAATGGACTGAGACATC
Source organism: Capricornis sumatraensis (assembly GCF_032405125.1). Taxonomy (NCBI): domain Eukaryota; kingdom Metazoa; phylum Chordata; class Mammalia; order Artiodactyla; family Bovidae; genus Capricornis; species Capricornis sumatraensis. Next base: position 11,029,374 of record NW_027184612.1, read on the forward strand.
TGGGGGACTCTTGGAATGGTGGTACGACCATGGAGTTCCTCTCGCCTTTCCTGTTGAGAGTGCCTCCTCTTGAGATGCGACGGGAACGCCGGGAATTCTTTCCCGTTGAAAGCAGGGAATGGATCCCTCATCTCGAGCTCCGAGGGGGAAACGGGTCTCCTCTGGATGTGGGCGGGACCATCGTGCTTCCTCTCGAGTGGAGACAGGTATGGTGGTGAACTTCTTGAGTTGCAGCAAGGGTGTGAAAGACCCTTTCGAAGTTCCAGAGTTTAGGTGTCATTAGTCTCCAGACGCCTCATCGGAAATAGGCCTCATCTCGCCTGGAAGGGAGAACTTCCTGGATTTTCTCGAGTTGTGGCAGGTGTTCTCGAGTTACGACGGGGACCTCAGGGACCCGCCCTGGTGGCCTCAGGAGAGGCCAGTCCCCATGCGAGTTGCTAGGGGCCTCTCGGGATTCCTCTCCCGTCGATACCGGGGCCAAAAACCTTGTGTGGAGTCAGGGCCGGAACCGAGGATTCCTCTCAGGGGCTGACATGGATCTTTGGGTACTTGTGGAGTCTCCCCAGGGGAGTCAGGCCTCGTCTCGAGTGGGGGCATGCACGTGCGCTTTCCTTCCAGGCTGTAGCAGCAATGTCACGCTTCCCGTCGCGTGGATCAAAGGATCTGTGGTTTTCCCTCGAGGCTTTCCCTCGAGGCTTTCCCACAGGGCTGTCCCACGTGCCACCGTGGTGTGAGTCGATCCTCGGCGTGAAAGATGAGCCAGTGCAGGGCAAAGAGGCTCCTCTGGAATGGACTGAGACATCTGGGGGACTCTTGGAATGGTGGTACGACCATGGAGTTCCTCTCGCCTTTCCTGTTGAGAGTGCCTCCTCTTGAGATGCGACGAGAACGCCGGGAATTCTTTCCCGTTGACAGCAGGGAATGGATCCCTCATCTCGAGCTACGAGGGGGAAACGGGGCTCCTCTGGATGTGGGCGGGACCATCGTGCTTCCTCTCGAGTGGAGACGGGTATGGCGGTGAACTTCTTGAGTTGCAGCAAGGGTGTGAAAGACCCCTTCGAAGTTCCAGAGGTTAGTTGTCAATTGTCTCCAGAGGCCTCATCGGAAATAGGCCTCATCTCGCCTGGAAGGGAGAACTTCCTGGATTTTCTCGAGTTGCCGCAGGTGTTCTCGAGTTACGACGGGGACCTCAGGGACCCGCCCTGGTGGCCTCAGGAGAGGCCAGTCCCCATGCGAGTTGCTAGGGGGCCTCTCGGGATTCCTCTCCCGTCGATACCGGGGCCAAAAACCTTGTGTGGAGTCAGGGCCGGAACCGAGGATTCCTCTCAGGGGCTGAGATGGATCTTTGGGTACTTCTGGAGTCTCCCCAGGGGACTCAGGCCTCGTCTCGAGTGGGGGCATGCACGTGCGCTTTCCTTCCAGGCTGTAGCAGCAATGTCACGCTTCCCGTCGCGTGGATCAAAGGATCTGTGGTTTTCCCTCGAGGCTTTCCCTCGAGGCTTTCCCACAGGGCTGTCCCACGTACCACCGTGGTGTGAATCGATCCTCGGCGTGAAAGATGAGCCAGTGCAGGGAAAAGAGGCTCCTCTGGAATGGACTGAGACATCTGGGGGACTCTTGGAATGGTGGTACGACCATGGAGTTCCTCTCGCCTTTCCTGTTGAGAGTGCCTCCTTTTGAGATGCGACGGGAACGCCGGGAATTCTTTCCCGTTGAAAGCAGGGAAAGGATCCCTCATCTCGAGCTCCGAGGGGGAAACGGGGCTCCTCTGGATGTGGGCGGGACCATCGTGCTTCCTCTCGAGTGGAGACGGGTATGGAGGTGAACTTCTTGAGTTGCATCAAGGGTGTGAAAGACCCTTTCGAAGTTCCAGAGGTTTGTTGTCATTTGTCTCCAGACACCTCATCGGAAATAGGCCTCACCTCGCCTGGAAGGGAGAACTTCCTGGATTTTCTCGAGTTGCGGCAGGTGTTCTCGAGTTACGACGGGGACCTCAGGGACCCGCCCTGGTGGCCTCAGGAGAGGCCAGTCCCCATGCGAGATGCTAGGGGGCCTCTCGGGATTCCTCTCCCGTCGATACCGGGGCAAAAACCTTGTGTGGAGTCAGGGCCGGAACCGAGGATTCCTCTCAGGGGCTGACATGGATCTTTGGGTACTTGTGGAGTCTAACCAGGGGAGTCAGGCCTCGTCTCGAGTGGGGGCATGCACGTGCGCTTTCCTTCCAGGCTGTAGCAGCAATGTCACGCTTCCCGTCGCGTGGATCAAAGGATCTGTGGTTTTCCCTCGAGGCTTTCCCACAGGGCTGTCCCACGTGACACCGTGGTGTGAGTCGATCCTCGGCGTTAAAGATTAGCCAGTGCAGGGCAAAGAGGTTCCGCTGGAATGGACTGAGACATCTCGGGGACTCTTGGAATGGTGGTACGACCATGGAGTTCCTCTCGCCTTTCCTGTTGAGAGTTCCTCCTCTTGAGATGCGACGGGAACGCCGGGAAATCTTTCCTGTTGAAAGCAGGGAAAGGATCCCTCACCTCGAGCTACGAGGGGGAAACGGGGCTCCTCTGGATGTGGGCGGGACCATCGTGCTTCCTCTCGAGTGGAGACGGGTATGGCGGTGAACTTCTTGAGTTGCAGCAAGGGTGTGAAAGACCCTTTTGAAGTCCAAGACATTAGCTGTCATTAGACTCCAGACGCCTCATCGGAACGAGGCCTCATCTCGCCTGGAAGGGAGAACTTCCTGGATTTTCTCGAGTTGCGGCAGGTGTTCTTGAGTTACGACGGGGACCTCAGGGACCCGCCGTGGTGGCCACAGGAGAGGCCAGTCCCCATGCGAGTGGCTAGGGGGCCTCACCGGATTCCTCTCCCGTCGATACTGGGGGCAAAAACCTTGTGTGGAGTCAGGGCCGAAACCGAGGATTCCTCTCAGGGACTGACATGGATCTTTGGGTACTTCTGGAGTCTCCCCAGGGGAGTCAGGCCTCGTCTCGAGTGGGGGCATGCACATGCGCTTTCCTTCCAGGCTGTAGCAGCAATGTCACGCTTCCCGGCTCGTGGATCAAAGGATCTGTGGTTTTCCCTCGAGGCTTTCCCTCGAGGCTTTCCCACAGGGCTGTCCCACGTGCCACCGTGGTGTGAGTCAATCCTCGGCGTGAAAGATGAGCCAGTGCAGGGCAAAGAGTTTCCTCTGGAATGGACTGGGAAATCTCGGGGACTCTTGGAATGGTGGTACGACCATGGAGTTCCTCTCATCTTTCCTGTTGAGAGTGCCTCCTCTTGAGATGCGACGGGAACGCCGGGAATTCTTTCCCGTTGATAGCAGGGAAAGGATCGCTCATCTCGAGCTACGAGGGGAAAACGGGGCTCCTCTGGATGTGGGCGGGACCATCGTGCTTCCTCTCGAGTGGAGACGGTTATGGCGGTGAACTTCTTGAGTTGCAGCAAGGGTGTGAAAGACCCTTTCGAAGTTCCAGAGGTTCCGTGTCATTAGTCTCCAGACGCCTTATCGGAAATAAGCCTCATCTCGCCTGGAAGGGAGAACTTCCTGGATTTTCTCGAGTTGCGGCAGGTGTTCTCGAGTTACGACGGGGACCTCAGGAACCCGCCCTGGTGGCCTCAGGAAAGGTCAGTCCCCTTGCGAGTTGCTAGGGGGCCTCTCGGGATTCCTCTCCCATCGATACGGGGGCCAAAATACTTGTGTGGAGTCAGGGCCGGAACCGAGGATTCCTCTCAGGGGCTGAGATGGATCTTTGGGTACTTCTGGAGTTTCCCCAGGGGAGTCAGGCCTCGTCTCGAGTGGGGGCATGCACGTGCGCTTTCCTTACAGGCTGTAGCAGCAATGTCACGGTTCCCGTCGCGTGGATCAAAGGATCTGTGGTTTTCCCTCGAGGCTTTCCCACAGGGCTGTCCCACGTGCCACCGTGGTGTGAGTCGATCCTCGGCGTGAAAGATGAGCCAGTGCAGGGCAAAGAGGTTCCTCTGGAATGGACTGAGACATCTGGGGGACTCTTGGAATGGTGGTACGACCATGGAGTTCCTCTCACCTTTCCTGTTGAGAGTTCCTCCTCTTGAGATGCGACGGGAATGCCGGGAATTCTTTCCTGTTGAAAGCAGGGAAAGGATCCCTCATCTCGAGCTACGAGGGGGAAACGGGGCTCCTCTGAATGTGGGCGGGACCATCGTGCTTCCTCTCGAGTGGAGACGGGTATGGCGGTGAACTTCTTGAGTTGCAGCAAGGGTGTGAAAGACCCTTTTGAAGTCCCAGAGATTAGCTGTCATTAGACTCCAGACGCCTCATCGGAAATAGGCCTCATCTCGCCTGGAACGGAGAACTTCCTGGATTTTCTCGAGTTGCGGCAGGTGTTCTCGAGTTACGACGGGGACGTCAGGGACAAGCCCTGGTGGCCGCAGGAAACTCCAGTCCCCATACGAGTTGCTAGGGTGCCTCTCGGGATTCCTCTCAAGTCGATACCGGGGCCAAAAACCTTGTGTGGAGTCAGGGCCGGAACGGAGGATTCCTCTAAGGGGCTTACATGGATCTTTGGGTCTTTCTGGAGTCTCCCCAGGGGAGTCAGGCCTCGTCTCGAGTGGGGGCATGCACGTGCGCTTTCCTTCCAGGCTGTAGCAGCAATGTCACGCTTCCCGTCGCGTGGATCAAAGGATCTGTGGTTTTCCCTCTTGGCTTTCCCTCGAGGCTATCCCACAGGGCTGTCCCACGTGCCACCGTGGTGTGAGTCGATCTTCGGCATGAAAGATGAGCCAGTGCAGGGCAAAGAGGTTCCTCTGGAATGGACTGAAACATCTGGGGACTCTTGGAATGGTGGTACGACCATGGAGTTCCTCTCGTCTTTCCTGTTGAGAGTGCCTCCTCTTGAGATGCGACGGGAACGCCGAAAATTCTTTCCCTTTGATAGCAGGGAAAGGATCCCTCATCTCGAGCTACGAGGGGCAAACGGGGCTCCTCTGGATGTGGGCGGGACCATCGTGTTTCCTCTCGAGTGGAGACGGTTATGGCGGTGAACTTCTTGAGTTGCAGCAAGGGTGTGAAAGACCCTTTCGAAGTTCCAGAGGTTCCGTGTCATTAGTCTCCAGACGCCTCATCGGAAATAGGCCTCATCTCGCCTGGAAGGGAGAACTTCCTGAAGTTTCTCGAGTTGTGGCAGGTGTTCCCGAGTTACGACGGGGACCTCAGGGACCCGCCCTGGTGGCCTCAGGAAAGGCCAATCCCCATGCTAGTTGCTCGGGGGCCTCTCAGGATTCCTCTCCTGTCGATACCGGGGCCAAAAAACTTGTGTGGAGTCAGGGCCGGAACCGAGGATTCCTCTCAGGGGCTGACATGGATCTTTGGGTACTTCTGGAGTCTCCCCAGGGGAGTCAGGCCTCGTCTCGAGTGGGGGCATGCACGTGCGCTTTCCTTCCAGGCTGTAGCAGCAATGTCACGCTTCCCGTCGCGTGGATCAAAGGATCTGTGGTTTTCCCTCGAGGCTTTCCCTCGAGGCTTTCCCACAGGGCTGTCGCACGTGCCACCATGGTGTGAGTCGATCCTCGGCGTGAAAGATGAGCCAGTGCAGGGCAAAGAGGTTCCTCTGGAATGGACTGAGACATCTGGGGGACTCTTGGAATGGTGGTACGACCATGGAGTTCCTCTCGCCTTTCCTGTTGAGAGTGCCTCCTCTTGAGATGCGACGGGAACGCCGGGAATTCTTTCCCGTTGAAAGCATGGAAAGGTTCCCTCATCTCGAGCTACGAGGGGGAAACGGTGCTCCTCTGGATGTGGGCGGGACCATCGTGCTTCCTCTCGAGTGGACACGGGTATGGCGGTGAACTTCTTGAGTTGCAGCAAGGGTGTGAAAGACCCTTTCGAAGTTCCAGAGGTTAGGTGTCATTAGTCTCCAGACGCCTCATCGGAAATAGGCCTCATCTCGCCTGGAAGGGAGAACTTCCTGGATTTCTCGAGTTGCGGCAGGTGTTCTCGACTTACGACGGGGACCTCAGGGACCCGCCCTGGTGGCCTCAGGAGAGGCCAGTCCCCATGCGAGTTGCTAAGGGGCCTCTCGGGATTACTCTTCCGTCGATACCGGGGCCAAAACCCTTTGGTGGAGTCAGGGCCGGAACCGAGGATTCCTCTCAGGGGCTGACATGGATCTTTGGGTACTTCTGGAGTCTCCCCAGGGGAGTCAGGCCTCGTCTCGAGTGGGGGCATGCATGTGCGCTTTCCTTCCAGGCTGTAGCAGCAATGTCACCCTTCCCGTCGCGTGGATCAAACGATCTGTGGTTTTCCCTCGAGGCTTTCCCTCGAGGCTTTCCCACAGGGCTGTCCCACGTGCCACCGTGGTGTGAGTCGATCCTCGGCGTGAAAGATGAGCCAGTGCAGGGCAAAGAGGTTCCTCTGGAATGCACTGAGACATCTGGGGGACTCTTGGAATGGTGGTACGACCATGGAGTTCCTCTCATCTTTCCTGTTGAGAGTGCCTCCTCTTGAGATGCGACGGGAACGCCGGGAATTCTTTCCCGTTGAAAGAAGGGAAAGGATCCCTCATCTCGAGCTACGAGGGGGAAACGGGGCTCCTCTGGATGTGGGCGGGACCATCGTGCTTCCTCTCGAGTGGAGACGGGTATGGCGGTGAACTTCTTGAGTTGCAGCAAGGGTGTGAAAGACCCTTTTGAAGTTCCAGAGGTTAGGTGTCATTAGTCTCCAGACGCCTCATCGGAAATAGGCCTCATCTCGCCTGGAAGGGAGAACTTCCTGGATTTTCTCGAGTTGCGGCAGGTGTTCTCGAGTTACGACGGGGACCTCAGGGACCCGCCCTGGTGGCCTCAGGAGACGCCAGTCCCCATGCGAGTTGCTAGGGGGCCTCTCGGGATTCCTCTCCCGTCGATACCGGGGCCAAAAACCTTCTGTGGAGTCAGGGCCGGAACCGAGGATTCCTCTCATGGGCTGATATGGATCTTTGGGTACATCTGGAGTCTCGCCAGGGGAGACAGGCCTCGTCTCGAGTCGGGGCATGCACGTGCACTTTCCTTCCAGGCTGTAGCAGCAATGTCACGCTTCCCGTCGCGTGGATCAAAGGATCTGTGGTTTTCCCTCGAGGCTTTCCCTCGAGGCTTTCCCACAGGGCTGTCCCACGTGCCACCATGGTGTGAGTCGATCCTCGGCGTGAAAGATGAGCCAGTGCAGGGCAAAGAGGTTCCTCTGGAATGGACTGAGACATCTGGGGGACTCTTGGAATGGTGGTTCGACCATGGAGTTCCTCTCGCCTTTCCTGTTGAGAGTGCCTCCTCTTGAGATGCGACAGGAACGCCGGGAATTCTTTCCCGTTGAAAGCAGGGAAAGGATCCCTCATCTCGAGCTCCGAGGGGGAAACGGGGCTACTCTGGATGTGGGCGGGACCATCGTGCTTCCTCTCGAGTGGAGACGGGTATGGCGGTGAACTTCTTGAGTCGCAGCAAGGGTGTGAAAGACCCTTTCGAAGTTCCAGAGGTTAGGTGTCATTAGTCTCCAGACGCCTCATCGGAAATAGGCCTCATCTCGCCTGGAAGGGAGAACTTCCTGGATTTTCTCGAGTTGCGGCAGGTGTTCTCGAGTTACGACGGGGAACTCAGGGACCCGCCCTTGTGGCCTCAGGAGAGGCCAGTCCCCATGCGAGTTGCTAGGGGGCCTCTCAGGATTCCTCTCCTGTCGATACCGGGGCCAAAAACCTTTGGTGGATTCAGGGCCGGAACCGAGGATTCCTCTCAGGGGCTGACATGGATCTTTGGGTACTTCTGGAGTCTCCCCAAGGGAGTCAGGCCTCGTCTCGAGTGGGGGCATGCACGTGCGCTTTCCTTCCAGGCTGTAGCAGAAATGTCACGCTTCCCGTGGCGTGGATCAAAGGATCTGTGGTTTTCCCTCGAGGCTTTCCCTCGAGGCTTTCCCACAGGGCTGTCCCACGTGCCACCGTGGTGTGAGTCGATCCTCGGCGTGAAAGATGAGCCAGTGAAGGGCAAAGAGATTCCTCTGGAATGGACTGAGACATCTGGGGGACTCTTGGAATGGTGGTACGACCATGGAGTTCCTCTCGCCTTTCCTGGTGAGAGTGCATCCTCTTGAGACGCAACGGGAACGCCGGGAATTCTTTCCCGTTGAAAGCAGGGAAAGGATCCCTCATCTCGAGCTATGAGGGGGAAACGGTGCTCCTCTGGATGTGGGCGGGACCATCGTGCTTCCTCTTGAGTGGACACGGGTATGGCGGTGAACTTCTTGAGTTGCAGCAAGGGTGTGAAAGACCCTTTCGTAGTTCCAGAGGTTAGTTGACATTAGTCTCCAGACGCCTCATCGGAAATAGGCCTCATCTCGCCTGGAAGGGAGAATTTCCTGGATTTTCTCGAGTTGCGGCAGGTGTTCTCGAGTTACGACGGGGACCTCAGGGACCCGCCCTGGTGGCCTCAGGAGACGCCAGTCCCCATGCGAGTTGCTAGGGGGCCTATCGGGATTCCTCTCCCGTCGATACCGGGGCGAAAAACCTTGTGTGGAGTCAGGGCCGGAACCGATAATTCCTCTCAGTGGCTGATATGGATCTTTGGGTACATCTGGAGTCTCCCCAGGGGAGACAGGCCTCGTCTCGAGTCGGGGCATGCACGTGCACTTTCCTTCCAGGCTGTAGCAGCAATGTCACGCTTCCCGTCGCGTGGATCAAAGGATCTGTGGTTTTCCCTCGAGGCTTTCCCTCGAGGCTTTCCCACAGGGCTGTCCCACGTGCCCCCGTGGTGTGAGTCGATCCTTGGCGTGAAAGATGAGCCAGTGCAGGGCAAAGAGGTTCCTCTGGAATGGACTGAGACATCTGGGGGACTCTTGGAATGGTGGTACGACCATGGAGTTCCTCTCGCCTTTCCTGTTGAGAGTGCCTCCTCTTGAGATGCGACGGGAACGCCGGGAATTCTTTCCCGTTGAAAGCATGGAAAGGTTCCCTCATCTCGAGCTACGAGGGGGAAACGGTGCTCCTCTGGATGTGGGCGGGACCATCGTGCTTCCTCTCGAGTGGACACGGGTATGGCGGTGAACTTCTTGAGTCGCAGCAAGGGTGTGAAAGACCCTTTCGAAGTTCCAGAGGTTAGGTGTCATTAGTCTCCAGACGCCTCATCGGAAATAGGCCTCATCTCGCCTGGAAGGAAGAATTTCCTGGATTTTCTCGAGTTGCGGCAGGTGTTCTCGAGTTACGACGGGGACCTCAGGGACCCGCCCTGGTGGCCTCAGGAGAGGCCAGTCCCCATGCGAGTTGCTAGGGGGCCTCTCGGGATTCCTCTCCCGTCGAAACCGGGGCCAAAAACCTTTGGTGGAGTCAGGGCCGGAACCGAGGATTCCTCTCAGGGGCTGACATGGATCTTTGAGTACTTCTGGAGTCTCCCCAGGGGAGTCAGGCCTCGTCTCGACTGGGGGCATGCACGTGCGCTTTCCTTCCAGGCTGTAGCAGCAATGTCACGCTTCCCGTCGCGTGGATCAAAGGATCTGTGGTTTTCCCTTGAGGCTTTCCATCGAGGCTTTCCCACAGGGCTGTCCCACGTGCCACCATGGTGTGAGTCGATCCTCGGCGTGATAGATGAGCCAGTGCAGGGCAAAGAGGTTCCTCTGGAATGGACTGAGACATCTGGGGGACTCTTGGAATGGTGGTACGACCATGGAGTTCCACTCGCCTTTCCTGCTGAGAGTGCCTCCTCTTGAGATGCGACGGGAACGCCGGGAATTCTTTCCCGTTGAAAGCAGGGAAAGGATCCCTCATCTCGAGCTACGAGGGGGAAACGGTGCTCCTCTGGATGTGGGCGGGACCATCGTGCTTCCTCTTGAGTGGACACGGGTATGGCGGTGAACTTCTTGAGTTGCAGCAAGGGTGTGAAAGACCCTTTCGAAGTTCCAGAGTTTAGGTGTCATTAGTCTCCAGACGCCTCATCGGAAATAGGCCTCATCTCGCCTGGAAGGGAGAACTTCCTGGATTTCTCGAGTTGCGGCAGGTGTTCTCGAGTTTCGACGGGGACCTCAGGGACCCGCCCTGGTGGCCTCAGGAGAGGCCAGTCCCCATGCGAGTTGCTAGGGGGCCTCTCGGGATTACTCTTCCGTCGATACCGGGGCCAAAACCCTTTGGTGGAGTCAGGGCCGGAACCGAGGATTCCTCTGAGGGGCTGACATGGATCTTTGGGTACTTCTGGAGTCTCCCCAGGGGAGTCAGGCCTCGTCTCGAGTGGGGGCATGCACGTGCGCTTTCCTTCCAGGCTGTAGCAGCAATGTCACGCTTCCCGTCGCGTGGATCAAAGGATCTGTGGTTTTCCCTCGAGGCTTTCCCTCGAGGCTTTCCCACAGGGCTGTCCCACGTGCCACCGTGGTGTGAGTCGATCCTCGGCGTGAAAGATGAGCCAGTGCAGGGCAAAGAGGTTCCTCTGGAATGCACTGAGACATCTGGGGGACTCTTGGAATGGTGGTACGACCATGGAGTTCCTCTCGCTTTTCCTGTTGAGAGTGCCTCCTCTTGAGATGCGACGGGAACGCCGGGAATTCTTTCCCGTTGAAAGCAGGGAAAGGATCCCTCATCTCGAGCTACGAGGGGGAAACGGTGCTCCTCTGGATGTGGGCGGGACCATTGTGCTTCCTCTTGAGTGGACACGGGTATGGCGGTGAACTTCTTGAGTTGCAGCAAGGGTGTGAAAGACCCTTTCGAAGTTCCACAGGTTAGGTGTCATTAGTCTCCAGACGTCTCATTGGAAATAGGCCTCATCTCGCCTGGAAGGGAGAATTTCCTGGATTTTCTCGAGTTGCGGCAGGTGTTCTCGAGTTACGACGGGGACCTCAGGGACCCGCCCTGGTGGCCTCAGTAGACGCCAGTCCCCATGTGAGTTGCTAGGGGGCCTCTCGGGATTCCTCTCCCGTCGATACCGGGGCCAAAAACCTTGTGTGGAGTCAGGGCCGGAACCGAGGATTCCTCTCAGGGGCTGATATGGATCTTTGGGTACATCTGGAGTCTCGCCAGGGGAGACAGGCCTCGTCTCGAGTCGGGGCATGCACGTGCACTTTCCTTCCAGGCTGTAGCAGCAATATCACGCTTCCCGTCGCGTGGATCAAAGGATCTGTGGTTTTCCCTCGAGGCTTTCCCTCGAGGCTTTCCCACAGGGCTGTCCCACGTGCCACCGTGGTGTGAGTCGATCCTCGGCGTGAAAGAAGAGCCAGTGCAGGGCAAAGAGGTTCCTCTTGAATGGACTGAGACATCTGGGGGACTCTTGGAATGGTGGTACGACCATGGAGTTCCTCTCGCCTTTCCTGTTGAGAGTGCCTCCTCTTGAGATGCGACGGGAACGCCGGGAATTCTTTCCCGTTGAAAGCAGGGAAAGGATCCCTCATCTCGAGCTACGAGGGGGAAACGGGGCTCCTCTGGATGTGGGCGGGACCATCGTGCTTCCTCTTGAGTGGACACGGGTATGGCGGTGAACTTCTTGAGTTGCAGCAAGGGTGTGAAAGACCCTTTCGAAGTTCCAGAGTTTAGGTGTCATTAGTCTCCAGAAGCCTCATCGGAAATAGGCCTCATCTCGCCTGGAAGGGAGAACTTTCTGGATTTCTCGAGTTGCGGCAGGTGTTCTCGAGTTACGACGGGGACCTCAGGGCCCGCCCTGGTGGCTTCAGGAGAGGCCAGTCCCCATGCGAGTTGCTAGGGGGCCTCTCGGGATTACTCTTCCGTCGATACCGGGGCCAAAACCCTTTGGTGGAGTCAGGGCCGGAACCGAGGATTCCTCTCAGGGGCTGACATGGATCTTTGGGTACTTCTGGAGTCTCCCCAGGGGAGTCAGGCCTCGTCTCGAGTGGGGGCATGCACGTGCGCTTTCCTTCCAGGCTGTAGCAGCAATGTCACGCTTCCCGTCGCGTGGATCAAAGGATCTGTGGTATTCCCTCGAGGCTTTCCCTCGAGGCTTTCCCACAGGGCTGTCCCACGTGCCACCGTGGTGTGAGTCGATCCTCGGCGTGAAAGATGAGCCAGTGCAGGGCAAAGAGGTTCCTCTGGAATGCACTGAGACATCTGGGGGACTCTTGGAATGGTGGTACGACCATGGAGTTCCTCTCGCCTTTCCTGTTGAGAGTGCCTCCTCTTGAGATGCGACGGGAACGCCGGGAATTCTTTCCCGTTGAAAGCAGGGAAAGGATCCCTCATCTCGAGCTACGAGGGGGAAACGGTGCTCCTCTGGATGTGGGCGGGACCATCGTGCTTCCTCTTGAGTGGACACGGGTATGGCGGTGAACTTCTTGAGTTGCAGCAAGGGTGTGAAAGACCCTTTCGAAGTTCCAGAGGTTAGGTGTCATTAGTCTCCAGACGCCTCATCAGAAATAGGCCTCATCTCGCCTGGAAGGGAGAACTTCCTGGATTTTCTCGAGTTGCGGCAGGTGTTCTCGAGTTACGACGGGGACCTCAGGGACCCGCCCTGGTGGCCTCAGGAGAGGCCAGTCCCCATGCGAGTTGCTAGGGGGCCTATCGGGATTCCTCTCCCGTCGATACCGGGGCCAAAAACCTTTGGTGGAGTCAGGGCCGGAACCGAGGATTCCTCTCAGGGGCTGACATGGATCTTTGAGTACTTCTGGAGTCTCCCCAGGGGAGTCAGGCCTCGTCTCGACTGGGGGCATGCACGTGCGCTTTCCTTCCAGGCTGTAGCAGCAATGTCACGCTTCCCGTGGCGTGGATCAAAGGATCTGTGGTTTTCCCTCGAGGCTTTCCATCGAGGCTTTCCCACAGGGCTGTCCCACGTGCCACCATGGTGTGAGTCGATCCTCGGCGTGATAGATGAGCCAGTGCAGGGCAAAGAGTTTCCTCTGGAATGGACTGAGACATCTGGGGGACTCTTGGAATGGTGGTACGACCATGGAGTTCCTCTCGCCTTTCCTGCTGAGAGTGCCTCCTCTTGAGATGCGACGGGAACGCCGGGAATTCTTTCCCGTTGAAAGCAGGGAAAGGATCCCTCATCTCGAGCTACGAGGGGGAAACGGTGCTCCTCTGGATGTGGGCGGGACCATCGTGCTTCCTCTTGAGTGGACACGGGTATGGCGGTGAACTTCTTGAGTTGCAGCAAGGGTGTGAAAGACCCTTTCGAAGTTCCAGAGTTTAGGTGTCATTAGTCTCCAGACGCCTCATCGGAAATAGGCCTCATCTCGCCTGGAAGGGAGAACTTCCTGGATTTCTCGAGTTGCGGCAGGTGTTCTCGAGTTACGACGGGGACCTCAGAGACCCGCCCTGGTGGCCTCAGGAGAGGCCAGTCCCCATGCGAGTTGCTAGGGGGCCTCTCGGGATTACTCTTCCGTCGATACCGGGGCCAAAACCCTTTGTTGGAGTCAGGGCCGGAACCGAGGATTCCTCTCAGGGGCTGACATGGATCTTTGGGTACTTGTGGAGTCTCCCCAGGGGAGTCAGGCCTCGTCTCGAGTGGGGGCATGCACGTGCGCTTTCCTTCCAGGCTGTAGCAGCAATGTCACGCTTCCCGTCGCGTGGATCAAAGGATCTGTGGTTTTCCCTCGAGGCTTTCCCTCGAGGCTTTCCCACAGGGCTGTCCCACGTGCCACCGTGGTGTGAGTCGATCCTCGGCGTGAAAGATGAGCCAGTGCAGGGCAAAGAGGTTCCTCTGGAATGCACTGAGACATCTGGGGGACTCTTGGAATGGTGGTACGACCATGGAGTTCCTCTCGCCTTTCCTGTTGAGAGTGCCTCCTCTTGAGATGCGACGGGAACGCCGGGAATTCTTTCCCGTTGAAAGCAGGGAAAGGATCCCTCATCTCGAGCTACGAGGGGGAAACGGTGCTCCTCTGGATGTGGGCGGGACCATCGTGCTTCCTCTTGAGTGGACACGGGTATGGCGGTGAACTTCTTGAGTTGCAGCAAGGGTGTGAAAGACCCTTTCGAAGTTCCAGAGGTTAGGTGTCATTAGTCTCCAGACGCCTCATTGGAAATAGGCCTCATCTCGCCTGGAAGGGAGAATTTCCTGGATTTTCTCGAGTTGCGGCAGGTGTTCTCGAGTTACGACGGGGACCTCAGGAACCCGCCCTGGTGGCCTCAGTAGACGCCAGTCCCCATGTGAGTTGCTAGGGGGCCTCTCGGGATTCCTCTCCCGTCGATACCGGGGCCAAAAACCTTGTGTGGAATCAGGGCCGGAACCGAGGATTCCTCTCAGGGGCTGCTATGGATCTTTGGGTACATCTGGAGTCTCGCCAGGGGAGACAGGCCTCGTCTCGAGTCGGGGCATGCACGTGCACTTTCCTTCCAGGCTGTAGCAGCAATGTCACGCTTCCCGTCGCGTGGATCAAAGGATCTGTGGTTTTCCCTCGAGGCTTTCCCTCGAGGCTTTCCCACAGGGCTGTCCCACGTGCCACCGTGGTGTGAGTCGATCCTCGGCGTGAAAGATGAGCCAGTGCAGGGCAAAGAGGTTCCTCTTGAATGGACTGAGATATCTGGGGGACTCTTGGAATGGTGGTACGACCATGGAGTTCCTCTCGCCTTTCCTGTTGAGAGTGCCTCCTCTTGAGATGTGACGGGAACGCCGGGAATTCTTTCCCGTTGAAAGCAGGGAAAGGATCCCTCATCTCGAGCTACGAGGGGGAAACGGGGCTACTCTGGATGTGGGCGGGACCATCGTGCTTCCTCTCGAGTGGAGACGGGTATGGCGGTGAACTTCTTGAGTTGCAGCAAGGGTGTGAAAGACCCTTTCTAAGTTCCAGAGTTTAGGTGTCATTAGTCTCCAGTCGCCTCATCGGAAATAGGCCTCATATCGCCTGGAAGGGAGAACTTCCTGGATTTTCTCGAGTTGCGGCAGGTGTTCTCGAGTTACGACGGGGACCTCAGGGACCCGCCCTGGTGGCCTCAGGAGAGGCCAGTCCCCATGCGAGTTGCTAGGGGGCCTCTCGGGATTCCTCTTCCGTCGATACCGGGGCCAAAAACCTTGTGTGGAGTCAGGGCCGGAACCGAGGATTCCTCTCAGGGGCTGATATGGATCTTTGGGTACATCTGGAGTCTCGCCAGGGGAGACAGGCCTCGTCTCGAGTCGGGGCATGCACGTGCACTTTCCTTCCAGGCTGTAGCAGCAATGTCACGCTTCCCGTCGCGTGGTTCAAAGGATCTGTGGTTTTCCCTCGAGGCTTTCCTTCGAGGCTTTCCCACAGGGCTGTCCCAAGTGCCACCGTGGTGTGAATCGATCCTCGGCGTGAAAGATGAGCCAGTGCAGGGCAAAGAGGTTCCTCTGGAATGGACTGAGACATCTGGGGGACTCTTGGAATGGTGGTACGACCATGGAGTTCCTCTCGCCTTTCCTGTTGAGAGTGCCTCCTCTTGAGATGCGACGGGAACGCCGGGAATTCTTTCCCGTTGAAAGCAGGGAAAGGATCCCTCATCTCGAGCTACGAGGGGGAAACGGGGCTCCTCTGGATGTGGGCGGGACCATCGTGCTTCCTCTCGAGTGGAGACGGGTATGGCGGTGAACTTCTTGAGTCGCAGCAAGGGTGTGAAAGACCCTTTCGAAGTTCCAGAGGTTACGTTTCATTAGTCTCCAGACGCCTCATCGGAAATAGGCCTCATCTCGCCTGGAAGGGAGAACTTCCTGGATTTTCTCGAGTTGCAGCAGGTGTTCTCGAGTTACGACGGGGACCTCAGGGACCCGCCCTGGTGGCCTCAGGAGAGGCCAGTCCCCATGCGAGTTGCTAGGGGGCCTCTCGGGATTCCTCTCCCGTCGATACCGGGGCCAAAAACCTTGTGTGGAGTCAGGGCCGGAACCGAGGATTCCTCTCAGGGGCTGATATGGATCTTTGGGTACATCTGGAGTCTCGCCAGGGGAGACAGGCCTCGTCTCGAGTCAGGGCATGCACGTTCACTTTCCTTCCAGGCTGTAGCAGCAATGTCACGTTTCCCGTCGCGTGGATCAAAGGATCTGTGGTTTTCCCTCGAGGCTTTCCCTCGAGGCTTTCCCACAGGGCTGTCCCACGTGCCACCGTGGTGTGAGTCGATCCTCGGCGTGAAAGATGAGCCAGTGCAGGGCAAAGAGGTTCCTATGGAATGGACTGAGACATCTGCGGGACTCTTGGAATGGTGGTACGACCATGGAGTTCCTCTCGCCTTAACTGTTGAGAGTGCCTCCTCTTGAGATGCGACGGGAACGCCGGGAATTCTTTCCCGTTGAAAGCAGGGAAAGGATCCCTCATCTCGAGCTACGAGGGGGAAACGGGGCTCCTCTGGATGTGGGCGGGACCATCGTGCTTCCTCTCGAGTGGAGACGGGTATGGCGGTGAACATCTTGAGTCGCAGCAAGGGTGTGAAAGACCCTTTCGAAGTTCCAGAGGTTAGGTGTCATTAGTCTCCAGACGCCTCATCGGAAATAGGCCTCATCTCGCCTGGAAGGGAGAATTTCCTGGATTTTCTCGAGTTGCGGCAGGTGTTCTCGAGTTACGACGGGGACCTCAGGAACCCGCCCTGGTGGCCTCAGTAGACGCCAGTCCCCATGTGAGTTGCTAGGGGGCCTCTCGGGATTACTCTCCCGTCGATACCGGGGCCAAAAACCTTGTGTGGAGTCAGGGCCGGAACCGAGGATTCCTCTCAGGGGCTGATATGTATCTTTGGGTACATCTGGAGTCTCGCCAGGGGAGACCGGCCTCGTCTCGAGTCGGGGCATGCACGTGCACTTTCCTTCCAGGCTGTAGCAGCAATGTCACGCTTCCCGTCGCGTGGATCAAACGATCTGTGGTTTTCCCTCGAGGCTTTCCCTCGAGGCTTTCCCACAGGGCTGTCCCACGTGCCACCGTGGTGTGAGTCGATCCTCGGCGTGAAAGATGAGCCAGTTCAGGGCAAAGAGGTTCCTCTGGAATGGACTGAGACATCTGGGGGACTCTTGGAATGGTGGTACGACCATGGAGTTCCTCTCGCCTTTCCTGTTGAGAGTGCCTCCTCTTGAGATGCGACGGGAACGCCGGGAATTCTTTCCCGTTGAAAGCAGGGAAAGGATCCCTCATCTCGAGCTACGAGGGGGAAACGGTGCTCCTCTGGATGTGGGCGGGACCATCGTGCTTCCTCTCGAGTGGACACGGGTATGGCGGTGAACTTCTTGAGTCGCAGCAAGGGTGTGAAAGACCCTTTCGAAGTTCCAGAGGTTAGGTGTCATTAGTCTCCAGACGCCTCATCGGAAATAGGCCTCATCTCGCCTGGAAGGGAGAACTTCCTGGATTTTCTCGAGTTGCGGCAGGTGTTATCGAGTTACGACGGGGACCTCAGGGACCCGCCCTGGTGGCCTCAGGAGAGGCCAGTCCCCATGCGAGTTGCTAGGGGGCCTCTCGGGATTCCTCTCCCGTCCATACCGGGGCCAAAAACCTTGTGTGGAGTCAGGGCCGGAACCGAGGATTCCTCTCATGGGCTGATATGGATCTTTGGGTACATCTGGAGTCTCGCCAGGGGAGACAGGCCTCGTCTCGAGTCGGGGCATGCACGTGCACCTTCCTTCCAGGCTGTAGCAGCAATGTCACGCTTCCCGTCGCGTGGATCAAAGGATCTGTGGTTTTCCCTCGAGGCTTTCCTTCGAGGCTTTCCCACAGGGCTGTCCCACGTGCCACCGTGGTGTGAGTCGATCCTCGGCGTGAAAGATGAGCCAGTGCAGGGCAAAGAGGTTCCTCTGGAATGGACTGAGACATCTGGGGGACTCTTGGAATGGTGGTACGACCATGGAGTTCCTCTCGCCTTTCCTGTTGAGAGTGCCTCCTCTTGAGATGCGACGGGAACGCCGGGAATTCTTTCCCGTTGAAAGCAGGGAAAGGATCCCTCATTTCGAGCTACGAGGGGGAAACGGGGCTCCTCTGGATGTGGGCGGGACCATCGTGCTTCCTCTCGAGTGGAGACGGGTATGGTGGTGAACTTCTTGAGTCGCAGCAAGGGTGTGAAAGACCCTTTCGAAGTTCCAGAGGTTACGTTTCATTAGTCTCCAGACGCCTCATCGGAAATAGGCCTCATCTCGCCTGGAAGGGAGAACTTCCTGGATTTTCTCGAGTTGCGGCAGGTGTTCTCGAGTTACGACGGGGACCTCAGGGACCCGCCCTGGTGGCCTCAGGAGAGGCCAGTCCCCATGCGAGTTGCTAGGTGGCCTCTCGGGATTCCTCTCCCGTCGATACCGGGGCCAAAAACCTTGTGTGGAGTCAGGGCCAGAACCGAGGATTCCTCTCAGGGGCTGATATGGATCTTTGGGTACATCTGGAGTCTCGCCAGGGGAGACAGGCCTCGTCTCGAGTCAGGGCATGCACGTTCACTTTCCTTCCAGGCTGTAGCAGCAATGTCACGTTTCCCGTCGCGTGGATCAAAGGATCTGTGGTTTTCCCTCGAGGCTTTCCCTCGAGGCTTTCCCACAGGGCTGTCCCACGTGCCACCGTGGTGTGAGTCGATCCTCGGCGTGAAAGATGAGCCAGTGCAGGGCAAAGAGGTTCCTCTGGAATGGACTGAGACATCTGGGGGACTCTTGGAATGGTGGTACGACCATGGAGTTCCTCTCGCCTTTCCTGTTGAGAGTGCCTCCTCTTGAGATGCGACGGGAACGCCGGGAATTCTTTCCCGTTGAAAGCAGGGAAAGGATCCCTCATCTCGAGCTACGAGGGGGAAACGGGGCTCCTCTGGATGTGGGCGGGACCATCGTGCTTCCTCTCGAGTGGAGACGGGTATGGCGGTGAACATCTTGAGTCGCAGCAAGGGTGTGAAAGACCCTTTCGAAGTTCCAGAGGTTAGGTGTCATTAGTCTCCAGACGCCTCATTGGAAATAGGCCTCATCTCGCCTGGAAGGGAGAACTTCCTGGATTTTCTCGAGTTGCGGCAGGTGTTCTCGAGTTACGACGGGAACCTCAGGGACCCTCCCTGGTGGCCTCAGGAGAGGCCAGTCCCCATGCGAGTTGCTAGGGGGCCTCTCGGGATTCCTCTCCCGTCGATACCGGGGCCAAAAACCTTTGGTGGAGTCAGGGCCGGAACCGAGGATTCCTCTCAGGGGCTGACATGGATCTTTGAGTACTTATGGAGTCTCCCCAGGGGAGTCAGGCCTCGTCTCGACTGGGGGCATGCACGTGCGCTTTCCTTCCAGGCTGTAGCAGCAATGTCACGCTTCCCGTCGCGTGGATCAAAGGATCTGTGGTTTTCCCTCGAGGCTTTCCATCGAGGCTTTCCCACAGGGCTGTCCCACGTGCCACCATGGTGTGAGTCGATCCTCGGCGTGATAGATGAGCCAGTGCAGGGCAAAGAGGTTCCTCTGGAATGGACTGAGACATCTGGGGGACTCTTGGAATGGTGGTACGACCATGGAGTTCCTCTCGCCTTTCCTGCTGAGAGTGCCTCCTCTTGAGATGCGACGGGAACGCCGGGAATTCTTTCCCGTTGAAAGCAGGGAAAGGATCCCTCATCTCGAGCTACGAGGGGGAAACGGTGCTCCTCTGGATGTGGGCGGGACCATCGTGCTTCCTCTTGAGTGGACACGGGTATGGCGGTGAACTTCTTGAGTTGCAGCAAGGGTGTGAAAGACCCTTTCGAAGTTCCAGAGTTTAGGTGTCATTAGTCTCCAGACGCCTCATCGGAAATAGGCCTCATCTCGCCTGGAAGGGAGAACTTCCTGGATTTCTCGAGTTGCGGCAGGTGTTCTCGAGTTACGACGGGGACCTCAGGGACCCGCCCTGGTGGCCTCAGGAGAGGCCAGTCCCCATGCGAGTTGCTAGGGGGCCTCTCGGGATTACTCTTCCGTCGATACCGGGGCCAAAACCCTTTGGTGGAGTCAGGGCCGGAACCGAGGATTCCTCTCAGGGGCTGACATGGATCTTTGGGTACTTCTGGAGTCTCCCCAGGGGAGTCAGGCCTCGTCTCGAGTGGGGTCATGCACGTGCGCTTTCCTTCCAGGCTGTAGCAGCAATGTCACGCTTCCCGTCGCGTGGATCAAACGATCTGTGGTTTTCCCTCGAGGCTTTCCCTCGAGGCTTTCCCACAGGGCTGTCCCACGTGCCACCGTGGTGTGAGTCGATCCTAGGCGTGAAAGATGAGCCAGTGCAGGGCAAAGAGGTTCCTCTGGAATGCACTGAGACATCTGGGGGACTCTTGGAATGGTGGTACGACCATGGAGTTCCTCTCGCCTTTCCTGTTGAGAGTGCCTCCTCTTGAGATGCGACGGGAACGCCGGGAATTCTTTCCCGTTGAAAGCAGGGAAAGGATCCCTCATCTCGAGCTACGAGGGGGAAACGGTGCTCCTCTGGATGTGGGCGGGACCATCGTGCTTCCTCTTGAGTGGACACGGGTATGGCGGTGAACTTCTTGAGTTGCAGCAAGGGTGTGAAAGACCCTTTCGAAGTTCCAGAGGTTATGTGTCATTAGTCTCCAGACGCCTCATTGGAAATAGGCCTCATCTCGCCTGGAAGGGAGAATTTCCTGGATTTTCTCGAGTTGCGGCAGGTGTTCTCGAGTTACGACGGGGACCTCAGGAACCCGCCCTGGTGGCCTCAGTAGACGCCAGTCCCCATGTGAGTTGCTAGGGGGCCTCTCGGGATTCCTCTCCCGTCGATACCGGGGCCAAAAACCTTGTGTGGAGTCAGGGCCGGAACCGAGGATTCCTCTCAGGGGCTGCTATGGATCTTTGGGTACATCTGGAGCCTCGCCAGGGGAGACAGGCCTCGTCTCGAGTCGGGGCATGCACGTGCACTTTCCTTCCAGGCTGTAGCAGCAATGTCACGCTTCCTTCGCGTGGATCAAAGGATCTGTGGTTTTCCCTCGAGGCTTTCCCTCGAGGCTTTCCCACAGGGCTGTCCCACGTGCCACCGTGGTGTGAGTCGATCCTCGGCGTGAAAGATGAGCCAGTGCAGGGCAAAGAGGTTCCTCTTGAATGGACTGAGACATCTGGGGGACTCTTGAAATGGTGGTACGCCATGGAGTTCCTCTCGCCTTTCCTGTTGAGAGTGCCTCCTCTTGAGATGCGACGGGAACGCCGGGAATTCTTTCCCGTTGAAAGCAGGGAAAGGATCCCTCATCTCGAGCTACGAGGGGGAAACGGTGCTCCTCTGGATGTGGGCGGGACCATCGTGCTTCCTCTCGAGTGGAGACGGGTATGGCGGTGAACTTCTTGAGTTGCAGCAAGGGTGTGAAAGACCCTTTCTAAGTTCCAGAGTTTAGGTGTCATTAGTCTCCAGACGCCTCATCGGAAATAGGCCTCATCTCGCCTGGAAGGGAGAACTTCCTGGATTTTCTCGAGTTGCGGCAGGTGTTCTCGAGTTACGACGGGGACCTCATGGGCCCGCCCTGGTGGCCTCAGGAGAGGCCAGTCCCCATGCGAGTTGCTAGGGGGCCTCTCGGGATTCCTCTCCCGTCGATACCGGGGCCAAAAACTTTTGGTGGAGTCAGGGCCGGAACCGAGGATTCCTCTCAGGGGCTGACATGGATCTTTGGGTACTTCTGGAGTCTCCCCAGGGGAGTCAGGCCTCGTCTCGAGTGGGGGCATGCACGTGCGCTTTCCTTCCAGGCTGTAGCAGCAATGTCACGCTTCCCGTGGCGTGGATCAAAGGATCTGTGGTTTTCCCTCTAGGCTTTCCCTCGAGGCTTTCCCACAGGGCTGTCCCACGTGCCACCGTGGTGTGATTCGATCCTCGGCGTGAAAGATGTGCCAGTGAAGGGCAAAGAGGTTCCTCTGGAATGGACTGAGACATCTGGGGGACTCTTGGAATGGTGGTACGACCATGGAGTTCCTCTCGCCTTTCCTGTTGAGAGTGCCTGCTCTTGAGATGCCAAGGGAACGCCGGGAATTCTTTCCCGTTGAAAGCAGGGAAAGGATCCCTCATCTCGAGCTCCAAGTGGGAAACGGGGCTCCTCTGGATGTGGGCGGGACCATCGTGCTTCCTCTCGAGTGGAGACGGGTATGGAGGTGAACTTCTTGAGTTGCAGCAATGGTGTGAAAGACCCTTTCGAAGTTCCAGAGGTTAGGTGTCATTAGTCTCCAGACGCCTCATCGGAAATAGGCCTCATCTCGCCTGGAAGGGAGAACTTCCTGGATTTTCTCGAGTTGCGGCAGGTGTTATCGAGTTACGACGGGGACCTCAGGGACCCGCCCTGGTGGCCTCAGGAGACGCCAGTCCCCATGCGAGTTGCTAGGGGGCCTCTCGGGATTCCTCTCCCGTCGATACCGGGGCCAAAAACCTTGTGTGGAGTCAGGGCCGGAACCGAGGATTCCTCTCAGGGGCTGATATGGATCTTTGGGTACATCTGGAGTCTCGCCAGGGGAGACAGGCCTCGTCTCGAGTCGGGGCATGCACGTGCACTTTCCTTCCAGGCTGTAGCAGCAATGTCACGCTTCCCGTCGCGTGGATCAAAGGATCTGTGGTTTTCCCTCGAGGCTTTCCTTCGAGGCTTTCCCACAGGGCTGTACCACGTGCCACCGTGGTGTGAGTCGATCCTTGGCGTGAAAGATGAGCCAGTGCAGGGCAAAGAGGTTCCTCTGGAATGGACTGAGACATCTGGGGGACTCTTGGAATGGTGGTACGACCATGGAGTTCCTCTCGCTTTCCTGTTGAGAGTGCCTCCTCTTGAGATGCGACGGGAACGCCGGGAATTCTTTCCCGTTGAAAGCAGGGAAAGGATCCCTCATCTCGAGCTACGAGGGGGAAACGGTGCACCTCTGGATGTGGGCGGGACCATCGTGCTTCCTCTCGAGTGGACACGGGTATGGCGGTGAACTTCTTCAGTCGCAGCAAGGGTGTGAAAGACCCTTTCGAAGTTCCAGAGGTTAGGTGTCATTAGTCTCCAGACGCCTCATCGGAAATAGGCCTCATCTCGCCTGGAAGGGAGAACTTCCTGGATTTTCTCCAGTTGCTGCAGGTGTTCTCGAGTTACGACGGGGACCTCAGGGACCCGCCCTGGTGGCCTCAGGAGAGGCCAGTCCCCATGCGAGTTGCTAGGGGGCCTCTCGGGATTCCTCTCCCGTCGATACCGGGGCCAAAAACCTTTGGTGGAGTCAGGGCCGGAACCGAGGATTCCTCTCATGGGCTGACATGGATCTTTGAGTACTTCTGGAGTCTCCCCAGGGGAGTCAGGCCTCGTCTCGAGTGGGGGCATGCACGTGCGCTTTCCTTCCAGGCTGTAGCAGGAATGTCACGCTTCCCATGGCGTGGATCAAAGGATCTGTGGTTTTCCCTCGAGGCTTTCCATCGAGGCTTTCCCACAGGGCTGTCCCACGTGCCACCATGGTGTGAGTCGATCCTCGGCGTGATAGATGAGCCAGTGCTGGGCAAAGAGGTTCCTCTGGAATGGACTGAGACATCTGGGGGACTCTTGGAATGGTGGTACGACCATGGAGTTCCTCTCGCCTTTCCTGCTGAGAGTGCCTCCTCTTGAGATGCGACGGGAACGCCGGGAATTCTTTCCTGTTGAAAGCAGGGAAAGGATCCCTCATCTCGAGCTACGAGGGGGAAACGGTGCTCCTCTGGATGTGGGCGGGACCATCGTGCTTCCTCTTGAGTGGACACGGGTATGGCGGTGAACTTCTTGAGTTGCAGCAAGGGTGTGAAAGACCCTTTCGAAGTTCCAGAGTTTAGGTGTCATTAGTCTCCAGACGCCTCATCGGAAATAGGCCTCATCTCGCCTGGAAGGGAGAACTTCCTGGATTTTCTCGAGTTGCGGCAGGTGTTCTCGAGTTACGACG
This sequence comes from Capricornis sumatraensis, assembly GCF_032405125.1. Lineage (NCBI taxonomy): Eukaryota > Metazoa > Chordata > Mammalia > Artiodactyla > Bovidae > Capricornis > Capricornis sumatraensis. The sequence continues at coordinate 11,053,032 of NW_027184612.1, forward strand.
GGGACCTCAGGGACCCGCCCTGGTGGCCTCAGGAGAGGCCAGTCCCCATGCGAGTTGCTAGGTGGCCTCTCGGGATTCCTCTCCCGTCGATACCGGGGCCAAAAACCTTGTGTGGAGTCAGGGCCAGAACCGAGGATTCCTCTCAGGGGCTGATATGGATCTTTGGGTACATCTGGAGTCTCGCCAGGGGAGACAGGCCTCGTCTCGAGTCAGGGCATGCACGTTCACTTTCCTTCCAGGCTGTAGCAGCAATGTCACGTTTCCCGTCGCGTGGATCAAAGGATCTGTGGTTTTCCCTCGAGGCTTTCCCTCGAGGCTTTCCCACAGGGCTGTCCCACGTGCCACCGTGGTGTGAGTCGATCCTCGGCGTGAAAGATGAGCCAGTGCAGGGCAAAGAGGTTCCTCTGGAATGGACTGAGACATCTGCGGGACTCTTGGAATGGTGGTACGACCATGGAGTTCCTCTCGCCTTTCCTGTTGAGAGTGCCTCCTCTTGAGATGCGACGGGAACGCCGGGAATTCTTTCCCGTTGAAAGCAGGGAAAGGATCCCTCATCTCGAGCTACGAGGGGGAAACGGGGCTCCTCTGGATGTGGGCGGGACCATCGTGCTTCCTCTCGAGTGGAGACGGGTATGGCGGTGAACATCTTGAGTCGCAGCAAGGGTGTGAAAGACCCTTTCGAAGTTCCAGAGGTTAGGTGTCATTAGTCTCCAGACGCCTCATTGGAAATAGGCCTCATCTCGCCTGGAAGGGAGAACTTCCTGGATTTTCTCGAGTTGCGGCAGGTGTTCTCGAGTTACGACGGGAACCTCAGGGACCCTCCCTGGTGGCCTCAGGAGAGGCCAGTCCCCATGCGAGTTGCTAGGGGGCCTCTCGGGATTCCTCTCCCGTCGATACCGGGGCCAAAAACCTTTGGTGGAGTCAGGGCCGGAACCGAGGATTCCTCTCAGGGGCTGACATGGATCTTTGAGTACTTATGGAGTCTCCCCAGGGGAGTCAGGCCTCGTCTCGACTGGGGGCATGCACGTGCGCTTTCCTTCCAGGCTGTAGCAGCAATGTCACGCTTCCCGTCGCGTGGATCAAAGGATCTGTGGTTTTCCCTCGAGGCTTTCCATCGAGGCTTTCCCACAGGGCTGTCCCACGTGCCACCATGGTGTGAGTCGATCCTCGGCGTGATAGATGAGCCAGTGCAGGGCAAAGAGGTTCCTCTGGAATGGACTGAGACATCTGGGGGACTCTTGGAATGGTGGTACGACCATGGAGTTCCTCTCGCCTTTCCTGCTGAGAGTGCCTCCTCTTGAGATGCGACGGGAACGCCGGGAATTCTTTCCCGTTGAAAGCAGGGAAAGGATCCCTCATCTCGAGCTACGAGGGGGAAACGGTGCTCCTCTGGATGTGGGCGGGACCATCGTGCTTCCTCTTGAGTGGACACGGGTATGGCGGTGAACTTCTTGAGTTGCAGCAAGGGTGTGAAAGACCCTTTCGAAGTTCCAGAGTTTAGGTGTCATTAGTCTCCAGACGCCTCATCGGAAATAGGCCTCATCTCGCCTGGAAGGGAGAACTTCCTGGATTTCTCGAGTTGCGGCAGGTGTTCTCGAGTTACGACGGGGACCTCAGGGACCCGCCCTGGTGGCCTCAGGAGAGGCCAGTCCCCATGCGAGTTGCTAGGGGGCCTCTCGGGATTACTCTTCCGTCGATACCGGGGCCAAAACCCTTTGGTGGAGTCAGGGCCGGAACCGAGGATTCCTCTCAGGGGCTGACATGGATCTTTGGGTACTTCTGGAGTCTCCCCAGGGGAGTCAGGCCTCGTCTCGAGTGGGGTCATGCACGTGCGCTTTCCTTCCAGGCTGTAGCAGCAATGTCACGCTTCCCGTCGCGTGGATCAAACGATCTGTGGTTTTCCCTCGAGGCTTTCCCTCGAGGCTTTCCCACAGGGCTGTCCCACGTGCCACCGTGGTGTGAGTCGATCCTAGGCGTGAAAGATGAGCCAGTGCAGGGCAAAGAGGTTCCTCTGGAATGCACTGAGACATCTGGGGGACTCTTGGAATGGTGGTACGACCATGGAGTTCCTCTCGCCTTTCCTGTTGAGAGTGCCTCCTCTTGAGATGCGACGGGAACGCCGGGAATTCTTTCCCGTTGAAAGCAGGGAAAGGATCCCTCATCTCGAGCTACGAGGGGGAAACGGTGCTCCTCTGGATGTGGGCGGGACCATCGTGCTTCCTCTTGAGTGGACACGGGTATGGCGGTGAACTTCTTGAGTTGCAGCAAGGGTGTGAAAGACCCTTTCGAAGTTCCAGAGGTTATGTGTCATTAGTCTCCAGACGCCTCATTGGAAATAGGCCTCATCTCGCCTGGAAGGGAGAATTTCCTGGATTTTCTCGAGTTGCGGCAGGTGTTCTCGAGTTACGACGGGGACCTCAGGAACCCGCCCTGGTGGCCTCAGTAGACGCCAGTCCCCATGTGAGTTGCTAGGGGGCCTCTCGGGATTCCTCTCCCGTCGATACCGGGGCCAAAAACCTTGTGTGGAGTCAGGGCCGGAACCGAGGATTCCTCTCAGGGGCTGCTATGGATCTTTGGGTACATCTGGAGCCTCGCCAGGGGAGACAGGCCTCGTCTCGAGTCGGGGCATGCACGTGCACTTTCCTTCCAGGCTGTAGCAGCAATGTCACGCTTCCTTCGCGTGGATCAAAGGATCTGTGGTTTTCCCTCGAGGCTTTCCCTCGAGGCTTTCCCACAGGGCTGTCCCACGTGCCACCGTGGTGTGAGTCGATCCTCGGCGTGAAAGATGAGCCAGTGCAGGGCAAAGAGGTTCCTCTTGAATGGACTGAGACATCTGGGGGACTCTTGAAATGGTGGTACGCCATGGAGTTCCTCTCGCCTTTCCTGTTGAGAGTGCCTCCTCTTGAGATGCGACGGGAACGCCGGGAATTCTTTCCCGTTGAAAGCAGGGAAAGGATCCCTCATCTCGAGCTACGAGGGGGAAACGGTGCTCCTCTGGATGTGGGCGGGACCATCGTGCTTCCTCTCGAGTGGAGACGGGTATGGCGGTGAACTTCTTGAGTTGCAGCAAGGGTGTGAAAGACCCTTTCTAAGTTCCAGAGTTTAGGTGTCATTAGTCTCCAGACGCCTCATCGGAAATAGGCCTCATCTCGCCTGGAAGGGAGAACTTCCTGGATTTTCTCGAGTTGCGGCAGGTGTTCTCGAGTTACGACGGGGACCTCATGGGCCCGCCCTGGTGGCCTCAGGAGAGGCCAGTCCCCATGCGAGTTGCTAGGGGGCCTCTCGGGATTCCTCTCCCGTCGATACCGGGGCCAAAAACTTTTGGTGGAGTCAGGGCCGGAACCGAGGATTCCTCTCAGGGGCTGACATGGATCTTTGGGTACTTCTGGAGTCTCCCCAGGGGAGTCAGGCCTCGTCTCGAGTGGGGGCATGCACGTGCGCTTTCCTTCCAGGCTGTAGCAGCAATGTCACGCTTCCCGTGGCGTGGATCAAAGGATCTGTGGTTTTCCCTCTAGGCTTTCCCTCGAGGCTTTCCCACAGGGCTGTCCCACGTGCCACCGTGGTGTGATTCGATCCTCGGCGTGAAAGATGTGCCAGTGAAGGGCAAAGAGGTTCCTCTGGAATGGACTGAGACATCTGGGGGACTCTTGGAATGGTGGTACGACCATGGAGTTCCTCTCGCCTTTCCTGTTGAGAGTGCCTGCTCTTGAGATGCCAAGGGAACGCCGGGAATTCTTTCCCGTTGAAAGCAGGGAAAGGATCCCTCATCTCGAGCTCCAAGTGGGAAACGGGGCTCCTCTGGATGTGGGCGGGACCATCGTGCTTCCTCTCGAGTGGAGACGGGTATGGAGGTGAACTTCTTGAGTTGCAGCAATGGTGTGAAAGACCCTTTCGAAGTTCCAGAGGTTAGGTGTCATTAGTCTCCAGACGCCTCATCGGAAATAGGCCTCATCTCGCCTGGAAGGGAGAACTTCCTGGATTTTCTCGAGTTGCGGCAGGTGTTATCGAGTTACGACGGGGACCTCAGGGACCCGCCCTGGTGGCCTCAGGAGACGCCAGTCCCCATGCGAGTTGCTAGGGGGCCTCTCGGGATTCCTCTCCCGTCGATACCGGGGCCAAAAACCTTGTGTGGAGTCAGGGCCGGAACCGAGGATTCCTCTCAGGGGCTGATATGGATCTTTGGGTACATCTGGAGTCTCGCCAGGGGAGACAGGCCTCGTCTCGAGTCGGGGCATGCACGTGCACTTTCCTTCCAGGCTGTAGCAGCAATGTCACGCTTCCCGTCGCGTGGATCAAAGGATCTGTGGTTTTCCCTCGAGGCTTTCCTTCGAGGCTTTCCCACAGGGCTGTACCACGTGCCACCGTGGTGTGAGTCGATCCTTGGCGTGAAAGATGAGCCAGTGCAGGGCAAAGAGGTTCCTCTGGAATGGACTGAGACATCTGGGGGACTCTTGGAATGGTGGTACGACCATGGAGTTCCTCTCGCTTTCCTGTTGAGAGTGCCTCCTCTTGAGATGCGACGGGAACGCCGGGAATTCTTTCCCGTTGAAAGCAGGGAAAGGATCCCTCATCTCGAGCTACGAGGGGGAAACGGTGCACCTCTGGATGTGGGCGGGACCATCGTGCTTCCTCTCGAGTGGACACGGGTATGGCGGTGAACTTCTTCAGTCGCAGCAAGGGTGTGAAAGACCCTTTCGAAGTTCCAGAGGTTAGGTGTCATTAGTCTCCAGACGCCTCATCGGAAATAGGCCTCATCTCGCCTGGAAGGGAGAACTTCCTGGATTTTCTCCAGTTGCTGCAGGTGTTCTCGAGTTACGACGGGGACCTCAGGGACCCGCCCTGGTGGCCTCAGGAGAGGCCAGTCCCCATGCGAGTTGCTAGGGGGCCTCTCGGGATTCCTCTCCCGTCGATACCGGGGCCAAAAACCTTTGGTGGAGTCAGGGCCGGAACCGAGGATTCCTCTCATGGGCTGACATGGATCTTTGAGTACTTCTGGAGTCTCCCCAGGGGAGTCAGGCCTCGTCTCGAGTGGGGGCATGCACGTGCGCTTTCCTTCCAGGCTGTAGCAGGAATGTCACGCTTCCCATGGCGTGGATCAAAGGATCTGTGGTTTTCCCTCGAGGCTTTCCATCGAGGCTTTCCCACAGGGCTGTCCCACGTGCCACCATGGTGTGAGTCGATCCTCGGCGTGATAGATGAGCCAGTGCTGGGCAAAGAGGTTCCTCTGGAATGGACTGAGACATCTGGGGGACTCTTGGAATGGTGGTACGACCATGGAGTTCCTCTCGCCTTTCCTGCTGAGAGTGCCTCCTCTTGAGATGCGACGGGAACGCCGGGAATTCTTTCCTGTTGAAAGCAGGGAAAGGATCCCTCATCTCGAGCTACGAGGGGGAAACGGTGCTCCTCTGGATGTGGGCGGGACCATCGTGCTTCCTCTTGAGTGGACACGGGTATGGCGGTGAACTTCTTGAGTTGCAGCAAGGGTGTGAAAGACCCTTTCGAAGTTCCAGAGTTTAGGTGTCATTAGTCTCCAGACGCCTCATCGGAAATAGGCCTCATCTCGCCTGGAAGGGAGAACTTCCTGGATTTCTCGAGTTGCGGCAGGTGTTCTCGAGTTACGACGGGGACCTCAGGGACCCGCCCTGGTGGCCTCAGGAGAGGCCAGTCCCCATGGGAGTTGCTAGGGGGCTTCTCGGGATTACTCTTCCGTCGATACCGGGGCCACAACCCTTTGGTGGAGTCAGGGCCGGAACCGAGGATTCCTCTCAGGGGCTGACATGGATCTTTGGGTACTTCTGGAGTCTCCCCAGGGGAGTCAGGCCTCGTCTCGAGTGGGGGCATGCACGTGCGCTTTCCTTCCTGGCTGTAGCAGCAATGTCACGCTTCCCGTCGCGTGGATCAAAGGATCTGTGGTTTTCCCTTGAGGCTTTCCCTCGAGGCTTTCCCACAGGGCTGTCCCACGTGCCACCGTGGTGTGAGTCGATCCTCGGCGTGAAAGATGAGCCAGTGCAGGGCAAAGAGGTTCCTCTGGAATGCACTGAGACATCTGGGGAACTCTTGGAATGGTGGTACGACCATGGAGTTCCTCTCGCCTTTCCTGTTGAGAGTGCCTCCTCTTGAGATGCGACGGGAACGCCGGGAATTCTTTCCCGTTGAAAGCAGGGAAAGGATCCCTCATCTCGAGCTACGAGGGGGAAACGGTGCTCCTCTGGATGTGGGCGGGACCATCGTGCTTCCTCTTGAGTGGACACGGATTTGGCGGTGAACTTCTTGAGTTGCAGCAAGGGTGTGAAAGACCCTTTCGAAGTTCCAGAGGTTAGGTGTCATTAGTCTCCAGACGCCTCATTGGAAATAGGCCTCATCTCGCCTGGAAGGGAGAATTTCCTGGATTTTCTCGAGTTGGGGCAGGTGTTCTCGAGTTACGACGGGGACCTCAGGGACCCGCCCTGGTGGCCTCAGGAGAGGCCAGTCCCCATGTGAGTTGCTAAGGGGCCTCTCGGGATTCCTCTCCCGTCGATACCGGGGCCAAAAACCTTGTGTGGAGTCAGGGCCGGGACCGAGGATTCCTCTCAGGGGTGACAAGGATCTTTGGGTACTTCTGGAGTCTCCCCAGGGGAGTCAGGCCTCGTCTCGAGTGGGGGCATGCACGTGCGCTTTCCTTCCAGGCTGTAGCAGCAATGTCACGCTTCCCGTCGCGTGGATCAAAGGATCTGTGGTTTTACCTCGAGGCTTTCCCTCGAGGCTTTCCCACAGGGCTGTCCCACGTGCCACCGTGGTGTGAGTCGATCCTCGGCGTGAAAGATGAGCCAGTGCAGGGCAAAGAGGTTCCTCTGGAATGGACTGAGTCATCTGGGGGACTCTTGGAATGGTGGTACGACCATGGAGTTCCTCTCGCCTTTCCTGTTGAGAGTGCCTCCTCTTGAGATGCGACGGGAACGCCGGGAATTCTTTCCCGTTGAAAGCAGGGAAAGGATCCCTCATCTCGAGCTACGAGGGGGAAACGGGGCTCCTCTGGATGTGGGCGGGACCATCGTGCTTCCTCTCGAGTGGAGACGGGTATGGCGGTGAACTTCTTGAGTTGCAGCAAGGGTGTGAAAGACCCTTTCGAAGTTCCAGAGGTTAGGTGTCATTAGTCTCCAGACGCCTCATCGGAAATAGGCCTCATCTCGCCTGCAAGGGAGAACTTCCTGGATTTTCTCGAGTTGCGGCAGGTGTTCTCGAGTTACGACGGGGACCTCAGGGACCCGCCCTGGTTGCCTCAGGAGAGGCCAGTCCCCATGAGAGTTGCTAGGGGGCCTCTCGGGATTCCTATCCCGTCGATACCGGGACCAAAAACCTTGTGTGGAGTCAGGGCCGGAACCGAGGATTCCTCTCAGGGGTGACATGTATCTTTGGGTACTTCTGGAGTCTCCCCAGGGGAGTCAGACCTCGTCTCGAGTGGGGGCATGCACGTGCGCTTTCTTTCCAGGCTGTAGCAGCAATGTCACGCTTCCCGTCGAGTGGGTCAAAGGATCTGTGGTTTTCCCTCGAGACTTTCCCTCGAGGCTTTCCCACAAGGCTGTCCCACGTGCCACCGTGGTGTGAGGCGATCCTCGGCGTGAAAGATGAGCCAGTGCAGGGCAAAGAGGTTCCTCTGGAATGGACTGAGACATCTGGGGGACTCTTGGAATGGTGGTACGACCATGGAGTTCCTCTCGCCTTTCCTGTTGAGAGTGCCTCCTCTTGAGATGCGACGGGAACGCTGGGAATTCTTTCCCGTTGAAAGCAGGGAAAGGATCCCTCATCTCGAGCTACGAGGGGGAAACGGGGCTCCTCTGGATGTGGGCGGGACCATCGTGCTTCCTCTCGAGTGGAGACGGGTATGGCGGTGTACTTCTTGAGTTGCAGCAAGGGTGTGAAAGACCCTTTCGAAATTACAGAGGTTAGGTGTCATTAGTCTCCAGACGCCTCATCGGAAATAGGCCTCATCTCACCTGGAAGGGAGAACTTCCTGGATTTTCTCGAGTTGCGGCAGGTGTTCTCGAGTTACGACGGGGACCTCAGGGACCCGCCCTGGTGGCCTCAGGAGAGGCCAGTCCCCATGCGAGTTGCTATGGGGCCTCTCGGGATTCCTCTCCCGTCGATACCGGGGCCAATAACCTTGTGTGGAGTCAGGGCCCGAACCGAGGATTCCTCTCAGGGGCTGACATGGATCTTTGAGTACTTCTGGAGTCTCCCCAGGGGAGTCAGGCCTCGTCTCGACTGGGGGAATGCACGTGCGCTTTCCTTCCAGACTGTAGCAGCAATGTCACACTTCCCGTCGCGTGGATCAAAGGATCTGTGCTTTTCCCTCGAGGCTTTCCATCGAGGCTTTCCCACAGGGCTGTCCCACTTGCCACCGTGGTGTGAGTCGATCCTCGGCGTGAAAGATGAGCCAGTGCAGGGCAAAGAGGTTCCTCTGGAATGGACTGAGACATCTGGGGGATTCTTGGAATGGTGGTACGACCATAGAGTTCCTCTCGCCTTTCCTGTTGAGAGTGCCTCCTCTTGAGATTCGAGGGGATTGCCGGGAATTCTTTCCCGTTGAAAGCAGGGAAAGGATCCCTCATCTCGAGCTACGAGGGGGAAACGGGGCTCCTCTGGATATGGGCGGCACCATCGTGCTTCCTCTCGAGTGGAGACGGGTATGGCGGTGAACTTCTTGAGTTGCAGCAAGGGTGTGAAAGACCCTTTCGAAGTTCCAGAGGTTAGGTGTCATTAGTCTCCAGACGCCTCATCGGAAATAGGCCTCATCTCGCCTGGAAGGGAGAACTTCCTGGATTTTCTCGAGTTGCGGCAGGTGTTCTCGAGTTACGACGGGGACCTCAGGGACCAGCCCTTGTGGCCTCAGGAGAGGCCAGTCCCCATGCGAGGTGCTAGGGGTCCTCTCGGGATTCCTCTCCCGTCGATACCGGGGCCAAAAACCTTGTGTGGAGTCAGGGCCGGAACCGAGGATTCCTCTCAGGGGCTGACATGGATCTTTGGATACTTCTGGAGTCTCCCCAGGGGAGTCAGGCCTCGTCTCGAGTGGGGGCATGCACGTGCGCTTTCCTTCCAGGCTGTAGCAGCAATGTCACGCTTCCCGTGGCCTGGATCAAAGGATCTGTGGTTTTCCCTCGAGGCTTTCCCTCGAGGTTTTCCCACAGGGCTGTCCCACGTGCCACAGTGGTGTGAGTCGATCCTCGGCGTGAAAGATGAGCCAGTGCAGGGCAAAGAGGTTCCTCTGTAATGGACTGAGACATCTGGGGGACTCTTGGAATGGTGGTACGACCATGAAGTTCCTCTCGCCTTTCCTGTTGAGAGTGCCTCCTCTTGAGATGCGACGGGAACGCCGGGAATTCTTTCCCGTTGAAAGCAGGGAAAGGATCCCTCATCTCGAGCTACGAGGGGGAAACGGGGCTCCTCTGGATGTGGGCGGGACCATCGTGCTTCCTCTCGAGTGGAGATGGGTATGGCGGTGAACTTCTTGAGTTGCAGCAAGGGTGTGAAAGACCCTTTCGAAGTTCCAGAGGTTAGGCGTCATTAGTCTCCAGACGCCTCATCCGAAATAGGCCTCATCTCGCCTGGAAGGGAGAACTTCCTGGATTTTCGCGAGTTGCGGCATGTGTTCTGGAGTTACGACGGGGACCTCAGGGACCCGCCCTGGTGGCCTCAGGAACGGCTAATCCCCATGCGAGTTGCTAGGGGGCCTCTCGGGATTCCTCTCCCGTCGATACCGGGGCCAATAACCTTGTGTGGAGTCAGGGCCGGAACCGAGGATTCCTCTCAGGGGCTGACATTGACCTTTGGGTACTTCTGGAGTCTCCCCAGGGGAGTCGGGCCTCGTCTCGAGTGGAGGCATGCACGTGCGCTTTCCTTCCAGGCTGTAGCAGCAATGTCACGCTTCCCGTCGCGTGGATCAAAGGATCTGTGGTTTTCCCTCGAGGCTTTCCCTCGAGGCTGTCCCACAGGGCTGTCCCACGTGCCACCGTGGTGTGAGTCGATCCTTGGCGTGAAAGATGAGCCAGTGCAGGGCAAAGAGGTTCCTCTGGAATGGACTGAGACATCTGGGGGACTCTTGGAATGGTGGTACGACCATGGAGTTCCTCTCGCCTTTCCTGTTGAGAGTGCCTCCTCTTGAGATGCGACGGGAACGCCGGGAATTCTTTCCCGTTGAAAGCAGGGAAAGGATCCCTCATCTCGAGCTACGAGGGGGAAACGGGGCTCCTCTGGATGTGGGCGGGACCATCGTGCTTCCTCGCGAGTGGAGACGGGTATGGCGGTGAACTTCTTGAGTTGCAGCAAAGGTGTGAAAGACCCTTTCGAAGTTCCAGAGTTTAGGTGTCATTAGTCTCCAAACGCCTCATCGGAAATAGGATTCTTCTCGCCTGGAAGGGAGAACTTCCTGGATTTTCTCGAGTTGCGACAGGTGTTCTCGAGTTACGACGGAGACCTCAGGGACCCGCCCTGGTGGCCTCAGGAGAGGCCAGTCCCCATGCGAGTTGCTAGGGGGCCTCTCGGGATTCCTCTCCCGTCGATAACGGGGCCAAAAACCTTGTGTGGAGTCAGGGCCGGAACCGAGGATTCCTCCCAGGGGCTGGCATGGATCTTTGGGTACTTCTGGAGTCTCCCCAGGGGAGTCAGGCCCCGTCTCGAGTGGGGGCATGCACGTGCGCTTTCCTTCCAGGCTGTAGCAGCAATATCACGCTTCCCGTCGCGTGGATCAAAGGATCTGTGGTTTTCCCTCGAGGCTTTGCCTCGAGGCTTTCCCACAGGGCTGTCCCACGTGCCACCGTGGTGTGAGTCGATCCTCGGCGTGAAAGATGAGCCAGAGCAGGGCAAAGAGGTTCCTCTGGAATGGACTGAGACATCTGGGGGACTCTTGGAATGGTGGTACGACCATGGAGTTCCTCTCGCCTTTCCTGTTGAGAGTGCCTCCTCTTGAGATGCGACGGGAATGCCGGGAATTCTTTCCCGTTGAAAGCAGGGAAAGGATCCCTCATCTCGAGCTACGAGGGGGAAACGGGGCTCCTCTGGATGTGGGCGGGACCATCGTGCTTCCTCTCGAGTGGAGACGGGTATGGCGGTGAACTTCTTGAGTTGCAGCAAGGGTGTGAAAGACCCTTTCGAAGTTCCAGAGGTTAGGTGTCATTAGTCTCCAGACGCCTCATCGGAAATAGGCCTCATCTCGCCTGGAAGGGAGAGCTTCCTGGATTTTCTCGAGTTGCGGCAGGTGTTCTGGAGTTACGACGGGGACCTCAGGGACCCGCCCTGGTGGCCTCAGGAGAGGCCAGTCCCCATGCGAGTTGCTAGGGGGCCTCTCGGGATTCCTCTCCCGTCGATACTGGGGCCAAAAACCTTGTGTGGAGTCAGGGCCGGAACCGAGGATTCCTCTCAGGGGCTGACATGGATCTTTGGGTACTTCTGGAGTCTCCCCAGGGGAGTCAGGCCTCGTCTCGAGTGGGGGCATGCACGTGCGCTTTCCTTCCAGGCTGTAGCAGCAATGTCACGCTTCCCGTGGCCTGGATCAAAGGATCTGTGGTTTTCCCTCGAGGCTTTCCCTCGAGGCTTTCCCACAGGGCTGTCCCACGTGCCACCGTGGTGTGAGTCGATCCTCGGCGTGAAAGATGAGCCAGTGCAGGGCAAAGAGGTTGCTCTGGAATGGACTGAGACATCTGGGGGACTCTTTGAATGATGGTACGACCATGGAGTTCCTCTCGCCTTACCTGTTGAGAGTGCCTCCTCTTGAGATGCGACGGGAACGCCGGGAATTCTTTCCCGTTGAAAGCAGGGAAAGGATCCCTCATCTCGAGCTACGAGGGGGAAACGGGGCTCCTCTGGATGTGGGCGGGACCATCGTGCTTCCTCTCGAGTGGAGATGGGTATGGCGGTGAACTTCTTGAGTTGCAGCAAGGGTGTGAAAGACCCTTTCGAAGTTCCAGAGGTTAGGTGTCATTAGTCTCCAGACGCCTCATCGGAAATAGGCCTCATCTCGCCTGGAAGGGAGAACTTCCTGGATTTTCTCGAGTTGCGGCAGGTGTTCTCGAGTTACGACGGGGACCTCAGGGACCCGCCCTGGTGGCCTCAGGAGAGGCCAGTCCCCATGCGAGTTGCTAGGGGGCCTCTCGGGATTCCTCTCCCGTCGATACCGGGGCAAAAAACCTTGTGTGGAGTCAGGGCCGGAACCGAGGATTCCTCTCAGGTGCTGACATGGATCTTTGGGTACTTCTGGAGTCTCCCCAGGGGAGTCAGGCCTCGTCTCGAGTGGGGGCATGCACGTGCGCTTTCCTTCCAGGCTGTAGCAGCAATGTCACGCTTCCCGTGGCCTGGATCAAAGGATCTGTGGTTTTCCCTCGAGGCTTTCCCTCGAGGCTTTCCCACAGGGCTGTCCCACGTGCCACCGTGGTGTGAGTCGATCCTCGGCGTGAAAGATGAGCCAGTGCAGGGCAAAGAGGTTCCTCTGTAATGGACTGAGACATCTGGGGGACTCTTGGAATGGTGGTACGACCATGAAGTTCCTCTCGCCTTTCCTGTTGAGAGTGCCTCCTCTTGAGATGCGACGGGAACGCCGGGAATTCTTTCCCGTTGAAAGCAGGGAAAGGATCCCTCATCTCGAGCTACGAGGGGGAAACGGGGCTCCTCTGGATGTGGGCGGGACCATCGTGCTTCCTCTCGAGTGGAGATGGGTATGGCGGTGAACTTCTTGAGTTGCAGCAAGGGTGTGAAAGACCCTTTCGAAGTTCCAGAGGTTAGGCGTCATTAGTCTCCAGACGCCTCATCCGAAATAGGCCTCATCTCGCCTGGAAGGGAGAACTTCCTGGATTTTCGCGAGTTGCGGCATGTGTTCTGGAGTTACGACGGGGACCTCAGGGACCCGCCCTGGTGGCCTCAGGAACGGCTAATCCCCATGCGAGTTGCTAGGGGGCCTCTCGGGATTCCTCTCCCGTCGATACCGGGGCCAATAACCTTGTGTGGAGTCAGGGCCGGAACCGAGGATTCCTCTCAGGGGCTGACATTGACCTTTGGGTACTTCTGGAGTCTCCCCAGGGGAGTCGGGCCTCGTCTCGAGTGGAGGCATGCACGTGCGCTTTCCTTCCAGGCTGTAGCAGCAATGTCACGCTTCCCGTCGCGTGGATCAAAGGATCTGTGGTTTTCCCTCGAGGCTTTCCCTCGAGGCTGTCCCACAGGGCTGTCCCACGTGCCACCGTGCTGTGAGTCGATCCTTGGCGTGAAAGATGAGCCAGTGCAGGGCAAAGAGGTTCCTCTGGAATGGACTGAGACATCTGGGGGACTCTTGGAATGGTGGTACGACCATGGAGTTCCTCTCGCCTTTCCTGTTGAGAGTGCCTCCTCTTGAGATGCGACGGGAACGCCGGGAATTCTTTCCCGTTGAAAGCAGGGAAAGGATCCCTCATCTCGAGCTACGAGGGGGAAACGGGGCTCCTCTGGATGTGGGCGGGACCATCGTGCTTCCTCGCGAGTGGAGACGGGTATGGCGGTGAACTTCTTGAGTTGCAGCAAGGGTGTGAAAGACCCTTTCGAAGTTCCAGAGTTTAGGTGTCATTAGTCTCCAAACGCCTCATCGGAAATAGGATTCTTCTCGCCTGGAAGGGAGAACTTCCTGGATTTTCTCGAGTTGCGACAGGTGTTCTCGAGTTACGACGGAGACCTCAGGGACCCGCCCTGGTGGCCTCAGGAGAGGCCAGTCCCCATGCGAGTTGCTAGGGGGCCTCTCGGGATTCCTCTCCCGTCGATAACGGGGCCAAAAACCTTGTGTGGAGTCAGGGCCGGAACCGAGGATTCCTCCCAGGGGCTGGCATGGATCTTTGGGTACTTCTGGAGTCTCCCCAGGGGAGTCAGGCCCCGTCTCGAGTGGGGGCATGCACGTGCGCTTTCCTTCCAGGCTGTAGCAGCAATATCACGCTTCCCGTCGCGTGGATCAAAGGATCTGTGGTTTTCCCTCGAGGCTTTGCCTCGAGGCTTTCCCACAGGGCTGTCCCACGTGCCACCGTGGTGTGAGTCGATCCTCGGCGTGAAAGATGAGCCAGAGCAGGGCAAAGAGGTTCCTCTGGAATGGACTGAGACATCTGGGGGACTCTTGGAATGGTGGTACGACCATGGAGTTCCTCTCGCCTTTCCTGTTGAGAGTGCCTCCTCTTGAGATGCGACGGGAACGCCGGGAATTCTTTCCCGTTGAAAGCAGGGAAAGGATCCCTCATCTCGAGCTACGAGGGGGAAACGGGGCTCCTCTGGATTTGGGCGGGACCATCGTGCTTCCTCTCGAGTGGAGACGGGTATGGCGGTGAACTTCTTGAGTTGCAGCAAGGGTGTGAAAGACCCTTTCGAAGTTCCAGAGGTTAGGTGTCATTAGTCTCCAGACGCCTCATCGGAAATAGGCCTCATCTCGCCTGGAAGGGAGAGCTTCCTGGATTTTCTCGAGTTGCGGCAGGTGTTCTGGAGTTACGACGGGGACCTCAGGGACCCGCCCTGGTGGCCTCAGGAGAGGCCAGTCCCCATGCGAGTTGCTAGGGGGCCTCTCGGGATTCCTCTCCCGTCGATACTGGGGCCAAAAACCTTGTGTGGAGTCAGGGCCGGAACTGAGGATTCCTCTCAGGGGCTGACATGGATCTTTGGGTACTTCTGGAGTCTCCCCAGGGGAGTCAGGCCTCGTCTCGAGTGGGGGCATGCACGTGCGCTTTCCTTCCAGGCTGTAGCAGCAATGTCACGCTTCCCGTGGCCTGGATCAAAGGATCTGTGGTTTTCCCTCGAGGCTTTCCCTCGAGGCTTTCCCACAGGGCTGTCCCACGTGCCACCGTGGTGTGAGTCGATCCTCGGCGTGAAAGATGAGCCAGTGCAGGGCAAAGAGGTTGCTCTGGAATGGACTGAGACATCTGGGGGACTCTTTGAATGATGGTACGACCATGGAGTTCCTCTCGCCTTACCTGTTGAGAGTGCCTCCTCTTGAGATGCGACGGGAACGCCGGGAATTCTTTCCCGTTGAAAGCAGGGAAAGGATCCCTCATCTCGAGCTACGAGGGGGAAACGGGGCTCCTCTGGATGTGGGCGGGACCATCGTGCTTCCTCTCGAGTGGAGATGGGTATGGCGGTGAACTTCTTGAGTTGCAGCAAGGGTGTGAAAGACCCTTTCGAAGTTCCAGAGGTTAGGTGTCATTAGTCTCCAGACGCCTCATCGGAAATAGGCCTCATCTCGCCTGGAAGGGAGAACTTCCTGGATTTTCTCGAGTTGCGGCAGGTGTTCTCGAGTTACGACGGGGACCTCAGGGACCCGCCCTGGTGGCCTCAGGAGAGGCCAGTCCCCATGCGAGTTGCTAGGGGGCCTCTCGGGATTCCTCTCCCGTCGATACCGGGGCAAAAAACCTTGTGTGGAGTCAGGGCCGGAACCGAGGATTCCTCTCAGGTGCTGACATGGATCTTTGGGTACTTCTGGAGTCTCCCCAGGGGAGTCAGGCCTCGTCTCGAGTGGGGGCATGCACGTGAGCTTTCCTTCCAGGCTGTAGCAGCAATGTCACGCTTCCCGTCGCGTGGATCAAAGGATCTGTGGTTTTCCCTCGAGGCTTTCCCTCGAGGCTGTCCAACAGGGCTGTCCCACGTGCCACCGTGGTGTGAGTCGATCCTTGGCGTGAAAGATGAGCCAGTGCAGGGCAAAGAGGTTCCTCTGGAATGGACTGAGACATCTGGGGGACTCTTGGAATGGTGGTACGACCATGGAGTTCCTCTCGCCTTTCCTGTTGAGAGTGCCTCCTCTTGAGATGCAACGGGAACGCCGGGAATTCTTTCCCGTTGAAAGCAGGGAAAGGATCCCTCATCTCGAGCTACGAGGGGGAAACGGGGCTCCTCTGGATGTGGGCGGGACCATCGTGCTTCCTCTCGAGTGGAGACGGGTATGGCGGTGAACTTCTTGAGTTGCAGCAAGGGTGTGAAAGACCCTTTCGAAGTTCCAGAGGTTAGGTGTCATTAGTCTCCAGACGCCTCATCGGAAATAGGCCTCATCTCGCCTGGAAGGGAGAGCTTCCTGGATTTTCTCGAGTTGCGGCAGGTGTTCTGGAGTTACGACGGGGACCTCAGGGACCCGCCCTGGTGGCCTCAGGAGAGGCCAGTCCCCATGCGAGTTGCTAGGGGGCCTCTCGGTATTCCTCTCCCGTCGATACTGGGGCCAAAAACCTTGTGTGGAGTCAGGGCCGGAACCGAGGATTCCTCTCAGGGGCTGACATGGATCTTTGGGTACTTCTGGAGTCTCCCCAGGGGAGTCAGGCCTCGTCTCGAGTGGGGGCATGCACGTGCGCTTTCCTTCCAGGCTGTAGCAGCAATGTCACGCTTCCCGTGGCCTGGATCAAAGGATCTGTGGTTTTCCCTCGAGGCTTTCCCTCGAGGCTTTCCCACAGGGCTGTCCCACGTGCCACCGTGGTGTGAGTCGATCCTCGGCGTGAAAGATGAGCCAGTGCAGGGCAAAGAGGTTCCTCTGGAATGGACTGAGACATCTGGGGGACTCTTGGAATGGTGGTACGACCATGGAGTTCCTCTCGCCTTTCCTGTTGAGAGTGCCTCCTCTTGAGATGCGACGGGAACGCCGGAAATTCTTTCCCGTTGAAAGCAGGGAAAGGATCCCTCATCTCGAGCTACGAGGGGGAAACGGGGCTCCTCTGGATGTGGGCGGGACCATCGTGCTTCCTCGCGAGTGGAGACGGGTATGGCGGTGAACTTCTTGAGTTGCAGCAAGGGTGTGAAAGACCCTTTCGAAGTTCCAGAGGTTAGGTGTCATTAGTCTCCAGACGCCTCATCGGAAATAGGCCTCATCTCGCCTGGAAGGGAGAACTTCATGGATTTTCTCGAGTTGCGGCAGGTGTTCTCGAGTTACGACGGGGACCTCAGGGACCCGCCCTGGTGGCCTCAGGAGAGGCCAGTCCCCATGCGAGTTGCTAGGGGGCCTCTCGGGATTCCCCTCCCGTCGATACCGGGGCCAAAAACCTTGTGTGGAGTCAGGGCCGGAACCGAGGATTCCTCTCAGGGGCTGACATGGATCTTTGGGTACTTCTGGAGTCTCCCCAGGGGAGTCAGGCCTCGTCTCGAGTGGGGGCATGCACGTGCGCTTTCCTTCCAGGCTGTAGCAGCAATGTCACGCTTCCCGTGGCCTGGATCAAAGGATCTGTGGTTTTCCCTCGAGGCTTTCCCTCGAGGCTTTCCCACAGGGCTGTCCCACGTGCCACCGTGGTGTGAGTCGATCCTCGGCGTGAAAGATGAGCCAGTGCAGGGCAAAGAGGTTCCTCTGGAATGGACTGAGACATCTGGGGGACTCTTGGAATGGTGGTACGACCATGAAGTTCCTCTCGCCTTTCCTGTTGAGAGTGCCTCCTCTTGAGATGCGACGGGAACGCCGGGAATTCTTTCCCGTTGAAAGCAGGGAAAGGATCCCTCATCTCGAGCTACGAGGGGGAAACGGGGCTCCTCTGGATGTGGGCGGGACCATCGTGCTTCCTCTCGAGTGGAGATGGGTATGGCGGTGAACTTCTTGAGTTGCAGCAAGGGTGTGAAAGACCCTTTCGAAGTTCCAGAGGTTAGGCGTCATTAGTCTCCAGACGCCTCATCCGATATAGGCCTCATCTCGCCTGGAAGGGAGAACTTCCTGGATTTTCGCGAGTTACGACGGGGACCTCAGGGACCCGCCCTGGTGGCCTCAGGAACGGCTAATCCCCATGCGAGTTGCTAGGGGGCCTCTCGGGATTCCTCTCCCGTCGATACCGGGGCCAATAACCTTGTGTGGAGTCAGGGCCGGAACCGAGGATTCCTCTCAGGGGCTGACATTGACCTTTGGGTACTTCTGGAGTCTCCCCAGGGGAGTCGGGCCTCGTCTCGAGTGGAGGCATGCACGTGCGCTTTCCTTCCAGGCTGTAGCAGCAATGTCACGCTTCCCGTCGCGTGGATCAAAGGATCTGTGGTTTTCCCTCGAGGCTTTCCCTCGAGGCTGTCCCACAGGGCTGTCCCACGTGCCACCGTGGTGTGAGTCGATCCTTGGCGTGAAAGATGAGCCAGTGCAGGGCAAAGAGGTTCCTCTGGAATGGACTGAGACATCTGGGGGACTCTTGGAATGGTGGTACGACCATGGAGTTCCTCTCGCCTTTCCTGTTGAGAGTGCCTCCTCTTGAGATGCGACGGGAACGCCGGGAATTCTTTCCCGTTGAAAGCAGGGAAAGGATCCCTCATCTCGAGCTACGAGGGGGAAACGGGGCTCCTCTGGATGTGGGCGGGACCATCGTGCTTCCTCGCGAGTGGAGACGGGTATGGCGGTGAACTTCTTGAGTTGCAGCAAGGGTGTGAAAGACCCTTTCGAAGTTCCAGAGTTTAGGTGTCATTAGTCTCCAAACGCCTCATCGGAAATAGGATTCTTCTGGCCTGGAAGGGAGAACTTCCTGGATTTTCTCGAGTTGCGACAGGTGTTCTCGAGTTACGACGGAGACCTCAGGGACCCGCCCTGGTGGCCTCAGGAGAGGCCAGTCCCCATGCGAGTTGCTAGGGGGCCTCTCGGGATTCCTCTCCCGTCGATAACGGGGCCAAAAACCTTGTGTGGAGTCAGGGCCGGAACCGAGGATTCCTCCCAGGGGCTGGCATGGATCTTTGGGTACTTCTGGAGTCTCCCCAGGGGAGTCAGGCCCCGTCTCGAGTGGGGGCATGCACGTGCGCTTTCCTTCCAGGCTGTAGCAGCAATATCACGCTTCCCGTCGCGTGGATCAAAGGATCTGTGGTTTTCCCTCGAGGCTTTGCCTCGAGGCTTTCCCACAGGGCTGTCCCACGTGCCACCGTGGTGTGAGTCGATCCTCGGCGTGAAAGATGAGCCAGAGCAGGGCAAAGAGGTTCCTCTGGAATGGACTGAGACATCTGGGGGACTCTTGGAATGGTGGTACGACCATGGAGTTCCTCTCGCCTTTCCTGTTGAGAGTGCCTCCTCTTGAGATGCGACGGGAACTTCGGGAATTCTTTCCCATTGAAAGCAGGGAAAGGATCCCTCATCTCGAGCTACGAGGGGGAAACGGGGCTCCTCTGGATGTGGGCGGGACCATCGTGCTTCCTCTCGAGTGGAGACGGGTATGGCGGTGAACTTCTTGAGTTGCAGCAAGGGTGTGAAAGACCCTTTCGAAGTTCCAGAGGTTAGGTGTCATTAGTCTCCAGACGCCTCATCGGAAATAGGCCTCATCTCGCCTGGAAGGGAGAGCTTCCTGGATTTTCTCGAGTTGCGGCAGGTGTTCTGGAGTTACGACGGGGACCTCAGGGACCCGCCCTGGTGGCCTCAGGAGAGGCCAGTCCCCATGCGAGTTGCTAGGGGGTCTCTCGGGATTCCCCTCCCGTCGATACTGGGGCCAAAAACCTTGTGTGGAGTCAGGGCCGGAACCGAGGATTCCTCTCAGGGGCTGACATGGATCTTTGGGTACTTCTGGAGTCTCCCCAGGGGAGTCAGGCCTCGTCTCGAGTGGGGGCATGCACGTGCGCTTTCCTTCCAGGCTGTAGCAGCAATGTCACGCTTCCCGTGGCCTGGATCAAAGGATCTGTGGTTTTCCCTCGAGGCTTTCCCTCGAGGCTTTCCCACAGGGCTGTCCAACGTGCCACCGTGGTGTGAGTCGATCCTCGGCGTGAAAGATGAGCCAGTGCAGGGCAAAGAGGTTGCTCTGGAATGGACTGAGACATCTGGGGGACTCTTTGAATGATGGTACGACCATGGAGTTCCTCTCGCCTTACCTGTTGAGAGTGCCTCCTCTTGAGATGCGACGGGAACGCCGGGAATTCTTTCCCGTTGAAAGCAGGGAAAGGATCCCTCATCTCGAGCTACGAGGGGGAAACGGGGCTCCTCTGGATGTGGGCGGGACCATCGTGCTTCCTCTCGAGTGGAGATGGGTATGGCGGTGAACTTCTTGAGTTGCAGCAAGGGTGTGAAAGACCCTTTCGAAGTTCCAGAGGTTAGGTGTCATTAGTCTCCAGACGCCTCATCGGAAATAGGCCTCATCTCGCCTGGAAGGGAGAACTTCCTGGATTTTCTCGAGTTGCGGCAGGTGTTCTCGAGTTACGACGGTGACCTCAGGGACCCGCCCTGGTGGCCTCAGGAGAGGCCAGTCCCCATGCGAGTTGCTAGGGGGCCTCTCGGGATTCCTCTCCCGTCGATACCGGGGCAAAAAACCTTGTGTGGAGTCAGGGCCGGAACCGAGGATTCCTCTCAGGTGCTGACATGGATCTTTGGGTACTTCTGGAGTCTCCCCAGGGGAGTCAGGCCTCGTCTCGAGTGGGGGCATGCACGTGCGCTTTCCTTCCAGGCTATAGCAGGAATGTCACGCTTCCCGTCTCGTGGATCAAAGGATCTGTGGTTTTTCCTCGAGGCTTTCCCTCTAGGATTTCCCACAGGGCTGTCCCAAGTGCCACCGTGGTGTGAGTCGATCCTCGGCGTGAAAGATGAGCCAGTGCAGGGCAAAGAAGTTCCTCTGGAATGGACTGAGACATCTGGGGGACTCTTGGAATGGTGGTATGACCATGGAGTTCCTCTCGCCTTTCCTGTTGAGAGTGCCTCCTCTTGAGATGCGACGGGAACGCCGGGAATTCTTTCCCGTTGAAACCAGGGAAAGGATCCCTCATCTCGAGCTACGAGGGGGAAACGGGGCTCCTCTGGATGTGGGCGGGACCATCGTGCTTCCTCTCGAGTGGAGACGGGTATGGCGGTGAACTTCTTGAGTTGCAGCAAGGGTGTGAAAGACCCTTTCGAAGTTCCAGAGGTTAGGTGTCATTAGTCTCCAGACGCCTCATCGGAAATAGGCCTCATCTCGCCTGGAAGGGAGAACTTCATGGATTTTCTCGAGTTGCGGCAGGTGTTCTCGAGTTACGACGGGGACCTCAGGGACCCGCCCTGGTGGCCTCAGGAGAGGCCAGTCCCCATGCGAGTTGCTAGGGGGCCTCTCGGGATTCCCCTCCCGTCGATACCGGGGCCAAAAACCTTGTGTGGAGTCAGGGCCGGAACCGAGGATTCCTCTCAGGGGCTGACATGGATCTTTGGGTACTTCTGGAGTCTCCCCAGGGGAGTCAGGCCTCGTCTCGAGTGGGGGCATGCACGTGCGCTTTCCTTCCAGGCTGTAGCAGCAATGTCACGCTTCCCGTGGCCTGGATCAAAGGATCTGTGGTTTTCCCTCGAGGCTTTCCCTCGAGGCTTTCCCACAGGGCTGTCCCACGTGCCACCGTGGTGTGAGTCGATCCTCGGCGTGAAAGATGAGCCAGTGCAGGGCAAAGAGATTGCTCTGGAATGGACTGAGACATCTGGGGGACTCTTAGAATGGTGGTACGACCATGGAGTTCCTCTCGCCTTTCCTGTTGAGAGTGCCTCCTCTTGAGATGCGACGGGAACGCCGGGAATTCTTTCCCGTTGAAAGCAGGGAAAGGATCCCTCATCTCGAGCTACGAGGGGGAAACGGGGCTCCTCTGGATGTGGGCGGGACCATCGTGCTTCCTCTCGAGTGGAGACGGGTATGGCGGTGAACTTCTTGAGTTGCAGCAAGGGTGTGAAAGACCCTTTCGAAGTTCCAGAGGTTAGGTGTCATTAGTCTCCAGACGCCTCATCGGAAATAGGCCTCATCTCGCCTGGAAGGGAGAGCTTCCTGGATTTTCTCGAGTTGCGGCAGGTGTTCTGGAGTTACGACGGGGACCTCAGGGACCCGCCCTGGTGGCCTCAGGAGAGGCCAGTCCCCATGCGAGTTGCTAGGGGGCCTCTCGGGATTCCTCTCCCGTCGATACTGGGGCCAAAAACCTTGTGTGGAGTCAGGGCCGGAACCGAGGATTCCTCTCAGGGGCTGACATGGATCTTTGGGTACTTCTGGAGTCTCCCCAGGGGAGTCAGGCCTCGTCTCGAGTGGGGGCATGCACGTGCGCTTTCCTTCCAGGCTGTAGCAGCAATGTCACGCTTCCCGTGGCCTGGATCAAAGGATCTGTGGTTTTCCCTCGAGGCTTTCCCTCGAGGCTTTCCCACAGGGCTGTCCCACGTGCCACCGTGGTGTGAGTCGATCCTCGGCGTGAAAGATGAGCCAGTGCAGGGCAAAGAGGTTGCTCTGGAATGGACTGAGACATCTGGGGGACTCTTTGAATGATGGTACGACCATGGAGTTCCTCTCGCCTTACCTGTTGAGAGTGCCTCCTCTTGAGATGCGACGGGAACGCCGGGAATTCTTTCCCGTTGAAAGCAGGGAAAGGATCCCTCATCTCGAGCTACGAGGGGGAAACGGGGCTCCTCTGGATGTGGGCGGGACCATCGTGCTTCCTCTCGAGTGGAGATGGGTATGGCGGTGAACTTCTTGAGTTGCAGCAAGGGTGTGAAAGACCCTTTCGAAGTTCCAGAGGTTAGGTGTCATTAGTCTCCAGACGCCTCATCGGAAATAGGCCTCATCTCGCCTGGAAGGGAGAACTTCCTGGATTTTCTCGAGTTGCGGCAGGTGTTCTCGAGTTACGACGGGGACCTCAGGGACCCGCCCTGGTGGCCTCAGGAGAGGCCAGTCCCCATGCGAGTTGCTAGGGGGCCTCTCGGGATTCCTCTCCCGTCGATACCGGGGCAAAAAACCTTGTGTGGAGTCAGGGCCGGAACCGAGGATTCCTCTCAGGTGCTGACATGGATCTTTGGGTACTTCTGGAGTCTCCCCAGGGGAGTCAGGCCTCGTCTCGAGTGGGGGCATGCACGTGAGCTTTCCTTCCAGGCTGTAGCAGCAATGTCACGCTTCCCGTCGCGTCGATCAAAGGATCTGTGGTTTTCCCTCGAGGCTTTCCCTCGAGGCTGTCCCACAGGGCTGTCCCACGTGCCACCGTGGTGTGAGTCGATCCTTGGCGTGAAAGATGAGCCAGTGCAGGGCAAAGAGGTTCCTCTGGAATGGACTGAGACATCTGGGGGACTCTTGGAATGGTGGTACGACCATGGAGTTCCTCTCGCCTTTCCTGTTGAGAGTGCCTCCTCTTGAGATGCGACGGGAACGCCGGGAATTCTTTCCCGTTGAAAGCAGGGAAAGGATCCCTCATCTCGAGCTACGAGGGGGAAACGGGGCTCCTCTGGATGTGGGCGGGACCATCGTGCTTCCTCTCGAGTGGAGACGGGTATGGCGGTGAACTTCTTGAGTTGCAGCAAGGGTGTGAAAGACCCTTTCGAAGTTCCAGAGGTTAGGTGTCATTAGTCTCCAGACGCCTCATCGGAAATAGGCCTCATCTCGCCTGGAAGGGAGAGCTTCCTGGATTTTCTCGAGTTGCGGCAGGTGTTCTGGAGTTACGACGGGGACCTCAGGGACCCGCCCTGGTGGCCTCAGGAGAGGCCAGTCCCCATGCGAGTTGCTAGGGGGCCTCTCGGGATTCCTCTCCCGTCGATACTGGGGCCAAAAACCTTGTGTGGAGTCAGGGCCGGAACCGAGGATTCCTCTCAGGGGCTGACATGGATCTTTGGGTACTTCTGGAGTCTCCCCAGGGGAGTCAGGCCTCGTCTCGAGTGGGGGCATGCACGTGCGCTTTCCTTCCAGGCTGTAGCAGCAATGTCACGCTTCCCGTGGCCTGGATCAAAGGATCTGTGGTTTTCCCTCGAGGCTTTCCCTCGAGGCTTTCCCACAGGGCTGTCCCACGTGCCACCGTGGTGTGAGTCGATCCTCGGCGTGAAAGATGAGCCAGTGCAGGGCAAAGAGGTTCCTCTGGAATGGACTGAGACATCTGGGGGACTCTTGGAATGGTGGTACGACCATGGAGTTCCTCTCGCCTTTCCTGTTGAGAGTGCCTCCTCTTGAGATGCGACGGGAACGCCGGGAATTCTTTCCCGTTGAAAGCAGGGAAAGGATCCCTCATCTCGAGCTACGAGGGGGAAACGGGGCTCCTCTGGATGTGGGCGGGACCATCGTGCTTCCTCGCGAGTGGAGATGGGTATGGCGGTGAACTTCTTGAGTTGCAGCAAGGGTGTGAAAGACCCTTTCGAAGTTCCAGAGGTTAGGTGTCATTAGTCTCCAGACGCCTCATCGGAAATAGGCCTCATCTCGCCTGGAAGGGAGAACTTCATGGATTTTCTCGAGTTGCGGCAGGTGTTCTCGAGTTACGACGGGGACCTCAGGGACCCGCCCTGGTGGCCTCAGGAGAGGCCAGTCCCCATGCGAGTTGCTAGGGGGCCTCTCGGGATTCCCCTCCCGTCGATACCGGGGCCAAAAACCTTGTGTGGAGTCAGGGCCGGAACCGAGGATTCCTCTCAGGGGCTGACATGGATCTTTGGGTACTTCTGGAGTCTCCCCAGGGGAGTCAGGCCTCGTCTCGAGTGGGGGCATGCACGTGCGCTTTCCTTCCAGGCTGTAGCAGCAATGTCACGCTTCCCGTGGCCTGGATCAAAGGATCTGTGGTTTTCCCTCGAGGCTTTCCCTCGAGGCTTTCCCACAGGGCTGTCCCACGTGCCACCGTGGTGTGAGTCGATCCTCGGCGTGAAAGATGAGCCAGTGCAGGGCAAAGAGGGTCCTCTGGAATGGACTGAGACATCTGGGGGACTCTTGGAATGGTGGTACGACCATGAAGTTCCTCTCGCCTTTCCTGTTGAGAGTGCCTCCTCTTGAGATGCGACGGGAACGCCGGGAATTCTTTCCCGTTGAAAGCAGGGAAAGGATCCCTCATCTCGAGCTACGAGGGGGAAACGGGGCTCCTCTGGATGTGGGCGGGACCATCGTGCTTCCTCTCGAGTGGAGATGGGTATGGCGGTGAACTTCTTGAGTTGCAGCAAGGGTGTGAAAGACCCTTTCGAAGTTCCAGAGGTTAGGCGTCATTAGTCTCCAGACGCCTCATCCGATATAGGCCTCATCTCGCCTGGAAGGGAGAACTTCCTGGATTTTCGCGAGTTACGACGGGGACCTCAGGGACCCGCCCTGGTGGCCTCAGGAACGGCTAATCCCCATGCGAGTTGCTAGGGGGCCTCTCGGGATTCCTCTCCCGTCGATACCGGGGCCAATAACCTTGTGTGGAGTCAGGGCCGGAACCGAGGATTCCTCTCAGGGGCTGACATTGACCTTTGGGTACTTCTGGAGTCTCCCCAGGGGAGTCGGGCCTCGTCTCGAGTGGAGGCATGCACGTGCGCTTTCCTTCCAGGCTGTAGCAGCAATGTCACGCTTCCCGTCGCGTGGATCAAAGGATCTGTGGTTTTCCCTCGAGGCTTTCCCTCGAGGCTGTCCCACAGGGCTGTCCCACGTGCCACCGTGGTGTGAGTCGATCCTTGGCGTGAAAGATGAGCCAGTGCAGGGCAAAGAGGTTCCTCTGGAATGGACTGAGACATCTGGGGGACTCTTGGAATGGTGGTACGACCATGGAGTTCCTCTCGCCTTTCCTGTTGAGAGTGCCTCCACTTGAGATGCGACGGGAACGCCGGGAATTCTTTCCCGTTGAAAGCAGGGAAAGGATCCCTCATCTCGAGCTACGAGGGGGAAACGGGGCTCCTCTGGATGTGGGCGGGACCATCGTGCTTCCTCGCGAGTGGAGACGGGTATGGCGGTGAACTTCTTGAGTTGCAGCAAGGGTGTGAAAGACCCTTTCGAAGTTCCAGAGTTTAGGTGTCATTAGTCTCCAAACGCCTCATCGGAAATAGGATTCTTCTCGCCTGGAAGGGAGAACTTCCTGGATTTTCTCGAGTTGCGACAGGTGTTCTCGAGTTACGACGGAGACCTCAGGGACCCGCCCTGGTGGCCTCAGGAGAGGCCAGTCCCCATGCGAGTTGCTAGGGGGCCTCTCGGGATTCCTCTCCCGTCGATACCGGGGCCATAAACCTTGTGTGGAGTCAGGGCCGGAACCGAGGATTCCTCCCAGGGGCTGGCATGGATCTTTGGGTACTTCTGGAGTCTCCCCAGGGGAGTCAGGCCCCGTCTCGAGTGGGGGCATGCACGTGCGCTTTCCTTCCAGGCTGTAGCAGCAATATCACGCTTCCCGTCGCGTGGATCAAAGGATCTGTGGTTTTCCCTCGAGGCTTTGCCTCGAGGCTTTCCCACAGGGCTGTCCCACGTGCCACCGTGGTGTGAGTCGATCCTTGGCGTGAAAGATGAGCCAGAGCAGGGCAAAGAGGTTCCTCTGGAATGGACTGAGACATCTGGGGGACTCTTGGAATGGTGGTACGACCATGGAGTTCCTCTCGCCTTTCCTGTTGAGAGTGCCTCCTCTTGAGATGCGACGGGAATGCCGGGAATTCTTTCCCGTTGAAAGCAGGGAAAGGATCCCTCATCTCGAGCTACGAGGGGGAAACGGGGCTCCTCTGGATGTGGGCGGGACCATCGTGCTTCCTCTCGAGTGGAGACGGGTATGGCGGTGAACTTCTTGAGTTGCAGCAAGGGTGTGAAAGACCCTTTCGAAGTTCCAGAGGTTAGGTGTCATTAGTCTCCAGACGCCTCATCGGAAATAGGCCTCATCTCGCCTGGAAGGGAGAGCTTCCTGGATTTTCTCGAGTTGCGGCAGGTGTTCTGGAGTTACGACGGGGACCTCAGGGACCCGCCCTGGTGGCCTCAGGAGAGGCCAGTCCCCATGCGAGTTGCTAGGGGGTCTCTCGGGATTCCCCTCCCGTCGATACTGGGGCCAAAAACCTTGTGTGGAGTCAGGGCCGGAACCGAGGATTCCTCTCAGGGGCTGACATGGATCTTTGGGTACTTCTGGAGTCTCCCCAGGGGAGTCAGGCCTCGTCTCGAGTGGGGGCATGCACGTGCGCTTTCCTTCCAGGCTGTAGCAGCAATGTCACGCTTCCCGTGGCCTGGATCAAAGGATCTGTGGTTTTCCCTCGAAGCTTTCCCTCGAGGCTTTCCCACAGGGCTGTCCAACGTGCCACCGTGGTGTGAGTCGATCCTCGGCGTGAAAGATGAGCCAGTGCAGGGCAAAGAGGTTGCTCTGGAATGGACTGAGACATCTGGGGGACTCTTTGAATGATGGTACGACCATGGAGTTCCTCTCGCCTTACCTGTTGAGAGTGCCTCCTCTTGAGATGCGACGGGAACGCCGGGAATTCTTTCCCGTTGAAAGCAGGGAAAGGATCCCTCATCTCGAGCTACGAGGGGGAAACGGGGCTCCTCTGGATGTGGGCGGGACCATCGTGCTTCCTCTCGAGTGGAGATGGGTATGGCGGTGAACTTCTTGAGTTGCAGCAAGGGTGTGAAAGACCCTTTCGAAGTTCCAGAGGTTAGGTGTCATTAGTCTCCAGACGCCTCATCGGAAATAGGCCTCATCTCGCCTGGAAGGGAGAACTTCCTGGATTTTCTCGAGTTGTGGCAGGTGTTCTCGAGTTACGACGGTGACCTCAGGGACCCGCCCTGGTGGCCTCAGGAGAGGCCAGTCCCCATGCGAGTTGCTAGGGGGCCTCTCGGGATTCCTCTCCCGTCGATACCGGGGCAAAAAACCTTGTGTGGAGTCAGGGCCGGAACCGAGGATTCCTCTCAGGTGCTGACATGGATCTTTGGGTACTTCTGGAGTCTCCCCAGGGGAGTCAGGCCTCGTCTCGAGTGGGGGCATGCACGTGCGCTTTCCTTCCAGGCTATAGCAGGAATGTCACGCTTCCCGTCTCGTGGATCAAAGGATCTGTGGTTTTTCCTCGAGGCTTTCCCTCTAGGATTTCCCACAGGGCTGTCCCAAGTGCCACCGTGGTGTGAGTCGATCCTCGGCGTGAAAGATGAGCCAGTGCAGGGCAAAGAGGTTCCTCTGGAATGGACTGAGACATCTGGGGGACTCTTGGAATGGTGGTATGACCATGGAGTTCCTCTCGCCTTTCCTGTTGAGAGTGCCTCCTCTTGAGATGCGACGGGAACGCCGGGAATTCTTTCCCGTTGAAACCAGGGAAAGGATCCCTCATCTCGAGCTACGAGGGGGAAACGGGGCTCCTCTGGATGTGGGCGGGACCATCGTGCTTCCTCTCGAGTGGAGACGGGTATGGCGGTGAACTTCTTGAGTTGCATCAAGGGTGTGAAAGACCCTTTCGAAGTTCCAGAGGTTAGGTGTCATTAGTCTCCAGACGCCTCATCGGAAATAGGCCTCATCTCGCCTGGAAGGGAGAACTTCCTGGATTTTCTCGAGTTGCGGCAGGTGTTCTCGAGTTACGACGGGGACCTCAGGGACCAGCCCTTGTGGCCTCAGGAGAGGCCAGTCCCCATGCGAGGTGCTAGGGGTCCTCTCGGGATTCCTCTCCCGTCGATACCGGGGCCAAAAACCTTGTGTGGAGTCAGGGCCGGAACCGAGGATTCCTCTCAGGGGCTGACATGGATCTTTGGATACTTCTGGAGTCTCCCCAGGGGAGTCAGGCCTCGTCTCGAGTGGGGGCATGCACGTGCGCTTTCCTTCCAGGCTGTAGCAGCAATGTCACGCTTCCCGTGGCCTGGATCAAAGGATCTGTGGTTTTCCCTCGAGGCTTTCCCTCGAGGTTTTCCCACAGGGCTGTCCCACGTGCCACCGTGGTGTGAGTCGATCCTCGGCGTGAAAGATGAGCCAGTGCAGGGCAAAGAGGTTCCTCTGTAATGGACTGAGACATCTGGGGGACTCTTGGAATGGTGGTACGACCATGAAGTTCCTCTCGCCTTTCCTGTTGAGAGTGCCTCCTCTTGAGATGCGACGGGAACGCCGGGAATTCTTTCCCGTTGAAAGCAGGGAAAGGATCCCTCATCTCGAGCTACGAGGGGGAAACGGGGCTCCTCTGGATGTGGGCGGGACCATCGTGCTTCCTCTCGAGTGGAGATGGGTATGGCGGTGAACTTCTTGAGTTGCAGCAAGGGTGTGAAAGACCCTTTCGAAGTTCCAGAGGTTAGGCGTCATTAGTCTCCAGACGCCTCATCCGAAATAGGCCTCATCTCGCCTGGAAGGGAGAACTTCCTGGATTTTCGCGAGTTGCGGCATGTGTTCTGGAGTACGACGGGGACCTCAGGGACCCGCCCTGGTGGCCTCAGGAACGGCTAATCCCCATGCGAGTTGCTAGGGGGCCTCTCGGGATTCCTCTCCCGTCGATACCGGGGCCAATAACCTTGTGTGGAGTCAGGGCCGGAACCGAGGATTCCTCTCAGGGGCTGACATTGACCTTTGGGTACTTCTGGAGTCTCCCCAGGGGAGTCGGGCCTCGTCTCGAGTGGAGGCATGCACGTGCGCTTTCCTTCCAGGCTGTAGCAGCAATGTCACGCTTCCCGTCGCGTGGATCAAAGGATCTGTGGTTTTCCCTCGAGGCTTTCCCTCGAGGCTGTCCCACAGGGCTGTCCCACGTGCCACCGTGGTGTGAGTCGATCCTTGGCGTGAAAGATGAGCCAGTGCAGGGCAAAGAGGTTCCTCTGGAATGGACTGAGACATCTGGGGGACTCTTGGAATGGTGGTACGACCATGGAGTTCCTCTCGCCTTTCCTGTTGAGAGTGCCTCCTCTTGAGATGCGACGGGAACGCCGGGAATTCTTTCCCGTTGAAAGCAGGGAAAGGATCCCTCATCTCGAGCTACGAGGGGGAAACGGGGCTCCTCTGGATGTGGGCGGGACCATCGTGCTTCCTCGCGAGTGGAGACGGGTATGGCGGTGAACTTCTTGAGTTGCAGCAAGGGTGTGAAAGACCCTTTCGAAGTTCCAGAGTTTAGGTGTCATTAGTCTCCAAACACCTCATCGGAAATAGGATTCTTCTCGCCTGGAAGGGAGAACTTCCTGGATTTTCTCGAGTTGCGACAGGTGTTCTCGAGTTACGACGGGGACCTCAGGGACCCGCCCTGGTGGCCTCAGGAGAGGCCAGTCCCCATGCGAGTTGCTAGGGGGCCTCTCGGGATTCCTCTCCCGTCGATAACGGGGCCAAAAACCTTGTGTGGAGTCAGGGCCGGAACCGAGGATTCCTCCCAGGGGCTGGCATGGATCTTTGGGTACTTCTGGAGTCTCCCCAGGGGAGTCAGGCCCCGTCTCGAGTGGGGGCATGCACGTGCGCTTTCCTTCCAGGCTGTAGCAGCAATATCACGCTTCCCGTCGCGTGGATCAAAGGATCTGTGGTTTTCCCTCGAGGCTTTGCCTCGAGGCTTTCCCACAGGGCTGTCCCACGTGCCACCGTGGTGTGAGTCGATCCTCGGCGTGAAAGATGAGCCAGAGCAGGGCAAAGAGGTTCCTCTGGAATGGACTGAGACATCTGGGGGACTCTTGGAATGGTGGTACGACCATGGAGTTCCTCTCGCCTTTCCTGTTGAGAGTGCCTCCTCTTGAGATGCGACGGGAATGCCGGGAATTCTTTCCCGTTGAAAGCAGGGAAAGGATCCCTCATCTCGAGCTACGAGGGGGAAACGGGGCTCCTCTGGATGTGGGCGGGACCATCGTGCTTCCTCTCGAGTGGACACGGGTATGGCGGTGAACTTCTTGAGTAGCAGCAAGGGTGTGAAAAGCCCTTTCGAAGTTCCAGAGGTTAGGTGTCGTTAGTCTCCAGACGCCTCATCGGAAATAGGCCTCATCTCGCCTGGAAGGGAGAACTTCCTGGATTTTCTCGAGTTGTGGCAGGTGTTCTCGAGTTACGACGGGGACCTCAGGGACCCGCCCTGGTGGCCTCAGTAACGGCCAGTCCCCATGGGAGTTGCTAGGGGGCCTCTCGGGATTACTCTCCCGTCGATACCGGGGCCAAAAACCTTGTGTGGAGTCAGGGCCGGAATCGAGGATTCCTCTCAGGGGCTGACATGGATCTTTGGGTACTTGTGGAGTCTCCCCAGGGAAGTCAGGCCTCGTCTCGAGTGGGGGCATGCACGTGCGCTTTCCTTCCAGGCTGTAGCAGGAATGTCACGCTTCCCGTCGCGTGGATCAAAGGATCTGTGGTTTTCCCTCGAGGCTTTCCCTCGAGGCTTTCCCACAGGGCTGTCTCATGTGCCACCGTGGTGTGAGTCGATCCTCGGCGTGAAAGATGAGCCAGTGCAGGGCAAAGAGTTTCCTCTGGAATGGACTGAGACATCTGGGGGACTCTTGGAATGGTGGTACGACCATGGAGTTCCTCTCGCCTTTCCTGTTGAGAGTGCCTCCTCTTGAGATGCGACGGGAACGCCGGGAATTCTTTCCCGTTGAAAGCAGGGAAAGGATCCCTCATCTCGAGCTACGAGGGGGAAACGGGGCTCCTCTGGATGTGGGCGGGACCATCGTGCTTCCTCTCGAGTGGAGACGGGTATGGCAGAGAACTTCTTGAGTTGCAGCAAGGGAGTGAAAGACCCTTTCGAAGTTCCAGAGGTTAGGTGTCATTAGTCTCCAGACGCCTCATCGGAAATAGGCCTCATCTCGCCTGGAAGGGAGAACTTCCTGGATTTTCTCGAGTTGCGGCAGGTGTTCTCGAGTTATGACGGGGACCTCAAGGACCAGCCCTGGTGGCCTCAGGAGAGGCCAATCCCCATGCGAGTTGCTAGGGGGACTCTGGGATTCCTATCCCGTCGATACCGGGTCCAAAAACCTTGTGTGGAGTCAGGGACGGAACCGAGGATTCCTCTCAGGGGCTGACATGGATCTTTGGGTACTTCTGGAGTCTCCCCAGGGGAGTCAGGCCTCGTCTCGAGTGGGGACAGGTACGTGCGCTTTCCTTCCAGGCTGTAGCAGCAATGTCACGCTTCCCGTGGCGTGGATCAAAGGATCTGTGGTTTTCCCACGAGTTTTTCCCTCGAGGCTTTCCCACAGGTCTGTCCCACGTGCCACCGTGGTGTGAGTTGATACTCGGCGTGAAAGATGAGCCAGTGCAGGGCAAAGAGGTTCCTCTGGAATGGACTGAGACATCTGGGGGACTCTTGGAATGGTGGTACGACCATGGAGTTCCTCTCGCCTTTCAGGTTGAGAGTGCCTCCTCTTGAGATGCGACGGGAACGCCGGGAATTCTTTCCCGTTGAAAGCAGGGAAAGGATCCCTCATCTCGAGCTACGAGGGGGAAACGGGGCTCCTCTGGATGTGGGCGGGACCATCGTGCTTCCTCGCGAGTGGAGACGGGTATGGCGGTGAACTTCTTGAGTTGCAGCAAGGGTGTGAAAGACCCTTTCGAAGTTCCAGAGTTTAGGTGTCATTAGTCTCCAAACGCCTCATCGGAAATAGGATTCTTCTCGCCTGGAAGGGAGAACTTCCTGGATTTTCTCGAGTTGCGACAGGTGTTCTCGAGTTACGACGGAGACCTCAGGGACCCGCCCTGGTGGCCTCAGGAGAGGCCAGTCCCCATGCGAGTTGCTAGGGGGCCTCTCGGGATTCCTCTCCCGTCGATACCGGGGCCAAAAACCTTGTGTGGAGTCAGGGCCGGAACCGAGGATTCCTCTCAGGGGCTGACATGGATCTTTGGGTACTTCTGGAGTCTCCCCAGGGGAGTCAGGCCTCGTCTCGAGTGGGGGCATGCACGTGCGCTTTCCTTCCAGGCTGTAGCAGCAATGTCACGCTTCCCGTCGCGTGGATCAAAGGATCTGTGGTTTTCCCTCGAGGCTTTGCCTCGAGGCTTTCCCACAGGGCTGTCCCACGTGCCACCGTGGTGTGAGTCGATCCTCGGCGTGAAAGATGAGCCAGTGCAGGGCAAAGAGGTTCCTCTGGAATGCACTGAGACATCTGGGGGACTCTTGGAATGGTGGTACGACCATGGAGTTCCTCTCGCCTTTCCTGTTGAGAGTGCCTCCTCTTGAGATGCGACGGGAATGCCGGGAATTCTTTCCCGTTGAAAGCAGGGAAAGGATCCCTCATCTCGAGCTACGAGGGGGAAACGGGGCTCCTCTGGATGTGGGCGGGACCATCGTGCTTCCTCTCGAGTGGAGACGGGTATGGCAGAGAACTTCTTGAGTTGCAGCAAGGGAGTGAAAGACCCTTTCGAAGTTCCAGAGGTTAGGTGTCATTAGTCTCCAGACGCCTCATCGGAAATAGGCCTCATCTCGCCTGGAAGGGAGAACTTCCTGGATTTTCTCGAGTTGCGGCAGGTGTTCTCGAGTTATGACGGGGACCTCAAGGACCAGCCCTGGTGGCCTCAGGAGAGGCCAATCCCCATGCGAGTTGCTAGGGGGACTCTGGGATTCCTATCCCGTCGATACCGGGTCCAAAAACCTTGTGTGGAGTCAGGGACGGAACCGAGGATTCCTCTCAGGGGCTGACATGGATCTTTGGGTACTTCTGGAGTCTCCCCAGGGGAGTCAGGCCTCGTCTCGAGTGGGGACAGGTACGTGCGCTTTCCTTCCAGGCTGTAGCAGCAATGTCACGCTTCCCGTGGCGTGGATCAAAGGATCTGTGGTTTTCCCACGAGTTTTTCCCTCGAGGCTTTCCCACAGGTCTGTCCCACGTGCCACCGTGGTGTGAGTTGATACTCGGCGTGAAAGATGAGCCAGTGCAGGGCAAAGAGGTTCCTCTGGAATGGACTGAGACATCTGGGGGACTCTTGGAATGGTGGTACGACCATGGAGTTCCTCTCGCCTTTCAGGTTGAGAGTGCCTCCTCTTGAGATGCGACGGGAACGCCGGGAATTCTTTCCCGTTGAAAGCAGGGAAAGGATCCCTCATCTCGAGCTACGAGGGGGAAACGGGGCTCCTCTGGATGTGGGCGGGACAATCGTGCTTCCTCGCGAGTGGAGACGGGTATGGCGGTGAACTTCTTGAGTTGCAGCAAGGGTGTGAAAGACCCTTTCGAAGTTCCAGAGTTTAGGTGTCATTAGTCTCCAAACGCCTCATCGGAAATAGGATTCTTCTCGCCTGGAAGGGAGAACTTCCTGGATTTTCTCGAGTTGCGACAGGTGTTCTCGAGTTACGACGGAGACCTCAGGGACCCGCCCTGGTGGCCTCAGGAGAGGCCAGTCCCCATGCGAGTTGCTAGGGGGCCTCTCGGGATTCCTCTCCCGTCGATACCGGGGCCAAAAACCTTGTGTGGAGTCAGGGCCGGAACCGAGGATTCCTCTCAGGGGCTGACATGGATCTTTGGGTACTTCTGGAGTCTCCCCAGGGGAGTCAGGCCTCGTCTCGAGTGGGGGCATGCACGTGCGCTTTCCTTCCAGGCTGTAGCAGCAATGTCACGCTTCCCGTCGCGTGGATCAAAGGATCTGTGGTTTTCCCTCGAGGCTTTGCCTCGAGGCTTTCCCACAGGGCTGTCCCACGTGCCACCGTGGTGTGAGTCGATCCTCGGCGTGAAAGATGAGCCAGTGCAGGGCAAAGAGGTTCCTCTGGAATGCACTGAGACATCTGGGGGACTCTTGGAATGGTGGTACGACCATGGAGTTCCTCTCGCCTTTCCTGTTGAGAGTGCCTCCTCTTGAGATGCGACGGGAATGCCGGGAATTCTTTCCCGTTGAAAGCAGGGAAAGGATCCCTCATCTCGAGCTACGAGGGGGAAACGGGGCTCCTCTGGATGTGGGCGGGACCATCGTACTTCCTCTCGAGTGGACACGGGTATGGCGGTGAACTTCTTGAGTTGCAGCAAGGGTGTGAAAGACCCTTTCGAAGTTCCAGAGTTTAGGTGTCGTTAGTCTCCAGACGCCTCATCGGAAATAGGCCTCATCTCGCCTGGAAGGGAGAACTTCCTGGATTTTCTCGAGTTGTGGCAGGTGTTCTCGAGTTACGACGGGGACCTCAGGGACCCGCCCTGGTGGCCTCAGGAACGGCCAGTCCCCATGGGAGTTGCTAGGGGGCCTCTCGGGATTCCTCTCCCGTCGATACCGGGGCCAAAAACCTTGTGTGGAGTCAGGGCCGGAATCGAGGATTCCTCTCAGGGGCTGACATGGATCTTTGGGTACTTCTGGAGTCTCCCCAGGGCCGTCAGGCCTCGTCTCGAGTGGGGGCATGCACGTGCGCTTTCCTTCCAGGCTGTAGCAGCAATGTCACACTTCCCGTGGCCTGGATCAAAGGATCTGTGGTTTTCCCTCGAGGCTTTCCCTCGAGGCTTTCACACAGGGCTGTCCCACGTGCCACCGTGGTGTGAGTCGATCGTCGGCGTGAAAGATGAGCCAGTGCAGGGCAAAGAGGTTCCTCTGGAATGGACTGAGACATCTGGGGGACTCGTGGAATGGTGGTACGACCATGGAGTTCCTCTCGCCTTTCCTGCTGAGAGTGCCTCCTCTTGAGATGAGATGGGAACGCCGGGAATTCTTTCCCGTTGAACGCAGGGAAAGGATCCCTCATCTCGAGCTACGAGGGGGAAACGGGGCTCCTCTGGATGTGGGCGGGACCATCGTGCTTCCTCGCGAGTGGAGACGGGTATGGCGGTGAACTTCTTGAGTCGCAGCAAGGGTGTGAAAGACCCTTTCGAAGTTCCAGAGTTTAGGTGTCTTTAGTCTCCAAACGCCTCATCGGAAATAGGATTCTTCTCGCCTGGAAGGGAGAACTTCCTGGATTTTCTCGAGTTGCGACAGGTGTTCTCGAGTTACGACGGAGACCTCAGGGACCCGCCCTGGTGGCCTCAGGAGAGGCCAGTCCCCATGCGAGTTGCTAGGGGGCCTCTCGGGATTCCTCTCCCGTCGATACCGGGGCCAAAAACCTTGTGTGGAGTCAGGGCCGGAACCGAGGATTCCTCTCAGGGGCTGACATGGATTTTTGGGTACTTCTGGAGTCTCCCCAGGGGAGTCAGGCCTCGTCTCGAGTGGGGGCATGCACGTGCGCTTTCCTTCCAGGCTGTAGCAGCAATGTCACGCTTCCCGTCGCGTGGATCAAAGGATCTGTGGTTTTCCCTCGAGGCTTTCCCTCGAGGCTTTCCCACAGGGCTGTCCCACGTGCCACCGTGGTGTGAGTCGATTCTCGGCGTGAAAGATGAGCCAGTGCAGGGCAAAGAGGTTCCTCTGGAATGGACTGAGACATCTGGGGGACTCTTGGAGTGGTGGTACGACCATGGAGTTCCTCTCGCCTTTCCTGTTGAGAGTGCCTCCTCTTGAGATGCGACGGGAATGCCGGGAATTCTTTCCCGTTGAAAACAGGGAAAGGATCCCTCATCTCGAGCTACAAGGGGGAAACGGGGCTCCTCTGGATGTGGGCGGGACCATCGTGCTTTCTCTCGTGTGGAGACGGGTATGGCGGTAAACTTCTTGAGTTGCAGCAAGGGTGTGAAAGACCCTTTCGAAGTTCCAGAGGTTGGGTGTCATTAGTCTCCAGACGCCTCATCGGAAATAGGCCTCATCTCGCCTGGAAGGGAGAACTTCCTGGATTTTCTCGAGTTGCGGCAGGTGTTCTCGAGGTACGATGGGGACCTCAGGGACCCGCCCTGGTGGCCTCAGGAGAGGCCAGTCCCCATGCGAGTTGCTAGGGGGCCTCTCGGGATTCCTCTCCCATCGATACCGGGGCCAAAAACCTTGTGTGGAGTCAGGGCCGGAACCGAGGATTCCTCTCAGGGGCTGACATGGATCTTTGGGTACTTCTGGAGTCTCCCCAGGGGAGTCAGGCCTCGTCTCGAGTGGGGGCATGCACGTGTGCTTTCCTTCCAGGCTGTAGAAGCAATGTCATGCTTCCCGTCGCGTGGATCAAAGGATCTGTGGTTTTCCCTCGAGGCTTTCCCTCGAGGCTTTCCCACAGGGCTGTCCCACGTGCCACCGTGGTGTGAGTCGATCCTCGGCCTGAAAGATGAGCCAGTGCAGGGCAAAGAGGTTCCTCTGGAATGGACTGAGACATCTGGGGGACTCTTGGAATGGTGGTACGACCATGGAGTTCCTCTCGCCTTTCCTGTTGAGAGTGCCTCCTCTTGAGATGCGACGGGAACGCTGGGAATTCTTTCCCGTTGAAAGCAGGGAAAGGATCCCTCATCTCGAGCTACGAGGGGGAAACGGGGCTCCTCTGGATGTGGGCGGGACCATCGTGCTTCCTCTCTAGTGGAGACGGGTATGTCGGTGAACTTCTTGAGTTGCAGCAAGGGTGTGAAAGACCCTTTCGAAGTTCCAGAGGTTAGGTGTCATTAGTCTCCAGACGCCTCATCGGAAATAGGCCTCATCTCGCCTGGAAGGGAGAACTTCCTGGATTTTCTCGAGTTGCGGCAGGTGTTCTCGAGTTACGACGGGGACCTCAGGGAGCCGCCCTGGTGGCCTCAGTAGAGGCCAGTCCCCATGCGAGTTGCTAGGGGGCCTCTCGGGATTCCTCTCCCGTCGATACCGGGGCCAAAAACCTTGTGTGGAGTCAGGGCCGGAACCGAGGATTCCTCTCAGGGGCTGACATGGATCTTTGGGTACTTCTGGAGTCTCCCCAGGGGAGTCAGGCCTCGTCTCGAGTGGGGGCATGCACGTGTGCTTTCCTTTCAGGCTGTAGCAGCAATGTCACGCTTCCCGTCGCGTGCATCAAAGGATCTGTGGTTTTCCCTCGAGGCTTTCCCTCGAGGCTTTCCCACAGGGCTGTCCCACGTGCCACCGTGGTGTGAGTCGATCCTCGGCGTGAAAGATTAGCCAGTGCAGGGCAAAGAGGTTCCTCTGGAATGGACTGAGACATCTGGGGGACTCTTGGAATGGTGGTACGACCATGGAGTTCCTCTCGCCTTTCCTGTTGAGAGTGCCTCCTCTTGAGATGCGACGGGAACGCCGGGAATTCTTTCCCGTTGAAAGCAGGGAAAGGATCCCTCATCTCGAGCTACGAGGGGGAAACGGGGCTCCTCGGGATGTGGGCGGGACCATCGTGCTTCCTCTCGAGTGGACACGGGTATGTCGGTGAACTTCTTGAGTTGCAGCAAGGGTGTGAAAGACCCTTTCGAAGTTCCAGAGGTTAGGTGTCATTAGTCTCCAGACGCCTCATCGGAAATAGGCCTCATCTCGCCTGGAAGGGAGAACTTCCTGGATTTTCTCGAGTTGCGGCAGGTGTTCTCGAGTTACGACGGGGACCTCAGGGACCCGCCCTGGTGGTCTCAGGAGAGGCCAGTCCCCATGCGAGTTGCTAGGGGGCCTCTCGGGATTCCTCTCCCGTCGATACCGGGGCCAAAAACCTTGTGTGGAGTCAGGGCCAGAACCGAGGATTCCTCTCAGGGGCTGACATGGATCTTTGGGAACTTCTAGAGTCTCCCGAGGGTAGTCAGGCCTCGTCTCGAGTGGGGGCATGCACGTGCGCTTTCCTTCCAGGCTGTAGCAGCAATGTCACGCTTCCCGTGGCCTGGATCAAAGGATCTGTGGTTTTCCCTCGAGGCTTTCCCTCGAGGCTTTCACACAGGGCTGTCCCACGTGCCACCGTGGTGTGAGTCGATCGTCGGCGTGAAAGATGAGCCAGTGCAGGGCAAAGAGGTTCCTCTGGAATGGACTGAGACATCTGGGGGACTCGTGGAATGGTGGTACGACCATGGAGTTCCTCTCGCCTTTCCTGTTGAGAGTGCCTCCTCTTGAGATGCGATGGGAACGCCGGGAATTCTTTCCCGTTGAACGCAGGGAAAGGATCCCTCATCTCGAGCTACGAGGGGGAAACGGGGCTCCTCTGGATGTGGGCGGGACCATCGTGCTTCCTCGCGAGTGGAGACGGGTATGGCGGTGAACTTCTTGAGTCGCAGCAAGGGTGTGAAAGACCCTTTCGAAGTTCCAGGGTTTAGGTGTCATTAGTCTCCAAACGCCTCATCGGAAATAGGATTCTTCTCGCCTGGAAGGGAGAACTTCCTGGATTTTCTCGAGTTGCGACAGGTGTTCTCGAGTTACGACGGAGACCTCAGGGACCCGCCCTGGTGGCCTCAGGAGAGGCCAGTCCCCATGCGAGTTGCTAGGGGGCCTCTCGGGATTCCTCTCCCGTCGATACCGGGGCCAAAAACCTTGTGTGGAGTCAGGGCCGGAACCGAGGATTCCTCTCAGGGGCTTACATGGATCTTTGGGTACTTCTGGAGTCTCCCCAGGGGAGTCAGGCCTCGTCTCGAGTGGGTGCATGCACGTGCGCTTTCCTTCCAGGCTGTAGCAGCAATGTCACGCTTCCCGTCGCGTGGATCAAAGGATCTGTGGTTTTCCCTCGAGGCTTTCCCTCGAGGCTTTCCCACAGGGCTGTCCCACGTGCCACCGTGGTGTGAGTCGATTCTCGGCGTGAAAGATGAGCCAGTGCAGGGCAAAGAGGTTCCTCTGGAATGGACTGAGACATCTGGGGGACTCTTGGAGTGGTGGTACGACCATGGAGTTCCTCTCGCCTTTCCTGTTGAGAGTGCCTCCTCTTGAGATGCGACGGGAATGCCGGGAATTCTTTCCCGTTGAAAGCAGGGAAAGGATCCCTCATCTCGAGCTACAAGGGGGAAACGGGGCTCCTCTGGATGTGGGCGGGACCATCGTGCTTTCTCTCGTGTGGAGACGGGTATGGCGGTAAACTTCTTGAGTTGCAGCAAGGGTGTGAAAGACCCTTTCGAAGTTCCAGAGGTTGGGTGTCATTAGTCTCCAGACGCCTCATCGGAAATAGGCCTCATCTCGCCTGGAAGGGAGAACTTCCTGGATTTTCTCGAGTTGCGGCAGGTGTTCTCGAGTTACGACGGGGACCTCAGGGACCCGCCCTGGTGGCCTCAGGAGAGGCCAGTCCCCATGCGAGTTGCTAGGGGGCCTCTCGGGATTCCTCTCCCATCGATACCGGGGCCAAAAACCTTGTGTGGAGTCAGGGCCGGAACCGAGGATTCCTCTCAGGGGCTGACATGGATCTTTGGGTACTTCTGGAGTCTCCCCAGGGGAGTCAGGCCTCGTCTCGAGTGGGGGCATGCACGTGTGCTTTCCTTCCAGGCTGTAGCAGCAATGTCACGCTTCCCGTCGCGTGGATCAAAGGATCTGTGGTTTTCCCTCGAGGCTTTCCCTCGAGGCTTTCCCACAGGGCTGTCCCACGTGCCACCGTGGTGTGAGTCGATCCTCGGCGTGAAAGATGAGCCAGTGCAGGGCAAAGAGGTTCCTCTGGAATGGACTGAGACATCTGGGGGACTCTTGGAATGGTGGTACGACCATGGAGTTCCTCTCGCCTTTCCTGTTGAGAGTGCCTCCTCTTGAGATGCGACGGGAACGCTGGGAATTCTTTCCCGTTGAAAGCAGGGAAAGGATCCCTCATCTCGAGCTACGAGGGGGAAACGGGGCTCCTCTGGATGTGGGCGGGACCATCGTGCTTCCTCTCGAGTGGAGACGGGTATGTCGGTGAACTTCTTGAGTTGCAGCAAGGGTGTGAAAGACCCTTTCGAAGTTCCAGAGGTTAGGTGTCATTAGTCTCCAGACGCCTCATCGGAAATAGGCCTCATCTCGCCTGGAAGGGAGAACTTCCTGGATTTTCTTGAGTTGCGGCAGGTGTTCTCGAGTGACGACGGGGACCTCAGGGAGCCGCCCTGGTGGCCTCAGGAGAGGCCAGTCCCCATGCGAGTTGCTAGGGGGCCTCTCGGGATTCCTCTCCCGTCGATACCGGGGCCAAAAACCTTGTGTGGAGTCAGGGCCGGAACCGAGGATTCCTCTCAGGGGCTGACATGGATCTTTGGGTACTTCTGGAGTCTCCCCAGGGGAGTCAGGCCTCGTCTCGAGTGGGGGCATGCACGTGTGCTTTCCTTCCAGGCTGTAGCAGCAATGTCACGCTTCCCGTCGCGTGCATCAAAGGATCTGTGGTTTTCCCTCGAGGCTTTCCCTCGAGGCTTTCCCACAGGGCTGTCCCACGTGCCACCGTGGTGTGAGTCGATCCTCGGCGTGAAAGATTAGCCAGTGCAGGGCAAAGAGGTTCCTCTGGAATGGACTGAGACATCTGGGGGACTCTTGGAATGGTGGTACGACCATGGAGTTCCTCTCGCCTTTCCTGTTGAGAGTGCCTCCTCTTGAGATGCGACGGGAACGCCGGGAATTCTTTCCCGTTGAAAGCAGGGAAAGGATCCCTCATCTCGAGCTACGAGGGGGAAACGGGGCTCCTCGGGATGTGGGCGGGACCATCGTGCTTCCTCTCGAGTGGACACGGGTATGTCGGTGAACTTCTTGAGTTGCAGCAAGGGTGTGAAAGACCCTTTCGAAGTTCCAGAGGTTACGTGTCAGTCTCCAGACGCCTCATCGGAAATAGACCTCATCTCGCCTGGAAGGGAGAACTTCCTGGATTTTCTCGAGGGGCGGCAGGTGTTCTCGAGTTACGACTGGTACCACAGGGACCCGCCCTGATGGCCTCAGGAGAGGCCAGTCCCCATGCGTGTTGCTAGGGGGCCTCTCGGGATTCCTCTCCCGTCGATACTGGGGCCAAATACCTTGTGTGGTGTCAGGGCCGGAACCGAGGATTCCTCTCAGGGGCTGACATGGATCTTTGGGTACTTCTGGAGTCTCCCCAGGGGAGTCAGGCCTCGTCTCGAGTGGGGGCATGCACGTGCGCTTTCCTTCCAGGCTATAGCAGCAATGTCACGCTTCCCGTCGCGTGGATCAAAGTATCTGTGGTTTTCCCTCTAGGCTTTCCCTCGAGGCTTTCCCACAGGGCTGTCCCACGTGCCACCGTGGTTTGAGTCGATTCTCGGCGTGAAAGATGAGCCAGTGCAGGGCAAAGAGGTTCCTCTGGAATGGACTGAGACATCTGGGGGACTCTTGGAATGGTGGTACGACCATGGAGTTCCTCTCGCCTTTCCTGTTGAGAGTGCCTCCTCTTGAGATGCGACGGGAATGCCGGGAATTCTTTCCCGTTGAAAGCAGGGAAAGGATCCCTCATCTCGAGCTACGAGGTGGAAACGGGGCTCCTCTGGATGTGGGCGGGACCATCGTGCTTTCTCTCGTGTGGAGACGGGTATGGCGGTAAACTTCTTGAGTTGCAGCAAGGGTGTGAAAGACCCTTTCGAAGTTCCAGAGGTTAGGTGCCATTAGTCTCCAGACGCCTCATCGGAAATAGGCCTCATCTCGCCTGGAAGGGAGAACTTCCTGGATTTTCTCGAGTTGCGGCAGGTGTTCTCGAGTTTTGACGGGGACCTCAGGGACACGCCCTGGTGGCATCAAGAACAGCCAGTCCCCATGCGAGTTGCTAGGGGGCCTCTCGGGATTCCTCTCCCGTCGATACCGGGGCCAAAAACCTTGTGTGGAGTCAGGGCCGGAACCGAGGATTCCTCTCAGGGGCTGACATGGATCTTTGGGTAATTCTGGAGTCTCCCCAGGGGAGTCAGGCCTCGTCTCGAGTGGGGGCATGCACGTGTGCTTTCCTTCCAGGCTATAGCAGCAATGTCACGCTTCCCGTCGCGTGGATCAAAGGATCTGTGGTTTTCCCTCGAGGCTTTCCCTCGAGGCTTTCCCACAGGGCTGTCCCACGTGCCACCGTGGTGTGAGTCGATCCTCGGCATGAAAGATGAGCCAGTGCAGGGCAAAGAGGTTCCTCTGGAGTGGACTCAGACATCTGGGGGACTCTTGGAATGGTGGTACGACCATGGAGTTCGTCTCGCCTTTCCTGTTGAGAGTGCCTCCTCTTGAGATGCGACGGGAATGCCGGGAATTCTTTCCCGTTGAAAGCAGGGAAAGGATCCCTCATCTCTAGCTACGAGGGGGAAACGGGGCTCCTCTGGATGTGGGCGGGACCATCGTGCTTCCTCTCGAGTGGAGACGGGCAAGGAGGTGAACTTCTTGAGTAGCAGCAAGGGTGTGAAAGACCCTTTCGAAGTTCCAGAGGTTGGGTGTCATTAGTCTCCAGACGCCTCATCGGAAATAGGCCTCATCTCGCCTGGAAGGGAGAACTTCCTGGATTTTCTCGAGTTGCGGCAGGTGTTCTCGAGTTACGACGGGGACCTCAGGGACCCGCCCTGGTGGCCTCAGGAGAGGCCAGTCCCCATGCGAGGTGCTAGGGGGCCTCTCGGGATTCCTCTCCCGTCGATACCGGGGCCAAAAACCTTGTGTGCAGTCAGGGCCGGAAACGAGGATTCCTCTCAGGGGCTGACATGGATCTTTGGGTACTTCTGGAGTCTCCCCAGGGGATTCAGGCCTCGTCTCGAGTGGGGGCATGCACGTGCGCTTTCCTTCCAGGCTGTAGCAGCAATGTCACGCTTCCCGTCTCGTGGATCAAAGGATCTGTGGTTTTTCCTCGAGGCTTTCCCTCGAGGCTTTCCCACATGGCTGTGCCACGTGCCACCGTGGTGTGAGTCGATCCTCGGCGTGAAAGATGAGCCAGTGCAGGGCAAAGAGGTTCCTCTGGAATGGACTGAGACATCTGGGGGACTCTTGGAATGGTGGTACGACCATGGAGTTCCTCTCGCCTTTCCTGTTGAGAGTGCCTCCTCTTGAGATGCGACGGGAATGACGGGAATACTTTCCCGTTGAAAGCAGGGAAAGGATCCCTCATCTCGAGCTACGAGGGGGAAACGGGGCTCCTCTGGATGTGGGCGGGACCATCGTGCTTCCTCTCGAGTGGAGACGGGTATGGCGGTGAACTTCTTGAGTTGCAGCAAGTGTGTGAAAGACCCTTTCGAAGTTCCAGAGGTTAGGTGTCATTAGTCTCCAGACGCCTCATCGGAAATAGGCCTCATCTCGCCTGCAAGGGAGAACTTCCTTGATTTTCTCGAGTTGCGGTAGGTGTTCTCGAGTTACGACGGGGACCTCAGGGACCCGCCCTGGTTGCCTCAAGAGGCCAGTCCCCATGCGATTTGATACGGGGCCTCTCGGGATTCCTCTCCCGTCGA
Organism: Capricornis sumatraensis; assembly: GCF_032405125.1. NCBI lineage: Eukaryota > Metazoa > Chordata > Mammalia > Artiodactyla > Bovidae > Capricornis > Capricornis sumatraensis. The sequence goes on from NW_027184612.1 coordinate 11,096,483, forward strand.
TACCGGGGCCAAAAACCTTGTGTGGAGTCAGGGCCGTAACCGAGGATTCCTCTCAGGGGCTGACATGGATCTTTGGGTACTTCTGGAATCTCCCCAGGGGAGTCAGGCCTCGTCTCGAGTGGGGGCATGCACGTGCGCTTTCCTTCCAGGCTGTAGCAGCAATGTCAAGCTTCCCGTCGCGTGGATCAAAGGATCTGTGGTTTTCCCTCGAGGCTTTCCCTCGAGGCTTTCCCACAGGGCTGTCCCACGTGCCACCGTGGTGTGAGTCGATCCTCGGCGTGAAAGATGAGCCAGTGCAGGGCAAAGAGGTTCCTCTGGAATGGACTGAGACATCTGGGGGACTCTTGGAATGGTGGTACGACCATGGAGTTCCTCTCGCCTTTCCTGTTGAGAGTGCCTCCTCTTGAGATGCGACGGGAACGCCGGGAATTCTTTCCCGTTGAAAGCAGGGAAAGGATCCCTCATCTCGAGCTCCGAGGGGGAAATGGGGCTCCTCTGGATGTGGGCGGGACCATCGTGCTTCCTCCCGAGTGGACACGGGTATGGCGGTGAACTTCTTGAGTTGCAGCAAGGGTGTGAAAGACCCTTTCGAAGTTCCAGAGTTTAGGTGTCATTAGTCTGCAGACGCCTCATCGGAAATAGGCCTCATCTCGCCTGGAAGGGAGAACTTCCTGGATTTTCTCGAGTTGCGGCAGGTGTTCTCGAGTTACGACGGGGACCTCAGGGACCCGCCCTGGTGGCCTCAGGAGAGGCCAGTCCCCATGCGAGTTGCTAGGGGGCCTCTCGGGATTCCTCTCCCGTCGATACCGGGGCCAAAAGCCTTGTGTGGAGTCAGGGCCGGAACCGAGCATTCCTCTCAGGGGCTTATATGGATCTTTGGGTACTTCTGGAGTCTCCCCAGGGGAGTCAGGCCTCGTCTCGAGTGGGGGCATGCACGTGCGCTTTCCTTCCAGGCTGTAGCAGCAATGTCACGCTTCCCGTCGCGTGGATCAAAGGATCTGTGGTTTTCCCTCGAGGCTTTCCCTCGAGGCTTTCCCACAGGGCTGTCCCACGTGCCACCGTGGTGTGAGTCGATCCTCGGCGTGAAAGATGAGCCAGTGCAGGGCAAAGAGGTTCCTCTGGAATGGACTGAGACATCTGGGGGACTCTTGGAATGGTGGTACGACCATGGAGTTCCTCTCGCCTTTCCTGTTGAGAGTGCCTCCTCTTTGGATGCGACGGGAACGCCGGGAATTCTTTCCCGTTGAAAGCAGGGAAAGGATCCCTCATCTCGAGCTACGAGGGGGAAACGGGGCTCCTCTGGATGTGGGCGGGACCATCGTGCTTCCTCTCGAGTGGACACGGGTATGGCGGTGAACTTCTTGAGTTGCAGCAAGGGTGTGAAAGACCCTTTCGAAATCCCAGAGGTTAGGTGCCATTAGTCTCCAGACGCCTCATCGGAAATAGGCCTCATCTCGCCTGGAAGGGAGAACTTCCTGGATTTTCTCGAGTTGCGGCAGGTGTTCTCGAGTTTTGACGGGGACCTCAGGGACACGCCCTGGTGGCATCAAGAACAGCCAGTCCCCATGCGAGTTGCTAGGGGGCCTCTCGGGATTCCTCTCCCGTCGATACCGGGGCCAAAAACCTTGTGTGGAGTCAGGGCCGGAACCGAGGATTCCTCTCAGGGGCTGACATGGATCTTTGGGTAATTCTGGAGTCTCCCCAGGGGAGTCAGGCCTCGTCTCGAGTGGGGGCATGCACGTGTGCTTTCCTTCCAGGCTGTAGCAGCAATGTCACGCTTCCCGTCGCGTGGATCAAAGGATCTGTGGTTTTCCCTCGAGGCTTTCCCTCGAGGCTTTCCCACAGGGCTGTCCCACGTGCCACCGTGGTGTGAGTCGATCCTCGGCATGAAAGATGAGCCAGTGCAGGGCAAAGAGTTTCCTCTGGAATGGACTCAGACATCTGGGGGACTCTTGGAATGGTGGTACGACCATGGAGTTCCTCTCGCCTTTCCTGTTGAGAGTGCCTCCTCTTGAGATGCGACGGGAATGCCGGGAATTCTTTCCCGTTGAAAGCAGGGAAAGGATCCCTCATCTCTAGCTACGAGGGGGAAACGGGGCTCCTCTGGATGTGGGCGGGACCATCGTGCTTCCTCTCGAGTGGAGACGGGCAAGGAGGTGAACTTCTTGAGTAGCAGCAAGGGTGTGAAAGACCCTTTCGAAGTTCCAGAGGTTGGGTGTCATTAGTCTCCAGACGCCTCATCGGAAATAGGCCTCATCTCGCCTGGAAGGGAGAACTTCCTGGATTTTCTCGAGTTGCGGCAGGTGTTCTCGAGTTACGACGGGGACCTCAGGGACCCGCCCTGGTGGCCTCAGGAGAGGCCAGTCCCCATGCGAGGTGCTAGGGGGCCTCTCGGGATTCCTCTCCCGTCGATACCGGGGCCAAAAACCTTGTGTGCAGTCAGGGCCGGAACCGAGGATTCCTCTCAGGGGTGACATGGATCTTTGGGCACTTCTGGAGTCTCCCCAGGGGAGTCAGGCCTCGTCTCGAGTGGGGACATGCACGTGCGCTTTCCTTCCAGGCTGTAGCAGCAATGTCACGCTTCCCGTCGCGTGCATCAAAGGATCTGTGGTTTTCCCTCGAGGCTTTCCCTCGAGGCTTTCCCACAGGGCTGTCCCACGTGCCACCGTGGTGTGAGTCGATCCTCGGCGTGAAAGATGAGCCAGTGCAGGGCAAAGAGGTTCCTCTGGAATGGACTGAGACATCTGGGGGACTCTTGGAATGGTGGTACGACCATGGAGTTCCTCTCGCCTTTCCTGTTGAGAGTGCCTCCTCTTGAGATGCGACGGGAACGCCGGGAATTCTTTCCCGTTGAAAGCAGGGAAAGGATCCCTCATCTCGAGCTCCGAGGGGGAAACGGGGCTCCTCTGGATGTGGGCGGGACCATCGTGCTTCCTCTCGAGTGGAGACGGGTATGGCGGTGAACTTCTTGAGTTGCAGCAAGGGTGTGAAAGACCCTTTCGACGTTCCAGGGGTTAGGTGTCATTAGTCTCCAGACGCCTCATCGGAAATAGGCCTCATCTCGCCTGGAAGGGAGAACTTCCTGGATTTTCTCGAGTTGCCGCAGGTGTTCTCGAGTTACGACGGGGACCTCAGGGACCCGCCCTGGTGGCCTCAGGAGAGGCCAGTCCCCATGCGAGTTGCTAGGGGGCCTCTCGGGATTCCTCTCCCGTCGATACCGGGGCCAAAAACCTTGTGTGGAGTCAGGGCCGGAACCGAGGATTCCTCTCAGGGGCTGACATGGATCTTTGGGTACTTCTGGAGTCTCCCCAGGGTAGTCAGGCCTCGTCTCGAGAGGGGGCATGCACGTGCGCTTTCCTTCCAGGCTGTAGCAGCAATGTCACGCTTCCCGTCGCGTGCATCAAAGGATCTGTGGTTTTCCCTCGAGGCTTTCCCTCGAGGCTTTCCAGCAGGGCTGTCCCACGTGCCACCGTGGTGTGAGTCGATCCTCGGCGTCAAAGATGAGCCAGTGCAGGGCAAAGAGGTTCCTCTGGAATGGACTGAGACATCTGGGCGACTCTTGGAATGGTGGTACGACCATGGAGTTCCTCTCGCCTTTCCTGTTGAGAGTGCCTCCTCTTGAGATGCGACGGGAACGCCGGGAATTCTTTCCCGTTGAAAGCAGGGAAAGGATCCCTCATCTCGAGCTACGAGGGGGAAACGGGGCTCCTCTGGATGTGGGTGGGACCATCGTGCTTCCTCTCGAGTGGAGACGGGTATGGCGGTGAACTTCTTGAGTTGCAGCAAGGGTGTGAAAGACCCTTTCGAAGTTCCAGAGGTTACGTGTCAGTCTCCAGATGCCTCATCGGAAATAGACCTCATCTCGCCTGGAAGGGAGAACTTCCTGGATTTTCTCGAGGTGCGGCAGGTGTTCTCGAGTTACGACGGGTACCACAGGGACCCGCCCTGATGGCCTCAGGAGAGGCCAGTCCCCATGCGAGTTGCTAGGGGGCCTCTCGGGATTCCTCTCCCGTCGATACTAGGGCCAAAAACCTTGTGTGGAGTCAGGGCCGGAACCGAGGATTCCTCACAGGGGTGACATGGATCTTTGGGTACTTCTGGAGTCTCCCCAGGGGAGTCAGGCCTCGTCTCGAGTGGGGGCATGCACGTGCGCTTTCCTTCCAGGCTGTAGCAGCAATGTCACGCTTCCCGTCGCGTGCATCAAAGGATCTGTGGTTTTCCCTCGAGGCTTTCCCTCGAGGCTTTCCCGCAGGGCTGTCCCACGTGCCACCGTGGTGTGAGTCGATCCTCGGCGTCAAAGATGAGCCAGTGCAGGGCAAAGAGGTTCCTCTGGAATGGACTGAGACATCTGGGGGACTCTTGGAATGGTGGTACGACCATGGAGTTCCTCTCGCCTTTCCTGTTGAGAGTGCCTCCTCTTGAGATGCGACGGGAACGCCGGGAATTCTTTCCCGTTGAAAGCAGGGAAAGGATCCCTCATCTCGAGCTCCGAGGGGGAAACGGGGCTCCTCTGGATGTGGGCGGGACCATCGTTCTTCCTCTCGAGTGGAGACGGGTATGGCGGTGAACTTCTTGAGTTGCAGCAAGGGTGTGAAAGACCCTTTCGAAGTTCCAGAGGTTAGGTGCCATTAGTCTCCAGACGCCTCATCGGAAATAGGCCTCATCTCGCCTGGAAGGGAGAACTTCCTGGATTTTCTCGAGTTGCGGCAGGTGTTCTCGAGTTTTGACGGGGACCTCAGGGACACGCCCTGGTGGCATCAAGAACAGCCAGTCCCCATGCGAGTTGCTAGGGGGCCTCTCGGGATTCCTCTCCCGTCGATACCGGGGCCAAAAACCTTGTGTGGAGTCAGGGCCGGAACCGAGGATTCCTCTCAGGGGCTGACATGGATCTTTGGGTAATTCTGGAGTCTCCCCAGGGGAGTCAGGCCTCGTCTCGAGTGGGGGCATGCACGTGTGCTTTCCTTCCAGGCTGTAGCAGCAATGTCACGCTTCCCGTCGCGTGGATCAAAGGATCTGTGGTTTTCCCTCGAGGCTTTCCCTCGAGGCTTTCCCACAGGGCTGTCCCACGTGCCACCGTGGTGTGAGTCGATCCTCGGCATGAAAGATGAGCCAGTGCAGGGCAAAGAGTTTCCTCTGGAATGGACTCAGACATCTGGGGGACTCTTGGAATGGTGGTACGACCATGGAGTTCCTCTCGCCTTTCCTGTTGAGAGTGCCTCCTCTTGAGATGCGACGGGAATGCCGGGAATTCTTTCCCGTTGAAAGCAGGGAAAGGATCCCTCATCTCTAGCTACGAGGGGGAAACGGGGCTCCTCTGGATGTGGGCGGGACCATCGTGCTTCCTCTCGAGTGGAGACGGGCAAGGAGGTGAACTTCTTGAGTAGCAGCAAGGGTGTGAAAGACCCTTTCGAAGTTCCAGAGGTTGGGTGTCATTAGTCTCCAGACGCCTCATCGGAAATAGGCCTCATCTCGCCTGGAAGGGAGAACTTCCTGGATTTTCTCGAGTTGCGGCAGGTGTTCTCGAGTTACGACGGGGACCTCAGGGACCCGCCCTGGTGGCCTCAGGAGAGGCCAGTCCCCATGCGAGGTGCTAGGGGGCCTCTCGGGATTCCTCTCCCGTCGATACCGGGGCCAAAAACCTTGTGTGCAGTCAGGGCCGGAAACGAGGATTCCTCTCAGGGGCTGACATGGATCTTTGGGTACTTCTGGAGTCTCCCCAGGGGATTCAGGCCTCGTCTCGAGTGGGGGCATGCACGTGCGCTTTCCTTCCAGGCTGTAGCAGCAATGTCACGCTTCCCGTCGCGTGGATCAAAGGATCTGTGGTTTTTCCTCGAGGCTTTCCCTCGAGGCTTTCCCACATGGCTGTGCCACGTGCCACCGTGGTGTGAGTCGATCCTCGGCGTGAAAGATGAGCCAGTGCAGGGCAAAGAGGTTCCTCTGGAATGGACTGAGACATCTGGGGGACTCTTGGAATGGTGGTACGACCATGGAGTTCCTCTCGCCTTTCCTGTTGAGAGTGCCTCCTCTTGAGATGCGACGGGAATGACGGGAATACTTTCCCGTTGAAAGCAGGGAAAGGATCCCTCATCTCGAGCTACGAGGGGGAAACGGGGCTCCTCTGGATGTGGGCGGGACCATCGTGCTTCCTCTCGAGTGGAGACGGGTATGGCGGTGAACTTCTTGAGTTGCAGCAAGTGTGTGAAAGACCCTTTCGAAGTTCCAGAGGTTAGGTGTCATTAGTCTCCAGACGCCTCATCGGAAATAGGCCTCATCTCGCCTGCAAGGGAGAACTTCCTTGATTTTCTCGAGTTGCGGTAGGTGTTCTCGAGTTACGACGGGGACCTCAGGGACCCGCCCTGGTTGCCTCAAGAGGCCAGTCCCCATGCGATTTGATACGGGGCCTCTCGGGATTCCTCTCCCGTCGATACCGGGGCCAAAAACCTTGTGTGGAGTCAGGGCCGTAACCGAGGATTCCTCTCAGGGGCTGACATGGATCTTTGGGTACTTCTGGAATCTCCCCAGGGGAGTCAGGCCTCGTCTCGAGTGGGGGCATGCACGTGCGCTTTCCTTCCAGGCTGTAGCAGCAATGTCACGCTTCCCGTGGCGTGGATCAAAGGATCTGTGGTTTTCCCTCGAGGCTTTCCCACAGGGCTGTCCCACGTGCCACCGTGGTGTGAGTCAATCCTCGGCGTGAAAGATGAGCCAGTGCAGGGCAAAGAGGTTCCTCTGGAATGGACTGAGACTTCTGGGGGACTCTTGGAATGGTGGTACGACCATGGAGTTCCTCTCGCCTTTCCTGTTGAGAGTGCCTCCTCTTGAGATGCGACGGGAACGCCGGGAATTCTTTCCCGTTGAAAGCAGGGAAAGGATCCCTCATCTCGAGCTACGAGGGGGAAACGGGGCTCCTCTGGATGTGGGCGGGACCATCGTGCTTCCTCTCGAGTGGACACGGGTATGGCGGTGAACTTCTTGAGTTGCAGCAAGGTTGTGAAAGACCCTTTCGAAGTTCCAGAGGTTAGGTGTCATTAGTCTCCAGACGCCTCATCGGAAATAGGCCTCATCTCGCCTGGAAGGGAGAACTTCCTGGATTTTCTCGAGTTGCGGCAGGTGTTCTCGAGTTACGACGGGGACCTCAGGGACCCGCTCTGGTGGCCTCAGGAGAGGCCAGTCCCCATGCGAGGTGCTAGGGGGCCTATCGGGATGCCTCTCCCGTCGATACCGGGGCCAAAAACCTTGTGTGCAGTCAGGGCCGGAACCGAGGATTCCTCTCAGGGGCTGACATGGATCTTTGGGTACTTCTGGAGTCTCCCAAGGGGAGTCAAGCCTCGTCTCGAGTGGGGGCATGCACGTGCGCTTTCCTTCCAGGCTGTAGCAGCAATGTCACACTTCCCGTCGCGTGGATCAAAGGATCTGTGGTTTTCCCTCGAGGCTTTCCCACAGGGCTGTCCCACGTGCCACCGTGGTGTGAGTCGATCCTCGGCGTGAAAGATGAGCCAGTGCAGGGCAAAGAGGTTCCTCTGGAATGGACTGAGACATCTGGGGGACTCTTGGAATGGTGGTACGACCATGGAGTTCCTCTCGCCTTTCCTGTTGAGAGTGCCTCCTCTTGAGATGCGACGGGAACGCCGGGAATTCTTTCCCGTTGAAAGCAGGGAAAGGATCCCTCATCTCGAGCTACGAGGGGGAAACGGGGCTCCTCTGGATGTGGGCGGGACCATCGTGCTTCCTCTCGAGTGGACACGGGTATGGCGGTGAACTTCTTGAGTTGCAGCAAGGTTGTGAAAGACCCTTTCGAAGTTTCAGAGGTTAGGTGTCATTAGTCTCCAGACGCCTCATCGGAAATAGGCCTCATCTCGCCTGGAAGGGAGAACTTCCTGGATTTTCTCGAGTTGCGGCAGGTGTTCTCGAGTTACGACGGGGACCTCAGGGACCCGCTCTGGTGGCCTCAGGAGAGGCCAGTCCCCATGCGAGGTGCTAGGGGGCCTATCGGGATGCCTCTCCCGTCGATACCGGGGCCTAAAACCTTGTGTGCAGTCAGGGCCGGAACCGAGGATTCCTCTCAGGGGCTGACATGGATCTTTGGGTACTTCTGGAGTCTCCCCAGGGGAGTCAAGCCTCGTCTCGAGTGGGGGCATGCACGTGCGCTTTCCTTCCAGGCTGTAGCAGCAATGTCACGCTTCCCGTCGCGTGGATCAAAGGATCTGTGGTTTTCCCTCGAGGCTTTCCCACAGGGCTGTCCCACGTGCCACCGTGGTGTGAGTCGATCCTCGGCGTGAAAGATGAGCCAGTGCAGGGCAAAGAGGTTCCTCTGGAATGGACTGAGACATCTGGGGGACTCTTGGAATGATGGTACGACCATGGAGTTCCTCTCGCCTTTCCTGTTGAGAGTGCCTCCTCTTGAGATGCGACGGGAACGCCGGGAATTCTTTCCCGTTGAAAGCAGGGAAAGGATCCCTCATCTCGAGCTACGAGGGGGAAACGGGGCTCCTCTGGATGTGGGCGGGACCATCGTGCTTCCTCTCGAGTGGAGACGCATATGGCGGTGAACTTCTTGAGTTGCAGCAAGGTTGTGAAAGACCCTTTCGAAGTTCCAGAGTTTAGGTGTCATTAGTCTCCAGACGCCTCATCGGAAATAGGCCTCATCTCGCCTGGAAGGGAGAACTTCCTGGATTTTCTCGAGTTGTGGCAGGTGTTCTCGAGTTACGACGGGGACCTCAGGGACCCGCCCTGGTGGCCTCAGGAGAGGCCAGTCCCCATGCGAGGTGCTAGGGGGCCTCTCGGGATTCCTCTCCCGTCGATACCGGGGCCAAAAACCTTTTGTGCAGTCAGGGCCGGAACCGAGGATTCCTCTCAGGGGCTTATATGGATCTTTGGGTACTTCTGGAGTCTCCCCACGGGAGTCAGGCCTCGTCTCGAGTGGGGGCATGCACGTGCGCTTTCCTTCCAGGCTGTAGCAGCAATGTCACGCTTCCCGTGGCGTGGATCAAAGGATCTGTGGTTTTCCCTCGAGGCTTTCCCTCGAGGCTTTCCCACAGGGCTGTCCCACGTGCCACCGTGGTGTGAGTCAATCCTCGGCGTGAAAGATGAGCCAGTGCAGGGCAAAGAGGTTCCTCTGGAATGGACTGAGACTTCTGGGGGACTCTTGGAATGGTGGTACGACCATGGAGTTCCTCTCGCCTTTCCTGTTGAGAGTGCCTCCTCTTGAGATGCGACGGGAACGCCGGGAATTCTTTCCCGTTGAAAGCAGGGAAAGGATCCCTCATCTCGAGCTACGAGGGGGAAACGGGGCTCCTCTGGATGTGGGCGGGACCATCGTGCTTCCTCTCGAGTGGACACGGGTATGGCGGTGAACTTCTTGAGTTGCAGCAAGGTTGTGAAAGACCCTTTCGAAGTTCCAGAGGTTAGGTGTCATTAGTCTCCAGACGCCTCATCGGAAATAGGCCTCATCTCGCCTGGAAGGGAGAACTTCCTGGATTTTCTCGAGTTGCGGCAGGTGTTCTCGAGTTACGACGGGGACCTCAGGGACCCGCTCTGGTGGCCTCAGGAGAGGCCAGTCCCCATGCGAGGTGCTAGGGGGCCTATCGGGATGCCTCTCCCGTCGATACCGGGGCCAAAAACCTTGTGTGCAGTCAGGGCCGGAACCGAGGATTCCTCTCAGGGGCTGACATGGATCTTTGGGTACTTCTGGAGTCTCCCAAGGGGAGTCAAGCCTCGTCTCGAGTGGGGGCATGCACGTGCGCTTTCCTTCCAGGCTGTAGCAGCAATGTCACACTTCCCGTCGCGTGGATCAAAGGATCTGTGGTTTTCCCTCGAGGCTTTCCCACAGGGCTGTCCCACGTGCCACCGTGGTGTGAGTCGATCCTCGGCGTGAAAGATGAGCCAGTGCAGGGCAAAGAGGTTCCTCTGGAATGGACTGAGACATCTGGGGGACTCTTGGAATGGTGGTACGACCATGGAGTTCCTCTCGCCTTTCCTGTTGAGAGTGCCTCCTCTTGAGATGCGACGGGAACGCCGGGAATTCTTTCCCGTTGAAAGCAGGGAAAGGATCCCTCATCTCGAGCTACGAGGGGGAAACGGGGCTCCTCTGGATGTGGGCGGGACCATCGTGCTTCCTCTCGAGTGGACACGGGTATGGCGGTGAACTTCTTGAGTTGCAGCAAGGTTGTGAAAGACCCTTTCGAAGTTCCAGAGGTTAGGTGTCATTAGTCTCCAGACGCCTCATCGGAAATAGGCCTCATCTCGCCTGGAAGGGAGAACTTCCTGGATTTTCTCGAGTTGCGGCAGGTGTTCTCGAGTTACGACGGGGACCTCAGGGACCCGCTCTGGTGGCCTCAGGAGAGGCCAGTCCCCATGCGAGGTGCTAGGGGGCCTATCGGGATGCCTCTCCCGTCGATACCGGGGCCTAAAACCTTGTGTGCAGTCAGGGCCGGAACCGAGGATTCCTCTCAGGGGCTGACATGGATCTTTGGGTACTTCTGGAGTCTCCCCAGGGGAGTCAAGCCTCGTCTCGAGTGGGGGCATGCACGTGCGCTTTCCTTCCAGGCTGTAGCAGCAATGTCACGCTTCCCGTGGCGTGGATCAAAGGCTCTGTGGTTTTCCCTCGAGGCTTTCCCACAGGGCTGTCCCACGTGCCACCGTGGTGTGAGTCGATCCTCGGCGTGAAAGATGAGCCAGTGCAGGGCAAAGAGGTTCCTCTGGAATCGACTGAGACATCTGGGGGACTCTTGGAATGGTGGTACGACCATGGAGTTCCTCTCGCCTTTCCTGTTGAGAGTGCCTCCTCTTGAGATGCGACGGGAACGCCGGGAATTCTTTCCCGTTGAAAGCAGGGAAAGGATCCCTCATCTCGAGCTACGAGGGGGAAACGGGGCTCCTCTGGATGTGGGCGGGACCATCGTGCTTCCTCTCGAGTGGAGACGCATATGGCGGTGAACTTCTTGAGTTGCAGCAAGGGTGTGAAAGACCCTTTCGAAGTTCCAGAGTTTAGGTGTCATTAGTCTCCAGACGCCTCATCGGAAATAGGCCTCATCTCGCCTGGAAGGGAGAACTTCCTGGATTTTCTCGAGTTGCGGCAGGTGTTCTCGAGTTACGACGGGGACCTCAGGGACCCGCCCTGGTGGCCTCAGGAGAGGCCAGTCCCCATGGGAGTTGCTAGGGGGCCTCTCGGGATTCCTCTCCCGTCGATACCGGGGCCAAAAACCTTGTGTGGAGTCAGGGCCGGAACCGAGGATTCCTCTCAGGGGCTGACATGGATCTTTGGGTACTTCTGGAGTCTCCCCAAGGGAGTCAGGGCTCGTCTCGAGTTGGGGCATGCACGTGCGCTTTCCTTCCAGGCTGTAGCAGCAATGTCACGCTTCCCGTCGCATGGATCAAAGGATCTGTGGTTTTCCCTCGAGGCTTTCCCTCGAGGCTTTCCCACAGGGCTGTCCCACGTGCCACCGTGGTGTGAGTCGATCCTCGGCGTGAAAGATGAGCCAGTGCAGGGCAAAGAGGTTCCTCTGGAATGGACTGAGACATCTGGGGGACTCGTGGAATGGTGGTACGACCATGTAGTTCCTCTCGCCTTTCCTGTTGAGAGTGCCACCTCTTGAGATGCGACGGGAACGCCGGGAATTCTTTCCCGTTGAAAGCAGGGAAAGGATCCCTCATTTCGAGCCACGAGGGGGAAACGGGGCTCCTCTGGATGTGGGCGGGACCATCGTGCTTCCTCTCGAGTGGAGACGGGTATGGCGGTGAACTTCTTGAGTTGCAGCAAGGGTGTGAAAGACCCTTTCGAAGTCCCAGAGGTTAGGTGTCATTAGTCTCCAGACGCCTCATCGGAAATAGGCCTCATCTCGCCTGGAAGGGAGAACTTCCAGGATTTTCTCGAGTTGCGGCAGGTGTTCTCGAGTTACAACGGGGACCTCAGGGACCCGCCCTGGTGGCCTCAGGAGAGGCCAGTCCCCATGCGAGGTGCTAGGGGGCCTCTCGGGATTCCTCTCCCGTCGATACCGGGGTCAAAAACCTTGTGTGGAGTCAGGGCCGGAACCGAGGATTCCTCTCAGGGGCTGACATGGATCTTTGGGTACTTCTGGAGTCTCCCCAGGGGAGTCAGGCCTCGTCTCGAGTGGGGGCATGCACGTGCGCTTTCCTTACAGGCTGTAGCAGCAATGTCACGCTTCCCGTCGCGTGGATCAAAGGATCTGTGGTTTTCCCTCGAGGCTTTCCCACAGGGCTGTCCCACGTGCCACCGTGGTGTGAGTCGATCCTCGGCGTGAAAGATGAGCCAGTGCAGTGCAAAGAGGTTCCTCTGGAATGGACTGAGACATCTGGGGGACTCTTGGAATGGTGGTACGACCATGGAGTTCCTCTCGCCTTTCCTGTTGAGAGTGCCTCCTCTTGAGATGCGACGGGAACGCCGGGAATTCTTTCCCGTTGAAAGCAGGGAAAGGATCCCTCATCTCGAGCTACGAGGGGGAAACGGGGCTCCTCTGGATGTGGGCGGGACCATCGTGCTTCCTCTCGAGTGGAGACGGGTATGGCGGTGAACTTCTTGAGTTGCAGCAAGGGTGTGAAAGGCCCTTTCGAATTTCCAGAGGTTAGGTGTCATTAGTCTCCAGACGACTCATCGGAAATAGGCCTCATCTCGCCTGGAAGGGAGAACTTCCTGGATTTTCTCGAGTTGCGGCAGGTGTTCTCGAGTTACGACGGGGACCTCAGGGACCCGCCCTGGTGGCCTCAGGAGAGGCCAGTCCCCATGCGAGGTGCTAGGGGGCCTCTCGGGATTCCTCTCCCGTCAATACCGGGGCCAAAAACCTTTTGTGCAGTCAGGGCCGGAACCGAGGATTCCTCTCAGGGGCTTATATGGATCTTTGGGTACTTCTGGAGTCTCCCCACGGGAGTCAGGCCTCGTCTCGAGTGGGGGCATGCACGTGCGCTTTCCTTCCAGGCTGTAGCAGCAATGTCACGCTTCCCGTCGCGTGGATCAAAGGATCTGTGGTTTTCCCTCGAGGCTTTCCCTCGAGGCTTTCCCACAGGGCTGTCCCACGTGCCTCCGTGGTGTGAGTCGATCCTCGGCGTGAAAGATGAGCCAGTGCAGGGCAAAGAGGTTCCTCTGGAATGGACTGAGACATCTGGGGGACTCTAGGAATGGTGGTAGGACCATGGAGTTCCTCTCGCCTTTCCTGTTGAGAGTGCCTCCTCTTGAGATGCGACGGGAACGCCGGGAATTCTTTCCCGTTGAAAGCAGGGAAAGGATCCCTCATCTCGAGCTACGAGGGGGAAACGGGGCTCCTCTGGATGTGGGCGGGACCATCGTGCTTCCTCTCGAGTGGAGACGGGTATGGCGGTGAACTTCTTGAGTTGCAGCAAGGGTGTGAAAGACCCTTTCGAATTTCCAGAGGTTAGGTGTCATTAGTCTCCAGACGACTCATCGGAAATAGGCCTCATCTCGCCTGGAAGGGAGAACTTCCTGGATTTTCTCGAGTTGCGGCAGGTGTTCTCGAGTTACGACGGGGACCTCAGGGACCCGCCCTGGTGGCCTCAGGAGAGGCCAGTACCCATGCGAGGTGCTAGGGGGCCTCTCGGGATTCCTCTCCCGTCGATACCGGGGCCAAAAACCTTGTGTGGAGTCAGGGCCGGAACCGAGGATTCCTCTCAGGGGCTGACATGGATCTTTGGGTACTTCTGGAGTCTCCCCAGGGGAGTCAGGCCTCGTCTCGAGTGGGGGCATGCACGTGCGCTTTCCTTCCAGGCTGTAGCAGCAATGTCACGCTTCCCGTGGCGTGGATCAAAGGATCTGTGGTATTCCCTCGAGGCTTTCCCACAGGGCTGTCCCACAGGGCTGTCCCACGTGCCACCGTGGTGTGAGTCGATCCTCGGCGTGAAAGATGAGCCAGTGCAGGGCAAAGAGGTTCCTCTGGAATGGACTGAGACATCTGGGGGACTCTTGGAATGGTGGTACGACCATGGAGTTCCTCTCGCCTTTCCTGTTGAGAGTGCCTCCTCTTGAGATGCGACGGGAACGCCGGGAATTCTTCCCCGTTGAAAGCAGGAAAGGATCCATCATCTCGAGCTCCGAGGGGGAAACGGGGCTCCTTTGGATGTGGGCGGGACCATCATGCTTCCTCTGGAGTGGAGACGGGTATGGCGGTGAACTTCTTGAGTTGCAGCAAGGGTGTGAAAGACCCTTTCGAAGTTCCAGAGGTTAGGTGTCATTAGTCTCCAGACGCCTCATCGGAAATAGGCCTCATCTCGCCTGGAAGGGAGAACTTCCTGGATTTTCTCGAGTTGGGGCAGGTGTTCTCGAGTTACGACGGGGACCTCAGGGACCCGCCCTGGTGGCCTCAGGAGAGGCCAGTCCCCATGCGAGTTGCTAGGGGGCCTCTCGGGATTCCTCTCCCGTCGATACCGGGGCCAAAAACTTTGTATGGAGTCAGGGCCGGAAACGAGGATTCCTCTCAGGGGCTGACATGGATCTTTGGGTTCTTCTGGAGTCCCCCCAGGGGAGTCAGGCCTCGTCTCGAGTGGGGGCATGCACGTGCGCTTTCCTTCCAGGCTGTAGCAGCAATGTCACGCTTCCCGTCGCGTGGATCAAAGGATCTGTGGTTTTCCCTCGAGGCTTTCCCTCGAGGCTTTCCCACAGGGCTGTCCCACGTGCCACCGTGGTGTGAGTCGATCCTCGGCGTGAAAGATGAGCCAGTGCAGGGCAAAGAGGTTCCTCTGGAATGGACTGAGACATCTGGGGGACTCTTGGAATGGTGGTACGACCATGGAGTTCCTCTCACCTTTCCTGTTGAGAGTGCCTCCTCTTGAGATGCGACGGGAACGCAGGGAATTCTTTCCCGTTGAAAGCAGGGAAAGGATCCCTCATCTCGAGCTACGAGGGGGAAACGGGGCTCCTCTGGATGTGGGCGGAACCATCGTGCTTCCTCTCTAGTGGAGACAGGTATGGTGGTGAACTTCTTGAGTTGCAGCAAGGGTGTGAAAGACCCTTTCGAAGTTCCAGAGGTTAGGTGTCATTAGTCTCCAGACGCCTCATAGGAAATAGGCCTCATCTCGCCTGGAAGGGAGAACTTCCTGGATTTTCTCGAGTTGCGGCAGGTATTCTCGAGTTATGACGGGGACCTCAGGAACCCGCCCTGGTGGCCTCAGGAGAGGTCAGTCCCTATGCGAGTTGCTAGGGGGCCTCTCAGGATTCCTCTCCCGTCGATACCGGGGCCAAAAACCTTGTATGGAGTCAGGGCCGGAACCGAGGATTCCTCTCAGGGGCTGACATGGATCTTTGGGTACTTCTGGAGTCTCCCCAGGGGAGTCAGGCCTCGTCTCGAGTGGGGGCATGCACGTGCGCTTTCCTTCCAGGCTGTATCAGCAGTGTCACGCTTCCCGTCGCGTGGATCAAAGGATCTGTGGTTTTCCCTCGAGGCTTTCCCTCGAGGCTTTCCCACAGGGCTGTCCCACGTGCCACCGTGGTGTGAGTCGATCCTCGGCGTGAAAGATGAGCCAGTGCAGGGCAAAGAGGTTCCTCTGGAATGGACTGAGACATCTGGGGGACTCTTGGAATGGTGGTACGACCATGGAGTTCCTCTCGCCTTTCCTGTTGAGAGTGCCTCCTCTTGAGATGCGACGGGAACGCCGGGAATTCTTTCCCGTTGAAAGCAGGCAAAGGATCCCTCATCTCGAGCTACGAGGGGGAAACGGGGCTCCTCTGGATGTGGGCGGGACCATCGTGCTTCCTCTCGAGTGGAGACGGGTATGGCGGTGAACTTCTTGAGTTGCAGCAAGGGTGTGAAAGACTCTTTCGAAGTTCCAGAGGTTAGGTGTCATTAGTCTCCAGACGCCTCATCGGAAATAGGCTTCATCTCGCCTGGAAGGGAGAACTTCCTGGATTTTCTCGAGTTGGGGCAGGTGTTCTCAAGTTACGACGGGGACCTCAGGGACCCGCCCTGGTGGCCTCAGGAGAGGCCAGTCCCCATGCGAGTTGCTAGGGGGCCTCTCGGGATTCCTCTCCCGTCGATACCGGGGCCAAAAACCTTGTGTGGAGTCAGGGCCGGAACCGAGGATTCCTCTCAGGGGCTGAAATGGATCTTTGGGTACTTCTGGAGTCTGCCCAGGGGAGTCAGGCCTCGTCTCGAGTGGGGGCATGCACGTGTGCTTTCCTTCCAGGCTGTAGCAGCAATGTCACGCTTCCCTTCGCGTGGATCAAAGGATCTGTGGTTTTCCCTCGAGGCTTTCCCTCGAGGCTTTCCCTCAGGGCTGTCGCACGTGCCACTGTGGTGTGAGTCGATACTCGGCATGAAAGATGAGCCAGTGCAGGGCAAAGAGTTTCCTCTGGAATGGACTGAGACATCTGGGGGACTCTTGGAATGGTGGCACGACCATGGAGTTCCTCTCGCCTTTCCTGTTGAGAGTGCCTCCTCTTGAGATGCGACGGGAATGACGGGAATACTTTCCCGTTGAAAGCAGGGAAAGGATCCCTCATCTCGAGCTACGAGGGGGAAACGGGGCTCCTCTGGATGTGGGCGGGACCATCGTGCTTCCTCTCGAGTGGAGACGGGTATGGCGGTGAACTTCTTGAGTTGCAGCACGGGTGTGAAAGACCCTTTCGAAGTTCCAGAGGTTAGGTGTCATTAGTCTCCAGACGCCTCATCGGAAATAGGCCTCATCTCGCCTGGAAGGGAGAACTTCCTGGATTTTCTCGAGTTGCGGCAGGTGTTCTCGAGTTACGACGGGGACCTCAGGGACCCGCCCTGGTGGCCTCAGGAAAGGCCAGTCCCCATGCGAGTTGCTAGGGGGCCTCTCGGGATTCCTCTCCCGTCGATACCGGGGCCAAAAACCTTGTGTGGAGTCAGGGCCGGAACCGAGGATTCCTCTCAGGGGCTGACATGGATCTTTGGGTACTTCTGGAGTCTCCCCAGGGGAGTCAGGCCTCGTCTCGAGTGGGGGCCTGCACGTGCGCTTTCCTTCCAGGCTGTAGCAGCAATGTCACGCTTCCCGAAGCGTGGATCATAGGATCTGTGGTTTTCCCTCGAGGCTTTCCCTCGAGGCTTTCCCACAGGGCTGTCCCACGTGCCACCGTGGTGTGAGTCGATCCTCGGCGTGAAAGATGAGCCAGTGCAGGGCAAAGAGGTTCCTCTGGAATGGACTGAGACATCTGGGGGACTCTTGGAATGGTGGTACGACCATGGAGTTCCTCTCGCCTTTCCTGTTGAGAGTGCCTCCTCTTGAGATGCGACGGGAACGCCGGGAATTCTTTCCCGTTGAAAGCAGGCAAAGGATCCCTCATCTCGAGCTACGAGGGGGAAACGGGGCTCCTCTGGATGTGGGCGGGACCATCCTGCTTCCTCTCGAGTGGAGACGGGTATGGAAGTGAACTTCTTGAGTTGCAGCAAGGGTGTGAAAGACCCTTTCGAAGTTCCAGAGTTTAGGTGTCATTAGTCTCCAGACGCCTCATCGGAAATAGGCCTCATCTCGCCTGGAAGGGAGAACTTCCTGGATTTTCTCGAGATGCGGCAGGTGTTCTCGAGTTACGACGGGGACCTCAGGGACCCGCCCTGGTGGCCTCAGGAGAGGCCAGTCCACATGCGAGTTGCTAGGGGGCCTCTCGGGATTCCTCTCCCGTCGATACCGGGGCCAAAAACCTTGTGTGGAGTCAGGGCCGGAAACGAGGATTCCTCTCAGGGGCTGACATGGATCTTTGGGTACTTCTGGAGTCTCCGAAGGGGAGTCAGGCCTCGTCTCGAGTGGGGGCATGCACATGCGTTTTCTTTCCATGCTGTAGCAGCAATGTCACGCTTCCCGTCGCGTGGATCAAAGGATCTGTGGTTTTCCCTCGAGGCTTTCCCACAGGGCTGTCCCACGTGCCACCGTGGTGTGAGTCGATCCTCGGCGTGAAAGATGAGCCAGTGCAGGGCAAAGAGATTCCTCTGGAATGGACTGAGACATCTGGGGGACTCTTGGAATGGTGGTACGACCATGGAGTTCCTCTCGCCTTTCCTGTTGAGATTGCCTCCTCTTGAGATGCGACGGGAACTCCGGGAATTCTTTCCCGTTGAAAGCAGGCAAAGGATCCCTCATCTCGAGCTACGAGGGGGAAACGGGGCTCCTCTGGATGTGGGCGGGACCATCGTGCTTCCTCTCGAGTGGAGACGGGTATGGCGGTGAACTTCTTGAGTTGCAGCAAGGGTGTGAAAGACCCTTTCGAAGTTCCAGAGGTTAGGTGTCATTAGTCTCCAGACGCCTCATAGGAAATAGGCCTCATCTCGCCTGGAAGGGAGAACTTCCTGGATTTTCTCGAGTTGCGGCAGGTGTTCTCGAGTTACGACGGGGACCTCAGGGACCCGCCCTGGTGGCCTCAGGAGTGGCCAGTCCCCATGCGAGTTGCTAGGGGGCCTCTCGGGATTCCTCTCCCGTCGATACCGGGGTCAAAAACCTTGTGTGGAGTCAGGGCCAGAAACGAGGATTCCTCTCAGGGGCTGATATGGATCTTTGGGTACTTCTGGAGTCTCGCCAGGGGAGACAGGCCTCGTCTCGTGAGGGGGCATGCACGTGCACTTTCCTTCCAGGCTGTAGCAGCAATGTCATGCTTCCCGTCGCGTGGATCATAGGATCTGTGGTTTTCCCTCGAGGCTTTCCCTCGAGGCTTTCCCACAGGGCTGTCGCACGTGCCACCGTGGTGTGAGTCGATCCTCGGCGTGAAAGATGAGCCAGTGCAGGGCAAAGAGCTTCCTCTGGAATGGACAGAGACATCTGGGGGACTGTTGGAATGGTGGTACCACCATGGAGTTCCTCTCGCCTTTCCTGTTGAGAGTGCCTCCTCTTGAGATGCGATGGGAACGCCGGGAATTCTTTCCCGTTGAAAGCAGGCAAAGGATCCCTCATCTCGAGCTACGAGGGGGAAACGGGGCTCCTCTGGATGTGGGCGGGACCATCCTGCTTCCTCTCGAGTGGAGACGGGTATGGAAGTGAACTTCTTGAGTTGCAGCAAGGGTGTGAAAGACCCTTTCGAAATTCCAGAGGTTAGGTGTCATTAGTCTCCAGACGCCTCATCGGAAATAGGATTCTTCTCGCCTGGAAGGGAGAACTTCCTGGATTTTCTCGAGATGCGGCAGGTGTTCTCGAGTTACGACGGGGACCTCAGGGACCCGCCCTGGTGGCCTCAGGAGAGGCCAGTCCACATGCGAGTTGCTAGGGGGCCTCGCGGGATTCCTCTCCCGTCGATACCGGGGCCAAAAACCTTGTGTGGAGTCAGGGCCGGAAACGAGGATTCCTCTCAGGGGCTGACATGGATCTTTGGGTACTTCTGGAGTCTCCGCAGGGGAGTCAGGCCTCGTCTCGAGTGGGGGCATGCACGTGCGTTTTCTTTCCAGGCTGTAGCAGCAATGTCACGCTTCCCTTCGCGTGGATCAAAGGATCTGTGGTTTTCCCTCGAGGCTTTCCCACAGGGCTGTCCCACGTGCCACCGTGGTGTGAGTCGATTCTCGGCGTGAAAGATGAGCCAGTGCAGGGCAGAGAGGTTCCTCTGGAATGGACTGAGACATCTGGGGGACTCTTGGAATGGTGGTACGACCATGGAGTTCCTCTCGCCTTTCCTGTTGAGAGTGCCTCCTCTTGAGATGCGACGGGAACTCCGGGAATTCTTTCCCGTTGAAAGCAGGCAAAGGATCCCTCATCTCGAGCTACGAGGGGGAAACGGGGCTCCTCTGGATGTGGGCGGGACCATCGTGCTTCCTCTCGAGTGGAGACGGGTATGGCGGTGAACTTCTTGAGTTGCAGCAAGGGTGTGAAAGACCCTTTCGAAGTTCCAGAGGTTAGGTGTCATTAGTCTCCAGACGCCTCATCGGAAATAGGCCTCATCTCGCCTGGAAGGGAGAACTTCCTGGATTTTCTCGAGTTGCGGCAGGTGTTCTCGAGTTACGACGGGGACCTCAGGGACCCGCCCTGGTGGCCTCAGGAGTGGCCAGTCACCATGCGAGTTGCTAGGGGGCCTCTCGGGATTCCTCTCCCGTCGATACCGGGGCCAAAAACCTTGTGTGGAGTCAGGGCCGGAACCGAGGATTCCTCTCAGGGGCTGATATGGATCTTTGGGTACTTCTGGAGTCTCGCCAGGGGAGACAGGCCTCGTCTCGTGAGGGGGCATGCACGTGCACTTTCCTTCCAGGCTGTAGCAGCAATGTCACCCTTCCCGTCGCGTGGATCAAAGGATCTGTGGTTTTCCCTCGAGGCTTTCCCTCGAGGCTTTCCCACAGGGCTGTCCCACGTGCCACCGTGGTGTGAGTCGATCCTCGGCGTGAAAGATGAGCCAGTGCAGGGCAAAGAGTTTCCTCTGGAATGGACTGAGACATCTGGGGGACTCTTGGAATGGTGGTACGACCATGGAGTTCCTCTCGCCTTTCCTGTTGAGAGTGCCTCCTCTTGAGATGCGACGGGAACGCCGGGAATTTTTTCCCGTTGAAAGCAGGAAAAGGATCCCTCATCTCGAGCTACGAGGGGGAAACGGGGCTCCTCTGGATGTGGGCGGGACCATCGTGCTTCCTCTCGAGTGGAGACGGGTATGGCGGTGAACTTCTTGAGTTGCAGCAAGGGTGTGAAAGACCCTTTCGAAGTTCCAGAGGTTAGGTGTCATTAGTCTCCAGACGCCTCATCAGAAATAGGCCTCATCTCGCCTGGAAGGGAGAAATTCCTGGATTTCTCGAGTTGCGGCAGGTGTTCTCGAGTTACGACGGGGACCTCTGGGACCCGCCCTGGTGGCCTCAGGAGAGGCCAGTCCCTATGCGAGTTGCTAGGGGGCCTCTCGGGATTCCTCTCCCGTCGATACCGGGGCCAAAAACCTTGTGTGGAGTCAGGGCCGGAACCGAGGATTCCTCTCAGGGGCTGACATGGATCTTTGGGTACTTCTGGAGTCTCCCCAGGGGAGTCAGGCCTCGTCTCGAGTGGGGGCATGCACGTGCGCTTTCCTTCCAGGCTGTAGCAGCAATGTCACGCTTCCCGTCGCGTGGATCATAGGATCTGTGGTTTTCCCTCGAGGCTTTCCCTCGAGGCTTTCCCACAGGGCTGTCCCACGTGCCACCGTGGTGTGAGTCGATCCTCGGCGTGAAAGATGAGCCAGTGCAGGGCAAAGAGGTTCCTCTGGAATGGACTGAGACATCTGGGGGACTCTTGGAATGGTGGTACGACCATGGAGTTCCTCTCGCCTTTCCTGTTGAGAGTGCCTCCTCTTGAGATGCGACGGGAACGCCGGGAATTCTTTCCCGTTGAAAGCAGGCAAAGGATCCCTCATCTCGAGCTACGAGGGGGAAACGGGGCTCCTCTGGATGTGGGCGGGACCATCCTGCTTCCTCTCGAGTGGAGACGGGTATGGAAGTGAACTTCTTGAGTTGCAGCAAGGGTGTGAAAGACCCTTTCGAAGTTCCAGAGGTTAGGTGTCATTAGTCTCCAGACGCCTCATCAGAAATAGGCCTCATCTCGCCTGGAAGGGAGAACTTCCTGGATTTTCTCGAGATGCGGCAGGTGTTCTCGAGTTACGACGGGGACCTCAGGGACCCGCCCTGGTGGCCTCAGGAGAGGCCAGTCCACATGCGAGTTGCTAGGGGGCCTCCCGGGATACCTCTCCCGTCGATACCGGGGCCAAAAACCTTGTGTGGAGTCAGGGCCGGAAACGAGGATTCCTCTCAGGGGCTGACATGGATCTTTGGGTACTTCTGGAGTCTCCGCAGGGGAGTCAGGCCTCGTCTCGAGTGGGGGCATGCACGTGCGTTTTCTTTCCAGGCTGTAGCAGCAATGTCACGCTTCCCGTCGCGTGGATCAAAGGATCTGTGGTTTTCCCTCGAGGATTTCCCACAGGGCTGTCCCACGTGCCACCGTGGTGTGAGTCGATCCTCGGCGTGAAAGATGAGCCAGTGCAGGGCACAGAGGTTCCTCTGGAATGGACTGAGACATCTGGGGGACTCTTGGAATGGTGGTACGACCATGGAGTTCCTCTCGCCTTTCCTGTTGAGAGTGCCTCCTCTTGAGATGCGACGGGAACGCCGGGAATTCTTTCCCGTTGAAAGCAGGGAAAGGATCCCTCATCTCGAGCTACGAGGGGGAAACGGGGCTCCTCTGGATGTGGGCGGGACCATCGTGCTTCCTCTCTAGTGGAGACGGGTATTGCCAGGGTCCAGCCCCGGTGGATCCAGGGAATTCGAAGGGTGGACGGCGTTGGCGTGGAAAGACTTGTTTATTTATTAATATAAGATTAGATTAAGAAACTGTAGTGCAGTAGGAAGATTAAGTGGAGAAAGAGGGCTGAATAGCTTGGTTTACGCGGAAGACCAATAAAATTCCAGACAAGGAATTTGCACCATCTACGTTGGGCCACCGGTGCCCGCTTGAATATCTAAGGGTGCCTCGCCTTAAGCTCCCTTTCTCGCGGATCTTAATAACCAGGGCAAATAAGTAGACCTGGCGAGCCTCCGCGCCCCAGATGGAAATTCAGCCTGAAATTAAAGTAAAGAGCAGAGGGAAGAAAAGGGAGAGAAAAAGAGAGAGAGAGAGAGACACGGGGGGAGCCATATTCCCAAGACACCAGGCCGAGACTAGTCCGAGAAACTGGTCTGAGAATCTGGTCCCGTCCTTTATTGTTCAGAAGGCCTTTTATACTTTTGATAAAACATGGAGATCAATGGGTAACACAAAGTTATGCAGCGTTAGCAGTCCAGACTCTTATCAAAACCAGGCTTTTCTCTCTGCATACCTAATTGTATACACAAGTCTTAGGTAATTTACATCATCTTCCAACCAAAAGGGCCAATTAACATTTTACAGCCTTTTTTCTGATAAGGGTTTGTCAACCACAAGTCTTATTTGTGTTGATCTTCCCAAGGTCTGGTGCCACTCTCGGAAAGCACTAAAGAAAGTTACATTCTTAGACAGCAAGGATACAGCAACTTATAACAAGTAGAGGGAGTGCAGTGATTTATAGCAAAAGAGAAGCAATTAACTCAAAAGTCTAGTGTTGCTAACATCAAAACTACTATGTATCTTTTTCTACATCCTGCTTACATTAACATCCTTCCAGGTGCCTAAAAGATAAAGAATAAGGAGGTCTGGCAGCAATCCTTGAGTCAACAGTGAAAACCCTCTACCAATATAATTTTTAACTCTTTAGAAAAGGCTCTGTATCTTTAAGATGCTTTTAAGCTTTGTGCCTCCCGCGGTTGGGGGGCTGTAAGCAATTCACAAGCTGTAAGCTTTGTGCCTCTCGCGGTTGGGGGGCTGTAAGCAATTCACAAGCTGTAAGAGGTCTGGGGAACCTGTTAGGCAGACTAGAGAGCTATCAGAGGGGTTTAACTGAAACATCCCTTTCAAATGCAGAAGACTAAAACCCTGAATTGACTTTTTTCCAGAGAATATCAGAAAAGTGGAAAAGCAGAGCACAAAAGCCGGCAGATTTTTGCTGGGGTACATGCTTAGGAATATCCAGAGGGGTCCCTGAAGTCTGAGCACGCCTTGCGTATGTCAGCTTCCTTCCTCATGACCTTGTCACGGGCGGGATTCCTCACACTGGCTTCCGGCAACTCCCCCTTCTTTATTAGTTTTTTAAAAAAATTAGGTGCAGTTCAGTCGCGAGATTCCGAATGCTCTGCCGAAGAGTCCTGACAACACAAGGAAGCACGATTACAAGGAGCAGGATTATGGCACCCACAGCAGCATAGCTAGAGACAGTAGTCAGAAGAGTTTTTCCAGAAATGAAGTCAGAGAAGGTGTGGAAAAAGTCATTGGCTTCTCCTGCGGCGGTAAAATCTAATCGGGAGTGTTCCAAGGTCTGAATCTGATTATGAAGTTTCCCTAAATCTAAACTAATATCTGAGCTGTTCCAGACACCTAAAATATGATTTTTGACCCTCTCCCATTTAAAATCTGTCTCATTTACTTTCAGGGATGTAACACATATCCACCGGTAATCGGCATGACATGAAAGAGCCAATTTCATTTTCAGACTCTGTAATTCATTCCCAATATGCATTACTGCTTCTTCTAAGGCATCAATCCTTATTTCTAGCTTCCTATCTATAATTTCCTGGGTTGCCAGCGTTAGAGAAACATTTTTGGATACGGTGTCAACATATTGGGCAGTATACACTTGTTGAGACAATGATAATGCCGCCACAGTAACAGAAGTAATTGCGGTTATCAAAGCTGATATTCCCAAAACAAGTAAGCCCACAAACCGTCGTGTTCGCATTAAATCTTGTAGCTGTTGCAGTACAGCTAGGCCATGGTTATCATACCAATACGTGGCTACAGTTACAGGTACCATGAGATAGGGCGGACGTTTTAAAACCATGAAAGAGCAAACTTTATATTGAGGAGTTAAACAGGATGAAAGCATACATTGTTCACAAGACACTACATGGGGTCCACCTGTATAATTCAATTGTATGTTAAGTCTTTCAGAATCATTAGTGAAAAGAAAAACATAAGGAGAGGGTAGACAAGCTAAAATAGAGTAAATAGAGGTATTTTTTGGTCGGATTAAAATAATAGGGGCGGTAGCCGCAAGGGCTCTCCAAATTTCTGGCTGCCAAAAGGTTTTACCTCTAGTTATATAAGACAGCATAGGGGGAACAAATTGGTTATGATGCCGTCTGGTGGCAACTAACGGCCAAGAACTTGAATATTCTTTCCAATTATCCAATCTATTGATAAAGTCATCGTCAGACTCAGGGTCTTGACCTGGATTTGGGTTGCTCCAGTCCTGAATCGCACAATTTCTTCCTCCCGGCATATTGTAATCTACTCTCGAATTATAAATACAAGATTTCCAAATCGGATATCCTGAATGATCATCTATAGTTTTCCAAATAACATCTGAGGGAGCAACATCATCACAATTTGGATATTCTGATGGAGTTTTGAGAGACAAAGACTTATAGGGGCCAAGGACCCCAGGCATACGGGCTCGTAATATCCAAGCAGACCGATCCCCTATAGATGCAAATTTAGAGGTTGGGGAATCTGTCATAACTGCTTTTGTGGAGGCTCCAATGCATCCTGTCTTGGTAAAGAAGTCTCCTGTAAGGCCAGGAGGAAAATTAAAGCAGACAGGAAAATCATCTGCTAGTCCTTTAAAGGTATAATTGAAATTAATAGGGTATTGGTCTTTTGTATAGGAAGTATAAGATCCTCCCAAAAGGCGAGGCTGGTCTGTACTAACTCGTATGGGGTCACTGTTCCAAGTAACAACTTGGAAAGTTGGAGGATCCGGGAGAAACGCCCAATATTTGGTTGGAATGGGAGCAGCGCTTACCTGGCAAGAGAGCAAGGCAAGCATGGCAATAAACACCTTTTCAGGAGAGACTGACGATCCCTGTAGGGTAGCTATCCCCTGTGCCTGGCGACAGAGAGCTTTAATCTGTCCCCAGGTGGGCAAGGAGGCTTGTTGGGTTGACTGAGCTGGGCGTCCTAATGGATTCCTGCGAGGCAAAAAATCAGGGGGTGCAATATCCTGTATCTGAAGTCGTGACATCTGTCCAGTGGGTGGCTCCGATCCGCGCCTATCCGGGATCTCCAATGTCAGCTGTCCTGGGGTCAGCGGCGTTTCCCGTGCTGGCGGAGGGAGCGGGGGAAGAGGGAGTTTCTTCCTTTTTAGAGATCGCGGTGGCGGGGGATTCTGGTATCCGGGGAGCTGAGACATGGCGAATTAGTCTGTCTGGAACCCAAATCGGAGCGTCCGCGTCCTGTGGAAAAACACAAGCATACCCTCGCCCATTGGTTAATAAGGGGTCAGGACCTTTCCATTGTCCGGAAAGAAGGTCCCTCCATTTTACTAATGGTTTTGCATTCAATTGCTCTGGGCACCAATGGCGAAGCATTGCAGTGTTTCCGGATGAATCAGCATTTAAGTTATTTATTACGAAAAGAGCATGTTGCAAAATCTGATGGGGGGAACTATATTTAAATTCCCCTTCTTTTAGTTTTTGAATATGGATTTTCAGTGTTTGATGTGCTCTTTCCACAATGGCTTGTCCTTGTGGGTTATAAGGGATGCCGGTGTTATGTTTAATTTGAAATCTTGTACAGAATTGCTGAAAAGATTTAGAAGTGTAAGCAGGAGCATTATCAGTTTTTAAAGCTTTTGGCAAGCCCAGATAGGAAAAGCATGTAAAAAGATGTTGTATTACATCTTTAACTGCTTCCCCTGTACGAGCAGTGGCAATAATAACATGAGAGAAGGTATCTACAGTTACATGAACAAAAGACATGGGTTACATCCATTTGCCAGAGTGCATTAGGTTTGAGACCGCGAGGGTTAACTCCCAGAGGCAAAGCATTCACGGTAGTAGGACAATGTGAACAAGAACGAACAATCTCTCGGGCAGATTCTCGAGGAATTTGAAACTGGTATCGTAAGGCAGTGGCATTTTGGTGATGAAGTGAGTGAGAAGCTCGAGCTTCTTCAAAAACAGAAGCCACTGAAATCCTGGTTAACGAATCTGCCAATTCATTGAGAGCATTTAAAGGGCCAGGCAGGCCGGAATGAGCCCGAATGTGGCCGATAAAGAACGCCCGATTTCTTTTCCATATTTGCTGCTGCAGTTTAGTTAACAAATGGAAGATAGCAGTTTTGTTTTCAGGCAAAACTGCAGTCTCAATGTGTGGAAACAGCCTGACCACATACTGAGAGTCAGAATAAAGGTTAAATTCTTTCTCCGCAAACATAACAAAGGCCTCAATAACAGCTGTGATTTCAGCCCTTTGAGCTGAAGTTTCTTGTGTTTCCAAAAGTTTTTGATGATCTCTTGTGACTATAGAGGCTCTACCGTTAGCCGATCCATCAGTAAAGACTACCTGAGCATCTGAAATAGGGAACTGTTTACACCGGACAGGAAAAATAACTGGATGGTTAGACATAAAATTTAGTAAAACATGCGAGGGTAAATGATGCAAAATTTGACCACAGTAATTCCCTATGGCAATCTGCCAGTCTTCATCAAACATTAAAAGAGCATCAAGCTGCTCCTTATTATATGGAATTACAATCTCTGATGGCTCTTTACCAAACAATTCAATGCTCCGCTTCCTTCCTTTTAGCATTAATGTGGCAATTAAACCAGGATAAGAAGCCACGACTTTTTTAGCTTGGGTAGGAAGATGGATCCATTCTAAAGGGCCGCGTTGCCACAGAACTCCCGTAGGCGCCGTTGGAGTAGCTAGGCAAAGGAACTGCCACGTCATCGTCAAATCAATTCTTTTTACATAGCTATTTGATAAGGCTGCTTCTACTTTGCCTAGGGCTTCTTGAGCCTCAGCTGTTAATTGTCTTTTTGAGGTTGGATCAGGATCCCCGCGTAAAGTGTTAAAAAGAGGTTTTAATTCGGCAGTGGTTAATTTTAAATATGGTCTAATCCAATTAATATCACCTAAGAGTTTTTGATAATCATTTAAAGTAATAAGATGGTCTTTTCTCAATTGCAGCGGGGTATGAGTCACCGTTTCCGAATTTATGACTCTTCCTAAGTAAGTTATGGGCGGATTGATTTGAATTTTTTCTGGGGCAATTTTTAGGCCTCTGTCTGTCAATGCCTGGGTCAGGTCCTGGAGCACAGTCTGCAGGTGAACTCTATCAGGATGAGCTATTAAAATATCATCCATATAGTGAATCATATACACGTGTTCATATTTAGCCCTAGTATCTTCTAGAGCGGCATTAACAAATTTTTGGCATAAAGTAGGGCTATTTTTCATTCCCTGAGGCAGAACCTTCCACTGAAACCGTAAATAAGGCTGTTTAAGATTTTCTGATGGCAGACTAAAGGCAAATCGCTTTTTATCCTCAGGATTTAAGGGAATAGTGAAAAAACAATCTTGTAAATCAATAACAATTATATTATATCCCTCTGGAACGGCTACTGGGGAAGGGAGCCCAGGCTGTAAGGCCCCCATGTCCTCCATGGTGGCATTAATAGCTCTCAAATCCTGTAAAAGTCGCCATTTACCAGATTTTTTCTTAATGACAAAAATAGGAGTGTTCCAGGGGCTATTGGAGGGCTCAATATGTCCCAATTCTAATTGTTCAAAGATTAATGCTTTAGCTGCCAATAATTTTTCCTTATGCAGAGGCCACTGTTCTACCCACACCGGATCTTGAGATTTCCATGTGATGGGGTCGGCAGCAAAAACAATGGCCTCAATTATAAATTTGGATATCCCAATCCAGCACGTAGCTTGCGAGGAGTTGGGCAAATTGGCTCAATTATTCCTGTCTGTTGTTTACCCAATCCTTTTGATGGATCATAGCCCATCTGCAACATCTGAGAGGTCACTTTATCATCAGGGCTAAAAAGTAACACTCCCATTTGAGATAGCACGTCCCTCCCCCACAGGGTAAGGGGGAGCGAAGGAACGACATAAGGTTGGAAAGTTCCACGGGTATCCTCAAATTGCCAATCTAAAATTTTTGCACTTTTGGCTATTGTGGGGGCTCTTCCTATCCCCACCAAGTTATTTTCAGTAGTATGTGTGGGCCAGGAGCTGGGCCAGTCTTTTCCTGAAATGCAAGAAACATCTGCTCCTGTGTCTAATAACCCCACAATAGACTTGCCATTAATCAGGATAGTCTTCATAGGACGTTTCTGAGTAATTTCTGTTATCCAAAAAACCATATCACTAGACCCAAATCCTTTATCCTGCCTTTCATTTTGAGTAGCTGTGCGCCCAATTGCAGTGTGGTAAGGCAAAAGCAAAAGTTGGGCTATTCTTTGTCCCTGATGTATTTGGAAAGTTTTAGTTGGGGGTGAAATCATTATCTGGATTTCTCCTGTATAATCTGAGTCAATTACTCCAGGGATGATTGTGAGACCTTGCATAGCTAAGGAACTTCTGCCTAGTATAATTCCTACTAAACCTGTTGGTAATGGGCCTTTAACTCCTGTAGGTATTTTTACAGTGGGGCTATCTGGTGTTAATATTGCTGAGGTGGTGGAACTGAGGTCCAGTCCTGCGCTGCCTGGGGTTGCTCTGATGAGTTCTGCGATGGGACGAAGGGAATGAATGGGTTCAGTGAGGCTGCCCCAATTGTTGTCGGGGCCTGAGGCTGGCCCCTCAATCCGTTTCCCGACTGCTGGTCGGGGCCCAAAAAGGCTCCATTTCTATGGAATTGTGACCTACATTCTTTTGTCCAGTGATATCCTTTTTGACAACGAGGGCAGAGAGATCTAGGGAGATTAGTAGGCACAGCCGGGGAGGGAGAATTCGGCAGAGAAGAACCGGCTGCTTTTTGGGGACAAGCTCGCATAAGGTGCCCTTCCCGTCCGCAAGAGAAGCAGGCCTTGGATAAACCAATATTCTGGCCTGGACTACTGGAATGACTCTTTGACGGGTTATTTCTATTTGTAAAAAAGGACTGTACTGCCTGCTGGTAAGAATTTCCCTTTATGGCTGCAGCTATGGCAACGCCCTGCATCATCGCTGGTCCTACATCTGCACATTGCCTGATATAATCTATTATTTCCCCAGTTTTTTTAATAGGACGTAAAATGGCCTGGCAGGTAGAATTAGCATTTTCAAATGCCAGTTGTTTTATCAATATACTAGCTGCCTCAGTGTTGGAAATTACTCTGTTGACTGCCTCTGCAAGTCTTGATATAAAGTCTTCATATGGCTCTTCTGGTTTTTGTTTAACATTTGAGAAGGAAGAGGTAGATTCTTTCCCTTCAGGCAACAAACGCCAAGCCCCAAGGGCGCAGGCGGTTACTTGATCTAAAGTGGTTTTATCTAATCCCATTTGATCTCTAAGTGTTCCAAAATCATTAGTCCCTGCCAACATATTTTTTATAATATATCTTGGGCCATATTTTTGGTTAGCATCAGCCTGTTTTTGGGCTAGATCTTCATATTCAGTTCTCCAAAGTACATATTGACCTCCAGACAGACAAGCTTTAGCGACTGTCTTCCAGTCATGGGGTGTCATCCATCTGCCCGCTAAAGCTTCCACCAATGATACAGTGTACGGGGCTTTAGGCCCATACAAAGCACAAGCCTGTTTGAGTTCTTTAATCATTTTCATTGGAATGGGTTCCCAGTGGGGGGCTGTTCTCCCACCACTTCCACCAAATATTATGGGGAAACAAGCCTCAAGGTGGGGATCAAGTTCATCATCTGGGCTAGAGAAAACTCTTCTTCGGGGAGCTTCTAGTGGAGGCCCCTCACCCTTATAGGGAGGGGGGGGCAAGGGGTGTCCTATGTCACTTTCTTCGTACTTTGGGAATTTTTTATCCGTTCTGTGTTTAGGTCTTACGGATGTTTTATCTGGGGAATCTGGCCTTAAACTCTCAGGTGCATATAATCTGATGGGGGACATTTGTCTTGAGCCTCTGGAAGCAGAAGGCTTAATTAAGGAAATTTCTCTTGAATTTGTGGAAGCAGGTGGTCTGGTTGGGGAAGTTTTTATTAAGCTCTTTGGAGCAGATAATCTAATTGGAGAAGTTTCTCTTAAACTCCTTGGAGCATCTTTATTTAATAAAGACCAGTCCTCATCAGAATGATCTTGACTTACTTCCTCTTCCAAATCTTCCTCATCTGAAAGCTGCTCTTTTTTGTCATCTCTATCTATTACCTTTTCTTGGGCAGTCATTGCAGCTATCATTTGACTCAACTGCCGATAGTTAGGTGTAGCCTCCTTTTCATCACTCTCCTCTTCGATAGATACCTTTTTCTCTGCACTTTCCTCTTTAAGATGTACCTTTTCAGATTCAGGGGCAGGGTCTAGAGCGTCCCTAATTATATTCCATAAGGAAAAGGCGTCAGTAGGCACCTTTTGTGAGCCATGTTCAGCATGGTAAGTTTTTAGTTGTTTTCCTACTCTCTCCCAGGTGTCTAAGTTAACAGTGCCTTCTTCTGGAAACCAGGGACACTGTTCTTGTACAAAGGAAAAAAATGAATGAATATTGGATTTTTTAACTTTAATTCCTCGTTTAGTTAGTAACTGCAAGATTACTCCTGTAAAAAGCTGTCTTTCTTTTGATTCACTGTTACCCATGTCAGAAAATTAAGTCTTATAGAAAAGTCTACCTCAACAAAAAGGTTTTACCTTTGGCGAGGGGGGTTTTGTTTTCAACCCTAAGATAGCAGGTTTCTTTTCAACCTCTAGAGCACCAGGTTTCTCTTAAACCCTTGAACACTTCCCACTCCTCCTCACCCTGTCTATCCTACAGGGGGGTCCGCGGCACCCTGAGTGGGGTCCTAGCCGTCCCGAACACTCAACACTGGGGGAGTACCCGAAAGTACTCCGGGGGGAGTGATTAAGTCACTCCGGGGGGGAGCAACAGAGAGTGCTCCGGGGGGAGCTACAGAGAGTGCTCCGGGGGGAGCTTTTGCTCCGAGGAACCTACCTTCGAATAGCCTGTTCCGGGCGCCACTTGCCGGGGTCCAGCCCCGGTGGATCCAGGGAATTCAAAGGGTGGACGGCGTTGGCGTGGAAAGACTTGTTTATTTATTAATATAAGATTAGATTAAGAAACTGTAGTGCAGTAGGAAGATTAAGTGGAGAAAGAGGGCTGAATAGCTTGGTTTACGCGGAAGACCAATAAAATTCCAGACAAGGAATTTGCACCATCTACGTTGGGCCACCGGTGCCCGCTTGAATATCTAAGGGTGCCTCGCCTTAAGCTCCCTTTCTCGCGGATCTTAATAACCAGGGCAAATAAGTAGACCTGGCGAGCCTCCGCGCCCCAGATGGAAATTCAGCCTGAAATTAAAGTAAAGAGCAGAGGGAAGAAAAGGGAGAGAAAAAGAGAGAGAGAGAGAGACAGGGGGGGAGCCAGATTCCCAAGAAACCAGGCCGAGACTAGTCCGAGAAACTGGTCTGAGAATCTGGTCCCGTCCTTTATTGTTCAGAAGGCCTTTTATACTTTTGATAAAACATGGAGATCAACGGGTAACACAAAGTTATGCAGCGTTAGCAGTCCAGACTCTTATCAAAACCAGGCTTTTCTCTCTGCATACCTAATTGTATACACAAGTCTTAGGTAATTTACATCATCTTCCAACCAAAAGGGCCAATTAACATTTTACAGCCTTTTTTCTGATAAGGGTTTGTCAACCACAAGACTTATTTGTGTTGATCTTCCCAAGGTCTGGTGCCACTCTCGGAAAGCACTAAAGAAAGTTACATTCTTAGACAGCAAGGATACAGCAACTTATAACAAGTAGAGGGAGTGCAGTGATTTATAGCAAAAGAGAAGCAATTAACTCAAAAGTCTAGTGTTGCTAACATCAAAACTACTATGTATCTTTTTCTACATCCTGCTTACATTAACATCCTTCCAGGTGCCTAAAAGATAAAGAATAAGGAGGTCTGGCAGCAATCCTTGAGTCAACAGTGAAAACCCTCTACCAATATAATTTTTAACTCTTTAGAAAAGGCTCTGTATCTTTAAGATGCTTTTAAGCTTTGTGCCTCCCGCGGTTGGGGGGCTGTAAGCAATTCACAAGCTGTAAGCTTTGTGCCTCTCGCGGTTGGGGGGCTGTAAGCAATTCACAAGCTGTAAGAGGACTGGGGAACCTGTTAGGCAGACTAGAGAGCTATCAGAGGGGTTTAACTGAAACATCCCTTTCAAATGCAGAAGACTAAAACCCTGAATTGACTTTTTTCCAGAGAATATCAGAAAAGTGGAAAAGCAGAGCACAAAAGCCAGCAGATTTTTGCTGGGGTACATGCTTAGGAATATCCAGAGGGGTCCCTGAAGTCTGAGCACGCCTTGCGTATGTCAGCTTCCTTCCTCATGACCTTGTCACGGGCGGGATTCCTCACACTGGTTTCCGGCAGGGTATGGTGGTGAACTTCTTGAGTTGCAGCAAGGCTGTGAAAGACCCTTTCGAAGTTCCAGAGGTAAGGTGTCATTAGTCTCCAGACGCCTCATCGGAAATAGGCCTCATCTCGCCTGAAAGGGAGAACTTCCTGGATTTTCTCGAGAAGCGGCAGGTGTTCTCGAGTTACGACGGGGACCTCAGGGACCCGCCCTGGTGGCCTCAGGAGAGGCCAGTCCCTATGCGAGTTGCTAGGGGGCCTCTCGGGATTCCTCTCCCGTCGATACCGGGGCCAAAAACCTTGTGTGGAGTCAGGGCCGGAACCGAGGATTCCTCTCAGGAGCTGACATGGATCTTTGGGTACTTCTGGAGTCTCCCCAGGGGAGTCAGGCCTCGTCTCGAGTGGGGGCATGCACGTGCACTTTCCTTCCAGGCTGTAGCAGCAATGTCACGCTACCTGTCGCGTGGATCAAATGATCTGTGGTTTTCCCTCGAGGCTTTCCCACAGGGCTATCCCACGTGCCACCGTGGTGTGAGTCGATCCTCGGCGTGAAAGATGAGCCAGTGCAGGGCAAAGAGGTTCCTCTGGAATGGACTGAGACATCTGGGGGACTCTTGGAATGGTGGTACGACCATGGAGTTCCTCTCGCCTTTCCTGTTGAGAGTGCCTCCTCTTGAGATGCGACGGGAACGCCGGGAATATTTTCCCGTTGAAAGCAGGGAAAGGATCCCTAATCTCGAGCTACGAGGGGGAAACGGGGCTACTCTGGATGTGGGCGGGACCATCGTGCTTTCTCTCGAGTGGAGACGGGTATGGCGGTGAACTTCTTGAGTTGCAGCAAGGGTGTGAAAGACCCTTTCGAAGTTCCAGAGGTTAGGTGTCATTAGTCTCCAGACGCCTCATCGGAAATAGGCCTCATCTCGCCTGGAAGGGAGAACTTCCTTGATTTTCTCGAGTTGCGGCAGGTGTTCTCGAGTTACGATGGGGACCTCAGGGACCCGCCCTGTTGGCCTCAGGAGAGGCCAGTCCCTATGCGTGTTGCTAGGGGGCCCCTCGGGATTCCTCTCCCGTCGATACCGGGGCCAAAAACCTTGTGTGGAGACAGGGCTGGAACCGAGGATTCCTCTGAGGGACTGATATGGATCTTTGGGTACTTCTGGAGTCTCGCCAGGGGAGACAGGCCTCGTCTCGTGTGGGGGCATGCACGTGCACTTTCCTTCCAGGCTGTAGCAGCAATGTCACGCTTCCCGTCGCGTGGATCAAAGGATCTGTGGTTTTCCCTCGAGGCTTTTCCTCGAGGCTTTCCCACAGGGCTGTCCCACGTGACACCGTGGTGTGAGTCGATTCTCGGCGTGAAAAATGAGCCAGTGCAGGGCAAAGAGGTTCCTCTGGAATGGACTGAGACATCTGGGGGACTCTTGGAATGGTGGTACGACCATGGAGTTCCTCTCGCCTTTCCTGTTGAGAGTGCCTCCTCTTGAGATGCGACGGGAACGCCGGGAATTCTTTCCCGTTGAAAGGAGGGAAAGGATCCCTCATCTCGAGCTACGAGGGGGAAACGGGGCTCCTCTGGATGTGGGCGGGACCATCGTGCTTTCTCTCGAGTGGAGACGGGTATGGCGGTGAACTTCTTGAGTTGCAGCAAGGGTGTGAAAGACCCTTTCGAAGTTCCAGAGGTTAGGTGTCATTAGTCTCCAGACGCCTCATCGGAAATAGGCCTCATCTCGCCTGGAAGGGAGAACTTCCTGGATTTTCTCGAGTTGCGGCAGGTGTTCTCGAGTTACGACGGGGACCTCAGGGACCCGCCCTGGTGGCCTCATGAGAGGCCAGTCCCCATGCGAGTTGCTAGGGGGCGTCTCGGGATTCCTCTCCCGTCGATACCGGGGCCAAAAAGCTTGTGTGGAGTCAGTGCCGGAACCGAGGATTCCTCTCAGGGGCAGACATGGATCTTTGGGTACTTCTGGAGTCTCCCCAGGGGAGTCAGGCCTCGTCTCGAGTGGGGGCATGCACGTGCGCTTTCCTTCCAGGCTGTAGCAGCAATGTCACGCTTCCCGTCGCGTGGATCAAAGGATCTGTGGTTTTCCCTCGAGGCTTTCCCTCGAGGCTTTCCCACAGGGCTGTCCCACGTGCCACCGTGTTGTGAGTCGATCCTCGGCTTGAAAGATGAGCCAGTGCAGGGCAAAGAGGTTCCTCTGGAATGGACTGAGACATCTGGGGGACTCTTGGAATGGTGGTACGACCATGGAGTTCCTCTCGCCTTTCCTGTTGAGAGTGCCTCCTCTTGAGATGCGACGGGAACGCCGGGAATTCTTTCCCGTTGAAAGCAGGGAAAGGATCCCTCATCTCGAGCTACGAGGGGGAAACGGGGCTCCTCTGGATGTGGGCGGGACCATCGTGCTTCCTCTCGAGTGGAGACGGGTATGGCGGTGAACTTCTTGAGTTGCAGCAAGGGTGTGAAAGACCCTTTCGAAGTTCCAGAGGTTAGGTGTCATTAGTCTCCAGAGGCCTCATCGGAAATAGGCCTCATCTCGCCTGGAAGGGAGAACTTCCTGGATTTTCTCGAGTTGCGGCAGGTGTTCTCGAGTTACGACGGGGACATCAGGGACCCGCCCTGGTGGCCTCAGGAGAGGCCAGTCCCCATGCGAGTTGCTAGGGGGCCTCTCGGGATTCCTCTCCCGTCGATACCGGGGCCAAAAACCTTGTGTGGAGTCAGGGCCGGAACCGAGGATTTCTCTCAGGGGCTGACATGGATCTTTGGGTACTTCTGGAGTCTCCCCAGTGGAGTCAGGCCTCGTCTCGAGTGGGGGCATGCACGTGCGCTTTCCTTCCAGGCTGTAGCAGCAATGTCACGCTTCCCGTCGCGTGGATTAAAGGATCTGTGGTTTTCCCTCGAGGCTTTCCCTCGAGGCTTTCCCACAGGGCTGTCCCACGTGCCACCGTGGTGTGAGTCGATCCTCGGCGTGAAAGATGAGCCAGTGCAGGGCAAAGAGCTTCCTCTGGAATGGACTGAGACATCTGGGGGACTCTTGGAATGGTGGTACGACCATGGAGTTCCTCTCGCCTTTCCTGTTGAGAGTGCCTCCTCTTGAGATGCGACGGGAACGCCGGGAATTCTTTCCCGTTGAAAGCAGGAAAAGGATCCCTCATCTCGAGCTACGAGGGGGAAACGGGGCTCCTCTGAATGTGGGCGGGACCATCGTGCTTCCTCTCGAGTGGAGACGGGTATGGCGGTGAACTTCTTGAGTTGCAGCAAGGGTGTGAAAGACCCTTTCGAAGTTCCAGAGGTTAGGTGTCATTAGTCTCCAGACGCCTCATCGGAAATAGGCCTCATCTCGCCTGGAAGGGAGAACTTCCTGGATTTTCTCGAGTTGCGGCAGGTGTTCTCGAGTTACGACGGGGACCTCAGGGACCCGCCCTGGTGGCCTCAGGAGAGGCCAGTCCCCATGCGAGTTGCTAGGGGGCCTCTCGGGATTCCTCTCCCGTCGATACCGGGGCCAAAAACCTTGTGTGGAGTCAGGGCCGGAACCGAGGATTCCTCTCAGGGGCTGACATGGATCTTTGGGTACTTCTGGAGTCTCCCCAGGGGAGTCAGGCCTCGTCTCGAGTGGGGGCATGCACGTGCACTTTGCTTCCAGGCTGTAGCAGCAATGTCACGCTTCCCGTCGCGTGGATCAAAGGATCTGTGGTTTTCCCTCGAGGCTTTCCCTCGAGGCTTTCCCACAGGGCTGTCCCACGTGCCACCGTGGTGTGAGTCGATCCTCGGCGTGAAAGATGAGCCAGTGCAGGGCAAAGAGCTTCCTCTGGAATGGACTGAGACATCTGGGGGACTCTTGCAATGGTGGTACGACCATGGAGTTCCTCTCGCCTTTCCTGTTGAGAGTGCCTCCTCTTGAGATGCGACGGGAACGCCGGGAATTCTTTCCCGTTGAAAGCAGGAAAAGGATCCCTCATCTCGAGCTACGAGGGGGAAACGGGGCTCCTCTGAATGTGGGCGGGACCATCGTGCTTCTTCTCGAGTGGAGACGGGTATGGCGGTGAACTTCTTGAGTTGCAGCAAGGGTGTGAAAGACCCTTTCGAAGTTCCAGAGGTTAGGTGTCATTAGTCTCCAGACGCCTCATCGGAAATAGGCCTCATCTCGCCTGGAAGGGAGAACTTCCTGGATTTTCTCGAGTTGCGGCAGGTGTTCTCGAGTTACGACGGGGACCTCAGGGACCCGCCCTGGTGGCCTCAGGAGAGGCCAGTCCCCATGCGAGTTGCTAGGGGGCCTCTCGGGATTCCTCTCCCGTCGATACCGGGGCCAAAAACCTTGTGTGGAGTCAGGGCCGGAACCGAGGATTCCTCTCAGGGGCTGACATGGATCTTTGGGTACTTCTGGAGTCTCCCCAGGGGAGTCAGGCCTCGTCTCGAGTGGGGGCATGCACGTGCACTTTCCTTCCAGGCTGTAGCAGCAATGTCACGCTTCCCGTCGCGTGGATCAAAGGATCTGTGGTTTTCCCTCGAGGCTTTCCCACAGGGCTGTCCCACGTGCCACCGTGGTGTGAGTCGATCCTCGGCGTGAAAGATGAGCCAGTGCAGGGCAAAGAGGTTCCTCTGGAATGGACTGAGACATCTGGGGGACTCTTGGAATGGTGGTACGACCATGGAGTTCCTCTCGCCTTTCCTGTTGAGAGTGCCTCCTCTTGAGATGCGACGGGAACGCCGGGAATTCTTTCCCGTTGAAAGCAGGGAAAGGATCCCTCATCTCGAGCTACGAGGGGGAAACGGGGCTCCTCTGGATGTGGGCGGGACCATCGCGCTTCCTCTCTAGTGGAGACGGGTATGGCGGTGAACTTCTTGAGTTGCAGCAAGGGTGTGAAAGACCCTTTCGAAGTTCCAGAGGTTAGGTGTCATTAGTCTCCAGAGGCCTCATCGGAAATAGGCCTCATCTCGCCTGGAAGGGAGAACTTCCTGGATTTTCTCGAGTTGTGGCAGGTGTTCTCGAGTTAGGACGGGGACCTCAGGGACCCGCCCTGGTGGCCTCAGGAGAGGCCAGTCCCTAGGCGAGTTGCTAGGGGGCCTCTCGGGATTCCTCTCCCGTTGATACCGGGGCCAAAAACCTTGTGTGGAGTCAAGTCCGGAACCGAGGATTCCTCTCAGGGGCTGACATGGATCTTTGGGTACTTGTGGAGTATCCCCAGGGGAGTCAGGCCTCGTCTCGAGTGGGGGCATGCACGTGCGCTTTCCTTCCAGGCTGTAGCAGCAATGTCACGCTTCCCGTCGCGTGGATCAAAGGATCTGTGGTTTTCCCTCGAGGCTTTCCCTCGAGCCTTTCCCACAGGGCTGTCCCACGTGCCACCGTGGTGTGAGTCGATCCTCGGCGTGAAAGATGAGCCAGTGCAGGGCAAAGAGGTTCCTCTGGAATGGACTGAGACATCTGGGGGACTCTTGGAATGGTGGTACGACCATGGAGTTCCTCTCGCCTTTCCTGTTGAGAGTGCCTCCTCTTGAGATGCGACGGGAACGCCGGGAATTTTTTGCCGTTGAAAGCAGGGAAAGGATCCCTCATCTCGAGCTACGAGGGGGAAACGGGGCTCCTCTGGATGTGGGCGGGACCATCGTGCTTCCTCTCGAGTGGAGACGGATATGGCGGTGAACTTCTTGAGTTGCAGCAAGGGTGTGAAAGACCCTTTCGAAGTTCCAGAGGTTAGGTGTCATTAGTCTCCAGAGGCCTCATCGGAAATAGGCCTCATCTCGCCTGGAAGCGAGAACTTCCTGGATTTTCTCGAGTTGCGGCAGGTGTTCTCGAGTTACGACGGGGACCTCAGGGACCCGCCCTGGTGGCCTCCGGAGAGGCCAGTCCCCATGCGAGTTGCTAGGGGGCCTCTCGGGATTCCTCTCCCGTCGATACCGGGGCCAAAAACCTTGTGTGGAGTCAGGGCCGGAACCGAGGATTCCTCTCAGGGGCTGACATGGATCTTTGGGTACTTCTGGAGTCTCCCCAGGGGAGTCAGGCCTCGTCTCGAGTGGGGGCATGCACGTGCACTTTGCTTCCAGGCTGTAGCAGCAATGTCACGCTTCCCGTCGCGTGGATCAAAGGATCTGTGGTTTTCCCTCGAGGCTTTCCCTCGAGGCTTTCCCACAGGGCTGTCCCACGTGCCACCGTGGTGTGAGTCGATCCTCGGCGTGAAAGATGAGCCAGTGCAGGGCAAAGAGCTTCCTCTGGAATGGACTGAGACATCTGGGGGACTCTTGGAATGGTGGTACGACCATGGAGTTCCTCTCGCCTTTCCTGTTGAGAGTGCCTCCTCTTGAGATGCGACGGGAACGCCGGGAATTCTTTCCCGTTGAAAGCAGGAAAAGGATCCCTCATCTCGAGCTACGAGGGGGAAACGGGGCTCCTCTGAATGTGGGCGGGACCATCGTGCTTCCTCTCGAGTGGAGACGGGTATGGCGGTGAACTTCTTGAGTTGCAGCAAGGGTGTGAAAGACCCTTTCGAAGTTCCAGAGGTTAGGTGTCATTAGTCTCCAGACGCCTCATCGGAAATAGGCCTCATCTCGCCTGGAAGGGAGAACTTCCTGGATTTTCTCGAGTTGCGGCAGGTGTTCTCGAGTTACGACGGGGACCTCAGGGACCCGCCCTGGTGGCCTCAGGAGAGGCCAGTCCCCATGCGAGTTGCTAGGGGGCCTCTCGGGATTCCTCTCCCGTCGATACCGGGGCCAAAAACCTTGTGTGGAGTCAGGGCCGGAACCGAGGATTCCTCTCAGGGGCTGACATGGATCTTTGGGTACTTCTGGAGTCTCCCCAGGGGAGTCAGGCCTCGTCTCGAGTGGGGGCATGCACGTGCGCTTTCCTTCCAGGCTGTAGCAGCAATGTCACGCTTCCCGTCGCGTGGATCAAAGGATCTGTGGTTTTCCCTCGAGGCTTTCCCACAGGGCTGTCCCACGTGCCACCGTGGTGTGAGTCGATCCTCGGCGTGAAAGATGAGCCAGTGCAGGGCAAAGAGGTTCCTCTGGAATGGACTGAGACATCTGGGGGACTCTTGGAATGGTGGTACGACCATGGAGTTCCTCTCGCCTTTCCTGTTGAGAGTGCCTCCTCTTGAGATGCGACGGGAACGCCGGGAATTCTTTCCCGTTGAAAGCAGGGAAAGGATCCCTCATCTCGAGCTACGAGGGGGAAACGGGGCTCCTCTGGATGTGGGCGGGACCATCGCGCTTCCTCTCTAGTGGAGACGGGTATGGCGGTGAACTTCTTGAGTTGCAGCAAGGGTGTGAAAGGCCCTTTCGAAGTTCCAGAGGTTAGGTGTCATTAGTCTCCAGAGGCCTCATCGGAAATAGGCCTCATCTCGCCTGGAAGGGAGAACTTCCTGGATTTTCTCGAGTTGCGGCAGGTGTTCTCGAGTTACGACGGGGACCTCAGGGACCCGCCCTGGTGGCCTCAGGAGAGGCCAGTCCCTAGGCGAGTTGCTAGGGGGCCTCTCGGGATTCCTCTCCCGTTGATACCGGGGCCAAAAACCTTGTGTGGAGTCAAGTCCGGAACCGAGGATTCCTCTCAGGGGCTGACATGGATCTTTGGGTACTTGTGGAGTCTCCCCAGGGGAGTCAGGCCTCGTCTCGAGTGGGGGCATGCACGTGCGCTTTCCTTCCAGGCTGTAGCAGCAATGTCACGCTTCCCGTCGCGTGGATCAAAGGATCTGTGGTTTTCCCTCGAGGCTTTCCCTCGAGCCTTTCCCACAGGGCTGTCCCACGTGCCACCGTGGTGTGAGTCGATCCTCGGCGTGAAAGATGAGCCAGTGCAGGGCAAAGAGGTTCCTCTGGAATGGACTGAGACATCTGGGGGACTCTTGGAATGGTGGTACGACCATGGAGTTCCTCTCGCCTTTCCTGTTGAGAGTGCCTCCTCTTGAGATGCGACGGGAACGCCGGGAATTTTTTGCCGTTGAAAGCAGGGAAAGGATCCCTCATCTCGAGCTACGAGGGGGAAACGGGGCTCCTCTGGATGTGGGC
This sequence comes from Capricornis sumatraensis, assembly GCF_032405125.1. Lineage (NCBI taxonomy): Eukaryota > Metazoa > Chordata > Mammalia > Artiodactyla > Bovidae > Capricornis > Capricornis sumatraensis. Next base: position 11,137,237 of record NW_027184612.1, read on the forward strand.
GGGACCATCGTGCTTCCTCTCGAGTGGAGACGGATATGGCGGTGAACTTCTTGAGTTGCAGCAAGGGTGTGAAAGACCCTTTCGAAGTTCCAGAGGTTAGGTGTCATTAGTCTCCAGAGGCCTCATCGGAAATAGGCCTCATCTCGCCTGGAAGCGAGAACTTCCTGGATTTTCTCGAGTTGCGGCAGGTGTTCTCGAGTTACGACGGGGACCTCAGGGACCCGCCCTGGTGGCCTCCGGAGAGGCCAGTCCCCATGCGAGTTGCTAGGGGGCCTCTCGGGATTCCCCTCCCGTCGATACCGGGGCCAAAAAGCTTGTGTGGAGTCAAGGCGGGAAACGAGGATTCCTCTCAGGGGCTGACATGGATCTTTGGGTACTTCTGGAGTCTCCCCAGGGGAGTCAGGCCTCGTCTTGAGTGGGGGCATGCACGTGCGCTTTCCTTCCAGGCTGTAGCAGCAATGTCACGCTTCCCGTGGCGTGGATCAAAGGATCTGTGGTTTTCCCTCGAGGCTTTCCCTCGAGGCTTTCCCACAGGGCTGTCCCACGTGCCACCGTGTTGTGAGTCGATCCTCGGCGTGAAAGATGAGCCAGTGCAGGGCAAAGAGGTTCCTCTGGAATGGACTGAGACATCTGGGGGACTCTTGGAATGGTGGTACGACCATGGAGTTCCTCTCGCCTTTCCTGTTGAGAGTGCCTCCTCTTGAGATGCGACGGGAACGCCGGGAATTCTTTCCCGTTGAAACCAGGGAAAGGATCCCTCATCTCGAGCTACGAGGGGGAAACGGGGCTCCTCTGGATGTGGGCGGGACCATCGTGCTTCCTCTCGAGTGGAGACGGGTATGGCGGTGAACTTCTTGAGTTGCAGCAAGGGTGTGAAAGACCCTTTCGAAGTTCCAGAGGTTTGGTGTCATTAGTCTCCAGAGGCCTCATCGGAAATAGGCCTCATCTCGCCTGGAAGGGAGAACTTCCTGGATTTTCTCGAGTTGCGGCAGGTGTTCTCGAATTACGACGGGGACCTCAGGGACCCGCCCTGGTGGCCTCCGGAGAGGCCAGTCACCATGCGAGTTGCTAGGGGGCCTCTCGGGATTCCTCTCCCGTCGATACCGGGGCCAAAAACCTTGTGTGGGGTCAGGGCCGGAACCGAGGATTCCTCTCAGGGGCTGACATGGATCTTTGGGTACTTCTGGAGTCTCCCCAGTGGAGTCAGACCTCGTCTCGAGTGGGGGCATGCACGTGCGCTTTCCTTCCAGGCTGTAGCAGCAATGTCACGCTTCCCGTCGCTTGGATCAAAGGATCTGTGGTTTTCCCTCGAGGCTTTCCCTCGAGGCTTTCCCACAGGGCTGTCCCACGTGCCACCGTGGTGTGAGTCGATCCTCGGCGTGAAAGATGAGCCAGTGCAGGGCAAAGAGCTTCCCCTGGAATGGACTGAGACATCTGGGGGACTCTTGGAATGGTGGTACGACCATGGAGTTCCTCTCGCCTTTCCTGTTGAGAGTGCCTCCTCTTGAGATGCGACGGGAACGCAGGGAATTCTTTCCCGTTGAAAGCAGGGAAAGGATCCCTCATCTCGAGCTACGAGGGGGAAACGGGGCTCCTCTGGATGTGGGCGGGACCATCGTGCTTCCTCTCGAGTGGAGACGGGTATGGCGGTGAACTTCTTGAGTTGCAGCAAGGGTGTGAAAGACCCTTTCGAAGTTCCAGAGGTTAGGTGTCATTAGTCTCCAGACGCCTCATCGGAAATAGGCCTCATCTCGCCTGGAAGGGAGAACTTCCTGGATTTTCTCGAGTTGCGGCAGGTGTTCTCGAGTTACGACGGGGACCTCAGGGACCCGCCCTGGTGGCCTCAGGAGAGGCCAGTCCCCATGCGAGTTGCTAGGGGGCCTCTCGGGATTCCTCTCCCGTCGATACCGGGGCCAAAAACCTTGTGTGGAGTCAGGGCCGGAACCGAGGATTCCTCTCAGGGGCTGACATGGATCTTTGGGTACTTCTGGAGTCTCCCCAGGGGAGTCAGGCCTCGTCTCGAGTGGGGGCATGCACGTGCACTTTCCTTCCAGGCTGTAGCAGCAATGTCACGCTTCCCGTCGCGTGGATCAAAGGATCTGTGGTTTTCCCTCGAGGCTTTCCCACAGGGCTGTCCCACGTGCCACCGTGGTGTGAGTCGATCCTCGGCGTGAAAGATGAGCCAGTGCAGGGCAAAGAGGTTCCTCTGGAATGGACTGAGACATCTGGGGGACTCTTGGAATGGTGGTACGACCATGGAGTTCCTCTCGCCTTTCCTGTTGAGAGTGCCTCCTCTTGAGATGCGACGGGAACGCCGGGAATTCTTTCCCGTTGAAAGCAGGGAAAGGATCCCTCATCTCGAGCTACGAGGGGGAAACGGGGCTCCTCTGGATGTGGGCGGGACCATCGCGCTTCCTCTCTAGTGGAGACGGGTATGGCGGTGAACTTCTTGAGTTGCAGCAAGGGTGTGAAAGACCCTTTCGAAGTTCCAGAGGTTAGGTGTCATTAGTCTCCAGAGGCCTCATCGGAAATAGGCCTCATCTCGCCTGGAAGGGAGAACTTCCTGGATTTTCTCGAGTTGTGGCAGGTGTTCTCGAGTTAGGACGGGGACCTCAGGGACCCGCCCTGGTGGCCTCAGGAGAGGCCAGTCCCTAGGCGAGTTGCTAGGGGGCCTCTCGGGATTCCTCTCCCGTTGATACCGGGGCCAAAAACCTTGTGTGGAGTCAAGTCCGGAACCGAGGATTCCTCTCAGGGGCTGACATGGATCTTTGGGTACTTCTGGAGTATCCCCAGGGGAGTCAGGCCTCGTCTCGAGTGGGGGCATGCACGTGCGCTTTCCTTCCAGGCTGTAGCAGCAATGTCACGCTTCCCGTCGCGTGGATCAAAGGATCTGTGGTTTTCCCTCGAGGCTTTCCCTCGAGCCTTTCCCACAGGGCTGTCCCACGTGCCACCGTGGTGTGAGTCGATCCTCGGCGTGAAAGATGAGCCAGTGCAGGGCAAAGAGGTTCCTCTGGAATGGACTGAGACATCTGGGGGACTCTTGGAATGGTGGTACGACCATGGAGTTCCTCTCGCCTTTCCTGTTGAGAGTGCCTCCTCTTGAGATGCGACGGGAACGCCGGGAATTTTTTGCCGTTGAAAGCAGGGAAAGGATCCCTCATCTCGAGCTACGAGGGGGAAACGGGGCTCCTCTGGATGTGGGCGGGACCATCGTGCTTCCTCTCGAGTGGAGACGGATATGGCGGTGAACTTCTTGAGTTGCAGCAAGGGTGTGAAAGACCCTTTCGAAGTTCCAGAGGTTAGGTGTCATTAGTCTCCAGAGGCCTCATCGGAAATAGGCCTCATCTCGCCTGGAAGCGAGAACTTCCTGGATTTTCTCGAGTTGCGGCAGGTGTTCTCGAGTTACGACGGGGACCTCAGGGACCCGCCCTGGTGGCCTCCGGAGAGGCCAGTCCCCATGCGAGTTGCTAGGGGGCCTCTCGGGATTCCTCTCCCGTCGATACCGGGGCCAAAAACCTTGTGTGGAGTCAGGGCCGGAACCGAGGATTCCTCTCAGGGGCTGACATGGATCTTTGGGTACTTCTGGAGTCTCCCCAGGGGAGTCAGGCCTCGTCTCGAGTGGGGGCATGCACGTGCACTTTGCTTCCAGGCTGTAGCAGCAATGTCACGCTTCCCGTCGCGTGGATCAAAGGATCTGTGGTTTTCCCTCGAGGCTTTCCCTCGAGGCTTTCCCACAGGGCTGTCCCACGTGCCACCGTGGTGTGAGTCGATCCTCGGCGTGAAAGATGAGCCAGTGCAGGGCAAAGAGCTTCCTCTGGAATGGACTGAGACATCTGGGGGACTCTTGGAATGGTGGTACGACCATGGAGTTCCTCTCGCCTTTCCTGTTGAGAGTGCCTCCTCTTGAGATGCGACGGGAACGCCGGGAATTCTTTCCCGTTGAAAGCAGGAAAAGGATCCCTCATCTCGAGCTACGAGGGGGAAACGGGGCTCCTCTGAATGTGGGCGGGACCATCGTGCTTCCTCTCGAGTGGAGACGGGTATGGCGGTGAACTTCTTGAGTTGCAGCAAGGGTGTGAAAGACCCTTTCGAAGTTCCAGAGGTTAGGTGTCATTAGTCTCCAGACGCCTCATCGGAAATAGGCCTCATCTCGCCTGGAAGGGAGAACTTCCTGGATTTTCTCGAGTTGCGGCAGGTGTTCTCGAGTTACGACGGGGACCTCAGGGACCCGCCCTGGTGGCCTCAGGAGAGGCCAGTCCCCATGCGAGTTGCTAGGGGGCCTCTCGGGATTCCTCTCCCGTCGATACCGGGGCCAAAAACCTTGTGTGGAGTCAGGGCCGGAACCGAGGATTCCTCTCAGGGGCTGACATGGATCTTTGGGTACTTCTGGAGTCTCCCCAGGGGAGTCAGGCCTCGTCTCGAGTGGGGGCATGCACGTGCACTTTCCTTCCAGGCTGTAGCAGCAATGTCACGCTTCCCGTCGCGTGGATCAAAGGATCTGTGGTTTTCCCTCGAGGCTTTCCCACAGGGCTGTCCCACGTGCCACCGTGGTGTGAGTCGATCCTCGGCGTGAAAGATGAGCCAGTGCAGGGCAAAGAGGTTCCTCTGGAATGGACTGAGACATCTGGGGGACTCTTGGAATGGTGGTACGACCATGGAGTTCCTCTCGCCTTTCCTGTTGAGAGTGCCTCCTCTTGAGATGCGACGGGAACGCCGGGAATTCTTTCCCGTTGAAAGCAGGGAAAGGATCCCTCATCTCGAGCTACGAGGGGGAAACGGGGCTCCTCTGGATGTGGGCGGGACCATCGCGCTTCCTCTCTAGTGGAGACGGGTATGGCGGTGAACTTCTTGAGTTGCAGCAAGGGTGTGAAAGACCCTTTCGAAGTTCCAGAGGTTAGGTGTCATTAGTCTCCAGAGGCCTCATCGGAAATAGGCCTCATCTCGCCTGGAAGGGAGAACTTCCTGGATTTTCTCGAGTTGCGGCAGGTGTTCTCGAGTTACGACGGGGACCTCAGGGACCCGCCCTGGTGGCCTCAGGAGAGGCCAGTCCCTAGGCGAGTTGCTAGGGGGCCTCTCGGGATTCCTCTCCCGTTGATACCGGGGCCAAAAACCTTGTGTGGAGTCAAGTCCGGAACCGAGGATTCCTCTCAGGGGCTGACATGGATCTTTGGGTACTTGTGGAGTCTCCCCAGGGGAGTCAGGCCTCGTCTCGAGTGGGGGCATGCACGTGCGCTTTCCTTCCAGGCTGTAGCAGCAATGTCACGCTTCCCGTCGCGTGGATCAAAGGATCTGTGGTTTTCCCTCGAGGCTTTCCCTCGAGGCTTTCCCACAGGGCTGTCCCACGTGCCACCGTGTTGTGAGTCGATCCTCGGCGTGAAAGATGAGCCAGTGCAGGGCAAAGAGGTTCCTCTGGAATGGACTGAGACATCTGGGGGACTCTTGGAATGGTGGTACGACCATGGAGTTCCTCTCGCCTTTCCTGTTGAGAGTGCCTCCTCTTGAGATGCGACGGGAACGCCGGGAATTCTTTCCCGTTGAAACCAGGGAAAGGATCCCTCATCTCGAGCTACGAGGGGGAAACGGGGCTCCTCTGGATGTGGGCGGGACCATCGTGCTTCCTCTCGAGTGGAGACGGGTATGGCGGTGAACTTCTTGAGTTGCAGCAAGGGTGTGAAAGACCCTTTCGAAGTTCCAGAGGTTTGGTGTCATTAGTCTCCAGAGGCCTCATCGGAAATAGGCCTCATCTCGCCTGGAAGGGAGAACTTCCTGGATTTTCTCGAGTTGCGGCAGGTGTTCTCGAATTACGACGGGGACCTCAGGGACCCGCCCTGGTGGCCTCCGGAGAGGCCAGTCACCATGCGAGTTGCTAGGGGGCCTCTCGGGATTCCTCTCCCGTCGATACCGGGGCCAAAAACCTTGTGTGGGGTCAGGGCCGGAACCGAGGATTCCTCTCAGGGGCTGACATGGATCTTTGGGTACTTCTGGAGTCTCCCCAGTGGAGTCAGGCCTCGTCTCGAGTGGGGGCATGCACGTGCGCTTTCCTTCCAGGCTGTAGCAGCAATGTCACGCTTCCCGTCGCTTGGATCAAAGGATCTGTGGTTTTCCCTCGAGGCTTTCCCTCGAGGCTTTCCCACAGGGCTGTCCCACGTGCCACCGTGGTGTGAGTCGATCCTCGGCGTGAAAGATGAGCCAGTGCAGGGCAAAGAGCTTCCCCTGGAATGGACTGAGACATCTGGGGGACTCTTGGAATGGTGGTACGACCATGGAGTTCCTCTCGCCTTTCCTGTTGAGAGTGCCTCCTCTTGAGATGCGACGGGAACGCAGGGAATTCTTTCCCGTTGAAAGCAGGGAAAGGATCCCTCATCTCGAGCTACGAGGGGGAAACGGGGCTCCTCTGGATGTGGGCGGGACCATCGTGCTTCCTCTCGAGTGGAGACGGGTATGGTGGTGAACTTCTTGAGTTGCAGCAAGGGTGTGAAAGACCCTTTCGAAGTTCCAGAGGTTAGGTGTCATTAGTCTCCAGACGCCTCATCGGAAATAGGCCTCATCTCGCCTGGAAGGGAGAACTTCCTGGATTTTCTCGAGTTGCGGCAGGTGTTCTCGAGTTACGACGGGGACCTCAGGGACCGGCCCTGGTGGCCTCAGGAGAGGCCAGTCCCCATGCGAGTTGCTAGGGGGCCTCTCGGGATTCCTCTCCCGTCGATACCGGGGCCAAAAAGCTTGTGTGGAGTCAGGGTCGGAACCGAGGATTCCTCTCAGGGGCTGACATGGATCTTTGGGTACTTCTGGAGTCTCCCCAGGGGAGTCAGGCCTCGTCTCGAGTGGGGGCATGCATGTGCGCTTTCCTTCCAGGCTGTTCCAGCAATGTCAGGCTTCCCGTCGCGTGGATCAAATGATGTGTGGTTTTCCCTCGAGGCTTTCCCTCGAGGCTTTCCCACAGGGCTGTCCCACGTGCCACCGTGTTGTGAGTCGATCCTCGGCGTGAAAGATGAGCCAGTGCAGGGCAAAGAGGTTCCTCTGAAATGGACTGAGACATCTGGGGGACTCTTGGAATGGTGGTACGACCATGGAGTTCCTCTCGCCTTTCCTGTTGAGAGTGCCTCCGCTTGAGATGCGACGGGAACGCCGGGAATTCTTTCCCGTTGAAAGCAGGGAAAGGATCCCTCATCTCGAGCTACGAGGGGGAAACGGGGCTCCTCTGGATGTGGGCGGGACCATCGTGCTTCCTCTCGAGTGGAGACGGGTATGGCGGTGAACTTCTTGAGTTGCACCAAGGGTGTGAAAGACCCTTTCGAAGTTCAAGAGGTTTGGTGTCATTAGTCTCCAGAGGCCTCATCGGAAATAGGCCTCATCACGCCTGGAAGGGAGAACTTCCTGGATTTTCTCGAGTTGCGGCAGGTGTTCTCGAGTTACGACGGGGACCTCAGGGACCCGCCCTGGTGGCCTCCGGAGAGGCCAGTCCCCATGCGAGTTGCTAGGGGGCCTCTCGGGATTCCTCTCCCGTCGATACCGGGGCCAAAAACCTTGTGTGGAGTCAGGGCCGGAACCGAGGATTCCTCTCAGGGGCTGACATGGATCTTTGGGTACTTCTGGAGTCTCCCCAGTGGAGTCAGACCTCGTCTCGAGTGGGGGCATGCACGTGCGCTTTCCTTCCAGGCTGTAGCAGCAATGTCACGCTTCCCGTCGCGTGGATCAAAGGATCTGTGGTTTTCCCTCGAGGCTTTCCCTCGAGGCTTTCCCACAGGGCTGTCCCACGTGCCACCGTGGTGTGAGTCGATCCTCGGCGTGAAAGATGAGCCAGTGCAGGGCAAAGAGGTTCCTCTGGAATGGACTGAGACATCTGGGGGACTCTTGGAATGGTGGTACGACCATGGAGTTCCTCTCGCCTTTCCTGTTGAGAGTGCCTCCTCTTGAGATGCGACGGGAACGCCGGGAATTCTTTCCCGTTGAAAGCAGGGAAAGGATCCCTCATCTCGAGCTACGAGGGGGAAACGGGGCTCCTCTGGATGTGGGCGGGACCATCGTGCTTCCTCTCGAGTGGAGACAGGTATGGCGGTGAACTTCTTGAGTTGCAGCAAGGGTGTGAAAGACCCTTTCGAAGTTCCAGAGGTTTTGTGTCATTAGTCTCCAGAGGCCTCATCGGAAATAGGCCTCATCTCGCCTGGAAGGGAGAACTTCCTGGATTTTCTCGAGTTGCGGCAGGTGTTCTCGAGTTACGACGGGGACCTCAGGGACCCGCCCTGGTGGCCTCCGGAGAGGTCAGTCCCCATGCGAGTTGCTAGGGGGCCTCTCGGGATTCCTCTCCCGTCGATACCGGGGCCAAAAACCTTGTGTGGAGTCAGGGCCGGAACCGAGGATTCCTCTCAGGGGCTGACATGGATCTTTGGGTACTTGTGGAGTCTCCCCAGGGGAGTCAGGCCTCGTCTCGAGTGGGGGCATGCACGTGCGCTTTCCTTCCAGGCTGTAGCAGCAATGTCACGCTTCCCGTCGCGTGGATCAAAGGATCTGTGGTTTTCCCTCGAGGCTTTCCCACAGGGCTGTCCCACGTGCCACCGTGGTGTGAGTCGATCCTCGGCGTGAAAGATGAGCCAGTGCAGGGCAAAGAGGTTCCTCTGGAATGGACTGAGACATCTGGGGGACTCTTGGAATGGTGGTACGACCATGGAGTTCCTCTCGCCTTTCCTGTTGAGAGTGCCTCCTCTTGAGATGCGACGGGAACGCCGGGAATTCTTTCCCGTTGAAAGCAGGGAAAGGATCCCTCATCTCGAGCTACGAGGGGGAAACGGGGCTCCTCTGGATGTGGGCGGGACCATCGCGCTTCCTCTCTAGTGGAGACGGGTATGGCGGTGAACTTCTTGAGTTGCAGCAAGGGTGTGAAAGGCCCTTTCGAAGTTCCAGAGGTTAGGTGTCATTAGTCTCCAGAGGCCTCATCGGAAATAGGCCTCATCTCGCCTGGAAGGGAGAACTTCCTGGATTTTCTCGAGTTGCGGCAGGTGTTCTCGAGTTACGACGGGGACCTCAGGGACCCGCCCTGGTGGCCTCAGGAGAGGCCAGTCCCTAGGCGAGTTGCTAGGGGGCCTCTCGGGATTCCTCTCCCGTTGATACCGGGGCCAAAAACCTTGTGTGGAGTCAAGTCCGGAACCGAGGATTCCTCTCAGGGGCTGACATGGATCTTTGGGTACTTGTGGAGTCTCCCCAGGGGAGTCAGGCCTCGTCTCGAGTGGGGGCATGCACGTGCGCTTTCCTTCCAGGCTGTAGCAGCAATGTCACGCTTCCCGTCGCGTGGATCAAAGGATCTGTGGTTTTCCCTCGAGGCTTTCCCTCGAGCCTTTCCCACAGGGCTGTCCCACGTGCCACCGTGGTGTGAGTCGATCCTCGGCGTGAAAGATGAGCCAGTGCAGGGCAAAGAGGTTCCTCTGGAATGGACTGAGACATCTGGGGGACTCTTGGAATGGTGGTACGACCATGGAGTTCCTCTCGCCTTTCCTGTTGAGAGTGCCTCCTCTTGAGATGCGACGGGAACGCCGGGAATTTTTTGCCGTTGAAAGCAGGGAAAGGATCCCTCATCTCGAGCTACGAGGGGGAAACGGGGCTCCTCTGGATGTGGGCGGGACCATCGTGCTTCCTCTCGAGTGGAGACGGATATGGCGGTGAACTTCTTGAGTTGCAGCAAGGGTGTGAAAGACCCTTTCGAAGTTCCAGAGGTTAGGTGTCATTAGTCTCCAGAGGCCTCATCGGAAATAGGCCTCATCTCGCCTGAAAGCGAGAACTTCCTGGATTTTCTCGAGTTGCGGCAGGTGTTCTCGAGTTACGACGGGGACCTCAGGGACCCGCCCTGGTGGCCTCCGGAGAGGCCAGTCCCCATGCGAGTTGCTAGGGGGCCTCTCGGGATTCCCCTCCCGTCGATACCGGGGCCAAAAAGCTTGTGTGGAGTCAAGGCCGGAAACGAGGATTCCTCTCAGGGGCTGACATGGATCTTTGGGTACTTCTGGAGTCTCCCCAGGGGAGTCAGGCCTCGTCTTGAGTGGGGGCATGCACGTGCGCTTTCCTTCCAGGCTGTAGCAGCAATGTCACGCTTCCCGTGGCGTGGATCAAAGGATCTGTGGTTTTCCCTCGAGGCTTTCCCTCGAGGCTTTCCCACAGGGCTGTCCCACGTGCCACCGTGTTGTGAGTCGATCCTCGGCGTGAAAGATGAGCCAGTGCAGGGCAAAGAGGTTCCTCTGGAATGGACTGAGACATCTGGGGGACTCTTGGAATGGTGGTACGACCATGGAGTTCCTCTCGCCTTTCCTGTTGAGAGTGCCTCCTCTTGAGATGCGACGGGAACGCCGGGAATTCTTTCCCGTTGAAACCAGGGAAAGGATCCCTCATCTCGAGCTACGAGGGGGAAACGGGGCTCCTCTGGATGTGGGCGGGACCATCGTGCTTCCTCTCGAGTGGAGACGGGTATGGCGGTGAACTTCTTGAGTTGCAGCAAGGGTGTGAAAGACCCTTTCGAAGTTCCAGAGGTTTGGTGTCATTAGTCTCCAGAGGCCTCATCGGAAATAGGCCTCATCTCGCCTGGAAGGGAGAACTTCCTGGATTTTCTCGAGTTGCGGCAGGTGTTCTCGAATTACGACGGGGACCTCAGGGACCCGCCCTGGTGGCCTCCGGAGAGGCCAGTCACCATGCGAGTTGCTAGGGGGCCTCTCGGGATTCCTCTCCCGTCGATACCGGGGCCAAAAACCTTGTGTGGGGTCAGGGCCGGAACCGAGGATTCCTCTCAGGGGCTGACATGGATCTTTGGGTACTTCTGGAGTCTCCCCAGTGGAGTCAGACCTCGTCTCGAGTGGGGGCATGCACGTGCGCTTTCCTTCCAGGCTGTAGCAGCAATGTCACGCTTCCCGTCGCTTGGATCAAAGGATCTGTGGTTTTCCCTCGAGGCTTTCCCTCGAGGCTTTCCCACAGGGCTGTCCCACGTGCCACCGTGGTGTGAGTCGATCCTCGGCGTGAAAGATGAGCCAGTGCAGGGCAAAGAGCTTCCCCTGGAATGGACTGAGACATCTGGGGGACTCTTGGAATGGTGGTACGACCATGGAGTTCCTCTCGCCTTTCCTGTTGAGAGTGCCTCCTCTTGAGATGCGACGGGAACGCAGGGAATTCTTTCCCGTTGAAAGCAGGGAAAGGATCCCTCATCTCGAGCTACGAGGGGGAAACGGGGCTCCTCTGGATGTGGGCGGGACCATCGTGCTTCCTCTCGAGTGGAGACGGGTATGGCGGTGAACTTCTTGAGTTGCAGCAAGGGTGTGAAAGACCCTTTCGAAGTTCCAGAGGTTAGGTGTCATTAGTCTCCAGACGCCTCATCGGAAATAGGCCTCATCTCGCCTGGAAGGGAGAACTTCCTGGATTTTCTCGAGTTGCGGCAGGTGTTCTCGAGTTACGACGGGGACCTCAGGGACCCGCCCTGGTGGCCTCAGGAGAGGCCAGTCCCCATGCGAGTTGCTAGGGGGCCTCTCGGGATTCCTCTCCCGTCGATACCGGGGCCAAAAACCTTGTGTGGAGTCAGGGCCGGAACCGAGGATTCCTCTCAGGGGCTGACATGGATCTTTGGGTACTTCTGGAGTCTCCCCAGGGGAGTCAGGCCTCGTCTCGAGTGGGGGCATGCACGTGCACTTTCCTTCCAGGCTGTAGCAGCAATGTCACGCTTCCCGTCGCGTGGATCAAAGGATCTGTGGTTTTCCCTCGAGGCTTTCCCACAGGGCTGTCCCACGTGCCACCGTGGTGTGAGTCGATCCTCGGCGTGAAAGATGAGCCAGTGCAGGGCAAAGAGGTTCCTCTGGAATGGACTGAGACATCTGGGGGACTCTTGGAATGGTGGTACGACCATGGAGTTCCTCTCGCCTTTCCTGTTGAGAGTGCCTCCTCTTGAGATGCGACGGGAACGCCGGGAATTCTTTCCCGTTGAAAGCAGGGAAAGGATCCCTCATCTCGAGCTACGAGGGGGAAACGGGGCTCCTCTGGATGTGGGCGGGACCATCGCGCTTCCTCTCTAGTGGAGACGGGTATGGCGGTGAACTTCTTGAGTTGCAGCAAGGGTGTGAAAGACCCTTTCGAAGTTCCAGAGGTTAGGTGTCATTAGTCTCCAGAGGCCTCATCGGAAATAGGCCTCATCTCGCCTGGAAGGGAGAACTTCCTGGATTTTCTCGAGTTGTGGCAGGTGTTCTCGAGTTAGGACGGGGACCTCAGGGACCCGCCCTGGTGGCCTCAGGAGAGGCCAGTCCCTAGGCGAGTTGCTAGGGGGCCTCTCGGGATTCCTCTCCCGTTGATACCGGGGCCAAAAACCTTGTGTGGAGTCAAGTCCGGAACCGAGGATTCCTCTCAGGGGCTGACATGGATCTTTGGGTACTTCTGGAGTATCCCCAGGGGAGTCAGGCCTCGTCTCGAGTGGGGGCATGCACGTGCGCTTTCCTTCCAGGCTGTAGCAGCAATGTCACGCTTCCCGTCGCGTGGATCAAAGGATCTGTGGTTTTCCCTCGAGGCTTTCCCTCGAGCCTTTCCCACAGGGCTGTCCCACGTGCCACCGTGGTGTGAGTCGATCCTCGGCGTGAAAGATGAGCCAGTGCAGGGCAAAGAGGTTCCTCTGGAATGGACTGAGACATCTGGGGGACTCTTGGAATGGTGGTACGACCATGGAGTTCCTCTCGCCTTTTCTGTTGAGAGTGCCTCCTCTTGAGATGCGACGGGAACGCCGGGAATTTTTTGCCGTTGAAAGCAGGGAAAGGATCCCTCATCTCGAGCTACGAGGGGGAAACGGGGCTCCTCTGGATGTGGGCGGGACCATCGTGCTTCCTCTCGAGTGGAGACGGATATGGCGGTGAACTTCTTGAGTTGCAGCAAGGGTGTGAAAGACCCTTTCGAAGTTCCAGAGGTTAGGTGTCATTAGTCTCCAGAGGCCTCATCGGAAATAGGCCTCATCTCGCCTGGAAGCGAGAACTTCCTGGATTTTCTCGAGTTGCGGCAGGTGTTCTCGAGTTACGACGGGGACCTCAGGGACCCGCCCTGGTGGCCTCCGGAGAGGCCAGTCCCCATGCGAGTTGCTAGGGGGCCTCTCGGGATTCCTCTCCCGTCGATACCGGGGCCAAAAACCTTGTGTGGAGTCAGGGCCGGAACCGAGGATTCCTCTTAGGGGCTGACATGGATCTTTGGGTACTTCTGGAGTCTCCCCAGGGGAGTCAGGCCTCGTCTCGAGTGGGGGCATGCACGTGCACTTTGCTTCCAGGCTGTAGCAGCAATGTCACGCTTCCCGTCGCGTGGATCAAAGGATCTGTGGTTTTCCCTCGAGGCTTTCCCTCGAGGCTTTCCCACAGGGCTGTCCCACGTGCCACCGTGGTGTGAGTCGATCCTCGGCGTGAAAGATGAGCCAGTGCAGGGCAAAGAGCTTCCTCTGGAATGGACTGAGACATCTGGGGGACTCTTGGAATGGTGGTACGACCATGGAGTTCCTCTCGCCTTTCCTGTTGAGAGTGCCTCCTCTTGAGATGCGACGGGAACGCCGGGAATTCTTTCCCGTTGAAAGCAGGAAAAGGATCCCTCATCTCGAGCTACGAGGGGGAAACGGGGCTCCTCTGAATGTGGGCGGGACCATCGTGCTTCCTCTCGAGTGGAGACGGGTATGGCGGTGAACTTCTTGAGTTGCAGCAAGGGTGTGAAAGACCCTTTCGAAGTTCCAGAGGTTAGGTGTCATTAGTCTCCAGACGCCTCATCGGAAATAGGCCTCATCTCGCCTGGAAGGGAGAACTTCCTGGATTTTCTCGAGTTGCGGCAGGTGTTCTCGAGTTACGACGGGGACCTCAGGGACCCGCCCTGGTGGCCTCAGGAGAGGCCAGTCCCCATGCGAGTTGCTAGGGGGCCTCTCGGGATTCCTCTCCCGTCGATACCGGGGCCAAAAACCTTGTGTGGAGTCAGGGCCGGAACCGAGGATTCCTCTCAGGGGCTGACATGGATCTTTGGGTACTTCTGGAGTCTCCCCAGGGGAGTCAGGCCTCGTCTCGAGTGGGGGCATGCACGTGCACTTTCCTTCCAGGCTGTAGCAGCAATGTCACGCTTCCCGTCGCGTGGATCAAAGGATCTGTGGTTTTCCCTCGAGGCTTTCCCTCGAGGCTTTCCCACAGGGCTGTCCCACGTGCCACCGTGTTGTGAGTCGATCCTCGGCGTGAAAGATGAGCCAGTGCAGGGCAAAGAGGTTCCTCTGGAATGGACTGAGACATCTGGGGGACTCTTGGAATGGTGGTACGACCATGGAGTTCCTCTCGCCTTTCCTGTTGAGAGTGCCTCCTCTTGAGATGCGACGGGAACGCCGGGAATTCTTTCCCGTTGAAACCAGGGAAAGGATCCCTCATCTCGAGCTACGAGGGGGAAACGGGGCTCCTCTGGATGTGGGCGGGACCATCGTGCTTCCTCTCGAGTGGAGACGGGTATGGCGGTGAACTTCTTGAGTTGCAGCAAGGGTGTGAAAGACCCTTTCGAAGTTCCAGAGGTTTGGTGTCATTAGTCTCCAGAGGCCTCATCGGAAATAGGCCTCATCTCGCCTGGAAGGGAGAACTTCCTGGATTTTCTCGAGTTGCGGCAGGCGTTCTCGAATTACGACGGGGACCTCAGGGACCCGCCCTGGTGGCCTCCGGAGAGGCCAGTCACCATGCGAGTTGCTAGGGGGCCTCTCGGGATTCCTCTCCCGTCGATACCGGGGCCAAAAACCTTGTGTGGGGTCAGGGCCGGAACCGAGGATTCCTCTCAGGGGCTGACATGGATCTTTGGGTACTTCTGGAGTCTCCCCAGTGGAGTCAGGCCTCGTCTCGAGTGGGGGCATGCACGTGCGCTTTCCTTCCAGGCTGTAGCAGCAATGTCACGCTTCCCGTCGCTTGGATCAAAGGATCTGTGGTTTTCCCTCGAGGCTTTCCCTCGAGGCTTTCCCACAGGGCTGTCCCACGTGCCACCGTGGTGTGAGTCGATCCTCGGCGTGAAAGATGAGCCAGTGCAGGGCAAAGAGCTTCCCCTGGAATGGACTGAGACATCTGGGGGACTCTTGGAATGGTGGTACGACCATGGAGTTCCTCTCGCCTTTCCTGTTGAGAGTGCCTCCTCTTGAGATGCGACGGGAACGCAGGGAATTCTTTCCCGTTGAAAGCAGGGAAAGGATCCCTCATCTCGAGCTACGAGGGGGAAACGGGGCTCCTCTGGATGTGGGCGGGACCATCGTGCTTCCTCTCGAGTGGAGACGGGTATGGTGGTGAACTTCTTGAGTTGCAGCAAGGGTGTGAAAGACCCTTTCGAAGTTCCAGAGGTTAGGTGTCATTAGTCTCCAGACGCCTCATCGGAAATAGGCCTCATCTCGCCTGGAAGGGAGAACTTCCTGGATTTTCTCGAGTTGCGGCAGGTGTTCTCGAGTTACGACGGGGACCTCAGGGACCGGCCCTGGTGGCCTCAGGAGAGGCCAGTCCCCATGCGAGTTGCTAGGGGGCCTCTCGGGATTCCTCTCCCGTCGATACCGGGGCCAAAAAGCTTGTGTGGAGTCAGGGTCGGAACCGAGGATTCCTCTCAGGGGCTGACATGGATCTTTGGGTACTTCTGGAGTCTCCCCAGGGGAGTCAGGCCTCGTCTCGAGTGGGGGCATGCATGTGCGCTTTCCTTCCAGGCTGTTCCAGCAATGTCAGGCTTCCCGTCGCGTGGATCAAATGATGTGTGGTTTTCCCTCGAGGCTTTCCCTCGAGGCTTTCCCACAGGGCTGTCCCACGTGCCACCGTGTTGTGAGTCGATCCTCGGCGTGAAAGATGAGCCAGTGCAGGGCAAAGAGGTTCCTCTGAAATGGACTGAGACATCTGGGGGACTCTTGGAATGGTGGTACGACCATGGAGTTCCTCTCGCCTTTCCTGTTGAGAGTGCCTCCGCTTGAGATGCGACGGGAACGCCGGGAATTCTTTCCCGTTGAAAGCAGGGAAAGGATCCCTCATCTCGAGCTACGAGGGGGAAACGGGGCTCCTCTGGATGTGGGCGGGACCATCGTGCTTCCTCTCGAGTGGAGACGGGTATGGCGGTGAACTTCTTGAGTTGCACCAAGGGTGTGAAAGACCCTTTCGAAGTTCAAGAGGTTTGGTGTCATTAGTCTCCAGAGGCCTCATCGGAAATAGGCCTCATCACGCCTGGAAGGGAGAACTTCCTGGATTTTCTCGAGTTGCGGCAGGTGTTCTCGAGTTACGACGGGGACCTCAGGGACCCGCCCTGGTGGCCTCCGGAGAGGCCAGTCCCCATGCGAGTTGCTAGGGGGCCTCTCGGGATTCCTCTCCCGTCGATACCGGGGCCAAAAACCTTGTGTGGAGTCAGGGCCGGAACCGAGGATTCCTCTCAGGGGCTGACATGGATCTTTGGGTACTTCTGGAGTCTCCCCAGTGGAGTCAGACCTCGTCTCGAGTGGGGGCATGCACGTGCGCTTTCCTTCCAGGCTGTAGCAGCAATGTCACGCTTCCCGTCGCGTGGATCAAAGGATCTGTGGTTTTCCCTCGAGGCTTTCCCTCGAGGCTTTCCCACAGGGCTGTCCCACGTGCCACCGTGGTGTGAGTCGATCCTCGGCGTGAAAGATGAGCCAGTGCAGGGCAAAGAGGTTCCTCTGGAATGGACTGAGACATCTGGGGGACTCTTGGAATGGTGGTACGACCATGGAGTTCCTCTCGCCTTTCCTGTTGAGAGTGCCTCCTCTTGAGATGCGACGGGAACGCCGGGAATTCTTTCCCGTTGAAAGCAGGGAAAGGATCCCTCATCTCGAGCTACGAGGGGGAAACGGGGCTCCTCTGGATGTGGGCGGGACCATCGTGCTTCCTCTCGAGTGGAGACAGGTATGGCGGTGAACTTCTTGAGTTGCAGCAAGGGTGTGAAAGACCCTTTCGAAGTTCCAGAGGTTTTGTGTCATTAGTCTCCAGAGGCCTCATCGGAAATAGGCCTCATCTCGCCTGGAAGGGAGAACTTCCTGGATTTTCTCGAGTTGCGGCAGGTGTTCTCGAGTTACGACGGGGACCTCAGGGACCCGCCCTGGTGGCCTCCGGAGAGGTCAGTCCCCATGCGAGTTGCTAGGGGGCCTCTCGGGATTCCTCTCCCGTCGATACCGGGGCCAAAAACCTTGTGTGGAGTCAGGGCCGGAACCGAGGATTCCTCTCAGGGGCTGACATGGATCTTTGGGTACTTCTGGAGTCTCCCCAGTGGAGTCAGGCCTCGTCTCGAGTGGGGGCATGCACGTGCGCTTTCCTTCCAGGCTGTAGCAGCAATGTCACGCTTCCCGTCGCGTGGATCAAAGGATCTGTGGTTTTCCCTCGAGGCTTTCCCTCGAGGCTTTCCCACAGAGCTGTCCCACGTGCCACCGTGGTGTGAGTCGATCCTCGGCGTGAAAGATGAGCCAGTGCAGGGCAAAGAGCTTCCTCTGGAATGGACTGAGACATCTGGGGGACTCTTGGAATGGTGGTACGACCATGGAGTTCCTCTCGCCTTTCCTGTTGAGAGTGCCTCCTCTTGAGATGCGACGGGAACGCCGGGAATTCTTTCCCGTTGAAAGCAGGAAAAGGATACCTCATCTCGAGCTACGAGGGGGAAACGGGGCTTCTCTGGATGTGGGCGGGACCATCGTGCTTCCTCTCGAGTGGATACGGGTATGGCGGTGAACTTCTTGAGTTGCAGCAAGGGTGTGAAAGACCCTTTCGAAGTTCCAGAGGTTTGGTGTCATTAGTCTCCAGACGCCTCATCGGAAATAGGCCTCATCTCGCCTGGAAGGGAGAACTTCCTGGATTTTCTCGAGTTGCGGCAGGTGTTCTCGAGTTACGACGGGGACCTCAGGGACCCGCCCTGGTGGCCTCAGGAGAGGCCAGTCCCCATGCGAGTTGCTAGGGGGCCTCTCGGGATTACTCTCCCGTCGATACCGGGGCCAAAAACCTTGTGTGGAGTCAGGGCCGGAACCGAGGATTCCTCTCAGGGGTTGACATGGATCTTTGGGTACTTCTGGAGTCTCCCCAGGGGAGTCAGGCCTCGTCTCTAGTGGGGGCATGCACGTGCACTTTCCTTCCAGGCTGTAGCAGCAATGTCACGCTTCCCGTCGCGAGGATCAAAGGATCTGTGGTTTTCCCTCGAGGCTTTCCCACAGGGCTGTCCCACGTGCCACCGTGGTGTGAGTCGATCCTCGGCGTGAAAGATGAGCCAGTGCAGGGCAAAGAGGTTCCTCTGGAATGGACTGAGACATCTGGGGGACTCTTGGAATGGTGGTACGACCATGGAGTTCCTCTCGCCTTTCCTGTTGAGAGTGCCTCCTCTTGAGATGCGACGGGAACGCCGGGAATTCTTTCCCGTTGAAAGCAGGGAAAGGATCCCTCATCTCGAGCTACGAGGGGGAAACGGGGCTCCTCTGGATGTGGGCGGGACCATCGTGCTTCCTCTCGAGTGGAGACGGGTATGGCGGTGAACTTCTTGAGTTGCAGCAAGGGTGTGAAAGACCCTTTCGAAGTTCCAGAGGTTAGGTGTCATTAGTCTCCAGACGCCTCATCGGAAATAGGCCTCATCTCGCCTGGAAGGGAGAACTTCCTGGATTTTCTCGAGTTGCGGCAGGTGTTCTCGAGTTACGACGGGGACCTCAGGGACCCGCCCTGGTGGCCTCAGGAGAGGTCAGTCCCCATGCGAGTTGCTAGGGGGCCTTTCGGGATTCCTCTCCCGTTGATACCGGGGCAAAAAACCTTGTGTGGAGTCAAGGCCGGAACCGAGGATTCCTCTCAGGGGCTGACATGGATCTTTGGGTACTTGTGGAGTCTCCCCAGGGGAGTCAGGCCTCGTCTCGAGTGGGGGCATGCACGTGCGCTTTCCTTCCAGGCTGTAGCAGCAATGTCACGCTTCCCGTCGCGTGGATCAAAGGATCTGTGGTTTTCCCTCGAGGCTTTCCCTCGAGCCTTTCCCACAGGGCTGTCCCACGTGCCACCGTGGTGTGAGTCGATCCTCGGCGTGAAAGATGAGCCAGTGCAGGGCAAAGAGGTTCCTCTGGAATGGACTGAGACATCTGGGGGACTCTTGGAATGGTGGTACGACCATGGAGTTCCTCTCGCCTTTCCTGTTGAGAGTGCCTCCTCTTGAGATGCGACGGGAACGCCGGGAATTCTTTCCCGTTGAAAGCAGGGAAAGGATCCCTCATCTCGAGCTAAGAGGGGGAAACGGGGCTCCTCTGGATGTGGGCGGGACCATCGTGCTTCCTCTCTAGTGGAGACGGGTATGGTGGTGAACTTTTTGAGTTGCAGCAAGGCTGTGAAAGACCATTTCGAAGTTCCAGAGGTTAGGTGTCATTAGTCTCCAGACGCCTCATCGGAAATAGGCCTCATCTCGCCTGGAAGGGAGAACTTCCTGGATTTTCTCGAGTTGCGGCAGGTGTTCTCGAGTTACGACGGGGACCTCAGGGACCCGCCCTGGTGGCCTCAGGAGAGGCCAGTCCCCATGCGAGTTGCTAGGGGGCCTCTCGGGATTCCTCTCCCGTCGATACCGGGGCCAAAAACCTTGTGTGGAGTCAGGGCCGGAACCGAGGATTCCTCTCAGGGGCTGACATGGATCTTTGGGTACTTCTGGAGTCTCCCCAGGGGAGTCAGGCCTCGTCTCGAGTGGGGGCATGCACGTGCACTTTCCTTCCAGGCTGTAGCAGCATTGTCACGCTTCCCGTCGCGTGGATCAAAGGATCTGTGGTTTTCCCTCGAGGCTTTCCCTCGAGGCTTTCCCACAGGGCTGTCCCACGTGCCACCGTGGTGTGAGTCGATCCTCGGCGTGAAAGATGAGCCAGTGCAGGGCAAAGAGGTTCCTCTGGAATGGACTGAGACATCTGGGGGACTCTTGGAATGGTGGTACGACCATGGAGTTCCTCTCGCCTTTCCTGTTGAGAGTGCCTCCTCTTGAGATGCGACGGGAACGCCGGGAATTCTTTCCCGTTGAAAGCAGGGAAAGGATCCCTCATCTCGAGCTACGAGGGGGAAACGGGGCTCCTCTGGATGTGGGCGGGACCATCGTGCTTCCTCTCTAGTGGAGACGGGTATGGCGGTGAACTTCTTGAGTTGCAGCAAGGGTGTGAAAGACCCTTTCGAAGTTCCAGAGGTTAGGTGTCATTAGTCTCCAGACGCCTCATCGGAAATAGGCCTCATCTCGCCTGGAAGGGAGAACTTCCTGGATTTTCTCGAGTTGCGGCAGGTGTTCTCGAGTTACGACGGGGACCTCAGGGACCCGCCCTGGTGGCCTCAGGAGAGGCCAGTCCCTAGGCGAGTTGCTAGGGGGCCTCTCGGGATTCCTCTCCCGTTGATACCGGGGCCAAAAACCTTGTGTGGAGTCAAGGCCGGAACCGAGGATTCCTCTCAGGGGCTGACATGGATCTTTGGGTACTTCTGGAGTCTCCCCAGGGGAGTCAGGCCTCTTCTCGAGTGGGGGCATGCACGTGCGCTTTCCTTCCAGGCTGTAGCAGCAATGTCACGCTTCCCGTCGCGTGGATCAAAGGATCTGTGGTTTTCCCTCGAGGCTTTCCCTCGAGCCTTTCCCACAGGGCTGTCCCACGTGCCACCGTGGTGTGAGTCGATCCTCGGCGTGAAAGATGAGCCAGTGCAGGGCAAAGAGGTTCCTCTGGAATGGACTGAGACATCTGGGGGACTCTTGGAATGGTGGTACGACCATGGAGTTCCTCTCGCCTTTCCTGTTGAGAGTGCCTCCTCTTGAGATGCGACGGGAACGCCGGGAATTCTTTCCCGTTGAAAGCAGGGAAAGGATCCCTCATATCGAGCTAAGAGGGGGAAACGGGGCTCCTCTGGATGTGGGCGGGACCATCGTGCTTCCTCTCTAGTGGAGACGGGTATGGTGGTGAACTTCTTGAGTTGCAGCAAGGCTGTGAAAGACCATTTCGAAGTTCCAGAGGTTAGGTGTCATTAGTCTCCAGACGCCTCATCGGAAATAGGCCTCATCTCGCCTGGAAGGGAGAACTTCCTGGATTTTCTCGAGTTGCGGCAGGTGTTCTCGAGTTACGACGGGGACCTCAGGGACCCGCCCTGGTGGCCTCAGGAGAGGCCAGTCCACATGCGAGTTGCTAGGGGGCCTCTCGGGATTCCTCTCCCGTCGATCCCGGGGCCAAAAACCTTGTGTGGAGTCAGGGCCGGAACCGAGGATTCCTCTCAGGGGCTGACATGGATCTTTGGGTACTTCTGGAGTCTCCCCAGGGGAGTCAGGCCTCGTCTCGAGTGGGGGCATGCACGTGCACTTTCCTTCCAGGCTGTAGCAGCAATGTCACGCTTCCCGTCGCGTGGATCAAATGATGTGTGGTTTTCCCTCGAGGCTTTCCCACAGGGCTGTCCCACGTGCCACCGTGGTGTGAGTCGATCCTCGGCGTGAAAGATGAGCCAGTGCAGGGCAAAGAGGTTCCTCTGGAATGGACTGAGACATCTGGGGGACTCTTGGAATGGTGGTACGACCATGGAGTTCCTCTCGCCTTTCCTGTTGAGAGTGCCTCCTCTTGAGATGCGACTGGAACGCCGGGAATTTTTTGCCGTTGAAAGCAGGGAAAGGATCCCTCATCTCGAGCTACGAGGGGGAAACGGGGCTCCTCTGGATGTGGGCGGGACCATCGTGCTTCCTCTCGAGTGGAGACGGGTATGGCGGTGAACTTCTTGAGTTGCAGCAAGGGTGTGAAAGACCCTTTCGAAGTTCCAGAGGTTTGGTGTCATTAGTCTCCAGAGGCCTCATCGGAAATAGGCCTCATCTCGCCTGGAAGGGAGAACTTCCTGGATTTTCTCGAGTTGCTGCAGGTGTTCTCGAGTTACGACGGGGACCTCAGGGACCCGCCCTGGTGGCCTCAGGAGAGGCCAGTCCCCATGCGAGTTGCTAGGGGGTCTCTCGGGATTCCTCTCCCGTCGATACCGGGGCCAAAATGCTTCTGTGGAGTCAGGGCCGGAACCGAGGATTCTTCTCAGGGGCTGACAAGGATCTTTGGGTACTTCTGGAGTCTCCCCAGGGGAGTCAGGCCTCGTCTCGAGTGGGGGCATGCATGTGCGCTTTCCTTCCAGGCTGTTCCAGCAATGTCATGCTTCCCGTCGCGTGGATCAAAGGATCTGTGGTTTTCCCTCGAGGCTTTCCCTCGAGGCTTTCCCACAGGGCTGTCCCACGTGCCACCGTGTTGTGAGGCGATCCTCGGCGTGAAAGATGAGCCAGTGCTGGGCAAAGAGGTTCCTCTGAAATGGACTGAGACATCTGGGGGACTCTTGGAATGTTGGTATGACCATGGAGTTCCTCTCGCCTTTCCTGTTGAGAGTGCCTCCTCTTGAGATGCGACGGGAACGCCGGGAATTCTTTCCCGTTGAAAGCAGGGAAAGGATCCCTCATCTCGAGCTACGAGGGGGAAACGGGGCTCCTCTGGATGTGGGCGGGACCATCGTGCTTCCTCTCGAGTGGAGACGGGTATGGCGGTGAACTTCTTGAGTTGCACCAAGGGTGTGAAAGACCCTTTCGAAGTTCAAGAGGTTTGGTGTCATTAGTCTCCAGAGGCCTCATCGGAAATAGGCCTCATCTCGCCTGGAAGGGAGAACTTCCTGGATTTTCTCGAGTTGCGGCAGGTGTTCTCGAGTTACGACGGGGACCTCAGGGACCCGCCCTGGTGGCCTCCGGAGAGGCCAGTCCCCATGCGAGTTGCTAGGGGGCCTCTAGGGATTCCTCTCCCGTCGATACCGGGGCCAAAAACCTTGTGTGGAGTCAGGGCCGGAACCGAGGATTCCTCTCAGGGGCTGACATGGATCTTTGGGTACTTCTGGAGTCTCCCCAGTGGAGTCAGACCTCGTCTCGAGTGGGGGCATGCACGTGCGCTTTCCTTCCAGGCTGTAGCAGCAATGTCACGCTTCCCGTCGCGTGGATCAAAGGATCTGTGGTTTTCCCTCGAGGCTTTCCCTCGAGGCTTTCCCACAGGGCTGTCCCACGTGCCACCGTGGTGTGAGTCGATCCTCGGCGTGAAAGATGAGCCAGTGCAGGGCAAAGAGGTTCCTCTGGAATGGACTGAGACATCTGGGGGACTCTTGGAATGGTGGTACGACCATGGAGATCCTCTCGCCTTTCCTGTTGAGAGTGCCTCCTCTTGAGATGCGACGGGAACTCCGGGAATTCTTTCCCGTTGAAAGCAGGGAAAGGATCCCTCATCTCGAGCACCGAGGGGAAAACGGGGCTCCTCTGGATGTGGGCGGGACCATCGTGCTTCCTCTCGAGTGGAGACGGGTATGGCGGAGAACTGCTTGAGTTGCAGCAAGGGTGTGAAAGACCCTTTCAAAGTTCCAGAGGTTAGGTGTCATTAGTCTCCATACGCCTCATCGGAAATAGGCCTCATCTCGCCTGGAAGGGAGAACTTCCTGGATTTTCTCGAGTTGCGGCAGGTGTTCTTAAGTTACGACGGGGAACTCAGGGACCCGCCCTGGTGGCCTCAGGAGAGGCCAGTCCCCATGCGAGTTGCTAGGGGGCCTCTCGGGATTCCTCTCCCGTCGATACCGGGGCCAAAAAGCTTGTGTGGAGTCAGGGCCGGAACCGAGGATTCCTCTCAGGGGCTGACATGGATCTTTGGGTACTTCTGGAGTCTCCCCAGTGGAGTCAGGCCTCGTCTCGAGTGGGGGCATGCACGTGCGCTTTCCTTCCAGGCTGTAGCAGCAATGTCACGCTTCCCGTCGCTAGGATCAAAGGATCTGTGGTTTTCCCTCGAGGCTTTCCCTCGAGGCTTTCCCACAGGGCTGTCCCACGTGCCACCGTGGTGTGAGTCGATCCTCGGCGTGAAAGATTAGCCAGTGCAGGGCAAAGAGCTTCCTCTGGAATGGACTGAGACATCTGGGGGACTCTTGGAATGGTGGTACGACCATGGAGTTCCTCTCGGCTTTCCTGTTGAGAGTGCCTCCTCTTGAGATGCGACGGGAACGCAGGGAATTCTTTCCCGTTGAAAGCAGGGAAAGGATCCCTCATCTCGAGCTACGAGGGGGAAACGGGGCTCCTTTGGATGTGGTCGGGACCATCGTGCTTCCTCTCGAGTGGAGACGGGTATGGTGGTGAACTTCTTGAGTTGCACCAAGGGTGTGAAAGACCCTTTCGAAGTTCCAGAGGTTAGGTGTCATTAGTCTCCAGACTCCTCATCGGAAATAGGCCTCATCTCGCCTGGAAGGGAGAACTTCCTGTATTTTCTCGAGTTGCGGCAGGTGTTCTCGATTTACGACGGGGACCTCAGGGACCGGCCCTGGTGGCCTCAGGAGAGGCCAGTCCCCATGCGAGTTGCTAGGGGGCCTCTCGGGATTCCTCTCCCGTCGATACCGGGGCCAAAAAGCTTGTGTGGAGTCAGGGCCGGAACCGAGGATTCCTCTCAGGGGCTGACATGGATCTTTGGGTACTTCTGGAGTCTCCCCAGGGGAGTCAGGCCTCGTCTCGAGTGGGGGCATGCACGTGCGCTTTCCTTCCAGGCTGTAGCAGCAATGTCACGCTTCCCGTCGCGTGGATCAAAGGATCTGTGGTTTTCCCTCGAGGCTTTCCCTCGAGGCTTTCCCACAGGGCTGTCCCAAGTGCCACCGTGTTGTGAGTCGATCCTCGGCGTGAAAGATGAGCCAGTGCAGGGCAAAGAGGTTCCTCTGAAATGGACTGAGACATCTGGGGGACTCTTGGAATGGTGGTACGACCATGGAGTTCCTCTCGCCTTTCCTGTTGAGAGTGCCTCCTCTTGAGATGCGACGGGAACGCCGGGAATTCTTTCCCGTTGAAAGCAGGGAAAGGATCCCTCATCTCGAGCTACGAGGGGGAAACGGGGCTCCTCTGGATGTGGGCGGGACCATCGTGCTTCCTCTCGAGTGGAGACGGGTATGGCGGTGAACTTCTTGAGTTGCACCAAGGGTGTGAAAGACCCTTTCGAAGTTCAAGAGGTTTGGTGTCATTAGTCTCCAGAGGCCTCATCGGAAATAGGCCTCATCTCGCCTGGAAGGGAGAACTTCCTGGATTTTCTCGAGTTGCGGCAGGTGTTCTCGAGTTACGACGGGGACCTCAGGGACCCGCCCTGGTGGCCTCCGGAGAGGCCAGTCCCCATGCGAGTTGCTAGGGGGCCTCTCGGGATTCCTCTCCCGTCGATACCGGGGCCAAAAACCTTGTGTGGAGTCAGGGCCGGAACCGAGGATTCCTCTCAGGGGCTGACATGGATCTTTGGGTACTTCTGGAGTCTCCCCAGTGGAGTCAGACCTCGTCTCGAGTGGGGGCATGCACGTGCGCTTTCCTTCAAGGCTGTAGCAGCAATGTCACGCTTCCCGTCGCGTGGATCAAAGGATCTGTGGTTTTCCCTCGAGGCTTTCCCTCGAGGCTTTCCCACAGGGCTGTCCCACGTGCCACCGTGGTGTGAGTCGATCCTCGGCGTGAAAGATGAGCCAGTGCAGGGCAAAGAGGTTCCTCTGGAATGGACTGAGACATCTGGGGGACTCTTGGAATGGTGGTACGACCATGGAGATCCTCTCGCCTTTCCTGTTGAGAGTGCCTCCTCTTGAGATGCGACGGGAACTCCGGGAATTCTTTCCCGTTGAAAGCAGGGAAAGGATCCCTCATCTCGAGCACCGAGGGGAAAACGGGGCTCCTCTGGATGTGGGCGGGACCATCGTGCTTCCTCTCGAGTGGAGACGGGTATGGCGGTGAACTTCTTGAGTTGCAGCAAGGGTGTGAAAGACCCTTTCGAAGTTCCAGAGGTTAGGTGTCATTAGTCTCCAGACGCCTCATCGGAAATAGGCCTCACCTCGCCTGGAAGGGAGAACTTCCTGGATTTTCTCGAGTTGCGGCAGGTGTTCTTAAGTTACGACGGGGAACTCAGGGACCCGCCCTGGTGGCCTCAGGAGAGGCCAGTCCCCATGCGAGTTGCTAGGGGGCCTCTCGGGATTCCTCTCCCGTCGATACCGGGGCCAAAAACCTTGAGTGGAGTCAGGGCCGGAACCGAGGATTCCTCTCAGGGGCTGACATGGATCTTTGGGTACTTCTGGAGTCTCCCCAGGGGAGTCAGGCCTCGTCTCGAGTGGGGGCATGCACGTACACTTTCCTTCCAGGCTGTAGCAGCAATGTCACGCTTCCCGTCACGTGGATCAAAGGATCTGTGTTTTTCCCTCGAGGCTTTCCCTCGAGGCTTTCCCACAGGGCTGTCCCACGTGCCACCGTGGTGTGAGTCGATCCTCGGCGTGAAAGATGAGCCAGTGCAGGGCAAAGAGTTTCCTCTGGAATGGACTGAGACATCTGGGGGACTCTTGGAATGGTGGTACGACCATGGAGTTCCTCTCGCCTTTCCTGTTGAGAGTGCCTCCTCTTGAGATGCGAAGGGAACGCCGGGAATTTTTTCCCTTTGAAAGCAGGGAATGGATCCCTCACATCGAGCTACGAGGGGGAAACGGGGCTCCTCTGGATGTGGGCGGGACCATCGTGCTTCCTCTCGAGTGGAGACGGGTATGGCGGTGAACTTCTTGAATTGCAGCAAGGGTGTGAAAGACCCTTTCGAAGTTCCAGAGGTTAGGTGTCATTAGTCTCCAGACGCCTCATCGGAAATAGGCCTCATCTCGCCTGGAAGGGAGAACTTCCTGGATTTTCTCGAGTTGCGGCAGGTGTTCTCGAGTTACGACGGGGACCTCAGGGACCCGCCCTGGTGGCCTCAGGAGAGGCCAGTCCCCATGCGAGTTGCTAGGGGGCCTCTCGGGATTCCTCTCCCGTCGATACCGGGGCCAAAAACCTTGTGTGGAGTCAGGGCCGGAACCGAGGATTCCTCTCAGGGGCTGACATGGATCTTTGGGTACTTCTGGAGTCTCCCCAGGGGAGTCAGGCCTCGTCTCGAGTGGGGGCATGCACGTACACTTTCCTTCCAGGCTGTAGCAGCAATGTCACGCTTCCCGTCGCGTGGATCAAAGGATCTGTGGTTTTCCCTCGAGACTTTCCCACAGGGCTGTCCCACGTGCCACCGTGGTGTGAGTCGATCCTCGGCGTGAAAGATGAGCCAGTGCAGGGCAAAGAGGTTCCTCTGGAATGGACTGAGACATCTGGGGGACTCTTGGAATGGTGGTACGACCATGGAGTTCCTCTCGCCTTTCCTGTTGAGAGTGCCTCCTCTTGAGATGCGACGGGAACGCCGGGAATTCTTTCCCGTTGAAAGCAGGGAAAGGATCCCTCATCTCGAGCTACGAGGGGGAAACGGGGCTCCTCTGGATGTGGGCGGGACCATCGTGCTTCCTCTCTAGTGGAGACGGGTATGTCGGTGAACTTCTTGAGTTGCAGCAAGGGTGTGAAAGACCCTTTCGAAGTTCCAGAGGTTAGGTGTCATTAGTCTCCAGAGGCCTCATCGGAAATAGGCCTCATCTCGCCTGGAAGGGAGAACTTCCTGGATTTTCTCGAGTTGCGGCAGGTGTTCTCGAGTTACGACGGGGACCTCAGGGACCCGCCCTGGTGGCCTCAGGAGAGGCCAGTCCCTAGGCGAGTTGCTAGGGGGCCTCTCGGGATTCCTCTCCCGTTGATACCGGGGCCAAAAACCTTGTGTGGAGTCAGGGCCGGAACCGAGGATTCCTCTCAGGGGCTGACATGGATCTTTGGGTACTTCTGGAGTCTCCCCAGTGGAGTCAGGCCTCGTCTCGAGTGGGGGCATGCACGTGCGCTTTCCTTCCAGGCTGTAGCAGCAATGTCACGCTTCCCGTCGCGTGGATCAAAGGATCTGTGGTTTTCCCTCGAGGCTTTCCCTCGAGGCTTTCCCACAGGGCTGTCCCACGTGCCACCGTGGTGTGAGTCAATCCTGGGCGTGAAAGATGAGCCAGTGCAGGGCAAAGAGGTTCCTCTGGAATGGACTGAGACATCTGGGGGACTCTTGGAATGGTGGTACGACCATGGAGTTCCTCTCGCCTTTCCTGTTGAGAGTGCCTCCTCTTGAGATGCGACGGGAACGCCGGGAATTCTTTCCCGTTGAAAGCAGGGAAAGGATCCCTCATCTCGAGCTACGAGGGGGAAACGGGGCTCCTCTGGATGTGGGCGGGACCATCGTGCTTCCTGTCGAGTGGAGACGGGTATGGCGGTGAACTTCTTGAGTTGCAGCAAGGGTGTGAAAGACCCTTTCGAAGTTCCAGAGGTTAGGTGTCATTAGTCTCCAGACGCCTCATCGGAAATAGGCCTCATCTCGCCTGGAAGGGAGAACTTCCTGGATTTTCTCGAGTTGCGGCAGGTGTTCTCGAGTTACGACGGGGACCTCAGGGACCCGCCCTGGTGGCCTCAGGAGAGGCCAGTCCCCATGCGAGTTGCTAGGGGGCCTCTCGGGATTCCTCTCCCGTCGATACCGGGGCCAAAAACCTTGTGTGGAGTCAGGGCCGGAACCGAGGATTCCCCTCAGGGGCTGACATGGATCTTTGGGTACTTCTGGAGTCTCCCCAGGGGAGTCAGGCCTCGTCTTGAGTGGGGGCATGCACGTGCACTTTCCTTCCAGGCTGTAGCAGCAATGTCACGCTTCCCGTCGCGTGGATCAAAGGATCTGTGGTTTTCCCTCGAGGCTTTCCCACAGGGCTGTCCCACGTGCCACCGTGGTGTGAGTCGATCCTCGGCGTGAAAGATGAGCCAGTGCAGGGCAAAGAGGTTCCTCTGGAATGGACTGAGACATCTGGGGGACTCTTGGAATGGTGGTACGACCATGGAGTTCCTCTCGCCTTTCCTGTTGAGAGTGCCTCCTCTTGAGATGCGAAGGGAACGCCGGGAATTTTTTCCCTTTGAAAGCAGGGAATGGATCCCTCACATCGAGCTACGAGGGGGAAACGGGGCTCCTCTGGATGTGGGCGGGACCATCGTGCTTCTTCTCGAGTGGAGACGGGTATGGCGGTGAACTTCTTGAATTGCAGCAAGGGTGTGAAAGACCCTTTCGAAGTTCCAGAGGTTAGGTGTCATTAGTCTCCAGACGCCTCATCGGAAATAGGCCTCATCTCGCCTGGAAGGGAGAACTTCCTGGATTTTCTCGAGTTGCGGCAGGTGGTCTCGAGTTACGACGGGGACCTCAGGGACCCGCCCTGGTGGCCTCAGGAGAGGCCAGTCCCCATGCGAGTTGCTAGGGGGCCTCTCGGGATTCCTCTCCCGTCGATACCGGGGCCAAAAACCTTGTGTGGAGTCAGGGCCGGAACCGAGGATTCCTCTCAGGGGCTGACATGGATCTTTGGGTACTTCTGGAGTCTCCCCAGGGGAGTCAGGCCTCGTCTCGAGTGGGGGCATGCACGTACACTTTCCTTCCAGGCTGTAGCAGCAATGTCACGCTTCCCGTCGCGTGGATCAAAGGATCTGTGGTTTTCCCTCGAGACTTTCCCACAGGGCTGTCCCACGTGCCACCGTGGTGTGAGTCGATCCTCGGCGTGAAAGATGAGCCAGTGCAGGGCAAAGAGGTTCCTCTGGAATGGACTGAGACATCTGGGGGACTCTTGGAATGGTGGTACGACCATGGAGTTCCTCTCGCCTTTCCTGTTGAGAGTGCCTCCTCTTGAGATGCGACGGGAACGCCGGGAATTCTTTCCCGTTGAAAGCAGGGAAAGGATCCCTCATCTCGAGCTACGAGGGGGAAACGGGGCTCCTCTGGATGTGGGCGGGACCATCGTGCTTCCTCTCTAGTGGAGACGGGTATGTCGGTGAACTTCTTGAGTTGCAGCAAGGGTGTGAAAGACCCTTTCGAAGTTCCAGAGGTTAGGTGTCATTAGTCTCCAGAGGCCTCATCGGAAATAGGCCTCATCTCGCCTGGAAGGGAGAACTTCCTGGATTTTCTCGAGTTGCGGCAGGTGTTCTCGAGTTACGACGGGGACCTCAGGGACCCGCCCTGGTGGCCTCAGGAGAGGCCAGTCCCTAGGCGAGTTGCTAGGGGGCCTCTCGGGATTCCTCTCCCGTTGATACCGGGGCCAAAAACCTTGTGTGGAGTCAGGGCCGGAACCGAGGATTCCTCTCAGGGGCTGACATGGATCTTTGGGTACTTCTGGAGTCTCCCCAGTGGAGTCAGGCCTCGTCTCGAGTGGGGGCATGCACGTGCGCTTTCCTTCCAGGCTGTAGCAGCAATGTCACGCTTCCCGTCGCGTGGATCAAAGGATCTGTGGTTTTCCCTCGAGGCTTTCCCTCGAGGCTTTCCCACAGGGCTGTCCCACGTGCCACCGTGGTGTGAGTCAATCCTGGGCGTGAAAGATGAGCCAGTGCAGGGCAAAGAGGTTCCTCTGGAATGGACTGAGACATCTGGGGGACTCTTGGAATGGTGGTACGACCATGGAGTTCCTCTCGCCTTTCCTGTTGAGAGTGCCTCCTCTTGAGATGCGACGGGAACGCCGGGAATTCTTTCCCGTTGAAAGCAGGGAAAGGATCCCTCATCTCGAGCTACGAGGGGGAAACGGGGCTCCTCTGGATGTGGGCGGGACCATCGTGCTTCCTGTCGAGTGGAGACGGGTATGGCGGTGAACTTCTTGAGTTGCAGCAAGGGTGTGAAAGACCCTTTCGAAGTTCCAGAGGTTAGGTGTCATTAGTCTCCAGACGCCTCATCGGAAATAGGCCTCATCTCGCCTGGAAGGGAGAACTTCCTGGATTTTCTCGAGTTGCGGCAGGTGTTCTCGAGTTACGACGGGGACCTCAGGGACCCGCCCTGGTGGCCTCAGGAGAGGCCAGTCCCCATGCGAGTTGCTAGGGGGCCTCTCGGGATTCCTCTCCCGTCGATACCGGGGCCAAAAACCTTGTGTGGAGTCAGGGCCGGAACCGAGGATTCCCCTCAGGGGCTGACATGGATCTTTGGGTACTTCTGGAGTCTCCCCAGGGGAGTCAGGCCTCGTCTTGAGTGGGGGCATGCACGTGCACTTTCCTTCCAGGCTGTAGCAGCAATGTCACGCTTCCCGTCGCGTGGATCAAAGGATCTGTGGTTTTCCCTCGAGGCTTTCCCTCGAGGCTTTCCCACAGGGCTGTCCCACGTGCCACCGTGGTGTGAGTCGATCCTCGGCGTGAAAGATGAGCCAGTGCAGGGCAAAGAGGTTCCTCTGGAATGGACTGAGACATCTGGGGGACTCTTGGAATGGTGGTACGACCATGGAGTTCCTCTCGCCTTTCCTGTTGAGAGTGCCTCCTCTTGAGATGCGACGGGAACGCAGGGAATTCTTTCCCGTTGAAAGCATGGAAAGGATCCCTCATCTCGAGCTACGAGGGGGAAACGGGGCTCCTTTGGATGTGGTCGGGACCATCGTGCTTCTTCTCGAGTGGAGACGGGTATGGTGGTGAACTTCTTGAGTTGCAGCAAGGGTGTGAAAGACCCTTTCGAAGTTCCAGAGGTTAGGTGTCATTAGTCTCCAGACGCCTCATCGGAAATAGGCCTCATCTCGCCTGGAAGGGAGAACTTCCTGGATTTTCTCGAGTTGCGGCAGGTGTTCTCGAGTTACGACGGGGACCTCAGGGACCGGCCCTGGTGGCCTCAGGAGAGGCCAGTCCCCATGCGAGTTGCTAGGGGGCCTCTCGGGATTCCTCTCCCGTCGATACCGGGGCCAAAAAGCTTGTGTGGAGTCAGGGCCGGAACCGAGGATTCCTCTCAGGGGCTGACATGGATCTTTGGGTACTTGTGGAGTCTCCCCAGGGGAGTCAGGCCTCTTCTCGAGTGGGGGCATGCACGTGCGCTTTCCTTCCAGGCTGTAGCAGCAATGTCACGCTTCCCGTCGCGTGGATCAAAGGATCTGTGGTTTTCCCTCGAGGCTTTCCCTCGAGGCTTTCCCACAGGGCTGTCCCACGTGCCACCGTGTTGTGAGTCGATCCTCGGCGTGAAAGATGAGCCAGTGCAGGGCAAAGAGGTTCCTCTGGAATGGACTGAGACATCTGGGGGACTCTTGGAATGGTGGTACGACCATGGAGTTCCTCTCGCCTTTCCTGTTGAGAGTGCCTCCTCTTGAGATGCGACGGGAACGCCGGGAATTCTTTCCCGTTGAAAGCAGGGAAAGGATCCCTCATCTCGAGCTCCGAGGGGGAAACGGGGCTCCTTTGGATGTGGTCGGGACCATCGTGCTTCCTCTCGAGTGGGGACGGGTATGGTGGTGAACTTCTTGAGTTGCAGCAAGGGTGTGAAAGACCCTTTCGAAGTTCCAGAGGTTAGGTGTCATTAGTCTCCAGACGCCTCATCGGAAATAGGCCTCATCTCGCCTGGAAGGGAGAACTTCCTGGATTTTCTCGAGTTGCGGCAGGTGTTCTCGAGTTACGACGGGGACCTCAGGGACCGGCCCTGGTGGCCTCAGGAGAGGCCAATCCCCATGCGAGTTGCTAGGGGGCCTCTCGGGATTCCTCTCCCGTCGATACCGGGGCCAAAAACCTTCTGTGGAGTCAGGGCCGGAACCGAGGATTCTTCTCAGGGGCTGATATGGATCTTTGGATACTTCTGGAGTCTCACCAGGGGAGACAGGCCTCGTTTCGTGAGGGGGCATGCACGTGCACTTTCCTTCCAGGCTTTAGCAGCAATGTCACGCTTCCCGTGGCGTGGATAAAAGGATCTGTGGTTTTCCCTCGAGGCTTTCCCTCGAGGCTTTCCCACAGGGCTGTCCCACGTGCCACCGTGGTGTGAGTCGATCCTCGGCGTGAAAGATGAGCCAGTGCAGGGCAAAGAGGTTCCTCTGGAATGGACTGAGACATCTGGGGGACTCTTGGAATGGTGGTACGACCATGGAGTTCCTCTCGCCTTTCCTGTTGAGACTGCCTCCTCTTGAGATGCGACGGGAACGCCGGGAATTCTTTCCCGTTTAAAGCAGGGAAAGGATCCCTCATCTCGAGCTACGAGGGGGAAACGGGGCTCCTCTGGATGTGGGCGGGACCATCGTGCTTCCTCTCGAGTGGAGACGGGTATGGCGGTGAACTTCTTGAGTCGCAGCAAGGGTGTGAAAGACCCTTTCGAAGTTCCAGAGGTTAGGTGTCATTAGTCTCCAGACGCCTCATCGGAAATAGGCCTCATCTCGCCTGGAAGGGAGAACTTCCTGGATTTTCTCGAGTTGCGGCAGGTGTTCTCGAGTTACGACAGGGACCTCAGGGACCCGCCCTGGTGGCCTCAGGAGAGGCCAGTCCCCATGCGAGTTGCTAGGGGGCCTCTCGGGATTCCTCTCCCGTCGATACCGGGGCCAAAAACCTTGTGTGGAGTCAGGGCCGGAACCGAGGATGACTCTCAGGGGCTGACATGGATCTTTGGGTACTTCTGGAGTCTCCCCAGGGGAGTCAGGCCTCGTCTCGAGTGGGGGCATGCACGTGCGCTTTCCTTCCAGGCTGTAGCAGCAATGTCACGCTTCCCCTCGCGTGGATCAAAGGATCTGTGGTTTTCCCTCGAGGCTTTCCCTCGAGGCTTTCCCACAGGGCTGTCCCACGTGCCACCGTGGTGTGAGTCGATCCTCGGCGTGAAAGATGAGCCAGTGCAGGGCAAAGAGGTTCCTCTGGAATGGACTGAGACATCTGGGGGACTCTTGGAATGGTGGTACGACCATGGAGTTCCTCTCGCCTTTCCTGTTGAGAGTGCCTCCTCTTGAGATGCGACGGGAACGCCGGGAATTTTTTCCCGTTGAAAGCAGGGAAAGGATCCCTCATCTCGAGCTACGAGGGGGAAACGGGGCTCCTCTGGATGTGGGCGGGACCATCGTGCTTTCTCTCGAGTGGAGACGGGTATGGCGGTGAACTTCTTGAGTTGCAACAAGGGTGTGAAAGACCCTTTCGAAGTTCCAGAGGTTAGGTGTCATTAGTCTCCAGACGCCTCATCGGAAATAGGCCTCATCTCGCCTGGAAGGGAGAACTTCCTTGATTTTCTCGAGTTGCAGCAGGTGTTCTCGAGTTACGACGGGGACCTCAGGGACCCGCCTTGTTGGCCTCAGGAGAGGCCAGTCCCTATGCGTGTTGCTAGGGGGCCCCTCGGGATTCCTCTCCCGTCGATACCGGGGCCAAAAACCTTGTGTGGAGTCAGGGCCGGAACCGAGGATTCCTCTCAGGGACTGATATGGATCTTTGGGTACTTCTGGAGTCTCGCCAGGGGAGACAGGCCTCGTCTCGTGTGGGGGCATGCACGTGCACTTTCCTTCCAGGCTGTAGCAGCAATGTCACGCTTCCCGTAGCGTGGATCAAAGAATCTGCGGTTTTCCCTCGAGGCTTTCCCTCGAGGCTTTCCCACAGGGCTGTCCCACGTGACACCGTGGTGTGAGTCGATTCTCGGCGTGAAAAATGAGCCAGTGCAGGGCAAAGAGGTTCCTCTTGAATGGACTGAGACATCTGGGGGACTCTTGGAATGGTGGTACGACCATGGAGTTCCTCTCGCCTTTCCTGTTGAGAGTGCCTCCTCTTGAGATGCGACGGGAACGCCGGGAATTCTTTCCCGTTTAAAGCAGGGAAAGGATCCCTCATCTCGAGCTACGAGGGGGAAACGGGGCTCCTCTGGATGTGGGCGGGACCATCGTGCTTCCTCTCGAGTGGAGACGGGTATGGCGGTGAACTTCTTGAGTTGCAGCAAGGGTGTGAAAGACCCTTTCGAAGTTCCAGAGGTTAGGTGTCATTAGTCTCCAGACGCCTCATCGGAAATAGGCCTCATCTCGCCTGGAAGGGAGAACTTCCTGGATTTTCTCGAGTTGCGGCAGGTGTTCTCGAGTTACGACGGGGACCTCAGGGACCCGCCCTGGTGGCCTCAGGAGAGGCCAGTCCCCATGCGAGTTGCTAAGGGGCCTCTCGGGATTCCTCTCCCGTCGATACCGGGGCCAAAAACCTTGTGTGCAGTCAGGGCCGGAACCGAGGATTCCTATCAGGGGCAGACATGGATCTTTGGGTACTTCTGGAGTCTTCCCAGGGGAGTCAGGCCTCGTCTCGAGTGGGGGCATGCACGTGCGCGTTCCTTCCAGGCTGTAGCAGCAATGTCACGCTTCCCGTGGCGTGGATCAAAGGATCTGTGGTTTTCCCTCGAGGCTTTACCACAGGGCTGTCCCACGTGCCACCGTGGTGTGAGTCGATCCTCGGCGTGAAAGATGAGCCAGTGCAGGGCAAAGAGGTTCCTCTGGAATGGACTGAGACATCTGGGGGACTCTTGGAATGGTGGTACGACCATGGAGTTCCTCTCGCCTTTCCTGTTGAGAGTGCCTCCTCTTGAGATGCGACGGGAACGCAGGGAATTCTTTCCCGTTGAAAGCATGGAAAGGATCCCTCATCTCGAGCTACGAGGGGGAAACGGGGCTCCTCTGGATGTGGTCGGGACCATCGTGCTTCCTCTCGAGTGGAGACGGGTATGGTGGTGAACTTGTTGAGTTGCAGCAAGGGTGTGAAAGACCCTTTCGAAGTTCCAGAGGTTACGTGTCATTAGTCTCCAGACGCCTCATCGGAAATAGGCCTCATCTCGCCTGGAAGGGAGAACTTCCTGGATTTTCTCGAGTTGCGACAGGTGTTCTCGAGTTACGACGGGGACCTCAGGGACCGGCCCTGGTGGCCTCAGGAGAGGCCAGTCCCCATGCGAGTTGCTAGGGGGCCTCTCGGGATTCCTCTCCCGTCGATACCGGGGCCAAAAAGCTTGTGTGGAGTCAGGGCCGGAACCGAGGATTCCTCTCAGGGGCTGACATGGATCTTTGGGTACTTCTGGAGTCTCCCCAGGGGAGTCAGGCCTCGTCTCGAGTGGGGGCATGCACGTGCGCTTTCCTTCCAGGCTGTAGGAGCAATGTCACGCTTCCCGTCGCGTGGATCAAAGGATCTGTGGTTTTCCCTCGAGGCTTTCCCTCGAGGCTTTCCCACAGGGCTGTCCCACGTGCCACCGTGGTGTGAGTCGATCCTCGGCGTGAAAGATGAGCCAGTGCAGGGCAAAGAGGTTCCTCTGGAATGGACTGAGACATCTGGGGGACTCTTGGAATGGTGGTACGACCATGGAGTTCCTCTCGCCTTTCCTGTTGAGAGTGCCTCCTCTTGAGATGCGACGGGAACGCCGGGAATTTTTTCCCGTTGAAAGCAGGGAAAGGATCCCTCATCTCGAGCTACGAGGGGGAAACGGGGCTCCTCTGGATGTGGGCGGGACCATCGTGCTTTCTCTCGAGTGGAGACGGGTATGGCGGTGAACTTCTTGAGTTGCAACAAGGGTGTGAAAGACCCTTTCGAAGTTCCAGAAGTTAGGTGTCATTAGTCTCCAGACGCCTCATCGGAAATAGGCCTCATCTCGCCTGGAAGGGAGAACTTCCTTGATTTTCTCGAGTTGCAGCAGGTGTTCTCGAGTTACGACGGGGACCTCAGGGACCCGCCTTGTTGGCCTCAGGAGAGGCCAGTCCCTATGCGTGTTGCTAGGGGGCCCCTCGGGATTCCTCTCCCGTCGATACCGGGGCCAAAAACCTTGTGTGAAGTCAGGGCCGGAACCGAGGATTCCTCTCAGGGACTGATATGGATCTTTGGGTACTTCTGGAGTCTCGCCAGGGGAGACAGGCCTCGTCTCGTGTGGGGGCATGCACGTGCACTTTCCTTCCAGGCTGTAGCAGCAATGTCACGCTTCCCGTAGCGTGGATCAAAGGATCTGCGGTTTTCCCTCGAGGCTTTCCCTTGAGGCTTTCCCACAGGGCTGTCCCACGTGACACCGTGGTGTGAGTCGATTCTCGGCGTGAAAAATGAGCCAGTGCAGGGCAAAGGGGTTCCTCTTGAATGGACTGAGACATCTGGGGGACTCTTGGAATGGTGGTACGACCATGGAGTTCCTCTCGCCTTTCCTGTTGAGAGTGCCTCCTCTTGAGATGCGACGGGAACGCCGGGAATTCTTTCCCGTTGAAAGCAGGGAAAGGATCCCTCATCTCGAGCTACGAGGGGAAAACGGGGCTCCTCTGGATGTGGGCGGGACCATCGTGCTTCCTCTCGAGTGGAGACGGGTATGGCGGTGAAATTCTTGAGTTGCAGCAAGGGTGTGAAAGACCCTTTCGAAGTTCCAGAGGTTAGATGTCATTAGTCTCCAGACGCCTCATCGGAAATAGGCCTCATCTCGCCTGGAAGGGAGAACTTCCTGGATTTTCTCGAGTTGCGGCAGGTGTTCTCGAGTTACGACGGGGACCTCAGGGACCCGCCCTGGTGGCCTCAGGAGAGGCCAGTCCCCATGCGAGTTGCTAAGGGGCCTCTCGGGATTCCTCTCCCGTCGATACCGGGGCCAAAAACCTTGTGTGCAGTCAGGGCCGGAACCGAGGATTCCTATCAGGGGCAGACATGGATCTTTGGGTACTTCTGGAGTCTCCCCAGGGGAGTCAGGCCTCGTCTCGAGTGGGGGCATGCACGTGCGCTTTCCTTCCAGGCTGTAGCAGCAATGTCACGCTTCCCGTGGCGTGGATCAAAGGATCTGTGGTTTTCCCTCGAGGCTTTACCACAGGGCTGTCCCACGTGCCACCGTGGTGTGAGTCGATCCTCGGCGTGAAAGATGAGCCAGTGCAGGGCAAAGAGGTTCCTCTGGAATGGACTGAGACATCTGGGGGACTCTTGGAATGGTGGTACGACCATGGAGTTCCTCTCGCCATTCCTGTTGAGAGTGCCTCCTCTTGAGATGCGACGGGAACGCAGGGAATTCTTTCCCGTTGAAAGCATGGAAAGGATCCCTCATCTCGAGCTACGAGGGGGAAACGGGGCTCCTTTGGATGTGGTCGGGACCATCGTGCTTCCTCTCGAGTGGAGACGGGTATGGTGGTGAACTTGTTGAGTTGCAGCAAGGGTGTGAAAGACCCTTTCGAAGTTCCAGAGGTTAGGTGTCATTAGTCTCCAGACGCCTCATCGGAAATAGGCCTCATCTCGCCTGGAAGGGAGAACTTCCTGGATTTTCTCGAGTTGCGGCAGGTGTTTTCGAGTTACGACGGGGACCTCAGGGACCGGCCCTGGTGGCCTCAGGAGAGGCCAGTCCCCATGCGAGTTGCTAGGGGGCCTCTCGGGATTCCTCTCCCGTCGATACCGGGGCCAAAAAGCTTGTGTGGAGTCAGGGCCGGAACCGAGGATTCCTCTCAGGGGCTGACATGGATCTTTGGGTACTTCTGGAGTCTCCCCAGGGGAGTCAGGCCTCGTCTTGAGTGGGGGCATGCACGTGCGCTTTCCTTCCAGGCTGTAGCAGCAATGTCACGCTTCCCGTAGCGTGGATCAAAGAATCTGCGGTTTTCCCTCGAGGCTTTCCCTCGAGGCTTTCCCACAGGGCTGTCCCACGTGACACCGTGGTGTGAGTCGATTCTCGGCGTGAAAAATGAGGCAGTGCAGGGCAAAGAGGTTCCTCTTGAATGGACTGAGACATCTGGGGGACTCTTGGAATGGTGGTATGACCATGGAGTTCCTCTCGCCTTTCCTGTTGAGAGTGCCTCCTCTTGAGATGCGACGGGAACGCCGGGAATTCTTTCCCGTTGAAAGCAGGGAAAGGATCCCTCATCTCGAGCTACGAGGGGGAAACGGGGCTCCTCTGGATGTGGGCGGGACCATCGTGCTTCCTCTCGAGTGGAGACGGGTATGGCGGTGAACTTCTTGAGTTGCAGCAAGGGTGTGAAAGACCCTTTCGAAGTTCCAGAGGTTAGGTGTCATTAGTCTCCAGACGCCTCATCGGAAATAGGCCTCATCTCGCCTGGAAGGGAGAACTTCCTGGATTTTCTCGAGTTGCGGCATGTGTTCTCGAGTTACGACGGGGACCTCAGGGACCCGCCCTGGTGGCCTCAGGAGAGGCCAGTCCCCATGCGAGTTGCTAAGGGGCCTCTCGGGATTCCTCTCCCGTCGATACCGGGGCCAAAAACCTTGTGTGCAGTCAGGGCCGGAACCGAGGATTCCTATCAGGGGCAGACATGGATCTTTGGGTACTTCTGGAGTCTTCCCAGGGGAGTCAGGCCTCGTCTCGAGTGGGGGCATGCACGTGCGCGTTCCTTCCAGGCTGTAGCAGCAATGTCACGCTTCCCGTGGCGTGGATCAAAGGATCTGTGGTTTTCCCTCGAGGCTTTACCACAGGGCTGTCCCACGTGCCACCGTGGTGTGAGTCGATCCTCGGCGTGAAAGATGAGCCAGTGCAGGGCAAAGAGGTTCCTCTGGAATGGACTGAGACATCTGGGGGACTCTTGGAATGGTGGTACGACCATGGAGTTCCTCTCGCCTTTCCTGTTGAGAGTGCCTCCTCTTGAGATGCGACGGGAACGCAGGGAATTCTTTCCCGTTGAAAGCATGGAAAGGATCCCTCATCTCGAGCTACGAGGGGGAAACGGGGCTCCTCTGGATGTGGTCGGGACCATCGTGCTTCCTCTCGAGTGGAGACGGGTATGGTGGTGAACTTGTTGAGTTGCAGCAAGGGTGTGAAAGACCCTTTCGAAGTTCCAGAGGTTACGTGTCATTAGTCTCCAGACGCCTCATCGGAAATAGGCCTCATCTCGCCTGGAAGGGAGAACTTCCTGGATTTTCTCGAGTTGCGACAGGTGTTCTCGAGTTACGACGGGGACCTCAGGGACCGGCCCTGGTGGCCTCAGGAGAGGCCAGTCCCCATGCGAGTTGCTAGGGGGCCTCTCGGGATTCCTCTCCCGTCGATACCGGGGCCAAAAAGCTTGTGTGGAGTCAGGGCCGGAACCGAGGATTCCTCTCAGGGGCTGACATGGATCTTTGGGTACTTCTGGAGTCTCCCCAGGGGAGTCAGGCCTCGTCTCGAGTGGGGGCATGCACGTGCGCTTTCCTTCCAGGCTGTAGCAGCAATGTCACGCTTCCCGTCGCGTGGATCAAAGGATCTGTGGTTTTCCCTCGAGGCTTTCCCTCGAGGCTTTCCCACAGGGCTGTCCCACGTGCCACCGTGGTGTGAGTCGATCCTCGGCGTGAAAGATGAGCCAGTGCAGGGCAAAGAGGTTCCTCTGGAATGGACTGAGACATCTGGGGGACTCTTGGAATGGTGGTACGACCATGGAGTTCCTCTCGCCTTTCCTGTTGAGAGTGCCTCCTCTTGAGATGCGACGGGAACGCCGGGAATTCTTTCCCGTTGAAAGCAGGGAAAGGATCCCTCATCTCGAGCTACGAGGGGGAAACGGGGCTCCTCTGGATGTGGGCGGGACCATCGTGCTTTCTCTCGAGTGGAGACGGGTATGGCGGTGAACTTCTTGAGTTGCAACAAGGGTGTGAAAGACCCTTTCGAAGTTCCAGAGGTTAGGTGTCATTAGTCTCCAGACGCCTCATCGGAAATAGGCCTCATCTCGCCTGGAAGGGAGAACTTCCTTGATTTTCTCGAGTTGCAGCAGGTGTTCTCGAGTTACGACGGGGACCTCAGGGACCCGCCTTGTTGGCCTCAGGAGAGGCCAGTCCCTATGCGTGTTGCTAGGGGGCCCCTCGGGATTCCTCTCCCGTCGATACCGGGGCCAAAAACCTTGTGTGAAGTCAGGGCCGGAACCGAGGATTCCTCTCAGGGACTGATATGGATCTTTGGGTACTTCTGGAGTCTCGCCAGGGGAGACAGGCCTCGTCTCGTGTGGGGGCATGCACGTGCACTTTCCTTCCAGGCTGTAGCAGCAATGTCACGCTTCCCGTCGCGTGGATCAAAGGATCTGCGGTTTTCCCTCGAGGCTTTCCCTTGAGGCTTTCCCACAGGGCTGTCCCACGTGACACCGTGGTGTGAGTCGATTCTCGGCGTGAAAAATGAGCCAGTGCAGGGCAAAGGGGTTCCTCTTGAATGGACTGAGACATCTGGGGGACTCTTGGAATGGTGGTACGACCATGGAGTTCCTCTCGCCTTTCCTGTTGAGAGTGCCTCCTCTTGAGATGCGACGGGAACGCCGGGAATTCTTTCCCGTTGAAAGCAGGGAAAGGATCCCTCATCTCGAGCTACGAGGGGAAAACGGGGCTCCTCTGGATGTGGGCGGGACCATCGTGCTTCCTCTCGAGTGGAGACGGGTATGGCGGTGAAATTCTTGAGTTGCAGCAAGGGTGTGAAAGACCCTTTCGAAGTTCCAGAGGTTAGGTGTCATTAGTCTCCAGACGCCTCATCGGAAATAGGCCTCATCTCGCCTGGAAGGGAGAACTTCCTGGATTTTCTCGAGTTGCGGCAGGTGTTCTCGAGTTACGACGGGGACCTCAGGGACCCGCCCTGGTGGCCTCAGGAGAGGCCAGTCCCCATGCGAGTTGCTAAGGGGCCTCTCGGGATTCCTCTCCCGTCGATACCGGGGCCAAAAACCTTGTGTGCAGTCAGGGCCGGAACCGAGGATTCCTATCAGGGGCAGACATGGATCTTTGGGTACTTCTGGAGTCTCCCCAGGGGAGTCAGGCCTCGTCTCGAGTGGGGGCATGCACGTGCGCTTTCCTTCCAGGCTGTAGCAGCAATGTCACGCTTCCTGTGGCGTGGATCAAAGGATCTGTGGTTTTCCCTCGAGGCTTTCCCACAGGGCTGTCCCACGTGCCACCGTGGTGTGAGTCGATCCTCGGCGTGAAAGATGAGCCAGTGCAGGGCAAAGAGGTTCCTCTGGAATGGACTGAGACATCTGGGGGACTCTTGGAATGGTGGTACGACCATGGAGTTCCTCTCGCCTTTCCTGTTGAGACTGCCTCCTCTTGAGATGCGACGGGAACGCCGGGAATTCTTTCCCGTTTAAAGCAGGGAAAGGATCCCTCATCTCGAGCTACGAGGGGGAAACGGGGCTCCTCTGGATGTGTGCGGGACCATCGTGCTTCCTCTCGAGTGGAGACGGGTATGGCGGTGAACTTCTTGAGTCGCAGCAAGGGTGTGAAAGACCCTTTCGAAGTTCCAGAGGTTAGGTGTCATTAGTCTCCAGACGCCTCATCGGAAATAGGCCTCATCTCGCCTGGAAGGGAGAACTTCCTGGATTTTCTCGAGTTGCGTCAGGTGTTATCGAGTTACGACAGGGACCTCAGGGACCCGCCCTGGTGGCCTCAGGAGAGGCCAGGCCCCATGCGAGTTGCTAGGGGGCCTCTTGGGATTCCTCTCCCGTCGATACCGGGGCCAAAAACCTTGTGTGGAGTCAGGGCCGGAACCGAGGATGCCTCTCAGGGGCTGACATGGATCTTTGGGTACTTCTGGAGTCTCCCCAGGGGAGTCAGGCCTCGTCTCGAGTGGGGGCATGCACCTGCGCTTTCCTTCCAGGCTGTAGCAGCAATGTCACGCTTCCCGTCGCGTGGATCAAAGGATCTGTGGTTTTCCCTCGAGGCTTTCCCTCGAGGCTTTCCCACAGGGCTGTCCCACGTGCCACCGTGGTGTGAGTCGATCCTCGGCGTGAAAGATGAGCCAGTGCAGGGCAAAGAGGTTCCTCTGGAATGGACTGAGACATCTGGGGGACTCTTGGAATGGTGGTACGACCATGGAGTTCCTCTCGCCTTTCCTGTTGAGAGTGCCTCCTCTTGAGATGCGACGGGAACGCCGGGAATTCTTTCCCGTTGAAACCAGGGAAAGGATCCCTCATCTCGAGCTACGAGGGGGAAACGGGGCTCCTCTGGATGTGGGCGGGACCATCGTGCTTCCTCTCGAGTGGAGACGGGTATGGCGGTGAACTTCTTGAGTTGCAGCAAGGGTGTGAAAGACCCTTTCGAAGTTCCAGAGGTTAGGTGTCATTAGTCTCCAGATGCCTCATCGGAAATAGGCCTCATCTCGCCTGGAAGGGAGAACTTCCTGGATTTTCTCGAGTTTCGGCAGGTGTTCTCGAGTTACGACGGGGACCTCAGGGACCCGCCCTGGTGGCCTCAGGAGAGGCCAGTCCCCATGCGAGTTGCTAGGGGGCCTCTCGGGATTCCTCTCCCGTCGATACCGGGGCCAAAAACCTTGTGTGGAGTCAGGGCTGGAACCGAGGATTCCTCTCAGGGGCTGACATGGATCTTTGGGTACTTCTGGAGTCTCCCCAGGGGAGTCAGGCCTCGTCTCGAGTGGGGGCATGCACGTGCGCTTTCCTTCCAGGCTGTAGCAGCAATGTCACGCTTCCCGTCGCGTGGATCAAAGGATCTGTGGTTTTCCCTCGAGGCTTTCCCTCGAGGCTTTCCCACAGGGCTGTCCCACGTGCCACCGTGGTGTGAGTCGATCCTCGGCGTGAAAGATGAGCCAGTGCAGGGCAAAGAGGTTCCTCTGGAATGGACTGAGACATCTGGGGGACTCTTGGAATGGTGGTACGACCATGGAGTTCCTCTCGCCTTTCCTGTTGAGAGTGCCTCCTCTTGAGATGCGACGGGAACGCCGGGAATTCTTTCCCGTTGAAAGCAGGGAAAGGATCCCTCATCTCGAGCTACGAGGGGGAAACGGGGATCCTCTGGATGTGGGCGGGACCATCGTGCTTCCTCTCGAGTGGAGACGGGTATGGCGGTGAACTTCTTGAGTTGCAGCAAGGGTGTGAAAGACCCTTTCGAAGTTCCAGAGGTTTGGTGTCATTAGTCTTCAGAGGCCTCATCGGAAATAGCCCTCATCTCGCCTGGAAGGGAGAACTTCCTGGATTTTCTCGAGTTGCGGCAGGTGTTCTCGAGTTACGACGGGGACCTCAGGGACCCGCCCTGGTGGCCTCAGGAGAGGCCAGTCCCCATGCGAGTTGCTAGGGGGCCTCTCGGGATTCCTCTCCCGTCGATACCGGGGCCAAAAACCTTGTGTGGAGTCAGGGCCGGAACCGAGGATTCCTCTCAGGGGCTGACATGGATCTTTGGGTACTTCTGGAGTCTCCCCAGTGGAGTCAGGCCTCGTCTCGAGTGGGGGCATGCACGTGCGCTTTCCTTCCAGGCTTTAGCAGCAATGTCACGCTTCCCGTCGCGTGGATGAAAGGATCTGTGGTTTTCCCTCGAGGCTTTCCCTCGAGGCTTTCCCACAGGGCTGTCCCACGTGCCACCGTGGTGTGAGTCGATCCTCGGCGTGAAAGATGAGCCAGTGCAGGGCAAAGAGGTTCCTCTGGAATGGACTGAGACATCTGGGGGACTCTTGGAATGGTGGTACGACCATGGAGTTCCTCTCGCCTTTCCTGTTGAGAGTGCCTCCTCTTGAGATGCGACGGGAACGCCGGGAATTCTTTCCCGTTTAAAGCAGGGAAAGGATCCCTCATCTCGAGCTACGAGGGGGAAACGGGGCTCCTCTCGATGTGGGCGGGACCATCGTGCTTCCTCTCGAGTGGAGACGGGTATGGCGGTGAACTTCTTGAGTCGCAGCAAGGGTGTGAAAGACCCTTTCGAAGTTCCAGAGGTTAGGTGTCATTAGTCTCCAGACGCCTTATCGGAAATAGGCCTCATCTCGCCTGGAAGGGAGAACTTCCTGGATTTTCTCGAGTTGCGGCAGGTGTTCTCGAGTTACGACGGGGACCTCAGGGACCCGCCCTGGTGGCCTCAGGAGAGGCCAGTCCCCATGCGAGTTGCTAGGGGGCCTCTCGGGATTCC
Organism: Capricornis sumatraensis; assembly: GCF_032405125.1. NCBI lineage: Eukaryota > Metazoa > Chordata > Mammalia > Artiodactyla > Bovidae > Capricornis > Capricornis sumatraensis. The sequence goes on from NW_027184612.1 coordinate 11,181,574, forward strand.
TCTCCCGTCGATACCGGGGCCAAAAACCTTGTGTGGAGTCAGGGCTGGAACCGAGGATTCCTCTCAGGGGCTGACATGGATCTTTGGGTACTTCTGGAGTCTCCCCAGGGGAGTCAGGCCTCGTCTCGAGTGGGGGCATGCACGTGCGCTTTCCTTCCAGGCTGTAGCAGCAATGTCACGCTTCCCGTCGCGTGGATCAAAGGATCTGTGGTTTTCCCTCGAGGCTTTCTCTCGAGGCTTTCCCACAGGGCTGTCCCACGTGCCACCGTGGTGTGAGTCGATCCTCGGCGTGAAAGATGAGCCAGTGCAGGGCAAAGAGGTTCCTCTGGAATGGACTGAGACATCTGGGGGACTCTTGGAATGGTGGTACGACCATGGAGTTCCTCTCGCCTTTCCTGTTGAGAGTGCCTCCTCTTGAGATGCGACGGGAACGCCGGGAATTCTTTCCCGTTGAAAGCAGGGAAAGGATCCCTCATCTCGAGCTATGAGGGGGAAACGGGGATCCTCTGGATGTGGGCGGGACCATCGTGCTTCCTCTCGAGTGGAGACGGGTATGGCGGTGAACTTCTTGAGTCGCAGCAAGGGTGTGAAAGACCCTTTCGAAGTTCCAGAGGTTAGGTGTCATTAGTCTCCAGACGCCTCATCGGAAATAGGCCTCATCTCGCCTGGAAGGGAGAACTTCCTGGATTTTCTCGAGTTGCGGCAGGTGCTCTCGAGTTACGACGAGGACCTCAGGGACACGCCCTGGTGGCCTCAGGAGAGGCCAGTCCCCATGCGAGTTGCTAGGGGGTCTCTCGGGATTCCTCTCCCGTCGATACCGGGGCCAAAAACCTTGTGTGGAGTCAGGGCCGGAACCGAGGATTCCTCTCAGGGGCTGACATGGATCTTTGGGTACTTCTGGAGTCTCCCCAGTGGAGTCAGGCCTCGTCTCGAGTGGGGGCATGCACGTGCGCTTTCCTTCCAGGCTTTAGCAGCAATGTCACGCTTCCCGTCGCGTGGATCAAAGGATCTGTGGTTTTCCCTCGAGGCTTTCCCTCGAGGCTTTCCCACAGGGCTGTCCCACGTGCCACCGTGGTGTGAGTCGATCCTCGGCGTGAAAGATGAGCCAGTGCAGGGCAAAGAGGTTCCTCTGGAATGGACTGAGACATCTGGGGGACTCTTGGAATGGTGGTACGACCATGGAGTTCCTCTCCTTTCCTGTTGACAGTGCCTCCTCTTGAGATGCGACGGGAACGCAGGGAATTCTTTCCCGTTGAAAGCAGGGAAAGGATCCCTCATCTCGAGCTACGAGGGGGAAACGGGGCTCCTTTGGATGTGGTCGGGACCATCGTGCTTCCTCTCGAGTGGAGACGGGTATGGTGGTGAACTTCTTGAGTTGCAGCAAGGGTGTGAAAGACCCTTTCGAAGTTCCAGAGGTTAGGTGTCATTAGTCTCCAGACGCCTCATCGGAAATAGGCCTCATCTCGCCTGGAAGGGAGAACTTCCTGGATTTTCTCGAGTTGCGGCAGGTGTTCTCGAGTTACGACGGGGACCTCAGGGACCCGCCCTGGTGGCCTCAGGAGAGGCCAGTCCCCATGCGAGTTGCTAGGGGGCCTCTCGGGATTCCTCTCCCGTCGATACCGGGGCCAAAAACCTTGTGTGGAGTCAGGGCTGGAACCGAGGATTCCTCTCAGGGGCTGACATGGATCTTTGGGTACTTCTGGAGTCTCCCCAGGGGAGTCAGGCCTCGTCTCGAGTGGGGGCATGCACGTGCGCTTTCCTTCCAGGCTGTAGCAGCAATGTCACGCTTCCCGTCGGGTGGATCAAAGGATCTGTGGTTTTCCCTCGAGGCTTTCCCTCGAGGCTTTCCCACAGGGCTGTCCCACGTGCCACCGTGGTGTGAGTCGATCCTCGGCGTGAAAGATGAGCCAGTGCAGGGCAAAGAGGTTCCTCTGGAATGGACTGAGACATCTGGGGGACTCTTGGAATGGTGGTACGACCATGGAGTTCCTCTCGCCTTTCCTGTTGAGAGTGCCTCCTCTTGAGATGCGACGGGAACGCCGGGAATTCTTTCCCGTTGAAAGCAGGGAAAGGATCCCTCATCTCGAGCTACGAGGGGGAAACGGGGATCCTCTGGATGTGGGCGGGACCATCGTGCTTCCTCTCGAGTGGAGACGGGTATGGCGGTGAACTTCTTGAGTTGCAGCAAGGGTGTGAAAGACCCTTTCGAAGTTCCAGAGGTTTGGTGTCATTAGTCTTCAGAGGCCTCATCGGAAATAGCCCTCATCTCGCCTGGAAGGGAGAACTTCCTGGATTTTCTCGAGTTGCGGCAGGTGTTCTCGAGTTACGACGGGGACCTCAGGGACCCGCCCTGGTGGCCTCAGGAGAGGCCAGTCCCCATGCGAGTTGCTAGGGGGCCTCTCGGGATTCCTCTCCCGTCGATACCGGGGCCAAAAACCTTGTGTGGAGTCAGGGCCGGAACCGAGGATTCCTCTCAGGGGCTGACATGGATCTTTGGGTACTTCTGGAGTCTCCCCAGTGGAGTCAGGCCTCGTCTCGAGTGGGGGCATGCACGTGCGCTTTCCTTCCAGGCTTTAGCAGCAATGTCACGCTTCCCGTCGCGTGGATGAAAGGATCTGTGGTTTTCCCTCGAGGCTTTCCCTCGAGGCTTTCCCACAGGGCTGTCCCACGTGCCACCGTGGTGTGAGTCGATCCTCGGCGTGAAAGATGAGCCAGTGCAGGGCAAAGAGGTTCCTCTGGAATGGACTGAGACATCTGGGGGACTCTTGGAATGGTGGTACGACCATGGAGTTCCTCTCGCCTTTCCTGTTGAGAGTGCCTCCTCTTGAGATGCGACGGGAACGCCGGGAATTCTTTCCCGTTTAAAGCAGGGAAAGGATCCCTCATCTCGAGCTACGAGGGGGAAACGGGGCTCCTCTCGATGTGGGCGGGACCATCGTGCTTCCTCTCGAGTGGAGACGGGTATGGCGGTGAACTTCTTGAGTCGCAGCAAGGGTGTGAAAGACCCTTTCGAAGTTCCAGAGGTTAGGTGTCATTAGTCTCCAGACGCCTTATCGGAAATAGGCCTCATCTCGCCTGGAAGGGAGAACTTCCTGGATTTTCTCGAGTTGCGGCAGGTGTTCTCGAGTTACGACGGGGACCTCAGGGACCCGCCCTGGTGGCCTCAGGAGAGGCCAGTCCCCATGCGAGTTGCTAGGGGGCCTCTCGGGATTCCTCTCCCGTCGATACCGGGGCCAAAAACCTTGTGTGGAGTCAGGGCTGGAACCGAGGATTCCTCTCAGGGGCTGACATGGATCTTTGGGTACTTCTGGAGTCTCCCCAGGGGAGTCAGGCCTCGTCTCGAGTGGGGGCATGCACGTGCGCTTTCCTTCCAGGCTGTAGCAGCAATGTCACGCTTCCCGTCGCGTGGATCAAAGGATCTGTGGTTTTCCCTCGAGGCTTTCCCTCGAGGCTTTCCCACAGGGCTGTCCCACGTGCCACCGTGGTGTGAGTCGATCCTCGGCGTGAAAGATGAGCCAGTGCAGGGCAAAGAGGTTCCTCTGGAATGGACTGAGACATCTGGGGGACTCTTGGAATGGTGGTACGACCATGGAGTTCCTCTCGCCTTTCCTGTTGAGAGTGCCTCCTCTTGAGATGCGACGGGAACGCCGGGAATTCTTTCCCGTTGAAAGCAGGGAAAGGATCCCTCATCTCGAGCTATGAGGGGGAAACGGGGATCCTCTGGATGTGGGCGGGACCATCGTGCTTCCTCTCGAGTGGAGACGGGTATGGCGGTGAACTTCTTGAGTCGCAGCAAGGGTGTGAAAGACCCTTTCGAAGTTCCAGAGGTTAGGTGTCATTAGTCTCCAGACGCCTCATCGGAAATAGGCCTCATCTCGCCTGGAAGGGAGAACTTCCTGGATTTTCTCGAGTTGCGGCAGGTGCTCTCGAGTTACGACGAGGACCTCAGGGACACGCCCTGGTGGCCTCAGGAGAGGCCAGTCCCCATGCGAGTTGCTAGGGGGTCTCTCGGGATTCCTCTCCCGTCGATACCGGGGCCAAAAACCTTGTGTGGAGTCAGGGCCGGAACCGAGGATTCCTCTCAGGGGCTGACATGGATCTTTGGGTACTTCTGGAGTCTCCCCAGTGGAGTCAGGCCTCGTCTCGAGTGGGGGCATGCACGTGCGCTTTCCTTCCAGGCTTTAGCAGCAATGTCACGCTTCCCGTCGCGTGGATCAAAGGATCTGTGGTTTTCCCTCGAGGCTTTCCCTCGAGGCTTTCCCACAGGGCTGTCCCACGTGCCACCGTGGTGTGAGTCGATCCTCGGCGTGAAAGATGAGCCAGTGCAGGGCAAAGAGGTTCCTCTGGAATGGACTGAGACATCTGGGGGACTCTTGGAATGGTGGTACGACCATGGAGTTCCTCTCCTTTCCTGTTGACAGTGCCTCCTCTTGAGATGCGACGGGAACGCAGGGAATTCTTTCCCGTTGAAAGCAGGGAAAGGATCCCTCATCTCGAGCTACGAGGGGGAAACGGGGCTCCTTTGGATGTGGTCGGGACCATCGTGCTTCCTCTCGAGTGGAGACGGGTATGGTGGTGAACTTCTTGAGTTGCAGCAAGGGTGTGAAAGACCCTTTCGAAGTTCCAGAGGTTAGGTGTCATTAGTCTCCAGACGCCTCATCGGAAATAGGCCTCATCTCGCCTGGAAGGGAGAACTTCCTGGATTTTCTCGAGTTGCGGCAGGTGTTCTCGAGTTACGACGGGGACCTCAGGGACCCGCCCTGGTGGCCTCAGGAGAGGCCAGTCCCCATGCGAGTTGCTAGGGGGCCTCTCGGGATTCCTCTCCCGTCGATACCGGGGCCAAAAACCTTGTGTGGAGTCAGGGCTGGAACCGAGGATTCCTCTCAGGGGCTGACATGGATCTTTGGGTACTTCTGGAGTCTCCCCAGGGGAGTCAGGCCTCGTCTCGAGTGGGGGCATGCACGTGCGCTTTCCTTCCAGGCTGTAGCAGCAATGTCACGCTTCCCGTCGGGTGGATCAAAGGATCTGTGGTTTTCCCTCGAGGCTTTCCCTCGAGGCTTTCCCACAGGGCTGTCCCACGTGCCACCGTGGTGTGAGTCGATCCTCGGCGTGAAAGATGAGCCAGTGCAGGGCAAAGAGGTTCCTCTGGAATGGACTGAGACATCTGGGGGACTCTTGGAATGGTGGTACGACCATGGAGTTCCTCTCGCCTTTCCTGTTGAGAGTGCCTCCTCTTGAGATGCGACGGGAACGCCGGGAATTCTTTCCCGTTGAAAGCAGGGAAAGGATCCCTCATCTCGAGCTACGAGGGGGAAACGGGGCTCCTCTGGATGTGGGCGGGACCATCGTGCTTCCTCTCGAGTGGAGACGGGTATGGCGGTGAACTTCTTGAGTCGCAGCAAGGGTGTGAAAGACCCTTTCGAAGTTCCAGAGGTTAGGTGTCATTAGTCTCCCGACGCCTCATCGGAAATAGGCCTCATCTCGCCTGGAAGGGAGAACTTCCTGGATTTTCTCGAGTTGCGGCAGGTGCTCTCGAGTTACGACGAGGACCTCAGGGACACGCCCTGGTGGCCTCAGGAGAGGCTAGTCCCCATGCGAGTTGCTAGGGGGCCTCTCGGGATTCCTCTCCCGTCGATACCGGGGCCAAAAACCTTGTGTGGAGTCAGGGCCGGAACCGAGGATTCCTCTCAGGGGCTGATATGGATCTTTGGATACTTCTGGAGTCTCGCCAGGGGAGACAGGCCTCGTTTCGTGAGGGGGCATGCACGTGCACTTTCCTTCCAGGCTGTAGCAGCAATGTCACGCTTCCCGTCGCGTGGATCAAAGGATCTGTGGTTTTCCCTCGAGGCTTTCCCTCGAGGCTTTCCCACAGGGCTGTCCCACGTGCCACCGTGGTGTGAGTCGATCCTCGGCGTGAAAGATGAGCCAGTGCAGGGCAAAGAGGTTCCTCTGGAATGGACTGAGACATCTGGGGGACTCTTGGAATGGTGGTACGACCATGGAGTTCCTCTCGCCTTTCCTGTTGAGAGTGCCTCCTCTTGAGATGTGACGGGAACGCCGGGAATTCTTTCCCGTTGAAACCAGGGAAAGGATCCCTCATCTCGAGCTACGAGGGGGAAACGGGGCTCCTCTGGATGTGGGCGGGACCATCGTGCTTCCTCTCGAGTGGAGACGGGTATGGCGGTGAACTTCTTGAGTTGCAGCAAGGGTGTGAAAGACCCTTTCGAAGTTCCAGAGGTTTGGTGTCATTAGTCTTCAGAGGCCTCATCGGAAATAGCCCTCATCTCGCCTGGAAGGGAGAACTTCCTGGATTTTCTCGAGTTGCGGCAGGTGTTCTCGAGTTACGATGGGGACCTCAGGGACCCGCCCTGGTGGCCTCAGGAGAGGCCAGTCCCCATGCGAGTTGCTAGGGGGCCTCTCGGGATTCCTCTCCCGTCGATACCGGGGCCAAAAACCTTGTGTGGAGTCAGGGCCGGAACCGAGGATTCCTCTCAGGGGCTGACATGGATCTTTGGGTACTTCTGGAGTCTCCCCAGTGGAGTCAGGCCTCGTCTCGAGTGGGGGCATGCACGTGCGCTTTCCTTCCAGGCTTTAGCAGCAATGTCACGCTTCCCGTCGCTTGGATCAAAGGATCTGTGGTTTTCCCTCGAGGCTTTCCCTCGAGGCTTTCCCACAGGGCTGTTCCACGTGCCACCGTGGTGTGAGTCGATCCTCGGCGTGAAAGATGAGCCAGTGCAGGGCAAAGAGGTTCCTCTGGAATGGACTGAGACATCTGGGGGACTCTTGGAATGGTGGTACGACCATGGAGTTCCTCTCCTTTCCTGTTGACAGTGCCTCCTCTTGAGATGCGACGGGAACGCAGGGAATTCTTTCCCGTTGAAAGCAGGGAAAGGATCCCTCATCTCGAGCTACGAGGGGGAAACGGGGCTCCTTTGGATGTGGTCGGGACCATCGTGCTTCCTCTCGAGTGGAGACGGGTATGGTGGTGAACTTCTTGAGTTGCAGTAAGGGTGTGAAAGACCCTTTCGAAGTTCCAGAGGTTAGGTGTCATTAGTCTCCAGACGCCTCATCGGAAATAGGCCTCATCTCGCCTGGAAGGGAGAACTTCCTGGATTTTCTCGAGTTGCGGCAGGTGTTCTCGAGTTACGACGGGGAACTCAGGGACCGGCCCTGGTGGCCTCAGGAGAGGCCAGTCCCCATGCGAGTTGCTAGGGGGCCTCTCGGGATTCCTCTCCCGTCGATACCGGGGCAAAAACCTTGTGTGGAGTCAGGGCCGGAACCGAGGATTCCTCTCAGGGGCTGATATGGATCTTTGGATACTTCTGAAGTCTCGCCAGGGGAGACAGGCCTCGTTTCGTGAGGGGGCATGCACGTGCACTTTCCTTCCAGGCTTTAGCAGCAATGTCACGCTTCCCGTGGCGTGGATCAAAGGATCTGTGGTTTTCCCTCGAGGCTTTCCCTCGAGGCTTTCCCACAGGGCTGTCCCACATGCCACCGTGATGTGAGTCGATCCTCGGCGTGAAAGATGAGCCAGTGCAGGGCAAAGAGGTTCCTCTGGAATGGACTGAGACATCTGGGGGACTCTTGGAATGGTGGTACGACCATGGAGTTCCTCTCGCCTTTCCTGTTGAGAGTGCCTCCTCTTGAGATGCGACGGGAACGCCGGGAATTCTTTCCCGTTTAAAGCAGGGAAAGGATCCCTCATCTCGAGCTACGAGGGGGAAACGGGGCTCCTCTGGATGTGGGCGGGACCATCGTGCTTCCTCTCGAGTGGAGACGGGTATGGCGGTGAACTTCTTGAGTCGCAGCAAGGGTGTGAAAGACCCTTTCGAAGTTCCAGAGGTTAGGTGTCATTAGTCTCCAGACGCCTTATCGGAAATAGGCCTCATCTCGCCTGGAAGGGAGAACTTCCTGGATTTTCTCGAGTTGCGGCAGGTGTTCTCGAGTTACGACGGGGACCTCAGGGACCCGCCCTGGTGGCCTCAGGAGAGGCCAGTCCCCATGCGAGTTGCTAGGGGGCCTCTCGGGATTCCTCTCCCGTCGATACCGGGGCCAAAAACCTTGTGTGGAGTCAGGGCTGGAACCGAGGATTCCTCTCAGGGGCTGACATGGATCTTTGGGTACTTCTGGAGTCTGCCCAGGGGAGTCAGGCCTCGTCTCGAGTGGGGGCATGCACGTGCGCTTTCCTTCCAGGCTGTAGCAGCAATGTCACGCTTCCCGTCGCGTGGATCAAAGGATCTGTGGTTTTCCCTCGAGGCTTTCCCTCTAGGCTTTCCCACAGGGCTGTCCCACGTGCCACCGTGGTGTGAGTCGATCCTCGGCGTGAAAGATGAGCCAGTGCAGGGCAAAGAGGTTCCTCTGAAATGGACTGAGACATCTGGGGGACTCTTGGAATGGTGGTACGACCATGGAGTTCCTCTCGCCTTTCCTGTTGAGAGTGCCTCCTCTTGAGATGCGACGGGAACGCCGGGAATTCTTTCCCGTTGAAAGCAGGGAAAGGATCCCTCATCTCGAGCTATGAGGGGGAAACGGGGATCCTCTGGATGTGGGCGGGACCATCGTGCTTCCTCTCGAGTGGAGACGGGTATGGCGGTGAACTTCTTGAGTCGCAGCAAGGGTGTGAAAGACCCTTTCGAAGTTCCAGAGGTTAGGTGTCATTAGTCTCCAGACGCCTCATCGGAAATAGGCCTCATCTCGCCTGGAAGGGAGAACTTCCTGGATTTTCTCGAGTTGCGGCAGGTGCTCTCGAGTTACGACGAGGACCTCAGGGACACGCCCTGGTGGCCTCAGGAGAGGCCAGTCCCCATGCGAGTTGCTAGGGGGTCTCTCGGGATTCCTCTCCCGTCGATACCGGGGCCAAAAACCTTGTGTGGAATCAGGGCCGGAACCGAGGATTCCTCTCAGGGGCTGACATGGATCTTTGGGTACTTCTGGAGTCTCCCCAGGGGAGTCAGGCCTCGTCTCGAGTGGGGGCATGCACGTGCGCTTTCCTTCCAGGCTTTAGCAGCAATGTCACGCTTCCCGTCGCGTGGATCAAAGGATCTGTGGTTTTCCCTCGAGGCTTTCCCTCGAGGCTTTCCCACAGGGCTGTCCCACGTGCCACCGTGGTGTGAGTCGATCCTCGGCGTGAAAGATGAGCCAGTGCAGGGCAAAGAGGTTCCTCTGGAATGGACTGAGACATCTGGGGGACTCTTGGAATGGTGGTACGACCATGGAGTTCCTCTCCTTTCCTGTTGACAGTGCCTCCTCTTGAGATGCGACGGGAACGCAGGGAATTCTTTCCCGTTGAAAGCAGGGAAAGGATCCCTCATCTCGAGCTACGAGGGGGAAACGGGGCTCCTTTCGATGTGGTCGGGACCATCGTGCTTCCTCTAGAGTGGAGACGGGTATGGTGGTGAACTTCTTGAGTTGCAGCAAGGGTGTGAAAGACCCTTTCGAAGTTCCAGAGGTTAGGTGTCATTAGTCTCCAGACGCCTCATCGGAAATAGGCCTCATCTCGCCTGGAAGGGAGAACTTCCTGGATTTTCTCGAGTTGCGGCAGGTGTTCTCGAGTTACGACGGGGACCTCAGGGACCCGCCCTGGTGGCCTCAGGAGAGGCCAGTCCCCATGCGAGTTGCTAGGGGGCCTCTCGGGATTCCTCTCCCGTCGATACCGGGGCCAAAAACCTTGTGTGGAGTCAGGGCTGGAACCGAGGATTCCTCTCAGGGGCTGACATGGATCTTTGGGTACTTCTGGAGTCTCCCCAGGGGAGTCAGGCCTCGTCTCGAGTGGGGGCATGCACGTGCGCTTTCCTTCCAGGCTGTAGCAGCAATGTCACGCTTCCCGTCGCGTGGATCAAAGGATCTGTGGTTTTCCTTCGAGGCTTTCCCTCGAGGCTTTCCCACAGGGCTGTCCCACGTGCCACCGTGGTGTGAGTCGATCCTCGGCGTGAAAGATGAGCCAGTGCAGGGCAAAGAGGTTCCTCTGGAATGGACTGAGACATCTGGTGGACTCTTGGAATGGTGGTACGACCATGGAGTTCCTCTCGCCTTTCCTGTTGAGAGTGCCTCCTCTTGAGATGCGACGGGAACGCCGGGAATTCTTTCCCGTTGAAAGCAGGGAAAGGATCCCTCATCTCGAGCTACGAGGGGGAAACGGGGATCCTCTGGATGTGGGCGGGACCATCGTGCTTCCTCTCGAGTGGAGACGGGTATGGCGGTGAACTTCTTGAGTCGCAGCAAGGGTGTGAAAGACCCTTTCGAAGTTCCAGAGGTTAGGTGTCATTAGTCTCCAGACGCCTCATCGGAAATAGGCCTCATCTCGCCTGGAAGGGAGAACTTCCTGGATTTTCTCGAGTTGCGGCAGGTGCTCTCGAGTTACGACGAGGACCTCAGGGACACGCCCTGGTGGCCTCAGGAGAGGCCAGTCCCCATGCGAGTTGCTAGGGGGCCTCTCGGGATTCCTCTCCCGTCGATACCGGGGCCAAAAACCTTGTGTGGAGTCAGGGCCGGAACCGAGGATTCCTCTCAGGGGCTGACATGGATCTTTGGGTACTTCTGGAGTCTCCCCAGGGGAGTCAGGCCTCGTCTCGAGTGGGGGCATGCACGTGCGCTTTCCTTCCAGGCTGTAGCAGCAATGTCACGCTTCCCGTCGCGTGGATCAAAGGATCTGTGGTTTTCCCTCGAGGCTTTCCCTCGAGGCTTTCCCATAGGTCTATCCCACGTGCCACCGTGCCCTGAGTCGATCCTCGGCGTGAAAGATGAGCCAGTGCAGGGCAAAGAGGATCCTCTGGAATGGACTGAGACATCTGGGGGACTCTTGGAATGGTGGTACGACCATGGAGTTCCTCTCGCCTTTCCTGTTGAGAATGCCTCCTCTTGAGATGCGACGGGAACGTAGGGAATTCTTTCCCGTTGAAAGCAGGGAAAGGATCCCTCATCTCGAGCTACGAGGGGGAAACGGGGCTCCTCTGGATGTGGTCGGGACCATCGTGCTTCCTCTCGAGTGGAGACGGGTATGGTGGTGAACTTCTTGAGTTGCAGCAAGGGTGTGAAAGACCCTTTCGAAGTTCCAGAGGTTCGGTGTCATTAGTCTCCAGACGCCTCATCGGAAATAGGCCTCATCTCGCCTGGAAGGGAGAACTTCCTGGATTTTCTCGAGTGGCGGCAGGTGTTCTCGAGTTACGACGGGGACCTCAGGGACCGGCCCTGGTGGCATCAGGAGAGGCCATTCCCCATGCGAGTTGCTAGGGGGCCTCTCGGGATTCCTCTTCCGTCGATAGCGGGGCCAAAAACCTTGTGTGGAGTCAGGGCCGGAACCGAGGATTCCTCTCAGGGGCTGATATGTATCTTTGGATACTTCTGGAGTCTCGCCAGGGGAGACAGGCCTCGTTTCGTGAGGGGGCATGCACGTGCACTTTCCTTCCAGGCTTTAGCAGCAATGTCACGCTTCCCGTGGCGTGGATCAAAGGATCTGTGGTTTTCCCTCGAGGCTTTCCCTCGAGGCTTTCCCACAGGGCTGTCCCACGTGCCACCGTGGTGTGAGTCGATCCTCGGCGTGAAAGATGAGCCAGTGCAGGGCAAAGAGGTTCCTCTGGAATGGACTGAGACATCTGGTGGACTCTTGGAATGGTGGTACGACCATGGAGTTCCTCTCGCCTTTCCTGTTGAGAGTGCCTCCTCTTGAGATGCGACGGGAACGCCGGGAATTCTTTCCCGTTGAAAGCAGGGAAAGGATCCCTCATCTCGAGCTACGAGGGGGAAACGGGGATCCTCTGGATGTGGGCGGGACCATCGTGCTTCCTCTCGAGTGGAGACGGGTATGGCGGTGAACTTCTTGAGTCGCAGCAAGGGTGTGAAAGACCCTTTCGAAGTTCCAGAGGTTAGGTGTCATTAGTCTCCCGACGCCTCATCGGAAATAGGCCTCATCTCGCCTGGAAGGGAGAACTTCCTGGATTTTCTCGAGTTGCGGCAGGTGCTCTCGAGTTACGACGAGGACCTCAGGGACCCGCCCTGGTGGCCTCAGGAGAGGCCAGTCCCCATGCGAGTTGCTAGGGGGCCTCTCGGGATTCCTCTCCCGTCGATACCGGGGCCAAAAACCTTGTGTGGAGTCAGGGCCGGAACCGAGGATTCCTCTCAGGGGCTGACATGGATCTTTGGGTACTTCTGGAGTCTCCCCAGGGGAGTCAGGCCTCGTCTCGAGTGGGGGCATGCACGTGCGCTTTCCTTCCAGGCTGTAGCAGCAATGTCACGCTTCCCGTCGCGTGGATCAAAGGATCTGTGGTTTTCCCTCGAGGCTTTCCCTCGAGGCTTTCCCATAGGTCTATCCCACGTGCCACCGTGCCCTGAGTCGATCCTCGGCGTGAAAGATGAGCCAGTGCAGGGCAAAGAGGATCCTCTGGAATGGACTGAGACATCTGGGGGACTCTTGGAATGGTGGTACGACCATGGAGTTCCTCTCGCCTTTCCTGTTGAGAATGCCTCCTCTTGAGATGCGACGGGAACGCAGGGAATTCTTTCCCGTTGAAAGCAGGGAAAGGATCCCTCATCTCGAGCTACGAGGGGGAAACGGGGCTCCTCTGGATGTGGTCGGGACCATCGTGCTTCCTCTCGAGTGGAGACGGGTATGGTGGTGAACTTCTTGAGTTGCAGCAAGGGTGTGAAAGACCCTTTCGAAGTTCCAGAGGTTCGGTGTCATTAGTCTCCAGACGCCTCATCGGAAATAGGCCTCATCTCGCCTGGAAGGGAGAACTTCCTGGATTTTCTCGAGTGGCGGCAGGTGTTCTCGAGTTACGACGGGGACCTCAGGGACCGGCCCTGGTGGCATCAGGAGAGGCCATTCCCCATGCGAGTTGCTAGGGGGCCTCTCGGGATTCCTCTTCCGTCGATAGCGGGGCCAAAAACCTTGTGTGGAGTCAGGGCCGGAACCGAGGATTCCTCTCAGGGGCTGATATGTATCTTTGGATACTTCTGGAGTCTCGCCAGGGGAGACAGGCCTCGTTTCGTGAGGGGGCATGCACGTGCACTTTCCTTCCAGGCTTTAGCAGCAATGTCACGCTTCCCGTGGCGTGGATCAAAGGATCTGTGGTTTTCCCTCGAGGCTTTCCCTCGAGGCTTTCCCACAGGGCTGTCCCACGTGCCACCGTGGTGTGAGTCGATCCTCGGCGTGAAAGATGAGCCAGTGCAGGGCAAAGAGGTTCCTCTGGAATGGACTGAGACATCTGGTGGACTCTTGGAATGGTGGTACGACCATGGAGTTCCTCTCGCCTTTCCTGTTGAGAGTGCCTCCTCTTGAGATGCGACGGGAACGCCGGGAATTCTTTCCCGTTGAAAGCAGGGAAAGGATCCCTCATCTCGAGCTACGAGGGGGAAACGGGGATCCTCTGGATGTGGGCGGGACCATCGTGCTTCCTCTCGAGTGGAGACGGGTATGGCGGTGAACTTCTTGAGTCGCAGCAAGGGTGTGAAAGACCCTTTCGAAGTTCCAGAGGTTAGGTGTCATTAGTCTCCCGACGCCTCATCGGAAATAGGCCTCATCTCGCCTGGAAGGGAGAACTTCCTGGATTTTCTCGAGTTGCGGCAGGTGCTCTCGAGTTACGACGAGGACCTCAGGGACACGCCCTGGTGGCCTCAGGAGAGGCCAGTCCCCATGCGAGTTGCTAGGGGGCCTCTCGGGATTCCTCTCCCGTCGATACCGGGGCCAAAAACCTTGTGTGGAGTCAGGGCCGGAACCGAGGATTCCTCTCAGGGGCTGACATGGATCTTTGGGTACTTCTGGAGTCTCCCCAGGGGAGTCAGGCCTCGTCTCGAGTGGGGGCATGCACGTGCGCTTTCCTTCCAGGCTGTAGCAGCAATGTCACGCTTCCCGTCGCGTGGATCAAAGGATCTGTGGTTTTCCCTCGAGGCTTTCCCTCGAGGCTTTCCCATAGGGCTGTCCCACGTGCCACCGTGCTGTGAGTCGATCCTCGGCGTGAAAGATGAGCCAGTGCAGGGCAAAGAGGATCCTCTGGAATGGACTGAGACATCTGGGGGACTCTTGGAATGGTGGTACGACCATGGAGTTCCTCTCGCCTTTCCTGTTGAGAATGCCTCCTCTTGATATGCGACGGGAACGCAGGGAATTCTTTCCCGTTGAAAGCAGGGAAAGGATCCCTCATCTCGAGCTACGAGGGGGAAACGGGGCTCCTCTGGATGTGGTCGGGACCATCGTGCTTCCTCTCGAGTGGAGACGGGTATGGTGGTGAACTTCTTGAGTTGCAGCAAGGGTGTGAAAGACCCTTTCGAAGTTCCAGAGGTTCGGTGTCATTAGTCTCCAGACGCCTCATCGGAAATAGGCCTCATCTCGCCTGGAAGGGACAACTTCCTGGATTTTCTCGAGTGGCGGCAGGTGTTCTCGAGTTACGACGGGGACCTCAGGGACCGGCCCTGGTGGCATCAGGAGAGGCCATTCCCCATGCGAGTTGCTAGGGGGCCTCTCGGGATTCCTCTTCCGTCGATAGCGGGGCCAAAAACCTTGTGTGGAGTCAGGGCCGGAACCGAGGATTCCTCTCAGGGGCTGATATGTATCTTTGGATACTTCTGGAGTCTCGCCAGGGGAGACAGGCCTCGTTTCGTGAGGGGGCATGCACGTGCACTTTCCTTCCAGGCTTTAGCAGCAATGTCACGCTTCCCGTGGCGTGGATCAAAGGATCTGTGGTTTTCCCTCGAGGCTTTCCCTCGAGGCTTTCCCACAGGGCTGTCCCACGTGCCACCGTGGTGTGAGTCTGTCCTCGGCGTGAAAGATGAGCCAGTGCAGGGCAAAGAGGTTCCTCTGGAATGGACTGAGACATCTGGGGGACTCTTGGAATGGTGGTACGACCATGGAGTTCCTCTCGCCTTTCCGGTTTAGAGTGCCTCCTCTTGAGATGCGACGGGAACGCCGGGAATTCTTTCCCGTTGAAAGCAGGGAAAGGTTCTCTCATCTCGAGCTACGAGGGGAAAACGGGGATCCTATGGATGTGGGCGGGACCATCGTGCTTCCTCTCGAGTGGAGACGGTTATGGCGGTGAACTTCTTGAGTCGCAGCAAGGGTGTGAAAGACCCTTTCGAAGTTCCAGAGGTTAGGTGTCATTAGTCTCCAGACGCCTCATCGGAAATAGGCCTCATCTCGCCTGGAAGGGAGAACTTCCTGGATTTTCTCGAGTTGCGGCAGGTGCTCTCGAGTTACGACGAGGACCTCAGCGACCCGCCCTGGTGGCCTCAGGAGAGGCCAGTCCCCATGCGAGTTGCTAGGGGGTCTCTCGGGATTCCTCTCCCGTCGATACCGGGGCCAAAAACCTTGTGTGGAGTCAGGGCCGTAACCGAGGATTCCTCTCAGGGGCTGACATGGATCTTTGGGTACTTCTGGAGTCTCCCCAGGGGAGTCAGGCCTCGTCTCGAGTGGGGGCATGCACGTGCGCTTTCCTTCCAGGCTGTAGCAGCAATGTCACGCTTCCCGTCGCGTGGATCAAAGGATCTGTGGTTTTCCCTCGAGGCTTTCCCTCGAGGCTTTCCCACAGGGCTGTCCCACGTGCCACCGTGGTGTGAGTCGATCCTCGGCGTGAAAGATGAGCCAGTGCAGGGCAAAGAGGTTCCTCTGGAATGGACTGAGACATCTGGGGGACTCTTGGAATGGTGGTACGACCATGGAGTTCCTCTCGCCTTTCCTGTTGAGAGTGCCTCCTCTTGAGTTGCGACGGGAACGCCGGGAATTCTTCCCCGTTTAAAGCAGGGAAAGGATCCCTCATCTCGAGCTACGAGGGGGAAACGGGGATCCTCTGGATGTGGGCGGGACCACCGTGCTTCCTCTCGAGTGGAGACGGGTATGGCGGTGAACTTCTTGAGTCGCAGCAAGGGTGTGAAAGACCCTTTCGAAGTTCCAGAGTTTAGGTGTCATTAGTCTCCAGACGCCTCATCGGAAATAGGCCTCATCTCGCCTGGAAGGGAGAACTTCCTGGATTTTCTCGAGTTGCGGCAGGTGCTCTCGAGTTACGACGAGGACCTCAGGGACCCGCCCTGGTGGCCTCAGGAGAGGCCAGTCCCCATGCGAGTTGCTAGGGGGCCTCTCGGGATTCCTCTCCCGTCGATACCGTGGCCAAAAACCTTGTGTGGAGTCAGGGCCGGAACCGAGGATTCCTCTCAGGGGCTGACATGGATCTTTGGGTACTTCTGGAGTCTCCCCAGGGGAGTCAGGCCTCGTCTCGAGTGGGGGCATGCACGTGCGCTTTCCTTCCAGGCTGTAGCAGCAATGTCACGCTTCCCGTCGCGTGGATTAAAGGATCTGTGGTTTTCCCTCGAGGCTTTCCCTCGAGGCTTTCCCTCGAGGCTTTCCCACAGGGCTGTCCCACGTGCCACCGTGGTGTGAGTCGATCCTCGGCGTGAAAGATGAGCCAGTGCAGGGCAAAGAGGTTCCTCTGGAATGGACTGAGACATCTGGGGGACTCTTGGAATGGTGGTACGACCATGGAGTTCCTCTCGCCTTTCCTGTTGAGAGTGCCTCCTCTTGAGATGCGACGGGAACGCCGGGAAGTCGTTCCCGTTGAAAGCAGGGAAAGGATCCCTCATCTCGAGCTACGAGGGGGAAACGGGGCTCCTCTGGATGTGGGCGGGACCATCGTGCTTCCTCTCGTGTGGAGACGGGTATGGCGGTGAACTTCTTGAGTTGCAGCAAGGGTGTGAAAGACCATTTCGAAGTTCCAGAGGTTAGGTGTCATTAGTCTCCAGACGCCTCATCGGAAATAGGCCTCATCTCGCCTGGAAGGGAGAACTTCCTGGATTTTCTCGAGTTGCGGCAGGTGTTCTCGAGTTACGACGCGGACCTCAGGGACCCGCCCTGGTGGACTCAGGAGAGGCCAGTCCCCATGCGAGGTGCTAGGGGGCCTCTCGGGATTCCTCTCCCGTCGATACCGGGGCCAAAAACCTTGTGCGGAGTCAGGGCCAGAACCGAGGATTCCTCTCAGGGGCTGACATGGATCTTTGTGTACTTGTGGAGTCTCCCCAGGGGAGTCAGGCCTCGTCTCGAGTGGGGGCATGCATGTGCGCTTTCGTTCCAGGCTGTAGCAGCAATGTCACGCTTCCCGTGGCGTGGATCAAAGGATCTGTGGTTTTCCCTCGAGGCTTTCCCTCGAGGCTTTCCCACAGGGCTGTCCCACGTGCCACCGTGGTGTGAGTCGATCCTCGGCGTGAAAGATGAGCCAGTGCAGGGCAAAGAGGTTCCTCTGGAATGGACTGAGACATCTGGGGGACTCTTGGAATGGTGGTACGACCATGGAGTTCCTCTCGCCTTTCCTGTTGAGAGTGCCTCCTCTTGAGATGCGACGTGAACGCCGGGAATTCTTTCCCGTTGAAAGCAGGGAAAGGATCCCTCATCTCGAGCTACGAGGGGGAAACGGGGCTCCTCTGGATGTGGGCGGGACCATCGTGCTTCCTCTCGAGTGGAGACGGGTATGGCAGTGAACTTCTTGAGTTGCAGCAAGGGTGTGAAAGACCCTTTCGAAGTTCCAGAGGTTAGGTGTCATTAGTCTCCAGACGCCTCATCGGAAATAGGCCTCATCTCGCCTGGAAGGGAGAACTTCCTGGATTTTCTCGAGTTGCGGCAGGTGTTCTCGAGTTACGACGGGGACCTCAGGGACCCGCCCTGGTGGCCTCAGGAGAGGCCAGTCCCCATGCGATGTGCTAGGGGGCCTCTCGAGATTCCTCTCCCGTCGATACCGGGGCCAAAAACCTTGTGTGGAGTCAGGGCCGCAACCGAGGATTCCTCTCAGGGGCTGACATGTATCTTTGGGTACTTCTGGAGTCTCCCCAGGGGAGTCAGGCCTCGTCTCGAGTGGGGGCATGCACGTGCGCTTTCCTTCCAGGCTGTAGCAGCAATGTCACGCTTCCCGTCGCGTGGATCAAAGGATCTGTGGTTTTCCCTCGAGGCTTTCCCTCGAGGCTTTCCCACAGGGCTGTCCCACGTGCCATCGTGGTGTGAGTCGATCCTCGGCGTGAAAGATGAGCCAGTGCAGGGCAAAGAGGTTCCTCTGGAATGGACTGAGACATCTGGGGGACTCTTGGAATGGTGCTACGACCATGGAGTTCCTCTCGACTTTCCTGTTGAGAGTGCCTCCTCTTGAGATGCGACGGGAACGCCGGGAATTCTTTCCCGTTGAAAGCAGGGAAAGGATCCATCATCTCGAGCTACGAGGGGGAAACGGGGCTCCTCTGGATGTGGGCGGGACCATCGTGCTTCCTCTCGAGTGGAGACGGGTATGGCGGTGAACTTCTTGAGTTGCAGCAAGGGTGTGAAAGACCCTTTCGAAGTTCCAGAGGTTAGGTGTCATTAGTCTCCAGACGCCTCATCGGAAATAGGCCTCATCTCGCCTGGAAGGGAGAACTTCCTGGATTTTCTCGAGTTGTGGCAGGTGTTCTCGAGTTACGACGGGGACCTCAGGGACCCGCCCTGGTGGCCTCAGGAGTGGCCAGTCCCCATGCGAGGTGCTAGGGGGCCTCTCGGGATTACTCTCCCGTCGATACCGGGGCCAAAAACCTTGTGTGGAGTCAGGGCCGGAACCGAGGATTCCTCTCAAGGGTTGACATGGATCTTTGGGTACTTGTGGAGTCTCCCCAGGGGAGTCAGGCCTCGTCTCGAGTGGGGGCATGCACGTGCGCTTTCCTTCCAGGCTGTAGCAGCAATGTCACGCTTCCCGTGGCGTGGATCAAAGGATCTGTGGTTTTCCCTCGAGGCTTTCCCTCGAGGCTTTCCCACAGGGCTGTCCCACGTGCCACCGTGGTGTGAGTCGATCCTCGGCGTGAAAGATGAGCCAGTGCAGGGCAAAGAGCTTCCTCTGGAATGGACTGAGACATCTGGGGGACTCTTGGAATGGTGGTACGACCATGGAGTTCCTCTCGCCTTTCCTGTTGAGAGTGCCTCCTCTTGAGATGCGACGGGAACGTCGGGAATTCGTTCCCGTTGAAAGCAGGGAAAGGATCCCTCATCTCGAGCTATGAGGGGAAACGGGGCTCCTATGGATGTGGGCGGGACCATCGTGCATGCTCTCGAGTATAGACAGGTATGGCGGTGAACTTCTTGAGTTGCAGCAAGGGTGTGAAAGACCCTGTCGAAGTTCCAGAGTTTAGGTGTCATTAGTCTCCAGACGCCTCATCGGAAATAGGCCTCATCTCACCTGGAAGGGAGAACTTCCTGGATTTTCTCGAGTTGCGACAGGTGTTCTCGAGTTACGACGGGGACCTCAGGGACCCACCCTGGTGGCCTCAGGAGAGGCCAGTCCCCATGCCAGGTGCTAGGGGGCCTCTCGGGATTCCTCTCCCGTCGATACCGTGGCCAAAAGCCTTGTGTGCAGTCAGGGCCGGAACCGAGGATTCCTCTCAGGGGCTGACATGGATCTTTGGGTACTTCTGGAGTCTCCCCAGGGGAGTCAGGCCTCGTCTCGAGTGGGGGCATGCACGTGCGCTTTCCTTTCAGGCTGTAGCAGCAATGTCACGCTTCCCGTCGCATGGATCAAACAATCTGTGGTTTTCCCTCGAGGCTTTCCCTCGAGGCTTTCCCACAGGGCTGTCCCACATGCCACCGTGGTGTGAGTCGATCCTCGGCGTGAAAGATGAGCCAGTGCAGGGCAAAGAGGTTCCTCTGGAATGGACTGAGACATCTGGGGGACTCTTGGAATCGTGCTACAACCATGGAGTTCCTCTCGACTTTCCTGTTGAGAGTGCCTCCTCTTGAGATGCGACGGGAACGCCGGGAATTCTTTCCCGTTGAAAGAATGGAAAGGATCCATCATCTCGAGCTACGAGGGGGAAACGGGGCTCCTCTGGATGTGGGCGGGACCATCGTGCTTCCTCTCGAGTGGAGACGGGTATGGCGGTGAACTTCTTGAGTTGCAGCAAGGGTGTGAAAGACCGTTTCGAAGTTCCAGAGGTTAGGTGTCATTAGTCTCCAGACGCCTCATCGGAAATAGGCCTCATCTCGCCTGGAAGGGAGAACTTCCTGGATTTTCTCGAGTTGTGGCAGGTGTTCTCGAGTTACGACGGGGACCTCAGGGACCCGCCCTGGTGGCCTCAGGAGTGGCCAGTCCCCATGCGAGGTGCTAGGGGGCCTCTCGGGATTCCTCTCCCGTCGATACCGGGGCCAAAATCCTTGTGTGGAGTCAGGGCCGGAACCGAGGATTCCTCTCAAGGGCTGACATGGATCTTTGGGTACTTGTGGAGTCTCCCCAGGGGAGTCAGGCCTCGTCTCGAGTGGGGGCATGCACGTGTGCTTTCCTTCCAGGCTGTATCAGCAATGTCACGCTTCCCGTGGCGTGGATCAAAGGATCTGTGGTTTTCCCTCGAGGCTTTCCCACAGGGCTGTCCCACGTGCCACCGTGGTGTGAGTCGATTCTCGGCGTGAAAGATGAGCCAGTGCAGGGCAAAGAGCTTCCTCTGGAATGGACTGAGACATCTGGGGGACTCTTGGAATGGTGGTACGACCATGGAGTTCCTCTCGCCTTTCCTGTTGAGAGTGCCTCCTCTTGAGATGCGACGGGAACGCCGGGAATTCTTTCCCGTTGAAAGCAGGGAATGGATCCCTCATCTCGAGCTACGAGGGGGAAACGGGGCTCCTCTGGATGTGGGCGGGACCATCGTGCTTCCTCTCGAGTGGAGACGGGTATGGCGGTGAACTTCTTGAGTTGCAGCAAGGGTGTGAAAGACCCTTTCGAAGTTCCAGAGGTTAGGTGTCATTTGTCTCCAGAGGCCTCATCGGAAATAGGCCTCATCTCGCCTGGAAGGGAGAACTTCCTGGATTTTCTCGAGTTGCGGCAGGTGTTCTCGAGTTACAACGGGGACCTCAGGGACCCGCCCTGGTGGCCTCAGGAGAGGCCAGTCCCCATGCGAGTTGCTAGGGGGCCTCTCGGGATTCCTCTCCCGTCGATACCGGGGCCAAAAACTTTGTGTGGAGTCAGGGCCGGAACCGAGGATTCCTCTCAGGGGCTGACATGGATCTTTGGGTACTTCTGGAGTCTCCCCAGGGGAGTCAGGCCTCGTCTCGAGTGGGGGCATGCACGTGCGCTTTCCTTCCAGGCTGTAGCAGCAATGTCACGCTTCCCGTCGCGTGGATTAAAGGATCTGTGGTTTACCCTCGAGGCTTTCCCACAGGGCTGTCCCACGTGCCACCGTGGTGTGAGTCGATCCTCGGCGTGAAAGATGAGCCAGTGCAGGGCAAAGAGGTTCCTCTGGAATGGACTGAGAAATCTCGGGGACTCTTGGAATGGTGGTACGACCATGGAGTTCCTCTCGTCTTTCCTGTTGAGAGTGCCTCCTCTTGAGATGCGACGGGAACGCTGAAAATACTTTCCCGTTGATAGCAGGGAAAGGATCCCTCATCTCGAGCTACGAGGGGCAAACGGGGCTCCTCTGGATGTGGGCGGGACCATCATGTTTCCTCTCGAGTGGAGACGGGTATGGCGGTGAACTTCTTGAGTTGCAGCAAGGGTGTGAAAGACCCTTTCGAAGTTCCAGAGGTTCCGTGTCATTAGTCTCCAGACGCCTCATCGGAAATAGGCCTCATCTCGCCTGGAAGGGAGAACTTCCTGGATTTTCTCGAGTTGCGGCAGGTGTTCTCGAGTTACGACGGGGACCTCAGGAACCCGCCCTGGTGGCCTCAGGAAAGGTCAGTCCCCTTGCGAGTTCCTAGGGGGCCTCTCGGGATTCCTCTCCCGTCGATACCGGGGCCAAAATACTTGTGTGGAGTCAGGGCCGGAACCGAGGATTCCTCTCAGGGGCTGACATGGATCTTTGGGTACTTCTGGAGTATCCCCAGGGGAGTCAGGCCTCGTCTCGAGTGGGGGCATGCACGTGCGCTTTCTTTCCAGGCTTTAGCAGCAATGTCACACTTCCCGTCGCGTGGATCAAAGGATCTGTGGTTTTCCCTCTAGGCTTTCCCTCGAGGCTATCCCACAGGGCTGTCCCACGTGCCACCGTGGTGTGAGTCGATCCTCGGCGTGAAAGATGAGCCAGTGCAGGGCAAAGAGGTTCCTCTGGAATGGACTGAGACATCTGGGGGACTCTTGGAATGGTGGTACGACCATGGAGTTCCTCTCGCCTTTCCTGTTGAGAGTGCCTCCTCTTGAGATGCGACGGGAACGCCGGGAATTCTTTCCCGTTGAAAGCAGGGAATGGATCCCTCATCTCGAGCTACGAGGGGGAAACGGGGCTCCTCTGGATGTGGGCGGGACCATCGTGCTTCCTCTCGAGTGGAGACGGGTATGGCGGTGAACTTCTTGAGTTGCAGCAAGGGTGTGAAAGACCCTTTCGAAGTTCCAGAGGTTAGGTGTCATTTGTCTCCAGAGGCCTCATCGGAAATAGGCCTCATCTCGCCTGGAAGGGAGAACTTCCTGGATTTTCTCGAGTTGCGGCAGGTGTTCTCGAGTTACGACGGGGACCTCAGGGACCCGCCCTGGTGGCCTCAGGAGAGGCCAGTCCCCATGCGAGTTGCTAGGGGGCCTCTCGGGATTCCTCTCCCGTCGATACCGGGGCCAAAAACTTTGTGTGGAGTCAGGGCCGGAACCGAGGATTCCTCTCAGGGGCTGACATGGATCTTTGGGTACTTCTGGAGTCTCCCCAGGGGAGTCAGGCCTCGTCTCGAGTGGGGGCATGCACGTGCGCTTTCCTTCCAGGCTGTAGCAGCAATGTCACGCTTCCCGTCGCGTGGATTAAAGGATCTGTGGTTTACCCTCGAGGCTTTCCCACAGGGCTGTCCCACGTGCCACCGTGGTGTGAGTCGATCCTCGGCGTGAAAGATGAGCCAGTGCAGGGCAAAGAGGTTCCTCTGGAATGGACTGAGAAATCTCGGGGACTCTTGGAATGGTGGTACGACCATGGAGTTCCTCTCGTCTTTCCTGTTGAGAGTGCCTCCTCTTGAGATGCGACGGGAACGCTGAAAATACTTTCCCGTTGATAGCAGGGAAAGGATCCCTCATCTCGAGCTACGAGGGGCAAACGGGGCTCCTCTGGATGTGGGCGGGACCATCATGTTTCCTCTCGAGTGGAGACGGGTATGGCGGTGAACTTCTTGAGTTGCAGCAAGGGTGTGAAAGACCCTTTCGAAGTTCCAGAGGTTCCGTGTCATTAGTCTCCAGACGCCTCATCGGAAATAGGCCTCATCTCGCCTGGAAGGGAGAACTTCCTGGATTTTCTCGAGTTGCGGCAGGTGTTCTCGAGTTACGACGGGGACCTCAGGAACCCGCCCTGGTGGCCTCAGGAAAGGTCAGTCCCCTTGCGAGTTCCTAGGGGGCCTCTCGGGATTCCTCTCCCGTCGATACCGGGGCCAAAATACTTGTGTGGAGTCAGGGCCGGAACCGAGGATTCCTCTCAGGGGCTGACATGGATCTTTGGGTACTTCTGGAGTATCCCCAGGGGAGTCAGGCCTCGTCTCGAGTGGGGGCATGCACGTGCGCTTTCTTTCCAGGCTTTAGCAGCAATGTCACACTTCCCGTCGCGTGGATCAAAGGATCTGTGGTTTTCCCTCTAGGCTTTCCCTCGAGGCTATCCCACAGGGCTGTCCCACGTGCCACCGTGGTGTGAGTCGATCCTCGGCGTGAAAGATGAGCCAGTGCAGGGCAAAGAGGTTCCTCTGGAATGGACTGAGACATCTGGGGGACTCTTGGAATGGTGGTACGACCATGGAGTTCCTCTCGCCTTTCCTGTTGAGAGTGCCTCCTCTTGAGATGCGACGGGAACGCCGGGAATTCTTTCCCGTTGAAAGCAGGGAAAGGATCCCTCATCTCGAGCTACGAGGGGGAAACGGGGCTCCTCTGGATGTGGGCGGGACCATCGTGCTTCCTCTCGAGTGGAGACGGGTATGGCGGTGAACTTCTTGAGTTGCAGCAAGGATGTGAAAGACCCTTTCGAAGTTCCAGAGGTTAGGTGTCATTAGTCTCCAGACGCCTCATCGGAAATAGGCCTCATCTCGCCTGGAAGGGAGAACTTCCTGGATTTTCTCGAGTTGCGGCAGGTGTTCTCGAGTTACGACGGGGACCTCAGGGACCCGCCCTGGTGGCCTCAGGAGAGGCCAGTCCCCATGCGAGTTGCTAGGGGGCCTCTCGGGATTCCTCTCCCGTCGATACCGGGGCCAAAAACCTTGTGTGGAGTCAGGGCCGGAACCGAGGATTCCTCTCAGGGGCTGACATGGATCTTTGGGTACTTGTGGAGTCTCCCCAGGGGAGTCAGGCCTCGTCTCGAGTGTGGGCATGCACGTGCGCTTTCCTTCCATGCTGTAGCAGCAATGTCACGCTTCCCGTCGCGTGGATCAAAGGATCTGTGGTTTTCCCTCGAGGCTTTCCCACAGGGCTGTCCCACGTGCCACCGTGGTGTGAGTCGATCCTCGGCGTGAAAGATGAGCCAGTGCAGGGCAAAGAGGTTCCTCTGGAATGGACTGAGACATCTGGGGGACTCTTGGAATGGTGGTACGACCATGGAGTTCCTCTCGCCTTTCCTGTTGAGAGTGCCTCCTCTTGAGATGCGACGGGAACGCCGGGAATTCTTTCCCGTTGAGAGCAGGGAAAGGATCCCTCATCTCGTGCTACGAGTGGGAAACGGGGCTCCTCTGGATGTGGGCGGGACCATCGTGTTTCCTCTCGAGTGGAGACGGGTATGGCGGTGAACTTCTTGAGTTGCAGCAAGGGTGAGAAAGACCCTTTCAAAGTTCCAGAGGTTCGGTGTCATTAGTCTCCAGACGCCTCATCGGAAATAGGCCTCATCTCGCCTGGAAGGGAGAACTTCCTGGATTTTCTCGAGTTGCGGCAGGTGTTCTCGAGATACGACGGGGACCTCAGGGACCCGCCCTGGTGTCCTCAGGAAAGGCCAGTCCCCATGCGAGTTGCTCGGGGGCCTCTCGGGATTCCTCTCCCGTCGATACCGGGGCCAAAATCCTTCTGTGGAGTCAGGGCCGGAACCCAGGATTCCTCTCAGGGGCTGACATGGGTCTTTGGGTACTTCTGGAGTCTCCCCAGGGGGGTCAGGCCTCCTCTCGAGTGGGGGCATGCACGTGCGCCTTCCTTCCAGGCTGTAGCAGCAATGTCACGCTTCCCGTCACGTGGATCAAAGGATCTGTGGTTTTCCCTCGAGGCTTTCCCTCGAGGCTTTCCCACAGGGCTGTCCCACGTGCCACCGTGGTGTGAGTCGATCCTCGGCGTGAAAGATGAGCCAGTGCAGGGCAAAGAGGCTCCTCTGGAATGGACTGAGACATCTGGGGGACTCTTGGAATGGTGGTACGACCATGGAGTTCCTCTCGCCTTTCCTGTTGATAGTGCCTCCTCTTGAGATGCGACGGGAACGCCGGGAATTCTTTCCCGTTGAAAGCAGGGAAAGGGTCCCTCATCTCGAGCTCCGAGGGGGAAACGGGGCTCCTCTGGATGTGGGCGGGACCATCGTGCTTCCTCTCGAGTGGAGACGGGTATGGAGGTGAACTTCATGAGTTGCATCAAGGGTGTGAAAGACCCTTTCGAAGTTCCAGAGGTTTGTTGTCATTTGTCTCCAGACGCCTCATCGGAAATAGGCCTCATCTCGCCTGGAAGGGAGAACTTCCTGGATTTTCTCGAGTTGCGGCAGGTGTTCTCGAGTTACGACGGGGACCTCAGGGACCCGCCCTGGTGGCCTCAGGAGAGGCCAGTCCCCATGCGAGTTACTAGGGGGCCTCTCGGGATTCCTCTCCGGTCGATACCGGAGCAAAAAACCTTGTGTGGAGTCAGGGCCGGAACCGAGGATTCCTCTCAGGGGCTGACATGGATCTTTGGGTACTTCTGGAGTCTCCCCAGGGGAGTCAGGCCTCGTCTCGAGTGGGGGCATGCTCGTGCGCTTTCCTTCCAGGCTGTAGCAGCAATGTCACGCTTTCCGTCCCGTGGATCAAAGGATCTGTGGTTTTCCCTCGAGGCTTTCGCTCGAGGCTTTCCCACAGGGCTGTCCCACGTGCCACGGTGGTGTGAGTCGATCCTCGGCGTGAAAGATGAGCCAGTGCAGGGCAAAGAGGTTCCTCTGGAATGGACTGAGACATCTGGGGGACTCTTGGAATGATGGTACGACCATGGAGTTCCTCTCGCCTTTCCTGTTGAGAGTGCCTCCTCTTGAGATGCGACGGGAACGCCGGGAATTCTTTCCCGTTGAAAGCAGGGAAAGGATCCCTCATCTCGAGCTACGAGGGGGAAACTGGGCTCCTCTGGATGTGGGCGGGACCATGGTGCTTCCTCTCGAGTGGAGACGGGTATGGCGGTGAACTTCTTGAGTTGCAGCAAGGATGTGAAAGACCCTTTCGAAGTTCCAGAGGTTAGGTGTCATTAGTCTCCAGAGGCCTCATCGGAAATAGGCCTCATCTCGCCTGGAAGGGAGAACTTCCTGGATTTTCTCGAGTTGCGGCAGGTGTTCTCGAGTTATGACGGGGAACTCAGGGACCCGCCCTGGTGGCCTCAGGAGAGGCCGGTCCCCATGCGAGTTGCTAGGGGGCCTCTCGGGATTCCTCTCCCGTAGATACCGGGGCCAAAAATCTTGTGTGGAGTCAGGGCCGGAACCGAGGATTCCTCTCAGGGGCTGACATGGATCTTTGGGTACTTGTGGAGTCTCCCCAGGGGAGTCAGGCCTCGTCTCGAGTGGGGGCATGCACGTGCGCTTTCCTTCCAGGCTGTAGCAGCAATGTCACGCTTCCCGTGGCGTGGATCAAAGGATCTGTGGTTTTCCCTCGAGGCTTTCCCTCGAGGCTTTCCCACAGGGCTGTCCCACGTGCCACCGTTGTGTGTGTCGATCCTCGGCGTGAAAGATGAGCCAGTGCAGGTCAAAGAGTTTCCTCTGGAATGGACTGAGACATCTGGGGGACTCTTGGAATGGTGGTACGACCATGGAGTTCCTCTCGCCTTTCCTGTTGAGAGTGCGTCCTCTTGAGATGCGACGGGAACGCCGGGAATTCTTTCCCGTTGAAAGCAGGGAAAGGATCCCTCATCTCGAGCTCCGAGTGGGAAACGGGGCTCCTCTGGATGTGGGCGGGACCATCGTGCTTCCTCTCGAGTGGAGACGGTATGGCGGTGAACTTCTTGAGTTGCAGCAAGGGTGTGAAAGACCCTTTCGAAGTTCCAGAGGTTAGGTGTCATTAGTCTCCAGAGGCCTCATCGGAAATAGGCCTCATCTCGCCTGGAAGGGAGAACTTCCTGGATTTTCTCGAGTTGCGGCAGGTGTTCTCGAGTTACGACGGGGACCTCAGGGACCCGCCCTGGTGGCCTCAGGAGAGGCCAGTCCCCATGCGAGTTACTAGGGGGCCTCTCGGGATTCCTTTCCGGTCGATACCGGGGCCAAAAACCTTGTGTGGAGTCAGGGCCGGAACCGAGGATTCCTCTCAGGGGCTGACATGGATCTTTGGGTACTTCTGGAGTCTCCCCAGGGGAGTCAGGCCTCGTCTCGAGTGGGGGCATGCACGTGCGCTTTCCTTCCAGGCTGTAGCAGCAATGTCACGCTTCCCGTGGCGTGGATCAAAGGATCTGTGGTTTTCCCTCGAGGCTTTCCCTCGAGGCTTTCCCACAGGGTTGTCCCACGTGCCACCGTTGTGTGTGTCGATCCTCGGCGTGAAAGATGAGCCAGTGCAGGGCAAGGAGGTTCCTCTGGAATGGACTGAGACATCTGGGGGACTCTTGGAATGGTGGTACGACCATGGAGTTCCTCTCGCCTTTCCTGTTGAGAGTGCCTCCTCTTGAGTTGCGACGGGAACGCCGGGAATTCTTTCCCGTTGAAAGCAGGGAAAGGATCCCTCATCTCGAGCTCCGAGGGGGAAACGGGGCTCCTCTGGATGTGGGCGGGACCATCGTGCTTCCTCTCGAGTGGAGACGGTATGGCGGTGAACTTCTTGAGTTGCAGCAAGGGTGTGAAAGACCCTTTCGAAGTTCCAGAGGTTAGGTGTCATTAGTCTCCAGACGCCTCATCGGAAATAGGCCTCATCTCGCCTGGTGCCGGGGTCCAGCCCCGGTGGATCCAGGGAATTCGAAGGGTGGACGGCGTTGGCGTGGAAAAACTCGTTTATTTATTAATATAAGATTAGATTAAGAAACTATAGTGTAGTAGGAAGATTAAGTGGAGGAAGAAGGCTGAATAGCTTGGTTTACGCGGAAGACCAATAAAATTCCAGACAAGTAATTTGCACCATCTACGTTGGGCCACCGGTGCCCGCTTGAATATCTAAGGGTGCCTCGCCTTAAGCTCCCTTTCGCGCGGACCTTAGTAACCAGGGCAAATAAGTAGACCTGGAGAGCCTCCGCGCCCCAGATGGAAATTCAGCCTGAAATTAAAGTAAAGAGCAGAGGGAAGAAAAGGGAGAGAAAATGAGAGAGAGAGAGACACGGGGGGAGCCAGATTCCCCAGAAACCAGGCCGAGAGACTAGTTCAAGAAACTGGTCCGAGAAGCTGGTCCGAGAAACTGGTCCGAGAAACTGGTCCGAGAAACTGGTCTGAGAACCTGGTCCCGTCCTTTATTGTTCAGAAGGCCTTTTATACTTTTGATAAAACATGGAGATCAATGGGCAACACAAAATTATGTAGCGTTCGCAGCCCAGACTCTTTCTATACATCATTTTGTATACAAAAGGTCTCAGGTGATTTACATTATCTTCTGGCCAAGAGGCTTGTTAACACTTTTTGGCCCTCTTCCTTAATGAATGTTAATTTTGTTTCCCCTGAAGTGTTTTTCTTTGATCTGCATCTCCTTAAAGCATTAAAGTTGCATCTCTATAGAACAAAGGCGCAGTGGGTTATAACAAAGAAGGTACTTAACTCAAAGGTCTAATGTTGCTAATACAAGGTCTACTACTTGTTTTTCTATATACCAACTATATCTAAAAATAAAGGATATGAAAATTTGGCAGCAAGCATTGACTCAACAAATGAAACTTTTAATCAGTCCTATTCTAAAGATTTTGACTCTTCGGAAGCCCCTACATTCCTAGGATGTTTTAAGCTTCCTGTGCCTCCTGCGGTCAGGAGGCCTCAAACAATCACATGCGCAGCTGTACGAGTCCTGCAGGCAGGCTAGAAAGCCATCGGAGGGGTTTTTTGGATTGAAACACTCTTTCAAATGTAGAAGACTAAAGCCCTGAATTGACTTTTTCCAGAAAATGTCAGAAGAGTGGAAAAGCAGAGCACAAAAGCCGGCAGATTTTTGTTGGGGTACATGCTTAGGAATTTCCAGAGGGGTCCCTGAAGTCTGAGCACGCCTTGCGTATGTCAGCTTCCTTCCTCATGACCTTGTCACGGGCGGGATTCCTCACACTGGCTCCCGGCATCTCACCCTTTTAAATTTTAATTAATTAATTATTTATTTTTTAAATCAGGTGCAGTTTGGTCGTGAGATTCCGAATGCTCTGCCGAAGAATCTAGACAATACAGGGAAGAATGATTACGAGGAGCAAGATTATAAACAGTAGACAGAATAGTCTTTCCAGAAATGAAGTTAGAGAAAGTGTGGAAAAAGTCATTGGCTTCTCCTGCGGTGGTAAAATCTAATTGGGAGTGTTCCAAGGTCTGAATCTGATTATGAAGTTTCCCTAAGTCTAAACTAATATCTGAGCTGTTCCAAAACATCTAAAACTTGATTTTTTAACATATTGGGCATTTACACTTGTTGATTCAATGATCGCTGCCATACAGTTGTTGTAACACAGCAAGAACATAATGATCATATCAATAAGTTGTTACAGTTACAGGACATCTTTAAAACCACAAAAGAGCAGACATTATTTTGAGGAGTTAAACAAGATGAAAGCATCCATGGTTCACAAGTCACATTAGGTATGTTAAGTTTTCTGGAATCATTGGTGAAAAGAAAAACATAAGGAGAGGATAGACAAGCCAAAATAGAGTAAATAGAGTCATTTTGTGGTTGGAGTTTGCGCTGCAGCAGGTGTTAGTCCCGCCGGGATCTTGATGTTTATTTTGCCTCTTCTGCCATCGCGCGCGGCGGCCAAGCTACACGAAAATTTGAGCAAATATTATACAGTTCCTATACATTTCCTTTCCCCATCAAGTCTCTATCCCATAGTTTTGCAGACGGACGCTGGCGGAGCACTGGGTCCCGTCAGTAAGTCAGGCTGGCCCCGCCCTGCAGCTTTCAGTGTGAGGCTGTTTCCCGTGGTGGTGGCAGCAGAGAAGTTCCCTTTTTCTTTTGTGGCGAATCAGTCTGTCCAGGATCCAAACTGACGAATCTGCGCCCTGTGGAAAAAATATAAACACTTCCTCGACCGGCAGTTAATTTTGGGTCGGGATCTTTTTGTTATCTGGAGATCTGTTCACTTTATCAACGGTTTTACATCTTATAGTTCCAAACAAATCAGCATTTAACTTATTACAAAGAGAACATGTTGTAAAATCTGATGGAGGAAAAACTATACTTAAATTCTCCCTTTTTAATTTTTGAATTAACAAAACGTGAGGGTAAATGATGCAAGATTTGACCACAATAATTTCCTATAGCAATCTGCCAATCATCATCAAACATTTGAAAAGCATCAAGTTGTTCTCTGTTATATGGAATTACAATTTTTGATGGCTCTTTACTAAACAATTTAATAAATCAGTATACTTGAATTAATCTTTTTAATTAATATGTCAGTAATTTTTCCTTAGGCAGAGGCCATTGTTTCACCCACACCGGATCTTGAGATTTCCATGTAATGGGGTAGGCAGCAAAAATAATGGCCTCCATTATAAATTTGGATATCCCAATCCAGCACGTAGCTTGCGAGGAGTTGGGCAAATTGGCTCAATTATTCCTGTCTGTTGTTTACCCAATCCTTTTGATGGATCATAGCCCATCTGCAACATCTGAGAGGTCACTTTATCATCAGGGCTAAAAAGTAACACTCCCATTTGAGATAGCACGTCCCTCCCCCACAGGGTAAGGGGGAGCAAAGGAGCAACATAAGGTTGGAAAGTTGCACAGGTATCCTCAAATTGCCAATCTAAAATTTTTGCACTTTTGGCTACTGTGGGGCTCTTCCTATCCCCACCAAGTTATTTTTAGTAGTATGTGTGGGCCAGGAGCTGGGCCAGTCTTTTCCAGCAATGCAAAAAACGTTTTGTCTATTGTCTAACAGCCATGACATTTTATATCCTTGAATTAAAAAATCTTTTAAAGGCCTAGAAGCTGCAATATTCTGCACCCAAAAGGCTAGATCTAGATCCTCTGGGGCTTTTTTTTTCTGGTTTTTCTGTCTGGTAATAAAGTAAAAGCAAAAGCTGTGCTACTTTTTTATTTTTATTAATTGCACAGTTTTAGCGGGTGGCGATATCAAAACTTCAATTTTTTCAGTATAATCAGAATTTACTACACAAGACACTACCGAAATTCCTTGAAAAGAAAGCAAGCTATGCCCCAGCACAAGTCTTACAATGTCCTCAGGCAGGCGACTAGCCACTCCCATTGGAATCTGAGTCGGGAGTTAATATTATTGAGGTGGTGGAACTGAGGTCTAGGCCTGAGCTACCTGGGGTTGTTTGGTACAGCTTGTTGTCTCTGTTTACCAGAACATTTTGGCAAAAAATGTTCTATTTGGCCTCAAGAGAAACATTTTGCATTTGTAAAATCCTTTTTATTACGAATATTTTTCTTTCTTTTTTCTGTTTTTTTTTAATTTATTTATTTATTTATTTATTTTGGGTGAGGCCCCTCCTGAGGGGATTTTATGCAAGGAGCAAGCTCTGTTTTAAAAGTTGTTTTGCTCAAAAATATTTTAACTATAGTTTTGAAACTTAAGCAATGTTCTGGGAGGCTTTGGATATAAAGTGGGGAGTTATTAAGCCCTGGGGAGGCGCAAGCAGAGGTTGCAGTGGTCGCCTTAAATAAGATACTTTTTTTTTTTAAAGGTTTGGTTTGTGTAGAGGGGGAGGGGGCTCTCCAGGGCGCTCGGCCGCTGCGTCCTGTAAGCACCCTCCTTCCTCGGGAGGAAGAGTACAGTCTGTCTCCTTTTGTTTGCCAATGGCAGAAAATATGATCTGCGTAGAAGGTGGAGACCCACTACCATTCACCGCTATAGCCTCTCCCATAGGCTATCTAACAGCCTCATGACAGGGGTCCAGAACATTTGTAATCATATTTTACAGAGCAAAAGCATTTACAGGCCCATGCAAAGTATAGTAAGTTTTTAGCTGTTTTCCTAGCTTCACCCAAGTATCTAAAATCCCTTTTATGGAAACCAAGGACATTGCTCTTGTAACACTAGCCTTTTTATCTTTAATTTGTCTTTTGTTTAACAGTTAAAAAATTACTTGTATAAAGAGGTGTCGCTGTTTTGAGTCATTGTTACCCGTGTCAGAAAATTAAGAGTTATAGAAAAGTCTGCCTTGACAAAAAGGTTTTACCTTTGGCAAGGGGGGTTTTGTTTTCAACCCTAAGATAGCAGGTTTCTTTTCAACCTCTAGAGCACCAGGTTTCTCTTAAACCCTTGAACACTTCCCACTCGTCCTCACCCTGTCTATCCTACAGGGGGGTCCGCGGCACCCTGAGTGGGGTCCTAGCCGTCCCGAACACTCAACACTGGGGGAGTACCCGAAAGTACTCCGGGGGGAGTGATTAAGTCACTCCGGGGGGAGCAACAGAGAGTGCTCCGGGGGGAGCTACAGAGAGTGCTCCGGGGGGAGCAACAGAGAGTGCTCCGGGGGGAGCAACAGAGAGTGCTCCGGGGGGAGCTTTTGCTCCGAGGAACCTACCTTCGAATAGCCTGTTCCGGGCGCCACTTGCCGGGGTCCAGCCCCGGTGGATCCAGGGAATTCGAAGGGTGGACGGCGTTGGCGTGGAAAAACTCGTTTATTTATTAATATAAGATTAGATTAAGAAACTATAGTGTAGTAGGAAGATTAAGTGGAGGAAGAAGGCTGAATAGCTTGGTTTACGCGGAAGACCAATAAAATTCCAGACAAGGAATTTGCACCATCTACGTTGGGCCACCGGTGCCCGCTTGAATATCTAAGGGTGCCTCGCCTTAAGCTCCCTTTCGCGCGGACCTTAATAACCAGGGCAAATAAGTAGACCTGGAGAGCCTCCGCGCCCCAGATGGAAATTCAGCCTGAAATTAAAGTAAAGAGCAGAGGGAAGAAAAGGGAGAGAAAATGAGAGAGAGAGAGACACGGGGGGAGCCAGATTCCCCAGAAACCAGGCCGAGAGACTAGTTCAAGAAACTGGTCCGAGAAGCTGGTCCGAGAAACTGGTCCGAGAAACTGGTCCGAGAAACTGGTCTGAGAACCTGGTCCCGTCCTTTATTGTTCAGAAGGCCTTTTATACTTTTGATAAAACATGGAGATCAATGGGCAACACAAAATTATGTAGCGTTCGCAGCCCAGACTCTTTCTATACATCATTTTGTATACAAAAGGTCTCAGGTGATTTACATTATCTTCTGGCCAAGAGGCTTGTTAACACTTTTTGGCCCTCTTCCTTAATGAATGTTAATTTTGTTTCCCCTGAAGTGTTTTTCTTTGATCTGCATCTCCTTAAAGCATTAAAGTTGCATCTCTATAGAACAAAGGCGCAGTGGGTTATAACAAAGAAGGTACTTAACTCAAAGGTCTAATGTTGCTAATACAAGGTCTACTACTTGTTTTTCTATATACCAACTATATCTAAAAATAAAGGATATGAAAATTTGGCAGCAAGCATTGACTCAACAAATGAAACTTTTAATCAGTCCTATTCTAAAGATTTTGACTCTTCGGAAGCCCCTACATTCCTAGGATGTTTTAAGCTTCCTGTGCCTCCTGCGGTCAGGAGGCCTCAAACAATCACATGCGCAGCTGTACGAGTCCTGCAGGCAGGCTAGAAAGCCATCGGAGGGGTTTTTTGGATTGAAACACTCTTTCAAATGTAGAAGACTAAAGCCCTGAATTGACTTTTTCCAGAAAATGTCAGAAGAGTGGAAAAGCAGAGCACAAAAGCCGGCAGATTTTTGTTGGGGTACATGCTTAGGAATTTCCAGAGGGGTCCCTGAAGTCTGAGCACGCCTTGCGTATGTCAGCTTCCTTCCTCATGACCTTGTCACGGGCGGGATTCCTCACAATGGGTCCCGGCAGCCTGGAAGGGAGAACTTCCTGGATTTTCTCGAGTTGCGGCAGGTGTTCTCGATTTACGACGGGGAACTCAGGGACACGCCCTGGTGGCCTCAGGAGAGGCCAGTCCCCATGCGAGTTGCTAGGGGGCCTCTCGGGATTCCTCTCCCGTCGATACCGGGGCCAAAAACCTTGTGTGGAGTCAGGGCCGGAACCAAGGATTCCTCTCAGGGGCTGACATGGATCTTTGGGTACTTCTGGAGTCTCCCCAGGGGAGTCAGGCCTCGTCTCGAGTGGGGGCATGCACGTGCGCTTTCCTTCCAGGCTGTAGCACCAATGTCACGCTTCCCGTAGCGTGGATCAAAGGATCTGTGGTTTTCCCTCGAGGCTTTCCCTCGAGGCTTTCCCACAGGGCTGTCCCACGTGCCACCGTGGTGTGAGTCGATCCTCGGCGTGAAAGATCAGCCAGTGCAGGGCAAAGAGGTTCCTCTGGAATGGACTGAGACATCTGGGGGACTCTTGGAATGGTGGTACGACCATGGAGTTCCTCTCGCCTTTCCTGTTGAGAGTGCCTCCTCTTGAGATGCGACGGGAACGCCGGGAATTCTTTCCCGTTGAAAGCAGGGAAAGGATCCCTCATCTCGAGCTACGAGGGGGAAACGGGGTTCCTCTGGATGTGGGCGGGACCATCGTGCTTCCTCTCAAGTAGACACGGGTATGGCGGTGAACTTCTTGAGTTGCAGCAAGGATGTGAAAGACCCTTTCAAAGTTCCAGAGGTTAGGTGTCATTCGTCTCCAGACGCCTCATCGGAAATAGGCCTCATCTCGCCTGGAAGGTAGAACTTCCTGGATATTCTCGAGTTGCGGCAGGTGTTGTCGAGTTACGACGGGGACCTCAGGGACCCGCACTGGTGGCCTCAGGAGAGGCCAGTCCCCATGCGAGTTGCTAGGGGGCTCTCGGGATTCCTCTCCCGTCGATACCGGGGCCAAAAACCTTGTGTGGAGTCAGGGCCGGAACCGAGGATTCCTCTCAGGGGCTGACATGTATCTTGGGGTACTTCTGGAGTCTCCCCAGGGGAGTCAGGCCTCGTCTCGTGTGGGGGCATGCACGTGTGCTTTCCTTACAGGCTGTAGCAGCAATGTCACGGTTCCCGTCGTGTGGATCAAAGGATCTGTGGTTTTCCCTCGAGGCTTTCCCACAGGGCTGTCCCACGTGCCACCGTGGTGTGAGTCGATCCTCGGCGTGAAAGATGAGCCAGTGCAGGGCAAAGAGGTTCCTCTGGAATGGACTGAGACATCTGGGGGACTCTTGGAATGGTGGTACGACCATGGAGTTCCTCTCGCCTTTCCTGTTGAGAGTGCCTCCTCTTGAGATGCGACGGGAACGCCGGGAATTCTTTCCCGTTGAAAGCAGGGAAAGGATCCCCCATCTCGAGCTCCGAGGGGGAAACGGGGCTCCTCTGATGTGGGCGGGACCATCGTGCTTCCTCTCGAGTGGAGACGGGTATGGCGGTGAACTTCTTGAGTTGCAGCAAGGGTGTGAAAGACCCTTTCGAAATTCCAGAGGTTAGGTGTCATTAGTCTCCAGACGTCTCATCGGAAATAGGCCTCATCTCGCCTGGAAGGGAGAACTTCCTGGATTTTCTCGAGTTGCGGCAGGTGTTCTCGAGTTACGACGAGGACCTCAGGGACCCGCCCTGGTGGCCTCAGGAGAGGCCAGTCCCCATGCGAGTTGCTAGGGGGCCTCTCGGGATTCCTCTCCCGTGGATACCGGGGCCAAAAACCTTGTGTGGAGTCAGGGCCGGAACCGAGGATTCCTCTCAGGGGATGACATGGATCTTTGGGTACTTCTGGAGTCTCCCCAGGGGAGTCAGGCCTCGTCTCGAGTGGGGGCATGCACGTGCGCTTTCCTTCCAAGCTGTAGCAGCAATGTCACGCTTCCCGTGGCGTGGATCAAAGGATCTGTGGTTTTCCCTCGAGGCATTCCCTCGAGGCTTTCCCACAGGGCTGTCCCACGTGCCACCGTGGTGTGAGTCGATCCTCGGCGTGAAAGATCAGCCAGTGCAGGGCAAAGAGGTTCCTCTGGAATGGACTGAGACATCTGGGGGACTCTTGGAATGGTGGTACGACCATGGAGTTCCTCTCGCCTTTCCTGTTGAGAGTGCCTCCTCTTGAGATGCGACGGGAACGCCGGGAATTCTTTCCCGTTGAAAGCAGGGAAAGGATCCCACATCTCGAGCTACGAGGGGGAAACGGGGTTCCTCTGGATGTGGGCGGGACCATCGTGCTTCCTCTCGAGTGGACACGGGTATGGCGGTGAACTTCTTGAGTTGCAGCAAGGATGTGAAAGACCCTTTCAAAGTTCCAGAGGTTAGGTGTCATTCGTCTCCAGACGCCTCATCGGAAATAGGCCTCATCTCGCCTGGAAGGTAGAACTTCCTGGATTTTCTCGAGTTGCGGCAGGTGTTGTCGAGTTACGACGGGGACCTCAGAGACCCGCCCTGGTGGCCTCAGGAGAGGCCAGTCCCCATGCGAGTTGCTAGGGGGCCTCTCGGGATTCCTCTCCCGTCGATACCGGGGCAAAAAACCTTGTGTGGAGTCAGGGCCGGAACCGAGGATTCCTCTCAGGGGCTGACATGGATCTTTGGGTACTTGTGGAGACTCCCCAGCGGAGTCAGGCCTCGTCTCGTGTGGGGGCACGCACGTGCGCTTTCCTTCCAGGCTGTAGCAGCAATGTCACGCTTCCCGTCGCGTGGATCAAAGGATCTGTGGTTTTCCCTCGAGGCTTTCCCACAGGGCTGTCCCACGTGCCACCGTGGTGTGAGTCGATCCTCGGCGTGAAAGATGAGCCAGTGCAGGGCGAAGAGCTTCCTCTAGAAAGGACTGAGACATCTGGGGGACTTTTGGAATGGTGGTACGACCATGGAGTTCCTATCGCCTTTCCTGTTGAGAGTGCCTCCTCTTGAGAAGCGACGGGAACGCCGGGAATTCTTTCCCGTTGAAAGCAGGGAAAGGATCCCTCATCTCGAGCTCCGAGGGGGAAACGGGGCTCCTCTGGATGTGGGCGGGACCATCGTGCTTCCTCTCGAGTGGAGACGGGTATGGCGGTGAACTTCTTGAGTTGCAGCAAGGGTGTGAAAGACCCTTTCGAAGTTCCAGAGTTTAGGTGTCATTAGTCTCCAGACGCCTCATCGGAAATAGGCCTCATCTCGCCTGGAAGGGAGAACTTCCTGGATTTTCTCGAGTTGCGGCAGGTGTTCTCGAGTTACGACGGGGACCTCAGGGACCCGCCCTGGTGGCCTC
Source organism: Capricornis sumatraensis (assembly GCF_032405125.1). Lineage (NCBI taxonomy): Eukaryota > Metazoa > Chordata > Mammalia > Artiodactyla > Bovidae > Capricornis > Capricornis sumatraensis. Next base: position 11,218,912 of record NW_027184612.1, read on the forward strand.
AGGAGAGGCCAGTCCCCATGCGAGTTGCTAGGGGGCCTCTCGGGATTCCTCTCCCGTCGATACCGGGGTCAAAAACCTTGTGTGGAGTCAGGGCCGGAACCGAGGATTCCTCTCAGGGGCTGACATGGATCTTTGGGTACTTCTGGAGTCTCCCCAGGGGAGTCAGGCCTCGTCTCGAGTGGGGGCATGCACGTGCGCTTTCCTTCCAGGCTGTAGCAGCAATGTCACGCTTCCCGTCGCGTGGATCAAAGGATCTGTGGTTTTCCCTCGAGGCTTTCCCTCGAGGCTTTCCCACAGGGCTGTCCCACGGGTAACTGTGGTGTGATTCGACCTCGCCGTGAAAGATGAGCCAGTGCAGGGCAATGAGGTTCCTCTGGAATGGAATGAGACATCTGGGGGACTCTTGGAATGGTGATACGGCCATGTAGTTCCTCTCGCCTTTCCTGTTGAGAGTGCCTCCACTTGAGATGCAACGGGAACGCCGGGAATTATTTCCCGTTGAAAGCAGGGAAAGGATCCCTCATCTCGAGCTACGAGGGGGAAACGGGGCTCCTCTGGATGTGGGCGGGACCATCGTGCTTCCTCTCGAGTGGAGACGGGTATGGCGGATAACTTCTTAAGTTGCAGCAAGGGTGTGAAAGACCCTTTCGAAGTTCAAGAGGTTACGTGTCATTACTCTCCAGATGCCTCATCGGAAATAGGCCTCATCTCGCCTGGAAGGGAGAATTTCCTGGATTTTCTCGAGTTGCGGCAGGTGTTCTCGAGTTACGACGGGGATCTCAGGGACCCGCCCTGGTGGCCTCAGGAAAGGCCAGTCCCCATGCGAGTTGCTAGGGGGCCACTCGGGATTCCTCTCCCGTAGATACCGGGGCCAAAAACCTTGTGTGGAGTCAGGGCCGGAACCGAGGATTCCTCTCAGGGGCTGACATGGATCTTTGGGTACTTCTGGAGTCTCCCCAGGGGAGTCAGGCCTCGTCTCGAGTGGGGGCATGCACTTGCGCTTTCCTTCCAAGCTGTAGCAGCAATGTCACGCTTCCCGTCGCCTGGATCAAACGATCTGTGGTTTTCCCTCGAGGCTTTCCCTCGAGGCTTTCACACAGGGCTGTCCCACGTGCCACCGTGGTGTGAGTCGATCCTCGGCATCAACGATGAGCCAGTGCAGGGCAAAGAGGTTCCTCTGGAATGGACTGAGACATCTGGGGGACTCTTAAAATGGTGGTACGACCATGGAGTTCCTCTCGCCTTTCCTGTTGAGAGTGCCTCCTCTTGAGATGCGACTGAAACGCCGGGAATTCTTTACCGTTGAAAGCAGGGAAAGGATCCCTCATCTCGAGCTGCGAGGGGGAAACGGGGCTCCTCTGGATGTGGGCGGGACCATCGTGCTTCCTCTCGAGTGGAGACGGGTATGGCGGTGAACTTCTTGAGTTGCAGCAAGGGTGTGAAAGACTCTTTCGAAGTTCCAGAGATTAGGTGTCATTAGTCTCCAGACGCCTCATCGGAAATAGGCCTCATCTCGCCTGGAAGGGAGAACTTCCTGGATTTTCTCGAGTTGTGGCAGGTGTTCTCGAGTTACGACGGGGACCTCAGTGCCCCGCCCTGGTGGCCTCAGGAAAGGATAGTCCCCATGCGAGTTGCTAGGGGGCCTCTCGGGATAACTCTCCCGTCGATACCGGGGCGAAAATCCTTGTGTGGAGTCAGGGCCGGAACCGAGGATTCCTCTCAGGGTCAGACATGGATCTTTGGGTACTTCTGGAGTCTCCCCAGGGGAGTCAGGCCTCGTCTCGAGTGGGGGCATGCACGTGCGCTTTCCTCCCAGGCTGTAGCAGCAATGTCACGCTTCCCATCGCCTGGATCAAAGGATCTGTGGTTTTACCTCGAGGCTTTCTCTCGAGGCTTTCCCACAGGGCTGTCCCACGTGCCACCGTGGTGTGAGTCGATCCTCGGCGTGAAAGATGAGCCAGTGCAGGGCAAAGAGGTTCCTCTGGAATGGACTGAGACATCTGGGGGACTCTTGGAATGGTGGTACGACCATGGAGTTCCGCTCGCCTTTCCTGTTGAGAGTGCCTCCTCTTGAGATGCGACGGGAACGCCGGGAATTTGTTCCCGTTGAAAGCAGGGAAAGGATCCCTCCTCTCGAGCTACGAGGGGGAAACAGGACTGCTCTGGATGTGGGCTGGACCATCGTGCTTCCTCTCGAGTGGAGACAGGTATGGCGGTGAACTTCTTGAGTTGCAGCAAGGGTGTGAAAGACCCTTTCGAAGTTCCAGAGGTTAGGTGTCATTAGTCTCCAGACACCTCATCGGAAATAGGCCTCAACTCGCTTGGAAGGGAGATCTTCCTGGATTTTCTCGAGTTGCGGCAGGTGTTCTCGAGTTACGACGGGGACCTCAGGGACCCGCCCTGGTGGCCTCAGGAGAGGCCAGTCCCCATGCGAGTTGCTAGGGGGCCTCTCGGGATTCCTCTCCCGTCGATACCGGGGCCAAAAACCTTGTGTGGAGTCAGGGCCGGAACCGAGGATTTCTCTCAGGGGCTGACATGGATCTTTGGGTACTTCTGGAGTCTCACCAGGGGAGTCAGGCCTCGTCTCGAGTGGGGGCATGCACGTGCTCTTTCCTTCCAGGCTGTAGCAGCAATGTCACGCTTCCCGTCGCGTGGATCAAAGGATCTGTGGTTTTCCCTCGAGGCTTTCCCTCGAGGCTTTCCCACAGGGCTGTCCCACGTGCCACCGTGGTGTGAGTCGATCTTCGGCGTGAAAGATGAGCCAGTGCAGGGCAAAGAGGTTCCTCTGGAATGGACTGAGACATCTGGGGGACTCTTGGAATGGTGGTACGATCATGGAGTTCCGCTCGCCTTTCCTGTTGAGAGTGCCTCTTCTTGAGATGCAACGGGAACGCCGGGAATATGTTTCCGTTGAAAGCATTGAAAGGATCCCTCATCTCGAGCTACGAGGGGGAAACGGGGCTCCTCTGGATGTGGGCCGGACCATCGTGCTTCCTCTCGAGTGGAGACGGGTATGGCGGTGAACTTGTTGAGTTGCAGCAAGGGTGTGAAAGACCCTTTCGAAGTTCCCGAGGTTAGGTGTCATTCGTCTCCAGACGCTTCATCGGAAATAGGCCTCATCTCGCCTGGAAGGGAGAACTTCCTGGATTTTCTCGAGTTGCGGCAGGTGTTCTCGAGTTACGACGGGGACATCAGGGACCCGCCCTGGTGGCCTCAGGAGAGGCCAGTCCTCATGCCAGTTGCTAGAGGGCCTCTAGGGATTCCTCTCCCTTCGATACCGGGGCCAAAAACCTTGTGTGCTGTCAGGGCCGGAACCGAGGATTCCTCTCAGGGGCTGACATGGATCTTTGGGTACTTCTGGAGTCTCCCTAGGGGAGTCAGGCCTCCTCTCGAGTTGGGGCATGCACGTGTGCTTTCCTTCCAGGCTGTAGCAGCAATGTCACGCTTCCCGTCGCGTGGATCAAAGGATCGGTGGTTTTCCCTCGAGGCTTTCCCACAGGGCTGTCCCACGTGCCACTGTGGTGTGAGTCGACCTCGCTGTGAAAGATGAGCCAGTGCAGGGCAAGAGGTTCCTCTGGAATGGAATGAGACATCTGGGGGACTCGTGGAATGGTGGTACGGCCATGGAGTTCCTCTCGCCTTTCATTTTGAGAGTGCCTCCTCTTGAGATGCGATGGGAACGCCGGGAATTCTTTCCCGTTGAAAGCAGGGAAAGGATCCCTCATCTCGAACTACGAGGGGGAAACGGGGCTTTCTGGATGTGGGCGGGACCATAGTGCTTTCTCTGGAGTGGAGACGGGTATGGCGGTGATCTTCTTGAGTTGCAGCAAGGGTGTGAAAGGCCCTTTCGAAGTTCCAGAGGTAAGGTGTCATTAGTCTCCAGACGCCTCATCGGAAATAGGCCTCATCTCTCCTGGAAGGGAGAACTTCCTGGATTTTCTCGAGTTGCGGCAGGTGTTCTCGAGTTACGACGGGGACCTCAGGGACCCGCCCTGGTGGCCTCAGGAAAGGCCAGTCCCCATGCGAGTTGCTAGGGGGCCTCTCGGGATTCCTCTCCCGTCGATACCGGGGCCAAAAACCTTGTGTGGAGTCAGGGCCGGAACCGAGGATTCCTCTCAGGGGCTGACATGGATCTTTGGGTACTTCTGGAGTCTCCCCAGGGGAGTCAGGCCTCGTCTCGAGTGGGGGCATGTACGTGCGCCTTCCTTCCAGGCTGTAGCAGCAATGTCACGCTTCCCGTCGCGTGGATCAAAGGATCTGTGGTTTTCCCTCGAGGCTTTCCCACAGGGCTGTCCCACGTGCCACCGTGGTGTGAGTTGATCCTCGGCGTCAAAGATGAGCCAGTGCAGGGCAAAGAGGTTCCTCTGGAATGGACTGAGACATCTGGGGGACTCTTGGAATGGTGGTACGACCATGGAGTTCCTCTCTCCTTTCCTGTTGAGAGTGCCTCCTCTTGAGATGCGACGGGAACGCCGGGAATTCTTTCCCGTTGAAAGCAGGGAAAAGATCCCTCATCTCGAGCTACCAGGGGGAAACGGGGTCCTCTGGATGTGGGCGGGACCATCGTGCTTCCTCTCGAGTGGAGACGGGTATGGCGGTGAACTTCTTGAGTCGCAGCAAGGGTGTGAAAGACCCTTTCGAAGTTCCAGAGGTTAGGTGTCATTAGTCTCCAGACGCCTCATCGGAAATAGGCCTCATCTCGCCTGGAAGGGAGAACTTCCTGGATTTTCTCGAGTTGCGGCAGGTGCTCTCGAGTTACGACGGGGACCTCAGGGACCCGCCCTGGTGGCCTCAGGAGAGGCCAGTTCTCATGCGAGTTGCTAGGGGGCCTCTCGGTATTCCTCTCCCGTCGATACCGGGGCCAAAAACCTTGTGTGGAGTCAGGGCCGGAACCGAGGATTCCTCTCACGGGCTGACATGTATCTTTGGGTACGCCTGGAGTCTCCCCAGGGGAGTCAGGCTTCGTCTCGAGTGGGGGCATGCACGTGCGCTTTCCTTCCAGGCTGTAGCAGCAATGTCACGCTTCCCGTCGCGTGGATCAAAGGATCTGTGGTTTTCCCTCGAGGCTTTCCCTCGAGGCTTTCCCACAGGGCTGTCCCACGTGCCACCGTGGTGTGAGTCGATCCTCGGCGTGAAAGATGAGCCAGTGCAGGGCAAAGAGGCTCCTCTGGAATGGACTGAGACATCTGGGGGACTCTTGGAATGGTGGTACGACCATGGAGTTCCTCTCGCCTTTCCTGTTGAGAGTGCCTCCTCTTGAGATGCGACGGGAACGCCGGGAATTCTTTCCCGTTGAAAGCAGGGAAAGGATCCCTCATCTCGAGCTCCGAGGGGGAAACGGGGCTCCTCTGGATGTGGGCGGGACCATCGTGCTTCCTCTCGAGTGGAGACGGGTATGGCGGTGAACTTCTTGAGTTGCAGCAAGGGTGTGAAAGACCCTTTCGAAGTTCCAGAGTTTAGGTGTCATTAGTCTCCAGACGCCTCATCGGAAATAGGCCTCATCTCGCCTGGAAGGGAGAACTTCCTGGATTTTCTCGAGTTGCGGCAGGTGTTCTCGAGTTACGACGGGGACCTCAGGGACCCGCCCTGGTGGCCTCAGGAGAGGCCAGTCCCCATGCGATGTGCTAGGGGGCCTCTCGGGATTCCTCTCCCGTCGATACCGGGGTCAAAAACCTTGTGTGGAGTCAGGGCCGGAACCGAGGATTCCTCTCAGGGGCTGACATGGATCTTTGGGTACTTCTGGAGTCTCCCCAGGGGAGTCAGGCCTCGTCTCGGGTGGGGGCATGCACGTGCGCTTTCCTTCCAGGCTGTAGCAGCAATGTCACGCTTCCCGTGGCGTGGATCAAAGGATCTGTGGTTTTCCCTCGAGGCTTTCCCTCGAGGCTTTCCCACAGGGCTGTCCCACGTGCCACCGTGGTGTGAGTCGATCCTCGGCGTGAAAGATGAGCCAGTGCAGGGCAAACAGGTTCCTCTGGAATGGACTGAGACATCTGGGGGACTCTTGGAATGGTGGTACGACCATGGAGTTCCTCTCGCCTTTCCTGTTGAGAGTGCCTCCTCTTGAGATGCGACGGGAACGCCGGGAATTCTTTCCCGTTGAAAGCAGGGAAAGGATCCCCCATCTCGAGCTCCGAGGGGGAAACGGGGCTCCTCTGGATGTGGGCGGGACCATCGTGCTTCCTCTCGAGTGGAGACGGGTATGGCGGTGAACTTCTTGAGTTGCAGCAAGGGTGTGAAAGACCCTTTCGAAATTCCAGAGGTTAGGTGTCATTAGTCTCCAGACGTCTCATCGGAAATAGGCCTCATCTCGCCTGGAAGGGAGAACTTCCTGGATTTTCTCGAGGTGTGGCAGGTGTTCTCGAGTTACGACGGGGACCTCAGGGACCCGCCCTCGTGGCCTCAGGAGAGGCCAGTCCCCATGCGAGTTGCTAGGGGGCCTCTCGGGATTCCTCTCCCGTCGATACCGGGGCCAAAAACCTTGTGTGGAGTCAGGGCCGGAACCGAGGATTCCTCTCAGGGGATGACATGGATCTTTGGGTACTTCTGGAGTCTCCCCAGGGGAGTCAGGCCTCGTCTCGAGTGGGGGCATGCACGTGCGCTTTCCTTCCAAGCTGTAGCAGCAATGTCACGCTTCCCGTGGCGTGGATCAAAGGATCTGTGGTTTTCCCTCGAGGCTTTCCCTCGAGGCTTTCCCACAGGGCTGTCCCACGTGCCACCGTGGTGTGAGTCGATCCTCGGCGTGAAAGATCAGCCAGTGCAGGGCAAAGAGGTTCCTCTGGAATGGACTGAGACATCTGGGGGACTCTTGGAATGGTGGTACGACCATGGAGTTCCTCTCGCCTTTCCTGTTGAGAGTGCCTCCTCTTGAGATGCGACGGGAACGCCGGGAATTCTTTCCCGTTGAAAGCAGGGAAAGGATCCCACATCTCGAGCTACGAGGGGGAAACGGGGTTCCTCTGGATGTGGGCGGGACCATCGTGCTTCCTCTCGAGTGGACACGGGTATGGCGGTGAACTTCTTGAGTTGCAGCAAGGATGTGAAAGATCCTTTCAAAGTTCCAGAGGTTAGGTGTCATTCGTCTCCAGACGCCTCATCGGAAATAGGCCTCATCTCGCCTGGAAGGTAGAACTTCCTGGATTTTCTCGAGTTGCGGCAGGTGTTGTCGAGTTACGACGGGGACCTCAGAGACCCGCCCTGGTGGCCTCAGGAGAGGCCAGTCCCCATGCGAGTTGCTAGGGGGCCTCTCGGGATTCCTCTCCCGTCGATACCGGGGCAAAAAACCTTGTGTGGAGTCAGGGCCGGGACCGAGGATTCCTCTCAGGGGATGACATGGATCTTTGGGTACTTCTGGAGTCTCCCCCGGGGAGTCAGGCCTCGTCTCGAGTCGGGGCATGCACGTGCGCTTTCCTTCCAGGCTGTAGCAGCAATGTCACGCTTCCCGTCGCGTGGATCAAAGGATCTGTGGTTTACCCTCGAGGCTTTCCCACAGGGCTGTCCCACGTGCCACCGTGGTGTGAGTCGATCCTCGGCGTGAAAGATGAGCCAGTGCAGGGCAAAGAGGTTCCTCTGGAATGGACTGAGAAATCTCGGGGACTCTTGGAATGGTGGTACGACCATGGAGTTCCTCTCGCCTTTCCTGTTGAGAGTGCCTCCTCTTGAGATGCGACGGGAACGCCGAAAATACTTTCCCGTTGATAGCAGGGAAAGGATCCCTCATCTCGAGCTACGAGGGGCAATCGGGGCTCCTCTGGATGTGGGCGGGACCATCATGTTTCCTCTCGAGTGGAGACGGTTATGACGGTGAAATTCTTGAGTTGCAGCAAGGGTGTGAAAGACCCTTTCGAAGTTCCAGAGGTTCCGTGTCATTAGTCTCCAGACGCCTCATCGGAAATAGGCCTCATCTCGCCTGGAAGGGAGAACTTCCTGGATTTTCTCGAGTTGCGGCAGGTGTTCTCGAGTTACGACGGGGACCTCAGGGACCGGCCCTGGTGGCCTCAGGAGAGGCCAGTCCCCATGCGAGTTGCTAGGGGGCCTCTCGGGATTCCTCTCCCGTCGATACCGGGGCCAAAAACCTTGTGTGGAGTCAGGGCCGGAACCGAGGATTCCTCTCAGGGGCTGACATGGATCTTTGGGTACTTCTGGAGTCTCCCCAGGGGAGTCAGGCCTCGTCTCGAGTGGGGGCATGCACGTGCGCTTTCCTTCCAGGCTGTAGCAGCAATGTCACGCTTCCCGTCGCGTGGATCAAAGGATCTGTGGTTTTCCCTCGAGGCTTTCCCTCGAGGCTTTCCCACAGGTCTGTCCCACGTGCCACCGTGGTGTGAGTCGATCCTCGGCGTGAAACATGAGCCAGTGCAGGGCAAAGAGGTTCCTCTGGAATGGACTGAGAAATCTCGGGGACTCTTGGAATGGTGGTACGACCATGGAGTTCCTCTCATCTTTCCTGTTGAGAGTGCCTCCTCTTGAGATGCGACGGGAACGCCGGGAATTCTTTCCCGTTGATAGCAGGGAAAGGATCCCTCATCTCGAGCTACGAGGGGGAAACGGGGCTCCTCTGGATGTGGGCGGGACCATCGTGTTTCCTCTCGAGTGAAGACGGGTATGGCGGTGAACTTCTTGAGTTGCAGCAAGGGTGTGAAAGACCCTTTTGAAGTTCCAGAGGTTCGGTGTCATTAGTCTCCAGACGTCTCATCGGAAATAGGCCTCATCTCGCCTGGAAGGGAGAACTTCCTGGAATTTCTCGAGTTGCGGCAGGTGTTCTCGAGTTACGACGGGGACCTCAGGGACCCGCCCTGGTGGCCTCAGGAAAGGCCAGTCCCCATGCGAGTTGCTCGGGGGCCTCTCGGGATTCCTCTCCCGTCGATACCGGGGTCAAAAACTTTGTGTGGAGTCAGGGCCGGAACCGAGGATTCCTCTCAGGGGATGGCATGGATCTTTGGGTACTTCTGGAGTCTCCCCCGGGGAGTCAGGCCTCGTCTCGAGTGGGGGCATGCACGTGCGCTTTCCTTCCAGGCTGTAGCAGCAATGTCACGCTTCCCGTCGCGTGGATCAAAGGATCTGTGGTTTACCCTCGAGGCTTTCCCACAGGGCTGTCCCACGTGCCACCGTGGTGTGAGTCGATCCTCGGCGTGAAAGATGAGCCAGTGCAGGGCAAAGAGGTTCCTCTGGAATGGACTGAGAAATCTCGGGGACTCTTGGAATGGTGGTACGACCATGGAGTTCCTCTCGTCTTTCCTGTTGAGAGTGCCTCCTCTTGAGATGCGACGGGAACGCCGAAAATACTTTCCCGTTGATAGCAGGGAAAGGATCCCTCATCTCGAGCTACGAGGGGCAATCGGGGCTCCTCTGGATGTGGGCGGGACCGTCATGTTTCCTCTCGAGTGGAGACGGTTATGACGGTGAACTTCTTGAGTTGCAGCAAGGGTGTGAAAGACCCTTTCGAAGTTCCAGAGGTTCCGTGTCATTAGTCTCCAGACGCCTTATCGGAAATAGGCCTCATCTCGCCTGGAAGGGAGAACTTCCTGGATTTTCTCGAGTTGCGGCAGGTGTTCTCGAGTTACGACGGGGACCTCAGGAACCCGCCCTGGTGGCCTCAGGAAAGGTCAGTCCCCTTGCGAGTTCCTAGGGGGCCTCTCGGGATTCCTCTCCCGTCGATACTGGGGCCAAAATACTTGTGTGGAGTCAGGGCCGGAACCGAGGATTCCTCTCAGGGGATGACATGGATCTTTGGGTACTTCTGGAGTCTCCCCCGGGGAGTCAGGCCTCGTCTCGAGTGGGGGCATGCACGTGCGCTTTCCTTCCAGGCTGTAGCAGCAATGTCACGCTTCCCGTCGCGTGGATCAAAGGATCTGTGGTTTTCCCTCGAGGCTTTCCCTCGAGGCTTTCCCACAGGTCTGTCCCACGTGCCACCGTGGTGTGAGTCGATCCTCGGCGTGAAACATGAGCCAGTGCAGGGCAAAGAGGTTCCTCTGGAATGGACTGAGAAATCTCGGGGACTCTTGGAATGGTGGTACGACCATGGAGTTCCTCTCATCTTTCCTGTTGAGAGTGCCTCCTCTTGAGATGCGACGGGAACGCCGGGAATTCTTTCCCGTTGATAGCAGGGAAAGGATCCCTCATCTCGAGCTACGAGGGGGAAACGGGGCTCCTCTGGATGTGGGCGGGACCATCGTGTTTCCTCTCGAGTGAAGACGGGTATGGCGGTGAACTTCTTGAGTTGCAGCAAGGGTGTGAAAGACCCTTTTGAAGTTCCAGAGGTTCGGTGTCATTAGTCTCCAGACGTCTCATCGGAAATAGGCCTCATCTCGCCTGGAAGGGAGAACTTCCTGGAATTTCTCGAGTTGCGGCAGGTGTTCTCGAGTTACGACGGGGACCTCAGGGACCCGCCCTGGTGGCCTCAGGAAAGGCCAGTCCCCATGCGAGTTGCTCGGGGGCCTCTCGGGATTCCTCTCCCGTCGATACCGGGGTCAAAAACTTTGTGTGGAGTCAGGGCCGGAACCGAGGATTCCTCTCAGGGGATGACATGGATCTTTGGGTACTTCTGGAGTCTCCCCCGGGGAGTCAGGCCTCGTCTCGAGTGGGGGCATGCACGTGCGCTTTCCTTCCAGGCTGTAGCAGCAATGTCACGCTTCCCGTCGCGAGGATCAAAGGATCTGTGGTTTACCCTCGAGGCTTTCCCACATGGCTGTCCCACGTGCCACCGTGGTGTGAGTCGATCCTCGGCGTGAAAGATGAGCCAGTGCAGGGCAAAGAGGTTCCTCTGGAATGGACTGAGAAATCTCGGGGACTCTTGGAATGGTGGTACGACCATGGAGTTCCTCTCGTCTTTCCTGTTGAGAGTGCCTCCTCTTGAGATGCGACGGGAACGCCGAAAATACTTTCCCGTTGATAGCAGGGAAAGGATCCCTCATCTCGAGCTACGAGGGGCAATCGGGGCTCCTCTGGATGTGGGCGGGACCATCATGTTTCCTCTCGAGTGGAGACGGTTATGACGGTGAACTTCTTGAGTTGCAGCAAGGGTGTGAAAGACCCTTTCGAAGTTCCAGAGGTTCCGTGTCATTAGTCTCCAGACGCCTCATCGGAAATAGGCCTCATCTCGCCTGGAAGGGAGAACTTCCTGGATTTTCTCGAGTTGCGGCAGGTGTTCTCGAGTTACGACGGGGACCTCAGGGACCGGCCCTGGTGGCCTCAGGAGAGGCCAGTCCCCATGCGAGTTGCTAGGGGGCCTCTCGGGATTCCTCTCCCATCGATACGGGGCCAAAAACCTTGTGTGGAGTCAGGGCCGGAACCGAGGATTCCTCTCAGGGGCTGACATGGATCTTTGGGTACTTCTGGAGTCTCCCCAGGGGAGTCAGGCCTCGTCTCGAGTGGGGGCATGCACGTGCACTTTCCTTCCAGGCTGTAGCAGCAATGTCACGCTTCCCGTCGCGTGGATCAAAGGATCTGTGGTTTTCCCTCGAGGCTTTCCCTCGAGGCTTTCCCACAGGTCTGTCCCACGTGCCACCGTGGTGTGAGTCGATCCTCGGCGTGAAACATGAGCCAGTGCAGGGCAAAGAGGTTCCTCTGGAATGGACTGAGAAATCTCGGGGACTCTTGGAATGGTGGTACGACCATGGAGTTCCTCTCATCTTTCCTGTTGAGAGTGCCTCCTCTTGAGATGCGACGGGAACGCCGAGAATTCTTTCCCGTTGATAGCAGGGAAAGGATCCCTCATCTCGAGCTACGAGGGGGAAACGGGGCTCCTCTGGATGTGGGCGGGACCATCGTGTTTCCTCTCGAGTGAAGACGGGTATGGCGGTGAACTTCTTGAGTTGCAGCAAGGGTGTGAAAGACCCTTTTGAAGTTCCAGAGGTTCGGTGTCATTAGTCTCCAGACGTCTCATCGGAAATAGGCCTCATCTCGCCTGGAAGGGAGAACTTCCTGGAATTTCTCGAGTTGCGGCAGGTGTTCTCGAGTTACGACGGGGACCTCAGGGACCCGCCCTGGTGGCCTCAGGAAAGGCCAGTCCCCATGCGAGTTGCTCGGGGGCCTCTCGGGATTCCTCTCCCGTCGATACCGGGGTCAAAAACTTTGTGTGGAGTCAGGGCCGGAACCGAGGACTCCTCTCAGGGGATGACATGGATCTTTGGGTACTTCTGGAGTCTCCCCCGGGGAGTCAGGCCTCGTCTCGAGTGGGGGCATGCACGTGCGCTTTCCTTCCAGGCTGTAGCAGCAATGTCACGCTTCCCGTCGCGTGGATCAAAGGATCTGTGGTTTACCCTCGAGGCTTTCCCACAGGGCTGTCCCACGTGCCACCGTGGTGTGAGTCGATCCTCGGCGTGAAAGATGAGCCAGTGCAGGGCAAAGAGGTTCCTCTGGAATGGACTGAGAAATCTCGGGGACTCTTGGAATGGTGGTACGACCATGGAGTTCCTCTCGTCTTTCCTGTTGAGAGTGCCTCCTCTTGAGATGCGACGGGAACGCCGAAAATACTTTCCCGTTGATAGCAGGGAAAGGATCCCTCATCTCGAGCTACGAGGGGCAATCGGGGCTCCTCTGGATGTGGGCGGGACCATCATGTTTCCTCTCGAGTGGAGACGGTTATGACGGTGAACTTCTTGAGTTGCAGCAAGGGTGTGAAAGACCCTTTCGAAGTTCCAGAGGTTCCGTGTCATTAGTCTCCAGACGCCTTATCGGAAATAGGCCTCATCTCGCCTGGAAGGGAGAACTTCCTGGATTTTCTCGAGTTGCGGCAGGTGTTCTCGAGTTGCGACGGGGACCTCAGGAACCCGCCCTGGTGGCCTCAGGAAAGGTCAGTCCCCTTGCGACTTCCTAGGGGGCCTCTCGGGATTCCTCTCCCGTCGATACCGGGGCCAAAATACTTGTGTGGAGTCAGGGCCGGAACCGAGGATTCCTCTCAGGGGCTGACATGGATCTTTGGGTACTTCTGGAGTCTCCCCAGGGGAGTCAGGCCTCGTCTCGAGTGGGGGCATGCACGTGCGCTTTCCTTCCAGGCTGTAGCAGCAATGTCACGGTTCCCGTCGCGTGGATCAAAGGATCTGTGGTTTTCCCTCGAGGCTTTCCCACAGGGCTGTCCCACGTGCCACCGTGGTGTGAGTCGATCCACGGCGTGAAAGATGAGCCAGTGCAGGGCAAAGAGGCTCCTCTGGAATGGACTGAGACATCTGGGGGACTCTTGGAATGGTGGTATGACCATGGAGTTCCTCTCGCCTTTCCTGTTGAGAGTGCCTCCTCTTGAGATGCGACGGGAATGCCGGGAATTCTTTCCCGTTGAAAGCAGGGAATGGATCCCTCATCTCGAGCTACGAGGGGGAAACGGGGCTCCTCTGGATGTGGGCGGGACCACCGTGCTTCCTCTCGAGTGGAGACGGGTATGGCGGTGAACTTCTTGAGTTGCAGCAAGGCTGTGAAAGACCCTTTCGAAGTTCCAGAGGTTAGGTGTCATTTGTCTCCAGAGGCCTCATCGGAAATAGGCCTCATCTCGCCTGGAAGGGAGAAGTTCCTGGATTTTCTCGAGTTGCGGCAGGTGTTCTCGAGTTACGACGGGGACCTCAGGGATCCGCCGTGGTGGCCTCAGGAGAGGCCAGTCCCCATGCGAGTTGCTAGGGGGCCTCTCGGGATTCCTCTCCCGTCGATACCGGGGCCAAAAACCTTGTGTGGAGTCAATGCCGGAACCGAGGATTCCTCTCAGGGGCTGACATGGATCTTTGGGTACTTCTGGAGTCTCCCCAGGGGAGTCAGGCCTCGTCTCGAGTGGGGGCATGCACGTGCGCTTTCCTTCCAGGCTGTAGCAGCAATGTCACGCTTCCCGTCGCGTGGATCAAAGGATCTGTGGTTTTCCCTTGAGGCTTTCCCTCGAGGCTTTCCCACAGGGCTGTCCCACGTGCCACCGTGGTGTGAGTCGATCCTCGGCGTGAAAGATGAGCCAGTGCAGGGCAAAGAGGCTCCTCTGGAATGGACTGAGACATCTGGGGGACTCTTGGCATGGTGGTACGACCATGGAGTTCCTCTCGCCTTTCCTGTTGAGAGTGCCTCCTCTTGAGATGCGACGGGAACGCCGGGAATTCTTTCCCGTTGAAAGCAGGGAAAGGATCCCTCATCTCGAGCTCCGAGGGGGAAACGGGGCTCCTCTGGATGTGGGCGGGACCATCGTGCTTCCTCTCGAGTGGAGACGGGTATGGAGGTGAACTTCTTGAGTTGCATCAAGGGTGTGAAAGACCCTTTCGAAGTTCCAGAGGTTTGTTGTCATTTGTCCCCAGACGCCTCATCGGAAATAGGCCTCAATCGCCTGGAAGGGAGAACTTCCTGGATTTTCTCGAGTTGCGGCAGGTGTTCTTGAGTTACGACGGGGACCTCAGGGACCCGCCCTGGTGGCCTCAGGAGAGGCCAGTCCCCATGCGAGATGCTAGGGGGCCTCTCGGGATTCCTCTCCCGTCGATACCGGGGCAAAAACCTTGTGTGGAGTCAGGGCCGGAACCGAGGATTCCTCTCAGGGGCTGACATGGATCTTTGGGTAATTGTGGAGTCTCCCCAGGGGAGTCAGGCCTCGTCTCGAGTGGGGGCATGAACGTGCGCTTTCCTTCCAGGCTGTAGCAGCAATGTCACGCTTCCCGTCGCGTGGATCAAAGGATCTGTGGTTTTCCCTCGAGGCTTTCCTTCGAGGCTTTCCCACAGGGCTGTCCCACGTGCCACCGTGGTGTGAGTCGATCCTCGGCGTGAAAGATGAGCCAGTGCAGGGCAAAGAGGCTCCTCTGGAATGGACTGAGACATCTGGGGGACTCTTGGAATGGTGGTACGACCAGGGAGTTCCTCTCGCCTTTCCTGTTGAGAGTGCCTCCTCTTGAGATGCGACGGGAACGCCGGGAATTCTTTCCCGTTGAAAGCAGGGAATGGATCCCTCATCTCGAGCTCCAAGGGGGAAACGGGTCTCCTCTGGATGTGGGCGGGACCATCGTGCTTCCTCTCGAGTGGAGACGGGTATGGCGGTGAACTTCTTGAGTTGCAGCAAGGGTGTGAAAGACCCTTTCGAAGTTCCAGAGTTTAGGTGTCATTAGTCTCCAGACGCCTCATCGGAAATAGGCCTCATCTCGCCTGGAAGGGAGAACTTCCTGGATTTTCTCGAGTTGCGGCAGGTGTTCTCGAGTTACGACGGGGACCTCAGGGACCCGCCCTGGTGGCCTCAGGAGAGGCCAGTCCCCATGCGAGTTGCTAGGGGGCCTCTCGGGATTCCTCTCCCGTCGATACCAGGGCCAAAAACCTTGTGTGGAGTCAGGGCCGGAACCGAGGATTCCTCTCAGGGGCTGACATGGATCTTTGGGTACTTCTGGAGTCTCCCCAGGGGAGTCAGGCCTCGTCTCGAGTGGGGGCATGCACGTGCGCTTTCCTTCCAGGCTGTAGCAGCAATGTCACGCTTCCCGTCGCGAGGATCAAAGGATCTGTGGTTTACCCTCGAGGCTTTCCCACAGGGCTGTCCCACGTGCCACCGTGGTGTGAGTCGATCCTCGGCGTGAAAGATGAGCCAGTGCAGGGCAAAGAGGTTCCTCTGGAATGGACTGAGAAATCTCGGGGACTCTTGGAATGGTGGTACGACCATGGAGTTCCTCTCGTCTTTCCTGTTGAGAGTGCCTCCTCTTGAGATGCGACGGGAACGCCGAAAATACTTTCCCGTTGATAGCAGGGAAAGGATCCCTCATCTCGAGCTACGAGGGGCAATCGGGGCTCCTCTGGATGTGGGCGGGACCATCATGTTTCCTCTCGAGTGGAGACGGTTATGACGGTGAACTTCTTGAGTTGCAGCAAGGGTGTGAAAGACCCTTTCGAAGTTCCAGAGGTTCCGTGTCATTAGTCTCCAGACGCCTTATCGGAAATAGGCCTCATCTCGCCTGGAAGGGAGAACTTCCTGGATTTTCTCGAGTTGCGGCAGGTGTTCTCGAGTTGCGACGGGGACCTCAGGAACCCGCCCTGGTGGCCTCAGGAAAGGTCAGTCCCCTTGCGACTTCCTAGGGGGCCTCTCGGGATTCCTCTCCCGTCGATACCGGGGCCAAAATACTTGTGTGGAGTCAGGGCCGGAACCGAGGATTCCTCTCAGGGGCTGACATGGATCTTTGGGTACTTCTGGAGTCTCCCCAGGGGAGTCAGGCCTCGTCTCGAGTGGGGGCATGCACGTGCGCTTTCCTTCCAGGCTGTAGCAGCAATGTCACGGTTCCCGTCGCGTGGATCAAAGGATCTGTGGTTTTCCCTCGAGGCTTTCCCACAGGGCTGTCCCACGTGCCACCGTGGTGTGAGTCGATCCACGGCGTGAAAGATGAGCCAGTGCAGGGCAAAGAGGCTCCTCTGGAATGGACTGAGACATCTGGGGGACTCTTGGAATGGTGGTATGACCATGGAGTTCCTCTCGCCTTTCCTGTTGAGAGTGCCTCCTCTTGAGATGCGACGGGAATGCCGGGAATTCTTTCCCGTTGAAAGCAGGGAATGGATCCCTCATCTCGAGCTACGAGGGGGAAACGGGGCTCCTCTGGATGTGGGCGGGACCACCGTGCTTCCTCTCGAGTGGAGACGGGTATGGCGGTGAACTTCTTGAGTTGCAGCAAGGCTGTGAAAGACCCTTTCGAAGTTCCAGAGGTTAGGTGTCATTTGTCTCCAGAGGCCTCATCGGAAATAGGCCTCATCTCGCCTGGAAGGGAGAAGTTCCTGGATTTTCTCGAGTTGCGGCAGGTGTTCTCGAGTTACGACGGGGACCTCAGGGATCCGCCGTGGTGGCCTCAGGAGAGGCCAGTCCCCATGCGAGTTGCTAGGGGGCCTCTCGGGATTCCTCTCCCGTCGATACCGGGGCCAAAAACCTTGTGTGGAGTCAATGCCGGAACCGAGGATTCCTCTCAGGGGCTGACATGGATCTTTGGGTACTTCTGGAGTCTCCCCAGGGGAGTCAGGCCTCGTCTCGAGTGGGGGCATGCACGTGCGCTTTCCTTCCAGGCTGTAGCAGCAATGTCACGCTTCCCGTCGCGTGGATCAAAGGATCTGTGGTTTTCCCTTGAGGCTTTCCCTCGAGGCTTTCCCACAGGGCTGTCCCACGTGCCACCGTGGTGTGAGTCGATCCTCGGCGTGAAAGATGAGCCAGTGCAGGGCAAAGAGGCTCCTCTGGAATGGACTGAGACATCTGGGGGACTCTTGGCATGGTGGTACGACCATGGAGTTCCTCTCGCCTTTCCTGTTGAGAGTGCCTCCTCTTGAGATGCGACGGGAACGCCGGGAATTCTTTCCCGTTGAAAGCAGGGAAAGGATCCCTCATCTCGAGCTCCGAGGGGGAAACGGGGCTCCTCTGGATGTGGGCGGGACCATCGTGCTTCCTCTCGAGTGGAGACGGGTATGGAGGTGAACTTCTTGAGTTGCATCAAGGGTGTGAAAGACCCTTTCGAAGTTCCAGAGGTTTGTTGTCATTTGTCCCCAGACGCCTCATCGGAAATAGGCCTCAATCGCCTGGAAGGGAGAACTTCCTGGATTTTCTCGAGTTGCGGCAGGTGTTCTTGAGTTACGACGGGGACCTCAGGGACCCGCCCTGGTGGCCTCAGGAGAGGCCAGTCCCCATGCGAGATGCTAGGGGGCCTCTCGGGATTCCTCTCCCGTCGATACCGGGGCAAAAACCTTGTGTGGAGTCAGGGCCGGAACCGAGGATTCCTCTCAGGGGCTGACATGGATCTTTGGGTAATTGTGGAGTCTCCCCAGGGGAGTCAGGCCTCGTCTCGAGTGGGGGCATGAACGTGCGCTTTCCTTCCAGGCTGTAGCAGCAATGTCACGCTTCCCGTCGCGTGGATCAAAGGATCTGTGGTTTTCCCTCGAGGCTTTCCTTCGAGGCTTTCCCACAGGGCTGTCCCACGTGCCACCGTGGTGTGAGTCGATCCTCGGCGTGAAAGATGAGCCAGTGCAGGGCAAAGAGGCTCCTCTGGAATGGACTGAGACATCTGGGGGACTCTTGGAATGGTGGTACGACCAGGGAGTTCCTCTCGCCTTTCCTGTTGAGAGTGCCTCCTCTTGAGATGCGACGGGAACGCCGGGAATTCTTTCCCGTTGAAAGCAGGGAATGGATCCCTCATCTCGAGCTCCAAGGGGGAAACGGGTCTCCTCTGGATGTGGGCGGGACCATCGTGCTTCCTCTCGAGTGGAGACGGGTATGGCGGTGAACTTCTTGAGTTGCAGCAAGGGTGTGAAAGACCCTTTCGAAGTTCCAGAGTTTAGGTGTCATTAGTCTCCAGACGCCTCATCGGAAATAGGCCTCATCTCGCCTGGAAGGGAGAACTTCCTGGATTTTCTCGAGTTGCGGCAGGTGTTCTCGAGTTACGACGGGGACCTCAGGGACCCGCCCTGGTGGCCTCAGGAGAGGCCAGTCCCCATGCGAGTTGCTAGGGGGCCTCTCGGGATTCCTCTCCCGTCGATACCAGGGCCAAAAACCTTGTGTGGAGTCAGGGCCGGAACCGAGGATTCCTCTCAGGGGCTGACATGGATCTTTGGGTACTTCTGGAGTCTCCCCAGGGGAGTCAGGCCTCGTCTCGAGTGGGGGCATGCACGTGCGCTTTCCTTCCAGGCTGTAGCAGCAATGTCACACTTCCCGTCGCGTGGATCAAAGGATCTGTGGTTTTCCCTCGAGGCTTTCCCTCGAGGCTTTCCCACAGGGCTGTCCCACGTGCCACCGTGGTGTGAGTCGATCCTCGGCGTGAAAGATGAGCCAGTGCAGGGCAAAGAGGCTCCTCTGGAATGGACTGAGACATCTGGGGGACTCTTGGAATGGTGGTACGACCATGGAGTTCCTCTCGCCTTTCCTGTTGAGAGTGCCTCCTCTTGAGATGCGACGGGAACGCCGGGAATTCTTTCCCGTTGAAAGCAGGGAAAGGATCCCACATCTCGAGCTACGAGGGGGAAACGGGGTTCCTCTGGATGTGGGCGGGACCATCGTGCTTCCTCTCGAGTGGACACGGGTATGGCGGTGAACTTCTTGAGTTGCAGCAAGGATGTGAAAGACCCTTTCAAAGTTCCAGAGGTTAGGTGTCATTCGTCTCCAGACGCCTCATCGGAAATAGGCCTCATCTCGCCTGGAAGGTAGAACTTCCTGGATTTTCTCGAGTTGCGGCAGGTGTTGTCGAGTTACGACGGGGACCTCAGAGACCCGCCCTGGTGGCCTCAGGAGAGGCCAGTCCCCATGCGAGTTGCTAGGGGGCCTCTCGGGATTCCTCTCCCGTCGATACCGGGGCAAAAAACCTTGTGTGGAGTCAGGGCCGGAACCGAGGATTCCTCTCAGGGGCTGACATGGATCTTTGGGTACTTGTGGAGACTCCCCAGCGGAGTCAGGCCTCGTCTCGTGTGGGGGCATGCACGTGCGCTTTCCTTCCAGGCTGTAGCAGCAATGTCACGCTTCCCGTCGCGTGGATCAAAGGATCTGTGGTTTTCCCTCGAGGCTTTCCCTCGAGGCTTTCCCACAGGTCTGTCCCACGTGCCAACGTGGTGTGAGTCGATCCTCGGCGTGAAACATGAGCCAGTGCAGGGCAAAGAGGTTCCTCTGGAATGGACTGAGAAATCTCGGGGACTCTTGGAATGGTGGTACGACCATGGAGTTCCTCTCATCTTTCCTGTTGAGAGTGCCTCCTCTTGAGATGCGACGGGAACGCCGGGAATTCTTTCCCGTTGATAGCAGGGAAAGGATCCCTCATCTCGAGCTACGAGGGGGAAACGGGGCTCCTCTGGATGTGGGCGGGACCATCGTGTTTCCTCTCGAGTGAAGACGGGTATGGCGGTGAACTTCTTGAGTTGCAGCAAGGGTGTGAAAGACCCTTTTGAAGTTCCAGAGGTTTGGTGTCATTAGTCTCCAGACGTCTCATCGGAAATAGGCCTCATCTCGCCTGGAAGGGAGAACTTCCTGGAATTTCTCGAGTTGCGGCAGGTGTTCTCGAGTTACGACGGGGACCTCAGGGACCCGACCTGGTGGCCTCAGGAAAGGCCAGTCCCCATGCGAGTTGCTCGGGGGCCTCTCGGGATTCCTCTCCCGTCGATACCAGGGTCAAAAACTTTGTGTGGAGTCAGGGCCGGAACCGAGGATTCCTCTCAGGGGATGACATGGATCTTTGGGTACTTCTGGAGTCTCCCCCGGGGAGTCAGGCCTCGTCTCGAGTCGGGGCATGCACGTGCGCTTTCCTTACAGGCTGTAGCAGCAATGTCACGCTTCCCGTCGCGTGGATCAAAGGATCTGTGGTTTACCCTCGAGGCTTTCCCACAGGGCTGTCCCACGTGCCACCGTGGTGTGAGTCGATCCTCGGCGTGAAAGATGAGCCAGTGCAGGGCAAAGAGGTTCCTCTGGAATGGACTGAGAAATCTCGGGGACTCTTGGAATGGTGGTACGACCATGGAGTTCCTCTCGCCTTTCCTGTTGAGAGTGCCTCCTCTTGAGATGCGACGGGAACGCCGAAAATACTTTCCCGTTGATAGCAGGGAAAGGATCCCTCATCTCGAGCTACGAGGGGCAATCGGGGCTCCTCTGGATGTGGGCGGGACCATCATGTTTCCTCTCGAGTGGAGACGGTTATGACGGTGAACTTCTTGAGTTGCAGCAAGGGTGTGAAAGACCCTTTCGAAGTTCCAGAGGTTCCGTGTCATTAGTCTCCAGACGCCTCATCGGAAATAGGCCTCATCTCGCCTGGAAGGGAGAACTTCCTGGATTTTCTCGAGTTGCGGCAGGTGTTCTCGAGTTACGACGGGGACCTCAGGGACCGGCCCTGGTGGCCTCAGGAGAGGCCAGTCCCCATGCGAGTTGCTAGGGGGCCTCTCGGGATTCCTCTCCCGTCGATACCGGGGCCAAAAACCTTGTGTGGAGTCAGGGCCGGAACCGAGGATTCCTCTCAGGGGCTGACATGGATCTTTGGGTACTTCTGGAGTCTCCCCAGGGGAGTCAGGCCTCGTCTCGAGTGGGGGCATGCACGTGCGCTTTCCTTCCAGGCTGTAGCAGCAATGTCACGCTTCCCGTCGCGTGGATCAAAGGATCTGTGGTTTTCCCTCGAGGCTTTCCCTCGAGGCTTTCCCACAGGTCTGTCCCACGTGCCACCGTGGTGAGAGTCGATCCTCGGCGTGAAACATGAGCCAGTGCAGGGCAAAGAGGTTCCTCTGGAATGGACTGAGAAATCTCGGGGACTCTTGGAATGGTGGTACGACCATGGAGTTCCTCTCATCTTTCCTGTTGAGAGTGCCTCCTCTTGAGATGCGACGGGAACGCCGGGAATTCTTTCCCATTGATAGCAGGGAAAGGATCCCTCATCTCGAGCTACGAGGGGGAAACGGGGCTCCTCTGGATGTGGGCGGGATCATCGTGTTTCCTCTCGAGTGAAGACGGGTATGGCGGTGAACTTCTTGAGTTGCAGCAAGGGTGTGAAAGACCCTTTTGAATTTCCAGAGGTTCGGTGTCATTAGTCTCCAGACGTCTCATCGGAAATAGGCCTCATCTCGCCTGGAAGGGAGAACTTCCTGGAATTTCTCGAGTTGCGGCAGGTGTTCTCGAGTTACGACGGGGACCTCAGGGACCCGCCCTGGAGGCCTCAGGAAAGGCCAGTCCCCATGCGAGTTGCTCGGGGGCCTCTCGGGATTCCTCTCCCGTCGATACCGGGGTCAAAAACTTTGTGTGGAGTCAGGGCCGGAACCGAGGATTCCTCTCAGGGGATGACATGGATCTTTGGGTACTTCTGGAGTCTCCCCCGGGGAGTCAGGCCTCGTCTCGAGTGGGGGCATGCACGTGCGCTTTCCTTCCAGGCTGTAGCAGCAATGTCACGCTTCCCGTCGCGTGGATCAAAGGATCTGTGGTTTACCCTCGAGGCTTTCCCACAGGGCTGTCCCACGTGCCACCGTGGTGTGAGTCGATCCTCGGCGTGAAAGATGAGCCAGTGCAGGGCAAAGAGGTTCCTCTGGAATGGACTGAGAAATCTCGGGGACTCTTGGAATGGTGGTACGACCATGGAGTTCCTCTCGTCTTTCCTGTTGAGAGTGCCTCCTCTTGAGATGCGACGGGAACGCCGAAAATACTTTCCCGTTGATAGCAGGGAAAGGATCCCTCATCTCGAGCTACGAGGGGCAATCGGGGCTCCTCTGGATGTGGGCGGGACCATCATGTTTCCTCTCGAGTGGAGACGGTTATGACGGTGAACTTCTTGAGTTGCAGCAAGGGTGTGAAAGACCCTTTCGAAGTTCCAGAGGTTCCGTGTCATTAGTCTCCAGACGCCTTATCGGAAATAGGCCTCATCTCGCCTGGAAGGGAGAACTTCCTGGATTTTCTCGAGTTGCGGCAGGTGTTCTCGAGTTACGACGGGGACCTCAGGAACCCGCCCTGGTGGCCTCAGGAAAGGTCAGTCCCCTTGCGACTTCCTAGGGGGCCTCTCGGGATTCCTCTCCCGTCGATACCGGGGCCAAAATACTTGTGTGGAGTCAGGGCCGGAACCGAGGATTCCTCTCAGGGGCTGACATGGATCTTTGGGTACTTCTGGAGTCTCCCCAGGGGAGTCAGGCCTCGTCTCGAGTGGGGGCATGCACGTGCGCTTTCCTTACAGGCTGTAGCAGCAATGTCACGGTTCCCGTCGCGTGGATCAAAGGATCTGTGGTTTTCCCTCGAGGCTTTCCCACAGGGCTGTCCCACGTGCCACCGTGGTGTGAGTCGATCCTCGGCGTGAAAGATGAGCCAGTGCAGGGCAAAGAGGCTCCTCTGGAATGGACTGAGACATCTGGGGGACTCTTGGAATGGTGGTATGACCATGGAGTTCCTCTCGCCTTTCCTGTTGAGAGTGCCTCCTCTTGAGATGCGACGGGAACGCCGGGAATTCTTTCCCGTTGAAAGCAGGGAATGGATCCCTCATCTCGAGCTACGAGGGGGAAACGGGGCTCCTCTGGATGTGGGCGGGACCATCGTGCTTCCTCTCGAGTGGAGACGGGTATGGCGGTGAACTTCTTGAGTTGCAGCAAGGCTGTGAAAGACCCTTTCGAAGTTCCAGAGGTTAGGTGTCATTTGTCTCCAGAGGCCTCATCGGAAATAGGCCTCATCTCGCCTGGAAGGGAGAAGTTCCTGGATTTTCTCGAGTTGCGGCAGGTGTTCTCGAGTTACGACGGGGACCTCAGGGATCCGCCGTGGTGGCCTCAGGAGAGGCCAGTCCCCATGCGAGTTGCTAGGGGGCCTCTCGGGATTCCTCTCCCGTCGATACCGG
Organism: Capricornis sumatraensis; assembly: GCF_032405125.1. NCBI lineage: Eukaryota > Metazoa > Chordata > Mammalia > Artiodactyla > Bovidae > Capricornis > Capricornis sumatraensis. The sequence continues at coordinate 11,242,128 of NW_027184612.1, forward strand.
GGCCAAAAACCTTGTGTGGAGTCAATGCCGGAACCGAGGATTCCTCTCAGGGGCTGACATGGATCTTTGGGTACTTCTGGAGTCTCCCCAGGGGAGTCAGGCCTCGTCTCGAGTGGGGGCATGCACGTGCGCTTTCCTTCCAGGCTGTAGCAGCAATGTCACGCTTCCCTTCGCGTGGATCAAAGGATCTGTGGTTTTCCCTCGAGGCTTTCCCTCGAGGCTTTCCCACAGGGCTGTCCCACGTGCCACCGTGGTGTGAGTCGATCCTCGGCGTGAAAGATGAGCCAGTGCAGGGCAAAGAGGCTCCTCTGGAATGGACTGAGACATCTGGGGGACTCTTGGCATGGTGGTACGACCATGGAGTTCCTCTCGCCTTTCCTGTTGAGAGTGCCTCCTCTTGAGATGCGACGGGAACGCCGGGAATTCTTTCCCGTTGAAAGCAGGGAAAGGATCCCTCATCTCGAGCTCCGAGGGGGAAACGGGGCTCCTCTGGATGTGGGCGGGACCATCGTGCTTCCTCTCGAGTGGAGTCGGGTATGGAGGTGAACTTCTTGAGTTGCATCAAGGGTGTGAAAGACCCTTTCGAAGTTCCAGAGGTTTGTTGTCATTTGTCCCCAGACGCCTCATCGGAAATAGGCCTCAATCGCCTGGAAGGGAGAACTTCCTGGATTTTCTCGAGTTGCGGCAGGTGTTCTTGAGTTACGACGGGGACCTCAGGGACCCGCCCTGGTGGCCTCAGGAGAGGCCAGTCCCCATGCGAGATGCTAGGGGGCCTCTCGGGATTCCTCTCCCGTCGATACCGGGGCAAAAACCTTGTGTGGAGTCAGGGCCGGAACCGAGGATTCCTCTCAGGGGCTGACATGGATCTTTGGGTAATTGTGGAGTCTCCCCAGGGGAGTCAGGCCTCGTCTCGAGTGGGGGCATGAACGTGCGCTTTCCTTCCAGGCTGTAGCAGCAATGTCACGCTTCCCGTCGCGTGGATCAAAGGATCTGTGGTTTTCCCTCGAGGCTTTCCTTCGAGGCTTTCCCACAGGGCTGTCCCACGTGCCACCGTGGTGTGAGTCGATCCTCGGCGTGAAAGATGAGCCAGTGCAGGGCAAAGAGGCTCCTCTGGAATGGACTGAGACATCTGGGGGACTCTTGGAATGGTGGTACGACCAGGGAGTTCCTCTCGCCTTTCCTGTTGAGAGTGCCTCCTCTTGAGATGCGACGGGAACGCCGGGAATTCTTTCCCGTTGAAAGCAGGTAATGGATCCCTCATCTCGAGCTCCAAGGGGGAAACGGGTCTCCTCTGGATGTGGGCGGGACCATCGTGCTTCCTCTCGAGTGGAGACGGGTATGGCGGTGAACTTCTTGAGTTGCAGCAAGGGTGTGAAAGACCCTTTCGAAGTTCCAGAGTTTAGGTGTCATTAGTCTCCAGACGCCTCATCGGAAATAGGCCTCATCTCGCCTGGAAGGGAGAACTTCCTGGATTTTCTCGAGTTGCGGCAGGTGTACTCGAGTTACGACGGGGACCTCAGGGACCCGCCCTGGTGGCCTCAGGAGAGGCCAGTCCCCATGCGAGTTGCTAGGGGGCCTCTCGGGATTCCTCTCCCGTCGATACCGGGGCCAAAAACCTTGTGTGGAGTCAGGGCCGGAACCGAGGATTCCTCTCAGGGGCTGACATGGATTTTTGGGTACTTCTGGAGTCTCCCCAGGGGAGTCAGGCCTCGTCTCGAGTGGGGGCATGCACGTGCGCTTTCCTTCCAGGCTGTAGCAGCAATGTCACGCTTCCCGTCGCGTGGATCAAAGGATCTGTGGTTTTCCCTCGAGGCTTTCCCTCGAGGCTTTCCCACAGGGCTGTCCCACGTGCCACCGTGGTGTGAGTCGATCCTCGGCGTGAAAGATGAGCCAGTGCAGGGCAAAGAGGCTCCTCTGGAATGGACTGAGACATCTGGGGGACTCTTGGAATGGTGGTACGACCATGGAGTTCCTCTCGCCTTTCCTGTTGAGAGTGCCTCCTCTTGAGATGCGACGGGAACGCCGGGAATTCTTTCCCGTTGAAAGCAGGGAATGGATCCCTCATCTCGAGCTCCGAGGGGGAAACGGGTCTCCTCTGGATGTGGGCGGGACCATCGTGCTTCCTCTCGAGTGGAGATGGGTATGGCGGTGAACTTCTTGAGTTGCAGCAAGGGTGTGAAAGACCCTTTCGAAGTTCCAGAGTTTAGGTGTCATTAGTCTCCAGACGCCTCATCGGAAATAGGCCTCATCTCGCCTGGAAGGGAGAACTTCCTGGATTTTCTCGAGTTGCGGCAGGTGTACTCGAGTTACGACGGGGACCTCAGGGACCCGCCCTGGTGGCCTCAGGAGAGGCCAGTCCCCATGCGAGTTGCTAGGGGGCCTCTCGGGATTCCTCTCCCGTCGATACCGGGGCCAAAAACCTTGTGTGGAGTCAGGGCCGGAACCGAGGATTCCTCTCAGGGGCTGACATGGATCTTTGGGTACTTGTGGAGTCTCCCCAGGGGAGTCAGGCTTCGTCTCGAGTGGGGGCATGCACGTGCGCTTTCCTTCCAGGCTGTAGCAGCAATGTCACGCTTCCCGTCGCGTGGATCAAAGGATCTGTGGTTTTCCCTCGAGGCTTTCGCTCGAGGCTTTCCCACAGGGCTGTCCCACGTGCCACCGTGGTGTGAGTCGATCCTCGGCGTGAAAGATGAGCCAGTGCAGTGCAAAGAGGCTCCTCTGGAATGGACTGAGACATCTGGGGGACTCTTGGAATGGTGGTACGACCATGGAGTTCCTCTCGCCTTTCCTGTTGAGAGTGCCTCCTCTTGAGATGCGACGGGAACGCCGGGAATTCTTTCCCGTTGACAGCAGGGAATGGATCCCTCATCTCGAGCTACGAGGGGGAAACGGGGCTCCTCTGGATGTGGGCGGGACCATCGTGCTTCCTCTCGAGTGGAGACGGGTATGGCGGTGAACTTCTTGAGTTGCAGCAAGGGTGTGAAAGACCCCTTCGAAGTTCCAGAGGTTAGGTGTCATTTGTCTCCAGAGGCCTCATCGGAAATAGGCCTCATCTCGCGTGGAAGGGAGAACTTCCTGGATTTTCTCGAGTTGCGGCAGGTGTTCTCGAGTTACGACGGGGACCTCAGGGACCCGCCCTGGTGGCCTCAGGAGAGGCCAGTCCACATGCGAGTTGCTAGGGGGCCTCTCGGGATTCCTCTCCCGTCGATACCGGGGCCAAAAACCTTGTGTGGAGTCAGGGCCGGAACCGAGGATTCCTCTCAGGGGCTGACATGGATCTTTGGGTACTTCTGGAGTCTCCCCAGGGGAGTCAGGCCTCGTCTCGAGTGGGGGCATGCACGTGCGCTTTCCTTCCAGGCTGTAGCAGCAATGTCACGCTTCCCGTCGCGTGGATCAAAGGATCTGTGGTTTTCCCTCGAGGCTTTCCCTCCAGGCTTTCCCACAGGGCTGTCCCACGTACCACCGTGGTGTGAGTCGATCCTCGGCGTGAAAGATGAGCCAGTGCAGGGCAAAGAGGCTCCTCTGGAATGGACTGAGACATCTGGGGGACTCTTGGAATGGTGGTACGACCATGGAGTTCCTCTCGCCTTTCCTGTTGAGAGTGCCTCCTCTTGAGATGCGACGGGAACGCCGGGAATTCTTTCCCGTTGAAAGCAGGGAAAGGATCCTCATCTCGAGCTCCGAGGGGGAAACGGGGCTCCTCTGGATGTGGGCGCGACCATCGTGCTTCCTCTCGAGTGGAGACGGGTATGGAGGTGAACTTCTTGAGTTGCATCAAGGGTGTGAAAGACCCTTTCGAAGTTCCAGAGGTTTGTTGTCATTTGTCTCCAGACGCCTCATCGGAAATAGGCCTCATCTCGCCTGGAAGGGAGAACTTCCTGGATTTTCTCGAGGTGCGGCAGGTGTTCTCGAGTTACGACGGGGACCTCAGGGACCCGCCCTGGTGGCCTCAGGAGAGGCCAGTCCCCATGCGAGATGCTAGGGGGCCTCTCGGGATTCCTCACCCTTCGATACCGGGGCAAAAACCTTGTGTGGAGTCAGGGCCGGAACCGAGGATTCCTCTCAGGGGCTGACATGGATCTTTGGGTACTTGTGGAGTCTCCCCAGGGGAGTCAGGCCTCGTCTCGAGTGGGGGCATGCACGTGGGCTTTCCTTCCAGGCTGTAGCAGCAATGTCACGCTTCCCGTCGCGTGGATCAAAGGATCTGTGGTTTTCCCTCGAGGCTTTCTCACAGGGCTGTCCCACGTGACACCGTGGTGTGAGTCGATCCTCGGCATGAAAGATGAGCCAGTGCAGGGCAAAGAGGTTCCTCTGGAATGGACTGAGACATCTGGGGGACTCTTGGAATGGTGGTACGACCATGGAGTTCCTCTCGCCTTTCCTGTTGAGAGTGTCTCCTCTTGAGATGCGACGGGAACGCCGGGAATTCTTTCCCGTTGAAAGCAGGGAAAGGATCCCTCATCTCGAGCTACGAGGGGGAAACGGGGCTCCTCTGGATGTGGGCGGGACCATCGTGCTTCCTCTCGAGTGGAGACGGGTATTGCGGTGAAATTCTTGAGTTGCAGCAAGGGTGTGAAAGACCCTTTCGAAGTTCCAGAGGTTAGGTGTCATTAGTCTCCAGACGCCTCATCAGAAATAGGCCTCATTTCGCCTGGAAAGGAGAACTTCCTGGATTTTCTCGAGTTGCGGCAGGTGTTCTCGAGTTACGACGGGGACCTCAGGGACCCGCCCTGGTGGCCTCAGGAACGGCCAGTCCCCATGCTAGTTGCTAGCGGGCCTCTCGGGATTCCTCTCCCGTCGATACCGGGGCCAAAAACCTTGTGTGGAGTCAGGGCCGGAACCGAGGATTCCTCTCAGGGGCTGACATGGATCTTTGGGTACTTCTGGAGTCTCCCCAGGGGAGTCAGGCCGCGTCTCGAGTGGGGGCATGCACGTGCGCTTTCCTTCCAGGCTGTAGCAGCAATGTCATTCTTCCCGTAGCGTGGATCAAAGGATCTGTGGTTTTCCCTCGAGGCTTTCCCACAGGGCTGTCCCACGTGCCACCGTGGTGTGAGTCGATCCTCGGCGTGAAAGATGAGCAAGTGCAGGGCAAAGAGTTTCCTCTGGAATGGACTGAGAAATCTCGGGGACTCTTGGAATGGTGGTACGACCATGGAGTTCCTCTCATCTTTCCTGTTGAGAGTGCCTCCTCTTGAGATGCGACGGGAACGCCGGGAATTCTTTCCCGTTGATAGTAGGGAAAGGATCCCTCATCTCGAGCTACGAGGGGGAAACGGGGCTCCTCTGGATGTGGGCGGGACCATCGTGTTTCCTCTCGAATGGAGACGGGTATGGCGGTGATCTTCTTGAGTTGCAGCAAGGGTGTGAAAGACCGTTTCGAAGTTCCAGAGGTTCGGTGTCATTAGTCTCCAGACGTCTCATCGGAAATAGGCCTCATCTCGCCTGGAAGGGAGAACTTCCTGGATTTTCTCGAGTTGCGGCAGGTGTTCTTGAGTTACGACGGGGACCTCAGGGACCCGCCCTGGTGTCCTCAGGAAAGGCCAGTCCCCATGCAAGTTGCTCGGGGGCCTCTCGGGATTCCTCTCCCGTCGATACCGGGGCCAAAAACTTTGTGTGGAGTCAGGGCCGGAACCGAGGATACCTCTCAGGGGATGACATGGATCTTTGGGTACTTCTGGAGTCTCCCCAGGGGAGTCAGGCCTCGTCTCGAGTGGGGGCATGCACGTGCGCTTTCCTTCCAGGCTGTAGCAGCAATGTCACGCTTCCCGTCGCGTGGATCACAGGATCTGTGGTTTTCCCTCGAGGCTTTCCCACTGGGCTGTCCCACGTGCCACCGTGGTGTGAGTCGATCCTCGGCGTGAAAGATGAGCCAGTGCAGGGCAAAGAGGTTCCTCTGGAATGGACTGAGAAATCTCGGGGACTCTTGGAATGGTGGTACGACCATGGAGTTCCTCTCGTCTTTCCTGTTGAGAGTGCCTCCTCTTGAGATGCGACGGGAACGCCGAAAATACTTTCCCGTTGATAGCAGGGAAAGGATCCCTCATCTCGAGCTCCGAGGGGGAAACGGGGCTCCTCTGGATGTGGGCGGGACCATCGTGCTTCCTCTCGAGTGGAGACGGGTATGGCGGTGAACTTCTTGAGTTGCAGCAAGGGTGTGAAAGACCCTTTTGAAGTCCAAGAGTTTAGCTGTCATTAGACTCCAGACGCCTCATCGGAAATAGGCCTCATCTCGCCTGGAAGGGAGAACTTCCTGGATTTTCTCGAGTTGCAGCAGGTGTTCTCGAGTTACGACGGGGACGTGAGGGACAAGCCCTGGTGGCCTCAGTAAACTCCAGTCCCCATACGAGGTGCTAGGGTGCCTCTCGGGATTCCTCTCCAGTCGATACCGGGGCCTAAAACCTTGTGTGGAGTCAGGGCCGGAACGGAGGATTCCTCTAAGGGGCTGACATGGATCTTTGGGTCTTTCTGGAGTCTCCCCAGGGGAGTCAGGCCTCGTCTCGAGTGGGGGCATGCACGTGCGCTTTCCTTCCAGGCTGTAGCAGCAATGTCACGCTTCCCGTCGCGTGGATCAAAGGATCTGTGGTTTTCCCTCTAGGCTTTCCCTCGAGGCTATCCCACAGGGCTGTCCCACGTGCCACCGTGGTGTGAGTCGATCTTCGGCATGAAAGATGAGTCAGTGCAGGGCAAAGAGGTTCCTCTGGAATAGACTGAAACATCTGGGGGACTCTTGGAATGGTGGTACGACCATGGAGTTCCTCTCGCCTTTCCTGTTGAGAGTGCCTCCTCTTGAGATGCGACGGGAACGCCGGGAATTCTTTCCCGTTGAAAGCAGGGAAAGGATCCCTCATCTCGAGCTACGAGGGGGAAACGGGGCTCCTCTGGATGTGGGCGGGACCATCGTGCTTCCTCTCGAGTGGAGACGGGTATGGCGGTGAACTTCTTGAGTTGCAGCAAGGGTGTGAAAGACCCTTTCGAAGTTCCAGAGGTTCGGTGTCATTAGTCTCCAGACGCCTCATCGGAAATAGGCCTCATCTCGCCTGGAAGGGAGAACTTCCTGGATTTTCTCGAGTTGCGGCAGGTGTTCTCGAGTTACGACGGGGACTTCAGGGACCCGCCCTGGTGTCCTCAGGAAAGGCCAGTCCCCATGCGAGTTGCTCGGGGGCCTCTCGGGATTCCTCTCCCGTCGATACCGGGGCCAAAATCCTTCTGTGGAGTCAGGGCTGGAACCGAGGATTCCTCTCAGGGGCTGACATGGGTCTTTGGGTACTTCTGGAGTCTCCCCAGGGGTTCAGGCCTCGTCTCGAGTGTGGGCATGCACGTGCGCCTTCTTTCCAGGCTGTAGCAGCAATGTCACGCTTCCCGTCGCGTGGATCAAAGGATCTGTGGTTTTCCCTCTAGGCTTTCCCTCGAGGCTATCCCACAGGGCTGTCCCACGTGCCACCGTGGTGTGAGTCGATCTTCGGCATGAAAGATGAGTCAGTGCAGGGCAAAGAGGTTCCTCTGGAATGGACTGAAACATCTGGGGGACTCTTGGAATGGTGGTACGACCATGGAGTTCCTCTCGTCTTTCCTGTTGAGAGTGCCTCCTCTTGAGATGCGACGGGAACGCCGAAAATACTTTCCCGTTGATAGCAGGGAAAGGATCCCTCATCTCGAGCTACGAGGGGCAAACGGGGCTCCTCTGGATGTGGGCGGGACCATCATGTTTCCTCTCGAGTGGAGACGGATATGGCGGTGAACTTCTTGAGTTGCAGCAAGGGTGTGAAAGACCCTTTCGAAGTTCCAGAGGTTCCGTGTCATTAGTCCCCAGACGCCTCATCGGAAATAGGCCTCATCTCGCCTGGAAGGGAGAACTTCCTGAAGTTTCTCGAGTTGCGGCAGGTGTTCTCGAGTTACGATGGGGACCTCAGGGACCCGCCCTGGTGGCCTCAGGAAAGGCGAATCCCCATGCGAGTTGCTCGGGGACCTCTCAGGATTCCTCTCCTGTCGATTCCGGGGACAAAAAACTTGTGTGGAGTCAGGGCCGGAACCGAGGATTCCTCTCAGGGGCTGACATGGATCTTTGGGTACTTCTGGAGTCTCCCCAGGGGAGTCAGGCCGCGTCTCGAGTGGGGGCATGCACGTGCGCTTTCCTTCCAGGCTGTAGCAGCAATGTCATTCTTCCCGTAGCGTGGATCAAAGGATCTGTGGTTTTCCCTCGAGGCTTTCCCACAGGGCTGTCCCACGTGCCACCGTGGTGTGAGTCGATCCTCGGCGTGAAAGATGAGCAAGTGCAGGGCAAAGAGTTTCCTCTGGAATGGACTGAGAAATCTCGGGGACTCTTGGAATGGTGGTACGACCATGGAGTTCCTCTCATCTTTCCTGTTGAGAGTGCCTCCTCTTGAGATGCGACGGGAACGCCGGGAATTCTTTCCCGTTGATAGTAGGGAAAGGATCCCTCATCTCGAGCTACGAGGGGGAAACGGGGCTCCTCTGGATGTGGGCGGGACCATCGTGTTTCCTCTCGAATGGAGACGGGTATGGCGGTGATCTTCTTGAGTTGCAGCAAGGGTGTGAAAGACCGTTTCGAAGTTCCAGAGGTTCGGTGTCATTAGTCTCCAGACGTCTCATCGGAAATAGGCCTCATCTCGCCTGGAAGGGAGAACTTCCTGGATTTTCTCGAGTTGCGGCAGGTGTTCTTGAGTTACGACGGGGACCTCAGGGACCCGCCCTGGTGTCCTCAGGAAAGGCCAGTCCCCATGCAAGTTGCTCGGGGGCCTCTCGGGATTCCTCTCCCGTCGATACCGGGGCCAAAAACTTTGTGTGGAGTCAGGGCCGGAACCGAGGATACCTCTCAGGGGATGACATGGATCTTTGGGTACTTCTGGAGTCTCCCCAGGGGAGTCAGGCCTCGTCTCGAGTGGGGGCATGCACGTGCGCTTTCCTTCCAGGCTGTAGCAGCAATGTCACGCTTCCCGTCGCGTGGATCACAGGATCTGTGGTTTTCCCTCGAGGCTTTCCCACTGGGCTGTCCCACGTGCCACCGTGGTGTGAGTCGATCCTCGGCGTGAAAGATGAGCCAGTGCAGGGCAAAGAGGTTCCTCTGGAATGGACTGAGAAATCTCGGGGACTCTTGGAATGGTGGTACGACCATGGAGTTCCTCTCGTCTTTCCTGTTGAGAGTGCCTCCTCTTGAGATGCGACGGGAACGCCGAAAATACTTTCCCGTTGATAGCAGGGAAAGGATCCCTCATCTCGAGCTCCGAGGGGGAAACGGGGCTCCTCTGGATGTGGGCGGGACCATCGTGCTTCCTCTCGAGTGGAGACGGGTATGGCGGTGAACTTCTTGAGTTGCAGCAAGGGTGTGAAAGACCCTTTTGAAGTCCAAGAGTTTAGCTGTCATTAGACTCCAGACGCCTCATCGGAAATAGGCCTCATCTCGCCTGGAAGGGAGAACTTCCTGGATTTTCTCGAGTTGCAGCAGGTGTTCTCGAGTTACGACGGGGACGTGAGGGACAAGCCCTGGTGGCCTCAGTAAACTCCAGTCCCCATACGAGGTGCTAGGGTGCCTCTCGGGATTCCTCTCCAGTCGATACCGGGGCCTAAAACCTTGTGTGGAGTCAGGGCCGGAACGGAGGATTCCTCTAAGGGGCTGACATGGATCTTTGGGTCTTTCTGGAGTCTCCCCAGGGGAGTCAGGCCTCGTCTCGAGTGGGGGCATGCACGTGCGCTTTCCTTCCAGGCTGTAGCAGCAATGTCACGCTTCCCGTCGCGTGGATCAAAGGATCTGTGGTTTTCCCTCTAGGCTTTCCCTCGAGGCTATCCCACAGGGCTGTCCCACGTGCCACCGTGGTGTGAGTCGATCTTCGGCATGAAAGATGAGTCAGTGCAGGGCAAAGAGTTTCCTCTGGAATAGACTGAAACATCTGGGGGACTCTTGGAATGGTGGTACGACCATGGAGTTCCTCTCGCCTTTCCTGTTGAGAGTGCCTCCTCTTGAGATGCGACGGGAACGCCGGGAATTCTTTCCCGTTGAAAGCAGGGAAAGGATCCCTCATCTCGAGCTACGAGGGGGAAACGGGGCTCCTCTGGATGTGGGCGGGACCATCGTGCTTCCTCTCGAGTGGAGACGGGTATGGCGGTGAACTTCTTGAGTTGCAGCAAGGGTGTGAAAGACCCTTTCGAAGTTCCAGAGGTTCGGTGTCATTAGTCTCCAGACGCCTCATCGGAAATAGGCCTCATCTCGCCTGGAAGGGAGAACTTCCTGGATTTTCTCGAGTTGCGGCAGGTGTTCTCGAGTTACGACGGGGACTTCAGGGACCCGCCCTGGTGTCCTCAGGAAAGGCCAGTCCCCATGCGAGTTGCTCGGGGGCCTCTCGGGATTCCTCTCCCGTCGATACCGGGGCCAAAATCCTTCTGTGGAGTCAGGGCTGGAACCGAGGATTCCTCTCAGGGGCTGACATGGGTCTTTGGGTACTTCTGGAGTCTCCCCAGGGGTTCAGGCCTCGTCTCGAGTGTGGGCATGCACGTGCGCCTTCTTTCCAGGCTGTAGCAGCAATGTCACGCTTCCCGTCGCGTGGATCAAAGGATCTGTGGTTTTCCCTCTAGGCTTTCCCTCGAGGCTATCCCACAGGGCTGTCCCACGTGCCACCGTGGTGTGAGTCGATCTTCGGCATGAAAGATGAGTCAGTGAAGGGCAAAGAGGTTCCTCTGGAATGGACTGAAACATCTGGGGGACTCTTGGAATGGTGGTACGACCATGGAGTTCCTCTCGTCTTTCCTGTTGAGAGTGCCTCCTCTTGAGATGCGACGGGAACGCCGAAAATACTTTCCCGTTGATAGCAGGGAAAGGATCCCTCATCTCGAGCTACGAGGGGCAAACGGGGCTCCTCTGGATGTGGGCGGGACCATCATGTTTCCTCTCGAGTGGAGACGGATATGGCGGTGAACTTCTTGAGTTGCAGCAAGGGTGTGAAAGACCCTTTCGAAGTTCCAGAGGTTCCGTGTCATTAGTCCCCAGACGCCTCATCGGAAATAGGCCTCATCTCGCCTGGAAGGGAGAACTTCCTGAAGTTTCTCGAGTTGCGGCAGGTGTTCTCGAGTTACGATGGGGACCTCAGGGACCCGCCCTGGTGGCCTCAGGAAAGGCGAATCCCCATGCGAGTTGCTCGGGGACCTCTCAGGATTCCTCTCCTGTCGATTCCGGGGACAAAAAACTTGTGTGGAGTCAGGGCCGGAACCGAGGATTCCTCTCAGGGGCTGACATGGATCTTTGGGTACTTCTGGAGTCTCCCCAGGGGAGTCAGGCCTTTTCTCGAGTGGGGGCATGCACGTGCGCTTTCCTTCCAGGCTGTAGCAGCAATGTCTCGGTTCCCGCCGCGTGGATCAAAGGATCTGTGGTTTTCCCTCGAGGCTTTCCCACAGGGCTGTCCCACGTGCCACCGTGGTGTGAGTCGATTCTCGGCGTGAAAGATGAGACAGTGCAGGGCAAGGAGGTTCCTCTGGATTGGACTGAGACATCTGGGGGACTCTTGGAATGGTGGTACGACCATGGAGTTCCTCTCGCCTTTCCTGTTGAGAGTGCCTCCTCTTGAGATGCGACGGGAACGCCGGGAATTCTTTCCCGTTGAAAGCAGGGAAAGGATCCCTCATCTCGAGCTACGAGGGGGAAACGGGGCTCCTCTGGATGTGGGCGGGACCATCGTGCTTCCTCTCGAGTGGAGACGGGTATGGCGGTGAACTTCTTGAGTTGCAGCAAGGGTGTGAAAGACCCTTTCGAAGTTCCAGAGGTTAGGTGTCATTAGTCTCCAGACGCCTTATCGGAAATAGGCCTCATCTCGCGTGGAAGGGAGAACTTCCTGGATTTTCTCGAGTTGCGGCAGGTGTTCTCGAGTTACGACGGGGACCTCAGGGACCCGCCCTGGTGGCCTCAGGAGAGGCCAGTCCCCATGCGAGTTGCTAGGGGGCCTCTCGGGATTCCTCTCCCGTCGATACCGGAGCCAAAAACCTTGTGTGAAGTCAGGGCCGGAACCGAGGATTCCTCTCAGGGGCTGACATGGATCTTTGGGTACTTGTGGAGTCTCCCCAGGGGAGTCAGGCCTCGTCTCGAGTGGGGGCATGCACGTGCGCTTTCCTTCCAGGCTGTATCAGCAATGTCACGCTTCCCGTCACGTGGATCAAAGGATCTGTGGTTTTCCCTCGAGGCTTTCCCTCGAGGCTTTCCCACAGGGCTGTCCCACGTGCCACCGTGGTGTGAGTCGATCCTCGGCGTGAAAGATGAGCCAGTGCAGGGCAAAGAGGTTCCTCTGGAATGGACTGAGACATCTGGTGGACTCTTGGAATGGTGGTACGACCATGGAGTTCCTCTCGCCTTTCCTGTTGAGAGTGCCTCCTATTGAGATGCGACGGGAACGCCGGGAATTCTTTCCCGTTGAAAGCAGGGAAAGGATCCCTCATCTCGAGCTCCGAGGGGGAAACGGGGCTCCGCTGGATGTGGGCGGGACCATCGTGCTTCCTCTCGAGTGGAGACGGTTATGGCGGTGAACTTCTTGAGTTGCAGCAAGGATGTGAAAGACCCTTTCGAAGTTCCAGAGGTTAGGTGTCATTAGTCTCCAGACGCTTCATCGGAAATAGGCCTCATCTCGCGTGGAAGGGAGAACTTCCTGGATTTTCTCGAGTTGCGGCAGGTGTTCTCGAGTTACGACGGGGACCTCAGGGACCCGCCCTGGTGGCCTCAGGAGAGGCCAGTCCCCATGCGAGTTGCTAGGGGGCCTATCGGAATTCCTCTCCCGTCGATACTGGGGCCAAAAACCTTGTGTGGCGTCAGGGCCGGAACCGAGGATTCCTCTCAGGGGCTGACATGGATCTTTGGGTACTTCTGGAGTCTCCCCAGGGGAGTCAGGCCTCGTCTTGAGTGGGGGCATGCACGTGCGCTTTCCTTCCAGGCTGTAGCAGCAATGTCAAACTTCCCGTCGCGTGGATCAAAGGATCTGTGGTTTTCCCTCGAAGCTTTCCCTAGAGGCTTTCCCACAGGGCTGTCCCACGTGCCACCGTGGTGTGAGTCGATCCTCGGCGTGAAAGATGAGCCAGTGCAGGGCAAAGAGGTTCCTCTGGAATGGACTGAGACACCTGGGGGACTCTTGGAATGGTGGTACGACCATGGAGTTCCTCTCGCCTTTCCTGTTGAGAGTGCCTCCTCTTGAGATGCGACGGAAACGCCGGGAATTCTTTCCCGTTGAAAGCAGGGAAAGGATCCCTCATCTCGAGCTCCGAGGGGGAAACGGGGCTCCTCTGGATGTGGGCGGGACCATCGTGCTTCCTCTCGAGTGGAGACGGGTATGACGGTAAACTTCTTGAGTTGCAGCAAGGGTGTGAAAGACCCTTTCGAAGTTCCAGAGGTTAGGTGTCATTAGTCTCCAGACGCCTCATCGGAAATAGGCCTCATCTCGCCTGGAAGGGAGAACTTCCTGGATTTTCTCGAGTTGCGGCAGGTGTTCTCGAGTTACGACGGGGACCTCAGGGACCCGCCCTGGTGGCCTCAGGAGAGGCCAGTCCCCATGCGAGTTGCTAGGGGGCCTCTCGGGATTCCTCTCCCGTCGATACCGGGTCCAAAAACCTTGTGTGGAGTCAGGGCCGGAACCGAGGATTCCTCTCAGGTGCTGACATGGATCTTTGGGTATTTCTGGAGTCTCCCCAGGGAAGTCAGGCCTCGTCTCGTGTGGGGGCATGCAGTTGCACTTTCCTTCCAGGCTGTAGCAGCAATGTCACGCTTCCCGTGGCGTGGATCAAAGGATCTGTGGTTTTCCCTTGAGGCTTTCCCTCGAGGCTTTCCCACAGGGCTGTCCCACGTGCCACCGTGGTGTGAGTCGATCCTCGGCGTGAAAGATGAGCCAGTGCAGGGCAAAGAGGTTCCTCTGGAATGGACTGAGACATCTGGGGGACTCTTGGAATGGTGGTACGACCATGGAGTTCCTCTCGCCTTTCCTGTTGAGAGTGCCTCCTCTTGAGATGCGACGGGAACGCCGGGAATTCTTTCCCGTTGAAAGCAGGGAAAGGATCCCTCATCTCGAGCTACGAGGGGGAAACGGGACTCCTCTGGATGTGGGCGGGACCATCGTGCTTCCTTCCGAGTTGAGACGGGTATGACGGTAAACTTCTTGAGTTGCAGCAAGGGTGTGAAAGACCCTTTCGAAGTTCCAGAGGTTAGGTGTCATTAGTCTCCAGACGCCTCATCGGAAATAGGCCTCATCTCGCCTGGAAGGGAGAACTGCCTGAATTTTCTCGAGTTGCGGCAGGTGTTCTCGAGTTACGACGGGGACCTCAGGGACCCGCCCTGGTGGCCTCAGGAGAGGCCAGTCCCCATGCGAGTTGCTAGGGGGCCTCTAGGGATTCCTCTCCCGTCGATACCGGGTCCAAAAACCTTGTGTGGAGTCAGGGCCGGAACCGAGGATTCCTCTCAGGTGCTCACATGGATCTTTGGGTATTTCTGGAGTCTCCCCAGGGGAGTCAGGCCTCGTCTCGTGTGGGGGCATGCACTTGCGCTTTCCTTCCAGGCTGTAGCAGCAATGTCACGCTTCCCGTGGCGTGGATCAAAGGATCTGTGGTTTTCCCTTGAGGCTTTCCCTCGAGGCTTTCCCACAGGGCTGTCCCACGTGCCACCGTGGTGTGAGTCGATCCTCGGCGTGAAAGATGAGCCAGTGCAGGGCAAAGAGGTTCCTCTGGAATGGACTGAGACATCTGGGGGACTCTTGGAATGGTGGTACGACCATGGAGTTCCTCTCGCCTTTCCTGTTGAGAGTGCCTCCTCTTGAGATGCGACGGGAACGCCGGGAATTCTTTCCCGTTGAAAGCAGGGAAAGGATCCCTCATCTCGAGCTACGAGGGGGAAACGGGACTCCTCTGGATGTGGGCGGGACCATCGTGCTTCCTCCCGAGTTGAGACGGGTATGGCGGTGAACTTCTTGAGTTGCAGCAAGGGTGTGAAAGACCCTTTCGAAGTTCCAGAAGTTAGGTGTCATTTGTCTCCAGACGCCTCATCGGAAATAGGCCTCATCTCGCCTGGAAGGGAGAACTTCCTGGATTTTCTCGAGTTGCGGCAGGTGTTCTCGAGTTACGACGGGGACCTCAGGGACCCGCCCTGGTGGCCTCAGGAGAGGCCAGTCCCCATGCGAGTTGCTAGGGGGCCTCTCGGGATTCCTCTCCCGTCGATACCGGGCCCAAAAACATTTTTTGGAGTCAGGGCCGGAACCGAGGATTCCTCTCAGGGGCTGACATGGACCTTTGGGTACTTCTGGAGTGTCCCCAAGGGAGTCAGGCCTCGTCTCGAGTCGGGGCATGCACGTGCGCTTTCATTCCAGGCTGTAGCAGCAATGTCACGCTTCCCGTCGCGTGGATCAAAGGATCTGTGGTTTTCCCTCGAGGCTTTCCCTCGAGGCTGTCCCACAGGGCTGTCCCACGTGCCATCGTGGTGTGAGTCGATCCTTGGCGTGAAAGATGAGCCAGTGCAGGGCAAAGAGGTTCCTCTGGAATGGACTGAGACATCTGGGGGACTCTTGGAATGGTGGTACGACCAGGGAGTTCCTCTCGCCTTTCCTGTTGAGAGTGCCTCCTCGAGATGCGACGGGAACGCCGGGAATTCTTTCCCGTTGAAAGCAGGGAAAGGATATCTCATCTCGAGCTCCGAGGGAGAAACGGGGCTCCTCTGGATGTGGGCGGGACCATCGTGCTTCCTCTCGAGTTGAGACGGGTATGGCGGTGAACTTCTTGAGTTGCAGCAAGGGAGTGAAAGACCCTTTCGAAGTTCCAGAGGTTAGGTGTCATTAGTCTCCAGACGCCTCATCGGAAATAGGCCTCATCTCGCCTGGAAGGGAGAACTTCCTGGATTTTCTCGAGTTGCGGCAGGTGTTCTCGAGTTACGATGGGGACCTCAGGGACCCGCCCTGGTGGCCTCAGGAGAGGCTTGTCCCCATGCGAGTTGCTAGGGGGCCTCTCGGGATTCCCCTCCCGTCGATACCGGGGCCAAAAACCTTGTGTTGAGTCAGGGCCGGAACCGAGGATTCCTCTCAGGGGCTGACATGGATCTTTGGGTACTTCTGGAGTCTCCCCAGGGGAGTCAGGCCTCGTCTCGAGTGGGGGCATGCACGTGCGCTTTCCTTCCAGGCTGTAGCAGCAATGTCACGCTTCCCGTGGCCTGGATCAAAGGATCTGTGGTTTTCCCTCGAGGCTTTCCCTCGAGGCTTTCCCACAGGGCTGTCCCACGTGCCACCGTGGTGTGAGTCGATCCTCGGCGTGAAAGATGAGCCAGTGCTGGGCAAAGAGGTTGCTCTGGAATGGACTGAGACATCTGGGGGACTCTTGGAATAGTGGTACAACCATGGAGTTCCTCTCGCCTTTCCTGTTGAGAGTGCCTCCTTTTGAGATGCGACGGGAACGCCGGGAATTCTTTCCCGTTGAAAGCAGGGAAAGGATCCCTCATCTCGAGCTACGAGGGGGAAACGGGGCTCCTCTGGATGTGGGCGGGACCATCGTGCTTCCTCTCGAGTGCAGACGGGTATGGCGGTGAACTTCTTGAGTTGCAGCAAGGGTGTGAAAGACCCTTTCGAAGTTCCAGAGGTTAGGTGTCATTAGTCTCCAGACGCCTCATCGGAAATAGGCCTCATCTCGCGTGGAAGGGAGAACTTCCTGGATTTTCTCGAGTTGCGGCAGGTGTTCTCGAGTTACGACGGGGACCTCAGGGACCCGCCCTGGTGGCCTCAGGAGAGGCCAGTCCCCATGCGAGTTGCTAGGGGGCCTCTCGGGATTCCTCTCCCGTCGATACCGGGGCCAAAAACCTTGTGTGCAGTCAGGGCCGGAACCGAGGATTCCTCTCAGGGGCTGATATGGATCTTTGGGTACTTCTGGAGTCTCCCCAGGGGAGTCAGGCCTCGTCTCGAGTGGGGGCATGCACGTGCGCTTTCCTTCCAGGCTGTAGCAGCAATGTCATGCTTCCCGTCGCGTGGATCAAAGGATCTGTGGTTTTCCCTCAAGGCTTTCCCTCGAGGCTTTCCCACAGGGCTGTCCCACGTGCCACCGTGGTGTGAGTCGATCCTCGGCGTGAAAGATGAGCCAGTGCAGGGCAAACAGGTTCCTCTGGAATGGACTGAGACATCTGGGGGACTCTTGGAATGGTGGTACGACCATGGAGTTCCTCTCGCCTTTCCTGTTGAGAGTGCCTCCTCTTGAGATGCGACGGGAACGCCGGGAATTCTTTCCCGTTGAAAGCAGGGAAAGGATCCCTCATCTCGAGCTACGAGGGGGAAACGGGGCTCCTCTGGATGTGGGCGGGACCATCGTGCTTCCTCTCGAGTGGAGACGGGTATGGCAGTGAACTTCTTGAGTTGCAGCAAGGGTGTGAAAGACCCTTTCGAAGTTCCAGAGGTTAGGTGTCATTAGTCTCCAGACGCCTCATCGGAAATAGGCCTCATCTCGCCTGGAAGGGAGAACTTCCTGGATTTTCTCGAGTTGCGGCAGGTGTTCTCGAGTTACGACGGGGACCTCAGGGACCCGCCCTGGTGGCCTCAGGAGAGGCCAGTCCCCATGCGAGTTGCTAGGGGGCCTCTCGGGATTCCTCTCCCGTCGATACCGGGGCCAAAAACCTTGTGTGGAGTCAGGGCCGGAACCGAGGATTCCTCTCAGGGGCTGACATGGATCTTTGGGTACTTCTGGAGTCTCCCCAGGGGAGTCAGGCCTCGTCTCGAGTGGGCGCATGCACGTGTGCTTTCCTTCCAGGCTGTAGCAGCAATGTCACGCTTCCCGGCGCGTGGATCAAAGGATCTGTGGTTTTCCCTCGAGGCTTTCCCTCGAGGCTTTCCCACAGGGCTGTCCCACGTGCCACCGTGGTGTGAGTCGATCCTCGGCGTGAAAGATGAGCCAGTGCAGGGCAAAGAGGTTCCTCTGGAATGGACTGAGACATCTGGGGGACTCTTGGAATGGTGGTACGACCATGGAGTTCCTCTCGCCTTTCCTGTTGAGAGTGCCTCCTCTTGAGATGCGACGGGAACGCCGGGAATTCTTTCCCGTTGAAAGCAGGGAAAGGATCCCTCATCTCGAGCTACGAGGGGGAAACGGGGCTACTCGGGATGTGGGCGGGACCATCGTGCTTCCTCTCGAGTGGAGACGGGTATGGCGGTGAACTTCTTGAGTTGCAGCAAGGGTGTGAAAGACCCTTTCGAAGTTCCAGAGGTTACGTGTCAGTCTCCAGACGCCTCATCGGAAATAGACCTCATCTCGCCTGGAAGGGAGAACTTCCTGGATTTTCTCGAGTTGCGGCAGGTGTTCTCGAGTTACGACGGGGACCTCAGGGACCCGCCCTGGTGGCCTCAGGAGAGGCCAGTCCCCATGCGAGTTGCTAGGGGGCCTCTCGGGATTCCTCTCCCGTCAATACCGGGGCCAAAAACCTTGTCTGGAGTCAGGGCCGGAACCTAGGATTCCTCTCAGGGGCTGACATGGATCTTTGGGTACTTCTGGAGTCTCCCCAGGGGAGTCAGGCCTCGTCTCGAGTGGGGGCATGCACGTGTGCTTTCCTTCCAGGCTGTAGCAGCAATGTCACGCTTCCCGTCGCGTGGATCAAAGGATCTGTGGTTTTCCCTCGAGGCTTTCCCTCCAGGCTTTCCCACAGGGCTCTCCCACGTGCCACCGTGGTGTGAGTCGATCCACGGCGTGAAAGATGAGCCAGTGCAGGGCAAAGAGGTTCCTCTGGAATGGACTGAGACATCTGGGTGACTCTTGGAATGGTGGTACGACCATGGAGTTCCTCTCGCCTTTCCTGTTGAGAGTGCCTCCTCTTGAGATGCGACGGGAACGCCGGGAATTCTTTCCCGTTGAAAGCAGGGAAAGGATCCCTCATCTCGAGCTACGAGGGGGAAACGGGGCTCCTCTGGATGTGGGCGGGACCATCGTGCTTCCTCTCGAGTGGACACGGGTATGTCGGTGAACTTCTTGAGTTGCAGCAAGGGTGTGAAAGACCCTTTCGAAGTTCCAGAGGTTGGGTGTCATTAGTCTCCAGACGCCTCATCGGAAATAGGCCTCATCTCGCCTGGAAGGGAGAACTTCCTGGATTTTCTCGAGTTGGGACAGGTGTTCTCGAGTTACGACGGGGACCTCAGGGACCCGCCCTGGTGGCCTCAGGAGAGGCCAGTCCCCATGCGAGTTGCTAGGGGGCCTCTCGGGATTCCTCTCCCGTCGATACCGGTGCCAAAAACCTTGTGTGGAGTCAGGGCCGGAACCGAGGATTCCTCTCAGGGGCTGACATGGTTCTTTGGGTACTTCTGGAGTCTCCACAGGGGAGTCAGGCCTCGTCTCGAGTGGGGGCATGCACGTGTGCTTTCCTTCCAGGCTGTAGCAGCAATGTCACGCTTCCCGTCGCGTGCATCAAAGGATCTGTGGTTTTCCCTCGAGGCTTTCCCTCGAGGCTTTCCCACAGGGCTGTCCCACGTGCCACCGTGGTGTGAGTCGATCCTCGGCATGAAAGATGAGCCAGTGCAGGGCAAAGAGGTTCCTCTGGAATGGACTGAGACATCTGGGGGACTCTTGGAATGGTGGTACGACCATGGAGTTCCTCTCGCCTTTCCTGTTGAGAGTGCCTCCTCTTGAGATGCGACGGGAACGCCGGGAATTCTTTCCCGTTGAAAGCAGGGAAAGGATCCCTCATCTCGAGCTACGAGGGGGAAACGGGGCTCCTCGGGATGTGGGCGGGACCATCGTGCTTCCTCTCGAGTGGACACGGGTATGTCGGTGAACTTCTTGAGTTGCAGCAAGGGTGTGAAAGACCCTTTCGAAGTTCCAGAGGTTAGGTGTCATTAGTCTCCAGACGCCTCATCGGAAATAGGCCTCATCTAGCCTGGAAGGGAGAACTTCCTGGATTTTCTCGAGGTGCGGCAGGTGTTCTCGAGTTACGACGGTTACCACAGGGACCCGCCCTGATGGCCTCAGGAGAGGCCAGTCCCCATGCGAGTTGCTAGGGGGCCTCTCGGGATTCCTCTCCCGTCGATACCGGGGCCAAAAACCTTGTGTGGAGTCAGGGCCAGAACCGAGGATTACTCTCAGGGGCTGACATGGATCTTTGGGTACTTCTAGAGTCTCCCCAGGGGAGTCAGGCCTGGTCTCGAGTGGGGGCATGGACGTGCGCTTTCCTTCCAGGCTGTAGCAGCAATGTCACGCTTCCCGTCCCGTGGATCAAATGATCTGTGGTTTTCTCTCGATGCTTTCCCTCGAGGCTTTCCCACAGGGCTGTCCCACGTGCCACCGTGGTGTGAGTCGATCCTCGGAGTGAAAGATGAGCCAGTGCAGGGCAAAGAGGTTCCTCTGGAATGGACTGAGACATCTGAGGGACTCTTGGAATGGTGGTACGACCATGGAGTTCCTCTCGCCTTTCCTGTTGAGAGTGCCTCCTCTTGAGATGCGACGGGAACGCTGGGAATTCTTTCCCGTTGAAAGCAGGGAAAGGATCCCTCATCTCGAGCTACGAGGGGCAAACGGGGCTCCTCTGGATGTGGGCGGGACCATCGTGCTTCCTCTCGAGTGCAGACGGGTATGGCGGTGAACTTCTTGAGTTGCAGCAAGGGTGTGAAAGACCCTTTCGAAGTTCCAGAGGTTACGTGTCAGTCTCCAGACGCCTCATCGGAAATAGACCTCATCTCGCCTGGAAGGGAGAACTTCCTGGATTTTCTCGAGGTGCGGCATGTGTTCTCGAGTTACGACGGGTACCACAGGGACCCGCCCTGATGGCCTCAGGAGAGGCCAGTCCCCATGCGAGTTGCTAGGGGGCCTCTCGGGATTCCTCTCCCGTCGATACTAGGGCCAAAAACCTTGTGTGGAGTCAGGGCCGGAACCGAGGATTCCTCACAGGGGTGACATGGATATTTGGGTACTTCGGGAGTCTCTCCAGGGGAGTCAGGCCTCGTCTCGAGTGGGGGCATGCACGTGCGCTTTCCTTCCAGGCTGTAGCAGCAATGTCACGCTTCCCGTCGCGTGCATCAAAGGATCTGTGGTTTTCCCTCGAGGCTTTCCCTCGAGGCTTTCCCGCAGGGCTGTCCCACGTGCCACCGTGGTGTGAGTTGATCCTCGGCGTGAAAGATGAGCCAGTGCAGGGCAAAGAGGTTCCTCTAGAATGGACTGAGACATCTGGGGGACTCTTGGAATGGTGGTACGACCATGGAGTTCCTCTCGCCTTTCCTGTTGAGAGTGCCTCCTCTTGAGATGCGACGGGAACGCCGGGAATTCTTTCCCGTTGAAAGCAGGGAAAGGATCCCTCATCTCGAGCTCCGAGGGGGAAACGGGGCTCCTCTGGATGTGGGCGGGACCATCGTGCTTCCTCTCGAGTGGAGACGGGTATGGCGGTGAACTTTTTGAGTTGCAGCAAGGGTGTGAAAGACCCTTTCGAAGTTCCAGAGGTTAGGTGTCATTAGTCTCCAGACGCCTCATCGGAAATAGGCCTCATCTCGCCTGGAAGGGAGAACTTCCTGGATTTTCTCGAGTTGCGGCAGGTGTTCTCGAGTTACGATGGGGACCTCAGGGACCCGCCCTGGTGGCCTCAAGAACGGCCAGTCCCCATGCGAGTTGCTAGGGGGCCTCTCGGGATTCCTCTCCCGTCGATACCGGGGCCAAAAACCTTGTGTGGAGTCATGGCCGGAAACGAGGATTCCTCTCAGGGGCTGACATGGATCTTTGGGTACTTCTGGAGTCTCCCCAGGGGAGTCAGGCCTCGTCTCGAGTGGGGGCATGCACGTGTGCTTTCCTTCCAGGCTGTATCAGCAATGTCACGCTTCCCGTCGCGTGGATCAAAGGATCTGTGGTTTTCCCTCGAGGCTTTCCCTCGAGGCTTTCCCACAGGGCTGTCCCACGTGCCACCGTGGTGTGAGTCGATCCTCGGCATGAAAGATGAGCCAGTGCAGGGCAAAGAGGTTCCTCTGGAATGGACTCAGATATCTGGGGGACTCTTGGAATGGTGGTACGACCATGGAGTTCCTCTCGCCTTTCCTGTTGAGAGTGCCTCCTCTTGAGATGCGACGGGAATGCCAGGAATTCTTTCCCGTTGAAAGCAGGGAAAGGATCCCTCATCTCTAGCTACGAGGGGGAAACGGGGCTCCTCGGGATGTGGGCATGACCATCGTGCTTCCTATCGAGTGGAGACGGGCAAGGAGGTGAACTTCTTGAGTAGCAGCAAGGGTGTGAAAGACCCTTTCGAAGTTCCAGAGGTTGGGTGTCATTAGTCTCCAGACGCCTCATCGGAAATAGGCCTCATCTCGCCTGGAAGGGAAAACTTCCTGGATTTTCTCGAGTTGCGGCAGGTGTTCTCGAGTTACGACGGGGAACTCAGGGACCAGCCCTGGTGGCCTCAGGAGAGGCCAGTCCCCATGCGAGGTGCTAGGGGGCCTCTCGGGATTCCTCTCCCGTCGATACCGGGGCCAAAAACCTTGTGTGCAGTCAGGGCCGGAAACGAGGATTCCTCTCAGGGGCTGACATGGATCTTTGGGTACTTCTGGAGTCTCCCCAGGGGAGTCAGGCCTCGTCTCGAGTGGGGGCATGTACGTGCGCTTTCCTTCCAGGCTGTAGCAGCAATGTCAAGCTTCCCGTCGCGTGGATCAAAGGATCTGTGGTTTTCCCTCGAGGCTTTCCCTCGAGGCTTTCCCACATGGCTGTGCCACGTGCCACCGTGGTGTGAGTCGATCCTCGGCGTGAAAGATGAGCCAGTGCAGGGCAAAGAGGTTCCTCTGGAATGGACTGAGACATCTGGGGGACTCTTGGAATGGTGGTACGACCATGGAGTTCCTCTCGCCTTTCCTGTTGAGAGTGCCTCCTCTTGAGATGCGACGGGAATGACGGGAATACTTTTCCGTTGAAAGCAGGGAAAGGATCCCTCATCTCGAGCTACGAGGGGGAAACGGGGCTCCTCTGGATGTGGGCGGGACCATCGTGCTTCCTCTCGAGTGGAGACAGGTATGGCGGTGAACTTCTTGAGTTGCAGCAAGTGTGTGAAAGACCCTTTCGAAGTTCCAGAGGTTAGGTGTCATTAGTCTCCAGACGCCTCATCGGAAATAGGCCTCATCTCGCCTGCAAGGGAGAACTTCCTTGATTTTCTCGAGTTGCGGTAGGTGTTCTCGAGTTACGACGGGGACCTCAGGGACCCGCCCTGGTTGCCTCAAGAGGCCAGTCCCCATGCGATTTGCTACGGGGCCTCTCGGGATTCCTCTCCCGTCGATTCCGGGGCCAAAAACCTTGTGTGGAGTCAGGGCCGTAACCGAGGATTCCTCTCAGGGGCTGACATGGATCTTTGGGTACTTCTGGAGTCTCCCCAGGGGAGTCAGGCCTCGTCTCCAGTGGGGGCATGCACGTGCGCTTTCCTTCCAGGCTGTAGCAGCAATGTCACGCTTCCCGTGGCGTGGATCAAAGGATCTGTGGTTTTCCCTCGAGGCTTTCCCACAGGGCTGTCCCACGTGCCACCGTGGTGTGAGTCGATCCTCGGCGTGAAAGATGAGCCAGTGCAGGGCAAAGAGGTTCCTCTGGAATGGACTGAGACATCTGGGGGACTCTTGGAATGGTGGTACGACCATGGAGTTCCTCTCGCCTTTCCTGTTGAGAGTGCCTCCTCTTGAGATGCGACGGGAACGCCGGGAATTCTTTCCCGTTGAAAGCAGGGAAAGGATCCCTCATCTCGAGCTAGGAGGGGGAAACGGGGCTCCTCTGGATGTGGGCGGGACCATCGTGCTTCCTCTCGAGTGGACACGGGTATGGCGGTGAACTTCTTGAGTTGCAGCAAGGGTGTGAAAGACCCTTTCGAAGTTCCAGAGTTTAGGTGTCATTAGTCTCCAGACGCCTCATCGGAAATAGGCCTCATCTCGCCTGGAAGGGAGAACTTCCTGGATTTTCTCGAGTTGCGGCAGGTGTTCTCGAGTTACGACGGGGACCTCAGGGACCCGCCCTGGTGGCCTCAGGAGAGGCCAGTCCCCATGCGAGGTGCTAGCGGGCCTCTCGGGATTCCTCTCCCGTCGATACCGGGGCCAAAAACCTTGTGTGCAGTCAGGGCCGGAACCGAGGATTCCTCTCAGGGGCTTATATGGATCTTTGGGTACTTCTGGAGTCTCCCCACGGGAGTCAGGCCTCGTCTCGAGTGGGGGCATGCACGTGCGCTTTCCTTCCAGGCTGTAGCAGCAATGTCACGCTTCCCGTCGCGTGCATCAAAGGATCTGTGGTTTTCCCTCGAGGCTTTCCCTCGAGGCTTTCCCACAGGGCTGTCCCACGTGCCTCCGTGGTGTGAGTCGATCCTCGGCGTGAAAGATGAGCCAGTGCAGGGCAAAGAGGTTCCTCTGGAATGGACTGAGACATCTGGGGGACTCTAGGAATGGTGGTAGGACAATGGAGTTCCTCTCGCCTTTCCTGTTGAGAGTGCCTCCTCTTGAGATGCGACGGGAACGCCGGGAATTCTTTCCCGTTGAAAGCAGGGAAAGGATCCCTCATCTCGAGCTACGAGGGGGAAACGGGGCTCCTCTGGATGTGGGCGGGACCATCGTGCTTCCTCTCGAGTGGAGACGGGTATGGCGGTGAACTTCTTGAGTTGCAGCAAGGGTGTGAAAGACCCTTTCGAAGTTCCAGAGGTTAGGTGTCATTAGTCTCCAGATGACTCATCGGAAATAGGCCTCATCTCGCCTGGAAGGGAGAACTTCCTGGATTTTCTCGAGTTGCGGCAGGTGTTCTCGAGTTACGACGGGGACCTCAGGGACCCGCCCTGGTGGCCTCAGGAAAGGCCAGTACCCATGCGAGGTGCTAGGGGGCCTCTCGGGATTCCTCTCCCGTCGATACCGGGGCCAAAAACCTTGTGTGGAGTCAGGGCCGGAACCGAGGATTCCTCTCAGGGGCTGACATGGATCTTTGGGTACTTCTGGAGTCTCCCCAGGGGAGTCAGGCCTCGTCTCGAGTGGGGGCATGCACGTGCGCTTTCCTTACAGGCTGTCGCAGCAATGTCACGCTTCCCGTGGCGTGGATCAAAGGATCTGTGGTTTTCCCTCGAGGCTTTCCCACAGGGCTGTCCCACGTGCCACCGTGGTGTGAGTCGATCCTCGGCGTGAAAGATGAGCCAGTGCAGGGCAAAGAGGTTCCTCTGGAATGGACTGAGACATCTGGGGGACTCTTGGAATGGTGGTACGACCATGGAGTTCCTCTCGCCTTTCCTGTTGAGAGTGCCTCCTCTTGAGATGCGACGGGAACGCCGGGAATTCTTTCCCGTTGAAAGCAGGGAAAGGATCCCTCATCTTGTGCTCCGAGGGGGAAACGGGGCTCCTCTGGATGTGGGCGGGACCATCGTGCTTCCTCTCGAGTGGAGACGGGTATGGCGGTGATCTTCTTGAGTTGCAGCAAGGGTGTGAAAGACCCTTTCGAAGTTCGAGAGGTTAGGTGTCATTAGTCTCCAGACGCCTCATCGGAAATAGGCCTCATCTCGCCTGGAAGGGAGAACTTCCTGGATTTTCTCGAGTTGCGGCAGGTGTTCTCGAGTTACGACGGGGACCTCAGGGACCCGCCCTGGTGGCCTCAGGAGACGCCAGTCCCCAAGCGAGGTGCTAGGTGGCCTCTCGGGATTCCTCTCCCGTTGATACCGGGGCCAAAAACCTTGTGTGGAGTCAGGGCCGGAACCGAGGATTCCTCTCAGGGGCTTATATGGATCTTAGGGTACTTCTGGAGTCTCGCCAGGGGAGACAGGCCTCGTCTCGAGTGGGGGCATGCACGTGCGCTTTCCTTCCAGGCTGTAGCAGCAATGTCACGCTTCCCGTCGCGTGCATCAAAGGATCTGTGGTTTTCCCTCGAGGCTTTCCCTCGAGGCTTTCCCACAGGGCTGTCCCACGTGCCTCCGTGGTGTGAGTCGATCCTCGGCGTGAAAGATGAGCCAGTGCAGGGCAAAGAGGTTCCTCTGGAATGGACTGAGACATCTGGGGGACTCTTTGTATGGTGGTACGACCATGGAGTTCCTCTCGCCTTTCCTGTTGAGAGTGCCTCCTCTGGAGATGCGACGGGAACGCCGGGAATTCCTTCCCGTTGAAAGCAGGAAAGGATCCCTCATCTCGAGCTCCGAGAGGGAAACGGGGCTCCTCTGGATGTGGGCGGGACCATCGTGCTTCCTCTCGAGTGGAGACGGGTATGGCGGTGAACTTCTTGAGTTGCAGCAAGGGTGTGAAAGACCCTTTCGAAATTCCAGAGGTTAGGTGTCATTAGTCTCCAGACGCCTCATCGGAAATAGGCCTCATCTCGCCTGGAAGGGAGAACTTCCTGGATTTTCTCGAGTTGCGGCAGGTGTTCTCGAGTTAAGACGGGGACCTCAGGGACCCGCCCTGGTGGCCTCAGGAGAGGCCAGTCCCCATGCGAGGTGCTAGGGGGCCTCTCGGGATTCCTCTCCTGTCGATACCGGGGCCAAAAAGGTTGTGTGGAGTCAGGGCCGGAACCGAGGATTCCTCTCAGGGGCTGACATGGATCTTTGGGTACTTCTGGAGTCTCCCCAGAGGAGTTAGGCCTCGAATCGAGTGGGGGCATGCACGTGCGCTTTCCTTCCAGGCTGTAGCAGCAATGTCACGCTTCCCGTGGCGTGTATCAAAGGATCTGTGGTTTTCCCTCGAGACTTTCCCACAGGGCTGTCCCACGTGCCACCGTGGTGTGAGTCGATCCTCGGCGTGAAAGATGAGCCAGTGCAGGGTAAAGAGGTTCCTCTGGAATGGACTGAGACATCTGGGGGACTCTTGGAATGGTGGTACGACCATGGAGTTCCTCTCGCCTTTCCTGTTGAGAGTGCCTCCTCTTGAGATGCGACGGGAACGCCGGGAATTCTTTCCCGTTCAAAGCAGGGAAAGGATCCCTCATCTTGAGCTACGAGGGGGAAACGGGGCTCCTCTGGATGTGGGCGGGACCATCGTGCTTCCTCTCGAGTGGAGACGGGTATGGCGGTGAACTTCTTGAGTTGCAGCAAGGGTGTGAAAGACCCTTTCGAAGTTCGAGAGGTTAGGTGTCATTAGTCTCCAGACGCCTCATCGGAAATAGGCCTCATCTCGCCTGGAAGGGAGAACTTCCTGGATTTTCTCGAGTTGCGGCAGGTGTTCTCGAGTTACGACGGGGACCTCAGGGACCCGCCCTGGTGGCCTCAGGAGAGGCCAGTCCCCATGCGAGGTGCTAGGGGGCCTCTCGGGATTCCTCTCCCGTCGATACCGGGGCCAAAAACCTTGTGTGCAGTCAGGGCCGGAACCGAGGATTCCTCTCAGGGGCTGACATGGATCTTTGGGTACTTCTGGAGTCTCGCCAGGGGAGACAGGCCTCGTCTCGTGTGGGGGCATGCACGTGCGCTTTCCTTCCAGGCTGTAGCAGCAATGTCACGCTTCCCGTCGCGTGGATCAAAGGATCTGTGGTTTTCCCTCGAGGCTTTCCCTCGAGGCTTTCCCACAGGGCTGTCCCACGTGCCTCCGTGGTGTGAGTCGATCCTCGGCGTGAAAGATGAGCCAGTGCAGGGCAAAGAGTTTCCTCTGGAATGGACTGAGACATCTGGGGGACTCTAGGAATGGTGGTACGACCATGGAGTTCCTCTCGCCTTTCCTGTTGAGAGTGCCTCCTCTTGAGATGCGACGGGAACGCCGGGAATTCTTTCCCGTTGAAAGCAGGGAAAGGATCCCTCATCTCGAGCTACGAGGGGGAAACGGGGCTCCTCTGGATGTGGGCGGGACCATCGTGCTTCCTCTCGAGTGGAGACGGGTATGGCGGTGAACTTCTTGAGTTGCAGCAAGGGTGTGAAAGACCCTTTCGAAGTTCCAGAGGTTAGGTGTCATTAGTCTCCAGACGACTCATCGGAAATAGGCCTCATCTCGCCTGCAAGGGAGAACTTCCTGGATTTTCTCGAGTTGCGGCAGGTGTTCTCGAGTTACGACGGGGACCTCAGGGACCCGCCCTGGTGGCCTCAGGAGAGGCCAGTCCCCATGCGAGGTGCTAGGGGGCTTCTCGGGATTCCTCTCCCGTCGATACCGGGGCCAAAAACCTTGTGTGGAGTCAGGGCCGGAACCGAGGATTCCTCTCAGGGGCTGACATGGATCTTTGGGTACTTCTGGAGTCTCCCCAGGGGAGTCAGGCCTCGTCTCGAGTGGGGGCATGCACGTGCGCTTTCCTTCCCGGCTGTAGCAGCAATGTCACGCTTCCCGTCGCGTGGATCAAAGGATCTGTGGTTTTCCCTCGAGGCTTTCCCTCGAGGCTTTCCCACAGGGCTGTCCCACGTGCCACCGTGGTGTGAGTCGATCCTCGGCATGAAAGATGAGCCAGTGCAGGGCAAAGAGGTTCCTCTGGAATGGACTCAGACATCTGGGGGACTCTTGGAATGGTGGTACGACCATGGAGTTCCTCTCGCCTTTCCTGTTGAGAGTGCCTCCTCTTGAGATGCGACGGGAATGCCAGGAATTCTTTCCCGTTGAAAGCAGGGAAAGGATCCCTCATCTCTAGCTACGAGGGGGAAACGGGGCTCCTCTGGATGTGGGCGGGACCATCGTGCTTCCTATCGAGTGGAGACGGGCAAGGAGGTGAACTTCTTGAGTAGCAGCAAGGGTGTGAAAGACCCTTTCGAAGTTCCAGAGGTTGGGTGTCATTAGTCTCCAGACGCCTCATCGGAAATAGGCCTCATCTCGCCTGGAAGGGAAAACTTCCTGGATTTTCTCGAGTTGCGGCAGGTGTTCTCGAGTTACGACGGGGAACTCAGGGACCAGCCCTGGTGGCCTCAGGAGAGGCCAGTCCCCATGCGAGGTGCTAGGGGGCCTCTCGGGATTCCTCTCCCGTCGATACCGGGGCCAAAAACCTTGTGTGCAGTCAGGGCCGGAAACGAGGATTCCTCTCAGGGGCTGACATGGATCTTTGGGTACTTCTGGAGTCTCCCCAGGGGAGTCAGGCCTCGTCTCGAGTGGGGGCATGCACGTGCGCTTTCCTTCCAGGCTGTAGCAGCAATGTCAAGCTTCCTGTCGCGTGGATCAAAGGATCTGTGGTTTTCCCTCGAGGCTTTCCCTCGAGGCTTTCCCACATGGCTGTGCCACGTGCCACCGTGGTGTGAGTCGATCCTCGGCGTGAAAGATGAGCCAGTGCAGGGCAAAGAGGTTCCTCTGGAATGGACTGAGACATCTGGGGGACTCTTGGAATGGTGGTACGACCATGGAGTTCCTCTCGCCTTTCCTGTTGAGAGTGCCTCCTCTTGAGATGCGACGGGAACGCCGGGAATTCTTTCCCGTTGAAAGCAGGGAAAGGATCCCTCATCTCGAGCTACGAGGGGGAAACGGGGCTCCTCTGGATGTGGGCGGGACCATCGTGCTTCCTCTCGAGTGGAGACGGGTATGGCGGTGAACTTCTTGAGTTGCAGCAAGGGTGTGAAAGACCCTTTCGAAGTTCCAGAGGTTAGGTGTCATTAGTCTCCAGACGACTCATCGGAAATAGGCCTCATCTCGCCTGCAAGGGAGAACTTCCTGGATTTTCTCGAGTTGCGGCAGGTGTTCTCGAGTTACGACGGGGACCTCAGGGACCCGCCCTGGTGGCCTCAGGAGAGGCCAGTCCCCATGCGAGGTGCTAGGGGGCCTCTCGGGATTCCTCTCCCGTCGATACCGGGGCCAAAAACCTTGTGTGGAGTCAGGGTCGGAACCGAGGATTCCTCTCAGGGGCTTATATGGATCTGAGGGTACTTCTGGAGTCTCGCCAGGGGAGACAGGCCTCGTCTCGAGTGGGGGCATGCACGTGCGCTTTCCTTCCAGGCTGTAGCAGCAATGTCACGCTTCCCGTCGCGTGCATCAAAGGATCTGTGGTTTTCCCTCGAGGCTTTCCCTCGAGGCTTTCCCACAGGGCTGTCCCACGTGCCTCCGTGGTGTGAGTCGATCCTCGGCGTGAAAGATGAGCCAGTGCAGGGCAAAGAGGTTCCTCTGGAATGGACTGAGACATCTGGGGGACTCTTTGTATGGTGGTACGACCATGGAGTTCCTCTCGCCTTTCCTGTTGAGAGTGCCTCCTCTTGAGATGCGACGGGAACGCCGGGAATTCCTTCCCGTTGAAAGCAGGAAAGGATCCCTCATCTCGAGCTCCGAGAGGGAAACGGGGCTCCTCTGGATGTGGGCGGGACCATCGTGCTTCCTCTCGAGTGGAGACGGGTATGGCGGTGAACTTCTTGAGTTGCAGCAAGGGTGTGAAAGACCCTTTCGAAATTCCAGAGGTTAGGTGTCATTAGTCTCCAGACGCCTCATCGGAAATAGGCCTCATCTCGCCTGGAAGGGAGAACTTCCTGGATTTTCTCGAGTTGCGGCAGGTGTTCTCGAGTTAAGACGGGGACCTCAGGGACCCGCCCTGGTGGCCTCAGGAGAGGCCAGTCCCCATGCGAGGTGCTAGGGGGCCTCTCGGGATTCCTCTCCCGTCGATACCGGGGCCAAAAAGCTTGTGTGGAGTCAGGGCCGGAACCGAGGATTCCTCTCAGGGGCTGACATGGATCTTTGGGTACTTCTGGAGTCTCCCCAGAGGAGTTAGGCCTCGAATCGAGTGGGGGCATGCACGTGCGCTTTCCTTCCAGGCTGTAGCAGCAATGTCACGCTTCCCGTGGCGTGGATCAAAGGATCTGTGGTTTTCCCTCGAGACTTTCCCACAGGGCTGTCCCACGTGCCACCGTGGTGTGAGTCGATCCTCGGCGTGAAAGATGAGCCAGTGCAGGGCAAAGAGGTTCCTCTGGAATGGACTGAGACATCTGGGGGACTCTTGGAATGGTGGTACGACCATGGAGTTCCTCTCGCCTTTCCTATTCAGAGTGCCTCCTCTTGAGATGCGACAGGAACGCCGGGAATACTTTCCCGTTGAAAGCAGGGAAAGGATCCCTCATCTCGAGCTACGAGGGGGAAACGGGGCTCCTCTGGATGTGGGCGGGACCATCGTGCTTCCTCTCGAGTGGAGACGGGTATGGCGGTGAACTTCTTGAGTTGCAGCAAGGGTGTGAAAGACCCTTTCGAAGTTCCAGAGGTTAGGTGTCATTAGTCTCCAGACGACTCATCGGAAATAGGCCTCATCTCGCCTGCAAGGGAGAACTTCCTGGATTTTCTCGAGTTGCGGCAGGTGTTCTCGAGTTACGACGGGGACCTCAGGGACCCGCCCTGGTGGCCTCAGGAGAGGCCAGTCCCCATTCGAGGTACTAGGGGGCCTTTCGGGATTCCTCTCCCGTCGATACCGGGGCCAAAAACCTTGTGTGGAGTAAGGGCCGGAACCGAGGATTCCTCTCAGGGGCTGACATGGATCTTTGGGTACTTCTGGAGTCTCCCCAGGGGAGTCAGGCCTCGTCTCGAGTGGGGGCATGCACGTGCGCTTTCCTTACAGGCTGTAGCAGCAATGTCACGCTTCCCGTGGCGTGGATCAAAGGATCTGTGGTTTTCCCTCGAGGCTTTCCCACAGGGCTGTCCCACGTGCCACCGTGGTGTGAGTCGATCCTCGGCGTGAAAGATGAGCCAGTGCAGGGCAAAGAGGTTCCTCTGGAATGGACTGAGACATCTGGGGGACTCTTGGAATGGTGGTACGACCATGGAGTTCCTCTCGCCTTTCCTGTTGAGAGTGCCTCCTCTTGAGATGCGACGGGAACACCGGGAATTCTTTCCCGTTGAAAGCAGGGAAAGGATCCCTCATCTTGAGCTACGAGGGGGAAACGGGGCTCCTCTGGATGTGGGCGGGACCATCGTGCTTCCTCTCGAGTGGAGACGGGTATGGCGGTGAACTTCTTGAGTTGCAGCAAGGGTGTGAAAGACCCTTTCGAAGTTCCAGAGGTTAGGTGTCATTAGTCTCCAGACGCCTCATCGGAAATAGGCCTCATCTCGCCTGGAAGGGAGAACTTCCTGGATTTTCTCGAGTTGCGGCAGGTGTTCTCGAGTTACGACGGGGACCTCAGGGACCCGCCCTGGTGGCCTCAGGAGAGGCCAGTCCCCATGCGAGGTGCTAGGGGGCCTCTCGGGATTCCTCTCCCGTCGATACCGGGGCCAAAAACCTTGTGTGCAGTCAGGGCCGGAACCGAGGATTCCTCTCAGGGGCTGACATGGATCTTTGGGTACTTCTGGAGTCTCGCCAGGGGAGACAGGCCTCGTCTCGAGTGGGGGCATGCACGTGCGCTTTCCTTCCAGGCTGTAGCAGCAATGTCACGCTTCCCGTCGCGTGGATCAAAGGATCTGTGGTTTTCCCTCGAGGCTTTCCCTCGAGGCTTTCCCACAGGGCTGTCCCACGTGCCTCCGTGGTGTGAGTCGATCCTCGGCGTGAAAGATGAGCCAGTGCAGGGCAAAGAGTTTCCTCTGGAATGGACTGAGACATCTGGGGGACTCTAGGAATGGTGGTACGACCATGGAGTTCCTCTCGCCTTTCCTGTTGAGAGTGCCTCCTCTTGAGATGCGACGGGAACGCCGGGAATTCTTTCCCATTGAAAGCAGGGAAAGGATCCCTCATCTCGAGCTACGAGGGGGAAACGGGGCTCCTCTGGATGTGGGCGGTACCATCGTGCTTCCTCTCGAGTGGAGACGGGTATGGCGGTGAACTTCTTGAGTTGCAGCAAGGGTGTGAAAGACCCTTTCGAAGTTCCAGAGGTTAGGTGTCATTAGTCTCCAGACGCCTCATCGGAAATAGGCCTCATCTCGCCTGGAAGGGAGAACTTCCTGGATTTTCTCGAGATGCGGCAGGTGTTCTCGAGTTACGACGGGGACCTCAGGGACCCGCCCTGGTGGCCTCAGGAGAGGCCAGTCCCCATGCGAGTTGCTAGGGGGCCTCTCGGGATTCCTCTCCCGTCGATACCGGGGCCAAAAACTTTGTATGGAGTCAGGGCCGGAACCGAGGATTCCTCTCAGGGGCTGACATGGATCTTTGGGTTCTTCTGGAGTCCCCCCAGGGGAGTCAGGCCTCGTCTCGAGTGGGGGCATGCACGTGCGCTTTCCTTCCAGGCTGTAGCAGCAATGTCACGCTTCCCGTCGCGTGGATCAAAGGATCTGTGGTTTTCCCTCGAGGCTTTCCCACAGGGCTGTCCCACGTGCCTCCGTGGTGTGAGTCGATCCTCGGCGTGAAAGATGAGCCAGTGCAGGGCAAAGAGGTTCCTCTGGAATGGACTGAGACATCTGGGGGACTCTAGGAATGGTGGTACGACCATGGAGTTCCTCTCGACTTTCCTGTTGAGAGTGCCTCCTCTTGAGATGCGACGGGAACGCCGGGAATTCTTTCCCGTTGAAAGCAGGGAAAGGATCCCTCATCTCGAGCTACGAGGGGGAAACGGGGCTCCTCTGGATGTGGGCGGGACCATCGTGCTTCCTCTCGAGTGGAGACGGGTATGGCGGTGAACTTCTTGAGTTGCAGCAAGGGTGTGAAAGACCCTTTCGAAGTTCCAGAGGTTAGGTGTCATTAGTCTCCAGACGACTCATCGGAAATAGGCCTCATCTCGCCTGGAAGGGAGAACTTCCTGGATTTTCTCGAGTTGCGGCAGGTGTTCTCGAGTTACGACGGGGACCTCAGGGACCCGCCCTGGTGGCCTCAGGAGAGGCCAGTCCCCATGCGAGGTGCTAGGGGGCCTCTCGGGATTCCTCTCCCGTCGATACCGGGGCCAAAAAGCTTGTGTGGAGTCAGGGCCGGAACCGAGGATTCCTCACAGGGGCTGACATGGATCTTTGGGTACTTCTGGAGTCTCCCCAGAGGAGTTAGGCCTCGAATCAAGTGGGGGCATGCACGTTCGCTTTCCTTCCAGGCTGTAGCAGCAATGTCACGCTTCCCGTGGCGTGTATCAAAGGATCTGTGGTTTTCCCTCAAGACTTTCCCACAGGGCTGTCCCACGTGCCACCGTGGTGTGAGTCGATCCTCGGCGTGAAAGATGAGCCAGTGCAGGGCAAAGAGGTTCCTCTGGAATGGACTGAGACATCTGGGGGACTCTTGGAATGGTGGTACGACCATGGAGTTCCTCTCGCCTTTCCTGTTGAGAGTGCCTCCTCTTGAGATGCGACGGGAACGCCGGGAATTCTTTCCCGTTGAAAGCAGGGAAAGGATCCCTCATCTCGAGCTACGAGGGGGAAACGGGGCTCCTCTGGATGTGGGCGGGACCATCGTGCTTCCTCTCGAGTGGAGACGGGTATGGCGGTGAACTTCTTGATTTGCAGCAAGGGTGTGAAAGACCCTTTCGAAGTTCCAGAGGTTAGGTGTCATTAGTCTCCAGACGCCTCATCGGAAATATGCCTCATATCGCCTGGAAGGGAGAACTTCCTGGATTTTCTCGAGTTGCGGCAGGTGTTCTCGAGTTACGACGGGGACCTCAGGGACCCGCCCTGGTGGCCTCAGGAGAGGCCAGTCCCCATTCGAGTTGCTAGGGGGCCTCTCGGGATTCCTCGCCCGTCGATACCGGGGCCAAAAACCTTGTGTGGAGTCAGGGCCAGAACCGAGGATTCCTCTCAGGGGCTGACATGGATCTTTGGGTACTTCTGGAGTCTCCCCAGGGGAGTCAGGCCTCGTCTCGAGTCGGGGCATGCACGTGCGCTTTCCTTCCAGGCTGTAGCAGCAATGTCACGCTTCCCGTGGCGTGGATCATAGGATCTGTGGTTTTCCCTCGAGGCTTTCCCTCGAGGCTTTCCCACAGGTCTGTCCCACGTGCCACCGTGGTGTGAGTCGATCCTCGGCGGGAAAGATGAGCCAGTGCAGGGCAAAGAGGTTCCTCTGGAATGGACTGAGACATCTGGGGGACTCTTGGAATGGTGGTAAGACCATGGAGTTCCTCTCGCCTTTCCTATTAAGAGTGCCTCCTCTTGAGATGCGACGGGAACGCCGGGAATTCTTTCCCGTTGAAAGCAGGGAAAGGATCCCTCATCTCGAGCTACGAGGGGGAAACGGGGCTCCTCTGGATGTGGGCGGGACCATCGTGCTTCCTCTCGAGTGGAGACGGGTATGGCGGTGTACTTCTTGAGTTGCAGCGAGGGTGTGAAAGACCCTTTCGAAGTTCCAGAGGTTAGGTGTCATTAGTCTCCAGACGCCTCATCGGAAATAGGCCTCATCTCGCCTGGAAGGGAGAACTTCCTGGATTTTCTCGAGTTGCGGCAGGTGTTCTCGAGTTACGACGGGGACCTCAGGGACCCGCCCTGGTGGCCTCAGGAGAGGCCAGTCCCCATGCGAGTTGCTAGGGGGCCTCTCGGGATTCCTCTCCCGTCGATACCGGGGCCAAAAACCTTGTGTGGAGTCAGGGCCGGAACCGAGGATTCCTCTCAGGGGCTGACATGGATCTTTGGGTACTTCTGGAGTCTCCCCAAGGACGTCAGGCTTAGTCACGAGTCGGGGCATGCAAGTGCGCTTTCCTTCCAGGCTGTAGCAGCAATGTCACGCTTCCCGTCGCGTGGATCAAAGGATCTGTGGTTTTCCCTCGAGGCTTTCCCACAGGGCTGTCCCACGTGCCACCGTGGTGTGAGTCGATCCTCGGCGTGAAAGATGAGCCAGTGCAGGGCAAAGAGGTTCCTCTGGAATGGACTGAGACATCTGGGGGACTCTTGGAATGGTGGTACGACCATGGAGTTCCTCTCGCCTTTCCTGTTGAGAGTGCCTCCTCTTGAGATGCGATGGGAAAGCCGGGAATTCTTTCCCGTTGAAAGCAGGGAAAGGATCCCTCATCTCGAGCTACGAGGGGGAAACGGGGCTCCTCTGGATGTGGGCGGGACCATCGTGCTTCCTCTCGAGTGGAGACGGGTATGGGGGTGAACTTCTTGAGTTGCAGCAAGGGTGTGAAAGACCCTTTCGAAGTTCCAGAGGTTAGGTGTCATTTGTCTCCAGACGCCTCATCGGTAATAGGCCTCATCTCGCCTGGAAGGGAGAACTTCCTGGATTTTCTCGAGATGCGGCAGGTGTTCTCGAGTTACGACGGGGACCTCAGGGACCCGCCCTGGTGCCCTCAGGAGAGGCCAGTCCCCATGCGAGTTGCTAGGGGGCCTCTCGGGATTCCTCTCCCGTCGATACCGGGGCCAAAAACCTTGTGTGGATTCAGGGCCGGAACCGAGGATTCCTCTCAGGGGCTGACATGGATCTTTGGGTACTTCTGGAGTCTCCCCAGGGGAGTCAGGCCTCGTCTCGAGTGGGGGCATGTACGTGCGCTTTCCTTCCAGGCTGTAGCATCAATGTCACGCTTCCCGTCGCGTGGATCAAAGGATCTGTGGTATTCCCTCGAGGCTTTCCCTCGAGGCTTTCCCACAGGGCTGTCCCACGTGCCACCGTGGTGTGAGTCGATCCTCGGCGTGAAAGATGAGCCACTGCAGGGCAAAGAGGTTCCTCTGGAATGGACTGAGACATCTGGGGGACTCTTGGAATGGTGGTACGACCATGGAGTTCCTCTCGCCTTTCCTGTTGAGAGTGCCTCCTCTTGAGATGCGACGGGAACGCCGGGAATTCTTTCCCGTTGAAAGCAGGGAAAGGATCCCTCATCTCGAGCTACGAGGGGGAAACGGGGCTCCTCTGGATGTGGGCGGGACCATCGTGCTTCCTCTCGAGTGGAGACGGGTATGGCGGTGAACTTCTTGAGTTGCAGCAAGGGTGTGAAAGACCCTTTCGAAGTTCCAGAGGTTAGGTGTCATTAGTCTCCAGACTCCTCATCGGAAATAGGCCTCATCTCGCCTGGAAGGGAGAACTTCCTGGATTTTCTCGAGTTGCGGCAGGTGTTCTCGAGTTACGACGGGGACCTCAGGGACCCGCCCTGGTGGCCTCAGGAGAGGCCAGTCCCCATGCGAGTTGCTAGGGGGCCTCTCGGGATTCCTCTCCCGTCGATACCGGGGCCAAAAACCTTGTGTGGATTCAGGGCCGGAACCGAGGATTCCTCTCAGGGGCTGACATGGATCTTTGGGTACTTCTGGAGTCTCCACAGGGGAGTCAGGCCTCGTCTCGAGTGGGGGCATGCACGTGCGCTTTCCTTCAAGGCTGTAGCAGCAATGTCACGCTTCCCGTGTCGTGGATCAAAGGATATGTGGTTTTCTCTCGAGGCTTTCCCACAGGGCTGTCCCACGTGCCCCCGTGGTGTGAGTCGATCCTCGGCGTGAAAGATGAGCCAGTGCAGGGCAAAGAGGTTCCTCTGGAATGGACTGAGACATCTGGGGGACTCTTGGAATGGTGCTACGACCATGGAGTTCCTCTCGCCTTTCCTGTTGAGAGTGCCTCCTCTTGAGATGCGACGGGAACGCCGGGAATTCTTTCCCGTTGAAAGCAGGGAAAGGATCCCTCATCTCGAGCTACGAGGGGGATACGGGGCTCCTCTGGATGTGGGCGGGACCATCGTGCTTCCTCTCGAGTGGAGACGGGTATGGCGGTGAACTTCTTGAGTTGCATCAAGGGTGTGAAAGACCCTTTCGAAGTTCCAGAGGTTAGGTGTCATTAGTCTCCAGACGCCTCATCGGAAATAGGCCTCATCTCGCCTGGAAGGGAGAACTTCCTGGATTTTCTCGAGTTGCGGCAGGTGTTCTCGAGTTACGACGGGGACCTCAGGGACCCGCCCTGGTGGCCTCAGGAGAGGCCAGTCCCCATGCGAGTTGCTAGGGGGCCTCTCGGGATTC
The DNA here is from genome assembly GCF_032405125.1 of Capricornis sumatraensis. Classification (NCBI taxonomy): domain Eukaryota; kingdom Metazoa; phylum Chordata; class Mammalia; order Artiodactyla; family Bovidae; genus Capricornis; species Capricornis sumatraensis. Next base: position 11,279,684 of record NW_027184612.1, read on the forward strand.
CTCTCCCGTCGATACCGGGGCCAAAAACCTTGTGTGGAGTCAAGGCCGGAACCGAGGATTCCTCTCAGGGGCTGACATGAATCTTTGGGTACTTCTGGAGTCTCCCCAGGGGAGTCAGGCCTCCTCTCGTGTGGGGGCATGCACGTGCGCTTTCCTTCCAGGCTGTAGCAGCAATGTCACGCTTCCCGTCGCGTGGATCAAAGGATCTGTGGTTTTCCCTCGTGGCTTTCCCTCGAGGCTTTCCCACAGGGCTGTCCCACGTGCCACCGTGGTGTGAGTTGATCCTCGGCGTGGAAGATGAGCCAGTGCAGGGCAAAGAGGTTCCTATGGAATGGACTGAGACATCTGGGGGACTCTTGGAATGGTGGTACGACCATGGAGTTCCTCTCGCCTTTCCTGTTGAGAGTGCCTCCACTTGAGATGCGACGGGAACGCCGGGAATTCTTTCCCGTTGAAAGCAGGGAAAGGATCCCTCATCTCGAGCTACGAGGGGGAAACGGGGCTCCTCTGGATGTGGGCGGTACCATCGTGCTTCCTCTCGAGTGGAGCTGGGTATGGCGGAGAACTTCTTGAGTTGCAGCAAGCGTGTGAGAGAACCTTTCGAAGTTCAAGAGGTTAGGTGTCATTAGTCTCCAGACGCCTCATCGGAAATAGGCCTCATCTCGCCTGGAAGGGAGAACTTCCTGGATTTTCTCGAGTTGCGGCAGGTGTTCTCGAGTTACGACGGGGACCTCAGGGACCCGCCCTGGTGGCCCCAGGAGAGGCCAGTCCTCATGCGAGTTGCTAGGGGGCCTCTCGGGATTCCTCTCCCGTCGATACCGGGGCCAAAAACCTTGTGTGGAGTCAGGGCCGGAACCGAGGATTCCTCTCAGGGGCTGACATGGATCTTTGGGTACTTCTGGAGTCTCCCCAGGGGAGTCAGGCCTCGTCTCAAGTCGGGGCATGCACGTGCACTTTCCTTCCAGGCTGTAGCAGCAATGTCACGCTTCCCGTCCCGTGGATCAAAGGATCTGTGGTTTTCCTTCGAGGCTTTCCCTCGAGGCTTTCCCACAGGGCTGTCCCACGTGCCACCGTGCTGTGAGTCGATCCTCGGCGTGAAAGATGAGCCAGTGCAGGGCAAAGAGGTTCCTCTGGAATGGACTGAGACATCTGGGGGACTCTTGGAATGGTGGTAAGACCATGGAGTTCCTCTCGCCTTTCCTATTAAGAGTGCCTCCTCTTGAGATGCGACGGGAACGCCGGGAATTCTTTCCCGTTGAAAGCAGGGAAAGGATCCCTCATCTCGAGCTACGAGGGGGAAACGGGGCTCCTCTGGATGTGGGCGGGAGCATCGTGCTTCCTCTCGAGTGGAGACGGGTATGGCGGTGAACTTCTTGAGTTGCAGCGAGGGTGTGAAAGACCCTTTCGAAGTTCCAGAGGTTAGGTGTCATTAGTCTCCAGACGCCTCATCGGAAATAGGCCTCATCTCGCCTGGAAGGGAGAACTTCCTGGATTTTCTCGAGTTGCGGCAGGTGTTCTCGAGTTACGACGGGGACCTCAGGGACCCGCCCTGGTAGCCTCAGGAGAGGCCAGTCCCCATGCGAGTTGCTAGGGGGCCTCTCGGGATTCCTCTCCCGTCGATACCGGGGCCAAAAACCTTGTGTGGAGTCAGGGCCGGAACCGAGGATTCCTCTCAGGGGCTGACATGGATCTTTGGGTACTTCTGGAGTCTCCCCAAGGACGTCAGGCTTAGTCACGAGTCGGGGCATGCAAGTGCGCTTTCCTTCTCGGCTGTAGCAGCAATGTCACGCTTCCCGTCGCGTGGATCAAAGGATCTGTGGTTTTCCCTCGAGGCTTTCCCACAGGGCTGTCCCACGTGCCACCGTGGTGTGAGTCGATCCTCGGCGTGAAAGATGAGCCAGTGCAGGGCAAAGAGGTTCCTCTGGAATGGACTGAGACATCTGGGGGACTCTTGGAATGGTGGTACGACCATGGAGTTCCTCTCGCCTTTCCTGTTGAGAGTGCCTCCTCTTGAGATGCGATGGGAAAGCCGGGAATTCTTTCCCGTTGAAAGCAGGGAAAGGATCCCTCATCTCGAGCTACGAGGGGGAAACGGGGCTCCTCTGGATGTGGGCGGGATCATCGTGCTTCCTCTCGAGTGGAGACGGGTATGGGGGTGAACTTCTTGAGTTGCAGCAAGGGTGTGAAAGACCCTTTCGAAGTTCCAGAGGTTAGGTGTCATTTGTCTCCAGACGCCTCATCGGTAATAGGCCTCATCTCGCCTGGAAGGGAGAACTTCCTGGATTTTCTCGAGATGCGGCAGGTGTTCTCGAGTTACGACGGGGACCTCAGGGACCCGCCCTGGTGCCCTCAGGATAGGCCAGTCCCCATGCGAGTTGCTAGGGGGCCTCTCGGGATTCCTCTCCCGTCGATACCGGGGCCAAAAACCTTGTGTGGATTCAGGGCCGGAACCGAGGATTCCTCTCAGGGGCTGACATGGATCTTTGGGTACTTCTGGAGTCTCCCCAGGGGAGTCAGGCCTCGTCTCGAGTGGGGGCATGCACGTGCGCTTTCCGTCCAGGCTGTAGCATCAATGTCACGCTTCCCGTCGTGTGGATCAAAGGATCTGTGGTATTCCCTCGAGGCTTTCCCTCGAGGCTTTCCCACAGGGCTGTCCCACGTGCCACCGTGGTGTGAGTCGATCCTCGGCGTGAAAGATGAGCCACTGCAGGGCAAAGAGGTTCCTCTGGAATGGACTGAGACATCTGGGGGACTCTTGGAATGGTGGTACGACCATGGAGTTCCTCTCGCCTTTCCTGTTGAGAGTGCCTCCTCTTGAGATGCGACGGGAACGCCGGGAATTCTTTCCCGTTGAAAGCAGGGAAAGGATCCCTCATCTCGAGCTACGAGGGGGAAACGGGGCTCCTCTGGATGTGGGCGGGAACATTGTGCTTCCTCTCGATTGGAGACGGGTATGGCGGTGAACTTCTTGAGTTGCAGCAAGGGTGTGAAAGACCCTTTCGAAGTTCCAGAGGTTAGGTGTCATTAGTCTCCAGACTCCTCATCGGAAATAGGCCTCATCTCGCCTGGAAGGGAGAACTTCCTGGATTTTCTCGAGTTGCGGCAGGTGTTCTCGAGTTACGACGGGGACCTCAGGGACCCGCCCTGGTGGCCTCAGGAGAGGCCAGTCCCCATGCGAGTTGCTAGGGGGCCTCTCGGGATTCCTCTCCCGTCGATACCGGGGCCAAAAACCTTGTGTGGAGTCAGGGCCGGAACCGAGGATTCCTCTCAGGGGCTGACATGGATCTTTGGGTACTTCTGGAGTCTCCACAGGGGAGTCAGGCCTCGTCTCGAGTGGGGGCATGCACGTGCGCTTTCCTTCAAGGCTGTAGCAGCAATGTCACGCTTCCCGTGTCGTGGATCAAAGGATATGTGGTTTTCTCTCGAGGCTTTCCCACAGGGCTGTCCCACGTGCCCCCGTGGTGTGAGTCGATCCTCGGCGTGAAAGATGAGCCAGTGCAGGGCAAAGAGGTTCCTCTGGAATGGACTGAGACATCTGGGGGACTCTTGGAATGGTGCTACGACCATGGAGTTCCTCTCGCCTTTCCTGTTGAGAGTGCCTCCTCTTGAGATGCGACGGGAACGCCGGGAATTCTTTCCCGTTGAAAGCAGGGAAAGGATCCCTCATCTCGAGCTACGAGGGGGAAACGGGGCTCCTCTGGATGTGGGCGGGACCATCGTGCTTCCTCTCGAGTGGAGACGGGTATGGCGGTGAACTTCTTGAGTTGCAGCAAGGGTGTGAAAGACCCTTTCGAAGTTCCAGAGGTTAGGTGTCATTAGTCTCCAGACGCCTCATCGGAAATAGGTCTCATCTCGGTGGAAGGGAGAACTTCCTGGATTTTCTCGAGTTGCGGCAGGTGTTCTCGAGTAACGACGGGGACCTCAGGGACCCGCCCTGGTGGCCTCAGGAGAGGCCAGTCCCCATGCGAGTTGCTAGGGGGCCTCTCGGGATTCCTCTCCCGTCGATACCGGGGCCAAAAACCTTGTGTGGAGTCAGGGCCGGAACCGAGGATTCCTCTCAGGGGCTGACATGGATCTTTGGGTACTTCTGGAGTCTCCACAGGGGAGTCAGGCCTCGTCTCGAGTGGGGGCATGCACGTGCGCTTTCCTTCCAGGCTGTAGCAGCAATGTAACGCTTCCCGTCGCGTGGATCAAAGGATCTGTGGTTTTCCCTCGAGGCTTTCCCTCGAGGCTTTCCCACAGGGCTGTCCCACGTGCCACCGTGGTGTGAGTCGTTCCTCGGCGTGAAAGATGAGCCAGTGCAGGGCAAAGAGGTTCCTCTGGAATGGACTGAGACATCTGGGGGACTCTTGGAATGGTGGTACGACCATGGAGTTGCTCTCGACTTTCCTGTTGAGAGTGCCTCCTCTTGAGATGCGACGGGAATGCCGGGAATTCTTTCCCATTGAAAGCAGGGAAAGGATCCCTCATTTCGAGCTACGAGGTGGAAACGGGGCTCCTCTGGATGTGGGCGGGACCATCGTGCTTCCTCTCGAGTGGAGACGGGTCTGGCGGTGAACTTCTTTATTTGCAGCAAGGGTGTGAAAGACCCTTTCGAAATTCCAGAGGTTAGGTGTCATTAGTCTCCAGACGCCTCATCGGAAATAGGCCTCATCTCGCCTGGAAGGGAGAACTTCCTGGATTTTCTCGAGTTGCGGCAAGTGTTCTCGAGTTACGACGGGTACCTCAGGGACCCACCCTGGTGGCGTCAGGAGAGGCCAATCCCCATGCGAGTTGCTAGGGGGCCTCTCGGGATTCCTCTCCCGTCGATACCGGGGCCAAAAACCTTGTGTGGAGTCAGGGCCGGAACCGAGGATTCCTCTCAGGGGCTGACATGGATCTTTGGGTACTTCTGGAGTCTCCCCAGGGGAGTCAGGCCTCGTCTCGAGTGGGGGCATGCACGTGCGCTTTCCTTCCAGGCTGTAGCAGCAATGTCACGCTTCCCGTGTCGTGGATCAAAGGATCTGTGGTTTTCTCTCGAGGCTTTCCCACAGGGCTGTCCCACGTGCCACCGTGGTGTGAGTCGATCCTCGGCGTGAAAGATGAGCCAGTGCAGGGCAAAGAGGTTCCTCTGGAATGGACTGAGACATCTGGGGGACTCTTGGAATGGTGGTACGACCATGGAGTTCCTCTCGCCTTTCCTGTTGAGAGTGCCTCCTCTTGAGATGCGACGGGAACGCCGGGAATTCTTTCCCGTTGAAAGCAGGGAAAGGATCCCTCATCTCGAGCTACGAGGGGGAAACGGGGCTCCTCTGGATGTGGGCGGGACCATCGTGCTTCCTCTCGAGTGGAGACGGGTATGGCGGTGAACTTCTTGAGTGGCAGCAAGGGTGTGAAAGACCCTTTCGAAGTTCCAGAGGTTAGGTGCATTAGTCTCCAGACGCCTCATCGGAAATAGGCCTCATCTCGCCTGGAAGGGAGAACTTCCTGGATTTTCTAGAGTTACGGCAGGTGTTCTCGAGTTACGACGGGGACCTCAGGGACCCGCCCTGGTGGCCTCAGGAGAGGCCAGTCCCCATGCGAGTTGCTAGGGGGCCTCTCGGGATTCCTCTCCCGTCGATACCGGGGCCAAAAACCTTGTGTGGAGTCATGGCCGGAACCGAGGATTCCTCTCAGGGGCTGACATGGGTCTTTGGGTACTTCTGGAGTCTCCCCAGGGGAGTCAGGCCTCGTCTCGAGTGGGGGCATGCACGTGCGCTTTCCTTCCAGGCTGTAGCAGCAATGTCACGCTTCCCGTGGCGTGGATCAAAGGATCTGTGGTTTTCCCTCGAGGCTTTCCCTCGAGGCTTTCCCACAGGGCAGTCCCACGTGCCACCGTGGTGTGAGTCGATCCTCGGCGTGAAAGATGAGCCAGTGCAGGGCAAAGAGGTTCCTCTGGAATGGACTGAGACATCTGGGGGACTCTTGGAATGGTGGTACGACCATGGAGTTCCTCTCGCCTTTCCTGTTGAGAGTGCCTCCTCTTGAGATGCGACAGGAACGCCGGGAATTCTTTCCCGTTGAAAGCAGGGAAAGGATCCCTCATCTCGAGCTACGAGGGGGAAACGGGGCTCCTCTGGATGTGGGCGGGACCATCGTGCTTCCTCTCGAGTGGAGACGGGTATGGCGGTGAACTTCTTGAGTTGCAGCAAGGGTGTGAAAGACCCTTTCGAAGTTCCAGAGGTTAGGTATCATTAGTCTCCAGACGCCTCATAGGAAATAGGCCTCATCTCGCCTGGAAGGGAGAACTTCCTGGATTTTTTCGAGTTGCGGCAGGTGTTCTCGAGTTACGACGGGGACCTCAGGGACCAGCCCTGGTGGCCTCAGGAGAGGCCAGTCCCCATGCGAGTTGCTAGGGGGCCTCTCGGGATTCCTCTCCCGTCGATACCGGGGCCAAAAACCTTGTGTGGAGTCAGGGCCGGAACCGAGGATTCCTCTCAGGGGCTGACATGGATCTTTGGGTACTTCTGGAGTCTCCCCAGGGGAGTCAGGCCTCGTCTCGTGTGGGGGCATGCACGTGCGCTTTCCTTCCAGGCTGTAGCAGCAATGTCACGCTTCCCGTGGCGTGGATCAAAGGATCTGTGGTTTTCCCTCGAGGCTTTCCCTCGAGGCTTTCCCACAGGGCTGTCCCACGTGCCACCGTGGTATGAGTCGATCCTCGGCGTGAAAGATGAGCCAGTGCAGGGCAAAGAGGTTCCTCTGGAATGGACTGAGACATCTGGGGGACTCTTGGAATGGTGGTACGACCATGGAGTTCCTCTCGCCTTTCCTGTTGAGAGTGCCTCCTCTTGAGATGCGACGGGAACGCCGGGAAATCTTTCCCGTTGAAAGCAGGGAAAGGATCCCTCATCTCGAGCTACGAGGGGGAAACGGGGCTCCTCTGGATGTGGGTGGGACTATCGTGCTTCCTCTCGAGTGGAGACGGGTATGGCGGTGAACTTCTTGAGTTGCAGCAAGGGTGTGAAAAACCCTTTCGAAGTTCCAGAGGTTAGGTGTCATTAGTCTCCAGACGCCTCATCGGAAATAGGCATCATCTCGCCTGGAAGGGAGAACTTCCTGGATTTTCTCGAGTTGTGGCAGGTGTTCTTGAGTTACGACGGGGACCTCAGGGACCCGCCCTGGTGGCCTCAGGAGAGGCCAGTCCCCATGCGAGTTGCTAGGGGGCCTCTCGGGATTCCTCTCCCGTCGATACTGGGGCCAAAAACCTTGTGTGGAGTCAGGGCCTGAACCGAGCATTCCTCTCAGGGGCTGACATGGATCTTTGGGTACTTCTGGAGTCTCCCCAGGGGAGTCAGGCCTCGTCTCGAGTGGGGGCATGCACGTACGCTTTCCTTCCAGGCTGTAGCAGCAATGTCACGCTTCCCGTCGCGTGGATCAAAGGATCTGATGTTTTCCCTCGAAGCTTTCCCTCGAGGCTTTCCCACAGGGCTGTCCCACGTGCCACCGTGGTGTGAGTCGATCCTCGGCGTGTAAGATGAGCCAGTGCAGGGCAAAGAGGTTCCTCTGGAATGGACTGAGACATCTGGGGGACTCTTGAAATGGTGGTACGACCATGGAGTTCCTCTCGCCTTTCCTGTTGAGAGTGCCTCCTCTTGAGATGCGACGGGAACGCCGGGAATTCTTTCCCGTTGAAAGCAGGGAAAGGATCCCTCATCTCGAGCTACGAGGGGGAAACGGGGCTCCTCTGGATGTGGGCGGGACCATCGTGCTTCCTCTCGAGTGGAGACGGGTATGGCGTTGAACTTCTTGAGTTGCAGCAAGGGTGTGAAAGACCCTTTCGAAGTTCCAGAGGTTAGGTGTCATTAGTCTCCAGACGCCTCATCGGAAATAGGCCTCATCTCGCCTGGAAGGGAGAACTTCCTGGATTTTCTCGAGTTGCGGCAGGTGTTCTCCAGTTACGACGGGGACCTCAGGGACCCGCACTTTAGGCCTCAGGAAAGGGCAGTCCCCATGCGAGTTGCTAGGGGGCCTCTCGGGATTCCTTTCCCCTCGATACCGGTGGCAAAAATATTGTGTGGAGTCAGGGCCGGAACCGAGGATTCCTCTCAGGGGCTGACATGGATCTTTGGGTACTTCTGGAGTCTCCCCAGGGGAGTCAGGCCTCGTCTCGAGTGGGGGCATGCACGTGCGCTTTCCTTCCAGGCTGTAGCAGCAATGTCACGCTTCCCGTCGCGTGGATCAAAGGATCTGTGGTTTTCCCTCGAGGCTTTCCCTCGAGGCTTTCCCACAGGGCTGTCCCACGTGCCACCGTGTTGTGAGTCGATCCTCGGCGTGAAAGATGAGCCAGTGCAGGGCAAAGAGGTTCCTCTGGAATGGACTGAGACATCTGGGGGACTCTTGGAATGGTGGTACGACCATGGAGTTCCTCTCGCCTTTCCTGTTGAGAGTGCCTCCTCTTGAGATGCGACGGGAACGCCGGGAATTCTTTCCCGTTGAAAGCAGGGAAAGGATTCCTCATCTCGAGCTACGAGGGGGAAACGGGGCTCCTCTGGATGTGGGCGGGACCATCGTGCTTCCTCTCGAGTGGAGACGGGTATGGCGGTGAACTTCTTGAGTTGCAGCAAGGGAGTGAAAGACCCTTTCGACCTTCCAGAGGTTAGGTGTCATTAGTCTCCAGACGCCTCATAGGAAATAGGCCTCATCTCGCCTGGAAGGGAGAACTTCCTGGATTTTCTCGAGTTGCGGCAGGTGTTCTCGAGTTACGACGGAGACCTCAGGGACCCGCCCTGGTGGCCTCAGGAAAGGCCAGTCTCCATGCGAGTTGCTAGGGGGCCTCTCGGGATTCCTCTCCCGTCGATACCGGGGCCAAAAACCTTGTGTGGAGTCAGGGCCGGAACTGAGGATTCCTCTCAGGGGCTGACATGGATCTTTGGGTACTTCTGGAGTCTCCCCAGGGGAGTCAAGCCTCGTCTCGAGTGGGGGCATGCACGTGCGCTTTCCTTCCAGGCTGTAGCAGCAATGTCACGCTTCCCGTCGCGTGGATTAAAGGATCTGTGGTTTTCCCTCGAGGCTTTCCCTCGAGGCTTTCCCACAGGGCTGTCCTTCGTGCCACCGTGGTGTGAGTCGATCCTCGGCGTGAAAGATGAGCCAGTGCAGGGCAAAGAGGTTCCTCTTTAATGGACTGAGACATCTGGGGGACTCCTGGAATGGTGCTACGACCATGGAGTTCCTATCGCCTTTCCTGTTGAGAGTGCCTCCTCCTGAGCTGCGACGGGAAAGCCTGGAATTCTTTCCCGTTAAATGCAGGGAAAGGATCCCTCATCTCGAGCTACGAGGGGGAAACGGGGCTCCTCTGGATGTGGGCGGGACCATCGTGCTTCCTCTCGAGTGGAGACGGGTATGGCGGTGAACTTCTTGAGTTGCAGCAAGGGTGTGAATGACCCTTTCGAAGTTCCAGAGGTTAGGTGTCATTAGTCTCCAGACGCCTCATCGGAAATAGGCCTCATCTCGCCTGGAAGGGAGAACTTCCTGGAATTTCTCGAGTTGCGGCAGGAGTTCTCGAGTTACGACGGGGACCTCAGAGACCCGCCCTGGTGGCCTCAGGAAAGGCCAGTCCCCATGCGAGTTGCTAGGGGGCCTCTCGGGATTCCTCTCCCGTCGATACCGGGGCCAAAAACCTTGTGTGGAGTCAGGGCCGGAACTGAGGATTCCTCTCAGGGGTGACATGGACCTTGGGTACTTCTGGAGTCTCCCCAGGGGAGTCAGGCCTCGTCTCGAGTGGGGGCATGCACGTGCGCTTTCCTTCCAGGCTGTAGCAGCAATGTCACGCTTCCCGTCGCGTGGATTAAAGGATCTGTGGTTTTCCATCAAGGCTTTCCCTCGAGGCTTTCCCACAGGGCTGTCCCACGTGCCACCGTGGTGTGAGTCGATCCTCGGCGTGAAAGATGAGCCAGTGCAGGGCAAAGAGGTTCCTCTTTAATGGACTGAGACATCTGGGGGACTCCTGGAATATTGGTACGACCATGGAGTTCCTATCGCCTTTCCTGTTGAGAGTGCCTCCTCCTGAGATGCGACGGGAAAGCCTGGAATTCTTTCCCGTTAAAAGCAGGGTAAGGATCCCTCATCTCGAGCTACGAGGGGGAAACGGGGCTCCTCTGGATGTGGGCGGGACCATCGTGCTTCCTCTCGAGTGGAGACGGGTATGGCGGTGAACTTCTTGAGTTGCAGCAAGGGTGTGAAAGACCCTTTCGAAGTTCCAGAGGTTAGGTGTCATTAGTCTCCAGACGCCTCAGCGGAAATAGGCCTCATCTCGCCTGGAAGGGAGAACTTCCTGGAATTTCTCGAGTTGCGGCAGGTGTTCTCGAGTTACGAAGGGGACATCAGGGAACCGCCCTGAGGTCCTCAGGAAAAGCCAGTCCCCATGCGAGTTGCTAGGGGGCCTCTAGGGATTCCTTTCCCGTCGATACCGGGGCCAAAATCCTTTTGTGGAGTCAGGGCCGGAACCGAGGATTCCACTCAGGGGCTGACATGAATCTTGGGGTACTTCTGAAGTCTCCCCAGGGGAGTCAGGCCTCGTCTCGAGTGGGGGCATGCACATGCCCTTTCCCTCCAGGCTGTAGCAGTAATGTCACGCTTCCCGTCGCGTGAATCTAAGGATCTGTGGTTTTCCCTCAAGGCTTTCCCTCGAGGCTTTCCAACAGGGCTGTCCCACGTGCCACCGTGGTGTGAGTCGATCCTCGGCGTGAAAGATGAGCCAGTGCAGGGCAAAGAGGTTCCTCTGGAATGGACTGAGACATCTGGGGGACTCTTGGAATGGTGGTACGATCATGGAGTTCCTCTCGCCTTTCCTGTTGAGAGTGCCTCCTTTTGAGATGCGACGGGAACGCCGGGAATTCTTTCCCGTTGAAAGCAGGCAAAGGATCCCTTATCTCGAGCTACGAGGGGGAAACGGGGCTCCTCTGAATGTGGGCGGGACCATCGTGCTTCCTTTCGAGTGTAGACGGGTATGGCGGTGAACTTCTTGAGTTGCAGCAAGGGTGTGAAAGGCCCTTTCGAAGTTCCCGACTTTAGGTGTCATTAGTCTCCAGAGGCCTCATCGGAAATTGGCCTCATCTCGCCTGGAAGGGAGAACTTCCTGGATTTCTCGAGTTGCGGCAGGTGTTCTCGAGTTACGACGGGGACCTCAGGGACCCGCCCTGGTGGCCTCAGGAGAGGCCAGTCCCCATGCGAGTTGCTAGGGGGCCTCTCGGGATTCCTCTCCCGTAGATACCGGGGCCAAAGCCTTGTGTGGAGTCAGGGCCGGAACCGAGGATTCCTCTCAGGGGCTGAAATGGATCTTTGGGTACTTCTGGAGTCTCCCTAGGGGAGTCAGGCCTCGTCTCGAGTGGGGGCATGCACGTGCGCTTTCCTTCCAGGCTGTAGCAGCAATGTCACGCTTCCCGTCGCGTGGATCAAAGGATCTGTGGTTTTCCCTCGAGGCTTTCCCTCGAGGCTTTCCCACAGGGCTGTCCCACGTGCCACCGTGGTATGAGTCGATCCTCGGCGTGAAAGATGAGCCAGTGCAGGGCAAAGAGGTTCCTCTGGAATGGACTGAGACATCTGGGGGACTCTTGGAATGGTGGTACAACCATGGAGTTCCTCTCGCCTTTCCTGTTGAGAGTGCCTCCTCTTGAGATGCGACGGGAACGCTGGGAATTCTTTCCCGTTGAAAGCAGGGAAAGGATCCCTCATCTCGAGCTCCGAGGGGGAAACGGGGCTCCTCTGGATGTGGGTGGGACCATCGTGCTTCCTCTCGAGTGGAGACGGGTATGGCGGTGAACTTCTTGAGTTGCAGCAAGGGTGTGAAAGACCCTTTCGAAGTTCCAGAGGTTAGGTGTCATTAGTCTCCATACGCCTCATCGGAAATAGGCCTCATCTCGCCTGGAAGGGAAAACTTCCTGGATTTTCTCGAGTTGCGGCAGGTGTTCTCGAGTTACGACGGGGACCTCAGGGACCCGCCCTGGTGGCCTCAGGAGAGGCCAGTCCCCTTGCGACTTGCTAGGGGGCCTCTCGGGATTCCTCTCCCGTCGATACCGGGGCCAAAGCCTTGTGTGGAGTCAGGGCCGCAACCGAGGATTCCTCTCAGGGGCTGACATGGATCTTTGGGTACTTCCTGAGTCTCCCCAGGGGAGTCAGGCCTCCTCTCGAGTGGGGGCATGCACGTGCGCTTTCCTTCCAGGCTGTAGCAGCAATGTCACGCTTCCCGTGGCATGGATCAAAGGATCTGTGGTTTTCCCTCGAGGCTTTCCCTCGAGGCTTTCCCACAGGGCTGTCCCACGTGCCACCGTGGTGTGAGTCGATCCTCGGCGTGAAAGATGAGCCAGTGCAGGGCAAAGAGGTTCCTCTGGAATGGACTGAGACATCTGGGGGACTCTTGGAATGGTGGTACGACCATGGAGTTCCTCTCGCCTTTCCTGTTGAGAGTGCCTCCTCTTGAGATGTGACAGGAACGCCGGGAATTCTTTCCCGTTGAAAGCAGGGAAAGGATCCCTCATCTCGAGACACGAGGGGGAAACGGGGCTCCTCTGGATGTGGGTGGGACCATCGTGCTTCCTCTCGAGTGGAGACGGGTATGGCGGTGAACTTCTTGAGTTGCAGCAAGGGTGTGAAAGACCCTTTCGAAGTTCCAGAGGTTAGGTGTCATTAGTCTCCAGACGCCTCATCGGAAATAGGCCTCATCTCGCCTGGAAGGGAGAACTTCCTGGATTTTCTCGAGTTGCGGCAGGTGTTCTCGAGTTACGACGGGGACCTCAGGGACCCGCCCTGGTGGCCTCAGGAGAGGCCAGTCCCCATGCGAGTTGCTAGGGGGCCTCTCGGGATTCCTCTCCCGTCGATACTGGGGCCAAAAACCTTGTGTGCAGTCAGGGCCGGAACCGAGGATTCCTCTCAGGGGCTGACATGGAACTTTGGGTACTTCTGGAGTCTCCCCAGGGGAGTCAGGCCTCGTCTCGAGTTGGGGCATCCACGTGCGCTTTCCGTCCAGGCTGTAGCAGCAATGTCACGCTTCCCGTCGCGTGGATCAAAGGATCTGTGGTTTTCCCTCGAGGCTTTCCCACAGGGCTGTCCCACGTGCCACCGTGTTGTGAGTCGATCCTCGGCGTTAAAGATGAGCCAGTGCAGGGCAATGAGTTTCCTCTGGAATGGACTGAGACATCTGGGGGGCTCTTGGAATGGTGGTACGACCATGGAGTTCCTCTCGCCTTTCCTGTTTAGAGTGCCTCTTCTTGAGATGCGACGGGAACGCCGGGAATTCTTTCCCGTTGAAAGCAGGGAAAGGATCCCTCATCTCGAGCTCCGAGGGGGAAATGGGGCTCCTCTGGATGTGGGCGGGACCATCGTGCTTCCTCTCGAGTGGAGACGGGTATGGCGGTGAACTTCTTGAGTTGCAGCAAGGGTTTGAAAGACCCTTTCGAAGTTCCAGAGGTTAGGTGTCATTAGTCTCCAGACGACTCATCGGAAATAGGCCTCATCTCGCCTGGAAGGGAGAACTTCCTGGATTATCTCGAGTTGTGGCAGGTGTTCTCGAGTTACGACGGGGACCTCAGGGACCCGCACTGGTGGCCTCAGGAGAGGCCAGTCCCCATGCGAGTTGCTAGGGGGCCTCTCGGGATTCCTCTCCCGTCGATACGGGGGCCAAAAACCTTGTGTGGAGTCAGGGCCGGAACCGAGCATTCCTCTCAGGGGCTGACATGGATCTGTGGGTACTTGTGGAGTCTCCCCAGGGGAGTCAGGCCTCGTTTCGAGTGGGGGCATGCACGTGCGCTTTCCTTCCAGGCTGTAGCAGCAATGTCACGCTTCCCGTCGCGTGGATCAAAGGATCTGTGGTTTTCCCTCGAGGCTTTCCCTCGAGGCTTTCCCACAGGGCTGTCCCACGTGCCACCGTGGTGTGAGTCGATCCTCGGCGTGAAAGATGAGCCAGTGCAGGGCAAAGAGGTTCCTCTGGAATGGACTGCGACATCTGGGAGACTCTTGGAATGGTGGTACGACCATGGAGTTCCTCTCGCCTTTCCTATTGAGAGTGCCTCCTCTTGAGATGCGACGGGAACGCCGGGAATTCTTTCCCGTTGAAAGCAGGGAAAGGATCCCTCATCTCGAGCTGCGAGGGGGAAACGGGGCTCCTCTTGATGTGGGCGGGACCATCGTGCTTCCTCTCGAGTGGAGACGGGTATGGCGGTGAACTTCTTGAGTTGCAGCAAGGGTGTGAAAGACCCTTTCGAAGTTCCAGAGTTTAGGTGTCATTAGTCTCCAGACGCCTCATCGGAAATAGGCCTCATCTCGCCTGGAAGGGAGAACTTCCTGGATTTTCTCGAGTTGCGGCAGGTGTTCTCGAGTTAAGACGGGGACCTCAGGGACCCGCCCTGGTGGCCTCAGGAGAGGCCAGTCCCCATGAGACTTGCTAGGGGGCCTCTCGGGATTCCTCTCCCGTCGATACCGGGGCCAAAAACCTTGTGTGGAGTCAGGGCCGGAACCGAGGATTCCTCTCAGGGGCTGACATGGCTCTTTGGGTACTTCTGGAGTCTCCCAAGCGGTGTCAGGCCTCGCCTCGTGTGGGGGCATGCACGTGCCATTTCCTTCCAGGCTGTAACAGCAATGTCACGCTTCCTGTCGCGTGGATCAAAGGATCTGTGGTTTTCCCTCGAGGCTTTCCCACAGGGCTGTCCCGCGTGCCATCGTGGTGTGAGTCGATCCTCGGCGTGAAAGATGAGCCAGTGCAGGGCAAAGAGGTTCCTCTGGAATGGACTGAGACATCTGGGGGACTCTTGGAATGGTGGTACGACCATAGAGTTCCTCTCGCCTTTCCTGTTGAGAGTGCCTCCTCTTGAGATGAGACGGGAACGCCGGGAATTCTTTCCCATTGAAAGCAGGGAAAGGATCCCTCATCTCGAGCTACGAGGGGGAAACGGGGCTCCTCTGGATGTGGGCGGGACCATCGTGCTTCCTCTCGAGTGGAGACGGGTATGGCGGTGAACTTCTTGAGTTGCAGCAAGGGTGTGAAAGACCCTTTCGAAGTTCCAGAGGTTAGGTGTCATTAGTCTCGAGGCGCCTCATCGGAAATAGGCCTCATCTCGCCTGGAAGGGAGAACTTCCTGGATTTTCTCGAGTTGCGGCAGGTGTTCTCGAGTTACGACGGGGACCTCAGGGACCCGCCCTGGTGGCCTCAGGAACGGCCAGTCCAATGCAAGTTGCTAGGGGGCCTCTCAAGATTCCTCTCCCGTCGATACCGGGGCCAAAAACCTTGTGTTGAGTCAGGGCCGGAACCGAGGATTCCTCTCAGGGGCTGACATGGATCTTTGGGTACTTCTGGAGTCTCCCCAGGGGAGTCAGGCCTCGTCTCGTGTGGGGGCATGCACGTGCACTTTCCTTCCAGGCTGTAGCAGCAATGTCACGCTTCCCGTGGCGTGGATCAAAGGATCTGTGGTTTTCCCTCGAGGCTTTCCCTCGAGGCTTTCCCACAGGGCTGTCCCACGTGCCACCGTGGTGTGAGTCGATCCTCGGCATGAAAGATGAGCCAGTGCAGGGCAAAGAGGTTCCTCTGGAATGGACTGAGACATCTGGGGGACTCTTGGAATGGTGGTACGACCATGGAGTTCCTCTCGCCTTTCCTGTTGAGAGTGCCTCCTCTTGAGATGCGACGGGAACGCCGGGAATTCTTTCCCGTTGAAAGCAGGGAAAGGATCCCTCATCTCGAGCTACGAGGGGGAAACGGGTCTCCTCTGGATGTGGGCGGGACCATCGTGCTTCCTCTCGAGTGGAGACGGGTATGGCAGTGAAATTCTTGAGTTGCAGCAAGGGTGTGAAAGACCCTTTCGAAGTTCCAGAGTATCGGTGTGATTAGTCTCCAGACGCCTCATCGGAAATAGTCCTCATCTCACCTGGAAGGGAGAACTTCCTGGATTTTCTCGAGTTGCGGCAGGTGTTCTCGAGTTACGACGGGTACCAAAGGGACCCGCCCTGGTGGCCTCAGGAGAGGCCAATCCCCATGCGAGTTGCTAGGGGGCCTCTCGGGATTCCTCTCCCGTCGATACCGGGGCCAAAAACCTTGTGTGGCGTCAGGGCCGGAACCGAGGATTCCTCTCAGGGGCTGACCTGGATCTTTGTGTACTTGTGGAGTCTCCCCAGGGGAGTCAGGCCTCGTCTCGAGTGGGGGCATGCACGTGCGCTTTCCTTCCAGGCTGTAGCAGCAATGTCACGCTTCCCGTCGCGTGGATCAACGGATCTGTGGTTTTCCCTCGAGGCTTTCCCTCGAGGCTTTCCCACAGGCCTGTCCCGCGTGCCATCGTGGTGTGAGTCGATCCTCGGCGTGAAAGATGAGCCAGTGCAGGGCAAAGAGGTTCCTCTGGAATGGACTGAGACATCTGGGGGACTCTTGGAATGGTGGTACGACCATGGAGTTCCTCTCGCCTTTCCTGTTGAGAGTGCCTCCTCTTGAGATGCGACGGGAACGCCGGGAATTCTTTACCGTTGAAAGCAGGGAAAGGATCCCTCATATCGAGGTACGAGGGGGAAACGGGGCTCCTCTGGATGTGGGCGGCACCATCGTGCTTCCGCTCGAGTGGAGACGGGTTTGGCGGTGAAGTTCTTGAGTTGCAGCAAGGGTGTGAAAGACCCTTTCAAAGTTCCAGAGGTTAGGTGTCATTAGTCTCCAGACACCTCATCGGAAATAGGCCTCATCTCGCCTGGAAGGGAGAACTTCCTGGATTTTCTCGAGTTGCGGCATGTGTTCTCGAGTTAGGACGGGGACCTCCGGGACCGGCCCTGGTGGCCTCAGGAACGGCCAGACCCCATGCAAGTTGCTAGGGGGCCTCTCGGGATTCCTCTCCCGTCGATACCGGGGCCAAAATCCTTGTTTGGAGTCAGGGCCGGAACCGAGGATTCCTCTCAGGGGCTGACATAGATCTTTGGGTACTTGTGGAGTCTCCCCAGGGGAGTCAGGCCTCGTCTCGAGTGGGGGCATGCACGTGCGCTTTCCTTCCAGGCTGTAGCAGCAATGTCACGCTTCCCGTCGCGTGGATCAACGGATCTGTGGTTTTCCCTCGAGGCTTTCCCTCGAGGCTTTCCCACAGGCCTGTCCCGCGTGCCATCGTGGTGTGAGTCGATCCTCGGCGTGAAAGATGAGCCAGTGCAGGGCAAAGAGGTTCCTCTGGAATGGACTGAGACATCTGGGGGACTCTTGGAATGGTGGTACGACCATGGAGTTCCTCTCGCCTTTCCTGTTGAGAGTGCCTCCTCTTGAGATGCGACGGGAACGCCGGGAATTCTTTACCGTTGAAAGCAGGGAAAGGATCCCTCATATCGAGGTACGAGGGGGAAACGGGGCTCCTCTGGATGTGGGCGGCACCATCGTGCTTCCGCTCGAGTGGAGACGGGTTTGGCGGTGAAGTTCTTGAGTTGCAGCAAGGGTGTGAAAGACCCTTTCAAAGTTCCAGAGGTTAGGTGTCATTAGTCTCCAGACACCTCATCGGAAATAGGCCTCATCTCGCCTGGAAGGGAGAACTTCCTGGATTTTCTCGAGTTGCGGCATGTGTTCTCGAGTTAGGACGGGGACCTCCGGGACCGGCCCTGGTGGCCTCAGGAACGGCCAGACCCCATGCAAGTTGCTAGGGGGCCTCTCGGGATTCCTCTCCCGTCGATACCGGGGCCAAAATCCTTGTTTGGAGTCAGGGCCGGAACCGAGGATTCCTCTCAGGGGCTGACATGGATCTTTGGGTACTTCTGGAGTCTCACCAGGGGAGTCAGGCCTCGTCTCGAGTGGGGGCATGCACGTGCGCTTTCCTTCCAGGCTGTAGCAGCAATGTCACGCTTCCCGTCGCGTGGATCAAAGGATCTGTGGTTTTCCCTCGAGGCTTTCCCACAGGGCTGTCCCACGTGCCAACGTGGTGTGAGTCGATCCTCGGCGTGAAAGATGAGCCAGTGCAGGGCAAAGAGGTTCCTCTGGAATGGACTGAGACATCTGGGGGACTCTTGGAATGGTGGTACGACCATAGAGTTCCTCTCGCCTTTCCTGTTGAGAGTGCCTCCTCTTGAGATGCGACGGGAACGCCGGGAATTCTTTCCCGTTGAAAGCAGGGAAAGGATCCCTCATCTCGAGCTACGAGGGGGAAACGGGGCTCCTCTGGATGTGGGCGGGACCATCGTGCTTCCTCTCGAGTGGAGACGGGTTGGCGGTGAACTTCTTGAGTTGCAGCAAGGGTGTGAAAAACCCTTTCGAAGTTCCAGAGTTTAGGTGTCATTAGTCTCCAGACGACTCATCGGAAATAGGCCTCATCTCGCCTGGAAGGGAGAACTTCCTGGATTTTCTCGAGTTGCGGCAGGTGTTCTCGAGTTACGACGGGGACCTCATGGACCCGCCCTGGTGGCCTCAGGAGAGGCCAGTCCCCATGAGACTTGCTAGGGGGCCTCTCGGGATTCCTCTCCCGTCGATACCGGGGCCAAAAACCTTGTGTGGAGTCAGGGCCGGAACCGAGGATTCCTCTCAGGGGCTGACATGGATCTTTGGGTACTTCTGGAGTCTCCCAAGCGGTGTCAGGTCTCGTCTCGTGTGGGGGCATGCACGTGCGCTTTCCTTCCAGGCTGTAACAGCAATGTCACGCTTCCCGTCGCGTGGACCAAAGGATCTGTGGTTTTCCCTCGAGGCTTTCCCACAGGGCTGTCCCGCGTGCCATCGTGGTGTGAGTCGATCCTCGGCGTGAAAGATGAGCCAGTGCAGGGCAAAGAGGTTCCTCTGGAATGGACTGAGACATCTGGGGGACTCTTGGAATGGTGGTACGACCATAGAGTTCCTCTCGCCTTTCCTGTTGAGAGTGCCTCCTCTTGAGATGCGACGGGAACGCCGGGAATTCTTTCCCGTTGAAAGCAGGGAAAGGATCCCTCATCTCGAGCTACGAGGGGGAAACGGGGCTCCTCTGGATGTGGGCGGGACCATCGTGCTTCCTCTCGAGTGGAGACGGGTATGGCGGTGAACTTCTTGAGTTGCAGCAAGGGTGTGAAAGACCCTTTCGAAGTTCCAGAGGTTAGGTGTCATTAGTCTCCAGACGCCTCATCGGAAATAGGCCTCATCTCGCCTGGAAGGGAGAACTTCCTGGATTTTCTCGAGTTGCGGCAGGTGTTCGCGAGTTACGACGGGGACCTCAGGGACCCGCCCTGGTGGCCTCAGGAGAGGCCAGTCCCCTTGCGTCTTGCTAGGGGGCCTCTCGGGATTCCTCTCCCGTCGATACCGGGGCCAAAGCCTTGTGTGGAGTCAGGGCCGGAACCGAGGATTCCTCTCAGGGGCTGACATGGATCTTTGGGTACTTCTGGAGTCTCCCCAGGGGAGTCAGGCCTCGTCTCGAGTGGGGGCATGCACGTGCGCTTTCCTTCCAGGCTGTAGCAGCAATGTCACGCTTCCCGTCGCGTGGATCAAAGGATCTGTGGTTTTCCCTCGAGGCTTTCCCTCGAGGCTTTCCCACAGGGCTGTCCCACTTGCCACCGTGGTGTGAGTCGATCCTCGGCGTGAAAGATGAGCCAGTGCAGGGCAAAGAGGTTCCTCTGGAATGGACTGAGACATCTGGGGGACTCTTGGAATGGTGGTACGACCATGGAGTTCCTCTTGCCTTTCCTGTTGAGAGTGCCTCCTCTTGAGATGCGACGGGAACGCCGGGAATTCTTTCCCGTTGAAAGCAGGGAAAGGATCCCTCATCTCGAGACACGAGGGGGAAACGGGGCTCCTCTGGATGTGGGCGGGACCATCGTGCTTCCTCTCGAGTGGAGACGGGTATGGCGGTGAACTTCTTGAGTTGCAGCAAGGGTGTGAAAGACCCTTTCGAAGTTCCAGAGGTTAGGTGTCATTAGTCTCCAGACGCCTCATCGGAAATAGGCCTCATCTCGCCTGGAAGGGAGAACTTCCTGGATTTTCTCGAGTTGCGGCAGGTGTTCTCGAGTTACGACGGGGACATCAGGGACCCGCCCTGGTGGCCTCAGGAGAGGCCAGTCCCCATGCGAGTTGCTAGAGGGCCTCTCGGGATTCCTCTCCCGTCGATACTGGGGCCAAAAATCTTGTGTGCAGTCAGGGCCGGAACCGAGGATTCCTCTCAGGGGCTGACATGGAACTTTGGGTACTTCTGGAGTCTCCCCAGGGGAGTCAGGCCTCGTCTCGAGTTGGGGCATCCACGTGCGCTTTCCGTCCAGGCTGTAGCAGCAATATCACGCTTCCCGTGGCGTGGATCAAAGGATCTGTGGTTTTCCCTCGAGGCTTTCCCTCGAGGCTTTCCCACAGGGCTGTCCCACGTGCCACCGTGGTGTGAGTCGATGCTCGGCGTGAAAGATGAGCCAGTGCAGGGTAAAGAGGTTCCTCTGGAATGGACTGAGACATCTGGGGGACTCTTGGAATGGTGGTACGACCATGGAGTTCCTCTCGCCTTTCCTGTTGAGAGTGCCTCCTCTTGAGATGCGACGGAAACGCCGGGAATTCTTTCCCGTTGAAAGCAGGGAAAGGATCCCTCATCTCGAGCTCCGAGGGGGAAACGGGGCTCCTCTGGATGTGGGCGGGACCATCGTGCTTCCTCTCGAGTGGAGACGGGTATGGCGGTGAACTTCTTGAGTTGCAGCAAGGGTGTGAAAGACCCTTTCGAAGTTCCAGAGGTTAGGTGTCATTAGTCTCCAGACGCCTCATCGGAAATAGGCCTCATCTCGCCTGGAAGGGAGAACTTCCTGGATTTTCTCGAGTTGCGGCAGCTGTTCTCGAGTTACGACGGGGACCTCAGGGACCCGCCCTGGTGGCCTCAGGAGAGGCCAGTCCCCATGCGAGTTGCTAGGGGGCCTCTCGGGATTCCTCTCCCGTCGATACCGGGGCCAAAAACCTTGTGTGCAGTCAGGGCCGGAACCGAGGATTCCTCTCAGGGGCTGACATGGATCTTTGGGTACTTGTGGAGTCTCCCCAGGGGAGTCAGGCCTCGTCTCGAGTGGGGGCATGCACGTGCGCTTTCCTTCCAGCCTGTAGCAGCAATGTCTCGCTTCCCGTGGCGTGGATCAAAGGATCTGTGGTTTTCCCTCGAGGCTTTTCCACAGGGCTGTCCCACGTGCCACCGTGGTGTGAGTCGATCCTCGGCGTGAAAGATGAGCCAGTGAAGGGCAAAGAGTTTCCTCTGGAATGGACTGAGACATCTGGGGGACTCTTGGAATGGTGGTACGACCATGGAGTTCCTCTTGCCTTTCCTGCTGAGAGTGCCTCCTCTTGAGATGCGTCGGGAACGCCGGGAATTCTTTCCCGTTGAAAGCAGGGAAAGGATCCCTCATCTCGAGCTACGAGGGGGAAACGGGGCTCCTCTGGATGTGGGCGGGACCATAGTGCTTCCTCTCGAGTGGAGACGGGTATGGTGGTGAACATCTTGAGTTGCAGCAAGGGTGTGAAAGACCCTTTCGAAGTTCCTGAGGTTAGGTGTCATTAGTCTCCTGACACCTCATCGGAAATAGGCCTCATCTCGCCTGGAAGGGAGAACTTCCTGGATTTTCTCGAGTTGCGGCAGGTGTTCTCGAGTTACGACGGGGACCTCAGGGACACGCCCTGGTGGCCTCAGGAGAGGCCAGTCCCCATGCGAGTTGCTAGGAGGCCTCTCGGGATTCCTCTCCCGTTGATACCGGGGCCAAAAACCTTGTGTGCTGTCAGGGCCGGAACCGAGGATTACTCTCAGGGGCTGACATGGATCTTTGGGTACTTCTGGAGTCTCCCCAGGGGAGTCAGGCCTCGTCTCGAGTGGGGGCATCCACGTGCGCTTTCCGTCCAGGCTGTAGCAGCAATGTCACGCTTCCCGTGGCGTGGATCAAAGGATCTGTGGTTTTCCCTCGAGGCTTTCCCACAGGGCTGTCCCACGTGCCACCGCGGTGTGAGTCGATCCTCGGCGTGAAAGATGAGCCAGTGCAGGGCAAAGAGGTTCCTCTGTAATGGACTGAGACATCTGGGGGACTCTTGGAATGGTGGTACGACCATGGAGTTCCTCTCGCCTTCCCTGTTGAGAGTGCCTCCTCTTGAGATGCGACGGGAACGCCGGGAATTCTTTCCCGTTGAAAGCAGGGAAAGGATCCCTCATCTCGAGCTCCGAGGGGGAAACGGGGCTCCTCTGGATGTGGGCGGGACCATCGTGCTTCCTCTCGAGTGGAGACGGGTATGGCGGTGAACTTCTTGAGTTGCATCAAGGGTGTGAAAGACCCTTTCGAAGTTCCAGAGGTTAGGTGTCATTAGTCTCCAGACGCCTCATCGGAAATAGGCCTCATCTCGCCTGGAAGGGAGAACTTCCTGGATTTTCTCGAGTTGCGGCAGGTGTTCTCGAGTTACGACGGGGACCTCAGGGACCCGCCCTGGTGGCCTCAGGAGAGGCCAGTCCCCATGCGAGTTGCTAGGGGGCCTCTCGGGATTCCTCTCCCGTCGATACCGGGGCCAAAAACCTTGTGTGCAGTCAGGGCCGGAACCGAGGATTCCTCTCAGGGGCTGACATGGATCTTTGGGTACTTCTGGAGTCTCCCCAGGGGAGTCAGGCCTCGTCTCGAGTGGGGGCATGCACGTGCGTTTTCCTTCCAGGCTGTAGCAGCAATGTCACGCTTCCCGTGGCGTGGATCAAAGGATCTGTGGTTTTCCCTCGAGGCTTTCCCACAGGGCTGTCCCACGTGCCACCGTGGTGTGAGTCGATCCTCGGCGTGAAAGATGAGCCAGTGCAGGGCAAAGAGGTTCCTCTGGAATGGACTGAGACATCTGGGGGACTCTTGGAATGGTGGTACGACCATGGAGTTCCTCTTGCCTTTCCTGCTGAGAGTGCCTCCTCTTGAGATGCGTCGGGAACGCCGGGAATTCTTTCCCGTTGAAAGCAGGGAAAGGATCCCTCATCTCGAGCTACGAGGGGGAAATGGGGCTCCTCTGGATGTGGGCGGGACCATAGTGCTTCCTCTCGAGTGGAGACGGGTATGGTGGTGAACATCTTGAGTTGCAGCAAGGGTGTGAAAGACCCTTTCGAAGTTCCTGAGGTTAGGTGTCATTAGTCTCCTGACACCTCATCGGAAAGAGGCCTCATCTCGCCTGGAAGGGAGAACTTCCTGGATTTTCTCGAGTTGCGGCAGGTGTTCTCGAGTTACGACGGGGACCTCAGGGACACGCCCTGGTGGCCTCAGGAGAGGCCAGTCCCCATGCGAGTTGCTAGGAGGCCTCTCGGGATTCCTCTCCCGTCGATACCGGGGCCAAAAACCTTGTGTGCTGTCAGGGCCGGAACCGAGGATTACTCTCAGGGGCTGACATGGATCTTTGGGTACTTCTGGAGTCTCCCCAGGGGAGTCAGGCCTCGTCTCGAGTGGGGGCATCCACGTGCGCTTTCCGTCCAGGCTGTAGCAGCAATGTCACGCTTCCCGTGGCGTGGATCAAAGGATCTGTGGTTTTCCCTCTAGGCTTTCCCACAGGGCTGTCCCACGTGTCACCGTGGTGTGAGTCGATCCTCGGCGTGAAAGATGAGCCAGTGCAGGGCAAAGAGGTTCCTCTGTAATGGACTGAGACATCTGGGGGACTCTTGGAATGGTGGTACGACCATGGAGTTCCTCTCGCCTTTCCTGTTGAGAGTGCCTCCTCTTGAGATGCGACGGGAAAGCCGGGAATTCCTTCCCGTTGAAAGCAGGGAAAGGATCCCTCATCTCGAGCTCCGAGGGGGAAACGGGGCTCCTCTGGATGTGGGCGGGACCATCGTGCTTCCTCTCGAGTGGAGACGGGTATGGCGGTGAACTTCTTGAGTTGCAGCAAGGGTGTGAAAGACCCTTTCGAAGTTCCAGAGGTTAGGTGTCATTAGTCTCTAGACGCCTCATCGGAAATATGCCTCATCTCGCCTGGAAGGGAGAACTTCCTGGATTTTCTCGAGTTGCGGCAGGTGTTCTCGAGTTACGACGGGGACCTCAGGGACCCGCCCTGGTGGCCTCAGGAGAGGCCAGTCCCCATGCGAGTTGCTAGGGGGCCTCTCGGGATTCCTCTCCCGTCGATACTGGGGCCAAAAACCTTGTGTGCAGTCAGGGCCGGAACCGAGGATTCCTCTCAGGGGCTGACATGGATCTTTGGGTACTTCTGGAGTCTCCCCAGGGGAGTCAGGCCTCGTCTCGAGTTGGGGCATCCACGTGCGCTTTCCGTCCAGGCTGTAGCAGCAATGTCACGCTTCCCGTGGCGTGGATCAAAGGATCTGTGGTTTTCCCTCGAGGCTTTCCCACAGGGCTGTCCCACGTGCCACCGTGGTGTGAGTCGATCCTCGGCGTTAAAGATGAGCCAGTGCAGGGCAAAGAGTTTCCTCTGGAATGGACTGAGACATCTGGGGGGCTCTTGGAATGGTGGTACGACCATGGAGTTCCTCTCGCCTTTCCTGTTGAGAGTGCCTCCTCTTGAGATGCGACGGGAACGCCGGGAATTCTTTCCCGTTGAAAGCAGGGAAATGATCCCTCATCTCGAGCTCCGAGAGGGAAATGGGGCTCCTCTGGATGTGGGCGGGACCATAGTGCTTCCTCTCGAGTGGAGACGGGTATGGCGGTGAACTTCTTGAGTTGCAGCAAGGGTGTGAAAGACCCTTTCGAAGTTCCAGAGGTTAGGTGTCATTAGTCTCCAGACGCCTCATCGGAAATAGGCCTCATCTCGCCTGTAAGGGAGAACTTCCTGGATTATCTCGAGTTGTGGCAGGTGTTCTCGAGTTAGAACGGGGACCTCAGGGACCCGCACTGGTGGCCTCAGGAGAGGCCAGTCCCCATGCGAGTTGCTAGGGGGCCTCTCGGGATTCCTCTCCCGTCGATACGGGGGCCAAAAACCTTGTGTGGTGTCAGGGCCGGAACCGAGCATTCCTCTCAGGGGCTGACATGGATCTGTGGGTACTTGTGGAGTCTCCCCAGGGGAGTCAGGCCTCGTTTCGAGTGGGGGCATGCACGTGCGCTTTCCTTCCAGGCTGTAGCAGCAATGTCACGCTTCCCGTCGCGTGGATCAAAGGATCTGTGGTTTTCCCTCGAGGCTTTCCCACAGGGCTGTCCCACGTGCCACGGTGGTGTGATTCGATCCTCGGCGTGAAAGATGAGCCAGTGCAGGACAAAGAGGTTCCTCTGGAATGGACTGAGACATCTGGGGGACTCTTGGAATGGTGGTACGACCATGGAGTTCCTCTCGCCTTTCCTGTTGAGAGTGCCTCCTCTTGAGATGCGACGGGAACGCCGGGAATTCTTTCCCGTTGAAAGCAGGGAAAGGATCCCTCATCTCGAGCTACGAGGGGGAAACGGGGCTCCTCTGGATGTGGGCGGGACCATCGTGCTTCCTCTCGAGTGGAGACGGGTATGGCGGTGAACTTCTTGAGTTGCAGCAAGGGTGTGAAAGACCCTTTCGAAGTTCCAGAGGTTAGGTGTCATTAGTCTCCAGACGCCTCATCGGAAATAGGCCTCATCTCGCCTGGAAGGGAGAACTTCCTGGATTTTCTCGAGTTGCGGCAGGTGTTCTCGAGTTACGACGGGGACCTCAGGGACCCGCCCTGGTGGCCTCTGGAGAGGCCAGTCCCCATGCGAGTTGCTAGGGGGCCTCTCCGGATTCCTCTCCCGTTGATACCGGGGCCAAAAACCTTGTGTGGAGTCACGGCCGGAACCGAGGATTCCTCTCAGGGGCTGACATGGATCTTTGGGTACTTCTGGAGTCTTCCCAGGGGAGTCAGGCCTCGTCTCGAGTGGGGGCATGCACGTGCGCTTTCCTTCCAGGCTGTAGCAGCAATGTCACGCTTCCCGTCGCGTGGATCAAAGGATCTGTGGTTTTCCCTCGAGGCTTTCCCTCGAGGCTTTCCCACAGGGTTGTCCCACGTGCCACCGTGGTGTGAGTCGATCCTCGGTGTGAAAGATGTGCCAGTGCAGGGCAAACAGGTTCCTCTGGAATGGACTGAGACATCTGGGGGACTCTTGGAATGGTGGTACGACCATGGAGTTCCTCTCGCCTTTCCTGTTGAGAGTGCCTCCTCTTGAGATGCGACGGGAACTTCGGGAATTCTTTCCCGTTGAAAGCAGGGAAAGGATCCCTCATCTCGAGCTACGAGGGGGAAACGGGGCTCCTCTGGATGTGGGCGGGACCATCGTGCTTCCTCTCGAGTGGAGACGGGTATGGCGGTGAACTTCTTGAGTTGCAGCAAGGGTGTGAAAGACCCTTTCGAAGTTCCAGAGGTTAGGTGTCATTAGACTCCAGACGCCTCATCGGAAATAGGCCTCTTCTCGCCTGGAAGGGAGAACTTCCTGGATTTTCTCGAGTTGCGGCAGGTGTTCTTGAGTTACGACGGGGACCTCAGGGACCCGCCCTGGTGGCCTCAGGAGAGGCCAGTCCCCATGCGAGTTGCTAGGGGGCCTCTCGGGATTCCTCTCCCGTCGATACCGGGGCCAAAAACCTTGTGTGGAGTCAGGGCCGGAACCGAGGATTCCTCTCAGGGCCTGACATAGATCTTTGGGTACTTCTGGAGTCTCCCCAGGGGAGTCAGGCCTCGTCTCGAGTTGGGGCATGCACGTGCGCTTTCCTTCCAGGCTGTAGCAGCAATGTCACGCTTCCCGTCGCGTGGATAAAAGGATCTGTGGTTTTCCCTCGAGGCTTTCCCTCGAGGCTTTCCCACAGGGCTGTCCCACGTGCCACCGTGGTGTGAGTCGATCCTCGGCGTGAAAGATGAGCCAGTGCAAGGCAAAGAGGTTCCTCTGGAATGGACTGAGACATCTGGGGGACTCTTGGAATGGTGGTACGACCATGGAGTTCCTCTCGCCTTTCCTGTTGAGAGTTCCTCCTGTTGAGATGCGACGGGAACGCCGGGAATTCTTTCCCGTTGAAAGCAGGGAAAGGATCCCTCATCTCGAGCTACGAGAGGGAAACGGGGCTCCTCTGGATGTGGGCGGGACCATCGTGCTTCCTCTCAAGTGGAGACGGGTATGGCGGTGAACTTCTTGAGTTGCAGCAAGGGTGTGAAAGACCCTTTCGAAGTTCCAGAGGTTAGGTGTCATTAGTCTCCAGACGACTCATCGGAAATAGGCCTCATCTCGCCTGGAAGGGAGAACTTCCTGGATTTTCTCGAGTTGCGGCAGGTCTTCTCGAGTTACGACGGGGACCTCAGGGACCCGCCCTGGTGGCCTCAGGAGAGGCCAGTCCCCATGCGAGTTGCTAGGGGACCTGTCGGGATTCCTCTCCCGTCGATACTGGGGCCAAAAACCTTGTGTGGAGTCAGGGCCGGAACCGAGGATTCCTCTCAGGGGATGACACGGATCTTTGGGTACTTCTGGAGTCTCCCCAGGGGAGTCAGGCCTCGTCTCGAGTGGGGGCATGCACGTGCACTTTCCTTCCAGGCTGTAGCAGCAATGTCACGCTTCCCGTGGCGTGGATCAAAGGATCTGTGGTTTTCCCTCGAGGCTTTCCCTCGCGGCTTTCCCACAGGGCTGTCCCACGTGCCACCGTGGTGTGAGTCGATCCTCGGCGTGAAAGATGAGTCAGTGCAGGGCAAAGAGGTTCCTCTGGAATGGACTGAGACATCTGGGGGACTCTTGGAATGGTGGTACGACCATGGAGTTCCTCTCGCCTTTCCTGTTGAGAGTGCCTCCTCTTGAGATGCGACGGGAACGCCGGGAATTCTTTCCCGTTGAAAGCAGGGAAAGGATCCCTCATCTCGAGTTACTAGGGGGAAACGGGGCTCCTCTGGATGTGGGTGGGAACATCGTGCTTCCTCTCGAGTGGAGACGGGTATGGCGGTGAACTTCTTGAGTTGCAGCAAGGGTGTGAAAGACCCTTTCGAAGTTCCAGAGGTTAGGTGTCATTAGTCTCCAGACGCCTCATCGGAAATAGGCCTCATCTCGCCTGGAAGGGAGTACTTCCTGGATTTTCTCGAGTTGCGGCAGGTGTTTTCGAGTTACGACGGGGACCTCAGGGACCCGCCCTGGTGGCCTCAGGAGAGGCCAGTCCCCATGCTAGTTGCTAGGGGGCCTCTCAGGATTCCTCTCCCGTCGATACCGGGGCCAAAAACCTTGTGTGGAGTCAGGGCCGGAACCGACGATTCCTCTCAGGGGCTGACATGGATCTTTGGGTACTTCTGGAGTCTCCCCAGGGGAGTCAGGCCTCGTCTCGAGTGGGGGCATGCACGTGCGCTTTCCTTCCAGGCTGTAGCAGCAATGTCAGGCTTCCCGTGGCATGGATCAAAGGATCTGTGGTTTTCCCTCGAGGCTTTCCCTCGAGGCTTTCCCACAGGTCTTTCCCTCGTGCCACCGTGGTGTGAGTCGATCCTCGGCGTGAAAGATCAGCCAGTGCAGGGCAAAGAGGTTCCTCTGGAATGGACTGAGACATCTGGGGGACTCTTGGAATGGTGGTAGGACCATGGAGTTCCTCTCGCCTTTCCTGTTGAGAGTGCCTCCTCTTGAGATGCGACGGGAACGCCGGGAATTCTTTCCCGTTGAAAGCAGGGAAAGGATCCCTCATCTCGAGCTACGAGGGGGAAACGGGGCTCCTCTGGATGTGGGCGGGACCATCGTGCTTCCTCTCGAGTGGAGACGGGTATGGCGGTGAACTTCTTGAGTTGCAGCAAGGGTGTGAAAGACCCTTTCGAAGTTCCAGAGGTTAGGTGTCATTAGACTCCAGACGCCTCATCGGAAATAGGCCTCTTCTCGCCTGGAAGGGAGAACTTCCTGGATTTTCTCGAGTTGCGGCAGGTGTTCTTGAGTTACGACGGGGACCTCAGGGACCCGCCCTGGTGGCCTCAGGAGAGGCCAGTCCCCATGCGAGTTGCTAGGGGGCCTCTCGGGATTCCTCTCCCGTCGATACCGGGGCCAAAAACCTTGTGTGGAGTCAGGGCCGGAACCGAGGATTCCTCTCAGCGCCTGACATAGATCTTTGGGTACTTCTGGAGTCTCCCCAGGGGAGTCAGGCCTCGTCTCGATTGGGGGCATGCACGTGCGCTTTTCTTCCAGGCTGTAGCAGCAATGTCACGCTTCCCGTCGCGTGGATCAAAGGATCTGTGGTTTTCCCTCGAGGCTTTCCCTCGAGGCTTTCCCACAGGGCTGTCCCACGTGCCACCGTGGTGTGAGTCGATCCTCGGCGTGAAAGATGAGCCAGTGCAAGGCAAAGAGGTTCCTCTGGAATGGACTGAGACATCTGGGGGACTCTTGGAATGGTGGTACGACCATGGAGTTCCTCTCGCCTTTCCTGTTGAGAGTTCCTCCTGTTGAGATGCGACGGGAACGCCGGGAATTCTTTCCCGTTGAAAGCAGGGAAAGGATCCCTCATCTCGAGCTACGAGGGGGAAACGGGGCTCCTCTGGATGTGGGCGGGACCATCGTGCTTCCTCTCAAGTGGAGACGGGTATGGCGGTGAACTTCTTGAGTTGCAGCAAGGGTGTGAAAGACCCTTTCGAAGTTCCAGAGGTTAGGTGTCATTAGTCTCCAGACGACTCATCGGAAATAGGCCTCATCTCGCCTGGAAGGGAGAACTTCCTGGATTTTCTCGAGTTGCGGCAGCTGTTCTCGAGTTACGACGGGGACCTCAGGGACCCGCCCTGGTGGCCTCAGGAGAGGCCAGTCCCAATGCGAGTTGCTAGGGGACCTCTCGGGATTCCTCTCCCGTCGATACTGGGGCCAAAAACCTTGTGTGGAGTCAGGGCCAGAACCGAGGATTCCTCTCAGGGGCTGACATGGATCTTTGGGTACTTCTGGAGTCTCCCCAGGGGAGTCAGGCCTCGTCTCGAGTGGGGGCATGCACGTGCGCTTTCCTTACAGGCTGTAGCAGCAATGTCACGCTTCCCGTGGCGTGGATCAAAGGATCTGTGGTTTTCCCTCGAGGCTTTCCCTCGAGGCTTTCCCACAGGGCTGTCCCACGTGCCACCGTGGTGTGAGTCGATCCTCGGCGTGAAAGATGAGTCAGTGCAGGGCAAAGAGGTTCCTCTGGAATGGACTGAGACATCTGGGGGACTCTTGGAATGGTGGTACGACCATGGAGTTCCTCTCGCCTTTCCTATTGAGAGTGCCTCCTCTTGAGATGCGACGGGAACGCCGGGAATTCTTTCCCGTTGAAAGCAGGGAAAGGATCCCTCATCTCCAGCTCCGAGGGGGAAATGGGGCTCCTCTGGATGTGGGTGGGACCATCGTGCTTCCTCTCGAGTGGAGACGGGTATGGCGGTGAACTTCTTGAGTTGCAGCAAGGGTGTGAAAGACCCTTTCGAAGTTCCAGAGGTTAGGTGTCATTAGTCTCCAGACGCCTCATCGGAAATAGGCCTTATCTCGCCTGGAAGGGAGAACTTCCTGGATTTTCTCGAGTTGCGGCAGGTGTTCTCGAGTTACGACGGGGACATCAGGGACCCGCCCTGGTGGCCTCAGGAGAGGCTGGTCCTCATGCGAGTTGCTAGGGGGCCTCTCGGGATTCCTCTCCCGTCGATACCGGGGCCAAAAACCTTGTGTGGAGTCAGGGCCGGAACCGAGGATTCCTCTCAGGGGCTGACATGGATCTTTGGGTACTTCTGGAGTCTCCCCAGGGGAGTCAGGCCTCGTCTCGAGTGGGGGCATGCACGTGCGCTTTCCTTCCAGGCTGTAGCAGCAATGTCACGCTTCCCGTCGCGTGGATCAAAGGATCTGTGGTTTTCCCTCGAGGCTTTCCCTCGAGGCTTTCCCACAGGGCTGTCCCACGTGCCACCGTGGTGTGAGTCGATCCTCGGCGTGAAAGATGAGCCAGTGCAGGGCAAAGAGGTTCCTCTGGAATGGACTGAGACATCTGGGGGACTCTTGGAATGGTGGTACGACCATGGAGTTCCTCTCGCCTTTCCTGTTGAGAGTGCCTCCACTTGAGATGCGACGGGAACGCCGGGAATTCTTTCCCGTTGAAAGCAGGGAAAGAATCCCTCATCTCGAGCTCCGAGGGGGAAACGGGGCTCCTCTGGATGTGGGCGGGACCATCGTGCTTCCTCTCGAGTGGAGACGTGTATGGCGGTGAACTTCTTGAGTTGCAACAAGGGTGTGAAAGACCCTTTCGAAGTTCCAGAGGTTAGGTGTCATTAGTCTCCAGACGCCTCATCGGAAATAGGCCTCATCTCGCCTGGAAGGGAGAACTTCCTGGATTTTCTCGAGTTGCGGCAGGTGTTCTCGAGTTACGACGGGGACCTCAGGGACCCGCCCTGGTGGCCTCAGGAGAGGCCAGTCCCCATGCGACTTGCTAGGGGGCCTCTCGGGATTCCTCTCCCGTCGATACCGGGGCCAAAAACCTTGTGTGGAGTCAGGGCCGGAACCGAGGATTCCTCTCAGGGGCTGACATAGATCTTTGGGAACT
Source organism: Capricornis sumatraensis (assembly GCF_032405125.1). Taxonomy (NCBI): domain Eukaryota; kingdom Metazoa; phylum Chordata; class Mammalia; order Artiodactyla; family Bovidae; genus Capricornis; species Capricornis sumatraensis. The sequence continues at coordinate 11,310,954 of NW_027184612.1, forward strand.
TCTGGAGTCTCCCCAGGGGAGTCAGGCCTCGTCTCGAGTGGGGGCATGCACGTGCGCTTTCCTTCCAGGCTGTAGCAGCAATGTCACACTTCCCGTCGCGTGGATCAAAGGATCTGTGGTTTTCCCTCGAGGCTTTCCCTCGAGGCTTTCCCACAGGGCTGTCCCACGTGCCACCGTGGTGTGAGTCGATCCTCGGCGTGAAAGATGAGTCAGTGCAGGGCAAAGAGTTTCCTCTGGAATGGACTGAGACATCTGGGGGACTCTTGGAATGGTGGTACGACCATGGAGTTCCTCTCGCCTTTCCTGTTGAGAGTGCCTCCTGTTGAGATGCGACGGGAACGCCGGGAATTCTTTCCCGTTGAAAGCAGGCAAAGGATCCCTCATCTCGAGCTACGAGGGGGAAACGGGGCTCCTCTGGATGTGGGCGGGACCATCGTGCTTCCTCTCGAGTGGATACGGGTATGGCGGTGAACTTCTTGAGTTGCAGCAAGGGTGTGAAAGACCCTTTCGATGTTCCAGAGGTTAGGTGTCATTAGTCTCCAGACGCCTCATTGGAAATAGGCCTCATCTCGCCTGGAAGGGAGAACTTCCTGGATTTTCTCGAGTTGCGGCAGGTGTTCTCGAGTTACGACGGGGACCTCAGGGACCCGCCCTGGTGGCCTCAGGAGAGGCCAGTCCCCATGCGAGTTGCTAGGGGGCCTCTCGGGATTCCTCTCCCGTCGATACTGGGGCCAAAAACCTTGTGTGGAGTCAGGGCCGGAACCGAGGATTCCTCTCAGGGGCTGACACGGATCTTTGGGTACTTCTGGAGTCTCCCCAGGGGAGTCAGGCCTCGTCTCGAGTGGGGGCATGCACGTGCGCTTTCCTTCCAGGCTGTAGCAGCAATGTCACGCTTCCCGTGGCGTGGATCAAAGGATCTGTGGTTTTCCCTCGAGGCTTTCCCTCGAGGCTTTCCCACAGGGCTGTCCCACGTGCCACCGTGGTGTGAGTCGATCCTCGGCGTGAAAGATGAGTCAGTGCAGGGCAAAGAGTTTCCTCTGGAATGGACTGAGACATCTGGGGGACTCTTGGAATGGTGGTACGACCATGGAGTTCCTCTCGCCTTTCCTGTTGAGAGTGCCTCCTGTTGAGATGCGACGGGAACGCCGGGAATTCTTTCCCGTTGAAAGCAGGGAAAGGATCCCTCATCTCGAGCTACGAGGGGGAAACGGGGCTCCTCTGGATGTGGGCGGGACCATCGTGCTTCCTCTCAAGTGGAGACGGGTATGGCGGTGAACTTCTTGAGTTGCAGCAAGGGTGTGAAAGACCCTTTCGAAGTTCCAGAGGTTAGGTGTCATTAGTCTCCAGACGACTCATCGGAAATAGGCCTCATCTCGCCTGGAAGGGAGAACTTCCTGGATTTTCTCGAGTTGCGGCAGCTGTTCTCGAGTTACGACGGGGACCTCAGGGACCCGCCCTGGTGGCCTCAGGAGAGGCCAGTCCCAATGCGAGTTGCTAGGGGACCTCTCGGGATTCCTCTCCCGTCGATACTGGGGCCAAAAACCTTGTGTGGAGTCAGGGCCAGAACCGAGGATTCCTCTCAGGGGCTGACATGGATCTTTGGGTACTTCTGGAGTCTCCCCAGGGGAGTCAGGCCTCGTCTCGAGTGGGGGCATGCACGTGCGCTTTCCTTACAGGCTGTAGCAGCAATGTCACGCTTCCCGTGGCGTGGATCAAAGGATCTGTGGTTTTCCCTCGAGGCTTTCCCTCGAGGCTTTCCCACAGGGCTGTCCCACGTGCCACCGTGGTGTGAGTCGATCCTCGGCGTGAAAGATGAGTCAGTGCAGGGCAAAGAGGTTCCTCTGGAATGGACTGAGACATCTGGGGGACTCTTGGAATGGTGGTACGACCATGGAGTTCCTCTCGCCTTTCCTATTGAGAGTGCCTCCTCTTGAGATGCGACGGGAACGCCGGGAATTCTTTCCCGTTGAAAGCAGGGAAAGGATCCCTCATCTCCAGCTCCGAGGGGGAAATGGGGCTCCTCTGGATGTGGGTGGGACCATCGTGCTTCCTCTCGAGTGGAGACGGGTATGGCGGTGAACTTCTTGAGTTGCAGCAAGGGTGTGAAAGACCCTTTCGAAGTTCCAGAGGTTAGGTGTCATTAGTCTCCAGACGCCTCATCGGAAATAGGCCTTATCTCGCCTGGAAGGGAGAACTTCCTGGATTTTCTCGAGTTGCGGCAGGTGTTCTCGAGTTACGACGGGGACATCAGGGACCCGCCCTGGTGGCCTCAGGAGAGGCTGGTCCTCATGCGAGTTGCTAGGGGGCCTCTCGGGATTCCTCTCCCGTCGATACCGGGGCCAAAAACCTTGTGTGGAGTCAGGGCCGGAACCGAGGATTCCTCTCAGGGGCTGACATGGATCTTTGGGTACTTCTGGAGTCTCCCCAGGGGAGTCAGGCCTCGTCTCGAGTGGGGGCATGCACGTGCGCTTTCCTTCCAGGCTGTAGCAGCAATGTCACGCTTCCCGTCGCGTGGATCAAAGGATCTGTGGTTTTCCCTCGAGGCTTTCCCTCGAGGCTTTCCCACAGGGCTGTCCCACGTGCCACCGTGGTGTGAGTCGATCCTCGGCGTGAAAGATGAGCCAGTGCAGGGCAAAGAGGTTCCTCTGGAATGGACTGAGACATCTGGGGGACTCTTGGAATGGTGGTACGACCATGGAGTTCCTCTCGCCTTTCCTGTTGAGAGTGCCTCCACTTGAGATGCGACGGGAACGCCGGGAATTCTTTCCCGTTGAAAGCAGGGAAAGAATCCCTCATCTCGAGCTCCGAGGGGGAAACGGGGCTCCTCTGGATGTGGGCGGGACCATCGTGCTTCCTCTCGAGTGGAGACGTGTATGGCGGTGAACTTCTTGAGTTGCAACAAGGGTGTGAAAGACCCTTTCGAAGTTCCAGAGGTTAGGTGTCATTAGTCTCCAGACGCCTCATCGGAAATAGGCCTCATCTCGCCTGGAAGGGAGAACTTCCTGGATTTTCTCGAGTTGCGGCAGGTGTTCTCGAGTTACGACGGGGACCTCAGGGACCCGCCCTGGTGGCCTCAGGAGAGGCCAGTCCCCATGCGACTTGCTAGGGGGCCTCTCGGGATTCCTCTCCCGTCGATACCGGGGCCAAAAACCTTGTGTGGAGTCAGGGCCGGAACCGAGGATTCCTCTCAGGGGCTGACATAGATCTTTGGGAACTTCTGGAGTCTCCCCAGGGGAGTCAGGCCTCGTCTCGAGTGGGGGCATGCACGTGCGCTTTCCTTCCAGGCTGTAGCAGCAATGTCACACTTCCCGTCGCGTGGATCAAAGGATCTGTGGTTTTCCCTCGAGGCTTTCCCTCGAGGCTTTCCCACAGGGCTGTCCCACGTGCCACCGTGGTGTGAGTCGATCCTCGGCGTGAAAGATGAGTCAGTGCAGGGCAAAGAGTTTCCTCTGGAATGGACTGAGACATCTGGGGGACTCTTGGAATGGTGGTACGACCATGGAGTTCCTCTCGCCTTTCCTGTTGAGAGTGCCTCCTGTTGAGATGCGACGGGAACGCCGGGAATTCTTTCCCGTTGAAAGCAGGCAAAGGATCCCTCATCTCGAGCTACGAGGGGGAAACGGGGCTCCTCTGGATGTGGGCGGGACCATCGTGCTTCCTCTCGAGTGGATACGGGTATGGCGGTGAACTTCTTGAGTTGCAGCAAGGGTGTGAAAGACCCTTTCGATGTTCCAGAGGTTAGGTGTCATTAGTCTCCAGACGCCTCATTGGAAATAGGCCTCATCTCGCCTGGAAGGGAGAACTTCCTGGATTTTCTCGAGTTGCGGCAGGTGTTCTCGAGTTACGACGGGGACCTCAGGGACCCGCCCTGGTGGCCTCAGGAGAGGCCAGTCCCCATGCGAGTTGCTAGGGGGCCTCTCGGGATTCCTCTCCCGTCGATACTGGGGCCAAAAACCTTGTGTGGAGTCAGGGCCGGAACCGAGGATTCCTCTCAGGGGCTGACACGGATCTTTGGGTACTTCTGGAGTCTCCCCAGGGGAGTCAGGCCTCGTCTCGAGTGGGGGCATGCACGTGCGCTTTCCTTCCAGGCTGTAGCAGCAATGTCACGCTTCCCGTGGCGTGGATCAAAGGATCTGTGGTTTTCCCTCGAGGCTTTCCCTCGAGGCTTTCCCACAGGGCTGTCCCACGTGCCACCGTGGTGTGAGTCGATCCTCGGCGTGAAAGATGAGTCAGTGCAGGGCAAAGAGTTTCCTCTGGAATGGACTGAGACATCTGGGGGACTCTTGGAATGGTGGTACGACCATGGAGTTCCTCTCGCCTTTCCTGTTGAGAGTGCCTCCTGTTGAGATGCGACGGGAACGCCGGGAATTCTTTCCCGTTGAAAGCAGGGAAAGGATCCCTCATCTCGAGCTACGAGGGGGAAACGGGGCTCCTCTGGATGTGGGCGGGACCATCGTGCTTCCTCTCAAGTGGAGACGGGTATGGCGGTGAACTTCTTGAGTTGCAGCAAGGGTGTGAAAGACCCTTTCGAAGTTCCAGAGGTTAGGTGTCATTAGTCTCCAGACGACTCATCGGAAATAGGCCTCATCTCGCCTGGAAGGGAGAACTTCCTGGATTTTCTCGAGTTGCGGCAGCTGTTCTCGAGTTACGACGGGGACCTCAGGGACCCGCCCTGGTGGCCTCAGGAGAGGCCAGTCCCAATGCGAGTTGCTAGGGGACCTCTCGGGATTCCTCTCCCGTCGATACTGGGGCCAAAAACCTTGTGTGGAGTCAGGGCCAGAACCGAGGATTCCTCTCAGGGGCTGACATGGATCTTTGGGTACTTCTGGAGTCTCCCCAGGGGAGTCAGGCCTCGTCTCGAGTGGGGGCATGCACGTGCGCTTTCCTTACAGGCTGTAGCAGCAATGTCACGCTTCCCGTGGCGTGGATCAAAGGATCTGTGGTTTTCCCTCGAGGCTTTCCCTCGAGGCTTTCCCACAGGGCTGTCCCACGTGCCACCGTGGTGTGAGTCGATCCTCGGCGTGAAAGATGAGTCAGTGCAGGGCAAAGAGGTTCCTCTGGAATGGACTGAGACATCTGGGGGACTCTTGGAATGGTGGTACGACCATGGAGTTCCTCTCGCCTTTCCTATTGAGAGTGCCTCCTCTTGAGATGCGACGGGAACGCCGGGAATTCTTTCCCGTTGAAAGCAGGGAAAGGATCCCTCATCTCCAGCTCCGAGGGGGAAATGGGGCTCCTCTGGATGTGGGTGGGACCATCGTGCTTCCTCTCGAGTGGAGACGGGTATGGCGGTGAACTTCTTGAGTTGCAGCAAGGGTGTGAAAGACCCTTTCGAAGTTCCAGAGGTTAGGTGTCATTAGTCTCCAGACGCCTCATCGGAAATAGGCCTTATCTCGCCTGGAAGGGAGAACTTCCTGGATTTTCTCGAGTTGCGGCAGGTGTTCTCGAGTTACGACGGGGACATCAGGGACCCGCCCTGGTGGCCTCAGGAGAGGCTGGTCCTCATGCGAGTTGCTAGGGGGCCTCTCGGGATTCCTCTCCCGTCGATACCGGGGCCAAAAACCTTGTGTGGAGTCAGGGCCGGAACCGAGGATTCCTCTCAGGGGCTGACATGGATCTTTGGGTACTTCTGGAGTCTCCCCAGGGGAGTCAGGCCTCGTCTCGAGTGGGGGCATGCACGTGCGCTTTCCTTCCAGGCTGTAGCAGCAATGTCACGCTTCCCGTCGCGTGGATCAAAGGATCTGTGGTTTTCCCTCGAGGCTTTCCCTCGAGGCTTTCCCACAGGGCTGTCCCACGTGCCACCGTGGTGTGAGTCGATCCTCGGCGTGAAAGATGAGCCAGTGCAGGGCAAAGAGGTTCCTCTGGAATGGACTGAGACATCTGGGGGACTCTTGGAATGGTGGTACGACCATGGAGTTCCTCTCGCCTTTCCTGTTGAGAGTGCCTCCACTTGAGATGCGACGGGAACGCCGGGAATTCTTTCCCGTTGAAAGCAGGGAAAGAATCCCTCATCTCGAGCTCCGAGGGGGAAACGGGGCTCCTCTGGATGTGGGCGGGACCATCGTGCTTCCTCTCGAGTGGAGACGTGTATGGCGGTGAACTTCTTGAGTTGCAACAAGGGTGTGAAAGACCCTTTCGAAGTTCCAGAGGTTAGGTGTCATTAGTCTCCAGACGCCTCATCGGAAATAGGCCTCATCTCGCCTGGAAGGGAGAACTTCCTGGATTTTCTCGAGTTGCGGCAGGTGTTCTCGAGTTACGACGGGGACCTCAGGGACCCGCCCTGGTGGCCTCAGGAGAGGCCAGTCCCCATGCGACTTGCTAGGGGGCCTCTCGGGATTCCTCTCCCGTCGATACCGGGGCCAAAAACCTTGTGTGGAGTCAGGGCCGGAACCGAGGATTCCTCTCAGGGGCTGACATAGATCTTTGGGAACTTCTGGAGTCTCCCCAGGGGAGTCAGGCCTCGTCTCGAGTGGGGGCATGCACGTGCGCTTTCCTTCCAGGCTGTAGCAGCAATGTCACACTTCCCGTCGCGTGGATCAAAGGATCTGTGGTTTTCCCTCGAGGCTTTCCCTCGAGGCTTTCCCACAGGGCTGTCCCACGTGCCACCGTGGTGTGAGTCGATCCTCGGCGTGAAAGATGAGTCAGTGCAGGGCAAAGAGTTTCCTCTGGAATGGACTGAGACATCTGGGGGACTCTTGGAATGGTGGTACGACCATGGAGTTCCTCTCGCCTTTCCTGTTGAGAGTGCCTCCTGTTGAGATGCGACGGGAACGCCGGGAATTCTTTCCCGTTGAAAGCAGGCAAAGGATCCCTCATCTCGAGCTACGAGGGGGAAACGGGGCTCCTCTGGATGTGGGCGGGACCATCGTGCTTCCTCTCGAGTGGATACGGGTATGGCGGTGAACTTCTTGAGTTGCAGCAAGGGTGTGAAAGACCCTTTCGATGTTCCAGAGGTTAGGTGTCATTAGTCTCCAGACGCCTCATTGGAAATAGGCCTCATCTCGCCTGGAAGGGAGAACTTCCTGGATTTTCTCGAGTTGCGGCAGGTGTTCTCGAGTTACGACGGGGACCTCAGGGACCCGCCCTGGTGGCCTCAGGAGAGGCCAGTCCCCATGCGAGTTGCTAGGGGGCCTCTCGGGATTCCTCTCCCGTCGATACTGGGGCCAAAAACCTTGTGTGGAGTCAGGGCCGGAACCGAGGATTCCTCTCAGGGGCTGACACGGATCTTTGGGTACTTCTGGAGTCTCCCCAGGGGAGTCAGGCCTCGTCTCGAGTGGGGGCATGCACGTGCGCTTTCCTTCCAGGCTGTAGCAGCAATGTCACGCTTCCCGTGGCGTGGATCAAAGGATCTGTGGTTTTCCCTCGAGGCTTTCCCTCGAGGCTTTCCCACAGGGCTGTCCCACGTGCCACCGTGGTGTGAGTCGATCCTCGGCGTGAAAGATGAGCCAGTGCAGGGCAAAGAGGTTCCTCTGGAATGGACTGAGACATCTGGGGGACTCTTGGAATGGTGGTACGACCATGGAGTTCCTCTCGCCTTTCCTGTTGAGAGTGCCTCCTCTTGAGATGCGACGGGAACGCCGGGAATTCTTTCCCGTTGAAAGCAGGGAAAGGATCCCTCATCTCGAGCTCCGAGGGGGAAACGGGGCTCCTCTGGATGTGGGCGGGACCATCGTGCTTCCTCTCGAGTGGAGACGGGTATGGCGGTGAACTTCTTGAGTTGCAGCAAGGGTGTGAAAGACCCTTTCGAAGTTCCAGAGGTTAGGTGTCATTAGTCTCCAGACGCCTCATCGGAAATAGGCCTCATCTCGCCTGGAAGGGAGTACTTCCTGGATTTTCTCGAGTTGCGGCAGGTGTTTTCGAGTTACGACGGGGACCTCAGGGACCCACCCTGTTGGCCTCAGGAGAGGCCAGTCCCCATGCTAGTTGCTAGGGGGCCTCTCAGGATTCCTCTCCCGTCGATACCGGGGCCAAAAACCTTGTGTGGAGTCAGGGCCGGAACCGACGATTCCTCTCAGGGGCTGACATGGATCTTTGGGTACTTCTGGAGTCTCCCCAGGGGAGTCAGGCCTCGTCTCGAGTGGGGGCATGCACGTGCGCTTTCCTTCCAGACTGTAGCAGCAATGTCACGCTTCCCGTGGCATGGATCAAAGGATCTGTGGTTTTCCCTCGAGGCTTTCCCTCGAGGCTTTCCCACAGGTCTTTCCCTCGTGCCACCGTGGTGTGAGTCGATCCTCGGCGTGAAAGATCAGCCAGTGCAGGGCAAAGAGGTTCCTCTGGAATGGACTGAGACATCTGGGGGACTCTTGGAATGGTGGTAGGACCATGGAGTTCCTCTCGCCTTTCCTGTTGAGAGTGCCTCCTCTTGAGATGCGACGGGAACGCCGGGAATTCTTCCCCGTTGAAAGCAGGGAAAGGATCCCTCATCTCGAGCTACGAGGGGGAAACGGGGCTCCTCTGGATGTGGGCGGGACCATTGTGCTTCCTCTCGAGTGGAGACGGGTATGGCGGTGAACTTCTTGAGTTGCAGCAAGGGTGTGAAAGACCCTTTCGAAGTTCCAGAGGTTAGGTGTCATTAGACTCCAGACGCCTCATCGGAAATAGGCCTCTTCTCGCCTGGAAGGGAGAACTTCCTGGATTTTCTCGAGTTGCGGCAGGTGTTCTTGAGTTACGACGGGGACCTCAGGGACCCGCCCTGGTGGCCTCAGGAGAGGCCAGTCCCCATGCGAGTTGCTAGGGGGCCTCTCGGGATTCCTCTCCCGTCGATACCGGGGCCAAAAACCTTGTGTGGAGTCAGGGCCGGAACCGAGGATTCCTCTCAGCGCCTGACATAGATCTTTGGGTACTTCTGGAGTCTCCCCAGGGGAGTCAGGCCTCGTCTCGAGTGGGGGCATGCACGTGCGCTTTCCTTCCAGGCTGTAGCAGCAATGTCACGCTTCCCGTCGCGTGGATCAAAGGATCTGTGGTTTTCCCTCGAGGCTTTCCCTCGAGGCTTTCCCACAGGGCTGTCCCACGTGCCACCGTGGTGTGAGTCGATCCTCGGCGTGAAAGATGAGCCAGTGCAAGGCAAAGAGGTTCCTCTGGAATGGACTGAGACATCTGGGGGACTCTTGGAATGGTGGTACGACCATGGAGTTCCTCTCGCCTTTCCTGTTGAGAGTTCCTCCTGTTGAGATGCGACGGGAACGCCGGGAATTCTTTCCCGTTGAAAGCAGGGAAAGGATCCCTCATCTCGAGCTACGAGGGGGAAACGGGGATCCTCTGGATGTGGGCGGGATCATCGTGCTTCCTCTCAAGTGGAGACGGGTATGGCGGTGAACTTCTTGAGTTGCAGCAAGGGTGTGAAAGACCCTTTCGAAGTTCCAGAGGTTAGGTGTCATTAGTCTCCAGACGACTCATCGGAAATAGGCCTCATCTCGCCTGGAAGGGAGAACTTCCTGGATTTTCTCGAGTTGCGGCAGCTGTTCTCGAGTTACGACGGGGACCTCAGGGACCCGCCCTGGTGGCCTCAGGAGAGGCCAGTCCCCATGCGAGTTGCTAGGGGACCTCTCGGGATTCCTCTCCCGTCGATACTGGGGCCAAAAACCTTGTGTGGAGTCAGGGCCAGAACCGAGGATTCCTCTCAGGGGCTGACACGGATCTTTGGGTACTTCTGGAGTCTCCCCAGGGGAGTCAGGCCTCGTCTCGAGTGGGGGCATGCACGTGCGCTTTCCTTCCAGGCTGTAGCAGCAATGTCACGCTTCCCGTGGCGTGGATCAAAGGATCTGTGGTTTTCCCTCGAGGCTTTCCCTCGAGGCTTTCCCACAGGGCTGTCCCACGTGCCACCGTGGTGTGAGTCGATCCTCGGCGTGAAAGATGAGTCAGTGCAGGGCAAAGAGGTTCCTCTGGAATGGACTGAGACATCTGGGGGACTCTTGGAATGGTGGTACGACCATGGAGTTCCTCTCGCCTTTCCTATTGAGAGTGCCTCCTCTTGAGATGCGACGGGAACGCCGGGAATTCTTTCCCGTTGAAAGCAGGGAAAGGATCCCTCATCTCCAGCTCCGAGGGGGAAATGGGGCTCCTCTGGATGTGGGTGGGACCATCGTGCTTCCTCTCGAGTGGAGACGGGTATGGCGGTGAACTTCTTGAGTTGCAGCAAGGGTGTGAAAGACCCTTTCGAAGTTCCAGAGGTTAGGTGTCATTAGTCTCCAGACGCCTCATCGGAAATAGGCCTCATCTCGCCTGGAAGGGAGAACTTCCTGGATTTTCTCGAGTTGCGGCAGGTGTTCTCGAGTTACGACGGGGACATCAGGGACCCGCCCTGGTGGCCTCAGGAGAGGCTGGTCTTCATGCGAATTGCTAGGGGGCCTCTCGGGATTCCTCTCCCGTCGATACCGGGGCCAAAAACCTTGTGTGGAGTCAGGGCCGGAACCGAGGATTCCTCTCAGGGGCTGACATGGATCTTTGGGTACTTCTGGAGTCTCCCCAGGGGAGTCAGGCCTCGTCTCGAGTGGGGGCATGCACGTGCGCTTTCCTTCCAGGCTGTAGCAGCAATGTCACGCTTCCCGTCGCGTGGATCAAAGGATCTGTGGTTTTCCTCGAGGCTTTCCCTCGAGGCTTTCCCACAGGGCTGTCCCACGTGCCACCGTGGTGTGAGTCGATCCTCGGCGTGAAAGATGAGCCAGTGCAGGGCAAACAGGTTCCTCTGGAATGGACTGAGACATCTGGGGGACTCTTAGAATGGTGGTACGACCATGGAGTTCCTCTCGCCTTTCCTGTTGAGAGTGCCTCCACTTGAGATGCGACGGGAACGCCGGGAATTCTTTCCCGTTGAAAGCAGGGAAAGGATCCCTCATCTCGAGCTCCGAGGGGGAAACGGGGCTCCTCTGGATGTGGGCGGGACCATCGTGCTTCCTCTCGAGTGGAGACGGGTATGGCGGTGAACTTCTTGAGTTGCAGCAAGGGGGTGAAAGACCCTTTCGAAGTTCCAGAGGTTAGGTGTCATTAGTCTCCAGACGCCTCATCGGAAATAGGCCTCATCTCGCCTGGAAGGGAGAACTTCCTGGATTTTCTCGAGTTGCGGCAGGTGTTCTCGAGTTACGACGGGGACCTCAGGGACCCGCCCTGGTGGCCTCAGGAGAGGCCAGTCCCCATGCGAGTTGCTAGGGGGCCTCTCGGGATTCCTCTCCCGTCGATACCGGGGCCAAAAACCTTGTGTGGAGTCAGGGCCGGAACCGAGGATTCCTCTCAGGGGCTGACATAGATCTTTGGGAACTTCTGGAGTCTCCCCAGGGGAGTCAGGCCTCGTCTCGAGTGGGGGCATGCACGTGCGCTTTCCTTCCAGGCTGTAGCAGCAATGTCACACTTCCCGTCGCGTGGATCAAAGGATCTGTGGTTTTCCCTCGAGGCTTTCCCTCGAGGCTTTCCCACAGGGCTGTCCCACGTGCCACCGTGGTGTGAGTCGATCCTCGGCGTGAAAGATCAGCCAGTGCAGGGCAAAGAGGTTCCTCTGGAATGGACTGAGACATCTGGGGGACTCTTGGAATGGTGGTACGACCATGGAGTTCCTCTCGCCTTTCCTGTTGAGAGTGCCTCCTCTTGAGATGCGACGGGAACGCCGGGAATTATTTCCCGTTGAAAGCAGGGAAAGGATCCCTCATCTCGAGCTACGAGGGGGAAACGGGGCTCCTCTGGATGTGCGCGGGACCATCGTGCTTCCTCTCGAGTGGAGACGGGTATGGCGGTGAACTTCTTGAGTTGCAGCAAGGGTGTGAAAGACCCTTTCGAAGTTCCAGAGGTTAGGTGTCATTAGTCTCCAGACGCCTCATCGGATATAGGCCTCATCTCGCCTGGAAGGGAGAACTTCCTGGATTTTCTCGAGTTGCGGCAGGTGTTCTCGAGTTACGACGGGGACATCAGGGACCGCCCTGGTGGCCTCAGGAGAGGCTGGTCCTCATGCGAGTTGCCAGGGGGCCTCTCGGGATTCCTCTCCCGTCGATACCGGGGCCAAAAACCTTGTGTGGAGTCAGGGCCGGAACCGAGGATTCCTCTCAGGGGCTGACATGGATCTTTGGGTACTTCTGGAGTCTCCCCAGGGGAGTCAGGCCTCGTCTCGAGTGGGGGCATGCACGTGCGCTTTCCTTCCAGGCTGTAGCAGCAATGTTCCGATTCCCGTGGCGTGGATCAAAGGATCTGTGGTTTTCCCTCGAGGCTTTCCCTCGAGGCTTTCCCACAGGGCTGTCCCACGTGCCACCGTGGTGTGAGTCGATCCTCGGCGTGAAAGATGAGCCAGTGCAGGGCAAAGAGATTCCTCTGGAATGGACTGAGACATCTGGGGGACTCTTGGAATGGTGGTACGACCATGGAGTTCCTCTCGCCTTTCCTGTTGAGAGTGCCTCCTCTTGAGATGCGACGGGAACGCCGGGAATTCTTTCCCGTTGAAAGCAGGGAAAGGATCCCTCATCTCGAGCTACGAGGGGGAAACGGGGCTCCTCTGGATGTGGGCGGGACCATCGTGCTTCCTCTCGAGTGGAGACGGGTATGGCGGTGAACTTCTTGAGTTGCAGCAAGGGTGTGAAAGACCCTTTCGAAGTTCCAGAGGTTAGGTGTCATTAGTCTCGAGACGCCTCATCGTAAATAGGCCTCATCTCGCCTGGAAGGGAGAACTTCCTGAATTTTCTCGAGTTGCGGCAGGTGTTCTCGAGATACGACGGGGACCTCAGAGACCCGCACTGGTGGCCTCAGGAGAGGCCAGTCCTCATGCGAGTTGCTAGGGGGCCTCTCGGGATTCCTCTCCCGTTGATACCGGGGCCAAAATCCTTGAGTGGAGTCAGGGCCGGAACCGAGGATTCCTCTCAGGGGCTGACATGGATCTTTGGGTACTTCTGGAGTCTCCCCAGGGGAGTCAGGCCTCGTCTCGAGTGGGGGCATGCACGTGCGCTTTCCTTCCAGGCTGTAGCAGCAATGTCACGCTTCCCGTGGCGTGGATCAAAGGATCTGTGGTTTTCCCTCGAGGCTTTCCCACAGGGCTGTCCCACGTGCCACCGTGGTGTGAGTCGATCCTCGGCGTGAAAGATGAGCCAGTGCAGGGCAAAGAGGTTCCTCTGGAATGGACTGAGACATCTGGGGGACTCTTGGAATGGTGGTACGACCATGGAGTTCCTCTCGCCTTTCCTGTTGAGAGTGCCTCCTCTTGAGATGCGACGGGAGCGCCGGGAATTCTTTCCCGTTGAAAGCAGGGAAAGGATCCCTCATCTCCAGCTACGAGGGGGAAACGGGGCTCCTCTGGATGTGGGCGGGACCATCGTGCTTCCTCTCGAGTGGAGACGGGTATGGCGGTGAACTTCTTGAGTTGCAGCAAGGGTGTGAAAGACCCTTTCGAAGTTCCAGAGGTTAGGTGTCATTAGTCTCCAGAAGCCTAATCGGAAATAGGCCTCATCTCGCCTGGAAGGGAGAACTTCCTGGATTTTCTCGAGTTGCGGCAGGTGTTCTCGAGTTACGACGGGGACCTCAGGGACCCGCCCTGGTGGCCTCAGGAGAGGCCAGTCCCCATGCGACTTGCTAGGGGTCCTCTCGGGATTCCTCTCCCGTCGATACCGGGGCCAAAAACCTTGTGTGGAGTCAGGGCCGGAACCGAGGATTCCTCTCAGGGGCTGACATGGATCTTTGGGTACTTCTGGAGTCTCCCCAGGGGAGTCAGGCCTCGTCTCGAGTGGGGGCATGCACGTGCGCTTTCCTTCCAGGCTGTAGCAGCAATGTCACGCTTCCCGTGGCGTGGATCAAAGGATCTGTGGTTTTCCCTCGAGGCTTTCCCTCGAGGCTTTCCCAAAGGGCTGTTCCACGTGCCACCGTGGTGTGAGCCGATCCTCGGCGTGAAAGATGAGCCAGTGCAGGGCAAAGAGGTTCCTCTGGAATGGACTGAGACTTCTGGGGGACTCTTGGAATGGTGGTACGACCATGGAGTTCCTCTCGCCTTTCCTGTTGAGAGTGCCTCCTCTTGAGATGCGACGGGAACGCCGGGAATTCTTTCCCGCTGAAAGCAGGGAAAGGATCCCTCATCTCGAGCTACGAGGGGGAAACGGGGCTCCTCTGGATGTGGTCGGGACCATCGTGCTTCCTCTCGAGTGGAGACTGGTATGGCGGTGAACTTCTTGAGTTGCAGCAAGGGTGTGAAAGACCCTTTCGAAGTTCCAGAGGTTAGGTGTCATTAGTCTCCAGACGCCTCATCGGAAAAAGGCCTCATCTCGCCTGGAAGGGAGAACTTCCTGGATTTTCTCGAGTTGCGGCAGGTGTTCTCGAGTTACGACGGGGTCCTCAGGGACCCGCCCTGGTGGCCTCAGGAGAGGCCAGTCCCCATGCGACTTGCTAGGGGGCCTCTCGGGATTCCTCTCCCGTCGATACCGGGGCCAAAAACCTTGTGTCGAGTCAGGGCCGGAACCGAGGATTCCTCTCAGGGGCTGAAATGGAACTTTGGGTACTTCTGGAGTCTCCCCAGGGGAGTCAGGCCTCGTCTCGAGTGGGGGCATGCACGTGCGCTTTCCTTCCAGCCTGTAGCAGCAATGTCACGCTTCCCGTGGCGTGGATCAAAGGATTTGTGGTTTTCCCTCGAGGCTTTCCCTAGAGGCTTTCCCACAGGGCTGTCCCACGTGCCACCGTGGTGTGAGTCGATCCTCGGCGTGAAAGATGAGCCAGTGCAGGGCAAAGAGGTTCCTCTGGAATGGACTGAGACATCTGGGGGACTCTTGGAATGGTGGTACGACCATGGAGTTCCTCTCGCCTTTCCTGTTGAGAGTGCCTCCACTTGAGATGCGACGGGAACGCCGGGAATTCTTTCCCGTTGAAAGCAGGGAAAGGATCCCTCATCTCGAGCTCCGAGGGGGAAACGGGGCTCCTCTGGATGTGGGCGGGACCATCGTGCTTCCTCTCGAGTGGAGACGGGTATGGCGGTGAACTTCTTGAGTTGCAGCAAGGGTGTGAAAGACCCTTTCGGTGTTCCAGAGGTTAGGTGTCATTAGTCTCCAGACGCCTCATCGGAAATAGGCCTCATCTCGCCTGGAAGGGAGAACTTCCTGGATTTTCTCGAGTTGCGGCAGGTGTTCTCGAGTTACGACGGGGACCTCAGGGACCCGCCCTGGTGGCCTCAGGAGAGGCCAGTCCCCAGGCGAGTTGCTAGGGGGCCTCTCGGGATTCCTCTCCCGTCGATACTGGGGCCAAAAACCTTGTGTGGAGTCAGGGCCGGAACCGAGGATTCCTCTCAGGGGCTGACATGGATCTTTGGGTACTTCTGGAGTCTCCCCAGGGGAGTCAGGCCTCGTCTCGAGTGGGGGCATGCACGTGCGCTTTCCTTCCAGGCTGTAGCAGCAATGTCACACTTCCCGTGGCGTGGATCAAAGGATCTGTGGTTTTCCCTCGAGGCTTTCCCTCGAGGCTTTCCCACAGGGCTGTCCCACGTGCCACCGTGGTGTGAGTCGATCCTCGACGTGAAAGATGAGCCAGTGCAGGGCAAAGAGGTTCCTCTGGAATGGACTGAGACATCTGGGGGACTCTTGGAATGGTGGTACGACCATGGAGTTCCTCTCGCCTTTCCTGTTGAGAGTGCCTCCTCTTGAGATGCGACGGGAACGCCGGGAATTCTTTCCCATTGAAAGCAGGGAAAGGATCCCTCATCTCGAGCTACGAGGGGGAAACGGGGCTCCTCTGGATGTGGGCGGGACCATCGTGCTTCCTCTCGAGTGGAGACGGGTATGGCGGTGAACTTCTTGAGTTGCAGCAAGGGTGTGAAAGACCCTTTCGAAGTTCCAGAGGTTAGGTGTCATTAGTCTCCAGACGCCTCATCGGAAATAGGCCTCATCTCGCCTGGAAGGGAGAACTTCCTGAATTTTCTCGAGTTGCGGCAGGTGTTCTCGAGATACGACGGGGACCTCAGAGACCCGCACTGGTGGCCTCAGGAGAGGCCAGTCCTCATGCGAGTTGCTAGGGGGCCTCTCGGGATTCCTCTCCCGTTGATACTGGGGCCAAAATCCTTGAGTGGAGTCAGGGCCGGAACCGAGGATTCCTCTCAGGGGCTGACATGGATCTTTGGGTACTTCTGGAGACTCCCCAGGGGAGTCAGGCCTCGTCTCGAGTGGGGGCATGCACGTGCGCTTTCCTTCCAGGCTGTAGCAGCAATGTCACGCTTCCCGTGGCGTGGATCAAAGGATCTGTGGTTTTCCCTGGAGGCTTTCCCACAGGGCTGTCCCACGTGCCACCGTGGTGTGAGTCGATCCTCGGCGTGAAAGATGAGCCAGTGCAGGGCAAAGAGGTTCCTCTGGAATGGACTGAGACATCTGGGGGACTCTTGGAATGGTGGTACGACCATGGAGTTCCTCTCGCCTTTCCTGTTGAGAGTGCCTCCTCTTGAGATGCGACGGGAGCGCCGGGAATTCTTTCCCGTTGAAAGCAGGGAAAGGATCCATCATCTCCAGCTACGAGGGGGAAACGGGGCTCCTCTGGATGTGGGCGGGACCATCGTGCTTCCTCTCGAGTGGAGACGGGTATGGCGGTGAACTTCTTGAGTTGCAGCAAGGGTGTGAAAGACCCTTTCGAAGTTCCAGAGGTTAGGTGTCATTAGTCTCCAGAAGCCTAATCGGAAATAGGCCTCATCTCGCCTGGAAGGGAGAACTTCCTGGATTTTCTCGAGTTGCGGCAGGTGTTTTCGAGTTACGACGGGGACCTCAGGGACCCGCCCTGGTGGCCTCAGGAGAGGCCAGTCCCCATGCGACTTGCTAGGGGGCCTCTCGGGATTCCTCTCCCGTCGATACCGGGGCCAAAAACCTTGTGTGGAGTCAGGGCCGGAACCGAGGATTCCTCTCAGGGGCTGACATGGATCTTTGGGTACTTCTGGAGTCTCCCCAGGGGAGTCAGGCCTCGTCTCGAGTGTGGGCATGCACGTGTGCTTTCCTTCCAGGCTGTAGCAGCAATGTCACGCTTCCCGTGGCGTGGATCAAAGGATCTGTGGTTTTCCCTCGAGGCTTTCCCTCGAGGCTTTCCCACACGGCTGTCCCACGTGCCACCGTGGTGTGAGTCGATCCTCGGCGTGAAAGATGAGCCAGTGCAGGGCAAAGAGGTTCCTCTGGAATGGACTGAGACATCTGGGGGACTCTTGGAATGGTGGTACGACCATGGAGTTCCTCTCGCCTTTCCTGTTGAGAGTGCCTCCTCTTGAGATGCGACGGGAACGCCGGGAATTATTTCCCGTTGAAAGCAGGGAAAGGATCCCTCATCTCCAGCTACGAGGGGGAAACGGGGCTCCTCTGGATGTGGGCGGGACCATCGTGCTTCCTCTCGAGTGGAGACGGGTATGGCGGTGAACTTCTTGAGTTGCAGCAAGGGTGTGAAAGACCCTTTCGAAGTTCCAGAGGTTAGGTATCATTAGACTCCAGACGCCTCATCGGAAATAGGCCTCATCTCGCCTGGAAGGGAGAACTTCCTGGATTTTCTCGAGTTGCGGCAGGTGTTTTCGAGTTACGACGGGGACCTCAGGGACCCGCCATGGTGGCCTAAGAGGCCAGTCCCCATGCGAGTTGCTAGGGGGCCTCTCGGGATTCCTCTCCCGTCGATACCGGGGCCAAAAACCTTGTGTGGATTCAGGGCCGGAACCGAGGATTCCTCTCAGGGGCTGACATGGATCTTTGGGTACTTCTGGAGTCTCCCCAGGGGAGTCAGGCCTCGTCTCGAGTGGGGGCATGCACGTGCGCTTTCCTTCCAGGCTGTAGCAGCAATGTTCCGCTTCCCGTGGCGTGGATCAAAGGATCTGTGGTTTTCCCTCGAGGCTTTCCCTCGAGGCTTTCCCAAACGGCTGTCCCACGTGCCACCGTGGTGTGAGCCGATCCTCGGCGTGAAAGATGAGCCAGTGCAGGGCAAAGAGGTTCCTCTGGAATGGACTGAGACTTCTGGGGGACTCTTGGAATGGTGGTACGACCATGGAGTTCCTCTCGCCTTTCCTGTTGAGAGTGCCTCCTCTTGAGATGCGACGGGAACGCCGGGAATTCTTTCCCGTTGAAAGCAGGGAAAGGATCCCTCATCTCGAGCTACGAGGGGGAAACGGGGCTCCTCTGGATGTGGGCGGGACCATCGTGCTTCCTCTCGAGTGGAGACTGGTATGGCGGTGAACTTCTTGAGTTGCAGCAAGGGTGTGAAAGACCCTTTCGAAATTCCAGAGGTTAGGTGTCATTAGTCTCCAGACGCCTCATCGGAAATAGGCCTCATCTCGCCTGGAAGGGAGAACTTCCTGGATTTTCTCGAGTTGCGGCAGGTGTTCTCGAGTTACGACGGGGACCTCAGGGACCCGCCCTGGTGGCCTCAGGAGAGGCCAGTCCCCATGCGACTTGCTAGGGGGCCTTTCGGGATTCCTCTCCCGTCGATACCGGGGCCAAAAACCTTGTGTGGAGTCAGGGCCGGAACCGAGGATTCCTCTCAGGGGCTGACATGGATCTTTGGGTACTTCTGGAGTCTCCCCAGGGGAGTCAGGCCTCGTCTCGAGTGGGGGCATGCACGTGCGCTTTCCTTCCAGGCTGTAGCAGCAATGTCACGCTTCCCGTGGCGTGGATCAAAGGATCTGTGGTTTTCCCTCGAGGCTTTCCCTCGAGGCTTTCCCAAAGGGCTGTTCCACGTGCCACCGTGGTGTGAGTCGATCCTCGGCGTGAAAGATGAGCCAGGGCAGGGCAAAGAGGTTCCTCTGGAATGGACTGAGACATCTGGGAGACTCTTGGAATGGTGGTACGACCATGGAGTTCCTCTCGCCTTTCCTGTTGAGAGTGCCTCCTCTTGAGATGCGACGGGAACGCTGGGAATTCTTTCCCGTTGAAAGCAGGGAAAGGATCCCTCATATCGAGCTACGAGGGGGAAACGGGGCTCCTCTGGATGTGGGCGGGACCATCGTGCTTCCTCTCGAGTGGAGACGGGTATGGCGGTGAACTTCTTGAGATGCAGCAAGGGTGTGAAAGACCCTTTCGAAGTTCCAGAGGTTAGGTGTCATTAGTCTCCAGACGCCTCATCGGAAATAGGCCTCATCTCGCCTGGAAGGGAGAACTTCCTGGATTTTCTCGATTGCGGCAGGTGTTCTCGAGTTACGACGGGGACCTCAGGGACCCGCCCTGGTGGCCTAATAGGCCAGTCCCCATGCGAGTTGCTAGGGGGCCTCTCGGGATTCCTCTCCCGTCGATACCGGGGCCAAAAACCTTGTGTGGAGTCAGGGCCGGAACCGAGGATTCCTCTCAGGGGCTGACATCGATCTTTGGGTACTTCTGGAGTCTCCCCAGGGGAGTCAGGCCTCGTCTCGAGTGGGGGCATGCACGTGCGCTTTCCTTCCAGGCTGTAGCAGCAATGTTCCACTTTCCGTGGCGTGGATCAGAGGATCTGTGGTTTTCCCTCGAGGCTTTCCCTCGAGGCTTTCCCACACGGCTGTCCCACGTGCCACCGTGGTGTGAGCCGATCCTCGGCGTGAAAGATGAGCCAGTGCAGGGCAAAGAGGTTCCTCTGGAAAGGACTGAGACTTCTGGGGGACTCTTGGAATGGTGGTACGACCATGGAGTTCCTCTCGCCTTTCCTGTTGAGAGTGCCTCCTCTTGAGATGCGACGGGAACGCCGGGAATTCTTTCCCGTTGAAAGCAGGGAAAGGATCCCTCATCTCGAGCTACGAGGGGGAAACGGGGCTCCTCTGGATGTGGGCGGGACCATCGTGCTTCCTCTCGAGTGGAGACTGGTATGGCGGTGAACTTCTTGAGTTGCAGCAAGGGTGTGAAAGACCCTTTCGAAGTTCCAGAGGTTAGGTGTCATTAGTCTCCAGACGCCTCATCGGAAAAAGGCCTCATCTCGCCTGGAAGGGAGAACTTCCTGGATTTTCTCGAGTTGCGGCAGGTGTTCTCGAGTTACGACGGGGTCCTCAGGGACCCGCCCTGGTGGCCTCAGGAGAGGCCAGTCCCCATGCGACTTGCTAGGGGGCCTCTCGGGATTCCTCTCCCGTCGATACCGGGGCCAAAAACCTTGTGTCGAGTCAGGGCCGGAACCGAGGATTCCTCTCAGGGGCTGAAATGGAACTTTGGGTACTTCTGGAGTCTCCCCAGGGGAGTCAGGCCTCGTCTCGAGTGGGGGCATGCACGTGCGCTTTCCTTCCAGCCTGTAGCAGCAATGTCACGCTTCCCGTGGCGTGGATCAAAGGATTTGTGGTTTTCCCTCGAGGCTTTCCCTCGAGGCTTTCCCACAGGGCTGTCCCACGTGCCACCGTGGTGTGAGTCGATCCTCGGCGTGAAAGATGAGCCAGTGCAGGGCAAAGAGGTTCCTCTGGAATGGACTGAGACATCTGGGGGACTCTTGGAATGGTGGTACGACCATGGAGTTCCTCTCGCCTTTCCTGTTGAGAGTGCCTCCACTTGAGATGCGACGGGAACGCCGGGAATTCTTTCCCGTTGAAAGCAGGGAAAGGATCCCTCATCTCGAGCTCCGAGGGGGAAACGGGGCTCCTCTGGATGTGGGCGGGACCATCGTGCTTCCTCTCGAGTGGAGACGGGTATGGCGGTGAACTTCTTGAGTTGCAGCAAGGGTGTGAAAGACCCTTTCGATGTTCCAGAGGTTAGGTGTCATTAGTCTCCAGACGCCTCATCGGAAATAGGCCTCATCTCGCCTGGAAGGGAGAACTTCCTGGATTTTCTCGAGTTGCGGCAGGTGTTCTCGAGTTACGACGGGGACCTCAGGGACCCGCCCTGGTGGCCTCAGGAGAGGCCAGTCCCCAGGCGAGTTGCTAGGGGGCCTCTCGGGATTCCTCTCCCGTCGATACTGGGGCCAAAAACCTTGTGTGGAGTCAGGGCCGGAACCGAGGATTCCTCTCAGGGGCTGACATGGATCTTTGGGTACTTCTGGAGTCTCCCCAGGGGAGTCAGGCCTCGTCTCGAGTGGGGGCATGCACGTGCGCTTTCCTTCCAGCCTGTAGCAGCAATGTCACGCTTCCCGTGGCGTGGATCAAAGGATCTGTGGTTTTCCCTCGAGGCTTTCCCTCGAGGCTTTCCCACAGGGCTGTCCCACGTGCCACCGTGGTGTGAGTCGATCCTCGACGTGAAAGATGAGCCAGTGCAGGGCAAAGAGGTTCCTCTGGAATGGACTGAGACATCTGGGGGACTCTTGGAATGGTGGTACGACCATGGAGTTCCTCTCGCCTTTCCTGTTGAGAGTGCCTCCTCTTGAGATGCGACGGGAACGCCGGGAATTCTTTCCCATTGAAAGCAGGGAAAGGATCCCTCATCTCGAGCTACGAGGGGGAAACGGGGCTCCTCTGGATGTGGGCGGGACCATCGTGCTTCCTCTCGAGTGGAGACGGGTATGGCGGTGAACTTCTTGAGTTGCAGCAAGGGTGTGAAAGACCCTTTCGAAGTTCCAGAGGTTAGGTGTCATTAGTCTCCAGACGCCTCATCGGAAATAGGCCTCATCTCGCCTGGAAGGGAGAACTTCCTGGATTTTCTCGAGTTGCGGCAGGTGTTCTCGAGTTACGACGGGGACCTCAGGGACCCGCCCTGGTGGCCTCAGGAGAGGCCAGTCCCCATGCGACTTGCTAGGGGGCCTCTCGCGATTCCTCTCCCGTCGATACCGGGGCCAAAAACCTTGTGTGGAGTCAGGGCCGGAACCGAGGATTCCTCTCAGGGGCTGACATGGATCTTTGGGTTCTTCTGGAGTCTCCCCAGGGGAGTCAGGCCTCGTCTCGAGTGGGGGCATGCACGTGCGCTTTCCTTTCAGGCTGTACCAGCAATGTCACGCTTCCCGTGGCGTGGATCAAAGGATCTGTGGTTTTCCCTCGAGGCTTTCCCTCGAGGCTTTCCCACAGGGCTGTCCCACGTGCCACCGTGGTGTGAGTCGATCGTCGGCTTGAAAGATGAGCCAGTGCAGGGCAAAGAGATTCCTCTGGAATGGACTGAGACATCTGGGGGACTCTTGGAATGGTGGTACGACCATGGAGTTCCTCTCGCCTTTCCTGTTGAGAGTGCCTCCTCTTGAGATGCGACGGGAACGCCGGGAATTCTTTCCCGTTGAAAGCAGGGAAAGGATCCCTCATCTCGAGCTACGAGGGGGAAACGGGGCTCCTCTGGATGTGGGCGGGACCATCCTGCTTCCTCTCGAGTGGATACGGGTATGGCGGTGAACTTCTTGAGTTGCAGCAAGGGTGTGAAAGACCCTTTCGAAGTTCCAGAGGTTAGGTGTCATTAGTCTCGAGACGCCTCATCGTAAATAGGCCTCATCTCGCCTGGAAGGGAGAACTTCCTGAATTTTCTCGAGTTGCGGCAGGTGTTCTCGAGATACGACGGGGACCTCAGAGACCCGCACTGGTGGCCTCAGGAGAGGCCAGTCCTCATGCGAGTTGCTAGGGGGCCTCTCGGGATTCCTCTCCCGTTGATACCGGGGCCAAAATCCTTGAGTGGAGTCAGGGCCGGAACCGAGGATTCCTCTCAGGGGCTGACATGGATCTTTGGGTACTTCTGGAGTCTCCCCAGGGGAGTCAGGCCTCGTCTCGAGTGGGGGCATGCACGTGCGCTTTCCTTCCAGGCTGTAGCAGCAATGTCACGCTTCCCGTGGCGTGGATCAAAGGATCTGTGGTTTTCCCTCGAGGCTTTCCCACAGGGCTGTCCCACGTGCCACCGTGGTGTGAGTCGATCCTCGGCGTGAAAGATGAGCCAGTGCAGGGCAAAGAGGTTCCTCTGGAATGGACTGAGACATCTGGGGGACTTTTGGAATGGTGGTACGACCATGGAGTTCCTCTCGCCTTTCCTGTTGAGAGTGCCTCCTCTTGAGATGCGACGGGAGCGCCGGGAATTCTTTCCCGTTGAAAGCAGGGAAAGGATCCATTATCTCCAGCTACGAGGGGGAAACGGGGCTCCTCTGGATGTGGGCGGGACCATCGTGCTTCCTCTCGAGTGGAGACGGGTATGGCGGTGAACTTCTTGAGTTGCAGCAAGGGTGTGAAAGACCCTTTCGAAGTTCCAGAGGTTAGGTGTCATTAGTCTCCAGAAGCCTAATCGGAAATAGGCCTCATCTCGCCTGGAAGGGAGAACTTCCTGGATTTTCTCGATTGCGGCAGGTGTTCTCGAGTTACGACGGGGACCTCAGGGACCCGCCCTGGTGGCCTCAGGAGAGGCCAGTCCCCAAGCGACTTGCTAGGGGGCCTCTCGGGATTCCTCTCCCGTCGATACCGGGGCCAAAAACCTTGTGTCGAGTCAGGGCCGGAACCGAGGATTCCTCTCAGGGGCTGAAATGGAACTTTGGGTACTTCTGGAGTCTCCCCAGGGGAGTCAGGCCTCGTCTCGAGTGGGGGCATGCACGTGCGCTTTCCTTCCAGCCTGTAGCAGCAATGTCACGCTTCCCGTGGCGTGGATCAAAGGTTTTGTGGTTTTCCCTCGAGGCTTTCCCTCGAGGCTTTCCCACAGAGCTGTCCCACGTGCCACCGTGGTGTGAGTCGATCCTCGGCGTGAAAGATGAGCCAGTGCAGGGCAAAGAGGTTCCTCTGGAATGGACTGAGACATCTGGGGGACTCTTGGAATGGTGGTACGACCATGGAGTTCCTCTCGCCTTTCCTGTTGAGAGTGCCTCCTCTTGAGATGCGACGGGAACGCCGGGAATTCTTTCCCATTGAAAGCAGGGAATGGATCCCTCATCTCGAGCTACGAGCGGGAAACGGGGCTCCTCTGGATGTGGGCGGGACCATCGTGCTTCCTCTCGAGTGGAGACGGGTATGGCGGTGAACTTCTTGAGTTGCAGCAAGGGTGTGAAAGACCCTTTCGAAGTTCCAGAGGTTAGGTGTCATTAGTCTCCAGAAGCCTAATCGGAAATAGGCCTCATCTCGCCTGGAAGGGAGAACTTCCTGGATTTTCTCGAGTTGCGGCAGGTGTTCTCGAGTTACAACGGGGACCTCAGGGACCCGCCCTGGTGGCCTCAGGAGAGGCCAGTCCCCATGCGACTTGCTAGGGGGCCTCTCGGGATTCCTCTCCCGTCGATACCGGGGCCAAAAACCTTGTGTGGAGTCAGGGCCGGAACCGAGGATTCCTCTCAGGGGCTGACATGGATCTTTGGGTACTTCTGGAGTCTCCCCAGGGGAGTCAGGCCTCGTCTCGAGTGGGGGCATGCACGTGCGCTTTCCTTCCAGGCTGTAGCAGCAATGTCACGCTTCCCGTGGCGTGGATCAAAGGATCTGTGGTTTTCCCTCGAGGCTTTCCCTCGAGGCTTTCCCAAAGGGCTGTTCCACGAGCCACCGTGGTGTGAGTCGATCCTCGGCGTGAAAGATGAGCCAGTGCAGGGCAAAGAGGTTCCTCTGGAATGGACTGAGACATCTGGGAGACTCTTGGAATGGTGGTACGACCATGGAGTTCCTCTCGCCTTTCCTGTTGAGAATGCCTCCTCTTGAGATGCGACGGGAACGCCGGGAATTCTTTCCCGTTGAAAGCAGGGAAAGGATCCCTCATATCGAGCTACGAGGGGGAAACGGGGCTCCTCTGGATGTGGGCGGGACCATCGTGCTTCCTCTCGAGTGGAGACGGGTATGGCGGTGAACTTCTTGAGATGCAGCAAGGGTGTGAAAGACCCTTTCGAAGTTCCAAAGGTTAGGTGTCATTAGTCTCCAGACGCCTCATCGGAAATAGGCCTCATCTCGCCTGGAAGGGAGAACTTCCTGGATTTTCTCGATTGCGGCAGGTGTTCTCGAGTTACGACGGGGACCTCAGGGACCCGCCCTGGTGGCCTAAGAGGCCAGTCCCCATGCGAGTTGCTAGGGGGCCTCTCGGGATTCCTCTCCCGTCGATACCGGGGCCAAAAACCTTGTGTGGAGTCAGGGCCGGAACCGAGGATTCCTCTCAGGGGCTGACATCGATCTATGGGTACTTCTGGAGTCTCCCCAGGGGAGTCAGGCCTCGTCTCGAGTGGGGGCATGCACGTGCGCTTTCCTTCCAGGCTGTAGCAGCAATGTTCCGCTTCCCGTGGCGTGGATCAGAGGATCTGTGGTTTTCCTTCGAGGCTTTCCCTCGAGGCTTTCCCACACGGCTGTCCCACGTGCCACCGTGGTGTGAGCCGATCCTCGGCGTGAAAGATGAGCCAGTGCAGGGCAAAGAGGTTCCTCTGGAATGGACTGAGACTTCTGGGGGACTCTTGGAATGGTGGTACGACCATGGAGTTCCTCTCGCCTTTACTGTTGAGAGTGCCTCCTCTTGAGATGCGACGGGAACGCCGGGAATTCTTTCCCGTTGAAAGCAGGGAAAGGATCCCTCATCTCGAGCTACGAGGGGGAAACGGGGCTCCTCTGGATGTGGGCGGGACCATCGTGCTTCCTCTCGAGTGGAGACGGGTATGGCGATGAACTTCTTGAGTTGCAGCAAGGGTGTGAAAGACCCTTTCGAAGTTCCAGAGGTTAGGTGTCATTAGTCTCCAGACGCCTCATCGGAAATAGGCCTCATCTCGCCTGGAAGGGAGAACTTCCTGGATTTTCTCGAGTTGCGGCAGGTGTTCTCCAGTTACGACGGGGACCTCAGGGACCCGCCCTGGTGGCCTCAGGAGAGGCCAGTCCCCATGCGACTTGCTAGGGGGCCTCTCGGGATTCCTCTCCCGTCGATACCGGGGCCAAAAACCTTGTGTCGAGTCAGGGCCGGAACCGAGGATTCCTCTCAGGGGCTGACATGGATCTTTGCGTTCTTCTGGAGTCTCCCCAGGGGAGTCAGGCCTCGTCTCGAGTGGGGGCATGCACGTGCGCTTTCCTTCCAGCCTGTAGCAGCAATGTCACACTTCCCGTCGCGTGGGTCAAAGGATCTGTGGTTTTCCCTCGAGGCTTTCCCTCGAGGCTTTCCCACAGGGCTGTCCCACGTGCCACCGTGGTTTGAGTCGATCCTCGGCGTGAAAGATGAGCCAGTGCAGGGCAAAGAGGTTCCTCTGGAATGGACTGAGACATCTGGGGGAGTCTTGGAATGGTGGTACGACCATGGAGTTCCTCTCGCCTTTCCTGTTGAGAGTGCCTCCTCATGAGATGCGACGGGAACGCCGGGAATTCTTTCCCGTTGAAAGCAGGGAAAGGATCGCTCATCTCGAGCTACGAGGGGGAAACGGGGCTCCTCTGGATGTGGGCGGGACCATCGTGCTTCCTCTCGAGTGGAGACGGGTATGGCGGTGAACTTCTTGAGTTGCAGCAAGGGTGTGAAAGACCCTTTCGAAGTTCCAGAGGTTAGGTGTCATTAGACTCCAGACGCCTGATCGGAAATAGGCCTCATCTCGCCTGGAAGGGAGAACTTCCTGGATTTTCTCGAGTTGCGGCAGGTGTTCTCGAGTTACGACGGGGACCTCAGGGACCCGCCCTGGTGGCCTCAGGAGAGGCCAGTCCCCATGCGAGTTGCTAGGGGGCCTCTCGGGATTACTCTCCCGTCGATACCGGGGCCAAAAACCTTGTGTGGAGTCAGGGCCGGAACCGAGGATTCCTCTCAGGGGCTGACATGGATCTTTGGGGACTTCTGGAGTCTCCCCAGGGGAGTCAGGCCTCGTCTCGTGTCGGGGCATGCACGTGCACTTTCCTTCCAGGCTGTAGCAGCAATGTCACGCTTCCCGTGGCGTGGATCAAAGGATCTGTGGTTTTCCCTCGAGGCTTTCCCTCGAGGCTTTCCCACAGGGCTGTCCCACGTGCCACCGTGGTGTGAGTTGATCCTCGGCGTGAAAGATGAGCCAGTGCAGGGCAAAGAGGTTCCTCTGGAATGGACTGAGACATCTGGGGGACTCTTGGAATGGTGGTACGACCATGGAGTTCCTCTCGCCTTTCCTGTTGAGAGTGCCTCCGCTTGAGATGCGACGGGAACGCCGGGAATTCTTTCCCATTGAAAGCAGGGAAAGGATTCCTCATCTCGAGCTACGAGGGGGAAAGGGGGCTCCTCTGGATGTGGGCGGGACGATCGTGCTTCCTCTCGAGTGGAGACGGGTATGGCGGTGAACTTCTTGAGTTGCAGCAAGGGTGTGAAAGACCCTTTCAAAGTTCCAGAGGTTAGGTGTCATTAGTCTCCAGACGCCTCATCGGAAATAGGCCTCATCTCGCCTGGAAGGGAGAACTTCCTGGATTTTCTCGAGTTGCGGCAGGTGTTCTCGAGTTACGACGGGGACCTCAGGGACCCGCCCTGGTGGCCTCAGGAGAGGCCAGTCCCCATGCGAGTTGCTAGGGGGCCTCTCGGTATTCCTCTCCCGTCGATACCCGGGCCAAAAACCTTGTGTGGAGTCAGGGCCGGAACCGAGGATTCCTCTCACGTGCTGATATGGATCTTTGGGTACTTCTGGAGTCTCGCCAGGGGAGACAGGCCTTATCTCGAGTGGGTGCATGCACGTGCGCTTTCCTTCCAGGCTGTAGCAGCAATGTCACGCTTCCCATCGCCTGGATCAAAGGATCTGTGGTTTTCCCTCGAGGCTTTCCCTCGAGGCTTTCCCACAGGGCTGTCCCACGTGCCACCGTGGTGTGAGTCGATCCTCGGCGTGAAAGATGAGCCAGTGCAGGGCAAAGAGGTTCCTCTGAAATGGACTGAGACATCTGGGGGACTCTTGGAATGGTGGTACGACCATGGAGTTCCTCTCGCCTTTCCTGTTGAGAGTGCCTCCTCTTGAGATGCAACGGGAACGCCGGGAATTCTTTCCCGTTGAAAGCAGGGAAAGGATCGCTCATCTCGAGCTAGGAGGGGGAAACGGGGCTCCTCTGGATGTGGGCGGGACCATCGTGCTTCCTCTAGAGTGGAGACGGGTATGGCGGTGAACTTCTTGAGTTGCAGCAAGGGTGTGAAAGACCCTTTCGAAGTTCCAGAGGTTAGGTGTCATTAGTCTCCAGACGCCTCATCGGAAATAGGCCTCATCTCGCCTGGAAGGGAGAACTTCCTGGATTTTCTCGAGTTGCGGCAGGTGTTCTCGAGTTACGACGGGGCCCTCAGGGACCCGCCCTGGTGGCCTCAGGAGAGGCCAGTCCCCATGCGAGTTGCTAGGGGGCCTCTCAGGATTCCTCTCCCGTCGATACCGGGGCCAAAAACCTTGTGTGGAGTCACGGCCGGAACCGAGGATTCCTCTCAGGGGCTGACATGGATCTTTGGGTACTTCTGGAGTCTCCCCATGGGAGTATGGCCTCGTCTCGAGTGGGGGCATGCACGTGCGCTTTCCTTCCAGGCTGTAGCAGCAATGTCACGCTTCCCGTGGCGTGGATCAAAGGATCTGTGGTTTTCCCTCGAGGCTTTCCCTCGAGGCTTTCCCACAGGGCTGTCCCACGTGCCACCGTGTTGTGAGTCGATCCTCGGCGTGAAGGATGAGCCAGTGCAGGGCAAAGAGGTTCCTCTGGAATGGACTGAGACATCTGGGGGACTCTTGGAATGGTGGTACGACCATGGAGTTCCCCTCGCCTTTCCTGTTGAGAGTGCCTCCTCTTGAGATGCGACGGGAACGCCAGGAATTCTTTCCCGTTGAAAGCAGGGAAAGGATCCCTCATCTCGAGCTACGAGGGGGAAACGGGGCTCCTCTGGATGTGGGCGGGACCATCGTGCTTCCTCTCGAGTGGAGACGGGTGTGGCGGTGAACTTCTTGAGTTGCAGCAAGGGTGTGAAAGACCCTTTCGAAGTTCCAGAGGTTAGGTGTCATTAGTCTCCAGACGCCTCATCGGAAATAGGCCTCATCTCGCCTGGAAGGGGGAACTTCCTGGAATTTCTCGAGTTGTGGCAGGTGTTCTCGAGTTACGACGGGGACCTCAGGGACCCGCCCTGGTGGCCTCAGGAGAGGCCAGTCCCCATGCGAGTTGCAAGGGGGCCTCTCGGGATTCCTCTCCCTTCGATACCGGGGCAAAAACCTTGTGTGGAGTCAGGGCCGGAACCGAGGATTCCTCTCAGGGGCTGACATGGATCTTTGGGTACTTCTGGAGTCTCCCCAGGGGAGTCAGGCCTCGTCTCGAGTCGGGGCATGCACGTGCACTTTCCTTCCAGGCTGTAGCATCAATGTCACGCTTCCCGTGGCGTGGATCAAAGGATCTGTGGTTTTCCCTCGAGGCTTTCCCTCGAGGCTTTCCCACAGGGCTGTCCCACGTGCCACCGTGGTGTGAGTCGATCCTCGGCGTGAAAGATGAGCCAGTGCAGGGCAAAGAGGTTCCTCTGGAATGGACTGAGACATCTGGGGGACTCTTGGAATGGTTGTACGACCATGGAGTTCCTGTCGCCTTTCCTGTTGAGAGTGCCTCCGCTTGAGATGCGACGGGAACGCCGGGAATTCTTTCCCGTTGAAAGCAGGGAAAGGATCGCTCATTTCAAGCTAGGAGGGGGAAACGGGGCTCCTCTGGATGTGGGCGGGACCATCGTGCTTCCTGTAGAGTGGAGACGGGTATGGCGGTGAAATTCTTGAGTTGCAGCAAGGTTGTGAAAGACCCTTTCGAAGTTCCAGAGTTTAGGTGTCATTAGTCTCCAGACGCCTCATCGGAAATAGGCCTCATCTCGCCTGGAAGGGAGAACTTCCTGGATTTTCTCGAGTTGTGGCAGGTGTTCTCGAGTTACGACGGGGACCTCAGGGACCCGCCCTGGTGGCCTCAGGAGAGGCCAGTCCCCATGCGAGTTGCTAGGGGCCCTCTCGGGATTCCTCTCCCGTTGATACTGGGGCCAAAAACCTTGTGTGGTGTCAAGGCCGGAACCGAGGATTTCTCTCAGGGGCTGACATGGATCTTTGGGTACTTCTGGAGTCTCCCCAGGGGAGTCAGGCCTTGTCTCGAGTCGGGGCATGCACGTGCGCTTTCCTTCCAGGCTGTAGCAGGAATGTCACGCTTCCCGTCGCGTGGATCAAAGGATCTGTGGTTTTCCCTCGAGGCTTTCCCTCGAGGCTTTCCCACAGGGCTGTCCCACGTGCCACCGTGGTGTGAGTCGATCCTCGGCGTGAAAGATGAGCCAGTGTAGGGCAAAGAGCTTCCTCTGGAATGGACTGAGACATCTGGGGGACTCTTGGAATGGTGGTACGACCATGGAGTTCCTCTCGCCTTTCCTGTTGAGAGTGTCTCCTCTTGAGATGCGACGGGAACGCCGGGAATTCTTTCCCGTTGAAAGCAGGGAAAGGATCCCTCATCTCGAGCTACGAGGGGAAACGGGGCTCCTCTGGATGTGGGCGGGACTATCGTGCTTCTTCTCGAGTGGAGACGGGTATGGCGGTGAACTTCTTGAGTTGCAGCAAGGGTGTGAAAGACCCTTTCGAAGTTCCAGAGGTTAGGTGTCATTAGTCTCCAGACGCCTCATCGGAAATAGGCCTCATCTCGCCGGGAAGGGAGAACTTCCTGGATTTTCTCGAGTTTCGGCTGGTGTTCTCGAGTTACGACGGGGACCTCAGGGACCCGCCCTGGTGGCCTCAGAAGAGGCCAGTCCCCATGCGAGTTGCTAGGGGGCCTCTCGGTATTCCTCTCCCATCGATACCGGGGCCAAAAACCTTGTGTGGAGTTAGGGCCGCAACCGAGGATTCCTTTCAGTGGCTGATATGGATCTTTGGGTACTTCTAGAGTCTCGCCAGGGGAGACAGGCCTCATCTCGAGTGGGGGTATGCACGTGCGCTTTCCTTCCAGGCTGTAGCAGCAATGTCACGCTTCCCATCGCGTGGATCAAAGGATCTGTGGTTTTCCCTCGAGGCTTTCCCACAGGGCTGTCCCACGTGCCACCGTGGTGTGAGTCGATCCTCGGCGTGAAAGATGAGCCAGTGCAGGGCAAAGAGGTTCCTCTGGAATGGACTGAGACATCTGGGGGACTCTTGAAATGGTGGTACGACCATGCAGTTCCTCTCGCCTTTCTTGTTGAGAGTGCCTCCTCTTGAGATGCGACGGGAACGCCGGGAATTCTTTCCCGCTGAAAGCAGGGAAAGGATCCCTCATCTCGAGCTACGAGGGGGAAACGGGGCTCCTCTGGATGTGGGCGGGACCATCGTGCTTCCTCTCGAGTGGAGACGGGTATGGCGGTGAACTTCTTGAGTTGCAGCAAGGGTGTGAAAGACCCTTTCGAAGTTCCAGAGGTTAGGTGTCATTAGTCTCTAGACGCCTGATCGGAAATAGGCCTCATCTCGCCTGGAAGGGAGAAATTCCTGGATTTTCTCGAGTTGCGGCAGGTGTTCTCGAGTTACGACGGGGACCACAGGGACCCGCCCTGATGGCCTCAGGAGAGGGCAGTCCCCATGCGAGTTGCTAGGGGGCCTCTCGGGATTCCTCTCCCGTCGATACCGGGGCCAAAAACCTTGTGTGGAGTCAGGGCCGGAACCGAGGATTCCTATCAGGGGCTGACATGGATGTTTGGGTACTTCTGGAGTCTCCCCAGGGGAGTCAGGCCTCGGCTCGAGTGGGGGCATGCACGTGCGCTTTCCTTCCAGGCTGTAGCAGCAATGTCACGCTTCCCGTGGCGTGGATCATAGGATCTGTGGTTTTCCCTCGAGGCTTTCCCTCGAGGCTTTCCCACTGGGCTGTCCCACGTGCCACCGTGGTGTGAGTCGATCCTCGGCGTGAAAGATGAGCCAGTGCAGGGCAAAGAGGTTCCTCTGGAATGGACTGAGTCATCTGGGGGACTCTTGGAATGGTGGTAAGACCATGGAGTTCCTCTCGCCTTTCCTGTTGAGAGTGCCTCCTCTTGAGATGCGACGGGAACGCCGGGAATTCTTTCCCGTTGAAAGCAGGGAAAGGATCGCTCATCTCGAGCTAGGAGGGGGAAAGGGGGCTCCTCTGGATGTGGGCGGGACGATCGTGCTTCCTCTCGAGTGGAGACGGGTATGGCGGTGAACTTCTTGAGTTGCAGCAAGGGTGTGAAAGACCCTTTCGAAGTTCCAGAGTTTAGGTGTCATTAGTCTCCAGACGCCTCATCGGAAATAGGACTCATCTCGCCTGGAAGGGAGAACTTCCTGGATTTTCTCGAGTTGCGGCAGGTGTTCTCGAGTTACGACGGGGACATCAGGGACCCGCCCTGGTGGCCTCAGGAGAGGCCAGTCCCCAGGCGAGTTGCTAGGGGGCCTCTCGGGATTCCTCTCCCGTCGATACCGGGGCCAAAATCCTTGTGTGGAGTCAGGGCCGGAAACGAGGATTCCTCTCAGGGGCTGACATGGACCTTTGGGGACTTCTGGAGTCTCCCCAGGGGAGTCAGGCCTCGGCTCGAGTGGGGCCATGCACGTGCGCTTTCCTTCCAGGCTGTAGCAGCAATGTCATGCTTCCCATCGCGTGGATCAAAGGATCTGTGGTTTTCCCTCGAGGCTTTCCCTCGAGGCTTTCCCACAGGGCTGTCCCACGTGCCACCGTGGTGTGAGTCGATCCTCGGCGTGAAAGATGAGCCAGTGCAGGGCAAAGAGGTTCCTCTGGAATGGACTGAGACATCTGGGGGACTCTTGGAATGGTGGTACGACCATAGAGTTCCTCTCGCCTTTCCTGTTGAGAGTGCCTCCGCTTGAGATGCGTCGGGAACGCCGGGAATTCATTCCCATTGAAAGCAGGGAAAGGATTCCTCATCTCGAGCTATGAGGGGGAAAGGGGGCTCCTCTGGATGTGGGCGGTACGATCGTGGTTCCTCTCGAGTGGAGACGGGTACGGCGGTGAACTTCTTGAGCTGCAGCAAGGGTGTGAAAGACCCTTTCGAAGTTCCAGAGGTTAGGTGTCATTAGTCTCCAGACGCCTCATCGGAAATAGGCCTCATCTCGCCTGGAAGGGGGAACTTCCTGGAATTTCTCGAGTTGCGGCAGGTGTTCTCGAGTTACGACGGGGACCTCAGGGACCCGCCGTGGTGGCCTCAGGAGAGGCCAGTCCCCATGCGAGTTGCTAGGGGGCCTCTCGGGATTCCTCTCCCGTCGATACCCGGGCCAAAAACCTTGTGTGGAGTCAGGGCCGGAACCGAGGATTTCTCTCACGGGCTGATATGGATCTTTGGGTACTTCTGGAGTCTCGCCAGGGGAGACAGGCCTCATCTCGAGTGGGGGCATGCTCGTGCGCTTTCCTTCCAGGCTGTAGCAGCAAAGTCACGCTTCCCATCGCGTGGATCAAAGGATCTGTGGTTTTCCCTCGAGGCTTTCCCTCGAGGCTTTCCCACAGGGCTGTCCCACGTGCCACCGTGGTGTGAATCGATCCTCGGCGTGAAAGATGAGCCAGTGCAGGGCAAAGAGGTTCCTCTGGAATGGACTGAGACATCTGGGGGATTCTTGGAATGGTGGTACGACCATGGAGTTCCTCTCGCCTTTCCTGTTGAGAGTGCCTCCTCTTGAGATGCGACGGGAACGCCGGGAATTCTTTCCCGTTGAAAGCAGGGAAAGGATCGCTCATCTCGAGCTAGGAGGGGGAAACGGGGCTCCTCTGGATGTGGGCGGGACCATCGTGCTTCCTCTCGAGTGGAGACGGATATGGCGGTGAACTTCTTGAGTTGCAGCAAGGGTGTGAAAGACCCTTTCGAAGTTCCAGAGGTTAGGTGTCATTAGTCTCCAGACGCCTGATCGGAAATAGGCCTCATCTCGCCTGGAAGGGAGAAATTCCTGGATTTTCTCGAGTTGCGGCAGGTGTTCTCGAGTTACGACGGGGACCACAGGGACCCGCCCTGATGGCCTCAGGAGAGGCCAGTCCCCATGCGAGTTGCTAGAGGGCCTCTCGGGATTCCTCTCCCGTCGATACCGAGGCCAAAAACCTTGTGTGGAGTCAGGGCCGGAACCGAGGATTCCTCTCAGGGGCTGACATGGATGTTTGGGTACTTCTGGAGTCTCCCCAG
This sequence comes from Capricornis sumatraensis, assembly GCF_032405125.1. NCBI lineage: Eukaryota > Metazoa > Chordata > Mammalia > Artiodactyla > Bovidae > Capricornis > Capricornis sumatraensis. The sequence goes on from NW_027184612.1 coordinate 11,344,670, forward strand.
GGGAGTCAGGCCTCGGCTCGAGTGGGGGCATGCACGTGCGCTTTCCTTCCAGGCTGTAGCAGCAATGTCACGCTTCCCGTGGCGTGGATCAAAGGATCTGTGGTTTTCCCTCGAGGCTTTCCCTCGAGGCTTTCCCACTGGGCTGTCCCACGTGCCACCGTGGTGTGAGTCGATCCTCGGCGTGAAAGATGAGCCAGTGCAGGGCAAAGAGGTTCCTCTGGAATGGACTGAGACATCTGGGGGACTCTTGGAATGGTGGTAAGACCATGGAGTTCCTCTCGCCTTTCCTGTTGAGAGTGCCTCCTCTTGAGATGCGACGGGAACGCCGGGAATTCTTTCCCGTTGAAAGCAGGGAAAGGATCGCTCATTTCGAGCTAGGAGGGGGAAAGGGGGCTCCTCTGGATGTGGGCGGGACGATCGTGCTTCCTCTCGAGTGGAGACGGGTATGGCGGTGAACTTCTTGAGTTGCAGCAAGGGTGTGAAAGACCCTTTCGAAGTTCCAGAGTTTAGGTGTCATTAGTCTCCAGACGCCTCATCGGAAATAGGACTCATCTCGCCTGGAAGGGAGAACTTCCTGGATTTTCTCGAGTTGCGGCAGGTGTTCTCGAGTTACGACGGGGACCTCAGGGACCCGCCCTGGTGGTCTCAGGAGAGGCCACTCCCCAGGCGAGTTGCTAGGGGGCCTCTCGGGATTCCTCTCCCGTCGATACCGGGGCCAAAATCCTTGTGTGGTGTCAGGGCCGGAAACGAGGATTCCTCTCAGGGGCTGACATGGATCTTTGGGTACTTCTGGAGTCTCCCCAGGGGAGTCAGGCCTCGGCTCGAGTGGGGCCATGCACGTGCGATTTCCTTCCAGGCTGTAGCAGCAATGTCACGCTTCCCATCGCGTGGATCAAAGGATCTGTGGTTTTCCCTCGAGGCTTTCCCTCGAGGCTTTCCCACAGGGCTGTCCCACGTGCCACCGTGGTGTGAGTCGATCCTCGGCGTGAAAGATGAGCCAGTGCAGGGCAAAGAGGTTCCTCTGGAATGGACTGAGACATCTGGGGGACTCTTGGAATGGTGGTACGACCATGGAGTTCCTCTCGCCTTTTCTGTTGAGAGTGCCTCCTCTTGAGAAGCGACGGGAACGCCGGGAATTCTTTCCCGTTGAAAGCAGGGAAAGGATCGCCCATCTCGAGCTACGAGGGGGAAACGGGGCTCCTCTGGATGTGGGCGGGACCATCGTGCTTCCTCTAGAGTGGAGACGGTTATGCCGGTGAACTTCTTGAGTTGCAGCAAGGGTGTGAAAGACCCTTTCGAAGTTCCAGAGTTTAGGTGTCATTAGTCTCCAGACGCCTGATCGGAAATAGGCCTCATCTCGCCTGGAAGGGAGAACTTCCTGGATTTTCTCGAGTTGCGGCAGGTGTTCTTGAGTTACGACGGGGACCTCAGGGACCAGCCCTGGTGGCCTCAGGAGAGGCCAGTCCCCATGCGAGTTGCTAGGGCGCCTCTCGGGATTCCTCTCCCGTCGATACCCGGGCCAAAAACCTTGTGTGGAGTCAGGGCCGGAACCGAGGATTCCTCTCACGGGCTGATATGGATCTTTGGGTACTTCTGGAGTCTCGCCAGGGGAGACAGGCCTCATCTCCAGTGGGGGCATGCTCGTGCGCTTTCCTTCCAGGCTGTAGCAGCAATGTCACGCTTCCCATCGCGTGGATCAAAGGATCTGTGGTTTTCCCTCGAGGCTTTCCCTCGAGGCTTTCCCACAGGGCTGTCCCACGTGCCACCGTGGTGTGAGTCGATCCTCGGCGTGAAAGATGAGCCAGTGCAGGGCAAAGAGGTTCCTCTGGAATGGACTGAGACATCTGGGGGACTCTTGGAATGGTGGTACGACCATGGAGTTCCTCTCGCCTTTCCTGTTGAGAGTGCCTTCTCTTGAGATGCGACGGGAACGCCGGGAATTCTTTCCCGTTGAAAGCAGGGAAAGGATCGCTCATCTCGAGCTAGGAGGGGGAAACGGGGCTCCTCTGGATGTGGGCGGGACCATCGTGCTTCCTCTCGAGTGGAGACGGATATGGCGGTGAACTTCTTGAGTTGCAGCAAGGGTGTGAAAGACCCTTTCGAAGTTCCAGAGGTTAGGTGTCATTAGTCTCCAGACGCCTGATCGGAAATAGGCCTCATCTCGCCTGGAAGGGAGAAATTCCTGGATTTTCTCGAGTTGCGGCAGGTGTTCTCGAGTTACGACGGGGACCACAGGGACCCGCCCTGATGGCCTCAGGAGAGGCCAGTCCCCATGCGAGTTGCTAGGGGGCCTCTCGGGATTCCTCTCCCGTCGATACCGGGGCCAAAAACCTTGTGTGGAGTCAGGGCCCGAACCGAGGATTCCTCTCAGGGGCTGACATGGATGTTTGGGTACTTCTGGAGTCTCCCCAGGGGAGTCAGGCCTCGTCTCGAGTGGGGGCATGCACGTGCGCTTTCCTTCCAGGCTGTAGCAGCAATGTCACGCTTCCCGTGGCGTGGATGAAAGGATCTGTGGTTTTCCCTCGAGGCTTTCCCTCGAGGCTTTCCCACTGGGCTGTCCCACGTGCCACCGTGGTGTGAGTCGATCCTCGGCGTGGAAGATGAGCCAGTGCAGGGCAAAGAGGTTCCTCTGGAATGGACTGAGACATCTGGGGGACTCTTGGAATGGTGGTAAGACCATGGAGTTCCTCTCGCCATTCCTGTTGAGAGTGCCTCCTCTTGAGATGCGACAGGAACGCCGGGAATTCTTTCCCGTTGAAAGCAGGGAAAGGATCGCTCATCTCGAGCTAGGAGGGGGAAAGGGGGCTCCTCTGGATGTGGGCGGGACGATCGTGCTTCCTCTCGAGTGGAGACGGGTATGGCGGTGAACTTCTTGAGTTGCAGCAAGGGTGTGAAAGACCCTTTCGAAGTTCCAGAGTTTAGGTGTCATTAGTCTCCAGACGCCTCATCGGAAATAGGACTCATCTCGCCTGGAAGGGAGAACTTCCTGGATTTTCTCGAGTTGCGGCAGGTGTTCTCGAGTTACGACGGGGACATCAGGGACCCGCCCTGGTGGCCTCAGGAGAGGCCAGTCCCCAGGCGAGTTGCTAGGGGGCCTCTCGGGATTCCTCTCCCGTCGATACCGGGGCCAAAATCCTTGTGTGGAGTCAGGGCCGGAAACGAGGATTTCTCTCAGGGGCTGACATGGATCTTTGGGTACTTCTGGAGTCTCCCCAGGGGAGTCAGGCCTCGGCTCGAGTGGGGCCATGCACGTGCGCTTTCCTTCCAGGCTGTAGCAGCAATGTCACGCTTCCCGTGGCGTGGATCAAAGGATCTGTGGTTTTCCCTCGAGGCTTTCCCTCGAGGCTTTCCCACAGGGCTGTCCCACGTGCCACCGTGGTGTGAGTCGATCCTCGACGTGAAAGATGAGCCAGTGCAGGGCAAAGAGGTTCCTCTGGAATGGACTGAGACATCTGGGGGACTCTTGGAATGGTGGTACGACCATGGAGTTCCTCTCGCCTTTCCTGTTGAGAGTGCCTCCGCTTGAGATGCGACGGGAACGCCGGGAATTCTTTCCCATTGAAAGCAGGGAAAGGATTCCTCATCTCGAGCTACGAGGGGGAAAGGGGGATCCTCTGGATGTGGGCGGGACGATCGTGCATCCTCTCGAGTGGAGACGGGTATGGCGGTGAACTTCTTGAGTTGCAGCAAGGGTGTGAAAGACCCTTTCGAAGTTCCAGAGGTTAGGTGTCATTAGTCTCCAGACGCCTCATCGGAAATAGGCCTCATCTCGCCTGGAAGGGAGAACTTCCTGGATTTTCTCGAGTTGCGGCAGGTGTTCTCGAGTTACGACGGGGACCTCAGGGAACCGCCCTGGTGGCCTCAGGAGAGGTGAGTCCCCATGCGAGTTGCTAGGGGGCCTCTCGGGATTCCTCTCCCGTCGATACCCGGGCCAAAAACCTTGTGTGGAGTCAGGGCCGGAACCGAGGATTCCTCTCAGTGGCTGACATGGATCTTTGGGTACTTCTGGAGTCTCCCCAGGGGAGTCAGGCCTCGTCTCGAGTGGCGGCATGCACGTGCGCTTTCCTTCAAGGCTGTAGCAGCAATGTCACGCTTCCCGTGGCGTGAATCAAACGATCTGTGGTTTTCCCTCGAGGCTTTCCCTCGAGGCTTTCCCACAGGGCTGTCCCACGTGCCACCGTGGTGTCAGTCGATCCTCGGCGTGAAAGATGAGCCAGTGCAGGGCAAAGAGGTTCCTCTGGAATGGACTGAGACATCTGGGGGACTCTTGAAATGGTGGTACGACCATGCAGTTCCTCACGCCGTTCTTGTTGAGAGTTCCTCCTCTTGAGATGCGACGGGAACGCCCGGAATTCTTTCCCGTTGAAAGCAGGGAAAGGATCCCTCATCTCGAGCTCCGAGGGGGAAACGGGGCTCCTCTGGATGTGGGCGGGACCATCGTGCTTCCTCTAGAGTGGAGACGGGTATGGCGGTGAACTTCTTGAGTTGCAGCAAGGGTGTGAAAGACCCTTTCGAAGTTCCAGAGGTTAGGTGTCATTAGTCTCCAGACGCCTCATCGGAAATAGGCCTCATCTCGCCTGGAAGGGAGAACTTCCTGGATTTTCTCGAGTTGCGGCAGGTGTTCTCGAGTTACGACGGGAACCACAGGGACCCGCCCTAATGGCCTCAGGAGAGGCCAGTCCCCATGCGAGTTGCTAGGGGGCCTCTCGGGATTCCTCTACCGTCGATACCGGCGCCAAAAACCTTGTGTGGAGTCAGGGCCGGAACCGAGGATTCCTCTCAGGGGCTGACATGGATGTTTGGGTACTTCTGGAGTCTCCCCAGGGGAGTCAGGCCTCGGCTCGAGTGGGGGCATGCACGTGCGCTTTCCTTCCAGGCTGTAGCAGCAATGTCACGCTTCCCGTGGCGTGGATCAAAGGATCTGTGGTTTTCCCTCGAGGCTTTCCCTCGAGGCTTTCCCACAGGGCTGTCCCACGTGCCACCGTGGTGTGAGTCGATCCTCGGCGTGAAAGATGAGCCAGTGTACGGCAAAGAGGTTCCTCTGGAATGGACTGAGACATCTGGGGGACTCTTGGAATGGTGGTACGACCATGGAGTTCCTCTCGCCTTTCCTGTTGAGAGTGCCTCCTCTTGAGATGTGACGGGAAGGCCGGGAATTCTTTGCGTTGAAAGCAGGGAAAGAATCCCTCATCTCGAGCTTCGAGGGGGAAACGGGGCTCCTCTCGATGTGGGCGGGACCATCGTGCTTCCTCTCGAGTGGAGACGGGTATGGCGGTGAACTTCTTGAGTTGCAGCAAGGGTGTGAAAGACCCTTTCGAAGTTCCAGAGTTTAGGTGTCATTAGTCTCCAGACGCCTCATCGGAAATAGGCCTCATCTCGCCTGGAAGGGAGAACTTCCTGGATTTTCTCGAGTTGCGGCAGGTGTTCTCGAGTTACGACGGGGACCTCAGGGAACCGCCCTGGTGGCCTCAGGAGAGGCCAGTCCCCATGCGAGTTGCTAGGGGGCCTCTCGGGATTCCTCTCCCGTCGATACCCGGGCCAAAAACCTTGTGTGGAGTCAGGGCCGGAACCGAGGATTCCTCTCAGTGGCTGACATGGATCTTTGGGTACTTCTGGAGTCTCCCCAGGGGAGTCAGGCCTCTTCTCGAGTGGCGGCATGCACGTGCGCTTTCCTTCAAGGCTGTAGCAGCAATGTCACGCTTCCCGTGCCGTGAATCAAACGATCTGTGGTTTTCCCTCGAGGCTTTCCCTCGAGGCTTTCCCACAGGGCTGTCCCACGTGCCACCGTGGTGTCAGTCGATCCTCGGCGTGAAAGATGAGCCAGTGCAGGGCAAAGAGGTTCCTCTGGAATGGACTGAGACATCTGGGGGACTCTTGAAATGGTGGTACGGCCATGGAGTTCCTCTCGCCTTTCCTGTTGAGAGTGCCTCCTCTTGAGATGGGACGGGAACGCAGGAATTCTTTCCCGTTGAAAGCAGGGAAAGGATCCCTCATCTCGATCTCCGAGGGGGAAACGGGCCTCCTCTGGATGGGGGCGGGACCATCGTTCTTCCTCTCGAGTGGAGATGGGTATGGCGGTGAACTTCTTGAGTTGCAGGAAGGGTGTGAAAGACCCTTTCGAAGTTCCAGAGGTTAGGTGTCATTAGTCTCCAGACGCCTCATCGGAAATAGGCCTCATCTCGCTGGAAGGGAGAACTTCCTGGATTTTCTCGAGTTGCGGCAGGTGTTCTCGAGTTACGACGGGGACCTCAGGGACCCGCCCTGGTGGCCTCAGGAGAGGCCAGTCCCCATGCGAGTTGCTAGGGGGCCTCTCGGGATTCCCCTCCCGTCGATACCCGGGCCAAAAACCTTGTGTGGAGTCTGGGCCGGAACCGAGGATTCCTCTCACGGGCTGATATGTATCTTTGGGTACTTCTGGAGTCTCGACAGGGGAGAAAGGCCTCATCTCGAGTGGGGGCATGCACGTGCACTTTCCTTCCAGGCTGTAGCAGCAATGTCACGCTTCCCATCGCGTGGATCAAAGGATCTGTGGTTTTCCCTCGAGGCTTTCCCTCGAGGCTTTCCCAGAGGGCTGTCCCACGTGCCACCGTGGTGTGAGTCGATCCTCGGCGTGAAAGCTGAGCCAGTGCAGGGCAAAGAGGCTCCTCTGGAATGGACTGAGACATCTGGGGGACTCTTGGAATGGTGGTACGACCATGGAGTTCCTCTCGCCTTTCCTGTTGAGAGTGCCTCCTCTTGAGATGCGACGGGAACGCCGGAAATTCTTTCCCGTTGAAAGCAGGGAAAGGATCGCTCATCTCGAGCTAGGAGGGGGAAACGGGGCTCCTCTGGATGTGGGTGGGACCATCGTGCTTCCTCTAGAGTGGAGACGGGTATGGCGGTGAACTTCTTGATTTGCAGCAAGGGTGTGAAAGACCCTTTCGAAGTTCCAGAGTTTAGGTGTCATTAGTCTCCAGACGCCTCATCGGAAATAGGCCTCATCTCGCCTGGAAGGGACAACTTCCTGGATTTTCTCGAGTTGCGGTAGGTGTTCTCGAGTTACGACGGGGACCTCAGGGACCCGCCCTGGTGGCCTCAGGAGAGGCCAGTCCCCATGCGAGTTGCTAGGGGGCCTCTCGGGATTCCTCTCCCGTCGATACCGGGGCCAAAAACCTTGTGTGGAGTCAGGGCCGGAACCGAGGATTCCTCTCAGTGGCTGACATGGATCTTTGGGTACTTCTGGAGTCTCCCCAGGGGAGTCAGGCCTCGTCTCGAGTGGGGGCATGCACGTGCGCTTTCCTTCAAGGCTGTAGCAGCAATGTCACGCTTCCCGTGGCGTGAATCAAACGATCTGTGGTTTTCCCTCGAGGCTTTCCCTCGAGGCTTTCCCACAGGGCTGTCCCACGTGCCACCGTGGTGTGAGTCGATCCTCGGCGTGAAAGATGAGCCAGTGCAGGGCAAAGAGGTTCCTCTGGAATGGACTGAGACATCTGGGGGACTCTTGGAATGGTGGTACGACCATGGAGTTCCTCTCGCCTTTCCTGTTGAGAGTGCCTCCTCTTGAGATGCGACGGGAACGCCGGGAATTCTTTCCCGTTGAAAGCAGGGAAAGGATCCCTCATCTCGAGCTCCGAGGGGGAAACGGGGCTCCTCTGGATGTGGGCGGGACCATCGTGCTTCCTCTCGAGTGGAGACGGGTATGGCGGTGAACTTCGTGAGTTGCAGCAAGGGTGTGAAAGACCCTTTCGAAGTTCCAGAGGTTAGGTGTCATTCGTCTCCAGACGCATCATCGGAAATAGGCCTCATCTCGCCTAGAAGGGAGAACTTCCTGGATATTCTCGAGTTGTGGCAGGTGTTCTCGAGTTATGACGGGGACCTCAGGGACCCGCCCTGGTGTCCTCAGTAAAGGCCAGTCCCCATGCGAGTTGCTAGGGGGCCTCTCGGGATTCCTCTCCCGTCGATACCGGGGCCAAAAACCTTGTCTGGAGTCAGGGCCGGAACCGAGGATTCCTCTAAGGGGCTGACAAGGATCTTTGGGTATTTCTGGAGTCTCCCCAGGGGAGTCAGGCCTCGTCTCGAGTGGGGGCATGCACGTGTGCTTTCCTTCCAGGCTGTAGCAGCAATGTCACGCTTCCCGTGGCGTGGATCAAAGGATCTGTGGTTTTCCCTCGAGGCTTTCCCACAGGGCTGTCCCACGTGCCACTGTGGTGTGAGTCGACTTCTCCGTGAAAGATGAGCCAGTGCAGGGCAAAGAGGTTCCTCTGGAATGGAAAGAGACATCTGGGGGACTCTTGGAATGGTGGTACGGCCATGGAGTTCCTCTCGCCTTTCCTGTTGAGAGTGCCTCCTCTTGAGATGCGACGGGAACGCAGGAATTCTTTCCCGTTGAAAGCAGGGAAAGGATCCCTCATCTCGATCTCCGAGGGGGAAACGGGGCTCCTCTGGATGGGGGCGGGACCATCGTTCTTCCTCTCGAGTGGAGATGGGTATGGCGGTGAACTTCTTGAGTTGCAGCAAGGGTGTGAAAGACCCTTTCGAAGTTCCAGAGGTTAGGTGTCATTAGTCTCCAGACGCCTCATCGGAAATAGGCCTCATCTCGCTGGAAGGGAGAACTTCCTGGATTTTCTCGAGTTGCGGCAGGTGTTCTCGAGTTACGACGGGGACCTCAGGGACCCGCCCTGGTGGCCTCAGGAGAAGCCAGTTCCCATGCTAGTTGCTAGGGGGCCTCTCGAGATTCCTCTCCCGTCGATACCGGGGCCAAAAACCTTGTGTGGAGTCAGGGCCAGAACCGAGGATTCCTCTCAGGGGCTGACATGGATCTTTGGGTACTTCTGGAGTCTCCCCAGGGGAGTCAGGCCTCGTCTCGAGTGGGGGCATGCACGTGCGCTTTCCTTCCAGGCTGTAGCAGCAATGTCACGCTTCCCGTCGCGTGGATCAAAGGATCTGTGGTTTTCCCTCGAGGCTTTTCCTCGAGGCTTTCCCACAGGGCTGTCCCACGTGCCACCGTGGTGTGAGTCGATCCTCGGCGTGAAAGATGAACCAGTGCAGGGCAAAGAGGTTCCTCTGGAATGGACTGAGACATCTGGGGGACTCTTTGTATGGTGGTACGACCATGGAGTTCCGCTCGCCTTTCCTGTTGAGAGTGCCTCCTCTTGAGATGCGTCAGGAACGCCGGGAATTCTTTGCTTTGAAAGCAGTGAAAGGATCCCTCATCTCGAGCTACGAGTGGGAAACGGCGCTCCTCTGGATGTGGGCGGGACCATCGTGCTTCCTCTCGAGTGGAGACGGGTATGGCGGTGAACTTCTTGAGTTGCAGCAAGGGTGTGAAAGACCCTTTCGAAGTTCCAGAGGTTAGGTGTCATTAGTCTCCAGACGCCTCATCAGAAATAGGCCTCATCTCGCCTGGAAGGGAGAAATTCCTGGATTTTCTCGAGTTGCGGCAGGTGTTCTCGAGTTACGACGGGAACCACAGGGACCCGCCCTGATGGCCTCAGGAGAGGCCAGTCCCCATGCGAGTTGCTAGGGGGCCTCTCGGTATTCCTCTCCCGTCGATACCGGGGCCAAAAACCTTGTGTGGAGTCAGGGCCGGAACCGAGGATTCCTCTCAGGGGCTGACATGGATGTTTGGGTACTTCTGGAGTCTCCCCATGGGAGTCAGGCCTCGGCTCGAGTGGGGGCATGCACGTGCACTTTCCTTCCAGGCTGTAGCAGCAATGTCACGCTTCCCGTGGTGTGGATCAAAGGATCTGTGGTTTTCCCTCGAGGCTTTCCCTCGAGGCTTTCCCACAGGGCTGTCCCACGTGCCACCGTGGTGTGAGTCGATCCTCGGCGTGAAAGATGAGCCAGTGCAGGGCAAAGAGGTTCCTCTGGAATGGACTGAGACATCTCGGGGACTCTTGGAATGGTGGTACGACCATGGAGTTCCTCTCGCCTTTCCTGTTGAGAGTGCCTCCTCTTGAGATGTGACGGGAACGCCGGGAATTCTTTGCGTTGAAAGCAGGGAAAGGATCCCTCATCTCGAGCTACGAGGGGGAAACGGGGCTCCTCTCGATGTGGGCGTGACCATCGTGCTTCCTCTCGAGTGGAGACGGGTATGGCGGTGAACTTCTTGAGTTGCAGCAAGGGTGTGAAAGACCCTTTCGAAGTTCCAGAGGTTAGGTGCCATTTGTCTCCAGACGCCTCATCGGAAATAGGCTTCATCTCGCCTGGAAGGGAGAACTTCCTGGATTTTCTCGAGTTGCGGCAGGTGTTCTCGAGGTACGACGGGGACCTCAGGGACCCGCCCTGGTGGCCTCAGGGGAGGCCAGTACCCATGCGAGTTGCTAGGGGGCCTCTCGGGATTAATCTCCCGTCGATACCGGGGCCAAAAACCTTGTGTGGAGTCAGGGCCGGAACCGAGGATTCCTCTCAGGGGCTGACATGGATGTTTGGGTACTTCTGGAGTCTCCCCAGGGGAGTCAGGCCTCGTCTCGAGTGGGGGCATGCACGTGCGATTTCCTGCCAGGCTGTAGCAGCAATGTCACGCATCCCGTCGCGTGGAGTAATGGATCTGTGGTTTTCCATCGAGGCTTTCCCTCAGGGCTGTCCCACGTGCCACCGTGGTGTGAGTCGATCCTCGGCGTGAAAGATCAGCCAGTGCAGGGCAAAGAGGTTCCTCTGGAATGGACTGAGACATCTGGGGGACTCTTGGAATGGTGGTACGACCATGGAGTTCCACTCGCCTTTCCTGTTGAGAGTGCCTCCTCTTGAGATGCGATGGGAACGCCGGGAATTCTTTCCCGTTGAAAGCAGGGAAAGGATCCCTCATCTCGAGCTACGAGGGGGAAACGGGGCTCCTCTGGATGTGGGCGGGACCATCGTGCTTCCTCTCGAGTGGAGACGGGTATGGCGGTGAACTTCTTGAGTTGCAGCAAGGGTGTGAAAGACCCTTTCGAAGTTCCAGAGGTTAGGTGTCATTAGTCTCCAGACGCCTCATCGGAAATAGGCCTCATCACGCCTGGAAGGGAGAACTTCCTGGATTTTCTCGAGTTGCGGCAGGTGTTCTCGAGTTACGACGGGGACCTCAGGGACCCGCCCTGGTGGCCTCAGGAGAGGCCAGTCCCCATGCGAGTTGCTGGGAGGCCTCTCGGGATTCCTCTCCCGTCGATACCGGGGCCAAAAACCTTGTGTGGAGTCAGGGCCGGAACCGAGAATTGCTCTCAAGGGCTGACATGGATCTTTGGGTACTTCTGGAGTCTCCCCAGGGGAGTCAGGCCTCGTCTCGAGTGGGGGCATGCACGTGCGATTTCCTTCCAAGCTGTAGCAGCAATGTCACGCTTCCCGTCGCGTGGATCAAAGGATCTGTGGTTTTCCCTCGAGGCTTTCCCTCGAGGCTTTCCCACAGGGCTGCCCCACGTGCCACCGTGGTGTGAGTCGATCCTCGGCGTGAAAGATGAGCCAGTGCAGGGCAAAGAGTTTCCTCTGGAATGGCCTGAGACATCTGGGGGACTCTTGGAATGGTGGTACGACCATGGAGTTTCTCTCGCCTTTCCTGTTGAGAGTGCCTCCTCTTGAGATGCGACGGGAACGCCGGGAATTCTTTCCCGTTGAAAGCAGGGAAAGGATCCCTCATCTCGAGCTACGAGGGGGAAACGGGGCTCCTCTGGATGTGGCCGGGACCATCGTGCATCCTCTCGAGTGGAGACGGGTATGGCGGTGAACTTCTTGAGTTGCAGCAAGGGTGTGAAAGACCCTTTCGAAGTTCCAGAGGTTAGGTGTCATTAGTCTCCAGACGCCTCATCGGAAATAGGCCTCATCTCGCCTGGAAGGGAGAACTTCCTGGATTTTCTCGAGTTGCGGCAGGTGTTCTCGAGTTACGACGGGGACCTCAGGGACCCGCCCTGGTGGCCTCAGGAGAGGCCAGTCCCCATGCGAGTTGCTAGGGGGCCTCTCGGAATTACTCTCCCGTCGATACCGGGGCCAAAACCTTGTATAGAGTCAGGGCCGGAACCGAGGATTCCTCTCAGGGGCTGACATGGATCTTTGGGTACTTCTGGAGTCTCCCCTGGGGAGTCAGGCCTCGTCTCGAGTGGGGGCATGCACGTGCGCTTTCCTTCCAGGCTGTAGCAGCAATGTCACGCTTCCCGTCGCGTGGATCAAAGGATCTGTGATTTTCCATCGAGGCTTTCCCACAGGGCTGTCCCACGTGCCACCGTGGTGTGAGTCGATCCTCGGCGTGAAAGATGAGCCAGTGCAGGGCAAAGAGGTTCCTTTGGAATGGACTGAGACATCTGGGGGACTCTTGGAATGGTGGTACGACCATGGAGTTCCTCTCGCCTTTCCTGTTGAGAGTGCCACCTCTTGAGATGCGTCAGGAACGCCGGGAATTCTTTGCTTTGAAAACAGTGAAAGGATCCCTCATCTCGAGCTACGAGGGGGAAACGGGGCTCCTCTGGATGTGGGCGGGACCATCGTGCTTCCTCTCGAGTGGAGACGGGTATGGCGTTGAACTTCTTGAGTTGCAGCAAGGGTGTGAAAGACCCTTTCGAAGTTCCAGAGGTTAGGTGTCATTAGTCTCCAGACGCCTCATCGGAAATAGGCCTCATCTCGCCTGGAAGGGAGAAATTCCTGGATTTTCTCGAGTTGCGGCAGGTGTTCTTGAGTTACGATGGGGACCTCAGGGACCCGCCCTGGTGGCCTCAGGAGAGGCCAGTCCCCATGCGAGTTGCTAGGGGGCCTCTCGGGATTACTCTCCCGTCGATACCGGGGCCAAAAACCTTGTGTAGAGTCAGGGCCGGAACCGAGGATTCCTCTCAGGGGCTGACATGGATCTTTGGGTACTTCTGGAGTCTCCCCAGGGGAGTCAGGCCTCGTCTCGAGTGGGGGCTTGCACTTGCGCTTTCCTTCCAGGCTGTAGCAGCAATGTCATGCTTCCCGTCGCGTGGATCAAAGGATCTGTGATTTTCCATCGAGGCTTTCCCACAGGGCTGTCCCACGTGCCACCGTGGTGTGAGTCGATCCTCGGCGTGAAAGATGAGCCAGTGCAGGGCAAAGAGGTTCCTCTGGAATGGACTGAGACATCTGGGGGACTCTTGGAATGGTGGTACGACCATGGAGTTCCCCTCGCCTTTCCTGTTGAGAGTGCCTCCTCTTGAGATGCGACGGGAACGCCAGGAATTCTTTCCCGTTGAAAGCAGGGAAAGGATCCCTCATCTCGAGCTACGAGGGGGAAACGGGGCTCCTCTGGATGTGGGCGGGACCATCGTGCTTCCTCTCGAGTGGAGACGGGTGTGGCGGTGAACTTCTTGAGTTGCAGCAAGGGTGTGAAAGACCCTTTCGAAGTTCCAGAGGTTAGGTGTCATTAGTCTCCAGACGCCTCATCGGAAATAGGCCTCATCTCGCCTGGAAGGGGGAACTTCCTGGAATTTCTCGAGTTGTGGCAGGTGTTCTCGAGTTACGACGGGGACCTCAGGGACCCGCCCTGGTGGCCTCAGGAGAGGCCAGTCCCCATGCGAGTTGCTAGGGGGCCTCTCGGGATTCCTCTCCCGTCGATACCGGGGCAAAAACCTTGTGTGGAGTCAGGGCCGGAACCGAGGATTCCTCTCAGGGGCTGACATGGATCTTTGGGTACTTCTGGAGTCTCCCCAGGGGAGTCAGGCCTCGTCTCGAGTCGGGGCATGCACGTGTGCTTTCCTTCCAGGCTGTAGCAGCAATGTCACTCTTCCCGTGGCGTGGATCAAAGGATCTGTGGTTTTCCCTCGAGGCTTTCCCACAGGGCTGTCCCACGTGCCACTGTGGTGTGAGTCGACTTCTCCGTGAAAGATGAGCCAGTGCAGGGCAAAGAGGTTCCTCTGGAATGGAATGAGACATCTGGGGGACTCTTGGAATGGTGGTACGGCCATGGAGTTCCTCTCGCCTTTCCTGTTGAGAGTGCCTCCTCTTGAGATGCGACGGGAACGCAGGAATTCTTTCCCGTTGAAAGCAGGGAAAGGATCCCTCATCTCGATCTCCGAGGGGGAAACGGGGCTCCTCTGGATGGGGGCGGGACCATCGTTCTTCCTCTCGAGTGGAGACGGGTATGGCGGTGAACTTCTTGAGTTGCAGCAATGGTGTGAAAGACCCTTTCGAAGTTCCAGAGGTTAGGTGTCATTAGTCTCCAGACGCCTCATCGGAAATAGGCCTCATCTCGCTGGAAGGGAGAACTTCCTGGATTTTCTCGAGTTGCGGCAGGTGTTCTCGAGTTACGACGGGGACCTCAGGGACCCGCCCTGGTGGCCTCAGGAGAGGCCAGTTCCCATGCTAGTTGCTAGGGGGCCTCTCGAGATTCCTCTCCCGTCGATACCGGGGCCAAAAACCTTGTGTGGAGTCAGGGCCAGAACCGAGGATTCCTCTCAGGGGCTGACATGGATCTTTGGGTACTTCTGGAGTCTCCCCAGGGGAGTCAGGCCTCGTCTCGAGTGGGGGCATGCACGTGCGCTTTCCTTCCAGGCTGTAGCAGCAATGTCACGCTTCCCGTCGCGTTGATCAAAGGATCTGTGGTTTTCCCTCGAGGCTTTCCCTCGAGGCTTTCCCACAGGGCTGTCCCACGTGCCACCGTGGTGTGAGTCGATCCTCGGCGTGAAAGATGAGCCAGTGCAGGGCAAAGAGGTTCCTCTGGAATGGACTGAGACATCTGGGGGACTCTTGGAATGGTGGTACGAACATGGAGTTCCTCTCGCCTTTCCTGTTGAGAGTGCCTCCGCTTGAGATGCGACGGGAACGCCGGGAATTCTTTCCCGTTGAAAGCAGGGAAAGGATCGCTCATTTCGAGCTAGGAGGGGGAAACGGGGCTCCTCTGGATGTGGGCGGGACCATCGTGCTTCCTCTAGAGTGGAGACGGGTATGGCGGTGAACTTCTTGAGTTGCAGCAAGGGTGTGAAAGACCCTTTCGAACTTCCAGAAGTTAGGTGTCATTCGACTCCAGACGCATCATCGGAAATAGGCCTCATCTCGCCTAGAAGGGAGAACTTCCTGGATATTCTCGAGTTGTGGCAGGTGTTCTCGAGTTATGACGGGGACCTCAGGGACCCGCCCTGGTGTCCTCAGTAAAGGCCAGTCCCCATGCGAGTTGCTAGGGGGCCTCTCGGGATTCCTCTCCCGTCGATACCGGGGCCAAAAACCTTGTCTGGAGTCAGGGCCGGAACCGAGGATTCCTCTCAGGGGCTGACATGGATCTTTGGGTATTTCTGGAGTCTCCCCAGGGGAGTCAGGCCTCGTCTCGAGTGGGGGCATGCACGTGTGCTTTCCTTCCAGGCTGTAGCAGCAATGTCACGCTTCCCGTGGCGTGGATCAAAGGATCTGTGGTTTTCCCTCGAGGCTTTCCCACAGGGCTGTCCCACGTGCCACTGTGGTGTGAGTCGACTTCTCCGTGAAAGATGAGCCAGTGCAGGGCAAAGAGGTTCCTCTGGAATGGAAAGAGACATCCGGGGGACTCTTGGAATGGTGGTACGGCCATGGAGTTCCTCTCGCCTTTCCTGTTGAGAGTGCCTCCTCTTGAGATGCGACGGGAACGCAGGAATTCTTTCCCGTTGAAAGCAGGGAAACGATCCCTCATCTCGATCTCCGAGGGGGAAACGGGGCTCCTCTGGATGGGGGCGGGACTATCGTTCTTCCTCTCGAGTGGAGATGGGTATGGCGGTGAACTTCTTGAGTTGCAGCAAGGGTGTGAAAGACCCTTTCGAAGTTCCAGAGGTTAGGTGTCATTAGTCTCCAGACGCCTCATCGGAAATAGGCCTCATCTCGCTTGAAGGGAGAACTTCCTGGATTTTCTCGAGTTGCGGCAGGTGTTCTCGAGTTACGACGGGGACCTCAGGGACCCGCCCTGGTGGCCTCAGGAGAGGCCAGTCCCCATGCGAGTTGCTAGGGGGCCTCTCGGGATTCCTCTCCCGTCGATACCCGGGCCAAAAACCTTGTGTGGAGTCTGGGCCGGAACGGAGGATTCTTCTCACGGGCTGATATGGATCTTTGGGTACTTCTGGAGTCTCGCCAGGGGAGAAAGGCCTCATCTCGAGTGGGGGCATGCACGTGCACTTTCCTTCCAGGCTGTAGCAGCAATGTCACGCTTCCCATCGCGTGGATCAAAGGATCTGTGGTTTTCCCTCGAGGCTTTCCCTCGAGGCTTTCCCACAGGGCTGTCCCACGTGCCACCGTGGTGTGAGTCGATCCTCGGCGTGAAAGCTGAGCCAGTGCAGGGCAAAGAGGTTCGTCTGGAATGGACTGAGACATCTGGGGGACTCTTGGAATGGTGGTATGACCATGGAGTTCCTCTCGCCTTTCCTGTTGAGAGTGCCTCCTCTTGAGATGCGACGGGAACGCCGGGAATTCTTTCCCGTTGAAAGCAGGGAAAGGATCGCTCATCTCGAGCTAGGAGGGGGAAACGGGGCTCCTCTGGATGTGGGCGGGACCATCGTGCTTCCTCTCGAGTGGAGACGGGTGTGGCGGTGAACTTCTTGAGTTGCAGCAAGGGTGTGAAAGACCCTTTCGAAGTTCCAGAGGTTAGGTGTCATTCGTCTCCAGACGCATCATCGGAAATAGGCCTCATCTCGCCTAGAAGGGAGAACTTCCTGGATATTCTCGAGTTGTGGCAGGTGTTCTCGAGTTATGACGGGGACCTCAGGGACCCGCCCTGGTGGCCTCAGTAAAGGCCAGTCCCCATGCGAGTTGCTAGGGGGCCTCTCGGGATTCCTCTCCCGTCGATACCGGGGCCAAAAACCTTGTCTGGAGTCAGGGCCGGAACCGAGGATTCCTCTCAGGGGCTGACATGGATCTTTGGGTATTTCTGGAGTCTCCCCAGGGGAGTCAGGCCTCGTCTCGAGTGGGGTCATGCACGTGTGCTTTCCTTCCAGGCTGTAGCAGCAATGTCACGCTTCCCGTGGCGTGGATCAAAGGATCTGTGCTTTTCCCTCGAGGCTTTCCCACAGGGCTGTCCCACGTGCCACTGTGGTGTGAGTCGACTTCTCCGTGAAAGATGAGCCAGTGCAGGGCAAAGAGGTTCCTCTGGAATGGAAAGAGACAGCTGGGGGACTCTTGGAATGGTGGTACGGCCATGGAGTTCCTCTCGCCTTTCCTGTTGAGAGTGCCTCCTCTTGAGATGCGACGGGAACGCAGGAATTTTTTCCCGTTGAAAGCAGGGAAAGGATCCCTCATCTCGATCTCCGAGGGGGAAACGGGGCTCCTCTGGATGGGGGCGGGACCATCGTTCTTCCTCTCGAGTGGAGATGGGTATGGCGGTGAACTTCTTGAGTTGCAGCAAGGGTGTGAAAGACCCTTTCGAAGTTCCAGAGGTTAGGTGTCATTAGTCTCCAGACGCCTCATCGGAAATAGGCCTCATCTCGCTGGAAGGGAGAACTTCCTGGATTTTCTCGAGTTGCGGCAGGTGTTCTCGAGTTACGACGGGGACCTCAGGGACCCGCCCTGGTGGCCTCAGGAGAGGCCAGTCCCCATGCGAGTTGCTAGGGGGCCTCTCGGGATTAATCTCCCGTCGATACCGGGGCGAAAAACCTTGTGTGGAGTCAGGGCCGGAACCGAGGATTCCTCTCAGGGGCTGACATGGATGTTTGGGTACTTCTGGAGTCTCCCCAGGGGAGTCAGGCCTCGTCTCGAGTCGGGGCATACACGTGCGATTTCCTTCCAGGCTGTAGCAGCAATGTCACGCATCCCGTCGCATGGAGTAATGGATCTGTGGTTTTCCATCGAGGCTTTCCCACAGGGCTGTCCCACGTGCCACCGTGGTGTGAGTCGATCCTCGGCGTGAAAGATGAGCCAGTGCAGGGCAAAGAGGTTCCTCTGGAATGGACTGAGACATCTGGGGGACTCTTGGAATGGTGGTACGACCATGGAGTTCCACTCGCCTTTCCTGTTGAGAGTGCCTCCTCTTGAGATGCGACGGGAACTCCGGGAATTCTTTCCCGTTGAATGCAGGGAAAGGATCCCTCATCTCGAGCTCCGAGGGGGAAACGGGGCTCCTCTGAATGTGGGCGGGACCATCGTGCTTCCTCTCGAGTGGAGACGGGTATGGCGGTGAACTTCTTGAGTTGCAGCAAGGGTGTGAAAGACCCTTTCGAAGTTCCAGAGGTTAGTTGTCATTAGTCTCCAGACGCCTCATCGGAAATAGGCCTCATCTCGCCTGGAAGGGAGAACTTCCTGGATTTTCTCGAGTTGCGGCAGGTGTTCTCGAGTTACGACGGGGACCTCAGGGACCCGCCCTGGTGGCCTCAGGAGAGGCCAGTCCCCATGCGAGTTGCTGGGAGGCCTCTCGTGATTCCTCTCCCGTCGATACCGGGGCCAAAAACCTTGTGTGGAGTCAGGGCCGGAACCGAGAATTGCTCTCAAGGGCTGACATGGATCTTTGGGTACTTCTGGAGTCTCCCCAGGGGAGTCAGGCCTCGTCTCGAGTGGGGGCATGCACGTGCGATTTCCTTCCAGGCTGTAGCAGCAATGTCACGCTTCCCGTCGCGTGGATCAAAGGATCTGCGGTTTTCCCTCGAGGCTTTCCCTCGAGGCTTTCCCACAGGGCTGCCCCACGTGCCACCGTGGTGTGATTCGATCCTCGGCGTGAAAGATGAGCCAGTGCAGGGCAAAGAGTTTCCTCTGGAATGGACTGAGACATCTGGGGGACTCTTGGAATGGTGGTACGACCATGGAGTTTCTCTCGCCTTTCCTGTTGAGAGTGCCTCCTCTTGAGATGCGACGGGAACGCCGGGAATTCTTTCCCGTTGAAAACAGGGAAAGGATCCCTCATCTCGAGCTACGAGGGGGAAACGGGGCTCCTCTGGATGTGGGCGGGACCATCGTGCATCCTCTCGAGTGGAGACGGGTATGGCGGTGAACTTCTTGAGTTGCAGCAAGGGTGTGAAAGACCCTTTCGAAGTTCCAGAGGTTAGGTGTCATTAGTCTCCAGACGCCTCATCGGAAATAGGCCTCATCTCGCCTGGAAGGGAGAACTTCCTGGATTTTCTCGAGTTGCGGCAGGTGTTCTCGAGTTACGACGGGGACCTCAGGGACCCGCCCTGGTGGCCTCAGGAGAGGCCAGTCCCCATGCGAGTTGCTAGGGGGCCTCTCGGAATTACTCTCCCGTCGATACCGGGGCCAAAAACCTTGTGTAGAGTCAGGGCCGGAACCGAGGATTCCTCTCAGGGGCTGACATGGATCTTTGGGTACTTCTGGAGTCTCCCCAGGGGAGTCAGGCCTCGTCTCGAGTGGGGGCATGCACGTGCGCTTTCCTTCCAGGCTGTAGCAGCAATGTCGCTTCCCGTGGCGTGGATCAAAGGATCTGTGATTTTCCATCGAGGCTTTCCCACAGGGCTGTCCCACGTGCCACCGTGGTGTGAGTCGATCCTCGGCGTGAAAGATGAGCCAGTGCAGGGCAAAGAGGTTCCTTTGGAATGGACTGAGACATCTGGTGGACTCTTGGAATGGTGGTACGACCATGGAGTTCCTCTCGCCTTTCCTGTTGAGAGTGCCACCTCTTGAGATGCGTCAGGAACGCCGGGAATTCTTTGCTTTGAAAGCAGTGAAAGAAACCCTCATCTCGAGCTACGAGGGGGAAACGGGGCTCCTCTGGATGTGGGCGGGACCATCGTGCTTCCTCTCGAGTGGAGACGGGTATGGCGGTGAACTTCTTGAGTTGCAGCAAGGGTGTGAAAGACCCTTTCGAAGTTCCAGAGGTTAGGTGTCATTAGTCTCCAGACGCCTCATCGGAAATAGGCCTCATCTCGCCTGGAAGGGAGAAATTCCTGGATTTTCTCGAGTTGCGGCAGGTGTTCTTGAGTTACGACGGGGACCTCAGGGACCCGCCCTGGTGGCCTCAGGAGAGGCCAGTCCCCATGCGAGTTGCTAGGGGGCCTCTCGGGATTCCTCTCCCATCGATACCGGGGCCAAAAACCTTGTGTAGAGTCAGGGCCGGAACCGAGGATTCCTCTCAGGGGCTGACATGGATCTTTGGGTACTTCTGGAGTCTCCCCAGGGGAGTCAGGCCTCGGCTCGAGTGGGGGCATGCACGTGCGATTTCCTTCCAGGCTGTAGCAGCAATGTCACGCATCCCGTCGCGTGGAGTAATGGATCTGGGGTTTTCCCTCGAGGCTTTCCCACAGGGCTGTCCCACGTGCCACCGTGGTGTGAGTCGATCCTCGGCGTGAAAGATGAGCCAGTGCAGGGCAAAGAGGTTCCTCTGGAATGGACTGAGACATCTGGGGGACTCTTGGAATGGTGGTACGACCATGGAGTTCCGCTCGCCTTTCCTGTTGAGAGTGCCTCCTCTTGAGATGCGACGGGAACGCCGGGAATTCTTTCCCGTTGAAAGCAGGGAAAGGATCCCTCATCTCGAGCTACGAGGGGGAAACGGGGCTCCTCTGGATGTGGGCGGGACCATCGTGCTTCCTCTCGAGTGGAGACGGGTATGGCGGTGAACTTCTTGAGTTGCAGCAAGGGTGTGAAAGACCCTTTCGAAGTTCCAGAGGTTAGGTGTCATTAGTCTCCAGACGCCTCATCGGAAATAGGCCTCATCTCGCCTGGAATGGAGAACTTCCTGGATTTTCTCGAGTTGCGGCAGGTGTTCTCGAGTTACGACGGGGACCTCAGGGACCCGCCCTGATGGCCTCAGGAGAGGCCAGTCCTCATGCGAGTTGCTGGGAGGCCTCTCGGGATTCCTCTCCCGTCGATACCGGGGCCAAAAACCTTGTGTGGAGTCAGGGCCGGAACCGAGAATTCCTCTCAAGGGCTGACATGGATCTTTGGGTACTTCTGCAGTCTCCCCAGGGGAGTCAGGCCTCGTCTCGAGTGGGGGCATGCACGTGCGCTTTCCTTCCAGGCTGTAGCAGCAATGTCACGCTTCCCGTCTCGTGGATCAAAGGATCTGTGGTTTTCCCTCGAGGCTTTCCCTCGAGGCTTTCCCACAGGGCTGCCCCACGTGCCACCGTGGTGTGAGTCGATCCTCGGCGTGAAAGATGAGCCAGTGCAGGGCAAAGAGGTTCCTCTGGAATGGACTGAGACATCTGGGGGACTTTTGGAATGGTGGTACGACCATGGAGTTTCTCTCGCCTTTCCTGTTGAGAGTGCCTCCTCTTGAGATGCGACGGTAACGCCGGGAATTCTTTCCCGTTGAAAGCAGGGAAAGGATCCCTCATCTCGAGCTACGAGGGGGAAACGGGGCTCCTCTGGATGTGGGCGGAACCATCGTGCATCCTCTCGAGTGGAGACGGGTATGGCGGTGAACTTCTTGAGTTGCAGCAAGGGTGTGAAAGACCCTTTCGAAGTTCCAGAGGTTAGGTGTCATTAGTCTCCAGACGCCTCATCGGAAATAGGCCTCATCTCGCCTGGAAGGGAGAACTTCCTGGATTTTCTCGAGTTGCGGCAGGTGTTCTCGAGTTACGACGGGGACCTCAGGGACCCGCCCTGGTGGCCTCAGGAGAGGCCAGTCCCCATGCGAGTTGCTAGGGGGCCTCTCGGGATTACTCTCCCGTCGATACCGGAGCCAAAAACCTTGTGTAGAGTCAGGGCCGGAACCGAGGATTCCTCTCAGGGGCTGACATGGATCTTTGGGTACTTCTGGAGTCTCCCCAGGGGAGTCAGGCCTCGTCTCGAGTGGGGGCATGCACGTGCGTTTTCCTTCCAGGCTGTAGCAGCTATGTCACGCTTCCCGTCGCGTGGATCAAAGGATCTGTGATTTTCCATCGAGGCTTTCCCACAGGGCTGTCCCACGTGCCACCGTGGTGTGAGTCGATCCTCGGCGTGAAAGATGAGCCAGTGCAGGGCAAAGAGGTTCCTCTGGAATGGAGTGAGATATCTGGGGGACTCTTGGAATGGTGGGACGACCATGGAGTTCCTCTCGCCTTTCCTGTTGAGAGTGCCTCCTCTTGAGATGCGACGGGAACGCCGGGAATTCTTTCCCGTTGAAAGTAGGGAAAGGATCCCTCATCTCGAGCTATGAGGGGGAAATGGGGCTCCTCTGGATGTGGGCGGGACCATCGTGCTTCCTCTCGAGTGGAGACGGGTATGGCGGTGAACTTCTTGAGTTGCAGCAAGGGTGTGAATGAACCTTTCGAAATTCCAGAGGTTAGGTGTCATTAGTCTCCAGTCGCCTCATCGGAAATAGGCCTCATCTCGCCTGGAAGGGAGAACTTCCTGGATTTTCTCGAGTTGCGGCAGGTGTTCTCGAGTTACGACGGGGACCTAAGGGACCAGCCCTGGTGGCCTCAGGAAAGGCCAGTCCCCATGCGAGTTGCTAGGGGGCCTCTAGGGATTCCTCTGCCGTCGATACCGGGGCCAAAATCCTTGTGTGGAGTCAGGGCCGGAACCGAGGATTCCTCTCATGGGCTGACATGGATATTTGGGTACTTCTGGAGTCTCCCCTGGGGAGTCCGGCCTCGTCTCGAGTGGGGGCATGCACGTGAGCTTTCCTTCCAGACTGTAGCAGCAATGTCCAGCTTCCCGTCGTGTCGATCAAAGGATCTGTGGTTTTCCCTGGAGACTTTCTTTCTAGGCTTTCCCACCGGGCTGTCCCACGTGCCACCGTGGTGTGAGTCGATCCTCGGCGTGAAAGATGAGCCAGTGCAGGGCAAAGAGGTTTCTCTGGAATGGACTGAGACATCTGGGGGACTCTTGGAATGGTGGTACGACCATGGAGTTCCTCTCGCCTTTCCTGTTGAGAGTGCCTCCTCTTGAGATGCGATGGGAACGCCGGGAATTCTTTCCCGTTGAATGCAGGGAAAGGATCCCTCATCTCGAGCTACGAGGGTGAAACGGGGCTCCTCTGGATGTGGGCGGGACCATCGTGCTTCCTCTCGAGTGGAGATAGGTATGGCGGTGAACTTCTTGAGTTGCAGCAAGGGTGTGAAAGACCCTTTCGAAGTTCCTGAGGTTAGGTGTCATTAGTCTCCAGACGCCTCATCGGAAATAGGCCTCATCTCGCCTGGAAGGGAGAACTTCCTGGATTTTCTCGAGTTGCGGCAGGTGTTCTCGAGTTACGACGGGGAACTCAGGGACCCGCCCTGATGGACTCAGGAGAGGCCAGGCCCATGCGAATTGCTAGGGGGCCTCTCGGGATTCCTCTCCTGTCGATACCGGGGCCAAAAACCTTGTGTGGAGTCAGGGCCAGAACCGAGGATTCCTCTCAGGGGTGACATGGATCTTTGGGTACTTCTGGAGTCTCCCCAAGGGAGTCAGGCCTCGTCTCGAGTGGGGGCATGCACGTGCGCTTTCCTTCCAGGCTGTAGCAGCAATGTCACGCTTCCCGTCGCGTAGATCAAAGGATCTGTGGTTTTTCCTCGAGGCTTTCCCTCGAGGCTTTCCCACAGGGCTGTCCCACGTGCCACCGTGGTGTGAGTCGATCCTCGGCGTGAAAGATGAGCCAGTGCAGGGCAAAGAGGTTCCTCTGGAATGGACTGAGACATCTGGGGGACTCTTGGAATGGTGGTACGACCATGGAGTTCCTCTCGCCTTTCCTGTTGAGAGTGCCTCCTGTTGAGATGCGACGGGAACGCCGGGAATTCTTTCCCGTTGAAAGCAGGGAAAGGATCCCTCATCTCGAGCTCCGAGGGGAAAACGGGGCTCCTCTGGATGTGGGCGGGACCATCGTGCTTCCTCTCGAGTGGAGACGTGTATGGCGGTGAACTTCTTGAGTTGCAGCAAGGGTGTGAAAGACCCTTTCGAAGTTCCAGAGGTTAGGTGTCATTAGTCTCCAGACGCCTCATCGGAAATAGGCCTCATCTCGCCTGGAAGGGAGAACTTCCTGGATTTTCTCGAGTTGCGGCAGGTGTTCTCGAGTTACGACGGGGACCTCAGGGACCCGCCCTGGTGGCCTCAGGAGAGGCCATTCCCCATGCGAGTTGCTAGGGGGCCTCTCGGGATTCCTCTTCTGTTGATACCGGGGCCAAAAACCTTGTGTGGAGTCAGGGCCGGATCCGAGGATTCCTCTCAGGGGCTGACATGGATCTTTGGGTACTTCTGGAGACTCCCCAGGGGAGTCAGGCCTCGTCTCGAGTGGGGGCATGCACGTGCGCTTTCCTTACAGGCTGTAGCAGCAATGTCACGCTTCCCGTGGCGTGGATCAAAGGATCTGTGGTTTTCCATCGAGGCTTTCCCACAGGGCTGTCCCACGTGCCACCGTGGTGTGAGTCGATCCTCGGCGTGAAAGATGAGCCAGTGAAGGGCAAAGAGGTTCCTCTGGAATGGACTGAGACATCTGGGGGACTCTTGGAATGGTGGTACGACCATGGAGTTCCTCTCGCCTTTCCTGTTGAGAGTGCCTCCTCTTGAGATGTGACGGGAACGCCGGGAATTCTTTCCCGTTGAAAGCAGTGAAAGGATCCCTCATCTCGAGCTACGAGGGGGAAACGGGGCTCCTCTGGATGTGGGCGGGACCATCGTGCTTCCTCTCGAGTGGAGACGGGTATGGCGTTGAACTTCTTGAGTTGCAGCAAGGGTGTGAAAGACCCTTTCGAAGTTCCAGAGGTTAGGTGTCATTAGTCTCCAGACGCCTCATCGGAAATAGGCCTCATC
Source organism: Capricornis sumatraensis (assembly GCF_032405125.1). Lineage (NCBI taxonomy): Eukaryota > Metazoa > Chordata > Mammalia > Artiodactyla > Bovidae > Capricornis > Capricornis sumatraensis. Next base: position 11,369,162 of record NW_027184612.1, read on the forward strand.
TCGCCTGGAAGGGAGAAATTCCTGGATTTTCTCGAGTTGCGGCAGGTGTTCTTGAGTTACGATGGGGACCTCAGGGACCCGCCCTGGTGGCCTCAGGAGAGGCCAGTCCCCATGCGAGTTGCTAGGGGGCCTCTCGGGATTACTCTCCCGTCGATACCGGGGCCAAAAACCTTGTGTAGAGTCAGGGCCGGAACCGAGGATTCCTCTCAGGGGCTGACATGGATCTTTGGGTACTTCTGGAGTCTCCCCAGGGGAGTCAGGCCTCGTCTCGAGTGGGGGCTTGCACTTGCGCTTTCCTTCCAGGCTGTAGCAGCAATGTCATGCTTCCCGTCGCGTGGATCAAAGGATCTGTGATTTTCCATCGAGGCTTTCCCACAGGGCTGTCCCACGTGCCACCGTGGTGTGAGTCGATCCTCGGCGTGAAAGATGAGCCAGTGCAGGGCAAAGAGGTTCCTCTGGAATGGACTGAGACATCTGGGGGACTCTTGGAATGGTGGTACGACCATGGAGTTCCCCTCGCCTTTCCTGTTGAGAGTGCCTCCTCTTGAGATGCGACGGGAACGCCAGGAATTCTTTCCCGTTGAAAGCAGGGAAAGGATCCCTCATCTCGAGCTACGAGGGGGAAACGGGGCTCCTCTGGATGTGGGCGGGACCATCGTGCTTCCTCTCGAGTGGAGACGGGTGTGGCGGTGAACTTCTTGAGTTGCAGCAAGGGTGTGAAAGACCCTTTCGAAGTTCCAGAGGTTAGGTGTCATTAGTCTCCAGACGCCTCATCGGAAATAGGCCTCATCTCGCCTGGAAGGGGGAACTTCCTGGAATTTCTCGAGTTGTGGCAGGTGTTCTCGAGTTACGACGGGGACCTCAGGGACCCGCCCTGGTGGCCTCAGGAGAGGCCAGTCCCCATGCGAGTTGCTAGGGGGCCTCTCGGGATTCCTCTCCCGTCGATACCGGGGCAAAAACCTTGTGTGGAGTCAGGGCCGGAACCGAGGATTCCTCTCAGGGGCTGACATGGATCTTTGGGTACTTCTGGAGTCTCCCCAGGGGAGTCAGGCCTCGTCTCGAGTCGGGGCATGCACGTGTGCTTTCCTTCCAGGCTGTAGCAGCAATGTCACTCTTCCCGTGGCGTGGATCAAAGGATCTGTGGTTTTCCCTCGAGGCTTTCCCACAGGGCTGTCCCACGTGCCACTGTGGTGTGAGTCGACTTCTCCGTGAAAGATGAGCCAGTGCAGGGCAAAGAGGTTCCTCTGGAATGGAATGAGACATCTGGGGGACTCTTGGAATGGTGGTACGGCCATGGAGTTCCTCTCGCCTTTCCTGTTGAGAGTGCCTCCTCTTGAGATGCGACGGGAACGCAGGAATTCTTTCCCGTTGAAAGCAGGGAAAGGATCCCTCATCTCGATCTCCGAGGGGGAAACGGGGCTCCTCTGGATGGGGGCGGGACCATCGTTCTTCCTCTCGAGTGGAGACGGGTATGGCGGTGAACTTCTTGAGTTGCAGCAATGGTGTGAAAGACCCTTTCGAAGTTCCAGAGGTTAGGTGTCATTAGTCTCCAGACGCCTCATCGGAAATAGGCCTCATCTCGCTGGAAGGGAGAACTTCCTGGATTTTCTCGAGTTGCGGCAGGTGTTCTCGAGTTACGACGGGGACCTCAGGGACCCGCCCTGGTGGCCTCAGGAGAGGCCAGTTCCCATGCTAGTTGCTAGGGGGCCTCTCGAGATTCCTCTCCCGTCGATACCGGGGCCAAAAACCTTGTGTGGAGTCAGGGCCAGAACCGAGGATTCCTCTCAGGGGCTGACATGGATCTTTGGGTACTTCTGGAGTCTCCCCAGGGGAGTCAGGCCTCGTCTCGAGTGGGGGCATGCACGTGCGCTTTCCTTCCAGGCTGTAGCAGCAATGTCACGCTTCCCGTCGCGTTGATCAAAGGATCTGTGGTTTTCCCTCGAGGCTTTCCCTCGAGGCTTTCCCACAGGGCTGTCCCACGTGCCACCGTGGTGTGAGTCGATCCTCGGCGTGAAAGATGAGCCAGTGCAGGGCAAAGAGGTTCCTCTGGAATGGACTGAGACATCTGGGGGACTCTTGGAATGGTGGTACGAACATGGAGTTCCTCTCGCCTTTCCTGTTGAGAGTGCCTCCGCTTGAGATGCGACGGGAACGCCGGGAATTCTTTCCCGTTGAAAGCAGGGAAAGGATCGCTCATTTCGAGCTAGGAGGGGGAAACGGGGCTCCTCTGGATGTGGGCGGGACCATCGTGCTTCCTCTAGAGTGGAGACGGGTATGGCGGTGAACTTCTTGAGTTGCAGCAAGGGTGTGAAAGACCCTTTCGAAGTTCCAGAAGTTAGGTGTCATTCGACTCCAGACGCATCATCGGAAATAGGCCTCATCTCGCCTAGAAGGGAGAACTTCCTGGATATTCTCGAGTTGTGGCAGGTGTTCTCGAGTTATGACGGGGACCTCAGGGACCCGCCCTGGTGTCCTCAGTAAAGGCCAGTCCCCATGCGAGTTGCTAGGGGGCCTCTCGGGATTCCTCTCCCGTCGATACCGGGGCCAAAAACCTTGTCTGGAGTCAGGGCCGGAACCGAGGATTCCTCTCAGGGGCTGACATGGATCTTTGGGTATTTCTGGAGTCTCCCCAGGGGAGTCAGGCCTCGTCTCGAGTGGGGGCATGCACGTGTGCTTTCCTTCCAGGCTGTAGCAGCAATGTCACGCTTCCCGTGGCGTGGATCAAAGGATCTGTGGTTTTCCCTCGAGGCTTTCCCACAGGGCTGTCCCACGTGCCACTGTGGTGTGAGTCGACTTCTCCGTGAAAGATGAGCCAGTGCAGGGCAAAGAGGTTCCTCTGGAATGGAAAGAGACATCCGGGGGACTCTTGGAATGGTGGTACGGCCATGGAGTTCCTCTCGCCTTTCCTGTTGAGAGTGCCTCCTCTTGAGATGCGACGGGAACGCAGGAATTCTTTCCCGTTGAAAGCAGGGAAACGATCCCTCATCTCGATCTCCGAGGGGGAAACGGGGCTCCTCTGGATGGGGGCGGGACTATCGTTCTTCCTCTCGAGTGGAGATGGGTATGGCGGTGAACTTCTTGAGTTGCAGCAAGGGTGTGAAAGACCCTTTCGAAGTTCCAGAGGTTAGGTGTCATTAGTCTCCAGACGCCTCATCGGAAATAGGCCTCATCTCGCTTGAAGGGAGAACTTCCTGGATTTTCTCGAGTTGCGGCAGGTGTTCTCGAGTTACGACGGGGACCTCAGGGACCCGCCCTGGTGGCCTCAGGAGAGGCCAGTCCCCATGCGAGTTGCTAGGGGGCCTCTCGGGATTCCTCTCCCGTCGATACCCGGGCCAAAAACCTTGTGTGGAGTCTGGGCCGGAACGGAGGATTCTTCTCACGGGCTGATATGGATCTTTGGGTACTTCTGGAGTCTCGCCAGGGGAGAAAGGCCTCATCTCGAGTGGGGGCATGCACGTGCACTTTCCTTCCAGGCTGTAGCAGCAATGTCACGCTTCCCATCGCGTGGATCAAAGGATCTGTGGTTTTCCCTCGAGGCTTTCCCTCGAGGCTTTCCCACAGGGCTGTCCCACGTGCCACCGTGGTGTGAGTCGATCCTCGGCGTGAAAGCTGAGCCAGTGCAGGGCAAAGAGGTTCGTCTGGAATGGACTGAGACATCTGGGGGACTCTTGGAATGGTGGTATGACCATGGAGTTCCTCTCGCCTTTCCTGTTGAGAGTGCCTCCTCTTGAGATGCGACGGGAACGCCGGGAATTCTTTCCCGTTGAAAGCAGGGAAAGGATCGCTCATCTCGAGCTAGGAGGGGGAAACGGGGCTCCTCTGGATGTGGGCGGGACCATCGTGCTTCCTCTCGAGTGGAGACGGGTGTGGCGGTGAACTTCTTGAGTTGCAGCAAGGGTGTGAAAGACCCTTTCGAAGTTCCAGAGGTTAGGTGTCATTCGTCTCCAGACGCATCATCGGAAATAGGCCTCATCTCGCCTAGAAGGGAGAACTTCCTGGATATTCTCGAGTTGTGGCAGGTGTTCTCGAGTTATGACGGGGACCTCAGGGACCCGCCCTGGTGGCCTCAGTAAAGGCCAGTCCCCATGCGAGTTGCTAGGGGGCCTCTCGGGATTCCTCTCCCGTCGATACCGGGGCCAAAAACCTTGTCTGGAGTCAGGGCCGGAACCGAGGATTCCTCTCAGGGGCTGACATGGATCTTTGGGTATTTCTGGAGTCTCCCCAGGGGAGTCAGGCCTCGTCTCGAGTGGGGTCATGCACGTGTGCTTTCCTTCCAGGCTGTAGCAGCAATGTCACGCTTCCCGTGGCGTGGATCAAAGGATCTGTGCTTTTCCCTCGAGGCTTTCCCACAGGGCTGTCCCACGTGCCACTGTGGTGTGAGTCGACTTCTCCGTGAAAGATGAGCCAGTGCAGGGCAAAGAGGTTCCTCTGGAATGGAAAGAGACAGCTGGGGGACTCTTGGAATGGTGGTACGGCCATGGAGTTCCTCTCGCCTTTCCTGTTGAGAGTGCCTCCTCTTGAGATGCGACGGGAACGCAGGAATTTTTTCCCGTTGAAAGCAGGGAAAGGATCCCTCATCTCGATCTCCGAGGGGGAAACGGGGCTCCTCTGGATGGGGGCGGGACCATCGTTCTTCCTCTCGAGTGGAGATGGGTATGGCGGTGAACTTCTTGAGTTGCAGCAAGGGTGTGAAAGACCCTTTCGAAGTTCCAGAGGTTAGGTGTCATTAGTCTCCAGACGCCTCATCGGAAATAGGCCTCATCTCGCTGGAAGGGAGAACTTCCTGGATTTTCTCGAGTTGCGGCAGGTGTTCTCGAGTTACGACGGGGACCTCAGGGACCCGCCCTGGTGGCCTCAGGAGAGGCCAGTCCCCATGCGAGTTGCTAGGGGGCCTCTCGGGATTAATCTCCCGTCGATACCGGGGCGAAAAACCTTGTGTGGAGTCAGGGCCGGAACCGAGGATTCCTCTCAGGGGCTGACATGGATGTTTGGGTACTTCTGGAGTCTCCCCAGGGGAGTCAGGCCTCGTCTCGAGTCGGGGCATACACGTGCGATTTCCTTCCAGGCTGTAGCAGCAATGTCACGCATCCCGTCGCATGGAGTAATGGATCTGTGGTTTTCCATCGAGGCTTTCCCACAGGGCTGTCCCACGTGCCACCGTGGTGTGAGTCGATCCTCGGCGTGAAAGATGAGCCAGTGCAGGGCAAAGAGGTTCCTCTGGAATGGACTGAGACATCTGGGGGACTCTTGGAATGGTGGTACGACCATGGAGTTCCACTCGCCTTTCCTGTTGAGAGTGCCTCCTCTTGAGATGCGACGGGAACTCCGGGAATTCTTTCCCGTTGAATGCAGGGAAAGGATCCCTCATCTCGAGCTCCGAGGGGGAAACGGGGCTCCTCTGAATGTGGGCGGGACCATCGTGCTTCCTCTCGAGTGGAGACGGGTATGGCGGTGAACTTCTTGAGTTGCAGCAAGGGTGTGAAAGACCCTTTCGAAGTTCCAGAGGTTAGTTGTCATTAGTCTCCAGACGCCTCATCGGAAATAGGCCTCATCTCGCCTGGAAGGGAGAACTTCCTGGATTTTCTCGAGTTGCGGCAGGTGTTCTCGAGTTACGATGGGGACCTCAGGGACCCGCCCTGGTGGCCTCAGGAGAGGCCAGTCCCCATGCGAGTTGCTGGGAGGCCTCTCGTGATTCCTCTCCCGTCGATACCGGGGCCAAAAACCTTGTGTGGAGTCAGGGCCGGAACCGAGAATTGCTCTCAAGGGCTGACATGGATCTTTGGGTACTTCTGGAGTCTCCCCAGGGGAGTCAGGCCTCGTCTCGAGTGGGGGCATGCACGTGCGATTTCCTTCCAGGCTGTAGCAGCAATGTCACGCTTCCCGTCGCGTGGATCAAAGGATCTGCGGTTTTCCCTCGAGGCTTTCCCTCGAGGCTTTCCCACAGGGCTGCCCCACGTGCCACCGTGGTGTGATTCGATCCTCGGCGTGAAAGATGAGCCAGTGCAGGGCAAAGAGTTTCCTCTGGAATGGACTGAGACATCTGGGGGACTCTTGGAATGGTGGTACGACCATGGAGTTTCTCTCGCCTTTCCTGTTGAGAGTGCCTCCTCTTGAGATGCGACGGGAACGCCGGGAATTCTTTCCCGTTGAAAACAGGGAAAGGATCCCTCATCTCGAGCTACGAGGGGGAAACGGGGCTCCTCTGGATGTGGGCGGGACCATCGTGCATCCTCTCGAGTGGAGACGGGTATGGCGGTGAACTTCTTGAGTTGCAGCAAGGGTGTGAAAGACCCTTTCGAAGTTCCAGAGGTTAGGTGTCATTAGTCTCCAGACGCCTCATCGGAAATAGGCCTCATCTCGCCTGGAAGGGAGAACTTCCTGGATTTTCTCGAGTTGCGGCAGGTGTTCTCGAGTTACGACGGGGACCTCAGGGACCCGCCCTGGTGGCCTCAGGAGAGGCCAGTCCCCATGCGAGTTGCTAGGGGGCCTCTCGGAATTACTCTCCCGTCGATACCGGGGCCAAAAACCTTGTGTAGAGTCAGGGCCGGAACCGAGGATTCCTCTCAGGGGCTGACATGGATCTTTGGGTACTTCTGGAGTCTCCCCAGGGGAGTCAGGCCTCGTCTCGAGTGGGGGCATGCACGTGCGCTTTCCTTCCAGGCTGTAGCAGCAATGTCGCTTCCCGTGGCGTGGATCAAAGGATCTGTGATTTTCCATCGAGGCTTTCCCACAGGGCTGTCCCACGTGCCACCGTGGTGTGAGTCGATCCTCGGCGTGAAAGATGAGCCAGTGCAGGGCAAAGAGGTTCCTTTGGAATGGACTGAGACATCTGGTGGACTCTTGGAATGGTGGTACGACCATGGAGTTCCTCTCGCCTTTCCTGTTGAGAGTGCCACCTCTTGAGATGCGTCAGGAACGCCGGGAATTCTTTGCTTTGAAAGCAGTGAAAGAAACCCTCATCTCGAGCTACGAGGGGGAAACGGGGCTCCTCTGGATGTGGGCGGGACCATCGTGCTTCCTCTCGAGTGGAGACGGGTATGGCGGTGAACTTCTTGAGTTGCAGCAAGGGTGTGAAAGACCCTTTCGAAGTTCCAGAGGTTAGGTGTCATTAGTCTCCAGACGCCTCATCGGAAATAGGCCTCATCTCGCCTGGAAGGGAGAAATTCCTGGATTTTCTCGAGTTGCGGCAGGTGTTCTTGAGTTACGACGGGGACCTCAGGGACCCGCCCTGGTGGCCTCAGGAGAGGCCAGTCCCCATGCGAGTTGCTAGGGGGCCTCTCGGGATTCCTCTCCCATCGATACCGGGGCCAAAAACCTTGTGTAGAGTCAGGGCCGGAACCGAGGATTCCTCTCAGGGGCTGACATGGATCTTTGGGTACTTCTGGAGTCTCCCCAGGGGAGTCAGGCCTCGGCTCGAGTGGGGGCATGCACGTGCGATTTCCTTCCAGGCTGTAGCAGCAATGTCACGCATCCCGTCGCGTGGAGTAATGGATCTGGGGTTTTCCCTCGAGGCTTTCCCACAGGGCTGTCCCACGTGCCACCGTGGTGTGAGTCGATCCTCGGCGTGAAAGATGAGCCAGTGCAGGGCAAAGAGGTTCCTCTGGAATGGACTGAGACATCTGGGGGACTCTTGGAATGGTGGTACGACCATGGAGTTCCGCTCGCCTTTCCTGTTGAGAGTGCCTCCTCTTGAGATGCGACGGGAACGCCGGGAATTCTTTCCCGTTGAAAGCAGGGAAAGGATCCCTCATCTCGAGCTACGAGGGGGAAACGGGGCTCCTCTGGATGTGGGCGGGACCATCGTGCTTCCTCTCGAGTGGAGACGGGTATGGCGGTGAACTTCTTGAGTTGCAGCAAGGGTGTGAAAGACCCTTTCGAAGTTCCAGAGGTTAGGTGTCATTAGTCTCCAGACGCCTCATCGGAAATAGGCCTCATCTCGCCTGGAATGGAGAACTTCCTGGATTTTCTCGAGTTGCGGCAGGTGTTCTCGAGTTACGACGGGGACCTCAGGGACCCGCCCTGATGGCCTCAGGAGAGGCCAGTCCTCATGCGAGTTGCTGGGAGGCCTCTCGGGATTCCTCTCCCGTCGATACCGGGGCCAAAAACCTTGTGTGGAGTCAGGGCCGGAACCGAGAATTCCTCTCAAGGGCTGACATGGATCTTTGGGTACTTCTGCAGTCTCCCCAGGGGAGTCAGGCCTCGTCTCGAGTGGGGGCATGCACGTGCGCTTTCCTTCCAGGCTGTAGCAGCAATGTCACGCTTCCCGTCTCGTGGATCAAAGGATCTGTGGTTTTCCCTCGAGGCTTTCCCTCGAGGCTTTCCCACAGGGCTGCCCCACGTGCCACCGTGGTGTGAGTCGATCCTCGGCGTGAAAGATGAGCCAGTGCAGGGCAAAGAGGTTCCTCTGGAATGGACTGAGACATCTGGGGGACTTTTGGAATGGTGGTACGACCATGGAGTTTCTCTCGCCTTTCCTGTTGAGAGTGCCTCCTCTTGAGATGCGACGGTAACGCCGGGAATTCTTTCCCGTTGAAAGCAGGGAAAGGATCCCTCATCTCGAGCTACGAGGGGGAAACGGGGCTCCTCTGGATGTGGGCGGAACCATCGTGCATCCTCTCGAGTGGAGACGGGTATGGCGGTGAACTTCTTGAGTTGCAGCAAGGGTGTGAAAGACCCTTTCGAAGTTCCAGAGGTTAGGTGTCATTAGTCTCCAGACGCCTCATCGGAAATAGGCCTCATCTCGCCTGGAAGGGAGAACTTCCTGGATTTTCTCGAGTTGCGGCAGGTGTTCTCGAGTTACGACGGGGACCTCAGGGACCCGCCCTGGTGGCCTCAGGAGAGGCCAGTCCCCATGCGAGTTGCTAGGGGGCCTCTCGGGATTACTCTCCCGTCGATACCGGAGCCAAAAACCTTGTGTAGAGTCAGGGCCGGAACCGAGGATTCCTCTCAGGGGCTGACATGGATCTTTGGGTACTTCTGGAGTCTCCCCAGGGGAGTCAGGCCTCGTCTCGAGTGGGGGCATGCACGTGCGTTTTCCTTCCAGGCTGTAGCAGCTATGTCACGCTTCCCGTCGCGTGGATCAAAGGATCTGTGATTTTCCATCGAGGCTTTCCCACAGGGCTGTCCCACGTGCCACCGTGGTGTGAGTCGATCCTCGGCGTGAAAGATGAGCCAGTGCAGGGCAAAGAGGTTCCTCTGGAATGGAGTGAGATATCTGGGGGACTCTTGGAATGGTGGGACGACCATGGAGTTCCTCTCGCCTTTCCTGTTGAGAGTGCCTCCTCTTGAGATGCGACGGGAACGCCGGGAATTCTTTCCCGTTGAAAGTAGGGAAAGGATCCCTCATCTCGAGCTATGAGGGGGAAATGGGGCTCCTCTGGATGTGGGCGGGACCATCGTGCTTCCTCTCGAGTGGAGACGGGTATGGCGGTGAACTTCTTGAGTTGCAGCAAGGGTGTGAATGAACCTTTCGAAATTCCAGAGGTTAGGTGTCATTAGTCTCCAGTCGCCTCATCGGAAATAGGCCTCATCTCGCCTGGAAGGGAGAACTTCCTGGATTTTCTCGAGTTGCGGCAGGTGTTCTCGAGTTACGACGGGGACCTAAGGGACCAGCCCTGGTGGCCTCAGGAAAGGCCAGTCCCCATGCGAGTTGCTAGGGGGCCTCTAGGGATTCCTCTGCCGTCGATACCGGGGCCAAAATCCTTGTGTGGAGTCAGGGCCGGAACCGAGGATTCCTCTCATGGGCTGACATGGATATTTGGGTACTTCTGGAGTCTCCCCTGGGGAGTCCGGCCTCGTCTCGAGTGGGGGCATGCACGTGAGCTTTCCTTCCAGACTGTAGCAGCAATGTCCAGCTTCCCGTCGTGTCGATCAAAGGATCTGTGGTTTTCCCTGGAGACTTTCTTTCTAGGCTTTCCCACCGGGCTGTCCCACGTGCCACCGTGGTGTGAGTCGATCCTCGGCGTGAAAGATGAGCCAGTGCAGGGCAAAGAGGTTTCTCTGGAATGGACTGAGACATCTGGGGGACTCTTGGAATGGTGGTACGACCATGGAGTTCCTCTCGCCTTTCCTGTTGAGAGTGCCTCCTCTTGAGATGCGATGGGAACGCCGGGAATTCTTTCCCGTTGAATGCAGGGAAAGGATCCCTCATCTCGAGCTACGAGGGTGAAACGGGGCTCCTCTGGATGTGGGCGGGACCATCGTGCTTCCTCTCGAGTGGAGATAGGTATGGCGGTGAACTTCTTGAGTTGCAGCAAGGGTGTGAAAGACCCTTTCGAAGTTCCTGAGGTTAGGTGTCATTAGTCTCCAGACGCCTCATCGGAAATAGGCCTCATCTCGCCTGGAAGGGAGAACTTCCTGGATTTTCTCGAGTTGCGGCAGGTGTTCTCGAGTTACGACGGGGAACTCAGGGACCCGCCCTGATGGACTCAGGAGAGGCCAGGCCCATGCGAATTGCTAGGGGGCCTCTCGGGATTCCTCTCCTGTCGATACCGGGGCCAAAAACCTTGTGTGGAGTCAGGGCCAGAACCGAGGATTCCTCTCAGGGGTGACATGGATCTTTGGGTACTTCTGGAGTCTCCCCAAGGGAGTCAGGCCTCGTCTCGAGTGGGGGCATGCACGTGCGCTTTCCTTCCAGGCTGTAGCAGCAATGTCACGCTTCCCGTCGCGTAGATCAAAGGATCTGTGGTTTTTCCTCGAGGCTTTCCCTCGAGGCTTTCCCACAGGGCTGTCCCACGTGCCACCGTGGTGTGAGTCGATCCTCGGCGTGAAAGATGAGCCAGTGCAGGGCAAAGAGGTTCCTCTGGAATGGACTGAGACATCTGGGGGACTCTTGGAATGGTGGTACGACCATGGAGTTCCTCTCGCCTTTCCTGTTGAGAGTGCCTCCTGTTGAGATGCGACGGGAACGCCGGGAATTCTTTCCCGTTGAAAGCAGGGAAAGGATCCCTCATCTCGAGCTCCGAGGGGAAAACGGGGCTCCTCTGGATGTGGGCGGGACCATCGTGCTTCCTCTCGAGTGGAGACGTGTATGGCGGTGAACTTCTTGAGTTGCAGCAAGGGTGTGAAAGACCCTTTCGAAGTTCCAGAGGTTAGGTGTCATTAGTCTCCAGACGCCTCATCGGAAATAGGCCTCATCTCGCCTGGAAGGGAGAACTTCCTGGATTTTCTCGAGTTGCGGCAGGTGTTCTCGAGTTACGACGGGGACCTCAGGGACCCGCCCTGGTGGCCTCAGGAGAGGCCATTCCCCATGCGAGTTGCTAGGGGGCCTCTCGGGATTCCTCTTCTGTTGATACCGGGGCCAAAAACCTTGTGTGGAGTCAGGGCCGGATCCGAGGATTCCTCTCAGGGGCTGACATGGATCTTTGGGTACTTCTGGAGACTCCCCAGGGGAGTCAGGCCTCGTCTCGAGTGGGGGCATGCACGTGCGCTTTCCTTACAGGCTGTAGCAGCAATGTCACGCTTCCCGTGGCGTGGATCAAAGGATCTGTGGTTTTCCATCGAGGCTTTCCCACAGGGCTGTCCCACGTGCCACCGTGGTGTGAGTCGATCCTCGGCGTGAAAGATGAGCCAGTGAAGGGCAAAGAGGTTCCTCTGGAATGGACTGAGACATCTGGGGGACTCTTGGAATGGTGGTACGACCATGGAGTTCCTCTCGCCTTTCCTGTTGAGAGTGCCTCCTCTTGAGATGTGACGGGAACGCCGGGAATTCTTTCCCGTTGAAAGCAGGGAAAGGATCCCTCATCTCGAGCTACGAGAAGGATACGGGGCTCCTCTGGATGTGCGCGTGATCATCGTGCTTCCTCTCGATTGGAGATGGGTATGGCGGTGAACTTCTTGAGTTGCCGCAAGGGTGTGAAAGACCCTTTCGAATTTCCAGAGGTTAGGTGTCATTACTCTCCAGACGCCTCATCGGAAATTGGCCTCATCTCGCCTGGAAGGGAGAACTTCCTGGATTTTCTCGAGCTGCGGCAGGTGTTCTCGAGATACGACGGGGACATCAGGGACCCGCTCTGGTGGCCTCTGGAAAGGCCAGTCCCCTGCGAGTTGCTAGGGGGCCTCTAGGGATTCCTCTCCCGTCGATATTGGGGCCAAAAACCTTGTGTGGAGTCAGGGCCGGAACCGAGGATTCCTCTCAGGGGCTGACATGAATCTTTGAGTACTTCTGGAGTCTCCCCAGGGGAGTCAGGCCTCGTCTCGAGTGGGGGCATGGACGTGCGCTTTCCTTCCAGACTGTAGCAGCAATGTCACGCTTCCCGTCGCGTGGATCAAAGGATCTGTGGTTTTCCCTCGAGGCTTTCCCACAGGGCTGCCCCACGTGCCACCTTGGTGTGAGTCGATCCTCGGCGTGAAAGATGAGCCAGTGCAGGGCAAAGAGGTTCCTCTGGAATGGACTGAGACATCTGGGGGACTCCTGGAATGGTGGTACGACCATGGAGTTCCTCTCGCCTTTCCTGTTGAGAGTGCCTCCTCTTGAGATGCGACGGGAACGCCGGGAATTCTTTCCCGTTGAAAGCAGGGAAAGGATCCCTCATCTCGAGCTCCGAGGGGGAAACGGGGCTCCTCTGGATGTGGCCGGGACCATCGTGCTTCCTCTCGAGTGGAGACGGGTATGGCGGTGAACTTCTTGAGTTGCAGCAAGGGTGTGAAAGACCCTTTCGAAGTTCCAGAGGTTAGGTGTCATTAGTCTAAAGACGCCTCATCGGAAATAGGCCTCATCTCGCCTGGAAGGGAGAACTTCCTGGATTTTCTCGAGTTGCGGGAGGTGTTCTAGAGTTAAGACGGGGACCTCGGGGACCCGCCCTGGTGGCCTCAATAGAGGACAGTCCCCATGCGTGTTGCTAGGTGGCCTCTCGGGATTCCTCTCCCGTCGATACCGGGGCCAAAAAACTTGTGTGGAGTCAGGGCCGGAACCGAGGATTCCTCTCAGGGGCTGACATGGATCTTTGGGTACTTCTGGAGTCTCCCCAGCTGAGTCAGGCCTCGTCTCGAGTGGGGACATGCACGTGCGCTTTCCTTCGAGGCTGTAGCAGCAATGTCACGCTTCCCGTCGCGTGGATCAAAGGATCTGTGGTTTTCCCTCGAGGCTTTCCCTCGAGGCTTTCCCACAGGGCTGTCCCACGTGCCACCGTGGTGTGAGTCGATCCTAGGCGTGAAAGATGAGCCAGTGCAGGGCAAAGAGGTTCCTCTGGAATGGACTGAGACATCTGGGGGACTCTTGGCATGGTGGTACGACCATGGAGTTCCTCAAGCCTTTCCTGTTGAGAGTGCCTCCTCTTGAGATGCGACGAGAACGCCGGGAATTCTTTCCCGTTGAATGCAGGGAAAGGATCCCTCATCTCGAGCTACGAGGGGGAAACTGGGCTCCTCTGGATGTGGGCGGGACCGTCGTGCTTCCTCTCGAGTGGAAATGGGTATGGCGGTGAACTTCTTGAGTTGCAGCAAGGGTGTGAAAGACCCTTTCGAAGTTCCAGAGGTTAGGTGTCATTAGTCTCCAGACGCCTCATCGGAAATAGGCCTCATCTCGCCTGGAAGGGAGAACTTCCTGGATTTTTTTGAGTTGCGGCAGGTGTTCTCGATTACGACGGGGACCTCAGGGACCCGCCCTGATGGCCTCAGGAGACGCCAGGTCCATGCGAGTTGCTAGGTGGCCTCTCGGGATTCCTCTCCTGTCGATACCGGGGACAAAAATCTTGTGTGGAGTCAGGGCCGGAACCGAGGATTCCTCTCAGGGGTGACATGGATCTTTGGGTACTTCTGGAGTCTCCCCAGGGGAGTCAGGCCTCGTCTCGAGCGGGGGCATGCACGTGCGCTTTCCTTCCAGGCTGTAGCAGGAATGTGACGCTTCCCGTCGCGTGAATCAAAGGATCTGTGGTTTTCCCTCGAGGCTTTCCCTAGAGGCTTTCCCACAGGGCTGTCCCACGTGCCACCGTGGTGTGAGTCGATCCTCGGCGTGAAAGATGAGCCAGTGCAGGGCAAAGAGGGTCCTCTGGAATGGACTGAGACATCTGGGGGACTCTTGGAATGGTGGTACGACCATGGAGTTCCTCTCGCCTTTCCTGTTGAGAGTGCCTCCTCTTGAGATGCGACGTGAATGCCGGGAATTCTTTCCCGTTGAAAGCAGGGAAAGGATCCCTCATCTCGAGCTACGAGGGGGAAACGGGGCTCCTCTGGATGTGGGCGGGACCATCGTGCTTCCTCTCGAGTGGAGACGGGTATGGCGGTGAACTTCTTGAGTTGCAGCAAGGGTGTGAAAGACCCTTTCGAAGTTCCAGAGGTTAGGTGTCATTAGTCTCCAGACGCCTCATCGGAAATAGGCCTCATCTCGCCTGGAAGGGAGAACTTCCTGGATTTTCTCGAGTTGCGGGAGGTGTTCTCGAGTTACGACGGGGACCTCAGGGACCCGCCCTGGTGGCCTCAGGAGAGGCCATTCCGCATGCGAGTTGCTAGGGGGCCTCTCGGGATTCCTCTTCTGTCGATACCGGGGCCAAAAACCTTGTTTGGAGTCAGGGCCGGATCCGAGGATTCCTCTCAGGGGCTGACATGGATCTTTGGGTACTTCTGGAGTCTCCCCAGGGGAGTCAGGCCTCGTCTCGAGTGGGGGCATGCACGTGCGCTTTCCTTACAGGCTGTAGCAGCAATCTCACGCTTCCCGTGGCGTGGATCAAAGGATCTGTGGTTTTCCCTCGAGGCTTTCCCTCGAGGCTTTCCAGCAGGGCTGTCCCACGTGCCACCGTGGTGTGAGTCGATCCTCGGCGTGAAAGATGAGCCAGTGCAGGGCAAAGAGGTTCGTCTGGAATGGACTGAGACATCTGGGGGACTCTTGGAATGGTGGTACGACCATGGAGTTCCTCTCGCCTTTCCTGTTGAGAGTGCCTCCTCTTGAGATGTGACGGGAACGCCGGGAATTCTTTCCCGTTGAATGCAGGGAAAGGATCCCTCATCTCGAGCTACGAGGGGGAAACGGGGCTCCTCTGGATGTGGGCGGGACCGTCGTGCTTCCTCTCGAGTGGAGATGGGTATGGCGGTGAACTTCTTGAGTTGCAGCAAGGGTGTGAAAGACCCTTTCGAAGTTCCAGAGGTTTGGTGTCATTAGTCTCCAGACGCCTCATCGGAAATAGGCCTCATCTGGCCTGTAAGGGAGAACTTCCTGGAATTTCTTGAGTTGCGGCAGGTGTTCTCGAGTTACGACGGGGACCTCAGGGACCCGCCCTGATGGCCTCAGGAGAGGCCAGGTCCATGCGAGTTGCTAGGTGGCCTCCCGGGATTCCTCTCCTGTCGATACCGGGGCCAAAAATCTTGTGTGGAGTCAGGGCCGGAACCGAGGATTCCTCTCAGGGGTGACATGGATCTTTGGGTACTTCTGGAGTCTCCCCAGGGGAGTCAGGCCTCGTCTCGAGCGGGGGCATGCACGTGCGCTTTCCTTCCATGCTGTAGCAGCAATGTGACGCTTCCCGTCGCGTGGATCAAAGGATCTGTGGTTTTCCCTCGAGGCATTCCCTCGAGGCTTTCCCACAGGGCTGTCCCACGTGCCACCGTGGTGTGAGTCGATCCTCGGCGTGAAAGATGAGCCAGTGCAGGGCAAAGAGGTTCCTCTGGAATGGACTGAGATATCTTCGGGACTCTTGGAATGGTGGTACGACCATGGAGTTCCTCTCGCCTTTCCTGTTGAGAGTGCCTCCTCTTGAGATGCGACGGGAACGCCGGGAATTCTTTCCCGTTGAAAGCAGGGAAAGGATCCCTCATCTCGAGCTCCGAGGGGGAAACGGGGCTCCTCTGGATGTGGGCGAGACCATCGTGCTTCCTCTCGAGTGGAGACGGTTATGGCGGTGAACTTCTTGAGTTGCAGCAAGGGTGTGAAAGACCCTTTCGAAGTTCCAGAGGTTAGGTGTCATTAGTCTCCAGACGCCTCATCGGAAATAGGCCTCATCTTGCCTGGAAGGGAGAACTTCCTGGATTTTCTCGAGTTGCGGGAGGTGTTCTCGAGTTAAGACGGGGACCTCAGGGACCCGTCCTGGTGGCCTCAGCAAAGGCCAGTCCCCATGCGAGTTGCTAGGGGGCCTCTCGTGATTCCTCTCCCGTCGATACCAGGGCCAAAAACCTTGTGTGGAGTCAGGGCCGGAACCGAGGATTCCTCTCAGGGGTGACATGGTTCTTTGGGTACTTCTGGAGACTCCCCAGGGGAGTCAGGCCTCGTCTCAAGCGGGGGCATGCACGTGCGCTTTCCTTCCAGGCTGTAGCAGCAATGTCACGCTTCCCGTCGCGTGGATCAAAGGATCTGTGGTTTTCCCTCGAGGCTTTCCCTCGAGGCTTTCCCACAGGACTGTCCCACGTGCCACCGTGGTGTGAGTCGATCCTCGGCGTGAAAGATGAGCCAGTGCAGGTCAAAGAGGTTCCTCTTGAATGGACTGAGACATCTGGGGGACTCTTGGAATTGTGGTACGACCATGGAGTTCCTCTCGCCTTTTCTGTTGAGAGTGCCTCCTCTTGAGATGCGACGGGAACGCTGGGAATTCTTTCCCGTTGAAAGCAGGGAAAGGATCCCTCATCTCGAGCTACGAGGGGGAAACGGGGCTCCTCTGGATGTGGGCGGGACCATCGTGCTTCCTCTCGAGTGGAGACGGGTATGGCGGTGAACTTCTTGAGTTGCAGCAAGGGTGTGAAAGACCCTTTCGAAGTTCCAGAGGTTAGGTGTCATTAGTCTCCAGACGCCTCATCGGAAATAGGCCTCATCTAGCCTGGAAGGGAGAACTTCCTGGATTTTCTCGAGTTGCGGGAGGTGTTCTAGAGTTACGACGGGGACCTAAGGGACCCGCCCTGGTGGCCTCAATAGAGAACAGTCCCCATGCGTCTTGCTAGGTGGCCTCTCGTGATTCTTCTCCCGTCGATACCGGGGCCAAAAACCTTGTGTGGAGTCAGGGCCGGAACCGAGGATTCCTCTCAGGGGCTGACATGGAACTTTGGGTACTTCTGGAGTCTCCCCAGGGGAGTCAGGCCACGTCTCGAGTGGGGGCATGCACGTGCGCTTTCCTTCCAGGCTGTAGCAGCAATGTCATTCTTCCCGTCGCATTTATGAATGGATCTGTGGCTTTCCCTCGAGGCTTTCCCTCGAGGCTTTCCCACAGGGCTGTCCCACGTGGCACCGTGGTGTGAGTTGATCCTCGGCGTGAAAGATGAGCCAGTGCAGGTCAAAGAGGTTCCTCTGGAATGGACTGAGACATCTGGGGGACTCTTGGAATTGTGGTACGACCATGGAGTTCCTCTCGCCTTTCCTGTTGAGAGTGCCTCCTCTTGAGATGCAACAGGAACGCCAGGAATTCTTTTCCGTTGAAAGCAGGGAAAGGATCCCTCATCTCGAGCTCCGAGGGGGAAACGGGGCTCCTCTGGATGTGGGCGGGACCATCGTGCTTCCTCCCGAGTGGAGACGGGTATGGCGGTGAAATTCTTGAGTTGCAGCAAGGTTGTGAATGACCCTTTCGAAGTTCCAGAGGTTAGGTGTCATTAGGCTCCAGACGCCTCATCGGAAATAGGCCTCATCTTGCCTGGAAGGGAGAACTTCCTGGATTTGCTCGAGTTGCGGCAGGTGTTCTCGAGTTACGACGGGGACCTCAGGGACCCGCCCTGGTGGCCTCAGGAGAGACCAGTCCCCTTGCTAGTTGCTAGGGGGCCCCTCGGGATTCCTCTCCCGTCGATACCGGGGCCAAAAACCTTGTGTGGAGTCAGGGCCGGAACCGAAGATTCCTCTCAGGGGCTGACATGGATCTTTGGGTACTTCTGGAGTCTCCCCAGGGGAGTCAGGCCTCGTCTCGAGTGGGGGCATGCACGTGCGCTTTCCTTCCAGGCTGTAGCAGCAATGTCATTCATCCCGTCGCATTTATCAAAGGATCTGTGGCTTTCCCTCGAGGCGTTCCCTCGAGGCTTTCCCACAGGGCTGTCCCACGTGCCACCGTGGTGTGAGTCGATCCTCGGCGTGAAAGATGAGCCAGTGCAGGTCAAAGAGGTTCCTCTGGAATGGACTGAGACATCTAGGGGACTCTAGGAATGGTGGTACGACCATTGAGTTCCTCTCGCCTTTCCTGTTGAGAGTGCCTCCTCTTGAGATGCGACGGGAATGCTGGGAATTTTTTCCTGTTGAAAGCAGGGAAACGATCCCTCATCTCGAGCTCCGAGGGGGAAACGGGGCTCCTCTGGATGTGGGCGTGACCATCGTGCTTCCTCTCGAGGGGATACGGGTATGGCGGTGAACTTCTTGAGTTGCAGAAAGGGTGTGAAAGACCCTTTCGAAGTTCCAGAGGTTAGGTGTCATTAGTCTCCAGACGCCTCATCGGAAATAGGCCTCATCTCGCCTGGAAGGGAGAACTTCCTGGATTTTCTCGAGTTGCGGCAGGAGTTCTCGAGTTACGACGGGGACCTCAGCGACCCGCCCTGGTGGCCTCAGGAACGGCCAGTCCCCATGCGAGTTGCTAGGGGGCCTCTCGGGATTCCTCTCCCATCAATACTGGGGCCAAAAACATTGTGTGGAGTCAGGGCCGGAACCGAGGATTCCTCTCAGGGGCTGACATGGATCTTTGGGTACTTCTGGAGTCTCCCCAGGGGAGTCAGGCCTCGTCTCGAGTGGGGGCATGCACGTGCGCTTTCCTTCCAGGCTGTAGCAGCAATGTCACGCTTTCCGTGGCGTGGATCAAAGGATCTGTGGTTTTCCCTCGAGGCTTTCCCTCGAGGCTTTCCCACAGGGCTGTCCCACGTGCCACTGTGGTGTGAGTCGATCCTCGGCGTGAAAGATGAGCCAGTGCAGGGCAAAGAGGTTCCTCTGGAATGGACTGAGACATCTGGGGGACTCTTGGAATGGTGGTACGACCATGGTGTTACTCTCGCCTTTCCTGTTGAGAGTGCCTCCTCTTGACATGCGACGGGAACGCCAGGAATTCTTTTCCGTTGAAAGCAGGGAAAGGATCCCTCATCTCGAGCTCCGAGGGGGAAACGGGGCTCCTCTGGATGTGGGCGGGACCATCGTGCTTCCTCCCGAGTGGAGACGGGTATGGCGGTGAACTTCTTGAGTTGCAGCAAGGGTGTGAAAGACCCTTTCGAAGTTCCAGAGGTTAGGTGTCATTAGTCTCCAGACGCCTCATCGGAAATAGGCCTCATCTCGCCTGGAAGGGAGAACTTCCTGGATTTTCTCGAGTTGGGGCAGGTGTTCTCGAGTTACGACGGGGACCTCAGGGACCCGCCCTGGTGGCCTCAGGAGAGGCCAGTCCCCATGCTAGTTGCTAGGGGGCCCCTCGGGATTCCTCTCCCGTCGATACCGGGGCCAAAAACCTTGTGTGGAGTCAGGGCCGGAACCGAGGATTCCTCTCAGGGGCTGACATGGATCTTTGGGTACTTCTGGAGTCCCCCCAGGGGAGTCAGGCCTCGTCTCGAGTGGGGGCATGCACGTGCGCTTTCCTTCCAGGCTCTAGCAGCAATGTCACGCTTCCCGTCGCGTGGATCAAAGAATCTGTGGTTTTTCCTCGAGGCTTTCCCATGAGGCTTTCCCACAGGGCTGTCCCACGTGCCACCGTGGTGTGAGTCGATCCTCGGCGTGAAAGATGAGCCAGTGCAGGGCAAAGAGGTTCCTCTGGAATGGACTGAGACATCTGGGGGACTCTTGGAATGGTGGTACCACCATGGAGTTCCTCTCGCCTTTCCTGTTGAGAGTGCCTCCTCTTGAGATGCGACGGGAACGCTGGGAATTCTTTCCCGTTGAAAGCAGGGAAAGGATCCCTCATCTCGAGCTACGAGGGGGAAACGGGGCTCATCTGGATGTGGTCGGGACCATCGTGCTTCCTCTCGAGTGGAGACGGGTATGGCGGTGAACTTCTTGAGTTGCAGCAATTGTGTGAAAGACCCTTTCGAAGTTCCAGAGGTTAGGTGTCATTAGTCTCCAGACGACTCATCGGAAATAGGCCTCATCTCGCCTGGAAGGGAGAACTTCCTGGATTTTCTCGAGTTGCGGCAGGTGTTCTCGAGTAACGACGGGGACGTTAGGGACCCGCCCTGGTGGCCTCAGGAGAGGCCACTCCACATGCGAGTTGCTAGGCGGCCTCTCGGGATTCCTCTCCCGTTGATACCGGGGCCAAAAACCTTGTGTGGAGTCAGGGCCGGAACCGAGGATTCCTCTCAGGGGCTGACATGGATCTTTGGGTACTTCTGGAGTCTCCCCAGGGGAGTCAGGCCTCGTCTCGAGTGGTGGCATGCACTTGCGCTTTCCTTCCAGGCTGTAGCAGCAATGTCACGCTTCCCGTCGCGTGGATCAAAGGATATGTGGTTTTCCCTCGAGGCTTTCCCTCGAGGCTTTCCCACAGGGCTGTCCCACGTGCGACCGTGGTGTGAGTCGATCCTCGGCGTGAAAGATGAGCCAGTGCAGGGCAAAGAGGTTCCTCTGGAATGGACTGAGACATCTGTGGGACTCTTGGAATGGTGGTACGACCATGGAGTTCCTCTCGCCTTTCCTGTTGAGAGTGCCTCCTCTTGAGATGCGACGGGAACGCCGGGAATTCTTTCCCGTTGAAAGCAGGGAAAGGATCCCTCATCTCGAGCTACGAGGGGGAAACGGGGCTCCTCTGGATGTGGGCGGGACCATCGTGCTTCCTCCCGAGTGGAGACGGGTATGGCGGTGAACTTCTTGAGTTGCAGCAAGGGTGTGAATGACCCTTTCGAAGTTCCAGAGGTTAGGTGTCATTAGTCTCCAGACGCCTCATCGGAAATAGGCCTCATCTGGCCTGGAAGGGAGAACTTCCTGGATTTGCTCGAGTTGCGGCAGGTGTTCTCGAGTTACGACGGGGACCTCAGGGACCCGCCCTGGTGGCCTCAGGAGAGGCCAGTCCCCATGCTAGTTGCTAGGGGGCCCCTCGGGATTCCTCTCCCTTCGATACCGGGGCCAAAAACCTTGTGTGGAGTCAGGGCCGGAACCGAGGATTCCTCTCAGGGGCTGACATGGATCTTTGGGTACTTCTGGAGTCTCCCCAGGGGAGTCAGGCCTCGTCTCGAGTGGGGGCATGCACGTGCGCTTTCCTTCCAGGCTGTAGCAGCAATGTCATTCTTCCCGTCGCATTTATCAAAGGATCTCTGGCTTTCCCTCGAGACTTCCCCTCGAGGCTTTCCCACAGGGCTGTCCCACGTGCCACCGTGGTGTGAGTCGATCCTCGGCGTGAAAGATGAGCCAGTGCAGGGCAAAGAGGATCCTCTGGAATTGACTGAGACATCTGGGGGAAGCTTGGAATGGTGGTACGACCATGGAGTTCCTCTCGCCTTTCCTGTTTAGAGTGCCTCCTCTTGAGATGCGACGGGAACGCCGGGAAATCTTTCCCGTTGAAAGCAGGGAAAGGATCCCTCATCTCAAGCTCCGAGGGGGAAACGGGGCTCCTCTGGATGTGGGCGGGACCATCGTGCTTCCTCCCGAGTGGAGACGGGTATTTCGGTGAACTTCTTGAGTTGCAGTAAGGGTGTGAATGACCCTTTCGAAGTTCCTGAGGTTAGGTGTCATTAGTCTCCAGACGCCTCATCGGAAATAGGCCTCATCTCGCCTGGAAGGGAGAACTTCCTGGATTTGCTCGAGTTGCGGCAGGGGTTCTCGAGTTACGACGGGGACCTCAGGGACCCGCCCTGGTGGCCTCAGGAGAGGCCAGTCCCCATGCTAGTTGCTAGGGGGCCCCTCGGGATTCCTCTCCCGTCGATACCGGGGCCAAAAATCTTGTGTGGAGTCAGGGCCGGAACCGAGGATTCCTCTCAGGGGCTGACATGGATCTTTGGGTACTTCTGGAGTCTCCCCAGGGGAGTCAGGCCTCGTTTCGAGTGGGGGCATGCACGTGCGCTTTCCTTCCAGGCTGTAGCAGCAATGTCATTTTTCCTGTCGCATTTATCAAAGGATCTGTGGCTTTCCCTCGAGGCTTTCCCTCGAGGCTTACCCACAGGGCTGTCCCACGTGCCACTGTGGTGTGAGTCGATCCTCGGCGTGAAAGATGAGCCAGTGAAGGGCAAAGAGGTTCCTCTGGAATGGACTGAGACATCTGGGGGACTCTTGGAATGGTGGTACGACCATGGTGTTCCTCTCGCCTTTCCTGTTGAGAGTGCCTCCTCTTGACATGCGACGGGAACGCCAGGAATTCTTTTCCGTTGAAAGCAGGGAAAGGATCCCTCATCTCGAGCTCCGAGGGGGAAACGGGGCTCCTCTGGATGTGGGCGGGACCATCGTGCTTCCTCCCGAGTGGAGACGGGTATGGCGGTGAACTTCTTGAGTTGCAGCAAGGGTGTGAAAGACCCTTTCGAAGTTCCAGAGGTTAGGTGTCATTAGTCTCCAGACGCCTCATCGGAAATAGGCCTCATCTCGCCTGGAAGGGAGAACTTCCTGGATTTTCTCGAGTTGCGGCAGGTGTTCTCGAGTTACGACGGGGACCTCAGGGACCCGCCCTGGTGGCCTCAGGAGAGGCCAGTCCCCATGCAAGTTGCTAGGGGGCCCCTCGGGATTCCTCTCCCGTCGATACCGGGGCCAAAAACCTTGTGTGGAGTCAGGGCCGGAACCGAGGATTCCTCTCAGGGGCTGACATGGATCTTTGGGTACTTCTGGAGTCTCCCCAGGGGAGTCAGGCCTCGTCTCGAGTGGGGGCATGCACGTGCGCTTTCCTTCCAGGCTCTAGCAGCAATGTCACGCTTCCCGTCGCGTGGATCAAAGAATCTGTGGTTTTTCCTCGAGGCTTTCCCATGAGGCTTTCCCACAGGGCTGTCCCACGTGCCACCGTGGTGTGAGTCGATCCTCGGCGTGAAAGATGAGCCAGTGCAGGGCAAAGAGGTTCCTCTGGAATGGACTGAGACATCTGGGGGACTCTTGGAATGGTGGTACGACCATGGAGTTCCTCTCGCCTTTCCTGTTGAGAGTGCCTCGTCTTGAGATGCGACGGGAAAGCTGGGAATTCTTTCCCGTTGAAAGCAGGGAAAGGATCCCTCATCTCGAGCTACGAGGGGGAAACGGGGCTCCTCTGGATGTGGGCGGGACCACCGTGCTTCCTCTCGAGTGGAGACGGGTATGGCGGTGAACTTCTTGAGTTGCAGCAATTGTGTGAAAGACCCTTTCGAAGTTCCAGAGGTTAGGTGTCATTAGTCTCCAGACGCCTCATCGGAAATAGGCCTCATCTCGCCTGGAAGGGAGAACTTCCTGGATTTTCTCGAGTTGCGGCAGGTGTTCTCGAGTTACGACGGGGACGTTAGGGACCCGCCCTGGTGGCCTCAGGAGAGGCCACTCCCCATGCGAGTTGCTAGGCGTCGTCTCGGGATTCCTCTCCCGTTGATCCCGGGGCCAAAAACCTTGTGTGGAGTCAGGGCCGGAACCGAGGATTCCTCTCAGGGGCTGACATGGATCTTTGGGTACTTATGGAGTCTCCCCAGGGGAGTCAGGCCTCGTCTCGAGTGGTGGCATGCACTTGCGCTTTCCTTCCAGGCTGTAGCAGCAATGTCACGCTTCCCGTCGCGTGGATCAAAGGATATGTGGTTTTCCCTCGAGGCTTTCCCTCGAGGCTTTCCCACAGGGCTGTCCCACGTGCGACCGTGGTGTGAGTCGATCCTCGGCGTGAAAGATGAGCCAGTGCAGGGCAAAGAGGTTCCTCTGGAATGGACTGAGACATCTGGGGGACTCTTGGAATGGTGGTACGACCATGGAGTTCCTCTCGCCTTTCCTGTTGAGAGTGCCTCCTCTTGAGATGCGACGGGAACGCCGGGAACTCTTTCCCGTTGAAAGTAGGGAAAGGATCCCTCATCTCGAGCTAAGAGGGGGAAACGGGGCTCCTCTGGATGTGGGCGGGACCATCGTGCTTCCTCTGGAGTTAAGACGGGTATGGCGGTGAACTTCTTGAGTTGCAGCTAGGGTGTGAAAGACCCTTTCGAAGTTCCAGAGGTTAGGAGTCATTAGTCTCCAGACGCCTCATCGGAAATAGGCCTCATCTCGCCTGGAAGGGAGAACTTCCTGGATTTCCTCGAGTTGCGGCAGGTGTTCTCGAGTTACGACGGGGACCTCAGGGACCCGCCCTGGTGGCCTCAGGAGAGGCCAGTCCCCATGCGAATTGATAGGGGGCCTCTCGGGATTCCTCTCCCGTCGATACCGGGGACAAAAACCTTGTGTGGAGTCAGGGCCGGAACTGAGGATTCCTCTCAGGGGTGACATGTATCTTTGGGTACTTCTGGAGTCTCCAAAGGGGAGTCAGGCCTCGTCTCGAGTGGGGGCATGCACGTGCGCTTTCCTTCCAGGCTGTAGCAGCAATGTCACGCTTCCCGTCGCGTGGATCAAAGGATCTGTGGTTTTCCCTCGAGGCTTTCATTCGAGGCTTTCCCACAGGGCTGTCCCACGTGCCACCGTGGTGTGAGTCGATCCTCGGCGTGAAAGATGAGCCAGTGCAGGGCAAAGAGGTTCCTCTGGAATGGACTGAGATATCTGGGCAATCCTGGAATGGTGGTATGACCATGGAGTTCCTCTCGCCTTTCCTGTTGAGAATGCCTCCTCTTGAGATGCGACGGGAACACTGGGAATTCTTTCCCGTTGAAAGCAGGGAAAGGATCCCTCATCTCGAGCTACGAGGGGGAAACGGGGCTCCTCTGGATGTGGGCGGGACGATCGTTCTTCCTCTCGAGTGGAGACGGGTATGGCGGTGAACTTCTTGAGTTGCAGCAAGGGTGTGAAAGACCCTTTCGAAGTTCCAGAGGTTAGGTGTCATTAGTCTCCAGACGCCTCATCGGAAACAGGCCTCATCTCGCCTACAAGGGAGAACTTCCTGGATTTTCTCGAGTTGCGGCAGGTGTTCTCGAGTTACGACGGGGACCTCAGGGACCCGCCCTGGTGGCCTCAGGAGAGGCCAGTCCCCATGCGAGTTGATAGGGGGCCTCTCGGGATTCCTCTCCCGTCGATACCGGGGACAAAAACCTTGTGTGGAGTCAGGGCCGGAACCGAGGATTCCTCTCAGGGGTGACATGTATCTTTGGGTACTTCTGGAGTCTCCAAAGGGGAGTCAGGCCTCGTCTCGAGTGGGGGCATGCACGTGCGCTTTCCTTCCAGGCTGTAGCATCAACGTCACGCTACCCGTCGCGTGGATCAAAGGATCTATGGTTTTCCCTCGAGGCTTTCCCTCGAGGCTTTCCCACAGGGCTGTCCCACGTGCCACTGTGGTGTGAGTCGATCCTCGGCGTGAAAGATGAGCCAGTGCAGGGCAAAGAGGTTCCTCTGGAATGGACTGAGAAATCTGGGGGACTCTTTGAATGGTGGTACGACCATGGAGTTCCTCTCCCCTTTCCTGTTGAGAGTGCCTCCTCTTGAGATGCAACAGGATCGCCAGGAATTCTTTTCCGTTGAAAGCAGGGAAAGGATCCCTCATCTCGAGCTCCGAGGGGGAAACGGGGCTCCTCTGGATGTGGGCGGGACCATCGTGCTTCCTCCCGAGTGGAGACGGGTATGGCGGTGAAATTTTTGAGTTGCAGCAAGGTTGTGAATGACCCTTTCGAAGTTCCAGAGGTTAGGTGTCATTAGGCTCCAGACGCCTCATCGGAAATAGGCCTCATCTCGCCTGGAAGGGAGAACTTCCTGGATTTGCTCGAGTTGCGGCAGGTGTTCTCGAGTTACGACGGGGACCTCAGGGACCCGGCCTGGTGGCCTCAGGAGAGACCAGTCCCCATGCTAGTTGCTAGGGGGCCCCTCGGGATTCCTCTCCCGTCGATACCGAGGCCAAAAACCTTGTGTGGAGTCAGGGCCGGAACCGAGGATTCCTCTCAGGGGCTGACATGGATCTTTGGGTACTTCTGGAGTCTCCCCAGGGGAGTCAGGCCTCGTCTCGAGTGGGGGCATGCACGTGCGCTTTCCTTCCAGGCTGTAGCAGCAATGTCATTCTTCCCGTCGCATTTTCAAAGGATCTGTGGCTTTCCCTCGAGGCTTTCCCTCGAGGCTTTCCCACAGGGCTGTCCCACGTGCCACCGTGGTGTGAGTCGATCCTCGGCGTGAAAGATGAGCCAGTGCAGGTCAAAGAGGTTTCTCTGGAATGGACTGAGACATCTAGGGGACTCTAGGAATGGTGGTACGACCATTGAGTTCCTCTCGCCTTTCCTGTTGAGAGTGCCTCCTCTTGAGATGCGACGGGAACACCGGGAAATCTTTCCCGTTGAAAGCAGGGAAAGGATCCCTCATCTCAAGCTCCGAGGGGGAAACGGGGCTCCTCTGGATGTGGGCGGGACCATCGTGCTTCCTCCCGAGTGGAGACGGGTATTTCGGTGAACTTCTTGAGTTGCAGCAAGGGTGTGAATGACCCTTTCGAAGTTCCTGAGGTTAGGTGTCATTAGTCTCCAGACGCCTCATCGGAAATAGGCCTCATCTCGCCTGGAAGGGAGAACTTCCTGGATTTGCTCGAGTTGCGGCAGGTGTTCTCGAGTTACGACGGGGACCTCAGGGACCCGCCCTGGTGGCCTCAGGAGAGGCCAGTCCCCATGCTAGTTGCTAGGGGGCCCCTCGGGATTCCTCTCCCGTCGATACCGGGGCCAAAAATCTTGTGTGGAGTCAGGGCCGGAACCGAGGATTCCTCTCAGGGGCTGACATGGATCTTTGGGTACTTCTGGAGTCTCCCCAGGGGAGTCAGGCCTCGTCTCGAGTGGGGGCATGCACGTGCGCTTTCCTTCCAGGCTGTAGCAGCAATGTCACGTTTTCCGTGGCGTGGATCAAAGGATCTGTGGTTTTCCCTCGAGGCTTTCCCTCGAGGCTTACCCACAGGGCTGTCCCAGGTGCCACTGTGGTGTGAGTCGATCCTCGGCGTGAAAGATGAGCCAGTGCAGGGCAAAGAGGTTCCTCTGGAATGGACTGAGACATCTGGGGGACTCTTGGAATGGTGGTACGACCTTGGTGTTCCTCTCGCCTTTCCTGTTGAGAGTGCCTCCTCTTGACATGCGACGGGAACGCCAGGAATTCTTTTCCGTTGAAAGCAGGGAAAGGATCCCTCATCTCGAGCTCCGAGGGGGAAACGGGGCTCCTCTGGATGTGGGCGGGACCATCGTGCTTCCTCCCGAGTGGAGACGGGTATGGCGGTGAACTTCTTGAGTTGCAGCAAGGGTGTGAAAGACCCTTTCGAAGTTCCAGAGGTTAGGTGTCATTAGTCTCCAGACGCCTCATCGGAAATAGGCCTCATCTCGCCTGGAAGGGAGAACTTCCTGGATTTTCTCGAGTTCTGGCAGGTGTTCTCGAGTTACGACGGGGACCTCAGGGACCCGCCCTGGTGGCCTCAGGAGAGGCCAGTCCCCATGCTAGTTATTAGGGGGCCCCTCGGGATTCCTCTCCCGTCGATACCGGGGCCAAAAACCTTGTGTGGAGTCAGGGCCGGAACCGAGGATTCCTCTCAGGGGCTGACATGGATCTTTGGGTACTTCTGGAGTCTCCCCAGGGGAGTCAGGCCTCGTCTCGAGTGGGGGCATGCACGTGCGCTTTCCTTCCAGGCTCTAGCAGCAATGTCACGCTTCCCGTCGCGTGGATCAAAGAATCTGTGGTTTTTCCTCGAGGCTTTCCCATGAGGCTTTCCCACAGGGCTGTCCCACGTGCCACCGTGGTGTGAGTCGATCCTCGGCGTGAAAGATGAGCCAGTGCAGGGCAAAGAGGTTCCTCTGGAATGGACTGAGACATCTGGGGGACTCTTGGAATGGTGGTACGACCATGGAGTTCCTCTCGCCTTTCCTGTTGAGAGTGCCTCCTCTTGAGATGCGACGGGAACGCTGGGAATTCTTTCCCGTTGAAAGCAGGGAAAGGATCCCTCATCTCGAGCTACGAGGGGGAAACGGGGCTCCTCTGGATGTGGGCGGGACCACCGTGCTTCCTCTCGAGTGGAGACGGGTATGGCGGTGAACTTCTTGAGTTGCAGCAATTGTGTGAAAGACCCTTTCGAAGTTCCAGAGGTTAGGTGTCATTAGTCTCCAGACGCCTCATCGGAAATAGGCCTCATCTCGCCTGGAAGGGAGAACTTCCTGGATTTTCTCGAGTTGCGGCAGGTGTTCTCGAGTTACGACGGGGACGTTAGGGACCCGCCCTGGTGGCCTCAGGAGAGGCCACTCCCCATGCGAGTTGCTAGGCGTCGTCTCGGGATTCCTCTCCCGTTGATACCGGGGCCAAAAACCTTGTGTGGAGTCAGGGCCGGAACCGAGGATTCCTCTCAGGGGCTGACATGGATCTTTGGGTACTTATGGAGTCTCCCCAGGGGAGTCAGGCCTCGTCTCGAGTGGGGGCATGCACTTGCGCTTCCCTTCCAGG
Organism: Capricornis sumatraensis; assembly: GCF_032405125.1. NCBI lineage: Eukaryota > Metazoa > Chordata > Mammalia > Artiodactyla > Bovidae > Capricornis > Capricornis sumatraensis. Next base: position 11,397,450 of record NW_027184612.1, read on the forward strand.
CTGTAGCAGCAATGTCACGCTTCCCGTCGCGTGGATCATAGGATATGTGGTTTTCCCACGAGGCTTTTCCTCGAGGCTTTCCCACAGGGCTGTCCCAAGTGCGACCGTGGTGTGAGTCGATCCTCGGCGTGAAAGATAAGCCAGTGCAGGGCAAAGAGGTTCCTCTGGAATGGACTGAGACATCTGGGGGACTCTTGGAATGGTGGTACGACCATGGAGTTCCTCTCGCCTTTCCTGTTGAGAGTGCCTCCTCTTGAGATGCGACGGGAACGCCGGGAACTCTTTCCCGTTGAAAGTAGGGAAAGGATCCCTCATCTCGAGCTAAGAGGGGGAAACGGGGCTCCTCTGGATGTGGGCGGGACCATCGTGCTTCCTCTGGAGTTAAGACGGGTATGGCGGTGAACTTCTTGAGTTGCAGCTAGGGTGTGAAAGACCCTTTCGAAGTTCCGGAGGTTAGGTGTCATTAGTCTCCAGACGCCTCATCGGAAATAGGCCTCATCTCGCCTGGAAGGGAGAACTTCCTGGATTTTCTCGAGTTGCGGCAGGTGTTCTCGAGTTACGACGGGGACCTCAGGGACCCGCCCTGGTGGCCTCAGGAGAGGCCATTCCCCATGCGAGTTGCTAGGGGGCCTCTCGGGATTCCTCTCCTGTCGATACCGGGGCCAAAAACCTTGTGTGGAGTCAGGGCCGGAACCGAAGATTCCTCTCAATGGTGACATGGATCTTTGGGTACTTCTGGAGTCTCCCTAGGGGAGTCAGGCCTCGTCTCGAGTGGGGGCATGCACGTGCGCTTTCCTTCCAGGCTGTAGCAGCAATGTCACGCTTCCCGTCGCATTTATCAAAGGATCTGTGGCTTTCCCTCGAGGCTTTCCCTCGAGGCTTTCCCACAGGGCTGTCCCACGTGCCACCGAGGAGTGAGTCGATCCTCGGCGTGAAAAATGAGCCAGTGCAGGTCAAAGAGGTTCCTCTGGAATGGACTGAGACATCTCGGGGACTCTTGGAATGGTGGTACGACCATGGAGTTCCTCTCGCCTTTCCTGTTGAGAGTGCCTCCTCTTGAGATGCGACGGGAACGCTGGGAATTCTTTCCCGTTGAAAGCAGGGAAAGGATCCCTCATCTCGAGCTACGAGGGGGAAACGGGGCTCCTCTGGATGTGGGCGGGACCATCGTGCTTCCTCTCGAGTGGAGACGGGTATGGCGGTGAACTTCTTGAGTTGCAGCAAGGGTGTGAAAGACCCTTTCGAAGTTCCAGAGTTTAGGTGTCATTAGTCTCCAGACGCCTCATCGGAAATAGGCCTCATCTCGCCTGGAAGGGAGAACTTCCTGGATTTTCTCGAGTTGCGGCAGGTGTTCTCGAGTTACGACGGGGACCTCAGGGACCCGCCCTGGTGGCCTCAGGAGAGGCCAGTCCCCATGCGAGTTGCTAGGGGGCCTCTCGGGATTCCTCTCCCGTCGATACCGGGGCCAAAAACCTTGTGTGGAGTCAGGGCCGGGACCGAGGATTCCTCTCAGGGGCTGACATGGATCTTTGGGTACTTCTGGAGGCTCCCCACGGGAGTCAGGCCTCGTCTCGAGTGGGGGCATGCACGTGCGCTTTCCTTCCAGGCTGTAGCAGCAATGTCACGATTCCCGTCGCATTTATCAAAGGATCTGTGGCTTTCCCTCGAGGCTTTCCCTCGAGGCTTTCCCACAGGGCTGGCCCACGTGCCACCGTGGTGTGAGTCGATCCTCGGCGTGAAAGATGAGCCAGTGCAGGGCAAAGAGGTTCCTCTGGAATGGACTGAGACATCTAGGGGACTCTAGGAATGGTGGTACGACCATGGAGTTCCTCTCGCCTTTCCTGTTGAGAGTGCCTCTTCTTGAGATGCGACAGGAACGCCGGGAATTCTTTCCCATTGAAAGCAGGGAAAGGATCCCTCATCTCGAGCTACGAGGGGGAAACGGGGCTCCTCTGGATGTGGGCGGGACCATCGTGCTTCCTCTCGAGTGGAGACGGGTATGCCGGTGAACTTCTTGAGTTGCAGCAAGGGTGTGAAAGACCCTTTCGAAGTTCCAGAGGTTAGGTGTCATTAGTCTCCAGACGCCTCATCGGAAATAGGCCTCATCTCGCCTGCAAGGGAGAACTTCCTGGATTTTCTCGAGTTGCGGCAGGTGTTCTCGAGTTACGACGGGGACCTCAGGGACCCGCCCTGGTGGCCTCAGGAGAGGCCAGTCCCCATGCGAGTTGATAGGGGGCCTCTCGGTATTCCTCTCCCGTCGATACCGGGGACAAAAACCTTGTGTGGAGTCAGGGCCGGAACCGAGGATTCCTCTCAGGGGTGACATGTATCTTTGGGTACTTCTGGAGTCTCCAAAGGGGAGTCAGGCCTCGTCTCGAGTGGGGGCATGCACGTGCGCTTTCCTTCCAGGCTGTAGCAGCAATGTCACGCTTCCCGTCGCGTGGATCAAAGGATCTGTGGTTTTCCCTCGAGGCTTTCATTCGAGGCTTTCCCACAGGGCTGTCCCACGTGCCACCGTGGTGTGAGTCGATCCTCGGCGTGAAAGATGAGCCAGTGCAGGGCAAAGAGGTTCCTCTGGAATGGACTGAGACATCTGGGCAATCCTGGAATGGTGGTATGACCATGGAGTTCCTCTCGCCTTTCCTGTTGAGAATGCCTCCGCTTGAGATGCGACGGGAACACTGGGAATTCTTTCCCGTTGAAAGCAGGGAAAGGATCCCTCATCTCGAGCTACGAGGGGGAAACGGGGCTCCTCTGGATGTGGGCGGGACCATCGTGCTTCCTCTCGAGTGGAGACGGGTATGGCGGTGAACTTCTTGAGTTGCAGCAAGGGTGTGAAAGACCCTTTCGAAGTTCCAGAGGTTAGGTGTCATTAGTCTCCAGACGCCTCATCGGAAATAGGCCTCATCTCGCCTACAAGGGAGAACTACCTGGATTTTCTCGAGTTGCGGCAGGTGTTCTCGAGTTACGACGGGGACCTCAGGGACCCGCCCTGGTGGCCTCAGGAGAGGCCAGTCCCCATGCGAGTTGATAGGGGGCCTCTCGGGATTCCTCTCCCGTCGATACCGGGGCCAAAAACCTTGTGTGGAGTCAGGGCCGGAACCGAGGATTCCTCTCAGGGGTGACATGTATCTTTGGGTACTTCTGGAGTCTCCAAAGGGGAGTCAGGCCTCGTCTCGAGTGGGGGCATGCACGTGCGCTTTCCTTCCAGGCTGTAGCATCAATGTCACGCTTCCCGTCGCGTGGATCAAAGGATCTGTGGTTTTCCCTCGAGGCTTTCATTCGAGGCTTTCCCACAGGGCTGTCCCACGTGCCACCGTGGTGTGAGTCGATCCTCGGCGTGAAAGATGAGCCAGTGCAGGGCAAAGAGGTTCCTCTGGAATGGACTGAGACATCTGGGCAATCCTGGAATGGTGGTATGACCATGGAGTTCCTCTCGCCTTTCCTGTTGAGAATGCCTCCTCTTGAGATGCGACGGGAACACTGGGAATTCTTTCCCGTTGAAAGCAGGGAAAGGATCCCTCATCTCGAGCTACGAGGGGGAAACGGGGCTCCTCTGGATGTGGGCGGGACCATCGTGCTTCCTCTCGAGTGGAGACGGGTATGGCGGTGAACTTCTTGAGTTGCAGCAAGGGTGTGAAAGACCCTTTCGAAGTTCCAGAGGTTAGGTGTCATTAGTCTCCAGACGCCTCATCGGAAATAGGCCACATGTCGCCTGGAAGGGAGAACTTCCTGGATTTTCTCGAGTTGCGGCAGGTGTTCTCGAGTTACGACGGGAACCTCAGGGAACCGCCCTGGTGGCCTCAGGAGAGGCCAGTCCCCATGCAATTTGCTAGGGGGCCTCTCGGGATTCCTCTCCCGTCGTTACCGGGGCCAAAAACCTTGTGTGGAGTCAGGCCCGGAACCGAGGATTCCTCTCAGGGGCTGACATCGATCTTTGGGTACTTCTGGAGTCTCCCCAGGGGAGTCAGGCCTCGTCTCGAGTGGGGGCATGCACGTGCGCTTTCCTTCCAGGCTGTAGCAGCAATGTCACGCTTCCCGTCGCGTGGATCAAAGGATCTGTGGTTTTCCCTCGAGGCTTTCCCTCGAGGCTTTCCCACAGGGCTGTCCCACGTGCCACCGTGGTGTGAGTCGATCCTCGGCGTGAAAGATGAGCCAGTGCAGGGCAAAGAGGTTCCTCTGGAATGGACTGAGACATCTGGGGGACTCTTGGAATGGTGGTACGACCATGGAGTTCCTCTCGCCTTTCCTGTTGAGAGTGCCTCCTCTTGAGATGCGACGGGAACGCCGGGAATTCTTTCCCGTTGAAAGCAGGGAAAGGATCCCTCATCTCGAGCTACGAGGGGGAAACGGGGCTCCTCTGATGGGGGCGGGACCATCGTGCTTCCTCTCGAGTGGAGACGGGTATGGCGGTGAACTTCTTGAGTTGCAGCAAGGGTGTGAAAGACCCTTTCGAAGTTCCAGAGGTTAGGTGTCATTAGTCTCCAGACGCCTCATCGGAAATAGGCCTCATCTCGCCTGCAAGGGAGAACTTCCTGGATTTTCTCGAGTTGCGGCAGGTGTTCTCGAGTTACGACGGGGACCTCAGGGACCCGCCCTGGTTGCCTCAGGAGAGGCCAGTCCCCATGCGAGTTGCTAGGGGGCCTCTCGGGATTCCTCTCCCGTTGATACCGGGGCCAAAAACCTTGTGTGGAGTCAGGGCCGGAACCGAGGATTACTCTCAGGGGTGACATGTATCTTTGGGTACTTCTGGAGTCTCCCCAGGGCAGTCAGGACTCGTCTCGAGTGGGGGCATGCACGTGCGCTTTCCTTCCAGGCTGCAGCAGCAATGTCACGCTTCCCGTCGAGTGGATCAAAGGATCTGTGGTTTTCCCTCGAGGCTTTCCCTGGAGGCTTTCCCACAAGGCTTTCCCACGTGCCACCGTGGTGTGAGTCGATCCTCGGCGTGAAAGATGAGCCAGTGCAGGGCAAAAGGTTCCTCTGGAATGGACTGAGACATCTGGGGGACTCTTGGAATGGTGGTACGACCATGGAGTTCCTCTCGCCTTTCCTGTTGAGGGTGCCTCCTCTTGAGATGCGACGGGAACGCTGGGAATTCTTTCCCGTTGAAAGCAGGGAAAGGATCCCTCATCTCGAGCTCCGAGGGGGAAACGGGGCTCCTCTGGATGTGGGCGGGACCATCGTGCTTCCTCTCGAGTGGAGACGGGTATGGCGGTGAACTTCTTGAGTTGCAGCAAGGGTGTGAAAGACCCTTTCGAAGTTCCAGAGTTTAGGTGTCATTAGTCTCCAGACGCCTCATCGGAAATAGGCCTCATCTCGCCTGGAAGGGAGAACTTCCTGGATTTTCTCGAGTTGCGGCAGGTGTTCTCGAGTTACGACGGGGACCTCAGGGACCCGCCCTGGTTGCCCCAGGAGAGGCCAGTCCCCATGCGAGTTGCTAGGGGGCCTCTCGGGATTCCTCTCCCGTCGATACCGGGGCCAAAAACCTTGTGTGGAGTCAGGGCCGGGACCGAGGATTCCTCTCAGGGGCTGACATGGATCTTTGGGTACTTCTGGAGTCTCCCCACGGGAGTCAGGCCTCGTCTCGAGTGGGGGCATGCACGTGCGCTTTCCTTCCAGGCTGTAGCAGCAATGTCACGATTCCCGTCGCATTTATCAAAGGATCTGTGGCTTTCCCTCGAGGCTTTCCCTCGATGATTTCCCACAGGGCTGTCCCACGTGCCACCGTGTTGTGAGTCGATCCTCGGCGTGAAAGATGAGCCAGTGCAGGGCAAAGAGTTTCCTCTGGAATGGACTGAGACATCTGGGGGAGTCTTGGAATGGTGGTACGACCATGGAGTTCCTCTCGCCTTTCCTGTTGAGAGTGCCTCCTCTTGAGATGCGACGGGAACGCCGGGAATTCTTTCCCGTTGAAAGCAGGGAAAGGATCCCTCATCTCGAGCTACGAGGGGGAAACGGGGCTCCTCTGGATGTGGGCGGGACCATCGTGCTTCCTCTCGGGTGCAGACGGGTATGGCGGTGAACTTCTTGAGTTGCAGCAAGGGTGTGAAAGACCCTTTCGAAGTTCCAGAGGTTAGGTGTCATTAGACTCCAGACGCCTCATCGGAAATAGGCCTCATCTCGCCTGGAAGGGAGAACTTCCTGGATTTTCTCGAGTTGCGGCAGGTGTTCTCGAGTTACGACGGGGACCTCAGGGACCCGCCCTGGTGGCCTCAGGAACGGCCAGTCCCCGTGCGAGTTGGTAGGCGGCCTCTCGGGATTCCTCTCCCGTCGATACCGGGGCCAAAAACCTTGTGTGGAGTCAGGGCCGGAACCCAGGATTCCTCTCAGGGGCTGACATGGATCTTTGGGTACTTCTGGAGTCTCCCCAGGGGAGTCAGGCCTCGTCTCGAGTGGTGGCATGAACTTGCGCTTTCCTTCCAGGCTGTAGCAGCAATGTCACGCTTCCCGTCGGGTGGATCAAAGGATCTGTGGTTTTCCCTCGAGGCTTTCCCTCGAGGCTTTCCCACAGGGCTGGCCCACGTGCCACCGTGGTGTGAGTCGATCCTCGGCGTGAAAGATGAGCCAGTGCAGGGCAAAGAGGTTCCTCTGGAATGGACTGAGACATCTAGGGGACTCTAGGAATGGTGGAACGACTATGGAGTTCCTCTCGCCTTTCCTGTTGAGAGTGCCTCTTCTTGAGATGCGACAGGAACGCCGGGAATTCTTTCCCATTGAAAGCAGGGAAAGGATCCCTCATCTCGAGCTACGAGGGGGAAACGGGGCTCCTCTGGATGTGGGCGGGACCATCGTGCTTCCTCTCGAGTGGAGACGGGTATGCCGGTGAACTTCTTGAGTTGCAGCAAGGGTGTGAAAGACCCTTTCGAAGTTCCAGAGGTTAGGTGTCATTAGTCTCCAGACGCCTCATCGGAAATAGGCCTCATCTCGCCTGCAAGGGAGAACTTCCTGGATTTTCTCGAGTTGCGGCAGGTGTTCTCGAGTTACGACGGGGACCTCAGGGACCCGCCCTGGTGGCCTCAGGAGAGGCCAGTCCCCATGCGAGTTGATAGGGGGCCTCTCGGGATTCCTCTCCCGTCGATACCGGGGACAAAAACCTTGTGTGGAGTCAGGGCCGGAACCGAGGATTCCTCTCAGGGGTGACATGTATCTTTGGGTACTTCTGGAGTCTCCAAAGGGGAGTCAGGCCTCGTCTCGAGTGGGGGCATGCACGTGCGCTTTCCTTCCAGGCTGTAGCAGCAATGTCACGCTTCCCGTCGCGTGGATCAAAGGATCTGTGGTTTTCCCTCGAGGCTTTCATTCGAGGCTTTCCCACAGGGCTGTCCCACGTGCCACCGTGGTGTGAGTCGATCCTCGGCGTGAAAGATGAGCCAGTGCAGGGCAAAGAGGTTCCTCTGGAATGGACTGAGACATCTGGGCAATCCTGGAATGGTGGTATGACCATGGAGTTCCTCTCGCCTTTCCTGTTGAGAATGCCTCCTCTTGAGATGCGACGGGAACACTGGGAATTCTTTCCCGTTGAAAGCAGGGAAAGGATCCCTCATCTCGAGCTACGAGGGGGAAACGGGGCTCCTCTGGATGTGGGCGGGACCATCGTGCTTCCTCTCGAGTGGAGACGGGTATGGCGGTGAACTTCTTGAGTTGCAGCAAGGGTGTGAAAGACCCTTTCGAAGTTCCAGAGGTTAGGTGTCATTAGTCTCCAGACGCCTCATCGGAAATAGGCCTCATCTCGCCTACAAGGGAGAACTACCTGGATTTTCTCGAGTTGCGGCAGGTGTTCTCGAGTTACGACGGGGACCTCAGGGACCCGCCCTGGTGGCCTCAGGAGAGGCCAGTCCCCATGCGAGTTGATAGGGGGCCTCTCGGGATTCCTCTCCCGTCGATACCGGGGCCAAAAACCTTGTGTGGAGTCAGGGCCGGAACCGAGGATTCCTCTCAGGGGTGACATGTATCTTTGGGTACTTCTGGAGTCTCCAAAGGGGAGTCAGGCCTCGTCTCGAGTGGGGGCATGCACGTGCGCTTTCCTTCCAGGCTGTAGCATCAATGTCACGCTTCCCGTCGCGTGGATCAAAGGATCTGTGGTTTTCCCTCGAGGCTTTCATTCGAGGCTTTCCCACAGGGCTGTCCCACGTGCCACCGTGGTGTGAGTCGATCCTCGGCGTGAAAGATGAGCCAGTGCAGGGCAAAGAGGTTCCTCTGGAATGGACTGAGACATCTGGGCAATCCTGGAATGGTGGTATGACCATGGAGTTCCTCTCGCCTTTCCTGTTGAGAATGCCTCCTCTTGAGATGCGACGGGAACACTGGGAATTCTTTCCCGTTGAAAGCAGGGAAAGGATCCCTCATCTCGAGCTACGAGGGGGAAACGGGGCTCCTCTGGATGTGGGCGGGACCATCGTGCTTCCTCTCGAGTGGAGACGGGTATGGCGGTGAACTTCTTGACTTGCAGCAAGGGTGTGAAAGACCCTTTCGAAGTTCCAGAGGTTAGGTGTCATTAGTCTCCAGACGCCTCATCGGAAATAGCCCACATGTCGCCTGGAAGGGAGAACTTCCTGGATTTTCTCGAGTTGCGGCAGGTGTTCTCGAGTTACGACGGGAACCTCAGGGAACCGCACTGGTGGCCTCAGGAGAGGCCAGTCCCCATGCAATTTGCTAGGGGGCCTCTCGCGATTCCTCTCCCGTCGTTACCAGGGCCAAAAACCTTGTGTGGAGTCAGGCCCGGAACCGAGGATTCCTCTCAGGGGCTGACATGGATCTTTGGGTACTTCTGGAGTCTCCCCAGGGGAGTCAGGCCTCGTCTCGAGTGGGGGCATGCATGTGCGCTTTCCTTCCAGGCTGTAGCAGCAATGTCACGCTTCCCGTCGCGTGGATCAAAGGATCTGTGGTTTTCCCTCGAGGCTTTCCCTCGAGGCTTTCCCACAGGGCTGTCCCACGTGCCACCGTGGTGTGAGTCGATCCTCGGCGTGAAAGATGAGCCAGTGCAGGGCAAAGAGGTTCCTCTGGAATGGACTGAGACATCTGGGGGACTCTTGGAATGGTGGTACGACCATGGAGTTCCTCTCGCCTTTCCTGTTGAGAGTGCCTCCTCTTGAGATGCGACGGGAACGCCGGGAATTCTTTCCCGTTGAAAGCAGGGAAAGGATCCCTCATCTCGAGCTACGAGGGGGAAACGGGGCTCCTCTGGATGTGGGCGGGACCATCGTGCTTCCTCTCGAGTGGAGACGGGTATGGCGGTGAACTTCTTGAGTTGCAGCAAGGGTGTGAAAGACCCTTTCGAAGTTCCAGAGGTTAGGTGTCATTAGTCTCCAGACGCCTCATCGGAAATAGGCCTCATCTCGCCTGCAAGGGAGAACTTCCTGGATTTTCTCGAGTTGCGGCAGGTGTTCTCGAGTTACGACGGGGACCTCAGGGACCCGCCCTGGTTGCCTCAGGAGAGGCCAGTCCCCATGCGAGTTGCTAGGGGGCCTCTCGGGATTCCTCTCCCGTCGATACCGGGGCCAAAAACCTTGTGTGGAGTCAGGGCCGGAACCGAGGATTACTCTCAGGGGTGACATGTATCTTTGGGTACTTCTGGAGTCTCCCCAGGGCAGTCAGGATTCGTCTCGAGTGGGGGCATGCACGTGCGCTTTCCTTCCAGGCTGCAGCAGCAATGTCACGCTTCCCGTCGCGTGGATCAAAGGATCTGTGGTTTTCCCTCGAGGCTTTCCCTCGAGGCTTTCCCACAAGGCTTTCCCACGTGCCACCGTGGTGTGAGTCGATCCTCGGCGTGAAAGATGAGCCAGTGCAGGGCAAAAGGTTCCTCTGGAATGGACTGAGACATCTGGGGGACTCTTGGAATGGTGGTACGACCATGGAGTTCCTCTCGCCTTTCCTGTTGAGGGTGCCTCCTCTTGAGATGCGACGGGAACGCTGGGAATTCTTTCCCGTTGAAAGCAGGGAAAGGATCCCTCATCTCGAGCTCCGAGGGGGAAACGGGGCTCCTCTGGATGTGGGCGGGACCATCGTGCTTCCTCTCGAGTGGAGACGGGTATGGCGGTGAACTTCTTGAGTTGCAGCAAGGGTGTGAAAGACCCTTTCGAAGTTCCAGAGTTTAGGTGTCATTAGTCTCCAGACGCCTCATCGGAAATAGGCCTCATCTCGCCTGGAAGGGAGAACTTCCTGGATTTTCTCGAGTTGCGGCAGGTGTTCTCGAGTTACGACGGGGACCTCAGGGACCCGCCCTGGTGGCCTCAGGAGAGGCCAGTCCCCATGCGAGTTGCTAGGGGGCCTCTCGGGATTCCTCTCCCGTCGATACCGGGGCCAAAAACCTTGTGTGGAGTCAGGGCCGGGACCGAGGATTCCTCTCAGGGGCTGACATGGATCTTTGGGTACTTCTGGAGTCTCCCCACGGGAGTCAGGCCTCGTCTCGAGTGGGGGCATGCACGTGCGCTTTCCTTCCAGGCTGTAGCAGCAATGTCACGATTCCCGTCGCATTTATCAAAGGATCTGTGGCTTTCCCTCGAGGCTTTCCCTCGATGATTTCCCACAGGGCTGTCCCACGTGCCACCGTGTTGTGAGTCGATCCTCGGCGTGAAAGATGAGCCAGTGCAGGGCAAAGAGTTTCCTCTGGAATGGACTGAGACATCTGGGGGAGTCTTGGAATGGTGGTACGACCATGGAGTTCCTCTCGCCTTTCCTGTTGAGAGTGCCTCCTCTTGAGATGCGACGGGAACGCTGGGAATTCTTTCCCGTTGAAAGCAGGGAAAGGATCCCTCATCTCGAGCTACGAGGGGGAAACGGGGCTCCTCTGGATGTGGGCGGGACCATCGTGCTTCCTCTCGAGTGGAGACGGGTATGGCGGTGAACTTCTTGAGTTGCAGCAAGGGTGTGAAAGACCCTTTCGAAGTTCCAGAGTTTAGGTGTCATTAGTCTCCAGACGCCTCATCGGAAATAGGCCTCATCTCGCCTGGAAGGGAGAACTTCCTGGATTTTCTCGAGTTGCGGCAGGTGTTCTCGAGTTACGACGGGGACCTCAGGGACCCGCCCTGGTGGCCTCAGGAGAGGCCAGTCCCCATGCGAGTTGCTAGGGGGCCTCTCGGGATTCCTCTCCCGTCGATACCGGGGCCAAAAACCTTGTGTGGAGTCAGGGCCGGGACCGAGGATTCCTCTCAGGGGCTGACATGGATCTTTGGGTACTTCTGGAGTCTCCCCACGGGAGTCAGGCCTCGTCTCGAGTGGGGGCATGCACGTGCGCTTTCCTTCCAGGCTGTAGCAGCAATGTCACGATTCCCGTCGCATTTATCAAAGGATCTGTGGCTTTCCCTCGAGGCTTTCCCTCGAGGCTTTCCCACAGGGCTGTCCCACGTGCCACCGTGTTGTGAGTCGATCCTCGGCGTGAAAGATGAGCCAGTGCAGGGCAAAGAGTTTCCTCTGGAATGGACTGAGACATCTGGGGGAGTCTTGGAATGGTGGTACGACCATGGAGTTCCTCTCGCCTTTCCTGTTGAGAGTGCCTCCTCTTGAGATGCGACGGGAACGCCGTGAATTCTTTACCGTTGAAAGCAGGGAAAGGATCCCTCATCTCGAGCTCCGAGGGGGAAACGGGGCTCCTCTGGATGTGGGCGGGACCATCGTGCTTCCTCTCGAGTGGAGACGGGTATGGCGGTGAACTTCTTGAGTTGCAGCAAGGGTGTGAAAGACCCTTTCGAAGTTCCAGAGGTTAGGTGTCATTAGTCTCCAGACGCCTCATCGGAAATAGGCCACATGTCGCCTGGAAGGGAGAACTTCCTGGATTTTCTCGAGTTGCGGCAGGTGTTCTCGAGTTACGACGGGGACCTCAGGGAACCGCCCTGGTGGCCTCAGGAGAGGCCAGTCCCCATGCAATTTGCTAGGGGGCCTCTCGGGATTCCTCTCCCGTCGATACCGGGGCCAAAAACCTTGTGTGGAGTCAGGCCCGGAACCGAGGATTCCTCTCAGGGGCTGACATGGATCTTTGGGTACTTCTGGAGTCTCCCCAGGGGAGTCAGGCCTCGTCTCGAGTGGGGGCATGCACGTGCGCTTTCCTTCCAGGCTGTAGCAGCAATGTCACGCTTCCCGTGGCGTGGATCAAAGGATCTGTGGTTTTCCCTCGAGTCTTTCCCTCGAGGCTTTCCCACAGGGCTGTCCCACGTGCCACCGTGGTGTGAGTCGATCCTCGGCGTGAAAGATGAGCCAGTTCAGGGCAAAGAGGTTACTCTGGAATGGACTGAGACATCTGGGGGACTCTTGGAATGGTGGTACGACCATGGAGTTCCTCTCGCCTTTCCTGTTGAGAGTGCCTCCTCTTGAGATTCGACGGGAACGCCGGGAATTCTTTCCCGTTGAAAGCAGGGAAAGGATCCCTCATCTCGAGCTACGAGGGGGAAACGGGGCTCCTCTGGATGTGGGCGGGACCATCGTGCTTCCTCTCGAGTGGAGACGGGTATGGCGGTGAACTTCTTGAGTTGCAGCAAGGGTGTGAAAGACCCTTTCGAAGTTCCAGAGGTTAGGTGTCATTAGTCTCCAGACGCCTCATCGGAAATAGGCCTCATCTCGCCTGCAAGGGAGAACTTCCTGGATTTTCTCGAGTTGCGGCAGGTGTTCTCGAGTTACGACGGGGACGTCAGGGACCCGCCCTTCTGGCCTCAGGAGAGGCCACTCCCCGTGCGAGTTGCTAGGCGGCCTCTCGGGATTCCTCTCCCGTCGATACCGGGGCCAAAAACCTTGTGTGGAGTCAGGGCCGGAACCGAGGATTCCTCTCAGGGGTGACATGTATCTTTGGGTACTTCTGGAGTCTCCCCAGGGGAGTCAGGCCTCGTCTCGAGTGGGGGCATGCACGTGCGCTTTCCTTCCAGGCTGTAGCAGCAATGTCACGCTTCCCGTCGAGTGAATCAAAGGATCTGTGGTTTTCCCTCGAGGCTTTCCCTCGAGGCTTTCCCACAGGGCTGTCCCACGTGCCACCGTGGTGTGAGTCGATCCTCGGCGTGAAAGATGAGCCAGTGCAGGGCAAAGAGGTTCCTCTGGAATGGACTGAGACATCTGGGGGACTCTTGGAATGGTGGTACGACCATGGAGTTCCTCTCGCCTTTCCTGTTGAGAGTGCCTCCTCTTGAGATGCGACGGGAACGCCGGGAATTCTTTCCCGTTGAAAGCAGGGAAAGGATCCCTCATCTCGAGCTCCGAGGGGGAAACGGGGCTCCTCTGGATGTGGGCGGGACCATCGTGCTTCCTCTCGAGTGGAGACGGGTATGGCGGTGAACTTCTTGAGTTGCAGCAAGGGTGTGAAAGACCCTTTCGAAATTCCAGAGGTTAGGTGTCATTAGTCTCCAGACGCCTCATCGGAAATAGGCCTCATCTCGCCTGGAAGGGAGAACTTCCTGGATTTTCTCGAGTTACGGCAGGTGTTCTCGAGTTACGACGGGGACCTCAGGGACCCGCCCTGGTGGCCTCAGGAGAGGCCAGTCCCCATGCGAGTTGCTAGGGGGCCTCTCGGGATTCCTCTCCCGTCGATACCGGGGCCAAGAACCTTGTGTGGAGTCAGGGCCCGAACCGAGGATTCCTCTCAGGGGCTGACATGGATCTTTGGGTACTTCTGGAGTCTCCCCACGGGAGTCAGGCCTCGTCTCGAGTGGGGGCATGCACGTGCGCTTTCCTTCCAGGCTGTAGCAGCAATGTCACGATTCCCGTCGCATTTATCAAAGGATCTGTGGCTTTCCCTCGAGGCTTTCCCTCGAGGCTTTCCCACAGGGCTGTCCCACGTGCCACCGTGTTGTGAGTCGATCCTCGGCGTGAAAGATGAGCCAGTGCAGGGCAAAGAGTTTCCTCTGGAATGGACTGAGACATCTGGGGGAGTCTTGGAATGGTGGTACGACCATGGAGTTCCTCTCGCCTTTCCTGTTGAGAGTGCCTCCTCTTGAGATGCGACGGGAACGCCGTGAATTCTTTCCCGTTGAAAGCAGGGAAAGGATCCCTCATCTCGAGCTACGAGGGGGAAACGGGGCTCCTCTGGATGTGGGCGGGACCATCGTGCTTCCTCTCGAGTGGAGACGGGTATGGCGGTGAACTTCTTGAGTTGCAGCAAGGGTGTGAAAGACCCTTTCGAAGTTCCAGAGGTTAGGTGTCATTAGTCTCCAGACGCCTCATCGGAAATAGGCCACATGTCGCCTGGAAGGGAGAACTTCCTGGATTTTCTCGAGTTGCGGCAGGTGTTCTCGAGTTACGACGGGGACCTCAGGGACCCGCCCTGGTGGCCTCAGGAGAGGCCAGACCCCATGCGAGTTGCTAGGGGGCCTCTCGGGATTCCTCTCCCGTCGATACCGGGGCCAAAAACCTTGTGTGTAGTCAGGGCCGGGACCGAGGATTCCTCTCAGGGGTGACATGGATCTTTGGGTACTTCTGGAGTCTCCCCAGGGGAGTCAGGCCTCCTCTCGAGTGGGGGCATGCACGTGCGCTTTCCTTCCAGGCTGTAGCAGCAATGTTCCGCTTCCCGTCGCGTGGATCAAAGGATCTGTGGTTTTCCCTCGAGGCTTTCCCTCGAGGCTTTCCCACAGGGCTGTCCCACGTGCCACCGTGGTGTGAGTCGATCCTCGGCGTGAAAGATGAGCCAGTGCAGGGCAAAGAGGTTCCTCTGGAATGGACTGAGACATCTGGGGGAGTCTTGGAATGGTGATACGACCATGGAGTTCCTCTCGCCTTTCCTGTTGAGAGTGCTTCCTCTTGAGATGCGACGGGAACGCCGGGAATTCTTTCCCGTTGAAAGCAGGGAAAGGATCCCTCATCTCGAGCTCCGAGGGGGAAACGGGGCTCCTCTGGATGTTGGCGGGACCATCGTGCATCCTCTCGAGTGGAGACGGGTATGGTGGTGTACTTCTTTAGTTGCAGCAAGGGTGTGAAAGACCCTTTCGAAATTCCAGAGGTTAGGTGTCATTAGTCTCCAGACGCCTCATCGGAAATAGGCCTCATCTCACCTGGAAGGGAGAACTTCCTGGATTTTCTCGAGTTGCGGCAGGTGTTCTCGAGTTACGACGGGGACCTCAGGGACCCGCCCTGGTGGCCTCAGGAGAGGCCAGTCCCCATGCGAGTTGCTAGGGGGCCTCTCGGGATTCCTCTCCCGTCGATACCGGGGCCAATAACCTTGTGTGGAGTCAGGGCCCGAACCGAGGATTCCTCTCAGGGGCTGACATGGATCTTTGAGTACTTCTGGAGTCTCCCCAGGGGAGTCAGGCCTCGTCTCGAGTGGGGGCATGCACGAGCGCTTTCCTTCCAGACTGTAGCAGCAATGTCACACTTCCCGTCGCGTGGATCAAAGGATCTGTGGTTTTCCCTCGAGGCTTTCCCTCGAGGCTTTCCCACAGGGCTGTCCCACGTGCCACCGTGGTGTGAGTCGATCCTCGGCGTGAAAGATGAGCCAGTGCAGGGCAAAGAGGTTCCTCTGGAATGGACTGAGACATCTGGGGGACTCTTGGAATGGTGGTACGACCATAGAGTTCCTCTCGCCTTTCCTGTTGAGAGTGCCTCCTCTTGAGATGCGACGGGAACGCCGGGAATTCTTTCCCGTTGAAAGCAGGGAAAGGATCCCTCATCTCGAGCTCCGAGGGGGAAACGGGGCTCCTCTGGATGTGGGCGGGACCATCGTGCTTCCTCTCGAGTGGAGACGGGTATGGCGGTGAACTTCTTGAGTTGCAGCAAGGGTGTGAAAGACCCTTTCGAAATTCCAGAGGTTTGGTGTCATTAGTCTCCAGACGCCTCATCGGAAATAGGCCTCATCTCGCCTGGAAGGGAGAACTTCCTGGATTTTCTCGAGTTACGGCAGGTGTTCTCGAGTTACGACGGGGACCTCAGGGACCCGCCCTGGTGGCCTAAGGAGAGGCCAGTCCCCATGCGAGTTGCTAGGGGGCCTCTCGGGATTCCTCTCCCGTCGATACCGGGGCCAAGAACCTTGTGTGGAGTCAGGGCCCGAACCGAGGATTCCTCTCAGGGGCTGACATGGATCTTTGGGTACTTCTGGAGTCTCCCCAGGGGAGTCAGGCCTCGTCTCGAGTGGGGGCATGCACGTGTGCTTTCCTTCCAGGCTGTAGCAGCAATGTCACGCTTCCCGTCGCGTGGATCAAAGGATCTGTGGTTTTCCCTCGAGGCTTTCCCTCGAGGCTTTCCCACAGGGCTGTCCCACGTGCCACCGTGGTGTGAGTCGATCCTCGGCGTGAAAAATGAGCCAGTGCAGGGCAAAGAGGTTCCTCTGGAATGGACTGAGACATCTGGGGGACTCTTGGAATGGTGGTACGACCATGGAGTTCCTCTCGCCTTTCCTGTTGAGAGTGCCTCCTCTTGAGATGCGACGGGAACGCCGGGAATTCTTTCCCGTTGAAAGCAGGGAAAGGATCCCTCATCTCGAGCTCCGAGGGGGAAACGGGGCTCCTCTGGATGTGGGCGGGACCATCGTGCTTCCTCTCGAGTGGAGACGGGTATGGCGGTGAACTTCTTGAGTTGCAGCAAGGGTGTGAAAGACCCTTTCGAAGTTCCAGAGGTTAGGTGTCATTAGTCTCCAGACGCCTCATCGGAAATAGGCCTCATCTCGCTTGGAAGGGAGAACTTCCTGGATTTTCTCGAGTTGCGGCAGGTGTTCTCGAGTTACGACGGGGACATCAGGGACCCGCCCTGGTGGCCTCAGGAGAGGCCAGTCCCCATGCGAGTTGCTAGGGGGCCTCTCGGGATTCCTCTCCCGTCGATACCGGGGCCAAAAACCTTGTGTGGAGTCAGGGCCGGGACCGAGGATTCCTCTCAGGGGTGACATGGATCTTTGGGTACTTCTGGAGTCTCCCCAGGGGAGTCAGGCCTCCTCTCGAGTGGGGCCATGCACGTGCGCTTTCCTTCCAGGCTGTAGCAGCAATGTCACGCTTCCCGTCGCGTGGATCAAAGGATCTGTGGTTTTCCCTCGAGGCTTTCCCTCGAGGCTTTCCCACAGGGCTGTCCCACGTGCCACCGTGGTGTGAGTCCATCCTCGGCGTGAAAGATGAGCCAGTGCAGGGCAAAGAGGTTCCTCTGGAATGGACTGAGACATCTGGGGGAGTCTTGGAATGGTGGTACGACCATGGAGTTCCTCTCGCCTTTCCTGTTGAGAGTGCCTCCTCTTGAGATGCGACGGGAACGCCGGGAATTCTTTCCCGTTGAAAGCAGGGAAAGGATCCCTCATCTCGAGCTCCGAGGGGGAAACGGGGCTCCTCTGGATGTGGGCGGGACCATCGTACTTCCCCTCGAGTGGAGACGGGTATGGCGGTGAACTTCTTGAGTTGCAGCAAGGGTGTGAAAGACCCTTTCGAAGTTCCAGAGGTTAGGTGTCATTAGTCTCCAGACGCCTCATCGGAAATAGGCCTCATCTCGCCTGGAAGGGAGAACTTCCTGGATTTTCTTGAGTTGCGGCAGGTGTTCTCGAGTTACGACGGGGACCTCAGGGACCCGCCCGGGTGGCCTCAAGAGAGGCCAGTCCCCATGCGAGTTGCTAGGGGGCCTCTCGGGATTCCTCTCCCGTCGATACCGGGGCCAAAAACCTTGTGTGGAGTCAGGGCCGGGACCGAGGATTCCTCTCAGGGGTGACAAGGATCTTTGGGTACTTCTGGAGTCTCCCCAGGGGAGTCAGGCCTCCTCTCGAGTGGGGGCATGCACGTGCGCTTTCCTTCCAGGCTGTAGCAGCAATGTCACGCTTCCCGTCGCGTGGATCAAAGGATCTGAGGTTTTCCCTCGAGGCTTTCCCTCGAGGCTTTCCCACAGGGCTGTCCCACGTGCCACCGTGGTGTGAGTCGATCCTCGGCGTGAAAGATGAGCCAGTGCAGGGCAAAGAGGTTCCTCTGGAATGGACTGAGACATCTGGGGGACTCTTGGAATGGTGGTACGACCATGGAGTTGCTCTCGCCTTTCCTGTTGAGAGTGCCTCCTCTTGAGATGCGACGGGAACGCCGGGAATTCTTTCCCGTTGAAAGCAGGGAAAGGATCCCTCATCTCGAGCTACGAGGGGGAAACGGGGCTCCTCTCGATGTGGGCGGGACCATCGTGCTTCCTCTCGAGTGGAGACGGGTATGGCGGTGAACTTCTTGAGTTGCAGCAAAGGTGTGAAAGACCCTTTCGAAGTTCCAGAGGTTAGGTGTCATTAGTCTCCAGACGCCTCATCGGAAATAGGCCTCATCTCGCCTGGAAGGGAGAACTTCCTGGATTTTCTCGAGTTGCGGCAGGTGTTCTCGAGTTACGACGGGGACCTCAGGGACCCGCCCTGGTTGCCTCAGGAGAGGCCAGTCCCCATGCGAGTTGCTAGGGGGCCTCTCGGGATTCCTATCCCGTCGATACCGGGGCCAAAAACCTTGTGTGGAGTCAGGGCCGGAACCGAGGATTCCTCTCAGGGGTGACATGTATCTTTGGGTACTTCTGGAGTCTCCCCAGGGGAGTCAGGCCTCGTCTCGAGTGGGGGCATGCACGTGCGCTTTCCTTCCAGGCTGTAGCAGCAATGTCACGCTTCCCGTCGAGTGGATCAAAGGATCTGTGGTTTTCCCTCGAGGCTTTCCCTCGAGGCTTTCCCACAAGGCTGTCCCACGTGCCACCGTGGTGTGAGTCGATCCTCGGCGTGAAAGATGAGCCAGTGCAGGGCAAAGAGGTTCCTCTGGAATGGACTGAGACATCTGGGGGACTCTTGGAATGGTGGTACGACCATGGAGTTCCTCTCGCCTTTCCTGTTGAGAGTGCCTCCTCTTGAGATGCGACGGGAACGCCGGGAATTCTTTCCCGTTGAAAGCAGGGAAAGGATCCCTCATCTCGAGCTACGAGGTGGAAACGGGGCTCCTCTGGATGTGGGCGGGACCATCGTGCTTCCTCTCGAGTGGAGACGGGTATGGCGGTGAACTTCTTGAGTTGCAGCAAGGGTGTGAAAGACCCTTTCGAAGTTCCAGAGGTTAGGTGTCATTAGTCTCCAGACGCCTCATCGGAAATAGGCCTCATCTCGCCTGCAAGGGAGAACTTCCTGGATTTTCTCGAGTTGCGGCAGGTGTTCTCGAGTTACGACGGGGACCTCAGGGACCCGCCCTGGTTGCCTCAGGAGAGGCCAGTCCCCATGCGAGTTGCTAGGGGGCCTCTCGGGATTCCTCTCCCGTCGATACCGGGGCCAATAACCTTGTGTGGAGTCAGGGCCGGAACCGAGGATTCCTCTCAGGGGTGACATGAATCTTTGGGTACTTCTGGAGTCTCCCCAGGGGAGTCAGGCCTCGTCTCGAGTGGGGGCATGCACGTGCGCTTTCCTTCCAGGCTGTAGCAGCAATGTCACGCTTCCCGTCCAGTGGATCAAAGGATCTGTGGTTTTCCCTCGAGGCTTTCCCTCGAGGCTTTCCCACAAGGCTGTCCCACGTGCCACCGTGTTGTGAGTCGATCCTCGGCGTGAAAGATGAGCCAGTGCAGGGCAAAGAGGTTCCTCTGGAATGGACTGAGACATCTGGGGGACTCTTGGAATGGTGGTACGACCATGGAGTTCCTCTCGCCTTTCCTGTTGAGAGTGCCTCCTCTTGAGATGCGACGGGAACGCTGGGAATTCTTTCCCGTTGAAAGCAGGGAAAGGATCCCTCATCTCGAGCTACGAGGGGGAAACGGGGCTCCTCTGGATGTGGGCGGGACCATCGTGCTTCCTCTCGAGTGGAGACGGGTATGGCGGTGTACTTCTTGAGTTGCAGCAAGGGTGTGAAAGACCCTTTCGAAATTCCAGAGGTTAGGTGTCATTAGTCTCCAGACGCCTCATCGGAAATAGGCCTCATCTCACCTGGAAGGGAGAACTTCCTGGATTTTCTCGAGTTGCGGCAGGTGTTCTCGAGTTACGACGGGGACCTCAGGGACCCGCCCTGGTGGCCTCAGGAGAGGCCAGTCCCCATGCGAGTTGCTAGGGGGCCTCTCGGGATTCCTCTCCCGTCGATACCGGGGCCAATAACCTTGTGTGGATTCAGGGCCCGAACCGAGGATTCCTCTCAGGGGCTGACATGGATCTTTGAGTACTTCTGGAGTCTCCCCAGGGGAGTCAGGCCTCGTCTCGAGTGGGGGCATGCACGTGCGCTTTCCTTCCAGACTGTAGCAGCAATGTCACACTTCCCGTCGCGTGGATCAAAGGATCTGTGGTTTTCCCTCGAGGCTTTCCCTCGAGGCTTTCCCACAGGGCTGTCCCACGTGCCACCGTGGTGTGAGTCGATCCTCGGCGTGAAAGATGAGCCAGTGCAGGGCAAAGAGGTTCCTCTGGAATGGACTGAGACATCTGGGGGACTCTTGGAATGGTGGTACGACCATGGAGTTCCTCTCGCCTTTCCTGTTGAGAGTGCCTCCTCTTGAGATGCGACGGGAACGCCGGGAATTCTTTCCCGTTGAAAGCAGGGAAAGGATCCCTCATCTCGAGCTCCGAGGGGGAAACGGGGCTCCTCTGGATGTGGGCGGGACCATCGTGCTTCCTCTCGAGTGGAGACGGGTATGGCGGTGAACTTCTTGAGTTGCAGCAAGGGTGTGAAAGACCCTTTCGAAGTTCCAGAGGTTAGGTGTCATTAGTCTCCAGACGCCTCATCGGAAATAGGCCTCATCTCGCCTGGAAGGGAGAACTTCCTGGATTTTCTCGAGTTACGGCAGGTGTTCTCGAGTTACGACGGGGACCTCAGGGACCCGCCCTGGTGGCCTAAGGAGAGGCCAGTCCCCATGCGAGTTGCTAGGGGGCCTCTCGGGATTCCTCTCCCGTCGATACCGGGGCCAAGAACCTTGTGTGGAGTCAGGGCCCGAACTGAGGATTCCTCTCAGGGGCTGACATGGATCTTTGGGTACTTCTGGAGTCTCCCCAGGGGAGTCAGGCCTCGTCTCGAGTGGGGGCATGCACGTGTGCTTTCCTTCCAGGCTGTAGCAGCAATGTCACGCTTCCCGTCGCGTGGATCAAAGGATCTGTGGTTTTCCCTCGAGGCTTTCCCTCGAGGCTTTCCCACAGGGCTGTCCCACGTGCCACCGTGGTGTGAGTCGATCCTCGGCGTGAAAAATGAGCCAGTGCAGGGCAAAGAGGTTCCTCTGGAATGGACTTAGACATCTGGGGGACTCTTGGAATGGTGGTACGACCATGGAGTTCCTCTCGCCTTTCCTGTTGAGAGTGCCTCCTCTTGAGATGCGACGGGAACGCCGGGAATTCTTTCCCGTTGAAAGCAGGGAAAGGATCCCTCATCTCGAGCTCCGAGGGGGAAACGGGGCTCCTCTGGATGTGGGCGGGACCATCGTGCTTCCTCTCGAGTGGAGACGGGTATGGCGGTGAACTTCTTGAGTTGCAGCAAGGGTGTGAAAGACCCTTTCGAAGTTCCAGAGGTTAGGTGTCATTAGTCTCCAGACGCCTCATCGGAAATAGGCCTCATCTCGCCTGGAAGGGAGAACTTCCTGGATTTTCTCGAGTTGCGGCAGGTGTTCTCGAGTTACGACGGGGACATCAGGGACCCGCCCTGGTGGCCTCAGGAGAGGCCAGTCCCCATGCGAGTTGCTTGGGGGCCTCTCGGGATTCCTCTCCCGTCGATACCGGGGAAAAAAACCTTGTGTGGAGTCAGGGCCGGGACCGAGGATTCCTCTCAGGGGTGACATGGATCTTTGGGTACTTCTGGAGTCTCCCCAGGGGAGTCAGGCCTCCTCTCGAGTGGGGCCATGCACGTGCGCTTTCCTTCCAGGCTGTAGCAGCAATGTCACGCTTCCCGTCGCGTGGATCAAAGGATCTGTGGTTTTCCCTCGAGGCTTTCCCTCGAGGCTTTCCCTCGAGGCTTTCCCACAGGGCTGTCCCACGTGCCACCGTGGTGTGAGTCGATCCTCGGCGTGAAAGATGAGCCAGTGCAGGGCAAAGAGGTTCCTCTGGAATGGACTGAGACATCTGGGGGAGTCTTGGAATGGTGGTACGACCATGGAGTTCCTCTCGCCTTTCCTGTTGAGAGTGCCTCCTCTTGAGATGCGACGGGAACGCCGGGAATTCTTTCCCGTTGAAAGCAGGGAAAGGATCCCTCATCTCGAGCTCCGAGGGGGAAACGGGGCTCCTCTGGATGTGGGCGGGACCATCGTACTTCCTCTCGAGTGGAGACGGGTATGGCGGTGAACTTCTTGAGTTGCAGCAAGGGTGTGAAAGACCCTTTCGATGTTCCAGAGGTTAGGTGTCATTAGTCTCCAGACGCCTCATCGGAAATAGGCCTCATCTCGCCTGGAAGGGAGAACTTCCTGGATTTTCTTGAGTTGCGGCAGGTGTTCTCGAGTTACGACGGGGACCTCAGGGACCCGCCCGGGTGGCCTCAAGAGAGGCCAGTCCCCATGCGAGTTGCTAGGGGGCCTCTCGGGATTCCTCTCCCGTCGATACCGGGGCCAAAACCTTGTGTGGAGTCAGGGCCGGGACCGAGGATTCCTCTCAGGGGTGACAAGGATCTTTGGGTACTTCTGGAGTCTCCCCAGGGGAGTCAGGCCTCCTCTCGAGTGGGGGCATGCACGTGCGCTTTCCTTCCAGGCTGTAGCAGCAATGTCACGCTTCCCGTCGCGAGGATCAAAGGATCTGTGGTTTTCCCTCGAGGCTTTCCCTCGAGGCTTTCCCACAGGGCTGTCCCACGTGCCACCGTGGTGTGAGTCGATCCTCGGCGTGAAAGATGAGCCAGTGCAGGGCAAAGAGGTTCCTCTGGAATGGACTGAGTCATCTGGGGGACTCTTGGAATGGTGGTACGACCATGGAGTTCCTCTCGCCTTTCCTGTTGAGAGTGCCTCCTCTTGAGATGCGATGGGAACGCCGGGAATTCTTTCCCGTTGAAAGCAGGGAAAGGATCCCTCATCTCGAGCTACGAGGGGGAAACGGGGCTCCTCTGGATGTGGGCGGGACCATCGTGCTTCCTCTCGAGTGGAGACGGGTATGGCGGTGAACTTCTTGAGTTGCAGCAAAGGTGTGAAAGACCCTTTCGAAGTTCCAGAGGTTAGGTGTCATTAGTCTCCAGACGCCTCATCGGAAATAGGCCTCATCTCGCCTGCAAGGGAGAACTTCCTGGATTTTCTCGAGTTGCGGCAGGTGTTCTCGAGTTACGACGGGGACCTCAGGGACCCGCCCTGGTTGCCTCAGGAGAGGCCAGTCCCCATGCGAGTTGCTAGGGGGCCTCTCGGGATTCCTATCCCGTCGATACCGGGGCCAAAAACCTTGTGTGGAGTCAGGGCCGGAACCGAGGATTCCTCTCAGGGGTAACATGTATCTTTGGGTACTTCTGGAGTCTCCCCAGGGGAGTCAGGCCTCGTCTCGAGTGGGGGCATGCACGTGCGCTTTCCTTCCAGGCTGTAGCAGCAATGTCACGCTTCCCGTCGAGTGGATCAAAGGATCTGTGGTTTTCCCTCGAGGCTTTCCCTCGAGGCTTTCCCACAAGGCTGTCCCACGTGCCACCGTGGTGTGAGTCGATCCTCGGCGTGAAAGATGAGCCAGTGCAGGGCAAAGAGGTTCCTCTGGAATGGACTGAGACATCTGGGGGACTCTTGGAATGGTGGTACGACCATGGAGTTCCTCTCGCCTTTCCTGTTGAGAGTGCCTCCTCTTGAGATGCGACGGGAACGCTGGGAATTCTTTCCCGTTGAAAGCAGGGAAAGGATCCCTCATCTCGAGCTACGAGGGGTAAACGGGGCTCCTCTGGATGTGGGCGGGACCATCGTGCTTCCTCTCGAGTGGAGACGGGTATGGCGGTGTACTTCTTGAGTTGCAGCAAGGGTGTGAAAGACCCTTTCGAAATTCCAGAGGTTAGGTGTCATTAGTCTCCAGACGCCTCATCGGAAATAGGCCTCATCTCACCTGGAAGGGAGAACTTCCTGGATTTTCTCGAGTTGCGGCAGGTGTTCTCGAGTTACGACGGGGACCTCAGGGACCCGCCCTGGTGGCCTCAGGAGAGGCCAGTCCCCATGCGAGTTGCTAGGGGGCCTCTCGGGATTCCTCTCCCGTCGATACCGGGGCCAATAACCTTGTGTGGAGTCAGGGCCCGAACCGAGGATTCCTATCAGGGGCTGACATGGATCTTTGGGTAATTCTGGAGTCTCCCCACTGGAGTCAGGCCTCGTTTCGAGTGGGGGCATGCACGAGCGCTTTTCTTCCAGGCTGTAGCAGCAATGTCACACTTACCTTCGCGTGGATCAAAGGATCTGTGGTTTTCCCTCGAGGCTTTCCCTCGAGGCTTTCCCACAGGGCTGTCCCACTTGCCACCGTGGTGTGAGTCGATCCTCGGCGTGAAAGATGAGCCAGTGCAGGGCAAAGAGGTTCCTCTGGAATGGACTGAGACATCTGGGGGATTCTTGGAATGGTGGTACGACCATAGAGTTACTCTCGCCTTTCCTGTTGAGAGTGCCTCCTCTTGAGATGCGACGGGAACTTCGGGAATTCTTTCCCGTTGAAAGCAGGGAAAGGATCCCTCATCTCGAGCTACGAGGGGGAAACGGGGCTCCTCTGGATGTGGGCGGGACCATCGTGCTTCCTCTCGAGTGGAGACGGGTATGGCGGTGAACTTCTTGAGTTGCAGTAAGGGTGTGAAAGACCCTTTCGAAGTTCCAGAGGTTAGGTGTCATTAGTCTCCAGATGCCTCATCGGAAATAGGCTTCATCTCGCCTGGAAGGGAGAACTTCCTGGATTTTCTCGAGATGCGGCAGGTGTTCTCGCGTTACGACGGGGACCTCAGGGACCCGCCCTGGTGGCCTCAGGAACGGCCAGTCCCCATGCGAGTTGCTAGGGGGCCTCTCGGGATTCCTCTCCCGTCGATACCGGGGCCAAAAACCTTGTGTGGAGTCAGGGCCGGAACCGAGGATTCCTCTCAGGGGTGACATGGATCTTTGGGTACTTCTGGAGTCTCCCCAGGGGAGTGAGGCCTCGTCTCGAGTGGGGGCATGCACGTGCGCTTTCCTTCCAGGCTGTAGCAGCAATGTCACGCTTCTCGTCGCGTGGATCAAAGGATCTGTGGTTTTCCCTCGAGGCTTTGCCTCGAGGCTTTCCCACAGGGTTGTCCCACCTGCCGCCGTGGTGTGAGTCGATCCTCGGCGTGAAAGATGAGCCAGTGCAGGGCAAAGAGGTTCCTTTGGAATGGACTGAGACATCTGGGGGACTCTTGGAATGGTGGTACGACCATGGAGTTCTTCTCACCTTTCCTGTTGAGAGTGCCTCCTCTTGAGATGCGACGGAAATGCCGGGAATTCTTTCCCGTTAAAAGCAGGGAAAGGATCCCTCATCTCGAGCTACGAGGGGAAACGGGGCTCCTCTGGATGTGGGCGGGACCATCGTGCTTCCTCTCGAGTGGAGACGGGTATGGCGGTGAACTTCTTGTGTTGCAGCAAGGGTGTGAAAGACCCTTTCGAAGTTCCAGAGGTTAGGAGTCATTAGTCTCCATACGCCTCATTGGAAATAGGCCTCATCTCGCCTGGAAGGGAGAACATCCTGGATTTTCTCGAGTTGCGGCAGGTGTTCTCGAGTTACGACGGGGACCTCAGGGAACCGCCCTGGTGGCCTCAGGAAAAGCCAGTCCCCATGCGAGTTGCTAGGGGGCCTCTCAGGATTCCTCTCCTGTCGATACCGGGGCCAAAAACCTTGTTTGGAGTCAGGGCCGGAACCGAGGGTTCGTCTCAGGGGCTGACATGGATCTTTGGGTACTTCTGGAGTCTCCCCACTGGAGTCAGGCCTCGTTTAGAGTGGGGGCATGCACGAGCGCTTTTCTTCCAGGCTGTAGCAGCAATGTCACGCTTACCTTCGCGTGCATCAAAGGATCTGTGGTTTTCCCTCGAGGCTTTCCCTCGAGGCTTTCCCACAGTGCTGTCCCACTTGCCACCGTGGTGTGAGTCGATCCTCGGCGTGAAAGATGAGCCAGTGCAGGGCAAAGAGGTTCCTCTGGAATGGACTGAGACATCTGGGGGATTCTTGGAATGGTGGTACGACCATAGAGTTCCTCTCGCCTTTCCTGTTGAGAGTGCCTCCTCTTGAGATGCGAGGGGAATGCCGGGAATTCTTTCCCGTTGAAAGCAGGGAAAGAATCCCTCATCTCGAGCTACGAGGGGGAAACGGGGCTCCTCTGGATATGGGCGGGACCATCGTGCTTCCTCTCGAGTGGAGACGGGTATGGCGGTGAACTACTTGAGTTGCAGCAAGGGTGTGAAAGACCCTTTCGAAGTTCCAGAGGTTAGGTGTCATTACTCTCCAGACGCCTCATTGGAAATAGGCCTCATCTCGCCTGGAAGGGAGAACTTCCTGGATTTTCTCGAGTTGCGGCAGGAGTTCTCGAGTTACGACGGGGACCTCAGGGACCCGCCATGGTGGCCTCAGGAAAGGCCAGTCCCCATGCGAGTTGCTAGGGGGCCTCTCAGGATTCCTCTCCCGTCGATACCGGGGCCAAAAACCTTCTGTGAAGTCAGGGCCGGAACCGGGGATTCCTCTCAGGGGCTGACATGGATCTTTGGGTACTTCTGGAGTCTCCCCAGGGGAGTCAGGCCTCGTCTCGAGTGGGGGCATGCACGTGCGCTTTCCTTCCAGGCTGTAGCAGCAATGTCACGCTTCTCGTCGCGTGGATCAAAGGATCTGTGGTTTTCCCTCGAGGCTTTCCCTCGAGGCTTTCCCACAGGGCTGTCCCACTTGCCACCGTGGTGTGAGTCGATCCTCGGCGTGAAAGATGAGCCAGTGCAGGGCAAAGAGGTTCCTATGGAATGGACTGAGACATCTGGGGGATTCTTGGAATGGTGGTACGACCATAGAGTTCCTCTCGCCTTTCCTGTTGAGAGTGCCTCCTCTTGAGATGCGACGAGAATGCCGGGAATTCTTTCCCGTTGAAAGCAGGGAAAGGATCCCTCATCTCGAGCTACGAGGGGGAAACGGGGCTCCTCTGGATATGGGCGGGACCATCGTGCTTCCTCTCGAGTGGAGACGGGTATGGCGGTGAACTTCTTGAGTTGCAGCAAGGGTGTGAAAGACCCTTTCGAAGTTCCAGAGGTTAGGTGTCATTAGTCTCCAGACGCCTCATAGGAAATAGGCCTCATCTCGCCTGGAAGGGAGAACTTCCTGGATTTTCTCGAGTTGCGGCAGGTGTTCTCGAGTTACGACGGGGACCTCAGGGACCCGCCATGGTGGCCTCAGGAAAGGCCAGTCCCCATGCGAGTTGCTAGGGGGCCTCTCAGGATTCCTCTCCCGTCGATACCGGGGCCAAAAACCTTGTGTGGAGTCAGGGCCGGAACCGAGGTTTTCTCTCAGGGGTGACTTGGAACTTTGGGTATTTCTGGAGTCTCCCTAGGGGAGTCAGGCCTCGTCTCAAGTGGGGGCATGCACGTGCGCTTTCCTTCCAGGCTGTAGCAGCAATGTCACGCTTCCCGTCGCGTGGATCAAAGGATCTGTGGTTTTCCCTCGAGGCTTTCCCACAGGGCTGTCCCACGTGCCACCTTGGTGTGAGTCGATCGTCGGCGTGAAAGATGAGCCAGTGCAGGGCAAAGAGGTTCCTCTGGAATGGACTGAGACATCTGGGGGACTCTTGGAATGGTGGTACGACCATGGAGTTCCTCTCGCCTTTCCTGTTGAGAGTGCCTCCTCTTGAGATGCGACAGGAACGCCGGGAATTCTTTCCCGTTGAAAGCAGGGAAAGGATCCCTCATCTCGAGCTCCGAGGGGGAAGCGGGGCTCCTCTGGATGTGGGCGGGACCATCGTGCTTCCTCTCGAGTGGAGACGGGTATGGCGGTGAACTACTTGAGTTGCAGCAAGGGTGTGAAAGACCCTTTCGAAGTTCCATAGTTTAGGTGTCATTAGTCTCTAGACGCCTCATCGGAAATAGGCCTCATCTCGCCTGGAAGGGAGAACTTCCTGGATTTTCTCGAGTTGCGGCAGGTGATCTCGAGTTACGATGGGGACCTCAGGGACCCGCCCTGGTGGCCTCAGGAGAGGCCAGTCCCCAAGCGAGTTGCTAGGGGGCCTCTCGGGATTTCTCTCCCGTCGATACCCGGGCCAAATCCTTGTGTGGAGTCAGGGCCGGAAACGAGGATTCCTCTCAGGGGCTGACATGGATCTTTGGGTACTTCTGGAGTCTCCCCAGGGGAGTCAGGCCTCGTCTCGAGTGGGGGCATGCACGTGCGCTTTCCCTCCAGGCTGAAGCAGCAATGTCACGCTTCCCGTCACGTGGATCAAAGGATCTGTGGTTTTCCCTCGAGGCTTTCCGTCGAGGCTTTCCCACAGGGCTGTCCCACGTGCCACCGTGGTGTGAGTCGATCCTCGGCGTGAAAGCTGAGCCAGTGCAGGGCAAAGAGCTTCCTCTCGAATGGTCTGGGGGACTCTTGGAATGGTGGTACGACCATGGAGTTCCTCTCGCCTTTCCTGTTGAGAGTGCCTCCTCTTGAGATGCGACGGGAACGCCGGGAATTCTTTCCCGTTGAAAGCAGGGAAAGGATCCCTCATCTCGAGCTACGAGGGGGAAACGGGGCTCCTCTGGATGTGGGCGGGACCATCGTGCTTCCTCTCGAGTGGAGACGGGTATGGCGGTGAACTTCTTGAGTAGCAGCAAGGGTGTGAAAGACCCTCTCGAAATTCCAGAGGTTAGGTTTCATTAGTCTCCAGACGCCTCATCGGAAATAGGCCTCATCTCGCCTGGAAGGGAGAACTTCATGGATTTTCTCGAGTTGCGGCAGGTGTTCTCGAGTTACAACGGGGACCTCAGGGACCCGCCCTGGTGGCCCCAGGAGAGGCCAGTCCCCATGCGAGTTGCTACGGGGCCTCTCGGGATTCCTCTCCCGTCGATACCGGGGCCAAAAACCTTGTGTGGAGTCAGGGCCGGAACCGGGGATTCCTCTCAGGGGCTGTCATGGATCTTTGGGTACTTCTGGAGTCTCCCCAGGGGAGTCAGGCCTCGTCTCGAGTGGGGGCATGCACGTGTGCTTTCCTTCCAGGCTGTAGCAGCAATGTCACGCTTCCCGTCGCGTGGATCAAAGGATCTGTGGTTTTCCCTCGAGGCTTTCCCTTGAGGCTTTCCCACAGGGCTGTCCCACGTGCCACCGTGGTGTGAGTCGATCCTCGGCGTGAAAGATGAGCCAGTGCAGGGCAAAGAGGTTTCTCTGGAATGGACTGAGACATCTGGGGGACTCTTGGAATGGTGGTACGACCATGGAGTTCCTCTCGCCTTTCCTGTTGAGAGTGCCTCCTCTTGAGATGCGACGGGAACGCCGGGAATTCTTTCCCGTTGAAAGCAGGGAAAGGATCCCTCATCTCGAGGTACGAATGTGAAACGGGGCTCCTCTGGATGTGGGCGGGACCATCGTGCTTCCTCTCGAGTGGAGACGGGTATGGCGGTGAACTTCTTGAGTTGCAGCAAGGGTGTGAAAGACCCTTTCGAAGTTCCAGAGGTTAGGTGTCATTAGTCTCCAGACGCCTCATCGGAAATAGGCCTCATCTCGCCTGGAAGGGAGAACTTCCTGGATTTTCTCGAGTTGCGGCAGGTGTTCTCGAGTTACGACGGGGACCTCAGGGACCCGCCATGGTGGCCTCAGGAAAGGCCAGTCCCCATGCGAGTTGCTAGGGGGCCTCTCAGGATTCCTCTCCCGTCGATACCGGGGCCAAAAACCTTGTGTGGAGTCAGGGCCGGAACCGAGGATTCCTCTCAGTGGCTGACATGGATCTTTGGGTACTTCTGGAGTCTCACCAGGGGAGTCAGGCCTCGTCTCGAGTCGGGCCATGCACGTGCACTTTCCTTCCAGGCTGTAGCAGCAATGTCACGCTTCCCGTGGCGTGGATCAAAGGATCTGTGGTTTTCCCTCGAAGCTTTCCCTCGAGGCTTTCCCACAGGGCTGTCCCACGTGCCACCGTAGTGTGAGTCGATCCTCGGCGTGAAAGATGAGCCAGTGCAGGGCAAAGAGGTTCCTCTGGAATGGACTGAGACATCTGGGGGACTCTTGGAATGGTGGTACGACCATGGAGTTCCTCTCGCCTTTCCTGTTGAGAGTGCCTCCGCTTGAAATGCGACGGGAACGCCGGGAATTCTTTCCATTGAAAGCAGGGAAAGGATTCCTCATCTCGAGCTACGAGGGGGAAAGGGGGCTCCTCTGGATGTGGGCGGGACGATCGTGCTTCCTCTCAAGTGGAGACGGGTATGGCGGTGAACTTCTTGAGTTGCAACAAGGGTGTGAAAGACCCTTTCGAAGTTCCAGAGGTTAGGTGTCATTAGTCTCCAGACGCCTCATTGGAAGTAGGCCTCATCTCGCCTGGAAGGGAGAACTTCCTGGATTTTCTCGAGTTGCGGCAGGTGTTCTCGAGTTACGACGGGGACCTCAGGGACCCGCCATGGTGGCCTCAGGAAAGGCCAGTCCCCATGCGAGTTGCTAGGGGGCCTCTCAGGATTCCTCTCCCGTCGATACCGGGGCCAAAAACCTTCTGTGAAGTCAGGGCCGGAACCGGGGATTCCTCTCAGGGGCTGACATGGATCTTTGGGTACTTCTGGAGTGTCCCCAGGGGAGTGAGGCCTCGTCTCGAGTGGGGGCATGCACGTGCGCTTTCCTTCCAGGCTGTAGCAGCAACGTCACGCGTCTCGTCGCGTGGATCAAAGGATCTGTGGTTTTCCCTCGAGGCTTTCCCTCGAGGCTTTCCCACAGGGATGTCCCACGAGCCGCCGTGGTGTGAGTCGATCCTCGGCGTGAAAGATTAGCCAGTGCAGGGCAAAGAGGTTCCTCTGGAATGGACTGAGACATCTGGGGGACTCTTGGAATGGTGGTACGACCATGGAGTTCCTCTCGCCTTTCCTGTTGAGAGTGCCTCCTCTTGAGATGCGACGGAAATGCAGGGAATTCTTTCCCGTTAAAAGCAGGGAAAGGATCCCTCATCTCGAGCTACGAGGGGAAACGGGGCTCCTCTGGATGTGGGCGGGACCATCGTGCTTACTCTCGAGTGGAGACGGGTATGGCGGTGAACTTCTTGAGTTGCAGCAAGGGTGTGAAAGACCCTTTCGAAGTTCCAGAGGTTAGGTGTCATTAGTCTCCAGACGCCTCATTGGAAATAGGCCTCATCTCGCCTGGAAGGGAGAACATGCTGGATTTTCTCGAGTTGCGGCAGGTGTTCTCGAGTTACGACGGGGACCTCAGGGAACCGCCCTGGTGGCCTCAGGAAAAGCCAGTCCCCATGCGAGTTGCTAGGGGGCCTCTCAGGATTCCTCTCCTGTCGATACCGGGGCCGAAAACCTTGTTTGGAGTCAGGGCCGGAACCGAGGATTCCTCTCAGGGGCTGACATGGATCTTTGGGTACTTCTGGAGTCTCCCCACTGGAGTCAGGCCTCGTTTCGAGTGGGGGCATGCACGAGCGCTTTTCTTCCAGGCTGTAGCAGCAATGTCACGCTTACCTTCGCGTGGATCAGAGGATCTGTGGTTTTCCCTCGAGTCTTTCCCTCGAGGCTTTCCCACAGGGCTGTCCCACTTGCCACCGTGGTGTGAGTCGATCCTCGGCGTGAAAGATGAGCCAGTGCAGGGCAAAGAGGTTCCTATGGAATGGACTGAGACATCTGGGGGATTCTTGGAATGGTGGTACGACCATAGAGTTCCTCTCGCCTTTCCTGTTGAGAGTGCCTCCTCTTGAGATGCGACGGGAATGCCGGGAATTCTTTCCCGTTGAAAGCAGGGAAAGGATCCCTCATCTCGAGCTACGAGGGGGAAACGGGGCTCCTCTGGATATGGGCGGGACCATCGTGCTTCCTCTCGAGTGGAGACGGGTATGGCGGTGAACTTCTTGAGTTGCAGCAAGGGTGTGAAAGACCCTTTCGAAGTTCCAGAGGTTAGGTGTCATTAGTCTCCAGACGCCTCATAGGAAATAGGCCTCATCTCGCCTGGAAGGGAGAACTTCCTGGATTTTCTCGAGTTGCGGTAGGTGTTCTCGAGTTACGACGGGGACCTCAGGGACCCGCCATGGTGGCCTCAGGAAAGGCCAGTCCCCATGCGAGTTGCTAGGGGGCCTCTCAGGATTCCTCTCCCGTCGATACCGGGGCCAAAAACCTTGTGTGGAGTCAGGGCCGGAACCGAGGTTTTCTCTCAGGGGTGACATGGAACTTTGGGTATTTCTGGAGTCTCCCCAGGGGAGTCAGGCCTCGTCTCGAGTGGGGGCATGCACGTGCGCTTTCCTTCCAGGCTGTAGCAGCAATGTCACGCTTCCCGTCGCGTGGATCAAAGGATCTGTGGTTTTCCCTCGAGGCTTTCCCACAGGGCTGTCCCACGTGCCACCGTGGTGTGAGTCGATCGTCGGCGTGAAAGATGAGCCAGTGCAGGGCAAAGAGGTTCCTCTGGAATGGACTGAGACATCTGGGGGACTCTTGGAATGGTGGTACGACCATGGAGTTCCTCTCGCCTTTCCTGTTGAGAGTGCCTCCTCTTGAGATGCGACAGGAACGCCGGGAATACTTTCCCGTTGAAAGCAGGGAAAGGATCCCTCATCTCGAGCTCCGAGGGGGAAGTGGGGCTCCTCTGGATGTGGGCGGGACCATCGTGCTTCCTCTCGAGTGGATACGGGTATGGCGGTGAACTACTTGAGTTGCAGCAAGGGTGTGAAAGACCCTTTCGAAGTTCCATAGTTTAGGTGTCATTAGTCTCTAGACGCCTCATCGGAAATAGGCCTCATCTCGCCTGGAAGGGAGAACTTCCTGGATTTTCTCGAGTTGCGGCAGGTGATCTCGAGTTACGATGGGGACCTCAGGGACCCGCCCTGGTGGCCTCAGGAGAGGCCAGTCCCCAAGCGAGTTGCTAGGGGGCCTCTCGGGATTTCTCTCCCGTCGATACCCGGGCCAAATCCTTGTGTGGAGTCAGGGCCGGAAACGAGAATTCCTCTCAGGGGCTGACATGGATCTTTGGGTACTTCTGGAGTCTCCCCAGGGGAGTCAGGCCTCGTCTCGAGTGGGGGCATGCACGTGCGCTTTCCCTCCAGGCTGAAGCAGCAATGTCACGCTTCCCGTCGCGTGGATCAAAGGATCTGTGGTTTTCCCTCGAGGCTTTCCCTCGAGGCTTTCCCACAGGGCTGTCCCACTTGCCACCGTGGTGTGAGTCGATCCTCGGCGTGAAAGATGAGCCAGTGCAGGGCAAAGAGGTTCCTCTGGAATGGACTGAGACATCTGGGGGACTCTTGGAATGGTGGTACGACCATGGAGTTCCTCTCGCCTTTCCTGTTGAGAGTGCCTCCTCTTGAGATGCGACGGGAACGCCGGGAATTCTTTCCCGTTGAAAGCAGGGAAAGGATCCCTCATCTCGAGCTACGAGGGGGAAACGGGGCTCCTGTGGATGTGGGCGGGACCATCGTGCTTCCTCTCGAGTGGAGACGGGTATGGCGGTGAACTTCTTGAGTAGCAGCAAGGGTGTGAAAGACCCTCTCGAAGTTCCAGAGGTTAGGTGTCATTAGTCTCCAGACGCCTCATCGGAAATAGGCCTCATCTCGCCTGGAAGGGAGAACTTCCTGGATTTTCTCGAGTTGCGGCAGGTGTTCTCGAGTTACGACGGGGACCTCAGGGACCCGCCATGGTGGCCTCAGGAAAGGCCAGTCCCCATGCGATTTGCTAGGGGGCCTCTCAGGATTCCTCTCCCGTCGATACCGGGGCCAAAAACCTTCTGTGGAGTCAGGGTCGGAACCGAGGTTTCCTCTCAGAGGTGACATGGAACTTTGGGTATTTCTGGAGTCTCCCCAGGGGAGTCAGGCCTCGTCTCGAGTGGGGGCATGCATGTGCGCTTTCCTTCCAGGCTGTAGCAGCAATGTCACGCTTCCCGTCGCGTGGATCAAAGGATCTGTGGTTTTCCCTCGAGGCTTTCCCACAGGGCTGTCCCACGTGCCACCGTGGTGTGAGTCGATCCTCGGCGTGAAAAATGAGCCAGTGCAGGGCAAAGAGCTTCCTCTCGAATGGACTGAGACATCTGGGGGACTCTTGGAATGGTGGTACGACCATGGAGATGCTCTCGCCTTTCCTGTTGAGAGTGCCTCCTCTTGAGATGCGACGGGAACGCCGGGAATTCTTTCCCGTTGAAAGCAGGGAAAGGATCCCTCATCTCGAGCTACGAGGGGGAAACGGGGCTCCTCTGGATGTGGGCGGGACCATCGTGCTTCCTCTCGAGTGGAGACGGGTATGGCGGTGAACTTCTTGAGTAGCAGCAAGGGTGTGAAAGACCCTTTCGAAGTTCCAGAGGTTAGGTGTCATTAGTCTCCAGACGCCTCATTGGAAATAGGCCTCATCTGGCCTGGAAGGGAGAACTTCCTGGATTTTCTCGAGTTGTGGCAGGTGTTCTCGAGTTACGACGGGGACCTCAGGGACCCGCCATGGTGGCCTCAGGAGAGGCCAGTCCCCATGCGAGTTGCTAGGGGGCCTCTCGGGATTCCTCTCCCATCGATACCGGGGTCAAGAACCTTGTGTGAAGTCAGGGTCCGAACCGAGGATTCCTCTCAGGGGCTGACATGGATCTTTGGGTACTTCTGGAGTCTCCCCACTGGAGTCAGGCCTCGTTTCGAGTGGGGGGATGCACGTGCGCTTTTCTTCCAGGCTGTAGCAGCAATGTCACGCTTACCTTCGCGTGGATCAAAGGATCTGTTGTTTTCCCTCGAGGCTTTCCCTCGAGGCTTTCCCACAGGGTTGTCCCACGTGCCGCCGTGGTGTGAGTCGATCCTCGGCGTGAAAGATTATCCAGTGCAGGGCAAAGAGGTTCCTCTGGAATGGACTGAGACATCTGGGGGACTCTTGGAATGGTGGTACGACCATGGAGTTCTTCTCGCCTTTCCTGTTGAGAGTGCCTCCTCTTGAGATGCGACGGAAATGCCGGGAATTATTTCCCGTTAAAAGCAGGGAAAGGATCCCTCATCTCGAGCTACGAGGGGAAACGGGGCTCCTCTGGATGTGGTCGGGACCATCGTGCTTCCTCTCGAGTGGAGACGGGTATGGCGGTGAACTTCTTGTGTTGCAGCAAGGGTGTGAAAGACCCTTTCGAAGTTCCAGAGGTTAGGTGTCATTAGTCTCCAGACGCCTCATTGGAAATAGGCCTCATCTCGCCTGGAAGGGAGAACATCCTGGATTTTCTCGAGTTGCGGCAGGTGTTCTCGAGTTACGACGGGGACCTCAGGGAACCGCCCTGGTGGCCTCAGGAAAGGCCAGTCCCCATGCGAGTTGCTAGGGGGCCTCTCAGGATTCCTCTCCCGTCGATACCGGGGCCAAAAACCTTGTGTGGAGTCAGGGCCGGAACCGAGGTTTCCTCTCAGGGGTGACATGGAACTTTGGGTATTTCTGGAGTCTCCCCAGGGGAGTCAGGCCTCGTCTCGAGTGGGGGCATGCACGTGCGCTTTCCTTCCAGGCTGTAGCAGCAATGTCACGCTTCCCGTCGCGTGGATCAAAGGATCTGTGGTTTTCCCTCGAGGCTTTCCCTCGAGGCTTTGCCACAGGGCTGTCCCACGTGCCACAGTGGTGTGAGTCGATCCTCGGCGTGAAAGATGAGCCAGTGCAGGGCAACGAGGTTCCTCTGGAATGGACTGAGACATCTGGGGGACTCTTGGAATGGTGGTACGACCATGGAGTTCCTCTCGCCTTTCCTGTTGAGAGTGCCTCCTCTTGAGATGCGACGGGAACGCCGGGAATTCTTTCCCGTTGAAAGCAGGGAAAGGATCCCTCATCTCGAGCTACGAGGGGGAAACGGGGCTCCTCTGGATGTGGGCGGGACCATCGTGCTTCCTCTCGAGTGGAGACGGGTATGGCGGTGAACTTCTTGAGTAGCAGCAAGGGTGTGAAAGACCCTTTCGAAGTTCCAGAGGTTAGGTGTCATTAGTCTCCAGACGCCTCATCGGAAATAGGCCTCATCTCGGCTGGAAGGGAGAACTTCCTGGATTTTCTCGAGTTGCGGCAGGTGTTCTAGAGTTACGACGGGGACCTCAGGGACCCGCTATGGTGGCCTCAGGAAAGGCCAGTCCCCATGCGAGTTGCTAGGGGGCCTCTCAGGATTCCTCTCCCGTCGATACAGGGGCCAAAAACCTTGTGTGGAGTCAGGGCCGGAAACGAGGTTTCCTCTCAGGGGTGACATGGATCTTTGGGTACTTCTGGAGTCTCCCTAGGGGAGTCAGGACTCGTCTCGTGTGGGGGCATGCACGTGCGCTTTACTTCCAGGCTGTAGCAGCAATGTCACGCTTCCCGTCGCGTGGATCAAAGGATCTGTGGTTTTCCCTCGAGGCTTTCCCTCGAGGCTTTCCCACAGGGCTGTCCCACGTGCCACCGTGGTGTGAGTCGATCCTCGGCGTGAAAGATGAGCCAGTACAGGGCAAAGATCTTCCTCTCGAATGGACTGAGACATCTGGGTGACTCTTGGAATGGTGGTACGACCATGGAGTTCCTCTCGCCTTTCCTGTTGAGAGTGCCTCCTCTTGAGATGCGACGGGAACGCCGGGAATTCTTTCCCGTTGAAAGCAGGGAAAGGATCCCTCATCTCGAGGTACGTGGGGGAAACGGGGCTCCTCTGGATGTGGGCGGGACCATCGTGCTTCCTCTCGAGTGGAGACGGGTATGGCGGTGAACTTCTTGAGTAGCAGCAAGGGTGTGAAAGACCCTTTCGAAGTTCCAGAGGTTAGGTGTCATTAGTCTCCAGACGCCTCATCGGAAATAGGCCTCATCTCGGCTGGAAGGGAGAACTTCCTGGATTTTCTCGAGTTGCGGCAGGTGTTCTGGAGTTACGACGGGGACCTCAGGGACCCGC
The DNA here is from genome assembly GCF_032405125.1 of Capricornis sumatraensis. Classification (NCBI taxonomy): domain Eukaryota; kingdom Metazoa; phylum Chordata; class Mammalia; order Artiodactyla; family Bovidae; genus Capricornis; species Capricornis sumatraensis. The sequence continues at coordinate 11,434,141 of NW_027184612.1, forward strand.
CATGGTGGCCTCAGGAAAGGCCAGTCCCCATGCGAGTTGATAGGGGGCCTCTCAGGATTCCTCTCCCGTCGATACCGGGGCCAAAAACCTTGTGTGGAGTCAGGGCCGGAACCGAGGATTCCTCTCAGGGGCTGACATGGATCTTTGGGTACTTCTGGAGTCTCCCCAGGGGAGTCAGGCCTCGTCTCGAGTGGGGGCATGCACGTGCGCTTTCCTTCCAGGCTGTAGCAGCAATGTCACGCTTCCCATGGCGTGGATCAAAGGATCTGTGGTTTTCCCTCGAGGCTTTCCCTCGAGGCTTTCCCACAGGGCTGTCCCACGTGCCACCGTGGTGTGAGTCGATCCTCGGCGTGAAAGATGAGCCAGTGCAGGGCAAAGAGGTTCCTCTGGAATGGACTGAGACATCTGGGGGACTCTTGGAATGCTGGTACGACCATGGAGTTCCTCTCGCCTTTCCTGTTGAGAGTGCCTATTCTTGAGATGCGACGGGAACGCCGGGAATTCTTTCCCGTTGAAAGCAGGGAAAGGATCCCTCATCTCGAGCTACGAGGGGGAAACGGGGCTCCTCTGGATGTGGGCGGGACCATCGTGCTTCCTCTCGAGTGGAGACGGGTATGGCGGTGAACTTCTTGAGTTGCAGCAAGGGTGTGAAAGACCCTTTCGAAGTTCCAGAGGTTAGGTGTCATTAGTCTCCAGACGCCTCATCGGAAATAGGCCTCATCTCGCCTGGAAGGGAGAGCTTCCTGGATTTTCTCGAGTTGCGGCAGGTGTTCTGGAGTTGCGACGGGGACCTCAGGGACCCGCCCTGGTGGCCTCAGGAGAGGCCAGTCCCCATGTGAGTTGCTAGGGGGCCTCTCGGGATTCCTCTCCCGTCGATACCGGGGCCAAAAACCTTGTGTGGAGTCAGGGCCGGAACCGAGGATTCCTCTCAGGGGCTGACATGGATCTTTGGGTACTTCTGGAGTCTCCCCAGGGGAGTCAGGCCTCGTCTCAAGTGGGGGCATGCACGTGCGCTTTCCTTCCAGGCTGTAGCAGCAATGTCACACTTCCCGTGGCCTGGATCAAAGGATCTGTGGTTTTCCCTCGAGGCTTTCCCTCGAGGCTTTCCCACAGGGCTGTCCCACGTGCCACCCTGGTGTGAGTCGATCCTCGGCGTGAAAGATGAGCCAGTGCAGGGCAAAGAGGTTCCTCTGGAATGGACTGAGACATCTGGGGGACTCTTGGAATGGTGGTACGACCATGGAGTTCCTCTCGCCTTTCCTGTTGAGAGTGCCTCCTCTTGAGATGCGACGGGAACGCCGGGAATTCTTTCCCGTTGAAAGCAGGGAAAGGATCCCTCATCTCGAGCTACGAGGGGGAAACGGGGCTCCTCTGGATGTGGGCGGGACCATCGTGCTTCCTCTCGAGTGGAGACGGGTATGGCAGAGAACTTCTTGAGTTGCAGCAAGGGAGTGAAAGACCCTTTCGAAGTTCCAGAGGTTAGGTATCATTAGTCTCCAGACGCCTCATCGGAAATAGGGCTCATCTCGCCTGGAAGGGAGAACTTCATGGATTTTCTCGAGTTGCGGCAGGTGTTCTCGAGTTACGACGGGGACCTCAGGGACCAGGCCTGGTGGCCTCAGGAGAGGACAATCCCCATGCGAGTTGCTAAGGGGACTCTGGGATTCCTCTCCCGTCGATACCGGGTCCAAAAACCTTGTGTGGAGTCAGGGCCAGAACCGAGGTTTCCTCTCTGGGGCTGACATGGATCTTTGGGTACTTCTGGAGTCTCCCCAGGGGAGTCAGGCCTCGTCTCGAGTGGGCACAGGTACGTGCGCTTTCCTTCCAGGCTGTAGCAGCAATGTCACGCTTCCCGTGGCCTGGATCAAAGGATCTGTGGTTTTCCCTCGAGGCTTTTCCTCGAGGCTTTCCCACAGGGCTGTCCCACGTGCCACCGTGGTGTGAGTCGATGCTAGGAGTGAAAGATGAGCCAGTGTAGGGCAAAGAGGTTCCTCTGGAATGGACTGAGACATCTGGGGGACTCTTGGAATGGTGGTACGACCATGGAGTTCCTCTCGCCTTTCCTGTTGAGAGTGCCTCCTCTTGAGATGCGACGGGAACGCCGGGAATTCTTTCCCGTTGAAAGCAGGGAAAGGATCCCTCATCTCGAGCTACGAGGGGGAAACGGGGCTCCTCTGGATGTGGGCGGGACTATCGTGCTTCCTCTCGAGTGGACACGGGTATGGCTGTGAACTTCTTGAGTTGCAGCAAGGGTGTGAAAGACCCTTTCGAAGTTCCAGAGGTTAGGTGTCATTAGTCTCCAGACGCCTCATCGGAAATAGGCCTCATCTCGCCTGGAAGGGAGAACTTCCTGGATTTTCTCGAGTTGCGGCAGGTGTTCTCGAATTACGACGGGGACCTCAGGGACCCGCCCTGGTGGCCTCAGAAGAGGCCAGTCCACATGCGAGTTGCTAGGGGTCCTCTCGGGATTCCCCTCCCGTCGATACCGGGGCCAAAAACCTTGTGTGGAGTCAGGGCCGGAACCGAGGATTCCTCTCAGGGGCTGACATGGATCTTTGGGTACTTCTGGAGTCTCCCCAGGGGAGTCAGGCCTCGTCTCGAGTGGGGGCATGCACGTGCGCTTTCCTTCCAGGCTGTAGCAGCAATGTCACGCTTCCCGTGGCCTGGATCAAAGGATCTGTGGTTTTCCCTCGAGGCTTTCCCTCGAGGTTTTCCCACAGGGCTGTCCCACGTGCCACCGTGGTGTGAGTCGATCCTCGGCGTGAAAGATGAGCCAGTGCAGGGCAAAGAGGTTCCTCTGGAATGGACTGAGACATCTGGGGGACTCTTGGAATGGTGGTATGACCATGGAGTTCCTCTCGCCTTTCCTGTTGAGAGTGCCTCCTCTTGAGATGCGACGGGAACGCCGGGAATTCTTTCCCGTTGAAAGCAGGGAAAGGATCCCTCATCTCGAGCTACGAGGGGGAAACGGGGCTCCTCTGGATGTGGGCGGGACCATCGTGCTTCCTCTCGAGTGGAGACGGGTATGGCGGTGAACTTCTTGAGTTGCAGCAAGGGTGTGAAAGACCCTTTCGAAGTTCCAGAGGTTAGGTGTCATTAGTCTCCAGACGCCTCATCGGAAATAGGCCTCATCTCGCCTGGAAGGGAGAACTTCCTGGAATTTCTCGAGTTGCGGCTGGTGTTCTCGAGTTACGACGGGGACCTCAGGGACCCGCCCTGGTGGCCTCAGGAGAGGCCAGTCCCCATGCGAGTTGCTAGGGGGCCAGTGGGGATTCCTCTCCCGTCGATACCGGGGCCAAAAACCTTGTGTGGATTCAGGGCCGGAACCGAGGATTCCTCTCAGGGGCTGACATGGATCTTTGGGTACTTCTGGAGTCTCCCCAGGGGAGTCAGGCCTCGTCTCGAGTGGGGGCATGCACGTGCGCTTTCCTTTCAGGCTGTAGCAGCAATGTCACGCTTCCCGTGGCCTGGATCAAAGGATCTGTGGTTTTCCCTCGAGGCTTTCCCACAGGGCTGTCCCACGTGCCACCGTGGTGTGAGTCGATCCTCGGCGTGAAAGATGAGCCAGTGCAGGGCAAAGAGGTTCCTCTGGAATGGACTGAGACATCTGGGGGACTCTTGGAATGGTGGTATGACCATGGAGTTCCTCTCGCCTTTCCTGTTGAGAGTGCCTCCTCTTGAGATGCGACGGGAACGCCGGGAATTCTTTCCCGTTGAAAGCAGGGAAAGGATCCCTCATCTCGAGCTCCGAGGGGGAAACGGGGCTCCTCTGGATGTGGGCGGGACCATCGTGCTTCCTCTCGAGTGGAGACGGGTATGGCGGTGAACTTCTTGAGTTGCAGCAAGGGTGTGAAAGACCCTTTCGAAGTTCCAGAGGTTAGGTGTCATTAGTCTCCAGACGCCTCATCGGAAATAGGCCTCATCTCGCCTGGAAGGGAGAACTTCATGGATTTTCTCCAGTTGCGGCAGGTGTTCTCGAGTTACGACGGGGACCTCAGGGACCCGCCCTGGTGGCCTCAGGAGAGGCCAGTCCCCATGCGAGTTGCTAGGGGGCCTCTCGGGATTCCCCTCCCGTCGATACCGGGGCCAAAAACCTTGTGTGGAGTCAGGGCCGGAACCGAGGATTCCTCTCAGGGGCTGACATGGATCTTTGGGTACTTCTGGAGTCTCCCCAGGGGAGTCAGGCCTCGTCTCGAGTGGGGGCATGCACGTGCGCTTTCCTTCCAGGCTGTAGCAGCAATGTCACGCTTCCCGTGGCCTGGATCAAAGGATCTGTGGTTTTCCCTCGAGGCTTTCCCTCGAGGCTTTTCCACAGGGCTGTCCCACGTGCCACCGTGGTGTGAGTCGATCCTCGGCGTGAAAGATGAGCCAGTGCAGGGCAAAGAGGTTCCTCTGGAATGGACTGAGACATCTGGGGGACTCTTAGAATGGTGGTACGACCATGGAGTTCCTCTCGCCTTTCCTGTTGAGAGTGCCTCCTCTTGAGATGCGACGGGAACGCCGGGAATTCTTTCCCGTTGAAAGCAGGGAAAGGATCCCTCATCTCGAGCTACGAGGGGGAAACGGGGCTCCTCTGGATGTGGGCGGGACCATCGTGCTTCCTCTCGAGTGGAGACGGGTATGGCGGTGAACTTCTTGAGTTGCAGCAAGGGTGTGAAAGACCCTTTCGAAGTTCCAGAGGTTAGGTGTCATTAGTCTCCAGACGCCTCATCGGAAATAGGCCTCATCTCGCCTGGAAGGGAGAACTTCCTGGATTTTCTCGAGTTGGGGCAGGTGTTCTCGAGTTACGACGGGGACCTCAGGGACCCGCCCTGGTGGCCTCAGGAGAGGCCAGTCCCCATGCGAGTTGCTAGGGGGCCTCTGGGGATTCCTCTCCCGTCGATACCGGGGCCAAAAACCTTGTGTGGATTCAGGGCCGGAACCGAGGATTCCTCTCAGGGGCTGACATGGATCTTTGGGTACTTCTGGAGTCTCCCCAGGGGAGTCAGGCCTCGTCTCGAGTGGGGGCATGCACGTGCGCTTTCCTTCCAGGCTGTAGCAGCAATGTCACGCTTCCCGTGGCCTGGATCAAAGGATCTGTGGTTTTCCCTCGAGGCTTTCCCTCGAGGCTTTCCCACAGGGCTGTCCCACGTGCCACCGTGGTGTGAGTCGATCCTCGGCGTGAAAGATGAGCCAGTGCAGGGCAAAGAGGTTCCTCTGGAATGGACTGAGACATCTGGGGGACTCTTGGAATGGTGGTATGACCATGGAGTTCCTCTCGCCTTTCCTGTTGAGAGTGCCTCCTCTTGAGATGCGATGGGAACGCCGGGAATTCTTTCCCGTTGAAAGCAGGGAAAGGATCCCTCATCTCGAGCTACGAGGGGGAAACGGGGCTCCTCTGGATGTGGGCGGGACCATCGTGCTTCCTCTCGAGTGGAGACGGGTATGGCGGTGAACTTCTTGAGTTGCAGCAAGGGTGTGAAAGACCCTTTCGAAGTTCCAGAGGTTAGGTGTCATTAGTCTCCAGACGCCTCATCGGAAATAGGCCTCATCTCGCCTGGAAGGGAGAACTTCATGGATTTTCTCGAGTTGCAGCAGGTGTTCTCGAGTTACGACGGGGACCTCAGGGACCCGCCCTGGTGGCCTCAGGAGAGGCCAGTCCCCATGCGAGTTGCTAGGGGGCCTCTCGGGATTCCCCTCCTGTCGATACCGGGGCCAAAAACCTTGTGTGGATTCAGGGCCGGAACCGAGGATTCCTCTCAGGGGCTGACATGGATCTTTGGGTACTTCTGGAGTCTCCCCAGGGGAGTCAGGCCTCGTCTCGAGTGGGGGCATGCACGTGCGCTTTCCTTCCAGGCTGTAGCAGCAATGTCACGCTTCCCGTGGCCTGGATCAAAGGATCTGTGGTTTTCCCTCGAGGCTTTCCCTCGAGGCTTTCCCACAGGGCTGTCCCACGTGCCACCGTGGTGTGAGTCGATCCTCGGCGTGAAAGATGAGCCAGTGCAGGGCAAAGAGGTTGCTCTGGAATGGACTGAGACATCTGGGGGACTCTTTGAATGATGGTACGACCATGGAGTTCCTCTCGCCTTTCTTGTTGAGAGTGCCTCCTCTTGAGATGCGACGGGAACGCCGGGAATTCTTTCCCGTTGAAAGCAGGGAAAGGATCCCTCATCTCGAGCTACGAGGGGGAAACGGGGCTCCTCTGGATGTGGGCGGGACCATCGTGCTTCCTCTCGAGTGGAGATGGGTATGGCGGTGAACTTCTTGAGTTGCAGCAAGGGTGTGAAAGACCCTTTCGAAGTTCCAGAGGTTAGGTGTCATTAGTCTCCAGACGCCTCATCGGAAATAGGCCTCATCTCGCCTGGAAGGGAGAACTTCCTGGATTTTCTCGAGTTGCGGCAGGTGTTCTCGAGTTACGACGGGGACCTCAGGGACCCGCCCTGGTGGCCTCAGGAGAGGCCAGTCCCCATGCGAGTTGCTAGGGGGCCTCTCGGGATTCCCCTCCCGTCGATACCGGGGCCAAAAACCTTGTGTGGAGTCAGGGCCGGAACCGAGGATTCCTCTCAGGGGCTGACATGGATCTTTGGGTACTTCTGGAGCCTCCCCAGGGGAGTCAGGCCTCGTCTCGAGTGGGGGCATGCACGTGCGCTTTCCTTTCAGGCTGTAGCAGCAATGTCACGCTTCCCGTGGCCTGGATCAAAGGATCTGTGGTTTTCCCTCGAGGCTTTCCCTCGAGGCTTTCCCACAGGGCTGTCCCACGTGCCACCGTGGTGTGAGTCGATCCTCGGCGTGAAAGATGAGCCAGTGCAGGGCAAAGAGGTTCCTCTGGAATGGACTGAGACATCTGGGGGACTCTTAGAATGGTGGTACGACCATGGAGTTCCTCTCGCCTTTCCTGTTGAGAGTGCCTCCTCTTGAGATGCGAAGGGAACGCCGGGAATTCTTTCCCGTTGAAAGCAGGGAAAGGATCCCTCATCTCGAGCTACGAGGGGGAAACGGGGCTCCTCTGGATGTGGGCGGGACCATCGTGCTTCCTCTCGAGTGGAGACGGGTATGGCGGTGAACTTCTTGAGTTGCAGCAAGGGTGTGAAAGACCCTTTCGAAGTTCCAGAGGTTAGGTGTCATTAGTCTCCAGACGCCTCATCGGAAATAGGCCTCATCTCGCCTGGAAGGGAGAACTTCCTGGATTTTCTCGAGTTGCGGCAGGTGTTCTCGAGTTACGACGGGGACCTCAGGGACCCGCCCTGGTGGCCTCAGGAGAGGCCAGTCCCCATGCGAGTTGCTAGGGGGCCTCTGGGGATTCCTCTCCCGTCGATATCGGGGCCAAAAACCTTGTGTGGATTCAGGGCCGGAACCGAGGATTCCTCTCAGGGGCTGACATGGATCTTTGGGTACTTCTGGAGTCTCCCCAGGGGAGTCAGGCCTCGTCTCGAGTGGGGGCATGCACGTGCGCTTTCCTTCCAGGCTGTAGCAGCAATGTCACGCTTCCCGTGGCCTGGATCAAAGGATCTGTGGTTTTCCCTCGAGGCTTTCCCTCGAGGTTTTCCCACAGGGCTGTCCCACGTGCCACCGTGGTGTGAGTCGATCCTCGGCGTGAAAGATGAGCCAGTGCAGGGCAAAGAGGTTCCTCTGGAATGGACTGAGACATCTGGGGGACTCTTGGAATGGTGGTATGACCATGGAGTTCCTCTCGCCTTTCCTGTTGAGAGTGCCTCCTCTTGAGATGCGACGGGAACGCCGGGAATTCTTTCCCGTTGAAAGCAGGGAAAGGATCCCTCATCTCGAGCTACGAGGGGGAAACGGGGCTCCTCTGGATGTGGGCGGGACCATCGTGCTTCCTCTCGAGTGGAGACGGGTATGGCGGTGAACTACTTGAGTTGCAGCAAGGGTGTGAAAGACCCTTTTGAAGTTCCAGAGGTTAGGTGTCATTAGTCTCCAGACGCCTCATCGGAAATAGGCCTCATCTCGCCTGGAAGGGAGAACTTCATGGATTTTCTCGAGTTGCAGCAGGTGTTCTCGAGTTACGACGGGGACCTCAGGGACCCGCCCTGGTGGCCTCAGGAGAGGCCAGTCCCCATGCGAGTTGCTAGGGGGCCTCTCGGGATTCCCCTCCCGTCGATACCGGGGCCAAAAACCTTGTGTGGAGTCAGGGCCGGAACCGAGGATTCCTCTCAGGGGCTGACATGGATCTTTGGGTACTTCTGGAGTCTCCCCAGGGGAGTCAGGCCTCGTCTCGAGTGGGGGCATGCACGTGCGCTTTCCTTCCAGGCTGTAGCAGCAATGTCACGCTTCCCGTGGCCTGGATCAAAGGATCTGTGGTTTTCCCTCGAGGCTTTCCCTCGAGGCTTTCCCACAGGCCAGTCCCACGTGCCACCGTGGTGTGAGTCGATCCTCGGCGTGAAAGATGAGCCAGTGCAGGGCAAAGAGGTTCCTCTGGAATGGACTGAGACATCTGGGGGACTCTTGGAATGGTGGTACGACCATGGAGTTCCTCTCGCCTTTCCTGTTGAGAGTGCCTCCTCTTGAGATGCGACGGGAACGCCGGGAATTCTTTCCCGTTGAAAGCAGGGAATGGATCCCTCATCTCGAGCTACGAGGGGGAAACGGGGCTCCTCTGGATGTGGGCGGGACCATCGTGCTTCCTCTCGAGTGGAGACGGGTATGGCGGTGAACTTCTTGAGTTGCAGCAAGGGTGTGAAAGACCCTTTCGAAGTTCCAGAGGTTAGGTGTCATTAGTCTCCAGACGCCTCATCGGAAATAGGCCTCATCTCGCCTGGAAGGGAGAACTTCCTGGATTTTCTCGAGTTGCGGCAGGTGTTCTCGAGTTACGACGGGGACCTCAGGGACCCATCCTGGTGGCCTCAGGAGAGGCCAGTCCCCATGCGAGTTGCTAGGGGGCCTCTCGGGATTCCTCTCCCATCGATACCGGGGCCAAAAACCTTGTGTGGAGTCAGGGCCGGAACCGAGGATTCCTCTCAGGGGCTGACATGGATCTTTGGGTACTTCTGGAGTCTCCCCAGGGGAGTCAGGCCTCGTCTCGAGTGGGGGCATGCACGTGCGCTTTCCTTCCAGGCTGTAGCAGCAATGTCACGCTTCCCGTCTCGTGGATCAAAGGATCTGTGGTTTTTCCTCGATGCTTTACCTCGAGGATTTCCCACAGGGCTGTCCCACGTGCCACCGTGTTGTGAGTCGATCCTCGGCGTGAAAGATGAGCCAGTGCAGGGCAAAGAGGTTCCTCTGGAATGGACTGAGACATCTGGGGGACTCTTGGAATGGTGGTATGACCATGGAGTTCCTCTCGCCTTTCCTGTTGAGAGTGCCTCCTCTTGAGATGCGACGGGAACGCCGGGAATTCTTTCCCGTTGTAAGCAGGGAAAGGATCCCTCATCTCGAGCTACGAGGGGGAATCGGGGCTCCTCTGGATGTGGGCGGGACCATCGTGCTTCCTCTCGAGTGGAGACGGGTATGTCGGTGAACTTCTTGAGTTGCAGCAAGGGTGTGAAAGACCCTTTCGAAGTTCCAGAGGTTAGGTGTCATTAGTCTCCAGACGCCTCATCGGAAATAGGCCTCATCTCGCCTGGAAGGGAGAACTTCCTGGATTTTCTCGAGTTGCGGCAGGTGTTCTCGAGTTACGACGGGGACCTCAGGGACCCGCCCTGGTGGCCTCAGGAGAGGCCAGTCCCCATGCGAGGTGCTAGGGGGCCTCTCGGGATTCCTCTCCCGTCGATACCGGGGCCAAAAACCTTGTGTGGAGTCAGGGCCGGAACCGAGGATTCCTCTCAGGGGCTGACATGGATCTTTGGATACTTCTGGAGTCTCCCCAGGGGAGTCAGGCCTCGTCTCGAGTGGGGGCATGCACGTGCGCTTTCCTTCCAGGCTGTAGCAGCAATGTCACGCTTCCCGTGGCCTGGATCAAAGGATCTGTGGTTTTCCCTCGAGGCTTTCCCTCGAGGTTTTCCCACAGGGCTGTCCCACGTGCCACCGTGGTGTGAGTCGATCCTCGGCGTGAAAGATGAGCCAGTGCAGGGCAAAGAGGTTCCTCTGTAATGGACTGAGACATCTGGGGGACTCTTGGAATGGTGGTACGACCATGGAGTTCCTCTCGCCTTTCCTGTTGAGAGTGCCTCCTCTTGAGATGCGACGGGAACGCCGGGAATTCTTTCCCGTTGAAAGCAGGGAAAGGATCCCTCATCTCGAGCTACGAGGGGGAAACGGGGCTCCTCTGGATGTGGGCGGGATCATCGTGCTTCCTCTCGAGTGGAGACGGGTATGGTGGTGAACTTCTTGAGTTGCAGCAAGGGTGTGAAAGACCCTTTCGAAGTTCCAGAGGTTAGGTGTCATTAGTCTCCAGACGCCTCATCGGAAATAGGCCTCATCTCGCCTGGAAGGGAGAACTTCATGGATTTTCTCGAGTTGCAGCAGGTGTTCTCGAGTTACGACGGGGACCTCAGGGACCCGCCCTGGTGGCCTCAGGAGAGGCCAGTCCCCATGCGAGTTGCTAGGGGGCCTCTCGGGATTCCCCTCCCGTCGATACCGGGGCCAAAAACCTTGTGTGGAGTCAGGGCCGGAACCGAGGATTCCTCTCAGGGGCTGACATGGATCTTTGGGTACTTCTGGAGTCTCCCCAGGGGAGTCAGGCCTCGTCTCGAGTGGGGGCATGCACGTGCGCTTTCCTTCCAGGCTGTAGCAGCAATGTCACGCTTCCCGTGGCCTGGATCAAAGGATCTGTGGTTTTCCCTCGAGGCTTTCCCTCGAGGCTTTCCCACAGGCCAGTCCCACGTGCCACCGTGGTGTGAGTCGATCCTCGGCGTGAAAGATGAGCCAGTGCAGGGCAAAGAGGTTCCTCTGGAATGGACTGAGACATCTGGGGGAGTCTTGGAATGGTGGTACGACCATGGAGTTCCTCTCGCCTTTCCTGTTGAGAGTGCCTCCTCTTGAGATGCGACGGGAACGCCGGGAATTCTTTCCCGTTGAAAGCAGGGAATGGATCCCTCATCTCGAGCTACGAGGGGGAAACGGGGCTCCTCTGGATGTGGGCGGGACCATCGTGCTTCCTCTCGAGTGGAGACGGGTATGGCGGTGAACTTCTTGAGTTGCAGCAAGGGTGTGAAAGACCCTTTTGAAGTTCCAGAGGTTAGGTGTCATTAGTCTCCAGACGCCTCATCGGAAATAGGCCTCATCTCGCCTGGAAGGGAGAACTTCCTGGATTTTCTCGAGTTGCGGCAGGTGTTCTCGAGTTACGACGGGGACCTCAGGGACCCATCCTGGTGGCCTCAGGAGAGGCCAGTCCCCATGCGAGTTGCTAGGGGGCCTCTCGGGATTCCTCTCCCATCGATACCGGGGCCAAAAACCTTGTGTGGAGTCAGGGCCGGAACCGAGGATTCCTCTCAGGGGCTGACATGGATCTTTGGGTACTTCTGGAGTCTCCCCAGGGGAGTCAGGCCTCGTCTCGAGTGGGGGCATGCACGTGCGCTTTCCTTCCAGGCTGTAGCAGCAATGTCACGCTTCCCGTCTCGTGGATCAAAGGATCTGTGGTTTTTCCTCGATGCTTTACCTCGAGGATTTCCCACAGGGCTGTCCCACGTGCCACCGTGGTGTGAGTCGATCCTCGGCGTGAAAGATGAGCCAGTGCAGGGCAAAGAGGTTCCTCTGGAATGGACTGAGACATCTGGGGGACTCTTGGAATGGTGGTATGACCATGGAGTTCCTCTCGCCTTTCCTGTTGAGAGTGCCTCCTCTTGAGATGCGACGGGAACGCCGGGAATTCTTTCCCGTTGTAAGCAGGGAAAGGATCCCTCATCTCGAGCTACGAGGGGGAATCGGGGCTCCTCTGGATGTGGGCGGGACCATCGTGCTTCCTCTCGAGTGGAGACGGGTATGTCGGTGAACTTCTTGAGTTGCAGCAAGGGTGTGAAAGACCCTTTCGAAGTTCCAGAGGTTAGGTGTCATTAGTCTCCAGACGCCTCATCGGAAATAGGCCTCATCTCGCCTGGAAGGGAGAACTTCCTGGATTTTCTCGAGTTGCGGCAGGTGTTCTCGAGTTACGACGGGGACCTCAGGGACCCGCCCTGGTGGCCTCAGGAGAGGCCAGTCCCCATGCGAGGTGCTAGGGGGCCTCTCGGGATTCCTCTCCCGTCGATACCGGGGCCAAAAACCTTGTGTGGAGTCAGGGCCGGAACCGAGGATTCCTCTCAGGGGCTGACATGGATCTTTGGATACTTCTGGAGTCTCCCCAGGGGAGTCAGGCCTCGTCTCGAGTGGGGGCATGCACGTGCGCTTTCCTTCCAGGCTGTAGCAGCAATGTCACGCTTCCCGTGGCCTGGATCAAAGGATCTGTGGTTTTCCCTCGAGGCTTTCCCTCGAGGTTTTCCCACAGGGCTGTCCCACGTGCCACCGTGGTGTGAGTCGATCCTCGGCGTGAAAGATGAGCCAGTGCAGGGCAAAGAGGTTCCTCTGTAATGGACTGAGACATCTGGGGGACTCTTGGAATGGTGGTACGACCATGGAGTTCCTCTCGCCTTTCCTGTTGAGAGTGCCTCCTCTTGAGATGCGACGGGAACGCCGGGAATTCTTTCCCGTTGAAAGCAGGGAAAGGATCCCTCATCTCGAGCTACGAGGGGGAAACGGGGCTCCTCTGGATGTGGGCGGGATCATCGTGCTTCCTCTCGAGTGGAGACGGGTATGGTGGTGAACTTCTTGAGTTGCAGCAAGGGTGTGAAAGACCCTTTCGAAGTTCCAGAGGTTAGGTGTCATTAGTCTCCAGACGCCTCATCGGAAATAGGCCTCATCTCGCCTGGAAGGGAGAACTTCCTGGATTTTCTCGAGTTGCGGCAGGTGTTCTCGAGTTACGACGGGGACCTCTGGGACCCGCCCTGGTGGCCTCAGGAACGGCTAATCCCCATGCGAGTTGCTAGGGGGCCTCTCGGGATTCCTCTCCCGTCGATACCGGGGCCAATAACCTTGTGTGGAGTCAGGGCCGGAACCGAGGATTCCTCTCAGGGGCTGACATTGACCTTTGGGTACTTCTGGAGTCTCCCCAGGGGAGTCAGGCCTCGTCTCGAGTGGGGGCATGCACGTGCGCTTTCCTTCCAGGCTGTAGCAGCAATTTCACGCTTCCCGACGCGTGGATCAAAGGATCTGTGGTTTTCCCTCGAGGCTTTCCCTCGAGGCTGTCCCACAGGGCTGTCCCACGTGCCACCGTGGTGTGAGTCGATCCTTGGCGTGAAAGATGAGCCAGTGCAGGGCAAAGAGGTTCCTCTGGAATGGACTGAGACATCTGGGGGAGTCTTGCAATGGTGGTACGACCATGGAGTTCCTCTCGCCTTTCCTGTTGAGAGTGCCTCCTCTTGAGTTGTGACGGGAACTCCGGGAATTCTTTCCCGTTGAAAGCAGGGAAAGGATCCCTCATCTCGAGCTACGAGGGGGAAACGGGGCTCCTCGGGATGTGGGCGGGACCATCGTGCTTCCTCTCGAGTGGACACGGGTATGTCGGTGAACTTCTTGAGTTGCAGCAAGGGTGTGAAAGACCCTTTCGAAGTTCCAGAGGTTGGGTGTCATTAGTCTCCAGACGCCTCATCGGAAATAGGCCTCATCTCGCCTGGAAGGGAGAACTTCCTGGATTTTCTCGAGTTGCGGCAGGTGTTCTCGAGTTACGACGGGGACCTCAGGGACCCGCCCAGTGGCCTCAGGAGAGGCCAGTCCCCATGCGAGTTGCTAGGGGGCCTCTCGGGATTCCTCTCCCGTCGATACCGGGGCCAAAAACCTTGTGTGGAGTCAGGGCCGGAACCGAGGATTCCTCTCAGGGGCTGACATGGATCTTTGGGTACTTCTGGAGTCTCCCCAGGGGAGTCAGGCCTCGTCTCGAGTGGGGGCATGCACGTGTGCTTTCCTTCCAGGCTGTAGCAGCAATGTCACGCTTCCCGTCGCGTGCATCAAAGGATCTGTGGTTTTCCCTCGAGGCTTTCTCTCGAGGCTTTCCCACAGGGCTGTCCCACGTGCCACCGTGGTGTGAGTCGATCCTCGGCGTGAAAGATGAGCCAGTGCAGGGCAAAGAGGTTCGTCTGGAATGGACTGAGACATCTGGGGGACTCTTGGAATGGTGGTACGACCATGGAGTTCCTCTCGCCTTTCCTGTTGAGAGTGCCTCCTCTTGAGATGCGATGGGAACGCCGGGAATTCTTTCCCGTTGAAAGCAGGGAAAGGATCCCTCATCTCGAGCTACGAGGGGGAAACGGGGCTCCTCGTGATGGGGGCAGGACCATCGTGCTTCCTCTCGAGTGGACACGGGTATGTCGGTGAACTTCTTGAGTTGCAGCAAGGGTGTGAAAGACCCTTTCGAAGTTCCAGAGGTTAGGTGTCATTAGTCTCCAGACGCCTCATCGGAAATAGGCCTCATCTAGCCTGGAAGGGAGAACTTCCTGGATTTTCTCGAGGTGCGGCAGGTGTTCTCGAGTTACGACGGGTACCACAGGGACCCGCCCTGATGGCCTCAGGAGAGGCCAGTCCCCATGCGAGTTGCTAGGGGGCCTCTCGGGATTCCTCTCCCGTCGATACCGGGGCCAAAAACCTTGTGTGGAGTCAGGGCCGGAACCGAGGATTCCTCTCAGGGGCTGACATGGATCTTTGGGTACTTCTAGAGTCTCCCCAGGGGAGTCAGGGCTGGTCTCGAGTGGGGGCATGGACGTGCGCTTTCCTTCCAGGCTGTAGCAGCAATGTCACGCTTCCCGTCTCGTGGATCAAATGATCTGTGGTTTTCTCTCGAGGCTTTCCCACAGGGCTGTCCCACGTGCCACCGTGGTGTGAGTCGATCCTCGGAGTGAAAGATGAGCCAGTGCAGGGCAAAGAGGTTCCTCTGGAATGGACTGAGACATCTGAGGGACTCTTGGAATGGTGGTACGACCATGGAGTTCCTCTCGCCTTTCCTGTTGAGAGTGCCTCCTCTTGAGATGCGACGGGATCGCTGGGAATACTTTCCCGTTGAAAGCAGGGAAAGGATCCCTCATCTCGAGCTACGAGGGGGAAACGGGGCTCCTCAGGATGTGGGCGAGACTATCGTGCTTCCTCTCGAGTGGAGACGGGTATGGCGGTGAACTTCTTGAGTTGCAGCAAGGGTGTGAAAGACCCTTTCGAAGTTCCAGAGGTTACGTGTCAGTCTCCAGACGCCTCATCGGAAATAGACCTCATCTCGCCTGGAAGGGAGAACTTCCTGGATTTTCTCGAGTTGCGGCAGGTGTTCCCGAGTTACGACGGGGACCTCAGGGACCCGGCCTGCTGGCCTCAGGAGAGGCCAGTCCCCAAGCGAGTTGCTAGGGGGCCTCTCGGGATTCCTCTCCCGTCGATAACGGCGCCAAAAACCTTGTGTGGAGTCAGGGCCGGAACCGAGGATTCCTCTCAGGGGCTGACATGGATCTTTGGGTACTTCTGGAGTCTCCCCAGGGGAGTCAGGCCTCATCTCGAGTGGGGGCATGCACGTGTGCTTTCCTTCCAGGCTGTAGCAGCAATGTCACGCTTCCCGTCGCGTGGATCAAAGGATCTGTGGATTTCCCTCGAGGCTTTCCCTCGAGGCTTTCCCACAGGGATCTCCCACGTGCCACCGTGGTGTGAGTCGATCCTCGGCGTGAAAGATGAGCCAGTGCAGGGCAAAGAGGTTCCTCTGGAATGGACTGAGACATCTGGGGGACTCTTGGAATGGTGGTACGACCATGGAGTTCCTCTCGCCTTTCCTGTTGAGAGTGCCTCCTCTTGAGTTGTGACGGGAACTCCGGGAATTCTTTCCCGTTGAAAGCAGGGAAAGGATCCCTCATCTCGAGCTACGAGGGAGAAACGGGGCTCCTCGGGATGTGGGCGGGACCATCGTGCTTCCTCTCGAGTGGACACGGGTATGTCGGTGAACTTCTTGAGTTGCAGCAAGGGTGTGAAAGACCCTTTCGAAGTTCCAGAGGTTGGGTGTCATTAGTCTCCAGACGCCTCATCGGAAATAGGCCTCATCTCGCCTGGAAGGGAGAACTTCCTGGATTTTCTCGAGTTGCGGCAGGTGTTCTCGAGTTACGACGGGGACCTCAGGGACCCGCCCTGGTGGCCTCAGGAGAGGCCAGTCCCCATGCAAGTTGCTAGGGGGCCTCTCGGGATTCCTCTCCCGTCGATACCGGGGCCAAAAACCTTGTGTGGAGTCAGGGCCGGAAGCGAGGATTCCTCTCAGGGGCTGACATGGATCTTTGGGTACTTCTGGAGTCTCCCCAGGGGAGTCAGGCCTCGTCTCGAGTGGGGGCATGCACGTGCGCTTTCCTTCCAGGCTGTAGCAGCAATGTCACGCTTCCCGTCGCGTGGATCAAAGGATCTGTGGTTTTCCCTCGAGGCTTTCCCTCGAGGCTTTCCCACAGGGCTGTCCCACGTGCCACCGTGGTGTGAGTCGATCCTCGGCGTGAAAGATGAGCCAGTGCAGGGCAAAGAGGTTCCTCTGGAATGGACTGAGACATCTGGGGGACTCTTGGAATGGTGGTACGACCATGGAGTTCCTCTCGCCTTTCCTGTTGAGAGTGCCTCCTCTTGAGTTGTGACGGGAACGCCGGGAATTCTTTTCCGTTGAAAGCAGGGAAAGGATCCCTCATCTCGAGCTACGAGGGGGAAACGGGGCTCCTCGGGATGTGGGCGGGACCATCGTGCTTCCTCTCGAGTGGACACGGGTATGTCGGTGAACTTCTTGAGTTGCAGCAAGGGTGTGAAAGACCCTTTCGAAGTTCCAGAGGTTAGGTGTCATTAGTCTCCAGACGCCTCATCGGAAATAGGCCTCATCTAGCCTGGAAGGGAGAACTTCCTGGATTTTCTCGAGGTGCGGCAGGTGTTCTCGAGTTACGACGGGTACCACAGGGACCCGCCCTGATGGCCTCAGGAGAGGCCAGTCCCCATGCGAGTTGCTAGGGGGCCTCCCGGGATTCCTCTCCAGTCGATACCGGGGCCAAAAACCTTGTGTGGAGTCAGGGCCAGAACCGAGGATTCCTCTCAGGGGCTGACATGGATCTTTGGGTACTTCTGGAGTCTCCCCAGGGGAGTCAGGCCTCGTCTCGAGTGGGGGCATGCACGTGCGCTTTCCTTCCAGGCTGTAGCAGCAATGTCACGCTTCCCGTCGCGTGGATCAAATGATCTGTGTTTTTCCCTCGAGGCTTTCCCTCGAGGCTTTCCCACAGGGCTGTCCCATGTGCCACCGTGGTGTGAGTCGATCCTCGGAGTGAAAGATGAGCCAGTGCAGGGCAAAGAGGTTCCTCTGGAATGGACTGAGACATCTGGGGGACTCTTGGAATGGTGGTACGACCATGGAGTTCCTCTCGCCTTTCCTGTTGAGAGTGCCTCCTCTTGAGATGCGACGGGAACGCTGGGAATTTTTTCCCGTTGAAAGCAGGGAAAAGATCCCTCATCTCGAGCTACGAGGGGGAAACGGGGCTCCTCTGGATGTGGGCGGGACCATCGTGCTTCCTCTCGAGTGGAGACGGGTATGGCGGTGAACTTCTTGAGTTGCAGCAAGGGTGTGAAAGACCCTTTCGAAGTTCCAGAGGTTACGTGTCAGTCTCCAGACGCCTCATCGGAAATAGACCTCATCTCGCCTGGAAGGGAGAACTTCCTGGATTTTCTCGAGGTGCGGCAGGTGTTCTCGAGTTACGACTGGTACCACAGGGACCCGCCCTGATGGCCTCAGGAGAGGCCAGTCCCCATGCGTGTTGCTAGGGGGCCTCTCGGGATTCCTCTCCCGTCGATACTGGGGCCAAATACCTTGTGTGGAGTCAGGGCCGGAACCGAGGATTCCTCTCAGGGGCTGACATGGATCTTTGGGTACTTCTGGAGTCTCCCCAGGGGAGTCAGGCCTCGTCTCGAGTGGGGGCATGCACGTGCGCTTTCCTTCCAGGCTGTAGCAGCAATGTCACGCTTCCCGTCGCGTGGATCAAAGTATCTGTGGTTTTCCCTCTAGGCTTTCCCTCGAGGCTTTCCCACAGGGCTGTCCCACGTGCCACCGTGGTGTGAGTCGATCCTCGGCGTGAAAGATGAGCCAGTGCAGGGCAAAGAGGTTCCTCTGGAATGGACTGAGACATCTGGGGGACTCTTGGAATGGTGGTACGACCATGGAGTTCCTCTCGCCTTTCCTGTTGAGAGTGCCTCCTCTTGAGATGCGACGGGAATGCCGGGAATTCTTTCCCGTTGAAAGCAGGGAAAGGATCCCTCATCTCGAGCTACGAGGGGGAAACGGGGCTCCTCTGGATGTGGGCGGGACCTTCGTGCTTTCTCTCGTGTGGAGACGGGTATGGCGGTAAACTTCTTGAGTTGCAGCAAGGGTGTGAAAGACCCTTTCGAAGTTCCAGAGGTTAGGTGTCATTAGTCTCCAGACGCCTCATCGGAAATAGGCCTCATCTCGCCTGGAAGGGAGAACTTCCTGGATTTTCTCGAGTTGCGGCAGGTGTTCTCGAGTTACGACGGGGACCTCAGGGACCCGCCCTGGTGGCCTCAGGAGAGGCCAGTCCCCATGCGACTTGCTAGGGGTCCTCTCGGGATTCCTCTCCCGTCGATACCGGCGCCAAAAACCTTGTGTGGAGTCATGGCCAGAACCGAGGATTCCTCTCAGGGGCTGACATGGATCTTTGGGTACTTCTGGAGTCTCCCCAGGGGAGTCAGGCCTCGTCTCGAGTGGGGGCATGCACGTGCGCTTTCCTTCCAGGCTGTAGCAGCAATGTCACGCTTCCCGTCGCGTGGATCAAAGGATCTGTGGTTTTCCCTCGAGGCTTTCCCTCGAGGCTTTCCCACAGGGCTGTCCCACGTGCCACCGTGGTGTGAGTCGATCCTCGGCGTGAAAGATGAGCCAGTGCAGGGCAAAGAGGTTCCTCTGGAATGGACTGAGACATCTGGGGGACTCTTGGAATGGTGGTACGACCATGGAGTTCCTCTCGCCTTTCCTGTTGAGAGTGCCTCCTCTTGAGTTGTGACGGGAACGCCGGGAATTCTTTTCCGTTGAAAGCAGGGAAAGGATCCCTCATCTCGAGCTACGAGGGGGAAACGGGGCTCCTCGGGATGTGGGCGGGACCATCGTGCTTCCTCTCGAGTGGACACGGGTATGTCGGTGAACTTCTTGAGTTGCAGCAAGGGTGTGAAAGACCCTTTCGAAGTTCCAGAGGTTAGGTGTCATTAGTCTCCAGACGCCTCATCGGAAATAGGCCTCATCTAGCCTGGAAGGGAGAACTTCCTGGATTTTCTCGAGGTGCGGCAGGTGTTCTCGAGTTACGACGGGTACCACAGGGACCCGCCCTGATGGCCTCAGGAGAGGCCAGTCCCCATGCGAGTTGCTAGGGGGCCTCCCGGGATTCCTCTCCAGTCGATACCGGGGCCAAAAACCTTGTGTGGAGTCAGGGCCAGAACCGAGGATTCCTCTCAGGGGCTGACATGGATCTTTGGGTACTTCTGGAGTCTCCCCAGGGGAGTCAGGCCTCGTCTCGAGTGGGGGCATGCAGGTGCGCTTTCCTTCCAGGCTGTAGCAGCAATGTCACGCTTCCCGTCGCGTGGATCAAAGTATCTGTGGTTTTCCCTCTAGGCTTTCCCTCGAGGCTTTCCCACAGGGCTGTCCCACGTGCCACCGTGGTGTGAGTCGATTCTCGGCGTGAAAGATGAGCCAGTGCAGGGCAAAGAGGTTCCTCTGGAATGGACTGAGACATCTGGGGGACTCTTGGAATGGTGGTACGACCATGGAGTTCCTCTCGCCTTTCCTGTTGAGAGTGCCTCCTCTTGAGATGCGACGGGAATGCCGGGAATTCTTTCCCGTTGAAAGCAGGGAAAGGATCCCTCATCTCGAGCTACGAGGGGGAAACGGGGCTCCTCTGGATGTGGGCGGGACCATCGTGCTTTCTCTCGTGTGGAGACGGGTATGGCGGTAAACTTCTTGAGTTGCAGCAAGGGTGTGAAAGACCCTTTCGAAGTTCCAGAGGTTAGGTGTCATTAGTCTCCAGACGCCTCATCGGAAATAGGCCTCATCTCGCCTGGAAGGGAGAACTTCCTGGATTTTCTCGAGTTGCGGCAGGTGTTCTCGAGTTACGACGGGGACCTCAGGGACCCGCCCTGGTGGCCTCAGGAGAGGCCAGTCCCCATGCGAGTTGCTAGGGGGCCTCTCGGGATTCCTCTCCCGTCGATACCGGGGCCAAAAACCTTGTGTGGAGTCAGGGCCGGAACCGAGGATTCCTCTCAGGGGCTGACATGGATCTTTGGGTACTTCTGGAGTCTCCCCAGGGGAGTCAGGCCTCGTCTCGAGTGGGGGCATGCACGTGTGCTTTCCTTCCAGGCTGTAGCAGCAATGTCACGCTTCCCGTCGCGTGGATCAAAGTATCTGTGGTTTTCCCTCGAGGCTTTCCCTCGAGGCTTTCCCACAGGGCTGTCCCACGTGCCACCGTGGTGTGAGTCGATCCTCGGCGTGAAAGATGAGCCAGTGCAGGGCAAAGAGGTTCCTCTGGAATGGACTGAGACATCTGGGGGACTCTTGGAATGGTGGTACGACCATGGAGTTCCTCTCGCCTTTCCTGTTGAGAGTGCCTCCTCTTGAGATGCGACGGGAACGCCGGGAATTCTTTCCCGTTGAAAGCAGGGAAAGGATCCCTCATCTCGAGCTCCGAGGGGGAAACGGGGCTCCTCTGGATGTGGGCGGGACCATCGTGCTTCCTCTCGAGTGGAGACGGGTATGGCGGTGAACTTCTTGAGTTGCAGCAAGGGTGTGAAAGACCCTTTCGAAATTCCAGAGGTTAGGTGTCATTAGTCTCCAGACGCCTCATCGGAAATAGGCCTCATCTCGCCTGGAAGGGAGAACTTCCTGGATTTTCTCGAGGTGCGGCAGGTGTTTTCGAGTTACGACGGGTACCACAGGGACCCGCCCTGATGGCCTCAGGAGAGGCCAGTCCCCATGCGAGTTGCTAGGGGGCCTCTCGGGATTCCTCTCCCGTCGATACCGGCGCCAAAAACCTTGTGTGGAGTCAGGGCCAGAACCGAGGATTCCTCTCAGGGGCTGACATGGATCTTTGGGTACTTCTGGAGTCTCCCCAGGGGAGTCAGGCCTCGTCTCGAGTGGGGGCATGCACGTGCGCTTTCCTTCCTGGCTGTAGCAGCAATGTCACTCTTCCCGTCGCGTGGATCAAAGGATCTGTGGTTTTCCCTCGAGGCTTTCCCTCGAGGCTTTCCCACAGGGCTGTCCCACGTGCCACCGTGGTGTGAGTCGATCCTCGGCGTGAAAGATGTGCCAGTGCAGGGCAAAGAGGTTCCTCTGGAATGGACTGAGACATCTGGGGGACTCTTGGAATGGTGGTACGACCATGGAGTTCCTCTCGCCTTTCCTGTTGAAAGTGCCTACTCTTGAGTTGTGACGGGAACGCCGGGAATTCTTTCCCGTTGAAAGCAGGGAAAGGATCCCTCATCTCGAGCTACGAGGGGGAAACGGGGCTCCTCGGGATGTGGGCGGGACCATCGTGCTTCCTCTCGAGTGGACACGGGTATGTCGGTGAACTTCTTGAGTTGCAGCAAGGGTGTGAAAGACCCTTTCGAAGTTCCAGAGGTTAGGTGTCATTAGTCTCCAGACGCCTCATCGGAAATAGGCCTCATCTAGCCTGGAAGGGAGAACTTCCTGGATTTTCTCGAGGTGCGGCAGGTGTTCTCGAGTTACGACGGGTACCACAGGGACCCGCCCTGATGGCCTCAGGAGAGGCCAGTCCCCATGCGAGTTGCTAGGGGGCCTCTCGGGATTCCTCTCCAGTCGATACCGGGGCCAAAAACCTTGTGTGGAGTCGGGGCCAGAACCGAGGATTCCTCTCAGGGGCTGACATGGATCTTTGGGTACTTCTAGAGTCTCCCCAGGGGAGTCAGGCCTCTTCTCGAGTGGGGGCATGCACGTGCGCTTTCCTTCCAGGCTGTAGCAGCAATGTCACGCTTCCCGTCCCGTGGATCAAATGATCTGTGGTTTTCCCTCGAGGCTTTCCCTCGAGGCTTTCCCACAGGGCTGTCCCATGTGCCACCGTGGTGTGAGTCGATCCTCGGAGTGAAAGATGAGCCAGTGCAGGGCAAAGAGGTTCCTCTGGAATGGACTGAGATATCTGGGGGACTCTTGGAATGATGGTACGACCATGGAGTTCCTCTCGCCTTTCCTGTTGAGAGTGCCTCCTCTTGAGATGCGACGGGAACGCTGGGAATTCTTTCCCGTTGAAAGCAGGGAAAGGATCCCTCATCTCGAGCTACGAGGGGGAAACGGGGCTCCTCTGGATGTGGGCGGGACCATCGTGCTTCCTCTCGAGTGGAGACGGGTATGGCGGTGAACTTCTTGAGTTGCAGCAAGGGTGTGAAAGACCCTTTCGAAGTTCCAGAGGTTACGTGTCAGTCTCCAGACGCCTCATCGGAAATAGACCTCATCTCGCCTGGAAGGGAGAACTTCCTGGATTTTCTCGAGGTGCAGCAGGTGTTCTCGAGTTACGACTGGTACCACAGGGACCCGCCCTGATGGCCTCAGGAGAGGCCAGTCCCCATGCGTGTTGCTAGGGGGCCTCTCGGGATTCCTCTCCCGTCGATACTGGGGCCAAATACCTTGTGTGGAGTCAGGGCCGGAACCGAGGATTCCTCTCAGGGGCTGACATGGATCTTTGGGTACTTCTGGTGTCTCCCCAGGGGAGTCAGGCCTCGTCTCGAGTGGGGGCATGCACGTGCGCTTTCCTTCCAGGCTGTAGCAGCAATGTCACGCTTCCCATCGCGTGGATCAAAGTATCTGTGGTTTTCCCTCTAGGCTTTCCCTCGAGGCTTTCCCACAGGGCTGTCCCACGTGCCACCGTGGTTTGAGTCGATTCTCGGCGTGAAAGATGAGCCAGTGCAGGGCAAAGAGGTTCCTCTGGAATGGACTGAGACATCTGGGGGACTCTTGGAATGGTGGTACGACCATGGAGTTCCTCTCGCCTTTCCTGTTGAGAGTGCCTCCTCTTGAGATGCGACGGGAATGCCGGGAATTCTTTCCCGTTGAAAGCAGGGAAAGGATCCCTCATCTCGAGCTACGAGGTGGAAACGGGGCTCCTCTGTATGTGGGCGGGACCATCGTGCTTTCTCTCGTGTGGAGACGGGTATGGCGGTAAACTTCTTGAGTTGCAGCAAGGGTGTGAAAGACCCTTTCGAAGTTCCAGAGGTTAGGTGTCATTAGTCTCCAGACGCCTCATCGGAAATAGGCCTCATCTCGCCTGGAAGGGAGAACTTCCTGGATTTTCTCGAGTTGCGGCAGGTGTTTTCGAGTTACGACGGGGACCTCATGGACCCGCCCTGGTGGCCTCAGGAGAGGCCAGTCCCCATGCGAGTTGCTAGGGGGCCTCTCGGGATTCCTCTCCCGTCGATACCGGGGCCAAAAACCTTGTGTGGAGTCAGGGCCAGAACCGAGGATTCCTCTCAGGGGCTGACATGGATCTTTGGGTACTTCTGGAGTCTCCCCAGGGGAGTCAGGCCTCGTCTCGAGTGGGGGCATGCACGTGCGCTTTCCTTCCAGGCTGTAGCAGCAATGTCACGCTTCCCGTGGCGTGGATCAAAGGATCTGTGGTTTTCCCTCGAGGCTTTCCCTCGAGGCTTTCCCACAGGGCTGTCCCACGTGCCACCGTGGTGTGAGTCGATCCTCGGCGCGAAAGATGAGCCAGTGCAGGGCAAAGAGGTTCCTCTGGAATGGACTGAGACATCTGGGGGACTCTTGGAATGGTGGTACGACCATGCAGTTCCTCTCGCCTTTCCTGTTAAGAGTGCCTCCTCTTGAGATCCGACGGGAACGCCGGGAATTCTTTCCCGTTGAAAGCAGGGAAAGGATCCCTCATCTCGAGCTACGAGGGGGAAACGGGGTTCCTCTGGATGTGGGCGGGACCATCGTGCTTCCTCTCGAGTGGAGACGGGTATGGCGGTGAACTTCTTGAGTTGCAGCAAGGGTGTGAAAGACCCTTTCGAAGTTCCAGAGGTTAGGTGTCATTAGTCTCCAGACGCCTCATCGGAAATAGGCCTCATCTCGCCTGGAAGGGAGAACTTCCAGGATTTTCTCGAGTTGCGGCAGGTGTTCTCGAGTTACGACGGGGACCTCAGGGACCCGCCCTGGTGGCCTCAGGAGAGGCCAGTCCCCATGCCAGTTGCTAGGGGGCCTCTCGGGATTCCTCTCCCGTCGATACCGGGGCCAAAAACCTTGTGTGGAGTCAGGGCCGGAACCGAGGATTCCTCTCAGGGGCTGACATGGATCTTTGGGTACTTCTAGAGTCTCCCCAGGGGAGTCAGGCCTCGTCTCGAGTGGGGGCATGCACGTGCGCTTTCCTTTCAGGCTGTAGCAGCAATGTCACGCTTCCCGTCGCGTGGATCAAATGATCTGTGGTTTTCCCTCGAGGCTTTCCCTCGAGGCTTTCCCACAGGGCTGTCCCACGTGCCACCGTGGTGTGAGTCGATCCTCGGCGTGAAAGATGAGCCAGTGCAGGGCAAAGAGGTTCCTCTGGAATGGACTGAGACATCTGGGGGACTCTTGGAATGGTGGTACGACCATGGAGTTCCTCTCGCCTTTCCTGTTGAGAGTGCCTCCTCTTGAGATGCGACGGGAACGCCGGGAATTCTTTCCCGTTGAAAGCAGGGAAAGGATCCCTCATCTCGAGCTCCGAGGGGGAAACGGGGCTCCTCTGGATGTGGGCGGGACCATCGTGCTTCCTCCCGAGTGGACACGGGTATGGCGGTGAACTTCTTGAGTTGCAGCAAGGGTGTGAAAGACCCTTTCGAAGTTCCAGAGGTTAGGTGTCATTAGTCTCCAGACGCCTCATTGGAAATAGGCCTCATCTCGCCTGGAAGGGAGAACTTCCTGGATTTTCTCGAGTTGCGGCAGGTGTTCTCGAGTTACGACGGGGACCTCAAGGACCCGCCCTGGTGGCCTCAGTAGAGGCCAGTCCCCATGCGAGTTGCTAGGGGGCCTCTCGGGATTCCTCTCCCGTCGTTACCGGGGCCAAAAGCCTTGTGTGGAGTCAGGGCCGGAACCGAGCATTCCTCTCAGGGGTTACATGGATCTTTGGGTACTTCTGGAGTCTCCCCAGGGGAGTCAGGCCTCGTCTCGAGTGGGGGCATGCACGTGCGCTTTCCTTCCAGGCTGTAGCAGCAATGTCACGCTTCCCATCGCGAGGATTAAAGGATCTGTGGTTTTCCCTCGAGGCTTTCCCTCGAGGCTTTCCCACAGGGCTGTCCCACGTGGCACCGTGGTGTGAGTCGATCCTCGGCGTGAAAGATGAGCCAGTGCAGGGCAAAGAGGTTCCTCTGGAATGGACTGAGACATCTGGGGGACTCTTGGAATGGTGGTACGACCATGGAGTTCCTCTCGTCTTTCCTGTTGAGAGTGCCTCCTCTTGAGCTGCGACGGGAATGCCGGGAATTCTTTCCCGTTGGAAGCAGGGAAAGGATCCCTCATCTCGAGCTCCGAGGGGGAAACGTGGCTCCTCTGTATGTGGGCGGGACCATCGTGCTTTCTCTCGTGTGGAGACGGGTATGGCGGTAAACTTCTTGAGTTGCAGCAAGGGTGTGAAAGACCCTTTCGAAGTTCCAAAGGTTAGGTGTCATTAGTCTCCAGACGCCTCATCGGAAATAGGCCTCATCTCGCCTGGAAGGGAGAACTTCCTGGATTTTCTCGAGTTGCGGCAGGTGTTCTCGAGTTACGACGGGGACCTCAGGGACCCGCCCTGGTGGCCTCAGGAGAGGCCAGTCCCCATGCAAGTTGCTAGGGGGCCTCTCGGGATTCCTCTCCCGTCGATACCGGGGCCAAAAACCTTGTGTGGAGTCAGGGCCGGAACCGAGGATTCCTCTCATGGGCTGACATGGATCTTTGGGTACTTCTGGAGTCTCCCCAGGGGAGTCAGGCCTCGTCTCGAGTGGGGGCATGCACGTGTGCTTTCCTTCCAGGCTGTAGCAGCAATGTCACGCTTCCCGTCGCATGGATCAAAGGATCTGTGGTTTTCCCTCGAGGCTTTCCCTCGAGGCTTTCCCACAGGGCTGTCCCACGTGCCACCGTGGTGTGAGTCGATCCTCGGCGTGAAAGATGAGCCAGTGCAGGGCAAAGAGGTTCCTCTGGAATGGACTGAGACATCTGGGGGACTCTTGGAATGGTGGTACGACCATGGAGTTCCTCTCGCCTATCCTGTTGAGAGTGCCTCCTCTTGAGATGCGCCGGGAACGCCGGGAATTCTTTCCCGTTGAAAGCAGGGAAAGGATCCCTCTTCTCGAGCTACGAGGGGGAAACAGGGCTCCTCTGGATGTGGGCGGGACCATCGTGCTTCCTCTCGAGTGGAGACGGGTATGGCGGTGAACTTCTTGAGCTGCAGCAAGGGTGTGAAAGACCCTTTCGAAGTTCCAGAGGTTAGGTGTCATTAGTCTCCAGAAGCCTCATCGGAAATAGGCCTCATCTCGCCTGGAAGGGAGAACTTCCTGAATTTTCTCGAGGTGCGGCAGGTGTTCTCGAGTTACGACGGGGACCTCAGGGACCCGCCCTGGTGGCCTCAGGAGAGGCCAGTCCCCATGCAAGTTGCTAGGGTGCCTCTCGGGATTCCTCTCCCGTCGATACCGGGGCCAAAAACCTTGTGTGGAGTCAGGGCTGGAACCGAGGATTCCTCTCAGGAGCTGACATGGATCTTTGGGTACTTCTGGAGTACCACCAGGGGAGTCAGGCCTCTCCTCGATTGGGGGCATGCACGTGTGCTTTCCTTCCAGGCTGTAGCAGCAATGTCACGCTTCCCGTCGCGTGGATCAAAGGATCTGTGTTTTTCCCTCGAGGCTTTCCCACAGGGCTGTCCCACGTGCCACCGTGGTGTGAGTCGATCCTCGGCGTGAAAGATGAGCCAGTGCAGGGCAAAGAGGTTCCTCTGGAATGGACTGAGACATCTGGGGGACTCTTGGAATGGTGGTACGACCATGGAGTTCCTCTCGCCTTTCCTGTTGAGAGTGCCTCCTCTTTGGATGCGACGGGAACGCCGGGAATTCTTTCCCATTGAAAGCAGGGAAAGGATCCCTAATCTCGAGCTACGAGGGGGAAACGGGGCTCCTCTGGATGTGGGCGGGACCATCGTGCTTCCTCTCGAGTGGACACGGGTATGGCGGTGAACTTCTTGAGTTGCAGCAAGGGTGTGAAAGACCCTATCGAAATTCCAGAGGTTAGGTGTCATTAGTCTCCAGACGCCTCATCGGAAATAGGCCTCATCTCGCCTGGAAGGGAGAACTTCCTGGATATTCTCGATTTGCGGCAGGTGTTCTCGAGTTATGACGGGGACCTCAGGGACCCGCCCTGGTGGCCTCAGGAGAGGCCAGTCCCCATGCGAGTTGCTAGGGGGCCTCTCGGGATTCCTCTCCCGTCGATACCGGGGCCAAAAACCTTGTGTGGAGTCAGGGCCGGAACCGAGGATTCCTCTCAGGGGTGACATGGATCTTTGGGCACTTCTGGAGTCTCCCCAGGGGAGTCAGGCCTCGTCTCGAGTGGGGACATGCACGTGCGCTTTCCTTCCAGGCTGTAGCAGCAATGTCACGCTTCCCGTCGCGTGCATCAAAGGATCTGTGGTTTTCCCTCGAGGCTTTCCCTCGAGGCTTTCCCACAGGGCTGTCCCACGTGCCACCGTGGTGTGAGTCGATCCTCGGCGTGAAAGATGAGCCAGTGCAGGGCAAAGAGGTTCCTCTGGAATGGCCTGAGACATCTGGGGGACTCTTGGAATGGTGGTACGACCATGGAGTTCCTCTCGCCTTTCCTGTTGAGAGTGCCTCCTCTTGAGATGCGACGGGAACGCCGGGAATTCTTTCCCGTTGAAAGCAGGGAAAGGATCCCTCATCTCGAGCTCCGAGGGGGAAACGGGGCTCCTCTGGATGTGGGCGGGACCATCGTGCTTCCTCTCGAGTGGAGACGGGTATGGCGGTGAACTTCTTGAGTTGCAGCAAGGGTGTGAAAGACCCTTTCGACGTTCCAGAGGTTAGGTGTCATTAGTCTCCAGACGCCTCATCGGAAATAGGCCTCATCTCGCCTGGAAGGGAGAACTTCCTGGATTTTCTCGAGTTGCGGCAGGTGTTCTCGAGTTACGACGGGGACCTCAGGGACCCGCCCTGGTGGCCTCAGGAGAGGCCAGTCCCCATGCGAGTTGCTAGGGGGCCACTCGGGATTCCTCTCCCGTCGATACCGGGGCCAAAAACCTTGTGTGGAGTCAGGGCCGGAACCGAGGATTCCTCTCAGGGGCTGACATGGATCTTTGGGTACTTCTGGAGTCTCCCCAGGGGAGTCAGGCCTCGTCTCGAGTGGGGGCATGCACGTGCGCTTTCCTTCCAGGCTGTAGCAGCAATGTCACGCTTCCCGTCGCGTGCATCAAAGGATCTGTGGTTTTCCCTCGAGGCTTTCCCTCGAGGCTTTCCAGCAGGGCTGTCCCACGTGCCACCGTGGTGTGAGTCGATCCTCGGCGTGAAAGATGAGCCAGTGCAGGGCAAAGAGGTTCCTCTGGAATGGACTGAGACATCTGGGCGACTCTTGGAATGGTGGTACGACCATGGAGTTCCTCTCGCCTTTCCTGTTGAGAGTGCCTCCTCTTGAGATGCGACGGGAACGCCGGGAATTCTTTCCCGTTGAAAGCAGGGAAAGGATCCCTCATCTCGAGCTCCGAGGGGGAAACGGGGCTCCTCTGGATGTGGGCGGGACCATCGTGCTTCCTCTCGAGTGGAGACGGGTATGGCGGTGAACTTCTTGAGTTGCAGCAAGGGTGTGAAAGACCCTTTCGACGTTCCAGAGGTTAGGTGTCATTAGTCTCCAGACGCCTCATCGGAAATAGGCCTCATCTCGCCTGGAAGGGAGAACTTCCTGGATTTTCTCGAGTTGCGGCAGGTGTTCTCGAGTTACGACGGGGACCTCAGGGACCCGCCCTGGTGGCCTCAGGAGAGGCCAGTCCCCATGCGAGTTGCTAGGGGGCCACTCGGGATTCCTCTCCCGTCGATACCGGGGCCAAAAACCTTGTGTGGAGTCAGGGCCGGAACCGAGGATTCCTCTCAGGGGCTGACATGGATCTTTGGGTACTTCTGGAGTCTCCCCAGGGGAGTCAGGCCTCGTCTCGAGTGGGGGCATGCACGTGCGCTTTCCTTCCAGGCTGTAGCAGCAATGTCACGCTTCCCGTCGCGTGCATCAAAGGATCTGTGGTTTTCCCTCGAGGCTTTCCCTCGAGGCTTTCCAGCAGGGCTGTCCCACGTGCCACCGTGGTGTGAGTCGATCCTCGGCGTGAAAGATGAGCCAGTGCAGGGCAAAGAGGTTCCTCTGGAATGGACTGAGACATCTGGGCGACTCTTGGAATGGTGGTACGACCATGGAGTTCCTCTCGCCTTTCCTGTTGAGAGTGCCTCCTCTTGAGATGCGACGGGAACGCCGGGAATTCTTTCCCGTTGAAAGCAGGGAAAGGATCCCTCATCTCGAGCTACGAGGGTGAAACGGGGCTCCTCTGGATGTGGGCGGGACCATCGTGCTTCCTCTCGAGTGGACACGGGTATGGCGCTGAACTTCTTGAGTTGCAGCAAGGGTGTGAAAGACCCTTTAGAAGTTCCACAGTTTAGGTGTCATTAGTCTCCAGACGCCTCATCGGAAATAGGCCTCATCTCGCCTGGAAGGGAGAACTTCCTGGATTTTCTCGATTTGCGGCAGGTGTTCTCGAGTTACGACGGGGACCTCAGGGACCCGCCCTGGTTGCTTCAAGAGAGGCCAGTCCCCATGCGAGTTGCTAGGGGGCCTCTCGGGATTCCTCTCCCGTCGATACCGGGGCCAAAAACCTTGTGTGGAGTCAAGGCCGGAACCGAGGATTCCTCTCAGGGGTGACATGGATCTTTGGGTACTTCTGGAGTCTCCCCAGGGGAGTCAGGCCTCGTCTCCAGTGGGGGCATGCACGTGAGCTTTCCTTCCAGGCTGTAGCAGCAATGTCACACTTCCCGTCGCGTGGATCAAAGGATCTGTGGTTTTCCCTCGAGGCTTTCCCTCGAGGCTTTCCCACAGGGCTGTCCCACGTGCCACCGTGGTGTGAGTCGATCCTCGGCGTGGAAGATGAGCCAGTGCAGGGCAAAGAGGTTCCTCTGGAATGGACTGAGACATCTGGGGGACTCTTGGAATGGTGGTACGACCCTGGAGTTCCTCTCGCCTTTCCTGTTGAGAGTGCCTCCTCTTGAGATGCGACGGGAACGCCGGGAATTCTTTCCCGTTGAAAGCAGGGAAAGGATCCCACATCTCGAGCTCCGAGGGGGAAACGGGGCTCCTCTGGATGTGGGCGGGACCATCGTGCTTCCTCTCGAGTGGAGACGGGTATGGCGGTGAACTTCTTGAGTTGCAGCAAGGGTGTGAAAGACCCTTTCGA
Organism: Capricornis sumatraensis; assembly: GCF_032405125.1. Classification (NCBI taxonomy): domain Eukaryota; kingdom Metazoa; phylum Chordata; class Mammalia; order Artiodactyla; family Bovidae; genus Capricornis; species Capricornis sumatraensis. Next base: position 11,464,500 of record NW_027184612.1, read on the forward strand.
AGTTCCAGAGGTTAGGTGTCATTAGTCTCCAGACGCCTCATCGGAAATACGCCTAATCTCGCCTGGAAGGGAGAACTTCCTGGATTTTCTCGAGTTGCGGCAGGTGTTCTCGAGTTATGACGGGGACCTCAGGGACACGCCCTGGTGGCCTCAGGAGAGGCCAGTCCCCATGCGAGTTGCTAGGGGGCCTCTCGGGATTCCTCTCCCGTCGATACCGGGGCCAAAAACCTTGTGTGGAGTCAGGGCCGGAACCGAGGATTCCTCTCATGGGCTGACATGGATCTTTGGGTACTTCTGGAGTCTCCCCAGGGGAGTCAGGCCTCGTCTCGAGTGGGGGCATGCACGTGTGCTTTCCTTCCAGGCTGTAGCAGCAATGTCACGCTTCCCGTCGCATGGATCAAAGGATCTGTGGTTTTCCCTCGAGGCTTTCCCTCGAGGCTTTCCCACAGGGCTGTCCCACGTGCCACCGTGGTGTGAGTCGATCCTCGGCGTGAAAGATGAGCCAGTGCAGGGCAAAGAGGTTCCTCTGGAATGGACTGAGACATCTGGGGGACTCTTGGAATGGTGGTACGACCATGGAGTTCCTCTCGCCTATCCTGTTGAGAGTGCCTCCTCTTGAGATGCGCCGGGAACGCCGGGAATTCTTTCCCGTTGAAAGCAGGGAAAGGATCCCTCTTCTCGAGCTACGAGGGGGAAACAGGGCTCCTCTGGATGTGGGCGGGACCATCGTGCTTCCTCTCGAGTGGAGACGGGTATGGCGGTGAACTTCTTGAGCTGCAGCAAGGGTGTGAAAGACCCTTTCGAAGTTCCAGAGGTTAGGTGTCATTAGTCTCCAGAAGCCTCATCTGAAATAGGCCTCATCTCGCCTGGAAGGGAGAACTTCCTGAATTTTCTCGAGGTGCGGCAGGTGTTCTCGAGTTACGACGGGGACCTCAGGGACCCGCCCTGGTGGCCTCAGGAGAGGCCAGTCCCCATGCAAGTTGCTAGGGGGCCTCTCGGGATTCCTCTCCCGTCGATACCGGGGCCAAAAACCTTGTGTGGAGTCAGGGCTGGAACCGAGGATTCCTCTCAGGAGCTGACATGGATCTTTGGGTACTTCTGGAGTACCACCAGGGGAGTCAGGCCTCTTCTCGATTGGGGGCATGCACGTGTGCTTTCCTTCCAGGCTGTAGCAGCAATGTCACGCTTCCCGTCGCGTGGATCAAAGGATCTGTGTTTTTCCCTCGAGGCTTTCCCACAGGGCTGTCCCACGTGCCACCGTGGTGTGAGTCGATCCTCGGCGTGAAAGATGAGCCAGTGCAGGGCAAAGAGGTTCCTCTGGAATGGACTGAGACATCTGGGGGACTCTTGGAATGGTGGTACGACCATGGAGTTCCTCTCGCCTTTCCTGTTGAGAGTGCCTCCTCTTTGGATGCGACGGGAACGCCGGGAATTCTTTCCCATTGAAAGCAGGGAAAGGATCCCTCATCTCGAGCTACGAGGGGGAAACGGGGCTCCTCTGGATGTGGGCGGGACCATCGTGCTTCCTCTCGAGTGGACACGGGTATGGCAGTGAACTTCTTGAGTTGCAGCAAGGGTGTGAAAGACCCTTTCGAAATTCCAGAGGTTAGGTGTCATTAGTCTCCAGACGCCTCATCGGAAATAGGCCTCATCTCGCCTGGAAGGGAGAACTTCCTGGATATTCTCGATTTGTGGCAGGTGTTCTCGAGTTATGACGGGGACCTCAGGGACCCGCCCTGGTGGCCTCAGGAGAGGCCAGTCCCCATGCGAGGTGCTAGGGGGCCTATCGGGATTCCTCTCCCGTCGATACTGGGGCCAAAAACCTTGTGTGCAGTCAGGGCCGGAACCGAGGATTCCTCTCAGGGGCTGACATGGATCTTTGGGTACTTCTGGAGTCTCCCCAGGGGAGTCAGGCCTCGTCTCGAGTGGGGGAATGCACGTGCGCTTTCCTTCCAGGCTGTAGCAGCAATGTCACGCTTCCCGTCGCGTGGATCAAAGGATCTGTGGTTTTCCCTCGAGGCTTTCCCACAGGGCTGTCCCACGTGCCACCGTGGTGTGAGTCGATCCTCGGCGTGAAAGATGAGCCAGTGCAGGGCAAAGAGGTTCCTCTGGAATGGACTGAGACATCTGGGGGACTCTTGGAATGGTGGTACGACCATGGAGTTCCTCTCGCCTTTCCTGTTGAGAGTGCCTCCTCTTGAGATGCGACGGGAACGCCGGGAATTCTTTCCCGTTGAAAGCAGGGAAAGGATCCCTCATCTCGAGCTACGAGGGGGAAACGGGGCTCCTCTGGATGTGGGCGGGACCATCGTGCTTCCTCTCGAGTGGAGACGCATATGGCGGTGAACTTCTTGAGTTGCAGCAAGGGTGTGAAAGACCCTTTCGAAGTTCCAGAGTTTAGGTGTCATTAGTCTCCAGACGCCTCATCGGAAATAGGCCTCATCTCGCCTGGAAGGGAGAACTTCCTGGATTTTCTCGAGTTGCGGCAGGTGTTCTTGAGTTACGACGGGGACCTCAGGGACCCGCCCTGGTGGCCTCAGGAGAGGCCAGTCCCCATGGGAGTTGCTAGGGGGCCTCTCGGGATTCCTCTCCCGTCGATACCGGGGCCAAAAACCTTGTGTGGAGTCAGGGCCGGAACCGAGGATTCCTCTCAGGGGCTGACATGGATCTTTGGGTTTTTCTGGAGTCTCCCCAAGGGAGTCAGGGCTCATCTCGAGTTGGGGCATGCACGTGCGCTTTCCTTCCAGGCTGTAGCAGCAATGTCACGCTTCCCGTGGCGTGGATCAAAGGATCTGTGGTTTTCCCTCGAGGCTTTCCCTGGAGGCTTTCCCGCAGGGCTGTCCCACGTTCCACCGTGGTGTGAGTCGATCCTCGGCGTGAAAGATGAGCCAGTGCAGGGCAAAGAGGTTCCTCTGGAATGGACTGAGACATCTGGGGGACTCTTGGAATGGTGGTACGACCATGGAGTTCCTCTCGCCTTTCCTGTTGAGAGTGCCTCCTCTTGAGATGCGACGGGAACGCCGGGAATTCTTTCCCGTTGAAAGCAGGGAAAGGATCCCTCATCTCGAGCTACGAGGGGGAAACGGGGCTCCTCTGGATGTGGGTAGGACCATCGTGCTTCCTCTCGAGTGGAGACGGGTATGGCGGTGAACTTCTTGAGTTGCAGCAAGGGTGTGAAAGACCCTTTTGAAGTTCCAGAGGTTACGTGTCAGTCTCCAGATGCCTCATCGGAAATAGACCTCATCTCGCCTGGAAGGGAGAACTTCCTGGATTTTCTCGAGGTGCGGCAGGTGTTCTCGAGTTACGACGGGTACCACAGGGACCCGCCCTGATGGCCTCAGGAGAGGCCAGTCCCCATGCGAGTTGCTAGGGGGCCTCTCGGGATTCCTCTCTCGTCGATACTAGGGCCAAAAACCTTGTGTGGAGTCAGGGCCGGAACCGAGGATTCCTCACAGGGGTGACATGGATCTTTGGGTACTTCTGGAGTCTCCCCAGGGGAGTCAGGCCTCGTCTCGAGTGGGGGCATGCACGTGCGCTTTCCTTCCAGGCTGTAGCAGCAATGTCACGCTTCCCGTCGCGTGCATCAAAGGATCTGTGGTTTTCCCTCGAGGCTTTCCCTCGAGGCTTTCCCGCAGGGCTGTCCCACGTGCCACCGTGGTGTGAGTCGATCCTCGGCGTCAAAGATGAGCCAGTGCAGGGCAAAGAGGTTCCTCTGGAATGGACTGAGACATCTGGGGGACTCTTGGAATGGTGGTACGACCATGGAGTTCCTCTCGCCTTTCCTGTTGAGAGTGCCTCCTCTTGAGATGCGACGGGAACGCCGGGAATTCTTTCCCGTTGAAAGTAGGGAAAGGATCCCTCATCTCGAGCTACGAGGGGGAAACGGGGCTCCTCTGGATGTGGGCGGGACCATCGTGCTTACTCTCGAGTGGAGACGCATATGGCGGTGAACTTCTTGAGTTGCAGCAAGGGTGTGAAAGACCCTTTCGAAGTTCCAGAGGTTAGGTGTCATTAGTCTCCAGACGCCTCATCGGAAATAGGCCTCATCTCGCCTGGAAGGGAGAACTTCCTGGATTTTCTCGAGTTGCGGCAGGTGTTCTCGAGTTACGACGGGGACCTCAGGGACCCGCCCTGGTGGCCTCAGGTGAGGCCAGTCCCCATGGGAGTTGCTAGGGGGCCTCTCGGGATTCCTCTCCCGTCGATACCGGGGCCAAAAACCTTGTGTGGAGTCAGGGCCGGAACCGAGGATTCCTCTCAGGGGCTTACATGGATCTTTGGGTACTTCTGGAGTCTCCCCAAGGGAGTCAGGGCTCGTCTCGAGTTGGGGCATGCACGTGCGCTTTCCTTCCAGGCTGTAGCAGCAATGTCACGCTTCCCGTGGCGTGGATCAAAGGATCTGTGGTTTTCCCTCGAGGCTTTCCCACAGGGCTGTCCCACGTGCCACCGTGGTGTGAGTCGATCCTCGGCGTGAAAGATGAGCCAGTGCAGGGCAAAGAGGTTCCTCTGGAATGGACTGAGACATCTGGGGGACTCTTGGAATGGTGGTACAACCATGGAGTTCCTCTCGCCTTTCCTGTTGAGAGTGCCTCCTCTTGAGATGCGACGGGAACGCCGGGAATTCTTTCCCGTTGAAAGCAGGGAAAGGATCCCTCATCTTGAGCTACGAGGGGGAAACGGGGCTCCTCTGGATGTGGGCGGGACCATCGTGCTTCCTCTCGAGTGGACACGGGTATGGCGGTGAACTTCTTGAGTTGCAGCAAGTGTGTGAAAGACCCTTTCGAAGTTCGAGAGGTTAGGTGTCATTAGTCTCCAGACGCCTCATCGGAAATAGGCCTCATCTCGCCTGGAAGGGAGAACTTCCTGGATTTTCTCGAGTTGCGGCAGGTGTTCTCGAGTTACGACGGGGACCTCAGGGACCCGCCCTGGTGGCCTCAGGAGAGGCCAGTCCCCATGCGAGGTGCTAGGGGGCCTCTCGGGATTCCTCTCCCGTCGATACCGGGGCCAAAAACCTTGTGTGGAGTCAGGGCCGGAACCGAGGATTCCTCTCAGGGGCTGACATGGATCTTTGGGTACTTCTGGAGTCTCCCCAGGGGAGTCAGGCCTCGACTCGAGTGGGGGCATGCACGTGCGCTTTCCTTCCAGGCTGTAGCAGCAATGTCACGCTTCCCGTCGCATGGATCAAAGGATCTGTGGTTTTCCCTCGAGGCTTTCCCTCGAGGCTTTCCCACAGGGCTGTCCCACGTGCCACCGTGGTGTGAGTCGATCCTCGGCTTGAAAGATGAGCCAGTGCAGTGCAAAGAGGTTCCTCTGGAATGGACTGAGACATCTGGGGGACTCTTGGAATGGTGGTACGACCATGGAGTTCCTCTCGCCTTTCCTGTTGAGAGTGCCTCCTCTTGAGATGCGACGGGAACGCCGGGAATTCTTTCCCGTTGAAAGCAGGGAAAGGATCCCTCATCTCGAGCTACGAGGGGGAAACGGGGCTCCTCTGGATGTGGGCGGGACCATCGTGCTTCCTCTCGAGTGGAGACGGGTATGGCGGTGAACTTCTTGAGTTGCAGCAAGGGTGTGAAAGACCCTTTCGAATTTCCAGAGGTTAGGTGTCATTAGTCTCCAGACGACTCATCGGAAATAGGCCTCATCTCGCCTGGAAGGGAGAACTTCCTGGATTTTCTCGAGTTGCGGCAGGTGTTCTCGAGTTACGACGGGGACCTCAGGGACCCGCCCTGGTGGCCTCAGGAGAGGCCAGTACCCATGCGAGGTGCTAGGGGGCCTCTCGGGATTCCTCTCCCGTCGATACCGGGGCCAAAAACATTGTGTGGAGTCAGGGCCGGAACCGAGGATTCCTCTCAGGGGCTGACATGGATCTTTGGGTACTTCTGGAGTCTCCCCAGGGGAGTCAGGCCTCGTCTCGAGTGTGGGCATGCACGTGCGCTTTCCTTCCAGGCTGTAGCAGCAATGTCACGCTTCCCGTGGCGTGGATCAAAGGATCTGTGGTTTTCCCTCGAGGCTTTCCCACAGGGCTGTCCAACGTGCCACCGTGGTGTGAGTCGATCCTCGGCGTGAAAGATGAGCCAGTGCAGGGCAAAGAGGTTCCTCTGGAATGGACTGAGACATCTGGGGGACTCTTGGAATGGTGGTACAACCATGGAGTTCCTCTCGCCTTTCCTGTTGAGAGTGCCTCCTCTTGAGATGCGACGGGAACGCCGGGAATTCTTTCCCGTTGAAAGCAGGGAAAGGATCCCTCATCTTGAGCTACGAGGGGGAAACGGGGCTCCTCTGGATGTGGGCGGGACCATCGTGCTTCCTCTCGAGTGGAGACGGGTATGGCGGTGAACTTCTTGAGTTGCAGCAAGGGTGTGAAAGACCCTTTCGAAGTTCGAGAGGTTAGGTGTCATTAGTCTCCAGACGCCTCATCGGAAATAGGCCTCATCTCGCCTGGAAGGGAGAACTTCCTGGATTTTCTCGAGTTGCGGCAGGTGTTCTCGAGTTACGACGGGGACCTCAGGGACCCGCCCTGGTGGCCTCAGGAGAGGCCAGTCCCCATGCGAGGTGCTAGGGGGCCTCTCGGGATTCCTCTCCCGTCGATACCGGGGCCAAAAAGCTTGTGTGGAGTCAGGGCCGGAACCGAGGATTCCTCTCAGGGGCTGACATGGATCTTTGGGTACTTCTGGAGTCTCCCCAGGGGAGTCAGGCCTCGACTCGAGTGGGGGCATGCACGTGCGCTTTCCTTCCAGGCTGTAGCAGCAATGTCACGCTTCCCGTCGCGTGGATCAAAGGATCTGTGGTATTCCCTCGAGGCTTTCCCTCGAGGCTTTCCCACAGGGCTGTCCCACGTGCCACCGTGGTGTGAGTCGATCCTCGGCGTGAAAGATGAGCCAGTGCAGGGCAAAGAGGTTCCTCTGGAATGGACTGAGACATCTGGGGGACTCTTGGAATGGTGGTACGACCATGGAGTTCCTCTCGCCTTTCCTGTTGAGAGTGCCTCCTCTTGAGATACGACGGGAACACCGGGAATTCTTTCCCGTTGAAAGCAGGGAAAGGATCCCTCATCTCGAGCTAAGAGGGGGAAACGGGGATCCTCTTAATGTGGGCGGGACCATCGTGCTTCCTCTCGAGTGGAGACGGGTATGCCGGTGAACTTCTTGAGTTGCAGAAAGGGTGTGAAAGACCCTTTCGAAGTTCGAGAGGTTAGGTGTCATTAGTCTCCAGACGCCTCATCGGAAATAGGCCTCATCTCGCCTGGAAGGGAGAACTTCCTGGATTTTCTCGAGTTGCGGCAGGTGTTCTCGAGTTACGACGGGGACCTCAGGGACCCGCCCTGGTGGCCTCAGGAGAGGCCAGTCCCCATGCGAGGTGCTAGGGGGCCTCTCGGGATTCCTCTCCCGTCGATACCGGGGCCAAAAACCTTGTGTGGATTCAGGGTCGGAACCGAGGATTCCTCTCAGGGGCTTATATGGATCTTTGGGTACTTATGGAGTCTCGCCAGGGGAGATAGGCCTCGTCTCGAGTGGGGGCATGCACGTGCGCTTTCCTTCCAGGCTGTAGCAGCAATGTCACGCTTCCCGTCGCGTGGATCAAAGGATCTGTGGTTTTCCCTCGAGGCTTTCCCTCGTGGCTTTCCCACAGGGCTGTCCCACGTGCCTCCGTGGTGTGAGTCGATCCTCGGCGTGAAAGATGAGCCAGTGCAGGGCAAAGAGGTTCCTCTGGAATGGACTGAGACATCTGGGGGACTCTAGGAATGGTGGTACGACCATGGAGTTCCTCTCGCCTTTCCTGTTGAGAGTGCCTCCTCTTGAGATGCGACGGGAACTCCGGGAATTCCTTCCCGTTGAAAGCAGGAAAGGATCCCTCATCTCGAGCTCCGAGAGGGAAACGGGGCTCCTCTGGATGTGGGCGGGACCATCGTGCTTCCTCTCGAGTGGAGACGGGTATGGCGGTGAACTTCTTGAGTTGCAGCAAGGGTGTGAAAGACCCTTTCGAAATTCCAAAGGTTAGGTGTCATTAGTCTCCAGACGCCTCATCGGAAATAGGCCTCATCTCGCCTGGAAGGGAGAACTTCCTGGATTTTCTCGAGTTGCGGCAGGTGTTCTCGAGTTAAGACGGGGACCTCAGGGACCCGCCCTGGTGGCCTCAGGAGAGGCCAGTCCCCATGCGAGGTGCTAGGGGGCCTCTCGGGATTCCTCTCCCGTCGATACCGGGGCCAAAAAGCTTGTGTGGAGTCAGGGCCGGAACCGAGGATTCCTCTCAGGGGCTGACATGGAACTTTGGGTACTTCTGGAGTCTCCCCAGGGGAGTCAGGCCTCGACTCGAGTGGGGGCATGCACGTGCGCTTTCCTTCCAGGCTGTAGCAGCAATGTCACGCTTCCCGTGGCGTGTATCAAAGGATCTGTGGTTTTCCCTCGAGACTTTCCCACAGGGCTGTCCCACGTGCCACCGTGGTGTGAGTCGATCCTCGGCGTGAAAGATGAGCCAGTGCAGGGCAAAGAGGTTCCTCTGGAATGGACTGAGACATCTGGGGGACTCTTGGAATGGTGGTACGACCATGGAGTTCCTCTCGCCTTTCCTGTTGAGAGTGCCTCCTCTTGAGATGCGACGGGAACGCCGGGAATTCTTTCCCGTTGAAAGCAGGGAAAGGATCCCTCATCTCGAGCTACGAGGGGGAAACGGGGCTCCTCTGGATGTGGGCGGGACCATCGTGCTTCCTCTCGAGTGGACACGGGTATGGCGGTGAACTTCTTGAGTTGCAGCAAGGGTGTGAATGACCCTTTCGAAGTTCCAGAGGTTAGGTGTCATTAGTCTCCAGACGCCTCATCGGAAATAGGCCTCATCTCGCCTGGAAGGGAGAACTTCCTGGATTTTCTCGAGTTGCGGCAGGTGTTCTCGAGTTACGACGGAGAACTCAGGGACCCGCCCTGGTGGCCTCAGGAGAGGCCAGTCCCCATGCGATGTGCTAGGGGGCCTCTCGGGATTCCTCTCCCGTCGACACCGGGGCCAAAAACATTGTGTGGAGTCAGGGCCAGAACCGAGGATTCCTCTCAGGGGCTGACATGGATCTTTGGGTACTTCTGGAGTCTCCCCAGGGGAGTCAGGCCTCGTCTCGAGTGGGGGCATGCACGTGCGCTTTCCTTCCAGGCTGTAGCAGCAATGTCACGCTTCCTGTCGCGTGGATCAAAGGATCTGTGGTTTTCCCTCGAGGCTTTCCCTCGAGGCTTTCCCACAGGGCTGTCCCACGTGCCACCGTGGTGTGAGTCGATCCTCGGCGTGAAAGATGAGCCAGTGCAGGGCAAAGAGGTTCCTCTGGAATGGACTGAGACATCTGGGGGACTCCTTGAATGGTGGTACGACCATGGAGTTCCTCTCGCCTTTCCTGTTGAGAGTGCCTCCTCTTGAGATGCGACGGGAACGCCGGGAATTCTTTCCCGTCTAAAGCAGGGAAAGGTTCCCTCATCTCGAGATACGAGGGGGAAACGGGGCTCCTCTGGATGTGGGCGGGACCATCGTGCTTCCTCTCGAGTGGAGACGGGTATGGCGGTGAACTTCTTGAGTTGCAGCAAGAGTGTGAAAGACCCTTTCGAAGTTCCAGAGGTTAGGTGTCATTAGTCTCCAGACGCCTCATCGGAAATAGGCCTCATCTCGCCTGAAAGGGAGAACTTCCTGGATTTTCTCGAGTTGCGGCAGGTGTTCTCGAGTTACGACGGGGACCTCAGGGACCCGCCCTGGTGGCCTCAGGAGAGGCCAGTCCCCATGCGAGGTGCTAGGGGGCCTCTCGGGATTCCTCTCCCGTCGATACCGGGGCCAAAAACCTTGTGTGGAGTCAGGGCCGGAACCGAGGATTCCTCTCAGGGGCTGACATGGATCTTTGGGTACTTCTGGAGTCTCCCCAGGGGAGTTAGGCCTCTTCTCGAGTGGGGGCATGCACGTGCGCTTTCCTTCCAGGCTGTAGCAGCAATGTCACGCTTCCCGTCGCGCGGATCAAAGGATCTGTGGTTTTCCCTCGAGGCTTTCCCACAGGGCTGTCCCACGTGCCACCGTGGTGTGAGTCGATCCTCGGCGTGAAAGATGAGCCAGTGCAGGGCAAAGAGGTTCCTCTGGAATGGACTGAGATATCTGGGGGACTCTTGGAATGGTGGTACGACCATGGAGTTCCTCTCGCCTTTCCTGTTGAGAGTGCCTCCTCTTGAGATGCGATGGGAACGCCGGGAAATCTTCCCCGTTGAAAGCAGGGAAAGGATCCATCATCTCGAGCTCCGAGGGAGAAACGGGGCTCCTTTGGATGTGGGCGGGACCATCATGCTTCCTCTCGAGTGGAGACGGGTATGGCGGTGAACTTCTTGAGTTGCAGCAAGGGTGTGAAAGACCCTTTCGAAGTTCCAGAGGTTAGGTGTCATTAGTCTCCAGACGCCTCATCGGAAATAGGCCTCATCTCGCCTGGAAGGGAGAACTTCCTGGATTTTCTCGAGTTGCGGCAGGTGTTCTCGAGTTACGACGGGGACCTCAGGGACCCGCCCTGGTGGCCTCAGGAGAGGCCAGTCCCCATGCGAGTTGCTAGGGGGCCTCTCGGGATTCCTCTCCCGTCGATACCGGGGCCAAAAACTTTGTATGGAGTCAGTGCCGGAACCGAGGATTCCTCTCAGGGGCTGACATGGATCTTTGGTTTCTTCTGGAGTCCCCCCAGGGGAGTCAGGCCTCGTCTCGAGTGGGGGCATGCACGTGCGCTTTCCTTCCAGGCTGTAGCAGCAATGTCACGCTTCCAGTCGCGTGGATCAAAGGATCTGTGGGTTTCCCTCGAGGCTTTCCCTCGAGGCTTTCCCACAGGGCTGTCCCACGTGCCACCGTGGTGTGAGTCGATCCTCGGCGTGAAAGATGAGCCAGTGCAGGGCAAAGAGGTTCCTCTGGAATGGACTGAGACATCTGGGGGACTCTTGGAATGGTGGTACGACCATGGAGTTCCTCTCGCCTTTCCTGTTGAGAGTGCCTCCTCTTGAGATGCGACGGGAACGCCGGGAATTCTTTCATGTTGAAAGCGGGAAAAGGATCCCTTATCTCGAGCTACGAGGGGGAAACGGGGCTCCTCTGGATGTGGGCGGGACCATCGTGCTTCCTCTCTAGTGGAGACGGGTATGGTGGTGAACTTCTTGAGTTGCAGCAAGGGTGTGAAAGACCCTTTCGAAGTTCCAGAGGTTAGGTGTCATTAGTCTCCAGAAGCCACATAGGAAATAGGCCTCATCTCGCCAGGAAGGGAGAACTTCCTGGATTTTTTCGAGTTGCGGCAGGTGTTCTCGAGTTACGACGGGGACCTCAGGAACCCGCCCTGGTGGCCTCAGGAGAGGCCAGTCCCTATGCGAGTTGCTAGGGGGCCTCTCGGGATTCCTCTCCCGTCGATAACGGGGCCAAAAACCTTGTATGGAGTCAGGGCCGGAACCGAGGATTCCTCTCAGGGGCTGACATGGATCTTTGGGTACTTCTGGAGTCTCCCCAGGGGAGTCAGGCCTCGTCTCGAGTGGGGGCATGCACGTGCACTTTCCTTCCAGGCTGTAGCAGCAATGTCAGGCTTCTCGTCGCGTGGATCAAAGGATCTGTGGTTTTCCCTCGAGGCTTTCCCACAGGGCTGTCCCACGTGCCACCGTGGTGTGAGTCGATCCTCGGCGTGAAAGATGAGCCAGTGCAGGACAAAGAGGTTCCTCTGGAATGGACTGAGATATCTGGGGGACTCTAGGAATGGTGGTACGACCATGGAGTTCCTCTCGCCTTTCCTGTTGAGAGTGCCTCCTCTTGAGATGCGACGGGAACGCCGGGAACTCTTTCCCTTTGAAACCAGGGAAAGGATCCCTCATCTCGAGCTACGAGGGGAAAACGGGGCTCCTCTGGATGTGGGCGGGACGATCGTGCTTCATCTCGAGTGGAGACGGGTATGGCGGTGAACTTCTTGAGTTGCAGCAAGGGTGTGAAAGACCCTTTCGAAGTTCCAGAGGTTAGGTGTCATTAGTCTCCAGACGCCTCATCAGAAATAGGCCTCATCTCGCCTGGAAGGGAGAACTTCTTGGATTTTCTCGAGTTGCGGCAGGTGTTCTCGAGTTACGACGGGGACCTCAGGGACCCGCCCTGGTGGCCTCAGGAGAGGCCAGTCCCTATGCGAGTTGCTAGGGGGCCTCTCGGGATTCCTCTCCCGTCGATACCGGGGCCAACAACCTTGTGTGGAGTCAGGGCCGTAACCGAGGATTCCTCTCATGGGCTGACATGGATCTTTGGGTACGTCTGGAGACTCCCCAGTGGAGTCAGGCCTCGTCTCGAGTGGGGGCATGCACGTGCGCTTTCCTTCCAGGCTGTAGCAGCAATGTCACGCTTCCCGTCGCGTGGATTAAAGGATCTGTGGTTTTCCCTCGAGTCTTTCCCTCGAGGCTTTCCCACAGGGCTGTCCCACGTGCCACCGTGGTGTGAGTCGATCCTCGGCGTGAAAGATGAGCCAGTGCAGGGCAAAGAGGTTCCTCTGGAATGGACTGAGACATCTGGGGGACTCTTGGAATGGTGGTACGACCATGGAGTTCCTCTCGCCTTTCCTGTTGAGAGTTCCTCCTCTTGAGATGCGACGGGAATGCCGGGAATTCTTTCCCGTTGAAAGCAGGCAAAGGATCCGTCATCTCGAGCTACGAGGGGGAAACAGGGCTCCTCTGGATGTGGGCGGGACCATCGTGCTTCCTCTCGAGTGGAGACGGGTATGGCGGTGAACTTCTTGAGTTGCAGCAAGGGTGTGAAAGACTCTTTCGAAGTTCCAGAGGTTAGGTGTCATTAGTCTCCAGACGCCTCATCGGAAATAGGCCTCATCTCGACTGGAAGGGAGAACTTCCTGGATTTTCTCGAGTTGCGGCAGGTGTTCTCGAGTTACGACGGGGACCTCAGGGACCCGCCCTGGTGGCCTCAGGAGAGGCCAGTCCCCATGCGAGTTGCTAGGGGGCCTCTCGGGATTCCTCTCCCGTCGATACCGGGGCCAAAAACCTTGTGTGGAGTCACGGCCGGAACCGAGGATTCCTCTCAGGGGCTGACATGGATCTTTGGGTACTTCTGGAGTCTCGCCAGGGGAGACAGGCCTCGTCTCGAGTGGGGGCATGCACGTGCGCTTTCCTTCCAGGCTGTAGCAGCAATGTCACGCTTCCCGTGGCGTGGATCAAAGGATCTGTGGTTTTCCCTCGAGGCTTTCCCTCGAGGCTTTCCCACAGGGCTGTCCCACGTGCCTCGTGGTGTGAGTCGATCCTCGGCATGAAAGATAAGCCAGTGCAGGGCAAAGAGGTTCCTCTGGAATGGACTGAGACATCTGGGGGACTCTAGGAATGGTGGTATGACCATGGAGTTCCTCTCGCCTTTCCTGTTGAGAGTGCCTCCTCTTGAGATGCGACGGGAACGCCGGGAATTCTTTCCCGTTGAAAGCAGGGAAAGGATCCCTCATCTCGAGCTACGAGGGGGAAACGGGGCTCCTCTGGATGTGGGCGGGACCATCGTGCTTCCTCTCGAGTGGAGACGGGTATGGCGGTGAACTTCTTGAGTTGCAGCAAGGGTGTGAAAGACCCTTTCGAAGTTCCAGAGTTTAGGTGTCATTAGTCTCCAGACGACTCATTGGAAATAGGCCTCATCTCGCCTGCAAGGGAGAACTTCCTGGATTTTCTCGAGTTGCGGCAGGTGTTCTCGAGTTACGACGGGGACCTCAGGGACCCGCCCTGGTGGCCTCAGGAGAGGCCAGTCCCCATGCGAGGTGCTAGGGGGCCTCTCGGGATTCCTCTCCCGTCGATACCGGGGCCAAAAACCTTGTGTGGAGTCAGGGTCGGAACCGAGGATTCCTCTCAGGGGCTTATATGGATCTTTGGGTACTTCTGGAGTCTCGCCAGGGGAGATAGGCCTCGTCTCGAGTGGGGGCGTGCACGTGCGCTTTTCTTCCAGGCTGTAGCAGCAATGTCACGCTTCCCGTCGCGTGGATCAAAGGATCTGTGGTTTTCCCTCGAGGCTTTCCCTCGAGGCTTTCCCACAGGGCTGTCCCACGTGCCTCCGTGGTGTGAGTCGATCCTCGGCGTGAAAGATGAGCCAGTGCAGGGCAAAGAGGTTCCTCTGGAATGGACTGAGACATCTGGGGGACTCTAGGAATGGTGGTACGACCATGGAGTTCCTCTCGCCTTTCCTGTTGAGAGTGCCTCCTCTTGAGATGCGACGGGAACGCCGGGAATTCCTTCCCGTTGAAAGCAGGAAAGGATCCCTCATCTCGAGCTCCGAGATGGAAACGGGGCTCCTCTGGATGTGGGCGGGACCATCGTGCTTCCTCTCGAGTGGAGACGGGTATGGCGGTGAACTTCTTGAGTTGCAGCAAGGGTGTGAAAGACCCTTTCGAAATTCCAAAGGTTAGGTGTCATTAGTCTCCAGACGCCTCATCGGAAATAGGCCTCATCTCGCCTGGAAGGGAGAACTTCCTGGATTTTCTCGAGTTGCGGCAGGTGTTCTCGAGTTAAGACGGGGACCTCAGGGACCCGCCCTGGTGGCCTCAGGAGAGGCCAGTCCCCATGCGAGGTGCTAGGGGGCCTTTCGGGATTCCTCTCCCGTCGATACCGGGGCCAAAAAGCTTGTGTGGAGTCAGGGCCGGAACCGAGGATTCCTCTCAGGGGCTGACATGGAACTTTGGGTACTTCTGGAGTCTCCCCAGGGGAGTCAGGCCTCGACTCGAGTGGGGGCATGCACGTGCGCTTTCCTTCCAGGCTGTAGCAGCAATGTCACGCTTCCCGTGGCGTGTATCAAAGGATCTGTGGTTTTCCCTCGAGACTTTCCCACAGGGCTGTCCCACGTGCCACCGTGGTGTGAGTCGATCCTCGGCGTGAAAGATGAGCCAGTGCAGGGCAAAGAGGTTCCTCTGGAATGGACTGAGACATCTGGGGGACTCTTGGAATGGTGGTACGACCATGGAGTTCCTCTCGCCTTTCCTGTTGAGAGTGCCTCCTCTTGAGATGCGACGGGAACGCCGGGAATTCTTTCCCGTTGAAAGCAGGGAAAGGATCCCTCATCTCGAGCTACGAGGGGGAAACGGGGCTCCTCTGGATGTGGGCGGGACCATCGTGCTTCCTCTCGAGTGGACACGGGTATGGCGGTGAACTTCTTGAGTTGCAGCAAGGGTGTGAAAGACCCTTTCGAAGTTCCAGAGGTTAGGTGTCATTAGTCTCCAGACGCCTCATCGGAAATAGGCCTCATCTCGCCTGGAAGGGAGAACTTCCTGGATTTTCTCGAGTTGCGGCAGGTGTTCTCGAGTTACGACGGAGAACTCAGGGACCCGCCCTGGTGGCCTCAGGAGAGGCCAGTCCCCATGCGATGTGCTAGGGGGCCTCTCGGGATTCCTCTCCCGTCGATACCGGGGCCAAAAACCTTGTGTGGAGTCAGGGCCAGAACAAAGGATTCCTCTCAGGGGCTGACATGGATCTTTGGGTACTTCTGGAGTCTCCCCAGGGGAGTCAGGCCTCGTCTCGAGTGGGGGCATGCACGTGCGCTTTCCTTCCAGGCTGTAGCAGGAATGTCACGCTTCCTGTCGCGTGGATCAAAGGATCTGTGGTTTTCCCTCGAGGCTTTCCCTCGAGGCTTTCCCACAGGGCTGTCCCACGTGCCACCGTGGTGTGAGTCGATCCTCGGCGTGAAAGATGAGCCAGTGCAGGGCAAAGAGGTTCCTCTGGAATGGACTGAGAAATCTGGGGGACTCCTTGAATGGTGGTACGACCATGGAGTTCCTCTCGCCTTTCCTATTGAGAGTGCCTCCTCTTGAGATGCGACGGGAACGCCGGGAATTCTTTCCCGTCTAAAGCAGGGAAAGGTTCCCTCATCTCGAGATACGAGGGGGAAACGGGGCTCCTCTGGATGTGGGCGGGACCATCGTGCTTCCTCTCGAGTGGAGACGGGTATGGCGGTGAACTTCTTGAGTTGCAGCAAGGGTGTGAAAGACCCTTTCGAAGTTCCAGAGGTTAGGTGTCATTAGTCTCCAGACGCCTCATCGGAAATAGGCCTCATCTCGCCTGAAAGGGAGAACTTCCTGGATTTTCTCGAGTTGCGGCAGGTGTTCTCGAGTTACGACGGGGACCTCAGGGACCCGCCCTGGTGGCCTCAGGAGAGGCCAGTCCCCATGCGAGGTGCTAGGGGGCCTCTCGGGATTCCTCTCCCGTCGATACCGGGGCCAAAAACCTTGTGTGGAGTCAGGGCCGGAACCGAGGATTCCTCTCAGGGGCTGACATGGATCTTTGGGTACTTCTGGAGTCTCCCCAGGGGAGTTAGGCCTCTTCTCGAGTGGGGGCATGCACGTGCGCTTTCCTTCCCGGCTGTAGCAGCAATGTCACGCTTCCCGTCGCGTGGATCAAAGGATCTGTGGTTTTCCCTCGAGGCTTTCCCACAGGGCTGTCCCACGTGCCACCGTGGTGTGAGTCGATCCTCGGCGTGAAAGATGAGCCAGTGCAGGGCAAAGAGGTTCCTCTGGAATGGACTGAGACATCTGGGGGACTCTTGGAATGGTGGTACGACCATGGAGTTCCTCTCGCCTTTCCTGTTGAGAGTGCCTCCTCTTGAGATGCGACGGGAACGCCGGGAAATCTTCCCCGTTGAAAGCAGGGAAAGGATCCATCATCTCGAGCTCCGAGGGAGAAACGGGGCTCCTTTGGATGTGGGCGGGACCATCATGCTTCCTCTCGAGTGGAGACGGGTATGGCGGTGAACTTCTTGAGTTGCAGCAAGGGTGTGAAAGACCCTTTCGAAGTTCCAGAGGTTAGGTGTCATTAGTCTCCAGACGCCTCATCGGAAATAGGCCTCATCTCGCCTGGAAGGGAGAACTTCCTGGATTTTCTCGAGTTGCGGCAGGTGTTCTCGAGTTACGACGGGGACCTCAGGGACCCGCCCTGGTGGCCTCAGGAGAGGCCAGTCCCCATGCGAGTTGCTAGGGGGCCTCTCGGGATTCCTCTCCCGTCGATACCGGGGCCAAAAACTTTGTATGGAGTCAGGGCCGGAACCGAGGATTCCTCTCAGGGGCTGACATGGATCTTTGGGTTCTTCTGGAGTCCCCCCAGGGGAGTCAGGCCTCGTCTCGAGTGGGGGCATGCACGTGCGCTTTCCTTCCAGGCTGTAGCAGCAATGTCACGCTTCCAGTCGCGTGGATCAAAGGATCTGTGGTTTTCCCTCGAGGCTTTCCCTCGAGGCTTTCCCACAGGGCTGTCCCACGTGCCACCGTGTTGTGAGTCGATCCTCGGCGTGAAAGATGAGCCAGTGCAGGGCAAAGAGGTTCCTCTGGAATGGACTGAGACATCTGGGGGACCTTTGGAACGGTGGTACGACCATGGAGTTCCTCTCGCCTTTCCTGTTGAGAGTGCCTCCTCTTGAGATGCGACGGGAACGCCGGGAATTCTTTCATGTTGAAAGCAGGAAAAGGATCCCTTATCTCGAGCTACGAGGGGGAAACGGGGCTCCTCTGGATGTGGGCGGGACCATCGTGCTTCCTCTCGAGTGGAGACGGGTATGGTGGTGAACTTCTTGAGTTGCAGCAAGGGTGTGAAAGACCCTTTCGAAGTTCCAGAGGTTAGGTGTCATTAGTCTCCAGACGCCACATAGGAAATAGGCCTCATCTCGCCAGGAAGGGAGAACTTCCTGGATTTTTTCGAGTTGCGGCAGGTGTTCTCGAGTTACGACGGGGACCTCAGGAACCCGCCCTGGTGGCCTCAGGAGAGGCCAGTCCCTATGCGAGTTGCTAGGGGGCCTCTCGGGATTCCTCTCCCGTCGATACCGGGGCCAAAAACCTTGTATGGAGTCAGGGCCGGAACCGAGGATTCCTCTCAGGGGCTGACATGGATCTTTGGGTACTTCTGGAGTCTCCCCAGGGGAGTCAGGCCTCGTCTCGAGTGGGGGCATGCACGTGCACTTTCCTTCCAGGCTGTAGCAGCAATGTCAGGCTTCTCGTCGCGTGGATCAAAGGATCTGTGGTTTTCCCTCGAGGCTTTCCCACAGGGCTGTCCCACGTGCCACCGTGGTGTGAGTCGATCCTCGGCGTGAAAGATGAGCCA
Organism: Capricornis sumatraensis; assembly: GCF_032405125.1. NCBI lineage: Eukaryota > Metazoa > Chordata > Mammalia > Artiodactyla > Bovidae > Capricornis > Capricornis sumatraensis. The sequence goes on from NW_027184612.1 coordinate 11,482,556, forward strand.
GTGCAGGACAAAGAGGTTCCTCTGGAATGGACTGAGATATCTGGGGGACTCTAGGAATGGTGGTACGACCATGGAGTTCCTCTCGCCTTTCCTGTTGAGAGTGCCTCCTCTTGAGATGCGACGGGAACGCCTGGAACTCTTTCCCTTTGAAACCAGGGAAAGGATCCCTCATCTCGAGCTACGAGGGGAAAACGGGGCTCCTCTGGATGTGGGCGGGACGATCGTGCTTCATCTCGAGTGGAGACGGGTATGGCGGTGAACTTCTTGAGTTGCAGCAAGGGTGTGAAAGACCCTTTCGAAGTTCCAGAGGTTAGGTGTCATTAGTCTCCAGACGACTCATTGGAAATAGGCCTCATCTCGCCTGCAAGGGAGAACTTCCTGGATTTTCTCGAGTTGCGGCAGGTGTTCTCGAGTTACGACGGGGACCTCAGGGACCCGCCCTGGTGGCCTCAGGAGAGGCCAGTCCCCATGCGAGGTGCTAGGGGGCCTCTCGGGATTCCTCTCCCGTCGATACCGGGGCCAAAAACCTTGTGTGGAATCAGGGTCGGAACCGAGGATTCCTCTCAGGGGCTTATATGGATCTTTGGGTACTTCTGGAGTCTCGCCAGGGGAGATAGGCCTCGTCTCGAGTGGGGGCGTGCACGTGCGCTTTTCTTCCAGGCTGTAGCAGCAATGTCACGCTTCCCGTCGCGTGGATCAAAGGATCTGTGGTTTTCCCTCGAGGCTTTCCCTCGAGGCTTTCCCACAGGGCTGTCCCACGTGCCTCCGTGGTGTGAGTCGATCCTCGGCGTGAAAGATGAGCCAGTGCAGGGCAAAGAGGTTCCTCTGGAATGGACTGAGACATCTGGGGGACTCTAGGAATGGTGGTACGACCATGGAGTTCCTCTCGCCTTTCCTGTTGAGAGTGCCTCCTCTTGAGATGCGACGGGAACGCCGGGAATTCCTTCCCGTTGAAAGCAGGAAAGGATCCCTCATCTCGAGCTCCGAGATGGAAACGGGGCTCCTCTGGATGTGGGCGGGACCATCGTGCTTCCTCTCGAGTGGAGACGGGTATGGCGGTGAACTTCTTGAGTTGCAGCAAGGGTGTGAAAGACCCTTTCGAAATTCCAAAGGTTAGGTGTCATTAGTCTCCAGACGCCTCATCGGAAATAGGCCTCATCTCGCCTGGAAGGGAGAACTTCCTGGATTTTCTCGAGTTGCGGCAGGTGTTCTCGAGTTAAGACGGGGACCTCAGGGACCCGCCCTGGTGGCCTCAGGAGAGGCCAGTCCCCATGCGAGGTGCTAGGGGGCCTTTCGGGATTCCTCTCCCGTCGATACCGGGGCCAAAAAGCTTGTGTGGAGTCAGGGCCGGAACCGAGGATTCCTCTCAGGGGCTGACATGGAACTTTGGGTACTTCTGGAGTCTCCCCAGGGGAGTCAGGCCTCGACTCGAGTGGGGGCATGCACGTGCGCTTTCCTTCCAGGCTGTAGCAGCAATGTCACGCTTCCCGTGGCGTGTATCAAAGGATCTGTGGTTTTCCCTCGAGACTTTCCCACAGGGCTGTCCCACGTGCCACCGTGGTGTGAGTCGATCCTCGGCGTGAAAGATGAGCCAGTGCAGGGCAAAGAGTTTCCTCTGGAATGGACTGAGACATCTGGGGGACTCTTGGAATGGTGGTACGACCATGGAGTTCCTCTCGCCTTTCCTGTTGAGAGTGCCTCCTCTTGAGATGCGACGGGAACACCGGGAATTCTTTCCCGTTGAAAGCAGGGAAAGGATCCCTCATCTCGAGCTACGAGGGGGAAACGGGGCTCCTCTGGATGTGGGCGGGACCATCGTGCTTCCTCTCGAGTGGACACGGGTATGGCGGTGAACTTCTTGAGTTGCAGCAAGGGTGTGAAAGACCCTTTCGAAGTTCCAGAGGTTAGGTGTCATTAGTCTCCAGACGCCTCATCGGAAATAGGCCTCATCTCGCCTGGAAGGGAGAACTTCCTGGATTTTCTCGAGTTGCGGCAGGTGTTCTCGAGTTACGACGGAGAACTCAGGGACCCGCCCTGGTGGCCTCAGGAGAGGCCAGTCCCCATGCGATGTGCTAGGGGGCCTCTCGGGATTCCTCTCCCGTCGATACCGGGGCCAAAAACCTTGTGTGGAGTCAGGGCCAGAACAAAGGATTCCTCTCAGGGGCTGACATGGATCTTTGGGTACTTCTGGAGTCTCCCCAGGGGAGTCAGGCCTCGTCTCGAGTGGGGGCATGCACGTGCGCTTTCCTTCCAGGCTGTAGCAGGAATGTCACGCTTCCTGTCGCGTGGATCAAAGGATCTGTGGTTTTCCCTCGAGGCTTTCCCTCGAGGCTTTCCCACAGGGCTGTCCCACGTGCCACCGTGGTGTGAGTCGATCCTCGGCGTGAAAGATGAGCCAGTGCAGGGCAAAGAGGTTCCTCTGGAATGGACTGAGAAATCTGGGGGACTCCTTGAATGGTGGTACGACCATGGAGTTCCTCTCGCCTTTCCTATTGAGAGTGCCTCCTCTTGAGATGCGACGGGAACGCCGGGAATTCTTTCCCGTCTAAAGCAGGGAAAGGTTCCCTCATCTCGAGATACGAGGGGGAAACGGGGCTCCTCTGGATGTGGGCGGGACCATCGTGCTTCCTCTCGAGTGGAGACGGGTATGGCGGTGAACTTCTTGAGTTGCAGCAAGGGTGTGAAAGACCCTTTCGAAGTTCCAGAGGTTAGGTGTCATTAGTCTCCAGACGCCTCATCGGAAATAGGCCTCATCTCGCCTGAAAGGGAGAACTTCCTGGATTTTCTCGAGTTGCGGCAGGTGTTCTCGAGTTACGACGGGGACCTCAGGGACCCGCCCTGGTGGCCTCAGGAGAGGCCAGTCCCCATGCGAGGTGCTAGGGGGCCTCTCGGGATTCCTCTCCCGTCGATACCGGGGCCAAAAACCTTGTGTGGAGTCAGGGCCGGAACCGAGGATTCCTCTCAGGGGCTGACATGGATCTTTGGGTACTTCTGGAGTCTCCCCAGGGGAGTTAGGCCTCTTCTCGAGTGGGGGCATGCACGTGCGCTTTCCTTCCCGGCTGTAGCAGCAATGTCACGCTTCCCGTCGCGTGGATCAAAGGATCTGTGGTTTTCCCTCGAGGCTTTCCCACAGGGCTGTCCCACGTGCCACCGTGGTGTGAGTCGATCCTCGGCGTGAAAGATGAGCCAGTGCAGGGCAAAGAGGTTCCTCTGGAATGGACTGAGACATCTGGGGGACTCTTGGAATGGTGGTACGACCATGGAGTTCCTCTCGCCTTTCCTGTTGAGAGTGCCTCCTCTTGAGATGCGACGGGAACGCCGGGAAATCTTCCCCGTTGAAAGCAGGGAAAGGATCCATCATCTCGAGCTCCGAGGGAGAAACGGGGCTCCTTTGGATGTGGGCGGGACCATCATGCTTCCTCTCGAGTGGAGACGGGTATGGCGGTGAACTTCTTGAGTTGCAGCAAGGGTGTGAAAGACCCTTTCGAAGTTCCAGAGGTTAGGTGTCATTAGTCTCCAGACGCCTCATCGGAAATAGGCCTCATCTCGCCTGGAAGGGAGAACTTCCTGGATTTTCTCGAGTTGCGGCAGGTGTTCTCGAGTTACGACGGGGACCTCAGGGACCCGCCCTGGTGGCCTCAGGAGAGGCCAGTCCCCATGCGAGTTGCTAGGGGGCCTCTCGGGATTCCTCTCCCGTCGATACCGGGGCCAAAAACTTTGTATGGAGTCAGGGCCGGAACCGAGGATTCCTCTCAGGGGCTGACATGGATCTTTGGGTTCTTCTGGAGTCCCCCCAGGGGAGTCAGGCCTCGTCTCGAGTGGGGGCATGCACGTGCGCTTTCCTTCCAGGCTGTAGCAGCAATGTCACGCTTCCAGTCGCGTGGATCAAAGGATCTGTGGTTTTCCCTCGAGGCTTTCCCTCGAGGCTTTCCCACAGGGCTGTCCCACGTGCCACCGTGGTGTGAGTCGATCCTCGGCGTGAAAGATGAGCCAGTGCAGGGCAAAGAGGTTCCTCTGGAATGGACTGAGACATCTGGGGGACCTTTGGAACGGTGGTACGACCATGGAGTTCCTCTCGCCTTTCCTGTTGAGAGTGCCTCCTCTTGAGATGCGACGGGAACGCCGGGAATTCTTTCATGTTGAAAGCAGGAAAAGGATCCATTATCTGGAGCTACGAGGGGGAAACGGGGCTCCTCTGGATGTGGGCGGGACCATCGTGCTTCCTCTCTAGTGGAGACGGGTATGGTGGTGAACTTCTTGAGTTGCAGCAAGGGTGTGAAAGACCCTTTCGAAGTTCCAGAGGTTAGGTGTCATTAGTCTCCAGACGCCACATAGGAAATAGGCCTCATCTCGCCAGGAAGGGAGAACTTCCTGGATTTTTTCGAGTTGCGGCAGGTGTTCTCGAGTTACGACGGGGACCTCAGGAACCCGCCCTGGTGGCCTCAGGAGAGGCCAGTCCCTATGCGAGTTGCTAGGGGGCCTCTCGGGATTCCTCTCCCGTCGATACCGGGGCCAAAAACCTTGTATGGAGTCAGGGCCGGAACCGAGGATTCCTCTCAGGGGCTGACATGGATCTTTGGGTACTTCTGGAGTCTCCCCAGGGGAGTCAGGCCTCGTCTCGAGTGGGGGCATGCACGTGCACTTTCCTTCCAGGCTGTAGCAGCAATGTCAGGCTTCTCGTCGCGTGGATCAAAGGATCTGTGGTTTTCCCTCGAGGCTTTCCCACAGGGCTGTCCCACGTGCCACCGTGGTGTGAGTCGATCCTCGGCGTGAAAGATGAGCCAGTGCAGGACAAAGAGGTTCCTCTGGAATGGACTGAGATATCTGGGGGACTCTAGGAATGGTGGTACGACCATGGAGTTCCTCTCGCCTTTCCTGTTGAGAGTGCCTCCTCTTGAGATGCGACGGGAACGCCTGGAACTCTTTCCCTTTGAAACCAGGGAAAGGATCCCTCATCTCGAGCTACGAGGGGAAAACGGGGCTCCTCTGGATGTGGGCGGGACGATCGTGCTTCATCTCGAGTGGAGACGGGTATGGCGGTGAACTTCTTGAGTTGCAGCAAGGGTGTGAAAGACCCTTTCGAAGTTCCAGAGGTTAGGTGTCATTAGTCTCCAGACGCCTCATCAGAAATAGGCCTCATCTCGCCTGGAAGGGAGAACTTCTTGGATTTTCTCGAGTTGCGGCAGGTGTTCTCGAGTTACGACGGGGACCTCAGGGACCAGCCCTGGTGGCCTCAGGAGAGGCCAGTCCCTATGCGAGTTGCTAGGGGGCCTCTCGGGATTCCTCTCCCGTCGATACCAGGGCCAACAACCTTGTGTGGAGTCAGGGCCGTAACCCAGGATTCCTCTCATGGGCTGACATGGATCTTTGGGTACGTCTGGAGACTCCCCAGTGGAGTCAGGCCTCGTCTCGAGTGGGGGCATGCACGTGCGCTTTCCTTCCAGGCTGTAGCAGCAATGTCACGCTTCCCGTCGCGTGGATCAAAGGATCTGTGGTTTTCCCTCGAGGCTTTCCCTCGAGGCTTTCCCACAGGGCTGTCCCACGTGCCACCGTGGTGTGAGTCGATCCTCGGCGTGAAAGATGAGCCAGTGCAGGGCAAAGAGGTTCCTCTGGAATGGACTGAGACATCTGGGGGACTCTTGGAATGGTGGTACGACCATGGAGTTCCTCTCGCCTCTCCTGTTGAGAGTTCCTCCTCTTGAGATGCGACGGGAACGCCGGGAATTCTTTCCCGTTGAAAGCAGGCAAAGGATCCGTCATCTCGAGCTACGAGGGGGAAACGGGGCTCCTCTGGATGTGGGCGGGACCATCGTGCTTCCTCTCGAGTGGAGACGGGTATGGCGGTGAACTTCTTGAGTTGCAGCAAGGGTGTGAAAGACTCTTTCGAAGTTCCAGAGGTTAGGTGTCATTAGTCTCCAGACGCCTCATCGGAAATAGGCCTCATCTCGACTGGAAGGGAGAACTTCCTGGATTTTCTCGAGTTGCGGCAGGTGTTCTCGAGTTACGACGGGGACCTCAGGGACCCGCCCTGGTGGCCTCAGGAGAGGCCAGTCCCCATGCGAGTTGCTAGGGGGCCTCTCGGGATTCCTCTCCCGTCGATACCGGGGCCAAAAACCTTGTGTGGAGTCAGGGCCGGAACCGAGGATTCCTCTCAGGGGCTGACATGGATCTTTGGGTACTTCTGGAGTCTCGCCAGGGGAGACAGGCCTCGTCTCGAGTGGGGGCATGCACGTGCGCTTTCCTTCCAGGCTGTAGCAGCAATGTCACGCTTCCCGTCGCGTGGATCAAAGGATCTGTGGTTTTCCCTCGAGGCTTACCCACAGGGCTGTCCCACGTGCCACCGTGGTGTGAGTCGATCCTCGGCGTGAAAGATGAGCCAGTGCAGGGCAAAGAGGTTCCTCTGGAATGGACTGAGACATCTGGGGGACTCTTGGAATGGTGGTACGACCATGGAGTTCCTCTCGCCTTTCCTGTTGAGAGTGCCTCCTCTTGAGATGCGACGGGAACTCCGGGAATTCTTTCCCGTTGAAAGCAGGCAAAGGATCCCTCATCTCGAGCTACGAGGGGGAAACGGGGCTCCTCTGGATGTGGGCGGGACCATCGTGCTTCCTCTCGAGTGGAGACGGGTATGGCGGTGAACTTCTTGAGTTGCAGCAAGGGTGTGAAAGACCCTTTCGAAGTTCCAGAGGTTAGGTGTCATTAGTCTCCAGACGCCTCATCGGAAATAGGCCTCATCTCGCCTGGAAGGGAGAACTTCCTGGATTTTCTCGAGTTGCGGCAGGTGTTCTCGAGTTACGACGGGGACCTCAGGGACCCGCCCTGGTGGCCTCAGGAGTGGCCAGTCACCATGCGAGTTGCTAGGGGGCCTCTCGGGATTCCTCTCCCGTCGATACCGGGGCCAAAAACCTTGTGTGGAGTCAGGGCCAGAACCGAGGATTCCTCTCAGGGGCTGATATGGATCTTTGGGTACTTCTGGAGTCTCGCCAGGGGAGACAGGCCTCGTCTCGTGAGGGGGCATGCACGTGCACTTTCCTTCCAGGCTGTAGCAGCAATGTCACGCTTCCCGTCGCGTGTTTCATAGGATCTGTGGTTTTCCCTCGAGGCTTTCCCTCGAGGCTTTCCCACAGGGCTGTCCCACGTGCCACCGTGGTGTGAGTCGATCCTCGGCGTGAAAGATGAGCCAGTGCAGGGCAAAGAGCTTCCTCTGGAATGGACTGAGACATCTGGGGGACTCTTGGAATGGTGGTACCACCATGGAGTTCCTCTCGCCTTTCCTGTTGAGAGTGCCTCCTCTTGAGATGCGACGGGAACGCCGGGAATTCTTTCCCGTTGAAAGCAGGGAAAGGATCCCTCATCTCGAGCTACGAGGGGGAAACGGGGCTCCTCTGGATGTGGGCGGGACCATCGTGCTTCCTCTCGAGTGGACACGGGTATGGCGGTGAACTTCTTGAGTTGCAGCAAGGGTGTGAAAGACCCTTTCGAAGTTCCAGAGGTTAGGTGTCATTAGTCTCCAGACGCCTCATCGGAAATAGGCCTCATCTCGCCTGGAAGGGAGAACTTCCTGGATTTTCTCGAGTTGCGGCAGGTGTTCTCGAGTTACGACGGAGAACTCAGGGACCCGCCCTGGTGGCCTCAGGAGAGGCCAGTCCCCATGCGATGTGCTAGGGGGCCTCTCGGGATTCCTCTCCCGTCGATACCGGGGCCAAAAACCTTGTGTGGAGTCAGGGCCAGAACCGAGGATTCCTCTCACGGGCTGACATGGATCTTTGGGTACTTCTGGAGTCTCCCCAGGGGAGTCAGGCCTCGTCTCGAGTGGGGGCATGCACGTGCGCTTTCCTTCCAGGCTGTAGCAGCAATGTCACGCTTCCTGTCGCGTGGATCAAAGGATCTGTGGTTTTCCCTCGAGGCTTTCCCTCGAGGCTTTCCCACAGGGCTGTCCCACGTGCCACCGTGGTGTGAGTCGATCCTCGGCGTGAAAGATGAGCCAGTGCAGGGCAAAGAGGTTCCTCTGGAATGGACTGAGACATCTTGGGGACTCCTTGAATGGTGGTACGACCATGGAGTTCCTCTCGCCTTTCCTGTTGAGAGTGCCTCCTCTTGTGATGCGACGGGAACGCCGGGAATTCTTTCCCGTCTAAAGCAGGGAAAGGTTCCCTCATCTCGAGATACGAGGGGGAAACGGGGCTCCTCTGGATGTGGGCGGGACCATCGTGCTTCCTCTCGAGTGGAGACGGGTATGGCGGTGAACTTCTTGAGTTGCAGCAAGGGTGTGAAAGACCCTTTCGAAGTTCCAGAGGTTAGGTGTCATTAGTCTCCAGACGCCTCATCGGAAATAGGCCTCATCTCGCCTGAAAGGGAGAACTTCCTGGATTTTCTCGAGTTGCGGCAGGTGTTCTCGAGTTACGACGGGGACCTCAGGGACCCGCCCTGGTGGCCTCAGGAGAGGCCAGTCCCCATGCGAGGTGCTAGGGGGCCTCTCGGGATTCCTCTCCCGTCGATACCGGGGCCAAAAACCTTGTGTGGAGTCAGGGCCGGAACCGAGGATTCCTCTCAGGGGCTGACATGGATCTTTGGGTACTTCTGGAGTCTCCCCAGGGGAGTCAGGCCTCGTCTCGAGTGGGGGCATGCACGTGCACTTTCCTTCCAGGCTGTAGCAGCAATGTCAGGCTTCCCGTCGCGTGGATCAAAGGATCTGTGGTTTTCCCTCGAGGCTTTCCCACAGGGCTGTCCCACGTGCCACCGTGGTGTGAGTCGATCCTCGGCGTGAAAGATGAGCCAGTGCAGGACAAAGAGGTTCCTCTGGAATGGACTGAGATATCTGGGGGACTCTTGGAATCGTGGTACGACCATGGAGTTCCTCTCGCCTTTCCTGTTGAGAGTGCCTCCTCTTGAGATGCGACGGGAACGCAGGGAACTCTTTCCCTTTGAAAGCAGGGAAAGGATCCCTCATTTCGAGCTACGAGGGGAAAACGGGGCTCCTCTGGATGTGGGCGGGACCATCGTGCTTCATCTCGAGTGGAGACGGGTATGGCGGTGAACTTCTTGAGTTGCAGCAAGGGTGTGAAAGACCCTTTCGAAGTTCCAGAGGTTAGGTGTCATTAGTCTCCATACGCCTCATCAGAAATAGGCCTCATCTCGCCTGGAAGGGAGAACTTCCTGGATTTTCTCGAGTTGCGGCAGGTGTTCTCGAGTTACGACGGGGACCTCAGGGACCCGCCCTGGTGGCCTCAGGAGAGGCCAGTCCCTATGCGAGTTGCTAGGGGGCCTCTCGGGATTCCTCTCCCGTCGATACCGGGGCCAACAACCTTGTGTGGTGTCAGGGCCGTAACCGAGGATTCCTCTCATGGGCTGACATGGATCTTTGGGTACGTCTGGAGACTCCCCAGTGGAGTCAGGCCTCGTCTCGAATGGGGGCATGCACGTGCGCTTTCCTTCCAGGCTGTAGCAGCAATGTCACGCTTCCCGTCGCGTGGATCAAAGGATCTGTGGTTTTCCCTCGAGGCTTTCCCTCGAGGCTTTCCCACAGGGCTGTCCCACGTGCCACCGTGGTGTGTGTCGATCCTCGGCGTGAAAGATGAGCCAGTGCAGGGCAAAGAGGTTCCTCTGGAATGGACTGAGACATCTGGGGGACTCTTGGAATGGTGGTACGACCATGGAGTTCCTCTCGCCTTTCCTGTTGAGAGTGCCTCCTCTTGAGATGCGACGGGAACGCCGGGAATACTTTCCCGTTGAAAGCAGGCAAAGGATCCCTCATCTCGAGCTACGAGGGGGAAACGGGGCTCCTCTGGATGTGGGCGGGACCATCGTGCTTCTTCTCGAGTGGAGACGGGTATGGCGGTGAACTTCTTGAGTTGCAGCAAGGGTGTGAAAGACTCTTTCGAAGTTCCAGAGGTCAGGTGTCATTAGTCTCCAGACGCCTCATCGGAAATAGGCCTCATCTCGCCTGGAAGGGAGAACTTCCTGGATTTTCTCGAGTTGGGGCAGGTGTTCTCGAGTTACGACGGGGACCTCAGGGACCCGCCCTGGTGGCCTCAGGAGAGGCCAGTCCCCATGCGAGTTGCTAGGGGGCCTCTCGGGATTCCTCTCCCGTCGATACCGGGGCCAAAAACCTTGTGTGGAGTCAGGGCCAGAATCGAGGATTCCTCTCAGGGGCTGACATGGATCTTTGGGTACTTCTGGAGTCTCCCCAGGGGAGTCAGGCCTCGTCTCGAGTGGGGGCATGCACGTGCACTTTCCTTCCAGGCTGTAGCAGCAATGTCACGCTTCCCTTCGCGTGGATCAAAGGATCTGTGGTTTTCCCTCGAGGCTTTCCCTCGAGGCTTTCCCTCAGGGCTGTCCCACGTGCCACCGTGGTGTGAGTCGATCCTCGGCATGAAAGATGAGCCAGTGCACGGCAAAGAGTTTCCTCTGGAATGGACTGAGACATCTGGGGGACTCTTGGAATGGTGGTACGACCATGGAGTTCCTCTCGCCTTTCCTGTTGAGAGTGCCTCCTCTTGAGATGCGACGGGAATGACGGTAATACTTTCCCGTTGAAAGCAGGGAAAGGATCCCTCATCTCGAGCTACGAGGGGGAAACGGGGCTCCTCTGGATGTGGGCGGGACCATCGTGCTTCCTCTCGAGTGGAGACGGGTATGGCGGTGAACTTCTTGAGTTGCAGCAAGGGTGTGAAAGACCCTTTCGAAGTTCCAGAGGTTAGGTGTCATTAGTCTCCAGACGCCTCATCGGAAATAGGCCTCATCTCGCCTGGAAGGGAGAACTTCCTGGATTTTCTCGAGTTGCGGCAGGTGTTCTCGAGTTACGACGGGGACCTCAGGGACCCGCCCTGGTGGCCTCAGGAAAGGCCAGTCCCCATGCGAGTTGCTAGGGGGCCTCTCGGGATTCATCTCCCGTCGATACCGGTGCCAAATACCTTGTGTGGAGTCAGGGCCGGAACCGAGGATTCCTCTCAGGGGCTGACATGGATCTTTGGGTACTTCTGGAGTCTCCGCAGGGGAGTCAGGCCTCGTCTCGAGTGGGGGCATGCACGTGCGTTTTCTTTCCAGGCTGTAGCAGCAATGTCACGCTTCCCTTCGCGTGGATCAAAGGATCTGTGGTTTTCCCTCGAGGCTTTCCCACAGGGCTGTCCCACGTGCCACCGTCGTGTGAGTCGATCCTCGGCGTGAAAGATGAGCCAGTGCAGGGCAAAGAGGTTCCTCTGGAATGGACTGAGACATCTGGGGGACTCTTGGAATGGTGGTACGACCATGGAGTTCCTCTCGCCTTTCCTGTTGAGAGTGCCTCCTCTTGAGATGCGACGGGAACTCCGGGAATTCTTTCCCGTTGAAAGCAGGCAAAGGATCCCTCATCTCGAGCTACGAGGGGAAAACGGGGCTCCTCTGGATGTGGGCGGGACGATCGTGCTTCCTCTCGAGTGGAGACGGGTATGGCGGTGAACTTCTTGAGTTGCAGCAAGGGTGTGAAAGACCCTTTCGAAGTTCCAGAGGTTAGGTGTCATTAGTCTCCAGACGCCTCATCGGAAATAGGCCTCATCTCGCCTGGAAGGGAGAACTTCCTGGATTTTCTCGAGTTGCGGCAGGTGTTCTCGAGTTACGACGGGGACCTCAGGGACCCGCCCTGGTGGCCTCAGGAGAGGCCAGTCCCCATGCGAGTTGCTAGGGGGCCTCTCGGGATTCCTCTCCCGTCGATACTGGGGCCAAAAACCTTGTGTGGAGTCAGGGCCGGAACCGAGGATTCCTCTCAGTGGCTGACATGGATCTTTGGGTACTTCTGGAGTCTCCCCAGGGGAGTCAGGCCTCGTCTCGAGTGGGGGCATGCACGTGCGCTTTCCTTCAAGGCTGTAGCAGCAATGCCACGCTTCCCGTGGCGTGAATCAAACGATCTGTGGTTTTCCCTCGAGGCTTTCCCTCGAGGCTTTCCCACAGGGCTGTCCCACGTGCCACCGTGGTGTGAGTCGATCCTCGGCGTGAAAGATGAGACAGTGCAGGGCAAAGAGGTTCCTCTGGAATGGACTGAGTCATCTGGGGGACTCTTGGAATGGTGGTACGACCATGGAGTTCCTCTCGCCTTTCCTGTTGAGAGTGCCTCCTCTTGAGATGCGACGGGAACGCCGGGAATTCTTTCCCGTTGAAAGCAGGGAAAGGATCCCTCATCTCGAGCTACGAGGGGGAAACGGGGCTCCTCTGGATGTGGGCGGGACCATCGTGCTTCCTCTCTAGTGGAGACGGGTATTGCCGGGGTCCAGCCCCGGTGGATCCAGGGAATTCGAAGGGTGGACGGCGTTGGCGTGGAAAGACTTGTTTATTTATTAATATAAGATTAGATTAAGAAACTGTAGTGCAGTAGGAAGATTAAGTGGAGAAAGAGGGCTGAATAGCTTGGTTCACGCGGAAGACCAATAAAATTCCAGACAAGGAATTTGCACCATCTACGTTGGGCCACCGGTGCCCGCTTGAATATCTAAGGGTGCCTCGCCTTAAGCTCCCTTTCTCGCGGATCTTAATAACCAGGGCAAATAAGTAGACCTGGCGAGCCTCCGCGCCCCAGATGGAAATTCAGCCTGAAATTAAAGTAAAGAGCAGAGGGAAGAAAAGGGAGAGAAAAAGAGAGAGAGAGAGAGACACGGGGGGAGCCAGATTCCCAAGACACCAGGCCGAGACTAGTCCGAGAAACTGGTCTGAGAATCTGGTCCCGTCCTTTATTGTTCAGAAGGCCTTTTATACTTTTGATAAAACATGGAGATCAATGGGTAACACAAAGTTATGCAGCGTTAGCAGTCCAGACTCTTATCAAAACCAGGCTTTTCTCTCTGCATACCTAATTGTATACACAAGTCTTAGGTAATTTACATCATCTTCCAACCAAAAGGGCCAATTAACATTTTACAGCCTTTTTTCTGATAAGGGTTTGTCAACCACAAGACTTATTTGTGTTGATCTTCCCAAGGTCTGGTGCCACTCTCGGAAAGCACTAAAGAAAGTTACATTCTTAGACAGCAAGGATACAGCAACTTATAACAAGTAGAGGGAGTGCAGTGATTTATAGCAAAAGAGAAGCAATTAACTCAAAAGTCTAGTGTTGCTAACATCAAAACTACTATGTATCTTTTTCTACATCCTGCTTACATTAACATCCTTCCAGGTGCCTAAAAGATAAAGAATAAGGAGGTCTGGCAGCAATCCTTGAGTCAACAGTGAAAACCCTCTACCAATATAATTTTTAACTCTTTAGAAAAGGCTCTGTATCTTTAAGATGCTTTTAAGCTTTGTGCCTCCCGCGGTTGGGGGGCTGTAAGCAATTCACAAGCTGTAAGCTTTGTGCCTCTCGCGGTTGGGGGGCTGTAAGCAATTCACAAGCTGTAAGAGGTCTGGGGAACCTGTTAGGCAGACTAGAGAGCTATCAGAGGGGTTTAACTGAAACATCCCTTTCAAATGCAGAAGACTAAAACCCTGAATTGACTTTTTTCCAGAGAATATCAGAAAAGTGGAAAAGCAGAGCACAAAAGCCGGCAGATTTTTGCTGGGGTACATGCTTAGGAATATCCAGAGGGGTCCCTGAAGTCTGAGCACGCCTTGCGTATGTCAGCTTCCTTCCTCATGACCTTGTCACGGTGGGATTCCTCACACTGGCTTCCGGCAACTCCCCCTTCTTTATTAGTTTTTTAAAAAAATTAGGTGCAGTTCAGTCGCGAGATTCCGAATGCTCTGCCGAAGAGTCCTGACAACACAAGGAAGCACGATTACAAGGAGCAGGATTATGGCACCCACAGCAGCATAGCTAGAGACAGTAGTCAGAAGAGTTTTTCCAGAAATGAAGTCAGAGAAGGTGTGGAAAAAGTCATTGGCTTCTCCTGCGGCGGTAAAATCTAATCGGGAGTGTTCCAAGGTCTGAATCTGATTATGAAGTTTCCCTAAATCTAAACTAATATCTGAGCTGTTCCAGACACCTAAAATATGATTTTTGACCCTCTCCCATTTAAAATCTGTCTCATTTACTTTCAGGGATGTAACACATATCCACCGGTAATCGGCATGACATGAAAGAGCCAATTTCATTTTCAGACTCTGTAATTCATTCCCAATATGCATTACTGCTTCTTCTAAGGCATCAATCCTTATTTCTAGCTTCCTATCTATAATTTCCTGGGTTGCCAGCGTTAGAGAAACATTTTTGGATACGGTGTCAACATATTGGGCAGTATACACTTGTTGAGACAATGATAATGCCGCCACAGTAACAGAAGTAATTGCGGTTATCAAAGCTGATATTCCCAAAACAAGTAAGCCCACAAACCGTCGTGTTCGCATTAAATCTTGTAGCTGTTGCAGTACAGCTAGGCCATGGTTATCATACCAATACGTGGCTACAGTTACAGGTACCATGAGATAGGGCGGACGTTTTAAAACCATGAAAGAGCAAACTTTATATTGAGGAGTTAAACAGGATGAAAGCATACATTGTTCACAAGACACTACATGGGGTCCACCTGTATAATTCAATTGTATGTTAAGTCTTTCAGAATCATTAGTGAAAAGAAAAACATAAGGAGAGGGTAGACAAGCTAAAATAGAGTAAATAGAGGTATTTTTTGGTCGGATTAAAATAATAGGGGCGGTAGCCGCAAGGGCTCTCCAAATTTCTGGCTGCCAAAAGGTTTTACCTCTAGTTATATAAGACAGCATAGGGGGAACAAATTGGTTATGATGCCGTCTGGTGGCAACTAACGGCCAAGAAATTGAATATTCTTTCCAATTATCCAATCTATTGATAAAGTCATCGTCAGACTCAGGGTCTTGACCTGGATTTGGGTTGCTCCAGTCCTGAATCGCACAATTTCTTCCTCCCGGCATATTGTAATCTACTCTCGAATTATAAATACAAGATTTCCAAATCGGATATCCTGAATGATCATCTATAGTTTTCCAAATAACATCTGAGGGAGCAACATCATCACAATTTGGATATTCTGATGGAGTTTTGAGAGACAAAGACTTATAGGGGCCAAGGACCCCAGGCATACGGGCTCGTAATATCCAAGCAGACCGATCCCCTATAGATGCAAATTTAGAGGTTGGGGAATCTGTCATAACTGCTTTTGTCGAGGCTCCAATGCATCCTGTCTTGGTAAAGAAGTCTCCTGTAAGGCCAGGAGGAAAATTAAAGCAGACAGGAAAATCATCTGCTAGTCCTTTAAAGGTATAATTGAAATTAATAGGGTATTGGTCTTTTGTATAGGAAGTATAAGATCCTCCCAAAAGGCGAGGCTGGTCTGTACTAACTCGTATGGGGTCACTGTTCCAAGTAACAACTTGGAAAGTTGGAGGATCCGGGAGAAACGCCCAATATTTGGTTGGAATGGGAGCAGCGCTTACCTGGCAAGAGAGCAAGGCAAGCATGGCAATAAACACCTTTTCAGGAGAGACTGACGATCCCTGTAGGGTAGCTATCCCCTGTGCCTGGCGACAGAGAGCTTTAATCTGTCCCCAGGTGGGCAAGGAGGCTTGTTGGGTTGACTGAGCTGGGCGTCCTAATGGATTCCTGCGAGGCAAAAAATCAGGGGGTGCAATATCCTGTATCTGAAGTCGTGACATCTGTCCAGTGGGTGGCTCCGATCCGCGCCTATCCGGGATCTCCAATGTCAGCTGTCCTGGGGTCAGCGGCGTTTCCCGTGCTGGCGGAGGGAGCGGGGGAAGAGGGAGTTTCTTCCTTTTTAGAGATCGCGGTGGCGGGGGATTCTGGTATCCGGGGAGCTGAGACATGGCGAATTAGTCTGTCTGGAACCCAAATCGGAGCATCCGCGTCCTGTGGAAAAACACAAGCATACCCTCGCCCATTGGTTAATAAGGGGTCAGGACCTTTCCATTGTCCGGAAAGAAGGTCCCTCCATTTTACTAATGGTTTTGCATTCAATTGCTCTGGGCACCAATGGCGAAGCATTGCAGTGTTTCCGGATGAATCAGCATTTAAGTTATTTATTACGAAAAGAGCATGTTGCAAAATCTGATGGGGGGAACTATATTTAAATTCCCCTTCTTTTAGTTTTTGAATATGGATTTTCAGTGTTTGATGTGCTCTTTCCACAATGGCTTGTCCTTGTGGGTTATAAGGGATGCCGGTGTTATGTTTAATTTGAAATCTTGTACAGAATTGCTGAAAAGATTTAGAAGTGTAAGCAGGAGCATTATCAGTTTTTAAAGCTTTTGGCAAGCCCAGATAGGAAAAGCATGTAAAAAGATGTTGTATTACATCTTTAACTGCTTCCCCTGTACGAGCAGTGGCAATAATAACATGAGAGAAGGTATCTACAGTTACATGAACAAAAGACATGGGTTACATCCATTTGCCAGAGTGCATTAGGTTTGAGACCGCGAGGGTTAACTCCCAGAGGCAAAGCATTCACGGTAGTAGGACAATGTGAACAAGAACGAACAATCTCTCGGGCAGATTCTCGAGGAATTTGAAACTGGTATCGTAAGGCAGTGGCATTTTGGTGATGAAGTGAGTGAGAAGCTCGAGCTTCTTCAAAAACAGAAGCCACTGAAATCCTGGTTAACGAATCTGCCAATTCATTGAGAGCATTTAAAGGGCCAGGCAGGCCGGAATGAGCCCGAATGTGGCCGATAAAGAACGCCCGATTTCTTTTCCATATTTGCTGCTGCAGTTTAGTTAACAAATGGAAGATAGCAGTTTTGTTTTCAGGCAAAACTGCAGTCTCAATGTGTGGAAACAGCCTGACCACATACTGAGAGTCAGAATAAAGGTTAAATTCTTTCTCCGCAAACATAACAAAGGCCTCAATAACAGCTGTGATTTCAGCCCTTTGAGCTGAAGTTTCTTGTGTTTCCAAAAGTTTTTGATGATCTCTTGTGACTATAGAGGCTCTACCGTTAGCCGATCCATCAGTAAAGACTACCTGAGCATCTGAAATAGGGAACTGTTTACACCGGACAGGAAAAATAACTGGATGGTTAGACATAAAATTTAGTAAAACATGCGAGGGTAAATGATGCAAAATTTGACCACAGTAATTCCCTATGGCAATCTGCCAGTCTTCATCAAACATTAAAAGAGCATCAAGCTGCTCCTTATTATATGGAATTACAATCTCTGATGGCTCTTTACCAAACAATTCAATGCTCCGCTTCCTTCCTTTTAGCATTAATGTGGCAATTAAACCAGGATAAGAAGCCACGACTTTTTTAGCTTGGGTAGGAAGATGGATCCATTCTAAAGGGCCGCGTTGCCACAGAACTCCCGTAGGCGCCGTTGGAGTAGCTAGGCAAAGGAACTGCCACGTCATCGTCAAATCAATTCTTTTTACATAGCTATTTGATAAGGCTGCTTCTACTTTGCCTAGGGCTTCTTGAGCCTCAGCTGTTAATTGTCTTTTTGAGGTTGGATCAGGATCCCCGCGTAAAGTGTTAAAAAGAGGTTTTAATTCGGCAGTGGTTAATTTTAAATATGGTCTAATCCAATTAATATCACCTAAGAGTTTTTGATAATCATTTAAAGTAATAAGATGGTCTTTTCTCAATTGCAGCGGGGTATGAGTCACCGTTTCCGAATTTATGACTCTTCCTAAGTAAGTTATGGGCGGATTGATTTGAATTTTTTCTGGGGCAATTTTTAGGCCTCTGTCTGTCAATGCCTGGGTCAGGTCCTGGAGCACAGTCTGCAGGTGAACTCTATCAGGATGAGCTATTAAAATATCATCCATATAGTGAATCATATACACGTGTTCATATTTAGCCCTAGTATCTTCTAGAGCGGCATTAACAAATTTTTGGCATAAAGTAGGGCTATTTTTCATTCCCTGAGGCAGAACCTTCCACTGAAACCGTAAATAAGGCTGTTTAAGATTTTCTGATGGCAGACTAAAGGCAAATCGCTTTTTATCCTCAGGATTTAAGGGAATAGTGAAAAAACAATCTTGTAAATCAATAACAATTATATTATATCCCTCTGGAACGGCTACTGGGGAAGGGAGCCCAGGCTGTAAGGCCCCCATGTCCTCCATGGTGGCATTAATAGCTCTCAAATCCTGTAAAAGTCGCCATTTACCAGATTTTTTCTTAATGACAAAAATAGGAGTGTTCCAGGGGCTATTGGAGGGCTCAATATGTCCCAATTCTAATTGTTCAAAGATTAATGCTTTAGCTGCCAATAATTTTTCCTTATGCAGAGGCCACTGTTCTACCCACACCGGATCTTGAGATTTCCATGTGATGGGGTCGGCAGCAAAAACAATGGCCTCAATTATAAATTTGGATATCCCAATCCAGCACGTAGCTTGCGAGGAGTTGGGCAAATTGGCTCAATTATTCCTGTCTGTTGTTTACCCAATCCTTTTGATGGATCATAGCCCATCTGCAACATCTGAGAGGTCACTTTATCATCAGGGCTAAAAAGTAACACTCCCATTTGAGATAGCACGTCCCTCCCCCACAGGGTAAGGGGGAGCGAAGGAACGACATAAGGTTGGAAAGTTCCACGGGTATCCTCAAATTGCCAATCTAAAATTTTTGCACTTTTGGCTATTGTGGGGGCTCTTCCTATCCCCACCAAGTTATTTTCAGTAGTATGTGTGGGCCAGGAGCTGGGCCAGTCTTTTCCTGAAATGCAAGAAACATCTGCTCCTGTGTCTAATAACCCCACAATAGACTTGCCATTAATCAGGATAGTCTTCATAGGACGTTTCTGAGTAATTTCTGTTATCCAAAAAACCATATCACTAGACCCAAATCCTTTATCCTGCCTTTCATTTTGAGTAGCTGTGCGCCCAATTGCAGTGTGGTAAGGCAAAAGCAAAAGTTGGGCTATTCTTTGTCCCTGATGTATTTGGAAAGTTTTAGTTGGGGGTGAAATCATTATCTGGATTTCTCCTGTATAATCTGAGTCAATTACTCCAGGGATGATTGTGAGACCTTGCATAGCTAAGGAACTTCTGCCTAGTATAATTCCTACTAAACCTGTTGGTAATGGGCCTTTAACTCCTGTAGGTATTTTTACAGTGGGGCTATCTGGTGTTAATATTGCTGAGGTGGTGGAACTGAGGTCCAGTCCTGCGCTGCCTGGGGTTGCTCTGATGAGTTCTGCGATGGGACGAAGGGAATGAATGGGTTCAGTGAGGCTGCCCCAATTGTTGTCGGGGCCTGAGGCTGGCCCCTCAATCCGTTTCCCGACTGCTGGTCGGGGCCCAAAAAGGCTCCATTTCTATGGAATTGTGACCTACATTCTTTTGCCCAGTGATATCCTTTTTGACAACGAGGGCAGAGAGATCTAGGGAGATTAGTAGGCACAGCCGGGGAGGGAGAATTCGGCAGAGAAGAACCGGCTGCTTTTTGGGGACAAGCTCGCATAAGGTGCCCTTCCCGTCCGCAAGAGAAGCAGGCCTTGGATAAACCAATATTCTGGCCTGGACTACTGGAATGACTCTTTGACGGGTTATTTCTATTTGTAAAAAAGGACTGTACTGCCTGCTGGTAAGAATTTCCCTTTATGGCTGCAGCTATGGCAACGCCCTGCATCATCGCTGGTCCTACATCTGCACATTGCCTGATATAATCTATTATTTCCCCAGTTTTTTTAATAGGACGTAAAATGGCCTGGCAGGTAGAATTAGCATTTTCAAATGCCAGTTGTTTTATCAATATACTAGCTGCCTCAGTGTTGGAAATTACTCTGTTGACTGCCTCTGCAAGTCTTGATATAAAGTCTTCATATGGCTCTTCTGGTTTTTGTTTAACATTTGAGAAGGAAGAGGTAGATTCTTTCCCTTCAGGCAACAAACGCCAAGCCCCAAGGGCGCAGGCGGTTACTTGATCTAAAGTGGTTTTATCTAATCCCATTTGATCTCTAAGTGTTCCAAAATCATTAGTCCCTGCCAACATATTTTTTATAATATATCTTGGGCCATATTTTTGGTTAGCATCAGCCTGTTTTTGGGCTAGATCTTCATATTCAGTTCTCCAAAGTACATATTGACCTCCAGACAGACAAGCTTTAGCGACTGTCTTCCAGTCATGGGGTGTCATCCATCTGCCCGCTAAAGCTTCCACCAATGATACAGTGTACGGGGCTTTAGGCCCATACAAAGCACAAGCCTGTTTGAGTTCTTTAATCATTTTCATTGGAATGGGTTCCCAGTGGGGGGCTGTTCTCCCACCACTTCCACCAAATATTATGGGGAAACAAGCCTCAAGGTGGGGATCAAGTTCATCATCTGGGCTAGAGAAAACTCTTCTTCGGGGAGCTTCTAGTGGAGGCCCCTCACCCTTATAGGGAGGGGGGGGCAAGGGGTGTCCTATGTCACTTTCTTCGTACTTTGGGAATTTTTTATCCGTTCTGTGTTTAGGTCTTACGGATGTTTTATCTGGGGAATCTGGCCTTAAACTCTCAGGTGCATATAATCTGATGGGGGACATTTGTCTTGAGCCTCTGGAAGCAGAAGGCTTAATTAAGGAAATTTCTCTTGAATTTGTGGAAGCAGGTGGTCTGGTTGGGGAAGTTTTTATTAAGCTCTTTGGAGCAGATAATCTAATTGGAGAAGTTTCTCTTAAACTCCTTGGAGCATCTTTATTTAATAAAGACCAGTCCTCATCAGAATGATCTTGACTTACTTCCTCTTCCAAATCTTCCTCATCTGAAAGCTGCTCTTTTTTGTCATCTCTATCTATTACCTTTTCTTGGGCAGTCATTGCAGCTATCATTTGACTCAACTGCCGATAGTTAGGTGTAGCCTCCTTTTCATCACTCTCCTCTTCGATAGATACCTTTTTCTCTGCACTTTCCTCTTTAAGATGTACCTTTTCAGATTCAGGGGCAGGGTCTAGAGCGTCCCTAATTATATTCCATAAGGAAAAGGCGTCAGTAGGCACCTTTTGTGAGCCATGTTCAGCATGGTAAGTTTTTAGTTGTTTTCCTACTCTCTCCCAGGTGTCTAAGTTAACAGTGCCTTCTTCTGGAAACCAGGGACACTGTTCTTGTACAAAGGAAAAAAATGAATGAATATTGGATTTTTTAACTTTAATTCCTCGTTTAGTTAGTAACTGCAAGATTACTCCTGTAAAAAGCTGTCTTTCTTTTGATTCACTGTTACCCATGTCAGAAAATTAAGTCTTATAGAAAAGTCTACCTCAACAAAAAGGTTTTACCTTTGGCGAGGGGGGTTTTGTTTTCAACCCTAAGATAGCAGGTTTCTTTTCAACCTCTAGAGCACCAGGTTTCTCTTAAACCCTTGAACACTTCCCACTCCTCCTCACCCTGTCTATCCTACAGGGGGGTCCGCGGCACCCTGAGTGGGGTCCTAGCCGTCCCGAACACTCAACACTGGGGGAGTACCCGAAAGTACTCCGGGGGGAGTGATTAAGTCACTCCGGGGGGGAGCAACAGAGAGTGCTCCGGGGGGAGCAACAGAGAGTGCTCCGGGGGGAGCTACAGAGAGTGCTCCGGGGGGAGCTTTTGCTCCGAGGAACCTACCTTCGAATAGCCTGTTCCGGGCGCCACTTGCCGGGGTCCAGCCCCGGTGGATCCAGGGAATTCAAAGGGTGGACGGCGTTGGCGTGGAAAGACTTGTTTATTTATTAATATAAGATTAGATTAAGAAACTGTAGTGCAGTAGGAAGATTAAGTGGAGAAAGAGGGCTGAATAGCTTGGTTTACGCGGAAGACCAATAAAATTCCAGACAAGGAATTTGCACCATCTACGTTGGGCCACCGGTGCCCGCTTGAATATCTAAGGGTGCCTCGCCTTAAGCTCCCTTTCTCGCGGATCTTAATAACCAGGGCAAATAAGTAGACCTGGCGAGCCTCCGCGCCCCAGATGGAAATTCAGCCTGAAATTAAAGTAAAGAGCAGAGGGAAGAAAAGGGAGAGAAAAAGAGAGAGAGAGAGAGACAGGGGGGGAGCCAGATTCCCAAGAAACCAGGCCGAGACTAGTCCGAGAAACTGGTCTGAGAATCTGGTCCCGTCCTTTATTGTTCAGAAGGCCTTTTATACTTTTGATAAAACATGGAGATCAATGGGTAACACAAAGTTATGCAGCGTTAGCAGTCCAGACTCTTATCAAAACCAGGCTTTTCTCTCTGCATACCTAATTGTATACACAAGTCTTAGGTAATTTACATCATCTTCCAACCAAAAGGGCCAATTAACATTTTACAGCCTTTTTTCTGATAAGGGTTTGTCAACCACAAGACTTATTTGTGTTGATCTTCCCAAGGTCTGGTGCCACTCTCGGAAAGCACTAAAGAAAGTTACATTCTTAGACAGCAAGGATACAGCAACTTATAACAAGTAGAGGGAGTGCAGTGATTTATAGCAAAAGAGAAGCAATTAACTCAAAAGTCTAGTGTTGCTAACATCAAAACTACTATGTATCTTTTTCTACATCCTGCTTACATTAACATCCTTCCAGGTGCCTAAAAGATAAAGAATAAGGAGGTCTGGCAGCAATCCTTGAGTCAACAGTGAAAACCCTCTACCAATATAATTTTTAACTCTTTAGAAAAGGCTCTGTATCTTTAAGATGCTTTTAAGCTTTGTGCCTCCCGCGGTTGGGGGGCTGTAAGCAATTCACAAGCTGTAAGCTTTGTGCCTCTCGCGGTTGGGGGGCTGTAAGCAATTCACAAGCTGTAAGAGGTCTGGGGAACCTGTTAGGCAGACTAGAGAGCTATCAGAGGGGTTTAACTGAAACATCCCTTTCAAATGCAGAAGACTAAAACCCTGAATTGACTTTTTTCCAGAGAATATCAGAAAAGTGGAAAAGCAGAGCACAAAAGCCAGCAGATTTTTGCTGGGGTACATGCTTAGGAATATCCAGAGGGGTCCCTGAAGTCTGAGCACGCCTTGCGTATGTCAGCTTCCTTCCTCATGACCTTGTCACGGGCGGGATTCCTCACACTGGCTTCCGGCAGGGTATGGTGGTGAACTTCTTGAGTTGCAGCAAGGCTGTGAAAGACCCTTTCGAAGTTCCAGAGGTAAGGTGTCATTAGTCTCCAGACGCCTCATCGGAAATAGGCCTCATCTCGCCTGGAAGGGAGAACTTCCTGGATTTTCTCGCTTTGCGGCAGGTGTTCTCAAGTTACGACGGGGACCTCAGGGACCCGCCCTGGTGGCCTCAGGAGAGGCCAGTCCCTATGCGAGTTGCTAGGGGGCCTCTCGGGATTCCTCTCCCGTCGATACCGGGGCCAAAAACCTTCTGTGGAGTCAGGGCCGGAACCGAGGATTCCTCTCAGGGGCTGAAATGGATCTTTGGGTACTTCTGGAGTCTCCCCAGGGGAGTCAGGCCTCGTCTCGAGTGGGGGCATGCACGTGCACTTTCCTTCCAGGCTGTAGCAGCAATGTCACGCTACCTGTCGCGTGGATCAAATGATCTGTGGTTTTCCCTCGAGGCTTTCCCACAGGGCTGTCCCACGTGCCACCGTGGTGTGAGTCGATCCTCGGCGTGAAAGATGAGCCAGTGCAGGGCAAAGAGGTTCCTCTGGAATGGACTGAGACATCTGGGGGACTCTTGGAATGGTGGTACGACCATGGAGTTCCTCTCGCCTTTCCTGTTGAGAGTGCCTCCTCTTGAGATGCGACGGGAACGCCGGGAATATTTTCCCGTTGAAAGCAGGGAAAGGATCCCTCATCTCGAGCTACGAGGGGGAAACGGGGCTCCTCTGGATGTGGGCGGGACCATCGTGCTTCCTCTCGATTGGAGACGGGTATGGCGGTGAACTTCTTGAGTTGCAGCAAGGGTGTGAAAGAAACTTTCGAAGTTCCAGAGGTTAGGTGTCATTAGTCTCCAGACGCCTCATCGGAAATAGGCCTCATCTCGCCTGGAAGGGAGAACTTCCTTGATTTTCTCGAGTTGCGGCAGGTGTTCTCGAGTTACGACGGGGACCTCAGGGACCCGCCCTGTTGGCCTCAGGAGAGGCCAGTCCCTATGCGTGTTGCTAGGGGGCCCCTCGGGATTCCTCTCCCGTCGATACCGGGGCCAAAAACCTTGTGTGGAGACAGGGCTGGAACCGAGGATTCCTCTCAGGGACTGATATGGATCTTTGGGTACTTCTGGAGTCTCGCCAGGGGAGACAGGCCTCGTCTCGTGTGGGGGCATGCACGTGCACTTTCCTTCCAGGCTGTAGCAGCAATGTCACGCTTCACGTCGCGTGGATCAAAGGATCTGCGGTTTTCCCTCGAGGCTTTCCCACAGGGCTGTCCCACGTGACACCGTGGTGTGAGTCGATTCTCGGCGGGAAAAATGAGCCAGTGCAGGGCAAAGAGGTTCCTCTGGAATGGACTGAGACATCTGGGGGACTCTTGGAATGGTGGTACGAACATGGAGTTCCTCTCGCCTTTCCTGTTGAGAGTGCCTCCTCTTGAGATGCGACGGGAACGCCGGGAATTCTTTCCCGTTGAAAGGAGGGAAAGGATCCCTCATCTCGAGCTACGAGGGGGAAACGGGGCTCCTCTGGATGTGGGCGGGACCATCGTGCTTTCTCTCGAGTGGAGACGGGTATGGCGGTGAACTTCTTGAGTTGCAGCAAGGGTGTGAAAGACCCTTTCGAAGTTCCAGAGGTTAGGTGTCATTAGTCTCCAGACGCCTCATCGGAAATAGGCCTCATCTCGCCTGGAAGGGAGAACTTCCTGGATTTTCTCGAGTTGCGGCAGGTGTTCTCGAGTTACGACGGGGACCTCAGGGACCCGCCCTGGTGGCCTCAGGAGAGGCCAGTCCCCATGCGAGTTGCTAGGGGGCCTCTCGGGATTCCTCTCCCGCGGATACCGGGGCCAAAAAGCTTGTGTGGAGTCAGGGCCGGAACCGAGGATTCCTCTCAGGGGCTGACATGGATCTTTGGGTACTTCTGGAGTCTCCCCAGGGGAGTCAGGCCTCGTCTCGAGTGGGGGCATGCACGTGCGCTTTCCTTCCAGGCTGTAGCAGCAATGTCACGCTTCCCGTCGCGTGGATCAAAGGATCTGTGGTTTTCCCTCGAGGCTTTCCCTCGAGGCTTTCCCACAGGGCTGTCCCACGTGCCACCGTGTTGTGAGTCGATCCTCGGCTTGAAAGATGAGCCAGTGCAGGGCAAAGAGGTTCCTCTGGAATGGACTGAGACATCTGGGGGACTCTTGGAATGGTGGTACGACCATGGAGTTCCTCTCGCCTTTCCTGTTGAGAGTGCCTCCTCTTGAGATGCGACGGGAACGCCGGGAATACTTTCCCGTTGAAAGCAGGGAAAGGATCCCTCATCTCGAGCTACGAGGGGGAAACGGGGCTCCTCTGGATGTGGGCGGGACCATCGTGCTTCCTCTCGAGTGGAGACGGGTATGGCGGTGAACTTCTTGAGTTGCAGCAAGGGTGTGAAAGACCCTTTCAAAGTTCCAGAGGTTAGGTGTCATTAGTCTCCAGAGGCCTCATCGGAAATAGGCCTCATCTCGCCTGGAAGGGAGAACTTCCTGGATTTTCTCGAGTTGCGGCAGGTGTTCTCGAGTTACGACGGGGACCTCAGGGACCCGCCCTGGTGGCCTCAGGAGAGGCCAGTCCCCATGCGAGTTGCTAGGGGGCCTCTCGGGATTCCTCTCCCGTCGATACCGGGGCCAAAAACCTTGTGTGGAGTCTGGGCCGGAACCGAGGATTCCTCTAAGGGGCTGACATGGATCTTTGGGTACTTCTGGAGTCTCCCCAGGGGAATCAGGCCTCGTCTCGAGTGGGGGCATGCACGTGCGCTTTCCTTCCAGCCTGTAGCAGCAATGTCACGCTTCACTTCGCGTGGATCAAAGGATCTGTGGTTTTCCCTCGAGGCTTTCCCTCGAGGCTTTCCCACAGGGCTGTCCCACGTGCCACCGTGGTGTGAGTCGATCCTGGCGTGAAAGATGAGCCAGTGCAGGGCAAAGAGGTTCCTCTGGAATGGACTGAGACATCTGGGGGACTCTTGGAATGGTGGTACGACCATGGAGTTCCTCTCGCCTTTCCTGTTGAGAGTGCCTCCTCTTGAGATGCGACCGGAACGCCGGGAATTATTTCCCGTTGAAAGCAGGGAAAGGATCCCTCATCTCGAGCTACGAGGGGGAAACGGGGCTCCTCTGGATGTGGGCGGACCATCGTGCTTCCTCTCGAGTCGAGACGGGTATGGCGGTGAACTTCTTGAGTTGCAGCAAGGGTGTGAAAGACCCTTTCGAAGTTCCAGAGGTTAGGTGTCATTAGTCTCCAGACGCCTCATCGGAAATAGGCCTCATCTCGCCTGGAAGGGAGAACTTCCTGGATTTTCTCGAGTTGCGCCAGGTGTTCTCGAGTTACGACGGGGACCTCAGGGACCCGCCCTGGTGGCCTCAGGAGAGGCCAGTCCCCATGCGAGTTGCTAGGGGGCCTCTCGGGATTCCTCTCCCGTCGATACCGGGGCCAAAAACCTTGTGTGGATTCAGGGCCGGAACCGAGGATTCCTCTCAGGGGCTGACATGGATCTTTGGGTACTTCTGGAGTCTCCCCAGGGGAGTCAGGCCTCGTCTAGAGTGGGGGCATGCACGTGCGCTTTCCTTCCAGGCTGTAGCAGCAATGTCACGCTTCCCGTCGCGTGGATTAAAGGATCTGTGGTTTTCCCTCGAGGCTTTCCTCGAGGCTTTCCCACAGGGCTGTCCCACGTGCCACCGTGGTGTGAGTCGATCCTCGGCGTGAAAGATGAGCCAGTGCAGGGCAAAGAGGTTCCTCTGGAATGGACTGAGACATCTGGGGGACTCTTGGAATGGTGGTACGACCATGGAGTTCCTCTCGCCTTTCCTGTTGAGAGTGCCTCCTCTTGAGATGCGACGGGAACGCCGGGAATTCTTTCCCGTTGAAAGCAGGGAAAAGATCCATCATCTAGAGCTACGAGGGGGAAACGGGGCTCCTCTGGATGTGGGCGGGACCATCGTGCTTCCTCTCGAGTGGAGACGGGTATGGCGGTGAACTTCTTGAGTTGCAGCAAGGGTGTGAAAGACCCTTTCGAAGTTCCAGAGTTTAGGTGTCATTAGTCTCCAGACGCCTCATCGGAAATAGGCCTCATCTCGCCTGGAAGGGAGAACTTCCTGGATTTTCTCGAGTTGCGGCAGGTGTTCTCCAGTTACTACGGGGACCTCAGGGACCCGCCCTGGTGGCCTCAGGAGAGGCCAGTCCCCATGCGAGTTGCTGGGGGCCTCTCGGGATTCCTCTCCGTCGATACCGGAGCCAAAAACCTTGTGTGGAGTCAGGGCCGGAACCGAGGATTCCTCTCAGGGGCTGACATGTATCTTTGGGTACTTCTGGAGTCTCCCCAGGGGAGTCAGGCCTCGTCTCGAGTGGGGGCATGCACGTGCGCTTTCCATCCAGGCTGAAGCAGCAATGTCACGCTTCCCGTGGCCTGGATCAAAGGATCTGTGGTTTTCCCTCGAGGCTTTCCCTCGAGGCTTTCCCACAGGGCTGTCGCACGTGCCACCGTGGTGTGAATCGATCCTCGGCGTGAAAGATGAGCCAGTGCAGGGCAAAGAGGTTCCTCTGGAATGGACTGAGACATCTGGGGGACTCTTGGAATGGTGGTACGACCATGGAGTTCCTCTCGCCTTTCCTGTTGAGAGTGCCTCCTCTTGAGATGCGACGGGAACGCCGGGAATTCTTTCCCGTTGAAAGCAGGGAAAGGATCCCTCATCTCGAGCTACGAGGGGGAAACGGGGCTCCTCTGGATGTGGGCGGGACCATCGTGTTTCCTCTCGAGTGGAGACGGGTATGGTGGTGAACTTCTTGAGTTGCAGCAAGGGTGTGAAAGACCCTTCCGAAGTTCCAGAGGTTTGGTGTCATTAGACTCCAGACGCCTCATCGGAAATAGGCCTCATCTCGCCTGGAAGGGAGAACTTCCTGGATTTTCTCGAGTTGCGGCAGGTGTTCTCGTGTTACGACGGGGACCTCAGGGACCCGCCCTGGTGGCCTCAGGAGAGGCCAGTCCCCATGCGAGTTGCTAGGGGGCCTCTCGGGATTCCTCTCCCGTCGATACCGGGGCCAAAAACCTTGTGTGGAGTCAGGGCCGGAACCGAGGATTCCTCTCAGGGGCTGACATGGATCTTTGGGTACTTCTGGAGTCTCCCCAGGGGAGTCAGGCCTCGTCTCGAGTGGGGGCATGCACGTGCGCTTTCCTTCCAGGCTGTGGCAGAAATGTCACGCTTCCCGTGGCGTGGATCAAAGGATCTGTGGTTTTCCCTCGAGGCTTTCCTCGAGGCTTTCCCACAGGGCTGTCCCACGTGCCACCGTGGTGTGAGTCGATCCTCGGCGTGAAAGATGAGCCAGTGCAGGGCAAAGAGTTTCCTCTGGAATGGACTGAGACATCTGGGGGACTCTTGGAATGGTGGTACGACCATGGAGTTCCTCTCGCCTTTCCTGTTGAGAGTGCCTCCTCTTGAGATGCGACGGGAACCCGGGAATTCTTTCCCGTTGAAAGCAGGGAAAAGATCCCTCATCTCGAGCTACGAGGGGGAAACGGGGTTCCTCTGGATGTGGGCGGGACCATCGTGCTTCCTCTCGAGTGGAGACGGGTATGGCGGTGAACTTCTTGAGTTGCAGCAAGGGTGTGAAAGACCCTTTCGAAGTTCCAGAGTTTAGGTGTCATTAGTCTCCAGACGCCTCATCGGAAATAGGCCTCATCTCGCCTGGAAGGGAGAACTTCCTGGATTTTCTCGAGTTGTGGCAGGTGTTCTCGAGTTACGACGGGGACCTCAGGGACCCGCCCTGGTGGCCTCAGGAGAGGCCAGTCCCCATGCGAGTTGCTAGGGGGCCTCTCGGTATTCCTCTCCCGTCGATACCGGGGCCAAAAACCTTGTGTGGAGTCAGGGCCGGAACCGAGGATTCCTCTCAGGGGCTGACATGGATCTTTGGGTACTTCTGGAGTCTCCCCAGGGGAGTCAGGCCTCGTCTCGAGTGGGGGCATGCACGTGCGCTTTCCTTCCAGGCTGTAGCAGCAATGTCACGATTCCCGTCGCGTGCATCAAAGGATCTGTGGTTTTCCCTCGAGGCTTTCCCACAGGGCTGTCGCACGTGCCACTGTGGTGTGAGTCGATCCTCGGCGTGAAAGATGAGCCAGTGCAGGGAAAAGAGGTTCCTCTGGAATGGACTGAGACATCTGGGGGACTCTTGGAATGGTGGTACGACCATGGAGTTCCTCTCTCCTTTCCTGTTGAGAGTGCCTCCTCTTGAGATGCGACGGGAACGCCGGGAATTCTTTCCCGTTGAAAGCAGGGAAAGGATCCCTCATCTTGATCTACGAGGAGGAAACGGGGCTCCACTGGATGTGGGCGGGACCATCGTGCTTCCTCTCGAGTGGAGACGGGTATGGCGGTGTACTTCTTGAGTTGCAGCAAGGGTGTGAAAGACCCTTTCGAAGTTCCAGAGGTTAGGTGTCATTAGTCTCCAGACGCCTCATCGGAAATAGGCCTCATCTCGCCTGGAAGGGAGAACTTCCTGGATTTTCTCGAGTTGCGGCAGGTGTTCTCGAGTTACGACGGTGACCTCAGGGACCCGCCCTGGTGGCCTCAGGAGAGGCCAGTCCCCATGCGAGGTGCTAGGGGACCTCTTGGGGTTCCTCTCCCGTCAATTCAGGGGCCAAAAACCTTGTGTGTAGTCAGGGCCGGAACCGAGGATTCCTCTCAGGGGCTGACATGGATCTTTGGGTACTTCTGGAGTCTCCCCAGGGGAGTCAGGCCTCGTCTCGAGTGGGGGCATGCACGTGCGCTTTCCTTCCAGGCTGTAGCAGCAATGTCACGCTTCCCGTCGCGTGGATTAAAGGATCTGTGGTTTTCCCTCGAGGCTTTCCCTCGAGGCTTTCCCACAGGGCTCTCCCACGTGCCACCGTGGTGTGAGTCGATCCTCGGCGTGAAAGATGAGCCAGTGCAGGGCAAAGAGGTTCCTCTGGAATGGACTGAGACATCTGGGGGACTCTTGGAATGGTGGTACGACCATGGAGTTCCTCTCGCCTTTCTTGTTGAGAGTGCCTCCTCTTGAGATGCGACGGGAACGCCGGGAATTCTTTCCCGTTGAAAGCAGGGAAAGGATCCCTCATCTCGAGCTACGAGGGGGAAACGGGGCTCCTCTGGATTTGGGAGGGAACATCGTGCCTCCTCGCGAGTGGAGACGGGTATGGCGGTGAACTTCTTGAGTTGCAGCAAGGGTGTGAAAGACCCTTTCGAAGTTCCAGAGGTTAAGTGTCATTAGTCTCCAGACGCCTCATCGGAAATAGGCCTCATCTAGCCTGCAAGGGAGAATTTCCTGGATTTTCTCGAGTTGCAGCCGGTGTTCTCGAGTTACGATGGGGACCTCAGGGACCCGCCCTGGTGGCCTCAGGAGAGGCCAGTCCCCAGGCGAGTTGCTAGGGGGCCTCTCGGGATTCCTCTCCCTTCGATACCGGGGCCAAAAACCTTGTGTGGAGTCAGGGCCGGAACCGAGGATTCCTCTCAGGGGCTGACATGGATCTTTGGGTACTTGTGGAGTCTCCACAGGGGAGTCAGGCCTCGTCTCGAGTGGGGGCATGCACGTGTGCTTTCCTTCCAGGCTGTAGCAGTAATGTCACGCTTCCCGTGGCCTGGATCAAAGGATCTGTGGTTTTCCCTCGAGGCTTTCCCTCGAGGCTTTCCCACAGGGCTGTCCCACGTGCCACCGTGGTGTGAGTCGATCCTCGGCGTGAAAGATGAGCCAGTGCAGGGCAAAGAGGTTCCTCTGGAATGGACTGAGACTTCTGGGGGACTCTTGGAATGGTGGTACGACCATGGAGTTCCTCTCGCCTTTCCTGTTGAGAGTGCCTCCTCTTGAGATGCGACGGGAACGCCGAGAATTCTTTCCCGTTGAAAGCAGGGAAAGGATCCCTCATCTCGAGCTACGAGGGGGAAACGGAGATCCTCTGGATGTGGGCGGGACCATCGTGCTTCCTCTCGAGTGGAGACGGGTATGGCGGTGAACTTCTTGAGTCGCAGCAAGGGTGTGAAAGACCCTTTCGAAGTTCCAGAGGTTAGGTGTCATTAGTCTCCAGACGCCTCATCGGAAATACGCCTCATCTCGCCTGGAAGGGAGAACTTCCTGGATTTTCTCGAGTTGCGGCAGGTGCTCTCGAGTTACGACGGGAACCTCAGGGACCCGCTCTGGTGGCCTCAGGAGAGGCCAGTCCCCATGCGAGTTGCTAGGGGGCCTCTCGGGATTCCTCTCCCGTCGATACCGGGGCCAAAAACTTTGTGTGGAGTCAGGGCCGGAACCGAGGATTCCTCTCAGGGGCTGACATGGATCTTTGGGTACTTCTGGAGTCTCCCCAGGGGAGTCAGGCCTCGTCTCGAGTGGGGGCATGCACGTGCGCTTTCCTTCCAGGCTGTAGCAGCAATGTCACGCTTCCCGTCGCGTGGATCAAAGGATCTGTGGTTTTCCCTCGAGGCTTTCCCACAGGGCTGTCCCACGTGCCACCGTGGTGTGAGTCGATCCTCGGCGTGAAAGATGAGCCAGTGCAGGGCAAAGAGGTTCCTCTGGAATGGACTGAGACATCTGGGGGACTCTTGGAATGGTGGTACGACCATGGAGTTCCTCTCGCCTTTCCTGTTGAGAGTGCCTCCTCTTGAGATGCGACGGGAACGCCGGGAATTCTTTCCCGTTGAAAGCAGGGAAAGGATCCCTCATCTTGATCTACGAGGGGGAAACGGGGCTCCTCTGGATGTGGGCGGGACCATCGTGCTTCCTCTCGAGTGGAGACGGGTATGGCGGTGAACTTCTTGAGTTGCAGCAAGGGTGTGAAAGACCCTTTCGAAGTTCCAGAGGTTAGGTGTCATTAGTCTCCAGACGCCTCATCGGAAATAGGCCTCATCTCGCCTGGAAGGGAGAACTTCCTGGATTTTCTCGAGTTGCGGCAGGTGTTCTCGAGTTACGACGGGGACCTCAGGGACCCGCCCTGGTGGCCTCAGGAGAGGCCAGTCCCCATGCGAGTTGCTAGGGGGCCTCTCGGGATTCCTCTCCCGTCGATACCGGGGCCAAAAACCTTGTGTGGAGTCAGGGCCGGAACCGAGGATTCCTCTCAGTGGCTGACATGGATCTTTGGGTACTTCTGGAGTCTCCCCAGGGGAGTCAGGCCTCGTCTCGAGTGGGGGCATGCACGTGCGCTTTCCTTCCAGGCTGTGGCAGAAATGTCACGCTTCCCGTGGCGTGGATCAAAGGATCTGTGGTTTTCCCTCGAGGCTTTCCTCGAGGCTTTCCCACAGGGCTGTCCCACGTGCCACCGTGGTGTGAGTCGATCCTCGGCGTGAAAGATGAGCCAGTGCAGGGCAAAGAGGTTCCTCTGGAATGGACTGAGACATCTGGGGGACTCTTGGAATGGTGGTACGACCATGGAGTTCCTCTCGCCTTTCCTGTTGAGAGTGCCTCCTCTTGAGATGCGACGGGAACCCGGGAATTCTTTCCCGTTGAAAGCGGGGAAAAGATCCCTCATCTCGAGCTACGAGGGGGAAACGGGGCTCCTCTGGATGTGGGCGGGACCATCGTGCTTCCTCTCGAGTCGAGACGGGTATGGCGGTGAACTTCTTGAGTTGCAGCAAGGGTGTGAAAGACCCTTTCGAAGTTCCAGAGTTTAGGTGTCATTAGTCTCCAGACGCCTCATCGGAAATAGGCCTCATCTCGCCTGGAAGGGAGAACTTCCTGGATTTTCTCGAGTTGCGGCAGGTGTTCTCGAGTTACGACGGGGACCTCAGGGACCCGCCCTGGTGGCCTCAGGAGAGGCCAGTCCCCATGCGAGTTGCTAAGGGGCCTCTCGGTATTCCTCTCCCGTCGATACCGGGGCCAAAAACCTTGTGTGGAGTCAGGGCCGGAACCGAGGATTCCTCTCAGGGGCTGACATGGATCTTTGGGTACTTCTGGAGTCTCCCCAGGGGAGTCAGGCCTCGTCTCGAGTGGGGGCATGCACGTGCGCTTTCCTTCCAGGCTGTAGCAGCAATGTCACGATTCCCGTCGCGTGCATCAAAGGATCTGTGGTTTTCCCTCGAGGCTTTCCCTCGAGGCTTTCCCACAGGGCTCTCCCACGTGCCACCGTGGTGTGAGTCGATCCTCGGCGTGAAAGATGAGCCAGTGCAGGGCAAAGAGGTTCCTCTGGAATGGACTGAGACATCTGGGGGACTCTTGGAATGGTGGTACGACCATGGAGTTCCTCTCGCCTTTCCTGTTGAGAGTGCCTCCTCTTGAGATGCGACGGGAACGCCGGGAATTCTTTCCCGTTGAAAGCAGGGAAAGGATCCCTCATCTCGAGCTACGAGGGGGAAACGGGGCTCCTCTGGATTTGGGAGGGACCATCGTGCCTCCTCGCGAGTGGAGACGGGTATGGCGGTGAACTTCTTGAGTTGCAGCAAGGGTGTGAAAGACCCTTTCGAAGTTCCAGAGGTTAAGTGTCATTAGTCTCCAGACGCCTCATCGGAAATAGGCCTCATCTAGCCTGCAAGGGAGAATTTCCTGGATTTTCTCGAGTTGCAGCCGGTGTTCTCGAGTTACGATGGGGACCTCAGGGACCCGCCCTGGTGGCCTCAGGAGAGGCCAGTCCCCAGGCGAGTTGCTAGGGGGCCTCTCGGGATTCCTCTCCCTTCGATACCGGGGCCAAAAACCTTGTGTGGAGTCAGGGCCGGAACCGAGGATTCCTCTCAGGGGCTGACATGGATCTTTGGGTACTTGTGGAGTCTCCACAGGGGAGTCAGGCCTCGTCTCGAGTGGGGGCATGCACGTGTGCTTTCCTTCCAGGCTGTAGCAGTAATGTCACGCTTCCCGTGGCCTGGATCAAAGGATCTGTGGTTTTCCCTCGAGGCTTTCCCTCGAGGCTTTCCCACAGGGCTGTCCCACGTGCCACCGTGGTGTGAGTCGATCCTCGGCGTGAAAGATGAGCCAGTGCAGGGCAATGAGGTTCCTCTGGAATGGACTGAGACTTCTGGGGGACTCTTAGAATGGTGGTACGACCATGGAGTTCCTCTCGCCTTTCCTGTTGAGAGTGCCTCCTCTTGAGATGCGACGGGAACGCCGGGAATTCTATCCCGTTGAAAGCAGGGAAAGGATCCCTCATCTCGAGCTACGAGGGGGAAACGGGGATCCTCTGGATGTGGGCGGGACGATCGTGCTTCCTCTCGAGTGGAGACGGGTATGGCGGTGAACTTCTTGAGTCGCAGCAAGGGTGTGAAAGACCCTTTCGAAGTTCCAGAGGTTAGGTGTCATTAGTCTCCAGACGCCTCATCGGAAATACGCCTCATCTCGCCTGGAAGGGAGAACTTCCTGGATTTTCTCGAGTTGCGGCAGGTGCTCTCGAGTTACGACGGGAACCTCAGGGACCCGCTCTGGTGGCCTCAGGAGAGGCCAGTCCCCATGCGAGTTGCTAGGGGGCCTCTCGGGATTCCTTTCCCGTCGATACCGGGGCCAAAAACTTTGTGTGGAGTCAGGGCCGGAAACGAGGATTCCTCTCAGGGGCTGACATGGATCTTTGGGTACTTCTGGAGTCTCCCCAGGGGAGTCAGGCCTCGTCTCGAGTGGGGGCATGCACGTGCGCTTTCCTTCCAGGCTGTAGCAGCAATGTCACGCTACCCGTCGCGTGGATCAAAGGATCTGCGGTATTCCCACGAGGCTTTCCCTCGAGGCTTTCCCACAGGGCTGTCCCACGTGCCACCGTGGTGTGAGTCGATCCTCGGCATGAAAGATGAGCCAGTGCAGGGCAAAGAGGTTCCTCTGGAATGGACTGAGACATCTGGGGGACTCTTGGAATGGTGGTACGACCATGGAGTTCCTCTCGCCTTTCCTGTTGAGAATGCCTCCTCTTGAGATGCGACGGGAAGGCCGGGAATTCTTTCCCGTTGAAAGCAGGGAAAGGATCCCTCATCTCGAGCTACGAGGGGGAAACGGGGATCCTCTGGATGTGGGCGGGACCATTGTGCTTCCTCTCGAGTGGAGACGGGTATGGCGGTGAACTTCTTGAGTTGCAGCAAGGGTGTGAAAGACCCTTTCGAAGTTCCAGAGGTTAGGTGTCATTAGTCTCCAGACGCCTCATCGGAAATAGGCCTCATCTCGCCTGGAAGGGAGAACTTCCTGGATTTTCTCGAGTTGCAGCCGGTGTTCTCGAATTACGATGGGGACCTCAGGGACCCGCCCTGGTGGCGTCAGGAGAGGCCAGTCCCCATGCGAGTTGCTAGGGGGCCTCTCGGGATTCCTCTCCCTTCGATACCGGGGCCAAAAACCTTGTGTGGAGTCAGGGCCGGAACCGAGGATTCCTCTCAGGGGCTGACATGGATCTTTGGGTACTTGTGGAGTCTCCCCAGGGGAGTCAGGCCTCGTCTCGAGTGGGGGCATGCACGTGCGCTTTCCTTCCTGGCTGTAGCAGCAATGTCACGCTTCCCGTCGCGTGGATCAAAGGATCTGTGATTTTCCCTCGAGGCATTCCCTCGAGGCTTTCCCACAGGGCTGTCCCACGTGCCACCGTGGTGTGAGTCGATCCTCGGCGTGAAAGATGAGCCAGTGCAGGGCAAAGAGGTTCCTCTGGAATGGACTGAGACATCTGGGGGACTCTTGGAATGGTGGTACGACCATGGAGTTCCTCTCGCCTTTCCAGTTGAGAGTTACTCCTCTTGAGATGCGACGGGAACACCGGGAATTCTTTCCCGTTGAAAGCAGGGAAAGGATCCCTCATCTCGAGCTACGAGGGGGAAACAGGGCTCCTCGGGATGTGGGCGGGACCATCGTGCTTCCTCTCGAGTGGAGACGGGTATGGCGGTGAACTTCTTGAGTTGCAGCAAGGGTGTGAAAGACCCTTTCGAAGTTCCAGAGGTTAGGTGTCATTAGTCTCCAGACGCCTCATCGGAAATAGGCCTCATCTCGCCTGGAAGGGAGAACTTCCTGGATTTTCTCGAGTTGCGGCAGGTGTTCTCGAGTTACGACGGGGACCTCAGGGACCCGCCCTGGTGGCCTCAGGAGAGGCCAGTCCCCATGCGAGTTGCTAGGGGGCCTCTCGGGATTCCTCTCCCGTCGATACCGGGGCCAAAAACCTTGTGTGGAGTCAGGGCCGGAACCGAGGATTCCTCTCAGGGGCTGACATGGATCTTTGGGTACTTCTGGAGTCTCCCCAGGGGAGTCAGGCCTCGTCTCGAGTGGGGGCATGCACGTGCGCTTTCCTTCCAGGCTGTAGCAGCAATGTCACGCTTCCCGTCGCGTGGATCAAAGGATCTGTGGTTTTCCCTCGAGGCTTTCCCACAGGGCTGTCCCACGTGCCACCGTGGTGTGAGTCGATCCTCGGCGTGAAAGATGAGCCAGTGCAGGGCAAAGAGGTTCCTCTGGAATGGACTGAGACATCTGGGGGACTCTTGGAATGGTGGTACGACCATGGAGTTCCTCTCGCCTTTCCTGTTGAGAGTGCCTCCTCTTGAGATGCGACGGGAACGCCGGGAATTCTTTCCCGTTGAAAGCAGGGAAAGGATCCCTCATCTTCATCTACGTGGGGGAAACGGGGCTCCTCTGGATGTGGGCGGGACCATCGTGCTTCCTCTCGAGTGGAGACTGGTATGGCGGTGAACTTCTTGAGTTGCAGCAAGGGTGTGAAAGACCCTTTCGAAGTTCCAGAGGTTAGGTGTCATTAGTCTCCAGACGCCTCATCGGAAATAGGCCTCATCTCGCCTGGAAGGGAGAACTTCCTGGATTTTCTCGAGTTGCGGCAGGTGTTCTCGAGTTACGACGGTGACCTCAGGGACCCGACCTGGTGGCCTCAGGAGAGGCCAGTCCCCATGCGAGGTGCTAGGGGACCTCTTGGGGTTCCTCTCCCGTCAATTCCGGGGCCAAAAACCTTGTGTGTAGTCAGGGCCGGAACCGAGGATTCCTCTCAGGGGCTGACATGGATCTTTGGGTACTTCTGGAGTCTCCCCAGGGGAATCAGGCCTCGTCTCGAGTGGGGGCATGCACGTGCGCTTTCCTTCCAGGCTGTAGCAGCAATGTCACGCTTCCCGTCGCGTGGATTAAAGGATCTGTGGTTTTCCCTCGAGGCTTTCCCACAGGGCTGTCCCACGTGCCACCGTGGTGTGAGTCGATCCTCGGCGTGAAAGATGAGCCAGTGCAGGGCAAAGAGGTTCGTCTGGAATGGACTGAGACATCTGGGGGACTCTTGGAATGGTGGTACGACCATGGAGTTCCTCTCGCCTTTCCTGTTGAGAGTGCCTCCTCTTGAGATGCGACGGGAACGCCGGCAATTCTTTCCCGTGGAAAGCAGGGAAAGGATCCCTCATCTCGAGCTACGAGGGGGACACGGGGCTCCTCTGGATCTGGGCGGGACCATCGTGCTTCCCTTCGAGTGGAGACGGGTATGGCGGTGAACTTCTTGAGTTGCAGCAAGGGTGTGAAAGACCCTTTCGAAGTTCCAGAGGTTAGGTGTCATTAGTCTCCAGACGCCTCATCGGAAATAGGCCTAATCTCGCCTGGAAGGGAGAACTTCCTGGATTTTCTCGAGTTGCGGCAGGTGTTCTCGAGTTACGACGGGGACCTCAGGGACCCGCCCTGGTGGCCTCAGGAGAGGCCAGTCCCCATGCGAGTTGCTAGCGGGCCTCTTGGGGTTCCTCTCCCGTCAATTCCGGGGCCATAAACCTTGTGTGTAGTCAGGGCCGGAACCGAGGATTCCTCTCAGGGGCTGACATGGATCTTTGGGTACTTCTGGAGTCTCCCCAGGGGAGTCAGGCCTCGTCTCGAGTGGGGGCATGCACGTGCGCTTTCCTTCGAGGCTGTAGCAGCAATGTCACGCTTCCCGGCGCGTGGATCAAAGGATCTGTGGTTTTCCCTCGAGGCTTTCCCTCGAGGCTTTCCCACAGGGCTGTCCCACGTGCCACCGTGGTGTGAGTCGATCCTAGACGTGAAAGATGAGCCAGTGCAGGGCAAAGAGGTTCCTCTGGAATGGACTGAGACATCTGGGGGACTCTTGGAATGATGGTACGACCATGGAGTTCCTCTCGCCTTTCCTGTTGAGAGTGCCTCCTCTTGAGATGCGACGGGAACGCCGGGAATTCTTTCCCGTTGAATGCAGGGAAAGGATCCCTCATCTCGAGCTACAAGGGGGAAACGGGGCTCCTCTGGATGTGGGCGGGACCGTCGTGCTTCCTCTCGAGTGGAGACGGGTATGGCGGTGAACTTCTTGAGTTGCAGCAAGGGTGTGAAAGACCCTTTCGAAGTTCCAGAGGTTAGGTGTCATTAGTCTCCAGACGCCTCATCGGAAATAGGCCTCATCTCGCCTGGAAGGGAGAACTTCCTGGATTTTCTCGAGTTGCGGCAGGTGTTCTCGAGTTACGACGGGGACCTCAGGGACCCGCCCTGATGGCCTCAGGAGAGGCCAGGCCCATGCGAGTTGCTAGGGGGCCTCTCGGGATTCCTCTCCCGTCGATACCGGGGACAAAAACCTTGTGTGGAGTCAGGGCGGGAACCGAGGATTCCTCTCAGGGGTGACATGGATCTTTGGGTACTTCTGGAGTCTCCCCAGGGGAGTCAGGCCTCGTCTCGAGTGGGGGCATGCACGTGCGCTTTCCTTCCAGGCTGTAGCTGCAATGTCACGCTTCCCGTCGCGTGGATCAAAGGATCTGTGGTTTTCCCTCGAGGCTTTCCCTCGACGCTTTCCCACTGGGCTGTCCCACGTGCCACCGTGGTGTGAGTCGATCCTAGGCGTGAAAGATGGGCCAGTGCAGGGCAAAGAGGTTCCTCTGGAATGGACTGAGACATCTTGGGGACTCTTGGCATGGTGGTACGACCATGGAGTTCCTCTCGCCTTTCCTGTTGAGAGTGCCTCCTCTTGAGATGCGATGGGAACGCTGGGAATTCTTTCCCGTTGAAA
Source organism: Capricornis sumatraensis (assembly GCF_032405125.1). NCBI lineage: Eukaryota > Metazoa > Chordata > Mammalia > Artiodactyla > Bovidae > Capricornis > Capricornis sumatraensis. The sequence continues at coordinate 11,521,367 of NW_027184612.1, forward strand.
GCAGGGAAAGGATCCCTCATCTCGAGCTAAGAGGGGGAAACGGGGCTCCTCTGGATGTGGGCGGGACCATCGTGCTTCCTCTCGAGTGGAGATGGGTATGGCGGTGAACTTCTTGAGTTGCAGCAAGGGTGTGAAAGATCCTTTCGAAGTTCCAGAGGTTAGGTGTCATTAGTCTCCAGATGCCTCATCGGAAATAGGCCTCATCTCGCCTGGAAGGGAGAACTTCCTGGATATTCTCGAGTTGCGGCAGGTGTTCTCGAGTTACGACGGGGACTTCAGGGACCCGCCCTGGTGGCCTCAGGAGAGGCCAGTCCCCATGCGAGTTGCTAGGGGGCCTCTCGGTATTCCTCTCCCGCCGATACCGGGGCCAAAAACCTTGTGTGGAGTCAGGGCCGGAACCGAGGATTCCTCTCACGGGTGACATGGATCTTGGGTACTTCTGGAGTCTCCCCAGGGGAGTCAGGCCTCGTCTCGAGTGGGGGCATGCACGTGCGCTTTCCTTCCAGGCTGTAGCAGCAATGGCACGCTTCCCGTCGCGTGGATCAAAGGATCTGTGGTTTTCCCTCGAGGCTTTCCCTCGAGGCTTTCCCACAGGGCTGTCCCACGTGCCACCGTGGTGTGAGTCGATCCTAGGCGTGAAAGATGAGCCAGTGCAGGGCAAAGAGGTTCCACTGGAATGGACTGAGACATCTGGGGGACTCTTGGAATGGTGGTACGACCATGGAGTTCCTCTCGCCTTTCCTGTTGAGAGTGCCTCCTCTTGAGATGCGACGGGAACGCCGGGAATTCTTTCCCGTCGAATGCAGGGAAAGGATCCCTCATCTCGAGCTACGAGTGGGAAACGGGGCTCCTCTGGATGTGGGCGGGACCGTCGTGCTTCCTCTCGAGTGGAGACGGGTATGGTGGTGAACTTCTTGAGTTGCAGCAAGGGTGTGAAAGACCCTTTCGAAGTTCCAGAGGTTAGGTGTCATTAGTCTCCAGACGCCTCATCGGAAATAGGCCTCATCTCGCCTGGAAGGGAGAACTTCCTGGATTTTCTCGAGTTGCGGCAGGTGTTCTCGAGTTACGACGGGCACCTCAGGGACCCGCCCTGATGGCCTCAGGAGAGGCCAGGCCCATGCGAGTTGCTAGGGGGCCTCTCGGGATTCCTCTCCTGTCGATACCGGGGCCAAAAACCTTGTGTGGAGTCAGGGCCGGAACCGAGGATTCCTCTCAGGGGTGACATGGATCTTTGGGTACTTCTGGAGTCTCCCCAGGGGAGTCAGGCCTCGTCTCGAGTTGGGGCATGCACGTGCGCTTTCCTTCCAGGCTGTAGCTGCAATGTCACGCTTCCCATCGCGTGGATCAAAGGATCTGTGGTTTTCCCTCGAGGCTTTCCCACAGGGCTGTCCCACGTGCCACCGTGGTGTGAGTCGATCCTCGGCGTGAAAGATGAGCCAGTGCAGGGCAAAGAGGTTCCACTGGAATGGACTGAAACATCTGGGGGACTCTTGGAATGGTGGTACGACCGTGGAGTTCCTCTCGCCTTTCCTGTTGAGAGTGCCTCCTCTTGAGATGCGACGGGAACGCCGGGAATTCTTTCCCGTTGAAAGCAGGGAAAGGATCCCTCATCTCGAACTCCGAGGGGGAAACGGGGCTCCTCTGGATGTGGGCGGGACCATCGTGCTTCCTCTCGAGTGGAGACGGGTATGGCGGTGAACTTCTTGAGTTGCAGCAAGGGTGTGAAAGACCCTTTCCAAGTTCCAGAGGTTAGGTGTCATTAGTCTCCAGACGCCTCATCGGAAATAGGCCTCATCTCGCCTGGAAGGGAGAACTTCCTGGATTTTCTCGAGTTGCGGCAGGTGTTCTCGAGTTACGACGGGGACCTCAGGGACCCGCCCTGGTGCCCTCAGGAGAGGCCAGTCCCCATGCGAGTTGCTAGGGGGCCTCTCGGGATTCCTCTCCCGTCGATACCGGGGCCAAAAACCTTGTGTGGAGTCAGGGCCCAAACCGAGGATTCCTCTCAGGGGCTGATATGGATCTTTGGGTACTTCTGGAGTCTCGCCAGGGGAGACAGGCCTCGTCTCGAGTGGGGGCATGCACGTGCACTTTCCTTCCAGGCTGTAGCAGCAATGTGACGTTTCCCGTCGCGTGGAACAAAGGATCTGTGGTTTTCCCTCGAGGCTTTCCCTCGAGGCTTTCCCACAGGGCTGTCCCACGTGCCACCGTGGTGTGAGTCGATCCTCGGCGTGAAAGATGAGCCAGTGCAGGGCAAAGAGGTTCCTCTGGAATGGACTGAGACATCTGTGGGACTCTTGGAATGGTGGTACGACGATGGAGTTCCTCTCGCCTTTCCTGTTGAGAGTGCCTCCTCTTGAGATGGGACGGGAATACCGGGAATTCTTTCCCGTTGAAAGCAGGGAAAGGATCGCTCATCTCGATCTAGGAGGGGGAAACGAGGCTCCTCTGGATGTGGGCGGGACCATCGTGCTTCCTCTAGAGTGGAGACGGGTATGGCGGTGAACTTCTTGAGTTGCAGCAAGGCTGTGAAAGACCTTTTCGAAGTTCCAGAGGTTAGGTGTCATTAGTCTCCAGACGCCTCATCGGAAATAGGCCTCATCTCGCCTGGAAGGGAGAACTTCCTGGATTTTCTCGAGTTGCGGCAGGTGTTCTCGCGTTACGACGGGGACCTCAGGGACCCGCCCTGGTGGCCTCAGGAGAGGCCAGTCCCCATGCGAGTTGCTAGGGTGCCTCTCGGGATTCCTCTCCCGTCGATACTGGGGCCAAAAACCTTGTGTGGAGTCAGGGCCGGAACCGAGGATTCCTCTCAGTGGCTGACATGGGTCTTTGGGTACTTCTGGAGTCTCCCCAGGGGAGTCAGGCCTCGTCTCGAGTGGGGGCATGCACGTGCGCTTTCCTTCAAGGCTGTAGCAGCAATGTCACGCTTCCCGTGGCGTGAATCAAACGATCTGTGGTTTTCCCTCGAGGCTGTCCCTCGAGGCTTTCCCACAGGGCTGTCCCACGTGCCACTGTGGTGTGAGTCGAACCTCGGCGTGAAAGATGAGACAGTGCAGGGCAAAGACGTTCCTCTGGAATGGACTGAGACATCTGGGGGACTCTTGGAATGGTGGTACGACCATGGAGTTCCTCTCGCCTTTCCTGTTGAGAGTGCCTCCTCTTGAGATGCGACGGGAACGCCGGGAATTCTTTCCCGTTGAAAGCAGGGAAAGGATCCCTCATCTCGAGCTACGAGGGGGAAAGGGGGCTCCTCTGGATGTGGGCGGGACGATCGTGCTTCCTCTCCAGTGGAGACGGGTATGGCGGTGAACTTCTTGAGTTGCAGCAAGGGTGTGAAAGACCCTTTCGAAGTTCCAGAGGTTAGGTGTCATTAGTCTCCAGACGCCTCATCGGAAATAGGCCTCATCCTGCCTGGAAGGGAGAACTTCCTGGATTTTCTCGAGTTGCGGTAGGTTTTCTCGAGTTACGACGGGGACCTCAGGGACCCGCCCTGGTGGCCTCAGGAGAGGCCAGTCCCCATGCGAGTTGCTAGGGGGCCTCTCGGGATTCCTCTCCCGTCGATACCCGGGCCAAAAACCTTGTGTGGAGTCAGGGCCGGAACCGAGGATTCCTCTCACGGGCTGATATGGATCTTTGGGTACTTCTGGAGTCTCGCCAGGGGAGACAGGACCCATCTCGAGTGGGGGCATGCACGTGCGCTTTCCTTCCAGGCTGTAGCAGCAATGTCACGCTTTCCATCGCGTGGATCAAAGGATCTGTGGTTTTTCCACAGGTTTGTCCCACGTGCCACCGTGGTGTGTGTCGATTCTCGGCGTGAAAGATGATCCAGTGCAGGGCAAAGAGGTTCCTCTGGAATGGACTGAGACATCTGGGGGACTCTTGGAATGGTGGTACGACCATGGAGTTCCTCTCGCCTTTCCTGTTGAGAGTGCCTCCTCTTGAGATGCGACGGGAACGCCGGGAATTCTTTCCCGTTGGAAGCAGGGAAAGGATCGCTCATCTCGAGCTAGGAGGGGGAAACGGGGCTCCTCTGGATGTGGGCGGGACCATCGTGCTTCCTCTAGAGTGGAGACGGGTATGGCGGTGAACTTCTTGAGTTGCAGCAAGGGTGTGAAAGACCTTTTCGAAGTTCCAGAGGTTAGGTGTCATTAGTCTCCAGACGCCTCATCGGAAATAGGCCTCATCTCGCCTGGAAGGGAGAACTTCCTGGATTTTCTCGAGTTGCGGCAGGTGCTCTCGAGTTACGACGGGGAACTCAGGGACCCGCCCTGATGGCCTCAGGAGAGGCCAGTCCCCATGCGAGTTGCTAGGGGGCCTCTCGGGATTCCTCTCCCGTCGATACCGGGGCCAAAAACCTTGTGTGGAGTCAGGGCCGGAAACGAGGATTCCTCTCAGGGGCTGACATGGATCTTTGGGTACTTCTGGAGTCTCCCCAGGGGAGTCAGGCCTCGGCTCGAGTGGGGGCATGCACTTGCGCTTTCCTTCCAGGCTGTAGCAGCAATGTCACGCTTCCCGAGGCGTGGATCAAAGGATCTGTGGTTTTCCCTCGAGGCTTTCCCTCGAGGCTTTCCCACAGGGCTGTTCCACGTGCCACCGTGGTGTGAGTCGATCCTCGGCGTGAAAGATGAGCCAGTGCAGGGCAAAGAGTTTCCTCTGGAATGGCCTGAGACATCTGGGGGAGTCCTGGAATGGTGGTGCGACCATGGAGTTCCTCTCGCCTTTCCTGTTGAGAGTGCCTCCTCTTGAGATGCGACGGGAACGCCGGGAATTCTTTCCCTTTGAAAGCAGGGAAAGGATCCCTCATCTCGAGCTCCGAGGGGGAAACGGGGCTCCTCTGGATGTGGGCGGGACCATCGTGCTTCCTCTCGAGTGGAGACGGGTATGGCGGTGAACTTCTTGAGTTGCAGCAAGGGTGTGAAAGACCATTTCCAAGTTCCAGAGGTTAGGTGTCATTACTCTCCAGACGCCTCATCGGAAATAGGCCTCATCTCGCCTGGAAGGGAGAACTTCCTGGATTTTCTCGAGTTGCGGCAGGTGTTCTCGAGTTACGACGGGGACCTCAGGGACCCGCCCTGGTGCCCTCAGGAGAGGCCAGTCCCCATGCGAGTTGCTAGGGGGCCTCTCGGGATTCCTCTCCCGTCGATACCCGGGCCAAAAACCTTGTGTGGAGTCAGGGCCGGAACCGAGGATTCCTCTCACGGGCTGATATGGATCTTTGGGTACTTCTGGAGTCTCGCCAGGGGAGACCGGCCCCATCTCGAGTGGGGGCATGCACGTGCGCTTTCCTTCCAGGCTGTAGCAGCAATGTCACGCTTTCCATCGCGTGGATCAAAGGATCTGTGGTTTTTCCACAGGTTTGTCCCACGTGCCACCGTGGTGTGAGTCGATCCTCGGCGTGAAAGATGAGCCAGTGCAGGGCAAAGAGGTTCCTCTGGAATGGACTGAGACATCTGGGGGACTCATGGAATGGTAGTACGACCATGGAGTTCCTCTCGCCTTTCCTGTTGAGAGTGCCTCCTCTTGAGATGCGACGGGAACGCCGGGAATTCTTTCCCGTTGGAAGCAGGGAAAGGATCGCTCATCTCGAGCTAGGAGGGGGAAACGGGGCTCCTCTGGATGTGGGCGGGACCATCGTGCTTCCTCTAGAGTGGAGACGGGTATGGCGGTGAACTTCTTGAGTTGCAGCAAGGGTGTGAAAGACCCTTTCGAAGTTGCAGAGGTTAGGTGTCATTAGTCTCCAGATGCCTCATCGGAAATAGGCCTCATCTCGCCTGGAAGGGAGAACTTCCTGTATATTCTCGAGTTGTGGCAGGTGTTCTCGAGTTACGACGGGGACCTCAGGGACCCGCCCTGGTGGCCTCAGGAGAGGCCCGTCCCCATGCGAGTTGCTAGGGGGCCTCTCGGGATTTCTCTCTCGTCGATACCGGGGCCAAAAACCTTGTGTGGAGTCAGGGCCGGAACCGAGGATTCCTCTCATGGGTGACATGGATCTTTGGGTACTTCTGGAGTCTCCCCAGGGGAGTCAGGCCTCGTCTCGAGTGGGGGCATGCACGTGCGCTTTCCTTCCAGGCTGTAGCAGCAATGTCACGCTTCCCGTCGCGTGGATCAAAGGATCTGTGGTTTTCCCTCGAGGCTTTCCCTCGAGGCTTTCCCACAGGGCTGTCCCACGTGCCACCGTGGTGTGAGTCGATCCTAGGCGTGAAAGATGAGCCAGTGCAGGGCAAAGAGGTTCCTCTGGAATGGACTGAGACATCTGGGGGACTCTTGGAATGATGGTACGACCATGGAGTTCCTCTCGCCTTTCCTGTTGAGAGTGCCTCCTCTTGAGATGCGACGGGAACGCCGGGAATTCTTTCCCGTTGAATGCAGGGAAAGGATCCCTCATCTCGAGTTACAAGGGGGAAACGGGGCTCCTCTGGATGTGGGCGGGACCGTCGTGCTTCCTCTCGAGTGGAGACGGGTATGGCGGTGAACTTCTTGAGTTGCAGCAAGGGTGTGAAAGACCCTTTCGAAGTTCCAGAGGTTAGGTGTCATTAGTCTCCAGACGCCTCATCGGAAATAGGCCTCATCTCGCCTGGAAGGGAGAACTTCCTGGATTTTCTCGAGTTGCGGCAGGTGTTCTCGAGTTACGACGGGGACCTCAGGGACCCGCCCTGATGGCCTCAGGAGAGGCCAGGCCCATGCGAGTTGCTAGGGGGCCTCTCGGGATTCCTCTCCCGTCGATACCGGGGCCAAAAACCTTGTGTGGAGTCAGGGCGGGAACCGAGGATTCCTCTCAGGGGTGACATGGATCTTTGGGTACTTCTGGAGTCTCCCCAGGGGAGTCAGGCCTCGTCTCGAGTGGGGGCATGCACGTGCGCTTTCCTTCCAGGCTGTAGCTGCAATGTCACGCTTCCCGTCGCGTGGATCAAAGGATCTGTGGTTTTCCCTCGAGGCTTTCCCTCGACGCTTTCCCACTGGGCTGTCCCACGTGCCACCGTGGTGTGAGTCGATCCTAGGCGTGAAAGATGGGCCAGTGCAGGGCAAAGAGGTTCCTCTGGAATGGACTGAGACATCTTGGGGACTCTTGGCATGGTGGTACGACCATGGAGTTCCTCTCGCCTTTCCTGTTGAGAGTGCCTCCTCTTGAGATGCGATGGGAACGCTGGGAATTCTTTCCCGTTGAAAGCAGGGAAAGGATCCCTCATCTCGAGCTACGAGGGGGAAACGGGGCTCCTCTGGATGTGGGCGGGACCATCGTGCTTCCTCTCGAGTGGAGATGGGTATGGCGGTGAACTTCTTGAGTTGCAGCAAGGGTGTGAAAGATCCTTTCGAAGTTCCAGAGGTTAGGTGTCATTAGTCTCCAGATGCCTCATCGGAAATAGGCCTCATCTCGCCTGGAAGGGAGAACTTCCTGGATATTCTCGAGTTGCGGCAGGTGTTCTCGAGTTACGACGGGGACTTCAGGGACCCGCCCTGGTGGCCTCAGGAGAGGCCAGTCCCCATGCGAGTTGCTAGGGGGCCTCTCGGTATTCCTCTCCCGCCGATACCGGGGCCAAAAACCTTGTGTGGAGTCAGGGCCGGAACCGAGGATTCCTCTCACGGGTGACATGGATCTTGGGTACTTCTGGAGTCTCCCCAGGGGAGTCAGGCCTCGTCTCGAGTGGGGGCATGCACGTGCGCTTTCCTTCCAGGCTGTAGCAGCAATGGCACGCTTCCCGTCGCGTGGATCAAAGGATCTGTGGTTTTCCCTCGAGGCTTTCCCTCGAGGCTTTCCCACAGGGCTGTCCCACGTGCCACCGTGGTGTGAGTCGATCCTAGGCGTGAAAGATGAGCCAGTGCAGGGCAAAGAGGTTCCTCTGGAATGGACTGAGACATCTGGGGGACTCTTGGAATGGTGGTACGACCATGGAGTTCCTCTCGCCTTTCCTGTTGAGAGTGCCTCCTCTTGAGATGCGACGGGAACGCCGGGAATTCTTTCCCGTCGAATGCAGGGAAAGGATCCCTCATCTCGAGCTACGAGTGGGAAACGGGGCTCCTCTGGATGTGGGCGGGACCGTCGTGCTTCCTCTCGAGTGGAGACGGGTATGGTGGTGAACTTCTTGAGTTGCAGCAAGGGTGTGAAAGACCCTTTCGAAGTTCCAGAGGTTAGGTGTCATTAGTCTCCAGACGCCTCATCGGAAATAGGCCTCATCTCGCCTGGAAGGGAGAACTTCCTGGATTTTCTCGAGTTGCGGCAGGTGTTCTCGAGTTACGACGGGCACCTCAGGGACCCGCCCTGATGGCCTCAGGAGAGGCCAGGCCCATGCGAGTTGCTAGGGGGCCTCTCGGGATTCCTCTCCTGTCGATACCGGGGCCAAAAACCTTGTGTGGAGTCAGGGCCGGAACCGAGGATTCCTCTCAGGGGTGACATGGATCTTTGGGTACTTCTGGAGTCTCCCCAGGGGAGTCAGGCCTCGTCTCGAGTTGGGGCATGCACGTGCGCTTTCCTTCCAGGCTGTAGCAGCAATGTCACGCTTCCCGTCGCGTGGATCAAAGGATCTGTGGTTTTCCCTCGAGGCTTTCCCACAGGGCTGTCCCACGTGCCACCGTGGTGTGAGTCGATCCTCGGCGTGAAAGATGAGCCAGTGCAGGGCAAAGAGGTTCCACTGGAATGGACTGAAACATCTGGGGGACTCTTGGAATGGTGGTACGACCGTGGAGTTCCTCTCGCCTTTCCTGTTGAGAGTGCCTCCTCTTGAGATGCGACGGGAACGCCGGGAATTCTTTCCCGTTGAAAGCAGGGAAAGGATCCCTCATCTCGAACTCCGAGGGGGAAACGGGGCTCCTCTGGATGTGGGCGGGACCATCGTGCTTCCTCTCGAGTGGAGACGGGTATGGCGGTGAACTTCTTGAGTTGCAGCAAGGGTGTGAAAGACCCTTTCCAAGTTCCAGAGGTTAGGTGTCATTAGTCTCCAGACGCCTCATCGGAAATAGGCCTCATCTCGCCTGGAAGGGAGAACTTCCTGGATTTTCTCGAGTTGCGGCAGGTGTTCTCGAGTTACGACGGGGACCTCAGGGACCCGCCCTGGTGCCCTCAGGAGAGGCCAGTCCCCATGCGAGTTGCTAGGGGGCCTCTCGGGATTCCTCTCCCGTCGATACCGGGGCCAAAAACCTTGTGTGGAGTCAGGGCCCAAACCGAGGATTCCTCTCAGGGGCTGATATGGATCTTTGGGTACTTCTGGAGTCTCGCCAGGGGAGACAGGCCTCGTCTCGAGTGGGGGCATGCACGTGCACTTTCCTTCCAGGCTGTAGCAGCAATGTGACGTTTCCCGTCGCGTGGAACAAAGGATCTGTGGTTTTCCCTCGAGGCTTTCCCTCGAGGCTTTCCCACAGGGCTGTCCCACGTGCCACCGTGGTGTGAGTCGATCCTCGGCGTGAAAGATGAGCCAGTGCAGGGCAAAGAGGTTCCTCTGGAATGGACTGAGACATCTGTGGGACTCTTGGAATGGTGGTACGACGATGGAGTTCCTCTCGCCTTTCCTGTTGAGAGTGCCTCCTCTTGAGATGGGACGGGAATACCGGGAATTCTTTCCCGTTGAAAGCAGGGAAAGGATCGCTCATCTCGATCTAGGAGGGGGAAACGAGGCTCCTCTGGATGTGGGCGGGACCATCGTGCTTCCTCTAGAGTGGAGACGGGTATGGCGGTGAACTTCTTGAGTTGCAGCAAGGCTGTGAAAGACCTTTTCGAAGTTCCAGAGGTTAGGTGTCATTAGTCTCCAGACGCCTCATCGGAAATAGGCCTCATCTCGCCTGGAAGGGAGAACTTCCTGGATTTTCTCGAGTTGCGGCAGGTGTTCTCGCGTTACGACGGGGACCTCAGGGACCCGCCCTGGTGGCCTCAGGAGAGGCCAGTCCCCATGCGAGTTGCTAGGGTGCCTCTCGGGATTCCTCTCCCGTCGATACTGGGGCCAAAAACCTTGTGTGGAGTCAGGGCCGGAACCGAGGATTCCTCTCAGTGGCTGACATGGGTCTTTGGGTACTTCTGGAGTCTCCCCAGGGGAGTCAGGCCTCGTCTCGAGTGGGGGCATGCACGTGCGCTTTCCTTCAAGGCTGTAGCAGCAATGTCACGCTTCCCGTGGCGTGAATCAAACGATCTGTGGTTTTCCCTCGAGGCTGTCCCTCGAGGCTTTCCCACAGGGCTGTCCCACGTGCCACTGTGGTGTGAGTCGAACCTCGGCGTGAAAGATGAGACAGTGCAGGGCAAAGACGTTCCTCTGGAATGGACTGAGACATCTGGGGGACTCTTGGAATGGTGGTACGACCATGGAGTTCCTCTCGCCTTTCCTGTTGAGAGTGCCTCCTCTTGAGATGCGACGGGAACGCCGGGAATTCTTTCCCGTTGAAAGCAGGGAAAGGATCCCTCATCTCGAGCTACGAGGGGGAAAGGGGGCTCCTCTGGATGTGGGCGGGACGATCGTGCTTCCTCTCCAGTGGAGACGGGTATGGCGGTGAACTTCTTGAGTTGCAGCAAGGGTGTGAAAGACCCTTTCGAAGTTCCAGAGGTTAGGTGTCATTAGTCTCCAGACGCCTCATCGGAAATAGGCCTCATCCTGCCTGGAAGGGAGAACTTCCTGGATTTTCTCGAGTTGCGGTAGGTTTTCTCGAGTTACGACGGGGACCTCAGGGACCCGCCCTGGTGGCCTCAGGAGAGGCCAGTCCCCATGCGAGTTGCTAGGGGGCCTCTCGGGATTCCTCTCCCGTCGATACCCGGGCCAAAAACCTTGTGTGGAGTCAGGGCCGGAACCGAGGATTCCTCTCACGGGCTGATATGGATCTTTGGGTACTTCTGGAGTCTCGCCAGGGGAGACAGGACCCATCTCGAGTGGGGGCATGCACGTGCGCTTTCCTTCCAGGCTGTAGCAGCAATGTCACGCTTTCCATCGCGTGGATCAAAGGATCTGTGGTTTTTCCACAGGTTTGTCCCACGTGCCACCGTGGTGTGTGTCGATTCTCGGCGTGAAAGATGATCCAGTGCAGGGCAAAGAGGTTCCTCTGGAATGGACTGAGACATCTGGGGGACTCTTGGAATGGTGGTACGACCATGGAGTTCCTCTCGCCTTTCCTGTTGAGAGTGCCTCCTCTTGAGATGCGACGGGAACGCCGGGAATTCTTTCCCGTTGGAAGCAGGGAAAGGATCGCTCATCTCGAGCTAGGAGGGGGAAACGGGGCTCCTCTGGATGTGGGCGGGACCATCGTGCTTCCTCTAGAGTGGAGACGGGTATGGCGGTGAACTTCTTGAGTTGCAGCAAGGGTGTGAAAGACCTTTTCGAAGTTCCAGAGGTTAGGTGTCATTAGTCTCCAGACGCCTCATCGGAAATAGGCCTCATCTCGCCTGGAAGGGAGAACTTCCTGGATTTTCTCGAGTTGCGGCAGGTGCTCTCGAGTTACGACGGGGAACTCAGGGACCCGCCCTGATGGCCTCAGGAGAGGCCAGTCCCCATGCGAGTTGCTAGGGGGCCTCTCGGGATTCCTCTCCCGTCGATACCGGGGCCAAAAACCTTGTGTGGAGTCAGGGCCGGAAACGAGGATTCCTCTCAGGGGCTGACATGGATCTTTGGGTACTTCTGGAGTCTCCCCAGGGGAGTCAGGCCTCGGCTCGAGTGGGGGCATGCACTTGCGCTTTCCTTCCAGGCTGTAGCAGCAATGTCACGCTTCCCGAGGCGTGGATCAAAGGATCTGTGGTTTTCCCTCGAGGCTTTCCCTCGAGGCTTTCCCACAGGGCTGTTCCACGTGCCACCGTGGTGTGAGTCGATCCTCGGCGTGAAAGATGAGCCAGTGCAGGGCAAAGAGTTTCCTCTGGAATGGCCTGAGACATCTGGGGGAGTCCTGGAATGGTGGTGCGACCATGGAGTTCCTCTCGCCTTTCCTGTTGAGAGTGCCTCCTCTTGAGATGCGACGGGAACGCCGGGAATTCTTTCCCGTTGAAAGCAGGGAAAGGATCCCTCATCTCGAGCTCCGAGGGGGAAACGGGGCTCCTCTGGATGTGGGCGGGACCATCGTGCTTCCTCTCGAGTGGAGACGGGTATGGCGGTGAACTTCTTGAGTTGCAGCAAGGGTGTGAAAGACCATTTCCAAGTTCCAGAGGTTAGGTGTCATTACTCTCCAGACGCCTCATCGGAAATAGGCCTCATCTCGCCTGGAAGGGAGAACTTCCTGGATTTTCTCGAGTTGCGGCAGGTGTTCTCGAGTTACGACGGGGACCTCAGGGACCCGCCCTGGTGCCCTCAGGAGAGGCCAGTCCCCATGCGAGTTGCTAGGGGGCCTCTCGGGATTCCTCTCCCGTCGATACCCGGGCCAAAAACCTTGTGTGGAGTCAGGGCCGGAACCGAGGATTCCTCTCACGGGCTGATATGGATCTTTGGGTACTTCTGGAGTCTCGCCAGGGGAGACCGGCCCCATCTCGAGTGGGGGCATGCACGTGCGCTTTCCTTCCAGGCTGTAGCAGCAATGTCACGCTTTCCATCGCGTGGATCAAAGGATCTGTGGTTTTTCCACAGGTTTGTCCCACGTGCCACCGTGGTGTGAGTCGATCCTCGGCGTGAAAGATGAGCCAGTGCAGGGCAAAGAGGTTCCTCTGGAATGGACTGAGACATCTGGGGGACTCATGGAATGGTGGTACGACCATGGAGTTCCTCTCGCCTTTCCTGTTGAGAGTGCCTCCTCTTGAGATGCGACGGGAACGCCGGGAATTCTTTCCCGTTGGAAGCAGGGAAAGGATCGCTCATCTCGAGCTAGGAGGGGGAAACGGGGCTCCTCTGGATGTGGGCGGGACCATCGTGCTTCCTCTAGAGTGGAGACGGGTATGGCGGTGAACTTCTTGAGTTGCAGCAAGGGTGTGAAAGACCCTTTCGAAGTTGCAGAGGTTAGGTGTCATTAGTCTCCAGATGCCTCATCGGAAATAGGCCTCATCTCGCCTGGAAGGGAGAACTTCCTGTATATTCTCGAGTTGTGGCAGGTGTTCTCGATTTACGACGGGGACCTCAGGGACCCGCCCTGGTGGCCTCAGGAGAGGCCCGTCCCCATGCGAGTTGCTAGGGGGCCTCTCGGGATTTCTCTCTCGTCGATACCGGGGCCAAAAACCTTGTGTGGAGTCAGGGCCGGAACCGAGGATTCCTCTCATGGGTGACATGGATCTTTGGGTACTTCTGGAGTCTCCCCAGGGGAGTCAGGCCTCGTCTCGAGTGGGGGCATGCACGTGCGCTTTCCTTCCAGGCTGTAGCAGCAATGTCACGCTTCCCGTCGCGTGGATCAAAGGATCTGTGGTTTTCCCTCGAGGCTTTCCCTCGAGGCTTTCCCACAGGGCTGTCCCACGTGCCACCGTGGTGTGAGTCGATCCTAGGCGTGAAAGATGAGCCAGTGCAGGGCAAAGAGGTTCCTCTGGAATGGACTGAGACATCTGGGGGACTCTTGGAATGATGGTACGACCATGGAGTTCCTCTCGCCTTTCCTGTTGAGAGTGCCTCCTCTTGAGATGCGACGGGAACGCCGGGAATTCTTTCCCGTTGAATGCAGGGAAAGGATCCCTCATCTCGAGTTACAAGGGGGAAACGGGGCTCCTCTGGATGTGGGCGGGACCGTCGTGCTTCCTCTCGAGTGGAGACGGGTATGGCGGTGAACTTCTTGAGTTGCAGCAAGGGTGTGAAAGACCCTTTCGAAGTTCCAGAGGTTAGGTGTCATTAGTCTCCAGACGCCTCATCGGAAATAGGCCTCATCTCGCCTGGAAGGGAGAACTTCCTGGATTTTCTCGAGTTGCGGCAGGTGTTCTCGAGTTACGACGGGGACCTCAGGGACCCGCCCTGATGGCCTCAGGAGAGGCCAGGCCCATGCGAGTTGCTAGGGGGCCTCTCGGGATTCCTCTCCCGTCGATACCGGGGCCAAAAACCTTGTGTGGAGTCAGGGCGGGAACCGAGGATTCCTCTCAGGGGTGACATGGATCTTTGGGTACTTCTGGAGTCTCCCCAGGGGAGTCAGGCCTCGTCTCGAGTGGGGGCATGCACGTGCGCTTTCCTTCCAGGCTGTAGCTGCAATGTCACGCTTCCCGTCGCGTGGATCAAAGGATCTGTGGTTTTCCCTCGAGGCTTTCCCTCGACGCTTTCCCACTGGGCTGTCCCACGTGCCACCGTGGTGTGAGTCGATCCTAGGCGTGAAAGATGGGCCAGTGCAGGGCAAAGAGGTTCCTCTGGAATGGACTGAGACATCTTGGGGACTCTTGGCATGGTGGTACGACCATGGAGTTCCTCTCGCCTTTCCTGTTGAGAGTGCCTCCTCTTGAGATGCGATGGGAACGCTGGGAATTCTTTCCCGTTGAAAGCAGGGAAAGGATCCCTCATCTCGAGCTACGAGGGGGAAACGGGGCTCCTCTGGATGTGGGCGGGACCATCGTGCTTCCTCTCGAGTGGAGATGGGTATGGCGGTGAACTTCTTGAGTTGCAGCAAGGGTGTGAAAGATCCTTTCGAAGTTCCAGAGGTTAGGTGTCATTAGTCTCCAGATGCCTCATCGGAAATAGGCCTCATCTCGCCTGGAAGGGAGAACTTCCTGGATATTCTCGAGTTGCGGCAGGTGTTCTCGAGTTACGACGGGGACTTCAGGGACCCGCCCTGGTGGCCTCAGGAGAGGCCAGTCCCCATGCGAGTTGCTAGGGGGCCTCTCGGTATTCCTCTCCCGCCGATACCGGGGCCAAAAACCTTGTGTGGAGTCAGGGCCGGAACCGAGGATTCCTCTCACGGGTGACATGGATCTTGGGTACTTCTGGAGTCTCCCCAGGGGAGTCAGGCCTCGTCTCGAGTGGGGGCATGCACGTGCGCTTTCCTTCCAGGCTGTAGCAGCAATGGCACGCTTCCCGTCGCGTGGATCAAAGGATCTGTGGTTTTCCCTCGAGGCTTTCCCTCGAGGATTTCCCACAGGGCTGTCCCACGTGCCACCGTGGTGTGAGTCGATCCTAGGCGTGAAAGATGAGCCAGTGCAGGGCAAAGAGGTTCCTCTGGAATGGACTGAGACATCTGGGGGACTCTTGGAATGGTGGTACGACCATGGAGTTCCTCTCGCCTTTCCTGTTGAGAGTGCCTCCTCTTGAGATGCGACGGGAACGCCGGGAATTCTTTCCCGTCGAATGCAGGGAAAGGATCCCTCATCTCGAGCTACGAGTGGGAAACGGGGCTCCTCTGGATGTGGGCGGGACCGTCGTGCTTCCTCTCGAGTGGAGACGGGTATGGTGGTGAACTTCTTGAGTTGCAGCAAGGGTGTGAAAGACCCTTTCGAAGTTCCAGAGGTTAGGTGTCATTAGTCTCCAGACGCCTCATCGGAAATAGGCCTCATCTCGCCTGGAAGGGAGAACTTCCTGGATTTTCTCGAGTTGCGGCAGGTGTTCTCGAGTTACGACGGGCACCTCAGGGACCCGCCCTGATGGCCTCAGGAGAGGCCAGGCCCATGCGAGTTGCTAGGGGGCCTCTCGGGATTCCTCTCCTGTCGATACCGGGGCCAAAAACCTTGTGTGGAGTCAGGGCCGGAACCGAGGATTCCTCTCAGGGGTGACATGGATCTTTGGGTACTTCTGGAGTCTCCCCAGGGGAGTCAGGCCTCGTCTCGAGTTGGGGCATGCACGTGCGCTTTCCTTCCAGGCTGTAGCTGCAATGTCACGCTTCCCGTCGCGTGGATCAAAGGATCTGTGGTTTTCCACCGAGGCTTTCCCACAGGGCTGTCCCACGTGCCACCGTGGTGTGAGTCGATCCTCGGCGTGAAAGATGAGCCAGTGCAGGGCAAAGAGGTTCCACTGGAATGGACTGAAACATCTGGGGGACTCTTGGAATGGTGGTACGACCGTGGAGTTCCTCTCGCCTTTCCTGTTGAGAGTGCCTCCTCTTGAGATGCGACGGGAACGCCGGGAATTCTTTCCCGTTGAAAGCAGGGAAAGGATCCCTCATCTCGAACTCCGAGGGGGAAACGGGGCTCCTCTGGATGTGGGCGGGACCATCGTGCTTCCTCTCGAGTGGAGACGGGTATGGCGGTGAACTTCTTGAGTTGCAGCAAGGGTGTGAAAGACCCTTTCCAAGTTCCAGAGGTTAGGTGTCATTAGTCTCCAGACGCCTCATCGGAAATAGGCCTCATCTCGCCTGGAAGGGAGAACTTCCTGGATTTTCTCGAGTTGCGGCAGGTGTTCTCGAGTTACGACGGGGACCTCAGGGACCCGCCCTGGTGGCCTCAGGAGAGGCCAGTCCCCATGCGAGTTGCTAGGGGGCCTCTCGGGATTCCTCTCCCGTCGATACCGGGGCCAAAAACCTTGTGTGGAGTCAGGGCCCAAACCGAGGATTCCTCTCAGGGGCTGATATGGATCTTTGGGTACTTCTGGAGTCTCGCCAGGGGAGACAGGCCTCGTCTCGAGTGGGGGCATGCACGTGCACTTTCCTTCCAGGCTGTAGCAGCAATGTGACGTTTCCCGTCGCGTGGATCAAAGGATCTGTGGTTTTCCCTCGAGGCTTTCCCTCGAGGCTTTCCCACAGGGCTGTCCCACGTGCCACCGTGGTGTGAGTCGATCCTCGGCGTGAAAGATGAGCCAGTGCAGGGCAAAGAGGTTCCTCTGGAATGGACTGAGACATCTGTGGGACTCTTGGAATGGTGGTACGACGATGGAGTTCCTCTCGCCTTTGCTGTTGAGAGTGCCTCCTCTTGAGATGGGACGGGAATACCGGGAATTCTTTCCCGTTGAAAGCAGGGAAAGGATCGCTCATCTCGATCTAGGAGGGGGAAACGAGGCTCCTCTGGATGTGGGCGGGACCATCGTGCTTCCTCTAGAGTGGAGACGGGTATGGCGGTGAACTTCTTGAGTTGCAGCAAGGCTGTGAAAGACCTTTTCGAAGTTCCAGAGGTTAGGTGTCATTAGTCTCCAGACGCCTCATCGGAAATAGGCCTCATCTCGCCTGGAAGGGAGAACTTCCTGGATTTTCTCGAGTTGCGGCAGGTGTTCTCGAGTTACGACGGGGACCTCAGGGACCCGCCCTGGTGGCCTCAGGAGAGGCCAGTCCCCATGCGAGTTGCTAGGGTGCCTCTCGGGATTCCTCTCCCGTCGATACTGGGGCCAAAAACCTTGTGTGGAGTCAGGGCCGGAACCGAGGATTCCTCTCAGGGGCTGACATGGATCTTTGGGTACTTCTGGAGTCTCCCCAGGGGAGTCAGGCCTCGTCTCGAGTGGGGGCATGCACGTGCGCTTTCCTTCAAGGTTGTAGCAGCAATGTCACGCTTCCCGTGGCGTGAATCAAACGATCTGTGGTTTTCCCTCGAGGCTGTCCCTCGAGGCTTTCCCACAGGGCTGTCCCACGTGCCACTGTGGTGTGAGTCGAACCTCGGCGTGAAAGATGAGACAGTGCAGGGCAAAGACGTTCCTCTGGAATGGACTGAGACATCTGGGGGACTCTTGGAATGGTGGTACGACCATGGAGTTCCTCTCGCCTTTCCTGTTGAGAGTGCCTCCTCTTGAGATGCGACGGGAACGCCGGGAATTCTTTCCCGTTGAAAGCAGGGAAAGGATCCCTCATCTCGAGCTACGAGGGGGAAAGGGGGCTCCTCTGGATGTGGGCGGGACGATCGTGCTTCCTCTCCAGTGGAGACGGGTATGGCGGTGAACTTCTTGAGTTGCAGCAAGGGTGTGAAAGACCCTTTCGAAGTTCCAGAGGTTAGGTGTCATTAGTCTCCAGACGCCTCATCGGAAATAGGCCTCATCCTGCCTGGAAGGGAGAACTTCCTGGATTTTCTCGAGTTGCGGCAGGTTTTCTCGAGTTACGACGGGGACCTCAGGGACCCGCCCTGGTGGCCTCAGGAGAGGCCAGTCCCCATGCGAGTTGCTAGGGGGCCTCTCGGGATTCCTCTCCTGTCGATAACCGGGCCAAAAACCTTGTGTGGAATCAGGGCCGGAACCGAGGATTCCTCTCACGGGCTGATATGGATCTTTGGGTACTTCTGGAGTCTCGCCAGGGGAGACAGGACCCATCTCGAGTGGGGGCATGCACGTGCGCTTTCCTTCCAGGCTGTAGCAGCAATGTCACGCTTTCCATCGCGTGGATCAAAGGATCTGTGGTTTTTCCACAGGTTTGTCCCACGTGCCACCGTGGTGTGAGTCGATTCTCGGCGTGAAAGATGAGCCAGTGCAGGGCAAAGAGGTTCCTCTGGAATGGACTGAGACATCTGGGGGACTCTTGGAATGGTGGTACGACCATGGAGTTCCTCTCGCCTTTCCTGTTGAGAGTGCCTCCTCTTGAGATGCGACGGGAACGCCGGGAATTCTTTCCCGTTGGAAGCAGGGAAAGGATCGCTCATCTCGAGCTAGGAGGGGGAAACGGGGCTCCTCTGGATGTGGGCGGGACCATCGTGCTTCCTCTAGAGTGGAGACGGGTATGGCGGTGAACTTCTTGAGTTGCAGCAAGGGTGTGAAAGACCTTTTCGAAGTTCCAGAGGTTAGGTGTCATTAGTCTCCAGACGCCTCATCGGAAATAGGCCTCATCTCGCCTGGAAGGGAGAACTTCCTGAATTTTCTCGAGTTGCGGCAGGTGCTCTCGAGTTACGACGGGGAACTCAGGGACCCGCCCTGATGGCCTCAGGAGAGGCCAGTCCCCATGCGAGTTGCTAGGGGGCCTCTCGGGATTCCTCTCCCGTCGATACCGGGGCCAAAAACCTTGTGTGGAGTCAGGGCCGGAAACGAGGATTCCTCTCAGGGGCTGACATGGATCTTTGGGTACTTCTGGAGTCTCCCCAGGGGAGTCAGGCCTCGGCTCGAGTGGGGGCATGCACTTGCGCTTTCCTTCCAGGCTGTAGCAGCAATGTCACGCTTCCCGAGGCGTGGATCAAAGGATCTGTGGTTTTCCCTCGAGGCTTTCCCTCGAGGCTTTCCCACAGGGCTGTTCCACGTGCCACCGTGGTGTGAGTCGATCCTCGGCGTGAAAGATGAGCCAGTGCAGGGTAAAGAGTTTCCTCTGGAATGGCCTGAGACATCTGGGGGAGTCCTGGAATGGTGGTGCGACCATGGAGTTCCTCTCGCCTTTCCTGTTGAGAGTGCCTCCTCTTGAGATGTGACGGGAACGCCGGGAATTCTTTCCCGTTGAAAGCAGGGAAAGGATCCCTCATCTCGAGCTCCGAGGGGGAAACGGGGCTCCTCTGGATGTGGGCGGGACCATCGTGCTTCCTCTCGAGTGGAGACGGGTATGGCGGTGAACTTCTTGAGTTGCAGCAAGGGTGTGAAAGACCATTTCCAAGTTCCAGAGGTTAGGTGTCATTACTCTCCAGACGCCTCATCGGAAATAGGCCTCATCTCGCCTGGAAGGGAGAACTTCCTGGATTTTCTCGAGTTGCGGCAGGTGTTCTCGAGTTACGACGGGGACCTCAGGGACCCGCCCTGGTGCCCTCAGGAGAGGCCAGTCCCCATGCGAGTTGCTAGGGGGCCTCTCGGGATTCCTCTCCCGTCGATACCGGGGCCAAAAACCTTGTGTGGAGTCAGGGCCCAAACCGAGGATTCCTCTCAGGGGCTGATATGGATCTTTGGGTACTTCTGGAGTCTCGCCAGGGGAGACAGGCCTCGTCTCGAGTGGGGGCATGCACGTGCACTTTCCTTCCAGGCTGTAGCAGCAATGTGACGCTTCCCGTGGCGTGGATCAAAGGATCTGTGGTTTTCCCTCGAGGCTTTCCCTCGAGGCTTTCCCACAGGGCTGTCCCACGTGCCACCGTGGTGTGAGTCGATCCTCGGCGTGAAAGATGAGCCAGGGCAGGGCAAAGAGGTTCCTCTGGAATGGACTGAGACATCTGGGGGACTCTTGGAATGGTGGTACGACGATGGAGTTCCTCTCGCCTTTGCTGTTGAGAGTGCCTCCTCTTGAGATGGGACGGGAATACCGGGAATTCTTTCCCGTTGAAAGCAGGGAAAGGATCGCTCATCTCGATCTAGGAGGGGGAAACGAGGCTCCTCTGGATGTGGGCGGGACCATCGTGCTTCCTCTAGAGTGAAGACGGGTATGGCGGTGAACTTGAGTTGCAGCAAGGCTGTGAAAGACCTTTTCGAAGTTCCAGAGGTTAGGTGTCATTAGTCTCCAGACGCCTCATCGGAAATAGGCCTCATCTCGCCTGGAAGGGAGAACTTCCTGGATTTTCTCGAGTTGCGGCAGGTGTTCTCGAGTTACGACGGGGACCTCAGGGACCCGCCCTGGTGGCCTCAGGAGAGGCCAGTCCCCATGCGAGTTGCTAGGGTGCCTCTCGGGATTCCTCTCCCGTCGATACTGGGGCCAAAAACCTTGTGTGGAGTCAGGGCCGGAACCGAGGATTCCTCTCAGTGGCTGACATGGATCTTTGGGTACTTCTGGAGTCTCCCCAGGGGAGTCAGGCCTCGTCTCGAGTGGGGGCATGCACGTGCGCTTTCCTTCAAGGCTGTAGCAGCAATGTCACGCTTCCCGTGGCGTGAATCAAACGATCTGTGGTTTTCCCTCGAGGCTTTCCCACAGGGCTGTCCCACGTGCCACTGTGGTGTGAGTCGAACCTCGGCGTGAAAGATGAGACAGTGCAGGGCAAAGACGTTCCTCTGGAATGGACTGAGACATCTGGGGGACTCTTGGAATGGTGGTACGACCATGGAGTTCCTCTCGCCTTTCCTGTTGAGAGTGCCTCCTCTTGAGATGCGACGGGAACGCCGGGAATTCTTTCCCGTTGAAAGCAGGGAAAGGATCCCTCATCTCGAGCTACGAGGGGGAAAGGGGGCTCCTCTGGATGTGGGCGGGACGATCGTGCTTCCTCTCCAGTGGAGACGGGTATGGCGGTGAACTTCTTGAGTTGCAGCAAGGGTGTGAAAGACCCTTTCGAAGTTCCAGAGGTTAGATGTCATTAGTCTCCAGACGCCTCATCGGAAATAGGCCTCATCCTGCCTGGAAGGGAGAACTTCCTGGATTTTCTCGAGTTGCGGCAGGTGTTCTCGAGTTACGACGGGGACCTCAGGGACCCGCCCTGGTGGCCTCAGGAGAGGCCAGTCCCCATGCGAGTTGCTAGGGGGCCTCTCGGGATTCCTCTCCCGTCGATACCCGGGCCAAAAACCTTGTGTGGAGTCAGGGCCGGAACCGAGGATTCCTCTCACGGGCTGATATGGATCTTTGGGTACTTCTGGAGTCTCGCCAGGGGAGACAGGACCCATCTCGAGTGGGGGCATGCACGTGCGCTTTCCTTCCAGGCTGTAGCAGCAATGTCACGCTTTCCATCGCGTGGATCAAAGGATCTGTGGTTTTTCCACAGGTTTGTCCCACGTGCCACCGTGGTGTGAGTCGATTCTCGGCGTGAAAGATGAGCCAGTGCAGGGCAAAGAGGTTCCTCTGGAATGGACTGAGACATCTGGGGGACTCTTGGAATGGTGGTACGACCATGGAGTTCCTCTCGCCTTTCCTGTTGAGAGTGCCTCCTCTTGAGATGAGACGGGAACGCCGGGAATTCTTTCCCGTTGGAAGCAGGGAAAGGATCGCTCATCTCGAGCTAGGAGGGGGAAACGGGGCTCCTCTGGATGTGGGCGGGACCATCGTGCTTCCTCTAGAGTGGAGACGGGTATGGCGGTGAACTTCTTGAGTTGCAGCAAGGGTGTGAAAGACCTTTTCGAAGTTCCAGAGGTTAGGTGTCATTAGTCTCCAGACGCCTCATCGGAAATAGGCCTCATCTCGCCTGGAAGGGAGAACTTCCTGGATTTTCTCGAGTTGCGGCAGGTGCTCTCGAGTTACGACGGGGAACTCAGGGACCCGCCCTGATGGCCTCAGGAGAGGCCAGTCCCCATGCGAGTTGCTAGGGGGCCTCTCGGGATTCCTCTCCCGTCGATACCGGGGCCAAAAACCTTGTGTGGAGTCAGGGCCGGAAACGAGGATTCCTCTCAGGGGCTGACATGGATCTTTGGGTACTTCTGGAGTCTCCCCAGGGGAGTCAGGCCTCGGCTCGAGTGGGGGCATGCACTTGCGCTTTCCTTCCAGGCTGTAGCAGCAATGTCACGCTTCCCGAGGCGTGGATCAAAGGATCTGTGGTTTTCCCTCGAGGCTTTCCCTCGAGGCTTTCCCACAGGGCTGTTCCACGTGCCACCGTGGTGTGAGTCGATCCTCGGCGTGAAAGATGAGCCAGTGCAGGGCAAAGAGTTTCCTCTGGAATGGCCTGAGACATCTGGGGGACTCCTGGAATGGTGGTGCGACCATGGAGTTCCTCTCGCCTTTCCTGTTGAGAGTGCCTCCTCTTGAGATGCGACGGGAACGCCGGGAATTCTTTCCCGTTGAAAGCAGGGAAAGGATCCCTCATCTCGAGCTCCGAGGGGGAAACGGGGCTCCTCTGGATGTGGGCGGGACCATCGTGCTTCCTCTCGAGTGGAGACGGGTATGGCGGTGAACTTCTTGAGTTGCAGCAAGGGTGTGAAAGACCATTTCCAAGTTCCAGAGGTTAGGTGTCATTACTCTCCAGACGCCTCATCGGAAATAGGCCTCATCTCGCCTGGAAGGGAGAACTTCCTGGATTTTCTCGAGTTGCGGCAGGTGTTCTCGAGTTATGACGGGGACCTCAGGGACCCGCCCTGGTGCCCTCAGGAGAGGCCAGTCCCCATGCGAGTTGCTAGGGGGCCTCTCGGGATTCCTCTCCCGTCGATACCGGGGCCAAAAACCTTGTGTGGAGTCAGGGCCCAAACCGAGGATTCCTCTCAGGGGCTGATATGGATCTTTGGGTACTTCTGGAGTCTCGCCAGGGGAGACAGGCCTCGTCTCGAGTGGGGGCATGCACGTGCACTTTCCTTCCAGGCTGTAGCAGCAATGTGACGCTTTCCGTCGCGTGGATCAAAGGATCTGTGGTTTTCCCTCGAGGCTTTCCCTCGAGGCTTTCCCACAGGGCTGTCCCACGTGCCACCGTGGTGTGAGTCGATCCTCGGCGTGAAAGATGAGCCAGTGCAGGGCAAAGAGGTTCCTCTGGAATGGACTGAGACATCTGGGGGACTCTTGGAATGGTGGTACGACGATGGAGTTCCTCTCGCCTTTGCTGTTGAGAGTGCCTCCTCTTGAGATGGGACGGGAATACCGGGAATTCTTTCCCGTTGAAAGCAGGGAAAGGATCGCTCATCTCGATCTAGGAGGGGGAAACGAGGCTCCTCTGGATGTGGGCGGGACCATCGTGCTTCCTCTCGAGTGGAGACGGGTATGGCGGTGAACTTCTTGAGTTGCAGCAAGGGTGTGAAAGACCTTTTCGAAGTTCCAGAGGTTAGGTGTAATTAGTCTCCAGACGCCTCATCGGAAATAGGCCTCATCTCGCCTGGAAGGGAGAACTTCCTGGATTTTCTCGAGTTGCGGCAGGTGTTCTCGAGTTACGACGGGGACCTCAGGGACCCGCCCTGGTGGCCTCAGGAGAGGCCAGTCCCCATGCGAGTTGCTAGGGTGCCTCTCGGGATTCCTCTCCCGTCGATACCGGAGCCAAAAACCTGGTGTGGAGTCAGGGCCGGAACCGAGGATTCCTCTCACGGGCTGACATGGATCTTTGGGTACTTCTGGAGTCTCCCCAGGGGAGTCAGGCCTCGTCTCGAGTCGGGGCATGCACGTGCACTTTCCTTCCAGGCTGTAGCAGCAATGTCACGCTTCCCGTGGCGTGGATCAAAGGATCTGTGGTTTTCCCTCGAGGCATTCCCTTGAGGCTTTCCCACAGGGCTGTCCCACGTGCCAACGTGGTGTCAGTCGATCCTCGGCGTGAAAGATGAGCCAGTGCAGGGCAAAGAGATTCCTCTGGAATGGACTGAGACATCTGGGGGACTCTTGGAATGGTGGTACGACCATGGAGTTCCTCTCGCCTTTCCTGTTGAGAGTGCCTCCGCTTGAGATGCGACGGGAACGCCGGGAACTCTTTCCCATTGAAAGCAGGGAAAGGATTCCTCATCTCGAGCTACGAGGGGGAAAGGGGGCTCCTCTGGATGTGGGCGGGACGATCGTGCTTCCTCACCAGTGGAGACGGGTATGGCGGTGAACTTCTTGAGTTGCAGCAAGGGTGTGAAAGACCCTTTCGAAGTTCCAGAGGTTAGGTGTCATTAGTCTCCAGACTCCTCATCGGAAATAGGCCTCATCCTACCTGGAAGGGAGAACTTCCTGGATTTTCTCGAGTTGCGGCAGGTGTTCTCGAGTTACGACGGGGACCTCAGGGACCCGCCCTGGTGGCCTCAGGAGAGGCCAGTCCCCATGCGAGTTGCTAGGGGGCCTCTCGGGATTCCTCTCCCGTCGATACCCGGGCCAAAAACCTTGTGTGGAGTCAGGGCCGGAACCGAGGATTCCTCTCACGGGCTGATATGGATCTTTGGGTACTTCTGGAGTCTCGCCAGGGGAGACAGGCCCCATCTCGAGTGGGGGCATGCACGTGCGCTTTCCTTCCAGGCTGTAGCAGCAATGTCACGCTTTCCATCGCGTGGATCAAAGGATCTGTGGTTTTTCCACAGGTTTGTCCCACGTGCCACCGTGGTGTGAGTCGATCCTCGGCGTGAAAGATGAGCCAGTGCAGGGCAAAGAGGTTCCTCTGGAATGGACTGAGACATCTGGGGGACTCTTGGAATGGTGGTACGACCATGGAGTTCCTCTCGCCTTTCCTGTTGAGAGTGCCTCCTCTTGAGATGCGACGGGAACGCCGGGAATACTTTCCCGTTGGAAGCAGGGAAAGGATCGCTCATCTCGAGCTAGGAGGGGGAAACGGGGCTCCTCTGGATGTGGGCGGGACCATCGTGCTTCCTCTAGAGTGGAGACGGGTAGGGCGGTGAACTTCTTGAGTTGCAGCAAGGGTGTGAAAGACCTTTTCGAAGTTCCAGAGGTTAGGTGTCATTAGTCTACAGACGCCTCATCGGAAATAGGCCTCATCTCGCCTGGATGGGGGAACTTCCTGGATTTTCTCGAGTTGCGGCAGGTGCTCTCGAGTTACGACGGGGACCTCAGGGACCCGCCCTGATGGCCTCAGGAGAGGCCAGTCCCCATGCGAGTTGCTAGGGGGCCTCTCGGGATTCCTCTCCCATCGATACCGGGGCCAAAAACCTTGTGTGGAGTCCGGGCCGGAAACGAGGATTCCTCTCAGGGGCTGACATGGATCTTTGGGTACTTTTGGAGTCTTCCCAGGGGAGTCAGGCCTCGGCTCGAGTGGGGGCATGCACTTGCACTTTCCTTCCAGGCTGTAGCAGCAATGTCACGCTTCCCGAGGCGTGGATCAAAGGATCTGTGGTTTTCCCTCGAGGCTTTCCCTCGAGGCTTTCCCACAGGGCTGTCCCACGTGCCACCGTGGTGTGAGTCGATCCTCGGCGTGAAAGATGAGCCAGTGCAGGGCAAAGAGTTTCCTCTGGAATGGACTGAGACATCTGGGGGACTCTTGGAATGGTGGTGCGACCATGGAGTTCCTCTCGCCTTTCCTGTTGAGAGTGCCTCCTCTTGAGATGCGACGGGAACACCGGGAATTCTTTCCCGTTGAAAGCAGGGAAAGGATCCCTCATTTCGAGCTCCGAGGGGGAAACGGGGCTCCTCTGGATGTGGGCGGGACCATCGTGCTTCCTCTCGAGTGGAGACGGGTATGGCGGTGAACTTCTTGAGTTGCAGCAAGGGTGTGAAAGACCCTTTCGAAGTTCCAGAGGTTAGGTGTCATTAGTCTCCAGACGCCTCATCGGAAATAGGCCTCATCTCGCCTGGAAGGGAGAACTTCCTGGATTTTCTCGAGTTGCGGCAGGTGTTTTCGAGTTACGACGGGGACCTCAGGGACCCTCCCTGGTGCCCTCAGGAGAGGCCAGTCCCCATGCGAGTTGCTAGGGGGCCTCTCGGGATTCCTCTCCCGTTGATACCGGGGCCGAAAACTTTGTGTGGAGTCAGGGCCAGAACCGAGGATTCCTCTCAGGGGCTGACATGGATCTTTGGGTACTTCTGGAGTCTCCCCAGGGGAGTCAGGCCTCGTCTCGAGTGGGGGCATGCACGTGCGCTTTCCTTCAAGGCTGTAGCAGCAATGCCACGCTTCCCGTGGCGTGAATCAAACGATCTGTGGTTTTCCCTCGAGGCTTTCCCTCGAGGCTTTCCCACAGGGTTGTCCCACGTGCCACCGTGGTGTGAGTCGATCCTCGGCGTGAAAGATGAGACAGTGCAGGGCAAAGACGTTCCTCTGGAATGGACTGAGACATCTGGGGGACTCTTGGAATGGTGGTACGACCATGGAGTTCCTCTCGCCTTTCCTGTTGAGAGTGCCTCCTCTTGAGATGCGACGGGAACGCCGGGAATTCTTTCCCGTTGAAAGCAGGGAAAGGATCCCTCATCTCGATCTACGAGGGGGAAACGGGGCTCCTCTGGATGTGGGCGGGACCATCGTGCTTCCTCTCGAGTGGAGACGGGTGTGGCGGTGAACTTCTTCAGTTGCAACAAGGGTGTGAAAGACCCTTTCGAAGTTCCAGAGGTTAGGTGTCATTAGTCTCCAGACGCCTCATCGGAAATAGGCCTCATCTCGCCTGGAAGGGGGAACTTCCTGGAATTTCTCGAGTTGTGGCAGGTGTTCTCGAGTTACGACGGGGACCTCAGGGACACGCCCTGGTGGCCTCAGGAGAGGCCAGTCCCCATGCGAGTTGCTAGGGGGCCTCACGGGATTCCTCTCCCGTCGATACCGGGGCCAAAAACCTTGTGTGGAGTCAGGGCCGGAACCGAGGATTCCTCTCAGGGGCTGACATGGATCTTTGGGTACTTCTGGAGTCTCCCCAGGGGAGTCAGGCCTCGTCTCGAGTCGGGGCATGCACGTGCGCTTTCCTTCCAGGCTGTAGCAGCAATGTCACGCTTCCCGTGGCGTGGATCAAAGGATCTGTGGATTTCCCTCGAGGCTTTCCCTCGAGGCTTTCCCACAGGGCCGTCCCACGTGCCACCATGGTGTCAGTCGATCCTCGGCGTGAAAGATGAGCCAGTGCAGGGCAAAGAGATTCCTCTGGAATGGACTGAGACATCTGGGGGACTCTTGGAATGGTGGTACGACCATGGAGTTCCTCTCGCCTTTCCTGTTGAGAGTGCCTCCGCTTGAGATGCGACGGGAACGCCGGGAACTCTTTCCCATTGAAAGCAGGGAAAGGATTCCTCATCTCGAGCTACGAGGGGGAAAGGGGGCTCCTCTGGATGTGGGCGGGACGATCGTGCTTCCTCTCCAGTGGAGACGGGTATGGCGGTGAACTTCTTGAGTTGCAGCAAGGGTGTGAAAGACCCTTTCGAAGTTCCAGAGGTTAGGTGTCATTAGTCTCCAGACGCCTCATCGGAAATAGGCCTCATACTGCCTGGAAGGGAGAACTTCCTGGATTTTCTCGAGTTGCGGCAGGTGTTCTCGAGTTACGACGGGGACCTCAGGGACCCGCCCTGGTGGCCTCAGGAGAGGCCAGTCCCCATGCGAGTTGCTAGGGGGCCTCTCGGGATTCCTCTCCCGTCGATACCCGGGCCAAAAACCTTGTGTGGAGTCAGGGCCGGAACCGAGGATTCCTCTCACGGGCTGATATGGATCTTTGGGTACTTCTGGAGTCTCGCCAGGGGAGACAGGCCCCATCTCGAGTGGGGGCATGGACGTGCGCTTTCCTTCCAGGCTGTAGCAGCAATGTCACGCTTTCCATCGCGTGGATCAAAGGATCTGTGGTTTTTCCACAGGTTTGTCCCACGTGCCACCGTGGTGTGAGTCGATCCTCGGCGTGAAAGATGAGCCAGTGCAGGGCAAAGAGCTTCCTCTGGAATGGACTGAGACATCTGGGGGACTCTTGGAATGGTGGTACGACCATGGAGTTCCTCTCGCCTTTCCTGTTGAGAGTGCCTCCTCTTGAGATGCGACGGGAACGCCGGGAATTCTTTCCCGTTGGAAGCAGGGAAAGGATCGCTCATCTCGAGCTAAGAGGGGGAAACGGGGCTCCTCTGGATGTGGGCGGGACCATCGTGCTTCCTCTAGAGTGGAGACGGGTATGGCGGTGAACTTCTTGAGTTGCAGCAAGGGTGTGAAAGACCTTTTCGAAGTTCCAGAGGTTAGGTGTCATTAGTCTCCAGACGCCTCATCGGAAATAGGACTCATCTCGCCTGGAAGGGAGAACTTCCTGGATTTTCTCGAGTTGCGGCAGGTGTTCTCGAGTTACGACGGGGACCTCAGGGACCCGCCCTGGTGGCCTCAGGAGAGGCCAGTCCCCATGCGAGTTGCTAGGGTGCCTCTCGAGATTCCTCTCCCGTCGATACCGGGGCCAAAAACCTTGTGTGGAGTCAGGGCCGGAACCGAGGATTCCTCTCAGTGGCTGACATGGATCTTTGGGTACTTCTGGAGTCTCCCCAGGGGAGTCAGGCCTCGTCTCGAGTGGGGGCATGCACGTGCGCTTTCCTTCAAGGCTGTAGCAGCAATGTCACGCTTCCTGTGGCGTGAATCAAACGATCTGTGGTTTTCCCTCGAGGCTTTCCCTCGAGGCTTTCCCACAGGGCTGTCCCACGTGCCACCGTGGTGTGAGTCGATCCTCGGCGTGAAAGATGAGACAGTGCAGGGCAAAGACGTTCCTCTGGAATGGACTGAGACATCTGGGGGACTCTTGGAATGGTGGTACGACCATGGAGTTCCTCTCGCCTTTCCTGTTGAGAGTGCCTCCTCTTGAGATGCGACGGGAACTCCGGGAAATCTTTCCCGTTGAAAGCAGGGAAAGGATCCCTCATCTCGAGCTACGAGGGGGAAACGGGGCTCCTCTGGATGTGGGCGGGACCATCGTGATTCCTCTCGAGTGGAGACGGGTATGGCGGTGAACTTCTTGAGTTGCAGCAAGGGTGTGAAAGACCCTTTCGAAGTTCCAGAGGTTAGGTGTCATTAGTCTCCAGACGCCTGATCGGAAATAGGCCTCATCTCGCCTGGAAGGGAGAACTTCCTGGATTTTCTCGAGTTGCGGCAGGTGTTCTCGAGTTACGACGGGGACCTCAGGGACCCGCCCTGGTGGCCTCAGGAGAGGCCAGTCCCCATGCGAGTTGCTAGGGGCCCTCTCGGAATTCCTCTCCCGTCGATACCGGGGCCAAAAACCTTGTGTGGTGTCAGGGCCGGAACCGAGGATTTCTCTCAGGGGCTGACATGGATCTTTGGGTACTTCTGGAGTCTCCCCAGGGGAGTCAGGCCTTGTCTCGAGTCGGGGCATGCACGTGCGCTTTCCTTCCAGGCTGTAGCAGCAATGTCACGCTTCCCGTGGCGTGGATCAAAGGATCTGTGGTTTTCCCTCGAGGCTTTCCCTCGAGGCTTTCCCACAGGGCTGTCCCACGTGCCACCGTGGTGTGAGTCGATCCTCGGTGTGAAAGATGAGCCAGTGCAGGGCAAAGAGGTTCCTCTGGAATGGACTGAGACATCTGGGGGACTCTTGGAATGGTGGTAAGACCATGGAGTTCCTCTCGCCTTTGCTGTTGAGAGTGCCTCCTCTTGAGATGGGACGGGAATACCGGGAATTCTTTCCCGTTGAAAGCAGGGAAAGGATTCCTCATCTCGAGCTACGAGGGGGAAACGGGGCTCCTCTGGATGTGGGCGGGACCATCGTGCTTCCTCTCGAGTGGAGACGGGTATGGCGGTGAACTTCTTGAGTTGCAGCAAGGGTGTGAAAGACCCTTTCGAAGTTCCAGAGGTTAGGTGTCATTAGTCTCCAGACGCCTCATCGGAAATAGGCCTCATCTCGCCTGCAAGGGTGAACTTCCTGGATTTTCTCGAGTTGCGGCAGGTGTTCTCGAGTTACGACGGGGACCTCAGGGACCCGCCCCGGTGGCCTCAGGAGAGGCCAGTCCCCATTCGACTTGCTAGGGGGCCTCTCGGGATTCCTCTCCCTTCGATACCGGGGCCAAAAACCTTTTGTGGAGTTAGGGCCGGAACCGAGGATTCCTTTCAGGGGCTGATATGGATCTTTGGGTACTTCTGGAGTCTCGCCAGGGGAGACAGGCCTCATCTCGAGTGGGGGCATGCACGTGCGCTTTCGTTCCAGGCTGTAGCAGCAATGTCACGCATCCCGTGGCGTGGATCAAAGGATCTGTGGTTTTCCCTCGAGGCTTTCCCTCGAGGCTTTCCCACAGGGCTGTCCCACGTGCCACCGTGGTGTGAGTCGATCCTCGCCGTGAAAGATGAGCCAGTGCAGGGCAAAGAGGTTCCTCTGGAATGGACTGAGACATCTGGGGGACTCTTGAAATGGTGGTACGACCATGCAGTTCCTCTCGCCTTTCCTGTTGAGAGTGCCTCCTCTTGAGATGCGACGGGAACGCCGGGAATTCTTTCCCGTTGAAAGCAGGGAAAGGATCCCTCATCTCGAGCTACGAGGGGGAAACGGGGCTCCTCTGGATGTGGGCGGGACCATCGTGCTTCCTCTCGAGTGGAGACGGGTATGGCGGTGAACTTCTTGAGTTGCAGCAAGGGTGTGAAAGACCCTTTCGAAGTTCCAGAGGTTAGGTGTCATTAGTCTCCAGACGCCAGATCGGAAATAGGCCTCATCTCGCCTGGAAGGGAGAACTTCCTGGATTTTCTCGAGTTGCGGCAGGTGTTCTCGAGTTACGACGGGGACCTCAGGGACCCGCCCTGGTGGCCTCAGGAGAGGCCAGTCCCCATGCGACTTGCTAGGGGGCCTCTCGGGATTCCTCTCCCGTCGATACCGGGGCCAAAAACCTTGTGTGGAGTCAGGGCCGGAACCGAGGATTCCTCTCAGGGGCTGACATGGATCTTTGGGTACTTCTGGAGTCTCCCCAGGGGAGTCAGGCCTCGTCTCGAGTGGGGGCATGCACGTGCGCTTTCCTTCAAGGCTGTAGCAGCAATGTCACGCTTCCCGTGGCGTGAATCAAACGATCTGTGGTTTTCCCTCGAGGCTTTCCCTCGAGGCTTTCCCACAGGGCTGTCCCACGTGCCACCGTGGTGTGAGTCGATCCTCGGCGTGAAAGATGAGCCAGTGCAGGGCAAAGAGGTTCCTCTGGAATGGACTGAGACATCTGGGGGACTCTTGGAATGGTGGTACGACCATGGAGTTCCTCTCGCCTTTCCTGTTGAGAGTGCCTCCTCTTGAGATGCGACGGGAACGCCGGCAATTCTTTCCCGTGGAAAGCAGGGAAAGGATCCCTCATCTCGAGCTACGAGGGGGACACGGGGCTCCTCTGGATCTGGGCGGGACCATCGTGCTTCCCTTCGAGTGGAGACGGGTATGGCGGTGAACTTCTTGAGTTGCAGCAAGGGTGTGAAAGACCCTTTCGAAGTTCCAGAGGTTAGGTGTCATTAGTCTCCAGACGCCTCATCGGAAATAGGCCTAATCTCGCCTGGAAGGGAGAACTTCCTGGATTTTCTCGAGTTGCGGCAGGTGTTCTCGAGTTACGACGGGTACCTCAGGGACCCGCCCTGGTGGCCTCAGGAGAGGCCAGTCCCCATGCGAGTTGCTAGCGGGCCTCTTGGGGTTCCTCTCCCGTCAATTCCGGGGCCATAAACCTTGTGTGTAGTCAGGGCCGGAACCGAGGATTCCTCTCAGGGGCTGACATGGATCTTTGGGTACTTCTGGAGTCTCCCCAGGGGAGTCAGGCCTCGTCTCGAGTGGGGGCATGCACGTGCGCTTTCCTTCGAGGCTGTAGCAGCAATGTCACGCTTCTTGTGGCGTGGATCAAAGGATCTGTGGTTTTCCCTCGAGGCTTTCCCTCGAGGCTTTCCCACAGGGCTGTCCCACGTGCCACCGTGGTGTGAATCGATCCTCGGGGTGAAAGATGAGCCAGTGCAGGGCAAAGAAGTTCCTCTGGAATGGACTGAGACATCTGGGGGACTCTTGGAATGGTGGTACGACCATGGAGTTCCTCTCGCCTTTCCTGTTGAGAGTGCCTCCTCTTGAGATGCGATGGGAACGCCGGGAATTCTTTCCCGTGGAAAGCAGGGAAAGGATCCCTCATCTCGAGCTACGAGGGGGACACGGGGCTCCTCTGGATCTGGGCGGGACCATCGTGCTTCCCTTCGAGTGGAGACGGGTATGGCGGTGAACTTCTTGAGTTGCAGCAAGGGTGTGAAAGACCCTTTCGAAGTTCCAAACGTTAGGGGTCATTAGTTTCCAGACGCCTCATCGCAAATAGGCCTCATCTCGCCTGGAAGGGAGAACTTCCTGGATTTTCTCGAGTTGCGGCAGGTGTTCTCGAGTTACGACGGGGACCTCAGGGACCCGCCCTGGTGGCCTCAGGAGAGGCCAGTCCCCATGCGAGGTGATAGGGGGCCTCTCGGGATTCCTCTCCCGTCCATACCGGGGCCAAAAACCTTGTGTGGAGTCAGGGCCGGAACCGAGGATTCTTCTCAGGGGCTGAGATG
This sequence comes from Capricornis sumatraensis, assembly GCF_032405125.1. Classification (NCBI taxonomy): domain Eukaryota; kingdom Metazoa; phylum Chordata; class Mammalia; order Artiodactyla; family Bovidae; genus Capricornis; species Capricornis sumatraensis. The sequence continues at coordinate 11,553,672 of NW_027184612.1, forward strand.
GATCTTTGGGTACTTCTGAGGTCTCCCCAGGGGAGTCAGGCCTCGTCTCGAGTGGGGGCATGCACGTGCGCTTTCCTTCCAGGCTGTAGCAGCAATGTCACGCTTCCCGTGGCGTGGATCAAAGGATCTGTGGTTTTCCCTCGAGGCTTTCCCACAGGGCTGTCCCACGTGCCACCGTGGTGTGAGTCGATCCTAGGCGTGAAAGATGAGCCAGTGCAGGGCAAAGAGTTTCCTCTGGAATGGACTGAGACATCTGGGGGACTCTTGGCATGGTGGTACGCCCATGGAGTTCCTCTCGCCTTTCCTGTTGAGAGTGCCTCCTCTTGAGATGCGATGGGAACGCTGGGAATACTTTCCCGTTGAAAGCAGGGAAAGGATCCCTCATCTCGAGCTACGAGGGGGAAACGGGGCTCCTCTGGATGTGGGCGGGACCATCGTGCTTCCTCTCGAGTGGAGACGGGTATGGCGGTGAACTTCTTGAGTTGCAGCAAGGGTGTGAAAGACCCTTTCGAAGTTGCAGAGGTTAGGTGTCATTAGTCTCCAGATGCCTCATCGGAAATAGGCCTCATCTCGCCTGGAAGGGAGAACTTCCTGGATATTCTCGAGTTGCGGCAGGTGTTCTCGAGTTACGACGGGGACCTCAGGGACCCGCCCTGGTGGCCTCAGGAGAGGCCCGTCCCCATGCGAGTTGCTAGGGGGCCTCTCGGGATTTCTCTCCCGTCGATACCGGGGCCAAAAACCTTGTGTGGAGTCAGGGCCGGAACCGAGGATTCCTCTCATGGGTGACATGGATCTTTGGGTACTTCTGGAGTCTCCCCAGGGGAGTCAGGCCTCGTCTCGAGTGGGGGCATGCACGTGCGCTTTCCTTCCAGGCTGTAGCAGCAATGGCACGCTTCCCGTCGCGTGAATCAAAGGATCTGTGGTTTTCCCTCGAGGCTTTCCCTCGAGGCTTTCCCACAGGGCTGTCCCACGTGCCACCGTGGTGTGAGTCGATCCTAGGCGTGAAAGATGAGCCAGTGCAGGGCAAAGAGGTTCCTCTGGAATGGACTGAGACATCTGGGGGACTCTTGGAATGGTGGTACGACCATGGAGTTCCTCTCGCCTTTCCTGTTGAGAGTGCCTCCTCTTGAGATGCGACGGGAACGCCGGGAATTCTTTCCCGTCGAATGCAGGGAAAGGATCCCTCATCTCGAGCTACGAGTGGGAAACGGGGCTCCTCTGGATGTGGGCGGGACTGTCGTGCTTCCTCTCGAGTGGAGACGGGTATGGTGGTGAACTTCTTGAGTTGCAGCAAGGGTGTGAAAGACCCTTTCGAAAATCCAGAGGTTAGGTGTCATTAGTCTCCAGACGCCTCATCGGAAATAGGCCTCATCTCGCCTGGAAGGGAGAACTTCCTGGATTTTCTCGAGTTGCGGCAGGTGTTCTCGAGTTACGATGGGCACCTCAGGGACCCGCCCTGGTGCCCTCAGGAGAGGCCAGTCCCCATGCGAGTTGCTAGGGGGCCTCTCGGGATTCCTCTCCCGTCGATACCGGGGCCAAAAACCTTGTGTGGAGTCAGGGCCCAAACCGAGGATTCCTCTCAGGGGCTGATATGGATCTTTGGGTACTTCTGGAGTCTCGCCAGGGGAGACAGGCCTCGTCTCGAGTGGGGGCATGCACGTGCACTTTCCTTCCAGGCTGTAGCAGCAATGTGACGTTTCCCGTAGCGTGGATCAAAGGATCTGTGGTTTTCCCTCGAGGCTTTCCCTCGAGGCTTTCCCACAGGGCTGTCCCACGTGCCACCGTGGTGTGAGTCGATCCTCGGCGTGAAAGATGAGCCAGTGCAGGGCAAAGAGGTTCCTCTGGAATGGACTGAGACATCTGTGGGACTCTTGGAATGGTGGTACGACGATGGAGTTCCTCTCGCCTTTGCTGTTGAGAGTGCCTCCTCTTGAGATGGGACGGGAATACCGGGAATTCTTTCCCGTTGAAAGCAGGGAAAGGATCGCTCATCTCGATCTAGGAGGGGGAAACGAGGCTCCTCTGGATGTGGGCGGGACCATCGTGCTTCCTCTAGAGTGGAGACGGGTATGGCGATGAACTTCTTGAGTTGCAGCAAGGCTGTGAAAGACCTTTTCGAAGTTCCAGAGGTTAGGTGTCATTAGTCTCCAGACGCCTCATCGGAAATAGGCCTCATCTCGCCTGGAAGGGAGAACTTCCTGGATTTTCTCGAGTTGTGGCAGGTGTTCTCGAGTTACGACGGGGACCTCAGGGACCCGCCCTGGTGGCCTCAGGAGAGGCCAGTCCCCATGCGAGTTGCTAGGGTGCCTCTCGGGATTCCTCTCCCGTCGATACTGGGGCCAAAAACCTTGTGTGGAGTCAGGGCCGGAACCGAGGATTCCTCTCAGTGGCTGACATGGATCTTTGGGTACTTCTGGAGTCTCCCCAGGGGAGTCAGGCCTCGTCTCGAGTGGGGGCATGCACGTGCGCTTTCCTTCAAGGCTGTAGCAGCAATGTCACGCTTCCCGTGGCGTGAATCAAACGATCTGTGGTTTTCCCTCGAGGCTGTCCCTCGAGGCTTTCCCACAGGGCTGTCCCACGTGCCACTGTGGTGTGAGTCGAACCTCGGCGTGAAAGATGAGACAGTGCAGGGCAAAGACGTTCCTCTGGAATGGACTGAGACATCTGGGGGACTCTTGGAATGGTGGTACGACCATGGAGTTCCTCTCGCCTTTCCTGTTGAGAGTGCCTCCTCTTGAGATGCGACGGGAACGCCGGGAATTCTTTCCCGTTGAAAGCAGGGAAAGGATCCCTCATCTCGAGCTACGAGGGGGAAAGGGGGCTCCTCTGGATGTGGGCGGGACGATCGTGCTTCCTCTCCAGTGGAGACGGGTATGGCAGTGAACTTCTTGAGTTGCAGCAAGGGTGTGAAAGACCCTTTCGAAGTTCCAGAGGTTAGGTGTCATTAGTCTCCAGACGCCTCATCGGAAATAGGCCTCATCCTGCCTGGAAGGGAGAACTTCCTGGATTTTCTCGAGTTGCGGCAGGTGTTCTCGAGTTACGACGGGGACCTCAGGGACCCGCCCTGGTGGCCTCAGGAGAGGCCAGTCCCCATGCGAGTTGCTAGGGGGCCTCTCGGGATTCCTCTCCCGTCGATACCCGGGCCAAAAACCTTGTGTGGAGTCAGGGCCGGAACCGAGGATTCCTCTCACGGGCTGATATGGATCTTTGGGTACTTCTGGAGTCTCGCCAGGGGAGACAGGACCCATCTCGAGAGGGGGCATGCACGTGCGCTTTCCTTCCAGGCTGTAGCAGCAATGTCACGCTTTCCATCGCGTGGATCAAAGGATCTGTGGTTTTTCCACAGGTTTGTCCCACGTGCCACCGTGGTGTGATTCGATTCTCGGCGTGAAAGATGAGCCAGTGCAGGGCAAAGAGGTTCCTCTGGAATGGACTGAGACATCTGGGGGACTCTTGGAATGGTGGTACAACCATGGAGTTCCTCTCGCCTTTCCTGTTGAGAGTGCCTCCTCTTGAGATGCGACGGGAACGCGGGGAATTCTTTCCCGTTGGAAGCAGGGAAAGGATCGCTCATCTCGAGCTAGGAGGGGGAAACGGGGCTCCTCTGGATGTGGGCGGGACCATCGTGCTTCCTCTAGAGTGGAGACGGGTATGGCGGTGAACTTCTTGAGTTGCAGCAAGGGTGTGAAAGACCTTTTCGAAGTTCCAGAGGTTAGGTGTCATTAGTCTCCAGACGCCTCATCGGAAATAGGCCTCATCTCGCCTGGAAGGGAGAACTTCCTGGATTTTCTCGAGTTGCGGCAGGTGCTCTCGAGTTACGACGGGGAACTCAGGGACCCGCCCTGATGGCCTCAGGAGAGGCCAGTCCCCATGCGAGTTGCTAGGGGGCCTCTCGGGATTCCTCTCCCGTCGATACCGGGGCCAAAAACCTTGTGTGGAGTCAGGGCCGGAAACGAGGATTCCTCTCAGGGGCTGACATGGATCTTTGGGTACTTCTGGAGTCTCCCCAGGGGAGTCAGGCCTCGGCTCGAGTGGGGGCATGCACTTGCGCTTTCCTTCCAGGCTGTAGCAGCAATGTCACGCTTCCCGAGGCGTGGATCAAAGGATCTGTGGTTTTCCCTCGAGGCTTTCCCTCGAGGCTTTCCCACAGGGCTGTTCCACGTGCCACCGTGGTGTGAGTCGATCCTCGGCGTGAAAGATGAGCCAGTGCAGGGCAAAGAGTTTCCTCTGGAATGGCCTGAGACATCTGGGGGACTCCTGGAATGGTGGTGCGACCATGGAGTTCCTCTCGCCTTTCCTGTTGAGAGTGCCTCCTCTTGAGATGCGAAGGGAACGCCGGGAATTCTTTCCCGTTGAAAGCAGGGAAAGGATCCCTCATCTCGAGCTCCGAGGGGGAAACGGGGCTCCTCTGGATGTGGGCGGGACCATCGTGCTTCCTCTCGAGTGGAGACGGGTATGGCGGTGAACTTCTTGAGTTGCAGCAAGGGTGTGAAAGACCATTTCCAAGTTCCAGAGGTTAGGTGTCATTACTCTCCAGACGCCTCATCGGAAATAGGCCTCATCTCGCCTGGAAGGGAGAACTTCCTGGATTTTCTCGAGTTACGGCAGGTGTTCTCGAGTTACGACGGGGACCTCAGGGACCCGCCCTGGTGCCCTCAGGAGAGGCCAGTCCCCATGCGAGTTGCTAGGGGGCCTCTCGGGATTCCTCTCCCGTCGATACCGGGGCCAAAAACCTTGTGTGGAGTCAGGGCCCAAACCGAGGATTCCTCTCAGGGGCTGATATGGATCTTTGGGTACTTCTGGAGTCTCGCCAGGGGAGAGAGGCCTCGTCTCGAGTGGGGACATGCACGTGCACTTTCCTTCCAGGCTGTAGCAGCAATGTGACGCTTCCCGTCGCGTGGATAAAAGGATCTGTGGTTTTCCCTCGAGGCTTTCCCTCGAGGCTTTCCCACAGGGCTGTCCCACGTGCCACCGTGGTGTGAGTCGATCCTCGGCGTGAAAGATGAGCCAGTGCAGGGCAAAGAGGTTCCTCTGGAATGGACTGAGACATCTGGGGGACTCTTGGAATGGTGGTACGACGATGGAGTTCCTCTCGCCTTTGCTGTTGAGAGTGCCTCCTCTTGAGATGGGACGGGAATACCGGGAATTCTTTCCCGTTGAAAGCAGGGAAAGGATCGCTCATCTCGATCTAGGAGGGGGAAACGAGGCTCCTCTGGATGTGGGCGGGACCATCGTGCTTCCTCTAGAGTGGAGACGGGTATGGCGGTGAACTTCTTGAGTTGCAGCAAGATTGTGAAAGACCTTTTCGAAGTTCCAGAGGTTAGGTGTAATTAGTCTCCAGACGCCTCATCGGAAATAGGCCTCATCTCGCCTGGAAGGGAGAACTTCCTGGATTTTCTCGAGTTGCGGCAGGTGTTCTCGAGTTACGACGGGGACCTCAGGGACCCGCCCTGGTGGCCTCAGGAGAGGCCAGTCCCCATGCGAGTTGCTAGGGTGCCTCTCGGGATTCCTCTCCCGTCGATACCGGAGCCAAAAACCTTGTGTGGAGTCAGGGCCGGAACCGAGGATTCCTCTCACGGGCTGACATGGATCTTTGGGTACTTCTGGAGTCTCCCCGGGGGAGTTAGGCCTCGTCTCGAGTCGGGGCATGCACGTGCACTTTCCTTCCAGGCTGTAGCAGCAATGTCACGCTTCCCGTGGCGTGGATCAAAGGATCTGTGGTTTTCCCTCGAGGCATTCCCTTGAGGCTTTCCCACAGGGCTGTCCCACGTGCCAACGTGGTGTCAGTCGATCCTCGGCGTGAAAGATGAGCCAGTGCAGGGCAAAGAGATTCCTCTGGAATGGACTGAGACATCTGGGGGACTCTTGGAATGGTGGTACGACCATGGAGTTCCTCTCGCCTTTCCTGTTGAGAGTGCCTCCGCTTGAGATGCGACGGGAACGCCGGTAACTCTTTCCCATTGAAAGCAGGGAAAGGATTCCTCATCTCGAGCTACGAGGGGGAAAGGGGGCTCCTCTGGATGTGGGCGGGACGATCGTGCTTCCTCTCCAGTGGAGACGGGTATGGCGGTGAACTTCTTGAGTTGCAGCAAGGGTGTGAAAGACCCTTTCGAAGTTCCAGAGGTTAGGTGTCATTAGTCTCCAGACTCCTCATCGGAAATAGGCCTCATCCTAACTGGAAGGGAGAACTTCCTGGATTTTCTCGAGTTGCGGCAGGTGTTCTCGAGTTACGACGGGGACCTCAGGGACCCGCCCTGGTGGCCTCAGGAGAGGCCAGTCCCCATGCGAGTTGCTAGGGGGCCTCTCGGGATTCCTCTCCCGTCGATACCCGGGCCAAAAACCTTGTGTGGAGTCAGGGCCGGAACCGAGGATTCCTCTCACGGGCTGATATGGATCTTTGGGTACTTCTGGAGTCTCGCCAGGGGAGACAGGCCCCATCTCGAGTGGGGGCATGCACGTGCGCTTTCCTTCCAGGCTGTAGCAGCAATGTCACGCTTTCCATCGCGTGGATCAAAGGATCTGTGGTTTTTCCACAGGTTTGTCCCACGTGCCACCGTGGTGTGAGTCGATCCTCGGCGTGAAAGATGAGCCAGTGCAGGGCAAAGAGGTTCCTCTGGAATGGACTGAGACATCTGGGGGACTCTTGGAATGGTGGTACGACCATGGAGTTCCTCTCGCCTTTCCTGTTGAGAGTGCCTCCTCTTGAGATGCGACGGGAACGCCGGGAATACTTTCCCGTTGGAAGCAGGGAAAGGATCGCCCATCTCGAGCTAGGAGGGGGAAACGGGGCTCCTCTGGATGTGGGCGGGACCATCGTGCTTCCTCTAGAGTGGAGACGGGTATGGCGGTGAACTTCTTGAGTTGCAGCAAGGGTGTGAAAGACCTTTTCGAAGTTCCAGAGGTTAGGTGTCATTAGTCTCCAGACGCCTCATCGGAAATAGGCCTCATCTCGCCTGGAAGGGAGAACTTCCTGGATTTTCTCGAGTTGCGGCAGGTGTTCTCGAGTTACGACGGGGACCTCAGGGACCCGTCCTGGTGGCCTCAGGAGAGGCCAGTCCCCATGCGAGTTGCTAGGGTGCCTCTCGGGATTCCTCTCCCGTCGATACCGGGGCCAAAAACCTTGTGTGGAGTTAGGGCCGGAACCGAGGATTCCTCTCAGTGGCTGACATGGATCTTTGGGTACTTCTGGAGTCTCCCCAGGGGAGTCAGGCCTCGTCTCGAGTGGGGGCATGCACGTGCCCTTTCCTTCAAGGCTGTAGCAGCAATGTCACGCTTCCCGTGGCGTGAATCAAACGATCTGTGGTTTTCCCTCGAGGCTTTCCCTCGAGGCTTTCCCACAGGGCTGTCCCACGTGCCACCGTGGTGTGAGTCGATCCTCGGCGTGAAAGATGAGACAGTGCAGGGCAAAGACGTTCCTCTGGAATGCACTGAGACATCTGGGGGACTCTTGGAATGGTGGTACGACCATGGAGTTCCCCTCGCCTTTCCTGTTGAGAGTGCCTCCTCTTGAGATGCGACGGGAACGCCGGGAATTCTTTCCCGTTGAAAGCAGGGAAAGGATCCCTCATCTCGAGCTAGGAGGGGGAAACGGGGCTCCTCTGGATGTGGGCGGGACCATCGTGCTTCCTCTCGAGTGGAGACGGGTGTGGCGGTGAACTTCTTGAGTTGCAACAAGGGTGTGAAAGACCCTTTCGAAGTTCCAGAGGTTAGGTGTCATTAGTCTCCAGATGCCTCATCGGAAATAGGCCTCATCTCGCCTGGAAGGGGGAACTTCCTGGAATTTCTCGAGTTGTGGCAGGTGTTCTCGAGTTACGACGGGGACCTCAGGGACCCGCCCTGGTGGCCTCAGGAGAGGCCAGTCCCCGTGCGAGTTGCTAGGGGGCCTCTCGGGATTCCTCTCCCGTCGATACCGGGGCCAAAAACCTTGTGTGGAGTCAGGGCCGGAACCGAGGATTCCTCTCACGGGCTGACATGGATCTTTGGGTACTTCTGGAGTCTCCCCAGGGGAGTCAGGCCTCGTCTCGAGTCGGTGCATGCACGTGCACTTTCCTTCCAGGCTGTAGCAGCAATGTCACGCTTCCCGTGGCGTGGATCAAAGGATCTGTGGTTTTCCCTCGAGGCTTTCCCTCGAGGCTTTCCCACAGGGCTGTCCCACGTGCCACCGTGGTGTCAGTCGATCCTCGGCGTGAAAGATGAGCCAGTGCAGGGCAAAGAGATTCCTCTGGAATGGACTGAGACATCTGGGGGACTCTTGGAATGGTGGTACGACCATGGAGTTCCTCTCGCCTTTCCTGTTGAGAGTGCCTCCGCTTGAGATGCGACGGGAACGCCGGGAACTCTTTCCCATTGAAAGCAGGGAAAGGATTCCTCATCTCGAGCTACGAGGGGGAAAGGGGGCTCCTCTGGATGTGGGCGGGACGATCGTGCTTCCTCTCGAGTGGAGACGGGTATGGCGGTGAACTTCTTGAGTTGCAGCAAGGGTGTGAAAGACCCTTTCGAAGTTCCAGAGGTTAGGTGTCATTAGTCTCCAGACGCCTCATCGGAAATAGGCCTCATCCTGCCTGGAAGGGAGAACTTCCTGGATTTTCTCGAGTTGCGGCAGGTGTTCTCGAGTTACGACGGGGACCTCAGGGACCCGCCCTGGTGGCCTCAGGAGAGGCCAGTCCCCATGCGAGTTGCTAGGGGGCCTCTCGGGATTCCTCTCCCGTCGATACCCGGGCCAAAAACCTTGTGTGGAGTCAGGGCCGGAACCGAGGATTCCTCTCACGGGCTGATATGGATCTTTGGGTACTTCTGGAGTCTCGCCAGGGGAGACAGGCCCCATCTCGAGTGGGGGCATGCACGTGCGCTTTCCTTCCAGGCTGTAGCAGCAATGTCACGCTTTCCATCGCGTGGATCAAAGGATCTGTGGTTTTTCCACAGGTTTGTCCCACGTGCCACCGTGGTGTGAGTCGATCCTCGGCGTGAAACATGAGCCAGTTCAGGGCAAAGAGGTTCCTCTGGAATGGACTGAGACATCTGGGGGACTCTTGGAATGGTGGTACGACCATGGAGTTCCTCTCGCCTTTCCTGTTGAGAGTGCCTCCTCTTGAGATGCGACGGGAACGCCGGGAATTCTTTCCCGTTGGAAGCAGGGAAAGGATCGCTCATCTCGAGCTAGGAGGGGGAAACGGGGCTCCTCTGGATGTGGGCGGGACCATCGTGCTTCCTCTAGAGTGGAGACGGGTATGGCGGTGAACTTCTAGAGTTGCAGCAAGGGTGTGAAAGACCTTTTCGAAGTTCCAGAGGTTAGGTGTCATTAGTCTCCAGACGCCTCATCGGAAATAGGCCTCATCTCGCCTGGAAGGGGGAACTTCCTGGATTTTCTCGAGTTGCGGCAGGTGCTCTCGAGTTACGACGGAGACCTCAGGGACCCGCCCTGATGGCCTCAGGAGAGGCCAGTCCCCATGCGAGTTGCTAGGGGGCCTCTCGGGATTCCTCTCCCATCGATACCGGGGCCAAAAACCTTGTGTGGAGTCAGGGCCGGAAACGAGGATTCCTCTCAGGGGCTGACATGGATCTTTGGGTACTTCTGGAGTCTTCCCAGGGGAGTCAGGCCTCGGCTCGAGTGGGGGCATGCACTTGCGCTTTCCTTCCAGGCTGTAGCAGCAATGTCACGCTTCCCGAGGCGTGGATCAAAGGATCTGTGGTTTTCCCTCGAGGCTTTCCCTCGAGGCTTTCCCACAGGGCTGTCCCACGTGCCACCGTGGTGTGAGTCGATCCTCGGCGTGAAAGATGAGCCAGTGCAGGGCAAAGAGTTTCCTCTGGAATGGACTGAGACATCTGGGGGACTCTTGGAATGGTGGTGCGACCATGGAGTTCCTCTCGCCTTTCCTGTTGAGAGTGCCTCCTCTTGAGATGCGACGGGAACACCGGGAATTCTTTCCCGTTGAAAGCAGGGAAAGGATCCCTCATTTCGAGCTCCGAGGGGGAAACGGGGCTCCTCTGGATGTGGGCGGGACCATCGTGCTTCCTCTCGAGTGGAGACGGGTATGGCGGTGAACTTCTTGAGTTGCAGGAAGGGTGTGAAAGACCCTTTGGAAGTTCCAGAGGTTAGGTGTCATTAGTCTCCAGACGCCTCATCGGAAATAGGCCTCATCTCGCCTGGAAGGGAGAACTTCCTGGATTTTCTCGAGTTGCGGCAGGTGTTTTCGAGTTACGACGGGGACCTCAGGGACCCTCCCTGGTGCCCTCAGGAGAGGCCACTCCCCATGCGAGTTGCTAGGGGGCCTCTCGGGATTCCTCTCCCGTCGATACCGGGGCCGAAAACTTTGTGTGGAGTCAGGGCCGGAACCGAGGATTCCTCTGAGGGGCTGACATGGATCTTTGGGTACTTCTGGAGTCTCCCCAGGGGAGTCAGGCCTCGTCTCGAGTGGGGGCATGCACGTGCGCTTTCCTTCAAGGCTGTAGCAGCAATGCCACGCTTCCCGTGGCGTGAATCAAACGATCTGTGGTTTTCCCTCGAGGCTTTCCCTCGAGGCTTTCCCACAGGGCTGTCCCACGTGCCACCGTGGTGTGAGTCGATCCTCGGCGTGAAAGATGAGACAGTGCAGGGCAAAGACGTTCCTCTGGAATGGACTGAGACATCTGGGGGACTCTTGGAATGGTGGTACGACCATGGAGTTCCTCTCGCCTTTCCTGTTGAGAGTGCCTCCTCTTGAGATGCGACGGGAACGCCGGGAATTCTTTCCCGTTGAAAGCAGGGAAAGGATCCCTCATCTCGATCTACGAGGGGGAAACGGGGCTCCTCTGGATGTGGGCGGGACCATCGTGCTTCCTCTCGAGTGGAGACGGGTGTGGCGGTGAACTTCTTGAGTTGCAACAAGGGTGTGAAAGACCCTTTCGAAGTTCCAGAGGTTAGGTGTCATTAGTCTCCAGACGCCTCATCGGAAATAGGCCTCATCTCGCCTGGAAGGGGGAACTTCCTGGAATTTCTCGAGTTGTGGCAGGTGTTCTCGAGTTACGACGGGGACCTCAGGGACCCGCCCTGGTGGCCTCAGGAGAGGCCAGTCCCCATGCGAGTTGCTAGGGGGCCTCTCGGGATTCCTCTCCCGTCGATACCGGGGCCAAAAACCTTGTGTGGAGTCAGGGCCGGAACCGAGGATTCCTCTCACGGGCTGACATGGATCTTTGGGTACTTCTGGAGTCTCCCCAGGGGAGTCAGGCCTCGTCTCGAGTCGGGGCATGCACGTGCACTTTCCTTCCAGGCTGTAGCAGCAATGTCACGCTTCCCGTGGCGTGGATCAAAGGATCTGTGGATTTCCCTCGAGGCTTTCCCTCGAGGCTTTCCCACAGGGCTGTCCCACGTGCCACCGTGGTGTCAGTCGATCCTCGGCGTGAAAGATGAGCCAGTGCAGGGCAAAGAGATTCCTCTGGAATGGACTGAGACATCTGGGGGACTCTTGGAATGGTGGTACGACCATGGAGTTCCTCTCTCCTTTCCTGTTGAGAGTGCCTCCGCTTGAGATGCGACGGGAACGCCGGGAACTCTTTCCCATTGAAAGCAGGGAAAGGATTCCTCATCTCGAGCTACGAGGGGGAAAGGGGGCTCCTCTGGATGTGGGCGGGACGATCGTGCTTCCTCTCCAGTGGAGACGGGTATGGCGGTGAACTTCTTGAGTTGCAGCAAGGGTGTGAAAGACCCTTTCGAAGTTCCAGAGGTTAGGTGTCATTAGTCTCCAGACGCCTCATCGGAAATAGGCCTCATCCTGCCTGGAAGGGAGAACTTCCTGGATTTTCTCGAGTTGCGGCAGGTGTTCTCGAGTTACGACGGGGACCACAGGGACCCGCCCTGGTGGCCTCAGGAGAGGCCAGTCCCCATGCGAGTTGCTAGGGGGCCTCTCGGGATTCTTCTCCCGTCGATACCCGGGCCAAAAACCTTGTGTGGAGTCAGGGCCGGAACCGAGGATTCCTCTCACGGGCTGATATGGATCTTTGGGTACTTCTGGAGTCTCGCCAGGGGAGACAGGCCCCATCTCGAGTGGGGGCATGGACGTGCGCTTTCCTTCCAGGCTGTAGCAGCAATGTCACGCTTTCCATCGCGTGGATCAAAGGATCTGTGGTTTTTCCACAGGTTTGTCCCACGTGCCACCGTGGTGTGAGTCGATCCTCGGCGTGAAAGATGAGCCAGTGCAGGGCAAAGAGGTTCCTCTGGAATGGACTGAGACATCTGGGGGACTCTTGGAATGGTGGTACGACCATGGAGTTCCTCTCGCCTTTCCTGTTGAGAGTGCCTCCTCTTGAGATGCGACGGGAACGCCGGGAATACTTTCCCGTTGGAAGCAGGGAAAGGATCGCTCATCTCGAGCTAGGAGGGGGAAACGGGGCTCCTCTGGATGTGGGCGGGACCATCGTGCTTCCTCTAGAGTGGAGACGGGTATGGCGGTGAACTTCTTGAGTTGCAGCAAGGGTGTGAAAGACCTTTTCGAAGTTCCAGAGGTTAGGTGTCATTAGTCTCCAGACGCCTCATCGGAAATAGGCCTCATCTCGCCTGGAAGGGAGAACTTCCTGGATTTTCTCGAGTTGCGGCAGGTGTTCTCGAGTTACGACGGGGACCTCAGGGACCCGTCCTGGTGGCCTCAGGAGAGGCCAGTCCCCATGCGAGTTGCTAGGGTGCCTCTCGGGATTCCTCTCCCGTCGATACCGGGGCCAAAAACCTTGTGTGGAGTCAGGGCCGGAACCGAGGATTCCTCTCAGTGGCTGACATGGATCTTTGGGTACTTCTGGAGTCTCCCCAGGGGAGTCAGGCCTCGTCTCGAGTGGGGGCATGCACGTGCCCTTTCCTTCAAGGCTGTAGCAGCAATGTCACGCTTCCCGTGGCGTGAATCAAACGATCTGTGGTTTTCCCTCGAGGCTTTCCCTCGAGGCTTTCCCACAGGGCTGTCCCACGTGCCACCGTGGTGTGAGTCGATCCTCGGCGTGAAAGATGAGACAGTGCAGGGCAAAGACGTTCCTCTGGAATGCACTGAGACATCTGGGGGACTCTTGGAATGGTGGTACGACCATGGAGTTCCTCTCGCCTTTCCTGTTGAGAGTGCCTCCTCTTGAGATGCGACGGGAACGCCGGGAATTCTTTCCCGTTGAAAGCAGGGAAAGGATCCCTCATCTCGAGCTAGGAGGGGGAAACGGGGCTCCTCTGGATGTGGGCGGGACCATCGTGCTTCCTCTCGAGTGGAGACGGGTGTGGCGGTGAACTTCTTGAGTTGCAACAAGGGTGTGAAAGACCCTTTCGAAGTTCCAGAGGTTAGGTGTCATTAGTCTCCAGATGCCTCATCGGAAATAGGCCTCATCTCGCCTGGAAGGGGGAACTTCCTGGAATTTCTCGAGTTGTGGCAGGTGTTCTCGAGTTACGACGGGGACCTCAGGGACCCGCCCTGGTGGCCTCAGGAGAGGCCAGTCCCCGTGCGAGTTGCTAGGGGGCCTCTCGGGATTCCTCTCCCGTCGATACCGGGGCCAAAAACCTTGTGTGGAGTCAGGGCCGGAACCGAGGATTCCTCTCACGGGCTGACATGGATCTTTGGGTACTTCTGGAGTCTCCCCAGGGGAGTCAGGCCTCGTCTCGAGTCGGTGCATGCACGTGCACTTTCCTTCCAGGCTGTAGCAGCAATGTCACGCTTCCCGTGGCGTGGATCAAAGGATCTGTGGTTTTCCCTCGAGGCTTTCCCTCGAGGCTTTCCCACATGGCTGTCCCACGTGCCACCGTGGTGTCAGTCGATCCTCGGCGTGAAAGATGAGCCAGTGCAGGGCAAAGAGATTCCTCTGGAATGGACTGAGACATCTGGGGGACTCTTGGAATGGTGGTACGACCATGGAGTTCCTCTCGCCTTTCCTGTTGAGAGTGCCTCCGCTTGAGATGCGACGGGAACGCCGGGAACTCTTTCCCATTGAAAGCAGGGAAAGGATTCCTCATCTCGAGCTACGAGGGGGAAAGGGGGCTCCTCTGGATGTGGGCGGGACGATCGTGCTTCCTCTCGAGTGGAGACGGGTATGGCGGTGAACTTCTTGAGTTGCAGCAAGGGTGTGAAAGACCCTTTCGAAGTTCCAGAGGTTAGGTGTCATTAGTCTCCAGACGCCTCATCGGAAATAGGCCTCATCCTGCCTGGAAGGGAGAACTTCCTGGATTTTCTCGAGTTGCGGCAGGTGTTCTCGAGTTACGACGGGGACCTCAGGGACCCGCCCTGGTGGCCTCAGGAGAGGCCAGTCCCCATGCGAGTTGCTAGGGGGCCTCTCGGGATTCCTCTCCCGTCGATACCCGGGCCAAAAACCTTGTGTGGAGTCAGGGCCGGAACCGAGGATTCCTCTCACGGGCTGATATGGATCTTTGGGTACTTCTGGAGTCTCGCCAGGGGAGACAGGCCCCATCTCGAGTGGGGGCATGCACGTGCGCTTTCCTTCCAGGCTGTAGCAGCAATGTCACGCTTTCCATCGCGTGGATCAAAGGATCTGTGGTTTTTCCACAGGTTTGTCCCACGTGCCACCGTGGTGTGAGTCGATCCTCGGCGTGAAACATGAGCCAGTGCAGGGCAAAGAGGTTCCTCTGGAATGGACTGAGACATCTGGGGGACTCTTGGAATGGTGGTACGACCATGGAGTTCCTCTCGCCTTTCCTGTTGAGAGTGCCTCCTCTTGAGATGCGACGGGAACGCCGGGAATTCTTTCCCGTTGGAAGCAGGGAAAGGATCGCTCATCTCGAGCTAGGAGGGGGAAACGGGGCTCCTCTGGATGTGGGCGGGACCATCGTGCTTCCTCTAGAGTGGAGACGGGTATGGCGGTGAACTTCTTGAGTTGCAGCAAGGGTGTGAAAGACCTTTTCGAAGTTCCAGAGGTTAGGTGTCATTAGTCTCCAGACGCCTCATCGGAAATAGGCCTCATCTCGCCTGGAAGGGGGAACTTCCTGGATTTTCTCGAGTTGCGGCAGGTGCTCTCGAGTTACGACGGAGACCTCAGGGACCCGCCCTGATGGCCTCAGGAGAGGCCAGTCCCCATGCGAGTTGCTAGGGGGCCTCTCGGGATTCCTCTCCCATCGATACCGGGGCCAAAAACCTTGTGTGGAGTCAGGGCCGGAAACGAGGATTCCTCTCAGGGGCTGACATGGACCTTTGGGTACTTCTGGAGTCTTCCCAGGGGAGTCAGGCCTCGGCTCGAGTGGGGGCATGCACTTGCGCTTTCCTTCCAGGCTGTAGCAGCAATGTCACGCTTCCCGAGGCGTGGATCAAAGGATCTGTGGTTTTCCCTCGAGGCTTTCCCTCGAGGCTTTCCCACAGGGCTGTCCCACGTGCCACCGTGGTGTGAGTCGATCCTCGGCGTGAAAGATGAGCCAGTGCAGGGCAAAGAGTTTCCTCTGGAATGGACTGAGACATCTGGGGGACTCTTGGAATGGTGGTGCGACCATGGAGTTCCTCTCGCCTTTCCTGTTGAGAGTGCCTCCTCTTGAGATGCGACGGGAACACCGGGAATTCTTTCCCGTTGAAAGCAGGGAAAGGATCCCTCATTTCGAGCTCCGAGGGGGAAACGGGGCTCCTCTGGATGTGGGCGGGACCATCGTGCTTCCTCTCGAGTGGAGACGGGTATGGCGGTGAACTTCTTGAGTTGCAGCAAGGGTGTGAAAGACCCTTTGGAAGTTCCAGAGGTTAGGTGTCATTAGTCTCCAGACGCCTCATCGGAAATAGGCCTCATCTCGCCTGGAAGGGAGAACTTCCTGGATTTTCTCGAGTTGCGGCAGGTGTTTTCGAGTTACGACGGGGACCTCAGGGACCCTCCATGGTGCCCTCAGGAGAGGACACTCCCCATGCGAGTTGCTAGGGGGCCTCTCGGGATTCCTCTCCCGTCGATACCGGGGCCGAAAACTTTGTGTGGAGACAGGGCCGGAACCGAGGATTCCTCTGAGGGGCTGACATGGATCTTTGGGTACTTCTGGAGTCTCCCCAGGGGAGTCAGGCCTCGTCTCGAGTGGGGGCATGCACGTGCGCTTTCCTTCAAGGCTGTAGCAGCAATGCCACGCTTCCCGTGGCGTGAATCAAACGATCTGTGTTTTTCCCTCGAGGCTTTCCCTCGAGGCTTTCCCACAGGGCTGTCCCACGTGCCACCGTGGTGTGAGTCGATCCTCGGCGTGAAAGATGAGACAGTGCAGGGCAAAGACGTTCCTCTGGAATGGACTGAGACATCTGGGGGACTCATGGAATGGTGGTACGACCATGGAGTTCCTCTCGCCTTTCCTGTTGAGAGTGCCTCCTCTTGAGATGCGACGGGAACGCCGGGAATTCTTTCCCGTTGAAAGCAGGGAAAGGATCCCTCATCTCGATCTACGAGGGGGAAACGGGGCTCCTCTGGATGTGGGCGGGACCATCGTGCTTCCTCTCGAGTGGAGACGGGTGTTGCGGTGAACTTCTTGAGTTGCAACAAGGGTGTGAAAGACCCTTTCGAAGTTCCAGAGGTTAGGTGTCATTAGTCTCCAGACGCCTCATCGGAAATAGGCCTCATCTCGCCTGGAAGGGGGAACTTCCTGGAATTTCTCGAGTTGTGGCAGGTGTTCTCGAGTTACGACGGGGACCTCAGGGACCCGCCCTGGTGGCCTCAGGAGAGGCCAGTCCCCATGCGAGTTGCTAGGGGGCCTCTCGGGATTCCTCTCCCGTCGATACCGGGGCCAAAAACCTTGTGTGGAGTCAGGGCCGGAACCGAGGATTCCTCTCACGGGCTGACATGGATCTTTGGGTACTTCTGGAGTCTCCCCAGGGGAGTCAGGCCTCGTCTCGAGTCGGGGCATGCACGTGCACTTTCCTTCCAGGCTGTAGCAGCAATGTCACGCTTCCCGTGGCGTGGATCAAAGGATCTGTGGATTTCCCTCGAGGCTTTCCCTCGAGGCTTTCCCACAGGGCTGTCCCACGTGCCACCGTGGTGTCAGTCGATCCTCGGCGTGAAAGATGAGCCAGTGCAGGGCAAAGAGATTCCTCTGGAATGGACTGAGACATCTGGGGGACTCTTGGAATGGTGGTACGACCATGGAGTTCCTCTCGCCTTTCCTGTTGAGAGTGCCTCCGCTTGAGATGCGACGGGAACGCCGGGAACTCTTTCCCATTGAAAGCAGGGAAAGGATTCCTCATCTCGAGCTACGAGGGGGAAAGGGGGCTCCTCTGGATGTGGGCGGGACGATCGTGCTTCCTCTCCAGTGGAGACGGGTATGGCGGTGAACTTCTTGAGTTGCAGCAAGGGTGTGAAAGACCCTTTCGAAGTTCCAGAGGTTAGGTGTCATTAGTCTCCAGACGCCTCATCGGAAATAGGCCTCATCCTGCCTGGAAGGGAGAACTTCCTGGATTTTCTCGAGTTGCGGCAGGTGTTCTCGAGTTACGACGGGGACCTCAGGGACCCGCCCTGGTGGCCTCAGGAGAGGCCAGTCCCCATGCGAGTTGCTAGGGGGCCTCTCGGGATTCTTCTCCCGTCGATACCCGGGCCAAAAACCTTGTGTGGAGTCAGGGCCGGAACCGAGGATTCCTCTCACGGGCTGATATTGATCTTTGGGTACTTCTGGAGTCTCGCCAGGGGAGACAGGCCCCATCTCGAGTGGGGGCATGGACGTGCGCTTTCCTTCCAGGCTGTAGCAGCAATGTCACGCTTTCCATCGTGTGGATCAAAGGATCTGTGGTTTTTCCACAGGTTTGTCCCACGTGCCACCGTGGTGTGAGTCGATCCTCGGAGTGAAAGATGAGCCAGTGCAGGGCAAAGAGCTTCCTCTGGAATGGACTGAGACATCTGGGGGACTCTTGGAATGGTGGTACGACCATGGAGTTCCTCTCGCCTTTCCTGTTGAGAGTGCCTCCTCTTGAGATGCGAAGGGAACGCCGGGAATTCTTTCCCGTTGGAAGCAGGGAAAGGATCGCTCATCTCGAGCTAAGAGGGGGAAACGGGGCTCCTCTGGGTGTGGGCGGGACCATCGTGCTTCCTCTAGAGTGGAGACGGGTATGGCGGTGAACTTCTTGAGTTGCAGCAAGGGTGTGAAAGACCTTTTCGAAGTTCCAGAGGTTAGGTGTCATTAGTCTCCAGACGCCTCATCGGAAATAGGCCTCATCTCGCCTGGAAGGGAGAACTTCCTGGATTTTCTCGAGTTGCGGCAGGTGTTCTCGAGTTACGACGGGGACCTCAGGGACCCGCCCTGGTGGCCTCAGGAGAGGCCAGTCCCCTTGCGACTTGCTAGGTGGCCTGTCGGGATTCCTCTCCCGTCGATACCGGGGCCAAAAACCTTGTGTGGAGTCAGGGCCGGAACCGAGGATTCCTCTCACGGGCTGATATGGATCTTTGGGTACTTCTGGAGTCTCGCCAGGGGAGACAGGCCCCATCTCGAGTGGGGGCATGCACGTGCGCTTTCCTTCCAGGCTGTAGCAGCAATGTCACGCTTCCCGTCGCGTGGATCAAAGGATCTGTGGTTTTCCCTCGAGGCTTTCCCTCGAGGCTTTCCCACAGGGCTGTCCCACGTGCCACCGTGGTGTGAGTCGATCCTCGGCGTGAAAGATGAGCCAGTGCAGGGCAAAGAGGTTCCTCTGGAATGGACTGAGACATCTGGGGGACTCTTGGAATGGTGGTACGACCATGGAGTTCCTCTCGCCTTTGCTGTTGAGAGTGCCTCCTCTTGAGATGGGACGGGAATACCGGGAATTCTTTCCCGTTGAAAGCAGGGAAATGATTCCTCATCTCGAGCTACGAGGGGGAAACGGGGCTCCTCTGGATGTGGGCGGGACCATCGTGCTTGCTCTCGAGTGGAGACGGGTATGGCGGTGAACTTCTTGAGTTGCAGCAAGGGTGTGAAAGACCCTTTCGATGTTCCAGAGGTTAGGTGTCATTAGTCTCCAGACGCCTCATCGGAAATAGGCCTCATCTCGCCTGGAAGGGAGAACTTCCTGGATTTTCTCGAGTTGCGGCAGGTGTTCTCGAGTTACGACGGGGACCTCAGGGACCCGCCCTGGTGGCCTCAGGAGAGGCCAGTCCCCTTGCGACTTGCTAGGTGGCCTGTCGGGATTCCTCTCCCGTCGATACCGGGGCCAAAAACCTTGTGTGGAGTCAGGGCCGGAACCGAGGATTCCTCTCAGGGGCTGACATGGATCTTTGGGTATTTCTGGAGTCTCCCCATGGGAGTCAGGCCTCGTCTCGAGTGGGGGCATGCACGTGCGCTTTCCTTCCAGGCTGTAGCAGCAATGTCACGCTTCCCGTGGCGTGGATCAAACGATCTGTGGTTTTCCCTCGAGGCTTTCCCTCGAGGCTTTCCCACAGGGCTGTCCCACGTGCCACCGTGGTGTGAGTCGATCCTCGGTGTGAAAGATGAGCCAGTGCAGGGCAAAGAGGTTCCTCTGGAATGGACTGAGACATCTGGGGGACTCTTGGAATGGTGGTAAGACCATGGAGTTCCTCTCGCCTTTGCTGTTGAGAGTGCCTCCTCTTGAGATGCGACGGGAACGCCGGGAATTCTTTCCCGTTGAAAGCAGGGAAAGGATCCCTCATCTCGAGCTACGAGGGGGAAACGGGGCTCCTCTGGATGTGGGCGGGACCATCGTGCTTCCTCTCGAGTGGAGACGGGTATGGCGGTGAACTTCTTGAGTTGCAGCAAGGGTGTGAAAGACCCTTTCGAAGTTCCAGAGGTTAGGTGTCATTAGTCTCCAGACGCCTGATCGGAAATAGGCCTCATCTCGCCTGGAAGGGAGAACTTCCTGGATTTTCTCGAGTTGCGGCAGGTGTTCTCGAGTTACGACGGGGACCTCAGGGACCCGCCCTGGTGGCCTCAGGAGAGGCCAGTCCCCATGCGAGTTGCTAGGGGCCCTCTCGGGATTCCTCTCCCGTCGATACCGGGGCCAAAAACCTTGTGTGGTGTCAGGGCCGGAACCGAGGATTTCTCTCAGGGGCTGACATGGATCTTTGGGTACTTCTGGAGTCTCCCCAGGGGAGTCAGGCCTTGTCTCGAGTCGGGGCATGCACGTGCGCTTTCCTTCCAGGCTGTAGCAGCAATGTCATGCTTCCCGTGGCGTGGATCAAAGGATCTGTGGTTTTCCCTCGAGGCTTTCCCTCGAGGCTTTCCCACAGGGCTGTCCCACGTGCCACCGTGGTGTGAGTCGATCCTCGGTGTGAAAGATGAGCCAGTGCAGGGCAAAGAGGTTTCTCTGGAATGGACTGAGACATCTGGGGGACTCTTGGAATGGTGGTAAGACCATGGAGTTCCTCTCGCCTTTGCTGTTGAGAGTGCCTCCTCTTGAGATGGGACGGGAATACCGGGAATTCTTTCCCGTTGAAAGCAGGGAAAGGATTCCTCATCTCGAGCTACGAGGGGGAAACGGGGCTCCTCTGGATGTGGGCGGGACCATCGTGCTTCCTCTCGAGTGGAGACGGGTATGGCGGTGAACTTCTTGAGTTGCAGCAAGGGTGTGAAAGACCCTTTCGAAGTTCCAGAGGTTAGGTGTCATTAGTCTCCAGACGCCTCATCGGAAATAGGCCTCATCTCGCCTGGAAGGGTGAACTTCCTGGATTTTCTCGAGTTGCGGCAGGTGTTCTCGAGTTACGACGGGGACCTCAGGGACCCGCCCTGGTGGCCTCAGGAGAGGCCAGTCCCCATTCGACTTGCTAGGGGGCCTCTCGGGATTCCTCTCCCTTCGATACCGGGGCCAAAAACCTTTTGTGGAGTTAGGGCCGGAACCGAGGATTCCTTTCAGGGGCTGATATGGATCTTTGGGTACTTCTGGAGTCTCGCCAGGGGAGACAGGCCTCATCTCGAGTGGGGGCATGCACGTGCGCTTTCGTTCCAGGCTGTAGCAGCAATGTCACGCATCCCGTGGCGTGGATCAAAGGATCTGTGGTTTTCCCTCGAGGCTTTCCCTCGAGGCTTTCCCACAGGGCTGTCCCACGTGCCACCGTGGTGTGAGTCGATCCTCGCCGTGAAAGATGAGCCAGTGCAGGGCAAAGAGGTTCCTCTGGAATGGACTGAGACATCTGGGGGACTCTTGAAATGGTGGTACGACCATGCAGTTCCTCTCGCCTTTCCTGTTGAGAGTGCCTCCTCTTGAGATGCGACGGGAACGCCGGGAATTCTTTCCCGTTGAAAGCAGGGAAAGGATCGCTCATCTCGAGCTAGGAGGGGGAAACGGGGCTCCTCTGGGTGTGGGCGGGACCATCGTGCTTCCTCTCGAGTGGAGACGGGTATGGCGGTGAACTTCTTGAGTTGCAGCAAGGGTGTGAAAGACCCTTTCGAAGTTCCAGAGGTTAGGTGTCATTAGTCTCCAGACGCCTCATCGGAAATAGGCCTCATCTCGCCTGGAAGGGAGAACTTCCTGGATTTTCTCGAGTTGCGGCAGGTGTTCTCGAGTTACGACGGGGACCTCAGGGACCCGCCCTGGTGGCCTCAGGAGAGGCCAGTCCCCATGCGAGTTGCTAGGGGGCCTCTCGGGATTCCTCTCCCGTCGATACCCGGGCCAAAAACCTTGTGTGGAGTCAGGGCCGGAACCGAGGATTCCTCTCACGGGCTGATATGGATCTTTGGGTACTTCTGGAGTCTCGCCAGGGGAGACAGGCCTCATCTCGAGTGGGGACATGCACGTGAGCTTTCCTTCCAGGCTGTAGCAGCAATGTCACGCTTCCCATCGCGTGGATCAAAGGATCTGTGGTTTTCCCTCGAGGCTTTCCCTCGAGGCTTTCCCACAGGGCTGTCCCACGTGCCACCGTGGTGTGAGTCGATCCTCGGTGTGAAAGATGAGCCAGTGCAGGGCAAAGAGGTTCCTCTGGAATGGACTGAGACATCTGGGGGACTCTTGGAATGGTGGTACGACCTTGGAGTTCCTCTCGCCTTTCCTGTTGAGAGTGCCTCCTCTTGAGATGCGACGGGAACTCCGGGAAATCTTTCCCGTTGAAAGCAGGGAAAGGATCCCTCATCTCGAGCTACGAGGGGGAAACGGGGCTCCTCTGGATGTGGGCGGGACCATCGTGCTTCCTCTCGAGTGGAGACGGGTATGGCGGTGAACTTCTTGAGTTGCAGCAAGGGTGTGAAAGACCCTTTCGAAGTTCCAGATGTTAGGTGTCATTAGTCTCCAGACGCCTGATCGGAAATAGGCCTCATCTCGCCTGGAAGGGAGAACTTCCTGGATTTTCTCGAGTTGCGGCAGGTGTTCTCGAGTTACGACGGGGACCTCAGGGACCCGCCCTGGTGGCCTCAGGAGAGGCCAGTCCCCATGCGAGTTGCTAGGGGCCCTCTCGGGATTCCTCTCCCGTCGATACCGGGGCCAAAAACCTTGTGTGGTGTCAGGGCCGGAACCGAGGATTTCTCTCAGGGGCTGACATGGATCTTTGGGTACTTCTGGAGTCTCCCCAGGGGAGTCAGGCCTTGTCTCGAGTCGGGGCATGCACGTGCGCTTTCCTTCCAGGCTGTAGCAGCAATGTCATGCTTCCCGTGGCGTGGATCAAAGGATCTGTGGTTTTCCCTCGAGGCTTTCCCTCGAGGCTTTCCCACAGGGCTGTCCCACGTGCCACCGTGGTGTGAGTCGATCCTCGGTGTGAAAGATGAGCCAGTGCAGGGCAAAGAGGTTCCTCTGGAATGGACTGAGACATCTGGGGGACTCTTGGAATGGTGGTAAGACCATGGAGTTCCTCTCGCCTTTGCTGTTGAGAGTGCCTCCTCTTGAGATGGGACGGGAATACCGGGAATTCTTTCCCGTTGAAAGCAGGGAAAGGATTCCTCATCTCGAGCTACGAGGGGGAAACGGGGCTCCTCTGGATGTGGGCGGGACCATCGTGCTTCCTCTCGAGTGGAGACGGGTATGGCGGTGAACTTCTTGAGTTGCAGCAAGGGTGTGAAAGACCCTTTCGAAGTTCCAGAGGTTAGGTGTCATTAGTCTCCAGACGCCTCATCGGAAATAGGCCTCATCTCGCCTGGAAGGGTGAACTTCCTGGATTTTCTCGAGTTGCGGCAGGTGTTCTCGAGTTACGACGGGGACCTCAGGGACCCGCCCTGGTGGCCTCAGGAGAGGCCAGTCCCCATTCGACTTGCTAGGGGGCCTCTCGGGATTCCTCTCCCTTCGATACCGGGGCCAAAAACCTTTTGTGGAGTTAGGGCCGGAACCGAGGATTCCTTTCAGGGGCTGATATGGATCTTTGGGTACTTCTGGAGTCTCGCCAGGGGAGACAGGCCTCATCTCGAGTGGGGGCATGCACGTGCGCTTTCGTTCCAGGCTGTAGCAGCAATGTCACGCATCCCGTGGCGTGGATCAAAGGATCTGTGGTTTTCCCTCGAGGCTTTCCCTCGAGGCTTTCCCACAGGGCTGTCCCACGTGCCACCGTGGTGTGAGTCGATCCTCGCCGTGAAAGATGAGCCAGTGCAGGGCAAAGAGATTCCTCTGGAATGGACTGAGACATCTGGGGGACTCTTGAAATGGTGGTACGACCATGCAGTTCCTCTCGCCTTTCCTGTTGAGAGTGCCTCCTCTTGAGATGCGACGGGAACGCCGGGAATTCTTTCCCGTTGAAAGCAGGGAAAGGATCCCTCATCTCGAGCTACGAGGGGGAAACGGGGCTCCTCTGGATGTGGGCGGGACCATCGTGCTTCCTCTCGAGTGGAGACGGGTATGGCGGTGAACTTCTTGAGTTGCAGCAAGGGTGTGAAAGACCCTTTCGAAGTTCCAGAGGTTAGGTGTCATTAGTCTCCAGACGCCTGATCGGAAATAGGCCTCATCTCGCCTGGAAGGGAGAACTTCCTGGATTTTCTCGAGTTGCGGCAGGTGTTCTCGAGTTACGACGGGGACCTCAGGGACCCGCCCTGGTGGCCTCAGGAGAGGCCAGTCCCCATGCGACTTGCTAGGGGGCCTCTCGGGATTCCTCTCCCGTCGATACCGGGGCCAAAAACCTTGTGTGGAGTCAGGGCCGGAACCGAGGATTCCTCTCAGGGGCTGACATGGATCTTTGGGTACTTCTGGAGTCTCCCCAGGGGAGTCAGGCCTCGTCTCGAGTGGGGGCATGCACGTGCGCTTTCCTTCAAGGCTGTAGCAGCAATGTCACGCTTCCCGTGGCGTGAATCAAACGATCTGTGGTTTTCCCTCGAGGCTTTCCCTCGAGGCTTTCCCACAGGGCTGTCCCACGTGCCACCGTGGTGTGAGTCGATCCTCGGTGTGAAAGATGAGCCAGTGCAGGGCAAAGAGGTTCCTCTGGAATGGACTGAGACATCTGGGGGACTCTTGGAATGGTGGTACGACCTTGGAGTTCCTCTCGCCTTTCCTGTTGAGAGTGCCTCCTCTTGAGATGCGACGGGAACTCCGGGAAATCTTTCCCGTTGAAAGCAGGGAAAGGATCCCTCATCTCGAGCTACGAGGGGGAAACGGGGCTCCTCTGGATGTGGGCGGGACCATTGTGCTTCCTCTCGAGTGGAGACGGGTATGGCGGTGAACTTCTTGAGTTGCAGCAAGGGTGTGAAAGACCCTTTCGAAGTTCCAGAGGTTAGGTGTCATTAGTCTCCAGACGCCTGATCGGAAATAGGCCTCATCTCGCCTGGAAGTGAGAACTTCCTGGATTTTCTCGAGTTGCGGCAGGTGTTCTCGAGTTACGACGGGGACCTCAGGGACCCGCCCTGGTGGCCTCAGGAGAGGCCAGTCCCCATGCGAGTTGCTAGGGGCCCTCTCGGGATTCCTCTCCCGTCGATACCGGGGCCAAAAACCTTGTGTGGTGTCAGGGCCGGAACCGAGGATTTCTCTCAGGGGCTGACATGGATCTTTGGGTACTTCTGGAGTCTCCCCAGGGGAGTCAGGCCTTGTCTCGAGTCGGGGCATGCACGTGCGCTTTCCTTCCAGGCTGTAGCAGCAATGTCACGCTTCCCGTGGCGTGGATCAAAGGATCTGTGGTTTTCCCTCGAGGCTTTCCCTCGAGGCTTTCCCACAGGGCTGTCCCACGTGCCACCGTGGTGTGAGTCGATCCTCGGTGTGAAAGATGAGCCAGTGCAGGGCAAAGAGGTTCCTCTGGAATGGACTGAGACATCTGGGGGACTCTTGGAATGGTGGTAAGACCATGGAGTTCCTCTCGCCTTTGCTGTTGAGAGTGCCTCCTCTTGAGATGGGACGGGAATACCGGGAATTCTTTCCCGTTGAAAGCAGGGAAAGGATTCCTCATCTCGAGCTACGAGGGGGAAACGGGGCTCCTCTGGATGTGGGCGGGACCATCGTGCTTCCTCTCGAGTGGAGACGGGTATGGCGGTGAACTTCTTGAGTTGCAGCAAGGGTGTGAAAGACCCTTTCGAAGTTCCAGAGGTTAGGTGTCATTAGTCTCCAGACGCCTCATCGGAAATAGGCCTCATCTCGCCTGGAAGGGTGAACTTCCTGGATTTTCTCGAGTTGCGGCAGGTGTTCTGGAGTTACGACGGGGACCTCAGGGACCCGCCCTGGTGGCCTCAGGAGAGGCCAGTCCCCATGCGAGTTGCTAGGGGGCCTCTCGGGATTCCTCTTCCATAGATACCGGGGCCAACAACCTTGTGTGGAGTCAGGGCCGGAACCGAGGATTCCTCTCAGGGGCTGACATGGATCTTTGGGTACTTCTGGAGTCTCCCCAGGGGAGTCAGGCCTCGTCTCGAGTCGGGGCATGCACGTGCGCTTTCCTTCCAGGCTGTAGCAGCAATGTCACGCTTCCCGTCGCGTGGATCAAAGGATCTGTGGTTTTCCCTCGAGGCTTTCCCTCGAGGCTTTCCCACAGGGCTGTCCCACGTGCCACCGTGGTGTGAGTCGATCCTCGGCGTGAAAGATGAGCCAGTGCAGGGCAAAGAGGTTCCTCTGGAATGGACTGAGACATCTGGGGGACTCTTGGAATGGTGGTATGACCATGGAGTTCCTCTCGCCTTTCCTGTTGAGAGTGCCTCCTCTTGAGATGCGACGGGAACGCCGGGAATTCTTTCCCGTTGAAAGCAGGGAAAGGATCCCTCATCTCGAGCTACGAGGGGGAAACGGGGCTCCTCTGGATGTGGGCGGGACCATCGTGCTTCCTCTCGAGAGGAGATGGGTATGGCGGTGAACTTCTTGAGTTGCAGCAAGGGTGTGAAAGACCCTTTCGAAGTTCCAGAGGTTAGGTGTCATTAGTCTCCAGACGCCTCATCGGAAATAGGCCTCATCTCGCCTGGAAGGGAGAACTTCCTGGATTTTCTCGAGTTGCGGCAGGTGTTCTCGAGTTACGACGGGGACCTCAGGGACCCGCCCTGGTGGCCTCAGGAGAGGCCAGTCCCCATGCGAGTTGCTAGGGGGCCTCTCGGGATTCCTCTCCCGTCGATACCGGGGCCAAAAACCTTGTGTGGAGTCAGGGCCGGAACCGAGGATTCCTCTCAGGTGCTGACATGGATCTTTGGGTACTTCTGGAGTCTCCCCAGGGGAGTCAGGCCTCGTCTCGAGTGGGGGCATGCACGTGCGCTTTCCTTCCAGGCTGTAGCAGGAATGTCACGCTTCCCGTCTCGTGGATCAAAGGATCTGTGGTTTTTCCTCGAGGCTTTCCCTCTAGGATTTCCCACAGGGCTGTCCCATGTGCCACCGTGGTGTGAGTCGATCCTCGGAGTGAAAGATGAGCCAGTGCAGGGCAAAGAGGTTCCTCTGGAATGGACTGAGACATCTGGGGGACTCTTGGAATGGTGGTATGACCATGGAGTTCCTCTCGCCTTTCCTGTTGAGAGTGCCTCCTCTTGAGATGCGACGGGAACGCCGGGAATTCTTTCCCGTTGAAAGCAGGGAAAGGATCCCTCATCTCGAGCTACGAGGGGGAAACGGGGCTCCTCTGGATGTGGGCGGGACCATCGTGCTTCCTCTCGAGTGGAGACGGGTATGGCGGTGAACTTCTTGAGTTGCAGCAAGGGTGTGAAAGACCCTTTCGAAGTTCCAGAGGTTAGGTGTCATTAGTCTCCAGACGCCTCATCGGAAATAGGCCTCATCTCGCCTGGAAGGGAGAACTTCATGGATTTTCTCGAGTTGCGGCAGGTGTTCTCGAGTTACGACGGGGACCTCAGGGACCCGCCCTGGTGGCCTCAGGAGAGGCCAGTCCCCATGCGAGTTGCTAGGGGGCCTCTCGGGATTCCCCTCCCGTCGATACCGGGGCCAAAAACCTTGTGTGGAGTCAGGGCCGGAACTGAGGATTCCTCTCAGGGGCTGACATGGATCTTTGGGTACTTCTGGAGTCTCCCCAGGGGAGTCAGGCCTCGTCTCGAGTGGGGGCATGCACGTGCGCTTTCCTTCCAGGCTGTAGCAGGAATGTCACGCTTCCCGTCTCGTGGATCAAAGGATCTGTGGTTTTTCCTCGAGGCTTTCCCTCTAGGATTTCCCACAGGGCTGTCCCATGTGCCACCGTGGTGTGAGTCGATCCTCGGAGTGAAAGATGAGCCAGTGCAGGGCAAAGAGGTTCCTCTGGAATGGACTGAGACATCTGGGGGACTCTTGGAATGGTGGTATGACCATGGAGTTCCTCTCGCCTTTCCTGTTGAGAGTGCCTCCTCTTGAGATGCGACGGGAACGCCGGGAATTCTTTCCCGTTGAAAGCAGGGAAAGGATCCCTCATCTCGAGCTACGAGGGGGAAACGGGGCTCCTCTGGATGTGGGCGGGACCATCGTGCTTCCTCTCGAGTGGAGACGGGTATGGCGGTGAACTTCTTGAGTTGCAGCAAGGGTGTGAAAGACCCTTTCGAAGTTCCAGAGGTTAGGTGTCATTAGTCTCCAGACGCCTCATCGGAAATAGGCCTCATCTCGCCTGGAAGGGAGAACTTCCTGGATTTTCTCGAGTTGCGGCAGGTGTTCTCGAGTTACGACGGGGACCTCAGGGACCCGCCCTGGTGGCCACAGGAGAGGCCAGTCCCCATGCGAGTTGCTAGGGGGCCTCTGGGGATTCCTCTCCCGTCGATACCGGGGCCAAAAACCTTGTGTGGATTCAGGGCCGGAACCGAGGATTCCTCTCAGGGGCTGACATGGATCTTTGGGTACTTCTGGAGTCTCCCCAGGGGAGTCAGGCCTCGTCTCGAGTGGGGGCATGCACGTGCGCTTTCCTTCCAGGCTGTAGCAGCAATGTCACGATTCCCGTGGCCTGGATCAAAGGATCTGTGGTTTTCCCTCGAGGCTTTCCCTCGAGGCTTTCCCACAGGGCTGTCCCACGTGCCACCGTGGTGTGAGTCGATCCTCGGCGTGAAAGATGAGCCAGTGCAGGGCAAAGAGGTTGCTCTGGAATGGACTGAGACATCTGGGGGACTCTTTGAATGGTGGTATGACCATGGAGTTCCTCTCGCCTTTCCTGTTGAGTGTGCCTCCTCTTGAGATGCGACGGGAACGCCGGGAATTCTTTCCCGTTGAAAGCAGGGAAAGGATCCCTCATCTCGAGCTACGAGGGGGAAACGGGGCTCCTCTGGATGTGGGCGGGACCATCGTGCTTCCTCTCGAGTGGAGACGGGTATGGCGGTGAACTTCTTGAGTTGCAGCAAGGGTGTGAAAGACCCTTTCGAAGTTCCAGAGGTTAGGTGTCATTAGTCTCCAGACGCCTGATCGGAAATAGGCCTCATCTCGCCTGGAAGGGAGAACTTCCTGGATTTTCTCGAGTTGCGGCAGGTGTTCTCGAGTTACGACGGGGACCTCAGGGACCCGCCCTGGTGGCCTCAGGAAAGGCCAGTCCCCATGCGAGTTGCTAGGGGCCCTCTCGGGATTCCTCTCCCATCGATACCGGGGCCAAAAACCTTGTGTGGAGTCAGGGCCGGATCCGAGGATTCCTCTCAGGGGCTGACATGGATCTTTGGGTACTTCTGGAGTCTCCCCAGGGGAGTCAGGCCTCGTCTCGAGTGGGGGCATGCACGTGCGCTTTCCTTCCAGGCTGTAGCAGCAATGTCACGCTTCCCGTCTCGTGGATCAAAGGATCTGTGGTTTTTCCTCGAGGCTTTCCCTCGAGGATTTCCCACAGGGCTGTCCCACTTGCCACCGTGGTGTGAGTCGATCCTCGGCGTGAAAGATGAGCCAGTGCAGGGCAAAGAGTTTCCTCTGGAATGGACTGAGACATCTGGGGGACTCTTGGAATGGTGGTACGACCATGGAGTTCCTCTCGCCTTTGCTGTTTAGAGTGCCTCCTCTTGAGATGGGACGGGAATACCGGGAATTCTTTCCCGTTGAAAGCAGGGAAAGGATTCCTCATCTCGAGCTACGAGGGGGAAACGGGGCTCCTCTGGATGTGGGCGGGACCATCGTGCTTGCTCTCGAGTGGAGACGGGTATGGCGGTGAACTTCTTGAGTTGCAGCAAGGGTGTGAAAGACCCTTTCGAAGTTCCAGAGGTTAGGTGTCATTAGTCTCCAGACGCCTCATCGGAAATAGGCCTCATCTCGCCTGGAAGGGAGAACTTCCTGGATTTTCTCGAGTTGCGGCAGGTGTTCTCGAGTTACGACGGGGACCTCAGGGACCCGCCCTGGTGGCCTCAGGAGAGGCCAGTCCCCTTGCGACTTGCTAGGGGGCCTGTCGGGATTCCTCTCCCGTCGATACCGGGGCCAAAAACCTTGTGTGGAGTCAGGGCCGGAACCGAGGATTCCTCTCAGGGGCTGACATGGATCTTTGGGTATTTCTGGAGTCTCCCCATGGGAGTCAGGCCTCGTCTCGAGTGGGGGCATGCACGTGCGCTTTCCTTCCAGGCTGTAGCAGCAATGTCACGCTTCCCGTGGCGTGGATCAAAAGATCTGTGGTTTTCCCTCGAGGCTTTCCCTCGAGGCTTTCCCACAGGGCTGTCCCACGTGCCACCGTGGTGTGAGTCGATCCTCGGTGTGAAAGATGAGCCAGTGCAGGGCAAAGAGGTTCCTCTGGATTGGACTGAGACATCTGGGGGACTCTTGGAATGGTGGTAAGACCATGGAGTTCCTCTCGCCTTTGCTGTTGAGAGTGCCTCCTCTTGAGATGGGACGGGAATACCGGGAATTCTTTCCCGTTGAAAGCAGAGAAAGGATTCCTCATCTCGAGCTACGAGGGGGAAACGGGGCTCCTCTGGATGTGGGCAGGACCATCGTGCTTCCTCTCGAGTGGAGACGGGTATGGCGGTGAACTTCTTGAGTTGCAGCAAGGGTGTGAAAGACCCTTTCAAAGTTCCAGAGGTTAGGTGTCATTAGTCTCCAGACGCCTCATCGGAAATAGGCCTCATCTCGCCTGGAAGGGAGAACTTCCTGGATTTTCTCGAGTTGCGGCAGGTGTTCTCAAGTTACGACGGGGACCTCAGGGACCCGCCCTGGTGGCCTCAGGAGAGGCCAGTCCCCATGCGAGTTGCTAGGGGGCCTCTCGGGATTCCTCTCCCGTCGATACCCGGGCCAAAAACCTTGTGTGGAGTCAGGGCCGGAACCGAGGATTCCTCTCACGGGCTGATATGGATCTTTGGGTACTTCTGGAGTCTCGCCAGGGGAGACAGGCCTCATCTCGAGTGGGGACATGCACGTGAGCTTTCCTTCCAGGCTGTAGCAGCAATGTCACGCTTCCCATCGCGTGGATCAAAGGATCTGTGCTTTTCCCTCGAGGCTTTCACTCGAGGCTTTCCCACAGGGCTGTCCCACGTGCCAGCGTGGTGTGAGTCGATCCTCGGCGTGAAACATGAGCCAGTGCAGGGCAAAGAGTTTCCTCTGGAATGGATTGAGACATCTGGGGGACTCTTGGAATGGTGGTACGACCATGGAGTTCCTCTCGCCTTTCCTGTTGAGAGTGCCTCCTCTTGAGATGCGACGGGAACGCCGGGAATTCTTTCCCGTTGAAAGCAGGGAAAGGATCGCTCATCTCGAGCTAGGAGGGGGAAACGGGGCTCCTCTGGGTGTGGGCGGGACCATCGTGCTTCCTCTCGAGTGGAGACGGGTATGGCGGTGAACTTCTTGAGTTGCAGCAAGGGTGTGAAAGACCCTTTCGAAGTTCCAGAGGTTAGGTGTCATTAGTCTCCAGACGCCTCATCGGAAATAGGCCTCATCTCGCCTGGAAGGGAGAACTTCCTGGATTTTCTCGAGTTGCGGCAGGTGTTCTCGAGTTACGACGGGGACCTCAGGGACCCGCCCTGGTGGCCTCAGGAGAGGCCAGTCCCCTTGCGACTTGCTAGGGGGCCTGTCGGGATTCCTCTCCCGTCGATACCGGGGCCAAAAACCTTGTGTGGAGTCAGGGCCGGAACCGAGGATTCCTCTCAGGGGCTGACATGGATCTTTGGGTATTTCTGGAGTCTCCCCATGGGAGTCAGGCCTCGTCTCGAGTGGGGGCATGCACGTGCGCTTTCCTTCCAGGCTGTAGCAGCAATGTCACGCTTCCCGTGGCGTGGATCAAAAGATCTGTGGTTTTCCCTCGAGGCTTTCCCTCGAGGCTTTCCCACAGGGCTGTCCCACGTGCCACCGTGGTGTGAGTCGATCCTCGGTGTGAAAGATGAGCCAGTGCAGGGCAAAGAGGTTCCTCTGGAATGGACTGAGACATCTGGGGGACTCTTGGAATGGTGGTAAGACCATGGAGTTCCTCTCGCCTTTGCTGTTGAGAGTGCCTCCTCTTGAGATGGGACGGGAATACCGGGAATTCTTTCCCGTTGAAAGCAGGGAAAGGATTCCTCATCTCGAGCTACGAGGGGGAAACGGGGCTCCTCTGGATGTGGGCAGGACCATCGTGCTTCCTCTCGAGTGGAGACGGGTATGGCGGTGAACTTCTTGAGTTGCAGCAAGGGTGTGAAAGACCCTTTCAAAGTTCCAGAGGTTAGGTGTCATTAGTCTCCAGACGCCTCATCGGAAATAGGCCTCATCTCGCCTGGAAGGGAGAACTTCCTGGATTTTCTCGAGTTGCGGCAGGTGTTCTCAAGTTACGACGGGGACCTCAGGGACCCGCCCTGGTGGCCTCAGGAGAGGACAGTCCCCATGCGAGTTGCTAGGGGGCCTCTCGGGATTCCTCTCCCGTCGATACCCGGGCCAAAAACCTTGTGTGGAGTCAGGGCCGGAACCGAGGATTCCTCTCACGGGCTGATATGGATCTTTGGGTACTTCTGGAGTCTCGCCAGGGGAGACAGGCCTCATCTGGAGTGGGGACATGCACGTGAGCTTTCCTTCCAGGCTGTAGCAGCAATGTCACGCTTCCCATCGCGTGGATCAAAGGATCTGTGCTTTTCCCTCGAGGCTTTCCCTCGAGGCTTTCCCACAGGGCTGTCCCACGTGCCAGCGTGGTGTGAGTCGATCCTCGGCGTGAAACATGAGCCAGTGCAGGGCAAAGAGTTTCCTCTGGAATGGATTGAGACATCTGGGGGACTCTTGGAATGGTGGTACGACCATGGAGTTCCTCTCGCCTTTCCTGTTGAGAGTGCCTCCTCTTGAGAAGCGACGGGAACGCCGGGAATTCTTTCCCGTTGAAAGCAGGGAAAGGATCGCTCATCTCGAGCTAGGAGGGGGAAACGGGGCTCCTCTGGGTGTGGGCGGGACCATCGTGCTTCCTCTCGAGTGGAGACGGGTATGGCGGTGAACTTCTTGAGTTGCAGCAAGGGTGTGAAAGACCCTTTCGAAGTTCCAGAGGTTAGGTGTCATTAGTCTCCAGACGCCTGATCGGAAATAGGCCTCATCTCGCCTGGAAGGGAGAACTTCCTGGATTTTCTCGAGTTGCGGCAGGTGTTCTCGAGTTACGACGGGGACCTCAGGGACCCGCCCTGGTGGCCTCAGGAGAGGCCAGTCCCCATGCGACTTGCTAGGGGGCCTCTCGGGATTCCTCTCCCGTCGATACCGGGGCCAAAAACCTTGTGTGGAGTCAGGGCCGGAACCGAGGATTCCTCTCAGGGGCTGACATGGATCTTTGGGTACTTCTGGAGTCTCCCCAGGGGAGTCAGGCCTCGTCTCGAGTGGGGGCATGCACGTGCGCTTTCCTTCAAGGCTGTAGCAGCAATGTCACGCTTCCCGTGGCGTGAATCAAACGATCTGTGGTTTTCCCTCGAGGCTTTCCCTCGAGGCTTTCCCACAGGGCTGTCCCACGTGCCACCGTGGTGTGAGTCGATCCTCGGTGTGAAAGATGAGCCAGTGCAGGGCAAAG
The DNA here is from genome assembly GCF_032405125.1 of Capricornis sumatraensis. Taxonomy (NCBI): domain Eukaryota; kingdom Metazoa; phylum Chordata; class Mammalia; order Artiodactyla; family Bovidae; genus Capricornis; species Capricornis sumatraensis. The sequence continues at coordinate 11,586,705 of NW_027184612.1, forward strand.
AGGTTCCTCTGGAATGGACTGAGACATCTGGGGGACTCTTGGAATGGTGTTACGACCTTGGAGTTCCTCTCGCCTTTGCTGTTGAGAGTGCCTCCTCTTGAGATGCGACGGGAACTCCGGGAAATCTTTCCCGTTGAAAGCAGGGAAAGGATCCCTCATCTCGAGCTACGAGGGGGAAACGGGGCTCCTCTGGATGTGGGCGGGACCATCGTGCTTCCTCTCGAGTGGAGACGGGTATGGCGGTGAACTTCTTGAGTTGCAGCAAGGGTGTGAAAGACCCTTTCGAAGTTCCAGAGGTTAGGTGTCATTAGTCTCCAGACGCCTGATCGGAAATAGGCCTCATCTCGCCTGGAAGGGAGAACTTCCTGGATTTTCTCGAGTTGCAGCAGGTGTTCTCGAGTTACGACGGGGACCTCAGGGACCCGCCCTGGTGGCCTCAGGAGAGGCCAGTCCCCATGCGAGTTGCTAGGGGCCCTCTCGGGATTCCTCTCCCGTCGATACCGGGGCCAAAAACCTTGTGTGGTGTCAGGGCCGGAACCGAGGATTTCTCTCAGGGGCTGACATGGATCTTTGGGTACTTCTGGAGTCTCCCCAGGGGAGTCAGGCCTTGTCTCGAGTCGGGGCATGCACGTGCGCTTTCCTTCCAGGCTGTAGCAGCAATGTCACGCTTCCCGTGGCGTGGATCAAAAGATCTGTGGTTTTCCCTCGAGGCTTTCCCTCGAGGCTTTCCCACAGGGCTGTCCCACGTGCCACCGTGGTGTGAGTCGATCCTCGGTGTGAAAGATGAGCCAGTGCAGGGCAAAGAGGTTCCTCTGGAATGGACTGAGACATCTGGGGGACTCTTGGAATGGTGGTAAGACCATGGAGTTCCTCTCGCCTTTGCTGTTGAGAGTGCCTCCTCTTGAGATGGGACGGGAATACCGGGAATTCTTTCCCGTTGAAAGCAGGGAAAGGATTCCTCATCTCGAGCTACGAGGGGGAAACGGGGCTCCTCTGGATGTGGGCGGGACCATCGTGCTTCCTCTCGAGTGGAGACGGGTATGGCGGTGAACTTCTTGAGTTGCAGCAAGGGTGTGAAAGACCCTTTCGAAGTTCCAGAGGTTAGGTGTCATTAGTCTCCAGACGCCTCATCGGAAATAGGCCTCATCTCGCCTGGAAGGGTGAACTTCCTGGATTTTCTCGAGTTGCGGCAGGTGTTCTCGAGTTACGACGGGGACCTCAGGGACCCGCCCTGGTGGCCTCAGGAGAGGCCAGTCCCCATTCGACTTGCTAGGGGGCCTCTCGGGATTCCTCTCCCTTCGATACCGGGGCCAAAAACCTTTTGTGGAGTTAGGGCCGGAACCGAGGATTCCTTTCAGGGGCTGATATGGATCTTTGGGTACTTCTGGAGTCTCGCCAGGGGAGACAGGCCTCATCTCGAGTGGGGGCATGCACTTGCGCTTTCGTTCCAGGCTGTAGCAGCAATGTCACGCATCCCGTGGCGTGGATCAAAGGATCTGTGGTTTTCCCTCGAGGCTTTCCCTCGAGGCTTTCCCACAGGGCTGTCCCACGTGCCACCGTGGTGTGAGTCGATCCTCGCCGTGAAAGATGAGCCAGTGCAGGGCAAAGAGGTTCCTCTGGAATGGACTGAGACATCTGGGGGACTCTTGTAATGGTGGTACGACCATGCAGTTCCTCTCGCCTTTCCTGTTGAGAGTGCCTCCTCTTGAGATGCGACGGGAACGCCGGGAATTCTTTCCCGTTGAAAGCAGGGAAAGGATCCCTCATCTCGAGCTACGAGGGGGAAACGGGGCTCCTCTGGATGTGGGCGGGACCATCGTGCTTCCTCTCGAGTGGAGACGGGTATGGCGGTGAACTTCTTGAGTTGCAGCAAGGGTGTGAAAGACCCTTTCGAAGTTCCAGAGGTTAGGTGTCATTAGTCTCCAGACGCCTCATCGGAAATAGGCTTCATCTCGCCTGGAAGGGGGAACTTCCTGGAATTTCTCGAGTTGTGGCAGGTGTTCTCGAGTTACGACGGGGACCTCAGGGACCCGCCCTGGTGGCCTCAGGAAAGGCCAGTCCCCATGCGAGTTGCTAGGCGGCCTCTCGGGATTCCTCTCCCGTCGATACCGGGGCCAAAAACCTTGTGTGGAGTCAGGGCCGGAACCGAGGATTCCTCTCAGGGGCTGACATGGATCTTTGGGTACTTCTGGAGTCTCCCCAGGGGAGTCAGGCCTCGTCTCGAGTCTGGGCATGCACGTGCACTTTCCTTCCAGGCTGTAGCAGCAATGTCACGCTTCCCGTGGCGTGGATCAAAGGATCTGTGGTTTTCCCTCGAGGCTTTCCCTCGAGGCTTTCCCACAGGGCTGTCCCACGTGCCACCGTGGTGTGAGTCGATCCTCGGCGTGAAAGATGAGCCAGTGCAGGGCAAAGAGGTTCCTCTGGAATGGACTGAGACATCTGCGGGACTCTTGGAATGGTGGTACGACCATGGAGTTCCTCTCGCCTTTCCTGTTGAGAGTGCCTCCTCTTGAGATGCGACGGGAACGCCGGGAATTCTTTCCCATTGAAAGCAGGGAAAGGATTCCTCATCTCGAGCTACGAGGGGGAAAGGGGGCTCCTCTGGATGTGGGCGGGACGATCGTTCTTCCTCTCGAGTGGAGACGGGTATGTCGGTGAACTTCTTGAGTTGCAGCAAGGGTGTGAAAGACCCTTTCGAAGTTCCAGAGGTTAGGTGTCATTAGTCTCCAGACGCCTCATCGGAAATAAGCCTCATCTCGCCTGGAAGGGGGAACTTCCTGGAATTTCTCGAGTTGCGGCTGGTGTTCTCGAGTTACGACGGGGACCTCAGGGACCCGCCCTGGAGGCCTCAGGAGAGGCCAGTCCCCATGCGAGTTGCTAGGGGGCCTCTCGGGATTCCTCTCCCGTCGATACCGGGGCCAAAAACCTTGTGTGGAGTCAGGGCCGGAAACGAGGATTCCTCTCAGGGGCTGACATGGATCTTTGGGTACTTCTCGAGTCTCCCCAGGGGAGTCAGGCCTCGGCTCGAGTGGGGGCATGCACTTGCGCTTTCCTTCCAGGCTGTAGCAGCAATGTCACGCTTCCCATCGCGTGGATCAAAGGATCTGTGGTTTTCCCACAGGGCTCTCCCACGAGCCACCGTGGTGTGAGTCGATCCTCGGCGTGAAAGATGAGCCAGTGCAGGGCAAAGAGGTTCCTCTGGACTGGACTGAGACATCTGGGGGACTCTTGGAATGGTGGTACAACCATGGAGATCCTCTCGCCTTTCCTGTTGAGAGTGCCTCCTCTTGAGATGCGACGGGAACGCCGGGAATTCTTTCCCGTTGAAAGCAGGGAAAGGATCCCTCATCTCGAGCTACGAGGGGGAAACGGGGCTCCTCTGGATGTGGGCGGGACCATCGTGCTTCCTCTAGAGTGGAGACGGGTATGGCGGTGAACTTCTTGAGTTGCAGCAAGGGTGTGAAAGACCCTTTCGAAGTTCCAGAGGTTAGGTGTCATTAGTCTCCAGACGCCTCATCGGAAATAGGCCTCATCTCGCCTGGAAGGGAGAACTTCCTGGATTTTCTCCAGTTGCGGCAGGTGTTCTCGAGTTACGACGGGGACCTCAGGGACCCGCCCTGGTGGCCTCAGGAGAGGCCAGTCCCCATGCGAGTTGCTAGGGGGCCTCTCGGGATTGATCTCCCGTCGATACCGGGGCCAAAAACCTTGTGTGGAGTCAGGGCCGGAACCGAGGATTCCTCTCAGGGGCTGACATGGATCTTTGGGTACTTCTGGAGTCTCCCCATGGGAGACAGGCCTCATCTCGAGTGGGGGCATGCACGTGCGCTTTCCTTCAAGGCTGTAGCAGCAATGTCACGCTTCCCATCGCGTGGATCAAAGGATCTGTGGTTTTCCCTCGAGGCTTTCCCTCGAGGCTTTCCCACAGGGCTGTCCCACGTGCCACCGTGGTGTGAGTCGATCCTCGGCGTGAAAGATGAGCCAGTGCAGGGCAAAGAGGTTCCTCTGGAATGGACTGAGACATCTGGGGGACTCTTGGAATGGTGGTTCAACCATGGAGTTCCTCTCGCCTTTCCTGTTGAGAGTGCCTCCTCTTGAGATGCGACGGGAACGCCGGGAATTCTTTCCCGTTGAATGCAGGGAAAGGATCGCTCATCTCGAGCTAGGAGGGGGAATCGGGGCTCCTCTGGATGTGGGCGGGACCATCGTTCTTCCTCTCGAGTGGAGACGGGTATGGCGGTGAACTTCTTGAGTTGCAGCAAGGGTGTGAAAGACCCTTTCGAAGTTCCAGAGGTTAGGTGTCATTAGTCTCCAGACGCCTCATCGGAAATAGGCCTCATCTCGCCTGGAAGGGAGAACTTCCTGGATTTTCTCGAGTTGCGGCAGGTGTTCTCGAGTTACGACGGGGACCTCAGGGACCCGCCCTGGTGGCCTCAGGAGAGGCCAGTCCCCATGCGAGTTGCTAGGGGGCCTCTCGGGATTCCTCTCCCGTCGATACCGGGGCCAAAAACCTTGTGTGGAGTCAGGGCCGGAACCGAGGATTCCTCTCAGGGGCTGACATGGATCTGTGGGTACTTCTGGAGTCTCCCCATGGGAGTCAGGCCTCGTCTCGAGTGGGGGCATGCACGTGCGCTTTCCTTCCAGGCTGTAGCAGCAATGTCACGCTTCCCGTGGCGTGAATCAAACGATCTGTGGTTTTCCCTCGAGGCTTTCCCTCGAGGCTTTCCCACAGGGCTGTCCCACGTGCCACCGTGGTGTGAGTCGATCCTCGGTGTGAAAGATGAGCCAGTGCAGGGCAAAGAGGTTCCTCTGGAATGGACTGAGACATCTGGGGGACTCTTGGAATGGTGGTACGACCTTGGAGTTCCTCTCGCCTTTGCTGTTGAGAGTGCCTCCTCTTGAGATGCGACGGGAACTCCGGGAAATCTTTCCCGTTGAAAGCAGGGAAAGGATCCCTCATCTCGAGCTACGAGGGGGAAACGGGGCTCCTCTGGATGTGGGCGGGACCATCGTGCTTCCTCTCGAGTGGAGACGGGTATGGCGGTGAACTTCTTGAGTTGCAGCAAGGGTGTGAAAGACCCTTTCGAAGTTCCAGAGGTTAGGTGTCATTAGTCTCCAGACGCCTGATCGGAAATAGGCCTCATCTCGCCTGGAAGGGAGAACTTCCTGGATTTTCTCGAGTTGCGGCAGGTGTTCTCGAGTTACGACGGGGACCTCAGGGACCCGCCCTGGTGGCCTCAGGAGAGGCCAGTCCCCATGCGAGTTGCTAGGGGCCCTCTCGGGATTCCTCTCCCGTCGATACCGGGGCCAAAAACCTTGTGTGGTGTCAGGGCCGGAACCGAGGATTTCTCTCAGGGGCTGACATGGATCTTTGGGTACTTCTGGAGTCTCCCCAGGGGAGTCAGGCCTTGTCTCGAGTCGGGGCATGCACGTGCGCTTTCCTTCCAGGCTGTAGCAGCAATGTCACGCTTCCCGTGGCGTGGATCAAAAGATCTGTGGTTTTCCCTCGAGGCTTTCCCTCGAGGCTTTCCCACAGGGCTGTCCCACGTGCCACCGTGGTGTGAGTCGATCCTCGGTGTGAAAGATGAGCCAGTGCAGGGCAAAGAGGTTCCTCTGGAATGGACTGAGACATCTGGGGGACTCTTGGAATGGTGGTAAGACCATGGAGTTCCTCTCGCCTTTGCTGTTGAGAGTGCCTCCTCTTGAGATGGGACGGGAATACCGGGAATTCTTTCCCGTTGAAAGCAGGGAAAGGATTCCTCATCTCGAGCTACGAGGGGGAAACGGGGCTCCTCTGGATGTGGGCGGGACCATCGTGCTTCCTCTCGAGTGGAGACGGGTATGGCGGTGAACTTCTTGAGTTGCAGCAAGGGTGTGAAAGACCCTTTCGAAGTTCCAGAGGTTAGGTGTCATTAGTCTCCAGACGCCTCATCGGAAATAGGCCTCATCTCGCCTGGAAGGGTGAACTTCCTGGATTTTCTCGAGTTGCGGCAGGTGTTCTCGAGTTACGACGGGGACCTCAGGGACCCGCCCTGGTGGCCTCAGGAGAGGCCAGTCCCCATTCGACTTGCTAGCGGGCCTCTCGGGATTCCTCTCCCTTCGATACCGGGGCCAAAAACCTTTTGTGGAGTTAGGGCCGGAACCGAGGATTCCTTTCAGGGGCTGATATGGATCTTTGGGTACTTCTGGAGTCTCGCCAGGGGAGACAGGCCTCATCTCGAGTGGGGGCATGCACTTGCGCTTTCGTTCCAGGCTGTAGCAGCAATGTCACGCATCCCGTGGCGTGGATCAAAGGATCTGTGGTTTTCCCTCGAGGCTTTCCCTCGAGGCTTTCCCACAGGGCTGTCCCACGTGCCACCGTGGTGTGAGTCGATCCTCGCCGTGAAAGATGAGCCAGTGCAGGGCAAAGAGGTTCCTCTGGAATGGACTGAGACATCTGGGGGACTCTTGAAATGGTGGTACGACCATGCAGTTCCTCTCGCCTTTCCTGTTGAGAGTGCCTCCTCTTGAGATGCGACGGGAACGCCGGGAATTCTTTCCCGTTGAAAGCAGGGAAAGGATCCCTCATCTCGAGCTACGAGGGGGAAACGGGGCTCCTCTGGATGTGGGCGGGACCATCGTGCTTCCTCTCGAGTGGAGACGGGTATGGCGGTGAACTTCTTGAGTTGCAGCAAGGGTGTGAAAGACCCTTTCGAAGTTCCAGAGGTTAGGTGTCATTAGTCTCCAGACGCCTCATCGGAAATAGGCCTCATCTCGCCTGGAAGGGGGAACTTCCTGGAATTTCTCGAGTTGTGGCAGGTGTTCTCGAGTTACGACGGGGACCTCAGGGACCCGCCCTGGTGGACTCAGGAAAGGCCAGTCCCCATGCGAGTTGCTAGGCGTCCTCTCGGGATTCCTCTCCCGTCGATACCGGGGCCAAAAACCTTGTGTGGAGTCAGGGCCGGAACCGAGGATTCCTCTCAGGGGCTGACATGGATCTTTGGGTACTTCTGGAGTCTCCCCAGGGGAGTCAGGCCTCGTCTCGAGTCTGGGCATGCACGTGCACTTTCCTTCCAGGCTGTAGCAGCAATGTCACGCTTCCCGTGGCGTGGATCAAAGGATCTGTGGTTTTCCCTCGAGGCTTTCCCTCGAGGCTTTCCCACAGGGCTGTCCCACGTGCCACCGTGGTGTGAGTCGATCCTCGGCGTGAAAGATGAGCCAGTGCAGGGCAAAGAGGTTCCTCTGGAATGGACTGAGACATCTGCGGGACTCTTGGAATGGTGGTACGACCATGGAGTTCCTCTCGCCTTTCCTGTTGAGAGTGCCTCCTCTTGAGATGCGACGGGAACGCCGGGAATTCTTTCCCATTGAAAGCAGGGAAAGGATTCCTCATCTCGAGCTACGAGGGGGAAAGGGGGCTCCTCTGGATGTGGGCGGGACGATCGTTCTTCCTCTCGAGTGGAGACGGGTATGTCGGTGAACTTCTTCAGTTGCAGCAAGGGTGTGAAAGACCCTTTCGAAGTTCCAGAGGTTAGGTGTCATTAGTCTCCAGACGCCTCATCGGAAATAAGCCTCATCTCGCCTGGAAGGGGGAACTTCCTGGAATTTCTCGAGTTGCGGCTGGTGTTCTCAAGTTACGACGGGGACCTCAGGGACCCGCCCTGGAGGCCTCAGGAGAGGCCAGTCCCCATGCGAGTTGCTAGGGGGCCTCTCGGGATTCCTCTCCCGTCGATACCGGGGCCAAAAACCTTGTGTGGAGTCAGGGCCGGAAACGAGGATTCCTCTCAGGGGCTGACATGGATCTTTGGGTACTTCTCGAGTCTCCCCAGGGGAGTCAGGCCTCGGCTCGAGTGGGGGCATGCACTTGCGCTTTCCTTCCAGGCTGTAGCAGCAATGTCACGCTTCCCATCGCGTGGATCAAAGGATCTGTGGTTTTCCCACAGGGCTCTCCCACGAGCCACCGTGGTGTGAGTCGATCCTCGGCGTGAAAGATGAGCCAGTGCAGGGCAAAGAGGTTCCTCTGGACTGGACTGAGACATCTGGGGGACTCTTGGAATGGTGGTACAACCATGGAGATCCTCTCGCCTTTCCTGTTGAGAGTGCCTCCTCTTGAGATGCGACGGGAACGCCGGGAATTCTTTCCCGTTGAAAGCAGGGAAAGGATCCCTCATCTCGAGCTACGAGGGGGAAACGGGGCTCCTCTGGATGTGGGCGGGACCATCGTGCTTCCTCTAGAGTGGAGACGGGTATGGCGGTGAACTTCTTGAGTTGCAGCAAGGGTGTGAAAGACCCTTTCGAAGTTCCAGAGGTTAGGTGTCATTAGTCTCCAGACGCCTCATCGGAAATAGGCCTCATCTCGCCTGGAAGGGAGAACTTCCTGGATTTTCTCCAGTTGCGGCAGGTGTTCTCGAGTTACGACGGGGACCTCAGGGACCCGCCCTGGTGGCCTCAGGAGAGGCCAGTCCCCATGCGAGTTGCTAGGGGGCCTCTCGGGATTGATCTCCCGTCGATACCGGGGCCAAAAACCTTGTGTGGAGTCAGGGCCGGAACCGAGGATTCCTCTCAGTGGCTGACATGGATCTTTGGGTACTTCTGGAGTCTCCCCAGGGGAGTGAGGCCTCCTCTCAAGTGGGGGCATGCACGTGCGCTTTCCTTCAAGGCTGTAGCAGCAATGTCACGCTTCCCGTGGCGTGAATCAAACGATCTGTGGTTTTCCCTTGAGGCTTTCCCTCGAGGCTTTCCCACAGGGCTGTCCCACGTGCCACCGTGGTGTGAGTCGATCCTCGGCGTGAAAGATGAGCCAGTGCAGGGCAAAGAGGTTCCTCTGGAATGGACTGAGACATCTGGGGGACTCTTGGAATGGTGGTACGACCATGGAGTTCCTCTCGCCTTTCCTGTTGAGAGTGCCTCCTCTTGAGATGCGACGGGAACGCCGGGAATTCTTTCCCATTGAAAGCAGGGAAAGGATCCCTCATCTCGAGCTACGAGGGGGAAACGGGGCTCCTCTGGATGTGGGCGGGACCATTGTGCTTCCTCTCGAGTGGAGACGGGTATGGCGGTGAACTTCCTGAGTTGCAGCAAGGGTGTGAAAGACTCTTTCGAAGTTCCAGAGGTTAGGTGTCATTAGTCTCCAGACGCCTCATCGGAAATAGGCCTCATCTCGCCTGGAAGGGAGAACTTCCTGGATTTTCTCGAGTTGCGGCAGGTGTTTTCGAGTTACGACGGGGACCTCAGGGACCCGCCCTGGTGGCCTCAGGAGAGGCCAGTCCCCATGCGAGTTGCTAGGGGCCCTCTCGGGATTCCTCTCCCGTCGATACCGGGGCCAAAAACCTTGTGTGGAGTCAGGGCCGGAACCGAGGATTCCTCTCAGGGGCTGACATGGAACTTTGGGTACTTCTGGAGTCTCCCCAGGGGAGTTAGGCCTCGTCTCGAGTCGGGGCATGCACGTGCGCTTTCCTTCCAGGCTGTAGCAGCAATGTCACGCTTCCCGTGGCGTGGATCAAAGGATCTGTGGTTTTCCCTCGAGGCTTTCCCTCGAGGCTTTCCCACAGGGATGTCCCACGTGCCACCGTGGTGTGAGTCGATCCTCGGCGTGAAAGATGAGCCAGGGTAGGGCAAAGAGCTTCCTCTGGAATGGACTGAGATATCTGGGGGACTCTTGGAATGGTGGTACGACCATGGAGTTCCTCTCGCCTTTCCTGTTGAGAGTGCCTCCTCTTGAGATGAGACGGGAACGCCGGGAAGTCTTTCCCGTTGAAAGCAGGGAAAGGATCCCTCATCTCGAGCTACGAGGTGGAAACGGGGCTCCTCTGGATGGGGGCGGGACTATCGTGCTTCCTCTCGAGTGGAGACGGGTATGGCGGTGAACTTCTTGAGTTGCAGCAAGGGTGTGAAAGACCCTTTCGAAGTTCCAGAGGTTAGGTGTCATTAGTCTCCAGACGCCTCATCGGAAATAGGCCTCATCTCGCCTGGAAGGGAGAACTTCCTGGATTTTCTCGAGTTGCGGCAGGTGTTCTCGAGTTACGACGGGGACCTCAGGGACCCGCCCTGGTGGCCTCAGGAGAGGCCAGTCCCCATGCGAGTTGCTAGGGGGCCTCTCGGGATTCCTCTCCCGTCGATACCGGGGCCAAAAACCTTGTGTGGCGTCAGGGCCGGAACCGAGGATTCCTCTCAGGGGCTGATATGGATCTTTGGGTACTTCTGTAGTCTCGCCAGGGGAGACAGGCCTCGTCTCGAGTGGGGGCATGCACGTGCACTTTCCTTCCAGGCTGTAGCAGCAATGTCACGCTTCCCGTCGCATGGATGAAAGGATCTGTGGTTTTCCCTCGAGGCTTTCCCTCGAGGCTTTCCCACAGGGCTGTCCCACGTGCCACCGTGGTGTGAGTCGATCCTCGGCGTGAAAGATGAGCCAGTGCAGGGCAAAGAGTTTCCTCTGGAATGGACTGAGACATCTGGGGGACTCTTGGAATGGTGGTACGAACATGGAGTTCCTCTCGGCTTTGCTGTTGAGAGTGCCTCCTCTTGAGATGGGACGGGAATATCGGGAATTCTTTCCCGTTGAAAGCAGGGAAAGGATTCCTCATCTCGAGCTACGAGGGGGAAACGGGGCTCCTGTGGATGTGGGCGGGACCATCGTGCTTCCTCTCGAGTGGAGACGGGTATGGCGGTGAACTTCTTGAATTGCAGCAAGGGTGTGAAAGACCCTTTCGAAGTTCCAGAGGTTAGGTGTCATTAGTCTCCAGACGCCTCATCGGAAATAGGCCTCATCTCGCCTGGAAGGGAGAACTTCCTGGATTTTCTCGAGTTACGGCAGGTGTTCTCGAGTTACGACGGGGACCTCAGGGACCCGCCCTGGTGGCCTCAGGAGAGGCCAGTCCCCATGCGACTTGCTAGGGGGCCTCTCGGGATTCCTCTCCCGTCGATACCGGGGCCAAAAACCTTGTGTGGAGTCAGGGCCGGAACCGAGGATTCCTCTCAGGGGCTGACATGGATCTTTGGGTACTTCTGGAGTCTCCCCATGGGAGACAGGCCTCATCTCGAGTGGGGGCATGCACGTGCGCTTTCCTTCAAGGCTGTAGCAGCAATGTCACGCTTCCCATCGCGTGGATCAAAGGATCTGTGGTTTTCCCTCGAGGCTTTCCCTCGAGGCTTTCCCACAGGGCTGTCCCACGTGCCACCGTGGTGTGAGTCGATCCTCGGCGTGAAAGATGAGCCAGTGCAGGGCAAAGAGGTTCCTCTGGAATGGACTGAGACATCTGGGGGACTCTTGGAATGGTGGTACAACCATGGAGTTCCTCTCGCCTTTCCTGTTGAGAGTGCCTCCTCTTGAGATGCGACGGGAACGCCGGGAATTCTTTCCCGTTGAATGCAGGGAAAGGATCGCTCATCTCGAGCTAGGAGGGGGAATCGGGGCTCCTCTGGATGTGGGCGGGACCATCGTTCTTCCTCTCGAGTGGAGACGGGTATGGCGGTGAACTTCTTGAGTTGCAGCAAGGGTGTGAAAGACCCTTTCGAAGTTCCAGAGGTTAGGTGTCATTAGTCTCCAGACGCCTCATCGGAAATAGGCCTCATCTCGCCTGGAAGGGAGAACTTCCTGGATTTTCTCGAGTTGCGGCAGGTGTTCTCGAGTTACGACGGGGACCTCAGGGACCCGCCCTGGTGGCCTCAGGAGAGGCCAGTCCCCATGCGAGTTGCTAGGGGGCCTCTCGGGATTCCTCTCCCGTCGATACCGGGGCCAAAAACCTTGTGTGGAGTCAGGGCCGGAACCGAGGATTCCTCTCAGGGGCTGACATGGATCTGTGGGTACTTCTGGAGTCTCCCCATGGGAGTCAGGCCTCGTCTCGAGTGGGGGCATGCACGTGCGCTTTCCTTCCAGGCTGTAGCAGCAATGTCACGCTTCCCGTCGCGTGGATCAAAGGATCTGTGGTTTTCCCTCGAGGCTTTCCCTCGAGGCTTTCCCACAGGGCTGTCCCACGTGCCACCGTGGTGTGAGTCGATCCTCGGCGTGAAAGATGAGCCAGTGCAGGGCAAAGAGGTTCCTCTGGAATGGACTGAGACATCTGGGGGACTCTTGGAATGGTGGTACGACCATGGAGTTCCTCTCGCCTTTCCTGTTGAGAGTGCCTCCTCTTGAGATGCGACGGGAACGCCGGGAATACTTTCCCGTTGAAAGCAGGGAAAGGATCCCTCATCTCGAGCTACGAGGGGGAAACGGGGCTCCTCTGGATGTGGGCGGGACCATCGTGCTTCCTCTCGAGTGGAGACGGGTGTGGCGGTGAACTTCTTGAATTGCAGCAAGGGTGTGAAAGACCCTTTCGAAGTTCCAGAGGTTAGGTGTCATTAGTCTCCAGACGCCTCATCGGAAATAGGCCTCATCTCGCCTGGAAGGGGGAACTTCCTGGAATTTCTCGAGTTGTGGCAGGTGTTCTCGAGTTACGACGGGGACCTCAGGGACCCGCCCTGGTGGCCTCAGGAGAGGCCAGTCCCCATGCGAGTTGCTAGGGGGCCTCTCGGGATTCCTCTCCCGTCGATACCGGGGCCAAAAACCTTGTGTGGAGTCAGGGCCTGAACCGAGGATTCCTCTCAGGGGCTGACATGGATCTTTGGGTACTTCTGGAGTCTCCCCAGGGGAGTCAGGCCTCGTCTCGAGTCGGGGCATGCACGTGCACTTTCCTTCCAGGCTGTAGCAGCAATGTCACGCTTCCCGTGGCGTGGATCAAAGGATCTGTGGTTTTCCCTCGAGGCTTTCCCTCGAGGCTTTCCCACAGGGCTGTCCCACGTGCCACCGTGGTGTGGTCGATCCTCGGCGTGAAAGATGAGCCAGTGCAGGGCAAAGAGGTTCCTCTGGAATGGACTGAGACATCTGGGGGACTCTTGGAATGGTGGTACGACCATGGAGTTCCTCTCGCCTTTCCTGTTGAGAGTGCCTCCGCTTGAGATGCGACGGGAACGCCGGGAATTCTTTCCCATTGAAAGCAGGGAAAGGATTCCTCATCTCGAGCTACGAGGGGGAAAGGGGGCTCCTCTGGATGTGGGCGGGACGATCGTGCTTCCTCTCGAGTGGAGACGGGTATGGCGGTGAACTTCTTGAGTTGCAGCAAGGGTGTGAAAGACCCTTTCGAAGTTCCAGAGGTTAGGTGTCATTAGTCTCCAGACGCCTCATCGGAAATAGGCCTCATCTCGCCTGGAAGGGGGAACTTCCTGGAATTTCTCGAGTTGTGGCAGGTGTTCTCGAGTTACGACGGGGACCTCAGGGACCCGCCCTGGTGGCCTCAGGAGAGGCCAGTCCCCATGCGAGTTGCTAGGGGGCCTCTCGGGATTCCTCTCCCGTCAATACCGGGGCCAAAAACCTTGTGTGGAGTCAGGGCAGGAACCGAGGATTCCTCTCACGGGCTAACATGGATCTTTGGGTACTTCTGGAGTCTCCCCAGGGGAGTCAGGCCTCGTCTCGAGTCGGGGCATGCACGTGCACTTTCCTTCCAGGCTGTAGCAGCAATGTCACGCTTCCCGTGGCGTGGATCAAAGGATCTGTGGTTTTCCCTCGAGGCTTTCCCTCGAGGCTTTCCCACAGGGCTGTCCCACGTGCCACCGTGGTGTGAGTCGATCCTCGGCGTGAAAGATGAGCCAGTGCAGGGCAAAGAGCTTCCTCTGGAATGGACTGAGACATCTGGGGGACTCTTGGAATGGTGGTACGACCATGGAGTTCCTCTCGCCTTTCCTGTTGAGAGTGCCTCCGCTTGAGATGCGACGGGAACGCCGGGAACTCTTTCCCATTGAAAGCAGGGAAAGGATTCCTCATCTCGAGCTACGAGGGGGAAAGGGGGCTCCTCTGGATGTGGGCGGGACGATCGTGCTTCCTCTCGAGTGGAGACGGGTATGGCGGTGAACTTCTTGAGTTGCAGCAAGGGTGTGAAAGACCCTTTCGAAGTTCCAGAGGTTAGGTGTCATTAGTCTCCAGACGCCTCATCGGAAATAGGCCTCATCCTGCCTGGAAGGGAGAACTTCCTGGATTTTCTCGAGTTGCGGCAGGTGTTCTCGAGTTACGACGGGGACCTCAGGGACCCGCCCTGGTGGCCTCAGGAGAGGCCAGTCCCCATGCAAGTTGCTAGGGGGCCTCTCGGGATTCCTCTCCCGTCGATACCCGGGCCAAAAACCTTGTGTGGAGTCAGGGCCGGAACCGAGGATTCCTCTCACGGGCTGACATGGATCTTTGGGTACTTCTGGAGTCTCGCCAGGGGAGACAGGCCTCATCTCGAGTGGGGGCATGCACGTGCGCTTTCCTTCCAGGCTGTAGCAGCAATGTCACGCTTCCCATCGCGTGGATCAAAGGATCTGTGGTTTTCCCTCGAGGCTTTCCCTCGAGGCTTCCCACAGGGCTGTCCCACGTGCCACCGTGGTGTGAGTCGATCCTCGGCGTGAAAGATGAGCCAGTGCAGGGCAAAGAGGTTCCTCTGGAATGGACTGAGACATCTGCGGGACTCTTGGAATGGTGGTACGACCATGGAGTTCCTCTCGCCTTTCCTGTTGAGAGTGCCTCCTCTTGAGATGCGACGGGAACGCCGGGAATTCTTTCCCGTTGAAAGCAGGGAAAGGATCGCTCATCTCGAGCTAGGAGGGGGAAACGGGGCTCATCTTGATGTGGGCGGGACCATCGTGCTTCCTCTCGAGTGGAGACGGGTATGGCGGTGAACTTCTTGAGTTCCAGCAAGGGTGTGAAAGACCCTTTCGAAGTTCCAGAGTTTAGGTGTCATTAGTCTACAGACGCCTCATCGGAAATAGGCCTCATCTCGCCTGGAAGGGAGAACTTCCTGGATTTTCTCGAGTTGCGGCAGGTGTTCTCGAGTTACGACGGGGACCTCAGGGACCCGCCCTGGTGGCCTCAGGAGAGGCCAGTCCCCATGCGAGTTGCTAGGGGGCCTCTCGGGATTCCTCTCCCGTCGATACCGGGGCCAAAAACCTTGTGTGGAGTCAGGGCCGGAACCGAGGATTCCTCTCACGGGCTGACATGGAACTTTGGGTACTTCTGGAGTCTCCCCAGGGGAGTCAGGCCTCGTCTCGAGTCGGGGCATGCACGTTCACTTTCCTTCCAGGCTGTAGCAGCAATGTCACGCTTCCCGTGGCGTGGATCAAAGGATCTGTGGTTTTCCCTCGAGGCTTACCCTCGAGGCTTTCCCACAGGGCTGTCCCACGTGCCACCGTGGTGTGAGTCGATCCTCGGCGTGAAAGATGAGCCAGTGCAGGGCAAAGAGGTTCCTCTGGAATGGACTGAGACATCTGGGGGACTCTTGGAATGGTGGTACGACCATGGAGTTCCTCTCGCCTTTCCTGTTGAGAGTGCCTCCGCTTGAGATGCGACGGGAACGCCGGGAACTCTTTCCCATTGAAAGCAGGGAAAGGATCCCTCATCTCGAGCTACGAGGGGGAAAGGGGGCTCCTCTGGATGTGGGCGGGACGATCGTGCTTCCTCTCGAGTGGAGACGGGTATGGCGGTGAACTTCTTGAGTTGCAGCAAGGGTGTGAAAGACCCTTTCGAAGTTCCAGAGGTTAGGTGTCATTAGTCTCCAGACGCCTCATCGGAAATAGGCCTCATCCTGCCTGGAAGGGAGAACTTCCTGGATTTTCTCGAGTTGCGGCAGGTGTTCTCGAGTTACGACGGGGACCTCAGGGACCCGCCCTGGTGGCCTCAGGAGAGGCCAGTCCCCATGCGAGTTGCTAGGGGGCCTCTCGGGATTCCTCTCCCGTCGATACCCGGGCCAAAAACCTTGTGTGGAGTCAGGGCCGGAACCGAGGATTCCTCTCACGGGCTGATATGGATCTTTGGGTACTTCTGGAGTCTCGCCAGGGGAGACAGGCCTCATCTCGAGTGGGGGCATGCACGTGCGCTTTCCTTTCAGGCTGTAGCAGCAATGTCACGCTTCCCATCGTGCGGATCAAAGGATCTGTGGTTTTCCCTCGAGGCTTTCCCTCGAGGCTTCCCACAGGGCTGTCCCACGTGCCACCGTGGTGTGATTCGATCCTTGGCGTGAAAGATGAGCCAGTGCAGGGCAAAGAGGTTCCTCTGGAATGGACTGAGACATCTGCGGGACTCTTGGAATGGTGGTACGACCATGGAGTTCCTCTCGCCTTTCCTGTTGAGAGTGCCTCCTCTTGAGATGCGACGGGAACGCCGGGAATTCTTTCCCGTTGAAAGCAGGGAAAGGATCGCTCATCTCGAGCTAGGAGGGGGAAACGGGGCTCCTCTGGATGTGGGCGGGACCATCGTGCTTCCTCTCGAGTGGAGACGGGTATGGCGGTGAACTTCTTGAGTTGCAGCAAGGGTGTGAAAGACCCTTTCGAAGTTCCAGAGTTTAGGTGTCATTAGTCTCCAGACGCCTCATCGGAAATAGGCCTCATCTCGCCTGGAAGGGAGAACTTCCTGGATTTTCTCGAGCTGTGGCAGGTGTTCTCGAGTTACGACGGGGACCTCAGGGACCCGCCCTGGTGGCCTCAGGAGAGGCCAGTCCCCATGCGAGTTGCTAGGGGGCCTCTCGGGATTCCTCTCCCGTCGATACCGGGGCCAAAAACCTTCTGTGGAGTCAGGGCCTGAACCGAGGATTCCTCTCAGGGGCTGACATGGATCTTTGGGTACTTCTGGAGTCTCCCCAGGGGAGTCAGGCCTCGTCTCGAGTCGGGGCATGCACGTGCACTTTCCTTCCAGGCTGTAGCAGCAATGTCACGCTTCCCGTGGCGTGGATCAAAGGATCTGTGGTTTTCCCTCGAGGCTTTCCCTCGAGGCTTTCCCACAGGGCTGTCCCACGTGCCACCGTGGTGTGAGTCGATCCTCGGCGTGAAAGATGAGCCAGTGCAGGGCAAAGAGCTTCCTCTGGAATGGACTGAGACATCTGGGGGACTCTTGGAATGGTGGTACGACCATGGAGTTCCTCTCGCCTTTCCTGTTGAGAGTGCCTCCTCTTGAGATGCGACGGGAACGCCGGGAATTCTTTCCCATTGAAAGCAGGGAAAGGATTCCTCATCTCGAGCTACGAGGGGGAAAGGGGGCTCCTCTGGATGTGGGCGGGACGATCGTGCTTCCTCTCGAGTGGAGACGGGTATGGCGGTGAACTTCTTGAGTTGCAGCAAGGGTGTGAAAGACCCTTTCGAAGTTCCAGAGGTTAGGTGTCATTAGTCTCCAGACGCCTCATCGGAAATAGGCCTCATCTCGCCTGGAAGGGGGAACTTCCTGGAATTTCTCGAGTTGTGGCAGGTGTTCTCGAGTTACGACGGGGACCTCAGGGACCCGCCCTGGTGGCCTCAGGAGAGGCCAGTCCCCATGCGACTTGCTAGGGGGCCTCTCGGGATTCCTCTCCCGTCGATACCGGGGCCAAAAACCTTGTGTGGAGTCAGGGCCGGAACCGAGGATTCCTCTCACGGGCTGACATGGATCTTTGAGTACTTCTGGAGTCTCCCCAGGGGAGTCAGGCCTCGTCTCGAGTCGGGGCATGCACGTTCACTTTCCTTCCAGGCTGTAGCAGCAATGTCACGCTTCCCGTGGCGTGGATCAAAGGATCTGTGGTTTTCCCTCGAGGCTTACCCTCGAGGCTTTCCCACAGGGCTGTCCCACGTGCCACCGTGGTGTGAGTCGATCCTCGGCGTGAAAGATGAGCCAGTGCAGGGCAAAGAGCTTCCTCTGGAATGGACTGAGACATCTGGGGGACTCTTGGAATGGTGGTACGACCATGGAGTTCCTCTCGCCTTTCCTGTTGAGAGTGCCTCCGCTTGAGATGCGACGGGAACGCCGGGAACTCTTTCCCATTGAAAGCAGGGAAAGGATTCCTCATCTCGAGCTACGAGGGGGAAAGGGGGCTCCTCTGGATGTGGGCGGGACGATCGTGCTTCCTCTCGAGTGGAGACGGGTATGGCGGTGAACTTCCTGAGTTGCAGCAAGGGTGTGAAAGACCCTTTCGAAGTTCCAGAGGTTAGGTGTCATTAGTCTCCAGACGCCTCATCGGAAATAGGCCTCATCCTGCCTGGAAGGGAGAACTTCCTGGATTTTCTCGAGTTGCGGCAGGTGTTCTCGAGTTACGACGGGGACCTCAGGGACCCGCCCTGGTGGCCTCAGGAGAGGCCAGTCCCCATGCGAGTTGCTAGGGGGCCTCTCGGGATTCCTCTCCCGTCGATACCCGGGCCAAAAACCTTGTGTGGAGTCAGGGCCGGAACCGAGGATTCCTCTCACGGGCTGATATGGATCTTTGCGTATTTCTGGAGTCTCGCCAGGGGAGACAGGCCTCATCTCGAGTGGGGGCATGCACGTGCGCTTTCCTTTCAGGCTGTAGCAGCAATGTCACGCTTCCCATCGTGCGGATCAAAGGACCTGTGGTTTTCCCTCGAGGCTTTCCCTCGAGGCTTCCCACAGGGCTGTCCCACGTGCCACCGTGGTGTGATTCGATCCTTGGCGTGAAAGATGAGCCAGTGCAGGGCAAAGAGGTTCCTCTGGAATGGACTGAGACATCTGCGGGACTCTTGGAATGGTGGTACGACCATGGAGTTCCTCTCGCCTTTCCTGTTGAGAGTGCCTCCTCTTGAGATGCGACGGGAACGCCGGGAATTCTTTCCCGTTGAAAGCAGGGAAAGGATCGCTCATCTCGAGCTAGGAGGGGGAAACGGGGCTCCTCTGGATGTGGGCGGGACCATCGTGCTTCCTCTCGAGTGGAGACGGGTATGGCGGTGAACTTCTTGAGTTGCAGCAAGGGTGTGAAAGACCCTTTCGAAGTTCCAGAGTTTAGGTGTCATTAGTCTCCAGACGCCTCATCGGAAATAGGCCTCATCTCGCCTGGAAGGGAGAACTTCCTGGATTTTCTCGAGTTGTGGCAGGTGTTCTCGAGTTACGACGGGGACCTCAGGGACCCGCCCTGGTGGCCTCAGGAGAGGCCAGTCCCCATGGGAGTTGCTAGGGGGCCTCTCGGGATTCCTCTCCCGTCGATACCGGGGCCAAAAACCTTGTGTGGAGTCAGGGCCTGAACCGAGGATTCCTCTCAGGGGCTGACATGGATCTTTGGGTATTTCTGGAGTCTCCCCAGGGGAGTCAGGCCTCGTCTCGAGTCGGGGCATGCACGTGCACTTTCCTTCCAGGCTGTAGCAGCAATGTCACGCTTCCCGTGGCGTGGATCAAAGGATCTGTGGTTTTCCCTCGAGGCTTTCCCTCGAGGCTTTCCCACAGGGCTGTCCCACGTGCCACCGTGGTGTGAGTCGATCCTCGGCGTGAAAGATGAGCCAGTGCAGGGCAAAGAGGTTCCTCTGGAATGGACTGAGACATCTGGGGGACTCTTGGAATGGTGGTACGACCATGGAGTTCCTCTCGCCTTTCCTGTTGAGAGTGCCTCCTCTTGAGATGCGACGGGAACGCCGGGAATTCTTTCCCATTGAAAGCAGGGAAAGGATTCCTCATCTCGAGCTACGAGGGGGAAAGGGGGCTCCTCTGGATGTGGGCGGGACGATCGTGCTTCCTCTCGAGTGGAGACGGGTATGGCGGTGAACTTCTTGAGTTGCAGCAAGGGTGTGAAAGACCCTTTCGAAGTTCCAGAGGTTAGGTGTCATTAGTCTCCAGACGCCTCATCGGAAATAGGCCTCATCTTGCCTGGAAGGGGGAACTTCCTGGAATTTCTCGAGTTGTGGCAGGTGTTCTCGAGTTACGACGGGGACCTCAGGGACCCGCCCTGGTGGCCTCAGGAGAGGCCAGTCCCCATGCGACTTGCTAGGGGGCCTCTCGGGATTCCTCTCCCGTCGATACCGGGGCCAAAAACCTTGTGTGGAGTCAGGGCCGGAACCGAGGATTCCTCTCACGGGCTGACAGGGATCTTTGGGTTCTTCTGGAGTCTCCCCAGGGGAGTCAGGCCTCGTCTCGAGTCGGGGCATGCACGTGCACTTTCCTTCCAGGCTGTAGCAGCAATGTCACGCTTCCCGTGGCGTGGATCAAAGGATCTGTGGTTTTCCCTCGAGGCTTTCCCTCGAGGCTTTCCCACAGGGCTGTCCCACGTGCCACCGTGGTGTGAGTCGATCCTCGGCGTGAAAGATGAGCCAGTGCAGGGCAAAGAGCTTCCTCTGGAATGTACTGAGACATCTGGGGGACTCCTGGAATGGTGGTACGACCATGGAGTTCCTCTCGCCTTTCCTGTTGAGAGTGCCTCCGCTTGAGATGCGACGGGAACGCCGGGAACTCTTTCCCATTGAAAGCAGGGAAAGGATTCCTCATCTCGAGCTACGAGGGGGAAAGGGGGCTCCTCTGGATGTGGGCGGCACGATCGTGTTTCCTCTCGAGTGGAGACGGGTATGGCGGTGAACTTCTTGAGTTGCAGCAAGGGTGTGAAAGACCCTTTCGAAGTTCCAGAGGTTAGGTGTCATTTGTCTCCAGAGGCCTCATCGGAAATAGGCCTCATCTCGCCTGGAAGGGAGAACTTCCTGGATATTCTCGAGTTGCAGCAGGTGTTCTCGAGTTACGACGGGGACCTCAGGGACCCGCTCTGGTGGCCTCAGGAGAGGCCAGTCCCCATGCGAGTTGCTAGGGGGCCTCTCGGGATTCCTCTCCCGTCGATACCCGGGCCAAAAACCTTGTGTGGAGTCAGGGCCGGAACCGAGGATTCCTCTCACGGGCTGATATGGATCTTTGGGTACTTCTGGAGTCTCGCCAGGGGAGACAGGACCCATCTCGAGTGGGGGCATGCACGTGCGCTTTCCTTCCAGGCTGTAGCAGCAATGTAACGCTTCCCATCGCGTGGATCAAAGGATCTGTGGTTTTCCCACAGGGCTCTCCCACGTGCCACCGTGGTGTGAGTCGATCCTCGGCGTGAAAGATGAGCCAGTGCAGGGCAAAGATCTTCCTCTGAAATGGACTGAGACATCTGGGGGACTCTTGGAATGGTGGTACGACCATGGAGTTCCTCTCTCCTTTCCTGTTGAGAGTGCCTCCGCTTCAGATGCGACGGGAACGCCGGGAATTCTTTCCCATTGAAAGCAGGGAAAGGATTCCTCATCTCGAGCTACGAGGGGGAAAGGGGGCTCCTCTGGATGTGGGCGGGACGATCGTGCTTCCTCTCGAGTGGAGACGGGTATGGCGGTGAACTTCTTGAGTTGCAGCAAGGGTGTGAAAGACCCTTTCGAAGTTCCAGAGGTTAGGTGTCATTAGTCTCCAGACGCCTCATCGGAAATAGGCCTCATCTCGCCTGGAAGGGAGAACTTCCTGGATCTTCTCGAGTTGCGGCAGGTGTTCTCGAGTTACGACGGGGACCTCAGGGACCCGCCCTGGTGGCCTCAGGTGAGGCCAGTCCCCATGCGAGTTGCTAGGGGGCCTCTCGGGATTCCTCTCCCGTCGATACCGGGGCCAAAAACCTTGTGTGGAGTCAGGGCCGGAACCGAGGATTCCTCTCAGGGGCTGACATGGATCTTTGGGTCCTTCTGGAGTCTCCCCATGGGAGTCAGGCCTCGTCTCGAGTGGGGGCATGCATGTGCGCTTTCCTTCCAGGCTGTAGCAGCAATGTCACGCTTCCTATCGCGTGGATCAAAGGATCTGTGGTTTTCCCTCGAGGCTTTCCCTCGAGGCTTTCCCACAGGGCTGTCCCACGTGCCACCGTGGTGTGAGTCGATCCTCGGAGTGAAAGATGAGCCAGTGCAGGGCAAAGAGGTTCCTCTGGAATGGACTGAGACATCTGGGGGACTCTTGGAATGGTGGTACGACCATGGAGTTCCTCTCGCCTTTCCTGTTGAGAGTGCCTCCTCTTGAGATGCGACGGAAACGCCGGGAATTCTTTCCCGTTGAAAGCAGGGAAAGGATCCCTCATCTCGAGCTACGAGGGGGAAACGGGGCTCCTCTGGATGTGGGCGGGACCATCGTGCTTCCTCTCGAGTGGAGACGGGTGTGGCGGTGAACTTCTTGAGTTGCAGCAAGGGTGTGAAAGACCCTTTCGAAGTTCCAGAGGTTAGGTATCATTAGTCTCCAGACGCCTCATCGGAAATAGGCCTCATCTCGCCTGGAAGGGGGAACTTCCTGGAATTTCTCGAGTTGTGGCAGGTGTTCTCGAGTTACTACGGGGACCTCAGGGACCCGCCCTGGTGGCCTCAGGAGAGGCCAGTCCCCATGCGAGTTGCTAGGGGGCCTCTCGGGATTCCTCTCCCGTCGATACCGGGGCCAAAAACCTTGTGTGGAGTCAGGGCCTGAACCGAGGATTCCTCTCAGGGGCTGACATGGATCTTTGGGTACTTCTGGAGTCTCCCCAGGGGAGTCAGGCCTCGTCTCGAGTGGGGGCATGCACGTGCACTTTCCTTCCAGGCTGTAGCAGCAATGTCACGCTTCCCGTGGCGTGGATCAAAGGATCTGTGGTTTTCCCTCGAGGCTTTCCCTCGAGGCTTTCCCACAGGGCTGTCCCACGTGCCACCGTGGTGTGAGTCGATCCTCGGCGTGAAAGATGAGCCAGTGCAGGGCAAAGAGGTTCCTCTGGAATGGACTGAGACATCTGGGGGACTCTTGGAATGGTGGTACGACCATGGAGTTCCTCTCGCCTTTCCTGTTGAGAGTGCCTCCGCTTCAGATGCGACGGGAACGCCGGGAATTCTTTCCCATTGAAAGCAGGGAAAGGATTCCTCATCTCGAGCTACGAGGGGGAAAGGGGGCTCCTCTGGATGTGGGCGGGACGATCGTGCTTCCTCTCGAGTGGAGCCGGGTATGGCGGTGAACTTCTTGAGTTGCAGCAAGGGTATGAAAGACCCTTTCGAAGTTCCAGAGGTTAGGTGTCATTAGTCTCCAGACGCCTCATCGGAAATAGGCCTCATCTCGCCTGGAAGGGGGAACTTCCTGGAATATCTCGAGTTGCGGCAGGTGTTCTCGAGTTAAGACGGGGACCTCAGGGACCCGCCCTGGTGGCCTCAGGAGAGGCCAGTCCCCATGCGAGTTGCTAGGGGGCCTCTCGGGATTCCTCTCCCGTCGATACCGGGGCCAAAAACCTTGTGTGGAGTCAGGGCCGTAACCGTGGATTCCTCTCAGTGGCTGACATGGATCTTTGGGTACTTCTGGAGTCTCCCCAGGGGAGTCAGGCCTCGTCTCGAGTGGGGGCATGCACGTGCCCTTTCCTTCCAGGCTGTAGCAGAAATGTCACGCTTCCCGTGGCGTGGATCAAAGGATCTGTGGTTTTCCCTCGAGGCTTTCCCTCGAGGCTTTCCCACAGGGTTGTCCCACGTGCCACCGTGGTGTGAGTCGATCCTCGGCGTGAAAGATGAGCCAGTGCAGGGCAAAGAGGTTCCTCTGGAATGGACTGAGACATCTGGGGGACTCTTGGAATGGTGGTACGACCATGGAGTTCCTCTCGCCTTTCCTTTGAGAGTGCCTCCTCTTGAGATGCGACGGGAACGCCGGGAATTCTTTCCCGTTGAAAGCAGGGAAAGGATCCCTCATCTCGAGCTACGAGGGGGAAACGGGGCTCCTCTGGATGTGGGCGGGACCATCGTGCTTCCTCTCGAGTGGAGACGGTTGTGGCGGTGAACTTCTTGAGTTGCAGCAAGGGTGTGAAAGACCCTTTCGAAGTTCCAGAGGTTAGGTGTCATTAGTCTCCAGACGCCTCATCGGAAATAGGCCTCATCTCGCCTGGAAGGGGGAACTTCCTGGAATTTCTCGAGTTGTGGCAGGTGTTCTCGAGTTACTACGGGGACCTCAGGGACCCGCCCTTGTGGCCTCAGGAGAGGCCAGTCCCCATGCGAGTTGCTAGGGGGCCTCTCGGGATTCCTCCCCCGCCGATACCGGGGCCAAAAACCTTGTGTGGAGTCAGGGCCTGAACCGAGGATTCCTCTCAGGGGCTGACATGGATCTTTGGGTCCTTCTGGAGTCTCCCCATGGGAGTCAGGCCTCGTCTCGAGTGGGGGCATGCACGTGCGCTTTCCTTCCAGGCTGTAGCAGCAATGTCACGCTTCCCATCGCGTGGATCAAAGGATCTGTGGTTTTCCCTCGAGGCTTTCCCTCGAGGCTTTCCCACAGGGCTGTCCCACGTGCCACCGTGGTGTGAGTCGATCCTCGGAGTGAAAGATGAGCCAGTGCAGGGCAAAGAGGTTCCTCTGGAATGGACTGAGACATCTGGGGGACTCTTGGAATGGTGGTACGACCATGGAGTTCCTCTCGCCTTTCCTGTTGAGAGTGCCTCCTCTTGAGATGCGACGGGAACGCCGGGAATTCTTTCCCGTTGAAAGCAGGGAAAGGATCCCTCATCTCGAGCTACGAGGGGGAAACGGGGCTCCTCTGGATGTGGGCGGGACCATCGTGCTTCCTCTCGAGTGGAGACGGGTATGGCAGAGAACTTCTTGAGTTGCAGCAAGGGTGTGAAAGACCCTTTCGAAGTTCCAGAGTTTAGGTGTCATTAGACTCCAGACGCCTCATCGGAAATAGGCCTCATCTCGCCTGGAAGGGAGAACTTCCTGGATTTTCTCGAGTTGCGGCAGGTGTTCTCGAGTTACGACGGGGATCTCAGGGACCCGCCCTGGTGGACTCAGGAGAGGCCAGTCCCCATGCGAGTTGCTAGGGGGCCTCTCGGGATTCCTCTCCCGTCGATACCGGGGCCAAAAACCTTGTGTGGAGTCAGGGCCGGAACCGAGGAATCCTCTCAGGGGCTGACATGAATCTTTGGGTACTTCTGGAGTCTCCCCATGGGAGTCAGGCCTCGTCTCGAGTGGGGGCATGCACGTGCGCTTTCCTTCCAGGCTGTAGCAGCAATGTCACGCTTCCCGTGGCGTGGATCAAAGGATCTGTGTTTTTCCCTCGAGGCTTTCCCTCGAGGCTTTCCCACAGGGCTGTCCCACGTGCCACCGTGGTGTGAGTCGATCCTCGGCGTGAAAGATGAGCCAGTGCAGGGCAAAGAGGTTCCTCTGGAATGGACTGAGACATCTGGGGGACTCTTGGAATGGTGGTACGACCATGGAGTTCCTCTCGCCTTTCCTTTGAGAGTGCCTCCTCTTGAGATGCGACGGAACGCCGGGAATTCTTTCCCGTTGAAAGCAGGGAAAGGATCCCTCATCTCTAGCTACGAGGGGGAAACGGGGCTCCTCTGGATGTGGGCGGGACCATCGTGCTTCCTCTCGAGTGGAGACAGGTGTGGCGGTGAACTTCTTGAGTTGCAGCAAGGGTGTGAAAGACCCTTTCGAAGTTCCAGAGGTTAGGTGTCATTAGTCTCCAGACGCCTCATCGGAAATAGGCCTCATCTCGCCTGGAAGGGGGAACTTCCTGGAATTTCTCGAGTTGTGGCAGGTGTTCTCGAGTTACTACGGGGACCTCAGGGACCCGCCCTGGTGGCCTCAGGAGAGGCCAGTCCCCATGCGAGTTGCTAGGGGGCCTCTCGGGATTCCTCCCCCGCCGATACCGGGGCCAAAAACCTTGTGTGGAGTCAGGGCCTGAACCGAGGATTCCTCTCAGGGGCTGACATGGATCTTTGTGTATTTCTGGAGTCTCCCCAGGGGAGTCAGGCCTCGTCTCGAGTCGGGGAATGCACGTGCGCTTTCCTTCCAGGCTGTAGCAGCAATGTCACGCTTCCCGTGGCGTGGATCAAAGGATCTGTGGTTTTCCCTCGAGGCTTTCCCTCGAGGCTTTCCCACAGGGCTGTCCCACGTGCCACTGTGGTGTGAGTCGATCCTCGGCGTGAAAGATGAGCCAGTGCAGGGCAAAGAGCTTCCTCTGGAATGGACTGAGACATCTGGGGGACTCTTGGAATGGTGGTACGACCATGGAGTTCCTCTCGCCTTTCCTGTTGAGAGTGCCTCCGCTTGAGATGCGACGGGAACGCCGGGAATTCTTTCCCATTGAAAGCAGGGAAAGGATTCCTCATCTCGAGCTACGAGGGGGAAAGGGGGCTCCTCTGGATGTGGGCGGGACGATCGTGATTCCTCTCGAGTGGAGCCGGGTATGGCGGTGAACTTCTTGAGTTGCAGCAAGGGTGTGAAAGACCCTTTCGAAGTTCCAGAGGTTAGGTGTCATTAGTCTCCAGACGCCTCATCGGAAATAGGCCTCATCTCGCCTGGAAGGGAGAACTTCCTGGAATATCTCGAGTTGCGGCAGGTGTTCTCGAGTTAAGACGGGGACCTCAGGGACCCGCCCTGGTGGCCTCAGGAGAGGCCAGTCCCCATGCGAGTTGCTAGGGGGCCTCTCGGGATTCCTCTCCCGTCGATACCGGGGCCAAAAACCTTGTGTGGAGTCAGGGCCGTAACCGAGGATTCCTCTCAGGGGCTGACATGGATCTTTGGGTACTTCTGGAGTCTCCCCAGGGGAGTCAGGCCTCGTCTCGAGTCGGGGCATGCACGTGCACTTTCCTTCCAGGCTGTAGCAGCAATGTCACGCTTCCCGTGGCGTGGATCAAAGGATCTGTGGTTTTCCCTCGAAGCTTTCCCTCGAGGCTTTCCCACAGGGCTGTCCCACGTGCCACCGTGGTGTGAGTCGATTCTCGGCGTGAAAGATGAGCCAGTGCAGGGCAAAGAGCTTCCTCTGGAATGGACTGAGACATCTGGGGGACTCTTGGAATGGTGGTACGACCATGGAGTTCCTCTCGCCTTTCCTGTTGAGAGTGCCTCCGCTTGAAATGTGACGGGAACGCCGGGAATTCTTTCCCATTGAAAGCAGGGAAAGGATTCCTCATCTCGAGCTACGAGGGGGATAGGGGGCTCCTCTGGATGTGGGCGGGACGATCGTGCTTCCTCTCGAGTGGAGCCGGGTATGGCGGTGACCTTCTTGAGTTGCAACAAGGGTGTGAAAGACCCTTTCGATGTTCCAGAGGTTAGGTGTCATTAGTCTCCAGACGCCTCATCGGAAATAGGCCTCATCTCGCCTGGAAGGGGGAACTTCCTGGAATTTCTCGAGTTGTGGCAGGTGTTCTCGAGTTACGACGGGGACCTCAGGGACCCGCCCTGGTGGCCTCAGGAGAGCCCAGTCCCCATGCGAGTTGCTAGGGGGCCTCTCGGGATTCCTCTTCCGTCGATACCGGGGCCAAAAACCTTGTGTGGAGTCAGGGCCGTAACCGAGGATTCCTCTCAGGGGCTGACATGGATCTTTGGGTACTTCTGGAGTCTCCCCAGGGGAGTCAGGCCTCGTCTCGAGTCGGGGCATGCACGTGCACTTTCCTTCCAGGCTGTAGCAGCAATGTCACGCTTCCCGTGGCGTGGATCAAAGGATCTGTGGTTTTCCCTCGAGGCTTTCCCTCGAGGCTTTCCCACAGGGCTGTCCCACGTGCCACCGTGGTGTGAGTCGATCCTCGGCGTGAAAGATGAGCCAGTGCAGGGCAAAGAGCTTCCTCTGGAATGGACTGAGACATCTGGGGGACTCTTGGAATGGTGGTACGACCATGGAGTTCCTCTCGCCTTTCCTGTTGAGAGTGCCTTCGCTTGAGATGCGACGGGAACGCCGGGAACTCTTTCCCATTGAAAGCAGGGAAAGGATTCCTCATCTCGAGCTACGAGGGGGAAAGGGGGCTCCTCTGGATGTGGACGGGACGATCGTGCTTCCTCTCGAGTGGAGACGGGTATGGCGGTGAACTTCTTGAGTTGCAGCAAGGGTGTGAAAGACCCTTTCCAAGTTCCAGAGGTTAGGTGTCATTAGTCTCCAGACGCCTCATCGGAAATAGGCCTCATCCTGCCTGGAAGGGAGAACTTCCTGGATTTTCTCGAGTTGCGGCAGGTGTTCTCGAGTTACGACGGGGACCTCAGGGACCCGCCCTGGTGGCCTCAGGAGAGGCCAGTCCCCATGCAAGTTGCTAGGGGGCCTCTCGGGATTCCTCTCCCGTCGATACCCGGGCCAAAAACCTTGTGTGGAGTCAGGGCCGGAACCGAGGATTCCTCTCACGGGCTGACATGGATCTTTGGGTACTTCTGGAGTCTCGCCAGGGGAGACAGGCCTCATCTCGAGTGGGGGCATGCACGTGCGCTTTCCTTCCAGGCTGTAGCAGCAATGTCACGCTTCCCATCGCGTGGATCAAAGGATCTGTGGTTTTCCCTCGAGGCTTTCCCTCGAGGCTTCCCACAGGGCTGTCCCACGTGCCACCGTGGTGTGAGTCGATCCTCGGCGTGAAAGATGAGCCAGTGCAGGGCAAAGAGGTTCCTCTGGAATGGACTGAGACATCTGCGGGACTCTTGGAATGGTGGTACGACCATGGAGTTCCTCTCGCCTTTCCTGTTGAGAGTGCCTCCTCTTGAGATGCGACGGGAACACCGGGAATTCTTTCCCGTTGAAAGCAGGGAAAGGATCGCTCATCTCGAGCTAGGAGGGGGAAACGGGGCTCCTCTTGATGTGGGCGGGACCATCGTGCTTCCTCTCGAGTGGAGACGGGTATGGCGGTGAACTTCTTGAGTTGCAGCAAGGGTGTGAAAGACCCTTTCGAAGTTCCAGAGTTTAGGTGTCATTAGTCTCCAGACGCCTCATCGGAAATAGGCCTCATCTCGCCTGGAAGGGAGAACTTCCTGGATTTTCTCGAGTTGCGGCAGGTCTTCTCGAGTTACGACGGGGACCTCAGGGACCCGCCCTGGTGGCCTCAGGAGAGGCCAGTCCCCATGCGAGTTGCTAGGGGGCCTCTCGGGATTCCTCTCCCGTCGATACCGGGGCCAAAAACCTTGTGTGGAGTCAGGGCCGGAACCGAGGATTCCTGTCAGGGGCTGACATGGATCTTTGGGTACTTCTGGAGTCTCCCCAGGGGAGTCAGGCCTCGTCTCGAGTCGGGGCATGCACGTTCACTTTCCTTCCAGGCTGTAGCAGCAATGTCACGCTTCCCGTGGCGTGGATCAAAGGATCTGTGGTTTTCCCTCGAGGCTTACCCTCGAGGCTTTCCCACAGGGCTGTCCCACGTGCCACCGTGGTGTGAGTCGATCCTCGGCGTGAAAGATGAGCCAGTGCAGGGCAAAGAGCTTCCTCTGGAATGGACTGAGACATCTGGGGGACTCTTGGAATGGTGGTACGACCATGGAGTTCCTCTCGCCTTTCCTGTTGAGAGTGCCTCCGCTTGAGATGCGACGGGAACGCCGGGAACTCTTTCCCATTGAAAGCAGGGAAAGGATTCCTCATCTCGAGCTACGAGGGGGAAAGGGGGCTCCTCTGGATGTGGGCGGGACGATCGTGCTTCCTCTCGAGTGGAGACGGGTATGGCGGTGAACTTCCTGAGTTGCAGCAAGGGTGTGAAAGACCCTTTCGAAGTTCCAGAGGTTAGGTGTCATTAGTCTCCAGACGCCTCATCGGAAATAGGCCTCATCCTGCCTGGAAGGGAGAACTTCCTGGATTTTCTCGAGTTGCGGCAGGTGTTCTCGAGTTACGACGGGGACCTCAGGGACCCGCCCTGGTGGCCTCAGGAGAGGCCAGTCCCCATGCGAGTTGCTAGGGGGCCTCTCGGGATTCCTCTCCCGTCGATACCCGGGCCAAAAACCTTGTGTGGAGTCAGGGCCGGAACCGAGGATTCCTCTCACGGGCTGATATGGATCTTTGGGTACTTCTGGAGTCTCGCCAGGGGAGACAGGCCTCATCTCGAGTGGGGGCATGCACGTGCGCTTTCCTTCCAGGCTGTAGCAGCAATGTCACGCTTCCCGTGGCGTGGATCAAAGGATCTGTGGTTTTCCCTCGAGGCTTTCCCTCGAGGCTTTCCCACAGGGCTGTCCCACGTGCCACCGTGGTGTGAGTCGATCCTCGGCGTGAAAGATGAGCCAGTGCAGGGCAAAGAGCTTCCTCTGGAATGGACTGAGACATCTGGGGGACTCTTGGAATGGTGGTATGACCATGGAGTTCCTCTCGCCTTTCCTGTTGAGAGTGCCTCCGCTTGAGATGCGACGGGAACGCCGGGAATTCTTTCCCATTGAAAGCAGGGAAAGGATTCCTCATCTCGAGCTACGAGGGGGAAAGGGGGCTCCTCTGGATGTGGGCGGGACGATCGTGCTTCCTCTCGAGTGGAGACGGGTATGGCGGTGAACTTCTTGAGTTTCAGCAAGGGTGTGAAAGACCCTTTCGAGGTTCCAGAGGTTAGGTGTCATTAGTCTCCAGACGCCTCATCGGAAATAGGCCTCATCTCGCCTGGAAGGGGGAACTTCCTGGAATTTCTCGAGTTGCAGCAGGTGTTCTCGAGTTACGACGGGGACCTCAGGGAACCGCCCTGGTGGCCTCAGGAGAGGCCAGTCCCCATGCGACTTGCTAGGGGGCCTCTCGGGATTCCTCTCCCGTCGATACCGGGGCCAAAAACCTTGTGTGGAGTCAGGGCCGGAACCGAGGATTCCTCTCACGGGCTGACAGGGATCTTTGGGTTCTTCTGGAGTCTCCCCAGGGGAGTCAGGCCTCGTCTCGAGTCGGGGCATGCACGTGCACTTTCCTTCCAGGCTGTAGCAGCAATGTCACGCTTCCCGTGGCGTGGATCAAAGGATCTGTGGTTTTCCCTCGAGGCTTTCCCTCGAGGCTTTCCCACAGGGCTGTCCCACGTGCCACCGTGGTGTGAGTCGATCCTCGGCGTGAAAGATGAGCCAGTGCAGGGCAAAGAGCTTCCTCTGGAATGTACTGAGACATCCGGGGGACTCTTGGAATGGTGGTACGACCATGGAGTTCCTCTCGCCTTTCCTGTTGAGAGTGCCTCCGCTTGAGATGCGACGGGAACGCCGGGAACTCTTTCCCATTGAAAGCAGGGAAAGGATTCCTCATCTCGAGCTACGAGGGGGAAAGGGGGCTCCTCTGGATGTGGGCGGCACGATCGTGTTTCCTCTCGAGTGGAGACGGGTATGGCGGTGAACTTCTTGAGTTGCAGCAAGGGTGTGAAAGACCTTTTCGAAGTTCCAGAGGTTAGGTGTCATTAGTCTCCAGACGCCTCATCGGAAATAGGCCTCATCCTGCCTGGAAGGGAGAACTTCCTGGATTTTCTCGAGTTGCGGCAGGTGTTCTCGAGTTACGACGGGGACCTCAGGGACCCGCCCTGGTGGCCTCAGGAGAGGCCAGTCCCCATGCGAGTTGCTAGGGGGCCTCTCGGGATTCCTCTCCCGTCGATACCCGGGCCAAAAACCTTGTGTGGAGTCAGGGCCGGAACCGAGGATTCCTCTCACGGGCTGATATGGATCTATGGGTACTTCTGGAGTCTCGCCAGGGGAGACAGGACCCATCTCGAGTGGGGGCATGCAAGTGCGCTTTCCTTCCAGGCTGTAGCAGCAATGTCACGCTTCCCATCGCGTGGATCAAAGGATCTGTGGTTTTCCCACAGGGCTCTCCCACGTGCCACCGTGGTGTGAGTCGATCCTCGGCGTGAAAGATGAGCCAGTGCAGGGCAAAGAGGTTCCTCTGGAATGGACTGAGACATCTGGGGGACTCTTGGAATGGTGGTACAACCATGGAGTTCCTCTCGCCTTTCCTGTTGAGGGTGCCTCCTCTTGAGATGCGACGGGAACGCCGGGAATTCTTTCCCGTTGAAAGCAGGGAAAGGATTCCTCATCTCGAGCTACGAGGGGGAAACGGGGCTCCGCTGGATGTGGGCGGGACCATCGTGCTTCCTCTAGAGTGGAGACGGGTATGGCGGTGAACTTCTTGAGTTGCAGCAAGGGTGTGAAAGACCCTTTCGAAGTTCCAGAGGTTAGGTGTCATTAGTCTCCAGACGCCTGATCGGAAATAGGCCTCATCTCGCCTGGAAGGGAGAACTTCCTGGATTTTCTCGAGTTGCGGCAGGTGTTCTCGAGTTACGACGGGGACCTCAGGGACCCGCCCTGGTGGCCTCAGGAGAGGCCAGTCCCCATGCGAGTTGCTAGGGGCCCTCTCGGGATTCCTCTCCCGTCGATACCGGGGCCAAAAACCTTGTGTGGTGTCAGGGCCGGAACCGAGAATTTCTCTCAGGGGCTGACATGGATCTTTGGGTACTTTTGGAGTCTCCCCATGGGAGTCAGGCCTTGTCTCGAGTCGGGGCATGCACGTGCGCTTTCCTTCCAGGCTGTAGCAGCAATGTCACGCTTCCCGTGGCGTGGATCAAAGGATCTGTGGTTTTCCCTCGAGGCTTTCCCTCGAGGCTTTCCCACAGGGCTGTCCCACGTGCCACCGTGGTGTGAGTCGATCCTCGGCGTGAAAGATGAGCCAGTGTAGGGCAAAGAGCTTCCTCTGGAATGGACTGAGACATCTGGGGGACTCTTGGAATGGTGGTACGACCATGGAGTTCCTTTCGCCTTTCCTGTTGAGAGTGCCTCCTCTTGAGATGCGACGGGAACGCCGGGAATTCTTTCCCGTTGAAAGCAGGGAAAGGATCCCTCATCTCGAGCTACGAGGGGGAAACGGGGCTCCTCTGGATGGGGGCGGGACTATCGTGCTTCCTCTCGAGTGGAGACGGGTATGGCGGTGAACTTCTTGAGTTGCAGCAAGGGTGTGAAAGACCCTTTCGAAGTTCCAGAGGTTAGGTGTCATTAGTCTCCAGACGCCTCATCGGAAATAGGCCTCATCTCGCCTGGAAGGGAGAACTTCCTGGATTTTCTCGAGTTGCGGCAGGTGTTCTCGAGTTACGACGGGGACCTCAGGGACCGGCCCTGGTGGCCTCAGGAGAGGCCAGTCCCCATGCGAGTTGCTAGGGGGCCTCTCGGGATTCCTCTCCCGTCGATACCCGGGCCAAAAACCTTGTGTGGAGTCAGGGCCGGAACCGAGGATTCCTCTCAGGGGCTGACATGGATCTGTGGGTACTTCTGCAGTCTCCCCATGGGAGTCAGGCCTCGTCTCGAGTGGGGGCATGCACGTGCGCTTTCCTTCCAGGCTGTAGCAGCAATGTCACGCTTCCCGTCGCGTGGATCAAAGGATCTGTGGTTTTCCCTCGAGGCTTTCCCTCGAGGCTTTCCCACAGGGCTGTCCCACGTGCCACCGTGGTGTGAGTCGATCCTCGACGTGAAAGATGAGCCAGTGCAGGGCAAAGAGCTTCCTCTGGAATGGACTGAGACATCTGGGGGACTCTTGGAATGGTGGTACGACCATGGAGTTCCTCTCGCCTTTCCTGTTGAGAGTGCCTCCTCTTGAGATGCGACGGGAACGCCGGGAATTCTTTCCCGTTGAAAGCAGGGAAAGGATCCCTCATCTCGAGCTACGAGGGGGAAACGGGGCTCCTCTGGATGTGGGCGGGACCATCGTGCTTCCTCTCGAGTGGAGACGGGTATGGCGGTGAACTTCTTGAGTTGCAGCAAGGGTGTGAAAGACCCTTTCGAAGTTCCAGAGGTTAGGTGTCATTAGTCTCCAGACGCCTGATCGGAAATAGGCCTCATCTCGCCTGGAAGGGAGAACTTCCTGGATTTTCTCGAGTTGCGGCAGGTGTTCTCGAGTTACGACGGGGACCTCAGGGACCCGCCCTGGTGGCCTCAGGAGAGGCCAGTCCCCATGCGACTTGCTAGGGGGCCTCTCGGGATTCCTCTCCCGTCGATACCGGGGCCAAAAACCTTGTGTGGAGTCAGGGCCGGAACCGAGGATTCCTGTCAGGGGCTGACATGGATCTTTGGGTACTTCTGGAGTCTCCCCAGGGGATTCAGGCCTCGTCTCGAGTCGGAGCATGCACGTGCGCTTTCCTTCCAGGCTGTAGCAGCAATGTCACGCTTCCCGTGGCGTGGATCAAAGGATCTGTGGTTTTCCCTCGAGGCTTTCCCTCGAGGCTTTCCCACAGGGCTGTCCCACGTGCCACCGTGGTGTGAGTCGATCCTCGGCGTGAAAGATGAGCCAGTGCAGGGCAAAGAGGTTCCTCTGGAATGGACTGAGACATCTGGGGGACTCTTGGAATGGTGGTACGACCATGGAGTTCCTCTCTCCTTTCCTGTTGAGAGTGCCTCCGCTTCAGATGCGACGGGAACGCCGGGAATTCTTTCCCATTGAAAGCAGGGAAAGGATTCCTCATCTCGAGCTACGAGGGGGAAAGGGGGCTCCTCTGGATTTGGGCGGGACGATCGTGCTTCCTCTCGAGTGGAGACGGGTATGGCGGTGAACTTCTTGAGTTGCAGCAAGGGTGTGAAAGACCCTTTCGAAGTTCCAGAGGTTAGGTGTCATTAGTCTCCAGACGCCTCATCAGAAATAGGCCTCATCTCGCCTGGAAGGGAGAACTTCCTGGATCTTCTCGAGTTGCGGCAGGTGTTCTCGAGTTACGACGGGGACCTCAGGGACCCGCCCTGGTGGCCTCAGGAGAGGCCAGTCCCCATGCGAGTTGCTAGGGGGCCTCTCGGGATTCCTCTCCCGTCGATACCGGGGCCAAAAACCTTGTGTGGAGTCAGGGCCGGAACCGAGGATTCCTCTCAGGGGCTGACATGGATCTTTGGGTCCTTCTGGAGTCTCCCCATGGGAGTCAGGCCTCGTCTCGAGTGGGGGCATGCACGTGCGCTTTCCTTCCAGGCTGTAGCAGCAATGTCACGCTTCCCATCGCGTGGATCAAAGGATCTGTGGTTTTCCCTCGAGGCTTTCCCTCGAGGCTTTCCCACAGGGCTGTCCCACGTGCCACCGTGGTGTGAGTCGATCCTCGGAGTGAAAGATGAGCCAGTGCAGGGCAAAGAGGTTCCTCTGAAATGGACTGAGACATCTGGGGGACTCTTGGAATGGTGGTACGACCATGGAGTTCCTCTCGCCTTTCCTGTTGAGAGTGCCTCCTCTTGAGATGCGACGGGAACGCCGGGAATTCTTTCCCGTTGAAAGCAGGGAAAGGATCGCTCATCTCGAGCTAGGAGGGGGAAACGGGGCTCCTCTGGATGTGGGCGGGACGATCGTGCTTCCTCTCGAGTGGAGACGGGTATGGCGGTGAACTTCTTGAGTTGCAGCAAGGGTGTGAAAGACCCTTTCGAAGTTCCAGAGTTTAGGTGTCATTAGTCTCCAGACGCCTCATCGGAAATAGGCCTCATCTCGCCTGGAAGGGAGAACTTCCTGGATATTCTCGAGTTGCGGCAGGTGTTCTCGAGTTACGACGGGGACCTCAGGGACCCGCCCTGGTGGCCTCAGGAGAGGCCAGTCCCCATGCGAGTTGCTAGGGGGCCTCTCGGGATTCCTCTCCCGTCGATACCGGGGCCAAAAACCTTGTGTGGAGTCAGGGCCGGAACCGAGGATTCCTCTCAGTGGCTGACATGGATCTTTGGGTACTTCTGGAGTCTCCCCAGGGGAGTCAGGCCTCGTCTCGAGTGGGGGCATGCACGTGCGCTTTCCTTCAAGGCTGTAGCAGCATGTCCCGCTTCCCGTGGCGTGAATCAAACGATCTGTGGTTTTCCCTCGAGGCTTTCCCTCGAGGCTTTCCCACAGGGCTGTCCCACGTGCCACCGTGGTGTGAGTCGATCCTCGGCGTGAAAGATGAGCCAGTGTAGGGCAAAGAGCTTCCTCTGGAATGGACTGAGACATCTGGGGGACTCTTGGAATGGTGGTACGACCATGGAGTTCCTCTCGCCTTTCCTGTTGAGAGTGCCTCCTCTTGAGATGCGACGGGAACGCCGGGAATTCTTTCCCGTTGAAAGCAGGGAAAGGATCCCTCATCTTGAGCTACGAGGGGGAAACGGGGCTCCTCTGGATGTGGGCGGGACTATCGTGCTTCCTCTCGAGTGGAGACGGGTATGGCGGTGAACTTCTTGAGTTGCAGCAAGGGTGTGAAAGACCCTTTCGAAGTTCCAGAGTTTAGGTGTCATTAGTCTCCAGACGCCTCATCGGAAATAGGCCTCATCTCGCCTGGAAGGGAGAACTTCCTGGATTTTCTCGAGTTGCGGCAGGTGTTCTCGAGTTACGACGGGGACCTCAGGGACCCGCCCTGGTGGCCTCAGGAGAGGCCAGTCCCCATGCGAGTTGCTAGGGGGCCTCTCGGGATTCCTCTCCCGTCGATACCGGGGCCAAAAACCTTGTGTGGAGTCAGGGCCGGAACCGAGGAATCCTCTCAGGGGCTGACATGAATCTTTGGGTACTTCTGGAGTCTCCCCATGGGAGTCAGGCCTCGTCTCGAGTGGGGGCATGCACGTGCGCTTTCCTTCCAGGCTGTAGCAGCAATGTCACGCTTCCCGTGGCGTGGATCAAAGGATCTGTGTTTTTCCCTCGAGGCTTTCCCTCGAGGCTTTCCCACAGGGCTGTCCCACGTGCCACCGTGGTGTGAGTCGATCCTCGGCGTGAAAGATGAGCCAGTGCAGGGCAAAGAGGTTCCTCTGGAATGGACTGAGACATCTGGGGGACTCTTGGAATGGTGGTACGACCATGGAGTTCCTCTCGCCTTTCCTTTGAGAGTGCCTCCTCTTGAGATGCGACAGGAACGCCGGGAATTCTTTCCCGTTGAAAGCAGGGAAAGGATCCCTCATCTCGAGCTACGAGGGGGAAACGGGGCTCCTCTGGAAGTGGGCGGGACCATCGTGCTTCCTCTCGAGTGGAGACGGGTATGGCGGTGAACTTCTTGAGTTGCAGCAAGGGTGTGAAAGACCCTTTCGAAGTTCCAGAGGTTAGGTGTCATTAGTCTCCAGACGCCTCATCGGAAATAGGCCTCATCTCGCCTGGAAGGGGGAACTTCCTGGAATTTCTCGAGTTGTGGCAGGTGTTCTCGAGTTACTACGGGGACCTCAGGGACCCGCCCTGGTGGCCTCAGGAGAGGCCAGTCCCCATGCGAGTTGCTAGGGGGCCTCTCGGGATTTCTCTCCCGTCGATACCGGGGCCAAAAACCTTGTGTGGAGTCAGGGCCGTAACCGAGGATTCCTCTCAGGGGCTGACATGGATCTTTGGGTACTTCTGGAGTCTCCCCAGGGGAGTCAGGCCTCGTCTCGAGTGGGGGCATGCACGTGCCCTTTCCTTCCAGGCTGCAGCAGAAATGTCACGCTTCCCGTTGCGTGGATCAAAGGATCTGTGGTTTTCCCTCGAGGCTTTCCCTCGAGGCTTTCCCACAGGGTTGTCCCACGTGCCACCGTGGTGTGAGTCGATCCTCGGCGTGAAAGATGAGCCAGTGCAAGGCAAAGAGGTTCCTCTGGAATGGACTGAGACATCTGGGGGACTCTTGGAATGGTGGTACGACCATGGAGTTCCTCTCGCCTTTCCTTTGAGAGTGCCTCCTCTTGAGATGCGACGGGAACGCCGGGAATTCTTTCCCGTTGAAAGCAGGGAAAGGATCCCTCATCTCGAGCTACGAGGGGGAAACGGGGCTCCTCTGGATGTGGGCGGGACCATCGTGCTTCCTCTCGAGTGGAGACGGGTATGGCGGTGAACTTCTTGAGTTGCAGCAAGGGTGTGAAAGACCCTTTCGAAGTTCCAGAGGTTAGGTGTCATTAGTCTCCAGACGCCTCATCGGAAATAGGCCTCATCTCGCCTGGAAGGGGGAACTTCCTGGAATTTCTCGAGTTGTGGCAGGTGTTCTCGAGTTACTACGGGGACCTCAGGTACCCGCCCTGGTGGCCTCAGGAGAGGCCAGTCCCCATGCGAGTTGCTAGGGGGCCTCTTGGGATTCCTCTCCCGCCGATACCGGGGCCAAAAACCTTGTGTGGAGTCAGGGCATGAACCGAGGATTCCTCTCAGGGGCTGACATGGATCTTTGGGTACTTCTGGAGTCTCCCCAGGGGAGTCAGGCCTCGTCTCGAGTCGGGGCATGCACGTGCACTTTCCTTCCAGGCTGTAGCAGCAATGTCACGCTTCCCGTGGCGTGGATCAAAGGATCTGTGGTTTCCCTCGAGGCTTTCCCTCGAGGCTTTCCCACAGGGCTGTCCCACGTGCCACTGTGGTCTGAGTCGATCCTCGGCGTGAAAGATGAGCCAGTGCAGGGCAAAGAGCTTCCTCTGGAATGGACTGAGACATCTGGGGGACTCTTGGAATGGTGGTACGACCATGGAGTTCCTCTCGCCTTTCCTGTTGAGAGTGCCTCCTCTTGAGATGCGACGGGAACGCCGGGAATTCTTTCCCGTTGAAAGCAGGGAAAGGATCGCTCATCTCGAGCTAGGAGGGGGAAACGGGGCTCCTCTGGATGTGGGCGGGACCATCGTGCTTCCTCTCGAGTGGAGACGGGTATGGCGGTGAACTCATTGAGTAGCAGAAAGGGTTTGAAAGACCCTTTCGAAGGTCCAGAGGTTAGGTGTCATTAGTCTCCAGACGCCTCATCGGAAATAGGCCTCATCTCGCCTGGAAGGGAGAACTTCCTGGATTTTCTCGAGTTGCGGCAGGTGTTCTCGAGTTACGACGGGGACCTCAGGGACCGGCCCTGGTGGCCTCAGGAGAGGCCAGTCCCCATTCGACTTGCTAGGGGGCCTCTCGGGATTCCTCTCCCATCGATACCCGGGCCAAAAACCTTGTGTGGAGTCAGGGCCGGAACCGAGGATTCCTCTCACTGGCTGATATGGATCTTTGGGTACTTCTGGAGTCTCACCAGGGGAGACAGGCCTCATCTCGAGTGGGGGCATGCACGTGCCCTTTCCTTCCAGGCTGTAGCAGCAATGTCACGCTTCCCATCGCGTGGATCAAAGGATCTGTGGTTTTCCCTCGAGGCTTTCCCTCGAGGCTTTCCCACAGGGCTGTCCCACATGCCACCGTGGTGTGAGTCGATCCCCGGCGTGAAAGATGAGCCAGTGCAGGGCAAAGAGGTTCCTCTGGAATGGACTGAGACATCTGGGGGACTCTTGGAATGGTGGTACGACCATGGAGTTCCTCTCGCCTTTCCTGTTGAGAGTGCCTCCTCTTGAGATGCGACGGGAACGCCGGGAATTCTTTACCGTTGAAAGCAGGGAAAGGATCGCTCATCTCGAGCTAGGAGGGGGAAACGGGGCTCCTCTGGATGTGGGCGGGACCATCGTGCTTCCTCTCGAGTGGAGACGGGTATGGCGGTGAACTCATTGAGTAGCAGAAAGGGTTTGAAAGACCCTTTCGAAGGTCCAGAGGTTAGGTGTCATTAGTCTCCAGACGCCTCATCGGAAATAGGCCTCATCTCGCCTGGAAGGGGAAACTTCCTGGAATTTCTCGAGTTGCGGCAGGTGTTCTCGAGTTACGACGGGGACCTCAGGGACCCGCCCTGGTGGCCTCAGGAGAGGCCAGTCCCCATGCGAGTTGCTAGGGGGCCTCTCGGGATTCCTCTCCCGTCGATACCAGGGCCAGAAACCTTGTGTGGAGTCAGGGCCGTAACCGAGGATTCCTCTCAGGGGCTGACATGGATCTTTGGGTACTTCTGGAGTCTCCCCAGGGGAGTCAGGCCTCGTCTCGAGTCGGGGCATGCACGTGCACTTTCCTTCCAGGCTGAAGCAGCAATGTCACGCTTCCCGTCGCGTGGATCAAAGGATCTGTGGTTTTCCCTCGAGGCTTTCCGTCGAGGCTTTCCCACAGGGCTGTCCCACGTGCCACCGTGGTGTGAGTCGATCCTCGGCGTGAAAGCTGAGCCAGTGCAGGGCAAAGAGCTTCCTCTGGAATGGACTGAGACATCTGGGGGACTCTTGGAATGGTGGTACGACCATGGAGTTCCTCTCGCCTTTCCTGTTGAGAGTGCCTCCTCTTGAGATGCGACGGGAATGCCGGGAATTCTTTCCCGTTGAAAGCAGGGAAAGGATCCCTCATCTCGAGCTACGAGGGGGAAACGGGGCTCCTCTGGATATGGGCGGGACCATCGTGCTTCCTCTCGAGTGGAGACGGGTATGGCGGTGAACTTCTTGAGTTGCAGCAAGGGTGTGAAAGACCCTTTCGAAGTTCCAGAGGTTACGTGTCAGTCTCCAGATGCCTCATCGGAAATAGACCTCATCTCGCCTGGAAGGGAGAACTTCCTGGATTTTCTCGAGTTGCGGCAGGTGTTCTCGAGTTACGACGGGGACCTCAGGGACCCGCCATGGTGGCCTCAGGAAAGGCCAGTCCCCATGCGAGTTGCTAGGGGGCCTCTCAGGATTCCTCTCCCGTCGATACCGGGGCCAAAAACCTTGTGTGGAGTCAGGGCCGGAACCGAGGTTTTCTCTCAGGGGTGACATGGAACTTTGGGTATTTCTGGAGTCTCCCCAGGGGAGTCAGGCCTCGTCTCGAGTGGGGGCATGCACGTGCGCTTTCCTTCCAGGCTGTAGCAGCAATGTCACGCTTCCCGTCGCGTGGATCAAAGGATCTGTGGTTTTCCCTCGAGGCTTTCCCTCGAGCCTTTCCCACAGGGCTGTCCCACTTGCCACCGTGGTGTGAGTCGATCCTCGGCGTGAAAGATGAGCCAGTGCAGGGCAAAGAGGTTCCTCTGGAATGGACTGAGACATCTGGGGGATTCTTGGAATGGTGGTACGACCATAGAGTTCCTCTCGCCTTTCCTGTTGAGAGTGCCTCCTCTTGAGATGCGACGGGAATGCCGGGAATTCTTTCCCGTTGAAAGCAGGGAAAGGATCCCTCATCTCGAGCTACGAGGGCGAAACGGGGCTCCTCTGGATATGGGCGGGACCATCGTGCTTCCTCTCGAGTGGAGACGGGTATGGCGGTGAACTTCTTGAGTTGCAGCAAGGGTGTGAAAGACCCTTTCGAAGTTCCAGAGGTTAGGTGTCATTAGTCTCCAGACGCCTCATAGGAAATAGGCCTCATCTCGCCTGGAAGGGAGAACTTCCTGGATTTTCTCGAGTTGCGGCAGGTGTTCTCGAGTTACGACGGGGACCTCAGGGACCCGCCATGGTGGCCTCAGGAAAGGCCAGTCCCCATGCGAGTTGCTAGGGGGCCTCTCAGGATTCCTCTCCCGTCGATACCGGGGCCAAAAACCTTGTCTGGAGTCAGGGCCGGAACCGAGGTTTTCTCTCAGGGGTGACATGGAACTTTGGGTATTTCTGGAGTCTCCCCAGGGGAGTCAGGCCTCGTCTCGAGTGGGGGCATGCACGTGCGCTTTCCTTCCAGGCTGTAGCAGCAATGTCACGCTTCCCGTCGCGTGGATCAAAGGATCTGTGGTTTTCCCTCGAGGCTTTCCCACAGGGCTGTCCCACGAGCCACCGTGGTGTGAGTCGATCCTCGGCGTGAAAGATGAGCCAGTGCAGGGCAAAGAGGTTCCTCTGGAATGGACTGAGACATCTGGGGGACTCTTGGAATGGTGGTACGACCATGGAGTTCCTCTCGCCTTTCCTGTTGAGAGTGCCTCCTCTTGAGATGCGACGGGAACGCCGGGAATTCTTTCCCGTTGAAAGCAGGGAAAGGATCCCTCATCTCGAGCTCCGAGGGGGAAGCGGGGCTCCTCTGGATGTGGGCGAGACCATCGTGCTTCCTCTCGAGTGGATACGGGTATGGCGGTGAACTACTTGAGTTGCAGCAAGGGTGTGAAAGACCCTTTCGAAGTTCCATAGTTTAGGTGTCATTAGTCTCTAGACGCCTCATCGGAAATAGGCCTCATCTCGCCTGGAAGGGAGAACTTCCTGGATTTTCTCGAGTTGCGGCAGGTGATCTCGAGTTACGATGGGGACCTCAGGGACCCGCCCTGGTGGCCTCAGGAGAGGCCAGTCCCCAAGCGAGTTGCTAGGGGGCCTCTCGGGATTTCTCTCCCGTCGATACCCGGGCCAAATCCTTGTGTGGAGTCAGGGCCGGAAACGAGGATTCCTCTCAGGGGCTGACATGGATCTTTGGGTACTTCTGGAGTCTCCCCAGGGGAGTCAGGCCTCGTCTCGAGTGGGGGCATGCACGTGCGCTTTCCCTCCAGGCTGAAGCAGCAATGTCACGCTTCCCGTCGCGTGGATCAAAGGATCTGTGGTTTTCCCTCGAGGCTTTCCGTCGAGGCTTTCCCACAGGGCTGTCCCACGTGCCACCGTGGTGTGAGTCGATCCTCGGCGTGAAAGCTGAGCCAGTGCAGGGCAAAGAGGTTCCTTTGGAATGGACTGAGACATCTGGGGGACTCTTGGAATGGTGGTACGACCATGGAGTTCCTCTCGCCTTTCCTGTTGAGAGTGCCTCCGCTTGAGATGCGACGGGAACGCCGGGAATTCTTTCCCGTTGAAAGCAGGGAAAGGATCCCTCATCTCGAGCTACGAGGGGGAAACGGGGCTCCTCTGGATGTGGGCGGGACCATCGTGTTTCCTCTCGAGTGGAGACGGGTATGGCGGTGAACTTCTTGAGTAGCAGCAAGGGTGTGAAAGACCCTCTCGAAATTCCAGAGGTTAGGTTTCATTAGTCTCCAGACGCCTCATCGGAAATAGGCCTCATCTCGCCTGGAAGGGAGAACTTTATGGATTTTCTCGAGTTGCGGCAGGTGTTCTCGAGTTACGACGGGGACCTCAGGGACCCGCCCTGGTGGCCCCAGGAGAGGCCAGTCCCCATGCGAGTTGCTACGGGGCCTCTCGGGATTCCTCTCCCGTCGATACCGGGGCCAAAAACCTTGTGTGGAGTCAGGGCCGGAACAGGGGATTCCTCTCAGGGGCTGACATGGATCTTTGGGTACTTCTGGAGTCTCCCCAGGGGAGTCAGGCCTCGTCTCGAGTGGGGGCATGCACGTGTGCTTTCCTTCCAGGCTGTAGCAGCAATGTCACGCTTCCCGTCGCGTGGATCAAAGGATCTGTGGTTTTCCCTCGAGGCTTTCCCACAGGGCTGTCCCACGTGCCACCGTGGTGTGAGTCGATCCTCGGCGTGAAAGATGAGCCAGTGCAGGGCAAAGAGGTTCCTCTGGAATGGACTGAGACATCTGGGGGACTCTTGGAATGGTGGTACGACCATGGAGTTCCTCTCGCCTTTCCTGTTGAGAGTGCCTCCTCTTGAGATGCGACGGGAACGCCGGGAATTCTTTCCCGTTGAAAGCAGGGAAAGGATCCCTCATCTCGAGCTACGAGGGGGAAACGGGGCTCCTGTGGATGTGGGCGGGACCATCGTGCTTCCTCTCGAGTGGAGACGGGTATGGCGGTGAACTTCTTGAGTAGCAGCAAGGGTGTGAAAGACCCTCTCGAAATTCCAGAGTTTAGGTGTCATTAGTCTCCAGACGCCTCATCGGAAATAGGCCTCATCTCGCCTGGAAGGGAGAACTTCATGGATTTTCTCGAGTTGCGGCAGGTGTTCTCGAATTACGACGGGGACCTCAGGGACCCGCCCTGGTGGCCCCAGGAGAGGCCAGTCCCCATGCGAGTTGCTACGGGGCCTCTCGGGATTCCTCTCCCGTCGATACCGGGGCCAAAAACCGTGTGTGGAGTCAGGGCCGGAACCGAGGATTCCTCTCAGGGGCTGACATGGATCTTTGGGTACTTCTGGAGTCTCCCCAGGGGAGTCAGGCCTCGTCTCGAGTGGGGGCATGCACGTGAGCTTTCCTTCCAGGCTGTAGCAGCAATGTCACGCTTCCCGTCCCGTGGATCAAAGGATCTGTGGTATTCCCTCGAGGCTTTCCCTCGAGGCTTTCCCACAGGGCTGTCCCACGTGCCACCGTGGTGTGAGTCGATCCTCGGCGTGAAAGATGAGCCAGTGCAGGGCAAAGAGGTTCCTCTGGAATGGACTGAGACATCTGGGGGACTCTTGGAATGGTGGTACGACCATGGAGTTCCTCTCGCCTTTGCTGTTGAGAGTGCCTCCTCTTGAGATGGGACGGGAATACCGGGAATTCTTTCCCGTTGAAAGCAGGGAAAGGATTCCTCATCTCGAGCTACGAGGGGGAAACGGGGCTCCTCTGGATGTGGGCGGGACCATCGTGCTTCCTCTCGAGTGGAGACGGGTATGGCGGTGAACTTCTTGAGTTGCAGCAAGGGTGTGAAAGACCCTTTCGAAGTTCCAGAGGTTAGGTGTCATTAGTCTCCAGACGCCTCATCGGAAATAGGCCTCATCTCGCCTGGAAGGGAGAACTTCCTGGATTTTCTCGAGTTGCGGCAGGTGTTCTCGAGTTACGACGGGGACCTCAGGGACCCGCCCTGGTGGCCTCAGGAGAGGCCAGTCCCCATTCGACTTGCTAGGGGGCCTCTCGGGATTCCTCTCCCTTCGATACCGGGGCCAAAAACCTTTTGTGGAGTTAGGGCCGGAACCGAGGATTCCTTTCAGGGGCTGATATGGATCTTTGGGTACTTCTGGAGTCTCGCCAGGGGAGACAGGCCTCATCTCGAGTGGGGGCATGCACGTGCGCTTTCGTTCCAGGCTGTAGCAGCAATGTCACGCATCCCGTGGCGTGGATCAAAGGATCTGTGGTTTTCCCTCGAGGCTTTCCCTCGAGGCTTTCCCACAGGGCTGTCCCACGTGCCACCGTGGTGTGAGTCGATCCTCGCCGTGAAAGATGAGCCAGTGCAGGGCAAAGAGGTTCCTCTGGAATGGACTGAGACATCTGGGGGACTCTTGGAATGGTGGTACGACCATGGAGTTCCTCTCGCCTTTCCTGTTGAGAGTGCCTCCGCTTGAGATGCGACGGGAACGCCGGGAATTCTTTCCCATTGAAAGCAGGGAAAGGATTCCTCATCTCGAGTTACGAGGGGGAAAGGGGGCTCCTCTGGATGTGGGCGGAACGATCGTTCTTCCTCTCGAGTGGAGACGGGTATGGCGGTGAACTTCTTGAGTTGCAGCAAGGGTGTGAAAGACCCTTTCGAAGTTCCAGAGGTTAGGTGTCATTAGTCTCCAGACGCCTCATCGGAAATAAGCCTCATCTCGCCTGGAAGGGGGAACTTCCTGGAATTTCTCGAGTTGCGGCTGGTGTTCTCGAGTTACGACGGGGACCTCAGGGACCCGCCCTGGAGGCCTCAGGAGAGGCCAGTCCCCATGCGAGTTGCTAGGGGGCCTCTCGGGATTCCTCTCCCGTCGATACCGGGGCCAAAAACCTTCTGTGGAGTTAGGGCCGGAAACGAGGATTCCTCTCAGGGGCTGACATGGATCTTTGGGTACTTCTCGAGTCTCCCCAGGGGAGTCAGGCCTCGGCTCGAGTGGGGGCATGCACTTGCGCTTTCCTTCCAGGCTGTAGCAGCAATGTCACGCTTCCCATCGCGTGGATCAAAGGATCTGTGGTTTTCCCACAGGGCTCTCCCACGAGCCACCGTGGTGTGAGTCGATCCTCGGCGTGAAAGATGAGCCAGTGCAGGGCAAAGAGGTTCCTCTGGAATGGACTGAGACATCTGGGGTACTCTTGGAATGGTGGTACGACCATGGAGTTCCTCTCGCCTTTCCTGTTGAGAGTGCCTCCTCTTGAGATGCGA
This sequence comes from Capricornis sumatraensis, assembly GCF_032405125.1. NCBI lineage: Eukaryota > Metazoa > Chordata > Mammalia > Artiodactyla > Bovidae > Capricornis > Capricornis sumatraensis. The sequence continues at coordinate 11,631,663 of NW_027184612.1, forward strand.
CGGGAACGCCGGGAATTCTTTCCCGTTGAAAGCAGGGAAAGGATCCCTCATCTCGAGCTACGAATGTGAAACGGGGCTCCTCTGGATGTGGGCGGGACCATCGTGCTTCCTCTCGAGTGGAGACGGGTATGGCGGGAACTTCTTGAGTTGCAGCAAGGGTGTGAAAGACCCTTTCGAAGTTCCAGAGGTTAGGCGTCATTAGTCTCCAGACGCCTGATCGGAAATAGGCCTCATCTCGCCTGGAAGGGAGAACTTCCTGGATTTTCTCGAGTTGAGGCAGGTGTTCTCGAGTTACGACGGGGACCTCAGGGACCCGCCATGGTGGCCTCAGGAAAGGCCAGTCCCCATGCGAGTTGCTAGGGGGCCTCTCAGGATTCCTCTCCCTTCGATACCGGGGCCAAAAACCTTGTGTGGAGTCAGGGTCGGAACCGAGGTTTCCTCTCAGAGGTGACATGGAACTTTGGGTATTTCTGGAGTCTCCCCAGGGGAGTCAGGCCTCGTCTCGAGTGGGGGCATGCATGTGCAATTTCCTTCCAGGCTGTAACAGCAATGTCACGCTTCCCGTCGTGTGGATCAAAGGATCTGTGGTTTTCCCTCGAGGCTTTCCCTCGAGGCTTTGCCACAGGGATGTCCCACGTGCCACCGTGGTGTGAGTCGATCCTCGGCGTGAAAGATGAGCCAGTGCAGGGCAAAGAGGTTCCTCTGGAATGGACTGAGACATCTGGGGGACTCTTGGAATGGTGGTACGACCATGGAGTTCCTCTCGCCTTTCCTGTTGAGAGTGCCTCCTCTTGAGATGCGACGGGAACGCCGGGAATTCTTTCCCGTTGAAAGCAGGGAAAGGATCCCTCATCTCGAGCTACGAGGGGGAAACGGGGCTCCTCTGGATGTGGGCGGGACCATCGTGCTTCCTCTCGAGTGGAGACGGGTATGGCGGTGAACTTCTTGAGTAGCAGCAAGGGTGTGAAAGACCCTTTCGAAGTTCCAGAGGTTAGGTGTCATTAGTCTCCAGACGCCTCATCGGAAATAGGCCTCATCTCGGCTGGAAGGGAGAACTTCCTGGATTTTCTCGAGTTGCGGCAGGTGTTCTCGAGTTACGACGGGGACCTCAGGGACCCGCCATGGTGGCCTCAGGAAAGGCCATTCCCCATGCGAGTTGCTAGGGGGCCTCTCAGGATTCCTCTCCCGTCGATACCGGGGCCAAAAACCTTGTGTGGAGTCAGGGCCGGAACCGAGGTTTCCTCTCAGGGGTGACATGGATCTTTGGGTACTTCTGGAGTCTCCCTAGGGGAGTCAGGACTCGTCTCGAGTGGGGGCATGCACGTGCGCTTTCCTTCCAGGCTGTAGCAGCAATGTCACGCTTCCCATCGCGTGGATCAAAGGATCTGTGGTTTTCCCACTGGGCTCTCCCACGAGCCACCGTGGTGTGAGTCGATCCTCGGCGTGAAAGATGAGCCAGTGCAGGGCAAAGAGGTTCCTCTGGACTGGACTGAGACATCTGGGGGACTCTTGGAATGGTGGTACAACCATGGAGTTCCTCTCGCCTTTCCTGTTGAGAGTGCCTCCGCTTGAGATGCGACGGGAAAGCCGGGAATTCTTTCCCATTGAAAGCAGGGAAAGGATTCCTCATCTCGAGCTACGAGGGGGAAAGGGGGCTCCTCTGGATGTGGGCGGGGCGATCGTGCTTCCTCTCGAGTGGAGACGGGTATGGCGGTGAACTTCTTGAGTTGCAGCAAGGGTGTGAAAGACCCTTTCGAAGTTCCAGAGGTTAGGTGTCATTAGTCTCCAGACGCCTCATCGGAAATAGGCCTCATCCTGCCTGGAAGGGAGAACTTCCTGGATTTTCTCGAGTTGCGGCAGGTGTTCTCGAGTTACGACGGGGAACTCAGGGACCCGCCCTGGTGGCCTCAGGAGAGGCCAGTCCCCATGCGAGTTGCTAGGGGGCCTCTCGGGATTCCTCTCCCGTCGATACCCGGGCCAAAAACCTTGTGTGGAGTCAGGGCCGGAACCGAGGATTCCTCTCACGGGCTGATATGGATCTTTGGGTACTTCTGGAGTCTCGCCAGGGGAGACAGGCCTCATCTCGAGTGGGGGCATGCACGTGCGCTTTCCTTCCAGGCTGTAGCAGCAATGTCACGCTTCCCATCGCGTGGATCAAAGGATCTGTGGTTTTCCCTCGAGGCTTTCCCTCGAGGCTTTCCCACAGGGCTGTCCCACGTGCCACCGTGGTGTGAGTCGATCCTCGGCGTGAAAGATGAGCCAGTGCAGGGCAAAGAGGTTCCTCTGGACTGGACTGAGACATCTGGGGGACTCTTGGAATGGTGGTACGACCATGGAGTTCCTCTCGCCTTTCCTGTTGAGAGTGCCTCCTCTTGAGATGCGACGGGAACGCCGGGAATTCTTTCCCGTTGAAAGCAGGGAAAGGATCGCTCATCTCGAGCTACGAGGGGGAAACGGGGCTCCTCTGGATGTGGGCGGGACCATCGTTCTTCCTCTCGAGTGGAGACGGGTATGGCGGTGAACTTCTTGAGTTGCAGCAAGGGTGTGAAAGACCCTTTCGAAGTTCCAGAGGTTAGGTGTCATTAGTCTCCAGACGCCTCATCGGAAATAGGCCTCATCTCGCCTGGAAGGGAGAACTTCCTGGATTTTCTCGAGTTGCGGCAGGTGTTCTCGAGTTACGACGGGGACCTCAGGGACCCGCCCTGGTGGCCTCAGGAGAGGCCAGTCCCCATGCGAGTTGCTAGGGGGCCTCTCGGGATTCCTCTCCCGTCGATACCGGGGCCAAAAACCTTGTGTGGAGTCAGGGCCTGAACCGAGGATTCCTCTCAGGGGCTGACATGGATCTTTGGGTACTTCTGGAGTCTCCCCAGGGGAGTCAGGCCTCGTCTCGAGTCGGGGCATGCACGTGCACTTTCCTTCCAGGCTGTAGCAGCAATGTCACGCTTCCCGTGGCGTGGATCAAAGGATCTGTGGTTTTCCCTCGAGGCTTTCCTTCGAGGCTTTCCCACAGGGCTGTCCCACGTGCCACCGTGGTGTGAGTCGATCCTCGGCGTGAAAGATGAGCCAGTGCAGGGCAAAGAGGTTCCTCTGGAATGGACTGAGACATCTGGGGGACTCTTGGAATGGTGGTAAGACCATGGAGTTCCTCTCGCCTTTGCTGTTGAGAGTGCCTCCTCTTGAGATGGGACGGGAATACCGGGAATTCTTTCCCGTTGAAAGCAGGGAAAGGATTCCTCATCTCGAGCTACGAGGGGGAAACGGGGCTCCTCTGCATGTGGGCGGGACCATCGTGCTTCCTCTCGAGTGGAGACGGGTATGGCGGTGAACTTCTTGAGTTGCAGCAAGGGTGCGAAAGACACTTTCAAAGTTCCAGAGGTTAGGTGTCATTAGTCTCCAGACGCCTCATCGGAAATAGGCCTCATCTCGCCTGGAAGGGAGAAATTCCTGGATTTTCTCGAGTTGCGGCAGGTGTTCTCGAGTTACGACGGGGACCTCAGGGACCCGCCCTGGTGGCCTCAGGAGAGGCCAGTCCCCATGCGAGTTGCTAGGGGGCCTCTCGGGATTCCTCTCCCGTCGATACCCGGGCCAAAAACCTTGTGTGGAGTCAGGGCCGGAACCGAGGATTCCTCTCACGGGCTGATATGTATCTTTGGGTACTTCTGGAGTCTCGCCAGGGGAGACAGGCCTCATCTCGAGTGGGGACATGCACGTGAGCTTTCCTTCCAGGCTGTAGCAGCAATGTCACGCTTCCCATCGCGTGGATCAAAGGATCTGTGGTTTTCCCTCGAGGCTTTCCCTCGAGGCTTTCCCACAGGGCTGTCCCACGTGCCAGCGTGGTGTGAGTCGATCCTCGGCGTGAAACATGAGCCAGTGCAGGGCAAAGAGTTTCCTCTGGAATGGATTGAGACATCTGGGGGACTCTTGGAATGGTGGTACGACCATGGAGTTCCTCTCGCCTTTCCTGTTGAGAGTGCCTCCTCTTGAGATGCGACGGGAACGCCGGGAATTCTTTCCCGTTGATAGCAGGGAAAGGATCGCTCATCTCGAGCTAGGAGGGGGAAACGGGGCTCCTCTGGGTGTGGGCGGGACCATCGTGCTTCCTCTCGAGTGGAGACGGGTATGGCGGTGAACTTCTTGAGTTGCAGCAAGGGTGTGAAAGACCCTTTCGAAGTTCCAGAGTTTAGGTGTCATTAGTCTCCAGACGCCTGTTCGGAAATAGGCCTCATCTGGCCTGGAAGGGAGAACTTCCTGGATTTTCTCGAGTTGCGGCAGGTGTTCTCGAGTTACGACGGGGACCTCAGGGACCCGCCCTGGTGGCCTCAGGAGAGGCCAGTCCCCATGCGACTTGCTAGGGGGCCTCTCGGGATTCCTCTCCCGTCGATACCGGGGCCAAAAACCTTGTGTGGAGTCAGGGCCGGAACCGAGGATTCCTCTCAGGGGCTGACATGGATCTTTGGGTACTTCTGGAGTCTCCCCAGGGGAGTCAGGCCTCGTCTCGAGTGGGGGCATGCACGTGCGCTTTCCTTCAAGGCTGTAGCAGCAATGTCACGCTTCCCGAGGCGTGAATCAAACGATCTGTGGTTTTCCCTCGAGGCTTTCCCTCGAGGCTTTCCCACAGGGCTGTCCCAGGTGCCACCGTGGTGTGAGTCGATCCTCGGTGTGAAAGATGAGCCAGTGCAGGGCAAAGAGGTTCCTCTGGAATGGACTGAGACATCTGGGGGACTCTTTGAATGGTGGTACGACCTTGGAGTTCCTCTCGCCTTTCCTGTTGAGAGTGCCTCCTCTTGAGATGCGACGGGAACTCCGGGAAATCTTTCCCGTTGAAAGCAGGGAAAGGATCCCTCATCTCGAGCTACGAGGGGGAAACGGGGCTCCTCTGGATGTGGGCGGGACCATCGTGCTTCCTCTCGAGTGGAGACGGGTATGGCGGTGAACTTCTTGAGTTGCAGCAAGGGTGTGAAAGACCCTTTCGAAGTTCCAGAGGTTAGGTGTCATTAGTCTCCAGACGCCTGATCGGAAATAGGCCTCATCTCGCCTGGAAGGGAGAACTTCCTGGATTTTCTCGAGTTGCGGCAGGTGTTCTCGAGTTACGACGGGGACCTCAGGGACCCGCCCTGGTGGCCTCAGGAGAGGCCAGTCCCCATGCGAGTTGCTAGGGGCCCTCTCGGGATTCCTCTCCCGTCGATACCGGGGCCAAAAACCTTGTGTGGTGTCAGGGCCGGAACCGAGGATTTCTCTCAGGGGCTGACATGGATCTTTGGGTACTTCTGGAGTCTCCCCAGGGGAGTCAGGCCTTGTATCGAGTCGGGGCATGCACGTGCGCTTTCCTTCCAGGCTGTAGCAGCAATGTCACGCTTCCCGTGGCGTGGATCAAAGGATCTGTGGTTTTCCCTCGAGGCTTTCCCTCGAGGCTTTCCCACAGGGCTGTCCCACGTGCCACCGTGGTGTTAGTCGATCCTCGGTGTGAAAGATGAGCCAGTGCAGGGCAAAGAGGTTCCTCTGGAATGGACTGAGACATCTGGGGGATCTTGGAATGGTGGTAAGACCATGGAGTTCCTCTCGCCTTTGCTGTTGAGAGTGCCTCCTCTTGAGATGGGACGGGAATACCGGGAATTCTTTCCCGTTGAAAGCAGGGAAAGGATTCCTCATCTCGAGCTACGAGGGGGAAACGGGGCTCCTCTGGATGTGGGCGGGACCATCGTGCTTCCTCTCGAGTGGAGACGGGTATGGCGGTGAACTTCTTGAGTTGCAGCAAGGGTGTGAAAGACCCTTTCGAAGTTCCAGAGGTTAGGTGTCATTAGTCTCCAGACGCCTCATCGGAAATAGGCCTCATCTCGCCTGGAAGGGTGAACTTCCTGGATTTTCTCGAGTTGCGGCAGGTGTTCTCGAGTTACGACGGGGACCTCAGGGACCCGCCCTGGTGGCCTCAGGAGAGGCCAGTCCCCATTCGACTTGCTAGGGGGCCTCTCGGGATTCCTCTCCCTTCGATACCGGGGCCAAAAACCTTTTGTGGAGTTAGGGCCGGAACCGAGGATTCCTTTCAGGGGCTGATATGGATCTTTGGGTACTTCTGGAGTCTCGCCAGGGGAGACAGGCCTCATCTCGAGTGGGGGCATGCACGTGCGCTTTCGTTCCAGGCTGTAGCAGCAATGTCACGCATCCCGTGGCGTGGATCAAAGGATCTGTGGTTTTCCCTCGAGGCTTTCCCTCGAGGCTTTCCCACAGGGCTGTCCCACGTGCCACCGTGGTGTGAGTCGATCCTCGCCGTGAAAGATGAGCCAGTGCAGGGCAAAGAGGTTCCTCTGGAATGGACTGAGACATCTGGGGGACTCTTGGAATGGTGGTACGACCATGGAGTTCCTCTCGCCTTTCCTGTTGAGAGTGCCTCCGCTTGAGATGCGACGGGAACGCCGGGAATTCTTTCCCATTGAAAGCAGGGAAAGGATTCCTCATCTCGAGTTACGAGGGGGAAAGGGGGCTCCTCTGGATGTGGGCGGGACGATCGTTCTTCCTCTCGAGTGGAGACGGGTATGGCGGTGAACTTCTTGAGTTGCAGCAAGGGTGTGAAAGACCCTTTCGAAGTTCCAGAGGTTAGGTGTCATTAGTCTCCAGACGCCTCATCGGAAATAAGCCTCATCTCGCCTGGAAGGGGGAACTTCCTGGAATTTCTCGAGTTGCGGCTGGTGTTCTCGAGTTACGACGGGGACCTCAGGGACCCGCCCTGGAGGCCTCAGGAGAGGCCAGTCCCCATGCGAGTTGCTAGGGGGCCTCTCGGGATTCCTCTCCCATCGATACCGGGGCCAAAAACCTTCTGTGGAGTCAGGGCCGGAAACGAGGATTCCTCTCAGGGGCTGACATGGATCTTTGGGTACTTCTCGAGTCTCCCCAGGGGAGTCAGGCCTCGGCTCGAGTGGGGGCATGCACTTGCGCTTTCCTTCCAGGCTGTAGCAGCAATGTCACGCTTCCCATCGCGTGGATCAAAGGATCTGTGGTTTTCCCACAGGGCTCTCCCACGAGCCACCGTGGTGTGAGTCGATCCTCGGCGTGAAAGATGAGCCAGTGCAGGGCAAAGAGGTTCCTCTGGACTGGACTGAGACATCTGGGGGACTCTTGGAATGGTGGTACGACCATGGAGTTCCTCTCGCCTTTCCTGTTGAGAGTGCCTCCGCTTGAGATGCGACGGGAAAGCCGGGAATTCTTTCCCATTGAAAGCAGGGAAAGGATTCCTCATCTCGAGCTACGAGGGGGAAAGGGGGCTCCTCTGGATGTGGGCGGGGCGATCGTGCTTCCTCTCGAGTGGAGACGGGTATGGCGGTGAACTTCTTGAGTTGCAGCAAGGGTGTGAAAGACCCTTTCGAAGTTCCAGAGGTTAGGTGTCATTAGTCTCCAGACGCCTCATCGGAAATAGGCCTTATCCTGCCTGGAAGGGAGAACTTCCTGGATTTTCTCGAGTTGCGGCAGGTGTTCTCGAGTTACGACGGGGAACTCAGGGACCCGCCCTGGTGGCCTCAGGAGAGGCCAGTCCCCATGCGAGTTGCTAGGGGGCCTCTCGGGATTCCTCTCCCGTCGATACCCGGGCCAAAAACCTTGTGTGGAGTCAGGGCCGGAACCGAGGATTCCTCTCACGGGCTGATATGGATCTTTGGGTACTTCTGGAGTCTCGCCAGGGGAGACAGACCTCATCTCGAGTGGGGGCATGCACGTGCGCTTTCCTTCCAGGCTGTAGCAGCAATGTCACGCTTCCCATCGCGTGGATCAAAGGATCTGTGGTTTTCCCTCGAGGCTTTCCCTCGAGGCTTTCCCACAGGGCTGTCCCACGTGCCACCGTGGTGTGAGTCGATCCTCGGCGTGAAAGATGAGCCAGTGCAGGGCAAAGAGGTTCCTCTGGAATGGACTGAGACATCTGGGGGACTCTTGGAATGGTGGTACAACCATGGAGTTCCTCTCGCCTTTCCTGTTGAGAGTGCCTCCTCTTGAGATGCGACGGGAACGCCGGGAATTCTTTCCCGTTGAAAGCAGGGAAAGGATCGCTCATCTCGAGCTAGGAGGGGGAAACGGGGCTCCTCTGGATGTGGGCGGGACCATCGTTCTTCCTCTCGAGTGGAGACGGGTATGGCGGTGAACTTCTTGAGTTGCAGCAAGGGTGTGAAAGACCCTTTCGAAGTTCCAGAGGTTAGGTGTCATTAGTCTCCAGACGCCTCATCGGAAATAGGCCTCATCTCGCCTGGAAGGGAGAACTTCCTGGATTTTCTCGAGTTGCGGCAGGTGTTCTCGAGTTACGACGGGGACCTCAGGGACCCGCCCTGGTGGCCTCAGGAGAGGCCAGTCCCCATGCGAGTTGCTAGGGGGCCTCTCGGGATTCCTCTCCCGTCAATACCGGGGCCAAAAACCTTGTGTGGAGTCAGGGCCGGAACCGAGGATTCCTCTCACGGGCTGACATGGATCTTTGGGTACTTCTGGAGTCTCCCCAGGGGAGTCAGGCCTCGTCTCGAGTCGGGGCATGCACGTGCACTTTCCTTCCAGGCTGTAGCAGCAATGTCACGCTTCCCGTGGCGTGGATCAAAGGATCTGTGGTTTTCCCTCGAGGCTTTCCCTCGAGGCTTTCCCACAGGGCTGTCCCACGTGCCACCGTGGTGTGAGTCGATCCTCGGTGTGAAAGATGAGCCAGTGCAGGGCAAAGAGCTTCCTCTGGAATGGACTGAGACATCTGGGGGACTCTTGGAATGGTGGTACGACCATGGAGTTCCTCTCGACTTTCCTGTTGAGAGTGCCTCCGCTTGAGATGCGACGGGAACGCCGGGAACTCTTTCCCATTGAAAGCAGGGAAAGGATTCCTCATCTCGAGCTACGAGGGGGAAAGGGGGCTCCTCTGGATGTGGGCGGGACGATCGTGCTTCCTCTCGAGTGGAGACGGGTATGGCGGTGAACTTCTTGAGTTGCAGCAAGGGTGTGAAAGACCCTTTCGAAGTTCCAGAGGTTAGGTGTCATTAGTCTCCAGACGCCTCATCGGAAATAGGCCTCATCCTGCCTGGAAGGGAGAACTTCCTGGATTTTCTCGAGTTGCGGCAGGTGTTCTCGAGTTACGACGGATACCTCAGGGACCCGCCCTGGTGGCCTCAGGAGAGGCCAGTCCCCATGCAAGTTGCTAGGGGGCCTCTCGGGATTCCTCTCCCGTCGATACCCGGGCCAAAAACCTTGTGTGGAGTCAGGGCCGGAACCGAGGATTCCTCTCACGGGCTGACATGGATCTTTGGGTACTTCTGGAGTCTCGCCAGGGGAGACAGGCCTCATCTCGAGTGGGGGCATGCACGTGCACTTTCCTTCCAGGCTGTAGCAGCAATGTCACGCTTCCCATCAGGCAGATCAAAGGATCTGTGGTTTTCCCTCGAGGCTTTCCCTCGAGGCTTCCCACAGGGCTGTCCCACGTGCCACCGTGGTGTGAGTCGATCCTCGGCGTGAAAGATTAGCCAGTGCAGGGCAAAGAGGTTCCTCTGGAATGGACTGAGACATCTGCGGGACTCTTGGAATGGTGGTACGACCATGGAGTTCCTCTCGCCTTTCCTGTTGAGAGTGCCTCCTCTTGAGATGCGACGGGAACGCCGGGAATTCTTTCCCGTTGAAAGCAGGGAAAGGATCGCTCATCTCGAGCTAGGAGGGGGAAACGGGGCTCCTCTGGATGTGGGCGGGACCATCGTGCTTCCTCTCGAGTGGAGACGGGTATGGCGGTGAACTTCTTGAGTTGCAGCAAGGGTGTGAAAGACCCTTTCGAAGTTCCAGAGTTTAGGTGTCATTAGTCTCCAGACGCCTCATCGGAAATAGGCCTCATCTCGCCTGGAAGGGAGAACTTCCTGGATTTTCTCGAGTTGCGGCAGGTGTTCTCGAGTTACGACGGGGACCTCAGGGACCCGCCCTGGTGGCCTCAGGAGAGGCCAGTCCCCATGCGAGTTGCTAGGGGGCCTCTCGGGATTCCTCTCCCGTCGATACCGGGGCCAAAAACCTTGTGTGGAGTCAGGGCCTGAACCGAGGATTCCTCTCAGGGGCTGACATGGATCTTTGGGTACTTCTGGAGTCTCCCCAGGGGAGTCAGGCCTCGTCTCGAGTCGGGGCATGCACGTGCACTTTCCTTCCAGGCTGTAGCAGCAATGTCACGCTTCCCGTGGCGTGGATCAAAGGATCTGTGGTTTTCCCTCGAGGCTTTCCCTCGAGGCTTTCCCACAGGGCTGTCCCACGTGCCACCGTGGTGTGAGTCGATCCTCGGCGTGAAAGATGAGCCAGTGCAGGGCAAAGAGCTTCCTCTGGAATGGACTGAGACATCTGGGGGACTCTTGGAATGGTGGTACGACCATGGAGTTCCTCTCGCCTTTCCTGTTGAGAGTGCCTCCGCTTGAGATGCGACGGGAACGCCGGGAATTCTTTCCCATTGAAAGCAGGGAAAGGATTCCTCATCTCGAGCTAAGAGGGGGAAAGGGGGCTCCTCTGGATGTGGGCGGGACGATCGTGCTTCCTCTCGAGTGGAGACGGGTATGGCGGTGAACTTCTTGAGTTGCAGCAAGGGTGTGAAAGACCCTTTCGAAGTTCCAGAGGTTAGGTGTCATTAGTCTCCAGACGCCTCATCGGAAATAGGCCTCATCTCGCCTGGAAGGGGGAACTTCCTGGAATTTCTCGAGTTGTGGCAGGTGTTCTCGAGTTACGACGGGGACCTCAGGGACCCGCCCTGGTGGCCTGAGGAGAGGCCAGTCCCCATGCGACTTGCTAGGGGGCCTCTCGGGATTCCTCTCCCGTCGATACCGGGGCCAAAAACCTTGTGTGGAGTCAGGGCCGGAACCGAGGATTCCTCTCACGGGCTGACAGGGATCTTCGGGTTCTTCTGGAGTCTCCCCAGGGGAGTCAGGCCTCGTCTCGAGTCGGGGCATGCACGTGCACTTTCCTTCCAGGCTGTAGCAGCAATGTCACGCTTCCCGTGGCGTGGATCAAAGGATCTGTGGTTTTCCCTCGAGGCTTTCCCTCGCGGCTTTCCCACAGGGCTGTCCCACGTGCCACCGTGGTGTGAGTCGATCCTCGGCGTGAAAGATGAGCCAGTGCAGGGCAAAGAGCTTCCTCTGGAATGTACTGAGACATCTGGGGGACTCTTGGAATGGTGGTACGACCATGGAGTTCCTCTCGCCTTTCCTGTTGAGAGTGCCTCCGCTTGAGATGCGACGGGAACGCCGGGAATTCTTTCCCATTGAAAGCAGGAAAAGGATTCCTCATCTCGAGCTACGAGGGGGAAAGGGGGCTCCTCTGGATGTGGGCGGGACGATCGTGCTTCCTCTCGAGTGGAGACGGGTATGGCGGTGAACTTCTTGAGTTGCAGCAAGGGTGTGAAAGACCCTTTCGAAGTTCCAGAGGTTAGGTGTCATTAGTCTCCAGACGCCTCATCGGAAATAGGCCTCATCCTGCCTGGAAGGGAGAACTTCCTGGATTTTCTCGAGTTGCGGCAGGTGTTCTCGAGTTACGACGGATACCTCAGGGACCCGCCCTGGTGGCCTCAGGAGAGGCCAGTCCCCATGCAAGTTGCTAGGGGGCCTCTCGGGATTCCTCTCCCGTCGATACCCGGGCCAAAAACCTTGTGTGGAGTCAGGGCCGGAACCGAGGATTCCTCTCACGGGCTGACATGGATCTTTGGGAACTTCTGGAGTCTCGCCAGGGGAGACAGGCCTCATCTCGAGTGGGGGCATGCACGTGCACTTTCCTTCCAGGCTGTAGCAGCAATGTCACGCTTCCCATCGCGCAGATCAAAGGATCTGTGGTTTTCCCTCGAGGCTTTCCCTCGAGGCTTCCCACAGGGCTGTCCCACGTGCCACCGTGGTGTGAGTCGATCCTCGGCGTGAAAGATGAGCCAGTGCAGGGCAAAGAGGTTCCTCTGGAATGGACTGAGACATCTGCGGGACTCTTGGAATGGTGGTACGACCATGGAGTTCCTCTCGCCTTTCCTGTTGAGAGTGCCTCCTCTTGAGATGCGACGGGAACGCCGGGAATTCTTTCCCGTTGAAAGCAGGGAAAGGATCGCTCATCTCGAGCTAGGAGGGGGAAACGGGGCTCCTCTGGATGTGGGCGGGACCATCGTGCTTCCTCTCGAGTGGAGACGGGTATGGCGGTGAACTTCTTGAGTTGCAGCAAGGGTGTGAAAGACCCTTTCGAAGTTCCAGAGTTTAGGTGTCATTAGTCTCCAGACGCCTCATCGGAAATAGGCCTCATCTCGCCTGGAAGGGAGAACTTCCTGGATTTTCTCGAGTTGCGGCAGGTGTTCTCGAGTTACGACGGGGACCTCAGGGACCCGCCCTGGTGGCCTCAGGAGAGGCCAGTCCCCATGCGAGTTGCTAGGGGGCCTCTCGGGATTCCTCTCCCGTCGATACCGGGGCCAAAAACCTTGTGTGGAGTCAGGGCCTGAACCGAGGATTCCTCTCAGGGGCTGACATGGATCTTTGGGTACTTCTGGAGTCTCCCCAGGGGAGTCAGGCCTCGTCTCGAGTCGGGGCATGCACGTGCACTTTCCTTCCAGGCTGTAGCAGCAATGTCACGCTTCCCGTGGCGTGGATCAAAGGATCTGTGGTTTTCCCTCGAGGCTTTCCCTCGAGGCTTTCCCACAGGGCTGTCCCACGTGCCACCGTGGTGTGAGTCGATCCTCGGCGTGAAAGATGAGCCAGTGCAGGGCAAAGAGCTTCCTCTGGAATGGACTGAGACATCTGGGGGACTCTTGGAATGGTGGTACGACCATGGAGTTCCTCTCGAATTTCCTGTTGAGAGTGCCTCCGCTTGAGATGCGACGGGAACGCCGGGAATTCTTTCCCATTGAAAGCAGGGAAAGGATTCCTCATCTCGAGCTAAGAGGGGGAAAGGGGGCTCCTCTGGATGTGGGCGGGACGATCGTGCTTCCTCTCGAGTGGAGACGGGTATGGCGGTGAACTTCTTGAGTTGCAGCAAGGGTGTGAAAGACCCTTTCGAAGTTCCAGAGGTTAGGTGTCATTAGTCTCCAGACGCCTCATCGGAAATAGGCCTCATCTCGCCTGGAAGGGGGAACTTCCTGGAATTTCTCGAGTTGTGGCAGGTGTTCTCGAGTTACGACGGGGACCTCAGGGACCCGCCCTGGTGGCCTGAGGAGAGGCCAGTCCCCATGCGACTTGCTAGGGGGCCTCTCGGGATTCCTCTCCCGTCGATACCGGGGCCAAAAACCTTGTGTGGAGTCAGGGCCGGAACCGAGGATTCCTCTCACGGGCTGACAGGGATCTTTGGGTTCTTCTGGAGTCTCCCCAGGGGAGTCAGGCCTCGTCTCGAGTCGGGGCATGCACGTGCACTTTCCTTCCAGGCTGTAGCAGCAATGTCACGCTTCCCGTGGCGTGGATCAAAGGATCTGTGGTTTTCCCTCGAGGCTTTCCCTCGAGGCTTTCCCACAGGGCTGTCCCACGTGCCACCGTGGTGTGAGTCGATCCTCGGCGTGAAAGATGAGCCAGTGCAGGGCAAAGAGGTTCCTCTGGAATGGACTGAGACATCTGGGGGACTCTTGGAATGGTGGTACGACCATGGAGTTCCTCTCGCCTTTCCTGTTGAGAGTGCTTCCGCTTGAGATGCGACGGGAACGCCGGGAATTCTTTCCCATTGAAAGCAGGGAAAGGATCGCTCATCTCGAGCTAGGAGGGGGAAAGGGGGCTCCTCTGGATGTGGGCGGGACCATCGTGCTTCCTCTCGAGTGGAGACGGGTATGGCGGTGAACTTCTTGAGTTGCAGCAAGGGTGTGAAAGACCCTTTCGAAGTTCCAGAGTTTAGGTGTCATTAGTCTCCAGACGCCTCATCGGAAATAGGCCTCATCTCGCCTGGAAGGGAGAACTTCCTGGATTTTCTCGAGTTGCGGCAGGTGTTCTCGAGTTACGACGGGGACCTCAGGGACCCGCCCTGGTGGCCTCAGGAGAGGCCAGTCCCCATGCGAGTTGCTAGGGGGCCTCTCGGGATTCCTCTCCCGTCGATACCGGGGCCAAAAACCTTGTGTGGAGTCAGGGCCTGAACCGAGGATTCCTCTCAGGGGCTGACATGGATCTTTGGGTACTTCTGGAGTCTCCCCAGGGGAGTCAGGCCTCGTCTCGAGTCGGGGCATGCACGTGCACTTTCCTTCCAGGCTGTAGCAGCAATGTCACGCTTCCCGTGGCGTGGATCAAAGGATCTGTGGTTTTCCCTCGAGGCTTTCCCTCGAGGCTTTCCCACAGGGCTGTCCCACGTGCCACCGTGGTGTGAGTCGATCCTCGGCGTGAACGATGAGCCAGTGCAGGGCAAAGAGCTTCCTCTGGAATGGACTGAGACATCTGGGGGACTCTTGGAATGGTGGTACGACCATGGAGTTCCTCTCGCCTTTCCTGTTGAGAGTGCCTCCGCTTGAGATGCGACGGGAACGCCGGGAATTCTTTCCCATTGAAAGCAGGGAAAGGATTCCTCATCTCGAGCTAAGAGGGGGAAAGGGGGCTCCTCTGGATGTGGGCGGGACGATCGTGCTTCCTCTCGAGTGGAGACGGGTATGGCGGTGAACTTCTTGAGTTGCAGCAAGGGTGTGAAAGACCCTTTCGAAGTTCCAGAGGTTAGGTGTCATTAGTCTCCAGACGCCTCATCGGAAATAGGCCTCATCTCGCCTGGAAGGGGGAACTTCCTGGAATTTCTCGAGTTGTGGCAGGTGTTCTCGAGTTACGACGGGGACCTCAGGGACCCGCCCTGGTGGCCTGAGGAGAGGCCAGTCCCCATGCGACTTGCTAGGGGGCCTCTCGGGATTCCTCTCCCGTCGATACCGGGGCCAAAAACCTTGTGTGGAGTCAGGGCCGGAACCGAGGATTCCTCTCACGGGCTGACAGGGATCTTTGGGTTCTTCTGGAGTCTCCCCAGGGGAGTCAGGCCTCGTCTCGAGTCGGGGCATGCACGTGCACTTTCCTTCCAGGCTGTAGCAGCAATGTCACGCTTCCCGTGGCGTGGATCAAAGGATCTGTGGTTTTCCCTCGAGGCTTTCCCTCGCGGCTTTCCCACAGGGCTGTCCCACGTGCCACCGTGGTGTGAGTCGATCCTCGGCGTGAAAGATGAGCCAGTGCAGGGCAAAGAGCTTCCTCTGGAATGTACTGAGACATCTGGGGGACTCTTGGAATGGTGGTACGACCATGGAGTTCCTCTCGCCTTTCCTGTTGAGAGTGCCTCCGCTTGAGATGCGACGGGAATGCCGGGAACTCTTTCCCATTGAAAGCAGGGAAAGGATTCCTCATCTCGAGCTACGAGGGGGAAAGGGGGCTCCTCTGGATGTGGGCGGCACGATCGTGTTTCCTCTCGAGTGGAGACGGGTATGGCGGTGAACTTCTTGAGTTGCAGCAAGGGTGTGAAAGACCCTTTCGAAGTTCCAGAGGTTAGGTGTCATTAGTCTCCAGACGCCTCATCGGAAATAGGCCTCATCCTGCCTGGAAGGGAGAACTTCCTGGATTTTCTCGAGTTGCGGCAGGTGTTCTCGAGTTACGACGGGGACCTCAGGGACCCGCCCTGGTGGCCTCAGGAGAGGCCAGTCCCCATGCGAGTTGCTAGGGGGCCTCTCGGGATTCCTCTCCCGTCGATACCCGGGCCAAAAACCTTGTGTGGAGTCAGGGCCGGAACCGAGGATTCCTGTCAGGGGCTGACATGGATCTTTGGGTACTTCTGGAGTCTCCCCAGGGGAGTCAGGCCTCGTCTCGAGTCGGGGCATGCACGTGCACTTTCCTTCCAGGCTGTAGCAGCAATGTCACGCTTCCCGTGGCGTGGATCAAAGGATCTGTGGTTTTCCCTCGAGGCTTTCCCTCGAGGCTTTCCCACAGGGCTGTCCCACGTGCCACCGTGGTGTGAGTCGATCCTCGGCGTGAAAGATGAGCCAGTGCAGGGCAAAGATCTTCCTCTGGAATGGACTGAGACATCTGGGGGACTCTTGGAATGGTGGTACGACCATGGAGTTCCTCTCTCCTTTCCTGTTGAGAGTGCCTCCGCTTCAGATGCGACGGGAACGCCGGGAATTCTTTCCCATTGAAAGCAGGGAAAGGATTCCTCATCTCGAGCTACGAGGGGGAAAGGGGGCTCCTCTGGATGTGGGCGGGACGATCGTGCTTCCTCTCGAGTGGAGACGGGTATGGCGGTGAACTTCTTGAGTTGCAGCAAGGGTGTGAAAGACCCTTTCGAAGTTCCAGAGGTTAGGTGTCATTAGTCTCCAGACGCCTCATCGGAAATAGGCCTCATCTCGCCTGGAAGGGAGAACTTCCTGGATCTTCTCGAGTTGCGGCAGGTGTTCTCGAGTTACGACGGGGACCTCAGGGACCCGCCCTGGTGGCCTCAGGAGAGGCCAGTTCCCATGCGAGTTGCTAGGGGGCCTCTCGGGATTCCTCTCCCGTCGATACCGGGGCCAAAAACCTTGTGTGGAGTCAGGGCCGGAACCGAGGATTCCTCTCACGGGCTGATATGGATCTTTGGGTACTTCTGGAGTCTCGCCAGGGGAGACAGGCCTCATCTCGAGTGGGGGCATGCACGTGCGCTTTCCTTCCAGGCTGTAGCAGCAATGTCACGCTTCCCATCGCGTGGATCAAAGGATCTGTGGTTTTCCCTCGAGGCTTTCCCTCGAGGCTTCCCACAGGGCTGTCCCACGTGCCACCGTGGTGTGAGTCGATCCTCGGCGTGAAAGATGAGCCAGTGCAGGGCAAAGAGGTTCCTCTGGAATGGACTGAGACATCTGCGGGACTCTTGGAATGGTGGTACGACCATGGAGTTCCTCTCGCCTTTCCTGTTGAGAGTGCCTCCTCTTGAGATGCGACGGGAACGCCGGGAATTCTTTCCCGTTGAAAGCAGGGAAAGGATCGCTCATCTCGAGCTAGGAGGGGGAAACGGGGCTCCTCTGGATGTGGGCGGGACCATCGTGCTTCCTCTCGAGTGGAGACGGCTATGGCGGTGAACTTCTTGAGTTGCAGCAAGGGTGTGAAAGACCCTTTCGAAGTTCCAGAGGTTAGGTGTCATTAGTCTCCAGACGCCTCATCGGAAATAGGCCTCATCTCGCCTGGAAGGGAGAACTTCCTGGATTTTCTCGAGTTGCGGCAGGTGTTCTCGAGTTACGACGGGGACCTCAGGGACCCGCCCTGGTGGCCTCAGGAGAGGCCAGTCCCCATGCGAGTTGCTAGGGGGCCTCTCGGGATTCCTCTCCCGTCGATACCGGGGCCAAAAACCTTGTGTG
This sequence comes from Capricornis sumatraensis, assembly GCF_032405125.1. Taxonomy (NCBI): domain Eukaryota; kingdom Metazoa; phylum Chordata; class Mammalia; order Artiodactyla; family Bovidae; genus Capricornis; species Capricornis sumatraensis. The sequence goes on from NW_027184612.1 coordinate 11,648,902, forward strand.
GAGTCAGGGCCTGAACCGAGGATTCCTCTCAGGGGCTGACATGGATCTTTGGGTACTTCTGGAGTCTCCCCAGGGGAGTCAGGCCTCGTCTCGAGTCGGGGCATGCACGTGCACTTTCCTTCCAGACTGTAGCAGCAATGTCACGCTTCCCGTGGCGTGGATCAAAGGATCTGTGGTTTTCCCTCGAGGCTTTCCCTCGAGGCTTTCCCACAGGGCTGTCCCACGTGCCACCGTGGTGTGAGTCGATCCTCGGCGTGAAAGATGAGCCAGTGCAGGGCAAAGAGCTTCCTCTGGAATGGACTGAGACATCTGGGGGACTCTTGGAATGGTGGTACGACCATGGAGTTCCTCTCGCCTTTCCTGTTGAGAGTGCCTCCTCTTGAGATGCGATGGGAACGCCGGGAATTCTTTCCCGTTGAAAGCAGGGAAAGGATCCCTCATCTCGAGCTACGAGGGGGAAACGGGGCTCCTCTGGATGTGGGCGGGACCATCGTGCTTCCTCTCGAGTGGAGACGGGTATGGCGGTGAACTTCTTGAGTTGCAGCAAGGGTGTGAAAGACCCTTTCGAAGTTCCAGAGGTTAGGTGTCATTAGTCTCCAGACGCCTCATCGGAAATAGGCCTCATCTCGCCTGGAAGGGAGAACTTCCTGGATTTTCTCGAGTTGCGGCAGGTGTTCTCGAGTTACGACGGGGACCTCAGGGACCCGCCCTGGTGGCCTCAGGAGAGGCCAGTCCCCATGCGACTTGCTAGGGGGCCTCTCGGGATTCCTCTCCCGTCGATACCGGGGCCAAAAACCTTGTGTGGAGTCAGGGCCGGAACCGAGGATTCCTGTCAGGGGCTGACATGGATCTTTGGGTACTTCTGGAGTCTCCCCAGGGGAGTCAGGCCTCGTCTCGAGTCGGGGCATGCACGTGCACTTTCCTTCCAGGCTGTAGCAGCAATGTCACGCTTCCCGTGGCGTGGATCAAAGGATCTGTGTTTTTCCCTCGAGGCTTTCCCTCGAGGCTTTCCCACAGGGCTGTCCCACGTGCCACCGTGGTGTGAGTCGATCCTCGGCGTGAAAGATGAGCCAGTGCAGGGCAAAGATCTTCCTCTGGAATGGACTGAGACATCTGGGGGACTCTTGGAATGGTGGTACGACCATGGAGTTCCTCTCTCCTTTCCTGTTGAGAGTGCCTCCGCTTCAGATGCGACGGGAACGCCGGGAATTCTTTCCCATTGAAAGCAGGGAAAGGATTCCTCATCTCGAGCTACGAGGGGGAAAGGGGGCTCCTCTGGATGTGGGCGGGTCGATCGTGCTTCCTCTCGAGTGGAGACGGGTATGGCGGTGAACTTCTTGGGTTGCAGCAAGGGTGTGAAAGACCCTTTCGAAGTTCCAGAGGTTAGGTGTCATTAGTCTCCAGACGCCTCATCGGAAATAGGCCTCATCTCGCCTGGAAGGGAGAACTTCCTGGATCTTCTCGAGTTGCGGCAGGTGTTCTCGAGTTACGACGGGGACCTCAGGGACCCGCCCTGGTGGCCTCAGGAGAGGCCAGTCCCCATGCGAGTTGCTAGGGGGCCTCTCGGGATTCCTCTCCCGTCGATACCGGGGCCAAAAACCTTGTGTGGAGTCAGGGCCGGAACCGAGGATTCCTCTCAGTGGCTGACATGGATCTTTGGGTACTTCTGGAGTCTCCCCATGGGAGTCAGGCCTCGTCTCGAGTGGGGGGATGCACAGGCGCTTTCCTTCAAGGCTGTAGCAGCAATGTCACGCTTCCCGTGGCGTGAATCAAACGATCTGTGGTTTTCCCTCGAGGCTTTCCCTCGAGGCTTTCCCACAGGGCTGTCCCACGTGCCACCGTGGTGTGAGTCGATCCTCGGCGTGAAAGATGAGCCAGTGTAGGGCAAAGAGCTTCCTCTGGAATGGACTGAGACATCTGGGGGACTCTTGGAATGGTGGTACGACCATGGAGTTCCTCTCGCCTTTCCTGTTGAGAGTGCCTCCTCTTGAGATGCGACGGGAACGCCGGGAATTCTTTCCCGTTGAAAGCAGGGAAAGGATCCCTCATCTTGAGCTACGAGGGGGAAACGGGGCTCCTCTGGATGTGGGCGGGACTATCGTGCTTCCTCTCGAGTGGAGACGGGTATGGCGGTGAACTTCTTGAGTTGCAGCAAGGGTGTGAAAGACCCTTTCGAAGTTCCAGAGGTTAGGTGTCATTAGTCTCCAGACGCCTCATCGGAAATAGGCCTCATCTCGCCTGGAAGGGAGAACTTCCTGGATTTTCTCGAGTTGCGGCAGGTGTTCTCGAGTTACGACGGGGACCTCAGGGACCCGCCCTGGTGGACTCAGGAGAGGCCAGTCCCCATGCGAGTTGCTAGGGGGCCTCTCGGGATTCCTCTCCCGTCGATACCGGGGCCAAAAACCTTGTGTGGAGTCAGGGCCGGAACCGAGGAATCCTCTCAGGGGCTGACATGAATCTTTGGGTACTTCTGGAGTCTCCCCATGGGAGTCAGGCCTCGTCTCGAGTGGGGGCATGCACGTGCGCTTTCCTTCCAGGCTGTAGCAGCAATGTCACGCTTCCCGTGGCGTGGATCAAAGGATCTGTGTTTTTCCCTCGAGGCTTTCCCTCGAGGCTTTCCCACAGGGCTGTCCCACGTGCCACCGTGGTGTGAGTCGATCCTCGGCGTGAAAGATGAGCCAGTGCAGGGCAAAGAGCTTCCTCTGGAATGGACTGAGACATCTGGGGGACTCTTGGAATGGTGGTACGACCATGGAGTTCCTCTCGCCTTTCCTTTGAGAGTGCCTCCTCTTGAGATGCGACGGGAACGCCGGGAATTCTTTCCCGTTGAAAGCAGGGAAAGGATCCCTCATCTCGAGCTACGAGGGGGAAACGGGGCTCCTCTGGATGTGGGCGGGACCATCGTGCTTCCTCTCGAGTGGAGACGGGTATGGCGGTGAACTTCTTGAGTTGCAGCAAGGGTGTGAAAGACCCTTTCGAAGTTCCAGAGGTTAGGTGTCATTAGTCTCCAGACGCCTGATCGGAAATAGGCCTCATCTCGCCTGGAAGGGAGAACTTCCTGGATTTTCTCGAGTTGCGGCAGGTGTTCTCGAGTTACGACGGGGACCTCAGGGACCCGCCCTGGTGGCCTCAGGAGAGGCCAGTCCCCATGCGAGTTGCTAGGGGGCCTCTCGGGATTCCTCTCCCGTCGATACCGGGGCCAAAAACCTTGTGTGGAGTCAGGGCCGTAACCGAGGATTTCTCTCAGGGGCTGACATGGATCTTTGGGTACTTCTGGAGTCTCCCCAGGGGAGTCAGGCCTCGTCTCGAGTCGGGGCATGCACGTGCACTTTCCTTCCAGGCTGTAGCAGCAATGTCACGCTTCCCGTGGCGTGGATCAAAGGATCTGTGGTTTTCCCTCGAAGCTTTCCCTCGAGGCTTTCCCACAGGGCTGTCCCACGTGCCACCGTGGTGTGAGTCGATCCTCGGCGTGAAAGATGAGCCAGTGCAGGGCAAAGAGGTTCCTCTGGAATGGACTGAGACATCTGGGGGACTCTTGGAATGGTGGTACGACCATGGAGTTCCTCTCGCCTTTCCTGTTGAGAGTGCCTCCGCTTGAAATGCGACGGGAACGCCGGGAATTCTTTCCCATTGAAAGCAGGGAAAGGATTCCTCATCTCGAGCTACGAGGGCAAAAGGGGGCTCCTCTGGATGTGGGCGGGACGATCGTGCTTCCTCTCGAGTGGAGCCGGGTATGGCGGTGAACTTCTTGAGTTGCAACAAGGGTGTGAAAGACCCTTTCCAAGTTCCAGAGGTTAGGTGTCATTAGTCTCCAGACGCCTCATCGGAAATAGGCCTCATCCTGCCTGGAAGGGAGAACTTCCTGGATTTTCTCGAGTTGCGGCAGGTGTTCTCGAGTTACGACGGGGACCTCAGGGACCCGCCCTGGTGGCCTCAGGAGAGGCCAGTCCCCATGCGAGTTGCTAGGGGGCCTCTCGGGATTCCTCTCCCATCGATACCCGGGCCAAAAACCTTGTGTGGAGTCAGGGCCGGAACCGAGGATTCCTCTCACGGGCTGATATGGATCTTTGGGTACTTCTGGAGTCTCGCCAGGGGAGACAGGCCTCATCTCGAGTGGGGGCATGCACGTGCGCTTTCCTTCCAGGCTGTAGCAGCAATGTCACGCTTCCCATCGCGCGGATCAAAGGATCTGTGGTTTTCCCTCGAGGCTTTCCCTCGAGGCTTCCCACAGGGCTGTCCCACGTGCCACCGTGGTGTGAGTCGATCCTCGGCGTGAAAGATGAGCCAGTGCAGGGCAAAGAGGTTCCTCTGGAATGGACTGAGACATCTGCGGGACTCTTGGAATGGTGGTACGACCATGGAGTTCCTCTCGCCTTTCCTGTTGAGAGTGCCTCCTCTTGAGATGCGACGGGAACGCCGGGAATTCTTTCCCGTTGAAAGCAGGGAAAGGATCGCTCATCTCGAGCTAGGAGGGGGAAACGGGGCTCCTCTGGATGTGGGCGGGACCATCGTGCTTCCTCTCGAGTGGAGACGGGTATGGCGGTAAACTTCTTGAGTTGCAGCAAGGGTGTGAAAGACCCTTTCGAAGTTCCAGAGGTTAGGTGTCATTAGTCTCCAGACGCCTCATCGGAAATAGGCCTCATCTCGCCTGGAAGGGAGAACTTCCTGGATTTTCTCGAGTTGCGGCAGGTGTTCTCGAGTTACGACGGGGACCTCAGGGACCCGCCCTGGTGGCCTCAGGAGAGGCCAGTCCCCATGCGAGTTGCTAGGGGGCCTCTCGGGATTCCTCTCCCGTCGATACCGGGGCCAAAAACCTTGTGTGGAGTCAGGGCCTGAACCGAGGATTCCTCTCAGGGGCTGACATGGATCTTTGGGTACTTCTGGAGTCTCCCCAGGGGAGTCAGGCCTCGTCTCGAGTCGGGGCATGCACGTGCACTTTCCTTCCAGGCTGTAGTAGCAATGTCACGCTTCCCGTGGCGTGGATCAAAGGATCTGTGGTTTTCTCTTGAGGCTTTCCCTCGAGGCTTTCCCACAGGGCTGTCCCAGGTGCCACCGTGGTGTGAGTCGATCCTCGGCGTGAAAGATGAGCCAGTGCAGGGCAAAGAGCATCCTCTAGAATGGACTGAGGCATCTGGGGGACTCTTGGAATGGTGGTACGACCATGGAGTTCCTCTCGCCTTTCCTGTTGAGAGTGCCTCCGCTTGAGATGCGACGGGAACGCCGGGAATTCTTTCCCATTGAAAGCAGGGAAAGGATTCCTCATTTCGAGCTACGAGGGGGAAAGGGGGCTCCTCTGGATGTGGGCGCGACGATCGTGCTTCCTCTCGAGTGGAGACGGGTATGGCGGTGAACTTCTTGAGTTGCAGCAAGGGTGTGAAAGACCCTTTCGAAGTTCCAGAGGTTAGGTGTCATTAGTCTCCAGAAGCCTCATCGGAAATAGGCCTCATCTCGCCTGGAAGGGGGAACTTCCTGGAATTTCTCGAGTTGTGGCAGGTGTTCTCGAGTTACGACGGGGACCTCAGGGACCCGCCCTGGTGGCCTCAGGAGAGGCCAGTCCCCATGCGACTTGCTAGGGGGCCTCTCGGGATTCCTCTCCCGTCGATACCGGGGCCAAAAACCTTGTGTGGAGTCTGGGCCGGATCCGAGGATTCCTCTCAGTGGCTGACATGGATCTTTGGGTACTTCTGGAGTCTCCCCAGGGGAGTCAGGCCTCGTCTCGAGTGGGGGCATGCACGTGCGCTTTCCTTCAAGGCTGTAGCAGCAATGTCCCGCTTCCCGTGGCGTGAATCAAACGATCTGTGGTTTTCCCTCGAGGCTTTCCCTCGAGGCTTTCCCACAGGGCTGTCCCACGTGCCACCGTGGTGTGAGTCGATCCTCGGCGTGAAAGATGAGCCAGTGTAGGGCAAAGAGCTTCCTCTGGAATGGACTGAGACATCTGGGGGACTCTTGGAATGGTGGTACGACCATGGAGTTCCTCTCGCCTTTCCTGTTGAGAGTGCCTCCTCTTGAGATGCGACGGGAACGCCGGGAATTCTTTCCCGTTGAAAGCAGGGAAAGGATCCCTCATCTTGAGCTACGAGGGGGAAACGGGGCTCCTCTGGATGTGGGCGGGACTATCGTGCTTCCTCTCGAGTGGAGACGGGTATGGCGGTGAACTTCTTGAGTTGCAGCAAGGGTGTGAAAGACCCTTTCGAAGTTCCAGAGGTTAGATGTCATTAGTCTCCAGACGCCTCATCGGAAATAGGCCTCATCTCGCCTGGAAGGGAGAACTTCCTGGATTTTCTCGAGTTGCGGCAGGTGTTCTCGAGTTACGACGGGGACCTCAGGGACCCGCTCTAGTGGCCTCAGGAGAGGCCAGTCCCCATGCGAGTTGCTAGGGGGCCTCTCGGGATTCCTCTCCCGTCGATACCGGGGCCAAAAACCTTGTGTGGAGTCAGGGCCGGAACCGAGGATTCCTCTCAGGGGCTGACATGGATCTTTGGGTCCTTCTGGAGTCTCCCCATGGGAGTCAGGCCTCGTCTCGAGTGGGGGCATGCACGTGCGCTTTCCTTCCAGGCTGTAGCAGCAATGTCACGCTTCCCATCGCGTGTATCAAAGGATCTGTGGTTTTCCCTCGAGGCTTTCCCTCGAGGCTTTCCCACAGGGCTGTCCCACGTGCCACCGTGGTGTGAGTCGATCCTCGGAGTGAAAGATGAGCCAGTGCAGGGCAAAGAGGTTCCTCTGGAATGGACTGAGACATCTGGGGGACTCTTGGAATGGTGGTACGACCATGGAGTTCCTCTCGCCTTTCCTGTTGAGAGTGCCTCCTCTTGAGATGCGACGGGAACGCCGGGAATTCTTTCCCGTTGAAAGCAGGGAAAGGATCGCTCATCTCGAGCTAGGAGGGGGAAACGGGGCTCCTCTGGATGTGGGCGGGACCATCGTGCTTCCTCTAGAGTGGAGACGGGTATGGCGGTGAACTTCTTGAGTTGCAGCAAGGGTGTGAAAGACCCTTTCGAAGTTCCAGAGTTTAGGTGTCATTAGTCTCCAGACGCCTCATCGGAAATAGGCCTCATCTCGCCTGGAAGGGAGAACTTCCTGGATTTTCTCGAGTTGCGGCAGGTGTTCTCGAATTACGACGGGGACCTTAGGGACCCGCCCTGGTGGCCTCAGGAGAGGCCAGTCCCCATGCGAGTTGCTAGGGGGCCTCTCGGAATTCCTCTCCCGTCGATACCGGGGCCAAAAACCTTGTGTGGAGTCAGGGCCGGAACCGAGGATTCCTCTCAGGGGCTGACATGGATCTTTGGGTACTTCTGGAGTATCCCCATGGGAGTCAGGCCTCGTCTCGAGTGGGGGCATGCACAGGCGCTTTCCTTCAAAGCTGTAGCAGCAATGTCACGCTTCCCGTGGCGTGAATCAAACGATCTGTGGTTTTCCCTCGAGGCTTTCCCTCGAGGCTTTCCCACAGGGCTGTCCCACGTGCCACCGTGGTGTGAGTCGATCCTCGGCGTGAAAGATGAGCCAGTGTAGGGCAAAGAGGTTCCTCTGGAATGGACTGAGACATCTGGGGGACTCTTGGAATGGTGGTACGACCATGGAGTTCCTCTCGCCTTTCCTGTTGAGAGTGCCTCCTCTTGAGATGCGACGGGAACAACGGGAATTCTTTCCCGTTGAAAGCAGGGAAAGGATCCCTCATCTCGAGCTACGAGGGGGAAACGGGGCTCCTCTGGATGTGGGCGGGACTATCGTGCTTCCTCTCGAGTGGAGACGGGTATGGCGGTGAACTTCTTGAGTTGCAGCAAGGGTGTGAAAGACCCTTTCGAATTTCCAGAGGTTAGGTGTCATTAGTCTCCAGACGCCTCATCGGAAATAGGCCTCATCTCGCCTGGAAGGGAGAACTTCCTGGATTTTCTCGAGTTGCGGCAGGTGTTCTCGAGTTACGACGGGGACCTCAGGGACCCGCCCTGGTGGCCTCAGGAGAGGCCAGTCCCCATGCGAGTTGCTAGGGGGCCTCTCGGGATTCCTCTCCCGTCGATACCGGGGACAAAAACCTTGTGTGGAGTCAGGGCCGGAACCGAGGATTCCTCTCAGGGGCTGACATGGATCTTTGGGTCCTTCTGGAGTCTCCCCATGGGAGTCAGGCCTCGTCTCGAGTGGGGGCATGCACGTGCGCTTTCCTCCCAGGCTGTAGCAGCAATGTCACGCTTCCCATCGCGTGGATCAAAGGATCTGTGGTTTTCCCTCGAGGCTTTCCCTCGAGGCTTTCCCACAGGGCTGTCCCACGTGCCACCGTGGTGTGAGTCGATCCTCGGAGTGAAAGATGAGCCAGTGCAGGGCAAAGAGGTTCCTCTGAAATGGACTGAGACATCTGGGGGACTCTTGGAATGGTGGTACGACCATGGAGTTCCTCTCGCCTTTCCTGTTGAGAGTGCCTCCTCTTGAGATGCGACGGGAACGCCGGGAATTCTTTCCCGTTGAAAGCAGGGAAAGGATCGCTCATCTCGTGCTAGGAGGGGGAAACGGGGCTCCTCTGGATGTGGGCGGGATGATCGTGCTTCCTCTCGAGTGGAGCCGGGTATGGCGGTGAACTTCTTGAGTTGCAGCAAGGGTGTGAAAGACCCTTTCGAAGTTCCAGAGTTTAGGTGTCATTAGTCTCCAGACGCCTCATCGGAAATAGGCCTCATCTCGCCTGGAAGGGAGAACTTCCTGGATTTTCTCGAGTTGCGGCAGGTGTTCTCGAGTTACGACGGGGACCTCAGGGACCCGCCCTGGTGGCCTCAGGAGAGGCCAGTCCCCATGCGAGTTGCTAGGGGGCCTCTCGGGATTCCCCTCCCGTCGATACCGGGGCCAAAACCTTGTGTGGAGTCAGGGCCGGAACCGAGGATTCCTCTCAGGGGCTGACATGGATCTTTGGGTACTTCTGGAGTCTCCCCAGGGGAGTCAGGCCTCGTCTCGAGTGGGGGCATGCACGTGCGCTTTCCTTCCAGGCTGTAGCAGCAATGTCACGCTTCCCGTGGCCTGGATCAAAGGATCTGTGGTTTTCCCTCGAGGCTTTCCCTCGAGGCTTTCCCACAGGGCTGTCCCACGTGCCACCGTGGTGTGAGTCGATCCTCGGCGTGAAAGATGAGCCAGTGCAGGGCAAAGAGGTTCCTCTGGAATGGACTGAGACATCTGGGGGACTCTTGGAATGGTGGTATGACCATGGAGTTCCTCTCGCCTTTCCTGTTGAGAGTGCCTCCTCTTGAGATGCGACGGGAACGCCGGGAATTCTTTCCCGTTGAAAGCAGGGAAAGGATCCCTCATCTCGAGCTACGAGGGGGAAACGGGGCTCCTCTGGATTTGGGCGGGACCATCGTGCTTCCTCTCGAGTGGAGACGGGTATGGCGGTGAACTTCTTGAGTTGCAGCAAGGGTGTGAAAGACCCTTTCGAAGTTCCAGAGGTTAGGTGTCATTAGTCTCCAGACGCCTCATCGGAAATAGGCCTCATCTCGCCTGGAAGGGAGAACTTCATGGATTTTCTCGAGTTGCAGCAGGTGTTCTCGAGTTACGACGTGGACCTCAGGGACCCGCCCTGGTGGCCTCAGGAGAGGCCAGTCCCCATGCGAGTTGCTAGGGGGCCTCTCGGGATTCCCCTCCCGTCGATACCGGGGCCAAAAACCTTGTGTGGAGTCAGGGCCGGAACCGAGGATTCCTCTCAGGGGCTGACATGGATCTTTGGGTACTTCTGGAGTCTCCCCAGGGGAGTCAGGCCTCGTCTCGAGTGGGGGCATGCACGTGCGCTTTCCTTCCAGGCTGTAGCAGCAATGTCACGCTTCCCGTGGCCTGGATCAAAGGATCTGTGGTTTTCCCTCGAGGCTTTCCCTCGAGGCTTTCCCACAGGGCTGTCCCACGTGCCACCGTGGTGTGAGTCGATCCTCGGCGTGAAAGATGAGCCAGTGCAGGGCAAAGAGGTTGCTCTGGAATGGACTGAGACATCTGGGGGACTCTTTGAATGATGGTACGACCATGGAGTTCCTCTCGCCTTTCTTGTTGAGAGTGCCTCCTCTTGAGATGCGACGGGAACGCCGGGAATTCTTTCCCGTTGAAAGCAGGGAAAGGATCCCTCATCTCGAGCTACGAGGGGGAAACGGGGCTCCTCTGGATGTGGGCGGGACCATCGTGCTTCCTCTCGAGTGGAGATGGGTATGGCGGTGAACTTCTTGAGTTGCAGCAAGGGTGTGAAAGACCCTTTCGAAGTTCCAGAGGTTAGGTGTCATTAGTCTCCAGACGCCTCATCGGAAATAGGCCTCATCTCGCCTGGAAGGGAGAACTTCCTGGATTTTCTCGAGTTGCGGCAGGTGTTCTCGAGTTACGACGGGGACCTCAGGGACCCGCCCTGGTGGCCTCAGGAGAGGCCAGTCCCCATGCGAGTTGCTAGGGGGCCTCTCGGGATTCCTCTCCCGTCGATACCGGGGCCAAAAACCTTGTGTGGAGTCAGGGCCGGAACCGAGGATTCCTCTCAGGGGCTGACATGGATCTTTGGGTACTTCTGGAGTCTCCCCAGGGGAGTCAGGCCTCGTCTCGAGTGGGGGCATGCACGTGCGCTTTCCTTCGAGGCTGTAGCAGGAATGTCACGCTTCCCGTCTCGTGGATCAAAGGATCTGTGGTTTTTCCTGAGGCTTTCCCTCTAGGATTTCCCACAGGGCTGTCCCACGTGCCACCGTGGTGTGAGTCGATCCTCGGCGTGAAAGATGAGCCAGTGCAGGGCAAAGAGGTTCCTCTGTAATGGACTGAGACATCTGGGGGACTCTTGGAATGGTGGTACGACCATGGAGTTCCTCTCGCCTTTCCTGTTGAGAGTGCCTCCTCTTGAGATGCGACGGGAACGCCGGGAATTCTTTCCCGTTGAAAGCAGGGAAAGGATCCCTCATCTCGAGCTACGAGGGGGAAACGGGGCTCCTCTGGATGTGGGCGGGACCATCGTGCTTCCTCTCGAGTGGAGACGGGTATGGCGGTGAACTTCTTGAGTTGCAGCAAGGGTGTGAAAGACCCTTTCGAAGTTCCAGAGGTTAGGTGTCATTAGTCTCCAGACGCCTCATCGGAAATAGGCCTCATCTCGCCTGGAAGGGAGAACTTCCTGGATTTTCGCGAGGTGCGGCAGGTGTTCTCGAGTTACGACGGGTATCACAGGGACCCGCCCTGATGGCCTCAGGAGAGGCCAGTCCCCATGCGAGTTGCTAGGGGGCCTCTCGGGATTCCTCTCCCGTCGATACCGGGGCCAAAAACCTTGTGTGGAGTCAGGGCCAGAACCGAGGATTCCTCTCAGGGGCTGACATGGATCTTTGGGTAATTCTAGAGTCTCCCCGGGGGAGTCAGGCCTGGTCTCGAGTGGGGGCATGGACGTGCGCTTTTCTTCCAGGCTGTAGCAGCAATGTCACGCTTCCCGTCGCGTGGATCAAATGATCTGTGGTTTTCTCTCGAGGCTTTCCCACAGGGCTGTCCCACGTGCCACCGTGGTGTGAGTCGATCCTCGGAGTGAAAGATGAGCCAGTGCAGGGCAAAGAGGTTCCTCTGGAATGGACTGAGACATCTGAGGGACTCTTGGAATGGTGGTACGACCATGGAGTTCCTCTCGCCTTTCCTGTTGAGAGTGCCTCCTCTTGAGATGCGACGGGATCGCTGGGAATACTTTCCCGTTGAAAGCAGGGAAAGGATCCCTCATCTCGAGCTACGAGGGGTAAACGGGGCTCCTCTGGATGTGGCCGGGACTATCGTGCTTCCTCTCGAGTGGAGACGGGTATGGCGGTGAACTTCTTGAGTTGCAGCAAGTGTGTGAAAGACCCTTTCGAAGTTCCAGAGGTTACGTGTCAGTCTCCAGACGCCTCATCGGAAATAGACCTCATCTCGCCTGGAAGGGAGAACTTCCTGGATTTTCTCGAGTTGCGGCAGGTGTTCCCGAGTTACGACGGGGACCTCAGGGACCCGGCCTGGTGGCCTCAGGAGAGGCCAGTCCCCATGCGAGTTGCTAGGGGGCCTCTCGGGATTCCTCTCCCATCGATACCGGCGCCAAAAACCTTGTGTGGAGTCAAGGCCGGAACCGAGGATTCCTCTCAGGGGCTGACATGGATCTTTGGGTACTTCTGGAGTCTCCCCAGGGTAGTCAGGCCTCGTTTCGAGTGGGGGCATGCACGTGTGCTTTCCTTCCAGGCTGTAGCAGCAATGTCACGCTTCCCGTCGCGTGGATCAAAGGATCTGTGGTTTTCCCTCGAGGCTTTCCCTCGAGGCTTTCCCACAGGGCTGTCCCACGTGCCACCGTGGTGTGAGTCGATCCTCGGCGTGAAAGATGAGCCAGTGCAGGGCAAAGAGGTTCCTCTGGAATGGACTGAGACATCTGGGGGACTCTTGGAATGGTGGTACGACCATGGAGTTCCTCTCGCCTTTCCTGTTGAGAGTGCCTCCTCTTGAGATGCGACGGGAACGCCGGGAATTCTTTCCCGTTGAAAGCAGGGAAAGGATCCCTCATCTCGAGCTACGAGGGGGAAACGGGGCTCCTCGGGATGTGGGCGGGACCATCGTGCTTCCTCTCGAGTGGACACGGTTATGTCGGTGAACTTCTTGAGTTGCAGCAAGGGTGTGAAAGACCCTTTCGAAGTTCCAGAGGTTAGGTGTCATTAGTCTCCAGACGCCTCATCGGAAATAGGCCTCATCTCGCCTGGAAGGGAGAACTTCCTGGATTTTCTCGAGCTGCGGCAGGTGTTCTCGAGTTACGACGGGTACCACAGGGACCCGCCCTGATGGCCTCAGGAGAGGCCAGTCCCCATGCGAGTTGCTAGGGGGCCTCTCGGGATTCCTCTCCCATCGATACCGGCGCCAAAAACCTTGTGTGGAGTCATGGCCAGAACCGAGGATTCCTTTCAGGGGCTGACATGGATCTTTGGGTACTTCTGGAGTCTCCCCAGGGGAGTCAGGCCTCGTCTCGTGTGGGGGCATGCACGTGCACTTTCCTTCCAGGCTGTAGAAGCAATGTCACGCTTCCCGTCGCGTGGATCAAAGGATCTGTGGTTTTCCCTCGAGGCTTTCCCACAGGGCTGTCCCACGTGCCACCGTGGTGTGAGTCGATCCTCGGCGTGAAAGATGAGCCAGTGCAGGGCAAAGAGGTTCCTCTGGAATGGACTGAGACATCTGGGGGACTCTTGGAATGGTGGTACGACCATGGAGTTCCTCTCGCCTTTCCTGTTGAGAGTGCCTCCTCTTGAGTTGTGACGGGAACGCCGGGAATTCTTTTCCGTTGAAAGCAGGGAAAGGATCCCTCATCTCGAGCTCCGAGGGGGAAACGGGGCTCCTCTGGATGTGGGCGGGACCATCGTGCTTCCTCTCGAGTGGAGACGGGTATGGCGGTGAACTTCTTGAGTTGCAGCAAGGGTGTGAAAGACCCTTTCGAAGTTCCAGAGGTTAGGTGTCATTAGTCTCCAGACGCCTCATCGGAAATAGACCTCATCTCGCCTGGAAGGGAGAACTTCCTGGATTTTCTCGAGGTGCGGCAGGTGTTCTCGAGTTACGACGGGTACCACAGGGACCCGCCCTGATGGCCTCAGTATAGGCCAGTCCCCATGCGTGTTGCTAGGGGGCCTCTCGGGATTCCTCTCCCGTCGATACTGGGGCCAAATACCTTGTGTGGAGTCAGGGCCGGAACCGAGTATTCCTCTCAGGGGCTGACGTGGATCTTTGGGGACTTCTAGAGTCTCCCCAGGGGAGTCAGGCCTCGTCTCGAGTGGGGGCATGCACGTGCGCTTTCCTTCCAGGCTGTAGCAGCAATGTCACGCTTCCCGTCTTGTGGATCAAAGGATCTGTGGTTTTCCCTCGAGGCTTTCCCTCGAGGCTTTCCCACAGGGCTGTCCCACGTGCCACCGTGGTGTGAGTCGATCCTCGGCGTGAAAGATGAGCCAGTGCAGGGCAAAGAGGTTCCTCTGGAATGGACTGAGACATCTGGGGGACTCTTGGAATGGTGGTACGACCATGGAGTTCCTCTCGCCTTTCCTGTTGAGAGTGCCTCCTCTTGAGATGCGACGGGAATGCCGGGAATTCTTTCCCGTTGAAAGCAGGGAAAGGATCCCTCATCTCGAGCTCCGAGGGGGAAACGGGGCTCCTCTGGATGTGGGCGGGACCATCGTGCTTTCTCTCGTGTGGAGACGGGTATGGCGGTAAACATCTTGAGTTGCAGCAAGGGTGTGAAAGACCCTTTCGAAGTTCCAGAGGTTAGGTGTCATTAGTCTCCAGACGACTCATCGGAAATAGGCCTCATCTAGCCTGGAAGGGAGAACTTCCCGGATTTTCTCGAGTTGCGGCCGGTGTTCTCGAGTTATGACGGGGACCTCAGGGACCCGCCCTGGTGGCCTCAGGAGAGGCCAGTCCCCATGCGAGTTGCTAGGGGGCCTCTCGGGATTCCTCTCCCGTCGATACCGGGGCCAAAAACCTTGTGTGGAGTCAGGGCTGGAACCGAGGATTCCTCTCAGGAGCTGACATGGATCTTTGGGTACTTCTGGAGTACCACCAGGGGAGTCAGGCCTCTTCTCGATTGGGGGCATGCACGTGTGCTTTCCTTCCAGGCTGTAGCAGCAATGTCACTCTTCCCGTGGCCTGGATCAAAGGATCTGTGGTTTTCCCACGAGGCTTTCCCTCGAGGCTTTCCCACAGGTCTGTCCAACGTTCCACCGTGGTGTGAGTCGATCCTCGGCGTGAAAGATGAGCCAGTGCAGGGCAAAGAGGTTCATCTGGAATGGACTGAGACATCTGGGGGACTCTTGGAATGGTGGTACCTCCATGGAGTTCCTCTCGCCTTTCCTGTTGAGAGTGACACCTCTTGAGATGCGACGGGAACGCCGGGAATTCTTTCCCGTTGAAAGCAGGGAAAGGATCCCTCATCTCGAGCTACGAGGGGGAAACGGGGCTCCTCTCGATGTGGGCGGGACCATCGTGCTTCCTCTCGAGTGGAGACGGGTATGGCGGTGAACTTCTTGAGTTGCAGCAAGGGTGTGAAAGACCCTTTCGAAGTTCCAGAGTTTAGGCGTCATTAGTCTCCAAACGCCTCATCGGAAATAGGATTCTTCTCGCCTGGAAGGGAGAACTTCCTGGATTTTCTCGAGTTGGGACAGGTGTTCTCGAGTTACGACGGGGACCTCAGGGACCCGCCCTGGTGGCCTCAGGAGAGGCCAGTCCCCATGCGAGTTGCTAGGGGGCCTCTCGGGATTCCTCTCCCGTCGATACCGGGGCCAAAAACCTTGTGTGGAGTCAGGGCCGGAACCGAGGATTCCTCTCAGGGGCTGACATGGATCTTTGGGTACTTCTGGAGTCTCCCCAGGGTAGTCAGGCCTCGTCTCGAGTGGGGGCATGCACGTGCGCTTTCCTTTCAGGCTATAGCAGCAATGTCATGCTTCCCGTCGCCTGGATCAAAGGATCTGTGGTTTTCCCTCGAGGCTTTCCCTTGAGGCTTTCCCACAGGGCTGTCCCACGTGCCACCGTGGTGTGAGTCGATCCTCGGCGTGAAAGATGAGCCAGTGCAGGGCAAAGAAGTTGCTCTGGAATGGACTGAGACATCTGGGGGACTCTTGGAATGGTGGTACGACCATGGAGTTCCTCTCGCCTTTCCTGTTGAGAGTGCCTCCTCTTGAGATGCGACGGGAACGCCGGGAATTCTTTCCCGTTGAAATCAGGGAAAGGATCCCTCATCTCGAGCTACCAGGGTGAAACGGGGCTCCTCTTGATGTGGGCGGGACCATCGTGCTTCCTCTCGAGTGGAGACGGGTATGGCGGTGAACTTCTTGAGTTGCAGCAAGGGTGTGAAAGACCCTTTCGAAGTTCCAGAGGTTAGGTGTCATTAGTCTCCAGACGCCTCATCGGAAATAGGCCTCATCTAGCCTGGAAGGGAGAACTTCCTGGATTTTCTCGAGGTGCGTCAGGTGTTCTCGAGTTACGACGGGTACCACAGGGACCCGCCCTGATGGCCTCAGGAGAGGCCAGTCCCCATGCGAGTTGCTAGGGGGCCTCTCGGGATTCCTCTCCCGTCGATACCGGGGCCAAAAACCTTGTGTGGAGTCAGGGCCAGAACCGAGGATTCCTCTCAGGGGCTGACATGGATCTTTGGGTACTTCTAGAGTCTCCCCAGGGGAGTCAGGCCTGGTCTCGAGTGGGGGCATGGACGTGCGCTTTCCTTCCAGGCTGTAGCAGCAATGTCACGCTTCCCGTCGCGTGGATCAAATGATCTGTGGTTTTCTCTCGAGGCTTTCCCACAGGGCTGTCCCACGTGCCACCGTGGTGTGAGTCGATCCTCGGAGTGAAAGATGAGCCAGTGCAGGGCAAAGAGGTTCCTCTGGACTGGACTGAGACATCTGAGGGACTCTTGGAATGGTGGTACGACCATGGAGTTCCTCTCGCCTTTCCTGTTGAGAGTGCCTCCTCTTGAGATGCGACGGGATCGCTGGGAATACTTTCCCGTTGAAAGCAGGGAAAGGATCCCTCATCTCGAGCTACGAGGGGGAAACGGGGCTCCTCTGGATGTGGGCGGGACTATCGTGCTTCCTCTCGAGTGGAGAAGGGTATGGCGGTGAACTTCTTGAGTTGCAGCAAGGGTGTGAAAGACCCTTTCGAAGTTCCAGAGGTTACGTGTCAGTCTCCAGACTCCTATTCGGAAATAGACCTCATGTCGCCTGGAAGGGAGAACTTCCTGGATTTTCTCGAGTTGCGGCAGGTGTTCCCGAGTTACGACGGGGACCTCAGGGACCCGCCCTGGTGGCCTCAGGAGAGGCCAGTCCCCATGCGAGTTGCAAGGGGGCCTCTCGGGATTCCTCTCCCGTCGATACCGGCGCCAAAAACCTTGTGTGGAGTCAGGGCCGGAACCGAGGATTCCTCTCAGGGGCTGACATGGATCTTTGCGTACTTCTGGAGTCTCCCCAGGGGAGTCAGGCCTCGTCTCGAGTGGGGGCATGCACGTGTGCTTTCCTTCCAGGCTGTAGCAGCAATTTCACGCTTCCCGTCGCGTGGATCAAAGGATCTGTGGTTTTCCCTCGAGGCTTTCCCTCGAGGCTTTCCCACAGGGCTGTCCCACGTGCCACCGTGGTGTGAGTCGATCCTCGGCGTGAAAGATGAGCCAGTGCAGGGCAAAGAGGTTCCTCTGGAATGGACTGAGACATCTGGGGGAGTCTTGCAATTGTGGTACGACCATGGAGTTCCTCTCGCCTTTCCTGTTGAGAGTGCCTCCTCTTGAGTTGTGATGGGAACTCCGGGAATTCTTTCCCGTTGAAAGCAGGGAAAGGATCCCTCATCTCGAGCTACGAGGGGGAAACGGGGCTCCTCGGGATGTGGGCGGGACCATCGTGCTTCCTCTCGAGTGGACACGGGTATGTCGGTGAACTTCTTGAGTTGCAGCAAGGGTGTGAAAGACCCTTTCGAAGTTCCAGAGGTTGGGTGTCATTAGTCTCCAGACGCCTCATCGGAAATAGGCCTCATCTCGCCTGGAAGGGAGAACTTCCTGGATTTTCTCGAGTTGGGGCAGGTGTTCTCGAGTTACGACGGGGACCTCAGGGACCCGCCCTGGTGGCCTCAGGAGAGGCCAGTCCCCATGCGAGTTGCTAGGGGGCCTCTCGGGATTCCTCTCCCGTCGATACCGGGGCCAAAAACCTTGTGTGGAGTCAGGGCCGGAACCGAGGATTCCTCTCAGGGGCTGACATGGATCTTTGGGTACTTCTGGAGTCTCCCCAGGGGAGTCAGGCCTCGTCTCGAGTGGGGGCATGCACGTGTGCTTTCCTTCCAGGCTGTAGCAGCAATGTCACGCTTCCCGTCGCGTGCATCAAAGGTTCTGTGGTTTTCCCTCGAGGCTTTCCCTCGAGGCTTTCCCACAGGGCTGTCCCACGTGCCACCGTGGTGTGAGTCGATCCTCGGCGTGAAAGATGAGCCAGTGCAGGGCAAAGAGGTTCCTCTGGAATGGACTGAGACATCTGTGTGACTCTTGGAATGGTGGTACGACCATGGAGTTCCTCTCGCCTTTCCTGTTGAGAGTGCCTCCTCTTGAGATGCGATGGGAACGCCGGGAATTCTTTCCCGTTGAAAGCAGGGAAAGGATCCCTCATCTCGAGCTACGAGGGGGAAACGGGGCTCCTCGTGATGTGGGCAGGACCATCGTGCTTCCTCTCGAGTGGACACGGGTATGTCGGTGAACTTCTTGAGTTGCAGCAAGGGTGTGAAAGACCCTTTCGAAGTTCCAGAGGTTAGGTGTCATTAGTCTCCAGATGCCTCATTGGAAATAGGCCTCATCTAGCCTGGAAGGGAGAACTTCCTGGATTTTCTCGAGGTGCGGCAGGTGTTCTCGAGTTACGACGGGTACCACAGGGACCCGCCCTGATGGCCTCAGGAGAGGCCAGTCCCCATGCGAGTTGCTAGGGGGCCTCTCGGGATTCCTCTCCCGTCGATACCGGGGCCAAAAACCTTGTGTGGAGTCAGGGCCAGAACCGAGGATTCCTCTCAGGGGCTGACATGGATCTTTGGGTAATTCTAGAGTCTCCCCGGGGGAGTCAGGCCTGGTCTCGAGTGGGGGCATGGACGTGCGCTTTTCTTCCAGGCTGTAGCAGCAATGTCACGCTTCCCGTCGCGTGGATCAAATGATCTGTGGTTTTCTCTCGAGGCTTTCCCACAGGGCTGTCCCACGTGCCACCGTGGTGTGAGTCGATCCTCGGAGTGAAAGATGAGCCAGTGCAGGGCAAAGAGGTTCCTCTGGAATGGACTGAGACATCTGAGGGACTCTTGGAATGGTGGTACGACCATGGAGTTCCTCTCGCCTTTCCTGTTGAGAGTGCCTCCTCTTGAGATGCGACGGGATCGCTGGGAATACTTTCCCGTTGAAAGCAGGGAAAGGATCCCTCATCTCGAGCTACGAGGGGTAAACGGGGCTCCTCTGGATGTGGGCGGGACTATCGTGCTTCCTCTCGAGTGGAGACGGGTATGGCGGTGAACTTCTTGAGTTGCAGCAAGTGTGTGAAAGACCCTTTCGAAGTTCCAGAGGTTACGTGTCAGTCTCCAGACGCCTCATCGGAAATAGACCTCATCTCGCCTGGAAGGGAGAACTTCCTGGATTTTCTCGAGTTGCGGCAGGTGTTCCCGAGTTACGACGGGGACCTCAGGGACCCGGCCTGGTGGCCTCAGGAGAGGCCAGTCCCCATGCGAGTTGCTAGGGGGCCTCTCGGGATTCCTCTCCCATCGATACCGGCGCCAAAAACCTTGTGTGGAGTCAAGGCCGGAACCGAGGATTCCTCTCAGGGGCTGACATGGATCTTTGGGTACTTCTGGAGTCTCCCCAGGGGAGTCAGGCCTCGTTTCGAGTGGGGGCATGCACGTGTGCTTTCCTTCCAGGCTGTAGCAGCAATGTCACGCTTCCCGTCGCGTGGATCAAAGGATCTGTGGTTTTCCCTCGAGGCTTTCCCTCGAGGCTTTCCCACAGGGCTGTCCCACGTGCCACCGTGGTGTGAGTCGATCCTCGGCGTGAAAGATGAGCCAGTGCAGGGCAAAGAGGTTCCTCTGGAATGGACTGAGACATCTGGGGGACTCTTGGAATGGTGGTACGACCATGGAGTTCCTCTCGCCTTTCCTGTTGAGAGTGCCTCCTCTTGAGATGCGACGGGAACGCCGGGAATTCTTTCCCGTTGAAAGCAGGGAAAGGATCCCTCATCTCGAGCTACGAGGGGGAAACGGGGCTCCTCGGGATGTGGGCGGGACCATCGTGCTTCCTCTCGAGTGGACACGGTTATGTCGGTGAACTTCTTGAGTTGCAGCAAGGGTGTGAAAGACCCTTTCGAAGTTCCAGAGGTTAGGTGTCATTAGTCTCCAGACGCCTCATCGGAAATAGGCCTCATCTCGCCTGGAAGGGAGAACTTCCTGGATTTTCTCGAGCTGCGGCAGGTGTTCTCGAGTTACGACGGGTACCACAGGGACCCGCCCTGATGGCCTCAGGAGAGGCCAGTCCCCATGCGAGTTGCTAGGGGGCCTCTCGGGATTCCTCTCCCATCGATACCGGCGCCAAAAACCTTGTGTGGAGTCATGGCCAGAACCGAGGATTCCTTTCAGGGGCTGACATGGATCTTTGGGTACTTCTGGAGTCTCCCCAGGGGAGTCAGGCCTCGTCTCGTGTGGGGGCATGCACGTGCACTTTCCTTCCAGGCTGTAGCAGCAATGTCACGCTTCCCGTCGCGTGGATCAAAGGATCTGTGGTTTTCCCTCGAGGCTTTCCCACAGGGCTGTCCCACGTGCCACCGTGGTGTGAGTCGATCCTCGGCGTGAAAGATGAGCCAGTGCAGGGCAAAGAGGTTCCTCTGGAATGGACTGAGACATCTGGGGGACTCTTGGAATGGTGGTACGACCATGGAGTTCCTCTCGCCTTTCCTGTTGAGAGTGCCTCCTCTTGAGTTGTGACGGGAACGCCGGGAATTCTTTTCCGTTGAAAGCAGGGAAAGGATCCCTCATCTCGAGCTCCGAGGGGGAAACGGGGCTCCTCTGGATGTGGGCGGGACCATCGTGCTTCCTCTCGAGTGGAGACGGGTATGGCGGTGAACTTCTTGAGTTGCAGCAAGGGTGTGAAAGACCCTTTCGAAGTTCCAGAGGTTAGGTGTCATTAGTCTCCAGACGCCTCATCGGAAATAGACCTCATCTCGCCTGGAAGGGAGAACTTCCTGGATTTTCTCGAGGTGCGGCAGGTGTTCTCGAGTTACGACGGGTACCACAGGGACCCGCCCTGATGGCCTCAGTATAGGCCAGTCCCCATGCGTGTTGCTAGGGGGCCTCTCGGGATTCCTCTCCCGTCGATACTGGGGCCAAATACCTTGTGTGGAGTCAGGGCCGGAACCGAGTATTCCTCTCAGGGGCTGACGTGGATCTTTGGGGACTTCTAGAGTCTCCCCAGGGGAGTCAGGCCTCGTCTCGAGTGGGGGCATGCACGTGCGCTTTCCTTCCAGGCTGTAGCAGCAATGTCACGCTTCCCGTCTTGTGGATCAAAGGATCTGTGGTTTTCCCTCGAGGCTTTCCCTCGAGGCTTTCCCACAGGGCTGTCCCACGTGCCACCGTGGTGTGAGTCGATCCTCGGCGTGAAAGATGAGCCAGTGCAGGGCAAAGAGGTTCCTCTGGAATGGACTGAGACATCTGGGGGACTCTTGGAATGGTGGTACGACCATGGAGTTCCTCTCGCCTTTCCTGTTGAGAGTGCCTCCTCTTGAGATGCGACGGGAATGCCGGGAATTCTTTCCCGTTGAAAGCAGGGAAAGGATCCCTCATCTCGAGCTCCGAGGGGGAAACGGGGCTCCTCTGGATGTGGGCGGGACCATCGTGCTTTCTCTCGTGTGGAGACGGGTATGGCGGTAAACTTCTTGAGTTGCAGCAAGGGTGTGAAAGACCCTTTCGAAGTTCCAGAGGTTAGGTGTCATTAGTCTCCAGACGACTCATCGGAAATAGGCCTCATCTAGCCTGGAAGGGAGAACTTCCCGGATTTTCTCGAGTTGCGGCCGGTGTTCTCGAGTTATGACGGGGACCTCAGGGACCCGCCCTGGTGGCCTCAGGAGAGGCCAGTCCCCATGCGAGTTGCTAGGGGGCCTCTCGGGATTCCTCTCCCGTCGATACCGGGGCCAAAAACCTTGTGTGGAGTCAGGGCTGGAACCGAGGATTCCTCTCAGGAGCTGACATGGATCTTTGGGTACTTCTGGAGTACCACCAGGGGAGTCAGGCCTCTTCTCGATTGGGGGCATGCACGTGTGCTTTCCTTCCAGGCTGTAGCAGCAATGTCACGCTTCCCGTCGCGTGGATCAAAGGATCTGTGGTTTTCCCTCGAGGCTTTCCCACAGGGCTGTCCCACGTGCCACCGTGGTGTGAGTCGATCCTCGGCGTGAAAGATGAGCCAGTGCAGGGCAAAGAGGTTCCTCTGGAATGGACTGAGACATCTGGGGGACTCTTGGAATGGTGGTACGACCATGGAGTTCCTCTCGCCTTTCCTGTTGAGAGTTCCTCCTCTTGAGATGCGACGGGAACGCCGGGAATTCTTTCCCGTTGAAAGCAGGGAAAGGATCCCTCATCTCGAGCTCCGAGGGGGAAATGGGGCTCCTCTGGATGTGGGAGGGACCATCGTGCTTCCTCCCGAGTGGACACGGGTATGGCGGTGAACTTCTTGAGTTGCAGCAAGGGTGTGAAAGACCCTTTCGAAGTTCCAGAGTTTAGGTGTCATTAGTCTCCAGACGCCTCATCGGAAATAGGCCTCATCTCGCCTGGAAGGGAGAACTTCCTGGATTTTCTCGAGTTGCGGCAGGTGTTCTCGAGTTACGACGGGGACCTCAGGGACCCGCCCTGGTGGCCTCAGGAGAGGCCAGTCCCCATGCGAGTTGCTAGGGGGCCTCTCGGGATTCCTCTCCCGTCGATACCGGGGCCAAAAGCCTTGTGTGGAGTCAGGGCCGGAACCGAGCATTCCTCTCAGGGGTGACATGGATCTTTGGGTACTTCTGGAGTCTCCCCAGGGGAGTCAGGCCTCGTCTCGAGTGGGGGCATGCACGTGCGCTTTCCTTCCAGGCTGTAGCAGCAATGTCACGCTTCCCGTCGCGTGCATCAAAGGATCTGTGGTTTTCCCTCGAGGCTTTCCCTCGAGGCTTTCCCACAGGGCTGTCCCACGTGCCACCGTGGTGTGAGTCGATCCTCGGCGTGAAAGATGAGCCAGTGCAGGGCAAAGAGGTTCCTCTGGAATGGACTGAGACATCTGGGGGACTCTTGGAATGGTGGTACGACCATGGAGTTCCTCTCGCCTTTCCTTTTGAGAGTGCCTCCTCTTTGGATGCGACGGGAACGCCGGGAATTCTTTCCCGTTGAAAGCAGGGAAAGGATCCCTCATCTCGAGCTACGAGGGGGAAACGGGGCTCCTCTGGATGTGGGCGGGACCATCGTGCTTCCTCTCGAGTGGACACGGGTATGGCGGTGAACTTCTTGAGTTGCAGCAAGTGTGTGAAAGACCCTTTCGAAGTTCCAGAGGTTAGGTGTCATTAGTCTCCAGACGCCTCATCGGAAATAGGCCTCATCTCGCCTGCAAGGGAGAACTTCCTTGATTTTCTCGAGGTGCGGCAGGTGTTCTCGAGTTACGACGGGGACCTCAGGGACCCGCCCTGGTTGCCTCAAGAGGCCAGTCCCCATGCGATTTGCTACGGGGCCTCTCGGGATTCCTCTCCCGTCGATACCGGGGCCAAAAACCTTGTGTGGAGTCAGGGCCGTAACCAAGGATTCCTCTCAGGGGCTGACATGGATCTTTGGGTACTTCTGGAGTCTCCCCAGGGGAGTCAGGCCTCGTCTCGAGTGGGGGCATGCACGTGCGCTTTCCTTCCAGGCTGTAGCAGCAATGTCACTCTTCCCGTGGCGTGGATCAAAGGATCTGTGGTTTTCCCTCGAGGCTTTCGCACAGGGCTGTCCCACGTGCCACCGTGGTGTGAGTCGATCCTCGGCGTGAAAGATGAGCCAGTGCAGGGCAAAGAGGTTCCTCTGGAATGGACTGAGACATCTGGGGGACTCTTGGAATGGTGGTACGACCATGGAGTTCCTCTCGCCTTTCCTGTTGAGAGTGCCTCCTCTTGAGATGCGACGGGAACGCCGGGAATTCTTTCCCGTTGAAAGCAGGGAAAGGATCCCTCATCTCGAGCTACGAGGGGGAAACGGGGCTCCTCTGGATGTGGGCGGGACCATCGTGCTTCCTCTCGAGTGGACACGGGTATGGCGGTGAACTTCTTGAGTTGCAGCAAGGTTGTGAAAGACCCTTTCGAAGTTCCAGAGGTTAGGTGTCATTAGTCTCCAGACGCCTCATCGGAAATAGGCCTCATCTCGCCTGGAAGGGAGAACTTCCTGGATTTTCTCGAGTTGCGGCAGGTGTTCTCGAGTTACGACGGGGACCTCAGGGACCCGCTCTTGTGGCCTCAGGAGAGGCCAGTCCCCATGCGAGGTGCTAGGGGGCCTATCGGGATTCCTCTCCCGTCGATACCGGGGCCAAAAACCTTGTGTGGAGTCAGGGCCGGAACCGAGGATTCCTCTCAGGGGCTGACATGGATCTTTGGGTACTTCTGGAGTCTCCCCAGGGGAGTCAGGCCTCGTCTCGAGTGGGGGCATGCACGTGCGCTTTCCTTCCAGGCTGTAGCAGCAATGTCACGCTTCCCGTCGCGTGGATCAAAGGATCTGTGGTTTTCCCTCGAGGCTTTCCCACAGGGCTGTCCCACGTGCCACCGTGGTGTGAGTCGATCCTCGGCGTGAAGGATGAGCCAGTGCAGGGCAAAGAGGTTCCTCTGGAATGGACTGAGACATCTGGGGGACTCTTGGAATGGTGGTACGACCATGGAGTTCCTCTCGCCTTTCCTGTTGAGAGTGCCTCCTCTTGAGATGCGACGGGAACGCCGGGAATTCTTTCCCGTTGAAAGCAGGGAAAGGATCCCTCATCTCGAGCTCCGAGGGGGAAACGGGGCTCCTCTGGATGTGGGCGGGACCATCGTGCTTCCTCTCGAGTGGAGACGGGCAAGGAGGTGAACTTCTTGAGTAGCAGCAAGGGTGTGAAAGACCCTTTCGAAGTTCCAGAGGTTGGGTGTCATTAGTCTCCAGACGCCTCATCGGAAATAGGCCTCATCTCGCCTGGAAGGGAGAACTTCCTGGATTTTCTCGAGTTGCGGCAGGTGTTCTCGAGTTACGACGGGGACCTCAGGGACCCGCCCTGGTGGCCTCAGGAGAGGCCAGTCCCCATGCGAGGTGCTAGGGGGCCTCTCGGGATTCCTCTCCCGTCGATACCGGGGCCAAAAACCTTGTGTGCAGTCAGGGCCGGAAACGAGGATTCCTCTCAGGGGCTGACATGGATCTTTGGGTACTTCTGGAGTCTCCCCAGGGGATTCAGGCCTCGTCTCGAGTGGGGGCATGCACGTGCGCTTTCCTTCCAGGCTGTAGCAGCAATGTCACGCTTCCCGTCGCGTGGATCAAAGGATCTGTGGTTTTCCCTCGAGGCTTTCCCTCGAGGCTTTCCCACATGGCTGTGCCACGTGCCACCGTGGTGTGAGTCGATCCTCGGCGTGAAAGATGAGCCAGTGCAGGGCAAAGAGGTTCCTCTGGAATGGACTGAGACATCTGGGGGACTCTTGGAATGGTGGTACGACCATGGAGTTCCTCTCGCCTTTCCTGTTGAGAGTGCCTCCTCTTGAGATGCGACGGGAATGACGGGAAAACTTTCCCGTTGAAAGCAGAGAAAGGATTCCTCATCTCGAGCTACGAGGGGGAAACGGGGCTCCTCTGGATGTGGGCGGGACCATCGTGCTTCCTCTCGAGTGGAGACGGGTATGGCGGTGAACTTCTTGAGTTGCAGCAAGTGTGTGAAAGACCCTTTCGAAGTTCCAGAGGTTAGGTGTCATTAGTCTCCAGACGCCTCATCGGAAATAGGCCTCATCTCGCCTGCAAGGGAGAACTTCCTTGATTTTCTCGAGGTGGGGCAGGTGTTCTCGAGTTACGACGGGGAACTCAGGGACCCGCCCTGGTTGCCTCAAGAGGCCAGTCCCCATGCGATTTGCTACAGGGCCTCTCGGGATTCCTCTCCCGTCGATACCGGGGCCAAAAACCTTGTGTGGAGTCAGGGCCGTAACCAAGGATTCCTCTCAGGGGCTGACATGGATCTTTGGGTACTTCTGGAGTCTCCCCAGGGGAGTCAGGCCTCGTCTCGAGTGGGGGCATGCACGTGCGCTTTCCTTCCAGGCTGTAGCAGCAATGTCACGCTTCCCGTGGCGTGGATCAAAGGATCTGTGGTTTTCCCTCGAGGCTTTCCCACAGGGCTGTCCCACGTGCCACCGTGGTGTGAGTCGATCCTCGGCGTGAAAGATGAGCCAGTGCAGGGCAAAGAGGTTTCTCTGGAATGGACTGAGACATCTGGGGGACTCTTGGAATGGTGGTACGACCATGGAGTTCCTCTCGCCTTTCCTGTTGAGAGTGCCTCCTCTTGAGATGCGACGGGAACGCCGGGAATTCTTTCCCGTTGAAAGCAGGGAAAGGATCCCTCATCTCGAGCTACGAGGGGGAAACGGGGCTCCTCTGGATGTGGGCGGGACCATCGTGCTTCCTCTCGAGTGGAGACGGGTATGGCGGTGAACTTCTTGAGTTGCAGCAAGGGTGTGAAAGACCCTTTCGAAGTTCGAGAGGTTAGGTGTCATTAGTCTCCAGACGCCTCATCGGAAATAGGCCTCATCTCGCCTGGAAGGGAGAACTTCCTGGATTTTCTCGAGTTGCGGCAGGTGTTCTCGAGTTACAACGGGGACCTCAGGGACCCGCCCTGGTGGCCTCAGGAGAGGCCAGTCGCCATGCGAGGTGCTAGGGGGCCTCTCGGGATTCCTCTCCCGTCGATACCGGGGCCAAAAACCTTGTGTGGAGTCAGGGTCGGAACCGAGGATTCCTCTCAGGGGCTTATATGGATCTTTGGGTACTTCTGGAGTCTCGCCAGGGGAGATAGGCCTCGTCTCGAGTGGGGGCATGCACGTGCGCTTTCCTTCCAGGCTGTAGCAGCAATGTCACGCTTCCCGTCGCGTGGATCAAAGGATCTGTGGTTTTCCCTCGAGGCTTTCCCTCGAGGCTTTCCCACAGGGCTGTCCCACGTGCCTCCGTGGTGTGAGTCGATCCTCGGCGTGAAAGATGAGCCAGTGCAGGGCAAAGAGGTTCCTCTGGAATGGACTGAGACATCTGGGGGACTCTAGGAATGGTGGTACGACCATGGAGTTCCTCTCGCCTTTCCTGTTGAGAGTGCCTCCTCTTGAGATGCGACGGGAACGCCGGGAATTCCTTCCCGTTGAAAGCAGGAAAGGATCCCTCATCTCGAGCTCCGAGAGGGAAACGGGGCTCCTCTGGATGTGGGCCGGACCATCGTGCTTCCTCTCGAGTGGAGACGGGTATGGCGGTGAAATTCTTGAGTTGCAGCAAGGGTGTGAAAGACCCTTTCGAAATTCCAAAGGTTAGGTGTCATTAGTCTCCAGACGCCTCATCGGAAATAGGCCTCATCTCGCCTGGAAGGGAGAACTTCCTGGATTTTCTCGAGTTGCGGCAGGTGTTCTCGAGTTACGACGGGGACCTCAGGGACCCGCCCTGGTGGCCTCAGGAGAGGCCAGTCCCCATGCGAGGTGCTAGGGGGCCTCTCGGGATTCCTCTCCCGTCGATACCGGGGCCAAAAAGCTTGTGTGGAGTCAGGGCCGGAACCGAGGATTCCTCTCAGGGGCTGACATGGAACTTTGGGTACTTCTGGAGTCTCCCCAGGGGAGTCAGGCCTCGACTCGAGTGGGGGCATGCACGTGCGCTTTCCTTCCAGGCTGTAGCAGCAATGTCACGCTTCCCGTGGCGTGTATCAAAGGATCTGTGGTTTTCCCTCGAGACTTTCCCACAGGGCTGTCCCACGTGCCACCGTGGTGTGAGTCGATCCTCGGCGTGAAAGATGAGCCAGTGCAGGGCAAAGAGGTTCCTCTGGAATGGACTGAGACATCTGGGGGACTCTTGGAATGGTGGTACGACCATGGAGTTCCTCTCGCCTTTCCTGTTGAGAGTGCCTCCTCTTGAGATGCGACGGGAACGCCGGGAATTCTTTCCCGTTGAAAGCAGGGAAAGGATCCCTCATCTCGAGCTACGAGGGGGAAACGGGGCTCCTCTGGATGTGGGCGGGACCATCGTGCTTCCTCTCGAGTGGACACGGGTATGGCGGTGAACTTCTTGAGTTGCAGCAAGGGTGTGAAAGACCCTTTCGAAGTTCCAGAGGTTAGGTGTCATTAGTCTCCAGACGCCTCATCGGAAATAGGCCTCATCTCGCCTGGAAGGGAGAACTTCCTGGATTTTCTCGAGTTGCGGCAGGTGTTCTCGAGTTACGACGGAGAACTCAGGGACCCGCCCTGGTGGCCTCAGGAGAGGCCAGTCCCCATGCGAGGTGCTAGGGGGCCTCTCGGGATTCCTCTCCCGTCGATACCGGGGCCGAAAACCTTGTGTGGAGTAAGGGCCAGAACCGAGGATTCCTCTCAGGGGCTGACATGGATCTTTGGGTACTTCTGGAGTCTCCCCAGGGGAGTCAGGCCTCGTCTCGAGTGGGGGCATGCACGTGCGCTTTCCTTCCAGGCTGTAGCAGCAATGTCACGCTTCCTGTCGCGTGGATAAAAGGATCTGTGGTTTTCCCTCGAGGCTTTCCCTCGAGGCTTTCCCACAGGGCTGTCCCACGTGCCACCGTGGTGTGAGTCGATCCTCGGCGTGAAAGATGAGCCAGTGCAGGGCAAAGAGGTTCCTCTGGAATGGACTGAGACATCTTGGGGACTCCTTGAATGGTGGTACGACCATGGAGTTCCTCTCGCCTTTCCTGTTGAGAGTGCCTCCTCTTGAGATGCGACGGGAACGCCGGGAATTCTTTCCCGTCTAAAGCAGGGAAAGATTCCCTCATCTCGAGATACGAGGGGGAAACGGGGCTCCTCTGGATGTGGGCGGGACCATCGTGCTTCCTCTCGAGTGGAGACGGGTATGGCGGTGAACTTCTTGAGTTGCAGCAAGGGTGTGAAAGACCCTTTCGAAGTTCCAGAGGTTAGGTGTCATTAGTCTCCAGACGCCTCATCGGAAATAGGCCTCATCTCGCCTGAAAGGGAGAACTTCCTGGATTTTCTCGAGTTGCGGCAGGTGTTCTCGAGTTACGACGGGGACCTCAGGGACCCGCCCTGGTGGCCTCAGGAGAGGCCAGTCCCCATGCGAGGTGCTAGGGGGCCTCTCGGGATTCCTCTCCCGTCGATACCGGGGCCAAAAACCTTGTGTGGAGTCAGGGCCGGAACCGAGGATTCCTCTCAGGGGCTGACATGGATCTTTGGGTACTTCTGGAGTCCCCCCAGGGGAGTCAGGCCTCGTCTCGAGTGGGGGCATGCACGTGCGCTTTCCTTCCAGGCTGTAGCAGCAATGTCACGCTTCCAGTCGCGTGGATCAAAGGATCTGTGGTTTTCCCTCGAGGCTTTCCCTCGAGGCTTTCCCACAGGGCTGTCCCACGTGCCACCGTGGTGTGAGTCGATCCTCGGCGTGAAAGATGAGCCAGTGCAGGGCAAAGAGGTTCCTCTGGAATGGACTGAGACATCTGGGGGACTCTTGGAATGGTGGTACGACCATGGAGTTCCTCTCGCCTTTTCTGTTGAGAGTGCCTCCTCTTGAGATGCGACGAGAACGCCGGGAATTCTTTCCCGTTGAAAGCAGGAAAAGGATCCCTTATCTCGAGCTACGAGGGGGAAACGGGGCTCCTCTGGATGTGGGCGGGACCATCGTGCTTCCTCTCTAGTGGAGACCGGTATGGTGGTGAACTTCTTGAGTTGCAGCAAGGGTGTGAAAGACCCTTTCGAAGTTCCAGAGGTTAGGTGTCATTAGTCTCCAGACGCCACATAGGAAATAGGCCTCATCTCGCCAGGAAGGGAGAACTTCCTGGATTTTTTCGAGTTGCGGCAGGTGTTCTCGAGTTACGACGGGGACCTCAGGAACCCGCCCTGGTGGCCTCAGGAGAGGCCAGTCCCTATGCGAGTTGCTAGGGGGCCTCTCGGGATTCCTCTCCCGTCGATACCGGGGCCAAAAACCTTGTATGGAGTCAGGGCCGGAACCGAGGATTCCTCTCAGGGGCTGACATGGATCTTTGGGTACTTCTGGAGTCTCCCCAGGGGAGTCAGGCCTCGTCTCGAGTGGGGGCATGCACGTGCACTTTCCTTCCAGGCTGTAGCAGCAATGTCAGGCTTCCCGTCGCGTGGATCAAAGGATCTGTGGTTTTCCCTCGAGGCTTTCCCACAGGGCTGTCCCACGTGCCACCGTGGTGTGAGTCGATCCTCGGCGTGAAAGATGAGCCAGTGCAGGACAAAGAGGTTCCTCTGGAATGGACTGAGATATCTGGGGGACTCTTGGAATCGTGGTACGACCATGGAGTTCCTCTCGCCTTTCCCGTTGAGAGTGCCTCCGCTTGAGATGCGACGGGAACGCCGGGAACTCTTTCCCTTTGAAAGCAGGGAAAGGATCCCTCATCTCGAGCTACGAGGGGAAAACGGGGCTCCTCTGGATGTGGGCGGGACCATCGTGCTTCATCTCGAGTGGAGACGGGTATGGCGGTGAACTTCTTGAGTTGCAGCAAGGGTGTGAAAGACCCTTTCGAAGTTCCAGAGGTTAGGTGTCATTAGTCTCCATACGCCTCATCAGAAATAGGCCTCATCTCGCCTGGAAGGGAGAACTTCCTGGATTTTCTCGAGTTGCGGCAGGTGTTCTCGAGTTACGACGGGGACCTCAGGGACCCGCCCTGGTGGCCTCAGGAGAGGCCAGTCCCTATGCGAGTTGCTAGGGGGCCTCTCGGGATTCCTCTCCCGTCGATACCGGGGCCAACAACCTTGTGTGGAGTCAGGGCCGTAACCGAGGATTCCTCTCATGGGCTGACATGGATCTTTGGGTACGTCTGGAGACTCCCCAGTGGAGTCAGGCCTCGTCTCGAATGGGGGCATGCACGTGCGCTTTCCTTCCAGGCTGTAGCAGCAATGTCACGCTTCCCGTGGCCTGGATCAAAGGATCTGTGGTTTTCCCTCGAGGCTTTCCCTCGAGGCTTTCCCACAGGGCTGTCCCACGTGCCACCGTGGTGTGAGTCGATCCTCGGCGTGAAACATGAGCCAGTGCAGGGCAAAGAGGTTCCTCTGGAATGGACTGAGACATCTGGGGGACTCTTGGAATGGTGGTACGACCATGGAGTTCCTCTCGCCTTTCCTGTTGAGAGTGCCTCCTCTTGAGATGCGACGGGAACGCCGGGAATACTTTCCCGTTGAAAGCAGGCAAAGGATCCCTCATCTCGAGCTACGAGGGGGAAACGGGGCTCCTCTGGATGTGGGCGGGACCATCGTGCTTCTTCTCGAGTGGAGACGGGTATGGCGGTGAACTTCTTGAGTTGCAGCAAGGGTGTGAAAGACCCTTTCGAAGTTCCAGAGGTTAGGTGTCATTAGTCTCCAGACGCCTCATCGGAAATAGGCCTCATCTCGCCTGGAAGGGAGAACTTCCTGGATTTTCTCGAGTTGGGGCAGGTGTTCTCGAGTTACGACGGGGACCTCAGGGACCCGCCCTGGTGGCATCAGGAGAGGCCAGTCCCCATGCGAGTTGCTAGGGGGCCTCTCGGGATTCCTCTCCCGTCGATACCGGGGCCAAAAACCTTGTGTGGAGTCAGGGCCAGAACCGAGGATTCCTCTCAGGGGCTGACATGGATCTTTGGGTACTTCTGGAGTCTCCCCAGGGGAGTCAGGCCTCGTCTCGAGTGGGGGCATGCACGTGCGCTTTCCTTCCAGGCTGTAGCAGCAATGTCACGCTTCCCTTCGCGTGGATCAAAGGATCTGTGGTTTTCCCTCGAGGCTTTCCCTCGAGGCTGTCCCTCAGGGCTGTCCCACGTGCCACCGTGGTGTGAGTCGATCCTCGGCGTGAAAGATGAGCCAGTGCAGGGCAAAGAGTTTCCTCTGGAATGGACTGAGACATCTGGGGGTCTCTTGGAATGGTGGTACGACCATGGAGTTCCTCTCGCCTTTCCTGTTGAGAGTGCCTCCTCTTGAGATGCGACGGGAATGACGGGAATACTTTCCCGTTGAAAGCAGGGAAAGGATCCCTCATCTCGAGCTACGAGGGGGAAACGGGGCTCCTCTGGATGTGGGCGGGACCATCGTGCTTCCTCTCGAGTGGAGACGGGTATGGCGGTGAACTTCTTGAGTCGCAGCAAGGGTGTGAAAGACCCTTTCGAAGTTCCAGAGGTTAGGTGTCATTAGTCTCCAGACGCCTCATCGGAAATAGGCCTCATCTCGCCTGGAAGGGAGAACTTCATGGATTTTCTCGAGTTGCGGCAGGTGTTCTCGAGTTACGACGGGGACCTCAGGGACCCGCCCTGGTGGCCTCAGGAAAGGCCAGTCCCCATGCGAGTTGCTAGGGGGCCTCTCGGGATTCCTCTCCCGTCGATACCGGTGCCAAATACCTTGTGTGGAGTCAGGGCCGGAACCGAGGATTCCTCTCAGGGGCTGACATGGATCTTTGGGTACTTCTGGAGTCTCCCCAGGGGAGTCAGGCCTCGTCTCGAGTGGGGGCATGCACGTGTGCTTTCCTTCCAGGCTGTAGCAGCAATGTCATGCTTCCCGTCGCGTGGATCAAAGGATCTGTGGTTTTCCCTCGAGGCTTTCCCTCGAGGCTTTCCCACAGGGCTGTCCCACGTGCCTCCGTGGTGTGAGTCGATCCTCTCCGTGAAAGATGAGCCAGTGCAGGGCAAAGAGCTTCCTCTGGAATGGACTGAGACATCTGGGGGACTCTTGGAATGGTGGTACGACCATGGAGTTCCTCTCGCCTTTCCTGTTGAGAGTGCCTCCTCTTGAGATGCGACGGGAACGCCGGGAATTCTTTCCCGTTGAAAGCAGGCAAAGGATCCCTCATCTCGAGCTACGAGGGGGAAACGGGTCTCCTCTGGATGTGGGCGGGACCATCCTGCTTCCTCTCGAGTGGAGACGGGTATGGAAGTGAACTTCTTGAGTTGCAGAAAGGGTGTGAAAGACCCTTTCGAAGTTCCAGAGGTTAGGTGTCATTAGTCTCCAGACGCCTCATCGGAAATAGGCCTCATCTCGCCTGGAAGGGAGAACTTCCTGGATTTTCTCGAGATGCGGCAGGTGTTCTCGAGTTACGACGGGGACCTCAGGGACCCGCCCTGGTGGCCTCAGGAGAGGCCAGTCCACATGCGAGTTGCTAGGGGGCCTCGCGGGATTCCTCTCCCGTCGATACCGGGGCCAAAAACCTTGTGTGGAGTCTGGGCCGGAAACGAGGATTCCTCTCAGGGGCTGACATGGATCTTTGGGTACTTCTGGAGTCTCCGCAGGGGAGTCAGGCCTCGTCTCGAGTGGGGGCATGCACGTGCGTTTTCTTTCCAGGCTGTAGCAGCAATGTCACGCTTCCCTTCGCGTGGATCAAAGGATCTGTGGTTTTCCCTCGAGGCTTTCCCACAGGGCTGTCCCACGTGCCACCGTGGTGTGAGTCGATCCTCGGCGTGAAAGATGAGCCAGTGCAGGGCAAAGAGGTTCCTCTGGAATGGACTGAGACATCTGGGGGACTCTTGGAATGGTGGTACGACCATGGAGTTCCTCTCGCCTTTCCTGTTGAGAGTGCCTCCTCTTGAGATGCGACGGGAACGCCGGGAATACTTTCCCGTTGAAAGCAGGCAAAGGATCCCTCATCTCGAGCTACGAGGGGGAAACGGGGCTCCTCTGGATGTGGGCGGGACCATCGTTCTTCTTCTCGAGTGGAGACGGGTATGGCGGTGAACTTCTTGAGTTGCAGCAAGGGTGTGAAAGACTCTTTAGAAGTTCCAGAGGTTAGGTGTCATTAGTCTCCAGACGCCTCATCGGAAATAGGCCTCATCTCGCCTGGAAGGGAGAACTTCCTGGATTTTCTCTAGTTGGGGCAGGTGTTCTCGAGTTACGACGGGGACCTCAGGGACCCGCCCTGGTGGCCTCAGGAGAGGCCAGTCCCCATGCGAGTTGCTAGGGGGCCTCTCGGGATTCCTCTCCCGTCGATACCGGGGCCAAAAACCTTGTGTGGAGTCAGGGCCAGAACCGAGGATTCCTCTCAGGGGCTGACATGGGTCTTTGGGTACTTCTGGAGTCTCCCCAGGGGAGTCAGGCCTCGTCTCGAGTGGGGGCATGCACTTGCGCTTTCCTTCCAGGCTGTAGCAGGAATGTCACGCTTCCCTTCGCGTGGATCAAAGGATCTGTGGTTTTCCCTCGAGGCTTTCCCTCGAGGCTTTCCCTCAGGGCTGTCCCACGTGCCACCGTGGTGTGAGTCGATCCTCGGCATGAAAGATGAGCCAGTGCAGGGCAAAGAGTTTCCTCTGGAATGGACTGAGACATCTGGGGGACTCTTGGAATGGTGGTACGACCATGGAGTTCCTCTCGCCTTTCCTGTTGAGAGTGCCTCCTCTTGAGATGCGACGGGAATGACGGGAATACTTTCCCGTTGAAAGCAGGGAAAGGATCCCTCATCTCGAGCTACGAGGGGGAAACGGGGCTCCTCTGGATGTGGGCGGGACCATCGTGCTTCCTCTCGAGTGGAGACGGGTATGGCGGTGAACTTCTTGAGTTGCAGCAAGGGTGTGAAAGACCCTTTCGAAGTTCCAGAGGTTAGGTGTCATTAGTCTCCAGACGCCTCATCGGAAATAGGCCTCATCTCG
This sequence comes from Capricornis sumatraensis, assembly GCF_032405125.1. Taxonomy (NCBI): domain Eukaryota; kingdom Metazoa; phylum Chordata; class Mammalia; order Artiodactyla; family Bovidae; genus Capricornis; species Capricornis sumatraensis. The sequence continues at coordinate 11,683,124 of NW_027184612.1, forward strand.
CCTGGAAGGGAGAACTTCCTGGATTTTCTCGAGTTGCGGCAGGTGTTCTCGAGTTACGACGGGGACCTCAGGGACCCGCCCTGGTGGCCTCAGGAAAGGCCAGTCCCCATGCGAGTTGCTAGGGGGCCTCTCGGGATTCCTCTCCCGTCGATACTGGTGCCAAATACCTTGTGTGGAGTCAGGGCCGGAACCAAGGATTCCTCTCAGGGGCTGACATGGATCTTTGGGTACTTCTGGAGTCTCCCCAGGGTAGTCAGGCCTCGTCTCGAGTGGGGGCATGCACGTGTGCTTTCCTTCCAGGCTGTAGCAGCAATGTCATGCTTCCCGTCGCGTGGATCAAAGGATCTGTGGTTTTCCCTCGAGGCTTTCCCTCGAGGCTTTCCCACAGGGCTGTCCCACGTGCCACCGTGGTGTGAGTCGATCCTCGGCGTGAAAGATGAGACAGTGCAGGGCAAAGACGTTCCTCTGGAATGGACTGAGACATCTGGGGGACTCTTGGAATGGTGGTACGACCATGGAGTTCCTCTCGCCTTTCCTGTTGAGAGTGCCTCCTCTTGAGATGCGACGGGAACGCCGGGAACTCTTTCCCTTTGAAAGCAGGGAAAGGATCCCTCATCTCGAGCTACGAGGGGAAAACGGGGCTCCTCTGGATGTGGGCGGGACCATCGTGCTTCATCTCGAGTGGAGACGGGTATGGCGGTGAACTTCTTGAGTTGCAGCAAGGGTGTGAAAGACCCTTTCGAAGTTCCAGAGGTTAGGTGTCATTAGTCTCCATACGCCTCATCACAAATAGGCCTCATCTCGCCTGGAAGGGAGAACTTCCTGGATTTTCTCGAGTTGCGGCAGGTGTTCTCGAGTTACGACGGGGACCTCAGGGACCCGCCCTGGTGGCCTCAGGAGAGGCCAGTCCCTATGCGAGTTGCTAGGGGGCCTCTCGGGATTCCTCTCCCGTCGATACAGGGGCCAACAACCTTGTGTGGAGTCAGGGCCGTAACCGAGGATTCCTCTCATGGGCTGACATGGATCTTTGGGTACGTCTGGAGACTCCCCAGTGGAGTCAGGCCTCGTCTCGAATGGGGGCATGCACGTGCGCTTTCCTTCCAGGCTGTAGCACCAATGTCACGCTTCCCGTCGCGTGGATCAAAGGATCTGTGGTTTTCCCTCGAGGCTTTCCCTCGAGGCTTTCCCACAGGGCTGTCCCACGTGCCACCGTGGTGTGAGTCGATCCTCGGCGTGAAAGATGAGCCAGTGCAGGGCAAAGAGGTTCCTCTGGAATGGACTGAGACATCTGGGGGACTCTTGGAATGGTGGTACGACCATGGAGTTCCTCTCATCTTTCCTGTTGAGAGTGCCTCCTCTTGAGATGCGACGGGAACTCCGGGAATTCTTTCCCGTTGAAAGCAGGCAAAGGATCCCTCATCTCGAGCTACGAGGGGAAAACGGGGCTCCTCTGGATGTGGGCGGGACGATCGTGCTTCCTCTCGAGTGGAGACGGGTATGGCGGTGAACTTCTTGAGTTGCAGCAAGGGTGTGAAAGACCCTTTCGAAGTTCCAGAGGTTAGGTGTCATTAGTCTCCAGACGCCTCATCGGAAATAGGCCTCATCTCGCCTGGAAGGGAGAACTTCCTGGATTTTCTCGAGTTGCGGCAGGTGTTCTCGAGTTACGACGGGGACCTCAGGGACCCGCCCTGGTGGCCTCAGGAGAGGCCAGTCCCCATGCGAGTTGCTAGGGTGCCTCTCGGGATTCCTCTCCCGTCGATACTGGGGCCAAAAACCTTGTGTGGAGTCAGGGCCGGAACCGAGGATTCCTCTCAGTGGCTGAAATGGATCTTTGGGTACTTCTGGAGTCTCCCCAGGGGAGTCAGGCCTCGTCTCGAGTGGGGGCATGCACGTGCGCTTTCCTTCAAGGCTGTAGCAGCAATGCCACGCTTCCCGTGGCGTGAATCAAACGATCTGTGGTTTTCCCTCGAGGCTTTCCCTCGAGGCTTTCCCACAGGGCTGTCCCACGTGCCACCGTGGTGTGAGTCGATCCTCGGCGTGAAAGATGAGACAGTGCAGGGCAAAGACGTTCCTCTGGAATGGACTGAGACATCTGGGGGACTCTTGGAATGGTGGTACGACCATGGAGTTCCTCTCGCCTTTCCTGTTGAGAGTGCCTCCTCTTGAGATGCGACGGGAACGCCGGGAATTCTTTCCCGTTGAAAGCAGGGAAAGGATCCCTCATCTCGAGCTACGAGGGGGAAACGGGGCTCCTCTGGATGTGGGCGGGACCATCGTGCTTCCTCTCTAGTGGAGACGGGTATTGCCGGGGTCCAGCCCCGGTGGATCCAGGGAATTCGAAGGGTGGACGGCGTTGGCGTGGAAAGACTTGTTTATTTATTAATATAAGATTAGATTAAGAAACTGTAGTGCAGTAGGAAGATTAAGTGGAGAAAGAGGGCTGAATAGCTTGGTTTACGCGGAAGACCAATAAAATTCCAGACAAGGAATTTGCACCATCTACGTTGGGCCACCGGTGCCCGCTTGAATATCTAAGGGTGCCTCGCCTTAAGCTCCCTTTCTCGCGGATCTTAATAACCAGGGCAAATAAGTAGACCTGGCGAGCCTCCGCGCCCCAGATGGAAATTCATCCTGAAATTAAGGTAAAGAGCAGAGGGAAGAAAAGGGAGAGAAAAAGAGAGAGAGAGAGAGACACGGGGGGAGCCATATTCCCAAGACACCAGGCCGAGACTAGTCCGAGAAACTGGTCTGAGAATCTGGTCCCGTCCTTTATTGTTCAGAAGGCCTTTTATACTTTTGATAAAACATGGAGATCAATGGGTAACACAAAGTTATGCAGCGTTAGCAGTCCAGACTCTTATCAAAACCAGGCTTTTCTCTCTGCATACCTAATTGTATACACAAGTCTTAGGTAATTTACATCATCTTCCAACCAAAAGGGCCAATTAACATTTTACAGCCTTTTTTCTGATAAGGGTTTGTCAACCACAAGACTTATTTGTGTTGATCTTCCCAAGGTCTGGTGCCACTCTCGGAAAGCACTAAAGAAAGTTACATTCTTAGACAGCAAGGATACAGCAACTTATAACAAGTAGAGGGAGTGCAGTGATTTATAGCAAAAGAGAAGCAATTAACTCAAAAGTCTAGTGTTGCTAACATCAAAACTACTATGTATCTTTTTCTACATCCTGCTTACATTAACATCCTTCCAGGTGCCTAAAAGATAAAGAATAAGGAGGTCTGGCAGCAATCCTTGAGTCAACAGTGAAAACCCTCTACCAATATAATTTTTAACTCTTTAGAAAAGGCTCTGTATCTTTAAGATGCTTTTAAGCTTTGTGCCTCCCGCGGTTGGGGGGCTGTAAGCAATTCACAAGCTGTAAGCTTTGTGCCTCTCGCGGTTGGGGGGCTGTAAGCAATTCACAAGCTGTAAGAGGTCTGGGGAACCTGTTAGGCAGACTAGAGAGCTATCAGAGGGGTTTAACTGAAACATCCCTTTCAAATGCAGAAGACTAAAACCCTGAATTGACTTTTTTCCAGAGAATATCAGAAAAGTGGAAAAGCAGAGCACAAAAGCCGGCAGATTTTTGCTGGGGTACATGCTTAGGAATATCCAGAGGGGTCCCTGAAGTCTGAGCACGCCTTGCGTATGTCAGCTTCCTTCCTCATGACCTTGTCACGGGCGGGATTCCTCACACTGGCTTCCGGCAACTCCCCCTTCTTTATTAGTTTTTTAAAAAAATTAGGTGCAGTTCAGTCGCGAGATTCCGAATGCTCTGCCGAAGAGTCCTGACAACACAAGGAAGCACGATTACAAGGAGCAGGATTATGGCACCCACAGCAGCATAGCTAGAGACAGTAGTCAGAAGAGTTTTTCCAGAAATGAAGTCAGAGAAGGTGTGGAAAAAGTCATTGGCTTCTCCTGCGGCGGTAAAATCTAATCGGGAGTGTTCCAAGGTCTGAATCTGATTATGAAGTTTCCCTAAATCTAAACTAATATCTGAGCTGTTCCAGACACCTAAAATATGATTTTTGACCCTCTCCCATTTAAAATCTGTCTCATTTACTTTCAGGGATGTAACACATATCCACCGGTAATCGGCATGACATGAAAGAGCCAATTTCATTTTCAGACTCTGTAATTCATTCCCAATATGCATTACTGCTTCTTCTAAGGCATCAATCCTTATTTCTAGCTTCCTATCTATAATTTCCTGGGTTGCCAGCGTTAGAGAAACATTTTTGGATACGGTGTCAACATATTGGGCAGTATACACTTGTTGAGACAATGATAATGCCGCCACAGTAACAGAAGTAATTGCGGTTATCAAAGCTGATATTCCCAAAACAAGTAAGCCCACAAACCGTCGTGTTCGCATTAAATCTTGTAGCTGTTGCAGTACAGCTAGGCCATGGTTATCATACCAATACGTGGCTACAGTTACAGGTACCATGAGATAGGGCGGACGTTTTAAAACCATGAAAGAGCAAACTTTATATTGAGGAGTTAAACAGGATGAAAGCATACATTGTTCACAAGACACTACATGGGGTCCACCTGTATAATTCAATTGTATGTTAAGTCTTTCAGAATCATTAGTGAAAAGAAAAACATAAGGAGAGGGTAGACAAGCTAAAATAGAGTAAATAGAGGTATTTTTTGGTCGGATTAAAATAATAGGGGCGGTAGCCGCAAGGGCTCTCCAAATTTCTGGCTGCCAAAAGGTTTTACCTCTAGTTATATAAGACAGCATAGGGGGAACAAATTGGTTATGATGCCGTCTGGTGGCAACTAACGGCCAAGAAATTGAATATTCTTTCCAATTATCCAATCTATTGATAAAGTCATCGTCAGACTCAGGGTCTTGACCTGGATTTGGGTTGCTCCAGTCCTGAATCGCACAATTTCTTCCTCCCGGCATATTGTAATCTACTCTCGAATTATAAATACAAGATTTCCAAATCGGATATCCTGAATGATCATCTATAGTTTTCCAAATAACATCTGAGGGAGCAACATCATCACAATTTGGATATTCTGATGGAGTTTTGAGAGACAAAGACTTATAGGGGCCAAGGACCCCAGGCATACGGGCTCGTAATATCCAAGCAGACCGATCCCCTATAGATGCAAATTTAGAGGTTGGGGAATCTGTCATAACTGCTTTTGTCGAGGCTCCAATGCATCCTGTCTTGGTAAAGAAGTCTCCTGTAAGGCCAGGAGGAAAATTAAAGCAGACAGGAAAATCATCTGCTAGTCCTTTAAAGGTATAATTGAAATTAATAGGGTATTGGTCTTTTGTATAGGAAGTATAAGATCCTCCCAAAAGGCGAGGCTGGTCTGTACTAACTCGTATGGGGTCACTGTTCCAAGTAACAACTTGGAAAGTTGGAGGATCCGGGAGAAACGCCCAATATTTGGTTGGAATGGGAGCAGCGCTTACCTGGCAAGAGAGCAAGGCAAGCATGGCAATAAACACCTTTTCAGGAGAGACTGACGATCCCTGTAGGGTAGCTATCCCCTGTGCCTGGCGACAGAGAGCTTTAATCTGTCCCCAGGTGGGCAAGGAGGCTTGTTGGGTTGACTGAGCTGGGCGTCCTAATGGATTCCTGCGAGGCAAAAAATCAGGGGGTGCAATATCCTGTATCTGAAGTCGTGACATCTGTCCAGTGGGTGGCTCCGATCCGCGCCTATCCGGGATCTCCAATGTCAGCTGTCCTGGGGTCAGCGGCGTTTCCCGTGCTGGCGGAGGGAGCGGGGGAAGAGGGAGTTTCTTCCTTTTTAGAGATCGCGGTGGCGGGGGATTCTGGTATCCGGGGAGCTGAGACATGGCGAATTAGTCTGTCTGGAACCCAAATCGGAGCGTCCGCGTCCTGTGGAAAAACACAAGCATACCCTCGCCCATTGGTTAATAAGGGGTCAGGACCTTTCCATTGTCCGGAAAGAAGGTCCCTCCATTTTACTAATGGTTTTGCATTCAATTGCTCTGGGCACCAATGGCGAAGCATTGCAGTGTTTCCGGATGAATCAGCATTTAAGTTATTTATTACGAAAAGAGCATGTTGCAAAATCTGATGGGGGGAACTATATTTAAATTCCCCTTCTTTTAGTTTTTGAATATGGATTTTCAGTGTTTGATGTGCTCTTTCCAAATGGCTTGTCCTTGTGGGTTATAAGGGATGCCGGTGTTATGTTTAATTTGAAATCTTGTACAGAATTGCTGAAAAGATTTAGAAGTGTAAGCAGGAGCATTATCAGTTTTTAAAGCTTTTGGCAAGCCCAGATAGGAAAAGCATGTAAAAAGATGTTGTATTACATCTTTAACTGCTTCCCCTGTACGAGCAGTGGCAATAATAACATGAGAGAAGGTATCTACAGTTACATGAACAAAAGACAGTTTTCCAAATGAAGAGACATGGGTTACATCCATTTGCCAGAGTGCATTAGGTTTGAGACCGCGAGGGTTAACTCCCAGAGGCAAAGCATTCACGGTAGTAGGACAATGTGAACAAGAACGAACAATCTCTCGGGCAGATTCTCGAGGAATTTGAAACTGGTATCGTAAGGCAGTGGCATTTTGGTGATGAAGTGAGTGAGAAGCTCGAGCTTCTTCAAAAACAGAAGCCACTGAAATCCTGGTTAACGAATCTGCCAATTCATTGAGAGCATTTAAAGGGCCAGGCAGGCCGGAATGAGCCCGAATGTGGCCGATAAAGAACGCCCGATTTCTTTTCCATATTTGCTGCTGCAGTTTAGTTAACAAATGGAAGATAGCAGTTTTGTTTTCAGGCAAAACTGCAGTCTCAATGTGTGGAAACAGCCTGACCACATACTGAGAGTCAGAATAAAGGTTAAATTCTTTCTCCGCAAACATAACAAAGGCCTCAATAACAGCTGTGATTTCAGCCCTTTGAGCTGAAGTTTCTTGTGTTTCCAAAAGTTTTTGATGATCTCTTGTGACTATAGAGGCTCTACCGTTAGCCGATCCATCAGTAAAGACTACCTGAGCATCTGAAATAGGGAACTGTTTACACCGGACAGGAAAAATAACTGGATGGTTAGACATAAAATTTAGTAAAACATGCGAGGGTAAATGATGCAAAATTTGACCACAGTAATTCCCTATGGCAATCTGCCAGTCTTCATCAAACATTAAAAGAGCATCAAGCTGCTCCTTATTATATGGAATTACAATCTCTGATGGCTCTTTACCAAACAATTCAATGCTCCGCTTCCTTCCTTTTAGCATTAATGTGGCAATTAAACCAGGATAAGAAGCCACGACTTTTTTAGCTTGGGTAGGAAGATGGATCCATTCTAAAGGGCCGCGTTGCCACAGAACTCCCGTAGGCGCCGTTGGAGTAGCTAGGCAAAGGAACTGCCACGTCATCGTCAAATCAATTCTTTTTACATAGCTATTTGATAAGGCTGCTTCTACTTTGCCTAGGGCTTCTTGAGCCTCAGCTGTTAATTGTCTTTTTGAGGTTGGATCAGGATCCCCGCGTAAAGTGTTAAAAAGAGGTTTTAATTCGGCAGTGGTTAATTTTAAATATGGTCTAATCCAATTAATATCACCTAAGAGTTTTTGATAATCATTTAAAGTAATAAGATGGTCTTTTCTCAATTGCAGCGGGGTATGAGTCACCGTTTCCGAATTTATGACTCTTCCTAAGTAAGTTATGGGCGGATTGATTTGAATTTTTTCTGGGGCAATTTTTAGGCCTCTGTCTGTCAATGCCTGGGTCAGGTCCTGGAGCACAGTCTGCAGGTGAACTCTATCAGGATGAGCTATTAAAATATCATCCATATAGTGAATCATATACACGTGTTCATATTTAGCCCTAGTATCTTCTAGAGCGGCATTAACAAATTTTTGGCATAAAGTAGGGCTATTTTTCATTCCCTGAGGCAGAACCTTCCACTGAAACCGTAAATAAGGCTGTTTAAGATTTTCTGATGGCAGACTAAAGGCAAATCGCTTTTTATCCTCAGGATTTAAGGGAATAGTGAAAAAACAATCTTGTAAATCAATAACAATTATATTATATCCCTCTGGAACGGCTACTGGGGAAGGGAGCCCAGGCTGTAAGGCCCCCATGTCCTCCATGGTGGCATTAATAGCTCTCAAATCCTGTAAAAGTCGCCATTTACCAGATTTTTTCTTAATGACAAAAATAGGAGTGTTCCAGGGGCTATTGGAGGGCTCAATATGTCCCAATTCTAATTGTTCAAAGATTAATGCTTTAGCTGCCAATAATTTTTCCTTATGCAGAGGCCACTGTTCTACCCACACCGGATCTTGAGATTTCCATGTGATGGGGTCGGCAGCAAAAACAATGGCCTCAATTATAAATTTGGATATCCCAATCCAGCACGTAGCTTGCGAGGAGTTGGGCAAATTGGCTCAATTATTCCTGTCTGTTGTTTACCCAATCCTTTTGATGGATCATAGCCCATCTGCAACATCTGAGAGGTCACTTTATCATCAGGGCTAAAAAGTAACACTCCCATTTGAGATAGCACGTCCCTCCCCCACAGGGTAAGGGGGAGCGAAGGAACGACATAAGGTTGGAAAGTTCCACGGGTATCCTCAAATTGCCAATCTAAAATTTTTGCACTTTTGGCTATTGTGGGGGCTCTTCCTATCCCCACCAAGTTATTTTCAGTAGTATGTGTGGGCCAGGAGCTGGGCCAGTCTTTTCCTGAAATGCAAGAAACATCTGCTCCTGTGTCTAATAACCCCACAATAGACTTGCCATTAATCAGGATAGTCTTCATAGGACGTTTCTGAGTAATTTCTGTTATCCAAAAAACCATATCACTAGACCCAAATCCTTTATCCTGCCTTTCATTTTGAGTAGCTGTGCGCCCAATTGCAGTGTGGTAAGGCAAAAGCAAAAGTTGGGCTATTCTTTGTCCCTGATGTATTTGGAAAGTTTTAGTTGGGGGTGAAATCATTATCTGGATTTCTCCTGTATAATCTGAGTCAATTACTCCAGGGATGATTGTGAGACCTTGCATAGCTAAGGAACTTCTGCCTAGTATAATTCCTACTAAACCTGTTGGTAATGGGCCTTTAACTCCTGTAGGTATTTTTACAGTGGGGCTATCTGGTGTTAATATTGCTGAGGTGGTGGAACTGAGGTCCAGTCCTGCGCTGCCTGGGGTTGCTCTGATGAGTTCTGCGATGGGACGAAGGGAATGAATGGGTTCAGTGAGGCTGCCCCAATTGTTGTCGGGGCCTGAGGCTGGCCCCTCAATCCGTTTCCCGACTGCTGGTCGGGGCCCAAAAAGGCTCCATTTCTATGGAATTGTGACCTACATTCTTTTGCCCAGTGATATCCTTTTTGACAACGAGGGCAGAGAGATCTAGGGAGATTAGTAGGCACAGCCGGGGAGGGAGAATTCGGCAGAGAAGAACCGGCTGCTTTTTGGGGACAAGCTCGCATAAGGTGCCCTTCCCGTCCGCAAGAGAAGCAGGCCTTGGATAAACCAATATTCTGGCCTGGACTACTGGAATGACTCTTTGACGGGTTATTTCTATTTGTAAAAAAGGACTGTACTGCCTGCTGGTAAGAATTTCCCTTTATGGCTGCAGCTATGGCAACGCCCTGCATCATCGCTGGTCCTACATCTGCACATTGCCTGATATAATCTATTATTTCCCCAGTTTTTTTAATAGGACGTAAAATGGCCTGGCAGGTAGAATTAGCATTTTCAAATGCCAGTTGTTTTATCAATATACTAGCTGCCTCAGTGTTGGAAATTACTCTGTTGACTGCCTCTGCAAGTCTTGATATAAAGTCTTCATATGGCTCTTCTGGTTTTTGTTTAACATTTGAGAAGGAAGAGGTAGATTCTTTCCCTTCAGGCAACAAACGCCAAGCCCCAAGGGCGCAGGCGGTTACTTGATCTAAAGTGGTTTTATCTAATCCCATTTGATCTCTAAGTGTTCCAAAATCATTAGTCCCTGCCAACATATTTTTTATAATATATCTTGGGCCATATTTTTGGTTAGCATCAGCCTGTTTTTGGGCTAGATCTTCATATTCAGTTCTCCAAAGTACATATTGACCTCCAGACAGACAAGCTTTAGCGACTGTCTTCCAGTCATGGGGTGTCATCCATCTGCCCGCTAAAGCTTCCACCAATGATACAGTGTACGGGGCTTTAGGCCCATACAAAGCACAAGCCTGTTTGAGTTCTTTAATCATTTTCATTGGAATGGGTTCCCAGTGGGGGGCTGTTCTCCCACCACTTCCACCAAATATTATGGGGAAACAAGCCTCAAGGTGGGGATCAAGTTCATCATCTGGGCTAGAGAAAACTCTTCTTCGGGGAGCTTCTAGTGGAGGCCCCTCACCCTTATAGGGAGGGGGGGGCAAGGGGTGTCCTATGTCACTTTCTTCGTACTTTGGGAATTTTTTATCCGTTCTGTGTTTAGGTCTTACGGATGTTTTATCTGGGGAATCTGGCCTTAAACTCTCAGGTGCATATAATCTGATGGGGGACATTTGTCTTGAGCCTCTGGAAGCAGAAGGCTTAATTAAGGAAATTTCTCTTGAATTTGTGGAAGCAGGTGGTCTGGTTGGGGAAGTTTTTATTAAGCTCTTTGGAGCAGATAATCTAATTGGAGAAGTTTCTCTTAAACTCCTTGGAGCATCTTTATTTAATAAAGACCAGTCCTCATCAGAATGATCTTGACTTACTTCCTCTTCCAAATCTTCCTCATCTGAAAGCTGCTCTTTTTTGTCATCTCTATCTATTACCTTTTCTTGGGCAGTCATTGCAGCTATCATTTGACTCAACTGCCGATAGTTAGGTGTAGCCTCCTTTTCATCACTCTCCTCTTCGATAGATACCTTTTTCTCTGCACTTTCCTCTTTAAGATGTACCTTTTCAGATTCAGGGGCAGGGTCTAGAGCGTCCCTAATTATATTCCATAAGGAAAAGGCGTCAGTAGGCACCTTTTGTGAGCCATGTTCAGCATGGTAAGTTTTTAGTTGTTTTCCTACTCTCTCCCAGGTGTCTAAGTTAACAGTGCCTTCTTCTGGAAACCAGGGACACTGTTCTTGTACAAAGGAAAAAAATGAATGAATATTGGATTTTTTAACTTTAATTCCTCGTTTAGTTAGTAACTGCAAGATTACTCCTGTAAAAAGCTGTCTTTCTTTTGATTCACTGTTACCCATGTCAGAAAATTAAGTCTTATAGAAAAGTCTACCTCAACAAAAAGGTTTTACCTTTGGCGAGGGGGGTTTTGTTTTCAACCCTAAGATAGCAGGTTTCTTTTCAACCTCTAGAGCACCAGGTTTCTCTTAAACCCTTGAACACTTCCCACTCCTCCTCACCCTGTCTATCCTACAGGGGGGTCCGCGGCACCCTGAGTGGGGTCCTAGCCGTCCCGAACACTCAACACTGGGGGAGTACCCGAAAGTACTCCGGGGGGAGTGATTAAGTCACTCCGGGGGGGAGCAACAGAGAGTGCTCCGGGGGGAGCAACAGAGAGTGCTCCGGGGGGAGCTACAGAGAGTGCTCCGGGGGGAGCTTTTGCTCCGAGGAACCTACCTTCGAATAGCCTGTTCCGGGCGCCACTTGCCGGGGTCCAGCCCCGGTGGATCCAGGGAATTCGAAGGGTGGACGGCGTTGGCGTGGAAAGACTTGTTTATTTATTAATATAAGATTAGATTAAGAAACTGTAGTGCAGTAGGAAGATTAAGTGGAGAAAGAGGGCTGAATAGCTTGGTTTACGCGGAAGACCAATAAAATTCCAGACAAGGAATTTGCACCATCTACGTTGGGCCACCGGTGCCCGCTTGAATATCTAAGGGTGCCTCGCCTTAAGCTCCCTTTCTCGCGGATCTTAATAACCAGGGCAAATAAGTAGACCTGGCGAGCCTCCGCGCCCCAGATGGAAATTCAGCCTGAAATTAAAGTAAAGAGCAGAGGGAAGAAAAGGGAGAGAAAAAGAGAGAGAGAGAGAGACACGGGGGGAGCCAGATTCCCAAGACACCAGGCCGAGACTAGTCCGAGAAACTGGTCTGAGAATCTGGTCCCGTCCTTTATTGTTCAGAAGGCCTTTTATACTTTTGATAAAACATGGAGATCAATGGGTAACACAAAGTTATGCAGCGTTAGCAGTCCAGACTCTTATCAAAACCAGGCTTTTCTCTCTGCATACCTAATTGTATACACAAGTCTTAGGTAATTTACATCATCTTCCAACCAAAAGGGCCAATTAACATTTTACAGCCTTTTTTCTGATAAGGGTTTGTCAACCACAAGACTTATTTGTGTTGATCTTCCCAAGGTCTGGTGCCACTCTCGGAAAGCACTAAAGAAAGTTACATTCTTAGACAGCAAGGATACAGCAACTTATAACAAGTAGAGGGAGTGCAGTGATTTATAGCAAAAGAGAAGCAATTAACTCAAAAGTCTAGTGTTGCTAACATCAAAACTACTATGTATCTTTTTCTACATCCTGCTTACATTAACATCCTTCCAGGTGCCTAAAAGATAAAGAATAAGGAGGTCTGGCAGCAATCCTTGAGTCAACAGTGAAAACCCTCTACCAATATAATTTTTAACTCTTTAGAAAAGGCTCTGTATCTTTAAGATGCTTTTAAGCTTTGTGCCTCCAGCGGTTGGGGGGCTGTAAGCAATTCACAAGCTGTAAGCTTTGTGCCTCTCGCGGTTGGGGGGCTGTAAGCAATTCACAAGCTGTAAGAGGTCTGGGGAACCTGTTAGGCAGACTAGAGAGCTATCAGAGGGGTTTAACTGAAACATCCCTTTCAAATGCAGAAGACTAAAACCCTGAATTGACTTTTTTCCAGAGAATATCAGAAAAGTGGAAAAGCAGAGCACAAAAGCCAGCAGATTTTTGCTGGGGTACATGCTTAGGAATATCCAGAGGGGTCCCTGAAGTCTGAGCACGCCTTGCGTATGTCAGCTTCCTTCCTCATGACCTTGTCACAGGCGGGATTCCTCACACTGGTTTCCGGCAGGGTATGGTGGTGAACTTCTTGAGTTGCAGCAAGGCTGTGAAAGACCCTTTCGAAGTTCCAGAGGTAAGGTGTCATTAGTCTCCAGACGCCTCATCGGAAATAGGCCTCATCTCGCCTGGAAGGGAGAACTTCCTGGATTTTCTCGAGAAGCGGCAGGTGTTCTCGAATTACGACGGGGACCTCATGGACCCGCCCTGGTGGCCTCAGGAGAGGCCAGTCCCTATGCGAGTTGCTAGGGGGCCTCTCGGGATTCCTCTCCCGTCGATACCGGGGCCAAAAACCTTGTGTGGAGTCAGGGCCGGAACCGAGGATTCGTCTCAGGGGCTGACATGGATCTTTGGGTACTTCTGGAGTCTCCCCATGGGAGTCAGGCCTCGTCTCGAGTGGGGGCATGCACAGGCGCTTTCCTTCAAGGCTGTAGCAGCAATGTCACGCTTCCCGTGGCGTGAATCAAACGATCTGTTGTTTTCCCTCGAGGCTTTCCCTCGAGGCTTTCCCACAGGGCTGTCCCACGTGCCACCGTGGTGTGAGTCGATCCTCGGCGTGAAAGATGAGCCAGTGTAGGGCAAAGAGCTTCCTCTGGAATGGACTGAGACATCTGGGGGACTCTTGGAATGGTGGTACAACCATGGAGTTCCTCTCGCCTTTCCTGTTGAGAGTGCCTCCTCTTGAGATGCGACGGGAACGCCGGGAATTCTTTCCCGTTGAAAGCAGGGAAAGGATCCCTCATCTCGAGCTACGAGGGGGAAACGGGGCTCCTCTGGATGTGGGCGGGACTATCGTGCTTCCTCTCGAGTGGAGACGGGTATGGCGGTGAACTTCTTGAGTTGCAGCAAGGGTGTGAAAGACCCTTTCGAAGTTCCAGAGGTTAGGTGTCATTAGTCTCCAGACGCTTCATCGGAAATAGGCCTCATCTCGCCTGGAAGGGAGAACTTCCTTGATTTTCTCGGGTTGCGGCAGGTGTTCTCGAGTTACGACGGGGACCTCAGGGACCCGCCCTGTTGGCCTCAGGAGAGGCCAGTCCCTATGCGTGTTGCTAGGGGGCCCCTCGGGATTCCTCTCCCGTCGATACCGGGGCCAAAAACCTTGTGTGGAGACAGGGCTGGAACCGAGGATTCCTCTCAGGGACTGATATGGATCTTTGGGTACTTCTGGAGTCTCGCCAGGGGAGACAGGCCTCGTCTCGTGTGGGGGCATGCACGTGCACTTTCCTTCCAGGCTGTAGCAGCAATGTCACGCTTCACGTCGCGTGGATCAAAGGATCTGCGGTTTTCCCTCGAGGCTTTCCCTCGAGGCTTTCCCACAGGGCTGTCCCACGTGACACCGTGGTGTGAGTCGATTCTCGGCGTGAAAAATGAGCCAGTGCAGGGCAAAGAGGTTCCTCTGGAATGGACTGAGACATCTGGGGGACTCTTGGAATGGTGGTACGACCATGGAGTTCCTCTCGCCTTTCCTGTTGAGAGTGCCTCCTCTTGAGATGCGACGGGAACGCCGGGAATTCTTTCCCGTTGAAAGCAGGGAAAGGATCCCTCATCTCGAGCTACGAGGGGGAAACGGGGCTCCTCTGGATGTGGGCGGGACCATCGTGCTTCCTCTCGAGTGGAGACGGGTATGGCGGTGAACTTCTTGAGTTGCAGCAAGGGTGTGAAAGACCATTTCGAAGTTCCAGAGGTTAGGTGTCATTAGTCTCCAGACGCCTCATCGGAAATAGGCCTCATCTCGCCTGGAAGGGAGAACTTCCTGGATTTTCTCGAGTTGCGGCAGGTGTTCTCGAGTTACGACGGGGACCTCAGGGACCCGCCCTGGTGGCCTCAGGAGAGGCCAGTCCCCATGCGACTTGCTAGGGGGCCTCTCGGGATTCCTCTCCCGTCGATACCGGGGCCAAAAACCTTGTGTGGAGTCAGGGCCGGAACGGAGGATTCGTCTCAGTGGCTGACATGGATCTTTGGGTACTTCTGGAGTCTCCCCATGGGAGTCAGGCCTCGTCTCGAGTGGGGGCATGCACAGGCGCTTTCCTTCAAGGCTGTAGCAGCAATGTCACGCTTCCCGTGGCGTGAATCAAACGATCTGTTGTTTTCCCTCGAGGCTTTCCCTCGAGGCTTTCCCACAGGGCTGTCCCACGTGCCACCGTGGTGTGAGTCGATCCTCGGCGTGAAAGATGAGCCAGTGTAGGGCAAAGAGCTTCCTCTGGAATGGACTGAGACATCTGGGGGACTCTTGGAATGGTGGTACGACCATGGAGTTCCTCTCGCCTTTCCTGTTGAGAGTGCCTCCTCTTGAGATGCGACGGGAACGCCGGGAATTCTTTCCCGTTGAAAGCAGGGAAAGGATCCCTCATCTCGAGCTACGAGGGGGAAACGGGGCTCCTCTGGATGTGGGCGGGACTATCGTGCTTCCTCTCGAGTGGAGACGGGTATGGCGGTGAACTTCTTGAGTTGCAGCAAGGGTGTGAAAGACCCTTTCGAAGTTCCAGAGGTTAGGTGTCATTAGTCTCCAGACGCCTCATCGGAAATAGGCCTCATCTCGCCTGGAAGGGAGAACTTCCTGGATTTTCTCGAGTTGCGGCAGGTGTTCTCGAGTTACGACGGGGACCTCAGGGACCCGCCCTGGTGGCCTCAGGAGAGGCCAGTCCCCATGCGAGTTGCTAGGGGGCCTCTCGGGATTCCTCTCCCGTCGATACCGGGGCCAAAAACCTTGTGTGGAGTCAGGGCCGGAACCGAGGATTCCTCTCAGGGGCTGACATGGATCTTTCGGTCCTTCTGGAGTCTCCCCATGGGAGTCAGGCCTCGTCTCGAGTGGGGGCATGCACGTGCGCTTTCCTTCCAGGCTGTAGCAGCAATGTCACGCTTCCCATCGCGTGGATCAAAGGATCTGTGGTTTTCCCTCGAGGCTTTCCCTCGAGGCTTTCCCACAGGGCTGTCCCACGTGCCACCGTGGTGTGAGTCGATCCTCGGATTGAAAGATGAGCCAGTGCAGGGCAAAGAGGTTCCTCTGAAATGGACTGAGACATCTGGGGGACTCTTGGAATGGTGGTACGACCATGGAGTTCCTCTCGCCTTTCCTGTTGAGAGTGCCTCCTCTTGAGATGCGACGGGAACGCCGGGAATTCTTTCCCGTTGAAAGCAGGGAAAGGATCGCTCATCTCGAGCTAGGAGGGGGAAACGGGGCTCCTCTGGATGTGGGCGGGACGATCGTGCTTCCTCTCGAGTGGAGACGGGTATGGCGCTGAACTTCTTGAGTTGCAGCAAGGGTGTGAAAGACCCTTTCGAAGTTCCAGAGTTTAGGTGTCATTAGTCTCCAGACGCCTCATCGGAAATAGGCCTCATCTCGCCTGGAAGGGAGAACTTCCTGGATTTTCTCGAGTTGCGGCAGGTGTTCTCGAGTTACGACGGGGACCTCAGGGACCCGCCCTGGTGGCCTCAGGAGAGGCCAGTCCCCATGCGAGTTGCTAGGGGGCCTCTCGGGATTCCTCTCCCGTCGATACCGGGGCCAAAAACCTTGTGTGGAGTCAGGGCCGGAACCGAGGATTCCTCTCAGTGGCTGACATGGATCTTTGGGTACTTCTGGAGTCTCCCCAGGGGAGTCAGGCCTCGTCTCGAGTGGGGGCATGCACGTGCGCTTTCCTTCAAGGCTGTAGCAGCAATGTCCCGCTTCCCGTGGCGTGAATCAAACGATCTGTGGTTTTCCCTCGAGGCTTTCCCTCGAGGCTTTCCCACAGGGCTGTCCCACGTGCCACCGTGGTGTGAGTCGATCCTTGGCGTGAAAGATGAGCCAGTGTAGGGCAAAGAGCTTCCTCTGGAATGGACTGAGACATCTGGGGGACTCTTGGAATGGTGGTACGACCATGGAGTTCCTCTCGCCTTTCCTGTTGAGAGTGCCTCCTCTTGAGATGCGACGGGAACGCCGGGAATTCTTTCCCGTTGAAAGCAGGGAAAGGATCCCTCATCTTGATCTACGAGGGGGAAACGGGGCTCCTCTGGATGTGGGCGGGACTATCGTGCTTCCTCTCGAGTGGAGACGGGTATGGCGGTGAACTTCTTGAGTTGCAGCAAGGGTGTGAAAGACCCTTTCGAAGTTCCAGAGGTTAGGTGTCATTAGTCTCCAGACGCCTCATCGGAAATAGGCCTCATCTCGCCTGGAAGGGAGAACTTCCTGGATTTTCTCGAGTTGCGGCAGGTGTTCTCGAGTTACGACGGGGACCTCAGGGACCCGCTCTAGTGGCCTCAGGAGAGGCCAGTCCCCATGCAAGTTGCTAGGGGGCCTCTCGGGATTCCTCTCCCGTCGATACCGGGGCCAAAAACCTTGTGTGGAGTCAGGGCCGGAACCGAGGATTCCTCTCAGGGGCTGACATGGATCTTTGGGTCCTTCTGGAGTCTCCCCATGGGAGTCAGGCCTCGTCTCGAGTGGGGGCATGCACGTGCGCTTTCCTTCCAGGCTGTAGCAGCAATGTCACGCTTCCCATCGCGTGGATCAAAGGATCTGTGGTTTTCCCTCGAGGCTTTCCCTCGAGGCTTTCCCACAGGGCTGTCCCACGTGCCACCGTGGAGTGAGTCGATCCTCGGAGTGAAAGATGAGCCAGTGCAGGGCAAAGAGGTTCCTCTGGAATGGACTGAGACATCTGGGGGACTCTTGGAATGGTGGTACGACCATGGAGTTCCTCTCGCCTTTCCTTTTCAGAGTGCCTCCTCTTGAGATGCGACGGGAACGCCGGGAATTCTTTCCCGTTGAAAGCAGGGAAAGGATCGCTCATCTCGAGCTAGGAGGGGGAAACGGGGCTCCTCTGGATGTGGGCGGGACCATCGTGCTTCCTCTAGAGTGGAGCCGGGTATGGCGGTGAACTTCTTGAGTTGCAGCAAGGGTGTGAAAGACCCTTTCGAAGTTCCAGAGTTTAGGTGTCATTAGTCTCCAGACGCCTCATCGGAAATAGGCCTCATCTCGCCTGGAAGGGAGAACTTCCTGGATTTTCTCGAGTTGCGGCAGGTGTTCTCGAGTTACGACGGGGACCTCAGGGACCCGCCCTGGTGGACTCAGGAGAGGCCAGTCCCCATGCGAGTTGCTAGGGGGCCTCTCGGGATTCCTCTCCCGTCGATACCGGGGCCAAAAACCTTGTGTGGAGTCAGGGCCGGAACCGAGGAATCCTCTCAGGGGCTGACATGAATCTTTGGGTACTTCTGGAGTCTCCCCATGGGAGTCAGGCCTCGTCTCGAGTGGGGGCATGCACGTGCGCTTTCCTTCCAGGCTGTAGCAGCAATGTCACGCTTCCCGTGGCGTGGATCAAAGGATCTGTGTTTTTCCCTCGAGGCTTTCCCTCGAGGCTTTCCCACAGGGCTGTCCCACGTGCCACCGTGGTGTGAGTCGATCCTCGGCGTGAAAGATGAGCCAGTGCATTGCAAAGAGGTTCCTCTGGAATGGACTGAGACATCTGGGGGACTCTTGGAATGGTGGTACGACCATGGAGTTCCTCTCGCCTTTCCTTTGAGAGTGCCTCCTCTTGAGATGCGACGGGAACGCCGGGAATTCTTTCCCGTTGAAAGCAGGGAAAGGATCCCTCATCTCGAGCTACGAGGGGGAAACGGGGCTCCTCTGGATGTGGGCGGGACCATCGTGCTTCCTCTCGAGTGGAGACGGGTATGGCGGTGAACTTCTTGAGTTGCAGCAAGGGTGTGAAAGACCCTTTCGAAGTTCCAGAGGTTAGGTGTCATTAGTCTCCAGACGCCTCATCGGAAATAGGCCTCATCTCGCCTGGAAGGGGGAACTTCCTGGAATTTCTCGAGTTGTGGCAGGTGTTCTCAAGTTACTACGGGGACCTCAGGAACCCGCCCTGGTGGCCTCAGGAGAGGCCAGTCCCCATGCGAGTTGCTAGGGGGCCTCTCGGGATTTCTCTCCCGTCGATACCGGGGCCAAAAACCTTGTGTGGAGTCAGGGCCTGAACCGAGGATTCCTCTCATGGGCTGACATGGATCTTTGGGTACTTCTGGAGTCTCCCCAGGGGAGTCAGGCCTCGTCTCGAGTCGGGGCATGCACGTGCACTTTCCTTCCAGGCTGTAGCAGCAATGTCACGCTTCCCGTGGCGTGGATCAAACGATCTGTGGTTTTCCCTCGAGGCTTTCCCTCGAGGCTTTCCCACAGGGCTGTCCCACGTGCCACCGTGGTGTGAGTCGATCCTCGACGTGAAAGATGAGCCAGTGCAGGGCAAAGAGCTTCCTCTGGAATGGACTGAGACATCTGGGGGACTCTTGGAATGGTGGTACGACCATGGAGTTCCTCTCGCCTTTCCTGTTGAGAGGGCCTCCGCTTGAGATGCGACGGGAACGCCGGGAATTCTATCCCATTGAAAGCAGGGAAAGGATTCCTCATCTCGAGCTACGAGGGGGAAAGGGGGCTCCTCTGGATGTGGGCGGGACGATCGTGCTTCCTCTCGAGTGGAGACGGGTATGGCGGTGAACTTCTTGAGTTGCAACAAGGGTGTGAAAGACCCTTTCGAAGTTCCAGAGGTTAGGTGTCATTAGTCTCCAGACGCCTCATTGGAAGTAGGCCTCATCTCGCCTGGAAGGGAGAACTTCCTGGATTTTCTCGAGTTGCGGCAGGTGTTCTCGAGTTACGACGGGGACCTCAGGGACCCGCCATGGTGGCCTCAGGAAAGGCCAGTCCCCATGCGAGTTGCTAGGGGGCCTCTCAGGATTCCTCTCCCGTCGATACCGGGGCCAAAAACCTTCTGTGAAGTCAGGGCCGGAACCGGGGATTCCTCTCAGGGGCTGACATGGATCTTTGGGTACTTCTGGAGTCTCCCCAGGGGAGTGAGGCCTCGTCTCGAGTGGGGGCATGCACGTGCGCTTTCCTTCCAGGCTGTAGCAGCAATGTCACGCGTCTCGTCGCGTGGATCAAAGGATCTGTGGTTTTCCCTCGAGGCTTTCCCTCGAGGCTTTCCCACAGGGTTGTCCCACGTGCCGCCGTGGTGTGAGTCGATCCTCGGCGTGAAAGATTAGCCAGTGCAGGGCAAAGAGGTTCCTCTGGAATGGACTGAGACATCTGGGGGACTCTTGGAATGGTGGTACGACCATGGAGTTCCTCTCGCCTTTCCTGTTGAGAGTGCCTCCTCTTGAGATGCGACGGAAATGAAGGGAATTCTTTCCCGTTAAAAGCAGGGAAAGGATCCCTCATCTCGAGCTACGAGGGGAAACGGGGCTCCTCTGGATGTGGGCGGGAGCATCGTGCTTCCTCTCGAGTGGAGACGGGTATGGCGGTGAACTTCTTGTGTTGCAGCAAGGGTGTGAAAGACCCTTTCGAAGTTCCAGAGGTTAGGTGTCATTAGTCTCCAGACGCCTCATTGGAAATAGGCCTCATCTCGCCTGGAAGGGAGAACATACTGGATTTTCTCGAGTTGCGGCAGGTGTTCTCGAGTTACGACGGGGACCTCAGGGAATCGCCCTGGTGGCCTCAGGAAAAGCCAGTCCCCATGCGAGTTGCTAGGGGGCCTCTCAGGATTCCTCTCCTGTCGATACCGGGGCCGAAAACCTTGTTTGGAGTCAGGGCCGGAACCGAGGATTCCTCTCAGGGGCTGACATGGATCTTTGGGTACTTCTGGAGTCTCCCCACTGGAGTCACGCCTCGTTTCGAGTGGGGGCATGCACGAGCGCTTTTCTTCCAGGCTGTAGCAGCAATGTCACGCTTACCTTCGCGTGGATCAGAGGATCTGTGGTTTTCCCTCGAGGCTTTCCCACAGGGCTGTCCCACTTGCCACCGTGGTGTGAGTTGATCCTCGGCGTGAAAGATGAGCCAGTGCAGGGCAAAGAGGTTCCTATGGAATGGACTGAGACATCTGGGGGATTCTTGGAATGGTGGTACGACCATAGAGTTCCTCTCGCCTTTCCTGTTGAGAGTGCCTCCTCTTGAGATGCGACGGGAATGCCGGGAATTCTTTCCCGTTGAAAGCAGGGAAAGGATCCCTCATCTCGAGCTACGAGGGGGAAACGGGGCTCCTCTGGATGTGGGCGGGACCATCGTGCTTCCTCTCGAGTGGAGACGGGTATGGCGGTGAACTTCTTGAGTTGCAGCAAGGGTGTGAAAGACCCTTTCGAAGTTCCAGAGGTTAGGTGTCATTAGTCTCCAGACGCCTCATAGGAAATAGGCCTCATCTCGCCTGGAAGGGAGAACTTCCTGGATTTTCTCGAGTTGCGGCAGGTGTTCTCGAGTTACGACGGGGACCTCAGGGACCCGCCATGGTGGCCTCAGGAAAGGCCAGTCCCCATGCGAGTTGCTAGGGGGCCTCTCAGGATTCCTCTCCCGTCGATACCGGGGCCAAAAACCTTGTGTGGAGTCAGGGCCAGAACCGAGGTTTTCTCTCAGGGGTGACATGGAACTTTGGGTATTTCTGGAGTCTCCCCAGGGGAGTCAGGCCTCGTCTCGAGTGGGGGCATGCACGTGCGCTTTCCTTCCAGGCTGTAGCAGCAATGTCACGCTTCCCGTCGCGTGGATCAAAGGATCTGTGGTTTTCCCTCGAGGCTTTCCCAGAGGGCTGTCCCACGTGCCACCGTGGTGTGAGTCGATCCTCGGCGTGAAAGATGAGCCAGTGCAGGGCAAAGAGGTTCCTCTGGACTGGACTGAGACATCTGGGGGACTCTTGGAATGGTGGTACAACCATGGAGTTCCTCTCGCCTTTCCTGTTGAGAGTGCCTCCTCTTGAGATGCGACGGGAACGCCGGGAATTCTTTCCCGTTGAAAGCAGGGAAAGGATTCCTCATCTCGAGCTACGAGGGGGAAACGGGGCTCCTCTGGATGTGGGCGGGACCATCGTGCTTCCTCTAGAGTGGAGACGGGTATGGCGGTGAACTTCTTGAGTTGCAGCAAGGGTGTGAAAGACCCTTTCGAAGTTCCAGAGGTTAGGTGTCATTAGTCTCCAGACGCCTCATCGGAAATAGGCCTCATCTCGCCTGGAAGGGAGAACTTCCTGGATTTTCTCGAGTTGCGGCAGGTGTTCTCGAGTTACGACGGGGACCTCAGGGACCCGCCCTGGTGGCCTCAGGAGAGGCCAGTCCCCATGCGAGTTGCTAGGGGGCCTCTCGGGATTGCTCTCCCGTCGATACCGGGGCCAAAAACCTTGTGTGGAGTCAGGGCCGGAACCGAGGATTCCTCTCAGGGGCTGACATGGATCTTTGGGTACTTCTGGAGTCTCCCCAGGGGAGTCAGGCCTCGTCTCGAGTGGGGGCATGCACAGGCGCTTTCCTTCAAGGCTGTAGCAGCAATGTCACGCTTCCCGTGGCGTGAATCAAACGATCTGTTGTTTTCCCTCGAGGCTTTCCCTCGAGGCTTTCCCACAGGGCTGTCCCACGTGCCACCGTGGTGTGAGTCGATCCTCGGCGTGAAAGATGAGCCAGTGTAGGGCAAAGAGCTTCCTCTGGAATGGACTGAGACATCTGGGGGACTCTTGGAATGGTGGTACGACCATGGAGTTCCTCTCGCCTTTCCTGTTGAGAGTGCCTCCTCTTGAGATGCGACGGGAACGCCGGGAATTCTTTCCCGTTGAAAGCAGGGAAAGGATCCCTCATCTCGAGCTACGAGGGGGAAACGGGGCTCCTCTGGATGTGGGCGGGACTATCGTGCTTCCTCTCGAGTGGAGACGGGTATGGCGGTGAACTTCTTGAGTTGCAGCAAGGGTGTGAAAGACCCTTTCGAAGTTCCAGAGGTTAGGTGTCATTAGTCTCCAGACGCCTCATCGGAAATAGGCCTCATCTCGCCTGGAAGGGAGAACTTCCTGGATTTTCTCGAGTTGCGGCAGGTGTTCTCGAGTTACGACGGGGACCTCAGGGACCCGCCCTGGTGGCCTCAGGAGAGGCCAGTCCCCATGCGAGTTGCTAGGGGGCCTCTCGGGATTCCTCTCCCGTCGATACCGGGGCCAAAAACCTTGTGTGGAGTCAGGGCCGGAACCGAGGATTCCTCTCAGGGGCTGACATGGATCTTTCGGTCCTTCTGGAGTCTCCCCATGGGAGTCAGGCCTCGTCTCGAGTGGGGGCATGCACGTGCGCTTTCCTTCCAGGCTGTAGCAGCAATGTCACGCTTCCCATCGCGTGGATCAAAGGATCTGTGGTTTTCCCTCGAGGCTTTCCCTCGAGGCTTTCCCACAGGGCTGTCCCACGTGCCACCGTGGTGTGAGTCGATCCTCGGATTGAAAGATGAGCCAGTGCAGGGCAAAGAGGTTCCTCTGAAATGGACTGAGACATCTGGGGGACTCTTGGAATGGTGGTACGACCATGGAGTTCCTCTCGCCTTTCCTGTTGAGAGTGCCTCCTCTTGAGATGCGACGGGAACGCCGGGAATTCTTTCCCGTTGAAAGCAGGGAAAGGATCGCTCATCTCGAGCTAGGAGGGGGAAACGGGGCTCCTCTGGATGTGGGCGGGACGATCGTGCTTCCTCTCGAGTGGAGACGGGTATGGCGCTGAACTTCTTGAGTTGCAGCAAGGGTGTGAAAGACCCTTTCGAAGTTCCAGAGTTTAGGTGTCATTAGTCTCCAGACGCCTCATCGGAAATAGGCCTCATCTCGCCTGGAAGGGAGAACTTCCTGGATTTTCTCGAGTTGCGGCAGGTGTTCTCGAGTTACGACGGGGACCTCAGGGACCCGCCCTGGTGGCCTCAGGAGAGGCCAGTCCCCATGCGAGTTGCTAGGGGGCCTCTCGGGATTCCTCTCCCGTCGATACCGGGGCCAAAAACCTTGTGTGGAGTCAGGGCCGGAACCGAGGATTCCTCTCAGTGGCTGACATGGATCTTTGGGTACTTCTGGAGTCTCCCCAGGGGAGTCAGGCCTCGTCTCGAGTGGGGGCATGCACGTGCGCTTTCCTTCAAGGCTGTAGCAGCAATGTCCCGCTTCCCGTGGCGTGAATCAAACGATCTGTGGTTTTCCCTCGAGGCTTTCCCTCGAGGCTTTCCCACAGGGCTGTCCCACGTGCCACCGTGGTGTGAGTCGATCCTTGGCGTGAAAGATGAGCCAGTGTAGGGCAAAGAGCTTCCTCTGGAATGGACTGAGACATCTGGGGGACTCTTGGAATGGTGGTACGACCATGGAGTTCCTCTCGCCTTTCCTGTTGAGAGTGCCTCCTCTTGAGATGCGACGGGAACGCCGGGAATTCTTTCCCGTTGAAAGCAGGGAAAGGATCCCTCATCTTGAGCTACGAGGGGGAAACGGGGCTCCTCTGGATGTGGGCGGGACTATCGTGCTTCCTCTCGAGTGGAGACGGGTATGGCGGTGAACTTCTTGAGTTGCAGCAAGGGTGTGAAAGACCCTTTCGAAGTTCCAGAGGTTAGGTGTCATTAGTCTCCAGACGCCTCATCGGAAATAGGCCTCATCTCGCCTGGAAGGGAGAACTTCCTGGATTTTCTCGAGTTGCGGCATGTGTTCTCGAGTTACGACGGGGACCTCAGGGACCCGCTCTAGTGGCCTCAGGAGAGGCCAGTCCCCATGCAAGTTGCTAGGGGGCCTCTCGGGATTCCTCTCCCGTCGATACCGGGGCCAAAAACCTTGTGTGGAGTCAGGGCCGGAACCGAGGATTCCTCTCAGGGGCTGACATGGATCTTTGGGTCCTTCTGGAGTCTCCCCATGGGAGTCAGGCCTCGTCTCGAGTGGGGGCATGCACGTGCGCTTTCCTTCCAGGCTGTAGCAGCAATGTCACGCTTCCCATCGCGTGGATCAAAGGATCTGTGGTTTTCCCTCGAGGCTTTCCCTCGAGGCTTTCCCACAGGGCTGTCCCACGTGCCACCGTGGTGTGAGTCGATCCTCGGAGTGAAAGATGAGCCAGTGCAGGGCAAAGAGGTTCCTCTGGAATGGACTGAGACATCTGGGGGACTCTTGGAATGGTGGTACGACCATGGAGTTCCTCTCGCCTTTCCTTTTCAGAGTGCCTCCTCTTGAGATGCGACGGGAACGCCGGGAATTCTTTCCCGTTGAAAGCAGGGAAAGGATCGCTCATCTCGAGCTAGGAGGGGGAAACGGGGCTCCTCTGGATGTGGGCGGGACCATCGTGCTTCCTCTAGAGTGGAGACGGGTATGGCGGTGAACTTCTTGAGTTGCAGCAAGGGTGTGAAAGACCCTTTCGAAGTTCCAGAGTTTAGGTGTCATTAGTCTCCAGACGCCTCATCGGAAATAGGCCTCATCTCGCCTGGAAGGGAGAACTTCCTGGATTTTCTCGAGTTGCGGCAGGTGTTCTCGAGTTACGACGGGGACCTCAGGGACCCGCCCTGGTGGACTCAGGAGAGGCCAGTCCCCATGCGAGTTGCTAGGGGGCCTCTCGGGATTCCTCTCCCGTCGATACCGGGGCCAAAAACCTTGTGTGGAGTCAGGGCCGGAACCGAGAAATCCTCTCAGGGGCTGACATGAATCTTTGGGTACTTCTGGAGTCTCCCCATGGGAGTCAGGCCTCGTCTCGAGTGGGGGCATGCACGTGCGCTTTCCTTCCAGGCTGTAGCAGCAATGTCACGCTTCCCGTGGCGTGGATCAAAGGATCTGTGTTTTTCCCTCGAGGCTTTCCCTCGAGGCTTTCCCACAGGGCTGTCCCACGTGCCACCGTGGTGTGAGTCGATCCTCGGCGTGAAAGATGAGCCAGTGCAGGGCAAAGAGGTTCCTCTGGAATGGACTGAGACATCTGGGGGACTCTTGGAATGGTGGTACGACCATGGAGTTCCTCTCGCCTTTCCTTTGAGAGTGCCTCCTCTTGAGATGCGACGGGAACGCCGGGAATTCTTTCCCGTTGAAAGCAGGGAAAGGATCCCTCATCTCGAGCTACGAGGGGGAAACGGGGCTCCTCTGGATGTGGGCGGGACCATCGTGCTTCCTCTCGAGTGGAGACGGGTATGGCGGTGAACTTCTTGAGTTGCAGCAAGGGTGTGAAAGACCCTTTCGAAGTTCCAGAGTTTAGGTGTCATTAGTCTCCAGACGCCTCATCGGAAATAGGCCTCATCTCGCCTGGAAGGGGGAACTTCCTGGAATTTCTCGAGTTGTGGCAGGTGTTCTCAAGTTACTACGGGGACCTCAGGAACCCGCCCTGGTGGCCTCAGGAGAGGCCAGTCCCCATGCGAGTTGCTAGGGGGCCTCTCGGGATTTCTCTCCCGTCGATACCGGGGCCAAAAACCTTGTGTGGAGTCAGGGCCTGAACCGAGGATTCCTCTCATGGGCTGACATGGATCTTTGGGTACTTCTGGAGTCTCCCCAGGGGAGTCAGGCCTCGTCTCGAGTCGGGGCATGCACGTGCACTTTCCTTCCAGGCTGTAGCAGCAATGTAACGCTTCCCGTGGCGTGGATCAAACGATCTGTGGTTTTCCCTCGAGGCTTTCCCTCGAGGCTTTCCCACAGGGCTGTCCCACGTGCCACCGTGGTGTGAGTCGATCCTCGGCGTGAAAGATGAGCCAGTGCAGGGCAAAGAGCTTCCTCTGGAATGGACTGAGACATCTGGGGGACTCTTGGAATGGTGGTACGACCATGGAGTTCCTCTCGCCTTTCCTGTTGAGAGGGCCTCCGCTTGAGATGCGACGGGAACGCCGGGAATTCTATCCCATTGAAAGCAGGGAAAGGATTCCTCATCTCGAGCTACGAGGGGGAAAGGGGGCTCCTCTGGATGTGGGCGGGACGATCGTGCTTCCTCTCGAGTGGAGCCGGGTATGGCGGTGAACTTCTTGAGTTGCAGCAAGGGTGTGAAAGACCCTTTCGAAGTTCCAGAGGTTAGGTGTCATTAGTCTCCAGACGCCTCATCGGAAATAGGCCTCATCTCGCCTGGAAGGGGGAACTTCCTGGAATATCTCGAGTTGTGGCAGGTGTTCTCGAGTTACTACGGGGACCTCAGGAACCCGCCCTGGTGGCCTCAGGAGAGGCCAGTCCCCATGCGAGTTGCTAGGGGGCCTCTCGGGATTCCTCTACCGTCGATACCGGGGCCAAAAACCTTGTGTGGAGTCAGGGCCGTAACCGAGGATTCCTCTCAAGGGCTGACATGGATCTTTGGGTACTTCTGGAGTCTCCCCAGGGGAGTCAGGCCTCGTCTCGAGTGGGGGCATGCACGTGCCCTTTCCTTCCAGGCTGTAGCAGCAATGTCACGCTTCCCGTCGCGTGGATCAAAGGATCTATGGTTTTCCCTCGAGGCTTTCCCACAGGGCTGTCCCACGTGCCACCGTGGTGTGAGTCGATCCTCGGCGTGAAAGATGAGCCAGTGCAGGGCAAAGAGGTTCCTCTGGAATGGACTGAGACATCTGGGGGACTCTTGGAATGGTGGTACGACCATGGAGTTCCTCTCGCCTTTCCTGTTGAGAGTGCCTCCTCTTGAGATGCGACGGGAACGCCGGGAATTCTTTCCCGTTGAAAGCAGGGAAAGGATCGCTCATCTCGAGCTAGGAGGGGGAAACGGGGCTCCTCTGGATGTGGGCGGGACCATCGTGCTTCCTCTAGAGTGGAGATGGGTATGGCGGTGAACTTCTTGAGTTGCAGCAAGGGTGTGAAAGACCCTTTCGAAGTTCCAGAGTTTAGGTGTCATTAGTCTCCAGACGCCTCATCGGAAATAGGCCTCATCTCGCCTGGAAGGGAGAACTTCCTGGATTTTCTCGAGTTGCGGCAGGTGTTCTCGAGTTACGACGGGGACCTCAGGGACCCGCCCTGGTGGCCTCAGGAGAGGCCAGTCCCCATGCGAGTTCCTAGGGGGCCTCTCGGGATTCCTCTCCCGTCGATACCGGGGCCAAAAACCTTGTGTGGAGTCAGGGCCGGAACCGAGGATTCCTCTCAGTGGCTGACATGGATCTTTGGGTACTTCTGGAGTCTCACCAGGGGAGTCAGGCCTCGTCTCGAGTCTGGCCATGCACGTGCACTTTCCTTCCAGGCTGTAGCAGCAATGTCACGCTTCCCGTCGCGTGGATCAAAGGATCTGTGGTTTTCCCTCGAGGCTTTCCCAGAGGGCTGTCCCACGTGCCACCGTGGTGTGAGTCGATCCTCGGCGTGAAAGATGAGCCAGTGCAGGGCAAAGAGGTTCCTCTGGACTGGACTGAGACATCTGGGGGACTCTTGGAATGGTGGTACAACCATGGAGTTCCTCTCGCCTTTCCTGTTGAGAGTGCCTCCTCTTGAGATGCGACGGGAACGCCGGGAATTCTTTCCCGTTGAAAGCAGGGAAAGGATTCCTCATCTCGAGCTACGAGGGGGAAACGGGGCTCCTCTGGATGTGGGCGGGACCATCGTGCTTCCTCTAGAGTGGAGACGGGTATGGCGGTGAACTTCTTGAGTTGCAGCAAGGGTGTGAAAGACCCTTTCGAAGTTCCAGAGGTTAGGTGTCATTAGTCTCCAGACGCCTCATCGGAAATAGGCCTCATCTCGCCTGGAAGGGAGAACTTCCTGGATTTTCTCGAGTTGCGGCAGGTGTTCTCGAGTTACGACGGGGACCTCAGGGACCCGCCCTGGTGGCCTCAGGAGAGGCCAGTCCCCATGCGAGTTGCTAGGGGGCCTCTCGGGATTGCTCTCCCGTCGATACCGGGGCCAAAAACCTTGTGTGGAGTCAGGGCCGGAACCGAGGATTCCTCTCAGGGGCTGACATGGATCTTTGGGTACTTCTGGAGTCTCCCCAGGGGAGTCAGGCCTCCTCTCAAGTGGGGGCATGCACGTGCGCTTTCCTTCAAGGCTGTAGCAGCAATGTCACGCTTCCCGTGGCGTGAATCAAACGATCTGTGGTTTTCCCTTGAGGCTTTCCCTCGAGGCTTTCCCACAGGGCTGTCCCACGTGCCACCGTGGTGTGAGTCGATCCTCGGCGTGAAAGATGAGCCAGTGCAGGGCAAAGAGTTTCCTCTGGAATGGACTGAGACATCTGGGGGACTCTTGGAATGGTGGTACGACCATGGAGTTCCTCTCGCCTTTGCTGTTGAGAGTGCCTCCTCTTGAGATGGGACGGGAATATCGGGAATTATTTCCCGTTGAAAGCAGGGAAAGGATTCCTCATCTCGAGCTACGAGGGGGAAACGGGGCTCCTGTGGATGTGGGCGGGACCATCGTGCTTCCTCTCGAGTGGAGACGGGTATGGCGGTGAACTTCTTGAATTGCAGCAAGGGTGTGAAAGACCCTTTCGAAGTTCCAGAGGTTAGGTGTCATTAGTCTCCAGACGCCTCATCGGAAATAGGCCTCATCTCGCCTGGAAGGGAGAACTTCCTGGATTTTCTCGAGTTACGGCAGGTGTTCTCGAGTTACGACGGAGACCTCAGGGACCCGCCCTGGTGGCCTCAGGAGAGGCCAGTCCCCATGCGACTTGCTAGGGGGCCTCTCGGGATTCCTCTCCCGTCGATACCGGGGCCAAAAACCTTGTGTGGAGTCAGGGCCGGAACCGAGGATTCCTCTCAGGGGCTGACATGGATCTTTGGGTACTTCTGGAGTCTCCCCATGGGAGTCAGGCCTCGTCTCGAGTGGGGGCATGCTCGTGCGCTTTCCTTCCAGGCTGTAGCAGCAATGTCACGCTTCCCGTGGCGTGGATCAAAGGATCTGTGGTTTTCCCTCGAGGCTTTCCCTCGAGGCTTTCCCACAGGGCTGTCCCACGTGCCACCGTGGTGTGAGTCGATCCTCGGCGTGAAAGATGAGCCAGTGCATGGCAAAGAGGTTCCTCTGGAATGGACTGAGACATCTGGGGGACTCTTGGAATGGTGGTACGACCATGGAGTTCCTCTCGCCTTTCCTGTTGAGAGTGCCTCCGCTTGAGATGCGACGGGAATATCGGGAATTATTTCCCGTTGAAAGCAGGGAAAGGATTCCTCATCTCGAGCTACGAGGGGGAAAGGGGGCTCCTCTGGATGTGGGCGGGGCGATCGTGCTTCCTCTCGAGTGGAGACGGGTATGGCGGTGAACTTCTTGAGTTGCAGCAAGGGTGTGAAAGACCCTTTCGAAGTTCCAGAGATTAGGTGTCATTAGTCTCCAGACGCCTCATCGGAAATAGGCCTCATCCTGCCTGGAAGGGAGAACTTCCTGGATTTTCTCGAGTTGCGGCAGGTGTTCTCGAGTTACGACGGGGAACTCAGGGACCCGCCCTGGTGGCCTCAGGAGAGGCCAGTCCCCATGCGAGTTGCTAGGGGGCCTCTCGGGATTCCTCTCCCGTCGATACCCGGGCCAAAAACCTTGTGTGGAGTCAGGGCCGGAACCGAGGATTCCTCTCACGGGCTGATATGGATCTTTGGGTACTTCTGGAGTCTCGCCAGGGGAGACAGGCCTCATCTCGAGTGGGGGCATGCACGTGCGCTTTCCTTCCAGGCTGTAGCAGCAATGTCACGCTTCCCATCGCGTGGATCAAAGGATCTGTGTTTTTCCCTCGAGGCTTTCCCTCGAGGCTTTCCCACAGGGCTGTCCCACGTGCCACCGTGGTGTGAGTCGATCCTCGGCGTGAAAGATGAGCCAGTGCAGGGCAAAGAGGTTCCTCTGGAATGGACTGAGACATCTGGGGGACTCTTGGAATGGTGGTACAACCATGGAGTTCCTCTCGCCTTTCCTGTTGAGAGTGCCTCCTCTTGAGATGCGACGGGAACGCCGGGAATTCTTTCCCGTTGAAAGCAGGGAAAGGATCGCTCATCTCGAGCTAGGAGGGGGAAACGGGGCTCCTCTGGATGTGGGCGGGAACATCGTTCTTCCTCTCGAGTGGAGACGGGTATGGCGGTGAACTTCTTGAGTTGCAGCAAGGGTGTGAAAGACCCTTTCGAAGTTCCAGAGGTTAGGTGTCATTAGTCTCCAGACGCCTCATCGGAAATAGGCCTCATCTCGCCTGGAAGGGAGAACTTCCTGGATTTTCTCGAGTTGCGGCATGTGTTCTCGAGTTACGACGGGGACCTCAGGGACCCGCCCTGGTGGCCTCAGGAGAGGCCAGTCCCCATGCGAGTTGCTAGGGGGCCTCTCGGGATTCCTCTCCCGTCGATACCGGGGCCAAGAACCTTGTGTGGAGTCAGGGCCGGAACCGAGGATTCCTCTCAGGGGCTGACATGGATCTGTGGGTACTTCTGGAGTCTCCCCATGGGAGTCAGGCCTCGTCTCGAGTGGGGGCATGCACGTGCGCTTTCCTTCCAGGCTGTAGCAGCAATGTCACGCTTCCCGTGGCGTGGATCAAAGGATCTGTGGTTTTCCCTCGAGGCTTTCCCTCGAGGCTTTCCCACAGGGCTGTCCCACGTGCCACCGTGGTGTGAGTCGATCCTCGGCGTGAAAGATGAGTCCGTGCAGGGCAAAGAGGTTCCTCTGGAATGGACTGAGACATCTGGGGGACTCTTGGAATGGTGGTACGACCATGGAGTTCCTCTCGCCTTTCCTGTTGAGAGTGCCTCCTCTTGAGATGCGACGGGAACGCCGGGAATTCTTTCCCGTTGAAAGCAGGGAAAGGATCCCTCATCTCGAGCTACGAGGGGGAAACGGGGCTCCTCTGGATGTGGGCGGGACGATCGTGCTTCCTCTCGAGTGGAGACGGGTGTGGCGGTGAACTTCTTGAGTTGCAGCAAGGGTGTGAAAGACCCTTTCGAAGTTCCAGAGGTTAGGTGTCATTAGTCTCCAGACGCCTCATCGGAAATAGGCCTCATCTCGCCTGGAAGGGGGAACTTCCTGGAATTTCTCGAGTTGTGGCAGGTGTTCTCGAGTTACGACGGGGACCTCAGGGACCCGCCCTGGTGGCCTCAGGAGAGGCCAGTCCCCATGCGAGTTGCTAGGGGGCCTCTCGGGATTCCTCTCCCGTCAATACCGGGGCCAAAAACCTTGTGTGGAGTCAGGGCCGGAACCGAGGATTCCTCTCACGGGCTGACATGGATCTTTGGGTACTTCTGGAGTCTCCCCAGGGGAGTCAGGCCTCGTCTCGAGTCGGGGCATGCACGTGCACTTTCCTTCCAGGCTGTAGCAGCAATGTCACGCTTCCCGTGGCGTGGATCAAAGGATCTGTGGTTTTCCCTCGAGGCTTTCCCTCGAGGCTTTCCCACAGGGCTGTCCCACGTGCCACCGTGGTGTGAGTCGATCCTCGGCGTGAAAGATGAGCCAGTGCAGGGCAAAGAGCTTCCTCTGGAATGGACTGAGACATCTGGGGGACTCTTGGAATGGTGGTACGACCATGGAGTTCCTCTCGCCTTTCCTGTTGAGAGTGCCTCCGCTTGAGATGCGACGGGAACGCCGGGAATTCTTTCCCATTGAAAGCAGGGAAAGGATTCCTCATCTCGAGCTAAGAGGGGGAAAGGGGGCTCCTCTGGATGTGGGCGGGACGATCGTGCTTCCTCTCGAGTGGAGACGGGTATGGCGGTGAACTTCCTGAGTTGCAGCAAGGGTGTGAAAGACCCTTTCGAAGTTCCAGAGGTTAGGTGTCATTAGTCTCCAGACGCCTCATCGGAAATAGGCCTCATCCTGCCTGGAAGGGAGAACTTCCTGGATTTTCTCGAGTTGCGGCAGGTGTTCTCGAGTTACGACGGGGACCTCAGGGACCCGCCCTGGTGGCCTCAGGAGAGGCCAGTCCCCATGCGAGTTGTTAGGGGGCCTCTCGGGATTCCTCTCCCGTCGATACCCGGGCCAAAAACCTTGTGTGGAGTCAGGGCCGGAACCGAGGATTCCTCTCACGGGCTGATATGGATCTTTGGGTACTTCTGGAGTCTCGCCAGGGGAGACAGGACCCATCTCGAGTGGGGGCATGCACGGGTGCTTTCCTTCCAGGCTGTAGCAGCAATGTCACGCTTCCCATCGCGTGGATCAAAGGATCTGTGGTTTTCCCACAGGGCTCTCCCACGTGCCACCGTGGTGTGAGTCGATCCTCGGCGTGAAAGATGAGCCAGTGCAGGGCAAAGAGGTTCCTCTGGAATGGACTGAGACATCTGGGGGACTCTTGGAATGGTGGTACAACCATGGAGTTCCTCTCGCCTTTCCTGTTGAGAGTGCCTCCTCTTGAGATGCGACGGGAACGCCGGGAATTCTTTCCCGTTGAAAGCAGGGAAAGGATTCCTCATCTCGAGCTACGAGGGGGAAACCGGGCTCCGCTGGATGTGGGAGGGACCATCGTGCTTCCTCTAGAGTGGAGACGGGTATGGCGGTGAACTTCTTGAGTTGCAGCAAGGGTGTGAAAGACCCTTTCGAAGTTCCAGAGGTTAGGTGTCATTAGTCTCCAGACGCCTCATCGGAAATAGGCCTCATCTCGCCTGGAAGGGAGAACTTCCTGGATTTTCTCGAGTTGCGGCAGGTGTTCTCGTGTTACGACGGGGACCTCAGGGACCCGCCCTGGTGGCCTCAAGAGAGGCCAGTCCCCATGCGAGTTGCTAGGGGCCCTCTCGGGATTCCTCTCCCGTCGATACTGGGGCCAAAAACCTTGTGTGGTGTCAGGGCCGGAACCGAGAATTTCTCTCAGGGGCTGACATGGATCTTTGGGTACTTCTGGAGTCTCCCCATGGGAGTCAGGCCTTGTCTCGAGTCGGGGCATGCACGTGCACTTTCCTTCCAGGCTGTAGCAGCAATGTCACGCTTCCCGTGGCGTGGATCAAACGATCTGTGGTTTTCCCTCGAGGCTTTCCCTCGAGGCTTTCCCACAGGGCTGTCCCACGTGCCACCGTGGTGTGAGTCGATCCTCGGCATGAAAGAGGAGCCAGTGCAGGGCAAAGAGCTTCCTCTGGAATGGACTGAGACATTTGGGGGACTCTTGGAATGGTGGTACGACCATGGAGTTCCTCTCGCCTTTCCTGTTGAGAGTGCCTCCTCTTGAGATGCGACGGGAACGCCGGGAATTCTTTCCCGTTGAAAGCAGGGAAAGGATCCCTCATCTCGAGCTACGAGGGGGAAACGGGGCTCCTCTGGATGTGGGCGGGACTATCGTGCTTCCTCTCGAGTGGAGACGGGTATGGCGGTGAGCTTCTTGAGTTGCAGCAAGGGTGTGAAAGACCCTTTCGAAGTTCCAGAGGTTAGGTGTCATTAGTCTCCAGACGCCTCATCGGAAATAGGCCTCATCTCGCCTGGAAGGGAGAACTTCCTGGATTTTCTCGAGTTGCGGCAGGTGTTCTCGAGTTACGACGGGGACCTCAGGGACCCGCCCTGGTGGCCTCAGGAGAGGCCAGTCCCCATGCGAGTTGCTAGGGGGCCTCTCGGGATTCCTCTCCCGTCGATACCGGGGCCAAAAACCTTGTGTGGAGTCAGGGCCGGAACCGAGGATTCCTCTCAGGGGCTGACATGGATCTTTGGGTCCTTCTGGAGTCTCCCCATGGGAGTCAGGCCTCGTCTCGAGTGGGGGCATGCACGTGCGCTTTCCTTCCAGGCTGTAGCAGCAATGTCACGCTTCCCATCGCGTGGATCAAAGGATCTGTGGTTTTCCCTCGAGGCTTTCCCTCGAGGCTTTCCCACAGGGCTGTCCCACGTGCCACCGTGGTGTGAGTCGATCCTCGGAGTGAAAGATGAGCCAGTGCAGGGCAAAGAGGTTCCTCTGGAATGGACTGAGACATCTGGGGGACTCTTGGAATGGTGGTGCGACCATGGAGTTCCTCTCGCCTTTCCTGTTGAGAGTGCCTCCTCTTGAGATGCGACGGGAACGCCGGGAATTCTTTCCCGTTGAAAGCAGGGAAAGGATCGCTCATCTCGAGCTAGGAGGGGGAAACGGGGCTCCTCTGGATGTGGGCGGGACGATCGTGCTTCCTCTCGAGTGGAGACGGGTATGGCGGTGAACTTCTTGAGTTGCAGCAAGGGTGTGAAAGACCCTTTCGAAGTTCCAGAGTTTAGGTGTCATTAGTCTCCAGACGCCTCATCGGAAATAGGCCTCATCTCGCCTGGAAGGGAGAACTTCCTGGATTTTCTCGAGTTGCGGCAGGTGTTCTCGAGTTACGACGGGGACCTCAGGGACCCGCCCTGGTGGCCTCAGGAGAGGCCAGTCCCCATGCGAGTTGCTAGGGGGCCTCTCGGGATTCCTCTCCCGTCGATACCGGGGCCAAAAACCTTGTGTGGTGTCAGGGCCGGAATCGAGGATTCCTCTCAGTGGCTGACATGGATCTTTGGGTACTTCTGGAGTCTCCCCAGGGGAGTCAGGCCTCGTCTCGAGTGGGGGCATGCACGTGCGCTTTCCTTCAAGGCTGTAGCAGCAATGTCCCGCTTCCCGTGGCGTGAATCAAACGATCTGTGGTTTTCCCTCGAGGCTTTCCCTCGAGGCTTTCCCACAGGGCTGTCCCACGTGCCACCGTGGTGTGAGTCGATCCTCGGCGTGAAAGATGAGCCAGTGTAGGGCAAAGAGCTTCCTCTGGAATGGACTGAGACATCTGGGGGACTCTTGGAATGGTGGTACGACCATGGAGTTCCTCTCGCCTTTCCTGTTGAGAGTGCCTCCTCTTGAGATGCGACGGGAACGCCGGGAATTCTTTCCTGTTGAAAGCAGGGAAAGGATCCCTCATCTTGAGCTACGAGGGGGAAACGGGGCTCCTCTGGATGTGGGCGGGACTATCGTGCTTCCTCTCGAGTGGAGACGGGTATGGCGGTGAACTTCTTGAGTTGCAGCAAGGGTGTGAAAGACCCTTTCGAAGTTCCAGAGGTTAGGTGTCATTAGTCTCCAGACGCCTCATCGGAAATAGGCCTCATCTCGCCTGGAAGGGGGAACTTCCTGGAATTTCTCGAGTTGTGGCAGGTGTTCTCGAGTTACTACGGGGACCTCAGGGACCCGCCCTGGTGGCCTCAGGAGAGGCCAGTCCCCATGCGAGTTGCTAGGGGGCCTCTCGGGATTCCTCTCCCGTCGATACCGGGGCCAAAAACCTTGTGTGGAGTCAGGGCCTGAACCGAGGATTCCTCTCAGGGGCTGACATGGATCTTTGGGTACTTCTGGAGTCTCCCCAGGGGAGTCAGGCCTCGTCTCGAGTCGGGGCATGCACGTGCACTTTCCTTCCAGGCTGTAGCAGCAATGTCACGCTTCCCGTGGCGTGGATCAAAGGATCTGTGGTTTTCCCTCGAGGCTTTCCCTCGAGGCTTTCCCACAGGGCTGTCCCACGTGCCACCGGGGTGTGAGTCGATCCTCGGCGTGAAAGATGAGCCAGTGCAGGGCAAAGAGCTTCCTCTGGAATGGACTGAGACATCTGGGGGACTCTTGGAATGGTGGTACGACCATGGAGTTCCTCTCTCCTTTCCTGTTGAGAGTGCCTCCGCTTGAGATGCGACGGGAACGCCGGGAATTCTTTCCCATTGAAAGCAGGGAAAGGATTCCTCATCTCGAGCTAGGAGGGGGAAAGGGGGCTCCTCTGGATATGGGCGGGACGATCGTGCTTCCTCTCGAGTGGAGCCGGGTATGGCGGTGAACTTCTTGAGTTGCAGCAAGGGTGTGAAAGACCCTTTCGAAGTTCCAGAGGTTAGGTGTCATTAGTCTCCAGACGCCTCATCGGAAATAGGCCTCATCTCGCCTGGAAGGGGGAACTTCCTGGAATATCTCGAGTTGCGGCAGGTGTTCTCGAGTTAAGACGGGGACCTCAGGGACCCGCCCTGGTGGCCTCAGGAGAGGCCAGTCCCCATGCGAGTTGCTAGGGGGCCTCTCGGGATTCCTCTCCCGTCGATACCGGGGCCAAAAACCTTGTGTGGAGTCAGGGCCGTAACCGAGGATTCCTCTCAGGGGCTGACATGGATCTTTGGGTACTTCTGGAGTCTCCCCAGGGGAGTCAGGCCTCGTCTCGTGTGGGGGCATGCACGTGCCCTTTCCTTCCAGGCTGTAGCAGAAATGTCACGCTTCCCGTGGCGTGGATCAAAGGATCTGTGGTTTTCCCTCGAGGCTTTCCCTCGAGGCTTTCCCACAGGGTTGTCCCACGTGCCACCGTGGTGTGAGTCGATCCTCGGCGTGAAAGATGAGCCAGTGCAGGGCAAAGAGGTTCCTCTGGAATGGACTGAGACATCTGGGGGACTCTTGGAAT
The DNA here is from genome assembly GCF_032405125.1 of Capricornis sumatraensis. Lineage (NCBI taxonomy): Eukaryota > Metazoa > Chordata > Mammalia > Artiodactyla > Bovidae > Capricornis > Capricornis sumatraensis. The sequence goes on from NW_027184612.1 coordinate 11,719,979, forward strand.
GGTGGTACGACCATGGAGTTCCTCTCGCCTTTCCTTTGAGAGTGCCTCCTCTTGAGATGCGACGGGAACGCCGGGAATTCTTTCCCGTTGAAAGCAGGGAAAGGATCCCTCATCTCGAGCTACGAGGGGGAAACGGGGCTCCTCTGGATGTGGGCGGGACCATCGTGCTTCCTCTCGAGTGGAGACGGGTGTGGCGGTGAACTTCTTGAGTTGCAGCAAGGGTGTGAAAGACCCTTTCGAAGTTCCAGAGGTTAGGTGTCATTAGTCTCCAGACGCCTCATCGGAAATAGGCCTCATCTCGCCTGGAAGGGGGAACTTCCTGGAATTTCTCGAGTTGTGGCAGGTGTTCTCGAGTTACTACGGGGACCTCAGGGACCCGCCCTGGTGGCCTCAGGAGAGGCCAGTCCCCATGCGAGTTGCTAGGGGGCCTCTCGGGATTCCTCTCCCGCCGATACCGGGGCCAAAAACCTTGTGTGGAGTCAGGGCCTGAACCGAGGATTCCTCTCAGGGGCTGACATGGATCTTTGGGTACTTCTGGAGTCTCCCCAGGGGAGTCAGGCCTCGTCTCGAGTCGGGGCATGCACGTGCACTTTCCTTCCAGGCTGTAGCAGCAATGTCACGCTTCCCGTGGCGTGGATCAAAGGATCTGTGGTTTTCCCTCGAGGCTTTCCCTCGAGGCTTTCCCACAGGGCTGTCCCACGTGCCACTGTGGTGTGAGTCGATTCTCGGCGTGAAAGATGAGCCAGTGCAGGGCAATGAGCTTCCTCTGGAATGGACTGAGACATCTGGGGGACTCTTGGAATGGTGGTACGACCATGGAGTTCCTCTCGCCTTTCCTGTTGAGAGTGCCTCCGCTTGAGAAGCGACGGGAACGCCGGGAATTCTTTCCCATTGAAAGCAGGGAAAGGATTCCTCATCTCGAGCTACGAGGGGGAAAGGGGGCTCCTCTGGATGTGGGCGGGACGATCGTGCTTCCTCTCGAGTGGAGCCGGGTATGGCGGTGAACTTCTTGAGTTGCAGCAAGGGTGTGAAAGACCCTTTCGAAGTTCCAGAGGTTAGGTGTCATTAGTCTCCAGACGCCTCATCGGAAATAGGCCTCATCTCGCCTGGAAGGGGGAACTTCCTGGAATATCTCGAGTTGCGGCAGGTGTTCTCGAGTTAAGACGGGGACCTCAGAGACCCGCCCTGGTGGCCTCAGGAGAGGCCAGTCCCCATGCGAGTTGCTAGGGGGCCTCTCGGGATTCCTCTCGCGTCGATACCGGGGCCAAAAACCTTGTGTGGAGTCAGGGCCGTAACCGAGGATTCCTCTCAGGGGCTGACATGGATCTTTGGGTACTTCTGGAGTCTCCCCAGGGGAGTCAGGCCTCGTCTCGAGTCGGGGCATGCACGTGCACTTTCCTTCCAGGCTGTAGCAGCAATGTCCCGCTTCCCGTGGCGTGAATCAAACGATCTGTGGTTTTCCCTCGAGGCTTTCCCTCGAGGCTTTCCCACAGGGCTGTCCCACGTGCCACCGTGGTGTGAGTCGATCCTCGGCGTGAAAGATGAGCCAGTGTAGGGCAAAGAGCTTCCTCTGGAATGGACTGAGACATCTGGGGGACTCTTGGAATGGTGGTACGACCATGGAGTTCCTCTCGCCTTTCCTGTTGAGAGTGCCTCCTCTTGAGATGCGACGGGAACGCCGGGAATTCTTTCCCGTTGAAAGCAGGGAAAGGATCCCTAATCTCGAGCTACGAGGGGGAAACGGGGCTCCTCTGGATGTGGGCGGGACTATCGTGCTTCCTCTCGAGTGGAGACGGGTATGGCGGTGAACTTCTTGAGTTGCAGCAAGGGTGTGAAAGACCCTTTCGAAGTTCCAGAGGTTAGATGTCATTAGTCTCCAGACGCCTCCTCGGAAATAGGCCTCATCTCGCCTGGAAGGGAGAACTTCCTGGATTTTCTCGAGTTGCGGCAGGTGTTCTCGAGTTACGACGGGGACCTCAGGGACCCGCTCTAGTGGCCTCAGGAGAGGCCAGTCCCCATGCGAGTTGCTAGGGGGCCTCTCGGGATTCCTCTCCCGTCGATACCGGGGCCAAAAACCTTGTGTGGAGTCAGGGCCGGAACCGAGGATTCCTCTCAGGGGCTGACATGGATCTTTGGGTCCTTCTGGAGTCTCCCCATGGGAGTCAGGCCTCGTCTCGAGTGGGGGCATGCACGTGCGCTTTCCTCCCAGGCTGTAGCAGCAATGTCACGCTTCCCATCGCGTGGATCAAAGGATCTGTGGTTTTCCCTCGAGGCTTTCCCTCGAGGCTTTCCTACAGGGCTGTCCCACGTGCCACCGTGGTGTGAGTCGATCCTCGGAGTGAAAGATGAGCCAGTGCAGGGCAAAGAGGTTCCTCTGAAATGGACTGAGACATCTGGGGGACTCTTGGAATGGTGGTACGGCCATGGAGTTCCTCTCGCCTTTCCTGTTGAGAGTGCCTCCTCTTGAGATGCGACGGGAACGCCGGGAATTCTTTCCCGTTGAAAGCAGGGAAAGGATCGCTCATCTCGAGCTAGGAGGGGGAAACGGGGCTCCTCTGGATGTGGGCGGGACCATCGTGCTTCCTCTCGAGTGGAGCCGGGTATGGCGGTGAACTTCTTGAGTTGCAGCAAGGGTGTGAAAGACCCTTTCGAAGTTCCAGAGTTTAGGTGTCATTAGTCTCCAGACGCCTCATCGGAAATAGGCCTCATCTCGCCTGGAAGGGAGAACTTCCTGGATTTTCTCGAGTTGCGGCAGGTGTTCTCGAGTTACGACGGGGACCTCAGGGACCCGCCCTGGTGGCCTCAGGAGAGGCCAGTCCCCATGCGAGTTGCTAGGGGGCCTCTCGGGATTCCTCTCCCGTCGATACCGGGGCCAAAAACCTTGTGTGGAGTCTGGGCCGGATCCGAGGATTCCTCTCAGTGGCTGACATGGATCTTTGGGTACTTCTGGAGTCTCCCCAGGGGAGTCAGGCCTCGTCTCGAGTGGGGGCATGCACGTGCGCTTTCCTTCAAGGCTGTAGCAGCAATGTCCCGCTTCCCGTGGCGTGAATCAAACGATCTGTGGTTTTCCCTCGAGGCTTTCCCTCGAGGCTTTCCCACAGGGCTGTCCCACGTGCCACCGTGGTGTGAGTCGATCCTCGGCGTGAAAGATGAGCCAGTGTAGGGCAAAGAGCTTCCTCTGGAATGGACTGAGACATCTGGGGGACTCTTGGAATGGTGGTACGACCATGGAGTTCCTCTCGCCTTTCCTGTTGAGAGTGCCTCCTCTTGAGATGCGACGGGAACGCCGGGAATTCTTTCCCGTTGAAAGCAGGGAAAGGATCCCTCATCTTGAGCTACGAGGGGGAAACGGGGCTCCTCTGGATGTGGGCGGGACTATCGTGCTTCCTCTCGAGTGGAGACGGGTATGGCGGTGAACTTCTTGAGTTGCAGCAAGGGTGTGAAAGACCCTTTCGAAGTTCCAGAGGTTAGATGTCATTAGTCTCCAGACGCCTCATCGGAAATAGGCCTCATCTCGCCTGGAAGGGAGAACTTCCTGGATTTTCTCGAGTTGCGGCAGGTGTTCTCGAGTTACGACGGGGACCTCAGGGACCCGCTCTAGTGGCCTCAGGAGAGGCCAGTCCCCATGCGAGTTGCTAGGGGTCCTCTCGGGATTCCTCTCCCGTCGATACCGGGGCCAAAAACCTTGTGTGGAGTCAGGGCCGGAACCGAGGATTCCTCTCAGGGGCTGACATGGATCTTTGGGTCCTTCTGGAGTCTCCCCATGGGAGTCAGGCCTCGTCTCGAGTGGGGGCATGCACGTGCGCTTTCCTCCCAGGCTGTAGCAGCAATGTCACGCTTCCCATCGCGTGGATCAAAGGATCTGTGGTTTTCCCTCGAGGCTTTCCCTCGAGGCTTTCCCACAGGGCTGTCCCACGTGCCACCGTGGTGTGAGTCGATCCTCGGAGTGAAAGATGAGCCAGTGCAGGGCAAAGAGGTTCCTCTGGAATGGACTGAGACATCTGGGGGACTCTTGGAATGGTGGTACGACCATGGAGTTCCTCTCGCCTTTCCTGTTGAGAGTGCCTCCTCTTGAGATGCGACGGGAACGCCGGGAATTCTTTCCCGTTGAAAGCAGGGAAAGGATCGCTCATCTCGAGCTAGGAGGGGGAAACGGGGCTCCTCTGGATGTGGGCGGGACCATCGTGCTTCCTCTAGAGTGGAGACGGGTATGGCGGTGAACTTCTTGAGTTGCAGCAAGGGTGTGAAAGACCCTTTCGAAGTTCCAGAGTTTAGGTGTCATTAGTCTCCAGACGCCTCATCGGAAATAGGCCTCATCTCGCCTGGAAGGGAGAACTTCCTGGATTTTCTCGAGTTGCGGCAGGTGTTCTCGAATTACGACGGGGACCTTAGGGACCCGCCCTGGTGGCCTCAAGAGAGGCCAGTCCCCATGCGAGTTGCTAGGGGGCCTCTCGGAATTCCTCTCCCGTCGATACCGGGGCCAAAAACCTTGTGTGGAGTCAGGGCCGGAACCGAGGATTCCTCTCAGGGGCTGACATGGATCTTTGGGTACTTCTGGAGTATTCCCATGGGAGTCAGGCCTCGTCTCGAGTGGGGGCATGCACAGGCGCTTTCCTTCAAGGCTGTAGCAGCAATGTCACGCTTCCCGTGGCGTGAATCAAACGATCTGTGGTTTTCCCTCGAGGCTTTCCCTCGAGGCTTTCCCACAGGGCTGTCCCACGTGCCACCGTGGTGTGAGTCGATCCTCGGCGTGAAAGATGAGCCAGTGTAGGGCAAAGAGGTTCCTCTGGAATGGACTGAGACATCTGGGGGACTCTTGGAATGGTGGTACGACCATGGAGTTCCTCTCGCCTTTCCTGTTGAGAGTGCCTCCTCTTGAGATGCGACGGGAACGCCGGGAATTCTTTCCCGTTGAAAGCAGGGAAAGGATCCCTCATCTCGAGCTACGAGGGGGAAACGGGGCTCCTCTGGATGTGGGCGGGACTATCGTGCTTCCTCTCGAGTGGAGACGGGTATGGCGGTGAACTCCTTGAGTTGCAGCAAGGGTGTGAAAAACCCTTTCGAATTTCCAGAGGTTAGGTGTCATTAGTCTCCAGACGCCTCATCGGAAGTAGGCCTCATCTCGCCTGGAAGGGAGAACTTCCTGGATTTTCTCGAGTTGCGGCAGGTGTTCTCGAGTTACGACGGGGACCTCAGGGACCCGCCCTGGTGGCCTCAGGAGAGGCCAGTCCCCATGCGAGTTGCTAGGGGGCCTCTCGGGATTCCTCTCCCGTCGATACCGGGGCCAAAAACCTTGTGTGGAGTCAGGGCCGGAACCGAGGATTCCTCTCAGGGGCTGACATGGATCTTTGGGTCCTTCTGGAGTCTCCCCATGGGAGTCAGGCCTCGTCTCGAGTGGGGGCATGCACGTGCGCTTTCCTCCCAGGCTGTAGCAGCAATGTCACGCTTCCCATCGCGTGGATCAAAGAATCTGTGGTTTTCCCTCGAGGCTTTCCCTCGAGGCTTTCCCACAGGGCTGTCCCACGTGCCACCGTGGTGTGAGTCGATCCTCGGAGTGAAAGATGAGCCAGTGCAGGGCAATGAGGTTCCTCTGAAATGGACTGAGACATCTGGGGGACTCTTGGAATGGTGGTACGACCATGGAGTTCCTCTCGCCTTTCCTGTTGAGAGTGCCTCCTCTTGAGATGGGACGGGAACGCCGGGAATTCTTTCCCGTTGAAAGCAGGGAAAGGATCGCTCATCTCGAGCTAGGAGGGGGAAACGGGGCTCCTCTGGATGTGGGCGGGATGATCGTGCTTCCTCTCGAGTGGAGCCGGGTATGGCGGTGAACTTCTTGAGTTGCAGCAAGGGTGTGAAAGACCCTTTCGAAGTTCCAGAGTTTAGGTGTCATTAGTCTCCAGACGCCTCATCGGAAATAGGCCTCATCTCGCCTGGAAGGGAGAACTTCCTGGATTTTCTCGAGTTGCGGCAGGTGTTCTCGAGTTACGACGGGGACCTCAGGGACCCGCCCTGGTGGCCTCAGGAGAGGCCAGTCCCCATGCGAGTTGCTAGGGGGCCTCTCGGGATTCCTCTCCCGTCGATACCGGGTCCAAAAACCTTGTGTGGAGTCAGGGCCGGAACCGAGGTTTCGTCTCTGGGGCTGACATGGATCTTTGGGTACTTCTGGAGTCTCCCCAGGGGAGTCAGGCCTCGTCTCGAGTGGGGACAGATACGTGCGCTTTCCTTCCAGGCTGTAGCAGCAATGTCACTCTTCCCGTGGCCTGGATCAAAGGATCTGTGGTTTTCCCACGAGGCTTTCCCTCGAGGCTTTCCCACAGGTCTGTCCAACGTTCCACCGTGGTGTGAGTCGATCCTCGGCGTGAAAGATGAGCCAGTGCAGGGCAAAGAGGTTCATCTGGAATGGACTGAGACATCTGGGGGACTCTTGGAATGGTGGTACCTCCATGGAGTTCCTCTCGCCTTTCCTGTTGAGAGTGCCACCTCTTGAGATGCGACGGGAACGCCGGGAATTCTTTCCCGTTGAAAGCAGGGAAAGGATCCCTCATCTCGAGCTACGAGGGGGAAACGGGGCTCCTCTCGATGTGGTCGGGACCATCGTGCTTCCTCTCGAGTGGAGACGGGTATGGCGGTGAACTTCTTGAGTTGCAGCAAGGGTGTGAAAGACCCTTTCGAAGTTCCAGAGTTTAGGCGTCATTAGTCTCCAAACGCCTCATCGGAAATAGGATTCTTCTCGCCTGGAAGGGAGAACTTCCTGGATTTTCTCGAGTTGGGACAGGTGTTCTCGAGTTACGACGGGGACCTCAGGGACCCGCCCTGGTGGCCTCAGGAGAGGCCAGTCCCCATGCGAGTTGCTAGGGGGCCTCTCGGGATTCCTCTCCCGTCGATACCGGGGCCAAAAACCTTGTGTGGAGTCAGGGCCGGAACCGAGGATTCCTCTCAGTGGCTGACATGGATCTTTGGGTACTTCTGGAGTCTCCCCAGGGGAGTCAGGCCTCGTCTCGAGTGGGGGCATGCACGTGCGCTTTCCTTCAAGGCTGTAGCAGCAATGTCCCGCTTCCCGTGGCGTGAATCAAACGATCTGTGGTTTTCCCTCGAGGCTTTCCCACAGGGCTGTCCCACGTGCCACCGTGGTGTGAGTCGATCCTCGGCGTGAAAGATGAGCCAGTGTAGGGCAAAGAGCTTCCTCTGGAATGGACTGAGACATCTGGGGGACTCTTGGAATGGTGGTACGACCATGGAGTTCCTCTCGCCTTTCCTGTTGAGAGTGCCTCCTCTTGAGATGCGACGGGAACGCCGGGAATTCTTTCCCGTTGAAAGCAGGGAAAGGATCCCTCATCTTGAGCTACGAGGGGGAAACGGGGCTCCTCTGGATGTGGGCGGGACTATCGTGCTTCCTCTCGAGTGGAGACGGGTATGGCGGTGAACTTCTTGAGTTGCAGCAAGGGTGTGAAAGACCCTTTCGAAGTTCCAGAGGTTAGATGTCATTAGACTCCAGACGCCTCATCGGAAATAGGCCTCATCTCGCCTGGAAGGGAGAACTTCCTGGATTTTCTCGAGTTGCGGCAGGTGTTCTCGAGTTACGACGGGGACCTCAGGGACCCGCTCTAGTGGCCTCAGGAGAGGCCAGTCCCCATGCGAGTTGCTAGGGGTCCTCTCGGGATTCCTCTCCCGTCGATACCGGGGCCAAAAACCTTGTGTGGAGTCAGGGCCGGAACCGAGGATTCCTCTCAGGGGCTGACATGGATCTTTGGGTCCTTCTGGAGTCTCCCCATGGGAGTCAGGCCTCGTCTCGAGTGGGGGCATGCACGTGCGCTTTCCTCCCAGGCTGTAGCAGCAATGTCACGCTTCCCATCGCGTGGATCAAAGGATCTGTGGTTTTCCCTCGAGGCTTTCCCTCGAGGCTTTCCCACAGGGCTGTCCCACGTGCCACCGTGGTGTGAGTCGATCCTCGGAGTGAAAGATGAGCCAGTGCAGGGCAAAGAGGTTCCTCTGGAATGGACTGAGACATCTGGGGGACTCTTGGAATGGTGGTACGACCATGGAGTTCCTCTCGCCTTTCCTGTTGAGAGTGCCTCCTCTTGAGATGCGACGGGAACGCCGGGAATTCTTTCCCGTTGAAAGCAGGGAAAGGATCGCTCATCTCGAGCTAGGAGGGGGAAACGGGGCTCCTCTGGATGTGGGCGGGACGATCGTGCTTCCTCTCGAGTGGAGCCGGGTATGGCGGTGAACTTCTTGAGTTGCAGCAAGGGTGTGAAAGACCCTTTCGAAGTTCCAGAGTTTAGGTGTCATTAGTCTCCAGACGCCTCATCGGAAATAGGCCTCATCTCGCCTGGAAGGGAGAACTTCCTGGATTTTCTCGAGTTGCGGCAGGTGTTCTCGAATTACGACGGGGACCTAAGGGACCCGCCCTGGTGGCCTCAGGAGAGGCCAGTCCCCATGCGAGTTGCTAGGGGGCCTCTCGGAATTCCTCTCCCGTCGATACCGGGGCCAAAAACCTTGTGTGGAGTCAGGGCCGGAACCGAGGATTCCTCTCAGGGGCTGACATGGATCTTTGGGTATTTCTGGAGTATTCCCATGGGAGTCAGGCCTCGTCTCGAGTGGGGGCATGCACAGGCGCTTTCCTTCAAGGCTGTAGCAGCAATGACACGCTTCCCGTGGCGTGAATCAAACGATCTGTGGTTTTCCCTCGAGGCTTTCCCTCGAGGCTTTCCCACAGGGCTGTCCCACGTGCCACTGTGGTGTGAGTCGATCCTCGGCGTGAAAGATGAGCCAGTGTAGGGCAAAGAGGTTCCTCTGGAATGGACTGAGACATCTGGGGGACTCTTGGAATGGTGGTACGACCATGGAGTTCCTCTCGCCTTTCCTGTTGAGAGTGCCTCCTCTTGAGATGCGACGGGAACGCCGGGAATTCTTTCCCGTTGAAAGCAGGGAAAGGATCCCTCATCTCGAGCTACGAGGGGGAAACGGGGCTCCTCTGGATGTGGGCGGGACTATCGTGCTTCCTCTCGAGTGGAGACGGGTATGGCGGTGAACTTCTTGAGTTGCAGCAAGGGTGTGAAAGACCCTTTGGAATTTCCAGAGGTTAGGTGTCATTAGTCTCCACACGCCTCATCGGAAATAGGCCTCATCTCGCCTGGAAGGGAGAACTTCCTGGATTTTCTCGAGTTGCGGCAGGTGTTCTCGAGTTACGACGGGGACCTCAGGGACCCGCCCTGGTGGCCTCAGGAGAGGCCAGTCCCCATGCGAGTTGCTAGGGGGCCTCTCGGGATTCCTCTCCCGTCGATACCGGGGCCAAAAACCTTGTGTGGAGTCAGGGCCGGAACCGAGGATTCCTCTCAGGGGCTGACATGGATCTTTGGGTCCTTCTGGAGTCTCCCCATGGGAGTCAGGCCTCGTCTCGAGTGGGGGCATGCACGTGCGCTTTCCTCCCAGGCTGTAGCAGCAATGTCACGCTTCCCATCGCGTGGATTAAAGGATCTGTGGTTTTCCCTCGAGGCTTTCCCTCGAGGCTTTCCCACAGGGCTGTCCCACGTGCCACCGTGGTGTGAGTCGATCCTCGGAGTGAAAGATGAGCCAGTGCAGGGCAATGAGGTTCCTCTGAAATGGACTGAGACATCTGGGGGACTCTTGGAATGGTGGTACGACCATGGAGTTCCTCTCGCCTTTCATGTTGAGAGTGCCTCCTCTTGAGATGGGACGGGAACGCCGGGAATTCTTTCCCGTTGAAAGCAGGGAAAGGATCGCTCATCTCGAGCTAGGAGGGGGAAACGGGGCTCCTCTGGATGTGGGCGGGATGATCGTGCTTCCTCTCGAGTGGAGCCGGGTATGGCGGTGAACTTCTTGAGTTGCAGCAAGGGTGTGAAAGACCCTTTCGAAGTTCCAGAGTTTATGTGTCATTAGTCTCCAGACGCCTCATCGGAAATAGGCCTCATCTCGCCTGGAAGGGAGAACTTCCTGGATTTTCTCGAGTTGCGGCAGGTGTTCTCGAGTTACGACGGGGACCTCAGGGACCCGCCCTGGTGGCCTCAGGAGAGGCCAGTCCCCATGCGAGTTGCTAGGGGGCCTCTCGGGATTCCTCTCCCGTCGATACCGGGGCCAAAAACCTTGTGTGGAGTCTGGGCCGGATCCGAGGATTCCTCTCAGTGGCTGACATGGATCTTTGGGTACTTCTGGAGTCTCCCCAGGGGAGTCAGGCCTCGTCTCGAGTGGGGGCATGCACGTGCGCTTTCCTTCAAGGCTCTAGCAGCAATGTCCCGCTTCCCGTGGCGTGAATCAAACGATCTGTGGTTTTCCCTCGAGGCTTTCCCTCGAGGCTTTCCCACAGGGCTGTCCCACGTGCCACCGTGGTGTGAGTCGATCCTCGGCGTGAAAGATGAGCCAGTGTAGGGCAAAGAGCTTCCTCTGGAATGGACTGAGACATCTGGGGGACTCTTGGAATGGTGGTACGACCATGGAGTTCCTCTCGCCTTTCCTGTTGAGAGTGCCTCCTCTTGAGATGCGACGGGAACGCCGGGAATTCTTTCCCGTTGAAAGCAGGGAAAGGATCCCTCATCTTGAGCTACGAGGGGGAAACGGGGCTCCTCTGGATGTGGGCGGGACTATCGTGCTTCCTCTCGAGTGGAGACGGGTATGGCGGTGAACTTCTTGAGTTGCAGCAAGGGTGTGAAAGACCCTTTCGAAGTTCCAGAGGTTAGATGTCATTAGTCTCCAGACGCCTCATCGGAAATAGGCCTCATCTCGCCTGGAAGGGAGAACTTCCTGGATTTTCTCGAGTTGCGGCAGGTGTTCTCGAGTTACGACGGGGACCTCAGGGACCCGCTCTAGTGGCCTCAGGAGAGGCCAGTCCCCATGCGAGTTGCTAGGGGTCCTCTCGGGATTCCTCTCCCGTCGATACCGGGGCCAAAAACCTTGTGTGGAGTCAGGGCCGGAACCGAGGATTCCTCTCAGGGGCTGACATGGATCTTTGGGTCCTTCTGGAGTCTCACCATGGGAGTCAGGCCTCGTCTCGAGTGGGGGCATGCACGTGCGCATTCCTCCCAGGCTGTAGCAGCAATGTCACGCTTCCCATCGCGTGGATCAAAGGATCTGTGGTTTTCCCTCGAGGCTTTCCCTCGAGGCTTTCCCACAGGGCTGTCCCACGTACCACCGTGGTGTGAGTCGATCCTCGGAGTGAAAGATGAGCCAGTGCAGGGCAAAGAGGTTCCTCTGGAATGGACTGAGACATCTGGGGGACTCTTGGAATGGTGGTACGACCATGGAGTTCCTCTCGCCTTTCCTGTTGAGAGTGCCTCCTCTTGAGATGCGACGGGAACGCCGGGAATTCTTTCCCGTTGAAAGCAGGGAAAGGATCGCTCATCTCGAGCTAGGAGGGGGAAACGGGGCTCCTCTGGATGTGGGCGGGACCATCGTGCTTCCTCTAGAGTGGAGACGGGTATGGCGGTGAACTTCTTGAGTTGCAGCAAGGGTGTGAAAGACCCTTTCGAAGTTCCAGAGTTTAGGTGTCATTAGTCTCCAGACGCCTCATCGGAAATAGGCCTCATCTCGCCTGGAAGGGAGAACTTCCTGGATTTTCTCGAGTTGCGCAGGTGTTCTCGAATTACGACGGGGACCTTAGGGACCCGCCCTGGTGGCCTCAGGAGAGGCCAGTCCCCATGCGAGTTGCTAGGGGGCCTCTCGGAATTCCTCTCCCGTCGATACCGGGGCCAAAAACCTTGTGTGGAGTCAGGGCCGGAACCGAGGATTCCTCTCAGGGGCTGACATGGATCTTTGGGTACTTCTGGAGTATTCCCATGGGAGTCAGGCCTCGTCTCGAGTGGGGGCATGCACAGGCGCTTTCCTTCAAGGCTGTAGCAGCAATGTCACGCTTCCCGTGGCGTGAATCAAACGATCTGGGGTTTTCCCTCGAGGCTTTCCCTCGAGGCTTTCCCACAGGGCTGTCCCACGTGCCACCGTGGTGTGAGTCGATCCTCGGCGTGAAAGAGGAGCCAGTGTAGGGCAAAGAGGTTCCTCTGGAATGGACTGAGACATCTGGGGGACTCTTGGAATGGTGGTACGACCATGGAGTTCCTCTCGCCTTTCCTGTTGAGAGTGCCTCCTCTTGAGATGCGATGGGAACGCCGGGAATTCTTTCCCGTTGAAAGCAGGGAAAGGATCCCTCATCTCGAGCTACGAGGGGGAAACGGGGCTCCTCTGGATGTGGGCGGGACTATCGTGCTTCCTCTCGAGTGGAGACGGGTATGGCGGTGAACTTCTTGAGTTGCAGCAAGGGTGTGAAAGACCCTTTCGAATTTCCAGAGGTTAGGTGTCATTAGTCTCCAGACGCCTCATCGGAAATAGGCCTCATCTCGCCTGGAAGGGAGAACTTCCTGGATTTTCTCGAGTTGCGGCAGGTGTTCTCGAGTTACGACGGGGACCTCAGGGACCCGCCCTGGTGGCCTCAGGAGAGGCCAGTCCCCATGCGAGTTGCTAGGGGGCCTCTCGGGATTCCTCTCCCGTCGATACCGGGGCCAAAAACCTTGTGTGGAGTCAGGGCCGGAACCGAGGATTCCTCTCAGGGGCTGACATGGATCTTTGGGTCCTTCTGGAGTCTCCCCATGGGAGTCAGGCCTCGTCTCGAGTGGGGGCATGCACGTGCGCTTTCCTCCCAGGCTGTAGCAGCAATGTCACGCTTCCCATCGCGTGGATCAAAGGATCTGTGGTTTTCCCTCGAGGCTTTCCCTCGAGGCTTTCCCACAGGGCTGTCCCACGTGCCACCGTGGTGTGAGTCGATCCTCGGAGTGAAAGATGAGCCAGTGCAGGGCAATGAGGTTCCTCTGAAATGGACTGAGACATCTGGGGGACTCTTGGAATGGTGGTACGACCATGGAGTTCCTCTCGCCTTTCCTGTTGAGAGTGCCTCCTCTTGAGATGGGACGGGAACGCCGGGAATTCTTTCCCGTTGAAAGCAGGGAAAGGATCGCTCATCTCGAGCTAGGAGGGGGAAACGGGGCTCCTCTGGATGTGGGCGGGATGATCGTGCTTCCTCTCGAGTGGAGCCGGGTATGGCGGTGAACTTCTTGAGTTGCAGCAAGGGTGTGAAAGACCCTTTCGAAGTTCCAGAGTTTAGATGTCATTAGTCTCCAGACGCCTCATCGGAAATAGGCCTCATCTCGCCTGGAAGGGAGAACTTCCTGGATTTTCTCGAGTTGCGGCAGGTGTTCTCGAGTTACGACGGGGACCTCAGGGACCCGCCCTGGTGGCCTCAGGAGAGGCCAGTCCCCATGCGAGTTGCTAGGGGGCCTCTCGGGATTCCTCTCCCGTCGATACCGGGGCCAAAAACCTTGTGTGGAGTCTGGGCCGGATCCGAGGATTCCTCTCAGTGGCTGACATGGATCTTTGGGTACTTCTGGAGTCTCCCCAGGGGAGTCAGGCCTCGTCTCGAGTGGGGGCATGCACGTGCGCTTTCCTTCAAGGCTCTAGCAGCAATGTCCCGCTTCCCGTGGCGTGAATCAAACGATCTGTGGTTTTCCCTCGAGGCTTTCCCTCGAGGCTTTCCCACAGGGCTGTCCCACGTGCCACCGTGGTGTGAGTCGATCCTCGGCGTGAAAGATGAGCCAGTGTAGGGCAAAGAGCTTCCTCTGGAATGGACTGAGACATCTGGGGGACTCTTGGAATGGTGGTACGACCATGGAGTTCCTCTCGCCTTTCCTGTTGAGAGTGCCTCCTCTTGAGATGCGACGGGAACGCCGGGAATTCTTTCCCGTTGAAAGCAGGGAAAGGATCCCTCATCTTGAGCTACGAGGGGGAAACGGGGCTCCTCTGGATGTGGGCGGGACTATCGTGCTTCCTCTCGAGTGGAGACGGGTATGGCGGTGAACTTCTTGAGTTGCAGCAAGGGTGTGAAAGACCCTTTCGAAGTTCCAGAGGTTAGATGTCATTAGTCTCCAGACGCCTCATCGGAAATAGGCCTCATCTCGCCTGGAAGGGAGAACTTCCTGGATTTTCTCGAGTTGCGGCAGGTGTTCTCGAGTTACGACGGGGACCTCAGGGACCCGCTCTAGTGGCCTCAGGAGAGGCCAGTCCCCATGCGAGTTGCTAGGGGGCCTCTCGGGATTCCTCTCCCGTCGATACCGGGGCCAAAAACCTTGTGTGGAGTCAGGGCCGGAACCGAGGATTCCTCTCAGGGGCTGACATGGATCTTTGGGTCCTTCTGGAGTCTCCCCATGGGAGTCAGGCCTCGTCTCGAGTGGGGGCATGCACGTGCGCTTTCCTTCCAGGCTGTAGCAGCAATGTCACGCTTCCCATCGCGTGGATCAAAGGATCTGTGGTTTTCCCTCGAGGCTTTCCCTCGAGGCTTTCCCACAGGGCTGTCCCACGTGCCACCGTGGTGTGAGTCGATCCTCGGAGTGAAAGATGAGCCAGTGCAGGGCAAAGAGGTTCCTCTGGAATGGACTGAGACATCTGGGGGACTCTTGGAATGGTGGTACGACCATGGAGTTCCTCTCGCCTTTCCTGTTGAGAGTGCCTCCTCTTGAGATGCGACGGGAACGCCGGGAATTCTTTCCCGTTGAAAGCAGGGAAAGGATCGCTCATCTCGAGCTAGGAGGGGGAAACGGGGCTCCTCTGGATGTGGGCGGGACCATCGTGCTTCCTCTCTAGTGGAGACGGGTATGGCGGTGAACTTCTTGAGTTGCAGCAAGGGTGTGAAAGACCCTTTCGAAGTTCCAGAGTTTAGGTGTCATTAGTCTCCAGACGCCTCATCGGAAATAGGCCTCATCTCGCCTGGAAGGGAGAACTTCCTGGATTTTCTCGAGTTGCGGCAGGTGTTCTCGAATTACGACGGGGACCTTGGGGACCCGCCCTGGTGGCCTCAGGAGAGGCCAGTCCCCATGCGAGTTGCTAGGGGGCCTCTCGGAATTCCTCTCTCGTCGATACCGGGGCCAAAAACCTTGTGTGGAGTCAGGGACGGAACCGAGGATTCCTCTCAGGGCCTGACATGGATCTTTGGGTACTTCTGGAGTATCCCCATGGGAGTCAGGCCTCGTCTCGAGTGGGGGCATGCACAGGCGCTTTCCTTCAAGGCTGTAGCAGCAATGTCACGCTTCCCGTGGCGTGAATCAAACGATCTGTGGTTTTCCCTCGAGGCTTTCCCTCGAGGCTTTCCCACAGGGCTGTCCCACGTGCCACCGTGGTGTGAGTCGATCCTCGGCGTGAAAGATGAGCCAGTGTAGGGCAAAGAGGTTCCTCTGGAATGGACTGAGACATCTGGGGGACTCTTGGAATGGTGGTACGACCATGGAGTTCCTCTCGCCTTTCCTGTTGAGAGTGCCTCCTCTTGAGATGCGACGGGAAGGCCGGGAATTCTTTCCCGTTGAAAGCAGGGAAAGGATCCCTCATCTCGAGCTACGAGGGGGAAACGGGGCTCCTCTGGATGTGGGCGGGACTATCGTGCTTCCTCTCGAGTGGAGACGGGTATGGCGGTGAACTTCTTGAGTTGCAGCAAGGGTGTGAAAGACCCTTTCGAAGTTCCAGAGGTTAGGTGTCATTAGTCTCCAGACGCCTCATCGGAAATAGGCCTCATCTCGCCTGGAAGGGAGAACTTCCTGGATTTTCTCGAGTTGCGGCAGGTGTTCTCGAGTTACGACGGGGACCTCAGGGACCCGCCCTGGTGGCCTCAGGAGAGGCCAGTCCCCATGCGAGTTGCTAGGGGGCCTCTCGGGATTCCTCTCCCGTCGATACCGGGGCCAAAAACCTTGTGTGGAGTCAGGGCCGGAACCGAGGATTCCTCTCAGGGGCTGACATGGATCTTTGGGTCCTTCTGGAGTCTCCCCATGGGAGTCAGGCCTCGTCTCGAGTGGGGGCATGCACGTGCGCTTTCCTCCCAGGCTGTAGCAGCAATGTCACGCTTCCCATCGCGTGGATCAAAGGATCTGTGGTTTTCCCTCGAGGCTTTCCCTCGAGGCTTTCCCACAGGGCTGTCCCACGTGCCACCGTGGTGTGAGTCGATCCTCGGAGTGAAAGATGAGCCAGTGCAGGGCAAAGAGGTTCCTCTGAAATGGACTGAGACATCTGGGGGACTCTTGGAATGGTGGTACGACCATGGAGTTCCTCTCGCCTTTCCTGTTGAGAGTGCCTCCTCTTGAGATGCGACGGGAACGCCGGGAATTCTTTCCCGTTGAAAGCAGGGAAAGGATCGCTCATCTCGAGCTAGGAGGGGGAAACGGGGCTCCTCTGGATGTGGGCGGGATGATCGTGCTTCCTCTCGAGTGGAGCCGGGTATGGCGGTGAACTTCTTGAGTTGCAGCAAGGGTGTGAAAGACCCTTTCGAAGTTCCAGAGTTTAGGTGTCATTAGTCTCCAGACGCCTCATCGGAAATAGGCCTCATCTCGCCTGGAAGGGAGAACTTCCTGGATTTTCTCGAGTTGCGGCAGGTGTTCTCGAGTTACGACGGGGACCTCAGGGACCCGCCCTGGTGGCCTCAGGAGAGGCCAGTCCCCATGCGAGTTGCTAGGGGGCCTCTCGGGATTCCTCTCCCGTCGATACCGGGGCCAAAAACCTTGTGTGGAGTCTGGGCCGGATCCGAGGATTCCTCTCAGTGGCTGACATGGATCTTTGGGTACTTCTGGAGTCTCCCCAGGGGAGTCAGGCCTCGTCTCGAGTGGGGGCATGCACGTGCGCTTTCCTTCAAGGCTGTAGCAGCAATGTCCCGCTTCCCGTGGCGTGAATCAAACGATCTGTGGTTTTCCCTCGAGGCTTTCCCTCGAGGCTTTCCCACAGGGCTGTCCCACGTGCCACCGTGGTGTGAGTCGATCCTAGGCGTGAAAGATGAGCCAGTGTAGGGCAAAGAGCTTCCTCTGGAATGGACTGATACATCTGGGGGACTCTTGGAATGGTGGTACGACCATGGAGTTCCTCTCGCCTTTCCTGTTGAGAGTGCCTCCTCTTGAGATGCGACGGGAACGCCGGGAATTCTTTCCCGTTGAAAGCAGGGAAAGGATCCCTCATCTTGAGCTACGAGGGGGAAACGGGGCTCCTCTGGGTGTGGGCGGGACTATCGTGCTTCCTCTCGAGTGGAGACGGGTATGGCGGTGAACTTCTTGAGTTGCAGCAAGGGTGTGAAAGACCCTTTCGAAGTTCCAGAGGTTAGATGTCATTAGTCTCCAGACGCCTCATCGGAAATAGGCCTCATCTCGCCTGGAAGGGAGAACTTCCTGGATTTTCTCGAGTTGCGGCAGGTGTTCTCGAGTTACGACGGGGACCTCAGGGACCCGCTCTAGTGGCCTCAGGAGAGGCCAGTCCCCATGCGAGTTGCTAGGGGGCCTCTCGGGATTCCTCTCCCGTCGATACCGGGGCCAAAAACCTTGTGTGGAGTCAGGGCCGGAACCGAGGATTCCTCTCAGGGGCTGACATGGATCTTTGGGTCCTTCTGGAGTCTCCCCATGGGAGTCAGGCCTCGTCTCGAGTGGGGGCATGCACGTGCGCTTTCCTTCCAGGCTGTAGCAGCAATGTCACGCTTCCCATCGCGTGGATCAAAGGATCTGTGGTTTTCCCTTGAGGCTTTCCCTCGAGGCTTTCCCACAGGGCTGTCCCACGTGCCACCGTGGTGTGAGTCGATCCTCGGAGTGAAAGATGAGCCAGTGCAGGGCAAAGAGGTTCCTCTGGAATGGACTGAGACATCTGGGGGACTCTTGGAATGGTGGTACGACCATGGAGTTCCTCTCGCCTTTCCTGTTGAGAGTGCCTCCTCTTGAGATGCGACGGGAACGCCGGGAATTCTTTCCCGTTGAAAGCAGGGAAAGGATCGCTCATCTCGAGCTAGGAGGGGGAAACGGGGCTCCTCTGGATGTGGGCGGGACCATCGTGCTTCCTCTAGAGTGGAGACGGGTATGGCGGTGAACTTCTTGAGTTGCAGCAAGGGTGTGAAAGACCCTTTCGAAGTTCCAGAGTTTAGGTGTCATTAGTCTGCAGACGCCTCATCGGAAATAGGCCTCATCTCGCCTGGAAGGGAGAACTTCCTGGATTTTCTCGAGTTGCGGCAGGTGTTCTCGAGTTACGACGGGGACCTCAGGGACCCGCCCTGGTGGACTCAGGAGAGGCCAGTCCCCATGCGAGTTGCTAGGGGGCCTCTCGGGATTCCTCTCCCGTCGATACCGGGGCCAAAAACCTTGTGTGGAGTCAGGGCCGGAACCGAGGAATCCTCTCAGGGGCTGACATGAATCTTTGGGTACTTCTGGAGTCTCCCCATGGGAGTCAGGCCTCGTCTCGAGTGGGGCATGCACGTGCGCTTTCCTTCCAGGCTGTAGCAGCAATGTCACGCTTCCCGTGGCGTGGATCAAAGGATCTGTGTTTTTCCCTCGAGGCTTTCCCTCGAGGCTTTCCCACAGGGCTGTCCCACGTGCCACCGTGGTGTGAGTCGATCCTAGGCGTGAAAGATGAGCCAGTGCAGGGCAAAGAGGTTCCTCTGGAATGGACTGAGACATCTGGGGGACTCTTGGAATGGTGGTACGACCATGGAGTTCCTCTCGCCTTTCCTTTGAGAGTGCCTCCTCTTGAGATGCGACGGGAACGCCGGGAATTCTTTCCCGTTGAAAGCAGGGAAAGGATCCCTCATCTCGAGCTACGAGGGGGAAACGGGGCTCCTCTGGATGTGGGCGGGACCATCGTGCTTCCTCTCGAGTGGAGACGGGTGTGGCGGTGAACTTCTTGAGTTGCAGCAAGGGTGTGAAAGACCCTTTCGAAGTTCCAGAGGTTAGGTGTCATTAGTCTCCAGACGCCTCATCGGAAATAGGCCTCATCTCGCCTGGAAGGGGGAACTTCCTGGAATTTCTCGAGTTGTTGCAGGTGTTCTCGAGTTACTACGGGGACCTCAGGGACCCGCCCTGGTGGCCTCAGGAGAGGCCAGTCCCCATGCGAGTTGCTAGGGGGCCTCTCGGGATTCCTCTCCCGTCGATACCGGGGCCAAAAACCTTGTGTGGAGTCAGGGCCTGAACCGAGGATTCCTGTCAGGGGCTGACATGGATCTTTGGGTACTTCTGGAGTCTCCCCAGGGGAGTCAGGCCTCGTCTCGAGTCGGGGCATGCACGTGCACTTTCCTTCCAGGCTGTAGCAGCAATGTCACGCTTCCCGTGGCGTGGATCAAACGATCTGTGGTTTTCCCTCGAGGCTTTCCCTCGAGGCTTTCCCACAGGGCTGTCCCACGTGCCACCGTGGTGTGAGTCGATCCTCGGCGTGAAAGATGAGCCAGTGCAGGGCAAAGAGCTTCCTCTGGAATGGACTGAGACATCTGGGGGACTCTTGGAATGGTGGTACGACCATGGAGTTCCTCTCGCCTTTCCTGTTGAGAGTGCCTCCGCTTGAGATGCGACGGGAACGCCGGGAATTCTTTCCCATTGAAAGCAGGGAAAGGATTCCTCATCTCGAGCTACGAGGGGGAAAGGGGGCTCCTCTGGATGTGGGCGGGACGATCGTGCTTCCTCTCGAGTGGAGCCGGGTATGGCGGTGAACTTCTTGAGTTGCAGCAAGGGTGTGAAAGACCCTTTCGAAGTTCCAGAGGTTAGGTGTCATTAGTCTCCAGACGCCTCATCGGAAATAGGCCTCATCTCGCCTGGAAGGGGGAACTTCCTGGAATATCTCGAGTTGCGGCAGGTGTTCTCGAGTTAAGACGGGGACCTCAGGGACCCGCCCTGGTGGCCTCAGGAGAGGCCAGTCCCCATGCGAGTTGCTAGGGGGCCTCTCGGGATTCCTCTCCCGTCGATACCGGGGCCAAAAACCTTGTGTGGAGTCAGGGCCGTAACCGAGGATTCCTCTCAGGGGCTGACATGGATCTTTGGGTTCTTCTGGAGTCTCCCCAGGGGAGTCAGGCCTCGTCTCGAGTGGGGGCATGCACGTGCCCTTTCCTTCCAGGCTGTAGCAGAAATGTCACGCTTCCCGTGGCGTGGATCAAAGGATCTGTGGTTTTCCCTCGAGGCTTTCCCTCGAGGCTTTCCCACAGGGTTGTCCCACGTGCCACCGTGGTGTGAGTCGATCCTCGGCGTGAAAGATGAGCCAGTGCAGGGCAAAGAGGTTCCTCTGGAATGGATTGAGACATCTGGGGGACTCTTGGAATGGTGGTACGACCATGGAGTTCCTCTCGCCTTTCCTTTGAGAGTGCCTCCTCTTGAGATGCGACGGGAACGCCGGGAATTCTTTCCCGTTGAAAGCAGGGAAAGGATCCCTCATCTCGAGCTACGAGGGGGAAACGGGGCTCCTCTGGATGTGGGCGGGACCATCGTGCTTCCTCTCGAGTGGAGACGGGTGTGGCGGTGAACTTCTTGAGTTGCAGCAAGGGTGTGAAAGACCCTTTCGAAGTTCCAGAGGTTAGGTGTCATTAGTCTCCAGACGCCTCATCGGAAATAGGCCTCATCTCGCCTGGAAGGGGGAACTTCCTGGAATTTCTCGAGTTGTGGCAGGTGTTCTCGAGTTACTACGGGGACCTCAGGGACCCGCCCTGGTGGCCTCAGGAGAGGCCAGTCCCCATGCGAGTTGCTAGGGGGCCTCTCGGGATTCCTCTCCCGCCGATACCGGGGCCAAAAACCTTGTGTGGAGTCAGGGCCTGAACCGAGGATTCCTCTCAGGGGCTGACATGGATCTTTGGGTACTTCTGGAGTCTCCCCAGGGGAGTCAGGCCTCGTCTCGAGTCGGGGCATGCACGTGCACTTTCCTTCCAGGCTGTAGCAGCAATGTCATGCTTCCCGTGGCGTGGATCAAAGGATCTGTGGTTTTCCCTCGAGGCTTTCCCTCGAGGCTTTCCCACAGGGCTGTCCCACGTGCCACTGTGGTGTGAGTCGATCCTCGGCGTGAAAGATGAGCCAGTGCAGGGCAAAGAGCTTCCTCTGGAATGGACTGAGACATCTGGGGGACTCTTGGAATGGTGGTACGACCATGGAGTTCCTCTCGCCTTTCCTGTTGAGAGTGCCTCCGCTTGAGATGCGCCGGGAACGCCGGGAATTCTTTCCCATTGAAAGCAGGGAAAGGATTCCTCATCTCGAGCTATGAGGGGGAAAGGGGGCTCCTCTGGATGTGGGCGGGACGATCGTGCTTCCTCTCTAGTGGAGCCTGGTATGGCGGTGAACTTCTTGAGTTGCAGCAAGGGTGTGAAAGACCCTTTCGAAGTTCCAGAGGTTAGGTGTCATTAGTCTCCAGACGCCTCATCGGAAATAGGCCTCATCTCGCCTGGAAGGGGGAACTTCCTGGAATATCTCGAGTTGCGGCAGGTGTTCTCGAGTTACGAGGGGGACCTCAGGGACCCGCCCTGGTGGCCTCAGGAGAGGCCAGTCCCCATGCGAGTTGCTAGGGGGCTTCTCGGGATTCCTCTCCCGGCGATACCGGGGCCAAAAACCTTGTGTGGAGTCAGGGTCGTAACCGAGGATTCCTCTCAGGGGCTGACATGGATCTTTGGGTACTTCTGGAGTCTCCCCAGGGGAGTCAGGCCTCGTCTCGAGTCGGGGCATGCACGTGCACTTTCCTTCCAGGCTGTAGCAGCAATGTCACGCTTCCCGTCGCGTGGATCAAAGGATCTGTGGTTTTCCCTCGAGGCTTTCCCTCGAGGCTTTCCCACAGGGCTGTCCCACGTGCCACCGTGGTGTGAGTCGATCCTCGGCGTGAAAGATAGGCCAGTGCAGGGCAAAGAGCTTCCTCTGGAATGGACTAAGACATCTGGGGGACTCTTGGAATGGTGGTACGACCATGGAGTTCCTCTCGCCTTTCCTGTTGAGAGTACCTCCGCTTGAAATGCGACGGGAACGCCGGGAATTCTTTCCCATTGAAAGCAGGGAAAGGATTCCTCATCTCGAGCTACGAGGGGGAAAGGGGGCTCCTCTGGATGTGGGCGGGACGATCGTGCTTCCTCTCGAGTGGAGCCGAGTATGGCGGTGAACTTCTTGAGTTGCAGCAAGGGTGTGAAAGACCCTTTCGAAGTTCCAGAGTTTAGGTGTCATTAGTCTGCAGACGCCTCATCGGAAATAGGCCTCATCTCGCCTGGAAGGGAGAACTTCCTGGATTTTCTCGAGTTGCGGCAGGTGTTCTCGAGTTACGACGGGGACCTCAGGGACCCGCCCTGGTGGACTCAGGAGAGGCCAGTCCCCATGCGAGTTGCTAGGGGGCCTCTCGGGATTCCTCTCCCGTCGATACCGGGGCCAAAAACCTTGTGTGGAGTCAGGGCCGGAACCGAGGAATCCTCTCAGGGGCTGACATGAATCTTTGGGTACTTCTGGAGTCTCCCCATGGGAGTCAGGCCTCGTCTCGAGTGGGGGCATGCACGTGCGCTTTCCTTCCAGGCTGTAGCAGCAATGTCACGCTTCCCGTGGCGTGGATCAAAGGATCTGTGTTTTTCCCTCGAGGCTTTCCCTCGAGGCTTTCCCACAGGGCTGTCCCACGTGCCACCGTGGTGTGAGTCGATCCTCGGCGTGAAAGATGAGCCAGTGCAGGGCAAAGAGGTTCCTCTGGAATGGACTGAGACATCAGGGGGACTCTTGGAATGGTGGTACGACCATGGAGTTCCTCTCGCCTTTCCTTTGAGAGTGCCTCCTCTTGAGATGCGACGGGAACGCCGGGAATTCTTTCCCGTTGAAAGCAGGGAAAGGATCCCTCATCTCGAGCTACGAGGGGGAAACGGGGCTCCTCTGGATGTGGGCGGGACCATCGTGCTTCCTCTCGAGTGGAGACGGGTGTGGCGGTGAACTTCTTGAGTTGCAGCAAGGGTGTGAAAGACCCTTTCGAAGTTCCAGAGGTTAGGTGTCATTAGTCTCCAGACGCCTCATCGGAAATAGGCCTCATCTCGCCTGGAAGGGGGAACTTCCTGGAATTTCTCGAGTTGTTGCAGGTGTTCTCGAGTTACTACGGGGACCTCAGGGACCCGCCCTGGTGGCCTCAGGAGAGGCCAGTCCCCATGCGAGTTGCTAGGGGGCCTCTCGGGATTCCTCTCCCGTCGATACCGGGGCCAAAAACCTTGTGTGGAGTCAGGGCCTGAACCGAGGATTCCTGTCAGGGGCTGACATGGATCTTTGGGTACTTCTGGAGTCTCCCCAGGGGAGTCAGGCCTCGTCTCGAGTCGGGGCATGCACGTGCACTTTCCTTCCAGGCTGTAGCAGCAATGTCACGCTTCCCGTGGCGTGGATCAAACGATCTGTGGTTTTCCCTCGAGGCTTTCCCTCGAGGCTTTCCCACAGGGCTGTCCCACGTGCCACCGTGGTGTGAGTCAATCCTCGGCGTGAAAGATGAGCCAGTGCAGGGCAAAGAGCTTCCTCTGGAATGGACTGAGACATCTGGGGGACTCTTGGAATGGTGGTACGACCATGGAGTTCCTCTCGCCTTTCCTGTTGAGAGTGCCTCCGCTTGAGATGCGACGGGAACGCCGGGAATTCTTTCCCATTGAAAGCAGGGAAAGGATTCCTCATCTCGAGCTACGAGGGGGAAAGGGGGCTCCTCTGGATGTGGGCGGGACGATCGTGCTTCCTCTCGAGTGGAGCCGGGTATGGCGGTGAACTTCTTGAGTTGCAGCAAGGGTGTGAAAGACCCTTTCGAAGTTCCAGAGGTTAGGTGTCATTAGTCTCCAGACGCCTCATCGGAAATAGGCCTCATCTCGCCTGGAAGGGGGAACTTCCTGGAATATCTCGAGTTGCGGCAGGTGTTCTCGAGTTAAGACGGGGACCTCAGGGACCCGCCCTGGTGGCCTCAGGAGAGGCCAGTCCCCATGCGAGTTGCTAGGGGGCCTCTCGGGATTCCTCTCCCGTCGATACCGGGGCCAAAAACCTTGTGTGGAGTCAGGGCCGTAACCGAGGATTCCTCTCAGGGGCTGACATGGATCTTTGGGTTCTTCTGGAGTCTCCCCAGGGGAGTCAGGCCTCGTCTCGAGTGGGGGCATGCACGTGCCCTTTCCTTCCAGGCTGTAGCAGAAATGTCACGCTTCCCGTGGCGTGGATCAAAGGATCTGTGGTTTTCCCTCGAGGCTTTCCCTCGAGGCTTTCCCACAGGGTTGTCCCACGTGCCACCGTGGTGTGAGTCGATCCTCGGCGTGAAAGATGAGCCAGTGCAGGGCAAAGAGGTTCCTCTGGAATGGATTGAGACATCTGGGGGACTCTTGGAATGGTGGTACGACCATGGAGTTCCTCTCGCCTTTCCTTTGAGAGTGCCTCCTCTTGAGATGCGACGGGAACGCCGGGAATTCTTTCCCGTTGAAAGCAGGGAAAGGATCCCTCATCTCGAGCTACGAGGGGGAAACGGGGCTCCTCTGGATGTGGGCGGGACCATCGTGCTTCCTCTCGAGTGGAGACGGGTGTGGCGGTGAACTTCTTGAGTTGCAGCAAGGGTGTGAAAGACCCTTTCGAAGTTCCAGAGGTTAGGTGTCATTAGTCTCCAGACGCCTCATCGGAAATAGGCCTCATCTCGCCTGGAAGGGGGAACTTCCTGGAATTTCTCGAGTTGTGGCAGGTGTTCTCGAGTTACTACGGGGACCTCAGGGACCCGCCCTGGTGGCCTCAGGAGAGGCCAGTCCCCATGCGAGTTGCTAGGGGGCCTCTCGGGATTCCTCTCCCGCCGATACCGGGGCCAAAAACCTTGTGTGGAGTCAGGGCCTGAACCGAGGATTCCTCTCAGGGGCTGACATGGATCTTTGGGTACTTCTGGAGTCTCCCCAGGGGAGTCAGGCCTCGTCTCGAGTCGGGGCATGCACGTGCACTTTCCTTCCAGGCTGTAGCAGCAATGTCACGCTTCCCGTGGCGTGGATCAAAGGATCTGTGGTTTTCCCTCGAGGCTTTCCCTCGAGGCTTTCCCACAGGGCTGTCCCACGTGCCACTGTGGTGTGAGTCGATCCTCGGCGTGAAAGATGAGCCAGTGCAGGGCAAAGAGCTTCCTCTGGAATGGACTGAGACATCTGGGGGACTCTTGGAATGGTGGTACGACCATGGAGTTCCTCTCGCCTTTCCTGTTGAGAGTGCCTCCGCTTGAGATGCGCCGGGAACGCCGGGAATTCTTTCCCATTGAAAGCAGGGAAAGGATTCCTCATCTCGAGCTATGAGGGGGAAAGGGGGCTCCTCTGGATGTGGGCGGGACGATCGTGCTTCCTCTCTAGTGGAGCCTGGTATGGCGGTGAACTTCTTGAGTTGCAGCAAGGGTGTGAAAGACCCTTTCGAAGTTCCAGAGGTTAGGTGTCATTAGTCTCCAGACGCCTCATCGGAAATAGGCCTCATCTCGCCTGGAAGGGGGAACTTCCTGGAATATCTCGAGTTGCGGCAGGTGTTCTCGAGTTACGAGGGGGACCTCAGGGACCCGCCCTGGTGGCCTCAGGAGAGGCCAGTCCCCATGCGAGTTGCTAGGGGGCTTCTCGGGATTCCTCTCCCGGCGATACCGGGGCCAAAAACCTTGTGTGGAGTCAGGGTCGTAACCGAGGATTCCTCTCAGGGGCTGACATGGATCTTTGGGTACTTCTGGAGTCTCCCCAGGGGAGTCAGGCCTCGTCTCGAGTCGGGGCATGCACGTGCACTTTCCTTCCAGGCTGTAGCAGCAATGTCACGCTTCCCGTCGCGTGGATCAAAGGATCTGTGGTTTTCCCTCGAGGCTTTCCCTCGAGGCTTTCCCACAGGGCTGTCCCACGTGCCACCGTGGTGTGAGTCGATCCTCGGCGTGAAAGATAGGCCAGTGCAGGGCAAAGAGCTTCCTCTGGAATGGACTAAGACATCTGGGGGACTCTTGGAATGGTGGTACGACCATGGAGTTCCTCTCGCCTTTCCTGTTGAGAGTACCTCCGCTTGAAATGCGACGGGAACGCCGGGAATTCTTTCCCATTGAAAGCAGGGAAAGGATTCCTCATCTCGAGCTACGAGGGGGAAAGGGGGCTCCTCTGGATGTGGGCGGGACGATCGTGCTTCCTCTCGAGTGGAGCCGAGTATGGCGGTGAACTTCTTGAGTTGCAACAAGGGTGTGAAAGACCCTTTCGAAGTTCCAGAGTTTAGGTGTCATTAGTCTCCAGACGCCTCATCGGAAATAGGCCTCATCTCGCCTGGAAGGGAGAACTTCCTGGATTTTCTCGAGTTGCGGCAGGTGTTTTCGAGTTACGACGGGGACCTCAGGGACCGGCCCTCGTGGCCTCAGGAGAGGCCAGTCCCCATGCGAGTTGCTAGGGGCCTCTCGGGATTCCTCTCCCGTCGATACCCGGGCCAAAAACCTTGTGTGGAGTCAGGGCCGTAACCGAGGATTCCTCTCAGGGGCTGACATGGATCTTTGGGTACTTCTGGAGTCTCCCCAGGGGAGTCAGGCCTCGTCTCGAGTCGGGGCATGCACGTGCACTTTCCTTCCAGGCTGAAGCAGCAATGTCACGCTTCCCGTGGCGTGGATCAAAGGATCTGTGGTTTTCCCTCGAGGCTTTCCGTCGAGGCTTTCCCACAGGGCTGTCCCACGTGCCACCGTGGTGTGAGTCGATCCTCGGCGTGAAAGCTGAGCCAGTGCAGGGCAAAGAGCTTCCTCTCGAATGGACTGAGACATCTGGGGGACTCTTGGAATGGTGGTACGACCATGGAGTTCCTCTCGCCTTTCCTGTTGAGAGTGCCTCCTCTTGAGATGCGACGGGAATGCCGGGAATTCTTTCCCGTTGAAAGCAGGGAAAGGATCCCTCATCTCGAGCTACGAGGGGGAAACGGGGCTCCTCTGGATATGGGCGGGACCATCGTGCTTCCTCTCGAGTGGAGACGGGTATGGCGGTGAACTTCTTGAGTTGCAGCAAGGGTGTGAAAGACCCTTTCGAAGTTCCAGAGGTTAGGTGTCATTAGTCTCCAGACGCCTCATAGGAAATAGGCCTCATCTCGCCTGGAAGGGAGAACTTCCTGGATTTTCTCGAGTTGCGGCAGGTGTTCTCGAGTTACGACGGGGACCTCAGGGACCCGCCATGGTGGCCTCAGGAAAGGCCAGTCCCCATGCGAGTTGCTAGGGGGCCTCTCAGGATTCCTCTCCCGTCGATACCGGGGCCAAAAACCTTGTCTGGAGTCAGGGCCGGAACCGAGGTTTTCTCTCAGGGGTGACATGGAACTTTGGGTATTTCTGGAGTCTCCCCAGTGGAGTCAGGCCTCGTCTCGAGTGGGGGCATGCACGTGCGCTTTCCTTCCAGGCTGTAGCAGCAATGTCACGCTTCCCGTCGCGTGGATCAAAGGATCTGTGGTTTTCCCTCGAGGCTTTCCCACAGGGCTGTCCCACGTGCCACCGTGGTGTGAGTCGATTCTCGGCGTGAAAGATGAGCCAGTGCAGGGCAAAGAGGTTCCTCTGGAATGGACTGAGACATCTGGGGGACTCTTGGAATGGTGGTACGACCATGGAGTTCCTCTCGCCTTTCCTGTTGAGAGTGCCTCCTCTTGAGATGCGACGGGAACCCCGGGAATTCTTTCCCGTTGAAAGCACGGAAAGGATCCCTCATCTCGAGCTCCGAGGGGGAAACGGGGCTCCTCTGGATGTGGGCGGGACCATCGTGCTTCCTCTCGAGTGGAGACGGGTATGGAGGTGAACTTCTTGAGTAGCAGCAAGGGTGTGAAAGACCCTCTCGAAATTCCAGAGGTTAGGTGTCATTAGTCTCCAGACGCCTCATCGGAAATAGGCCTCATCTCGCCTGGAAGGGAGAACTTCCTGGATTTTCTCGAGTTGCGGCAGGTGTTCTCGAGTTACGACGGGGACCTCAGGGACCCGCCCTGGTGGCCCCAGGAGAGGCCAGTCCCCATGCGAGTTGCTACGGGGCCTCTCGGGATTCCTCTACGGTCGATACCGGGGCCAAAAACCTTGTGTGGAGTCAGGGCCGGAACCGGGGATTCCTCTCAGGGGCTGACATGGATCTTTGGGTACTTCTGGAGTCTCCCCAGGGGAGTCAGGCCTCGTTTCGAGTGGGGGCATGCACGTGCGCTTTCCTTCCAGGCTGTAGCAGCAATGTCACGCTTCCCGTGGCGTGGATCAAAGGATCTGTGGTTTTCCCTCGAGGCTTTCCCTCGAGGCTTTCCCACAGGGTTCTCCCACGTGCCACCGTGGTGTGAGTCGATCCTCGGCGTGAAAGATGAGCCAGTGCAGGGCAAAGAGGTTCCTCTGGAATGGACTGAGACATCTGGGGGACTCTTGGAATGGTGGTACGACCATGGAGTTCCTCTCGCCTTTCCTGTTGAGAGTGCCTCCTCTTGAGTTGTGACGGGAACTCCGGGAATTCTTTCCCGTTGAAAGCAGGGAAAGGATCCCTCATCTCGAGCTACGAGGGGGAAACGGGGCTCCTCGGGATGTGGGCGGGACCATCGTGCTTCCTCTCGAGTGGACACGGGTATGTCGGTGAACTTCTTGAGTTGCAGCAAGGGTGTGAAAGACCCTTTCGAAGTTCCAGAGGTTGGGTGTCATTAGTCTCCAGACGCCTCATCGGAAATAGGCCTCATCTCGCCTGGAAGGGAGAACTTCCTGGATTTTCTCGAGTTGCGGCACGTGTTCTCGAGTTACGACGGGGACCTCAGGGACCCGCCCTGGTGGCCTCAGGAGAGGCCAGTCCCCATGCCAGTTGCTAGGGGGCCTCTCGGGATTCCTCTCCCGTCGATACCGGGGCCAAAAACCTTGTGTGGAGTCAGGGCCGGAAGCGAGGATTCCTCTCAGGGGCTGACATGGATCTTTGGGTACTTCTGGAGTCTCCCCAGGGGAGTCAGGCCTCGTCTCGAGTGGGGGCATGCACGTGTGCTTTCCTTCCAGGCTGTAGCAGCAATGTCACGCTTCCCGTCGCGTGGATCAAAGGATCTGTGGTTTTCCCTCGAGGCTTTCCCTCGAGGCTTTCCCACAGGGCTGTCCCACGTGCCACCGTGGTGTGAGTCGATCCTCGGCGTCAAAGATGAGCCAGTGCAGGGCAAAGAGGTTCCTCTGGAATGGACTGAGACATCTGGGGGACTCTTGGAATGGTGGTACGACCATGGAGTTCCTCTCGCCTTTCCTGTTGAGAGTGCCTCCTCTTGAGATGCGACGGGAACGCCGGGAATTCTTTCCCGTTGAAAGCAGGGAAAGGATCCCTCATCTCGAGCTACGAGGGGGAAACGGGGCTCCTCGGGATGTGGGCGGGACCATCGTGCTTCCTCTCGAGTGGACACGGGTATGTCGGTGAACTTCTTGAGTTGCAGTAAGGGTGTGAAAGACCCTTTCGAAGTTCCAGAGGTTAGGTGTCATTAGTCTCCAGACGCCTCATCGGAAATAGACCTCATCTCGCCTGGAAGGGAGAACTTCCTGGATTTTCTCGAGGTGCGGCAGGTGTTTTCGAGTTACGACGGGTACCACAGGGACCCGCCCTGATGGCCTCAGGAGAGGCCCTTCCCCATGCGAGTTGCTAGGGGGCCTCTCGGGATTCCTCTCCCGTCGATACCGGCGCCAAAAACCTTGTGTGGAGTCAGGGCCAGAACCGAGGATTCCTCTCAGGGGCTGACATGGATCTTTGGGTACTTCTGGAGTCTCCCCAGGGGAGTCAGGCCTCGTCTCGAGTGGGGGCATGCACGTGCGCTTTCCTTCCAGGCTGTAGCAGCAATGTCACGCTTCCCGTCGCGTGGATCAAAGGATCTGTGGTTTTCCCTCGAGGCTTTCCCTCGAGGCTTTCCCACAGGGCTGTCCCACGTGCCACCGTGGTGTGAGTCGATCCTCGGCGTGAAAGATGAGCCAGTGCAGGGCAAAGAGGTTCCTCTGGAATGGACTGAGACATCTGGGGGACTCTTGGAATGGTGGTACGACCATGGAGTTCCTCTCGCCTTTCCTGTTGAGAGTGCCTCCTCTTGAGTTGTGACGGGAACGCCGGGAATTCTTTCCCGTTGAAAGCAGGGAAAGGATCCCTCATCTCGAGCTACGAGGGGGAAACGGGGCTCCTCGGGAAGTGGGCGGGACCATCGTGCTTCCTCTCGAGTGGACACGGGTATGTCGGTGAACTTCTTGAGTTGCAGCAAGGGTGTGAAAGACCCTTTCGAAGTTCCAGAGGTTAGGTGTCATTAGTCTCCAGACGCCTCATCGGAAATAGGCCTCATCTCGCCTGGAAGGGAGAACTTCCTGGATTTTCTCGAGTTGCGGCAGGTGTTCTCGAGTTACGACGGGGACCTCAGGGACCCGCCCTGGTGGCCTCAGGAGAGGCCAGTCCCCATGCAAGTTGCTAGGGGGCCTCTCGGGATTCCTCTCCCGTCGATACCGGGGCCAAAAACCTTCTGTGGAGTCAGGGCCGGAACCGAGGATTCCTCTCAGGGGCTGACATGGATCTTTGGGTACTTCTGGAGTCTCCCCAGGGGAGTCAGGCCTCGTCTCGAGTGGGGGCATGCACGTGTGCTTTCCTTCCAGGCTGTAGCAGCAATGTCACGCTTCCCGTGTCGTGGATCAAAGTATCTGTGGTTTTCCCTCGAGGCTTTCCCTCGAGGCTTTCCCACAGGGCTGTCCCACGTGCCACCGTGGTGTGAGTCGATCCTCGGCGTCAAAGATGAGCCAGTGCAGGGCAAAGAGCTTCCTCTGGAATGGACTGAGACATCTGGGGGACTCTTGGAATGGTGGTACGACCATGGAGTTCCTCTCGCCTTTCCTGTTGAGAGTGCCTCCTCTTGAGATGCGCCGGGAACGCCGGGAATTCTTTCCCGTTCAAAGCAGGGAAAGGATCCCTCTTCTCGAGCTACGAGGGGGAAACAGGGCTCCTCTGGATGTGGGCGGGACCATCGTGCTTCCTCTCGAGTGGAGACGGGTATGGCGGTGAACTTCTTGAGCTGCAGCAAGGGTGTGAAAGACCCTTTCGAAGTTCCAGAGGTTAGGTGTCATTAGTCTCCAGAAGCCTCATCGGAAATAGGCCTCATCTCGCCTGGAAGGGAGAACTTCCTGAATTTTCTCGAGGTGCGGCAGGTGTTCTCGAGTTACGACGGGTACCACAGGGACCCGCCCTGATGGCCTCAGGAACGGCCAGTCTCCATGCGAGTTGCTAGGGGGCCTCTCGTGATTCCTCTCCCGTCGATACCGGGGCCAAAAACCTTGTGTGGAGTCAGGGCCAGAACCGAGGATTCCTCTCAGGGACTGACATGGATCTTTGGGTACTTCTAGAGTCTCCCCAGGGGAGTCAGGCCTGGTCTCGAGTGGGGGCATGGACGTGCGCTTTTCTTCCAGGCTGTAGCAGCAATGTCACGCTTCCCGTCGCGTGGATCAAATGATCTGTGGTTTTCTCTCGAGGCTTTCCCACAGGGCTGTCCCACGTGCCACCGTGGTGTGAGTCGATACTCGGAGTGAAAGATGAGCCAGTGCAGGGCAAAGAGGTTCCTCTGGAATGGACTGAGACATCTGAGGGACTCTTGGAATGGTGGTACGACCATGGAGTTCCTCTCGCCTTTCCTGTTGAGAGTGCCTCCTCTTGAGATGCGACGGGATTGCTGGGAATACTTTCCCGTTGAAAGCAGGGAAAGGATCCCTCATCTCGAGCTACGAGGGGGAAACGGGGCTCCTCTGGATGTGGGCGGGACTATCGTGCTTCCTCTCGAGTGGAGACGGGTATGGCGGTGAACTTCTTGAGTTGCAGCAAGGGTGTGAAAGACCCTTTCGAAGTTCCAGAGGTTACGTGTCAGTCTCCAGACGCCTCATCGGAAATAGACCTCATCTCGCCTGGAAGGGAGAACTTCCTGGATTTTCTCGAGTTGCGGCAGGTGTTCCCGAGTTACGACGGGGACCTCAGGGACCCGGCCTGGTGGCCTCAGGAGAGGCCAGTCCCCATGCGAGTTGCTAGGGGGCCTCTCGGGATTCCTCTCCCGTCGATACCGGCGCCAAAAACCTTGTGTGGAGTCAAGGCCGGAACCGAGGATTCCTCTCAGGGGCTGACATGGATCTTTGGGTACTTCTGGAGTCTCCCCAGGGTAGTCAGGCCTCGTCTCGAGTGGGGGCATGCACGTGTGCTTTCCTTCCAGGCTGTAGCAGCAATGTCACGCTTCCCGTCGCGTGGATCAAAGGATCTGTGGTTTTCCCTCGAGGCTTTCCCTCGAGGCTTTCCCACAGGGTTCTCCCACGTGCCACCGTGGTGTGAGTCGATCCTCGGCGTGAAAGATGAGCCAGTGCAGGGCAAAGAGGTTCCTCTGGAATGGACTGAGACATCTGGGGGACTCTTGGAATGGTGGTACGACCATGGAGTTCCTCTCGCCTTTCCTGTTGAGAGTGCCTCCTCTTGAGTTGTGACGGGAACTCCGGGAATTCTTTCCCGTTGAAAGCAGGGAAAGGATCCCTCATCTCGAGCTACGAGGGGGAAACGGGGCTCCTCGGGATGTGGGCGGGACCATCGTGCTTCCTCTCGAGTGGACACGGGTATGTCGGTGAACTTCTTGAGTTGCAGCAAGGGTGTGAAAGACCCTTTCGAAGTTCCAGAGGTTGGGTGTCATTAGTCTCCAGACGCCTCATCGGAAATAGGCCTCATCTCGCCTGGAAGGGAGAACTTCCTGGATTTTCTCGAGTTGCGGCACGTGTTCTCGAGTTACGACGGGGACCTCAGGGACCCGCCCTGGTGGCCTCAGGAGAGGCCAGTCCCCATGCCAGTTGCTAGGGGGCCTCTCGGGATTCCTCTCCCGTCGATACCGGGGCCAAAAACCTTGTGTGGAGTCAGGGCCGGAAGCGAGGATTCCTCTCAGGGGCTGACATGGATCTTTGGGTACTTCTGGAGTCTCCCCAGGGGAGTCAGGCCTCGTCTCGAGTGGGGGCATGCACGTGTGCTTTCCTTCCAGGCTGTAGCAGCAATGTCACGCTTCCCGTCGCGTGGATCAAAGGATCTGTGGTTTTCCCTCGAGGCTTTCCCTCGAGGCTTTCCCACAGGGCTGTCCCACGTGCCACCGTGGTGTGAGTCGATCCTCGGCGTCAAAGATGAGCCAGTGCAGGGCAAAGAGGTTCCTCTGGAATGGACTGAGACATCTGGGGGACTCTTGGAATGGTGGTACGACCATGGAGTTCCTCTCGCCTTTCCTGTTGAGAGTGCCTCCTCTTGAGATGCGACGGGAACGCCGGGAATTCTTTCCCGTTGAAAGCAGGGAAAGGATCCCTCATCTCGAGCTACGAGGGGGAAACGGGGCTCCTCGGGATGTGGGCGGGACCATCGTGCTTCCTCTCGAGTGGACACGGTTATGTCGGTGAACTTCTTGAGTTGCAGCAAGGGTGTGAAAGACCCTTTCGAAGTTCCAGAGGTTAGGTGTCATTAGTCTCCAGACGCCTCATCGGAAATAGGCCTCATCTCGCCTGGAAGGGAGAACTTCCTGGATTTTCTCGAGCTGCGGCAGGTGTTCTCGAGTTACGACGGGTACCACAGGGACCCGCCCTGATGGCCTCAGGAGAGGCCAGTCCCCATGCGAGTTGCTAGGGGGCCTCTCGGGATTCCTCTCCCGTCGATACCGGCGCCAAAAACCTTGTGTGGAGTCATGGCCAGAACCGAGGATTCCTCTCAGGGGCTGACATGGATCTTTGGGTACTTCTGGAGTCTCCCCAGGGGAGTCAGGCCTCGTCTCGAGTGGGGGCATGCACGTGCGCTTTCCTTCCAGGCTGTAGCAGCAATGTCACGCTTCCCGTCGCGTGGATCAAAGGATCTGTGGTTTTCCCTCGAGGCTTTCCCACAGGGCTGTCCCACGTGCCACCGTGGTGTGAGTCGATCCTCGGCGTGAAAGATGAGCCAGTGCAGGGCAAAGAGGTTCCTCTGGAATGGACTGAGACATCTGGGGGACTCTTGGAATGGTGGTACGACCATGGAGTTCCTCTCGCCTTTCCTGTTGAGAGTGCCTCCTCTTGAGATGCGACGGGAATGCCGGGAATTCTTTCCCGTTGAAAGCAGGGAAAGGATCCCTCATCTCGAGCTACGAGGGGGAAACGGGGCTCCTCTGGATGTGGGCGGGACCATCGTGCTTTCTCTCGTGAGGAGACGGGTATGGCGGTGAACTTCTTGAGTTGCAGCAAGGGTGTGAAAGACCCTTTCGAAGTTCCAGAGGTTAGGTGTCATTAGTCTCCAGACGCCTCATCGGAAATAGGCCTCATCTAGCCTGGAAGGGAGAACTTCCTGGATTTTCTCGAGTTGCGGCAGGTGTTCTCGAGTTACGACGGGGACCTCAGGGACCCGCCCTGGTGGCCTCAGGAGAGGCCAGTCCCCATGCGAGTTGCTAGGGGGCATCTCGGGATTCCTCTCCCGTCGATACCGGGGCCAAAAACCTTGTGTGGAGTCAGGGCTGGAGCCGAGGATTCCTCTCAGGGGCTGACATGTATCTTTGGGTACTTATGGAGTCTCCCCAGGGGAGTCAGGCCTCGTCTCGAGTGGGGGCATGCACGTGTGCTTTCCTTCCAGGCTGTAGCAGCAATGTCACGCTTCCCGTCGCGTGGATCAAAGGATCTGTGGTTTTCCCTCGAGGCTTTCCCTCGAGGCTTTCCCACAGGGCTGTCCCACGTGCCACCGTGGTGTGAGTCGATCCTCGGCGTGAAAGATGAGCCAGTGCAGGGCAAAGAGGTTCCTCTGGAATGGACTGAGACATCTGGGGGACTCTTGGAATGGTGGTACGACCATGGAGTTCCTCTCGCCTTTCCTGTTGAGAGTGCCTCCTCTTGAGATGCGACGGGAACGCCGGGAATTCTTTCCCGTTGAAAGCAGGGAAAGGATCCCTCATCTCGAGCTACGAGGGGGAAACGGGGCTCCTCGGGATGTGGACGGGACCATCGTGCTACCTCTCAAGTGGACACGGGTATGTCGGTGAACTTCTTGAGTTGCAGCAAGGGTGTGAAAGACCCTTCCGAAGTTCCAGAGGTTAGGTGTCATTAGTCTCCAGACGCCTCATCGGAAATAGGCCTCATCTCGCCTGGAAGGGAGAACTTCCTGGATTTTCTCGAGGTGCGGCAGGTGTTTTCGAGTTACAACGGGTACCACAGGGACCCGCCCTGATGGCCTCAGGAGAGGCCCTTCCCCATGCGAGTTGCTAGGGGGCCTCTCGGGATTCCTCTCCCGTCGATACCGGCGCCAAAAACCTTGTGTGGAGTCAGGGCCAGAACCGTGGATTCCTCTCAGGGGCTGACATGGATCTTTGGGTACTTCTGGAGTCTCCCCAGGGGAGTCAGGCCTCGTCTCGAGTGGGGGCATGCACGTGCGCTTTCCTTCCAGGCTGTAGCAGCAATGTCACGCTTCCCGTCGCGTGGATCAAAGGATCTGTGGTTTTCCCTCGAGGCTTTCCCTCGAGGCTTTCCCACAGGGCTGTCCCACGTGCCACCGTGGTGTGAGTCGATCCTCGGCGTGAAAGATGAGCCAGTGCAGGGCAAAGAGGTTCCTCTGGAATGGACTGAGACATCTGGGGGACTCTTGGAATGGTGGTACGACCATGGAGTTCCTCTCGCCTTTCCTGTTGAGAGTGCCTCCTCTTGAGTTGTGACGGGAACGCCGGGAATTCTTTCCCGTTGAAAGCAGGGAAAGGATCCCTCATCTCGAGCTACGAGGGGGAAACGGGGCTCCTCGGGATGTGGGCGGGACCATCGTGCTTCCTCTCGAGTGGACACGGGTATGTCGGTGAACTTCTTGAGTTGCAGCAAGGGTGTGAAAGACCCTTTCGAAGTTCCAGAGGTTAGGTGTCATTAGTCTCCAGACGCCTCATCGGAAATAGGCCTCATCTCGCCTGGAAGGGAGAACTTCCTGGATTTTCTCGAGTTGCGGCAGGTGTTCTCGAGTTACGACGGGGACCTCAGGGACCCGCCCTGGTGGCCTCAGGAGAGGCCAGTCCCCATGCAAGTTGCTAGGGGGCCTCTCGGGATTCCTCTCCCGTCGATACCGGGGCCAAAAACCTTGTGTGGAGTCAGGGCCGGAACCGAGGATTCCTCTCAGGGGCTGACATGGATCTTTGGGTACTTCTGGAGTCTCCCCAGGGGAGTCAGGCCTCGTCTCGAGTGGGGGCATGCACGTGTGCTTTCCTTCCAGGCTGTAGCAGCAATGTCACGCTTCCCGTGTCGTGGATCAAAGGATCTGTGGTTTTCCCTCGAGGCTTTCCCTCGAGGCTTTCCCACAGGGCTGTCCCACGTGCCACCGTGGTGTGAGTCGATCCTCGGCGTCAAAGATGAGCCAGTGCAGGGCAAAGAGGTTCCTCTGGAATGGACTGAGACATCTGGGGGACTCTTGGAATGGTGGTACGACCATGGAGTTCCTCTCGCCTTTCCTGTTGAGAGTGCCTCCTCTTGAGATGCGCCGGGAACGCCGGGAATTCTTTCCCGTTGAAAGCAGGGAAAGGATCCCTCTTCTCGAGCTACGAGGGGGAAACAGGGCTCCTCTGGATGTGGGCGGGACCATCGTGCTTCCTCTCGAGTGGAGACGGGTATGGCGGTGAACTTCTTGAGCTGCAGCAAGGGTGTGAAAGACCCTTTCGAAGTTCCAGAGGTTAGGTGTCATTAGTCTCCAGAAGCCTCATCGGAAATAGGCCTCATCTCGCCTGGAAGGGAGAACGTCCTGAATTTTCTCGAGGTGCGGCAGGTGTTCTCGAGTTACGACGGGTACCACAGGGACCCGCCCTGATGGCCTCAGGAACGGCCAGTCTCCATGCGAGTTGCTAGGGGGCCTCTCGTGATTCCTCTCCCGTCGATACCGGGGCCAAAAACCTTGTGTGGAGTCAGGGCCGGAACCGAGGATTCCTCTCAGGGGCTGACGTGGATCTTTGGGTACTTCTAGAGTCTCCCCAGGGGAGTCAGGCCTCGTCTCGAGTGGGGGCATGCACGTGCGCTTTCCTTCCAGGCTGTAGCAGCAATGTCACGCTTCCCGTCTTGTGGATCAAAGGATCTGTGGTTTTCCCTCGAGGCTTTCCCTCGAGGCTTTCCCACAGGGCTGTCCCACGTGCCACCGTGGTGTGAGTCGATCCTCGGCGTGAAAGATGAGCCAGTGCAGGGCAAAGAGGTTCCTCTGGAATGGACTGAGACATCTGGGGGACTCTTGGAATGGTGGTACGACCATGGAGTTCCTCTCGCCTTTCCTGTTGAGAGTGCCTCCTCTTGAGATGCGACGGGAACGCCGGGAATTCTTTCCCGTTGAAAGCAGGGAAAGGATCCCTCATCTCGAGCTCCGAGGGGGAAACGGGGCTCCTCTGGATGTGGGCGGGACCATCGTGCTTCCTCTCGAGTGGAGACGGGTATGGCGGTGAACTTCTTGAGTTGCAGCAAGGGTGTGAAAGACCCTTTCGAAGTTCCAGAGGTTAGGTGTCATTAGTCTCCAGACGCCTCATCGGAAATAGGCCTCATCTCGCCTGGAAGGGAGAACTTCCTGGATTTTCTCGAGTTGCGGCAGGTGTTCTCGAGTTACGACGGGGACCACAGGGACCCGCCCTGGTGGCCTCAAGAACAGCCAGTCCCCATGCGAGTTGCTAGGGGGCCTCTCAGGATTCCTCTCCCGTCGATACCGGGGCCAAAAACCTTGTGTGGAGTCAGGGCCGGAACCGAGGATTCCTCTCAGGGGCTGACATGGATTTTGGGTACTTCTGGAGTCTCCCCAGGGGAGTCAGGCCTCGTCTCGAGTGGGGGCATGCACGTGTGCTTTCCTTCCAGGCTGTAGCAGCAATGTCAGGCTTCCCGTCGCGTGGATCAAAGGATCTGTGGTTTTCCCTCGAGGCTTTCCCTCGAGGCTTTACCACAGGGCTGTCCCACGTGCCACCGTGGTGTGAGTCGATCCTCGGCATGAAAGATGAGCCAGTGCAGGGCAAAGAGGTTCCTCTGGAATGGACTCAGACATCTGGGGGACTCTTGGAATGGTGGTACGACCATGGAGTTCCTCTCGCCTTTCCTGTTGAGAGTGCCTCCTCTTGAGATGCGACGGGAATGCCGGGAATTCTTTCCCGTTGAAAGCAGGGAAAGGATCCCTCATCTCTAGCTACGAGGGGGAAACGGGGCTCCTCTGGATGTGGGCGGGACCATCGTGCTTCCTCTCGAGTGGAGACGGGCAAGGAGGTGAACTTCTTGAGTAGCAGCAAGGGTGTGAAAGACCCTTTCGAAGTTCCAGAGGTTGGGTGTCATTAGTCTCCAGACGCCTCATCGGAAATAGGCCTCATCTCGCCTGGAAGGGAGAACTTCCTGGATTTTCTCGAGTTGCGGCAGGTGTTCTCGAGTTACGACGGGGACCTCAGGGACCCGCCCTGCTGGCCTCAGGAGAGGCCAGTCCCCATGCGAGGTGCTAGGGGGCCTCTCGGGATTCCTCTCCCGTCGATACCGGGGCCAAAAACCTTGTGTGCAGTCAGGGCCGGAAACGAGGATTCCTCTCAGGGGCTGACATGGATCTTTGGGTACTTCTGGAGTCTCCCCATGGGATTCAGGCCTCCTCTCGAGTGGGGGCATGCACGTGCGCTTTCCTTCCAGGCTGTAGCAGCAATGTCACGCTTCCCGTCGCGTGGATCAAAGGATCTGTGGTTTTCCCTCGAGGCTTTCCCTCGAGGCTTTCCCACATGGCTGTGCCACGTGCCACCGTGGTGTGAGTCGATCCTCGGCGTGAAAGATGAGCCAGTGCAGGGCAAAGAGGTTCCTCTGGAATGGACTGAGACATCTGGGGGACTCTTGGAATGGTGGTACGACCATGGAGTTCCTCTCGCCTTTCCTGTTGAGAGTGCCTCCTCTTGAGATGCGACGGGAATGACGGGAATACTTTCCCGTTGAAAGCAGGGTAAGGATCCCTCATCTCGAGCTACGAGGGGGAAACGGGGCTCCTCTGGATGTGGGCGGGACCATCGTGCTTCCTCTCGAGTGGAGACGGGTATGGCGGTGAACTTCTTGAGTTGCAGCAAGTGTGTGAAAGACCCTTTCGAAGTTCCAGAGGTTAGGTGTCATTAGTCTCCAGACGCCTCATCGGAAATAGGCCTCATCTCGCCTGCAAGGGAGAACTTCCTTGATTTTCTCGAGGTGCGGCAGGTGTTCTCGAGTTACGACGGGGAACTCAGGGACCCGCCCTGGTTGCCTCAAGAGGCCAGTCCCCATGCGATTTGCTACGGGGCCTCTCGGGATTCCTCTCCCGTCGATACCGGGGCCAAAAACCTTGTGTGGAGTCAGGGCCGTAACCGAGGATTCCTCTCAGGGGCTGACATGGATCTTTGGGTACTTCTGGAGTCTCCCCAGGGGAGTCAGGCCTCGTCTCGAGTGGGGGCATGCACGTGCGCTTTCCTTCCAGGCTGTAGCAGCAATGTCACGCTTCCCGTGGCGTGGATCAATGGATCTGTGGTTTTCCCTCGAGGCTTTCCCACAGGGCTGTCCCACGTGCCACCGTGGTGTGAGTCGATCCTCGGCGTGAAAGATGAGCCAGTGCAGGGCAAAGAGGTTCCTCTGGAATGGACTGAGACATCTGGGGGACTCTTGGAATGGTGGTACGACCATGGAGTTCCTCTCGCCTTTCCTGTTGAGAGTGCCTCCTCTTGAGATGCGACGGAACGCCGGGAATTCTTTCCCGTTGAAAGCAGGGAAAGGATCCCTCATCTCGAGCTACGAGGGGGAAACGGGGCTCCTCTGGATGTGGGCGGGACCATCGTGCTTCCTCTCGAGTGGACACGGGTATGGCGGTGAACTTCTTGAGTTGCAGCAAGGGTGTGAAAGACCCTTTCGAAGTTCCAGAGGTTAGGTGTCATTAGTCTCCAGACGCCTCATCGGAAATAGGCCTCATCTCGCCTGGAAGGGAGAACTTCCTGGATTTTCTCGAGTTGCGGCAGGTGTTCTCGAGTTACGACGGGGACCTCAGGGACCCGCTCTTGTGGCCTCAGGAGAGGCCAGTCCCCATGCGAGGTGCTAGGGGGCATATCGGGATTCCTCTCCCGTCGATACCGGGGCCAAAAACCTTGTGTGGAGTCAGGGCCGGAACCGAGGATTCCTCTCAGGGGCTGACATGGATCTTTGGGTACTTCTGGAGTCTCCCCAGGGGAGTCAGGCCTCGTCTCGAGTGGGGGCATGCACGTGCGCTTTCCTTCCAGGCTGTAGCAGCAATGTCACGCTTCCCGTCGCGTGGATCAAAGGATCTGTGGTTTTCCCTCGAGGCTTTCCCACAGGGCTGTCCCACGTGCCACCGTGGTGT
Organism: Capricornis sumatraensis; assembly: GCF_032405125.1. NCBI lineage: Eukaryota > Metazoa > Chordata > Mammalia > Artiodactyla > Bovidae > Capricornis > Capricornis sumatraensis. Next base: position 11,759,997 of record NW_027184612.1, read on the forward strand.
GAGTCGATCCTCGGCGTGAAAGATGAGCCAGTGCAGGGCAAAGAGGTTCCTCTGGAATGGACTGAGACATCTGGGGGACTCTTGGAATGGTCGTACGACCATGGAGTTCCTCTCGCCTTTCCTGTTGAGAGTGCCTCCTCTTGAAATGCGACGGGAACGCCGGGAATTCTTTCCCGTTGAAAGCAGGGAAAGGATCCCTCATCTTGAGCTATGAGGGGGAAACGGGGCTCCTCTGGATGTGGGCGGGACCATCGTGCTTCCTCTCGAGTGGAGACGGGTATGGCGCTGAACTTCTTGAGTTGCAGCAAGGGTGTGAAAGACCCTTTCGAAGTTCGAGAGGTTAGGTGTCATTAGTCTCCAGACGCCTTATCGGAAATAGGCCTCATCTCGCCTGGAAGGGAGAACTTCCTGGATATTCTCGAGTTGCGGCAGGTGTTCTCGAGTTACGACGGGGACCTCAGGGACCCGCCCTGGTGGCCTCAGGAGAGGCCAGTCCCCATGCGAGGTGCTAGGGGGCCTCTCGGGATTCCTCTCCCGTCGATACCGGGGCCAAAAACCTTTTGTGCAGTCAGGGCCGGAACCGAGGATTCCTCTCAGGGGCTTATATGGATCTTTGGGTACTTCTGGAGTCTCCCCACGGGAGTCAGGCCTCGTCTCGAGTGGGGGCATGCACGTGCGCTTTCCTTCCAGGCTGTAGCAGCAATGTCACGCTTCCCGTCGCGTGGATCAAAGGATCTGTGGATTTCCCTCGAGGCTTTCCCTCGAGGCTTTCCCACAGGGCTGTCCCACGTGCCTCCGTGGTGTGAGTCGATCCTCGGCGTGAAAGATGAGCCAGTGCAGGGCAAAGAGGTTCCTCTGGAATGGACTGAGACATCTGGGGGACTCTAGGAATGGTGGTAGGACCATGGAGTTCCTCTCGCCTTTCCTGTTGAGAGTGCCTCCTCTTGAGATGCGACGGGAACGCCGGGAATTCTTTCCCGTTGAAAGCAGGGAAAGGATCCCTCATCTCGAGCTACGAGGGGGAAACGGGGCTCCTCTGGATGTGGGCGGGACCATCGTGCTTCCTCTCGAGTGGAGACGGGTATGGCGGTGAACTTCTTGAGTTGCAGCAAGGGTGTGAAAGACCCTTTCGAATTTCCAGAGGTTAGGTGTCATTAGTCTCCAGACGAATCATCGGAAATAGGCCTCATCTCGCCTGGAAGGGAGAACTTCCTGGATTTTCTCGAGTTGCGGCAGGTGTTCTCGAGTTACGACGGGGACCTCAGGGACCCGCCCTGGTGGCCTCAGGAGAGGCCAGTCCCCATGCGAGGTGCTAGGGGGCCTCTCGGGATTCCTCTCCCGTCGATACCGGGGCCAAAAACCTTGTGTGGAGTCAGGGCCGGAACCGAGGATTCCTCTCAGGGGCTGACATGGATCTTTGGGTACTTCTGGAGTCTCCCCAGGGGAGTCAGGCCTCGTCTCGAGTGGGGGAATGCACGTGCGCTTTCCTTACAGGCTGTAGCAGCAATGTCACGCTTCCCGTGGCGTGGATCAAAGGATCTGTGGTTTTCCCTCGAGGCTTTCCCACAGGGCTGTCCCACGTGCCACCGTGGTGTGAGTCGATCCTCGGCGTGAAAGATGAGCCAGTGCAGGGCAAAGAGGTTCCTCTGGAATGGACTGAGACATCTGGGGGACTCTTGGAATGGTGGTACGACCATGGAGTTCTTCTCGCCTTTCCTGTTGAGAGTGCCTCCTCTTGAGATGCGACGGGAACGCCGGGAATTCTTTCCCGTTGAAAGCAGGGAAAGGATCCCTCATCTTGAGCTACGAGGGGGAAACGGGGCTCCTCTGGATGTGGGCGGGACCATCGTGCTTCCTCTCGAGTGGAGACGGGTATGGCGGTGAACTTCTTGAGTTACAGCAAGGGTGTGAAAGACCCTTTCGAAGTTCCAGAGGTTAGGTGTCATTAGTCTCCAGACGCCTCATCGGAAATAGGCCTCATCTCGCCTGGAAGGGAGAACTTCCTGGATTTTCTCGAGTTGCGGCAGGTGTTCTCGAGTTACGACGGGGACCTCAGGGACCCGCCCTGGTGGCCTCAGGAGAGGCCACTCCCCATGCGAGGTGCTAGGGGGCCTCTCGGGGTTCCTCTCCCGTCGATACCGGGGCCAAAAACCTTGTGTGCAGTCAGGGCCGGAACCGAGGATTCCTCTCAGGGGCTGACATGGATCTTTGGGTACTTCTGGAGTCTCCCCACGGGAGTCAGGCCTCGTCTCGAGTGGGGGCATGCACGTGCGCTTTCCTTCCAGGCTGTAGCAGCAATGTCACGCTTCCAGTCGCGTGGATCAAAGGATCTGTGGTTTTCCCTCGAGGCTTTCCCACAGGGCTGTCCCACGTGCCACCGTGGTGTGAATCGATCCTCGGCGTGAAAGATTAGCCAGTGCAGGGCAAAGAGGTTCCTCTGGAATGGACTGAGACATCTGGGGGACTCTTGGAATGGTGGTACGACCATGGAGTTCCTCTCGCCTTTCCTGTTGAGAGTGCCTCCTCTTGAGATACGACGGGAACACCGGGAATTCTTTCCCGTTGAAAGCAGGGAAAGGATCCCTCATCTCGAGCTAAGAGGGGGAAACGGGGATCCTCTTGATGTGGGCGGGACCATCGTGCTTCCTCTCGAGTGGAGACGGGTATGGCGGTGAACTTCGTGAGTTGCAGCAAGGGTGTGAAAGACCCTTTCGAAGTTCGAGAGGTTAGGTGTCATTAGTCTCCAGACGCCTCATCGGAAATAGGCCTCATCTCGCCTGGAAGGGAGAACTTCCTGGATTTTCTCGAGTTGCGGCAGGTGTTCTCGAGTTACAACGGGGACCTCAGGGACCCGCCCTGGTGGCCTCAGGAGAGGCCAGTCCCCATGCGAGGTGCTAGGGGGCCTCTCGGGATTCCTCTCCCGTCGATACCGGGGCCAAAAACCTTGTGTGGAGTCAGGGTCGGAACCGAGGATTCCTCTCAGGGGCTTATATGGATCTTTGGGTACTTCTGGAGTCTCGCCAGGGGAGATAGGCCTCGTCTCGAGTGGGGGCATGCACGTGCGCTTTCCTTCCAGGCTGTAGCAGCAATGTCACGCTTCCCGTCGCGTGGATCAAAGGATCTGTGGTTTTCCCTCGAGGCTTTCCCTCGAGGCTTTCCCACAGGGCTGTCCCACGTGCCTCCGTGGTGTGAGTCGATCCTCGGCGTGAAAGATGAGCCAGTGCAGGGCAAAGAGGTTCCTCTGGAATGGACTGAGACATCTGGGGGACTCTAGGAATGGTGGTACGACCATGGAGTTCCTCTCGCCTTTCCTGTTGAGAGTGCCTCCTCTTGAGATGCGACGGGAACGCCGGGAATTCCTTCCCGTTGAAAGCAGGAAAGGATCCCTCATCTCGAGCTCCGAGAGGGAAACGGGGCTCCTCTGGATGTGGGCGGGACCATCGTGCTTCCTCTCGAGTGGAGACGGGTATGGCGGTGAACTTCTTGAGTTGCAGCAAGGGTGTGAAAGACCCTTTCGAAATTCCAAAGGTTAGGTGTCATTAGTCTCCAGACGCCTCATCGGAAATAGGCCTCATCTCGCCTGGAAGGGAGAACTTCCTGGATTTTCTCGAGTTGCGGCAGGTGTTCTCGAGTTACGACGGGGACCTCAGGGACCCGCCCTGGTGGCCTCAGGAGAGGCCAGTCCCCATGCGAGGTGCTAGGGGGCCTCTCGGGATTCCTCTCCCGTCGATACCGGGGCCAAAAAGCTTGTGTGGAGTCAGGGCCGGAACCGAGGATTCCTCTCAGGGGCTGACATGGAACTTTGGGTACTTCTGGAGTCTCCCCAGGGGAGTCAGGCCTCGACTCGAGTGGGGGCATGCACGTGCGCTTTCCTTCCAGGCTGTAGCAGCAATGTCACGCTTCCCGTGGCGTGGATAAAAGGATCTGTGGTTTTCCCTCGAGACTTTCCCACAGGGCTGTCCCACGTGCCACCGTGGTCTGAGTCGATCCTCGGCGTGAAAGATGAGCCAGTGCAGGGCAAAGAGGTTCCTCTGGAATGGACTGAGACATCTGGGGGACTCTTGGAATGGTGGTACGACCATGGAGTTCCTCTCGCCTTTCCTGTTGAGAGTGCCTCCTCTTGAGATGCGACGGGAACGCCGGGAATTCTTTCCCGTTGAAAGCAGGGAAAGGATCCCTCATCTCGAGCTACGAGGGGGAAACGGGGCTCCTCTGGATGTGGGCGGGACCATCGTGCTTCCTCTCGAGTGGACACGGGTATGGCGGTGAACTTCTTGAGTTGCAGCAAGGGTGTGAAAGACCCTTTCGAAGTTCCAGAGGTTAGGTGTCATTAGTCTCCAGACGCCTCATCGGAAATAGGCCTCATCTCGCCTGGAAGGGAGAACTTCCTGGATTTTCTCGAGTTGCGGCAGGTGTTCTCGAGTTACGACGGAGAACTCAGGGACCCGCCCTGGTGGCCTCAGGAGAGGCCAGTCCCCATGCGATGTGCTAGGGGGCCTCTCGGGATTCCTCTCCCGTCGATACCGGGGCCAAAAACCTTGTGTGGAGTCAGGGCCAGAACCGAGGATTCCTCTCAGGGGCTGACATGGATCTTTGGGTACTTCTGGAGTCTCCCCAGGGGAGTCAGGCCTCGTCTCGAGTGGGGGCATGCACGTGCGCTTTCCTTCCAGGCTGTAGCAGCAATGTCACGCTTCCTGTCGCGTGGATCAAAGGATCTGTGGTTTTCCCTCGAGGCTTTCCCTCGAGGCTTTCCCACAGGGCTGTCCCACGTGCCACCGTGGTGTGAGTCGATCCTCGGCGTGAAAGATGAGCCAGTGCAGGGCAAAGAGGTTCCTCTGGAATGGACTGAGACATCTGGGGGACTCTAGGAATGGTGGTACGACCATGGAGTTCCTCTCGCCTTTCCTGTTGAGAGTGCCTCCTCTTGAGATGCGACGGGAACGCCGGGAATTCCTTCCCGTTGAAAGCAGGAAAGGATCCCTCATCTCGAGCTCCGAGAGGGAAACGTGGCTCCTCTGGATGTGGGCGGGACCATCGTGCTTCCTCTCGAGTGGAGACGGGTATGGCGGTGAACTTCTTGAGTTGCAGCAAGGGTGTGAAAGACCCTTTCGAAATTCCAAAGGTTAGGTGTCATTAGTCTCCAGACGCCTCATCGGAAATAGGCCTCATCTCGCCTGGAAGGGAGAACTTCCTGGATTTTCTCGAGTTGCGGCAGGTGTTCTCGAGTTACGACGGGGACCTCAGGGACCCGCCCTGGTGGCCTCAGGAGAGGCCAGTCCCCATGCGAGGTGCTAGGGGGCCTCTCGGGATTCCTCTCCCGTCGATACCGGGGCCAAAAAGCTTGTGTGGAGTCAGGGCCGGAACCGAGGATTCCTCTCAGGGGCTGACATGGAACTTTGGGTACTTCTGGAGTCTCCCCAGGGGAGTCAGGCCTCGACTCGAGTGGGGGCATGCACGTGCGCTTTCCTTCCAGGCTGTAGCAGCAATGTCACGCTTCCCGTGGCGTGTATCAAAGGATCTGTGGTTTTCCCTCGAGGCTTTCCCTCGAGGCTTTCCCACAGGGCTGTCCCACGTGCCACCGTGGTGTCAGTCGATCCTCGGCGTGAAAGATGAGCCAGTGCAGGGCAAAGAGGTTCCTCTGGAATGGACTGAGACATCTTGGGGACTCCTTGAATGGTGGTACGACCATGGAGTTCCTCTCGCCTTTCCTGTTGAGAGTGCCTCCTCTTGAGATGCGACGGGAACGCCGGGAATTCTTTCCCGTCTAAAGCAGGGAAAGGTTCCCTCATCTCGAGATACGAGGGGGAAACGGGGCTCCTCTGGATGTGGGCGGGACCATCGTGCTTCCTCTCGAGTGGAGACGGGTATGGCGGTGAACTTCTTGAGTTGCAGCAAGGGTGTGAAAGACCCTTTCGAAGTTCCAGAGGTTAGGTGTCATTAGTCTCCAGACGCCTCATCGGAAATAGGCCTCATCTCGCCTGAAAGGGAGAACTTCCTGGATTTTCTCGAGTTGCGGCAGGTGTTCTCGAGTTACGACGGGGACCTCAGGGACCCGCCCTGGTGGCCTCAGGAGAGGCCAGTCCCCATGCGAGGTGCTAGGGGGCCTCTCGGGATTCCTCTCCCGTCGATACCGGGGCCAAAAACCTTGTGTGGAGTCAGGGCCGGAACCGAGGATTCCTCTCAGGGGCTGACATGGATCTTTGGGTACTTCTGGAGTCCCCCCAGGGGAGTCAGGCCTCGTCTCGAGTGGGGGCATGCACGTGCGCTTTCCTTCCAGGCTGTAGCAGCAATGTCAGGCTTCCAGTCGCGTGGATCAAAGGATCTGTGGTTTTCCCTCGAGGCTTTCCCTCGAGGCTTTCCCACAGGGCTGTCCCACGTGCCACCGTGGTGTGAGTCGATCCTCGGCGTGAAAGATGAGCCAGTGCAGGGCAAAGAGGTTCCTCTGGAATGGACTGAGACATCTGGGGGACTCTTGGAATGGTGGTACGACCATGGAGTTCCTCTCGCCTTTTCTGTTGAGAGTGCCTCCTCTTGAGATGCGACGGGAACGCCGGGAATTCTTTCCCGTTGAAAGCAGGAAAAGGATCCCTTATCTCGAGCTACGACGGGGAAACGGGGCTCCTCTGGATGTGGGCGGGACCATCGTGCTTCCTCTCTAGTGGAGACGGGTATGGTGGTGAACTTCTTGAGTTGCAGCAAGGGTGTGAAAGACCCTTTCGAAGTTCCAGAGGTTAGGTGTCATTAGTCTCCAGACGCCACATAGGAAATAGGCCTCATCTCGCCAGGAAGGGAGAACTTCCTGGATTTTTTCGAGTTGCGGCAGGTGTTCTCGAGTTACGACGGGGACCTCAGGAACCCGCCCTGGTGGCCTCAGGAGAGGCCAGTCCCTATGCGAGTTGCTAGGGGGCCTCTCGGGATTCCTCTCCCGTCGATACCGGGGCCAAAAACCTTGTATGGTGTCAGGGCCGGAACCGAGGATTCCTCTCAGGGGCTGACATGGATCTTTGGGTACTTCTGGAGTCTCCCCAGGGGAGTCAGGCCTCGTCTCGAGTGGGGGCATGCACGTGCACTTTCCTTCCAGGCTGTAGCAGCAATGTCACGCTTCCCTTCGCGTGGATCAAAGGATCTGTGGTTTTCCCTCGAGGCTTTCCCTCGAGGCTTTCCCTCAGGGCTGTCCCACGTGCCACCGTGGTGTGAGTCGATCCTCGGCATGAAAGATGAGCCAGTGCACGGCAAAGAGTTTCCTCTGGAATGGACTGAGACATCTGGGGGACTCTTGGAATGGTGGTACGACCATGGAGTTCCTCTCGCCTTTCCTGTTGAGAGTGCCTCCTCTTGAGATGCGACGGGAATGACGGGAATACTTTCCCGTTGAAAGCAGGGAAAGGATCCCTCATCTCGAGCTACGAGGGGGAAACGGGGCTCCTCTGGATGTGGGCGGGACCATCGTGCTTCCTCTCGAGTGGAGACGGGTATGGCGGTGAACTTCTTGAGTTGCAGCAAGGGTGTGAAAGACCCTTTCGAAGTTCCAGAGGTTAGGTGTCATTAGTCTCCAGACGCCTCATCGGAAATAGGCCTCATCTCGCCTGGAAGGGAGAACTTCCTGGATTTTCTCGAGTTGCGGCAGGTGTTCTCGAGTTACGACGGGGACCTCAGGGACCCGCCCTGGTGGCCTCAGGAAAGGCCAGTCCCCATGCGAGTTGCTAGGGGGCCTCTCGGGATTCCTCTCCCGTCGATACCGGTGCCAAATACCTTGTGTGGAGTCAGGGCCGGAACCGAGGATTCCTCTCAGGGGCTGACATGGATCTTTGGGTACTTCTGGAGTCTCCGCAGGGGAGTCAGGCCTCGTCTCGAGTGGGGGCATGCACGTGCGTTTTCTTTCCAGGCTGTAGCAGCAATGTCACGCTTCCCTTCGCGTGGATCAAAGGATCTGTGGTTTTCCCTCGAGGCTTTCCCACAGGGCTGTCCCACGTGCCACCGTGGTGTGAGTCGATCCTCGGCGTGAAAGATGAGCCAGTGCAGGGCAAAGAGGTTCCTCTGGAATGGACTGAGACATCTGGGGGACTCTTGGAATGGTGGTACGACCATGGAGTTCCTCTCGCCTTTCCTGTTGAGAGTGCCTCCTCTTGAGATGCGACGGGAACTCCGGGAATTCTTTCCCGTTGAAAGCAGGCAAAGGATCCCTCATCTCGAGCTACGAGGGGAAAACGGGGCTCCTCTGGATGTGGGCGGGACGATCGTGCTTCCTCTCGAGTGGAGACGGGTATGGCGGTGAACTTCTTGAGTTGCAGCAAGGGTGTGAAAGACCCTTTCGAAGTTCCAGAGGTTAGGTGTCATTAGTCTCCAGACGCCTCATCGGAAATAGGCCTCATCTCGCCTGGAAGGGAGAACTTCCTGGATTTTCTCGAGTTGCGGCAGGTGTTCTCGAGTTACGACGGGGACCTCAGGGACCCGCCCTGGTGGCCTCAGGAGAGGCCAGTCCCCATGCGAGTTGCTAGGGGGCCTCTCGGGATTCCTCTCCCGTCGATACTGGGGCCAAAAACCTTGTGTGGAGTCAGGGCCGGAACCGAGGATTCCTCTCAGTGGCTGACATGGATCTTTGGGTACTTCTGGAGTCTCCCCAGGGGAGTCAGGCCTCGTCTCGAGTGGGGGCATGCACGTGCGCTTTCCTTCAAGGCTGTAGCAGCAATGCCACGCTTCCCGTGGCGTGAATCAAACGATCTGTGGTTTTCCCTCGAGGCTTTCCCTCGAGGCTTTCCCACAGGGCTGTCCCACGTGCCACCGTGGTGTGAGTCGATCCTCGGCGTGAAAGATGAGACAGTGCAGGGCAAAGACGTTCCTCTGGAATGGACTGAGACATCTGGGGGACTCTTGGAATGGTGGTACGACCATGGAGTTCCTCTCGCCTTTCCTGTTGAGAGTGCCTCCTCTTGAGATGCGACGGGAACGCCGGGAATTCTTTCCCGTTGAAAGCAGGGAAAGGATCCCTCATCTCGAGCTACGAGGGGGAAACGGGGCTCCTCTGGATGTGGGCGGGACCATCGTGCTTCCTCTCTAGTGGAGACGGGTATTGCCGGGGTCCAGCCCCGGTGGATCCAGGGAATTCGAAGGGTGGACGGCGTTGGCGTGGAAAGACTTGTTTATTTATTAATATAAGATTAGATTAAGAAACTGTAGTGCAGTAGGAAGATTAAGTGGAGAAAGAGGGCTGAATAGCTTGGTTTACGCGGAAGACCAATAAAATTCCAGACAAGGAATTTGCACCATCTACGTTGGGCCACCGGTGCCCGCTTGAATATCTAAGGGTGCCTCGCCTTAAGCTCCCTTTCTCGCGGATCTTAATAACCAGGGCAAATAAGTAGACCTGGCGAGCCTCCGCGCCCCAGATGGAAATTCAGCCTGAAATTAAAGTAAAGAGCAGAGGGAAGAAAAGGGAGAGAAAAAGAGAGAGAGAGAGAGACACGAGGGGAGCCATATTCCCAAGACACCAGGCCGAGACTAGTCCGAGAAACTGGTCTGAGAATCTGGTCCCGTCCTTTATTGTTCAGAAGGCCTTTTATACTTTTGATAAAACATGGAGATCAATGGGTAACACAAAGTTATGCAGCGTTAGCAGTCCAGACTCTTATCAAAACCAGGCTTTTCTCTCTGCATACCTAATTGTATACACAAGTCTTAGGTAATTTACATCATCTTCCAACCAAAAGGGCCAATTAACATTTTACAGCCTTTTTTCTGATAAGGGTTTGTCAACCACAAGACTTATTTGTGTTGATCTTCCCAAGGTCTGGTGCCACTCTCGGAAAGCACTAAAGAAAGTTACATTCTTAGACAGCAAGGATACAGCAACTTATAACAAGTAGAGGGAGTGCAGTGATTTATAGCAAAAGAGAAGCAATTAACTCAAAAGTCTAGTGTTGCTAACATCAAAACTACTATGTATCTTTTTCTACATCCTGCTTACATTAACATCCTTCCAGGTGCCTAAAAGATAAAGAATAAGGAGGTCTGGCAGCAATCCTTGAGTCAACAGTGAAAACCCTCTACCAATATAATTTTTAACTCTTTAGAAAAGGCTCTGTATCTTTAAGATGCTTTTAAGCTTTGTGCCTCCCGCGGTTGGGGGGCTGTAAGCAATTCACAAGCTGTAAGCTTTGTGCCTCTCGCGGTTGGGGGGCTGTAAGCAATTCACAAGCTGTAAGAGGTCTGGGGAACCTGTTAGGCAGACTAGAGAGCTATCAGAGGGGTTTAACTGAAACATCCCTTTCAAATGCAGAAGACTAAAACCCTGAATTGACTTTTTTCCAGAGAATATCAGAAAAGTGGAAAAGCAGAGCACAAAAGCCGGCAGATTTTTGCTGGGGTACATGCTTAGGAATATCCAGAGGGGTCCCTGAAGTCTGAGCACGCCTTGCGTATGTCAGCTTCCTTCCTCATGACCTTGTCACGGGCGGGATTCCTCACACTGGCTTCCGGCAACTCCCCCTTCTTTATTAGTTTTTTAAAAAAATTAGGTGCAGTTCAGTCGCGAGATTCCGAATGCTCTGCCGAAGAGTCCTGACAACACAAGGAAGCACGATTACAAGGAGCAGGATTATGGCACCCACAGCAGCATAGCTAGAGACAGTAGTCAGAAGAGTTTTTCCAGAAATGAAGTCAGAGAAGGTGTGGAAAAAGTCATTGGCTTCTCCTGCGGCGGTAAAATCTAATCGGGAGTGTTCCAAGGTCTGAATCTGATTATGAAGTTTCCCTAAATCTAAACTAATATCTGAGCTGTTCCAGACACCTAAAATATGATTTTTGACCCTCTCCCATTTAAAATCTGTCTCATTTACTTTCAGGGATGTAACACATATCCACCGGTAATCGGCATGACATGAAAGAGCCAATTTCATTTTCAGACTCTGTAATTCATTCCCAATATGCATTACTGCTTCTTCTAAGGCATCAATCCTTATTTCTAGCTTCCTATCTATAATTTCCTGGGTTGCCAGCGTTAGAGAAACATTTTTGGATACGGTGTCAACATATTGGGCAGTATACACTTGTTGAGACAATGATAATGCCGCCACAGTAACAGAAGTAATTGCGGTTATCAAAGCTGATATTCCCAAAACAAGTAAGCCCACAAACCGTCGTGTTCGCATTAAATCTTGTAGCTGTTGCAGTACAGCTAGGCCATGGTTATCATACCAATACGTGGCTACAGTTACAGGTACCATGAGATAGGGCGGACGTTTTAAAACCATGAAAGAGCAAACTTTATATTGAGGAGTTAAACAGGATGAAAGCATACATTGTTCACAAGACACTACATGGGGTCCACCTGTATAATTCAATTGTATGTTAAGTCTTTCAGAATCATTAGTGAAAAGAAAAACATAAGGAGAGGGTAGACAAGCTAAAATAGAGTAAATAGAGGTATTTTTTGGTCGGATTAAAATAATAGGGGCGGTAGCCGCAAGGGCTCTCCAAATTTCTGGCTGCCAAAAGGTTTTACCTCTAGTTATATAAGACAGCATAGGGGGAACAAATTGGTTATGATGCCGTCTGGTGGCAACTAACGGCCAAGAAATTGAATATTCTTTCCAATTATCCAATCTATTGATAAAGTCATCGTCAGACTCAGGGTCTTGACCTGGATTTGGGTTGCTCCAGTCCTGAATCGCACAATTTCTTCCTCCCGGCATATTGTAATCTACTCTCGAATTATAAATACAAGATTTCCAAATCGGATATCCTGAATGATCATCTATAGTTTTCCAAATAACATCTGAGGGAGCAACATCATCACAATTTGGATATTCTGATGGAGTTTTGAGAGACAAAGACTTATAGGGGCCAAGGACCCCAGGCATACGGGCTCGTAATATCCAAGCAGACCGATCCCCTATAGATGCAAATTTAGAGGTTGGGGAATCTGTCATAACTGCTTTTGTCGAGGCTCCAATGCATCCTGTCTTGGTAAAGAAGTCTCCTGTAAGGCCAGGAGGAAAATTAAAGCAGACAGGAAAATCATCTGCTAGTCCTTTAAAGGTATAATTGAAATTAATAGGGTATTGGTCTTTTGTATAGGAAGTATAAGATCCTCCCAAAAGGCGAGGCTGGTCTGTACTAACTCGTATGGGGTCACTGTTCCAAGTAACAACTTGGAAAGTTGGAGGATCCGGGAGAAACGCCCAATATTTGGTTGGAATGGGAGCAGCGCTTACCTGGCAAGAGAGCAAGGCAAGCATGGCAATAAACACCTTTTCAGGAGAGACTGACGATCCCTGTAGGGTAGCTATCCCCTGTGCCTGGCGACAGAGAGCTTTAATCTGTCCCCAGGTGGGCAAGGAGGCTTGTTGGGTTGACTGAGCTGGGCGTCCTAATGGATTCCTGCGAGGCAAAAAATCAGGGGGTGCAATATCCTGTATCTGAAGTCGTGACATCTGTCCAGTGGGTGGCTCCGATCCGCGCCTATCCGGGATCTCCAATGTCAGCTGTCCTGGGGTCAGCGGCGTTTCCCGTGCTGGCGGAGGGAGCGGGGGAAGAGGGAGTTTCTTCCTTTTTAGAGATCGCGGTGGCGGGGGATTCTGGTATCCGGGGAGCTGAGACATGGCGAATTAGTCTGTCTGGAACCCAAATCGGAGCGTCCGCGTCCTGTGGAAAAACACAAGCATACCCTCGCCCATTGGTTAATAAGGGGTCAGGACCTTTCCATTGTCCGGAAAGAAGGTCCCTCCATTTTACTAATGGTTTTGCATTCAATTGCTCTGGGCACCAATGGCGAAGCATTGCAGTGTTTCCGGATGAATCAGCATTTAAGTTATTTATTACGAAAAGAGCATGTTGCAAAATCTGATGGGGGGAACTATATTTAAATTCCCCTTCTTTTAGTTTTTGAATATGGATTTTCAGTGTTTGATGTGCTCTTTCCACAATGGCTTGTCCTTGTGGGTTATAAGGGATGCCGGTGTTATGTTTAATTTGAAATCTTGTACAGAATTGCTGAAAAGATTTAGAAGTGTAAGCAGGAGCATTATCAGTTTTTAAAGCTTTTGGCAAGCCCAGATAGGAAAAGCATGTAAAAAGATGTTGTATTACATCTTTAACTGCTTCCCCTGTACGAGCAGTGGCAATAATAACATGAGAGAAGGTATCTACAGTTACATGAACAAAAGACAGTTTTCCAAATGAAGAGACATGGGTTACATCCATTTGCCAGAGTGCATTAGGTTTGAGACCGCGAGGGTTAACTCCCAGAGGCAAAGCATTCACGGTAGTAGGACAATGTGAACAAGAACGAACAATCTCTCGGGCAGATTCTCGAGGAATTTGAAACTGGTATCGTAAGGCAGTGGCATTTTGGTGATGAAGTGAGTGAGAAGCTCGAGCTTCTTCAAAAACAGAAGCCACTGAAATCCTGGTTAACGAATCTGCCAATTCATTGAGAGCATTTAAAGGGCCAGGCAGGCCGGAATGAGCCCGAATGTGGCCGATAAAGAACGCCCGATTTCTTTTCCATATTTGCTGCTGCAGTTTAGTTAACAAATGGAAGATAGCAGTTTTGTTTTCAGGCAAAACTGCAGTCTCAATGTGTGGAAACAGCCTGACCACATACTGAGAGTCAGAATAAAGGTTAAATTCTTTCTCCGCAAACATAACAAAGGCCTCAATAACAGCTGTGATTTCAGCCCTTTGAGCTGAAGTTTCTTGTGTTTCCAAAAGTTTTTGATGATCTCTTGTGACTATAGAGGCTCTACCGTTAGCCGATCCATCAGTAAAGACTACCTGAGCATCTGAAATAGGGAACTGTTTACACCGGACAGGAAAAATAACTGGATGGTTAGACATAAAATTTAGTAAAACATGCGAGGGTAAATGATGCAAAATTTGACCACAGTAATTCCCTATGGCAATCTGCCAGTCTTCATCAAACATTAAAAGAGCATCAAGCTGCTCCTTATTATATGGAATTACAATCTCTGATGGCTCTTTACCAAACAATTCAATGCTCCGCTTCCTTCCTTTTAGCATTAATGTGGCAATTAAACCAGGATAAGAAGCCACGACTTTTTTAGCTTGGGTAGGAAGATGGATCCATTCTAAAGGGCCGCGTTGCCACAGAACTCCCGTAGGCGCCGTTGGAGTAGCTAGGCAAAGGAACTGCCACGTCATCGTCAAATCAATTCTTTTTACATAGCTATTTGATAAGGCTGCTTCTACTTTGCCTAGGGCTTCTTGAGCCTCAGCTGTTAATTGTCTTTTTGAGGTTGGATCAGGATCCCCGCGTAAAGTGTTAAAAAGAGGTTTTAATTCGGCAGTGGTTAATTTTAAATATGGTCTAATCCAATTAATATCACCTAAGAGTTTTTGATAATCATTTAAAGTAATAAGATGGTCTTTTCTCAATTGCAGCGGGGTATGAGTCACCGTTTCCGAATTTATGACTCTTCCTAAGTAAGTTATGGGCGGATTGATTTGAATTTTTTCTGGGGCAATTTTTAGGCCTCTGTCTGTCAATGCCTGGGTCAGGTCCTGGAGCACAGTCTGCAGGTGAACTCTATCAGGATGAGCTATTAAAATATCATCCATATAGTGAATCATATACACGTGTTCATATTTAGCCCTAGTATCTTCTAGAGCGGCATTAACAAATTTTTGGCATAAAGTAGGGCTATTTTTCATTCCCTGAGGCAGAACCTTCCACTGAAACCGTAAATAAGGCTGTTTAAGATTTTCTGATGGCAGACTAAAGGCAAATCGCTTTTTATCCTCAGGATTTAAGGGAATAGTGAAAAAACAATCTTGTAAATCAATAACAATTATATTATATCCCTCTGGAACGGCTACTGGGGAAGGGAGCCCAGGCTGTAAGGCCCCCATGTCCTCCATGGTGGCATTAATAGCTCTCAAATCCTGTAAAAGTCGCCATTTACCAGATTTTTTCTTAATGACAAAAATAGGAGTGTTCCAGGGGCTATTGGAGGGCTCAATATGTCCCAATTCTAATTGTTCAAAGATTAATGCTTTAGCTGCCAATAATTTTTCCTTATGCAGAGGCCACTGTTCTACCCACACCGGATCTTGAGATTTCCATGTGATGGGGTCGGCAGCAAAAACAATGGCCTCAATTATAAATTTGGATATCCCAATCCAGCACGTAGCTTGCGAGGAGTTGGGCAAATTGGCTCAATTATTCCTGTCTGTTGTTTACCCAATCCTTTTGATGGATCATAGCCCATCTGCAACATCTGAGAGGTCACTTTATCATCAGGGCTAAAAAGTAACACTCCCATTTGAGATAGCACGTCCCTCCCCCACAGGGTAAGGGGGAGCGAAGGAACGACATAAGGTTGGAAAGTTCCACGGGTATCCTCAAATTGCCAATCTAAAATTTTTGCACTTTTGGCTATTGTGGGGGCTCTTCCTATCCCCACCAAGTTATTTTCAGTAGTATGTGTGGGCCAGGAGCTGGGCCAGTCTTTTCCTGAAATGCAAGAAACATCTGCTCCTGTGTCTAATAACCCCACAATAGACTTGCCATTAATCAGGATAGTCTTCATAGGACGTTTCTGAGTAATTTCTGTTATCCAAAAAACCATATCACTAGACCCAAATCCTTTATCCTGCCTTTCATTTTGAGTAGCTGTGCGCCCAATTGCAGTGTGGTAAGGCAAAAGCAAAAGTTGGGCTATTCTTTGTCCCTGATGTATTTGGAAAGTTTTAGTTGGGGGTGAAATCATTATCTGGATTTCTCCTGTATAATCTGAGTCAATTACTCCAGGGATGATTGTGAGACCTTGCATAGCTAAGGAACTTCTGCCTAGTATAATTCCTACTAAACCTGTTGGTAATGGGCCTTTAACTCCTGTAGGTATTTTTACAGTGGGGCTATCTGGTGTTAATATTGCTGAGGTGGTGGAACTGAGGTCCAGTCCTGCGCTGCCTGGGGTTGCTCTGATGAGTTCTGCGATGGGACGAAGGGAATGAATGGGTTCAGTGAGGCTGCCCCAATTGTTGTCGGGGCCTGAGGCTGGCCCCTCAATCCGTTTCCCGACTGCTGGTCGGGGCCCAAAAAGGCTCCATTTCTATGGAATTGTGACCTACATTCTTTTGCCCAGTGATATCCTTTTTGACAACGAGGGCAGAGAGATCTAGGGAGATTAGTAGGCACAGCCGGGGAGGGAGAATTCGGCAGAGAAGAACCGGCTGCTTTTTGGGGACAAGCTCGCATAAGGTGCCCTTCCCGTCCGCAAGAGAAGCAGGCCTTGGATAAACCAATATTCTGGCCTGGACTACTGGAATGACTCTTTGACGGGTTATTTCTATTTGTAAAAAAGGACTGTACTGCCTGCTGGTAAGAATTTCCCTTTATGGCTGCAGCTATGGCAACGCCCTGCATCATCGCTGGTCCTACATCTGCACATTGCCTGATATAATCTATTATTTCCCCAGTTTTTTTAATAGGACGTAAAATGGCCTGGCAGGTAGAATTAGCATTTTCAAATGCCAGTTGTTTTATCAATATACTAGCTGCCTCAGTGTTGGAAATTACTCTGTTGACTGCCTCTGCAAGTCTTGATATAAAGTCTTCATATGGCTCTTCTGGTTTTTGTTTAACATTTGAGAAGGAAGAGGTAGATTCTTTCCCTTCAGGCAACAAACGCCAAGCCCCAAGGGCGCAGGCGGTTACTTGATCTAAAGTGGTTTTATCTAATCCCATTTGATCTCTAAGTGTTCCAAAATCATTAGTCCCTGCCAACATATTTTTTATAATATATCTTGGGCCATATTTTTGGTTAGCATCAGCCTGTTTTTGGGCTAGATCTTCATATTCAGTTCTCCAAAGTACATATTGACCTCCAGACAGACAAGCTTTAGCGACTGTCTTCCAGTCATGGGGTGTCATCCATCTGCCCGCTAAAGCTTCCACCAATGATACAGTGTACGGGGCTTTAGGCCCATACAAAGCACAAGCCTGTTTGAGTTCTTTAATCATTTTCATTGGAATGGGTTCCCAGTGGGGGGCTGTTCTCCCACCACTTCCACCAAATATTATGGGGAAACAAGCCTCAAGGTGGGGATCAAGTTCATCATCTGGGCTAGAGAAAACTCTTCTTCGGGGAGCTTCTAGTGGAGGCCCCTCACCCTTATAGGGAGGGGGGGGGCAAGGGGTGTCCTATGTCACTTTCTTCGTACTTTGGGAATTTTTTATCCGTTCTGTGTTTAGGTCTTACGGATGTTTTATCTGGGGAATCTGGCCTTAAACTCTCAGGTGCATATAATCTGATGGGGGACATTTGTCTTGAGCCTCTGGAAGCAGAAGGCTTAATTAAGGAAATTTCTCTTGAATTTGTGGAAGCAGGTGGTCTGGTTGGGGAAGTTTTTATTAAGCTCTTTGGAGCAGATAATCTAATTGGAGAAGTTTCTCTTAAACTCCTTGGAGCATCTTTATTTAATAAAGACCAGTCCTCATCAGAATGATCTTGACTTACTTCCTCTTCCAAATCTTCCTCATCTGAAAGCTGCTCTTTTTTGTCATCTCTATCTATTACCTTTTCTTGGGCAGTCATTGCAGCTATCATTTGACTCAACTGCCGATAGTTAGGTGTAGCCTCCTTTTCATCACTCTCCTCTTCGATAGATACCTTTTTCTCTGCACTTTCCTCTTTAAGATGTACCTTTTCAGATTCAGGGGCAGGGTCTAGAGCGTCCCTAATTATATTCCATAAGGAAAAGGCGTCAGTAGGCACCTTTTGTGAGCCATGTTCAGCATGGTAAGTTTTTAGTTGTTTTCCTACTCTCTCCCAGGTGTCTAAGTTAACAGTGCCTTCTTCTGGAAACCAGGGACACTGTTCTTGTACAAAGGAAAAAAATGAATGAATATTGGATTTTTTAACTTTAATTCCTCGTTTAGTTAGTAACTGCAAGATTACTCCTGTAAAAAGCTGTCTTTCTTTTGATTCACTGTTACCCATGTCAGAAAATTAAGTCTTATAGAAAAGTCTACCTCAACAAAAAGGTTTTACCTTTGGCGAGGGGGGTTTTGTTGTCAACCCTAAGATAGCAGGTTTCTTTTCAACCTCTAGAGCACCAGGTTTCTCTTAAACCCTTGAACACTTCCCACTCCTCCTCACCCTGTCTATCCTACAGGGGGGTCCGCGGCACCCTGAGTGGGGTCCTAGCCGTCCCGAACACTCAACACTGGGGGAGTACCCGAAAGTACTCCGGGGGGAGTGATTAAGTCACTCCGGGGGGGAGCAACAGAGAGTGCTCCGGGGGGAGCAACAGAGAGTGCTCCGGGGGGAGCTACAGAGAGTGCTCCGGGGGGAGCTTTTGCTCCGAGGAACCTACCTTCGAATAGCCTGTTCCGGGCGCCACTTGCCGGGGTCCAGCCCAGGTGGATCCAGGGAATTCGAAGGGTGGACGGCGTTGGCGTGGAAAGACTTGTTTATTTATTAATATAAGATTAGATTAAGAAACTGTAGTGCAGTAGGAAGATTAAGTGGAGAAAGAGGGCTGAATAGCTTGGTTTACGCGGAAGACCAATAAAATTCCAGACAAGGAATTTGCACCATCTACGTTGGGCCACCGGTGCCCGCTTGAATATCTAAGGGTGCCTCGCCTTAAGCTCCCTTTCTCGCGGATCTTAATAACCAGGGCAAATAAGTAGACCTGGCGAGCCTCCGCGCCCCAGATGGAAATTCAGCCTGAAATTAAAGTAAAGAGCAGAGGGAAGAAAAGGGAGAGAAAAAGAGAGAGAGAGAGAGACACGAGGGGAGCCAGATTCCCAAGACACCAGGCCGAGACTAGTCCGAGAAACTGGTCTGAGAATCTGGTCCCGTCCTTTATTGTTCAGAAGGCCTTTTATACTTTTGATAAAACATGGAGATCAATGGGTAACACAAAGTTATGCAGCGTTAGCAGTCCAGACTCTTATCAAAACCAGGCTTTTCTCTCTGCATACCTAATTGTATACACAAGTCTTAGGTAATTTACATCATCTTCCAACCAAAAGGGCCAATTAACATTTTACAGCCTTTTTTCTGATAAGGGTTTGTCAACCACAAGACTTATTTGTGTTGATCTTCCCAAGGTCTGGTGCCACTCTCGGAAAGCACTAAAGAAAGTTACATTCTTAGACAGCAAGGATACAGCAACTTATAACAAGTAGAGGGAGTGCAGTGATTTATAGCAAAAGAGAAGCAATTAACTCAAAAGTCTAGTGTTGCTAACATCAAAACTACTATGTATCTTTTTCTACATCCTGCTTACATTAACATCCTTCCAGGTGCCTAAAAGATAAAGAATAAGGAGGTCTGGCAGCAATCCTTGAGTCAACAGTGAAAACCCTCTACCAATATAATTTTTAACTCTTTAGAAAAGGCTCTGTATCTTTAAGATGATTTTAAGCTTTGTGCCTCCAGCGGTTGGGGGGCTGTAAGCAATTCACAAGCTGTAAGCTTTGTGCCTCTCGCGGTTGGGGGGCTGTAAGCAATTCACAAGCTGTAAGAGGTCTGGGGAACCTGTTAGGCAGACTAGAGAGCTATCAGAGGGGTTTAACTGAAACATCCCTTTCAAATGCAGAAGACTAAAACCCTGAATTGACTTTTTTCCAGAGAATATCAGAAAAGTGGAAAAGCAGAGCACAAAAGCCAGCAGATTTTTGCTGGGGTACATGCTTAGGAATATCCAGAGGGGTCCCTGAAGTCTGAGCACGCCTTGCGTATGTCAGCTTCCTTCCTCATGACCTTGTCACGGGCGGGATTCCTCACACTGGTTTCCGGCAGGGTATGGTGGTGAACTTCTTGAGTTGCAGCAAGGCTGTGAAAGACCCTTTCGAAGTTCCAGAGGTAAGGTGTCATTAGTCTCCAGACGCCTCATCGGAAATAGGCCTCATCTCGCCTGGAAGGGAGAACTTCCTGGATTTTCTCGAGAAGCGGCAGGTGTTCTCGAGTTACGACGGGGACCTCATGGACCCGCCCTGGTGGCCTCAGGAGAGGCCAGTCCCTATGCGAGTTGCTAGGGGGCCTCTCGGGATTCCTCTCCCGTCGATACCGGGGCCAAAAACCTTGTGTGGAGTCAGGGCCGGAACGGAGGATTCGTCTCAGGGGCTGACATGGATCTTTGGGTACTTCTGGAGTCTCCCCATGGGAGTCAGGCCTCGTCTCGAGTGGGGGCATGCACAGGCGCTTTCCTTCAAGGCTGTAGCGGCAATGTCACGCTTCCCGTGGCGTGAATCAAACGATCTGTTGTTTTCCCTCGAGGCTTTCCCTCGAGGCTTTCCCACAGGGCTGTCCCACGTGCCACCGTGGTGTGAGTCGATCCTCGGCGTGAAAGATGAGCCAGTGTAGGGCAAAGAGCTTCCTCTGGAATGGACTGAGACATCTGGGGGACTCTTGGAATGGTGGTACGACCATGGAGTTCCTCTCGCCTTTCCTGTTGAGAGTGCCTCCTCTTGAGATGCGACGGGAACGCCGGGAATTCTTTCCCGTTGAAAGCAGGGAAAGGATCCCTCATCTCGAGCTACGAGGGGGAAACGGGGCTCCTCTGGATGTGGGCGGGACTATCGTGCTTCCTCTCGAGTGGAGACGGGTATGGCGGTGAACTTCTTGAGTTGCAGCAAGGGTGTGAAAGACCCTTTCGAAGTTCCAGAGGTTAGGTGTCATTAGTCTCCAGACGCCTCATCGGAAATAGGCCTCATCTCGCCTGGAAGGGAGAACTTCCTGGATTTTCTCGAGTTGCGGCAGGTGTTCTCGAGTTACAACGGGGACCTCAGGGACCCGCCCTGGTGGCCTCAGGAGAGGCCAGTCCCCATGCGAGTTGCTAGGGGGCCTCTCGGGATTCCTCTCCCGTCGATACCGGGGCCAAAAACCTTGTGTGGAGTCAGGGCCGGAACCGAGGATTCCTCTCAGGGGCTGACATGGATCTTTCGGTCCTTCTGGAGTCTCCCCATGGGAGTCAGGCCTCGTCTCGAGTGGGGGCATGCACGTGCGCTTTCCTTCCAGGCTGTAGCAGCAATGTCACGCTTCCCATCGCGTGGATCAAAGGATCTGTGGTTTTCCCTCGAGGCTTTCCCTCGAGGCTTTCCCACAGGGCTGTCCCACGTGCCACCGTGGTGTGAGTCGATCCTCGGATTGAAAGATGAGCCAGTGCAGGGCAAAGAGGTTCCTCTGAAATGGACTGAGACATCTGGGGGACTCTTGGAATGGTGGTACGACCATGGAGTTCCTCTCGCCTTTCCTGTTGAGAGTGCCTCCTCTTGAGATGCGACGGGAACGCCGGGAATTCTTTCCCGTTGAAAGCAGGGAAAGGATCGCTCATCTCGAGCTAGGAGGGGGAAACGGGGCTCCTCTGGATGTGGGCGGGACGATCGTGCTTCCTCTCGAGTGGAGACGGGTATGGCGCTGAACTTCTTGAGTTGCAGCAAGGGTGTGAAAGACCCTTTCGAAGTTCCAGAGTTTAGGTGTCATTAGTCTCCAGACGCCTCATCGGAAATAGGCCTCATCTCGCCTGGAAGGGAGAACTTCCTGGATTTTCTCGAGTTGCGGCAGGTGTTCTCGAGTTACGACGGGGACCTCAGGGACCCGCCCTGGTGGCCTCAGGAGAGGCCAGTCCCCATGCGAGTTGCTAGGGGGCCTCTCGGGATTCCTCTCCCGTCGATACCGGGGCCAAAAACCTTGTGTGGAGTCAGGGCCGGAACCGAGGATTCCTCTCAGTGGCTGACATGGATCTTTGGGTACTTCTGGAGTCTCCCCAGGGGAGTCAGGCCTCGTCTCGAGTGGGGGCATGCACGTGCGCTTTCCTTCAAGGCTGTAGCGGCAATGTCACGCTTCCCGTGGCGTGAATCAAACGATCTGTGGTTTTCCCTCGAGGCTTTCCCTCGAGGCTTTCCCACAGGGCTGTCCCACGTGCCACCGTGGTGTGAGTCGATCCTTGGCGTGAAAGATGAGCCAGTGTAGGGCAAAGAGCTTCCTCTGGAATGGACTGAGACATCTGGGGGACTCTTGGAATGGTGGTACGACCATGGAGTTCCTCTCGCCTTTCCTGTTGAGAGTGCCTCCTCTTGAGATGCGACGGGAACGCCGGGAATTCTTTCCCGTTGAAAGCAGGGAAAGGATCCCTCATCTTGAGCTACGAGGGGGAAACGGGGCTCCTCTGGATGTGGGCGGGACTATCGTTCTTCCTCTCGAGTGGAGACGGGTATGGCGGTGAACTTCTTGAGTTGCAGCAAGGGTGTGAAAGACCCTTTCGAAGTTCCAGAGGTTAGGTGTCATTAGTCTCCAGACGCCTCATCGGAAATAGGCCTCATCTCGCCTGGAAGGGAGAACTTCCTGGATTTTCTCGAGTTGCGGCAGGTGTTCTCGAGTTACGACGGGGACCTCAGGGACCCGCTCTAGTGGCCTCAGGAGAGGCCAGTCCCCATGCAAGTTGCTAGGGGGCCTCTCGGGATTCCTCTCCCGTCGATACCGGGGCCAAAAACCTTGTGTGGAGCCAGGGCCGGAACCGAGGATTCCTCTCAGGGGCTGACATGGATCTTTGGGTCCTTCTGGAGTCTCCCCATGGGAGTCAGGCCTCGTCTCGAGTGGGGGCATGCACGTGCGCTTTCCTTCCAGGCTGTAGCAGCAATGTCACGCTTCCCATCGCGTGGATCAAAGGATCTGTGGTTTTCCCTCGAGGCTTTCCCTCGAGGCTTTCCCACAGGGCTGTCCCACGTGCCACCGTGGTGTGAGTCGATCCTCGGAGTGAAAGATGAGCCAGTGCAGGGCCTAGAGGTTCCTCTGGAATGGACTGAGACATCTGGGGGACTCTTGGAATGGTGGTACGACCATGGAGTTCCTCTCGCCTTTCCTTTTCAGAGTGCCTCCTCTTGAGATGCGACGGGAACGCCGGGAATTCTTTCCCGTTGAAAGCAGGGAAAGGATCGCTCATCTCGAGCTAGGAGGGGGAAACGGGGCTCCTCTGGATGTGGGCGGGACCATCGTGCTTCCTCTAGAGTGGAGACGGGTATGGCGGTGAACTTCTTGAGTTGCAGCAAGGGTGTGAAAGACCCTTTCGAAGTTCCAGAGTTTAGGTGTCATTAGTCTCCAGACGCCTCATCGGAAATAGGCCTCATCTCGCCTGGAAGGGAGAACTTCCTGGATTTTCTCGAGTTGCGGCAGGTGTTCTCGAGTTACGACGGGGACCTCAGGGACCCGCCCTGGTGGACTCAGGAGAGGCCAGTCCCCATGCGAGTTGCTAGAGGGCCTCTCGGGATTCCTCTCCCGTCGATACCGGGGCCAAAAACCTTGTGTGGAGTCAGGGCCGGAACCGAGGAATCCTCTCAGGGGCTGACATGAATCTTTGGGTACTTCTGGAGTCTCCCCATGGGAGTCAGGCCTCGTCTCGAGTGGGGGCATGCACGTGCGCTTTCCTTCCAGGCTGTAGCAGCAATGTCACGCTTCCCGTGGCGTGGATCAAAGGATCTGTGTTTTTCCCTCGAGGCTTTCCCTCGAGGCTTTCCCACAGGGCTGTCCCACGTGCCACCGTGGTGTGAGTCGATCCTCGGCGTGAAAGATGAGCCAGTGCAGGGCAAAGAGGTTCCTCTAGAATGGACTGAGACATCTGGGGGACTCTTGGAATGGTGGTACGACCATGGAGTTCCTCTCGCCTTTCCTTTGAGAGTGCCTCCTCTTGAGATGCGACGGGAACGCCGGGAATTCTTTCCCGTTGAAAGCAGGGAAAGGATCCCTCATCTCGAGCTACGAGGGGGAAACGGGGCTCCTCTGGATGTGGGCGGGACCATCGTGCTTCCTCTCGAGTGGAGACGGGTATGGCGGTGAACTTCTTGAGTTGCAGCAAGGGTGTGAAAGACCCTTTCGAAGTTCCAGAGGTTAGGTGTCATTAGTCTCCAGACGCCTCATCGGAAATAGGCCTCATCTCGCCTGGAAGGGGGAACTTCCTGGAATTTCTCGAGTTGTGGCAGGTGTTCTCAAGTTACTACGGGGACCTCAGGAACCCGCCCTGGTGGCCTCAGGAGAGGCCAGTCCCCATGCGAGTTGCTAGGGGGCCTCTCGGGATTTCTCTCCCGTCGATACCGGGGCCAAAAACCTTGTGTGGAGTCAGGGCCTGAACCGAGGATTCCTCTCATGGGCTGTCATGGATCTTTGGGTACTTCTGGAGTCTCCCCAGGGGAGTCAGGCCTCGTCTCGAGTCGGGGCATGCACGTGCACTTTCCTTCCAGGCTGTAGCAGCAATGTCACGCTTCCCGTGGCGTGGATCAAACGATCTGTGGTTTTCCCTCGAGGCTTTCCCTCGAGGCTTTCCCACAGGGCTGTCCCACGTGCCACCGTGGTGTGAGTCGATCCTCGGCGTGAAAGATGAGCCAGTGCAGGGCAAAGAGCTTCCTCTGGAATGGACTGAGACATCTGGGGGACTCTTGGAATGGTGGTACGACCATGGAGTTCCTCTCGCCTTTCCTGTTGAGAGGGCCTCCGCTTGAGATGCGACGGGAACGCCGGGAATTCTATCCCATTGAAAGCAGGGAAAGGATTCCTCATCTCGAGCTACGAGGGGGAAAGGGGGCTCCTCTGGATGTGGGCGGGACGATCGTGCTTCCTCTCGAGTGGAGCCGGGTATGGCGGTGAACTTCTTGAGTTGCAGCAAGGGTGTGAAAGACCCTTTCGAAGTTCCAGAGGTTAGGTGTCATTAGTCTCCAGACGCCTCATCGGAAATAGGCCTCATCTCGCCTGGAAGGGGGAACTTCCTGGAATATCTCGAGTTGTGGCAGGTGTTCTCGAGTTACTACGGGGACCTCAGGAACCCGCCCTGGTGGCCTCAGGAGAGGCCAGTCCCCATGCGAGTTGCTAGGGGGCCTCTCGGGATTCCTCTACCGTCGATACCGGGGCCAAAAACCTTGTGTGGAGTCAGGGCCGTATCCGAGGATTCCTCTCAGGGGCTGACATGGATCTTTGGGTACTTCTGGAGTCTCCCCAGGGGAGTCAGGCCTCGTCTCGAGTGGGGGCATGCACGTGCCCTTTCCTTCCAGGTTGTAGCAGCAATGTCACGCTTCCCGTCGCGTGGATCAAAGGATCTATGGTTTTCCCTCGAGGCTTTCCCACAGGGCTGTCCCACGTGCCACCGTGGTGTGAGTCGATCCTCGGCGTGAAAGATGAGCCAGTGCAGGGCAAAGAGGTTCCTCTGGAATGGACTGAGACATCTGGGGGACTCTTGGAATGGTGGTACGACCATGGAGTTCCTCTCGCCTTTCCTGTTGAGAGTGCCTCCTCTTGAGATGCGACGGGAACGCCGGGAATTCTTTCCCGTTGAAAGCAGGGAAAGGATCGCTCATCTCGAGCTAGGAGGGGGAAACGGGGCTCCTCTGGATGTGGGCGGGACCATCGTTTTTCCTCTAGAGTGGAGATGGGTATGGCGGTGAACTTCTTGAGTTGCAGCAAGGGTGTGAAAGACCCTTTCGAAGTTCCAGAGTTTAGGTGTCATTAGTCTCCAGACGCCTCATCGGAAATAGGCCTCATCTCGCCTGGAAGGGAGAACTTCCTGGATTTTCTCGAGTTGCGGCAGGTGTTCTCGAGTTACGACGGGGACCTCAGGGACCCGCCCTGTTGGCCTCAGGAGAGGCCAGTCCCTATGCCTGTTGCTAGGGGGCCCCTCGGGATTCCTCTCCCGTCGATACCGGGGCCAAAAACCTTGTGTGGAGACAGGGCTGGAACCGAGGATTCCTCTCAGGGACTGATATGGATCTTTGGGTACTTCTGGAGTCTCGCCAGGGGAGACAGGCCTCGTCTCGTGTGGGGGCATGCACGTGCACTTTCCTTCCAGGCTGTAGCAGCAATGTCACGCTTCACGTCGCGTGGATCAAAGGATCTGCGGTTTTCCCTCGAGGCTTTCCCTCGATGCTTTCCCACAGGGCTGTCCCACGTGACACCGTGGTGTGAGTCGATTCTCGGCGTGAAAAATGAGCCAGTGCAGGGCAAAGAGGTTCCTCTGGAATGGACTGAGACATCTGGGGGACTCTTGGAATGGTGGTACGACCATGGAGTTCCTCTCGCCTTTCCTGTTGAGAGTGCCTCCTCTTGAGATGCGACGGGAACGCCGGGAATTCTTTCCCGTTGAAAGGAGGGAAAGGATCCCTCATCTCGAGCTACGAGGGGGAAACGGGGCTCCTCTGGATGTGGGCGGGACCATCGTGCTTCCTCTCGAGTGGAGACGGGTATGGCGGTGAACTTCTTGAGTTGCAGCAAGGGTGTGAAAGACCCTTTCGAAGTTCCAGAGGTTAGGTGTCATTAGTCTCCAGAGGCCTCATCGGAAATAGGCCTCATCTCGCCTGGAAGGGAGAACTTCCTGGATTTTCTCGAGTTGCGGCAGGTGTTCTCGAGTTACGATGGGGACCTCAGGGACCCGCCCTGGTGGCCTCAGGAGAGGCCAGTCCCCATGCGAGTTGCTAGGGGGCCTCTCGGGATTCCTCTCCCGTCGATACCGGGGCCAAAAACCTTGTGTGGAGTCAGGGCCGGAACCGAGGATTCCTCTCAGGGGCTGACATGGATCTTTGGGTACTTCTGGAGTCTCCCCAGTGGAGTCAGGCCTCGTCTCGAGTGGGGGCATGCACGTGCGCTTTCCTTCCAGGCTGTAGCAGCAATGTCACGCTTCCCGTCGCGTGGATCAAAGGATCTGTGGTTTTCCCTCGAGGCTTTCCCTCGAGGCTTTCCCACAGGGCTGTCCCACGTGCCACCGTGGTGTGAGTCGATCCTCGGCGTGAAAGATGAGCCAGTGCAGGGCAAAGAGCTTCCTCTGGAATGGACTGAGACATCTGGGGGACTCTTGGAATGGTGGTACGACCATGGAGTTCCTCTCGCCTTTCCTGTTGAGAGTGCCTCCTCTTGAGATGCGACGGGAACGCCGGGAATTCTTTCCCGTTGAAAGCAGGAAAAGGATCCCTCATCTCGAGCTACGAGGGGGAAACGGGGCTCCTCTGGATGTGGGCGGGACCATCGTGCTTCCTCTCGAGTGGAGACGGGTATGGCGGTGAACTTCTTGAGTTGCAGCAAGGGTGTGAAAGACCCTTTCGAAGTTCCAGAGGTTAGGTGTCATTAGTCTCCAGACGCCTCATCGGAAATAGGCCTCATGTCGCCTGGAAGGGAGAACTTCCTGGATTTTCTCGAGTTGCGGCAGGTGTTCTCGAGTTACGACGGGGACCTCAGGGACCCGCCCTGGTGGCCTCAGGAGAGGCCAGTCCCCATGCGAGTTGCTAGGGGGCCTCTCGGGTTTCCTCTCCCGTTGATACCGGGGCCAAAAACCTTGTGTGGAGTCAGGGCCGGAACCGAGGATTCCTCTCAGGGGCTGACATGGATCTTTGGGTACTTCTGGAGTCTCCCCAGGGGAGTCAGGCCTCGTCTCGAGTGGGGGCATGCACGTGCACTTTCCTTCCAGGCTGTAGCAGCAATGTCACGCTTCCCGTCGCTTGGATCAAAGGATCTGTGGTTTTCCCTCGAGGCTTTCCCACAGGGCTGTCCCACGTGCCACCGTGGTGTGAGTCGATCCTCGGCATGAAAGATGAGCCAGTGCAGGGCAAAGAGGTTCCTCTGGAATGGACTGAGACATCTGGGGGACTCTTGGAATGGTGGTACGACCATGGAGTTCCTCTCGCCTTTCCTGTGGAGAGTGCCTCCTCTTGAGTTGCGACGGGAACGCCGGGAATTCTTTCCCGTTGAAAGCAGGGAAAGGATCCCTCATCTCGAGCTACGAGGGGGAAACGGGGCTCCTCTGGATGTGGGCGGGACCATCGTGCTTCCTCTCTAGTGGAGACGGGTATGGCGGTGAACTTCTTGAGTTGCAGCAAGGGTGTGAAAGACCCTTTCGAAGTTCCAGAGGTTAGGTGTCATTAGTCTCCAGAGGCCTCATCGGAAATAGGCCTCATCTCGCCTGGAAGGGAGAACTTCCTGGATTTTCTCGAGTTGCGGCAGGTGTTCTCGAGTTACGACGGGGACCACAGGGACCCGCCCTGGTGGCCTCAGAAGAGGCCAGTCCCTAGGCGAGTTGCTAGGGGGCCTCTCGGGATTCCTCTCCCGTTGATACCGGGGCCAAAAACCTTGTGTGGAGTCAGGGCCGCAACCGAGGATTCCTCTCAGGGGCTGACATGGATCTTTGGGTACTTCTGGAGTCTCCCCATGGGAGTCAGGCCTCGTCTCGAGTGGGGGCATGCACGTGCGCTTTCCTTCCAGGCAGTAGCAGCAATGTCACGCTTCCCGTCGCGTGGATCAAAGGATCTGCGGTTTTCCCTCGAGGCTTTCCCTCGAGGCTTTCCCACAGGGCTGTCCCACGTGACACCGTGGTGTGAGTCGATTCTCGGCGTGAAAAATGAGCCAGTGCAGGGCAAAGAGGTTCCTCTGGAATGGACTGAGACATCTGGGGGACTCTTGGAATGGTGGTACGACCATGGAGTTCCTCTCGCCTTTCCTGTTGAGAGTGCCTCCTCTTGAGATGCGACGGGAACGCCGGGAATTCTTTCCCGTTGAAAGCAGGGAAAGGATCCCTCATCTCGAGCTACGAGGGGGAAACGGGGCTCCTCTGGATGTGGGCGGGACCATCGTGCTTCCTCTCGAGTGGAGACGGGTATGGCGGTGAACTTCTTGAATTGCAGCAAGGGTGTGAAAGACCCTTTCGAAGTTCCAGAGGTTAGGTGTCATTAGTCTCCAGACGCCTCATCGGAAATAGGCCTCATCTCGCCTGGAAGGGAGAACTTCCTGGATTTTCTCGAGTTGCGGCAGGTGTTCTCGAGTTACGACGGGGACCTCAGGGACCCGCCCTGGTGGCCTCAGGAGAGGCCAGTCCCCATGCGAGTTGTTAGGGGGCCTCTCGGGATTCCTCTCCCGTCGATACCGGGGCCAAAAACCTTGTATGGAGTCAGGGCCGGAACCGAGGATTCCTCTCAGGGGCTGACATGGATCTTTGGGTACTTCTGGAGTCTCCCCAGGGGAGTCAGGCCTCGTCTCGAGTGGGGGCATGCACGTGCGCTTTCCTTCCAGGCTGTAGCAGCAATGTCACGCTTCCCGTCGCGTGGATCAAAGGATCTGTGGTTTTCCCTCGAGGCTTTCCCACAGGGCTGTCCCACGTGCCACCGTGGTGTGAGTCGATCCTCGGCGTGAAAGATGAGCCAGTGCAGGGCAAAGAGGTTCCTCTGGAATGGACTGAGACATCTGGGGGACTCTTGGAATGGTGGTACGACCATGGAGTTCCTCTCGCCTTTCCTGTTGAGAGTGCCTCCTCTTGAGATGCGACGGGAACGCCGGGAATTCTTTCCCGTTGAAAGCAGGGAAAGGATCCCTCATCTCGAGCTACGAGGGGGAAACGGGGCTCCTCTGGATGTGGGCGGGACCATCGTGCTTCCTCTCGAGTGGAGACGGGTATGGCGGTGAACTTCTTGAGTTGCAGCAACCGTGTGAAAGACCCTTTCGAAGTTCCAGAGGTTAGGTGTCATTAGTCTCCAGACGCCTCATCGGAAATAGGCCTCATCTCGCCTGGAAGGGAGAACTTCCTGGATTTTCTCGAGTTGCGGCAGGTGTTCTCGAGTTACGATGGGGACCTCAGGGACCCGCCCTGGTGGCCTCAGGAGAGGCCAGTCCCCATGCGAGTTGCTAGGGGGCCTCTCGGGATTCCTCTCCCGTCGATACCGGGGCCAAAAACCTTGTGTGGAGTCAGGGCCGGAACCGAGGATTCCTCTCAGGGGCTGACATGGATCTTTGGGTACTTCTGGAGTCTCCCCAGTGGAGTCAGGCCTCGTCTCGAGTGGGGGCATGCACGTGCGCTTTCCTTCCAGGCTGTAGCAGCAATGTCACGCTTCCCGTCGCGTGGATCAAAGGATCTGTGGTTTTCCCTCGAGGCTTTCCCTCGAGGCTTTCCCACAGGGCTGTCCCACGTGACACCGTGGTGTGAGTCGATTCTCGGCGTGAAAAATGAGCCAGTGCAGGGCAAAGAGGTTCCTCTGGAATGGACTGAGACATCTGGGGGACTCTTGGAATGGTGGTACGACCATGGAGTTCCTCTCGCCTTTCCTGTTGAGAGTGCCTCCTCTTGAGATGCGACGGGAACGCCGGGAATTCTTTCCCGTTGAAAGCAGGGAAAGGATCCCTCATCTCGAGCTACGAGGGGGAAACGGGGCTCCTCTGGATGTGGGCGGGACCATCGTGCTTCCTCTCGAGTGGAGACGGGTATGGCGGTGAACTTCTTGAATTGCAGCAAGGGTGTGAAAGACCCTTTCGAAGTTCCAGAGGTTAGGTGTCATTAGTCTCCAGACGCCTCATCGGAAATAGGCCTCATCTCGCCTGGAAGGGAGAACTTCCTGGATTTTCTCGAGTTGCGGCAGGTGTTCTCGAGTTACGACGGGGACCTCAGGGACCCGCCCTGGTGGCCTCAGGAGAGGCCAGTCCCCATGCGAGTTGTTAGGGGGCCTCTCGGGATTCCTCTCCCGTCGATACCGGGGCCAAAAACCTTGTATGGAGTCAGGGCCGGAACCGAGGATTCCTCTCAGGGGCTGACATGGATCTTTGGGTACTTCTGGAGTCTCCCCAGGGGAGTCAGGCCTCGTCTCGAGTGGGGGCATGCACGTGCGCTTTCCTTCCAGGCTGTAGCAGCAATGTCACGCTTCCCGTCGCGTGGATCAAAGGATCTGTGGTTTTCCCTCGAGGCTTTCCCACAGGGCTGTCCCACGTGCCACCGTGGTGTGAGTCGATCCTCGGCGTGAAAGATGAGCCAGTGCAGGGCAAAGAGGTTCCTCTGGAATGGACTGAGACATCTGGGGGACTCTTGGAATGGTGGTACGACCATGGAGTTCCTCTCGCCTTTCCTGTTGAGAGTGCCTCCTCTTGAGATGCGACGGGAACGCCGGGAATTCTTTCCCGTTGAAAGCAGGGAAAGGATCCCTCATCTCGAGCTACGAGGGGGAAACGGGGCTCCTCTGGATGTGGGCGGGACCATCGTGCTTCCTCTCGAGTGGAGACGGGTATGGCGGTGAACTTCTTGAGTTGCAGCAACCGTGTGAAAGACCCTTTCGAAGTTCCAGAGGTTAGGTGTCATTAGTCTCCAGACGCCTCATCGGAAATAGGCCTCATCTCGCCTGGAAGGGAGAACTTCCTGGATTTTCTCGAGTTGCGACAGGTGTTCTCGAGTTACGACGGGGACCTCAGGGACCCGCCCTGGTGGCCTCAGGAGAGGTCAGTCCCCATGCGAGTTGCTAGGGGGCCTCTCGGGATTCCTCTCCCGTCGATACCGGGGCCAAAAAGCTTGTGTGGAGTCAGGGCCGGAACCGAGGATTCCTCTCAGGGGCTGACATGGATCTTTGGGTACTTCTGGAGTCTCCCCAGGGGAGTCAGGCCTCGTCTCAAGTGGGGGCATGCACGTGCGCTTTCCTTCCAGGCTGTAGCAGCAATGTCACGCTTCCCGTCGCGTGGATCAAAGGATCTGTGGTTTTCCCTCGAGGCTTTCCCTCGAGGCTTTCCCACAGGGCTGTCCCACGTGCCACCGTGTTGTGAGTCGATCCTCGGCGTGAAAGATGAGCCAGTGCACGGCAAAGAGGTTCCTCTGGAATGGACTGAGACATCTGGGGGACTCTTGGAATGGTGGTACGACCATGGAGTTCCTCTCGCCTATACTGTTGAGAGTGCCTCCTCTTGAGATGCGACGGGAACGCCGGGAATTCTTTCCCGTTGAAAGCAGGGAAAGGATCCCTCATCTCGAGCTACGAGGGGGAAACGGGGCTCCTCTGGATGTGGGCGGGACCATCGTGCTTCCTCTCGAGTGGAGACGGGTATGGCGGTGAACTTCTTGAGTTGCAGCAAGGGTGTGAAAGACCCTTTCGAAGTTCCAGAGGTTAGGTGTCATTAGTCTCCAGACGCCTCATCGGAAATAGGCCTCATCTCGCCTGGAAGGGAGAACTTCCTGGATTTTCTCGAGTTGCGGCAGGTGTTCTCGAGTTACGACGGGGACCTCAGGGACCCGCCCTGGTGGCCTCAGGAGAGGCCAGTCCCCATGCGAGTTGCTAGGGGGCCTCTCGGGATTCCTCTCCCGTCGATACCGGGGCCAAAAACCTTGTGTGGAGTCAGGGCCGGAACCGAGGATTCCTCTCAGGGGCTGACATGGATCTTTGGGTACTTCTGGAGTCTCCCCAGGGGAGTCAGGCCTCGTCTCGAGTGGGGGCATGCACGTGCAATTTCCTTCCAGGCTGTAGCAGCAATGTCACGCTTCCCGTCGCGTGGATCAAAGGATCTGTGGTTTTCCCTCGAGGCTTTCCCACAGGGCTGTCCCACGTGCCACCGTGGTGTGAGTCGATCCTCGGCATGAAAGATGAGCCAGTGCAGGGCAAAGAGGTTCCTCTGGAATGGACTGAGACATCTGGGGGACTCTTGGAATGGTGGTACGACCATGGAGTTCCTCTCGCCTTTCCTGTGGAGAGTGCCTCCTCTTGAGTTGCGACGGGAACGCCGGGAATTCTTTCCCGTTGAAAGCAGGGAAAGGATCCCTCATCTCGAGCTACGAGGGGGAAACGGGGCTCCTCTGGATGTGGGCGGGACCATCGTGCTTCCTCTCGAGTGGAGACGGGTATGGCGGTGAACTTCTTGAGTTGCAGCAAGGGTGTGAAAGACCCTTTCGAAGTTCCAGAGGTTAGGTGTCATTAGTCTCCAGAGGCCTCATCGGAAATAGGCCTCATCTCGCCTGGAAGGGAGAACTTCCTGGATTTTCTCGAGTTGCGGCAGGTGTTCTCGAGTTACGACGGGGACCACAGGGACCCGCCCTGGTGGCCTCAGAAGAGGCCAGTCCCTAGGCGAGTTGCTAGGGGGCCTCTCGGGATTCCTCTCCCGTTGATACCGGGGCCAAAAACCTTGTGTGGAGTCAGGGCCGGTACCGAGGATTCCTCTCAGGGGCTGACATCGATCTTTGGGTACTTCTGGAGTCTCCCCAGGGGAGTCAGGCCTCGTCTCGAGTGGGGGCATGCACGTGCGCTTTCCTTCCAGGCTGTAGCAGCAATGTCACGCTTCCCGTCGCGTGGATCAAAGGATCTGCGGTTTTCCCTCGAGGCTTTCCCTCGAGGCTTTCCCACAGGGCTGTCCCACGTGACACCGTGGTGTGAGTCGATTCTCGGCGTGAAAAATGAGCCAGTGCAGGGCAAAGAGGTTCCTCTGGAATGGACTGAGACATCTGGGGGACTCTTGGAATGGTGGTACGACCATGGAGTTCCTCTCGCCTTTCCTGTTGAGAGTGCCTCCTCTTGAGATGCGACGGGAACGCCGGGAATTCTTTCCCGTTGAAAGCAGGGAAAGGATCCCTCATCTCGAGCTACGAGGGGGAAACGGGGCTCCTCTGGATGTGGGCGGGACCATCGTGCTTCCTCTCGAGTGGAGACGGGTATGGCGGTGAACTTCTTGAATTGCAGCAAGGGTGTGAAAGACCCTTTCGAAGTTCCAGAGGTTAGGTGTCATTAGTCTCCAGACGCCTCATCGGAAATAGGCCTCATCTCGCCTGGAAGGGAGAACTTCCTGGATTTTCTCGAGTTGCGGCAGGTGTTCTCGAGTTACGACGGGGACCTCAGGGACCCGCCCTGGTGGCCTCAGGAGAGGCCAGTCCCCATGCGAGTTGCTAGGGGGCCTCTCGGGATTCCTCTCCCGTCGATACCGGGGCCAAAAAGCTTGTGTGGAGTCAGGGCCGGAACCGAGGATTCCTCTCAGGGGCTGACATGGATCTTTGGGTACTTCTGGAGTCTCCCCAGTGGAGTCAGGCCTCGTCTCGAGTGGGGGCATGCACGTGCGCTTTCCTTCCAGGCTGTAGCAGCAATGTCACGCTTCCCGTCGCGTGGATCAAAGGATCTGTGGTTTTCCCTCGAGGCTTTCCCTCGAGGCTTTCCCACAGGGCTGTCCCACGTGCCACCGTGTTGTGAGTCGATCCTCGGCGTGAAAGATGAGCCAGTGCAGGGCAAAGAGGTTCCTCTGGAATGGACTGAGACATCTGGGGGACTCTTGGAATGGTGGTACGACCATGGAGTTCCTCTCGCCTTTCCTGTTGAGAGTGCCTCCTCTTGAGATGCGACGGGAACGCCAGGAATTCTTTCCCGTTGAAAGCAGGGAAAGGATCCCTCATCTCGAGCTACGAGGGGGAAACGGGGCTCCTCTGGATGTGGGCGGGACCATCGTGCTTCCTCTCGAGTGGAAACGGGTATGGCGGTGAACTTCTTGAGTTGCAGTAAGGGTGTGAAAGACCCTTTCGAAGTTCCAGAGGTTTGGTGTCATTAGTCTCCAGAGGCCTCATCGGAAATAGGCCTCATCTCGCCTGGAAGGGAGAACTTCCTGGATTTTCTCGAGTTGCGGCAGGTGTTCTCGAATTACGACGGGGACCTCAGGGACCCGCCCTGGTGGCCTCCGGAGAGGCCAGTCCCCATGCGAGTTGCTAGGGGGCCTCTCGGGATTCCTCTCCCGTCGATACCGGGGCCAAAAACCTTGTGTGGAGTCAGGGCCGGAACCGAGGATTCCTCTCAGGGGCTGACATGGATCTTTGGGTACTTCTGGAGTCACCACAGTGGAGTCAGGCCTCGTCTCGAGTAGGGGCATGCACGTGCGCTTTCCTTCCAGGCTGTAGCAGCAATGTCACGCTTCCCGTCACGTGGATCAAAGGATCTGTGGTTTTCCCTCGAGGCTTTCCCTCGAGGCTTTCCCACAGGGCTGTCCCACGTGCCACCGTGGTGTGAGTCGATCCTCGGCGTGAAAGATGAGCCAGTGCAGGGCAAAGAGGTTCCTCTGGAATGGACTGAGACATCTGGGGGACTCTTGGAATGGTGGTACGACCATGGAGTTCCTCTCGCCTTTCCTGTTGAGAGTGCCTCCTCTTGAGATGCGACGGGAACGCCGGGAATTCTTTCCCGTTGAAAGCAGGGAAAGGATCCCTCATCTCGAGCTACGAGGGGGAAACGGGGCTCCTCTGGATGTGGGCGGGACCATCGTGCTTCCTCTCTAGTGGAGACGGGTATGGCGGAGAACTTCTTGAGTTGCAGCAAGGGTGTGAAAGACCCTTTCGAAGTTCCAGAGGTTAGGTGTCATTAGTCTCCAGACGCCTCATCGGAAATAGGCCTCATCTCGCCTGGAAGGGAGAACTTCCTGGATTTTCTCGAGTTGCGGCAGGTGTTCTCGAGTTACGACGGGGACCTCAGGGACCCGCCCTGGTGGCCTCAGGAGAGGCCAGTCCCTAGGCGAGTTGCTAGGGGGCCTCTCGGGATTCCTCTCCCGTTGATACCGGGGCCAAAAACCTTGTGTGGAGTCAAGGCCGGAACCGAGGATTCCTCTCAGGGGCTGACATGGATCTTTGGGTACTTGTGGAGTCTCCCCAGGGGAGTCAGGCCTCGTCTCGAGTGGGGGCATGCACGTGCGCTTTCCTTCCAGGCTGTAGCAGCAATGTCACGCTTCCCGTCGCGTGGATCAAAGGATCTGTGGTTTTCCCTCGAGGCTTTCCCTCGAGCCTTTCCCACAGGGCTGTCCCACGTGCCACCGTGGTGTGAGTCGATCCTCGGCGTGAAAGATGAGCCAGTGCAGGGCAAAGAGGTTCCTCTGGAATGGACTGAGACATCTGGGGGACTCTTGGAATGGTGGTACGACCATGGAGTTCCTCTCGCCTTTCCTGTTGAGAGTGCCTCCTCTTGAGATGCGACGGGAACGCCGGGAATTCTTTCCCGTTGAAAGCAGGGAAAGGATCCCTCATCTCGAGCTAAGAGGGGGAAACGGGGCTCCTCTGGATGTGGGCGGGACCATCGTGCTTCCTCTCTAGTGGAGACGGGTATGGTGGTGAACTTCTTGAGTTGCAGCAAGGGTGTGAAAGACCCTTTCGAAGTTCCAGAGGTTAGGTGTCATTAGTCTCCAGACGCCTCATCGGAAATAGGCCTCATCTCGCCTGGAAGGGAGAACTTCCTGGATTTTCTCGAGTTGCGGCAGGTGTTCTCGAGTTACGACGTGGACCTCAGGGACCCGCCCTGGTGGCCTCAGGAGAGGCCAGTCCCTATGCGAGTTGCTAGGGGGCCTCTCGGGATTCCTCTCCCGTCGTTACCGGGGCCAAAAACCTTGTGTGGAGTCAGGGCCGGAACCGAGGATTCCTCTCAGGGGCTGACATGGATCTTTGGGTACTTCTGGAGTCTCCCCAGGGGAGTCAGGCCTCGTCTCGAGTGGGGGCATGCACGTG
Organism: Capricornis sumatraensis; assembly: GCF_032405125.1. Lineage (NCBI taxonomy): Eukaryota > Metazoa > Chordata > Mammalia > Artiodactyla > Bovidae > Capricornis > Capricornis sumatraensis. The sequence goes on from NW_027184612.1 coordinate 11,796,186, forward strand.
CACTTTCCTTCCAGGCTGTAGCAGCAATGTCACGCTTCCCGTCGCGTGGATCAAATGATGTCTGGTTTTCCCTCGAGGCTTTCCCACAGGGCTGTCCCACGTGCCACCGTGGTGTGAGTCGATCCTCGGCGTGAAAGATGAGCCAGTGCAGGGCAAAGAGGTTCCTCTGGAATGGACTGAGACATCTGGGGGACTCTTGGAATGGTGGTACGACCATGGAGTTCCTCTCGCCTTTCCTGTTGAGAGTGCCTCCTCTTGAGATGCGACTGGAACGCCGGGAATTTTTTGCCGTTGAAAGCAGGGAAAGGATCCCTCATCTCGCGCTACGAGGGGGAAACGGGGCTCCTCTGGATGTGGGCGGGACCATCGTGCTTCCTCTCGAGTGGAGACGGATATGGCGGTGAACTTCTTGAGTTGCAGCAAGGGTGTGAAAGACCCTTTCGAAGTTCCAGAGTTTAGGTGTCATTAGTCTCCAGAGGCCTCATCGGAAATAGGCCTCATCTCGCCTGGAAGGGAGAACTTCCTGGATTTTCTCGAGTTGCGGCAGGTGTTCTCGAGTTACGACGGGGACCTCAGGGACCCGCCCTGGTGGCCTCAGGAGAGGCCAGTCCCCATGCGAGTTGCTAGGGGGCCTCTCGGGATTCCTCTCCCGTCGATACCGGGGCCAAAAAGCTTGTGTGGAGTCAGGGCCGGAGCCGAGGATTCCTCTCAGGGGCTGACATGGATCTTTGGGTACTTCTGGAGTCTCCCCAGTGGAGTCAGGCCTCGTCTCGAGTGGGGACATGCACGTGCGCTTTCCTTCCAGGCTGTAGCAGCAATGTCACGCTTCCCGTCGCGTGGATCAAAGGATCTGTGGTTTTCCCTCGAGGCTTTCCCTCGAGGCTTTCCCACAGGGCTGTCCCACGTGCCACCGTGTTGTGAGTCGATCCTCGGCGTGAAAGATGAGCCAGTGCTGGGCAAAGAGGTTCCTCTGGAATGGACTGAGACATCTGGGGGACTCTTGGAATGGTGGTACGACCATGGAGTTCCTCTCGCCTTTCCTGTTGAGAGTGCCTCCTCTTGAAATGCGACGGGAATGCCGGGAATTCTTTCCCGTTGAAAGCAGGGAAAGGATCCCTCATCTCGAGCTACGAGGGGGAAACGGGGCTCCTCTGGATGTGGGCGGGACCATCGTGCTTCCTCTTGAGTGGACACGGGTATGGCGGTGAACTTCTTGAGTTGCAGCAAGGGTGTGAAAGACCCTTTCGAAGTTCCAGAGGTTAGGTGTCATTAGTCTCCAGACGCCTCATCGGAAATAGGCCTCATCTCGCCTGGAAGGGAGAACTTCCTGGATTTTCTCGAGTTGCGGCAGGTGTTCTCGAGTTACGACGGGGACCTCAGGGACCCGCCCTGGTGGCCTCAGGAGAGGCCAGTCCCTAGGCGAGTTGCTAGGGGGCCTCTCGGGATTCCTCTCCCGTTGATACCGGGGCCAAAAACCTTGTGTGGAGTCAAGGCCGGAACCGAGGATTCCTCTCAGGGGCTGACATGGATCTTTGGGTACTTGTGGAGTCCCCCCAGGGGAGTCAGGCCTCGTCTCGAGTGGGGGCATGCACGTGCGCTTTCCTTCCAGGCTGTAGCAGCAATGTCACGCTTCCCGTCGCGTGGATCAAAGGATCTGTGGTTTTCCCTCGAGGCTTTCCCTCGAGCCTTTCCCACAGGGCTGTCCCACGTGCCACCGTGGTGTGATTCGATCCTCGGCGTGAAAGATGAGCCAGTGCAGGGCAAAGAGGTTCCTCTGGAATGTACTGAGACATCTGGGGGACTCTTGGAATGGTGGTACGACCATGGAGTTCCTCTCGCCTTTCCTGTTGAGAGTGCCTCCTCTTGAGATGCGACGGGAACGCCGGGAATTTTTTCCCGTTGAAAGCAGGGAAAGGATCCCTCATCTCGAGCTAAGAGGGGGAAACGGGGCTCCTCTGGATGTGGGCGGGACCATCGTGCTTCCTCTCTAGTGGAGACGGGTATGGTGGTGAACTTCTTGAGTTGCAGCAAGGCTGTGAAAGACCATTTCGAAGTTCCAGAGGTTAGGTGTCATTAGTCTCCAGACGCCTCATCGGAAATAGGCCTCATCTCGCCTGGAAGGGAGAACTTCCTGGATTTTCTCGAGTTGCGGCAGGTGTTCTCGAGTTACGACGTGGACCTCAGGGACCCGCCCTGGTGGCCTCAGGAGAGGCCAGTCCCTATGCGAGTTGCTAGGGGGCCTCTCGGGATTCCTCTCCCGTCGTTACCGGGGCCAAAAACCTTGTGTGGAGTCAGGGCCGGAACCGAGGATTCCTCTCAGGGGCTGACATGGATCTTTGGGTACTTCTGGAGTCTCCCCAGGGGAGTCAGGCCTCGTCTCGAGTGGGGGCATGCACGTGCACATTCCTTCCAGGCTGTAGCAGCAATGTCACGCTTCCCGTCGCGTGGATCAAATGATGTGTGGTTTTCCCTCGAGGCTTTCCCAAAGGGCTGTCCCACGTGCCACCGTGGTGTGAGTCGATCCTCGGCGTGAAAGATGAGCCAGTGCAGGGCAAAGAGGTTCCTCTGGAATGGACTGAGACATCTGGGGGACTCTTGGAATGGTGGTACGACCATGGAGTTCCTCTCACCTTTCCTGTTGAGAGTGCCTCCTCTTGAGATTCGACGGGAACGCCGGGAATTCTTTCCCGTTGAAAGCATGGAAAGGATCCCTCATCTCGAGCTACGAGGGGGAAACGGGGCTCCTCTGGATGTGGGCGGGACCATCGTGCTTCCTATCGAGTGGAGACGGGTATGGCGGTGAACTTCTTGAGTTGCACCAAGGGTGTGAAAGACCCTTTCGAAGTTCAAGAGGTTTGGTGTCATTAGTCTCCAGAGGCCTCATCGGAAATAGGCCTCATCTCGCCTGGAAGGGAGAACTTCCTGGATTTTCTCGAGTTGCGGCAGGTGTTCTCGAGTTACGACGGGGACCTCAGGGACCCGCCCTGGTGGCCTCCGGAGAGGCCAGTCCCCATGCGAGTTGCTAGGGGGCCTCTCGGGATTCCTCTCCCGTCGATACCGGGGCCAAAAACCTTGTGTGGAGTCAGGGCCGGAACCGAGGATTCCTCTCAGGGGCTGACATGGATCTTTGGGTACTTCTGGAGTCTCCCCAGTGGAGTCAGACCTCGTCTCGAGTGGGGGCATGCACGTGCGCTTTCCTTCCAGGCTGTAGCAGCAATGTCACGCTTCCCGTCGCGTGGATCAAAGGATCTGTGGTTTTCCCTCGAGGCTTTCCCTCGAGGCTTTCCCACAGGGCTGTCCCACGTGCCACCGTGGTGTGAGTCGATCCTCGGCGTGAAAGATGAGCCAGTGCAGGGCAAAGAGGTTCCTCTGGAATGGACTGAGACATCTGGGGGACTCTTGGAATGGTGGTACGACCATGGAGATCCTCTCGCCTTTCCTGTTGAGAGTGCCTCCTCTTGAGATGCGACGGGAACGCCGGGAATTCTTTCCCGTTTAAAGCAGGGAAAGGATCCCTCATCTCGAGCACCGAGGGGAAAACGGGGCTCCTCTGGATGTGGGCGGGACCATCGTGCTTCCTCTCGAGTGGAGACGGGTATGGCGGAGAACTGCTTGAGTTGCAGCAAGGGTGTGAAAGACCCTTTCAAAGTTCCAGAGGTTAGGTGTAATTAGTCTCCATACGCCTCATCGGAAATAGGCCTCATCTCGCCTGGAAGGGAGAACTTCCTGGATTTTCTCGATTTCCGGCTGGTGTTCTCGAGTTACGACGGGGACCTCAGGGACCCGCCCTGGTGGCCTCAGGAGAGGCCAGTCCCCATGCGAGTTGTTAGGGGGCCTCTCGGGATTCCTCTCCCGTCGATACCGGGGCCAAAAACCTTGTGTGGAGTCAGGGCCGGAACCGAGGATTCCTCTCAGGGGCTGACATGGATCTTTGGGTACTTCTGGAGTCTCCCCAGGGGAGTCAGGCCTCGTCTCGAGTGGGGGCATGCGCGTGCGCTTTCCTTCCAGGCTTTAGCAGCAATGTCACGCTTCCCGTCGCTTGGATCAAAGGATCTGTGGTTTTCCCTCGAGGCTTTCCCTCGAGGCTTTCCCACAGGGCTGTCCCACGTGCCACCGTGGTGTGAGTCGAACCTCGGCGTGAAAGATGAGCCAGTGCAAGGCAAAGAGGTTCCTCTGGAATGGACTGAGACATCTGGGGGACTCTTGGAATGGTGGTACGACCATGGAGTTCCTCTCGCCTTTCCTGTTGAGAGTGCCTCCTCTTGAGATGCGACGGGAACGCCGGGAATTTTTTGCCGTTGAAAGCAGGGAAAGGATCCCTCATCTCGAGCTACGAGGGGGAAACGGGGCTCCTCTGGATGTGGGCGGGACCATCGTGCATCCTCTCGAGTGGAGACGGGTATGGCGGTGAACTTCTTGAGTTGCAGCAAGGGTGTGAAAGACCCTTTCGAAGTTCCAGAGGTTAGGTGTCATTAGTCTCCAGAGGCCTCATCAGAAATAGGCCTCATCTCGCCTGGAAGGGAGAACTTCCTGGATTTTCTCGAGTTGCGGCAGGTGTTCTCGAGTTACGACGGGGACCTCAGGGACCCGCCCTGGTGGCCTCAGGAGAGGCCAGTCCCCATGCGAGTTGCTAGGGGGCCTCTCGGGATTCCTCTCCCGTCGATACCGGGGCCAAAAACCTTGTGTGGAGTCAGGGCCGGAACCGAGGATTCCTCTCAGGGGCTGACATGGATCTTTGGGTACTTCTGGAGTCTCGCCAGGGGAGACAGGCCTCGTCTCGTGTGGGGGCATGCACGTGCACTTTCCTTCCAGGCTGTAGCAGCAATGTCACGCTTCCCGTCGCGTGGATCAAAGGATCTGCGGTTTTCGCTCAAGGCTTTCCCTCGAGGCTTTCCCACAGGGCTGTCCCACGTGACACCGTGGTGTGAGTCGATTCTCGGCGTGAAAAATGAGCCAGTGCAGGGCAAAGAGGTTCCTCTGGAATGGACTGAGACATCTGGGGGACTCTTGGAATGGTGGTACGACCATGGAGTTCCTCTCGCCTTTCCTGTTGAGAGTGCCTCCTCTTGAGATGCGACGGGAACGCCGGGAATTCTTTCCTGTTGAAAGCAGGGAAAGGATCCCTCATCTCGAGCTACGAGGGGGAAACGGGGCTCCTCTGGATGTGGGCGGGACCATCGTGCTTCCTCTTGAGTGGACACGGGTATGGCGGTGAACTTCTTGAGTTGCAGCAAGGGTGTGAAAGACCCTTTCGAAGTTCCAGAGGTTAGGTGTCATTAGTCTCCAGACGCCTCATCGGAAATAGGCCTCATCTCGCCTGGAAGGGAGAACTTCCTGGATTTTCTCGATTTGCGGCTGGTGTTCTCGAGTTACGACGGGGACCTCAGGGACCCGCCCTGGTGGCCTCAGGAGAGGCCAGTCCCCATGCGAGTTGTTAGGGGGCCTCTCGGGATTCCTCTCCCGTCGATACCGGGGCCAAAAACCTTGTGTGGAGTCAGGGCCGGAACCGAGGATTCCTCTCAGGGGCTGACATGGATCTTTGGGTACTTCTGGAGTCTCCCCAGGGGAGTCAGGCCTCGTCTCGAGTGGGGGCATGCGCGTGCGCTTTCCTTCCAGGCTTTAGCAGCAATGTCACGATTCCCGTCGCTTGGATCAAAGGATCTGTGGTTTTCCCTCGAGACTTTCCCTCGAGGCTTTCCCACAGGGCTGTCCCACGTGCCACCTTGGTGTGAGTCGAACCTCGGCGTGAAAGATGAGCCAGTGCAAGGCAAAGAGGTTCCTCTGGAATGGACTGAGACATCTGGGGGACTCTTGGAATGGTGGTACGACCATGGAGTTCCTCTCGCCTTTCCTGTTGAGAGTGCCTCCTCTTGAGATGCGACGGGAACGCCGGGAATTTTTTGCCGTTGAAAGCAGGGAAAGGATCCCTCATCTCGAGCTACGAGGGGGAAACGGGGCTCCTCTGGATGTGGGCGGGACCATCGTGCATCCTCTCGAGTGGAGACGGGTATGGCGGTGAACTTCTTGAGTTGCAGCAAGGGTGTGAAAGACCCTTTCGAAGTTCCAGAGGTTAGGTGTCATTAGTCTCCAGAGGCCTCATCAGAAATAGGCCTCATCTCGCCTGGAAGGGAGAACTTCCTGGATTTTCTCGAGTTGCGGCAGGTGTTCTCGAGTTACGACGGGGACCTCAGGGACCCGCCCTGGTGGCCTCAGGAGAGGCCAGTCCCCATGCGAGTTGCTAGGGGGCCTCTCGGGATTCCTCTCCCGTCGATACCGGGGCCAAAAACCTTGTGTGGAGTCAGGGCCGGTACCGAGGATTCCTCTCAGGGGCTGACATGGATCTTTGGGTACTTCTGGAGTCTCCCCAGGGGAGTCAGGCCTCGTCTCGAGTGGGGGCATGCACGTGCACTTTCCTTCCAGGCTGTAGCAGCAATGTCACGCTTCCCGTCGCGTGGATCAAATGATGTCTGGTTTTCCCTCGAGGCTTTCCCACAGGGCTGTCCCACGTGCCACCGTGGTGTGAGTCGATCCTCGGCGTGAAAGATGAGCCAGTGCAGGGCAAAGAGGTTCCTCTGGAATGGACTGAGACATCTGGGGGACTCTTGGAATGGTGGTACGACCATGGAGTTCCTCTCGCCTTTCCTGTTGAGAGTGCCTCCTCTTGAGATGCGACTGGAACGCCGGGAATTTTTTGCCGTTGAAAGCAGGGAAAGGATCCCTCATCTCGAGCTACGAGGGGGAAACGGGGCTCCTCTGGATGTGGGCGGGACCATCGTGCTTCCTCTCGAGTGGAGACGGATATGGCGGTGAACTTCTTGAGTTGCAGCAAGGGTGTGAAAGACCCTTTCGAAGTTCCAGAGGTTAGGTGTCATTAGTCTCCAGAGGCCTCATCGGAAATAGGCCTCATCTCGCCTGGAAGGGAGAACTTCCTGGATTTTCTCGAGTTGCGGCAGGTGTTCTCGAGTTACGACGGGGACCTCAGGGACCCGCCCTGGTGGCCTCAGGAGAGGCCAGTCCCCATGCGAGTTGCTAGGGGGCCTCTCGGGATTCCTCTCCCGTCGATACCGGGGCCAAAAACCTTGTGTGGAGTCAGGGCCGGAGCCGAGGATTCCTCTCAGGGGCTGACATGGATCTTTGGGTACTTCTGGAGTCTCCCCAGTGGAGTCAGGCCTCGTCTCGAGTGGGGGCATGCACGTGCGCTTTCCTTCCAGGCTGTAGCAGCAATGTCACGCTTCCCGTCGCGTGGATCAAAGGATCTGTGGTTTTCCCTCGAGGCTTTCCCTCGAGGCTTTCCCACAGGGCTGTCCCACGTGCCACCGTGTTGTGAGTCGATCCTCGGCGTGAAAGATGAGCCAGTGCTGGGCAAAGAGGTTCCTCTGGAATGGACTGAGACATCTGGGGGACTCTTGGAATGGTGGTACGACCATGGAGTTCCTCTCGCCTTTCCTGTTGAGAGTGCCTCCTCTTGAGATGCGACGGGAACGCCAGGAATTCTTTCCCGTTGAAAGCAGGGAAAGGATCCCTCATCTCGAGCTACGAGGGGGAAACGGGGCTCCTCTGGATGTGGGCGGGACCATCGTGCTTCCTCTCGAGTGGAGACGGGTATGGCGGTGAACTTCTTGAGTTGCAGTAAGGGTGTGAAAGACCCTTTCGAAGTTCCAGAGGTTTGGTGTCATTAGTCTCCAGAGGCCTCATCGGAAATAGGCCTCATCTCGCCTGGAAGGGAGAACTTCCTGGATTTTCTCGAGTTGCGGCAGGTGTTCTCGAATTACGACGGGGACCTCAGGGACCCGCCCTGGTGGCCTCCGGAGAGGCCAGTCCCCATGCGAGTTGCTAGGGGGCCTCTCGGGATTCCTCTCCCGTCGATACCGGGGCCAAAAACCTTGTGTGGAGTCAGGGCCGGAACCGAGGATTCCTCTCAGGTGCTGACATGGATCTTTGGGTACTTCTGGAGTCACCCCAGTGGAGTCAGGCCTCGTCTCGAGTAGGGGCATGCACGTGCGCTTTCCTTTCAGGCTGTAGCAGCAATGTCACGCTTCCCGTCACGTGGATCAAAGGATCTGTGGTTTTCCCTCGAGGCTTTCCCTCGAGGCTTTCCCACAGGGCTGTCCCACGTGCCACCGTGGTGTGAGTCGATCCTCGGCGTGAAAGATGAGCCAGTGCAGGGCAAAGAGGTTCCTCTGGAATGGACTGAGACATCTTGGGGACTCTTGGAATGGTGGTACGACCATGGAGTTCCTCTCGCCTTTCCTGTTGAGAGTGCCTCCTCTTGAAATGCGACGGGAACGCCGGGAATTCTTTCCCGTTGAAAGCAGGGAAAGGATCCCTCATCTCGAGCTACGAGGGGGAAACGGGGCTCCTCTGGATGTGGGCGGGACCATCGTGCTTCCTCTCTAGTGGAGACGGGTATGGCGGTGAACTTCTTGAGTTGCAGCAAGGGTGTGAAAGACCCTTTCGAAGTTCCAGAGGTTAGGTGTCATTAGTCTCCAGACGCCTCATCGGAAATAGGCCTCATCTCGCCTGGAAGGGAGAACTTCCTGGATTTTCTCGAGTTGCGGCAGGTGTTCTCGAGTTACGACGGGGACCTCAGGGACGCGCCCTGGTGGCCTCAGGAGAGGCCAGTCCCTAGGCGAGTTGCTAGGGGGCCTCTCGGGATTCCTCTCCCGTTGATACCGGGGCCAAAAACCTTGTGTGGAGTCAAGGCCGGAACCGAGGATTCCTCTCAGGGGCTGACATGGATCTTTGGGTACTTGTGGAGTCTCCCCAGGGGAGTCAGGCCTCGTCTCGAGTGGGGGCATGCACGTGCGCTTTCCTTCCAGGCTGTAGCAGCAATGTCACGCTTCCCGTCGCGTGGATCAAAGGATCTGTGGTTTTCCCTCGAGGCTTTCCCTCGAGCCTTTCCCACAGGGCTGTCCCACGTGCCACCGTGGTGTGAGTCGATCCTCGGCGTGAAAGATGAGCCAGTGCAGGGCAAAGAGGTTCCTCTGGAATGGACTGAGACATCTGGGGGACTCTTGGAATGGTGGTACGACCATGGAGTTCCTCTCGCCTTTCCTGTTGAGAGTGCCTCCTCTTGAGATGCGACGGGAACGCCGGGAATTCTTTCCCGTTGAAAGCAGGGAAAGGATCCCTCATCTCGAGCTAAGAGGGGGAAACGGGGCTCCTCTGGATGTGGGCGGGACCATCGTGCTTCCTCTCTAGTGGAGACGGGTATGGTGGTGAACTTCTTGAGTTGCAGCAAGGCTGTGAAAGACCATTTCGAAGTTCCAGAGGTTAGGTGTCATTAGTCTCCAGACGCCTCATCGGAAATAGGCCTCATCTCGCCTGGAAGGGAGAACTTCCTGGATTTTCTCGAGTTGCGGCAGGTGTTCTCGAGTTACGACGTGGACCTCAGGGACCCGCCCTGGTGGCCTCAGGAGAGGCCAGTCCCTATGCGAGTTGCTAGGGGGCCTCTCGGGATTCCTCTCCCGTCGTTACCGGGGCCAAAAACCTTGTGTGGAGTCAGGGCCGGAACCGAGGATTCCTCTCAGGGGCTGACATGGATCTTTGGGTACTTCTGGAGTCTCCCCAGGGGAGTCAGGCCTCGTCTCGAGTGGGGGCATGCACGTGCACTTTCCTTCCAGGCTGTAGCAGCAATGTCACGCTTCCCGTCGCGTGGATCAAATGATGTGTGGTTTTCCCTCGAGGCTTTCCCAAAGGGCTGTCCCACGTGCCACTGTGGTGTGAGTCGATCCTCGGCGTGAAAGATGAGCCAGTGCAGGGCAAAGAGGTTCCTCTGGAATGGACTGAGACATCTGGGGGACTCTTGGAATGGTGGTACGACCATGGAGTTCCTCTCGCCTTTCCTGTTGAGAGTGCCTCCTCTTGAGATGCGACGGGAACGCCGGGAATTCTTTCCCGTTGAAAGCATGGAAAGGATCCCTCATCTCGAGCTACGAGGGGGAAACGGGGCTCCTCTGGATGTGGGCGGGACCATCGTGCTTCCTCTCGAGTGGAGACGGGTATGGCGGTGAACTTCTTGAGTTGCACCAAGGGTGTGAAAGACCCTTTCGAAGTTCAAGAGGTTTGGTGTCATTAGTCTCCAGAGGCCTCATCGGAAATAGGCCTCATCTCGCCTGGAAGGGAGAACTTCCTGGATTTTCTCGAGTTGCGGCAGGTGTTCTCGAGTTACGACGGGGACCTCAGGGACCCGCCCTGGTGGCCTCAGGAGAGGCCAGTCCCTATGCGAGTTGCTAGGGGGCCTCTCGGGATTCCTCTCCCGTCGATACCGGGGCCAAAAACCTTGTGTGGAGTCAGGGCCGGAACCGAGGATTCCTCTCAGGGGCTGACATGGATCTTTGGGTACTTCTGGAGTCTCCCCAGGGGAGTCAGGCCTCGTCTCGAGTGGGGGCATGCACGTGCACTTTCCTTCCAGGCTGTAGCAGCAATGTCACGCTTCCCGTCGCGTGGATCAAATGATGTGTGGTTTTCCCTCGAGGCTTTCCCACAGGGCTGTCCCACGTGCCACCGTGGTGTGAGTCGATCCTCGGCGTGAAAGATGAGCCAGTGCAGGGCAAAGAGGTTCCTCTGGAATGGACTGAGACATCTGGGGGACTCTTGGAATGGTGGTACGACCATGGAGTTCCTCTCGCCTTTCCTGTTGAGAGTGCCTCCTCTTGAGATGCGACGGGAACGCCGGGAATTTTTTGCCGTTGAAAGCAGGGAAAGGATCCCTCATCTCGAGCTACGAGGGGGAAACGGGGCTCCTCTGGATGTGGGCGGGACCATCGTGCTTCCTCTCGAGTGGAGACGGGTATGGTGGTGAACTTCTTAAGTTGCACCAAGGGTGTGAAAGACCCTTTCGAAGTTCCAGAGGTTAGGTGTCATTAGTCTCCAGACGCCTCATCGGAAATAAGCCTCATCTCGCCTGGAAGGGAGAACTTCCTGGATTTTCTCGAGTTGCGGCAGGTGTTCTCGAGTTACGACGGGGACCTCAGGGACCCGCCCTGGTGGCCTCAGGAGAGGCCAGTCCCTATGCGAGTTGCTAGGGGGCCTCTCGGGATTCCTCTCCCGTCGATACCGGGGCCAAAAACCTTGTGTGGAGTCAGGGCCGGAACCGAGGATTCCTCTCAGGGGCTGACATGGATCTTTGGGTACTTCTGGAGTCTCCCCAGGGGAGTCAGGCCTCGTCTCGAGTGGGGGCATGCACGTGCACTTTCCTTCCAGGCTGTAGCAGCAATGTCACGCTTCCCGTCGCGTGGATCAAATGATGTGTGGTTTTACCTCGAGGCTTTCCCACAGGGCTGTCCCACGTGCCACCGTGGTGTGAGTCGATCCTCGGCGTGAAAGATGAGCCAGTGCAGGGCAAAGAGGTTCCTCTGGAATGGACTGAGACATCTGGGGGACTCTTGGAATGGTGGTACGACCATGGAGTTCCTCTCGCCTTTCCTGTTGAGAGTGCCTCCTCTTGAGATGCGACGGGAACGCCGGGAATTTTTTGCCGTTGAAAGCAGGGAAAGGATCCCTCATCTCGAGCTACGAGGGGGAAACGGGGCTCCTCTGGATGTGGGCGGGACCATCGTGCTTTCTCTCGAGTGGAGACGGGTATGGTGGTGAACTTCTTGAGTTGCAGCAAGGGTGTGAAAGACCCTTTCGAAGTTCCAGAGGTTAGGTGTCATTAGTCTCCAGACGCCTCATCGGAAATAGGCCTCATCTCGCCTGGAAGGGAGAACTTCCTTGATTTTCACGAGTTGCGGCAGGTGTTCTCGAGTTACGACGGGGACCTCAGGGACCCGCCCTGTTGGCCTCAGGAGAGGCCAGTCCCTATGCGTGTTGCTAGGGGGCCCCTCGGGATTCCTCTCCCGTCGATACCGGGGCCAAAAACCTTGTGTGGAGTCAGGGCCGGAACCGAGGATTCCTCTCAGGGACTGATATGGATCTTTGGGTACTTCTGGAGTCTCGCCAGGGGAGACAGGCCTCGTCTCGTGTGGGGGCATGCACGTGCACTTTCCTTCCAGGCTGTAGCAGCAATGTCACGTTTCCCGTCGCGTGGATCAAAGGATCTGCGGTTTTCGCTCGAGGCTTTCCCTCGAGGCTTTCCCACAGGGCTGTCCCACGTGACACCGTGGTGTGAGTCGACTCTCGGCGTGAAAAATGAGCCAGTGCAGGGCAAAGAGGTTCCTCTGGAATGGACTGAGACATCTGGGGGACTCTTGGAATGGTGGTACGACCATGGAGTTCCTCTCGCCTTTCCTGTTGAGAGTGCCTCCTCTTGAGATGCGACAGGAACGCCGGGAATTCTTTCCCGTTGAAAGCAGGGAAAGGATCCCTCATCTCGAGCTACGAGGGGGAAACGGGGCTCCTCTGGATGTGGGCGGGACCATCGTGCTTCCTCTCGAGTGGAGACGGGTATGGCGGTGAACTTCTTGAGTTGCACCAAGGGTGTGAAAGACCCTTTCGAAGTTCAAGAGGTTTGGTGTCATTAGTCTCCAGAGGCCTCATCGGAAATAGGCCTCATCTCGCCTGGAAGGGAGAACTTCCTGGATTTTCTCGAGTTGCGGCAGGTGTTCTCGAGTTACGACGGGGACCTCAGGGACCCGCCCTGGTGGCCTCCGGAGAGGCCAGTCCCCATGCGAGTTGCTAGGGGGCCTCTCGGGATTCCTCTCCCGTCGATACCGGGGCCAAAAACCTTGTGTGGAGTCAGGGCCGGAACCGAGGATTCCTCTCAGGGGCTGACATGGATCTTTGGGTACTTCTGGAGTCTCCCCAGTGGAGTCAGACCTCGTCTCCAGTGGGGGCATGCACGTGCGCTTTCCTTCCAGGCTGTAGCAGCAATGTCACGCTTCCCGTCGCGTGGATCAAAGGATCTGTGGTTTTCCCTCGAGGCTTTCCCTCGAGGCTTTCCCACAGGGCTGTCCCACGTGCCACCGTGGTGTGAGTCGATCCTCGGCGTGAAAGATGAGCCAGTGCAGGGCAAAGAGGTTCCTCTGGAATGGACTGAGACATCTGGGGGACTCTTGGAATGGTGGTACGACCATGGAGATCCTCTCGCCTTTCCTGTTGAGAGTGCCTCCTCTTGAGATGCGACGGGAACGCCGGGAATTCTTTCCCGTTTAAAGCAGGGAAAGGATCCCTAATCTCGAGCACCGAGGGGAAAACGGGGCTCCTCTGGATGTGGGCGGGACCATCGTGCTTCCTCTCGAGTGGAGACGGGTATGGCGGAGAACTGCTTGAGTTGCAGCAAGGGTGTGAAAGACCCTTTCAAAGTTCCAGAGGTTAGGTGTAATTAGTCTCCATACGCCTCATCGGAAATAGGCCTCATCTCGCCTGGAAGGGAGAACTTCCTGGATTTTCTCGAGTTGCGGCAGGTGTTCTTAAGTTACGACGGGGAACTCAGGGACCCGCCCTGGTGGCCTCAGGAGAGGCCAGTCCCCATGCGAGTTGCTAGGGGGCCTCTCGGGATTCCTCTCCCGTCGATACCGGGGCAAAAAACCTTGAGTGGAGTCAGGGCCGGAACCGAGGATTCCTCTCAGGGGCTGACATGGATCTTTGGGTACTTCTGGAGTCTCCCCAGGGGAGTCAGGCCTCGTCTCGAGTGGGTGCATGCACGTGCGCTTTCCTTCCAGGCTGTAGCAGCAATGTCACGCTTCCCGTCGCTTGGATCAAAGGATCTGTGGTTTTCCCTCGAGGCTTTCCCTCGAGGCTTTCCCACAGGGCTGTCCCACGTGCCACCGTGGTGTGAGTCGATCCTCGGCGTGAAAGATGAGCCAGTGCAGGGCAAAGAGCTTCCTCTGGAATGGACTGAGACATCTGGGGGACTCTTGGAATGGTGGTACGACCATGGAGTTCCTCTCGCCTTTCCTGTTGAGAGTGCCTCCTCTTGAGATGCGACGGGAATGCAGGGAATTCTTTCCCGTTGAAAGCAGGGAAAGGATCCCTCATCTCGAGCTACGAGGGGGAAACGGGGCTCCTTTGGATGTGGTCGGGACCATCGTGCTTCCTCTCGAGTGGAGACGGGTATGGTGGTGAACTTCTTGAGTTGCACCAAGGGTGTGAAAGACCCTTTCGAAGTTCCAGAGGTTAGGTGTCATTAGTCTCCAGACGCCTCATCGGAAATAGGCCTCATCTCGCCTGGAAGGGAGAACTTCCTGGATTTTCTCGAGTTGCGGCAGGTGTTCTCGAGTTACGACGGGGACCTCAGGGACCCGCCCTGGTGGCCTCAGGAGAGGCCAGTCCCTATGCGAGTTGCTAGGGGGCCTCTCGGGATTCCTCTCCCGTCGATACCGGGGCCAAAAACCTTGTGTGGAGTCAGGGCCGGAACCGAGGATTCCTCTCAGGGGCTGACATGGATCTTTGGGTACTTCTGGAGTCTCCCCAGGGGAGTCAGGCCTCGTCTCGAGTGGGGGCATGCACGTGCACTTTGCTTCCAGGCTGTAGCAGCAATGTCACGCTTCCCGTCGCGTGGATCAAATGATGTGTGGTTTTCCCTCGAGGCTTTCCCACAGGGCTGTCCCACGTGCCACCGTGGTGTGAGTCGATCTCGGCGTGAAAGATGAGCCAGTGCAGGGCAAAGAGGTTCCTCTGGAATGGACTGAGACATCTGGGGGACTCTTGGAATGGTGGTACGACCATGGAGTTCCTCTCGCCTTTCCTGTTGAGAGTGCCTCCTCTTGAGATGCGACGGGAACGCCGGGAATTTTTTGCCGTTGAAAGCAGGGAAAGGATCCCTCATCTCGAGCTACGAGGGGGAAACGGGGCTCCTCTGGATGTGGGCGGGACCATCGTGCTTTCTCTCGAGTGGAGACGGGTATGGCGGTGAACTTCTTGAGTTGCAGCAAGGGTGTGAAAGACCCTTTCGAAGTTCCAGAGGTTAGGTGTCATTAGTCTCCAGACGCCTCATCGGAAATAGGCCTCATCTCGCCTGGAAGGGAGAACTTCCTTGATTTTCACGAGTTGCGGCAGGTGTTCTCGAGTTACGACGGGGACCTCAGGGACCCGCCCTGTTGGCCTCAGGAGAGGCCAGTCCCTATGCGTGTTGCTAGGGGGCCCCTCGGGATTCCTCTCCCGTCGATACCGGGGCCAAAAACCTTGTGTGGAGTCAGGGCCGGAAACGAGGATTCCTCTCAGGGACTGATATGGATCTTTGGGTACTTCTGGAGTCTCGCCAGGGGAGACAGGCCTCGTCTCGTGTGGGGGCATGCACGTGCACTTTCCTTCCAGGCTGTAGCAGCAATGTCACGCTTCCCGTCGCGTGGATCAAAGGATCTGCGGTTTTCGCTCGAGGCTTTCCCTCGAGGCTTTCCCACAGTGCTGTCCCACGTGACACCGTGGTGTGAGTCGACTCTCGGCGTGAAAAATGAGCCAGTGCAGGGCAAAGAGGTTCCTCTGGAATGGACTGAGACATCTGGGGGACTCTTGGAATGGTGGTACGACCATGGAGTTCCTCTCGCCTTTCCTGTTGAGAGTGCCTCCTCTTGAGATGCGACGGGAACACCGGGAATTCTTTCCCGTTGAAAGCAGGGAAAGGATCCCTCATCTCGAGCTACGAGGGGGAAACGGGGCTCCTCTGGATGTGGGCGGGACCATCCTGCTTCCTCTTGAGTGGACACGGGTATGGCGGTGAACTTCTTGAGTTGCAGCAAGGGTGTGAAAGACCCTTTCGAAGTTCCAGAGGTTAGGTGTCATTAGTCTCCAGACGCCTCATCGGAAATAGGCCTCATCTCGCCTGGAAGGGAGAACTTCCTGGATTTTCTCGAGTTGGGGCAGGTGTTCTCGAGTTACGACGGGGACCTCTGGGACCCGCCCTGGTGGCCTCAGGAGAGGCCAGTCCCCATGCGAGTTGTTAGGGGGCCTCTCGGGATTCCTCTCCCGTCGATACCGGGGCCAAAAACCTTGGGTGGAGTCAGGGCCGGAACAGAGGATTCCTCTCAGGGGCTGACATGGATCTTTGGGTACTTCTGGAGTCTCCCCAGGGGAGTCAGGCCTCGTCTCGAGTGGGGGCATGCGCGTGCGCTTTCCTTCCAGGCTTTAGCAGCAATGTCACGCTTCCCGTCGCTTGGATCAAAGGATCTGTGGTTTTCCCTCGAGGCTTTCCCTCGAGGCTTTCCCACAGGGCTGTCCCACGTGCCACCGTGGTGTGAGTCGATCCTCGGCGTGAAAGATGAGCCAGTGCAGGGCAAAGAGGTTCCTCTGGAATGGACTGAGACATCTGGGGGACTCTTGGAATGGTGGTACGACCATGGAGTTCCTCTCGCCTTTCCTGTTGAGAGTGCCTCCTCTTGAGATGCGACGGGAACGCCGGGAATTTTTTGCCGTTGAAAGCAGGGAAAGGATCCCTCATCTCGAGCTACGAGGGGGAAACGGGGCTCCTCTGGATGTGGGCGGGACCATCGTGCTTCCTCTCGAGTGGAGACGGGTATGGCGGTGAACTTCTTGAGTTGCAGCAAGGGTGTGAAAGACCCTTTCGAAGTTCAAGAGGTTTGGTGTCATTAGTCTCCAGAGGCCTCATCGGAAATAGGCCTCATCTCGCCTGGAAGGGAGAACTTCCTGGATTTTCTCGAGTTGCGGCAGGTGTTCTCGAGTTACGACGGGGACCTCAGGGACCCGCCCTGGTGGCCTCCGGAGAGGCCAGTCCCCATGCGAGTTGCTAGGGGGCCTCTCGGGATTCCTCTCCCGTCGATACCGGGGCCAAAAACCTTGTGTGGAGTCAGGGCCGGAACCGAGGATTCCTCTCAGGGGCTGACATGGATCTTTGGGTACTTCTGGAGTCTCCCCAGTGGAGTCAGACCTCGTCTCCAGTGGGGGCATGCACGTGCGCTTTCCTTCCAGGCTGTAGCAGCAATGTCACGCTTCCCGTGGCGTGGATCAAAGGATCTGTGGTTTTCCCTCGAGGCTTTCCCTCGAGGCTTTCCCACAGGGCTGTCCCACGTGCCACCGTGGTGTGAGTCGATCCTCGGCGTGAAAGATGAGCCAGTGCAGGGCAAAGAGGTTCCTCTGGAATGGACTGAGACATCTGGGGGACTCTTGGAATGGTGGTACGACCATGGAGATCCTCTCGCCTTTCCTGTTGAGAGTGCCTCCTCTTGAGATGCGACGGGAACGCCGGGAATTCTTTCCCGTTTAAAGCAGGGAAAGGATCCCTCATCTCGAGCACCGAGGGGAAAACGGGGCTCCTCTGGATGTGGGCGGGACCATCGTGCTTCCTCTCGAGTGGAGACGGGTATGGCGGAGAACTGCTTGAGTTGCAGCAAGGGTGTGAAAGACCCTTTCAAAGTTCCAGAGGTTAGGTGTAATTAGTCTCCATACGCCTCATCGGAAATAGGCCTCATCTCGCCTGGAAGGGAGAACTTCCTGGATTTTCTCGAGTTGCGGCAGGTGTTCTTAAGTTACGACGGGGAACTCAGGGACCCGCCCTGGTGGCCTCAGGAGAGGCCAGTCCCCATGCGAGTTGCTAGGGGGCCTCTCGGGATTCCTCTCCCGTCGATACCGGGGCAAAAAACCTTGAGTGGAGTCAGGGCCGGAACCGAGGATTCCTCTCAGGGGCTGACATGGATCTTTGGGTACTTCTGGAGTCTCCCCAGGGGAGTCAGGCCTCGTCTCGAGTGGGTGCATGCACGTGCGCTTTCCTTCCAGGCTGTAGCAGCAATGTCACGCTTCCCGTCGCTTGGATCAAAGGATCTGTGGTTTTCCCTCGAGGCTTTCCCTCGAGGCTTTCCCACAGGGCTGTCCCACGTGCCACCGTGGTGTGAGTCGATCCTCGGCGTGAAAGATGAGCCAGTGCAGGGCAAAGAGCTTCCTCTGGAATGGACTGAGACATCTGGGGGACTCTTGGAATGGTGGTACGACCATGGAGTTCCTCTCGCCTTTCCTGTTGAGAGTGCCTCCTCTTGAGATGCGACGGGAATGCAGGGAATTCTTTCCCGTTGAAAGCAGGGAAAGGATCCCTCATCTCGAGCTACGAGGGGGAAACGGGGCTCCTTTGGATGTGGTCGGGACCATCGTGCTTCCTCTCGAGTGGAGACGGGTATGGTGGTGAACTTCTTGAGTTGCACCAAGGGTGTGAAAGACCCTTTCGAAGTTCCAGAGGTTAGGTGTCATTAGTCTCCAGACGCCTCATCGGAAATAGGCCTCATCTCGCCTGGAAGGGAGAACTTCCTGGATTTTCTCGAGTTGCGGCAGGTGTTCTCGAGTTACGACGGGGACCTCAGGGACCCGCCCTGGTGGCCTCAGGAGAGGCCAGTCCCTATGCGAGTTGCTAGGGGGCCTCTCGGGATTCCTCTCCCGTCGATACCGGGGCCAAAAACCTTGTGTGGAGTCAGGGCCGGAACCGAGGATTCCTCTCAGGGGCTGACATGGATCTTTGGGTACTTCTGGAGTCTCCCCAGGGGAGTCAGGCCTCGTCTCGAGTGGGGGCATGCACGTGCACTTTCCTTCCAGGCTGTAGCAGCAATGTCACGCTTCCCGTCGCGTGGATCAAATGATGTGTGGTTTTCCCTCGAGGCTTTCCCACAGGGCTGTCCCACGTGCCACCGTGGTGTGAGTCGATCTCGGCGTGAAAGATGAGCCAGTGCAGGGCAAAGAGGTTCCTCTGGAATGGACTGAGACATCTGGGGGACTCTTGGAATGGTGGTACGACCATGGAGTTCCTCTCGCCTTTCCTGTTGAGAGTGCCTCCTCTTGAGATGCGACGGGAACGCCGGGAATTTTTTGCCGTTGAAAGCAGGGAAAGGATCCCTCATCTCGAGCTACGAGGGGGAAACGGGGCTCCTCTGGATGTGGGCGGGACCATCGTGCTTTCTCTCGAGTGGAGACGGGTATGGCGGTGAACTTCTTGAGTTGCAGCAAGGGTGTGAAAGACCCTTTCGAAGTTCCAGAGGTTAGGTGTCATTAGTCTCCAGACGCCTCATCGGAAATAGGCCTCATCTCGCCTGGAAGGGAGAACTTCCTTGATTTTCACGAGTTGCGGCAGGTGTTCTCGAGTTACGACGGGGACCTCAGGGACCCGCCCTGTTGGCCTCAGGAGAGGCCAGTCCCTATGCGTGTTGCTAGGGGGCCCCTCGGGATTCCTCTCCCGTCGATACCGGGGCCAAAAACCTTGTGTGGAGTCAGGGCCGGAACCGAGGATTCCTCTCAGGGACTGATATGGATCTTTGGGTACTTCTGGAGTCTCGCCAGGGGAGACAGGCCTCGTCTCGTGTGGGGGCATGCACGTGCACTTTCCTTCCAGGCTGTAGCAGCAATGTCACGCTTCCCGTCGCGTGGATCAAAGGATCTGCGGTTTTCGCTCGAGGCTTTCCCTCGAGGCTTTCCCACAGTGCTGTCCCACGTGACACCGTGGTGTGAGTCGACTCTCGGCGTGAAAAATGAGCCAGTGCAGGGCAAACAGGTTCCTCTGGAATGGACTGAGACATCTGGGGGACTCTTGGAATGGTGGTACGACCATGGAGTTCCTCTCGCCTTTCCTGTTGAGAGTGCCTCCTCTTGAGATGCGACGGGAACACCGGGAATTCTTTCCCGTTGAAAGCAGGGAAAGGATCCCTCATCTCGAGCTACGAGGGGGAAACGGGGCTCCTCTGGATGTGGGCGGGACCATCCTGCTTCCTCTTGAGTGGACACGGGTATGGCGGTGAACTTCTTGAGTTGCAGCAAGGGTGTGAAAGACCCTTTCGAAGTTCCAGAGGTTAGGTGTCATTAGTCTCCAGACGCCTCATCGGAAATAGGCCTCATCTCGCCTGGAAGGGAGAATTTCCTGGATTTTCTCGAGTTGCGGCAGGTGTTCTCGAGTTACGACGGGGACCTCTGGGACCCGCCCTGGTGGCCTCAGGAGAGGCCAGTCCCCATGCGAGTTGTTAGGGGGCCTCTCGGGATTCCTCTCCCGTCGATACCGGGGCCAAAAACCTTGGGTGGAGTCAGGGCCGGAACAGAGGATTCCTCTCAGGGGCTGACATGGATCTTTGGGTACTTCTGGAGTCTCCCCAGGGGAGTCAGGCCTCGTCTCGAGGGGGGCATGCACGTGCGCTTTCCTTCCAGGCTGTAGCAGCAATGTCACGCTTCCCGTCGCGTGGATCAAAGGATCTGTGGTTTTCCCTCGAGGCTTTCCCTCGAGGCTTTCCCACAGGGCTGTCCCACGTGCCACCGTGTTGTGAGTCGATCCTCGGCGTGAAAGATGAGCCAGTGCAGGGCAAAGAGGTTCCTCTGGAATGGACTGAGACATCTGGGGGACTCTTGGAATGGTGGTACGACCATGGAGTTCCTCTCGCCTTTCCTGTTGAGAGTGCCTCCTCTTGAGATGCGACGGGAACGCCGGGAATTCTTTCCCGTTGAAACCAGGGAAAGGATCCCTCATCTCGTGCTACGAGGGGGAAACGGGGCTCCTCTGGATGTGGGCGGGACCATCGTGCTTCCTCTCGAGTGGAGACGGGTATGGCGGTGAACTTCTTGAGTTTCAGCAAGGGTGTGAAAGACCCTTTCGAAGTTCCAGAGGTTTGGTGTCATTAGTCTCCAGAGGCCTCATCGGAAATAGGCCTCATCTCGCCTGGAAGGGAGAACTTCCTGGATTTTCTCGAGTTGCGGCAGGTGTTCTCGAGTTACGACGGGGACCTCAGGGACCCGCCCTGGTGGCCTCCGGAGAGGCCAGTCCCCATGCGAGTTGCTAGGGGGCCTCTCGGGATTCCTCTCCCGTCGATACCGGGGCCAAAAACCTTGTGTGGAGTCAGGGCCGGAACCGAGGATTCCTCTCAGGGGCTGACATGGATCTTTGGGTACTTCTGGAGTCTCCCCAGGGGAGTCAGGCCTCGTCTCGAGTGGGGGCATGCACGTGCGCTTTCCTTCCAGGCTGTAACAGCAATGTCACGCTTCTCGTCGCGTGGATCAACGGATCTGTGGTTTTCCCTCGAGGCTCTCCCTCGAGGCTTTCCCACAGGTCTGTCCCGCGTGCCGTCGTGGTGTGAACGATCCTCGGCGTGAAAGATGAGCCAGTGCAGGGCAAAGAGGTTCCTCTGGAATGGACTGAGACATCTGGGGGACTCTTGGAATGGTGGTACGACCATGGAGTTCCTCTCGCCTTTCCTGTTGAGAGTGCCTCCTCTTGAGATGCGACGGGAACGCCGGGAATTCTTTACCGTTGAAAGCAGGGAAAGGATCCCTCATATCGAGCTACGAGGGGGAAACGGGGCTCCTCTGGATGTGGGCGGGACCATCGTGCTTCCTCTCGAGTGGAGACGGGTATGGCGGTGAACTTCTTGAGTTGCAGCAAGGGTGTGAAAGACCCTTTCTAAGTTCCAGAGGTTAGGTGTCATTAGTCTACAGACACCTCATCGGAAATAGGCATCATCTCGCCTGGAAGGGAGAACTTCCTGGATTTTCTTGAGTTGCGGCATGTGTTCTCGAGTTAGGACGGGGACCTCCGGGACCGGCCCTGGTGGCCTCAGGAACGGCCAGTCCCCATGCAAGTTGCTAGGGGGCCTCTCGTGATTCCTCTCCCGTCGATACCGGGGCCAAAATCCTTGTGTGGAGTCAGGGCCGGAACCGAGGATTCCTCTCAGGGGCTGACATGGATCTTTGGGTACTTCTGGAGTCTTCCCAGGGGAGTCAGGCCTCGTCTCGAGTGGGGGCATGCACGTGCGCTTTCCTTCCAGGCTGTAGCAGCAATGTCACGCTTCCCGTCTCGTTGATCAAAGGATCTGTGGTTTTCCCTCGAGGCTTTCCCACAGGGCTGTCCCACGTGCCACCGTGGTGTGAGTCGATCCTCGGCGTGAAAGATGAGCCAGTGCAGGGCAAAGAGGTTCCTCTGGAATGGACTGCGACATCTGGGGGACTCTTGGAATGGTGGTACGACCATGCAGTTCCTCTCGCCTTTCCTGTTGAGAGTGCCTCCTCTTGAGATGCGACGGGAACGCCGGGAATTCTTTCCCGTTGAAAGCAGGGAAAGGATCCCTCATCTCGAGCTGCGAGGGGGAAACGGGGCTCCTCTGGATGTGGGCGGGACCATCGTTCTTCCTCTCGAGTGGAGACGGGTATGGCGGTGAACTTCTTGAGTTGCAGCAAGGGTGTGAAAGACCCTTTCGAAGTTCCAGAGTTTAGGTGTCATTAGTCTCCAGACGCCTCATCGGAAATAGCCCTCATCTGGCCTGGAAGGGAGAACTTCCTGGATTTTCTCGAGTTGCGGCAGGTGTTCTCGAGTTACGACGGGGACCTCAGGGACCCGCCCTGGTGGCCTCAGGAGAGGCCAGTCCCCATGAGACTTGCTAGGGGGCCTCTCGGGATTCCTCTCCCGTCGATACCGGGGCCAAAAACCTTGTGTGGAGTCAGGGCCGGAACCGAGGATTCCTCTCAGGGGCTGACATCGATCTTTGGGTACTTCTGGAGTCTCCCAAGCGGTGTCAGGCCTCGCCTCGTGTGGGGGCATGCACGTGCGCTTTCCTTCCAGGCTGTAACAGCAATGTCACGCTTCCCGTCGCGTGGATCAAAGGATCTGTGGTTTTCCCTCGAGGCTTTCCCACAGGGCTGTCCCGCGTGCCATCGTGGTGTGAGTCGAGTCTCGGCGTGAAAGATGAGACATTGCAGGGCAAAGAGGTTCCTCTGGAATGGACTGAGACATCTGGGGGACTCTTGGAATGGTGGTACGACCATAGAGTTCCTCTCGCCTTTCCTGTTGAGAGTGCCTCCTCTTGAGATGCGACGGGAACGCCGGGAATTCTTTCCCGTTGAAAGCAGGGAAAGGATCCCTCATCTCGAGCTCCGAGGGGGAAACGGGGCTCCTCTGGATGTGGGCGGGACCATCGTGCTTCCTCTCGAGTGGAGACGGGTATGGCGGTGAACTTCTTGAGTTGCAGCAAGGGTGTGAAAGACCCTTTCGAAGTTCCAGAGGTTAGGTGTCATTAGTCTCCAGACGCCTCATCGGAAATAGGCCTCATCTCGCCTGGAAGGGAGAACTTCCTGGATTTTCTCGAGTTGCGGCAGGTGTTCTCGAGTTACGACGGGGACCTCGGGGACCCGCCCTGTTGGCCTCAGGAACGGCCAGTCCCAATGCAAGTTGCTAGGGGGCCTCTCGAGATTCCTCTCCCGTCGATACCGGGGCCAAAAACCTTGTGTTGAGTCAGGGCCAGAACCGAGGATTCCTCTCAGGGGCTGACATGGATCTTTGGGTACTTCTGGAGTCTCCCCAGGGGAGTCAGGCCTCGTCTCGTGTGGGGGCATGCACGTGCACTTTCCTTCCAGGCTGTAGCAGCAATGTCACGCTTCCCGTGGCGTGGATCAAAGGATCTGTGGTTTTCCCTCGAGGCTTTCCCTCGAGGCTTTCCCACAGGGCTGTCCCACGTGCCACCGTGGTGTGAGTCGATCCTCGGCGTGAAAGATGAGCCAGTGCAGGGCAAAGAGGTTCCTCTGGAATGGACTGAGACATCTGGGGGACTCTTGGAATGGTGGTACGACCATGGAGTTCCTCTCGCCTTTCCTGTTGAGAGTGCCTCCTCTTGAGATGCGACGGGAACGCCGGGAATTTTTTGCCGTTGAAAGCAGGGAAAGGATCCCTCATCTCGAGCTACGAGGGGGAAACGGGGCTCCTCTGGATGTGGGCGGGACCATCGTGCTTCCTCTCGAGTGGAGACGGGTATGGCGGTGAACTTCTTGAGTTGCAGCAAGGGTGTGAAAGACCCTTTTGAAGTTCCAGACGTTAGGTGTCATTAGTCTCCAGAGGCCTCATCGGAAATAGGCCTCATCTCGCCTGGAAGGGAGAACTTCCTGGATTTTCTCGAGTTGCGGCAGGTGTTCTCGAGTTACGACGGGGACCTCAGGGACCCGCCCTGGTGGCCTCAGGAGAGGCCAGTCCCCATGCGAGTTGCTAGGGGGCCTCTCGGGATTCCTCTCCCGTCGATACCGGGGCCAAAAAGCTTGTGTGGAGTCAAGGCCGGAACCGAGGATTCCTCTCAGGGGCTGACATGGATCTTTGGGTACTTCTGGAGTCTCCCCAGGGGAGTCAGGCCTCGTCTCGAGGGGGGCATGCACGTGCGCTTTCCTTCCAGGCTGTAGCAGCAATGTCACGCTTCCCGTCGCGTGGATCAAAGGATCTGTGGTTTTCCCTCGAGGCTTTCCCTCGAGGCTTTCCCACAGGGCTGTCCCACGTGCCACCGTGTTGTGAGTCGATCCTCGGCGTGAAAGATGAGCCAGTGCAGGGCAAAGAGGTTCCTCTGGAATGGACTGAGACATCTGGGGGACTCTTGGAATGGTGGTACGACCATGGAGTTCCTCTCGCCTTTCCTGTTGAGAGTGCCTCCTCTTGAGATGCGACGGGAACGCCGGGAATTCTTTCCCGTTGAAACCAGGGAAAGGATCCCTCATCTCGAGCTACGAGGGGGAAACGGGGCTCCTCTGGATGTGGGCGGGACCATCGTGCTTCCTCTCGAGTGGAGACGGGTATGGCGGTGAACTTCTTGAGTTTCAGCAAGGGTGTGAAAGACCCTTTCGAAGTTCCAGAGGTTTGGTGTCATTAGTCTCCAGAGGCCTCATCGGAAATAGGCCTCATCTCGCCTGGAAGGGAGAACTTCCTGGATTTTCTCGAGTTGCGGCAGGTGTTCTCGAGTTACGACGGGGACCTCCGGGACCCGCCCTGGTGGCCTCCGGAGAGGCCAGTCCCCATGCGAGTTGCTAGGGGGCCTCTCGGGATTCCTCTCCCGTCGATACCGGGGCCAAAAACCTTGTGTGGAGTCAGGGCCGGAACCGAGGATTCCTCTCAGGGGCTGACATGGATCTTTGGGTACTTCTGGAGTCTCCCCAGGGGAGTCAGGCCTCGTCTCGAGTGGGGGCATGCACGTGCGCTTTCCTTCCAGGCTGTAACAGCAATGTCACGCTTCTCGTCGCGTGGATCAACGGATCTGTGGTTTTCCCTCGAGGCTCTCCCTCGAGGCTTTCCCACAGGTCTGTCCCGCGTGCCGTCGTGGTGTGAACGATCCTCGGCGTGAAAGATGAGCCAGTGCAGGGCAAAGAGGTTCCTCTGGAATGGACTGAGACATCTGGGGGACTCTTGGAATGGTGGTACGACCATGGAGTTCCTCTCGCCTTTCCTGTTGAGAGTGCCTCCTCTTGAGATGCGACGGGAACGCCGGGAATTCTTTACCGTTGAAAGCAGGGAAAGGATCCCTCATATCGAGCTACGAGGGGGAAACGGGGCTCCTCTGGATGTGGGCGGGACCATCGTGCTTCCTCTCGAGTGGAGACGGGTATGGCGGTGAACTTCTTGAGTTGCAGCAAGGGTGTGAAAGACCCTTTCTAAGTTCCAGAGGTTAGGTGTCATTAGTCTACAGACACCTCATCGGAAATAGGCATCATCTCGCCTGGAAGGGAGAACTTCCTGGATTTTCTTGAGTTGCGGCATGTGTTCTCGAGTTAGGACGGGGACCTCCGGGACCGGCCCTGGTGGCCTCAGGAACGGCCAGTCCCCATGCAAGTTGCTAGGGGGCCTCTCGTGATTCCTCTCCCGTCGATACCGGGGCCAAAATCCTTGTGTGGTGTCAGGGCCGGAACCGAGGATTCCTCTCAGGGGCTGACATGGATCTTTGGGTACTTCTGGAGTCTTCCCAGGGGAGTCAGGCCTCGTCTCGAGTGGGGGCATGCACGTGCGCTTTCCTTCCAGGCTGTAGCAGCAATGTCACGCTTCCCGTCTCGTTGATCAAAGGATCTGTGGTTTTCCCTCGAGGCTTTCCCACAGGGCTGTCCCACGTGCCACCGTGGTGTGAGTCGATCCTCGGCGTGAAAGATGAGCCAGTGCAGGGCAAAGAGGTTCCTCTGGAATGGACTGCGACATCTGGGGGACTCTTGGAATGGTGGTACGACCATGGAGTTCCTCTCGCCTTTCCTGTTGAGAGTGCCTCCTCTTGAGATGCGACGGGAACGCCGGGAATTCTTTCCCGTTGAAAGCAGGTAAAGGATCCCTCATCTCGAGCTGCGAGGGGGAAACGGGGCTCCTCTGGATGTGGGCGGGACCATCGTTCTTCCTCTCGAGTGGAGACGGGTATGGCGGTGAACTTCTTGAGTTGCAGCAAGGGTGTGAAAGACCCTTTCGAAGTTCCAGAGTTTAGGTGTCATTAGTCTCCAGACGCCTCATCGGAAATAGCCCTCATCTGGCCTGGAAGGGAGAACTTCCTGGATTTTCTCGAGTTGCGGCAGGTGTTCTCGAGTTACGACGGGGACCTCAGGGACCCGCCCTGGTGGCCTCAGGAGAGGCCAGTCCCCATGAGACTTGCTAGGGGGCCTCTCGGGATTCCTCTCCCGTCGATACCGGGGCCAAAAACCTTGTGTGGAGTCAGGGCCGGAACCGAGGATTCCTCTCAGGGGCTGACATCGATCTTTGGGTACTTCTGGAGTCTCCCAAGCGGTGTTAGGCCTCGCCTCGTGTGGGGGCATGCACGTGCGCTTTCCTTCCAGGCTGTAACAGCAATGTCACGCTTCCCGTCGCGTGGATCAAAGGATCTGTGGTTTTCCCTCGAGGCTTTCCCACAGGGCTGTCCCGCGTGCCATCGTGGTGTGAGTCGAGTCTCGGCGTGAAAGATGAGACATTGCAGGGCAAAGAGGTTCCTCTGGAATGGACTGAGACATCTGGGGGACTCTTGGAATGGTGGTACGACCATAGAGTTCCTCTCGCCTTTCCTGTTGAGAGTGCCTCCTCTTGAGATGCGACGGGAACGCCGGGAATTCTTTCCCGTTGAAAGCAGGGAAAGGATCCCTCATCTCGAGCTACGAGGGGGAAACGGGGCTCCTCTGGATGTGGGCGGGACCATCGTGCTTCCTCTCGAGTGGAGACGGGTATGGCGGTGAACTTCTTGAGTTGCAGCAAGGGTGTGAAAGACCCTTTCGAAGTTCCAGAGGTTAGGTGTCATTAGTCTCCAGACGCCTCATCGGAAATAGGCCTCATCTCGCCTGGAAGGGAGAACTTCCTGGATTTTCTCGAGTTGCGGCAGGTGTTCTCGAGTTACGACGGGGACCTCGGGGACCCGCCCTGTTGGCCTCAGGAACGGCCAGTCCCAATGCAAGTTGCTAGGGGGCCTCTCGAGATTCCTCTCCCGTCGATACCGGGGCCAAAAACCTTGTGTTGAGTCAGGGCCAGAACCGAGGATTCCTCTCAGGGGCTGACATGGATCTTTGGGTACTTCTGGAGTCTCCCCAGGGGAGTCAGGCCTCGTCTCGTGTGGGGGCATGCACGTGCACTTTCCTTCCAGGCTGTAGCAGCAATGTCACGCTTCCCGTGGCGTGGATCAAAGGATCTGTGGTTTTCCCTCGAGGCTTTCCCTCGAGGCTTTCCCACAGGGCTGTCCCACGTGCCACCGTGGTGTGAGTCGATCCTCGGCATGAAAGATGAGCCAGTGCAGGGCAAAGAGGTTCCTCTGGAATGGACTGAGACATCTGGGGGACTCTTGGAATGGTGGTACGACCATGGAGTTCCTCTCGCCTTTCCTGTTGAGAGTGCCTCCTCTTGAGATGCGACGGGAATGCCGGGAATTCTTTCCCGTTGAAAGCAGGGAAAGGATCCCTCATCTCGAGCTACGAGGGGGAAACGGGGCTCCTCTGGATGTGGGCGGGACCATCGTGCTTCCTCTCGAGTGGAGACGGGTATGGCGGTGAACTTCTTGAGTTGCAGCAAGGGTGTGAAAGACCCTTTCGAAGTTCCAGAGTATCGGTGTGATTAGTCTCCAGACGCCTCATCGGAAATAGGCCTCATCTCACCTGGAAGGGAGAACTTCCTGGATTTTCTCGAGTTGCGGCAGGCGTTCTCGAGTTACGACGGGGACCAAAGGGACCCGCCCTGGTGGCCTCAGGAGAGGCCAATCCCCATGCGAGTTGCTAGGGGGCCTCTCGGGATTCCTCTCCCGTCGTTACCGGGGCCAAAAACCTTGTGTGGAGTCAGGGCCGGAACCGAGGATTCCTCTCAGGGGCTGACATGGATCTTTGGGTACTTGTGGAGTCTCCCCAGGGGAGTCAGGCCTCGTCTCGAGTGGGGGCATGCACGTGCACTTTCCTTCTAGGCTGTAGCAGCAATGTCACGCTTCCCGTGGCGTGGATCAAAGGATCTGTGGTTTTCCCTCGAGGCTTTTCCTCGAGGCTTTCCCACAGGGCTGTCCCACGTGCCACCGTGGTGTGAGTCGATCTTCAGCGTGAAAGATGAGCCAGTGCAGGGCAAAGAGGTTCCTCTGGAATGGACTGAGACATCTGGGGGACTCTTGGAATGGTGGTACGACCATGGAGTTCCTCTGGCCTTTCCTGTTGAGAATGCCTCCTGTAGAGATGCGACGGGAACGCCGGGAATTCTTTCCCGTTGAAAGCAGGGAAAGGATCTCTCATCTCGAGCTACGAGGGAGAAACGGGGCTCCTCTGGATGTGGGCGGGACCATCGTGCTTCCTCTCGAGTGGAAACGGGTATGGCGGTGAACTTCTTGAGTTGCAGCAAGGGTGTGAAAGACCCTTTCGAAGTTCCAGAGGTAAGGTGTCGTTAGTCTCCAGACGGCTCATCGGAAATAGGCCTCATCTCGCCTGGAAGAGAGAAATTCCTGGATTTTCTCGAGTTGCGGCAGGAGTTCTCGAGTTACGGCGGTGACATCAGGGACCCGCCCTGGTGGCCTCAGGAGAGGCCAGTCCCCATGCGAGTTGCTAGGGGGCCTCTCGGGATTCCTCTCCCGTCGATACCGGGGCCAAAAACCTTGTGTGGAGTCAGGGCCGGAACCGAGGATTCCTCTCAGGGGCTGACATGGATCTTTGGGTACTTCTGGAGTCTCCCCAGGGGAGTCAGGCCTCGTCTCGAGTGGGGGCATGCACGTGCGCTTTCCTTCCAGGCTGTAACAGCAATGTCACACTTCCCGTCACGTGGATCAACGGATCTGTGGTTTTCCCTCGAGGCTTTCCCTCGAGGCTTTCCCACAGGGCTGTCCCGCGTGCCATCGTGGTGTGAGTCGATCCTCGGCGTGAAAGATGAGCCAGTGCAGGGCAAAGAGGTTCCTCTGGAATGGACTGAGACATCTGGGGGACTCTTGGAATGGTGGTACGACCATGGAGTTCCTCTCGCCTTTCCTGTTGAGAGTGCCTCCTCTTGAGATGCGACGGGAACGCCGGGAATTCTTTACCGTTGAAAGCAGGGAAAGGATCCCTCATATCGAGCTACGAGGGGGAAACGGGGCTCCTCTGGATGTGGGCGGGACCATCGTGCTTCCGCTCGAGTGGAGACGGGTTTGGCGGTGAACTTCTTGAGTTGCAGCAAGGGTGTGAAAGACCCTTTCAAAGTTACAGAGGTTAGGTGTCATTAGTCTCCAGACACCTCATCGGAAATAGGCCTCATCTCGCCTGGAAGGGAGAACTTCCTGGATTTTCTCGAGTTGCGGCATGTGTTCTCGAGTTAGGACGGGGACCTCCGGGACCGGCCCTGGTGGCCTCAGGAACGGCCAGTCCCCATGCAAGTTGCTAGGGGGCCTCTCGGGATTCCTCTCCCGTCGATACCGGGGCCAAAATCCTTGTGTGGAGTCAGGGCCGGAACCGAGGATTCCTCTCAGGGGCTGACATGGATCTTTGGGTACTTCTGGAGTCTCCCCAGGGGAGTCAGGCCTCGTCTCGAGTGGGGGCATGCACGTGCGCTTTCCTTCCAGGCTGTAGCAGCAATGTCACGCTTCCCGTCGCGTGGATCAAAGGATCTGTGGTTTTCCCTCGAGGCTTTCCCACAGGGCTGTCCCACGTGCCAACGTGGTGTGAGTCGATCCTCGGCGTGAAAGATGAGCCAGTGCAGGGCAAAGAGGTTCCTCTGGAATGGACTGAGACCTCTGGGGGACTCTTGGAATGGTGGTACGACCATAGAGTTCCTCTCGCCTTTCCTGTTGAGAGTGCCTCCTCTTGAGATGCGACGGGAACGCCGGGAATTCTTTCCCGTTTAAAGCAGGGAAAGGATCCCTCATCTCGAGCTACGAGGGGGAAACGGGGCTCCTCTGGATGTGGGCGGGACCATCGTGCTTCCTCTCGAGTGGAGACGGGTATGGCGGTGAACTTCTTGAGTTGCAGCAAGGGTGTGAAAGACCCTTTCGAAGTTCCAGAGGTTAGGTGTCATTAGTCTCCAGACGCCTCATCGGAAATAGGCCTCATCTCGCCTGGAAGGGAGAACTTCCTGGATTTTCTCGAGTTGCGGCAGGTGTTCTCGAGTTACGACGGGGACCTCAGGGACCCGCCCTGGTGGCCTCAGTAGAGGCCAGTCCCCATGAGACTTGCTAGGGGGCCACTCGGGATTCCTCTCCCGTCGTTACCGGGGCCAAAAACCTTGTGTGGAGTCAGGGCCGGAACCGAGGATTCCTCTCAGGGGCTGACATGGATTTTTGGGTACTTCTGGAGTCTCCCAAGCGGTGTCAGGCCTCGTCTCGTTTGGGGGCATGCACGTGCGCTTTCCTTCCAGGCTGTAACAGCAATGTCACGCTTCCCGTCGCGTGGATCAAAGGATCTGTGGTTTTCCCTCGAGGCTTTCCCACAGGGATGTCCCGCGTGCCATCGTGGTGTGAATCGATCCTCGGCGTGAAAGATGAGCCAGTGCAGGGCAAAGAGGTTCCTCTGGAATGGACTGAGACATCTGGGGGACTCTTGGAATGGTGGTACGACCATGGAGTTCCTCTCGCCTTTCCTGTTGAGAGTGCCTCCTCTTGAGATGCGACGGGAACGCCGGGAATTCTTTCCCGTTGAAAGCAGGGAAAGGATCCCTCATCTCGAGCTTCGAGGGGGAAACGGGGCTCCTCTGGATGTGGGCGGGACCATCGTGCTTCCTCTCGAGTGGAGACGGGTATGGCGGTGAACTTCTTGAGTTGCAGCAAGGGTGTGAAAGACCCTTTCGAAGTTCCAGAGGTTAGGTGTCATTAGTCTCCAGGCGCCTCATCGGAAATAGGCCTCATCTCGCCTGGAAGGGAGAACTTCCTGGATTTTCTCGAGTTGCGGCAGGTGTTCTCGAGTTACGACGGGGACCTCAGGGACCCGGCCTGGTGGCCTCAGGAGAGGCCAGTCCCCATGAGAGTTGCTAGGTGGCCTCTCGGGATTCCTCTCCCGTCGATACCGGAGCCAAAATCCTTGTGTGGAGTCAGGGCCGGAACCGAGGATTCCTCTCAGGGGCTGACATGGATCTTTGGGTACTTCTGGAGTCTCCCCAGGGGAGTCAGGCCTCGTCTCGAGTGGGGGCATGCACGTGCGCTTTCCTTCCAGGCTGTAGTAGCAATGTCACACTTCCCGTGGCGTGGATCAAAGGATCTGTGGTTTTCCCTCTAGGCTTTCCCTCGAGGCTTTCCCACAGGGCTGTCCCACGTGCCACCGTGGTGTGAGTCGATCCTCGGCGTGAAAGATTAGCCAGTGCAGGGCAAAGAGGTTCCTCTGGAATGGACTGCGACATCTGGGGGACTCGTGGAATGGTGGTACGACCATGGAGTTCCTCTCGCCTTTCCTGTTGAGAGTGCCTCCTCTTGAGATGCGATGGGAACGCCGGGAATTCTTTCCCGTTGAAAGCAGGGAAAGGATCCCTCATCTCGAGCTACGAGGGGGAAACGGGGCTCCTCTGGATGTGGGCCGGACCATCGTGCTTCCTCTAGAGTGGAGACAGGTATGGCGGTGAACTTCTTGAGTTGCAGAAAGGGTGTGAAAGACCCTTTCGAAGTTCCAGAGGTTAGGTGTCATTAGTCTCCAGACGCCTCATCGGAAATAGGCCTCATCTCGCCTGGAAGGGAGAACTTCCTGGATTTTCTCGAGTTGCGGCAGGTGTTCTCGAGTTACGACGGGGACCTCAGGGACCCGCCCTGGTGGCCTCAGGAGAGGCCAGTCCCCATGAGAGTTGCTAGGGGGCCTCTCGGGATTCCTCTCCCGTCGATACCGGAGCCAAAAACCTTGTGTGGAGTCAGGGCCGGAACCGAGGATTCCTCTCAGGGGCTGACATGGATCTTTGGGTACTTCTGGAGTCTCCCCAGGGGAGTCAGGCCTCGTCTCGAGTGGGGGCATGCACGTGCGCTTTCCTTCCAGGCTGTAGTAGCAATGCCACACTTCCCGTGGTGTGGATCAAAGGATCTGTGGTTTTCCCTCTAGGCTTTCCCTCGAGGCTTTCCCACAGGGCTGTCCCACGTGCCACCGTGGTGTGAGTCGATCCTCGGCGTGAAAGATGAGCCAGTGCAGGGCAAAGAGGTTCCTCTGGAATGGACTGCGACATCTGGGGGACTCGTGGAATGGTGGTACGACCATGGAGTTCGTCTCGCCTTTCCTGTTGAGAGTGCCTCCTCTTGAGATGCGACGGGAACGCCGGGAATTCTTTCCCGTTGAAAGCAGGGAAAGGATCCCTCATCTCGAACTGCGAGGGGGAAACGGGGCTCCTCTGGATGTGGGCGGGACCATCGTGCTTCCTCTCGAGTGGAGACGGGTATGGCGGTGAACTTCTTGAGTTGCAGCAAGGGTGTGAAAGACCCTTTCGAAGTTCCAGAGTTTAGGTGTCATTAGTCTCCAGAGGCCTCATCGGAAATAGGCCTCATCTCGCCTGGAAGGGAGAACTTCCTGGATTTTCTCGAGTTGCGGCAGGTGTTTTCGAGTTACGACGGGTACCTCAGGGACCCGCCCTGGTGGCCTCAGAAGTGGCCCGTCCCCATGAGACTTGCTAGGGGGCCTCTCGTGATTCCTCTCCCATCGATACCGGGGACAAAAACCTTGTGTGGAGTCAGGGCCGGAACCGAGGATTCCTCTCAGGGGCTGACATGGATCTTTGGGTACTTATGGAGTCTCCCCAGGGGAGTCAGGCCTCGTCTCGAGTGGGGGCATGCACGTGCGCTTTCCTTCCAGGCTGTAGCAGCAATGTCACGCTTCCCGTGGCGTGGATCAAAGGATCTGTGGTTTTCCCTCGAGGCTTTCCCTCGAGGCTTTCCCACAGGGCTGTCCCACGTGCCACCGTGGTGTGAGTCGATCCTCGGCGTGAAAGATGAGCCAGTGCAGGGCAAAGAGATTCCTCTGGAATGGACTGAGACATCTGGGGGACTCTTGGAATGGTGGTACGACCATGGAGTTCCTCTCGCCTTTCCTGTTGAGAGTGCCTCCTCTGGAGATTCGACGGGAACGCCGGGAAATCTTTCCCGTTGAAAGCAGGGAAAGGATCCCTCATCTCGAGCTACGAGGGGGAAACGGGGCTCCTCTGGATGTGGGCCGGACCATCGTGCTTCCTCTCGAGTGGAGACAGGTATGGCGGTGAACTTCTTGAGTTGCAGCAAGGGTGTGAAAAACCCTTTCGAAGTTCCAGAGGTTAGGTGTCATTAGTCTCCAGACGCCTCATCGGAAATAGGCCTCATCTCGCCTGGAAGGGAGAACTTCCTGGATTTTCTCGAGTTGCGGCAGGTGTTCTCGAGTTACGACGGGGACCTCAGGGACCCGCCCTGGTGGCCTCAGGAACGGCCAGTCCCCATGCGAGTTGCTAGGGGGCCTCTCGAGATTCCTCTCCCGTCGATACCGGGGCCAAAAACCTTGTGTGGAGTCAGGGCCGGAACCGAGGATTCCTCTCAGGGGCTGACATGGATCTTTGGGTACTTCTGGAGTCTCCCCAGGGGAGTCAGGCCTCGTCTCGAGTGGGGGCATGCACGTGCACTTTCCTTCCAGGCTGTAGCAGCAATGTCACGCTTTCCGTGGCGTGGATCAAAGGATCTGTGGTTTTCCCTCGAGGCTTTCCCTCGAGGCTTTCCCACAGGGCTGTCCCACGTGCCACCGTGGTGTGAGTCGATCCTCGGCGTGAAAGATGAGCCAGTGCAGGGCAAAGAGGTTCCTCTGTAATGGACTTTGACATCTGGGTGACTCTTGGAATGGTGGTACGACCATGGAGTTCCTCTCGCCTTTCCTGTTGAGAGTGCCTCCTCTTGAGATGCGACGGGAACACCGGGAATTCTTTCCCGTTGAAAAAGGGAAAGGATCCCTCATTTCGAGCTACGAGGGGGAAACGGGGCTCCTCTGGATGTGGGCCGGACCATCGTGCTTCCTCTCGAGTGGAGACGGGTATGGCGGTGAACTTCTTGAGTTGCAGCAAGGGTGTGAAAGACCCTTTCGAAGTTCCAGAGGTTAGGTGTCATTAGTCTCCAGACGCCTCATCAGAAATAGGCCTCATCTCGCCTGGAAGGGAGAACTTCCTGGATTTTCTCGAGTTGCGGCAGGTGTTCTCGAGTTACGACGGGGACCTCAGGGATCCGCCCTGGTGGCCTCAGGAGAGGCCAGTCCCCATGAGAGTTGCTAGGGGGCCTCTCGGGATTCCTCTCACGTCGATACCGGGGCCAAAAACCTTGTGTGGAGTCAGGGCCGGAACCGAGGATTTCTCTCAGGGGCTGACATGGATCTTTGGGTACTTCTGGAGTCTCCCCAGGGGAGTCAGGCCTCGTCTCGAGTGGGGGCATGCACGTGCACTTTCCTTCCAGGCTGTAGCAGCAATGTCACTCTTCCCTTCGCGTGGAACAAAGGATCTGTGGTTTTCCCTCGAGTCTTTCCCTCGAGGCTTTCCCACAGGGCTGTCCCACGTGCCACTGTGGTGTGAGTCGATCCTCGGCGTGAAAGATGAGCCAGTGCAGGGCAAAGAGGTTCCTCTGGAATGGACTGAGACATCTGGGGGACTCTTGGAATGGTGGTACGACCATTTAGTTCCTCTCGCCTTTCCTGTTGAGAGTGCCTCCTCTTGAGATGCGACGGGAACGCCGGGAATTCTTTCCCGTTGAAAGCAGGGAAAGGATCCCTCATCTCGAGCTACGAGGCGGAAACGGGGCTCCTCTGGATGTGGGCGGGACCATCGTGCTTCCTCTCGAGTGGAGACGGGTACGGCGGTGAACTTCTTGAGTTGCAGCAAGGGTGTGAAAGACCCTTTCGAAGTTCCAGAGGTTAGGTGTCATTAGTCTCCAGACGCCTCATCGGAAATAGGCCTCATCTCGCCTGGAAGGGAGAACTTCCTGGATTTTCTCGAGTTTCGGCAGGTGTTCTCGAGTTACGACGGGGACCTCAGGGACCCGCACTGGTGGCCTCAGGAACGGCCAGTCCCCATGCGAGTTGCTAGGGGGCCTCTCGGGATTCCTCTCCCGTCGATACCGGGGCCAAAAACCTTGTGTGGAGTCAGGGCCGGAACCGAGGATTCCTCTCAGGGGCTGACATGGATCTTTGGGTACTTCTGGAGTCTCCCCAGGGGAGTCAGGCCTCGTCTCGAGTGGGGGCATGCACGTGCACTTTCCTTCCAGGCTGTAGCAGCAATGTCACGCTTCCCTTCGCGTGGATCAAAGAATCTGTGGTTTTCGCTCGTGGCTTTCCCTCGAGGCTTTTCCACAGGGCTGTCTCACGTGCCACGGTGGTGTGAGTCGATCCTCGGCGTGAAAGATGAGCCAGTGCAGGGCAAAGAGTTTCCTCTGGAATGGACTGAGACATCTGGGGGACTCTTAGAATGGTGGTACGCCCATAGAGTTCCTCTCGCCTTTCCTGTTGAGAATGCCTCCTGTTGAGATGCTACGGGAACGCCGGGAATTCTTTCCCGTTGAAAGCAGGGAAAGGATCCCTCATCTCGAGCTACGAGGGGGAAACGGGACTCCTCTGGATGTGGGCGGGACCATCGTGCTTCCTCTCGAGTGGAGACGGGTATGGCGGTGAACTTCTTGAGTTGCAGCAAGGGTGTGAAAGACCCTTTCGAAGTTCCAGAGGTTAGGTGTCATTAGTCTCCAGACGCCTCATCGGAAATAGGCCTCATCTCACCTGGAAGGGAGAACTTACTGGATTTTCTCGAGTTGCGACAGGTGTTCTCGAATTACGACGGGGACCTCAGGGACCCGCCCTGGTGGCCTCAGGAGAGGCAAGTCCCCATGAGAGTTGCTAGGGGGCCTCTCGGGATTCCTCTCCCGTCGATACCGGAGCCAAAAGCCTTGTGTGGAGTCAGGGCCGGAACCGAGGATTCCTCTCAGGGGCTGACATGGATCTTTGGGTACTTCTGGAGTCTCCACAGGGGAGTCAGGCCTCGTCTCGAGAGGGGGCATGCACGTGCGCTTTCCTTCCAGGCTGTAGCAGCAATGTCACGCTTCCCATCGCGTGGATCAAGGATCTGTGGTTTTCCCTCGAGGCTTTCCCTCGAGGCTTTCCCACAGGGCTGTCCCACGTGCCACCGTGGTGTGAGTCGATCCTCGGCGTGAAAGATGAGCCAGTGAAGGCAAAGAGGTTCCTCTGGAATGGACTAATATATCTGGGGGACCTTTGAAATGGTGGTATGAGCATGGAGTTCCTCTCGCCTTTCCTGTTGAGAGTGCCTCCTCTTGAGATGCGACGGGAACGCCGGGAATTCTTTCCCGTTGAAAGCAGGGAAAGGATCCCTCATCTCGAGCTACGAGGCGGAAACGGGGCTCCTCTGGATGTGGGCGGGACCATCGTGTTTCCTCTCGAGTGGAGACGGGTACGGCGGTGAACTTCTTGAGTTGCAGCAAGGGTGTGAAAGACCCTTTCGAAGTTCCAGAGGTTAGGTGTCATTAGTCTCCAGACGCCTCATCGGAAATAGGCCTCATCTCGCCTGGAAGGGAGAACTTCCTGGATTTTCTCGAGTTTCGGCAGGTGTTCTCGAGTTACGACGGGGACCTCAGGGACCCGCACTGGTGGCCTCAGGAACGGCCAGTCCCCATGCGAGTTGCTAGGGGGCCTCTCGGGATTCCTCTCCCGTCGATACCGGGGCCAAAAACCTTGTGTGGAGTCAGGGCCGGAACCGAGGATTCCTCTCAGGGGCTGACATGGATCTTTGGGTACTTCTGGAGTCTCCCCAGGGGAGTCAGGCCTCGTCTCGAGTGGGGGCATGCACGTGCACTTTCCTTCCAGGCTGTAGCAGCAATGTCACGCTTCCCTTCGCGTGGATCAAAGAATCTGTGGTTTTCGCTCGTGGCTTTCCCTCGAGGCTTTTCCACAGGGCTGTCTCACGTGCCACGGTGGTGTGAGTCGATCCTCGGCGTGAAAGATGAGCCAGTGCAGGGCAAAGAGTTTCCTCTGGAATGGACTGAGACATCTGGGGGACTCTTAGAATGGTGGTACGCCCATAGAGTTCCTCTCGCCTTTCCTGTTGAGAATGCCTCCTGTTGAGATGCTACGGGAACGCCGGGAATTCTTTCCCGTTGAAAGCAGGGAAAGGATCCCTCATCTCGAGCTACGAGGGGGAAACGGGACTCCTCTGGATGTGGGCGGGACCATCGTGCTTCCTCTCGAGTGGAGACGGGTATGGCGGTGAACTTCTTGAGTTGCAGCAAGGGTGTGAAAGACCCTTTCGAAGTTCCAGAGGTTAGGTGTCATTAGTCTCCAGACGCCTCATCGGAAATAGGCCTCATCTCGCCTGGAAGGGAGAACTTACTGGATTTTCTCGAGTTGCGACAGGTGTTCTCGAATTACGACGGGGACCTCAGGGACCCGCCCTGGTGGCCTCAGGAGAGGCAAGTCCCCATGAGAGTTGCTAGGGGGCCTCTCGGGATTCCTCTCCCGTCGATACCGGAGCCAAAAACCTTGTGTGGAGTCAGGGCCGGAACCGAGGATTCCTCTCAGGGGCTGACATGGATCTTTGGGTACTTCTGGAGTCTCCACAGGGGAGTCAGGCCTCGTCTCGAGAGGGGGCATGCACGTGCGCTTTCCTTCCAGGCTGTAGCAGCAATGTCACGCTTCCCATCGCGTGGATCAAGGATCTGTGGTTTTCCCTCGAGGCTTTCCCTCGAGGCTTTCCCACAGGGCTGTCCCACGTGCCACCGTGGTGTGAGTCGATCCTCGGCGTGAAAGATGAGCCAGTGAAGGCAAAGAGGTTCCTCTGGAATGGACTAATATATCTGGGGGACCTTTGAAATGGTGGTATGAGCATGGAGTTCCTCTCGCCTTTCCTGTTGAGAGTGCCTCCTCTTGAGATGCGACGGGAACGCCGGGAATTCTTTCCCGTTGAAAGCAGGGAAAGGATCCCTCATCTCGAGCTACGAGGCGGAAACGGGGCTCCTCTGGATGTGGGCGGGACCATCGTGTTTCCTCTCGAGTGGAGACGGGTATGGCGGTGAACTTCTTGAGTTGCAGCAAGGGTGTGAAAGACCCTTTCGAAGTTCCAGAGGTTAGGTGTCATTAGTCTCCAGACGCCTCATCGGAAATAGGCCTCATCTCGCCTGGAAGGGAGAACTTCCTGGATTTTCTCGAGTTGCGGCTGGTGTTCTCAAGTTACGACAGGGACATCAGGGACGCGCCCTGGTGGCCTCAGGAGAGGCTGGTCCTCATGCGAGTTGCTAGGGGGCCTCTCGGGATTCCTCTCCCGTCGATTCCGGGGCCAAAAACCTTGTGTGGAGTCAGGGCCGGAACCGAGGAGTCCTCTCAGGGGCTGACATGGATCTTTGGGTACTTCTGGAGTCTCCCCAGGGGAGTCAGGCCTCGTCTCGAGTGGGGGCATGCACGTGCGCTTTCCTTCCAGGCTGTAGCAGCAATGTCACGCTTCCCATCGCGTGGATCAAAGGATCTGTTGTTTTCCCTCGAGGCTTTCCCTCGAGGCTTTCCCACAGGGCTGTCCCACGTGCCACCGTGGTGTGAGTCGATCCTCGGCGTGAAAGATGTGCCAGTGCAGGGCAAAGAGGTTCCTCTGGAATGGACTGAGACATCTGGGGGACTCTTGGAATGGTGGTACGACCATGGAGTTCCTCTCGCCTTTCCTGTTGAGAGTGCCTCCTCTTGAGATGCGACGGGAACGCCGGGAATTCTTTCCCGTTGAAAGCAGGGAAAGGATCCCTCATCTCGAGCTACGAGGGGGAAACGGGGCTCCTCTGGATGTGGGCGGGACCATCGTGCTTCCTCTCGAGTGGAGACGGGTATGGCGGTGAACTTCTTGAGTTGCAGCAAGGGTGTGAAAGACCCTTTCGAAGTTCCAGAGGTTAGGTGTCATTAGTCTCCAGACGCCTCATCGGAAATAGGCCTAATCTCGCCTGGAAGGGAGATCTTCCTGGATTTTCTCGAGTTGCGGCAGGTGTTCTCGAGTTACGACGGGGACCTCAGGGATCCGCCCTGGTGGCCTCAGGAGAGGCCAGTCCCCATGAGAGTTGCTAGGGGGCCTCTCGGGATTCCTCTCACGTCGATACCGGGGCCAAAAACCTTGTGTGGAGTCAGGGCCGGAACCGAGGATTTCTCTCAGGGGCTGACATGGATCTTTGGGTACTTCTGGAGTCTCCCCAGGGGAGTCAGGCCTCGTCTCGAGTGGGGGCATGCACGTGCACTTTCCTTCCAGGCTGTAGCAGCAATGTCACTCTTCCCTTCGCGTGGAACAAAGGATCTGTGGTTTTCCCTCGAGTCTTTCCCTCGAGGCTTTCCCACAGGGCTGTCCCACGTGCCACTGTGGTGTGAGTCGATCCTCGGCGTGAAAGATGAGCCAGTGCAGGGCAAAGAGGTTCCTCTGGAATGGACTGAGACATCTGGGGGACTCTTGGAATGGTGGTACGACCATTTAGTTCCTCTCGCCTTTCCTGTTGAGAGTGCCTCCTCTTGAGATGCGACGGGAACGCCGGGAATTCTTTCCCGTTGAAAGCAGGGAAAGGATCCCTCATCTCGAGCTACGAGGCGGAAACGGGGCTCCTCTGGATGTGGGCGGGACCATCGTGCTTCCTCTCGAGTGGAGACGGGTACGGCGGTGAACTTCTTGAGTTGCAGCAAGGGTGTGAAAGACCCTTTCGAAGTTCCAGAGGTTAGGTGTCATTAGTCTCCAGACGCCTCATCGGAAATAGGCCTCATCTCGCCTGGAAGGGAGAACTTCCTGGATTTTCTCGAGTTTCGGCAGGTGTTCTCGAGTTACGACGGGGACCTCAGGGACCCGCACTGGTGGCCTCAGGAACGGCCAGTCCCCATGCGAGTTGCTAGGGGGCCTCTCGGGATTCCTCTCCCGTCGATACCGGGGCCAAAAACCTTGTGTGGAGTCAGGGCCGGAACCGAGGATTCCTCTCAGGGGCTGACATGGATCTTTGGGTACTTCTGGAGTCTCCCCAGGGGAGTCAGGCCTCGTCTCGAGTGGGGGCATGCACGTGCACTTTCCTTCCAGGCTGTAGCAGCAATGTCACGCTTCCCTTCGCGTGGATCAAAGAATCTGTGGTTTTCGCTCGTGGCTTTCCCTCGAGGCTTTTCCACAGGGCTGTCTCACGTGCCACGGTGGTGTGAGTCGATCCTCGGCGTGAAAGATGAGCCAGTGCAGGGCAAAGAGTTTCCTCTGGAATGGACTGAGACATCTGGGGGACTCTTAGAATGGTGGTACGCCCATAGAGTTCCTCTCGCCTTTCCTGTTGAGAATGCCTCCTGTTGAGATGCTACGGGAACGCCGGGAATTCTTTCCCGTTGAAAGCAGGGAAAGGATCCCTCATCTCGAGCTACGAGGGGGAAACGGGACTCCTCTGGATGTGGGCGGGACCATCGTGCTTCCTCTCGAGTGGAGACGGGTATGGCGGTGAACTTCTTGAGTTGCAGCAAGGGTGTGAAAGACCCTTTCGAAGTTCCAGAGGTTAGGTGTCATTAGTCTCCAGACGCCTCATCGGAAATAGGCCTCATCTCGCCTGGAAGGGAGAACTTACTGGATTTTCTCGAGTTGCGACAGGTGTTCTCGAATTACGACGGGGACCTCAGGGACCCGCCCTGGTGGCCTCAGGAGAGGCAAGTCCCCATGAGAGTTGCTAGGGGGCCTCTCGGGATTCCTCTCCCGTCGATACCGGAGCCAAAAACCTTGTGTGGAGTCAGGGCCGGAACCGAGGATTCCTCTCAGGGGCTGACATGGATCTTTGGGTACTTCTGGAGTCTCCACAGGGGAGTCAGGCCTCGTCTCGAGAGGGGGCATGCACGTGCGCTTTCCTTCCAGGCTGTAGCAGCAATGTCACGCTTCCCATCGCGTGGATCAAGGATCTGTGGTTTTCCCTCGAGGCTTTCCCTCGAGGCTTTCCCACAGGGCTGTCCCACGTGCCACCGTGGTGTGAGTCGATCCTCGGCGTGAAAGATGAGCCAGTGAAGGCAAAGAGGTTCCTCTGGAATGGACTAATATATCTGGGGGACCTTTGAAATGGTGGTATGAGCATGGAGTTCCTCTCGCCTTTCCTGTTGAGAGTGCCTCCTCTTGAGATGCGACGGGAACGCCGGGAATTCTTTCCCGTTGAAAGCAGGGAAAGGATCCCTCATCTCGAGCTACGAGGCGGAAACGGGGCTCCTCTGGATGTGGGCGGGACCATCGTGTTTCCTCTCGAGTGGAGACGGGTATGGCGGTGAACTTCTTGAGTTGCAGCAAGGGTGTGAAAGACCCTTTCGAAGTTCCAGAGGTTAGGTGTCATTAGTCTCCAGACGCCTCATCGGAAATAGGCCTCATCTCGCCTGGAAGGGAGAACTTCCTGGATTTTCTCGAGTTGCGGCTGGTGTTCTCAAGTTACGACAGGGACATCAGGGACCCGCCCTGGTGGCCTCAGGAGAGGCTGGTCCTCATGCGAGTTGCTAGGGGGCCTCTCGGGATTCCTCTCCCGTCGATTCCGGGGCCAAAAACCTTGTGTGGAGTCAGGGCCGGAACCGAGGAGTCCTCTCAGGGGCTGACATGGATCTTTGGGTACTTCTGGAGTCTCCCCAGGGGAGTCAGGCCTCGTCTCGAGTGGGGGCATGCACGTGCGCTTTCCTTCCAGGCTGTAGCAGCAATGTCACGCTTCCCATCGCGTGGATCAAAGGATCTGTTGTTTTCCCTCGAGGCTTTCCCTCGAGGCTTTCCCACAGGGCTGTCCCACGTGCCACCGTGGTGTGAGTCGATCCTCGGCGTGAAAGATGTGCCAGTGCAGGGCAAAGAGGTTCCTCTGGAATGGACTGAGACATCTGGGGGACTCTTGGAATGGTGGTACGACCATGGAGTTCCTCTCGCCTTTCCTGTTGAGAGTGCCTCCTCTTGAGATGCGACGGGAACTTCGGGAATTCTTTCCCGTTGAAAGCAGGGAAAGGATCCCTCATCTCGAGCTACGAGGGGGAAACGGGGCTCCTCTGGATGTGGGCGGGACCATCGTGCTTCCTCTCGAGTGGAGACGGGTATGGCGGTGAACTTCTTGAGTTGCAGCAAGGGTGTGAAAGACCCTTTCGAAGTTCCAGAGGTTAGGTGTCATTAGTCTCCAGACGCCTCATCGGAAATAGGCCTAATCTCGCCTGGAAGGGAGATCTTCCTGGATTTTCTCGAGTTGCGGCAGGTGTTCTCGAGTTACGACGGGGACCTCAGGGACCCGCTCTGGTGGCCTCAGGAGAGGCCAGTCCTCATGCGAGTTGCTAGGGGGCCTCTCGGGATTCCTCTCCCGTCGATACCGGGGCCAAAAACCTTGTGTGGAGTCAGGGCCGGAACCGAGGATTCCTCTCAGGGGATGACATGGATCTTTGGGTACTTCTGGAGTATCCCTAGGGGAGTCAGGCCTCGTCTCGAGTGGGGGCATGCACGTGCGCTTTCCTTCCAGGCTGTAGCAGCAATGTCACGCTTCCCGTCGCGTGGATCAAAGGATCTGTGGTTTTCCCTCGAGGCTTTCCCTCGAGGCTTTCCCACAGGGCTGTCCCACGTGCCACCGTGGTGTGAGTCGATCCTCGGAGTGAAAGATGAGCCAGTGGAGGGCAAAAAGGTTCCTCTGGAATGGACGGAGACATCTTGGGGACTCTTGGCATGGTGGTACGACCATGGAGTTCCTCTCGCCTTTCCTGTTGAGAGTGCCTCCTCTTGAGATGCGTCGGGAACGCCGGGAATTCTTTCCCGTTGAAAGCAGGCAAAGGATCCCTCATCTCGAGCTACGAGGCGGAAACGGGGCTCCTCTGGATGTGGGCGGGACCATCGTGCTTCCTCTCGACTGGAGACGGGTATGGCGGTGAACTTCTTGAGTTGCAGCAAGGGTGTGAAAGACCCTTTCGAAGTTCCAGAGGTTAGTTGTCATTAGTCTCCAGACGCCTCATCGGAAATAGGCCTCATCTCGCCTGGAAGGGAGAACTTCCTGGATTTTCTCGAGTTGTGGCAGGTGTTCTCGAGTTACGACGGGGACCTCAGGGACCCGCCCTGGTGGCCTCAGGAGAGGCCAGTCCCCATGCGAGTTGCTAGGGGGCCTCTCGGGATTCCTCTCCCGTCGATACTGGGGCCAAAAACCTTGTGTGGAGTCAGGGCCGGAACCGAGGATTCCTCTCAGGGGCTGACATGGATCTTTGGGTACTTCTGGAGTCTTCCCAGGGGAGTCAGGCCTCGTCTCGAGTGGCGGCATGCACGTGCGCTTTCCTTCCAGGCTGTAGCAGCAATGTCAGTCTTCCCGTCGCATGGATCAAAGGATCTGTGGTTTTCCCTCGAGGCTTTCCCTCGAGGCTTTCCCACAGGGCTGTCCCACGTGCCACCGTGGTGTGAGTCGATCCCCGGCGTGAAAGATGAGCCAGTGCAGGGCAAAGAGGTTCCCCTGGAATGGACTGAGACATCTGGGGGACTCTTGGAATGGTGGTACGACCATGGAGTTCCTCTCGCCTTTCCTGTTGAGAGTGCCTCCTCTTGAGATGC
Source organism: Capricornis sumatraensis (assembly GCF_032405125.1). Lineage (NCBI taxonomy): Eukaryota > Metazoa > Chordata > Mammalia > Artiodactyla > Bovidae > Capricornis > Capricornis sumatraensis. The sequence continues at coordinate 11,839,684 of NW_027184612.1, forward strand.
GACGGGAACACCGGGAATTCTTTCCCGATGAAAGCAGGGAAAGGATCCCTCATCTCGAGCTACGAGGGGGAAACGGGGCTCCTCTGGATGTGGGCGGGACAATCGTGCTTCCTCTCGAGTGGAGACGGGTATGGCGGTGAACTTCTTGAGTTGCAGCAAGGGTGTGAAAGACCCTTTCGAAGTTCCAGAGGTTAGGTGTCATTAGTCTTCAGACGCCTCATCGGAAATAGGCCTCATCTCGCCTGGAAGGGAGAACTTCCTGGATTTTCTCGAGTTGCGGCAGGTGTTCTCGAGTTACGACGGGGACATCAGGAACCCGCCCTGGTGGCCTCAGGAGAGGCTGGTCCTCATGCGAGTTGCTAGGGGGCCTCTCGGGATTCCTCTCCCGTCGATACCGGGGCCAAAAACCTTGTGTGGAGTCAGGGCCGGAACCGAGGATTCCTCTCAGGGGCTGACATGGATCTTTGGGTACTTCTGGAGTCTCCCCAGGGGAGTCAGGCCTCGTCTCGAGTGGGGGCATGCACGTGCGCTTTCCTTCCAGGCTGTAGCAGCAATGTCACGCTTCCCGTCGCGTGGATCAAAGGATCTGTGGTTTTCCCTCGAGGCTTTCCCTCGAGGCTTTCCCACAGGGCTGTCCCACGTGCCACCGTGGTGTGAGTCGATCCTCGGTGTGAAAGATGTGCCAGTGCAGGGCAAACAGGTTCCTCTGGAATGGACTGAGACATCTGGGGGACTCTTGGAATGGTGGTACGACCATGGAGTTCCTCTCGCCTTTCCTGTTGAGAGTGCCTCCTCTTGAGATGCGACGGGAACTTCGGGAATTCTTTCCCGTTGAAAGCAGGGAAAGGATCCCTCATCTCGAGCTACGAGGGGGAAACGGGGCTCCTCTGGATGTGGGCGGGACCATCGTGCTTCCTCTCGAGTGGAGACGGGTATGGCGGTGAAATTCTTGAGTTGCAGCAAGGGTGTGAAAGACCCTTTCGAAGTTCCAGAGGTTAGGTGTCATTAGACTCCAGACGCCTCATCGGAAATAGGCCTCTTCTCGCCTGGAAGGGAGAACTTCCTGGATTTTCTCGAGTTGCGGCAGGTGTTCTTGAGTTACGACGGGGACCTCAGGGACCCGCCCTGGTGGCCTCAGGAGAGGCCAGTCCCCATGCGAGTTGCTAGGGGGCCTCTCGGGATTCCTCTCCCGTCGATACCGGGGCCAAAAACCTTGTGTGGAGTCAGGGCCGGAACCGAGGATTCCTCTCAGGGCCTGACATAGATCTTTGGGTACTTCTGGAGTCTCCCCAGGGGAGTCAGGCCTCGTCTCGAGTTGGGGCATGCACGTGCGCTTTCCTTCCAGGCTGTAGCAGCAATGTCACGCTTCCCGTCGCGTGGATCAAAGGATCTGTGGTTTTCCCTCGAGGCTTTCCCTCGAGGCTTTCCCACAGGGCTGTCCCACGTGCCACCGTGGTGTGAGTCGATCCTCGGCGTGAAAGATGAGCCAATGCAAGGCAAAGAGGTTCCTCTGGAATGGACTGAGACATCTGGGGGACTCTTGGAATGGTGGTACGACCATGGAGTTCCTCTCGCCTTTCCTGTTGAGAGTTCCTCCTGTTGAGATGCGACGGGAACTCCGGGAATTCTTTCCCGTTGAAAGCAGGGAAAGGATCCCTCATCTCGAGCTACGAGAGGGAAACGGGGCTCCTCTGGATATGGGCGGGACCATCGTGCTTCCTGTCGAGTGGAGACGGGTATGGCGGTGAACTTCTTGAGTTGCAGCAAGGGTGTGAAAGACCCTTTCGAAGTTCCAGAGGTTAGGTGTCATTAGTCTCCAGACGACTCATCGGAAATAGGCCTCATCTCGCCTGGAAGGGAGAACTTCCTGGATTTTCTCGAGTTGCGGCAGCTGTTCTCGAGTTACGACGGGGACCTCAGGGACCCGCCCTGGTGGCCTCAGGAGAGGCCAGTCCCCATGCGAGTTGCTAGGGGACCTGTCGGGATTCCTCTCCCGTCGATACTGGGGCCAAAAACCTTGTGTGGAGTCAGGGCCGGAACCGAGGATTCCTCTCAGGGGCTGACACGGATCTTTGGGTACTTCTGGAGTCTCCCCAGGGGAGTCAGGCCTCGTCTCGAGTGGGGGCATGCACGTGCGCTTTCCTTCCAGGCTGTAGCAGCAATGTCACGCTTCCCGTGGCGTGGATCAAAGGATCTGTGGTTTTCCCTCGAGGCTTTCCCTCGAGGCTTTCCCACAGGGCTGTCCCACGTGCCACCGTGGTGTGAGTCGATCCTCGGCGTGAAAGATGAGTCAGTGCAGGGCAAAGAGGTTCCTCTGGAACGGACTGAGACATCTGGGGGACTCTTGGAATGGTGGTACGACCATGGAGTTCCTCTCGCCTTTCCTGTTGAGAGTGCCTCCTCTTGAGATGCGACGGGAACGCCGGGAATTCTTTCCCGTTGAAAGCAGGGAAAGGATCCCTCATCTCGAGTTACTAGGGGGAAACGGGGCTCCTCTGGATGTGGGTGGGACCATCGTGCTTCCTCTCGAGTGGAGACGGGTATGGCGGTGAACTTCTTGAGTTGCAGCAAGGGTGTGAAAGACCCTTTCGAAGTTCCAGAGGTTAGGTGTCATTAGTCTCCAGACGCCTCATCGGAAATAGGCCTCATCTCGCCTGGAAGGGAGTACTTCCTGGATTTTCTCGAGTTGCGGCAGGTGTTCTCGAGTTACGACGGGGACCTCAGGGACCCGCCCTGGTGGCCTCAGGAGAGGCCAGTCCCCATGCTAGTTGCTAGGGGGCCTCTCAGGATTCCTCTCCCGTCGATACCGGGGCCAAAAACCTTGTGTGGAGTCAGGGCCGGAACCGAGGATTCCTCTCAGGGGCTGACATGGATCTTTGGGTACTTCTGGAGTCTCCCCAGGGGAGTCAGGCCTCGTCTCGAGTGGGGGCATGCACGTGCGCTTTCCTTCCAGGCTGTAGCAGCAATGTCAGGCTTCCCGTGGCATGGATCAAAGGATCTGTGGTTTTCCCTCGAGGCTTTCCCTCGAGGCTTTCCCACAGGTCTTTCCCTCGTGCCACCGTGGTGTGAGTCGATCCTCGGCGTGAAAGATCAGCCAGTGCAGGGCAAAGAGGTTCCTCTGGAATGGACTGAGACATCTGGGGGACTCTTGGAATGGTGGTAGGACCATGGAGTTCCTCTCGCCTTTCCTGTTGAGAGTGCCTCCTCTTGAGATGCGACGGGAACGCCGGGAATTCTTTCCCGTTGAAAGCAGGGAAAGGATCCCTCATCTCGAGCTACGAGGGGGAAACGGGGCTCCTCTGGATGTGGGCGGGACCATCGTGCTTCCTCTCGAGTGGAGACGGGTATGGCGGTGAACTTCTTGAGTTGCAGCAAGGGTGTGAAAGACCCTTTCGAAGTTCCAGAGGTTAGGTGTCATTAGACTCCAGACGCCTCATCGGAAATAGGCCTCTTCTCGCCTGGAAGGGAGAACTTCCTGGATTTTCTCGAGTTGCGGCAGGTGTTCTCGAGTTACGACGGGGACCTCAGGGACCCGCCCTGGTGGCCTCAGGAGAGGCCAGTCCCCATGCGAGTTGCTAGGGGGCCTCTCGGGATTCCTCTCCCGTCGATACCGGGGCCAAAAACCTTGTGTGGAGTCAGGGCCGGAACCGAGGATTCCTCTCAGCGCCTGACATAGATCTTTGGGTACTTCTGGAGTCTCCCCAGGGGAGTCAGGCCTCGTCTCGAGTGGGGGCATGCACGTGCGCTTTCCTTCCAGGCTGTAGCAACAATGTCACGCTTCCCGTCGCGTGGATCAAAGGATCTGTGGTTTTCCCTCGAGGCTTTCCCTCGAGGCTTTCCCACAGGGCTGTCCCACGTGCCACCGTGGTGTGAGTCGATCCTCGGCGTGAAAGATGAGCCAGTGCAAGGCAAAGAGGTTCCTCTGGAATGGACTGAGACATCTGGGGGACTCTTGGAATGGTGGTACGACCATGGAGTTCCTCTCGCCTTTCCTGTTGAGAGTTCCTCCTGTTGAGATGCGCCGGGAACGCCGGGAATTCTTTCCCGTTGAAAGCAGGGAAAGGATCCCTCATCTCGAGCTACGAGGGGGAAACGGGGCTCCTCTGGATGTGGGCGGGACCATCGTGCTTCCTCTCAAGTGGAGACGGGTATGGCGGTGAACTTCTTGAGTTGCAGCAAGGGTGTGAAAGACCCTTTCGAAGTTCCAGAGGTTAGGTGTCATTAGTCTCCAGACGCCTCATCGGAAATAGGCCTCATCTCGCCTGGAAGGGAGAACTTCCTGGATTTTCTCGAGTTGCGGCAGGTGTTCTCGAGTTACGACGGGGACATCAGGAACCCGCCCTGGTGGCCTCAGGAGAGGCTGGTCCTCATGCGAGTTGCTAGGGGGCCTCTCGGGATTCCTCTCCCGTCGATACCGGGGCCAAAAACCTTGTGTGGAGTCAGGGCCGGAACCGAGGATTCCTCTCAGGGGCTGACATGGATCTTTGGGTACTTCTGGAGTCTCCCCAGGGGAGTCAGGCCTCGTCTCGAGTGGGGGCATGCACGTGCGCTTTCCTTCCAGGCTGTAGCAGCAATGTCACGCTTCCCGTCGCGTGGATCAAAGGATCTGTGGTTTTCCCTCGAGGCTTTCCCTCGAGGCTTTCCCACAGGGCTGTCCCACGTGCCACCGTGGTGTGAGTCGATCCTCGGTGTGAAAGATGTGCCAGTGCAGGGCAAACAGGTTCCTCTGGAATGGACTGAGACATCTGGGGGACTCTTGGAATGGTGGTACGACCATGGAGTTCCTCTCGCCTTTCCTGTTGAGAGTGCCTCCTCTTGAGATGCGACGGGAACTTCGGGAATTCTTTCCCGTTGAAAGCAGGGAAAGGATCCCTCATCTCGAGCTACGAGGGGGAAACGGGGCTCCTCTGGATGTGGGCGGGACCATCGTGCTTCCTCTCGAGTGGAGACGGGTATGGCGGTGAAATTCTTGAGTTGCAGCAAGGGTGTGAAAGACCCTTTCGAAGTTCCAGAGGTTAGGTGTCATTAGACTCCAGACGCCTCATCGGAAATAGGCCTCTTCTCGCCTGGAAGGGAGAACTTCCTGGATTTTCTCGAGTTGCGGCAGGTGTTCTTGAGTTACGACGGGGACCTCAGGGACCCGCCCTGGTGGCCTCAGGAGAGGCCAGTCCCCATGCGAGTTGCTAGGGGGCCTCTCGGGATTCCTCTCCCGTCGATACCGGGGCCAAAAACCTTGTGTGGAGTCAGGGCCGGAACCGAGGATTCCTCTCAGGGCCTGACATAGATCTTTGGGTACTTCTGGAGTCTCCCCAGGGGAGTCAGGCCTCGTCTCGAGTTGGGGCATGCACGTGCGCTTTCCTTCCAGGCTGTAGCAGCAATGTCACGCTTCCCGTCGCGTGGATCAAAGGATCTGTGGTTTTCCCTCGAGGCTTTCCCTCGAGGCTTTCCCACAGGGCTGTCCCACGTGCCACCGTGGTGTGAGTCGATCCTCGGCGTGAAAGATGAGCCAATGCAAGGCAAAGAGGTTCCTCTGGAATGGACTGAGACATCTGGGGGACTCTTGGAATGGTGGTACGACCATGGAGTTCCTCTCGCCTTTCCTGTTGAGAGTTCCTCCTGTTGAGATGCGACGGGAACTCCGGGAATTCTTTCCCGTTGAAAGCAGGGAAAGGATCCCTCATCTCGAGCTACGAGAGGGAAACGGGGCTCCTCTGGATATGGGCGGGACCATCGTGCTTCCTGTCGAGTGGAGACGGGTATGGCGGTGAACTTCTTGAGTTGCAGCAAGGGTGTGAAAGACCCTTTCGAAGTTCCAGAGGTTAGGTGTCATTAGTCTCCAGACGACTCATCGGAAATAGGCCTCATCTCGCCTGGAAGGGAGAACTTCCTGGATTTTCTCGAGTTGCGGCAGCTGTTCTCGAGTTACGACGGGGACCTCAGGGACCCGCCCTGGTGGCCTCAGGAGAGGCCAGTCCCCATGCGAGTTGCTAGGGGACCTGTCGGGATTCCTCTCCCGTCGATACTGGGGCCAAAAACCTTGTGTGGAGTCAGGGCCGGAACCGAGGATTCCTCTCAGGGGCTGACACGGATCTTTGGGTACTTCTGGAGTCTCCCCAGGGGAGTCAGGCCTCGTCTCGAGTGGGGGCATGCACGTGCGCTTTCCTTCCAGGCTGTAGCAGCAATGTCACGCTTCCCGTGGCGTGGATCAAAGGATCTGTGGTTTTCCCTCGAGGCTTTCCCTCGAGGCTTTCCCACAGGGCTGTCCCACGTGCCACCGTGGTGTGAGTCGATCCTCGGCGTGAAAGATGAGTCAGTGCAGGGCAAAGAGGTTCCTCTGGAATGGACTGAGACATCTGGGGGACTCTTGGAATGGTGGTACGACCATGGAGTTCCTCTCGCCTTTCCTGTTGAGAGTGCCTCCTCTTGAGATGCGACGGGAACGCCGGGAATTCTTTCCCGTTGAAAGCAGGGAAAGGATCCCTCATCTCGAGTTACTAGGGGGAAACGGGGCTCCTCTGGATGTGGGTGGGACCATCGTGCTTCCTCTCGAGTGGAGACGGGTATGGCGGTGAACTTCTTGAGTTGCAGCAAGGGTGTGAAAGACCCTTTCGAAGTTCCAGAGGTTAGGTGTCATTAGTCTCCAGACGCCTCATCGGAAATAGGCCTCATCTCGCCTGGAAGGGAGTACTTCCTGGATTTTCTCGAGTTGCGGCAGGTGTTCTCGAGTTACGACGGGGACCTCAGGGACCCGCCCTGGTGGCCTCAGGAGAGGCCAGTCCCCATGCTAGTTGCTAGGGGGCCTCTCAGGATTCCTCTCCCGTCGATACCGGGGCCAAAAACCTTGTGTGGAGTCAGGGCCGGAACCGAGGATTCCTCTCAGGGGCTGACATGGATCTTTGGGTACTTCTGGAGTCTCCCCAGGGGAGTCAGGCCTCGTCTCGAGTGGGGGCATGCACGTGCGCTTTCCTTCCAGGCTGTAGCAGCAATGTCAGGCTTCCCGTGGCATGGATCAAAGGATCTGTGGTTTTCCCTCGAGGCTTTCCCTCGAGGCTTTCCCACAGGTCTTTCCCTCGTGCCACCGTGGTGTGAGTCGATCCTCGGCGTGAAAGATCAGCCAGTGCAGGGCAAAGAGGTTCCTCTGGAATGGACTGAGACATCTGGGGGACTCTTGGAATGGTGGTAGGACCATGGAGTTCCTCTCGCCTTTCCTGTTGAGAGTGCCTCCTCTTGAGATGCGACGGGAACGCCGGGAATTCTTTCCCGTTGAAAGCAGGGAAAGGATCCCTCATCTCGAGCTACGAGGGGGAAACGGGGCTCCTCTGGATGTGGGCGGGACCATCGTGCTTCCTCTCGAGTGGAGACGGGTATGGCGGTGAACTTCTTGAGTTGCAGCAAGGGTGTGAAAGACCCTTTCGAAGTTCCAGAGGTTAGGTGTCATTAGACTCCAGACGCCTCATCGGAAATAGGCCTCTTCTCGCCTGGAAGGGAGAACTTCCTGGATTTTCTCGAGTTGCGGCAGGTGTTCTCGAGTTACGACGGGGACCTCAGGGACCCGCCCTGGTGGCCTCAGGAGAGGCCAGTCCCCATGCGAGTTGCTAGGGGGCCTCTCGGGATTCCTCTCCCGTCGATACCGGGGCCAAAAACCTTGTGTGGAGTCAGGGCCGGAACCGAGGATTCCTCTCAGCGCCTGACATAGATCTTTGGGTACTTCTGGAGTCTCCCCAGGGGAGTCAGGCCTCGTCTCGAGTGGGGGCATGCACGTGCGCTTTCCTTCCAGGCTGTAGCAACAATGTCACGCTTCCCGTCGCGTGGATCAAAGGATCTGTGGTTTTCCCTCGAGGCTTTCCCTCGAGGCTTTCCCACAGGGCTGTCCCACGTGCCACCGTGGTGTGAGTCGATCCTCGGCGTGAAAGATGAGCCAGTGCAAGGCAAAGAGGTTCCTCTGGAATGGACTGAGACATCTGGGGGACTCTTGGAATGGTGGTACGACCATGGAGTTCCTCTCGCCTTTCCTGTTGAGAGTTCCTCCTGTTGAGATGCGACGGGAACGCCGGGAATTCTTTCCCGTTGAAAGCAGGGAAAGGATCCCTCATCTCGAGCTACGAGGGGGAAACGGGGCTCCTCTGGATGTGGGCGGGACCATCGTGCTTCCTCTCAAGTGGAGACGGGTATGGCGGTGAACTTCTTGAGTTGCAGCAAGGGTGTGAAAGACCCTTTCGAAGTTCCAGAGGTTAGGTGTCATTAGTCTCCAGACGCCTCATCGGAAATAGGCCTCATCTCGCCTGGAAGGGAGAACTTCCTGGATTTTCTCGAGTTGCGGCAGGTGTTCTCGAGTTACGACGGGGACCTCAGGGACCCGCCCTGGTGGCCTCAGGAGAGGCCAGTCCCCATGCGAGTTGCTAGGGGACCTCTCGGGATTCCTCTCCCGTCGATACCGGGGCCAAAAAGCTTGTGTGGAGTCAGGGCCGGAACCGAGGATTCCTCTCAGGTGCTGACATGGATCTTTGGGTACTTCTGGAGTCTCCCCAGGGGAGTCAGGCCTCGTCTCGAGTGGGGGCATGCACGTGCGCTTTCCTTCCAGTCTGTAGCAGCAATGTCACGCTTCCCGTCGCGTGGATCAAAGGATCTGTGGTTTTCCCTCGAGGCTTTCCCTCGAGGCTTTCCCACAGGGCTGTCCCACGTGCCACCGTGGTGTGAGTCGATCCTCGGTGTGAAAGATGTGCCAGTGCAGGGCAAACAGGTTCCTCTGGAATGGACTGAGACATCTGGGGGACTCTTGGAATGGTGGTACGACCATGGAGTTCCTCTCGCCTTTCCTGTTGAGAGTGCCTCCTCTTGAGATGCAACGGGATCGCCGGGAATTCTTTCCCGTTGAAAGCAGGGAAAGGATCCCTCATCTCGAGCTACGAGGGGGAAACGGGGCTCCTCTGGATGTGGGCGGGACCATCGTGCTTCCTCTCGAGTGGAGACGGGTATGGCGGTGAACTTCTTGAGTTGCAGCAAGGGTGTGAAAGACCCTTTCGAAGTTCCAGAGGTTAGGTGTCATTAGTCTCCAGACGCCTCATCGGAAATAGGCCTCATCTCGCCTGGAAGGGAGAACTTACTGGATTTTCTCGAGTTGCGACAGGTGTTCTCGAATTACGACGGGGACCTCAGGGACCCGCCCTGGTGGCCTCAGGAGAGGCAAGTCCCCATGAGAGTTGCTAGGGGGCCTCTCGGGATTCCTCTCCCGTCGATACCGGAGCCAAAAACCTTGTGTGGAGTCAGGGCCGGAACCGAGGATTCCTCTCAGGGGCTGACATGGATCTTTGGGTACTTCTGGAGTCTCCACAGGGGAGTCAGGCCTCGTCTCGAGAGGGGGCATGCACGTGCGCTTTCCTTCCAGGCTGTAGCAGCAATGTCACGCTTCCCATCGCGTGGATCAAGGATCTGTGGTTTTCCCTCGAGGCTTTCCCTCGAGGCTTTCCCACAGGGCTGTCCCACGTGCCACCGTGGTGTGAGTCGATCCTCGGCGTGAAAGATGAGCCAGTGAAGGCAAAGAGGTTCCTCTGGAATGGACTAATATATCTGGGGGACCTTTGAAATGGTGGTATGAGCATGGAGTTCCTCTCGCCTTTCCTGTTGAGAGTGCCTCCTCTTGAGATGCGACGGGAACGCCGGGAATTCTTTCCCGTTGAAAGCAGGGAAAGGATCCCTCATCTCGAGCTACGAGGCGGAAACGGGGCTCCTCTGGATGTGGGCGGGACCATCGTGTTTCCTCTCGAGTGGAGACGGGTATGGCGGTGAACTTCTTGAGTTGCAGCAAGGGTGTGAAAGACCCTTTCGAAGTTCCAGAGGTTAGGTGTCATTAGTCTCCAGACGCCTCATCGGATATAGGCCTCATCTCGCCTGGAAGGGAGAACTTCCTGGATTTTCTCGAGTTGCGGCTGGTGTTCTCAAGTTACGACAGGGACATCAGGGACCCGCCCTGGTGGCCTCAGGAGAGGCTGGTCCTCATGCGAGTTGCTAGGGGGCCTCTCGGGATTCCTCTCCCGTCGATACCGGGGCCAAAAACCTTGTGTGGAGTCAGGGCCGGAACCGAGGAGTCCTCTCAGGGGCTGACATGGATCTTTGTGTACTTCTGGAGTCTCCCCAGGGGAGTCAGGCCTCGTCTCGAGTGGGGGCATGCACGTGCGCTTTCCTTCCAGGCTGTAGCAGCAATGTCACGCTTCCCATCGCGTGGATCAAAGGATCTGTTGTTTTCCCTCGAGGCTTTCCCTCGAGGCTTTCCCACAGGGCTGTCCCACGTGCCACCGTGGTGTGAGTCGATCCTCGGCGTGAAAGATGTGCCAGTGCAGGGCAAAGAGGTTCCTCTGGAATGGACTGAGACATCTGGGGGACTCTTGGAATGGTGGTACGACCATGGAGTTCCTCTCGCCTTTCCTGTTGAGAGTGCCTCCTCTTGAGATGCGACGGGAACTTCGGGAATTCTTTCCCGTTGAAAGCAGGGAAAGGATCCCTCATCTCGAGCTACGAGGGGGAAACGGGGCTCCTCTGGATGTGGGCGGGACCATCGTGCTTCCTCTCGAGTGGAGACGGGTATGGCGGTGAACTTCTTGAGTTGCAGCAAGGGTGTGAAAGACCCTTTCGAAGTTCCAGAGGTTAGGTGTCATTAGTCTCCAGACGCCTCATCGGAAATAGGCCTAATCTCGCCTGGAAGGGAGATCTTCCTGGATTTTCTCGAGTTGCGGCAGGTGTTCTCGAGTTACGACGGGGACCTCAGGGACCCGCTCTGGTGGCCTCAGGAGAGGCCAGTCCTCATGCGAGTTGCTAGGGGGCCTCTCGGGATTCCTCTCCCGTCGATACCGGGGCCAAAAACCTTGTGTGGAGTCAGGGCCGGAACCGAGGATTCCTCTCAGGGGATGACATGGATCTTTGGGTACTTCTGGAGTATCCCTAGGGGAGTCAGGCCTCGTCTCGAGTGGGGGCATGCACGTGCGCTTTCCTTCCAGGCTGTAGCAGCAATGTCACGCTTCCCGTCGCGTGGATCAAAGGATCTGTGGTTTTCCCTCGAGGCTTTCCCTCGAGGCTTTCCCACAGGGCTGTCCCACGTGCCACCGTGGTGTGAGTCGATCCTCGGAGTGAAAGATGAGCCAGTGGAGGGCAAAAAGTTTCCTCTGGAATGGACGGAGACATCTTGGGGACTCTTGGAATGGTGGTACGACCATGGAGTTCCTCTCGCCTTTCCTGTTGAGAGTGCCTCCTCTTGAGATGCGTCGGGAACGCCGGGAATTCTTTCCCGTTGAAAGCAGGCAAAGGATCCCTCATCTCGAGCTACGAGGCGGAAACGGGGCTCCTCTGGATGTGGGCGGGACCATCGTGCTTCCTCTCGACTGGAGACGGGTATGGCGGTGAACTTCTTGAGTTGCAGCAAGGGTGTGAAAGACCCTTTCGAAGTTCCAGAGGTTAGTTGTCATTAGTCTCCAGACGCCTCATCGGAAATAGGCCTCATCTCGCCTGGAAGGGAGAACTTCCTGGATTTTCTCGAGTTGTGGCAGGTGTTCTCGAGTTACGACGGGGACCTCAGGGACCCGCCCTGGTGGCCTCAGGAGAGGCCAGTCCCCATGCGAGTTGCTAGGGGGCCTCTCGGGATTCCTCTCCCGTCGATACTGGGGCCAAAAACCTTGTGTGGAGTCAGGGCCGGAACCGAGGATTCCTCTCAGGGGCTGACATGGATCTTTGGGTACTTCTGGAGTCTTCCCAGGGGAGTCAGGCCTCGTCTCGAGTGGCGGCATGCACGTGCGCTTTCCTTCCAGGCTGTAGCAGCAATGTCAGGCTTCCCGTCGCATGGATCAAAGGATCTGTGGTTTTCCCTCGAGGCTTTCCCTCGAGGCTTTCCCACAGGGCTGTCCCACGTGCCACCGTGGTGTGAGTCGATCCCCGGCGTGAAAGATGAGCCAGTGCAGGGCAAAGAGGTTCCTCTGGAATGGACTGAGACATCTGGGGGACTCTTGGAATGGTGGTACGACCATGGAGTTCCTCTCGCCTTTCCTGTTGAGAGTGCCTCCTCTTGAGATGCGACGGGAACACCGGGAATTCTTTCCCGATGAAAGCAGGGAAAGGATCCCTCATTTCGAGCTACGAGGGGGAAACGGGGCTCCTCTGGATGTGGGCGGGACCATCGTGCTTCCTCTCGAGTGGAGACGGGTATGGCGGTGAACTTCTTGAGTTGCAGCAAGGGTGTGAAAGACCCTTTCGAAGTTCCAGAGGTTAGGTGTCATTAGTCTTCAGACGCCTCATCGGAAATAGGCCTCATCTCTCCTGGAAGGGAGAACTTCCTGGATTTTCTCGAGTTGCGGCAGGTGTTCTCGAGTTACGACGGGGACCTCAGGGACCCGCCCTGGTGGCCTCAGGAGAGGCCAGTCCCCATGCGAGTTGCTAGGGGGCCTCTCGGGATTCCTCTCCCGTCGATACCGGGGCCAAAAACCTTGTGTGGAGTCAGGGCCGGAACCGAGGATTCCTCTCAGGGCCTGACATAGATCTTTGGGTACTTCTGGAGTCTCCCCAGGGGAGTCAGGCCTCGTCTCGAGTTGGGGCATGCACGTGCGCTTTCCTTCCAGGCTGTAGCAGCAATGTCACGCTTCCCGTCGCGTGGATCAAAGGATCTGTGGTTTTCCCTCGAGGCTTTCCCTCGAGGCTTTCCCACAGGGCTGTCCCACTTGCCACCGTGGTGTGAGTCGATCCTCGGCGTGAAAGATGAGCCAGTGCAAGGCAAAGAGGTTCCTCTGGAATGGACTGAGACATCTGGGGGACTCTTGGAATGGTGGTACGACCATGGAGTTCCTCTCGCCTTTCCTGTTGAGAGTTCCTCCTGTTGAGATGCGACGGGAACTCCGGGAATTCTTTCCCGTTGAAAGCAGGGAAAGGATCCCTCATCTCGAGCTACGAGAGGGAAACGGGGCTCCTCTGGATATGGGCGGGACCATCGTGCTTCCTGTCGAGTGGAGACGGGTATGGCGGTGAACTTCTTGAGTTGCAGCAAGGGTGTGAAAGACCCTTTCGAAGTTCCAGAGGTTAGGTGTCATTAGTCTCCAGACGACTCATCGGAAATAGGCCTCATCTCGCCTGGAAGGGAGAACTTCCTGGATTTTCTCGAGTTGCGGCAGCTGTTCTCGAGTTACGACGGGGACCTCAGGGACCCGCCCTGGTGGCCTCAGGAGAGGCCAGTCCCCATGCGAGTTGCTAGGGGACCTGTCGGGATTCCTCTCCCGTCGATACTGGGGCCAAAAACCTTGTGTGGAGTCAGGGCCGGAACCGAGGATTCCTCTCAGGGGCTGACACGGATCTTTGGGTACTTCTGGAGTCTCCCCAGGGGAGTCAGGCCTCGTCTCGAGTGGGGGCATGCACGTGCGCTTTCCTTCCAGGCTGTAGCAGCAATGTCACGCTTCCCGTGGCGTGGATCAAAGGATCTGTGGTTTTCCCTCGAGGCTTTCCCTCGAGGCTTTCCCACAGGGCTGTCCCACGTGCCACCATGGTGTGAGTCGATCCTCGGCGTGAAAGATGAGTCAGTGCAGGGCAAAGAGGTTCCTCTGGAATGGACTGAGACATCTGGGGGACTCTTGGAATGGTGGTACGACCATGGAGTTCCTCTCGCCTTTCCTGTTGAGAGTGCCTCCTCTTGAGATGCGACGGGAACGCCGGGAATTCTTTCCCGTTGAAAGCAGGGAAAGGATCCCTCATCTCGAGTTACTAGGGGGAAACGGGGCTCCTCTGGATGTGGGTGGGACCATCGTGCTTCCTCTCGAGTGGAGACGGGTATGGCGGTGAACTTCTTGAGTTGCAGCAAGGGTGTGAAAGACCATTTCGAAGTTCCAGAGGTTAGGTGTCATTAGTCTCCAGACGCCTCATCGGAAATAGGCCTCATCTCGCCTGGAAGGGAGTACTTCCTGGATTTTCTCGAGTTGCGGCAGGTGTTCTCGAGTTACGACGGGGACCTCAGGGACCCGCCCTGGTGGCCTCAGGAGAGGCCAGTCCCCATGCTAGTTGCTAGGGGGCCTCTCAGGATTCCTCTCCCGTCGATACCGGGGCCAAAAACCTTGTGTGGAGTCAGGGCCGGAACCGAGGATTCCTCTCAGGGGCTGACATGGATCTTTGGGTACTTCTGGAGCCTCCCCAGGGGAGTCAGGCCTCGTCTCGAGTGGGGGCATGCACGTGCGCTTTCCTTCCAGGCTGTAGCAGCAATGTCAGGCTTCCCGTGGCATGGATCAAAGGATCTGTGGTTTTCCCTCGAGGCTTTCCCTCGAGGCTTTCCCACAGGTCTTTCCCTCGTGCCACCGTGGTGTGAGTCGATCCTCGGCGTGAAAGATCAGCCAGTGCAGGGCAAAGAGGTTCCTCTGGAATGGACTGAGACATCTGGGGGACTCTTGGAATGGTGGTAGGACCATGGAGTTCCTCTCGCCTTTCCTGTTGAGAGTGCCTCCTCTTGAGATGCGACGGGAACGCCGGGAATTCTTTCCCGTTGAAAGCAGGGAAAGGATCCCTCATCTCGAGCTACGAGGGGGAAACGGGGCTCCTCTGGATGTGGGCGGGACCATCGTGCTTCCTCTCGAGTGGAGACGGGTATGGCGGTGAACTTCTTGAGTTGCAGCAAGGGTGTGAAAGACCCTTTCGAAGTTCCAGAGGTTAGGTGTCATTAGACTCCAGACGCCTCATCGGAAATAGGCCTCTTCTCGCCTGGAAGGGAGAACTTCCTGGATTTTCTCGAGTTGCGGCAGGTGTTCTCGAGTTACGACGGGGACCTCAGGGACCCGCCCTGGTGGCCTCAGGAGAGGCCAGTCCCCATGCGAGTTGCTAGGGGGCCTCTCGGGATTCCTCTCCCGTCGATACCGGGGCCAAAAACCTTGTGTGGAGTCAGGGCCGGAACCGAGGATTCCTCTCAGCGCCTGACATAGATCTTTGGGTACTTCTGGAGTCTCCCCAGGGGAGTCAGGCCTCGTCTCGAGTGGGGGCATGCACGTGCGCTTTCCTTCCAGGCTGTAGCAACAATGTCACGCTTCCCGTCGCGTGGATCAAAGGATCTGTGGTTTTCCCTCGAGGCTTTCCCTCGAGGCTTTCCCACAGGGCTGTCCCACGTGCCACCGTGGTGTGAGTCGATCCTCGGCGTGAAAGATGAGCCAGTGCAAGGCAAAGAGGTTCCTCTGGAATGGACTGAGACATCTGGGGGACTCTTGGAATGGTGGTACGACCATGGAGTTCCTCTCGCCTTTCCTGTTGAGAGTTCCTCCTGTTGAGATGCGACGGGAACGCCGGGAATTCTTTCCCGTTGAAAGCAGGGAAAGGATCCCTCATCTCGAGCTACGAGGGGGAAACGGGGCTCCTCTGGATGTGGGCGGGACCATCGTGCTTCCTCTCAAGTGGAGACGGGTATGGCGGTGAACTTCTTGAGTTGCAGCAAGGGTGTGAAAGACCCTTTCGAAGTTCCAGAGGTTAGGTGTCATTAGTCTCCAGACGCCTCATCGGAAATAGGCCTCATCTCGCCTGGAAGGGAGAACTTCCTGGATTTTCTCGAGTTGCGGCAGGTGTTCTCGAGTTACGACGGGGACCTCAGGGACCCGCCCTGGTGGCCTCAGGAGAGGCCAGTCCCCATGCGAGTTGCTAGGGGACCTCTCGGGATTCCTCTCCCGTCGATACCGGGGCCAAAAACCTTGTGTGGAGTCAGGGCCAGAACCGAGGATTCCTCTCAGGGGCTGACACGGATCTTTGGGTACTTCTGGAGTCTCCCCAGGGGAGTCAGGCCTCGTCTCGAGTGGGGGCATGCACGTGCGCTTTCCTTCCAGGCTGTAGCAGCAATGTCACGCTTCCCGTGGCGTGGATCAAAGGATCTGTGGTTTTCCCTCGAGGCTTTCCCTCGAGGCTTTCCCACAGGGCTGTCCCACGTGCCACCGTGGTGTGAGTCGATCCTCGGCGTGAAAGATGAGCCAGTGCAGGGCAAAGAGGTTCCTCTGGAATGGACTGAGACATCTGGGGGACTCTTGGAATGGTGGTACGACCATGGAGTTCCTCTCGCCTTTCCTATTGAGAGTGCCTCCTCTTGAGATGCGACGGGAACGCCGGGAATTCTTTCCCGTTGAAAGCAGGGAAAGGATCCCTCATCTCGAGCTACGAGGGGGAAACGGGGCTCCTCTGGATGTGGGCGGGACCATCGTGCTTCCTCTCAAGTGGAGACGGGTATGGCGGTGAACTTCTTGAGTTGCAGCAAGGGTGTGAAAGACCCTTTCGAAGTTCCAGAGGTTAGGTGTCATTAGTCTCCAGACGCCTCATCGGAAATAGGCCTCATCTCGCCTGGAAGGGAGAACTTCCTGGATTTTCTCGAGTTGCGGCAGGTCTTCTCGAGTTACGACGGGGACCTCAGGGACCCGCCCTGGTGGCCTCAGGAGAGGCCAGTCCCCATGCTAGTTGCTAGGGGGCCTCTCAGGATTCCTCTCCCGTCGATACCGGGGCCAAAAAGCTTGTGTGGAGTCAGGGCCGGAACCGAGGATTCCTCTCAGGTGCTGACATGGATCTTTGGGTACTTCTGGAGTCTCCCCAGGGGAGTCAGGCCTCGTCTCGAGTGGGGGCATGCACGTGCGCTTTCCTTCCAGTCTGTAGCAGCAATGTCACGCTTCCCGTCGCGTGGATCAAAGGATCTGTGGTTTTCCCTCGAGGCTTTCCCTCGAGGCTTTCCCACAGGGCTGTCCCACGTGCCACCGTGGTGTGAGTCGATCCTCGGTGTGAAAGATGTGCCAGTGCAGGGCAAACAGGTTCCTCTGGAATGGACTGAGACATCTGGGGGACTCTTGGAATGGTGGTACGACCATGGAGTTCCTCTCGCCTTTCCTGTTGAGAGTGCCTCCTCTTGAGATGCAACGGGATCGCCGGGAATTCTTTCCCGTTGAAAGCAGGGAAAGGATCCCTCATCTCGAGCTACGAGGGGGAAACGGGGCTCCTCTGGATGTGGGCGGGACCATCGTGCTTCCTCTCGAGTGGAGACGGGTATGGCGGTGAACTTCTTGAGTTGCAGCAAGGGTGTGAAAGACCCTTTCGAAGTTCCAGAGGTTAGGTGTCATTAGTCTCCAGACGCCTCATCGGAAATAGGCCTCATCTCGCCTGGAAGGGAGAACTTCCTGGATTTTCTCGAGTTGCGGCAGGTGTTCTCGAGTTACGACGGGGACCTCAGGGACCCGCCCTGGTGGCCTCAGGAGAGGCCAGTCCCCATGCGAGTTGCTAGGGGGCCTCTCGGGATTCCTCTCCCGTCGATACTGGGGCCAAAAACCTTGTGTGGAGTCAGGGCCGGAACCGAGGATTCCTCTCAGGGGCTGACACGGATCTTTGGGTACTTCTGGAGTCTCCCCAGGGGAGTCAGGCCTCGTCTCGAGTGGGGGCATGCACGTGCGCTTTCCTTCCAGGCTGTAGCAGCAATGTCACGCTTCCCGTGGCGTGGATCAAAGGATCTGTGGTTTTCCCTCGAGGCTTTCCCTTGAGGCTTTCCCACAGGGCTGTCCCACGTGCCACCGTGGTGTGAGTCGATCCTCGGCGTGAAAGATGAGCCAGTGCAGGGCAAAGAGGTTCCTCTGGAATGGACTGAGACATCTGGGGTACTCTTGGAATGGTGGTACGACCATGGAGTTCCTCTCGCCTTTCCTGTTGAGAGTGCCTCCTCTTGAGATGCGACGGGAACGCCGGGAATTCTTTCCCGTTGAAAGCAGGGAAAGGATCCCTCATCTCGAGCTCCGAGGGGGAAACGGGGCTCCTCTGGATGTGGGCGGGACCATCGTGCTTCCTCTCGAGTGGAGACGGGTATGGCGGTGAACTTCTTGAGTTGCAGCAAGGGTGTGAAAGACCCTTTCGAAGTTCCAGAGGTTAGGTGTCATTAGTCTCCAGACGCCTCATCGGAAATAGGCCTCATCTCGCCTGGAAGGGAGAACTTCCTGGATTTTCTCGAGTTGCGGCAGGTGTTCTCGAGTTACGACGGGGACCTCAGGGACCCGCCCTGGTGGCCTCAGAAGAGGCCAGTCCCCATGCTAGTTGCTATGGGGCCTCTCGAGATTCCTCTCCCGTCGATACCGGGGCCAAAAACCTTGTGTGGAGTCAGGGCCGGAACCGAGGATTCCTCTCAGGGGCTGACATGGATCTTTGGGTACTTCTGGAGTCTCCCCAGGGGAGTCAGGCCTCGTCTCGAGTGGGGGCATGCACGTGCGCTTTCCTTCCAGGCTGTAGTAGCAATGTCACGCTTCCCGTCGCGTGGATCAAAGGATCTGTGGTTTTCCCTCGAGGCTTTCCCTCGAGGCTTTCCCACAGGGCTGTCCCAGGTGCCACCATGGTGTGAGTCGATCCTCGGCGTGAAAGATGAGCCAGTGCAGGGCAATGAGGTTCCTCTGGAATGGACTGAGACATCTGGGGGACTCTTGGAATGGTGGTACGACCATGGTGTTCCTCTCGCCTTTCCTGTTGAGAGTGCCTCCTCTTGAGATGCGACGGGAACGCCGGGAATTCTTTCCCGTTGAGAGCAGGGAAAGGATCCCTCATCTCGATCTACGAGGGAGAAACGGGGCTCCTCTGGATGTGGGCGGGACCATCGTGCTTCCTCTCCAGTGGAGACGGGTATGGCGGTGAACTTCTTGAGTTGCAGCAAGGGTGTGAAAGACCCTTTCGAAGTTCCAGAGGTTAGGTGTCATTAGTCTCCAGACGCCTCATCGGAAATAGGCCTCCTCTCGCCTGGAAGGGAGAAATCCTGGATTTTCTCGAGTTTCGGCAGGTGTTCTCGAGTTTCGACGGGAACCTCAGGGACCCGCCCTGGTGGCCTCTGGAAAGGCCAGTCCCCATGCGAGTTGCTAGGGGGCCTCTCTGGATTCCTCTCCCGTCGATACCGGGCCCAAAAACCTTGTGTGGAGTCAGGGCCGGAACCGAGGATTCCTCTCAGGGGCTGACATGGATCTTTGGGTACTTCTGGAGGCTCCCCAGGGGAGTCAGGCCTCGTCTCGAGTGGGGGCATGCACGAACGCTTTTCTTCCAGGCTGTAGCAGCAATGTCACGCTTCCCGTCCCGTAGATCAAAGGATCTGTGGTTTTCCCTCGAGGCTTTCCCTCGAGGCTTTCCCACAGGGCAGTCCCACGTGCCACCGTGGTGTGAGTCGATCCTCGGCGTGAAAGATGAGCCAGTGCAGGGCAAAGAGGTTCCTCTGGAATGGACTGAGACATCTGGGGGACTCTTGGAATGGTGGTAGGACCATGGAGTTCCTCTCGCCTTTCCTGTTGAGAGTGCCTCCTCTTGAGATGCGACGGGAACGCCGGGAATTCTTTCCCGTTGAAAGCAGGGAAAGGATCCCTCATCTCGAGCTACGAGGGGGAAACGGGGCTCCTCGGGATGTGGGCGGGACCATCGTGCTTCCTCTCGAGTGGAGACGGGTATGGCGGTGAACTTCTTGAGTTGCAGCAAGGGTGTGAAAAACCCTTTCGAAGTTCCAGAGGTTAGGTGTCATTAGTCTCCAGACGCCTCATCGGATATAGGCCTCATCTCGCCTGGACGGGAGAACTTCCTGGATTTTCTCGAGTTTCGGCAGGTGTTCTCGAGTTACGACGGGAACCTCAGGGACCCGCCCTGGTGGCCTCAGGAAAGGCCAGTCCCCATGCGAGTTGCTAGGGGGCCTCTCTGGATTCCTCTCCCGTCGATACCGGGGCCAAAAACCTTGTGTGGAGTCAGGGCCGGAACCGAGGATTCCTCTCAGGTGCTGACATGGATCTTTGGGTACTTCTGGAGTCTCCCCAGGGGAGTCAGGCCTCGTCTCGAGTGGGGGCATGCACGAACGCTTTTCTTCCAGGCTGTAGCAGCAATGTCACGCTTCCCGTCCCGTAGATCAAAGGATCTGTGGTTTTCCCTCGAGGCTTTCCCTCGAGGCTTTCCCACAGGGCTGTCCCACGTGCCACCGTGGTGTGACTCGATCCTCGGCGTGAAAGATCAGCCAGTGCAGGGCAAAGAGGTTCCTCTGGAATGGACTGAGACATCTGGGGGACTCTTGGAATGGTGGTACGACCATGGAGTTCCTCTCGCCTTTCCTGTTGAGAGTGCCTCCTCTTGAGATGTGACGGGAACGCCAGGAATTCTTTCCCGTTGAAAGCAGGGAAAGGTTCCCTCATTTAGAGCTAGGAGGGGGAAACGGGGCTCCTCTGGATGTGGGCGGGACCATCGTGCTTCCTCTCGAGTGGAGACGGGTATGGCGGTGAACTTCTTGAGTTGCAGCAAGGGTGTGAAAGACCCTTTCGAAGTTCCAGAGGTTAGCTGTCATTAGTCTCCAGACGCCTCATCGGAAATAGGCCTCATCTTGCCTGGAAGGGAGAACTTCCTGGATTTTCTCGAGTTGCGGCAGGTGTTCTCGAGTTATGACGGGAACCTCAGGGACCCGCCCTGGTGGCCTCAGGAAAGGCCAGTCCCCATGCGAGTTGCTAGGGGGCCTCTCTGGATTCCTCTTCCGTCGATACCGGGGCCAAAAACCTTGTGTGGAGTCAGGGCCGGAACCGAGGATTCCTCTCAGGGGCTGACATGGATCTTTGCGTACTTCTGGAATCTCCCCAGGGGAGTCAGGCCTCGTCTCGAGAGGGGGCATGCACGTGCGCTTTCCTTCCAGGCTGTAGCAGCATTGTCACGCTTCCCGTGGCGTGGATCAAAGGATCTGTGGTTTTCCCTCGAGGCTTTCCCTCGAGGCTTTCCCACAGGGCTGTCCCACGTGCCACCGTGGTGTGAGTCGATCCTCGGCGTGAAAGATGAGCCAGTGCAGGGCGAAGAGGTTCCTCTGGAATGGACTGAGACATCTGGGGGACTCTTGGAATGGTGGTACGACCATGGAGTTCCTCTCGCCTTTCCTGTTGAGAGTGCCTCCTCTTGAGATGCGACGGGAACGCTGGGAATTCTTTCCCGTTGAAAGCAGGGAAAGGATCCCTCATCTCGAGCTACGAGGGGGAACCGGGGCTCCTCTGGATGTGGGCGGGACCATCGTGCTTCCTCTCGAGTGGAGACGGGTATGGCGGTGAACTTCTTGAGTTGCAGCAAGGGTGTGAAAGACCCTTTCGAAGTTCCAGAGGTTAGGTGTCATTAGTCTCCAGACGCCTCATCGGAAATAGGCCTCATCTCGCCTGGAAGGGAGAACCTCCTGGATTTTCTCGAGTTGCGGCAGGTGTTCTCGAGTTACGACGGGGACATCAGGGACCCGCCCTGGTGGCCTCAGGAGAGGCCAGTCCTCATGCGAGTTGCTAGCGGGCCTCTCGGGTTTCCTCTCCCGTCGATACCGGGGCCAAAAACCTTGTGTGGAGTCAGGGCCGGAACCGAGGATTCCTCTCAGGGGCTGACATGGATCTTTGGGTACTTCTGGAGTCTCCCCAGGGGAGTCAGGCCTCGTCTCGAGTGGGGGCATGCACGTGCGCTTTCCTTCCAGGCTGTAGCAGCAATGTCACGCTTCCCGTCGCGTGGATCAAAGGATCTGTGGTTTTCCCTCGAGGCTTTCCCTCGAGGCTTTCCCACAGGGCTGTCCCACGTGCCACCGTGGTGTGAGTCGATCCTCGACGTGAAAGATGAGCTAGTGCAGGGCAAAGAGGTTCCTCTGGAATGGACTGAGACATCTGGGGGACTCTTGGAATGGTGGTACGACCATGGAGTTCCTCTCGCCTTTCCTGTTGAGAGTGCCTCCTCTTCAGATGCGACGGGAACGCCGGGAATTCTTTCCCGTTGAAAGCAGGGAAAGGATCCCTCATCTCGAGCTACGAGGGGAAACGGGGCTCCTCTGGATGTGGGCGGGACCATCGTGCTTCCTCTCGAGTGGAGACGGGTATGGCGGTGAACTTCTTGAGTTGCAGCAAGGGTGTGAAAGACCCTTTCGAAGTTTCAGAGGTTAGGTGTCATTAGTCTCCAGACGCCTCATCGGATATAGGCCTCATCTCGCCTGGAAGGGAGAACTTCCTGGATTTTCTCGAGTTGCGGCAGGTGTTCTCGAGTTACGACGGGGACATCAGGGACCGCCCTGGTGGCCTCAGGAGAGGCTGGTCCTCATGCGAGTTGCCAGGGGGCCTCTCGGGATTCCTCTCCCGTCGATACCGGGGCCAAAAACCTTGTGTGGAGTCAGGGCCGGAACCGAGGATTCCTCTCAGGGGCTGACATGGATCTTTGGGTACTTCTGGAGTCTCCCCAGGGGAGTCAGGCCTCGTCTCGAGTGGGGGCATGCACGTGCGCTTTCCTTCCAGGCTGTAGCAGCAATGTTCCGATTCCCGTGGCGTGGATCAAAGGATCTGTGGTTTTCCCTCGAGGCTTTCCCTCGAGGCTTTCCCACACGGCTGTCCCACGTGCCACCGTGGTGTGAGCCGATCCTCGGCGTGAAAGATGTGCCAGTGCAGGCCAAAGAGGTTCCTCTGGAATGGACTGAGACATCTGGGGGACTCTTGGAATGGTGGTACGACCATGGAGTTCCTCTCGCCTTTCCTGTTGAGAGTGCCTCCTCTTGAGATGCGACGGGAACGCCGGGAATTCTTTCCCATTGAAAGCAGGGAAAGGATCCCTCATCTCGAGCTACGAGGGGGAAACGGGGCTCCTCTGGATGTGGGCGGGACCATCGTGCTTCCTCTCGAGTGGAGACGGGTATGGCGGTGAACTTCTTGAGTTGCAGCAAGGGTGTGAAAGACCCTTTCGAAGTTCCAGAGGTTAGGTGTCATTAGTCTCCAGACGCCTCATCGGAAATAGGCCTCATCTCGCCTGGAAGGGAGAACTTCCTGGATTTTCTCGAGTTGCGGCAGGTGTTCTCGAGTTACGACGGGGACCTCAGGGACCCGCCCTGGTGGCCTCAGGAGAGGCCAGTCCCCATGCGACTTGCTAGGGGGCCTCTCGCGATTCCTCTCCCGTCGATACCGGGGCCAAAAACCTTGTGTGGAGTCAGGGCCGGAACCGAGGATTCCTCTCAGGGGCTGACATGGATCTTTGGGTTCTTCTGGAGTCTCCCCAGGGGAGTCAGGCCTCGTCTCGAGTGGGGGCATGCACGTGCGCTTTCCTTCCAGGCTGTACCAGCAATGTCACGCTTCCCGTGGCGTGGATCAAAGGATCTGTGGTTTTCCCTCGAGGCTTTCCCTCGAGGCTTTCTCACAGGGCTGTCCCACGTGCCACCGTGGTGTGAGTCGATCCTCGGCGTGAAAGATGAGCCAGTGCAGGGCAAAGAGATTCCTCTGGAATGGACTGAGACATCTGGGGGACTCTTGGAATGGTGGTACGACCATGGAGTTCCTCTCGCCTTTCCTGTTGAGAGTGCCTCCTCTTGAGATGCGACGGGAACGCCGGGAATTCTTTCCCGTTGAAAGCAGGGAAAGGATCCCTCATCTCGAGCTACAAGGGGGAAACGGGGCTCCTCTGGATGTGGGCGGGACCATCGTGCTTCCTCTCGAGTGGAGACGGGTATGGCGGTGAACTTCTTGAGTTGCAGCAAGGGTGTGAAAGACCCTTTCGAAGTTCCAGAGGTTAGGTGTCATTAGTCTCCAGAAGCCTAATCGGGAATAGGCCTCATCTCGCCTGGAAGGGAGAACTTCCTGGATTTTCTCGAGTTGCGGCAGGTGTTCTAGAGTTACGACGGGGACCTCAGGGACCCGCCCTGGTGGCCTCAGGAGAGGCCAGTCCCCATGCGACTTGCTAGGGGGCCTCTCGGGATTCCTCTCCCGTCGATACCGGGGCCAAAAACCTTGTGTGGAGTCAGGGCCGGAACCGAGGATTCCTCTCAGGGGCTGACATGGATCTTTGGGTACTTCTGGAGTCTCCCCAGGGGAGTCAGGCCTCGTCTCGAGTGGGGGCATGCACGTGCGCTTTCCTTCCAGGCTGTACCAGCAATGTCACGCTTCCCGTGGCGTGGATCAAAGGATCTGTGGTTTTCCCTCGAGGCTTTCCCTCGAGGCTTTCCCAAAGGGCTGTTCCACGTGCCACCGTGGTGTGAGTCGATCCTCGGCGTGAAAGATGAGCCAGTGCAGGGCAAAGAGGTTCCTCTGGAATCGACTGAGTCATCTGGGAGACTCTTGGAATGGTGGTACGACCATGGAGTTCCTCTCGCCTTTCCTGTTGAGAGTGCCTCCTCTTGAGATGCGATGGGAACGCCGGGAATTCTTTCCCGTTGAAAGCAGGGAAAGGATCCCTCATATCGAGCTACGAGGGGGAAACGGGGCTCCTCTGGATGTGGGCGGGACCATCGTGCTTCCTCTCGAGTGGAGACGGGTATGGCGATGAACTTCTTGAGTTGCAGCAAGGGTGTGAAAGACCCTTTCGAAGTTCCAGAGGTTAGGTGTCATTAGTCTCCAGACGCCTCATCGGAAATAGGCCTCATCTCGCCTGGAAGGGAGAACTTCCTGGATTTTCTCGAGTTGCGGCAGGTGTTCTCGAGTTACGACGGGGACCTCAGGGACCCGCCCTGGTGGCCTCAGGAGAGGCCAGTCCCTAGGCGAGTTGCTAGGGGGCCTCTCGGGATTCCTCTCCCGTTGATACCGGGGCCAAAAACCTTGTGTGGAGTCAAGGCCGGAACCGAGGATTCCTCTCAGGGGCTGACATGGATCTTTGGGTACTTGTGGAGTCTCCCCAGGGGAGTCAGGCCTCGTCTCGAGTGGGGGCATGCACGTGCGCTTTCCTTCCAGGCTGTAGCAGCAATGTCACGCTTCCCGTCGCGTGGATCAAAGGATCTGTGGTTTTCCCTCGAGGCTTTCCCTCGAGCCTTTCCCACAGGGCTGTCCCACGTGCCACCGTGGTGTGAGTCGATCCTCGGCGTGAAAGATGAGCCAGTGCAGGGCAAAGAGGTTCCTCTGGAATGGACTGAGACATCTGGGGGACTCTTGGAATGGTGGTACGACCATGGAGTTCCTCTCGCCTTTCCTGTTGAGAGTGCCTCCTCTTGAGATGCGACGGGAACGCCGGGAATTCTTTCCCGTTGAAAGCAGGGAAAGGATCCCTCATCTCGAGCTAAGAGGGGGAAACGGGGCTCCTCTGGATGTGGGCGGGACCATCGTGCTTCCTCTCTAGTGGAGACGGGTATGGTGGTGAACTTCTTGAGTTGCAGCAAGGGTGTGAAAGACCCTTTCGAAGTTCCAGAGGTTAGGTGTCATTAGTCTCCAGACGCCTCATCGGAAATAGGCCTCATCTCGCCTGGAAGGGAGAACTTCCTGGATTTTCTCGAGTTGCGGCAGGTGTTCTCGAGTTACGACGTGGACCTCAGGGACCCGCCCTGGTGGCCTCAGGAGAGGCCAGTCCCTATGCGAGTTGCTAGGGGGCCTCTCGGGATTCCTCTCCCGTCGTTACCGGGGCCAAAAACCTTGTGTGGAGTCAGGGCCGGAACCGAGGATTCCTCTCAGGGGCTGACATGGATCTTTGGGTACTTCTGGAGTCTCCCCAGGGGAGTCAGGCCTCGTCTCGAGTGGGGGCATACACGTGCACTTTCCTTCCAGGCTGTAGCAGCAATGTCACGCTTCCCGTCGCGTGGATCAAATGATGTCTGGTTTTCCCTCGAGGCTTTCCCACAGGGCTGTCCCACGTGCCACCGTGGTGTGAGTCGATCCTCGGCGTGAAAGATGAGCCAGTGCAGGGCAAAGAGGTTCCTCTGGAATGGACTGAGACATCTGGGGGACTCTTGGAATGGTGGTACGACCATGGAGTTCCTCTCGCCTTTCCTGTTGAGAGTGCCTCCTCTTGAGATGCGACTGGAACGCCGGGAATTTTTTGCCGTTGAAAGCAGGGAAAGGATCCCTCATCTCGCGCTACGAGGGGGAAACGGGGCTCCTCTGGATGTGGGCGGGACCATCGTGCTTCCTCTCGAGTGGAGACGGATATGGCGGTGAACTTCTTGAGTTGCAGCAAGGGTGTGAAAGACCCTTTCGAAGTTCCAGAGGTTAGGTGTCATTAGTCTCCAGAGGCCTCATCGGAAATAGGCCTCATCTCGCCTGGAAGGGAGAACTTCCTGGATTTTCTCGAGTTGCGGCAGGTGTTCTCGAGTTACGACGGGGACCTCAGGGACCCGCCCTGGTGGCCTCAGGAGAGGCCAGTCCCCATGCGAGTTGCTAGGGGGCCTCTCGGGATTCCTCTCCCGTCGATACCGGGGCCAAAAAGCTTGTGTGGAGTCAGGGCCGGAGCCGAGGATTCCTCTCAGGGGCTGACATGGATCTTTGGGTACTTCTGGAGTCTCCCCAGTGGAGTCAGGCCTCGTCTCGAGTGGGGACATGCACGTGCGCTTTCCTTCCAGGCTGTAGCAGCAATGTCACGCTTCCCGTCGCGTGGATCAAAGGATCTGTGGTTTTCCCTCGAGGCTTTCCCTCGAGGCTTTCCCACAGGGCTGTCCCACGTGCCACCGTGTTGTGAGTCGATCCTCGGCGTGAAAGATGAGCCAGTGCTGGGCAAAGAGGTTCCTCTGGAATGGACTGAGACATCTGGGGGACTCTTGGAATGGTGGTACGACCATGGAGTTCCTCTCGCCTTTCCTGTTGAGAGTGCCTCCTCTTGAGATGCGACGGGAACGCCAGGAATTCTTTCCCGTTGAAAGCAGGGAAAGGATCCCTCATCTCGAGCTACGAGGGGGAAACTGGGCTCCTCTGGATGTGGGCGGGACCATCGTGCTTCCTCTCGAGTGGAGACGGGTATGGCGGTGAACTTCTTGAGTTGCAGTAAGGGTGTGAAAGACCCTTTCGAAGTTCCAGAGGTTTGGTGTCATTAGTCTCCAGAGGCCTCATCGGAAATAGGCCTCATCTCGCCTGGAAGGGAGAACTTCCTGGATTTTCTCGAGTTGCGGCAGGTGTTCTCGAATTACGACGGGGACCTCAGGGACCCGCCCTGGTGGCCTCCGGAGAGGCCAGTCCCCATGCGAGTTGCTAGGGGGCCTCTCGGGATTCCTCTCCCGTCGATACCGGGGCCAAAAACCTTGTGTGGAGTCAGGGCCGGAACCGAGGATTCCTCTCAGGTGCTGACATGGATCTTTGGGTACTTCTGGAGTCACCCCAGTGGAGTCAGGCCTCGTCTCGAGTAGGGGCATGCACGTGCGCTTTCCTTTCAGGCTGTAGCAGCAATGTCACGCTTCCCGTCACGTGGATCAAAGGATCTGTGGTTTTCCCTCGAGGCTTTCCCTCGAGGCTTTCCCACAGGGCTGTCCCACGTGCCACCGTGGTGTGAGTCGATCCTCGGCGTGAAAGATGAGCCAGTGCAGGGCAAAGAGGTTCCTCTGGAATGGACTGAGACATCTTGGGGACTCTTGGAATGGTGGTACGACCATGGAGTTCCTCTCGCCTTTCCTGTTGAGAGTGCCTCCTCTTGAAATGCGACGGGAACGCCGGGAATTCTTTCCCGTTGAAAGCAGGGAAAGGATCCCTCATCTCGAGCTACGAGGGGGAAACGGGGCTCCTCTGGATGTGGGCGGGACCATCGTGCTTCCTCTCTAGTGGAGACGGGTATGGCGGTGAACTTCTTGAGTTGCAGCAAGGGTGTGAAAGACCCTTTCGAAGTTCCAGAGGTTAGGTGTCATTAGTCTCCAGACGCCTCATCGGAAATAGGCCTCATCTCGCCTGGAAGGGAGAACTTCCTGGATTTTCTCGATTGCGGCAGGTGTTCTCGAGTTACGACGGGGACCTCAGGGACCCGCCCTGGTGGCCTAAGAGGCCAGTCCCCATGCGAGTTGCTAGGGGGCCTCTCGGGATTCCTCTCCCGTCGATACCCGGGCCAAAAACCTTGTGTGGAGTCAGGGCCGGAACCGAGGATTCCTCTCAGGGGCTGACATCGATCTTTGGGTACTTCTGGAGTCTCCCCAGGGGAGTCAGGCCTCGTCTCGAGTGGGGGCATGCACGTGCGCTTTCCTTCCAGGCTGTAGCAGCAATGTTCCGCTTCCCGTGGCGTGGATCAGAGGATCTGTGGTTTTCCCTCGAGGCTTTCCCTCGAGGCTTTCCCACACGGCTGTCCCACGTGCCACCGTGGTGTGAGCCGATCCTCGGCGTGAAAGATGAGCCAGTGCAGGGCAAAGAGGTTCCTCTGGAATGGACTGAGACTTCTGGGGGACTCTTGGAATGGTGGTACGACCATGGAGTTCCTCTCGCCTTTACTGTTGAGAGTGTCTCCTCTTGAGATGCGACGGGAACGCCGGGAATTCTTTCCCGTTGAAAGCAGGGAAAGGATCCCTCATCTCGAGCTACGAGGGGGAAACGGGGCTCCTCTGGATGTGGGCGGGACCATCGTGCTTCCTCTCGAGTGGAGACGGGTATGGCGATGAACTTCTTGAGTTGCAGCAAGGGTGTGAAAGACCCTTTCGAAGTTCCAGAGGTTAGGTGTCATTAGTCTCCAGACGCCTCATCGGAAATAGGCCTCATCTCGCCTGGAAGGGAGAACTTCCTGGATTTTCTCGAGTTGCGGCAGGTGTTCTCCAGTTACGACGGGGACCTCAGGGACCCGCCCTGGTGGCGTCAGGAGAGGCCAGTCCCCATGCGAGTTGCTAGGGGGCCTCTCGGGATTCCTCTCCCGTCGATACCGGGGCCAAAAACCTTGTGTCGAGTCAGGGCCGGAACCGAGGATTCCTCTCAGGGGCTGACATGGATCTTTGCGTTCTTCTGGAGTCTCCCCAGGGGAGTCAGGCCTCGTCTCGAGTGGGGGCATGCACGTGCGCTTTCCTTCCAGCCTGTAGCAGCAATGTCACACTTCCCGTCGCGTGGGTCAAAGGATCTGTGGTTTTCCCTCGAGGCTTTCCCTCGAGGCTTTCCCACAGGGCTGTCCCACGTGCCACCGTGGTTTGAGTCGATCCTCGGCGTGAAAGATGAGCCAGTGCAGGGCAAAGAGGTTCCTCAGGAATGGACTGAGACATCTGGGGGACTCTTGGAATGGTGGTACGACCATGGAGTTCCTCTCGCCTTTCCTGTTGAGAGTGCCTCCTCATGAGATGCGACGGGAACGCCGGGAATTCTTTCCCGTTGAAAGCAGGGAAAGGATCCCTCATCTGGAGCTACGAGGGGGAAACGGGGCTCCTCTGGATGTGGGCGGGACCATCGTGCTTCCTCTCGAGTGGAGACGGGTATGGCGGTGAACTTCTTGAGTTGCAGCAAGGGTGTGAAAGACCCTTTCGAAGTTCCAGAGGTTAGGTGTCATTAGTCTCCAGAAGCCTCATCGGAAATAGGCCTCATCTCGCCTGGAAGGGAGAACTTCCTGGATTTTCTCGAGTTGCGGCAGGTGTTCTCGAGTTACGACGGGGACCTCAGGGACCCGCCCTGGTGGCCTCAGGAGAGGCCAGTCCTCATGCGAGTTGCTAGGGGGCCGCTCGGGATTCCTCTCCCGTCGATACCGGGGCTAAAAACCTTGTGTGGAGTCAGGGCCGGAACCGAGGATTCCTCTCAGGGGCTGACATGGATCTTTGGGTCCTTCTGGAGTCTCCGCAGGGGAGTCAGGCCTCGTCTCGAGTGGGGGCATGAACGTGCGCTTTCCTTCCAGGCTGTAGCAGCAATGTCACGCTTCCCGTCGCGTGGATCAAAGGATCTGTGGTTTTCCCGCGAGGCTTTCCCTCGAGGCTTTCCCACAGGGCTGTCCCACGTGCCACCGTGGTGTGAGTCGATCCTCGGCGTGAAAGATGAGCCAGTGCAGGGCAAAGAGATTCCTCTGGAATGGACTGAGACATCTGGGGGACTCTTGGAATGGTGGTTCGACCATGGAGTTCCTCTCGCCTTTCCTGTTGAGAGTGCCTCCTCTTGAGATGCGACGGGAACGCCGGGAATTCTTTCCCGTTGAAAGCAGGGAAAGGATCCCTCATCTCGAGCTACGAGGGGGAAACGGGGCTCCTCTGGATGTAGGTGGGACCATCGTGCTTTCTCTAGAGTGGAGACGGGTATGCCGGTGAACTTCTTGAGTTGCAGCAAGGGTGTGAAAGACCCTTTCGAAGTTCCAGAGGTTAGGTGTCATTAGTCTCCAGACGCCTCATCGGAAATAGGCCTCATCTCGCCTGGAAGGGAGAACTTCCTGGATTTTCTCGAGTTGCGGCAGGTGTTCTCCAGTTACGACGGGGACCTCAGGGACCCGCCCTGGTGGCCTCAGGAGAGGCCAGTCCTCATGCGAGTTGCTAGGGGGCCGCTAGGGATTCCTCTCCCGTCGATAGCGGGGCCAAAAACCTTGTGTGGAGTCAGGGCCGGAACCGAGGATTCCTCTCAGGGGCTGACATGGATCTTTGGGTACTTCTGGAGTCTCCCCAGGGGAGTCAGGCCTCGTCTCGAGTGGGGGCATGCACGTGCGCTTTCCTTCCAGCCTGTAGAAGCAATGTCACGCTTCCCGTGGCGTGGATCAAAGGATCTGTGGTTTTCCCTCGAGGCTTTTCCTCGAGGCTTTCCCACAGGGCTGTCCCATGTGCCACCGTGGTGTGAGTCGATCCTCGGCGTGAAAGATGAGCCAGTGCAGGGCAAAGAGATTCCTCTGGAATGGACTGAGACATCTGGGGGACTCTTGGAATGGTGGTACGACCATGGAGTTCCTCTCGCCTTTCCTGTTGAGAGTGCCTCCTCTTGAGATGCGACGGGAACGCCGGGAATTCTTTCCCGTTGAAAGCAGGGAAAGGATCCCTCATCTCGAGCTACGAGGGGGAAACGGGGCTCCTCTGGATGTGGGCGGGACCATCGTGCTTCCTCTCGAGTGGAGACGGGTATGGCGGTGAACTTCTTGAGTTGCAGCAAGGGTGTGAAAGACCCTTTCGAAGTTCCAGAGGTTAGGTGTCATTAGTCTCCAGACGCCTCATCGTAAATAGGCCTCATCTCGCCTGGAAGGGAGAACTTCCTGGATTTTCTCGAGTTGCGGCAGGTGTTCTCGAGATACGACGGGGACCTCAGGGACCCGCCCTGGTGGCCTCAGGAGAGGCCAGTCCTCATGCGAGTTGCTAGGGGGCCTCTCGGGATTGCTCTCCCGTTGATACCGGGGCCAAAAACCTTGTGTGGAGTCAGGGCCGGAACCGAGGATTCCTCTCAGGGGCTGACATGGATCTTTGGGTACTTCTGGAGTCTCCCCAGGGGAGTCAGGCCTCGTCTCGAGTGGGGGCATGCACGTGCGCTCTCCTTCCAGGCTGTAGCAGCAATGTCACGCTTCCCGTGGCGTGGATCAAAGGATCTGTGGTTTTCCTTCGAGGCTTTCCCTGGAGGCTTTCCCACAGGGCTGTCCCACGTGCCACCGTGGTGTGAGTCGATCCTCGGCGTGAAAGATGAGCCAGTGCAGGGCAAAGAGGTTCCTCTGGAATGGACTGAGACATCTGGGGGACTCTTGGAATGGTGGTACGACCATGGAGTTCCTCTCGCCTTTCCTGTTGATAGTGCCTCCTCTTGAGATGCGACGGGAACGCCGGGAATTCTTTCCCGTTGAAAGTAGGGAAAGGATCCCTCATCTCGAGCTGCGAGGGGGAAACGGGGCTCCTCTGGATGTAGGCGGGACCATCGTGCTTCCTCTCGAGTGGAGACGGGTATGGCGGTGAACTTCTTGAGTTGCAGCAAGGGTGTGAAAGACCCTTTCGAAGTTCCAGAGGTTAGGTGTCATTAGTCTCCAGACGCCTCATCGGAAATAGGCCTCATCTCGCCTGGAAGGGAGAACTTCCTTGATTTTCTCGAGTTGCGGCAGGTGTTCTCGAGTTACGACGGGGACCTCAGGGACCCGCCCTGGTGGCCTCAGGAGAGGCCAGTCCCCATGCGAGTTGCTAGGGGGCCTCTCGGGATTCCTCTCCCGTCGATACCGGGGCCAAAAACCTTGTGTGGAGTCAGGGCCGGAACCGAGGATTCCTCTCAGGGGCTGACATGGATCTTTGGGTACTTCTGGAGTCTCCCCAGGGGAGTCAGGCCTCGTCTCGAGTGGGGGCATGCACTTGCGCTTTCCTTCCAGGCTGTAGCAGCAATGTCACGCTTCCCGACGCGTGGATCAAAGGATCTGTGGTTTTCCCTCGAGGCTTTCCCTCGAGGCTTTCCCACAGGGCTGTCCCACGTGCCACCGTTGTGTGAGCCGATCCTCGGCGTGAAAGATGAGCCAGTGCAGGGCAAAGAGGTTCCTCTGGAATGGAGTGAGACATCTGGGGGACTCTTGGAATGGTGGTACGACCATGGAGTTCCTCTCGCCTTTCCTGTTGAGAGTGCCTCCTCTTGAGATGCGACGGGAACGCCGGGAATTCTTTCCCGTTGAAAGCAGGGAAAGGATCCCTCATCTCGAGCTACGAGGGGGAAACGGGGCTCCTCTGGATGTGGGCGGGATCATCGTGCTTCCTCTCGAGTGGAGACGGGTATGGCGGTGAACTTCTTGAGTTGCAGCTAGGGTGTAAAAGACCTTTTCGAAGTTCCAGAGGTTAGGTGTCATTAGTCTCCAGACGCCTCATCGGAAATAGGCCTCATCTCGCCTGGAAGGGAGAACTTCCTGGATTTTCTCGAGTTGCGGCAGGTGTTCTCGAGTTACAACGGGGACCTCAGGGACCCGCCCTGGTGGCCTCAGGAGAGGCCAGTCCCCATGCGACTTGCTAGGGGGCCTCTCGGGATTCCTCTCCCGTCGATACCGGGGCCAAAAACCTTGTGTGGAGTCAGGGCAGGAACCGAGGATTCCTCTCAGGGGCTGACATGGATCTTTGGGTACTTCTGGAGTCTCCCCAGGGGAGTCAGGCCTCGTCTCGAGTGGGGGCATGCACGTGCGCTTTCCTTCCAGGCTGTAGCAGCAATGTCACGCTTCCCGTGGCGTGGATCAAAGGATCTGTGGTTTTCCCTCGAGGCTTTCCCTCGAGGCTTTCCCAAAGGGCTGTTCCACGTGCCACCGTGGTGTGAGTCGATCCTCGGCGTGAAAGATGAGCCAGTGCAGGGCAAAGAGGTTCCTCTGGAATCGACTGAGACATCTGGGAGACTCTTGGAATGGTGGTACGACCATGGAGTTCCTCTCGCCTTTCCTGTTGAGAGTGCCTCCTCTTGAGATGCGACGGGAACGCCGGGAATTCTTTCCCGTTGAAAGCAGGGAAAGGATCCCTCATATCGAGCTACGAGGGGGAAACGGGGCTCCTCTGGATGTGGGCGGGACCATCGTGCTTCCTCTCGAGTGGAGACGGGTATGGCGGTGAACTTCTTGAGTTGCAGCAAGGGTGTGAAAGACCCTTTCGAAGTTCCAGAGGTTAGGTGTCATTAATCTCCAGACGCCTCATCGGAAATAGGCCTCATCTCGCCTGGAAGGGAGAACTTCCTGGATTTTCTCGATTGCGGCAGGTGTTCTCGAGTTACGACGGGGACCTCAGGGACCCGCCCTGGTGGCCTAAGAGGCCAGTCCCCATGCGAGTTGCTAGGGGGCCTCTCGGGATTCCTCTCCCGTCGATACCGGGGCCAAAAACCTTGTGTGGAGTCAGGGCCGGAACCGAGGATTCCTCTCAGGGGCTGACATCGATCTTTGGGTACTTCTGGAGTCTCCCCAGGGGAGTCAGGCCTCGTCTCGAGTGGGGGCATGCACGTGCGCTTTCCTTCCAGGCTGTAGCAGCAATGTTCCGCTTCCCGTGGCGTGGATCAGAGGATCTGTGGTTTTCCCTCGAGGCTTTCCCTCGAGGCTTTCCCACACGGCTGTCCCACGTGCCACCGTGGTGTGAGCCGATCCTCGGCGTGAAAGATGAGCCAGTGCAGGGCAAAGAGGTTCCTCTGGAATGGACTGAGACTTCTGGGGGACTCTTGGAATGGTGGTACGACCATGGAGTTCCTCTCGCCTTTACTGTTGAGAGTGCCTCCTCTTGAGATGCGACGGGAACGCCGGGAATTCTTTCCCGTTGAAAGCAGGGAAAGGATCCCTCATCTCGAGCTACGAGGGGGAAACGGGGCTCCTCTGGATGTGGGCGGGACCATCGTGCTTCCTCTCGAGTGGAGACGGGTATGGCGATGAACTTCTTGAGTTGCAGCAAGGGTGTGAAAGACCCTTTCGAAGTTCCACAGGTTAGGTGTCATTAGTCTCCAGACGCCTCATCGGAAATAGGCCTCATCTCGCCTGGAAGGGAGAACTTCCTGGATTTTCTCGAGTTGCGGCAGGTGTTCTCCAGTTACGACGGGGACCTCAGGGACCCGCCCTGGTGGCCTCAGGAGAGGCCAGTCCCCATGCGACTTGCTAGGGGGCCTCTCGGGATTCCTCTCCCGTCGATACCGGGGCCAAAAACCTTGTGTCGAGTCAGGGCCGGAACCGAGGATTCCTCTCAGGGGCTGACATGGATCTTTGCGTTCTTCTGGAGTCTCCCCAGGGGAGTCAGGCCTCGTCTCGAGTGGGGGCATGCACGTGCGCTTTCCTTCCAGCCTGTAGCAGCAATGTCACACTTCCCGTCGCGTGGGTCAAAGGATCTGTGGTTTTCCCTCGAGGCTTTCCCTCGAGGCTTTCCCACAGGGCTGTCCCACGTGCCACCGTGGTTTGAGTCGATCCTCGGCGTGAAAGATGAGCCAGTGCAGGGCAAAGAGGTTCCTCAGGAATGGACTGAGACATCTGGGGGACTCTTGGAATGGTGGTACGACCATGGAGTTCCTCTCGCCTTTCCTGTTGAGAGTGCCTCCTCATGAGATGCGACGGGAACGCCGGGAATTCTTTCCCGTTGAAAGCAGGGAAAGGATCCCTCATCTGGAGCTACGAGGGGGAAACGGGGCTCCTCTGGATGTGGGCGGGACCATCGTGCTTCCTCTCGAGTGGAGACGGGTATGGCGGTGAACTTCTTGAGTTGCAGCAAGGGTGTGAAAGACCCTTTCGAAGTTCCAGAGGTTAGGTGTCATTAGTCTCCAGAAGCCTCATCGGAAATAGGCCTCATCTCGCCTGGAAGGGAGAACTTCCTGGATTTTCTCGAGTTGCGGCAGGTGTTCTCGAGTTACGACGGGGACCTCAGGGACCCGCCCTGGTGGCCTCAGGAGAGGCCAGTCCCCATGCGACTTGCTAGGGGGCCTCTCGGGATTCCTCTCCCGTCGATACCGGGGCCAAAAACCTTGTGTGGAGTCAGGGCCGGAACCGAGGATTCCTCTCAGGGGCTGACATGGATCTTTGGGTACTTCTGGAGTCTCCCCAGGGGAGTCAGGCCTCGTCTCGAGTGGGGGCATGCACGTGCGCTTTCCTTCCAGCCTGTAGCAGCAATGTCACGCTTCCCGTGGCGTGGATCAAAGGATTTGTGGTTTTCCCTCGAGGCTTTCCCTCGAGGCTTTCCCACAGAGCTGTCCCACGTGCCACCGTGGTGTGAGTCGATCCTCGGCGTGAAAGATGAGCCAGTGCAGGGCAAAGAGGTTCCTCTGGAATGGACTGAGACATCTGGGGGACTCTTGGAATGGTGGTACGACCGTGGAGTTCCTCTCGCCTTTCCTGTTGAGAGTGCCTCCTCTTGAGATGCGACGGGAACGCCGGGAATTCTTTCCCGTTGAAAGCAGGGAATGGATCCCTCATCTCGAGCTACGAGCGGGAAACGGGGCTCCTCTGGATGTGGGCGGGACCATCGTGCTTCCTCTCGAGTGGAGACGGGTATGGCGGTGAACTTCTTGAGTTGCAGCAAGGGTGTGAAAGACCCTTTCGAAGTTCCAGAGGTTAGGTGTCTTTAGTCTCCAGAAGCCTAATCGGAAATAGGCCTCATCTCGCCTGGAAGGGAGAACTTCCTGGATTTTCTCGAGTTGCGGCAGGTGTTCTCTAGTTACAACGGGGACCTCAGGGACCCGCCCTGGTGGCCTCAGGAGAGGCCAGTCCCCATGCGACTTGCTAGGGGGCCTCTCGGGATTCCTCTCCCGTCGATACCGGGGCCAAAAACCTTGTGTGGAGTCAGGGCCGGAACCGAGGATTCCTCTCAGGGGCTGACATCGATCTTTGGGTACTTCTGGAGTCTCCCCAGGGGAGTCAGGCCTCGTCTCGAGTGGGGGCATGCACGTGCGCTTTCCTTCCAGGCTGTAGCAGCAATGTTCCGCTTCCCGTGGCGTGGATCAGAGGATCTGTGGTTTTCCCTCGAGGCTTTCCCTCGAGGCTTTCCCACACGGCTGTCCCACGTGCCACCGTGGTGTGAGCCGATCCTCGGCGTGAAAGATGAGCCAGTGCAGGGCAAAGAGGTTCCTCTGGAATGGACTGAGACTTCTGGGGGACTCTTGGAATGGTGGTACGACCATGGAGTTCCTCTCGCCTTTACTGTTGAGAGTGCCTCCTCTTGAGATGCGACGGGAACGCCGGGAATTCTTTCCCGTTGAAAGCAGGGAATGGATCCCTCATCTCGAGCTACGAGCGGGAAACGGGGCTCCTCTGGATGTGGGCGGGACCATCGTGCTTCCTCTCGAGTGGAGACGGGTATGGCGGTGAACTTCTTGAGTTGCAGCAAGGGTGTGAAAGACCCTTTCAAAGTTCCAGAGGTTAGGTGTCTTTAGTCTCCAGAAGCCTAATCGGAAATAGGCCTCATCTCGCCTGGAAGGGAGAACTTCCTGGATTTTCTCGAGTTGCGGCAGGTGTTCTCGAGTTACAACGGGGACCTCAGGGACCCGCCCTGGTGGCCTCAGGAGAGGCCAGTCCCCATGCGACTTGCTAGGGGGCCTCTCGGGATTCCTCTCCCGTCGATACCGGGGCCAAAAACCTTGTGTGGAGTCAGGGCCGGAACCGAGGATTCCTCTCAGGGGCTGACATGGATCTTTGGGTACTTCTGGAGTCTCCCCAGGGGAGTCAGGCCTCGTCTCGAGTGGGGGCATGCACGTGCGCTTTCCTTCCAGGCTGTAGCAGCAATGTCACGCTTCCCGTGGCGTGGATCAAAGGATCTGTGGTTTTCCCTCGAGGCTTTCCCTCGAGGCTTTCCCAAAGGGCTGTTCCACGTGCCACCGTGGTGTGAGTCGATCCTCGGCGTGAAAGATGAGCCAGTGCAGGGCAAAGAGGTTCCTCTGGAATCGACTGAGACATCTGGGAGACTCTTGGAATGGTGGTACGACCATGGAGTTCCTCTCGCCTTTCCTGTTGAGAGTGCCTCCTCTTGAGATGCGACGGGAACGCCGGGAATTCTTTCCCGTTGAAAGCAGGGAAAGGATCCCTCATATCGAGCTACGAGGGGGAAACGGGGCTCCTCTGGATGTGGGCGGGACCATCGTGCTTCCTCTCGAGTGGAGACGGGTATGGCGGTGAACTTCTTGAGTTGCAGCAAGGGTGTGAAAGACCCTTTCGAAGTTCCAGAGGTTAGGTGTCATTAATCTCCAGACGCCTCATCGGAAATAGGCCTCATCTCGCCTGGAAGGGAGAACTTCCTGGATTTTCTCGATTGCGGCAGGTGTTCTCGAGTTACGACGGGGACCTCAGGGACCCGCCCTGGTGGCCTAAGAGGCCAGTCCCCATGCGAGTTGCTAGGGGGCCTCTCGGGATTCCTCTCCCGTCGATACCGGGGCCAAAAACCTTGTGTGGAGTCAGGGCCGGAACCGAGGATTCCTCTCAGGGGCTGACATCGATCTTTGGGTACTTCTGGAGTCTCCCCAGGGGAGTCAGGCCTCGTCTCGAGTGGGGGCATGCACGTGCGCTTTCCTTCCAGGCTGTAGCAGCAATGTTCCGCTTCCCGTGGCGTGGATCAGAGGATCTGTGGTTTTCCCTCGAGGCTTTCCCTCGAGGCTTTCCCACACGGCTGTCCCACGTGCCACCGTGGTGTGAGCCGATCCTCGGCGTGAAAGATGAGCCAGTGCAGGGCAAAGAGGTTCCTCTGGAATGGACTGAGACTTCTGGGGGACTCTTGGAATGGTGGTACGACCATGGAGTTCCTCTCGCCTTTACTGTTGAGAGTGCCTCCTCTTGAGATGCGACGGGAACGCCGGGAATTCTTTCCCGTTGAAAGCAGGGAAAGGATCCCTCATCTCGAGCTACGAGGGGGAAACGGGGCTCCTCTGGATGTGGGCGGGACCATCGTGCTTCCTCTCGAGTGGAGACGGGTATGGCGATGAACTTCTTGAGTTGCAGCAAGGGTGTGAAAGACCCTTTCGAAGTTCCAGAGGTTAGGTGTCATTAGTCTCCAGACGCCTCATCGGAAATAGGCCTCATCTCGCCTGGAAGGGAGAACTTCCTGGATTTTCTCGAGTTGCGGCAGGTGTTCTCGAGTTACGACGGGGACCTCAGGGACCCGCCCTGGTGGCCTCAGGAGAGGCCAGTCCCCATGCGACTTGCTAGGGGGCCTCTCGGGATTCCTCTCCCGTCGATACCGGGGCCAAAAACCTTGTGTCGAGTCAGGGCCGGAACCGAGGATTCCTCTCAGGGGCTGACATGGATCTTTGCGTTCTTCTGGAGTCTCCCCAGGGGAGTCAGGCCTCGTCTCGAGTGGGGGCATGCACGTGCGCTTTCCTTCCAGCCTGTAGCAGCAATGTCACACTTCCCGTCGCGTGGGTCAAAGGATCTGTGGTTTTCCCTCGAGGCTTTCCCTCGAGGCTTTCCCACAGGGCTGTCCCACGTGCCACCGTGGTTTGAGTCGATCCTCGGCGTGAAAGATGAGCCAGTGCAGGGCAAAGAGGTTCCTCAGGAATGGACTGAGACATCTGGGGGACTCTTGGAATGGTGGTACGACCATGGAGTTCCTCTCGCCTTTCCTGTTGAGAGTGCCTCCTCATGAGATGCGACGGGAACGCCGGGAATTCTTTCCCGTTGAAAGCAGGGAAAGGATCCCTCATCTGGAGCTACGAGGGGGAAACGGGGCTCCTCTGGATGTGGGCGGGACCATCGTGCTTCCTCTCGAGTGGAGACGGGTATGGCGGTGAACTTCTTGAGTTGCAGCAAGGGTGTGAAAGACCCTTTCGAAGTTCCAGAGGTTAGGTGTCATTAGTCTCCAGAAGCCTCATCGGAAATAGGCCTCATCTCGCCTGGAAGGGAGAACTTCCTGGATTTTCTCGAGTTGCGGCAGGTGTTCTCGAGTTACGACGGGGACCTCAGGGACCCGCCCTGGTGGCCTCAGGAGAGGCCAGTCCCCATGCGACTTGCTAGGGGGCCTCTCGGGATTCCTCTCCCGTCGATACCGGGGCCAAAAACCTTGTGTCGAGTCAGGGCCGGAACCGAGGATTCCTCTCACGGGCTGACATGGATCTTTGGGTACTTCTGGAGTCTCCCCAGGGGAGTCAGGCCTCGTCTCGAGTGGGGGCATGCACGTGCGCTTTCCTTCCAGCCTGTAGCAGCAATGTCACGCTTCCCGTGGCGTGGATCAAAGGATTTGTGGTTTTCCCTCGAGGCTTTCCCTCGAGGCTTTCCCACAGAGCTGTCCCACGTGCCACCGTGGTGTGAGTCGATCCTCGGCGTGAAAGATGAGCCAGTGCAGGGCAAAGAGGTTCCTCTGGAATGGACTGAGACATCTGGGGGACTCTTGGAATGGTGGTACGACCGTGGAGTTCCTCTCGCCTTTCCTGTTGAGAGTGCCTCCTCTTGAGATGCGACAGGAACGCCGGGAATTCTTTCCCGTTGAAAGCAGGGAATGGATCCCTCATCTCGAGCTACGAGCGGGAAACGGGGCTCCTCTGGATGTGGGCGGGACCATCGTGCTTCCTCTCGAGTGGAGACGGGTATGGCGGTGAACTTCTTGAGTTGCAGCAAGGGTGTGAAAGACCCTTTCGAAGTTCCAGAGGTTAGGTGTCTTTAGTCTCCAGAAGCCTAATCGGAAATAGGCCTCATCTCGCCTGGAAGGGAGAACTTCCTGGATTTTCTCGAGTTGCGGCAGGTGTTCTCGAGTTACAACGGGGACCTCAGGGACCCGCCCTGGTGGCCTCAGGAGAGGCCAGTCCCCATGCGACTTGCTAGGGGGCCTCTCGGGATTCCTCTCCCGTCGATACCGGGGCCAAAAACCTTGTGTGGAGTCAGGGCCGGAACCGAGGATTCCTCTCAGGGGCTGACATGGATCTTTGGGTACTTCTGGAGTCTCCCCAGGGGAGTCAGGCCTCGTCTCGAGTGGGGGCATGCACGTGCGCTTTCCTTCCAGGCTGTAGCAGCAATGTCACGCTTCCCGTGGCGTGGATCAAAGGATCTGTGGTTTTCCCTCGAGGCTTTCCCTCGAGGCTTTCCCAAAGGGCTGTTCCACGTGCCACCGTGGTGTGAGTCGATCCTCGGCGTGAAAGATGAGCCAGTGCAGGGCAAAGAGGTTCCTCTGGAATCGACTGAGACATCTGGGAGACTCTTGGAATGGTGGTACGACCATGGAGTTCCTCTCGCCTTTCCTGTTGAGAGTGCCTCCTCTTGAGATGCGACGGGAACGCCGGGAATTCTTTCCCGTTGAAAGCAGGGAAAGGATCCCTCATATCGAGCTACGAGGGGGAAACGGGGCTCCTCTGGATGTGGGCGGGACCATCGTGCTTCCTCTCGAGTGGAGACGGGTATGGCGGTGAACTTCTTGAGTTGCAGCAAGGGTGTGAAAGACCCTTTCGAAGTTCCAGAGGTTAGGTGTCATTAATCTCCAGACGCCTCATCGGAAATAGGCCTCATCTCGCCTGGAAGGGAGAACTTCCTGGATTTTCTCGATTGCGGCAGGTGTTCTCGAGTTACGACGGGGACCTCAGGGACCCGCCCTGGTGGCCTAAGAGGCCAGTCCCCATGCGAGTTGCTAGGGGGCCTCTCGGGATTCCTCTCCCGTCGATACCGGGGCCAAAAACCTTGTGTGGAGTCAGGGCCGGAACCGAGGATTCCTCTCAGGGGCTGACATCGATCTTTGGGTACTTCTGGAGTCTCCCCAGGGGAGTCAGGCCTCGTCTCGAGTGGGGGCATGCACGTGCGCTTTCCTTCCAGGCTGTAGCAGCAATGTTCCGCTTCCCGTGGCGTGGATCAGAGGATCTGTGGTTTTCCCTCGAGGCTTTCCCTCGAGGCTTTCCCACACGGCTGTCCCACGTGCCACCGTGGTGTGAGCCGATCCTCGGCGTGAAAGATGAGCCAGTGCAGGGCAAAGAGGTTCCTCTGGAATGGACTGAGACTTCTGGGGGACTCTTGGAATGGTGGTACGACCATGGAGTTCCTCTCGCCTTTACTGTTGAGAGTGCCTCCTCTTGAGATGCGACGGGAACGCCGGGAAATCTTTCCCGTTGAAAGCAGGGAAAGGATCCCTCATCTCGAGCTACGAGGGGGAAACGGGGCTCCTCTGGATGTGGGCGGGACCATCGTGCTTCCTCTCGAGTGGAGACGGGTATGGCGATGAACTTCTTGAGTTGCAGCAAGGGTGTGAAAGACCCTTTCGAAGTTCCAGAGGTTAGGTGTCATTAGTCTCCAGACGCCTCATCGGAAATAGGCCTCATCTCGCCTGGAAGGGAGAACTTCCTGGATTTTCTCGAGTTGCGGCAGGTGTTCTCCAGTTACGACGGGGACCTCAGGGACCCGCCCTGGTGGCCTCAGGAGAGGCCAGTCCCCATGCGAGTTGCTAGGGGGCCTCTCGGGATTCCTCTCCCGTCGATACCGGGGCCAAAATCCTTGTGTTGAGTCAGGGCCGGAACCGAGGATTCCTCTCAGGGGCTGACATGGATCTTTGGGTACTTCTGGAGTCTCCCCAGGGGAGTCAGGCCTCGTCTCGAGTGGGGGCATGCACGTGCGCTTTCCTTCCAGGCTGTAGCAGCAATGTCACGCTTCCCGTCGCGTGGATCAAAGGATCTGTGGTTTTCCCTCGAGGCTTTCCCTCGAGGCTTTCCCAAAGGGCGGTCCCACGTGCCACCGTGGTGTGAGTCGATCCTCGGCGTGAAAGATGAGCCAGTGCAGGGCAAAGAGGTTCCTCTGGAATGGACTGAGACATCTGGGGGACTCTTGGAATGGTGGTACGACCATGGAGTTCCTCTCGCCTTTCCTGTTGAGAGTGCCTCCTCTTGAGATGCGACGGGAACGCCGGGAATTCTTTCCCGTTGAAAGCAGGGAAAGGATCCCTCATCTCGAGCTACGAGGGGGAAAAGGGGCTCCTCTGGATGTGGGCGGGACCATCGTGCTTCCTGTCGAGTGGAGACGGGTATGGCGGTGAACTTCTTGAGTTGCAGCAAGGGTGTGAAAGACCCTTTCGAAGTTCCAGATGTTAGGTGTCATTAGTCTCCAGACGCCTCATCGGAAATAGGCCTCATCTCGCCTGGAAGGGAGAACTTCCTGGATTTTCTCGAGTTGCGGCAGGTGTTCTCGAGTTACGACGGGGACCTCAGGGACCCGCCCTGGTGGCCTCAGGAGAGGCCAGTCCTCATGCGAGTTGCTAGGGGGCCGCTCGGGATTCCTCTCCCGTCGATACCGGGGCTAAAAACCTTGTGTGGAGTCAGGGCCGGAACCGAGGATTCCTCTCAGGGGCTGACATGGATCTTTGGGTCCTTCTGGAGTCTCCCCAGGGGAGTCAGGCCTCGTCTCGAGTGGGGGCATGAACGTGCGCTTTCCTTCCAGGCTGTAGCAGCAATGTCACGCTTCCCGTCGCGTGGATCAAAGGATCTGTGGTTTTCCCGCGAGGCTTTCCCTCGAGGCTTTCCCACAGGGCTGTCCCACGTGCCACCGTGGTGTGAGTCGATCCTCGGCGTGAAAGATGAGCCAGTGCAGGGCAAAGAGATTCCTCTGGAATGGACTGAGACATCTGGGGGACTCTTGGAATGGTGGTTCGACCATGGAGTTCCTCTCGCCTTTCCTGTTGAGAGTGCCTCCTCTTGAGATGCGACGGGAACGCCGGGAATTCTTTCCCGTTGAAAGCAGGGAAAGGATCCCTCATCTCGAGCTACGAGGGGGAAACGGGGCTCCTCTGGATGTAGGCGGGACCATCGTGCTTCCTCTAGAGTGGAGACGGGTATGGCGGTGAACTTCTTGAATTGCAGCAAGGGTGTGAAAGACCCTTTCGAAGTTCCAGAGGTTAGGTGTCATTAGTCTCCAGACGCCTCATCGGAAATAGGCCTCATCTCGCCTGGAAGGGAGAACTT
The DNA here is from genome assembly GCF_032405125.1 of Capricornis sumatraensis. Classification (NCBI taxonomy): domain Eukaryota; kingdom Metazoa; phylum Chordata; class Mammalia; order Artiodactyla; family Bovidae; genus Capricornis; species Capricornis sumatraensis. Next base: position 11,882,520 of record NW_027184612.1, read on the forward strand.
CCTGGATTTTCTCGAGTTGCGGCAGGTGTTCTCGATTTACGACGGGGACCTCAGGGACCCGCCCTGTTGGCCTCAGGAGAGGCCAGTCCTCATGCGAGTTGCTAGGGGGCCGCTAGGGATTCCTCTCCCGTCGATAGCGGGGCCAAAAACCTTGTGTGGAGTCAGGGCCGGAACCGAGGATTCCTCTCAGGGGCTGACATGGATCTTTGGGTACTTCTGGAGTCTCCCCAGGGGAGTCAGGCCTCGTCTCGAATGGGGGCATGCACGTGCGCTTTCCTTCCAGCCTGTAGAAGCAATGTCACGCTTCCCGTGGCGTGGATCAAAGGATCTGTGGTTTTCCCTCGAGGCTTTCCCTCGAGGCTTTCCCACAGGGCTGTCCCATGTGCCACCGTGGTGTGAGTCGATCCTCGGCGTGAAAGATGAGCCAGTGCAGGGCAAAGAGATTCCTCTGGAATGGACTGAGACATCTGGGGGACTCTTGGAATGGTGGTACGACCATGGAGTTCCTCTCGCCTTTCCTGTTGAGAGTGCCTCCTCTTGAGATGCGACGGGAACGCCGGGAATTCTTTCCCGTTGAAAGCAGGGAAAGGATCCCTCATCTCGAGCTACGAGGGGGAAACGGGGCTCCTCTGGATGTGGGCGGGACCATCGTGCTTCCTCACGAGTGGAGACGGGTATGGCGGTGAACTTCTTGAGTTGCAGCAAGGGTGTGAAAGACCCTTTCGAAGTTCCAGAGGTTAGGTGTCATTAGTCTCCAGACGCCTCATCGTAAATAGGCCTCATCTCGCCTGGAAGGGAGAACTTCCTGGATTTTCTCGAGTTGTGGCAGGTGTTCTCGAGATACGACGGGGACCTCAGGGACCCGCCCTGGTGGCCTCAGGAGAGGCCAGTCCTCATGCGAGTTGCTAGGGGGCCTCTCGGGATTGCTCTCCCGTTGATACCGGGGCCAAAAACCTTGTGTGGAGTCAGGGCCGGAACCGAGGATTCCTCTCAGGGGCTGACATGGATCTTTGGGTACTTCTGGAGTCTCCCCAGGGGAGTCAGGCCTCGTCTCGAGTGGGGGCATGCACGTGCGCTCTCCTTCCAGGCTGTAGCAGCAATGTCACGCTTCCCGTGGCGTGGATCAAAGGATCTGTGGTTTTCCTTCGAGGCTTTCCCTGGAGGCTTTCCCACAGGGCTGTCCCACGTGCCACCGTGGTGTGAGTCGATCCTCGGCGTGAAAGATGAGCCAGTGCAGGGCAAAGAGGTTCCTCTGGAATGGACTGAGACATCTGGGGGACTCTTGGAATGGTGGTACGACCATGGAGTTCCTCTCGCCTTTCCTGTTGAGAGTGCCTCCTCTTGAGATGCGACGGGAACGCCGGGAATTCTTTCCCGTTGAAAGTAGGGAAAGGATCCCTCATCTCGAGCTACTAGGGGGAAACGGGGCTCCTCTTGATGTGGGCGGGACCATCGTGCTTCCTCTCGAGTGGAGTCGGGTATGGCGGTGAACTTCTTGAGTTGCAGCAAGGGTGTGAAAGACCCTTTCGAAGTTCCAGAGGTTAGGTGTCATTAGTCTCCAGACGCCTCATCGGAAATAGGCCTCATCTCGCCTGGAAGGGAGAACTTCCTGGATTTTCTCGAGTTGCGGCAGGTGTTCTCGAGTTACGACGGGGACCTCAGGGACCCGCCCTGGTGGCCTCAGGAGAGGCCAGTCCCCATGCGAGTTGCTAGGGGGCCTCTCGGGATTCCTCTCCCGTCGATACCGGGGCCAAAAACCTTGTGTGGAGTCAGGGCCGGAACCGAGGATTCCTCTCAGGGGCTGACATGGATCTTTGGGTACTTCTGGAGTCTCCCCAGGGGAGTCAGGCCTCGTCTCCAGTGGGGGCATGCACTTGCGCTTTCCTTCCAGGCTGTAGCAGCAATGTCACAATTCCCGTCGCGTGGATCAAAGGATCTGTGGTTTTCCCTCGAGGCTTTCCCTCGAGGCTTTCCCACAGGGCTGTCCCACGTGCCACCGTGGTGTGAGCCGATCCTCGGCGTGAAAGATGAGCCAGTGCAGGGCAAAGAGGTTCCTCTGGAATGGACTGAGACATCTGGGGGACTCTTGGAATGGTGGTACGACCATGGAGTTCCTCTCGCCTTTCCTGTTGAGAGTGCCTCCTCTTGAGATGCGACGGGAACGCCGGGAATTATTTCCCGTTGAAAGCAGGGAAAGGATCCCTCATCTCGAGCTACGAGGGGGAAACGGGCTCCTCTGGATGTAGGCGGGACCATCGTGCTTCCTCTCGAGTGGAGACGGGTATGGCGGTGAACTTCTTGAGTTGCAGCAAGGGTGTGAAAGACCCTTTCGAAGTTCCAGAGGTTAGGTGTCATTAGTCTCCAGACGCCTCATCGGAAATAGGCCTCATCTCGCCTGGAAGGGAGAACTTCCTTGATTTTCTCGAGTTGCGGCAGGTGTTCTCGAGTTACGACGGGGACCTCAGGGACCCGCCCTGGTGGCCTCAGGAGAGGCCAGTCCCCATGCGAGTTGCTAGGGGGCCTCTCGGGATTCCTCTCCCGTCGATACCGGGGCCAAAAACCTTGTGTGGAGTCAGGGCCGGAACCGAGGATTCCTCTCAGGGGCTGACATGGATCTTTGGGTACTTGTGGAGTCTCCCCAGGGGAGTCAGGCCTCGTCTCGAGTGGGGGCATGCACTTGCGCTTTCCTTCCAGGCTGTAGCAGCAATGTCACGCTTCCCGTCGCGTGGATCAAAGGATCTGTGGTTTTCCCTCGAGGCTTTCCCTCGAGGCTTTCCCACAGGGCTGTCCCACGTGCCACCGTGGTGTGAGCCGATCCTCGGCGTGAAAGATGAGCCAGTGCAGGGCAAAGAGGTTCCTCTGGAATGGAGTGAGACATCTGGGGGACTCTTGGAATGGTGGTACGACCATGGAGTTCCTCTCGCCTTTCCTGTTGAGAGTGCCTCCTCTTGAGATGCGACGGGAACGCCGGGAATTCTTTCCCGTTGAAAGCAGGGAAAGGATCCCTCATCTCGAGCTACGAGGGGGAAACGGGGCTCCTCTGGATGTGGGCGGGATCATCGTACTTCCTCTCGAGTGGAGACGGGTATGGCGGTGAACTTCTTGAGTTGCAGCAAGGGTGTAAAAGACCTTTTCGAAGTTCCAGAGGTTAGGTGTCATTAGTCTCCAGACGCCTCATCGGAAATAGGCCTCATCTCGCCTGGAAGGGAGAACTTCCTGGATTTTCTCGAGTTGCGGCAGGTGTTCTCCAGATACGACCGGGACCTCAGGGACCCGCCCTGGTGGCCTCAGGAGAGGCCAGTCCCCATGCGACTTGCTAGGGGGCCTCTCGGGATTCCTCTCCCGTCGATACCGGGGCCAAAAACCTTGTGTCGAGTCAGGGCCAGAACCGAGGATTCCTCTCAGGGGCTGACATGGATCTTTGGGTTCTTCTGGAGTCTCCCCAGGGGACTCAGGCCTCGTCTAGAGTGGGGGCATGCACGTGCGCTTTCCTTCCAGCCTGTAGCAGCAATGTCACACTTCCCGCCGCGTGGATCAAAGGATCTGTGGTTTTCCCTCGAGGCTTTCCCTCGAGGCTTTCCCACAGGGCTGTCCCACGTGCCACCGTGGTGTGAGTCGATCCTCGGCGTGAAAGATGAGCCAGTGCAGGGCAAAGAGGTTCCTCTGGAATGGACTGAGACATCTGGGGGACTCTTGGAATGGTGGTACGACCATGGAGTTCCTCTCGCCTTTCCTGTTGAGAGTGCCTCCTCTTGAGATGCGACGGGAACGCCGGGAATTCTTTCCCGTTGAAAGCAGGGAAAGGATCCCTCATCTCGAGCTACGAGGGGGAAACGGGGCTCCTCTGGATGTGGGCGGGACCATCGTGCTTCCTCTCGAGTGGAGACGGGTATGGCGGTGAACTTCTTGAGTTGCAGCAAGGGTGTGAAAGACCCTTTCGAAGTTCCAGAGGTTAGGTGTCATTAGTCTCCAGACGCCTCATCGGAAATAGGCCTCATCTCGCCTGGAAGGGAGAACTTCCTGGATTTTCTCGAGTTGCGGCAGGTGTTCTCGAGTTACGACGGGGACCTCAGGGACCCGCCCTGGTGGCCTCAGGAGAGGCCAGTCCCCATGCGAGTTGCTAGGGGGCCTCTCGGGATTCCTCTCCCGTCGATACCGGGGCCAAAAACCTTGTGTGGAGTCAGGGCCGGAACCGAGGATTCCTCTCAGGGGCTGACATGGATATTTGGGTACTTCTGGAGTCTCCCCAGGGGAGTCAGGCCTCGTCTCCAGTGGGGGCATGCACTTGCGCTTTCCTTCCAGGCTGTAGCAGCAATGTCACACTTCCCGTCGCGTGGATCAAATGATCTGTGGTTTTCCCTCGAGGCTTTCCCTCGAGGCTTTCCCACAGGGCTGTCCCACGTGCCACCGTGGTGTGAGCCGATCCTCGGCGTGAAAGATGAGCCAGTGCAGGGCAAAGAGGTTCCTCTGGAATGGACTGAGACATCTGGGGGACTCTTGGAATGGTGGTACGACCATGGAGTTCCTCTCGCCTTTCCTGTTGAGAGTGCCTCCTCTTGAGATGCGACGGGAACGCCGGGAATTCTTTCCCGTTGAAAGCAGGGAAAGGATCCCTCATCTCGAGCTACGAGGGGGAAACGGGGCTCCTCTGGATGTGGGCGGGACCATCGTGCTTCCTCTCGAGTGGAGACGGGTATGGTGGTGAACTTCCTGAGTTGCAGCAAGGGTGTGAAAGACCCTTTCGAAGTTCCAGAGGTTAGGTGTCATTAGTCTCCAGACGCCTCATCGGAAATAGGCCTCATCTCGCCTGGAAGGGAGAACTTCCTGGATTTTCTCGAGTTGCGGCAGGTGTTCTCGAGTTACGACGGGGACCTCAGGGACCCGCCCTGGTGGCCTCAGAAGAGGCCAGTCTTCATGCGAGTTGCTAGGGGGCCTCTCGGGATTCCTCTCCCGTCGATACCGGGGCCAAAAACCTTGTGTGGAGTCAGGGCCGGAACCGAGGATTCCTCTCAGGGGCTGACATGGATCTTTGGGTACTTCTGGAGTCTCCCCAGGGGAGTCAGGCCTCGTCTCGAGTGGGGGCATGCACGTGCGCTTTCCTTCCAGGCTGTAGCAGCAATGTCACGCTTCCCGTGGCGTGGATCAAAGGATCTGTGGTTTTCCCTCGAGACTTTCCCTCGAGGCTTTCCCACAGGGCTGTCCCACGTGCCACCGTGGTGTGAGTCGATCCTCGGCGTGAAAGATGAGCCAGGGCAGGGCAAAGAGATTCCTCTGGAATGGAGTGAGACATCTGGGGGACTCTTGGAATGGTGGTACGACCATGGAGTTCCTCTCGCCTTTCCTGTTGAGAGTGCCTCCTCTTGAGATGCGACGGGAACGCCGGGAATTCTTTCCCGTTGAAAGCAGGGAAAGGATCCCTCATCTCGAGCTACGAGGGGGAAACGGGGCTCCTCTGGATGTGGGCGGGACCATCGTGCTTCCTCTCGAGTGGAGACGGGTATGGCGGTGAACTTCTTGAGTTTCAGCAAGGGTGTGAAAGACCCTTTCGAAGTTCCAGAGGTTAGGTGTCATTAGTCTCCAGACGCCTCATCGTAAATAGGCCTCTTCTCGCCTGGAAGGGAGAACTTCCTGGATTTTCTCGAGTTGCGGCAGGTGTTTTCGAGATACGACGGGGACCTCAGGGACCCGCCCTGGTGGCCTCAGGAGAGGCCAGTCCTCATGCGAGTTGCTAGGGGGCCTCTCGGGATTCCTCTCCCGTCGATACCGGGGCCAAAAACCTTGGGTGGAGTCAGGGCCGGAACCGAGGATTCCTCTCAGGGGCTGACATGGATCTTTGGGTACTTCTGGAGTCTCCCCAGGGGAGTCAGGCCTCGTCTCGAGTGGGGGCATGCACGTGCGCTTTCCTTCCAGGCAGTAGCAGCAATGTCACGCTTCCCGTCACGTGGATCAAAGGATCTGTGGTTTTCCCTCGAGGCTTTCCCTCGAGGCTTTCCCACAGGGCTGTCCCACGTGCCACCGTGGTGTGAGTCGATCCTCGGCGTGAAAGATGAGCCAGTGCAGGGCAAAGAGGTTCCTCTGGAATGGAGTGAGACATCTGGGGGACTCTTGGAATGGTGGTACGACCATGGAGTTCCTCTCGCCTTTCCTGTTGAGAGTGCCTCCTCTTGAGATGCGACGGGAACGCCGGGAATTCTTTCCCGTTGAAAGCAGGGAAAGGATCCCTCATATCGAGCTACGAGGGGGAAACGGGGCTCCTCTGGATGTGGGCGGGACCATCGTGCTTCCTCTCGAGTGGAGACGGGTATGGCGGTGAACTTCTTGAGTTGCAGCAAGGGTGTGAAAGACCCTTTCGAAGTTCCAGAGGTTAGGTGTCATTAGTCTCCAGACGCCTCATCGGAAATAGGCCTCATCTCGCCTGGAAGGGAGAACTTCCTGGATTTTCTCGAGTTGCGGCAGGTGTTCTCGAGTTACGACGGGGACCTCAGGGACCCGCCCTGGTGGCCTCAGGAAAGGCCAGTCCCCATGCGAGTTGCTAGGGGGCCTCTCGGGATTCCTCTCCCGTCGATACCGGGGCCAAAAACCTTGTGTGCAGTCAGGGCCGGAACCGAGGATTCCTCTCAGGGGCTGACATGGATCTTTGGGTACTTCTGGAGTCTCCCCAGGGGAGTCAGGCCTCGTCTAGAGTGGGGGCATGCACGTGCGCTTTCCTTCCAGGCTGTAGCAGCAATGTCACACTTCCCTCCGCGTGGATCAAAGGATCTGTGGTTTTCCCTCGAGGCTTTCCCTCGAGGCTTTCCCACAGGGCTGTCCCACGTGCCACCGTGGTGTGAGCCGATCCTCGGCGTGAAAGATGAGCCAGTGCAGGGCAAAGAGGTTCCTCTGGAATGGACTGAGACATCTGGGGGACTCTTGGAATGGTGGTACGACCATGGAGTTCCTCTCGCCTTTCCTGTTGAGAGTGCCTCCTCTTGAGATGCGACGGGAACGCCGGGAATTCTTTCCCGTTGAAAGCAGGGAAAGGATCCCTCATCTCGAGCTACGAGGGGGAAACGGGGCTCCTCTGGATGTGGGCGGGACCATCGTGCTTCCTCTCGAGTGGAGACGGGTATGGCGGTGAACTTCTTGAGTTGCAGCAAGGGTGTGAAAGACCCTTTCGAAGTTCCAGAGGTTAGGTGTCATTAGTCTCCAGACGCCTCATCGGAAATAGGCCTCATCTCGCCTGGAAGGGAGAACTTCCTGGATTTTCTCGAGTTGCGGCAGGTGTTCTCGAGTTACGACGGGGACCTCAGGGACCCGCCCTGGTTGCCTCAGGAGAGGCCAGTCCCCATGCGACTTGCTAGGGGGCCTCTCGGGATTCCTCTCCCTTCGATACTGGGGCCAAAAACCTTGTGTCGAGTCAGGGCCAGAACCGAGGATTCCTCTCAGGGGCTGACATGGATCTTTGGGTTCTTCTGGAGTCTCCCCAGGGGAGTCAGGCCTCGTCTAGAGTGGGGGCATGCACGTGCGCTTTCCTTCCAGCCTGTAGCAGCAATGTCACACTTCCCGTCGCGTGGATCAAAGGATCTGTGGTTTTCCCTCGAGGCTTTCCATCGAGGCTTTCCCACAGGGCTGTCCCACGTGCCACCGTGGTGTGAGTCGATCCTCGGCGTGAAAGATGAGCCAGTGCAGGGCAAAGAGGTTCCTCTGGAATGGACTGAGACATCTGGGGGACTCTTGGAATGGTGGTACGACCATGGAGTTCCTCTCGCCTTTCCTGTTGAGAGTGCCTCCTCTTGAGATGCGACGGGAACGCCGGGAATTCTTTCCCGTTGAAAGCAGGGAAAGGATCCCTCATCTCGAGCTACGAGGGGGAAACGGGGCTCCTCTGGATGTGGGCGGGACCATCGTGCTTCCTCTCGAGTGGAGACGGGTATGGCGGTGAACTTCTTGAGTTGCAGCAAGGGTGTGAAAGACCCTTTCGAAGTTCCAGAGGTTAGGTGTCATTAGTCTCCAGAAGCCTCATCGGAAATAGGCCTCATCTCGCCTGGAAGGGAGAACTTCCTGGATTTTCTCGAGTTGCGGCAGGTGTTCTCGAGTTACGACGGGGACCTCAGGGACCCGCCCTGGTGGCCTCAGGAGAGGCCAGTCCCCATGCGACTTGCTAGGGGGCCTCTCGGGATTCCTCTCCCGTCGATACCGGGGCCAAAAACCTTGTGTGGAGTCAGGGCCGGAACCGAGGATTCCTCTCAGGGGCTGACATGGATCTTTGGGTACTTCTGGAGTCTCCCCAGGGGAGTCAGGCCTCGTCTCGAGTGGGGGCATGCACGTGCGCTTTCCTTCCAGGCTGTAGCAGCAATGTCACGCTTCCCGTGGCGTGGATCAAAGGATCTGTGGTTTTCCCTCGAGGCTTTCCCTCGAGGCTTTCCCAAAGGGCTGTCCCACGTGCCACCGTGGTGTGAGTCGATCCTCGGCGTGAAAGATGAGCCAGTGAAGGGCAAAGAGGTTCCTCTGGAATGGACTGAGACATCTGGGGGACTCTTGGAATGGTGGTACGACCATGGAGTTCCTCTCGCCTTTCCTGTTGAGAGTGCCTCCTCTTGAGATGCGACGGGAACGCCGGGAATTCTTTCCCGTTGAAAGCAGGGAAAGGATCCCTCATCTCGAGCTACGAGGGGGAAACGGGGCTCCTCTGGATGTGGGCGGGACCATCGTGCTTCCTGTCGAGTGGAGACGGGTATGGCGGTGAACTTCTTGAGTTGCAGCAAGGGTGTGAAAGACCCTTTCGAAGTTCCAGAGTTTAGGTGTCATTAGTCTCCAGACGCCTCATCGGAAATAGGCCTCATCTCGCCTGGAAGGGAGAACTTCCTGGAATTTCTCGAGTTGCGGCAGGTGTTCTCGAGTTACGACGGGGACCTCAGGGACCCGCCCTGGTGGCCTCAGGAGAGGCCAGTCCCCATGCGAGTTGCTAGGGGGCCTCTCGGGATTCCTCTCCCGTCGATACCGGGGCCAAAAACATTGTGTGGAGTCAGGGCCGGAACCGAGGATTCCTCTCAGGGGCTGACATGGATCTTTGGGTACTTCTGGAGTCTCCCCAGGGGAGTCAGGCCTCGTCTCGAGTGGGGGCATGCACGTGCGCTTTCCTTCCAGGCTGTAGCAGCAATGTCACGCTTCCCGTGGCGTGGATCAAAGGATCTGTGGTTTTCCCTCGAGGCTTTCCCTCGAGGCTTTCCCACAGGGCTGTCCCACGTGCCACCGTGGTGTGAGTCGATCCTCGGCGAGAAAGATGAGCCAGTGCAGGGCAAAGAGGTTCCTCTGGAATGGACTGAGACATCTGGGGGACTCTTGGAATGGTGGTACGACCATGGAGTTCCTCTCGCCTTTCCTGTTGAGAGTGCCTCCTCTTGAGATGCGACGGGAACGCCGGGAATTCTTTCCCGTTGAAAGCAGGGAAAGGATCCCTCATCTCGAGCTACGAGGGGGAAACGGGGCTCCTCTGGATGTGGGCGGGACCATCGTGCTTCCTGTCGAGTGGAGACGGGTATGGCGGTGAACTTCTTGAGTTGCAGCAAGGGTGTGAAAGACCCTTTTGAAGTTCCAGAGGTTAGGTGTCATTAGTCTCCAGACGCCTCATCGGAAATAGGCCTCATCTCGCCTGGAAGGGAGAACTTCCTGGATTTTCTCGAGTTGCGGCAGGTGTTCTCGAGTTACGACGGGGACCTCAGGGACCCGCCCTGGTGGCCTCAGGAGAGGCCAGTCCCCATGCGAGTTGCTAGGGGGCCTCTCGGGATTCCTCTCCCGTCGATACCGGGGCCAAAAACCTTGTGTGGAGTCAGGGCCGGAACCGAGGATTAATCTCAGGGGCTGACATGGATCTTTGGGTACTTCTGGAGTCTCCCCAGGGGAGTCAGGCCTCGTCTCGAGTGGGGGCATGCACTTGCGCTTTCCTTCCAGGCTGTAGCAGCAATGTCACACTTCCCGTCGCGTGGATCAAAGGATTTGTGGTTTTCCCTCGAGGCTTTCCCTCGAGGCTTTCCCACTGGGATGTCCCACGTGCCACCGTGGTGTGAGCCGATCCTCGGCGTGAAAGATGAGCCAGTGCAGGGCAAAGAGTTTCCTCTGGAATGGACTGAGACATCTGGGGGACTCTTGGAATGGTGGTACGACCATGGAGTTCCTCTCGCCTTTCCTGTTGAGAGTGCCTCCTCTTGAGATGCGACGGGAACGCCGGGTATTCTTTCCCGTTGAAAGCAGGGAAAGGATCCCTCATCTCGAGCTACGAGGGGGAAACGGGGCTCCTCTGGATGTGGGCGGGACCATCGTGCTTCCTCTCGAGTGGAGACGGGTATGGCGGTGAACTTCTTGAGTTGCAGCAAGGGTGTGAAAGACCCTTTCGAAGTTCCAGAGGTTAGGTGTCATTAGTCTCCAGACGCCTCATCGGAAATAGGCCTCATCTCGCCTGGAAGGGAGAACTTCCTGGATTTTCTCGAGTTGCGGCAGGTGTTCTCGAGTTACGACGGGGACCTCAGGGACCCGCCCTGGTGGCCTCAGGAGAGGCCAGTCCCCATGCGACTTGCTAGGGGGCCTCTCGGGCTTCCTCTCCCGTCGATACCGGGGCCAAAAACCTTGTGTCGAGTCAGGGCCAGAACCGAGGATTCCTCTCAGGGGCTGACATGGATCTTTGGGTTCTTCTGGAGTCTCCCCAGGGGAGTCAGGCCTCGTCTAGAGTGGGGGCATGCACGTGCGCTTTCCTTCCAGCCTGTAGCAGCAATGTCAGACTTCCCGTCGCGTGGATCAAAGGATCTGTGGTTTTCCCTCGAGGCTTTCCCTCGAGGCTTTCCCACAGGGCTGTCCCACGTGCCACCGTGGTGTGAGTCGATCCTCGGCGTGAAAGATGAGCCAGTGCAGGGCAAAGAGGTTCCTCTGGAATGGACTGAGACATCTGGGGGACTCTTGGAATGGTGGTACGACCATGGAGTTCCTCTCGCCTTTCCTGTTGAGAGTGCCTCCTCTTGAGATGCGACGGGAACGCCGGGAATTCTTTCCCGTTGAAAGCAGGGAAAGGATCCCTCATCTCGAGCTACGAGGGGGAAACGGGGCTCCTCTGGATGTGGGCGGGACCATCGTGCTTCCTCTCGAGTGGAGACGGGTATGGCGGTGAACTTCTTGAGTTGCAGCAAGGGTGTTAAAGACCCTTTCGAAGTTCCAGAGGTTAGGTGTCATTCGTCTCCAGAAGCCTCATCGGAAATAGGCCTCATCTCGCCTGGAAGGGAGAACTTCCTGGATTTTCTCGCGTTGCGGCAGGTGTTCTCGAGTTACGACGGGGACCTCAGGGACCCGCCCTGGTGGCCTCAGGAGAGGCCAGTCCCCATGCGACTTGCTAGGGGGCCTCTCGGGATTCCTCTCCCGTCGATACCGGGGCCAAAAACCTTGTGTGGAGTCAGGGCCGGAACCGAGGATTCCTCTCAGGGGCTGATATGGATCTTTGGGTACTTCTGGAGTCTCCCCAGGGGAGTCAGGCCTCGTCTCGAGTGGGGGCATGCACGTGCGCTTTCCTTCCAGGCTGTAGCAGCAATGTCACGCTTCCCGTGGCGTGGATCAAAGGATCTGTGGTTTTCCCTCGAGGCTTTCCCTCGAGGCTTTCCCACAGGGCTGTCCCACGTGCCACCGTGGTGTGAGTCGATCCTCGGCGTGAAAGATGAGCCAGTGCAGGGCAAAGAGGTTCCTCTGGAATGGACTGAGACATCTGGGGGACTCTTGGAATGGTGGTACGACCATGGAGTTCCTCTCGCCTTTCCTGTTGAGAGTGCCTCCTCTTGAGATGCGACGGGAACGCCGGGAATTCTTTCCCGTTGAAAGCAGGGAAAGGATCCCTCATCTCGAGCTACAAGGGGGAAACGGGGCTCCTCTGGATGTGGGCGGGACCATCGTGCTTCCTGTCGAGTGGAGACGGGTATGGCGGTGAACTTCTTGAGTTGCAGCAAGGGTGTGAAAGACCCTTTCGAAGTTCCAGAGGTTAGGTGTCATTAGTCTCCAGACGCCTCATCGGAAATAGGCCTCATCTCGCCTGGAAGGGAGAACTTCCTGGATTTTCTCGAGTTGCGGCAGGTGTTCTCCAGATACGACCGGGACCTCAGGGACCCGCCCTGGTGGCCTCAGGAGAGGCCAGTCCCCATGCGACTTGCTAGGGGTCCTCTCGGGATTCCTCTCCCGTCGATACCGGGGCCAAAAACCTTGTGTCGAGTCAGGGCCAGAACCGAGGATTCCTCTCAGGGGCTGACATGGATCTTTGGGTTCTTCTGGAGTCTCCCCAGGGGAGTCAGGCCTCGTCTCGAGTGGGGGCATGCACGTGCGCTTTCCTTCCAGCCTGTAGCAGCAATGTCACACTTCCAGTCGCGTGGATCAAAGGATCTGTGGTTTTCCCTCGAGGCTTTCCCTCGAGGCTTTCCCATAGGGCTGTCCCACGTGCCACCGTGGTGTGAGTCGATCCTCGGCGTGAAAGATGAGCCAGTGCAGGGCAAAGAGGTTCCTCTGGAATGGAGTGAGACATCTGGGGGACTCTTGGAATGGTGGTACGACCATGGAGTTCCTCTCGCCTTTCCTGTTGAGAGTGCCTCCTCTTGAGATGCGACGGGAACGCCGGGAATTCTTTCCCGTTGAAAGCAGGGAAAGGATCCCTCATCTCGAGCTACGAGGGGGAAACGGGGCTCCTCTGGATGTGGGCGGGACCATCGTGCTTCCTCTCGAGTGGAGACGGGTATGGCGGTGAACTTCTTGAGTTGCAGCAAGGGTGTGAAAGACCCTTTCGAAGTTCCAGAGGTTAGGTGTCATTAGTCTCCAGACGCCTCATCGGAAATAGGCCTCATCTCGCCTGGAAGGGAGAACTTCCTGGATTTTCTCGAGTTGCGGCAGGTGTTCTCGAGTTACGACGGGGACCTCAGGGACCCGCCCTGGTGGCCTCAGGAGAGGCCAGTCCCCATGCGAGTTGCTAGGGGGCCTCTCGGGATTCCTCTCCCGTCGATACCGGGGCCAAAAACCTTGTGTGGAGTCAGGGCCGGAACCGAGGATTCCTCTCAGGGGCTGACATGGATCTTTGGGTACTTCTGGAGTCTCCCCAGGGGAGTCAGGCCTCGTCTCGAGTGGGGGCATGCACGTGCCCTTTCCTTCCAGGCTGTAGCAGCAATGTCACGCTTCCCGTCGCGTGGATTAAAGGATCTGTGGTTTTCCCTCGAGGCTTTCCATCGAGGCTTTCCCACAGGGCTGTCCCACGTGCCACCGTGGTGTGAGTCGATCCTCGGCGTGAAAGATGAGCCAGTGCAGGGCAAAGAGGTTCCTCTGGAATGGAGTGAGACATCTGGGTGACTCTTGGAATGGTGGTACGACCATGGAGTTCCTCTCGCCTTTCCTGTTGAGAGTGCCTCCTCTTGAGATGCGACGGGAACGCCGGGAATTCTTTCCCGTTGAAAGCAGGGAAAGGATCCCTCATCTCGAGCTCCGAGGGGGAAACGGGTCTCCTCTGGATGTGGGCGGGATCATCGTGCTTCCTCTCGAGTGGAGACGGGTATGGCGGTGAACTTCTTGAGTTGCAGCAAGGGTGTGAAAGACCCTTTCGAAGTTCCAGAGGTTAGGTGTCATTAGTCTCCAGAAGCCTCATCGGAAATAGGCCTCATCTCGCCTGGAAGGGAGAACTTCATGGATTTTCTCAAGTTGCGGTAGGTGTTCTCGAGTTACGACGGGGACCTCAGGGACCCGCCCTGGTGGCCTCAGGAGAGGCCAGTCCCCATGCGAGTTGCTAGGGGGCCTCTCGGGATTCCTCTCCCGTCGATACCGGGGCCAAAAACCTTGTGTGGAGTCAGGGCCGGAACCGAGGATTCCTCTCAGGGGCTGACATGGATCTTTGGGTACTTCTGGAGTCTCCCCAGGGGAGTCAGGCCTCGTCTCGAGTGGGGGCATGCACGTGCGCTTTCCTTCCAGGCTGTAGCAGCAATGTCACGCTTCCCGTGGCGTGGATCAAAGGATCTGTGGTTTTCCCTCGAGGCTTTCCCTCGAGGCTTTCCCAAAGGGCTGTCCCACGTGCCACCGTGGTGTGAGTCGATCCTCGGCGTGAAAGTTGAGCCAGTGAAGGGCAAAGAGGTTCCTCTGGAATGGACTGAGACATCTGAGGGACTCTTGGAATTGTGGTACGAACATGGAGTTCCTCTCGCCTTTCCTGTTGAGAGTGCCTCCTCTTGAGATGCGACGGGAACGCCGGGAATTCTTTCCCGTTGAAAGCAGGGAAAGGATCCCTCATCTCGAGCTACGAGGGGGAAACGGGGCTCCTCTGGATGTGGGCGGGACCATCGTGCTTCCTGTCGAGTGGAGACGGGTATGGCGGTGAACTTCTTGAGTTGCAGCAAGGGTGTGAAAGACCCTTTCGAAGTTCCAGAGGTTAGGTGTCATTAGTCTCCAGACGCCTCATCGGAAATAGGCCTCATCTCGCCTGGAAGGGAGAACTTCCTGGAATTTCTCGAGTTGCGGCAGGTGTTCTCGAGTTACGACGGGGACCTCAGGGACCCGCCCTGGTGGCCTCAGGAGAGGCCAGTCCCCATGCGAGTTGCTAGGGGGCCTCTCGGGATTCCTCTCCCGTCGATACCGGGGCCAAAAACATTGTGTGGATTCAGGGCCGGAACCGAGGATTCCTCTCAGGGGCTGACATGGATCTTTGGGTACTTCTGGAGTCTCCCCAGGGGAGTCAGGCCTCGTCTCGAGTGGGGGCATGCACTTGCGCTTTCCTTCCAGGCTGTAGCAGCAATGTCACGCTTCCCGTGGCGTGGATCAAAGGATCTGTGGTTTTCCCTCGAGGCTTTCCCTCGAGGCTTTCCCACAGGGCTGTCCCACGTGCCACCGTGGTGTGAGTCGATCCTCGGCGTGAAAGATGAGCCAGTGCAGGGCAAAGAGGTTCCTCTGGAATGGACTGAGATATCTGGGGGACTCTTGGAATGGTGGTACGACCATGGAGTTCCTCTCGCCTTTCCTGTTGAGAGTGCCTCCTCTTGAGATGCGACGGGAACGCCGGGAATTCTTTCCCGTTGAAAGCAGGGAAAGGATCCCTCATCTCGAGCTACGAGGGGGAAACGGGGCACCTCTGGATGTGGGCGGGACCATCGTGCTTCCTCGCGAGTGGAGACGGGTATGGTTGTGAACTTCTTGAGTTGCAGCAAGGGTGTGAAAGACCCTTTCGAAGTTCCAGAGGTTAGGTGTCATTAGTCTCCAGACGCCTCATCGGAAATAGGCCTCATCTCGCCTGGAAGGGAGAACTTCCTGGAATTTCTCGAGTTGCGGCAGGTGTTCTCGAGTTACGACGGGGACCTCAGGGACCCGCCCTGGTGGCCTCAGGAGAGGCCAGTCCCCATGCGAGTTGCTAGGGGGCCTCTCGGGATTCCTCTCCCGTCGATACCGGGGCCAAAAACATTGTGTGGAGTCAGGGCCGGAACCGAGGATTCCTCTCAGGGGCTGACATGGATCTTTGGGTACTTCTGGAGTCTCCCCAGGGGAGTCAGGCCTCGTCTCGAGTGGGGGCATGCACGTGCGCTTTCCTTCCAGGCTGTAGCAGCAATGTCACACTTCCCGTCGCGTGGATCAAAGGATCTGCGGTTTTCCCTCGAGGCTTTCCCTCGAGGCTTTCCCACAGGTCTGTCCCACGTGCCACCGTGGTGTGAGTCGATCCTCGGCGTGAAAGATGAGCCAGTGCAGGGCAAAGAGGTTCCTCTGGAATGGACTGAGACATCTGGGGGACTCTTGGAATGGTGGTACGACCATGGAGTTCCTCTCGACTTTCCTGTTGAGAGTGCCTCCTGTTGAGATGCGACGGGAACGCCGGGAATTCTTTCCCGTTGAAAGCAGGGAAAGGATCCCTCATCTCGAGCTACGAGGGGGAAACGGGGCTCCTCTGGATGTGGGCGGGACCATCGTGCTTCCTCTCGAGTGGAGACGGGTATGGCGGTGAACTTCTTGAGTTGCAGCAAGGGTGTGAAAGACCCTTTCGAAGTTCCAGAGGTTAGGTGTCATAAGTCTCCAGACGCCTCATCGGAAATAGGCCTCATCTCGCCTGGAAGGGAGAACTTCCTGGATTTTCTCGAGTTGCGCCAGGTGTTCTCGAGTTACGACGGGGACCTCAGGGACCCGCCCTGGTGGCCTCAGGAGAGGCCAGTCCTCATGCGAGTTACTAGGGGGCCTCTCGGGATTCCTCTCCCGTCGATACCGGGGCCAAAAACCTTGGGTGGAGTCAGGGCCGGAACCGAGGATTCCTCTCAGGGGCTGACATGGATCTTTGGGTACTTCTGGAGTCTCCCCAGGGGAGTCAGGCCTCGTCTCGAGTGGGGGCATGCACGTGCGCTTTCCTTCCAGGCAGTAGCAGCAATATCACGCTTCCCGTCGCGTGGATCAAAGGATCTGTGGTTTTCCCTCGAGGCTTTCCCTCGAGGCTTTCCCACAGGGCTGTCCCACGTGCCACCGTGGTGTGAGTCGATCCTCGGCGTGAAAGATGAGCCAGTGCAGGGCAAAGAGGTTCCTCTGGAATGGAGTGAGACATCTGGGGGACTCTTGGAATGGTGGTACGACCATGGAGTTCCTCTCGCCTTTCCTGTTGAGAGTGCCTCCTCTTGAGATGCGACGGGAACGCCGGGAATTCTTTCCCGTTGAAAGCAGGGAAAGGATCCCTCATCTCGAGCTACGAGGGGGAAACGGGGCTCCTCTGGATGTGGGCGGGACCATCGTGCTTCCTCTCGAGTGGAGACGGGTATGGCGGTGAACTTCTTGAGTTGCAGCAAGGGTGTGAAAGACCCTTTCGAAGTTCCAGAGGTTAGGTGTCATTAGTCTCCAGACGCCTCATCGGAAATAGGCCTCATCTCGCCTGGAAGGGAGAACTTCCTGGATTTTCTCGAGTTGCGGCAGGTGTTCTCGAGTTACGACGGGGACCTCAGGGACCCGCCCTGGTGGCCTCAGGAGAGGCCAGTCCTCATGCGAGTTGCTAGGGGGCCTCTCGGGATTCCTCTCCCGTCGATACCGGGGCCAAAAACCTTGTGTGGAGTCAGGGCCGGAACCGAGGATTCGTCTCAGGGTCTGACATGGATCTTTGGGTACTTCTGGAGTCTCCCCAGGGGAGTCAGGCTTCGTCTCGAGTGGGGGCATGTACGTGCGCTTTCCTTCCAGGCTGTGGCAGCAATGTCACGCTTCCCGTCACTTGGATCAAAGGATCTGTGGTTTTCCCTCGAGGCTTTCCCTCGAGGCTTTCCCACAGGGCTGTCCCACGTGCCACCGTGGTGTGAGTCGATCCTCGGCGTGAAAGATGAGCCAGTGCAGGGCAAAGAGGTTCCTCTGGAATGGACTGAGACATCTGGGGGACTCTTGGAATGGTGGTACGACCATGGAGTTCCTCTCGCCTTTCCTGTTGAGAGTGCCTCCTCTTGAGATGCGACGGGAACGCCGGGAATTCTTTCCCGTTGAAAGCAGGGAAAGGATCCCTCATCTCGAGCTACGAGGGGGAAACGGGGCTCCTCTGGATGTGGGCGGGACCATCGTGCTTCCTCTCGAGTGGAGACGGGTATGGCGGTGAACTTCTTGAGTTGCAGCAAGGGTGTGAAAGACCCTTTTGAAGTTCCAGAGGTTAGGTGTCATTAGTCTCCAGACGCCTCATCGGAAATAGGCCTCATCTCGCCTGGAAGTTAGAACTTCCTGTATTTTCTCGAGTTGCGGCAGGTGTTCTCGAGTTACGATGGGGACCTCAGGGACCCGCCCTGGTGGCCTCAGGAGAGGCCAGTCCTCATGCGAGTTGCTAGGGGGCCTCTCGGGATTCCTCTCCCGTCGATACCGGGGCCAAAAACCTTGTGTGGAGTCAGGGCCGGAACCGAGGATTCCTCTCAGGGGCTGACATGGATCTTTGGGTACTTCTGGAGTCTCCCCAGGGGAGTCAGGCCTCGTCTCGAGTGGGGGCATGCACGTGCGCTTTCCTTCCAGGCTGTAGCAGCAATGTCACGCTTCCCGTCACGTGGATCAAAGGATCTGTGGTTTTCCCTCGAGGCTTTCCCTCGAGGCTTTCCCACAGGGCTGTCCTACGTGCCACCGTGGTGTGAGTCGATCCTCGGCGTGAAAGATGAGCCAGTGCAGGGCAAAGAGGTTCCTCTGGAATGGACTGAGATATCTGGGGGACTCTTGGAATGGTGGTACGACCATGGAGTTCCTCTCGCCTTTCCTGTTGAGAGTGCCTCCTCTTGAGATGCGACGGGAACGCCGGGAATTCTTTCCCGTTGAAAGCAGGGAAAGGATCCCTCATCTCGAGCTACGAGGGGGAAACGGGGCTCCTCTGGATGTGGGCGGGACCGTCGTGCTTCCTCGCGAGTGGAGACGGGTATGGTTGTGAACTTCTTGAGTTGCAGCAAGGGTGTGAAAGACCCTTTCGAAGTTCCAGAGGTTAGGTGTCATTAGTCTCCAGACGCCTCATCGGAAATAGGCCTCATCTCGCCTGGAAGGGAGAACTTCCTGGAATTTCTCGAGTTGCGGCAGGTGTTCTCGAGTTACGACGGGGACCTCAGGGACCCGCCCTGGTGGCCTCAGGAGAGGCCAGTCCCCATGCGAGTTGCTAGGGGGCCTCTCGGGATTCCTCTCCCGTCGATACCGGGGCCAAAAACATTGTGTGGAGTCAGGGCCGGAACCGAGGATTCCTCTCAGGGGCTGACATGGATCTTTGGGTACTTCTGGAGTCTCCCCAGGGGAGTCAGGCCTCGTCTCGAGTGGGGGCATGCACGTGCGCTTTCCTTCCAGGCTGTAGCAGCAATGTCACACTTCCCGTCGCGTGGATCAAAGGATCTGCGGTTTTCCCTCGAGGCTTTCCCTCGAGGCTTTCCCACAGGTCTGTCCCACGTGCCACCGTGGTGTGAGTCGATCCTCGGCGTGAAAGATGAGCCAGTGCAGGGCAAAGAGGTTCCTCTGGAATGGACTGAGACATCTGGGGGACTCTTGGAATGGTGGTACGACCATGGAGTTCCTCTCGCCTTTCCTGTTGAGAGTGCCTCCTCTTGAGATGCGACGGGAACGCCCGGAATTCTTTCCCGTTGAAAGCAGGGAAACGATCCCTCATCTCGAGCTACGAGGGGGAAACGGGGCTCCTCTGGATGTGGGCGGGACCATCGTGCTTCCTCTCGAGTGGAGACGGGTATGGCGGTGAACTTCTTGAGTTGCAGCAAGGGTGTGAAAGACCCTTTTGAAGTTCCAGAGGTTAGGTGTCATTAGTCTCCAGACGCCTCATCGGAAATAGGCCTCATCTCGCCTGGAAGTTAGAACTTCCTGGATTTTCTCGAGTTGCGGCAGGTGTTCTCGAGTTACGATGGGGACCTCAGGGACCCGCCCTGGTGGCCTCAGGAGAGGCCAGTCCTCATGCGAGTTGCTAGGGGGCCTCTCGGGATTCCTCTCCCGTCGATACCGGGGCCAAAAACCTTGTGTGGAGTCAGGGCCGGAACCGAGGATTCCTCTCAGGGGCTGACATGGATCTTTGGGTACTTCTGGAGTCTCCCCAGGGGAGTCAGGCCTCGTCTCGAGTGGGGGCATGCACGTGCGCTTTCCTTCCAGGCTGTAGCAGCAATGTCACGCTTCCCGTCACGTGGATCAAAGGATCTGTGGTTTTCCCTCGAGGCTTTCCCTCGAGGCTTTCCCACAGGGCTGTCCTACGTGCCACCGTGGTGTGAGTCGATCCTCGGCGTGAAAGATGAGCCAGTGCAGGGCAAAGAGGTTCCTCTGGAATGGAGTGAGACATCTGGGGGACTCTTGGAATGGTGGTACGACCATGGAGTTCCTCTCGCCTTTCCTGTTGAGAGTGCCTCCTCTTGAGATGCGACGGGAACGCCGGGAATTCTTTCCCGTTGAAAGCAGGGAAAGGATCCCTCATCTCGAGCTACGAGGGGGAAACGGGGCTCCTCTGGATGTGGGCGGGACCATCGTGCTTCCTCTCGAGTGGAGACGGGTATGGCGGTGAACTTCTTGAGTTGCAGCAAGGGTGTGAAAGACCCTTTCGAAGTTCCAGAGGTTAGGTGTCATTAGTCTCCAGACGCCTCATCGGAAATAGGCCTCATCTCGCCTGGAAGGGAGAACTTCCTGGATTTTCTAGAGTTGCGCCAGGTGTTCTCGAGTTACGACGGGGACCTCAGGGACCCGCCCTGGTGGCCTCAGGAGAGGCCAGTCCTCATGCGAGTTGCTAGGGGGCCTCTCGGGATTCCTCTCCCGTCGATACCGGGGCCAAAAACCTTGGGTGGAGTCAGGGCCGGAACCGAGGATTCCTCTCAGGGGCTGACATGGATCTTTGGGTACTTCTGGAGTCTCCCCAGGGGAGTCAGGCCTCGTCTCGAGTGGGGGCATGCACGTGCGCTTTCCTTCCCGGCAGTAGCAGCAATGTCACGCTTCCCGTCACGTGGATCAAAGGATCTGTGGTTTTCCCTCGAGGCTTTCCCTCGAGGCTTTCCCACAGGGCTGTCCCACGTGCCACCGTGGTGTGAGTCGATCCTCGGCGTGAAAGATGAGCCAGTGCAGGGCAAAGAGGTTCCTCTGGAATGGAGTGAGACATCTGGGGGACTCTTGGAATGGTGGTACGACCATGGAGTTCCTCTCGCCTTTCCTGTTGAGAGTGCCTCCTCTTGAGATGCGACGGGAACGCCGGGAATTCTTTCCCGTTGAAAGCAGGGAAAGGATCCCTCATCTCGAGCTACGAGGGGGAAACGGGGCTCCTCTGGATGTGGGCGGGACCATCGTGCTTCCTCTCGAGTGGAGACGGGTATGGCGGTGAACTTCTTGAGTTGCAGCAAGGGTGTGAAAGACCCTTTCGAAGTTCCAGAGGTTAGGTGTCATTAGTCTCCAGACGCCTCATCGGAAATAGGCCTCATCTCGCCTGGAAGGGAGAACTTCCTGGATTTTCTCGAGTTGCGCCAGGTGTTCTCGAGTTACGACGGGGACCTCAGGGACCCGCCCTGGTGGCCTCAGGAGAGGCCAGTCCTCATGCGAGTTGCTAGGGGGCCTCTCTGGATTCCTCTCCCGTCGATACCGGGGCCAAAAACCTTGGGTGGAGTCAGGGCCGGAACCGAGGATTCCTCTCAGGGGCTGACATGGATCTTTGGGTACTTCTGGAGTCTCCCCAGGGGAGTCAGGCCTCGTCTCGAGTGGGGGCATGCACGTGCGCTTTCCTTCCCGGCAGTAGCAGCAATGTCACGCTTCCCGTCACGTGGATCAAAGGATCTGTGGTTTTCCCTCGAGGCTTTCCCTCGAGGCTTTCCCACAGGGCTGTCCCACGTGCCACCGTGGTGTGAGTCGATCCTCGGCGTGAAAGATGAGCCAGTGCAGGGCAAAGAGGTTCCTCTGGAATGGAGTGAGACATCTGGGGGACTCTTGGAATGGTGGTACGACCATGGAGTTCCTCTCGCCTTTCCTGTTGAGAGTGCCTCCTCTTGAGATGCGACGGGAACGCCGGGAATTCTTTCCCGTTGAAAGCAGGGAAAGGATCCCTCATCTCGAGCTACGAGGGGGAAACGGGGCTCCTCTGGATGTGGGCGGGACCATCGTGCTTCCTCTCGAGTGGAGACGGGTATGGCGGTGAACTTCTTGAGTTGCAGCAAGGGTGTGAAAGACCCTTTCGAAGTTCCAGAGGTTAGGTGTCATTAGTCTCCAGACTCCTCACCGGAAATAGGCCTCATCTCGCCTGGAAGGGAGAACTTCCTGGATTTTCTCGAGTTGCGCCAGGTGTTCTCGAGTTACGACGGGGACCTCAGGGACCCGCCCTGGTGGCCTCAGGAGAGGCCAGTCCTCATGCGAGTTGCTAGGGGGCCTCTCGGGATTCCTCTCCCGTCGATACCGGGGCCAAAAACCTTGTGTGGAGTCAGGGCCGGAACCGAGGATTCGTCTCAGGGTCTGACATGGATCTTTGGGTACTTCTGGAGTCTCCCCAGGGGAGTCAGGCTTCGTCTCGAGTGGGGGCATGCACGTGCGCTTTCCTTCCAGGCTGTAGCAGCAATGTCACGCTTCCCGTCACGTGGATCAAAGGATCTGTGGTTTTCCCTCGAGGCTTTCCCTCGAGGCTTTCCCACAGGGCTGTCCCACGTGCCACCGTGGTGTGAGTCGATCCTCGGCGTGAAAGATGAGCCAGTGCAGGGCAAAGAGGTTCCTCTGGAATGGACTGAGACATCTGGGGGACTCTTGGAATGGTGGTACGACCATGGAGTTCCTCTCGCCTTTCCTGTTGAGAGTGCCTCCTCTTGAGATGCGACGGGAACGCCGGGAATTCTTTCCCGTTGAAAGCAGGGAAAGGATCCCTCATTTCGAGCTACGAGGGGGAAACGGGGCTCCTCTGGATGTGGGCGGGACCATCGTGCTTCCTCTCGAGTGGAGACGGGTATGGCGGTGAACTTCTTGAGTTGCAGCATGGGTGTGAAAGACCCTTTCGAAGTTCCAGAGGTTAGGTGTCATTAGTCTCCAGACGCCTCATCGGAAATAGGCCTCATCTCGCCTGGAAGTTAGAACTTCCTGGATTTTCTCGAGTTGCGGCAGGTGTTCTCGAGTTACGATGGGGACCTCAGGGACCCGCCCTGGTGGCCTCAGGAGAGGCCAGTCCCCATGCGAGTTGCTAGGGGGCCTCTCGGGATTCCTCTCCCGTCGATACCGGGGCCAAAAACCTTGTGTGGAGTCAGGGCCGGAACCGAGGATTCCTCTCAGGGGCTGACATGGATCTTTGGGTACTTCTGGAGTCTCCCCAGGGGAGTCAGGCCTCGTCTCGAGTGGGGGCATGCACGTGCGCTTTCCTTCCAGGCTGTAGCAGCAATGTCACGCTTCCCTTGGCGTGGATCAAAGGATCTGTGGTTTTCCCTCGAGGCTTTCCCTCGAGGCTTTCCCACAGGGCTGTCCCACGTGCCACCGTGGTGTGAGTCGATCCTCGGCGTGAAAGATGAGCCAGTGCAGGGCAAAGAGGTTCCTCTGGAATGGACTGAGACATCTGGGGGACTCTTGGAATGGTGGTACGACCATGGAGTTCCTCTCGCCTTTCCTGTTGAGAGTGCCTCCTCTTGAGATGCGACGGGAACGCCGGGAATTCTTTCCCGTTGAAAGCAGGGAAAGGATCCCTCATCTCGAGGTACGAGGGGGAAACGGGGCTCCTCTGGATGTGGGCGGGACCATCGTGCTTCCTCTCGAGTGGAGACGGGTATGGCGGTGAACTTCTTGAGTTGCAGCAAGGGTGTGAAAGACCCTTTCGAAGTTCCAGAGGTTAGGTGTCATTAGTCTCCAGACGCCTCATCGGAAATAGGCCTCATCTCGCCTGGAAGGGAGAACTTCCTGGAATTTCTCGAGTTGCGGCAGGTGTTCTCGAGTTACGACGGGGACCTCAGGGACCCGCCCTGGTGGCCTCAGGAGAGGCCAGTCCCCATGCGAGTTTCTAGGGGGCCTCTCGGGATTCCTCTCCCGTCGATACCGGGGCCAAAAACCTTGTGTGGAGTCAGGGCCGGAACCGAGGATTCCTCTCAGGGGCTGACATGGATCTTTGGGTACTTCTGGAGTCTCCCCAGGGGAGTCAGGCCTCGTCTCGAGTGGGGGCATGCACGTGCGCTTTCCTTCCAGGCTGTAGCAGCAATGTCACGCTTCCCGTGGCGTGGATCAAAGGATCTGTGGTTTTCCCTCGAGGCTTTCCCTCGAGGCTTTCCCACAGGGCTGTCCCACGTGCCACCGTGGTGTGAGTCGATCCTCGGCGTGAAAGATGAGCCAGTGCAGGGCAAAGAGGTTCCTCTGGAATGGAGTGAGACATCTGGGGGACTCTTGGAATGGTGGTACGACCATGGAGTTCCTCTCGCCTTTCCTGTTGAGAGTGCCTCCTCTTGAGATGCGACGGGAACGCCGGAAATTCTTTCCCGTTGAAAGCAGGGAAAGGATCCCTCATCTCGAGCTACGAGGGGGAAACGGGGCTCCTCTGGATGTGGGCGGGACCATCGTGCTTCCTCTCGAGTGGAGACGGGTATGGCGGTGAACTTCTTGAGTTGCAGCAAGGGTGTGAAAGACCCTTTCGAAGTTCCAGAGGTTAGGTGTCATTAGTCTCCAGACGCCTCATCGGAAATAGGCCTCATCTCGCCTGGAAGGGAGAACTTCCTGGATTTTCTCGAGTTGGGGCAGGTGTTCTCGAGTTACGACGGGGACCTCAGGGACCCGCCCTGGTGGCCTCAGGAGAGGCCAGTCCTCATTCGAGTTGCTAGGGGGCCTCTCGGGATTCCTCTCCCGTCGATACCGGGGCCAAAAACCTTGTGTGGAGTCAGGGCCGGAACCGAGGATTCCTCTCAGGGGCTGACATGGATCTTTGGGTACTTCTGGAGTCTCCCCAGGGGAGTCAGGCCTCGTCTCGAGTGGGGGCATGCACGTGCGCTTTCCTTCCAGGCTGTAGCAGCAATGTCACGCTTCCCGTCACGTGGATCAAAGGATCTGTGGTTTTCCCTCGAGGCTTTCCCTCGAGGCTTTCCCACAGGGCTGTCCCACGTGCCACCGTGGTGTGAGTCGATCCTCGGCGTGAAAGATGAGCCAGTGCAGGGCAAAGAGGTTCCTCTGGAATGGACTGAGACATCTGGGGGACTCTTGGAATGGTGGTACGACCATGGAGTTCCTCTCGCCTTTCCTGTTGAGAGTGCCTCCTCTTGAGATGCGACGGGAACGCCGGGAATTCTTTCCCGTTGAAAGCAGGAAAAGGATCCCTCATCTCGAGCTACGAGGGGGAAACGGGGCTCCTCTGGATGTGGGCGGGACCATCGTGCTTCCTCTCGAGTGGAGACGGGTATGGCGGTGAACTTCTTGAGTTGCAGCAAGGGTGTGAAAGACCCTTTCGAAGTTCCAGAGGTTAGGTGTCATTAGTCTCCAGACGCCTCATCGGAAATAGGCCTCATCTCGCCTGAAAGGGAGAACTTCCTGGATTTTCTCGAGTTGCGGCAGGTGTTCTCGAGTTACGACGGGGACCTCAGGGACCCGCCCTGGTGGCCTCAGGAGAGGCCAGTCCCCATGCGAGTTGCTAGGGGGCCTCTCGGGATTCCTCTCCCGTCGATACCGGGGCCAAAAACCTTGTGTGGAGTCAGGGCCGGAACCGAGGATTCCTCTCAGGGGCTGACATGGATCTTTGGGTACTTCTGGAGTCTCCCCAGGGGAGTCAGGCCTCGTCTCGAGTGGGGGCATGCACGTGCGCTTTCCTTCCAGGCTGTAGCAGCAATGTCACGCTTCCCGTCACGTGGATCAAAGGATCTGTGGTTTTCCCTCGAGGCTTTCCCTCGAGGCTTTCCCACAGGGCTGTCCCACGTGCCACCGTGGTGTGAGTCGATCCTCGGCGTGAAAGATGAGCCAGTGCAGGGCAAAGAGGTTCCTCTGGAATGGACTGAGACATCTGGGGGACTCTTGGAATGGTGGTACGACCATGGAGTTCCTCTCGCCTTTCCTGTTGAGAGTGCCTCCTCTTGAGATGCGACGGGAACGCCGGGAATTCTTTCCCGTTGAAAGCAGGGAAAGGATCCCTCATCTCGAGCTACGAGGGGTAAACGGGGCTCCTCTGGATGTGGGCGGGACCATCGTTCTTCCTCTCGAGTGGAGACGGGTATGGCGGTGAACTTCTTGAGTTGCAGCAAGGGTGTGAAAGACCCTTTCGAAGTTCCAGAGGTTAGGTGTCATTAGTCTCCAGACGCCTCATCGGAAATAGGCCTCATCTCGCCTGGAAGGGAGAACTTCCTGGATTTTCTCGAGTTGAGGCAGGTGTTCTCGAGTTACGACGGGTACCACAGGGACCCGCCCTGGTGGCCTCAGGAGAGGCCAGTCCTCATGCGAGTTGCTAGGGGGCCTCTCGGGATTCCTCTCCCGTCGATACCGGGGCCAAAAACCTTGTGTGGAGTCAGGGCCGGAACCGAGGATTCCTCTCAGGGGCTGACATGGATCTTTGGGTACTTCTGGAGTCTCCCCAGGGGAGTCAGGCCTCGTCTCGAGTGGGGGCATGCACGTGCGCTTTCCTTCCAGGCTGTAGCAGCAATGTCACGCTTCCCGTCACGTGGATCAAAGGATCTGTGGTTTTCCCTCGAGGCTTTCCCTCGAGGCTTTCCCACAGGGCTGTCCCACGTGCCACCGTGGTGTGAGTCGATCCTCGGCGTGAAAGATGAGCCAGTGCAGGGCAAAGAGGTTCCTCTGGAATGGACTGAGACATCTGGGGGACTCTTGGAATGGTGGTACGACCATGGAGTTCCTCTCGCCTTTCCTGTTGAGAGTGCCTCCTCTTGAGATGCGACGGGAACGCCGGGAATTCTTTCCCGTTGAAAGCAGGGAAAGGATCCCTCATCTCGAGCTACGAGGGGGAAACGGGGCTCCTCTGGATGTGGGCGGGACCATCGTGCTTCCTCTCGAGTGGAGACGGGTATGGCGGTGAACTTCTTGAGTTGCAGCAAGGGTGTGAAAGACCCTTTCGAAGTTCCAGAGGTTAGGTGTCATTAGTCTCCAGACGCCTCAGCGGAAATAGGCCTCATCTCGCCTGGAAGGGAGAACTTCCTGGATTTTCTCGAGTTGCGGCAGGTGTTCTCGAGTTACGACGGGGACCTCAGGGACCCGCCCTGGTGGCCTCAGGAGAGGCCAGTCCTCATGCGAGTTGCTAGGGGGCCTCTCGGGATTCCTCTCCCGTCGATACCGGGCCAAAAACCTTGTGTGGAGTCAGGGCCGGAACCGAGGATTCCTCTCAGGGGCTGACATGGATCTTTGGGTACTTCTGGAGTCTCCCCAGGGGAGTCAGGCCTCGTCTCGAGTGGGGGCATGCACGTGCGCTTTCCTTCCAGGCTGTAGCAGCAATGTCACGCTTCCCGTCACGTGGATCAAAGGATCTGTGGTTTTCCCTCGAGGCTTTCCCTCGAGGCTTTCCCACAGGGCTGTCCCACGTGCCACCGTGGTGTGAGTCGATCCTCGGCGTGAAAGATGAGCCAGTGCAGGGCAAAGAGGTTCCTCTGGAATGGACTGAGACATCTGGGGGACTCTTGGAATGGTGGTACGACCATGGAGTTCCTCTCGCCTTTCCTGTTGAGAGTGCCTCCTCTTGAGACGCGACGGGAACGCCGGGAATTCTTTCCCGTTGAAAGCAGGGAAAGGATCCCTCATCTCGAGCTACGAGGGGGAAACGGGGCTCCTCTGGATGTGGGCGGGACCATCGTGCTTCCTCTCGAGTGGAGACGGGTATGGCGGTGAACTTCTTGAGTTGCAGCAAGGGTGTGAAAGACCCTTTCGAAGTTCCAGAGGTTAGGTGTCATTAGTCTCCAGACGCCTCATCGGAAATAGGCCTCATCTCGCCTGGAAGGGAGAACTTCCTGGATTTTCTCGAGTTGCGGCAGGTGTTCTCGAGTTACGACGGGGACCTCAGGGACCCGCCCTGGTGGCCTCAGGAGAGGCCAGTCCCCATGCGAGTTGCTAGGGGGCCTCTCGGGATTCCTCTCCCGTCGATACCGGGGCCAAAAACCTTGTGTGGAGTCAGGGCCGGAACCGAGGATTCCTCTCAGGGGCTGACATGGATCTTTGGGTACTTCTGGAGTCTCCCCAGGGGAGTCAGGCCTCGTCTCGAGTGGGGGCATGCACGTGCGCTTTCCTTCCAGGCTGTAGCAGCAATGTCACGCTTCCCGTCACGTGGATCAAAGGATCTGTGGTTTTCCCTCGAGGCTTTCCCTCGAGGCTTTCCCACAGGGCTGTCCCACGTGCCACCGTGGTGTGAGTCGATCCTCGGCGTGAAAGATGAGCCAGTGCAGGGCAAAGAGGTTCCTCTGGAATGGACTGAGACATCTGGGGGACTCTTGGAATGGTGGTACGACTATGGAGTTCCTCTCGCCTTTCCTGTTGAGAGTGCCTCCTCTAGAGATGCGACGGGAACGCCGGGAATTCTTTCCCGTTGAAAGCAGGGAAAGGATCCCTCATCTCTAGCTACGAGGGGGAAACGGGGCTCCTCTGGATGTGGGCGGGACCATCGTGCTTCCTCTCGAGTGGAGACGGGTATGGCGGTGAACTTCTTGAGTTGCAGCAAGGGTGTGAAAGACCCTTTCGAAGTTCCAGAGGTTAGGTGTCATTAGTCTCCAGACGCCTCATCGGAAATAGGCCTCATCTCGCCTGGAAGGGAGAACTTCCTGGATTTTCTCGAGTTGCGGCAGGTGTTCTCAAGTTACGACGGGGACCTCAGGGACCCGCCCTGGTGGCCTCAGGAGAGGCCAGTCCTCATGCGAGTTGCTAGGGGGCCTCTCGGGATTCCTCTCCCGTCGATACCGGGGCCAAAAACCTTGTGTGGAGTCAGGGCCGGAACCGAGGATTCCTCTCAGGGGCTGACATGGATCTTTGGGTACTTCTGGAGTCTCCCCAGGGGAGTCAGGCCTCGTCTCGAGTGGGGGCATGCACGTGCGCTTTCCTTCCAGGCTGTAGCAGCAATGTCACGCTTCCCGTCACGTGGATCAAAGGATCTGTGGTTTTCCCTCGAGGCTTTCCCTCGAGGCTTTCCCACAGGGCTGTCCCACGTGCCACCGTGGTGTGAGTCGATCCTCGGCGTGAAAGATGAGCCAGTGCAAGGCAAAGAGATTCCTCTGGAATGGAGTGAGGCATCTGGGGGACTCTTGGAATGGTGGTACGACTATGGAGTTCCTCTCGCCTTTCCTGTTGAGAGTGCCTCCTCTTGAGATGCGACGGGAACGCCGGGAATTCTTTCCCGTTGAAAGCAGGGAAAGGATCCCTCATCTCGAGCTACGAGGGGGAAACGGGGCTCCTCTGGATGTGGGCGGGACCATCGTGCTTCCTGTCGAGTGGAGACGGGTATGGCGGTGAACTTCTTGAGTTGCAGCAAGGGTGTAAAAGACCCTTTCGAAGTTCCAGAGGTTAGGTGTCATTAGTCTCCAGACGCCTCATCGGAAATAGGCCTAATCTCGCCTGGAAGGGAGAACTTCCTGGATTTTCTCGAGTTTCGGCAGGTGTTCTCGAATTACGACGGGGACCTCAGGGACCCGCCCTGGTGGCCTCAGGAGAGGCCAGTCCCCATGCGAGTTGCTAGGGGGCCTCTCGGGATTCCTCTCCCGTCGATACCGGGGCCAAAAACCTTGTGTGGAGTCAGGGCCGGATCCGAGGATTCCTCTCAGGGGCTGACATGGATCTTTGGGTACTTCTGGAGTCTCCCCAGGGGAGTCAGGCCTCGTCTCGAGTGGGGACATACACGTGCGCTTTCCTTCCAGGCTGTAGCCGCAATGTCACGCTTCCCGTCACGTGGATCAAAGGATCTGTGGTTTTCCCTCGAGGCTTTCCCTCGAGGCTTTCCCACAGGGCTGTCCCACGTGCCACCGAGGTGTGAGTTGATCCTCGGCGTGAAAGATGAGCCAGTGCAGGGCAAAGAGGTTCCTCTGGAATGGACTGAGACATCTGGGGGACTCTTGGAATGGTGGTACGACCATGGAGTTTCTCTCGCCTTTCCTGTTGAGAGTGCCTCCTCTTGAGATGCGACGGGAACGCCGGGAATTCTTTCCCGTTGAAAGCAGGGAAAGGATCCCTCATCTCGAGCTACGAGGGGGAAACGGGGCTCCTCTGGATGTGGGCGGGACCATCGTGCTTCCTCTCGAGTGGAGACGGGTATGGCGGTGAACTTCTTGAGTTGCAGCAAGGGTGTGAAAGACCCTTTCAAAGTTCCAGAGGTTAGGTGTCATTAGTCTCCAGACGCCTCATCGGAAATAGGCCTCATCTCGCCTGGAAGTTAGAACTTCCTGGATTTTCTCGAGTTGCGGCAGGTGTTCTCGAGTTACGACGGGGACCTCAGGGACCCGCCCTGGTGGCCTCAGGAGAGGCCAGTCCTCATGCGAGTTGCTAGGGGGCCTTTCGGGATTCCTCTCCCGTCGATACCGGGGCCAAAAACCTTGTGTGGAGTCAGGGCCGGAACCGAGGATTCCTCTCAGGGGCTGACATGGATCTTTGGGTACTTCTGGAGTCTCCCCAGGGGAGTCAGGCCTCGTCTCGAGTGGGGGCATGCACGTGCGCTTTCCTTCCAGGCTGTAGCAGCAATGTCACGCTTCCCGTCACGTGGATCAAAGGATCTGTGGTTTTCCCTCGAGGCTTTCCCTCGAGGCTTTCCCACAGGGCTGTCCCACGTGCCACCGTGGTGTGAGTCGATCCTCGGCGTGAAAGATGAGCCAGTGCAGGGCAAAGAGGTTCCTCTGGAATGGACTGAGACATCTGGGGGACTCTTGGAATGGTGATACGACCATGGAGTTCCTCTCGCCTTTCCTGTTGAGAGTGCCTCCTCTTGAGATGCGACGGGAACGCCGGGAATTCTTTCCCGTTGAAAGCAGGGAAAGGATCCCTCATCTCGAGCTACGAGGGGGAAACGGGGCTCCTCTGGATATGGGCGGGACCATCGTGCTTCCTCTCGAGTGGAGACGGGTATGGCGGTGAACTTCTTGAGTTGCAGCAAGGGTGTGAAAGACCCTTTCGAAGTTCCAGAGGTTAGGTGTCATTAGTCTCCAGACGCCTCATCGGAAATAGGCCTCATCTCGCCTGGAAGGGAGAACTTCCTGGATTTTCTCGAGTTGCGGCAGGTGTTCTCGAGTTACGACGGGGACCTCAGGGACCCGCCCTGGTGGCCTCAGGAGAGGCCAGTCCTCATGCGAGTTGCTAGGGGGCCTCTCGGGATTCCTCTCCCGTCGATACCGGGGCCAAAAACCTTGTGTGGAGTCAGGGCCGGAACCGAGGATTCCTCTCAGGGGCTGACATGGATCTTTGGGTACTTCTGGAGTCTCCCCAGGGGAGTCAGGCCTCGTCTCGAGTGGGGGCATGCACGTGCCCTTTCCTTCCAGGCTTTAGCAGCAATGTCACGCTTCCCGTCACGTGGATCAAAGGATCTGTGGTTTTCCCTCGAGGCTTTCACTCGAGGCTTTCCCACAGGGCTGTCCCACGTGCCACCGTGGTGTGAGTCGATCCTCGGCGTGAAAGATGAGCCAGTGCAGGGCAAAGAGATTCCTCTGGAATGGAGTGAGACATCTGGGGGACTCTTGGAATGGTGGTACGACCATGGAGTTCCTCTCGCCTTTCCTGTTGAGAGTGCCTCCTCTTGAGATGCGACGGGAACGCCGGGAATTCTTTCCCGTTGAAAGCAGGGAAAGGATCCCACATCTCGAGCTACGAGGGGGAAACGGGGCTCCTCTGGATGTGGGCGGGACCATCGTGCTTCCTCTCGAGTGGAGACGGGTATGGCGGTGAACTTCTTGAGTTGCAGCAAGGGTGTGAAAGACCCTTTCGAAGTTCCAGAGGTTAGGTGTCATTAGTCTCCAGACGCCTCATCGGAAATAGGCCTCATCTCGCCTGGAAGGGAGAACTTCCTGGATTTTCTCGAGTTGCGGCAGGTGTTCTCGAGTTACGACGGGGACCTCATTGACCCGCCCTGCTGACCTCAGGAGAGGCCAGTCCCCATGCGAGTTGCTAGGGGGCCTCTCGGGATTCCTCTCCCGTCGATACCGGGGCCAAAAACCTTGTGTGGAGTCAGGGCCGGAACCGAGGATTCCTCTCAGGGGCTGACATGGATCTTTGGGTACTTCTGGAGTCTCCCCAGGGGAGTCAGGCCTCGTCTCGAGTGGGGGCATGCACGTGCGCTTTCCTTCCAGGCTGTAGCAGCAATGTCACGCTTCCCGTGGCGTGGATCAAAGGATCTGTGGTTTTCCCTCGAGGCTTTCCCTCGAGGCTTTCCCACAGGGCTGTCCCACGTGCCACCGTGGTGTGAGTCGATCCTCGGCGTGAAAGATGAGCCAGTGCAGGGCAAAGAGGTTCCTCTGGAATGGAGTGAGACATCTGGGGGACTCTTGGAATGGTGGTACGACCATGGAGTTCCTCTCGCCTTTCCTGTTGAGAGTGCCTCCTCTTGAGATGCGACGGGAACGCCGGGAATTCTTTCCCGTTGAAAGCAGGGAAAGGATCCCTCATCTCGAGCTACGAGGGGGAAACGGGGCTCCTCTGGATGTGGGCGGGACCATCGTGCTTCCTCTCGAGTGGAGACGGGTATGGCGGTGAACTTCTTGAGTTGCAGCAAGGGTGTGAAAGACCCTTTCGAAGTTCCAGAGGTTAGGTGTCATTAGTCTCCAGACGCCTCATCGGAAATAGGCCTCATCTCGCCTGGAAGGGAGAACTTCCTGGATTTTCTCGAGTTGGGGCAGGTGTTCTCGAGTTACGACGGGGACCTCAGGGACCCGCCCTGGTGGCCTCAGGAGAGGCCAGTCCTCATTCGAGTTGCTAGGGGGCCTCTCGGGATTCCTCTCCCGTCGATACCGGGGCCAAAAACCTTGTGTGGAGTCAGGGCCGGAACCGAGGATTCCTCTCAGGGGCTGACATGGATCTTTGGGTACTTCTGGAGTCTCCCCAGGGGAGTCAGGCCTCGTCTCGAGTGGGGGCATGCACGTGCGCTTTCCTTCCAGGCTGTAGCAGCAATGTCACGCTTCCCGTCACGTGGATCAAAGGATCTGTGGTTTTCCCTCGAGGCTTTCCCTCGAGGCTTTCCCACAGGGCTGTCCCACGTGCCACCGTGGTGTGAGTCGATCCTCGGCGTGAAAGATGAGCCAGTGCAGGGCAAAGAGGTTCCTCTGGAATGGACTGAGACATCTGGGGGACTCTTGGAATGGTGGTACGACCATGGAGTTCCTCTCGCCTTTCCTGTTGAGAGTGCCTCCTCTTGAGATGCGACGGGAACGCCGGGAATTCTTTCCTGTTGAAAGCAGGAAAAGGATCCCTCATCTCGAGCTACGAGGGGGAAACGGGGCTCCTCTGGATGTGGGCGGGACCATCGTGCTTCCTCTCGAGTGGAGACGGGTATGGCGGTGAACTTCTTGAGTTGCAGCAAGGGTGTGAAAGACCCTTTCGAAGTTCCAGAGGTTAGGTGTCATTAGTCTCCAGACGCCTCATCGGAAATAGGCCTCATCTCGCCTGAAAGGGAGAACTTCCTGGATTTTCTCGAGTTGCGGCAGGTGTTCTCGAGTTACGACGGGGACCTCAGGGACCCGCCCTGGTGGCCTCAGGAGAGGCCAGTCCCCATGCGAGTTGCTAGGGGGCCTCTCGGGATTCCTCTCCCGTCGATACCGGGGCCAAAAACCTTGTGTGGAATCAGGGCCGGAACCGAGGATTCCTCTCATGGGCTGACATGGATCTTTGGGTACTTCTGGAGTCTCCCCAGGGGAGTCAGGCCTCGTCTCGAGTGGGGGCATGCACGTGCGCTTTCCTTCCAGGCTGTAGCAGCAATGTCACGCTTCCCGTCACGTGGATCAAAGGATCTGTGGTTTTCCCTCGAGGCTTTCCCTCGAGGCTTTCCCACAGGGCTGTCCCACGTGCCACCGTGGTGTGAGTCGATCCTCGGCGTGAAAGATGAGCCAGTGCAGGGCAAAGAGGTTCCTCTGGAATGGACTGAGACATCTGGGGGACTCTTGGAATGGTGGTACGACCATGGAGTTCCTCTCGCCTTTCCTGTTGAGAGTGCCTCCTCTTGAGATGCGACGGGAACGCCGGGAATTCTTTCCCGTTGAAAGCAGGGAAAGGATCCCTCATCTCGAGCTACGAGGGGGAAACGGGGCTCCTCTGGATGTGGGCGGGACCATCGTGCTTCCTCTCGAGTGGAGACGGGTATGGCGGTGAACTTCTTGAGTTGCAGCAAGGGTGTGAAAGACCCTTTCGAAGTTCCAGAGGTTAGGTGTCATTAGTCTCCAGACGCCTCATCGGAAATAGGCCTCATCTCGCCTGGAAGGGAGAACTTCCTGGATTTTCTCGAGTTGCGGCAGGTGTTCTCGAGTTACGACGGGGACCTCAGGGACCCGCCCTGGTGGCCTCAGGAGAGGCCAGTCCTCATGCGAGTTGCTAGGGGGCCTCTCGGGATTCCTCTCCCGTCGATACCGGGGCCAAAAACCTTGTGTGGAGTCAGGGCCGGAACCGAGGATTCCTCTCAGGGGCTGACATGGATCTTTGGGTACTTCTGGAGTCTCCCCAGGGGAGTCAGGCCTCGTCTCGAGTGGGGGCATGCACGTGCGCTTTCCTTCCAGGCTGTAGCAGCAATGTCACGCTTCCCGTCACGTGGATCAAAGGATCTGTGGTTTTCCCTCGAGGCTTTCCCTCGAGGCTTTCCCACAGGGCTGTCCCACGTGCCACCGTGGTGTGAGTCGATCCTCGGCGTGAAAGATGAGCCAGTGCAGGGCAAAGAGGTTCCTCTGGAATGGACTGAGACATCTGGGGGACTCTTGGAATGGTGGTACGACCATGGAGTTCCTCTCGCCTTTCCTGTTGAGAGTGCCTCCTCTTGAGATGCGACGGGAACGCCGGGAATTCTTTCCCGTTGAAAGCAGGGAAAGGATCCCTCATCTCGAGCTACGAGGGGTAAACGGGGCTCCTCTGGATGTGGGCGGGACCATCGTTCTTCCTCTCGAGTGGAGACGGGTATGGCGGTGAACTTCTTGAGTTGCAGCAAGGGTGTGAAAGACCCTTTCGAAGTTCCAGAGGTTAGGTGTCATTAGTCTCCAGACGCCTCATCGGAAATAGGCCTCATCTCGCCTGGAAGGGAGAACTTCCTGGATTTTCTCGAGTTGAGGCAGGTGTTCTCGAGTTACGACGGGTACCACAGGGACCCGCCCTGGTGGCCTCAGGAGAGGCCAGTCCTCATGCGAGTTGCTAGGGGGCCTCTCGGGATTCCTCTCCCGTCGATACCGGGGCCAAAAACCTTGTGTGGAGTCAGGGCCGGAACCGAGGATTCCTCTCAGGGGCTGACATGGATCTTTGGGTACTTCTGGAGTCTCCCCAGGGGAGTCAGGCCTCGTCTCGAGTGGGGGCATGCACGTGCGCTTT
The DNA here is from genome assembly GCF_032405125.1 of Capricornis sumatraensis. Classification (NCBI taxonomy): domain Eukaryota; kingdom Metazoa; phylum Chordata; class Mammalia; order Artiodactyla; family Bovidae; genus Capricornis; species Capricornis sumatraensis. The sequence continues at coordinate 11,917,365 of NW_027184612.1, forward strand.
CCTTCCAGGCTGTAGCAGCAATGTCACGCTTCCCGTCACGTGGATCAAAGGATCTGTGGTTTTCCCTCGAGGCTTTCCCTCGAGGCTTTCCCACAGGGCTGTCCCACGTGCCACCGTGGTGTGAGTCGATCCTCGGCGTGAAAGATGAGCCAGTGCAGGGCAAAGAGGTTCCTCTGGAATGGACTGAGACATCTGGGGGACTCTTGGAATGGTGGTACGACCATGGAGTTCCTCTCGCCTTTCCTGTTGAGAGTGCCTCCTCTTGAGATGCGACGGGAACGCCGGGAATTCTTTCCCGTTGAAAGCAGGGAAAGGATCCCTCATCTCGAGCTACGAGGGGGAAACGGGGCTCCTCTGGATGTGGGCGGGACCATCGTGCTTCCTCTCGAGTGGAGACGGGTATGGCGGTGAACTTCTTGAGTTGCAGCAAGGGTGTGAAAGACCCTTTCGAAGTTCCAGAGGTTAGGTGTCATTAGTCTCCAGACGCCTCAGCGGAAATAGGCCTCATCTCGCCTGGAAGGGAGAACTTCCTGGATTTTCTCGAGTTGCGGCAGGTGTTCTCGAGTTACGACGGGGACCTCAGGGACCCGCCCTGGTGGCCTCAGGAGAGGCCAGTCCTCATGCGAGTTGCTAGGGGGCCTCGCGGGATTCCTCTCCCGTCGATACCGGGCCAAAAACCTTGTGTGGAGTCAGGGCCGGAACCGAGGATTCCTCTCAGGGGCTGACATGGATCTTTGGGTACTTCTGGAGTCTCCCCAGGGGAGTCAGGCCTCGTCTCGAGTGGGGGCATGCACGTGCGCTTTACTTCCAGGCTGTAGCAGCAATGTCACGCTTCCCGTCACGTGGATCAAAGGATCTGTGGTTTTCCCTCGAGGCTTTCCCTCGAGGCTTTCCCACAGGGCTGTCCCACGTGCCACCGTGGTGTGAGTCGATCCTCGGCGTGAAAGATGAGCCAGTGCAGGGCAAAGAGGTTCCTCTGGAATGGACTGAGACATCTGGGGGACTCTTGGAATGGTGGTACGACCATGGAGTTCCTCTCGCCTTTCCTGTTGAGAGTGCCTCCTCTTGAGACGCGACGGGAACGCCGGGAATTCTTTCCCGTTGAAAGCAGGGAAAGGATCCCTCATCTCGAGCTACGAGGGGGAAACGGGGCTCCTCTGGATGTGGGCGGGACCATCGTGCTTCCTCTCGAGTGGAGACGGGTATGGCGGTGAACTTCTTGAGTTGCAGCAAGGGTGTGAAAGACCCTTTCGAAGTTCCAGAGGTTAGGTGTCATTAGTCTCCAGACGCCTCATCGGAAATAGGCCTCATCTCGCCTGGAAGGGAGAACTTCCTGGATTTTCTCGAGTTGCGGCAGGTGTTCTCGAGTTACGACGGGGACCTCAGGGACCCGCCCTGGTGGCCTCAGGAGAGGCCAGTCCCCATGCGAGTTGCTAGGGGGCCTCTCGGGATTCCTCTCCCGTCGATACCGGGGCCAAAAACCTTGTGTGGAGTCAGGGCCGGAACCGAGGATTCCTGTCAGGGGCTGACATGGATCTTTGGGTACTTCTGGAGTCTCCCCAGGGGAGTCAGGCCTCGTCTCGAGTGGGGGCATGCACGTGCGCTTTCCTTCCAGGCTGTAGCAGCAATGTCACGCTTCCCGTCACGTGGATCAAAGGATCTGTGGTTTTCCCTCGAGGCTTTCCCTCGAGGCTTTCCCACAGGGCTGTCCCACGTGCCACCGTGGTGTGAGTCGATCCTCGGCGTGAAAGATGAGCCAGTGCAAGGCAAAGAGATTCCTCTGGAATGGAGTGAGGCATCTGGGGGACTCTTGGAATGGTGGTACGACTATGGAGTTCCTCTCGCCTTTCCTGTTGAGAGTGCCTCCTCTTGAGATGCGACGGGAACGCCGGGAATTCTTTCCCGTTGAAAGCAGGGAAAGGATCCCTCATCTCGAGCTACGAGGGGGAAACGGGGCTCCTCTGGATGTGGGCGGGACCATCGTGCTTCCTGTCGAGTGGAGACGGGTATGGCGGTGAACTTCTTGAGTTGCAGCAAGGGTGTAAAAGACCCTTTCGAAGTTCCAGAGGTTAGGTGTCATTAGTCTCCAGACGCCTCATCGGAAATAGGCCTAATCTCGCCTGGAAGGGAGAACTTCCTGGATTTTCTCGAGTTGCGGCAGGTGTTCTCGAATTACGACGGGGACCTCAGGGACCCGCCCTGGTGGCCTCAGGAGAGGCCAGTCCCCATGCGAGTTGCTAGGGGGCCTCTCGGGATTCCTCTCCCGTCGATACCGGGGCCAAAAACCTTGTGTGGAGTCAGGGCCGGATCCGAGGATTCCTCTCAGGGGCTGACATGGATCTTTGGGTACTTCTGGAGTCTCCCCAGGGGAGTCAGGCCTCGTCTCGAGTGGGGACATACACGTGCGCTTTCCTTCCAGGCTGTAGCCGCAATGTCACGCTTCCCGTCACGTGGATCAAAGGATCTGTGGTTTTCCCTCGAGGCTTTCCCTCGAGGCTTTCCCACAGGGCTGTCCCACGTGCCACCGAGGTGTGAGTTGATCCTCGGCGTGAAAGATGAGCCAGTGCAGGGCAAAGAGGTTCCTCTGGAATGGACTGAGACATCTGGGGGACTCTTGGAATGGTGGTACGACCATGGAGTTTCTCTCGCCTTTCCTGTTGAGAGTGCCTCCTCTTGAGATGCGACGGGAACGCCGGGAATTCTTTCCCGTTGAAAGCAGGGAAAGGATCCCTCATCTCGAGCTACGAGGGGGAAACGGGGCTCCTCTGGATGTGGGCGGGACCATCGTGCTTCCTCTCGAGTGGAGACGGGTATGGCGGTGAACTTCTTGAGTTGCAGCAAGGGTGTGAAAGACCCTTTCAAAGTTCCAGAGGTTAGGTGTCATTAGTCTCCAGACGCCTCATCGGAAATAGGCCTCATCTCGCCTGGAAGTTAGAACTTCCTGGATTTTCTCGAGTTGCGGCAGGTGTTCTCGAGTTACGACGGGGACCTCAGGGACCCGCCCTGGTGGCCTCAGGAGAGGCCAGTCCTCATGCGAGTTGCTAGGGGGCCTTTCGGGATTCCTCTCCCGTCGATACCGGGGCCAAAAACCTTGTGTGGAGTCAGGGCCGGAACCGAGGATTCCTCTCAGGGGCTGACATGGATCTTTGGGTACTTCTGGAGTCTCCCCAGGGGAGTCAGGCCTCGTCTCGAGTGGGGGCATGCACGTGCGCTTTCCTTCCAGGCTGTAGCAGCAATGTCACGCTTCCCGTCACGTGGATCAAAGGATCTGTGGTTTTCCCTCGAGGCTTTCCCTCGAGGCTTTCCCACAGGGCTGTCCCACGTGCCACCGTGGTGTGAGTCGATCCTCGGCGTGAAAGATGAGCCAGTGCAGGGCAAAGAGGTTCCTCTGGAATGGACTGAGACATCTGGGGGACTCTTGGAATGGTGATACGACCATGGAGTTCCTCTCGCCTTTCCTGTTGAGAGTGCCTCCTCTTGAGATGCGACGGGAACGCCGGGAATTCTTTCCCGTTGAAAGCAGGGAAAGGATCCCTCATCTCGAGCTACGAGGGGGAAACGGGGCTCCTCTGGATATGGGCGGGACCATCGTGCTTCCTCTCGAGTGGAGACGGGTATGGCGGTGAACTTCTTGAGTTGCAGCAAGGGTGTGAAAGACCCTTTCGAAGTTCCAGAGGTTAGGTGTCATTAGTCTCCAGACGCCTCATCGGAAATAGGCCTCATCTCGCCTGGAAGGGAGAACTTCCTGGATTTTCTCGAGTTGCGGCAGGTGTTCTCGAGTTACGACGGGGACCTCAGGGACCCGCCCTGGTGGCCTCAGGAGAGGCCAGTCCTCATGCGAGTTGCTAGGGGGCCTCTCGGGATTCCTCTCCCGTCGATACCGGGGCCAAAAACCTTGTGTGGAGTCAGGGCCGGAACCGAGGATTCCTCTCAGGGGCTGACATGGATCTTTGGGTACTTCTGGAGTCTCCCCAGGGGAGTCAGGCCTCGTCTCGAGTGGGGGCATGCACGTGCCCTTTCCTTCCAGGCTTTAGCAGCAATGTCACGCTTCCCGTCACGTGGATCAAAGGATCTGTGGTTTTCCCTCGAGGCTTTCCCTCGAGGCTTTCCCACAGGGCTGTCCCACGTGCCACCGAGGTGTGAGTTGATCCTCGGCGTGAAAGATGAGCCAGTGCAGGGCAAAGAGGTTCCTCTGGAATGGACTGAGACATCTGGGGGACTCTTGGAATGGTGGTACGACCATGGAGTTACTCTCGCCTTTCCTGTTGAGAGTGCCTCCTCTTGAGATGCGACGGGAACGCCGGGAATTCTTTCCCGTTGAAAGCAGGGAAAGGATCCCTCATCTCGAGCTACGAGGGGGAAACGGGGCTCCTCTGGATGTGGGCGGGACCATCGTGCTTCCTCTCGAGTGGAGACGGGTATGGCGGTGAACTTCTTGAGTTGCAGCAAGGGTGTGAAAGACCCTTTCAAAGTTCCAGAGGTTAGGTGTCATTAGTCTCCAGACGCCTCATCGGAAATAGGCCTCATCTCGCCTGGAAGTTAGAACTTCCTGGATTTTCTCGAGTTGCGGCAGGTGTTCTCGAGTTACGACGGGGACCTCAGGGACCCGCCCTGGTGGCCTCAGGAGAGGCCAGTCCTCATGCGAGTTGCTAGGGGGCCTTTCGGGATTCCTCTCCCGTCGATACCGGGGCCAAAAACCTTGTGTGGAGTCAGGGCCGGAACCGAGGATTCCTCTCAGGGGCTGACATGGATCTTTGGGTACTTCTGGAGTCTCCCCAGGGGAGTCAGGCCTCGTCTCGAGTGGGGGCATGCACGTGCGCTTTCCTTCCAGGCTGTAGCAGCAATGTCACGCTTCCCGTCACGTGGATCAAAGGATCTGTGGTTTTCCCTCGAGGCTTTCCCTCGAGGCTTTCCCACAGGGCTGTCCCACGTGCCACCGTGGTGTGAGTCGATCCTCGGCGTGAAAGATGAGCCAGTGCAGGGCAAAGAGGTTCCTCTGGAATGGACTGAGACATCTGGGGGACTCTTGGAATGGTGATACGACCATGGAGTTCCTCTCGCCTTTCCTGTTGAGAGTGCCTCCTCTTGAGATGCGACGGGAACGCCGGGAATTCTTTCCCGTTGAAAGCAGGGAAAGGATCCCTCATCTCGAGCTACGAGGGGGAAACGGGGCTCCTCTGGATATGGGCGGGACCATCGTGCTTCCTCTCGAGTGGAGACGGGTATGGCGGTGAACTTCTTGAGTTGCAGCAAGGGTGTGAAAGACCCTTTCGAAGTTCCAGAGTTTAGGTGTCATTAGTCTCCAGACGCCTCATCGGAAATAGGCCTCATCTCGCCTGGAAGGGAGAACTTCCTGGATTTTCTCGAGTTGCGGCAGGTGTTCTCGAGTTACGACGGGGACCTCAGGGACCCGCCCTGGTGGCCTCAGGAGAGGCCAGTCCTCATGCGAGTTGCTAGGGGGCCTCTCGGGATTCCTCTCCCGTCGATACCGGGGCCAAAAACCTTGTGTGGAGTCAGGGCCGGAAACGAGGATTCCTCTCAGGGGCTGACATGGATCTTTGGGTACTTCTGGAGTCTCCCCAGGGGAGTCAGGCCTCGTCTCGAGTGGGGGCATGCACGTGCCCTTTCCTTCCAGGCTTTAGCAGCAATGTCACGCTTCCCGTCACGTGGATCAAAGGATCTGTGGTTTTCCCTCGAGGCTTTCACTCGAGGCTTTCCCACAGGGCTGTCCCACGTGCCACCGTGGTGTGAGTCGATCCTCGGCGTGAAAGATGAGCCAGTGCAGGGCAAAGAGATTCCTCTGGAATGGAGTGAGACATCTGGGGGACTCTTGGAATGGTGGTACGACCATGGAGTTCCTCTCGCCTTTCCTGTTGAGAGTGCCTCCTCTTGAGATGCGACGGGAACGCCGGGAATTCTTTCCCGTTGAAAGCAGGGAAAGGATCCCTCATCTCGAGCTACGAGGGGGAAACGGGGCTCCTCTGGATGTGGGCGGGACCATCGTGCTTCCTCTCGAGTGGAGACGGGTATGGCGGTGAACTCCTTGAGTTGCAGCAAGGGTGTGAAAGACCCTTTCGAAGTTCCAGAGGTTAGGTGTCATTAGTCTCCAGACGCCTCATCGGAAATAGGCCTCATCTCGCCTGGAAGGGAGAACTTCCTGGATTTTCTCGAGTTGCGGCAGGTGTTCTCGAGTTACGACGGGGACCTCAGGGACCCGCCCTGGTGGCCTCAGGAGAGGCCAGTCCTCATGCGAGTTGCTAGGGGGCCTCTCGGGATTCCTCTCCCGTCGATACCGGGGCCAAAAACCTTGTGTGGAGTCAGGGCCGGAACGGAGGATTCCTCTCAGGGGCTGACATGGATCTTTGGGTACTTCTGGAGTCTCGCCAGTGTGTCAGGCCTCGTCTCGAGTAGGGGCATGCACGTGCGCTTTCCTTCCAGGCTGTAGCAGCAATGTCACGCTTCCCGTCACGTGGATCAAAGGATCTGTGGTTTTCCCTCGAGGCTTTCCCTCGAGGCTTTCCCACAGGGCTGTCCCACGTGCCACCGTGGTGTGAGTCGATCCTCGGCGTGAAAGATGAGCCAGTGCAGGGCAAAGAGGTTCCTCTGGAATGGACTGAGACATCTGGGGGACTCTTGGAATGGTGGTACGACCATGGAGTTCCTCTCGCCTTTCCTGTTGAGAGTGCCTCCTCTTGAGATGCGACGGGAACGCCGGGAATTCTTTCCCGTTGAAAGCAGGGAAAGGATCCCTCATCTCGAGCTACGAGGGGGAAACGGGGCTCCTCTGGATGTGGGCGGGACCATCGTGCTTCCTCTCGAGTGGAGACGGGTATGGCGGTGAACTTCTTGAGTTGCAGCAAGGGTGTGAAAGACCCTTTCGAAGTTCCAGAGGTTAGGTGTCATTAGTCTCCAGACGCCTCATCGGAAATAGGCCTCATCTCGCCTGGAAGGGAGAACTTCCTGGATTTTCTCGAGTTGCGGCAGGTGTTCTCGAGTTACGACGGGGACCTCAGGGACCCGCCCTGCTGACCTCAGGAGAGGCCAGTCCCCATGCGAGTTGCTAGGGGGCCTCTCGGGATTCCTCTCCCGTCGATACCGGGGCCAAAAACCTTGTGTGGAGTCAGGGCCGGAACCGAGGATTCCTCTCAGGGGCTGACATGGATCTTTGGGTACTTCTGGAGTCTCCCCAGGGGAGTCAGGCCTCGTCTCGAGTGGGGGCATGCACGTGCGCTTTCCTTCCAGGCTGTAGCAGCAATGTCACGCTTCCCGTCACTTGGATCAAAGGATCTGTGGTTTTCCCTCGAGGCTTTCCCTCGAGGCTTTCCCACAGGGCTGTCCCACGTGCCACCGTGGTGTGAGTCGATCCTCGGCGTGAAAGATGAGCCAGTGCAGGGCAAAGAGGTTTCTCTGGAATGGACTGAGACATCTGGGGGACTCTTGGAATGGTGGTACGACCATGGAGTTCCTCTCGCCTTTCCTGTTGAGAGTGCCTCCTCTTGAGATGCGACGGGAACGCCGGGAATTCTTTCCCGTTGAAAGCAGGGAAAGGATCCCTCATCTCTAGCTACGAGGGGGAAACGGGGCTCCTCTGGATGTGGGCGGGACCATCGTGCTTCCTCTCGAGTGGAGACGGGTATGGCGGTGAACTTCTTGAGTTGCAGCAAGGGTGTTAAAGACCCTTTCGAAGTTCCAGAGGTTAGGTGTCATTAGTCTCCAGACGCCTCATCGGAAATAGGCCTCATCTCGCCTGGAAGGGAGAACTTCCTGGATTTTCTCGAGTTGCGGCAGGTGTTCTCGAGTTACGACGGGGACCTCAGGGACCCGCCCTGGTGGCCTCAGGAGAGGCCAGTCCTCATGCGAGTTGCTAGGGGGCCTCTCGGGATTCCTCTCCCGTCGATACCGGGGCCAAAAACCTTGTGTGGAGTCAGGGCCGGAACGGAGGATTCCTCTCAGGGGCTGACATGTATCTTTGGGTACTTCTGGAGTCTCCCCAGGGGAGTCAGGCCTCGTCTCGAGTAGGGGCATGCACGTGCGCTTTCCTTCCAGGCTGTAGCAGCAATGTCACGCTTCCCGTCACGTGGATCAAAGGATCTGTGGTTTTCCCTCGAGGCTTTCCCTCGAGGCTTTCCCACAGGGCTGTCCCACGTGCCACCGTGGTGTTAGTCGATCCTCGGCGTGAAAGATGAGCCAGTGCAGGGCAAAGAGGTTCCTCTGGAATGGACTGAGACATCTGGGGGACTCTTGGAATGGTGGTACGACCATGGAGTTCCTCTCGCCTTTCCTGTTGAGAGTGCCTCCTCTTGAGATGCGACGGGAACGCCGGGAATTCTTTCCCGTTGAAAGCAGGGAAAGGATCCCTCATCTCGAGCTACGAGGGGGAAACGGGGCTCCTCTGGATGTGGGCGGGACCATCGTGCTTCCTGTCGAGTGGAGACGGGTATGGCGGTGAACTTCTTGAGTTGCAGCAAGGGTGTAAAAGACCCTTTCGAAGTTCCAGAGGTTAGGTGTCATTAGTCTCCAGACGCCTCATCGGAAATAGGCCTCATCTCGCCTGGAAGGGAGAACTTCCTGGATTTTCTCGAGTTGTGGGCAGGTGTTCTCGAGTTACGACGGGGACCTCAGGGACCCGCCCTGGTGGCCTCAGGAGAGGCCAGTCCCCATGCGAGTTGCTAGGGGGCCTCTCGGGATTCCTCTCCCGTCGATACCGGGGCCAAAAACCTTGTGTGGAGTCAGGGCCGGAACCGAGGATTCCTCTCAGGGGCTGACATGGATCTTTGGGTACTTCTGGAGTCTCCCCAGGGGAGTCAGGCCTCGTCTCGAGTGGGGACATACACGTGCGTTTTCCTTCTAGGCTGTAGCCGCAATGTCACGCTTCCCGTCACGTGGATCAAAGGATCTGTGGTTTTCCCTCGAGGCTTTCCCTCGAGGCTTTCCCACAGGGCTGTCCCACGTGCCACCGTGGTGTGAGTCGATCCTCGGCGTGAAAGATGAGCCAGTGCAGGGCAAAGAGGTTCCTCTGGAATGGACTGAGACATCTGGGGGACTCTTGGAATGGTGGTTCGACCATGGAGTTCCTCTCGCCTTTCCTGTTAAGAGTGCCTCCTCTTGAGATGCGACGGGAACGCCGTGATTCTTTCCCGTTGAAAGCAGGGAAAGGATCCCTCATCTCGAACTACGAGTGGGAAACGGGGCTCCTCTGGATGTGGGCGGGACCATCGTGCTTCCTCTCGAGTGAAGACGGGTATGGCGGTGAACTTCTTGAGTTGCAGCAAGGGTGTGAAAGAACCTTTCGACCTTCCAGAGGTTAGGTGTCATTAGTCTCCAGACGCCTCATCGGAAATAGGCCTCATCTCGCCTGGACGGGAGAACTCCCTGGATTTTCTCGAGTTGCGGCAGGTGTTCTCGAGTTACGACGGGGACCTCAGGGACCCGCCCTGTTGGCCTCAGGAAGGCCAGTCCCCATGCGAGTTGCTAGCGGGCCTCTCGGGTTTCCTGTCCCGTCGATACCGGGGCCAAAAACCTTGTGTGGAGTCAGGGCCGGAACCGATGATTCCTCTCAGGGGCTGACATGGATCTTTGGGTACTTCTGGAGCCTCCCCAGGGGAGTCAGGCCTCGTCTCGAGTGGGGGCATGCACGTGCGCTTTCCTTCCAGGCTGTAGCAGCAATGTCACGCATCCCGTCGCGTGGATCAAAGGATCTGGGGTTTTCCCTCGAGGCTTTCGCACAGGGCTGTCCCACGTGCCACCGTGGTGTGAGTCGATCCTCGGCGTGAAAGCTGAGCCAGTGCAGGGCAAAGAGGTTCCTCTGGAATGGACTGAGACATCTGGGGGACTCTTGGAATGGTGGTTCGACCATGGAGTTCTTCTCGCCTTTCCTGTTGAGAGTGCCTCCTCTTGAGATGCGATGGGAACGCGGGGAATTCTTTCCCGTTGAAAGCAGGGAAAGGATCCCTCATTTCGAGCTACGAGGGGGAAACGGGGCTCCTCTGGATGTGGGCGGGACCATCGTGCTTCCTCTCGAGTGGAGAGGGGTATGGCGGTGAACTCCTTGAGAGCAGCATGGGTGTGGAAGACCCTTTCGAAGTTCCAGAGGTTAGGTGTCATTAGTCTCCAGACGCCTCATCGGAAATAGGCCTCATCTCACCTGGAAGGGAGAACTTCCTGGATTTTCTCGAGTTGCGGCAGGTGTTCTCGAGTTACGACGGGGACCTCAGGGACCCACCATGGTGGCCTCAGGAAAGGCCAGTCCCCATGCGAGTTGCTAGGGGGCCTCTCGGGATTCCTCTCCCTTCGATACCAGGGCCAAAAAACTTGTGTGGATTCAGGGCCGGAACCGAGTATTCCTCTCATGGGCTGACATGGATCTTTGGGTACTTCTGGAGTCTCCCCAGGGGAGTCAGGCCTCGTCTCTAGTGGGGGAATGCACGTGCGCTTTCCTTCCTGGCTGTAACAGCAATGCCACGCTTCCCGTCGCGTGGATCAAAGGATCTGGGTTTTTCCCTCGAGGCTTTCCCTCGAGGCTTTCCCACAGGGCTGTCCCACGTGCCACCGTGGTGTGAGTCGATCCTCGGCGTGAAAGATGAGCCAGTGCAGGGCAAGCACGTTCCGCTGGAATGGACTGAGACATCTGGGGGACTCTTGGAATGGTGATACGACCATGGAGTTCCTCTCGCCTTTCTGTTGAGAGTGCCTCCTCTTGAGATGCGACGGGAACGCCGGGAATGCTTTCCCGTTGAAAGCAGGGAAAGGAACCCTCATCTCGAGCTACGAGGGGGAAACGGGGCTCCTCTGGATGTGGGCGGGACCATCGTGCTTCCTCTCAAGTGGAGGCGGGTATGGCAGTTAACTTCTTGAGTTGCAGCAAGGGTGTGAAAGACCCTTTCGAGGTTGTAGAGGTTAGGTGTCATTAGTCTCCAAACGCCTCATCGGAAATAGGCCTCATCTCGCCTGGAAGGGAGAACTTCCTGGATTTTCTCGAGTTGCAGCAGGTGTTCTCGAGTTACGACGGGGACCTCAGGGACCCGCCCTGGTTGCCTCAGGAAAGGCCAGTCCCCATACGAGTTGCTAGGGGGCCTCTCGTGATTCCTTTCCCGTCGATACCGGGGCCAAAAACGTTGTGTGGAGTCAGGGCTGGAACCGAGGATTCCTCTCAGGGGCTGACATGGATCTTTGGGTACTTCTGGAGTCGCCCCAGGGGAGTAAGGCCTCTTCTCGAGTGGAGGCATGCACGTGCGCTTTCCTTCCAGGCTGTAGCAGCATTGTCACGCTTCCCATCGCATGGATCATAGGATCCCTGGTTTTCCCTCGAGGCTTTCCCACAGGTCTGTCCCACGTGCCACCGTGGTGTGACTCAATCCTCGGCGTGAAAGATGAGCCAGTGCAGGGCAAAGAGGTTCCTCTGGAATGGACTGAGACATTAGGGGGACTCTTGGAATGGTGATACGACCATAGAGTTCCTCTCGGCTTTCCTGTTGAGAGTGCCTCCTCTTGAGATGCAACGGGAACGCCGGGAATTCTTTCCCGTTGAAAGCAGGGAAAGGATCCCTCATCTCGAGCTACGAGGGGGAAACGGGGCTCCTCTGGATGTGGGCGGGACCATCGTGCTTCCTCTCGAGTGGAGACGGGTATGGCGGTGAACTTCTTGAGTTGCAGCAAGGGTGTGAAAGACCCTTTCGAAGTTCCAGAGTTTAGGTGTCATTAGTCTCCAGACGCCTCATCGGAAATAGGCCTCATCTCGCCTGGAAGGGAGAACTTCCTGGATTTTCTCGAGTTCTGGCAGGTGATCTCGAGTTTCGACGGGGACCTCAGGGACCAGCCCTGGTGGCCTCAGGAGAGGCCAATCCCCATGCGAGTTGCTAGGGGGCCTCTGGGATTCCTCTCCCGTCGATACCGGGTCCAAAAACCTTGTGTGGAGTCAGGGCCGGAAACGAGGATTCCTCTCAGGTGCTGACATGGATCTTTGGTTACTTCCGGAGTCTCCCCAGGGGAGTCAGGCCTCGTCTCGAGTGGGGACAGGCACGTGCGCTTTCCTTCCAGGCTGTAGCAGTAATGTCACGCTTCCCGTGGCGTGGATCAAAGGATCTGTGGTTTTCCCACGAGGCTTTCACTCGAGGCTTTCCCACAGGTCTGTCCCACGTGCCACCGTGGTGTGAGTCGATCCTCAGCGTGAAAGATGAGCCAGTGCAGGGCAAAGAGGTTCCTCTGGAATGGAGTGAGACATCTGGGGGACTCTTGGAATTGTGGTACGACCATGGAGTTCCTCTCGCCTTTCCTGTTGAGAGTGCCTCCTCTTGAGATGCGACGGGAACGCCGGGAATTCTTTCCCGTTGAAAGCAGGGAAAGGATCCCTCATCTCGAGCTACGAGGGGGAAACGGGGCTCCTCTGGATGTGGGCGGGACCATCGTGCTTCCTCGCGAGTGGAGACGGGTATGGCGGTGAACTTCTTGAGTTGCAGCAAGGGTGTGAAAGACCCTTTCTAAGTTCCAGAGGTTAGGTGTCATTAGTCTCCAGACGCCTCATCGGAAATAGGCCTCATCTCGCCTGGAAGGGAGAACTTCCTGGATTTTCTCGAGTTGCGGCAGGTGTTCTCGAGTTACGGCGGGGACCTCAGGGACCAGCCCTGGTGGCCTCAGGAGAGGCCAATCCCCATGCGAGTTGCTAGGGGGCCTCTGGGATTCCTCTCCCGTCGATACCGGGTCCAAAAACCTTGTGTGGAGTCAGTGCCGGAAACGAGGATTCCTCTCAGGTGCTGACATGGATCTTTGGTTACTTCCGGAGTCTCCCCAGGGGAGTCAGGCCTCGTCTCGAGTGGGGACAGGCACGTGCGCTTTCCTTCCAGGCTGTAGCAGCAATGTCACGCTTCCCGTCGCGTGGATCAAAGGATCTGTGGTTTTCCCACGAGGCTTTCCCTCGAGGCTTTCCCACAGGTCTGTCCCACGTGCCACCGTGGTGTGAGTCGATCCTCGGCGTGAAAGATGAGCCAGTGCAGGGCAAAGAGGTTCCTCTGGAATGGACTGAGACATCTGGGGGACTCTTGGAATGGTGTTACCACCATGGAGTTCCTCTCGCCTTTCCTGTTGAGAGTGCCTTCTCTTGAGATGCGACGGGAACGCCGGGAATTCTTTCCTGTTGAAAGCAGGGAAAGGATCCCTCATCTCGAGCTACGAGGGGGAAACGGGGCTCCTCTGGATGTGGGCGGGACCATCGTGCTTCCTCTCGAGTGGAGTCGGGCATGGCGGTGAACTTCTTGAGTTGCAGCAAGGGTGTGAAAGACCCTTTCGAAGTTCCAGATGTTTGGTGTCATTAGTCTCCAGACGCCTCATTGGAAATAGGCCTCATCTCGCCTGGATGGGAGAACTTCCTGGATTTTCTCGAGTTGCGGCAGGTGTTCTCGAGTTACGACGGGGACCTCAGGGACCCGCCCTGGTGGCCTCAGGAGAGGCCAGTCCCCATGCGAGTTGCTAGGGGGCCTCTCGGGATTCCTCTCCCGTCGATACCGGGGCCAAAAACCTTGTGTGGAGTCAGGGCCGGAACCGAGGATTCCTCTCAGGGGCTGACATGGATATTTGGGTACTTCTTGAGTCTCCCCAGGGGAGTCAGGCCTCGTCTCGTGTGGGGGCATGCACGTGCGCTTTGCTTCCAGGCTTTAGCAGCAATGTCACGCTTCCCGTGGCCTGGATCAAAGGATCTGTGGTTTTCCCTCGAGGCTTTCCCTGGAGGCTTTCCCACAGGGCTGTCCCACGTGCCACCGTGGTGTGAGTCGATCCTCGGCGTGAAAGGTGAGCCAGTGCAGGGCAAAGAGGTTCCTCTGGAATGGACTGAGACATCTGGGGGACTCTTGGAATGGTGGTACGACCATGGAGTTCCTCTCTCCTTTCCTGTTGAGAGTGCCTCCTCTTGAGATGCGACGGGAACGCCGGGAATTCTTTCCCGTTTAAAGCAGGGAAAGGATCCCTCATCTCGAGCTAGGAGGGGGAAATGGGGCTCCTCTGGATGTGGGCGGGACTATCGTGCTTCCTCTCGAGTGGAGACGGGTATGGCGGTGAACTTCTTGAGTTGCAGCAAGGGTGTGAAAGACCCTTTCGAAGTTCCAGAGGTTAGGTGTCATTAGTCTCCACACGCCTCATCGGAAATAGGCCTCATCTCGCCTGGAAGGGAGAACTTCCTGGATTTTCTCGAGTTGCGGCAGGTGTTCTCGAGTTACGGCGGGGACCTCAGGGACCAGCCCTGGTGGCCTCAGGAGAGGCCAATCCCCATGCGAGTTGCTAGGGGGCCTCTGGGATTCCTCTAACGTCGATACCGGGTCCAAAAACCTTGTGTGGAGTCAGGGCCGGAAACGAGGATTCCTCTCAGGTGCTGACATGGATCTTTGGTTACTTCCGGAGTCTCCCCAGGGGAGTCAGGCCGCGTCTCGAGTGGGGACAGGCACGTGCGCTTTCCTTCCAGGCTGTAGCAGCAATGTCACGCTTCCCGTGGCGTGGATCAAAGGATCTGTGGTTTTCCCACGAGGCTTTCCCTCGAGGCTTTCCCACAGGTCTGTCCCACGTGCCACCGTGGTGTGAGTCGATCCTCGGCGTGAAAGATGAGCCAGTGCAGGGCAAAGAGGTTCCTCTGGAATGGACTGAGACATCTGGGGGACTCTTGGAATGGTGTTACCACCATGGAGTTCCTCTCGCCTTTCCTGTTGAGAGTGCCTTCTCTTGAGATGCGACGGGAACGCCGGGAATTCTTTCCTGTTGAAAGCAGGGAAAGGATCCCTCATCTCGAGCTACGAGGGGGAAACGGGGCTCCTCTGGATGTGGGCGGGACCATCGTGCTTCCTCTCGAGTGGAGTCGGGCATGGCGGTGAACTTCTTGAGTTGCAGCAAGGGTGTGAAAGACCCTTTCGAAGTTCCAGATGTTTGGTTTCATTAGTCTCCAGACGCCTCATTGGAAATAGGCCTCATCTCGCCTGGATGGGAGAACTTCCTGGATTTTCTCGAGTTGCGGCAGGTGTTCTCGAGTTACGACGGGGACCTCAGGGACCCGCCCTGGTGGCCTCAGGAGAGGCCAGTCCCCATGCGAGTTGCTAGGGGGCCTCTCGGGATTCCTCTCCCGTCGATACCGGGGCCAAAAACCTTGTGTGGAGTCAGGGCCGGAACCGAGGATTCCTCTCAGGGGCTGACATGGATATTTGGGTACTTCTTGAGTCTCCCCAGGGGAGTCAGGCCTCGTCTCGTGTGGGGGCATGCACGTGCGCTTTGCTTCCAGGCTTTAGCAGCAATGTCACGCTTCCCGTGGCGTGGATCAAAGGATCTGCGGTTTTCCCTCGAGGCTTTCCCACAGGGCTGTCCCACGTGCCACCGTGTTGTGAGTCGATCCTCGCCGTGAAAGATGAGCCAGTGCAGGGCAAAGAGGTTCCTCTGGAATGGACTGAGACATCTGGGGGACTCTTGGAATGGTGGTACGACCATGGAGTTCCTCTCGCCTTTCCTGTTGAGAGTGCCTCCACTTGAGATGCGACGGGAACGCCGGGAATTCTTTCCCGTTGAAAGCAGGGAAAGGATCCCTCATCTCGAGCTACGAGGGGGAAACGGGGATCCTCTGGATGTGGCCGGGACCATCGTGCTTCCTCTCCAGTGGAGACGGGTATGGCGGTGAAATTCTTGATTCGCAGCAAGGGTGTGAAAGACCCTTTCGAAGTTCCAGAGGTTAGGTGTCATTAGTCTCCAGACGCCTCATCGGAAATAGGCCTCATCTCGCCTGGAAGGGAGAACTTCCTGGATTTTCTCGAGTTGCGGCAGGTGCTCTTGAGTTACGACGGGGACCTCAGGGACCCGCCCTGGTGGCCTCAGGAGAGGCCAGTCCCCATGCGAGTTGCTAGGGGGCCTCTCGGTATTCCTCTCCCGTCGATACCGGGGCCAAAAACCTTGTGTGTAGTCAGGGCCGGAAACGAGGATTCCTCTCAGGGGCTGACATGGATCTTTGGGTACTTCTGGAGTCTCCCCAGGGGAGTCAGGCCTCGTCTCGAGTGGGGGCATGCACGTGCGCTTTCCTTCCAGGCTGTAACAGCAATGTCATCCTTCCCGTCGCGTGGATCAATGGATCTGGGTTTTTCCCTGGAGGCTTTCCCTCGAGGCTTTCCCACAGGGCTGTCCCACGTGCCACCGTGGTGTGAGTCGATCCTCGGCGTGAAAGATGAGCCAGTGCAGGGCAAAGAGGTTCCTCTGGAATGGACTGAGACATCTGGGGGACTCTTGGAATGGTGGTTCGACCATGGAGTTCCTCTCGCCTTTCCTGTTAAGAGTGCCTCCTCTTGAGATGCGATGGGAACGCCGTGATTCTTTCCCGTTGAAAGCAGGGAAAGGATCCCTCATCTCGAACTACGAGTGGGAAACGGGGCTCCTCTGGATGTGGGCGGGACCATCGTGCTTCCTCTCGAGTGAAGACGGGTATGGCGGTGAACTTCTTGAGTTGCAGCAAGGGTGTGAAAGAACCTTTCGACCTTCCAGAGGTTAGGTGTCATTAGTCTCCAGACGCCTCATCGGAAATAGGCCTCATCTCGCCTGGAAGGGAGAACTCCCTGGATTTTCTCGAGTTGCGGCAGGTGTTCTCGAGTTACGACGGGGACCTCAGGGACCCGCCCTGTTGGCCTCAGGAAGGCCAGTCCCCTTGCGAGTTGCTAGGGGGCCTCTCGGGTTTCCTCTCCCGTCGATACCGGGGCCAAAAACCTTGTGTGGAGTCAGGGCCGGAACCGATGATTCCTCTCAGGGGCTGACATGGATCTTTGGGTACTTCTGGAGCCTCCCCAGGGGAGTCAGGCCTCGTCTCGAGTGGGGGCATGCACGTGCGCTTTCCTTCCAGGCTGTAGCAGCAATGTCACGCATCCCGTCGCGTGGATCAAAGGATCTGGGGTTTTCCCTCGAGGCTTTCGCACAGGGCTGTCCCACGTGCCACCGTGGTGTGAGTCGATCCTCGGCGTGAAAGATGAGCCAGTGCAGGGCAAAGAGGTTCCTCTGGAATGGACTGAGACATCTGGGGGACTCTTGGAATGGTGGTTCGACCATGGAGTTCCTCTCGCCTTTCCTGTTAAGAGTGCCTCCTCTTGAGATGCGACGGGAACGCCGTGATTCTTTCCCGTTGAAAGCAGGGAAAGGATCCCTCATCTCGAGCTACGAGGGGGAAACGGGGCTCCTCTGGATGTGGGCGGGACCATCGTGCTTCCTCTCGAGTGGAGACGGGTATGGCGGTGAACTTCTTGAGTTGCAGCAAGGGTGTGAAAGACCCTTTCGAAGTTCCAGAGTTTAGGTGTCATTAGTCTCCAGACGCCTCATCGGAAATAGGCCTCATCTCGCCTGGAAGGGAGAACTTCCTGGATTTTCTCGAGTTCTGGCAGGTGATCTCGAGTTTCGACGGGGACCTCAGGGACCAGCCCTGGTGGCCTCAGGAGAGGCCAATCCCCATGCGAGTTGCTAGGGGGCCTCTGGGATTCCTCTCCCGTCGATACCGGGTCCAAAAACCTTGTGTGGAGTCAGGGCCGGAAACGAGGATTCCTCTCAGGTGCTGACATGGATCTTTGGTTACTTCCGGAGTCTCCCCAGGGGAGTCAGGCCTCGTCTCGAGTGGGGACAGGCACGTGCGCTTTCCTTCCAGGCTGTAGCAGTAATGTCACGCTTCCCGTGGCGTGGATCAAAGGATCTGTGGTTTTCCCACGAGGCTTTCACTCGAGGCTTTCCCACAGGTCTGTCCCACGTGCCACCGTGGTGTGAGTCGATCCTCAGCGTGAAAGATGAGCCAGTGCAGGGCAAAGAGGTTCCTCTGGAATGGACTGAGACATCTGGGGGACTCTTGGAATTGTGGTACGACCATGGAGTTCCTCTCGCCTTTCCTGTTGAGAGTGCCTCCTCTTGAGATGCGACGGGAACGCCGGGAATTCTTTCCCGTTGAAAGCAGGGAAAGGATCCCTCATCTCGAGCTACGAGGGGGAAACGGGGCTCCTCTGGATGTGGGCGGGACCATCGTGCTTCCTCGCGAGTGGAGACGGGTATGGCGGTGAACTTCTTGAGTTGCAGCAAGGGTGTGAAAGACCCTTTCTAAGTTCCAGAGGTTAGGTGTCATTAGTCTCCAGACGCCTCATCGGAAATAGGCCTCATCTCGCCTGGAAGGGAGAACTTCCTGGATTTTCTCGAGTTGCGGCAGGTGTTCTCGAGTTACGGCGGGGACGTCAGGGACCAGCCCTGGTGGCCTCAGGAGAGGCCAATCCCCATGCGAGTTGCTAGGGGGCCTCTGGGATTCCTCTCCCGTCGATACCGGGTCCAAAAACCTTGTGTGGAGTCAGGGCCGGAAACGAGGATTCCTCTCAGGTGCTGACATGGATCTTTGGTTACTTCCGGAGTCTCCCCAGGGGAGTCAGGCCTCGTCTCGAGTGGGGACAGGCACGTGCGCTTTACTTCCAGGCTGTAGCAGCAATGTCACGCTTCCCGTGGCGTGGATCAAAGGATCTGTGGTTTTCCCACGAGGCTTTCCCTCGAGGCTTTCCCACAGGTCTGTCCCACGTGCCACCGTGGTGTGAGTCGATCCTCGGCGTGAAAGATGAGCCAGTGCAGGGCAAAGAGGTTCCTCTGGAATGGACTGAGTCATCTGGGGGACTCTTGGAATGGTGTTACCACCATGGAGTTCCTCTCGCCTTTCCTGTTGAGAGTGCCTTCTCTTGAGATGCGACGGGAACGCCGGGAATTCTTTCCTGTTGAAAGCAGGGAAAGGATCCCTCATCTCGAGCTACGAGGGGGAAACGGGGCTCCTCTGGATGTGGGCGGGACCATCGTGCTTCCTCTCGAGTGGAGTCGGGCATGGCGGTGAACTTCTTGAGTTGCAGCAAGGGTGTGAAAGACCCTTTCGAAGTTCCAGAGGTTTGGTGTCATTAGTCTCCAGACGCCTCATTGGAAATAGGCCTCATCTCGCCTGGATGGGAGAACTTCCTGGATTTTCTCGAGTTGCGGCAGGTGTTCTCGAGTTACGACGGGGACCTCAGGGACCCGCCCTGGTGGCCTCAGGAGAGGCCAGTCCCCATGCGAGTTGCTAGGGGGCCTCTCGGGATTCCTCTCCCGTCGATACCGGGTCCAAAAACCTCCTGTGGAGTCAGGGCCGGAACCGAGGATTCCTCTCAGGGGCTGACATGGATCTTTGGGTACTTCTGGAGTCTCCCCAGGGGAGTCAGGCCTCGTCTCGAGTGGGGGCATGCACGTGCGCTTTCCTTCCAGGCTGTAGCAGCAATGTCACGCTCCCCGTGGCGTGGATCAAAGGATCTGCGGTTTTCCCTCGAGGCTTTCCCACAGGGATGTCCCACGTGCCACCGTGTTGTGAGTCGATCCTCGCCGTGAAAGATGAGCCAGTGCAGGGCAAAGAGGTTCCTCTGGAATGGACTGAGACATCTGGGGGACTCTTGGAATGGTGGTACGACCATGGAGTTCCTCTCGCCTTTCCTGTTGAGAGTGCCTCCACTTGAGATGCGACGGGAACGCCGGGAATTCTTTCCCGTTGAAAGCAGGGAAAGGATCCCTCATCTCGAGCTACGAGGGGGAAACGGGGATCCTCTGGATGTGGGCGGGACCATCGTGCTTCCTCTCCAGTGGAGACGGGTATGGCGGTGAAATTCTTGATTCGCAGCAAGGGTGTGAATGACCCTTTCGAAGTTCCAGAGGTTAGGTGTCATTAGTCTCCAGACGCCTCATCGGAAATAGGCCTCATCTCGCCTGGAAGGGAGAACTTCCTGGATTTTCTCGAGTTGCGGCAGGTGCTCTTGAGTTACGACGGGGACCTCAGGGACCCGCCCTGGTGGCCTCAGGAGAGGCCAGTCCCCATGCGAGTTGCTAGGGGGCCTCTCGGTATTCCTCTCCCGTCGATACCGGGGCCAAAAACCTTGTGTGTAGTCAGGGCCAGAAACGAGGATTCCTCTCAGGGGCTGACATGGATCTTTGGGTACTTCTGGAGTCTCCCCAGGGGAGTCAGGCCTCGTATCGAGTGGGGGCATGCACGTGCGCTTTCCTTCCAGGCTGTAGCAGCAATGTCACGCTTCCCGTCGCGTGGATCAAAGGATCTGTGGTTTTCCCACGAGGCTTTCCCTCGAGGCTTTCCCACAGGGCTGTCCAACGTGCCTCCGTGGTGTGAGTCGATCCTCGGCGTGAAAGATGAGCCAGTGCAGGGCAAAGAGATTCCTCTGGAATGGACTGAGACATCTGGGGGACTCTTGGAATGGTGGTACGACCATGGAGTTCCTCTCGCCTTTCCTGTTGAGAGTGCCTCCTCTTGAGATGCGACGGGAACGCCGGGAATTCTTTCCCGTTGAAATCAGGGAAAGGATCCCTCATCTCGACCTACGAGGGGGAAAGGGGGCTCCTCTGGATGTGGGCGGGACCATCGTGCTTCCTCTCGAGTGGAGACGGGTATGGCGGTGAACTTCTTGAGTTGCAGCAAGGGTGTGAAAGACCCTTTCGTAGTTCCAGAGGTTAGGTGTCATTAGTCTCCAGACGCCTCATCGGAAATAGGCCTCATCTCGCCTGGAAGGGAGAACTTCCTCGATTTTCTCGAGTTGCGCCAGGTGTTCTCGAGTTACGACGGGGACCTCATTGACCCGCCCTGTTGGCCTCAGGAGAGGCCAGTCCCCATGCGAGTTGCTAGGGGGCCTCTCGGGATTCCTCTCCCGTCGATACCGGGTCCAAAAACCTTGTGTGGAGTCAGGGCCGGAAACGAGGATTCCTCTCAGGTGCTGACATGGATATTTGGTTACTTCCGGAATCTCCCCAGGGGAGTCAGGCCTCGTCTCGAGTGGGGACAGGCACGTGCGCTTTCCTTCCAGGCTGTAGCAGCAATGTCACGCTTCCCGTGGCGTGGATCAAAGGATCTGTGGTTTTCCCACGAGGCTTTCCCTCGAGGCTTTCCCACAGGTCTGTCCCACGTGCCACCATGGTGTGAGTCGATCCTCGGCGTGAAAGATGAGCCAGTGCAGGGCAAAGAGGTTCCTCTGGAATGGACTGAGACATCTGGGGGACTCTTGGAATGGTGTTACCACCATGGAGTTCCTCTCGCCTTTCCTGTTGAGAGTGCCTCCTCTTGAGATGCGACGGGAACGCCGGGAATTCTTTCCTGTTGAAAGCAGGGAAAGGATCCCTCATCTCGAGCTACGAGGGGGAAACGGGGCTCCTCTGGATGTGGGCGGGACCATCGTGCTTCCTCACGAGTGGAGTCGGGTATGGCGGTGAACTTCTTGAGTTGCAGCAAGGGTGTGAAAGACCCTTTCGAAGTTCCAGAGGTTTGGTGTCATTAGTCTCCAGACGCCTCATTGGAAATAGGCCTCATCTCGCCTGGAAGGGAGAACTTCCTGGATTTTCTCGAGTTGCGGCAGGTGTTCTCGAGTTACGACGGGGACCTCAGGGACCCGCCCTGGTGGCCTCAGGAGAGGCCACTCCCCATGCGAGTTGCTAGGGGGCCTCTCGGGATTCCTCTCCCATCGAAACCTGGGCCAAAAACCTTGTGTGGAGTCAGGGCCGGAACCGAGGATTCCTCTCAGGGGCTGACATGGATATTTGGGTACTTCTGGAGTCTCCCCAGGGGAGTCAGGCCTCGTCTCGTGTGGGGGCATGCACGTGCGCTTTCCTTCCAGGCTTTAGCAGCAATGTCACGCTTCCCGTGGCCTGGATCAAAGGATCTGTGGTTTTCCCTCGAGGCTTTCCCTCGAGGCTTTCCCACAGGGCTGTCCCACGTGCCACCGTGGTGTGAGTCGATCCTTGGCGTGAAAGATGAGCCAGTGCAGGGCAAAGAGGTTCCTCTGGAATGGACTGAGACATCTGGGGGACTCTTGGAATGGTGGTACGACCATGGAGTTCCTCTCGCCTTTCCTGTTGAGAGTGCCTCCTCTTGAGATGCGACGGGAACGCCGGGAATTCTTTCCCGTTTAAAGCAGGGAAAGGATCCCTCATCTCGAGCTAGGAGGGGGAAATGGGGCTCCTCTGGATGTGGGCGGGACTATCGTGCTTCCTCTCGAGTGGAGACGGGTATGGCGGTGAACTTCTTGAGTTGCAGCAAGGGTGTGAAAGACCCTTTCGAAGTTCCAGAGGTTAGGTGTCATTAGTCTCCACACGCCTCATCGGAAATAGGCCTCATCTCGCCTGGAAGGGAGAACTTCCTGGATTTTCTCGAGTTGCGGCAGGTGTTCTCGAGTTACGACGGGGACCTCAGGGACTCGCCCTGTTGGCCTCAGGAGAGGCCAGTCCCTATGCGAGTTGCTAAGGGGGCCTCTCGGGATTCCTCTCCCGTCAATACCGGGGACAAAAACCTTGTGTGGAGTCAGGGCCGGAACCGAGGATTCCTCTCAGGGGCTGACATGGATCTTTGGGTACTTGTGGAGTCTCCCCAGGGGAGTCAGGCCTCGTCTCGAGTGGGGGCATGCACGTGCGCTTTCCGTCCAGGCTGAAGCAGCAATGTCACGCTTCCCATGGCCTGGATCAAAGGATCTGTGGTTTTCCCTCGAGGCTTTCCCTGGAGGCTTTCCCACAGGGCTGTCCCACGTGCCACCGTGGTGTGAGTCGATCCTCGGCGTGAAAGATGAGCCAGTGCACGGCAAAGAGGTTCCTCTGGAATTGACTGAGACATCTGGGGGACTCTTGGAATGGTGGTACGACCATGGAGTTCCTCTCGCCTTTCCTGTTGAGAGTGCCTCCTCTTGAGATGCGACGGCAAAGCCGGGAATTCTTTCCCGTTGAAAGCAGGGAAAGGATCCCTCATCTCGAGCTACGAGGGGGAAACGGGGCTCCTCTGGATGTGGGCGGGACCATCGTGCTTCCTCTCGAGTGGAGACGGGTATGGCGGTGAACTTCTTGAGTTGCAGCAAGGGTGTGAAAGACCCTTTCGAAGTTCCAGAGGTTAGGTGTCATTAGTCTCCAGACGCCTCATCGGAAATAGGCCTCATCTCGCCTGGAAGGGAGAACTTCCTGGATTTTCTCGAGTTGCGGCAGGTGTTCTCGAGTTACGACGGTGACCTCAGGGACCCGCCCTGGTTTCCTCATGAGAGGCCAGTCCCCATGCGAGTTGCTAGGGGGCCTCTCGGGATTCCTCTCCCGTCGATACCGGGTCCAAAAACCTCCTGTGGAGTCAGGGCCGGAACCGAGGATTCCTCTCAGGTGCTGACATGGATCTTTGGGTACTTCTGGAGTCTCCCCAGGGGAGTCAGGCCTCGTCTCGAGTGGGGGCATGCACGTGCGCTTTCCATCCAGGCTGTAGCAGCAATGTCACGCTTCCCGTCGCGTGGATCAAAGGATCTGCGGTTTTCCCTCTAGGCTTTCCCACAGGGCTGTCCCACGTGCCACCGTGGTGTGAGTCGATCCTCGCCGTGAAAGATGAGCCAGTGCAGGGCAAAGAGGTTCCTCTGGAATGGACTGAGACATCTGGGGGACTCTTGGAATGGTGGTACGACCATGGAGTTCCTCTCGCCTTCCTGTTGAGAGTGCCTCCTCTTGAGATGCGACGGGAACGCCGGGAATTCTTTCCCGTTGAAAGCAGGGAAAGGATCCCTCATCTCGAGCTACGAGGGGGAAACGGGGATCCTCTGGATGTGGGCGGGACCATCGTGCTTCCTCTCCAGTGGAGACGGGTATGGCGGTGAACTTCTTGATTCGCAGCAAGGGTGTGAAAGACCCTTTCGAAGTTCCAGAGGTTAGGTGTCATTAGTCTCCAGACGCCTCATCGGAAATAGGCCTCATCTCGCCTGGAAGGGAGAACTTCCTGGATTTTCTCGAGTTGCGGCAGGTGCTCTTGAGTTACGACGGGGACCTCAGGGACCCGCTCTGGTGGCTTCAGGAGAGGCCAGTCCCCATGCGAGTTGCTACGGGGCCTCTCGGGATTCCTCTCCCGTCGATACCAGGGCCAAAAACCTTGTGTGGAGTCAGGGCCGGAACCGAGGATTCCTCTCAGAGGCTGACATGGATCTTTGGGTACTTCTGGAGTCTCCCCAGGGGAGTCAGGCCTCGAATCCAGTAGGGGCATGCACGTGCGCTTTCCTTCCAGGCTGTAGCAGGAATGTCACGCTTCCCGTTTCGTTTATCAAAGGATCTGTGGTTTTCCCTCGAGGCTTTCCCTCTAGGCTTTCCCACAGGGCTGTCCCACGTGCCACCGTGGTGTGAGTCGATCCTCGGCGTGAAAGATGAGCCAGTGCAGGGCACAGAAGCTCCTCTGGAATGGACTGAGACATCTGGGGGACTCTTGGAATGGTGGTACGACCATGGAGTTCCTCTCGCCTTTCCTGTTGAGAGTGCCTCCTCTTGAGATGCGACGGGAACGCCGGGAATTCTTTCCCGTTGAAAGCAGGGAAAGGATCCCTCATCTCGAGCTACGAGGGGGAAACGGGTCCCCTCTGGATGTGGGCGGGACCATCGTGCTTCCTCTCGAGTGGAGACGGGTATGGCGGTGAACTTCTTGAGTTGCAGCAAGGGTGTGAAAGACCCTGTCGAAGTTCCAGAGGTTAGGTGTCATTAGCCTCCAGACGCCTCATCGGAAATAGGCCTCATGTCGCCAGGAAGGGAGAACTTCCTGGATTTTCTCGAGTTGCGGCACGTGTTCTCGAGTTACGACGGGGACCACAGGGAACAGCCTTGGTGGCCTCAGGAGAGGCCAATCCCCATGCGAGTTGCTAGGGGGCCTCTGGGATTCCTCTCCCATCGATACCGGGGCCAAAAACCTTATGTGGAGTCAGGCCCGGAACCGAGGATTACTCTCAGGTGCTGACATGGATCTTTGGGTACTTCTGGAGTCTCCCCAGGGAGTCAGGCCTGGTCTCGAGTGGGGACAGGCACGTGCGCTTTCCTTCCAGGCTGTAGCAGCAATGTCGCGATTCCTGTGGCGTGGATCAAAGGATCTGTGGTTTTCCCATGAGGCTTTCCCTCGAGGCTTTCCCACAGGTCTGTCCCACGTGGCACCGTGGTGTGAGTCGATCCTCGGCGTGAACGATGAGCCAGTGCAGGGCAAAGAGCTTCCTCTGGAATGGACTGAGACATCTGGTGGAGTCTTGGAATGGTGGTACGACCATGGAGTTCCTCTCGCCTTTCCTGTTGAAAGTGCCTCCTGTTGAGATGCAACGGGAACGCCGGGAATTCTTTCCCGTTGAAAGCAGGGAAAGGATCCCTCATCTCGAGCTACGAGGGGGAAACGGGGCTCCTCTGGATGTGGGCGGGACCATCGTGCTTCCTCTTGAGTGGCGACGGTTATGGCAGTGAACTTCTTGAGTTGCAACAAGGGTGTGAAAGACCTTTCGAAGTTCCAGAGTTTAGGTTTCATTAGTCTCCAAACGCCTAATCGGAAATAGGCCTCATCTCGCCTGGAAGGGAGAACTTCCTGGATTTTCTCGAGTTGCGGCAGGTGTTCTCCAGATACGACCGGGACCTCAGGGACCCGCCCTGGTGGCCTCAGGAGAGGCCAGTCCCCATGCGAGTTGCTAGGGGGCCTCTCGTGATTCCTCTCCCATCGATACCGGGGCCAAAAACCTTGTGTGGAGTCAGGGCCGGAACCGAGGATTCCTCTCAGGGGCTGACATGGATCTTTGGGTACTTCTGGAGTCTCCCCAGGGGAGTCAGGCCTCGTCTCGAGTGGGGGCATGCAAGTGCGCTTTCCTTCCAGGCTGTAGCATCAATGTCACGCTTCCCGTCGCGTGGATCAAAGGATCTGTGGTTTTCCCTCGAGGCTTTCCCTCGAGGCTTTCCCACAGGGCTGTCCCACGTGCCACCGTGGTGTGAGTCGATCCTCGGCGTGAAAGATGAGCCAGTGCAGGGCAAAGAGGTTCCTCTGGAATGGACTGAGACATCTGGGGGACTCTTGGAATGATGGTACGACCATGGAGTTCCTCTCGCCTTTCCTGTTGAGAGTGCCTCCTCTTGAGATGCGACGGGAACGCCGGGAATTCTTTCCCGTTGAAAGCAGGGAAAGGATCCCTCATCTCGAGCTACGAGGGGGAAACGGGGCTCCTCTGGATGTAGGCGGGACCATCGTGCTTCCTCTCGAGTTGAGACGGGTATGGCAGAGATCTTCTTGAGTTGCAGCAAGGGAGTGGAAGACACTTTCGAAGTTCCAGAGGTTAGGTGTCATTAGTCTCCAGACGCCTCATCGGAAATAGGCCTCATCTCGCCTGGAAGGGAGAACTTCCTGGATTTTCTCGAGTTGCGGCAGGTGTTCTCGAGTTACGGCCGGGACCTCAGGGACCAGCCCTGGTGGCCTCAGGAGAGGCCAATCCCCATGCGAGTTGCTAGGGGGACTCTGGAATTCCTCTCCCGTCGATACCGGGTCCAAAAACCTTGTGTGGAGTCAGGGCGGGAACCGAGGTTTCCTCTCTGGGGCTGACATGGATCTTTGGGTTCTCCTGGAGTCTCCCCAGGGGAGTCAGGCCTCGTCTCGAGTGGGGACAGGCACGTGCGCTTTCCTTCCAGGCTGTAGCAGCAATGTCACGCTTCCCGTGGCGTGGATCAAAGGATCTGTGGTTTTCCCTCGAGGCTTTCCCACAGGGCTGTCCCACGTGCCACCGTGGTGTGAGTCGATCCTCGGCGTGAAGGATGAGCCAGTGCAGGGCAAAGAGGTTCCTCTGGAATGGACTGAGACATCTGGGGGACTCTTGGAATGGTAGTACGTCCATGGAGTTCCTCTCGCCTTTCCTGTTGAGAGAGCCTCCTCTTGAGATGCGACGGGAACGCCGGGAATTCTTTCCCGTTGAAAGCAGGGAAAGGATCCCTCATCCTGAGCTACGAGGGGGAAACGGGGCTCCTCTGGATGTGGGCGGGACCATCGTGCTTCCTCTCGAGTGGAGACGGGTATGGCGGTGAACTTCTTGAGTTGCAGCAAGGGTGTGAAAGACCCTTTTGAAGTTCCAGAGGTTAGGTGTCATTAATCTCCAGACGCCTCATCGGAAATAGGCCTCATCTCGCCTGGAAGGAAGAACTTCCTGGATTTTCTCGAGTTGCGGCAGGTGTTCTCGAGTTACGACGGGGACCTCAGGGACCCGCCCTGGTGGCCTCAGGAGAGGCCAGTCCCCATGCGAGTTGTTAAGGGGGCCTCTCGGGATTCCTCTCCCGTCGATACCGGGGCCAAAAACTTTGTGTGGATTCAGGGCCGGAACCGAGGATTCCTCTCAGGGGCTGACATGGATCTTTGGGTACTTCTGGAGTCTCCCCAGGGGAGTCAGGCCTCGTCTCGAGTGGGGGCATGCACGTGCGCTTTCCTTCCAGGCTGTAGCAGCAATGTCACGCTTCCCGTGGCCTGGATCAAAGGATCTGCGGTTTTCCCTCGAGGCTTTCCCACAAGCTGTCCCACGTGCCACCGTGTTGTGAGTCGATCCTCGGCGTGAAAGATGAGCCAGTGCAGGGCAAAGAGGTTCCTCTGGAATGGACTGAGACATCTGGGGGACTCTTGGAATGGTGGTACGACCATGGAGTACCTCTCGCCTTTCCTGTTGAGAGTGCCTCCTCTTGAGATGCGACAGGAACGCCGGGAATTCTTTCCCGTTGAAAGCAGGGAAAGGATCCCTCATCTCGAGCTACGAGGGGGAAACGGGGCTCCTCTGGATGTGGGCGGGACCATCGTGCTTCCTCTCGAGTGGAGACGGGTATGGCGGTGAACTTCTTGAGTTGCAGCAAGGGTGTGAAAGACCCTTTCGAAGTTCCAGAGGTTAGGTGTCATTAGTCTCCAGACGCCTCATCGGAAATAGGCCTCATCTCGCCTGGAAGGGAGAACTTCCTGGATTTTCTCGAGTTGCGGCAGGTGTTCTCGAGTTACGACGGGGACCTCAGGGACCCGCACTGGTGGCCTCAGGAGAGGCCAGTCCCCATGCGAGTTGCTAGGGGGACTCTCGGGATTCCTCTCCCGTCGATACCGGGGCCAAAAACCTTGTGTGGAGTCAGGGCCGGAACCGAGGATTCCTCTCAGGGGCTGACATGGATCTTTGGGTACTTCTGGAGTCTCCCCAGGGGAGTCAGGCCTCGTCTCGAGTGCGGGCATGCACGTGCGCTTTCCTTCCAGGCTTTAGCAGCAATGTCACGCTTCCCTTCGCGTGGATCAAAGGATCTGTGGTTTTCCCTCGAGGCTTTCCCTCGAGGCTTTCCCACAGGACTGTCCCACGTGCCACCGTGGTGTGAGTCGATCCTGCGTGAAAGATGAGCCAGTGCAGGGCAAAGAGGTTCCTCTGGAATGGACTGAGACATCTGGGGGACTCTTGGAATGGTGGTACGACCATGGAGTTCCTCTCGCCTTTCCTGTTGAGAGTGCCTCCTCTTGAGATGCGACGGGAACGCCGGGAAGTGTTTCCCGTTGAAAGCAGGGAAAGGATCCCTCATCTCGAGCTACGAGGGGGAAACGGGGCTCCTCTGGATGTGGGCGGGACCATCGTGCTTCCCCTCGAGTGGAGACGGGTATGGCGGTGAACTTCTTGAGTTGCAGCAAGGGTGTGAAAGACCTTTTCGAAGTTCCAGAGGTTAGGTATCATTAGTCTCCAGACGCCTCATCGGAAATAGGCCTCATCTCGCCTGGAAGGGAGAACTTCCTGGATTTTCTCGAGTTGCGGCAGGTGTTCTCGAGTTACGACGGGGACCTCAGGGACCCGCCCTGGTGGCCTCAGGAGAGACCAGTCCCCATGCGAGTTCCTAGGGGGCCTCTCGGGATTCCTCTCCCGTCGATACCGGGGCCAAAAACCTTGTGTGGAGTCAGGGCCGGAACCGAGGATTCCTCTCAGGGGCTGACATGGATCTTTGGGTACTTCTGGAGTCTCCCCAGGGGAGTCAGGCCTCGTCTCGAGTGGGGGCATGCACGTGCGCTTTCCTTCCAGGCTGTAGCAGCAATGTCACGCTTCCCTTCGCGAGGATCTAAGGATCTGTGGTTTTCCCTCGAGGCTTTCCCTCGAGGCTTTCCCACAGGGCTGTCCCACGTGCCACCGTGGTGTGAGTCGATCCTGGCGTGAAAGATGAGCCAGTGCAGGGCAAAGAGGTTCCTCTGGAATGGACTGAGACATCTGGGGGACTCTTGGAATGGTGGTACGACCATGGAGTTCCTCTCGCCTTTCCTGTTGAGAGTGCCTCCTCTTGAGATGCGACGGGAACGCCGGGAATTCTTTCCCGTTGAAAGCAGGGAAAGGATCCCTCATCTCGAGCTACGAGGGGGAAACGGGGCTCCTCTGGATGTGGGCGGGACCATCGTGCTTCCTCTCGAGTCGAGACGGGTATGGCGGTGAACTTCTTGAGTTGCAGCAAGGGTGTGAAAGACCCTTTCGAAGTTCCAGAGGTTAGGTGTCATTAGTCTCCAGACGCCTCATCGGAAATAGGCCTAATCTCGCCAGGAAGGGAGAACTTCCTGGATTTTCTCGAGTTGCGGCAGGTGTTCTCGAGTTACGACGGGGACCTCAGGGACCCGCCCTGGTGGCCTCAGGAGAGGCCAGTCCCCATGCGAGTTGCTAGGGGGCCTCTCGTGATTCCTCTCCCATCGATACCGGGGCCAAAAACCTTGTGTGGAGTCAGGGCCGGAACCGAGGATTCCTCTCAGGGGCTGACATGGATCTTTGGGTACTTCTGGAGTCTCCCCAGGGGAGTCAGGCCTCGTCTCGAGTGGGGGCATGCAAGTGCGCTTTCCTTCCAGGCTGTAGCATCAATGTCACGCTTCCCGTCGCGTGGATCAAAGGATCTGTGGTTTTCCCTCGAGGCTTTCCCTCGAGGCTTTCCCACAGGGCTGTCCCACGTGCCACCGTGGTGTGAGTCGATCCTCGGCGTGAAAGATGAGCCAGTGCAGGGCAAAGAGGTTCCTCTGGAATGGACTGAGACATCTGGGGGACTCTTGGAATGATGGTACGACCATGGAGTTCCTCTCGCCTTTCCTGTTGAGAGTGCCTCCTCTTGAGATGCGACGGGAACGCCGGGAATTCTTTCCCGTTGAAAGCAGGGAAAGGATCCCTCATCTCGAGCTACGAGGGGGAAACGGGGCTCCTCTGGATGTAGGCGGGACCATCGTGCTTCCTCTCGAGTTGAGACGGGTATGGCAGAGATCTTCTTGAGTTGCAGCAAGGGAGTGGAAGACACTTTCGAAGTTCCAGAGGTTAGGTGTCATTAGTCTCCAGACGCCTCATCGGAAATAGGCCTCATCTCGCCTGGAAGGGAGAACTTCCTGGATTTTCTCGAGTTGCGGCAGGTGTTCTCGAGTTACGGCCGGGACCTCAGGGACCAGCCCTGGTGGCCTCAGGAGAGGCCAATCCCCATGCGAGTTGCTAGGGGGACTCTGGAATTCCTCTCCCGTCGATACCGGGTCCAAAAACCTTGTGTGGAGTCAGGGCGGGAACCGAGGTTTCCTCTCTGGGGCTGACATGGATCTTTGGGTTCTCCTGGAGTCTCCCCAGGGGAGTCAGGCCTCGTCTCGAGTGGGGACAGGCACGTGCGCTTTCCTTCCAGGCTGTAGCAGCAATGTCACGCTTCCCGTGGCGTGGATCAAAGGATCTGTGGTTTTCCCTCGAGGCTTTCCCACAGGGCTGTCCCACGTGCCACCGTGGTGTGAGTCGATCCTCGGCGTGAAGGATGAGCCAGTGCAGGGCAAAGAGGTTCCTCTGGAATGGACTGAGACATCTGGGGGACTCTTGGAATGGTAGTACGTCCATGGAGTTCCTCTCGCCTTTCCTGTTGAGAGAGCCTCCTCTTGAGATGCGACGGGAACGCCGGGAATTCTTTCCCGTTGAAAGCAGGGAAAGGATCCCTCATCTCGAGCTACGAGGGGGAAACGGGGCTCCTCTGGATGTGGGCGGGACCATCGTGCTTCCTCTCGAGTGGAGACGGGTATGGCGGTGAACTTCTTGAGTTGCAGCAAGGGTGTGAAAGACCCTTTCGAAGTTCCAGAGGTTAGGTGTCATTAATCTCCAGACGCCTCATCGGAAATAGGCCTCATCTCGCCTGGAAGGAAGAACTTCCTGGAGTTTCTCGAGTTGCGGCAGGTGTTCTCGAGTTACGACGGGGACCTCAGGGACCCGCCCTGGTGGCCTCAGGAGAGGCCAGTCCCCATGCGAGTTGTTAAGGGGGCCTCTCGGGATTCCTCTCCCGTCGATACCGGGGCCAAAAACTTTGTGTGGATTCAGGGCCGGAACCGAGGATTCCTCTCAGGGGCTGACATGGATCTTTGGGTACTTCTGGAGTCTCCCCAGGGGAGTCAGGCCTCGTCTCGAGTGGGGGCATGCACGTGCGCTTTCCTTCCAGGCTGTAGCAGCAATGTCACGATTCCCGTCGCGTGGAACAAAGGATCTGCGGTTTTCCCTCGAGGCTTTCCCACAGGGCTGTCCCACGTGCCACCGTGGTGTGAGTCGATCCTCGGCGTGAAAGATGAGCCAGTACAGGGCAAATATCTTCCTCTCGAATGGACTGAGACATCTGGGGGACTCTTGGAATGGTGGTACGACCATGGAGTTCCTCTCGCCTTTCCTGTTGAGAGTGCCTCCTCTTGAGATGCGACGGGAACGCCGGGAATTCTTTCCCGTTGAAAGCAGGGAAAGGATCCCTCATCTCGAGCTACGAGGGGGAAACGGGGCTCCTCTGGATGTGGGCGGGACCATCGTGCTTCCTCTCGAGTGGAGACGGGTATGGCGGTGAACTTCTTGAGTTGCAGCAAGGGTGTGAAAGACCCTTTCGAAGTTCCAGAGGTTAGGTGTCATTAGTCTCCAGACGCCTCATCGGAAATAGGCCTCATCTCGCCTGGAAGGGAGAACTTCCTGGATTTTCTCGAGTTGCGGCAGGTGTTCTCGAGTTACGACGGGGACCTCAGGGACCCGCCCTGGTGGCCTCAGTGAGGCCAGTCCCCATGCGAGTTGCTAAGGGGGCCTCTCGGGATTCCTCTCCCGTCGATACCGGGGCCAAAAACTTTGTGTGGAGTCAGGGCCGGAACCGAAGATTCCTCTCAGGGGCTGACATGGATCTTTGGGTACTTCTGGAGTCTCCCCAGGGGAGTCAGGCCTCGTCTCGAGTGGGGGCATGCACGTGCGCTTTCCTTCCAGGCTGTAGCAGCAATGTCACGCTTCCCGTCGCGTGGAACAAAGGATCTGCGGTTTTCCCTCGAGGCTTTCCCACAGGGCTGTCCCACGTGCCACCGTGTTGTGAGTGGATCCTCGGCGTGAAAGATGAGCCAGTGCAGGGCAAAGAGGTTCCTCTGGAATGGACTGAGACATCTGGGGGACTCTTGGAATGGTGGTACGACCATGGAGTTCCTCTCGCCTTTCCTGTTGAGAGTGCCTCCTCTTGAGATGCGACGGGAACGCCGGGAATTCTTTCCCGTTGAAAGCAGGGAAAGGATCCCTCATCTCGAGCTACGAGGGGGAAACGGGGCTCCTCTGGATGTGGGCGGGACCATCGTGCTTCCTCTCCAGTGGAGACGGGTATGGCGGTGAACTTCTTGAGTTGCAGCAAGGGTGTGAAAGACCCTTTCGAAGTTCCAGAGGTTAGGTGTCATTAGTCTCCAGACGCCTCATCGGAAATAGGCCTCATCTCGCCTGGAAGGGAGAACTTCCTGGATTTTCTCGAGTTGCGGCAGGTGTTCTCGAGTTACGACGGGGACCTCAGGGACCCGCCCTGGTGGCCTCAGGAGAGGCCAGTCCCCATGCGAGTTGCTAGGGGGCCTCTGGGATTCCTCTCCCGTCGATACCGGGGCCAAAAACCTTGTGTGGAGTCAGGGCCGGAACCGAGGATTCCTCTCAGGGGCTGACATGGATCTTTGGGTACTTCTGGCGTCTCCCCAGGGGAGTCAGGCCTCGTCTCGAGTGGGGGCATGCACGTGCGCTTTCCTTCCAGGCTGTAGCAGCAATGTCACGCTTCCCGTGGCCTGGATCAAAGGATCTGCGGTTTTCCCTCGAGGCTTTCCCACAGGGCTGTCCCACGTGCCACCGTGGTGTGAGTCGATCCTCGGCGTGAAAGATGAGCCAGTGCAGGGCAAAGAAGTTCCTCTGGAATGGACTGAGACATCTGGGGGACTCTTGGAATGGTGGTACGACCATGGAGTTCCTCTCGCCTTTCCTGTTGAGAGTGCCTCCTCTTGAGATGCGACGGGAACGCCGGGAATTCTTTCCCGTTGAAAGCAGGGAAAGGATCCCTCATCTCGAGCTACGAGGGGGAAACGGGGCTCCTCTGGATGTGGGCGGGACCATCGTGCTTCCTCTCGAGTGGAGACGGGAATGGCGGTGAACTTCTGTAGTTGCAGCAAGGGTGTGAAAGACCCTTTCGAAGTTCCAGAGGTTAGGTGTCATTAGTATCCAGACGCCTCATCGGAAATAGGCCTCATCTCGCCTGGAAGGGAGAACTTCCTGGATTTTCTCGAGTTGCAGCAGGTGTTCTCGAGTTACGACGGGGACCTCAGGGACCCGCACTGGTGGCCTCAGGAGAGGCCAGTCCCCATGCGAGTTGCTAGGGGGCCTCTCGGGATTCCTCTCCCGTCGATACCGGGGCCAAAAACCTTGTGTGGAGTCAGGGCCGGAACCGAGGATTCCTCTCAGGGGCTGACATGGATGTTTGGGTAATTCTGGAGTCTCCCCAGGGGAGTCAGGCCTCGTCTCGAGTGCGGGCATGCACGTGCGCTTTCCTTCCAGGCTTTAGCAGCAATGTCACGCTTCCCTTCGCGTGGATCAAAGGATCTGTGGTTTTCCCTCGAGGCTTTCCCTCGAGGCTTTCCCACAGGGCTGTCCCACGTGCCACCGTGGTGTGAGTCGATCCTGCGTGAAAGATGAGCCAGTGCAGGGCAAAGTGGTTCCTCTGGAATGGACTGAGACATCTGGGGGACTCTTGGAATGGTGGTACGACCATGGAGTTCCTCTCGCCTTTCCTGTTGAGAGTGCCTCCTCTTGAGATGCGACGGGAACGCCGGGAAGTGTTTCCCGTTGAAAGCAGGGAAAGGATCCCTCATCTCGAGCTACGAGGGGGAAACGGGGCTCCTCTGGATGTGGGCGGGACCATCGTGCTTCCCCTCGAGTGGAGACGGGTATGGCGGTGAACTTCTTGAGTTGCAGCAAGGGTGTGAAAGACCTTTTCGAAGTTCCAGAGGTTAGGTATCATTAGTCTCCAGACGCCTCATCGGAAATAGGCCTCATCTCGCCTGGAAGGGAGAACTTCCTGGATTTTCTCGAGTTGCGGCAGGTGTTCTCGAGTTACGAAGGGGACCTCAGGGACCCGCCCTGGTGGCCTCAGGAGAGACCAGTCCCCATGCGAGTTGCTAGAGGGCCTCTCGGGATTCCTCTCCCGTCGATACCGGGGCCAAAAACCTTGTGTGGAGTCAGGGCCGGAACCGAGGATTCCTCTCAGGGGCTGACATGGATCTTTGGGTACTTCTGGAGTCTCCCCAGGGGAGTCAGGCCTCGTCTCGAGTGGGGGCATGCACGTGCGCTTTCCTTCCAGGCTGTAGCAGCAATGTCACGCTTCCCTTCGCGAGGATCTAAGGATCTGTGGTTTTCCCTCGAGGCTTTCCCTCGAGGCTTTCCCACAGGGCTGTCCCACGTGCCACCGTGGTGTGAGTCGATCCTGGCGTGAAAGATGAGCCAGTGCAGGGCAAAGAGGTTCCTCTGGAATGGACTGAGACATCTGGGGGACTCTTGGAATGGTGGTACGACCATGGAGTTCCTCTCGCCTTTCCTGTTGAGAGTGCCTCCTCTTGAGATGCGACGGGAACGCCGGGAATTCTTTCCCGTTGAAAGCAGGGAAAGGATCCCTCATCTCGAGCTACGAGGGGGAAACGGGGCTCCTCTGGATGTGGGCGGGACCATCGTGCTTCCTCTCGAGTCGAGACGGGTATGGCGGTGAACATCTTGAGTTGCAGCAAGGGTGTGAAAGACCCTTTCGAAGTTCCAGAGGTTAGGTGTCATTAGTCTCCAGACGCCTCATCGGAAATAGGCCTAATCTCGCCAGGAAGGGAGAACTTCCTGGATTTTCTCGAGTTGCGGCAGGTGCTCTCGAGTTACGACGGGGACCTCAGGGACCCGCACTGGTGGCCTCAGGAGAGGCCAGTCCCCATGCGAGTTGCTAGGGGGCCTCTCGGGATTCCTCTCCCGTCGATACCGGGGCCAAAAACCTTGTGTGGAGTCAGGGCCGGAACCGAGGATTCCTCTCAGGGGCTGACATGGATCTTTGGGTACTTCTGGAGTCTCCCCAGGGGAGTCAGGCCTCGTCTCGAGTGGGGGCATGCACGAGCGATTTCCTTCCAGGCTGTAGCAGCAATGTCACGCTTCCCGTCGCGTGGATCAAAGGATCTGTGGTTTTCCCTCGAGGCTTTCCCACAGGGCTGTCCCACGTGCCACCGTGGTGTGAGTCGATCCTCGGCGTGAAAGATGAGCCAGTGCAGGGCAAAGAGGTTCCTCTGGAATGGACTGAGACATCTGGGGGACTCTTGGAATGGTGGTACGACCATGGAGTTCCTCTCGCCTTTCCTGTTGAGAGTGCCTCCTCTTGAGATGCGACGGGAACGCCGGGAATTCTTTGCCGTTGAAAGCAGGGAAAGGATCCCTCATCTCGAGCTAGGAGGGGGAAACGGGGCTCCTCTGGATGTGGGCGGGACCATCGTGCTTCCTCTTGAGTCGAGACGGGTATGGCGGTGAACTTCTTGAGTTGCAGCAAGGGTGAGAAAGACCCTTTCGAAGTTCCAGAGGTTAGGTGTCATTAGTCTCCAGACGCCTCATCGGAAATAGGCCTAATCTCGCCAGGAAGGGAGAACTTCCTGGATTTTCTCGAGTTGCGGCAGCTGTTCTGGAGTTACGACGGGGACCTCAGGGACCCGCACTGGTGGCCTCAGGAGAGGCCAGTCCCCATGCGAGTTGCTAGGGGGCCTCTCGGGATTCCTCTCCCGTCGATACCGGGGCCAAAAACCTTGTGTGGAGTCAGGGCCGGAACCGAGGATTCCTCTCAGGGGCTGACATGGATCTTTGGGTACTTCTGGAGTCTCCACAGGGGAGTCAGGCCTCGTCTCGAGTGGGGGCATGCACGTGCGCTTTCCTTCCAGGCTGTAGCAGCAATGTCACGCTTCCCTTCGCGTGGATCAAAGGATCTGTGGTTTTCCCTCGAGGCTTTCCCTCGAGGCTTTCCCACAGGGCTGTCCCACGTGCCACCGTGGTGTGAGTCGATCCTGGCGTGAAAGATGAGCCAGTACAGGGCACAGAGGTTCCGCTGGAATGGACTGAGACATCTGGGGGACTCTTGGAATGGTGGTACGACCAGGAGGTTCCTCTCGCCTTTCCTGTTGAGAGTGCCTCCTTTTGAGATGCGACGGGAACACAGCGAATTCTTTCCCGTTGAAAGCAGGGAAAGGATCGCTCATCTCGAGCTACGAGGGGGAAATGGGGCTCCTCTGGATGTGGGCGGGACCATCGTGCTTCCTCTCGAGTGGAGACGGGTATGGCGGTGAACTTCTTGAGTTGCAGCAAGGGTGTGAAAGACCCTTTCGAAGTTCCAGAGGTTAGGTGTCATTAGTCTCCAGACGCCTCATCGGAAATAGGCCTCATCTCGCCTGGAAGGGAGAACTTACTGGATTTTCTCAAGTTGTGGCAGGTGTTCTCGAGTTACGACGGGGACCTCAGGGACCCGCCCTGGTGGCCTCAGGAGAGGCCAGTCCCCATGCGAGTTGCTAGGGGGCCTCTCGGGATTCCTCTCCCGTCGATACCGGGGCCAAAAACCTTGTGTGGAGTCAGGGCCGGAACCGAGGATTCCTCTCAGGGGCTGGCATGGATCTTTGGGTACTTCTGGAGTCTCCCCAGGGGAGTCAGGCCTCGTCTCCAGTGGGGGCATGCACGTGCGCTTTCCTTCCAGGCTGTGGCAGAAATGTCACGCTTCCCGTCGCGTGGATCAAAGGATATGTGGTTTTCCCTCAAGGCTTTCCTCGAGGCTTTCCCAGAGGGCTGTCCCACGTGCCACCGTGGTGTGAGTCGATCCTAGGCGTGAAAGATGAGCCAGTGCAGTGCAAAGAGGTTCCTCTGGAATGGACTGAGACATCTGGGGGACTCTTGGAATGGTGGTACGACCATGGAGTTCCTCTCGCCTTTCCTGTTGAGAGTGCCTCCTCTTGAGATGCGACGGGAACGCCGGGAATTCTTTCCCGTTGAAAGCAGGGAAAGGATACCTCATCTCGAGCTACGAGGTGGAAACGGGGCTCCTCTGGATGTGGGCGGGACCATCGTGCTTCCTCTGGAGTGGAGACGGGTATGGCGGTGAACTTCTTGAGTCGCAGCAAGGGTGTGAAAGACCCTTTCGAATTTCCAGAGGTTAGGTGTCATTAGTCTCCAGACGCCTCATCGGAAATAGGCCTAATCTCGCCTGGAAGGGAGAATTTCCTGGATTTTCTCGAGTTGCGGCAGCTGTTCTGGAGTTACGACGGGGACCTCAGGGACCCGCCCTGGTGGCCTCAGGAGAGGCCAGTCCCCATGCGAGTTGCTAGGGGACCTCTCGGGATTCCTCTCCCGTCGATACCGGGGCCAAAATCCTTGTGTGGAGTCAGGGCCGTGACCGAGGATTCCTCTCAGGGGCTGACATGGATCTTTGGGTACTTCTGGAGTCTCCACAGGGTAGTCAGGCCTCGTCTCGAGTGGGGGCATGCACGTGCGCTTTCCTTCCAGGCTGTAGCAGCAATGTCACGCTTCCCTTCGCGTGGATCAAAGGATCTGTGGTTTTCCCTCGAGGCTTTCCCTCGAGGCTTTCCCACAGGGCTGTCCCACGTGCCACCGTGGTGTGAGTCGATCCTGGCGTGAAAGATGAGCCAGTGCAGGGCACAGAGGTTCCGCTGGAATGGACTGAGACATCTGGGGGACTCTTGGAATGGTGGTACGACCATGGAGTTCCTCTCGCCTTTCCTGTTGAGAGTGCCTCCTCTTGAGATGCGACCGGAATGCCGGGAATTATTTCCCGTTGAAAGCAGGGAAAGGATCCCTCATCTCGAGCTACGAGGAGGAAACGGGGCTCCTCTGGATGTGGGCGGACCATCGTGCTTCCTCTCGAGTCGAGACGGGTATGGCGGTGAACTTCTTGAGTTGCAGCAAGGGTGTGAAAGACCCTGTCGAAGTTCCAGAGGTTAGGTGTCATTAGTCTCCAGACGCCTCATCGGAAATAGGCCTCATCTCGCCTGGAAGGGAGAACTTCCTGGATTTTCTCGAGTTGCGGCATGTGTTCTCGAGTTACGACGGGGACCTCAGGGACCCGCCCTGGTGGCCTCAGGAGAGGCCAGTCCCCATGCGAGTTGCTAGGCGGCCTCTCGGGATTCCTCTCCCGTCGATACCGGGGCCAAAAACCTTGTGTGGAGTCAGGGCCGGAACCGAGGATTCCTCTCAGGGGCTGACATGGATCTTTGGGTACTTCTGGAGTCTCCCCAGGGGAGTCAGGCCTCGTCTCGAGTGGGGGCATGCACGTGTGATTTCCTTCCAGGCTGTAGCAGCAATGTCACGCTTCCCGTCGCGTGGATCAAAGGATCTGTGGTTTTCCCTCGAGGCTTTCCCACAGGGCTGTCCCACGTGCCACCGTGGTGTGAGTCGATCCTCGGCGTGAAAGATGAGCCAGTGCAGGGCAAAGAGGTTCCTCTGGAATGGACTGAGACATCTGGGGGACTCTTGGAATGGTGGTATGACCATGGAGTT
The DNA here is from genome assembly GCF_032405125.1 of Capricornis sumatraensis. Lineage (NCBI taxonomy): Eukaryota > Metazoa > Chordata > Mammalia > Artiodactyla > Bovidae > Capricornis > Capricornis sumatraensis. Next base: position 11,955,977 of record NW_027184612.1, read on the forward strand.
CCTCTCGCCTTTCCTGTTGAGAGTGCCTCCTCTTGAGATGCGACGGGAACGCCGGGAATTCTTTCCCGTTGAAAGCAGGGAAAGGATCCCTCATCTCGAGCTACGAGGGGGAAACGGGGCTCCTCTGGATGTGGGCGGGACCATCGTGCTTCCTCTCGAGTCGAGACGGGTATGGCGGTGAACTTCTTGAGTTGCAGCAAGGGTGTGAAAGACCCTTTAGAAGTTCCAGAGGTTAGGTGTCATTAGTCTCCAGACGCCTCATCGGAAATAGGCCTAATCTCGCCTGGAAGGGAGAACTTCCTGGATTTTCTCGAGTTGCGGCAGCTGTTCTGGAGTTACGACGGGGACCTCAGGGACCCGCACTGGTGGCCTCAGGAGAGGTCAGTCCCCATGCGAGTTGCTAGGGGGCCTCTCGGGATTCCTCTCCCGTCGATACTGGGGCCAAAAACCTTGTGTGGAGTCAGGGCCGGAACCGAGGATTCCTCTCAGGAGCTGACATGGATCTTTGGGTACTTCTGGAGTCTCCCCAGGGGAGTCAGGCCTCGTCTCGAGTGGGGGCATGCACGTGCGCTTTCCTTCCAGGCTGTAGCAGCAATGTCACGCTTCCCGTCGCGTGGATCAAAGGATCTGTGGTTTTCCCTCGAGGCTTTCCTCGAGGCTTTCCCACAGGGCTGTCCCACGTGCCACCGTGGTGTGAGTCGATCCTCAGCGTGAAAGATGAGCCAGTGCAGGGCAAAGAGATTCCTCTGGAATGGACTGAGACATCTGGGGGACTCTTGGAATGGTGGTACGACCATGGAGTTCCTCTCGCCTTTCCTGTTGAGAGTGCCTCCTCTTGAGATGCGACGGGAACGCCGGGAATTCTTTCCCGTTGAAAGCAGGGAAAAGATCCCTCATCTCGAGCTACGAGGGGGAAACGGGGCTCCTCTGGATGTGGGCGGGACCATCGTGCTTCCTCTCGAGTGGAGACGGGTATGGCGGTGAACTTCTTGAGTTGCAGCAAGGGTGTGAAAGACCCTTTCGAAGTTCCAGAGGTTAGGTGTCATTAGTCTCCAGACGCCTCATCGGAAATAGGCCTCATCTCGCCTGGAAGGGAGAACTTCCTGGATTTTCTCGAGTTGCGGCAGGTGTTCTCCAGTTACGACGGGGACCTCAGGGACCCGCCCTGGTGGCCACAGGAGAGGCCAGTCCCCATGCGAGTTGCTAGGGGGCCTCTCGGGATTCCTCTCCCGTCGATACCGGAGCCAAAAACCTTGTGTGGAGTCAGGGCCGGAACCGAGGATTCCTCTCAGGGGCTGACATGGATCTTTGGGTACTTCTGGAGTCTCCCCAGGGGAGTCAGGCCTCGTCTCGAGTGGGGGCATGCACGTTCGCTTTCCTTCCAGGCTGTAGCAGCAATGTCATGCTTCCCGTGGCCTGGATCAAAGGATCTGTGGTTTTCCCTCGAGGCTTTCCCTCGAGGCTTTCCCACAGGGCTGTCGCACGTGCAACCGTGGTGCGAATCGATCCTCGGCGTGAAAGATGAGCCAGTGCAGGGCAAAGAGGTTCCTCTGGAATGGACTGAGACATCTGGGGGACTCTTGGAATGGTGGTACGACCATGGAGTTCCTCTCGCCTTTCCTGTTGAGAGTGCCTCCTCTTGAGATGCGACGGGAACGCCGGGAATTCTTTCCCGTTGAAAGCAGGGAAAGGATCCCTCATCTCGAGCTACGATGGGGAAACGGGGCTCCTCTGGATGTGGGCGGGACCATCGTGTTTCCTCTCGAGTGGAGACGGGTATGGCGGTGAATTTCTTGAGTTGCAGCAAGGGTGTGAAAGACCCTTCCGAAGTTCCAGAGGTTTGGTGTCATTAGTCTCCAGACGCCTCATCGGAAATAGGCCTCATCTCGCCTGGAAGGAAGAACTTCCTGGATTTTCTCGAGTTGCGGTAGGTGTTCTCGAGTTACGACGGGGACCTCAGGGACCCGCCCTGGTGGCCTCAGGAGAGGCCAGTCCCCATGAGAGTTGCTAGGGGGCCTCTCGGGATTCCTCTCCCGTCGATACCGGGGCCAAAAACCTTGTGTGGAGTCAGGGCCGGAACCGAGGATTCCTCTCAGGGGCTGACATGGATCTTTGGGTACTTCTGGAGTCTCCCCAGGGGAGTCAGGCCTCGTCTCGAGTGGGGGCATGCACGTGCGCTTTCCTTCCAGGCTGTAGCAGCAATGTCACGCTTCCCGTGGCCTGGATCAAAGGATCTGTGGTTTTCCCTCGAGGCTTTCCCTCGAGGCTTTCCCACAGGGCTGTCCCACGTGCCACCGTGGTGTGAGTCGATCCTCGGCGTGAAAGATGAGCCAGTGCAGGGCAAAGAGGTTCCTCTGGAATGGACTGAGACATCTGGGGGACTCTTGGAATGGTGGTAGGACCATGGAGTTCCTCTCGCCTTTCCTGTTGAGAGTGCCTCCTCTTGAGATGCGACGGGAACGCCGGGAATTCTTTCCCGTTGAAAGCAGGGAAAGGATCCCTCATCTCGAGCTACGAGGGGGAAACGGGGATCCTCTGGATGTGGGCGGGACCATCGTGCTTCCTCTCGAGTGGAGACGGGTATGGCGGTGAACTTCTTGAGTCGCAGCAAGGGTGTGAAAGACCCTTTCGAAGTTCCAGAGGTTAGGTGTCATTAGTCTCCAGACGCCTCATCGGAAATAGGCCTCATCTCGCCTGGAAGGGAGAACTTCCTGGAATTTCTCGAGTTGCGGCAGGTGCTCTCGAGTTACGACGGGGACCTCAGGGACACGCCCTGGTGGCCTCAGGAGAGGCCAGTCCCCATGCGAGTTGCTAGGGTGCCTCTCGGGATTCCTCTCCCGTCGATACCGGGGCCGAAAACTTTGTGTGGAGTCAGGGCCGGAACCGAGGATTCCTCTCAGGGGCTGACATGGATCTTTGGGTACTTCTGGAGTCTCCCCAGGGGAGTCAGGCCTCGTCTCGAGTGGGGGCATGCACGTGCGCTTTCCTTCCAGGCTGTAGCAGCAATGTCACGCTTCCCGACTCGTGGATCAAAGGATCTGCGGTATTCCCTCGAGGCTTTCCCTCCAGGCTTTCCCACAGGGCTGTCGCACGTGCAACCGTGGTGTGAGTCGATCCTCGGCATGAAAGATGAGCCAGTGCAGGGCAAAGAGGTTCCTCTGGAATGGACTGAGACATCTGGGGGACTCTTGGAATGGTGGTACGACCATGGAGATCCTCTCTCCTTTCCTGTTGAGAGTGCCTCCTCTTGAGATGCGACGGGAATGCCGGGAATTCTTTCCCGTTGAAAGCAGGGAAAGGATCCCTCATCTCGAGCTACGAGGGGGAAACGGGGCTCCTCTGGATGTGGGCGGGACCATCGTGCTTCCTCTCGAGTGGAGACGGGTATGGCGGTGAACTTCTTGAGTTGCAGCAAGGGTGTGAAAGACCCTTTCGAAGTTCCAGAGGTTAGGTGTCATTAGTCTCCAGACGCCTCATCGGAAATAGGCCTCATCTCGCCTGGAAGGGAGAACTTCCTGGATTTTCTCGAGTTGCGGCAGGTGCTCTCGAGTTACGACGGCGAACTCAGGGACCCGCCCTGGTGGCCTCAGGAGAGGCCAGTCCCCATGCGAGATGCTAGGGGGCCTCTCGGGATTCCTCTCCCGTCGATACCGGGGCCAAAAACTTTGTGTGGAGTCAGGTCTGGAAACGAGGATTCCTCTCAGGGGCTTACATGGATCTTTGGGTACTTCTGGAGTCTCCCCAGGGGAGTCAGGCCTCGTCTCGAGTCGGGGCATGCACGTGCGCTTTCCTTCCAGGCTGTAGCAGCAATGTCACGCTTCCCTTCGCGTGGATCAAAGGATCTGTGGTTTTCCCTCGATTCTATCACTCGAGCCTTTCCCACAGGGCTGTCCCACGTGCCACCGTGGTGTGAGTCGATCCTCGGCGTGAAAGATGAGCCAGTGCAGGGCAAAGAGGTTCCTCTGGAATGGACTGAGACATCTGGGGGACTCTTGGAATGGTGGTACGACCATGGAGTTCCTCTCGCCTTTCCTGTTGAGAGTGCCTCCTCTTGAGATGCGACGGGAACGCCGGGAATTCTTTCCCGTTGAAAGCAGGGAAAGGATCCCTCATCTCGAGCTACGAGGGGGAAACGGGGCTCCTCTGGATGTGGGCGGGACCATCGTTCTTCTTCTCGAGTGGAGACGGGTATAGCGGTGAACTTCTTGAGTTGCAGCAAGGGTGTGAAAGACCCTTTCGAAGTTCCAGAGGTTAGGTGTCATTAGTCTCCAGACGCCTCATCGGAAATAGGCCTAATCTCGCCTGGAAGGGAGAACTTCCTGGATTTTCTCGAGTTGCGGCAGCTGTTCTGGAGTTACGACGGGGACCTCAGGGACCCGCACTGGTGGCCTCAGGAGAGGCCAGTCCCCATGCGAGTTGCTTGGGGGCCTCTCGGGATTCCTCTCCCGTCGATACCGGGGCCAAAAACCTTGTGTGGAGTCAGGGCCGGAACCGAGGATTCCTCTCAGGGGCTGACATGGATCTTTGGGTACTTCTGGAGTCTCCCCAGGGGAGTCAGGCCTCGTCTCGAGTGGGGGCATGCACGTGCGCTTTCCTTCCAGGCTGTAGCAGCAATGTCACGCTTCCCGTGGCCTGGATCAAAGGATCTGTGGTTTTCCCTCGAGGCTTTCCCTCGAGGCTTTCCCACAGGGCTGTCGCACGTGCAACCGTGGTGCGAATCGATCCTCGGCGTGAAAGATGAGCCAGTGCAGGGCAAAGAGGTTCCTCTGGAATGGACTGAGACATCTGGGGGACTCTTGGAATGGTGGTACGACCATGGAGTTCCTCTCGCCTTTCCTGTTGAGAGTGCCTCCTCTTGAGATGCGACGGGAACGCCGGGAATTCTTTCCCGTTGAAAGCAGGGAAAGGATCCCTCATCTCGAGCTACGATGGGGAAACGGGGCTCCTCTGGATGTGGGCGGGACCATCGTGTTTCCTCTCGAGTGGAGACGGGTATGGCGGTGAACTTCTTGAGTTGCAGCAAGGGTGTGAAAGACCCTTCCGAAGTTCCAGAGGTTTGGTGTCATTAGTCTCCAGACGCCTCATCGGAAATAGGCCTCATCTCGCCTGGAAGGAAGAACTTCCTGGATTTTCTCGAGTTGCGGCAGGTGTTCTCGAGTTACGACGGGGACCTCAGGGACCCGCCCTGGTGGCCTCAGGAGAGGCCAGTCCCCATGAGAGTTGCTAGGGGGCCTCTCGGGATTCCTCTCCCGTCGATACCGGGGCCAAAAACCTTGTGTGGAGTCAGGGCCGGAACCGAGGATTCCTCTCAGGGGCTGACATGGATCTTTGGGTACTTCTGGAGTCTCCCCAGGGGAGTCAGGCCTCGTCTCGAGTGGGGGCATGCACGTGCGCTTTCCTTCCAGGCTGTAGAAGCAATGTCACGCTTCCCTTCGCGTGGATCAAAGGATCTGTGGTTTTCCCTCGAGGCTTTCCCTTGAGGCTTTCCCACAGGGCTGTCCCACGTGCCACCGTGGTGTGAGTCGATCCTCGGCGTGAAAGATGAGCCAGTCCAGGGCAAAGAGGTTCCTCTGGAATGGACTGAGACATCTGGGGGACTCTTGGAATGGTGGTACGACCATGGAGTTCCTCTCGCCTTTCCTGTTGAGAGTGCCTCCTCTTGAGATGCGACGGGAACGCCGGGAATTCTTTCCCGTTGAAAGCAGGGAAAGGATCCCTCATCTCGAGCTACGAGGGGGAAACGGGGCTCCTCTGGATGTGGGCGGGACCATCGTGCTTCCTCTCGAGTGCAGACGGGTATGGCGGTGAACTTCTTGAGTTGCAGCAAGGGTGTGAAAGACCCTTTCGAAGTTCCAGAGGTTAGGTGTCATTAGTCTCCAGACGCCTCATCGGAAATAGGCCTAATCTCGCCTGGAAGGGAGAACTTCCTGGATTTTCTCGAGTTGCGGCAGCTGTTCTGGAGTTACGACGGGGACCTCAGGGACCCGCACTGGTGGCCTCAGGAGAGGCCAGTCCCCATGCGAGTTGCTTGGGGGCCTCTCGGGATTCCTCTCCCGTCGATACCGGGGCCAAAAACCTTGTGTGGAGTCAGGGCCGGAACCGAGGATTCCTCTCAGGGGCTGACATGGATCTTTGGGTACTTCTGGAGTCTCCCCAGGGGAGTCAGGCCTCGTCTCGAGTGGGGGCATGCACGTGCGCTTTCCTTCCAGGCTGTAGCAGCAATGTCACGCTTCCCGTGGCCTGGATCAAAGGATCTGTGGTTTTCCCTCGAGGCTTTCCCTCGAGGCTTTCCCACAGGGCTGTCGCACGTGCAACCGTGGTGCGAATCGATCCTCGGCGTGAAAGATGAGCCAGTGCAGGGCAAAGAGGTTCCTCTGGAATGGACTGAGACATCTGGGGGACTCTTGGAATGGTGGTACGACCATGGAGTTCCTCTCGCCTTTCCTGTTGAGAGTGCCTCCTCTTGAGATGCGACGGGAACGCCGGGAATTCTTTCCCGTTGAAAGCAGGGAAAGGATCCCTCATCTCGAGCTACGATGGGGAAACGGGGCTCCTCTGGATGTGGGCGGGACCATCGTGTTTCCTCTCGAGTGGAGACGGGTATGGCGGTGAACTTCTTGAGTTGCAGCAAGGGTGTGAAAGACCCTTCCGAAGTTCCAGAGGTTTGGTGTCATTAGTCTCCAGACGCCTCATCGGAAATAGGCCTCATCTCGCCTGGAAGGAAGAACTTCCTGGATTTTCTCGAGTTGCGGCAGGTGTTCTCGAGTTACGACGGGGACCTCAGGGACCCGCCCTGGTGGCCTCAGGAGAGGCCAGTCCCCATGAGAGTTGCTAGGGGGCCTCTCGGGATTCCTCTCCCGTCGATACCGGGGCCAAAAACCTTGTGTGGAGTCAGGGCCGGAACCGAGGATTCCTCTCAGGGGCTGACATGGATCTTTGGGTACTTCTGGAGTCTCCCCAGGGGAGTCAGGCCTCGTCTCGAGTGGGGGCATGCACGTGCGCTTTCCTTCCAGGCTGTAGAAGCAATGTCACGCTTCCCTTCGCGTGGATCAAAGGATCTGTGGTTTTCCCTCGAGGCTTTCCCTTGAGGCTTTCCCACAGGGCTGTCCCACGTGCCACCGTGGTGTGAGTCGATCCTCGGCGTGAAAGATGAGCCAGTGCAGGGCAAAGAGGTTCCTCTGGAATGGACTGAGACATCTGGGGGACTCTTGGAATGGTGGTACGACCATGGAGTTCCTCTCGCCTTTCCTGTTGAGAGTGCCTCCTCTTGAGATGCGACGGGAACGCCGGGAATTCTTTCCCGTTGAAAGCAGGGAAAGGATCCCTCATCTCGAGCTACGAGGGGGAAACGGGGCTCCTCTGGATGTGGGCGGGACCATCGTGCTTCCTCTCGAGTGCAGACGGGTATGGCGGTGAACTTCTTGAGTTGCAGCAAGGGTGTGAAAGACCCTTTCGAAGTTCCAGAGGTTAGGTGTCATTAGTCTCCAGACGCCTCATCGGAAATAGGCCTCATCTCGCCTGGAAGGGAGAACTTCCTCGATTTTCTCGAGTTGCGGCAGGTGTTCTCGAGTTACGACGGGGACCTCAGGGACCCGCCCTGGTGGCCTCAGGAGAGGCCAGTCCCCATGCGAGTTGCTAGGGGGCCTCTCGGGATTCCTCTCCCGTCGATACCGGGGCCAAAAACCTTGTGTGGAGTCAGGGCCGGAACCGAGGATTCCTCTCAGGGGCTGACATGGATCTTTGGGTACTTCTGGAGTCTCCCCAGGGGAGTCAGGCCTCGTCTCGAGTGGGGGCATGCACGTGCGCTTTCCTTCCAGGCTGTAGCAGCAATGTCACGCTTCCCGTGGCCTGGATCAAAGGATCTGTGGTTTTCCCTCGAGGCTTTCCCTCGAGGCTTTCCCACAGGGCTGTCCCACGTGCCACCGTGGTGTGAGTCGATCCTCGGCGTGAAAGATGAGCCAGTGCAGGGCAAAGAGGTTCCTCTGGAATGGACTGAGACATCTGGGGGACTCTTGGAATGGTGGTAGGACCATGGAGTTCCTCTCGCCTTTCCTGTTGAGAGTGCCTCCTCTTGAGATGCGACGGGAACGCCGGGAATTCTTTCCCGTTGAAAGCAGGGAAAGGATCCCTCATCTCGAGCTACGAGGGGGAAACGGGGCTCCAAAGGATGTGGGCGGGACCATCGTGCTTCCTCTCGAGTGGAGACGGGTATGGTGGTGAACTTCTTGAGTTGCAGCAAGGGTGTGAAAGACCCTTTCGAAGTTCCAGAGGTTAGGTGTCATTAGTCTCCAGACGCCTCATCGGAAATAGGCCTCATCTCGCCTGGAAGGGAGAACTTCCTGGATTTTCTCGAGTTGCGGCAGGTGCTCTCGAGTTACGACGGGGAACTCAGGGACCCGCCCTGGTGGCCTCAGGAGAGGCCAGTCCCCATGCGAGTTGATAGGGGGCCTCTCAGGATTCCTCTCCCGTCGATACCGGGGCCAAAAACCTTGTGTGGAGTCAGGGCCGGAAACGAGGTTTCCTCTCCGGGGTGACATGGATCTTTGGGTACTTCTGGAGTCTCCCTAGGGGAGTCAGGACTCGTCTCGAGTGGGGGCATGCACGTGCGCTTTACTTCCAGGCTGTAGCAGCAATGTCACGCTTTCCGTCGCGTGGATCAAAGGATCTGTGGTTTTCCCTCGAGGCTTTCCGTCGAGGCTTTCCCACAGGGCTGTCCCACGTGCCACCGTGGTGTGAGTCGATCCTCGGCGTGAAAGATGAGCCAGTGCAGGGCAAAGAGCTTCCTCTCGAATGGACTGAGACATCTGGGGGACTCTTGGAATGGTGGTACGACCATGGATTTCCTCTCGCCTTTCCTGTTGAGAGTGCCTCCTCTTGAGATGCGACGGGAACGCCGGGAATTCTTTCCCGTTGAAAGCAGGGAAAGGATCCCTCATCTCGAGCTACGAGGGGGAAACGGGGCTCCTCTGGATGTGGGCGGGACCATCGTGCTTCCTCTCGAGTGGAGACGGGTATGGCGGTGAACTTCTTGAGTAGCAGCAAGGGTGTTATAGACCCTTTCAAAGTTCCAGAGGTTAGGTTTCATTAGTCTCCAGACGCCTCATCGGAAATAGGCCTCATCTCGCCTGGAAGGGAGAACTTCCTGGATTTTCTGGAGTTGCGGCAGGTGTCCTCGAGTTACGACGGGGACCTCAGGGACCCGCCCTGGTGGCCTCAGGAGAGGCCAGCCCCATGCGAGTTGCTAGGGGGCCTCTCGGGATTCCTCTCCCGTCGATACCAGGGCCAAAAACCTTGTGTGGAGTCAGGGCCGGAACCGAGGATTCCTCTCAGGGGCTGACATGGATCTTTGGGTACTTCTGGAGTCTCCCCAGGGGAGTCAGGCCTCGTCTCGAGTGGGGGCATGCACGTGCGCTTTCCTTCCAGGCTGTAGCAGCAATGTCACGCTTCCCATGGCGTGGATCAAAGGATCTGTGGTTTTCCCTCGAGGCTTTCCCTCGAGGCTTTCCCACAGGGCTGTCCCACGTGCCACCGTGGTGTGAGTCGATCCTCGGCGTGAAAGATGAGCCAGTGCAGGGCAAAGAGGTTCCTCTGGAATGGACTGAGACATCTGGGGGACTCTTGGAATGGTGGTACGACCATGGAGTTCCTCTCGCCTTTCCTGTTGAGAGTGCCTCCTCTTGAGATGCGACGGGAACGCCGGGAATTCTTTCCCGTTGAAAGCAGGGAAAGGATCCCTCATCTCGAGCTACGAGGGGGAAACGGGGCTCCTCTGGATGTGGGCGGGACTATCGTGCTTCCTCTCGAGTGGACACGGGTATGGCTGTGAACTTCTTGAGTTGCAGCAAGGGTGTGAAAGACCCTTTCAAAGTTCCAGAGGTTAGGTGTCATTAGTCTCCAGACGCCTCATCGGAAATAGGCCTCATCTCGCCTGGAAGGGAGAACTTCATGGATTTTCTCGAGTTGCGGCAGGTGTTCTCGAGTTACGACGGGGACCTCAGGGACCCGCCCTGGTGGCCTCAGGAGAGGCCAGTCCCCATGCGAGTTGCTAGGGGGCCTCTCGGGATTCCCCTCCCGTCAATACCGGGGCCAAAAACCTTGTGTGGAGTCAGGGCCGGAACCGAGGATTCATCTCAGGGGCTGACATGGATCTTTGGGTACTTCTGGAGTCTCCCCAGGGGAGTCAGGCCTCGTCTAGAGTGGGGGCATGCACGTGCGCATTCCTTCCAGGCTGTAGCAGCAATGTCATGCTTCCCGTGGCCTGGATCAAAGGATCTGTGGTTTTCCCTCGAGGCTTTCCCTCGAGGCTTTTCCACAGGGCTGTCCCACGTGCCACCGTGGTGTGAGTCGATCCTCGGCGTGAAAGATGAGCCAGTGCAGGGCAAAGAGGTTCCTCTGGAATGGACTGAGACATCTGGGGGACTCTTAGAATGGTGGTACGACCATGGAGTTCCTCTCGCCTTTCCTGTTGAGAGTGCCTCCTCTTGAGATGCGACGGGGACGCCGGGAATTCTTTCCCGTTGAAAGCAGGGAAAGGATCCCTCATCTCGAGCTACGAGGGGGAAACGGGGCTCCTCTGGATGTGGGCGGGACCATCGTGCTTCCTCTCGAGTGGAGACGGGTATGGCGGTGAACTTCTTGAGTTGCAGCAAGGGTGTGAAAGACCCTTTCGAAGTTCCAGAGGTTAGGTGTCATTAGTCTCCAGACGCCTCATCGGAAATAGGCCTCATCTCGCCTGGAAGGGAGAACTTCCTGGATTTTCTCGAGTTGCGGCAGGTGTTCTCGAGTTACGACGGGGACCTCAGGGACCCGCCCTGGTGGCCTCAGGAGAGGCCAGTCCCCATGCGAGTTGCTAGGGGGCCTCTCGGGATTCCTCTCCCGTCGATACCGGGGCCAAAAACCTTGTGTGGAGTCAGGGCCGGAACCGAGGATTCCTCTCAGGGGCTGACATGGATCTTTGGGTACTTCTGGAGTCTCCCCAGGGGAGTCAGGCCTCGTCTCGAGTGGGGGCATGCACGTGCGCTTTCCTTCCAGGCTGTAGCAGCAATGTCACGCTTCCCGTGGCCTGGATCAAAGGATCTGTGGTTTTCCCTCGAGGCTTTCCCTCGAGGTTTTCCCACAGGGCTGTCCCACGTGCCACCGTGGTGTGAGTCGATCCTCGGCGTGAAAGATGAGCCAGTGCAGGGCAAAGAGGTTCCTCTGGAATGGACTGAGACATCTGGGGGACTCTTGGAATGGTGGTATGACCATGGAGTTCCTCTCGCCTTTCCTGTTGAGAGTGCCTCCTCTTGAGATGCGACGGGAACGCCGGGAATTCTTTCCCGTTGAAAGCAGGGAAAGGATCCCTCATCTCGAGCTACGAGGGGGAAACGGGGCTCCTCTGGATGTGGGCGGGACCATCGTGCTTCCTCTCGAGTGGAGACGGGTATGGCGGTGAACTTCTTGAGTTGCAGCAAGGGTGTGAAAGACCCTTTCGAAGTTCCAGAGGTTAGGTGTCATTAGTCTCCAGACGCCTCATCGGAAATAGGCCTCATCTCGCCTGGAAGGGAGAACTTCATGGATTTTCTCGAGTTGCGGCAGGTGTTCTCGAGTTACGACGGGGACCTCAGGGACCCGCCCTGGTGGCCTCAGGAGAGGCCAGTCCCCATGCGAGTTGCTAGGGGGCCTCTCGGGATTCCCCTCCCGTCGATACCGGGGCCAAAAACCTTGTGTGGAGTCAGGGCCGGAACCGAGGATTCCTCTCAGGGGCTGACATGGATCTTTGGGTACTTCTGGAGTCTCCCCAGGGGAGTCAGGCCTCGTCTCGAGTGGGGGCATGCACGTGCGCTTTCCTTCCAGGCTGTAGCAGCAATGTCACGCTTCCCGTGGCCTGGATCAAAGGATCTGTGGTTTTCCCTCGAGGCTTTCCCTCGAGGCTTTCCCACAGGGCTGTCCCACGTGCCACCGTGGTGTGAGTCGATCCTCGGCGTGAAAGATGAGCCAGTGCAGGGCAAAGAGGTTGCTCTGGAATGGACTGAGACATCTGGGGGACTCTTTGAATGATGGTACGACCATGGAGTTCCTCTCGCCTTTCCTGTTGAGAGTGCCTCCTCTTGAGATGCGACGGGAACGCCCGGAATTCTTTCCCGTTGAAAGCAGGGAAAGGATCCCTCATCTCGAGATACGAGGGGGAAACGGGGCTCCTCTGGATGTGGGCGGGACCATCGTGCTTCCTCTCTAGTGGAGACGGGTATGGCGGTGAACTTCTTGAGTTGCAGCAAGGGTGTGAAAGACCCTTTCGAAGTTCCAGAGGTTAGGTGTCATTAGTCTCCAGACGCCTCATCGGAAATAGGCCTCATCTCGCCTGGAAGGGAGAACTTCATGGATTTTCTCGAGTTGCGGCAGGTGTTCTCGAGTTACGACGGGGACCTCAGGGACCCGCCCTGGTGGCCTCAGGAGAGGCCAGTCCCCATGCGAGTTGCTAGGGGGCCTCTCGGGATTCCTCTCCCGTCGATACCGGGGCCAAAAACCTTGTGTGGATTCAGGGCCGGAACCGAGGATTCCTCTCAGGGGCTGACATGGATCTTTGGGTACTTCTGGAGTCTCCCCAGGGGAGTCAGGCCTCGTCTCGAGTGGGGGCATGCACGTGCGCTTTCCTTCCAGGCTGTAGCAGCAATGTCACGCTTCCCGTGGCCTGGATCAAAGGATCTGTGGTTTTCCCTCGAGGCTTTCCCTCGAGGTTTTCCCACAGGGCTGTCCCACGTGCCACCGTGGTGTGAGTCGATCCTCGGCGTGAAAGATGAGCCAGTGCAGGGCAAAGAGGTTCCTCTGGAATGGACTGAGACATCTGGGGGACTCTTGGAATGGTGGTATGACCATGGAGTTCCTCTCGCCTTTCCTGTTGAGAGTGCCTCCTCTTGAGATGCGACGGGAACGCCGGGAATTCTTTCCCGTTGAAAGCAGGGAAAGGATCCCTCATCTCGAGCTACGAGGGGGAAACGGGGCTCCTCTGGATGTGGGCGGGACCATCGTGCTTCCTCTCGAGTGGAGACGGGTATGGCGGTGAACTTCTTGAGTTGCAGCAAGGGTGTAAAAGACCCTTTCGAAGTTCCAGAGGTTAGGTGTCATTAGTCTCCAGACGCCTCATCGGAAATAGGCCTCATCTCGCCTGGAAGGGAGAACTTCATGGATTTTCTCGAGTTGCGGCAGGTGTTCTCGAGTTACGACGGGGACCTCAGGGACCCGCCCTGGTGGCCTCAGGAGAGGCCAGTCCCCATGCGAGTTGCTAGGGGGCCTCTCGGGATTCCCCTCCCGTCGATACCGGGGCCAAAAACCTTGTGTGGAGTCAGGGCCGGAACCGAGGATTCCTCTCAGGGGCTGACATGGATCTTTGGGTACTTCTGGAGTCTCCCCAGGGGAGTCAGGCCTCGTCTCGAGTGGGGGCATGCACGTGCGCTTTCCTTCCAGGCTGTAGCAGCAATGTCACGCTTCCCGTGGCCTGGATCAAAGGATCTGTGGTTTTCCCTCGAGGCTTTCCCTCGAGGCTTTCCCACAGGGCTGTCCCACGTGCCACCGTGGTGTGAGTCGATCCTCGGCGTGAAAGATGAGCCAGTGCAGGGCAAAGAGGTTGCTCTGGAATGGACTGAGACATCTGGGGGACTCTTTGAATGATGGTACGACCATGGAGTTCTTCTCGCCTTTCCTGTTGAGAGTGCCTCCTCTTGAGATGCGACGGGAACGCCGGGAATTCTTTCCCGTTGAAAGCAGGGAAAGGATCCCTCATCTCGAGCTACGAGGGGGAAACGGGGCTCCTCTGGATGTGGGCGGGACCATCGTGCTTCCTCTCGAGTGGAGATGGGTATGGCGGTGAACTTCTTGAGTTGCAGCAAGGGTGTGAAAGACCCTTTCGAAGTTCCAGAGGTTAGGTGTCATTAGTCTCCAGACGCCTCATCGGAAATAGGCCTCATCTCGGCTGGAAGGGAGAACTTCCTAGATTTTCTCGAGTTGCGGCAGGTGTTCTCGAGTTACGACGGGGACCTCAGGGACCCGCCCTGGTGGCCTCAGGAGAGGCCAGTCCCCATGCGAGTTGCTAGGGGGCCTCTCGGGATTCCTCTCCCGTCGATACCGGGGCCAAAAACCTTGTGTGGAGTCAGGGCCGGAACCGAGGATTCCTCTCAGGTGCTGACATGGATCTTTGGGTACTTCTGGAGTCTCCCCAGGGGAGTCAGGCCTCGTCTCGAGTGGGGGCATGCACGTGCGCTTTCCTTCCAGGCTGTAGCAGGAATGTCACGCTTCCCGTCCCGTGGATCAAAGGATCTGTGGTTTTTCCTCGAGGCTTTCCCTCTAGGATTTCCCACAGGGCTGTCCCACGTGCCACCGTGGTGTGAGTCGATCCTCGGCGTGAAAGATGAGCCAGTGCAGGGCAAAGAGGTTCCTCTGGAATGGACTGAGACATCTGGGGGACTCTTGGAATGGTGCTATGACCATGGAGTTCCTCTCGCCTTTCCTGTTGAGAGTGCCTCCTCTTGAGTTGCGACGGGAACGCCGGGAATTCTTTCCCGTTGAAAGCAGGGAAAGGATCCCTCATCTCGAGCTACGAGGGGGAAACGGGGCTCCTCTGGATGTGGGCGGGACCATCGTTCTTCCTCTCTAGTGGAGACGGGTATGGCGGTGAACTTCTTGAGTTGCAGCAAGGGTGTTAAAGACCCTTTCGAAGTTCCAGAGGTTAGGTGTCATTAGTCTCCAGACGCCTCATCGGAAATAGGCCTCATCTCGCCTGGAAGGGAGAACTTCATGGATTTTCTCGAGTTGCGGCAGGTGTTCTCGAGTTACGACGGGGACCTCAGGGACCCGCCCTGGTGGCCTCAGGAGAGGCCAGTCCCCATGCGAGTTGCTAGGGGGCCTCTGGGGATTCCTCTCCCGTCGATACCGGGGCCAAAAACCTTGTGTGGATTCAGGGCCGGAACCGAGGATTCCTCTCAGGGGCTGACATGGATCTTTGGGTACTTCTGGAGTCTCCCCAGGGGAGTCAGGCCTCGTCTCGAGTGGGGGCATGCACGTGCGCTTTCCTTCCAGGCTGTAGCAGCAATGTCACGCTTCCCGTGGCCTGGATCAAAGGATCTGTGGTTTTCCCTCGAGGCTTTCCCTCGAGGTTTTCCCACAGGGCTGTCCCACGTGCCACCGTGGTGTGAGTCGATCCTCGGCGTGAAAGATGAGCCAGTGCAGGGCAAAAGGTTCCTCTGGAATGTACTGAGACATCTGGGGGACTCTTGGAATGGTGGTATGACCATGGAGTTCCTCTCGCCTTTCCTGTTGAGAGTGCCTCCTCTTGAGATGCGACGGGAACGCCGGGAATTCTTTCCCGTTGAAAGCAGGGAAAGGATCCCTCATCTCGAGCTACGAGGGGGAAACGGGGCTCCTCTGGATGTGGGCGGGACCATCGTGCTTCCTCTCGAGTGGAGACGGGTATGGCGGTGAACTTCTTGAGTTGCAGCAAGGGTGTGAAAGACCCTTTCGAAGTTCCAGAGGTTAGGTGTCATTAGTCTCCAGGCGCCTCATCGGAAATAGGCCTCATCTCGCCTGGAAGGGAGAACTTCATGGATTTTCTCGAGTTGCAGCAGGTGTTCTCGAGTTACGACGGGGACCTCAGGGACCCGCCCTGGTGGCCTCAGGAGAGGCCAGTCCCCATGCGAGTTGCTAGGGGGCCTCTCGGGATTCCTCTCCCGTCGATACCGTGGCCAAAAACCTTGTGTGGAGTCAGGGCCGGAACCGAGGATTCCTCTCAGGTGCTGACATGGATCTTTGGGTACTTCTGGAGTCTCCCCAGGGGAGTCAGGCCTCGTCTCGAGTGGGGGCATGCACGTGCGCTTTCCTTCCAGGCTGTAGCAGGAATGTCACGCTTCCCGTCGCGTGCATCAAAGGATCTGTGGTTTTCCCTCGAGGCTTTCCCTCGAGGATTTCCCACAGGGCTGTCCCACGTGCCATCGTGGTGTGAGTCGATCCTCGGCGTGAAAGATGAGCCAGTGCAGGGCAAAGAGGTTCCTCTGGAATGGACTGAGACATCTGGGGGACTCTTGGAATGGTGGTATGACCATGGAGTTCCTCTCGCCTTTCCTGTTGAGAGTGCCTCCTCTTGAGATGCGACGGGAACGCCGGGAATTCTTTCCCATTGAAAGCAGGGAAAGGATCCCTCATCTCGAGCTACGAGGGGGAAACGGGGCTCCTCTGGATGTGGGCGGGACCATCGTGCTTCCTCTCGAGTGGAGACGGGTATGGCGGTGAACTTCTTGAGTTGCAGCAAGGGTGTGAAAGACCCTTTCGAAGTTCCAGAGGTTAGGTGTCATTAGTCTCCAGACGCCTCATCGGAAATAGGCCTCATCTCGCCTGGAAGGGAGAACTTCATGGATTTTCTCGAGTTGCGGCAGGTGTTCTCGAGTTACGACGGGGACCTCAGGGACCCGCCCTGGTGGCCTCAGGAGAGGCCAGTCCCCATGCGAGGTGCTAGGGGGCCTCTCGGGATTCCTCTCCCGTCGATACCGGGGCCAAAAACCTTGTGTGGAGTCAGGGCCGGAACCGAGGATTCCTCTCAGGGGCTGACATGGATCTTTGGATACTTCTGGAGTCTCCCCAGGGGAGTCAGGCCTCGTCTCGAGTGGGGGCATGCACGTGCGCTTTCCTTCCAGGCTGTAGCAGCAATGTCACGCTTCCCGTGGCCTGGATCAAAGGATCTGTGGTTTTCCCTCGAGGCTTTCCCTCGAGGTTTTCCCACAGGGCTGTCCCACGTGCCACCGTGGTGTGAGTCGATCCTCGGCGTGAAAGATGAGCCAGTGCAGTGCAAAGAGGTTCCTCTGGAATGGACTGAGACATCTGGGGGACTCTTGGAATGGTGGTACGACCATGGAGTTCCTCTCGCCTTTCCTGTTGAGAGTGCCTCCTCTTGAGATGCGACGGGAACGCCGGGAATTCTTTCCCGTTGAAAGCAGGGAAAGGATCCCTCATCTCGAGCTACGAGGGGGAAACGGGGCTCCTCTGGATGTGGGCGGGACCATCGTGCTTCCTCTCGAGTGGAGACGGGTATGGCGGTGAACTTCTTGAGTTGCAACAAGGGTGTGAAAGACCCTTTCGACGTTCCAGAGGTTAGGTGTCATTAGTCTCCAGACGCCTCATCGGAAATAGGCCTCATCTCGCCTGGAAGGGAGAACTTCCTGGATTTTCTCGAGTTGCGGCAGGTGTTCTCGAGTTACGACGGGGACCTCAGGGACCCGCCCTGGTGGCCTCAGGAGAGGCCAGTCCCCATGCGAGGTGCTAGGGGGCCTCTCGGGATTCCTCTCCCATCGATACCGGGGCCAAAAACCTTGTGTGGAGTCAGGGCCGGAACCGAGGATTCCTCTCAGGGGCTGACATGGATCTTTGGGTACTTCTGGAGTCTCCCCAGGGGAGTCAGGCCTCGTCTCGAGTGGGGGCATGCACGTGCGCTTTCCTTCCAGGCTGTAGCAGCAATGTCACGCTTCCCGTCTCGTGGATCAAAGGATCTGTGGTTTTTCCTCGAGGCTTTCCCTCGAGGATTTCCCACAGGGCTGTCCCACGTGCCACCGTGGTGTGAGTCGATCCTCGGCGTGAAAGATGAGCCAGTGCAGGGCAAAGAGGTTCCTCTGGAATGGACTGAGACATCTGGGGGACTCTTGGAATGGTGGTATGACCATGGAGTTCTTCTCGCCTTTCCTGTTGAGAGTGCCTCCTCTTGAGATGCGACGGGAACGCCGGGAATTCTTTCCCGTTGAAAGCAGGGAAAGGATCCCTCATCTCGAGCTACGAGGGGGAAACGGGGCTCCTCTGGAGGTGGGCGGGACCATCGTGCTTCCTCTCGAGTGGAGACGGGTATGGCGGTGAACTTCTTGAGTTGCAGCAAGGGTGTGAAAGACCCTTTCGAAGTTCCAGAGGTTAGGTGTCATTAGTCTCCAGACGCCTCATCGGAAATAGGCCTCATCTCGCCTGGAAGGGAGAACTTCATGGATTTTCTCGAGTTGCGGCAGGTGTTCTCGAGTTACGACGGGGACCTCAGGGACCCGCCCTGGTGGCCTCAGGAGAGGCCAGTCCCCATGCGAGGTGCTAGGGGGCCTCTCGGGATTCCTCTCCCGTCGATACCGGGGCCAAAAACCTTGTGTGGAGTCAGGGCCGGAACCGAGGATTCCTCTCAGGGGCTGACATGGATCTTTGGATACTTCTGGAGTCTCCCCAGGGGAGTCAGGCCTCGTCTCGAGTGGGGGCATGCACGTGCGCTTTCCTTCCAGGCTGTAGCAGCAATGTCACGCTTCCCGTGGCCTGGATCAAAGGATCTGTGGTTTTCCCTCGAGGCTTTCCCTCGAGGTTTTCCCACAGGGCTGTCCCACGTGCCACCGTGGTGTGAGTCGATCCTCGGCGTGAAAGATGAGCCAGTGCAGGGCAAAGAGGTTCCTCTGGAATGGACTGAGACATCTGGGGGACTCTTGGAATGGTGGTACGACCATGGAGTTCCTCTCGCCTTTCCTGTTGAGAGTGCCTCCTCTTGAGATGCGACGGGAACGCCGGGAATTCTTTCCTGTTGAAAGCAGGGAAAGGATCCCTCATCTCGAGCTACGAGGGGGAAACGGGGCTCCTCTGGATGTGGGCGGGACCATCGTGCTTCCTCTCGAGTGGAGACGGGTATGGCGGTGAACTTCTTGAGTTGCAGCAAGGGTGTGAAAGACCCTTTCGAAGTTCCAGAGGTTAGGTGTCATTAGTCTCCAGACGCCTCATCGGAAATAGGCCTCATCTCGCCTGGAAGGGAGAACTTCCTGGATTTTCTCGAGTTGCGGCAGGTGTTCTCGAGTTACGACGGGGACCTCAGGGACCCGCCCTGGTGGCCTCAGGAGAGGCCAGTCCCCATGCGAGGTGCTAGGGGGCCTCTCGGGATTCCTCTCCCATCGATACCGGGGCCAAAAACCTTGTGTGGAGTCAGGGCCGGAACCGAGGATTCCTCTCAGGGGCTGACATGGATCTTTGGGTACTTCTGGAGTCTCCCCAGGGGAGTCAGGCCTCGTCTCGAGTGGGGGCATGCACGTGCGCTTTCCTTCCAGGCTGTAGCAGCAATGTCACGCTTCCCGTCTCGTGGATCAAAGGATCTGTGGTTTTTCCTCGAGGCTTTCCCTCGAGGATTTCCCTCAGGGCTGTCCCACGTGCCACCGTGGTGTGAGTCGATCCTCGGCGTGAATGATGAGCCAGTGCAGGGCAAAGATGTTCCTCTGGAATGGACTGAGACATCTGGGGGACTCTTGGAATGGTGGTATGACCATGGAGTTCCTCTCGCCTTTCCTGTTGAGAGTGCCTCCTCTTGAGATGCGACGGGAACGCCGGGAATTCTTTCCCGTTGAAAGCAGGGAAAGGATCCCTCATCTCGAGCTACGAGGGGGAAACGGGGCTCCTCTGGATGTGGGCGGGACCATCGTGCTTCCTCTCGAGTGGAGACGGGTATGGCGGTGAACTTCTTGAGTTGCAGCAAGGGTGTGAAAGACCCTTTCGAAGTTCCAGAGGTTAGGTGTCATTAGTCTCCAGACGCCTCATCGGAAATAGGCCTCATCTCGCCTGGAAGGGAGAACTTCCTGGATTTTCTCGAGTTGCGGCAGGTGTTCTCGAGTTACGACGGGGACCTCAGGGACCCGCCCTGGTGGCCTCAGGAGAGGCCAGTCCCCATGCGAGTTGCTAGGGGGCCTCTCGGGATTCCCCTCCCGTCGATACCGGGGCCAAAAACCTTGTGTGGAGTCAGAGCCGGAACCGAGGATTCCTCTCAGGGGCTGACATGGATCTTTGGGTACTTCTGGAGTCTCCCCAGGGGAGTCAGGCCTCGTCTCGAGTGGGGGCATGCACGTGCGCTTTCTTTCCAGGCTGTAGCAGCAATGTCACGCTTCCCGTGGCCTGGATCAAAGGATCTGTGGTTTTCCCTCGAGGCTTTCCCTCGAGGCTTTCCCACAGGGCTGTCCCACGTGCCACCGTGGTGTGAGTCGATCCTCGGCGTGAAAGATGAGCCAGTGCTGGGCAAAGAGGTTGCTCTGGAATGGACTGAGACATCTGGGGGACTCTTGGAATGGTGGTACGACCATGGAGTTCCTCTCGCCTTTACTGTTGAGAGTGCCTCCTCTTGAGATGCGACGGGAACGCCGGGAAATCTTTCCCGTTGAAAGCAGGGAAAGGATCCCTCATCTCGAGCTACGAGGGGGAAACGGGGCTCCTCTGGATGTGGGCGGGACCATCGTGCTTCCTCTCGAGGGAGACGGGTATGGCGGTGAACTTCTTGAGTTGCAGCAAGGGTGTGAAAGACCCTTTGAAGTTCCAGAGGTTAGGTTTCATTAGTCTCCAGACGCCTCATCGGAAATAGGCCTCATCTCGCCTGGAAGGGAGAATTTCCTGGATTTTCTCGAGTTGCGGCAGGTGTTCTCGAGTTATGACGGGAACCTCAGGGACCCGCCCTGGTGGCCTCAGGAGAGGCCAGTCCCCATGCGAGTTGCTAGGGGCCCTCTCGGGATTCCTCTCCCGCCGATACCGGGGCCAAAAACCTTGTGTGGAGTCAGGGCCGGAACCGAGGATTCCTCTCAGGGGCTGATATGGATCTTTGGGTACTTCTGGAGTCTCCCCAGGGGAGTCAGGCCTCGTCTCGAGTGGGGGCATGCACGTGCGCTTTCCTTCCAGGCTGTAGCAGCAATGTCACGCTTCCCGTCGCGTGGATCAAAGGATCTGTGGTTTTCCCTCAAGGCTTTCCCTCGAGGCTTTCCCACAGGGCTGTCCCACGTGCCACCGTGGTGTGAGTCGATCCTCGGCGTGAAAGATGAGCCAGTGCAGGGCAAAGAGGTTCCTCTGGAATGGACTGAGACATCTGGGGGACTCTTGGAATGGTGGTACGACCATGGAGTTCCTCTCGCCTTTCCTGTTGAGAGTGCCTCCTCTTGAGATGCGACGGGAACGCCGGGAATTCTTTCCCGTTGAAAGCAGGGAAAGGATCCCTCATCTCGAGCTACGAGGGGGAAACGGGGCTCCTCTGGATGTGGGCGGGATCATCGTGCTTCCTCTCGAGTGGAGACGGGTATGGCAGAGAACTTCTTGAGTTGCAGCAAGGGTGTGAAAGACCCTTTCGAAGTTCCAGAGGTTAGGTGTCATTAGTCTCCAGACGCCTCATCGGAAATAGGCCTCATCACGCCTGGAAGGGAGAACTTCCTGGATTTTCTCGAGTTGCGGCAGGTGTTCTCGAGTTACGACGGGGACCTCAGGTACCAGCCCTGGTGGCCTCAGGAGAGGCCAATCCCCATGCGAGTTGCTAGAGGGACTCTGGGATTCCTCTCCCGTCGATACCGGGTCCAAAAACCTTGTGTGGAGTCAGGGCCGGAACCGAGGTTTCCTCTCTGGGGCTGACATGGATCTTTGGGTACTTCTGGAGTCTCCCCAGGGGAGTCAGGCCTCGTCTCGAGTGGGGACAGGTACATGCGCTTTCCTTCCAGGCTGTAGCAGCAATGTCACTCTTCCCGTGGCCTGGATCAAAGGATCTGTGGTTTTCCCACGAGGCTTTCCCTCGAGGCTTTCCCACAGGTCTGTCCAACGTTCCACCGTGGTGTGAGTCGATCCTCGGCGTGAAAG
Organism: Capricornis sumatraensis; assembly: GCF_032405125.1. NCBI lineage: Eukaryota > Metazoa > Chordata > Mammalia > Artiodactyla > Bovidae > Capricornis > Capricornis sumatraensis. The sequence continues at coordinate 11,977,592 of NW_027184612.1, forward strand.
ATGAGCCAGTGCAGGGCAAAGAGGTTCCTCTGGAATGGACTGAGACATCTGGGGGACTCTTGGAATGGTGGTACCTCCATGGAGTTCCTCTCGCCTTTCCTGTTGAGAGTGCCTCCTCTTGAGATGCGACGGGAACGCCGGGAATTCTTTCCCGTTGAAAGCAGGGAAAGGATCCCTCATCTCGAGCTACGAGGGGGAAACGGGGCTCCTCTGGATGTGGGCGGGACCATCGTGCTTCCTCTCGAGTGGACACGGGTATGGCGTTGAACTTCTTGAGTTGCAGCAAGGGTGTGAAAGACCCTTTCGAAGTTCCAGAGTTTAGGTGTCATTAGTCTCCAAACGCCTCATCGGAAATAGGATTCTTCTCGCCTGGAAGGGAGAACTTCCTGGATTTTCTCGAGTTGGGACAGGTGTTCTCGAGTTACGACGGGGACCTCAGGGACCCGCCCTGGTGGCCTCAGGAGAGGCCAGTCCCCATGCGAGTTGCTAGGGGGCCTCTCGGGATTCCTCTCCCGTCGATACCGGGGCCAAAAACCTTGTGTGGAGTCAGGGCCGGAACCGAGGATTCCTCTCAGGGGCTGACATGGATCTTTGGGTACTTCTGGAGTCTCCCCAGGGTAGTCAGGCCTCGTCTCGAGTGGGGGCATGCACGTGCGCTTTCCTTTCAGGCTATAGCAGCAATGTCACGCTTCCCGTCGCCTGGATCAAAGGATCTGTGGTTTTCCCTCGAGGCTTTCCCTCGAGGCTTTCCCACAGGGCTGTCCCACGTGCCACCGTGGTGTGAGTCGATCCTCGGCGTGAAAGATGAGCCAGTGCAGGGCAAAGAAGTTGCTCTGGAATGGACTGAGACATCTGGGGGACTCTTCGAATGGTGGTACGACCATGGAGTTCCTCTCGCCTTTCCTGTTGAGAGTGCCTCCTCTTGAGATGCGACGGGAACGCCGGGAATTCTTTCCCGTTGAAAGCAGGGAAAGGATCCCTCATCTCGAGCTACCAGGGTGAAACGGGGCTCCTCTGGATGTGGGCGGGACCATCGTGCTTCCTCTCGAGTGGAGACGGGTATGGCGGTGAACTTCTTGAGTTGCAGCAAGGGTGTGAAAGACCCTTTCGAAGTTCCAGAGGTTAGGTGTCATTAGTCTCCAGACGCCTCATCGGAAATAGGCCTCATCTCGCCTGGAAGGGAGAACTTCCTGGATTTTCTCGAGTTGCGGCAGGTGTTCTCGAGTTACGACGGGGACCTCAGGGACCCGCCCTGGTGGCCTCAGGAGAGGCCAGTCCCCATGCGAGTTGCTAGGGGGCCTCTCGGGATTCCTCTCCCGTCGATACCGGGGCCAAAAACCTTGTGTGGAGTCAGGGCTGGAACCGAGGATTCCTCTCAGGGGCTGACATGGATCTTTGGGTACTTCTAGAGTCTCCCCAGGGGAGTCAGGCCTCGTCTCGAGTGGGGGCATGCACGTGCGCTTTCCTTCCAGGCTGTAGCAGCAATGTCACGCTTCCCGTCTTGTGGATCAAAGGATCTGTGGTTTTCCCTCGAGGCTTTCCCTCGAGGCTTTCCCACAGGGCTGTCCCAAGTGCCACCGTGGTGTGAGTCGATCCTCGGCGTGAAAGATGAGCCAGTGCAGGGCAAAGAGGTTCCTCTGGAATGGACTGAGACATCTGGGGGACTCTTGGAATGGTGGTACGACCATGGAGTTCCTCTCGCCTTTCCTGTTGAGAGTGCCTCCTCTTGAGATGCGACGGGAACGCCGGGAATTCTTTCCCGTTGAAAGCAGGGAAAGGATCCCTCATCTCGAGCTCCGAGTGGGAAACGGGGCTCCTCTGGATGTGGGCGGGACCATCGTGCTTTCTCTCGTGTGGAGACGGGTATGGCGGTAAACTTCTTGAGTTGCAGCAAGGGTGTGAAAAACCCTTTCGAAGTTCCAGAGGTTAGGTGTCATTAGTCTCCAGACGCCTCATCAGAAATAGGCCTCATCTAGCCTGGAAGGGAGAACTTCCCGGATTTTCTCGAGGTGCGGCCGGTGTTCTCGAGTTACGACGGGGACCTCAGGGACCCGCCCTGGTTGCCTCAGGAGAGGCCAGTCCCCATGCGAGTTGCTAGGGGGCCCCTCGGGATTCCTCTCCCGTCGATACCGGGGCCAAAAACCTTGTGTGGAGTCAGGGCCGGAACCGAGGATTCCTCTCAGGGGCTGACATGGATCTTTGGGTACTTCTGGAGTCTCCCCAGGGTAGTCAGGCCTCGTCTCGAGTGGGGGCATGCACGTGCGCTTTCCTTTCAGGCTATAGCAGCAATGTCACGCTTCCCGTCGCGTGCATCAAAGGATCTGTGGTTTTCCCTCGAGGCTTTCCCTCGAGGCTTTCCCACAGGGCTGTCCCACGTGCCACCGTGGTGTGAGTCGATCCTCGGCGTGAAAGATGAGCCAGTGCAGGGCAAAGAGGTTCCTCTGGAATGGACTGAGACATCTGGGGGACTCTTGGAATGGTGGTACGACCATGGAGTTCCTCTCGCCTTCCCTGTTGAGAGTGCCTCCTCTTGAGATGCGACGGGAACGCCGGGAATTCTTTCCCGTTGAAAGCAGGGAAAGGATCCCTCATCTCGAGCTCCGAGGGGGAAACGGGGCTCCTCTGGATGTGGGCGGGACCATCGTGCTTCCTCTCGAGTGGAGACGGGTATGGCGGTGAACTTCTTGAGTTGCAACAAGGGTGTGAAAGACCCTTTCGACGTTCCAGAGGTTAGGTGTCATTAGTCTCCAGACGCCTCATCGGAAATAGGCCTCATCTCGCCTGGAAGGGAGAACTTCCTGGATTTTTTCGAGTTGCGGCAGGTGTTCTCGAGTTACGACGGGGACCTCAGGGACCCGCCCTGGTGGCCTCAGGAGAGGCCAGTCCCCATGCGAGTTGCTAGGGGGCCTCTCGGGATTCCTCTCCCGTCGATACCGGGGCCAAAAACCTTGTGTGGAGTCAGGGCCGGAACCGAGGATTCCTCTCAGGGGCTGACATGGATCTTTGGGTACTTCTGGAGTCTCCCCAGGGGAGTCAGGCCTCGTCTCGAGTGGGGGCATGCACGTGCGCTTTCCTTCCAGGCTGTAGCAGCAATGTCACGCATCCCGTCGCGTGCATCAAAGGATCTGTGGTTTTCCCTCGAGGCTTTCCCTCGAGGCTTTCCAGCAGGGCTGTCCCACGTGCCACCGTGGTGTGAGTCGATCCTCGGCGTGAAAGATGAGCCAGTGCAGGGCAAAGAGGTTCCTCTGGAATGGACTGAGACATCTGGGCGACTCTTGGAATGGTGGTACGACCATGGAGTTCCTCTCGCCTTTCCTGTTGAGAGTGCCTCCTCTTGATATGCGACGGGAACGCCGGGAATTCTTTCCCGTTGAAAGCAGGGAAAGGATCCCTCATCTCGAGCTACGAGGGTGAAACGGGGCTACTCTGGATGTGAGCGGGACCATCGTGCTTCCTCTCGAGTGGACACGGGTATGGCGCTGAACTTCTTGAGTTGCAGCAAGGGTGTGAAAGACCCTTTTGAAGTTCCAGAGTTTAGGTGTCATTAGTCTCCAGACGCCTCATTGGAAATAGGCCTCATCTCGCCTGGAAGGGAGAACTTCCTGGATTTTCTCGAGTTGCGGCAGGTGTTCTCGAGTTATGACGGGGACCTCAGGGACACGCCTTGGTGGCCTCAGGAGAGGCCAGTCCCCATGCGAGTTGCTAGGGGGCCTCTCGGGATTCCTCTCCCGTCGATACCGGGGCCAAAAACCTTGTGTGGAGTCAGGGCCGGAACCGAGGATTCCTCTCAGGGGTGATATGGATCTTTGGGTACTTCTGGAGTCTCCCCACGGGAGTTAGGCCTCGTCTCGAGTGGGGGCATGCACGTGCGCTTTCCTTCCAGGCTGTAGCAGCAATGTCACGCTTCCCGTCGCGTGCATCAAAGGATCTGTGGTTTTCCCTCGAGGCTTTCCCTCGAGGCTTTCCCGCAGGGCTGTCCCACGTTCCACCGTGGTGTGAGTCGATCCTCGGCGTGAAAGATGAGCCAGTGCAGGGCAAAGAGATTCCTCTGGAATGGACTGAGACATCTGGGGGACTCTTGGAATGGTGGTACGACCATGGAGTTCCTCTCGCCTTTCCTGTTGAGAGTGCCTCCTCTTGAGATGCGACGGGAACGCCGGGAATTCTTTCCCGTTGAAAGCAGGGAAAGGATCCCTCATCTCGAGCTACGAGGGGGAAACGGGGCTCCTCTGGATGTGGGTGGGACCATCGTGCTTCCTCTCGATTGGAGACGGGTATGGCGGTGAACTTCTTGAGTTGCAGCAAGGGTGTGAAAGACCCTTTCGAAGTTCCAGAGGTTACGTGTCAGTCTCCAGATGCCTCATCGGAAATAGACCTCATCTCGCCTGGAAGGGAGAACTTCCTGGATTTTCTCGAGGTGTGGCAGGTGTTCTCGAGTTACGACGGGGACCTCAGGGACCCGCCCTGGTGGCCTCAGGAGAGGCCAGTCCCCATGCGAGGTGCTAGGGGGCCTCTCGGGATTCCTCTCCCGTCGATACCGGGGCCAAAAACCTTGTGTGGAGTCAGGGCCGTAACCGAGGATTCCTCTCAGGGGCTGACATGGATCTTTGGGTACTTCTGGAGTCTCCCCAGGGGAGTCAGGCCTCGTCTCGAGTGGGGGCATGCACGTGCGCTTTCCTTCCAGGCTGTAGCAGCAATGTCACGCTTCCCGTGGCGTGGATCAAAGGATCTGTGGTTTTCCCTCGAGGCTTTCCCACAGGGCTGTCCCACGTGCCACCGTGGTGTGAGTCGATCCTCGGCGTGAAAGATGAGCCAGTGCAGGGCAAAGAGGTTCCTCTGGAATGGACTGAGACATCTGGGGGACTCTTGGAATGGTGGTACGACCATGGAGTTCCTCTCGCCTTTCCTGTTGAGAGTGCCTCCTCTTGAGATGCGACGGGAACGCCGGGAATTCTTTCCCGTTGAAAGCAGGGAAAGGATCCCTCATCTCGAGCTACGAGGGGGAAACGGGGCTCCTCTGGATGTGGGCGGGACCATCGTGCTTCCTCTCGAGTGGACAAGGGTATGGCGGTGAACTTCTTGAGTTGCAGCAAGGTTGTGAAAGACCCTTTCGAAGTTCCAGAGGTTAGGTGTCATTAGTCTCCAGACGCCTCATCGGAAATAGGCCTCATCTCGCCTGGAAGGGAGAACTTCCTGGATTTTCTCGAGTTGCGGCAGGTGTTCTCGAGTTACGACGGGGACCTCAGGGACCCGCTCTTGTGGCCTCAGGAGAGGCCAGTCCCCATGCGAGGTGCTAGGGGGCCTCTCGGGATTCCTCTCCCGTCGATACCGGGGCCAAAAACCTTGTGTGGAGTCAGGGCCGGAACCGAGGATTCCTCTCAGGGGCTGACATGGATCTTTGGGTACTTCTGGAGTCTCCCCTGGGGAGTCAGGCCTCGTCTCGAGTGGGGGCATGCACGTACGCTTTCCTTCCAGGCTGTAGCAGCAATGTCACGCTTCCCGTGGCGTGGATCAAAGGATCTGTGGTTTACCCTCGAGGCTTTCCCACAGGGCTGTCCCACGTGCCACCGTGGTGTGAGTCGATCCTCGGCGTGAAAGATGAGCCAGTGCAGTGCAAAGATTTTCCTCTGGAATGGACTGAGACATCTGGGGGACTCTTGGAATGGTGGTACGACCATGGAGTTCCTCTCGCCTTTCCTGTTGAGAGTGCCTCCTGTTGAGATGCGACGGGAACGCCGGGAATTCTTTCCCGTTGAAAGCAGGGAAAGGATCCCTCATCTCGAGCTACGAGGGGGAAACGGGGCTCCTCTGGATGTGGGCGGGACCATCGTGCTTCCTCTCGAGTGGAGACGGGTATGGCGGTGAACTTCTTGAGTTGCAGCAAGGGTGTGAAAGACCCTTTCGAATTTCCAGAGGTTAGGTGTCATTAGTCTCCAGACGACTCATCGGAAATAGGCCTCATCTCGCCTGGAAGGGAGAACTTCCTGGATTTTCTCGAGTTGCGGCAGGTGTTCTCGAGTTTCGACGGGGACCTCAGGGACCGGCCCTGGTGGCCTCAGGAGAGGCCAGTACCCATGCGAGGTGCTAGGGGGCCTCTCGGGATTCCTCTCCCGTCGATACCGGGGCCAAAAACCTTGTGTGGAGTCAGGGCCGGAACCGAGGATTCCTCTCAGGGGCTGACATGGATCTTTGGGTACTTCTGGAGTCTCCCCAGGGGAGTCAGGCCTCGTCTCGAGTGGGGGCATGCACGTGTGCTTTCCTTCCAGGCTGTAGCAGCAATGTCACGCTTCCCGTCGCGTGCATCAAAGGATCTGTGGTTTTCCCTCGAGGCTTTCCCACAGGGCTGTCCCACGTGCCACCGTGGTGTGAGTCGATCCTCGGCGTGAAAGATGAGCCAGTGCAGGGCAAAGAGGTTCCTCTGGAATGGACTGAGACATCTGGGGGACTCTTGGAATGGTGGTACGACCATGGAGTTCCTCTCGCCTTTCCTGTTGAGAGTGCCTCCTCTTGAGATGCGACGGGAACGCCGGGAATTCTTTCCCGTTGAAAGCATGGAAAGGATCCCTCATCTCGAGCTACGAGGGGGAAACGGGGCTCCTCTGGATGTGGGCGGGACCATCGTGCTTCCTCTCGAGTGGAGACGGGTATGGCGGTGAACTTCTTGAGTTGCAGCAAGGGTGTGAAAGACCCTTTCGAATTTCCAGAGGTTAGGTGTCATTAGTCTCCAGACGACTCATCGGAAATAGGCCTCATCTCGCCTGGAATGGAGAACTTCCTGGATTTTCTCGAGTTGCGGCAGGTGTTCTCGAGTTACGACGCGGACCTCAGGGACCCGCCCTGGTGGCCTCAGGAGAGGCCAGTACCCATGCGAGGTGCTAGGGGGCCTCTCGGGATTCCTCTCCCGTCGATACCGGGGCCAAAAACCTTGTGTGGAGTCAGGGCCGGAACCGAGGATTCCTCTCAGGGGCTGACATGGATCTTTGGGTACTTCTGGAGTCTCCCCAGGGGAGTCAGGCCTCGTCTCGAGTGGGGGCATGCACGTGTGCTTTCCTTCCAGGCTGTAGCAGCAATGTCACGCTTCCCGTCGCGTGCATCAAAGGATCTGTGGTTTTCCCTCGAGGCTTTCCCACAGGGCTGTCCCACGTGCCACCGTGGTGTGAGTCGATCCTCGGCGTGAAAGATGAGCCAGTGCAGGGCAAAGAGGTTCCTCTGGAATGGACTGAGACATCTGGGGGACTCTTGGAATGGTGGTACGACCATGGAGTTCCTCTCGCCTTTCCTGTTGAGAGTGCCTCCTCTTGAGATGCGACGGGAACGCCGGGAATTCTTTCCCGTTGAAAGCAGGGAAAGGATCCCTCATCTCGAGCTACGAGGGGGAAACGGGGCTCCTCTGGATGTGGGCGGGACCATCGTGCTTCCTCTCGAGTGGAGACGGGTATGGCGGTGAACTTCTTGAGTTGCAGCAAGGGTGTGAAAGACCCTTTCGAATTTCCAGAGGTTAGGTGTCATTAGTCTCCAGACGACTCATCGGAAATAGGCCTCATCTCGCCTGGAAGGGAGAACTTCCTGGATTTTCTCGAGTTGCGGCAGGTGTTCTCGAGTTACGACAGGGACCTCAGGGACCCGCCCTGGTGGCCTCAGGAGAGGCCAGTACCCATGCGAGGTGCTAGGGGGCCTCTCGGGATTCCTCTCCCGTCGATACCGGGGCCAAAAACCTTGTGTGGAGTCAGGGCCGGAACCGAGGATTCCTCTCAGGGGCTGACATGGATCTTTGGGTACTTCTGGAGTCTCCCCAGGGGAGTCAGGCCTCGTCTCGAGTGGGGGAATGCACGTGTGCTTTCCTTACAGGCTGTAGCAGCAATGTCACGCTTCCCGTGGCGTGGATCAAAGGATCTGTGGTTTTCCCTCGAGGCTTTCCCACAGGGCTGTCCCACGTGCCACCGTGGTGTGAGTCGATCCTCGGCGTGAAAGATGAGCCAGTGCAGGGCAAAGAGGTTCCTCTGGAATGGACTGAGACATCTGGGGGACTCTTGGAATGGTGGTACGACCATGGAGTTCCTCTCGCCTTTCCTGTTGAGAGTGCCTCCTCTTGAGATGCGACGGGAACGCCGGGAATTCTTTCCCGTTGAAAGCAGGGAAAGGATCCCTCATCTTGAGCTACGAGGGGGAAACGGGGTTCCTCTGGATGTGGGCGGGACCATCGTGCTTCCTCTCGAGTGGAGACGGGTATGGCGGTGAACTTCTTGAGTTGCAGCAAGGGTGTGAAAGACCCTTTCGAAGTTCGAGAGGTTAGGTGTCATTAGTCTCCAGACGCCTCATCGGAAATAGGCCTCATCTCGCCTGGAAGGGAGAACTTCCTGGATTTTCTCGAGTTGCGGCAGGTGTTCTCGAGTTACGACGGGGACAACAGGGACCCGCCCTGGTGGCCTCAGGAGAGGCCAGTCCCCATGCGAGGTGCTAGGGGGCCTCTCGGGATTCCTCTCCCGTCGATACCGGGGCCAAAAACCTTTTGTGCAGTCAGGGCCGGAACCGAGGATTCCTCTCAGTGGCTTATATGGATCTTTGGGTACTTCTGGAGTCTCCCCACGGGAGTCAGGCCTCGTCTCGAGTGGGGGCATGCACGTGCGCTTTCCTTCCAGGCTGTAGCAGCAATGTCACGCTTCCCGTCGCGTGGATCAAAGGATCTGTGGTTTTCCCTCGAGGCTTTCCCTCGAGGCTTTCCCACAGGGCTGTCCCACGTGCCTCCGTGGTGTGATTCGATCCTCGGCGTGAAAGATGAGCCAGTGCAGGGCAAAGAGGTTCCTCTGGAATGGACTGAGATATCTGGGGGACTCTAGGAATGGTGGTAGGACCATGGAGTTCCTCTCGCCTTTCCTGTTGAGAGTGCCTCCTCTTGAGATGCGACGGGAACGCCGGGAATTCTTTCCCGTTGAAAGCAGGGAAAGGATCCCTCATCTCGAGCTACGAGGGGGAAACGGGGCTCCTCTGGATGTGGGCGGGACCATCGTGCTTCCTCTCGAGTGGAGACGGGTATGGCGGTGAACTTCTTGAGTTGCAGCAAGGGTGTGAAAGACCCTTTCGAATTTCCAGAGGTTAGGTGTCATTAGTCTCCAGACGACTCATCGGAAATAGGCCTCATCTCGCCTGGAAGGGAGAACTTCCTGGATTTTCTCGAGTTGCGGCAGGTGTTCTCGAGTTACGACGGGGACCTCAGGGACCCGCCCTGGTGGCCTCAGGAGAGGCCAGTACCCATGCGAGGTGCTAGGGGGCCTCTCGGGATTCCTCTCCCGTCGATACCGGGGCCAAAAACCTTGTGTGGAGTCAGGGCCGGAACCGAGGATTCCTCTCAGGGGCTGACATGGATCTTTGGGTACTTCTGGAGTCTCCCCAGGGGAGTCAGGCCTCGTCTCGAGTGGGGGCATGCACGTGCGCTTTCCTTCCAGGCTGTATCAGCAATGTCACGCTTCCCGTGGCGTGGATCAAAGGATCTGTGGTTTTCCCTCGAGGCTTTCCCACAGGGCTGTCCCACGTGCCACCGTGGTGTGAGTCGATCCTCGGCGTGAAAGATGAGCCAGTGCAGAGCAAAGAGGTTCCTCTGGAATGGACTGAGACATCTGGGGGACTCTTGGAATGGTGGTACGACCATGGAGTTCCTCTCGCCTTTCCTGTTGAGAGTGCCTCCTCTTGAGATGCGTCGGGAACGCCGGGAATTCTTTCCCGTTGAAAGCAGGGAAAGGATCCCTCATCTTGAGCTACGAGGGGGAAACGGGGCTCCTCTGGATGTGGGCGGGACCATCGTGCTTCCTCTCGAGTGGAGACGGGTATGGCGGTGAACTTCCTGAGTTGCAGCAAGGGTGTGAAAGACCCTTTCGAAGTTCCAGAGGTTAGGTGTCATTAGTCTCCAGACGCCTCATCGGAAATAGGCCTCATCTCGCCTGGAAGGGAGAACTTCCTGGATTTTCTCGAGTTGCGGCAGGTGTTCTCGAGTTACGACGGGGACCTCAGGGACCCGCCCTGGTGGCCTCAGGAGAGGTCAGTCCCCATGCGAGGTGCTAGGGGGCCTCTCGGGATTCCTCTCCCGTCGATACCGGGGCCAAAAAGCTTGTGTGGAGTCAGGGCCGGAACCGAGGATTCCTCTCAGGGGCTGACATGGATCTTTGGGTACTTCTGGAGTCTCCCCAGGGGAGTCAGGCCTCGACTCGAGTGGGGGCATGTACGTGCGCTTTCCTTCCAGGCTGTAGCAGCAATGTCACGCTTCCCGTCGCGTGGATCAAAGGATCTGTGGTATTCCCTCGAGGCTTTCCCTCGAGGCTTTCCCACAGGGCTGTCCCACGAGCCACCGTGGTGTGAGTCGATCCTCGGCGTGAAAGATTAGCCAGTGCAGGGCAAAGAGGTTCCTCTGGAATGGACTGAGACATCTGGGGGACTCTTGGAATGGTGGTACGACCATGGAGTTCCTCTCGCCTTTCCTGTTGAGAGTGCCTCCTCTTGAGATACGACGGGAACACCGGGAATTCTTTCCCGTTGAAAGCAGGGAAAGGATCCCTCATCTCGAGCTAAGAGGGGGAAACGGGGATCCTCTTGATGTGGGCGGGACCATCGTGCTTCCTCTCGAGTGGAGACGGGTATGGCGGTGAACTTCTTGAGTTGCAGCAAGGGTGTGAAAGACCCTTTCGAAGTTCGAGAGGTTAGGTGTCATTAGTCTCCAGACGCCTCATCGGAAATAGGCCTCATCTCGCCTGGAAGGGAGAACTTCCTGGATTTTCTCGAGTTGCGGCAGGTGTTTTCGAGTTACGACGGGGACCTCAGGGACCCGCCCTGGTGGCCTCAGGAGAGGCCAGTCCCCATGCGAGGTGCTAGGGGGCCTCTCGGGATTCCTCTCCCGTCGATACCGGGGCCAAAAACCTTGTGTGGAGTCAGGGTCGGAACCGAGGATTCCTCTCAGGGGCTTATATGGATCTTTGGGTACTTCGGGAGTCTCGCCAGGGGAGATAGGCCTCGTCTCCAGTGGGGGCATGCACGTGCGCTTTCCTTCCAGGCTGTAGCAGCAATGTCACGCTTCCCGTCGCGTGGATCAAAGGATCTGTGGTTTTCCCTCGAGGCTTTCCCTCGAGGCTTTCCCACAGGGCTGTCCCACGTGCCTCCGTGGTGTGAGTCGATCCTCGGCGTGAAAGATGAGCCAGTGCAGGGCAAAGAGGTTCCTCTGTAATGGACTGAGACATCTGGGGGACTCTAGGAATGGTGGTACGACCATGGAGTTCCTCTCACCTTTCCTGTTGAGAGTGCCTCCTCTTGAGATGCGACGGGAACGCCGGGAATTCCTTCCCGTTGAAAGCAGGAAAGGATCCCTCATCTCGAGCTCCGAGAGGGAAACGGGGCTCCTCTGGATGTGGGCGGGACCATCGTGCTTCCTCTCGAGTGGAGACGGGTATGGCGGTGAACTTCTTGAGTTGCAGCAAGGGTGTGAAAGACCCTTTCGAAATTCCAAAGGTTAGGTGTCATTAGTCTCCAAACGCCTCATCGGAAATAGGCCTCATCTCGCCTGGAAGGGAGAACTTCCTGGATTTTCTCGAGTTGCGGCAGGTGTTCTCGAGTTAAGACGGGGACCTCAGGGACCCGCCCTGGTGGCCTCAGGAGAGGCCAGTCCCCATGCGAGGTGCTAGGGGGCCTCTCGGGATTCCTCTCCCGTCGATACCGGGGCCAAAAAGCTTGTGTGGAGTCAGGGCCGGAACCGAGGATTCCTCTCAGGGGCTGACATGGAACTTTGGGTACTTCTGGAGTCTCCCCAGGGGAGTCAGGCCTCGACTCGAGTGGGGGCATGCACGTGCGCTTTCCTTCCAGGCTGTAGCAGCAATGTCACGCTTCCCGTGGCGTGTATCAAAGGATCTGTGGTTTTCCCTCGAGACTTTCCCACAGGGCTGTCCCACGTGCCACCGTGGTTTGAGTCGATCCTCGGCGTGAAAGATGAGCCAGTGCAGGGCAAAGAGGTTCCTCTGGAATGGACTGAGACATCTGGGGGACTCTTGGAATGGTGGTACGACCATGGAGTTCCTCTCGCCTTTCCTGTTGAGAGTGCCTCCTCTTGAGATGCGACGGGAACGCCGGGAATTCTTTCCCGTTGAAAGCAGGGAAAGGATCCCTCATCTCGAGCTACGAGGGGGAAACGGGGCTCCTCTGGATGTGGGCGGGACCATCGTGCTTCCTCTCGAGCGGACACGGGAATGGCGGTGAACTTCTTGAGTTGCAGCAAGGGTGTGAAAGACCCTTTCGAAGTTCCAGAGGTTAGGTGTCATTAGTCTCCAGACGCCTCATCGGAAATAGGCCTCATCTCGCCTGGAAGGGAGAACTTCCTGGATTTTCTCGAGTTGCGGCAGGTGTTCTCGAGTTACGACGGAGAACTCAGGGACCCGCCCTGGTGGCCTCAGGAGAGGCCAGTCCCCATGCGATGTGCTAGGGGGCCTCTCGGGATTCCTCTCCCGTCGATACCGGGGCCAAAAACCTTGTGTGGAGTCAGGGCCAGAACCGAGGATTCCTCTCAGGGGCTGACATGGATCTTTGGGTACTTCTGGAGTCTCCCCAGGGGAGTCAGGCCTCGTCTCGAGTGGGGGCATGCACGTGTGCTTTCCTTCCAGGCTGTAGCAGCAATGTCACGCTTCCTGTCGCATGGATCCAAGGACCTGTGGTTTTCCCTCGAGGCTTTCCCTCGAGGCTTTCCCACAGGGCTGTCCCACGTGCCACCGTGGTGTGAGTCGATCCTCGGCGTGAAAGATGAGCCAGTGCAGGGCAAAGAGGTTCCTCTGGAATGGACTGAGACATCTGGGGGACTCCTGGAATGGTGGTACGAACATGGAGTTCCTCTCGCCTTTCCTGTTGAAAGTGCCTCCTCTTGAGATGCGACGGGAACGCCGGGAATTCTTTCCCGTCTAAAGCAGGGAAAGGTTCCCTCATCTCGAGATACGAGGGGGAAACGGGGCTCCTCTGGATGTGGGCGGGACCATCGTGCTTCCTCTCGAGTGGAGACGGGTATGGCGGTGAACTTCTTGAGTTGCAGCAAGGGTGTGAAAGACCCTTTCGAAGTTCCAGAGGTTAGGTGTCATTAGTCTCCAGACGCCTCATCGGAAATAGGCCTCATCTCGCCTGAAAGGGAGAACTTCCTGGATTTTCTCGAGTTGCGGCAGGTGTTCTCGAGTTACGACGGGGACTTCAGGGACCCGCCCTGGTGGCCTCAGGAGAGGCCAGTCCCCATGCGGGGTGCTAGGGGGCCTCTCGGGATTCCTCTCCCGTCGATACCGGGGCCAAAAACCTTGTGTGGAGTCAGGGCCGGAACCGAGGATTCCTCTCAGGGGCTGACATGGATCTTTGGGTACTTCTGGAGTCTCCCCAGGGGAGTTAGGACTCTTCTCGAGTGGGGGCATGCACGTGCGCTTTCCTTCCCGGCTGTAGCAGCAATGTCACGCTTCCCGTCGCGTGGATCAAAGGATCTGTGGTTTTCCCTCGAGGCTTTCCCACAGGGCTGTCCCACGTGCCACCGTGGTGTGAGTCGATCCTCGGCGTGAAAGATGAGCCAGTGCAGGGCAAAGAGGTTCCTCTGGAATGGACTGAGACATCTGGGGGACTCTTGGAATGGTGGTAGGACCATGGAGTTCCTCTCGCCTTTCCTGTTGAGAGTGCCTCCTCTTGAGATGCGACGGGAACGCCGGGAATTCTTCCCCGTTGAAAGCAGGGAAAGGATCCATCATCTCGAGCTCCGAGGGGGAAACGGGGCTCCTTTGGATGTGGGCGGGACCATCATGCTTCCTCTCGAGAGGAGACGGGTATGGCGGTGAACTTCTTGAGTTGCAGCAAGGGTGTGAAAGACCCTTTCGAAGTTCCAGAGGTTAGGTGTCATTAGTCTCCAGACGCCTCATCGGAAATAGGCCTCATCTCGCCTGGAAGGGAGAACTTCCTGGATTTTCTCGAGTTGGGGCAGGTGTTCTCGAGTTACGACGGGGACCTCAGGGACCCGCCCTGGTGGCCTCAGGAGAGGCCAGTCCCCATGCGAGTTGCTAGGGGGCCTCTCGGGATTCCTCTCCCGTCGATACCGGGGCCAAAGTCTTTGTATGGAGTCAGGGCCGGAACCGAGGATTCCTCTCAGGGGCTGACATGGATCTTTGGGTATTTCTGGAGTCCCCCCAGGGGAGTCAGGCCTCGTCTCGAGTGGGGGCATGCACGTGCGCTTTCCTTCCAGGCTGTAGCAGCAATGTCACGCTTCCCGTCGCGTGGATCAAAGGATCTGTGGTTTTCCCTCGAGGCTTTCCCTCGAGGCTTTCCCACAGGGCTGTCCCACGTGCCACCGTGGTGTGAGTCGATCCTCGGCGTGAAAGATGAGCCAGTGCAGGGCAAAGAGTTTCCTCTGGAATGGACTGAGACATCTGGGGGACTCTTGGAATGGTGGTACGACCATGGAGTTCCTCTCGCCTTTCCTGTTGAGAGTGCCTCCTCTTGAGATGCGACGGGAACGCCGGGAATTCTTTCCCGTTGAAAGCAGGAAAAGGATCCCTCATCTCGAGCTACGAGGGGGAAACGGGGCTCCTCTGGATGTGGGCGGGACCATCGTGCTTCCTCTCTAGTGGAGACAGGTATGGTGGTGAACTTCTTGAGTTGCAGCAAGGGTGTGAAAGACCCTTTCGAAGTTCCAGAGGTTAGGTGTCATTAGTCTCCAGACGCCTCATAGGAAATAGGCCTCATCTCGCCTGGAAGGGAGAACTTCCTGGATTTTCTCGAGTTGCGGCAGGTGTTCTGGAGTTATGACGGGGACGTCAGGAACCCGCCCTGGTGGCCTCAGGAGAGGCCAGTCCCTATGCGAGTTGCTAGGGGGCCTCTCGGGATTCCTCTCCCGTCGATACCGGGGCCAAAAACCTTGTATGGAGTCAGGGCGGGAACCGAGGATTCCTCTCAGGGGCTGACATGGATCTTTGGGAACTTCTGGAGTCTCCCCAGGGGAGTCAGGCCTCGTCTCGAGTGGGGGCATGCACGTGCACTTTCCTTCCAGGCTGTAGCAGCAATGTCACGCTTCCCGTCGCGTGGATCAAAGGATCTGTGGTTTTCCCTCGAGGCTTTCCCACAGGGCTGTCCCACGTGCCACCGTGGTGTGAGTCGATCCTCGGCGTGAAAGGTGAGCCAGTGCAGGACAAAGAGGTTCCTCTGGAATGGACTGAGATATCTGGGGGACTCTTGGAATGGTGGTACGACCATGGAGTTCCTCTCGCCTTTCCTGTTGAGAGTGCCTCCTCTTGAGATGCGACGGGAACGCCGGGAACTCTTTCCCTTTGAAACCAGGGAAAGGATCCCTCATCTCGAGCGACGAGGGGAAAACGGGGCTCCTCTGGATGTGGGCGGGACCATCGTGCTTCATCTCGAGTGGAGACGGGTATGGCGGTGAACTTCTTGAGTTGCAGCAAGGGTGTGAAAGACCCTTTCGAAGTTCCAGAGGTTAGGTGTCATTAGTCTCCAGACGCCTCATCGGAAATAGGCCTCATCTCGCCTGGAAGGGAGAACTTCCTGGATTTTCTCGAGTTGCGGCAGGTGTTCTCGAGTTACGACGGGGACCTCAGGGACCCGCCCTGGTGGCCTCAGGAGAGGCCAGTCCACATGCGAGTTGCTAGGGGGCCTCGCGGGATTCCTCTCCCGTCGATACCGGGGCCAAAATCCTTGTGTGGAGTCAGGGCCGGAAACGAGGATTCCTCTCAGGGGCTGACATGGATCTTTGGGTACTTCTGGAGTCTCCGCAGGGGAGTCAGGCCTCGTCTCGAGTGGGGGCATGCACGTGCGTTTTCTTTCCAGGCTGTAGCAGCAATGTCACGCTTCCCTTCGCGTGGATCAAAGGATCTGTGGTTTTCCCTCGAGGCTTTCCCTCGAGGCTTTCCCACAGGGCTGTCCCACGTGCCACCGTGGTGTGAGTCGATCCTCGGCGTGAAAGATGAGCCAGTGCAGGGCAAAGAGCTTCCTCTGGAATGGACTGAGACATCTGGGGGACTCTTGGAATGGTGGTACCACCATGGAGTTCCTCTCGCCTTTCCTGTTGAGAGTGCCTCCTCTTGAGATGCGATGGGAACGCCGGGAATACTTTCCCGTTGAAAGCAGGCAAAGGATCCCTCATCTCGAGCTACGAGGGGGAAACGGGGCTCCTCTGGATGTGGGCGGGACCATCCTGCTTCCTCTCGAGTGGAGACGGGTATGGAAGTGAACTTCTTGAGTTGCAGCAAGGGTGTGAAAGACCCTTTCGAAATTCCAGAGGTTAGGTGTCATTAGTCTCCAGACGCCTCATCGGAAATAGGATTCTTCTCGCCTGGAAGGGAGAACTTCCTGGATTTTCTCGAGATGCGGCAGGTGTTCTCGAGTTACGACGGGGACCTCAGGGACCCGCCCTGGTGGCCTCAGGAGAGGCCAGTCCACATGCGAGTTGCTAGGGGGCCTCTTGGAATTCCTCTCCCGTCGATACCGGGGCCAAAAACCTTGTGTGGAGTCAGGGCCGGAAACGAGGATTCCTCTCAAGGGCTGACATGGATCTTTGGGTACTTCTGGAGTCTCCGCAGGGGAGTCAGGCCTCGTCTCGAGTGGGGGCATGCACGTGCGCTATCCTTCCAAGCTGTAGCAGCAATGTCACGCTTCTCGACCCATGGATCAAAGGATCTGTGGTTTTCCCTCCAGGCTTTCCCACAGGGCTGTCCCACGTGCCACCGTGGTGTGAGTCGATCTTCGGCGTGAAAGATGAGCCAGTGCAGGGCAAAGAGGTTCCTCTGGAATGGACTGATACATCTGGGGGACTCTTGGAATGGTGGTACGATCATGGAGTTCCTCTCGCCTTTCCTGTTGAGAGTGCCTCCTCTTGAGATGCGACGGGAACGCCTGGAATTCTTTCCCGTTGAAAGCAGGGAAAGGATCCCTCATCTCGAGCTACGAGGTGGAAACGGGGCTCCTCTGGATGTGGGCGGGACCATCGTGCTTCCTCTCGAGTGGAGACGGGTATGGCGGTGAACTTCTTGAGTTGCAGGAAGGGTGTGAAAGACCCTTTCGAAGTTCCAGAGGTTAGGTGTCATTAGTCTCCAGAAGCCTCATCGGAAATAGGCCTCAATTCGCCTGGAAGGGAGAACTTCCTGGATTTTTTCGAGTTGCAGCAGGTGTTCTCGAGTTACGACGTGGACCTCAGGGACCCTCCCTGGTGGCCTCAGGAAAGGCCAGTCCCCATGCGAGTTGCTAGGGGGCCTCTCGGGATTCCTCTCCCGTCGATACCGGTGCCAAATACCTTGTGTGGAGTCAGGGCCGGAACCGAGGATTCCTCTCAGGGGCTGACATGGATCTTTGGGTACTTCTGGAGTCTCCCCAGGGGAGTCAGGCCTCGTCTCGAGTGGGGGCATGCACGTGTGCTTTCCTTCCAGGCTGTAGCAGCAATGTCACGCTTCCCGTCGCGTGGATCAAAGGATCTGTGGTTTTCCCTCGAGGCTTTCCCTCGAGGCTTTCCCACAGGGCTGTCCCACGTGCCTCCGTGGTGTGAGTCGATCCTCTGCGTGAAAGATGAGCCAGTGCAGGGCAAAGAGGTTCCTCTGGAATGGACTGAGACATCTAGGGGACTCTTGGAATGGTGGTACGACCATGGAGTTCCTCTCGCCTTTCCTGTTGAGAGTGCCTCCTCTTGAGATGCGACGGGAACGCCGGGAATTCTTTCCCGTTGAAAGCAGGGAAAGGATCCCTCATCTCGAGCTACGAGGGGGAAACGGGGCTCCTCTGGATGTGGGCGGGACCATCCTGCTTCCTCTCGAGTGGAGACGGGTATGGAAGTGAACTTCTTGAGTTGCAGCAAGGGTGTGAAAGACCCTTTCGAAGTTCCAGAGGTTAGGTGTCATTAGTCTCCAGACGCCTCATCGGAAATAGGCCTCATCTCGCCTGGAAGGGAGAACTTCCTGGATTTTCTCGAGATGCGGCAGGTGTTCTCGAGTTACGACGGGGACCTCAGGGACCCGCCCTGGTGGCCTCAGGAGAGGCCAGTCCACATGCGAGTTGCTAGGGGGCCTCGCGGGATTCCTCTCCCGTCGATACCGGGGCCAAAAACCTTGTGTGGAGTCAGGGCCGGAAACGAGGATTCCTCTCAGGGGCTGACATGGATCTTTGGGTACTTCTGGAGTCTCCGCAGGGGAGTCAGGCCTCGTCTCGAGTGGGGACATGCACGTGCGTTTTCTTTCCAGGCTGTAGCAGCAATGTCACGCTTCCCGTCGCGTGGATCAAAGGATCTGTGGTTTTCCCTCGAGGATTTCCCACAGGGCTGTCCCACGTTCCACCGTGGTGTGAGTCGATCCTCGGCGTGAAAGATGAGCCAGTGCAGAGCACAGAGGTTCCTCTGGAATGGACTGAGACATCTGGGGGACTCTTGGAATGGTGGTACGACCATGGAGTTCCTCTCGCCTTTCCTGTTGAGAGTGCCTCCTCTTGAGATGCGACGGGAATGCCGGGAATTCTTTCCCGTTGAAAGCAGGGAAAGGATCCCTCATCTCGAGCTACGAGGGGGAAACGGGGCTCCTCTGGATGTGGGCGGGACCATCGTGCTTCCTCTCTAGTGGAGACGGGTATTGCCGGGGTCCAGCCCCGGTGGATCCAGGGAATTCGAAGGGTGGACGGCGTTGGCGTGGAAAGACTTGTTTATTTATTAATATAAGATTAGATTAAGAAACTGTAGTGCAGTAGGAAGATTAAGTGGAGAAAGAGGGCTGAATAGCTTGGTTTACGCGGAAGACCAATAAAATTCCAGACAAGGAATTTGCACCATCTACGTTGGGCCACCGGTGCCCGCTTGAATATCTAAGGGTGCCTCGCCTTAAGCTCCCTTTCTCGCGGATCTTAATAACCAGGGCAAATAAGTAGACCTGGCGAGCCTCCGCGCCCCAGATGGAAATTCAGCCTGAAATTAAAGTAAAGAGCAGAGGGAAGAAAAGGGAGAGAAAAAGAGAGAGAGAGAGAGACACGGGGGGAGCCATATTCCCAAGACACCAGGCCGAGACTAGTCCGAGAAACTGGTCTGAGAATCTGGTCCCGTCCTTTATTGTTCAGAAGGCCTTTTATACTTTTGATAAAACATGGAGATCAATGGGTAACCAAAGTTATGCAGCGTTAGCAGTCCAGACTCTTATCAAAACCAGGCTTTTCTCTCTGCATACCTAATTGTATACACAAGTCTTAGGTAATTTACATCATCTTCCAACCAAAAGGGCCAATTAACATTTTACAGCCTTTTTTCTGATAAGGGTTTGTCAACCACAAGACTTATTTGTGTTGATCTTCCCAAGGTCTGGTGCCACTCTCGGAAAGCACTAAAGAAAGTTACATTCTTAGACAGCAAGGATACAGCAACTTATAACAAGTAGAGGGAGTGCAGTGATTTATAGCAAAAGAGAAGCAATTAACTCAAAAGTCTAGTGTTGCTAACATCAAAACTACTATGTATCTTTTTCTACATCCTGCTTACATTAACATCCTTCCAGGTGCCTAAAAGATAAAGAATAAGGAGGTCTGGCAGCAATCCTTGAGTCAACAGTGAAAACCCTCTACCAATATAATTTTTAACTCTTTAGAAAAGGCTCTGTATCTTTAAGATGCTTTTAAGCTTTGTGCCTCCCGCGGTTGGGGGGCTGTAAGCAATTCACAAGCTGTAAGCTTTGTGCCTCTCGCGGTTGGGGGGCTGTAAGCAATTCACAAGCTGTAAGAGGTCTGGGGAACCTGTTAGGCAGACTAGAGAGCTATCAGAGGGGTTTAACTGAAACATCCCTTTCAAATGCAGAAGACTAAAACCCTGAATTGACTTTTTTCCAGAGAATATCAGAAAAGTGGAAAAGCAGAGCACAAAAGCCGGCAGATTTTTGCTGGGGTACATGCTTAGGAATATCCAGAGGGGTCCCTGAAGTCTGAGCACGCCTTGCGTATGTCAGCTTCCTTCCTCATGACCTTGTCACGGGCGGGATTCCTCACACTGGCTTCCGGCAACTCCCCCTTCTTTATTAGTTTTTTAAAAAAATTAGGTGCAGTTCAGTCGCGAGATTCCGAATGCTCTGCCGAAGAGTCCTGACAACACAAGGAAGCACGATTACAAGGAGCAGGATTATGGCACACACAGCAGCATAGCTAGAGACAGTAGTCAGAAGAGTTTTTCCAGAAATGAAGTCAGAGAAGGTGTGGAAAAAGTCATTGGCTTCTCCTGCGGCGGTAAAATCTAATCGGGAGTGTTCCAAGGTCTGAATCTGATTATGAAGTTTCCCTAAATCTAAACTAATATCTGAGCTGTTCCAGACACCTAAAATATGATTTTTGACCCTCTCCCATTTAAAATCTGTCTCATTTACTTTCAGGGATGTAACACATATCCACCGGTAATCGGCATGACATGAAAGAGCCAATTTCATTTTCAGACTCTGTAATTCATTCCCAATATGCATTACTGCTTCTTCTAAGGCATCAATCCTTATTTCTAGCTTCCTATCTATAATTTCCTGGGTTGCCAGCGTTAGAGAAACATTTTTGGATACGGTGTCAACATATTGGGCAGTATACACTTGTTGAGACAATGATAATGCCGCCACAGTAACAGAAGTAATTGCGGTTATCAAAGCTGATATTCCCAAAACAAGTAAGCCCACAAACCGTCGTGTTCGCATTAAATCTTGTAGCTGTTGCAGTACAGCTAGGCCATGGTTATCATACCAATACGTGGCTACAGTTACAGGTACCATGAGATAGGGCGGACGTTTTAAAACCATGAAAGAGCAAACTTTATATTGAGGAGTTAAACAGGATGAAAGCATACATTGTTCACAAGACACTACATGGGGTCCACCTGTATAATTCAATTGTATGTTAAGTCTTTCAGAATCATTAGTGAAAAGAAAAACATAAGGAGAGGGTAGACAAGCTAAAATAGAGTAAATAGAGGTATTTTTTGGTCGGATTAAAATAATAGGGGCGGTAGCCGCAAGGGCTCTCCAAATTTCTGGCTGCCAAAAGGTTTTACCTCTAGTTATATAAGACAGCATAGGGGGAACAAATTGGTTATGATGCCGTCTGGTGGCAACTAACGGCCAAGAAATTGAATATTCTTTCCAATTATCCAATCTATTGATAAAGTCATCGTCAGACTCAGGGTCTTGACCTGGATTTGGGTTGCTCCAGTCCTGAATCGCACAATTTCTTCCTCCCGGCATATTGTAATCTACTCTCGAATTATAAATACAAGATTTCCAAATCGGATATCCTGAATGATCATCTATAGTTTTCCAAATAACATCTGAGGGAGCAACATCATCACAATTTGGATATTCTGATGGAGTTTTGAGAGACAAAGACTTATAGGGGCCAAGGACCCCAGGCATACGGGCTCGTAATATCCAAGCAGACCGATCCCCTATAGATGCAAATTTAGAGGTTGGGGAATCTGTCATAACTGCTTTTGTCGAGGCTCCAATGCATCCTGTCTTGGTAAAGAAGTCTCCTGTAAGGCCAGGAGGAAAATTAAAGCAGACAGGAAAATCATCTGCTAGTCCTTTAAAGGTATAATTGAAATTAATAGGGTATTGGTCTTTTGTATAGGAAGTATAAGATCCTCCCAAAAGGCGAGGCTGGTCTGTACTAACTCGTATGGGGTCACTGTTCCAAGTAACAACTTGGAAAGTTGGAGGATCCGGGAGAAACGCCCAATATTTGGTTGGAATGGGAGCAGCGCTTACCTGGCAAGAGAGCAAGGCAAGCATGGCAATAAACACCTTTTCAGGAGAGACTGACGATCCCTGTAGGGTAGCTATCCCCTGTGCCTGGCGACAGAGAGCTTTAATCTGTCCCCAGGTGGGCAAGGAGGCTTGTTGGGTTGACTGAGCTGGGCGTCCTAATGGATTCCTGCGAGGCAAAAAATCAGGGGGTGCAATATCCTGTATCTGAAGTCGTGACATCTGTCCAGTGGGTGGCTCCGATCCGCGCCTATCCGGGATCTCCAATGTCAGCTGTCCTGGGGTCAGCGGCGTTTCCCGTGCTGGCGGAGGGAGCGGGGGAAGAGGGAGTTTCTTCCTTTTTAGAGATCGCGGTGGCGGGGGATTCTGGTATCCGGGGAGCTGAGACATGGCGAATTAGTCTGTCTGGAACCCAAATCGGAGCGTCCGCGTCCTGTGGAAAAACACAAGCATACCCTCGCCCATTGGTTAATAAGGGGTCAGGACCTTTCCATTGTCCGGAAAGAAGGTCCCTCCATTTTACTAATGGTTTTGCATTCAATTGCTCTGGGCACCAATGGCGAAGCATTGCAGTGTTTCCGGATGAATCAGCATTTAAGTTATTTATTACGAAAAGAGCATGTTGCAAAATCTGATGGGGGGAACTATATTTAAATTCCCCTTCTTTTAGTTTTTGAATATGGATTTTCAGTGTTTGATGTGCTCTTTCCACAATGGCTTGTCCTTGTGGGTTATAAGGGATGCCGGTGTTATGTTTAATTTGAAATCTTGTACAGAATTGCTGAAAAGATTTAGAAGTGTAAGCAGGAGCATTATCAGTTTTTAAAGCTTTTGGCAAGCCCAGATAGGAAAAGCATGTAAAAAGATGTTGTATTACATCTTTAACTGCTTCCCCTGTACGAGCAGTGGCAATAATAACATGAGAGAAGGTATCTACAGTTACATGAACAAAAGACAGTTTTCCAAATGAAGAGACATGGGTTACATCCATTTGCCAGAGTGCATTAGGTTTGAGACCGCGAGGGTTAACTCCCAGAGGCAAAGCATTCACGGTAGTAGGACAATGTGAACAAGAACGAACAATCTCTCGGGCAGATTCTCGAGGAATTTGAAACTGGTATCGTAAGGCAGTGGCATTTTGGTGATGAAGTGAGTGAGAAGCTCGAGCTTCTTCAAAAACAGAAGCCACTGAAATCCTGGTTAATGAATCTGCCAATTCATTGAGAGCATTTAAAGGGCCAGGCAGGCCGGAATGAGCCCGAATGTGGCCGATAAAGAACGCCCGATTTCTTTTCCATATTTGCTGCTGCAGTTTAGTTAACAAATGGAAGATAGCAGTTTTGTTTTCAGGCAAAACTGCAGTCTCAATGTGTGGAAACAGCCTGACCACATACTGAGAGTCAGAATAAAGGTTAAATTCTTTCTCCGCAAACATAACAAAGGCCTCAATAACAGCTGTGATTTCAGCCCTTTGAGCTGAAGTTTCTTGTGTTTCCAAAAGTTTTTGATGATCTTTTGTGACTATAGAGGCTCTACCGTTAGCCGATCCATCAGTAAAGACTACCTGAGCATCTGAAATAGGGAACTGTTTACACCGGACAGGAAAAATAACTGGATGGTTAGACATAAAATTTAGTAAAACATGCGAGGGTAAATGATGCAAAATTTGACCACAGTAATTCCCTATGGCAATCTGCCAGTCTTCATCAAACATTAAAAGAGCATCAAGCTGCTCCTTATTATATGGAATTACAATCTCTGATGGCTCTTTACCAAACAATTCAATGCTCCGCTTCCTTCCTTTTAGCATTAATGTGGCAATTAAACCAGGATAAGAAGCCACGACTTTTTTAGCTTGGGTAGGAAGATGGATCCATTCTAAAGGGCCGCGTTGCCACAGAACTCCCGTAGGCGCCGTTGGAGTAGCTAGGCAAAGGAACTGCCACGTCATCGTCAAATCAATTCTTTTTACATAGCTATTTGATAAGGCTGCTTCTACTTTGCCTAGGGCTTCTTGAGCCTCAGCTGTTAATTGTCTTTTTGAGGTTGGATCAGGATCCCCGCGTAAAGTGTTAAAAAGAGGTTTTAATTCGGCAGTGGTTAATTTTAAATATGGTCTAATCCAATTAATATCACCTAAGAGTTTTTGATAATCATTTAAAGTAATAAGATGGTCTTTTCTCAATTGCAGCGGGGTATGAGTCACCGTTTCCGAATTTATGACTCTTCCTAAGTAAGTTATGGGCGGATTGATTTGAATTTTTTCTGGGGCAATTTTTAGGCCTCTGTCTGTCAATGCCTGGGTCAGGTCCTGGAGCACAGTCTGCAGGTGAACTCTATCAGGATGAGCTATTAAAATATCATCCATATAGTGAATCATATACACGTGTTCATATTTAGCCCTAGTATCTTCTAGAGCGGCATTAACAAATTTTTGGCATAAAGTAGGGCTATTTTTCATTCCCTGAGGCAGAACCTTCCACTGAAACCGTAAATAAGGCTGTTTAAGATTTTCTGATGGCAGACTAAAGGCAAATCGCTTTTTATCCTCAGGATTTAAGGGAATAGTGAAAAAACAATCTTGTAAATCAATAACAATTATATTATATCCCTCTGGAACGGCTACTGGGGAAGGGAGCCCAGGCTGTAAGGCCCCCATGTCCTCCATGGTGGCATTAATAGCTCTCAAATCCTGTAAAAGTCGCCATTTACCAGATTTTTTCTTAATGACAAAAATAGGAGTGTTCCAGGGGCTATTGGAGGGCTCAATATGTCCCAATTCTAATTGTTCAAAGATTAATGCTTTAGCTGCCAATAATTTTTCCTTATGCAGAGGCCACTGTTCTACCCACACCGGATCTTGAGATTTCCATGTGATGGGGTCGGCAGCAAAAACAATGGCCTCAATTATAAATTTGGATATCCCAATCCAGCACGTAGCTTGCGAGGAGTTGGGCAAATTGGCTCAATTATTCCTGTCTGTTGTTTACCCAATCCTTTTGATGGATCATAGCCCATCTGCAACATCTGAGAGGTCACTTTATCATCAGGGCTAAAAAGTAACACTCCCATTTGAGATAGCACGTCCCTCCCCCACAGGGTAAGGGGGAGCGAAGGAACGACATAAGGTTGGAAAGTTCCACGGGTATCCTCAAATTGCCAATCTAAAATTTTTGCACTTTTGGCTATTGTGGGGGCTCTTCCTATCCCCACCAAGTTATTTTCAGTAGTATGTGTGGGCCAGGAGCTGGGCCAGTCTTTTCCTGAAATGCAAGAAACATCTGCTCCTGTGTCTAATAACCCCACAATAGACTTGCCATTAATCAGGATAGTCTTCATAGGACGTTTCTGAGTAATTTCTGTTATCCAAAAAACCATATCACTAGACCCAAATCCTTTATCCTGCCTTTCATTTTGAGTAGCTGTGCGCCCAATTGCAGTGTGGTAAGGCAAAAGCAAAAGTTGGGCTATTCTTTGTCCCTGATGTATTTGGAAAGTTTTAGTTGGGGGTGAAATCATTATCTGGATTTCTCCTGTATAATCTGAGTCAATTACTCCAGGGATGATTGTGAGACCTTGCATAGCTAAGGAACTTCTGCCTAGTATAATTCCTACTAAACCTGTTGGTAATGGGCCTTTAACTCCTGTAGGTATTTTTACAGTGGGGCTATCTGGTGTTAATATTGCTGAGGTGGTGGAACTGAGGTCCAGTCCTGCGCTGCCTGGGGTTGCTCTGATGAGTTCTGCGATGGGACGAAGGGAATGAATGGGTTCAGTGAGGCTGCCCCAATTGTTGTCGGGGCCTGAGGCTGGCCCCTCAATCCGTTTCCCGACTGCTGGTCGGGGCCCAAAAAGGCTCCATTTCTATGGAATTGTGACCTACATTCTTTTGCCCAGTGATATCCTTTTTGACAACGAGGGCAGAGAGATCTAGGGAGATTAGTAGGCACAGCCGGGGAGGGAGAATTCGGCAGAGAAGAACCGGCTGCTTTTTGGGGACAAGCTCGCATAAGGTGCCCTTCCCGTCCGCAAGAGAAGCAGGCCTTGGATAAACCAATATTCTGGCCTGGACTACTGGAATGACTCTTTGACGGGTTATTTCTATTTGTAAAAAAGGACTGTACTGCCTGCTGGTAAGAATTTCCCTTTATGGCTGCAGCTATGGCAACGCCCTGCATCATCGCTGGTCCTACATCTGCACATTGCCTGATATAATCTATTATTTCCCCAGTTTTTTTAATAGGACGTAAAATGGCCTGGCAGGTAGAATTAGCATTTTCAAATGCCAGTTGTTTTATCAATATACTAGCTGCCTCAGTGTTGGAAATTACTCTGTTGACTGCCTCT
Source organism: Capricornis sumatraensis (assembly GCF_032405125.1). Classification (NCBI taxonomy): domain Eukaryota; kingdom Metazoa; phylum Chordata; class Mammalia; order Artiodactyla; family Bovidae; genus Capricornis; species Capricornis sumatraensis. The sequence continues at coordinate 12,003,679 of NW_027184612.1, forward strand.
GCAAGTCTTGATATAAAGTCTTCATATGGCTCTTCTGGTTTTTGTTTAACATTTGAGAAGGAAGAGGTAGATTCTTTCCCTTCAGGCAACAAACGCCAAGCCCCAAGGGCGCAGGCGGTTACTTGATCTAAAGTGGTTTTATCTAATCCCATTTGATCTCTAAGTGTTCCAAAATCATTAGTCCCTGCCAACATATTTTTTATAATATATCTTGGGCCATATTTTTGGTTAGCATCAGCCTGTTTTTGGGCTAGATCTTCATATTCAGTTCTCCAAAGTACATATTGACCTCCAGACAGACAAGCTTTAGCGACTGTCTTCCAGTCATGGGGTGTCATCCATCTGCCCGCTAAAGCTTCCACCAATGATACAGTGTACGGGGCTTTAGGCCCATACAAAGCACAAGCCTGTTTGAGTTCTTTAATCATTTTCATTGGAATGGGTTCCCAGTGGGGGGCTGTTCTCCCACCACTTCCACCAAATATTATGGGGAAACAAGCCTCAAGGTGGGGATCAAGTTCATCATCTGGGCTAGAGAAAACTCTTCTTCGGGGAGCTTCTAGTGGAGGCCCCTCACCCTTATAGGGAGGGGGGGGCAAGGGGTGTCCTATGTCACTTTCTTCGTACTTTGGGAATTTTTTATCCGTTCTGTGTTTAGGTCTTACGGATGTTTTATCTGGGGAATCTGGCCTTAAACTCTCAGGTGCATATAATCTGATGGGGGACATTTGTCTTGAGCCTCTGGAAGCAGAAGGCTTAATTAAGGAAATTTCTCTTGAATTTGTGGAAGCAGGTGGTCTGGTTGGGGAAGTTTTTATTAAGCTCTTTGGAGCAGATAATCTAATTGGAGAAGTTTCTCTTAAACTCCTTGGAGCATCTTTATTTAATAAAGACCAGTCCTCATCAGAATGATCTTGACTTACTTCCTCTTCCAAATCTTCCTCATCTGAAAGCTGCTCTTTTTTGTCATCTCTATCTATTACCTTTTCTTGGGCAGTCATTGCAGCTATCATTTGACTCAACTGCCGATAGTTAGGTGTAGCCTCCTTTTCATCACTCTCCTCTTCGATAGATACCTTTTTCTCTGCACTTTCCTCTTTAAGATGTACCTTTTCAGATTCAGGGGCAGGGTCTAGAGCGTCCCTAATTATATTCCATAAGGAAAAGGCGTCAGTAGGCACCTTTTGTGAGCCATGTTCAGCATGGTAAGTTTTTAGTTGTTTTCCTACTCTCTCCCAGGTGTCTAAGTTAACAGTGCCTTCTTCTGGAAACCAGGGACACTGTTCTTGTACAAAGGAAAAAAATGAATGAATATTGGATTTTTTAACTTTAATTCCTCGTTTAGTTAGTAACTGCAAGATTACTCCTGTAAAAAGCTGTCTTTCTTTTGATTCACTGTTACCCATGTCAGAAAATTAAGTCTTATAGAAAAGTCTACCTCAACAAAAAGGTTTTACCTTTGGCGAGGGGGGTTTTGTTTTCAACCCTAAGATAGCAGGTTTCTTTTCAACCTCTAGAGCACCAGGTTTCTCTTAAACCCTTGAACACTTCCCACTCCTCCTCACCCTGTCTATCCTACAGGGGGGTCCGCGGCACCCTGAGTGGGGTCCTAGCCGTCCCGAACACTCAACACTGGGGGAGTACCCGAAAGTACTCCGGGGGGAGTGATTAAGTCACTCCGGGGGGGAGCAACAGAGAGTGCTCCGGGGGGAGCTACAGAGAGTGCTCCGGGGGGAGCTTTTGCTCCGAGGAACCTACCTTCGAATAGCCTGTTCCGGGCGCCACTTGCTGGGGTCCAGCCCCGGTGGATCCAGGGAATTCGAAGGGTGGACGGCGTTGGCGTGGAAAGACTTGTTTATTTATTAATATAAGATTAGATTAAGAAACTGTAGTGCAGTAGGAAGATTAAGTGGAGAAAGAGGGCTGAATAGCTTGGTTTACGCGGAAGACCAATAAAATTCCAGACAAGGAATTTGCACCATCTACGTTGGGCCACCGGTGCCCGCTTGAATATCTAAGGGTGCCTCGCCTTAAGCTCCCTTTCTCGCGGATCTTAATAACCAGGGCAAATAAGTAGACCTGGCGAGCCTCCGCGCCCCAGATGGAAATTCAGCCTGAAATTAAAGTAAAGAGCAGAGGGAAGAAAAGGGAGAGAAAAAGAGAGAGAGAGAGAGACGGGGGGGAGCCAGATTCCCAAGAAACCAGGCCGAGACTAGTCCGAGAAACTGGTCTGAGAATCTGGTCCCGTCCTTTATTGTTCAGAAGGCCTTTTATACTTTTGATAAAACATGGAGATCAATGGGTAACACAAAGTTATGCAGCGTTAGCAGTCCAGACTCTTATCAAAACCAGGCTTTTCTCTCTGCATACCTAATTGTATACACAAGTCTTAGGTAATTTACATCATCTTCCAACCAAAAGGGCCAATTAACATTTTACAGCCTTTTTTCTGATAAGGGTTTGTCAACCACAAGACTTATTTGTGTTGATCTTCCCAAGGTCTGGTGCCACTCTCGGAAAGCACTAAAGAAAGTTACATTCTTAGACAGCAAGGATACAGCAACTTATAACAAGTAGAGGGAGTGCAGTGATTTATAGCAAAAGAGAAGCAATTAACTCAAAAGTCTAGTGTTGCTAACATCAAAACTACTATGTATCTTTTTCTACATCCTGCTTACATTAACATCCTTCCAGGTGCCTAAAAGATAAAGAATAAGGAGGTCTGGCAGCAATCCTTGAGTCAACAGTGAAAACCCTCTACCAATATAATTTTTAACTCTTTAGAAAAGGCTCTGTATCTTTAAGATGCTTTTAAGCTTTGTGCCTCCCGCGGTTGGGGGGCTGTAAGCAATTCACAAGCTGTAAGCTTTGTGCCTCTCGCGGTTGGGGGGCTGTAAGCAATTCACAAGCTGTAAGAGGTCTGGGGAACCTGTTAGGCAGACTAGAGAGCTATCAGAGGGGTTTAACTGAAACATCCCTTTCAAATGCAGAAGACTAAAACCCTGAATTGACTTTTTTCCAGAGAATATCAGAAAAGTGGAAAAGCAGAGCACAAAAGCCAGCAGATTTTTGCTGGGGTACATGCTTAGGAATATCCAGAGGGGTCCCTGAAGTCTGAGCACGCCTTGCGTATGTCAGCTTCCTTCCTCATGACCTTGTCACGGGCGGGATTCCTCACACTGGATTCCGGCAGGGTATGGTGGTGAACTTCTTGAGTTGCAGCAAGGCTGTGAAAGACCCTTTCGAAGTTCCAGAGGTAAGGTGTCATTAGTCTCCAGACGCCTCATCGGAAATAGGCCTCATCTCGCCTGGAAGGGAGAACTTCCTGGATTTTCTCGAGTTGCGGCAGGTGTTCTCGAGTTACGACGGGGACCTCAGGGACCCGCCCTGGTGGCCTCAGGAGAGGCCAGTCCCTATGCGAGTTCCTAGGGGGCCTCTCGGGATTCCTCTCCCGTCGATACCGGGGCCAAAAACCTTGTGTGGAGTCAGGGCCGGAACCGAGGATTCCTCTCAGGGGCTGACATGGATCTTTGGGTACTTCTGGAGTCTCCCCAGGGGAGTCAGGCCTCGTCTCGAGTGGGGGCATGCACGTGCACTTTCCTTCCAGGCTGTAACAGCAATGTCACGCTACCTGTCGCGTGGATCAAAGGATCTGTGGTTTTCCCTCGAGGCTTTCCCACAGGGCTGTCCCACGTGCCACCGTGGTGTGAGTCGATCCTCGGCGTGAAAGATGAGACAGTGCAGGGCAAAGACGTTCCTCTGGAATGGACTGAGACATCTGGGGGACTCTTGGAATGGTGGTACGACCATGGAGTTCCTCTCGCCTTTCCTGTTGAGAGTGCCTCCTCTTGAGATGCGACGGGAACGCCGGGAATATTTTCCCGTTGAAAGCAGGGAAAGGATCCCTCATCTCGAGCTACGAGGGGGAAACGGGGCTCCTCTGGATGTGGGCGGGACCATCGTGCTTTCTCTCGAGTGGAGACGGGTATGGCGGTGAACTTCTTGAGTTGCAGCAAGGGTGTGAAAGACCCTTTCGAAGTTCCAGAGGTTAGGTGTCATTAGTCTCCAGACGCCTCATCGGAAATAGGCCTCATCTCGCCTGGAAGGGAGAACTTCCTTGATTTTCTCGAGTTGCGGCAGGTGTTCTCGAGTTACGACGGGGACCTCAGGGACCCGCCCTGTTGGCCTCAGGAGAGGCCAGTCCCTATGCGTGTTGCTAGGGGGCCTATCGGGATTCCTCTCCCGTCGATACCGGGGCCAAAAACCTTGTGTGGAGACAGGGCTGGAACCGAGGATTCCTCTCAGGGACTGATATGGATCTTGGGTACTTCTGGAGTCTCGCCAGGGGAGACAGGCCTCGTCTCGTGTGGGGGCATGCACGTGCACTATCCTTCCAGGCTGTAGCAGCAATGTCACGCTTCACGTCGCGTGGATCAAAGGATCTGCGGTTTTCCCTCGAGGCTTTCCCTCGAGGCTTTCCCACAGGGCTGTCCCACGTGACACCGTGGTGTGAGTCGATTCTCGGCGTGAAAAATGAGCCAGTGCAGGGCAAAGAGGTTCCTCTGGAATGGACTGAGACATCTGGGGGACTCTTGGAATGGTGGTACGACCATGGAGTTCCTCTCGCCTTTCCTGTTGAGAGTGCCTCCTCTTGAGATGCGACGGGAACGCCGGGAATTCTTTCCCGTTGAAAGGAGGGAAAGGATCCCTCATCTCGAGCTACGAGGGGGAAACGGGGCTCCTCTGGATGTGGGCGGGACCATCGTGCTTTCTCTCGAGTGGAGACGGGTATGGCGGTGAACTTCTTGAGTTGCAGCAAGGGTGTGAAAGACCCTTTCGAAGTTCCAGAGGTTAGGTGTCATTAGTCTCCAGACGCCTCATCGGAAATAGGCCTCATCTCGCCTGGAAGGGAGAACTTCCTGGATTTTCTCGAGTTGCGGCAGGTGTTCTCGAGTTACGACGGGGACCTCAGGGACCCGCCCTGGTGGCCTCAGGAGAGGCCAGTCCCCATGCGAGTTGCTAGGGGGCCTCTCGGGATTCCTCTCCCGTCGATACCGGGGCCAAAAAGCTTGTGTGGAGTCAGGGCCGGAACCGAGGATTCCTCTCAGGGGCTGACATGGATCTTTGGGTACTTCTGGAGTCTCCCCAGGGGAGTCAGGCCTCGTCTCGAGTGGGGGCATGCACGTGCGCTTTCCTTCCAGGCTGTAGCAGCAATGTCACGCTTCCCGTCGCGTGGATCAAAGGATCTGTGGTTTTCCCTCGAGGCTTTCCCTCGAGGCTTTCCCACAGGGCTGTCCCACGTGCCACCGTGGTGTGAGTCGATCCTCGGCTTGAAAGATGAGCCAGTGCAGGGCAAAGAGGTTCCTCTGGAATGGACTGAGACATCTGGGGGACTCTTGGAATGGTGGTACGACCATGGAGTTCCTCTCGCCTTTCCTGTTGAGAGTGCCTCCTCTTGAGATGCGACGGGAACGCCGGGAATACTTTCCCGTTGAAAGCAGGGAAAGGATCCCTCATCTCGAGCTACGAGGGGGAAACGGGGCTCCTCTGGATGTGGGCGAGACCATCGTGCTTCCTCTCTAGTGGAGACGGGTATGGCGGTGAACTTCTTGAGTTGCAGCAAGGGTGTGAAAGACCCTTTCGAAGTTCCAGAGGTTAGGTGTCATTAGTCTCCAGAGGCCTCATCGGAAATAGGCCTCATCTCGCCTGGAAGGGAGAACTTCCTGGATTTTCTCGAGTTGCGGCAGGTGTTCTCGAGTTACGACGGGGACCTCAGGGACCCGCCCTGGTGGCCTCAGGAGAGGCCAGTCCCCATGCGAGTTGCTAGGGGGCCTCTCGGGATTCCTCTCCCGTCGATACCGGGGCCAAAAACCTTGTGTGGAGTCAGGGCCGGAACCGAGGATTCCTCTCAGGGGCTGACATGGATCTTTGGGTACTTGTGGAGTCTCCTCAGGGGAGTCAGGCCTCGTCTCGAGTGGGGGCATGCACGTGTGATTTCCTTCCAGGCTGTAGCAGCAATGTCACGCTTCCCGTCGCGTGGATCAAAGGATCTGTGGTTTTCCCTCGAGGCTTTCCCACAGGGCTGTCCCACGTGCCACCGTGGTGTGAGTCGATCCTCGGCGTGAAAGATGAGCCAGTGCAGGGCAAAGAGGTTCCTCTGGAATGGACTGAGACATCTGGGGGACTCTTGGAATGGTGGTACGACCATGGAGTTCCTCTCGCCTTTCCTGTTGAGAGTGCCTCCTCTTGAGATGCGACGGGAACGCCGGGAATTCTTTCCCGTTGTAAGCAGGGAAAGGATCCCTCATCTCGAGCTACGAGGGGGAAACGGGGCTCCTCTGGATGTGGGCGGGACCATCGTGCTTCCTCTCGAGTCGAGACGGGTATGGCGGTGAACTTCTTGAGTTGCAGCAAGGGTGTGAAAGACCCTTTAGAAGTTCCAGAGGTTAGGTGTCATTAGTCTCCAGACGCCTCATCGGAAATAGGCCTAATCTCGCCTGGAAGGGAGAACTTCCTGGATTTTCTCGAGTTGCGGCAGGTGTTCTCGCGTTACGACGGGGACCTCAGGGACCCGCCCTGGTGGCCTCAGGAGAGGCCAGTCCCCATGCGAGTTGCTAGGGGGCCTCTCGGGATTCCTCTCCCGTCGATACCGGGGCCAAAAACCTTGTGTGGAGTCAGGGCCGGAAGCGAGAATTCCTCTCAGGGGCTGACATGGATCTTTGGGTACTTCTGGAGTCTCCCCAGGGGAATCAGGCCTCGTCTCGAGTGGGGGCATGCACGTGCGCTTTCCTTCCAGCCTGTAGCAGCAATGTCACGCTTCCCGTCGCGTGGATCAAAGAATCTGTGGTTTTCCCTCGAGGCTTTCCCACAGGGCTGTCCCACGTGCCACCGTGGTGTGAGTCGATCCTCGGCGTGAAAGATGAGCCAGTGCAGGGCAAAGAGGTTCCTCTGGAATGGACTGAGACATCTGGGGGACTCTTGGAATGGTGGTACGACCATGGAGTTCCTCTCGCCTTTCCTGTTGAGAGTGCCTCCTCTTGAGATGCGACGGGAACGCCGGGAATTCTTTCCCGTTGAAAGCAGGGAAAGGATCCCTCATCTCGAGCTACGAGGGGGAAACGGGGCTCCTCTGGATGTGGGCGGGACCATCGTGCTTCCTCTCGAGTCGAGACGGGTATGGCGGTGAACTTCTTGAGTTGCAGCAAGGGTGTGAAAGACGCTTTAGAAGTTCCAGAGGTTAGGTGTCATTAGTCTCCAGACGCCTCATCGGAAATAGGCCTCATCTCGCCTGGAAGGGAGAACTTCCTGGATTTTCTCGAGTTGCGGCAGCTGTTCTGGAGTTACGACGGGGACCTCAGGGACCCGCACTGGTGGCCTCAGGAGAGGTCAGTCCCCATGCGAGTTGCTAGGGGGCCTCTCGGGATTCCTCTCCCGTCGATACCGGGGCCAAAAACCTTGTGTGGAGTCAGGGCCGGAACCGAGGATTCCTCTCAGGGGCTGACATGGATCTTTGGGTACTTCTGGAGTCTCCCCAGGGGAATCAGGCCTCGTCTCCAGGGGGGGCATGCACGTGCGCTTTCCTTCCAGGCTGTAGCAGCAATGTCACGCTTCCCTTCGCGTGGATCAAAGGATCTGTGGTTTTCCCTCGAGGCTTTCCTTGAGGCTTTCCCACAGGGCTGCCCCACGTGCCACCGTGGTGTGAGTCGATCCTCGGCGTGAAAGATGAGCCAGTGCAGTGCAAAGAGGTTCCTCTGGAATGGACTGAGACATCTGGGGGACTCTTGGAATGGTGGTACGACCATGGAGTTCCTCTCGCCTTTCCTGTTGAGAGTGCCTCCTCTTGAGATGCGACGGGAATGCCGGGAATTCTTTCCCGTTGAAAGCAGGGAAAGGATCCCACATCTGGAGCTACGATGGGGAAACGGGGCTCCTCTGGATGTGGGCGGGACCATCGTGTTTCCTCTCGAGTGGAGACGGGTATGGCGGTGAACTTCTTGAGTTGCAGCAAGGGTGTGAAAGACCCTTCCGAAGTTCCAGAGGTTTGGTGTCATTAGTCTCCAGATGCCTCATCGGAAATAGGCCTCATCTCGCCTGGAAGGGTGAACTTCCTGGATTTTCTCGAGTTGCGGCAGGTGTTCTCGAGTTACGACGGGGACCTCAGGGACCCGCCCTGGTGGCCTCAGGAGAGGCCAGTCCCCATGCGAGTTGCTAGGGGGCCTCTCGGGATTCCTCTCCCGTCGATACCGGGGCCAAAAACCTTGTGTGGAGTCAGGGCCGGAACCAAGGATTCCTCTCAGGGGCTGACATGGATCTTTGGGTACTTGCGGAGTCTCCCCAGGGGAGTCAGGCCTCGTCTCGAGTGGGGGCATGCACGTGCGCTTTCCTTCCAGGCTGTAGCAGCAATGTCACGCTTCCCTTCGCGTGGATCAAAGGATCTGTGGTTTTCCCTCGAGGCTTTCCCACAGGGCTGTCCCACGTGCCACCGTGGTGTGAGTCGATCCTCGGCGTGAAAGATGAGCCAGTGCAGGGCAAAGAGGTTCCACTGGAATGGACTGAAACATCTGGGGGACTCTTGGAATGGTGGTACGACCATGGAGTTCCTCTCGCCTTTCCTGTTGAGAGTGCCTCCTCTTGAGATGCGACGGGAACGCCGGGAATTCTTTCCCGTTGAAAGCAGGGAAAGGATCCCTCATCTCGAACTCCGAGGGGGAAACGGGGCTCCTCTGGATGTGGGCGGGACCATCGTGCTTCCTCTCGAGTGGAGACGGGTATGGCGGTGAACTTCTTGAGTTGCAGCAAGGGTGTGAAAGACCCTTTCGAAGTTCCAGAGGTTAGGTGTCATTAGTCTCCAGACGCCTCATCGGAAATAGGCCTCATCTCGCCTGGAAGGGAGAATTTCCTGGATTTTCTCGAGTTGCGGCAGGTGTTCTCGAGTTACGACGGGGACCTCAGGGACCCGCCCTGGTGGCCTCAGGAGAGGCCATTCCCCATGCGAGTTGCTAGGGGGCCTCTCGGGATTCCTCTTCTGTCGATACCGAGGCCAAAAACCTTGTGTGGAGTCAGGGCCGGATCCGAGGATTCCTCTCAGGGGCTGGCATGGATCTTTGGGTACTTCTGGAGTCTCCCCAGGGGAGTCAGGCCTCGTCTCGAGTGGGGGCATGCACGTGCGCTTTCCTTACAGGCTGTAGCAGCAATGTCACGCTTCCCGTGGCGTGGAGCAAAGGATCTGTGGTTTTCCCTCGAGGCTTTCCCACAGGGCTGTCCCACGTGCCACCGTGGTGTGAGTCGATCCTCGGCGTGAAAGATGAGCCAGTGCAGGGCAAAGAGCTTCCTCTCGAATGGACTGAGACATCTGGGGGACTCTTGGAATGGTGGTACGACCATGGAGTTCCTCTCGCCTTTCCTGTTGAGAGTGCCTCCGCTTGAGATGCAACGGGAACGCCGGGAATTCTTTCCCATTGAAAGCAGGGAAAGAATTCCTCATCTCGAGCTACGAGGGGGAAAGGGGGCTCCTCTGGATGTGGGCGGGAGGATCGTGCTTCCTCTCGAGTGGAGACGGGTATGGCGGTGAACTTCTTGAGTTGCAGCAAGGGTGTGAAAGACCCTTTCGAAGTTACAGAGGTTAGGTGTCATTAGTTTCCAGACGCCTCATCGGAAATAGGCCTCATCCTGCATGGAAGGGAGAACTTCCTGGATTTTCTCGAGTTGCGGCAGGTGTTCTCGAGTTACGACGGGGACCTCAGGGACCCGCCCTGGTGGCCTCAGGAGAGGCCAGTCCCCATGCGAGTTGCTAGGGGGCCTCTCGGGATTCCTCTCCCGTCGATACCCGGGCCAAAAACCTTGTGTGGAGTCAGGGCCGGAACCGAGGATTCCTCTCAGGGGCTGATATGGAACTTTGGGTACTTCTGGAGTCTCGCCAGGGGAGACAGGCCTCATCTCGAGTGGAGGCATGCACGTGCGCTTTCCTTCCAGGCAGTAGCAGAAATGTCACGCTTCCCGAGGCGTGGATCAAAGGATCTGTGGTTTTCCCTCGAGGCTTTCCCTCGAGGCTTTCCCACAGGGCTGTCCCACGTACCACCGTGGTGTGAGTCGATCCTCGGCGTGAAAGATGAGCCAGTGCAGGGCAAAGAGGTTCCTCTAGAATGGACTGAGACACCTGGGGGACTCTTGGAATGGTGGTACGACCATGGAGTTCCTCTCGCCTTTCCTGTTGAGAGTGCCTCCTCTTGAGATGCGACGTGAACGCCGGGAATTCTATCCCGTTGAAAGCAGGGAAAGGATCCCTCATCTCGAGCTACGAGGGGGAAACGGGGCGCCTCTGGATGTGGGCGGGACCATCGTGCTTCCTCTCGAGTGGAGACGGGTATGGCGGTGAACTTCTTGAGTTGCAGCAAGGGTGTGAAAGACCCTTTCGAAGTTCCAGAGGTTAGGTGTCATTAGTCTCCAGACGCCTCATCGGAAATAGGCCTCTTCTCGCCTGGAAGGGAGAACTTCCTGGATTTTCTCGAGTTGCGGCAGGTGTTCGCGAGTTACGACGGGGACCTCAGGGACCCGCCCTGGTGGCCTCAGCAGAGGCCAGTCCCCATGCGAGTTGCTAGGGGGCCTCTCGGGATTCCTCTCCCATCGATACCGGGGCCAAAAACCTTGAGTGGAGTCAGAGCCGGAACCGAGGATTCCTCTCAGGGGCTAATATGGATCTTTGGGTACTTCTGGAGTCTCGCCAGGGGAGACAGGCCTCGTCTCGAGTGGGGGCATGCACGTGCACTTTCCTTCCAGGCTGTAGCAGCAATGTCACGCTTCCCGTCGCGTGGATCAAAGGATCTGCGGTTTTCCCTCTAGGCTTTCCCTCGAGGCTTTCCCACAGGGCTGTCCCACGTGCCACCGTGGTGTGAGTCGATCCTCGGCGTGAAAGATGAGCCAGTGCAGGGCAAAGAGGTTCCTCTGGAATGGACTGAGACATCTGGCGGACTCTTGAAATGGTGGTACGACCATGCAGTTCCTCTCGCCTTTCCTGTTGAGAGTGCCTCCTCTTGAGATGCGACGGGAACGCCGGGAATTCTTTCCCGTTGAAAGAAGGGAAAGGATCCCTCAACTCGAGCTAGGAGGGGGAAACGGGGCTCCTCTGGATGTGGGCGGGACCATCGTGCTTCCTCTCGAGTGGAGACGGGTATGGCGGTGAACTTCTTGAGTTGCAGCAAGGGTGTGAAAGACCCTTTCGAAGTTCCAGAGGTTAGGTGTCATTAGTCTCCAGACGCCTCATCGGAAATAGGCCTCATCTCGCCTGGAAGGGAGAAATTCCTGGATTTTCTCGAGTTGCGGCAGGTGCTCTCGAGTTACGACGGGGACCTCAGGGACCCGCCCTGATGGCCTCAGGAGAGGCCAGTCCCCATGCGAGTTGCTAGGGGGCCTCTCGGGATTCCTCTCCCATCGATACCGGGGCCAAAAACCTTGTGTGGAGTCAGGGCCGGAAACGAGGATTCCTCTCAGGGGCTGACATGGATCTTTGGGTACTTCTGGAGTCTCCCCAGGGGAGTCAGGCCTCGGATCGAGTGGGGGCATGCACTTGCGCTTTCCTTTCAGGCTGTAGCAGCAATGTCACGCTTCCCGAGGCGTGGATCAAAGGATCTGTGGTTTTCCCTCGAGGCTTTCCCTCGAGGCTTTCCACAGGGCTGTCCCTCGTGCCACCGTGGTGTGAGTCGATCCTCGGTGTGAAAGATGAGCCAGTGCAGGGCGAAGAGTTTCCTCTGGAATGGACTGAGACATCTGGGGGACTCTTGGAATGGTGGTGCGACCATGGAGTTCCTCTCGCCTTTCCTGTTGAGAGTGCCTCCTCTTGAGATGCGACGGGAACGCCGGGAATTCTTTCCCGTTGAAAGCAGGGAAAGGATCCCTCATCTCGAGCTCCGAGGGGGAAACGGGGCTCCTCTGGATGTGGGCGGGACCATCGTGCTTCCTCTCGAGTGGAGACGGGTGTGGCGGTGAACTTCTTGAGTTGCAACAAGGGTGTGAAAGACCCTTTCGAAGTTCCAGAGGTTAGATGTCATTAGTCTCCAGACGCCTCATCGGAAATAGGCCTCATCTCGCCTGGAAGGGGGAACTTCCTGGAATTTCTCGAGTTGTGGCAGGTGTTCTCGAGTTACGACGGGGACCTCAGGGACCAGCCCTGGTGGCCTCAGGAGAGGCCAGTCCCCATGCGAGTTGCTAGGGGGCCTCTCGGGATTCCTCTCCCGTCGATACCGGGGCCAAAAACCTTGTGTGGAGTCAGGGCCGGAACCGAGGATTCCTCTCACGGGCTGACATGGATCTTTGGGTACTTCTGGAGTCTCCCCAGGGGAGTCAGGCCTCGTCTCGAGTCGGGGCATGCACGTGCACTTTCCTTCCAGGCTGTAGCAGCAATGTCACGCTTCCCGTCGCGTGGATCAAAGGATCTGTGGTTTTCCCTCGAGGCTTTCCCTCGAGGCTTTCCCACAGGGCTGTCCCACGTGCCACCGTGGTGTGAGTCGATCCTCGGCGTGAAAGATGAGCCAGTGCAGGGCAAAGAGTTTCCTCTGGAATGGACTGAGACATCTGGGGGACTCTTGGAATGGTGGTGCGACCATGGAGTTCCTCTCGCCTTTCCTGTTGAGAGTGCCTCCTCTTGAGATGCGACGGGAACGCCGGGAATTCTTTCCCGTTGAAAGCAGGGAAAGGATCCCTCATCTCGAGCTCCGAGGGGGAAACGGGGCTCCTCTGGATGTGGGCGGGACCATCGTGCTTCCTCTCGAGTGGAGACGGGTATGGCGGTGAACTTCTTGAGTTGCAGCAAGGGTGTGAAAGACCCTTTCCAAGTTCCAGAGGTTAGGTGTCATTACTCTCCAGACGCCTCATCGGAAATAGGCCTCATCTCGCCTGGAAGGGAGAACTTCCTGGATTTTCTCGAGTTGCGGCAGGTGTTCTCGAGTTACGACGGGGACCTCAGGGACCCGCCCTGGTGCCCTCAGGAGAGGCCAGTCCCCATGCGAGTTGCTAGGCGGCCTCTCGGGATTCCTCTCCCGTCGATACCGGGGCCAAAAACCTTGTGTGAAGTCAGGGCCCAAACCGAGGATTCCTCTCAGGGGCTGATATGGATCTTTGGGTACTTCTGGAGTCTCGCCAGGGGAGACAGGCCTCGTCTCGAGTGGGGGCATGCACGTGCACTTTCCTTCCAGGCTGTAGCAGCAATGTGACGCTTCCCGTCGCGTGGATCAAAGGATCTGTGGTTTTCCCTCGAGGCTTTCCCTCGAGGCTTTCCCACAGGGCTGTCCCACGTGCCACCGTGGTGTGAGTCGATCCTCGGCGTGAAAGATGAGCCAGTGCAGGGCAAAGAGGTTCCTCTGGAATGGACTGAGACATCTGGGGGACTCTTGGAATGGTGGTACGACGATGGAGTTCCTCTCGCCTTTGCTGTTGAGAGTGCCTCCTCTTGAGATGGGTCGGGAATACCGGGAATTCTTTCCCGTTGAAAGCAGGGAAAGGATCGCTCATCTCGATCTAGGAGGGGGAAACGAGGCTCCTCTGGATGTGGGCGGGACCATCGTGCTTCCTCTAGAGTGGAGACGGGTATGGCGGTGAACTTCTCGAGTTGCAGCAAGGGTGTGAAAGACCTTTTCGAAGTTCCAGAGGTTAGGTGTAATTAGTCTCCAGACGCCTCATCGGAAATAGGCCTCATCTCGCCTGGAAGGGAGAACTTCCTGGATTTTCTCGAGTTGCGGCAGGTGTTCTCGAGTTACGACGGGGACCTCAGGGACCCGCCCTGGTGGCCTCAGGAGAGGCCAGTCCCCATGCGAGTTGCTAGGGTGCCTCTCGGGATCCCTCTCCCGTCGATACTGGGGCCAAAAACCTTTTGTGGAGTCAGGGCCGGAACCGAGGATTCCTGTCAGTGGCTGACATGGATCTTTGGGTACTTCTGGAGTCTCCCCAGGGGAGTCAGGCCTCGTCTCGAGTGGGGGCATGCACGTGCGCTTTCCTTCAAGGCTGTAGCAGCAATGCCACGCTTCCCGTGGCGTGAATCAAACGATCTGTGGTTTTCCCTCGAGGCTTTCCCTCGAGGCTTTCCCACAGGGCTGTCCCACGTGCCACCGTGGTGTGAGTCGATCCTCGGCGTGAAAGATGAGACAGTGCAGGGCAAAGACGTTCCTCTGGAATGGACTGAGACATCTGGGGGACTCTTGGAATGGTGGTACGACCATGGAGTTCCTCTCGCCTTTCCTGTTGAGAGTGCCTCCTCTTGAGATGCGACGGGAACGCCGGGAATTCTTTCCCGTTGAAAGCAGGGAAAGGATCCCTCATCTCGAGCTACGAGGGGGAAACGGGGCTCCTCTGGATGTGGGCGGGACCATCGTGCTTCCTCTCGAGTGGAGACGGGTATGGCGGTGAACTTCTTGAGTTGCAACAAGGGTGTGAAAGACCCTTTCGAAGTTCCAGAGGTTAGGTGTCATTAGTCTCCAGACGCCTCATCGGAAATAGGCCTCATCTCGCCTGGAAGGGGGAACTTCCTGGAATTTCTCGAGTTGTGGCAGGTGTTCTCGAGTTACGACGGGGACCTCAGGGACCCGCCCTGGTGGCCTCAGGAGAGGCCAGTCCCCATGCGAGTTGCTAGGGGGCCTCTCGGGATTCCTCTCCCGTCGATACCGGGGCCAAAAACCTTGTGTGGAGTCAGGGCCGGAACCGAGGATTCCTCTCACGGGCTGACATGGATCTTTGGGTACTTCTGGAGTCTCCCCAGGGGAGTCAGGCCTCGTCTCGAGTCGGGGCATGCACGTGCACTTTCCTTCCAGGCTGTAGCAGCAATGTCACGCTTCCCGTGGCGTGAATCAAAGGATCTGTGGTTTTCCCTCGAGGCTTTCCCTCGAGGCTTTCCCACAGGGCTGTCCCACGTGCCACCGTGGTGTCAGTCGATCCTCGGCGTGAAAGATGAGCCAGTGCAGGGCAAAGAGATTCCTCTGGAATGGACTGAGACATCTGGGGGACTCTTGGAATGGTGGTACGACCATGGAGTTCCTCTCGCCTTTCCTGTTGAGAGTGCCTCCGCTTGAGATGCGACGGGAACGCCGGGAACTCTTTCCCATTGAAAGCAGGGAAAGGATTCCTCATCTCGAGCTACGAGGGGGAAAGGGGGCTCCTCTGGATGTGGGCGGGACGATCGTGCTTCCTCTCCAGTGGAGACGGGTATGGCGGTGAACTTCTTGAGTTGCAGCAAGGGTGTGAAAGACCCTTTCGAAGTTCCAGAGGTTAGGTGTCATTAGTCTCCAGACTCCTCATCGGAAATAGGCCTCATCCTGCCTGGAAGGGAGAACTTCCTGGATTTTCTCGAGTTGCGGCAGGTGTTCTCGAGTTACGACGGGGACCTCAGGGACCCGCCCTGGTGGCCTCAGGAGAGGCCAGTCCCCATGCGAGTTGCTAGGGGGCCTCTCGGGATTCCTCTCCCGTCGATACCCGGGCCAAAAACCTTGTGTGGAGTCAGGGCCGGAACCGAGGATTCCTCTCACGGGCTGATATTGATCTTTGGGTACTTCTGGAGTCTCGCCAGGGGAGACAGGCCCCATCTCGAGTGGGGGCATGCACGTGCGCTTTCCTTCCAGGCTGTAGCAGCAATGTCACGCTTTCCATCGCGTGGATCAAAGGATCTGTGGTTTTTCCACAGGTTTGTTCCACGTGCCACCGTGGTGTGAGTCGATCCTCGGCGTGAAAGATGAGCCAGTGCAGGGCAAAGAGGTTCCTCTGGAATGGACTGAGACATCTGGGGGACTCTTGGAATGGTGGTACGACCATGGAGTTCCTCTCGCCTTTCCTGTTGAGAGTGCCTCCTCTTGAGATGCGACGGGAACGCCGGGAATTCTTTCCCGTTGGAAGCAGGGAAAGGATCGCTCATCTCGAGCTAGGAGGGGGAAACGGGGCTCCTCTGGATGTGGGCGGGACCATCGTGCTTCCTCTAGAGTGGAGACGGGTATGGCGGTGAACTTCTTGAGTTGCAGCAAGGGTGTGAAAGACCTTTTCGAAGTTCCAGAGGTTAGGTGTCATTAGTCTCCAGACGCCTCATCGGAAATAGGCCTCATCTCGCCTGGAAGGGAGAACTTCCTGGATTTTCTCGAGTTGCGGCAGGTGTTCTCGAGTTACGACGGGGACCTCAGGGACCCGTCCTGGTGGCCTCAGGAGAGGCCAGTCCCCATGCGAGTTGCTAGGGTGTCTCTCGGGATTCCTCTCCCGTCGATACCGGGGCCAAAAACCTTGTGTGGAGTCAGGGCCAGAACCGAGGATTCCTCTCAGTGGCTGACATGGATCTTTGGGTACTTCTGGAGTCTCCCCAGGGGAGTCAGGCCTCGTCTCGAGTGGGGGCATGCACGTGCGCTTTCCTTCAAGGCTGTAGCAGCAATGTCACGCTTCCCGTGGCGTGAATCAAACGATCTGTGGTTTTCCCTCGAGGCTTTCCCTCGAGGCTTTCCCACAGGGCTGTCCCACGTGCCACCGTGGTGTGAGTCGATCCTCGGCGTGAAAGATGAGACAGTGCAGGGCAAAGAGGTTCCTCTGGAATGGACTGAGACATCTGGGGGACTCTTGGAATGGTGGTACGACCATGGAGTTCCTCTCGCCTTTCCTGTTGAGAGTGCCTCCTCTTGAGATGCGACGGGAACGCCGGGAATTCTTTCCCGTTGAAAGCAGGGAAAGGATCCCTCATCTCGAGCTACGAGGGGGAAACGGGGCTCCTCTGGATGTGGGCGGGACCATCGTGCTTCCTCTCGAGTGGAGACGGGTGTGGCGGTGAACTTCTTGAGTTGCAACAAGGGTGTGAAAGACCCTTTCGAAGTTCCAGAGGTTAGGTGTCATTAGTCTCCAGACGCCTCATCGGAAATAGGCCTCATCTCGCCTGGAAGGGGGAACTTCCTGGAATTTCTCGAGTTGTGGCAGGTGTTCTCGAGTTACGACGGGGACCTCAGGGACCCGCCCTGGTGGCCTCAGGAGAGGCCAGTCCCCGTGCGAGTTGCTAGGGGGCATCTCGGGATTCCTCTCCCGTCGATACCGGGGCCAAAAACCTTGTGTGGAGTCAGGGCCGGAACCGAGGATTCCTCTCACGGGCTGACATGGATCTTTGGGTACTTCTGGAGTCTCCCCAGGGGAGTCAGGCCTCGTCTCGAGTCGGGGCATGCACGTGCACTTTCCTTCCAGGCTGTAGCAGCAATGTCACGCTTCCCGTGGCGTGGATCAAAGGATCTGTGGATTTCCCTCGAGGCTTTCCCTCGAGGCTTTCCCACAGAGCTGTCCAACGTGCCACCGTGGTGTCAGTCGATCCTCGGCGTGAAAGATGAGCCAGTGCAGGGCAAAGAGATTCCTCTGGAATGGACTGAGACATCTGGGGGACTCTTGGAATGGTGGTACGACCATGGAGTTCCTCTCGCCTTTCCTGTTGAGAGTGCCTCCGCTTGAGATGCGACGGGAACGCCGGGAACTCTTTCCCATTGAAAGCAGGGAAAGGATTCCTCATCTCGAGCTACGAGGGGGAAAGGGGGCTCCTCTGGATGTGGGCGGGACGATCGTGCTTCCTCTCCAGTGGAGACGGGTATGGCGGTGAACTTCTTGAGTTGCAGCAAGGGTGTGAAAGACCCTTTCGAAGTTCCAGAGGTTAGGTGTCATTAGTCTCCAGACGCCTCATCGGAAATAGGCCTCATCCTGCCTGGAAGGGAGAACTTCCTGGATTTTCTCGAGTTGCGGCAGGTGTTCTCGAGTTACGACGGGGACCTCAGGGACCCGCCCTGGTGGCCTCAGGAGAGGCCAGTCCCCATGCGAGTTGCTAGGGGGCCTCTCGGGATTCCTCTCCCGTCGATACCCGGGCCAAAAACCTTGTGTGGAGTCAGGGCCGGAACCGAGAATTCCTCTCACGGGCTGATATGGATCTTTGGGTACTTCTGGAGTCTCGCCAGGGGAGACAGGCCCCATCTCGAGTGGGGGCATGCACGTGCGCTTTCCTTCCAGGCTGTAGCAGCAATGTCACGCTTTCCATCGCGTGGATCAAAGGATCTGTGGTTTTTCCACAGGTTTGTCCCACGTGCCACCGTGGTGTGAGTCGATCCTCGGCGTGAAAGATGAGCCAGTGCAGGGCAAAGAGGTTCCTCTGGAATGGACTGAGACATCTGGGGGACTCTTGGAATGGTGGTACGACCATGGAGTTCCTCTCGCCTTTCCTGTTGAGAGTGCCTCCTCTTGAGATGCGACGGGAACGCCGGGAATTCTTTCCCGTTGGAAGCAGGGAAAGGATCGCTCATCTCGAGCTAGGAGGGGGAAACGGGGCTCCTCTGGATGTGGGCGGGACCATCGTGCTTCCTCTAGAGTGGAGACGGGTGTGGCGGTGAACTTCTTGAGTTGCAACAAGGGTGTGAAAGACCCTTTCGAAGTTCCAGAGGTTAGGTGTCATTAGTCTCCAGACGCCTCATCGGAAATAGGCCTCATCTCGCCTGGAAGGGGGAACTTCCTGGAATTTCTCGAGTTGTGGCAGGTGTTCTCGAGTTACGACGGGGACCTCAGGGACCCGCCCTGGTGGCCTCAGGAGAGGCCAGTCCCCATGCGAGTTGCTAGGGGGCCTCTCGGGATTCCTCTCCCGTCGATACCGGGGCCAAAAACCTTGTGTGGAGTCAGGGCCGGAACCGAGGATTCCTCTCACGGGCTGACATGGATCTTTGGGTACTTCTGGAGTCTCCCCAGGGGAGTCAGGCCTCGTCTCGAGTCGGGGCATGCAGGTGCACTTTCCTTCCAGGCTGTAGCAGCAATGTCACGCTTCCCGTGGCGTGGATCAAAGGATCTGTGGATTTCCCTCGAGGCTTTCCCTCGAGGCTTTCCCACAGGGCTGTCCCACGTGCCACCGTGGTGTCAGTCGATCCTCGGCGTGAAAGATGAGACAGTGCAGGGCAAAGAGTTTCCTCTGGAATGGACGGAGACATCTGGGGGACTCTTGGAATGGTGGTACGACCATGGAGTTCCTCTCGCCTTTCCTGTTGAGAGTGCCTCCGCTTGAGATGCGACGGGAACGCCGGGAACTCTTTCCCATTGAAAGCAGGGAAAGGATTCCTCATCTCGAGCTACGAGGGGGAAAGGGGGCTCCTCTGGATGTGGGCGGGACGATCGTGCTTCCTCTCCAGTGGAGACGGGTATGGCGGTGAACTTCTTGAGTTGCAGCAAGGGTGTGAAAGACCCTTTCGAAGTTCCAGAGGTTCGGTGTCATTAGTCTCCAGACGCCTCATCGGAAATAGGCCTCATCCTGCCTGGAAGGGAGAACATCCTGGATTTTCTCGAGTTGCGGCAGGTGTTCTCGAGTTACGACGGGGACCTCAGGGACCCGCCCTGGTGGCCTCAGGAGAGGCCAGTCCCCATGCGAGTTGCTAGGGGGCCTCTCGGGATTCCTCTCCCGTCGATACCCGGGCCAAAAACCTTGTGTGGAGTCAGGGCCGGAACCGAGGATTCCTCTCACGGGCTGATATGGATCTTTGGGTACTTCTGGAGTCTCGCCAGGGGAGACAGGCCCCATCTCGAGTGGGGGCATGCACGTGCGCTTTCCTTCCAGGCTGTAGCAGCAATGTCACGCTTTCCATCGCGTGGATCAAAGGATCTGTGGTTTTTCCACAGGTTTGTCCCACGTGCCACCGTGGTGTGAGTCGATCCTCGGCGTGAAAGATGAGCCAGTGCAGGGCAAAGAGGTTCCTCTGGAATGGACTGAGACATCTGGGGGACTCTTGGAATGGTGGTACGACCATGGAGTTCCTCTCGCCTTTCCTGTTGAGAGTGCCTCCTCTTGAGATGCGACGGGAACGCCGGGAATTCTTTCCCGTTGGAAGCAGGGAAAGGATCGCTCATTTCGAGCTAGGAGGGGGAAACGGGGCTCCTCTGGATGTGGGCGGGACCATCGTGCTTCCTCTAGAGTGGAGACGGGTATGGCGGTGAACTTCTTGAGTTGCAGCAAGGGTGTGAAAGACCTTTTCGAAGTTCCAGAGGTTAGGTGTCATTAGTCTCCAGACGCCTCATCGGAAATAGGCCTCATCTCGCCTGGAAGGGAGAACTTCCTGGATTTTCTCGAGTTGCGGCAGGTGTTCTCGAGTTACGACGGGGACCTCAGGGACCCGCCCTGGTGGCCTCAGGAGAGGCCAGTCCCCATGCGAGTTGCTAGGGTGCCTCTCGGGATTCCTCTCCCGTCGATACCGGGGCCAAAAACCTTGTGTGGAGTCAGGGCCGGAACCGAGGATTCCTCTCAGTGGCTGACATGGATCTTTGGGTACTTCTGGAGTCTCCCCAGGGGAGTCAGGCCTCGTCTCGAGTGGGGGCATGCACGTGCGCTTTCCTTCAAGGCTGTAGCAGCAATGTCACGCTTCCCGTGGCGTGAATCAAACGATCTGTGGTTTTCCCTCGAGGCTTTCCCTCGAGGCTTTCCCACAGGGCTGTCCCACGTGCCACCGTGGTGTGAGTCGATCCTCGGCGTGAAAGATGAGACAGTGCAGGGCAAAGACGTTCCTCTGGAATGGACTGAGACATCTGGGGGACTCTTGGAATGGTGGTACGACCATGGAGTTCCTCTCGCCTTTCCTGTTGAGAGTGCCTCCTCTTGAGATGCGACGGGAACGCCGGGAATTCTTTCCCGTTGAAAGCAGGGAAAGGATCCCTCATCTCGAGCTACGAGGGGGAAACGGGGCTCCTCTGGATGTGGGCGGGACCATCGTGCTTCCTCTCGAGTGGAGACGGGTGGGGCGGTGAACTTCTTGAGTTGCAACAAGGGTTTGAAAGACCCTTTCGAAGTTCCAGAGGTTAGGTTTCATTAGTCTCCAGACGCCTCATCGGAAATAGGCCTCATCTCGCCTGGAAGGGGGAACTTCCTGGAATTTCTCGAGTTGTGGCAGGTGTTCTCGAGTTACGACGGGGACCTCAGGGACCCGCCCTGGTGGCCTCAGGAGAGGCCAGTCCCCGTGCGAGTTGCTAGGGGGCCTCTCGGGATTCCTCTCCCGTCGATACCGGGGCCAAAAACCTTGTGTGGAGTCAGGGCCGGAACCGAGGATTCCTCTCACGGGCTGACATGGATCTTTGGGTACTTCTGGAGTCTCCCCAGGGGAGTCAGGCCTCGTCTCGAGTCGGGGCATGCACGTGCACTTTCCTTCCAGGCTGTAGCAGCAATGTCACGCTTCCCGTGGCGTGGATCAAAGGATCTGTGGTTTTCCCTCGAGGCTTTCCCTCGAGGCTTTCCCACAGGGCTGTCCCACGTGCCACCGTGGAGTGAGTCGATCCTCGGCGTGAAAGATGAGCCAGTGCAGGGCAAAGAGGTTCCTCTGGAATGGACTGAGACATCTGGGGGACTCTTGGAATGGTGGTACGACCATGGAGTTCCTCTCGCCTTTCCTGTTGAGAGTGCCTCCGCTTGAGATGCGATGGGAACGCCGGGAACTCTTTCCCATTGAAAGCAGGGAAAGGATTCCTCATCTCGAGCTACGAGGGGGAAAGGGGGCTCCTCTGGATGTGGGCGGGACGATCGTGCTTCCTCTCGAGTGGAGACGGGTATGGCGGTGAACTTCTTGAGTTGCAGCAAGGGTGTGAAAGACCCTTTCGAAGTTCCAGAGGTTAGGTGTCATTAGTCTCCAGACGCCTCATCGGAAATAGGCCTCATCCTGCCTGTAAGGGAGAACTTCCTGGATTTTCTCGAGTTGCGGCAGGTGTTCTCGAGTTACGACGGGGACCTCAGGGACCCGCCCTGGTGGCCTCAGGAGAGGCCAGTCCCCATGCGAGTTGCTAGGGGGCCTCTCGGGATTCCTCTCCCGTCGATACCCGGGCCAAAAACCTTGTGTGGAGTCAGGGCCGGAACCGAGGATTCCTCTCAGTGGCTGACATGGATCTTTGGGTACTTCTGGAGTCTCCCCAGGGGAGTCAGGCCTCGTCTCGAGTGGGGGCATGCACGTGCGCTTTCCTTCAAGGCTGTAGCAGCAATGTCACGCTTCCCGTGGCGTGAATCAAACGATCTGTGGTTTTCCCTCGAGGCTTTCCCACAGGGCTGTCCCACGTGCCACCGTGGTGTGAGTCGATCCTCGGCGTGAAAGATGAGACAGTGCAGGGCAAAGACGTTCCTCTGGAATGGACTGAGACATCTGGGGGACTCTTGGAATGGTGGTACGACCATGGAGTTCCTCTCGCCTTTCCTGTTGAGAGTGCCTCCTCTTGAGATGCGACGGGAACGCCGGGAATTCTTTCCCGTTGAAAGCAGGGAAAGGATCCCTCATCTCGAGCTACGAGGGGGAAACGGGGCTCCTCTGGATGTGGGCGGGACCATCGTGCTTCCTCTCGAGTGGAGACGGGTGTGGCGGTGAACTTCTTGAGTTGCAACAAGGGTTTGAAAGACCCTTTCGAAGTTCCAGAGGTTAGGTGTCATTAGTCTCCAGACGCCTCATCGGAAATAGGCCTCATCTCGCCTGGAAGGGGGAACTTCCTGGAATTTCTCGAGTTGTGGCAGGTGTTCTCGAGTTACGACGGGGACCTCAGGGACCCGCCCTGGTGGCCTCAGGAGAGGCCAGTCCCCGTGCGAGTTGCTAGGGGGCCTCTCGGGATTCCTCTCCCGTCGATACCGGGGCCAAAAACCTTGTGTGGAGTCAGGGCCGGAACCGAGGATTCCTCTCACGGGCTGACATGGATCTTTGGGTACTTCTGTAGTCTCCCCAGGGGAGTCAGGCCTCGTCTCGAGTCGGGGAATGCACGTGCACTTTCCTTCCAGGCTGTAGCAGCAATGTCACGCTTCCCATGGCGTGGATCAAAGGATCTGTGGTTTTCCCTCGAGGCTTTCCCTCGAGGCTTTCCCACAGGGCTGTCCCACGTGCCACCGTGGTGTCAGTCGATCCTCGGCGTGAAAGATGAGCCAGTGCAGGGCAAAGAGATTCCTCTGGAATGGACTGAGACATCTGGGGGACTCTTGGAATGGTGGTACGACCATGG
The DNA here is from genome assembly GCF_032405125.1 of Capricornis sumatraensis. Lineage (NCBI taxonomy): Eukaryota > Metazoa > Chordata > Mammalia > Artiodactyla > Bovidae > Capricornis > Capricornis sumatraensis. Next base: position 12,026,641 of record NW_027184612.1, read on the forward strand.
AGTTCCTCTCGCCTTTCCTGTTGAGAGTGCCTCCGCTTGAGATGCGACGGGAACGCCGGGAACTCTTTCCCATTGAAAGCAGGGAAAGGATTCCTCATCTCGAGCTACGAGGGGGAAAGGGGGCTCCTCTGGATGTGGGCGGGACGATCGTGCTTCCTCTCGAGTGGAGACGGGTATGGCGGTGAACTTCTTGAGTTGCAGCAAGGGTGTGAAAGACCCTTTCGAAGTTCCAGAGGTTAGGTGTCATTAGTCTCCAGACGCCTCATCGGAAATAGGCCTCATCTCGCCTGGAAGGGTGAACTTCCTGGATTTTCTCGAGTTGCGGCAGGTGTTCTCGAGTTACGACTGGGACCTCAGGGACCCGCCCTGGTGGCCTCAGGAGAGGCCAGTCCCCATGCGAGTTGCTAGGCGGCCTCTCGGGATTCCTCTCCCGTCGATACCGGGGCCAAAAACCTTGTGTGGAGTCAGGGCCGGAACCGAGGATTCCTCTCAGGGGCTGACATGGATCTTTGGGTACTTCTGGAGTCTCCCCAGGGGAGTCAGGCCTCGTCTCGAGTCTGGGCATGCACGTGCACTTTCCTTCCAGGCTGTAGCAGCAATGTCACGCTTCCCGTGGCGTGGATCAAAGGATCTGTGGTTTTCCCTCGAGGCTTTCCCTCGAGGCTTTCCCACAGGGCTGTCCCACGTGCCACCGTGGTGTGAGTCGATCCTCGGCGTGAAAGATGAGCCAGTGCAGGGCAAAGAGGTTCCTCTGGAATGGACTGAGACATCTGGGGGACTCTTGGAATGGTGGTAAGACCATGGAGTTCCTCTCGCCTTTCCTGTTGAGAGTGCCTCCGCTTGAGATGCGACGGGAACGCCGGGAATTCTTTCCCATTGAAAGCAGGGAAAGGATTCCTCATCTCGAGCTACGAGGGGGAAAGGGGGCTCCTCTGGATGTGGGCGGGACGATCGTTCTTCCTCTCGAGTGGAGACGGGTATGGCGGTGAACTTCTTGAGTTGCAGCAAGGGTGTGAAAGACCCTTTCGAAGTTCCAGAGGTTACGTGTCATTAGTCTCCAGACGCCTCATCGGAAATAAGCCTCATCTCGCCTGGAAGGAGGAACTTCCTGGAATTTCTCGAGTTGCGGCTGGTGTTCTCGAGTTACGACGGGGACCTCAGGGACCCGCCCTGGAGGCCTCAGGAGAGGCCAGTCCCCATGCGATTTGCTAGGGGGCCTCTCGGGATTCCTCTCCCGTCGATACCGGGGCCAAAAACCTTGTGTGGAGTCAGGGCCGGAAACGAGGATTCCTCTCAGGGGCTGACATGGATCTTTGGGTACTTCTCGAGTCTCCCCAGGGGAGTCAGGCCTCGGCTCGAGTGGGGGCATGCACTTGCGCTTTCCTTCCAGGCTGTAGCAGCAATGTCACGCTTCCCATCGCGTGGATCAAAGGATCTGTGGTTTTCCCACAGGTCTCTCCCACGATCCACCGTGGTGTGATTCGATCCTCGGCGTGAAAGATGAGCCAGTGCAGGGCAAAGAGGTTCCTCTGGACTGGACTGAGACATCTGGGGGACTCTTGGAATGGTGGTACAACCATGGAGTTCCTCTCGCCTTTCCTGTTGAGAGTGCCTCCTCTGGAGATGCGACGGGAACGCCGGGAATTCTTTCCCGTTGAAAGCAGGGAAAGGATTCCTCATCTCGAGCTACGAGGGGGAAACGGGGCTCCTCTGGATGTGGGCGGGACCATCGTGCTTCCTCTCGAGTGGAGACGGGTATGGCGGTGAACTTCTTGAGTTGCAGCAAGGGTGTGAAAGACCCTTTCGAAGTTCCAGAGGTTAGGTGTCATTAGTCTCCAGACGCCTCATCGGAAATAGGCCTCATCTCGCCTGGAAGGGTGAACTTCCTGGATTTTCTCGAGTTGCGGCAGGTGTTCTCGAGTTACGACTGGGACCTCAGGGACCCGCCCTGGTGGCCTCAGGAGAGGCCAGTCCCCATGCGAGTTGCTAGGCGGCCTCTCGGGATTCCTCTCCCGTCGATACCGGGGCCAAAAACCTTGTGTGGAGTCAGGGCCGGAACCGAGGATTCCTCTCAGGGGCTGACATGGATCTTTGGGTACTTCTGGAGTCTCCCCAGGGGAGTCAGGCCTCGTCTCGAGTCTGGGCATGCACGTGCACTTTCCTTCCAGGCTGTAGCAGCAATGTCACGCTTCCCGTGGCGTGGATCAAAGGATCTGTGGTTTTCCCTCGAGGCTTTCCCTCGAGGCTTTCCCACAGGGCTGTCCCACGTGCCACCGTGGTGTGAGTCGATCCTCGGCGTGAAAGATGAGCCAGTGCAGGGCAAAGAGGTTCCTCTGGAATGGACTGAGACATCTGGGGGACTCTTGGAATGGTGGTAAGACCATGGAGTTCCTCTCGCCTTTCCTGTTGAGAGTGCCTCCGCTTGAGATGCGACGGGAACGCCGGGAATTCTTTCCCATTGAAAGCAGGGAAAGGATTCCTCATCTCGAGCTACGAGGGGGAAAGGGGGCTCCTCTGGATGTGGGCGGGACGATCGTTCTTCCTCTCGAGTGGAGACGGGTATGGCGGTGAACTTCTTGAGTTGCAGCAAGGGTGTGAAAGACCCTTTCGAATTTCCAGAGGTTACGTGTCATTAGTCTCCAGACGCCTCATCGGAAATAAGCCTCATCTCGCCTGGAAGGAGGAACTTCCTGGAATTTCTCGAGTTGCGGCTGGTGTTCTCGAGTTACGACGGGGACCTCAGGGACCCGCCCTGGAGGCCTCAGGAGAGGCCAGTCCCCATGCGATTTGCTAGGGGGCCTCTCGGGATTCCTCTCCCGTCGATACCGGGGCCAAAAACCTTGTGTGGAGTCAGGGCCGGAAACGAGGATTCCTCTCAGGGGCTGACATGGATCTTTGGGTACTTCTCGAGTCTCCCCAGGGGAGTCAGGCCTCGGCTCGAGTGGGGGCATGCACTTGCGCTTTCCTTCCAGGCTGTAGCAGCAATGTCACGCTTCCCATCGCGTGGATCAAAGGATCTGTGGTTTTCCCACAGGTCTCTCCCACGATCCACCGTGGTGTGATTCGATCCTCGGCGTGAAAGATGAGCCAGTGCAGGGCAAAGAGGTTCCTCTGGACTGGACTGAGACATCTGGGGGACTCTTGGAATGGTGGTACAACCATGGAGTTCCTCTCGCCTTTCCTGTTGAGAGTGCCTCCTCTGGAGATGCGACGGGAACGCCGGGAATTCTTTCCCGTTGAAAGCAGGGAAAGGATTCCTCATCTCGAGCTACGAGGGGGAAACGGGGCTCCTCTGGATGTGGGCGGGACCATCGTGCTTCCTCTAGAGTGGAGACGGGTATGGCGGTGAACTTCTTGAGTTGCAGCAAGGGTGTGAAAGACCCTTTCGAAGTTCCAGAGGTTAGGTGTCATTAGTCTCCAGACGCCTCATCGGAAATAGGCCTCATCTCGCCTGGAAGGGAGAACTTCCTGGATTTTCTCGAGTTGCGGCAGGTGTTCTCGAGTTACGACGGGGACCTCAGGGACCCGCCCTGGTGGCCTCAGGAGAGGCCAGTCCCCATGCGAGTTGCTAGGGGGCCTCTCGGGATTGCTCTCCCGTCGATACCGGGGCCAAAAACCTTGTGTGGAGTCAGGGCCGGAACCGAGGATTCCTCTCAGTGGCTGACATGGATCTTTGGGTACTTCTGGAGTCTCCCCAGGGGAGTCAGGCCTCCTCTCAAGTGGGGGCATGCACGTGCGCTTTCCTTCAAGGCTGTAGCAGCAATGTCACGCTTCGCATGGCGTGAATCAAACGATCTGTGGTTTTCCCTTGAGGCTTTCCCTCGAGGCTTTCCAACAGGGCTGTCCCACGTGCCACCGTGGTGTGAGTCGATCCTCGGCGTGAAAGATGAGCCAGTGCAGGGCAAAGAGGTTCCTCTGGAATGGACTGAGACATCTGGGGGACTCTTGGAATGGTGGTACGACCATGGAGTTCCTCTCGCCTTTCCTGTTGAGAGTGCCTCCTCTTGAGATGCGACGGGAACGCCGGGAAGTCTTTCCCGTTGAAAGCAGGGAAAGGATCCCTCATCTCGAGCTACGAGGGGGAAACGGGGCTCCTCTGGATGTGGGCGGGACCATCGTGCTTCCTCTCGAGTGGAGACGGGTGTGGCGGTGAACTTCTTGAGTTGCAGCAAGGGTGTGAAAGACCCTTTCGAAGTTCCAGAGGTTAGCTGTCATTAGTCTCCAGACGCCTCATCGGAAATAGGCCTCATCTCGCCTGGAAGGGGGAACTTCCTGGAATTTCTCGAGTTGTGGCAGGTGTTCTCGAGTTACGACGGGGACCTCAGGGACCCGCCCTGGTGGCCTCAGGATATGCCAGTCCCCATGCGAGTTGCTAGGGGGCCTCTCGGGATTCCTCTCCCGTCAATACCGGGGCCAAAAACCTTGTGTGGAGTCAGGGCCTGAACCGAGGATTCCTCTCAGGGGCTGACATGGATCTTTGGGTACTTCTGGAGTCTCCCCAGGGGAGTCAGGCCTAGTCTCGAGTCGGGGCATGCACGTGCACTTTCCTTCCAGGCTGTAGCAGCAATGTCACGCTTCCCGTGGCGTGGATCAAAGGATCTGTGGTTTTCCCTCGAGGCTTTCCCTCAAGTCTTTCCCACAGGGCTGTCCCACGTGCCACCGTGGTGTGAGTCGATCCTCGGCGTGAAAGATGAGCCAGTGCAGGGCAAAGAGGTTCCTCTGGAATGGACTGAGACATCTGGGGGACTCTTGGAATGGTGGTACGACCATGGAGTTCCTCTCGCCTTTCCTGTTGAGAGTGCCTCCGCTTGAGATGCGACGGGAACGCCGGGAATTCTTTCCCATTGAAAGCAGGGAAAGGATTCCTCATCTCGAGCTACGAGGGGGAAAGGGGGCTCCTCTGGATGTGGGCGGGACGATCGTGCTTCCTCTCGAGTGGAGACGGGTATGGCGGTGATCTTCTTGAGTTGCAGCAAGGGTGTGAAAGACCCTTTCGAAGTTCCAGAGGTTAGGTGTCATTAGTCTCCAGACGCCTCATCGGAAATAGGCCTCATCTCGCCTGGAAGGGGGAACTTCCTGGAATTTCTCGAGTTGTGGCAGGTGTTCTCGAGTTACGACGGGGACCTCAGGGACCCGCCCTGGTGGCCTCAGGAGAGGCCAGTCCCCATGCTAGTTGCTAGGGGGCCTCTCGGGATTCCTCTCCCGTCAATACCGGGGCCAAAAACCTTGTGTGGAGTCAGGGCCGGAACCGAGGATTCCTCTCACGGGCTGACATGGATCTTTGGGTACTTCTGGAGTCTCCCCAGGGGAGTCAGGCCTCGTCTCGAGTCGGGGCATGCACGTGCACTTTCCTTCCAGGCTGTAGCAGCAATGTCACGCTTCCCGTGGCGTGGATCAAAGGATCTGTGGTTTTCCCTCGAGGCTTTCCCTCGAGGCTTTCCCACAGGGCTGTCCCACGTGCCACCGTGGTGTGAGTCGATCCTCGGCGTGAAAGATGAGCCAGTGCAGGGCAAAGAGCTTCCTCTGGAATGGACTGAGACATCTGGGGGACTCTTGGAATGGTGGTACGACCATGGAGTTCCTCTCGCCTTTCCTGTTGAGAGTGCCTCCGCTTGAGATGCGACGGGAACGCCGGGAACTCTTTCCCATTGAAAGCAGGGAAAGGATTCCTCATCTCGAGCTACGAGGGGGAAAGGGGGCTCCTCTGGATGTGGGCGGGACGATCGTGCTTCCTCTCGAGTGGAGACGGGTATGGCGGTGAACTTCTTGAGTTGCAGCAAGGGTGTGAAAGACCCTTTCGAAGTTCCAGAGGTTAGGTGTCATTAGTCTCCAGACGCCTCATCGGAAATAGGCCTCATCCTGCCTGGAAGGGAGAACTTCCTGGAATTTCTCGAGTTGTGGCAGGTGTTCTCGAGTTACGACGGGGACCTCAGGGACCCGCCCTGGTGGCCTCAGGAGAGGCCAGTCCCCATGCTAGTTGCTAGGGGGCCTCTCGGGATTCCTCTCCCGTCAATACCGGGGCCAAAAACCTTGTGTGGAGTCAGGGCCGGAACCGAGGATTCCTCTCACGGGCTGACATGGATCTTTGGGTACTTCTGGAGTCTCCCCAGGGGAGTCAGGCCTCGTCTCGAGTCGGGGCATGCACGTGCACTTTCCTTCCAGGCTGTAGCAGCAATGTCACGCTTCCCGTGGCGTGGATCAAAGGATCTGTGGTTTTCCCTCGAGGCTTTCCCTCGAGGCTTTCCCACAGGGCTGTCCCACGTGCCACCGTGGTGTGAGTCGATCCTCGGCGTGAAAGATGAGCCAGTGCAGGGCAAAGAGGTTCCTCTGGAATGGACTGAGACATCTGGGGGACTCTTGGAATGGTGGTACGACCATGGAGTTCCTCTCGCCTTTCCTGTTGAGAGTGCCTCCGCTTGAGATGCGACGGGAACGCCGGGAACTCTTTCCCATTGAAAGCAGGGAAAGGATTCCTCATCTCGAGCTACGAGGGGGAAAGGGGGCTCCTCTGGATGTGGGCGGGACGATCGTGCTTCCTCTCGAGTGGAGACGGGTATGGCGGTGAACTTCTTGAGTTGCAGCAAGGGTGTGAAAGACCCTTTCGAAGTTCCAGAGGTTAGGTGTCATTAGTCTCCAGACGCCTCATCGGAAATAGGCCTCATCCTGCCTGGAAGGGAGAACTTCCTGGATTTCTCGAGTTGCGGCAGGAGTTCTCGAGTTACGACGGGGACCTCAGGGACCCGCCCTGGTGGCCTCAGGAGAGGCCAGTCCCCATGCAAGTTGCAAGGGGGCCTCTCGGGATTCCTCTCCCGTCGATACCCGGGCCAAAAACCTTGTGTGGAGTCAGGGCCGGAACCGAGGATTCCTCTCACGGGCTGACATGGATCTTTGGGTACTTCTGGAGTCTCGCCAGGGGAGACAGGCCTCATCTCAAGTGGGGGCATGCACGTGCGCTTTCCTTCCAGGCTGTAGCAGCAATGTCATGCTTCCCATCGCGTGGATCAAAGGATCTGTGGTTTTCCCTCGAGGCTTTCCCTCGAGGCTTCCCACAGGGCTGTCCCACGTGCCACCGTGGTGTGAGTCGATCCTCGGCGTGAAAGATGAGCCAGTGCAGGGCAAAGAGGTTCCTCTGGAATGGACTGAGACATCTGCGGGACTCTTGGAATGGTGGTACGACCATGGAGTTCCTCTCGCCTTTCCTGTTGAGAGTGCCTCCTCTTGAGATGCGACGGGAACGCCGGGAATTCTTTCCCGTTGAAAGCAGGGAAAGGATCGCTCATCTCGAGCTAGGAGGGGGAAACGGGGCTCCTCTTGATGTGGGCGGGACCATCGTGCTTCCTCTCGAGTGGAGACGGGTATGGCGGTGAACTTCTTGAGTTGCAGCAAGGGTGTGAAAGACCCTTTCGAAGTGCCAGAGTTTAGGTGTCATTAGTCTCCAGACGCCTCATCGGAAATAGGCCTCATCTCGCCTGGAAGGGAGAACTTCCTGGATTTTCTCGAGTTGCGGCAGGTGTTTTCGAGTTACGACGGGGACCTCAGGGACCCGCCCTGGTGGCCTCAGGAGAGGCCAGTCCCCATGCGAGTTGCTAGGGGCCCTCTCGGGATTCCTCTCCCGTCGATACCGGGGCCAAAAACCTTGTGTGGAGTCAGGGCCGGAACCGAGGATTCCTCTCAGGGGCTGACATGGATCTTTGGGTACTTCTGGAGTCTCCCCAGGGGAGTCAGGCCTCGTCTCGAGTCGGGGCATGCACGTGCGCTTTCCTTCCAGGCTGTAGCAGCAATGTCACGCTTCCCGTGGCGTGGATCAAAGGATCTGTGGTTTTCCCTCGAGGCTTTCCCTCGAGGCTTTCCCACAGGGCTGTCCCACGTGCCACCGTGGTGTGAGTCGATCCTCGGCGTGAAAGATGAGCCAGTGTAGGGCAAAGAACTTCCTCTGGAATGGACTGAGACATCTGGGGGACTCTTGGAATGGTGGTGCGACCATGGAGTTCCTCTCGCCTTTCCTGTTGAGAGTGCCTCCTCTTGAGATGGGACGGGAATATCGGGAATTCTTTCCCGTTGAAAGCAGGGAAAGGATTCCTCATCTCGAGCTACGAGGGGGAAACGGGGCTCCTGTGGATGTGGGCGGGACCATCGTGCTTCCTCTCGAGTGGAGACGGGTATGGGGGTGAACTTCTTGAATTGCAGCAAGGGTGTGAAAGACCCTTTCGAAGTTCCAGAGGTTAGGTGTCATTAGTCTCCAGACGCCTCATCGGAAATAGGCCTCATCTCGCCTGGAAGGGAGAACTTCCTGGATTTTCTCGAGTTACGGCAGGTGTTCTCGAGTTACAACGGGGACCTCAGGGACCCGCCCTGGTGGCCTCAGGAGAGGCCAGTCCCCATTCGACTTGCTAGGGGGCCTCTCGGGATTCCTCTCCCGTCGATACCGGGGCCAAAACCTGGTGTGGAGTCAGGGCCGGAACCGAGGATTCCTCTCAGGGGCTGACATGGATCTTTGGGTACTTCTGGAGTCTCCCCATGGGAGTCAGGCCTCGTCTCGAGTGGGGGCATGCACGTGCGCTTTCCTTCCAGGCTGTAGCAGCAATGTCACGCTTCCCGTGGCGTGGATCAAAGGATCTGTGGTTTTCCCTCGAGGCTTTCCCACAGGGCTGTCCCACGTGCCACCGTGGTGTGAGTCGATCCTCGGCGTGAAAGATGAGCCAGTGCATGGCAAAGAGGTTCCTCTGGAATGGACTGAGACATCTGGGGGACTCTTGGAATGGTGGTACGACCATGGAGTTCCTCTCGCCTTTCCTGTTGAGAGTGCCTCCGCTTGAGATGCGACGGGAACGCCGGGAATTCTTTCCCATTGAAAGCAGGGAAAGGATTCCTCATCTCGAGCTACGAGGGGGAAAGGGGGCTCCTCTGGATGTGGGCGGGACGATCGTGCTTCCTCTCGAGTGGAGACGGGTATGGCGGTGAACTTCTTGAGTTGCAGCAAGGGTGTGAAAGACCCTTTCGAAGTTCCAGAGGTTAGGTGTCATTAGTCTCCAGACGCCTCATCGGAAATAGGCCTCATCCTGCCTGGAAGGGAGAACTTCCTGGATTTTCTCGAGTTGCGGCAGGTGTTCTCGAGTTACGACGGGGAACTCAGGGACCCGCCCTGGTGGCCTCAGGAGAGGCCAGTCCCCATGCGAGTTGCTAGGGGCCCTCTCGGGATTCCTCTCCCGTCGATACCGGGGCCAAAAACCTTGTGTGGAGTCAGGGCCGGAACCGAGGATTCCTCTCAGGGGCTGACATGGATCTTTGGGTACTTCTGGAGTCTCCCCAGGGGAGTCAGGCCTCTTCTCGAGTCGGGGCATGCACGTGCGCTTTCCTTCCAGGCTGTAGCAGCAATGTCACGCTTCCCGTGGCGTGGATCAAAGGATCTGTGGTTTTCCCTCGAGGCTTTCCCTCGAGGCTTTCCCACAGGGCTGTCCCACGTGCCACCGTGGTGTCAGTCGATCCTCGGCGTGAAAGATGAGCCATTGCATGGCAAAGAGGTTCCTCTGGAATGGACTGAGACATCTGGGGGACTCTTGGAATGGTGGTACGACCATGGAGTTCCTCTCGCCTTTCCCGTTGAGAGTGCCTCCGCTTGAGATGCGACGGGAACGCCGGGAATTCTTTCCCATTGAAAGCAGGGAAAGGATTCCTCATCTCGAGCTACGAGGGGGAAAGGGGGCTCCTCTGGATGTGGGCGGGACGATCGTGCTTCCTCTCGAGTGGAGACGGGTATGGCGGTGAACTTCTTGAGTTGCAGCAAGGGTGTGAAAGACCCTTTCGAAGTTCCAGAGGTTAGGTGTCATTAGTCTCCAGACGCCTCATCGGAAATAGGCCTCATCCTGCCTGGAAGGGAGAACTTCCTGGATTTTCTCGAGTTGCGGCAGGTGTTCTCGAGTTACGACGGGGAACTCAGGGACCCGCCCTGGTGGCCTCAGGAGAGGCCAGTCCCCATGCGAGTTGCTAGGGGGCCTCTCGGGATTCCTCTCCCGTCGATACCCGGGCCAAAAACCTTGTGTGGAGTCAGGGCCGGAACCGAGGATTCCTCTCACGGGCTGATATGGATCTTTGGGTACTTCTGGAGTCTCGCCAGGGGAGACAGGCCTCATCTCGATTGGGGGCATGCACGTGCGCTTTCCTTCCAGGCTGTAGCAGCAATGTCACGCTTCCCATCGCGTGGATCAAAGGATCTGTGGTTTTCCCTCGAGGCTTTCCCTCGAGGCTTTCCCACAGGGCTGTCCCACGTGCCACCGTGGTGTGAGTCGATCCTCGGCGTGAAAGATGAGCCAGTGCAGGGCAAAGAGGTTCCTCTGGAATGGACTGAGACATCTGGGGGACTCTTGGAATGGTGGTACGACCATGGAGTTCCTCTCGCCTTTCCTGTTGAGAGTGCCTCCTCTTGAGATGCGACGGGAACGCCGGGAAGTCTTTCCCGTTGAAAGCAGGGAAAGGATCCCTCATCTCGAGCTACGAGGGGGAAACGGGGCTCCTCTGGATGTGGGCGGGACCATCGTGCTTCCTCTCGAGTGGAGATGGGTGTGGCGGTGAACTTCTTGAGTTGCAGCAAGGGTGTGAAAGACCCTTTCGAAGTTCCAGAGGTTAGCTGTCATTAGTCTCCAGACGCCTCATCGGAAATAGGCCTCATCTCGCCTGGAAGGGGGAACTTCCTGGAATTTCTCGAGTTGTGGCAGGTGTTCTCGAGTTACGACGGGGACCTCAGGGACCCGCCCTGGTGGCCTCAGGATATGCCAGTCCCCATGCGAGTTGCTAGGGGGCCTCTCGGGATTCCTCTCCCGTCAATACCGGGGCCAAAAACCTTGTGTGGAGTCAGGGCCTGAACCGAGGATTCCTCTCAGGGGCTGACATGGATCTTTGGGTACTTCTGGAGTCTCCCCAGGGGAGTCAGGCCTAGTCTCGAGTCGGGGCATGCACGTGCACTTTCCTTCCAGGCTGTAGCAGCAATGTCACGCTTCCCGTGGCGTGGATCAAAGGATCTGTGGTTTTCCCTCGAGGCTTTCCCTCAAGTCTTTCCCACAGGGCTGTCCCACGTGCCACCGTGGTGTGAGTCGATCCTCGGCGTGAAAGATGAGCCAGTGCAGGGCAAAGGGGTTCCTCTGGAATGGACTGAGACATCTGGGGGACTCTTGGAATGGTGGTACGACCATGGAGTTCCTCTCGCCTTTCCTGTTGAGAGTGCCTCCGCTTGAGATGCGACGGGAACGCCGGGAATTCTTTCCCATTGAAAGCAGGGAAAGGATTCCTCATCTCGAGCTACGAGGGGGAAAGGGGGCTCCTCTGGATGTGGGCGGGACGATCGTGCTTCCTCTCGAGTGGAGACGGGTATGGCGGTGAACTTCTTGAGTTGCAGCAAGGGTGTGAAAGACCCTTTCGAAGTTCCAGAGGTTAGGTGTCATTAGTCTCCAGACGCCTCATCGGAAATAGGCCTCATCTCGCCTGGAAGGGGGAACTTCCTGGAATTTCTCGAGTTGTGGCAGGTGTTCTCGAGTTACGACGGGGACCTCAGGGACCCGCCCTGGTGGCCTCAGGAGAGGCCAGTCCCCATGCTAGTTGCTAGGGGGCCTCTCGGGATTCCTCTCCCGTCAATACCGGGGCCAAAAACCTTGTGTGGAGTCAGGGCCGGAACCGAGGATTCCTCTCAGGGGCTGACATGGATCTTTGGGTACTTCTGGAGTCTCCCCAGGGGAGTCAGGCCTCGTCTCGAGTCGGGGCATGCACGTGCACTTTCCTTCCAGGCTGTAGCAGCAATGTCACGCTTCCCGTGGCGTGGATCAAAGGATCTGTGGTTTTCCCTCGAGGCTTTCCCTCGAGGCTTTCCCACAGGGCTGTCCCACGTGCCACCGTGGTGTGAGTCGATCCTCGGCGTGAAAGATGAGCCAGTGCAGGGCAAAGAGCTTCCTCTGGAATGGACTGAGACATCTGGGGGACTCTTGGAATGGTGGTACGACCATGGAGTTCCTCTCGCCTTTCCTGTTGAGAGTGCCTCCGCTTGAGATGCGACGGGAACGCCGGGAACTCTTTCCCATTGAAAGCAGGGAAAGGATTCCTCATCTCGAGCTACGAGGGGGAAAGGGGGCTCCTCTGGATGTGGGCGGGACGATCGTGCTTCCTCTCGAGTGGAGACGGGTATGGCGGTGAACTTCTTGAGTTGCAGCAAGGGTGTGAAAGACCCTTTCGAAGTTCCAGAGGTTAGGTGTCATTAGTCTCCAGACGCCTCATCGGAAATAGGCCTCATCCTGCCTGGAAGGGAGAACTTCCTGGAATTTCTCGAGTTGTGGCAGGTGTTCTCGAGTTACGACGGGGACCTCAGGGACCCGCCCTGGTGGCCTCAGGAGAGGCCAGTCCCCATGCTAGTTGCTAGGGGGCCTCTCGGGATTCCTCTCCCGTCAATACCGGGGCCAAAAACCTTGTGTGGAGTCAGGGCCGGAACCGAGGATTCCTCTCACGGGCTGACATGGATCTTTGGGTACTTCTGGAGTCTCCCCAGGGGAGTCAGGCCTCGTCTCGAGTCGGGGCATGCACGTGCACTTTCCTTCCAGGCTGTAGCAGCAATGTCACGCTTCCCGTGGCGTGGATCAAAGGATCTGTGGTTTTCCCTCGAGGCTTTCCCTCGAGGCTTTCCCACAGGGCTGTCCCACGTGCCACCGTGGTGTGAGTCGATCCTCGGCGTGAAAGATGAGCCAGTGCAGGGCAAAGAGGTTCCTCTGGAATGGACTGAGACATCTGGGGGACTCTTGGAATGGTGGTACGACCATGGAGTTCCTCTCGCCTTTCCTGTTGAGAGTGCCTCCGCTTGAGATGCGACGGGAACGCCGGGAACTCTTTCCCATTGAAAGCAGGGAAAGGATTCCTCATCTCGAGCTACGAGGGGGAAAGGGGGCTCCTCTGGATGTGGGCGGGACGATCGTGCTTCCTCTCGAGTGGAGACGGGTATGGCGGTGAACTTCTTGAGTTGCAGCAAGGGTGTGAAAGACCCTTTCGAAGTTCCAGAGGTTAGGTGTCATTAGTCTCCAGACGCCTCATCGGAAATAGGCCTCATCCTGCCTGGAAGGGAGAACTTCCTGGATTTTCTCGAGTTGCGGCAGGAGTTCTCGAGTTACGACGGGGACCTCAGGGACCCGCCCTGGTGGCCTCAGGAGAGGCCAGTCCCCATGCGAGTTGCAAGGGGGCCTCTCGGGATTCCTCTCCCGTCGATACCCGGGCCAAAAACCTTGTGTGGAGTCAGGGCCGGAACCGAGGATTCCTCTCACGGGCTGACATGGATCTTTGGGTACTTCTGGAGTCTCGCCAGGGGAGACAGGCCTCATCTCGAGTGGGGGCATGCACGTGCGCTTTCCTTCCAGGCTGTAGCAGCAATGTCACGCTTCCCATCGCGTGGATCAAAGGATCTGTGGTTTTCCCTCGAGGCTTTCCCTCGAGGCTTCCCACAGGGCTGTCCCACGTGCCACCGTGGTGTGAGTCGATCCTCGGCGTGAAAGATGAGCCAGTGCAGGGCAAAGAGGTTCCTCTGGAATGGACTGAGACATCTGCGGGACTCTTGGAATGGTGGTACGACCATGGAGTTCCTCTCGCCTTTCCTGTTGAGAGTGCCTCCTCTTGAGATGCGACGGGAACGCCGGGAATTCTTTCCCGTTGAAAGCAGGGAAAGGATCGCTCATCTCGAGCTAGGAGGGGGAAACGGGGCTCCTCTTGATGTGGGCGGGACCATCGTGCTTCCTCTCGAGTGGAGACGGGTATGGCGGTGAACTTCTTGAGTTGCAGCAAGGGTGTGAAAGACCCTTTCGAAGTGCCAGAGTTTAGGTGTCATTAGTCTCCAGACGCCTCATCGGAAATAGGCCTCATCTCGCCTGGAAGGGAGAACTTCCTGGATTTTCTCGAGTTACGGCAGGTGTTCTCGAGTTACAACGGGGACCTCAGGGACCCGCCCTGGTGGCCTCAGGAGAGGCCAGTCCCCATTCGACTTGCTAGGGGGCCTCTCGGGATTCCTCTCCCGTCGATACCGGGGCCAAAACCTTGTGTGGAGTCAGGGCCGGAACCGAGGATTCCTCTCAGGGGCTGACATGGATCTTTGGGTACTTCTGGAGTCTCCCCATGGGAGTCAGGCCTCGTCTCGAGTGGGGGCATGCACGTGCGCTTTCCTTCCAGGCTGTAGCAGCAATGTCACGCTTCCCGTGGCGTGGATCAAAGGATCTGTGGTTTTCCCTCGAGGCTTTCCCACAGGGCTGTCCCACGTGCCACCGTGGTGTGAGTCGATCCTCGGCGTGAAAGATGAGCCAGTGTAGGGCAAAGAACTTCCTCTGGAATGGACTGAGACATCTGGGGGACTCTTGGAATGGTGGTACGACCATGGAGTTCCTCTCGCCTTTCCTGTTGAGAGTGCCTCCTCTTGAGATGAGACGGGAACGCCGGGAAGTCTTTCCCGTTGAAAGCAGGGAAAGGATCCCTCATCTCGAGCTACGAGGTGGAAACGGGGCTCCTCTGGATGGGGGCGGGACTATCGTGCTTCCTCTCGAGTGGAGACGGGTATGGCGGTGAACTTCTTGAGTTGCAGCAAGGGTGTGAAAGACCCTTTCGAAGTTCCAGAGGTTAGGTGTCATTAGTCTCCAGACGCCTCATCGGCAATAGGCCTCATCTCGCCTGGAAGGGAGAACTTCCTGGATTTTCTCGAGTTGCGGCAGGTGTTCTCGAGTTACGACGGGGACCTCAGGGACCCGCCCTGGTGGCCTCAGGAGAGGCCAGTCCCCATGCGAGTTGCTAGGGGGCCTCTCGGGATTCCTCTCCCGTCGATACCGGGGCCAAAAACCTTGTGTGGCGTCAGGGCCGGAACCGAGGATTCCTCTCAGGGGCTGATATGGATCTTTGGGTACTTCTGTAGTCTCGCCAGGGGAGACAGGCCTCGTCTCGAGTGGGGGCATGCACGTGCACTTTCCTTCCAGGCTGTAGCAGCAATGTCACGCTTCCCGTCGCATGGATCAAAGGATCTGTGGTTTTCCCTCGAGGCTTTCCCTCGAGGCTTTCCCACAGGGCTGTCCCACGTGCCACCGTGGTGTGAGTCGATCCTCGGCGTGAAAGATGAGCCAGTGCAGGGCAAAGAGTTTCCTCTGGAATGGACTGAGACATCTGGGGGACTCTTGGAATGGTGGTACGACCATGGAGTTCCTCTCGCCTTTGCTGTTGAGAGTGCCTCCTCTTGAGATGGGACGGGAATATCGGGAATACTTTCCCGTTGAAAGCAGGGAAAGGATTCCTCATCTCGAGCTATGAGGGGGAAACGGGGCTCCTGTGGATGTGGGCGGGACCATCGTGCTTCCTCTCGAGTGGAGACGGGTATGGCGGTGAACTTCTTGAATTGCAGCAAGGGTGTGAAAGACCCTTTCGAAGTTCCAGAGGTTAGGTGTCATTAGTCTCCAGACGCCTCATCGGAAATAGGCCTCATCTCGCCTGGAAGGGAGAACTTCCTGGATTTTCTCGAGTTACGGCAGGTGTTCTCGCGTTACGACGGGGACCTCAGGGACCCGCCCTGGTGGCTTCAGGAGAGGCCAGTCCCCATGCGACTTGCTAGGGGGCCTCTCGGGATTCCTCTCCCGTCGATACCGGGGCCAAAAACCTTGTGTGGAGTCAGGGCCGGAACCGAGGATTCCTCTCAGGGGCTGACATGGATCTTTGGGTACTTCTGGAGTCTCCCCATGGGAGTCAGGCCTCGTCTCGAGTGGGGGCATGCACGTGCGCTTTCCTTCCAGGCTGTAGCAGCAATGTCACACTTCCCGTCGCGTGGATCAAAGGATCTGTGGTTTTCCCTCGAGGCTTTCCCTCGAGGCTTTCCCACAGGGCTGTCCCACGTGCCACCGTGGTGTGAGTCGATCCTCGGCGTGAAAGATGAGCCAGTGCATGGCAAAGAGGTTCCTCTGGAATGGACTGAGACATCTGGGGGACTCTTGGAATGGTGGTACGACCATGGAGTTCCTCTCGCCTTTCCTGTTGAGAGTGCCTCCGCTTGAGATGCGACGGGAACGCCGGGAATTCTTTCCCATTGAAAGCAGGGAAAGGATTCCTCATCTCGAGCTACGAGGGGGAAAGGGGGCTCCTCTGGATGTGGGCGGGACGATCGTGCTTCCTCTCGAGTGGAGACGGGTATGGCGGTGAACTTCTTGAGTTGCAGCAAGGGTGTGAAAGACCCTTTCGAAGTTCCAGAGGTTAGGTGTCATTAGTCTCCAGACGCCTCATCGGAAATAGGCCTCATCCTGCCTGGAAGGGAGAACTTCCTGGATTTTCTCGAGTTGCGGCAGGTGTTCTCGAGTTACGACGGGGAACTCAGGGACCCGCCCTGGTGGCCTCAGGAGAGGCCAGTCCCCATGCGAGTTGCTAGGGGCCCTCTCGGGATTCCTCTCCCGTCGATACCGGGGCCAAAAACCTTGTGTGGAGTCAGGGCCGGAACCGAGGATTCCTCTCAGGGGCTGACATGGATCTTTGGGTACTTCTGGAGTCTCCCCAGGGGAGTCAGGCCTCTTCTCGAGTCGGGGCATGCACGTGCGCTTTCCTTCCAGGCTGTAGCAGCAATGTCACGCTTCCCGTGGCGTGGATCAAAGGATCTGTGGTTTTCCCTCGAGGCTTTCCCTCGAGGCTTTCCCACAGGGATGTCCCACGTGCCACCGTGGTGTGAGTCGATCCTCGGCGTGAAAGATGAGCCAGTGTAGGGCAAAGAACTTCCTCTGGAATGGACTGAGACATCTGGGGGACTCTTGGAATGGTGGTACGACCATGGAGTTCCTCTCGCCTTTCCTGTTGAGAGTGCCTCCTCTTGAGATGAGACGGGAACGCCGGGAAGTCTTTCCCGTTGAAAGCAGGGAAAGGATCCCTCATCTCGAGCTACGAGGTGGAAACGGGGCTCCTCTGGATGGGGGCGGGACTATCGTGCTTCCTCTCGAGTGGAGACGGGTATGGCGGTGAACTTCTTGAGTTGCAGCAAGGGTGTGAAAGACCCTTTCGAAGTTCCAGAGGTTAGGTGTCATTAGTCTCCAGACGCCTCATCGGCAATAGGCCTCATCTCGCCTGGAAGGGAGAACTTCCTGGATTTTCTCGAGTTGCGGCAGGTGTTCTCGAGTTACGACGGGGACCTCAGGGACCCGCCCTGGTGGCCTCAGGAGAGGCCAGTCCCCATGCGAGTTGCTAGGGGGCCTCTCGGGATTCCTCTCCCGTCGATACCGGGGCCAAAAACCTTGTGTGGCGTCAGGGCCGGAACCGAGGATTCCTCTCAGGGGCTGATATGGATCTTTGGGTACTTCTGTAGTCTCGCCAGGGGAGACAGGCCTCGTCTCGAGTGGGGGCATGCACGTGCACTTTCCTTCCAGGCTGTAGCAGCAATGTCACGCTTCCCGTCGCATGGATCAAAGGATCTGTGGTTTTCCCTCGAGGCTTTCCCTCGAGGCTTTCCCACAGGGCTGTCCCACGTGCCACCGTGGTGTGAGTCGATCCTCGGCGTGAAAGATGAGCCAGTGCAGGGCAAAGAGTTTCCTCTGGAATGGACTGAGACATCTGGGGGACTCTTGGAATGGTGGTACGACCATGGAGTTCCTCTCGCCTTTGCTGTTGAGAGTGCCTCCTCTTGAGATGGGACGGGAATATCGGGAATTCTTTCCCGTTGAAAGCAGGGAAAGGATTCCTCATCTCGAGCTATGAGGGGGAAACGGGGCTCCTGTGGATGTGGGCGGGACCATCGTGCTTCCTCTCGAGTGGAGACGGGTATGGCGGTGAACTTCTTGAATTGCAGCAAGGGTGTGAAAGACCCTTTCGAAGTTCCAGAGGTTAGGTGTCATTAGTCTCCAGACGCCTCATCGGAAATAGGCCTCATCTCGCCTGGAAGGGAGAACTTCCTGGATTTTCTCGAGTTACGGCAGGTGTTCTCGCGTTACGACGGGGACCTCAGGGACCCGCCCTGGTGGCTTCAGGAGAGGCCAGTCCCCATGCGACTTGCTAGGGGGCCTCTCGGGATTCCTCTCCCGTCGATACCGGGGCCAAAAACCTTGTGTGGAGTCAGGGCCGGAACCGAGGATTCCTCTCAGGGGCTGACATGGATCTTTGGG
This sequence comes from Capricornis sumatraensis, assembly GCF_032405125.1. Classification (NCBI taxonomy): domain Eukaryota; kingdom Metazoa; phylum Chordata; class Mammalia; order Artiodactyla; family Bovidae; genus Capricornis; species Capricornis sumatraensis. The sequence continues at coordinate 12,044,760 of NW_027184612.1, forward strand.
TACTTCTGGAGTCTCCCCATGGGAGTCAGGCCTCGTCTCGAGTGGGGGCATGCACGTGCGCTTTCCTTCCAGGCTGTAGCAGCAATGTCACGCTTCCCGTCGCGTGGATCAAAGGATCTGTGGTTTTCCCTCGAGGCTTTCCCTCGAGGCTTTCCCACAGGGCTGTCCCACGTGCCACCGTGGTGTGAGTCGATCCTCGGCGTGAAAGATGAGCCAGTGCAGGGCAAAGAGGTTCCTCTGGAATGGACTGAGACATCTGGGGGACTCTTGGAATGGTGGTACGACCATGGAGTTCCTCTCGCCTTTCCTGTTGAGAGTGCCTCCTCTTGAGATGCGACGGGAACGCCGGGAATTCTTTCCCGTTGAAAGCAGGGAAAGGATCCCTCATCTCGAGCTACGAGGGGGAAACGGGGATCCTCTGGATGTGGGCGGGACCATCGTGCTTCCTCTCGAGTGGAGACGGGTGTGGCGGTGAACTTCTTGAGTTGCAGCAAGGGTGTGAAAGACCCTTTCGAAGTTCCAGAGGTTAGGTGTCATTAGTCTCCAGACGCCTCATCGGAAATAGGCCTCATCTCGCCTGGAAGGGGGAACTTCCTGGAATTTCTCGAGTTGTGGCAGGTGTTCTCGAGTTACGACGGGGACCTCAGGGACCCGCCCTGGTGGCCTCAGGATATGCCAGTCCCCATGCGAGTTGCTAGGGGGCCTCTCGGTATTCCTCTCCCGTCGATACTGGGGCCAAAAACCTTGTGTGGAGTCAGGGCCTGAACCGAGGATTCCTCTCAGGGGCTGACATGGATCTTTGGGTACTTCTGGAGTCTCCCCAGGGGAGTCAGGCCTCGTCTCGAGTCGGGGCATGCACGTGCACTTTCCTTCCAGGCTGTAGCAGCAATGTCACGCTTCCCGTGGCGTGGATCAAAGGATCTGTGGTTTTCCCTCGAGGCTTTCCCTCGAGGCTTTCCCACAGGGCTGTCCCACGTGCCACCGTAGTGTGAGTCGATCCTCGGCGTGAAAGATGAGCCAGTGCAGGGCAAAGAGGTTCCTCTGGAATGGACTGAGACATCTGGGGGACTCTTGGAATGGTGGTACGACCATGGAGTTCCTCTCGCCTTTCCTGTTGAGAGTGCCTCCGCTTGAGATGCGACGGGAACGCCGGGAATTCTTTCCCATTGAAAGCAGGGAAAGGATTCCTCATCTCGAGCTACGAGGGGGAAAGGGGGCTCCTCTGGATGTGGGCGGGACGATCGTGCTTCCTCTCGAGTGGAGACGGGTATGGCGGTGAACTTCTTGAGTTGCAGCAAGGGTGTGAAAGACCCTTTCGAAGTTCCAGAGGTTAGGTGTCATTAGTCTCCAGACGCCTCATCGGAAATAGGCCTCATCTCGCCTGGAAGGGGGAACTTCCTGGAAGTTCTCGAGTTGTGGCAGGTGTTCTCGAGTTACGACGGGGACCTCAGGGACCCGCCCTGGTGGCCTCAGGAGAGGCCAGTCCCCATGCGAGTTGCTAGGGGGCCTCTCGGGATTCCTCTCCCGTCGATACCCGGGCCAAAAACCTTGTGTGGAGTCAGGGCCGGAACCGAGGATTCCTCTCACGGGCTGATATGGATCTTTGGGTACTTCTGGAGTCTCGCCAGGGGAGACAGGCCTCATCTCGAGTGGGGGCATGCACGTGCGCTTTCCTTCCAGGCTGTAGCAGCAATGTCACGCTTCCCATCACGTGGATCAAAGGATCTGTGTTTTTCTCTCGAGGCTTTCCCTCGAGGCTTCCCACAGGGCTGTCCCACGTGCCACCGTGGTGTGAGTCGATCCTCGGCGTGAAAGATGAGCCAGTGCAGGGCAAAGAGGTTCCTCTGGAAAGGACTGAGACATCTGCGGGACTCTTGGAATGGTGGTACGACCATGGAGTTCCTCTCGCCTTTCCTGTTGAGAGTGCCTCCTCTTGAGATGCGACGGGAACGCCGGGAATTCTTTCCCGTTGAAAGCAGGGAAAGGATCGCTCATCTCGAGCTAGGAGGGGGAAACGCGGCTCCTCTGGATGTGGGCGGGACCATCGTGCTTCCTCTCGAGTGGAGACGGGTATGGCGGTGAACTTCTTGAGTTGCAGCAAGGGTGTGAAAGACCCTTTCGAAGTTCCAGAGTTTAGGTGTCATTAGTCTCCAGACGCCTCATCGGAAATAGGCCTCATCTCGCCTGGAAGGGAGAACTTCCTGGATTTTCTCGAGTTGCGGCAGGTGTTCTCGAGTTACGACGGGGACCTCAGGGACCCGCCCTGGTGGCCTCAGGAGAGGCCAGTCCCCATGCGAGTTGCTAGGGGGCCTCTCGGGATTCCTCTCCCGTCGATACCGGGGCCAAAAACCTTGTGTGGAGTCAGGGCCGGAACCGAGGATTCCTCTCAGGGTCTGACATGGATCTGTGGGTACTTCTGCAGTCTCCCCATGGGAGTCAGGCCTCGTCTCGGGTGGGGGCATGCACGTGCGCTTTCCTTCCAGGCTGTAGCAGCAATGTCACGCTTCCCGTGGCGTGGATCAAAGGATCTGTGGTTTTCCCTCGAGGCTTTCCCTCGAGGCTTTCCCACAGGGCTGTCCCACGTGCCACCGTGGTGTGAGTCGATCCTCGGCGTGAAAGATGAGCCAGTGCAGGGCAAAGAGCTTCCTCTGGAATGGACTGAGACATCTGGGGGACTCTTGGAATGGTGGTACGACCATGGAGTTCCTCTCGCCTTTCCTGTTGAGAGTGCCTCCTCTTGAGATGCGACGGGAACGCCGGGAATTCTTTCCCGTTGAAAGCAGGGAAAGGATCCCTCATCTCGAGCTACGAGGGGGAAACGGGGCTCCTCTGGATGTGGGCGGGACCATCGTGCTTCCTCTCGAGTGGAGACGGGTATGGCGGTGAACTTCTTGAGTTGCAGCAAGGGTGTGAAAGACCCTTTCGAAGTTTCAGAGGTTAGGTGTCATTAGTCTCCAGACGCCTCATTGGAAATAGGCCTCATCTCGCCTGGAAGGGAGAACTTCCTGGATTTTCTCGAGTTGCGGCAGGTGTTCTCGAGTTACGACGGGGACGTCAGGGACCCGCCCTGGTGGCCTCAGGAGAGGCCAGTCCCCATGCGACTTGCTAGGGGGCCTCTCGGGATTCCTCTCCCGTCGATACCGGGGCCAAAAACCTTGTGTGGAGTCAGGGCCGGAACCGAGGATTCCTGTCAGGGGCTGACATGGATCTTTGGGTACTTCTGGAGTCTCCCCAGGGGAGTCAGGCCTCGTCTCGAGTCGGGGCATGCACGTGCACTTTCCTTCCAGGCTGTAGCAGCAATGTCACGCTTCCCGTCGCGTGGATCAAAGGATTTGTGGTTTTCCCTCGAGGCTTTCCCTCGAGGCTTTCCCACAGGGCTGTCCCACGTGCCACCGTGGAGTGAGTCGATCCTCGGCGTGAAAGATGAGCCAGTGCAGGGCAAAGAGGTTCCTCTGGAATGGACTGAGACATCTGGGGGACTCTTGGAATGGTGGTACGACCATGGAGTTCCTCTCGCCTTTCCTGTTGAGAGTGCCTCCGCTTGAGATGCGACGGGAACGCCGGGAATTCTTTCCCATTGAAAGCAGGGAAAGGATTCCTCATCTCGAGCTACGAGGGGGAAAGGGGGCTCCTCTGGATGGGGGCGGGACGATCGTGCTTCCTCTCGAGTGGAGCCGGGTATGGCGGTGAACTTCTTGAGTTGCAGCAAGGGTGTGAAAGACCCTTTCGAAGTTCCAGAGGTTAGGTGTCATTAGTCTCCAGACGCCTCATCGGAAATAGGCCTCATCTCGCCTGGAAGGGGGAACTTTCTGGAATATCTCGAGTTGCGGCAGGTGTTCTCGAGTTAAGACGGGGACCTCAGGGACCCGCCCTGGTGGCCTCAGGAGAGGCCAGTCCCCATGCGAGTTGCTAGGGGGCCTCTCGGGATTCCTCTCCCGTCGATACCGGGCCCAAAAACCTTGTGTGGAGTCAGGGCCGTAACCGAGGATTCCTCTCAGGGGCTGACATGGATCTTTGGGTACTTCTGGAGTCTCCCCAGGGGAGTCAGGCCTCGTCTCGAGTGGGGGCATGCACGTGCCCTTTCCTTCCAGGCTGTAGCAGAAATGTCACGCTTCCCGTGGCGTGGATCAAAGGATCTGTGGTTTTCCCTCGAGGCTTTCCCACAGGGTTGTCCCACGTGCCACCGTGGTGTGAGTCGATCCTCGGCGTGAAAGATGAGCCAGTGCAGGGCAAAGAGGTTCCTCTGGAATGGACTGAGACATCTGGGGGACTCTTGGAATGGTGGTACGACCATGGAGTTCCTCTAGCCTTTCCTTTGAGAGTGCCTCCTCTTGAGATGCGACGGGAACGCCGGGAATTCTTTCCCGTTGAAAGCAGGGAAAGGATCCCTCATCTCGAGCTACGAGGGGGAAAGGGGGCTCCTCTGGATGGGGGCGGGACTATCGTGCTTCCTCTCGAGTGGAGACGGGTATGGCGGTGAACTTCTTGAGTTGCAGCAAGGGTGTGAAAGACCCTTTCGAAGTTCCAGAGGTTAGGTGTCATTAGTCTCCAGACGCCTCATCGGAAATAGGCCTCATCTCGCCTGGAAGGGAGAACTTCCTGGATTTTCTCGAGTTGCGGCAGGTGTTCTCGAGTTACGACGGGGACCTCAGGGACCGGCCCTGGTGGCCTCAGGAGAGGCCAGTCCCCATGCGAGTTGCTAGGGGGCCTCTCGGGATTCCTCTCCCGTCGATACCCGGGCCAAAAACCTTGTGTGGAGTCAGGGCCGGAACCGAGGATTCCTCTCACGGGCTGACATGGATCTTTGGGTACTTCTGGAGTCTCGCCAGGGGAGACAGGCCTCATCTCGAGTGGGGGCATGCACGTGCGCTTTCCTTCCAGGCTGTAGCAGCAATGTCACGCTTCCCGTCGCGTGGATCAAAGGATCTGTGGTTTTCCCTCGAGGCTTTCCCTCGAGGCTTTCCCACAGGGCTGTCCCACGTGCCACCGTGGTGTGAGTCGATCCTCGGCGTGAAAGATGAGCCAGTGCAGGGCAAAGAGGTTCCTCTGGAATGGACTGAGACATCTGGGGGACTCTTGGAATGGTGGTACGACCATGGAGTTCCTCTCGCCTTTCCTGTTGAGAGTGCCTCCTCTTGAGATGCGACGGGAACGCCGGGAATTCTTTCCCGTTGAAAGCAGGGAAAGGATCCCTCATCTCGAGCTACGAGGGGGAAACGGGGATCCTCTGGATGTGGGCGGGACCATCGTGCTTCCTCTCGAGTGGAGACGGGTGTGGCGGTGAACTTCTTGAGTTGCAGCAAGGGTGTGAAAGACCCTTTCGAAGTTCCAGAGGTTAGGTGTCATTAGTCTCCAGACGCCTCATCGGAAATAGGCCTCATCTCGCCTGGAAGGGGGAACTTCCTGGAATTTCTCGAGTTGTGGCAGGTGTTCTCGAGTTACGACGGGGACCTCAGGGACCCGCCCTGGTGGCCTCAGGATATGCCAGTCCCCATGCGAGTTGCTAGGGGGCCTCTCGGTATTCCTCTCCCGTCGATACCGGGGCCAAAAACCTTGTGTGGAGTCAGGGCCTGAACCGAGGATTCCTCTCAGGGGCTGACATGGATCTTTGGGTACTTCTGGAGTCTCCCCAGGGGAGTCAGGCCTCGTCTCGAGTCGGGGCATGCACGTGCACTTTCCTTCCAGGCTGTAGCAGCAATGTCACGCTTCCCGTGGCGTGGATCAAAGGATCTGTGGTTTTCCCTCGAGGCTTTCCCTCGAGGCTTTCCCACAGGGCTGTCCCACGTGCCACCGTAGTGTGAGTCGATCCTCGGCGTGAAAGATGAGCCAGTGCAGGGCAAAGAGGTTCCTCTGGAATGGACTGAGACATCTGGGGGACTCTTGGAATGGTGGTACGACCATGGAGTTCCTCTCGCCTTTCCTGTTGAGAGTGCCTCCGCTTGAGATGCGACGGGAACGCCGGGAATTCTTTCCCATTGAAAGCAGGGAAAGGATTCCTCATCTCGAGCTACGAGGGGGAAAGGGGGCTCCTCTGGATGTGGGCGGGACGATCGTGCTTCCTCTCGAGTGGAGACGGGTATGGCGGTGAACTTCTTGAGTTGCAGCAAGGGTGTGAAAGACCCTTTCGAAGTTCCAGAGGTTAGGTGTCATTAGTCTCCAGACGCCTCATCGGAAATAGGCCTCATCTCGCCTGGAAGGGGGAACTTCCTGGAAGTTCTCGAGTTGTGGCAGGTGTTCTCGAGTTACGACGGGGACCTCAGGGACCCGCCCTGGTGGCCTCAGGAGAGGCCAGTCCCCATGCGAGTTGTTAGGGGGCCTCTCGGGATTCCTCTCCCGTCAATACCGGGGCCAAAAACCTTGTGTGGAGTCAGGGCCGGAACCGAGGATTCCTCTCACGGGCTGACATGGATCTTTGGGTACTTCTGGAGTCTCCCCAGGGGAGTCAGGCCTCGTCTCGAGTCGGGGCATGCACGTGCACTTTCCTTCCAGGCTGTAGCAGCAATGTCACGCTTCCCATCGCGCGGATCAAAGGATCTGTGGTTTTCCCTCGAGGCTTTCCCTCGAGGCTTCCCACAGGGCTGTCCCACGTGCCACCGTGGTGTGAGTCGATCCTCGGCGTGAAAGATGAGCCAGTGCAGGGCAAAGAGGTTCCTCTGGAATGGACTGAGACATCTGCGGGACTCTTGGAATGGTGGTACGACCATGGAGTTCCTCTCGCCTTTCCTGTTGAGAGTGCCTCCTCTTGAGATGCGACGGGAACGCCGGGAATTCTTTCCCGTTGAAAGCAGGGAAAGGATCGCTCATCTCGAGCTAGGAGGGGGAAACGGGGCTCCTCTGGATGTGGGCGGGACCATCGTGCTTCCTCTCGAGTGGAGACGGGTATGGCGGTGAACTTCTTGAGTTGCAGCAAGGGTGTGAAAGACCCTTTCGAAGTTCCAGAGTTTAGGTGTCATTAGTCTCCAGACGCCTCATCGGAAATAGGCCTCATCTCGCCTGGAAGGGAGAACTTCCTGGATTTTCTCGAGTTGCGGCAGGTGTTCTCGAGTTACGACGGGGACCTCAGGGACCCGCACTGGTGGCCTCAGGAGAGGCCAGTCCCCATGCGAGTTGCTACGGGGCCTCTCGGGATTCCTCTCCCGTCGATACCGGGGCCAAAAACCTTGTGTGGAGTCAGGGCCTGAACCGAGGATTCCTCTCAGGGGCTGACATGGATCTTTGGGTACTTCTGGGGACTCCCCAGGGGAGTCAGGCCTCGTCTCGAGTCGGGGCATGCACGTGCACTTTCCTTCTAGGCTGTAGCAGCAATGTCACGCTTCCCGTGGCGTGGATCAAAGGATCTGTGGTTTTCCCTCGAGGCTTTCCCTCGAGGCTTTCCCACAGGGCTGTCCCACGTGCCACCGTGGTGTGAGTCGATCCTCGGCGTGAAAGACGAGCCAGTGCAGGGCAAAGAGCTTCCTCTGGAATGGACTGAGACATCTGGGGGACTCTTGGAATGGTGGTACGACCATGGAGTTCCTCTCGCCTTTCCTGTTGAGAGTGCCTCCGCTTGAGATGCGACGGGAACGCCGGGAATTCTTTCCCATTGAAAGCAGGGAAAGGATTCCTCATCTCGAGCTACGAGGGGGAAAGGGGGCTCCTCTGGATGTGGGCGGGACGATCGTGCTTCCTCTCGAGTGGAGACGGGTATGGCGGTGAACTTCTTGAGTTGCAGCAAGGGTGTGAAAGACCCTTTCGAAGTTCCAGAGGTTAGGTGTCATTAGTCTCCAGACGCCTCATCGGAAATAGGCCTCATCTCGCCTGGAAGGGGGAACTTCCTGGAATTTCTCGAGTTGTGGCAGGTGTTCTCGAGTTACTACGGGGACCTCAGGGACCCGCCCTGGTGGCCTCAGGAGAGGCCAGTCCCCATGCGAGTTGCTAGGGGGCCTCTCGGGATTCCTCTCCCGTCGATACCCGGGCCAAAAACCTTGTGTGGAGTCAGGGCCGGAACCGAGGATTCCTCTCACGGGCTGATATGGATCTTTGGGTACTTCTGGAGTCTCGCCAGGGGAGACAGGCCTCATCTCGAGTGGGGGCATGCACGTGCGCTTTCCTTCCAGGCTGTAGCAGCAATGTCACGCTTCCCATCACGTGGATCAAAGGATCTGTGTTTTTCTCTCGAGGCTTTCCCTCGAGGCTTCCCACAGGGCTGTCCCACGTGCCACCGTGGTGTGAGTCGATCCTCGGCGTGAAAGATGAGCCAGTGCAGGGCAAAGAGGTTCCTCTGGAAAGGACTGAGACATCTGCGGGACTCTTGGAATGGTGGTACGACCATGGAGTTCCTCTCGCCTTTCCTGTTGAGAGTGCCTCCTCTTGAGATGCGACGGGAACGCCGGGAATTCTTTCCCGTTGAAAGCAGGGAAAGGATCGCTCATCTCGAGCTAGGAGGGGGAAACGCGGCTCCTCTGGATGTGGGCGGGACCATCGTGCTTCCTCTCGAGTGGAGACGGGTATGGCGGTGAACTTCTTGAGTTGCAGCAAGGGTGTGAAAGACCCTTTCGAAGTTCCAGAGTTTAGGTGTCATTAGTCTCCAGACGCCTCATCGGAAATAGGCCTCATCTCGCCTGGAAGGGAGAACTTCCTGGATTTTCTCGAGTTGCGGCAGGTGTTCTCGAGTTACGACGGGGACCTCAGGGACCCGCCCTGGTGGCCTCAGGAGAGGCCAGTCCCCATGCGAGTTGCTAGGGGGCCTCTCGGGATTCCTCTCCCGTCGATACCGGGGCCAAAAACCTTGTGTGGAGTCAGGGCCGGAACCGAGGATTCCTCTCAGGGTCTGACATGGATCTGTGGGTACTTCTGCAGTCTCCCCATGGGAGTCAGGCCTCGTCTCGGGTGGGGGCATGCACGTGCGCTTTCCTTCCAGGCTGTAGCAGCAATGTCACGCTTCCCGTGGCGTGGATCAAAGGATCTGTGGTTTTCCCTCGAGGCTTTCCCTCGAGGCTTTCCCACAGGGCTGTCCCACGTGCCACCGTGGTGTGAGTCGATCCTCGGCGTGAAAGATGAGCCAGTGCAGGGCAAAGAGCTTCCTCTGGAATGGACTGAGACATCTGGGGGACTCTTGGAATGGTGGTACGACCATGGAGTTCCTCTCGCCTTTCCTGTTGAGAGTGCCTCCTCTTGAGATGCGACGGGAACGCCGGGAATTCTTTCCCGTTGAAAGCAGGGAAAGGATCCCTCATCTCGAGCTACGAGGGGGAAACGGGGCTCCTCTGGATGTGGGCGGGACCATCGTGCTTCCTCTCGAGTGGAGACGGGTATGGCGGTGAACTTCTTGAGTTGCAGCAAGGGTGTGAAAGACCCTTTCGAAGTTTCAGAGGTTAGGTGTCATTAGTCTCCAGACGCCTCATTGGAAATAGGCCTCATCTCGCCTGGAAGGGAGAACTTCCTGGATTTTCTCGAGTTGCGGCAGGTGTTCTCGAGTTACGACGGGGACGTCAGGGACCCGCCCTGGTGGCCTCAGGAGAGGCCTGTCCCCATGCGACTTGCTAGGGGGCCTCTCGGGATTCCTCTCCCGTCGATACCGGGGCCAAAAACCTTGTGTGGAGTCAGGGCCGGAACCGAGGATTCCTGTCAGGGGCTGACATGGATCTTTGGGTACTTCTGGAGTCTCCCCAGGGGAGTCAGGCCTCGTCTCGAGTCGGGGCATGCACGTGCACTTTCCTTCCAGGCTGTAGCAGCAATGTCACGCTTCCCGTCGCGTGGATCAAAGGATTTGTGGTTTTCCCTCGAGGCTTTCCCTCGAGGCTTTCCCACAGGGCTGTCCCACGTGCCACCGTGGAGTGAGTCGATCCTCGGCGTGAAAGATGAGCCAGTGCAGGGCAAAGAGGTTCCTCTGGAATGGACTGAGACATCTGGGGGACTCTTGGAATGGTGGTACGACCATGGAGTTCCTCTCGCCTTTCCTGTTGAGAGTGCCTCCGCTTGAGATGCGACGGGAACGCCGGGAATTCTTTCCCATTGAAAGCAGGGAAAGGATTCCTCATCTCGAGCTACGAGGGGGAAAGGGGCTCCTCTGGATGGGGGCGGGACGATCGTGCTTCCTCTCGAGTGGAGCCGGGTATGGCGGTGAACTTCTTGAGTTGCAGCAAGGGTGTGAAAGACCCTTTCGAAGTTCCAGAGGTTAGGTGTCATTAGTCTCCAGACGCCTCATCGGAAATAGGCCTCATCTCGCCTGGAAGGGGGAACTTCCTGGAATATCTCGAGTTGCGGCAGGTGTTCTCGAGTTAAGACGGGGACCTCAGGGACCCGCCCTGGTGGCCTCAGGAGAGGCCAGTCCCCATGCGAGTTGCTAGGGGGCCTCTCGGGATTCCTCTCCCGTCGATACCGGGCCCAAAAACCTTGTGTGGAGTCAGGGCCGTAACCGAGGATTCCTCTCAGGGGCTGACATGGATCTTTGGGTACTTCTGGAGTCTCCCCAGGGGAGTCAGGCCTCGTCTCGAGTGGGGGCATGCACGTGCCCTTTCCTTCCAGGCTGTAGCAGAAATGTCACGCTTCCCGTGGCGTGGATCAAAGGATCTGTGGTTTTCCCTCGAGGCTTTCCCACAGGGTTGTCCCACGTGCCACCGTGGTGTGAGTCGATCCTCGGCGTGAAAGATGAGCCAGTGCAGGGCAAAGAGGTTCCTCTGGAATGGACTGAGACATCTGGGGGACTCTTGGAATGGTGGTACGACCATGGAGTTCCTCTAGCCTTTCCTTTGAGAGTGCCTCCTCTTGAGATGCGACGGGAACGCCGGGAATTCTTTCCCGTTGAAAGCAGGGAAAGGATCCCTCATCTCGAGCTACGAGGGGGAAACGGGGCTCCTCTGGATGTGGGCGGGACCATCGTGCTTCCTCTCGAGTGGAGACGGGTATGGTGGTGAACTTCTTGAGTTGCAGCAAGGGTGTGAAAGACCCTTTCGAAGTTCCAGAGGTTAGGTGTCATTAGTCTCCAGACGCCTCATCGGAAATAGGCCTCATCTCGCCTGGAAGGGGGAACTTCCTGGAATTTCTCGAGTTGTGGCAGGTGTTCTCGAGTTACTACGGGGACCTCAGGGACCCGCCCTGGTGGCCTCAGGAGAGGCCAGTCCCCATGCGAGTTGCTAGGGGGCCTCTCGGGATTCCTCTCCCGCCGATACCGGGGCCAAAAACCTTGTGTGGAGTCAGGGCCTGAACCGAGGATTCCTCTCAGGGGCTGACATGGATCTTTGGGTACTTCTGGAGTCTCCCCAGGGGAGTCAGGCCTCGTCTCGAGTCGGGGCATGCACGTGCACTTTCCTTCCAGGCTGTAGCAGCAATGTCACGCTTCCCGTGGCGTGGATCAAAGGATCTGTGGTTTTCCCTCGAGGCTTTCCCTCGAGGCTTTCCCACAGGGCTGTCCCACGTGCCACTGTGGTGTGAGTCGATCCTCGGCGTGAAAGATGAGCCAGTGCAGGGCAAAGAGCTTCCTCTGGAATGGACTGAGATATCTGGGGGACTCTTGGAATGGTGGTACGACCATGGAGTTCCTTTCGCCTTTCCTGTTGAGAGTGCCTCCACTTGAGATGCGACGGGAACGCCGGGAATTCTTTCCCATTGAAAGCAGGAAAAGGATTCCTCATCTCGTGCTACGAGGGGGAAAGGGGGCTCCTCTGGATGTGGGCGGGACGATCGTGCTTCCTCTCGAGTGGAGCCGGGTATGGCGGTGAACTTCTTGAGTTGCAGCAAGGGTGTGAAAGACCCTTTCGAAGTTCCAGAGGTTAGGTGTCATTAGTCTCCAGACGCCACATCGGAAATAGGCCTCATCTCGCCTGGAAGGGGGAACTTCCTGGAATATCTCGAGTTGCGGCAGGTGTTCTCGAGTTAAGACGGGGACCTCAGGGACCCGCCCTGGTGGCCTCAGGAGAGGCCAGTCCCCATGCGAGGTGCTAGGGGGCCTCTCGGGATTCCTCTCCCGTCGATACCGGGGCAAAAACCTTGTGTGGAGTCAGGGCCGTAACCGAGGATTCCTCTCAGGGGCTGACATGGATCTTTGGGTACTTCTGGAGTCTCCCCAGGGGAGTCAGGCCTCGTCTCGAGTGGGGGCATGCACGTGCCCTTTCCTTCCAGGCTGTAGCAGAAATGTCACGCTTCCCGTGGCGTGGATCAAAGGATCTGTGGTTTTCCCTCGAGGCTTTCCCACAGGGTTGTCCCACGTGCCACCGTGGTGTGAGTCGATCCTCGGCGTGAAAGATGAGCCAGTGCAGGGCAAAGAGGTTCCTCTGGAATGGACTGAGACATCTGGGGGACTCTTGGAATGGTGGTACGACCATGGAGTTCCTCTCGCCTTTCCTTTGAGAGTGCCTCTTCTTGAGAAGCGACGGGAACGCCGGGAATTCTTTCCCGTTGAAAGCAGGGAAAGGATCCCTCATCTCGAGCTACGAGGGGGAAACGGGGCTCCTCTGGATGTGGGCGGGACCATCGTGCTTCCTCTCGAGTGGAGACGGGTGTGGCGGTGAACTTCTTGAGTTGCAGCAAGGGTGTGAAAGACCCTTTCGAAGTTCCAGAGGTTAGGTGTCATTAGTCTCCTGACGCCTCATCGGAAATAGGCCTCATCTCGCCTGGAAGGGGGAACTTCCTGGAATTTCTCGAGTTGTGGCAGGTGTTCTCGAGTTACTACGGGGACCTCAGGGACCCGCCCTGGTGGCCTCAGGAGAGGCCAGTCCCCATGCGAGTTGCTAGGGGGCCTCTCGGGATTCCTCTCCCGCCGATACCGGGGCCAAAAACCTTGTGTGGAGTCAGGGCCTGAACCGAGGATTCCTCTCAGGGGCTGACATGGATCTTTGGGTACTTCTGGAGTCTCCCCAGGGGAGTCAGGCCTCGTCTCGAGTCGGGGCATGCACGTGCACTTTCCTTCCAGGCTGTAGCAGCAATGTCACGCTTCCCGTGGCGTGGATCAAAGGATCTGTGGTTTTCCCTCGAGGCTTTCCCTCAAGGCTTTCCCACAGGGCTGTCCCACGTGCCACTGTGGTGTGAGTCGATCCTCGGCGTGAAAGATGAGCCAGTGCAGGGCAAAGAGCTTCCTCTGGAATGGACTGAGACATCTGGGGGACTCTTGGAATGGTGGTACGACCATGGAGTTCCTCTCGCCTTTCCTGTTGAGAGTGCCTCCGCTTGAGATGCGACGGGAACGCCGGGAATTCTTTCCCATTGAAAGCAGGGAAAGGATTCCTCATCTCGAGCTACGAGGGGGAAAGGGGGCTCCTCTGGATGTGGGCGGGACGATCGTGCTTCCTCTCGAGTGGAGCCGGGTATGGCGGTGAACTTCTTGAGTTGCAGCAAGGGTGTGAAAGACCCTTTCGAAGTTCCAGAGGTTAGGTGTCATTAGTCTCCAGACGCCTCATCGGAAATAGGCCTCATCTCGCCTGGAAGGGGGAACTTCCTGGAATATCTCGAGTTGCGGCAGGTGTTCTCGAGTTAAGACGGGGACCTCAGGGACCCGCCCTGGTGGCCTCAGGCGAGGCCAGTCCCCATGCGAGTTGCTAGGGGGCCTCTCGGGATTCCTCTCCCGTCGATACCGGGGCCAAAAACCTTGTGTGGAGTCAGGGCCGTAACCGAGGATTCCTCTCAGGGGCTGACATGGATCTTTGGGTACTTCTGGAGTCTCCCCAGGGGAGTCAGGCCTCGTCTCGAGTCGGGGCATGCACGTGCACTTTCCTTCCAGGCTGTAGCAGCAATGTCACGCTTCCCGTGGCGTGGATCAAAGGATCTGTGGTTTTCCCTCGAAGCTTTCCCTCGAGGCTTTCCCACAGGGCTGTCCCACGTGCCACCGTGGTGTGAGTCGATCCTCGGCGTGAAAGATGAGCCAGTGCAGGGCAAAGAGCTTCCTCTGGAATGGACTGAGACATCTGGGGGACTCTTGGAATGGTGGTACGACCATGGAGTTCCTCTCGCCTTTCCTGTTGAGAGTGCCTCCTCTTGAGATGCGACGGGAACGCCGGGAATTCTTTCCCGTTGAAAGCAGGGAAAGGATCCCTCATCTCGAGCTACGAGGGGGAAACGGGGCTCCTCTGGATGTGGGCGGGACCATCGTGCTTCCTCTCGAGTGGAGACGGGTATGGCGGTGAACTTCTTGAGTTGCAGCAAGGGTGTGAAAGACCCTTTCGAAGTTCCAGAGGTTAGGTGTCATTAGTCTCCAGACGCCTCATCGGAAATAGGCCTCATCTCGCCTGGAAGGGAGAACTTCCTGGATTTTCTCGAGTTGCGGCAGGTGTTCTCGAGTTACGACGGGGACCTCAGGGACCCGCCCTGGTGGCCTCAGGAGAGGCCAGTCCCCATGCGACTTGCTAGGGGGCCTCTCGGGATTCCTCTCCCGTCGATACCGGGGCCAAAAACCTTGTGTGGAGTCAGGGCCGGAACCGAGGATTCCTGTCAGGGGCTGACATGGATCTTTGGGTACTTCTGGAGTCTCCCCAGGGGAGTCAGGCCTCGTCTCGAGTCGGGGCATGCACGTGCACTTTCCTTCCAGGCTGTAGCAGCAATGTCACGCTTCCCGTCGCGTGGATCAAAGGATTTGTGGTTTTCCCTCGAGGCTTTCCCTCGAGGCTTTCCCACAGGGCTGTCCCACGTGCCACCGTGGAGTGAGTCGATCCTCGGCGTGAAAGATGAGCCAGTGCAGGGCAAAGAGGTTCCTCTGGAATGGACTGAGACATCTGGGGGACTCTTGGAATGGTGGTACGACCATGGAGTTCCTCTCGCCTTTCCTGTTGAGAGTGCCTCCGCTTGAGATGCGACGGGAACGCCGGGAATTCTTTCCCATTGAAAGCAGGGAAAGGATTCCTCATCTCGAGCTACGAGGGGGAAAGGGGGCTCCTCTGGATGTGGGCGGGACGATCGTGCTTCCTCTCGAGTGGAGACGGGTATGGCGGTGAACTTCTTGAGTTGCAGCAAGGGTGTGAAAGACCCTTTCGAAGTTCCAGAGGTTAGGTGTCATTAGTCTCCAGACGCCTCATCGGAAATAGGCCTCATCTCGCCTGGAAGGGGGAACTTCCTGGAATTTCTCGAGTTGTGGCAGGTGTTCTCGAGTTACGACGGGGACCTCAGGGACCCGCCCTGGTGGCCTCAGGAGAGGCCAGTCCCCATGCGACTTGCTAGGGGGCCTCTCGGGATTCCTCTCCCGTCGATACCGGGGCCAAAAACCTTGTGTGGAGTCAGGGCCGGAACCGAGGATTCCTCTCACGGGCTGACAGGGATCTTTGGGTTCTTCTGGAGTCTCCCCAGGGGAGTCAGGCCTCGTCTCGAGTCGGGGCATGCACGTGCACTTTCCTTCCAGGCTGTAGCAGCAATGTCACGCTTCCCGTGGCGTGGATCAAAGGATCTGTGGTTTTCCCTCGAGGCTTTCCCTCGAGGCTTTCCCACAGGGCTGTCCCACGTGCCACCGTGGTGTGAGTCGATCCTCGGCGTGAAAGATGAGCCAGTGCAGGGCAAAGAGCTTCCTCTGGAATGTACTGAGACATCTGAGGGACTCTTGGAATGGTGGTACGACCATGGAGTTCCTCTCGCCTTTCCTGTTGAGAGTGCCTCCGCTTGAGATGCGACGGGAACGCCGGGAACTCTTTCCCATTGAAAGCAGGGAAAGGATTCCTCATCTCGAGCTACGAGGGGGAAAGGGGGCTCCTCTGGATGTGGGCGGCACGATCGTGTTTCCTCTCGAGTGGAGACGGGTATGGCGGTGAACTTCTTGAGTTGCAGCAAGGGTGTGAAAGACCCTTTCGAAGTTCCAGAGGTTAGGTGTCATTAGTCTCCAGACGCCTCATCGGAAATAGGCCTCATCCTGCCTGGAAGGGAGAACTTCCTGGATTTTCTCGAGTTGGGGCAGATGTTCTCGAGTTACGACGGGGACCTCAGGGACCCGCCCTGGTGGCCTCAGGAGAGGCCAGTCCCCATGCGAGTTGCTAGGGGGCCTCTCGGGATCCCTCTCCCGTCGATACCCGGGCCAAAAACCTTGTGTGGAGTCAGGGCCGGAACCGAGGATTCCTCTCACGGGCTGATATGGATCTTTGGGTACTTCTGGAGTCTCGCCAGGGGAGACAGGACCCATCTCGAGTGGGGGCATGCACGTGCGCTTTCCTTCCAGGCTGTAGCAGCAATGTCACGCTTCCCATCGCGTGGATCAAAGGATCTGTGGTTTTCCCACAGGGCTCTCCCACGTGCCACCGTGGTGTGAGTCGATCCTCGGCGTGAAAGATGAGCCAGTGCAGGGCAAAGAGGTTCCTCTGGAATGGACTGAGACATCTGGGGGACTCTTGGAATGGTGGTACGACCATGGAGTTCCTCTCGCGTTTCCTTTGAGAGTGCCTCTTCTTGAGAAGCGACGGGAACGCCGGGAATTCTTTCCCGTTGAAAGCAGGGAAAGGATCCCTCATCTCGAGCTACGAGGGGGAAACGGGGCTCCTCTGGATGTGGGCGGGACCATCGTGCTTCCTCTCGAGTGGAGACGGGTGTGGCGGTGAACTTCTTGAGTTGCAGCAAGGGTGTGAAAGACCCTTTCGAAGTTCCAGAGGTTAGGTGTCATTAGTCTCCTGACGCCTCATCGGAAATAGGCCTCATCTCGCCTGGAAGGGGGAACTTCCTGGAATTTCTCGAGTTGTGGCAGGTGTTCTCGAGTTACTACGGGGACCTCAGGGACCCGCCCTGGTGGCCTCAGGAGAGGCCAGTCCCCATGCGAGTTGCTAGGGGGCCTCTCGGGATTCCTCTCCCGCCGATACCGTGGCCAAAAACCTTGTGTGGAGTCAGGGCCTGAACCGAGGATTCCTCTCAGGGGCTGACATGGATCTTTGGGTACTTCTGGAGTCTCCCCAGGGGAGTCAGGCCTCGTCTCGAGTCGGGGCATGCACGTGCACTTTCCTTCCAGGCTGTAGCAGCAATGTCACGCTTCCCGTGGCGTGGATCAAAGGATCTGTGGTTTTCCCTCGAGGCTTTCCCTCAAGGCTTTCCCACAGGGCTGTCCCACGTGCCACTGTGGTGTGAGTCGATCCTCGGCGTGAAAGATGAGCCAGTGCAGGGCAAAGAGCTTCCTCTGGAATGGACTGAGACATCTGGGGGACTCTTGGAATGGTGGTACGACCATGGAGTTCCTCTCGCCTTTCCTGTTGAGAGTGCCTCCGCTTGAGATGCGACGGGAACGCCGGGAATTCTTTCCCATTGAAAGCAGGGAAAGGATTCCTCATCTCGAGCTACGAGGGGGAAAGGGGGCTCCTCTGGATGTGGGCGGGACGATCGTGCTTCCTCTCGAGTGGAGCCGGGTATGGCGGTGAACTTCTTGAGTTGCAGCAAGGGTGTGAAAGACCCTTTCGAAGTTCCAGAGGTTAGGTGTCATTAGTCTCCAGACGCCTCATCGGAAATAGGCCTCATCTCGCCTGGAAGGGGGAACTTCCTGGAATATCTCGAGTTGCGGCAGGTGTTCTCGAGTTAAGACGGGGACCTCAGGGACCCGCCCTGGTGGCCTCAGGCGAGGCCAGTCCCCATGCGAGTTGCTAGGGGGCCTCTCGGGATTCCTCTCCCGTCGATACCGGGGCCAAAAACCTTGTGTGGAGTCAGGGCCGTAACCGAGGATTCCTCTCAGGGGCTGACATGGATCTTTGGGTACTTCTGGAGTCTCCCCAGGGGAGTCAGGCCTCGTCTCGAGTCGGGGCATGCACGTGCACTTTCCTTCCAGGCTGTAGCAGCAATGTCACGCTTCCCGTGGCGTGGATCAAAGGATCTGTGGTTTTCCCTCGAAGCTTTCCCTCGAGGCTTTCCCACAGGGCTGTCCCACGTGCCACCGTGGTGTGAGTCGATCCTCGGCGTGAAAGATGAGCCAGTGCAGGGCAAAGAGCTTCCTCTGGAATGGACTGAGACATCTGGGGGACTCTTGGAATGGTGGTACGACCATGGAGTTCCTCTCGCCTTTCCTGTTGAGAGTGCCTCCTCTTGAGATGCGACGGGAACGCCGGGAATTCTTTCCCGTTGAAAGCAGGGAAAGGATCCCTCATCTCGAGCTACGAGGGGGAAACGGGGCTCCTCTGGATGTGGGCGGGACCATCGTGCTTCCTCTCGAGTGGAGACGGGTATGGCGGTGAACTTCTTGAGTTGCAGCAAGGGTGTGAAAGACCCTTTCGAAGTTCCAGAGGTTAGGTGTCATTAGTCTCCAGACGCCTCATCGGAAATAGGCCTCATCTCGCCTGGAAGGGAGAACTTCCTGGATTTTCTCGAGTTGCGGCAGGTGTTCTCGAGTTACGACGGGGACCTCAGGGACCCGCCCTGGTGGCCTCAGGAGAGGCCAGTCCCCATGCGACTTGCTAGGGGGCCTCTCGGGATTCCTCTCCCGTCGATACCGGGGCCAAAAACCTTGTGTGGAGTCAGGGCCGGAACCGAGGATTCCTGTCAGGGGCTGACATGGATCTTTGGGTACTTCTGGAGTCTCCCCAGGGGAGTCAGGCCTCGTCTCGAGTCGGGGCATGCACGTGCACTTTCCTTCCAGGCTGTAGCAGCAATGTCACGCTTCCCGTCGCGTGGATCAAAGGATTTGTGGTTTTCCCTCGAGGCTTTCCCTCGAGGCTTTCCCACAGGGCTGTCCCACGTGCCACCGTGGAGTGAGTCGATCCTCGGCGTGAAAGATGAGCCAGTGCAGGGCAAAGAGGTTCCTCTGGAATGGACTGAGACATCTGGGGGACTCTTGGAATGGTGGTACGACCATGGAGTTCCTCTCGCCTTTCCTGTTGAGAGTGCCTCCGCTTGAGATGCGACGGGAACGCCGGGAATTCTTTCCCATTGAAAGCAGGGAAAGGATTCCTCATCTCGAGCTACGAGGGGGAAAGGGGGCTCCTCTGGATGTGGGCGGGACGATCGTGCTTCCTCTCGAGTGGAGACGGGTATGGCGGTGAACTTCTTGAGTTGCAGCAAGGGTGTGAAAGACCCTTTCGAAGTTCCAGAGGTTAGGTGTCATTAGTCTCCAGACGCCTCATCGGAAATAGGCCTCATCTCGCCTGGAAGGGGGAACTTCCTGGAATTTCTCGAGTTGTGGCAGGTGTTCTCGAGTTACGACGGGGACCTCAGGGACCCGCCCTGGTGGCCTCAGGAGAGGCCAGTCCCCATGCGACTTGCTAGGGGGCCTCTCGGGATTCCTCTCCCGTCGATACCGGGGCCAAAAACCTTGTGTGGAGTCAGGGCCGGAACCGAGGATTCCTCTCACGGGCTGACAGGGATCTTTGGGTTCTTCTGGAGTCTCCCCAGGGGAGTCAGGCCTCGTCTCGAGTCGGGGCATGCACGTGCACTTTCCTTCCAGGCTGTAGCAGCAATGTCACGCTTCCCGTGGCGTGGATCAAAGGATCTGTGGTTTTCCCTCGAGGCTTTCCCTCGAGGCTTTCCCACAGGGCTGTCCCACGTGCCACCGTGGTGTGAGTCGATCCTCGGCGTGAAAGATGAGCCAGTGCAGGGCAAAGAGCTTCCTCTGGAATGTACTGAGACATCTGAGGGACTCTTGGAATGGTGGTACGACCATGGAGTTCCTCTCGCCTTTCCTGTTGAGAGTGCCTCCGCTTGAGATGCGACGGGAACGCCGGGAACTCTTTCCCATTGAAAGCAGGGAAAGGATTCCTCATCTCGAGCTACGAGGGGGAAAGGGGGCTCCTCTGGATGTGGGCGGCACGATCGTGTTTCCTCTCGAGTGGAGACGGGTATGGCGGTGAACTTCTTGAGTTGCAGCAAGGGTGTGAAAGACCCTTTCGAAGTTCCAGAGGTTAGGTGTCATTAGTCTCCAGACGCCTCACCGGAAATAGGCCTCATCCTGCCTGGAAGGGAGAACTTCCTGGATTTTCTCGAGTTGGGGCAGATGTTCTCGAGTTACGACGGGGACCTCAGGGACCCGCCCTGGTGGCCTCAGGAGAGGCCAGTCCCCATGCGAGTTGCTAGGGGGCCTCTCGGGATCCCTCTCCCGTCGATACCCGGGCCAAAAACCTTGTGTGGAGTCAGGGCCGGAACCGAGGATTCCTCTCACGGGCTGATATGGATCTTTGGGTACTTCTGGAGTCTCGCCAGGGGAGACAGGACCCATCTCGAGTGGGGGCATGCACGTGCGCTTTCCTTCCAGGCTGTAGCAGCAATGTCACGCTTCCCATCGCGTGGATCAAAGGATCTGTGGTTTTCCCACAGGGCTCTCCCACGTGCCACCGTGGTGTGAGTCGATCCTCGGCGTGAAAGATGAGCCAGTGCAGGGCAAAGAGGTTCCTCTGGAATGGACTGAGACATCTGGGGGACTCTTGGAATGGTGGTACGACCATGGAGTTCCTCTCGCCTTTCCTTTGAGAGTGCCTCTTCTTGAGAAGCGACGGGAACGCCGGGAATTCTTTCCCGTTGAAAGCAGGGAAAGGATCCCTCATCTCGAGCTACGAGGGGGAAACGGGGCTCCTCTGGATGTGGGCGGGACCATCGTGCTTCCTCTCGAGTGGAGACGGGTGTGGCGGTGAACTTCTTGAGTTGCAGCAAGGGTGTGAAAGACCCTTTCGAAGTTCCAGAGGTTAGGTGTCATTAGTCTCCTGACGCCTCATCGGAAATAGGCCTCATCTCGCCTGGAAGGGGGAACTTCCTGGAATTTCTCGAGTTGTGGCAGGTGTTCTCGAGTTACTACGGGGACCTCAGGGACCCGCCCTGGTGGCCTCAGGAGAGGCCAGTCCCCATGCGAGTTGCTAGGGGGCCTCTCGGGATTCCTCTCCCGCCGATACCGTGGCCAAAAACCTTGTGTGGAGTCAGGGCCTGAACCGAGGATTCCTCTCAGGGGCTGACATGGATCTTTGGGTACTTCTGGAGTCTCCCCAGGGGAGTCAGGCCTCGTCTCGAGTCGGGGCATGCACGTGCACTTTCCTTCCAGGCTGTAGCAGCAATGTCACGCTTCCCGTGGCGTGGATCAAAGGATCTGTGGTTTTCCCTCGAGGCTTTCCCTCAAGGCTTTCCCACAGGGCTGTCCCACGTGCCACTGTGGTGTGAGTCGATCCTCGGCGTGAAAGATGAGCCAGTGCAGGGCAAAGAGCTTCCTCTGGAATGGACTGAGACATCTGGGGGACTCTTGGAATGGTGGTACGACCATGGAGTTCCTCTCGCCTTTCCTGTTGAGAGTGCCTCCGCTTGAGATGCGACGGGAACGCCGGGAATTCTTTCCCATTGAAAGCAGGGAAAGGATTCCTCATCTCGAGCTACGAGGGGGAAAGGGGGCTCCTCTGGATGTGGGCGGGACGATCGTGCTTCCTCTCGAGTGGAGCCGGGTATGGCGGTGAACTTCTTGAGTTGCAGCAAGGGTGTGAAAGACCCTTTCGAAGTTCCAGAGGTTAGGTGTCATTAGTCTCCAGACGCCTCATCGGAAATAGGCCTCATCTCGCCTGGAAGGGGGAACTTCCTGGAATATCTCGAGTTGCGGCAGGTGTTCTCGAGTTAAGACGGGGACCTCAGGGACCCGCCCTGGTGGCCTCAGGCGAGGCCAGTCCCCATGCGAGTTGCTAGGGGGCCTCTCGGGATTCCTCTCCCGTCGATACCGGGGCCAAAAACCTTGTGTGGAGTCAGGGCCGTAACCGAGGATTCCTCTCAGGGGCTGACATGGATCTTTGGGTACTTCTGGAGTCTCCCCAGGGGAGTCAGGCCTCGTCTCGAGTCGGGGCATGCACGTGCACTTTCCTTCCAGGCTGTAGCAGCAATGTCACGCTTCCCGTGGCGTGGATCAAAGGATCTGTGGTTTTCCCTCGAAGCTTTCCCTCGAGGCTTTCCCACAGGGCTGTCCCACGTGCCACCGTGGTGTGAGTCGATCCTCGGCGTGAAAGATGAGCCAGTGCAGGGCAAAGAGCTTCCTCTGGAATGGACTGAGACATCTGGGGGACTCTTGGAATGGTGGTACGACCATGGAGTTCCTCTCGCCTTTCCTGTTGAGAGTGCCTCCTCTTGAGATGCGACGGGAACGCCGGGAATTCTTTCCCGTTGAAAGCAGGGAAAGGATCCCTCATCTCGAGCTACGAGGGGGAAACGGGGCTCCTCTGGATGTGGGCGGGACCATCGTGCTTCCTCTCGAGTGGAGACGGGTATGGCGGTGAACTTCTTGAGTTGCAGCAAGGGTGTGAAAGACCCTTTCGAAGTTCCAGAGGTTAGGTGTCATTAGTCTCCAGACGCCTCATCGGAAATAGGCCTCATCTCGCCTGGAAGGGAGAACTTCCTGGATTTTCTCGAGTTGCGGCAGGTGTTCTCGAGTTACGACGGGGACCTCAGGGACCCGCCCTGGTGGCCTCAGGAGAGGCCAGTCCCCATGCGACTTGCTAGGGGGCCTCTCGGGATTCCTCTCCCGTCGATACCGGGGCCAAAAACCTTGTGTGGAGTCAGGGCCGGAACCGAGGATTCCTGTCAGGGGCTGACATGGATCTTTGGGTACTTCTGGAGTCTCCCCAGGGGAGTCAGGCCTCGTC
The DNA here is from genome assembly GCF_032405125.1 of Capricornis sumatraensis. NCBI lineage: Eukaryota > Metazoa > Chordata > Mammalia > Artiodactyla > Bovidae > Capricornis > Capricornis sumatraensis. The sequence goes on from NW_027184612.1 coordinate 12,067,208, forward strand.
TCGAGTCGGGGCATGCACGTGCACTTTCCTTCCAGGCTGTAGCAGCAATGTCACGCTTCCCGTCGCGTGGATCAAAGGATTTGTGGTTTTCCCTCGAGGCTTTCCCTCGAGGCTTTCCCACAGGGCTGTCCCACGTGCCACCGTGGAGTGAGTCGATCCTCGGCGTGAAAGATGAGCCAGTGCAGGGCAAAGAGGTTCCTCTGGAATGGACTGAGACATCTGGGGGACTCTTGGAATGGTGGTACGACCATGGAGTTCCTCTCGCCTTTCCTGTTGAGAGTGCCTCCGCTTGAGATGCGACGGGAACGCCGGGAATTCTTTCCCATTGAAAGCAGGGAAAGGATTCCTCATCTCGAGCTACGAGGGGGAAAGGGGGCTCCTCTGGATGTGGGCGGGACCATCGTGCTTCCTCTCGAGTGGAGACGGGTATGGCGGTGAACTTCTTGAGTTGCAGCAAGGGTGTGAAAGACCCTTTCGAAGTTCCAGAGGTTAGGTGTCATTAGTCTCCAGACGCCTCATCGGAAATAGGCCTCATCTCGCCTGGAAGGGGGAACTTCCTGGAATTTCTCGAGTTGTGGCAGGTGTTCTCGAGTTACGACGGGGACCTCAGGGACCCGCCCTGGTGGCCTCAGGAGAGGCCAGTCCCCATGCGACTTGCTAGGGGGCCTCTCGGGATTCCTCTCCCGTCGATACCGGGGCCAAAAACCTTGTGTGGAGTCAGGGCCGGAACCGAGGATTCCTCTCACGGGCTGACAGGGATCTTTGGGTTCTTCTGGAGTCTCCCCAGGGGAGTCAGGCCTCGTCTCGAGTCGGGGCATGCACGTGCACTTTCCTTCCAGGCTGTAGCAGCAATGTCACGCTTCCCGTGGCGTGGATCAAAGGATCTGTGGTTTTCCCTCGAGGCTTTCCCTCGAGGCTTTCCCACAGGGCTGTCCCACGTGCCACCGTGGTGTGAGTCGAACCTCGGCGTGAAAGATGAGCCAGTGCAGGGCAAAGAGCTTCCTCTGGAATGTACTGAGACATCTGAGGGACTCTTGGAATGGTGGTACGACCATGGAGTTCCTCTCGCCTTTCCTGTTGAGAGTGCCTCCGCTTGAGATGCGACGGGAACGCCGGGAACTCTTTCCCATTGAAAGCAGGGAAAGGATTCCTCATCTCGAGCTACGAGGGGGAAAGGGGGCTCCTCTGGATGTGGGCGGCACGATCGTGTTTCCTCTCGAGTGGAGACGGGTATGGCGGTGAACTTCTTGAGTTGCAGCAAGGGTGTGAAAGACCCTTTCGAAGTTCCAGAGGTTAGGTGTCATTAGTCTCCAGACGCCTCATCGGAAATAGGCCTCATCCTGCCTGGAAGGGAGAACTTCCTGGATTTTCTCGAGTTGGGGCAGATGTTCTCGAGTTACGACGGGGACCTCAGGGACCCGCCCTGGTGGCCTCAGGAGAGGCCAGTCCCCATGCGAGTTGCTAGGGGGCCTCTCGGGATCCCTCTCCCGTCGATACCCGGGCCAAAAACCTTGTGTGGAGTCAGGGCCGGAACCGAGGATTCCTCTCACGGGCTGATATGGATCTTTGGGTACTTCTGGAGTCTCGCCAGGGGAGACAGGACCCATCTCGAGTGGGGGCATGCACGTGCGCTTTCCTTCCAGGCTGTAGCAGCAATGTCACGCTTCCCATCGCGTGGATCAAAGGATCTGTGGTTTTCCCACAGGGCTCTCCCACGTGCCACCGTGGTGTGAGTCGATCCTCGGCGTGAAAGATGAGCCAGTGCAGGGCAAAGAGGTTCCTCTGGAATGGACTGAGACATCTGGGGGACTCTTGGAATGGTGGTACGACCATGGAGTTCCTCTCGCCTTTCCTTTGAGAGTGCCTCTTCTTGAGAAGCGACGGGAACGCCGGGAATTCTTTCCCATTGAAAGCAGGGAAAGGATTCCTCATCTCGAGCTACGAGGGGGAAAGGGGGCTCCTCTGGATGTGGGCGGGACGATCGTGCTTCCTCTCGAGTGGAGCCGGGTATGGCGGTGAACTTCTTGAGTTGCAGCAAGGGTGTGAAAGACCCTTTCGAAGTTCCAGAGGTTAGGTGTCATTAGTCTCCAGACGCCTCATCGGAAATAGGCCTCATCTCGCCTGGAAGGGGGAACTTCCTGGAATATCTCGAGTTGCGGCAGGTGTTCTCGAGTTAAGACGGGGACCTCAGGGACCCGCCCTGGTGGCCTCAGGCGAGGCCAGTCCCCATGCGAGTTGCTAGGGGGCCTCTCGGGATTCCTCTCCCGTCGATACCGGGGCCAAAAACCTTGTGTGGAGTCAGGGCCGTAACCGAGGATTCCTCTCAGGGGCTGACATGAATCTTTGGGTACTTCTGGAGTCTCCCCAGGGGAGTCAGGCCTCGTCTCGAGTCGGGGCATGCACGTGCACTTTCCTTCCAGGCTGTAGCAGCAATGTCACGCTTCCCGTGGCGTGGATCAAAGGATCTGTGGTTTTCCCTCGAAGCTTTCCCTCGAGGCTTTCCCACAGGGCTGTCCCACGTGCCACCGTGGTGTGAGTCGATCCTCGGCGTGAAAGATGAGCCAGTGCAGGGCAAAGAGCTTCCTCTGGAATGGACTGAGACATCTGGGGGACTCTTGGAATGGTGGTACGACCATGGAGTTCCTCTCGCCTTTCCTGTTGAGAGTGCCTCCTCTTGAGATGCGACGGGAACGCCGGGAATTCTTTCCCGTTGAAAGCAGGGAAAGGATCCCTCATCTCGAGCTACGAGGGGGAAACGGGGCTCCTCTGGATGTGGGCGGGACCATCGTGCTTCCTCTCGAGTGGAGACGGGTATGGCGGTGAACTTCTTGAGTTGCAGCAAGGGTGTGAAAGACCCTTTCGAAGTTCCAGAGGTTAGGTGTCATTAGTCTCCAGACGCCTCATCGGAAATAGGCCTCATCTCGCCTGGAAGGGAGAACTTCCTGGATTTTCTCGAGTTGCGGCAGGTGTTCTCGAGTTACGACGGGGACCTCAGGGACCCGCCCTGGTGGCCTCAGGAGAGGCCAGTCCCCATGCGACTTGCTAGGGGGCCTCTCGGGATTCCTCTCCCGTCGATACCGGGGCCAAAAACCTTGTGTGGAGTCAGGGCCGGAACCGAGGATTCCTGTCAGGGGCTGACATGGATCTTTGGGTACTTCTGGAGTCTCCCCAGGGGAGTCAGGCCTCGTCTCGAGTCGGGGCATGCACGTGCACTTTCCTTCCAGGCTGTAGCAGCAATGTCACGCTTCCCGTCGCGTGGATCAAAGGATTTGTGGTTTTCCCTCGAGGCTTTCCCTCGAGGCTTTCCCACAGGGCTGTCCCACGTGCCACCGTGGAGTGAGTCGATCCTCGGCGTGAAAGATGAGCCAGTGCAGGGCAAAGAGGTTCCTCTGGAATGGACTGAGACATCTGGGGGACTCTTGGAATGGTGGTACGACCATGGAGTTCCTCTCGCCTTTCCTGTTGAGAGTGCCTCCTCTTGAGATGCGACGGGAACGCCGGGAATTCTTTCCCATTGAAAGCAGGGAAAGGATTCCTCATCTCGAGCTACGAGGGGGAAAGGGGGCTCCTCTGGATGTGGGCGGGACGATCGTGCTTCCTCTCGAGTGGAGACGGGTATGGCGGTGAACTTCTTGAGTTGCAGCAAGGGTGTGAAAGACCCTTTCGAAGTTCCAGAGGTTAGGTGTCATTAGTCTCCAGACGCCTCATCGGAAATAGGCCTCATCTCGCCTGGAAGGGGGAACTTCCTGGAATTTCTCGAGTTGTGGCAGGTGTTCTCGAGTTACGACGGGGACCTCAGGGACCCGCCCTGGTGGCCTCAGGAGAGGCCAGTCCCCATGCGACTTGCTAGGGGGCCTCTCGGGATTCCTCTCCCGTCGATACCGGGGCCAAAAACCTTGTGTGGAGTCAGGGCCGGAATCGAGGATTCCTCTCACGGGCTGACAGGGATCTTTGGGTTCTTCTGGAGTCTCCCCAGGGGAGTCAGGCCTCGTCTCGAGTCGGGGCATGCACGTGCACTTTCCTTCCAGGCTGTAGCAGCAATGTCACGCTTCCCGTGGCGTGGATCAAAGGATCTGTGGTTTTCCCTCGAGGCTTTCCCTCGAGGCTTTCCCACAGGGCTGTCCCACGTGCCACCGTGGTGTGAGTCGATCCTCGGCGTGAAAGATGAGCCAGTGCAGGGCAAAGAGCTTCCTCTGGAATGTACTGAGACATCTGAGGGACTCTTGGAATGGTGGTACGACCATGGAGTTCCTCTCGCCTTTCCTGTTGAGAGTGCCTCCGCTTGAGATGCGACGGGAACGCCGGGAACTCTTTCCCATTGAAAGCAGGGAAAGGATTCCTCATCTCGAGCTACGAGGGGGAAAGGGGGCTCCTCTGGATGTGGGCGGCACGATCGTGTTTCCTCTCGAGTGGAGACGGGTATGGCGGTGAACTTCTTGAGTTGCAGCAAGGGTGTGAAAGACCCTTTCGAAGTTCCAGAGGTTAGGTGTCATTAGTCTCCAGACGCCTCATCGGAAATAGGCCTCATCCTGCCTGGAAGGGAGAACTTCCTGGATTTTCTCGAGTTGCGGCAGATGTTCTCGAGTTACGACGGGGACCTCAGGGACCCGCCCTGGTGGCCTCAGGAGAGGCCAGTCCCCATGCGAGTTGCTAGGGGGCCTCTCGGGATCCCTCTCCCGTCGATACCCGGGCCAAAAACCTTGTGTGGAGTCAGGGCCGGAACCGAGGATTCCTCTCACGGGCTGATATGGATCTTTGGGTACTTCTGGAGTCTCGCCAGGGGAGACAGGACCCATCTCGAGTGGGGGCATGCACGTGCGCTTTCCTTCCAGGCTGTAGCAGCAATGTCACGCTTCCCATCGCGTGGATCAAAGGATCTGTGGTTTTCCCACAGGGCTCTCCCACGTGCCACCGTGGTGTGAGTCGATCCTCGGCGTGAAAGATGAGCCAGTGCAGGGCAAAGAGGTTCCTCTGGAATGGACTGAGACATCTGGGGGACTCTTGGAATGGTGGTACAACCATGGAGTTCCTCTCGCCTTTCCTGTTGAGAGTGCCTCCTCTTGAGATGCGATGGGAACGCCGGGAATTCTTTCCCGTTGAAAGCAGGGAAAGGATTCCTCATCTCGAGCTACGAGGGGGAAACGGGGCTCCGCTGGATGTGGGAGGGACCATCGTGCTTCCTCTAGAGTGGAGACGGGTATGGCGGTGAACTTCTTGAGTTGCAGCAAGGGTGTGAAAGACCCTTTCGAAGTTCCAGAGGTTAGGTGTCATTAGTCTCCAGACGCCTCATCGGAAATAGGCCTCATCTCGCCTGGAAGGGAGAACTTCCTGGATTTTCTCGAGTTGCGGCAGGTGTTCTCGAGTTACGACGGGGACCACAGGGACCCGCCCTGGTGGCCTCAGGAGAGGCCAGTCCCCATGCGAGTTGCTAGGGGGCCTCTCGGGATTCCTCTCCCGTCGATACCCGGGCCAAAAACCTTGTGTGGAGTCAGGGCCGGAACCGAGGATTCCTCTCACGGGCTGATATGGATCTTTGGGTACTTCTGGAGTCTCGCCAGGGGAGACAGGCCTCATCTCGAGTGGGGGCATGCACGTGCGCTTTCCTTCCAGGCTGTAGCAGCAATGTCACGCTTCCCATCGCGTGGATCAAAGGATCTGTGGTTTTCTCTCGAGGCTTTCCCTCGAGGCTTCCCACAGGGCTGTCCCACGTGCCACCGTGGTGTGAGTCGATCCTCGGCGTGAAAGATGAGCCAGTGCAGGGCAAAGAGGTTCCTCTGGAAAGGACTGAGACATCTGCGGGACTCTTGGAATGGTGGTACGACCATGGAGTTCCTCTCGCCTTTCCTGTTGAGAGTGCCTCCTCTTGAGATGCGACGGGAACGCCGGGAATTCTTTCCCGTTGAAAGCAGGGAAAGGATCGCTCATCTCGAGCTAGAAGGGGGAAACGGGGCTCCTCTGGATGTGGGCGGGACCATCGTGCTTCCTCTCGAGTGGAGACGGGTATGGCGGTGAACTTCTTGAGTTGCAGCAAGGGTGTGAAAGACCCTTTCGAAGTTCCAGAGTTTAGGTGTCATTAGTCTCCAGACGCCTCATCGGAAATAGGCCTCATCTCGCCTGGAAGGGAGAACTTCCTGGATTTTCTCGAGTTGCGGCAGGTGTTCTCGAGTTACGACGGGGACCTCAGGGACCCGCCCTGGTTGCCTCAGGAGAGGCCAGTCCCCATGCGAGTTGCTAGGGGGCCTCTCGGGATTCCTCTCCCGTCGATACCGGGGCCAAAAACCTTGTGTGGAGTCAGGGCCGGAACCGAGGATTCCTCTCAGGGGCTGACATGGATCTGTGGGTACTTCTGCAGTCTCCCCATGGGAGTCAGGCCTCGTCTCGAGTGGGGGCATGCACGTGCGCTTTCCTTCCAGGCTGTAGCAGCAATGTCACGCTTCCCGTCGTGTGGATCAAAGGATCTGTGGTTTTCCCTCGAGGCTTTCCCTCGAGGCTTTCCCACAGGGCTGTCCCACGTGCCACCGTGGTGTGAGTCGATCCTCGGCGTGAAAGATGAGCCAGTGCAGGGCAAAGAGCTTCCTCTGGAATGGACTGAGACATCTGGGGGACTCTTGGAATGGTGGTACGACCATGGAGTTCCTCTCGCCTTTCCTGTTGAGAGTGCCTCCTCTTGAGATGCGACGGGAACGCCGGGAATTCTTTCCCGTTGAAAGCAGGGAAAGGATCCCTCATCTCGAGCTACGAGGGGGAAACGGGGCTCCTCTGGATGGGGGCGGGACTATCGTGCTTCCTCTCGAGTGGAGCCGGGTATGGCGGTGAACTTCTTGAGTTGCAGCAAGGGTGTGAAAGACCCTTTCGAAGTTCCAGAGGTTAGGTGTCATTAGTCTCCAGACGCCTCATCGGAAATAGGCCTCATCTCGCCTGGAAGGGAGAACTTCCTGGATTTTCTCGAGTTGCGGCAGGTGTTCTCGAGTTACGACGGGGACCTCAGGGACCAGCCCTGGTGGCCTCAGGAGAGGCCAGTCCCCATGCGAGTTGCTAGGGGGCCTCTCGGGATTCCTCTCCCGTCGATACCCGGGCCAAAAACCTTGTGTGGAGTCAGGGCCGGAACCGAGGATTCCTCTCACGGGCTGATATGGATCTTTGGGTACTTCTGGAGTCTCGCCAGGGGAGACAGGCCTCATCTCGAGTGGGGGCATGCACGTGCGCTTTCCTTCCAGGCTGTAGCAGCAATGTCACGCTTCCCATCGCGTGGATCAAAGGATCTGTGGTTTTCTCTCGAGGCTTTCCCTCGAGGCTTCCCACAGGGCTGTCCCACGTGCCACCGTGGTGTGAGTCGATCCTCGGCGTGAAAGATGAGCCAGTGCAGGGCAAAGAGGTTCCTCTGGAAAGGACTGAGACATCTGCGGGACTCTTGGAATGGTGGTACGACCATGGAGTTCCTCTCGCCTTTCCTGTTGAGAGTGCCTCCTCTTGAGATGCGACGGGAACGCCGGGAATTCTTTCCCGTTGAAAGCAGGGAAAGGATCGCTCATCTCGAGCTAGAAGGGGGAAACGGGGCTCCTCTGGATGTGGGCGGGACGATCGTGCTTCCTCTCGAGTGGAGACGGGTATGGCGGTGAACTTCTTGAGTTGCAGCAAGGGTGTGAAAGACCCTTTCGAAGTTCCAGAGTTTAGGTGTCATTAGTCTCCAGACGCCTCATCGGAAATAGGCCTCATCTCGCCTGGAAGGGAGAACTTCCTGGATTTTCTCGAGTTGCGGCAGGTGTTCTCGAGTTACGACGGGGACCTCAGGGACCCGCCCTGGTTGCCTCAGGAGAGGCCAGTCCCCATGCGAGTTGCTAGGGGGCCTCTCGGGATTCCTCTCCCGTCGATACCGGGGCCAAAAACCTTGTGTGGAGTCAGGGCCGGAACCGAGGATTCCTCTCAGGGGCTGACATGGATCTGTGGGTACTTCTGCAGTCTCCCCATGGGAGTCAGGCCTCGTCTCGAGTGGGGGCATGCACGTGCGCTTTCCTTCCAGGCTGTAGCAGCAATGTCACGCTTCCCGTCGTGTGGATCAAAGGATCTGTGGTTTTCCCTCGAGGCTTTCCCTCGAGGCTTTCCCACAGGGCTGTCCCACGTGCCACCGTGGTGTGAGTCGATCCTCGGCGTGAAAGATGAGCCAGTGCAGGGCAAAGAGCTTCCTCTGGAATGGACTGAGACATCTGGGGGACTCTTGGAATGGTGGTACGACCATGGAGTTCCTCTCGCCTTTCCTGTTGAGAGTGCCTCCTCTTGAGATGCGACGGGAACGCCGGGAATTCTTTCCCGTTGAAAGCAGGGAAAGGATCCCTCATCTCGAGCTACGAGGGGGAAACGGGGCTCCTCTGGATGTGGGCGGGACCATCGTGCTTCCTCTCGAGTGGAGACGGGTATGGCGGTGAACTTCTTGAGTTGCAGCAAGGGTGTGAAAGACCCTTTCGAAGTTCCAGACGTTAGGTGTCATTAGTCTCCAGACGCCTGATCGGAAATAGGCCTCATCTCGCCTGGAAGGGAGAACTTCCTGGATTTTCTCGAGTTGCGGCAGGTGTTCTCGAGTTACGACGGGGACCTCAGGGACCCGCCCTGGTGGCCTCAGGAGAGGCCAGTCCCCATGCGACTTGCTAGGGGGCCTCTCGGGATTCCTCTCCCGTCGATACCGGGGCCAAAAACCTTGTGTGGAGTCAGGGCCGGAACCGAGGATTCCTGTCAGGGGCTGACATGGATCTTTGGGTACTTCTGGAGTCTCCACAGGGGAGTCAGGCCTCGTCTCGAGTCGGGGCATGCACGTGCACTTTCCTTCCAGGCTGTAGCAGCAATGTCACGCTTCCCGTGGCGTGGATCAAAGGATCTGTGGTTTTCCCTCGAGGCTTTCCCTCGAGGCTTTCCCACAGGGCTGTCCCACGTGCCACCGTGGTGTGAGTCGATCCTCGGCGTGAAAGATGAGCCAGTGCAGGGCAAAGAGCTTCCTCTGGAATGGACTGAGACATCTGGGGGACTCTTGGAATGGTGGTACGACCATGGAGTTCCTCTCGCCTTTCCTGTTGAGAGTGCCTCCGCTTGAGATGCGACGGGAACGCCGGGAATTCTTTCCCATTGAAAGCAGGGAAAGGATTCCTCATCTCGAGCTACGAGGGGGAAAGGGGGCTCCTCTGGATGTGGGCGGGACGATCGTGCTTCCTCTCGAGTGGAGCCGGGTATGGCGGTGAACTTCTTGATTTGCAACAAGGGTGTGAAAGACCCTTTCGAAGTTCCAGAGGTTAGGTGTCATTAGTCTCCAGACGCCTCATCGGAAATAGGCCTCATCTCGCCTGGAAGGGGGAACTTCCTGGAATATCTCGAGTTGCGGCAGGTGTTCTCGAGTTAAGACGGGGACCTCAGGGACCCGCCCTGGTGGCCTCAGGAGAGGCCAGTCCCCATGCGAGTTGCTAGGGGGCCTCTCGGGATTCCTCTCCCGTCGATACCGGGGCCAAAAACCTTGTGTGGAGTCAGGGCCGTAACCGAGGATTCCTCTCAGGGGCTGACATGGATCTTTGGGTACTTCTGGAGTCTCCCCAGGGGAGTCAGGCCTCGTCTCGAGTGGGGGCATGCACGTGCCCTTTCCTTCCAGGCTGTAGCAGCAATGTCACGCTTCCCATCGCGTGGATCAAAGGATCTGTGGTTTTCTCTCGAGGCTTTCCCTCGAGGCTTCCCACAGGGCTGTCCCACGTGCCACCGTGGTGTGAGTCGATCCTCGGCGTGAAAGATGAGCCAGTGCAGGGCAAAGAGGTTCCTCTGGAAAGGACTGAGACATCTGCGGGACTCTTGGAATGGTGGTACGACCATGGAGTTCCTCTCGCCTTTCCTGTTGAGAGTGCCTCCTCTTGAGATGCGACGGGAACGCCGGGAATTCTTTCCCGTTGAAAGCAGGGAAAGGATTGCTCATCTCGAGCTAGAAGGGGGAAACGGGGCTCCTCTGGATGTGGGCGGGACCATCGTGCTTCCTCTCGAGTGGAGACGGGTATGGCGGTGAACTTCTTGAGTTGCAGCAAGGGTGTGAAAGACCCTTTCGAAGTTCCAGAGGTTAGGTGTCATTAGTCTCCAGACGCCTCATCGGAAATAGGCCTCATCTCGCCTGGAAGGGGGAACTTCCTGGAATATCTCGAGTTGCGGCAGGTGTTCTCGAGTTAAGACGGGGACCTCAGGGACCCGCCCTGGTGGCCTCAGGAGAGGCCAGTCCCCATGCGACTTGCTAGGGGGCCTCTCGGGATTCCTCTCCCGTCGATACCGGGGCCAAAAACCTTGTGTGGAGTCAGGGCCGTAACCGAGGATTCCTCTCAGGGGCTGACATGGATCTTTGGGTACTTCTGGAGTCTCCCCAGGGGAGTCAGGCCTCGTCTCGAGTGGGGGCATGCACGTGCCCTTTCCTTCCAGGCTGTAGCAGAAATGTCACGCTTCCCGTGGCGTGGATCAAAGGATCTGTGGTTTTCCCTCGAGGCTTTCCCACAGGGTTGTCCCACGTGCCACCGTGGTGTGAGTCGATCCTCGGCGTGAAAGATGAGCCAGTGCAGGGCAAAGAGGTTCCTCTGGAATGGACTGAGACATCTGGGGGACTCTTGGAATGGTGGTACGACCATGGAGTTCCTCTCGCCTTTCCTTTGAGAGTGCCTCCTCTTGAGATGCGACGGGAACGCCGGGAATTCTTTCCCGTTGAAAGCAGGGAAAGGATCCCTCATCTCGAGCTACGAGGGGGAAACGGGGCTCCTCTGGATGTGGGCGGGACCATCGTGCTTCCTCTCGAGTGGAGACGGGTGTGGCGGTGAACTTCTTGAGTTGCAGCAAGGGTGTGAAAGACCCTTTCGAAGTTCCAGAGGTTAGGTGTCATTAGTCTCCAGACGCCTCATCGGAAATAGGCCTCATCTCGCCTGGAAGGGGGAACTTCCTGGAATTTCTCGAGTTGTGGCAGGTGTTCTCGAGTTACTACGGGGACCTCAGGGACCCACCCTGGTGGCCTCAGGAGAGGCCAGTCCCCATGCGAGTTGCTAGGGGGCCTCTCGGGATTCCTCTCCCGCCGATACCGGGGCCAAAAACCTTGTGTGGAGTCAGGGCCTGAACCGAGGATTCCTCTCAGGGGCTGACATGGATCTTTGGGTACTTCTGGAGTCTCCCCAGGGGAGTCAGGCCTCGTCTCGAGTCGGGGCATGCACGTGCACTTTCCTTCCAGGCTGTAGCAGCAATGTCACGCTTCCCGTGGCGTGGATCAAAGGATCTGTGGTTTTCCCTCGAGGCTTTCCCTCGAGGCTTTCCCACAGGGCTGTCCCACGTGCCACTGTGGTGTGAGTCGATCCTCGGCGTGAAAGATGAGCCAGTGCAGGGCAAAGAGCTTCCTCTGGAATGGACTGAGACATCTGGGGGACTCTTGGAATGGTGGTACGACCATGGAGTTCCTCTCGCCTTTCCTGTTGAGAGTGCCTCCGCTTGAGATGCGACGGGAACGCCGGGAATTCTTTCCCATTGAAAGCAGGGAAAGGATTCCTCATCTCGAGCTACGAGGGGGAAAGGGGGCTCCTCTGGATGTGGGCGGGACGATCGTGCTTCCTCTCGAGTGGAGACGGGTATGGCGGTGAACTTCCTGAGTTGCAGCAAGGGTGTGAAAGACCCTTTCGAAGTTCCAGAGGTTAGGTGTCATTAGTCTCCAGACGCCTCATCGGAAATAGGCCTCATCTCGCCTGGAAGGGGGAACTTCCTGGAATATCTCGAGTTGCGGCAGGTGTTCTCGAGTTAAGACGGGGACCTCAGGGACCCGCCCTGGTGGCCTCAGGAGAGGCCAGTCCCCATGCGAGATGCTAGGGGGCCTCTCGGGATTCCTCTCCCGTCGATACTGGGGCCAAAAACCTTGTGTGGAGTCAGGGCCGTAACCGAGGATTCCTCTCACGGGCTGACATGGATCTTTGGGTACTTCTGGAGTCTCCCCAGGGGAGTCAGGCCTCGTCTCGAGTCGGGGCATGCACGTGCCCTTTCCTTCCAGGCTGTAGCAGCAATGTCACGCTTCCCGTGGCGTGGATCAAAGGATCTGTGGTTTTCCCTCGAGGCTTTCCCTCGAGGCTTTCCCACAGGGCTGTCCCACGTGCCACCGTGGTGTGAGTCGATCCTCGGCGTGAAAGATGAGCCAGTGCAGGGCAAAGAGCTTCCTCTGGAATGGACTAAGACATCTGGGGGACTCTTGGAATGGTGGTACGACCATGGAGTTCCTCTCGCCTTTCCTGTTGAGAGTACCTCCGCTTGAAATGCGACGGGAACGCCGGGAATTCTTTCCCATTGAAAGCAGGGAAAGGATTCCTCATCTCGAGCTACGAGGGGGAAAGGGGGCTCCTCTGGATGTGGGCGGGACGATCGTGCTTCCTCTCGAGTGGAGACGGGTATGGCGGTGAACTTCTTGAGTTGCAGCAAGGGTGTGAAAGACCCTTTCGAAGTTCCAGAGGTTAGGTGTCATTAGTCTCCAGACGCCTCATCGGAAATAGGCCTCATCTCGCCTGGAAGGGAGAACTTCCTGGATTTTCTCGAGTTGCGGCAGGTGTTCTCGAGTTACGACGGGGACCTCAGGGACCGGCCCTGGTGGCCTCAGGAGAAGCCAGTCCCCATGCGAGTTGCTAGGGGGCCTCTCGGGATTCCTCTCCCGTCGATACCCGGGCCAAAAACCTTGTGTGGAGTCACGGCCGGAACCGAGGATTCCTCTCACGGGCTGATATGGATCTTTGGGTACTTCTGGAGTCTCGCCAGGGGAGACAGGCCTCATCTCGAGTGGGGGCATGCACGTGCGCTTTCCTTCCAGGCTGTAGCAGCAATGTCACGCTTCCCATCGCGTGGATCAAAGGATATGTGGTTTTCCCTCGAGGCTTTCCCTCGAGGCTTTCCCACAGGGCTGTCCCACGTGCCACCGTGGTGTGAGTCGATCCTCGGCGTGAAAGATGAGCCAGTGTAGGGCAAAGAGGTTCCTCTGGAATGGACTGAGACATCTGCGGGACTCTTGGAATGGTGGTACGACCATGGAGTTCCACTCGCCTTTCCTGTTGAGAGTGCCTCCTCTTGAGATGCGACGGGAACGCCGAGAATTCTTTCCTGTTGAAAGCAGGGAAACGATCGCTCATCACGAGCTAGGAGCGGGAAACGGGGCTCCTCTGGATGTGGGCGCGACCATCGTGCTTCCTCTAGAGTGGAGACGGGTATGGCGGTGAACTTCTTGAGTTGCAGCAAGGGTGTGAAAGACCCTTTCGAAGTTCCAGAGTTTAGGTGTCATTAGTCTCCAGACGCTTGATCGGAAATAGGCCTCATCTCGCCTGGAAGGGAGAACTTCCTGGATTTTCTCGAGTTGCGGCAGGTGTTCTCGAGTTACGACGGGGACCTCAGGGACCCGCCCTGGTGGCCTCAGGAGAGGCCAGTCCCCATGCGACTTGCTAGGGGGCCTCTCGGGATTCCTCTCCCGTCGATACCGGGGCCAAAAACCTTGTGTGGAGTCAGGGCCGGAAATGAAGATTCCTCTCAGGGGCTGACATGGATCTTTGGGTACTTCTGGAGTCTCCCCAGGGGAGTCAGGCCTCGTCTCGAGTCGGGGCATGCACGTGCACTTTCCTTCCAGGCTGTAGCAGCAATGTCACGCTTCCCGTGGCCTGGATCAATGGATCTGTGGTTTTCCCTCGAGGCTTTCCCACAGGGCTGTCCCACGTGCCACCGTGGTGTTAGTCGATCCTCGGCGTGAAAGATGAGCCAGTGCAGGGCAAAGAGGTTCCTCTGGAATGGACTGAGACATCTGGGGGACTCTTGAAATGGTGGTAAGACCATGCAGTTCCTCTCGCCTTTCTTGTTGAGAGTGCCTCCTCTTGAGATGCAACGGGAACGCCGGGAATTCTTTCCCGTTGAAAGCAGGGAAAGGATCCCTCATCTCGAGCTACGAGGGGGAAACGGGGCTCCTCTGGATGTGGGCGGGACCATCGTGCTTCCTCTCGAGTGGAGACGGGTATGGCGGTGAACTTATTGAGTTGCAGAAATGGTGTGAAAGACCCTTTCGAAGGTCCAGAGGTTAGGTGTCATTAGTCTCCAGACTCCTCATCAGAAATAGGCCTCATCTCGCCTGGAAGGGGAAACTTCCTGGAATTTCTCGAGTTGCGGCAGGTGTTCTCGAGTTACGACGGGGACCTCAGGGACCCGCCCTGGTGGCCTCAGGAGAGGCCAGTCCCCATGCGAGTTGCTAGGGGGCCTCTCGGGATTCCTCTCCCGTCGATACCGGGGCCAAAAACCTTGTGTGGAGTCAGGGCCGTAACCGAGGATTCCTCTCAGGGGCTGACATGGATCTTTGGGTACTTCTGGAGTCTCCCCAGGGGAGTCAGGCCTCGTCTCGAGTCGGGGCATGCACGTGCAATTTCCTTCCAGGCTGAAGCAGCAATGTCACGCTTCCCGTCGCGTGGATCAAAGGATCTGTGGTTTTCCCTCGAGGCTTTCCGTCGAGGCTTTCCCACAGGGCTGTCCCACGTGCCACCGTGGTGTGAGTCGATCCTCGGCGTGAAAGCTGAGCCAGTGCAGGGCAAAGAGGTTCCTCTGGAATGGACTGAGACATCTGGGGGACTCTTGGAATGGTGGTACGACCATGGAGTTCCTCTCGCCTTTCCTGTTGAGAGTGCCTCCGCTTGAAATGCGACGGGAACGCCGGGAATTCTTTCCCATTGAAAGCAGGGAAAGGATTCCTCATCTCGAGCTACGAGGGGGAAAGGGGGCTCCTCTGGATGTGGGCGGGACGATCGTGCTTCCTCTCGAGTGGAGACGGGTATGGCGGTGAACTTCTTGAGTTGCAACAAGGGTGTGAAAGACCCATTCGAAGTTCCAGAGGTTAGGTGTCATTAGTCTCCAGACGCCTCATTGGAAGTAGGCCTCATCTCGCATGGAAGGGAGAACTTCCTGGATTTTCTCGAGTTGTGGCAGGTGTTCTCGAGTTACGACGGGGACCTCAGGGACCCGCCATGGTGGCCTCAGGAAAGGCCAGTCCCCATGCGAATTGCTAGGGGGCCTCTCAGGATTCCTCTCCCGTCGATACCGGGGCCAAAAGCCTTCTGTGAAGTTAGGGCCGGAACCGGGGATTCCTCTCAGGGGCTGACATGGATCTTTGGGTACTTCTGGAGTCTCCCCAGGGGAGTCAGGCCTCGTCTCGAGTGGGGGCATGCACGTGCGCTTTCCTTCCAGGCTGTAGCAGCAATGTCACACTTCCCGTCGCGTGGATCAAAGGATCTGTGGTTTTCCCTCGAGGCTTTCCCACAGGGCTGTCCCACGTGCCACCGTGGTGTGAGTCGATCCTCGGCGTGAAAGATGAGCCAGTGCAGGGCAAAGAGGTTCCTCTGGAATGGACTGAGACATCTGGGGGACTCTTGGAATGGTGGTACGACCATGGAGTTCCTCTCGCCTTTCCTGTTGAGAGTGCCTCCTCTTGAGATGCGACAGGAACGCCGGGAATTCTTTCCCGTTGAAAGCAGGGAAAGGATCCCTCATCTCGAGCTCCGAGGGGAAAGCGGGGCTCCTCTGGATGTGGGCGGGACCATCGTGCTTCCTCTCGAGTGGATACGGGTATGGCGGTGAACTACTTGAGTTGCAGCAAGGGTGTGAAAGACCCTTTCGAAGTTCCATAGTTTAGGTGTCATTAGTCTCTAGACGCCTCATCGGAAATAGGCCTCATCTCGCCTGAAAGGGAGAACTTCCTGGATTTTCTCGAGTTGCGGCAGGTGATCTCGAGTTACGATGGGGACCTCAGGGACCCGCCCTGGTGGCCTCAGGAGAGGCCAGTCACCAAGCGAGTTGCTAGG
This sequence comes from Capricornis sumatraensis, assembly GCF_032405125.1. Lineage (NCBI taxonomy): Eukaryota > Metazoa > Chordata > Mammalia > Artiodactyla > Bovidae > Capricornis > Capricornis sumatraensis. Next base: position 12,083,050 of record NW_027184612.1, read on the forward strand.
GGGCCTCTCGGGATTTCTCTCCCGTCGATACCCGGGCCAAATCCTTGTGTGGAGTCAGGGCCGGAAACGAGAATTCCTCTCAGGGGCTGACATGGATCTTTGGGTACTTCTGGAGTCTCCCCAGGGGAGTCAGGCCTCGTCTCGAGTGGGGGCATGCACGTGTGCTTTCCTTCCAGGCTGTAGCAGCAATGTCACGCTTCCCGTGGCCTGGATCAAAGGATCTGTGGTTTTCCCTCGAGGCTTTCCCACAGGGCTGTCCCACGTTCCACCGTGGTGTGAGTCGATCCTCGGCGTGAAAGATGAGCCAGTGCAGGGCAAAGAGGTTCCTCTGGAATGGACTGAGACATCTGGGGGACTCTTGGAATGGTGGTACGACCATGGAGATCCTCTCGCCTTTCCTGTTGAGAGTGCCTCCTCTTGAGATGCGACGGGAACGCCGGGAATTCTTTCCCGTTGAAAGCAGGGAAAGGATCCCTCATCTCGAGCTACGAGGGGGAAACGGGGCTCCTCTGGATGTGGGCGGGACCATCGTGCTTCCTCTCGAGTGGAGACGGGTATGGCGGTGAACTTCTTGAGTAGCAGCAAGGGTGTGAAAGACCCTTTCGAAGTTCCAGAGGTTAGGTGTCATTAGTCTCCAGACGCCTCATCGGAAATAGGCCTCATCTGGCCTGGAAGGGAGAACTTCCTGGATTTTCTCGAGTTGCGGCAGGTGTTCTCGAGTTACGACGGGGACCTCAGGGACCCGCCCTGGTGGCCTCAGGAGAGGCCAGTCCCCATGCGAGTTGCTAGGGGGCCTCTCGGGATTCCTCTCCCGTCGATACCGGGGCCAAGAACCTTGTGTGAAGTCAGGGCCCGAACCGAGGATTCCTCTCAGGGGCTGACATGGATCTTTGGGTACTTCTGGAGTCTCCCCACTGGAGTCAGGCCTCGTTTCGAGTGGGGGCATGCACGAGCGCTTTTCTTCCAGGCTGTAGCAGCAATGTCACGCTTACCTTCGCGTGGATCAAAGGATCTGTGGTTTTCCCTCGAGGCTTTCCCTCGAGGCTTTCCCACAGGGTTGTCCCACGTGCCGCCGTGGTGTGAGTCGATCCTCGGCGTGAAAGATTATCCAGTGCAGGGCAAAGAGGTTCCTCTGGAATGGACTGAGACATCTGGGGGACTCTTGGAATGGTGGTACGACCATGGAGTTCTTCTCGCCTTTCCTGTTGAGAGTGCCTCCTCTTGAGATGCGACGGAAATGCCGGGAATTCTTTCCCGTAAAAAGCAGGGAAAGGATCCCTCATCTCGAGCTACGAGGGGAAACGGGGCTCCTCTGGATGTGGGCGGGACCATCGTGCTTCCTCTCGAGTGGAGACGGGTATGGCGGTGAACTTCTTGTGTTGCAGCAAGGGTGTGAAAGACACTTTCGAAGTTCCAGAGGTTAGGTGTCATTAGTCTCCAGACGCCTCATTGGAAATAGGCCTCATCTCGCCTGGAAGGGAGAACATCCTGGATTTTCTCGAGTTGCGGCAGGTGTTCTCGAGTTACGACGGGGACCTCAGGGAACCGCCCTGGTGGCCTCAGGAAAGGCCAGTCCCCATGCGAGTTGCTAGGGGGCCTCTCAGGATTCCTCTCCCGTCGATACCGGGGCCAAAAACCTTGTGTGGAGTCAGGGCCGGAACCGAGGTTTCCTCTCAGGGGTGACATGGAACTTTGGGTATTTCTGGAGTCTCCCCAGGGGAGTCAGGCCTCGTCTCGAGTGGGGGCATGCACGTGCGCTTTCCTTCCAGGCTGTAGCAGCAATGTCACGCTTCCCGTCGCGTGGATCAAAGGATCTGTGGTTTTCCCTCGAGGCTTTCCCACAGGGCTGTCCCACGTGCCACCGTGGTGTGAGTCGATCCTCGGCGTGAAAGATGAGCCAGTGCAGGGCAAAGCGGTTCCTCTGGAATGGACTGAGACATCTGGGGGACTCTTGGAATGGTGGTACGACCATGGAGTTCCTCTCGCCTTTCCTGTTGAGAGTGCCTCCTCTTGAGATGCGACGGGAACGCCGGGAATTCTTTCCCGTTGAAAGCAGGGAAAGGATCCCTCATCTCGAGCTACGAGGGGGAAACGGGGCTCCTCTGGATGTGGGCGGGACCATCGTGCTTCCTCTAGAGTGGAGATGGGTATGGCGGTGAACTTCTTGAGTTGCAGCAACGGTGTGAAAGACCCTTTCGAAGTTCCAGAGTTTAGGTGTCATTAGTCTCCAGACGCCTCATCGGAAATAGGCCTCATCTCGCCTGGAAGGGAGAACTTCCTGGATTTTCTCGAGTTGCGGCAGGTGTTCTCGAGTTACGACGGGGACCTCAGGGACCCGCCCTGGTGGCCTCAGGAGAGGCCAGTCCCCATGCGAGTTGCTAGGGGGCCTCTCGGGATTCCTCTCCCGTCGATACCGGGGCCAAAAACCTTGTGTGGAGTCAGGGCCAGAACCGAGGATTCCTCTCAGTGGCTGACATGGATCTTTGGGTACTTCTGGAGTCTCACCAGGGGAGTCAGGCCTCGTCTCGAGTCGGGCCATGCACGTGCACTTTCCTTCCAGGCTGTAGCAGCAATGTCACGCTTCCCGTGGCGTGGATTAAAGGATCTGTGGTTTTCCCTCGAAGCTTTCCCTCGAGGCTTTCCCACAGGGCTGTCCCACGTGCCACCGTGGTGTGAGTCGATCCTCGGCGTGAAAGATGAGCCAGTGCAGGGCAAAGAGGTTCCTCTGGAATGGACTGAGACATCTGGGGGACTCTTGGAATGGTGGTACGACCATGGAGTTCCTCTCGCCTTTCCTGTTGAGAGTGCCTCCTCTTGAGATGCGACAGGAACGCCGGGAATTCTTTCCCGTTGAAAGCAGGGAAAGGATCCCTCATCTCGAGCTCCGAGGGGAAAGCGGGGCTCCTCTGGATGTGGGCGGGACCATCGTGCTTCCTCTCGAGTGGATACGGGTATGGCGGTGAACTACTTGAGTTGCAGCAAGGGTGTGAAAGACCCTTTCGAAGTTCCATAGTTTAGGTGTCATTAGTCTCTAGACGCCTCATCGGAAATAGGCCTCATCTCGGCTGGAAGGGAGAACTTCCTGGATTTTCTAGAGTTGCGGCAGGTGTTCTCGAGTTACGACGGGGACCTCAGGGACCCGCCATGGTGGCCTCAGGAAAGGCCAGACCCCATGCGAGTTGCTAGGGGGCCTCTCAGGATTCCTCTCCCGTCGATACCGGGGCCAAAAACCTTGTGTGGAGTCAGGGCCGGAAACGAGGTTTCCTCTCAGGGGTTACATGGATCTTTGGGTACTTCTGGAGTCTCCCTAGGGGAGTCAGGGCTCGTCTCGAGTGGGGGCATGCACGTGCGCTTTACTTCCAGGCTGTAGCAGCAATGTCACGCTTCCCGTCGCGTGGATCAAAGGATCTGTGGTTTTCCCTCGAGGCTTTCCCTCGAGGCTTTCCCACAGGGCTGTCCCACGTGCCACCGTGGTGTGAGTCGATCCTCGGCGTGAAAGATGAGCCAGTACAGGGCAAAGATCTTCCTCTCGAATGGACTGAGACATCTGGGGGACTCTTGGAATGGTGGTACGACCATGGAGTTCCTCTCGCCTTTCCTGTTGAGAGTGCCTCCTCTTGAGATGCGACGGGAACGCCGGGAATTCTTTCCCGTTGAAAGCAGGGAAAGGATCCCTCATCTCGAGCTACGTGGGGGAAACGGGGCTCCTCTGGATGTGGGCGGGACCATCGTGCTTCCTCTCGAGTGGAGACGGGTATGGCGGTGAACTTCTTGAGTAGCAGCAAGGGTGTGAAAGACCCTTTCGAAGTTCCAGAGGTTAGGTGTCATTAGTCTCCAGACGCCTCATCGGAAATAGGCCTCATCTCGGCTGGAAGGGAGAACTTCCTGGATTTTCTCGAGTTGCGGCAGGTGTTCTGGAGTTACGACGGGGACCTCAGGGACCCGCCATGGTGGCCTCAGGAAAGGCCAGTCCCCATGCGAGTTGATAGGGGGCCTCTCAGGATTCCTCTCCCGTCGATACCGGGGCCAAAAACCTTGTGTGGAGTCAGGGCCGGAAACGAGGTTTCCTCTGAGGGGTGACATGGAACTTTGGGTACTTCTGGAGTCTCCCTAGGGGAGTCAGGACTCGTCTCGAGTGGGGGCATGCACGTGCGCTTTACTTCCAGGCTGTAGCAGCAATGTCACGCTTCCCGTCGCGTGGATCAAAGGATCTGTGGTTTTCCCTCGAGGCTTTCCGTCGAGGCTTTCCCACAGGGCTGTCCCACGTGCCACCGTGGTGTGAGTCGATCCTCGGCGTGAAAGATGAGCCAGTGCAGGGCAAAGAGCTTCCTCTCGAATGGACTGAGACATCTGGGGGACTCTTGGAATGGTGGTACGACCATGGAGTTCCTCTCGCCTTTCCTGTTGAGAGTGCCTCCTCTTGAGATGCGACGGGAACGCCGGGAATTCTTTCCCGTTGAAAGCAGGGAAAGGATCCCTCATCTCGAGCTACGAGGGGGAAACGGGGCTCCTCTGGATGTGGGCGGGACCATCGTGCTTCCTCTCGAGTGGAGACGGGTATGGCGGTGAACTTCTTGAGTAGCAGCAAGGGTGTGAAAGACCCTTTCAAAGTTCCAGATGTTAGGTTTCATTAGTCTCCAGACGCCTCATCGGAAATAGGCCTCATCTCGCCTGGAAGGGAGAACTTCCTGGATTTTCTGGAGTTGCGGCAGGTGTTCTCGAGTTACGACGGGGACCTCAGGGACCCGCCCTGGTGGCCTCAGGAGAGGCCAGTCCCCATGCGACTTGCTAGGGGGCCTCTCGGGATTCCTCTCCCGTCGATACCGGGGCCAAAAACCTTGTGTGGAGTCAGGGCCGGAACCGAGGATTCCTCTCAGGGGCTGACATGGATCTTTGGGTACTTCTGGAGTCTCCCCAGGGGAGTCAGGCCTCGTCTCGAGTGGGGGCATGCACGTGCGCTTTCCTTCCAGGCTGTAGCAGCAATGTCACGCTTCCCATGGCGTGGATCAAAGGATCTGTGGTTTTCCCTCGAGGCTTTCCCTCGAGGCTTTCCCACAGGGCTGTCCCACGTGCCACCGTGGTGTGAGTCGATCCTCGGCGTGAAAGATGAGCCAGTGCAGGGCAAAGAGGTTCCTCTGGAATGGACTGAGACATCTGGGGGACTCTTGGAATGGTGGTACGACCATGGAGTTCCTCTCGCCTTTCCTGTTGAGAGTGCCTATTCTTGAGATGCGACGGGAACGCCGGGAATTCTTTCCCGTTGAAAGCAGGGAAAGGATCCCTCATCTCGAGCTACGAGGGGGAAACGGGGCTCCTCTGGATGTGGGCGGGACCATCGTGCTTCCTCTCGAGTGGAGACGGGTATGGTGGTGAACTTCTTGAGTTGCAGCAAGGGTGTGAGAGACCCTTTCGAAGTTCCAGAGGTTAGGTGTCATTAGTCTCCAGACGCCTCATCGGAAATAGGCCTCATCTCGCCTGGAAGCGAGAACTTCCTGGATTTTCTCGAGTTGCGGCAGGTGTTCTGGAGTTACGACGGGGACCTCAGGGACCCGCCCTGGTGGCCTCAGGAGAGGCCAGTCCCCATGCGAGTTGCTAGGGGGCCTCTCGGGATTCCTCTCCCATCGATACCGGGGCCAAAAACCTTGTGTGGAGTCAGGGCCGGAACCGAGGATTCCTCTCAGGGGCTGACATGGATCTTTGGGTACTTCTGGAGTCTCCCCAGGGGAGTCAGGCCTCGTCTCGAGTTGGGGCATGCACGTGCGCTTTCCTTCCAGGCTGTAGCAGCAATGTCACGCTTCCCGTCGCGTGGATCAAAGGATCTGTGGTTTTCCCTCGAGGCTTTCCCACAGGGCTGTCCCACGTGCCACCGTGGTGTGAGTCGATCCTCGGCGTGAAAGATGAGCCAGTGCAGGGAAAGAGGTTCCTCTGGAATGGACTGAGACATCTGGGGGACTCTTGGAATGGTGGTACGACCATAGAGATCCTCTCGCCTTTCCTGTTGAGAGTGCCTCCTCTTGAGATGCGACGGGAACGCCGGGAATTCTTTCCCGTTGAAAGCAGGGAAAGGATCCCTCATCTCGAGCTACGAGGGGGAAACGGGGCTCCTCTGGATGTGGGCGGGACCATCGTGCTTCCTCTCGAGTGGAGACGGGTATGGCGGTGAACTTCTTGAGTAGCAGCAAGGGTGTGAAAGACCCTTTCGAAGTTCCAGAGGTTAGGTGTCATTAGTCTCCAGACGCCTCATTGGAAATAGGCCTCATCTGACCTGGAAGGGAGAATTTCCTGGATTTTCTCGAGTTGCGGCAGGTGTTCTCGAGTTACGACGGGGACCTCAGGGACCCGCCCTGGTGGCCTCAGGAGAGGCCAGTCCCCATGCGAGTTGCTAGGGGGCCTCTCGGGATTCCTCTCCCGTCGATACCGGGGCCAAGAACCTTGTGTGGAGTCAGGGCCCGAACCGAGGATTCCTCTCAGGGGCTGACATGGATCTTTGGGTACTTCTGGAGTCTCCCCACTGGAGTCAGGCCTCGGTTCGAGTGGGGGCATGCACGAGCGCTTTTCTTCCAGGCTGTAGCAGCAATGTCACGCTTCCCGTTGCGTGGATCAAAGGATCTGTGGTTTTCCCTCGAGGCTTTCCCTCGAGGCTTTGCCACAGGGCTGTCCCACGTGCCACCGTGGTGTGAGTCGATCCTCGGCGTGAATGATGGGCCAGTGCAGGGCAAAGAGGTTCCTCTGGAATGGACTGAGACATCTGGGGGACTCTTGGAATGGTGGTACGACCATGGAGTTCCTCTCGCCTTTCCTGTTGAGAGTGCCTCCTCTTGAGATGCGACGGGAACGCCGGGAATTCTTTCCCGTTGAAAGCAGGGAAAGGATCCCTCATCTCGAGCTACGAGGGGGAAACGGGGCTCCTCTGGATGTGGGCGGGACCATCGTGCTTCCTCTCGAGTGGAGACGGGTATGGCGGTGAACTTCTTGAGTAGCAGCAAGGGTGTGAAAGACCCTTTCAAAGTTCCAGAGGTTAGGTGTCATTAGTCTCCAGACGCCTCATCGGAAATAGGCCTCATCTCGCCTGGAAGGGAGAACTTCCTGGATTTTCTCGAGTTGAGGCAGGTGTTCTCGAGTTACGACGGGGACCTCAGGGACCCGCCATGGTGGCCTCAGGAAAGGCCAGTCCCCATGCGAGTTGCTAGGGGGCCTCTCAGGATTCCTCTCCCGTCGATACCGGGGCCAAAAACCTTGTGTGGATTCAGGGTCGGAACCGAGGTTTCCTCTCAGAGGTGACATGGAACTTTGGGTATTTCTGGAGTCTCCCCAGGGGAGTCGGGCCTCGTCTCGAGTGGGGGCATGCATGTGCGCTTTCCTTCCAGGCTGTAACAGCAATGTCACGCTTCCCGTCGTGTGGATCAAAGGATCTGTGGTTTTCCCTCGAGGCTTTCCCTCGAGGCTTTGCCACAGGGATGTCCCACGTGCCACCGTGGTGTGAGTCGATCCTCGGCGTGAAAGATGAGCCAGTGCAGGGCAAAGAGGTTCCTCTGGAATGGACTGAGACATCTGGGGGACTCTTGGAATGGTGGTACGACCATGGAGTTCCTCTCGCCTTTCCTGTTGAGAGTGCCTCCTCTTGAGATGCGACAGGAACGCCGGGAATTCTTTCCGGTTGAAAGCAGGGAAAGGATCCCTCATCTCGAGCTACGAGGGGGAAACGGGGCTCCTCTGGATGTGGGCGGGACCATCGTGCTTCCTCTCGAGTGGAGACGGGTATGGCGGTGAACTTCTTGAGTAGCAGCAAGGGTGTGAAAGACCCTTTCGAAGTTCCAGAGGTTAGGTGTCATTAGTCTCCAGACGCCTCATAGGAAATAGGCCTCATCTCGCCTGGAAGGGAGAACTTCCTGGATTTTCTCGAGTTGCGGCAGGTGTTCTCGAGTTACGACGGGGACCTCAGGGACCCGCCATGGTGGCCTCAGGAATGGGCAGTCCCCATGCGAGTTGCTAGGGGGCCTCTCAGGATTCCTCTCCCGTCGATACCGGGGCCAAAAACCTTGTGTGGAGTAAGGGCCGGAACCGAGGTTTTCTCTCAGGGGTGACATGGAACTTTGGGTATTTCTGGAGTCTCCCCAGGGGAGTCAGGCCTCGTCTCGAGTGGGGGCATGCACGTGCGCTTTCCTTCCAGGCTGTAGCAGCAATGTCACGCTTCCCGTCGCGTGGATCAAAGGATCTGTGGTTTTCCCTCGAGGCTTTCCCACAGGGCTGTCCCACGTGCCACCGTGGTGTGAGTCGATCCTCGGCGTGAAAGATGAGCCAGTGCAGGGCAAAGAGGTTCCTCTGGAATGGACTGAGACATCTGGGGGACTCTTGGAATGGTGGTACGACCATGGAGATCCTCTCACCTTTCCTGTTGAGAGTGCCTCCTCTTGAGATGCGACGGGAACGCCGGGAATTCTTTCCCGTTGAAAGCAGGGAAAGGATCCCTCATCTCGAGCTACGAGGGGGAAACGGGGCTCCTCTGGATGTGGGCGGGACCATCGTGCTTCCTCTCGAGTGGAGACGGGTATGGCGGTGAACTTCTTGAGTAGCAGCAAGGGTGTGAAAGACCCTTTCGAAGTTCCAGAGGTTAGGTGTCATTAGTCTCCAGACGCCTCATTGGAAATAGGCCTCATCTGACCTGGAAGGGAGAACTTCCTGGATTTTCTCGAGTTGCGGCAGGTGTTCTCGAGTTACGACGGGGACCTCAGGGACCCGCCCTGGTGGCCTCAGGAGAGGCCAGTCCCCATGCGAGTTGCTAGGGGGCCTCTCGGGATTCCTCTCCCGTCGATACCGGGGCCAAGAACCTTGTGTGGAGTCAGGGCCCGAACCGAGGATTCCTCTCAGGGGCTGACATGGATCTTTGGGTACTTCTGGAGTCTCCCCACTGGAGTCAGGCCTCGTTTCGAGTGGGGGCATGCACGAGCGCTTTTCTTCCAGGCTGTAGCAGCAATGTCACGCTTCCCGTTGCGTGGATCAAAGGATCTGTGGTTTTCCCTCGAGGCTTTCCCTCGAGGCTTTGCCACAGGGCTGTCCCACGTGCCACCGTGGTGTGAGTCGATCCTCGGCGTGAATGATGAGCCAGTGCAGGGCAAAGAGGTTCCTCTGGAATGGACTGAGACATCTGGGGGACTCTTGGAATGGTGGTACGACCATGGAGTTCCTCTCGCCTTTCCTGTTGAGAGTGCCTCCTCTTGAGATGCGACGGGAACGCCGGGAATTCTTTCCCGTTGAAAGCAGGGAAAGGATCCCTCATCTCGAGCTACGAGGGGGAAACGGGGCTCCTCTGGATGTGGGCGGGACCATCGTGCTTCCTCTCGAGTGGAGACGGGTATGGCGGTGAACTTCTTGAGTAGCAGCAAGGGTGTGAAAGACCCTTTCGAAGTTCCAGAGGTTAGGTGTCATTAGTCTCCAGACGCCTCATCGGAAATAGGCCTCATCTCGGCTGGAAGGGAGAACTTCCTGGATTTTCTCGAGTTGCGGCAGGTGTTCTCGAGTTACGACGGGGACCTCAGGGACCCGCCATGGTGGCCTCAGGAAAGGCCAGTCCCCATGCGAGTTGCTAGGGGGCCTCTCAGGATTCCTCTCCCGTCGATACCGGGGCCAAAAACCTTGTGTGGAGTCAGGGCCGGAAACGAGGTTTCCTCTCAGGGGTGAAATGGATCTTTGGGTACTTCTGGAGTCTCCCTAGGGGAGTCAGGCCTCGTCTCGAGTGGAGGCATGCACGTGCGCTTTCCTTCCAGGCTGTAGCAGCAATGTCACGCTTCCCGTCGCGTGGATCAAAGGATCTGTGGTTTTCCCTCGAGGCTTTCCCACAGGGCTGTCCCACGTTCCACCGTGGTGTGAGTCGATCCTCGGCGTGAAAGATGAGCCAGTGCAGGGCAAAGAGGTTCCTCTGGAATGGACTGAGACATCTGGGGGACTCTTGGAATGGTGGTACGACCATGGAGATCCTCTCGCCTTTCCTGTTGAGAGTGCCTCCTCTTGAGATGCGACGGGAACGCCGGGAATTCTTTCCCGTTGAAAGCAGGGAAAGGATCCCTCATCTCGAGCTACGAGGGGGAAACGGGGCTCCTCTGGATGTGGGCGGGACCATCGTGCTTCCTCTCGAGTGGAGACGGGTATGGCGGTGAACTTCTTGAGTAGCAGCAAGGGTGTGAAAGACCCTTTCCAAGTTCCAGAGGTTAGGTGTCATTAGTCTCTAGACGCCTCATCGGAAATAGGCCTCATCTCGGCTGGAAGGGAGAACTTCCTGGATTTTCTAGAGTTGGGGCAGGTGTTCTCGAGTTACGACGGGGACCTCAGGGACCCGCCATGGTGGCCTCAGGAAAGGCCAGACCCCATGCGAGTTGCTAGGGGGCCTCTCAGGATTCCTCTCCCGTCGATACCGGGGCCAAAAACCTTGTGTGGAGTCAGGGCCGGAAACGAGGTTTCCTCTCAGGGGTGACATGGATCTTTGGGTACTTCTGGAGTCTCCCTAGGGGAGTCAGGACTCGTCTCGAGTGGGGGCATGCACGTGCGCTTTGCTTCCAGGCTGTAGCAGCAATGTCACGCTTCCCGTCGCGTGGATCAAAGGATCTGTGGTTTTCCCTCGAGGCTTTCCGTCGAGGCTTTCCCACAGGGCTGTCCCACGTGCCACCGTGGTGTGAGTCGATCCTCGGCGTGAAAGATGAGCCAGTACAGGGCAAAGATCTTCCTCTCGAATGGACTGAGACATCTGGGGGACTCTTGGAATGGTGGTACGACCATGGAGTTCCTCTCGCCTTTCCTGTTGAGAGTGCCTCCTCTTGAGATGCGACGGGAACGCCGGGAATTCTTTCCCGTTGAAAGCAGGGAAAGGATCCCTCATCTCGAGCTACGTGGGGGAAACGGGGCTCCTCTGGATGTGGGCGGGACCATCGTGCTTCCTCTCGAGTGGAGACGGGTATGGCGGTGAACTTCTTGAGTAGCAGCAAGGGTGTGAAAGACCCTTTCGAAGTTCCAGAGGTTAGGTGTCATTAGTCTCCAGACGCCTCATCGGAAATAGGCCTCATCTCGGCTGGAAGGGAGAACTTCCTGGATTTTCTCGAGTTGCGGCAGGTGTTCTGGAGTTACGACGGGGACCTCAGGGACCCGCCATGGTGGCCTCAGGAAAGGCCAGTCCCCATGCGAGTTGATAGGGGGCCTCTCAGGATTCCTCTCCCGTCGATACCGGGGCCAAAAACCTTGTGTGGAGTCAGGGCCGGAAACGAGGTTTCCTCTGAGGGGTGACATGGAACTTTGGGTACTTCTGGAGTCTCCCTAGGGGAGTCAGGACTCGTCTCGAGTGGGGGCATGCACGTGCGCTTTACTTCCAGGCTGTAGCAGCAATGTCACGCTTCCCGTCGCGTGGATCAAAGGATCTGTGGTTTTCCCTCGAGGCTTTCCGTCGAGGCTTTCCCACAGGGCTGTCCCACGTGCCACCGTGGTGTGAGTCGATCCTCGGCGTGAAAGATGAGCCAGTGCAGGGCAAAGAGCTTCCTCTCGAATGGACTGAGACATCTGGGGGACTCTTGGAATGGTGGTACGACCATGGAGTTCCTCTCGCCTTTCCTGTTGAGAGTGCCTCCTCTTGAGATGCGACGGGAACGCCGGGAATTCTTTCCCGTTGAAAGCAGGGAAAGGATCCCTCATCTCGAGCTACGAGGGGGAAACGGGGCTCCTCTGGATGTGGGCGGGACCATCGTGCTTCCTCTCGAGTGGAGACGGGTATGGCGGTGAACTTCTTGAGTAGCAGCAAGGGTGTGAAAGACCCTTTCAAAGTTCCAGATGTTAGGTTTCATTAGTCTCCAGACGCCTCATCGGAAATAGGCCTCATCTCGCCTGGAAGGGAGAACTTCCTGGATTTTCTGGAGTTGCGGCAGGTGTTCTCGAGTTACGACGGGGACCTCAGGGACCCGCCCTGGTGGCCTCAGGAGAGGCCAGTCCCCATGCGACTTGCTAGGGGGCCTCTCGGGATTCCTCTCCCGTCGATACCGGGGCCAAAAACCTTGTGTGGAGTCAGGGCCGGAACCGAGGATTCCTCTCAGGGGCTGACATGGATCTTTGGGTACTTCTGGAGTCTCCCCAGGGGAGTCAGGCCTCGTCTCGAGTGGGGGCATGCACGTGCGCTTTCCTTCCAGGCTGTAGCAGCAATGTCACGCTTCCCATGGCGTGGATCAAAGGATCTGTGGTTTTCCCTCGAGGCTTTCCCTCGAGGCTTTCCCACAGGGCTGTCCCACGTGCCACCGTGGTGTGAGTCGATCCTCGGCGTGAAAGATGAGCCAGTGCAGGGCAAAGAGGTTCCTCTGGAATGGACTGAGACATCTGGGGGACTCTTGGAATGGTGGTACGACCATGGAGTTCCTCTCGCCTTTCCTGTTGAGAGTGCCTATTCTTGAGATGCGACGGGAACGCCGGGAATTCTTTCCCGTTGAAAGCAGGGAAAGGATCCCTCATCTCGAGCTACGAGGGGGAAACGGGGCTCCTCTGGATGTGGGCGGGACCATCGTGCTTCCTCTCGAGTGGAGACGGGTATGGTGGTGAACTTCTTGAGTTGCAGCAAGGGTGTGAGAGACCCTTTCGAAGTTCCAGAGGTTAGGTGTCATTAGTCTCCAGACGCCTCATCGTTAATAGGCCTCATCTCGCCTGGAAGCGAGAACTTCCTGGATTTTCTCGAGTTGCGGCAGGTGTTCTGGAGTTACGACGGGGACCTCAGGGACCCGCCCTGGTGGCCTCAGGAGAGGCCAGTCCCCATGCGAGTTGCTAGGGGGCCTCTCGGGATTCCTCTCCCATCGATACCGGGGCCAAAAACCTTGTGTGGAGTCAGGGCCGGAACCGAGGATTCCTCTCAGGGGCTGACATGGATCTTTGGGTACTTCTGGAGTCTCCCCAGGGGAGTCAGGCCTCGTCTCGAGTTGGGGCATGCACGTGCGCTTTCCTTCCAGGCTGTAGCAGCAATGTCACGCTTCCCGTCGCGTGGATCAAAGGATCTGTGGTTTTCCCTCGAGGCTTTCCCACAGGGCTGTCCCACGTGCCACCGTGGTGTGAGTCGATCCTCGGCGTGAAAGATGAGCCAGTGCAGGGCAAAGAGGTTCCTCTGGAATGGACTGAGACATCTGGGGGACTCTTGGAATGGTGGTACGACCATAGAGATCCTCTCGCCTTTCCTGTTGAGAGTGCCTCCTCTTGAGATGCGACGGGAACGCCGGGAATTCTTTCCCGTTGAAAGCAGGGAAAGGATCCCTCATCTCGAGCTACGAGGGGGAAACGGGGCTCCTCTGGATGTGGGCGGGACCATCGTGCTTCCTCTCGAGTGGAGACGGGTATGGCGGTGAACTTCTTGAGTAGCAGCAAGGGTGTGAAAGACCCTTTCGAAGTTCCAGAGGTTAGGTGTCATTAGTCTCCAGACGCCTCATTGGAAATAGGCCTCATCTGACCTGGAAGGGAGAACTTCCTGGATTTTCTCGAGTTGCGCCAGGTGTTCTCGCGTTACGACGGGGACCTCAGGGACCCGCCCTGGTGGCCTCAGGAGAGGCCAGTCCCCATGCGAGTTGCTAGGGGGCCTCTCGGGATTCCTCTCCCGTCGATACCGGGGCCAAGAACCTTGTGTGGAGTCAGGGCCCGAACCGAGGATTCCTCTCAGGGGCTGACATGGATCTTTGGGTACTTCTGGAGTCTCCCCACTGGAGTCAGGCCTCGTTTCGAGTGGGGGCATGCACGAGCGCTTTTCTTCCAGGCTGTAGCAGCAATGTCACGCTTCCCGTTGCGTGGATCAAAGGATCTGTGGTTTTCCCTCGAGGCTTTCCCTCGAGGCTTTGCCACAGGGCTGTCCCACGTGCCACCGTGGTGTGAGTCGATCCTCGGCGTGAATGATGGGCCAGTGCAGGGCAAAGAGGTTCCTCTGGAATGGACTGAGACATCTGGGGGACTCTTGGAATGGTGGTACGACCATGGAGTTCCTCTCGCCTTTCCTGTTGAGAGTGCCTCCTCTTGAGATGCGACGGGAACGCCGGGAATTCTTTCCCGTTGAAAGCAGGGAAAGGATCCCTCATCTCGAGCTACGAGGGGGAAACGGGGCTCCTCTGGATGTGGGCGGGACCATCGTGCTTCCTCTCGAGTGGAGACGGGTATGGCGGTGAACTTCTTGAGTAGCAGCAAGGGTGTGAAAGACCCTTTCAAAGTTCCAGAGGTTAGGTGTCATTAGTCTCCAGACGCCTCATCGGAAATAGGCCTCATCTCGCCTGGAAGGGAGAACTTCCTGGATTTTCTCGAGTTGAGGCAGGTGTTCTCGAGTTACGACGGGGACCTCAGGGACCCGCCATGGTGGCCTCAGGAAAGGCCAGTCCCCATGCGAGTTGCTAGGGGGCCTCTCAGGATTCCTCTCCCGTCGATACCGGGGCCAAAAACCTTGTGTGGATTCAGGGTCGGAACCGAGGTTTCCTCTCAGAGGTGACATGGAACTTTGGGTATTTCTGGAGTCTCCCCAGGGGAGTCAGGCCTCGTCTCGAGTGGGGGCATGCATGTGCGCTTTCCTTCCAGGCTGTAACAGCAATGTCACGCTTCCCGTCGTGTGGATCAAAGGATCTGTGGTTTTCCCTCGAGGCTTTCCCTCGAGGCTTTGCCACAGGGATGTCCCACGTGCCACCGTGGTGTGAGTCGATCCTCGGCGTGAAAGATGAGCCAGTGCAGGGCAAAGAGGTTCCTCTGGAATGGACTGAGACATCTGGGGGACTCTTGGAATGGTGGTACGACCATGGAGTTCCTCTCGCCTTTCCTGTTGAGAGTGCCTCCTCTTGAGATGCGACAGGAACGCCGGGAATTCTTTCCGGTTGAAAGCAGGGAAAGGATCCCTCATCTCGAGCTACGAGGGGGAAACGGGGCTCCTCTGGATGTGGGCGGGACCATCGTGCTTCCTCTCGAGTGGAGACGGGTATGGCGGTGAACTTCTTGAGTAGCAGCAAGGGTGTGAAAGACCCTTTCGAAGTTCCAGAGGTTAGGTGTCATTAGTCTCCAGATGCCTCATAGGAAATAGGCCTCATCTCGCCTGGAAGGGAGAACTTCCTGGATTTTCTCGAGTTGCGGCAGGTGTTCTCGAGTTACGACGGGGACCTCAGGGACCCGCCATGGTGGCCTCAGGAATGGCCAGTCCCCATGCGAGTTGCTAGGGGGCCTCTCAGGATTCCTCTCCCGTCGATACCGGGGCCAAAAACCTTGTGTGGAGTAAGGGCCGGAACCGAGGTTTTCTCTCAGGGGTGACATGGAACTTTGGGTATTTCTGGAGTCTCCCCAGGGGAGTCAGGCCTCGTCTCGAGTGGGGGCATGCACGTGCGCTTTCCTTCCAGGCTGTAGCAGCAATGTCACGCTTCCCGTCGCGTGGATCAAAGGATCTGTGGTTTTCCCTCGAGGCTTTCCCACAGGGCTGTCCCACGTGCCACCGTGGTGTGAGTCGATCCTCGGCGTGAAAGATGAGCCAGTGCAGGGCAAAGAGGTTCCTCTGGAATGGACTGAGACATCTGGGGGACTCTTGGAATGGTGGTACGACCATGGAGATCCTCTCGCCTTTCCTGTTGAGAGTGCCTCCTCTTGAGATGCGACGGGAACGCCGGGAATTCTTTCCCGTTGAAAGCAGGGAAAGGATCCCTCATCTCGAGCTACGAGGGGGAAACGGGGCTCCTCTGGATGTGGGCGGGACCATCGTGCTTCCTCTCGAGTGGAGACGGGTATGGCGGTGAACTTCTTGAGTAGCAGCAAGGGTGTGAAAGACCCTTTCGAAGTTCCAGAGGTTAGGTGTCATTAGTCTCCAGACGCCTCATTGGAAATAGGCCTCATCTGACCTGGAAGGGAGAACTTCCTGGATTTTCTCGAGTTGCGGCAGGTGTTCTCGAGTTACGACGGGGACCTCAGGGACCCGCCCTGGTGGCCTCAGGAGAGGCCAGTCCCCATGCGAGTTGCTAGGGGGCCTCTCGGGATTCCTCTCCCGTCGATACCGGGGCCAAGAACCTTGTGTGGAGTCAGGGCCCGAACCGAGGATTCCTCTCAGGGGCTGACATGGATCTTTGGGTACTTCTGGAGTCTCCCCACTGGAGTCAGGCCTCGTTTCGAGTGGGGGCATGCACGAGCGCTTTTCTTCCAGGCTGTAGCAGCAATGTCACGCTTCCCGTTGCGTGGATCAAAGGATCTGTGGTTTTCCCTCGAGGCTTTCCCTCGAGGCTTTGCCACAGGGCTGTCCCACGTGCCACCGTGGTGTGAGTCGATCCTCGGCGTGAATGATGAGCCAGTGCAGGGCAAAGAGGTTCCTCTGGAATGGACTGAGACATCTGGGGGACTCTTGGAATGGTGGTACGACCATGGAGTTCCTCTCGCCTTTCCTGTTGAGAGTGCCTCCTCTTGAGATGCGACGGGAACGCCGGGAATTCTTTCCCGTTGAAAGCAGGGAAAGGATCCCTCATCTCGAGCTACGAGGGGGAAACGGGGCTCCTCTGGATGTGGGCGGGACCATCGTGCTTCCTCTCGAGTGGAGACGGGTATGGCGGTGAACTTCTTGAGTAGCAGCAAGGGTGTGAAAGACCCTTTCGAAGTTCCAGAGGTTAGGTGTCATTAGTCTCCAGACGCCTCATCGGAAATAGGCCTCATCTCGGCTGGAAGGGAGAACTTCCTGGATTTTCTCCAGTTGCGGCAGGTGTTCTCGAGTTACGACGGGGACCTCAGGGACCCGCCATGGTGGCCTCAGGAAAGGCCAGTCCCCATGCGAGTTGCTAGGGGGCCTCTCAGGATTCCTCTCCCGTCGATACCGGGGCCAAAAACCTTGTGTGGAGTCAGGGCCGGAAACGAGGTTTCCTCTCAGGGGTGAAATGGATCTTTGGGTACTTCTGGAGTCTCCCTAGGGGAGTCAGGCCTCGTCTCGAGTGGAGGCATGCACGTGCGCTTTCCTTCCAGGCTGTAGCAGCAATGTCACGCTTCCCGTCGCGTGGATCAAAGGATCTGTGGTTTTCCCTCGAGGCTTTCCCACAGGGCTGTCCCACGTTCCACCGTGGTGTGAGTCGATCCTCGGCGTGAAAGATGAGCCAGTGCAGGGCAAAGAGGTTCCTCTGGAATGGACTGAGACATCTGGGGGACTCTTGGAATGGTGGTACGACCATGGAGATCCTCTCGCCTTTCCTGTTGAGAGTGCCTCCTCTTGAGATGCGACGGGAACGCCGGGAATTCTTTCCCGTTGAAAGCAGGGAAAGGATCCCTCATCTCGAGCTACGAGGGGGAAACGGGGCTCCTCTGGATGTGGGCGGGACCATCGTGCTTCCTCTCGAGTGGAGACGGGTATGGCGGTGAACTTCTTGAGTAGCAGCAAGGGTGTGAAAGACCCTTTCGAAGTTCCAGAGGTTAGGTGTCATTAGTCTCTAGACGCCTCATCGGAAATAGGCCTCATCTCGGCTGGAAGGGAGAACTTCCTGGATTTTCTAGAGTTGCGGCAGGTGTTCTCGAGTTACGACGGGGACCTCAGGGACCCGCCATGGTGGCCTCAGGAATGGCCAGTCCCCATGCGAGTTGCTAGGGGGCCTCTCAGGATTCCTCTCCCGTCGATACCGGGGCCAAAAACCTTGTGTGGAGTCAGGGCCGGAAACGAGGTTTCCTCTCAGGGGTGACATGGATCTTTGGGTACTTCTGGAGTCTCCCTAGGGGAGTCAGGACTCGTCTCGAGTGGGGGCATGCACGTGCGCTTTACTTCCAGGCTGTAGCAGCAATGTCACGCTTCCCGTCGCGTGGATCAAAGGATCTGTGGTTTTCCCTCGAGGCTTTCCGTCGAGGCTTTCCCACAGGGCTGTCCCACGTGCCACCGTGGTGTGAGTCGATCCTCGGCGTGAAAGATGAGCCAGTGCAGGGCAAAGAGCTTCCTCTCGAATGGACTGAGACATCTGGGGGACTCTTGGAATGGTGGTACGACCATGGAGTTCCTCTCGCCTTTCCTGTTGAGAGTGCCTCCTCTTGAGATGCGACGGGAACGCCGGGAATTCTTTCCCGTTGAAAGCAGGGAAAGGATCCCTCATCTCGAGCTACGAGGGGGAAACGGGGCTCCTCTGGATGTGGGCGGGACCATCGTGCTTCCTCTCGAGTGGAGACGGGTATGGCGGTGAACTTCTTGAGTAGCAGCAAGGGTGTGAAAGACCCTTTCAAAGTTCCAGATGTTAGGTTTCATTAGTCTCCAGACGCCTCATCGGAAATAGGCCTCATCTCGCCTGGAAGGGAGAACTTCCTGGATTTTCTGGAGTTGCGGCAGGTGTTCTCGAGTTACGACGGGGACCTCAGGGACCCGCCCTGGTTGCCTCAGGAGAGGCCAGTCCCCATGCGACTTGCTAGGGGGCCTCTCGGGATTCCTCTCCCGTCGATACCGGGGCCAAAAACCTTGTGTGGAGTCAGGGCCGGAACCGAGGATTCCTCTCAGGGGCTGACATGGATCTTTGGGTACTTCTGGAGTCTCCCCAGGGGAGTCAGGCCTCGTCTCGAGTGGGGGCATGCACGTGCGCTTTCCTTCCAGGCTGTAGCAGCAATGTCACGCTTCCCATGGCGTGGATCAAAGGATCTGTGGTTTTCCCTCGAGGCTTTCCCTCGAGGCTTTCCCACAGGGCTGTCCCACGTGCCACCGTGGTGTGAGTCGATCCTCGGCGTGAAAGATGAGCCAGTGCAGGGCAAAGAGGTTCCTCTGGAATGGACTGAGACATCTGGGGGACTCTTGGAATGGTGGTACGACCATGGAGTTCCTCTCGCCTTTCCTGTTGAGAGTGCCTATTCTTGAGATGCGACGGGAACGCCGGGAATTCTTTCCCGTTGAAAGCAGGGAAAGGATCCCTCATCTCGAGCTACGAGGGGGAAACGGGGCTCCTCTGGATGTGGGCGGGACCATCGTGCTTCCTCTCGAGTGGAGACGGGTATGGTGGTGAACTTCTTGAGTTGCAGCAAGGGTGTGAGAGACCCTTTCGAAGTTCCAGAGGTTAGGTGTCATTAGTCTCCAGACGCCTCATCGTTAATAGGCCTCATCTCGCCTGGAAGCGAGAACTTCCTGGATTTTCTCGAGTTGCGGCAGGTGTTCTGGAGTTACGACGGGGACCTCAGGGACCCGCCCTGGTGGCCTCAGGAGAGGCCAGTCCCCATGCGAGTTGCTAGGGGGCCTCTCGGGATTCCTCTCCCATCGATACCGGGGCCAAAAACCTTGTGTGGAGTCAGGGCCGGAACCGAGGATTCCTCTCAGGGGCTGACATGGATCTTTGGGTACTTCTGGAGTCTCCCCAGGGGAGTCAGGCCTCGTCTCGAGTTGGGGCATGCACGTGCGCTTTCCTTCCAGGCTGTAGCAGCAATGTCACGCTTCCCGTCGCGTGGATCAAAGGATCTGTGGTTTTCCCTCGAGGCTTTCCCACAGGGCTGTCCCACGTGCCACCGTGGTGTGAGTCGATCCTCGGCGTGAAAGATGAGCCAGTGCAGGGCAAAGAGGTTCCTCTGGAATGGACTGAGACATCTGGGGGACTCTTGGAATGGTGGTACGACCATAGAGATCCTCTCGCCTTTCCTGTTGAGAGTGCCTCCTCTTGAGATGCGACGGGAACGCCGGGAATTCTTTCCCGTTGAAAGCAGGGAAAGGATCCCTCATCTCGAGCTACGAGGGGGAAACGGGGCTCCTCTGGATGTGGGCGGGACCATCGTGCTTCCTCTCGAGTGGAGACGGGTATGGCGGTGAACTTCTTGAGTAGCAGCAAGGGTGTGAAAGACCCTTTCGAAGTTCCAGAGGTTAGGTGTCATTAGTCTCCAGACGCCTCATTGGAAATAGGCCTCATCTGACCTGGAAGGGAGAACTTCCTGGATTTTCTCGAGTTGCGGCAGGTGTTCTCGCGTTACGACGGGGACCTCAGGGACCCGCCCTGGTGGCCTCAGGAGAGGCCAGTCCCCATGCGAGTTGCTAGGGGGCCTCTCGGGATTCCTCTCCCGTCGATACCGGGGCCAAGAACCTTGTGTGGAGTCAGGGCCCGAACCGAGGATTCCTCTCAGGGGCTGACATGGATCTTTGGGTACTTCTGGAGTCTCCCCACTGGAGTCAGGCCTCGTTTCGAGTGGGGGCATGCACGAGCGCTTTTCTTCCAGGCTGTAGCAGCAATGTCACGCTTCCCGTTGCGTGGATCAAAGGATCTGTGGTTTTCCCTCGAGGCTTTCCCTCGAGGCTTTGCCACAGGGCTGTCCCACGTGCCACCGTGGTGTGAGTCGATCCTCGGCGTGAATGATGGGCCAGTGCAGGGCAAAGAGGTTCCTCTGGAATGGACTGAGACATCTGGGGGACTCTTGGAATGGTGGTACGACCATGGAGTTCCTCTCGCCTTTCCTGTTGAGAGTGCCTCCTCTTGAGATGCGACGGGAACGCCGGGAATTCTTTCCCGTTGAAAGCAGGGAAAGGATCCCTCATCTCGAGCTACGAGG
This sequence comes from Capricornis sumatraensis, assembly GCF_032405125.1. Taxonomy (NCBI): domain Eukaryota; kingdom Metazoa; phylum Chordata; class Mammalia; order Artiodactyla; family Bovidae; genus Capricornis; species Capricornis sumatraensis. The sequence continues at coordinate 12,103,525 of NW_027184612.1, forward strand.
GGGAAACGGGGCTCCTCTGGATGTGGGCGGGACCATCGTGCTTCCTCTCGAGTGGAGACGGGTATGGCGGTGAACTTCTTGAGTAGCAGCAAGGGTGTGAAAGACCCTTTCAAAGTTCCAGAGGTTAGGTGTCATTAGTCTCCAGACGCCTCATCGGAAATAGGCCTCATCTCGCCTGGAAGGGAGAACTTCCTGGATTTTCTCGAGTTGAGGCAGGTGTTCTCGAGTTACGACGGGGACCTCAGGGACCCGCCATGGTGGCCTCAGGAAAGGCCAGTCCCCATGCGAGTTGCTAGGGGGCCTCTCAGGATTCCTCTCCCGTCGATACCGGGGCCAAAAACCTTGTGTGGATTCAGGGTCGGAACCGAGGTTTCCTCTCAGAGGTGACATGGAACTTTGGGTATTTCTGGAGTCTCCCCAGGGGAGTCAGGCCTCGTCTCGAGTGGGGGCATGCATGTGCGCTTTCCTTCCAGGCTGTAACAGCAATGTCACGCTTCCCGTCGTGTGGATCAAAGGATCTGTGGTTTTCCCTCGAGGCTTTCCCTCGAGGCTTTGCCACAGGGATGTCCCACGTGCCACCGTGGTGTGAGTCGATCCTCGGCGTGAAAGATGAGCCAGTGCAGGGCAAAGAGGTTCCTCTGGAATGGACTGAGACATCTGGGGGACTCTTGGAATGGTGGTACGACCATGGAGTTCCTCTCGCCTTTCCTGTTGAGAGTGCCTCCTCTTGAGATGCGACAGGAACGCCGGGAATTCTTTCCGGTTGAAAGCAGGGAAAGGATCCCTCATCTCGAGCTACGAGGGGGAAACGGGGCTCCTCTGGATGTGGGCGGGACCATCGTGCTTCCTCTCGAGTGGAGACGGGTATGGCGGTGAACTTCTTGAGTAGCAGCAAGGGTGTGAAAGACCCTTTCGAAGTTCCAGAGGTTAGGTGTCATTAGTCTCCAGATGCCTCATAGGAAATAGGCCTCATCTCGCCTGGAAGGGAGAACTTCCTGGATTTTCTCGAGTTGCGGCAGGTGTTCTCGAGTTACGACGGGGACCTCAGGGACCCGCCATGGTGGCCTCAGGAATGGCCAGTCCCCATGCGAGTTGCTAGGGGGCCTCTCAGGATTCCTCTCCCGTCGATACCGGGGCCAAAAACCTTGTGTGGAGTAAGGGCCGGAACCGAGGTTTTCTCTCAGGGGTGACATGGAACTTTGGGTATTTCTGGAGTCTCCCCAGGGGAGTCAGGCCTCGTCTCGAGTGGGGGCATGCACGTGCGCTTTCCTTCCAGGCTGTAGCAGCAATGTCACGCTTCCCGTCGCGTGGATCAAAGGATCTGTGGTTTTCCCTCGAGGCTTTCCCACAGGGCTGTCCCACGTGCCACCGTGGTGTGAGTCGATCCTCGGCGTGAAAGATGAGCCAGTGCAGGGCAAAGAGGTTCCTCTGGAATGGACTGAGACATCTGGGGGACTCTTGGAATGGTGGTACGACCATGGAGATCCTCTCGCCTTTCCTGTTGAGAGTGCCTCCTCTTGAGATGCGACGGGAACGCCGGGAATTCTTTCCCGTTGAAAGCAGGGAAAGGATCCCTCATCTCGAGCTACGAGGGGGAAACGGGGCTCCTCTGGATGTGGGCGGGACCATCGTGCTTCCTCTCGAGTGGAGACGGGTATGGCGGTGAACTTCTTGAGTAGCAGCAAGGGTGTGAAAGACCCTTTCGAAGTTCCAGAGGTTAGGTGTCATTAGTCTCCAGACGCCTCATTGGAAATAGGCCTCATCTGACCTGGAAGGGAGAACTTCCTGGATTTTCTCGAGTTGCGGCAGGTGTTCTCGAGTTACGACGGGGACCTCAGGGACCCGCCCTGGTGGCCTCAGGAGAGGCCAGTCCCCATGCGAGTTGCTAGGGGGCCTCTCGGGATTCCTCTCCCGTCGATACCGGGGCCAAGAACCTTGTGTGGAGTCAGGGCCCGAACCGAGGATTCCTCTCAGGGGCTGACATGGATCTTTGGGTACTTCTGGAGTCTCCCCACTGGAGTCAGGCCTCGTTTCGAGTGGGGGCATGCACGAGCGCTTTTCTTCCAGGCTGTAGCAGCAATGTCACGCTTCCCGTTGCGTGGATCAAAGGATCTGTGGTTTTCCCTCGAGGCTTTCCCTCGAGGCTTTGCCACAGGGCTGTCCCACGTGCCACCGTGGTGTGAGTCGATCCTCGGCGTGAATGATGAGCCAGTGCAGGGCAAAGAGGTTCCTCTGGAATGGACTGAGACATCTGGGGGACTCTTGGAATGGTGGTACGACCATGGAGTTCCTCTCGCCTTTCCTGTTGAGAGTGCCTCCTCTTGAGATGCGACGGGAACGCCGGGAATTCTTTCCCGTTGAAAGCAGGGAAAGGATCCCTCATCTCGAGCTACGAGGGGGAAACGGGGCTCCTCTGGATGTGGGCGGGACCATCGTGCTTCCTCTCGAGTGGAGACGGGTATGGCGGTGAACTTCTTGAGTAGCAGCAAGGGTGTGAAAGACCCTTTCGAAGTTCCAGAGGTTAGGTGTCATTAGTCTCCAGACGCCTCATCGGAAATAGGCCTCATCTCGGCTGGAAGGGAGAACTTCCTGGATTTTCTCCAGTTGCGGCAGGTGTTCTCGAGTTACGACGGGGACCTCAGGGACCCGCCATGGTGGCCTCAGGAAAGGCCAGTCCCCATGCGAGTTGCTAGGGGGCCTCTCAGGATTCCTCTCCCGTCGATACCGGGGCCAAAAACCTTGTGTGGAGTCAGGGCCGGAAACGAGGTTTCCTCTCAGGGGTGAAATGGATCTTTGGGTACTTCTGGAGTCTCCCTAGGGGAGTCAGGCCTCGTCTCGAGTGGAGGCATGCACGTGCGCTTTCCTTCCAGGCTGTAGCAGCAATGTCACGCTTCCCGTCGCGTGGATCAAAGGATCTGTGGTTTTCCCTCGAGGCTTTCCCACAGGGCTGTCCCACGTTCCACCGTGGTGTGAGTCGATCCTCGGCGTGAAAGATGAGCCAGTGCAGGGCAAAGAGGTTCCTCTGGAATGGACTGAGACATCTGGGGGACTCTTGGAATGGTGGTACGACCATGGAGATCCTCTCGCCTTTCCTGTTGAGAGTGCCTCCTCTTGAGATGCGACGGGAACGCCGGGAATTCTTTCCCGTTGAAAGCAGGGAAAGGATCCCTCATCTCGAGCTACGAGGGGGAAACGGGGCTCCTCTGGATGTGGGCGGGACCATCGTGCTTCCTCTCGAGTGGAGACGGGTATGGCGGTGAACTTCTTGAGTAGCAGCAAGGGTGTGAAAGACCCTTTCGAAGTTCCAGAGGTTAGGTGTCATTAGTCTCTAGACGCCTCATCGGAAATAGGCCTCATCTCGGCTGGAAGGGAGAACTTCCTGGATTTTCTAGAGTTGCGGCAGGTGTTCTCGAGTTACGACGGGGACCTCAGGGACCCGCCATGGTGGCCTCAGGAAAGGCCAGACCCCATGCGAGTTGCTAGGGGGCCTCTCAGGATTCCTCTCCCGTCGATACCGGGGCCAAAAACCTTGTGTGGAGTCAGGGCCGGAAACGAGGTTTCCTCTCAGGGGTGACATGGATCTTTGGGTACTTCTGGAGTCTCCCTAGGGGAGTCAGGACTCGTCTCGAGTGGGGGCATGCACGTGCGCTTTACTTCCAGGCTGTAGCAGCAATGTCACGCTTCCCGTCGCGTGGATCAAAGGATCTGTGGTTTTCCCTCGAGGCTTTCCGTCGAGGCTTTCCCACAGGGCTGTCCCACGTGCCACCGTGGTGTGAGTCGATCCTCGGCGTGAAAGATGAGCCAGTACAGGGCAAAGATCTTCCTCTCGAATGGACTGAGACATCTGGGGGACTCTTGGAATGGTGGTACGACCATGGAGTTCCTCTCGCCTTTCCTGTTGAGAGTGCCTCCTCTTGAGATGCGACGGGAACGCCGGGAATTCTTTCCCGTTGAAAGCAGGGAAAGGATCCCTCATCTCGAGCTACGTGGGGGAAACGGGGCTCCTCTGGATGTGGGCGGGACCATCGTGCTTCCTCTCGAGTGGAGACGGGTATGGCGGTGAACTTCTTGAGTAGCAGCAAGGGTGTGAAAGACCCTTTCGAAGTTCCAGAGGTTAGGTGTCATTAGTCTCCAGACGCCTCATCGGAAATAGGCCTCATCTCGGCTGGAAGGGAGAACTTCCTGGATTTTCTCGAGTTGCGGCAGGTGTTCTGGAGTTACGACGGGGACCTCAGGGACCCGCCATGGTGGCCTCAGGAAAGGCCAGTCCCCATGCGAGTTGATAGGGGGCCTCTCAGGATTCCTCTCCCGTCGATACCGGGGCCAAAAACCTTGTGTGGAGTCAGGGCCGGAAACGAGGTTTCCTCTGAGGGGTGACATGGAACTTTGGGTACTTCTGGAGTCTCCCTAGGGGAGTCAGGACTCGTCTCGAGTGGGGGCATGCACGTGCGCTTTACTTCCAGGCTGTAGCAGCAATGTCACGCTTCCCGTCGCGTGGATCAAAGGATCTGTGGTTTTCCCTCGAGGCTTTCCGTCGAGGCTTTCCCACAGGGCTGTCCCACGTGCCACCGTGGTGTGAGTCGATCCTCGGCGTGAAAGATGAGCCAGTGCAGGGCAAAGAGCTTCCTCTCGAATGGACTGAGACATCTGGGGGACTCTTGGAATGGTGGTACGACCATGGAGTTCCTCTCGCCTTTCCTGTTGAGAGTGCCTCCTCTTGAGATGCGACGGGAACGCCAGGAATTCTTTCCCGTTGAAAGCAGGGAAAGGATCCCTCATCTCGAGCTACGAGGGGGAAACGGGGCTCCTCTGGATGTGGGCGGGACCATCGTGCTTCCTCTCGAGTGGAGACGGGTATGGCGGTGAACTTCTTGAGTAGCAGCAAGGGTGTGAAAGACCCTTTCAAAGTTCCAGATGTTAGGTTTCATTAGTCTCCAGACGCCTCATCGGAAATAGGCCTCATCTCGCCTGGAAGGGAGAACTTCCTGGATTTTCTGGAGTTGCGGCAGGTGTTCTCGAGTTACGACGGGGACCTCAGGGACCCGCCCTGGTGGCCTCAGGAGAGGCCAGTCCCCATGCGAGTTGCTAGGGGGCCTCTCGGGATTCCTCTCCCGTCGATACCGGGGCCAAAAACCTTGTGTGGAGTCAGGGCCGGAACCGAGGATTCCTCTCAGGGGCTGACATGGATCTTTGGGTACTTCTGGAGTCTCCCCAGGGGAGTCAGGCCTCGTCTCGAGTGGGGGCATGCACGTGCGCTTTCCTTCCAGGCTGTAGCAGCAATGTCACGCTTCCCATGGCGTGGATCAAAGGATCTGTGGTTTTCCCTCGAGCTTTCCCTCGAGGCTTTCCCACAGGGCTGTCCCACGTGCCACCGTGGTGTGAGTCGATCCTCGGCGTGAAAGATGAGCCAGTGCAGGGCAAAGAGGTTCCTCTGGAATGGACTGAGACATCTGGGGGACTCTTGGAATGGTGGTACGACCATGGAGTTCCTCTCGCCTTTCCTGTTGAGAGTGCCTATTCTTGAGATGCGACGGGAACGCCGGGAATTCTTTCCCGTTGAAAGCAGGGAAAGGATCCCTCATCTCGAGCTACGAGGGGGAAACGGGGCTCCTCTGGATGTGGGCGGGACCATCGTGCTTCCTCTCGAGTGGAGACGGGTATGGTGGTGAACTTCTTGAGTTGCAGCAAGGGTGTGAGAGACCCTTTCGAAGTTCCAGAGGTTAGGTGTCATTAGTCTCCAGACGCCTCATCGGAAATAGGCCTCATCTCGCCTGGAAGCGAGAACTTCCTGGATTTTCTCGAGTTGCGGCAGGTGTTCTGGAGTTACGACGGGGACCTCAGGGACCCGCCCTGGTGGCCTCAGGAGAGGCCAGTCCCCATGCGAGGTGCTAGGGGGCCTCTCGGGATTCCTCTCCCATCGATACCGGGGCCAAAAACCTTGTGTGGAGTCAGGGCCGGAACCGAGGATTCCTCTCAGGGGCTGACATGGATCTTTGGGTACTTCTGGAGTCTCCCCAGGGGAGTCAGGCCTCGTCTCGAGTTGGGGCATGCACGTGCGCTTTCCTTCCAGGCTGTAGCAGCAATGTCACGCTTCCCGTCGCGTGGATCAAAGGATCTGTGGTTTTCCCTCGAGGCTTTCCCTCGAGGCTTTCCCACAGGGCTGTCCCACGTGCCACCGTGGTGTGAGTCGATCCTCGGCGTGAAAGATGAGCCAGTGCAGGGCAAAGAGGTTCCTCTGGAATGGACTGAGACATCTGGGGGACTCTTGGAATGGTGGTACGACCATGGAGTTCCTCTCGCCTTTCCTGTTGAGAGTGCCTCCTCTTGAGATGCGACGGGAACGCCGGGAATTCTTTCCCGTTGAAAGCAGGGAAAGGATCCCTCATCTCGAGCTACGAGGGGGAAACGGGGCTCCTCTGGATGTGGGCGGGACCATCGTGCTTCCTCTCGAGTGGAGACGGGTATGGCAGAGAACTTCTTGAGTTGCAGCAAGGGAGTGAAAGACCCTTTCGAAGTTCCAGAGGTTAGGTATCATTAGTCTCCAGACGCCTCATCGGAAATAGGCCTCATCTCGCCTGGAAGGGAGAACTTCCTGGATTTTCTCGAGTTGCGGCAGGTGTTCTCGAGTTACGACGGGGACCTCAGGGACCCGCCATGGTGGCCTCAGGAAAGGCCAGTCCCCATGCGAATTGCTAGGGGGCCTCTCAGGATTCCTCTCCCGTCGATACCGGGGCCAAAAACCTTCTGTGAAGTCAGGGCCGGAACCGGGGATTCCTCTCAGGGGCTGACATGGATCTTTGGGTACTTCTGGAGTCTCCCCAGGGGAGTCAGGCCTCGTCTCGAGTGGGGGCATGCACGTGCGCTTTCCTTCCAGGCTGTAGCAGCAATGTCACGCTTCCCGTCGCGTGGATCAAAGGATCTGTGGTTTTCCCTCGAGGCTTTCCCACAGGGCTGTCCCACGTGCCACCGTGGTGTGAGTCGATCCTCGGCGTGAAAGATGAGCCAGTGCAGGGCAAAGAGGTTCCTCTGGAATGGACTGAGACATCTGGGGGACTCTTGGAATGGTGGTACGACCATGGAGTTCCTCTCGCCTTTCCTGTTGAGAGTGCCTCCTCTTGAGATGCGACAGGAACGCCGGGAATTCTTTCCCGTTGAAAGCAGGGAAAGGATCCCTCATCTCGAGCTCCGAGGGGAAAGCGGGGCTCCTCTGGATGTGGGCGGGACCATCGTGCTTCCTCTCGAGTGGATACGGGTATGGCGGTGAACTACTTGAGTTGCAGCAAGGGTGTGAATGACCCTTTCGAAGTTCCATAGTTTAGGTGTCATTAGTCTCTAGACGACTCATCGGAAATAGGCCTCATCTCGCCTGAAAGGGAGAACTTCCTGGATTTTCTCGAGTTGCGGCAGGTGATCTCGAGTTACGATGGGGACCTCAGGGACCCGCACTGGTGGCCTCAGGAGAGGCCAGTCCCCAAGCGAGTTGCTACGGGGCCTCTCGGGATTTCTCTCCCGTCGATACCCGGGCCAAATCCTTGTGTGGAGTCAGGGCCGGAAACGAGAATTCCTCTCAGGGGCTGACATGGATCTTTGGGTACTTCTGGAGTCTCCCCAGGGGAGTCAGGCCTCGTCTCGAGTGGGGGCATGCACGTGTGCTTTCCTTCCAGGCTGTAGCAGCAATGTCACGCTTCCCGTGGCCTGGATCAAAGGATCTGTGGTTTTCCCTCGAGGCTTTCCCTTGAGGCTTTCCCACAGGGCTGTCCCACGTGCCACCGTGGTGTGAGTCGATCCTCGGCGTGAAAGATGAGCCAGTGCAGGGCAAAGAGGTTCCTCTGGAATGGACTGAGACATCTGGGGTACTCTTGGAATGGTGGTACGACCATGGAGTTCCTCTCGCCTTTCCTGTTGAGAGTGCCTCCTCTTGAGATGCGACAGGAACGCCGGGAATTCTTTCCCGTTGAAAGCAGGGAAAGGATCCCTCATCTCGAGCTACGAATGTGAAACGGGGCTCCTCTGGATGTGGGCGGGACCATCGTGCTTCCTCTCGAGTGGAGACGGGTATGGCGGTGAACTTCTTGAGTTGCAGCAAGGGTGTGAAAGACACTTTCGAAGTTCCAGAGGTTAGGTGTCATTAGTCTCCAGACGCCTCATCGGAAATAGGCCTCATCTCGCCTGGAAGGGAGAACTTCCTGGATTTTCTCGAGTTGAGGCAGGTGTTCTCGAGTTACGACGGGGACCTCAGGGACCCGCCATGGTGGCCTCAGGAAAGGCCAGTCCCCATGCCAGTTGCTAGGGGGCCTCTCAGGATTCCTCTCCTGTCGATACCGGGGCCAAAAACCTTGTTTGGAGTCAGGGCCGGAACCGAGGATTCCTCTCAGGGGCTGACATGGATCTTTGGGTACTTCTGGAGTCTCCCCAGGGGAGTCAGGCCTCGTTTCAAGTGGGGGCATGCACGAGCGCTTTTCTTCCAGGCTGTAGCAGCAATGTCACACTTACCTTCGCGTAGATCAAAGGATCTGTGGTTTTCCCTCGAGGCTTTCCCTCGAGGCTTTCCCACAGGGCTGTCCCACTTGCCACCGTGGTGTGAGTCGATCCTCGGGGTGAAAGATGAGCCAGTGCAGGGCAAAGAGGTTCCTCCGGAATGGACTGAGACATCTGGGGGACTCTTGGAATGGTGGTACGACCATGGAGTTCCTCTCGCTTTTCCTGTTGAGAGTGCCTCCTCTTGAGATGCGACGGGAACGCCGGGAATTCTTTCCCGTTGAAAGCAGGGAAAGGATCCCTCATCTCGAGCTACGAGGGGGAAACGGGGCTCCTCTGGATGTGGGCGGGACCATCGTGCTTCCTCTCGAGTGGAGACGGGTATGGCGGTGAACTTCTTGAGTAGCAGCAAGGGTGTGAAAGACCCTTTCGAAGTTCCAGAGGTTAGGTGTCATTAGTCTCCAGACGCCTCATAGGAAATAGGCCTCATCTCGCCTGGAAGGGAGAACTTCCTGGATTTTCTCGAGTTGCGGCAGGTGTTCTCGAGTTACGACAGGGACCTCAGGGACCCGCCATGGTGGCCTCAGGAATGGCCAGTCCCCATGCGAGTTGCTAGGGGGCCTCTCAGGATTCCTCTCCCGTCGATACCGGGGCCAAAAACCTTGTGTGGAGTAAGGGCCGGAACCGAGGTTTTCTCTCAGGGGTGACATGGAACTTTGGGTATTTCTGGAGTCTCCCCAGGGGAGTCAGGCCTCGTCTCGAGTGGGGGCATGCACGTGTGCTTTCCTTCCAGGCTGTAGCAGCAATGTCACGCTTCCCGTCGCGTGGATCAAAGGATCTGTGGTTTTCCCTCGAGGCTTTCCCACAGGGCTGTCCCACGTGCCACCGTGGTGTGAGTCGATCCTCGGCGTGAAAGATGAGCCAGTGCAGGGCAAAGAGGTTCCTCTGGAATGGACTGAGACATCTGGGGGACTCTTGGAATGGTGGTACGACCATGGAGTTCCTCTCGCCTTTCCTGTTGAGAGTGCCTCCTCTTGAGATGCGACGGGAACGCCGGGAATTCTTTCCCGTTGAAAGCAGGGAAAGGATCCCTCATCTCGAGCTACGAGGGGGAAACGGGGCTCCTCTGGATGTGGGCGGGACCATCGTGCTTCCTCTCGAGTGGAGACGGGTATGGCGGTGAACTTCTTGAGTAGCAGCAAGGGTGTGAAAGACCCTTTCGAAGTTCCAGAGGTTAGGTGTCATTAGTCTCCAGACGCCTCATCGGAAATAGGCCTCATCTCGGCTGGAAGGGAGAACTTCCTGGATTTTCTCCAGTTGCGGCAGGTGTTCTCGAGTTACGACGGGGACCTCAGGGACCCGCCATGGTGGCCTCAGGAAAGGCCAGTCCCCATGCGAGTTGCTAGGGGGCCTCTCAGGATTCCTCTCCCGTCGATACCGGGGCCAAAAACCTTGTGTGGAGTCAGGGCCGGAAACGAGGTTTCCTCTCAGGGGTGAAATGGATATTTGGGTACTTCTGGAGTCTCCCTAGGGGAGTCAGGCCTCGTCTCGAGTGGGGGCATGCACGTGCGCTTTCCTTCCAGGCTGTAGCAGCAATGTCACGCTTCCCGTCGCGTGGATCAAAGGATCTGTGGTTTTCCCTCGAGGCTTTCCCACAGGGCTGTCCCACGTTCCACCGTGGTGTGAGTCGATCCTCGGCGTGAAAGATGAGCCAGTGCAGGGCAAAGAGGTTCCTCTGGAATGGACTGAGACATCTGGGGGACTCTTGGAATGGTGGTACGACCATGGAGATCCTCTCGCCTTTCCTGTTGAGAGTGCCTCCTCTTGAGATGCGACGGGAACGCCGGGAATTCTTTCCCGTTGAAAGCAGGGAAAGGATCCCTCATCTCGAGCTACGAGGGGGAAACGGGGCTCCTCTGGATGTGGGCGGGACCATCGTGCTTCCTCTCGAGTGGAGACGGGTATGGCGGAGAACTTCTTGAGTAGCAGCAAGGGTGTGAAAGACCCTTTCGAAGTTCCAGAGGTTAGGTGTCATTAGTCTCCAGACGCCTCATTGGAAATAGGCCTCATCTGGCCTGGAAGGGAGAACTTCCTGGATTTTCTCGAGTTGCGGCAGGTGTTCTCGAGTTACGACGGGGACCTCAGGGACCCGCCCTGGTGGCCTCAGGAGAGGCCAGTCCCCATGCGAGTTGCTAGGGGGCCTCTCGGGATTCCTCTCGCGTCGATATCGGGGCCAAGAACCTTGTGTGAAGTCAGGGCCCGAACCGAGGATTCCTCTCAGGGGCTGACATGGATCTTTGGGTACTTCTGGAGTCTCCCCACTGGAGTCAGGCCTCGTTTCGAGTGGGGGCATGCACGAGCGCTTTTCTTCCAGGCTGTAGCAGCAATGTCACGCTTACCTTCGCGTGGATCAAAGGATCTGTGGTTTTCCCTCGAGGCTTTCCCTCGAGGCTTTCCCACAGGGTTGTCCCACGTGCCGCCGTGGTGTGAGTCGATCCTCGGCGTGAAAGATTATCCAGTGCAGGGCAAAGAGGTTCCTCTGGAATGGACTGAGACATCTGGGGGACTCTTGGAATGGTGGTACGACCATGGAGTTCTTCTCGCCTTTCCTGTTGAGAGTGCCTCCTCTTGAGATGCGACGGAAATGCCGGGAATTCTTTCCCGTTAAAAGCAGGGAAAGGATCCCTCATCTCGAGCTACGAGGGGAAACGGGGCTCCTCTGGATGTGGGCGGGACCATCGTGCTTCCTCTCGAGTGGAGACGGGTATGGCGGTGAACTTCTTGTGTTGCATCAAGGGTGTGAAAGACACTTTCGAAGTTCCAGAGGTTAGGTGTCATTAGTCTCCAGACGCCTCATCGGAAATAGGCCTCATCTCGCCTGGAAGGGAGAACTTCCTGGATTTTCTCGAGTTGCGGCAGGTGTTCTCGAGTTACGACAGGGACCTCAGGGACCCGCCATGGTGGCCTCAGGAATGGCCAGTCCCCATGCGAGTTGCTAGGGGGCCTCTCAGGATTCCTCTCCCGTCGATACCGGGGCCAAAAACCTTGTGTGGAGTAAGGGCCGGAACCGAGGTTTTCTCTCAGGGGTGACATGGAACTTTGGGTATTTCTGGAGTCTCCCCAGGGGAGTCAGGCCTCGTCTCGAGTGGGGGCATGCACGTGTGCTTTCCTTCCAGGCTGTAGCAGCAATGTCACGCTTCCCGTCGCGTGGATCAAAGGATCTGTGGTTTTCCCTCGAGGCTTTCCCACAGGGCTGTCCCACGTGCCACCGTGGTGTGAGTCGATCCTCGGCGTGAAAGATGAGCCAGTGCAGGGCAAAGAGGTTCCTCTGGAATGGACTGAGACATCTGGGGGACTCTTGGAATGGTGGTACGACCATGGAGATCCTCTTGCCTTTCCTGTTGAGAGTGCCTCCTCTTGAGATGCGACGGGAACGCCGGGAATTCTTTCCCGTTGAAAGCAGGGAAAGGATCCCTCATCTCGAGCTACGAGGGGGAAACGGGGCTCCTCTGGATGTGGGCGGGACCATCGTGCTTCCTCTCGAGTGGAGACGGGTATGGCGGTGAACTTCTTGAGTAGCAGCAAGGGTGTGAAAGACCCTTTCGAAGTTCCAGAGGTTAGGTGTCATTAGTCTCCAGACGCCTCATTGGAAATAGGCCTCATCTGACCTGGAAGGGAGAACTTCCTGGATTTTCTCGAGTTGCGGCAGGTGTTCTCGAGTTACGACGGGGACCTCAGGGACCCGCCCTGGTGGCCTCAGGAGAGGCCAGTCCCCATGCGAGTTGCTAGGGGGCCTCTCGGGATTCCTCTCCCGTCGATACCGGGGCCAAGAACCTTGTGTGGAGTCAGGGCCCGAACCGAGGATTCCTCTCAGGGGCTGACATGGATCTTTGGGTACTTCTGGAGTCTCCCCACTGGAGTCAGGCCTCGTTTCGAGTGGGGGCATGCACGAGCGCTTTTCTTCCAGGCTGTAGCAGCAATGTCACGCTTCCCGTTGCGTGGATCAAAGGATCTGTGGTTTTCCCTCGAGGCTTTCCCTCGAGGCTTTGCCACAGGGCTGTCCCACGTGCCACCGTGGTGTGAGTCGATCCTCGGCGTGAATGATGAGCCAGTGCAGGGCAAAGAGGTTCCTCTGGAATGGACTGAGACATCTGGGGGACTCTTGGAATGGTGGTACGACCATGGAGTTCCTCTCGCCTTTCCTGTTGAGAGTGCCTCCTCTTGAGATGCGACGGGAACGCCGGGAATTCTTTCCCGTTGAAAGCAGGGAAAGGATCCCTCATCTCGAGCTACGAGGGGGAAACGGGGCTCCTCTGGATGTGGGCGGGACCATCGTGCTTCCTCTCGAGTGGAGACGGGTATGGCGGTGAACTTCTTGAGTAGCAGCAAGGGTGTGAAAGACCCTTTCGAAGTTCCAGAGGTTAGGTGTCATTAGTCTCCAGACGCCTCATCGGAAATAGGCCTCATCTCGGCTGGAAGGGAGAACTTCCTGGATTTTCTCCAGTTGCGGCAGGTGTTCTCGAGTTACGACGGGGACCTCAGGGACCCGCCATGGTGGCCTCAGGAAAGGCCAGTCCCCATGCGAGTTGCTAGGGGGCCTCTCAGGATTCCTCTCCCGTCGATACCGGGGCCAAAAACCTTGTGTGGAGTCAGGGCCGGAAACGAGGTTTCCTCTCAGGGGTGAAATGGATATTTGGGTACTTCTGGAGTCTCCCTAGGGGAGTCAGGCCTCGTCTCGAGTGGGGGCATGCACGTGCGCTTTCCTTCCAGGCTGTAGCAGCAATGTCACGCTTCCCGTCGCGTGGATCAAAGGATCTGTGGTTTTCCCTCGAGGCTTTCCCACAGGGCTGTCCCACGTTCCACCGTGGTGTGAGTCGATCCTCGGCGTGAAAGATGAGCCAGTGCAGGGCAAAGAGGTTCCTCTGGAATGGACTGAGACATCTGGGGGACTCTTGGAATGGTGGTACGACCATGGAGATCCTCTCGCCTTTCCTGTTGAGAGTGCCTCCTCTTGAGATGCGACGGGAACGCCGGGAATTCTTTCCCGTTGAAAGCAGGGAAAGGATCCCTCATCTCGAGCTACGAGGGGGAAATGGGGCTCCTCTGGATGTGGGCGGGACCATCGTGCTTCCTCTCGAGTGGAGACGGGTATGGCGGAGAACTTCTTGAGTAGCAGCAAGGGTGTGAAAGACCCTTTCGAAGTTCCAGAGGTTAGGTGTCATTAGTCTCCAGACGCCTCATTGGAAATAGGCCTCATCTGGCCTGGAAGGGAGAACTTCCTGGATTTTCTCGAGTTGCGGCAGGTGTTCTCGAGTTACGACGGGGACCTCAGGGACCCGCCCTGGTGGCCTCAGGAGAGGCCAGTCCCCATGCGAGTTGCTAGGGGGCCTCTCGGGATTCCTCTCGCGTCGATACCGGGGCCAAGAACCTTGTGTGAAGTCAGGGCCCGAACCGAGGATTCCTCTCAGGGGCTGACATGGATCTTTGGGTACTTCTGGAGTCTCCCCACTGGAGTCAGGCCTCGTTTCGAGTGGGGGCATGCACGAGCGCTTTTCTTCCAGGCTGTAGCAGCAATGTCACGCTTACCTTCGCGTGGATCAAAGGATCTGTGGTTTTCCCTCGAGGCTTTCCCTCGAGGCTTTCCCACAGGGTTGTCCCACGTGCCGCCGTGGTGTGAGTCGATCCTCGGCGTGAAAGATGAGCCAGTGCAGGGCAAAGAGGTTCCTCTGGAATGGACTGAGACATCTGGGGGACTCTTGGAATGGTGGTACGACCATGGAGTTCCTCTCGCCTTTCCTGTTGAGAGTGCCTCCGCTTTAAATGCGACGGGAACGCCGGGAATTCTTTCCCATTGAAAGCAGGGAAAGGATTCCTCATCTCGAGCTACGAGGGGGAAAGGGGGCTCCTCTGGATGTGGGCGGGACGATCGTGCTTCCTCTCGAGTGGAGACGGGTATGGCGGTGAACTTCTTGAGTTGCAACAAGGGTGTGAAAGACCCTTTCGAAGTTCCAGAGGTTAGGTGTCATTAGTCTCCAGACGCCTCATTGGAAGTAGGCCTCATCTCGCCTGGAAGGGAGAACTTCCTGGATTTTCTCGAGTTGCGGCAGGTGTTCTCGAGTTACGACGGGGACCTCAGGGACCCGCCATGGTGGCCTCAGGAAAGGCCAGTCCCCATGCGAGTTGCTAGGGGGCCTCTCAGGATTCCTCTCCCGTCGATACCGGGGCCAAAAACCTTCTGTGAAGTCAGGGCCGGAACCGGGGATTCCTCTCAGGGGCTGACATGGATCTTTGGGTACTTCTGGAGTCTCCCCAGGGGAGTCAGGCCTCGTCTCGAGTGGGGGCATGCACGTGCGCTTTCCTTCCAGGCTGTAGCAGCAATGTCACGCTTCCCGTCGCGTGGATCAAAGGATCTGTGGTTTTCCCTCGAGGCTTTCCCACAGGGCTGTCCCACGTGCCACCGTGGTGTGAGTCGATCCTCGGCGTGTAAGATGAGCCAGTGCAGGGCAAAGAGGTTCCTCTGGAATGGACTGAGACATCTGGGGGACTCTTGGAATGGTGGTACGACCATGGAGTTCCTCTCGCCTTTCCTGTTGAGAGTGCCTCCCCTTGAGATGCGACAGGAACGCCGGGAATTCTTTCCCGTTGAAAGCAGGGAAAGGATCCCTCATCTCGAGCTCCGAGGGGAAAGCGGGGCTCCTCTGGATGTGGGCGGGACCATCGTGCTTCCTCTCGAGTGGATACGGGTATGGCGGTGAACTACTTGAGTTGCAGCAAGGGTGTGAAAGACCCTTTCGAAGTTCCATAGTTTAGGTGTCATTAGTCTCTAGACGCCTCATCGGAAATAGGCCTCATCTCGGCTGGAAGGGAGAACTTCCTGGATTTTCTAGAGTTGCGGCAGGTGTTCTCGAGTTACGACGGGGACCTCAGGGACCCGCCATGGTGGCCTCAGGAAAGGCCAGTCCCCATGCGAGTTGCTAGGGGGCCTCTCAGGATTCCTCTCCCGTCGATACCGGGGCCAAAAACCTTGTGTGGAGTCAGGGCCGGAAACGAGGTTTCCTCTCAGGGGTGACATGGATCTTTGGGTACTTCTGGAGTCTCCCTAGGGGAGTCAGGACTCGTCTCGAGTGGGGGCATGCACGTGCGCTTTACTTCCAGGCTGTAGCAGCAATGTCACGCTTCCCGTCGCGTGGATCAAAGGATCTGTGGTTTTCCCTCGAGGCTTTCCCTCGAGGCTTTCCCACAGGGCTGTCCCACGTGCCACCGTGGTGTGAGTCGATCCTCGGCGTGAAAGATGAGCCAGTACAGGGCAAAGATCTTCCTCTCGAATGGACTGAGACATCTGGGGGACTCTTGGAATGGTGGTACGACCATGGAGTTCCGCTCGCCTTTCCTGTTGAGAGTGCCTCCTCTTGAGATGCGACGGGAACGCCGGGAATTCTTTCCCGTTGAAAGCAGGGAAAGGATCCCTCATCTCGAGCTACGTGGGGGAAACGGGGCTCCTCTGGATGTGGGCGGGACCATCGTGCTTCCTCTCGAGTGGAGACGGGTATGGCGGTGAACTTCTTGAGTAGCAGCAAGGGTGTGAAAGACCCTTTCGAAGTTCCAGAGGTTAGGTGTCATTAGTCTCCAGACGCCTCATCGGAAATAGGCCTCATCTCGGCTGGAAGGGAGAACTTCCTGGATTTTCTCGAGTTGCGGCAGGTGTTCTGGAGTTACGACGGGGACCTCAGGGACCCGCCATGGTGGCCTCAGGAAAGGCCAGTCCCCATGCGAGTTGATAGGGGGCCTCTCAGGATTCCTCTCCCGTCGATACCGGGGCCAAAAAACTTGTGTGGAGTCAGGGCCGGAAACGAGGTTTCCTCTGAGGGGTGACATGGAACTTTGGGTACTTCTGGAGTCTCCCTAGGGGAGTCAGGACTCGTCTCGAGTGGGGGCATGCACGTGCGCTTTACTTCCAGGCTGTAGCAGCAATGTCACGCTTCCCGTCGCGTGGATCAAAGGATCTGTGGTTTTCCCTCGAGGCTTTCCGTCGAGGCTTTCCCACAGGGCTGTCCCACGTGCCACTGTGGTGTGAGTCGATCCTCGGCGTGAAAGATGAGCCAGTGCAGGGCAAAGAGGTTCCTCTGGAATGGACTGAGACATCTGGGGGACTCTTGGAATGGTGGTACGACCATGGAATTCCTCTCGCCTTTCCTGTTGAGAGTGCCTCCTCTTGAGATGCGACGGGAACGCCGGGAATTCTTTCCCGTTGAAAGCAGGGAAAGGATACCTCATCTCGAGCTACGAGGGGGAAACGGGGCTCCTCTGGATGTGGGCGGGACCATCGTGCTTCCTCTCGAGTGGAGACGGGTATGGCGGTGAACTTCTTGAGTAGCAGCAAGGGTGTGAAAGACCCTTTCAAAGTTCCAGAGGTTAGGTTTCATTAGTCTCCAGACGCCTCATCGGAAATAGGCCTCATCTCGCCTGGAAGGGAGAACTTCCTGGATTTTCTGGAGTTGCGGCAGGTGTTCTCGAGTTACGACGGGGACCTCAGGGACCCGCCCTGGTGGCCTCAGGAGAGGCCAGTCCCCATGCGAGTTGCTAGGGGGCCTCTCGGGATTCCTCTCCCGTCGATACCGGGGCCAAAAACCTTGTGTGGAGTCAGGGCCGGAACCGAGGATTCCTCTCAGGGGCTGACATGGATCTTTGGGTACTTCTGGAGTCTCCCCAGGGGAGTCAGGCCTCGTCTCGAGTGGGGGCATGCACGTGCGCTTTCCTTCCAGGCTGTAGCAGCAATGTCACGCTTCCCATGGCGTGGATCAAAGGATCTGTGGTTTTCCCTCGAGGCTTTCCCTCGAGGCTTTCCCACAGGGCTGTCCCACGTGCCACCGTGGTGTGAGTCGATCCTCGGCGTGAAAGATGAGCCAGTGCAGGGCAAAGAGGTTCCTCTGGAATGGACTGAGACATCTGGGGGACTCTTGGAATGGTGGTACGACCATGGAGTTCCTCTCGCCTTTCCTGTTGAGAGTGCCTCCTCTTGAGATGCGACGGGAACGCCGGGAATTCTTTCCCGTTGAAAGCAGGGAAAGGATCCCTCATCTCGAGCTACGAGGGGGAAACGGGGCTCCTCTGGATGTGGGCGGGACCATCGTGCTTCCTCTCGAGTGGAGACGGGTATGGCGGTGAACTTCTTGAGTTGCAGCAAGGGTGTGAAAGACCCTTTCGAAGTTCCAGAGGTTAGGTGTCATTAGTCTCCAGACGCCTCATCGGAAATAGGCCTCATCTCGCCTGGAAGGGAGAGCTTCCTGGATTTTCTCGAGGTGCGGCAGGTGTTCTGGAGTTACGACGGGGACCTCAGGGACCCGCCCTGGTGGCCTCAGGAGAGGCCAGTCCCCATGCGAGTTGCTAGGGGGCCTCTGGGGATTCCTCTCCCGTCGATACCGGGGCCAAAAACCTTGTGTGGAGTCAGGGCCGGAACCGAGGATTCCTCTCAGGGCCTGACATGGATCTTTGGGTACTTCTGGAGTCTCCCCAGGGGAGTCAGGCCTCGTCTCGAGTGGGGGCATGCACGTGCGCTTTCCTTCCAGGCTGTAGCAGCAATGTCACGCTTCCCGTGGCCTGGATCAAAGGATCTGTGGTTTTCCCTCGAGGCTTTCCCTCGAGGCTTTCCCACAGGGCTGTCCCACGTGCCACCCTGGTGTGAGTCGATCCTCGGCGTGAAAGATGAGCCAGTGCAGGGCAAAGAGGTTCCTCTCGAATGGACTGAGACATCTTGGGGACTCTTGGAATGGTGGTACGACCATGGAGTTCCTCTCGCCTTTCCTGTTGAGAGTGCCTCCTCTTGAGATGCGACGGGAACGCCGGGAATTCTTTCCCGTTGAAAGCAGGGAAAGGATCCCTCATCTCGAGCTACGAGGGGGAAACGGGGCTCCTCTGGATGTGGGCGGGACCATCGTGCTTCCTCTCGAGTGGAGACGGGTATGGTGGTGAACTTCTTGAGTTGCAGCAAGGGTGTGAGAGACCCTTTCGAAGTTCCAGAGGTTAGGTGTCATTAGTCTCCAGACGCCTCATCGGAAACAGGCCTCATCTCGCCTGGAAGCGAGAACTTCCTGGATTTTCTCGAGTTGCGGCAGGTGTTCTGGAGTTACGACGGGGACCTCAGGGACCCGCCATGGTGGCCTCAGGAGAGGCCAGTCCCCATGCGAGTTGCTAGGGGGCCTCTCGGGATTCCTCTTCCATCGATACCGGGGCCAAAAACCTTGTGTGGAGTCAGGGCCGGAACCGAGGATTCCTCTCAGGGGCTGACATGGATCTTTGGGTACTTCTGGAGTCTCCCCAGGGGAGTCAGGCCTCGTCTCGAGTTGGGGTATGCACGTGCGCTTTCCTTCCAGGCTGTAGCAGCAATGTCACGCTTCCCGTCGCGTGGATCAAAGGATCTGTGGTTTTCCCTCGAGGCTTTCCCTCGAGGCTTTCCCACAGGGCTGTCCCACGTGCCACCGTGGTGTGAGTCGATCCTCGGCGTGAAAGATGAGCCAGTGCAGGGCAAAGAGGTTCCTCTGGAATGGACTGAGACATCTGGGGGACTCTTGGAATGGTGGTACGACCATGGAGTTCCTCTCGCCTTTCCTGTTGAGAGTGCCTCCTCTTGAGATGCGACGGGAACGCCGGGAATTCTTTCCCGTTGAAAGCAGGGAAAGGATCCCTCATCTCGAGCTACGAGGGGGAAACGGGGCTCCTCTGGATGTGGGCGGGACCATCGTGCTTCCTCTCGAGTGGAGACGGGTATGGCAGAGAACTTCTTGAGTTGCAGCAAGGGAGTGAAAGACCCTTTCGAAGTTCCAGAGGTTAGGTATCATTAGTCTCCAGACGCCTCATCGGAAATAGGCCTCATCTCGCCTGGAAGGGAGAACTTCCTGGATTTTCTCGAGTTGCGGCAGGTGTTCTCGAGTTACGACGGGGACCTCAGGGACCAGCCCTGGTGGCCTCAGGAGAGGACAATCCCCATGCGAGTTGCTAAGGGGACTCTGGGATTCCTCTCCCGTCGATACCGGGACCAAAAACCTTGTGTGGAGTCAGGGCCAGAACCGAGGTTTCCTCTCTGGGGCTGACATGGATCTTTGGGTACTTCTGGAGTCTCCGCAGGGGAGTCAGGCCTCGTCTCGAGTGGGCACAGGTACGTGCGCTTTCCTTCCAGGCTGTAGCAGCAATGTCACGCTTCCCGTGGCCTGGATCAAAGGATCTGTGGTTTTCCCTCGAGGCTTTCCCTCGAGGCTTTCCCACAGGGCTGTCCCACGTGCCACCGTGGTGTGAGTCGATGCTAGGAGTGAAAGATGAGCCAGTGTAGGGCAAAGAGGTTCCTCTGGAATGGACTGAGACATCTGGGGGACTCTTGGAATGGTGGTACGACCATGGAGTTCCTCTCGCCTTTCCTGTTGAGAGTGCCTCCTCTTGAGATGCGACGGGAACGCCGGGAATTCTTTCCCGTTGAAAGCAGGGAAATGATCCCTCATCTCGAGCTACGAGGGGGAAACGGGGCTCCTCTGGATGTGGGCGGGACCATCGTGCTTCCTGTCGAGTGGAGACGGGTATGGCGGTGAACTTCTTGAGTTGCAGCAAGGGTGTGAAAGACCCTTTCGAAGTTCCAGAGGTTAGGTGTCATTAGTCTCCAGACGCCTCATCGGAAATAGGCCTCATCTCGCCTGGAAGGGAAAGCTTCCTGGATTTTCTCGAGTTGCGGCAGGTGTTCTGGAGTTACGACGGGGACCTCAGGGACCCGCCCTGGTGACCTCAGGAGAGGTCAGTCCCCATGCGAGTTGCTAGGGGGCCTCTCGGGATTCCTCTCCCGTAGATACCGGGGCCAAAAACCTTGTGTGGAGTCAGGGCCGGAACCGAGGATTCCTCTCAGGGGCTGACATGGATCTTTGGGTACTTCTGGAGTCTCCCCAGGGGAGTCAGGCCTCGTCTCGAGTGGGGGCATGCACGTGCGCTTTCCTTCCAGGCTGTAGCAGCAATGTCACGTTTCCCGTGGCCTGGATCAAAGGATCTGTGGTTTTCCCTCGAGGCTTTCCCTCGAGGCTTTCCCACAGGGCTGTCCCACGTGCCACCCTGGTGTGAGTCGATCCTCGGCGTGAAAGATGAGCCAGTGCAGGGCAAAGAGGTTGCTCTGGAATGGACTGAGACATCTGGGGGACTCTTAGAATGGTGGTACGACCATGGAGTTCCTCTCGCCTTTCCTGTTGAGAGTGCCTCCTCTTGAGATGCGACGGGAACGCCGGGAATTCTTTCCCGTTGAAAGCAGGGAAAGGATCCCTCATCTCGAGCTACGAGGGGGAAACGGGGCTCCTCTGGATGTGGGCGGGACCATCGTGCTTCCTCTCGAGTGGAGACGGGTATGGCGGTGAACTTCTTGAGTTGCAGCAAGGGTGTGAAAGACCCTTTCGAAGTTCCAGAGGTTAGGTGTCATTAGTCTCCAGACGCCTCATCGGAAATAGGCCTCATCTCGCCTGGAAGGGAGAACTTCCTGGATTTTCTCGAGTTGCGGCAGGTGTTCTCGAGTTACGACGGGGACCTCAGGGACCCGCCCTGGTGGCCTCAGGAGAGGCCAGTCCCCATGCGAGTTGCTAGGGGGCCTCTGGGGATTCCTCTCCCGTCGATACCGGGGCCAAAAACCTTGTGTGGATTCAGGGCCGGAACCGAGGATTCCTCTCAGGGGCTGACATGGATCTTTGGGTACTTCTGGAGTCTCCCCAGGGGAGTCAGGCCTCGTCTCGAGTGGGGGCATGCACGGGCGCTTTCCTTCCAGGCTGTAGCAGGAATGTCACGCTTCCCGTCTCGTGGATCAAAGGATCTGTGGTTTTTCCTCGAGGCTTTCCCTCTAGGATTTCCCACAGGGCTGTCCCACGTGCCACCGTGGTGTGAGTCGATCCTCGGCGTGAAAGATGAGCCAGTGCAGGGCAAAGAGGTTCCTCTGGAATGGACTGAGACATCTGGGGGACTCTTGGAATGGTGGTATGACCATGGAGTTCCTCTCGCCTTTCCTGTTGAGAGTGCCTCCTCTTGAGATGCGACGGGAACGCCGGGAATTCTTTCCCGTTGAAAGCAGGGAAAGGATCCCTCATCTCGAGCTACGAGGGGGAAACGGGGCTCCTCTGGATGTGGGCGGGACCATCGTGCTTCCTCTCGAGTGGAGACGGGTATGGCGGTGAACTTCTTGAGTTGCAGCAAGGGTGTGAAAGACCCTTTTGAAGTTCCAGAGGTTAGGTGTCATTAGTCTCCAGACGCCTCATCGGAAATAGGCCTCATCTCGCCTGGAAGGGAGAACTTCCTGGATTTTCTCGAGTTGCGGCAGGTGTTCTCGAGTTACGACGGGGACCTCAGGGACCCGCCCTGGTGGCCTCAGGAGAGGCCAGTCCCCATGCGAGTTGCTAGGGGGCCTCTCGGGATTCCCCTCCCGTCGATACCGGGGCCAAAAACCTTGTGTGGAGTCAGGGCCGGAACCGAGGATTCCTCTCAGGGGCTGACATGGATCTTTGGGTACTTCTGGAGTCTCCCCAGGGGAGTCAGGCCTCTTCTCGAGTGGGGGCATGCACGTGCGCTTTCCTTCCAGGCTGTAGCAGCAATGTCACGCTTCCCGTGGCCTGGATCAAAGGATCTGTGGTTTTCCCTCGAGGCTTTCCCTCGAGGCTTTTCCACAGGGCTGTCCCACGTGCCACCGTGGTGTGAGTCGATCCTCGGCGTGAAAGATGAGCCAGTGCAGGGCAAAGAGGTTCCTCTGGAATGGACTGAGACATCTGGGGGACTCTTAGAATGGTGGTACGACCATGGAGTTCCTCTCGCCTTTCCTGTTGAGAGTGCCTCCTCTTGAGATGCGACGGGAACGCCGGGAATTCTTTCCCGTTGAAAGCAGGGAAAGGATCCCTCATCTCGAGCTACGAGGGGGAAACGGGGCTCCTCTGGATGTGGGCGGGACCATCGTGCTTCCTCTCGAGTGGAGACGGGTATGGCGGTGAACTTCTTGAGTTGCAGCAAGGGTGTGAAAGACCCTTTCGAAGTTCCAGAGGTTAGGTGTCATTAGTCTCCAGACGCCTCATCGGAAATAGGCCTCATCTCGCCTGGAAGGGAGAACTTCCTGGATTTTCTCGAGTTGCGGCAGGTGTTCTCGAGTTACGACGGGGACCTCAGGGACCCGCCCTGGTGGCCTCAGGAGAGGCTAGTCCCCATGCCAGTTGCTTGGGGGCCTCTCGGGATTCCCCTCCCGTCGATACCGGGGCCAAAAACCTTGTGTGGAGTCAGGGCCGGAACCGAGGATTCCTCTCAGGGGCTGACATGGATCTTTGGGTACTTCTGCAGTCTCCCCAGGGGAGTCAGGCCTCGTCTCGAGTGGGGGCATGCACGTGCGCTTTCCTTCCAGGCTGTAGCAGCAATGTCACGCTTCCCGTCTCGTGGATCAAAGGATCTGTGATTTTTCCTCGAGGCTTTCCCTCGAGGATTTCCCACAGGGCTGTCCCACGTGCCACCGTGGTGTGAGTCGATCCTCGGCGTGAAAGATGAGCCAGTGCAGGGCAAAGAGGTTCCTCTGGAATGGACTGAGACATCTGGGGGACTCTTGGAATGGTGGTATGACCATGGAGTTCCTCTCGCCTTTCCTGTTGAGAGTGCCTCCTCTTGAGATGCGACGGGAACGCCGGGAATTCTTTCCCGTTGAAAGCAGGGAAAGGATCCCTCATCTCGAGCTACGAGGGGGAAACGGGGCTCCTCTGGATGTGGGCGGGACCATCGTGCTTCCTCTCGAGTGGAGACGGGTATGGCGGTGAACTTCTTGAGTTGCAGCAAGGGTGTGAAAGACCCTTTCGAAGTTCCAGAGGTTAGGTGTCATTAGTCTCCAGACGCCTCATCGGAAATAGGCCTCATCTCGCCTGGAAGGGAGAACTTCCTGGATTTTCTCGAGTTGCGGCAGGTGTTCTCGAGTTACGACGGGGACCTCAGGGACCCGCCCTGGTGGCCTCAGGAGAGGCCAGTCCCCATGCGAGGTGCTAGGGGGCCTCTCGGGATTCCTCTCCCGTCGATACCGGGGCCAAAAACCTTGTGTGGAGTCAGGGCCGGAACCGAAGATTCCTCTCAGGGGCTGACATGGATCTTTGGATACTTCTGGAGTCTCCCCAGGGGAGTCAGGCCTCGTCTCGAGTGGGGGTATGCACGTGCGCTTTCCTTCCAGGCTGTAGCAGCAATGTCACGCTTCCAGTGGCCTGGATCAAAGGATCTGCGGTTTTCGTCGAGGCTTTCCCTCGAGGTTTTCCCACAGGGCTCTCCCACGTGCCACCGTGGTGTGAGTCGATCCTCGGCGTGAAAGATGAGCCAGTGCAGGGCAAAGAGGTTCCTCTGTAATGGACTGAGACATCTGGGGGACTCTTGGAATGGTGGTACGACCATGGAGTTCCTCTCGCCTTTCCTGTTGAGAGTGCCTCCTCTTGAGATGCGACGGGAACGCCGGGAATTCTTTCCCGTTGAAAGCAGGGAAAGGATCCCTCATCTCGAGCTACGAGGGGGAAACGGGGCTCCTCTGGATGTGGGCGGGACCATCGTGCGTCCTCTCGAGTGGAGACGGGTATGGCGGTGAACTTCTTGAGTTGCAGCAAGGGTGTGAAAGACCCTTTCGAAGTTCCAGAGGTTAGGTGTCATTAGTCTCCAGAAGCCTCATCGGAAATACGCCTCATCTCGCCTGGAAGGGAGAACTTCCTGGATTTTCTCGAGTTGCGGCAGGTGTTCTCGAGTTACGACGGGGACCTCAGGGATCCGCCCTGGTGGCCTCAGGAGAGGCCAGTCCCCATGCGAGTTGCTAGGGGGCCTCTCGGGATTCCTCTCCCGTCGATACCGGGGCCAAAAAATTGTGTGGAGTCAGGGCCGGAACCGAGGATTCCTCTCAGGGGTGATATGGATCTTTGGGTACTTCTGGAGTCTCCCCATGGGAGTCAGGCTTCGTCTCGAGTGGGGGCATGCACGTGCGCTTTCCTTCCAGGCTGTAGCAGCAATGTCACGCTTCCCGTCGCGTGCATCAAAGGATCTGTGGTTTTCCCTCGAGGCTTTCCCTCGAGGCTTTCCCGCAGGGCTGTCCCACGTTCCACCGTGGTGTGAGTCGATCCTCGGCGTGAAAGATGAGCCAGTGCAGAGCAAAGAGGTTCCTCTGGAATGGACTGAGACATCTGGGGGACTCTTGGAATGGTGGTACGACCATGGAGTTCCTCTCGCCTTTCCTGTTGAGAGTGCCTCCTCTTGAGATGCGACGGGAACGCCGGGAATTCTTTCCCGTTGAAAGCAGGGAAAGGATCCCTCATCTCGAGCTACGAGGGGGAAACGGGGCTCCTCTGGATGTGGGCGGGACCATCGTGCTTCCTCTCGATTGGAGACTGGTATGGCGGTGAACTTCTTGAGTTGCAGCAAGGGTGTGAAAGACCCTTTCGAAGTTCCAGAGGTTACGTGTCAGTCTCCAGATGCCTCATCGGAAATAGACCTCATCTCGCCTGGAAGGGAGAACTTCCTGGATTTTCTCGAGGTGCGGCAGGTGTTCTCGAGTTACGACGGGTACCACAGGGACCCGCCCTGATGGCCTCAGGAGAGGCCAGTCCCCAAGCGAGTTGCTAGGGGGCCTCTCGGGATTCCTCTCCCGTCGATACTAGGGCCAAAAACCTTGTGTGGAGTCAGGGCCGGAACCGAGCATTCCTCTCAGGGGTGACATGGATCTTTGGGTACTTCTGGAGTCTCCCCAGGGGAGTCAGGCCTCGTCTCGAGTGGGGGCATGCACGTGCGCTTTCCTTCCAGGCTGTAGCAGCAATGTCACGCTTCCCGTCGCGTGCATCAAAGGATCTGTGGTTTTCCCTCGAGGCTTTCCCTCGAGGCTTTCCCACAGGGCTGTCCCACGTGCCACCGTGGTGTGAGTCGATCCTCGGCGTGAAAGATGAGCCAGTGCAGGGCAAAGAGGTTCCTCTGGAATGGACTGAGACATCTGGGGGACTCTTGGAATGGTGGTACGACCATGGAGTTCCTCTCGCCTTTCCTGTTGAGAGTGCTTCCTCTTTGGATGCGACGGGAACGCCGGGAATTCTTTACCGTTGAAAGCAGGGAAAGGATCCCTCATCTCGAGCTACGAGGGGGAAACGGGGCTCCTCTGGATGTGGGCGGGACCATCGTGCTTCCTCTCGAGTGGCCACGGGTATGGCGGTGAACTTCTTGAGTTGCAGCAAGGGTGTGAAAGACCCTTTAGAAATTCCAGAGGTTAGGTGTCATTAGTCTCCAGACGCCTGATCGGAAATAGGCCTCATCTCGCCTGGAAGGGAGAACTTCCTGGATATTCTCGATTTGCGGCAGGTGTTCTCGAGTTATGACGGGGACCTCAGGGACCCGCCCTGGTGGCCTCAGGAGAGGCCAGTCCCCATGCGAGTTGCTAGGGGGCCTCTCGGGATTCCTCTCCCGTCGATACCGGGGCCAAAAACCTTGTGTGGAGTCAGGGCCGGAACGGAGGATTCCTCTCATGGGTGACATGGATCTTTGGGCACTTCTGGAGTCTCCCCAGGGGAGTCAGGCCTCGACTCGAGTGGGGACATGCACGTGCGCTTTCCTTCCAGGCTGTAGCAGCAATGTCACGCTTCCCGTCGCGTGCATCAAAGGATCTGTGGTTTTCCCTCGAGGCTTTCCCTCGAGGCTTTCCCACAGGGCTGTCCCACGTACCACCGTGGTGTGAGTCGATCCTCGGCGTGAAAGATGAGCCAGTGCAGGGCAAAGAGGTTCCTCTGGAATGGACTGAGACATCTGGGGGACTCTTGGAATGGTGGTACGACCATGGAGTTCCTCTCGCCTTTCCTGTTGAGAGTGCCTCCTCTTGAGATGCGACGGGAACGCCGGGAATTCTTTCCCGTTGAAAGCAGGGAAAGGATCCCTCATCTCGAGCTCCGAGGGGGAAACGGGGCTCCTCTGGATGTGGGCGGGACCATCGTGCTTCCTCTCGAGTGGAGACGGGTATGGCGGTGAACTTCTTGAGTTGCAGCAATGGTGTGAACGACCCTTTCGACGTTCCAGAGGTTAGGTGTCATTAGTCTCCAGACGCCTCATCGGAAATAGGCCTCATCTCGCCTGGAAGGGAGAACTTCCTGGATTTTCTCGAGTTGCGGCAGGTGTTCTCGAGTTACGACGGGGACCTCAGGGACCCGCCCTGGTGGCCTCAGGAGAGGCCAGTCCCCATGCGAGTTGCTAGGGGGCCTCTCGGGATTCCTCTCCCGTCGATACCGGGGCCAAAAACCTTGTGTGGAGTCAGGGCCGGAACCGAGGATTCCTCTCAGGGGCTGACATGGATCTTTGGGTACTTCTGGAGTCTCCCCAGGGGAGTCAGGCCTCGTCTCGAGTGGGGGCATGCACGTGCGCTTTCCTTCCAGGCTGTAGCAGCAATGTCACGCTTCCCGTCGCGTGCATCAAAGGATCTGTGGTTTTCCCTCGAGGCTTTCCCTCGAGGCTTTCCAGCAGGGCTGTCCCACGTGCCACCGTGGTGTGAGTCGATCCTCGGCGTGAAAGATGAGCCAGTGCAGGGCAAAGAGGTTCCTCTGGAATGGACTGAGACATCTGGGCGACTCTTGGAATGGTGGTACGACCATGGAGTTCCTCTCGCCTTTCCTGTTGAGAGTGCCTCCTCTTGAGATGCGACAGGACCGCCGGGAATTCTTTCCCGTTGAAAGCAGGGAAAGGATCCCTCATCTCGAGCTACGAGGGTGAAACGGGGCTCCTCTGGATGTGGGCGGGACCATCGTGCTTCCTCTCGAGTGGACACGGGTATGGCGCTGAACTTCTTGAGTTGCAGCAAGGGTGTGAAAGACCCTTTTGAAGTTCCAGAGTTTAGGTGTCATTAGTCTCCAGACGCCTCATCGGAAATAGGCCTCATCTCGCCTGGAAGGGAGAACTTCCTGGATTTTCTCGATTTGCGGCAGGTGTTCTCGAGTTACGACGGGGACCTCAGGGACCCGCCCTGGTGGCCTCAGGAGAGGCCAGTCCCCATGCGAGTTGCTAGGGGGCCTCTCGGGATTCCTCTCCCGTCGATACCGGGGCCAAAAACCTTGTGTGGAGTCAAGGCCGGAACCGAGGATTCCTCTCAGGGGCTGACAAGGATCTTTGGGTACTTCTGGAGTCTCCCCAGGGGAGTCAGGCCTCGTCTCCAGTGGGGGCATGCACGTGCGCTTTCCTTCCAGGCTGTAGCAGCAATGTCACACTTCCCGTCGCGTGGATCAAAGGATCTGTGGTTTTCCCTCGAGGCTTTCCCTCGAGGCTTTCCCACAGGGCTGTCCCACGTGCCACCGTGGTGTGAGTCGATCCTCGGCGTGGAAGATGAGCCAGTGCAGGGCAAAGAGGTTCCTCTGGAATGGACTGAGACATCTGGGGGACTCTTGGAATGGTGGTACGACCCTGGAGTTCCTCTCGCCTTTCCTGTTGAGAGTGCCTCCTCTTGAGATGCGACGGGAACGCCGGGAATTCTTTCCCGTTGAAAGCAGGGAAAGGATCCCACATCTCGAGCTCCGAGGGGGAAACGGGGCTCCTCTGGATGTGGGCGGGACCATCGTGCGTCCTCTCGAGTGGAGACGGGTATGGCGGTGAACTTCTTGAGTTGCAGCAAGGGTGTGAAAGACCCTTTCGAAGTTCCAGAGGTTAGGTGTCATTAGTCTCCAGACGCCTCATCGGAAATACGCCTCATCTCGCCTGGAAGGGAGAACTTCCTGGATTTTCTCGAGTTGCGGCAGGTGTTCTCGAGTTACGACGGGGACCTCAGGGACCCGCCCTGGTTGCCTCAAGAGGCCAGTCCCCATGCGATTTGCTACGGGGCCTCTCGGGATTCCTCTCCCGTCGATACCGGGGCCAAAAACCTTGTGTGGAGTCAGGGCCGTAACCGAGGATTCCTCTCAGGGGCTGACATGGATCTTTGGGTACTTCTGGTGTCTCCCCAGGGGAGTCAGGCCTCGTCTCGAGTGGGGGCATGCACGTGCGCTTTCCTTCCAGGCTGTAGCAGCAATGTCACGCTTCCCGTGGCGTGGATCAAAGGATCTGTGGTTTTCCCTCGAGGCTTTCCCACAGGACTGTCCCACGTGCCACCGTGGTGTGAGTCGATCCTCGGCGTGAAAGATGAGCCAGTGCAGGGCAAAGAGGTTCCTCTGGAATGGACTGAGACATCTGGGGGACTCTTGGAATGGTGGTACGACCATGGAGTTCCTCTCGCCTTTCCTGTTGAGAGTGCCTCCTCTTGAGATGCGACGGGAACGCCGGGAATTCTTTCCCGTTGAAAGCAGGAAAAGGATCCCTCATCTCGAGCTACGAGGGGGAAACGGGGCTCCTCTGGATGTGGGCGGGACCATCGTGCTTCCTCTCGAGTGGAGACGGGCAAGGAGGTGAACTTCTTGAGTAGCAGCAAGGGTGTGAAAGACCCTTTCGAAGTTCCAGAGGTTGGGTGTCATTAGTCTCCAGACGCCTCATCGGAAATAGTCCTCATCTCGCCTGGAAGGGAGAACTTCCTGGATTTTCTCGAGTTGCGGCAGGTGTTCTCGAGTTACGACGGGGACCTCAGGGACCCGCCCTGGTGGCCTCAGGAGAGGCCAGTCCCCATGCGAGGTGCTAGGGGGCCTCTCGGGATTCCTCTCCCGTCGATACCGGGGCCAAAAACCTTGTGTGCAGTCAGGGCCGGAAACGAGGATTCCTCTCAGGGGCTGACATGGATCTTTGGGTACTTCTGGAGTCTCCCCAGGGGATTCAGGCCTCGTCTCGAGTGGGGGCATGCACGTGCGCTTTCCTTCCAGGCTGTAGCAGCAATGTCACGCTTCCCGTCGCGTGGATCAAAGGATCTGTGGTTTTCCCTCGAGGCTTTCCCTCGAGGCTTTCCCACATGGCTGTGCCACGTGCCACCGTGGTGTGAGTCGATCCTCGGCGTGAAAGATGAGCCAGTGCAGGGCAAATAGGTTCCTCTGGAATGGACTGAGACATCTGGGGGACTCTTGGAATGGTGGTACGACCATGGAGTTCCTCTCGCCTTTCCTGTTGAGAGTGCCTCCTCTTGAGATGCGACGGGAATGACGGGAATACTTTCCCGTTGAAAGCAGGGTAAGGATCCCTCATCTCGAGCTACGAGGGGGAAACGGGGCTCCTCTGGATGTGTGCGGGACCATCGTGCTTCCTCTCGAGTGGAGACGGGTATGGCGGTGAACTTCTTGAGTTGCAGCAAGTGTGTGAAAGACCATTTCGAAGTTCCAGAGGTTAGGTGTCATTAGTCTCCAGACGCTTCATCGGAAATAGGCCTCATCTCGCCTGCAAGGGAGAACTTCCTTGATTTTCTCGAGGTGCGGCAGGTGTTCTCGAGTTACGACGGGGACCTCAGGGACCCGCCCTGGTTGCCTCAAGAGGCCAGTCCCCATGCGATTTGCTACGGGGCCTCTCGGGATTCCTCTCCCGTCGATGCCGGGGCCAAAAACCTTGTGTGGAGTCTGGGCCGTAACCGAGGATTCCTCTCAGGGGCTGACATGGATCTTTGGGTACTTCTGGAGTCTCCCCAGGGGAGTCAGGCCTCGTCTCGAGTGGGGGCATGCACGTGCGCTTTCCTTCCAGGCTGTAGCAGCAATGTCACGCTTCCCGTGGCGTGGATCAAAGGATCTGTGGTTTTCCCTCGAGGCTTTCCCACAGGGCTGTCCCACGTGCCACCGTGGTGTGAGTCGATCCTCGGCGTGAAAGATGAGCCAGTGCAGGGCAAAGAGGTTCCTTTGGAATGGACTGAGACATCTGGGGGACTCTTGGAATGGTGGTATGACCATGGAGTTCCTCTCGCCTTTCCTGTTGAGAGTGCCTCCTCTTGAGATGCGACGGGAACGCCGGGAATTCTTTCCCGTTGAAAGCAGGGAAAGGATCCCTCATCTCGAGCTACGAGGGGGAAACGGGGCTCCTCTGGATGTGGGCGGGACCATCGTGCTTCCTCTCGAGTGGACACGGGTATGGCGGTGAACTTCTTGAGTTGCAGCAAGGTTGTGAAAGACCCTTTAGAAGTTCCAGAGGTTAGGTGTCATTAGTCTCCAGACGCCTCATCGGAAATAGGCCTCATCTCGCCTGGAAGGGAGAACTTCCTGGATTTTCTCGAGTTGCGGCAGGTGTTCTCGAGTTACGACGGGGACCTCAGGGACCCGCTCTGGTGGCCTCAGGAGAGGCCAGTCCCCATGCGAGGTGCTAGGGGGCCTATCGGGATTCCTCTCCCGTCGATACCGGGGCCAAAATCCTTGTGTGCAGTCAGGGCCGGAACCGAGGATTCCTCTCAGGGGCTGACATGGATCTTTGGGTACTTCTGGAGTCTCCCCAGGGGAGTCAGGCCTCGTCTCGAGTGGGGGCATGCACGTGCGCTTTCCTCCAGGCTGTAGCAGCAATGTCACCCTTACCGTCGCGTGGATCAAAGGATCTGTGGTTTTCCCTCGAGGCTTTCCCACAGGGCTGTCCCACGTGCCACCGTGGTGTGAGTCGATCCTCGGCGTGAAAGATGAGCCAGTGCAGGGCAAAGAGGTTCCTCTGGAATGGACTGAGACATCTGGGGGACTCGTGGAATGGTGGTACGACCATGGAGTTCCTCTCGCCTTTCCTGTTGAGAGTGCCACCTCTTGAGATGCGACGGGAACGCCGGGAATTCTTTCCCGTTGAAAGCAGGGAAAGGATCCCTCATTTCGAGCCACGAGGGGGAAACGGGGCTCCTCTGGATGTGGGCGGGACCATCGTGCTTCCTCTCGAGTGGAGACGGGTATGGCGGTGAACTTCTTGAGTTGCAGCAAGGGTGTGAAAGACCCTTTCGAAGTTCGAGAGGTTAGGTGTCATTAGTCTCCAGACGCCTCATCGGAAATAGGCCTCATCTCGCCTGGAAGGGAGAACTTCCTGGATTTTCTCGAGTTGCGGCAGGTGTTCTCGAGTTACGACGGGGACCTCAGGGACCCGCCCTGGTGGCCTCAAGAACAGCCAGTCCCCATGCGAGTTGCTAGGGGGCCTCTCGGGATTCCTCTCCCGTCGATACCAGGGCCAAAAACCTTGTGTGGAGTCAGGGCCGGAACCGAGGATTCCTCTCAGGGGCTGACATGGATCTTTGGGTACTTCTGGAGTCTCCCCAGGGGAGTCAGGCCTCGTCTCGAGTGGGGGCATTCACGTGTGCTTTCCTTCCAGGCTGTAGCAGCAATGTCACGCTTCCCGTCGCGTGGATCAAAGGATCTGTGGTTTTCCCTCGAGGCTTTCCCTCGAGGCTTTCCCACAGGGCTGTCCCACGTGACACCGTGGTGTGAGTCGATCCTCGGCATGAAAGATGAGCCAGTGCAGGGCAAAGAGGTTCCTCTGGAATGGACTAAGACATCTGGGGGACTCTTGGAATGGTGGTACGACCATGGAGTTCCTCTCGCCTTTCCTGTTGAGAGTGCCTCCTTTTGAGATGCGACGGGAATGCCGGGAATTCTTTCCCGTTGAAAGCAGGGAAAGGATCCCTCATCTCTAGCTACGAGGGGGAAACGGGGCTCCTCTGGATGTGGGCGGGACCATCGTGCTTCCTCTCGAGTGGAGACGGGCAAGGAGGTGAACTTCTTGAGTAGCAGCAAGGGTGTGAAAGACCCTTTCGAAGTTCCAGAGGTTGGGTGTCATTAGTCTCCAGACGCCTCATCGGAAATAGTCCTCATCTCGCCTGGAAGGGAGAACTTCCTGGATTTTCTCGAGTTGCGGCAGGTGTTCTCGAGTTACGACGGGGACCTCAGGGACCCGCCCTGGTGGCCTCAGGAGAGGCCAGTCCCCATGCGAGGTGCTAGGGGGCCTCTCGGGATTCCTCTCCCGTCGATACCGGGGCCAAAAACCTTGTGTGCAGTCAGGGCCGGAAACGAGGATTCCTCTCAGGGGCTGACATGGATCTTTGGGTACTTCTGGAGTCTCCCCAGGGGATTCAGGCCTCGTCTCGAGTGGGGGCATGCACGTGCGCTTTCCTTCCAGGCTGTAGCAGCAATGTCACGCTTCCCGTCGCGTGGATCAAAGGATCTGTGGTTTTCCCTCGAGGCTTTCCCTCGAGGCTTTCCCACATGGCTGTGCCACGTGCCACCGTGGTGTGAGTCGATCCTCGGCGTGAAAGATGAGCCAGTGCAGGGCAAATAGGTTCCTCTGGAATGGACTGAGACATCTGGGGGACTCTTGGAATGGTGGTACGACCATGGAGTTCCTCTCGCCTTTCCTGTTGAGAGTGCCTCCTCTTGAGATGCGACGGGAATGACGGGAATACTTTCCCGTTGAAAGCAGGGTAAGGATCCCTCATCTCGAGCTACGAGGGGGAAACGGGGCTCCTCTGGATGTGTGCGGGACCATCGTGCTTCCTCTCGAGTGGAGACGGGTATGGCGGTGAACTTCTTGAGTTGCAGCAAGTGTGTGAAAGACCATTTCGAAGTTCCAGAGGTTAGGTGTCATTAGTCTCCAGACGCTTCATCGGAAATAGGCCTCATCTCGCCTGCAAGGGAGAACTTCCTTGATTTTCTCGAGGTGCGGCAGGTGTTCTCGAGTTACGACGGGGACCTCAGGGACCCGCCCTGGTTGCCTCAAGAGGCCAGTCCCCATGCGATTTGCTACGGGGCCTCTCGGGATTCCTCTCCCGTCGATGCCGGGGCCAAAAACCTTGTGTGGAGTCTGGGCCGTAACCGAGGATTCCTCTCAGGGGCTGACATGGATCTTTGGGTACTTCTGGAGTCTCCCCAGGGGAGTCAGGCCTCGTCTCGAGTGGGGGCATGCACGTGCGCTTTCCTTCCAGGCTGTAGCAGCAATGTCACGCTTCCCGTGGCGTGGATCAAAGGATCTGTGGTTTTCCCTCGAGGCTTTCCCACAGGGCTGTCCCACGTGCCACCGTGGTGTGAGTCGATCCTCGGCGTGAAAGATGAGCCAGTGCAGGGCAAAGAGGTTCCTTTGGAATGGACTGAGACATCTGGGGGACTCTTGGAATGGTGGTATGACCATGGAGTTCCTCTCGCCTTTCCTGTTGAGAGTGCCTCCTCTTGAGATGCGACGGGAACGCCGGGAATTCTTTCCCGTTGAAAGCAGGGAAAGGATCCCTCATCTCGAGCTACGAGGGGGAAACGGGGCTCCTCTGGATGTGGGCGGGACCATCGTGCTTCCTCTCGAGTGGACACGGGTATGGCGGTGAACTTCTTGAGTTGCAGCAAGGTTGTGAAAGACCCTTTAGAAGTTCCAGAGGTTAGGTGTCATTAGTCTCCAGACGCCTCATCGGAAATAGGCCTCATCTCGCCTGGAAGGGAGAACTTCCTGGATTTTCTCGAGTTGCGGCAGGTGTTCTCGAGTTACGACGGGGACCTCAGGGACCCGCTCTGGTGGCCTCAGGAGAGGCCAGTCCCCATGCGAGGTGCTAGGGGGCCTATCGGGATTCCTCTCCCGTCGATACCGGGGCCAAAATCCTTGTGTGCAGTCAGGGCCGGAACCGAGGATTCCTCTCAGGGGCTGACATGGATCTTTGGGTACTTCTGGAGTCTCCCCAGGGGAGTCAGGCCTCGTCTCGAGTGGGGGCATGCACGTGCGCTTTCCTCCAGGCTGTAGCAGCAATGTCACCCTTACCGTCGCGTGGATCAAAGGATCTGTGGTTTTCCCTCGAGGCTTTCCCACAGGGCTGTCCCACGTGCCACCGTGGTGTGAGTCGATCCTCGGCGTGAAAGATGAGCCAGTGCAGGGCAAAGAGGTTCCTCTGGAATGGACTGAGACATCTGGGGGACTCGTGGAATGGTGGTACGACCATGGAGTTCCTCTCGCCTTTCCTGTTGAGAGTGCCACCTCTTGAGATGCGACGGGAACGCCGGGAATTCTTTCCCGTTGAAAGCAGGGAAAGGATCCCTCATTTCGAGCCACGAGGGGGAAACGGGGCTCCTCTGGATGTGGGCGGGACCATCGTGCTTCCTCTCGAGTGGAGACGGGTATGGCGGTGAACTTCTTGAGTTGCAGCAAGGGTGTGAAAGACCCTTTCGAAGTTCGAGAGGTTAGGTGTCATTAGTCTCCAGACGCCTCATCGGAAATACGCCTCATCTCGCCTGGAAGGGAGAACTTCCTGGATATTCTCGAGTTGCGGCAGGTGTTCTCGAGTTACGACGGGGACCTCAGGGACCCGCCCTGGTGGCCTCAGGAGAGGCAAGTCCCCATGCGAGGTGCTAGGGGGCCTCTCGGGATTCCTCTCCCGTCGATACCGGGGCCAAAAACCTTGTGTGCAGTCAGGGCCGGAACCGAGGATTCCTCTCAGGGGCTGACATGGATCTTTGGGTACTTCTGGAGTCTCCCCACGGGATTCAGGCCTCGTCTCGAGTGGGGGCATGCACGTGCGCTTTCCTTCCAGGCTGTAGCAGCAATGTCACGCTTCCCGTTGCGTGGATCAAAGGATCTGTGGTTTTCCCTCGAGGCTTTCCCTCGAGGCTTTCCCACAGGGCTGTTCCACGTGCCTCCGTGGTGTGAGTCGATCCTCGGCGTGAAAGATGAGCCAGTGCAGGGCAAAGAGGTTCCTCTGGAATGGACTGAGACATCTGGGGGACTCTAGGAATGGTGGTAGGACCATGGAGTTCCTCTCGCCTTTCCTGTTGAGAGTGCCTCCTCTTGAGATGCGACGGGAACGCCGGGAATTCTTTCCCGTTGAAAGCAGGGAAAGGATCCCTCATCTCGAGCTACGAGGGGGAAACGGGGCTCCTCTGGATGTGGGCGGGACCATCGTGCTTCCTCTCGAGTGGAGACGGGTATGGCGGTGAACTTCTTGAGTTGCAGCAAGGGTGTGAAAGACCCTTTCGAATTTCCAGAGGTTAGGTGTCATTAGTCTCCAGACGACCCATCGGAAATAGGCCTCATCTCGCCTGGAAGGGAGAACTTCCTGGATTTTCTCGAGTTGCGGCAGGTGTTCTCGAGTTACGACGGGGACCTCAGGGACCCGCCCTGGTGGCCTCAGGAGAGGCCAGTCCCCATGCGAGGTGCTAGGGGGCCTCTCGGGATTCCTCTCCCGTCGATACCGGGGCCAAAAACCTTGTGTGGAGTCAGGGCCGGAACCGAGGATTCCTCTCAGGGGCTGACATGGATCTTTGGGTACTTCTGGAGTCTCCCCAGGGGAGTCAGGCCTCGTCTCGAGTGGGGGCATGCACGTGCGCTTTCCTTACAGGCTGTAGCAGCAATGTCATGCTTCCCGTGGCATGGATCAAAGGATCTGTGGTTTTCCCTCGAGGCTTTCCCACAGGGCTGTCCCACGTGCCACCGTGGTGTGAGTCGATCCTCGGCGTGAAAGATGAGCCAGTGCAGGGCAAAGAGGTTCCTCTGGAATGGACTGAGACATCTGGGGGACTCTTGGAATGGTGGTACGACCATGGAGTTCCTCTCGCCTTTCCTGTTGAGAGTGCCTCCTCTTGAGATGCGACGGGAATGCCGGGAATTCTTTCCCGTTGAAAGCAGGGAAAGGATCCCTCATCTTGAGCTACGAGGGGGAAACGGGGCTCCTCTGGATGTGGGCGGGACCATCGTGCTTCCTCTCGAGTGGAGACGGGTATGGCGGTGAACTTCTTGAGTTGCAGCAAGGGTGTGAAAGACCCTTTCGAAGTTCGAGAGGTTAGGTGTCATTAGTCTCCAGACGCCTCATCGGAAATAGGCCTCATCTCGCCTGGAAGGGAGAACTTCCTGGATTTTCTCGAGTTGCGGCAGGTGTTCTCGAGTTACGACGGGGACCTCAGGGACCCGCCCTGGTGGCCTCAGGAGAGGCCAGTCCCCATGCGAGGTGCTAGGGGGCCTCTCGGGATTCCTCTCCCGTTGATACCGGGGCCAAAAACCTTGTGTGCAGTCAGGGCTGGAACCGAGGATTCCTCTCAGGGGCTGACATGGATCTTTGGGTACTTCTGGAGTCTCCCCACGGGAGTCAGGCCTCGTCTCGAGTGGGGGCATGTACGTGCGCTTTCCTTCCAGGCTGTAGCAGCAATGTCACGCTTACCGTCGCGTGGATCAAAGGATCTGTGGTTTTCCCTCGAGGCTTTCCCACAGGGCTGTCCCACGTGCCACCGTGGTGTGAGTCGATCCTCGGCGTGAAAGATGAGCCAGTGCAGGGCAAAGAGGTTCCTCTGGAATGGACTGAGACATCTGGGGGACTCTTGGAATGGTGGTACGACCATGGAGTTCCTCTCGCCTTTCCTGTTGAGAGTGCCTCCTCTTGAGATGCGACGGGAACGCCGGGAATTCTTTCCCGTTGAAAGCAGGGAAAGGATCCCTCATCTCGAGCTACGAGGGGGAAACGGGGCTCCTCTGGATGTGGGTGGGACCATCGTGCTTCCTCTCGAGTAGAGACGGGTATGGTGGTGAACTTCTTGAGTTGCAGCAAGGGTGTGAGAGACCCTTTCGAAGTTCCAGAGGTTAGGTGTCATTAGTCTCCAGACGCCTCATCGGAAATAGGCCTCATCTCGCCTGGAAGCGAGAACTTCCTGGATTTTCTCGAGTTGCGGCAGGTGTTCTGGAGTTACGACGGGGACCTCAGGGACCCGCCCTGGTGGCCTCAGGAGAGGCCAGTCCCCATGCGAGTTGCTAGGGGGCCTCTCGGGATTCCTCTTCCATCGATACCGGGGCCAAAAACCTTGTGTGGAGTCAGGGCCGGAACCGAGGATTCCTCTCAGGGGCTGACATGGATCTTTGGGTACTTCTGGAGTCTCCCCAGGGGAGTCAGGCCTCGTCTCGAGTTGGGGTATGCACGTGCGCTTTCCTTCCAGGCTGTAGCAGCAATGTCACGCTTCCCGTCGCGTGGATCAAAGGATCTGTGGTTTTCCCTCGAGGCTTTCCCTCGAGGCTTTCCCACAGGGCTGTCCCACGTGCCACCGTGGTGTGAGTCGATCCTCGGCGTGAAAGATGAGCCAGTGCAGGGCAAAGAGGTTCCTCTGGAATGGACTGAGACATCTGGGGGACTCTTGGAATGGTGGTACGACCATGGAGTTCCTCTCGCCTTTCCTGTTGAGAGTGCCTCCTCTTGAGATGCGACGGGAACGCCGGGAATTCTTTCCCGTTGAAAGCAGGGAAAGGATCCCTCATCTCGAGCTACGAGGGGGAAACGGGGCTCCTCTGGATGTGGGCGGGACCATCGTGCTTCCTCTCGAGTGGAGACGGGTATGGCAGAGAACTTCTTGAGTTGCAGCAAGGGAGTGAAAGACCCTTTCGAAGTTCCAGAGGTTAGGTATCATTAGTCTCCAGACGCCTCATCGGAAATAGGCCTCATCTCGCCTGGAAGGGAGAACTTCCTGGATTTTCTCGAGTTGCGGCAGGTGTTCTCGAGTTACGACGGGGACCTCAGGGACCAGCCCTGGTGGCCTCAGGAGAGGACAATCCCCATGCGAGTTGCTAAGGGGACTCTGGGATTCCTCTCCCGTCGATACCGGGACCAAAAACCTTGTGTGGAGTCAGGGCCAGAACCGAGGTTTCCTCTCTGGGGCTGACATGGATCTTTGGGTACTTCTGGAGTCTCCCCAGGGGAGTCAGGCCTCGTCTCGAGTGGGCACAGGTACGTGCGCTTTCCTTCCAGGCTGTAGCAGCAATGTCACGCTTCCCGTGGCCTGGATCAAAGGATCTGTGGTTTTCCCTCGAGGCTTTCCCTCGAGGCTTTCCCACAGGGCTGTCCCACGTGCCACCGTGGTGTGAGTCGATGCTAGGAGTGAAAGATGAGCCAGTGTAGGGCAAAGAGGTTCCTCTGGAATGGACTGAGACATCTGGGGGACTCTTGGAATGGTGGTACGACCATGGAGTTCCTCTCGCCTTTCCTGTTGAGAGTGCCTCCTCTTGAGATGCGACGGGAACGCCGGGAATTCTTTCCCGTTGAAAGCAGGGAAATGATCCCTCATCTCGAGCTACGAGGGGGAAACGGGGCTCCTCTGGATGTGGGCGGGACCATCGTGCTTCCTTTCGAGTGGAGACGGGTATGGCGGTGAACTTCTTGAGTTGCAGCAAGGGTGTGAAAGACCCTTTCGAAGTTCCAGAGGTTAGGTGTCATTAGTCTCCAGACGCCTCATCGGAAATAGGCCTCATCTCGCCTGGAAGGGAGAGCTTCCTGGATTTTCTCGAGTTGCGGCAGGTGTTCTGGAGTTACGACGGGGACCTCAGGGACCCGCCCTGGTGACCTCAGGAGAGGTCAGTCCCCATGCGAGTTGCTAGGGGGCCTCTCGGGATTCCTCTCCCATAGATGCCGGGGCCAAAAACCTTGTGTGGAGTCAGGGCCGGAACCGAGGATTCCTCTCAGGGGCTGACATGGATCTTTGGGTACTTCTGGAGTCTCCCCAGGGGAGTCAGGCCTCGTCTCGAGTGGGGGCATGCACGTGCGCTTTCCTTCCAGGCTGTAGCAGCAATGTCACGTTTCCCGTGGCCTGGATCAAAGGATCTGTGGTTTTCCCTCGAGGCTTTCCCTCGAGGCTTTCCCACAGGGCTGTCCCACGTGCCACCCTGGTGTGAGTCGATCCTCGGCGTGAAAGATGAGCCAGTGCAGGGCAAAGAGGTTGCTCTGGAATGGACTGAGACATCTGGGGGACTCTTAGAATGGTGGTACGACCATGGAGTTCCTCTCGCCTTTCCTGTTGAGAGTGCCTCCTCTTGAGATGCGACGGGAACGCCGGGAATTCTTTCCCGTTGAAAGCAGGGAAAGGATCCCTCATCTCGAGCTACGAGGGGGAAACGGGGCTCCTCTGGATGTGGGCGGGACCATCGTGCTTCCTCTCGAGTGGAGACGGGTATGGCGGTGAACTTCTTGAGTTGCAGCAAGGGTGTGAAAGACCCTTTCGAAGTTCCAGAGGTTAGGTGTCATTAGTCTCCAGACGCCTCATCGGAAATAGGCCTCATCTCGCCTGGAAGGGAGAACTTCCTGGATTTTCTCGAGTTGCGGCAGGTGTTCTCGAGTTACGACGGGGACCTCAGGGACCCGCCCTGGTGGCCTCAGGAGAGGCAAGTCCCCATGCGAGGTGCTAGGGGGCCTCTCGGGATTCCTCTCCCGTCGATACCGGGGCCAAAAACCTTGTGTGCAGTCAGGGCCGGAACCGAGGATTCCTCTCAGGGGCTGACATGGATCTTTGGGTACTTCTGGAGTCTCCCCACGGGATTCAGGCCTCGTCTCGAGTGGGGGCATGCACGTGCGCTTTCCTTCCAGGCTGTAGCAGCAATGTCACGCTTCCCGTTGCGTGGATCAAAGGATCTGTGGTTTTCCCTCGAGGCTTTCCCTCGAGGCTTTCCCACAGGGCTGTTCCACGTGCCTCCGTGGTGTGAGTCGATCCTCGGCGTGAAAGATGAGCCAGTGCAGGGCAAAGAGGTTCCTCTGGAATGGACTGAGACATCTGGGGGACTCTAGGAATGGTGGTAGGACCATGGAGTTCCTCTCGCCTTTCCTGTTGAGAGTGCCTCCTCTTGAGATGCGACGGGAACGCCGGGAATTCTTTCCCGTTGAAAGCAGGGAAAGGATCCCTCATCTCGAGCTACGAGGGGGAAACGGGGCTCCTCTGGATGTGGGCGGGACCATCGTGCTTCCTCTCGAGTGGAGACGGGTATGGCGGTGAACTTCTTGAGTTGCAGCAAGGGTGTGAAAGACCCTTTCGAATTTCCAGAGGTTAGGTGTCATTAGTCTCCAGACGACCCATCGGAAATAGGCCTCATCTCGCCTGGAAGGGAGAACTTCCTGGATTTTCTCGAGTTGCGGCAGGTGTTCTCGAGTTACGACGGGGACCTCAGGGACCCGCCCTGGTGGCCTCAGGAGAGGCCAGTCCCCATGCGAGGTGCTAGGGGGCCTCTCGGGATTCCTCTCCCGTCGATACCGGGGCCAAAAACCTTGTGTGGAGTCAGGGCCGGAACCGAGGATTCCTCTCAGGGGCTGACATGGATCTTTGGGTACTTCTGGAGTCTCCCCAGGGGAGTCAGGCCTCGTCTCGAGTGGGGGCATGCACGTGCGCTTTCCTTACAGGCTGTAGCAGCAATGTCATGCTTCCCGTGGCATGGATCAAAGGATCTGTGGTTTTCCCTCGAGGCTTTCCCACAGGGCTGTCCCACGTGCCACCGTGGTGTGAGTCGATCCTCGGCGTGAAAGATGAGCCAGTGCAGGGCAAAGAGGTTCCTCTGGAATGGACTGAGACATCTGGGGGACTCTTGGAATGGTGGTACGACCATGGAGTTCCTCTCGCCTTTCCTGTTGAGAGTGCCTCCTCTTGAGATGCGACGGGAATGCCGGGAATTCTTTCCCGTTGAAAGCAGGGAAAGGATCCCTCATCTTGAGCTACGAGGGGGAAACGGGGCTCCTCTGGATGTGGGCGGGACCATCGTGCTTCCTCTCGAGTGGAGACGGGTATGGCGGTGAACTTCTTGAGTTGCAGCAAGGGTGTGAAAGACCCTTTCGAAGTTCGAGAGGTTAGGTGTCATTAGTCTCCAGACGCCTCATCGGAAATAGGCCTCATCTCGCCTGGAAGGGAGAACTTCCTGGATTTTCTCGAGTTGCGGCAGGTGTTCTCGAGTTACGACGGGGACCTCAGGGACCCGCCCTGGTGGCCTCAGGAGAGGCCAGTCCCCATGCGAGGTGATAGGGGGCCTCTCGGGATTCCTCTCCCGTTGATACCGGGGCCAAAAACCTTGTGTGCAGTCAGGGCTGGAACCGAGGATTCCTCTCAGGGGCTGACATGGATCTTTGGGTACTTCTGGAGTCTCCCCACGGGAGTCAGGCCTCGTCTCGAGTGGGGGCATGTACGTGCGCTTTCCTTCCAGGCTGTAGCAGCAATGTCACGCTTACCGTCGCGTGGATCAAAGGATCTGTGGTTTTCCCTCGAGGCTTTCCCACAGGGCTGTCCCACGTGCCACCGTGGTGTGAGTCGATCCTCGGCGTGAAAGATGAGCCAGTGCAGGGCAAAGAGGTTCCTCTGGAATGGACTGAGACATCTGGGGGACTCTTGGAATGGTGGTACGACCATGGAGTTCCTCTCGCCTTTCCTGTTGAGAGTGCCTCCTCTTGAGATGCGACGGGAACGCCGGGAATTCTTTCCCGTTGAAAGCAGGGAAAGGATCCCTCATCTCGAGCTACGAGGGGGAAACGGGGCTCCTCTGGATGTGGGTGGGACCATCGTGCTTCCTCTCGAGTAGAGACGGGTATGGTGGTGAACTTCTTGAGTTGCAGCAAGGGTGTGAGAGACCCTTTCGAAGTTCCAGAGGTTAGGTGTCATTAGTCTCCAGACGCCTCATCGGAAATAGGCCTCATCTCGCCTGGAAGCGAGAACTTCCTGGATTTTCTCGAGTTGCGGCAGGTGTTCTGGAGTTACGACGGGGACCTCAGGGACCCGCCCTGGTGGCCTCAGGAGAGGCCAGTCCCCATGCGAGTTGCTAGGGGGCCTCTCGGGATTCCTCTTCCATCGATACCGGGGCCAAAAACCTTGTGTGGAGTCAGGGCCGGAACCGAGGATTCCTCTCAGGGGCTGACATGGATCTTTGGGTACTTCTGGAGTCTCCCCAGGGGAGTCAGGCCTCGTCTCGAGTTGGGGTATGCACGTGCGCTTTCCTTCCAGGCTGTAGCAGCAATGTCACGCTTCCCGTCGCGTGGATCAAAGGATCTGTGGTTTTCCCTCGAGGCTTTCCCTCGAGGCTTTCCCACAGGGCTGTCCCACGTGCCACCGTGGTGTGAGTCGATCCTCGGCGTGAAAGATGAGCCAGTGCAGGGCAAAGAGGTTCCTCTGGAATGGACTGAGACATCTGGGGGACTCTTGGAATGGTGGTACGACCATGGAGTTCCTCTCGCCTTTCCTGTTGAGAGTGCCTCCTCTTGAGATGCGACGGGAACGCCGGGAATTCTTTCCCGTTGAAAGCAGGGAAAGGATCCCTCATCTCGAGCTACGAGGGGGAAACGGGGCTCCTCTGGATGTGGGCGGGACCATCGTGCTTCCTCTCGAGTGGAGACGGGTATGGCAGAGAACTTCTTGAGTTGCAGCAAGGGAGTGAAAGACCCTTTCGAAGTTCCAGAGGTTAGGTATCATTAGTCTCCAGACGCCTCATCGGAAATAGGCCTCATCTCGCCTGGAAGGGAGAACTTCCTGGATTTTCTCGAGTTGCGGCAGGTGTTCTCGAGTTACGACGGGGACCTCAGGGACCAGCCCTGGTGGCCTCAGGAGAGGACAATCCCCATGCGAGTTGCTAAGGGGACTCTGGGATTCCTCTCCCGTCGATACCGGGACCAAAAACCTTGTGTGGAGTCAGGGCCAGAACCGAGGTTTCCTCTCTGGGGCTGACATGGATCTTTGGGTACTTCTGGAGTCTCCCCAGGGGAGTCAGGCCTCGTCTCGAGTGGGCACAGGTACGTGCGCTTTCCTTCCAGGCTGTAGCAGCAATGTCACGCTTCCCGTGGCCTGGATCAAAGGATCTGTGGTTTTCCCTCGAGGCTTTCCCTCGAGGCTTTCCCACAGGGCT
This sequence comes from Capricornis sumatraensis, assembly GCF_032405125.1. NCBI lineage: Eukaryota > Metazoa > Chordata > Mammalia > Artiodactyla > Bovidae > Capricornis > Capricornis sumatraensis. Next base: position 12,146,449 of record NW_027184612.1, read on the forward strand.
GTCCCACGTGCCACCGTGGTGTGAGTCGATGCTAGGAGTGAAAGATGAGCCAGTGTAGGGCAAAGAGGTTCCTCTGGAATGGACTGAGACATCTGGGGGACTCTTGGAATGGTGGTACGACCATGGAGTTCCTCTCGCCTTTCCTGTTGAGAGTGCCTCCTCTTGAGATGCGACGGGAACGCCGGGAATTCTTTCCCGTTGAAAGCAGGGAAATGATCCCTCATCTCGAGCTACGAGGGGGAAACGGGGCTCCTCTGGATGTGGGCGGGACCATCGTGCTTCCTTTCGAGTGGAGACGGGTATGGCGGTGAACTTCTTGAGTTGCAGCAAGGGTGTGAAAGACCCTTTCGAAGTTCCAGAGGTTAGGTGTCATTAGTCTCCAGACGCCTCATCGGAAATAGGCCTCATCTCGCCTGGAAGGGAGAGCTTCCTGGATTTTCTCGAGTTGCGGCAGGTGTTCTGGAGTTACGACGGGGACCTCAGGGACCCGCCCTGGTGACCTCAGGAGAGGTCAGTCCCCATGCGAGTTGCTAGGGGGCCTCTCGGGATTCCTCTCCCATAGATGCCGGGGCCAAAAACCTTGTGTGGAGTCAGGGCCGGAACCGAGGATTCCTCTCAGGGGCTGACATGGATCTTTGGGTACTTCTGGAGTCTCCCCAGGGGAGTCAGGCCTCGTCTCGAGTGGGGGCATGCACGTGCGCTTTCCTTCCAGGCTGTAGCAGCAATGTCACGTTTCCCGTGGCCTGGATCAAAGGATCTGTGGTTTTCCCTCGAGGCTTTCCCTCGAGGCTTTCCCACAGGGCTGTCCCACGTGCCACCCTGGTGTGAGTCGATCCTCGGCGTGAAAGATGAGCCAGTGCAGGGCAAAGAGGTTGCTCTGGAATGGACTGAGACATCTGGGGGACTCTTAGAATGGTGGTACGACCATGGAGTTCCTCTCGCCTTTCCTGTTGAGAGTGCCTCCTCTTGAGATGCGACGGGAACGCCGGGAATTCTTTCCCGTTGAAAGCAGGGAAAGGATCCCTCATCTCGAGCTACGAGGGGGAAACGGGGCTCCTCTGGATGTGGGCGGGACCATCGTGCTTCCTCTCGAGTGGAGACGGGTATGGCGGTGAACTTCTTGAGTTGCAGCAAGGGTGTGAAAGACCCTTTCGAAGTTCCAGAGGTTAGGTGTCATTAGTCTCCAGACGCCTCATCGGAAATAGGCCTCATCTCGCCTGGAAGGGAGAACTTCCTGGATTTTCTCGAGTTGCGGCAGGTGTTCTCGAGTTACGACGGGGACCTCAGGGACCCGCCCTGGTGGCCTCAGGAGAGGCCAGTCCCCATGCGAGTTGCTAGGGGGCCTCTGGGGATTCCTCTCCCGTCGATACCGGGGCCAAAAACCTTGTGTGGATTCAGGGCCGGAACCGAGGATTCCTCTCAGGGGCTGACATGGATCTTTGGGTACTTCTGGAGTCTCCCCAGGGGAGTCAGGCCTCGTCTCGAGTGGGGGCATGCACGGGCGCTTTCCTTCCAGGCTGTAGCAGGAATGTCACGCTTCCCGTCTCGTGGATCAAAGGATCTGTGGTTTTTCCTCGAGGCTTTCCCTCTAGGATTTCCCACAGGGCTGTCCCACGTGCCACCGTGGTGTGAGTCGATCCTCGGCGTGAAAGATGAGCCAGTGCAGGGCAAAGAGGTTCCTCTGGAATGGACTGAGACATCTGGGGGACTCTTGGAATGGTGGTACGACCATGGAGTTCCTCTCGCCTTTCCTGTTGAGAGTGCCTCCTCTTGAGATGCGACGGGAATGCCGGGAATTCTTTCCCGTTGAAAGCAGGGAAAGGATCCCTCATCTTGAGCTACGAGGGGGAAACGGGGCTCCTCTGGATGTGGGCGGGACCATCGTGCTTCCTCTCGAGTGGAGACGGGTATGGCGGTGAACTTCTTGAGTTGCAGCAAGGGTGTGAAAGACCCTTTCGAAGTTCGAGAGGTTAGGTGTCATTAGTCTCCAGACGCCTCATCGGAAATAGGCCTCATCTCGCCTGGAAGCGAGAACTTCCTGGATTTTCTCGAGTTGCGGCAGGTGTTCTCGAGTTACGACGGGGACCTCAGGGACCCGCCCTGGTGGCCTCAGGAGAGGCCAGTCCCCATGCGAGGTGCTAGGGGGCCTCTCGGGATTCCTCTCCCGTTGATACCGGGGCCAAAAACCTTGTGTGCAGTCAGGGCTGGAACCGAGGATTCCTCTCAGGGGCTGACATGGATCTTTGGGTACTTCTGGAGTCTCCCCACGGGAGTCAGGCCTCGTCTCGAGTGGGGGCATGTACGTGCGCTTTCCTTCCAGGCTGTAGCAGCAATGTCACGCTTACCGTCGCGTGGATCAAAGGATCTGTGGTTTTCCCTCGAGGCTTTCCCACAGGGCTGTCCCACGTGCCACCGTGGTGTGAGTCGATCCTCGGCGTGAAAGATGAGCCAGTGCAGGGCAAAGAGGTTCCTCTGGAATGGACTGAGACATCTGGGGGACTCTTGGAATGGTGGTACGACCATGGAGTTCCTCTCGCCTTTCCTGTTGAGAGTGCCTCCTCTTGAGATGCGACGGGAACGCCGGGAATTCTTTCCCGTTGAAAGCAGGGAAAGGATCCCTCATCTCGAGCTACGAGGGGGAAACGGGGCTCCTCTGGATGTGGGCGGGACCATCGTGCTTCCTCTCGAGTAGAGACGGGTATGGTGGTGAACTTCTTGAGTTGCAGCAAGGGTGTGAGAGACCCTTTCGAAGTTCGAGAGGTTAGGTGTCATTAGTCTCCAGACGCCTCATCGGAAATAGGCCTCATCTCGCCTGGAAGCGAGAACTTCCTGGATTTTCTCGAGTTGCGGCAGGTGTTCTGGAGTTACGACGGGGACCTCAGGGACTCGCCCTGGTGGCCTCAGGAGAGGCCAGTCCCCATGCGAGTTGCTAGGGGGCCTCTCGGGATTCCTCTTCCATCGATACCGGGGCCAAAAACCTTGTGTGGAGTCAGGGCCGGAACCGAGGATTCCTCTCAGGGGCTGACATGGATCTTTGGGTACTTCTGGAGTCTCCCCAGGGGAGTCAGGCCTCGTCTCGAGTTGGGGTATGCACGTGCGCTTTCCTTCCAGGCTGTAGCAGCAATGTCACGCTTCCCGTCGCGTGGATCAAAGGATCTGTGGTTTTCCCTCGAGGCTTTCCCTCGAGGCTTTCCCACAGGGCTGTCCCACGTGCCACCGTGGTGTGAGTCGATCCTCGGCGTGAAAGATGAGCCAGTGCAGGGCAAAGAGGTTCCTCTGGAATGGACTGAGACATCTGGGGGACTCTTGGAATGGTGGTACGACCATGGAGTTCCTCTCGCCTTTCCTGTTGAGAGTGCCTCCTCTTGAGATGCGACGGGAACGCCGGGAATTCTTTCCCGTTGAAAGCAGGGAAAGGATCCCTCATCTCGAGCTACGAGGGGGAAACGGGGCTCCTCTGGATGTGGGCGGGACCATCGTGCTTCCTCTCGAGTGGAGACGGGTATGGCAGAGAACTTCTTGAGTTGCAGCAAGGGAGTGAAAGACCCTTTCGAAGTTCCAGAGGTTAGGTATCATTAGTCTCCAGACGCCTCATCGGAAATAGGCCTCATCTCGCCTGGAAGGGAGAACTTCCTGGATTTTCTCGAGTTGCGGCAGGTGTTCTCGAGTTACGACGGGGACCTCAGGGACCAGCCCTGGTGGCCTCAGGAGAGGACAATCCCCATGCGAGTTGCTAAGGGGACTCTGGGATTCCTCTCCCGTCGATACCGGGACCAAAAACCTTGTGTGGAGTCAGGGCCAGAACCGAGGTTTCCTCTCTGGGGCTGACATGGATCTTTGGGTACTTCTGGAGTCTCCCCAGGGGAGTCAGGCCTCGTCTCGAGTGGGCACAGGTACGTGCGCTTTCCTTCCAGGCTGTAGCAGCAATGTCACGCTTCCCGTGGCCTGGATCAAAGGATCTGTGGTTTTCCCTCGAGGCTTTCCCTCGAGGCTTTCCCACAGGGCTGTCCCACGTGCCACCGTGGTGTGAGTCGATGCTAGGAGTGAAAGATGAGCCAGTGTAGGGCAAAGAGGTTCCTCTGGAATGGACTGAGACATCTGGGGGACTCTTGGAATGGTGGTATGACCATGGAGTTCCTCTCGCCTTTCCTGTTGAGAGTGCCTCCTCTTGAGATGCGACGGGAACGCCGGGAATTCTTTCCCGTTGAAAGCAGGGAAATGATCCCTCATCTCGAGCTACGAGGGGGAAACGGGGCTCCTCTGGATGTGGGCGGGACCATCGTGCTTCCTTTCGAGTGGAGACGGGTATGGCGGTGAACTTCTTGAGTTGCAGCAAGGGTGTGAAAGACCCTTTCGAAGTTCCAGAGGTTAGGTGTCATTAGTCTCCAGACGCCTCATCGGAAATAGGCCTCATCTCGCCTGGAAGGGAGAGCTTCCTGGATTTTCTCGAGTTGCGGCAGGTGTTCTGGAGTTACGACGGGGACCTCAGGGACCCGCCCTGGTGACCTCAGGAGAGGTCAGTCCCCATGCGAGTTGCTAGGGGGCCTCTCGGGATTCCTCTCCCGTAGATGCCGGGGCCAAAAACCTTGTGTGGAGTCAGGGCCGGAACCGAGGATTCCTCTCAGGGGCTGACATGGATCTTTGGGTACTTCTGGAGTCTCCCCAGGGGAGTCAGGCCTCGTCTCGAGTGGGGGCATGCACGTGCGCTTTCCTTCCAGGCTGTAGCAGCAATGTCACGTTTCCCGTGGCCTGGATCAAAGGATCTGTGGTTTTCCCTCGAGGCTTTCCCTCGAGGCTTTCCCACAGGGCTGTCCCACGTGCCACCCTGGTGTGAGTCGATCCTCGGCGTGAAAGATGAGCCAGTGCAGGGCAAAGAGGTTGCTCTGGAATGGACTGAGACATCTGGGGGACTCTTAGAATGGTGGTACGACCATGGAGTTCCTCTCGCCTTTCCTGTTGAGAGTGCCTCCTCTTGAGATGCGACGGGAACGCCGGGAATTCTTTCCCGTTGAAAGCAGGGAAAGGATCCCTCATCTCGAGCTACGAGGGGGAAACGGGGCTCCTCTGGATGTGGGCGGGACCATCGTGCTTCCTCTCGAGTGGAGACGGGTATGGCGGTGAACTTCTTGAGTTGCAGCAAGGGTGTGAAAGACCCTTTCGAAGTTCCAGAGGTTAGGTGTCATTAGTCTCCAGACGCCTCATCGGAAATAGGCCTCATCTCGCCTGGAAGGGAGAACTTCCTGGATTTTCTCGAGTTGCGGCAGGTGTTCTCGAGTTACGACGGGGACCTCAGGGACCCGCCCTGGTGGCCTCAGGAGAGGCCAGTCCCCATGCGAGTTGCTAGGGGGCCTCTGGGGATTCCTCTCCCGTCGATACCGGGGCCAAAAACCTTGTGTGGATTCAGGGCCGGAACCGAGGATTCCTCTCAGGGGCTGACATGGATCTTTGGGTACTTCTGGAGTCTCCCCAGGGGAGTCAGGCCTCGTCTCGAGTGGGGGCATGCACTGGCGCTTTCCTTCCAGGCTGTAGCAGGAATGTCACGCTTCCCGTCTCGTGGATCAAAGGATCTGTGGTTTTTCCTCGAGGCTTTCCCTCTAGGATTTCCCACAGGGCTGTCCCACGTGCCACCGTGGTGTGAGTCGATCCTCGGCGTGAAAGATGAGCCAGTGCAGGGCAAAGAGGTTCCTCTGGAATGGACTGAGACATCTGGGGGACTCTTGGAATGGTGGTATGACCATGGAGTTCCTCTCGCCTTTCCTGTTGAGAGTGCCTCCTCTTGAGATGCGACGGGAACGCCGGGAATTCTTTCCCGTTGAAAGCAGGGAAAGGATCCCTCATCTCGAGCTACGAGGGGGAAACGGGGCTCCTCTGGATGTGGGCGGGACCATCGTGCTTCCTCTCGAGTGGAGACGGGTATGGCGGTGAACTTCTTGAGTTGCAGCAAGGGTGTGAAAGACCCTTTCGAAGTTCCAGAGGTTAGGTGTCATTAGTCTCCAGACGCCTCATCGGAAATAGGCCTCATCTCGCCTGGAAGGGAGAACTTCCTGGATTTTCTCGAGTTGCGGCAGGTGTTCTCGAGTTACGACGGGGACCTCAGGGACCCGCCCTGGTGGCCTCAGGAGAGGCCAGTCCCCATGCGAGTTGCTAGGGGGCCTCTCGGGATTCCCCTCCCGTCGATACCGGGGCCAAAAACCTTGTGTGGAGTCAGGGCCGGAACCGAGGATTCCTCTCAGGGGCTGACATGGATCTTTGGGTACTTCTGGAGTCTCCCCAGGGGAGTCAGGCCTCTTCTCGAGTGGGGGCATGCACGTGCGCTTTCCTTCCAGGCTGTAGCAGCAATGTCACGCTTCCCGTGGCGTGGATCAAAGGATCTGTGGTTTTCCCTCGAGGCTTTCCCTCGAGGCTTTTCCACAGGGCTGTCCCACGTGCCACCGTGGTGTGAGTCGATCCTCGGCGTGAAAGATGAGCCAGTGCAGGGCAAAGAGGTTCCTCTGGAATGGACTGAGACATCTGGGGGACTCTTGGAATGGTGGTACGACCATGGAGTTCCTCTCGCCTTTCCTGTTGAGAGTGCCTCCTCTTGAGATCCGACGGGAACGCCGGGAATTCTTTCCCGTTGAAAGCAGGGAAAGGATCCCTCATCTCGAGCTACGAGGGGGAAACGGGGCTCCTCTGGATGTGGGCGGGACCATCGTGCTTCCTCTCGAGTGGAGACGGGTATGGCGGTGAACTTCTTGAGTTGCAGCAAGGGTGTGAAAGACCCTTTCGAAGTTCCAGAGGTTAGGTGTCATTAGTCTCCAGACGCCTCATCGGAAATAGGCCTCATCTCGCCTGGAAGGGAGAACTTCCTGGATTTTCTCGAGTTGCGGCAGGTGTTCTCGAGTTACGACGGGGACCTCAGGGACCCGCCCTGGTGGCCTCAGGAGAGGCTAGTCCCCATGCCAGTTGCTAGGGGGCCTCTCGGGATTCCCCTCCCGTCGATACCGGGGCCAAAAACCTTGTGTGGAGTCAGGGCCGGAACCGAGGATTCCTCTCAGGGGCTGACATGGATCTTTGGGTACTTCTGCAGTCTCCCCAGGGGAGTCAGGCCTCGTCTCGAGTGGGGGCATGCACGGGCGCTTTCCTTCCAGGCTGTAGCAGCAATGTCACGCTTCCCGTCTCGTGGATCAAAGGATCTGTGATTTTTCCTCGAGGCTTTCCCTCGAGGATTTCCAGCAGGGCTGTCCCACGTGCCACCGTGGTGTGAGTCGATCCTCGGCGTGAAAGATGAGCCAGTGCAGGGCAAAGAGGTTCCTCTGGAATGGACTGAGACATCTGGGGGACTCTTGGAATGGTGGTATGACCATGGAGTTCCTCTCGCCTTTCCTGTTGAGAGTGCCTCCTCTTGAGATGCGACGGGAACGCCGGGAATTCTTTCCCGTTGAAAGCAGGGAAAGGATCCCTCATCTCGAGCTACGAGGGGGAAACGGGGCTCCTCTGGATGTGGGCGGGACCATCGTGCTTCCTCTCGAGTGGAGACGGGTATGGCGGTGAACTTCTTGAGTTGCAGCAAGGGTGTGAAAGACCCTTTCGAAGTTCCAGAGGTTAGGTGTCATTAGTCTCCAGACGCCTCATCGGAAATAGGCCTCATCTCGCCTGGAAGGGAGAACTTCCTGGATTTTCTCGAGTTGCGGCAGGTGTTCTCGAGTTACGACGGGGACCTCAGGGACCCGCCCTGGTGGCCTCAGGAGAGGCCAGTCCCCATGCGAGGTGCTAGGGGGCCTCTCGGGATTCCTCTCCCGTCGATACCGGGGCCAAAAACCTTGTGTGGAGTCAGGGCCGGAACTGAAGATTCCTCTCAGGGGCTGACATGGATCTTTGGATACTTCTGGAGTCTCCCCAGGGGAGTCAGGCCTCGTCTCGAGTGGGGGTATGCACGTGCGCTTTCCTTCCAGGCTGTAGCAGCAATGTCACGCTTCCCGTGGCCTGGATCAAAGGATCTGTGGTTTTCCCTCGAGGCTTTCCCTCGAGGCTTTCCCACAGGGCTGTCCCACGTGCCACCGTGGTGTGAGTCGATGCTAGGAGTGAAAGATGAGCCAGTGTAGGGCAAAGAGGTTCCTCTGGAATGGACTGAGACATCTGGGGGACTCTTGGAATGGTGGTACGACCATGGAGTTCCTCTCGCCTTTCCTGTTGAGAGTGCCTCCTCTTGAGATGCGACGGGAACGCCGGGAATTCTTTCCCGTTGAAAGCAGGGAAATGATCCCTCATCTCGAGCTACGAGGGGGAAACGGGGCTCCTCTGGATGTGGGCGGGACCATCGTGCTTCCTTTCGAGTGGAGACGGGTATGGCGGTGAACTTCTTGAGTTGCAGCAAGGGTGTGAAAGACCCTTTCGAAGTTCCAGAGGTTAGGTGTCATTAGTCTCCAGACGCCTCATCGGAAATAGGCCTCATCTCGCCTGGAAGGGAGAGCTTCCTGGATTTTCTCGAGTTGCGGCAGGTGTTCTGGAGTTACGACGGGGACCTCAGGGACCCGCCCTGGTGACCTCAGGAGAGGTCAGTCCCCATGCGAGTTGCTAGGGGGCCTCTCGGGATTCCTCTCCCGTAGATGCCGGGGCCAAAAACCTTGTGTGGAGTCAGGGCCGGAACCGAGGATTCCTCTCAGGGGCTGACATGGATCTTTGGGTACTTCTGGAGTCTCCCCAGGGGAGTCAGGCCTCGTCTCGAGTGGGGGCATGCACGTGCGCTTTCCTTCCAGGCTGTAGCAGCAATGTCACGTTTCCCGTGGCCTGGATCAAAGGATCTGTGGTTTTCCCTCGAGGCTTTCCCTCGAGGCTTTCCCACAGGGCTGTCCCACGTGCCACCCTGGTGTGAGTCGATCCTCGGCGTGAAAGATGAGCCAGTGCAGGGCAAAGAGGTTGCTCTGGAATGGACTGAGACATCTGGGGGACTCTTAGAATGGTGGTACGACCATGGAGTTCCTCTCGCCTTTCCTGTTGAGAGTGCCTCCTCTTGAGATGCGACAGGAACGCCGGGAATTCTTTCCCGTTGAAAGCAGGGAAAGGATCCCTCATCTCGAGCTACGAGGGGGAAACGGGGCTCCTCTGGATGTGGGCGGGACCATCGTGCTTCCTCTCGAGTGGAGACGGGTATGGCGGTGAACTTCTTGAGTTGCAGCAAGGGTGTGAAAGACCCTTTCGAAGTTCCAGAGGTTAGGTGTCATTAGTCTCCAGACGCCTCATCGGAAATAGGCCTCATCTCGCCTGGAAGGGAGAACTTCCTGGATTTTCTCGAGTTGCGGCAGGTGTTCTCGAGTTACGACGGGGACCTCAGGGACCCGCCCTGGTGGCCTCAGGAGAGGCCAGTCCCCATGCGAGTTGCTAGGGGGCCTCTGGGGATTCCTCTCCCGTCGATACCGGGGCCAAAAACCTTGTGTGGATTCAGGGCCGGAACCGAGGATTCCTCTCAGGGGCTGACATGGATCTTTGGGTACTTCTGGAGTCTCCCCAGGGGAGTCAGGCCTCGTCTCGAGTGGGGGCATGCACGGGCGCTTTCCTTCCAGGCTGTAGCAGGAATGTCACGCTTCCCGTCTCGTGGATCAAAGGATCTGTGGTTTTTCCTCGAGGCTTTCCCTCTAGGATTTCCCACAGGGCTGTCCCACGTGCCACCGTGGTGTGAGTCGATCCTCGGCGTGAAAGATGAGCCAGTGCAGGGCAAAGAGGTTCCTCTGGAATGGACTGAGACATCTGGGGGACTCTTGGAATGGTGGTATGACCATGGAGTTCCTCTCGCCTTTCCTGTTGAGAGTGCCTCCTCTTGAGATGCGACGGGAACGCCGGGAATTCTTTCCCGTTGAAAGCAGGGAAAGGATCCCTCATCTCGAGCTACGAGGGGGAAACGGGGCTCCTCTGGATGTGGGCGGGACCATCGTGCTTCCTCTCGAGTGGAGACGGGTATGGCGGTGAACTTCTTGAGTTGCAGCAAGGGTGTGAAAGACCCTTTCGAAGTTCCAGAGGTTAGGTGTCATTAGTCTCCAGACGCCTCATCGGAAATAGGCCTCATCTCGCCTGGAAGGGAGAACTTCCTGGATTTTCTCGAGTTGCGGCAGGTGTTCTCGAGTTACGACGGGGACCTCAGGGACCCGCCCTGGTGGCCTCAGGAGAGGCCAGTCCCCATGCGAGTTGCTAGGGGGCCTCTGGGGATTCCTCTCCCGTCGATACCGGGGCCAAAAACCTTGTGTGGATTCAGGGCCGGAACCGAGGATTCCTCTCAGGGGCTGACATGGATCTTTGGGTACTTCTGGAGTCTCCCCAGGGGAGTCAGGCCTCGTCTCGAGTGGGGGCATGCACGGGCGCTTTCCTTCCAGGCTGTAGCAGGAATGTCACGCTTCCCGTCTCGTGGATCAAAGGATCTGTGGTTTTTCCTCGAGGCTTTCCCTCTAGGATTTCCCACAGGGCTGTCCCACGTGCCACCGTGGTGTGAGTCGATCCTCGGCGTGAAAGATGAGCCAGTGCAGGGCAAAGAGGTTCCTCTGGAATGGACTGAGACATCTGGGGGACTCTTGGAATGGTGGTATGACCATGGAGTTCCTCTCGCCTTTCCTGTTGAGAGTGCCTCCTCTTGAGATGCGACGGGAACGCCGGGAATTCTTTCCCGTTGAAAGCAGGGAAAGGATCCCTCATCTCGAGCTACGAGGGGGAAACGGGGCTCCTCTGGATGTGGGCGGGACCATCGTGCTTCCTCTCGAGTGGAGACGGGTATGGCGGTGAACTTCTTGAGTTGCAGCAAGGGTGTGAAAGACCCTTTCGAAGTTCCAGAGGTTAGGTGTCATTAGTCTCCAGACGCCTCATCGGAAATAGGCCTCATCTCGCCTGGAAGGGAGAACTTCCTGGATTTTCTCGAGTTGCGGCAGGTGTTCTCGAGTTACGACGGGGACCTCAGGGACCCGCCCTGGTGGCCTCAGGAGAGGCCAGTCCCCATGCGAGTTGCTAGGGGGCCTCTCGGGATTCCCCTCCCGTCGATACCGGGGCCAAAAACCTTGTGTGGAGTCAGGGCCGGAACCGAGGATTCCTCTCAGGGGCTGACATGGATCTTTGGGTACTTCTGGAGTCTCCCCAGGGGAGTCAGGCCTCTTCTCGAGTGGGGGCATGCACGTGCGCTTTCCTTCCAGGCTGTAGCAGCAATGTCACGCTTCCCGTGGCGTGGATCAAAGGATCTGTGGTTTTCCCTCGAGGCTTTCCCTCGAGGCTTTTCCACAGGGCTGTCCCACGTGCCACCGTGGTGTGAGTCGATCCTCGGCGTGAAAGATGAGCCAGTGCAGGGCAAAGAGGTTCCTCTGGAATGGACTGAGACATCTGGGGGACTCTTGGAATGGTGGTACGACCATGGAGTTCCTCTCGCCTTTCCTGTTGAGAGTGCCTCCTCTTGAGATCCGACGGGAACGCCGGGAATTCTTTCCCGTTGAAAGCAGGGAAAGGATCCCTCATCTCGAGCTACGAGGGGGAAACGGGGCTCCTCTGGATGTGGGCGGGACCATCGTGCTTCCTCTCGAGTGGAGACGGGTATGGCGGTGAACTTCTTGAGTTGCAGCAAGGGTGTGAAAGACCCTTTCGAAGTTCCAGAGGTTAGGTGTCATTAGTCTCCAGACGCCTCATCGGAAATAGGCCTCATCTCGCCTGGAAGGGAGAACTTCCTGGATTTTCTCGAGTTGCGGCAGGTGTTCTCGAGTTACGACGGGGACCTCAGGGACCCGCCCTGGTGGCCTCAGGAGAGGCTAGTCCCCATGCCAGTTGCTAGGGGGCCTCTCGGGATTCCCATCCCGTCGATACCGGGGCCAAAAACCTTGTGTGGAGTCAGGGCCGGAACCGAGGATTCCTCTCAGGGGCTGACATGGATCTTTGGGTACTTCTGCAGTCTCCCCAGGGGAGTCAGGCCTCGTCTCGAGTGGGGGCATGCACGGGCGCTTTCCTTCCAGGCTGTAGCAGCAATGTCACGCTTCCCGTGGCCTGGATCAAAGGATCTGCAGTTTTCGTCGAGGCTTTCCCTCGAGGTTTTCCCACAGGGCTCTCCCACGTGCCACCGTGGTGTGAGTCGATCCTCGGCGTGAAAGATGAGCCAGTGCAGGGCAAAGAGGTTCCTCTGTAATGGACTGAGACATCTGGGGGACTCTTGGAATGGTGGTACGACCATGGAGTTCCTCTCGCCTTTCCTGTTGAGAGTGCCTCCTCTTGAGATGCGACGGGAACGCCGGGAATTCTTTCCCGTTGAAAGCAGGGAAAGGATCCCTCATCTCGAGCTCCGAGGGGGAAACGGGGCTCCTCTGGATGTGGGCGGGACCATCGTGCTTCCTCCCGAGTGGACACGGGTATGGCGGTGAACTTCTTGAGTTGCAGCAAGGGTGTGAAAGACCCTTTCGAAGTTCGAGAGGTTAGGTGTCATTAGTCTCCAGACGCCTCATCGGAAATAGGCCTCATCTCGCCTGGAAGGGAGAACTTCCTGGATTTTCTCGAGTTGCGGCAGGTGTTCTCGAGTTACGACGGGGACCTCAGGGACCCGCCCTGGTGGCCTCAGGAGAGGCCAGTCCCCATGCAAGTTGCTAGGGGGCCTCTCGGGATTCCTCTCCCGTCGATACCGGGGCCAAAAACCTTGTGTGGAGTCAGGGCCGGAACCGAGGATTCCTCTCAGGGGCTGACATGGATCTTTGGGTACGTCTGGAGTCTCCCCAGGGGAGTCAGGCCTCGTCTCGAGTGGGGGCATGCACGTGTGCTTTCCTTCCAGGCTGTAGCAGCAATGTCACGCTTCCCGTCGCGTGGATCAAAGGATCTGTGTTTTTCCCTCGAGGCTTTCCCTCGAGGCTTTCCCACAGGGCTGTCCCACGTGCCACCGTGGTGTGAGTCGATCCTCGGCGTGAAAGATGAGCCAGTGCAGGGCAAAGAGGTTTCTCTGGAATGGACTGAGACATCTGGGGGACTCTTGGAATGGTGGTACGACCATGGAGTTCCTCTCGCCTTTCCTGTTGAGAGTGCCTCCTCTTGAGATGCGCCGGGAACGCCGGGAATTCTTTCCCGTTGAAAGCAGGGAAAGGATCCCTCTTCTCGAGCTACGAGGGGGAAACAGGGCTCCTCTGGATGTGGGCGGGACCATCGTGCTTCCTCTCGAGTGGAGACGGGTATGGCGGTGAACTTCTTGAGCTGCAGCAAGGGTGTGAAAGACCCTTTCGAAGTTCCAGAGGTTAGGTGTCATTAGTCTCCAGAAGCCTCATCGGAAATAGGCCTCATCTCGCCTGGAAGGGAGAACTTCCTGAATTTTCTCGAGGTGCGGCAGGTGTTCTCGAGTTACGACGGGTACCACAGGGACCCGCCCTGATGGCCTCAGGAACGGCCAGTCTCCATGCGAGTTGCTAGGGGGCCTCTCGTGATTCCTCTCCCGTCGATACCGGGGCCAAAAACCTTGTGTGGAGTCAGGGCCGGAACCGAGGATTCCTCTCAGGGGCTGACATGGATCTTTGGGTACTTCTAGAGTCTCCCCAGGGGAGTCAGGCCTCGTCTCGAGTGGGGGCATGCACGTGCGCTTTCCTTCCAGGCTGTAGCAGCAATGTCACGCTTCCCGTCGCGTGGATCAAAGGATCTGTGGTTTTCCCTCGAGGCTTTCCCTCGAGGCTTTCCCACAGGGCTGTCCCACGTGCCACCGTGGTGTGAGTCGATCCTCGGCGTGAAAGATGAGCCAGTGCAGGGCAAAGAGGTTCCTCTGGAATGGACTGAGACATCTGGGGGACTCTTGGAATGGTGGTACGACCATGGAGTTCCTCTCGCCTTTCCTGTTGAGAGTGCCTCCTCTTGAGATGCGACGGGAATGCCGGGAATTCTTTCCCGTTGAAAGCAGGGAAAGTATCCCTCATCTCGAGCTCCGAGGGGGAAACGGGGCTCCTCTGGATGTGGGCGGGACCATCGTGCTTTCTCTCGTGTGGAGACGGGTATGGCGGTAAACTTCTTGAGTTGCAGCAAGGGTGTGAAAGGCCCTTTCGAAGTTCCAGAGGTTAGGTGTCATTAGTCTCCAGACGACTCATCGGAAATAGGCCTCATCTAGCCTGGAAGGGAGAACTTCCCGGATTTTCTCGAGGTGCGGCCGGTGTTCTCGAGTTACGACGGGGACCTCAGGGACCCGCCCTGGTGGCCTCAGGAGAGGCCAGTCCCCATGCGAGTTGCTAGGGGGCCTCTCGGGATTCCTCTCCCGTCGATACCGGGGCCAAAAACCTTGTGTGGAGTCAGGGCTGGAACCGAGGATTCCTCTCAGGAGCTGACATGGATCTTTGGGTACTTCTGGAGTCTCCCCAGGGGAGTCAGGCCTCGTCTCGAGTGGGGGCATGCACGTGCCCTTTCCTTCCAGGCTGTAGCAGAAATGTCACGCTTCACGTGGCGTGGATCAAAGGATCTGTGGTTTTCCCTCGAGGCTTTCCCACAGGGATGTCCCACGTGCCACCGTGGTGTGAGTCGATCCTCGGCGTGAAAGATGAGCCAGTGCAGGGCAAAGAGGTTCCTCTGGAATGGACTGAGACATCTGGGGGCCTCTTGGAATGGTGGTACGACCATGGAGTTCCTCTCGCCTTTCCTGTTGAGAGTGCCTCCTCTTGAGATGCGACGGGAACGCCGGGAATTCTTTCCCGTTGAAAGCAGGGAAAGGATCCCTCATCTCGAGCTCCGAGGGGGAAATGGGGCTCCTCTGGATGTGGGCGGGACCATCGTGCTTCCTCCCGAGTGGACACGGGTATGGCGGTGAACTTCTTGAGTTGCAGCAAGGGTGTGAAAGACCCTTTCGAAGTTCCAGAGTTTAGGTGTCATTAGTCTGCAGACGCCTCATCGGAAATAGGCCTCATCTCGCCTGGAAGGGAGAACTTCCTGGATTTTCTCGAGTTGCGGCAGGTGTTCTCGAGTTACGACGGGGACCTCAGGGACCCGCCCTGGTGGCCTCAGGAGAGGCCAGTCCCCATGCGAGTTGCTAGGGGGCCTCTCGGGATTCCTCTCCCGTCGATACCGGGGCCAAAAGCCTTGTGTGGAGTCAGGGCCGGAACCGAGCATTCCTCTCAGGGGTGACATGGATCTTTGGGTACTTCTGGAGTCTCCCCAGGGGAGTCAGGCCTCGTCTCGAGTGGGGGCATGCACGTGCGCTTTCCTTCCAGGCTGTAGCAGCAATGTCACGCTTCCCGTCGCGTGCATCAAAGGATCTGTGGTTTTCCCTCGAGGCTTTCCCTCGAGGCTTTCCCACAGGGCTGTCCCACGTGCCACCGTGGTGTGAGTCGATCCTCGGCGTGAAAGATGAGCCAGTGCAGGGCAAAGAGGTTCCTCTGGAATGGACTGAGACATCTGGGGGACTCTTGGAATGGTGGTACGACCATGGAGTTCCTCTCGCCTTTCCTGTTGAGAGTGCCTCCTCTTTGGATGCGACGGGAACGCCGGGAATTCTTTCCCATTGATAGCAGGGAAAGGATCCCTCATCTCGAGCTCCGAGGGGGAAACGGGGCTCCTCTGGATGTGGGCGGGACCATCGTGCTTCCTCTCGAGTGGACACGGGTATGGCGGTGAACTTCTTGAGTTGCAGCAAGGGTGTGAAAGACCCGTTCGAAATTCCAGAGGTTAGGTGTCATTAGTCTCCAGACGCCTCATCGGAAATAGGCCTCATCTCGCCTGGAAGGGAGAACTTCCTGGATATTCTCGATTTGCGGCAGGTGTTCTCGAGTTATGACGGGGACCTCAGGGACCCGCCCTGGTGGCCTCAGGAGAGGCCAGTCCCCATGGGAGTTGCTAGGGGGCCTCTCGGGATTCCTCTCCCGTCGATACTGGGGCCAAAAACCTTGTGTGGAGTCAGGGCCGGAACCGAGGATTCCTCTCAGGGGCTGACATGGATCTTTGGGCACTTCTGGAGTCTCCACAGGGGAGTCAGGCCTCGTCTCGAGTGGGGACATGCACGTGCGCTTTCCTTCCAGGCTGTAGCAGCAATGTCACGCTTCCCGTCGCGTGCATCAAAGGATCTGTGGTTTTCCCTCGAGGCTTTCCCTCGAGGCTTTCCCACAGGGCTGTCCCACGTGCCACCGTGGTGTGAGTCGATCCTCGGCGTGAAAGATGAGCCAGTGCAGGGCAAAGAGGTTCCTCTGGAATGGACTGAGACATCTGGGGGACTCTTGGAATGGTGGTACGACCATGGAGTTCCTCTCGCCTTTCCTGTTGAGAGTGCCTCCTCTTGAGATGCGACGGGAACGCCGGGAATTCTTTCCCGTTGAAAGCAGGGAAAGGATCCCTCATCTCGAGCTACGAGGGGGAAACGGGGCTCCTCTGGATGTGGGCGGGACCATCGTGCTTCCTCTCGAGTGGACACGGGTATGGCGCTGAACTTCTTGAGTTGCAGCAAGGGTGTGAAAGACCCTTTTGAAGTTCCAGAGTTTAGGTGTCATTAGTCTCCAGACGCCTCATCGGAAATAGGCCTCATCTCGCCTGGAAGGGAGAACTTCCTGGATTTTCTCGATTTGCGGCAGGTGTTCTCGAGTTACGACGGGGACCTCAGGGACCCGCCCTGGTGGCCTCAGGAGAGGCCAGTCCCCATGCGAGTTGCTAGGGGGCCTCTCGGGATTCCTCTCCCGTCGATACCGGGGCCAAAAACCTTGTGTGGAGTCAAGGCCGGAACCGAGGATTCCTCTCAGGGGCTGACATGGATCTTTGGGTACTTCTGGAGTCTCCCCAGGGGAGTCAGGCCTCGTCTCCAGTGGGGGCATGCACGTGCGCTTTCCTTCCAGGCTGTAGCAGCAATGTCACACTTCCCGTCGCGTGCATCAAAGGATCTGTGGTTTTCCCTCGAGGCTTTCCCTCGAGGCTTTCCCACAGGGCTGTCCCACGTGCCACCGTGGTGTGAGTCGATCCTCGGCGTGGAAGATGAGCCAGTGCAGGGCAAAGAAGTTCCTCTGGAATGGACTGAGACATCTGGGGGACTCTTGGAATGGTGGTACGACCCTGGAGTTCCTCTCGCCTTTCCTGTTGAGAGTGCCTCCTCTTGAGATGCGACGGGAACGCCGGGAATTCTTTCCCGTTGAAAGCAGGGAAAGGATCCCACATCTCGAGCTCCGAGGGGGAAACGGGGCTCCTCTGGATGTGGGCGGGACCATCGTGCGTCCTCTCGAGTGGAGACGGGTATGGCGGTGAACTTCTTGAGTTGCAGCAAGGGTGTGAAAGACCCTTTCGAAGTTCCAGAGGTTAGGTGTCATTAGTCTCCAGAAGCCTCATCGGAAATACGCCTCATCTCGCCTGGAAGGGAGAACTTCCTGGATTTTCTCGAGTTGCGGCAGGTGTTCTCGAGTTAAGACGGGGACCTCAGGGACACGCCCTGGTGGCCTCAGGAGAGGCCAGTCCCCATGCGAGTTGCTAGGGGGCCTCTCGGGATTCCTCTCCCGTCGATACCGGGGCCAAAAACCTTGTGTGGAGTCAGGGCCGGAACCGAGGATTCCTCTCAGGGGTGATATGGATCTTTGGGTACTTCTGGAGTCTCCCCATGGGAGTCAGGCTTCGTCTCGAGTGGGGGCATGCACGTGCGCTTTCCTTCCAGGCTGTAGCAGCAATGTCACGCTTCCCGTCGCGTGCATCAAAGGATCTGTGGTTTTCCCTCGAGGCTTTCCCTCGAGGCTTTCCCGCAGGGCTGTCCCACGTTCCACCGTGGTGTGAGTCGATCCTCGGCGTGAAAGATGAGCCAGTGCAGAGCAAAGAGGTTCCTCTGGAATGGACTGAGACATCTGGGGGACTCTTGGAATGGTGGTACGACCATGGAGTTCCTCTCGCCTTTCCTGTTGAGAGTGCCTCCTCTTGAGATGCGACGGGAACGCCGGGAATTCTTTCCCGTTGAAAGCAGGGAAAGGATCCCTCATCTCGAGCTACGAGGGGGAAACGGGGCTCCTCTGGATGTGGGCGGGACCATCGTGCTTCCTCTCGATTGGAGACGGGTATGGCGGTGAACTTCTTGAGTTGCAGCAAGGGTGTGAAAGACCCTTTCGAAGTTCCAGAGGTTACGTGTCAGTCTCCAGATGCCTCATCGGAAATAGACCTCATCTCGCCTGGAAGGGAGAACTTCCTGGATTTTCTCGAGGTGCGGCAGGTGTTCTCGAGTTACGACGGGTACCACAGGGACCCGCCCTGATGGCCTCAGGAGAGGCCAGTCCCCAAGCGAGTTGCTAGGGGGCCTCTCGGGATTCCTCTCCCGTCGATACTAGGGCCAAAAACCTTGTGTGGAGTCAGGGCCGGAACCGAGCATTCCTCTCAGGGGTGACATGGATCTTTGGGTACTTCTGGAGTCTCCCCAGGGGAGTCAGGCCTCGTCTCGAGTGGGGGCATGCACGTGCGCTTTCCTTCCAGGCTGTAGCAGCAATGTCACGCTTCCCGTCGCGTGCATCAAAGGATCTGTGGTTTTCCCTCGAGGCTTTCCCTCGAGGCTTTCCCACAGGGCTGTCCCACGTGCCACCGTGGTGTGAGTCGATCCTCGGCGTGAAAGATGAGCCAGTGCAGGGCAAAGAGGTTCCTCTGGAATGGACTGAGACATCTGGGGGACTCTTGGAATGGTGGTACGACCATGGAGTTCCTCTCGCCTTTCCTGTTGAGAGTGCTTCCTCTTTGGATGCGACGGGAACGCCGGGAATTCTTTCCCGTTGAAAGCAGGGAAAGGATCCCTCATCTCGAGCTACGAGGGGGAAACGGGGCTCCTCTGGATGTGGGCGGGACCATCGTGCTTCCTCTCGAGTGGCCACGGGTATGGCGGTGAACTTCTTGAGTTGCAGCAAGGGTGTGAAAGACCCTTTCGAAATTCCAGAGGTTAGGTGTCATTAGTCTCCAGACGCCTCATCGGAAATAGGCCTCATCTCGCCTGGAAGGGAGAACTTCCTGGATATTCTCGATTTGCGGCAGGTGTTCTCGAGTTATGACGGGGACCTCAGGGACCCGCCCTGGTGGCCTCAGGAGAGGCCAGTCCCCATGCGAGTTGCTAGGGGGCCTCTCGGGATTCCTCTCCCGTCGATACCGGGGCCAAAAACCTTGTGTGGAGTCAGGGCCGGAACGGAGGATTCCTCTCATGGGTGACATGGATCTTTGGGCACTTCTGGAGTCTCCCCAGGGGAGTCAGGCCTCGTCTCGAGTGGGGACATGCACGTGCGCTTTCCTTCCAGGCTGTAGCAGCAATGTCACGCTTCCCGTCGCGTGCATGAAAGGATCTGTGGTTTTCCCTCGAGGCTTTCCCTCGAGGCTTTCCCACAGGGCTGTCCCACGTACCACCGTGGTGTGAGTCGATCCTCGGCGTGAAAGATGAGCCAGTGCAGGGCAAAGAGGTTCCTCTGGAATGGACTGAGACATCTGGGGGACTCTTGGAATGGTGGTACGACCATGGAGTTCCTCTCGCCTTTCCTGTTGAGAGTGCCTCCTCTTGAGATGCGACGGGAACGCCGGGAATTCTTTCCCGTTGAAAGCAGGGAAAGGATCCCTCATCTCGAGCTCCGAGGGGGAAACGGGGCTCCTCTGGATGTGGGCGGGACCATCGTGCTTCCTCTCGAGTGGAGACGGGTATGGCGGTGAACTTCTTGAGTTGCAGCAATGGTGTGAACGACCCTTTCGACGTTCCAGAGGTTAGGTGTCATTAGTCTCCAGACGCCTCATCGGAAATAGGCCTCATCTCGCCTGGAAGGGAGAACTTCCTGGATTTTCTCGAGTTGCGGCAGGTGTTCTCGAGTTACGACGGGGACCTCAGGGACCCGCCCTGGTGGCCTCAGGAGAGGCCAGTCCCCATGCGAGTTGCTAGGGGGCCTCTCGGGATTCCTCTCCCGTCGATACCGGGGCCAAAAACCTTGTGTGGAGTCAGGGCCGGAACCGAGGATTCCTCTCAGGGGCTGACATGGATCTTTGGGTACTTCTGGAGTCTCCCCAGGGGAGTCAGGCCTCGTCTCGAGTGGGGGCATGCACGTGCGCTTTCCTTCCAGGCTGTAGCAGCAATGTCATGCTTCCCGTCGCGTGCATCAAAGGATCTGTGGTTTTCCCTCGAGGCTTTCCCTCGAGGCTTTCCAGCTGGGCTGTCCCACGTGCCACCGTGGTGTGAGTCGATCCTCGGCGTGAAAGATGAGCCAGTGCAGGGCAAAGAGGTTCCTCTGGAATGGACTGAGACATCTGGGCGACTCTTGGAATGGTGGTACGACCATGGAGTTCCTCTCGCCTTTCCTGTTGAGAGTGCCTCCTCTTGAGATGCGACAGGACCGCCGGGAATTCTTTCCCGTTGAAAGCAGGGAAAGGATCCCTCATCTCGAGCTACGAGGGTGAAACGGGGCTCCTCTGGATGTGGGCGGGACCATCGTGCTTCCTCTCGAGTGGACACGGGTATGGCGCTGAACTTCTTGAGTTGCAGCAAGGGTGTGAAAGACCCTTTTGAAGTTCCAGAGTTTAGGTGTCATTAGTCTCCAGACGCCTCATCGGAAATAGGCCTCATCTCGCCTGGAAGGGAGAACTTCCTGGATTTTCTCGATTTGCGGCAGGTGTTCTCGAGTTACGACGGGGACCTCAGGGACCCGCCCTGGTGGCCTCAGGAGAGGCCAGTCCCCATGCGAGTTGCTAGGGGGCCTCTCGGGATTCCTCTCCCGTCGATACCGGGGCCAAAAACCTTGTGTGGAGTCAAGGCCGGAACCGAGGATTCCTCTCAGGGGCTGACAAGGATCTTTGGGTACTTCTGGAGTCTCCCCAGGGGAGTCAGGCCTCGTCTCCAGTGGGGGCATGCACGTGCGCTTTCCTTCCAGGCTGTAGCAGCAATGTCACACTTCCCGTCGCGTGGATCAAAGGATCTGTGGTTTTCCCTCGAGGCTTTCCCTCGAGGCTTTCCCACAGGGCTGTCCCACGTGCCACCGTGGTGTGAGTCGATCCTCGGCGTGGAAGATGAGCCAGTGCAGGGCAAAGAGGTTCCTCTGGAATGGACTGAGACATCTGGGGGACTCTTGGAATGGTGGTACGACCCTGGAGTTCCTCTCGCCTTTCCTGTTGAGAGTGCCTCCTCTTGAGATGCGACGGGAACGCCGGGAATTCTTTCCCGTTGAAAGCAGGGAAAGGATCCCACATCTCGAGCTACGAGGGGGAAACGGGGCTCCTCTGGATGTGGGCGGGACCATCGTGCTTCCTCTCGAGTGGACACGGGTATGGCGGTGAACTTCTTGAGTTGCAGCAAGGTTGTGAAAGACCCTTTCGAAGTTCCAGAGGTTAGGTGTCATTAGTCTCCAGACGCCTCATCGGAAATAGGCCTCATCTCGCCTGGAAGGGAGAACTTCCTGGATTTTCTCGAGTTGCGGCAGGTGTTCTCGAGTTACGACGGGGACCTCAGGGACCCGCTCTTGTGGCCTCAGGAGAGGCCAGTCCCCATGCGAGGTGCTAGGGGGCCTATCGGGATTCCTCTCCCGTCGATACCGGGGCCAAAAACCTTGTGTGAAATCAGGGCCGGAACCGAGGATTCCTCTCAGGGGCTGACATGTTTCTTTGGGTACTTCTGGAGTCTCCCCAGGGGAGTCAGGCCTCGTCTCGAGTGGGGGCATGCACGTGCGCTTTCCTTCCAGGCTGTAGCAGCAATGTCACGCTTCCCGTCGCGTGGATCAAAGGATCTGTGGTTTTCCCTCGTGGCTTTCCCACAGGGCTGTCCCACGTGCCACCGTGGTGTGAGTCGATCCTCGGCGTGAAAGATGAGCCAGTGCAGGGCAAAGAGGTTCCTCTGGAATGGACTGAGACATCTGGGGGACTCTTGGAATGGTGGTACGACCATGGAGTTCCTCTCGCCTTTCCTGTTGAGAGTGCCTCCTCTTGAGATGCGACGGGAACGCCGGGAATTCTTTCCCGTTGAAAGCAGGGAAAGGATCCCTCATCTCGAGCTCCGAGGGGGAAACGGGGCTCCTCTGGATGTGGGCGGAACCATCGTGCTTCCTCTCGAGTGGAGACGGGTATGGCGGTGAACTTCTTGAGTTGCAGCAAGGGTGTGAAAGACCCTTTCGAAGTTCCAGAGGTTAGGTGTCATTAGTCTCCAGACGCCTCATCGGAAATAGGCCTCATCTCGCCTGGAAGGGAGAACTTCCTGGATTTTCTCGAGTTGCGGCAGGTGTTCTCGAGTTACGACGGGGACCTCAGGGACCCGCCCTGGTGGCCTCAAGAACAGCCAGTCCCCATGCGAGTTGCTAGGGGGCCTCTCGGGATTCCTCTCCCGTCGATACCGGGGCCAAAAACCTTGTGTGGAGTCAGGGCCGGAACCGAGGATTCCTCTCAGGGGCTGACATGGATCTTTGGGTACTTCTGGAGTCTCCCCAGGGGAGTCAGGCCTCGTCTCGAGTGGGGGCATGCACGTGTGCTTTCCTTCCAGGCTGTAGCAGCAATGTCACGCTTCCCGTCGCGTGGATCAAAGGATCTGTGGTTTTCCCTCGAGGCTTTCCCTCGAGGCTTTCCCACAGGGCTGTCCCACGTGACACCGTGGTGTGAGTCGATCCTCGGCGTGAAACATGAGCCAGTGCAGGGCAAAGAGGTTCCTCTGGAATGGACTAAGACATCTGGGGGACTCTTGGAATGGTGGTACGACCATGGAGTTCCTCTCGCCTTTCCTGTTGAGAGTGCCTCCTTTTGAGATGCGATGGGAATGCCGGGAATTCTTTCCCGTTGAAAGCAGGGAAAGGATCCCTCATCTCTAGCTACGAGGGGGAAACGGGGCTCCTCTGGATGTGGGCGGGACCATCGTGCTTCCTCTCGAGTGGAGACGGGCAAGGAGGTGAACTTCTTGAGTAGCAGCAAGGGTGTGAAAGACCCTTTCGAAGTTCCAGAGGTTGGGTGTCATTAGTCTCCAGACGCCTCATCGGAAATAGTCCTCATCTCGCCTGGAAGGGAGAACTTCCTGGATTTTCTCGAGTTGCGGCAGGTGTTCTCGAGTTACGAAGGGGACCTCAGGGACCCGCCCTGGTGGCCTCAGGAGAGGCCAGTCCCCATGCGAGGTGCTAGGGGGCCTCTCGGGATTCCTCTCCCGTCGATACCGGGGCCAAAAACCTTGTGTGCAGTCAGGGCCGGAAACGAGGATTCCTCTCAGGGGCTGACATGGATCTTTGGGTACTTCTGGAGTCTCCCCAGGGGATTCAGGCCTCGTCTCGAGTGGGGGCATGCACGTGCGCTTTCCTTCCAGGCTGTAGCAGCAATGTCACGCTTCCCGTCGCGTGGATCAAAGGATCTGTGGTTTTCCCTCGAGGCTTTCCTTCGAGGCTTTCCCACATGGCTGTGCCACGTGCCACCGTGGTGTGAGTCGATCCTCGGCGTGAAAGATGAGCCAGTGCAGGGCAAAGAGGTTCCTCTGGAATGGACTGAGACATCTGGGGGACTCTTGGAATGGTGGTACGACCATGGAGTTCCTCTCGCCTTTCCTGTTGAGAGTGCCTCCTCTTGAGATGCGACGGGAATGACGGGAATACTTTCCCGTTGAAAGCAGGGTAAGGATCCCTCATCTCGAGCTACGAGGGGGAAACGGGGCTCCTCTGGATGTGGGCGGGACCATCGTGCTTCCTCTCGAGTGGAGACGGGTATGGCGGTGAACTTCTTGAGTTGCAGCAAGTGTGTGAAAGACCATTTCGAAGTTCCAGAGGTTAGGTGTCATTAGTCTCCAGACGCTTCATCGGAAATAGGCCACATCTCGCCTGCAAGGGAGAACTTCCTTGATTTTCTCGAGGTGCGGCAGGTGTTCTCGAGTTACGACGGGGACCTCAGGGACCCGCCCTGGTTGCCTCAAGAGGCCAGTCCCCATGCGATTTGCTACGGGGCCTCTCGGGATTCCTCTCCCGTCGATGCCGGGGCCAAAAACCTTGTGTGGAGTCAGGGCCGTAACCGAGGATTCCTCTCAGGGGCTGACATGGATCTTTGGGTACTTCTGGAGTCTCCCCTGGGGAGTCAGGCCTCGTCTCGAGTGGGGGCATGCACGTGCGCTTTCCTTCCAGGCTGTAGCAGCAATGTCACGCTTCCCGTGGCGTGGATCAAAGGATCTGTGGTTTTCCCTCGAGGCTTTCCCACAGGGCTGTCCCACGTGCCACCGTGGTGTGAGTCGATCCTCGGCGTGAAAGATGAGCCAGTGCAGGGCAAAGAGGTTCCTTTGGAATGGACTGAGACATCTGGGGGACTCTTGGAATGGTGGTATGACCATGGAGTTCCTCTCGCCTTTCCTGTTGAGAGTGCCTCCTCTTGAGATGCGACGGGAACGCCGGGAATTCTTTCCCGTTGAAAGCAGGGAAAGGATCCCTCATCTCGAGCTACGAGGGGGAAACGGGGCTCCTCTGGATGTGGGCGGGACCATCGTGCTTCCTCTCGAGTGGACACGGGTATGGCGGTGAACTTCTTGAGTTGCAGCAAGGTTGTGAAAGACCCTTTAGAAGTTCCAGAGGTTAGGTGTCATTAGTCTCCAGACGCCTCATCGGAAATAGGCCTCATCTCGCCTGGAAGGGAGAACTTCCTGGATTTTCTCGAGTTGCGGCAGGTGTTCTCGAGTTACGACGGGGACCTCAGGGACCCGCTCTGGTGGCCTCAGGAGAGGCCAGTCCCCATGCGAGGTGCTAGGGGGCCTATCGGGATTCCTCTCCCGTCGATACCGGGGCCAAAATCCTTGTGTGCAGTCAGGGCCGGAACCGAGGATTCCTCTCAGGGGCTGACATGGATCTTTGGGTACTTCTGGAGTCTCCCCAGGGGAGTCAGGCCTCGTCTCGAGTGGGGGCATGCACGTGCGCTTTCCTCCAGGCTGTAGCAGCAATGTCACCCTTACCGTCGCGTGGATCAAAGGATCTGTGGTTTTCCCTCGAGGCTTTCCCACAGGGCTGTCCCACGTGCCACCGTGGTGTGAGTCGATCCTCGGCGTGAAAGATGAGCCAGTGCAGGGCAAAGAGGTTCCTCTGGAATGGACTGAGACATCTGGGGGACTCGTGGAATGGTGGTACGATCATGGAGTTCCTCTCGCCTTTCCTGTTGAGAGTGCCACCTCTTGAGATGCGACGGGAACGCCGGGAATTCTTTCCCGTTGAAAGCAGGGAAAGGATCCCTCATTTCGAGCCACGAGGGGGAAACGGGGCTCCTCTGGATGTGGGCGGGACCATCGTGCTTCCTCTCGAGTGGAGACGGGTATGGCGGTGAACTTCTTGAGTTGCAGCAAGGGTGTGAAAGACCCTTTCGAAGTTCGAGAGGTTAGGTGTCATTAGTCTCCAGACGCCTCATCGGAAATACGCCTCATCTCGCCTGGAAGGGAGAACTTCCTGGATATTCTCGAGTTGCGGCAGGTGTTCTCGAGTTACGACGGGGACCTCAGGGACCCGCCCTGGTGGCCTCAGGAGAGGCAAGTCCCCATGCGAGGTGCTAGGGGGCCTCTCGGGATTCCTCTCCCGTCGATACCGGGGCCAAAAACCTTGTGTGCAGTCAGGGCCGGAACCGAGGATTCCTCTCAGGGGCTGACATGGATCTTTGGGTACTTCTGGAGTCTCCCCACGGGATTCAGGCCTCGTCTCGAGTGGGGGCATGCACGTGCGCTTTCCTTCCAGGCTGTAGCAGCAATGTCACGCTTCCCGTTGCGTGGATCAAAGGATCTGTGGTTTTCCCTCGAGGCTTTCCCTCGAGGCTTTCCCACAGGGCTGTTCCACGTGCCTCCGTGGTGTGAGTCGATCCTCGGCGTGAAAGATGAGCCAGTGCAGGGCAAAGAGGTTCCTCTGGAATGGACTGAGACATCTGGGGGACTCTAGGAATGGTGGTAGGACCATGGAGTTCCTCTCGCCTTTCCTGTTGAGAGTGCCTCCTCTTGAGATGCGACGGGAACGCCGGGAATTCTTTCCCGTTGAAAGCAGGGAAAGGATCCCTCATCTCGAGCTACGAGGGGGAAACGGGGCTCCTCTGGATGTGGGCGGGACCATCGTGCTTCCTCTCGAGTGGAGACGGGTATGGCGGTGAACTTCTTGAGTTGCAGCAAGGGTGTGAAAGACCCTTTCGAATTTCCAGAGGTTAGGTGTCATTAGTCTCCAGACGACCCATCGGAAATAGGCCTCATCTCGCCTGGAAGGGAGAACTTCCTGGATTTTCTCGAGTTGCGGCAGGTGTTCTCGAGTTACGACGGGGACCTCAGGGACCCGCCCTGGTGGCCTCAGGAGAGGCCAGTCCCCATGCGAGGTGCTAGGGGGCCTCTCGGGATTCCTCTCCCGTCGATACCGGGGCCAAAAACCTTGTGTGGAGTCAGGGCCGGAACCGAGGATTCCTCTCAGGGGCTGACATGGATCTTTGGGTACTTCTGGAGTCTCCCCAGGGGAGTCAGGCCTCGTCTCGAGTGGGGGCATGCACGTGCGCTTTCCTTACAGGCTGTAGCAGCAATGTCATGCTTCCCGTGGCATGGATCAAAGGATCTGTGGTTTTCCCTCGAGGCTTTCCCACAGGGCTGTCCCACGTGCCACCGTGGTGTGAGTCGATCCTCGGCGTGAAAGATGAGCCAGTGCAGGGCAAAGAGGTTCCTCTGGAATGGACTGAGACATCTGGGGGACTCTTGGAATGGTGGTACGACCATGGAGTTCCTCTCGCCTTTCCTGTTGAGAGTGCCTCCTCTTGAGATGCGACGGGAATGCCGGGAATTCTTTCCCGTTGAAAGCAGGGAAAGGATCCCTCATCTTGAGCTACGAGGGGGAAACGGGGCTCCTCTGGATGTGGGCGGGACCATCGTGCTTCCTCTCGAGTGGAGACGGGTATGGCGGTGAACTTCTTGAGTTGCAGCAAGGGTGTGAAAGACCCTTTCGAAGTTCGAGAGGTTAGGTGTCATTAGTCTCCAGACGCCTCATCGGAAATAGGCCTCATCTCGCCTGGAAGGGAGAACTTCCTGGATTTTCTCGAGTTGCGGCAGGTGTTCTCGAGTTACGACGGGGACCTCAGGGACCCGCCCTGGTGGCCTCAGGAGAGGCCAGTCCCCATGCGAGGTGCTAGGGGGCCTCTCGGGATTCCTCTCCCGTTGATACCGGGGCCAAAAACCTTGTGTGCAGTCAGGGCCGGAACCGAGGATTCCTCTCAGGGGCTGACATGGATCTTTGGGTACTTCTGGAGTCTCCCCACGGGAGTCAGGCCTCGTCTCGAGTGGGGGCATGTACGTGCGCTTTCCTTCCAGGCTGTAGCAGCAATGTCACGCTTACCGTCGCGTGGATCAAAGGATCTGTGGTTTTCCCTCGAGGCTTTCCCACAGGGCTGTCCCACGTGCCACCGTGGTGTGAGTCGATCCTCGGCGTGAAAGATGAGCCAGTGCAGGGCAAAGAGGTTCCTCTGGAATGGACTGAGACATCTGGGGGACTCTTGGAATGGTGGTACGACCATGGAGTTCCTCTCGCCTTTCCTGTTGAGAGTGCCTCCTCTTGAGATGCGACGGGAACGCCGGGAATTCTTTCCCGTTGAAAGCAGGGAAAGGATCCCTCATCTCGAGCTACGAGGGGGAAACGGGGCTCCTCTGGATGTGGGCGGGACCATCGTGCTTCCTCTCGAGTGGAGACGCATATGGCGGTGAACTTCTTGAGTTGCAGCAAGGGTGTGAAAGACCCTTTCGAATTTCCAGAGGTTAGGTGTCATTAGTCTCCAGACGCCTCATCGGAAATAAGCCTCATCTCGCCTGGAAGGGAGAACTTCCTGGATTTTCTCGAGTTGCGGCAGGTGTTCTCGAGTTACGACGGGGACCTCAGGGACCCACCCTGGTGGCCTCAGGAGAGGCCAGTCCCCATGGGAGTTGCTAGGGGGCCTCTCGGGATTCCTCTCCCGTCGATACCGGGGCCAAAAACCTTGTGTGGAGTCAGGGCCGGAACCGAGGATTCCTCTCAGGGGCTTACATGGATCTTTGGGTACTTCTGGAGTCTCCCCAAGGGAGTCAGGGCTCGTCTCGAGTTGGGGCATGCACGTGCGCTTTCCTTCCAGGCTGTAGCAGCAATGTCACGCTTCCCGTCGCATGGATCAAAGGATCTGTGGTTTTCCCTCGAGGCTTTCCCTCGAGGCTTTCCCACAGGGCTGTCCCACGTGCCACCGTGGTGTGAGTCGATCCTCGGCGTGAAAGATGAGCCAGTGCAGGGCAAAGAGGTTCCTCTGGAATGGACTGAGACATCTGGGGGACTCGTGGAATGGTGGTACGACCATGGAGTTCCTCTCGCCTTTCCTGTTGAGAGTGCCACCTCTTGAGATGCCACGGGAACGCCGGGAATTCTTTCCCGTTGAAAGCAGGGAAAGGATCCCTCATTTCGAGCCACGAGGGGGAAACGGGGCTCCTCTGGATGTGGGCGGGACCATCGTGCTTCCTCTCGAGTGGAGACGGGTATGGCGGTGAACTTCTTGAGTTGCAGCAAGGGTGTGAAAGACCCTTTCGAAGTCCCAGAGGTTAGGTGTCATTAGTCTCCAGACGCCTCATCGGAAATAGGCCTCATCTCGCCTGGAAGGGAGAACTTCCTGGATTTTCTCGAGTTGCGGCAGGTGTTCTCGAGTTACAACGGGGACCTCAGGGACCCGCCCTGGTGGCCTCAGGAGAGGCCAGTCCCCATGCGAGTTGCTAGGGGGCCTCTCGGGATTCCTCTCCCGTCGATACCGGGGTCAAAAACCTTGTGTGGAGTCAGGGCCGGAACCGAGGATTCCTCTCACGGGCTGACATGGATCTTTGGGTACTTCTGGAGTCTCCCCAGGGGAGTCAGGCCTCGTCTCGAGTCGGGGCATGCACGTGCGCTTTACTTCCAGGCTGTAGCAGCAATGTCACGCTTCCCGAGGCGTGGATCAAAGGATCTGTGGTTTTCCCTCGAGGCTTTCCCACAGGGCTGTCCCACGTGCCACCGTGGTGTGAGTCGATCCTCGGCGTGAAAGATGAGCCAGTGTAGTGCAAAGAGGTTCCTCTGGAATGGACTGAGACATCTGGGGGACTCTTGGAATGGTGGTACGACCATGGAGTTCCTCTCGCCTTTCCTGTTGAGAGTGCCTCCTCTTGAGATGCGACGGGAACGCCGGGAATTCTTTCCCGTTGAAAGCAGGGAAAGATCCCTCATCTCGAGCTACGAGGGGGAAACGGGGCTCCTCTGGATGTGGGCGGGACCATCGTGCTTCCTCTCGAGTGGAGACGGGTATGGCGGTGAACTTCTTGAGTTGCAGCAAGGGTGTGAAAGACCCTTTCGAAGTTCCAGAGGTTAGGTGTCATTAGTCTCCAGACGACTCATCGGAAATAGGCCTCATCTCGCCTGGAAGGGAGAACTTCCTGGATTTTCTCGAGTTGCGGCAGGTGTTCTCGAGTTACGACGGGGACCTCAGGGACCTGCCCTGGTGGCCTCAGGAGAGGCCAGTACCCATGCGAGGTGCTAGGGGGCCTCTCGGGATGCCTCTCCCGTCGATACCGGGGCCAAAAACCTTGTGTGGAGTCAGGGCCGGAACCGAGGATTCCTCTCAGGGGTTGACATGGATCTTTGGGTACTTCTGGAGTCTCTCCAGGGGAGTCAGGCCTCGTCTCGAGTGGGGGCATGCACGTGTGCTTTCCTTACAGGCTGTAGCAGCAATGTCACGCTTCCCGTGGCGTGGATCAAAGGATCTGTGGTTTTCCCTCGAGGCTTTCCCACAGGGCTGTCCCACGTGCCACCGTGGTGTGAGTCGATCCTCGGCGTGAAAGATGAGCCAGTGCAGGGCAAAGAGGTTCCTCTGGAATGGACTGAGACATCTGGGGGACTCTTGGAATGGTGGTACGACCATGGAGTTCCTCTCGCCTTTCCTGTTGAGAGTGCCTCCTCTTGAGATGCGACGGGAACGCCGGGAATTCTTTCCCGTTGAAAGCAGGGAAAGGATCCCTCATCTTGAGCTACGAGGGGGAAACGGGGCTCCTCTGGATGTGGGCGGGACCATCGTGCTTCCTCTCGAGTGGAGACGGGTATGGCGGTGAACTTCTTGAGTTGCAGCAAGGGTGTGAAAGACCCTTTCGAAGTTCGAGAGGTTAGGTGTCATTAGTCTCCAGACGCCTCATCGGAAATAGGCCTCATCTCGCCTGGAAGGGAGAACTTCCTGGATTTTCTCGAGTTGCGGCAGGTGTTCTCGAGTTACGACGGGGACCTCAGGGACCCGCCCTGGTGGCCTCAGGAGAGGCCAGTCCCCATGCGAGGTGCTAGGGGGCCTCTCGGGATTCCTCTCCCGTCGATACCGGGGCCAAAAACCTTTTGTGCAGTCAGGGCCGGAACCGAGGATTCCTCTCAGGGGCTTATATGGATCTTTGGGTACTTCTGGAGTCTCCCCACGGGAGTCAGGCCTCGTCTCGAGTGGGGGCATGCACGTGCGCTTTCCTTCCAGGCTGTAGCATCAATGTCACGCTTCCCGTCGCGTGGATCAAAGGATCTGTGGTTTTCCCTCGAGGCTTTCCCTCGAGGCTTTCCCACAGGGCTGTCCCACGTGCCTCCGTGGTGTGATTCGATCCTCGGCGTGAAAGATGAGCCAGTGCAGGGCAAAGAGGTTCCTCTGGAATGGACTGAGACATCTGGGGGACTCTAGGAATGGTGGTAGGACCATGGAGTTCCTTTCGCCTTTCCTGTTGAGAGTGCCTCCTCTTGAGATGCGACGGGAACGCCGGGAATTCTTTCCCGTTGAAAGCAGGGAAAGGATCCCTCATCCCGAGCTACGAGGGGGAAACGGGGCTCCTCTGGATGTGGGCGGGACCATCGTGCTTCCTCTCGAGTGGAGACGGGTATGGCGGTGAACTTCTTGAGTTGCAGCAAGGGTGTGAAAGACCCTTTCGAATTTCCAGAGGTTAGGTGTCATTAGTCTCCAGACGACTCATCGGAAATAGGCCTCATCTCGCCTGGTAGGGAGAACTTCCTGGATTTTCTCGAGTTGCGGCAGGTGTTCTCGAGTTACGACGGGGACCTCAGGGACCCGCCCTGGTGGCCTCAGGAGAGGCCAGTACCCATGCGAGGTGCTAGGGGGCCTCTCGGGATTCCTCTCCCGTCGATACCGGGGCCAAAAACCTTGTGTGGAGTCAGGGCCGGAACCGAGGATTCCTCTCAGGGGCTGACATGGATCTTTGGGCACTTCTGGAGTCTCCCCAGGGGAGTCAGGCCTCGTCTCGAGTGGGGGCATGCACGTGCGCTTTCCTTCCAGGCTGTAGCAGCAATGTCACGCTTCCCGTGGCGTGGATCAAAGGATCTGTGGTTTTCCCTCGAGGCTTTCCCACAGGGCTGTCCCACGTGCCACCGTGGTGTGAGTCGATCCTCGGCGTGAAAGATGAGCCAGTGCAGGGCAAAGAGGTTCCTCTGGAATGGACTGAGACATCTGGGGGACTCTTGGAATGGTGGTACGACCATGGAGTTCCTCTCGCCTTTCCTGTTGAGAGTGCCTCCTCTTGAGATGCGACGGGAACGCCGGGAATTCTTTCCCGTTGAAAGCAGGGAAAGGATCCCTCATCTTGAGCTACGAGGGGGAAACGGGGCTCCTCTGGATGTGGGCGGGACCATCGTGCTTCCTCTCGAGTGGAGACGGGTATGGCGGTGAACTTCTTGAGTTGCAGCAAGGGTGTGAAAGACCCTTTCGAAGTTCGAGAGGTTAGGTGTCATTAGACTCCAGACGCCTCATCGGAAATAGGCCTCATCTCGCCTGGAAGGGAGAACTTCCTGGATTTTCTCGAGTTGCGGCAGGTGTTCTCGAGTTACGACGGGGACCTCAGGGACCCGCCCTGGTGGCCTCAGGAGAGGCCAGTCCCCATGCGAGGTGCTAGGGGGCCTCTCGGGATTCCTCTCCCTTCGATACCGGGGCCAAAAAGCTTGTGTGGAGTCAGGGCCGGAACCGAGGATTCCTCTCAGGGGCTGACATGGATCTTTGGGTACTTCTGGAGTCTCCCCATGGGAGTCAGGCCTCGACTCGAGTGGGGGCATGCACGTGCGCTTTCCTTCCAGGCTGTAGCAGCAATGTCACGCTTCCCGTCGCGTGGATCAAAGGATCTGTGGTATTCCCTCCAGGCTTTCCCTCGAGACTTTCCCACAGGGCTGTCCCACGTGCCACCGTGCTGTGAGTCGATCCTCGGCGTGAAAGATTAGCCAGTGCAGGGCAAAGAGGTTCCTCTGGAATGGACTGAGACATCTGGGGGACTCTTGGAATGGTGGTACGACCATGGAGTTCCTCTCGCCTTTCCTGTTGAGAGTGCCTCCTCTTGAGATACGACGGGAACACCGGGAATTCTTTCCCGTTGAAAGCAGGGAAAGGATCCCTCATCTCGAGCTAAGAGGGGGAAACGGGGATCCTCTTGATGTGGGCGGGACCATCGTGCTTCCTCTCGAGTGGAGACGGGTATGGCGGTGAACTTCTTGAGTTGCAGCAAGGGTGTGAAAGACCCTTTCGAAGTTCGAGAGGTTAGGTGTCATTAGTCTCCAGACGCCTCATCGGAAATAGGCCTCATCTCGCCTGGAAGGGAGAACTTCCTGGATTTTTTCGAGTTGCGGCAGGTGTTCTCGAGTTATGACGGGGACCTCAGGAACCCGCCCTGGTGGCCTCAGGAGAGGCCAGTCCCTATGCGAGTTGCTAGGGGGCCTCTCGGGATTCCTCTCCCGTCGATACCGGGGCCAAAAACCTTGTATGGAGTCAGGGCCTGAACCGAGGATTCCTCTCAGGGGCTGACATGGATCTTTGGGTACTTCTGGAGTCTCCCCAGGGGAGTCAGGCCTCGTCTCGAGTGGGGGCATGCACGTGCACTTTCCTTCCAGGCTGTAGAAGCAATGTCAGGCTTCCCGTCGCGTGGATCAAAGGATCTGTGGTTTTCCCTCGAGGCTTTCCCACAGGGCTGTCCCACGTGCCACCGTGGTGTGAGTCGATCCTCGGCGTGAATGATGAGCCAGTGCAGGACAAAGAGGTTCCTCTGGAATGGACTGAGATATCTGGGGGACTCTTGGAATCGTGGTACGACCATGGAGTTCCTCTCGCCTTTCCTGTTGAGAGTGCCTCCTCTTGAGATGCGACGGGAACGCCGGGAACTCTTTCCCTTGGAAACCAGGGAAAGGATCCCTCATCTCGAGCTACGAGGGGAAAACGGGGCTCCTCTGGATGTGGGCGGGACCATCGTGCTTCCACTGGAGTGGAGACGGGTATGGCGGTGAACTTCTTGAGTTGCAGCAAGGGTGTGAAAGACCCTTTCGAAGTTCCAGAGGTTAGGTGTCATTAGTCTCCAGACGACTCATCGGAAATAGGCCTCATCTCGCCTGGAAGGGAGAACTTCCTGGATTTTCTCGAGTTGCGGCAGGTGTTCTCGAGTTACGACGGGGACCTCAGGGACCCGCCCTGGTGGCCTCAGGAGAGGCCAGTACCCATGCGAGGTGCTAGGGGGCCTCTCGGGATTCCTCTCCCGTCGATACCGGGGCCAAAAACCTTGTGTGGAGTCAGGGCCGGAACCGAGGATTCCTCTCAGGGGTTGACATGGATCTTTGGGTACTTCTGGAGTCTCCCCAGGGGAGTCAGGCCTCGTCTCGAGTGGGGGCATGCACGTGTGCTTTCCTTCCAGGCTGTAGCAGCAATGTCACGCTTCCCGTGGCGTGGATCAAAGGATCTGTGGTTTTCCCTCGAGGCTTTCCCACAGGGCTGTCCCACGTGCCACCGTGGTGTGAGTCGATCCTCGGCGTGAAAGATGAGCCAGTGCAGGGCAAAGAGGTTCCTCTGGAATGGACTGAGACATCTGGGGGACTCTTGGAATGGTGGTACGACCATGGAGTTCCTCTCGCCTTTCCTGTTGAGAGTGCCTCCTCTTGAGATGCGACGGGAACGCCGGGAATTCTTTCCCGTTGAAAGCAGGGAAAGGATCCCTCATCTTGAGCTACGAGGGGGAAACGGGGCTCCTCTGGATGTGGGCGGGACCATCGTGCTTCCTCTCGAGTGGAGACGGGTATGGCGGTGAACTTCTTGAGTTGCAGCAAGGGTGTGAAAGACCCTTTCGAAGTTCGAGAGGTTAGGTGTCATTAGTCTCCAGACGCCTCATCGGAAATAGGCCTCATCTCGCCTGGAAGGGAGAACTTCCTGGATTTTCTCGAGTTGCGGCAGGTGTTCTCGAGTTACGACGGGGACCTCAGGGACCCGCCCTGGTGGCCTCAGGAGAGGCCAGTCCCCATGCGAGGTGCTAGGGGGCCTCTCGGGATTCCTCTCCCGTCGATACCGGGGCCAAAAACCTTTTGTGCAGTCAGGGCCGGAACCGAGGATTCCTCTCAGGGGCTTATATGGATCTTTGGGTACTTCTGGAGTCTCCCCACGGGAGTCAGGCCTCGTCTCGAGTGGGGGCATGCACGTGCGCTTTCCTTCCAGGCTGTAGCAGCAATGTCACGCTTCCCGTCGCGTGGATCAAAGGATCTGTGGTTTTCCCTCGAGGCTTTCCCTCGAGGCTTTCCCACAGGGCTGTCCCACGTGCCTCCGTGGTGTGATTCGATCCTCGGCGTGAAAGATGAGCCAGTGCAGGGCAAAGAGGTTCCTCTGGAATGGACTGAGACATCTGGGGGACTCTAGGAATGGTGGTAGGACCATGGAGTTCCTCTCGCCTTTCCTGTTGAGAGTGCCTCCTCTTGAGATGCGACGGGAACGCCGGGAATTCTTTCCCGTTGAAAGCAGGGAAAGGATCCCTCATCTCGAGCTACGAGGGGGAAACGGGGCTCCTCTGGATGTGGGCGGGACCATCGTGCTTCCTCTCGAGTGGAGACGGGTATGGCGGTGAACTTCTTGAGTTGCAGCAAGGGTGTGAAAGACCCTTTCGAATTTCCAGAGGTTAGGTGTCATTAGTCTCCAGACGACTCATCGGAAATAGGCCTCATCTCGCCTGGAAGGGAGAACTTCCTGGATTTTCTCGAGTTGCGGCAGGTGTTCTCGAGTTACGACGGGGACCTCAGGGACCCGCCCTGGTGGCCTCAGGAGAGGCCAGTACCCATGCGAGGTGCTAGGGGGCCTCTCGGGATTCCTCTCCCGTCGATACCGGGGCCAAAAACCTTGTGTGGAGTCAGGGCCGGAACCGAGGATTCCTCTCAGGGGCTGACATGGATCTTTGGGCACTTCTGGAGTCTCCCCAGGGGAGTCAGGCCTTGTCTCGAGTGGGGGCATGCACGTGCGCTTTCCTTCCAGGCTGTAGCAGCAATGTCACGCTTCCCGTGGCGTGGATCAAAGGATCTGTGGTTTTCCCTCGAGGCTTTCCCACAGGGCTGTCCCACGTGCCACCGTGGTGTGAGTCGATCCTCGGCGTGAAAGATGAGCCAGTGCAGGGCAAAGAGGTTCCTCTGGAATGGACTGAGACATCTGGGGGACTCTTGGAATGGTGGTACGACCATGGAGTTCCTCTCGCCTTTCCTGTTGAGAGTGCCTCCTCTTGAGATGCGACGGGAACCCCGGGAATTCTTTCCCGTTGAAAGCAGGGAAAGGATCCCTCATCTTGAGCTACGAGGGGGAAACGGGGCTCCTCTGGATGTGGGCGGGACCATCGTGCTTCCTCTCGAGTGGAGACGGGTATGGCGGTGAACTTCTTGAGTTGCAGCAAGGGTGTGAAAGACCCTTTCGAAGTTCGAGAGGTTAGGTGTCATTAGACTCCAGACGCCTCATCGGAAATAGGCCTCATCTCGCCTGGAAGGGAGAACTTCCTGGATTTTCTCGAGTTGCGGCAGGTGTTCTCGAGTTACGACGGGGACCTCAGGGACCCGCCCTGGTGGCCTCAGGAGAGGCCAGTCCCCATGCGAGGTGCTAGGGGGCCTCTCGGGATTCCTCTCTCTTCGATACCGGGGCCAAAAAGCTTGTGTGGAGTCAGGGCCGGAACCGAGGATTCCTCTCAGGGGCTGACATGGATCTTTGGGTACTTCTGGAGTGTCCCCATGGGAGTCAGGCCTCGACTCGAGTGGGGGCATGCACGTGCGCTTTCCTTCCAGGCTGTAGCAGCAATGTCACGCTTCCCGTCGCGTGGATCAAAGGATCTGTGGTATTCCCTCCAGGCTTTCCCTCGAGACTTTCCCACAGGGCTGTCCCACGTGCCACCGTGCTGTGAGTCGATCCTCGGCGTGAAAGATTAGCCAGTGCAGGGCAAAGAGGTTCCTCTGGAATGGACTGAGACATCTGGGGGACTCTTGGAATGGTGGTACGACCATGGAGTTCCTCTCGCCTTTCCTGTTGAGAGTGCCTCCTCTTGAGATACGACGGGAACACCGGGAATTCTTTCCCGTTGAAAGCAGGGAAAGGATCCCTCATCTCGAGCTAAGAGGGGGAAACGGGGATCCTCTTGATGTGGGCGGGACCATCGTGCTTCCTCTCGAGTGGAGACGGGTATGGCGGTGAACTTCTTGAGTTGCAGCAAGGGTGTGAAAGACCCTTTCGAAGTTCGAGAGGTTAGGTGTCATTAGTCTCCAGACGCCTCATCGGAAATAGGCCTCATCTCGCCTGGAAGGGAGAACTTCCTGGATTTTTTCGAGTTGCGGCAGGTGTTCTCGAGTTACGACGGGGACCTCAGGAACCCGCCCTGGTGGCCTCAGGAGAGGCCAGTCCCTATGCGAGTTGCTAGGGGGCCTCTCGGGATTCCTCTCCCGTCGATACCGGGGCCAAAAACCTTGTATGGAGTCAGGGCCGGAACCGAGGATTCCTCTCAGGGGCTGACATGGATCTTTGGGTACTTCTGGAGTCTCCCCAGGGGAGTCAGGCCTCGTCTCGAGTGGGGGCATGCACGTGCACTTTCCTTCCAGGCTGTAGAAGCAATGTCAGGCTTCCCGTCGCGTGGATCAAAGGATCTGTGGTTTTCCCTCGAGGCTTTCCCACAGGGCTGTCCCACGTGCCACCGTGGTGTGAGTCGATCCTCGGCGTGAATGATGAGCCAGTGCAGGACAAAGAGGTTCCTCTGGAATGGACTGAGATATCTGGGGGACTCTTGGAATCGTGGTACGACCATGGAGTTCCTCTCGCCTTTCCTGTTGAGAGTGCCTCCTCTTGAGATGCGACGGGAACGCCGGGAACTCTTTCCCTTTGAAACCAGGGAAAGGATCCCTCATCTCGAGCTACGAGGGGAAAACGGGGCTCCTCTGGATGTGGGCGGGACCATCGTGCTTCCACTGGAGTGGAGACGGGTATGGCGGTGAACTTCTTGAGTTGCAGCAAGGGTGTGAAAGACCCTTTCGAAGTTCCAGAGGTTAGGTGTCATTAGTCTCCAGACGCCTCATCAGAAATAGGCCTCATCTCGCCTGGAAGGGAGAACTTCTTGGATTTTCTCGAGTTGTGGCAGGTGTTCTCGAGTTACGACGGGGACCTCAGGGACCCGCTCTGGTGGCCTCAGGAGAGGCCAGTCCCTATGCGAGTTGCTAGGGGGCCTCTCGGGATTCCTCTCCCGTCGATACCGGGGCCAACAACCTTGTGTGGAGTCAGGGCAGTAACCGAGGATTCCTCTCATGGGCTGACATGGATCTTTGGGTACGTCTGGAGACTCCCCAGTGGAGTCAGGCCTCGTCTCGAGTGGGGGCATGCACGTGCGCTTTCCTTCCAGGCTGTAGCAGCAATGTCACGCTTCCCGTCGAGTGGATCAAAGGATCTGTGGTTTTCCCTCGAGGCTTTCCCTCGAGGCTTTCCCACAGGGGTGTCCCACGTGCCACCGTGGTGTGAGTCGATCCTCGGCGTGAAAGATGAGCCAGTGCAGGGCAAAGAGGTTCCTCTGGAATGGACTGAGACATCTGGGGGACTCTTGGAATGGTGGTACGACCATGGAGTTCCTCTCGCCTTTCCTGTTGAGAGTTCCTCCTCTTGAGATGCGACGGGAACGCCGGGAATTCTTTCCCGTTGAAAGCAGGCAAAGGATCCGTCATCTCGAGCTACGAGGGGGAAACGGGGCTCCTGTGGATGTGGGCGGGACCATCGTGCTTCCTCTCGAGTGGAGACGGGTATGGCGGTGAACTTCTTGAGTTGCAGCAAGGGTGTGAAAGACTCTTTCGAAGTTCCAGAGGTTAGGTGTCATTAGTCTCCAGACGCCTCATCGGAAATAGGCCTCATCTCGCCTGGAAGGGAGAACTTCCTGGATTTTCTCGAGTTGCGGCAGGTGTTCTCGAGTTACGACGGGGACCTCAGGGACCCGCCCTGGTGGCCTCAGGAGAGGCCAGTCCCCATGCGAGTTGCTAGGGGGCCTCTCGTGATTCTTCTCCCGTCGATACCGGGGCCAAAAACCTTGTGTGGAGTCAGGGCCGGAACCGAGGATTCCTCTCAGGGGCTGACATGGATCTTTGGGTACTTCTGGAGTCTCGCCAGGGGAGACAGGCCTCGTCTCGAGTGGGGGCATGCACGTGCGCTTTCCTTCCAGGCTGTAGCAGCAATGTCACGCTTCCCGTCGCGTGGATCAAAGGATCTGTGGTTTTCCCTCGAGGCTTTCCCTCGAGGCTTTCCCACAGGGCTGTCCCACGTGCCTCCGTGGTGTGAGTCGATCCTCGGCGTGAAAGATGAGCCAGTGCAGGGCAAAGAGGTTCCTCTGGAATGGACTGAGACATCTGGGGGACTCTAGGAATGGTGGTATGACCATGGAGTTCCTCTCGCCTTTCCTGTTGAGAGTGCCTCCTCTTGAGATGCGACGGGAACGCTGGGAATTCTTTCCCGTTGAAAGCAGGGAAAGGATCCCTCATCTCGAGCTCCGAGGGGGAAACGGGGCTCCTCTGGATGCGGGCGGGACCATCGTGCTTCCTCTCGAGTGGAGACAGGTTTGGCGGTGAACTTCTTGAGTTGCAGCAAGGGTGTGAAAGACCCTTTCGAAGTTCCAGAGGTTAGGTGTCATTAGTCTCCAGACGACTCATCGGAAATAGGCCTCATCTCGCCTGGAAGGGAGAACTTCCTGGATTTTCTCGAGTTGGGGCAGGTGTTCTCGAGTTACGACGGGGACCTCAGGGACCCGCCCTGGTGGCCTCAGGAGAGGCCAGTCCCCATGCGAGTTGCTAGGGGGCCTCTCGGGATTCCTCTCCCGTCGATACCGGGGCCAAAAACTTTGTATGGAGTCAGGGCCGGAACCGAGGATTCCTCTCAGGGGCTGACATGGATCTTTGGGTACTTCTGGAGTCACCCCAGGGGAGTCAGGCCTCGTCTCGAGTGGGGGCATGCACGTGCGCTTTCCTTCCAGGCTGTAGCAGCAATGTCACGCTTCCCGTGGCGTGGATCAAAGGATCTGTGGTTTTCCCTCGAGGCTTTCCCTCGAGGCTTTCCCACAGGGCTGTCCCACGTGCCACCGTGGTGTGAGTCGATTCTCGACGTGAAAGATGAGCCAGTGCAGGGCAAAGAGGTTACTCTGGAATGGACTGAGACATCTGGGGGACTCTTGGAATGGTGGTACGACCATGGAGTTCCTCTCGCCTTTCCTGTTGAGAGTGCCTCCTCTTGAGATGCGACGGGAACGCCGGGAATTCTTTCCCGTTGAAAGCAGGAAAAGGATCCCTCATCTCGAGCTACGAGGGGGAAACGGGGCTCCTCTGGATGTGGGCGGGACCATCGTGCTTCCTCTCTAGTGGAGACAGGTATGGTGGTGAACTTCTTGAGTTGCAGCAAGGGTGTGAAAGACCCTTTCGAAGTTCCAGAGGTTAGGTGTCATTAGTCTCCAGACGCCTCATAGGAAATAGGCCTCATCTCGCCTGGAAGGGAGAATTTCCTGGATTTTCTCGAGTTGCGGCAGGTGTTCTCGAGTTATGACGGGGACCTCAGGAACCCGCCCTTGTGGCCTCAGGAGAGGCCA
This sequence comes from Capricornis sumatraensis, assembly GCF_032405125.1. Taxonomy (NCBI): domain Eukaryota; kingdom Metazoa; phylum Chordata; class Mammalia; order Artiodactyla; family Bovidae; genus Capricornis; species Capricornis sumatraensis. Next base: position 12,186,164 of record NW_027184612.1, read on the forward strand.
GTCCCTATGCGAGTTGCTAGGGGGCCTCTCGGGATTCCTCTCCCGTCGATACCGGGGCCAAAAACCTTGTATGGAGTCAGGGCCGGAACCGAGGATTCCTCTCAGGGGCTGACATGGATCTTTGGGAACTTCTGGAGTCTCCCCAGGGGAGTCAGGCCTCGTCTCGAGTGGGGGCATGCACGTGCACTTTCCTTCCAGGCTGTAGCAGCAATGTCACGCTTCCCGTCGCGTGGATCAAAGGATCTGTGGTTTTCCCTCGAGGCTTTCCCACAGGGCTGTCCCAAGTGCCACCGTGGTGTGAGTCGATCCTCGGCGTGAAAGATGAGCCAGTGCAGGACAAAGAGGTTCCTCTGGAATGGACTGAGATATCTGGGGGACTCTTGGAATGGTGGTACGACCATGGAGTTCCTCTCGCCTTTCCTGTTGAGAGTGCCTCCTCTTGAGATGCGACGGGAACGCTGGGAACTCTTTCCCTTTGAAACCAGGGAAAGGATCCCTCATCTCGAGCTACGAGGGGAAAACGGGGCTCCTCTGGATGTGGGCGGGACCATCGTGCTTCATCTCGAGTGGAGACGGGTATGGCGGTGAACTTCTTGAGTTGCAGCAAGGGTGTGAAAGACCCTTTCGAAGTTCCAGAGGTTAGGTGTCATTAGTCTCCAGACGCCTCATCAGAAATAGGCCTCATCTCGCCTGGAAGGGAGAACTTCCTGGATTTTCTCGAGTTGCGGCAGGTGTTCTCGAGTTACGACGGGGACCTCAGGGACCCGCCCTGGTGGCCTCAGGAGAGGCCAGTCCCTATGCGAGTTGCTAGGGGGCCTCTCGGGATTCCTCTCCCATCGATACCGGGGCCAACAACCTTGTGTGGAGTCAGGGCCGTAACCGAGGATTCCTCTCATGGGCTGACATGGATCTTTGGGTACGTCTGGAGACTCCCCAGTGGAGTCAGGCCTCGTCTCGAATGGGGGCATGCACGTGCGCTTTCCTTCCAGGCTCTAGCAGCAATGTCACGCTTCCCGTCGCGTGGATCAAAGGATCTGTGGTTTTCCCTCGAGGCTTTCCCTCGAGGCTTTCCCACAGGGCTGTCCCACGTGCCACCGTGGTGTGAGTCGATCCTCGGCGTGAAAGATGAGCCAGTGCAGGGCAAAGAGGTTCCTCTGGAATGGACTGAGACATCTGGGGGACTCTTGGAATGGTGGTACGACCATGGAGTTCCTCTCGCCTTTCCTGTTGAGAGTGCCTCCTCTTGAGATGGGACGGGAACGCCGGGAATTCTTTCCCGTTGAAAGCAGGCAAAGGATCCCTCATCTCGAGCTACGAGGGGGAAACGGGGCTCCTCTGGATGTGGGCGGGACCATCGTGCTTCTTCTCGAGTGGAGACGGGTATGGCGGTGAACTTCTTGAGTTGCAGCAAGGGTGTGAAAGACTCTTTCGAAGTTCCAGAGGTTAGGTGTCATTAGTCTCCAGACGCCTCATCGGAAATAGGCCTCATCTCGCCTGGAAGGGAGAACTTCCTGGATTTTCTCGAGTTGGGGCAGGTGTTCTCGAGTTACGACGGGGACCTCAGGGACCGGCCCTGGTGGCCTCAGGAGAGGCCAGTCCCCATGCGAGTTGCTAGGGGGCCTCTCGGGATTCCTCTCCCGTCGATACCGGGGCCAAAATCCTTGTGTGGAGTCAGGGCCAGAACCGAGGATTCCTCTCAGGGGCTGACATGGATCTTTGGGTACTTCTGGAGTCTCCCCAGGGGAGTCAGGCATCGTCTCGAGTGGGGGCATGCACGTGCGCTTTCCTTCCAGGCTGTAGCAGCAATGTCACGCTTCCCTTCGCGTGGATCAAAGGATCTGTGGTTTTCCCTCGAGGCTTTCCCTCGAGGCTTTCCCTCAGGGCTGTCCCACGTGCCACCGTGGTGTGAGTCGATCCTCGGCATGAAAGATGAGCCAGTGCAGGGCAAAGAGTTTCCTCTGGAATGGACTGAGCCATCTGGGGGACTCTTGGAATGGTGGTACGACCATGGAGTTCCTCTCGCCTTTCCTGTTGAGAGTGCCTCCTCTTGAGATGCGACGGGAATGACGGGAATACTTTCCCGTTGAAAGCAGGGAAAGGATCCCTCATCTCGAGCTACGAGGGGGAAACGGGGCTCCTCTGGATGTGGGCGGGACCATCGTGCTTCCTCTCGAGTGGAGACGGGTATGGCGGTGAACTTCTTGAGTTGCAGCAAGGGTGTGAAAGACCCTTTCGAAGTTCCAGAGGTTAGGTGTCATTATTCTCCAGACGCCTCATCGGAAATAGGCCTCATCTCGCCTGGAAGGGAGAACTTCCTGGATTTTCTCGAGTTGCGGCAGGTGTTCTCGAGTTACGACGGGGACCTCAGGGCCCCGCGCTGGTGGCCTCAGGATAGGCCAGTCCCCATGCGAGTTGCTAGGGGGCCTCTCGGGATTCCTCTCCCGTCGATACCGGGGCCAAAAACCTTGTGTGGAGTCAGGGCCGGAACCGAGGATTCCTCTCAGGGGCTGACATGGATCTTTGGGTACTTCTGGAGTTTCCCAGGGGAGTCAGGCCTCGTCTCGAGTGGGGGCATGCACGTGCGCTTTCCTTCCAGGCTGTAGCAGCTATGTCACGCTTCCCGAAGCGTGGATCATAGGATCTGTGGTTTTCCCTCGAGGCTTTCCCTCGAGGCTTTCCCACAGGGCTGTCCCACGTGCCACCGTGGTGTGAGTCGATCCTCGGCGTGAAAGATGAGCCAGTGCAGGGCAAAGAGCTTCCTCTGGAATGGACTGAGACATCTGGGGGACTCTTGGAATGGTGGTACGACCATGGAGTTCCTCTCGCCTTTCCTGTTGAGAGTGCCTCCTCTTCAGATGCGACGGGAACGCCGGGAATTCTTTCCCGTTGAAAGCAGGCAAAGGATCCCTCATCTCGAGCTACGAGGGGGAAACGGGGCTCCTCTGGATGTGGGCGGGACCATCCTGCTTCCTCTCGAGTGGAGACGGGTATGGAAGTGAACTTCTTGAGTTGCCGCAAGGGTGTGAAAGACCCTTTCGAAGTTCCAGAGGTTAGGTGTCATTAGTCTCCAGACGCCTCATCGGAAATAGGCCTCATCTCGCCTGGAAGGGAGAACTTCCTGGATTTTCTCGAGATGCGGCAGGTGTTCTCGAGTTACGACGGGGACCTCAGGGACCCGCCCTGGTGGCCTCAGGAGAGGCCAGTCCACATGCGAGTTGCTAGGGGGCCTCTCGGGATTCCTCTCCCGTCGATACCGGGGCCAAAAACCTTGTGTGGAGTCAGGGCCAGAACTGAGGATTCCTCTCAGGGGCTGATATGGATCTTTGGGTACTTCTGGAGTCTCCGCAGGGGAGTCAGGCCTCGTCTCGAGTGGGGGCATGCACGTGCGTTTTCTTTCCATGCTGTAGCAGCAATGTCACGCTTCCCGTCGCGTGGATCAAAGGATCTGTGGTTTTCCCTCGAGGCTTACCCACAGGGCTGTCCCACGTGCCACCGTGGTGTGAGTCGATCCTCGGCGTGAAAGATGAGCCAGTGCAGGGCAAAGAGGTTCCTCTGGAATGGACTGAGACATCTGGGGGACTCTTGGAATTGTGGTACGACCATGGAGTTCCTCTCGCCTTTCCTGTTGAGAGTGCCTCCTCTTGAGATGCGACGGGAACTCCGGGAATTCTTTCCCGTTGAAAGCAGGCAAAGGATCCCTCATCTCGAGCTACGAGGGGGAAACGGGGCTCCTCTGGATGTGGGCGGGACCATCGTGCTTCCTCTCGAGTGGAGACGGGTATGGCGGTGAACTTCTTGAGTTGCAGCAAGGGTGTGAAAGACCCTTTCGAAGTTCCAGAGGTTAGGTGTCATTAGTCTCCAGACGCCTCATCGGAAATAGGCCTCATCTCGCCTGGAAGGGAGAACTTCCTGGATTTTCTCGAGTTGCGGCAGGTGTTCTCGAGTTACGACGGGGACCTCAGGGACCCGCCCTGGTGGCCTCAGGAGTGGCCAGTCACCATGCGAGTTGCTAGGGGGCCTCTCGGGATTCCTCTCCCGTCGATACCGGGGCCAAAAACCTTGTGTGGAGTCAGGGCCAGAACCGAGGATTCCTCTCAGGGGCTGATATGGATCTTTGGGTACTTCTGGAGTCTCGCCAGGGGAGACAGGCCTCGTCTCGTGAGGGGGCATGCACGTGCACTTTCCTTCCAGGCTGTAGCAGCAATGTCACGCTTCCCGTCGCGTGGATCATAGGATCTGTGGTTTTCCCTCGAGGCTTTCCCTCAAGGCTTTCCCACAGGGCTGTCCCACGTGCCACCGTGGTGTGAGTCGATCCTCGGCGTGAAAGATGAGCCAGTGCAGGGCAAAGAGCTTCCTCTGGAATGGACTGAGACATCTGGGGGACTCTTGGAATGGTGGTACCACCATGGAGTTCCTCTCGCCTTTCCTGTTGAGAGTGCCTCCTCTTGAGATGCGATGGGAACGCCGGGAATTCTTTCCCGTTGAAAGCAGGCAAAGGATCCCTCATCTCGAGCTACGAGGGGGAAACGGGGCTCCTCTGGATGTGGGCGGGACCATCGTGCTTCCTCTCTAGTGGAGACGGGTATTGCCGGGGTCCAGCCCCGGTGGATCCAGGGAATTCGAAGGGTGGACGGCGTTGGCGTGGAAAGACTTGTTTATTTATTAATATAAGATTAGATTAAGAAACTGTAGTGCAGTAGGAAGATTAAGTGGAGAAAGAGGGCTGAATAGCTTGGTTTACGCGGAAGACCAATAAAATTCCAGACAAGGAATTTGCACCATCTACGTTGGGCCACCGGTGCCCGCTTGAATATCTAAGGGTGCCTCGCCTTAAGCTCCCTTTCTCGCGGATCTTAATAACCAGGGCAAATAAGTAGACCTGGCGAGCCTCCGCGCCCCAGATGGAAATTCAGCCTGAAATTAAAGTAAAGAGCAGAGGGAAGAAAAGGGAGAGAAAAAGAGAGAGAGAGAGAGACACGGGGGGAGCCATATTCCCAAGACACCAGGCCGAGACTAGTCCGAGAAACTGGTCTGAGAATCTGGTCCCGTCCTTTATTGTTCAGAAGGCCTTTTATACTTTTGATAAAACATGGAGATCAATGGGTAACACAAAGTTATGCAGCGTTAGCAGTCCAGACTCTTATCAAAACCAGGCTTTTCTCTCTGCATACCTAATTGTATACACAAGTCTTAGGTAATTTACATCATCTTCCAACCAAAAGGGCCAATTAACATTTTACAGCCTTTTTTCTGATAAGGGTTTGTCAACCACAAGACTTATTTGTGTTGATCTTCCCAAGGTCTGGTGCCACTCTCGGAAAGCACTAAAGAAAGTTACATTCTTAGACAGCAAGGATACAGCAACTTATAACAAGTAGAGGGAGTGCAGTGATTTATAGCAAAAGAGAAGCAATTAACTCAAAAGTCTAGTGTTGCTAACATCAAAACTACTATGTATCTTTTTCTACATCCTGCTTACATTAACATCCTTCCAGGTGCCTAAAAGATAAAGAATAAGGAGGTCTGGCAGCAATCCTTGAGTCAACAGTGAAAACCCTCTACCAATATAATTTTTAACTCTTTAGAAAAGGCTCTGTATCTTTAAGATGCTTTTAAGCTTTGTGCCTCCCGCGGTTGGGGGGCTGTAAGCAATTCACAAGCTGTAAGCTTTGTGCCTCTCGCGGTTGGGGGGCTGTAAGCAATTCACAAGCTGTAAGAGGTCTGGGGAACCTGTTAGGCAGACTAGAGAGCTATCAGAGGGGTTTAACTGAAACATCCCTTTCAAATGCAGAAGACTAAAACCCTGAATTGACTTTTTTCCAGAGAATATCAGAAAAGTGGAAAAGCAGAGCACAAAAGCCGGCAGATTTTTGCTGGGGTACATGCTTAGGAATATCCAGAGGGGTCCCTGAAGTCTGAGCACGCCTTGCGTATGTCAGCTTCCTTCCTCATGACCTTGTCACGGGCGGGATTCCTCACACTGGCTTCCGGCAACTCCCCCTTCTTTATTAGTTTTTTAAAAAAATTAGGTGCAGTTCAGTCGCGAGATTCCGAATGCTCTGCCGAAGAGTCCTGACAACACAAGGAAGCACGATTACAAGGAGCAGGATTATGGCACCCACAGCAGCATAGCTAGAGACAGTAGTCAGAAGAGTTTTTCCAGAAATGAAGTCAGAGAAGGTGTGGAAAAAGTCATTGGCTTCTCCTGCGGCGGTAAAATCTAATCGGGAGTGTTCCAAGGTCTGAATCTGATTATGAAGTTTCCCTAAATCTAAACTAATATCTGAGCTGTTCCAGACACCTAAAATATGATTTTTGACCCTCTCCCATTTAAAATCTGTCTCATTTACTTTCAGGGATGTAACACATATCCACCGGTAATCGGCATGACATGAAAGAGCCAATTTCATTTTCAGACTCTGTAATTCATTCCCAATATGCATTACTGCTTCTTCTAAGGCATCAATCCTTATTTCTAGCTTCCTATCTATAATTTCCTGGGTTGCCAGCGTTAGAGAAACATTTTTGGATACGGTGTCAACATATTGGGCAGTATACACTTGTTGAGACAATGATAATGCCGCCACAGTAACAGAAGTAATTGCGGTTATCAAAGCTGATATTCCCAAAACAAGTAAGCCCACAAACCGTCGTGTTCGCATTAAATCTTGTAGCTGTTGCAGTACAGCTAGGCCATGGTTATCATACCAATACGTGGCTACAGTTACAGGTACCATGAGATAGGGCGGACGTTTTAAAACCATGAAAGAGCAAACTTTATATTGAGGAGTTAAACAGGATGAAAGCATACATTGTTCACAAGACACTACATGGGGTCCACCTGTATAATTCAATTGTATGTTAAGTCTTTCAGAATCATTAGTGAAAAGAAAAACATAAGGAGAGGGTAGACAAGCTAAAATAGAGTAAATAGAGGTATTTTTTGGTCGGATTAAAATAATAGGGGCGGTAGCCGCAAGGGCTCTCCAAATTTCTGGCTGCCAAAAGGTTTTACCTCTAGTTATATAAGACAGCATAGGGGGAACAAATTGGTTATGATGCCGTCTGGTGGCAACTAACGGCCAAGAACTTGAATATTCTTTCCAATTATCCAATCTATTGATAAAGTCATCGTCAGACTCAGGGTCTTGACCTGGATTTGGGTTGCTCCAGTCCTGAATCGCACAATTTCTTCCTCCCGGCATATTGTAATCTACTCTCGAATTATAAATACAAGATTTCCAAATCGGATATCCTGAATGATCATCTATAGTTTTCCAAATAACATCTGAGGGAGCAACATCATCACAATTTGGATATTCTGATGGAGTTTTGAGAGACAAAGACTTATAGGGGCCAAGGACCCCAGGCATACGGGCTCGTAATATCCAAGCAGACCGATCCCCTATAGATGCAAATTTAGAGGTTGGGGAATCTGTCATAACTGCTTTTGTGGAGGCTCCAATGCATCCTGTCTTGGTAAAGAAGTCTCCTGTAAGGCCAGGAGGAAAATTAAAGCAGACAGGAAAATCATCTGCTAGTCCTTTAAAGGTATAATTGAAATTAATAGGGCATTGGTCTTTTGTATAGGAAGTATAAGATCCTCCCAAAAGGCGAGGCTGGTCTGTACTAACTCGTATGGGGTCACTGTTCCAAGTAACAACTTGGAAAGTTGGAGGATCTGGGAGAAACGCCCAATATTTGGTTGGAATGGGAGCAGCGCTTACCTGGCAAGAGAGCAAGGCAAGCATGGCAATAAACACCTTTTCAGGAGAGACTGACGATCCCTGTAGGGTAGCTATCCCCTGTGCCTGGCGACAGAGAGCTTTAATCTGTCCCCAGGTGGGCAAGGAGGCTTGTTGGGTTGACTGAGCTGGGCGTCCTAATGGATTCCTGCGAGGCAAAAAATCAGGGGGTGCAATATCCTGTATCTGAAGTCGTGACATCTGTCCAGTGGGTGGCTCCGATCCGCGCCTATCCGGGATCTCCAATGTCAGCTGTCCTGGGGTCAGCGGCGTTTCCCGTGCTGGCGGAGGGAGCGGGGGAAGAGGGAGTTTCTTCCTTTTTAGAGATCGCGGTGGCGGGGGATTCTGGTATCCGGGGAGCTGAGACATGGCGAATTAGTCTGTCTGGAACCCAAATCGGAGCGTCCGCGTCCTGTGGAAAAACACAAGCATACCCTCGCCCATTGGTTAATAAGGGGTCAGGACCTTTCCATTGTCCGGAAAGAAGGTCCCTCCATTTTACTAATGGTTTTGCATTCAATTGCTCTGGGCACCAATGGCGAAGCATTGCAGTGTTTCCGGATGAATCAGCATTTAAGTTATTTATTACGAAAAGAGCATGTTGCAAAATCTGATGGGGGGAACTATATTTAAATTCCCCTTCTTTTAGTTTTTGAATATGGATTTTCAGTGTTTGATGTGCTCTTTCCACAATGGCTTGTCCTTGTGGGTTATAAGGGATGCCGGTGTTATGTTTAATTTGAAATCTTGTACAGAATTGCTGAAAAGATTTAGAAGTGTAAGCAGGAGCATTATCAGTTTTTAAAGCTTTTGGCAAGCCCAGATAGGAAAAGCATGTAAAAAGATGTTGTATTACATCTTTAACTGCTTCCCCTGTACGAGCAGTGGCAATAATAACATGAGAGAAGGTATCTACAGTTACATGAACAAAAGACATGGGTTACATCCATTTGCCAGAGTGCATTAGGTTTGAGACCGCGAGGGTTAACTCCCAGAGGCAAAGCATTCACGGTAGTAGGACAATGTGAACAAGAACGAACAATCTCTCGGGCAGATTCTCGAGGAATTTGAAACTGGTATCGTAAGGCAGTGGCATTTTGGTGATGAAGTGAGTGAGAAGCTCGAGCTTCTTCAAAAACAGAAGCCACTGAAATCCTGGTTAACGAATCTGCCAATTCATTGAGAGCATTTAAAGGGCCAGGCAGGCCGGAATGAGCCCGAATGTGGCCGATAAAGAACGCCCGATTTCTTTTCCATATTTGCTGCTGCAGTTTAGTTAACAAATGGAAGATAGCAGTTTTGTTTTCAGGCAAAACTGCAGTCTCAATGTGTGGAAACAGCCTGACCACATACTGAGAGTCAGAATAAAGGTTAAATTCTTTCTCCGCAAACATAACAAAGGCCTCAATAACAGCTGTGATTTCAGCCCTTTGAGCTGAAGTTTCTTGTGTTTCCAAAAGTTTTTGATGATCTCTTGTGACTATAGAGGCTCTACCGTTAGCCGATCCATCAGTAAAGACTACCTGAGCATCTGAAATAGGGAACTGTTTACACCGGACAGGAAAAATAACTGGATGGTTAGACATAAAATTTAGTAAAACATGCGAGGGTAAATGATGCAAAATTTGACCACAGTAATTCCCTATGGCAATCTGCCAGTCTTCATCAAACATTAAAAGAGCATCAAGCTGCTCCTTATTATATGGAATTACAATCTCTGATGGCTCTTTACCAAACAATTCAATGCTCCGCTTCCTTCCTTTTAGCATTAATGTGGCAATTAAACCAGGATAAGAAGCCACGACTTTTTTAGCTTGGGTAGGAAGATGGATCCATTCTAAAGGGCCGCGTTGCCACAGAACTCCCGTAGGCGCCGTTGGAGTAGCTAGGCAAAGGAACTGCCACGTCATCGTCAAATCAATTCTTTTTACATAGCTATTTGATAAGGCTGCTTCTACTTTGCCTAGGGCTTCTTGAGCCTCAGCTGTTAATTGTCTTTTTGAGGTTGGATCAGGATCCCCGCGTAAAGTGTTAAAAAGAGGTTTTAATTCGGCAGTGGTTAATTTTAAATATGGTCTAATCCAATTAATATCACCTAAGAGTTTTTGATAATCATTTAAAGTAATAAGATGGTCTTTTCTCAATTGCAGCGGGGTATGAGTCACCGTTTCCGAATTTATGACTCTTCCTAAGTAAGTTATGGGCGGATTGATTTGAATTTTTTCTGGGGCAATTTTTAGGCCTCTGTCTGTCAATGCCTGGGTCAGGTCCTGGAGCACAGTCTGCAGGTGAACTCTATCAGGATGAGCTATTAAAATATCATCCATATAGTGAATCATATACACGTGTTCATATTTAGCCCTAGTATCTTCTAGAGCGGCATTAACAAATTTTTGGCATAAAGTAGGGCTATTTTTCATTCCCTGAGGCAGAACCTTCCACTGAAACCGTAAATAAGGCTGTTTAAGATTTTCTGATGGCAGACTAAAGGCAAATCGCTTTTTATCCTCAGGATTTAAGGGAATAGTGAAAAAACAATCTTGTAAATCAATAACAATTATATTATATCCCTCTGGAACGGCTACTGGGGAAGGGAGCCCAGGCTGTAAGGCCCCCATGTCCTCCATGGTGGCATTAATAGCTCTCAAATCCTGTAAAAGTCGCCATTTACCAGATTTTTTCTTAATGACAAAAATAGGAGTGTTCCAGGGGCTATTGGAGGGCTCAATATGTCCCAATTCTAATTGTTCAAAGATTAATGCTTTAGCTGCCAATAATTTTTCCTTATGCAGAGGCCACTGTTCTACCCACACCGGATCTTGAGATTTCCATGTGATGGGGTCGGCAGCAAAAACAATGGCCTCAATTATAAATTTGGATATCCCAATCCAGCACGTAGCTTGCGAGGAGTTGGGCAAATTGGCTCAATTATTCCTGTCTGTTGTTTACCCAATCCTTTTGATGGATCATAGCCCATCTGCAACATCTGAGAGGTCACTTTATCATCAGGGCTAAAAAGTAACACTCCCATTTGAGATAGCACGTCCCTCCCCCACAGGGTAAGGGGGAGCGAAGGAACGACATAAGGTTGGAAAGTTCCACGGGTATCCTCAAATTGCCAATCTAAAATTTTTGCACTTTTGGCTATTGTGGGGGCTCTTCCTATCCCCACCAAGTTATTTTCAGTAGTATGTGTGGGCCAGGAGCTGGGCCAGTCTTTTCCTGAAATGCAAGAAACATCTGCTCCTGTGTCTAATAACCCCACAATAGACTTGCCATTAATCAGGATAGTCTTCATAGGACGTTTCTGAGTAATTTCTGTTATCCAAAAAACCATATCACTAGACCCAAATCCTTTATCCTGCCTTTCATTTTGAGTAGCTGTGCGCCCAATTGCAGTGTGGTAAGGCAAAAGCAAAAGTTGGGCTATTCTTTGTTCCTGATGTATTTGGAAAGTTTTAGTTGGGGGTGAAATCATTATCTGGATTTCTCCTGTATAATCTGAGTCAATTACTCCAGGGATGATTGTGAGACCTTGCATAGCTAAGGAACTTCTGCCTAGTATAATTCCTACTAAACCTGTTGGTAATGGGCCTTTAACTCCTGTAGGTATTTTTACAGTGGGGCTATCTGGTGTTAATATTGCTGAGGTGGTGGAACTGAGGTCCAGTCCTGCGCTGCCTGGGGTTGCTCTGATGAGTTCTGCGATGGGACGAAGGGAATGAATGGGTTCAGTGAGGCTGCCCCAATTGTTGTCGGGGCCTGAGGCTGGCCCCTCAATCCGTTTCCCGACTGCTGGTCGGGGCCCAAAAAGGCTCCATTTCTATGGAATTGTGACCTACATTCTTTTGCCCAGTGATATCCTTTTTGACAACGAGGGCAGAGAGATCTAGGGAGATTAGTAGGCACAGCCGGGGAGGGAGAATTCGGCAGAGAAGAACCGGCTGCTTTTTGGGGACAAGCTCGCATAAGGTGCCCTTCCCGTCCGCAAGAGAAGCAGGCCTTGGATAAACCAATATTCTGGCCTGGACTACTGGAATGACTCTTTGACGGGTTATTTCTATTTGTAAAAAAGGACTGTACTGCCTGCTGGTAAGAATTTCCCTTTATGGCTGCAGCTATGGCAACGCCCTGCATCATCGCTGGTCCTACATCTGCACATTGCCTGATATAATCTATTATTTCCCCAGTTTTTTTAATAGGACGTAAAATGGCCTGGCAGGTAGAATTAGCATTTTCAAATGCCAGTTGTTTTATCAATATACTAGCTGCCTCAGTGTTGGAAATTACTCTGTTGACTGCCTCTGCAAGTCTTGATATAAAGTCTTCATATGGCTCTTCTGGTTTTTGTTTAACATTTGAGAAGGAAGAGGTAGATTCTTTCCCTTCAGGCAACAAACGCCAAGCCCCAAGGGCGCAGGCGGTTACTTGATCTAAAGTGGTTTTATCTAATCCCATTTGATCTCTAAGTGTTCCAAAATCATTAGTCCCTGCCAACATATTTTTTATAATATATCTTGGGCCATATTTTTGGTTAGCATCAGCCTGTTTTTGGGCTAGATCTTCATATTCAGTTCTCCAAAGTACATATTGACCTCCAGACAGACAAGCTTTAGCGACTGTCTTCCAGTCATGGGGTGTCATCCATCTGCCCGCTAAAGCTTCCACCAATGATACAGTGTACGGGGCTTTAGGCCCATACAAAGCACAAGCCTGTTTGAGTTCTTTAATCATTTTCATTGGAATGGGTTCCCAGTGGGGGGCTGTTCTCCCACCACTTCCACCAAATATTATGGGGAAACAAGCCTCAAGGTGGGGATCAAGTTCATCATCTGGGCTAGAGAAAACTCTTCTTCGGGGAGCTTCTAGTGGAGGCCCCTCACCCTTATAGGGAGGGGGGGCAAGGGGTGTCCTATGTCACTTTCTTCGTACTTTGGGAATTTTTTATCCGTTCTGTGTTTAGGTCTTACGGATGTTTTATCTGGGGAATCTGGCCTTAAACTCTCAGGTGCATATAATCTGATGGGGGACATTTGTCTTGAGCCTCTGGAAGCAGAAGGCTTAATTAAGGAAATTTCTCTTGAATTTGTGGAAGCAGGTGGTCTGGTTGGGGAAGTTTTTATTAAGCTCTTTGGAGCAGATAATCTAATTGGAGAAGTTTCTCTTAAACTCCTTGGAGCATCTTTATTTAATAAAGACCAGTCCTCATCAGAATGATCTTGACTTACTTCCTCTTCCAAATCTTCCTCATCTGAAAGCTGCTCTTTTTTGTCATCTCTATCTATTACCTTTTCTTGGGCAGTCATTGCAGCTATCATTTGACTCAACTGCCGATAGTTAGGTGTAGCCTCCTTTTCATCACTCTCCTCTTCGATAGATACCTTTTTCTCTGCACTTTCCTCTTTAAGATGTACCTTTTCAGATTCAGGGGCAGGGTCTAGAGCGTCCCTAATTATATTCCATAAGGAAAAGGCGTCAGTAGGCACCTTTTGTGAGCCATGTTCAGCATGGTAAGTTTTTAGTTGTTTTCCTACTCTCTCCCAGGTGTCTAAGTTAACAGTGCCTTCTTCTGGAAACCAGGGACACTGTTCTTGTACAAAGGAAAAAAATGAATGAATATTGGATTTTTTAACTTTAATTCCTCGTTTAGTTAGTAACTGCAAGATTACTCCTGTAAAAAGCTGTCTTTCTTTTGATTCACTGTTACCCATGTCAGAAAATTAAGTCTTATAGAAAAGTCTACCTCAACAAAAAGGTTTTACCTTTGGCGAGGGGGGTTTTGTTTTCAACCCTAAGATAGCAGGTTTCTTTTCAACCTCTAGAGCACCAGGTTTCTCTTAAACCCTTGAACACTTCCCACTCCTCCTCACCCTGTCTATCCTACAGGGGGGTCCGCGGCACCCTGAGTGGGGTCCTAGCCGTCCCGAACACTCAACACTGGGGGAGTACCCGAAAGTACTCCGGGGGGAGTGATTAAGTCACTCCGGGGGGGAGCAACAGAGAGTGCTCCGGGGGGAGCAACAGAGAGTGCTCCGGGGGGAGCTACAGAGAGTGCTCCGGGGGGAGCTTTTGCTCCGAGGAACCTACCTTCGAATAGCCTGTTCCGGGCGCCACTTGCCGGGGTCCAGCCCCGGTGGATCCAGGGAATTCGAAGGGTGGACGGCGTTGGCGTGGAAAGACTTGTTTATTTATTAATATAAGATTAGATTAAGAAACTGTAGTGCAGTAGGAAGATTAAGTGGAGAAAGAGGGCTGAATAGCTTGGTTTACGCGGAAGACCAATAAAATTCCAGACAAGGAATTTGCACCATCTACGTTGGGCCACCGGTGCCCGCTTGAATATCTAAGGGTGCCTCGCCTTAAGCTCCCTTTCTCGCGGATCTTAATAACCAGGGCAAATAAGTAGACCTGGCGAGCCTCCGCGCCCCAGATGGAAATTCAGCCTGAAATTAAAGTAAAGAGCAGAGGGAAGAAAAGGGAGAGAAAAAGAGAGAGAGAGAGAGACAGGGGGGGAGCCAGATTCCCAAGAAACCAGGCCGAGACTAGTCCGAGAAACTGGTCTGAGAATCTGGTCCCGTCCTTTATTGTTCAGAAGGCCTTTTATACTTTTGATAAAACATGGAGATCAATGGGTAACACAAAGTTATGCAGCGTTAGCAGTCCAGACTCTTATCAAAACCAGGCTTTTCTCTCTGCATACCTAATTGTATACACAAGTCTTAGGTAATTTACATCATCTTCCAACCAAAAGGGCCAATTAACATTTTACAGCCTTTTTTCTGATAAGGGTTTGTCAACCACAAGACTTATTTGTGTTGATCTTCCCAAGGTCTGGTGCCACTCTCGGAAAGCACTAAAGAAAGTTACATTCTTAGACAGCAAGGATACAGCAACTTATAACAAGTAGAGGGAGTGCAGTGATTTATAGCAAAAGAGAAGCAATTAACTCAAAAGTCTAGTGTTGCTAACATCAAAACTACTATGTATCTTTTTCTACATCCTGCTTACATTAACATCCTTCCAGGTGCCTAAAAGATAAAGAATAAGGAGGTCTGGCAGCAATCCTTGAGTCAACAGTGAAAACCCTCTACCAATATAATTTTTAACTCTTTAGAAAAGGCTCTGTATCTTTAAGATGCTTTTAAGCTTTGTGCCTCCCGCGGTTGGGGGGCTGTAAGCAATTCACAAGCTGTAAGCTTTGTGCCTCTCGCGGTTGGGGGGCTGTAAGCAATTCACAAGCTGTAAGAGGTCTGGGGAACCTGTTAGGCAGACTAGAGAGCTATCAAAGGGGTTTAACTGAAACATCCCTTTCAAATGCAGAAGACTAAAACCCTGAATTGACTTTTTTCCAGAGAATATCAGAAAAGTGGAAAAGCAGAGCACAAAAGCCAGCAGATTTTTGCTGGGGTACATGCTTAGGAATATCCAGAGGGGTCCCTGAAGTCTGAGCACGCCTTGCGTATGTCAGCTTCCTTCCTCATGACCTTGTCACGGGCGGGATTCCTCACACTGGCTTCCGGCAGGGTATGGTGGTGAACTTCTTGAGTTGCAGCAAGGCTGTGAAAGACCCTTTCGAAGTTCCAGAGGTAAGGTGTCATTAGTCTCCAGACGCCTCATCGGAAATAGGCCTCATCTCGCCTGGAAGGGAGAACTTCCTGGATTTTCTCGAGTTGCGGCAGGTGTTCTCGAGTTACGACGGGGACCTCAGGGACCCGCCCTGGTGGCCTCAGGAGAGGCCAGTACCTATGCGAGTTGCTAGGGGGCCTCTCGGGATTCCTCTCCCGTCGATACCGGGGCCAAAAACCTTGTGTGGAGTCAGGGCCGGAACCGAGGATTCCTCTCAGGGGCTGACATGGATCTTTGGGTACTTCTGGAGTCTCCCCAGGGGAGTCAGGCCTCGTCTCGAGTGGGGGCATGCACGTGCACTTTCCTTCCAGGCTGTAACAGCAATGTCACGCTACCTGTCGCGTGGATCAAATGATCTGTGGTTTTCCCTCGAGGCTTTCCCACAGGGCTGTCCCACGTGCCACCGTGGTGTGAGTCGATCCTCGGCGTGAAAGATGAGCCAGTGCAGGGCAAAGAGGTTCCTCTGGAATGGACTGAGACATCTGGGGGACTCTTGGAATGGTGGTACGACCATGGAGTTCCTCTCGCCTTTCCTGTTGAGAGTGCCTCCTCTTGAGATGCGACGGGAACGCCGGGAATATTTTCCCGTTGAAAGCAGGGAAAGGATCCCTCATCTCGAGCTACGAGGGGGAAACGGGGCTCCTCTGGATGTGGGCGGGACCATCGTGCTTTCTCTCGAGTGGAGACGGGTATGGCGGTGAACTTCTTGAGTTGCAGCAAGGGTGTGAAAGACCCTTTCGAAGTTCCAGAGGTTAGGTGTCATTAGTCTCCAGACGCCTCATCGGAAACAGGCCTCATCTCGCCTGGAAGGGAGAGCTTCCTTGATTTTCTCGAGTAGCGGAAGGTGTTCTGGAGTTACGACGGGGACCTCAGGGACCCGCCCTGTTGGCCTCAGGAGAGGCCAGTCCCTATGCGTGTTGCTAGGGGGCCCCTCGGGATTCCTCTCCCGTCGATACCGGGGCCAAAAACCTTGTGTGGAGACAGGGCTGGAACCGAGGATTCCTCTCAGGGACTGATATGGATCTTGGGTACTTCTGGAGTCTCGCCAGGGGAGACAGGCCTCGTCTCGTGTGGGGGCATGCACGTGCACTTTCCTTCCAGGCTGTAGCAGCAATGTCACGCTTCACGTCGCGTGGATCAAAGGATCTGCGGTTTTCCCTCGAGGCTTTCCCTCGAGGCTTTCCCACAGGGCTGTCCCACGTGACACCGTGGTGTGAGTCGATTCTCGGCGTGAAAAATGAGCCAGTGCAGGGCAAAGAGGTTCCTCTGGAATGGACTGAGACATCTGGGGGACTCTTGGAATGGTGGTACGACCATGGAGTTCCTCTCGCCTTTCCTGTTGAGAGTTCCTCCTCTTGAGATGCGACGGGAACGCCGGGAATTCTTTCCCGTTGAAAGCAGGCAAAGGATCCGTCATCTCGAGCTACGAGGGGGAAACGGGGCTCCTGTGGATGTGGGCGGGACCATCGTGCTTCCTCTCGAGTGGACACGGGTATGGCGGTGAACTTCTTGAGTTGCAGCAAGGGTGTGAAAGACCCTTTTGAAGTTCCAGAGTTTAGGTGTCATTAGTCTCCAGACGCCTCATCGGAAATAGGCCTCATCTCGCCTGGAAGGGAGAACTTCCTGGATTTTCTCGATTTGCGGCAGGTGTTCTCGAGTTACGACGGGGACCTCAGGGACCCGCCCTGGTGGCCTCAGTAGAGGCCAGTCCCCATGCGAGTTGCTAGGGGGCCTCTCGGGATTCCTCTCCCGTCGATACCGGGGCCAAAAACCTTGTGTGGAGTCAAGGCCGGAACCGAGGATTCCTCTCAGGGGCTGACATGGATCTTTGGGTACTTCTGGAGTCTCCCCAGGGGAGTCAGGCCTCGTCTCCAGTGGGGGCATGCACGTGCGCTTTCCTTCCAGGCTGTAGCAGCAATGTCACACTTCCCGTCGCGTGGATCAAAGGATCTGTGGTTTTCCCTCGAGGCTTTCCCTCGAGGCTTTCCCACAGGGCTCTCCCACGTGCCACCGTGGTGTGAGTCGATCCTCGGCGTGGAAGATGAGCCAGTGCAGGGCAAAGAGGTTCCTCTGGAATGGACTGAGACATCTGGGGGACTCTTGGAATGGTGGTACGACCCTGGAGTTCCTCTCGCCTTTCCTGTTGAGAGTGCCTCCTCTTGAGATGTGACGGGAACGCCGGGAATTCTTTCCCGTTGAAAGCAGGGAAAGGATCCCACATCTCGAGCTCCGAGGGGGAAACGGGGCTCCTCTGGATGTGGGCGGGACCATCGTGCGTCCTCTCGAGTGGAGACGGGTATGGCGGTGAACTTCTTGAGTTGCAGCAAGGGTGTGAAAGACCCTTTCGAAGTTCCAGAGGTTAGGTGTCATTAGTCTCCAGACGCCTGATCGGAAATACGCCTCATCTCGCCTGGAAGGGAGAACTTCCTGGATTTTCTCGAGTTGCGGCAGGTGTTCTCGAGTTAAGACGGGGACCTCAGGGACACGCCCTGGTGGCCTCAGGAGAGGCCAGTCCCCATGCGAGTTGCTAGGGGGCCTCTCGGGATTCCTCTCCCGTCGATACCGGGGCCAAAAAACTTGTGTGGAGTCAGGGCCGGAACCGAGGATTCCTCTCAGGGGCTGACATGGATCTTTGGGTACTTCTGGAGTCTCCCCAGGGGAGTCAGGCCTCGTCTCGAGTGGGGGCATGCACGTGCGCTTTCCTTCCAGGCTGTAGCAGCAATGTCACGCTTCCCGTCGCGTGGATCAAAGGATCTGTGGTTTTCCCTCGAGGCTTTCCCTCAAGGCTTTCCCACAGGGCTGTCCCACGTGCCACCATGTTGTGAGTCGATCCTCGGCTTGAAAGATGAGCCAGTGCAGGGCAAAGAGGTTCCTCTGGAATGGACTGAGACATCTGGGGGACTCTTGGAATGGTGGTACGACCATGGAGTTCCTCTCGCCTTTCCTGTTGAGAGTGCCTCCACTTGAGATGCGACGGGAACGCCGGAAATACTTTCCCGTTGAAAGCAGGGAAAGGATCCCTCATCTCGAGCTACGAGGGGGAAACGGGGCTCCTCTGGATGTGGGCGGGACCATCGTGCTTCCTCTCGAGTGGAGACGGGTATGGCGGTGAACTTCTTGAGTTGCAGCAAGGGTGTGAAAGACCCTTTCGAAGTTCCAGAGGTTAGGTGTCATTAGTCTCCAGAGGCCTCATCGGAAATAGGCCTCATCTCGCCTGGAAGGGAGAACTTCCTGGATTTTCTCGAGTTGCGGCAGGTGTTCTCGAGTTACGACGGGGACCTCAGGGACCCGCCCTGGTGGCCTCAGGAGAGGCCAGTCCCCATGCGAGTTGCTAGGGGGCCTCTCGGGATTCCTCTCCCGTCGATACCGGGGCCAAAAACCTTGTGTGGAGTCAGGGCCGGAACCGAGGATTCCTCTCAGGGGCTGACATGGATCTTTGGGTACTTCTGGAGTCTCCCCAGGGGAATCAGGCCTCGTCTCGAGTGGGGGCATGCACGTGCGCTTTCCTTCCAGCCTGTAGCAGCAATGTCACGCTTCCCTTCGCGTGGATCAAAGGATCTGTGGTTTTCCCTCGAGGCTTTCCCTCGAGGCTTTCCCACAGGGCTGTCCCACGTGCCACCGTGGTGTGAGTCGATCCTGGCGTGAAAGATGAGCCAGTGCAGGGCAAAGAGGTTCCTCTGGAATGGACTGAGACATCTGGGGGACTCTTGGAATGGTGGTACGACCATGGAGTTCCTCTCGCCTTTCCTGTTGAGAGTGCCTCCTCTTGAGATGCGACCGGAACGCCGGGAATTCTTTCCCGTTGAAAGGAGGGAAAGGATCCCTCATCTCGAGCTACGAGGGGGAAACGGGGCTCCTCTGGATGTGGGCGGACCCTCGTGCTTCCTCTCGAGTCGAGACGGGTATGGCGGTGAACTTCTTGAGTTGCAGCAAGGGTGTGAAAGACCCTTTCGAAGTTCGAGAGGTTAGGTGTCATTAGTCTCCAGACGCCTCATCGGAAATAGGCCTCATCTCGCCTGGAAGGGAGAACTTCCTGGATTTTCTCGAGTTGCGGCAGGTGTTCTCGAGTTACGACGGGGACCTCAGGGACCCGCCCTGGTGGCCTCAGGAGAGGCCAGTCCCCATGCGAGTTGCTAGGGGGCCTCTCGGGATTCCTCTCCCGTCGATACCGGGGCCAAAAACCTTGTGTGGAGTCAGGGCCGGAACCGAGGATTCCTCTCAGGGGCTGACATGGATCTTTGGGTACTTCTGGAGTCTCCCCAGGGGAGTCAGGCCTCGTCTCGAGTGGGGGCATGCACGTGTGATTTCCTTCCAGGCTGTAGCAGCAATGTCACGCTTCCCGTCGCGTGGATCAAAGGATCTGTGGTTTTCCCTCGAGGCTTTCCCACAGGGCTGTCCCACGTGCCACCGTGGTGTGAGTCGATCCTCGGCGTGAAAGTTGAGCCAGTGCAGGGCAAAGAGGTTCCTCTGGAATGGACTGAGACATCTGGGGGACTCTTGGAATGGTGGTACGACCATGGAGTTCCTCTCGCCTTTCCTGTTGAGAGTGCCTCCTCTTGAGATGCGACGGGAACGCCGGGAATTCTTTCCAGTTGAAAGCAGGGAAAGGATCCCTCATCTCGAGCTACGAGGGGGAAACGGGGTTCCTCTGGATGTGGGCGGGACCATCGTGCTTCCTCTCGAGTCGAGACGGGTATGGCGGTGAACTTCTTGAGTTGCAGCAAGGGTGTGAAAGACCCTTTCGAAGTTCGAGAGGTTAGGTGTCATTAGTCTCCAGACGCCTCATCGGAAATAGGCCTAATCTCGCCTGGAAGGGAGAACTTCCTGGATTTTCTCGAGTTGGGGCAGCTGTTCTGGAGTTACGACGGGGACCTCAGGGACCCGCACTGGTGGCCTCAGGAGAGGTCAGTCCCCATGCGAGTTGCTAGGGGGCCTCTCGGGATTCCTCTCCCGTCGATACCGGGGCCAAAAACCTTGTGTGGAGTCAGGGCCGGAACCGAGGATTCCTCTCAGGGGCTGACATGGATCTTTGGGTACTTCTGGAGTCTCCCCAGGGGAATCAGGCCTCGTCTCGAGTGGGGGCATGCACGTGCGCTTTCCTTCCAGGCTGTAGCAGCAATGTCACGCTTCCCTTCGCGTGGATCAAAGGATCTGTGGTTTTCCCTCGAGGCTTTCCCACAGGGCTGTCCCACGTGCCACCGTGGTGTGAGTCGATCCTCGGCGTGAAAGATGAGCCAGTGCAGGGCAAAGAGGTTCCTCTGGAATGGACTGAGACATCTGGGGGACTCTTGGAATGGTGGTACGACCATGGAGTTCCTCTCGCCTTTCCTGTTGAGAGTGCCTCCTCTTGAGATGCGACGGGAACGCCGGGAATTCTTTCCCGTTGAAAGCAGGGAAAGGATCCCTCATCTCGAGCTCCGAGGGGGAAATGGGCTCCTCTGGATGTGGGCGGGACCATCGTGCTTCCTCCCGAGTGGACACGGGTATGGCGGTGAACTTCTTGAGTTGCAACAAGGGTGTGAAAGACCCTTTCGAAGTTCCAGAGTTTAGGTGTCATTAGTCTGCAGACGCCTCATCGGAAATGGGCCTCATCTCGCCTGGAAGGGAGAACTTCCTGGATTTTCTCGAGTTGCGGCAGGTGTTCTCGAGTTACGACGGGGACCTCAGGGACCCGCCCTGGTGGCCTCAGGAGAGGCCAGTCCCCATGCGAGTTGCTAGGGGGCCTCTCGGGATTCCTCTCCCGTCGATACCGGGGCCAAAAGCCTTGTGTGGAGTCAGGGCCGGAACCGAGCATTCCTCTCAGGGGTGACATGGATCTTTGGGTACTTCTGGAGTCTCCCCAGGGGAGTCAGGCCTCGTCTCGAGTGGGGGCATGCACGTGCGCTTTCCTTCCAGGCTGTAGCAGCAATGTCACGCTTCCCGTCACGTGCATCAAAGGATCTGTGGTTTTCCCTCGAGGTTTTCCCTCGAGGCTTTCCCACAGGGCTGTCCCACGTGCCACCGTGGTGTGAGTCGATCCTCGGCGTGAAAGATGAGCCAGTGCAGGGCAAAGAGGTTCCTCTGGAATGGACTGAGACATCTGGGGGACTCTTGGAATGGTGGTACGACCATGGAGTTCCTCTCGCCTTTCCTGTTGAGAGTGCATCCTCTTTGGATGCGACGGGAACGCCGGGAATTCTTTCCCGTTGAAAGCAGGGAAAGGATCCCTCATCTCGAGCTACGAGGGGGAAACGGGGCTCCTCTGGATGTGGGCGGGACCATCGTGCTTCCTCTCGAGTGGACACGGGTATGGCGGTGAACTTCTTGAGTTGCAGCAAGGGTGTGAAAGACCCTTTCGAAATTCCAGAGGTTAGGTGTCATTAGTCTCCAGACGCCTCATCGGAAATAGGCCTCATCTCGCCTGGAAGGGAGAACTTCCTGGATATTCTCGATTTGCGGCAGGTGTTCTCGAGTTATGACGGGGACCTCAGGGACCCGCCCTGGTGGCCTCAGGAGAGGCCAGTCCCCATGCGAGTTGCTAGGGGGCCTCTCGGGATTCCTCTCCCGTCGATACCGGGGCCAAAAACCTTGTGTGGAGTCAGGGCCGGAACCGAGGATTCCTCTCATGGGTGACATGGATCTTTGGGCACTTCTGGAGTCTCCCCAGGGGAGTCAGGCCTCGTCTCGAGTGGGGACATGCACGTGCGCTTTCCTTCCAGGCTGTAGCAGCAATGTCACGCTTCCCGTCGCGTGCATCAAAGGATCTGTGGTTTTCCCTCGAGGCTTTCCCTCGAGGCTTTCCCACAGGGCTGTCCCACGTGCCACCGTGGTGTGAGTCGATCCTCGGCGTGAAAGATGAGCCAGTGCAGGGCAAAGAGGTTCCTCTGGAATGGACTGAGACATCTGGGGGACTCTTGGAATGGTGGTACGACCATGGAGTTCCTCTCGCCTTTCCTGTTGAGAGTGCCTCCTCTTGAGATGCGACGGGAACGCCGGGAATTCTTTCCCGTTGAAAGCAGGGAAAGGATCCCTCATCTCGAGCTCCGAGGGGGAAACGGGGCTCCTCTGGATGTGGGCGGGACCATCGTGCTTCCTCTCGAGTGGAGACGGGTATGGCGGTGAACTTCTTGAGTTGCAGCAAGGGTGTGAAAGACCCTTTCGACGTTCCAGAGGTTAGGTGTCATTAGTCTCCAGACGCCTCATCGGAAATAGGCCTCATCTCGCCTGGAAGGGAGAACTTCCTGGATTTTCTCGAGTTGCGGCAGGTGTTCTCGAGTTACGACGGGGACCTCAGGGACCCGCCCTGGTGGCCTCAAGAACAGCCAGTCCCCATGCGAGTTGCTAGGGGGCCTCTCGGGATTCCTCTCCCGTCGATACCGGGGCCAAAAACCTTGTGTGGAGTCAGGGCCGGAACCGAGGATTCCTCTCAGGGGCTGACATGGATCTTTGGGTACTTCTGGAGTCTCCCCAGGGGAGTCAGGCCTCGTCTCGAGTGGGGGCATGCACGTGCGCTTTCCTTCCAGGCTGTAGCAGCAATGTCACGCTTCCCGTCGCGTGCATCAAAGGATCTGTGGTTTTCCCTCGAGGCTTTCCCTCGAGGCTTTCCAGCAGGGCTGTCCCACGTGCCACCGTGGTGTGAGTCGTTCCTCGGCGTGAAAGATGAGCCAGTGCAGGGCAAAGAGGTTCCTCTGGAATGGACTGAGACATCTGGGCGACTCTTGGAATGGTGGTACGACCATGGAGTTCCTCTCGCCTTTCCTGTTGAGAGTGCCTCCTCTTGAGATGCGACGGGAACGCCGGGAATTCTTTCCCGTTGAAAGCAGGGAAAGGATCCCTCATCTCGAGCTACGAGGGTGAAACGGGGCTCCTCTGGATGTGGGCGGGACCATCGTGCTTCCTCTCGAGTGGACACGGGTATGGCGGTGAACTTCTTGAGTTGCAGCAAGGGTGTGAAAGACCCTTTTGAAGTTCCAGAGTTTAGGTGTCATTAGTCTCCAGACGCCTCATCGGAAATAGGCCTCATCTCGCCTGGAAGGGAGAACTTCCTGGATTTTCTCGATTTGCGGCAGGTGTTCTCGAGTTACGACGGGGACCTCAGGGACCCGCCCTGGTGGCCTCATTAGAGGCCAGTCCCCATGCGAGTTGCTAGGGGGCCTCTCGGGATTCCTCTCCCGTCGATACCGGGGCCAAAAACCTTGTGTGGAGTCAAGGCCGGAACCGAGGATTCCTCTCAGGGGCTGACATGGATCTTTGGGTACTTCTGGAGTCACCCAGGGGAGTCAGGCCTCGTCTCCAGTGGGGGCATGCACGTGCGCTTTCCTTCCAGGCTGTAGCAGCAATGTCACACTTCCCGTCGCGTGGATCAAAGGATCTGTGGTTTTCCCTCGAGGCTTTCCCTCGAGGCTTTCCCACAGGGCTCTCCCACGTGCCACCGTGGTGTGAGTCGATCCTCGGCGTGGAAGATGAGCCAGTGCAGGGCAAAGAGGTTCCTCTGGAATGGACTGAGACATCTGGGGGACTCTTGGAATGGTGGTACGACCCTGGAGTTCCTCTCGCCTTTCCTGTTGAGAGTGCCTCCTCTTGAGATGCGACGGGAACGCCGGGAATTCTTTCCCGTTGAAAGCAGGGAAAGGATCCCACATCTCGAGCTCCGAGGGGGAAACGGGGCTCCTCTGGATGTGGGCGGGACCATCGTGCGTCCTCTCGAGTGGAGACGGGTATGGCGGTGAACTTCTTGAGTTGCAGCAAGGGTGTGAAAGACCCTTTCGAAGTTCCAGAGGTTAGGTGTCATTAGTCTCCAGACGCCTGATCGGAAATACGCCTCATCTCGCCTGGAAGGGAGAACTTCCTGGATTTTCTCGAGTTGCGGCAGGTGTTCTCGAGTTAAGACGGGGACCTCAGGGACACGCCCTGGTGGCCTCAGGAGAGGCCAGTCCCCATGCGAGTTGCTAGGGGGCCTCTCGGGATTCCTCTCCCGTCGATACCGGGGCCAAAAAACTTGTGTGGAGTCAGGGCCGGAACCGAGGATTCCTCTCAGGGGCTGACATGGATCTTTGGGTACTTCTGGAGTCTCCCCAGGGGAGTCAGGCCTCGTCTCGAGTGGGGGCATGCACGTGCGCTTTCCTTCCAGGCTGTAGCAGCAATGTCACGCTTCCCGTCGCGTGGATCAAAGGATCTGTGGTTTTCCCTCGAGGCTTTCCCTCAAGGCTTTCCCACAGGGCTGTCCCACGTGCCACCGTGTTGTGAGTCGATCCTCGGCTTGAAAGATGAGCCAGTGCAGGGCAAAGAGGTTCCTCTGGAATGGACTGAGACATCTGGGGGACTCTTGGAATGGTGGTACGACCATGGAGTTCCTCTCGCCTTTCCTGTTGAGAGTGCCTCCACTTGAGATGCGACGGGAACGCCGGAAATACTTTCCCGTTGAAAGCAGGGAAAGGATCCCTCATCTCGAGCTACGAGGGGGAAACGGGGCTCCTCTGGATGTGGGCGGGACCATCGTGCTTCCTCTCGAGTGGAGACGGGTATGGCGGTGAACTTCTTGAGTTGCAGCAAGGGTGTGAAAGACCCTTTCGAAGTTCCAGAGGTTAGGTGTCATTAGTCTCCAGAGGCCTCATCGGAAATAGGCCTCATCTCGCCTGGAAGGGAGAACTTCCTGGATTTTCTCGAGTTGCGGCAGGTGTTCTCGAGTTACGACGGGGACCTCAGGGACCCGCCCTGGTGGCCTCAGGAGAGGCCAGTCCCCATGCGAGTTGCTAGGGGGCCTCTCGGGATTCCTCTCCCGTCGATACCGGGGCCAAAAACCTTGTGTGGAGTCAGGGCCGGAACCGAGGATTCCTCTCAGGGGCTGACATGGATCTTTGGGTACTTCTGGAGTCTCCCCAGGGGAATCAGGCCTCGTCTCGAGTGGGGGCATGCACGTGCGCTTTCCTTCCAGCCTGTAGCAGCAATGTCACGCTTCCCTTCGCGTGGATCAAAGGATCTGTGGTTTTCCCTCGAGGCTTTCCCTCGAGGCTTTCCCACAGGGCTGTCCCACGTGCCACCGTGGTGTGAGTCGATCCTGGCGTGAAAGATGAGCCAGTGCAGGGCAAAGAGGTTCCTCTGGAATGGACTGAGACATCTGGGGGACTCTTGGAATGGTGGTACGACCATGGAGTTCCTCTCGCCTTTCCTGTTGAGAGTGCCTCCTCTTGAGATGCGACCGGAACGCCGGGAATTCTTTCCCGTTGAAAGGAGGGAAAGGATCCCTCATCTCGAGCTACGAGGGGGAAACGGGGCTCCTCTGGATGTGGGCGGACCATCTTGCTTCCTCTCGAGTCGAGACGGGTATGGCGGTGAACTTCTTGAGTTGCAGCAAGGGTGTGAAAGACCCTTTCGAAGTTCCAGAGGTTAGGTGTCATTAGTCTCCAGACGCCTCATCGGAAATAGGCCTCATCTCGCCTGGAAGGGAGAACTTCCTGGATTTTCTCGAGTTGCGGCAGGTGTTCTCGAGTTACGACGGGGACCTCAGGGACCCGCCCTGGTGGCCTCAGGAGAGGCCAGTCCCCATGCGAGTTGCTAGGGGGCCTCTCGGGATTCCTCTCCCGTCGATACCGGGGCCAAAAACCTTGTGTGGAGTCAGGGCCGGAACCGAGGATTCCTCTCAGGGGCTGACATGGATCTTTGGGTACTTGTGGAGTCTCCCCAGGGGAGTCAGGCCTCGTCTCGAGTGGGGGCATGCACGTGTGATTTCCTTCCAGGCTGTAGCAGCAATGTCACGCTTCCCGTCGCGTGGATCAAAGGATCTGTGGTTTTCCCTCGAGGCTTTCCCACAGGGCTGTCCCACGTGCCACCGTGGTGTGAGTCGATCCTCGGCGTGAAAGTTGAGCCAGTGCAGGGCAAAGAGGTTCCTCTGGAATGGACTGAGACATCTGGGGGACTCTTGGAATGGTGGTACGACCATGGAGTTCCTCTCGCCTTTCCTGTTGAGAGTGCCTCCTCTTGAGATGCGACGGGAACGCCGGGAATTCTTTCCAGTTGAAAGCAGGGAAAGGATCCCTCATCTCGAGCTACGAGGGGGAAACGGGGTTCCTCTGGATGTGGGCGGGACCATCGTGCTTCCTCTCGAGTCGAGACGGGTATGGCGGTGAACTTCTTGAGTTGCAGCAAGGGTGTGAAAGACCCTTTCGAAGTTCGAGAGGTTAGGTGTCATTAGTCTCCAGACGCCTCATCGGAAATAGGCCTAATCTCGCCTGGAAGGGAGAACTTCCTGGATTTTCTCGAGTTGGGGCAGCTGTTCTGGAGTTACGACGGGGACCTCAGGGACCCGCACTGGTGGCCTCAGGAGAGGTCAGTCCCCATGCGAGTTGCTAGGGGGCCTCTCGGGATTCCTCTCCCGTCGATACCGGGGCCAAAAACCTTGTGTGGAGTCAGGGCCGGAACCGAGGATTCCTCTCAGGGGCTGACATGGATCTTTGGGTACTTCTGGAGTCTCCCCAGGGGAATCAGGCCTCGTCTCGAGTGGGGGCATGCACGTGCGCTTTCCTTCCAGGCTGTAGCAGCAATGTCACGCTTCCCTTCGCGTGGATCAAAGGATCTGTGGTTTTCCCTCGAGGCTTTCCCACAGGGCTGTCCCACGTGCCACCGTGGTGTGAGTCGATCCTCGGCGTGAAAGATGAGCCAGTGCAGGGCAAAGAGGTTCCTCTGGAATGGACTGAGACATCTGGGGGACTCTTGGAATGGTGGTACGACCATGGAGTTCCTCTCGCCTTTCCTGTTGAGAGTGCCTCCTCTTGAGATGCGACGGGAACGCCGGG
Source organism: Capricornis sumatraensis (assembly GCF_032405125.1). NCBI lineage: Eukaryota > Metazoa > Chordata > Mammalia > Artiodactyla > Bovidae > Capricornis > Capricornis sumatraensis. The sequence goes on from NW_027184612.1 coordinate 12,213,306, forward strand.
AATTCTTTCCCGTTGAAAGCAGGGAAAGGATCCCTCATCTCGAGCTCCGAGGGGGAAATGGGCTCCTCTGGATGTGGGCGGGACCATCGTGCTTCCTCCCGAGTGGACACGGGTATGGCGGTGAACTTCTTGAGTTGCAGCAAGGGTGTGAAAGACCCTTTCGAAGTTCCAGAGTTTAGGTGTCATTAGTCTGCAGACGCCTCATCGGAAATGGGCCTCATCTCGCCTGGAAGGGAGAACTTCCTGGATTTTCTCGAGTTGCGGCAGGTGTTCTCGAGTTACGACGGGGACCTCAGGGACCCGCCCTGGTGGCCTCAGGAGAGGCCAGTCCCCATGCGAGTTGCTAGGGGGCCTCTCGGGATTCCTCTCCCGTCGATACCGGGGCCAAAAGCCTTGTGTGGAGTCAGGGCCGGAACCGAGCATTCCTCTCAGGGGTGACATGGATCTTTGGGTACTTCTGGAGTCTCCCCAGGGGAGTCAGGCCTCGTCTCGAGTGGGGGCATGCACGTGCGCTTTCCTTCCAGGCTGTAGCAGCAATGTCACGCTTCCCGTCACGTGCATCAAAGGATCTGTGGTTTTCCCTCGAGGCTTTCCCTCGAGGCTTTCCCACAGGGCTGTCCCACGTGCCACCGTGGTGTGAGTCGATCCTCGGCGTGAAAGATGAGCCAGTGCAGGGCAAAGAGGTTCCTCTGGAATGGACTGAGACATCTGGGGGACTCTTGGAATGGTGGTACGACCATGGAGTTCCTCTCGCCTTTCCTGTTGAGAGTGCCTCCTCTTTGGATGCGTCGGGAACGCCGGGAATTCTTTCCCGTTGAAAGCAGGGAAAGGATCCCTCATCTCGAGCTACGAGGGGGAAACGGGGCTCCTCTGGATGTGGGCGGGACCATCGTGCTTCCTCTCGAGTGGACACGGGTATGGCGGTGAACTTCTTGAGTTGCAGCAAGGGTGTGAAAGACCCTTTCGAAATTCCAGAGGTTAGGTGTCATTAGTCTCCAGACGCCTCATCGGAAATAGGCCTCATCTCGCCTGGAAGGGAGAACTTCCTGGATATTCTCGATTTGCGGCAGGTGTTCTCGAGTTATGACGGGGACCTCAGGGACCCGCCCTGGTGGCCTCAGGAGAGGCCAGTCCCCATGCGAGTTGCTAGGGGGCCTCTCGGGATTCCTCTCCCGTCGATACCGGGGCCAAAAACCTTGTGTGGAGTCAGGGCCGGAACCGAGGATTCCTCTCATGGGTGACATGGATCTTTGGGCACTTCTGGAGTCTCCCCAGGGGAGTCAGGCCTCGTCTCGAGTGGGGACATGCACGTGCGCTTTCCTTCCAGGCTGTAGCAGCAATGTCACGCTTCCCGTCGCGTGCATCAAAGGATCTGTGGTTTTCCCTCGAGGCTTTCCCTCGAGGCTTTCCCACAGGGCTGTCCCACGTGCCACCGTGGTGTGAGTCGATCCTCGGCGTGAAAGATGAGCCAGTGCAGGGCAAAGAGGTTCCTCTGGAATGGACTGAGACATCTGGGGGACTCTTGGAATGGTGGTACGACCATGGAGTTCCTCTCGCCTTTCCTGTTGAGAGTGCCTCCTCTTGAGATGCGACGGGAACGCCGGGAATTCTTTCCCGTTGAAAGCAGGGAAAGGATCCCTCATCTCGAGCTCCGAGGGGGAAACGGGGCTCCTCTGGATGTGGGCGGGACCATCGTGCTTCCTCTCGAGTGGAGACGGGTATGGCGGTGAACTTCTTGAGTTGCAGCAAGGGTGTGAAAGACCCTTTCGACGTTCCAGAGGTTAGGTGTCATTAGTCTCCAGACGCCTCATCGGAAATAGGCCTCATCTCGCCTGGAAGGGAGAACTTCCTGGATTTTCTCGAGTTGCGGCAGGTGTTCTCGAGTTACGACGGGGACCTCAGGGACCCGCCCTGGTGGCCTCAAGAACAGCCAGTCCCCATGCGAGTTGCTAGGGGGCCTCTCGGGATTCCTCTCCCGTCGATACCGGGGCCAAAAACCTTGTGTGGAGTCAGGGCCGGAACCGAGGATTCCTCTCAGGGGCTGACATGGATCTTTGGGTACTTCTGGAGTCTCCCCAGGGGAGTCAGGCCTCGTCTCGAGTGGGGGCATGCACGTGCGCTTTCCTTCCAGGCTGTAGCAGCAATGTCACGCTTCCCGTCGCGTGGATCAAAGGATCTGTGGTTTTCCCTCGAGGCTTTCCCTCGAGGCTTTCCAGCAGGGCTGTCCCACGTGCCACCGTGGTGTGAGTCGATCCTCGGCGTGAAAGATGAGCCAGTGCAGGGCAAAGAGGTTCCTCTGGAATGGACTGAGACATCTGGGCGACTCTTGGAATGGTGGTACGACCATGGAGTTCCTCTCGCCTTTCCTGTTGAGAGTGCCTCCTCTTGAGATGCGACGGGAACGCCGGGAATTCTTTCCCGTTGAAAGCAGGGAAAGGATCCCTCATCTCGAGCTACGAGGGTGAAACGGGGCTCCTCTGGATGTGGGCGGGACCATCGTGCTTCCTCTCGAGTGGACACGGGTATGGCGGTGAACTTCTTGAGTTGCAGCAAGGGTGTGAAAGACCCTTTTGAAGTTCCAGAGTTTAGGTGTCATTAGTCTCCAGACGCCTCATCGGAAATAGGCCTCATCTCGCCTGGAAGGGAGAACTTCCTGGATTTTCTCGATTTGCGGCAGGTGTTCTCGAGTTACGACGGGGACCTCAGGGACCCGCCCTGGTGGCCTCAGTAGAGGCCAGTCCCCATGCGAGTTGCTAGGGGGCCTCTCGGGATTCCTCTCCCGTCGATACCGGGGCCAAAAACCTTGTGTGGAGTCAAGGCCGGAACCGAGGATTCCTCTCAGGGGCTGACATGGATCTTTGGGTACTTCTGGAGTCTCCCCAGGGGAGTCAGGCCTCGTCTCCAGTGGGGGCATGCACGTGCGCTTTCCTTCCAGGCTGTAGCAGCAATGTCACACTTCCCGTCGCGTGGATCAAAGGATCTGTGGTTTTCCCTCGAGGCTTTCCCTCGAGGCTTTCCCACAGGGCTCTCCCACGTGCCACCGTGGTGTGAGTCGATCCTCGGCGTGGAAGATGAGCCAGTGCAGGGCAAAGAGGTTCCTCTGGAATGGACTGAGACATCTGGGGGACTCTTGGAATGGTGGTACGACCCTGGAGTTCCTCTCGCCTTTCCTGTTGAGAGTGCCTCCTCTTGAGATGCGACGGGAACGCCGGGAATTCTTTCCCGTTGAAAGCAGGGAAAGGATCCCACATCTCGAGCTCCGAGGGGGAAACGGGGCTCCTCTGGATGTGGGCGGGACCATCGTGCGTCCTCTCGAGTGGAGACGGGTATGGCGGTGAACTTCTTGAGTTGCAGCAAGGGTGTGAAAGACCCTTTCGAAGTTCCAGAGTTTAGGTGTCATTAGTCTGCAGACGCCTCATCGGAAATGGGCCTCATCTCGCCTGGAAGGGAGAACTTCCTGGATTTTCTCGAGTTGCGGCAGGTGTTCTCGAGTTACGACGGGGACCTCAGGGACCCGCCCTGGTGGCCTCAGGAGAGGCCAGTCCCCATGCGAGTTGCTAGGGGGCCTCTCGGGATTCCTCTCCCGTCGATACCGGGGCCAAAAGCCTTGTGTGGGGTCAGGGCCGGAACCGAGCATTCCTCTCAGGGGTGACATGGATCTTTGGGTACTTCTGGAGTCTCCCCAGGGGAGTCAGGCCTCGTCTCGAGTGGGGGCATGCACGTGCGCTTTCCTTCCAGGCTGTAGCAGCAATGTCACGCTTCCCGTCACGTGCATCAAAGGATCTGTGGTTTTCCCTCGAGGCTTTCCCTCGAGGCTTTCCCACAGGGCTGTCCCACGTGCCACCGTGGTGTGAGTCGATCCTCGGCGTGAAAGATGAGCCAGTGCAGGGCAAAGAGGTTCCTCTGGAATGGACTGAGACATCTGGGGGACTCTTGGAATGGTGGTACGACCATGGAGTTCCTCTCGCCTTTCCTGTTGAGAGTGCCTCCTCTTTGGATGCGACGGGAACGCCGGGAATTCTTTCCCGTTGAAAGCAGGGAAAGGATCCCTCATCTCGAGCTACGAGGGGGAAACGGGGCTCCTCTGGATGTGGGCGGGACCATCGTGCTTCCTCTCGAGTGGACACGGGTATGGCGGTGAACTTCTTGAGTTGCAGCAAGGGTGTGAAAGACCCTTTCGAAATTCCAGAGGTTAGGTGTCATTAGTCTCCAGACGCCTCATCGGAAATAGGCCTCATCTCGCCTGGAAGGGAGAACTTCCTGGATATTCTCGATTTGCGGCAGGTGTTCTCGAGTTATGACGGGGACCTCAGGGACCCGCCCTGGTGGCCTCAGGAGAGGCCAGTCCCCATGCGAGTTGCTAGGGGGCCTCTCGGGATTCCTCTCCCGTCGATACCGGGGCCAAAAACCTTGTGTGGAGTCAGGGCCGGAACCGAGGATTCCTCTCATGGGTGACATGGATCTTTGGGCACTTCTGGAGTCTCCCCAGGGGAGTCAGGCCTCGTCTCGAGTGGGGACATGCACGTGCGCTTTCCTTCCAGGCTGTAGCAGCAATGTCACGCTTCCCGTCGCGTGCATCAAAGGATCTGTGGTTTTCCCTCGAGGCTTTCCCTCGAGGCTTTCCCACAGGGCTGTCCCACGTGCCACCGTGGTGTGAGTCGATCCTCGGCGTGAAAGATGAGCCAGTGCAGGGCAAAGAGGTTCCTCTGGAATGGACTGAGACATCTGGGGGACTCTTGGAATGGTGGTACGACCATGGAGTTCCTCTCGCCTTTCCTGTTGAGAGTGCCTCCTCTTGAGATGCGACGGGAACGCCGGGAATTCTTTCCCGTTGAAAGCAGGGAAAGGATCCCTCATCTCGAGCTCCGAGGGGGAAACGGGGCTCCTCTGGATGTGGGCGGGACCATCGTGCTTCCTCTCGAGTGGAGACGGGTATGGCGGTGAACTTCTTGAGTTGCAGCAAGGGTGTGAAAGACCCTTTCGACGTTCCAGAGGTTAGGTGTCATTAGTCTCCAGACGCCTCATCGGAAATAGGCCTCATCTCGCCTGGAAGGGAGAACTTCCTGGATTTTCTCGAGTTGCGGCAGGTGTTCTCGAGTTACGACGGGGACCTCAGGGACCCGCCCTGGTGGCCTCAAGAACAGCCAGTCCCCATGCGAGTTGCTAGGGGGCCTCTCGGGATTCCTCTCCCGTCGATACCGGGGCCAAAAACCTTGTGTGGAGTCAGGGCCGGAACCGAGGATTCCTCTCAGGGGCTGACATGGATCTTTGGGTACTTCTGGAGTCTCCCCAGGGGAGTCAGGCCTCGTCTCGAGTGGGGGCATGCACGTGCGCTTTCCTTCCAGGCTGTAGCAGCAATGTCACGCTTCCCGTCGCGTGGATCAAAGGATCTGTGGTTTTCCCTCGAGGCTTTCCCTCGAGGCTTTCCAGCAGGGCTGTCCCACGTGCCACCGTGGTGTGAGTCGATCCTCGGCGTGAAAGATGAGCCAGTGCAGGGCAAAGAGGTTCCTCTGGAATGGACTGAGACATCTGGGCGACTCTTGGAATGGTGGTACGACCATGGAGTTCCTCTCGCCTTTCCTGTTGAGAGTGCCTCCTCTTGAGATGCGACGGGAACGCCGGGAATTCTTTCCCGTTGAAAGCAGGGAAAGGATCCCTCATCTCGAGCTACGAGGGTGAAACGGGGCTCCTCTGGATGTGGGCGGGACCATCGTGCTTCCTCTCGAGTGGACACGGGTATGGCGGTGAACTTCTTGAGTTGCAGCAAGGGTGTGAAAGACCCTTTTGAAGTTCCAGAGTTTAGGTGTCATTAGTCTCCAGACGCCTCATCGGAAATAGGCCTCATCTCGCCTGGAAGGGAGAACTTCCTGGATTTTCTCGATTTGCGGCAGGTGTTCTCGAGTTACGACGGGGACCTCAGGGACCCGCCCTGGTGGCCTCAGTAGAGGCCAGTCCCCATGCGAGTTGCTAGGGGGCCTCTCGGGATTCCTCTCCCGTCGATACCGGGGCCAAAAACCTTGTGTGGAGTCAAGGCCGGAACCGAGGATTCCTCTCAGGGGCTGACATGGATCTTTGGGTACTTCTGGAGTCTCCCCAGGGGAGTCAGGCCTCGTCTCCAGTGGGGGCATGCACGTGCGCTTTCCTTCCAGGCTGTAGCAGCAATGTCACACTTCCCGTCGCGTGGATCAAAGGATCTGTGGTTTTCCCTCGAGGCTTTCCCTCGAGGCTTTCCCACAGGGCTCTCCCACGTGCCACCGTGGTGTGAGTCGATCCTCGGCGTGGAAGATGAGCCAGTGCAGGGCAAAGAGGTTCCTCTGGAATGGACTGAGACATCTGGGGGACTCTTGGAATGGTGGTACGACCCTGGAGTTCCTCTCGCCTTTCCTGTTGAGAGTGCCTCCTCTTGAGATGCGACGGGAACGCCGGGAATTCTTTCCCGTTGAAAGCAGGGAAAGGATCCCACATCTCGAGCTCCGAGGGGGAAACGGGGCTCCTCTGGATGTGGGCGGGACCATCGTGCGTCCTCTCGAGTGGAGACGGGTATGGCGGTGAACTTCTTGAGTTGCAGCAAGGGTGTGAAAGACCCTTTCGAAGTTCCAGAGGTTAGGTGTCATTAGTCTCCAGACGCCTGATCGGAAATACGCCTCATCTCGCCTGGAAGGGAGAACTTCCTGGATTTTCTCGAGTTGCGGCAGGTGTTCTCGAGTTAAGACGGGGACCTCAGGGACACGCCCTGGTGGCCTCAGGAGAGGCCAGTCCCCATGCGAGTTGCTAGGGGGCCTCTCGGGATTCCTCTCCCGTCGATACCGGGGCCAAAAAACTTGTGTGGAGTCAGGGCCGGAACCGAGGATTCCTCTCAGGGGTGATATGGATCTTTGGGTACTTCTGGAGTCTCCCCAGGGGAGTCAGGCCTCGTCTCGAGTGGGGGCATGCACGTGCGCTTTCCTTCCAGGCTGTAGCAGCAATGTCACGCTTCCCGTCGCGTGGATCAAAGGATCTGTGGTTTTCCCTCGAGGCTTTCCCTCGAGGCTTTCCCGCAGGGCTGTGCCACGTGCCACCGTGGTGTGAGTCGATCCTCGGCGTGAAAGATGAGCCAGTGCAGCGCAAAGAGGTTCCTCTGGAATGGACTGAGACATCTGGGGGACTCTTGGAATGGTGGTACGACCATGGAGTTCCTCTCGCCTTTCCTGTTGAGAGTGCCTCCTCTTGAGATGCGACGGGAATGACGGGAATACTTTCCCGTTGAAAGCAGGGTAAGGATCCCTCATCTCGAGCTACGAGGGGGAAACGGGGCTCCTCTGGATGTGGGCAGGACCATCGTGCTTCCTCTCGAGTGGAGACGGGTATGGCGGTGAACTTCTTGAGTTGCAGCAAGTGTGTGAAAGACCCTTTCGAAGTTCCAGAGGTTAGGTGTCATTAGTCTCCAGACGCCTCATCGGAAATAGGCCTCATCTCGCCTGCAAGGGAGAACTTCCTTGATTTTCTCGAGGTGCGGCAGGTGTTCTCGAGTTACGACGGTTACCACAGGGACCCGCCCTGATGGCCTCAGGAGAGGCCAGTCCCCAAGCGAGTTGCTAGGGGGCCTCTCGGGATTCCTCTCCCGTCGATACTAGGGCCAAAAACCTTGTGTGGAGTCAGGGCCGGAACCGAGGATTCCTCACAGGGGTGACATGGATCTTTGGGTACTTCTGGAGTCTCCCCAGGGGAGTCAGGCCTCGTCTCGAGTGGGGGCATGCACGTGCGCTTTCCTTCCAGGCTGTAGCAGCAATGTCACGCTTCCCGTCGCGTGCATCAAAGGATCTGTGGTTTTCCCTCGAGGCTTTCCCTCGAGGCTTTCCCGCAGGGCTGTCCCACGTGCCACCGTGGTGTGAGTCGATCCTCGGCGTCAAAGATGAGCCAGTGCAGGGCAAAGAGGTTCCTCTGGAATGGACTGAGACATCTGGGGGACTCTTGGAATGGTGGTACGACCATGGAGTTCCTCTCGCCTTTCCTGTTGAGAGTGCCTCCTCTTGAGATGCGACGGGAACGCCGGGAATTCTTTCCCGTTGAAAGCAGGGAAAGGATCCCTCATCTCGAGCTCCGAGGGGGAAACGGGGCTCCTCTGGATGTGGGCGGGACCATTGTGCTTCCTCTCGAGTGGAGACGGGTATGGCGGTGAACTTCTTGAGTTGCAGCAAGGGTGTGAAAGACCCTTTCGAAGTTCCAGAGGTTAGGTGTCATTAGTCTCCAGACGCCTCATCGGAAATAGGCCTCATCTCGCCTGGAAGGGAGAACTTCCTGGATTTTCTCGAGTTGCGGCAGGTGTTCTCGAGTTACGACGGGGACCTCAGGGACCCGCCCTGGTGGCCTCAAGAACAGCCAGTCCCCATGCGAGTTGCTAGGGGGCCTCTCGGGATTCCTCTCCCGTCGATACCGGGGCCAAAAACCTTGTGTGTAGTCAGGGCCGGAACCGAGGATTCCTCTCAGGGGCTGACATGGATCTTTGGGTACTTCTGGAGTCTCCCCAGGGGAGTCAGGCCTCGTCTCGAGTGGGGGCATGCACGTGTGCTTTCCTTCCAGGCTGTAGCAGCAATGTCACGCTTCCCGTCGCGTGGATCAAAGGATCTGTGGTTTTCCCTCGAGGCTTTCCCTCGAGGCTTTCCCACAGGGCTGTCCCACGTGCCACCGTGGTGTGAGTCGATCCTCGGCATGAAAGATGAGCCAGTGCAGGGCAAAGAGGTTCCTCTGGAATGGACTCAGACATCTGGGGGACTCTTGGAATGGTGGTACGACCATGGAGTTCCTCTCGCCTTTCCTGTTGAGAGTGCCTCCTCTTGAGATGCGACGGGAATGCCGGGAATTCTTTCCCGTTGAAAGCAGGGAAAGGATCCCTCATCTCTAGCTACGAGGGGGAAACGGGGCTCCTCTGGATGTGGGCGGGACCATCGTGCTTCCTCTCGAGTGGAGACGGGCAAGGAGGTGAACTTCTTGAGTAGCAGCAAGGGTGTGAAAGACCCTTTCGAAGTTCCAGAGGTTGGGTGTCATTAGTCTCCAGACGCCGCATCGGAAATAGGCCTCATCTCGCCTGGAAGGGAGAACTTCCTGGATTTTCTCGAGTTGCGGCAGGTGTTCTCGAGTTACGACGGGGACCTCAGGGACCCGCCCTGGTGGCCTCAGGAGAGGCCATTCCCCATGCGAGGTGCTAGGGGGCCTCTCGGGATTCCTCTCCCGTCGATACCGGGGCCAAAAACCTTGTGTGCAGTCAGGGCCGGAAACGAGGATTCCTCTCAGGGGCTCACATGGATCTTTGGGTACTTCTGGAGTCTCCCCAGGGGATTCAGGCCTCGTCTCGAGTGGGGGCATGCACGTGCGCTTTCCTTCCAGGCTGTAGCAGCAATGTCACGCTTCCCGTCGCGTGGATCAAAGGATCTGTGGTTTTCCCTCGAGGCTTTCCCTCGAGGCTTTCCCACATGGCTGTGCCACGTGCCACCGTGGTGTGAGTCGATCCTCGGCGTGAAAGATGAGCCAGTGCAGGGCAAAGAGGTTCCTCTGGAATGGACTGAGACATCTGGGGGACTCTTGGAATGGTGGTACGACCATGGAGTTCCTCTCGCCTTTCCTGTTGAGAGTGCCTCCTCTTGAGATGCGACGGGAATGACGGGAATACTTTCCCGTTGAAAGCAGGGTAAGGATCCCTCATCTCGAGCTACGAGGGGGAAACGGGGCTCCTCTGGATGTGGGCGGGACCATCGTGCTTCCTCTCGAGTGGAGACGGGTATGGCGGTGAACTTCTTGAGTTGCAGCAAGTGTGTGAAAGACCCTTTCGAAGTTCCAGAGGTTAGGTGTCATTAGTCTCCAGACGCCTCATCGGAAATAGGCCTCATCTCGCCTGCAAGGGAGAACTTCCTTGATTTTCTCGAGGTGCGGCAGGTGTTCTCGAGTTACGACGGGGACCTCAGGGACCCGCCCTGGTTGCCTCAAGAGGCCAGTCCCCATGCGATTTGCTACGGGGCCTCTCGGGATTCCTCTCCCGTCGAAACCGGGGCCAAAAACCTTGTGTGGAGTCAGGGCCGTAACCGAGGATTCCTCTCAGGGGCTGACATGGATCTTTGGGTACTTCTGGAGTCTCCCCAGGGGAGTCAGGCCTCGTCTCGAGTGGGGGCATGCACGTGCGCTTTCCTTCCAGGCTGTAGCTGCAATGTCACGCTTCCCGTGGCGTGGATCAAAGGATCTGTGGTTTTCCCTCGAGGCTTTCCCACAGGGCTGTCCCACGTGCCACCGTGGTGTGAGTCGATCCTCGGCGTGAAAGATGAGCCAGTGCAGGGCAAAGAGGTTCCTCTGGAATGGGCTGAGACATCTGGGGGACTCTTGGAATGGTGGTACGACCATGGAGTTCCTCTCGCCTTTCCTGTTGAGAGTGCCTCCTCTTGAGATGCGACGGGAACGCCGGGAATTCTTTCCCGTTGAAAGCAGGGAAAGGATCCCTCATCTCGAGCTACGAGGGGGAAACGGGGCTCCTCTGGATGTGGGCGGGACCATCGTGCTTCCTCTCGAGTGGACACGGGTATGGCGGTGAACTTCTTGAGTTGCAGCAAGGTTGTGAAAGACCCTTTCGAAGTCCCAGAGGTTAGGTGTCAATAGTCTCCAGACGCCTCATCGGAAATAGGCCTCATCTCGCCTGGAAGGGAGAACTTCCTGGATTTTCTCGAGTTGCGGCAGGTGTTCTCGAGTTACGACGGGGACCTCAGGGACCCGCTCTTGTGGCCTCAGGAGAGGCCAGTCCCCATGCGAGGTGCTAGGGGGCCTATCAGGATTCCTCTCCCGTCGATACCGGGGCCAAAAACCTTGTGTGCAGTCAGGGCCGGAACCGAGGATTCCTCTCAGGGGCTTACATGGATCTTTGGGTACTTCTGGAGGCTCCCCAGGGGAGTCAGGCCTCGTCTCGAGTGGGGGCATGCACCTGCGCTTTCCTTCCAGGCTGTTACAGCAATGTCACGCTTCCCGTCGCGTGGATCAAAGGATCTGTGGTTTTCCCTCGAGGCTTTCCCTCGAGGCTTTCCCACAGGGCTGTCCCACGTGCCACCGTGGTGTGAGTCGATCCTCGGCGTGAAACATGATCCAGTGCAGGGCAAAGAGGTTCCTCTGGAATGGACTGAGACATCTGGGGGACTCTTGGAATGGTGGTACGACCATGGAGTTCCTCTCGCCTTTCCTGTTGAGAGTGCCTCCTCTTGAGATGCGACGGGAACGCCGGGAATTCTTTCCCGTTGAAAGCAGGGAAAGGATCCCTCATCTCGAGCTACGAGGGGGAAACGGGGCTCCTCTGGATGTGGGCGGGACCATCGTGCTTCCTCTCGAGTGGAGACGGGTATGGCGGTGAACTTCTTGAGTTGCAGCAAGGGTGTGAAAGACCCTTTCGAAGTCCCAGAGGTTAGGTGTCATTAGTCTCCAGACGCCTCATCGGAAATAGGCCTCATCTCGCCTGGAAGGGAGAACTTCCTGGATTTTCTCGAGTTGCGGCAGGTGTTCTCGAGTTACAACGGGGACCTCAGGGACCCGCCCTGGTGGCCTCAGGAGAGGCCAGTCCCCATGCGAGTTGCTAGGGGGCCTCTCGGGATTCCTCTCCCGTCGATACCGGGGTCAAAAACCTTGTGTGGAGTCAGGGCCGGAACCGAGGATTCCTCTCAGGGGCTGACATGGATCTTTGGGTACTTCTGGAGTCTCCCCAGGGGAGTCAGGCCTCGTCTCGAGTCGGGGCATGCACGTGCGCTTTACTTCCAGGCTGTAGCAGCAATGTCACGCTTCCCGTGGCGTGGATCAAAGGATCTGTGGTTTTCCCTCGAAGCTTTCCTTCGAGGCTTTCCCGCAGGGCTGTCCCACGTTCCACCGTGGTGTGAGTCGACCCTCGGCGTGAAAGATGAGCCAGTGCAGGGCAAAGAGGTTCCTCTGGAATGGACTGAGACATCTGGGGGACTCTTGTAATGGTGGTACGACCACGGAGTTCCTCTCGCCTTTCCTGTTGAGAGTGCCTCCTCTTGAGATGCGACGGGAACGCCGGGAATTCTTTCCCGTTGAAAGCAGGGAAAGGATCCCTCATCTCGAGCTACGAGGGGGAAACGGGGCTCCTCTGGATGTGGGTAGGACCATCGTGCTTCCTCTCGAGTGGAGACGGGTATGGCGGTGAACTTCTTGAGTTGCAGCAACGGTGTGAAAGACCCTTTCGAAGTTCCAGAGGTTACGTGTCAGTCTCCAGATGCCTCATCGGAAATAGACCTCATCTCGCCTGGAAGGGAGAACTTCCTGGATTTTCTCGAGGTGCGGCAGGTGTTCTCGAGTTACGACGGGTACCACAGGGACCCGCCCTGATGGCCTCAGGAGAGGCCAGTCCCCATGCGAGTTGCTAGGGGGCCTCTCGGGATTCCTCTCCCGTCGATACTAGGGCCAAAAACCTTGTGTGGAGTCAGGGCCGGAACCGAGGATTCCTCACAGGGGTGACATGGATCTTTGGGTACTTCTGGAGTCTCCCCAGGGGAGTCAGGCCTCGTCTCGAGTGGGGGCATGCACGTGCGCTTTCCTTCCAGGCTGTAGCATCAATGTCACGCTTCCCGTCGCGTGCATCAAAGGATCTGTGGTTTTCCCTCGAGGCTTTCCCACAGGGCTGTCCCACGTGCCACCGTGGTGTCAGTCGATCCTCGGCGTGAAAGATGAGCCAGTGCAGGGCAAAGAGGTTCCTCTGGAATGGACTGAGACATCTGGGGGACTCTTGGAATGGTGGTACGACCATGGAGTTCCTCTCGCCTTTCCTGTTGAGAGTGCCTCCTCTTGAGATACGACGGGAACACCGGGAATTCTTTCCCGTTGAAAGCAGGGAAAGGATCCCTCATCTCGAGCTAAGAGGGGGAAACGGGGATCCTCTGGATGTGGGCGGGACCATCGTGCTTCCTCTCGAGTGGAGACGGGTATGGCGGTGAACTTCTTGAGTTGCAGCAAGGGTGTGAAAGACCCTTTCGAAGTTCGAGAGGTTAGGTGTCATTAGTCTCCAGACGCCTCATCGGAAATAGGCCTCATCTCGCCTGGAAGGGAGAACTTCCTGGATTTTCTCGAGTTGCGGCAGGTGTTCTCGAGTTACGACGGGGACCTCAGGGACCCGCCCTGGTGGCCTCAGGAGAGGCCAGTCCCCATGCGAGTTGCTAGGGGGCCTCTCGGGATTCCTCTCCCGTCGATACCGGGGCCAAAAACCTTGTGTGGAGTCAGGGTCGGAACCGAGGATTCCTCTCAGGGGCTTATATGGATCTTTGGGTATTTCTGGAGTCTCGCCAGGGGAGATAGGCCTCGTCTCGAGTGGGGGCATGCACGTGCGCTTTCCTTCCAGCCTGTAGCAGCAATGTCACGCTTCCCGTCGTGTGGATCAAAGGATCTGTGGTTTTCCCTCGAGGCTTTCCCTCGAGGCTTTCCCACAGGGCTGTCCCACGTGCCTCCGTGGTGTGAGTCGATCCTCGGCGTGAAAGATGAGCCAGTGCAGGGCAAAGAGGTTCCTCTGGAATGGACTGAGACATCTGGGGGACTCTAGGAATGGTGGTACGACCATGGAGTTCCTCTCGCCTTTCCTGTTGAGAGTGCCTCCTCTTGAGATGCGACGGGAACGCCGGGAATTCCTTCCCGTTGAAAGCAGGAAAGGATCCCTCATCTCGAGCTCCGAGAGGGAAACGGGGCTCCTCTGGATGTGGGCGGGACCATCGTGCTTCCTCTCGAGTGGAGACGGGTATGGCGGTGAACTTCTTGAGTTGCAGCAAGGGTGTGAAAGACCCTTTCGAAATTCCAAAGGTTAGGTGTCATTAGTCTCCAGACGCCTCATCGGAAATAGGCCTCATCTCGCCTGGAAGGGAGAACTTCCTGGATTTTCTCGAGTTGCGGCAGGTGTTCTCGAGTTAAGACGGGGACCTCAGGGACCCGCCCTGGTGGCCTCAGGAGAGGCCAGTCCCCATGCGACTTGCTAGGGGGCCTCTCGGGATTCCTCTCCCGTCGATACCGGGGCCAAAAACCTTGTGTGGAGTCAGGGCCGGAACCGAGGATTCCTCTCAGGGGCTGACATGGAACTTTGGGTACTTCTGGAGTCTCCCCAGGGGAGTCAGGCCTCGACTCGAGTGGGGGCATGCACGTGCGCTTTCCTTCCAGGCTGTAGCAGCAATGTCACGCTTCCCGTGGCGTGTATCAAAGGATCTGTGGTTTTCCCTCGAGACTTTCCCACAGGGCTGTCCCACGTGCCACCGTGGTGTGAGTCGATCCTCGGCGTGAAAGATGAGCCAGTGCAGGGCAAAGAGGTTCCTCTGGAATGGACTGAGACATCTGGGGGACTCTTGGAATGGTGGTACGACCGTGGAGTTCCTCTCGCCTTTCCTGTTGAGAGTGCCTCCTCTTGAGATGCGACGGGAACGCCGGGAATTCTTTCCCGTTGAAAGCAGGGAAAGGATCCCTCATCTCGAGCTACGAGGGGGAAACGGGGCTCCTCTGGATGTGGGCGGGACCATCGTGCTTCCTCTCGAGTGGACACGGGTATGGCGGTGAACTTCTTGAGTTGCAGCAAGGGTGTGAAAGACCCTTTCGAAGTTCCAGAGGTTAGGTGTCATTAGTCTCCAGACGCCTCATCGGAAATAGGCCTCATCTCGCCTGGAAGGGAGAACTTCCTGGATTTTCTCGAGTTGCGGCAGGTGTTCTCGAGTTACGACGGAGAACTCAGGGACCCGCCCTGGTGGCCTCAGGAGAGGCCAGTCCCCATGCGATGTGCTAGGGGGCCTCTCGGGATTCCTCTCCCGTCGATACCGGGGCCAAAAACCTTGTGTGGAGTCAGGGCCAGAACCGAGGATTCCTCTCAGGGGCTGACATGGATCTTTGGGTACTTCTGGAGTCTCCCCAGGGGAGTCAGGCCTCGTCTCGAGTGGGGGCATGCACGTGCGCTTTCCTTCCACGCTGTAGCAGCAATGTCACGCTTCCTGTCGCGTGGATCAAAGGATCTGTGGTTTTCCCTCGAGGCTTTCCCTCGAGGCTTTCCCACAGGGCTGTCCCACGTGCCACCGTGGTGTGAGTCGATCCTCGGCGTGAAAGATGAGCCAGTGCAGGGCAAAGAGGTTCCTCTGGAATGGACTGAGACATCTTGGGGACTCCTTGAATGGTGGTACGACCATGGAGTTCCTCTCGCCTTTCCTGTTGAGAGTGCCTCCTCTTGAGATGCGACGGGAACGCCGGGAATTCTTTCCCGTCTAAAGCAGGGAAAGGTTCCCTCATCTCGAGATACGAGGGGGAAACGGGGCTCCTCTGGATGTGGGCGGGACCATCGTGCTTCCTCTCGAGTGGAGACGGGTATGGCGGTGAACTTCTTGAGTTGCAGCAAGGGTGTGAAAGACCCTTTCGAAGTTCCAGAGGTTAGGTGTCATTAGTCTCCAGACGCCTCATCGGAAATAGGCCTCATCTCGCCTGAAAGGGAGAACTTCCTGGATTTTCTCGAGTTGCGGCAGGTGTTCTCGAGTTACGACGGGGACCTCAGGACCCGCCCTGGTGGCCTCAGGAGAGGCCAGTCCCCATGCGAGGTGCTAGGGGGCCTCTCGGGATTCCTCTCCCGTCGATACCGGGGCCAAAAACCTTGTGTGGAGTCAGGGCCGGAACCGAGGATTCCTCTCAGGGGCTGACATGGATCTTTGGGTACTTCTGGAGTCTCCCCAGGGGAGTCAGGCCTCGTCTCGAGTGGGGGCATGCACGTGCACTTTCCTTCCAGGCTGTAGCAGCAATGTCAGGCTTCCCGTCGCGTGGATCAAAGGATCTGTGGTTTTCCCTCGAGGCTTTCCCACAGGGCTGTCCCACGTGCCACCGTGGTGTGAGTCGATCCTCGGCGTGAAAGATGAGCCAGTGCAGGACAAAGAGGTTCCTCTGGAATGGACTGAGATATCTGGGGGACTCTTGGAATCGTGGTACGACCATGGAGTTCCTCTCGCCTTTCCTGTTGAGAGTGCCTCCTCTTGAGATGCGACGGGAACGCCGGGAACTCTTTCCCTTTGAAACCAGGGAAAGGATCCCTCATCTCGAGCTACGAGGGGAAAACGGGGCTCCTCTGGATGTGGGCGGGACCATCGTGCTTCATCTCGAGTGGAGACGGGTATGGCGGTGAACTTCTTGAGTTGCAGCAAGGGTGTGAAAGACCCTTTCGAAGTTCCAGAGGTTAGGTGTCATTAGTCTCCAGACGCCTCATCAGAAATAGGCCTCATCTCGCCTGGAAGGGAGAACTTCTTGGATTTTCTCGAGTTGCGGCAGGTGTTCTCGAGTTACGACGGGGACCTCAGGGACCCGCCCTGGTGGCCTCAGGAGAGGCCAGTCCCCATGCGAGGTGCTAGGGGGCCTCTCGGGATTCCTCTCCCGTCGATACCCGGGCCAGAAACCTTGTGTGGAGTCAGGGCCGGAACCGAGGATTCCTCTCAGGGGCTGACATGGATCTTTGGGTACGTCTGGAGACTCCCCAGTGGAGTCAGGCCTCGTCTCGAGTGGGGGCATGCACGTGCGCTTTCCTTCCAGGCTGTAGCAGCAATGTCACGCTTCCCGTCGCGTGGATCAAAGGATCTGTGGTTTTCCCTCGAGGCTTTCCCTCGAGGCTTTCCCACAGGGCTGTCCCACGTGCCACCGTGGTGTGAGTCGATCCTCGGCGTGAAAGATGAGCCAGTGCAGGGCAAAGAGGTTCCTCTGGAATGGACTGAGACATCTGGGGGACTCTTGGAATGGTGGTACGACCATGGAGTTCCTCTCGCCTTTCCTGTTGAGAGTTCCTCCTCTTGAGATGCGACGGGAACGCCGGGAATTCTTTCCCGTTGAAAGCAGGCAAAGGATCCCTCATCTCGAGCTACGAGGGGGAAACGGGGCTCCTGTGGATGTGGGCGGGACCATCGTGCTTCCTCTCGAGTGGAGACGGGTATGGCGGTGAACTTCTTGAGTTGCAGCAAGGGTGTGAAAGACTCTTTCGAAGTTCCAGAGGTTAGGTGTCATTAGTCTCCAGACGCCTCATCGGAAATAGGCCTCATCTCGCCTGGAAGGGAGAACTTCCTGGATTTTCTCGAGTTGCGGCAGGTGTTCTCGAGTTACGACGGGGACCTCAGGGACCCGCCCTGGTGGCCTCAGGAGAGGCCAGTCCCCATGCGAGGTGCTAGGGGGCCTCTCGGGATTCCTCTCCCGTCGATACCGGGACCAAAAACCTTGTGTGGAGTCAGGGTCGGAACCGAGGATTCCTCTCAGGGGCTTATATGGATGTTTGGGTACTTCTGGAGTCTCGCCAGGGGAGACAGGCCTCGTCTCGAGTGGGGGCATGCACGTGCGCTTTCCTTCCAGGCTGTAGCAGCAATGTCACGCTTCCCGTCGCGTGCATCAAAGGATCTGTGGTTTTCCCTCGAGGCTTTCCCTCGAGGCTTTCCCACAGGGCTGTCCCACGTGCCACCGTGGTGTGAGTCGATCCTCAGCGTGAAAGATGAGCCAGTGCAGGGCAAAGAGGTTCCTCTGGAATGGACTGAGACATGTGGGGGACTCTTGGAATGGTGGTACGACCATGGAGTTCCTCTCGCCTTTCCTGTTGAGAGTGCCTCCTCTTGAGATGCGACAGGAACGCCGGGAATTCCTTCCCGTTGAAAGCAGGAAAGGATCCCTCATCTCGAGCTCCGAGAGGGAAACGGGGCTCCTCTGGATGTGGGCGGGACCATTGTGCTTCCTATCGAGTGGAGACGGGTATGGCGGTGAACTTCTTGAGTTGCAGAAAGGGTGTGAAAGACCCTTTCGAAATTCCAAAGGTTAGGTGTCATTAGTCTCCAGACGCCTCATCGGAAATAGGCCTCATCTAGCCTGGAAGGGAGAACTTCCTGGATTTTCTCGAGTTGCGGCAGGTGTTCTCGAGTTAAGACGGGGACCTCAGGGACCCGCCCTGGTGGCCTCAGGAGAGGCCAGTCCCCATGCGAGGTGCTAGGGGGCCTCTCGGGATTCCTCTCCCTTCGATACCGGGGCCAAAAAGCTTGTGTGGAGTCAGGGCCGGAACCGAGGATTCCTCTCAGGGGCTGACATGGATCTTTGGGTACTTCTGGAGTCTCCCCAGCGGAGTTAGGCCTCGACTCGAGTGGGGGCATGCACGTGCGCTTTCCTTCCAGGCTGTAGCAGCAATGTCACGCTTCCCGTGGCGTGTATCAAAGGATCTGTGGTTTTCCCTCGAGACTTTCCCACAGGGCTGTCCCACGTGCCACCGTGGTGTGAGTCGATCCTCGGCGTGAAAGATGAGCCAGTGCAGGGCAAAGAGCTTCCTCTGGAATGGACTGAGACATCTGGGGGACTCTTGGAATGGTGGTACGACCATGGAGTTACTCTCGCCTTTCCTGTTGAGAGTGCCTCCTCTTGAGATGCGACGGGAACGCCGGGAATTCTTTCCCGTTGAAAGCAGGGAAAGGATCCCTCATCTCGAGCTACGAGGGGGAAACGGGGCTCCTCTGGATGTGGGCGGGACCATCGTGCTTCGTCTCGAGTGGACACGGGTATGGCGGTGAACTTCTTGAGTTGCAGCAAGGGTGTGAAAGACCCTTTCGAAGTTCCAGAGGTTAGGTGTCATTAGTCTCCAGACGCCTCATCGGAAATAGGCCTCATCTCGCCTGGAAGGGAGAACTTCCTGGATTTTCTCGAGTTGCGGCAGGTGTTCTCGAGTTACGACGGGGACCTCAGGGACCCGCCCTGGTGGCCTCAGGAGAGGCCAGTCACCATGCGATGTGCTAGGGGGCCTCTCGGGATTCCTCTCCCGTCGATACCGGGGCCAAAACCTTGTGTGGAGTCAGGGCCGGAACCGAGGATTCCTCTCAGGGGCTGACATGGATCTTTGGGTACTTCTGGAGTCTCCCCAGGGGAGTCAGGCCTCGTCTCGAGTGGGGGCATGCACGTGCGCTTTCCTTCCAGGCTGTAGCAGCAATGTCACGCTTCCTGTCGCGTGGATCAAAGGATCTGTGGTTTTCCCTCGAGGCTTTCCCTCGAGGCTTTCTCACAGGGCTGTCCCACGTGCCACCGTGGTGTGAGTCGATCCTCGGCGTGAAAGATGAGCCAGTGCAGGGCAAAGAGGTTCCTCTGGAATGGACTGAGACATCTGGGGGACTCCTGGAATGGTGGTACGACCATGGAGTTCCTCTCGCCTTTCCTGTTGAGAGTGCCTCCTCTTGAGATGCGACGGGAACGCCGGGAATTCTTTCCCGTCTAAAGCAGGGAAAGGTTCCCTCATCTCGAGATACGAGGGGGAAACGGGGCTCCTCTGGATGTGGGCGGGACCATCGTTCTTCCTTTCGAGTGGAGACGGGTATGGCGGTGAACTTCTTGAGTTGCAGCAAGGGTGTGAAAGACCCTTTCGAAGTTCCAGAGGTTAGGTGTCATTAGTCTCCAGACGCCTCATCGGAAATAGGCCTCATCTCGCCTGAAAGGGAGAACTTCCTGGATTTTCTCGAGTTGCGGCAGGTGTTCTCGAGTTACGACGGGGACCTCAGGGACCCGCCCTGGTGGCCTCAGGAGAAGCCAGTCCCCATGCGAGGTGCTAGGGGGCCTCTCGGGATTCCTCTCCCGTCGATACCGGGGCCAAAAACCTTGTGTGGAGTCAGGGCCGGAACCGAGGATTCCTCTCAGGGGCTGACATGGATCTTTGGGTACGTCTGGAGTCTCCCCAGGGGAGTCAGGCCTCGTCTCGAGTGGGGGCATGCACGTGCGCTTTCCTTCCAGGCTGTAGCAGCAATGTCACGCTTCCCGTCGCGTGGATCAAAGGATCTGTGGTTTTCCCTCGAGGCTTTCCCTCGAGCCTTTCCCACAGGGCTGTCCCACGTGCCACCGTGGTGTGAGTCGATCCTCGGCGTGAAAGATGAGCCAGTGCAGGGCAAAGAGCTTCCTCTGGAATGGACTGAGACATCTGGGGGACTCTTGGAATGGTGCTACGACCATGGAGTTCCTCTCGCCTTTCCTGTTGAGAGTGCCTCCTCTTGAGATGCGACGGGAACGCCGGGAATTCTTTCCCGTTGAAAGCAGGCAAAGGATCCCTCATCTCGAGCTACGAGGGTGAAACGGGGCTCCTCTGGATGTGGGCGGGACCATCCTGCTTCCTCTCGAGTGGAGACGGGTATGGAAGTGAACTTCTTGAGTTGCAGCAAGGGTGTGAAAGACCCTTTCGAAGTTCCAGAGGTTAGGTGTCATTCGTCTCCAGACGCCTCATCGGAAATAGGCCTCATCTCGCCTGGAAGGGAGAACTTCCTGGATTTTCTCGAGATGCGGCAGGTGTTCTCGAGTTACGACGGGGACCTCAGGGACCCGCCCTGGTGGTCTCAGGAGAGGCTAGTCCACATGGGAGTTGCTAGGGGGCCTCCCGTGATTCCTCTCCCGTCGATACCGGGGCCAAAAACCTTGTGTGGAGTCAGGGCCGGAAACGAGGATTCCTCTCAGGGGCTGACATGGATCTTTGGGTACTTCTGGAGTCTCCGCAGGGGAGTCAGGCCTCGTCTCGAGTGGGGGCATGCACGTGCGTTTTCTTTCCAGGCTGTAGCAGCAATGTCACGCTTCCCGTCGCGTGGATCAAAGGATCTGTGGTTTTCCCTCGAGGATTTCCCACAGGGCTGTCCCACGTTCCACCGTGGTGTGAGTCGATCCTCGGCGTGAAAGATGAGCCAGTGCAGGGCACAGAGGTTCCTCTGGAATGGACTGAGACATCTGGGGGACTCTTGGAATGGTGGTACGACCATGGAGTTCCTCTCGCCTTTCCTGTTGAGAGTGCCTCCTCTTGAGATGCGACGGGAACACCGGGAATTCTTTCCCGTTGAAAGCAGGGAAAGGATCCCTCATCTCGAGCTACGAGGGGGAAACGGGGCTCCTCTGGATGTGGGCGGGACCATCGTGCTTCCTCTCTAGTGGAGACGGGTATTGCCGGGGTCCAGCCCCGGTGGATCCAGGGAATTCGAAGGGTGGACGGCGTTGGCGTGGAAAGACTTGTTTATTTATTAATATAAGATTAGATTAAGAAACTGTAGTGCAGTAGGAAGATTAAGTGGAGAAAGAGGGCTGAATAGCTTGGTTTACGCGGAAGACCAATAAAATTCCAGACAAGGAATTTGCACCATCTACGTTGGGCCACCGGTGCCCGCTTGAATATCTAAGGGTGCCTCGCCTTAAGCTCCCTTTCTCGCGGATCTTAATAACCAGGGCAAATAAGTAGACCTGGCGAGCCTCCGCGCCCCAGATGGAAATTCAGCCTGAAATTAAAGTAAAGAGCAGAGGGAAGAAAAGGGAGAGAAAAAGAGAGAGAGAGAGAGACACGGGGGGAGCCATATTCCCAAGACACCAGGCCGAGACTAGTCCGAGAAACTGGTCTGAGAATCTGGTCCCGTCCTTTATTGTTCAGAAGGCCTTTTATACTTTTGATAAAACATGGAGATCAATGGGTAACACAAAGTTATGCAGCGTTAGCAGTCCAGACTCTTATCAAAACCAGGCTTTTCTCTCTGCATACCTAATTGTATACACAAGTCTTAGGTAATTTACATCATCTTCCAACCAAAAGGGCCAATTAACATTTTACAGCCTTTTTTCTGATAAGGGTTTGTCAACCACAAGACTTATTTGTGTTGATCTTCCCAAGGTCTGGTGCCACTCTCGGAAAGCACTAAAGAAAGTTACATTCTTAGACAGCAAGGATACAGCAACTTATAACAAGTAGAGGGAGTGCAGTGATTTATAGCAAAAGAGAAGCAATTAACTCAAAAGTCTAGTGTTGCTAACATCAAAACTACTATGTATCTTTTTCTACATCCTGCTTACATTAACATCCTTCCAGGTGCCTAAAAGATAAAGAATAAGGAGGTCTGGCAGCAATCCTTGAGTCAACAGTGAAAACCCTCTACCAATATAATTTTTAACTCTTTAGAAAAGGCTCTGTATCTTTAAGATGCTTTTAAGCTTTGTGCCTCCCGCGGTTGGGGGGCTGTAAGCAATTCACAAGCTGTAAGCTTTGTGCCTCTCGCGGTTGGGGGGCTGTAAGCAATTCACAAGCTGTAAGAGGTCTGGGGAACCTGTTAGGCAGACTAGAGAGCTATCAGAGGGGTTTAACTGAAACATCCCTTTCAAATGCAGAAGACTAAAACCCTGAATTGACTTTTTTCCAGAGAATATCAGAAAAGTGGAAAAGCAGAGCACAAAAGCCGGCAGATTTTTGCTGGGGTACATGCTTAGGAATATCCAGAGGGGTCCCTGAAGTCTGAGCACGCCTTGCGTATGTCAGCTTCCTTCCTCATGACCTTGTCACGGGCGGGATTCCTCACACTGGCTTCCGGCAACTCCCCCTTCTTTATTAGTTTTTTTAAAAAATTAGGTGCAGTTCAGTCGCGAGATTCCGAATGCTCTGCCGAAGAGTCCTGACAACACAAGGAAGCACGATTACAAGGAGCAGGATTATGGCACCCACAGCAGCATAGCTAGAGACAGTAGTCAGAAGAGTTTTTCCAGAAATGAAGTCAGAGAAGGTGTGGAAAAAGTCATTGGCTTCTCCTGCGGCGGTAAAATCTAATCGGGAGTGTTCCAAGGTCTGAATCTGATTATGAAGTTTCCCTAAATCTAAACTAATATCTGAGCTGTTCCAGACACCTAAAATATGATTTTTGACCCTCTCCCATTTAAAATCTGTCTCATTTACTTTCAGGGATGTAACACATATCCACCGGTAATCGGCATGACATGAAAGAGCCAATTTCATTTTCAGACTCTGTAATTCATTCCCAATATGCATTACTGCTTCTTCTAAGGCATCAATCCTTATTTCTAGCTTCCTATCTATAATTTCCTGGGTTGCCAGCGTTAGAGAAACATTTTTGGATACGGTGTCAACATATTGGGCAGTATACACTTGTTGAGACAATGATAATGCCGCCACAGTAACAGAAGTAATTGCGGTTATCAAAGCTGATATTCCCAAAACAAGTAAGCCCACAAACCGTCGTGTTCGCATTAAATCTTGTAGCTGTTGCAGTACAGCTAGGCCATGGTTATCATACCAATACGTGGCTACAGTTACAGGTACCATGAGATAGGGCGGACGTTTTAAAACCATGAAAGAGCAAACTTTATATTGAGGAGTTAAACAGGATGAAAGCATACATTGTTCACAAGACACTACATGGGGTCCACCTGTATAATTCAATTGTATGTTAAGTCTTTCAGAATCATTAGTGAAAAGAAAAACATAAGGAGAGGGTAGACAAGCTAAAATAGAGTAAATAGAGGTATTTTTTGGTCGGATTAAAATAATAGGGGCGGTAGCCGCAAGGGCTCTCCAAATTTCTGGCTGCCAAAAGGTTTTACCTCTAGTTATATAAGACAGCATAGGGGGAACAAATTGGTTATGATGCCGTCTGGTGGCAACTAACGGCCAAGAAATTGAATATTCTTTCCAATTATCCAATCTATTGATAAAGTCATCGTCAGACTCAGGGTCTTGACCTGGATTTGGGTTGCTCCAGTCCTGAATCGCACAATTTCTTCCTCCCGGCATATTGTAATCTACTCTCGAATTATAAATACAAGATTTCCAAATCGGATATCCTGAATGATCATCTATAGTTTTCCAAATAACATCTGAGGGAGCAACATCATCACAATTTGGATATTCTGATGGAGTTTTGAGAGACAAAGACTTATAGGGGCCAAGGACCCCAGGCATACGGGCTCGTAATATCCAAGCAGACCGATCCCCTATAGATGCAAATTTAGAGGTTGGGGAATCTGTCATAACTGCTTTTGTCGAGGCTCCAATGCATCCTGTCTTGGTAAAGAAGTCTCCTGTAAGGCCAGGAGGAAAATTAAAGCAGACAGGAAAATCATCTGCTAGTCCTTTAAAGGTATAATTGAAATTAATAGGGTATTGGTCTTTTGTATAGGAAGTATAAGATCCTCCCAAAAGGCGAGGCTGGTCTGTACTAACTCGTATGGGGTCACTGTTCCAAGTAACAACTTGGAAAGTTGGAGGATCCGGGAGAAACGCCCAATATTTGGTTGGAATGGGAGCAGCGCTTACCTGGCAAGAGAGCAAGGCAAGCATGGCAATAAACACCTTTTCAGGAGAGACTGACGATCCCTGTAGGGTAGCTATCCCCTGTGCCTGGCGACAGAGAGCTTTAATCTGTCCCCAGGTGGGCAAGGAGGCTTGTTGGGTTGACTGAGCTGGGCGTCCTAATGGATTCCTGCGAGGCAAAAAATCAGGGGGTGCAATATCCTGTATCTGAAGTCGTGACATCTGTCCAGTGGGTGGCTCCGATCCGCGCCTATCCGGGATCTCCAATGTCAGCTGTCCTGGGGTCAGCGGCATTTCCCGTGCTGGCGGAGGGAGCGGGGGAAGAGGGAGTTTCTTCCTTTTTAGAGATCGCGGTGGCGGGGGATTCTGGTATCCGGGGAGCTGAGACATGGCGAATTAGTCTGTCTGGAACCCAAATCGGAGCGTCCGCGTCCTGTGGAAAAACACAAGCATACCCTCGCCCATTGGTTAATAAGGGGTCAGGACCTTTCCATTGTCCGGAAAGAAGGTCCCTCCATTTTACTAATGGTTTTGCATTCAATTGCTCTGGGCACCAATGGCGAAGCATTGCAGTGTTTCCGGATGAATCAGCATTTAAGTTATTTATTACGAAAAGAGCATGTTGCAAAATCTGATGGGGGGAACTATATTTAAATTCCCCTTCTTTTAGTTTTTGAATATGGATTTTCAGTGTTTGATGTGCTCTTTCCACAATGGCTTGTCCTTGTGGGTTATAAGGGATGCCGGTGTTATGTTTAATTTGAAATCTTGTACAGAATTGCTGAAAAGATTTAGAAGTGTAAGCAGGAGCATTATCAGTTTTTAAAGCTTTTGGCAAGCCCAGATAGGAAAAGCATGTAAAAAGATGTTGTATTACATCTTTAACTGCTTCCCCTGTACGAGCAGTGGCAATAATAACATGAGAGAAGGTATCTACAGTTACATGAACAAAAGACAGTTTTCCAAATGAAGAGACATGGGTTACATCCATTTGCCAGAGTGCATTAGGTTTGAGACCGCGAGGGTTAACTCCCAGAGGCAAAGCATTCACGGTAGTAGGACAATGTGAACAAGAACGAACAATCTCTCGGGCAGATTCTCGAGGAATTTGAAACTGGTATCGTAAGGCAGTGGCATTTTGGTGATGAAGTGAGTGAGAAGCTCGAGCTTCTTCAAAAACAGAAGCCACTGAAATCCTGGTTAACGAATCTGCCAATTCATTGAGAGCATTTAAAGGGCCAGGCAGGCCGGAATGAGCCCGAATGTGGCCGATAAAGAACGCCCGATTTCTTTTCCATATTTGCTGCTGCAGTTTAGTTAACAAATGGAAGATAGCAGTTTTGTTTTCAGGCAAAACTGCAGTCTCAATGTGTGGAAACAGCCTGACCACATACTGAGAGTCAGAATAAAGGTTAAATTCTTTCTCCGCAAACATAACAAAGGCCTCAATAACAGCTGTGATTTCAGCCCTTTGAGCTGAAGTTTCTTGTGTTTCCAAAAGTTTTTGATGATCTCTTGTGACTATAGAGGCTCTACCGTTAGCCGATCCATCAGTAAAGACTACCTGAGCATCTGAAATAGGGAACTGTTTACACCGGACAGGAAAAATAACTGGATGGTTAGACATAAAATTTAGTAAAACATGCGAGGGTAAATGATGCAAAATTTGACCACAGTAATTCCCTATGGCAATCTGCCAGTCTTCATCAAACATTAAAAGAGCATCAAGCTGCTCCTTATTATATGGAATTACAATCTCTGATGGCTCTTTACCAAACAATTCAATGCTCCGCTTCCTTCCTTTTAGCATTAATGTGGCAATTAAACCAGGATAAGAAGCCACGACTTTTTTAGCTTGGGTAGGAAGATGGATCCATTCTAAAGGGCCGCGTTGCCACAGAACTCCCGTAGGCGCCGTTGGAGTAGCTAGGCAAAGGAACTGCCACGTCATCGTCAAATCAATTCTTTTTACATAGCTATTTGATAAGGCTGCTTCTACTTTGCCTAGGGCTTCTTGAGCCTCAGCTGTTAATTGTCTTTTTGAGGTTGGATCAGGATCCCCGCGTAAAGTGTTAAAAAGAGGTTTTAATTCGGCAGTGGTTAATTTTAAATATGGTCTAATCCAATTAATATCACCTAAGAGTTTTTGATAATCATTTAAAGTAATAAGATGGTCTTTTCTCAATTGCAGCGGGGTATGAGTCACCGTTTCCGAATTTATGACTCTTCCTAAGTAAGTTATGGGCGGATTGATTTGAATTTTTTCTGGGGCAATTTTTAGGCCTCTGTCTGTCAATGCCTGGGTCAGGTCCTGGAGCACAGTCTGCAGGTGAACTCTATCAGGATGAGCTATTAAAATATCATCCATATAGTGAATCATATACACGTGTTCATATTTAGCCCTAGTATCTTCTAGAGCGGCATTAACAAATTTTTGGCATAAAGTAGGGCTATTTTTCATTCCCTGAGGCAGAACCTTCCACTGAAACCGTAAATAAGGCTGTTTAAGATTTTCTGATGGCAGACTAAAGGCAAATCGCTTTTTATCCTCAGGATTTAAGGGAATAGTGAAAAAACAATCTTGTAAATCAATAACAATTATATTATATCCCTCTGGAACGGCTACTGGGGAAGGGAGCCCAGGCTGTAAGGCCCCCATGTCCTCCATGGTGGCATTAATAGCTCTCAAATCCTGTAAAAGTCGCCATTTACCAGATTTTTTCTTAATGACAAAAATAGGAGTGTTCCAGGGGCTATTGGAGGGCTCAATATGTCCCAATTCTAATTGTTCAAAGATTAATGCTTTAGCTGCCAATAATTTTTCCTTATGCAGAGGCCACTGTTCTACCCACACCGGATCTTGAGATTTCCATGTGATGGGGTCGGCAGCAAAAACAATGGCCTCAATTATAAATTTGGATATCCCAATCCAGCACGTAGCTTGCGAGGAGTTGGGCAAATTGGCTCAATTATTCCTGTCTGTTGTTTACCCAATCCTTTTGATGGATCATAGCCCATCTGCAACATCTGAGAGGTCACTTTATCATCAGGGCTAAAAAGTAACACTCCCATTTGAGATAGCACGTCCCTCCCCCACAGGGTAAGGGGGAGCGAAGGAACGACATAAGGTTGGAAAGTTCCACGGGTATCCTCAAATTGCCAATCTAAAATTTTTGCACTTTTGGCTATTGTGGGGGCTCTTCCTATCCCCACCAAGTTATTTTCAGTAGTATGTGTGGGCCAGGAGCTGGGCCAGTCTTTTCCTGAAATGCAAGAAACATCTGCTCCTGTGTCTAATAACCCCACAATAGACTTGCCATTAATCAGGATAGTCTTCATAGGACGTTTCTGAGTAATTTCTGTTATCCAAAAAACCATATCACTAGACCCAAATCCTTTATCCTGCCTTTCATTTTGAGTAGCTGTGCGCCCAATTGCAGTGTGGTAAGGCAAAAGCAAAAGTTGGGCTATTCTTTGTCCCTGATGTATTTGGAAAGTTTTAGTTGGGGGTGAAATCATTATCTGGATTTCTCCTGTATAATCTGAGTCAATTACTCCAGGGATGATTGTGAGACCTTGCATAGCTAAGGAACTTCTGCCTAGTATAATTCCTACTAAACCTGTTGGTAATGGGCCTTTAACTCCTGTAGGTATTTTTACAGTGGGGCTATCTGGTGTTAATATTGCTGAGGTGGTGGAACTGAGGTCCAGTCCTGCGCTGCCTGGGGTTGCTCTGATGAGTTCTGCGATGGGACGAAGGGAATGAATGGGTTCAGTGAGGCTGCCCCAATTGTTGTCGGGGCCTGAGGCTGGCCCCTCAATCCGTTTCCCGACTGCTGGTCGGGGCCCAAAAAGGCTCCATTTCTATGGAATTGTGACCTACATTCTTTTGCCCAGTGATATCCTTTTTGACAACGAGGGCAGAGAGATCTAGGGAGATTAGTAGGCACAGCCGGGGAGGGAGAATTCGGCAGAGAAGAACCGGCTGCTTTTTGGGGACAAGCTCGCATAAGGTGCCCTTCCCGTCCGCAAGAGAAGCAGGCCTTGGATAAACCAATATTCTGGCCTGGACTACTGGAATGACTCTTTGACGGGTTATTTCTATTTGTAAAAAAGGACTGTACTGCCTGCTGGTAAGAATTTCCCTTTATGGCTGCAGCTATGGCAACGCCCTGCATCATCGCTGGTCCTACATCTGCACATTGCCTGATATAATCTATTATTTCCCCAGTTTTTTTAATAGGACGTAAAATGGCCTGGCAGGTAGAATTAGCATTTTCAAATGCCAGTTGTTTTATCAATATACTAGCTGCCTCAGTGTTGGAAATTACTCTGTTGACTGCCTCTGCAAGTCTTGATATAAAGTCTTCATATGGCTCTTCTGGTTTTTGTTTAACATTTGAGAAGGAAGAGGTAGATTCTTTCCCTTCAGGCAACAAACGCCAAGCCCCAAGGGCGCAGGCGGTTACTTGATCTAAAGTGGTTTTATCTAATCCCATTTGATCTCTAAGTGTTCCAAAATCATTAGTCCCTGCCAACATATTTTTTATAATATATCTTGGGCCATATTTTTGGTTAGCATCAGCCTGTTTTTGGGCTAGATCTTCATATTCAGTTCTCCAAAGTACATATTGACCTCCAGACAGACAAGCTTTAGCGACTGTCTTCCAGTCATGGGGTGTCATCCATCTGCCCGCTAAAGCTTCCACCAATGATACAGTGTACGGGGCTTTAGGCCCATACAAAGCACAAGCCTGTTTGAGTTCTTTAATCATTTTCATTGGAATGGGTTCCCAGTGGGGGGCTGTTCTCCCACCACTTCCACCAAATATTATGGGGAAACAAGCCTCAAGGTGGGGATCAAGTTCATCATCTGGGCTAGAGAAAACTCTTCTTCGGGGAGCTTCTAGTGGAGGCCCCTCACCCTTATAGGGAGGGGGGGGGCAAGGGGTGTCCTATGTCACTTTCTTCGTACTTTGGGAATTTTTTATCCGTTCTGTGTTTAGGTCTTACGGATGTTTTATCTGGGGAATCTGGCCTTAAACTCTCAGGTGCATATAATCTGATGGGGGACATTTGTCTTGAGCCTCTGGAAGCAGAAGGCTTAATTAAGGAAATTTCTCTTGAATTTGTGGAAGCAGGTGGTCTGGTTGGGGAAGTTTTTATTAAGCTCTTTGGAGCAGATAATCTAATTGGAGAAGTTTCTCTTAAACTCCTTGGAGCATCTTTATTTAATAAAGACCAGTCCTCATCAGAATGATCTTGACTTACTTCCTCTTCCAAATCTTCCTCATCTGAAAGCTGCTCTTTTTTGTCATCTCTATCTATTACCTTTTCTTGGGCAGTCATTGCAGCTATCATTTGACTCAACTGCCGATAGTTAGGTGTAGCCTCCTTTTCATCACTCTCCTCTTCGATAGATACCTTTTTCTCTGCACTTTCCTCTTTAAGATGTACCTTTTCAGATTCAGGGGCAGGGTCTAGAGCGTCCCTAATTATATTCCATAAGGAAAAGGCGTCAGTAGGCACCTTTTGTGAGCCATGTTCAGCATGGTAAGTTTTTAGTTGTTTTCCTACTCTCTCCCAGGTGTCTAAGTTAACAGTGCCTTCTTCTGGAAACCAGGGACACTGTTCTTGTACAAAGGAAAAAAATGAATGAATATTGGATTTTTTAACTTTAATTCCTCGTTTAGTTAGTAACTGCAAGATTACTCCTGTAAAAAGCTGTCTTTCTTTTGATTCACTGTTACCCATGTCAGAAAATTAAGTCTTATAGAAAAGTCTACCTCAACAAAAAGGTTTTACCTTTGGCGAGGGGGGTTTTGTTGTCAACCCTAAGATAGCAGGTTTCTTTTCAACCTCTAGAGCACCAGGTTTCTCTTAAACCCTTGAACACTTCCCACTCCTCCTCACCCTGTCTATCCTACAGGGG
The DNA here is from genome assembly GCF_032405125.1 of Capricornis sumatraensis. Taxonomy (NCBI): domain Eukaryota; kingdom Metazoa; phylum Chordata; class Mammalia; order Artiodactyla; family Bovidae; genus Capricornis; species Capricornis sumatraensis. The sequence goes on from NW_027184612.1 coordinate 12,243,302, forward strand.
GGTCCGCGGCACCCTGAGTGGGGTCCTAGCCGTCCCGAACACTCAACACTGGGGGAGTACCCGAAAGTACTCCGGGGGGAGTGATTAAGTCACTCCGGGGGGGAGCAACAGAGAGTGCTCCGGGGGGAGCAACAGAGAGTGCTCCGGGGGGAGCTACAGAGAGTGCTCCGGGGGGAGCTTTTGCTCCGAGGAACCTACCTTCGAATAGCCTGTTCCGGGCGCCACTTGCCGGGGTCCAGCCCAGGTGGATCCAGGGAATTCGAAGGGTGGACGGCGTTGGCGTGGAAAGACTTGTTTATTTATTAATATAAGATTAGATTAAGAAACTGTAGTGCAGTAGGAAGATTAAGTGGAGAAAGAGGGCTGAATAGCTTGGTTTACGCGGAAGACCAATAAAATTCCAGACAAGGAATTTGCACCATCTACGTTGGGCCACCGGTGCCCGCTTGAATATCTAAGGGTGCCTCGCCTTAAGCTCCCTTTCTCGCGGATCTTAATAACCAGGGCAAATAAGTAGACCTGGCGAGCCTCCGCGCCCCAGATGGAAATTCAGCCTGAAATTAAAGTAAAGAGCAGAGGGAAGAAAAGGGAGAGAAAAAGAGAGAGAGAGAGAGACACGAGGGGAGCCAGATTCCCAAGACACCAGGCCGAGACTAGTCCGAGAAACTGGTCTGAGAATCTGGTCCCGTCCTTTATTGTTCAGAAGGCCTTTTATACTTTTGATAAAACATGGAGATCAATGGGTAACACAAAGTTATGCAGCGTTAGCAGTCCAGACTCTTATCAAAACCAGGCTTTTCTCTCTGCATACCTAATTGTATACACAAGTCTTAGGTAATTTACATCATCTTCCAACCAAAAGGGCCAATTAACATTTTACAGCCTTTTTTCTGATAAGGGTTTGTCAACCACAAGACTTATTTGTGTTGATCTTCCCAAGGTCTGGTGCCACTCTCGGAAAGCACTAAAGAAAGTTACATTCTTAGACAGCAAGGATACAGCAACTTATAACAAGTAGAGGGAGTGCAGTGATTTATAGCAAAAGAGAAGCAATTAACTCAAAAGTCTAGTGTTGCTAACATCAAAACTACTATGTATCTTTTTCTACATCCTGCTTACATTAACATCCTTCCAGGTGCCTAAAAGATAAAGAATAAGGAGGTCTGGCAGCAATCCTTGAGTCAACAGTGAAAACCCTCTACCAATATAATTTTTAACTCTTTAGAAAAGGCTCTGTATCTTTAAGATGATTTTAAGCTTTGTGCCTCCAGCGGTTGGGGGGCTGTAAGCAATTCACAAGCTGTAAGCTTTGTGCCTCTCGCGGTTGGGGGGCTGTAAGCAATTCACAAGCTGTAAGAGGTCTGGGGAACCTGTTAGGCAGACTAGAGAGCTATCAGAGGGGTTTAACTGAAACATCCCTTTCAAATGCAGAAGACTAAAACCCTGAATTGACTTTTTTCCAGAGAATATCAGAAAAGTGGAAAAGCAGAGCACAAAAGCCAGCAGATTTTTGCTGGGGTACATGCTTAGGAATATCCAGAGGGGTCCCTGAAGTCTGAGCACGCCTTGCGTATGTCAGCTTCCTTCCTCATGACCTTGTCACGGGCGGGATTCCTCACACTGGTTTCCGGCAGGGTATGGTGGTGAACTTCTTGAGTTGCAGCAAGGCTGTGAAAGACCCTTTCGAAGTTCCAGAGGTAAGGTGTCATTAGTCTCCAGACGCCTCATCGGAAATAGGCCTCATCTCGCCTGGAAGGGAGAACTTCCTGGATTTTCTCGAGAAGCGGCAGGTGTTCTCGAGTTACGACGGGGACCTCATGGACCCGCCCTGGTGGCCTCAGGAGAGGCCAGTCCCTATGCGAGTTGCTAGGGGGCCTCTCGGGATTCCTCTCCCGTCGATACCGGGGCCAAAAACCTTGTGTGGAGTCAGGGCCGGAACGGAGGATTCGTCTCAGGGGCTGACATGGATCTTTGGGTACTTCTGGAGTCTCCCCATGGGAGTCAGGCCTCGTCTCGAGTGGGGGCATGCACAGGCGCTTTCCTTCAAGGCTGTAGCGGCAATGTCACGCTTCCCGTGGCGTGAATCAAACGATCTGTTGTTTTCCCTCGAGGCTTTCCCTCGAGGCTTTCCCACAGGGCTGTCCCACGTGCCACCGTGGTGTGAGTCGATCCTCGGCGTGAAAGATGAGCCAGTGTAGGGCAAAGAGCTTCCTCTGGAATGGACTGAGACATCTGGGGGACTCTTGGAATGGTGGTACGACCATGGAGTTCCTCTCGCCTTTCCTGTTGAGAGTGCCTCCTCTTGAGATGCGACGGGAACGCCGGGAATTCTTTCCCGTTGAAAGCAGGGAAAGGATCCCTCATCTCGAGCTACGAGGGGGAAACGGGGCTCCTCTGGATGTGGGCGGGACTATCGTGCTTCCTCTCGAGTGGAGACGGGTATGGCGGTGAACTTCTTGAGTTGCAGCAAGGGTGTGAAAGACCCTTTCGAAGTTCCAGAGGTTAGGTGTCATTAGTCTCCAGACGCCTCATCGGAAATAGGCCTCATCTCGCCTGGAAGGGAGAACTTCCTGGATTTTCTCGAGTTGCGGCAGGTGTTCTCGAGTTACGACGGGGACCTCAGGGACCCGCCCTGGTGGCCTCAGGAGAGGCCAGTCCCCATGCGAGTTGCTAGGGGGCCTCTCGGGATTCCTCTCCCGTCGATACCGGGGCCAAAAACCTTGTGTGGAGTCAGGGCCGGAACCGAGGATTCCTCTCAGGGGCTGACATGGATCTTTCGGTCCTTCTGGAGTCTCCCCATGGGAGTCAGGCCTCGTCTCGAGTGGGGGCATGCACGTGCGCTTTCCTTCCAGGCTGTAGCAGCAATGTCACGCTTCCCATCGCGTGGATCAAAGGATCTGTGGTTTTCCCTCGAGGCTTTCCCTCGAGGCTTTCCCACAGGGCTGTCCCACGTGCCACCGTGGTGTGAGTCGATCCTCGGATTGAAAGATGAGCCAGTGCAGGGCAAAGAGGTTCCTCTGAAATGGACTGAGACATCTGGGGGACTCTTGGAATGGTGGTACGACCATGGAGTTCCTCTCGCCTTTCCTGTTGAGAGTGCCTCCTCTTGAGATGCGACGGGAACGCCGGGAATTCTTTCCCGTTGAAAGCAGGGAAAGGATCGCTCATCTCGAGCTAGGAGGGGGAAACGGGGCTCCTCTGGATGTGGGCGGGACGATCGTGCTTCCTCTCGAGTGGAGACGGGTATGGCGCTGAACTTCTTGAGTTGCAGCAAGGGTGTGAAAGACCCTTTCGAAGTTCCAGAGTTTAGGTGTCATTAGTCTCCAGACGCCTCATCGGAAATAGGCCTCATCTCGCCTGGAAGGGAGAACTTCCTGGATTTTCTCGAGTTGCGGCAGGTGTTCTCGAGTTACGACGGGGACCTCAGGGACCCGCCCTGGTGGCCTCAGGAGAGGCCAGTCCCCATGCGAGTTGCTAGGGGGCCTCTCGGGATTCCTCTCCCGTCGATACCGGGGCCAAAAACCTTGTGTGGAGTCAGGGCCGGAACCGAGGATTCCTCTCAGTGGCTGACATGGATCTTTGGGTACTTCTGGAGTCTCCCCAGGGGAGTCAGGCCTCGTCTCGAGTGGGGGCATGCACGTGCGCTTTCCTTCAAGGCTGTAGCGGCAATGTCACGCTTCCCGTGGCGTGAATCAAACGATCTGTGGTTTTCCCTCGAGGCTTTCCCTCGAGGCTTTCCCACAGGGCTGTCCCACGTGCCACCGTGGTGTGAGTCGATCCTTGGCGTGAAAGATGAGCCAGTGTAGGGCAAAGAGCTTCCTCTGGAATGGACTGAGACATCTGGGGGACTCTTGGAATGGTGGTACGACCATGGAGTTCCTCTCGCCTTTCCTGTTGAGAGTGCCTCCTCTTGAGATGCGACGGGAACGCCGGGAATTCTTTCCCGTTGAAAGCAGGGAAAGGATCCCTCATCTTGAGCTACGAGGGGGAAACGGGGCTCCTCTGGATGTGGGCGGGACTATCGTTCTTCCTCTCGAGTGGAGACGGGTATGGCGGTGAACTTCTTGAGTTGCAGCAAGGGTGTGAAAGACCCTTTCGAAGTTCCAGAGGTTAGGTGTCATTAGTCTCCAGACGCCTCATCGGAAATAGGCCTCATCTCGCCTGGAAGGGAGAACTTCCTGGATTTTCTCGAGTTGCGGCAGGTGTTCTCGAGTTACGACGGGGACCTCAGGGACCCGCTCTAGTGGCCTCAGGAGAGGCCAGTCCCCATGCAAGTTGCTAGGGGGCCTCTCGGGATTCCTCTCCCGTCGATACCGGGGCCAAAAACCTTGTGTGGAGCCAGGGCCGGAACCGAGGATTCCTCTCAGGGGCTGACATGGATCTTTGGGTCCTTCTGGAGTCTCCCCATGGGAGTCAGGCCTCGTCTCGAGTGGGGGCATGCACGTGCGCTTTCCTTCCAGGCTGTAGCAGCAATGTCACGCTTCCCATCGCGTGGATCAAAGGATCTGTGGTTTTCCCTCGAGGCTTTCCCTCGAGGCTTTCCCACAGGGCTGTCCCACGTGCCACCGTGGTGTGAGTCGATCCTCGGAGTGAAAGATGAGCCAGTGCAGGGCCTAGAGGTTCCTCTGGAATGGACTGAGACATCTGGGGGACTCTTGGAATGGTGGTACGACCATGGAGTTCCTCTCGCCTTTCCTTTTCAGAGTGCCTCCTCTTGAGATGCGACGGGAACGCCGGGAATTCTTTCCCGTTGAAAGCAGGGAAAGGATCGCTCATCTCGAGCTAGGAGGGGGAAACGGGGCTCCTCTGGATGTGGGCGGGACCATCGTGCTTCCTCTAGAGTGGAGACGGGTATGGCGGTGAACTTCTTGAGTTGCAGCAAGGGTGTGAAAGACCCTTTCGAAGTTCCAGAGTTTAGGTGTCATTAGTCTCCAGACGCCTCATCGGAAATAGGCCTCATCTCGCCTGGAAGGGAGAACTTCCTGGATTTTCTCGAGTTGCGGCAGGTGTTCTCGAGTTACGACGGGGACCTCAGGGACCCGCCCTGGTGGACTCAGGAGAGGCCAGTCCCCATGCGAGTTGCTAGGGGGCCTCTCGGGATTCCTCTCCCGTCGATACCGGGGCCAAAAACCTTGTGTGGAGTCAGGGCCGGAACCGAGGAATCCTCTCAGGGGCTGACATGAATCTTTGGGTACTTCTGGAGTCTCCCCATGGGAGTCAGGCCTCGTCTCGAGTGGGGGCATGCACGTGCGCTTTCCTTCCAGGCTGTAGCAGCAATGTCACGCTTCCCGTGGCGTGGATCAAAGGATCTGTGTTTTTCCCTCGAGGCTTTCCCTCGAGGCTTTCCCACAGGGCTGTCCCACGTGCCACCGTGGTGTGAGTCGATCCTCGGCGTGAAAGATGAGCCAGTGCAGGGCAAAGAGGTTCCTCTGGAATGGACTGAGACATCTGGGGGACTCTTGGAATGGTGGTACGACCATGGAGTTCCTCTCGCCTTTCCTTTGAGAGTGCCTCCTCTTGAGATGCGACGGGAACGCCGGGAATTCTTTCCCGTTGAAAGCAGGGAAAGGATCCCTCATCTCGAGCTACGAGGGGGAAACGGGGCTCCTCTGGATGTGGGCGGGACCATCGTGCTTCCTCTCGAGTGGAGACGGGTATGGCGGTGAACTTCTTGAGTTGCAGCAAGGGTGTGAAAGACCCTTTCGAAGTTCCAGAGGTTAGGTGTCATTAGTCTCCAGACGCCTCATCGGAAATAGGCCTCATCTCGCCTGGAAGGGGGAACTTCCTGGAATTTCTCGAGTTGTGGCAGGTGTTCTCAAGTTACTACGGGGACCTCAGGAACCCGCCCTGGTGGCCTCAGGAGAGGCCAGTCCCCATGCGAGTTGCTAGGGGGCCTCTCGGGATTTCTCTCCCGTCGATACCGGGGCCAAAAACCTTGTGTGGAGTCAGGGCCTGAACCGAGGATTCCTCTCATGGGCTGTCATGGATCTTTGGGTACTTCTGGAGTCTCCCCAGGGGAGTCAGGCCTCGTCTCGAGTCGGGGCATGCACGTGCACTTTCCTTCCAGGCTGTAGCAGCAATGTCACGCTTCCCGTGGCGTGGATCAAACGATCTGTGGTTTTCCCTCGAGGCTTTCCCTCGAGGCTTTCCCACAGGGCTGTCCCACGTGCCACCGTGGTGTGAGTCGATCCTCGGCGTGAAAGATGAGCCAGTGCAGGGCAAAGAGCTTCCTCTGGAATGGACTGAGACATCTGGGGGACTCTTGGAATGGTGGTACGACCATGGAGTTCCTCTCGACTTTCCTGTTGAGAGGGCCTCCGCTTGAGATGCGACGGGAACGCCGGGAATTCTATCCCATTGAAAGCAGGGAAAGGATTCCTCATCTCGAGCTACGAGGGGGAAAGGGGGCTCCTCTGGATGTGGGCGGGACGATCGTGCTTCCTCTCGAGTGGAGCCGGGTATGGCGGTGAACTTCTTGAGTTGCAGCAAGGGTGTGAAAGACCCTTTCGAAGTTCCAGAGGTTAGGTGTCATTAGTCTCCAGACGCCTCATCGGAAATAGGCCTCATCTCGCCTGGAAGGGGGAACTTCCTGGAATATCTCGAGTTGTGGCAGGTGTTCTCGAGTTACTACGGGGACCTCAGGAACCCGCCCTGGTGGCCTCAGGAGAGGCCAGTCCCCATGCGAGTTGCTAGGGGGCCTCTCGGGATTCCTCTACCGTCGATACCGGGGCCAAAAACCTTGTGTGGAGTCAGGGCCGTATCCGAGGATTCCTCTCAGGGGCTGACATGGATCTTTGGGTACTTCTGGAGTCTCCCCAGGGGAGTCAGGCCTCGTCTCGAGTGGGGGCATGCACGTGCCCTTTCCTTCCAGGTTGTAGCAGCAATGTCACGCTTCCCGTCGCGTGGATCAAAGGATCTATGGTTTTCCCTCGAGGCTTTCCCACAGGGCTGTCCCACGTGCCACCGTGGTGTGAGTAGATCCTCGGCGTGAAAGATGAGCCAGTGCAGGGCAAAGAGGTTCCTCTGGAATGGACTGAGACATCTGGGGGACTCTTGGAATGGTGGTACGACCATGGAGTTCCTCTCGCCTTTCCTGTTGAGAGTGCCTCCTCTTGAGATGCGACGGGAACGCCGGGAATTCTTTCCCGTTGAAAGCAGGGAAAGGATCGCTCATCTCGAGCTAGGAGGGGGAAACGGGGCTCCTCTGGATGTGGGCGGGACCATCGTTTTTCCTCTAGAGTGGAGATGGGTATGGCGGTGAACTTCTTGAGTTGCAGCAAGGGTGTGAAAGACCCTTTCGAAGTTCCAGAGTTTAGGTGTCATTAGTCTCCAGACGCCTCATCGGAAATAGGCCTCATCTCGCCTGGAAGGGAGAACTTCCTGGATTTTCTCGAGTTGCGGCAGGTGTTCTCGAGTTACGACGGGGACCTCAGGGACCCGCCCTGTTGGCCTCAGGAGAGGCCAGTCCCTATGCCTGTTGCTAGGGGGCCCCTCGGGATTCCTCTCCCGTCGATACCGGGGCCAAAAACCTTGTGTGGAGACAGGGCTGGAACCGAGGATTCCTCTCAGGGACTGATATGGATCTTTGGGTACTTCTGGAGTCTCGCCAGGGGAGACAGGCCTCGTCTCGTGTGGGGGCATGCACGTGCACTTTCCTTCCAGGCTGTAGCAGCAATGTCACGCTTCACGTCGCGTGGATCAAAGGATCTGCGGTTTTCCCTCGAGGCTTTCCCTCGATGCTTTCCCACAGGGCTGTCCCACGTGACACCGTGGTGTGAGTCGATTCTCGGCGTGAAAAATGAGCCAGTGCAGGGCAAAGAGGTTCCTCTGGAATGGACTGAGACATCTGGGGGACTCTTGGAATGGTGGTACGACCATGGAGTTCCTCTCGCCTTTCCTGTTGAGAGTGCCTCCTCTTGAGATGCGACGGGAACGCCGGGAATTCTTTCCCGTTGAAAGGAGGGAAAGGATCCCTCATCTCGAGCTACGAGGGGGAAACGGGGCTCCTCTGGATGTGGGCGGGACCATCGTGCTTCCTCTCGAGTGGAGACGGGTATGGCGGTGAACTTCTTGAGTTGCAGCAAGGGTGTGAAAGACCCTTTCGAAGTTCCAGAGGTTAGGTGTCATTAGTCTCCAGAGGCCTCATCGGAAATAGGCCTCATCTCGCCTGGAAGGGAGAACTTCCTGGATTTTCTCGAGTTGCGGCAGGTGTTCTCGAGTTACGATGGGGACCTCAGGGACCCGCCCTGGTGGCCTCAGGAGAGGCCAGTCCCCATGCGAGTTGCTAGGGGGCCTCTCGGGATTCCTCTCCCGTCGATACCGGGGCCAAAAACCTTGTGTGGAGTCAGGGCCGGAACCGAGGATTCCTCTCAGGGGCTGACATGGATCTTTGGGTACTTCTGGAGTCTCCCCAGTGGAGTCAGGCCTCGTCTCGAGTGGGGGCATGCACGTGCGCTTTCCTTCCAGGCTGTAGCAGCAATGTCACGCTTCCCGTCGCGTGGATCAAAGGATCTGTGGTTTTCCCTCGAGGCTTTCCCTCGAGGCTTTCCCACAGGGCTGTCCCACGTGCCACCGTGGTGTGAGTCGATCCTCGGCGTGAAAGATGAGCCAGTGCAGGGCAAAGAGCTTCCTCTGGAATGGACTGAGACATCTGGGGGACTCTTGGAATGGTGGTACGACCATGGAGTTCCTCTCGCCTTTCCTGTTGAGAGTGCCTCCTCTTGAGATGCGACGGGAACGCCGGGAATTCTTTCCCGTTGAAAGCAGGAAAAGGATCCCTCATCTCGAGCTACGAGGGGGAAACGGGGCTCCTCTGGATGTGGGCGGGACCATCGTGCTTCCTCTCGAGTGGAGACGGGTATGGCGGTGAACTTCTTGAGTTGCAGCAAGGGTGTGAAAGACCCTTTCGAAGTTCCAGAGGTTAGGTGTCATTAGTCTCCAGACGCCTCATCGGAAATAGGCCTCATCTCGCCTGGAAGGGAGAACTTCCTGGATTTTCTCGAGTTGCGGCAGGTGTTCTCGAGTTACGACGGGGACCTCAGGGACCCGCCCTGGTGGCCTCAGGAGAGGCCAGTCCCCATGCGAGTTGCTAGGGAGCCTCTCGGGTTTCCTCTCCCGTTGATACCGGGGCCAAAAACCTTGTGTGGAGTCAGGGCCGGAACCGAGGATTCCTCTCAGGGGCTGACATGGATCTTTGGGTACTTCTGGAGTCTCCCCAGGGGAGTCAGGCCTCGTCTCGAGTGGGGGCATGCACGTGCACTTTCCTTCCAGGCTGTAGCAGCAATGTCACGCTTCCCGTCGCTTGGATCAAAGGATCTGTGGTTTTCCCTCGAGGCTTTCCCACAGGGCTGTCCCACGTGCCACCGTGGTGTGAGTCGATCCTCGGCATGAAAGATGAGCCAGTGCAGGGCAAAGAGGTTCCTCTGGAATGGACTGAGACATCTGGGGGACTCTTGGAATGGTGGTACGACCATGGAGTTCCTCTCGCCTTTCCTGTGGAGAGTGCCTCCTCTTGAGTTGCGACGGGAACGCCGGGAATTCTTTCCCGTTGAAAGCAGGGAAAGGATCCCTCATCTCGAGCTACGAGGGGGAAACGGGGCTCCTCTGGATGTGGGCGGGACCATCGTGCTTCCTCTCTAGTGGAGACGGGTATGGCGGTGAACTTCTTGAGTTGCAGCAAGGGTGTGAAAGACCCTTTCGAAGTTCCAGAGGTTAGGTGTCATTAGTCTCCAGAGGCCTCATCGGAAATAGGCCTCATCTCGCCTGGAAGGGAGAACTTCCTGGATTTTCTCGAGTTGCGGCAGGTGTTCTCGAGTTACGACGGGGACCACAGGGACCCGCCCTGGTGGCCTCAGAAGAGGCCAGTCCCTAGGCGAGTTGCTAGGGGGCCTCTCGGGATTCCTCTCCCGTTGATACCGGGGCCAAAAACCTTGTGTGGAGTCAGGGCCGCAACCGAGGATTCCTCTCAGGGGCTGACATGGATCTTTGGGTACTTCTGGAGTCTCCCCATGGGAGTCAGGCCTCGTCTCGAGTGGGGGCATGCACGTGCGCTTTCCTTCCAGGCAGTAGCAGCAATGTCACGCTTCCCGTCGCGTGGATCAAAGGATCTGCGGTTTTCCCTCGAGGCTTTCCCTCGAGGCTTTCCCACAGGGCTGTCCCACGTGACACCGTGGTGTGAGTCGATTCTCGGCGTGAAAAATGAGCCAGTGCAGGGCAAAGAGGTTCCTCTGGAATGGACTGAGACATCTGGGGGACTCTTGGAATGGTGGTACGACCATGGAGTTCCTCTCGCCTTTCCTGTTGAGAGTGCCTCCTCTTGAGATGCGACGGGAACGCCGGGAATTCTTTCCCGTTGAAAGCAGGGAAAGGATCCCTCATCTCGAGCTACGAGGGGGAAACGGGGCTCCTCTGGATGTGGGCGGGACCATCGTGCTTCCTCTCGAGTGGAGACGGGTATGGCGGTGAACTTCTTGAATTGCAGCAAGGGTGTGAAAGACCCTTTCGAAGTTCCAGAGGTTAGGTGTCATTAGTCTCCAGACGCCTCATCGGAAATAGGCCTCATCTCGCCTGGAAGGGAGAACTTCCTGGATTTTCTCGAGTTGCGGCAGGTGTTCTCGAGTTACGACGGGGACCTCAGGGACCCGCCCTGGTGGCCTCAGGAGAGGCCAGTCCCCATGCGAGTTGTTAGGGGGCCTCTCGGGATTCCTCTCCCGTCGATACCGGGGCCAAAAACCTTGTATGGAGTCAGGGCCGGAACCGAGGATTCCTCTCAGGGGCTGACATGGATCTTTGGGTACTTCTGGAGTCTCCCCAGGGGAGTCAGGCCTCGTCTCGAGTGGGGGCATGCACGTGCGCTTTCCTTCCAGGCTGTAGCAGCAATGTCACGCTTCCCGTCGCGTGGATCAAAGGATCTGTGGTTTTCCCTCGAGGCTTTCCCACAGGGCTGTCCCACGTGCCACCGTGGTGTGAGTCGATCCTCGGCGTGAAAGATGAGCCAGTGCAGGGCAAAGAGGTTCCTCTGGAATGGACTGAGACATCTGGGGGACTCTTGGAATGGTGGTACGACCATGGAGTTCCTCTCGCCTTTCCTGTTGAGAGTGCCTCCTCTTGAGATGCGACGGGAACGCCGGGAATTCTTTCCCGTTGAAAGCAGGGAAAGGATCCCTCATCTCGAGCTACGAGGGGGAAACGGGGCTCCTCTGGATGTGGGCGGGACCATCGTGCTTCCTCTCGAGTGGAGACGGGTATGGCGGTGAACTTCTTGAGTTGCAGCAACCGTGTGAAAGACCCTTTCGAAGTTCCAGAGGTTAGGTGTCATTAGTCTCCAGACGCCTCATCGGAAATAGGCCTCATCTCGCCTGGAAGGGAGAACTTCCTGGATTTTCTCGAGTTGCGGCAGGTGTTCTCGAGTTACGATGGGGACCTCAGGGACCCGCCCTGGTGGCCTCAGGAGAGGCCAGTCCCCATGCGAGTTGCTAGGGGGCCTCTCGGGATTCCTCTCCCGTCGATACCGGGGCCAAAAACCTTGTGTGGAGTCAGGGCCGGAACCGAGGATTCCTCTCAGGGGCTGACATGGATCTTTGGGTACTTCTGGAGTCTCCCCAGTGGAGTCAGGCCTCGTCTCGAGTGGGGGCATGCACGTGCGCTTTCCTTCCAGGCTGTAGCAGCAATGTCACGCTTCCCGTCGCGTGGATCAAAGGATCTGTGGTTTTCCCTCGAGGCTTTCCCTCGAGGCTTTCCCACAGGGCTGTCCCACGTGACACCGTGGTGTGAGTCGATTCTCGGCGTGAAAAATGAGCCAGTGCAGGGCAAAGAGGTTCCTCTGGAATGGACTGAGACATCTGGGGGACTCTTGGAATGGTGGTACGACCATGGAGTTCCTCTCGCCTTTCCTGTTGAGAGTGCCTCCTCTTGAGATGCGACGGGAACGCCGGGAATTCTTTCCCGTTGAAAGCAGGGAAAGGATCCCTCATCTCGAGCTACGAGGGGGAAACGGGGCTCCTCTGGATGTGGGCGGGACCATCGTGCTTCCTCTCGAGTGGAGACGGGTATGGCGGTGAACTTCTTGAATTGCAGCAAGGGTGTGAAAGACCCTTTCGAAGTTCCAGAGGTTAGGTGTCATTAGTCTCCAGACGCCTCATCGGAAATAGGCCTCATCTCGCCTGGAAGGGAGAACTTCCTGGATTTTCTCGAGTTGCGGCAGGTGTTCTCGAGTTACGACGGGGACCTCAGGGACCCGCCCTGGTGGCCTCAGGAGAGGCCAGTCCCCATGCGAGTTGTTAGGGGGCCTCTCGGGATTCCTCTCCCGTCGATACCGGGGCCAAAAACCTTGTATGGAGTCAGGGCCGGAACCGAGGATTCCTCTCAGGGGCTGACATGGATCTTTGGGTACTTCTGGAGTCTCCCCAGGGGAGTCAGGCCTCGTCTCGAGTGGGGGCATGCACGTGCGCTTTCCTTCCAGGCTGTAGCAGCAATGTCACGCTTCCCGTCGCGTGGATCAAAGGATCTGTGGTTTTCCCTCGAGGCTTTCCCACAGGGCTGTCCCACGTGCCACCGTGGTGTGAGTCGATCCTCGGCGTGAAAGATGAGCCAGTGCAGGGCAAAGAGGTTCCTCTGGAATGGACTGAGACATCTGGGGGACTCTTGGAATGGTGGTACGACCATGGAGTTCCTCTCGCCTTTCCTGTTGAGAGTGCCTCCTCTTGAGATGCGACGGGAACGCCGGGAATTCTTTCCCGTTGAAAGCAGGGAAAGGATCCCTCATCTCGAGCTACGAGGGGGAAACGGGGCTCCTCTGGATGTGGGCGGGACCATCGTGCTTCCTCTCGAGTGGAGACGGGTATGGCGGTGAACTTCTTGAGTTGCAGCAACCGTGTGAAAGACCCTTTCGAAGTTCCAGAGGTTAGGTGTCATTAGTCTCCAGACGCCTCATCGGAAATAGGCCTCATCTCGCCTGGAAGGGAGAACTTCCTGGATTTTCTCGAGTTGCGACAGGTGTTCTCGAGTTACGACGGGGACCTCAGGGACCCGCCCTGGTGGCCTCAGGAGAGGTCAGTCCCCATGCGAGTTGCTAGGGGGCCTCTCGGGATTCCTCTCCCGTCGATACCGGGGCCAAAAAGCTTGTGTGGAGTCAGGGCCGGAACCGAGGATTCCTCTCAGGGGCTGACATGGATCTTTGGGTACTTCTGGAGTCTCCCCAGGGGAGTCAGGCCTCGTCTCAAGTGGGGGCATGCACGTGCGCTTTCCTTCCAGGCTGTAGCAGCAATGTCACGCTTCCCGTCGCGTGGATCAAAGGATCTGTGGTTTTCCCTCGAGGCTTTCCCTCGAGGCTTTCCCACAGGGCTGTCCCACGTGCCACCGTGTTGTGAGTCGATCCTCGGCGTGAAAGATGAGCCAGTGCACGGCAAAGAGGTTCCTCTGGAATGGACTGAGACATCTGGGGGACTCTTGGAATGGTGGTACGACCATGGAGTTCCTCTCGCCTATACTGTTGAGAGTGCCTCCTCTTGAGATGCGACGGGAACGCCGGGAATTCTTTCCCGTTGAAAGCAGGGAAAGGATCCCTCATCTCGAGCTACGAGGGGGAAACGGGGCTCCTCTGGATGTGGGCGGGACCATCGTGCTTCCTCTCGAGTGGAGACGGGTATGGCGGTGAACTTCTTGAGTTGCAGCAAGGGTGTGAAAGACCCTTTCGAAGTTCCAGAGGTTAGGTGTCATTAGTCTCCAGACGCCTCATCGGAAATAGGCCTCATCTCGCCTGGAAGGGAGAACTTCCTGGATTTTCTCGAGTTGCGGCAGGTGTTCTCGAGTTACGACGGGGACCTCAGGGACCCGCCCTGGTGGCCTCAGGAGAGGCCAGTCCCCATGCGAGTTGCTAGGGGGCCTCTCGGGATTCCTCTCCCGTCGATACCGGGGCCAAAAACCTTGTGTGGAGTCAGGGCCGGAACCGAGGATTCCTCTCAGGGGCTGACATGGATCTTTGGGTACTTCTGGAGTCTCCCCAGGGGAGTCAGGCCTCGTCTCGAGTGGGGGCATGCACGTGCAATTTCCTTCCAGGCTGTAGCAGCAATGTCACGCTTCCCGTCGCGTGGATCAAAGGATCTGTGGTTTTCCCTCGAGGCTTTCCCACAGGGCTGTCCCACGTGCCACCGTGGTGTGAGTCGATCCTCGGCATGAAAGATGAGCCAGTGCAGGGCAAAGAGGTTCCTCTGGAATGGACTGAGACATCTGGGGGACTCTTGGAATGGTGGTACGACCATGGAGTTCCTCTCGCCTTTCCTGTGGAGAGTGCCTCCTCTTGAGTTGCGACGGGAACGCCGGGAATTCTTTCCCGTTGAAAGCAGGGAAAGGATCCCTCATCTCGAGCTACGAGGGGGAAACGGGGCTCCTCTGGATGTGGGCGGGACCATCGTGCTTCCTCTCGAGTGGAGACGGGTATGGCGGTGAACTTCTTGAGTTGCAGCAAGGGTGTGAAAGACCCTTTCGAAGTTCCAGAGGTTAGGTGTCATTAGTCTCCAGAGGCCTCATCGGAAATAGGCCTCATCTCGCCTGGAAGGGAGAACTTCCTGGATTTTCTCGAGTTGCGGCAGGTGTTCTCGAGTTACGACGGGGACCACAGGGACCCGCCCTGGTGGCCTCAGAAGAGGCCAGTCCCTAGGCGAGTTGCTAGGGGGCCTCTCGGGATTCCTCTCCCGTTGATACCGGGGCCAAAAACCTTGTGTGGAGTCAGGGCCGGTACCGAGGATTCCTCTCAGGGGCTGACATGGATCTTTGGGTACTTCTGGAGTCTCCCCAGGGGAGTCAGGCCTCGTCTCGAGTGGGGGCATGCACGTGCGCTTTCCTTCCAGGCTGTAGCAGCAATGTCACGCTTCCCGTCGCGTGGATCAAAGGATCTGCGGTTTTCCCTCGAGGCTTTCCCTCGAGGCTTTCCCACAGGGCTGTCCCACGTGACACCGTGGTGTGAGTCGATTCTCGGCGTGAAAAATGAGCCAGTGCAGGGCAAAGAGGTTCCTCTGGAATGGACTGAGACATCTGGGGGACTCTTGGAATGGTGGTACGACCATGGAGTTCCTCTCGCCTTTCCTGTTGAGAGTGCCTCCTCTTGAGATGCGACGGGAACGCCGGGAATTCTTTCCCGTTGAAAGCAGGGAAAGGATCCCTCATCTCGAGCTACGAGGGGGAAACGGGGCTCCTCTGGATGTGGGCGGGACCATCGTGCTTCCTCTCGAGTGGAGACGGGTATGGCGGTGAACTTCTTGAATTGCAGCAAGGGTGTGAAAGACCCTTTCGAAGTTCCAGAGGTTAGGTGTCATTAGTCTCCAGACGCCTCATCGGAAATAGGCCTCATCTCGCCTGGAAGGGAGAACTTCCTGGATTTTCTCGAGTTGCGGCAGGTGTTCTCGAGTTACGACGGGGACCTCAGGGACCCGCCCTGGTGGCCTCAGGAGAGGCCAGTCCCCATGCGAGTTGCTAGGGGGCCTCTCGGGATTCCTCTCCCGTCGATACCGGGGCCAAAAAGCTTGTGTGGAGTCAGGGCCGGAACCGAGGATTCCTCTCAGGGGCTGACATGGATCTTTGGGTACTTCTGGAGTCTCCCCAGTGGAGTCAGGCCTCGTCTCGAGTGGGGGCATGCACGTGCGCTTTCCTTCCAGGCTGTAGCAGCAATGTCACGCTTCCCGTCGCGTGGATCAAAGGATCTGTGGTTTTCCCTCGAGGCTTTCCCTCGAGGCTTTCCCACAGGGCTGTCCCACGTGCCACCGTGTTGTGAGTCGATCCTCGGCGTGAAAGATGAGCCAGTGCAGGGCAAAGAGGTTCCTCTGGAATGGACTGAGACATCTGGGGGACTCTTGGAATGGTGGTACGACCATGGAGTTCCTCTCGCCTTTCCTGTTGAGAGTGCCTCCTCTTGAGATGCGACGGGAACGCCAGGAATTCTTTCCCGTTGAAAGCAGGGAAAGGATCCCTCATCTCGAGCTACGAGGGGGAAACGGGGCTCCTCTGGATGTGGGCGGGACCATCGTGCTTCCTCTCGAGTGGAAACGGGTATGGCGGTGAACTTCTTGAGTTGCAGTAAGGGTGTGAAAGACCCTTTCGAAGTTCCAGAGGTTTGGTGTCATTAGTCTCCAGAGGCCTCATCGGAAATAGGCCTCATCTCGCCTGGAAGGGAGAACTTCCTGGATTTTCTCGAGTTGCGGCAGGTGTTCTCGAATTACGACGGGGACCTCAGGGACCCGCCCTGGTGGCCTCCGGAGAGGCCAGTCCCCATGCGAGTTGCTAGGGGGCCTCTCGGGATTCCTCTCCCGTCGATACCGGGGCCAAAAACCTTGTGTGGAGTCAGGGCCGGAACCGAGGATTCCTCTCAGGGGCTGACATGGATCTTTGGGTACTTCTGGAGTCACCACAGTGGAGTCAGGCCTCGTCTCGAGTAGGGGCATGCACGTGCGCTTTCCTTCCAGGCTGTAGCAGCAATGTCACGCTTCCCGTCACGTGGATCAAAGGATCTGTGGTTTTCCCTCGAGGCTTTCCCTCGAGGCTTTCCCACAGGGCTGTCCCACGTGCCACCGTGGTGTGAGTCGATCCTCGGCGTGAAAGATGAGCCAGTGCAGGGCAAAGAGGTTCCTCTGGAATGGACTGAGACATCTGGGGGACTCTTGGAATGGTGGTACGACCATGGAGTTCCTCTCGCCTTTCCTGTTGAGAGTGCCTCCTCTTGAGATGCGACGGGAACGCCGGGAATTCTTTCCCGTTGAAAGCAGGGAAAGGATCCCTCATCTCGAGCTACGAGGGGGAAACGGGGCTCCTCTGGATGTGGGCGGGACCATCGTGCTTCCTCTCTAGTGGAGACGGGTATGGCGGAGAACTTCTTGAGTTGCAGCAAGGGTGTGAAAGACCCTTTCGAAGTTCCAGAGGTTAGGTGTCATTAGTCTCCAGACGCCTCATCGGAAATAGGCCTCATCTCGCCTGGAAGGGAGAACTTCCTGGATTTTCTCGAGTTGCGGCAGGTGTTCTCGAGTTACGACGGGGACCTCAGGGACCCGCCCTGGTGGCCTCAGGAGAGGCCAGTCCCTAGGCGAGTTGCTAGGGGGCCTCTCGGGATTCCTCTCCCGTTGATACCGGGGCCAAAAACCTTGTGTGGAGTCAAGGCCGGAACCGAGGATTCCTCTCAGGGGCTGACATGGATCTTTGGGTACTTGTGGAGTCTCCCCAGGGGAGTCAGGCCTCGTCTCGAGTGGGGGCATGCACGTGCGCTTTCCTTCCAGGCTGTAGCAGCAATGTCACGCTTCCCGTCGCGTGGATCAAAGGATCTGTGGTTTTCCCTCGAGGCTTTCCCTCGAGCCTTTCCCACAGGGCTGTCCCACGTGCCACCGTGGTGTGAGTCGATCCTCGGCGTGAAAGATGAGCCAGTGCAGGGCAAAGAGGTTCCTCTGGAATGGACTGAGACATCTGGGGGACTCTTGGAATGGTGGTACGACCATGGAGTTCCTCTCGCCTTTCCTGTTGAGAGTGCCTCCTCTTGAGATGCGACGGGAACGCCGGGAATTCTTTCCCGTTGAAAGCAGGGAAAGGATCCCTCATCTCGAGCTAAGAGGGGGAAACGGGGCTCCTCTGGATGTGGGCGGGACCATCGTGCTTCCTCTCTAGTGGAGACGGGTATGGTGGTGAACTTCTTGAGTTGCAGCAAGGGTGTGAAAGACCCTTTCGAAGTTCCAGAGGTTAGGTGTCATTAGTCTCCAGACGCCTCATCGGAAATAGGCCTCATCTCGCCTGGAAGGGAGAACTTCCTGGATTTTCTCGAGTTGCGGCAGGTGTTCTCGAGTTACGACGTGGACCTCAGGGACCCGCCCTGGTGGCCTCAGGAGAGGCCAGTCCCTATGCGAGTTGCTAGGGGGCCTCTCGGGATTCCTCTCCCGTCGATACCGGGGCCAAAAACCTTGTGTGGAGTCAGGGCCGGAACCGAGGATTCCTCTCAGGGGCTGACATGGATCTTTGGGTACTTCTGGAGTCTCCCCAGGGGAGTCAGGCCTCGTCTCGAGTGGGGGCATGCACGTGCACTTTCCTTCCAGGCTGTAGCAGCAATGTCACGCTTCCCGTCGCGTGGATCAAATGATGTCTGGTTTTCCCTCGAGGCTTTCCCACAGGGCTGTCCCACGTGCCACCGTGGTGTGAGTCGATCCTCGGCGTGAAAGATGAGCCAGTGCAGGGCAAAGAGGTTCCTCTGGAATGGACTGAGACATCTGGGGGACTCTTGGAATGGTGGTACGACCATGGAGTTCCTCTCGCCTTTCCTGTTGAGAGTGCCTCCTCTTGAGATGCGACTGGAACGCCGGGAATTTTTTGCCGTTGAAAGCAGGGAAAGGATCCCTCATCTCGCGCTACGAGGGGGAAACGGGGCTCCTCTGGATGTGGGCGGGACCATCGTGCTTCCTCTCGAGTGGAGACGGATATGGCGGTGAACTTCTTGAGTTGCAGCAAGGGTGTGAAAGACCCTTTCGAAGTTCCAGAGGTTAGGTGTCATTAGTCTCCAGAGGCCTCATCGGAAATAGGCCTCATCTCGCCTGGAAGGGAGAACTTCCTGGATTTTCTCGAGTTGCGGCAGGTGTTCTCGAGTTACGACGGGGACCTCAGGGACCCGCCCTGGTGGCCTCAGGAGAGGCCAGTCCCCATGCGAGTTGCTAGGGGGCCTCTCGGGATTCCTCTCCCGTCGATACCGGGGCCAAAAAGCTTGTGTGGAGTCAGGGCCGGAGCCGAGGATTCCTCTCAGGGGCTGACATGGATCTTTGGGTACTTCTGGAGTCTCCCCAGTGGAGTCAGGCCTCGTCTCGAGTGGGGACATGCACGTGCGCTTTCCTTCCAGGCTGTAGCAGCAATGTCACGCTTCCCGTCGCGTGGATCAAAGGATCTGTGGTTTTCCCTCGAGGCTTTCCCTCGAGGCTTTCCCACAGGGCTGTCCCACGTGCCACCGTGTTGTGAGTCGATCCTCGGCGTGAAAGATGAGCCAGTGCTGGGCAAAGAGGTTCCTCTGGAATGGACTGAGACATCTTGGGGACTCTTGGAATGGTGGTACGACCATGGAGTTCCTCTCGCCTTTCCTGTTGAGAGTGCCTCCTCTTGAAATGCGACGGGAACGCCGGGAATTCTTTCCCGTTGAAAGCAGGGAAAGGATCCCTCATCTCGAGCTACGAGGGGGAAACGGGGCTCCTCTGGATGTGGGCGGGACCATCGTGCTTCCTCTCTAGTGGAGACGGGTATGGCGGTGAACTTCTTGAGTTGCAGCAAGGGTGTGAAAGACCCTTTCGAAGTTCCAGAGGTTAGGTGTCATTAGTCTCCAGACGCCTCATCGGAAATAGGCCTCATCTCGCCTGGAAGGGAGAACTTCCTGGATTTTCTCGAGTTGCGGCAGGTGTTCTCGAGTTACGACGGGGACCTCAGGGACCCGCCCTGGTGGCCTCAGGAGAGGCCAGTCCCTAGGCGAGTTGCTAGGGGGCCTCTCGGGATTCCTCTCCCGTTGATACCGGGGCCAAAAACCTTGTGTGGAGTCAAGGCCGGAACCGAGGATTCCTCTCAGGGGCTGACATGGATCTTTGGGTACTTGTGGAGTCTCCCCAGGGGAGTCAGGCCTCGTCTCGAGTGGGGGCATGCACGTGCGCTTTCCTTCCAGGCTGTAGCAGCAATGTCACGCTTCCCGTCGCGTGGATCAAAGGATCTGTGGTTTTCCCTCGAGGCTTTCCCTCGAGCCTTTCCCACAGGGCTGTCCCACGTGCCACCGTGGTGTGAGTCGATCCTCGGCGTGAAAGATGAGCCAGTGCAGGGCAAAGAGGTTCCTCTGGAATGTACTGAGACATCTGGGGGACTCTTGGAATGGTGGTACGACCATGGAGTTCCTCTCGCCTTTCCTGTTGAGAGTGCCTCCTCTTGAGATGCGACGGGAACGCCGGGAATTTTTTCCCGTTGAAAGCAGGGAAAGGATCCCTCATCTCGAGCTAAGAGGGGGAAACGGGGCTCCTCTGGATGTGGGCGGGACCATCGTGCTTCCTCTCTAGTGGAGACGGGTATGGTGGTGAACTTCTTGAGTTGCAGCAAGGCTGTGAAAGACCATTTCGAAGTTCCAGAGGTTAGGTGTCATTAGTCTCCAGACGCCTCATCGGAAATAGGCCTCATCTCGCCTGGAAGGGAGAACTTCCTGGATTTTCTCGAGTTGCGGCAGGTGTTCTCGAGTTACGACGTGGACCTCAGGGACCCGCCCTGGTGGCCTCAGGAGAGGCCAGTCCCTATGCGAGTTGCTAGGGGGCCTCTCGGGATTCCTCTCCCGTCGTTACCGGGGCCAAAAACCTTGTGTGGAGTCAGGGCCGGAACCGAGGATTCCTCTCAGGGGCTGACATGGATCTTTGGGTACTTCTGGAGTCTCCCCAGGGGAGTCAGGCCTCGTCTCGAGTGGGGGCATGCACGTGCACTTTCCTTCCAGGCTGTAGCAGCAATGTCACGCTTCCCGTCGCGTGGATCAAATGATGTGTGGTTTTCCCTCGAGGCTTTCCCAAAGGGCTGTCCCACGTGCGACCGTGGTGTGAGTCGATCCTCGGCGTGAAAGATGAGCCAGTGCAGGGCAAAGAGGTTCCTCTGGAATGGACTGAGACATCTGGGGGACTCTTGGAATGGTGGTACGACCATGGAGTTCCTCTCACCTTTCCTGTTGAGAGTGCCTCCTCTTGAGATGCGACGGGAACGCCGGGAATTCTTTCCCGTTGAAAGCATGGAAAGGATCCCTCATCTCGAGCTACGAGGGGGAAACGGGGCTCCTCTGGATGTGGGCGGGACCATCGTGCTTCCTATCGAGTGGAGACGGGTATGGCGGTGAACTTCTTGAGTTGCACCAAGGGTGTGAAAGACCCTTTCGAAGTTCAAGAGGTTTGGTGTCATTAGTCTCCAGAGGCCTCATCGGAAATAGGCCTCATCTCGCCTGGAAGGGAGAACTTCCTGGATTTTCTCGAGTTGCGGCAGGTGTTCTCGAGTTACGACGGGGACCTCAGGGACCCGCCCTGGTGGCCTCCGGAGAGGCCAGTCCCCATGCGAGTTGCTAGGGGGCCTCTCGGGATTCCTCTCCCGTCGATACCGGGGCCAAAAACCTTGTGTGGAGTCAGGGCCGGAACCGAGGATTCCTCTCAGGGGCTGACATGGATCTTTGGGTACTTCTGGAGTCTCCCCAGTGGAGTCAGACCTCGTCTCGAGTGGGGGCATGCACGTGCGCTTTCCTTCCAGGCTGTAGCAGCAATGTCACGCTTCCCGTCGCGTGGATCAAAGGATCTGTGGTTTTCCCTCGAGGCTTTCCCTCGAGGCTTTCCCACAGGGCTGTCCCACGTGCCACCGTGGTGTGAGTCGATCCTCGGCGTGAAAGATGAGCCAGTGCAGGGCAAAGAGGTTCCTCTGGAATGGACTGAGACATCTGGGGGACTCTTGGAATGGTGGTACGACCATGGAGATCCTCTCGCCTTTCCTGTTGAGAGTGCCTCCTCTTGAGATGCGACGGGAACGCCGGGAATTCTTTCCCGTTTAAAGCAGGGAAAGGATCCCTCATCTCGAGCACCGAGGGGAAAACGGGGCTCCTCTGGATGTGGGCGGGACCATCGTGCTTCCTCTCGAGTGGAGACGGGTATGGCGGAGAACTGCTTGAGTTGCAGCAAGGGTGTGAAAGACCCTTTCAAAGTTCCAGAGGTTAGGTGTAATTAGTCTCCATACGCCTCATCGGAAATAGGCCTCATCTCGCCTGGAAGGGAGAACTTCCTGGATTTTCTCGATTTCCGGCTGGTGTTCTCGAGTTACGACGGGGACCTCAGGGACCCGCCCTGGTGGCCTCAGGAGAGGCCAGTCCCCATGCGAGTTGTTAGGGGGCCTCTCGGGATTCCTCTCCCGTCGATACCGGGGCCAAAAACCTTGTGTGGAGTCAGGGCCGGAACCGAGGATTCCTCTCAGGGGCTGACATGGATCTTTGGGTACTTCTGGAGTCTCCCCAGGGGAGTCAGGCCTCGTCTCGAGTGGGGGCATGCGCGTGCGCTTTCCTTCCAGGCTTTAGCAGCAATGTCACGCTTCCCGTCGCTTGGATCAAAGGATCTGTGGTTTTCCCTCGAGGCTTTCCCTCGAGGCTTTCCCACAGGGCTGTCCCACGTGCCACCGTGGTGTGAGTCGAACCTCGGCGTGAAAGATGAGCCAGTGCAAGGCAAAGAGGTTCCTCTGGAATGGACTGAGACATCTGGGGGACTCTTGGAATGGTGGTACGACCATGGAGTTCCTCTCGCCTTTCCTGTTGAGAGTGCCTCCTCTTGAGATGCGACGGGAACGCCGGGAATTTTTTGCCGTTGAAAGCAGGGAAAGGATCCCTCATCTCGAGCTACGAGGGGGAAACGGGGCTCCTCTGGATGTGGGCGGGACCATCGTGCATCCTCTCGAGTGGAGACGGGTATGGCGGTGAACTTCTTGAGTTGCAGCAAGGGTGTGAAAGACCCTTTCGAAGTTCCAGAGGTTAGGTGTCATTAGTCTCCAGAGGCCTCATCAGAAATAGGCCTCATCTCGCCTGGAAGGGAGAACTTCCTGGATTTTCTCGAGTTGCGGCAGGTGTTCTCGAGTTACGACGGGGACCTCAGGGACCCGCCCTGGTGGCCTCAGGAGAGGCCAGTCCCCATGCGAGTTGCTAGGGGGCCTCTCGGGATTCCTCTCCCGTCGATACCGGGGCCAAAAACCTTGTGTGGAGTCAGGGCCGGAACCGAGGATTCCTCTCAGGGGCTGACATGGATCTTTGGGTACTTCTGGAGTCTCGCCAGGGGAGACAGGCCTCGTCTCGTGTGGGGGCATGCACGTGCACTTTCCTTCCAGGCTGTAGCAGCAATGTCACGCTTCCCGTCGCGTGGATCAAAGGATCTGCGGTTTTCGCTCAAGGCTTTCCCTCGAGGCTTTCCCACAGGGCTGTCCCACGTGACACCGTGGTGTGAGTCGATTCTCGGCGTGAAAAATGAGCCAGTGCAGGGCAAAGAGGTTCCTCTGGAATGGACTGAGACATCTGGGGGACTCTTGGAATGGTGGTACGACCATGGAGTTCCTCTCGCCTTTCCTGTTGAGAGTGCCTCCTCTTGAGATGCGACGGGAACGCCGGGAATTCTTTCCTGTTGAAAGCAGGGAAAGGATCCCTCATCTCGAGCTACGAGGGGGAAACGGGGCTCCTCTGGATGTGGGCGGGACCATCGTGCTTCCTCTTGAGTGGACACGGGTATGGCGGTGAACTTCTTGAGTTGCAGCAAGGGTGTGAAAGACCCTTTCGAAGTTCCAGAGGTTAGGTGTCATTAGTCTCCAGACGCCTCATCGGAAATAGGCCTCATCTCGCCTGGAAGGGAGAACTTCCTGGATTTTCTCGATTTGCGGCTGGTGTTCTCGAGTTACGACGGGGACCTCAGGGACCCGCCCTGGTGGCCTCAGGAGAGGCCAGTCCCCATGCGAGTTGTTAGGGGGCCTCTCGGGATTCCTCTCCCGTCGATACCGGGGCCAAAAACCTTGTGTGGAGTCAGGGCCGGAACCGAGGATTCCTCTCAGGGGCTGACATGGATCTTTGGGTACTTCTGGAGTCTCCCCAGGGGAGTCAGGCCTCGTCTCGAGTGGGGGCATGCGCGTGCGCTTTCCTTCCAGGCTTTAGCAGCAATGTCACGATTCCCGTCGCTTGGATCAAAGGATCTGTGGTTTTCCCTCGAGACTTTCCCTCGAGGCTTTCCCACAGGGCTGTCCCACGTGCCACCTTGGTGTGAGTCGAACCTCGGCGTGAAAGATGAGCCAGTGCAAGGCAAAGAGGTTCCTCTGGAATGGACTGAGACATCTGGGGGACTCTTGGAATGGTGGTACGACCATGGAGTTCCTCTCGCCTTTCCTGTTGAGAGTGCCTCCTCTTGAGATGCGACGGGAACGCCGGGAATTTTTTGCCGTTGAAAGCAGGGAAAGGATCCCTCATCTCGAGCTACGAGGGGGAAACGGGGCTCCTCTGGATGTGGGCGGGACCATCGTGCATCCTCTCGAGTGGAGACGGGTATGGCGGTGAACTTCTTGAGTTGCAGCAAGGGTGTGAAAGACCCTTTCGAAGTTCCAGAGGTTAGGTGTCATTAGTCTCCAGAGGCCTCATCAGAAATAGGCCTCATCTCGCCTGGAAGGGAGAACTTCCTGGATTTTCTCGAGTTGCGGCAGGTGTTCTCGAGTTACGACGGGGACCTCAGGGACCCGCCCTGGTGGCCTCAGGAGAGGCCAGTCCCCATGCGAGTTGCTAGGGGGCCTCTCGGGATTCCTCTCCCGTCGATACCGGGGCCAAAAACCTTGTGTGGAGTCAGGGCCGGTACCGAGGATTCCTCTCAGGGGCTGACATGGATCTTTGGGTACTTCTGGAGTCTCCCCAGGGGAGTCAGGCCTCGTCTCGAGTGGGGGCATGCACGTGCACTTTCCTTCCAGGCTGTAGCAGCAATGTCACGCTTCCCGTCGCGTGGATCAAATGATGTCTGGTTTTCCCTCGAGGCTTTCCCACAGGGCTGTCCCACGTGCCACCGTGGTGTGAGTCGATCCTCGGCGTGAAAGATGAGCCAGTGCAGGGCAAAGAGGTTCCTCTGGAATGGACTGAGACATCTGGGGGACTCTTGGAATGGTGGTACGACCATGGAGTTCCTCTCGCCTTTCCTGTTGAGAGTGCCTCCTCTTGAGATGCGACTGGAACGCCGGGAATTTTTTGCCGTTGAAAGCAGGGAAAGGATCCCTCATCTCGAGCTACGAGGGGGAAACGGGGCTCCTCTGGATGTGGGCGGGACCATCGTGCTTCCTCTCGAGTGGAGACGGATATGGCGGTGAACTTCTTGAGTTGCAGCAAGGGTGTGAAAGACCCTTTCGAAGTTCCAGAGGTTAGGTGTCATTAGTCTCCAGAGGCCTCATCGGAAATAGGCCTCATCTCGCCTGGAAGGGAGAACTTCCTGGATTTTCTCGAGTTGCGGCAGGTGTTCTCGAGTTACGACGGGGACCTCAGGGACCCGCCCTGGTGGCCTCAGGAGAGGCCAGTCCCCATGCGAGTTGCTAGGGGGCCTCTCGGGATTCCTCTCCCGTCGATACCGGGGCCAAAAAGCTTGTGTGGAGTCAGGGCCGGAGCCGAGGATTCCTCTCAGGGGCTGACATGGATCTTTGGGTACTTCTGGAGTCTCCCCAGTGGAGTCAGGCCTCGTCTCGAGTGGGGGCATGCACGTGCGCTTTCCTTCCAGGCTGTAGCAGCAATGTCACGCTTCCCGTCGCGTGGATCAAAGGATCTGTGGTTTTCCCTCGAGGCTTTCCCTCGAGGCTTTCCCACAGGGCTGTCCCACGTGCCACCGTGTTGTGAGTCGATCCTCGGCGTGAAAGATGAGCCAGTGCTGGGCAAAGAGGTTCCTCTGGAATGGACTGAGACATCTTGGGGACTCTTGGAATGGTGGTACGACCATGGAGTTCCTCTCGCCTTTCCTGTTGAGAGTGCCTCCTCTTGAAATGCGACGGGAACGCCGGGAATTCTTTCCCGTTGAAAGCAGGGAAAGGATCCCTCATCTCGAGCTACGAGGGGGAAACGGGGCTCCTCTGGATGTGGGCGGGACCATCGTGCTTCCTCTCTAGTGGAGACGGGTATGGCGGTGAACTTCTTGAGTTGCAGCAAGGGTGTGAAAGACCCTTTCGAAGTTCCAGAGGTTAGGTGTCATTAGTCTCCAGAAGCCTCATCGGAAATAGGCCTCATCTCGCCTGGAAGGGAGAACTTCCTGGATTTTCTCGAGTTGCGGCAGGTGTTCTCGAGTTACGACGGGGACCTCAGGGACGCGCCCTGGTGGCCTCAGGAGAGGCCAGTCCCTAGGCGAGTTGCTAGGGGGCCTCTCGGGATTCCTCTCCCGTTGATACCGGGGCCAAAAACCTTGTGTGGAGTC
This sequence comes from Capricornis sumatraensis, assembly GCF_032405125.1. Classification (NCBI taxonomy): domain Eukaryota; kingdom Metazoa; phylum Chordata; class Mammalia; order Artiodactyla; family Bovidae; genus Capricornis; species Capricornis sumatraensis. Next base: position 12,269,245 of record NW_027184612.1, read on the forward strand.
AAGGCCGGAACCGAGGATTCCTCTCAGGGGCTGACATGGATCTTTGGGTACTTGTGGAGTCTCCCCAGGGGAGTCAGGCCTCGTCTCGAGTGGGGGCATGCACGTGCGCTTTCCTTCCAGGCTGTAGCAGCAATGTCACGCTTCCCGTCGCGTGGATCAAAGGATCTGTGGTTTTCCCTCGAGGCTTTCCCTCGAGCCTTTCCCACAGGGCTGTCCCACGTGCCACCGTGGTGTGAGTCGATCCTCGGCGTGAAAGATGAGCCAGTGCAGGGCAAAGAGGTTCCTCTGGAATGGACTGAGACATCTGGGGGACTCTTGGAATGGTGGTACGACCATGGAGTTCCTCTCGCCTTTCCTGTTGAGAGTGCCTCCTCTTGAGATGCGACGGGAACGCCGGGAATTCTTTCCCGTTGAAAGCAGGGAAAGGATCCCTCATCTCGAGCTAAGAGGGGGAAACGGGGCTCCTCTGGATGTGGGCGGGACCATCGTGCTTCCTCTCTAGTGGAGACGGGTATGGTGGTGAACTTCTTGAGTTGCAGCAAGGCTGTGAAAGACCATTTCGAAGTTCCAGAGGTTAGGTGTCATTAGTCTCCAGACGCCTCATCGGAAATAGGCCTCATCTCGCCTGGAAGGGAGAACTTCCTGGATTTTCTCGAGTTGCGGCAGGTGTTCTCGAGTTACGACGTGGACCTCAGGGACCCGCCCTGGTGGCCTCAGGAGAGGCCAGTCCCTATGCGAGTTGCTAGGGGGCCTCTCGGGATTCCTCTCCCGTCGTTACCGGGGCCAAAAACCTTGTGTGGAGTCAGGGCCGGAACCGAGGATTCCTCTCAGGGGCTGACATGGATCTTTGGGTACTTCTGGAGTCTCCCCAGGGGAGTCAGGCCTCGTCTCGAGTGGGGGCATGCACGTGCACTTTCCTTCCAGGCTGTAGCAGCAATGTCACGCTTCCCGTCGCGTGGATCAAATGATGTGTGGTTTTCCCTCGAGGCTTTCCCAAAGGGCTGTCCCACGTGCCACTGTGGTGTGAGTCGATCCTCGGCGTGAAAGATGAGCCAGTGCAGGGCAAAGAGGTTCCTCTGGAATGGACTGAGACATCTGGGGGACTCTTGGAATGGTGGTACGACCATGGAGTTCCTCTCGCCTTTCCTGTTGAGAGTGCCTCCTCTTGAGATGCGACGGGAACGCCGGGAATTCTTTCCCGTTGAAAGCATGGAAAGGATCCCTCAACTCGAGCTACGAGGGGGAAACGGGGCTCCTCTGGATGTGGGCGGGACCATCGTGCTTCCTCTCGAGTGGAGACGGGTATGGCGGTGAACTTCTTGAGTTGCACCAAGGGTGTGAAAGACCCTTTCGAAGTTCAAGAGGTTTGGTGTCATTAGTCTCCAGAGGCCTCATCGGAAATAGGCCTCATCTCGCCTGGAAGGGAGAACTTCCTGGATTTTCTCGAGTTGCGGCAGGTGTTCTCGAGTTACGACGGGGACCTCAGGGACCCGCCCTGGTGGCCTCAGGAGAGGCCAGTCCCTATGCGAGTTGCTAGGGGGCTCTCGGGATTCCTCTCCCGTCGATACCGGGGCCAAAAACCTTGTGTGGAGTCAGGGCCGGAACCGAGGATTCCTCTCAGGGGCTGACATGGATCTTTGGGTACTTCTGGAGTCTCCCCAGGGGAGTCAGGCCTCGTCTCGAGTGGGGGCATGCACGTGCACTTTCCTTCCAGGCTGTAGCAGCAATGTCACGCTTCCCGTCGCGTGGATCAAATGATGTGTGGTTTTCCCTCGAGGCTTTCCCACAGGGCTGTCCCACGTGCCACCGTGGTGTGAGTCGATCCTCGGCGTGAAAGATGAGCCAGTGCAGGGCAAAGAGGTTCCTCTGGAATGGACTGAGACATCTGGGGGACTCTTGGAATGGTGGTACGACCATGGAGTTCCTCTCGCCTTTCCTGTTGAGAGTGCCTCCTCTTGAGATGCGACGGGAACGCCGGGAATTTTTTGCCGTTGAAAGCAGGGAAAGGATCCCTCATCTCGAGCTACGAGGGGGAAACGGGGCTCCTCTGGATGTGGGCGGGACCATCGTGCTTCCTCTCGAGTGGAGACGGGTATGGTGGTGAACTTCTTAAGTTGCACCAAGGGTGTGAAAGACCCTTTCGAAGTTCCAGAGGTTAGGTGTCATTAGTCTCCAGACGCCTCATCGGAAATAAGCCTCATCTCGCCTGGAAGGGAGAACTTCCTGGATTTTCTCGAGTTGCGGCAGGTGTTCTCGAGTTACGACGGGGACCTCAGGGACCCGCCCTGGTGGCCTCAGGAGAGGCCAGTCCCTATGCGAGTTGCTAGGGGGCCTCTCGGGATTCCTCTCCCGTCGATACCGGGGCCAAAAACCTTGTGTGGAGTCAGGGCCGGAACCGAGGATTCCTCTCAGGGGCTGACATGGATCTTTGGGTACTTCTGGAGTCTCCCCAGGGGAGTCAGGCCTCGTCTCGAGTGGGGGCATGCACGTGCACTTTCCTTCCAGGCTGTAGCAGCAATGTCACGCTTCCCGTCGCGTGGATCAAATGATGTGTGGTTTTACCTCGAGGCTTTCCCACAGGGCTGTCCCACGTGCCACCGTGGTGTGAGTCGATCCTCGGCGTGAAAGATGAGCCAGTGCAGGGCAAAGAGGTTCCTCTGGAATGGACTGAGACATCTGGGGGACTCTTGGAATGGTGGTACGACCATGGAGTTCCTCTCGCCTTTCCTGTTGAGAGTGCCTCCTCTTGAGATGCGACGGGAACGCCGGGAATTTTTTGCCGTTGAAAGCAGGGAAAGGATCCCTCATCTCGAGCTACGAGGGGGAAACGGGGCTCCTCTGGATGTGGGCGGGACCATCGTGCTTTCTCTCGAGTGGAGACGGGTATGGTGGTGAACTTCTTGAGTTGCAGCAAGGGTGTGAAAGACCCTTTCGAAGTTCCAGAGGTTAGGTGTCATTAGTCTCCAGACGCCTCATCGGAAATAGGCCTCATCTCGCCTGGAAGGGAGAACTTCCTTGATTTTCACGAGTTGCGGCAGGTGTTCTCGAGTTACGACGGGGACCTCAGGGACCCGCCCTGTTGGCCTCAGGAGAGGCCAGTCCCTATGCGTGTTGCTAGGGGGCCCCTCGGGATTCCTCTCCCGTCGATACCGGGGCCAAAAACCTTGTGTGGAGTCAGGGCCGGAACCGAGGATTCCTCTCAGGGACTGATATGGATCTTTGGGTACTTCTGGAGTCTCGCCAGGGGAGACAGGCCTCGTCTCGTGTGGGGGCATGCACGTGCACTTTCCTTCCAGGCTGTAGCAGCAATGTCACGTTTCCCGTCGCGTGGATCAAAGGATCTGCGGTTTTCGCTCGAGGCTTTCCCTCGAGGCTTTCCCACAGGGCTGTCCCACGTGACACCGTGGTGTGAGTCGACTCTCGGCGTGAAAAATGAGCCAGTGCAGGGCAAAGAGGTTCCTCTGGAATGGACTGAGACATCTGGGGGACTCTTGGAATGGTGGTACGACCATGGAGTTCCTCTCGCCTTTCCTGTTGAGAGTGCCTCCTCTTGAGATGCGACAGGAACGCCGGGAATTCTTTCCCGTTGAAAGCAGGGAAAGGATCCCTCATCTCGAGCTACGAGGGGGAAACGGGGCTCCTCTGGATGTGGGCGGGACCATCGTGCTTCCTCTCGAGTGGAGACGGGTATGGCGGTGAACTTCTTGAGTTGCACCAAGGGTGTGAAAGACCCTTTCGAAGTTCAAGAGGTTTGGTGTCATTAGTCTCCAGAGGCCTCATCGGAAATAGGCCTCATCTCGCCTGGAAGGGAGAACTTCCTGGATTTTCTCGAGTTGCGGCAGGTGTTCTCGAGTTACGACGGGGACCTCAGGGACCCGCCCTGGTGGCCTCCGGAGAGGCCAGTCCCCATGCGAGTTGCTAGGGGGCCTCTCGGGATTCCTCTCCCGTCGATACCGGGGCCAAAAACCTTGTGTGGAGTCAGGGCCGGAACCGAGGATTCCTCTCAGGGGCTGACATGGATCTTTGGGTACTTCTGGAGTCTCCCCAGTGGAGTCAGACCTCGTCTCCAGTGGGGGCATGCACGTGCGCTTTCCTTCCAGGCTGTAGCAGCAATGTCACGCTTCCCGTCGCGTGGATCAAAGGATCTGTGGTTTTCCCTCGAGGCTTTCCCTCGAGGCTTTCCCACAGGGCTGTCCCACGTGCCACCGTGGTGTGAGTCGATCCTCGGCGTGAAAGATGAGCCAGTGCAGGGCAAAGAGGTTCCTCTGGAATGGACTGAGACATCTGGGGGACTCTTGGAATGGTGGTACGACCATGGAGATCCTCTCGCCTTTCCTGTTGAGAGTGCCTCCTCTTGAGATGCGACGGGAACGCCGGGAATTCTTTCCCGTTTAAAGCAGGGAAAGGATCCCTAATCTCGAGCACCGAGGGGAAAACGGGGCTCCTCTGGATGTGGGCGGGACCATCGTGCTTCCTCTCGAGTGGAGACGGGTATGGCGGAGAACTGCTTGAGTTGCAGCAAGGGTGTGAAAGACCCTTTCAAAGTTCCAGAGGTTAGGTGTAATTAGTCTCCATACGCCTCATCGGAAATAGGCCTCATCTCGCCTGGAAGGGAGAACTTCCTGGATTTTCTCGAGTTGCGGCAGGTGTTCTTAAGTTACGACGGGGAACTCAGGGACCCGCCCTGGTGGCCTCAGGAGAGGCCAGTCCCCATGCGAGTTGCTAGGGGGCCTCTCGGGATTCCTCTCCCGTCGATACCGGGGCAAAAAACCTTGAGTGGAGTCAGGGCCGGAACCGAGGATTCCTCTCAGGGGCTGACATGGATCTTTGGGTACTTCTGGAGTCTCCCCAGGGGAGTCAGGCCTCGTCTCGAGTGGGTGCATGCACGTGCGCTTTCCTTCCAGGCTGTAGCAGCAATGTCACGCTTCCCGTCGCTTGGATCAAAGGATCTGTGGTTTTCCCTCGAGGCTTTCCCTCGAGGCTTTCCCACAGGGCTGTCCCACGTGCCACCGTGGTGTGAGTCGATCCTCGGCGTGAAAGATGAGCCAGTGCAGGGCAAAGAGCTTCCTCTGGAATGGACTGAGACATCTGGGGGACTCTTGGAATGGTGGTACGACCATGGAGTTCCTCTCGCCTTTCCTGTTGAGAGTGCCTCCTCTTGAGATGCGACGGGAATGCAGGGAATTCTTTCCCGTTGAAAGCAGGGAAAGGATCCCTCATCTCGAGCTACGAGGGGGAAACGGGGCTCCTTTGGATGTGGTCGGGACCATCGTGCTTCCTCTCGAGTGGAGACGGGTATGGTGGTGAACTTCTTGAGTTGCACCAAGGGTGTGAAAGACCCTTTCGAAGTTCCAGAGGTTAGGTGTCATTAGTCTCCAGACGCCTCATCGGAAATAGGCCTCATCTCGCCTGGAAGGGAGAACTTCCTGGATTTTCTCGAGTTGCGGCAGGTGTTCTCGAGTTACGACGGGGACCTCAGGGACCCGCCCTGGTGGCCTCAGGAGAGGCCAGTCCCTATGCGAGTTGCTAGGGGGCCTCTCGGGATTCCTCTCCCGTCGATACCGGGGCCAAAAACCTTGTGTGGAGTCAGGGCCGGAACCGAGGATTCCTCTCAGGGGCTGACATGGATCTTTGGGTACTTCTAGAGTCTCCCCAGGGGAGTCAGGCCTCGTCTCGAGTGGGGGCATGCACGTGCACTTTGCTTCCAGGCTGTAGCAGCAATGTCACGCTTCCCGTCGCGTGGATCAAATGATGTGTGGTTTTCCCTCGAGGCTTTCCCACAGGGCTGTCCCACGTGCCACCGTGGTGTGAGTCGATCTCGGCGTGAAAGATGAGCCAGTGCAGGGCAAAGAGGTTCCTCTGGAATGGACTGAGACATCTGGGGGACTCTTGGAATGGTGGTACGACCATGGAGTTCCTCTCGCCTTTCCTGTTGAGAGTGCCTCCTCTTGAGATGCGACGGGAACGCCGGGAATTTTTTGCCGTTGAAAGCAGGGAAAGGATCCCTCATCTCGAGCTACGAGGGGGAAACGGGGCTCCTCTGGATGTGGGCGGGACCATCGTGCTTTCTCTCGAGTGGAGACGGGTATGGCGGTGAACTTCTTGAGTTGCAGCAAGGGTGTGAAAGACCCTTTCGAAGTTCCAGAGGTTAGGTGTCATTAGTCTCCAGACGCCTCATCGGAAATAGGCCTCATCTCGCCTGGAAGGGAGAACTTCCTTGATTTTCACGAGTTGCGGCAGGTGTTCTCGAGTTACGACGGGGACCTCAGGGACCCGCCCTGTTGGCCTCAGGAGAGGCCAGTCCCTATGCGTGTTGCTAGGGGGCCCCTCGGGATTCCTCTCCCGTCGATACCGGGGCCAAAAACCTTGTGTGGAGTCAGGGCCGGAAACGAGGATTCCTCTCAGGGACTGATATGGATCTTTGGGTACTTCTGGAGTCTCGCCAGGGGAGACAGGCCTCGTCTCGTGTGGGGGCATGCACGTGCACTTTCCTTCCAGGCTGTAGCAGCAATGTCACGCTTCCCGTCGCGTGGATCAAAGGATCTGCGGTTTTCGCTCGAGGCTTTCCCTCGAGGCTTTCCCACAGTGCTGTCCCACGTGACACCGTGGTGTGAGTCGACTCTCGGCGTGAAAAATGAGCCAGTGCAGGGCAAAGAGGTTCCTCTGGAATGGACTGAGACATCTGGGGGACTCTTGGAATGGTGGTACGACCATGGAGTTCCTCTCGCCTTTCCTGTTGAGAGTGCCTCCTCTTGAGATGCGACGGGAACACCGGGAATTCTTTCCCGTTGAAAGCAGGGAAAGGATCCCTCATCTCGAGCTACGAGGGGGAAACGGGGCTCCTCTGGATGTGGGCGGGACCATCCTGCTTCCTCTTGAGTGGACACGGGTATGGCGGTGAACTTCTTGAGTTGCAGCAAGGGTGTGAAAGACCCTTTCGAAGTTCCAGAGGTTAGGTGTCATTAGTCTCCAGACGCCTCATCGGAAATAGGCCTCATCTCGCCTGGAAGGGAGAACTTCCTGGATTTTCTCGAGTTGGGGCAGGTGTTCTCGAGTTACGACGGGGACCTCTGGGACCCGCCCTGGTGGCCTCAGGAGAGGCCAGTCCCCATGCGAGTTGTTAGGGGGCCTCTCGGGATTCCTCTCCCGTCGATACCGGGGCCAAAAACCTTGGGTGGAGTCAGGGCCGGAACAGAGGATTCCTCTCAGGGGCTGACATGGATCTTTGGGTACTTCTGGAGTCTCCCCAGGGGAGTCAGGCCTCGTCTCGAGTGGGGGCATGCGCGTGCGCTTTCCTTCCAGGCTTTAGCAGCAATGTCACGCTTCCCGTCGCTTGGATCAAAGGATCTGTGGTTTTCCCTCGAGGCTTTCCCTCGAGGCTTTCCCACAGGGCTGTCCCACGTGCCACCGTGGTGTGAGTCGATCCTCGGCGTGAAAGATGAGCCAGTGCAGGGCAAAGAGGTTCCTCTGGAATGGACTGAGACATCTGGGGGACTCTTGGAATGGTGGTACGACCATGGAGTTCCTCTCGCCTTTCCTGTTGAGAGTGCCTCCTCTTGAGATGCGACGGGAACGCCGGGAATTTTTTGCCGTTGAAAGCAGGGAAAGGATCCCTCATCTCGAGCTACGAGGGGGAAACGGGGCTCCTCTGGATGTGGGCGGGACCATCGTGCTTCCTCTCGAGTGGAGACGGGTATGGCGGTGAACTTCTTGAGTTGCAGCAAGGGTGTGAAAGACCCTTTCGAAGTTCAAGAGGTTTGGTGTCATTAGTCTCCAGAGGCCTCATCGGAAATAGGCCTCATCTCGCCTGGAAGGGAGAACTTCCTGGATTTTCTCGAGTTGCGGCAGGTGTTCTCGAGTTACGACGGGGACCTCAGGGACCCGCCCTGGTGGCCTCCGGAGAGGCCAGTCCCCATGCGAGTTGCTAGGGGGCCTCTCGGGATTCCTCTCCCGTCGATACCGGGGCCAAAAAGCTTGTGTGGAGTCAGGGCCGGAACCGAGGATTCCTCTCAGGGGCTGACATGGATCTTTGGGTACTTCTGGAGTCTCCCCAGTGGAGTCAGACCTCGTCTCCAGTGGGGGCATGCACGTGCGCTTTCCTTCCAGGCTGTAGCAGCAATGTCACGCTTCCCGTGGCGTGGATCAAAGGATCTGTGGTTTTCCCTCGAGGCTTTCCCTCGAGGCTTTCCCACAGGGCTGTCCCACGTGCCACCGTGGTGTGAGTCGATCCTCGGCGTGAAAGATGAGCCAGTGCAGGGCAAAGAGGTTCCTCTGGAATGGACTGAGACATCTGGGGGACTCTTGGAATGGTGGTACGACCATGGAGATCCTCTCGCCTTTCCTGTTGAGAGTGCCTCCTCTTGAGATGCGACGGGAACGCCGGGAATTCTTTCCCGTTTAAAGCAGGGAAAGGATCCCTCATCTCGAGCACCGAGGGGAAAACGGGGCTCCTCTGGATGTGGGCGGGACCATCGTGCTTCCTCTCGAGTGGAGACGGGTATGGCGGAGAACTGCTTGAGTTGCAGCAAGGGTGTGAAAGACCCTTTCAAAGTTCCAGAGGTTAGGTGTAATTAGTCTCCATACGCCTCATCGGAAATAGGCCTCATCTCGCCTGGAAGGGAGAACTTCCTGGATTTTCTCGAGTTGCGGCAGGTGTTCTTAAGTTACGACGGGGAACTCAGGGACCCGCCCTGGTGGCCTCAGGAGAGGCCAGTCCCCATGCGAGTTGCTAGGGGGCCTCTCGGGATTCCTCTCCCGTCGATACCGGGGCAAAAAACCTTGAGTGGAGTCAGGGCCGGAACCGAGGATTCCTCTCAGGGGCTGACATGGATCTTTGGGTACTTCTGGAGTCTCCCCAGGGGAGTCAGGCCTCGTCTCGAGTGGGTGCATGCACGTGCGCTTTCCTTCCAGGCTGTAGCAGCAATGTCACGCTTCCCGTCGCTTGGATCAAAGGATCTGTGGTTTTCCCTCGAGGCTTTCCCTCGAGGCTTTCCCACAGGGCTGTCCCACGTGCCACCGTGGTGTGAGTCGATCCTCGGCGTGAAAGATGAGCCAGTGCAGGGCAAAGAGCTTCCTCTGGAATGGACTGAGACATCTGGGGGACTCTTGGAATGGTGGTACGACCATGGAGTTCCTCTCGCCTTTCCTGTTGAGAGTGCCTCCTCTTGAGATGCGACGGGAATGCAGGGAATTCTTTCCCGTTGAAAGCAGGGAAAGGATCCCTCATCTCGAGCTACGAGGGGGAAACGGGGCTCCTTTGGATGTGGTCGGGACCATCGTGCTTCCTCTCGAGTGGAGACGGGTATGGTGGTGAACTTCTTGAGTTGCACCAAGGGTGTGAAAGACCCTTTCGAAGTTCCAGAGGTTAGGTGTCATTAGTCTCCAGACGCCTCATCGGAAATAGGCCTCATCTCGCCTGGAAGGGAGAACTTCCTGGATTTTCTCGAGTTGCGGCAGGTGTTCTCGAGTTACGACGGGGACCTCAGGGACCCGCCCTGGTGGCCTCAGGAGAGGCCAGTCCCTATGCGAGTTGCTAGGGGGCCTCTCGGGATTCCTCTCCCGTCGATACCGGGGCCAAAAACCTTGTGTGGAGTCAGGGCCGGAACCGAGGATTCCTCTCAGGGGCTGACATGGATCTTTGGGTACTTCTGGAGTCTCCCCAGGGGAGTCAGGCCTCGTCTGGAGTGGGGGCATGCACGTGCACTTTCCTTCCAGGCTGTAGCAGCAATGTCACGCTTCCCGTCGCGTGGATCAAATGATGTGTGGTTTTCCCTCGAGGCTTTCCCACAGGGCTGTCCCACGTGCCACCGTGGTGTGAGTCGATCTCGGCGTGAAAGATGAGCCAGTGCAGGGCAAAGAGGTTCCTCTGGAATGGACTGAGACATCTGGGGGACTCTTGGAATGGTGGTACGACCATGGAGTTCCTCTCGCCTTTCCTGTTGAGAGTGCCTCCTCTTGAGATGCGACGGGAACGCCGGGAATTTTTTGCCGTTGAAAGCAGGGAAAGGATCCCTCATCTCGAGCTACGAGGGGGAAACGGGGCTCCTCTGGATGTGGGCGGGACCATCGTGCTTTCTCTCGAGTGGAGACGGGTATGGCGGTGAACTTCTTGAGTTGCAGCAAGGGTGTGAAAGACCCTTTCGAAGTTCCAGAGGTTAGGTGTCATTAGTCTCCAGACGCCTCATCGGAAATAGGCCTCATCTCGCCTGGAAGGGAGAACTTCCTTGATTTTCACGAGTTGCGGCAGGTGTTCTCGAGTTACGACGGGGACCTCAGGGACCCGCCCTGTTGGCCTCAGGAGAGGCCAGTCCCTATGCGTGTTGCTAGGGGGCCCCTCGGGATTCCTCTCCCGTCGATACCGGGGCCAAAAACCTTGTGTGGAGTCAGGGCCGGAACCGAGGATTCCTCTCAGGGACTGATATGGATCTTTGGGTACTTCTGGAGTCTCGCCAGGGGAGACAGGCCTCGTCTCGTGTGGGGGCATGCACGTGCACTTTCCTTCCAGGCTGTAGCAGCAATGTCACGCTTCCCGTCGCGTGGATCAAAGGATCTGCGGTTTTCGCTCGAGGCTTTCCCTCGAGGCTTTCCCACAGTGCTGTCCCACGTGACACCGTGGTGTGAGTCGACTCTCGGCGTGAAAAATGAGCCAGTGCAGGGCAAACAGGTTCCTCTGGAATGGACTGAGACATCTGGGGGACTCTTGGAATGGTGGTACGACCATGGAGTTCCTCTCGCCTTTCCTGTTGAGAGTGCCTCCTCTTGAGATGCGACGGGAACACCGGGAATTCTTTCCCGTTGAAAGCAGGGAAAGGATCCCTCATCTCGAGCTACGAGGGGGAAACGGGGCTCCTCTGGATGTGGGCGGGACCATCCTGCTTCCTCTTGAGTGGACACGGGTATGGCGGTGAACTTCTTGAGTTGCAGCAAGGGTGTGAAAGACCCTTTCGAAGTTCCAGAGGTTAGGTGTCATTAGTCTCCAGACGCCTCATCGGAAATAGGCCTCATCTCGCCTGGAAGGGAGAATTTCCTGGATTTTCTCGAGTTGCGGCAGGTGTTCTCGAGTTACGACGGGGACCTCTGGGACCCGCCCTGGTGGCCTCAGGAGAGGCCAGTCCCCATGCGAGTTGTTAGGGGGCCTCTCGGGATTCCTCTCCCGTCGATACCGGGGCCAAAAACCTTGGGTGGAGTCAGGGCCGGAACAGAGGATTCCTCTCAGGGGCTGACATGGATCTTTGGGTACTTCTGGAGTCTCCCCAGGGGAGTCAGGCCTCGTCTCGAGTGGGGGCATGCGCGTGCGCTTTCCTTCCAGGCTTTAGCAGCAATGTCACGCTTCCCGTCGCTTGGATCAAAGGATCTGTGGTTTTCCCTCGAGGCTTTCCCTCGAGGCTTTCCCACAGGGCTGTCCCACGTGCCACCGTGGTGTGAGTCGATCCTCGGCGTGAAAGATGAGCCAGTGCAGGGCAAAGAGGTTCCTCTGGAATGGACTGAGACATCTGGGGGACTCTTGGAATGGTGGTACGACCATGGAGTTCCTCTCGCCTTTCCTGTTGAGAGTGCCTCCTCTTGAGATGCGACGGGAACGCCGGGAATTTTTTGCCGTTGAAAGCAGGGAAAGGATCCCTCATCTCGAGCTACGAGGGGGAAACGGGGCTCCTCTGGATGTGGGCGGGACCATCGTGCTTCCTCTCGAGTGGAGACGGGTATGGCGGTGAACTTCTTGAGTTGCAGCAAGGGTGTGAAAGACCCTTTCGAAGTTCCAGACGTTAGGTGTCATTAGTCTCCAGAGGCCTCATCGGAAATAGGCCTCATCTCGCCTGGAAGGGAGAACTTCCTGGATTTTCTCGAGTTGCGGCAGGTGTTCTCGAGTTACGACGGGGACCTCAGGGACCCGCCCTGGTGGCCTCAGGAGAGGCCAGTCCCCATGCGAGTTGCTAGGGGGCCTCTCGGGATTCCTCTCCCGTCGATACCGGGGCCAAAAAGCTTGTGTGGAGTCAAGGCCGGAACCGAGGATTCCTCTCAGGGGCTGACATGGATCTTTGGGTACTTCTGGAGTCTCCCCAGGGGAGTCAGGCCTCGTCTCGAGGGGGGCATGCACGTGCGCTTTCCTTCCAGGCTGTAGCAGCAATGTCACGCTTCCCGTCGCGTGGATCAAAGGATCTGTGGTTTTCCCTCGAGGCTTTCCCTCGAGGCTTTCCCACAGGGCTGTCCCACGTGCCACCGTGTTGTGAGTCGATCCTCGGCGTGAAAGATGAGCCAGTGCAGGGCAAAGAGGTTCCTCTGGAATGGACTGAGACATCTGGGGGACTCTTGGAATGGTGGTACGACCATGGAGTTCCTCTCGCCTTTCCTGTTGAGAGTGCCTCCTCTTGAGATGCGACGGGAACGCCGGGAATTCTTTCCCGTTGAAACCAGGGAAAGGATCCCTCATCTCGTGCTACGAGGGGGAAACGGGGCTCCTCTGGATGTGGGCGGGACCATCGTGCTTCCTCTCGAGTGGAGACGGGTATGGCGGTGAACTTCTTGAGTTTCAGCAAGGGTGTGAAAGACCCTTTCGAAGTTCCAGAGGTTTGGTGTCATTAGTCTCCAGAGGCCTCATCGGAAATAGGCCTCATCTCGCCTGGAAGGGAGAACTTCCTGGATTTTCTCGAGTTGCGGCAGGTGTTCTCGAGTTACGACGGGGACCTCAGGGACCCGCCCTGGTGGCCTCCGGAGAGGCCAGTCCCCATGCGAGTTGCTAGGGGGCCTCTCGGGATTCCTCTCCCGTCGATACCGGGGCCAAAAACCTTGTGTGGAGTCAGGGCCGGAACCGAGGATTCCTCTCAGGGGCTGACATGGATCTTTGGGTACTTCTGGAGTCTCCCCAGGGGAGTCAGGCCTCGTCTCGAGTGGGGGCATGCACGTGCGCTTTCCTTCCAGGCTGTAACAGCAATGTCACGCTTCTCGTCGCGTGGATCAACGGATCTGTGGTTTTCCCTCGAGGCTCTCCCTCGAGGCTTTCCCACAGGTCTGTCCCGCGTGCCCTCGTGGTGTGAACGATCCTCGGCGTGAAAGATGAGCCAGTGCAGGGCAAAGAGGTTCCTCTGGAATGGACTGAGACATCTGGGGGACTCTTGGAATGGTGGTACGACCATGGAGTTCCTCTCGCCTTTCCTGTTGAGAGTGCCTCCTCTTGAGATGCGACGGGAACGCCGGGAATTCTTTACCGTTGAAAGCAGGGAAAGGATCCCTCATATCGAGCTACGAGGGGGAAACGGGGCTCCTCTGGATGTGGGCGGGACCATCGTGCTTCCTCTCGAGTGGAGACGGGTATGGCGGTGAACTTCTTGAGTTGCAGCAAGGGTGTGAAAGACCCTTTCTAAGTTCCAGAGGTTAGGTGTCATTAGTCTACAGACACCTCATCGGAAATAGGCATCATCTCGCCTGGAAGGGAGAACTTCCTGGATTTTCTTGAGTTGCGGCATGTGTTCTCGAGTTAGGACGGGGACCTCCGGGACCGGCCCTGGTGGCCTCAGGAACGGCCAGTCCCCATGCAAGTTGCTAGGGGGCCTCTCGTGATTCCTCTCCCGTCGATACCGGGGCCAAAATCCTTGTGTGGAGTCAGGGCCGGAACCGAGGATTCCTCTCAGGGGCTGACATGGATCTTTGGGTACTTCTGGAGTCTTCCCAGGGGAGTCAGGCCTCGTCTCGAGTGGGGGCATGCACGTGCGCTTTCCTTCCAGGCTGTAGCAGCAATGTCACGCTTCCCGTCTCGTTGATCAAAGGATCTGTGGTTTTCCCTCGAGGCTTTCCCACAGGGCTGTCCCACGTGCCACCGTGGTGTGAGTCGATCCTCGGCGTGAAAGATGAGCCAGTGCAGGGCAAAGAGGTTCCTCTGGAATGGACTGCGACATCTGGGGGACTCTTGGAATGGTGGTACGACCATGCAGTTCCTCTCGCCTTTCCTGTTGAGAGTGCCTCCTCTTGAGATGCGACGGGAACGCCGGGAATTCTTTCCCGTTGAAAGCAGGGAAAGGATCCCTCATCTCGAGCTGCGAGGGGGAAACGGGGCTCCTCTGGATGTGGGCGGGACCATCGTTCTTCCTCTCGAGTGGAGACGGGTATGGCGGTGAACTTCTTGAGTTGCAGCAAGGGTGTGAAAGACCCTTTCGAAGTTCCAGAGTTTAGGTGTCATTAGTCTCCAGACGCCTCATCGGAAATAGCCCTCATCTGGCCTGGAAGGGAGAACTTCCTGGATTTTCTCGAGTTGCGGCAGGTGTTCTCGAGTTACGACGGGGACCTCAGGGACCCGCCCTGGTGGCCTCAGGAGAGGCCAGTCCCCATGAGACTTGCTAGGGGGCCTCTCGGGATTCCTCTCCCGTCGATACCGGGGCCAAAAACCTTGTGTGGAGTCAGGGCCGGAACCGAGGATTCCTCTCAGGGGCTGACATCGATCTTTGGGTACTTCTGGAGTCTCCCAAGCGGTGTCAGGCCTCGCCTCGTGTGGGGGCATGCACGTGCGCTTTCCTTCCAGGCTGTAACAGCAATGTCACGCTTCCCGTCGCGTGGATCAAAGGATCTGTGGTTTTCCCTCGAGGCTTTCCCACAGGGCTGTCCCGCGTGCCATCGTGGTGTGAGTCGAGTCTCGGCGTGAAAGATGAGACATTGCAGGGCAAAGAGGTTCCTCTGGAATGGACTGAGACATCTGGGGGACTCTTGGAATGGTGGTACGACCATAGAGTTCCTCTCGCCTTTCCTGTTGAGAGTGCCTCCTCTTGAGATGCGACGGGAACGCCGGGAATTCTTTCCCGTTGAAAGCAGGGAAAGGATCCCTCATCTCGAGCTACGAGGGGGAAACGGGGCTCCTCTGGATGTGGGCGGGACCATCGTGCTTCCTCTCGAGTGGAGACGGGTATGGCGGTGAACTTCTTGAGTTGCAGCAAGGGTGTGAAAGACCCTTTCGAAGTTCCAGAGGTTAGGTGTCATTAGTCTCCAGACGCCTCATCGGAAATAGGCCTCATCTCGCCTGGAAGGGAGAACTTCCTGGATTTTCTCGAGTTGCGGCAGGTGTTCTCGAGTTACGACGGGGACCTCGGGGACCCGCCCTGTTGGCCTCAGGAACGGCCAGTCCCAATGCAAGTTGCTAGGGGGCCTCTCGAGATTCCTCTCCCGTCGATACCGGGGCCAAAAACCTTGTGTTGAGTCAGGGCCAGAACCGAGGATTCCTCTCAGGGGCTGACATGGATCTTTGGGTACTTCTGGAGTCTCCCCAGGGGAGTCAGGCCTCGTCTCGTGTGGGGGCATGCACGTGCACTTTCCTTCCAGGCTGTAGCAGCAATGTCACGCTTCCCGTGGCGTGGATCAAAGGATCTGTGGTTTTCCCTCGAGGCTTTCCCTCGAGGCTTTCCCACAGGGCTGTCCCACGTGCCACCGTGGTGTGAGTCGATCCTCGGCGTGAAAGATGAGCCAGTGCAGGGCAAAGAGCTTCCTCTGGAATGGACTGAGACATCTGGGGGACTCTTGGAATGGTGGTACGACCATGGAGTTCCTCTCGCCTTTCCTGTTGAGAGTGCCTCCTCTTGAGATGCGACGGGAATGCAGGGAATTCTTTCCCGTTGAAAGCAGGGAAAGGATCCCTCATCTCGAGCTACGAGGGGGAAACGGGGCTCCTTTGGATGTGGTCGGGACCATCGTGCTTCCTCTCGAGTGGAGACGGGTATGGTGGTGAACTTCTTGAGTTGCACCAAGGGTGTGAAAGACCCTTTCGAAGTTCCAGAGGTTAGGTGTCATTAGTCTCCAGACGCCTCATCGGAAATAGGCCTCATCTCGCCTGGAAGGGAGAACTTCCTGGATTTTCTCGAGTTGCGGCAGGTGTTCTCGAGTTACGACGGGGACCTCAGGGACCCGCCCTGGTGGCCTCAGGAGAGGCCAGTCCCTATGCGAGTTGCTAGGGGGCCTCTCGGGATTCCTCTCCCGTCGATACCGGGGCCAAAAACCTTGTGTGGAGTCAGGGCCGGAACCGAGGATTCCTCTCAGGGGCTGACATGGATCTTTGGGTACTTCTGGAATCTCCCCAGGGGAGTCAGGCCTCGTCTCGAGTGGGGGCATGCACGTGCACTTTCCTTCCAGGCTGTAGCAGCAATGTCACGCTTCCCGTCGCGTGGATCAAATGATGTGTGGTTTTCCCTCGAGGCTTTCCCACAGGGCTGTCCCACGTGCCACCGTGGTGTGAGTCGATCCTCGGCGTGAAAGATGAGCCAGTGCAGGGCAAAGAGGTTCCTCTGGAATGGACTGAGACATCTGGGGGACTCTTGGAATGGTGGTACGACCATGGAGTTCCTCTCGCCTTTCCTGTTGAGAGTGCCTCCTCT
Organism: Capricornis sumatraensis; assembly: GCF_032405125.1. Taxonomy (NCBI): domain Eukaryota; kingdom Metazoa; phylum Chordata; class Mammalia; order Artiodactyla; family Bovidae; genus Capricornis; species Capricornis sumatraensis. The sequence continues at coordinate 12,285,591 of NW_027184612.1, forward strand.
TGAGATGCGACGGGAACGCCGGGAATTTTTTGCCGTTGAAAGCAGGGAAAGGATCCCTCATCTCGAGCTACGAGGGGGAAACGGGGCTCCTCTGGATGTGGGCGGGACCATCGTGCTTTCTCTCGAGTGGAGACGGGTATGGCGGTGAACTTCTTGAGTTGCAGCAAGGGTGTGAAAGACCCTTTCGAAGTTCCAGAGGTTAGGTGTCATTAGTCTCCAGACGCCTCATCGGAAATAGGCCTCATCTCGCCTGGAAGGGAGAACTTCCTTGATTTTCACGAGTTGCGGCAGGTGTTCTCGAGTTACGACGGGGACCTCAGGGACCCGCCCTGTTGGCCTCAGGAGAGGCCAGTCCCTATGCGTGTTGCTAGGGGGCCCCTCGGGATTCCTCTCCCGTCGATACCGGGGCCAAAAACCTTGTGTGGAGTCAGGGCCGGAAACGAGGATTCCTCTCAGGGACTGATATGGATCTTTGGGTACTTCTGGAGTCTCGCCAGGGGAGACAGGCCTCGTCTCGTGTGGGGGCATGCACGTGCACTTTCCTTCCAGGCTGTAGCAGCAATGTCACGCTTCCCGTCGCGTGGATCAAAGGATCTGTGGTTTTCGCTCGAGGCTTTCCCTCGAGGCTTTCCCACAGGGCTGTCCCACGTGACACCGTGGTGTGAGTCGACTCTCGGCGTGAAAAATGAGCCAGTGCAGGGCAAAGAGGTTCCTCTGGAATGGACTGAGACATCTGGGGGACTCTTGGAATGGTGGTACGACCATGGAGTTCCTCTCGCCTTTCCTGTTGAGAGTGCCTCCTCTTGAGATGCGACGGGAACGCCGGGAATTCTTTCCCGTTGAAAGCAGGGAAAGGATCCCTCATCTCGAGCTACGAGGGGGAAACGGGGCTCCTCTGGATGTGGGCGGGACCATCCTGCTTCCTCTTGAGTGGACACGGGTATGGCGGTGAACTTCTTGAGTTGCAGCAAGGGTGTGAAAGACCCTTTCGAAGTTCCAGAGGTTAGGTGTCATTAGTCTCCAGACGCCTCATCGGAAATAGGCCTCATCTCGCCTGGAAGGGAGAACTTCCTGGATTTTCTCGAGTTGCGGCAGGTGTTCTCGAGTTACGACGGGGACCTCTGGGACCCGCCCTGGTGGCCTCAGGAGAGGCCAGTCCCCATGCGAGTTGTTAGGGGGCCTCTCGGGATTCCTCTCCCGTCGATACCGGGGCCAAAAACCTTGGGTGGAGTCAGCGCCGGAACAGAGGATTCCTCTCAGGGGCTGACATGGATCTTTGGGTACTTCTGGAGTCTCCCCAGGGGAGTCAGGCCTCGTCTCGAGTGGGGGCATGCGCGTGCGCTTTCCTTCCAGGCTTTAGCAGCAATGTCACGCTTCCCGTCGCTTGGATCAAAGGATCTGTGGTTTTCCCTCGAGGCTTTCCCTCGAGGCTTTCCCACAGGGCTGTCCCACGTGCCACCGTGGTGTGAGTCGATCCTCGGCGTGAAAGATGAGCCAGTGCAGGGCAAAGAGGTTCCTCTGGAATGGACTGAGACATCTGGGGGACTCTTGGAATGGTGGTACGACCATGGAGTTCCTCTCGCCTTTCCTGTTGAGAGTGCCTCCTCTTGAGATGCGACGGGAACGCCGGGAATTTTTTGCCGTTGAAAGCAGGGAAAGGATCCCTCATCTCGAGCTACGAGGGGGAAACGGGGCTCCTCTGGATGTGGGCGGGACCATCGTGCTTCCTCTCGAGTGGAGACGGGTATGGCGGTGAACTTCTTGAGTTGCAGCAAGGGTGTGAAAGACCCTTTTGAAGTTCCAGACGTTAGGTGTCATTAGTCTCCAGAGGCCTCATCGGAAATAGGCCTCATCTCGCCTGGAAGGGAGAACTTCCTGGATTTTCTCGAGTTGCGGCAGGTGTTCTCGAGTTACGACGGGGACCTCAGGGACCCGCCCTGGTGGCCTCAGGAGAGGCCAGTCCCCATGCGAGTTGCTAGGGGGCCTCTCGGGATTCCTCTCCCGTCGATACCGGGGCCAAAAAGCTTGTGTGGAGTCAAGGCCGGAACCGAGGATTCCTCTCAGGGGCTGACATGGATCTTTGGGTACTTCTGGAGTCTCCCCAGGGGAGTCAGGCCTCGTCTCGAGGGGGGCATGCACGTGCGCTTTCCTTCCAGGCTGTAGCAGCAATGTCACGCTTCCCGTCGCGTGGATCAAAGGATCTGTGGTTTTCCCTCGAGGCTTTCCCTCGAGGCTTTCCCACAGGGCTGTCCCACGTGCCACCGTGTTGTGAGTCGATCCTCGGCGTGAAAGATGAGCCAGTGCAGGGCAAAGAGGTTCCTCTGGAATGGACTGAGACATCTGGGGGACTCTTGGAATGGTGGTACGACCATGGAGTTCCTCTCGCCTTTCCTGTTGAGAGTGCCTCCTCTTGAGATGCGACGGGAACGCCGGGAATTCTTTCCCGTTGAAACCAGGGAAAGGATCCCTCATCTCGAGCTACGAGGGGGAAACGGGGCTCCTCTGGATGTGGGCGGGACCATCGTGCTTCCTCTCGAGTGGAGACGGGTATGGCGGTGAACTTCTTGAGTTTCAGCAAGGGTGTGAAAGACCCTTTCGAAGTTCCAGAGGTTTGGTGTCATTAGTCTCCAGAGGCCTCATCGGAAATAGGCCTCATCTCGCCTGGAAGGGAGAACTTCCTGGATTTTCTCGAGTTGCGGCAGGTGTTCTCGAGTTACGACGGGGACCTCCGGGACCCGCCCTGGTGGCCTCCGGAGAGGCCAGTCCCCATGCGAGTTGCTAGGGGGCCTCTCGGGATTCCTCTCCCGTCGATACCGGGGCCAAAAACCTTGTGTGGAGTCAGGGCCGGAACCGAGGATTCCTCTCAGGGGCTGACATGGATCTTTGGGTACTTCTGGAGTCTCCCCAGGGGAGTCAGGCCTCGTCTCGAGTGGGGGCATGCACGTGCGCTTTCCTTCCAGGCTGTAACAGCAATGTCACGCTTCTCGTCGCGTGGATCAACGGATCTGTGGTTTTCCCTCGAGGCTCTCCCTCGAGGCTTTCCCACAGGTCTGTCCCGCGTGCCGTCGTGGTGTGAACGATCCTCGGCGTGAAAGATGAGCCAGTGCAGGGCAAAGAGGTTCCTCTGGAATGGACTGAGACATCTGGGGGACTCTTGGAATGGTGGTACGACCATGGAGTTCCTCTCGCCTTTCCTGTTGAGAGTGCCTCCTCTTGAGATGCGACGGGAACGCCGGGAATTCTTTACCGTTGAAAGCAGGGAAAGGATCCCTCATATCGAGCTACGAGGGGGAAACGGGGCTCCTCTGGATGTGGGCGGGACCATCGTGCTTCCTCTCGAGTGGAGACGGGTATGGCGGTGAACTTCTTGAGTTGCAGCAAGGGTGTGAAAGACCCTTTCTAAGTTCCAGAGGTTAGGTGTCATTAGTCTACAGACACCTCATCGGAAATAGGCATCATCTCGCCTGGAAGGGAGAACTTCCTGGATTTTCTTGAGTTGCGGCATGTGTTCTCGAGTTAGGACGGGGACCTCCGGGACCGGCCCTGGTGGCCTCAGGAACGGCCAGTCCCCATGCAAGTTGCTAGGGGGCCTCTCGTGATTCCTCTCCCGTCGATACCGGGGCCAAAATCCTTGTGTGGTGTCAGGGCCGGAACCGAGGATTCCTCTCAGGGGCTGACATGGATCTTTGGGTACTTCTGGAGTCTTCCCAGGGGAGTCAGGCCTCGTCTCGAGTGGGGGCATGCACGTGCGCTTTCCTTCCAGGCTGTAGCAGCAATGTCACGCTTCCCGTCTCGTTGATCAAAGGATCTGTGGTTTTCCCTCGAGGCTTTCCCACAGGGCTGTCCCACGTGCCACCGTGGTGTGAGTCGATCCTCGGCGTGAAAGATGAGCCAGTGCAGGGCAAAGAGGTTCCTCTGGAATGGACTGCGACATCTGGGGGACTCTTGGAATGGTGGTACGACCATGGAGTTCCTCTCGCCTTTCCTGTTGAGAGTGCCTCCTCTTGAGATGCGACGGGAACGCCGGGAATTCTTTCCCGTTGAAAGCAGGTAAAGGATCCCTCATCTCGAGCTGCGAGGGGGAAACGGGGCTCCTCTGGATGTGGGCGGGACCATCGTTCTTCCTCTCGAGTGGAGACGGGTATGGCGGTGAACTTCTTGAGTTGCAGCAAGGGTGTGAAAGACCCTTTCGAAGTTCCAGAGTTTAGGTGTCATTAGTCTCCAGACGCCTCATCGGAAATAGCCCTCATCTGGCCTGGAAGGGAGAACTTCCTGGATTTTCTCGAGTTGCGGCAGGTGTTCTCGAGTTACGACGGGGACCTCAGGGACCCGCCCTGGTGGCCTCAGGAGAGGCCAGTCCCCATGAGACTTGCTAGGGGGCCTCTCGGGATTCCTCTCCCGTCGATACCGGGGCCAAAAACCTTGTGTGGAGTCAGGGCCGGAACCGAGGATTCCTCTCAGGGGCTGACATCGATCTTTGGGTACTTCTGGAGTCTCCCAAGCGGTGTCAGGCCTCGCCTCGTGTGGGGGCATGCACGTGCGCTTTCCTTCCAGGCTGTAACAGCAATGTCACGCTTCCCGTCGCGTGGATCAAAGGATCTGTGGTTTTCCCTCGAGGCTTTCCCACAGGGCTGTCCCGCGTGCCATCGTGGTGTGAGTCGAGTCTCGGCGTGAAAGATGAGACATTGCAGGGCAAAGAGGTTCCTCTGGAATGGACTGAGACATCTGGGGGACTCTTGGAATGGTGGTACGACCATAGAGTTCCTCTCGCCTTTCCTGTTGAGAGTGCCTCCTCTTGAGATGCGACGGGAACGCCGGGAATTCTTTCCCGTTGAAAGCAGGGAAAGGATCCCTCATCTCGAGCTACGAGGGGGAAACGGGGCTCCTCTGGATGTGGGCGGGACCATCGTGCTTCCTCTCGAGTGGAGACGGGTATGGCGGTGAACTTCTTGAGTTGCAGCAAGGGTGTGAAAGACCCTTTCGAAGTTCCAGAGGTTAGGTGTCATTAGTCTCCAGACGCCTCATCGGAAATAGGCCTCATCTCGCCTGGAAGGGAGAACTTCCTGGATTTTCTCGAGTTGCGGCAGGTGTTCTCGAGTTACGACGGGGACCTCGGGGACCCGCCCTGTTGGCCTCAGGAACGGCCAGTCCCAATGCAAGTTGCTAGGGGGCCTCTCGAGATTCCTCTCCCGTCGATACCGGGGCCAAAAACCTTGTGTTGAGTCAGGGCCAGAACCGAGGATTCCTCTCAGGGGCTGACATGGATCTTTGGGTACTTCTGGAGTCTCCCCAGGGGAGTCAGGCCTCGTCTCGTGTGGGGGCATGCACGTGCACTTTCCTTCCAGGCTGTAGCAGCAATGTCACGCTTCCCGTGGCGTGGATCAAAGGATCTGTGGTTTTCCCTCGAGGCTTTCCCTCGAGGCTTTCCCACAGGGCTGTCCCACGTGCCACCGTGGTGTGAGTCGATCCTCGGCATGAAAGATGAGCCAGTGCAGGGCAAAGAGGTTCCTCTGGAATGGACTGAGACATCTGGGGGACTCTTGGAATGGTGGTACGACCATGGAGTTCCTCTCGCCTTTCCTGTTGAGAGTGCCTCCTCTTGAGATGCGACGGGAATGCCGGGAATTCTTTCCCGTTGAAAGCAGGGAAAGGATCCCTCATCTCGAGCTACGAGGGGGAAACGGGGCTCCTCTGGATGTGGGCGGGACCATCGTGCTTCCTCTCGAGTGGAGACGGGTATGGCGGTGAACTTCTTGAGTTGCAGCAAGGGTGTGAAAGACCCTTTCGAAGTTCCAGAGTATCGGTGTGATTAGTCTCCAGACGCCTCATCGGAAATAGGCCTCATCTCACCTGGAAGGGAGAACTTCCTGGATTTTCTCGAGTTGCGGCAGGCGTTCTCGAGTTACGACGGGGACCAAAGGGACCCGCCCTGGTGGCCTCAGGAGAGGCCAATCCCCATGCGAGTTGCTAGGGGGCCTCTCGGGATTCCTCTCCCGTCGTTACCGGGGCCAAAAACCTTGTGTGGAGTCAGGGCCGGAACCGAGGATTCCTCTCAGGGGCTGACATGGATCTTTGGGTACTTGTGCAGTCTCCCCAGGGGAGTCAGGCCTCGTCTCGAGTGGGGGCATGCACGTGCACTTTCCTTCTAGGCTGTAGCAGCAATGTCACGCTTCCCGTGGCGTGGATCAAAGGATCTGTGGTTTTCCCTCGAGGCTTTCCCTCGAGGCTTTCCCACAGGGCTGTCCCACGTGCCACCGTGGTGTGAGTCGATCTTCAGCGTGAAAGATGAGCCAGTGCAGGGCAAAGAGGTTCCTCTGGAATGGACTGAGACATCTGGGGGACTCTTGGAATGGTGGTACGACCATGGAGTTCCTCTGGCCTTTCCTGTTGAGAATGCCTCCTGTAGAGATGCGACGGGAACGCCGGGAATTCTTTCCCGTTGAAAGCAGGGAAAGGATCTCTCATCTCGAGCTACGAGGGAGAAACGGGGCTCCTCTGGATGTGGGCGGGACCATCGTGCTTCCTCTCGAGTGGAAACGGGTATGGCGGTGAACTTCTTGAGTTGCAGCAAGGGTGTGAAAGACCCTTTCGAAGTTCCAGAGGTAAGGTGTCGTTAGTCTCCAGACGGCTCATCGGAAATAGGCCTCATCTCGCCTGGAAGAGAGAAATTCCTGGATTTTCTCGAGTTGCGGCAGGAGTTCTCGAGTTACGGCGGTGACATCAGGGACCCGCCCTGGTGGCCTCAGGAGAGGCCAGTCCCCATGCGAGTTGCTAGGGGGCCTCTCGGGATTCCTCTCCCGTCGATACCGGGGCCAAAAACCTTGTGTGGAGTCAGGGCCGGAACCGAGGATTCCTCTCAGGGGCTGACATGGATCTTTGGGTACTTCTGGAGTCTCCCCAGGGGAGTCAGGCCTCGTCTCGAGTGGGGGCATGCACGTGCGCTTTCCTTCCAGGCTGTAACAGCAATGTCACACTTCCCGTCACGTGGATCAACGGATCTGTGGTTTTCCCTCGAGGCTTTCCCTCGAGGCTTTCCCACAGGGCTGTCCCGCGTGCCATCGTGGTGTGAGTCGATCCTCGGCGTGAAAGATGAGCCAGTGCAGGGCAAAGAGGTTCCTCTGGAATGGACTGAGACATCTGGGGGACTCTTGGAATGGTGGTACGACCATGGAGTTCCTCTCGCCTTTCCTGTTGAGAGTGCCTCCTCTTGAGATGCGACGGGAACGCCGGGAATTCTTTACCGTTGAAAGCAGGGAAAGGATCCCTCATATCGAGCTACGAGGGGGAAACGGGGCTCCTCTGGATGTGGGCGGGACCATCGTGCTTCCGCTCGAGTGGAGACGGGTTTGGCGGTGAACTTCTTGAGTTGCAGCAAGGGTGTGAAAGACCCTTTCAAAGTTACAGAGGTTAGGTGTCATTAGTCTCCAGACACCTCATCGGAAATAGGCCTCATCTCGCCTGGAAGGGAGAACTTCCTGGATTTTCTCGAGTTGCGGCATGTGTTCTCGAGTTAGGACGGGGACCTCCGGGACCGGCCCTGGTGGCCTCAGGAACGGCCAGTCCCCATGCAAGTTGCTAGGGGGCCTCTCGGGATTCCTCTCCCGTCGATACCGGGGCCAAAATCCTTGTGTGGAGTCAGGGCCGGAACCGAGGATTCCTCTCAGGGGCTGACATGGATCTTTGGGTACTTCTGGAGTCTCCCCAGGGGAGTCAGGCCTCGTCTCGAGTGGGGGCATGCACGTGCGCTTTCCTTCCAGGCTGTAGCAGCAATGTCACGCTTCCCGTCGCGTGGATCAAAGGATCTGTGGTTTTCCCTCGAGGCTTTCCCACAGGGCTGTCCCACGTGCCAACGTGGTGTGAGTCGATCCTCGGCGTGAAAGATGAGCCAGTGCAGGGCAAAGAGGTTCCTCTGGAATGGACTGAGACCTCTGGGGGACTCTTGGAATGGTGGTACGACCATAGAGTTCCTCTCGCCTTTCCTGTTGAGAGTGCCTCCTCTTGAGATGCGACGGGAACGCCGGGAATTCTTTCCCGTTTAAAGCAGGGAAAGGATCCCTCATCTCGAGCTACGAGGGGGAAACGGGGCTCCTCTGGATGTGGGCGGGACCATCGTGCTTCCTCTCGAGTGGAGACGGGTATGGCGGTGAACTTCTTGAGTTGCAGCAAGGGTGTGAAAGACCCTTTCGAAGTTCCAGAGGTTAGGTGTCATTAGTCTCCAGACGCCTCATCGGAAATAGGCCTCATCTCGCCTGGAAGGGAGAACTTCCTGGATTTTCTCGAGTTGCGGCAGGTGTTCTCGAGTTACGACGGGGACCTCAGGGACCCGCCCTGGTGGCCTCAGTAGAGGCCAGTCCCCATGAGACTTGCTAGGGGGCCACTCGGGATTCCTCTCCCGTCGTTACCGGGGCCAAAAACCTTGTGTGGAGTCAGGGCCGGAACCGAGGATTCCTCTCAGGGGCTGACATGGATTTTTGGGTACTTCTGGAGTCTCCCAAGCGGTGTCAGGCCTCGTCTCGTTTGGGGGCATGCACGTGCGCTTTCCTTCCAGGCTGTAACAGCAATGTCACGCTTCCCGTCGCGTGGATCAAAGGATCTGTGGTTTTCCCTCGAGGCTTTCCCACAGGGATGTCCCGCGTGCCATCGTGGTGTGAATCGATCCTCGGCGTGAAAGATGAGCCAGTGCAGGGCAAAGAGGTTCCTCTGGAATGGACTGAGACATCTGGGGGACTCTTGGAATGGTGGTACGACCATGGAGTTCCTCTCGCCTTTCCTGTTGAGAGTGCCTCCTCTTGAGATGCGACGGGAACGCCGGGAATTCTTTCCCGTTGAAAGCAGGGAAAGGATCCCTCATCTCGAGCTTCGAGGGGGAAACGGGGCTCCTCTGGATGTGGGCGGGACCATCGTGCTTCCTCTCGAGTGGAGACGGGTATGGCGGTGAACTTCTTGAGTTGCAGCAAGGGTGTGAAAGACCCTTTCGAAGTTCCAGAGGTTAGGTGTCATTAGTCTCCAGGCGCCTCATCGGAAATAGGCCTCATCTCGCCTGGAAGGGAGAACTTCCTGGATTTTCTCGAGTTGCGGCAGGTGTTCTCGAGTTACGACGGGGACCTCAGGGACCCGGCCTGGTGGCCTCAGGAGAGGCCAGTCCCCATGAGAGTTGCTAGGTGGCCTCTCGGGATTCCTCTCCCGTCGATACCGGAGCCAAAATCCTTGTGTGGAGTCAGGGCCGGAACCGAGGATTCCTCTCAGGGGCTGACATGGATCTTTGGGTACTTCTGGAGTCTCCCCAGGGGAGTCAGGCCTCGTCTCGAGTGGGGGCATGCACGTGCGCTTTCCTTCCAGGCTGTAGTAGCAATGTCACACTTCCCGTGGCGTGGATCAAAGGATCTGTGGTTTTCCCTCTAGGCTTTCCCTCGAGGCTTTCCCACAGGGCTGTCCCACGTGCCACCGTGGTGTGAGTCGATCCTCGGCGTGAAAGATTAGCCAGTGCAGGGCAAAGAGGTTCCTCTGGAATGGACTGCGACATCTGGGGGACTCGTGGAATGGTGGTACGACCATGGAGTTCCTCTCGCCTTTCCTGTTGAGAGTGCCTCCTCTTGAGATGCGATGGGAACGCCGGGAATTCTTTCCCGTTGAAAGCAGGGAAAGGATCCCTCATCTCGAGCTACGAGGGGGAAACGGGGCTCCTCTGGATGTGGGCCGGACCATCGTGCTTCCTCTAGAGTGGAGACAGGTATGGCGGTGAACTTCTTGAGTTGCAGAAAGGGTGTGAAAGACCCTTTCGAAGTTCCAGAGGTTAGGTGTCATTAGTCTCCAGACGCCTCATCGGAAATAGGCCTCATCTCGCCTGGAAGGGAGAACTTCCTGGATTTTCTCGAGTTGCGGCAGGTGTTCTCGAGTTACGACGGGGACCTCAGGGACCCGCCCTGGTGGCCTCAGGAGAGGCCAGTCCCCATGAGAGTTGCTAGGGGGCCTCTCGGGATTCCTCTCCCGTCGATACCGGAGCCAAAAACCTTGTGTGGAGTCAGGGCCGGAACCGAGGATTCCTCTCAGGGGCTGACATGGATCTTTGGGTACTTCTGGAGTCTCCCCAGGGGAGTCAGGCCTCGTCTCGAGTGGGGGCATGCACGTGCGCTTTCCTTCCAGGCTGTAGTAGCAATGCCACACTTCCCGTGGTGTGGATCAAAGGATCTGTGGTTTTCCCTCTAGGCTTTCCCTCGAGGCTTTCCCACAGGGCTGTCCCACGTGCCACCGTGGTGTGAGTCGATCCTCGGCGTGAAAGATGAGCCAGTGCAGGGCAAAGAGGTTCCTCTGGAATGGACTGCGACATCTGGGGGACTCGTGGAATGGTGGTACGACCATGGAGTTCCTCTCGCCTTTCCTGTTGAGAGTGCCTCCTCTTGAGATGCGACGGGAACGCCGGGAATTCTTTCCCGTTGAAAGCAGGGAAAGGATCCCTCATCTCGAACTGCGAGGGGGAAACGGGGCTCCTCTGGATGTGGGCGGGACCATCGTGCTTCCTCTCGAGTGGAGACGGGTATGGCGGTGAACTTCTTGAGTTGCAGCAAGGGTGTGAAAGACCCTTTCGAAGTTCCAGAGTTTAGGTGTCATTAGTCTCCAGAGGCCTCATCGGAAATAGGCCTCATCTCGCCTGGAAGGGAGAACTTCCTGGATTTTCTCGAGTTGCGGCAGGTGTTTTCGAGTTACGACGGGTACCTCAGGGACCCGCCCTGGTGGCCTCAGAAGTGGCCCGTCCCCATGAGACTTGCTAGGGGGCCTCTCGTGATTCCTCTCCCATCGATACCGGGGACAAAAACCTTGTGTGGAGTCAGGGCCGGAACCGAGGATTCCTCTCAGGGGCTGACATGGATCTTTGGGTACTTATGGAGTCTCCCCAGGGGAGTCAGGCCTCGTCTCGAGTGGGGGCATGCACGTGCGCTTTCCTTCCAGGCTGTAGCAGCAATGTCACGCTTCCCGTGGCGTGGATCAAAGGATCTGTGGTTTTCCCTCGAGGCTTTCCCTCGAGGCTTTCCCACAGGGCTGTCCCACGTGCCACCGTGGTGTGAGTCGATCCTCGGCGTGAAAGATGAGCCAGTGCAGGGCAAAGAGATTCCTCTGGAATGGACTGAGACATCTGGGGGACTCTTGGAATGGTGGTACGACCATGGAGTTCCTCTCGCCTTTCCTGTTGAGAGTGCCTCCTCTGGAGATTCGACGGGAACGCCGGGAAATCTTTCCCGTTGAAAAAGGGAAAGGATCCCTCATCTCGAGCTACGAGGCGGAAACGGGGCTCCTCTGGATGTGGGCGGGACCATCGTGTTTCCTCTCGAGTGGAGACGGGTATGGCGGTGAACTTCTTGAGTTGCAGCAAGGGTGTGAAAGACCCTTTCGAAGTTCCAGAGGTTAGGTGTCATTAGTCTCCAGACGCCTCATCGGAAATAGGCCTCATCTCGCCTGGAAGGGAGAACTTCCTGGATTTTCTCGAGTTGCGGCTGGTGTTCTCAAGTTACGACAGGGACATCAGGGACGCGCCCTGGTGGCCTCAGGAGAGGCTGGTCCTCATGCGAGTTGCTAGGGGGCCTCTCGGGATTCCTCTCCCGTCGATTCCGGGGCCAAAAACCTTGTGTGGAGTCAGGGCCGGAACCGAGGAGTCCTCTCAGGGGCTGACATGGATCTTTGGGTACTTCTGGAGTCTCCCCAGGGGAGTCAGGCCTCGTCTCGAGTGGGGGCATGCACGTGCGCTTTCCTTCCAGGCTGTAGCAGCAATGTCACGCTTCCCATCGCGTGGATCAAAGGATCTGTTGTTTTCCCTCGAGGCTTTCCCTCGAGGCTTTCCCACAGGGCTGTCCCACGTGCCACCGTGGTGTGAGTCGATCCTCGGCGTGAAAGATGTGCCAGTGCAGGGCAAAGAGGTTCCTCTGGAATGGACTGAGACATCTGGGGGACTCTTGGAATGGTGGTACGACCATGGAGTTCCTCTCGCCTTTCCTGTTGAGAGTGCCTCCTCTTGAGATGCGACGGGAACTTCGGGAATTCTTTCCCGTTGAAAGCAGGGAAAGGATCCCTCATCTCGAGCTACGAGGGGGAAACGGGGCTCCTCTGGATGTGGGCGGGACCATCGTGCTTCCTCTCGAGTGGAGACGGGTATGGCGGTGAACTTCTTGAGTTGCAGCAAGGGTGTGAAAGACCCTTTCGAAGTTCCAGAGGTTAGGTGTCATTAGTCTCCAGACGCCTCATCGGAAATAGGCCTAATCTCGCCTGGAAGGGAGATCTTCCTGGATTTTCTCGAGTTGCGGCAGGTGTTCTCGAGTTACGACGGGGACCTCAGGGATCCGCCCTGGTGGCCTCAGGAGAGGCCAGTCCCCATGAGAGTTGCTAGGGGGCCTCTCGGGATTCCTCTCACGTCGATACCGGGGCCAAAAACCTTGTGTGGAGTCAGGGCCGGAACCGAGGATTTCTCTCAGGGGCTGACATGGATCTTTGGGTACTTCTGGAGTCTCCCCAGGGGAGTCAGGCCTCGTCTCGAGTGGGGGCATGCACGTGCACTTTCCTTCCAGGCTGTAGCAGCAATGTCACTCTTCCCTTCGCGTGGAACAAAGGATCTGTGGTTTTCCCTCGAGTCTTTCCCTCGAGGCTTTCCCACAGGGCTGTCCCACGTGCCACTGTGGTGTGAGTCGATCCTCGGCGTGAAAGATGAGCCAGTGCAGGGCAAAGAGGTTCCTCTGGAATGGACTGAGACATCTGGGGGACTCTTGGAATGGTGGTACGACCATTTAGTTCCTCTCGCCTTTCCTGTTGAGAGTGCCTCCTCTTGAGATGCGACGGGAACGCCGGGAATTCTTTCCCGTTGAAAGCAGGGAAAGGATCCCTCATCTCGAGCTACGAGGCGGAAACGGGGCTCCTCTGGATGTGGGCGGGACCATCGTGCTTCCTCTCGAGTGGAGACGGGTACGGCGGTGAACTTCTTGAGTTGCAGCAAGGGTGTGAAAGACCCTTTCGAAGTTCCAGAGGTTAGGTGTCATTAGTCTCCAGACGCCTCATCGGAAATAGGCCTCATCTCGCCTGGAAGGGAGAACTTCCTGGATTTTCTCGAGTTTCGGCAGGTGTTCTCGAGTTACGACGGGGACCTCAGGGACCCGCACTGGTGGCCTCAGGAACGGCCAGTCCCCATGCGAGTTGCTAGGGGGCCTCTCGGGATTCCTCTCCCGTCGATACCGGGGCCAAAAACCTTGTGTGGAGTCAGGGCCGGAACCGAGGATTCCTCTCAGGGGCTGACATGGATCTTTGGGTACTTCTGGAGTCTCCCCAGGGGAGTCAGGCCTCGTCTCGAGTGGGGGCATGCACGTGCACTTTCCTTCCAGGCTGTAGCAGCAATGTCACGCTTCCCTTCGCGTGGATCAAAGAATCTGTGGTTTTCGCTCGTGGCTTTCCCTCGAGGCTTTTCCACAGGGCTGTCTCACGTGCCACGGTGGTGTGAGTCGATACTCGGCGTGAAAGATGAGCCAGTGCAGGGCAAAGAGTTTCCTCTGGAATGGACTGAGACATCTGGGGGACTCTTAGAATGGTGGTACGCCCATAGAGTTCCTCTCGCCTTTCCTGTTGAGAATGCCTCCTGTTGAGATGCTACGGGAACGCCGGGAATTCTTTCCCGTTGAAAGCAGGGAAAGGATCCCTCATCTCGAGCTACGAGGGGGAAACGGGACTCCTCTGGATGTGGGCGGGACCATCGTGCTTCCTCTCGAGTGGAGACGGGTATGGCGGTGAACTTCTTGAGTTGCAGCAAGGGTGTGAAAGACCCTTTCGAAGTTCCAGAGGTTAGGTGTCATTAGTCTCCAGACGCCTCATCGGAAATAGGCCTCATCTCGCCTGGAAGGGAGAACTTACTGGATTTTCTCGAGTTGCGACAGGTGTTCTCGAATTACGACGGGGACCTCAGGGACCCGCCCTGGTGGCCTCAGGAGAGGCAAGTCCCCATGAGAGTTGCTAGGGGGCCTCTCGGGATTCCTCTCCCGTCGATACCGGAGCCAAAAACCTTGTGTGGAGTCAGGGCCGGAACCGAGGATTCCTCTCAGGGGCTGACATGGATCTTTGGGTACTTCTGGAGTCTCCACAGGGGAGTCAGGCCTCGTCTCGAGAGGGGGCATGCACGTGCGCTTTCCTTCCAGGCTGTAGCAGCAATGTCACGCTTCCCATCGCGTGGATCAAGGATCTGTGGTTTTCCCTCGAGGCTTTCCCTCGAGGCTTTCCCACAGGGCTGTCCCACGTGCCACCGTGGTGTGAGTCGATCCTCGGCGTGAAAGATGAGCCAGTGAAGGCAAAGAGGTTCCTCTGGAATGGACTAATATATCTGGGGGACCTTTGAAATGGTGGTATGAGCATGGAGTTCCTCTCGCCTTTCCTGTTGAGAGTGCCTCCTCTTGAGATGCGACGGGAACGCCGGGAATTCTTTCCCGTTGAAAGCAGGGAAAGGATCCCTCATCTCGAGCTACGAGGCGGAAACGGGGCTCCTCTGGATGTGGGAGGGACCATCGTGTTTCCTCTCGAGTGGAGACGGGTATGGCGGTGAACTTCTTGAGTTGCAGCAAGGGTGTGAAAGACCCTTTCGAAGTTCCAGAGGTTAGGTGTCATTAGTCTCCAGACGCCTCATCGGAAATAGGCCTCATCTCGCCTGGAAGGGAGAACTTCCTGGATTTTCTCGAGTTGCGGCTGGTGTTCTCAAGTTACGACAGGGACATCAGGGACCCGCCCTGGTGGCCTCAGGAGAGGCTGGTCCTCATGCGAGTTGCTAGGGGGCCTCTCGGGATTCCTCTCCCGTCGATTCCGGGGCCAAAAACCTTGTGTGGAGTCAGGGCCGGAACCGAGGAGTCCTCTCAGGGGCTGACATGGATCTTTGGGTACTTCTGGAGTCTCCCCAGGGGAGTCAGGCCTCGTCTCGAGTGGGGGCATGCACGTGCGCTTTCCTTCCAGGCTGTAGCAGCAATGTCACGCTTCCCATCGCGTGGATCAAAGGATCTGTTGTTTTCCCTCGAGGCTTTCCCTCGAGGCTTTCCCACAGGGCTGTCCCACGTGCCACCGTGGTGTGAGTCGATCCTCGGCGTGAAAGATGTGCCAGTGCAGGGCAAAGAGGTTCCTCTGGAATGGACTGAGACATCTGGGGGACTCTTGGAATGGTGGTACGACCATGGAGTTCCTCTCGCCTTTCCTGTTGAGAGTGCCTCCTCTTGAGATGCGACGGGAACTTCGGGAATTCTTTCCCGTTGAAAGCAGGGAAAGGATCCCTCATCTCGAGCTACGAGGGGGAAACGGGGCTCCTCTGGATGTGGGCGGGACCATCGTGCTTCCTCTCGAGTGGAGACGGGTATGGCGGTGAACTTCTTGAGTTGCAGCAAGGGTGTGAAAGACCCTTTCGAAGTTCCAGAGGTTAGGTGTCATTAGTCTCCAGACGCCTCATCGGAAATAGGCCTAATCTCGCCTGGAAGGGAGATCTTCCTGGATTTTCTCGAGTTGCGGCAGGTGTTCTCGAGTTACGACGGGGACCTCAGGGACCCGCTCTGGTGGCCTCAGGAGAGGCCAGTCCTCATGCGAGTTGCTAGGGGGCCTCTCGGGATTCCTCTCCCGTCGATACCGGGGCCAAAAACCTTGTGTGGAGTCAGGGCCGGAACCGAGGATTCCTCTCAGGGGATGACATGGATCTTTGGGTACTTCTGGAGTATCCCTAGGGGAGTCAGGCCTCGTCTCGAGTGGGGGCATGCACGTGCGCTTTCCTTCCAGGCTGTAGCAGCAATGTCACGCTTCCCGTCGCGTGGATCAAAGGATCTGTGGTTTTCCCTCGAGGCTTTCCCTCGAGGCTTTCCCACAGGGCTGTCCCACGTGCCACCGTGGTGTGAGTCGATCCTCGGAGTGAAAGATGAGCCAGTGGAGGGCAAAAAGGTTCCTCTGGAATGGACGGAGACATCTTGGGGACTCTTGGCATGGTGGTATGACCATGGAGTTCCTCTCGCCTTTCCTGTTGAGAGTGCCTCCTCTTGAGATGCGTCGGGAACGCCGGGAATTCTTTCCCGTTGAAAGCAGGCAAAGGATCCCTCATCTCGAGCTACGAGGCGGAAACGGGGCTCCTCTGGATGTGGGCGGGACCATCGTGCTTCCTCTCGACTGGAGACGGGTATGGCGGTGAACTTCTTGAGTTGCAGCAAGGGTGTGAAAGACCCTTTCGAAGTTCCAGAGGTTAGTTGTCATTAGTCTCCAGACGCCTCATCGGAAATAGGCCTCATCTCGCCTGGAAGGGAGAACTTCCTGGATTTTCTCGAGTTGTGGCAGGTGTTCTCGAGTTACGACGGGGACCTCAGGGACCCGCCCTGGTGGCCTCAGGAGAGGCCAGTCCCCATGCGAGTTGCTAGGGGGCCTCTCGGGATTCCTCTCCCGTCGATACTGGGGCCAAAAACCTTGTGTGGAGTCAGGGCCGGAACCGAGGATTCCTCTCAGGGGCTGACATGGATCTTTGGGTACTTCTGGAGTCTTCCCAGGGGAGTCAGGCCTCGTCTCGAGTGGCGGCATGCACGTGCGCTTTCCTTCCAGGCTGTAGCAGCAATGTCAGTCTTCCCGTCGCATGGATCAAAGGATCTGTGGTTTTCCCTCGAGGCTTTCCCTCGAGGCTTTCCCACAGGGCTGTCCCACGTGCCACCGTGGTGTGAGTCGATCCCCGGCGTGAAAGATGAGCCAGTGCAGGGCAAAGAGGTTCCCCTGGAATGGACTGAGACATCTGGGGGACTCTTGGAATGGTGGTACGACCATGGAGTTCCTCTCGCCTTTCCTGTTGAGAGTGCCTCCTCTTGAGATGCGACGGGAACACCGGGAATTCTTTCCCGATGAAAGCAGGGAAAGGATCCCTCATCTCGAGCTACGAGGGGGAAACGGGGCTCCTCTGGATGTGGGCGGGACAATCGTGCTTCCTCTCGAGTGGAGACGGGTATGGCGGTGAACTTCTTGAGTTGCAGCAAGGGTGTGAAAGACCCTTTCGAAGTTCCAGAGGTTAGGTGTCATTAGTCTTCAGACGCCTCATCGGAAATAGGCCTCATCTCGCCTGGAAGGGAGAACTTCCTGGATTTTCTCGAGTTGCGGCAGGTGTTCTCGAGTTACGACGGGGACATCAGGAACCCGCCCTGGTGGCCTCAGGAGAGGCTGGTCCTCATGCGAGTTGCTAGGGGGCCTCTCGGGATTCCTCTCCCGTCGATACCGGGGCCAAAAACCTTGTGTGGAGTCAGGGCCGGAACCGAGGATTCCTCTCAGGGGCTGACATGGATCTTTGGGTACTTCTGGAGTCTCCCCAGGGGAGTCAGGCCTCGTCTCGAGTGGGGGCATGCACGTGCGCTTTCCTTCCAGGCTGTAGCAGCAATGTCACGCTTCCCGTCGCGTGGATCAAAGGATCTGTGGTTTTCCCTCGAGGCTTTCCCTCGAGGCTTTCCCACAGGGCTGTCCCACGTGCCACCGTGGTGTGAGTCGATCCTCGGTGTGAAAGATGTGCCAGTGCAGGGCAAACAGGTTCCTCTGGAATGGACTGAGACATCTGGGGGACTCTTGGAATGGTGGTACGACCATGGAGTTCCTCTCGCCTTTCCTGTTGAGAGTGCCTCCTCTTGAGATGCGACGGGAACTTCGGGAATTCTTTCCCGTTGAAAGCAGGGAAAGGATCCCTCATCTCGAGCTACGAGGGGGAAACGGGGCTCCTCTGGATGTGGGCGGGACCATCGTGCTTCCTCTCGAGTGGAGACGGGTATGGCGGTGAAATTCTTGAGTTGCAGCAAGGGTGTGAAAGACCCTTTCGAAGTTCCAGAGGTTAGGTGTCATTAGACTCCAGACGCCTCATCGGAAATAGGCCTCTTCTCGCCTGGAAGGGAGAACTTCCTGGATTTTCTCGAGTTGCGGCAGGTGTTCTTGAGTTACGACGGGGACCTCAGGGACCCGCCCTGGTGGCCTCAGGAGAGGCCAGTCCCCATGCGAGTTGCTAGGGGGCCTCTCGGGATTCCTCTCCCGTCGATACCGGGGCCAAAAACCTTGTGTGGAGTCAGGGCCGGAACCGAGGATTCCTCTCAGGGCCTGACATAGATCTTTGGGTACTTCTGGAGTCTCCCCAGGGGAGTCAGGCCTCGTCTCGAGTTGGGGCATGCACGTGCGCTTTCCTTCCAGGCTGTAGCAGCAATGTCACGCTTCCCGTCGCGTAGATCAAAGGATCTGTGGTTTTCCCTCGAGGCTTTCCCTCGAGGCTTTCCCACAGGGCTGTCCCACGTGCCACCGTGGTGTGAGTCGATCCTCGGCGTGAAAGATGAGCCAGTGCAAGGCAAAGAGGTTCCTCTGGAATGGACTGAGACATCTGGGGGACTCTTGGAATGGTGGTACGACCATGGAGTTCCTCTCGCCTTTCCTGTTGAGAGTTCCTCCTGTTGAGATTCGACGGGAACTCCGGGAATTCTTTCCCGTTGAAAGCAGGGAAAGGATCCCTCATCTCGAGCTACGAGAGGGAAACGGGGCTCCTCTGGATATGGGCGGGACCATCGTGCTTCCTGTCGAGTGGAGACGGGTATGGCGGTGAACTTCTTGAGTTGCAGCAAGGGTGTGAAAGACCCTTTCGAAGTTCCAGAGGTTAGGTGTCATTAGTCTCCAGACGACTCATCGGAAATAGGCCTCATCTCGCCTGGAAGGGAGAACTTCCTGGATTTTCTCGAGTTGCGGCAGCTGTTCTCGAGTTACGACGGGGACCTCAGGGACCCGCCCTGGTGGCCTCAGGAGAGGCCAGTCCCCATGCGAGTTGCTAGGGGACCTGTCGGGATTCCTCTCCCGTCGATACTGGGGCCAAAAACCTTGTGTGGAGTCAGGGCCGGAACCGAGGATTCCTCTCAGGGGCTGACACGGATCTTTGGGTACTTCTGGAGTCTCCCCAGGGGAGTCAGGCCTCGTCTCGAGTGGGGGCATGCACGTGCGCTTTCCTTCCAGGCTGTAGCAGCAATGTCACGCTTCCCGTGGCGTGGATCAAAGGATCTGTGGTTTTCCCTCGAGGCTTTCCCTCGAGGCTTTCCCACAGGGCTGTCCCACGTGCCACCGTGGTGTGAGTCGATCCTCGGCGTGAAAGATGAGTCAGTGCAGGGCAAAGAGGTTCCTCTGGAATGGACTGAGACATCTGGGGGACTCTTGGAATGGTGGTACGACCATGGAGTTCCTCTCGCCTTTCCTGTTGAGAGTGCCTCCTCTTGAGATGCGACGGGAACGCCGGGAATTCTTTCCCGTTGAAAGCAGGGAAAGGATCCCTCATCTCGAGTTACTAGGGGGAAACGGGGCTCCTCTGGATGTGGGTGGGACCATCGTGCTTCCTCTCGAGTGGAGACGGGTATGGCGGTGAACTTCTTGAGTTGCAGCAAGGGTGTGAAAGACCCTTTCGAAGTTCCAGAGGTTAGGTGTCATTAGTCTCCAGACGCCTCATCGGAAATAGGCCTCATCTCGCCTGGAAGGGAGTACTTCCTGGATTTTCTCGAGTTGCGGCAGGTGTTCTCGAGTTACGACGGGGACCTCAGGGACCCGCCCTGGTGGCCTCAGGAGAGGCCAGTCCCCATGCTAGTTGCTAGGGGGCCTCTCAGGATTCCTCTCCCGTCGATACCGGGGCCAAAAACCTTGTGTGGAGTCAGGGCCGGAACCGAGGATTCCTCTCAGGGGCTGACATGGATCTTTGGGTACTTCTGGAGTCTCCCCAGGGGAGTCAGGCCTCGTCTCGAGTGGGGGCATGCACGTGCGCTTTCCTTCCAGGCTGTAGCAGCAATGTCAGGCTTCCCGTGGCATGGATCAAAGGATCTGTGGTTTTCCCTCGAGGCTTTCCCTCGAGGCTTTCCCACAGGTCTTTCCCTCGTGCCACCGTGGTGTGAGTCGATCCTCGGCGTGAAAGATCAGCCAGTGCAGGGCAAAGAGGTTCCTCTGGAATGGACTGAGACATCTGGGGGACTCTTGGAATGGTGGTAGGACCATGGAGTTCCTCTCGCCTTTCCTGTTGAGAGTGCCTCCTCTTGAGATGCGACGGGAACGCCGGGAATTCTTTCCCGTTGAAAGCAGGGAAAGGATCCCTCATCTCGAGCTACGAGGGGGAAACGGGGCTCCTCTGGATGTGGGCGGGACCATCGTGCTTCCTCTCGAGTGGAGACGGGTATGGCGGTGAACTTCTTGAGTTGCAGCAAGGGTGTGAAAGACCCTTTCGAAGTTCCAGAGGTTAGGTGTCATTAGACTCCAGACGCCTCATCGGAAATAGGCCTCTTCTCGCCTGGAAGGGAGAACTTCCTGGATTTTCTCGAGTTGCGGCAGGTGTTCTCGAGTTACGACGGGGACCTCAGGGACCCGCCCTGGTGGCCTCAGGAGAGGCCAGTCCCCATGCGAGTTGCTAGGGGGCCTCTCGGGATTCCTCTCCCGTCGATACCGGGGCCAAAAACCTTGTGTGGAGTCAGGGCCGGAACCGAGGATTCCTCTCAGCGCCTGACATAGATCTTTGGGTACTTCTGGAGTCTCCCCAGGGGAGTCAGGCCTCGTCTCGAGTGGGGGCATGCACGTGCGCTTTCCTTCCAGGCTGTAGCAACAATGTCACGCTTCCCGTCGCGTGGATCAAAGGATCTGTGGTTTTCCCTCGAGGCTTTCCCTCGAGGCTTTCCCACAGGGCTGTCCCACGTGCCACCGTGGTGTGAGTCGATCCTCGGCGTGAAAGATGAGCCAGTGCAAGGCAAAGAGGTTCCTCTGGAATGGACTGAGACATCTGGGGGACTCTTGGAATGGTGGTACGACCATGGAGTTCCTCTCGCCTTTCCTGTTGAGAGTTCCTCCTGTTGAGATGCGACGGGAACGCCGGGAATTCTTTCCCGTTGAAAGCAGGGAAAGGATCCCTCATCTCGAGCTACGAGGGGGAAACGGGGCTCCTCTGGATGTGGGCGGGACCATCGTGCTTCCTCTCAAGTGGAGACGGGTATGGCGGTGAACTTCTTGAGTTGCAGCAAGGGTGTGAAAGACCCTTTCGAAGTTCCAGAGGTTAGGTGTCATTAGTCTCCAGACGCCTCATCGGAAATAGGCCTCATCTCGCCTGGAAGGGAGAACTTCCTGGATTTTCTCGAGTTGCGGCAGGTGTTCTCGAGTTACGACGGGGACCTCAGGGACCCGCCCTGGTGGCCTCAGGAGAGGCCAGTCCCCATGCGAGTTGCTAGGGGACCTCTCGGGATTCCTCTCCCGTCGATACCGGGGCCAAAAACCTTGTGTGGAGTCAGGGCCAGAACCGAGGATTCCTCTCAGGGGCTGACACGGATCTTTGGGTACTTCTGGAGTCTCCCCAGGGGAGTCAGGCCTCGTCTCGAGTGGGGGCATGCACGTGCGCTTTCCTTCCAGGCTGTAGCAGCAATGTCACGCTTCCCGTGGCGTGGATCAAAGGATCTGTGGTTTTCCCTCGAGGCTTTCCCTCGAGGCTTTCCCACAGGGCTGTCCCACGTGCCACCGTGGTGTGAGTCGATCCTCGGCGTGAAAGATGAGCCAGTGCAGGGCAAAGAGGTTCCTCTGGAATGGACTGAGACATCTGGGGGACTCTTGGAATGGTGGTACGACCATGGAGTTCCTCTCGCCTTTCCTATTGAGAGTGCCTCCTCTTGAGATGCGACGGGAACGCCGGGAATTCTTTCCCGTTGAAAGCAGGGAAAGGATCCCTCATCTCCAGCTCCGAGGGGGAAATGGGGCTCCTCTGGATGTGGGTGGGACCATCGTGCTTCCTCTCGAGTGGAGACGGGTATGGCGGTGAACTTCTTGAGTTGCAGCAAGGGTGTGAAAGACCCTTTCGAAGTTCCAGAGGTTAGGTGTCATTAGTCTCCAGACGCCTCATCGGAAATAGGCCTCATCTCGCCTGGAAGGGAGAACTTCCTGGATTTTCTCGAGTTGCGGCAGGTCTTCTCGAGTTACGACGGGGACCTCAGGGACCCGCCCTGGTGGCCTCAGGAGAGGCCAGTCCCCATGCTAGTTGCTAGGGGGCCTCTCAGGATTCCTCTCCCGTCGATACCGGGGCCAAAAAGCTTGTGTGGAGTCAGGGCCGGAACCGAGGATTCCTCTCAGGTGCTGACATGGATCTTTGGGTACTTCTGGAGTCTCCCCAGGGGAGTCAGGCCTCGTCTCGAGTGGGGGCATGCACGTGCGCTTTCCTTCCAGTCTGTAGCAGCAATGTCACGCTTCCCGTCGCGTGGATCAAAGGATCTGTGGTTTTCCCTCGAGGCTTTCCCTCGAGGCTTTCCCACAGGGCTGTCCCACGTGCCACCGTGGTGTGAGTCGATCCTCGGTGTGAAAGATGTGCCAGTGCAGGGCAAACAGGTTCCTCTGGAATGGACTGAGACATCTGGGGGACTCTTGGAATGGTGGTACGACCATGGAGTTCCTCTCGCCTTTCCTGTTGAGAGTGCCTCCTCTTGAGATGCAACGGGATCGCCGGGAATTCTTTCCCGTTGAAAGCAGGGAAAGGATCCCTCATCTCGAGCTACGAGGGGGAAACGGGGCTCCTCTGGATGTGGGCGGGACCATCGTGCTTCCTCTCGAGTGGAGACGGGTATGGCGGTGAACTTCTTGAGTTGCAGCAAGGGTGTGAAAGACCCTTTCGAAGTTCCAGAGGTTAGGTGTCATTAGTCTCCAGACGCCTCATCGGAAATAGGCCTCATCTCGCCTGGAAGGGAGAACTTACTGGATTTTCTCGAGTTGCGACAGGTGTTCTCGAATTACGACGGGGACCTCAGGGACCCGCCCTGGTGGCCTCAGGAGAGGCAAGTCCCCATGAGAGTTGCTAGGGGGCCTCTCGGGATTCCTCTCCCGTCGATACCGGAGCCAAAAACCTTGTGTGGAGTCAGGGCCGGAACCGAGGATTCCTCTCAGGGGCTGACATGGATCTTTGGGTACTTCTGGAGTCTCCACAGGGGAGTCAGGCCTCGTCTCGAGAGGGGGCATGCACGTGCGCTTTCCTTCCAGGCTGTAGCAGCAATGTCACGCTTCCCATCGCGTGGATCAAGGATCTGTGGTTTTCCCTCGAGGCTTTCCCTCGAGGCTTTCCCACAGGGCTGTCCCACGTGCCACCGTGGTGTGAGTCGATCCTCGGCGTGAAAGATGAGCCAGTGAAGGCAAAGAGGTTCCTCTGGAATGGACTAATATATCTGGGGGACCTTTGAAATGGTGGTATGAGCATGGAGTTCCTCTCGCCTTTCCTGTTGAGAGTGCCTCCTCTTGAGATGCGACGGGAACGCCGGGAATTCTTTCCCGTTGAAAGCAGGGAAAGGATCCCTCATCTCGAGCTACGAGGCGGAAACGGGGCTCCTCTGGATGTGGGCGGGACCATCGTGTTTCCTCTCGAGTGGAGACGGGTATGGCGGTGAACTTCTTGAGTTGCAGCAAGGGTGTGAAAGACCCTTTCGAAGTTCCAGAGGTTAGGTGTCATTAGTCTCCAGACGCCTCATCGGATATAGGCCTCATCTCGCCTGGAAGGGAGAACTTCCTGGATTTTCTCGAGTTGCGGCTGGTGTTCTCAAGTTACGACAGGGACATCAGGGACCCGCCCTGGTGGCCTCAGGAGAGGCTGGTCCTCATGCGAGTTGCTAGGGGGCCTCTCGGGATTCCTCTCCCGTCGATACCGGGGCCAAAAACCTTGTGTGGAGTCAGGGCCGGAACCGAGGAGTCCTCTCAGGGGCTGACATGGATCTTTGTGTACTTCTGGAGTCTCCCCAGGGGAGTCAGGCCTCGTCTCGAGTGGGGGCATGCACGTGCGCTTTCCTTCCAGGCTGTAGCAGCAATGTCACGCTTCCCATCGCGTGGATCAAAGGATCTGTTGTTTTCCCTCGAGGCTTTCCCTCGAGGCTTTCCCACAGGGCTGTCCCACGTGCCACCGTGGTGTGAGTCGATCCTCGGCGTGAAAGATGTGCCAGTGCAGGGCAAAGAGGTTCCTCTGGAATGGACTGAGACATCTGGGGGACTCTTGGAATGGTGGTACGACCATGGAGTTCCTCTCGCCTTTCCTGTTGAGAGTGCCTCCTCTTGAGATGCGACGGGAACTTCGGGAATTCTTTCCCGTTGAAAGCAGGGAAAGGATCCCTCATCTCGAGCTACGAGGGGGAAACGGGGCTCCTCTGGATGTGGGCGGGACCATCGTGCTTCCTCTCGAGTGGAGACGGGTATGGCGGTGAACTTCTTGAGTTGCAGCAAGGGTGTGAAAGACCCTTTCGAAGTTCCAGAGGTTAGGTGTCATTAGTCTCCAGACGCCTCATCGGAAATAGGCCTAATCTCGCCTGGAAGGGAGATCTTCCTGGATTTTCTCGAGTTGCGGCAGGTGTTCTCGAGTTACGACGGGGACCTCAGGGACCCGCTCTGGTGGCCTCAGGAGAGGCCAGTCCTCATGCGAGTTGCTAGGGGGCCTCTCGGGATTCCTCTCCCGTCGATACCGGGGCCAAAAACCTTGTGTGGAGTCAGGGCCGGAACCGAGGATTCCTCTCAGGGGATGACATGGATCTTTGGGTACTTCTGGAGTATCCCTAGGGGAGTCAGGCCTCGTCTCGAGTGGGGGCATGCACGTGCGCTTTCCTTCCAGGCTGTAGCAGCAATGTCACGCTTCCCGTCGCGTGGATCAAAGGATCTGTGGTTTTCCCTCGAGGCTTTCCCTCGAGGCTTTCCCACAGGGCTGTCCCACGTGCCACCGTGGTGTGAGTCGATCCTCGGAGTGAAAGATGAGCCAGTGGAGGGCAAAAAGTTTCCTCTGGAATGGACGGAGACATCTTGGGGACTCTTGGAATGGTGGTACGACCATGGAGTTCCTCTCGCCTTTCCTGTTGAGAGTGCCTCCTCTTGAGATGCGTCGGGAACGCCGGGAATTCTTTCCCGTTGAAAGCAGGCAAAGGATCCCTCATCTCGAGCTACGAGGCGGAAACGGGGCTCCTCTGGATGTGGGCGGGACCATCGTGCTTCCTCTCGACTGGAGACGGGTATGGCGGTGAACTTCTTGAGTTGCAGCAAGGGTGTGAAAGACCCTTTCGAAGTTCCAGAGGTTAGTTGTCATTAGTCTCCAGACGCCTCATCGGAAATAGGCCTCATCTCGCCTGGAAGGGAGAACTTCCTGGATTTTCTCGAGTTGTGGCAGGTGTTCTCGAGTTACGACGGGGACCTCAGGGACCCGCCCTGGTGGCCTCAGGAGAGGCCAGTCCCCATGCGAGTTGCTAGGGGGCCTCTCGGGATTCCTCTCCCGTCGATACTGGGGCCAAAAACCTTGTGTGGAGTCAGGGCCGGAACCGAGGATTCCTCTCAGGGGCTGACATGGATCTTTGGGTACTTCTGGAGTCTTCCCAGGGGAGTCAGGCCTCGTCTCGAGTGGCGGCATGCACGTGCGCTTTCCTTCCAGGCTGTAGCAGCAATGTCAGGCTTCCCGTCGCATGGATCAAAGGATCTGTGGTTTTCCCTCGAGGCTTTCCCTCGAGGCTTTCCCACAGGGCTGTCCCACGTGCCACCGTGGTGTGAGTCGATCCCCGGCGTGAAAGATGAGCCAGTGCAGGGCAAAGAGGTTCCTCTGGAATGGACTGAGACATCTGGGGGACTCTTGGAATGGTGGTACGACCATGGAGTTCCTCTCGCCTTTCCTGTTGAGAGTGCCTCCTCTTGAGATGCGACGGGAACACCGGGAATTCTTTCCCGATGAAAGCAGGGAAAGGATCCCTCATTTCGAGCTACGAGGGGGAAACGGGGCTCCTCTGGATGTGGGCGGGACCATCGTGCTTCCTCTCGAGTGGAGACGGGTATGGCGGTGAACTTCTTGAGTTGCAGCAAGGGTGTGAAAGACCCTTTCGAAGTTCCAGAGGTTAGGTGTCATTAGTCTTCAGACGCCTCATCGGAAATAGGCCTCATCTCTCCTGGAAGGGAGAACTTCCTGGATTTTCTCGAGTTGCGGCAGGTGTTCTCGAGTTACGACGGGGACCTCAGGGACCCGCCCTGGTGGCCTCAGGAGAGGCCAGTCCCCATGCGAGTTGCTAGGGGGCCTCTCGGGATTCCTCTCCCGTCGATACCGGGGCCAAAAACCTTGTGTGGAGTCAGGGCCGGAACCGAGGATTCCTCTCAGGGCCTGACATAGATCTTTGGGTACTTCTGGAGTCTCCCCAGGGGAGTCAGGCCTCGTCTCGAGTTGGGGCATGCACGTGCGCTTTCCTTCCAGGCTGTAGCAGCAATGTCACGCTTCCCGTCGCGTGGATCAAAGGATCTGTGGTTTTCCCTCGAGGCTTTCCCTCGAGGCTTTCCCACAGGGCTGTCCCACGTGCCACCGTGGTGTGAGTCGATCCTCGGCGTGAAAGATGAGCCAGTGCAAGGCAAAGAGGTTCCTCTGGAATGGACTGAGACATCTGGGGGACTCTTGGAATGGTGGTACGACCATGGAGTTCCTCTCGCCTTTCCTGTTGAGAGTTCCTCCTGTTGAGATTCGACGGGAACTCCGGGAATTCTTTCCCGTTGAAAGCAGGGAAAGGATCCCTCATCTCGAGCTACGAGAGGGAAACGGGGCTCCTCTGGATATGGGCGGGACCATCGTGCTTCCTGTCGAGTGGAGACGGGTATGGCGGTGAACTTCTTGAGTTGCAGCAAGGGTGTGAAAGACCCTTTCGAAGTTCCAGAGGTTAGGTGTCATTAGTCTCCAGACGACTCATCGGAAATAGGCCTCATCTCGCCTGGAAGGGAGAACTTCCTGGATTTTCTCGAGTTGCGGCAGCTGTTCTCGAGTTACGACGGGGACCTCAGGGACCCGCCCTGGTGGCCTCAGGAGAGGCCAGTCCCCATGCGAGTTGCTAGGGGACCTGTCGGGATTCCTCTCCCGTCGATACTGGGGCCAAAAACCTTGTGTGGAGTCAGGGCCGGAACCGAGGATTCCTCTCAGGGGCTGACACGGATCTTTGGGTACTTCTGGAGTCTCCCCAGGGGAGTCAGGCCTCGTCTCGAGTGGGGGCATGCACGTGCGCTTTCCTTCCAGGCTGTAGCAGCAATGTCACGCTTCCCGTGGCGTGGATCAAAGGATCTGTGGTTTTCCCTCGAGGCTTTCCCTCGAGGCTTTCCCACAGGGCTGTCCCACGTGCCACCATGGTGTGAGTCGATCCTCGGCGTGAAAGATGAGTCAGTGCAGGGCAAAGAGGTTCCTCTGGAATGGACTGAGACATCTGGGGGACTCTTGGAATGGTGGTACGACCATGGAGTTCCTCTCGCCTTTCCTGTTGAGAGTGCCTCCTCTTGAGATGCGACGGGAACGCCGGGAATTCTTTCCCGTTGAAAGCAGGGAAAGGATCCCTCATCTCGAGTTACTAGGGGGAAACGGGGCTCCTCTGGATGTGGGTGGGACCATCGTGCTTCCTCTCGAGTGGAGACGGGTATGGCGGTGAACTTCTTGAGTTGCAGCAAGGGTGTGAAAGACCCTTTCGAAGTTCCAGAGGTTAGGTGTCATTAGTCTCCAGACGCCTCATCGGAAATAGGCCTCATCTCGCCTGGAAGGGAGTACTTCCTGGATTTTCTCGAGTTGCGGCAGGTGTTCTCGAGTTACGACGGGGACCTCAGGGACCCGCCCTGGTGGCCTCAGGAGAGGCCAGTCCCCATGCTAGTTGCTAGGGGGCCTCTCAGGATTCCTCTCCCGTCGATACCGGGGCCAAAAACCTTGTGTGGAGTCAGGGCCGGAACCGAGGATTCCTCTCAGGGGCTGACATGGATCTTTGGGTACTTCTGGAGTCTCCCCAGGGGAGTCAGGCCTCGTCTCGAGTGGGGGCATGCACGTGCGCTTTCCTTCCAGGCTGTAGCAGCAATGTCAGGCTTCCCGTGGCATGGATCAAAGGATCTGTGGTTTTCCCTCGAGGCTTTCCCTCGAGGCTTTCCCACAGGTCTTTCCCTCGTGCCACCGTGGTGTGAGTCGATCCTCGGCGTGAAAGATCAGCCAGTGCAGGGCAAAGAGGTTCCTCTGGAATGGACTGAGACATCTGGGGGACTCTTGGAATGGTGGTAGGACCATGGAGTTCCTCTCGCCTTTCCTGTTGAGAGTGCCTCCTCTTGAGATGCGACGGGAACGCCGGGAATTCTTTCCCGTTGAAAGCAGCGAAAGGATCCCTCATCTCGAGCTACGAGGGGGAAACGGGGCTCCTCTGGATGTGGGCGGGACCATCGTGCTTCCTCTCGAGTGGAGACGGGTATGGCGGTGAACTTCTTGAGTTGCAGCAAGGGT
Organism: Capricornis sumatraensis; assembly: GCF_032405125.1. NCBI lineage: Eukaryota > Metazoa > Chordata > Mammalia > Artiodactyla > Bovidae > Capricornis > Capricornis sumatraensis. Next base: position 12,313,843 of record NW_027184612.1, read on the forward strand.
GTGAAAGACCCTTTCGAAGTTCCAGAGGTTAGGTGTCATTAGACTCCAGACGCCTCATCGGAAATAGGCCTCTTCTCGCCTGGAAGGGAGAACTTCCTGGATTTTCTCGAGTTGCGGCAGGTGTTCTCGAGTTACGACGGGGACCTCAGGGACCCGCCCTGGTGGCCTCAGGAGAGGCCAGTCCCCATGCGAGTTGCTAGGGGGCCTCTCGGGATTCCTCTCCCGTCGATACCGGGGCCAAAAACCTTGTGTGGAGTCAGGGCCGGAACCGAGGATTCCTCTCAGCGCCTGACATAGATCTTTGGGTACTTCTGGAGTCTCCCCAGGGGAGTCAGGCCTCGTCTCGAGTGGGGGCATGCACGTGCGCTTTCCTTCCAGGCTGTAGCAACAATGTCACGCTTCCCGTCGCGTGGATCAAAGGATCTGTGGTTTTCCCTCGAGGCTTTCCCTCGAGGCTTTCCCACAGGGCTGTCCCACGTGCCACCGTGGTGTGAGTCGATCCTCGGCGTGAAAGATGAGCCAGTGCAAGGCAAAGAGGTTCCTCTGGAATGGACTGAGACATCTGGGGGACTCTTGGAATGGTGGTACGACCATGGAGTTCCTCTCGCCTTTCCTGTTGAGAGTTCCTCCTGTTGAGATGCGACGGGAACGCCGGGAATTCTTTCCCGTTGAAAGCAGGGAAAGGATCCCTCATCTCGAGCTACGAGGGGGAAACGGGGCTCCTCTGGATGTGGGCGGGACCATCGTGCTTCCTCTCAAGTGGAGACGGGTATGGCGGTGAACTTCTTGAGTTGCAGCAAGGGTGTGAAAGACCCTTTCGAAGTTCCAGAGGTTAGGTGTCATTAGTCTCCAGACGCCTCATCGGAAATAGGCCTCATCTCGCCTGGAAGGGAGAACTTCCTGGATTTTCTCGAGTTGCGGCAGGTGTTCTCGAGTTACGACGGGGACCTCAGGGACCCGCCCTGGTGGCCTCAGGAGAGGCCAGTCCCCATGCGAGTTGCTAGGGGACCTCTCGGGATTCCTCTCCCGTCGATACCGGGGCCAAAAACCTTGTGTGGAGTCAGGGCCAGAACCGAGGATTCCTCTCAGGGGCTGACACGGATCTTTGGGTACTTCTGGAGTCTCCCCAGGGGAGTCAGGCCTCGTCTCGAGTGGGGGCATGCACGTGCGCTTTCCTTCCAGGCTGTAGCAGCAATGTCACGCTTCCCGTGGCGTGGATCAAAGGATCTGTGGTTTTCCCTCGAGGCTTTCCCTCGAGGCTTTCCCACAGGGCTGTCCCACGTGCCACCGTGGTGTGAGTCGATCCTCGGCGTGAAAGATGAGCCAGTGCAGGGCAAAGAGGTTCCTCTGGAATGGACTGAGACATCTGGGGGACTCTTGGAATGGTGGTACGACCATGGAGTTCCTCTCGCCTTTCCTATTGAGAGTGCCTCCTCTTGAGATGCGACGGGAACGCCGGGAATTCTTTCCCGTTGAAAGCAGGGAAAGGATCACTCATCTCGAGCTACGAGGGGGAAACGGGGCTCCTCTGGATGTGGGCGGGACCATCGTGCTTCCTCTCAAGTGGAGACGGGTATGGCGGTGAACTTCTTGAGTTGCAGCAAGGGTGTGAAAGACCCTTTCGAAGTTCCAGAGGTTAGGTGTCATTAGTCTCCAGACGCCTCATCGGAAATAGGCCTCATCTCGCCTGGAAGGGAGAACTTCCTGGATTTTCTCGAGTTGCGGCAGGTCTTCTCGAGTTACGACGGGGACCTCAGGGACCCGCCCTGGTGGCCTCAGGAGAGGCCAGTCCCCATGCTAGTTGCTAGGGGGCCTCTCAGGATTCCTCTCCCGTCGATACCGGGGCCAAAAAGCTTGTGTGGAGTCAGGGCCGGAACCGAGGATTCCTCTCAGGTGCTGACATGGATCTTTGGGTACTTCTGGAGTCTCCCCAGGGGAGTCAGGCCTCGTCTCGAGTGGGGGCATGCACGTGCGCTTTCCTTCCAGTCTGTAGCAGCAATGTCACGCTTCCCGTCGCGTGGATCAAAGGATCTGTGGTTTTCCCTCGAGGCTTTCCCTCGAGGCTTTCCCACAGGGCTGTCCCACGTGCCACCGTGGTGTGAGTCGATCCTCGGTGTGAAAGATGTGCCAGTGCAGGGCAAACAGGTTCCTCTGGAATGGACTGAGACATCTGGGGGACTCTTGGAATGGTGGTACGACCATGGAGTTCCTCTCGCCTTTCCTGTTGAGAGTGCCTCCTCTTGAGATGCAACGGGATCGCCGGGAATTCTTTCCCGTTGAAAGCAGGGAAAGGATCCCTCATCTCGAGCTACGAGGGGGAAACGGGGCTCCTCTGGATGTGGGCGGGACCATCGTGCTTCCTCTCGAGTGGAGACGGGTATGGCGGTGAACTTCTTGAGTTGCAGCAAGGGTGTGAAAGACCCTTTCGAAGTTCCAGAGGTTAGGTGTCATTAGTCTCCAGACGCCTCATCGGAAATAGGCCTCATCTCGCCTGGAAGGGAGAACTTCCTGGATTTTCTCGAGTTGCGGCAGGTGTTCTCGAGTTACGACGGGGACCTCAGGGACCCGCCCTGGTGGCCTCAGGAGAGGCCAGTCCCCATGCGAGTTGCTAGGGGGCCTCTCGGGATTCCTCTCCCGTCGATACTGGGGCCAAAAACCTTGTGTGGAGTCAGGGCCGGAACCGAGGATTCCTCTCAGGGGCTGACACGGATCTTTGGGTACTTCTGGAGTCTCCCCAGGGGAGTCAGGCCTCGTCTCGAGTGGGGGCATGCACGTGCGCTTTCCTTCCAGGCTGTAGCAGCAATGTCACGCTTCCCGTGGCGTGGATCAAAGGATCTGTGGTTTTCCCTCGAGGCTTTCCCTTGAGGCTTTCCCACAGGGCTGTCCCACGTGCCACCGTGGTGTGAGTCGATCCTCGGCGTGAAAGATGAGCCAGTGCAGGGCAAAGAGGTTCCTCTGGAATGGACTGAGACATCTGGGGTACTCTTGGAATGGTGGTACGACCATGGAGTTCCTCTCGCCTTTCCTGTTGAGAGTGCCTCCTCTTGAGATGCGACGGGAACGCCGGGAATTCTTTCCCGTTGAAAGCAGGGAAAGGATCCCTCATCTCGAGCTCCGAGGGGGAAACGGGGCTCCTCTGGATGTGGGCGGGACCATCGTGCTTCCTCTCGAGTGGAGACGGGTATGGCGGTGAACTTCTTGAGTTGCAGCAAGGGTGTGAAAGACCCTTTCGAAGTTCCAGAGGTTAGGTGTCATTAGTCTCCAGACGCCTCATCGGAAATAGGCCTCATCTCGCCTGGAAGGGAGAACTTCCTGGATTTTCTCGAGTTGCGGCAGGTGTTCTCGAGTTACGACGGGGACCTCAGGGACCCGCCCTGGTGGCCTCAGAAGAGGCCAGTCCCCATGCTAGTTGCTATGGGGCCTCTCGAGATTCCTCTCCCGTCGATACCGGGGCCAAAAACCTTGTGTGGAGTCAGGGCCGGAACCGAGGATTCCTCTCAGGGGCTGACATGGATCTTTGGGTACTTCTGGAGTCTCCCCAGGGGAGTCAGGCCTCGTCTCGAGTGGGGGCATGCACGTGCGCTTTCCTTCCAGGCTGTAGTAGCAATGTCACGCTTCCCGTCGCGTGGATCAAAGGATCTGTGGTTTTCCCTCGAGGCTTTCCCTCGAGGCTTTCCCACAGGGCTGTCCCAGGTGCCACCATGGTGTGAGTCGATCCTCGGCGTGAAAGATGAGCCAGTGCAGGGCAATGAGGTTCCTCTGGAATGGACTGAGACATCTGGGGGACTCTTGGAATGGTGGTACGACCATGGTGTTCCTCTCGCCTTTCCTGTTGAGAGTGCCTCCTCTTGAGATGCGACGGGAACGCCGGGAATTCTTTCCCGTTGAGAGCAGGGAAAGGATCCCTCATCTCGATCTACGAGGGAGAAACGGGGCTCCTCTGGATGTGGGCGGGACCATCGTGCTTCCTCTCCAGTGGAGACGGGTATGGCGGTGAACTTCTTGAGTTGCAGCAAGGGTGTGAAAGACCCTTTCGAAGTTCCAGAGGTTAGGTGTCATTAGTCTCCAGACGCCTCATCGGAAATAGGCCTCCTCTCGCCTGGAAGGGAGAAATCCTGGATTTTCTCGAGTTTCGGCAGGTGTTCTCGAGTTTCGACGGGAACCTCAGGGACCCGCCCTGGTGGCCTCTGGAAAGGCCAGTCCCCATGCGAGTTGCTAGGGGGCCTCTCTGGATTCCTCTCCCGTCGATACCGGGCCCAAAAACCTTGTGTGGAGTCAGGGCCGGAACCGAGGATTCCTCTCAGGGGCTGACATGGATCTTTGGGTACTTCTGGAGGCTCCCCAGGGGAGTCAGGCCTCGTCTCGAGTGGGGGCATGCACGAACGCTTTTCTTCCAGGCTGTAGCAGCAATGTCACGCTTCCCGTCCCGTAGATCAAAGGATCTGTGGTTTTCCCTCGAGGCTTTCCCTCGAGGCTTTCCCACAGGGCAGTCCCACGTGCCACCGTGGTGTGAGTCGATCCTCGGCGTGAAAGATGAGCCAGTGCAGGGCAAAGAGGTTCCTCTGGAATGGACTGAGACATCTGGGGGACTCTTGGAATGGTGGTAGGACCATGGAGTTCCTCTCGCCTTTCCTGTTGAGAGTGCCTCCTCTTGAGATGCGACGGGAACGCCGGGAATTCTTTCCCGTTGAAAGCAGGGAAAGGATCCCTCATCTCGAGCTACGAGGGGGAAACGGGGCTCCTCGGGATGTGGGCGGGACCATCGTGCTTCCTCTCGAGTGGAGACGGGTATGGCGGTGAACTTCTTGAGTTGCAGCAAGGGTGTGAAAAACCCTTTCGAAGTTCCAGAGGTTAGGTGTCATTAGTCTCCAGACGCCTCATCGGATATAGGCCTCATCTCGCCTGGACGGGAGAACTTCCTGGATTTTCTCGAGTTTCGGCAGGTGTTCTCGAGTTACGACGGGAACCTCAGGGACCCGCCCTGGTGGCCTCAGGAAAGGCCAGTCCCCATGCGAGTTGCTAGGGGGCCTCTCTGGATTCCTCTCCCGTCGATACCGGGGCCAAAAACCTTGTGTGGAGTCAGGGCCGGAACCGAGGATTCCTCTCAGGTGCTGACATGGATCTTTGGGTACTTCTGGAGTCTCCCCAGGGGAGTCAGGCCTCGTCTCGAGTGGGGGCATGCACGAACGCTTTTCTTCCAGGCTGTAGCAGCAATGTCACGCTTCCCGTCCCGTAGATCAAAGGATCTGTGGTTTTCCCTCGAGGCTTTCCCTCGAGGCTTTCCCACAGGGCTGTCCCACGTGCCACCGTGGTGTGACTCGATCCTCGGCGTGAAAGATCAGCCAGTGCAGGGCAAAGAGGTTCCTCTGGAATGGACTGAGACATCTGGGGGACTCTTGGAATGGTGGTACGACCATGGAGTTCCTCTCGCCTTTCCTGTTGAGAGTGCCTCCTCTTGAGATGTGACGGGAACGCCAGGAATTCTTTCCCGTTGAAAGCAGGGAAAGGTTCCCTCATTTAGAGCTAGGAGGGGGAAACGGGGCTCCTCTGGATGTGGGCGGGACCATCGTGCTTCCTCTCGAGTGGAGACGGGTATGGCGGTGAACTTCTTGAGTTGCAGCAAGGGTGTGAAAGACCCTTTCGAAGTTCCAGAGGTTAGCTGTCATTAGTCTCCAGACGCCTCATCGGAAATAGGCCTCATCTTGCCTGGAAGGGAGAACTTCCTGGATTTTCTCGAGTTGCGGCAGGTGTTCTCGAGTTATGACGGGAACCTCAGGGACCCGCCCTGGTGGCCTCAGGAAAGGCCAGTCCCCATGCGAGTTGCTAGGGGGCCTCTCTGGATTCCTCTTCCGTCGATACCGGGGCCAAAAACCTTGTGTGGAGTCAGGGCCGGAACCGAGGATTCCTCTCAGGGGCTGACATGGATCTTTGCGTACTTCTGGAATCTCCCCAGGGGAGTCAGGCCTCGTTTCGAGAGGGGGCATGCACGTGCGCTTTCCTTCCAGGCTGTAGCAGCATTGTCACGCTTCCCGTGGCGTGGATCAAAGGATCTGTGGTTTTCCCTCGAGGCTTTCCCTCGAGGCTTTCCCACAGGGCTGTCCCACGTGCCACCGTGGTGTGAGTCGATCCTCGGCGTGAAAGATGAGCCAGTGCAGGGCGAAGAGGTTCCTCTGGAATGGACTGAGACATCTGGGGGACTCTTGGAATGGTGGTACGACCATGGAGTTCCTCTCGCCTTTCCTGTTGAGAGTGCCTCCTCTTGAGATGCGACGGGAACGCTGGGAATTCTTTCCCGTTGAAAGCAGGGAAAGGATCCCTCATCTCGAGCTACGAGGGGGAACCGGGGCTCCTCTGGATGTGGGCGGGACCATCGTGCTTCCTCTCGAGTGGAGACGGGTATGGCGGTGAACTTCTTGAGTTGCAGCAAGGGTGTGAAAGACCCTTTCGAAGTTCCAGAGGTTAGGTGTCATTAGTCTCCAGACGCCTCATCGGAAATAGGCCTCATCTCGCCTGGAAGGGAGAACCTCCTGGATTTTCTCGAGTTGCGGCAGGTGTTCTCGAGTTACGACGGGGACATCAGGGACCCGCCCTGGTGGCCTCAGGAGAGGCCAGTCCTCATGCGAGTTGCTAGCGGGCCTCTCGGGTTTCCTCTCCCGTCGATACCGGGGCCAAAAACCTTGTGTGGAGTCAGGGCCGGAACCGAGGATTCCTCTCAGGGGCTGACATGGATCTTTGGGTACTTCTGGAGTCTCCCCAGGGGAGTCAGGCCTCGTCTCGAGTGGGGGCATGCACGTGCGCTTTCCTTCCAGGCTGTAGCAGCAATGTCACGCTTCCCGTCGCGTGGATCAAAGGATCTGTGGTTTTCCCTCGAGGCTTTCCCTCGAGGCTTTCCCACAGGGCTGTCCCACGTGCCACCGTGGTGTGAGTCGATCCTCGACGTGAAAGATGAGCTAGTGCAGGGCAAAGAGGTTCCTCTGGAATGGACTGAGACATCTGGGGGACTCTTGGAATGGTGGTACGACCATGGAGTTCCTCTCGCCTTTCCTGTTGAGAGTGCCTCCTCTTCAGATGCGACGGGAACGCCGGGAATTCTTTCCCGTTGAAAGCAGGGAAAGGATCCCTCATCTCGAGCTACGAGGGGAAACGGGGCTCCTCTGGATGTGGGCGGGACCATCGTGCTTCCTCTCGAGTGGAGACGGGTATGGCGGTGAACTTCTTGAGTTGCAGCAAGGGTGTGAAAGACCCTTTCGAAGTTTCAGAGGTTAGGTGTCATTAGTCTCCAGACGCCTCATCGGATATAGGCCTCATCTCGCCTGGAAGGGAGAACTTCCTGGATTTTCTCGAGTTGCGGCAGGTGTTCTCGAGTTACGACGGGGACATCAGGGACCGCCCTGGTGGCCTCAGGAGAGGCTGGTCCTCATGCGAGTTGCCAGGGGGCCTCTCGGGATTCCTCTCCCGTCGATACCGGGGCCAAAAACCTTGTGTGGAGTCAGGGCCGGAACCGAGGATTCCTCTCAGGGGCTGACATGGATCTTTGGGTACTTCTGGAGTCTCCCCAGGGGAGTCAGGCCTCGTCTCGAGTGGGGGCATGCACGTGCGCTTTCCTTCCAGGCTGTAGCAGCAATGTTCCGATTCCCGTGGCGTGGATCAAAGGATCTGTGGTTTTCCCTCGAGGCTTTCCCTCGAGGCTTTCCCACACGGCTGTCCCACGTGCCACCGTGGTGTGAGCCGATCCTCGGCGTGAAAGATGTGCCAGTGCAGGCCAAAGAGGTTCCTCTGGAATGGACTGAGACATCTGGGGGACTCTTGGAATGGTGGTACGACCATGGAGTTCCTCTCGCCTTTCCTGTTGAGAGTGCCTCCTCTTGAGATGCGACGGGAACGCCGGGAATTCTTTCCCATTGAAAGCAGGGAAAGGATCCCTCATCTCGAGCTACGAGGGGGAAACGGGGCTCCTCTGGATGTGGGCGGGACCATCGTGCTTCCTCTCGAGTGGAGACGGGTATGGCGGTGAACTTCTTGAGTTGCAGCAAGGGTGTGAAAGACCCTTTCGAAGTTCCAGAGGTTAGGTGTCATTAGTCTCCAGACGCCTCATCGGAAATAGGCCTCATCTCGCCTGGAAGGGAGAACTTCCTGGATTTTCTCGAGTTGCGGCAGGTGTTCTCGAGTTACGACGGGGACCTCAGGGACCCGCCCTGGTGGCCTCAGGAGAGGCCAGTCCCCATGCGACTTGCTAGGGGGCCTCTCGCGATTCCTCTCCCGTCGATACCGGGGCCAAAAACCTTGTGTGGAGTCAGGGCCGGAACCGAGGATTCCTCTCAGGGGCTGACATGGATCTTTGGGTTCTTCTGGAGTCTCCCCAGGGGAGTCAGGCCTCGTCTCGAGTGGGGGCATGCACGTGCGCTTTCCTTCCAGGCTGTACCAGCAATGTCACGCTTCCCGTGGCGTGGATCAAAGGATCTGTGGTTTTCCCTCGAGGCTTTCCCTCGAGGCTTTCTCACAGGGCTGTCCCACGTGCCACCGTGGTGTGAGTCGATCCTCGGCGTGAAAGATGAGCCAGTGCAGGGCAAAGAGATTCCTCTGGAATGGACTGAGACATCTGGGGGACTCTTGGAATGGTGGTACGACCATGGAGTTCCTCTCGCCTTTCCTGTTGAGAGTGCCTCCTCTTGAGATGCGACGGGAACGCCGGGAATTCTTTCCCGTTGAAAGCAGGGAAAGGATCCCTCATCTCGAGCTACAAGGGGGAAACGGGGCTCCTCTGGATGTGGGCGGGACCATCGTGCTTCCTCTCGAGTGGAGACGGGTATGGCGGTGAACTTCTTGAGTTGCAGCAAGGGTGTGAAAGACCCTTTCGAAGTTCCAGAGGTTAGGTGTCATTAGTCTCCAGAAGCCTAATCGGGAATAGGCCTCATCTCGCCTGGAAGGGAGAACTTCCTGGATTTTCTCGAGTTGCGGCAGGTGTTCTAGAGTTACGACGGGGACCTCAGGGACCCGCCCTGGTGGCCTCAGGAGAGGCCAGTCCCCATGCGACTTGCTAGGGGGCCTCTCGGGATTCCTCTCCCGTCGATACCGGGGCCAAAAACCTTGTGTGGAGTCAGGGCCGGAACCGAGGATTCCTCTCAGGGGCTGACATGGATCTTTGGGTACTTCTGGAGTCTCCCCAGGGGAGTCAGGCCTCGTCTCGAGTGGGGGCATGCACGTGCGCTTTCCTTCCAGGCTGTACCAGCAATGTCACGCTTCCCGTGGCGTGGATCAAAGGATCTGTGGTTTTCCCTCGAGGCTTTCCCTCGAGGCTTTCCCAAAGGGCTGTTCCACGTGCCACCGTGGTGTGAGTCGATCCTCGGCGTGAAAGATGAGCCAGTGCAGGGCAAAGAGGTTCCTCTGGAATCGACTGAGTCATCTGGGAGACTCTTGGAATGGTGGTACGACCATGGAGTTCCTCTCGCCTTTCCTGTTGAGAGTGCCTCCTCTTGAGATGCGATGGGAACGCCGGGAATTCTTTCCCGTTGAAAGCAGGGAAAGGATCCCTCATATCGAGCTACGAGGGGGAAACGGGGCTCCTCTGGATGTGGGCGGGACCATCGTGCTTCCTCTCGAGTGGAGACGGGTATGGCGATGAACTTCTTGAGTTGCAGCAAGGGTGTGAAAGACCCTTTCGAAGTTCCAGAGGTTAGGTGTCATTAGTCTCCAGACGCCTCATCGGAAATAGGCCTCATCTCGCCTGGAAGGGAGAACTTCCTGGATTTTCTCGAGTTGCGGCAGGTGTTCTCGAGTTACGACGGGGACCTCAGGGACCCGCCCTGGTGGCCTCAGGAGAGGCCAGTCCCTAGGCGAGTTGCTAGGGGGCCTCTCGGGATTCCTCTCCCGTTGATACCGGGGCCAAAAACCTTGTGTGGAGTCAAGGCCGGAACCGAGGATTCCTCTCAGGGGCTGACATGGATCTTTGGGTACTTGTGGAGTCTCCCCAGGGGAGTCAGGCCTCGTCTCGAGTGGGGGCATGCACGTGCGCTTTCCTTCCAGGCTGTAGCAGCAATGTCACGCTTCCCGTCGCGTGGATCAAAGGATCTGTGGTTTTCCCTCGAGGCTTTCCCTCGAGCCTTTCCCACAGGGCTGTCCCACGTGCCACCGTGGTGTGAGTCGATCCTCGGCGTGAAAGATGAGCCAGTGCAGGGCAAAGAGGTTCCTCTGGAATGGACTGAGACATCTGGGGGACTCTTGGAATGGTGGTACGACCATGGAGTTCCTCTCGCCTTTCCTGTTGAGAGTGCCTCCTCTTGAGATGCGACGGGAACGCCGGGAATTCTTTCCCGTTGAAAGCAGGGAAAGGATCCCTCATCTCGAGCTAAGAGGGGGAAACGGGGCTCCTCTGGATGTGGGCGGGACCATCGTGCTTCCTCTCTAGTGGAGACGGGTATGGCGGTGAACTTCTTGAGTTGCAGCAAGGGTGTGAAAGACCCTTTCGAAGTTCCAGAGGTTAGGTGTCATTAGTCTCCAGACGCCTCATCGGAAATAGGCCTCATCTCGCCTGGAAGGGAGAACTTCCTGGATTTTCTCGATTGCGGCAGGTGTTCTCGAGTTACGACGGGGACCTCAGGGACCCGCCCTGGTGGCCTCAGGAGAGGCCAGTCCTCATGCGAGTTGCTAGGGGGCCGCTAGGGATTCCTCTCCCGTCGATAGCGGGGCCAAAAACCTTGTGTGGAGTCAGGGCCGGAACCGAGGATTCCTCTCAGGGGCTGACATGGATCTTTGGGTACTTCTGGAGTCTCCCCAGGGGAGTCAGGCCTCGTCTCGAGTGGGGGCATGCACGTGCGCTTTCCTTCCAGCCTGTAGAAGCAATGTCACGCTTCCCGTGGCGTGGATCAAAGGATCTGTGGTTTTCCCTCGAGGCTTTTCCTCGAGGCTTTCCCACAGGGCTGTCCCATGTGCCACCGTGGTGTGAGTCGATCCTCGGCGTGAAAGATGAGCCAGTGCAGGGCAAAGAGATTCCTCTGGAATGGACTGAGACATCTGGGGGACTCTTGGAATGGTGGTACGACCATGGAGTTCCTCTCGCCTTTCCTGTTGAGAGTGCCTCCTCTTGAGATGCGACGGGAACGCCGGGAATTCTTTCCCGTTGAAAGCAGGGAAAGGATCCCTCATCTCGAGCTACGAGGGGGAAACGGGGCTCCTCTGGATGTGGGCGGGACCATCGTGCTTCCTCTCGAGTGGAGACGGGTATGGCGGTGAACTTCTTGAGTTGCAGCAAGGGTGTGAAAGACCCTTTCGAAGTTCCAGAGGTTAGGTGTCATTAGTCTCCAGACGCCTCATCGTAAATAGGCCTCATCTCGCCTGGAAGGGAGAACTTCCTGGATTTTCTCGAGTTGCGGCAGGTGTTCTCGAGATACGACGGGGACCTCAGGGACCCGCCCTGGTGGCCTCAGGAGAGGCCAGTCCTCATGCGAGTTGCTAGGGGGCCTCTCGGGATTGCTCTCCCGTTGATACCGGGGCCAAAAACCTTGTGTGGAGTCAGGGCCGGAACCGAGGATTCCTCTCAGGGGCTGACATGGATCTTTGGGTACTTCTGGAGTCTCCCCAGGGGAGTCAGGCCTCGTCTCGAGTGGGGGCATGCACGTGCGCTCTCCTTCCAGGCTGTAGCAGCAATGTCACGCTTCCCGTGGCGTGGATCAAAGGATCTGTGGTTTTCCTTCGAGGCTTTCCCTGGAGGCTTTCCCACAGGGCTGTCCCACGTGCCACCGTGGTGTGAGTCGATCCTCGGCGTGAAAGATGAGCCAGTGCAGGGCAAAGAGGTTCCTCTGGAATGGACTGAGACATCTGGGGGACTCTTGGAATGGTGGTACGACCATGGAGTTCCTCTCGCCTTTCCTGTTGATAGTGCCTCCTCTTGAGATGCGACGGGAACGCCGGGAATTCTTTCCCGTTGAAAGTAGGGAAAGGATCCCTCATCTCGAGCTGCGAGGGGGAAACGGGGCTCCTCTGGATGTAGGCGGGACCATCGTGCTTCCTCTCGAGTGGAGACGGGTATGGCGGTGAACTTCTTGAGTTGCAGCAAGGGTGTGAAAGACCCTTTCGAAGTTCCAGAGGTTAGGTGTCATTAGTCTCCAGACGCCTCATCGGAAATAGGCCTCATCTCGCCTGGAAGGGAGAACTTCCTTGATTTTCTCGAGTTGCGGCAGGTGTTCTCGAGTTACGACGGGGACCTCAGGGACCCGCCCTGGTGGCCTCAGGAGAGGCCAGTCCCCATGCGAGTTGCTAGGGGGCCTCTCGGGATTCCTCTCCCGTCGATACCGGGGCCAAAAACCTTGTGTGGAGTCAGGGCCGGAACCGAGGATTCCTCTCAGGGGCTGACATGGATCTTTGGGTACTTCTGGAGTCTCCCCAGGGGAGTCAGGCCTCGTCTCGAGTGGGGGCATGCACTTGCGCTTTCCTTCCAGGCTGTAGCAGCAATGTCACGCTTCCCGACGCGTGGATCAAAGGATCTGTGGTTTTCCCTCGAGGCTTTCCCTCGAGGCTTTCCCACAGGGCTGTCCCACGTGCCACCGTTGTGTGAGCCGATCCTCGGCGTGAAAGATGAGCCAGTGCAGGGCAAAGAGGTTCCTCTGGAATGGAGTGAGACATCTGGGGGACTCTTGGAATGGTGGTACGACCATGGAGTTCCTCTCGCCTTTCCTGTTGAGAGTGCCTCCTCTTGAGATGCGACGGGAACGCCGGGAATTCTTTCCCGTTGAAAGCAGGGAAAGGATCCCTCATCTCGAGCTACGAGGGGGAAACGGGGCTCCTCTGGATGTGGGCGGGATCATCGTGCTTCCTCTCGAGTGGAGACGGGTATGGCGGTGAACTTCTTGAGTTGCAGCTAGGGTGTAAAAGACCTTTTCGAAGTTCCAGAGGTTAGGTGTCATTAGTCTCCAGACGCCTCATCGGAAATAGGCCTCATCTCGCCTGGAAGGGAGAACTTCCTGGATTTTCTCGAGTTGCGGCAGGTGTTCTCGAGTTACAACGGGGACCTCAGGGACCCGCCCTGGTGGCCTCAGGAGAGGCCAGTCCCCATGCGACTTGCTAGGGGGCCTCTCGGGATTCCTCTCCCGTCGATACCGGGGCCAAAAACCTTGTGTGGAGTCAGGGCAGGAACCGAGGATTCCTCTCAGGGGCTGACATGGATCTTTGGGTACTTCTGGAGTCTCCCCAGGGGAGTCAGGCCTCGTCTCGAGTGGGGGCATGCACGTGCGCTTTCCTTCCAGGCTGTAGCAGCAATGTCACGCTTCCCGTGGCGTGGATCAAAGGATCTGTGGTTTTCCCTCGAGGCTTTCCCTCGAGGCTTTCCCAAAGGGCTGTTCCACGTGCCACCGTGGTGTGAGTCGATCCTCGGCGTGAAAGATGAGCCAGTGCAGGGCAAAGAGGTTCCTCTGGAATCGACTGAGACATCTGGGAGACTCTTGGAATGGTGGTACGACCATGGAGTTCCTCTCGCCTTTCCTGTTGAGAGTGCCTCCTCTTGAGATGCGACGGGAACGCCGGGAATTCTTTCCCGTTGAAAGCAGGGAAAGGATCCCTCATATCGAGCTACGAGGGGGAAACGGGGCTCCTCTGGATGTGGGCGGGACCATCGTGCTTCCTCTCGAGTGGAGACGGGTATGGCGGTGAACTTCTTGAGTTGCAGCAAGGGTGTGAAAGACCCTTTCGAAGTTCCAGAGGTTAGGTGTCATTAATCTCCAGACGCCTCATCGGAAATAGGCCTCATCTCGCCTGGAAGGGAGAACTTCCTGGATTTTCTCGATTGCGGCAGGTGTTCTCGAGTTACGACGGGGACCTCAGGGACCCGCCCTGGTGGCCTAAGAGGCCAGTCCCCATGCGAGTTGCTAGGGGGCCTCTCGGGATTCCTCTCCCGTCGATACCGGGGCCAAAAACCTTGTGTGGAGTCAGGGCCGGAACCGAGGATTCCTCTCAGGGGCTGACATCGATCTTTGGGTACTTCTGGAGTCTCCCCAGGGGAGTCAGGCCTCGTCTCGAGTGGGGGCATGCACGTGCGCTTTCCTTCCAGGCTGTAGCAGCAATGTTCCGCTTCCCGTGGCGTGGATCAGAGGATCTGTGGTTTTCCCTCGAGGCTTTCCCTCGAGGCTTTCCCACACGGCTGTCCCACGTGCCACCGTGGTGTGAGCCGATCCTCGGCGTGAAAGATGAGCCAGTGCAGGGCAAAGAGGTTCCTCTGGAATGGACTGAGACTTCTGGGGGACTCTTGGAATGGTGGTACGACCATGGAGTTCCTCTCGCCTTTACTGTTGAGAGTGCCTCCTCTTGAGATGCGACGGGAACGCCGGGAATTCTTTCCCGTTGAAAGCAGGGAAAGGATCCCTCATCTCGAGCTACGAGGGGGAAACGGGGCTCCTCTGGATGTGGGCGGGACCATCGTGCTTCCTCTCGAGTGGAGACGGGTATGGCGATGAACTTCTTGAGTTGCAGCAAGGGTGTGAAAGACCCTTTCGAAGTTCCACAGGTTAGGTGTCATTAGTCTCCAGACGCCTCATCGGAAATAGGCCTCATCTCGCCTGGAAGGGAGAACTTCCTGGATTTTCTCGAGTTGCGGCAGGTGTTCTCCAGTTACGACGGGGACCTCAGGGACCCGCCCTGGTGGCCTCAGGAGAGGCCAGTCCCCATGCGACTTGCTAGGGGGCCTCTCGGGATTCCTCTCCCGTCGATACCGGGGCCAAAAACCTTGTGTCGAGTCAGGGCCGGAACCGAGGATTCCTCTCAGGGGCTGACATGGATCTTTGCGTTCTTCTGGAGTCTCCCCAGGGGAGTCAGGCCTCGTCTCGAGTGGGGGCATGCACGTGCGCTTTCCTTCCAGCCTGTAGCAGCAATGTCACACTTCCCGTCGCGTGGGTCAAAGGATCTGTGGTTTTCCCTCGAGGCTTTCCCTCGAGGCTTTCCCACAGGGCTGTCCCACGTGCCACCGTGGTTTGAGTCGATCCTCGGCGTGAAAGATGAGCCAGTGCAGGGCAAAGAGGTTCCTCAGGAATGGACTGAGACATCTGGGGGACTCTTGGAATGGTGGTACGACCATGGAGTTCCTCTCGCCTTTCCTGTTGAGAGTGCCTCCTCATGAGATGCGACGGGAACGCCGGGAATTCTTTCCCGTTGAAAGCAGGGAAAGGATCCCTCATCTGGAGCTACGAGGGGGAAACGGGGCTCCTCTGGATGTGGGCGGGACCATCGTGCTTCCTCTCGAGTGGAGACGGGTATGGCGGTGAACTTCTTGAGTTGCAGCAAGGGTGTGAAAGACCCTTTCGAAGTTCCAGAGGTTAGGTGTCATTAGTCTCCAGAAGCCTCATCGGAAATAGGCCTCATCTCGCCTGGAAGGGAGAACTTCCTGGATTTTCTCGAGTTGCGGCAGGTGTTCTCGAGTTACGACGGGGACCTCAGGGACCCGCCCTGGTGGCCTCAGGAGAGGCCAGTCCCCATGCGACTTGCTAGGGGGCCTCTCGGGATTCCTCTCCCGTCGATACCAGGGCCAAAAACCTTGTGTGGAGTCAGGGCCGGAACCGAGGATTCCTCTCAGGGGCTGACATGGATCTTTGGGTACTTCTGGAGTCTCCCCAGGGGAGTCAGGCCTCGTCTCGAGTGGGGGCATGCACGTGCGCTTTCCTTCCAGCCTGTAGCAGCAATGTCACGCTTCCCGTGGCGTGGATCAAAGGATTTGTGGTTTTCCCTCGAGGCTTTCCCTCGAGGCTTTCCCACAGAGCTGTCCCACGTGCCACCGTGGTGTGAGTCGATCCTCGGCGTGAAAGATGAGCCAGTGCAGGGCAAAGAGGTTCCTCTGGAATGGACTGAGACATCTGGGGGACTCTTGGAATGGTGGTACGACCGTGGAGTTCCTCTCGCCTTTCCTGTTGAGAGTGCCTCCTCTTGAGATGCGACGGGAACGCCGGGAATTCTTTCCCGTTGAAAGCAGGGAATGGATCCCTCATCTCGAGCTACGAGCGGGAAACGGGGCTCCTCTGGATGTGGGCGGGACCATCGTGCTTCCTCTCGAGTGGAGACGGGTATGGCGGTGAACTTCTTGAGTTGCAGCAAGGGTGTGAAAGACCCTTTCGAAGTTCCAGAGGTTAGGTGTCTTTAGTCTCCAGAAGCCTAATCGGAAATAGGCCTCATCTCGCCTGGAAGGGAGAACTTCCTGGATTTTCTCGAGTTGCGGCAGGTGTTCTCTAGTTACAACGGGGACCTCAGGGACCCGCCCTGGTGGCCTCAGGAGAGGCCAGTCCCCATGCGACTTGCTAGGGGGCCTCTCGGGATTCCTCTCCCGTCGATACCGGGGCCAAAAACCTTGTGTGGAGTCAGGGCCGGAACCGAGGATTCCTCTCAGGGGCTGACATCGATCTTTGGGTACTTCTGGAGTCTCCCCAGGGGAGTCAGGCCTCGTCTCGAGTGGGGGCATGCACGTGCGCTTTCCTTCCAGGCTGTAGCAGCAATGTTCCGCTTCCCGTGGCGTGGATCAGAGGATCTGTGGTTTTCCCTCGAGGCTTTCCCTCGAGGCTTTCCCACACGGCTGTCCCACGTGCCACCGTGGTGTGAGCCGATCCTCGGCGTGAAAGATGAGCCAGTGCAGGGCAAAGAGGTTCCTCTGGAATGGACTGAGACTTCTGGGGGACTCTTGGAATGGTGGTACGACCATGGAGTTCCTCTCGCCTTTACTGTTGAGAGTGCCTCCTCTTGAGATGCGACGGGAACGCCGGGAATTCTTTCCCGTTGAAAGCAGGGAATGGATCCCTCATCTCGAGCTACGAGCGGGAAACGGGGCTCCTCTGGATGTGGGCGGGACCATCGTGCTTCCTCTCGAGTGGAGACGGGTATGGCGGTGAACTTCTTGAGTTGCAGCAAGGGTGTGAAAGACCCTTTCAAAGTTCCAGAGGTTAGGTGTCTTTAGTCTCCAGAAGCCTAATCGGAAATAGGCCTCATCTCGCCTGGAAGGGAGAACTTCCTGGATTTTCTCGAGTTGCGGCAGGTGTTCTCGAGTTACAACGGGGACCTCAGGGACCCGCCCTGGTGGCCTCAGGAGAGGCCAGTCCCCATGCGACTTGCTAGGGGGCCTCTCGGGATTCCTCTCCCGTCGATACCGGGGCCAAAAACCTTGTGTGGAGTCAGGGCCGGAACCGAGGATTCCTCTCAGGGGCTGACATGGATCTTTGGGTACTTCTGGAGTCTCCCCAGGGGAGTCAGGCCTCGTCTCGAGTGGGGGCATGCACGTGCGCTTTCCTTCCAGGCTGTAGCAGCAATGTCACGCTTCCCGTGGCGTGGATCAAAGGATCTGTGGTTTTCCCTCGAGGCTTTCCCTCGAGGCTTTCCCAAAGGGCTGTTCCACGTGCCACCGTGGTGTGAGTCGATCCTCGGCGTGAAAGATGAGCCAGTGCAGGGCAAAGAGGTTCCTCTGGAATCGACTGAGACATCTGGGAGACTCTTGGAATGGTGGTACGACCATGGAGTTCCTCTCGCCTTTCCTGTTGAGAGTGCCTCCTCTTGAGATGCGACGGGAACGCCGGGAATTCTTTCCCGTTGAAAGCAGGGAAAGGATCCCTCATATCGAGCTACGAGGGGGAAACGGGGCTCCTCTGGATGTGGGCGGGACCATCGTGCTTCCTCTCGAGTGGAGACGGGTATGGCGGTGAACTTCTTGAGTTGCAGCAAGGGTGTGAAAGACCCTTTCGAAGTTCCAGAGGTTAGGTGTCATTAATCTCCAGACGCCTCATCGGAAATAGGCCTCATCTCGCCTGGAAGGGAGAACTTCCTGGATTTTCTCGATTGCGGCAGGTGTTCTCGAGTTACGACGGGGACCTCAGGGACCCGCCCTGGTGGCCTAAGAGGCCAGTCCCCATGCGAGTTGCTAGGGGGCCTCTCGGGATTCCTCTCCCGTCGATACCGGGGCCAAAAACCTTGTGTGGAGTCAGGGCCGGAACCGAGGATTCCTCTCAGGGGCTGACATCGATCTTTGGGTACTTCTGGAGTCTCCCCAGGGGAGTCAGGCCTCGTCTCGAGTGGGGGCATGCACGTGCGCTTTCCTTCCAGGCTGTAGCAGCAATGTTCCGCTTCCCGTGGCGTGGATCAGAGGATCTGTGGTTTTCCCTCGAGGCTTTCCCTCGAGGCTTTCCCACACGGCTGTCCCACGTGCCACCGTGGTGTGAGCCGATCCTCGGCGTGAAAGATGAGCCAGTGCAGGGCAAAGAGGTTCCTCTGGAATGGACTGAGACTTCTGGGGGACTCTTGGAATGGTGGTACGACCATGGAGTTCCTCTCGCCTTTACTGTTGAGAGTGCCTCCTCTTGAGATGCGACGGGAACGCCGGGAATTCTTTCCCGTTGAAAGCAGGGAAAGGATCCCTCATCTCGAGCTACGAGGGGAAAACGGGGCTCCTCTGGATGTGGGCGGGACCATCGTGCTTCCTCTCGAGTGGAGACGGGTATGGCGATGAACTTCTTGAGTTGCAGCAAGGGTGTGAAAGACCCTTTCGAAGTTCCAGAGGTTAGGTGTCATTAGTCTCCAGACGCCTCATCGGAAATAGGCCTCATCTCGCCTGGAAGGGAGAACTTCCTGGATTTTCTCGAGTTGCGGCAGGTGTTCTCGAGTTACGACGGGGACCTCAGGGACCCGCCCTGGTGGCCTCAGGAGAGGCCAGTCCCCATGCGACTTGCTAGGGGGCCTCTCGGGATTCCTCTCCCGTCGATACCGGGGCCAAAAACCTTGTGTCGAGTCAGGGCCGGAACCGAGGATTCCTCTCAGGGGCTGACATGGATCTTTGCGTTCTTCTGGAGTCTCCCCAGGGGAGTCAGGCCTCGTCTCGAGTGGGGGCATGCACGTGCGCTTTCCTTCCAGCCTGTAGCAGCAATGTCACACTTCCCGTCGCGTGGGTCAAAGGATCTGTGGTTTTCCCTCGAGGCTTTCCCTCGAGGCTTTCCCACAGGGCTGTCCCACGTGCCACCGTGGTTTGAGTCGATCCTCGGCGTGAAAGATGAGCCAGTGCAGGGCAAAGAGGTTCCTCAGGAATGGACTGAGACATCTGGGGGACTCTTGGAATGGTGGTACGACCATGGAGTTCCTCTCGCCTTTCCTGTTGAGAGTGCCTCCTCATGAGATGCGACGGGAACGCCGGGAATTCTTTCCCGTTGAAAGCAGGGAAAGGATCCCTCATCTGGAGCTACGAGGGGGAAACGGGGCTCCTCTGGATGTGGGCGGGACCATCGTGCTTCCTCTCGAGTGGAGACGGGTATGGCGGTGAACTTCTTGAGTTGCAGCAAGGGTGTGAAAGACCCTTTCGAAGTTCCAGAGGTTAGGTGTCATTAGTCTCCAGAAGCCTCATCGGAAATAGGCCTCATCTCGCCTGGAAGGGAGAACTTCCTGGATTTTCTCGAGTTGCGGCAGGTGTTCTCGAGTTACGACGGGGACCTCAGGGACCCGCCCTGGTGGCCTCAGGAGAGGCCAGTCCCCATGCGACTTGCTAGGGGGCCTCTCGGGATTCCTCTCCCGTCGATACCGGGGCCAAAAACCTTGTGTCGAGTCAGGGCCGGAACCGAGGATTCCTCTCAGGGGCTGAAATGGATCTTTGGGTACTTCTGGAGTCTCCCCAGGGGAGTCAGGCCTCGTCTCGAGTGGGGGCATGCACGTGCGCTTTCCTTCCAGCCTGTAGCAGCAATGTCACGCTTCCCGTGGCGTGGATCAAAGGATTTGTGGTTTTCCCTCGAGGCTTTCCCTCGAGGCTTTCCCACAGAGCTGTCCCACGTGCCACCGTGGTGTGAGTCGATCCTCGGCGTGAAAGATGAGCCAGTGCAGGGCAAAGAGGTTCCTCTGGAATGGACTGAGACATCTGGGGGACTCTTGGAATGGTGGTACGACCGTGGAGTTCCTCTCGCCTTTCCTGTTGAGAGTGCCTCCTCTTGAGATGCGACAGGAACGCCGGGAATTCTTTCCCGTTGAAAGCAGGGAATGGATCCCTCATCTCGAGCTACGAGCGGGAAACGGGGCTCCTCTGGATGTGGGCGGGACCATCGTGCTTCCTCTCGAGTGGAGACGGGTATGGCGGTGAACTTCTTGAGTTGCAGCAAGGGTGTGAAAGACCCTTTCGAAGTTCCAGAGGTTAGGTGTCTTTAGTCTCCAGAAGCCTAATCGGAAATAGGCCTCATCTCGCCTGGAAGGGAGAACTTCCTGGATTTTCTCGAGTTGCGGCAGGTGTTCTCGAGTTACAACGGGGACCTCAGGGACCCGCCCTGGTGGCCTCAGGAGAGGCCAGTCCCCATGCGACTTGCTAGGGGGCCTCTCGGGATTCCTCTCCCGTCGATACCGGGGCCAAAAACCTTGTGTGGAGTCAGGGCCGGAACCGAGGATTCCTCTCAGGGGCTGACATGGATCTTTGGGTACTTCTGGAGTCTCCCCAGGGGAGTCAGGCCTCGTCTCGAGTGGGGGCATGCACGTGCGCTTTCCTTCCAGGCTGTAGCAGCAATGTCACGCTTCCCGTGGCGTGGATCAAAGGATCTGTGGTTTTCCCTCGAGG
Source organism: Capricornis sumatraensis (assembly GCF_032405125.1). Taxonomy (NCBI): domain Eukaryota; kingdom Metazoa; phylum Chordata; class Mammalia; order Artiodactyla; family Bovidae; genus Capricornis; species Capricornis sumatraensis. The sequence continues at coordinate 12,334,373 of NW_027184612.1, forward strand.
CTTTCCCTCGAGGCTTTCCCAAAGGGCTGTTCCACGTGCCACCGTGGTGTGAGTCGATCCTCGGCGTGAAAGATGAGCCAGTGCAGGGCAAAGAGGTTCCTCTGGAATCGACTGAGACATCTGGGAGACTCTTGGAATGGTGGTACGACCATGGAGTTCCTCTCGCCTTTCCTGTTGAGAGTGCCTCCTCTTGAGATGCGACGGGAACGCCGGGAATTCTTTCCCGTTGAAAGCAGGGAAAGGATCCCTCATATCGAGCTACGAGGGGGAAACGGGGCTCCTCTGGATGTGGGCGGGACCATCGTGCTTCCTCTCGAGTGGAGACGGGTATGGCGGTGAACTTCTTGAGTTGCAGCAAGGGTGTGAAAGACCCTTTCGAAGTTCCAGAGGTTAGGTGTCATTAATCTCCAGACGCCTCATCGGAAATAGGCCTCATCTCGCCTGGAAGGGAGAACTTCCTGGATTTTCTCGATTGCGGCAGGTGTTCTCGAGTTACGACGGGGACCTCAGGGACCCGCCCTGGTGGCCTAAGAGGCCAGTCCCCATGCGAGTTGCTAGGGGGCCTCTCGGGATTCCTCTCCCGTCGATACCGGGGCCAAAAACCTTGTGTGGAGTCAGGGCCGGAACCGAGGATTCCTCTCAGGGGCTGACATCGATCTTTGGGTACTTCTGGAGTCTCCCCAGGGGAGTCAGGCCTCGTCTCGAGTGGGGGCATGCACGTGCGCTTTCCTTCCAGGCTGTAGCAGCAATGTTCCGCTTCCCGTGGCGTGGATCAGAGGATCTGTGGTTTTCCCTCGAGGCTTTCCCTCGAGGCTTTCCCACACGGCTGTCCCACGTGCCACCGTGGTGTGAGCCGATCCTCGGCGTGAAAGATGAGCCAGTGCAGGGCAAAGAGGTTCCTCTGGAATGGACTGAGACTTCTGGGGGACTCTTGGAATGGTGGTACGACCATGGAGTTCCTCTCGCCTTTACTGTTGAGAGTGCCTCCTCTTGAGATGCGACGGGAACGCCGGGAAATCTTTCCCGTTGAAAGCAGGGAAAGGATCCCTCATCTCGAGCTACGAGGGGGAAACGGGGCTCCTCTGGATGTGGGCGGGACCATCGTGCTTCCTCTCGAGTGGAGACGGGTATGGCGATGAACTTCTTGAGTTGCAGCAAGGGTGTGAAAGACCCTTTCGAAGTTCCAGAGGTTAGGTGTCATTAGTCTCCAGACGCCTCATCGGAAATAGGCCTCATCTCGCCTGGAAGGGAGAACTTCCTGGATTTTCTCGAGTTGCGGCAGGTGTTCTCCAGTTACGACGGGGACCTCAGGGACCCGCCCTGGTGGCCTAAGGAGAGGCCAGTCCCCATGCGACTTGCTAGGGGGCCTCTCGGGATTCCTCTCCCGTCGATACCGGGGCCAAAATCCTTGTGTTGAGTCAGGGCCGGAACCGAGGATTCCTCTCAGGGGCTGACATGGATCTTTGGGTACTTCTGGAGTCTCCCCAGGGGAGTCAGGCCTCGTCTCGAGTGGGGGCATGCACGTGCGCTTTCCTTCCAGGCTGTAGCAGCAATGTCACGCTTCCCGTCGCGTGGATCAAAGGATCTGTGGTTTTCCCTCGAGGCTTTCCCTCGAGGCTTTCCCAAAGGGCGGTCCCACGTGCCACCGTGGTGTGAGTCGATCCTCGGCGTGAAAGATGAGCCAGTGCAGGGCAAAGAGGTTCCTCTGGAATGGACTGAGACATCTGGGGGACTCTTGGAATGGTGGTACGACCATGGAGTTCCTCTCGCCTTTCCTGTTGAGAGTGCCTCCTCTTGAGATGCGACGGGAACGCCGGGAATTCTTTCCCGTTGAAAGCAGGGAAAGGATCCCTCATCTCGAGCTACGAGGGGGAAAAGGGGCTCCTCTGGATGTGGGCGGGACCATCGTGCTTCCTGTCGAGTGGAGACGGGTATGGCGGTGAACTTCTTGAGTTGCAGCAAGGGTGTGAAAGACCCTTTCGAAGTTCCAGATGTTAGGTGTCATTAGTCTCCAGACGCCTCATCGGAAATAGGCCTCATCTCGCCTGGAAGGGAGAACTTCCTGGATTTTCTCGAGTTGCGGCAGGTGTTCTCGAGTTACGACGGGGACCTCAGGGACCCGCCCTGGTGGCCTCAGGAGAGGCCAGTCCTCATGCGAGTTGCTAGGGGGCCGCTCGGGATTCCTCTCCCGTCGATACCGGGGCTAAAAACCTTGTGTGGAGTCAGGGCCGGAACCGAGGATTCCTCTCAGGGGCTGACATGGATCTTTGGGTCCTTCTGGAGTCTCCCCAGGGGAGTCAGGCCTCGTCTCGAGTGGGGGCATGAACGTGCGCTTTCCTTCCAGGCTGTAGCAGCAATGTCACGCTTCCCGTCGCGTGGATCAAAGGATCTGTGGTTTTCCCGCGAGGCTTTCCCTCGAGGCTTTCCCACAGGGCTGTCCCACGTGCCACCGTGGTGTGAGTCGATCCTCGGCGTGAAAGATGAGCCAGTGCAGGGCAAAGAGATTCCTCTGGAATGGACTGAGACATCTGGGGGACTCTTGGAATGGTGGTTCGACCATGGAGTTCCTCTCGCCTTTCCTGTTGAGAGTGCCTCCTCTTGAGATGCGACGGGAACGCCGGGAATTCTTTCCCGTTGAAAGCAGGGAAAGGATCCCTCATCTCGAGCTACGAGGGGGAAACGGGGCTCCTCTGGATGTAGGCGGGACCATCGTGCTTCCTCTAGAGTGGAGACGGGTATGGCGGTGAACTTCTTGAATTGCAGCAAGGGTGTGAAAGACCCTTTCGAAGTTCCAGAGGTTAGGTGTCATTAGTCTCCAGACGCCTCATCGGAAATAGGCCTCATCTCGCCTGGAAGGGAGAACTTCCTGGATTTTCTCGAGTTGCGGCAGGTGTTCTCGATTTACGACGGGGACCTCAGGGACCCGCCCTGTTGGCCTCAGGAGAGGCCAGTCCTCATGCGAGTTGCTAGGGGGCCGCTAGGGATTCCTCTCCCGTCGATAGCGGGGCCAAAAACCTTGTGTGGAGTCAGGGCCGGAACCGAGGATTCCTCTCAGGGGCTGACATGGATCTTTGGGTACTTCTGGAGTCTCCCCAGGGGAGTCAGGCCTCGTCTCGAATGGGGGCATGCACGTGCGCTTTCCTTCCAGCCTGTAGAAGCAATGTCACGCTTCCCGTGGCGTGGATCAAAGGATCTGTGGTTTTCCCTCGAGGCTTTCCCTCGAGGCTTTCCCACAGGGCTGTCCCATGTGCCACCGTGGTGTGAGTCGATCCTCGGCGTGAAAGATGAGCCAGTGCAGGGCAAAGAGATTCCTCTGGAATGGACTGAGACATCTGGGGGACTCTTGGAATGGTGGTACGACCATGGAGTTCCTCTCGCCTTTCCTGTTGAGAGTGCCTCCTCTTGAGATGCGACGGGAACGCCGGGAATTCTTTCCCGTTGAAAGCAGGGAAAGGATCCCTCATCTCGAGCTACGAGGGGGAAACGGGGCTCCTCTGGATGTGGGCGGGACCATCGTGCTTCCTCACGAGTGGAGACGGGTATGGCGGTGAACTTCTTGAGTTGCAGCAAGGGTGTGAAAGACCCTTTCGAAGTTCCAGAGGTTAGGTGTCATTAGTCTCCAGACGCCTCATCGTAAATAGGCCTCATCTCGCCTGGAAGGGAGAACTTCCTGGATTTTCTCGAGTTGTGGCAGGTGTTCTCGAGATACGACGGGGACCTCAGGGACCCGCCCTGGTGGCCTCAGGAGAGGCCAGTCCTCATGCGAGTTGCTAGGGGGCCTCTCGGGATTGCTCTCCCGTTGATACCGGGGCCAAAAACCTTGTGTGGAGTCAGGGCCGGAACCGAGGATTCCTCTCAGGGGCTGACATGGATCTTTGGGTACTTCTGGAGTCTCCCCAGGGGAGTCAGGCCTCGTCTCGAGTGGGGGCATGCACGTGCGCTCTCCTTCCAGGCTGTAGCAGCAATGTCACGCTTCCCGTGGCGTGGATCAAAGGATCTGTGGTTTTCCTTCGAGGCTTTCCCTGGAGGCTTTCCCACAGGGCTGTCCCACGTGCCACCGTGGTGTGAGTCGATCCTCGGTGTGAAAGATGAGCCAGTGCAGGGCAAAGAGGTTCCTCTGGAATGGACTGAGACATCTGGGGGACTCTTGGAATGGTGGTACGACCATGGAGTTCCTCTCGCCTTTCCTGTTGAGAGTGCCTCCTCTTGAGATGCGACGGGAACGCCGGGAATTCTTTCCCGTTGAAAGTAGGGAAAGGATCCCTCATCTCGAGCTACTAGGGGGAAACGGGGCTCCTCTTGATGTGGGCGGGACCATCGTGCTTCCTCTCGAGTGGAGTCGGGTATGGCGGTGAACTTCTTGAGTTGCAGCAAGGGTGTGAAAGACCCTTTCGAAGTTCCAGAGGTTAGGTGTCATTAGTCTCCAGACGCCTCATCGGAAATAGGCCTCATCTCGCCTGGAAGGGAGAACTTCCTGGATTTTCTCGAGTTGCGGCAGGTGTTCTCGAGTTACGACGGGGACCTCAGGGACCCGCCCTGGTGGCCTCAGGAGAGGCCAGTCCCCATGCGAGTTGCTAGGGGGCCTCTCGGGATTCCTCTCCCGTCGATACCGGGGCCAAAAACCTTGTGTGGAGTCAGGGCCGGAACCGAGGATTCCTCTCAGGGGCTGACATGGATCTTTGGGTACTTCTGGAGTCTCCCCAGGGGAGTCAGGCCTCGTCTCCAGTGGGGGCATGCACTTGCGCTTTCCTTCCAGGCTGTAGCAGCAATGTCACAATTCCCGTCGCGTGGATCAAAGGATCTGTGGTTTTCCCTCGAGGCTTTCCCTCGAGGCTTTCCCACAGGGCTGTCCCACGTGCCACCGTGGTGTGAGCCGATCCTCGGCGTGAAAGATGAGCCAGTGCAGGGCAAAGAGGTTCCTCTGGAATGGACTGAGACATCTGGGGGACTCTTGGAATGGTGGTACGACCATGGAGTTCCTCTCGCCTTTCCTGTTGAGAGTGCCTCCTCTTGAGATGCGACGGGAACGCCGGGAATTATTTCCCGTTGAAAGCAGGGAAAGGATCCCTCATCTCGAGCTACGAGGGGGAAACGGGCTCCTCTGGATGTAGGCGGGACCATCGTGCTTCCTCTCGAGTGGAGACGGGTATGGCGGTGAACTTCTTGAGTTGCAGCAAGGGTGTGAAAGACCCTTTCGAAGTTCCAGAGGTTAGGTGTCATTAGTCTCCAGACGCCTCATCGGAAATAGGCCTCATCTCGCCTGGAAGGGAGAACTTCCTTGATTTTCTCGAGTTGCGGCAGGTGTTCTCGAGTTACGACGGGGACCTCAGGGACCCGCCCTGGTGGCCTCAGGAGAGGCCAGTCCCCATGCGAGTTGCTAGGGGGCCTCTCGGGATTCCTCTCCCGTCGATACCGGGGCCAAAAACCTTGTGTGGAGTCAGGGCCGGAACCGAGGATTCCTCTCAGGGGCTGACATGGATCTTTGGGTACTTGTGGAGTCTCCCCAGGGGAGTCAGGCCTCGTCTCGAGTGGGGGCATGCACTTGCGCTTTCCTTCCAGGCTGTAGCAGCAATGTCACGCTTCCCGTCGCGTGGATCAAAGGATCTGTGGTTTTCCCTCGAGGCTTTCCCTCGAGGCTTTCCCACAGGGCTGTCCCACGTGCCACCGTGGTGTGAGCCGATCCTCGGCGTGAAAGATGAGCCAGTGCAGGGCAAAGAGGTTCCTCTGGAATGGAGTGAGACATCTGGGGGACTCTTGGAATGGTGGTACGACCATGGAGTTCCTCTCGCCTTTCCTGTTGAGAGTGCCTCCTCTTGAGATGCGACGGGAACGCCGGGAATTCTTTCCCGTTGAAAGCAGGGAAAGGATCCCTCATCTCGAGCTACGAGGGGGAAACGGGGCTCCTCTGGATGTGGGCGGGATCATCGTACTTCCTCTCGAGTGGAGACGGGTATGGCGGTGAACTTCTTGAGTTGCAGCAAGGGTGTAAAAGACCTTTTCGAAGTTCCAGAGGTTAGGTGTCATTAGTCTCCAGACGCCTCATCGGAAATAGGCCTCATCTCGCCTGGAAGGGAGAACTTCCTGGATTTTCTCGAGTTGCGGCAGGTGTTCTCCAGATACGACCGGGACCTCAGGGACCCGCCCTGGTGGCCTCAGGAGAGGCCAGTCCCCATGCGACTTGCTAGGGGGCCTCTCGGGATTCCTCTCCCGTCGATACCGGGGCCAAAAACCTTGTGTCGAGTCAGGGCCAGAACCGAGGATTCCTCTCAGGGGCTGACATGGATCTTTGGGTTCTTCTGGAGTCTCCCCAGGGGACTCAGGCCTCGTCTAGAGTGGGGGCATGCACGTGCGCTTTCCTTCCAGCCTGTAGCAGCAATGTCACACTTCCCGCCGCGTGGATCAAAGGATCTGTGGTTTTCCCTCGAGGCTTTCCCTCGAGGCTTTCCCAAAGGGCTGTTCCACGTGCCACCGTGGTGTGAGTCGATCCTCGGCGTGAAAGATGAGCCAGTGCAGGGCAAAGAGGTTCCTCTGGAATCGACTGAGACATCTGGGAGACTCTTGGAATGGTGGTACGACCATGGAGTTCCTCTCGCCTTTCCTGTTGAGAGTGCCTCCTCTTGAGATGCGACGGGAACGCCGGGAATTCTTTCCCGTTGAAAGCAGGGAAAGGATCCCTCATATCGAGCTACGAGGGGGAAACGGGGCTCCTCTGGATGTGGGCGGGACCATCGTGCTTCCTCTCGAGTGGAGACGGGTATGGCGGTGAACTTCTTGAGTTGCAGCAAGGGTGTGAAAGACCCTTTCGAAGTTCCAGAGGTTAGGTGTCATTAATCTCCAGACGCCTCATCGGAAATAGGCCTCATCTCGCCTGGAAGGGAGAACTTCCTGGATTTTCTCGATTGCGGCAGGTGTTCTCGAGTTACGACGGGGACCTCAGGGACCCGCCCTGGTGGCCTAAGAGGCCAGTCCCCATGCGAGTTGCTAGGGGGCCTCTCGGGATTCCTCTCCCGTCGATACCGGGGCCAAAAACCTTGTGTGGAGTCAGGGCCGGAACCGAGGATTCCTCTCAGGGGCTGACATCGATCTTTGGGTACTTCTGGAGTCTCCCCAGGGGAGTCAGGCCTCGTCTCGAGTGGGGGCATGCACGTGCGCTTTCCTTCCAGGCTGTAGCAGCAATGTTCCGCTTCCCGTGGCGTGGATCAGAGGATCTGTGGTTTTCCCTCGAGGCTTTCCCTCGAGGCTTTCCCACACGGCTGTCCCACGTGCCACCGTGGTGTGAGCCGATCCTCGGCGTGAAAGATGAGCCAGTGCAGGGCAAAGAGGTTCCTCTGGAATGGACTGAGACTTCTGGGGGACTCTTGGAATGGTGGTACGACCATGGAGTTCCTCTCGCCTTTACTGTTGAGAGTGCCTCCTCTTGAGATGCGACGGGAACGCCGGGAATTCTTTCCCGTTGAAAGCAGGGAAAGGATCCCTCATCTCGAGCTACGAGGGGAAAACGGGGCTCCTCTGGATGTGGGCGGGACCATCGTGCTTCCTCTCGAGTGGAGACGGGTATGGCGATGAACTTCTTGAGTTGCAGCAAGGGTGTGAAAGACCCTTTCGAAGTTCCAGAGGTTAGGTGTCATTAGTCTCCAGACGCCTCATCGGAAATAGGCCTCATCTCGCCTGGAAGGGAGAACTTCCTGGATTTTCTCGAGTTGCGGCAGGTGTTCTCGAGTTACGACGGGGACCTCAGGGACCCGCCCTGGTGGCCTCAGGAGAGGCCAGTCCCCATGCGACTTGCTAGGGGGCCTCTCGGGATTCCTCTCCCGTCGATACCGGGGCCAAAAACCTTGTGTCGAGTCAGGGCCGGAACCGAGGATTCCTCTCAGGGGCTGACATGGATCTTTGCGTTCTTCTGGAGTCTCCCCAGGGGAGTCAGGCCTCGTCTCGAGTGGGGGCATGCACGTGCGCTTTCCTTCCAGCCTGTAGCAGCAATGTCACACTTCCCGTCGCGTGGGTCAAAGGATCTGTGGTTTTCCCTCGAGGCTTTCCCTCGAGGCTTTCCCACAGGGCTGTCCCACGTGCCACCGTGGTTTGAGTCGATCCTCGGCGTGAAAGATGAGCCAGTGCAGGGCAAAGAGGTTCCTCAGGAATGGACTGAGACATCTGGGGGACTCTTGGAATGGTGGTACGACCATGGAGTTCCTCTCGCCTTTCCTGTTGAGAGTGCCTCCTCATGAGATGCGACGGGAACGCCGGGAATTCTTTCCCGTTGAAAGCAGGGAAAGGATCCCTCATCTGGAGCTACGAGGGGGAAACGGGGCTCCTCTGGATGTGGGCGGGACCATCGTGCTTCCTCTCGAGTGGAGACGGGTATGGCGGTGAACTTCTTGAGTTGCAGCAAGGGTGTGAAAGACCCTTTCGAAGTTCCAGAGGTTAGGTGTCATTAGTCTCCAGAAGCCTCATCGGAAATAGGCCTCATCTCGCCTGGAAGGGAGAACTTCCTGGATTTTCTCGAGTTGCGGCAGGTGTTCTCGAGTTACGACGGGGACCTCAGGGACCCGCCCTGGTGGCCTCAGGAGAGGCCAGTCCCCATGCGACTTGCTAGGGGGCCTCTCGGGATTCCTCTCCCGTCGATACCGGGGCCAAAAACCTTGTGTCGAGTCAGGGCCGGAACCGAGGATTCCTCTCAGGGGCTGAAATGGATCTTTGGGTACTTCTGGAGTCTCCCCAGGGGAGTCAGGCCTCGTCTCGAGTGGGGGCATGCACGTGCGCTTTCCTTCCAGCCTGTAGCAGCAATGTCACGCTTCCCGTGGCGTGGATCAAAGGATTTGTGGTTTTCCCTCGAGGCTTTCCCTCGAGGCTTTCCCACAGAGCTGTCCCACGTGCCACCGTGGTGTGAGTCGATCCTCGGCGTGAAAGATGAGCCAGTGCAGGGCAAAGAGGTTCCTCTGGAATGGACTGAGACATCTGGGGGACTCTTGGAATGGTGGTACGACCGTGGAGTTCCTCTCGCCTTTCCTGTTGAGAGTGCCTCCTCTTGAGATGCGACAGGAACGCCGGGAATTCTTTCCCGTTGAAAGCAGGGAATGGATCCCTCATCTCGAGCTACGAGCGGGAAACGGGGCTCCTCTGGATGTGGGCGGGACCATCGTGCTTCCTCTCGAGTGGAGACGGGTATGGCGGTGAACTTCTTGAGTTGCAGCAAGGGTGTGAAAGACCCTTTCGAAGTTCCAGAGGTTAGGTGTCTTTAGTCTCCAGAAGCCTAATCGGAAATAGGCCTCATCTCGCCTGGAAGGGAGAACTTCCTGGATTTTCTCGAGTTGCGGCAGGTGTTCTCGAGTTACAACGGGGACCTCAGGGACCCGCCCTGGTGGCCTCAGGAGAGGCCAGTCCCCATGCGACTTGCTAGGGGGCCTCTCGGGATTCCTCTCCCGTCGATACCGGGGCCAAAAACCTTGTGTGGAGTCAGGGCCGGAACCGAGGATTCCTCTCAGGGGCTGACATGGATCTTTGGGTACTTCTGGAGTCTCCCCAGGGGAGTCAGGCCTCGTCTCGAGTGGGGGCATGCACGTGCGCTTTCCTTCCAGGCTGTAGCAGCAATGTCACGCTTCCCGTGGCGTGGATCAAAGGATCTGTGGTTTTCCCTCGAGGCTTTCCCTCGAGGCTTTCCCAAAGGGCTGTTCCACGTGCCACCGTGGTGTGAGTCGATCCTCGGCGTGAAAGATGAGCCAGTGCAGGGCAAAGAGGTTCCTCTGGAATCGACTGAGACATCTGGGAGACTCTTGGAATGGTGGTACGACCATGGAGTTCCTCTCGCCTTTCCTGTTGAGAGTGCCTCCTCTTGAGATGCGACGGGAACGCCGGGAATTCTTTCCCGTTGAAAGCAGGGAAAGGATCCCTCATATCGAGCTACGAGGGGGAAACGGGGCTCCTCTGGATGTGGGCGGGACCATCGTGCTTCCTCTCGAGTGGAGACGGGTATGGCGGTGAACTTCTTGAGTTGCAGCAAGGGTGTGAAAGACCCTTTCGAAGTTCCAGAGGTTAGGTGTCATTAATCTCCAGACGCCTCATCGGAAATAGGCCTCATCTCGCCTGGAAGGGAGAACTTCCTGGATTTTCTCGATTGCGGCAGGTGTTCTCGAGTTACGACGGGGACCTCAGGGACCCGCCCTGGTGGCCTAAGAGGCCAGTCCCCATGCGAGTTGCTAGGGGGCCTCTCGGGATTCCTCTCCCGTCGATACCGGGGCCAAAAACCTTGTGTGGAGTCAGGGCCGGAACCGAGGATTCCTCTCAGGGGCTGACATCGATCTTTGGGTACTTCTGGAGTCTCCCCAGGGGAGTCAGGCCTCGTCTCGAGTGGGGGCATGCACGTGCGCTTTCCTTCCAGGCTGTAGCAGCAATGTTCCGCTTCCCGTGGCGTGGATCAGAGGATCTGTGGTTTTCCCTCGAGGCTTTCCCTCGAGGCTTTCCCACACGGCTGTCCCACGTGCCACCGTGGTGTGAGCCGATCCTCGGCGTGAAAGATGAGCCAGTGCAGGGCAAAGAGGTTCCTCTGGAATGGACTGAGACTTCTGGGGGACTCTTGGAATGGTGGTACGACCATGGAGTTCCTCTCGCCTTTACTGTTGAGAGTGCCTCCTCTTGAGATGCGACGGGAACGCCGGGAAATCTTTCCCGTTGAAAGCAGGGAAAGGATCCCTCATCTCGAGCTACGAGGGGGAAACGGGGCTCCTCTGGATGTGGGCGGGACCATCGTGCTTCCTCTCGAGTGGAGACGGGTATGGCGATGAACTTCTTGAGTTGCAGCAAGGGTGTGAAAGACCCTTTCGAAGTTCCAGAGGTTAGGTGTCATTAGTCTCCAGACGCCTCATCGGAAATAGGCCTCATCTCGCCTGGAAGGGAGAACTTCCTGGATTTTCTCGAGTTGCGGCAGGTGTTCTCCAGTTACGACGGGGACCTCAGGGACCCGCCCTGGTGGCCTCAGGAGAGGCCAGTCCCCATGCGACTTGCTAGGGGGCCTCTCGGGATTCCTCTCCCGTCGATACCGGGGCCAAAATCCTTGTGTTGAGTCAGGGCCGGAACCGAGGATTCCTCTCAGGGGCTGACATGGATCTTTGGGTACTTCTGGAGTCTCCCCAGGGGAGTCAGGCCTCGTCTCGAGTGGGGGCATGCACGTGCGCTTTCCTTCCAGGCTGTAGCAGCAATGTCACGCTTCCCGTCGCGTGGATCAAAGGATCTGTGGTTTTCCCTCGAGGCTTTCCCTCGAGGCTTTCCCAAAGGGCGGTCCCACGTGCCACCGTGGTGTGAGTCGATCCTCGGCGTGAAAGATGAGCCAGTGCAGGGCAAAGAGGTTCCTCTGGAATGGACTGAGACATCTGGGGGACTCTTGGAATGGTGGTACGACCATGGAGTTCCTCTCGCCTTTCCTGTTGAGAGTGCCTCCTCTTGAGATGCGACGGGAACGCCGGGAATTCTTTCCCGTTGAAAGCAGGGAAAGGATCCCTCATCTCGAGCTACGAGGGGGAAAAGGGGCTCCTCTGGATGTGGGCGGGACCATCGTGCTTCCTGTCGAGTGGAGACGGGTATGGCGGTGAACTTCTTGAGTTGCAGCAAGGGTGTGAAAGACCCTTTCGAAGTTCCAGATGTTAGGTGTCATTAGTCTCCAGACGCCTCATCGGAAATAGGCCTCATCTCGCCTGGAAGGGAGAACTTCCTGGATTTTCTCGAGTTGCGGCAGGTGTTCTCGAGTTACGACGGGGACCTCAGGGACCCGCCCTGGTGGCCTCAGGAGAGGCCAGTCCTCATGCGAGTTGCTAGGGGGCCGCTCGGGATTCCTCTCCCGTCGATACCGGGGCTAAAAACCTTGTGTGGAGTCAGGGCCGGAACCGAGGATTCCTCTCAGGGGCTGACATGGATCTTTGGGTCCTTCTGGAGTCTCCCCAGGGGAGTCAGGCCTCGTCTCGAGTGGGGGCATGAACGTGCGCTTTCCTTCCAGGCTGTAGCAGCAATGTCACGCTTCCCGTCGCGTGGATCAAAGGATCTGTGGTTTTCCCGCGAGGCTTTCCCTCGAGGCTTTCCCACAGGGCTGTCCCACGTGCCACCGTGGTGTGAGTCGATCCTCGGCGTGAAAGATGAGCCAGTGCAGGGCAAAGAGATTCCTCTGGAATGGACTGAGACATCTGGGGGACTCTTGGAATGGTGGTTCGACCATGGAGTTCCTCTCGCCTTTCCTGTTGAGAGTGCCTCCTCTTGAGATGCGACGGGAACGCCGGGAATTCTTTCCCGTTGAAAGCAGGGAAAGGATCCCTCATCTCGAGCTACGAGGGGGAAACGGGGCTCCTCTGGATGTAGGCGGGACCATCGTGCTTCCTCTAGAGTGGAGACGGGTATGGCGGTGAACTTCTTGAATTGCAGCAAGGGTGTGAAAGACCCTTTCGAAGTTCCAGAGGTTAGGTGTCATTAGTCTCCAGACGCCTCATCGGAAATAGGCCTCATCTCGCCTGGAAGGGAGAACTTCCTGGATTTTCTCGAGTTGCGGCAGGTGTTCTCGATTTACGACGGGGACCTCAGGGACCCGCCCTGTTGGCCTCAGGAGAGGCCAGTCCTCATGCGAGTTGCTAGGGGGCCGCTAGGGATTCCTCTCCCGTCGATAGCGGGGCCAAAAACCTTGTGTGGAGTCAGGGCCGGAACCGAGGATTCCTCTCAGGGGCTGACATGGATCTTTGGGTACTTCTGGAGTCTCCCCAGGGGAGTCAGGCCTCGTCTCGAATGGGGGCATGCACGTGCGCTTTCCTTCCAGCCTGTAGAAGCAATGTCACGCTTCCCGTGGCGTGGATCAAAGGATCTGTGGTTTTCCCTCGAGGCTTTCCCTCGAGGCTTTCCCACAGGGCTGTCCCATGTGCCACCGTGGTGTGAGTCGATCCTCGGCGTGAAAGATGAGCCAGTGCAGGGCAAAGAGATTCCTCTGGAATGGACTGAGACATCTGGGGGACTCTTGGAATGGTGGTACGACCATGGAGTTCCTCTCGCCTTTCCTGTTGAGAGTGCCTCCTCTTGAGATGCGACGGGAACGCCGGGAATTCTTTCCCGTTGAAAGCAGGGAAAGGATCCCTCATCTCGAGCTACGAGGGGGAAACGGGGCTCCTCTGGATGTGGGCGGGACCATCGTGCTTCCTCACGAGTGGAGACGGGTATGGCGGTGAACTTCTTGAGTTGCAGCAAGGGTGTGAAAGACCCTTTCGAAGTTCCAGAGGTTAGGTGTCATTAGTCTCCAGACGCCTCATCGTAAATAGGCCTCATCTCGCCTGGAAGGGAGAACTTCCTGGATTTTCTCGAGTTGTGGCAGGTGTTCTCGAGATACGACGGGGACCTCAGGGACCCGCCCTGGTGGCCTCAGGAGAGGCCAGTCCTCATGCGAGTTGCTAGGGGGCCTCTCGGGATTGCTCTCCCGTTGATACCGGGGCCAAAAACCTTGTGTGGAGTCAGGGCCGGAACCGAGGATTCCTCTCAGGGGCTGACATGGATCTTTGGGTACTTCTGGAGTCTCCCCAGGGGAGTCAGGCCTCGTCTCGAGTGGGGGCATGCACGTGCGCTCTCCTTCCAGGCTGTAGCAGCAATGTCACGCTTCCCGTGGCGTGGATCAAAGGATCTGTGGTTTTCCTTCGAGGCTTTCCCTGGAGGCTTTCCCACAGGGCTGTCCCACGTGCCACCGTGGTGTGAGTCGATCCTCGGTGTGAAAGATGAGCCAGTGCAGGGCAAAGAGGTTCCTCTGGAATGGACTGAGACATCTGGGGGACTCTTGGAATGGTGGTACGACCATGGAGTTCCTCTCGCCTTTCCTGTTGAGAGTGCCTCCTCTTGAGATGCGACGGGAACGCCGGGAATTCTTTCCCGTTGAAAGTAGGGAAAGGATCCCTCATCTCGAGCTACTAGGGGGAAACGGGGCTCCTCTTGATGTGGGCGGGACCATCGTGCTTCCTCTCGAGTGGAGTCGGGTATGGCGGTGAACTTCTTGAGTTGCAGCAAGGGTGTGAAAGACCCTTTCGAAGTTCCAGAGGTTAGGTGTCATTAGTCTCCAGACGCCTCATCGGAAATAGGCCTCATCTCGCCTGGAAGGGAGAACTTCCTGGATTTTCTCGAGTTGCGGCAGGTGTTCTCGAGTTACGACGGGGACCTCAGGGACCCGCCCTGGTGGCCTCAGGAGAGGCCAGTCCCCATGCGAGTTGCTAGGGGGCCTCTCGGGATTCCTCTCCCGTCGATACCGGGGCCAAAAACCTTGTGTGGAGTCAGGGCCGGAACCGAGGATTCCTCTCAGGGGCTGACATGGATCTTTGGGTACTTCTGGAGTCTCCCCAGGGGAGTCAGGCCTCGTCTCCAGTGGGGGCATGCACTTGCGCTTTCCTTCCAGGCTGTAGCAGCAATGTCACAATTCCCGTCGCGTGGATCAAAGGATCTGTGGTTTTCCCTCGAGGCTTTCCCTCGAGGCTTTCCCACAGGGCTGTCCCACGTGCCACCGTGGTGTGAGCCGATCCTCGGCGTGAAAGATGAGCCAGTGCAGGGCAAAGAGGTTCCTCTGGAATGGACTGAGACATCTGGGGGACTCTTGGAATGGTGGTACGACCATGGAGTTCCTCTCGCCTTTCCTGTTGAGAGTGCCTCCTCTTGAGATGCGACGGGAACGCCGGGAATTATTTCCCGTTGAAAGCAGGGAAAGGATCCCTCATCTCGAGCTACGAGGGGGAAACGGGCTCCTCTGGATGTAGGCGGGACCATCGTGCTTCCTCTCGAGTGGAGACGGGTATGGCGGTGAACTTCTTGAGTTGCAGCAAGGGTGTGAAAGACCCTTTCGAAGTTCCAGAGGTTAGGTGTCATTAGTCTCCAGACGCCTCATCGGAAATAGGCCTCATCTCGCCTGGAAGGGAGAACTTCCTTGATTTTCTCGAGTTGCGGCAGGTGTTCTCGAGTTACGACGGGGACCTCAGGGACCCGCCCTGGTGGCCTCAGGAGAGGCCAGTCCCCATGCGAGTTGCTAGGGGGCCTCTCGGGATTCCTCTCCCGTCGATACCGGGGCCAAAAACCTTGTGTGGAGTCAGGGCCGGAACCGAGGATTCCTCTCAGGGGCTGACATGGATCTTTGGGTACTTGTGGAGTCTCCCCAGGGGAGTCAGGCCTCGTCTCGAGTGGGGGCATGCACTTGCGCTTTCCTTCCAGGCTGTAGCAGCAATGTCACGCTTCCCGTCGCGTGGATCAAAGGATCTGTGGTTTTCCCTCGAGGCTTTCCCTCGAGGCTTTCCCACAGGGCTGTCCCACGTGCCACCGTGGTGTGAGCCGATCCTCGGCGTGAAAGATGAGCCAGTGCAGGGCAAAGAGGTTCCTCTGGAATGGAGTGAGACATCTGGGGGACTCTTGGAATGGTGGTACGACCATGGAGTTCCTCTCGCCTTTCCTGTTGAGAGTGCCTCCTCTTGAGATGCGACGGGAACGCCGGGAATTCTTTCCCGTTGAAAGCAGGGAAAGGATCCCTCATCTCGAGCTACGAGGGGGAAACGGGGCTCCTCTGGATGTGGGCGGGATCATCGTACTTCCTCTCGAGTGGAGACGGGTATGGCGGTGAACTTCTTGAGTTGCAGCAAGGGTGTAAAAGACCTTTTCGAAGTTCCAGAGGTTAGGTGTCATTAGTCTCCAGACGCCTCATCGGAAATAGGCCTCATCTCGCCTGGAAGGGAGAACTTCCTGGATTTTCTCGAGTTGCGGCAGGTGTTCTCCAGATACGACCGGGACCTCAGGGACCCGCCCTGGTGGCCTCAGGAGAGGCCAGTCCCCATGCGACTTGCTAGGGGGCCTCTCGGGATTCCTCTCCCGTCGATACCGGGGCCAAAAACCTTGTGTCGAGTCAGGGCCAGAACCGAGGATTCCTCTCAGGGGCTGACATGGATCTTTGGGTTCTTCTGGAGTCTCCCCAGGGGACTCAGGCCTCGTCTAGAGTGGGGGCATGCACGTGCGCTTTCCTTCCAGCCTGTAGCAGCAATGTCACACTTCCCGCCGCGTGGATCAAAGGATCTGTGGTTTTCCCTCGAGGCTTTCCCTCGAGGCTTTCCCACAGGGCTGTCCCACGTGCCACCGTGGTGTGAGTCGATCCTCGGCGTGAAAGATGAGCCAGTGCAGGGCAAAGAGGTTCCTCTGGAATGGACTGAGACATCTGGGGGACTCTTGGAATGGTGGTACGACCATGGAGTTCCTCTCGCCTTTCCTGTTGAGAGTGCCTCCTCTTGAGATGCGACGGGAACGCCGGGAATTCTTTCCCGTTGAAAGCAGGGAAAGGATCCCTCATCTCGAGCTACGAGGGGGAAACGGGGCTCCTCTGGATGTGGGCGGGACCATCGTGCTTCCTCTCGAGTGGAGACGGGTATGGCGGTGAACTTCTTGAGTTGCAGCAAGGGTGTGAAAGACCCTTTCGAAGTTCCAGAGGTTAGGTGTCATTAGTCTCCAGACGCCTCATCGGAAATAGGCCTCATCTCGCCTGGAAGGGAGAACTTCCTGGATTTTCTCGAGTTGCGGCAGGTGTTCTCGAGTTACGACGGGGACCTCAGGGACCCGCCCTGGTGGCCTCAGGAGAGGCCAGTCCCCATGCGAGTTGCTAGGGGGCCTCTCGGGATTCCTCTCCCGTCGATACCGGGGCCAAAAACCTTGTGTGGAGTCAGGGCCGGAACCGAGGATTCCTCTCAGGGGCTGACATGGATATTTGGGTACTTCTGGAGTCTCCCCAGGGGAGTCAGGCCTCGTCTCCAGTGGGGGCATGCACTTGCGCTTTCCTTCCAGGCTGTAGCAGCAATGTCACACTTCCCGTCCCGTGGATCAAATGATCTGTGGTTTTCCCTCGAGGCTTTCCCTCGAGGCTTTCCCACAGGGCTGTCCCACGTGCCACCGTGGTGTGAGCCGATCCTCGGCGTGAAAGATGAGCCAGTGCAGGGCAAAGAGGTTCCTCTGGAATGGACTGAGACATCTGGGGGACTCTTGGAATGGTGGTACGACCATGGAGTTCCTCTCGCCTTTCCTGTTGAGAGTGCCTCCTCTTGAGATGCGACGGGAACGCCGGGAATTCTTTCCCGTTGAAAGCAGGGAAAGGATCCCTCATCTCGAGCTACGAGGGGGAAACGGGGCTCCTCTGGATGCGGGCGGGACCATCGTGCTTCCTCTCGAGTGGAGACGGGTATGGTGGTGAACTTCCTGAGTTGCAGCAAGGGTGTGAAAGACCCTTTCGAAGTTCCAGAGGTTAGGTGTCATTAGTCTCCAGACGCCTCATCGGAAATAGGCCTCATCTCGCCTGGAAGGGAGAACTTCCTGGATTTTCTCGAGTTGCGGCAGGTGTTCTCGAGTTACGACGGGGACCTCAGGGACCCGCCCTGGTGGCCTCAGAAGAGGCCAGTCTTCATGCGAGTTGCTAGGGGGCCTCTCGGGATTCCTCTCCCGTCGATACCGGGGCCAAAAACCTTGTGTGGAGTCAGGGCCGGAACCGAGGATTCCTCTCAGGGGCTGACATGGATCTTTGGGTACTTCTGGAGTCTCCCCAGGGGAGTCAGGCCTCGTCTCGAGTGGGGGCATGCACGTGCGCTTTCCTTCCAGGCTGTAGCAGCAATGTCACGCTTCCCGTGGCGTGGATCAAAGGATCTGTGGTTTTCCCTCGAGACTTTCCCTCGAGGCTTTCCCACAGGGCTGTCCCACGTGCCACCGTGGTGTGAGTCGATCCTCGGCGTGAAAGATGAGCCAGGGCAGGGCAAAGAGATTCCTCTGGAATGGAGTGAGACATCTGGGGGACTCTTGGAATGGTGGTACGACCATGGAGTTCCTCTCGCCTTTCCTGTTGAGAGTGCCTCCTCTTGAGATGCGACGGGAACGCCGGGAATTCTTTCCCGTTGAAAGCAGGGAAAGGATCCCTCATCTCGAGCTACGAGGGGGAAACGGGGCTCCTCTGGATGTGGGCGGGACCATCGTGCTTCCTCTCGAGTGGAGACGGGTATGGCGGTGAACTTCTTGAGTTTCAGCAAGGGTGTGAAAGACCCTTTCGAAGTTCCAGAGGTTAGGTGTCATTAGTCTCCAGACGCCTCATCGTAAATAGGCCTCTTCTCGCCTGGAAGGGAGAACTTCCTGGATTTTCTCGAGTTGCGGCAGGTGTTTTCGAGATACGACGGGGACCTCAGGGACCCGCCCTGGTGGCCTCAGGAGAGGCCAGTCCTCATGCGAGTTGCTAGGGGGCCTCTCGGGATTCCTCTCCCGTCGATACCGGGGCCAAAAACCTTGGGTGGAGTCAGGGCCGGAACCGAGGATTCCTCTCAGGGGCTGACATGGATCTTTGGGTACTTCTGGAGTCTCCCCAGGGGAGTCAGGCCTCGTCTCGAGTGGGGGCATGCACGTGCGCTTTCCTTCCAGGCAGTAGCAGCAATGTCACGCTTCCCGTCACGTGGATCAAAGGATCTGTGGTTTTCCCTCGAGGCTTTCCCTCGAGGCTTTCCCACAGGGCTGTCCCACGTGCCACCGTGGTGTGAGTCGATCCTCGGCGTGAAAGATGAGCCAGTGCAGGGCAAAGAGGTTCCTCTGGAATGGAGTGAGACATCTGGGGGACTCTTGGAATGGTGGTACGACCATGGAGTTCCTCTCGCCTTTCCTGTTGAGAGTGCCTCCTCTTGAGATGCGACGGGAACGCCGGGAATTCTTTCCCGTTGAAAGCAGGGAAAGGATCCCTCATATCGAGCTACGAGGGGGAAACGCGGCTCCTCTGGATGTGGGCGGGACCATCGTGCTTCCTCTCGAGTGGAGACGGGTATGGCGGTGAACTTCTTGAGTTGCAGCAAGGGTGTGAAAGACCCTTTCGAAGTTCCAGAGGTTAGGTGTCATTAGTCTCCAGACGCCTCATCGGAAATAGGCCTCATCTCGCCTGGAAGGGAGAACTTCCTGGATTTTCTCGAGTTGCGGCAGGTGTTCTCGAGTTACGACGGGGACCTCAGGGACCCGCCCTGGTGGCCTCAGGAAAGGCCAGTCCCCATGCGAGTTGCTAGGGGGCCTCTCGGGATTCCTCTCCCGTCGATACCGGGGCCAAAAACCTTGTGTGCAGTCAGGGCCGGAACCGAGGATTCCTCTCAGGGGCTGACATGGATCTTTGGGTACTTCTGGAGTCTCCCCAGGGGAGTCAGGCCTCGTCTAGAGTGGGGGCATGCACGTGCGCTTTCCTTCCAGGCTGTAGCAGCAATGTCACACTTCCCTCCGCGTGGATCAAAGGATCTGTGGTTTTCCCTCGAGGCTTTCCCTCGAGGCTTTCCCACAGGGCTGTCCCACGTGCCACCGTGGTGTGAGCCGATCCTCGGCGTGAAAGATGAGCCAGTGCAGGGCAAAGAGGTTCCTCTGGAATGGACTGAGACATCTGGGGGACTCTTGGAATGGTGGTACGACCATGGAGTTCCTCTCGCCTTTCCTGTTGAGAGTGCCTCCTCTTGAGATGCGACGGGAACGCCGGGAATTCTTTCCCGTTGAAAGCAGGGAAAGGATCCCTCATCTCGAGCTACGAGGGGGAAACGGGGCTCCTCTGGATGTGGGCGGGACCATCGTGCTTCCTCTCGAGTGGAGACGGGTATGGCGGTGAACTTCTTGAGTTGCAGCAAGGGTGTGAAAGACCCTTTCGAAGTTCCAGAGGTTAGGTGTCATTAGTCTCCAGACGCCTCATCGGAAATAGGCCTCATCTCGCCTGGAAGGGAGAACTTCCTGGATTTTCTCGAGTTGCGGCAGGTGTTCTCGAGTTACGACGGGGACCTCAGGGACCCGCCCTGGTGGCCTCAGGAGAGGCCAGTCCCCATGCGACTTGCTAGGGGGCCTCTCGGGATTCCTCTCCCTTCGATACTGGGGCCAAAAACCTTGTGTCGAGTCAGGGCCAGAACCGAGGATTCCTCTCAGGGGCTGACATGGATCTTTGGGTTCTTCTGGAGTCTCCCCAGGGGAGTCAGGCCTCGTCTAGAGTGGGGGCATGCACGTGCGCTTTCCTTCCAGCCTGTAGCAGCAATGTCACACTTCCCGTCGCGTGGATCAAAGGATCTGTGGTTTTCCCTCGAGGCTTTCCATCGAGGCTTTCCCACAGGGCTGTCCCACGTGCCACCGTGGTGTGAGTCGATCCTCGGCGTGAAACATGAGCCAGTGCAGGGCAAAGAGGTTCCTCTGGAATGGACTGAGACATCTGGGGGACTCTTGGAATGGTGGTACGACCATGGAGTTCCTCTCGCCTTTCCTGTTGAGAGTGCCTCCTCTTGAGATGCGACGGGAACGCCGGGAATTCTTTCCCGTTGAAAGCAGGGAAAGGATCCCTCATCTCGAGCTACGAGGGGGAAACGGGGCTCCTCTGGATGTGGGCGGGACCATCGTGCTTCCTCTCGAGTGGAGACGGGTATGGCGGTGAACTTCTTGAGTTGCAGCAAGGGTGTGAAAGACCCTTTCGAAGTTCCAGAGGTTAGGTGTCATTAGTCTCCAGAAGCCTCATCGGAAATAGGCCTCATCTCGCCTGGAAGGGAGAACTTCCTGGATTTTCTCGAGTTGCGGCAGGTGTTCTCGAGTTACGACGGGGACCTCAGGGACCCGCCCTGGTGGCCTCAGGAGAGGCCAGTCCCCATGCGACTTGCTAGGGGGCCTCTCGGGATTCCTCTCCCGTCGATACCGGGGCCAAAAACCTTGTGTGGAGTCAGGGCCGGAACCGAGGATTCCTCTCAGGGGCTGACATGGATCTTTGGGTACTTCTGGAGTCTCCCCAGGGGAGTCAGGCCTCGTCTCGAGTGGGGGCATGCACGTGCAGTTTCCTTCCAGGCTGTAGCAGCAATGTCACGCTTCCCGTGGCGTGGATCAAAGGATCTGTGGTTTTCCCTCGAGGCTTTCCCTCGAGGCTTTCCCAAAGGGCTGTCCCACGTGCCACCGTGGTGTGAGTCGATCCTCGGCGTGAAAGATGAGCCAGTGAAGGGCAAAGAGGTTCCTCTGGAATGGACTGAGACATCTGGGGGACTCTTGGAATGGTGGTACGACCATGGAGTTCCTCTCGCCTTTCCTGTTGAGAGTGCCTCCTCTTGAGATGCGACGGGAACGCCGGGAATTCTTTCCCGTTGAAAGCAGGGAAAGGATCCCTCATCTCGAGCTACGAGGGGGAAACGGGGCTCCTCTGGATGTGGGCGGGACCATCGTGCTTCCTGTCGAGTGGAGACGGGTATGGCGGTGAACTTCTTGAGTTGCAGCAAGGGTGTGAAAGACCCTTTCGAAGTTCCAGAGTTTAGGTGTCATTAGTCTCCAGACGCCTCATCGGAAATAGGCCTCATCTCGCCTGGAAGGGAGAACTTCCTGGAATTTCTCGAGTTGCGGCAGGTGTTCTCGAGTTACGACGGGGACCTCAGGGACCCGCCCTGGTGGCCTCAGGAGAGGCCAGTCCCCATGCGAGTTGCTAGGGGGCCTCTCGGGATTCCTCTCCCGTCGATACCGGGGCCAAAAACATTGTGTGGAGTCAGGGCCGGAACCGAGGATTCCTCTCAGGGGCTGACATGGATCTTTGGGTACTTCTGGAGTCTCCCCAGGGGAGTCAGGCCTCGTCTCGAGTGGGGGCATGCACGTGCGCTTTCCTTCCAGGCTGTAGCAGCAATGTCACGCTTCCCGTGGCGTGGATCAAAGGATCTGTGGTTTTCCCTCGAGGCTTTCCCTCGAGGCTTTCCCACAGGGCTGTCCCACGTGCCACCGTGGTGTGAGTCGATCCTCGGCGAGAAAGATGAGCCAGTGCAGGGCAAAGAGGTTCCTCTGGAATGGACTGAGACATCTGGGGGACTCTTGGAATGGTGGTACGACCATGGAGTTCCTCTCGCCTTTCCTGTTGAGAGTGCCTCCTCTTGAGATGCGACGGGAACGCCGGGAATTCTTTCCCGTTGAAAGCAGGGAAAGGATCCCTCATCTCGAGCTACGAGGGGGAAACGGGGCTCCTCTGGATGTGGGCGGGACCATCGTGCTTCCTGTCGAGTGGAGACGGGTATGGCGGTGAACTTCTTGAGTTGCAGCAAGGGTGTGAAAGACCCTTTTGAAGTTCCAGAGGTTAGGTGTCATTAGTCTCCAGACGCCTCATCGGAAATAGGCCTCATCTCGCCTGGAAGGGAGAACTTCCTGGATTTTCTCGAGTTGCGGCAGGTGTTCTCGAGTTACGACGGGGACCTCAGGGACCCGCCCTGGTGGCCTCAGGAGAGGCCAGTCCCCATGCGAGTTGCTAGGGGGCCTCTCGGGATTCCTCTCCCGTCGATACCGGGGCCAAAAACCTTGTGTGGAGTCAGGGCCGGAACCGAGGATTAATCTCAGGGGCTGACATGGATCTTTGGGTACTTCTGGAGTCTCCCCAGGGGAGTCAGGCCTCGTCTCGAGTGGGGGCATGCACTTGCGCTTTCCTTCCAGGCTGTAGCAGCAATGTCACACTTCCCGTCGCGTGGATCAAAGGATCTGTGGTTTTCCCTCGAGGCTTTCCCTCGAGGCTTTCCCACTGGGATGTCCCACGTGCCACCGTGGTGTGAGCCGATCCTCGGCGTGAAAGATGAGCCAGTGCAGGGCAAAGAGTTTCCTCTGGAATGGACTGAGACATCTGGGGGACTCTTGGAATGGTGGTACGACCATGGAGTTCCTCTCGCCTTTCCTGTTGAGAGTGCCTCCTCTTGAGATGCGACGGGAACGCCGGGTATTCTTTCCCGTTGAAAGCAGGGAAAGGATCCCTCATCTCGAGCTACGAGGGGGAAACGGGGCTCCTCTGGATGTGGGCGGGACCATCGTGCTTCCTCTCGAGTGGAGACGGGTATGGCGGTGAACTTCTTGAGTTGCAGCAAGGGTGTGAAAGACCCTTTCGAAGTTCCAGAGGTTAGGTGTCATTAGTCTCCAGACGCCTCATCGGAAATAGGCCTCATCTCGCCTGGAAGGGAGAACTTCCTGGATTTTCTCGAGTTGCGGCAGGTGTTCTCGAGTTACGACGGGGACCTCAGGGACCCGCCCTGGTGGCCTCAGGAGAGGCCAGTCCCCATGCGACTTGCTAGGGGGCCTCTCGGGCTTCCTCTCCCGTCGATACCGGGGCCAAAAACCTTGTGTCGAGTCAGGGCCAGAACCGAGGATTCCTCTCAGGGGCTGACATGGATCTTTGGGTTCTTCTGGAGTCTCCCCAGGGGAGTCAGGCCTCGTCTAGAGTGGGGGCATGCACGTGCGCTTTCCTTCCAGCCTGTAGCAGCAATGTCAGACTTCCCGTCGCGTGGATCAAAGGATCTGTGGTTTTCCCTCGAGGCTTTCCCTCGAGGCTTTCCCACAGGGCTGTCCCACGTGCCACCGTGGTGTGAGTCGATCCTCGGCGTGAAAGATGAGCCAGTGCAGGGCAAAGAGGTTCCTCTGGAATGGACTGAGACATCTGGGGGACTCTTGGAATGGTGGTACGACCATGGAGTTCCTCTCGCCTTTCCTGTTGAGAGTGCCTCCTCTTGAGATGCGACGGGAACGCCGGGAATTCTTTCCCGTTGAAAGCAGGGAAAGGATCCCTCATCTCGAGCTACGAGGGGGAAACGGGGCTCCTCTGGATGTGGGCGGGACCATCGTGCTTCCTCTCGAGTGGAGACGGGTATGGCGGTGAACTTCTTGAGTTGCAGCAAGGGTGTTAAAGACCCTTTCGAAGTTCCAGAGGTTAGGTGTCATTCGTCTCCAGAAGCCTCATCGGAAATAGGCCTCATCTCGCCTGGAAGGGAGAACTTCCTGGATTTTCTCGCGTTGCGGCAGGTGTTCTCGAGTTACGACGGGGACCTCAGGGACCCGCCCTGGTGGCCTCAGGAGAGGCCAGTCCCCATGCGAGTTGCTAGGGGGCCTCTCGGGATTCCTCTCCCGTCGATACCGGGGCCAAAAACCTTGTGTGGAGTCAGGGCCGGAACCGAGGATTCCTCTCAGGGGCTGACATGGATCTTTGGGTACTTCTGGAGTCTCCCCAGGGGAGTCAGGCCTCGTCTCGAGTGGGGGCATGCACGTGCGCTTTCCTTCCAGGCTGTAGCAGCAATGTCACGCTTCCCGTGGCGTGGATCAAAGGATCTGTGGTTTTCCCTCGAGGCTTTCCCTCGAGGCTTTCCCACAGGGCTGTCCCACGTGCCACCGTGGTGTGAGTCGATCCTCGGCGAGAAAGATGAGCCAGTGCAGGGCAAAGAGGTTCCTCTGGAATGGACTGAGACATCTGGGGGACTCTTGGAATGGTGGTACGACCATGGAGTTCCTCTCGCCTTTCCTGTTGAGAGTGCCTCCTCTTGAGATGCGACGGGAACGCCGGGAATTCTTTCCCGTTGAAAGCAGGGAAAGGATCCCTCATCTCGAGCTACGAGGGGGAAACGGGGCTCCTCTGGATGTGGGCGGGACCATCGTGCTTCCTGTCGAGTGGAGACGGGTATGGCGGTGAACTTCTTGAGTTGCAGCAAGGGTGTGAAAGACCCTTTTGAAGTTCCAGAGGTTAGGTGTCATTAGTCTCCAGACGCCTCATCGGAAATAGGCCTCATCTCGCCTGGAAGGGAGAACTTCCTGGATTTTCTCGAGTTGCGGCAGGTGTTCTCGAGTTACGACGGGGACCTCAGGGACCCGCCCTGGTGGCCTCAGGAGAGGCCAGTCCCCATGCGAGTTGCTAGGGGGCCTCTCGGGATTCCTCTCCCGTCGATACCGGGGCCAAAAACCTTGTGTGGAGTCAGGGCCGGAACCGAGGATTAATCTCAGGGGCTGACATGGATCTTTGGGTACTTCTGGAGTCTCCCCAGGGGAGTCAGGCCTCGTCTCGAGTGGGGGCATGCACTTGCGCTTTCCTTCCAGGCTGTAGCAGCAATGTCACACTTCCCGTCGCGTGGATCAAAGGATCTGTGGTTTTCCCTCGAGGCTTTCCCTCGAGGCTTTCCCACTGGGATGTCCCACGTGCCACCGTGGTGTGAGCCGATCCTCGGCGTGAAAGATGAGCCAGTGCAGGGCAAAGAGTTTCCTCTGGAATGGACTGAGACATCTGGGGGACTCTTGGAATGGTGGTACGACCATGGAGTTCCTCTCGCCTTTCCTGTTGAGAGTGCCTCCTCTTGAGATGCGACGGGAACGCCGGGTATTCTTTCCCGTTGAAAGCAGGGAAAGGATCCCTCATCTCGAGCTACGAGGGGGAAACGGGGCTCCTCTGGATGTGGGCGGGACCATCGTGCTTCCTCTCGAGTGGAGACGGGTATGGCGGTGAACTTCTTGAGTTGCAGCAAGGGTGTGAAAGACCCTTTCGAAGTTCCAGAGGTTAGGTGTCATTAGTCTCCAGACGCCTCATCGGAAATAGGCCTCATCTCGCCTGGAAGGGAGAACTTCCTGGATTTTCTCGAGTTGCGGCAGGTGTTCTCGAGTTACGACGGGGACCTCAGGGACCCGCCCTGGTGGCCTCAGGAGAGGCCAGTCCCCATGCGACTTGCTAGGGGGCCTCTCGGGCTTCCTCTCCCGTCGATACCGGGGCCAAAAACCTTGTGTCGAGTCAGGGCCAGAACCGAGGATTCCTCTCAGGGGCTGACATGGATCTTTGGGTTCTTCTGGAGTCTCCCCAGGGGAGTCAGGCCTCGTCTAGAGTGGGGGCATGCACGTGCGCTTTCCTTCCAGCCTGTAGCAGCAATGTCAGACTTCCCGTCGCGTGGATCAAAGGATCTGTGGTTTTCCCTCGAGGCTTTCCCTCGAGGCTTTCCCACAGGGCTGTCCCACGTGCCACCGTGGTGTGAGTCGATCCTCGGCGTGAAAGATGAGCCAGTGCAGGGCAAAGAGGTTCCTCTGGAATGGACTGAGACATCTGGGGGACTCTTGGAATGGTGGTACGACCATGGAGTTCCTCTCGCCTTTCCTGTTGAGAGTGCCTCCTCTTGAGATGCGACGGGAACGCCGGGAATTCTTTCCCGTTGAAAGCAGGGAAAGGATCCCTCATCTCGAGCTACGAGGGGGAAACGGGGCTCCTCTGGATGTGGGCGGGACCATCGTGCTTCCTCTCGAGTGGAGACGGGTATGGCGGTGAACTTCTTGAGTTGCAGCAAGGGTGTTAAAGACCCTTTCGAAGTTCCAGAGGTTAGGTGTCATTCGTCTCCAGAAGCCTCATCGGAAATAGGCCTCATCTCGCCTGGAAGGGAGAACTTCCTGGATTTTCTCGCGTTGCGGCAGGTGTTCTCGAGTTACGACGGGGACCTCAGGGACCCGCCCTGGTGGCCTCAGGAGAGGCCAGTCCCCATGCGAGTTGCTAGGGGGCCTCTCGGGATTCCTCTCCCGTCGATACCGGGGCCAAAAACCTTGTGTGGAGTCAGGGCCGGAACCGAGGATTCCTCTCAGGGGCTGATATGGATCTTTGGGTACTTCTGGAGTCTCCCCAGGGGAGTCAGGCCTCGTCTCGAGTGGGGGCATGCACGTGCGCTTTCCTTCCAGGCTGTAGCAGCAATGTCACGCTTCCCGTGGCGTGGATCAAAGGATCTGTGGTTTTCCCTCGAGGCTTTCCCTCGAGGCTTTCCCACAGGGCTGTCCCACGTGCCACCGTGGTGTGAGTCGATCCTCGGCGTGAAAGATGAGCCAGTGCAGGGCAAAGAGGTTCCTCTGGAATGGACTGAGACATCTGGGGGACTCTTGGAATGGTGGTACGACCATGGAGTTCCTCTCGCCTTTCCTGTTGAGAGTGCCTCCTCTTGAGATGCGACGGGAACGCCGGGAATTCTTTCCCGTTGAAAGCAGGGAAAGGATCCCTCATCTCGAGCTACAAGGGGGAAACGGGGCTCCTCTGGATGTGGGCGGGACCATCGTGCTTCCTGTCGAGTGGAGACGGGTATGGCGGTGAACTTCTTGAGTTGCAGCAAGGGTGTGAAAGACCCTTTCGAAGTTCCAGAGGTTAGGTGTCATTAGTCTCCAGACGCCTCATCGGAAATAGGCCTCATCTCGCCTGGAAGGGAGAACTTCCTGGATTTTCTCGAGTTGCGGCAGGTGTTCTCCAGATACGACCGGGACCTCAGGGACCCGCCCTGGTGGCCTCAGGAGAGGCCAGTCCCCATGCGACTTGCTAGGGGTCCTCTCGGGATTCCTCTCCCGTCGATACCGGGGCCAAAAACCTTGTGTCGAGTCAGGGCCAGAACCGAGGATTCCTCTCAGGGGCTGACATGGATCTTTGGGTTCTTCTGGAGTCTCCCCAGGGGAGTCAGGCCTCGTCTCGAGTGGGGGCATGCACGTGCGCTTTCCTTCCAGCCTGTAGCAGCAATGTCACACTTCCAGTCGCGTGGATCAAAGGATCTGTGGTTTTCCCTCGAGGCTTTCCCTCGAGGCTTTCCCATAGGGCTGTCCCACGTGCCACCGTGGTGTGAGTCGATCCTCGGCGTGAAAGATGAGCCAGTGCAGGGCAAAGAGGTTCCTCTGGAATGGAGTGAGACATCTGGGGGACTCTTGGAATGGTGGTACGACCATGGAGTTCCTCTCGCCTTTCCTGTTGAGAGTGCCTCCTCTTGAGATGCGACGGGAACGCCGGGAATTCTTTCCCGTTGAAAGCAGGGAAAGGATCCCTCATCTCGAGCTACGAGGGGGAAACGGGGCTCCTCTGGATGTGGGCGGGACCATCGTGCTTCCTCTCGAGTGGAGACGGGTATGGCGGTGAACTTCTTGAGTTGCAGCAAGGGTGTGAAAGACCCTTTCGAAGTTCCAGAGGTTAGGTGTCATTAGTCTCCAGACGCCTCATCGGAAATAGGCCTCATCTCGCCTGGAAGGGAGAACTTCCTGGATTTTCTCGAGTTGCGGCAGGTGTTCTCGAGTTACGACGGGGACCTCAGGGACCCGCCCTGGTGGCCTCAGGAGAGGCCAGTCCCCATGCGAGTTGCTAGGGGGCCTCTCGGGATTCCTCTCCCGTCGATACCGGGGCCAAAAACCTTGTGTGGAGTCAGGGCCGGAACCGAGGATTCCTCTCAGGGGCTGACATGGATCTTTGGGTACTTCTGGAGTCTCCCCAGGGGAGTCAGGCCTCGTCTCGAGTGGGGGCATGCACGTGCCCTTTCCTTCCAGGCTGTAGCAGCAATGTCACGCTTCCCGTCGCGTGGATTAAAGGATCTGTGGTTTTCCCTCGAGGCTTTCCATCGAGGCTTTCCCACAGGGCTGTCCCACGTGCCACCGTGGTGTGAGTCGATCCTCGGCGTGAAAGATGAGCCAGTGCAGGGCAAAGAGGTTCCTCTGGAATGGAGTGAGACATCTGGGTGACTCTTGGAATGGTGGTACGACCATGGAGTTCCTCTCGCCTTTCCTGTTGAGAGTGCCTCCTCTTGAGATGCGACGGGAACGCCGGGAATTCTTTCCCGTTGAAAGCAGGGAAAGGATCCCTCATCTCGAGCTCCGAGGGGGAAACGGGTCTCCTCTGGATGTGGGCGGGATCATCGTGCTTCCTCTCGAGTGGAGACGGGTATGGCGGTGAACTTCTTGAGTTGCAGCAAGGGTGTGAAAGACCCTTTCGAAGTTCCAGAGGTTAGGTGTCATTAGTCTCCAGAAGCCTCATCGGAAATAGGCCTCATCTCGCCTGGAAGGGAGAACTTCATGGATTTTCTCAAGTTGCGGTAGGTGTTCTCGAGTTACGACGGGGACCTCAGGGACCCGCCCTGGTGGCCTCAGGAGAGGCCAGTCCCCATGCGAGTTGCTAGGGGGCCTCTCGGGATTCCTCTCCCGTCGATACCGGGGCCAAAAACCTTGTGTGGAGTCAGGGCCGGAACCGAGGATTCCTCTCAGGGGCTGACATGGATCTTTGGGTACTTCTGGAGTCTCCCCAGGGGAGTCAGGCCTCGTCTCGAGTGGGGGCATGCACGTGCGCTTTCCTTCCAGGCTGTAGCAGCAATGTCACGCTTCCCGTGGCGTGGATCAAAGGATCTGTGGTTTTCCCTCGAGGCTTTCCCTCGAGGCTTTCCCAAAGGGCTGTCCCACGTGCCACCGTGGTGTGAGTCGATCCTCGGCGTGAAAGTTGAGCCAGTGAAGGGCAAAGAGGTTCCTCTGGAATGGACTGAGACATCTGAGGGACTCTTGGAATTGTGGTACGAACATGGAGTTCCTCTCGCCTTTCCTGTTGAGAGTGCCTCCTCTTGAGATGCGACGGGAACGCCGGGAATTCTTTCCCGTTGAAAGCAGGGAAAGGATCCCTCATCTCGAGCTACGAGGGGGAAACGGGGCTCCTCTGGATGTGGGCGGGACCATCGTGCTTCCTGTCGAGTGGAGACGGGTATGGCGGTGAACTTCTTGAGTTGCAGCAAGGGTGTGAAAGACCCTTTCGAAGTTCCAGAGGTTAGGTGTCATTAGTCTCCAGACGCCTCATCGGAAATAGGCCTCATCTCGCCTGGAAGGGAGAACTTCCTGGAATTTCTCGAGTTGCGGCAGGTGTTCTCGAGTTACGACGGGGACCTCAGGGACCCGCCCTGGTGGCCTCAGGAGAGGCCAGTCCCCATGCGAGTTGCTAGGGGGCCTCTCGGGATTCCTCTCCCGTCGATACCGGGGCCAAAAACATTGTGTGGATTCAGGGCCGGAACCGAGGATTCCTCTCAGGGGCTGACATGGATCTTTGGGTACTTCTGGAGTCTCCCCAGGGGAGTCAGGCCTCGTCTCGAGTGGGGGCATGCACTTGCGCTTTCCTTCCAGGCTGTAGCAGCAATGTCACGCTTCCCGTGGCGTGGATCAAAGGATCTGTGGTTTTCCCTCGAGGCTTTCCCTCGAGGCTTTCCCACAGGGCTGTCCCACGTGCCACCGTGGTGTGAGTCGATCCTCGGCGTGAAAGATGAGCCAGTGCAGGGCAAAGAGGTTCCTCTGGAATGGACTGAGATATCTGGGGGACTCTTGGAATGGTGGTACGACCATGGAGTTCCTCTCGCCTTTCCTGTTGAGAGTGCCTCCTCTTGAGATGCGACGGGAACGCCGGGAATTCTTTCCCGTTGAAAGCAGGGAAAGGATCCCTCATCTCGAGCTACGAGGGGGAAACGGGGCTCCTCTGGATGTGGGCGGGACCATCGTGCTTCCTCGCGAGTGGAGACGGGTATGGTTGTGAACTTCTTGAGTTGCAGCAAGGGTGTGAAAGACCCTTTCGAAGTTCCAGAGGTTAGGTGTCATTAGTCTCCAGACGCCTCATCGGAAATAGGCCTCATCTCGCCTGGAAGGGAGAACTTCCTGGAATTTCTCGAGTTGCGGCAGGTGTTCTCGAGTTACGACGGGGACCTCAGGGACCCGCCCTGGTGGCCTCAGGAGAGGCCAGTCCCCATGCGAGTTGCTAGGGGGCCTCTCGGGATTCCTCTCCCGTCGATACCGGGGCCAAAAACATTGTGTGGAGTCAGGGCCGGAACCGAGGATTCCTCTCAGGGGCTGACATGGATCTTTGGGTACTTCTGGAGTCTCCCCAGGGGAGTCAGGCCTCGTCTCGAGTGGGGGCATGCACGTGCGCTTTCCTTCCAGGCTGTAGCAGCAATGTCACACTTCCCGTCGCGTGGATCAAAGGATCTGCGGTTTTCCCTCGAGGCTTTCCCTCGAGGCTTTCCCACAGGTCTGTCCCACGTGCCACCGTGGTGTGAGTCGATCCTCGGCGTGAAAGATGAGCCAGTGCAGGGCAAAGAGGTTCCTCTGGAATGGACTGAGACATCTGGGGGACTCTTGGAATGGTGTTACGACCATGGAGTTCCTCTCGACTTTCCTGTTGAGAGTGCCTCCTGTTGAGATGCGACGGGAACGCCGGGAATTCTTTCCCGTTGAAAGCAGGGAAAGGATCCCTCATCTCGAGCTACGAGGGGGAAACGGGGCTCCTCTGGATGTGGGCGGGACCATCGTGCTTCCTCTCGAGTGGAGACGGGTATGGCGGTGAACTTCTTGAGTTGCAGCAAGGGTGTGAAAGACCCTTTCGAAGTTCCAGAGGTTAGGTGTCATAAGTCTCCAGACGCCTCATCGGAAATAGGCCTCATCTCGCCTGGAAGGGAGAACTTCCTGGATTTTCTCGAGTTGCGCCAGGTGTTCTCGAGTTACGACGGGGACCTCAGGGACCCGCCCTGGTGGCCTCAGGAGAGGCCAGTCCTCATGCGAGTTACTAGGGGGCCTCTCGGGATTCCTCTCCCGTCGATACCGGGGCCAAAAACCTTGGGTGGAGTCAGGGCCGGAACCGAGGATTCCTCTCAGGGGCTGACATGGATCTTTGGGTACTTCTGGAGTCTCCCCAGGGGAGTCAGGCCTCGTCTCGAGTGGGGGCATGCACGTGCGCTTTCCTTCCAGGCAGTAGCAGCAATGTCACGCTTCCCGTCGCGTGGATCAAAGGATCTGTGGTTTTCCCTCGAGGCTTTCCCTCGAGGCTTTCCCACAGGGCTGTCCCACGTGCCACCGTGGTGTGAGTCGATCCTCGGCGTGAAAGATGAGCCAGTGCAGGGCAAAGAGGTTCCTCTGGAATGGAGTGAGACATCTGGGGGACTCTTGGAATGGTGGTACGACCATGGAGTTCCTCTCGCCTTTCCTGTTGAGAGTGCCTCCTCTTGAGATGCGACGGGAACGCCGGGAATTCTTTCCCGTTGAAAGCAGGGAAAGGATCCCTCATCTCGAGCTACGAGGGGGAAACGGGGCTCCTCTGGATGTGGGCGGGACCATCGTGCTTCCTCTCGAGTGGAGACGGGTATGGCGGTGAACTTCTTGAGTTGCAGCAAGGGTGTGAAAGACCCTTTCGAAGTTCCAGAGGTTAGGTGTCATTAGTCTCCAGACGCCTCATCGGAAATAGGCCTCATCTCGCCTGGAAGGGAGAACTTCCTGGATTTTCTCGAGTTGCGGCAGGTGTTCTCGAGTTACGACGGGGACCTCAGGGACCCGCCCTGGTGGCCTCAGGAGAGGCCAGTCCTCATGCGAGTTGCTAGGGGGCCTCTCGGGATTCCTCTCCCGTCGATACCGGGGCCAAAAACCTTGTGTGGAGTCAGGGCCGGAACCGAGGATTCGTCTCAGGGTCTGACATGGATCTTTGGGTACTTCTGGAGTCTCCCCAGGGGAGTCAGGCTTCGTCTCGAGTGGGGGCATGTACGTGCGCTTTCCTTCCAGGCTGTGGCAGCAATGTCACGCTTCCCGTCACTTGGATCAAAGGATCTGTGGTTTTCCCTCGAGGCTTTCCCTCGAGGCTTTCCCACAGGGCTGTCCCACGTGCCACCGTGGTGTGAGTCGATCCTCGGCGTGAAAGATGAGCCAGTGCAGGGCAAAGAGGTTCCTCTGGAATGGACTGAGACATCTGGGGGACTCTTGGAATGGTGGTACGACCATGGAGTTCCTCTCGCCTTTCCTGTTGAGAGTGCCTCCTCTTGAGATGCGACGGGAACGCCGGGAATTCTTTCCCGTTGAAAGCAGGGAAAGGATACCTCATCTCGAGCTACGAGGGGGAAACGGGGCTCCTCTGGATGTGGGCGGGACCATCGTGCTTCCTCTCGAGTGGAGACGGGTATGGCGGTGAACTTCTTGAGTTGCAGCAAGGGTGTGAAAGACCCTTTTGAAGTTCCAGAGGTTAGGTGTCATTAGTCTCCAGACGCCTCATCGGAAATAGGCCTCATCTCGCCTGGAAGTTAGAACTTCCTGTATTTTCTCGAGTTGCGGCAGGTGTTCTCGAGTTACGATGGGGACCTCAGGGACCCGCCCTGGTGGCCTCAGGAGAGGCCAGTCCTCATGCGAGTTGCTAGGGGGCCTCTCGGGATTCCTCTCCCGTCGATACCGGGGCCAAAAACCTTGTGTGGAGTCAGGGCCGGAACCGAGGATTCCTCTCAGGGGCTGACATGGATCTTTGGGTACTTCTGGAGTCTCCCCAGGGGAGTCAGGCCTCGTCTCGAGTGGGGGCATGCACGTGCGCTTTCCTTCCAGGCTGTAGCAGCAATGTCACGCTTCCCGTCACGTGGATCAAAGGATCTGTGGTTTTCCCTCGAGGCTTTCCCTCGAGGCTTTCCCACAGGGCTGTCCTACGTGCCACCGTGGTGTGAGTCGATCCTCGGCGTGAAAGATGAGCCAGTGCAGGGCAAAGAGGTTCCTCTGGAATGGACTGAGATATCTGGGGGACTCTTGGAATGGTGGTACGACCATGGAGTTCCTCTCGCCTTTCCTGTTGAGAGTGCCTCCTCTTGAGATGCGACGGGAACGCCGGGAATTCTTTCCCGTTGAAAGCAGGGAAAGGATCCCTCATCTCGAGCTACGAGGGGGAAACGGGGCTCCTCTGGATGTGGGCGGGACCATCGTGCTTCCTCGCGAGTGGAGACGGGTATGGTTGTGAACTTCTTGAGTTGCAGCAAGGGTGTGAAAGACCCTTTCGAAGTTCCAGAGGTTAGGTGTCATTAGTCTCCAGACGCCTCATCGGAAATAGGCCTCATCTCGCCTGGAAGGGAGAACTTCCTGGAATTTCTCGAGTTGCGGCACGTGTTCTCGAGTTACGACGGGGACCTCAGGGACCCGCCCTGGTGGCCTCAGGAGAGGCCAGTCCCCATGCGAGTTGCTAGGGGGCCTCTCGGGATTCCTCTCCCGTCGATACCGGGGCCAAAAACATTGTGTGGAGTCAGGGCCGGAACCGAGGATTCCTCTCAGGGGCTGACATGGATCTTTGGGTACTTCTGGAGTCTCCCCAGGGGAGTCAGGCCTCGTCTCGAGTGGGGGCATGCACGTGCGCTTTCCTTCCAGGCTGTAGCAGCAATGTCACACTTCCCGTCGCGTGGATCAAAGGATCTGCGGTTTTCCCTCGAGGCTTTCCCTCGAGGCTTTCCCACAGGTCTGTCCCACGTGCCACCGTGGTGTGAGTCGATCCTCGGCGTGAAAGATGAGCCAGTGCAGGGCAAAGAGGTTCCTCTGGAATGGACTGAGACATCTGGGGGACTCTTGGAATGGTGGTACGACCATGGAGTTCCTCTCGCCTTTCCTGTTGAGAGTGCCTCCTCTTGAGATGCGACGGGAACGCCCGGAATTCTTTCCCGTTGAAAGCAGGGAAACGATCCCTCATCTCGAGCTACGAGGGGGAAACGGGGCTCCTCTGGATGTGGGCGGGACCATCGTGCTTCCTCTCGAGTGGAGACGGGTATGGCGGTGAACTTCTTGAGTTGCAGCAAGGGTGTGAAAGACCCTTTTGAAGTTCCAGAGGTTAGGTGTCATTAGTCTCCAGACGCCTCATCGGAAATAGGCCTCATCTCGCCTGGAAGTTAGAACTTCCTGGATTTTCTCGAGTTGCGGCAGGTGTTCTCGAGTTACGATGGGGACCTCAGGGACCCGCCCTGGTGGCCTCAGGAGAGGCCAGTCCTCATGCGAGTTGCTAGGGGGCCTCTCGGGATTCCTCTCCCGTCGATACCGGGGCCAAAAACCTTGTGTGGAGTCAGGGCCGGAACCGAGGATTCCTCTCAGGGGCTGACATGGATCTTTGGGTACTTCTGGAGTCTCCCCAGGGGAGTCAGGCCTCGTCTCGAGTGGGGGCATGCACGTGCGCTTTCCTTCCAGGCTGTAGCAGCAATGTCACGCTTCCCGTCACGTGGATCAAAGGATCTGTGGTTTTCCCTCGAGGCTTTCCCTCGAGGCTTTCCCACAGGGCTGTCCTACGTGCCACCGTGGTGTGAGTCGATCCTCGGCGTGAAAGATGAGCCAGTGCAGGGCAAAGAGGTTCCTCTGGAATGGAGTGAGACATCTGGGGGACTCTTGGAATGGTGGTACGACCATGGAGTTCCTCTCGCCTTTCCTGTTGAGAGTGCCTCCTCTTGAGATGCGACGGGAACGCCGGGAATTCTTTCCCGTTGAAAGCAGGGAAAGGATCCCTCATCTCGAGCTACGAGGGGGAAACGGGGCTCCTCTGGATGTGGGCGGGACCATCGTGCTTCCTCTCGAGTGGAGACGGGTATGGCGGTGAACTTCTTGAGTTGCAGCAAGGGTGTGAAAGACCCTTTCGAAGTTCCAGAGGTTAGGTGTCATTAGTCTCCAGACGCCTCATCGGAAATAGGCCTCATCTCGCCTGGAAGGGAGAACTTCCTGGATTTTCTAGAGTTGCGCCAGGTGTTCTCGAGTTACGACGGGGACCTCAGGGACCCGCCCTGGTGGCCTCAGGAGAGGCCAGTCCTCATGCGAGTTGCTAGGGGGCCTCTCGGGATTCCTCTCCCGTCGATACCGGGGCCAAAAACCTTGGGTGGAGTCAGGGCCGGAACCGAGGATTCCTCTCAGGGGCTGACATGGATCTTTGGGTACTTCTGGAGTCTCCCCAGGGGAGTCAGGCCTCGTCTCGAGTGGGGGCATGCACGTGCGCTTTCCTTCCCGGCAGTAGCAGCAATGTCACGCTTCCCGTCACGTGGATCAAAGGATCTGTGGTTTTCCCTCGAGGCTTTCCCTCGAGGCTTTCCCACAGGGCTGTCCCACGTGCCACCGTGGTGTGAGTCGATCCTCGGCGTGAAAGATGAGCCAGTGCAGGGCAAAGAGGTTCCTCTGGAATGGAGTGAGACATCTGGGGGACTCTTGGAATGGTGGTACGACCATGGAGTTCCTCTCGCCTTTCCTGTTGAGAGTGCCTCCTCTTGAGATGCGACGGGAACGCCGGGAATTCTTTCCCGTTGAAAGCAGGGAAAGGATCCCTCATCTCGAGCTACGAGGGGGAAACGGGGCTCCTCTGGATGTGGGCGGGACCATCGTGCTTCCTCTCGAGTGGAGACGGGTATGGCGGTGAACTTCTTGAGTTGCAGCAAGGGTGTGAAAGACCCTTTCGAAGTTCCAGAGGTTAGGTGTCATTAGTCTCCAGACGCCTCATCGGAAATAGGCCTCATCTCGCCTGGAAGGGAGAACTTCCTGGATTTTCTCGAGTTGCGCCAGGTGTTCTCGAGTTACGACGGGGACCTCAGGGACCCGCCCTGGTGGCCTCAGGAGAGGCCAGTCCTCATGCGAGTTGCTAGGGGGCCTCTCTGGATTCCTCTCCCGTCGATACCGGGGCCAAAAACCTTGGGTGGAGTCAGGGCCGGAACCGAGGATTCCTCTCAGGGGCTGACATGGATCTTTGGGTACTTCTGGAGTCTCCCCAGGGGAGTCAGGCCTCGTCTCGAGTGGGGGCATGCACGTGCGCTTTCCTTCCCGGCAGTAGCAGCAATGTCACGCTTCCCGTCACGTGGATCAAAGGATCTGTGGTTTTCCCTCGAGGCTTTCCCTCGAGGCTTTCCCACAGGGCTGTCCCACGTGCCACCGTGGTGTGAGTCGATCCTCGGCGTGAAAGATGAGCCAGTGCAGGGCAAAGAGGTTCCTCTGGAATGGAGTGAGACATCTGGGGGACTCTTGGAATGGTGGTACGACCATGGAGTTCCTCTCGCCTTTCCTGTTGAGAGTGCCTCCTCTTGAGATGCGACGGGAACGCCGGGAATTCTTTCCCGTTGAAAGCAGGGAAAGGATCCCTCATCTCGAGCTACGAGGGGGAAACGGGGCTCCTCTGGATGTGGGCGGGACCATCGTGCTTCCTCTCGAGTGGAGACGGGTATGGCGGTGAACTTCTTGAGTTGCAGCAAGGGTGTGAAAGACCCTTTCGAAGTTCCAGAGGTTAGGTGTCATTAGTCTCCAGACGCCTCATCGGAAATAGGCCTCATCTCGCCTGGAAGGGAGAACTTCCTGGATTTTCTCGAGTTGCGGCAGGTGTTCTCGAGTTACGACGGGGACCTCAGGGACCCGCCCTGGTGGCCTCAGGAGAGGCCAGTCCCCATGCGAGTTGCTAGGGGGCCTCTCGGGATTCCTCTCCCGTCGATACCGGGGCCAAAAACCTTGTGTGGAGTCAGGGCCGGAACCGAGGATTCCTCTCAGGGGCTGACATGGATCTTTGGGTACTTCTGGAGTCTCCCCAGGGGAGTCAGGCCTCGTCTCGAGTGGGGGCATGCACGTGCGCTTTCCTTCCAGGCTGTAGCAGCAATGTCACGCTTCCCGTCACGTGGATCAAAGGATCTGTGGTTTTCCCTCGAGGCTTTCCCTCGAGGCTTTCCCACAGGGCTGTCCCACGTGCCACCGTGGTGTGAGTCGATCCTCGGCGTGAAAGATGAGCCAGTGCAGGGCAAAGAGGTTCCTCTGGAATGGACTGAGACATCTGGGGGACTCTTGGAATGGTGGTACGACCATGGAGTTCCTCTCGCCTTTCCTGTTGAGAGTGCCTCCTCTTGAGATGCGACGGGAACGCCGGGAATTCTTTCCCGTTGAAAGCAGGGAAAGGATCCCTCATCTCGAGCTACGAGGGGTAAACGGGGCTCCTCTGGATGTGGGCGGGACCATCGTTCTTCCTCTCGAGTGGAGACGGGTATGGCGGTGAACTTCTTGAGTTGCAGCAAGGGTGTGAAAGACCCTTTCGAAGTTCCAGAGGTTAGGTGTCATTAGTCTCCAGACGCCTCATCGGAAATAGGCCTCATCTCGCCTGGAAGGGAGAACTTCCTGGATTTTCTCGAGTTGAGGCAGGTGTTCTCGAGTTACGACGGGTACCACAGGGACCCGCCCTGGTGGCCTCAGGAGAGGCCAGTCCTCATGCGAGTTGCTAGGGGGCCTCTCGGGATTCCTCTCCCGTCGATACCGGGGCCAAAAACCTTGTGTGGAGTCAGGGCCGGAACCGAGGATTCCTCTCAGGGGCTGACATGGATCTTTGGGTACTTCTGGAGTCTCCCCAGGGGAGTCAGGCCTCGTCTCGAGTGGGGGCATGCACGTGCGCTTTCCTTCCAGGCTGTAGCAGCAATGTCACGCTTCCCGTCACGTGGATCAAAGGATCTGTGGTTTTCCCTCGAGGCTTTCCCTCGAGGCTTTCCCACAGGGCTGTCCCACGTGCCACCGTGGTGTGAGTCGATCCTCGGCGTGAAAGATGAGCCAGTGCAGGGCAAAGAGGTTCCTCTGGAATGGACTGAGACATCTGGGGGACTCTTGGAATGGTGGTACGACCATGGAGTTCCTCTCGCCTTTCCTGTTGAGAGTGCCTCCTCTTGAGATGCGACGGGAACGCCGGGAATTCTTTCCCGTTGAAAGCAGGGAAAGGATCCCTCATCTCGAGCTACGAGGGGGAAACGGGGCTCCTCTGGATGTGGGCGGGACCATCGTGCTTCCTCTCGAGTGGAGACGGGTATGGCGGTGAACTTCTTGAGTTGCAGCAAGGGTGTGAAAGACCCTTTCGAAGTTCCAGAGGTTAGGTGTCATTAGTCTCCAGACGCCTCAGCGGAAATAGGCCTCATCTCGCCTGGAAGGGAGAACTTCCTGGATTTTCTCGAGTTGCGGCAGGTGTTCTCGAGTTACGACGGGGACCTCAGGGACCCGCCCTGGTGGCCTCAGGAGAGGCCAGTCCTCATGCGAGTTGCTAGGGGGCCTCTCGGGATTCCTCTCCCGTCGATACCGGGCCAAAAACCTTGTGTGGAGTCAGGGCCGGAACCGAGGATTCCTCTCAGGGGCTGACATGGATCTTTGGGTACTTCTGGAGTCTCCCCAGGGGAGTCAGGCCTCGTCTCGAGTGGGGGCATGCACGTGCGCTTTCCTTCCAGGCTGTAGCAGCAATGTCACGCTTCCCGTCACGTGGATCAAAGGATCTGTGGTTTTCCCTCGAGGCTTTCCCTCGAGGCTTTCCCACAGGGCTGTCCCACGTGCCACCGTGGTGTGAGTCGATCCTCGGCGTGAAAGATGAGCCAGTGCAGGGCAAAGAGGTTCCTCTGGAATGGACTGAGACATCTGGGGGACTCTTGGAATGGTGGTACGACCATGGAGTTCCTCTCGCCTTTCCTGTTGAGAGTGCCTCCTCTTGAGACGCGACGGGAACGCCGGGAATTCTTTCCCGTTGAAAGCAGGGAAAGGATCCCTCATCTCGAGCTACGAGGGGGAAACGGGGCTCCTCTGGATGTGGGCGGGACCATCGTGCTTCCTCTCGAGTGGAGACGGGTATGGCGGTGAACTTCTTGAGTTGCAGCAAGGGTGTGAAAGACCCTTTCGAAGTTCCAGAGGTTAGGTGTCATTAGTCTCCAGACGCCTCATCGGAAATAGGCCTCATCTCGCCTGGAAGGGAGAACTTCCTGGATTTTCTCGAGTTGCGGCAGGTGTTCTCGAGTTACGACGGGGACCTCAGGGACCCGCCCTGGTGGCCTCAGGAGAGGCCAGTCCCCATGCGAGTTGCTAGGGGGCCTCTCGGGATTCCTCTCCCGTCGATACCGGGGCCAAAAACCTTGTGTGGAGTCAGGGCCGGAACCGAGGATTCCTCTCAGGGGCTGACATGGATCTTTGGGTACTTCTGGAGTCTCCCCAGGGGAGTCAGGCCTCGTCTCGAGTGGGGGCATGCACGTGCGCTTTCCTTCCAGGCTGTAGCAGCAATGTCACGCTTCCCGTCACGTGGATCAAAGGATCTGTGGTTTTCCCTCGAGGCTTTCCCTCGAGGCTTTCCCACAGGGCTGTCCCACGTGCCACCGTGGTGTGAGTCGATCCTCGGCGTGAAAGATGAGCCAGTGCAGGGCAAAGAGGTTCCTCTGGAATGGACTGAGACATCTGGGGGACTCTTGGAATGGTGGTA
Organism: Capricornis sumatraensis; assembly: GCF_032405125.1. NCBI lineage: Eukaryota > Metazoa > Chordata > Mammalia > Artiodactyla > Bovidae > Capricornis > Capricornis sumatraensis. Next base: position 12,373,899 of record NW_027184612.1, read on the forward strand.
CGACTATGGAGTTCCTCTCGCCTTTCCTGTTGAGAGTGCCTCCTCTAGAGATGCGACGGGAACGCCGGGAATTCTTTCCCGTTGAAAGCAGGGAAAGGATCCCTCATCTCTAGCTACGAGGGGGAAACGGGGCTCCTCTGGATGTGGGCGGGACCATCGTGCTTCCTCTCGAGTGGAGACGGGTATGGCGGTGAACTTCTTGAGTTGCAGCAAGGGTGTGAAAGACCCTTTCGAAGTTCCAGAGGTTAGGTGTCATTAGTCTCCAGACGCCTCATCGGAAATAGGCCTCATCTCGCCTGGAAGGGAGAACTTCCTGGATTTTCTCGAGTTGCGGCAGGTGTTCTCAAGTTACGACGGGGACCTCAGGGACCCGCCCTGGTGGCCTCAGGAGAGGCCAGTCCTCATGCGAGTTGCTAGGGGGCCTCTCGGGATTCCTCTCCCGTCGATACCGGGGCCAAAAACCTTGTGTGGAGTCAGGGCCGGAACCGAGGATTCCTCTCAGGGGCTGACATGGATCTTTGGGTACTTCTGGAGTCTCCCCAGGGGAGTCAGGCCTCGTCTCGAGTGGGGGCATGCACGTGCGCTTTCCTTCCAGGCTGTAGCAGCAATGTCACGCTTCCCGTCACGTGGATCAAAGGATCTGTGGTTTTCCCTCGAGGCTTTCCCTCGAGGCTTTCCCACAGGGCTGTCCCACGTGCCACCGTGGTGTGAGTCGATCCTCGGCGTGAAAGATGAGCCAGTGCAAGGCAAAGAGATTCCTCTGGAATGGAGTGAGGCATCTGGGGGACTCTTGGAATGGTGGTACGACTATGGAGTTCCTCTCGCCTTTCCTGTTGAGAGTGCCTCCTCTTGAGATGCGACGGGAACGCCGGGAATTCTTTCCCGTTGAAAGCAGGGAAAGGATCCCTCATCTCGAGCTACGAGGGGGAAACGGGGCTCCTCTGGATGTGGGCGGGACCATCGTGCTTCCTGTCGAGTGGAGACGGGTATGGCGGTGAACTTCTTGAGTTGCAGCAAGGGTGTAAAAGACCCTTTCGAAGTTCCAGAGGTTAGGTGTCATTAGTCTCCAGACGCCTCATCGGAAATAGGCCTAATCTCGCCTGGAAGGGAGAACTTCCTGGATTTTCTCGAGTTTCGGCAGGTGTTCTCGAATTACGACGGGGACCTCAGGGACCCGCCCTGGTGGCCTCAGGAGAGGCCAGTCCCCATGCGAGTTGCTAGGGGGCCTCTCGGGATTCCTCTCCCGTCGATACCGGGGCCAAAAACCTTGTGTGGAGTCAGGGCCGGATCCGAGGATTCCTCTCAGGGGCTGACATGGATCTTTGGGTACTTCTGGAGTCTCCCCAGGGGAGTCAGGCCTCGTCTCGAGTGGGGACATACACGTGCGCTTTCCTTCCAGGCTGTAGCCGCAATGTCACGCTTCCCGTCACGTGGATCAAAGGATCTGTGGTTTTCCCTCGAGGCTTTCCCTCGAGGCTTTCCCACAGGGCTGTCCCACGTGCCACCGAGGTGTGAGTTGATCCTCGGCGTGAAAGATGAGCCAGTGCAGGGCAAAGAGGTTCCTCTGGAATGGACTGAGACATCTGGGGGACTCTTGGAATGGTGGTACGACCATGGAGTTTCTCTCGCCTTTCCTGTTGAGAGTGCCTCCTCTTGAGATGCGACGGGAACGCCGGGAATTCTTTCCCGTTGAAAGCAGGGAAAGGATCCCTCATCTCGAGCTACGAGGGGGAAACGGGGCTCCTCTGGATGTGGGCGGGACCATCGTGCTTCCTCTCGAGTGGAGACGGGTATGGCGGTGAACTTCTTGAGTTGCAGCAAGGGTGTGAAAGACCCTTTCAAAGTTCCAGAGGTTAGGTGTCATTAGTCTCCAGACGCCTCATCGGAAATAGGCCTCATCTCGCCTGGAAGTTAGAACTTCCTGGATTTTCTCGAGTTGCGGCAGGTGTTCTCGAGTTACGACGGGGACCTCAGGGACCCGCCCTGGTGGCCTCAGGAGAGGCCAGTCCTCATGCGAGTTGCTAGGGGGCCTTTCGGGATTCCTCTCCCGTCGATACCGGGGCCAAAAACCTTGTGTGGAGTCAGGGCCGGAACCGAGGATTCCTCTCAGGGGCTGACATGGATCTTTGGGTACTTCTGGAGTCTCCCCAGGGGAGTCAGGCCTCGTCTCGAGTGGGGGCATGCACGTGCGCTTTCCTTCCAGGCTGTAGCAGCAATGTCACGCTTCCCGTCACGTGGATCAAAGGATCTGTGGTTTTCCCTCGAGGCTTTCCCTCGAGGCTTTCCCACAGGGCTGTCCCACGTGCCACCGTGGTGTGAGTCGATCCTCGGCGTGAAAGATGAGCCAGTGCAGGGCAAAGAGGTTCCTCTGGAATGGACTGAGACATCTGGGGGACTCTTGGAATGGTGATACGACCATGGAGTTCCTCTCGCCTTTCCTGTTGAGAGTGCCTCCTCTTGAGATGCGACGGGAACGCCGGGAATTCTTTCCCGTTGAAAGCAGGGAAAGGATCCCTCATCTCGAGCTACGAGGGGGAAACGGGGCTCCTCTGGATATGGGCGGGACCATCGTGCTTCCTCTCGAGTGGAGACGGGTATGGCGGTGAACTTCTTGAGTTGCAGCAAGGGTGTGAAAGACCCTTTCGAAGTTCCAGAGGTTAGGTGTCATTAGTCTCCAGACGCCTCATCGGAAATAGGCCTCATCTCGCCTGGAAGGGAGAACTTCCTGGATTTTCTCGAGTTGCGGCAGGTGTTCTCGAGTTACGACGGGGACCTCAGGGACCCGCCCTGGTGGCCTCAGGAGAGGCCAGTCCTCATGCGAGTTGCTAGGGGGCCTCTCGGGATTCCTCTCCCGTCGATACCGGGGCCAAAAACCTTGTGTGGAGTCAGGGCCGGAACCGAGGATTCCTCTCAGGGGCTGACATGGATCTTTGGGTACTTCTGGAGTCTCCCCAGGGGAGTCAGGCCTCGTCTCGAGTGGGGGCATGCACGTGCCCTTTCCTTCCAGGCTTTAGCAGCAATGTCACGCTTCCCGTCACGTGGATCAAAGGATCTGTGGTTTTCCCTCGAGGCTTTCACTCGAGGCTTTCCCACAGGGCTGTCCCACGTGCCACCGTGGTGTGAGTCGATCCTCGGCGTGAAAGATGAGCCAGTGCAGGGCAAAGAGATTCCTCTGGAATGGAGTGAGACATCTGGGGGACTCTTGGAATGGTGGTACGACCATGGAGTTCCTCTCGCCTTTCCTGTTGAGAGTGCCTCCTCTTGAGATGCGACGGGAACGCCGGGAATTCTTTCCCGTTGAAAGCAGGGAAAGGATCCCTCATCTCGAGCTACGAGGGGGAAACGGGGCTCCTCTGGATGTGGGCGGGACCATCGTGCTTCCTCTCGAGTGGAGACGGGTATGGCGGTGAACTCCTTGAGTTGCAGCAAGGGTGTGAAAGACCCTTTCGAAGTTCCAGAGGTTAGGTGTCATTAGTCTCCAGACGCCTCATCGGAAATAGGCCTCATCTCGCCTGGAAGGGAGAACTTCCTGGATTTTCTCGAGTTGCGGCAGGTGTTCTCGAGTTACGACGGGGACCTCAGGGACCCGCCCTGGTGGCCTCAGGAGAGGCCAGTCCTCATGCGAGTTGCTAGGGGGCCTCTCGGGATTCCTCTCCCGTCGATACCGGGGCCAAAAACCTTGTGTGGAGTCAGGGCCGGAACGGAGGATTCCTCTCAGGGGCTGACATGGATCTTTGGGTACTTCTGGAGTCTCGCCAGTGTGTCAGGCCTCGTCTCGAGTAGGGGCATGCACGTGCGCTTTCCTTCCAGGCTGTAGCAGCAATGTCACGCTTCCCGTCACGTGGATCAAAGGATCTGTGGTTTTCCCTCGAGGCTTTCCCTCGAGGCTTTCCCACAGGGCTGTCCCACGTGCCACCGTGGTGTGAGTCGATCCTCGGCGTGAAAGATGAGCCAGTGCAGGGCAAAGAGGTTCCTCTGGAATGGACTGAGACATCTGGGGGACTCTTGGAATGGTGGTACGACCATGGAGTTCCTCTCGCCTTTCCTGTTGAGAGTGCCTCCTCTTGAGATGCGACGGGAACGCCGGGAATTCTTTCCCGTTGAAAGCAGGGAAAGGATCCCACATCTCGAGCTACGAGGGGGAAACGGGGCTCCTCTGGATGTGGGCGGGACCATCGTGCTTCCTCTCGAGTGGAGACGGGTATGGCGGTGAACTTCTTGAGTTGCAGCAAGGGTGTGAAAGACCCTTTCGAAGTTCCAGAGGTTAGGTGTCATTAGTCTCCAGACGCCTCATCGGAAATAGGCCTCATCTCGCCTGGAAGGGAGAACTTCCTGGATTTTCTCGAGTTGCGGCAGGTGTTCTCGAGTTACGACGGGGACCTCAGGGACCCGCCCTGCTGACCTCAGGAGAGGCCAGTCCCCATGCGAGTTGCTAGGGGGCCTCTCGGGATTCCTCTCCCGTCGATACCGGGGCCAAAAACCTTGTGTGGAGTCAGGGCCGGAACCGAGGATTCCTCTCAGGGGCTGACATGGATCTTTGGGTACTTCTGGAGTCTCCCCAGGGGAGTCAGGCCTCGTCTCGAGTGGGGGCATGCACGTGCGCTTTCCTTCCAGGCTGTAGCAGCAATGTCACGCTTCCCGTGGCGTGGATCAAAGGATCTGTGGTTTTCCCTCGAGGCTTTCCCTCGAGGCTTTCCCACAGGGCTGTCCCACGTGCCACCGTGGTGTGAGTCGATCCTCGGCGTGAAAGATGAGCCAGTGCAGGGCAAAGAGGTTCCTCTGGAATGGAGTGAGACATCTGGGGGACTCTTGGAATGGTGGTACGACCATGGAGTTCCTCTCGCCTTTCCTGTTGAGAGTGCCTCCTCTTGAGATGCGACGGGAACGCCGGGAATTCTTTCCCGTTGAAAGCAGGGAAAGGATCCCTCATCTCGAGCTACGAGGGGGAAACGGGGCTCCTCTGGATGTGGGCGGGACCATCGTGCTTCCTCTCGAGTGGAGACGGGTATGGCGGTGAACTTCTTGAGTTGCAGCAAGGGTGTGAAAGACCCTTTCGAAGTTCCAGAGGTTAGGTGTCATTAGTCTCCAGACGCCTCATCGGAAATAGGCCTCATCTCGCCTGGAAGGGAGAACTTCCTGGATTTTCTCGAGTTGGGGCAGGTGTTCTCGAGTTACGACGGGGACCTCAGGGACCCGCCCTGGTGGCCTCAGGAGAGGCCAGTCCTCATTCGAGTTGCTAGGGGGCCTCTCGGGATTCCTCTCCCGTCGATACCGGGGCCAAAAACCTTGTGTGGAGTCAGGGCCGGAACCGAGGATTCCTCTCAGGGGCTGACATGGATCTTTGGGTACTTCTGGAGTCTCCCCAGGGGAGTCAGGCCTCGTCTCGAGTGGGGGCATGCACGTGCGCTTTCCTTCCAGGCTGTAGCAGCAATGTCACGCTTCCCGTCACGTGGATCAAAGGATCTGTGGTTTTCCCTCGAGGCTTTCCCTCGAGGCTTTCCCACAGGGCTGTCCCACGTGCCACCGTGGTGTGAGTCGATCCTCGGCGTGAAAGATGAGCCAGTGCAGGGCAAAGAGGTTCCTCTGGAATGGACTGAGACATCTGGGGGACTCTTGGAATGGTGGTACGACCATGGAGTTCCTCTCGCCTTTCCTGTTGAGAGTGCCTCCTCTTGAGATGCGACGGGAACGCCGGGAATTCTTTCCTGTTGAAAGCAGGAAAAGGATCCCTCATCTCGAGCTACGAGGGGGAAACGGGGCTCCTCTGGATGTGGGCGGGACCATCGTGCTTCCTCTCGAGTGGAGACGGGTATGGCGGTGAACTTCTTGAGTTGCAGCAAGGGTGTGAAAGACCCTTTCGAAGTTCCAGAGGTTAGGTGTCATTAGTCTCCAGACGCCTCATCGGAAATAGGCCTCATCTCGCCTGAAAGGGAGAACTTCCTGGATTTTCTCGAGTTGCGGCAGGTGTTCTCGAGTTACGACGGGGACCTCAGGGACCCGCCCTGGTGGCCTCAGGAGAGGCCAGTCCCCATGCGAGTTGCTAGGGGGCCTCTCGGGATTCCTCTCCCGTCGATACCGGGGCCAAAAACCTTGTGTGGAATCAGGGCCGGAACCGAGGATTCCTCTCATGGGCTGACATGGATCTTTGGGTACTTCTGGAGTCTCCCCAGGGGAGTCAGGCCTCGTCTCGAGTGGGGGCATGCACGTGCGCTTTCCTTCCAGGCTGTAGCAGCAATGTCACGCTTCCCGTCACGTGGATCAAAGGATCTGTGGTTTTCCCTCGAGGCTTTCCCTCGAGGCTTTCCCACAGGGCTGTCCCACGTGCCACCGTGGTGTGAGTCGATCCTCGGCGTGAAAGATGAGCCAGTGCAGGGCAAAGAGGTTCCTCTGGAATGGACTGAGACATCTGGGGGACTCTTGGAATGGTGGTACGACCATGGAGTTCCTCTCGCCTTTCCTGTTGAGAGTGCCTCCTCTTGAGATGCGACGGGAACGCCGGGAATTCTTTCCCGTTGAAAGCAGGGAAAGGATCCCTCATCTCGAGCTACGAGGGGGAAACGGGGCTCCTCTGGATGTGGGCGGGACCATCGTGCTTCCTCTCGAGTGGAGACGGGTATGGCGGTGAACTTCTTGAGTTGCAGCAAGGGTGTGAAAGACCCTTTCGAAGTTCCAGAGGTTAGGTGTCATTAGTCTCCAGACGCCTCATCGGAAATAGGCCTCATCTCGCCTGGAAGGGAGAACTTCCTGGATTTTCTCGAGTTGCGGCAGGTGTTCTCGAGTTACGACGGGGACCTCAGGGACCCGCCCTGGTGGCCTCAGGAGAGGCCAGTCCTCATGCGAGTTGCTAGGGGGCCTCTCGGGATTCCTCTCCCGTCGATACCGGGGCCAAAAACCTTGTGTGGAGTCAGGGCCGGAACCGAGGATTCCTCTCAGGGGCTGACATGGATCTTTGGGTACTTCTGGAGTCTCCCCAGGGGAGTCAGGCCTCGTCTCGAGTGGGGGCATGCACGTGCGCTTTCCTTCCAGGCTGTAGCAGCAATGTCACGCTTCCCGTCACGTGGATCAAAGGATCTGTGGTTTTCCCTCGAGGCTTTCCCTCGAGGCTTTCCCACAGGGCTGTCCCACGTGCCACCGTGGTGTGAGTCGATCCTCGGCGTGAAAGATGAGCCAGTGCAGGGCAAAGAGGTTCCTCTGGAATGGACTGAGACATCTGGGGGACTCTTGGAATGGTGGTACGACCATGGAGTTCCTCTCGCCTTTCCTGTTGAGAGTGCCTCCTCTTGAGATGCGACGGGAACGCCGGGAATTCTTTCCCGTTGAAAGCAGGGAAAGGATCCCTCATCTCGAGCTACGAGGGGTAAACGGGGCTCCTCTGGATGTGGGCGGGACCATCGTTCTTCCTCTCGAGTGGAGACGGGTATGGCGGTGAACTTCTTGAGTTGCAGCAAGGGTGTGAAAGACCCTTTCGAAGTTCCAGAGGTTAGGTGTCATTAGTCTCCAGACGCCTCATCGGAAATAGGCCTCATCTCGCCTGGAAGGGAGAACTTCCTGGATTTTCTCGAGTTGAGGCAGGTGTTCTCGAGTTACGACGGGTACCACAGGGACCCGCCCTGGTGGCCTCAGGAGAGGCCAGTCCTCATGCGAGTTGCTAGGGGGCCTCTCGGGATTCCTCTCCCGTCGATACCGGGGCCAAAAACCTTGTGTGGAGTCAGGGCCGGAACCGAGGATTCCTCTCAGGGGCTGACATGGATCTTTGGGTACTTCTGGAGTCTCCCCAGGGGAGTCAGGCCTCGTCTCGAGTGGGGGCATGCACGTGCGCTTTCCTTCCAGGCTGTAGCAGCAATGTCACGCTTCCCGTCACGTGGATCAAAGGATCTGTGGTTTTCCCTCGAGGCTTTCCCTCGAGGCTTTCCCACAGGGCTGTCCCACGTGCCACCGTGGTGTGAGTCGATCCTCGGCGTGAAAGATGAGCCAGTGCAGGGCAAAGAGGTTCCTCTGGAATGGACTGAGACATCTGGGGGACTCTTGGAATGGTGGTACGACCATGGAGTTCCTCTCGCCTTTCCTGTTGAGAGTGCCTCCTCTTGAGATGCGACGGGAACGCCGGGAATTCTTTCCCGTTGAAAGCAGGGAAAGGATCCCTCATCTCGAGCTACGAGGGGGAAACGGGGCTCCTCTGGATGTGGGCGGGACCATCGTGCTTCCTCTCGAGTGGAGACGGGTATGGCGGTGAACTTCTTGAGTTGCAGCAAGGGTGTGAAAGACCCTTTCGAAGTTCCAGAGGTTAGGTGTCATTAGTCTCCAGACGCCTCAGCGGAAATAGGCCTCATCTCGCCTGGAAGGGAGAACTTCCTGGATTTTCTCGAGTTGCGGCAGGTGTTCTCGAGTTACGACGGGGACCTCAGGGACCCGCCCTGGTGGCCTCAGGAGAGGCCAGTCCTCATGCGAGTTGCTAGGGGGCCTCTCGGGATTCCTCTCCCGTCGATACCGGGCCAAAAACCTTGTGTGGAGTCAGGGCCGGAACCGAGGATTCCTCTCAGGGGCTGACATGGATCTTTGGGTACTTCTGGAGTCTCCCCAGGGGAGTCAGGCCTCGTCTCGAGTGGGGGCATGCACGTGCGCTTTACTTCCAGGCTGTAGCAGCAATGTCACGCTTCCCGTCACGTGGATCAAAGGATCTGTGGTTTTCCCTCGAGGCTTTCCCTCGAGGCTTTCCCACAGGGCTGTCCCACGTGCCACCGTGGTGTGAGTCGATCCTCGGCGTGAAAGATGAGCCAGTGCAGGGCAAAGAGGTTCCTCTGGAATGGACTGAGACATCTGGGGGACTCTTGGAATGGTGGTACGACCATGGAGTTCCTCTCGCCTTTCCTGTTGAGAGTGCCTCCTCTTGAGACGCGACGGGAACGCCGGGAATTCTTTCCCGTTGAAAGCAGGGAAAGGATCCCTCATCTCGAGCTACGAGGGGGAAACGGGGCTCCTCTGGATGTGGGCGGGACCATCGTGCTTCCTCTCGAGTGGAGACGGGTATGGCGGTGAACTTCTTGAGTTGCAGCAAGGGTGTGAAAGACCCTTTCGAAGTTCCAGAGGTTAGGTGTCATTAGTCTCCAGACGCCTCATCGGAAATAGGCCTCATCTCGCCTGGAAGGGAGAACTTCCTGGATTTTCTCGAGTTGCGGCAGGTGTTCTCGAGTTACGACGGGGACCTCAGGGACCCGCCCTGGTGGCCTCAGGAGAGGCCAGTCCCCATGCGAGTTGCTAGGGGGCCTCTCGGGATTCCTCTCCCGTCGATACCGGGGCCAAAAACCTTGTGTGGAGTCAGGGCCGGAACCGAGGATTCCTCTCAGGGGCTGACATGGATCTTTGGGTACTTCTGGAGTCTCCCCAGGGGAGTCAGGCCTCGTCTCGAGTGGGGGCATGCACGTGCGCTTTCCTTCCAGGCTGTAGCAGCAATGTCACGCTTCCCGTCACGTGGATCAAAGGATCTGTGGTTTTCCCTCGAGGCTTTCCCTCGAGGCTTTCCCACAGGGCTGTCCCACGTGCCACCGTGGTGTGAGTCGATCCTCGGCGTGAAAGATGAGCCAGTGCAAGGCAAAGAGATTCCTCTGGAATGGAGTGAGGCATCTGGGGGACTCTTGGAATGGTGGTACGACTATGGAGTTCCTCTCGCCTTTCCTGTTGAGAGTGCCTCCTCTTGAGATGCGACGGGAACGCCGGGAATTCTTTCCCGTTGAAAGCAGGGAAAGGATCCCTCATCTCGAGCTACGAGGGGGAAACGGGGCTCCTCTGGATGTGGGCGGGACCATCGTGCTTCCTGTCGAGTGGAGACGGGTATGGCGGTGAACTTCTTGAGTTGCAGCAAGGGTGTAAAAGACCCTTTCGAAGTTCCAGAGGTTAGGTGTCATTAGTCTCCAGACGCCTCATCGGAAATAGGCCTAATCTCGCCTGGAAGGGAGAACTTCCTGGATTTTCTCGAGTTGCGGCAGGTGTTCTCGAATTACGACGGGGACCTCAGGGACCCGCCCTGGTGGCCTCAGGAGAGGCCAGTCCCCATGCGAGTTGCTAGGGGGCCTCTCGGGATTCCTCTCCCGTCGATACCGGGGCCAAAAACCTTGTGTGGAGTCAGGGCCGGATCCGAGGATTCCTCTCAGGGGCTGACATGGATCTTTGGGTACTTCTGGAGTCTCCCCAGGGGAGTCAGGCCTCGTCTCGAGTGGGGACATACACGTGCGCTTTCCTTCCAGGCTGTAGCCGCAATGTCACGCTTCCCGTCACGTGGATCAAAGGATCTGTGGTTTTCCCTCGAGGCTTTCCCTCGAGGCTTTCCCACAGGGCTGTCCCACGTGCCACCGAGGTGTGAGTTGATCCTCGGCGTGAAAGATGAGCCAGTGCAGGGCAAAGAGGTTCCTCTGGAATGGACTGAGACATCTGGGGGACTCTTGGAATGGTGGTACGACCATGGAGTTTCTCTCGCCTTTCCTGTTGAGAGTGCCTCCTCTTGAGATGCGACGGGAACGCCGGGAATTCTTTCCCGTTGAAAGCAGGGAAAGGATCCCTCATCTCGAGCTACGAGGGGGAAACGGGGCTCCTCTGGATGTGGGCGGGACCATCGTGCTTCCTCTCGAGTGGAGACGGGTATGGCGGTGAACTTCTTGAGTTGCAGCAAGGGTGTGAAAGACCCTTTCAAAGTTCCAGAGGTTAGGTGTCATTAGTCTCCAGACGCCTCATCGGAAATAGGCCTCATCTCGCCTGGAAGTTAGAACTTCCTGGATTTTCTCGAGTTGCGGCAGGTGTTCTCGAGTTACGACGGGGACCTCAGGGACCCGCCCTGGTGGCCTCAGGAGAGGCCAGTCCTCATGCGAGTTGCTAGGGGGCCTTTCGGGATTCCTCTCCCGTCGATACCGGGGCCAAAAACCTTGTGTGGAGTCAGGGCCGGAACCGAGGATTCCTCTCAGGGGCTGACATGGATCTTTGGGTACTTCTGGAGTCTCCCCAGGGGAGTCAGGCCTCGTCTCGAGTGGGGGCATGCACGTGCGCTTTCCTTCCAGGCTGTAGCAGCAATGTCACGCTTCCCGTCACGTGGATCAAAGGATCTGTGGTTTTCCCTCGAGGCTTTCCCTCGAGGCTTTCCCACAGGGCTGTCCCACGTGCCACCGTGGTGTGAGTCGATCCTCGGCGTGAAAGATGAGCCAGTGCAGGGCAAAGAGGTTCCTCTGGAATGGACTGAGACATCTGGGGGACTCTTGGAATGGTGATACGACCATGGAGTTCCTCTCGCCTTTCCTGTTGAGAGTGCCTCCTCTTGAGATGCGACGGGAACGCCGGGAATTCTTTCCCGTTGAAAGCAGGGAAAGGATCCCTCATCTCGAGCTACGAGGGGGAAACGGGGCTCCTCTGGATATGGGCGGGACCATCGTGCTTCCTCTCGAGTGGAGACGGGTATGGCGGTGAACTTCTTGAGTTGCAGCAAGGGTGTGAAAGACCCTTTCGAAGTTCCAGAGGTTAGGTGTCATTAGTCTCCAGACGCCTCATCGGAAATAGGCCTCATCTCGCCTGGAAGGGAGAACTTCCTGGATTTTCTCGAGTTGCGGCAGGTGTTCTCGAGTTACGACGGGGACCTCAGGGACCCGCCCTGGTGGCCTCAGGAGAGGCCAGTCCTCATGCGAGTTGCTAGGGGGCCTCTCGGGATTCCTCTCCCGTCGATACCGGGGCCAAAAACCTTGTGTGGAGTCAGGGCCGGAACCGAGGATTCCTCTCAGGGGCTGACATGGATCTTTGGGTACTTCTGGAGTCTCCCCAGGGGAGTCAGGCCTCGTCTCGAGTGGGGGCATGCACGTGCCCTTTCCTTCCAGGCTTTAGCAGCAATGTCACGCTTCCCGTCACGTGGATCAAAGGATCTGTGGTTTTCCCTCGAGGCTTTCCCTCGAGGCTTTCCCACAGGGCTGTCCCACGTGCCACCGAGGTGTGAGTTGATCCTCGGCGTGAAAGATGAGCCAGTGCAGGGCAAAGAGGTTCCTCTGGAATGGACTGAGACATCTGGGGGACTCTTGGAATGGTGGTACGACCATGGAGTTTCTCTCGCCTTTCCTGTTGAGAGTGCCTCCTCTTGAGATGCGACGGGAACGCCGGGAATTCTTTCCCGTTGAAAGCAGGGAAAGGATCCCTCATCTCGAGCTACGAGGGGGAAACGGGGCTCCTCTGGATGTGGGCGGGACCATCGTGCTTCCTCTCGAGTGGAGACGGGTATGGCGGTGAACTTCTTGAGTTGCAGCAAGGGTGTGAAAGACCCTTTCAAAGTTCCAGAGGTTAGGTGTCATTAGTCTCCAGACGCCTCATCGGAAATAGGCCTCATCTCGCCTGGAAGTTAGAACTTCCTGGATTTTCTCGAGTTGCGGCAGGTGTTCTCGAGTTACGACGGGGACCTCAGGGACCCGCCCTGGTGGCCTCAGGAGAGGCCAGTCCTCATGCGAGTTGCTAGGGGGCCTTTCGGGATTCCTCTCCCGTCGATACCGGGGCCAAAAACCTTGTGTGGAGTCAGGGCCGGAACCGAGGATTCCTCTCAGGGGCTGACATGGATCTTTGGGTACTTCTGGAGTCTCCCCAGGGGAGTCAGGCCTCGTCTCGAGTGGGGGCATGCACGTGCGCTTTCCTTCCAGGCTGTAGCAGCAATGTCACGCTTCCCGTCACGTGGATCAAAGGATCTGTGGTTTTCCCTCGAGGCTTTCCCTCGAGGCTTTCCCACAGGTCTGTCCCACGTGCCACCGTGGTGTGAGTCGATCCTCGGCGTGAAAGATGAGCCAGTGCAGGGCAAAGAGGTTCCTCTGGAATGGACTGAGACATCTGGGGGACTCTTGGAATGGTGATACGACCATGGAGTTCCTCTCGCCTTTCCTGTTGAGAGTGCCTCCTCTTGAGATGCGACGGGAACGCCGGGAATTCTTTCCCGTTGAAAGCAGGGAAAGGATCCCTCATCTCGAGCTACGAGGGGGAAACGGGGCTCCTCTGGATATGGGCGGGACCATCGTGCTTCCTCTCGAGTGGAGACGGGTATGGCGGTGAACTTCTTGAGTTGCAGCAAGGGTGTGAAAGACCCTTTCGAAGTTCCAGAGTTTAGGTGTCATTAGTCTCCAGACGCCTCATCGGAAATAGGCCTCATCTCGCCTGGAAGGGAGAACTTCCTGGATTTTCTCGAGTTGCGGCAGGTGTTCTCGAGTTACGACGGGGACCTCAGGGACCCGCCCTGGTGGCCTCAGGAGAGGCCAGTCCTCATGCGAGTTGCTAGGGGGCCTCTCGGGATTCCTCTCCCGTCGATACCGGGGCCAAAAACCTTGTGTGGAGTCAGGGCCGGAAACGAGGATTCCTCTCAGGGGCTGACATGGATCTTTGGGTACTTCTGGAGTCTCCCCAGGGGAGTCAGGCCTCGTCTCGAGTGGGGGCATGCACGTGCCCTTTCCTTCCAGGCTTTAGCAGCAATGTCACGCTTCCCGTCACGTGGATCAAAGGATCTGTGGTTTTCCCTCGAGGCTTTCACTCGAGGCTTTCCCACAGGGCTGTCCCACGTGCCACCGTGGTGTGAGTCGATCCTCGGCGTGAAAGATGAGCCAGTGCAGGGCAAAGAGATTCCTCTGGAATGGAGTGAGACATCTGGGGGACTCTTGGAATGGTGGTACGACCATGGAGTTCCTCTCGCCTTTCCTGTTGAGAGTGCCTCCTCTTGAGATGCGACGGGAACGCCGGGAATTCTTTCCCGTTGAAAGCAGGGAAAGGATCCCTCATCTCGAGCTACGAGGGGGAAACGGGGCTCCTCTGGATGTGGGCGGGACCATCGTGCTTCCTCTCGAGTGGAGACGGGTATGGCGGTGAACTCCTTGAGTTGCAGCAAGGGTGTGAAAGACCCTTTCGAAGTTCCAGAGGTTAGGTGTCATTAGTCTCCAGACGCCTCATCGGAAATAGGCCTCATCTCGCCTGGAAGGGAGAACTTCCTGGATTTTCTCGAGTTGCGGCAGGTGTTCTCGAGTTACGACGGGGACCTCAGGGACCCGCCCTGGTGGCCTCAGGAGAGGCCAGTCCTCATGCGAGTTGCTAGGGGGCCTCTCGGGATTCCTCTCCCGTCGATACCGGGGCCAAAAACCTTGTGTGGAGTCAGGGCCGGAACGGAGGATTCCTCTCAGGGGCTGACATGGATCTTTGGGTACTTCTGGAGTCTCGCCAGTGTGTCAGGCCTCGTCTCGAGTAGGGGCATGCACGTGCGCTTTCCTTCCAGGCTGTAGCAGCAATGTCACGCTTCCCGTCACGTGGATCAAAGGATCTGTGGTTTTCCCTCGAGGCTTTCCCTCGAGGCTTTCCCACAGGGCTGTCCCACGTGCCACCGTGGTGTGAGTCGATCCTCGGCGTGAAAGATGAGCCAGTGCAGGGCAAAGAGGTTCCTCTGGAATGGACTGAGACATCTGGGGGACTCTTGGAATGGTGGTACGACCATGGAGTTCCTCTCGCCTTTCCTGTTGAGAGTGCCTCCTCTTGAGATGCGACGGGAACGCCGGGAATTCTTTCCCGTTGAAAGCAGGGAAAGGATCCCTCATCTCGAGCTACGAGGGGGAAACGGGGCTCCTCTGGATGTGGGCGGGACCATCGTGCTTCCTCTCGAGTGGAGACGGGTATGGCGGTGAACTTCTTGAGTTGCAGCAAGGGTGTGAAAGACCCTTTCGAAGTTCCAGAGGTTAGGTGTCATTAGTCTCCAGACGCCTCATCGGAAATAGGCCTCATCTCGCCTGGAAGGGAGAACTTCCTGGATTTTCTCGAGTTGCGGCAGGTGTTCTCGAGTTACGACGGGGACCTCAGGGACCCGCCCTGCTGACCTCAGGAGAGGCCAGTCCCCATGCGAGTTGCTAGGGGGCCTCTCGGGATTCCTCTCCCGTCGATACCGGGGCCAAAAACCTTGTGTGGAGTCAGGGCCGGAACCGAGGATTCCTCTCAGGGGCTGACATGGATCTTTGGGTACTTCTGGAGTCTCCCCAGGGGAGTCAGGCCTCGTCTCGAGTGGGGGCATGCACGTGCGCTTTCCTTCCAGGCTGTAGCAGCAATGTCACGCTTCCCGTCACTTGGATCAAAGGATCTGTGGTTTTCCCTCGAGGCTTTCCCTCGAGGCTTTCCCACAGGGCTGTCCCACGTGCCACCGTGGTGTGAGTCGATCCTCGGCGTGAAAGATGAGCCAGTGCAGGGCAAAGAGGTTTCTCTGGAATGGACTGAGACATCTGGGGGACTCTTGGAATGGTGGTACGACCATGGAGTTCCTCTCGCCTTTCCTGTTGAGAGTGCCTCCTCTTGAGATGCGACGGGAACGCCGGGAATTCTTTCCCGTTGAAAGCAGGGAAAGGATCCCTCATCTCTAGCTACGAGGGGGAAACGGGGCTCCTCTGGATGTGGGCGGGACCATCGTGCTTCCTCTCGAGTGGAGACGGGTATGGCGGTGAACTTCTTGAGTTGCAGCAAGGGTGTTAAAGACCCTTTCGAAGTTCCAGAGGTTAGGTGTCATTAGTCTCCAGACGCCTCATCGGAAATAGGCCTCATCTCGCCTGGAAGGGAGAACTTCCTGGATTTTCTCGAGTTGCGGCAGGTGTTCTCGAGTTACGACGGGGACCTCAGGGACCCGCCCTGGTGGCCTCAGGAGAGGCCAGTCCTCATGCGAGTTGCTAGGGGGCCTCTCGGGATTCCTCTCCCGTCGATACCGGGGCCAAAAACCTTGTGTGGAGTCAGGGCCGGAACGGAGGATTCCTCTCAGGGGCTGACATGTATCTTTGGGTACTTCTGGAGTCTCCCCAGGGGAGTCAGGCCTCGTCTCGAGTAGGGGCATGCACGTGCGCTTTCCTTCCAGGCTGTAGCAGCAATGTCACGCTTCCCGTCACGTGGATCAAAGGATCTGTGGTTTTCCCTCGAGGCTTTCCCTCGAGGCTTTCCCACAGGGCTGTCCCACGTGCCACCGTGGTGTTAGTCGATCCTCGGCGTGAAAGATGAGCCAGTGCAGGGCAAAGAGGTTCCTCTGGAATGGACTGAGACATCTGGGGGACTCTTGGAATGGTGGTACGACCATGGAGTTCCTCTCGCCTTTCCTGTTGAGAGTGCCTCCTCTTGAGATGCGACGGGAACGCCGGGAATTCTTTCCCGTTGAAAGCAGGGAAAGGATCCCTCATCTCGAGCTACGAGGGGGAAACGGGGCTCCTCTGGATGTGGGCGGGACCATCGTGCTTCCTGTCGAGTGGAGACGGGTATGGCGGTGAACTTCTTGAGTTGCAGCAAGGGTGTAAAAGACCCTTTCGAAGTTCCAGAGGTTAGGTGTCATTAGTCTCCAGACGCCTCATCGGAAATAGGCCTCATCTCGCCTGGAAGGGAGAACTTCCTGGATTTTCTCGAGTTGTGGGCAGGTGTTCTCGAGTTACGACGGGGACCTCAGGGACCCGCCCTGGTGGCCTCAGGAGAGGCCAGTCCCCATGCGAGTTGCTAGGGGGCCTCTCGGGATTCCTCTCCCGTCGATACCGGGGCCAAAAACCTTGTGTGGAGTCAGGGCCGGAACCGAGGATTCCTCTCAGGGGCTGACATGGATCTTTGGGTACTTCTGGAGTCTCCCCAGGGGAGTCAGGCCTCGTCCCGAGTGGGGACATACACGTGCGCTTTCCTTCCAGGCTGTAGCCGCAATGTCACGCTTCCCGTCACGTGGATCAAAGGATCTGTGGTTTTCCCTCGAGGCTTTCCCTCGAGGCTTTCCCACAGGGCTGTCCCACGTGCCACCGTGGTGTGAGTCGATCCTCGGCGTGAAAGATGAGCCAGTGCAGGGCAAAGAGGTTCCTCTGGAATGGACTGAGACATCTGGGGGACTCTTGGAATGGTGGTTCGACCATGGAGTTCCTCTCGCCTTTCCTGTTAAGAGTGCCTCCTCTTGAGATGCGACGGGAACGCCGTGATTCTTTCCCGTTGAAAGCAGGGAAAGGATCCCTCATCTCGAACTACGAGTGGGAAACGGGGCTCCTCTGGATGTGGGCGGGACCATCGTGCTTCCTCTCGAGTGAAGACGGGTATGGCGGTGAACTTCTTGAGTTGCAGCAAGGGTGTGAAAGAACCTTTCGACCTTCCAGAGGTTAGGTGTCATTAGTCTCCAGACGCCTCATCGGAAATAGGCCTCATCTCGCCTGGACGGGAGAACTCCCTGGATTTTCTCGAGTTGCGGCAGGTGTTCTCGAGTTACGACGGGGACCTCAGGGACCCGCCCTGTTGGCCTCAGGAAGGCCAGTCCCCATGCGAGTTGCTAGCGGGCCTCTCGGGTTTCCTGTCCCGTCGATACCGGGGCCAAAAACCTTGTGTGGAGTCAGGGCCGGAACCGATGATTCCTCTCAGGGGCTGACATGGATCTTTGGGTACTTCTGGAGCCTCCCCAGGGGAGTCAGGCCTCGTCTCGAGTGGGGGCATGCACGTGCGCTTTCCTTCCAGGCTGTAGCAGCAATGTCACGCATCCCGTCGCGTGGATCAAAGGATCTGGGGTTTTCCCTCGAGGCTTTCGCACAGGGCTGTCCCACGTGCCACCGTGGTGTGAGTCGATCCTCGGCGTGAAAGCTGAGCCAGTGCAGGGCAAAGAGGTTCCTCTGGAATGGACTGAGACATCTGGGGGACTCTTGGAATGGTGGTTCGACCATGGAGTTCTTCTCGCCTTTCCTGTTGAGAGTGCCTCCTCTTGAGATGCGATGGGAACGCGGGGAATTCTTTCCCGTTGAAAGCAGGGAAAGGATCCCTCATTTCGAGCTACGAGGGGGAAACGGGGCTCCTCTGGATGTGGGCGGGACCATCGTGCTTCCTCTCGAGTGGAGAGGGGTATGGCGGTGAACTCCTTGAGAGCAGCATGGGTGTGGAAGACCCTTTCGAAGTTCCAGAGGTTAGGTGTCATTAGTCTCCAGACGCCTCATCGGAAATAGGCCTCATCTCACCTGGAAGGGAGAACTTCCTGGATTTTCTCGAGTTGCGGCAGGTGTTCTCGAGTTACGACGGGGACCTCAGGGACCCACCATGGTGGCCTCAGGAAAGGCCAGTCCCCATGCGAGTTGCTAGGGGGCCTCTCGGGATTCCTCTCCCTTCGATACCAGGGCCAAAAAACTTGTGTGGATTCAGGGCCGGAACCGAGTATTCCTCTCATGGGCTGACATGGATCTTTGGGTACTTCTGGAGTATCCCCAGGGGAGTCAGGCCTCGTCTCTAGTGGGGGAATGCACGTGCGCTTTCCTTCCTGGCTGTAACAGCAATGCCACGCTTCCCGTCGCGTGGATCAAAGGATCTGGGTTTTTCCCTCGAGGCTTTCCCTCGAGGCTTTCCCACAGGGCTGTCCCACGTGCCACCGTGGTGTGAGTCGATCCTCGGCGTGAAAGATGAGCCAGTGCAGGGCAAGCACGTTCCGCTGGAATGGACTGAGACATCTGGGGGACTCTTGGAATGGTGATACGACCATGGAGTTCCTCTCGCCTTTCTGTTGAGAGTGCCTCCTCTTGAGATGCGACGGGAACGCCGGGAATGCTTTCCCGTTGAAAGCAGGGAAAGGAACCCTCATCTCGAGCTACGAGGGGGAAACGGGGCTCCTCTGGATGTGGGCGGGACCATCGTGCTTCCTCTCAAGTGGAGGCGGGTATGGCAGTTAACTTCTTGAGTTGCAGCAAGGGTGTGAAAGACCCTTTCGAGGTTGTAGAGGTTAGGTGTCATTAGTCTCCAAACGCCTCATCGGAAATAGGCCTCATCTCGCCTGGAAGGGAGAACTTCCTGGATTTTCTCGAGTTGCAGCAGGTGTTCTCGAGTTACGACGGGGACCTCAGGGACCCGCCCTGGTTGCCTCAGGAAAGGCCAGTCCCCATACGAGTTGCTAGGGGGCCTCTCGTGATTCCTTTCCCGTCGATACCGGGGCCAAAAACGTTGTGTGGAGTCAGGGCTGGAACCGAGGATTCCTCTCAGGGGCTGACATGGATCTTTGGGTACTTCTGGAGTCGCCCCAGGGGAGTAAGGCCTCTTCTCGAGTGGAGGCATGCACGTGCGCTTTCCTTCCAGGCTGTAGCAGCATTGTCACGCTTCCCATCGCATGGATCATAGGATCCCTGGTTTTCCCTCGAGGCTTTCCCACAGGTCTGTCCCACGTGCCACCGTGGTGTGACTCAATCCTCGGCGTGAAAGATGAGCCAGTGCAGGGCAAAGAGGTTCCTCTGGAATGGACTGAGACATTAGGGGGACTCTTGGAATGGTGATACGACCATAGAGTTCCTCTCGGCTTTCCTGTTGAGAGTGCCTCCTCTTGAGATGCAACGGGAACGCCGGGAATTCTTTCCCGTTGAAAGCAGGGAAAGGATCCCTCATCTCGAGCTACGAGGGGGAAACGGGGCTCCTCTGGATGTGGGCGGGACCATCGTGCTTCCTCTCGAGTGGAGACGGGTATGGCGGTGAACTTCTTGAGTTGCAGCAAGGGTGTGAAAGACCCTTTCGAAGTTCCAGAGTTTAGGTGTCATTAGTCTCCAGACGCCTCATCGGAAATAGGCCTCATCTCGCCTGGAAGGGAGAACTTCCTGGATTTTCTCGAGTTCTGGCAGGTGATCTCGAGTTTCGACGGGGACCTCAGGGACCAGCCCTGGTGGCCTCAGGAGAGGCCAATCCCCATGCGAGTTGCTAGGGGGCCTCTGGGATTCCTCTCCCGTCGATACCGGGTCCAAAAACCTTGTGTGGAGTCAGGGCCGGAAACGAGGATTCCTCTCAGGTGCTGACATGGATCTTTGGTTACTTCCGGAGTCTCCCCAGGGGAGTCAGGCCTCGTCTCGAGTGGGGACAGGCACGTGCGCTTTCCTTCCAGGCTGTAGCAGTAATGTCACGCTTCCCGTGGCGTGGATCAAAGGATCTGTGGTTTTCCCACGAGGCTTTCACTCGAGGCTTTCCCACAGGTCTGTCCCACGTGCCACCGTGGTGTGAGTCGATCCTCAGCGTGAAAGATGAGCCAGTGCAGGGCAAAGAGGTTCCTCTGGAATGGAGTGAGACATCTGGGGGACTCTTGGAATTGTGGTACGACCATGGAGTTCCTCTCGCCTTTCCTGTTGAGAGTGCCTCCTCTTGAGATGCGACGGGAACGCCGGGAATTCTTTCCCGTTGAAAGCAGGGAAAGGATCCCTCATCTCGAGCTACGAGGGGGAAACGGGGCTCCTCTGGATGTGGGCGGGACCATCGTGCTTCCTCGCGAGTGGAGACGGGTATGGCGGTGAACTTCTTGAGTTGCAGCAAGGGTGTGAAAGACCCTTTCTAAGTTCCAGAGGTTAGGTGTCATTAGTCTCCAGACGCCTCATCGGAAATAGGCCTCATCTCGCCTGGAAGGGAGAACTTCCTGGATTTTCTCGAGTTGCGGCAGGTGTTCTCGAGTTACGGCGGGGACCTCAGGGACCAGCCCTGGTGGCCTCAGGAGAGGCCAATCCCCATGCGAGTTGCTAGGGGGCCTCTGGGATTCCTCTCCCGTCGATACCGGGTCCAAAAACCTTGTGTGGAGTCAGTGCCGGAAACGAGGATTCCTCTCAGGTGCTGACATGGATCTTTGGTTACTTCCGGAGTCTCCCCAGGGGAGTCAGGCCTCGTCTCGAGTGGGGACAGGCACGTGCGCTTTCCTTCCAGGCTGTAGCAGCAATGTCACGCTTCCCGTCGCGTGGATCAAAGGATCTGTGGTTTTCCCACGAGGCTTTCCCTCGAGGCTTTCCCACAGGTCTGTCCCACGTGCCACCGTGGTGTGAGTCGATCCTCGGCGTGAAAGATGAGCCAGTGCAGGGCAAAGAGGTTCCTCTGGAATGGACTGAGACATCTGGGGGACTCTTGGAATGGTGTTACCACCATGGAGTTCCTCTCGCCTTTCCTGTTGAGAGTGCCTTCTCTTGAGATGCGACGGGAACGCCGGGAATTCTTTCCTGTTGAAAGCAGGGAAAGGATCCCTCATCTCGAGCTACGAGGGGGAAACGGGGCTCCTCTGGATGTGGGCGGGACCATCGTGCTTCCTCTCGAGTGGAGTCGGGCATGGCGGTGAACTTCTTGAGTTGCAGCAAGGGTGTGAAAGACCCTTTCGAAGTTCCAGATGTTTGGTGTCATTAGTCTCCAGACGCCTCATTGGAAATAGGCCTCATCTCGCCTGGATGGGAGAACTTCCTGGATTTTCTCGAGTTGCGGCAGGTGTTCTCGAGTTACGACGGGGACCTCAGGGACCCGCCCTGGTGGCCTCAGGAGAGGCCAGTCCCCATGCGAGTTGCTAGGGGGCCTCTCGGGATTCCTCTCCCGTCGATACCGGGGCCAAAAACCTTGTGTGGAGTCAGGGCCGGAACCGAGGATTCCTCTCAGGGGCTGACATGGATATTTGGGTACTTCTTGAGTCTCCCCAGGGGAGTCAGGCCTCGTCTCGTGTGGGGGCATGCACGTGCGCTTTGCTTCCAGGCTTTAGCAGCAATGTCACGCTTCCCGTGGCCTGGATCAAAGGATCTGTGGTTTTCCCTCGAGGCTTTCCCTGGAGGCTTTCCCACAGGGCTGTCCCACGTGCCACCGTGGTGTGAGTCGATCCTCGGCGTGAAAGGTGAGCCAGTGCAGGGCAAAGAGGTTCCTCTGGAATGGACTGAGACATCTGGGGGACTCTTGGAATGGTGGTACGACCATGGAGTTCCTCTCTCCTTTCCTGTTGAGAGTGCCTCCTCTTGAGATGCGACGGGAACGCCGGGAATTCTTTCCCGTTTAAAGCAGGGAAAGGATCCCTCATCTCGAGCTAGGAGGGGGAAATGGGGCTCCTCTGGATGTGGGCGGGACTATCGTGCTTCCTCTCGAGTGGAGACGGGTATGGCGGTGAACTTCTTGAGTTGCAGCAAGGGTGTGAAAGACCCTTTCGAAGTTCCAGAGGTTAGGTGTCATTAGTCTCCACACGCCTCATCGGAAATAGGCCTCATCTCGCCTGGAAGGGAGAACTTCCTGGATTTTCTCGAGTTGCGGCAGGTGTTCTCGAGTTACGGCGGGGACCTCAGGGACCAGCCCTGGTGGCCTCAGGAGAGGCCAATCCCCATGCGAGTTGCTAGGGGGCCTCTGGGATTCCTCTAACGTCGATACCGGGTCCAAAAACCTTGTGTGGAGTCAGGGCCGGAAACGAGGATTCCTCTCAGGTGCTGACATGGATCTTTGGTTACTTCCGGAGTCTCCCCAGGGGAGTCAGGCCTCGTCTCGAGTGGGGACAGGCACGTGCGCTTTCCTTCCAGGCTGTAGCAGCAATGTCACGCTTCCCGTGGCGTGGATCAAAGGATCTGTGGTTTTCCCACGAGGCTTTCCCTCGAGGCTTTCCCACAGGTCTGTCCCACGTGCCACCGTGGTGT
The DNA here is from genome assembly GCF_032405125.1 of Capricornis sumatraensis. Classification (NCBI taxonomy): domain Eukaryota; kingdom Metazoa; phylum Chordata; class Mammalia; order Artiodactyla; family Bovidae; genus Capricornis; species Capricornis sumatraensis. The sequence goes on from NW_027184612.1 coordinate 12,396,281, forward strand.
GAGTCGATCCTCGGCGTGAAAGATGAGCCAGTGCAGGGCAAAGAGGTTCCTCTGGAATGGACTGAGACATCTGGGGGACTCTTGGAATGGTGTTACCACCATGGAGTTCCTCTCGCCTTTCCTGTTGAGAGTGCCTTCTCTTGAGATGCGACGGGAACGCCGGGAATTCTTTCCTGTTGAAAGCAGGGAAAGGATCCCTCATCTCGAGCTACGAGGGGGAAACGGGGCTCCTCTGGATGTGGGCGGGACCATCGTGCTTCCTCTCGAGTGGAGTCGGGCATGGCGGTGAACTTCTTGAGTTGCAGCAAGGGTGTGAAAGACCCTTTCGAAGTTCCAGATGTTTGGTGTCATTAGTCTCCAGACGCCTCATTGGAAATAGGCCTCATCTCGCCTGGATGGGAGAACTTCCTGGATTTTCTCGAGTTGCGGCAGGTGTTCTCGAGTTACGACGGGGACCTCAGGGACCCGCCCTGGTGGCCTCAGGAGAGGCCAGTCCCCATGCGAGTTGCTAGGGGGCCTCTCGGGATTCCTCTCCCGTCGATACCGGGGCCAAAAACCTTGTGTGGAGTCAGGGCCGGAACCGAGGATTCCTCTCAGGGGCTGACATGGATATTTGGGTACTTCTTGAGTCTCCCCAGGGGAGTCAGGCCTCGTCTCGTGTGGGGGCATGCACGTGCGCTTTGCTTCCAGGCTTTAGCAGCAATGTCACGCTTCCCGTGGCGTGGATCAAAGGATCTGCGGTTTTCCCTCGAGGCTTTCCCACAGGGCTGTCCCACGTGCCACCGTGTTGTGAGTCGATCCTCGCCGTGAAAGATGAGCCAGTGCAGGGCAAAGAGGTTCCTCTGGAATGGACTGAGACATCTGGGGGACTCTTGGAATGGTGGTACGACCATGGAGTTCCTCTCGCCTTTCCTGTTGAGAGTGCCTCCACTTGAGATGCGACGGGAACGCCGGGAATTCTTTCCCGTTGAAAGCAGGGAAAGGATCCCTCATCTCGAGCTACGAGGGGGAAACGGGGATCCTCTGGATGTGGCCGGGACCATCGTGCTTCCTCTCCAGTGGAGACGGGTATGGCGGTGAAATTCTTGATTCGCAGCAAGGGTGTGAAAGACCCTTTCGAAGTTCCAGAGGTTAGGTGTCATTAGTCTCCAGACGCCTCATCGGAAATAGGCCTCATCTCGCCTGGAAGGGAGAACTTCCTGGATTTTCTCGAGTTGCGGCAGGTGCTCTTGAGTTACGACGGGGACCTCAGGGACCCGCCCTGGTGGCCTCAGGAGAGGCCAGTCCCCATGCGAGTTGCTAGGGGGCCTCTCGGTATTCCTCTCCCGTCGATACCGGGGCCAAAAACCTTGTGTGTAGTCAGGGCCGGAAACGAGGATTCCTCTCAGGGGCTGACATGGATCTTTGGGTACTTCTGGAGTCTCCCCAGGGGAGTCAGGCCTCGTCTCGAGTGGGGGCATGCACGTGCGCTTTCCTTCCAGGCTGTAACAGCAATGTCATCCTTCCCGTCGCGTGGATCAATGGATCTGGGTTTTTCCCTGGAGGCTTTCCCTCGAGGCTTTCCCACAGGGCTGTCCCACGTGCCACCGTGGTGTGAGTCGATCCTCGGCGTGAAAGATGAGCCAGTGCAGGGCAAAGAGGTTCCTCTGGAATGGACTGAGACATCTGGGGGACTCTTGGAATGGTGGTTCGACCATGGAGTTCCTCTCGCCTTTCCTGTTAAGAGTGCCTCCTCTTGAGATGCGATGGGAACGCCGTGATTCTTTCCCGTTGAAAGCAGGGAAAGGATCCCTCATCTCGAACTACGAGTGGGAAACGGGGCTCCTCTGGATGTGGGCGGGACCATCGTGCTTCCTCTCGAGTGAAGACGGGTATGGCGGTGAACTTCTTGAGTTGCAGCAAGGGTGTGAAAGAACCTTTCGACCTTCCAGAGGTTAGGTGTCATTAGTCTCCAGACGCCTCATCGGAAATAGGCCTCATCTCGCCTGGAAGGGAGAACTCCCTGGATTTTCTCGAGTTGCGGCAGGTGTTCTCGAGTTACGACGGGGACCTCAGGGACCCGCCCTGTTGGCCTCAGGAAGGCCAGTCCCCTTGCGAGTTGCTAGGGGGCTTCTCGGGTTTCCTCTCCCGTCGATACCGGGGCCAAAAACCTTGTGTGGAGTCAGGGCCGGAACCGATGATTCCTCTCAGGGGCTGACATGGATCTTTGGGTACTTCTGGAGCCTCCCCAGGGGAGTCAGGCCTCGTCTCGAGTGGGGGCATGCACGTGCGCTTTCCTTCCAGGCTGTAGCAGCAATGTCACGCATCCCGTCGCGTGGATCAAAGGATCTGGGGTTTTCCCTCGAGGCTTTCGCACAGGGCTGTCCCACGTGCCACCGTGGTGTGAGTCGATCCTCGGCGTGAAAGATGAGCCAGTGCAGGGCAAAGAGGTTCCTCTGGAATGGACTGAGACATCTGGGGGACTCTTGGAATGGTGGTTCGACCATGGAGTTCCTCTCGCCTTTCCTGTTAAGAGTGCCTCCTCTTGAGATGCGACGGGAACGCCGTGATTCTTTCCCGTTGAAAGCAGGGAAAGGATCCCTCATCTCGAGCTACGAGGGGGAAACGGGGCTCCTCTGGATGTGGGCGGGACCATCGTGCTTCCTCTCGAGTGGAGACGGGTATGGCGGTGAACTTCTTGAGTTGCAGCAAGGGTGTGAAAGACCCTTTCGAAGTTCCAGAGTTTAGGTGTCATTAGTCTCCAGACGCCTCATCGGAAATAGGCCTCATCTCGCCTGGAAGGGAGAACTTCCTGGATTTTCTCGAGTTCTGGCAGGTGATCTCGAGTTTCGACGGGGACCTCAGGGACCAGCCCTGGTGGCCTCAGGAGAGGCCAATCCCCATGCGAGTTGCTAGGGGGCCTCTGGGATTCCTCTCCCGTCGATACCGGGTCCAAAAACCTTGTGTGGAGTCAGGGCCGGAAACGAGGATTCCTCTCAGGTGCTGACATGGATCTTTGGTTACTTCCGGAGTCTCACCAGGGGAGTCAGGCCTCGTCTCGAGTGGGGACAGGCACGTGCGCTTTCCTTCCAGGCTGTAGCAGTAATGTCACGCTTCCCGTGGCGTGGATCAAAGGATCTGTGGTTTTCCCACGAGGCTTTCACTCGAGGCTTTCCCACAGGTCTGTCCCACGTGCCACCGTGGTGTGAGTCGATCCTCAGCGTGAAAGATGAGCCAGTGCAGGGCAAAGAGGTTCCTCTGGAATGGACTGAGACATCTGGGGGACTCTTGGAATTGTGGTACGACCATGGAGTTCCTCTCGCCTTTCCTGTTGAGAGTGCCTCCTCTTGAGATGCGACGGGAACGCCGGGAATTCTTTCCCGTTGAAAGCAGGGAAAGGATCCCTCATCTCGAGCTACGAGGGGGAAACGGGGCTCCTCTGGATGTGGGCGGGACCATCGTGCTTCCTCGCGAGTGGAGACGGGTATGGCGGTGAACTTCTTGAGTTGCAGCAAGGGTGTGAAAGACCCTTTCTAAGTTCCAGAGGTTAGGTGTCATTAGTCTCCAGACGCCTCATCGGAAATAGGCCTCATCTCGCCTGGAAGGGAGAACTTCCTGGATTTTCTCGAGTTGCGGCAGGTGTTCTCGAGTTACGGCGGGGACGTCAGGGACCAGCCCTGGTGGCCTCAGGAGAGGCCAATCCCCATGCGAGTTGCTAGGGGGCCTCTGGGATTCCTCTCCCGTCGATACCGGGTCCAAAAACCTTGTGTGGAGTCAGGGCCGGAAACGAGGATTCCTCTCAGGTGCTGACATGGATCTTTGGTTACTTCCGGAGTCTCCCCAGGGGAGTCAGGCCTCGTCTCGAGTGGGGACAGGCACGTGCGCTTTCCTTCCAGGCTGTAGCAGCAATGTCACGCTTCCCGTGGCGTGGATCAAAGGATCTGTGGTTTTCCCACGAGGCTTTCCCTCGAGGCTTTCCCACAGGTCTGTCCCACGTGCCACCGTGGTGTGAGTCGATCCTCGGCGTGAAAGATGAGCCAGTGCAGGGCAAAGAGGTTCCTCTGGAATGGACTGAGTCATCTGGGGGACTCTTGGAATGGTGTTACCACCATGGAGTTCCTCTCGCCTTTCCTGTTGAGAGTGCCTTCTCTTGAGATGCGACGGGAACGCCGGGAATTCTTTCCTGTTGAAAGCAGGGAAAGGATCCCTCATCTCGAGCTACGAGGGGGAAACGGGGCTCCTCTGGATGTGGGCGGGACCATCGTGCTTCCTCTCGAGTGGAGTCGGGCATGGCGGTGAACTTCTTGAGTTGCAGCAAGGGTGTGAAAGACCCTTTCGAAGTTCCAGAGGTTTGGTGTCATTAGTCTCCAGACGCCTCATTGGAAATAGGCCTCATCTCGCCTGGATGGGAGAACTTCCTGGATTTTCTCGAGTTGCGGCAGGTGTTCTCGAGTTACGACGGGGACCTCAGGGACCCGCCCTGGTGGCCTCAGGAGAGGCCAGTCCCCATGCGAGTTGCTAGGGGGCCTCTCGGGATTCCTCTCCCGTCGATACCGGGTCCAAAAACCTCCTGTGGAGTCAGGGCCGGAACCGAGGATTCCTCTCAGGGGCTGACATGGATCTTTGGGTACTTCTGGAGTCTCCCCAGGGGAGTCAGGCCTCGTCTCGAGTGGGGGCATGCACGTGCGCTTTCCTTCCAGGCTGTAGCAGCAATGTCACGCTCCCCGTGGCGTGGATCAAAGGATCTGCGGTTTTCCCTCGAGGCTTTCCCACAGGGATGTCCCACGTGCCACCGTGTTGTGAGTCGATCCTCGCCGTGAAAGATGAGCCAGTGCAGGGCAAAGAGGTTCCTCTGGAATGGACTGAGACATCTGGGGGACTCTTGGAATGGTGGTACGACCATGGAGTTCCTCTCGCCTTTCCTGTTGAGAGTGCCTCCACTTGAGATGCGACGGGAACGCCGGGAATTCTTTCCCGTTGAAAGCAGGGAAAGGATCCCTCATCTCGAGCTACGAGGGGGAAACGGGGATCCTCTGGATGTGGGCGGGACCATCGTGCTTCCTCTCCAGTGGAGACGGGTATGGCGGTGAAATTCTTGATTCGCAGCAAGGGTGTGAATGACCCTTTCGAAGTTCCAGAGGTTAGGTGTCATTAGTCTCCAGACGCCTCATCGGAAATAGGCCTCATCTCGCCTGGAAGGGAGAACTTCCTGGATTTTCTCGAGTTGCGGCAGGTGCTCTTGAGTTACGACGGGGACCTCAGGGACCCGCCCTGGTGGCCTCAGGAGAGGCCAGTCCCCATGCGAGTTGCTAGGGGGCCTCTCGGTATTCCTCTCCCGTCGATACCGGGGCCAAAAACCTTGTGTGTAGTCAGGGCCAGAAACGAGGATTCCTCTCAGGGGCTGACATGGATCTTTGGGTACTTCTGGAGTCTCCCCAGGGGAGTCAGGCCTCGTATCGAGTGGGGGCATGCACGTGCGCTTTCCTTCCAGGCTGTAGCAGCAATGTCACGCTTCCCGTCGCGTGGATCAAAGGATCTGTGGTTTTCCCACGAGGCTTTCCCTCGAGGCTTTCCCACAGGGCTGTCCAACGTGCCTCCGTGGTGTGAGTCGATCCTCGGCGTGAAAGATGAGCCAGTGCAGGGCAAAGAGATTCCTCTGGAATGGACTGAGACATCTGGGGGACTCTTGGAATGGTGGTACGACCATGGAGTTCCTCTCGCCTTTCCTGTTGAGAGTGCCTCCTCTTGAGATGCGACGGGAACGCCGGGAATTCTTTCCCGTTGAAATCAGGGAAAGGATCCCTCATCTCGACCTACGAGGGGGAAAGGGGGCTCCTCTGGATGTGGGCGGGACCATCGTGCTTCCTCTCGAGTGGAGACGGGTATGGCGGTGAACTTCTTGAGTTGCAGCAAGGGTGTGAAAGACCCTTTCGTAGTTCCAGAGGTTAGGTGTCATTAGTCTCCAGACGCCTCATCGGAAATAGGCCTCATCTCGCCTGGAAGGGAGAACTTCCTCGATTTTCTCGAGTTGCGCCAGGTGTTCTCGAGTTACGACGGGGACCTCATTGACCCGCCCTGTTGGCCTCAGGAGAGGCCAGTCCCCATGCGAGTTGCTAGGGGGCCTCTCGGGATTCCTCTCCCGTCGATACCGGGTCCAAAAACCTTGTGTGGAGTCAGGGCCGGAAACGAGGATTCCTCTCAGGTGCTGACATGGATATTTGGTTACTTCCGGAATCTCCCCAGGGGAGTCAGGCCTCGTCTCGAGTGGGGACAGGCACGTGCGCTTTCCTTCCAGGCTGTAGCAGCAATGTCACGCTTCCCGTGGCGTGGATCAAAGGATCTGTGGTTTTCCCACGAGGCTTTCCCTCGAGGCTTTCCCACAGGTCTGTCCCACGTGCCACCATGGTGTGAGTCGATCCTCGGCGTGAAAGATGAGCCAGTGCAGGGCAAAGAGGTTCCTCTGGAATGGACTGAGACATCTGGGGGACTCTTGGAATGGTGTTACCACCATGGAGTTCCTCTCGCCTTTCCTGTTGAGAGTGCCTCCTCTTGAGATGCGACGGGAACGCCGGGAATTCTTTCCTGTTGAAAGCAGGGAAAGGATCCCTCATCTCGAGCTACGAGGGGGAAACGGGGCTCCTCTGGATGTGGGCGGGACCATCGTGCTTCCTCACGAGTGGAGTCGGGTATGGCGGTGAACTTCTTGAGTTGCAGCAAGGGTGTGAAAGACCCTTTCGAAGTTCCAGAGGTTTGGTGTCATTAGTCTCCAGACGCCTCATTGGAAATAGGCCTCATCTCGCCTGGAAGGGAGAACTTCCTGGATTTTCTCGAGTTGCGGCAGGTGTTCTCGAGTTACGACGGGGACCTCAGGGACCCGCCCTGGTGGCCTCAGGAGAGGCCACTCCCCATGCGAGTTGCTAGGGGGCCTCTCGGGATTCCTCTCCCATCGAAACCTGGGCCAAAAACCTTGTGTGGAGTCAGGGCCGGAACCGAGGATTCCTCTCAGGGGCTGACATGGATATTTGGGTACTTCTGGAGTCTCCCCAGGGGAGTCAGGCCTCGTCTCGTGTGGGGGCATGCACGTGCGCTTTCCTTCCAGGCTTTAGCAGCAATGTCACGCTTCCCGTGGCCTGGATCAAAGGATCTGTGGTTTTCCCTCGAGGCTTTCCCTCGAGGCTTTCCCACAGGGCTGTCCCACGTGCCACCGTGGTGTGAGTCGATCCTCGGCGTGAAAGATGAGCCAGTGCAGGGCAAAGAGGTTCCTCTGGAATGGACTGAGACATCTGGGGGACTCTTGGAATGGTGGTACGACCATGGAGTTCCTCTCGCCTTTCCTGTTGAGAGTGCCTCCTCTTGAGATGCGACGGGAACGCCGGGAATTCTTTCCCGTTTAAAGCAGGGAAAGGATCCCTCATCTCGAGCTAGGAGGGGGAAATGGGGCTCCTCTGGATGTGGGCGTGACTATCGTGCTTCCTCTCGAGTGGAGACGGGTATGGCGGTGAACTTCTTGAGTTGCAGCAAGGGTGTGAAAGACCCTTTCGAAGTTCCAGAGGTTAGGTGTCATTAGTCTCCACACGCCTCATCGGAAATAGGCCTCATCTCGCCTGGAAGGGAGAACTTCCTGGATTTTCTCGAGTTGCGGCAGGTGTTCTCGAGTTACGACGGGGACCTCAGGGACTCGCCCTGTTGGCCTCAGGAGAGGCCAGTCCCTATGCGAGTTGCTAAGGGGGCCTCTCGGGATTCCTCTCCCGTCAATACCGGGGACAAAAACCTTGTGTGGAGTCAGGGCCGGAACCGAGGATTCCTCTCAGGGGCTGACATGGATCTTTGGGTACTTGTGGAGTCTCCCCAGGGGAGTCAGGCCTCGTCTCGAGTGGGGGCATGCACGTGCGCTTTCCGTCCAGGCTGAAGCAGCAATGTCACGCTTCCCATGGCCTGGATCAAAGGATCTGTGGTTTTCCCTCGAGGCTTTCCCTGGAGGCTTTCCCACAGGGCTGTCCCACGTGCCACCGTGGTGTGAGTCGATCCTCGGCGTGAAAGATGAGCCAGTGCACGGCAAAGAGGTTCCTCTGGAATTGACTGAGACATCTGGGGGACTCTTGGAATGGTGGTACGACCATGGAGTTCCTCTCGCCTTTCCTGTTGAGAGTGCCTCCTCTTGAGATGCGACGGCAAAGCCGGGAATTCTTTCCCGTTGAAAGCAGGGAAAGGATCCCTCATCTCGAGCTACGAGGGGGAAACGGGGCTCCTCTGGATGTGGGCGGGACCATCGTGCTTCCTCTCGAGTGGAGACGGGTATGGCGGTGAACTTCTTGAGTTGCAGCAAGGGTGTGAAAGACCCTTTCGAAGTTCCAGAGGTTAGGTGTCATTAGTCTCCAGACGCCTCATCGGAAATAGGCCTCATCTCGCCTGGAAGGGAGAACTTCCTGGATTTTCTCGAGTTGCGGCAGGTGTTCTCGAGTTACGACGGTGACCTCAGGGACCCGCCCTGGTTTCCTCATGAGAGGCCAGTCCCCATGCGAGTTGCTAGGGGGCCTCTCGGGATTCCTCTCCCGTCGATACCGGGTCCAAAAACCTCCTGTGGAGTCAGGGCCGGAACCGAGGATTCCTCTCAGGTGCTGACATGGATCTTTGGGTACTTCTGGAGTCTCCCCAGGGGAGTCAGGCCTCGTCTCGAGTGGGGGCATGCACGTGCGCTTTCCATCCAGGCTGTAGCAGCAATGTCACGCTTCCCGTCGCGTGGATCAAAGGATCTGCGGTTTTCCCTCTAGGCTTTCCCACAGGGCTGTCCCACGTGCCACCGTGGTGTGAGTCGATCCTCGCCGTGAAAGATGAGCCAGTGCAGGGCAAAGAGGTTCCTCTGGAATGGACTGAGACATCTGGGGGACTCTTGGAATGGTGGTACGACCATGGAGTTCCTCTCGCCTTCCTGTTGAGAGTGCCTCCTCTTGAGATGCGACGGGAACGCCGGGAATTCTTTCCCGTTGAAAGCAGGGAAAGGATCCCTCATCTCGAGCTACGAGGGGGAAACGGGGATCCTCTGGATGTGGGCGGGACCATCGTGCTTCCTCTCCAGTGGAGACGGGTATGGCGGTGAACTTCTTGATTCGCAGCAAGGGTGTGAAAGACCCTTTCGAAGTTCCAGAGGTTAGGTGTCATTAGTCTCCAGACGCCTCATCGGAAATAGGCCTCATCTCGCCTGGAAGGGAGAACTTCCTGGATTTTCTCGAGTTGCGGCAGGTGCTCTTGAGTTACGACGGGGACCTCAGGGACCCGCTCTGGTGGCTTCAGGAGAGGCCAGTCCCCATGCGAGTTGCTACGGGGCCTCTCGGGATTCCTCTCCCGTCGATACCAGGGCCAAAAACCTTGTGTGGAGTCAGGGCCGGAACCGAGGATTCCTCTCAGAGGCTGACATGGATCTTTGGGTACTTCTGGAGTCTCCCCAGGGGAGTCAGGCCTCGAATCCAGTAGGGGCATGCACGTGCGCTTTCCTTCCAGGCTGTAGCAGGAATGTCACGCTTCCCGTTTCGTTTATCAAAGGATCTGTGGTTTTCCCTCGAGGCTTTCCCTCTAGGCTTTCCCACAGGGCTGTCCCACGTGCCACCGTGGTGTGAGTCGATCCTCGGCGTGAAAGATGAGCCAGTGCAGGGCACAGAAGCTCCTCTGGAATGGACTGAGACATCTGGGGGACTCTTGGAATGGTGGTACGACCATGGAGTTCCTCTCGCCTTTCCTGTTGAGAGTGCCTCCTCTTGAGATGCGACGGGAACGCCGGGAATTCTTTCCCGTTGAAAGCAGGGAAAGGATCCCTCATCTCGAGCTACGAGGGGGAAACGGGTCCCCTCTGGATGTGGGCGGGACCATCGTGCTTCCTCTCGAGTGGAGACGGGTATGGCGGTGAACTTCTTGAGTTGCAGCAAGGGTGTGAAAGACCCTGTCGAAGTTCCAGAGGTTTGGTGTCATTAGCCTCCAGACGCCTCATCGGAAATAGGCCTCATGTCGCCAGGAAGGGAGAACTTCCTGGATTTTCTCGAGTTGCGGCACGTGTTCTCGAGTTACGACGGGGACCACAGGGAACAGCCTTGGTGGCCTCAGGAGAGGCCAATCCCCATGCGAGTTGCTAGGGGGCCTCTGGGATTCCTCTCCCATCGATACCGGGGCCAAAAACCTTATGTGGAGTCAGGCCCGGAACCGAGGATTACTCTCAGGTGCTGACATGGATCTTTGGGTACTTCTGGAGTCTCCCCAGGGAGTCAGGCCTGGTCTCGAGTGGGGACAGGCACGTGCGCTTTCCTTCCAGGCTGTAGCAGCAATGTCGCGATTCCTGTGGCGTGGATCAAAGGATCTGTGGTTTTCCCATGAGGCTTTCCCTCGAGGCTTTCCCACAGGTCTGTCCCACGTGGCACCGTGGTGTGAGTCGATCCTCGGCGTGAACGATGAGCCAGTGCAGGGCAAAGAGCTTCCTCTGGAATGGACTGAGACATCTGGTGGAGTCTTGGAATGGTGGTACGACCATGGAGTTCCTCTCGCCTTTCCTGTTGAAAGTGCCTCCTGTTGAGATGCAACGGGAACGCCGGGAATTCTTTCCCGTTGAAAGCAGGGAAAGGATCCCTCATCTCGAGCTACGAGGGGGAAACGGGGCTCCTCTGGATGTGGGCGGGACCATCGTGCTTCCTCTTGAGTGGCGACGGTTATGGCAGTGAACTTCTTGAGTTGCAACAAGGGTGTGAAAGACCTTTCGAAGTTCCAGAGTTTAGGTTTCATTAGTCTCCAAACGCCTAATCGGAAATAGGCCTCATCTCGCCTGGAAGGGAGAACTTCCTGGATTTTCTCGAGTTGCGGCAGGTGTTCTCCAGATACGACCGGGACCTCAGGGACCCGCCCTGGTGGCCTCAGGAGAGGCCAGTCCCCATGCGAGTTGCTAGGGGGCCTCTCGTGATTCCTCTCCCATCGATACCGGGGCCAAAAACCTTGTGTGGAGTCAGGGCCGGAACCGAGGATTCCTCTCAGGGGCTGACATGGATCTTTGGGTACTTCTGGAGTCTCCCCAGGGGAGTCAGGCCTCGTCTCGAGTGGGGGCATGCAAGTGCGCTTTCCTTCCAGGCTGTAGCATCAATGTCACGCTTCCCGTCGCGTGGATCAAAGGATCTGTGGTTTTCCCTCGAGGCTTTCCCTCGAGGCTTTCCCACAGGGCTGTCCCACGTGCCACCGTGGTGTGAGTCGATCCTCGGCGTGAAAGATGAGCCAGTGCAGGGCAAAGAGGTTCCTCTGGAATGGACTGAGACATCTGGGGGACTCTTGGAATGATGGTACGACCATGGAGTTCCTCTCGCCTTTCCTGTTGAGAGTGCCTCCTCTTGAGATGCGACGGGAACGCCGGGAATTCTTTCCCGTTGAAAGCAGGGAAAGGATCCCTCATCTCGAGCTACGAGGGGGAAACGGGGCTCCTCTGGATGTAGGCGGGACCATCGTGCTTCCTCTCGAGTTGAGACGGGTATGGCAGAGATCTTCTTGAGTTGCAGCAAGGGAGTGGAAGACACTTTCGAAGTTCCAGAGGTTAGGTGTCATTAGTCTCCAGACGCCTCATCGGAAATAGGCCTCATCTCGCCTGGAAGGGAGAACTTCCTGGATTTTCTCGAGTTGCGGCAGGTGTTCTCGAGTTACGGCCGGGACCTCAGGGACCAGCCCTGGTGGCCTCAGGAGAGGCCAATCCCCATGCGAGTTGCTAGGGGGACTCTGGAATTCCTCTCCCGTCGATACCGGGTCCAAAAACCTTGTGTGGAGTCAGGGCGGGAACCGAGGTTTCCTCTCTGGGGCTGACATGGATCTTTGGGTTCTCCTGGAGTCTCCCCAGGGGAGTCAGGCCTCGTCTCGAGTGGGGACAGGCACGTGCGCTTTCCTTCCAGGCTGTAGCAGCAATGTCACGCTTCCCGTGGCGTGGATCAAAGGATCTGTGGTTTTCCCTCGAGGCTTTCCCACAGGGCTGTCCCACGTGCCACCGTGGTGTGAGTCGATCCTCGGCGTGAAGGATGAGCCAGTGCAGGGCAAAGAGGTTCCTCTGGAATGGACTGAGACATCTGGGGGACTCTTGGAATGGTAGTACGTCCATGGAGTTCCTCTCGCCTTTCCTGTTGAGAGAGCCTCCTCTTGAGATGCGACGGGAACGCCGGGAATTCTTTCCCGTTGAAAGCAGGGAAAGGATCCCTCATCCTGAGCTACGAGGGGGAAACGGGGCTCCTCTGGATGTGGGCGGGACCATCGTGCTTCCTCTCGAGTGGAGACGGGTATGGCGGTGAACTTCTTGAGTTGCAGCAAGGGTGTGAAAGACCCTTTTGAAGTTCCAGAGGTTAGGTGTCATTAATCTCCAGACGCCTCATCGGAAATAGGCCTCATCTCGCCTGGAAGGAAGAACTTCCTGGATTTTCTCGAGTTGCGGCAGGTGTTCTCGAGTTACGACGGGGACCTCAGGGACCCGCCCTGGTGGCCTCAGGAGAGGCCAGTCCCCATGCGAGTTGTTAAGGGGGCCTCTCGGGATTCCTCTCCCGTCGATACCGGGGCCAAAAACTTTGTGTGGATTCAGGGCCGGAACCGAGGATTCCTCTCAGGGGCTGACATGGATCTTTGGGTACTTCTGGAGTCTCCCCAGGGGAGTCAGGCCTCGTCTCGAGTGGGGGCATGCACGTGCGCTTTCCTTCCAGGCTGTAGCAGCAATGTCACGCTTCCCGTGGCCTGGATCAAAGGATCTGCGGTTTTCCCTCGAGGCTTTCCCACAAGCTGTCCCACGTGCCACCGTGTTGTGAGTCGATCCTCGGCGTGAAAGATGAGCCAGTGCAGGGCAAAGAGGTTCCTCTGGAATGGACTGAGACATCTGGGGGACTCTTGGAATGGTGGTACGACCATGGAGTACCTCTCGCCTTTCCTGTTGAGAGTGCCTCCTCTTGAGATGCGACAGGAACGCCGGGAATTCTTTCCCGTTGAAAGCAGGGAAAGGATCCCTCATCTCGAGCTACGAGGGGGAAACGGGGCTCCTCTGGATGTGGGCGGGACCATCGTGCTTCCTCTCGAGTGGAGACGGGTATGGCGGTGAACTTCTTGAGTTGCAGCAAGGGTGTGAAAGACCCTTTCGAAGTTCCAGAGGTTAGGTGTCATTAGTCTCCAGACGCCTCATCGGAAATAGGCCTCATCTCGCCTGGAAGGGAGAACTTCCTGGATTTTCTCGAGTTGCGGCAGGTGTTCTCGAGTTACGACGGGGACCTCAGGGACCCGCCCTGGTGGCCTCAGGAGAGACCAGTCCCCATGCGAGTTCCTAGGGGGCCTCTCGGGATTCCTCTCCCGTCGATACCGGGGCCAAAAACCTTGTGTGGAGTCAGGGCCGGAACCGAGGATTCCTCTCAGGGGCTGACATGGATCTTTGGGTACTTCTGGAGTCTCCCCAGGGGAGTCAGGCCTCGTCTCGAGTGGGGGCATGCACGTGCGCTTTCCTTCCAGGCTGTAGCAGCAATGTCACGCTTCCCTTCGCGAGGATCTAAGGATCTGTGGTTTTCCCTCGAGGCTTTCCCTCGAGGCTTTCCCACAGGGCTGTCCCACGTGCCACCGTGGTGTGAGTCGATCCTGGCGTGAAAGATGAGCCAGTGCAGGGCAAAGAGGTTCCTCTGGAATGGACTGAGACATCTGGGGGACTCTTGGAATGGTGGTACGACCATGGAGTTCCTCTCGCCTTTCCTGTTGAGAGTGCCTCCTCTTGAGATGCGACGGGAACGCCGGGAATTCTTTCCCGTTGAAAGCAGGGAAAGGATCCCTCATCTCGAGCTACGAGGGGGAAACGGGGCTCCTCTGGATGTGGGCGGGACCATCGTGCTTCCTCTCGAGTCGAGACGGGTATGGCGGTGAACTTCTTGAGTTGCAGCAAGGGTGTGAAAGACCCTTTCGAAGTTCCAGAGGTTAGGTGTCATTAGTCTCCAGACGCCTCATCGGAAATAGGCCTAATCTCGCCAGGAAGGGAGAACTTCCTGGATTTTCTCGAGTTGCGGCAGGTGTTCTCGAGTTACGACGGGGACCTCAGGGACCCGCCCTGGTGGCCTCAGGAGAGGCCAGTCCCCATGCGAGTTGCTAGGGGGCCTCTCGTGATTCCTCTCCCATCGATACCGGGGCCAAAAACCTTGTGTGGAGTCAGGGCCGGAACCGAGGATTCCTCTCAGGGGCTGACATGGATCTTTGGGTACTTCTGGAGTCTCCCCAGGGGAGTCAGGCCTCGTCTCGAGTGGGGGCATGCAAGTGCGCTTTCCTTCCAGGCTGTAGCATCAATGTCACGCTTCCCGTCGCGTGGATCAAAGGATCTGTGGTTTTCCCTCGAGGCTTTCCCTCGAGGCTTTCCCACAGGGCTGTCCCACGTGCCACCGTGGTGTGAGTCGATCCTCGGCGTGAAAGATGAGCCAGTGCAGGGCAAAGAGGTTCCTCTGGAATGGACTGAGACATCTGGGGGACTCTTGGAATGATGGTACGACCATGGAGTTCCTCTCGCCTTTCCTGTTGAGAGTGCCTCCTCTTGAGATGCGACGGGAACGCCGGGAATTCTTTCCCGTTGAAAGCAGGGAAAGGATCCCTCATCTCGAGCTACGAGGGGGAAACGGGGCTCCTCTGGATGTAGGCGGGACCATCGTGCTTCCTCTCGAGTTGAGACGGGTATGGCAGAGATCTTCTTGAGTTGCAGCAAGGGAGTGGAAGACACTTTCGAAGTTCCAGAGGTTAGGTGTCATTAGTCTCCAGACGCCTCATCGGAAATAGGCCTCATCTCGCCTGGAAGGGAGAACTTCCTGGATTTTCTCGAGTTGCGGCAGGTGTTCTCGAGTTACGGCCGGGACCTCAGGGACCAGCCCTGGTGGCCTCAGGAGAGGCCAATCCCCATGCGAGTTGCTAGGGGGACTCTGGAATTCCTCTCCCGTCGATACCGGGTCCAAAAACCTTGTGTGGAGTCAGGGCGGGAACCGAGGTTTCCTCTCTGGGGCTGACATGGATCTTTGGGTTCTCCTGGAGTCTCCCCAGGGGAGTCAGGCCTCGTCTCGAGTGGGGACAGGCACGTGCGCTTTCCTTCCAGGCTGTAGCAGCAATGTCACGCTTCCCGTGGCGTGGATCAAAGGATCTGTGGTTTTCCCTCGAGGCTTTCCCACAGGGCTGTCCCACGTGCCACCGTGGTGTGAGTCGATCCTCGGCGTGAAGGATGAGCCAGTGCAGGGCAAAGAGGTTCCTCTGGAATGGACTGAGACATCTGGGGGACTCTTGGAATGGTAGTACGTCCATGGAGTTCCTCTCGCCTTTCCTGTTGAGAGAGCCTCCTCTTGAGATGCGACGGGAACGCCGGGAATTCTTTCCCGTTGAAAGCAGGGAAAGGATCCCTCATCTCGAGCTACGAGGGGGAAACGGGGCTCCTCTGGATGTGGGCGGGACCATCGTGCTTCCTCTCGAGTGGAGACGGGTATGGCGGTGAACTTCTTGAGTTGCAGCAAGGGTGTGAAAGACCCTTTCGAAGTTCCAGAGGTTAGGTGTCATTAATCTCCAGACGCCTCATCGGAAATAGGCCTCATCTCGCCTGGAAGGAAGAACTTCCTGGAGTTTCTCGAGTTGCGGCAGGTGTTCTCGAGTTACGACGGGGACCTCAGGGACCCGCCCTGGTGGCCTCAGGAGAGGCCAGTCCCCATGCGAGTTGTTAAGGGGGCCTCTCGGGATTCCTCTCCCGTCGATACCGGGGCCAAAAACTTTGTGTGGATTCAGGGCCGGAACCGAGGATTCCTCTCAGGGGCTGACATGGATCTTTGGGTACTTCTGGAGTCTCCCCAGGGGAGTCAGGCCTCGTCTCGAGTGGGGGCATGCACGTGCGCTTTCCTTCCAGGCTGTAGCAGCAATGTCACGATTCCCGTCGCGTGGAACAAAGGATCTGCGGTTTTCCCTCGAGGCTTTCCCACAGGGCTGTCCCACGTGCCACCGTGGTGTGAGTCGATCCTCGGCGTGAAAGATGAGCCAGTACAGGGCAAATATCTTCCTCTCGAATGGACTGAGACATCTGGGGGACTCTTGGAATGGTGGTACGACCATGGAGTTCCTCTCGCCTTTCCTGTTGAGAGTGCCTCCTCTTGAGATGCGACGGGAACGCCGGGAATTCTTTCCCGTTGAAAGCAGGGAAAGGATCCCTCATCTCGAGCTACGAGGGGGAAACGGGGCTCCTCTGGATGTGGGCGGGACCATCGTGCTTCCTCTCGAGTGGAGACGGGTATGGCGGTGAACTTCTTGAGTTGCAGCAAGGGTGTGAAAGACCCTTTCGAAGTTCCAGAGGTTAGGTGTCATTAGTCTCCAGACGCCTCATCGGAAATAGGCCTCATCTCGCCTGGAAGGGAGAACTTCCTGGATTTTCTCGAGTTGCGGCAGGTGTTCTCGAGTTACGACGGGGACCTCAGGGACCCGCCCTGGTGGCCTCAGTGAGGCCAGTCCCCATGCGAGTTGCTAAGGGGGCCTCTCGGGATTCCTCTCCCGTCGATACCGGGGCCAAAAACTTTGTGTGGAGTCAGGGCCGGAACCGAAGATTCCTCTCAGGGGCTGACATGGATCTTTGGGTACTTCTGGAGTCTCCCCAGGGGAGTCAGGCCTCGTCTCGAGTGGGGGCATGCACGTGCGCTTTCCTTCCAGGCTGTAGCAGCAATGTCACGCTTCCCGTCGCGTGGAACAAAGGATCTGCGGTTTTCCCTCGAGGCTTTCCCACAGGGCAGTCCCACGTGCCACCGTGTTGTGAGTGGATCCTCGGCGTGAAAGATGAGCCAGTGCAGGGCAAAGAGGTTCCTCTGGAATGGACTGAGACATCTGGGGGACTCTTGGAATGGTGGTACGACCATGGAGTTCCTCTCGCCTTTCCTGTTGAGAGTGCCTCCTCTTGAGATGCGACGGGAACGCCGGGAATTCTTTCCCGTTGAAAGCAGGGAAAGGATCCCTCATCTCGAGCTACGAGGGGGAAACGGGGCTCCTCTGGATGTGGGCGGGACCATCGTGCTTCCTCTCCAGTGGAGACGGGTATGGCGGTGAACTTCTTGAGTTGCAGCAAGGGTGTGAAAGACCCTTTCGAAGTTCCAGAGGTTAGGTGTCATTAGTCTCCAGACGCCTCATCGGAAATAGGCCTCATCTCGCCTGGAAGGGAGAACTTCCTGGATTTTCTCGAGTTGCGGCAGGTGTTCTCGAGTTACGACGGGGACCTCAGGGACCCGCCCTGGTGGCCTCAGGAGAGGCCAGTCCCCATGCGAGTTGCTAGGGGGCCTCTGGGATTCCTCTCCCGTCGATACCGGGGCCAAAAACCTTGTGTGGAGTCAGGGCCGGAACCGAGGATTCCTCTCAGGGGCTGACATGGATCTTTGGGTACTTCTGGAGTCTCCCCAGGGGAGTCAGGCCTCGTCTCGAGTGGGGGCATGCACGTGCGCTTTCCTTCCAGGCTGTAGCAGCAATGTCACGCTTCCCGTGGCCTGGATCAAAGGATCTGCGGTTTTCCCTCGAGGCTTTCCCACAGGGCTGTCCCACGTGCCACCGTGGTGTGAGTCGATCCTCGGCGTGAAAGATGAGCCAGTGCAGGGCAAAGAAGTTCCTCTGGAATGGACTGAGACATCTGGGGGACTCTTGGAATGGTGGTACGACCATGGAGTTCCTCTCGCCTTTCCTGTTGAGAGTGCCTCCTCTTGAGATGCGACGGGAACGCCGGGAATTCTTTCCCGTTGAAAGCAGGGAAAGGATCCCTCATCTCGAGCTACGAGGGGGAAACGGGGCTCCTCTGGATGTGGGCGGGACCATCGTGCTTCCTCTCGAGTGGAGACGGGAATGGCGGTGAACTTCTGTAGTTGCAGCAAGGGTGTGAAAGACCCTTTCGAAGTTCCAGAGGTTAGGTGTCATTAGTATCCAGACGCCTCATCGGAAATAGGCCTCATCTCGCCTGGAAGGGAGAACTTCCTGGATTTTCTCGAGTTGCAGCAGGTGTTCTCGAGTTACGACGGGGACCTCAGGGACCCGCACTGGTGGCCTCAGGAGAGGCCAGTCCCCATGCGAGTTGCTAGGGGGCCTCTCGGGATTCCTCTCCCGTCGATACCGGGGCCAAAAACCTTGTGTGGAGTCAGGGCCGGAACCGAGGATTCCTCTCAGGGGCTGACATGGATGTTTGGGTAATTCTGGAGTCTCCCCAGGGGAGTCAGGCCTCGTCTCGAGTGCGGGCATGCACGTGCGCTTTCCTTCCAGGCTTTAGCAGCAATGTCACGCTTCCCTTCGCGTGGATCAAAGGATCTGTGGTTTTCCCTCGAGGCTTTCCCTCGAGGCTTTCCCACAGGGCTGTCCCACGTGCCACCGTGGTGTGAGTCGATCCTGCGTGAAAGATGAGCCAGTGCAGGGCAAAGTGGTTCCTCTGGAATGGACTGAGACATCTGGGGGACTCTTGGAATGGTGGTACGACCATGGAGTTCCTCTCGCCTTTCCTGTTGAGAGTGCCTCCTCTTGAGGTGCGACGGGAACGCCGGGAAGTGTTTCCCGTTGAAAGCAGGGAAAGGATCCCTCATCTCGAGCTACGAGGGGGAAACGGGGCTCCTCTGGATGTGGGCGGGACCATCGTGCTTCCCCTCGAGTGGAGACGGGTATGGCGGTGAACTTCTTGAGTTGCAGCAAGGGTGTGAAAGACCTTTTCGAAGTTCCAGAGGTTAGGTATCATTAGTCTCCAGACGCCTCATCGGAAATAGGCCTCATCTCGCCTGGAAGGGAGAACTTCCTGGATTTTCTCGAGTTGCGGCAGGTGTTCTCGAGTTACGAAGGGGACCTCAGGGACCCGCCCTGGTGGCCTCAGGAGAGACCAGTCCCCATGCGAGTTGCTAGAGGGCCTCTCGGGATTCCTCTCCCGTCGATACCGGGGCCAAAAACCTTGTGTGGAGTCAGGGCCGGAACCGAGGATTCCTCTCAGGGGCTGACATGGATCTTTGGGTACTTCTGGAGTCTCCCCAGGGGAGTCAGGCCTCGTCTCGAGTGGGGGCATGCACGTGCGCTTTCCTTCCAGGCTGTAGCAGCAATGTCACGCTTCCCTTCGCGAGGATCTAAGGATCTGTGGTTTTCCCTCGAGGCTTTCCCTCGAGGCTTTCCCACAGGGCTGTCCCACGTGCCACCGTGGTGTGAGTCGATCCTGGCGTGAAAGATGAGCCAGTGCAGGGCAAAGAGGTTCCTCTGGAATGGACTGAGACATCTGGGGGACTCTTGGAATGGTGGTACGACCATGGAGTTCCTCTCGCCTTTCCTGTTGAGAGTGCCTCCTCTTGAGATGCGACGGGAACGCCGGGAATTCTTTCCCGTTGAAAGCAGGGAAAGGATCCCTCATCTCGAGCTACGAGGGGGAAACGGGGCTCCTCTGGATGTGGGCGGGACCATCGTGCTTCCTCTCGAGTCGAGACGGGTATGGCGGTGAACATCTTGAGTTGCAGCAAGGGTGTGAAAGACCCTTTCGAAGTTCCAGAGGTTAGGTGTCATTAGTCTCCAGACGCCTCATCGGAAATAGGCCTAATCTCGCCAGGAAGGGAGAACTTCCTGGATTTTCTCGAGTTGCGGCAGGTGCTCTCGAGTTACGACGGGGACCTCAGGGACCCGCACTGGTGGCCTCAGGAGAGGCCAGTCCCCATGCGAGTTGCTAGGGGGCCTCTCGGGATTCCTCTCCCGTCGATACCGGGGCCAAAAACCTTGTGTGGAGTCAGGGCCGGAACCGAGGATTCCTCTCAGGGGCTGACATGGATCTTTGGGTACTTCTGGAGTCTCCCCAGGGGAGTCAGGCCTCGTCTCGAGTGGGGGCATGCACGAGCGATTTCCTTCCAGGCTGTAGCAGCAATGTCACGCTTCCCGTCGCGTGGATCAAAGGATCTGTGGTTTTCCCTCGAGGCTTTCCCACAGGGCTGTCCCACGTGCCACCGTGGTGTGAGTCGATCCTCGGCGTGAAAGATGAGCCAGTGCAGGGCAAAGAGGTTCCTCTGGAATGGACTGAGACATCTGGGGGACTCTTGGAATGGTGGTACGACCATGGAGTTCCTCTCGCCTTTCCTGTTGAGAGTGCCTCCTCTTGAGATGCGACGGGAACGCCGGGAATTCTTTGCCGTTGAAAGCAGGGAAAGGATCCCTCATCTCGAGCTAGGAGGGGGAAACGGGGCTCCTCTGGATGTGGGCGGGACCATCGTGCTTCCTCTTGAGTCGAGACGGGTATGGCGGTGAACTTCTTGAGTTGCAGCAAGGGTGAGAAAGACCCTTTCGAAGTTCCAGAGGTTAGGTGTCATTAGTCTCCAGACGCCTCATCGGAAATAGGCCTAATCTCGCCAGGAAGGGAGAACTTCCTGGATTTTCTCGAGTTGCGGCAGCTGTTCTGGAGTTACGACGGGGACCTCAGGGACCCGCACTGGTGGCCTCAGGAGAGGCCAGTCCCCATGCGAGTTGCTAGGGGGCCTCTCGGGATTCCTCTCCCGTCGATACCGGGGCCAAAAACCTTGTGTGGAGTCAGGGCCGGAACCGAGGATTCCTCTCAGGGGCTGACATGGATCTTTGGGTACTTCTGGAGTCTCCACAGGGGAGTCAGGCCTCGTCTCGAGTGGGGGCATGCACGTGCGCTTTCCTTCCAGGCTGTAGCAGCAATGTCACGCTTCCCTTCGCGTGGATCAAAGGATCTGTGGTTTTCCCTCGAGGCTTTCCCTCGAGGCTTTCCCACAGGGCTGTCCCACGTGCCACCGTGGTGTGAGTCGATCCTGGCGTGAAAGATGAGCCAGTACAGGGCACAGAGGTTCCGCTGGAATGGACTGAGACATCTGGGGGACTCTTGGAATGGTGGTACGACCAGGAGGTTCCTCTCGCCTTTCCTGTTGAGAGTGCCTCCTTTTGAGATGCGACGGGAACACAGCGAATTCTTTCCCGTTGAAAGCAGGGAAAGGATCGCTCATCTCGAGCTACGAGGGGGAAATGGGGCTCCTCTGGATGTGGGCGGGACCATCGTGCTTCCTCTCGAGTGGAGACGGGTATGGCGGTGAACTTCTTGAGTTGCAGCAAGGGTGTGAAAGACCCTTTCGAAGTTCCAGAGGTTAGGTGTCATTAGTCTCCAGACGCCTCATCGGAAATAGGCCTCATCTCGCCTGGAAGGGAGAACTTACTGGATTTTCTCAAGTTGTGGCAGGTGTTCTCGAGTTACGACGGGGACCTCAGGGACCCGCCCTGGTGGCCTCAGGAGAGGCCAGTCCCCATGCGAGTTGCTAGGGGGCCTCTCGGGATTCCTCTCCCGTCGATACCGGGGCCAAAAACCTTGTGTGGAGTCAGGGCCGGAACCGAGGATTCCTCTCAGGGGCTGGCATGGATCTTTGGGTACTTCTGGAGTCTCCCCAGGGGAGTCAGGCCTCGTCTCCAGTGGGGGCATGCACGTGCGCTTTCCTTCCAGGCTGTGGCAGAAATGTCACGCTTCCCGTCGCGTGGATCAAAGGATATGTGGTTTTCCCTCAAGGCTTTCCTCGAGGCTTTCCCAGAGGGCTGTCCCACGTGCCACCGTGGTGTGAGTCGATCCTAGGCGTGAAAGATGAGCCAGTGCAGTGCAAAGAGGTTCCTCTGGAATGGACTGAGACATCTGGGGGACTCTTGGAATGGTGGTACGACCATGGAGTTCCTCTCGCCTTTCCTGTTGAGAGTGCCTCCTCTTGAGATGCGACGGGAACGCCGGGAATTCTTTCCCGTTGAAAGCAGGGAAAGGATACCTCATCTCGAGCTACGAGGTGGAAACGGGGCTCCTCTGGATGTGGGCGGGACCATCGTGCTTCCTCTGGAGTGGAGACGGGTATGGCGGTGAACTTCTTGAGTCGCAGCAAGGGTGTGAAAGACCCTTTCGAATTTCCAGAGGTTAGGTGTCATTAGTCTCCAGACGCCTCATCGGAAATAGGCCTAATCTCGCCTGGAAGGGAGAATTTCCTGGATTTTCTCGAGTTGCGGCAGCTGTTCTGGAGTTACGACGGGGACCTCAGGGACCCGCCCTGGTGGCCTCAGGAGAGGCCAGTCCCCATGCGAGTTGCTAGGGGACCTCTCGGGATTCCTCTCCCGTCGATACCGGGGCCAAAATCCTTGTGTGGAGTCAGGGCCGTGACCGAGGATTCCTCTCAGGGGCTGACATGGATCTTTGGGTACTTCTGGAGTCTCCACAGGGTAGTCAGGCCTCGTCTCGAGTGGGGGCATGCACGTGCGCTTTCCTTCCAGGCTGTAGCAGCAATGTCACGCTTCCCTTCGCGTGGATCAAAGGATCTGTGGTTTTCCCTCGAGGCTTTCCCTCGAGGCTTTCCCACAGGGCTGTCCCACGTGCCACCGTGGTGTGAGTCGATCCTGGCGTGAAAGATGAGCCAGTGCAGGGCACAGAGGTTCCGCTGGAATGGACTGAGACATCTGGGGGACTCTTGGAATGGTGGTACGACCATGGAGTTCCTCTCGCCTTTCCTGTTGAGAGTGCCTCCTCTTGAGATGCGACCGGAATGCCGGGAATTATTTCCCGTTGAAAGCAGGGAAAGGATCCCTCATCTCGAGCTACGAGGAGGAAACGGGGCTCCTCTGGATGTGGGCGGACCATCGTGCTTCCTCTCGAGTCGAGACGGGTATGGCGGTGAACTTCTTGAGTTGCAGCAAGGGTGTGAAAGACCCTGTCGAAGTTCCAGAGGTTAGGTGTCATTAGTCTCCAGACGCCTCATCGGAAATAGGCCTCATCTCGCCTGGAAGGGAGAACTTCCTGGATTTTCTCGAGTTGCGGCAGGTGTTCTCGAGTTACGACGGGGACCTCAGGGACCCGCCCTGGTGGCCTCAGGAGAGGCCAGTCCCCATGCGAGTTGCTAGGCGGCCTCTCGGGATTCCTCTCCCGTCGATACCGGGGCCAAAAACCTTGTGTGGAGTCAGGGCCGGAACCGAGGATTCCTCTCAGGGGCTGACATGGATCTTTGGGTACTTCTGGAGTCTCCCCAGGGGAGTCAGGCCTCGTCTCGAGTGGGGGCATGCACGTGTGATTTCCTTCCAGGCTGTAGCAGCAATGTCACGCTTCCCGTCGCGTGGATCAAAGGATCTGTGGTTTTCCCTCGAGGCTTTCCCACAGGGCTGTCCCACGTGCCACCGTGGTGTGAGTCGATCCTCGGCGTGAAAGATGAGCCAGTGCAGGGCAAAGAGGTTCCTCTGGAATGGACTGAGACATCTGGGGGACTCTTGGAATGGTGGTATGACCATGGAGTTCCTCTCGCCTTTCCTGTTGAGAGTGCCTCCTCTTGAGATGCGACGGGAACGCCGGGAATTCTTTCCCGTTGAAAGCAGGGAAAGGATCCCTCATCTCGAGCTACGAGGGGGAAACGGGGCTCCTCTGGATGTGGGCGGGACCATCGTGCTTCCTCTCGAGTCGAGACGGGTATGGCGGTGAACTTCTTGAGTTGCAGCAAGGGTGTGAAAGACCCTTTAGAAGTTCCAGAGGTTAGGTGTCATTAGTCTCCAGACGCCTCATCGGAAATAGGCCTAATCTCGCCTGGAAGGGAGAACTTCCTGGATTTTCTCGAGTTGCGGCAGCTGTTCTGGAGTTACGACGGGGACCTCAGGGACCCGCACTGGTGGCCTCAGGAGAGGTCAGTCCCCATGCGAGTTGCTAGGGGGCCTCTCGGGATTCCTCTCCCGTCGATACTGGGGCCAAAAACCTTGTGTGGAGTCAGGGCCGGAACCGAGGATTCCTCTCAGGAGCTGACATGGATCTTTGGGTACTTCTGGAGTCTCCCCAGGGGAGTCAGGCCTCGTCTCGAGTGGGGGCATGCACGTGCGCTTTCCTTCCAGGCTGTAGCAGCAATGTCACGCTTCCCGTCGCGTGGATCAAAGGATCTGTGGTTTTCCCTCGAGGCTTTCCTCGAGGCTTTCCCACAGGGCTGTCCCACGTGCCACCGTGGTGTGAGTCGATCCTCAGCGTGAAAGATGAGCCAGTGCAGGGCAAAGAGGTTCCTCTGGAATGGACTGAGACATCTGGGGGACTCTTGGAATGGTGGTACGACCATGGAGTTCCTCTCGCCTTTCCTGTTGAGAGTGCCTCCTCTTGAGATGCGACGGGAACGCCGGGAATTCTTTCCCGTTGAAAGCAGGGAAAAGATCCCTCATCTCGAGCTACGAGGGGGAAACGGGGCTCCTCTGGATGTGGGCGGGACCATCGTGCTTCCTCTCGAGTGGAGACGGGTATGGCGGTGAACTTCTTGAGTTGCAGCAAGGGTGTGAAAGACCCTTTCGAAGTTCCAGAGGTTAGGTGTCATTAGTCTCCAGACGCCTCATCGGAAATAGGCCTCATCTCGCCTGGAAGGGAGAACTTCCTGGATTTTCTCGAGTTGCGGCAGGTGTTCTCCAGTTACGACGGGGACCTCAGGGACCCGCCCTGGTGGCCACAGGAGAGGCCAGTCCCCATGCGAGTTGCTAGGGGGCCTCTCGGGATTCCTCTCCCGTCGATACCGGAGCCAAAAACCTTGTGTGGAGTCAGGGCCGGAACCGAGGATTCCTCTCAGGGGCTGACATGGATCTTTGGGTACTTCTGGAGTCTCCCCAGGGGAGTCAGGCCTCGTCTCGAGTGGGGGCATGCACGTTCGCTTTCCTTCCAGGCTGTAGCAGCAATGTCATGCTTCCCGTGGCCTGGATCAAAGGATCTGTGGTTTTCCCTCGAGGCTTTCCCTCGAGGCTTTCCCACAGGGCTGTCGCACGTGCAACCGTGGTGCGAATCGATCCTCGGCGTGAAAGATGAGCCAGTGCAGGGCAAAGAGGTTCCTCTGGAATGGACTGAGACATCTGGGGGACTCTTGGAATGGTGGTACGACCATGGAGTTCCTCTCGCCTTTCCTGTTGAGAGTGCCTCCTCTTGAGATGCGACGGGAACGCCGGGAATTCTTTCCCGTTGAAAGCAGGGAAAGGATCCCTCATCTCGAGCTACGATGGGGAAACGGGGCTCCTCTGGATGTGGGCGGGACCATCGTGTTTCCTCTCGAGTGGAGACGGGTATGGCGGTGAATTTCTTGAGTTGCAGCAAGGGTGTGAAAGACCCTTCCGAAGTTCCAGAGGTTTGGTGTCATTAGTCTCCAGACGCCTCATCGGAAATAGGCCTCATCTCGCCTGGAAGGAAGAACTTCCTGGATTTTCTCGAGTTGCGGTAGGTGTTCTCGAGTTACGACGGGGACCTCAGGGACCCGCCCTGGTGGCCTCAGGAGAGGCCAGTCCCCATGAGAGTTGCTAGGGGGCCTCTCGGGATTCCTCTCCCGTCGATACCAGGGCCAAAAACCTTGTGTGGAGTCAGGGCCGGAACCGAGGATTCCTCTCAGGGGCTGACATGGATCTTTGGGTACTTCTGGAGTCTCCCCAGGGGAGTCAGGCCTCGTCTCGAGTGGGGGCATGCACGTGCGCTTTCCTTCCAGGCTGTAGCAGCAATGTCACGCTTCCCGTGGCCTGGATCAAAGGATCTGTGGTTTTCCCTCGAGGCTTTCCCTCGAGGCTTTCCCACAGGGCTGTCCCACGTGCCACCGTGGTGTGAGTCGATCCTCGGCGTGAAAGATGAGCCAGTGCAGGGCAAAGAGGTTCCTCTGGAATGGACTGAGACATCTGGGGGACTCTTGGAATGGTGGTAGGACCATGGAGTTCCTCTCGCCTTTCCTGTTGAGAGTGCCTCCTCTTGAGATGCGACGGGAACGCCGGGAATTCTTTCCCGTTGAAAGCAGGGAAAGGATCCCTCATCTCGAGCTACGAGGGGGAAACGGGGATCCTCTGGATGTGGGCGGGACCATCGTGCTTCCTCTCGAGTGGAGACGGGTATGGCGGTGAACTTCTTGAGTCGCAGCAAGGGTGTGAAAGACCCTTTCGAAGTTCCAGAGGTTAGGTGTCATTAGTCTCCAGACGCCTCATCGGAAATAGGCCTCATCTCGCCTGGAAGGGAGAACTTCCTGGAATTTCTCGAGTTGCGGCAGGTGCTCTCGAGTTACGACGGGGACCTCAGGGACACGCCCTGGTGGCCTCAGGAGAGGCCAGTCCCCATGCGAGTTGCTAGGGTGCCTCTCGGGATTCCTCTCCCGTCGATACCGGGGCCGAAAACTTTGTGTGGAGTCAGGGCCGGAACCGAGGATTCCTCTCAGGGGCTGACATGGATCTTTGGGTACTTCTGGAGTCTCCCCAGGGGAGTCAGGCCTCGTCTCGAGTGGGGGCATGCACGTGCGCTTTCCTTCCAGGCTGTAGCAGCAATGTCACGCTTCCCGACTCGTGGATCAAAGGATCTGCGGTATTCCCTCGAGGCTTTCCCTCCAGGCTTTCCCACAGGGCTGTCGCACGTGCAACCGTGGTGTGAGTCGATCCTCGGCATGAAAGATGAGCCAGTGCAGCGCAAAGAGGTTCCTCTGGAATGGACTGAGACATCTGGGGGACTCTTGGAATGGTGGTACGACCATGGAGATCCTCTCTCCTTTCCTGTTGAGAGTGCCTCCTCTTGAGATGCGACGGGAATGCCGGGAATTCTTTCCCGTTGAAAGCAGGGAAAGGATCCCTCATCTCGAGCTACGAGGGGGAAACGGGGCTCCTCTGGATGTGGGCGGGACCATCGTGCTTCCTCTCGAGTGGAGACGGGTATGGCGGTGAACTTCTTGAGTTGCAGCAAGGGTGTGAAAGACCCTTTCGAAGTTCCAGAGGTTAGGTGTCATTAGTCTCCAGACGCCTCATCGGAAATAGGCCTCATCTCGCCTGGAAGGGAGAACTTCCTGGATTTTCTCGAGTTGCGGCAGGTGCTCTCGAGTTACGACGGCGAACTCAGGGACCCGCCCTGGTGGCCTCAGGAGAGGCCAGTCCCCATGCGAGATGCTAGGGGGCCTCTCGGGATTCCTCTCCCGTCGATACCGGGGCCAAAAACTTTGTGTGGAGTCAGGTCTGGAAACGAGGATTCCTCTCAGGGGCTTACATGGATCTTTGGGTACTTCTGGAGTCTCCCCAGGGGAGTCAGGCCTCGTCTCGAGTCGGGGCATGCACGTGCGCTTTCCTTCCAGGCTGTAGCAGCAATGTCACGCTTCCCTTCGCGTGGATCAAAGGATCTGTGGTTTTCCCTCGATTCTA
Source organism: Capricornis sumatraensis (assembly GCF_032405125.1). Classification (NCBI taxonomy): domain Eukaryota; kingdom Metazoa; phylum Chordata; class Mammalia; order Artiodactyla; family Bovidae; genus Capricornis; species Capricornis sumatraensis. The sequence goes on from NW_027184612.1 coordinate 12,423,395, forward strand.
TCACTCGAGCCTTTCCCACAGGGCTGTCCCACGTGCCACCGTGGTGTGAGTCGATCCTCGGCGTGAAAGATGAGCCAGTGCAGGGCAAAGAGGTTCCTCTGGAATGGACTGAGACATCTGGGGGACTCTTGGAATGGTGGTACGACCATGGAGTTCCTCTCGCCTTTCCTGTTGAGAGTGCCTCCTCTTGAGATGCGACGGGAACGCCGGGAATTCTTTCCCGTTGAAAGCAGGGAAAGGATCCCTCATCTCGAGCTACGAGGGGGAAACGGGGCTCCTCTGGATGTGGGCGGGACCATCGTTCTTCTTCTCGAGTGGAGACGGGTATAGCGGTGAACTTCTTGAGTTGCAGCAAGGGTGTGAAAGACCCTTTCGAAGTTCCAGAGGTTAGGTGTCATTAGTCTCCAGACGCCTCATCGGAAATAGGCCTAATCTCGCCTGGAAGGGAGAACTTCCTGGATTTTCTCGAGTTGCGGCAGCTGTTCTGGAGTTACGACGGGGACCTCAGGGACCCGCACTGGTGGCCTCAGGAGAGGCCAGTCCCCATGCGAGTTGCTTGGGGGCCTCTCGGGATTCCTCTCCCGTCGATACCGGGGCCAAAAACCTTGTGTGGAGTCAGGGCCGGAACCGAGGATTCCTCTCAGGGGCTGACATGGATCTTTGGGTACTTCTGGAGTCTCCCCAGGGGAGTCAGGCCTCGTCTCGAGTGGGGGCATGCACGTGCGCTTTCCTTCCAGGCTGTAGCAGCAATGTCACGCTTCCCGTGGCCTGGATCAAAGGATCTGTGGTTTTCCCTCGAGGCTTTCCCTCGAGGCTTTCCCACAGGGCTGTCGCACGTGCAACCGTGGTGCGAATCGATCCTCGGCGTGAAAGATGAGCCAGTGCAGGGCAAAGAGGTTCCTCTGGAATGGACTGAGACATCTGGGGGACTCTTGGAATGGTGGTACGACCATGGAGTTCCTCTCGCCTTTCCTGTTGAGAGTGCCTCCTCTTGAGATGCGACGGGAACGCCGGGAATTCTTTCCCGTTGAAAGCAGGGAAAGGATCCCTCATCTCGAGCTACGATGGGGAAACGGGGCTCCTCTGGATGTGGGCGGGACCATCGTGTTTCCTCTCGAGTGGAGACGGGTATGGCGGTGAACTTCTTGAGTTGCAGCAAGGGTGTGAAAGACCCTTCCGAAGTTCCAGAGGTTTGGTGTCATTAGTCTCCAGACGCCTCATCGGAAATAGGCCTCATCTCGCCTGGAAGGAAGAACTTCCTGGATTTTCTCGAGTTGCGGCAGGTGTTCTCGAGTTACGACGGGGACCTCAGGGACCCGCCCTGGTGGCCTCAGGAGAGGCCAGTCCCCATGAGAGTTGCTAGGGGGCCTCTCGGGATTCCTCTCCCGTCGATACCGGGGCCAAAAACCTTGTGTGGAGTCAGGGCCGGAACCGAGGATTCCTCTCAGGGGCTGACATGGATCTTTGGGTACTTCTGGAGTCTCCCCAGGGGAGTCAGGCCTCGTCTCGAGTGGGGGCATGCACGTGCGCTTTCCTTCCAGGCTGTAGAAGCAATGTCACGCTTCCCTTCGCGTGGATCAAAGGATCTGTGGTTTTCCCTCGAGGCTTTCCCTTGAGGCTTTCCCACAGGGCTGTCCCACGTGCCACCGTGGTGTGAGTCGATCCTCGGCGTGAAAGATGAGCCAGTGCAGGGCAAAGAGGTTCCTCTGGAATGGACTGAGACATCTGGGGGACTCTTGGAATGGTGGTACGACCATGGAGTTCCTCTCGCCTTTCCTGTTGAGAGTGCCTCCTCTTGAGATGCGACGGGAACGCCGGGAATTCTTTCCCGTTGAAAGCAGGGAAAGGATCCCTCATCTCGAGCTACGAGGGGGAAACGGGGCTCCTCTGGATGTGGGCGGGACCATCGTGCTTCCTCTCGAGTGCAGACGGGTATGGCGGTGAACTTCTTGAGTTGCAGCAAGGGTGTGAAAGACCCTTTCGAAGTTCCAGAGGTTAGGTGTCATTAGTCTCCAGACGCCTCATCGGAAATAGGCCTAATCTCGCCTGGAAGGGAGAACTTCCTGGATTTTCTCGAGTTGCGGCAGCTGTTCTGGAGTTACGACGGGGACCTCAGGGACCCGCACTGGTGGCCTCAGGAGAGGCCAGTCCCCATGCGAGTTGCTTGGGGGCCTCTCGGGATTCCTCTCCCGTCGATACCGGGGCCAAAAACCTTGTGTGGAGTCAGGGCCGGAACCGAGGATTCCTCTCAGGGGCTGACATGGATCTTTGGGTACTTCTGGAGTCTCCCCAGGGGAGTCAGGCCTCGTCTCGAGTGGGGGCATGCACGTGCGCTTTCCTTCCAGGCTGTAGCAGCAATGTCACGCTTCCCGTGGCCTGGATCAAAGGATCTGTGGTTTTCCCTCGAGGCTTTCCCTCGAGGCTTTCCCACAGGGCTGTCGCACGTGCAACCGTGGTGCGAATCGATCCTCGGCGTGAAAGATGAGCCAGTGCAGGGCAAAGAGGTTCCTCTGGAATGGACTGAGACATCTGGGGGACTCTTGGAATGGTGGTACGACCATGGAGTTCCTCTCGCCTTTCCTGTTGAGAGTGCCTCCTCTTGAGATGCGACGGGAACGCCGGGAATTCTTTCCCGTTGAAAGCAGGGAAAGGATCCCTCATCTCGAGCTACGATGGGGAAACGGGGCTCCTCTGGATGTGGGCGGGACCATCGTGTTTCCTCTCGAGTGGAGACGGGTATGGCGGTGAACTTCTTGAGTTGCAGCAAGGGTGTGAAAGACCCTTCCGAAGTTCCAGAGGTTTGGTGTCATTAGTCTCCAGACGCCTCATCGGAAATAGGCCTCATCTCGCCTGGAAGGAAGAACTTCCTGGATTTTCTCGAGTTGCGGCAGGTGTTCTCGAGTTACGACGGGGACCTCAGGGACCCGCCCTGGTGGCCTCAGGAGAGGCCAGTCCCCATGAGAGTTGCTAGGGGGCCTCTCGGGATTCCTCTCCCGTCGATACCGGGGCCAAAAACCTTGTGTGGAGTCAGGGCCGGAACCGAGGATTCCTCTCAGGGGCTGACATGGATCTTTGGGTACTTCTGGAGTCTCCCCAGGGGAGTCAGGCCTCGTCTCGAGTGGGGGCATGCACGTGCGCTTTCCTTCCAGGCTGTAGAAGCAATGTCACGCTTCCCTTCGCGTGGATCAAAGGATCTGTGGTTTTCCCTCGAGGCTTTCCCTTGAGGCTTTCCCACAGGGCTGTCCCACGTGCCACCGTGGTGTGAGTCGATCCTCGGCGTGAAAGATGAGCCAGTGCAGGGCAAAGATGTTCCTCTGGAATGGACTGAGACATCTGGGGGACTCTTGGAATGGTGGTACGACCATGGAGTTCCTCTCGCCTTTCCTGTTGAGAGTGCCTCCTCTTGAGATGCGACGGGAACGCCGGGAATTCTTTCCCGTTGAAAGCAGGGAAAGGATCCCTCATCTCGAGCTACGAGGGGGAAACGGGGCTCCTCTGGATGTGGGCGGGACCATCGTGCTTCCTCTCGAGTGCAGACGGGTATGGCGGTGAACTTCTTGAGTTGCAGCAAGGGTGTGAAAGACCCTTTCGAAGTTCCAGAGGTTAGGTGTCATTAGTCTCCAGACGCCTCATCGGAAATAGGCCTCATCTCGCCTGGAAGGGAGAACTTCCTCGATTTTCTCGAGTTGCGGCAGGTGTTCTCGAGTTACGACGGGGACCTCAGGGACCCGCCCTGGTGGCCTCAGGAGAGGCCAGTCCCCATGCGAGTTGCTAGGGGGCCTCTCGGGATTCCTCTCCCGTCGATACCGGGGCCAAAAACCTTGTGTGGAGTCAGGGCCGGAACCGAGGATTCCTCTCAGGGGCTGACATGGATCTTTGGGTACTTCTGGAGTCTCCCCAGGGGAGTCAGGCCTCGTCTCGAGTGGGGGCATGCACGTGCGCTTTCCTTCCAGGCTGTAGCAGCAATGTCACGCTTCCCGTGGCCTGGATCAAAGGATCTGTGGTTTTCCCTCGAGGCTTTCCCTCGAGGCTTTCCCACAGGGCTGTCCCACGTGCCACCGTGGTGTGAGTCGATCCTCGGCGTGAAAGATGAGCCAGTGCAGGGCAAAGAGGTTCCTCTGGAATGGACTGAGACATCTGGGGGACTCTTGGAATGGTGGTAGGACCATGGAGTTCCTCTCGCCTTTCCTGTTGAGAGTGCCTCCTCTTGAGATGCGACGGGAACGCCGGGAATTCTTTCCCGTTGAAAGCAGGGAAAGGATCCCTCATCTCGAGCTACGAGGGGGAAACGGGGCTCCAAAGGATGTGGGCGGGACCATCGTGCTTCCTCTCGAGTGGAGACGGGTATGGTGGTGAACTTCTTGAGTTGCAGCAAGGGTGTGAAAGACCCTTTCGAAGTTCCAGAGGTTAGGTGTCATTAGTCTCCAGACGCCTCATCGGAAATAGGCCTCATCTCGCCTGGAAGGGAGAACTTCCTGGATTTTCTCGAGTTGCGGCAGGTGCTCTCGAGTTACGACGGGGAACTCAGGGACCCGCCCTGGTGGCCTCAGGAGAGGCCAGTCCCCATGCGAGTTGATAGGGGGCCTCTCAGGATTCCTCTCCCGTCGATACCGGGGCCAAAAACCTTGTGTGGAGTCAGGGCCGGAAACGAGGTTTCCTCTCCGGGGTGACATGGATCTTTGGGTACTTCTGGAGTCTCCCTAGGGGAGTCAGGACTCGTCTCGAGTGGGGGCATGCACGTGCGCTTTACTTCCAGGCTGTAGCAGCAATGTCACGCTTTCCGTCGCGTGGATCAAAGGATCTGTGGTTTTCCCTCGAGGCTTTCCGTCGAGGCTTTCCCACAGGGCTGTCCCACGTGCCACCGTGGTGTGAGTCGATCCTCGGCGTGAAAGATGAGCCAGTGCAGGGCAAAGAGCTTCCTCTCGAATGGACTGAGACATCTGGGGGACTCTTGGAATGGTGGTACGACCATGGATTTCCTCTCGCCTTTCCTGTTGAGAGTGCCTCCTCTTGAGATGCGACGGGAACGCCGGGAATTCTTTCCCGTTGAAAGCAGGGAAAGGATCCCTCATCTCGAGCTACGAGGGGGAAACGGGGCTCCTCTGGATGTGGGCGGGACCATCGTTCTTCCTCTCGAGTGGAGACGGGTATGGCGGTGAACTTCTTGAGTAGCAGCAAGGGTGTTATAGACCCTTTCAAAGTTCCAGAGGTTAGGTTTCATTAGTCTCCAGACGCCTCATCGGAAATAGGCCTCATCTCGCCTGGAAGGGAGAACTTCCTGGATTTTCTGGAGTTGCGGCAGGTGTCCTCGAGTTACGACGGGGACCTCAGGGACCCGCCCTGGTGGCCTCAGGAGAGGCCAGCCCCATGCGAGTTGCTAGGGGGCCTCTCGGGATTCCTCTCCCGTCGATACCAGGGCCAAAAACCTTGTGTGGAGTCAGGGCCGGAACCGAGGATTCCTCTCAGGGGCTGACATGGATCTTTGGGTACTTCTGGAGTCTCCCCAGGGGAGTCAGGCCTCGTCTCGAGTGGGGGCATGCACGTGCGCTTTCCTTCCAGGCTGTAGCAGCAATGTCACGCTTCCCATGGCGTGGATCAAAGGATCTGTGGTTTTCCCTCGAGGCTTTCCCTCGAGGCTTTCCCACAGGGCTGTCCCACGTGCCACCGTGGTGTGAGTCGATCCTCGGCGTGAAAGATGAGCCAGTGCAGGGCAAAGAGGTTCCTCTGGAATGGACTGAGACATCTGGGGGACTCTTGGAATGGTGGTACGACCATGGAGTTCCTCTCGCCTTTCCTGTTGAGAGTGCCTCCTCTTGAGATGCGACGGGAACGCCGGGAATTCTTTCCCGTTGAAAGCAGGGAAAGGATCCCTCATCTCGAGCTACGAGGGGGAAACGGGGCTCCTCTGGATGTGGGCGGGACTATCGTGCTTCCTCTCGAGTGGACACGGGTATGGCTGTGAACTTCTTGAGTTGCAGCAAGGGTGTGAAAGACCCTTTCAAAGTTCCAGAGGTTAGGTGTCATTAGTCTCCAGACGCCTCATCGGAAATAGGCCTCATCTCGCCTGGAAGGGAGAACTTCATGGATTTTCTCGAGTTGCGGCAGGTGTTCTCGAGTTACGACGGGGACCTCAGGGACCCGCCCTGGTGGCCTCAGGAGAGGCCAGTCCCCATGCGAGTTGCTAGGGGGCCTCTCGGGATTCCCCTCCCGTCGATACCGGGGCCAAAAACCTTGTGTGGAGTCAGGGCCGGAACCGAGGATTCATCTCAGGGGCTGACATGGATCTTTGGGTACTTCTGGAGTCTCCCCAGGGGAGTCAGGCCTCGTCTAGAGTGGGGGCATGCACGTGCGCATTCCTTCCAGGCTGTAGCAGCAATGTCATGCTTCCCGTGGCCTGGATCAAAGGATCTGTGGTTTTCCCTCGAGGCTTTCCCTCGAGGCTTTTCCACAGGGCTGTCCCACGTGCCACCGTGGTGTGAGTCGATCCTCGGCGTGAAAGATGAGCCAGTGCAGGGCAAAGAGGTTCCTCTGGAATGGACTGAGACATCTGGGGGACTCTTAGAATGGTGGTACGACCATGGAGTTCCTCTCGCCTTTCCTGTTGAGAGTGCCTCCTCTTGAGATGCGACGGGGACGCCGGGAATTCTTTCCCGTTGAAAGCAGGGAAAGGATCCCTCATCTCGAGCTACGAGGGGGAAACGGGGCTCCTCTGGATGTGGGCGGGACCATCGTGCTTCCTCTCGAGTGGAGACGGGTATGGCGGTGAACTTCTTGAGTTGCAGCAAGGGTGTGAAAGACCCTTTCGAAGTTCCAGAGGTTAGGTGTCATTAGTCTCCAGACGCCTCATCGGAAATAGGCCTCATCTCGCCTGGAAGGGAGAACTTCCTGGATTTTCTCGAGTTGCGGCAGGTGTTCTCGAGTTACGACGGGGACCTCAGGGACCCGCCCTGGTGGCCTCAGGAGAGGCCAGTCCCCATGCGAGTTGCTAGGGGGCCTCTCGGGATTCCTCTCCCGTCGATACCGGGGCCAAAAACCTTGTGTGGATTCAGGGCCGGAACCGAGGATTCCTCTCAGGGGCTGACATGGATCTTTGGGTACTTCTGGAGTCTCCCCAGGGGAGTCAGGCCTCGTCTCGAGTGGGGGCATGCACGTGCGCTTTCCTTCCAGGCTGTAGCAGCAATGTCACGCTTCCCGTGGCCTGGATCAAAGGATCTGTGGTTTTCCCTCGAGGCTTTCCCTCGAGGTTTTCCCACAGGGCTGTCCCACGTGCCACCGTGGTGTGAGTCGATCCTCGGCGTGAAAGATGAGCCAGTGCAGGGCAAAGAGGTTCCTCTGGAATGGACTGAGACATCTGGGGGACTCTTGGAATGGTGGTATGACCATGGAGTTCCTCTCGCCTTTCCTGTTGAGAGTGCCTCCTCTTGAGATGCGACGGGAACGCCGGGAATTCTTTCCCGTTGAAAGCAGGGAAAGGATCCCTCATCTCGAGCTACGAGGGGGAAACGGGGCTCCTCTGGATGTGGGCGGGACCATCGTGCTTCCTCTCGAGTGGAGACGGGTATGGCGGTGAACTTCTTGAGTTGCAGCAAGGGTGTGAAAGACCCTTTCGAAGTTCCAGAGGTTAGGTGTCATTAGTCTCCAGACGCCTCATCGGAAATAGGCCTCATCTCGCCTGGAAGGGAGAACTTCATGGATTTTCTCGAGTTGCGGCAGGTGTTCTCGAGTTACGACGGGGACCTCAGGGACCCGCCCTGGTGGCCTCAGGAGAGGCCAGTCCCCATGCGAGTTGCTAGGGGGCCTCTCGGGATTCCCCTCCCGTCGATACCGGGGCCAAAAACCTTGTGTGGAGTCAGGGCCGGAACCGAGGATTCCTCTCAGGGGCTGACATGGATCTTTGGGTACTTCTGGAGTCTCCCCAGGGGAGTCAGGCCTCGTCTCGAGTGGGGGCATGCACGTGCGCTTTCCTTCCAGGCTGTAGCAGCAATGTCACGCTTCCCGTGGCCTGGATCAAAGGATCTGTGGTTTTCCCTCGAGGCTTTCCCTCGAGGCTTTCCCACAGGGCTGTCCCACGTGCCACCGTGGTGTGAGTCGATCCTCGGCGTGAAAGATGAGCCAGTGCAGGGCAAAGAGGTTGCTCTGGAATGGACTGAGACATCTGGGGGACTCTTTGAATGATGGTACGACCATGGAGTTCCTCTCGCCTTTCCTGTTGAGAGTGCCTCCTCTTGAGATGCGACGGGAACGCCCGGAATTCTTTCCCGTTGAAAGCAGGGAAAGGATCCCTCATCTCGAGATACGAGGGGGAAACGGGGCTCCTCTGGATGTGGGCGGGACCATCGTGCTTCCTCTCTAGTGGAGACGGGTATGGCGGTGAACTTCTTGAGTTGCAGCAAGGGTGTGAAAGACCCTTTCGAAGTTCCAGAGGTTAGGTGTCATTAGTCTCCAGACGCCTCATCGGAAATAGGCCTCATCTCGCCTGGAAGGGAGAACTTCATGGATTTTCTCGAGTTGCGGCAGGTGTTCTCGAGTTACGACGGGGACCTCAGGGACCCGCCCTGGTGGCCTCAGGAGAGGCCAGTCCCCATGCGAGTTGCTAGGGGGCCTCTCGGGATTCCTCTCCCGTCGATACCGGGGCCAAAAACCTTGTGTGGATTCAGGGCCGGAACCGAGGATTCCTCTCAGGGGCTGACATGGATCTTTGGGTACTTCTGGAGTCTCCCCAGGGGAGTCAGGCCTCGTCTCGAGTGGGGGCATGCACGTGCGCTTTCCTTCCAGGCTGTAGCAGCAATGTCACGCTTCCCGTGGCCTGGATCAAAGGATCTGTGGTTTTCCCTCGAGGCTTTCCCTCGAGGTTTTCCCACAGGGCTGTCCCACGTGCCACCGTGGTGTGAGTCGATCCTCGGCGTGAAAGATGAGCCAGTGCAGGGCAAAGAGGTTCCTCTGGAATGGACTGAGACATCTGGGGGACTCTTGGAATGGTGGTATGACCATGGAGTTCCTCTCGCCTTTCCTGTTGAGAGTGCCTCCTCTTGAGATGCGACGGGAACGCCGGGAATTCTTTCCCGTTGAAAGCAGGGAAAGGATCCCTCATCTCGAGCTACGAGGGGGAAACGGGGCTCCTCTGGATGTGGGCGGGACCATCGTGCTTCCTCTCGAGTGGAGACGGGTATGGCGGTGAACTTCTTGAGTTGCAGCAAGGGTGTAAAAGACCCTTTCGAAGTTCCAGAGGTTAGGTGTCATTAGTCTCCAGACGCCTCATCGGAAATAGGCCTCATCTCGCCTGGAAGGGAGAACTTCATGGATTTTCTCGAGTTGCGGCAGGTGTTCTCGAGTTACGACGGGGACCTCAGGGACCCGCCCTGGTGGCCTCAGGAGAGGCCAGTCCCCATGCGAGTTGCTAGGGGGCCTCTCGGGATTCCCCTCCCGTCGATACCGGGGCCAAAAACCTTGTGTGGAGTCAGGGCCGGAACCGAGGATTCCTCTCAGGGGCTGACATGGATCTTTGGGTACTTCTGGAGTCTCCCCAGGGGAGTCAGGCCTCGTCTCGAGTGGGGGCATGCACGTGCGCTTTCCTTCCAGGCTGTAGCAGCAATGTCACGCTTCCCGTGGCCTGGATCAAAGGATCTGTGGTTTTCCCTCGAGGCTTTCCCTCGAGGCTTTCCCACAGGGCTGTCCCACGTGCCACCGTGGTGTGAGTCGATCCTCGGCGTGAAAGATGAGCCAGTGCAGGGCAAAGAGGTTGCTCTGGAATGGACTGAGACATCTGGGGGACTCTTTGAATGATGGTACGACCATGGAGTTCTTCTCGCCTTTCCTGTTGAGAGTGCCTCCTCTTGAGATGCGACGGGAACGCCGGGAATTCTTTCCCGTTGAAAGCAGGGAAAGGATCCCTCATCTCGAGCTACGAGGGGGAAACGGGGCTCCTCTGGATGTGGGCGGGACCATCGTGCTTCCTCTCGAGTGGAGATGGGTATGGCGGTGAACTTCTTGAGTTGCAGCAAGGGTGTGAAAGACCCTTTCGAAGTTCCAGAGGTTAGGTGTCATTAGTCTCCAGACGCCTCATCGGAAATAGGCCTCATCTCGGCTGGAAGGGAGAACTTCCTAGATTTTCTCGAGTTGCGGCAGGTGTTCTCGAGTTACGACGGGGACCTCAGGGACCCGCCCTGGTGGCCTCAGGAGAGGCCAGTCCCCATGCGAGTTGCTAGGGGGCCTCTCGGGATTCCTCTCCCGTCGATACCGGGGCCAAAAACCTTGTGTGGAGTCAGGGCCGGAACCGAGGATTCCTCTCAGGTGCTGACATGGATCTTTGGGTACTTCTGGAGTCTCCCCAGGGGAGTCAGGCCTCGTCTCGAGTGGGGGCATGCACGTGCGCTTTCCTTCCAGGCTGTAGCAGGAATGTCACGCTTCCCGTCCCGTGGATCAAAGGATCTGTGGTTTTTCCTCGAGGCTTTCCCTCTAGGATTTCCCACAGGGCTGTCCCACGTGCCACCGTGGTGTGAGTCGATCCTCGGCGTGAAAGATGAGCCAGTGCAGGGCAAAGAGGTTCCTCTGGAATGGACTGAGACATCTGGGGGACTCTTGGAATGGTGCTATGACCATGGAGTTCCTCTCGCCTTTCCTGTTGAGAGTGCCTCCTCTTGAGTTGCGACGGGAACGCCGGGAATTCTTTCCCGTTGAAAGCAGGGAAAGGATCCCTCATCTCGAGCTACGAGGGGGAAACGGGGCTCCTCTGGATGTGGGCGGGACCATCGTTCTTCCTCTCTAGTGGAGACGGGTATGGCGGTGAACTTCTTGAGTTGCAGCAAGGGTGTTAAAGACCCTTTCGAAGTTCCAGAGGTTAGGTGTCATTAGTCTCCAGACGCCTCATCGGAAATAGGCCTCATCTCGCCTGGAAGGGAGAACTTCATGGATTTTCTCGAGTTGCGGCAGGTGTTCTCGAGTTACGACGGGGACCTCAGGGACCCGCCCTGGTGGCCTCAGGAGAGGCCAGTCCCCATGCGAGTTGCTAGGGGGCCTCTGGGGATTCCTCTCCCGTCGATACCGGGGCCAAAAACCTTGTGTGGATTCAGGGCCGGAACCGAGGATTCCTCTCAGGGGCTGACATGGATCTTTGGGTACTTCTGGAGTCTCCCCAGGGGAGTCAGGCCTCGTCTCGAGTGGGGGCATGCACGTGCGCTTTCCTTCCAGGCTGTAGCAGCAATGTCACGCTTCCCGTGGCCTGGATCAAAGGATCTGTGGTTTTCCCTCGAGGCTTTCCCTCGAGGTTTTCCCACAGGGCTGTCCCACGTGCCACCGTGGTGTGAGTCGATCCTCGGCGTGAAAGATGAGCCAGTGCAGGGCAAAAGGTTCCTCTGGAATGTACTGAGACATCTGGGGGACTCTTGGAATGGTGGTATGACCATGGAGTTCCTCTCGCCTTTCCTGTTGAGAGTGCCTCCTCTTGAGATGCGACGGGAACGCCGGGAATTCTTTCCCGTTGAAAGCAGGGAAAGGATCCCTCATCTCGAGCTACGAGGGGGAAACGGGGCTCCTCTGGATGTGGGCGGGACCATCGTGCTTCCTCTCGAGTGGAGACGGGTATGGCGGTGAACTTCTTGAGTTGCAGCAAGGGTGTGAAAGACCCTTTCGAAGTTCCAGAGGTTAGGTGTCATTAGTCTCCAGGCGCCTCATCGGAAATAGGCCTCATCTCGCCTGGAAGGGAGAACTTCATGGATTTTCTCGAGTTGCAGCAGGTGTTCTCGAGTTACGACGGGGACCTCAGGGACCCGCCCTGGTGGCCTCAGGAGAGGCCAGTCCCCATGCGAGTTGCTAGGGGGCCTCTCGGGATTCCTCTCCCGTCGATACCGTGGCCAAAAACCTTGTGTGGAGTCAGGGCCGGAACCGAGGATTCCTCTCAGGTGCTGACATGGATCTTTGGGTACTTCTGGAGTCTCCCCAGGGGAGTCAGGCCTCGTCTCGAGTGGGGGCATGCACGTGCGCTTTCCTTCCAGGCTGTAGCAGGAATGTCACGCTTCCCGTCGGGTGCATCAAAGGATCTGTGGTTTTCCCTCGAGGCTTTCCCTCGAGGATTTCCCACAGGGCTGTCCCACGTGCCATCGTGGTGTGAGTCGATCCTCGGCGTGAAAGATGAGCCAGTGCAGGGCAAAGAGGTTCCTCTGGAATGGACTGAGACATCTGGGGGACTCTTGGAATGGTGGTATGACCATGGAGTTCCTCTCGCCTTTCCTGTTGAGAGTGCCTCCTCTTGAGATGCGACGGGAACGCCGGGAATTCTTTCCCATTGAAAGCAGGGAAAGGATCCCTCATCTCGAGCTACGAGGGGGAAACGGGGCTCCTCTGGATGTGGGCGGGACCATCGTGCTTCCTCTCGAGTGGAGACGGGTATGGCGGTGAACTTCTTGAGTTGCAGCAAGGGTGTGAAAGACCCTTTCGAAGTTCCAGAGGTTAGGTGTCATTAGTCTCCAGACGCCTCATCGGAAATAGGCCTCATCTCGCCTGGAAGGGAGAACTTCATGGATTTTCTCGAGTTGCGGCAGGTGTTCTCGAGTTACGACGGGGACCTCAGGGACCCGCCCTGGTGGCCTCAGGAGAGGCCAGTCCCCATGCGAGGTGCTAGGGGGCCTCTCGGGATTCCTCTCCCGTCGATACCGGGGCCAAAAACCTTGTGTGGAGTCAGGGCCGGAACCGAGGATTCCTCTCAGGGGCTGACATGGATCTTTGGATACTTCTGGAGTCTCCCCAGGGGAGTCAGGCCTCGTCTCGAGTGGGGGCATGCACGTGCGCTTTCCTTCCAGGCTGTAGCAGCAATGTCACGCTTCCCGTGGCCTGGATCAAAGGATCTGTGGTTTTCCCTCGAGGCTTTCCCTCGAGGTTTTCCCACAGGGCTGTCCCACGTGCCACCGTGGTGTGAGTCGATCCTCGGCGTGAAAGATGAGCCAGTGCAGTGCAAAGAGGTTCCTCTGGAATGGACTGAGACATCTGGGGGACTCTTGGAATGGTGGTACGACCATGGAGTTCCTCTCGCCTTTCCTGTTGAGAGTGCCTCCTCTTGAGATGCGACGGGAACGCCGGGAATTCTTTCCCGTTGAAAGCAGGGAAAGGATCCCTCATCTCGAGCTACGAGGGGGAAACGGGGCTCCTCTGGATGTGGGCGGGACCATCGTGCTTCCTCTCGAGTGGAGACGGGTATGGCGGTGAACTTCTTGAGTTGCAACAAGGGTGTGAAAGACCCTTTCGACGTTCCAGAGGTTAGGTGTCATTAGTCTCCAGACGCCTCATCGGAAATAGGCCTCATCTCGCCTGGAAGGGAGAACTTCCTGGATTTTCTCGAGTTGCGGCAGGTGTTCTCGAGTTACGACGGGGACCTCAGGGACCCGCCCTGGTGGCCTCAGGAGAGGCCAGTCCCCATGCGAGGTGCTAGGGGGCCTCTCGGGATTCCTCTCCCATCGATACCGGGGCCAAAAACCTTGTGTGGAGTCAGGGCCGGAACCGAGGATTCCTCTCAGGGGCTGACATGGATCTTTGGGTACTTCTGGAGTCTCCCCAGGGGAGTCAGGCCTCGTCTCGAGTGGGGGCATGCACGTGCGCTTTCCTTCCAGGCTGTAGCAGCAATGTCACGCTTCCCGTCTCGTGGATCAAAGGATCTGTGGTTTTTCCTCGAGGCTTTCCCTCGAGGATTTCCCACAGGGCTGTCCCACGTGCCACCGTGGTGTGAGTCGATCCTCGGCGTGAAAGATGAGCCAGTGCAGGGCAAAGAGGTTCCTCTGGAATGGACTGAGACATCTGGGGGACTCTTGGAATGGTGGTATGACCATGGAGTTCTTCTCGCCTTTCCTGTTGAGAGTGCCTCCTCTTGAGATGCGACGGGAACGCCGGGAATTCTTTCCCGTTGAAAGCAGGGAAAGGATCCCTCATCTCGAGCTACGAGGGGGAAACGGGGCTCCTCTGGAGGTGGGCGGGACCATCGTGCTTCCTCTCGAGTGGAGACGGGTATGGCGGTGAACTTCTTGAGTTGCAGCAAGGGTGTGAAAGACCCTTTCGAAGTTCCAGAGGTTAGGTGTCATTAGTCTCCAGACGCCTCATCGGAAATAGGCCTCATCTCGCCTGGAAGGGAGAACTTCATGGATTTTCTCGAGTTGCGGCAGGTGTTCTCGAGTTACGACGGGGACCTCAGGGACCCGCCCTGGTGGCCTCAGGAGAGGCCAGTCCCCATGCGAGGTGCTAGGGGGCCTCTCGGGATTCCTCTCCCGTCGATACCGGGGCCAAAAACCTTGTGTGGAGTCAGGGCCGGAACCGAGGATTCCTCTCAGGGGCTGACATGGATCTTTGGATACTTCTGGAGTCTCCCCAGGGGAGTCAGGCCTCGTCTCGAGTGGGGGCATGCACGTGCGCTTTCCTTCCAGGCTGTAGCAGCAATGTCACGCTTCCCGTGGCCTGGATCAAAGGATCTGTGGTTTTCCCTCGAGGCTTTCCCTCGAGGTTTTCCCACAGGGCTGTCCCACGTGCCACCGTGGTGTGAGTCGATCCTCGGCGTGAAAGATGAGCCAGTGCAGGGCAAAGAGGTTCCTCTGGAATGGACTGAGACATCTGGGGGACTCTTGGAATGGTGGTACGACCATGGAGTTCCTCTCGCCTTTCCTGTTGAGAGTGCCTCCTCTTGAGATGCGACGGGAACGCCGGGAATTCTTTCCTGTTGAAAGCAGGGAAAGGATCCCTCATCTCGAGCTACGAGGGGGAAACGGGGCTCCTCTGGATGTGGGCGGGACCATCGTGCTTCCTCTCGAGTGGAGACGGGTATGGCGGTGAACTTCTTGAGTTGCAGCAAGGGTGTGAAAGACCCTTTCGAAGTTCCAGAGGTTAGGTGTCATTAGTCGCCAGACGCCTCATCGGAAATAGGCCTCATCTCGCCTGGAAGGGAGAACTTCCTGGATTTTCTCGAGTTGCGGCAGGTGTTCTCGAGTTACGACGGGGACCTCAGGGACCCGCCCTGGTGGCCTCAGGAGAGGCCAGTCCCCATGCGAGGTGCTAGGGGGCCTCTCGGGATTCCTCTCCCATCGATACCGGGGCCAAAAACCTTGTGTGGAGTCAGGGCCGGAACCGAGGATTCCTCTCAGGGGCTGACATGGATCTTTGGGTACTTCTGGAGTCTCCCCAGGGGAGTCAGGCCTCGTCTCGAGTGGGGGCATGCACGTGCGCTTTCCTTCCAGGCTGTAGCAGCAATGTCACGCTTCCCGTCTCGTGGATCAAAGGATCTGTGGTTTTTCCTCGAGGCTTTCCCTCGAGGATTTCCCTCAGGGCTGTCCCACGTGCCACCGTGGTGTGAGTCGATCCTCGGCGTGAATGATGAGCCAGTGCAGGGCAAAGATGTTCCTCTGGAATGGACTGAGACATCTGGGGGACTCTTGGAATGGTGGTATGACCATGGAGTTCCTCTCGCCTTTCCTGTTGAGAGTGCCTCCTCTTGAGATGCGACGGGAACGCCGGGAATTCTTTCCCGTTGAAAGCAGGGAAAGGATCCCTCATCTCGAGCTACGAGGGGGAAACGGGGCTCCTCTGGATGTGGGCGGGACCATCGTGCTTCCTCTCGAGTGGAGACGGGTATGGCGGTGAACTTCTTGAGTTGCAGCAAGGGTGTGAAAGACCCTTTCGAAGTTCCAGAGGTTAGGTGTCATTAGTCTCCAGACGCCTCATCGGAAATAGGCCTCATCTCGCCTGGAAGGGAGAACTTCCTGGATTTTCTCGAGTTGCGGCAGGTGTTCTCGAGTTACGACGGGGACCTCAGGGACCCGCCCTGGTGGCCTCAGGAGAGGCCAGTCCCCATGCGAGTTGCTAGGGGGCCTCTCGGGATTCCCCTCCCGTCGATACCGGGGCCAAAAACCTTGTGTGGAGTCAGAGCCGGAACCGAGGATTCCTCTCAGGGGCTGACATGGATCTTTGGGTACTTCTGGAGTCTCCCCAGGGGAGTCAGGCCTCGTCTCGAGTGGGGGCATGCACGTGCGCTTTCTTTCCAGGCTGTAGCAGCAATGTCACGCTTCCCGTGGCCTGGATCAAAGGATCTGTGGTTTTCCCTCGAGGCTTTCCCTCGAGGCTTTCCCACAGGGCTGTCCCACGTGCCACCGTGGTGTGAGTCGATCCTCGGCGTGAAAGATGAGCCAGTGCTGGGCAAAGAGGTTGCTCTGGAATGGACTGAGACATCTGGGGGACTCTTGGAATGGTGGTACGACCATGGAGTTCCTCTCGCCTTTACTGTTGAGAGTGCCTCCTCTTGAGATGCGACGGGAACGCCGGGAAATCTTTCCCGTTGAAAGCAGGGAAAGGATCCCTCATCTCGAGCTACGAGGGGGAAACGGGGCTCCTCTGGATGTGGGCGGGACCATCGTGCTTCCTCTCGAGGGAGACGGGTATGGCGGTGAACTTCTTGAGTTGCAGCAAGGGTGTGAAAGACCCTTTGAAGTTCCAGAGGTTAGGTTTCATTAGTCTCCAGACGCCTCATCGGAAATAGGCCTCATCTCGCCTGGAAGGGAGAATTTCCTGGATTTTCTCGAGTTGCGGCAGGTGTTCTCGAGTTATGACGGGGACCTCAGGGACCCGCCCTGGTGGCCTCAGGAGAGGCCAGTCCCCATGCGAGTTGCTAGGGGCCCTCTCGGGATTCCTCTCCCGCCGATACCGGGGCCAAAAACCTTGTGTGGAGTCAGGGCCGGAACCGAGGATTCCTCTCAGGGGCTGATATGGATCTTTGGGTACTTCTGGAGTCTCCCCAGGGGAGTCAGGCCTCGTCTCGAGTGGGGGCATGCACGTGCGCTTTCCTTCCAGGCTGTAGCAGCAATGTCACGCTTCCCGTCGCGTGGATCAAAGGATCTGTGGTTTTCCCTCAAGGCTTTCCCTCGAGGCTTTCCCACAGGGCTGTCCCACGTGCCACCGTGGTGTGAGTCGATCCTCGGCGTGAAAGATGAGCCAGTGCAGGGCAAAGAGGTTCCTCTGGAATGGACTGAGACATCTGGGGGACTCTTGGAATGGTGGTACGACCATGGAGTTCCTCTCGCCTTTCCTGTTGAGAGTGCCTCCTCTTGAGATGCGACGGGAACGCCGGGAATTCTTTCCCGTTGAAAGCAGGGAAAGGATCCCTCATCTCGAGCTACGAGGGGGAAACGGGGCTCCTCTGGATGTGGGCGGGATCATCGTGCTTCCTCTCGAGTGGAGACGGGTATGGCAGAGAACTTCTTGAGTTGCAGCAAGGGTGTGAAAGACCCTTTCGAAGTTCCAGAGGTTAGGTGTCATTAGTCTCCAGACGCCTCATCGGAAATAGGCCTCATCACGCCTGGAAGGGAGAACTTCCTGGATTTTCTCGAGTTGCGGCAGGTGTTCTCGAGTTACGACGGGGACCTCAGGTACCAGCCCTGGTGGCCTCAGGAGAGGCCAATCCCCATGCGAGTTGCTAGAGGGACTCTGGGATTCCTCTCCCGTCGATACCGGGTCCAAAAACCTTGTGTGGAGTCAGGGCCGGAACCGAGGTTTCCTCTCTGGGGCTGACATGGATCTTTGGGTACTTCTGGAGTCTCCCCAGGGGAGTCAGGCCTCGTCTCGAGTGGGGACAGGTACATGCGCTTTCCTTCCAGGCTGTAGCAGCAATGTCACTCTTCCCGTGGCCTGGATCAAAGGATCTGTGGTTTTCCCACGAGGCTTTCCCTCGAGGCTTTCCCACAGGTCTGTCCAACGTTCCACCGTGGTGTGAGTCGATCCTCGGCGTGAAAGATGAGCCAGTGCAGGGCAAAGAGGTTCCTCTGGAATGGACTGAGACATCTGGGGGACTCTTGGAATGGTGGTACCTCCATGGAGTTCCTCTCGCCTTTCCTGTTGAGAGTGCCTCCTCTTGAGATGCGACGGGAACGCCGGGAATTCTTTCCCGTTGAAAGCAGGGAAAGGATCCCTCATCTCGAGCTACGAGGGGGAAACGGGGCTCCTCTGGATGTGGGCGGGACCATCGTGCTTCCTCTCGAGTGGACACGGGTATGGCGTTGAACTTCTTGAGTTGCAGCAAGGGTGTGAAAGACCCTTTCGAAGTTCCAGAGTTTAGGTGTCATTAGTCTCCAAACGCCTCATCGGAAATAGGATTCTTCTCGCCTGGAAGGGAGAACTTCCTGGATTTTCTCGAGTTGGGACAGGTGTTCTCGAGTTACGACGGGGACCTCAGGGACCCGCCCTGGTGGCCTCAGGAGAGGCCAGTCCCCATGCGAGTTGCTAGGGGGCCTCTCGGGATTCCTCTCCCGTCGATACCGGGGCCAAAAACCTTGTGTGGAGTCAGGGCCGGAACCGAGGATTCCTCTCAGGGGCTGACATGGATCTTTGGGTACTTCTGGAGTCTCCCCAGGGTAGTCAGGCCTCGTCTCGAGTGGGGGCATGCACGTGCGCTTTCCTTTCAGGCTATAGCAGCAATGTCACGCTTCCCGTCGCCTGGATCAAAGGATCTGTGGTTTTCCCTCGAGGCTTTCCCTCGAGGCTTTCCCACAGGGCTGTCCCACGTGCCACCGTGGTGTGAGTCGATCCTCGGCGTGAAAGATGAGCCAGTGCAGGGCAAAGAAGTTGCTCTGGAATGGACTGAGACATCTGGGGGACTCTTCGAATGGTGGTACGACCATGGAGTTCCTCTCGCCTTTCCTGTTGAGAGTGCCTCCTCTTGAGATGCGACGGGAACGCCGGGAATTCTTTCCCGTTGAAAGCAGGGAAAGGATCCCTCATCTCGAGCTACCAGGGTGAAACGGGGCTCCTCTGGATGTGGGCGGGACCATCGTGCTTCCTCTCGAGTGGAGACGGGTATGGCGGTGAACTTCTTGAGTTGCAGCAAGGGTGTGAAAGACCCTTTCGAAGTTCCAGAGGTTAGGTGTCATTAGTCTCCAGACGCCTCATCGGAAATAGGCCTCATCTCGCCTGGAAGGGAGAACTTCCTGGATTTTCTCGAGTTGCGGCAGGTGTTCTCGAGTTACGACGGGGACCTCAGGGACCCGCCCTGGTGGCCTCAGGAGAGGCCAGTCCCCATGCGAGTTGCTAGGGGGCCTCTCGGGATTCCTCTCCCGTCGATACCGGGGCCAAAAACCTTGTGTGGAGTCAGGGCTGGAACCGAGGATTCCTCTCAGGGGCTGACATGGATCTTTGGGTACTTCTAGAGTCTCCCCAGGGGAGTCAGGCCTCGTCTCGAGTGGGGGCATGCACGTGCGCTTTCCTTCCAGGCTGTAGCAGCAATGTCACGCTTCCCGTCTTGTGGATCAAAGGATCTGTGGTTTTCCCTCGAGGCTTTCCCTCGAGGCTTTCCCACAGGGCTGTCCCAAGTGCCACCGTGGTGTGAGTCGATCCTCGGCGTGAAAGATGAGCCAGTGCAGGGCAAAGAGGTTCCTCTGGAATGGACTGAGACATCTGGGGGACTCTTGGAATGGTGGTACGACCATGGAGTTCCTCTCGCCTTTCCTGTTGAGAGTGCCTCCTCTTGAGATGCGACGGGAACGCCGGGAATTCTTTCCCGTTGAAAGCAGGGAAAGGATCCCTCATCTCGAGCTCCGAGTGGGAAACGGGGCTCCTCTGGATGTGGGCGGGACCATCGTGCTTTCTCTCGTGTGGAGACGGGTATGGCGGTAAACTTCTTGAGTTGCAGCAAGGGTGTGAAAAACCCTTTCGAAGTTCCAGAGGTTAGGTGTCATTAGTCTCCAGACGCCTCATCAGAAATAGGCCTCATCTAGCCTGGAAGGGAGAACTTCCCGGATTTTCTCGAGGTGCGGCCGGTGTTCTCGTGTTACGACGGGGACCTCAGGGACCCGCCCTGGTTGCCTCAGGAGAGGCCAGTCCCCATGCGAGTTGCTAGGGGGCCCCTCGGGATTCCTCTCCCGTCGATACCGGGGCCAAAAACCTTGTGTGGAGTCAGGGCCGGAACCGAGGATTCCTCTCAGGGGCTGACATGGATCTTTGGGTACTTCTGGAGTCTCCCCAGGGTAGTCAGGCCTCGTCTCGAGTGGGGGCATGCACGTGCGCTTTCCTTTCAGGCTATAGCAGCAATGTCACGCTTCCCGTCGCGTGCATCAAAGGATCTGTGGTTTTCCCTCGAGGCTTTCCCTCGAGGCTTTCCCACAGGGCTGTCCCACGTGCCACCGTGGTGTGAGTCGATCCTCGGCGTGAAAGATGAGCCAGTGCAGGGCAAAGAGGTTCCTCTGGAATGGACTGAGACATCTGGGGGACTCTTGGAATGGTGGTACGACCATGGAGTTCCTCTCGCCTTCCCTGTTGAGAGTGCCTCCTCTTGAGATGCGACGGGAACGCCGGGAATTCTTTCCCGTTGAAAGCAGGGAAAGGATCCCTCATCTCGAGCTCCGAGGGGGAAACGGGGCTCCTCTGGATGTGGGCGGGACCATCGTGCTTCCTCTCGAGTGGAGACGGGTATGGCGGTGAACTTCTTGAGTTGCAACAAGGGTGTGAAAGACCCTTTCGACGTTCCAGAGGTTAGGTGTCATTAGTCTCCAGACGCCTCATCGGAAATAGGCCTCATCTCGCCTGGAAGGGAGAACTTCCTGGATTTTTTCGAGTTGCGGCAGGTGTTCTCGAGTTACGACGGGGACCTCAGGGACCCGCCCTGGTGGCCTCAGGAGAGGCCAGTCCCCATGCGAGTTGCTAGGGGGCCTCTCGGGATTCCTCTCCCGTCGATACCGGGGCCAAAAACCTTGTGTGGAGTCAGGGCCGGAACCGAGGATTCCTCTCAGGGGCTGACATGGATCTTTGGGTACTTCTGGAGTCTCCCCAGGGGAGTCAGGCCTCGTCTCGAGTGGGGGCATGCACGTGCGCTTTCCTTCCAGGCTGTAGCAGCAATGTCACGCATCCCGTCGCGTGCATCAAAGGATCTGTGGTTTTCCCTCGAGGCTTTCCCTCGAGGCTTTCCAGCAGGGCTGTCCCACGTGCCACCGTGGTGTGAGTCGATCCTCGGCGTGAAAGATGAGCCAGTGCAGGGCAAAGAGGTTCCTCTGGAATGGACTGAGACATCTGGGCGACTCTTGGAATGGTGGTACGACCATGGAGTTCCTCTCGCCTTTCCTGTTGAGAGTGCCTCCTCTTGATATGCGACGGGAACGCCGGGAATTCTTTCCCGTTGAAAGCAGGGAAAGGATCCCTCATCTCGAGCTACGAGGGTGAAACGGGGCTACTCTGGATGTGAGCGGGACCATCGTGCTTCCTCTCGAGTGGACACGGGTATGGCGCTGAACTTCTTGAGTTGCAGCAAGGGTGTGAAAGACCCTTTTGAAGTTCCAGAGTTTAGGTGTCATTAGTCTCCAGACGCCTCATTGGAAATAGGCCTCATCTCGCCTGGAAGGGAGAACTTCCTGGATTTTCTCGAGTTGCGGCAGGTGTTCTCGAGTTATGACGGGGACCTCAGGGACACGCCTTGGTGGCCTCAGGAGAGGCCAGTCCCCATGCGAGTTGCTAGGGGGCCTCTCGGGATTCCTCTCCCGTCGATACCGGGGCCAAAAACCTTGTGTGGAGTCAGGGCCGGAACCGAGGATTCCTCTCAGGGGTGATATGGATCTTTGGGTACTTCTGGAGTCTCCCCACGGGAGTTAGGCCTCGTCTCGAGTGGGGGCATGCACGTGCGCTTTCCTTCCAGGCTGTAGCAGCAATGTCACGCTTCCCGTCGCGTGCATCAAAGGATCTGTGGTTTTCCCTCGAGGCTTTCCCTCGAGGCTTTCCCGCAGGGCTGTCCCACGTTCCACCGTGGTGTGAGTCGATCCTCGGCGTGAAAGATGAGCCAGTGCAGGGCAAAGAGATTCCTCTGGAATGGACTGAGACATCTGGGGGACTCTTGGAATGGTGGTACGACCATGGAGTTCCTCTCGCCTTTCCTGTTGAGAGTGCCTCCTCTTGAGATGCGACGGGAACGCCGGGAATTCTTTCCCGTTGAAAGCAGGGAAAGGATCCCTCATCTCGAGCTACGAGGGGGAAACGGGGCTCCTCTGGATGTGGGTGGGACCATCGTGCTTCCTCTCGATTGGAGACGGGTATGGCGGTGAACTTCTTGAGTTGCAGCAAGGGTGTGAAAGACCCTTTCGAAGTTCCAGAGGTTACGTGTCAGTCTCCAGATGCCTCATCGGAAATAGACCTCATCTCGCCTGGAAGGGAGAACTTCCTGGATTTTCTCGAGGTGTGGCAGGTGTTCTCGAGTTACGACGGGGACCTCAGGGACCCGCCCTGGTGGCCTCAGGAGAGGCCAGTCCCCATGCGAGGTGCTAGGGGGCCTCTCGGGATTCCTCTCCCGTCGATACCGGGGCCAAAAACCTTGTGTGGAGTCAGGGCCGTAACCGAGGATTCCTCTCAGGGGCTGACATGGATCTTTGGGTACTTCTGGAGTCTCCCCAGGGGAGTCAGGCCTCGTCTCGAGTGGGGGCATGCACGTGCGCTTTCCTTCCAGGCTGTAGCAGCAATGTCACGCTTCCCGTGGCGTGGATCAAAGGATCTGTGGTTTTCCCTCGAGGCTTTCCCACAGGGCTGTCCCACGTGCCACCGTGGTGTGAGTCGATCCTCGGCGTGAAAGATGAGCCAGTGCAGGGCAAAGAGGTTCCTCTGGAATGGACTGAGACATCTGGGGGACTCTTGGAATGGTGGTACGACCATGGAGTTCCTCTCGCCTTTCCTGTTGAGAGTGCCTCCTCTTGAGATGCGACGGGAACGCCGGGAATTCTTTCCCGTTGAAAGCAGGGAAAGGATCCCTCATCTCGAGCTACGAGGGGGAAACGGGGCTCCTCTGGATGTGGGCGGGACCATCGTGCTTCCTCTCGAGTGGACACGGGTATGGCGGTGAACTTCTTGAGTTGCAGCAAGGTTGTGAAAGACCCTTTCGAAGTTCCAGAGGTTAGGTGTCATTAGTCTCCAGACGCCTCATCGGAAATAGGCCTCATCTCGCCTGGAAGGGAGAACTTCCTGGATTTTCTCGAGTTGCGGCAGGTGTTCTCGAGTTACGACGGGGACCTCAGGGACCCGCTCTTGTGGCCTCAGGAGAGGCCAGTCCCCATGCGAGGTGCTAGGGGGCCTCTCGGGATTCCTCTCCCGTCGATACCGGGGCCAAAAAGCTTGTGTGGAGTCAGGGCCGGAACCGAGGATTCCTCTCAGGGGCTGACATGGAACTTTGGGTACTTCTGGAGTCTCCCCAGGGGAGTCAGGCCTCGACTCGAGTGGGGGCATGCACGTGCGCTTTCCTTCCAGGCTGTAGCAGCAATGTCACGCTTCCCGTGGCGTGTATCAAAGGATCTGTGGTTTTCCCTCGAGACTTTCCCACAGGGCTGTCCCACGTGCCACCGTGGTTTGAGTCGATCCTCGGCGTGAAAGATGAGCCAGTGCAGGGCAAAGAGGTTCCTCTGGAATGGACTGAGACATCTGGGGGACTCTTGGAATGGTGGTACGACCATGGAGTTCCTCTCGCCTTTCCTGTTGAGAGTGCCTCCTCTTGAGATGCGACGGGAACGCCGGGAATTCTTTCCCGTTGAAAGCAGGGAAAGGATCCCTCATCTCGAGCTACGAGGGGGAAACGGGGCTCCTCTGGATGTGGGCGGGACCATCGTGCTTCCTCTCGAGCGGACACGGGAATGGCGGTGAACTTCTTGAGTTGCAGCAAGGGTGTGAAAGACCCTTTCGAAGTTCCAGAGGTTAGGTGTCATTAGTCTCCAGACGCCTCATCGGAAATAGGCCTCATCTCGCCTGGAAGGGAGAACTTCCTGGATTTTCTCGAGTTGCGGCAGGTGTTCTCGAGTTACGACGGAGAACTCAGGGACCCGCCCTGGTGGCCTCAGGAGAGGCCAGTCCCCATGCGATGTGCTAGGGGGCCTCTCGGGATTCCTCTCCCGTCGATACCGGGGCCAAAAACCTTGTGTGGAGTCAGGGCCAGAACCGAGGATTCCTCTCAGGGGCTGACATGGATCTTTGGGTACTTCTGGAGTCTCCCCAGGGGAGTCAGGCCTCGTCTCGAGTGGGGGCATGCACGTGTGCTTTCCTTCCAGGCTGTAGCAGCAATGTCACGCTTCCTGTCGCATGGATCCAAGGACCTGTGGTTTTCCCTCGAGGCTTTCCCTCGAGGCTTTCCCACAGGGCTGTCCCACGTGCCACCGTGGTGTGAGTCGATCCTCGGCGTGAAAGATGAGCCAGTGCAGGGCAAAGAGGTTCCTCTGGAATGGACTGAGACATCTGGGGGACTCCTGGAATGGTGGTACGAACATGGAGTTCCTCTCGCCTTTCCTGTTGAAAGTGCCTCCTCTTGAGATGCGACGGGAACGCCGGGAATTCTTTCCCGTCTAAAGCAGGGAAAGGTTCCCTCATCTCGAGATACGAGGGGGAAACGGGGCTCCTCTGGATGTGGGCGGGACCATCGTGCTTCCTCTCGAGTGGAGACGGGTATGGCGGTGAACTTCTTGAGTTGCAGCAAGGGTGTGAAAGACCCTTTCGAAGTTCCAGAGGTTAGGTGTCATTAGTCTCCAGACGCCTCATCGGAAATAGGCCTCATCTCGCCTGAAAGGGAGAACTTCCTGGATTTTCTCGAGTTGCGGCAGGTGTTCTCGAGTTACGACGGGGACTTCAGGGACCCGCCCTGGTGGCCTCAGGAGAGGCCAGTCCCCATGCGGGGTGCTAGGGGGCCTCTCGGGATTCCTCTCCCGTCGATACCGGGGCCAAAAACCTTGTGTGGAGTCAGGGCCGGAACCGAGGATTCCTCTCAGGGGCTGACATGGATCTTTGGGTACTTCTGGAGTCTCCCCAGGGGAGTTAGGACTCTTCTCGAGTGGGGGCATGCACGTGCGCTTTCCTTCCCGGCTGTAGCAGCAATGTCACGCTTCCCGTCGCGTGGATCAAAGGATCTGTGGTTTTCCCTCGAGGCTTTCCCACAGGGCTGTCCCACGTGCCACCGTGGTGTGAGTCGATCCTCGGCGTGAAAGATGAGCCAGTGCAGGGCAAAGAGGTTCCTCTGGAATGGACTGAGACATCTGGGGGACTCTTGGAATGGTGGTAGGACCATGGAGTTCCTCTCGCCTTTCCTGTTGAGAGTGCCTCCTCTTGAGATGCGACGGGAACGCCGGGAATTCTTCCCCGTTGAAAGCAGGGAAAGGATCCATCATCTCGAGCTCCGAGGGGGAAACGGGGCTCCTTTGGATGTGGGCGGGACCATCATGCTTCCTCTCGAGAGGAGACGGGTATGGCGGTGAACTTCTTGAGTTGCAGCAAGGGTGTGAAAGACCCTTTCGAAGTTCCAGAGGTTAGGTGTCATTAGTCTCCAGACGCCTCATCGGAAATAGGCCTCATCTCGCCTGGAAGGGAGAACTTCCTGGATTTTCTCGAGTTGGGGCAGGTGTTCTCGAGTTACGACGGGGACCTCAGGGACCCGCCCTGGTGGCCTCAGGAGAGGCCAGTCCCCATGCGAGTTGCTAGGGGGCCTCTCGGGATTCCTCTCCCGTCGATACCGGGGCCAAAGTCTTTGTATGGAGTCAGGGCCGGAACCGAGGATTCCTCTCAGGGGCTGACATGGATCTTTGGGTATTTCTGGAGTCCCCCCAGGGGAGTCAGGCCTCGTCTCGAGTGGGGGCATGCACGTGCGCTTTCCTTCCAGGCTGTAGCAGCAATGTCACGCTTCCCGTCGCGTGGATCAAAGGATCTGTGGTTTTCCCTCGAGGCTTTCCCTCGAGGCTTTCCCACAGGGCTGTCCCACGTGCCACCGTGGTGTGAGTCGATCCTCGGCGTGAAAGATGAGCCAGTGCAGGGCAAAGAGTTTCCTCTGGAATGGACTGAGACATCTGGGGGACTCTTGGAATGGTGGTACGACCATGGAGTTCCTCTCGCCTTTCCTGTTGAGAGTGCCTCCTCTTGAGATGCGACGGGAACGCCGGGAATTCTTTCCCGTTGAAAGCAGGAAAAGGATCCCTCATCTCGAGCTACGAGGGGGAAACGGGGCTCCTCTGGATGTGGGCGGGACCATCGTGCTTCCTCTGTAGTGGAGACAGGTATGGTGGTGAACTTCTTGAGTTGCAGCAAGGGTGTGAAAGACCCTTTCGAAGTTCCAGAGGTTAGGTGTCATTAGTCTCCAGACGCCTCATAGGAAATAGGCCTCATCTCGCCTGGAAGGGAGAACTTCCTGGATTTTCTCGAGTTGCGGCAGGTGTTCTGGAGTTATGACGGGGACGTCAGGAACCCGCCCTGGTGGCCTCAGGAGAGGCCAGTCCCTATGCGAGTTGCTAGGGGGCCTCTCGGGATTCCTCTCCCGTCGATACCGGGGCCAAAAACCTTGTATGGAGTCAGGGCGGGAACCGAGGATTCCTCTCAGGGGCTGACATGGATCTTTGGGAACTTCTGGAGTCTCCCCAGGGGAGTCAGGCCTCGTCTCGAGTGGGGGCATGCACGTGCACTTTCCTTCCAGGCTGTAGCAGCAATGTCACGCTTCCCGTCGCGTGGATCAAAGGATCTGTGGTTTTCCCTCGAGGCTTTCCCACAGGGCTGTCCCACGTGCCACCGTGGTGTGAGTCGATCCTCGGCGTGAAAGGTGAGCCAGTGCAGGACAAAGAGGTTCCTCTGGAATGGACTGAGATATCTGGGGGACTCTTGGAATGGTGGTACGACCATGGAGTTCCTCTCGCCTTTCCTGTTGAGAGTGCCTCCTCTTGAGATGCGACGGGAACGCCGGGAACTCTTTCCCTTTGAAACCAGGGAAAGGATCCCTCATCTCGAGCGACGAGGGGAAAACGGGGCTCCTCTGGATGTGGGCGGGACCATCGTGCTTCATCTCGAGTGGAGACGGGTATGGCGGTGAACTTCTTGAGTTGCAGCAAGGGTGTGAAAGACCCTTTCGAAGTTCCAGAGGTTAGGTGTCATTAGTCTCCAGACGCCTCATCGGAAATAGGCCTCATCTCGCCTGGAAGGGAGAACTTCCTGGATTTTCTCGAGTTGCGGCAGGTGTTCTCGAGTTACGACGGGGACCTCAGGGACCCGCCCTGGTGGCCTCAGGAGAGGCCAGTCCACATGCGAGTTGCTAGGGGGCCTCGCGGGATTCCTCTCCCGTCGATACCGGGGCCAAAATCCTTGTGTGGAGTCAGGGCCGGAAACGAGGATTCCTCTCAGGGGCTGACATGGATCTTTGGGTACTTCTGGAGTCTCCGCAGGGGAGTCAGGCCTCGTCTCGAGTGGGGGCATGCACGTGCGTTTTCTTTCCAGGCTGTAGCAGCAATGTCACGCTTCCCTTCGCGTGGATCAAAGGATCTGTGGTTTTCCCTCGAGGCTTTCCCTCGAGGCTTTCCCACAGGGCTGTCCCACGTGCCACCGTGGTGTGAGTCGATCCTCGGCGTGAAAGATGAGCCAGTGCAGGGCAAAGAGCTTCCTCTGGAATGGACTGAGACATCTGGGGGACTCTTGGAATGGTGGTACCACCATGGAGTTCCTCTCGCCTTTCCTGTTGAGAGTGCCTCCTCTTGAGATGCGATGGGAACGCCGGGAATACTTTCCCGTTGAAAGCAGGCAAAGGATCCCTCATCTCGAGCTACGAGGGGGAAACGGGGCTCCTCTGGATGTGGGCGGGACCATCCTGCTTCCTCTCGAGTGGAGACGGGTATGGAAGTGAACTTCTTGAGTTGCAGCAAGGGTGTGAAAGACCCTTTCGAAATTCCAGAGGTTAGGTGTCATTAGTCTCCAGACGCCTCATCGGAAATAGGATTCTTCTCGCCTGGAAGGGAGAACTTCCTGGATTTTCTCGAGATGCGGCAGGTGTTCTCGAGTTACGACGGGGACCTCAGGGACCCGCCCTGGTGGCCTCAGGAGAGGCCAGTCCACATGCGAGTTGCTAGGGGGCCTCTTGGAATTCCTCTCCCGTCGATACCGGGGCCAAAAACCTTGTGTGGAGTCAGGGCCGGAAACGAGGATTCCTCTCAAGGGCTGACATGGATCTTTGGGTACTTCTGGAGTCTCCGCAGGGGAGTCAGGCCTCGTCTCGAGTGGGGGCATGCACGTGCGCTATCCTTCCAAGCTGTAGCAGCAATGTCACGCTTCTCGACCCATGGATCAAAGGATCTGTGGTTTTCCCTCCAGGCTTTCCCACAGGGCTGTCCCACGTGCCACCGTGGTGTGAGTCGATCTTCGGCGTGAAAGATGAGCCAGTGCAGGGCAAAGAGGTTCCTCTGGAATGGACTGAGACATCTGGGGGACTCTTGGAATGGTGGTACGACCATGGAGTTCCTCTCGCCTTTCCTGTTGAGAGTGCCTCCTCTTGAGATGCGACGGGAACGCCGGGAATTCTTTCCCGTTGAAAGCAGGGAAAGGATCCCTCATCTCGAGCTACGAGGGGGAAACGGGGCTCCTCTGGATGTGGGCGGGACCATCCTGCTTCCTCTCGAGTGGAGACGGGTATGGAAGTGAACTTCTTGAGTTGCAGCAAGGGTGTGAAAGACCCTTTCGAAGTTCCAGAGGTTAGGTGTCATTAGTCTCCAGACGCCTCATCGGAAATAGGCCTCATCTCGCCTGGAAGGGAGAACTTCCTGGATTTTCTCGAGATGCGGCAGGTGTTCTCGAGTTACGACGGGGACCTCAGGGACCCGCCCTGGTGGCCTCAGGAGAGGCCAGTCCACATGCGAGTTGCTAGGGGGCCTCGCGGGATTCCTCTCCCGTCGATACCGGGGCCAAAAACCTTGTGTGGAGTCAGGGCCGGAAACGAGGATTCCTCTCAGGGGCTGACATGGATCTTTGGGTACTTCTGGAGTCTCCGCAGGGGAGTCAGGCCTCGTCTCGAGTGGGGACATGCACGTGCGTTTTCTTTCCAGGCTGTAGCAGCAATGTCACGCTTCCCGTCGCGTGGATCAAAGGATCTGTGGTTTTCCCTCGAGGATTTCCCACAGGGCTGTCCCACGTTCCACCGTGGTGTGAGTCGATCCTCGGCGTGAAAGATGAGCCAGTGCAGAGCACAGAGGTTCCTCTGGAATGGACTGAGACATCTGGGGGACTCTTGGAATGGTGGTACGACCATGGAGTTCCTCTCGCCTTTCCTGTTGAGAGTGCCTCCTCTTGAGATGCGACGGGAATGCCGGGAATTCTTTCCCGTTGAAAGCAGGGAAAGGATCCCTCATCTCGAGCTACGAGGGGGAAACGGGGCTCCTCTGGATGTGGGCGGGACCATCGTGCTTCCTCTCTAGTGGAGACGGGTATTGCCGGGGTCCAGCCCCGGTGGATCCAGGGAATTCGAAGGGTGGACGGCGTTGGCGTGGAAAGACTTGTTTATTTATTAATATAAGATTAGATTAAGAAACTGTAGTGCAGTAGGAAGATTAAGTGGAGAAAGAGGGCTGAATAGCTTGGTTTACGCGGAAGACCAATAAAATTCCAGACAAGGAATTTGCACCATCTACGTTGGGCCACCGGTGCCCGCTTGAATATCTAAGGGTGCCTCGCCTTAAGCTCCCTTTCTCGCGGATCTTAATAACCAGGGCAAATAAGTAGACCTGGCGAGCCTCCGCGCCCCAGATGGAAATTCAGCCTGAAATTAAAGTAAAGAGCAGAGGGAAGAAAAGGGAGAGAAAAAGAGAGAGAGAGAGAGACACGGGGGGAGCCATATTCCCAAGACACCAGGCCGAGACTAGTCCGAGAAACTGGTCTGAGAATCTGGTCCCGTCCTTTATTGTTCAGAAGGCCTTTTATACTTTTGATAAAACATGGAGATCAATGGGTAACCAAAGTTATGCAGCGTTAGCAGTCCAGACTCTTATCAAAACCAGGCTTTTCTCTCTGCATACCTAATTGTATACACAAGTCTTAGGTAATTTACATCATCTTCCAACCAAAAGGGCCAATTCACATTTTACAGCCTTTTTTCTGATAAGGGTTTGTCAACCACAAGACTTATTTGTGTTGATCTTCCCAAGGTCTGGTGCCACTCTCGGAAAGCACTAAAGAAAGTTACATTCTTAGACAGCAAGGATACAGCAACTTATAACAAGTAGAGGGAGTGCAGTGATTTATAGCAAAAGAGAAGCAATTAACTCAAAAGTCTAGTGTTGCTAACATCAAAACTACTATGTATCTTTTTCTACATCCTGCTTACATTAACATCCTTCCAGGTGCCTAAAAGATAAAGAATAAGGAGGTCTGGCAGCAATCCTTGAGTCAACAGTGAAAACCCTCTACCAATATAATTTTTAACTCTTTAGAAAAGGCTCTGTAT
The DNA here is from genome assembly GCF_032405125.1 of Capricornis sumatraensis. Lineage (NCBI taxonomy): Eukaryota > Metazoa > Chordata > Mammalia > Artiodactyla > Bovidae > Capricornis > Capricornis sumatraensis. Next base: position 12,453,591 of record NW_027184612.1, read on the forward strand.
CTTTAAGATGCTTTTAAGCTTTGTGCCTCCCGCGGTTGGGGGGCTGTAAGCAATTCACAAGCTGTAAGCTTTGTGCCTCTCGCGGTTGGGGGGCTGTAAGCAATTCACAAGCTGTAAGAGGTCTGGGGAACCTGTTAGGCAGACTAGAGAGCTATCAGAGGGGTTTAACTGAAACATCCCTTTCAAATGCAGAAGACTAAAACCCTGAATTGACTTTTTTCCAGAGAATATCAGAAAAGTGGAAAAGCAGAGCACAAAAGCCGGCAGATTTTTGCTGGGGTACATGCTTAGGAATATCCAGAGGGGTCCCTGAAGTCTGAGCACGCCTTGCGTATGTCAGCTTCCTTCCTCATGACCTTGTCACGGGCGGGATTCCTCACACTGGCTTCCGGCAACTCCCCCTTCTTTATTAGTTTTTTAAAAAAATTAGGTGCAGTTCAGTCGCGAGATTCCGAATGCTCTGCCGAAGAGTCCTGACAACACAAGGAAGCACGATTACAAGGAGCAGGATTATGGCACCCACAGCAGCATAGCTAGAGACAGTAGTCAGAAGAGTTTTTCCAGAAATGAAGTCAGAGAAGGTGTGGAAAAAGTCATTGGCTTCTCCTGCGGCGGTAAAATCTAATCGGGAGTGTTCCAAGGTCTGAATCTGATTATGAAGTTTCCCTAAATCTAAACTAATATCTGAGCTGTTCCAGACACCTAAAATATGATTTTTGACCCTCTCCCATTTAAAATCTGTCTCATTTACTTTCAGGGATGTAACACATATCCACCGGTAATCGGCATGACATGAAAGAGCCAATTTCATTTTCAGACTCTGTAATTCATTCCCAATATGCATTACTGCTTCTTCTAAGGCATCAATCCTTATTTCTAGCTTCCTATCTATAATTTCCTGGGTTGCCAGCGTTAGAGAAACATTTTTGGATACGGTGTCAACATATTGGGCAGTATACACTTGTTGAGACAATGATAATGCCGCCACAGTAACAGAAGTAATTGCGGTTATCAAAGCTGATATTCCCAAAACAAGTAAGCCCACAAACCGTCGTGTTCGCATTAAATCTTGTAGCTGTTGCAGTACAGCTAGGCCATGGTTATCATACCAATACGTGGCTACAGTTACAGGTACCATGAGATAGGGCGGACGTTTTAAAACCATGAAAGAGCAAACTTTATATTGAGGAGTTAAACAGGATGAAAGCATACATTGTTCACAAGACACTACATGGGGTCCACCTGTATAATTCAATTGTATGTTAAGTCTTTCAGAATCATTAGTGAAAAGAAAAACATAAGGAGAGGGTAGACAAGCTAAAATAGAGTAAATAGAGGTATTTTTTGGTCGGATTAAAATAATAGGGGCGGTAGCCGCAAGGGCTCTCCAAATTTCTGGCTGCCAAAAGGTTTTACCTCTAGTTATATAAGACAGCATAGGGGGAACAAATTGGTTATGATGCCGTCTGGTGGCAACTAACGGCCAAGAAATTGAATATTCTTTCCAATTATCCAATCTATTGATAAAGTCATCGTCAGACTCAGGGTCTTGACCTGGATTTGGGTTGCTCCAGTCCTGAATCGCACAATTTCTTCCTCCCGGCATATTGTAATCTACTCTCGAATTATAAATACAAGATTTCCAAATCGGATATCCTGAATGATCATCTATAGTTTTCCAAATAACATCTGAGGGAGCAACATCATCACAATTTGGATATTCTGATGGAGTTTTGAGAGACAAAGACTTATAGGGGCCAAGGACCCCAGGCATACGGGCTCGTAATATCCAAGCAGACCGATCCCCTATAGATGCAAATTTAGAGGTTGGGGAATCTGTCATAACTGCTTTTGTGGAGGCTCCAATGCATCCTGTCTTGGTAAAGAAGTCTCCTGTAAGGCCAGGAGGAAAATTAAAGCAGACAGGAAAATCATCTGCTAGTCCTTTAAAGGTATAATTGAAATTAATAGGGTATTGGTCTTTTGTATAGGAAGTATAAGATCCTCCCAAAAGGCGAGGCTGGTCTGTACTAACTCGTATGGGGTCACTGTTCCAAGTAACAACTTGGAAAGTTGGAGGATCCGGGAGAAACGCCCAATATTTGGTTGGAATGGGAGCAGCGCTTACCTGGCAAGAGAGCAAGGCAAGCATGGCAATAAACACCTTTTCAGGAGAGACTGACGATCCCTGTAGGGTAGCTATCCCCTGTGCCTGGCGACAGAGAGCTTTAATCTGTCCCCAGGTGGGCAAGGAGGCTTGTTGGGTTGACTGAGCTGGGCGTCCTAATGGATTCCTGCGAGGCAAAAAATCAGGGGGTGCAATATCCTGTATCTGAAGTCGTGACATCTGTCCAGTGGGTGGCTCCGATCCGCGCCTATCCGGGATCTCCAATGTCAGCTGTCCTGGGGTCAGCGGCGTTTCCCGTGCTGGCGGAGGGAGCGGGGGAAGAGGGAGTTTCTTCCTTTTTAGAGATCGCGGTGGCGGGGGATTCTGGTATCCGGGGAGCTGAGACATGGCGAATTAGTCTGTCTGGAACCCAAATCGGAGCGTCCGCGTCCTGTGGAAAAACACAAGCATACCCTCGCCCATTGGTTAATAAGGGGTCAGGACCTTTCCATTGTCCGGAAAGAAGGTCCCTCCATTTTACTAATGGTTTTGCATTCAATTGCTCTGGGCACCAATGGCGAAGCATTGCAGTGTTTCCGGATGAATCAGCATTTAAGTTATTTATTACGAAAAGAGCATGTTGCAAAATCTGATGGGGGGAACTATATTTAAATTCCCCTTCTTTTAGTTTTTGAATATGGATTTTCAGTGTTTGATGTGCTCTTTCCACAATGGCTTGTCCTTGTGGGTTATAAGGGATGCCGGTGTTATGTTTAATTTGAAATCTTGTACAGAATTGCTGAAAAGATTTAGAAGTGTAAGCAGGAGCATTATCAGTTTTTAAAGCTTTTGGCAAGCCCAGATAGGAAAAGCATGTAAAAAGATGTTGTATTACATCTTTAACTGCTTCCCCTGTACGAGCAGTGGCAATAATAACATGAGAGAAGGTATCTACAGTTACATGAACAAAAGACAGTTTTCCAAATGAAGAGACATGGGTTACATCCATTTGCCAGAGTGCATTAGGTTTGAGACCGCGAGGGTTAACTCCCAGAGGCAAAGCATTCACGGTAGTAGGACAATGTGAACAAGAACGAACAATCTCTCGGGCAGATTCTCGAGGAATTTGAAACTGGTATCGTAAGGCAGTGGCATTTTGGTGATGAAGTGAGTGAGAAGCTCGAGCTTCTTCAAAAACAGAAGCCACTGAAATCCTGGTTAATGAATCTGCCAATTCATTGAGAGCATTTAAAGGGCCAGGCAGGCCGGAATGAGCCCGAATGTGGCCGATAAAGAACGCCCGATTTCTTTTCCATATTTGCTGCTGCAGTTTAGTTAACAAATGGAAGATAGCAGTTTTGTTTTCAGGCAAAACTGCAGTCTCAATGTGTGGAAACAGCCTGACCACATACTGAGAGTCAGAATAAAGGTTAAATTCTTTCTCCGCAAACATAACAAAGGCCTCAATAACAGCTGTGATTTCAGCCCTTTGAGCTGAAGTTTCTTGTGTTTCCAAAAGTTTTTGATGATCTTTTGTGACTATAGAGGCTCTACCGTTAGCCGATCCATCAGTAAAGACTACCTGAGCATCTGAAATAGGGAACTGTTTACACCGGACAGGAAAAATAACTGGATGGTTAGACATAAAATTTAGTAAAACATGCGAGGGTAAATGATGCAAAATTTGACCACAGTAATTCCCTATGGCAATCTGCCAGTCTTCATCAAACATTAAAAGAGCATCAAGCTGCTCCTTATTATATGGAATTACAATCTCTGATGGCTCTTTACCAAACAATTCAATGCTCCGCTTCCTTCCTTTTAGCATTAATGTGGCAATTAAACCAGGATAAGAAGCCACGACTTTTTTAGCTTGGGTAGGAAGATGGATCCATTCTAAAGGGCCGCGTTGCCACAGAACTCCCGTAGGCGCCGTTGGAGTAGCTAGGCAAAGGAACTGCCACGTCATCGTCAAATCAATTCTTTTTACATAGCTATTTGATAAGGCTGCTTCTACTTTGCCTAGGGCTTCTTGAGCCTCAGCTGTTAATTGTCTTTTTGAGGTTGGATCAGGATCCCCGCGTAAAGTGTTAAAAAGAGGTTTTAATTCGGCAGTGGTTAATTTTAAATATGGTCTAATCCAATTAATATCACCTAAGAGTTTTTGATAATCATTTAAAGTAATAAGATGGTCTTTTCTCAATTGCAGCGGGGTATGAGTCACCGTTTCCGAATTTATGACTCTTCCTAAGTAAGTTATGGGCGGATTGATTTGAATTTTTTCTGGGGCAATTTTTAGGCCTCTGTCTGTCAATGCCTGGGTCAGGTCCTGGAGCACAGTCTGCAGGTGAACTCTATCAGGATGAGCTATTAAAATATCATCCATATAGTGAATCATATACACGTGTTCATATTTAGCCCTAGTATCTTCTAGAGCGGCATTAACAAATTTTTGGCATAAAGTAGGGCTATTTTTCATTCCCTGAGGCAGAACCTTCCACTGAAACCGTAAATAAGGCTGTTTAAGATTTTCTGATGGCAGACTAAAGGCAAATCGCTTTTTATCCTCAGGATTTAAGGGAATAGTGAAAAAACAATCTTGTAAATCAATAACAATTATATTATATCCCTCTGGAACGGCTACTGGGGAAGGGAGCCCAGGCTGTAAGGCCCCCATGTCCTCCATGGTGGCATTAATAGCTCTCAAATCCTGTAAAAGTCGCCATTTACCAGATTTTTTCTTAATGACAAAAATAGGAGTGTTCCAGGGGCTATTGGAGGGCTCAATATGTCCCAATTCTAATTGTTCAAAGATTAATGCTTTAGCTGCCAATAATTTTTCCTTATGCAGAGGCCACTGTTCTACCCACACCGGATCTTGAGATTTCCATGTGATGGGGTCGGCAGCAAAAACAATGGCCTCAATTATAAATTTGGATATCCCAATCCAGCACGTAGCTTGCGAGGAGTTGGGCAAATTGGCTCAATTATTCCTGTCTGTTGTTTACCCAATCCTTTTGATGGATCATAGCCCATCTGCAACATCTGAGAGGTCACTTTATCATCAGGGCTAAAAAGTAACACTCCCATTTGAGATAGCACGTCCCTCCCCCACAGGGTAAGGGGGAGCGAAGGAACGACATAAGGTTGGAAAGTTCCACGGGTATCCTCAAATTGCCAATCTAAAATTTTTGCACTTTTGGCTATTGTGGGGGCTCTTCCTATCCCCACCAAGTTATTTTCAGTAGTATGTGTGGGCCAGGAGCTGGGCCAGTCTTTTCCTGAAATGCAAGAAACATCTGCTCCTGTGTCTAATAACCCCACAATAGACTTGCCATTAATCAGGATAGTCTTCATAGGACGTTTCTGAGTAATTTCTGTTATCCAAAAAACCATATCACTAGACCCAAATCCTTTATCCTGCCTTTCATTTTGAGTAGCTGTGCGCCCAATTGCAGTGTGGTAAGGCAAAAGCAAAAGTTGGGCTATTCTTTGTCCCTGATGTATTTGGAAAGTTTTAGTTGGGGGTGAAATCATTATCTGGATTTCTCCTGTATAATCTGAGTCAATTACTCCAGGGATGATTGTGAGACCTTGCATAGCTAAGGAACTTCTGCCTAGTATAATTCCTACTAAACCTGTTGGTAATGGGCCTTTAACTCCTGTAGGTATTTTTACAGTGGGGCTATCTGGTGTTAATATTGCTGAGGTGGTGGAACTGAGGTCCAGTCCTGCGCTGCCTGGGGTTGCTCTGATGAGTTCTGCGATGGGACGAAGGGAATGAATGGGTTCAGTGAGGCTGCCCCAATTGTTGTCGGGGCCTGAGGCTGGCCCCTCAATCCGTTTCCCGACTGCTGGTCGGGGCCCAAAAAGGCTCCATTTCTATGGAATTGTGACCTACATTCTTTTGCCCAGTGATATCCTTTTTGACAACGAGGGCAGAGAGATCTAGGGAGATTAGTAGGCACAGCCGGGGAGGGAGAATTCGGCAGAGAAGAACCGGCTGCTTTTTGGGGACAAGCTCGCATAAGGTGCCCTTCCCGTCCGCAAGAGAAGCAGGCCTTGGATAAACCAATATTCTGGCCTGGACTACTGGAATGACTCTTTGACGGGTTATTTCTATTTGTAAAAAAGGACTGTACTGCCTGCTGGTAAGAATTTCCCTTTATGGCTGCAGCTATGGCAACGCCCTGCATCATCGCTGGTCCTACATCTGCACATTGCCTGATATAATCTATTATTTCCCCAGTTTTTTTAATAGGACGTAAAATGGCCTGGCAGGTAGAATTAGCATTTTCAAATGCCAGTTGTTTTATCAATATACTAGCTGCCTCAGTGTTGGAAATTACTCTGTTGACTGCCTCTGCAAGTCTTGATATAAAGTCTTCATATGGCTCTTCTGGTTTTTGTTTAACATTTGAGAAGGAAGAGGTAGATTCTTTCCCTTCAGGCAACAAACGCCAAGCCCCAAGGGCGCAGGCGGTTACTTGATCTAAAGTGGTTTTATCTAATCCCATTTGATCTCTAAGTGTTCCAAAATCATTAGTCCCTGCCAACATATTTTTTATAATATATCTTGGGCCATATTTTTGGTTAGCATCAGCCTGTTTTTGGGCTAGATCTTCATATTCAGTTCTCCAAAGTACATATTGACCTCCAGACAGACAAGCTTTAGCGACTGTCTTCCAGTCATGGGGTGTCATCCATCTGCCCGCTAAAGCTTCCACCAATGATACAGTGTACGGGGCTTTAGGCCCATACAAAGCACAAGCCTGTTTGAGTTCTTTAATCATTTTCATTGGAATGGGTTCCCAGTGGGGGGCTGTTCTCCCACCACTTCCACCAAATATTATGGGGAAACAAGCCTCAAGGTGGGGATCAAGTTCATCATCTGGGCTAGAGAAAACTCTTCTTCGGGGAGCTTCTAGTGGAGGCCCCTCACCCTTATAGGGAGGGGGGGGCAAGGGGTGTCCTATGTCACTTTCTTCGTACTTTGGGAATTTTTTATCCGTTCTGTGTTTAGGTCTTACGGATGTTTTATCTGGGGAATCTGGCCTTAAACTCTCAGGTGCATATAATCTGATGGGGGACATTTGTCTTGAGCCTCTGGAAGCAGAAGGCTTAATTAAGGAAATTTCTCTTGAATTTGTGGAAGCAGGTGGTCTGGTTGGGGAAGTTTTTATTAAGCTCTTTGGAGCAGATAATCTAATTGGAGAAGTTTCTCTTAAACTCCTTGGAGCATCTTTATTTAATAAAGACCAGTCCTCATCAGAATGATCTTGACTTACTTCCTCTTCCAAATCTTCCTCATCTGAAAGCTGCTCTTTTTTGTCATCTCTATCTATTACCTTTTCTTGGGCAGTCATTGCAGCTATCATTTGACTCAACTGCTGATAGTTAGGTGTAGCCTCCTTTTCATCACTCTCCTCTTCGATAGATACCTTTTTCTCTGCACTTTCCTCTTTAAGATGTACCTTTTCAGATTCAGGGGCAGGGTCTAGAGCGTCCCTAATTATATTCCATAAGGAAAAGGCGTCAGTAGGCACCTTTTGTGAGCCATGTTCAGCATGGTAAGTTTTTAGTTGTTTTCCTACTCTCTCCCAGGTGTCTAAGTTAACAGTGCCTTCTTCTGGAAACCAGGGACACTGTTCTTGTACAAAGGAAAAAAATGAATGAATATTGGATTTTTTAACTTTAATTCCTCGTTTAGTTAGTAACTGCAAGATTACTCCTGTAAAAAGCTGTCTTTCTTTTGATTCACTGTTACCCATGTCAGAAAATTAAGTCTTATAGAAAAGTCTACCTCAACAAAAAGGTTTTACCTTTGGCGAGGGGGGTTTTGTTTTCAACCCTAAGATAGCAGGTTTCTTTTCAACCTCTAGAGCACCAGGTTTCTCTTAAACCCTTGAACACTTCCCACTCCTCCTCACCCTGTCTATCCTACAGGGGGGTCCGCGGCACCCTGAGTGGGGTCCTAGCCGTCCCGAACACTCAACACTGGGGGAGTACCCGAAAGTACTCCGGGGGGAGTGATTAAGTCACTCCGGGGGGGAGCAACAGAGAGTGCTCCGGGGGGAGCTACAGAGAGTGCTCCGGGGGGAGCTTTTGCTCCGAGGAACCTACCTTCGAATAGCCTGTTCCGGGCGCCACTTGCTGGGGTCCAGCCCCGGTGGATCCAGGGAATTCGAAGGGTGGACGGCGTTGGCGTGGAAAGACTTGTTTATTTATTAATATAAGATTAGATTAAGAAACTGTAGTGCAGTAGGAAGATTAAGTGGAGAAAGAGGGCTGAATAGCTTGGTTTACGCGGAAGACCAATAAAATTCCAGACAAGGAATTTGCACCATCTACGTTGGGCCACCGGTGCCCGCTTGAATATCTAAGGGTGCCTCGCCTTAAGCTCCCTTTCTCGCGGATCTTAATAACCAGGGCAAATAAGTAGACCTGGCGAGCCTCCGCGCCCCAGATGGAAATTCAGCCTGAAATTAAAGTAAAGAGCAGAGGGAAGAAAAGGGAGAGAAAAAGAGAGAGAGAGAGAGACGGGGGGGAGCCAGATTCCCAAGAAACCAGGCCGAGACTAGTCCGAGAAACTGGTCTGAGAATCTGGTCCCGTCCTTTATTGTTCAGAAGGCCTTTTATACTTTTGATAAAACATGGAGATCAATGGGTAACACAAAGTTATGCAGCGTTAGCAGTCCAGACTCTTATCAAAACCAGGCTTTTCTCTCTGCATACCTAATTGTATACACAAGTCTTAGGTAATTTACATCATCTTCCAACCAAAAGGGCCAATTAACATTTTACAGCCTTTTTTCTGATAAGGGTTTGTCAACCACAAGACTTATTTGTGTTGATCTTCCCAAGGTCTGGTGCCACTCTCGGAAAGCACTAAAGAAAGTTACATTCTTAGACAGCAAGGATACAGCAACTTATAACAAGTAGAGGGAGTGCAGTGATTTATAGCAAAAGAGAAGCAATTAACTCAAAAGTCTAGTGTTGCTAACATCAAAACTACTATGTATCTTTTTCTACATCCTGCTTACATTAACATCCTTCCAGGTGCCTAAAAGATAAAGAATAAGGAGGTCTGGCAGCAATCCTTGAGTCAACAGTGAAAACCCTCTACCAATATAATTTTTAACTCTTTAGAAAAGGCTCTGTATCTTTAAGATGCTTTTAAGCTTTGTGCCTCCCGCGGTTGGGGGGCTGTAAGCAATTCACAAGCTGTAAGCTTTGTGCCTCTCGCGGTTGGGGGGCTGTAAGCAATTCACAAGCTGTAAGAGGTCTGGGGAACCTGTTAGGCAGACTAGAGAGCTATCAGAGGGGTTTAACTGAAACATCCCTTTCAAATGCAGAAGACTAAAACCCTGAATTGACTTTTTTCCAGAGAATATCAGAAAAGTGGAAAAGCAGAGCACAAAAGCCAGCAGATTTTTGCTGGGGTACATGCTTAGGAATATCCAGAGGGGTCCCTGAAGTCTGAGCACGCCTTGCGTATGTCAGCTTCCTTCCTCATGACCTTGTCACGGGCGGGATTCCTCACACTGGATTCCGGCAGGGTATGGTGGTGAACTTCTTGAGTTGCAGCAAGGCTGTGAAAGACCCTTTCGAAGTTCCAGAGGTAAGGTGTCATTAGTCTCCAGACGCCTCATCGGAAATAGGCCTCATCTCGCCTGGAAGGGAGAACTTCCTGGATTTTCTCGAGTTGCGGCAGGTGTTCTCGAGTTACGACGGGGACCTCAGGGACCCGCCCTGGTGGCCTCAGGAGAGGCCAGTCCCTATGCGAGTTCCTAGGGGGCCTCTCGGGATTCCTCTCCCGTCGATACCGGGGCCAAAAACCTTGTGTGGAGTCAGGGCCGGAACCGAGGATTCCTCTCAGGGGCTGACATGGATCTTTGGGTACTTCTGGAGTCTCCCCAGGGGAGTCAGGCCTCGTCTCGAGTGGGGGCATGCACGTGCACTTTCCTTCCAGGCTGTAACAGCAATGTCACGCTACCTGTCGCGTGGATCAAAGGATCTGTGGTTTTCCCTCGAGGCTTTCCCACAGGGCTGTCCCACGTGCCACCGTGGTGTGAGTCGATCCTCGGCGTGAAAGATGAGACAGTGCAGGGCAAAGACGTTCCTCTGGAATGGACTGAGACATCTGGGGGACTCTTGGAATGGTGGTACGACCATGGAGTTCCTCTCGCCTTTCCTGTTGAGAGTGCCTCCTCTTGAGATGCGACGGGAACGCCGGGAATATTTTCCCGTTGAAAGCAGGGAAAGGATCCCTCATCTCGAGCTACGAGGGGGAAACGGGGCTCCTCTGGATGTGGGCGGGACCATCGTGCTTTCTCTCGAGTGGAGACGGGTATGGCGGTGAACTTCTTGAGTTGCAGCAAGGGTGTGAAAGACCCTTTCGAAGTTCCAGAGGTTAGGTGTCATTAGTCTCCAGACGCCTCATCGGAAATAGGCCTCATCTCGCCTGGAAGGGAGAACTTCCTTGATTTTCTCGAGTTGCGGCAGGTGTTCTCGAGTTACGACGGGGACCTCAGGGACCCGCCCTGTTGGCCTCAGGAGAGGCCAGTCCCTATGCGTGTTGCTAGGGGGCCTATCGGGATTCCTCTCCCGTCGATACCGGGGCCAAAAACCTTGTGTGGAGACAGGGCTGGAACCGAGGATTCCTCTCAGGGACTGATATGGATCTTGGGTACTTCTGGAGTCTCGCCAGGGGAGACAGGCCTCGTCTCGTGTGGGGGCATGCACGTGCACTATCCTTCCAGGCTGTAGCAGCAATGTCACGCTTCACGTCGCGTGGATCAAAGGATCTGCGGTTTTCCCTCGAGGCTTTCCCTCGAGGCTTTCCCACAGGGCTGTCCCACGTGACACCGTGGTGTGAGTCGATTCTCGGCGTGAAAAATGAGCCAGTGCAGGGCAAAGAGGTTCCTCTGGAATGGACTGAGACATCTGGGGGACTCTTGGAATGGTGGTACGACCATGGAGTTCCTCTCGCCTTTCCTGTTGAGAGTGCCTCCTCTTGAGATGCGACGGGAACGCCGGGAATTCTTTCCCGTTGAAAGGAGGGAAAGGATCCCTCATCTCGAGCTACGAGGGGGAAACGGGGCTCCTCTGGATGTGGGCGGGACCATCGTGCTTTCTCTCGAGTGGAGACGGGTATGGCGGTGAACTTCTTGAGTTGCAGCAAGGGTGTGAAAGACCCTTTCGAAGTTCCAGAGGTTAGGTGTCATTAGTCTCCAGACGCCTCATCGGAAATAGGCCTCATCTCGCCTGGAAGGGAGAACTTCCTGGATTTTCTCGAGTTGCGGCAGGTGTTCTCGAGTTACGACGGGGACCTCAGGGACCCGCCCTGGTGGCCTCAGGAGAGGCCAGTCCCCATGCGAGTTGCTAGGGGGCCTCTCGGGATTCCTCTCCCGTCGATACCGGGGCCAAAAAGCTTGTGTGGAGTCAGGGCCGGAACCGAGGATTCCTCTCAGGGGCTGACATGGATCTTTGGGTACTTCTGGAGTCTCCCCAGGGGAGTCAGGCCTCGTCTCGAGTGGGGGCATGCACGTGCGCTTTCCTTCCAGGCTGTAGCAGCAATGTCACGCTTCCCGTCGCGTGGATCAAAGGATCTGTGGTTTTCCCTCGAGGCTTTCCCTCGAGGCTTTCCCACAGGGCTGTCCCACGTGCCACCGTGGTGTGAGTCGATCCTCGGCTTGAAAGATGAGCCAGTGCAGGGCAAAGAGGTTCCTCTGGAATGGACTGAGACATCTGGGGGACTCTTGGAATGGTGGTACGACCATGGAGTTCCTCTCGCCTTTCCTGTTGAGAGTGCCTCCTCTTGAGATGCGACGGGAACGCCGGGAATACTTTCCCGTTGAAAGCAGGGAAAGGATCCCTCATCTCGAGCTACGAGGGGGAAACGGGGCTCCTCTGGATGTGGGCGAGACCATCGTGCTTCCTCTCTAGTGGAGACGGGTATGGCGGTGAACTTCTTGAGTTGCAGCAAGGGTGTGAAAGACCCTTTCGAAGTTCCAGAGGTTAGGTGTCATTAGTCTCCAGAGGCCTCATCGGAAATAGGCCTCATCTCGCCTGGAAGGGAGAACTTCCTGGATTTTCTCGAGTTGCGGCAGGTGTTCTCGAGTTACGACGGGGACCTCAGGGACCCGCCCTGGTGGCCTCAGGAGAGGCCAGTCCCCATGCGAGTTGCTAGGGGGCCTCTCGGGATTCCTCTCCCGTCGATACCGGGGCCAAAAACCTTGTGTGGAGTCAGGGCCGGAACCGAGGATTCCTCTCAGGGGCTGACATGGATCTTTGGGTACTTGTGGAGTCTCCTCAGGGGAGTCAGGCCTCGTCTCGAGTGGGGGCATGCACGTGTGATTTCCTTCCAGGCTGTAGCAGCAATGTCACGCTTCCCGTCGCGTGGATCAAAGGATCTGTGGTTTTCCCTCGAGGCTTTCCCACAGGGCTGTCCCACGTGCCACCGTGGTGTGAGTCGATCCTCGGCGTGAAAGATGAGCCAGTGCAGGGCAAAGAGGTTCCTCTGGAATGGACTGAGACATCTGGGGGACTCTTGGAATGGTGGTACGACCATGGAGTTCCTCTCGCCTTTCCTGTTGAGAGTGCCTCCTCTTGAGATGCGACGGGAACGCCGGGAATTCTTTCCCGTTGTAAGCAGGGAAAGGATCCCTCATCTCGAGCTACGAGGGGGAAACGGGGCTCCTCTGGATGTGGGCGGGACCATCGTGCTTCCTCTCGAGTCGAGACGGGTATGGCGGTGAACTTCTTGAGTTGCAGCAAGGGTGTGAAAGACCCTTTAGAAGTTCCAGAGGTTAGGTGTCATTAGTCTCCAGACGCCTCATCGGAAATAGGCCTAATCTCGCCTGGAAGGGAGAACTTCCTGGATTTTCTCGAGTTGCGGCAGGTGTTCTCGCGTTACGACGGGGACCTCAGGGACCCGCCCTGGTGGCCTCAGGAGAGGCCAGTCCCCATGCGAGTTGCTAGGGGGCCTCTCGGGATTCCTCTCCCGTCGATACCGGGGCCAAAAACCTTGTGTGGAGTCAGGGCCGGAAGCGAGAATTCCTCTCAGGGGCTGACATGGATCTTTGGGTACTTCTGGAGTCTCCCCAGGGGAATCAGGCCTCGTCTCGAGTGGGGGCATGCACGTGCGCTTTCCTTCCAGCCTGTAGCAGCAATGTCACGCTTCCCGTCGCGTGGATCAAAGAATCTGTGGTTTTCCCTCGAGGCTTTCCCACAGGGCTGTCCCACGTGCCACCGTGGTGTGAGTCGATCCTCGGCGTGAAAGATGAGCCAGTGCAGGGCAAAGAGGTTCCTCTGGAATGGACTGAGACATCTGGGGGACTCTTGGAATGGTGGTACGACCATGGAGTTCCTCTCGCCTTTCCTGTTGAGAGTGCCTCCTCTTGAGATGCGACGGGAACGCCGGGAATTCTTTCCCGTTGAAAGCAGGGAAAGGATCCCTCATCTCGAGCTACGAGGGGGAAACGGGGCTCCTCTGGATGTGGGCGGGACCATCGTGCTTCCTCTCGAGTCGAGACGGGTATGGCGGTGAACTTCTTGAGTTGCAGCAAGGGTGTGAAAGACGCTTTAGAAGTTCCAGAGGTTAGGTGTCATTAGTCTCCAGACGCCTCATCGGAAATAGGCCTCATCTCGCCTGGAAGGGAGAACTTCCTGGATTTTCTCGAGTTGCGGCAGCTGTTCTGGAGTTACGACGGGGACCTCAGGGACCCGCACTGGTGGCCTCAGGAGAGGTCAGTCCCCATGCGAGTTGCTAGGGGGCCTCTCGGGATTCCTCTCCCGTCGATACCGGGGCCAAAAACCTTGTGTGGAGTCAGGGCCGGAACCGAGGATTCCTCTCAGGGGCTGACATGGATCTTTGGGTACTTCTGGAGTCTCCCCAGGGGAATCAGGCCTCGTCTCGAGGGGGGGCATGCACGTGCGCTTTCCTTCCAGGCTGTAGCAGCAATGTCACGCTTCCCTTCGCGTGGATCAAAGGATCTGTGGTTTTCCCTCGAGGCTTTCCTTGAGGCTTTCCCACAGGGCTGCCCCACGTGCCACCGTGGTGTGAGTCGATCCTCGGCGTGAAAGATGAGCCAGTGCAGTGCAAAGAGGTTCCTCTGGAATGGACTGAGACATCTGGGGGACTCTTGGAATGGTGGTACGACCATGGAGTTCCTCTCGCCTTTCCTGTTGAGAGTGCCTCCTCTTGAGATGCGACGGGAATGCCGGGAATTCTTTCCCGTTGAAAGCAGGGAAAGGATCCCACATCTGGAGCTACGATGGGGAAACGGGGCTCCTCTGGATGTGGGCGGGACCATCGTGTTTCCTCTCGAGTGGAGACGGGTATGGCGGTGAACTTCTTGAGTTGCAGCAAGGGTGTGAAAGACCCTTCCGAAGTTCCAGAGGTTTGGTGTCATTAGTCTCCAGATGCCTCATCGGAAATAGGCCTCATCTCGCCTGGAAGGGTGAACTTCCTGGATTTTCTCGAGTTGCGGCAGGTGTTCTCGAGTTACGACGGGGACCTCAGGGACCCGCCCTGGTGGCCTCAGGAGAGGCCAGTCCCCATGCGAGTTGCTAGGGGGCCTCTCGGGATTCCTCTCCCGTCGATACCGGGGCCAAAAACCTTGTGTGGAGTCAGGGCCGGAACCAAGGATTCCTCTCAGGGGCTGACATGGATCTTTGGGTACTTGCGGAGTCTCCCCAGGGGAGTCAGGCCTCGTCTCGAGTGGGGGCATGCACGTGCGCTTTCCTTCCAGGCTGTAGCAGCAATGTCACGCTTCCCTTCGCGTGGATCAAAGGATCTGTGGTTTTCCCTCGAGGCTTTCCCACAGGGCTGTCCCACGTGCCACCGTGGTGTGAGTCGATCCTCGGCGTGAAAGATGAGCCAGTGCAGGGCAAAGAGGTTCCACTGGAATGGACTGAAACATCTGGGGGACTCTTGGAATGGTGGTACGACCATGGAGTTCCTCTCGCCTTTCCTGTTGAGAGTGCCTCCTCTTGAGATGCGACGGGAACGCCGGGAATTCTTTCCCGTTGAAAGCAGGGAAAGGATCCCTCATCTCGAACTCCGAGGGGGAAACGGGGCTCCTCTGGATGTGGGCGGGACCATCGTGCTTCCTCTCGAGTGGAGACGGGTATGGCGGTGAACTTCTTGAGTTGCAGCAAGGGTGTGAAAGACCCTTTCGAAGTTCCAGAGGTTAGGTGTCATTAGTCTCCAGACGCCTCATCGGAAATAGGCCTCATCTCGCCTGGAAGGGAGAATTTCCTGGATTTTCTCGAGTTGCGGCAGGTGTTCTCGAGTTACGACGGGGACCTCAGGGACCCGCCCTGGTGGCCTCAGGAGAGGCCATTCCCCATGCGAGTTGCTAGGGGGCCTCTCGGGATTCCTCTTCTGTCGATACCGAGGCCAAAAACCTTGTGTGGAGTCAGGGCCGGATCCGAGGATTCCTCTCAGGGGCTGGCATGGATCTTTGGGTACTTCTGGAGTCTCCCCAGGGGAGTCAGGCCTCGTCTCGAGTGGGGGCATGCACGTGCGCTTTCCTTACAGGCTGTAGCAGCAATGTCACGCTTCCCGTGGCGTGGAGCAAAGGATCTGTGGTTTTCCCTCGAGGCTTTCCCACAGGGCTGTCCCACGTGCCACCGTGGTGTGAGTCGATCCTCGGCGTGAAAGATGAGCCAGTGCAGGGCAAAGAGCTTCCTCTCGAATGGACTGAGACATCTGGGGGACTCTTGGAATGGTGGTACGACCATGGAGTTCCTCTCGCCTTTCCTGTTGAGAGTGCCTCCGCTTGAGATGCAACGGGAACGCCGGGAATTCTTTCCCATTGAAAGCAGGGAAAGAATTCCTCATCTCGAGCTACGAGGGGGAAAGGGGGCTCCTCTGGATGTGGGCGGGAGGATCGTGCTTCCTCTCGAGTGGAGACGGGTATGGCGGTGAACTTCTTGAGTTGCAGCAAGGGTGTGAAAGACCCTTTCGAAGTTACAGAGGTTAGGTGTCATTAGTTTCCAGACGCCTCATCGGAAATAGGCCTCATCCTGCATGGAAGGGAGAACTTCCTGGATTTTCTCGAGTTGCGGCAGGTGTTCTCGAGTTACGACGGGGACCTCAGGGACCCGCCCTGGTGGCCTCAGGAGAGGCCAGTCCCCATGCGAGTTGCTAGGGGGCCTCTCGGGATTCCTCTCCCGTCGATACCCGGGCCAAAAACCTTGTGTGGAGTCAGGGCCGGAACCGAGGATTCCTCTCAGGGGCTGATATGGAACTTTGGGTACTTCTGGAGTCTCGCCAGGGGAGACAGGCCTCATCTCGAGTGGAGGCATGCACGTGCGCTTTCCTTCCAGGCTGTAGCAGAAATGTCACGCTTCCCGAGGCGTGGATCAAAGGATCTGTGGTTTTCCCTCGAGGCTTTCCCTCGAGGCTTTCCCACAGGGCTGTCCCACGTACCACCGTGGTGTGAGTCGATCCTCGGCGTGAAAGATGAGCCAGTGCAGGGCAAAGAGGTTCCTCTAGAATGGACTGAGACACCTGGGGGACTCTTGGAATGGTGGTACGACCATGGAGTTCCTCTCGCCTTTCCTGTTGAGAGTGCCTCCTCTTGAGATGCGACGTGAACGCCGGGAATTCTATCCCGTTGAAAGCAGGGAAAGGATCCCTCATCTCGAGCTACGAGGGGGAAACGGGGCGCCTCTGGATGTGGGCGGGACCATCGTGCTTCCTCTCGAGTGGAGACGGGTATGGCGGTGAACTTCTTGAGTTGCAGCAAGGGTGTGAAAGACCCTTTCGAAGTTCCAGAGGTTAGGTGTCATTAGTCTCCAGACGCCTCATCGGAAATAGGCCTCTTCTCGCCTGGAAGGGAGAACTTCCTGGATTTTCTCGAGTTGCGGCAGGTGTTCGCGAGTTACGACGGGGACCTCAGGGACCCGCCCTGGTGGCCTCAGCAGAGGCCAGTCCCCATGCGAGTTGCTAGGGGGCCTCTCGGGATTCCTCTCCCATCGATACCGGGGCCAAAAACCTTGAGTGGAGTCAGAGCCGGAACCGAGGATTCCTCTCAGGGGCTAATATGGATCTTTGGGTACTTCTGGAGTCTCGCCAGGGGAGACAGGCCTCGTCTCGAGTGGGGGCATGCACGTGCACTTTCCTTCCAGGCTGTAGCAGCAATGTCACGCTTCCCGTCGCGTGGATCAAAGGATCTGCGGTTTTCCCTCTAGGCTTTCCCTCGAGGCTTTCCCACAGGGCTGTCCCACGTGCCACCGTGGTGTGAGTCGATCCTCGGCGTGAAAGATGAGCCAGTGCAGGGCAAAGAGGTTCCTCTGGAATGGACTGAGACATCTGGCGGACTCTTGAAATGGTGGTACGACCATGCAGTTCCTCTCGCCTTTCCTGTTGAGAGTGCCTCCTCTTGAGATGCGACGGGAACGCCGGGAATTCTTTCCCGTTGAAAGAAGGGAAAGGATCCCTCAACTCGAGCTAGGAGGGGGAAACGGGGCTCCTCTGGATGTGGGCGGGACCATCGTGCTTCCTCTCGAGTGGAGACGGGTATGGCGGTGAACTTCTTGAGTTGCAGCAAGGGTGTGAAAGACCCTTTCGAAGTTCCAGAGGTTAGGTGTCATTAGTCTCCAGACGCCTCATCGGAAATAGGCCTCATCTCGCCTGGAAGGGAGAAATTCCTGGATTTTCTCGAGTTGCGGCAGGTGCTCTCGAGTTACGACGGGGACCTCAGGGACCCGCCCTGATGGCCTCAGGAGAGGCCAGTCCCCATGCGAGTTGCTAGGGGGCCTCTCGGGATTCCTCTCCCATCGATACCGGGGCCAAAAACCTTGTGTGGAGTCAGGGCCGGAAACGAGGATTCCTCTCAGGGGCTGACATGGATCTTTGGGTACTTCTGGAGTCTCCCCAGGGGAGTCAGGCCTCGGATCGAGTGGGGGCATGCACTTGCGCTTTCCTTTCAGGCTGTAGCAGCAATGTCACGCTTCCCGAGGCGTGGATCAAAGGATCTGTGGTTTTCCCTCGAGGCTTTCCCTCGAGGCTTTCCACAGGGCTGTCCCTCGTGCCACCGTGGTGTGAGTCGATCCTCGGTGTGAAAGATGAGCCAGTGCAGGGCGAAGAGTTTCCTCTGGAATGGACTGAGACATCTGGGGGACTCTTGGAATGGTGGTGCGACCATGGAGTTCCTCTCGCCTTTCCTGTTGAGAGTGCCTCCTCTTGAGATGCGACGGGAACGCCGGGAATTCTTTCCCGTTGAAAGCAGGGAAAGGATCCCTCATCTCGAGCTCCGAGGGGGAAACGGGGCTCCTCTGGATGTGGGCGGGACCATCGTGCTTCCTCTCGAGTGGAGACGGGTGTGGCGGTGAACTTCTTGAGTTGCAACAAGGGTGTGAAAGACCCTTTCGAAGTTCCAGAGGTTAGATGTCATTAGTCTCCAGACGCCTCATCGGAAATAGGCCTCATCTCGCCTGGAAGGGGGAACTTCCTGGAATTTCTCGAGTTGTGGCAGGTGTTCTCGAGTTACGACGGGGACCTCAGGGACCAGCCCTGGTGGCCTCAGGAGAGGCCAGTCCCCATGCGAGTTGCTAGGGGGCCTCTCGGGATTCCTCTCCCGTCGATACCGGGGCCAAAAACCTTGTGTGGAGTCAGGGCCGGAACCGAGGATTCCTCTCACGGGCTGACATGGATCTTTGGGTACTTCTGGAGTCTCCCCAGGGGAGTCAGGCCTCGTCTCGAGTCGGGGCATGCACGTGCACTTTCCTTCCAGGCTGTAGCAGCAATGTCACGCTTCCCGTCGCGTGGATCAAAGGATCTGTGGTTTTCCCTCGAGGCTTTCCCTCGAGGCTTTCCCACAGGGCTGTCCCACGTGCCACCGTGGTGTGATTCGATCCTCGGCGTGAAAGATGAGCCAGTGCAGGGCAAAGAGTTTCCTCTGGAATGGACTGAGACATCTGGGGGACTCTTGGAATGGTGGTGCGACCATGGAGTTCCTCTCGCCTTTCCTGTTGAGAGTGCCTCCTCTTGAGATGCGACGGGAACGCCGGGAATTCTTTCCCGTTGAAAGCAGGGAAAGGATCCCTCATCTCGAGCTCCGAGGGGGAAACGGGGCTCCTCTGGATGTGGGCGGGACCATCGTGCTTCCTCTCGAGTGGAGACGGGTATGGCGGTGAACTTCTTGAGTTGCAGCAAGGGTGTGAAAGACCCTTTCCAAGTTCCAGAGGTTAGGTGTCATTACTCTCCAGACGCCTCATCGGAAATAGGCCTCATCTCGCCTGGAAGGGAGAACTTCCTGGATTTTCTCGAGTTGCGGCAGGTGTTCTCGAGTTACGACGGGGACCTCAGGGACCCGCCCTGGTGCCCTCAGGAGAGGCCAGTCCCCATGCGAGTTGCTAGGCGGCCTCTCGGGATTCCTCTCCCGTCGATACCGGGGCCAAAAACCTTGTGTGAAGTCAGGGCCCAAACCGAGGATTCCTCTCAGGGGCTGATATGGATCTTTGGGTACTTCTGGAGTCTCGCCAGGGGAGACAGGCCTCGTCTCGAGTGGGGGCATGCACGTGCACTTTCCTTCCAGGCTGTAGCAGCAATGTGACGCTTCCCGTCGCGTGGATCAAAGGATCTGTGGTTTTCCCTCGAGGCTTTCCCTCGAGGCTTTCCCACAGGGCTGTCCCACGTGCCACCGTGGTGTGAGTCGATCCTCGGCGTGAAAGATGAGCCAGTGCAGGGCAAAGAGGTTCCTCTGGAATGGACTGAGACATCTGGGGGACTCTTGGAATGGTGGTACGACGATGGAGTTCCTCTCGCCTTTGCTGTTGAGAGTGCCTCCTCTTGAGATGGGTCGGGAATACCGGGAATTCTTTCCCGTTGAAAGCAGGGAAAGGATCGCTCATCTCGATCTAGGAGGGGGAAACGAGGCTCCTCTGGATGTGGGCGGGACCATCGTGCTTCCTCTAGAGTGGAGACGGGTATGGCGGTGAACTTCTCGAGTTGCAGCAAGGGTGTGAAAGACCTTTTCGAAGTTCCAGAGGTTAGGTGTAATTAGTCTCCAGACGCCTCATCGGAAATAGGCCTCATCTCGCCTGGAAGGGAGAACTTCCTGGATTTTCTCGAGTTGCGGCAGGTGTTCTCGAGTTACGACGGGGACCTCAGGGACCCGCCCTGGTGGCCTCAGGAGAGGCCAGTCCCCATGCGAGTTGCTAGGGTGCCTCTCGGGATCCCTCTCCCGTCGATACTGGGGCCAAAAACCTTTTGTGGAGTCAGGGCCGGAACCGAGGATTCCTGTCAGTGGCTGACATGGATCTTTGGGTACTTCTGGAGTCTCCCCAGGGGAGTCAGGCCTCGTCTCGAGTGGGGGCATGCACGTGCGCTTTCCTTCAAGGCTGTAGCAGCAATGCCACGCTTCCCGTGGCGTGAATCAAACGATCTGTGGTTTTCCCTCGAGGCTTTCCCTCGAGGCTTTCCCACAGGGCTGTCCCACGTGCCACCGTGGTGTGAGTCGATCCTCGGCGTGAAAGATGAGACAGTGCAGGGCAAAGACGTTCCTCTGGAATGGACTGAGACATCTGGGGGACTCTTGGAATGGTGGTACGACCATGGAGTTCCTCTCGCCTTTCCTGTTGAGAGTGCCTCCTCTTGAGATGCGACGGGAACGCCGGGAATTCTTTCCCGTTGAAAGCAGGGAAAGGATCCCTCATCTCGAGCTACGAGGGGGAAACGGGGCTCCTCTGGATGTGGGCGGGACCATCGTGCTTCCTCTCGAGTGGAGACGGGTGTGGCGGTGAACTTCTTGAGTTGCAACAAGGGTGTGAAAGACCCTTTCGAAGTTCCAGAGGTTAGGTGTCATTAGTCTCCAGACGCCTCATCGGAAATAGGCCTCATCTCGCCTGGAAGGGGGAACTTCCTGGAATTTCTCGAGTTGTGGCAGGTGTTCTCGAGTTACGACGGGGACCTCAGGGACCCGCCCTGGTGGCCTCAGGAGAGGCCAGTCCCCATGCGAGTTGCTAGGGGGCCTCTCGGGATTCCTCTCCCGTCGATACCGGGGCCAAAAACCTTGTGTGGAGTCAGGGCCGGAACCGAGGATTCCTCTCACGGGCTGACATGGATCTTTGGGTACTTCTGGAGTCTCCCCAGGGGAGTCAGGCCTCGTCTCGAGTCGGGGCATGCACGTGCACTTTCCTTCCAGGCTGTAGCAGCAATGTCACGCTTCCCGTGGCGTGAATCAAAGGATCTGTGGTTTTCCCTCGAGGCTTTCCCTCGAGGCTTTCCCACAGGGCTGTCCCACGTGCCACCGTGGTGTCAGTCGATCCTCGGCGTGAAAGATGAGCCAGTGCAGGGCAAAGAGATTCCTCTGGAATGGACTGAGACATCTGGGGGACTCTTGGAATGGTGGTACGACCATGGAGTTCCTCTCGCCTTTCCTGTTGAGAGTGCCTCCGCTTGAGATGCGACGGGAACGCCGGGAACTCTTTCCCATTGAAAGCAGGGAAAGGATTCCTCATCTCGAGCTACGAGGGGGAAAGGGGGCTCCTCTGGATGTGGGCGGGACGATCGTGCTTCCTCTCCAGTGGAGACGGGTATGGCGGTGAACTTCTTGAGTTGCAGCAAGGGTGTGAAAGACCCTTTCGAAGTTCCAGAGGTTAGGTGTCATTAGTCTCCAGACTCCTCATCGGAAATAGGCCTCATCCTGCCTGGAAGGGAGAACTTCCTGGATTTTCTCGAGTTGCGGCAGGTGTTCTCGAGTTACGACGGGGACCTCAGGGACCCGCCCTGGTGGCCTCAGGAGAGGCCAGTCCCCATGCGAGTTGCTAGGGGGCCTCTCGGGATTCCTCTCCCGTCGATACCCGGGCCAAAAACCTTGTGTGGAGTCAGGGCCGGAACCGAGGATTCCTCTCACGGGCTGATATTGATCTTTGGGTACTTCTGGAGTCTCGCCAGGGGAGACAGGCCCCATCTCGAGTGGGGGCATGCACGTGCGCTTTCCTTCCAGGCTGTAGCAGCAATGTCACGCTTTCCATCGCGTGGATCAAAGGATCTGTGGTTTTTCCACAGGTTTGTTCCACGTGCCACCGTGGTGTGAGTCGATCCTCGGCGTGAAAGATGAGCCAGTGCAGGGCAAAGAGGTTCCTCTGGAATGGACTGAGACATCTGGGGGACTCTTGGAATGGTGGTACGACCATGGAGTTCCTCTCGCCTTTCCTGTTGAGAGTGCCTCCTCTTGAGATGCGACGGGAACGCCGGGAATTCTTTCCCGTTGGAAGCAGGGAAAGGATCGCTCATCTCGAGCTAGGAGGGGGAAACGGGGCTCCTCTGGATGTGGGCGGGACCATCGTGCTTCCTCTAGAGTGGAGACGGGTATGGCGGTGAACTTCTTGAGTTGCAGCAAGGGTGTGAAAGACCTTTTCGAAGTTCCAGAGGTTAGGTGTCATTAGTCTCCAGACGCCTCATCGGAAATAGGCCTCATCTCGCCTGGAAGGGAGAACTTCCTGGATTTTCTCGAGTTGCGGCAGGTGTTCTCGAGTTACGACGGGGACCTCAGGGACCCGTCCTGGTGGCCTCAGGAGAGGCCAGTCCCCATGCGAGTTGCTAGGGTGTCTCTCGGGATTCCTCTCCCGTCGATACCGGGGCCAAAAACCTTGTGTGGAGTCAGGGCCGGAACCGAGGATTCCTCTCAGTGGCTGACATGGATCTTTGGGTACTTCTGGAGTCTCCCCAGGGGAGTCAGGCCTCGTCTCGAGTGGGGGCATGCACGTGCGCTTTCCTTCAAGGCTGTAGCAGCAATGTCACGCTTCCCGTGGCGTGAATCAAACGATCTGTGGTTTTCCCTCGAGGCTTTCCCTCGAGGCTTTCCCACAGGGCTGTCCCACGTGCCACCGTGGTGTGAGTCGATCCTCGGCGTGAAAGATGAGACAGTGCAGGGCAAAGAGGTTCCTCTGGAATGGACTGAGACATCTGGGGGACTCTTGGAATGGTGGTACGACCATGGAGTTCCTCTCGCCTTTCCTGTTGAGAGTGCCTCCTCTTGAGATGCGACGGGAACGCCGGGAATTCTTTCCCGTTGAAAGCAGGGAAAGGATCCCTCATCTCGAGCTACGAGGGGGAAACGGGGCTCCTCTGGATGTGGGCGGGACCATCGTGCTTCCTCTCGAGTGGAGACGGGTGTGGCGGTGAACTTCTTGAGTTGCAACAAGGGTGTGAAAGACCCTTTCGAAGTTCCAGAGGTTAGGTGTCATTAGTCTCCAGACGCCTCATCGGAAATAGGCCTCATCTCGCCTGGAAGGGGGAACTTCCTGGAATTTCTCGAGTTGTGGCAGGTGTTCTCGAGTTACGACGGGGACCTCAGGGACCCGCCCTGGTGGCCTCAGGAGAGGCCAGTCCCCGTGCGAGTTGCTAGGGGGCCTCTCGGGATTCCTCTCCCGTCGATACCGGGGCCAAAAACCTTGTGTGGAGTCAGGGCCGGAACCGAGGATTCCTCTCACGGGCTGACATGGATCTTTGGGTACTTCTGGAGTCTCCCCAGGGGAGTCAGGCCTCGTCTCGAGTCGGGGCATGCACGTGCACTTTCCTTCCAGGCTGTAGCAGCAATGTCACGCTTCCCGTGGCGTGGATCAAAGGATCTGTGGATTTCCCTCGAGGCTTTCCCTCGAGGCTTTCCCACAGAGCTGTCCAACGTGCCACCGTGGTGTCAGTCGATCCTCGGCGTGAAAGATGAGCCAGTGCAGGGCAAAGAGATTCCTCTGGAATGGACTGAGACATCTGGGGGACTCTTGGAATGGTGGTACGACCATGGAGTTCCTCTCGCCTTTCCTGTTGAGAGTGCCTCCGCTTGAGATGCGACGGGAACGCCGGGAACTCTTTCCCATTGAAAGCAGGGAAAGGATTCCTCATCTCGAGCTACGAGGGGGAAAGGGGGCTCCTCTGGATGTGGGCGGGACGATCGTGCTTCCTCTCCAGTGGAGACGGGTATGGCGGTGAACTTCTTGAGTTGCAGCAAGGGTGTGAAAGACCCTTTCGAAGTTCCAGAGGTTAGGTGTCATTAGTCTCCAGACGCCTCATCGGAAATAGGCCTCATCCTGCCTGGAAGGGAGAACTTCCTGGATTTTCTCGAGTTGCGGCAGGTGTTCTCGAGTTACGACGGGGACCTCAGGGACCCGCCCTGGTGGCCTCAGGAGAGGCCAGTCCCCATGCGAGTTGCTAGGGGGCCTCTCGGGATTCCTCTCCCGTCGATACCCGGGCCAAAAACCTTGTGTGGAGTCAGGGCCGGAACCGAGAATTCCTCTCACGGGCTGATATGGATCTTTGGGTACTTCTGGAGTCTCGCCAGGGGAGACAGGCCCCATCTCGAGTGGGGGCATGCACGTGCGCTTTCCTTCCAGGCTGTAGCAGCAATGTCACGCTTTCCATCGCGTGGATCAAAGGATCTGTGGTTTTTCCACAGGTTTGTCCCACGTGCCACCGTGGTGTGAGTCGATCCTCGGCGTGAAAGATGAGCCAGTGCAGGGCAAAGAGGTTCCTCTGGAATGGACTGAGACATCTGGGGGACTCTTGGAATGGTGGTACGACCATGGAGTTCCTCTCGCCTTTCCTGTTGAGAGTGCCTCCTCTTGAGATGCGACGGGAACGCCGGGAATTCTTTCCCGTTGGAAGCAGGGAAAGGATCGCTCATCTCGAGCTAGGAGGGGGAAACGGGGCTCCTCTGGATGTGGGCGGGACCATCGTGCTTCCTCTAGAGTGGAGACGGGTGTGGCGGTGAACTTCTTGAGTTGCAACAAGGGTGTGAAAGACCCTTTCGAAGTTCCAGAGGTTAGGTGTCATTAGTCTCCAGACGCCTCATCGGAAATAGGCCTCATCTCGCCTGGAAGGGGGAACTTCCTGGAATTTCTCGAGTTGTGGCAGGTGTTCTCGAGTTACGACGGGGACCTCAGGGACCCGCCCTGGTGGCCTCAGGAGAGGCCAGTCCCCATGCGAGTTGCTAGGGGGCCTCTCGGGATTCCTCTCCCGTCGATACCGGGGCCAAAAACCTTGTGTGGAGTCAGGGCCGGAACCGAGGATTCCTCTCACGGGCTGACATGGATCTTTGGGTACTTCTGGAGTCTCCCCAGGGGAGTCAGGCCTCGTCTCGAGTCGGGGCATGCAGGTGCACTTTCCTTCCAGGCTGTAGCAGCAATGTCACGCTTCCCGTGGCGTGGATCAAAGGATCTGTGGATTTCCCTCGAGGCTTTCCCTCGAGGCTTTCCCACAGGGCTGTCCCACGTGCCACCGTGGTGTCAGTCGATCCTCGGCGTGAAAGATGAGACAGTGCAGGGCAAAGAGTTTCCTCTGGAATGGACGGAGACATCTGGGGGACTCTTGGAATGGTGGTACGACCATGGAGTTCCTCTCGCCTTTCCTGTTGAGAGTGCCTCCGCTTGAGATGCGACGGGAACGCCGGGAACTCTTTCCCATTGAAAGCAGGGAAAGGATTCCTCATCTCGAGCTACGAGGGGGAAAGGGGGCTCCTCTGGATGTGGGCGGGACGATCGTGCTTCCTCTCCAGTGGAGACGGGTATGGCGGTGAACTTCTTGAGTTGCAGCAAGGGTGTGAAAGACCCTTTCGAAGTTCCAGAGGTTCGGTGTCATTAGTCTCCAGACGCCTCATCGGAAATAGGCCTCATCCTGCCTGGAAGGGAGAACATCCTGGATTTTCTCGAGTTGCGGCAGGTGTTCTCGAGTTACGACGGGGACCTCAGGGACCCGCCCTGGTGGCCTCAGGAGAGGCCAGTCCCCATGCGAGTTGCTAGGGGGCCTCTCGGGATTCCTCTCCCGTCGATACCCGGGCCAAAAACCTTGTGTGGAGTCAGGGCCGGAACCGAGGATTCCTCTCACGGGCTGATATGGATCTTTGGGTACTTCTGGAGTCTCGCCAGGGGAGACAGGCCCCATCTCGAGTGGGGGCATGCACGTGCGCTTTCCTTCCAGGCTGTAGCAGCAATGTCACGCTTTCCATCGCGTGGATCAAAGGATCTGTGGTTTTTCCACAGGTTTGTCCCACGTGCCACCGTGGTGTGAGTCGATCCTCGGCGTGAAAGATGAGCCAGTGCAGGGCAAAGAGGTTCCTCTGGAATGGACTGAGACATCTGGGGGACTCTTGGAATGGTGGTACGACCATGGAGTTCCTCTCGCCTTTCCTGTTGAGAGTGCCTCCTCTTGAGATGCGACGGGAACGCCGGGAATTCTTTCCCGTTGGAAGCAGGGAAAGGATCGCTCATTTCGAGCTAGGAGGGGGAAACGGGGCTCCTCTGGATGTGGGCGGGACCATCGTGCTTCCTCTAGAGTGGAGACGGGTATGGCGGTGAACTTCTTGAGTTGCAGCAAGGGTGTGAAAGACCTTTTCGAAGTTCCAGAGGTTAGGTGTCATTAGTCTCCAGACGCCTCATCGGAAATAGGCCTCATCTCGCCTGGAAGGGAGAACTTCCTGGATTTTCTCGAGTTGCGGCAGGTGTTCTCGAGTTACGACGGGGACCTCAGGGACCCGCCCTGGTGGCCTCAGGAGAGGCCAGTCCCCATGCGAGTTGCTAGGGTGCCTCTCGGGATTCCTCTCCCGTCGATACCGGGGCCAAAAACCTTGTGTGGAGTCAGGGCCGGAACCGAGGATTCCTCTCAGTGGCTGACATGGATCTTTGGGTACTTCTGGAGTCTCCCCAGGGGAGTCAGGCCTCGTCTCGAGTGGGGGCATGCACGTGCGCTTTCCTTCAAGGCTGTAGCAGCAATGTCACGCTTCCCGTGGCGTGAATCAAACGATCTGTGGTTTTCCCTCGAGGCTTTCCCTCGAGGCTTTCCCACAGGGCTGTCCCACGTGCCACCGTGGTGTGAGTCGATCCTCGGCGTGAAAGATGAGACAGTGCAGGGCAAAGACGTTCCTCTGGAATGGACTGAGACATCTGGGGGACTCTTGGAATGGTGGTACGACCATGGAGTTCCTCTCGCCTTTCCTGTTGAGAGTGCCTCCTCTTGAGATGCGACGGGAACGCCGGGAATTCTTTCCCGTTGAAAGCAGGGAAAGGATCCCTCATCTCGAGCTACGAGGGGGAAACGGGGCTCCTCTGGATGTGGGCGGGACCATCGTGCTTCCTCTCGAGTGGAGACGGGTGGGGCGGTGAACTTCTTGAGTTGCAACAAGGGTTTGAAAGACCCTTTCGAAGTTCCAGAGGTTAGGTTTCATTAGTCTCCAGACGCCTCATCGGAAATAGGCCTCATCTCGCCTGGAAGGGGGAACTTCCTGGAATTTCTCGAGTTGTGGCAGGTGTTCTCGAGTTACGACGGGGACCTCAGGGACCCGCCCTGGTGGCCTCAGGAGAGGCCAGTCCCCGTGCGAGTTGCTAGGGGGCCTCTCGGGATTCCTCTCCCGTCGATACCGGGGCCAAAAACCTTGTGTGGAGTCAGGGCCGGAACCGAGGATTCCTCTCACGGGCTGACATGGATCTTTGGGTACTTCTGGAGTCTCCCCAGGGGAGTCAGGCCTCGTCTCGAGTCGGGGCATGCACGTGCACTTTCCTTCCAGGCTGTAGCAGCAATGTCACGCTTCCCGTGGCGTGGATCAAAGGATCTGTGGTTTTCCCTCGAGGCTTTCCCTCGAGGCTTTCCCACAGGGCTGTCCCACGTGCCACCGTGGAGTGAGTCGATCCTCGGCGTGAAAGATGAGCCAGTGCAGGGCAAAGAGGTTCCTCTGGAATGGACTGAGACATCTGGGGGA
Organism: Capricornis sumatraensis; assembly: GCF_032405125.1. Taxonomy (NCBI): domain Eukaryota; kingdom Metazoa; phylum Chordata; class Mammalia; order Artiodactyla; family Bovidae; genus Capricornis; species Capricornis sumatraensis. Next base: position 12,481,404 of record NW_027184612.1, read on the forward strand.
CTCTTGGAATGGTGGTACGACCATGGAGTTCCTCTCGCCTTTCCTGTTGAGAGTGCCTCCGCTTGAGATGCGATGGGAACGCCGGGAACTCTTTCCCATTGAAAGCAGGGAAAGGATTCCTCATCTCGAGCTACGAGGGGGAAAGGGGGCTCCTCTGGATGTGGGCGGGACGATCGTGCTTCCTCTCGAGTGGAGACGGGTATGGCGGTGAACTTCTTGAGTTGCAGCAAGGGTGTGAAAGACCCTTTCGAAGTTCCAGAGGTTAGGTGTCATTAGTCTCCAGACGCCTCATCGGAAATAGGCCTCATCCTGCCTGTAAGGGAGAACTTCCTGGATTTTCTCGAGTTGCGGCAGGTGTTCTCGAGTTACGACGGGGACCTCAGGGACCCGCCCTGGTGGCCTCAGGAGAGGCCAGTCCCCATGCGAGTTGCTAGGGGGCCTCTCGGGATTCCTCTCCCGTCGATACCCGGGCCAAAAACCTTGTGTGGAGTCAGGGCCGGAACCGAGGATTCCTCTCAGTGGCTGACATGGATCTTTGGGTACTTCTGGAGTCTCCCCAGGGGAGTCAGGCCTCGTCTCGAGTGGGGGCATGCACGTGCGCTTTCCTTCAAGGCTGTAGCAGCAATGTCACGCTTCCCGTGGCGTGAATCAAACGATCTGTGGTTTTCCCTCGAGGCTTTCCCACAGGGCTGTCCCACGTGCCACCGTGGTGTGAGTCGATCCTCGGCGTGAAAGATGAGACAGTGCAGGGCAAAGACGTTCCTCTGGAATGGACTGAGACATCTGGGGGACTCTTGGAATGGTGGTACGACCATGGAGTTCCTCTCGCCTTTCCTGTTGAGAGTGCCTCCTCTTGAGATGCGACGGGAACGCCGGGAATTCTTTCCCGTTGAAAGCAGGGAAAGGATCCCTCATCTCGAGCTACGAGGGGGAAACGGGGCTCCTCTGGATGTGGGCGGGACCATCGTGCTTCCTCTCGAGTGGAGACGGGTGTGGCGGTGAACTTCTTGAGTTGCAACAAGGGTTTGAAAGACCCTTTCGAAGTTCCAGAGGTTAGGTGTCATTAGTCTCCAGACGCCTCATCGGAAATAGGCCTCATCTCGCCTGGAAGGGGGAACTTCCTGGAATTTCTCGAGTTGTGGCAGGTGTTCTCGAGTTACGACGGGGACCTCAGGGACCCGCCCTGGTGGCCTCAGGAGAGGCCAGTCCCCGTGCGAGTTGCTAGGGGGCCTCTCGGGATTCCTCTCCCGTCGATACCGGGGCCAAAAACCTTGTGTGGAGTCAGGGCCGGAACCGAGGATTCCTCTCACGGGCTGACATGGATCTTTGGGTACTTCTGTAGTCTCCCCAGGGGAGTCAGGCCTCGTCTCGAGTCGGGGAATGCACGTGCACTTTCCTTCCAGGCTGTAGCAGCAATGTCACGCTTCCCATGGCGTGGATCAAAGGATCTGTGGTTTTCCCTCGAGGCTTTCCCTCGAGGCTTTCCCACAGGGCTGTCCCACGTGCCACCGTGGTGTCAGTCGATCCTCGGCGTGAAAGATGAGCCAGTGCAGGGCAAAGAGATTCCTCTGGAATGGACTGAGACATCTGGGGGACTCTTGGAATGGTGGTACGACCATGGAGTTCCTCTCGCCTTTCCTGTTGAGAGTGCCTCCGCTTGAGATGCGACGGGAACGCCGGGAACTCTTTCCCATTGAAAGCAGGGAAAGGATTCCTCATCTCGAGCTACGAGGGGGAAAGGGGGCTCCTCTGGATGTGGGCGGGACGATCGTGCTTCCTCTCGAGTGGAGACGGGTATGGCGGTGAACTTCTTGAGTTGCAGCAAGGGTGTGAAAGACCCTTTCGAAGTTCCAGAGGTTAGGTGTCATTAGTCTCCAGACGCCTCATCGGAAATAGGCCTCATCCTGCCTGGAAGGGAGAACTTCCTGGATTTTCTCGAGTTGCGGCAGGTGTTCTCGAGTTACGACGGGGACCTCAGGAACCCGCCCTGGTGGCCTCAGGAGAGGCCAGTCCCCATGCGAGTTGCTAGGGGGCCTCTCGGGATTCCTCTCCCGTCGATACCCGGGCCAAAAACCTTGTGTGGAGTCAGGGCCGGAACCGAGGATTCCTCTCACGGGCTGATATGGATCTTTGGGTACTTCTGGAGTCTCGCCAGGGGAGACAGGCCCCATCTCGAGTGGGGGCATGCACGTGCGCTTTCCTTCCAGGCTGTAGCAGCAATGTCACGCTTCCCGTCGCGTGGATCAAAGGATCTGTGGTTTTCCCTCGAGGCTTTCCCTCGAGGCTTTCCCACAGGGCTGTCCCACGTGCCACCGTGGTGTGAGTCGATCCTCGGCGTGAAAGATGAGCCAGTGCAGGGCAAAGAAGTTCCTCTGGAATGGACTGAGACATCTGGGGGACTCTTGGAATGGTGGTACGACCATGGAGTTCCTCTCGCCTTTGCTGTTGAGAGTGCCTCCTCTTGAGATGGGACGGGAATACCGGGAATTCTTTCCCGTTGAAAGCAGGGAAAGGATTCCTCATCTCGAGCTACGAGGGGGAAACGGGGCTCCTCTGGATGTGGGCGGGACCATCGTGCTTCCTCTCGAGTGGAGACGGGTATGGCGGTGAATTTCTTGAGTTGCAGCAAGGGTGTGAAAGACCCTTTCGAAGTTCCAGAGGTTAGGTGTCATTAGTCTCCAGACGCCTCATCGGAAATAGGCCTCATCTCGCCTGGAAGGGAGAACTTCCTGGATTTTCTCGAGTTGCGGCAGGTGTTCTCGAGTTACGACGGGGACCTCAGGGACCCGCCCTGGTGGCCTCAGGAGAGGCCAGTCCCCATGCGACTTGCTAGGGGGCCTGTCGGGATTCCTCTCCCATCGATACCGGGGCCAAAACCTTGTGTGGAGTCAGGGCCGGAACCGAGGATTCCTCTCAGGGGCTGACATGGATCTTTGGGTATTTCTGGAGTCTCCCCATGGGAGTCAGGCCTCGTCTCGAGTGGGGGCATGCACGTGCGCTTTCCTTCCAGGCTGTAGCAGCAATGTCACGCTTCCCGTGGCGTGGATCAAAAGATCTGTGGTTTTCCCTCGAGGCTTTCCCTCGAGGCTTTCCCACAGGGCTGTCCCACGTGCCACCGTGGTGTGAGTCGATCCTCGGTGTGAAAGATGAGCCAATGCAGGGCAAAGATGTTCCTCTGGAATGGACTGAGACATCTGGGGGACTCTTGGAATGGTGGTAAGACCATGGAGTTCCTCTCGCCTTTGCTGTTGAGAGTGCCTCCTCTTGAGATGGGACGGGAATACCGGGAATTCTTTCCCGTTGAAAGCAGGGAAAGGATTCCTCATCTCGAGCTACGAGGGGGAAACGGGGCTCCTCTGGATGTGGGCGGGACCATCGTGCTTCCTCTCGAGTGGAGACGGGTATGGCGGTGAACTTCTTGAGTTGCAGCAAGGGTGTGAAAGACCCTTTCAAAGTTCCAGAGGTTAGGTGTCATTAGTCTCCAGACGCCTCATCGGAAATAGGCCTCATCTCGCCTGGAAGGGAGAATTTCCTGGATTTTCTCGAGTTGCGGCAGGTGTTCTCGAGTTACGACGGGGACCTCAGGGACCCGCCCTGGTGGCCTCAGGAGAGGCCAGTCCCCATGCGAGTTGCTAGGGGGCCTCTCGGGATTCCTCTCCCATCGATACCGGGGCCAAAAACCTTGTGTGGAGTCAGGGCCGGAACCGAGGATTCCTCTCACGGGCTGATATGGATCTTTGGGTACTTCTGGAGTCTCGCCAGGGGAGACAGGCCTCATCTCGAGTGGGGACATGCACGTGAGCTTTCCTTCCAGGCTGTAGCAGCAATGTCACGCTTCCCATCGCGTGGATCAAAGGATCTGTGGTTTTCCCTCGAGGCTTTCCCTCGAGGCTTTCCCACAGGGCTGTCCCACGTGCCAGCGTGGTGTGAGTCGATCCTCGGCGTGAAACATGAGCCAGTGCAGGGCAAAGAGTTTCCTCTGGAATGGATTGAGACATCTGGGGGACTCTTGGAATGGTGGTACGACCATGGAGTTCCTCTCGCCTTTCCTGTTGAGAGTGCCTCCTCTTGAGATGCGACGGGAACGCCGGGAATTCTATCCCGTTGAAAGCAGGGAAAGGATCGCTCATCTCGAGCTAGGAGGGGGAAACGGGGCTACTCTGGGTGTGGGCGGGACCATCGTGCTTCCTCTCGAGTGGAGACGGGTATGGCGGTGAACTTCTTGAGTTGCAGCAAGGGTGTTAAAGACCCTTTCGAAGTTCCAGAGTTTAGGTGTCATTAGTCTCCAGACGCCTGATCGGAAATAGGCCTCATCTCGCCTGGAAGGGAGAACTTCCTGGATTTTCTCGAGTTGCGGCAGGTGTTCTCGAGTTACGACGGGGACCTCAGGGACCCGCCCTGGTGGCCTCAGGAGAGGCCAGTCCCCATGCGACTTGCTAGGGGGCTTCTCGGGATTCGTCTCCCGTCGATACCGGGGCCAAAAACCTTGTGTGGAGTCAGGGCCGGAAACGAGGATTCCTCTCAGGTTCTGACATGGATCTTTGGGTACTTCTGGAGTCTCCCCAGGGGAGTCAGGCCTCGTCTCGAGTGGGGGCATGCACGTGCGCTTTCCTTCAAGGCTGTAGCAGCAATGTCACGCTTCCCGTGGCGTGAATCAAACGATCTGTGGGTTTCCCTCGAGGCTTTCCCTCGAGGCTTTCCCACAGGGCTGTCCCACGTGCCACCGTGGTGTGAGTCGATCCTCGGCGTGAAAGATGAGCCAGTGCAGGGCAAAGAGGTTCCTCTGGAATGGACTGAGACATCTGGGGGACTCTTGGAATGATGGTACGACCTTGGAGTTCCTCTCGCCTTTCCTGTTGAGAGTGCCTCCTCTTGAGATGCGACGGGAACTCCGGGAAATCTTTCCCGTTGAAAGCAGGGAAAGGATCCCTCATCTCGAGCTACGAGGGGGAAACGGGGCTCCTCTGGATGTGGGCGGGACCATCGTGCTTCCTCTCGAGTGGAGACGGGTATGGCGGTGAACTTCTTGAGTTGCAGCAAGGGTGTGAAAGACCCTTTCGAAGTTCCAGAAGTTAGGTGTCATTAGTCTCCAGACGCCTGATCGGAAATAGGCCTCATCTCGCCTGGAAGGGAGAACTTCCTGGATTTTCTCGAGTTGCGGCAGGTGTTCTCGAGTTACGACGGGGACCTCAGGGACCCGCCCTGGTGGCCTCAGGAGAGGCCAGTCCCCATGCGAGTTGCTAGGGGCCCTCTCGGGATTCCTCTCCCGTCGATACCGGGGCCAAAAACCTTGTGTGGAGTCAGGGCCGGAACCGAGGATTCCTCTCAGGGGCTGACATGGATCTTTGGGTACTTCTGGAGTCTCCCCAGGGGAGTCAGGCCTCGTCTCGAGTCGGGGCATGCACGTGCGCTTTCCTTCCAGGCTGTAGCAGCAATGTCACGCTTCCCGTGGCGTGGATCAAAGGATCTGTGGTTTTCCCTCGAGGCTTTCCCTCGAGGCTTTCCCACAGGGCTGTCCCACGTGCCACCGTGGTGTTAGTAGATCCTCGGTGTGAAAGATGAGCCAGTGCAGGGCAAAGAGGTTCCTCTGGAATGGACTGAGACATCTGGGGGACTCTTGGAATGGTGGTAAGACCATGGAGTTCCTCTCGCCTTTGCTGTTGAGAGTGCCTCCTCTTGAGATGGGACGGGAATACCGGGAATTCTTTCCCGTTGAAAGCAGGGAAAGGATTCCTCATCTCGAGCTACGAGGGGGAAACGGGGCTCCTCTGGATGTGGGCGGGACCATCGTGCTTCCTCTCGAGTGGAGACGGGTATGGCGGTGAACTTCTTGAGTTGCAGCAAGGGTGTGAAAGACCCTTTCGAAGTTCCAGAGGTTAGGTGTCATTAGTCTCCAGACGCCTCATCGGAAATAGGCCTCATCTCGCCTGGAAGGGTGAACTTCCTGGATTTTCTCGAGTTGCGGCAGGTGTTCTCGAGTTACGACTGGGACCTCAGGGACCCGCCCTGGTGGCCTCAGGAGAGGCCAGTCCCCATGCGAGTTGCTAGGCGGCCTCTCGGGATTCCTCTCCCGTCGATACCGGGGCCAAAAACCTTGTGTGGAGTCAGGGCCGGAACCGAGGATTCCTCTCAGGGGCTGACATGGATCTTTGGGTACTTCTGGAGTCTCCCCAGGGGAGTCAGGCCTCGTCTCGAGTCTGGGCATGCACGTGCACTTTCCTTCCAGGCTGTAGCAGCAATGTCACGCTTCCCGTGGCGTGGATCAAAGGATCTGTGGTTTTCCCTCGAGGCTTTCCCTCGAGGCTTTCCCACAGGGCTGTCCCACGTGCCACCGTGGTGTGAGTCGATCCTCGGCGTGAAAGATGAGCCAGTGCAGGGCAAAGAGGTTCCTCTGGAATGGACTGAGACATCTGGGGGACTCTTGGAATGGTGGTAAGACCATGGAGTTCCTCTCGCCTTTCCTGTTGAGAGTGCCTCCGCTTGAGATGCGACGGGAACGCCGGGAATTCTTTCCCATTGAAAGCAGGGAAAGGATTCCTCATCTCGAGCTACGAGGGGGAAAGGGGGCTCCTCTGGATGTGGGCGGGACGATCGTTCTTCCTCTCGAGTGGAGACGGGTATGGCGGTGAACTTCTTGAGTTGCAGCAAGGGTGTGAAAGACCCTTTCGAAGTTCCAGAGGTTACGTGTCATTAGTCTCCAGACGCCTCATCGGAAATAAGCCTCATCTCGCCTGGAAGGAGGAACTTCCTGGAATTTCTCGAGTTGCGGCTGGTGTTCTCGAGTTACGACGGGGACCTCAGGGACCCGCCCTGGAGGCCTCAGGAGAGGCCAGTCCCCATGCGATTTGCTAGGGGGCCTCTCGGGATTCCTCTCCCGTCGATACCGGGGCCAAAAACCTTGTGTGGAGTCAGGGCCGGAAACGAGGATTCCTCTCAGGGGCTGACATGGATCTTTGGGTACTTCTCGAGTCTCCCCAGGGGAGTCAGGCCTCGGCTCGAGTGGGGGCATGCACTTTCGCTTTCCTTCCAGGCTGTAGCAGCAATGTCACGCTTCCCATCGCGTGGATCAAAGGATCTGTGGTTTTCCCACAGGTCTCTCCCACGATCCACCGTGGTGTGATTCGATCCTCGGCGTGAAAGATGAGCCAGTGCAGGGCAAAGAGGTTCCTCTGGACTGGACTGAGACATCTGGGGGACTCTTGGAATGGTGGTACAACCATGGAGTTCCTCTCGCCTTTCCTGTTGAGAGTGCCTCCTCTGGAGATGCGACGGGAACGCCGGGAATTCTTTCCCGTTGAAAGCAGGGAAAGGATTCCTCATCTCGAGCTACGAGGGGGAAACGGGGCTCCTCTGGATGTGGGCGGGACCATCGTGCTTCCTCTAGAGTGGAGACGGGTATGGCGGTGAACTTCTTGAGTTGCAGCAAGGGTGTGAAAGACCCTTTCGAAGTTCCAGAGGTTAGGTGTCATTAGTCTCCAGACGCCTCATCGGAAATAGGCCTCATCTCGCCTGGAAGGGAGAACTTCCTGGATTTTCTCGAGTTGCGGCAGGTGTTCTCGAGTTACGACGGGGACCTCAGGGACCCGCCCTGGTGGCCTCAGGAGAGGCCAGTCCCCATGCGAGTTGCTAGGGGGCCTCTCGGGATTGCTCTCCCGTCGATACCGGGGCCAAAAACCTTGTGTGGAGTCAGGGCCGGAACCGAGGATTCCTCTCAGTGGCTGACATGGATCTTTGGGTACTTCTGGAGTCTCCCCAGGGGAGTCAGGCCTCCTCTCAAGTGGGGGCATGCACGTGCGCTTTCCTTCAAGGCTGTAGCAGCAATGTCACGCTTCGCATGGCGTGAATCAAACGATCTGTGGTTTTCCCTTGAGGCTTTCCCTCGAGGCTTTCCAACAGGGCTGTCCCACGTGCCACCGTGGTGTGAGTCGATCCTCGGCGTGAAAGATGAGCCAGTGCAGGGCAAAGAGGTTCCTCTGGAATGGACTGAGACATCTGGGGGACTCTTGGAATGGTGGTACGACCATGGAGTTCCTCTCGCCTTTCCTGTTGAGAGTGCCTCCTCTTGAGATGCGACGGGAACGCCGGGAAGTCTTTCCCGTTGAAAGCAGGGAAAGGATCCCTCATCTCGAGCTACGAGGGGGAAACGGGGCTCCTCTGGATGTGGGCGGGATCATCGTGCTTCCTCTCGAGTGGAGACGGGTGTGGCGGTGAACTTCTTGAGTTGCAGCAAGGGTGTGAAAGACCCTTTCGAAGTTCCAGAGGTTAGCTGTCATTAGTCTCCAGACGCCTCATCGGAAATAGGCCTCATCTCGCCTGGAAGGGGGAACTTCCTGGAATTTCTCGAGTTGTGGCAGGTGTTCTCGAGTTACGACGGGGACCTCAGGGACCCGCCCTGGTGGCCTCAGGATATGCCAGTCCCCATGCGAGTTGCTAGGGGGCCTCTCGGGATTCCTCTCCCGTCAATACCGGGGCCAAAAACCTTGTGTGGAGTCAGGGCCTGAACCGAGGATTCCTCTCAGGGGCTGACATGGATCTTTGGGTACTTCTGGAGTCTCCCCAGGGGAGTCAGGCCTAGTCTCGAGTCGGGGCATGCACGTGCACTTTCCTTCCAGGCTGTAGCAGCAATGTCACGCTTCCCGTGGCGTGGATCAAAGGATCTGTGGTTTTCCCTCGAGGCTTTCCCTCAAGTCTTTCCCACAGGGCTGTCCCACGTGCCACCGTGGTGTGAGTCGATCCTCGGCGTGAAAGATGAGCCAGTGCAGGGCAAAGAGGTTCCTCTGGAATGGACTGAGACATCTGGGGGACTCTTGGAATGGTGGTACGACCATGGAGTTCCTCTCGCCTTTCCTGTTGAGAGTGCCTCCGCTTGAGATGCGACGGGAACGCCGGGAATTCTTTCCCATTGAAAGCAGGGAAAGGATTCCTCATCTCGAGCTACGAGGGGGAAAGGGGGCTCCTCTGGATGTGGGCGGGACGATCGTGCTTCCTCTCGAGTGGAGACGGGTATGGCGGTGATCTTCTTGAGTTGCAGCAAGGGTGTGAAAGACCCTTTCGAAGTTCCAGAGGTTAGGTGTCATTAGTCTCCAGACGCCTCATCGGAAATAGGCCTCATCTCGCCTGGAAGGGGGAACTTCCTGGAATTTCTCGAGTTGTGGCAGGTGTTCTCGAGTTACGACGGGGACCTCAGGGACCCGCCCTGGTGGCCTCAGGAGAGGCCAGTCCCCATGCTAGTTGCTAGGGGGCCTCTCGGGATTCCTCTCCCGTCAATACCGGGGCCAAAAACCTTGTGTGGAGTCAGGGCCGGAACCGAGGATTCCTCTCACGGGCTGACATGGATCTTTGGGTACTTCTGGAGTCTCCCCAGGGGAGTCAGGCCTCGTCTCGAGTCGGGGCATGCACGTGCACTTTCCTTCCAGGCTGTAGCAGCAATGTCACGCTTCCCGTGGCGTGGATCAAAGGATCTGTGGTTTTCCCTCGAGGCTTTCCCTCGAGGCTTTCCCACAGGGCTGTCCCACGTGCCACCGTGGTGTGAGTCGATCCTCGGCGTGAAAGATGAGCCAGTGCAGGGCAAAGAGCTTCCTCTGGAATGGACTGAGACATCTGGGGGACTCTTGGAATGGTGGTACGACCATGGAGTTCCTCTCGCCTTTCCTGTTGAGAGTGCCTCCGCTTGAGATGCGACGGGAACGCCGGGAACTCTTTCCCATTGAAAGCAGGGAAAGGATTCCTCATCTCGAGCTACGAGGGGGAAAGGGGGCTCCTCTGGATGTGGGCGGGACGATCGTGCTTCCTCTCGAGTGGAGACGGGTATGGCGGTGAACTTCTTGAGTTGCAGCAAGGGTGTGAAAGACCCTTTCGAAGTTCCAGAGGTTAGGTGTCATTAGTCTCCAGACGCCTCATCGGAAATAGGCCTCATCCTGCCTGGAAGGGAGAACTTCCTGGAATTTCTCGAGTTGTGGCAGGTGTTCTCGAGTTACGACGGGGACCTCAGGGACCCGCCCTGGTGGCCTCAGGAGAGGCCAGTCCCCATGCTAGTTGCCAGGGGGCCTCTCGGGATTCCTCTCCCGTCAATACCGGGGCCAAAAACCTTGTGTGGAGTCAGGGCCGGAACCGAGGATTCCTCTCACGGGCTGACATGGATCTTTGGGTACTTCTGGAGTCTCCCCAGGGGAGTCAGGCCTCGTCTCGAGTCGGGGCATGCACGTGCACTTTCCTTCCAGGCTGTAGCAGCAATGTCACGCTTCCCGTGGCGTGGATCAAAGGATCTGTGGTTTTCCCTCGAGGCTTTCCCTCGAGGCTTTCCCACAGGGCTGTCCCACGTGCCACCGTGGTGTGAGTCGATCCTCGGCGTGAAAGATGAGCCAGTGCAGGGCAAAGAGGTTCCTCTGGAATGGACTGAGACATCTGGGGGACTCTTGGAATGGTGGTACGACCATGGAGTTCCTCTCGCCTTTCCTGTTGAGAGTGCCTCCGCTTGAGATGCGACGGGAACGCCGGGAACTCTTTCCCATTGAAAGCAGGGAAAGGATTCCTCATCTCGAGCTACGAGGGGGAAAGGGGGCTCCTCTGGATGTGGGCGGGACGATCGTGCTTCCTCTCGAGTGGAGACGGGTATGGCGGTGAACTTCTTGAGTTGCAGCAAGGGTGTGAAAGACCCTTTCGAAGTTCCAGAGGTTAGGTGTCATTAGTCTCCAGACGCCTCATCGGAAATAGGCCTCATCCTGCCTGGAAGGGAGAACTTCCTGGATTTTCTCGAGTTGCGGCAGGAGTTCTCGAGTTACGACGGGGACCTCAGGGACCCGCCCTGGTGGCCTCAGGAGAGGCCAGTCCCCATGCAAGTTGCAAGGGGGCCTCTCGGGATTCCTCTCCCGTCGATACCCGGGCCAAAAACCTTGTGTGGAGTCAGGGCCGGAACCGAGGATTCCTCTCACGGGCTGACATGGATCTTTGGGTACTTCTGGAGTCTCGCCAGGGGAGACAGGCCTCATCTCAAGTGGGGGCATGCACGTGCGCTTTCCTTCCAGGCTGTAGCAGCAATGTCATGCTTCCCATCGCGTGGATCAAAGGATCTCTGGTTTTCCCTCGAGGCTTTCCCTCGAGGCTTCCCACAGGGCTGTCCCACGTGCCACCGTGGTGTGAGTCGATCCTCGGCGTGAAAGATGAGCCAGTGCAGGGCAAAGAGGTTCCTCTGGAATGGACTGAGACATCTGCGGGACTCTTGGAATGGTGGTACGACCATGGAGTTCCTCTCGCCTTTCCTGTTGAGAGTGCCTCCTCTTGAGATGCGACGGGAACGCCGGGAATTCTTTCCCGTTGAAAGCAGGGAAAGGATCGCTCATCTCGAGCTAGGAGGGGGAAACGGGGCTCCTCTTGATGTGGGCGGGACCATCGTGCTTCCTCTCGAGTGGAGACGGGTATGGCGGTGAACTTCTTGAGTTGCAGCAAGGGTGTGAAAGACCCTTTCGAAGTGCCAGAGTTTAGGTGTCATTAGTCTCCAGACGCCTCATCGGAAATAGGCCTCATCTCGCCTGGAAGGGAGAACTTCCTGGATTTTCTCGAGTTGCGGCAGGTGTTTTCGAGTTACGACGGGGACCTCAGGGACCCGCCCTGGTGGCCTCAGGAGAGGCCAGTCCCCATGCGAGTTGCTAGGGGCCCTCTCGGGATTCCTCTCCCGTCGATACCGGGGCCAAAAACCTTGTGTGGAGTCAGGGCCGGAACCGAGGATTCCTCTCAGGGGCTGACATGGATCTTTGGGTACTTCTGGAGTCTCCCCAGGGGAGTCAGGCCTCGTCTCGAGTCGGGGCATGCACGTGCGCTTTCCTTCCAGGCTGTAGCAGCAATGTCACGCTTCCCGTGGCGTGGATCAAAGGATCTGTGGTTTTCCCTCGAGGCTTTCCCTCGAGGCTTTCCCACAGGGCTGTCCCACGTGCCACCGTGGTGTGAGTCGATCCTCGGCGTGAAAGATGAGCCAGTGTAGGGCAAAGAACTTCCTCTGGAATGGACTGAGACATCTGGGGGACTCTTGGAATGGTGGTGCGACCATGGAGTTCCTCTCGCCTTTCCTGTTGAGAGTGCCTCCTCTTGAGATGGGACGGGAATATCGGGAATTCTTTCCCGTTGAAAGCAGGGAAAGGATTCCTCATCTCGAGCTACGAGGGGGAAACGGGGCTCCTGTGGATGTGGGCGGGACCATCGTGCTTCCTCTCGAGTGGAGACGGGTATGGGGGTGAACTTCTTGAATTGCAGCAAGGGTGTGAAAGACCCTTTCGAAGTTCCAGAGGTTAGGTGTCATTAGTCTCCAGACGCCTCATCGGAAATAGGCCTCATCTCGCCTGGAAGGGAGAACTTCCTGGATTTTCTCGAGTTACGGCAGGTGTTCTCGAGTTACAACGGGGACCTCAGGGACCCGCCCTGGTGGCCTCAGGAGAGGCCAGTCCCCATTCGACTTGCTAGGGGGCCTCTCGGGATTCCTCTCCCGTCGATACCGGGGCCAAAACCTGGTGTGGAGTCAGGGCCGGAACCGAGGATTCCTCTCAGGGGCTGACATGGATCTTTGGGTACTTCTGGAGTCTCCCCATGGGAGTCAGGCCTCGTCTCGAGTGGGGGCATGCACGTGCGCTTTCCTTCCAGGCTGTAGCAGCAATGTCACGCTTCCCGTGGCGTGGATCAAAGGATCTGTGGTTTTCCCTCGAGGCTTTCCCACAGGGCTGTCCCACGTGCCACCGTGGTGTGAGTCGATCCTCGGCGTGAAAGATGAGCCAGTGCATGGCAAAGAGGTTCCTCTGGAATGGACTGAGACATCTGGGGGACTCTTGGAATGGTGGTACGACCATGGAGTTCCTCTCGCCTTTCCTGTTGAGAGTGCCTCCGCTTGAGATGCGACGGGAACGCCGGGAATTCTTTCCCATTGAAAGCAGGGAAAGGATTCCTCATCTCGAGCTACGAGGGGGAAAGGGGGCTCCTCTGGATGTGGGCGGGACGATCGTGCTTCCTCTCGAGTGGAGACGGGTATGGCGGTGAACTTCTTGAGTTGCAGCAAGGGTGTGAAAGACCCTTTCGAAGTTCCAGAGGTTAGGTGTCATTAGTCTCCAGACGCCTCATCGGAAATAGGCCTCATCCTGCCTGGAAGGGAGAACTTCCTGGATTTTCTCGAGTTGCGGCAGGTGTTCTCGAGTTACGACGGGGAACTCAGGGACCCGCCCTGGTGGCCTCAGGAGAGGCCAGTCCCCATGCGAGTTGCTAGGGGCCCTCTCGGGATTCCTCTCCCGTCGATACCGGGGCCAAAAACCTTGTGTGGAGTCAGGGCCGGAACCGAGGATTCCTCTCAGGGGCTGACATGGATCTTTGGGTACTTCTGGAGTCTCCCCAGGGGAGTCAGGCCTCTTCTCGAGTCGGGGCATGCACGTGCGCTTTCCTTCCAGGCTGTAGCAGCAATGTCACGCTTCCCGTGGCGTGGATCAAAGGATCTGTGGTTTTCCCTCGAGGCTTTCCCTCGAGGCTTTCCCACAGGGCTGTCCCACGTGCCACCGTGGTGTCAGTCGATCCTCGGCGTGAAAGATGAGCCATTGCATGGCAAAGAGGTTCCTCTGGAATGGACTGAGACATCTGGGGGACTCTTGGAATGGTGGTACGACCATGGAGTTCCTCTCGCCTTTCCTGTTGAGAGTGCCTCCGCTTGAGATGCGACGGGAACGCCGGGAATTCTTTCCCATTGAAAGCAGGGAAAGGATTCCTCATCTCGAGCTACGAGGGGGAAAGGGGGCTCCTCTGGATGTGGGCGGGACGATCGTGCTTCCTCTCGAGTGGAGACGGGTATGGCGGTGAACTTCTTGAGTTGCAGCAAGGGTGTGAAAGACCCTTTCGAAGTTCCAGAGGTTAGGTGTCATTAGTCTCCAGACGCCTCATCGGAAATAGGCCTCATCCTGCCTGGAAGGGAGAACTTCCTGGATTTTCTCGAGTTGCGGCAGGTGTTCTCGAGTTACGACGGGGAACTCAGGGACCCGCCCTGGTGGCCTCAGGAGAGGCCAGTCCCCATGCGAGTTGCTAGGGGGCCTCTCGGGATTCCTCTCCCGTCGATACCCGGGCCAAAAACCTTGTGTGGAGTCAGGGCCGGAACCGAGGATTCCTCTCACGGGCTGATATGGATCTTTGGGTACTTCTGGAGTCTCGCCAGGGGAGACAGGCCTCATCTCGATTGGGGGCATGCACGTGCGCTTTCCTTCCAGGCTGTAGCAGCAATGTCACGCTTCCCATCGCGTGGATCAAAGGATCTGTGGTTTTCCCTCGAGGCTTTCCCTCGAGGCTTTCCCACAGGGCTGTCCCACGTGCCACCGTGGTGTGAGTCGATCCTCGGCGTGAAAGATGAGCCAGTGCAGGGCAAAGAGGTTCCTCTGGAATGGACTGAGACATCTGGGGGACTCTTGGAATGGTGGTACGACCATGGAGTTCCTCTCGCCTTTCCTGTTGAGAGTGCCTCCTCTTGAGATGCGACGGGAACGCCGGGAAGTCTTTCCCGTTGAAAGCAGGGAAAGGATCCCTCATCTCGAGCTACGAGGGGGAAACGGGGCTCCTCTGGATGTGGGCGGGACCATCGTGCTTCCTCTCGAGTGGAGATGGGTGTGGCGGTGAACTTCTTGAGTTGCAGCAAGGGTGTGAAAGACCCTTTCGAAGTTCCAGAGGTTAGCTGTCATTAGTCTCCAGACGCCTCATCGGAAATAGGCCTCATCTCGCCTGGAAGGGGGAACTTCCTGGAATTTCTCGAGTTGTGGCAGGTGTTCTCGAGTTACGACGGGGACCTCAGGGACCCGCCCTGGTGGCCTCAGGATATGCCAGTCCCCATGCGAGTTGCTAGGGGGCCTCTCGGGATTCCTCTCCCGTCAATACCGGGGCCAAAAACCTTGTGTGGAGTCAGGGCCTGAACCGAGGATTCCTCTCAGGGGCTGACATGGATCTTTGGGTACTTCTGGAGTCTCCCCAGGGGAGTCAGGCCTAGTCTCGAGTCGGGGCATGCACGTGCACTTTCCTTCCAGGCTGTAGCAGCAATGTCACGCTTCCCGTGGCGTGGATCAAAGGATCTGTGGTTTTCCCTCGAGGCTTTCCCTCAAGTCTTTCCCACAGGGCTGTCCCACGTGCCACCGTGGTGTGAGTCGATCCTCGGCGTGAAAGATGAGCCAGTGCAGGGCAAAGGGGTTCCTCTGGAATGGACTGAGACATCTGGGGGACTCTTGGAATGGTGGTACGACCATGGAGTTCCTCTCGCCTTTCCTGTTGAGAGTGCCTCCGCTTGAGATGCGACGGGAACGCCGGGAATTCTTTCCCATTGAAAGCAGGGAAAGGATTCCTCATCTCGAGCTACGAGGGGGAAAGGGGGCTCCTCTGGATGTGGGCGGGACGATCGTGCTTCCTCTCGAGTGGAGACGGGTATGGCGGTGAACTTCTTGAGTTGCAGCAAGGGTGTGAAAGACCCTTTCGAAGTTCCAGAGGTTAGGTGTCATTAGTCTCCAGACGCCTCATCGGAAATAGGCCTCATCTCGCCTGGAAGGGGGAACTTCCTGGAATTTCTCGAGTTGTGGCAGGTGTTCTCGAGTTACGACGGGGACCTCAGGGACCCGCCCTGGTGGCCTCAGGAGAGGCCAGTCCCCATGCTAGTTGCTAGGGGGCCTCTCGGGATTCCTCTCCCGTCAATACCGGGGCCAAAAACCTTGTGTGGAGTCAGGGCCGGAACCGAGGATTCCTCTCAGGGGCTGACATGGATCTTTGGGTACTTCTGGAGTCTCCCCAGGGGAGTCAGGCCTCGTCTCGAGTCGGGGCATGCACGTGCACTTTCCTTCCAGGCTGTAGCAGCAATGTCACGCTTCCCGTGGCGTGGATCAAAGGATCTGTGGTTTTCCCTCGAGGCTTTCCCTCGAGGCTTTCCCACAGGGCTGTCCCACGTGCCACCGTGGTGTGAGTCGATCCTCGGCGTGAAAGATGAGCCAGTGCAGGGCAAAGAGCTTCCTCTGGAATGGACTGAGACATCTGGGGGACTCTTGGAATGGTGGTACGACCATGGAGTTCCTCTCGCCTTTCCTGTTGAGAGTGCCTCCGCTTGAGATGCGACGGGAACGCCGGGAACTCTTTCCCATTGAAAGCAGGGAAAGGATTCCTCATCTCGAGCTACGAGGGGGAAAGGGGGCTCCTCTGGATGTGGGCGGGACGATCGTGCTTCCTCTCGAGTGGAGACGGGTATGGCGGTGAACTTCTTGAGTTGCAGCAAGGGTGTGAAAGACCCTTTCGAAGTTCCAGAGGTTAGGTGTCATTAGTCTCCAGACGCCTCATCGGAAATAGGCCTCATCCTGCCTGGAAGGGAGAACTTCCTGGAATTTCTCGAGTTGTGGCAGGTGTTCTCGAGTTACGACGGGGACCTCAGGGACCCGCCCTGGTGGCCTCAGGAGAGGCCAGTCCCCATGCTAGTTGCTAGGGGGCCTCTCGGGATTCCTCTCCCGTCAATACCGGGGCCAAAAACCTTGTGTGGAGTCAGGGCCGGAACCGAGGATTCCTCTCACGGGCTGACATGGATCTTTGGGTACTTCTGGAGTCTCCCCAGGGGAGTCAGGCCTCGTCTCGAGTCGGGGCATGCACGTGCACTTTCCTTCCAGGCTGTAGCAGCAATGTCACGCTTCCCGTGGCGTGGATCAAAGGATCTGTGGTTTTCCCTCGAGGCTTTCCCTCGAGGCTTTCCCACAGGGCTGTCCCACGTGCCACCGTGGTGTGAGTCGATCCTCGGCGTGAAAGATGAGCCAGTGCAGGGCAAAGAGGTTCCTCTGGAATGGACTGAGACATCTGGGGGACTCTTGGAATGGTGGTACGACCATGGAGTTCCTCTCGCCTTTCCTGTTGAGAGTGCCTCCGCTTGAGATGCGACGGGAACGCCGGGAACTCTTTCCCATTGAAAGCAGGGAAAGGATTCCTCATCTCGAGCTACGAGGGGGAAAGGGGGCTCCTCTGGATGTGGGCGGGACGATCGTGCTTCCTCTCGAGTGGAGACGGGTATGGCGGTGAACTTCTTGAGTTGCAGCAAGGGTGTGAAAGACCCTTTCGAAGTTCCAGAGGTTAGGTGTCATTAGTCTCCAGACGCCTCATCGGAAATAGGCCTCATCCTGCCTGGAAGGGAGAACTTCCTGGATTTTCTCGAGTTGCGGCAGGAGTTCTCGAGTTACGACGGGGACCTCAGGGACCCGCCCTGGTGGCCTCAGGAGAGGCCAGTCCCCATGCGAGTTGCAAGGGGGCCTCTCGGGATTCCTCTCCCGTCGATACCCGGGCCAAAAACCTTGTGTGGAGTCAGGGCCGGAACCGAGGATTCCTCTCACGGGCTGACATGGATCTTTGGGTACTTCTGGAGTCTCGCCAGGGGAGACAGGCCTCATCTCGAGTGGGGGCATGCACGTGCGCTTTCCTTCCAGGCTGTAGCAGCAATGTCACGCTTCCCATCGCGTGGATCAAAGGATCTGTGGTTTTCCCTCGAGGCTTTCCCTCGAGGCTTCCCACAGGGCTGTCCCACGTGCCACCGTGGTGTGAGTCGATCCTCGGCGTGAAAGATGAGCCAGTGCAGGGCAAAGAGGTTCCTCTGGAATGGACTGAGACATCTGCGGGACTCTTGGAATGGTGGTACGACCATGGAGTTCCTCTCGCCTTTCCTGTTGAGAGTGCCTCCTCTTGAGATGCGACGGGAACGCCGGGAATTCTTTCCCGTTGAAAGCAGGGAAAGGATCGCTCATCTCGAGCTAGGAGGGGGAAACGGGGCTCCTCTTGATGTGGGCGGGACCATCGTGCTTCCTCTCGAGTGGAGACGGGTATGGCGGTGAACTTCTTGAGTTGCAGCAAGGGTGTGAAAGACCCTTTCGAAGTGCCAGAGTTTAGGTGTCATTAGTCTCCAGACGCCTCATCGGAAATAGGCCTCATCTCGCCTGGAAGGGAGAACTTCCTGGATTTTCTCGAGTTACGGCAGGTGTTCTCGAGTTACAACGGGGACCTCAGGGACCCGCCCTGGTGGCCTCAGGAGAGGCCAGTCCCCATTCGACTTGCTAGGGGGCCTCTCGGGATTCCTCTCCCGTCGATACCGGGGCCAAAACCTTGTGTGGAGTCAGGGCCGGAACCGAGGATTCCTCTCAGGGGCTGACATGGATCTTTGGGTACTTCTGGAGTCTCCCCATGGGAGTCAGGCCTCGTCTCGAGTGGGGGCATGCACGTGCGCTTTCCTTCCAGGCTGTAGCAGCAATGTCACGCTTCCCGTGGCGTGGATCAAAGGATCTGTGGTTTTCCCTCGAGGCTTTCCCACAGGGCTGTCCCACGTGCCACCGTGGTGTGAGTCGATCCTCGGCGTGAAAGATGAGCCAGTGCATGGCAAAGAGGTTCCTCTGGAATGGACTGAGACATCTGGGGGACTCTTGGAATGGTGGTACGACCATGGAGTTCCTCTCGCCTTTCCTGTTGAGAGTGCCTCCGCTTGAGATGCGACGGGAACGCCGGGAATTCTTTCCCATTGAAAGCAGGGAAAGGATTCCTCATCTCGAGCTACGAGGGGGAAAGGGGGCTCCTCTGGATGTGGGCGGGACGATTGTGCTTCCTCTCGAGTGGAGACGGGTATGGCGGTGAACTTCTTGAGTTGCAGCAAGGGTGTGAAAGACCCTTTCGAAGTTCCAGAGGTTAGGTGTCATTAGTCTCCAGACGCCTCATCGGAAATAGGCCTCATCCTGCCTGGAAGGGAGAACTTCCTGGATTTTCTCGAGTTGCGGCAGGTGTTCTCGAGTTACGACGGGGAACTCAGGGACCCGCCCTGGTGGCCTCAGGAGAGGCCAGTCCCCATGCGAGTTGCTAGGGGCCCTCTCGGGATTCCTCTCCCGTCGATACCGGGGCCAAAAACCTTGTGTGGAGTCAGGGCCGGAACCGAGGATTCCTCTCAGGGGCTGACATGGATCTTTGGGTACTTCTGGAGTCTCCCCAGGGGAGTCAGGCCTCTTCTCGAGTCGGGGCATGCACGTGCGCTTTCCTTCCAGGCTGTAGCAGCAATGTCACGCTTCCCGTGGCGTGGATCAAAGGATCTGTGGTTTTCCCTCGAGGCTTTCCCTCGAGGCTTTCCCACAGGGATGTCCCACGTGCCACCGTGGTGTGAGTCGATCCTCGGCGTGAAAGATGAGCCAGTGTAGGGCAAAGAACTTCCTCTGGAATGGACTGAGACATCTGGGGGACTCTTGGAATGGTGGTACGACCATGGAGTTCCTCTCGCCTTTCCTGTTGAGAGTGCCTCCTCTTGAGATGAGACGGGAACGCCGGGAAGTCTTTCCCGTTGAAAGCAGGGAAAGGATCCCTCATCTCGAGCTACGAGGTGGAAACGGGGCTCCTCTGGATGGGGGCGGGACTATCGTGCTTCCTCTCGAGTGGAGACGGGTATGGCGGTGAACTTCTTGAGTTGCAGCAAGGGTGTGAAAGACCCTTTCGAAGTTCCAGAGGTTAGGTGTCATTAGTCTCCAGACGCCTCATCGGCAATAGGCCTCATCTCGCCTGGAAGGGAGAACTTCCTGGATTTTCTCGAGTTGCGGCAGGTGTTCTCGAGTTACGACGGGGACCTCAGGGACCCGCCCTGGTGGCCTCAGGAGAGGCCAGTCCCCATGCGAGTTGCTAGGGGGCCTCTCGGGATTCCTCTCCCGTCGATACCGGGGCCAAAAACCTTGTGTGGCGTCAGGGCCGGAACCGAGGATTCCTCTCAGGGGCTGATATGGATCTTTGGGTACTTCTGTAGTCTCGCCAGGGGAGACAGGCCTCGTCTCGAGTGGGGGCATGCACGTGCACTTTCCTTCCAGGCTGTAGCAGCAATGTCACGCTTCCCGTCGCATGGATCAAAGGATCTGTGGTTTTCCCTCGAGGCTTTCCCTCGAGGCTTTCCCACAGGGCTGTCCCACGTGCCACCGTGGTGTGAGTCGATCCTCGGCGTGAAAGATGAGCCAGTGCAGGGCAAAGAGTTTCCTCTGGAATGGACTGAGACATCTGGGGGACTCTTGGAATGGTGGTACGACCATGGAGTTCCTCTCGCCTTTGCTGTTGAGAGTGCCTCCTCTTGAGATGGGACGGGAATATCGGGAATACTTTCCCGTTGAAAGCAGGGAAAGGATTCCTCATCTCGAGCTATGAGGGGGAAACGGGGCTCCTGTGGATGTGGGCGGGACCATCGTGCTTCCTCTCGAGTGGAGACGGGTATGGCGGTGAACTTCTTGAATTGCAGCAAGGGTGTGAAAGACCCTTTCGAAGTTCCAGAGGTTAGGTGTCATTAGTCTCCAGACGCCTCATCGGAAATAGGCCTCATCTCGCCTGGAAGGGAGAACTTCCTGGATTTTCTCGAGTTACGGCAGGTGTTCTCGCGTTACGACGGGGACCTCAGGGACCCGCCCTGGTGGCTTCAGGAGAGGCCAGTCCCCATGCGACTTGCTAGGGGGCCTCTCGGGATTCCTCTCCCGTCGATACCGGGGCCAAAAACCTTGTGTGGAGTCAGGGCCGGAACCGAGGATTCCTCTCAGGGGCTGACATGGATCTTTGGGTACTTCTGGAGTCTCCCCATGGGAGTCAGGCCTCGTCTCGAGTGGGGGCATGCACGTGCGCTTTCCTTCCAGGCTGTAGCAGCAATGTCACGCTTCCCGTCGCGTGGATCAAAGGATCTGTGGTTTTCCCTCGAGGCTTTCCCTCGAGGCTTTCCCACAGGGCTGTCCCACGTGCCACCGTGGTGTGAGTCGATCCTCGGCGTGAAAGATGAGCCAGTGCATGGCAAAGAGGTTCCTCTGGAATGGACTGAGACATCTGGGGG
This sequence comes from Capricornis sumatraensis, assembly GCF_032405125.1. Lineage (NCBI taxonomy): Eukaryota > Metazoa > Chordata > Mammalia > Artiodactyla > Bovidae > Capricornis > Capricornis sumatraensis. The sequence goes on from NW_027184612.1 coordinate 12,502,237, forward strand.
ACTCTTGGAATGGTGGTACGACCATGGAGTTCCTCTCGCCTTTCCTGTTGAGAGTGCCTCCGCTTGAGATGCGACGGGAACGCCGGGAATTCTTTCCCATTGAAAGCAGGGAAAGGATTCCTCATCTCGAGCTACGAGGGGGAAAGGGGGCTCCTCTGGATGTGGGCGGGACGATCGTGCTTCCTCTCGAGTGGAGACGGGTATGGCGGTGAACTTCTTGAGTTGCAGCAAGGGTGTGAAAGACCCTTTCGAAGTTCCAGAGGTTAGGTGTCATTAGTCTCCAGACGCCTCATCGGAAATAGGCCTCATCCTGCCTGGAAGGGAGAACTTCCTGGATTTTCTCGAGTTGCGGCAGGTGTTCTCGAGTTACGACGGGGAACTCAGGGACCCGCCCTGGTGGCCTCAGGAGAGGCCAGTCCCCATGCGAGTTGCTAGGGGCCCTCTCGGGATTCCTCTCCCGTCGATACCGGGGCCAAAAACCTTGTGTGGAGTCAGGGCCGGAACCGAGGATTCCTCTCAGGGGCTGACATGGATCTTTGGGTACTTCTGGAGTCTCCCCAGGGGAGTCAGGCCTCTTCTCGAGTCGGGGCATGCACGTGCGCTTTCCTTCCAGGCTGTAGCAGCAATGTCACGCTTCCCGTGGCGTGGATCAAAGGATCTGTGGTTTTCCCTCGAGGCTTTCCCTCGAGGCTTTCCCACAGGGATGTCCCACGTGCCACCGTGGTGTGAGTCGATCCTCGGCGTGAAAGATGAGCCAGTGTAGGGCAAAGAACTTCCTCTGGAATGGACTGAGACATCTGGGGGACTCTTGGAATGGTGGTACGACCATGGAGTTCCTCTCGCCTTTCCTGTTGAGAGTGCCTCCTCTTGAGATGAGACGGGAACGCCGGGAAGTCTTTCCCGTTGAAAGCAGGGAAAGGATCCCTCATCTCGAGCTACGAGGTGGAAACGGGGCTCCTCTGGATGGGGGCGGGACTATCGTGCTTCCTCTCGAGTGGAGACGGGTATGGCGGTGAACTTCTTGAGTTGCAGCAAGGGTGTGAAAGACCCTTTCGAAGTTCCAGAGGTTAGGTGTCATTAGTCTCCAGACGCCTCATCGGCAATAGGCCTCATCTCGCCTGGAAGGGAGAACTTCCTGGATTTTCTCGAGTTGCGGCAGGTGTTCTCGAGTTACGACGGGGACCTCAGGGACCCGCCCTGGTGGCCTCAGGAGAGGCCAGTCCCCATGCGAGTTGCTAGGGGGCCTCTCGGGATTCCTCTCCCGTCGATACCGGGGCCAAAAACCTTGTGTGGCGTCAGGGCCGGAACCGAGGATTCCTCTCAGGGGCTGATATGGATCTTTGGGTACTTCTGTAGTCTCGCCAGGGGAGACAGGCCTCGTCTCGAGTGGGGGCATGCACGTGCACTTTCCTTCCAGGCTGTAGCAGCAATGTCACGCTTCCCGTCGCATGGATCAAAGGATCTGTGGTTTTCCCTCGAGGCTTTCCCTCGAGGCTTTCCCACAGGGCTGTCCCACGTGCCACCGTGGTGTGAGTCGATCCTCGGCGTGAAAGATGAGCCAGTGCAGGGCAAAGAGTTTCCTCTGGAATGGACTGAGACATCTGGGGGACTCTTGGAATGGTGGTACGACCATGGAGTTCCTCTCGCCTTTGCTGTTGAGAGTGCCTCCTCTTGAGATGGGACGGGAATATCGGGAATTCTTTCCCGTTGAAAGCAGGGAAAGGATTCCTCATCTCGAGCTATGAGGGGGAAACGGGGCTCCTGTGGATGTGGGCGGGACCATCGTGCTTCCTCTCGAGTGGAGACGGGTATGGCGGTGAACTTCTTGAATTGCAGCAAGGGTGTGAAAGACCCTTTCGAAGTTCCAGAGGTTAGGTGTCATTAGTCTCCAGACGCCTCATCGGAAATAGGCCTCATCTCGCCTGGAAGGGAGAACTTCCTGGATTTTCTCGAGTTACGGCAGGTGTTCTCGCGTTACGACGGGGACCTCAGGGACCCGCCCTGGTGGCTTCAGGAGAGGCCAGTCCCCATGCGACTTGCTAGGGGGCCTCTCGGGATTCCTCTCCCGTCGATACCGGGGCCAAAAACCTTGTGTGGAGTCAGGGCCGGAACCGAGGATTCCTCTCAGGGGCTGACATGGATCTTTGGGTACTTCTGGAGTCTCCCCATGGGAGTCAGGCCTCGTCTCGAGTGGGGGCATGCACGTGCGCTTTCCTTCCAGGCTGTAGCAGCAATGTCACGCTTCCCGTCGCGTGGATCAAAGGATCTGTGGTTTTCCCTCGAGGCTTTCCCTCGAGGCTTTCCCACAGGGCTGTCCCACGTGCCACCGTGGTGTGAGTCGATCCTCGGCGTGAAAGATGAGCCAGTGCAGGGCAAAGAGGTTCCTCTGGAATGGACTGAGACATCTGGGGGACTCTTGGAATGGTGGTACGACCATGGAGTTCCTCTCGCCTTTCCTGTTGAGAGTGCCTCCTCTTGAGATGCGACGGGAACGCCGGGAATTCTTTCCCGTTGAAAGCAGGGAAAGGATCCCTCATCTCGAGCTACGAGGGGGAAACGGGGATCCTCTGGATGTGGGCGGGACCATCGTGCTTCCTCTCGAGTGGAGACGGGTGTGGCGGTGAACTTCTTGAGTTGCAGCAAGGGTGTGAAAGACCCTTTCGAAGTTCCAGAGGTTAGGTGTCATTAGTCTCCAGACGCCTCATCGGAAATAGGCCTCATCTCGCCTGGAAGGGGGAACTTCCTGGAATTTCTCGAGTTGTGGCAGGTGTTCTCGAGTTACGACGGGGACCTCAGGGACCCGCCCTGGTGGCCTCAGGATATGCCAGTCCCCATGCGAGTTGCTAGGGGGCCTCTCGGTATTCCTCTCCCGTCGATACCGGGGCCAAAAACCTTGTGTGGAGTCAGGGCCTGAACCGAGGATTCCTCTCAGGGGCTGACATGGATCTTTGGGTACTTCTGGAGTCTCCCCAGGGGAGTCAGGCCTCGTCTCGAGTCGGGGCATGCACGTGCACTTTCCTTCCAGGCTGTAGCAGCAATGTCACGCTTCCCGTGGCGTGGATCAAAGGATCTGTGGTTTTCCCTCGAGGCTTTCCCTCGAGGCTTTCCCACAGGGCTGTCCCACGTGCCACCGTAGTGTGAGTCGATCCTCGGCGTGAAAGATGAGCCAGTGCAGGGCAAAGAGGTTCCTCTGGAATGGACTGAGACATCTGGGGGACTCTTGGAATGGTGGTACGACCATGGAGTTCCTCTCGCCTTTCCTGTTGAGAGTGCCTCCGCTTGAGATGCGACGGGAACGCCGGGAATTCTTTCCCATTGAAAGCAGGGAAAGGATTCCTCATCTCGAGCTACGAGGGGGAAAGGGGGCTCCTCTGGATGTGGGCGGGACGATCGTGCTTCCTCTCGAGTGGAGACGGGTATGGCGGTGAACTTCTTGAGTTGCAGCAAGGGTGTGAAAGACCCTTTCGAAGTTCCAGAGGTTAGGTGTCATTAGTCTCCAGACGCCTCATCGGAAATAGGCCTCATCTCGCCTGGAAGGGGGAACTTCCTGGAAGTTCTCGAGTTGTGGCAGGTGTTCTCGAGTTACGACGGGGACCTCAGGGACCCGCCCTGGTGGCCTCAGGAGAGGCCAGTCCCCATGCGAGTTGCTAGGGGGCCTCTCGGGATTCCTCTCCCGTCGATACCCGGGCCAAAAACCTTGTGTGGAGTCAGGGCCGGAACCGAGGATTCCTCTCACGGGCTGATATGGATCTTTGGGTACTTCTGGAGTCTCGCCAGGGGAGACAGGCCTCATCTCGAGTGGGGGCATGCACGTGCGCTTTCCTTCCAGGCTGTAGCAGCAATGTCACGCTTCCCATCACGTGGATCAAAGGATCTGTGTTTTTCTCTCGAGGCTTTCCCTCGAGGCTTCCCACAGGGCTGTCCCACGTGCCACCGTGGTGTGAGTCGATCCTCGGCGTGAAAGGTGAGCCAGTGCAGGGCAAAGAGGTTCCTCTGGAAAGGACTGAGACATCTGCGGGACTCTTGGAATGGTGGTACGACCATGGAGTTCCTCTCGCCTTTCCTGTTGAGAGTGCCTCCTCTTGAGATGCGACGGGAACGCCGGGAATTCTTTCCCGTTGAAAGCAGGGAAAGGATCGCTCATCTCGAGCTAGGAGGGGGAAACGCGGCTCCTCTGGATGTGGGCGGGACCATCGTGCTTCCTCTCGAGTGGAGACGGGTATGGCGGTGAACTTCTTGAGTTGCAGCAAGGGTGTGAAAGACCCTTTCGAAGTTCCAGAGTTTAGGTGTCATTAGTCTCCAGACGCCTCATCGGAAATAGGCCTCATCTCGCCTGGAAGGGAGAACTTCCTGGATTTTCTCGAGTTGCGGCAGGTGTTCTCGAGTTACGACGGGGACCTCAGGGACCCGCCCTGGTGGCCTCAGGAGAGGCCAGTCCCCATGCGAGTTGCTAGGGGGCCTCTCGGGATTCCTCTCCCGTCGATACCGGGGCCAAAAACCTTGTGTGGAGTCAGGGCCGGAACCGAGGATTCCTCTCAGGGTCTGACATGGATCTGTGGGTACTTCTGCAGTCTCCCCATGGGAGTCAGGCCTCGTCTCGGGTGGGGGCATGCACGTGCGCTTTCCTTCCAGGCTGTAGCAGCAATGTCACGCTTCCCGTGGCGTGGATCAAAGGATCTGTGGTTTTCCCTCGAGGCTTTCCCTCGAGGCTTTCCCACAGGGCTGTCCCACGTGCCACCGTGGTGTGAGTCGATCCTCGGCGTGAAAGATGAGCCAGTGCAGGGCAAAGAGCTTCCTCTGGAATGGACTGAGACATCTGGGGGACTCTTGGAATGGTGGTACGACCATGGAGTTCCTCTCGCCTTTCCTGTTGAGAGTGCCTCCTCTTGAGATGCGACGGGAACGCCGGGAATTCTTTCCCGTTGAAAGCAGGGAAAGGATCCCTCATCTCGAGCTACGAGGGGGAAACGGGGCTCCTCTGGATGTGGGCGGGACCATCGTGCTTCCTCTCGAGTGGAGACGGGTATGGCGGTGAACTTCTTGAGTTGCAGCAAGGGTGTGAAAGACCCTTTCGAAGTTTCAGAGGTTAGGTGTCATTAGTCTCCAGACGCCTCATTGGAAATAGGCCTCATCTCGCCTGGAAGGGAGAACTTCCTGGATTTTCTCGAGTTGCGGCAGGTGTTCTCGAGTTACGACGGGGACGTCAGGGACCCGCCCTGGTGGCCTCAGGAGAGGCCAGTCCCCATGCGACTTGCTAGGGGGCCTCTCGGGATTCCTCTCCCGTCGATACCGGGGCCAAAAACCTTGTGTGGAGTCAGGGCCGGAACCGAGGATTCCTGTCAGGGGCTGACATGGATCTTTGGGTACTTCTGGAGTCTCCCCAGGGGAGTCAGGCCTCGTCTCGAGTCGGGGCATGCACGTGCACTTTCCTTCCAGGCTGTAGCAGCAATGTCACGCTTCCCGTCGCGTGGATCAAAGGATTTGTGGTTTTCCCTCGAGGCTTTCCCTCGAGGCTTTCCCACAGGGCTGTCCCACGTGCCACCGTGGAGTGAGTCGATCCTCGGCGTGAAAGATGAGCCAGTGCAGGGCAAAGAGGTTCCTCTGGAATGGACTGAGACATCTGGGGGACTCTTGGAATGGTGGTACGACCATGGAGTTCCTCTCGCCTTTCCTGTTGAGAGTGCCTCCGCTTGAGATGCGACGGGAACGCCGGGAATTCTTTCCCATTGAAAGCAGGGAAAGGATTCCTCATCTCGAGCTACGAGGGGGAAAGGGGGCTCCTCTGGATGGGGGCGGGACGATCGTGCTTCCTCTCGAGTGGAGCCGGGTATGGCGGTGAACTTCTTGAGTTGCAGCAAGGGTGTGAAAGACCCTTTCGAAGTTCCAGAGGTTAGGTGTCATTAGTCTCCAGACGCCTCATCGGAAATAGGCCTCATCTCGCCTGGAAGGGGGAACTTCCTGGAATATCTCGAGTTGCGGCAGGTGTTCTCGAGTTAAGACGGGGACCTCAGGGACCCGCCCTGGTGGCCTCAGGAGAGGCCAGTCCCCATGCGAGTTGCTAGGGGGCCTCTCGGGATTCCTCTCCCGTCGATACCGGGCCCAAAAACCTTGTGTGGAGTCAGGGCCGTAACCGAGGATTCCTCTCAGGGGCTGACATGGATCTTTGGGTACTTCTGGAGTCTCCCCAGGGGAGTCAGGCCTCGTCTCGAGTGGGGGCATGCACGTGCCCTTTCCTTCCAGGCTGTAGCAGAAATGTCACGCTTCCCGTGGCGTGGATCAAAGGATCTGTGGTTTTCCCTCGAGGCTTTCCCACAGGGTTGTCCCACGTGCCACCGTGGTGTGAGTCGATCCTCGGCGTGAAAGATGAGCCAGTGCAGGGCAAAGAGGTTCCTCTGGAATGGACTGAGACATCTGGGGGACTCTTGGAATGGTGGTACGACCATGGAGTTCCTCTAGCCTTTCCTTTGAGAGTGCCTCCTCTTGAGATGCGACGGGAACGCCGGGAATTCTTTCCCGTTGAAAGCAGGGAAAGGATCCCTCATCTCGAGCTACGAGGGGGAAAGGGGGCTCCTCTGGATGGGGGCGGGACTATCGTGCTTCCTCTCGAGTGGAGACGGGTATGGCGGTGAACTTCTTGAGTTGCAGCAAGGGTGTGAAAGACCCTTTCGAAGTTCCAGAGGTTAGGTGTCATTAGTCTCCAGACGCCTCATCGGAAATAGGCCTCATCTCGCCTGGAAGGGAGAACTTCCTGGATTTTCTCGAGTTGCGGCAGGTGTTCTCGAGTTACGACGGGGACCTCAGGGACCGGCCCTGGTGGCCTCAGGAGAGGCCAGTCCCCATGCGAGTTGCTAGGGGGCCTCTCGGGATTCCTCTCCCGTCGATACCCGGGCCAAAAACCTTGTGTGGAGTCAGGGCCGGAACCGAGGATTCCTCTCACGGGCTGACATGGATCTTTGGGTACTTCTGGAGTCTCGCCAGGGGAGACAGGCCTCATCTCGAGTGGGGGCATGCACGTGCGCTTTCCTTCCAGGCTGTAGCAGCAATGTCACGCTTCCCGTCGCGTGGATCAAAGGATCTGTGGTTTTCCCTCGAGGCTTTCCCTCGAGGCTTTCCCACAGGGCTGTCCCACGTGCCACCGTGGTGTGAGTCGATCCTCGGCGTGAAAGATGAGCCAGTGCAGGGCAAAGAGGTTCCTCTGGAATGGACTGAGACATCTGGGGGACTCTTGGAATGGTGGTACGACCATGGAGTTCCTCTCGCCTTTCCTGTTGAGAGTGCCTCCTCTTGAGATGCGACGGGAACGCCGGGAATTCTTTCCCGTTGAAAGCAGGGAAAGGATCCCTCATCTCGAGCTACGAGGGGGAAACGGGGATCCTCTGGATGTGGGCGGGACCATCGTGCTTCCTCTCGAGTGGAGACGGGTGTGGCGGTGAACTTCTTGAGTTGCAGCAAGGGTGTGAAAGACCCTTTCGAAGTTCCAGAGGTTAGGTGTCATTAGTCTCCAGACGCCTCATCGGAAATAGGCCTCATCTCGCCTGGAAGGGGGAACTTCCTGGAATTTCTCGAGTTGTGGCAGGTGTTCTCGAGTTACGACGGGGACCTCAGGGACCCGCCCTGGTGGCCTCAGGATATGCCAGTCCCCATGCGAGTTGCTAGGGGGCCTCTCGGTATTCCTCTCCCGTCGATACCGGGGCCAAAAACCTTGTGTGGAGTCAGGGCCTGAACCGAGGATTCCTCTCAGGGGCTGACATGGATCTTTGGGTACTTCTGGAGTCTCCCCAGGGGAGTCAGGCCTCGTCTCGAGTCGGGGCATGCACGTGCACTTTCCTTCCAGGCTGTAGCAGCAATGTCACGCTTCCCGTGGCGTGGATCAAAGGATCTGTGGTTTTCCCTCGAGGCTTTCCCTCGAGGCTTTCCCACAGGGCTGTCCCACGTGCCACCGTAGTGTGAGTCGATCCTCGGCGTGAAAGATGAGCCAGTGCAGGGCAAAGAGGTTCCTCTGGAATGGACTGAGACATCTGGGGGACTCTTGGAATGGTGGTACGACCATGGAGTTCCTCTCGCCTTTCCTGTTGAGAGTGCCTCCGCTTGAGATGCGACGGGAACGCCGGGAATTCTTTCCCATTGAAAGCAGGGAAAGGATTCCTCATCTCGAGCTACGAGGGGGAAAGGGGGCTCCTCTGGATGTGGGCGGGACGATCGTGCTTCCTCTCGAGTGGAGACGGGTATGGCGGTGAACTTCTTGAGTTGCAGCAAGGGTGTGAAAGACCCTTTCGAAGTTCCAGAGGTTAGGTGTCATTAGTCTCCAGACGCCTCATCGGAAATAGGCCTCATCTCGCCTGGAAGGGGGAACTTCCTGGAAGTTCTCGAGTTGTGGCAGGTGTTCTCGAGTTACGACGGGGACCTCAGGGACCCGCCCTGGTGGCCTCAGGAGAGGCCAGTCCCCATGCGAGTTGTTAGGGGGCCTCTCGGGATTCCTCTCCCGTCAATACCGGGGCCAAAAACCTTGTGTGGAGTCAGGGCCGGAACCGAGGATTCCTCTCACGGGCTGACATGGATCTTTGGGTACTTCTGGAGTCTCCCCAGGGGAGTCAGGCCTCGTCTCGAGTCGGGGCATGCACGTGCACTTTCCTTCCAGGCTGTAGCAGCAATGTCACGCTTCCCATCGCGCGGATCAAAGGATCTGTGGTTTTCCCTCGAGGCTTTCCCTCGAGGCTTCCCACAGGGCTGTCCCACGTGCCACCGTGGTGTGAGTCGATCCTCGGCGTGAAAGATGAGCCAGTGCAGGGCAAAGAGGTTCCTCTGGAATGGACTGAGACATCTGCGGGACTCTTGGAATGGTGGTACGACCATGGAGTTCCTCTCGCCTTTCCTGTTGAGAGTGCCTCCTCTTGAGATGCGACGGGAACGCCGGGAATTCTTTCCCGTTGAAAGCAGGGAAAGGATCGCTCATCTCGAGCTAGGAGGGGGAAACGGGGCTCCTCTGGATGTGGGCGGGACCATCGTGCTTCCTCTCGAGTGGAGACGGGTATGGCGGTGAACTTCTTGAGTTGCAGCAAGGGTGTGAAAGACCCTTTCGAAGTTCCAGAGTTTAGGTGTCATTAGTCTCCAGACGCCTCATCGGAAATAGGCCTCATCTCGCCTGGAAGGGAGAACTTCCTGGATTTTCTCGAGTTGCGGCAGGTGTTCTCGAGTTACGACGGGGACCTCAGGGACCCGCACTGGTGGCCTCAGGAGAGGCCAGTCCCCATGCGAGTTGCTACGGGGCCTCTCGGGATTCCTCTCCCGTCGATACCGGGGCCAAAAACCTTGTGTGGAGTCAGGGCCTGAACCGAGGATTCCTCTCAGGGGCTGACATGGATCTTTGGGTACTTCTGGGGACTCCCCAGGGGAGTCAGGCCTCGTCTCGAGTCGGGGCATGCACGTGCACTTTCCTTCTAGGCTGTAGCAGCAATGTCACGCTTCCCGTGGCGTGGATCAAAGGATCTGTGGTTTTCCCTCGAGGCTTTCCCTCGAGGCTTTCCCACAGGGCTGTCCCACGTGCCACCGTGGTGTGAGTCGATCCTCGGCGTGAAAGACGAGCCAGTGCAGGGCAAAGAGCTTCCTCTGGAATGGACTGAGACATCTGGGGGACTCTTGGAATGGTGGTACGACCATGGAGTTCCTCTCGCCTTTCCTGTTGAGAGTGCCTCCGCTTGAGATGCGACGGGAACGCCGGGAATTCTTTCCCATTGAAAGCAGGGAAAGGATTCCTCATCTCGAGCTACGAGGGGGAAAGGGGGCTCCTCTGGATGTGGGCGGGACGATCGTGCTTCCTCTCGAGTGGAGACGGGTATGGCGGTGAACTTCTTGAGTTGCAGCAAGGGTGTGAAAGACCCTTTCGAAGTTCCAGAGGTTAGGTGTCATTAGTCTCCAGACGCCTCATCGGAAATAGGCCTCATCTCGCCTGGAAGGGGGAACTTCCTGGAATTTCTCGAGTTGTGGCAGGTGTTCTCGAGTTACTACGGGGACCTCAGGGACCCGCCCTGGTGGCCTCAGGAGAGGCCAGTCCCCATGCGAGTTGCTAGGGGGCCTCTCGGGATTCCTCTCCCGTCGATACCCGGGCCAAAAACCTTGTGTGGACTCAGGGCCGGAACCGAGGATTCCTCTCACGGGCTGATATGGATCTTTGGGTACTTCTGGAGTCTCGCCAGGGGAGACAGGCCTCATCTCGAGTGGGGGCATGCACGTGCGCTTTCCTTCCAGGCTGTAGCAGCAATGTCACGCTTCCCATCACGTGGATCAAAGGATCTGTGTTTTTCTCTCGAGGCTTTCCCTCGAGGCTTCCCACAGGGCTGTCCCACGTGCCACCGTGGTGTGAGTCGATCCTCGGCGTGAAAGATGAGCCAGTGCAGGGCAAAGAGGTTCCTCTGGAAAGGACTGAGACATCTGCGGGACTCTTGGAATGGTGGTACGACCATGGAGTTCCTCTCGCCTTTCCTGTTGAGAGTGCCTCCTCTTGAGATGCGACGGGAACGCCGGGAATTCTTTCCCGTTGAAAGCAGGGAAAGGATCGCTCATCTCGAGCTAGGAGGGGGAAACGCGGCTCCTCTGGATGTGGGCGGGACCATCGTGCTTCCTCTCGAGTGGAGACGGGTATGGCGGTGAACTTCTTGAGTTGCAGCAAGGGTGTGAAAGACCCTTTCGAAGTTCCAGAGTTTAGGTGTCATTAGTCTCCAGACGCCTCATCGGAAATAGGCCTCATCTCGCCTGGAAGGGAGAACTTCCTGGATTTTCTCGAGTTGCGGCAGGTGTTCTCGAGTTACGACGGGGACCTCAGGGACCCGCCCTGGTGGCCTCAGGAGAGGCCAGTCCCCATGCGAGTTGCTAGGGGGCCTCTCGGGATTCCTCTCCCGTCGATACCGGGGCCAAAAACCTTGTGTGGAGTCAGGGCCGGAACCGAGGATTCCTCTCAGGGTCTGACATGGATCTGTGGGTACTTCTGCAGTCTCCCCATGGGAGTCAGGCCTCGTCTCGGGTGGGGGCATGCACGTGCGCTTTCCTTCCAGGCTGTAGCAGCAATGTCACGCTTCCCGTGGCGTGGATCAAAGGATCTGTGGTTTTCCCTCGAGGCTTTCCCTCGAGGCTTTCCCACAGGGCTGTCCCACGTGCCACCGTGGTGTGAGTCGATCCTCGGCGTGAAAGATGAGCCAGTGCAGGGCAAAGAGCTTCCTCTGGAATGGACTGAGACATCTGGGGGACTCTTGGAATGGTGGTACGACCATGGAGTTCCTCTCGCCTTTCCTGTTGAGAGTGCCTCCTCTTGAGATGCGACGGGAACGCCGGGAATTCTTTCCCGTTGAAAGCAGGGAAAGGATCCCTCATCTCGAGCTACGAGGGGGAAACGGGGCTCCTCTGGATGTGGGCGGGACCATCGTGCTTCCTCTCGAGTGGAGACGGGTATGGCGGTGAACTTCTTGAGTTGCAGCAAGGGTGTGAAAGACCCTTTCGAAGTTTCAGAGGTTAGGTGTCATTAGTCTCCAGACGCCTCATTGGAAATAGGCCTCATCTCGCCTGGAAGGGAGAACTTCCTGGATTTTCTCGAGTTGCGGCAGGTGTTCTCGAGTTACGACGGGGACGTCAGGGACCCGCCCTGGTGGCCTCAGGAGAGGCCAGTCCCCATGCGACTTGCTAGGGGGCCTCTCGGGATTCCTCTCCCGTCGATACCGGGGCCAAAAACCTTGTGTGGAGTCAGGGCCGGAACCGAGGATTCCTGTCAGGGGCTGACATGGATCTTTGGGTACTTCTGGAGTCTCCCCAGGGGAGTCAGGCCTCGTCTCGAGTCGGGGCATGCACGTGCACTTTCCTTCCAGGCTGTAGCAGCAATGTCACGCTTCCCGTCGCGTGGATCAAAGGATTTGTGGTTTTCCCTCGAGGCTTTCCCTCGAGGCTTTCCCACAGGGCTGTCCCACGTGCCACCGTGGAGTGAGTCGATCCTCGGCGTGAAAGATGAGCCAGTGCAGGGCAAAGAGGTTCCTCTGGAATGGACTGAGACATCTGGGGGACTCTTGGAATGGTGGTACGACCATGGAGTTCCTCTCGCCTTTCCTGTTGAGAGTGCCTCCGCTTGAGATGCGACGGGAACGCCGGGAATTCTTTCCCATTGAAAGCAGGGAAAGGATTCCTCATCTCGAGCTACGAGGGGGAAAGGGGGCTCCTCTGGATGGGGGCGGGACGATCGTGCTTCCTCTCGAGTGGAGCCGGGTATGGCGGTGAACTTCTTGAGTTGCAGCAAGGGTGTGAAAGACCCTTTCGAAGTTCCAGAGGTTAGGTGTCATTAGTCTCCAGACGCCTCATCGGAAATAGGCCTCATCTCGCCTGGAAGGGGGAACTTCCTGGAATATCTCGAGTTGCGGCAGGTGTTCTCGAGTTAAGACGGGGACCTCAGGGACCCGCCCTGGTGGCCTCAGGAGAGGCCAGTCCCCATGCGAGTTGCTAGGGGGCCTCTCGGGATTCCTCTCCCGTCGATACCGGGCCCAAAAACCTTGTGTGGAGTCAGGGCCGTAACCGAGGATTCCTCTCAGGGGCTGACATGGATCTTTGGGTACTTCTGGAGTCTCCCCAGGGGAGTCAGGCCTCGTCTCGAGTGGGGGCATGCACGTGCCCTTTCCTTCCAGGCTGTAGCAGAAATGTCACGCTTCCCGTGGCGTGGATCAAAGGATCTGTGGTTTTCCCTCGAGGCTTTCCCACAGGGTTGTCCCACGTGCCACCGTGGTGTGAGTCGATCCTCGGCGTGAAAGATGAGCCAGTGCAGGGCAAAGAGGTTCCTCTGGAATGGACTGAGACATCTGGGGGACTCTTGGAATGGTGGTACGACCATGGAGTTCCTCTAGCCTTTCCTTTGAGAGTGCCTCCTCTTGAGATGCGACGGGAACGCCGGGAATTCTTTCCCGTTGAAAGCAGGGAAAGGATCCCTCATCTCGAGCTACGAGGGGGAAACGGGGCTCCTCTGGATGTGGGCGGGACCATCGTGCTTCCTCTCGAGTGGAGACGGGTATGGTGGTGAACTTCTTGAGTTGCAGCAAGGGTGTGAAAGACCCTTTCGAAGTTCCAGAGGTTAGGTGTCATTAGTCTCCAGACGCCTCATCGGAAATAGGCCTCATCTCGCCTGGAAGGGGGAACTTCCTGGAATTTCTCGAGTTGTGGCAGGTGTTCTCGAGTTACTACGGGGACCTCAGGGACCCGCCCTGGTGGCCTCAGGAGAGGCCAGTCCCCATGCGAGTTGCTAGGGGGCCTCTCGGGATTCCTCTCCCGCCGATACCGGGGCCAAAAACCTTGTGTGGAGTCAGGGCCTGAACCGAGGATTCCTCTCAGGGGCTGACATGGATCTTTGGGTACTTCTGGAGTCTCCCCAGGGGAGTCAGGCCTCGTCTCGAGTCGGGGCATGCACGTGCACTTTCCTTCCAGGCTGTAGCAGCAATGTCACGCTTCCCGTGGCGTGGATCAAAGGATCTGTGGTTTTCCCTCGAGGCTTTCCCTCGAGGCTTTCCCACAGGGCTGTCCCACGTGCCACTGTGGTGTGAGTCGATCCTCGGCGTGAAAGATGAGCCAGTGCAGGGCAAAGAGCTTCCTCTGGAATGGACTGAGATATCTGGGGGACTCTTGGAATGGTGGTACGACCATGGAGTTCCTTTCGCCTTTCCTGTTGAGAGTGCCTCCACTTGAGATGCGACGGGAACGCCGGGAATTCTTTCCCATTGAAAGCAGGAAAAGGATTCCTCATCTCGTGCTACGAGGGGGAAAGGGGGCTCCTCTGGATGTGGGCGGGACGATCGTGCTTCCTCTCGAGTGGAGCCGGGTATGGCGGTGAACTTCTTGAGTTGCAGCAAGGGTGTGAAAGACCCTTTCGAAGTTCCAGAGGTTAGGTGTCATTAGTCTCCAGACGCCACATCGGAAATAGGCCTCATCTCGCCTGGAAGGGGGAACTTCCTGGAATATCTCGAGTTGCGGCAGGTGTTCTCGAGTTAAGACGGGGACCTCAGGGACCCGCCCTGGTGGCCTCAGGAGAGGCCAGTCCCCATGCGAGGTGCTAGGGGGCCTCTCGGGATTCCTCTCCCGTCGATACCGGGGCAAAAACCTTGTGTGGAGTCAGGGCCGTAACCGAGGATTCCTCTCAGGGGCTGACATGGATCTTTGGGTACTTCTGGAGTCTCCCCAGGGGAGTCAGGCCTCGTCTCGAGTGGGGGCATGCACGTGCCCTTTCCTTCCAGGCTGTAGCAGAAATGTCACGCTTCCCGTGGCGTGGATCAAAGGATCTGTGGTTTTCCCTCGAGGCTTTCCCACAGGGTTGTCCCACGTGCCACCGTGGTGTGAGTCGATCCTCGGCGTGAAAGATGAGCCAGTGCAGGGCAAAGAGGTTCCTCTGGAATGGACTGAGACATCTGGGGGACTCTTGGAATGGTGGTACGACCATGGAGTTCCTCTCGCCTTTCCTTTGAGAGTGCCTCTTCTTGAGAAGCGACGGGAACGCCGGGAATTCTTTCCCGTTGAAAGCAGGGAAAGGATCCCTCATCTCGAGCTACGAGGGGGAAACGGGGCTCCTCTGGATGTGGGCGGGACCATCGTGCTTCCTCTCGAGTGGAGACGGGTGTGGCGTTGAACTTCTTGAGTTGCAGCAAGGGTGTGAAAGACCCTTTCGAAGTTCCAGAGGTTAGGTGTCATTAGTCTCCTGACGCCTCATCGGAAATAGGCCTCATCTCGCCTGGAAGGGGGAACTTCCTGGAATTTCTCGAGTTGTGGCAGGTGTTCTCGAGTTACTACGGGGACCTCAGGGACCCGCCCTGGTGGCCTCAGGAGAGGCCAGTCCCCATGCGAGTTGCTAGGGGGCCTCTCGGGATTCCTCTCCCGCCGATACCGGGGCCAAAAACCTTGTGTGGAGTCAGGGCCTGAACCGAGGATTCCTCTCAGGGGCTGACATGGATCTTTGGGTACTTCTGGAGTCTCCCCAGGGGAGTCAGGCCTCGTCTCGAGTCGGGGCATGCACGTGCACTTTCCTTCCAGGCTGTAGCAGCAATGTCACGCTTCCCGTGGCGTGGATCAAAGGATCTGTGGTTTTCCCTCGAGGCTTTCCCTCAAGGCTTTCCCACAGGGCTGTCCCACGTGCCACTGTGGTGTGAGTCGATCCTCGGCGTGAAAGATGAGCCAGTGCAGGGCAAAGAGCTTCCTCTGGAATGGACTGAGACATCTGGGGGACTCTTGGAATGGTGGTACGACCATGGAGTTCCTCTCGCCTTTCCTGTTGAGAGTGCCTCCGCTTGAGATGCGACGGGAACGCCGGGAATTCTTTCCCATTGAAAGCAGGGAAAGGATTCCTCATCTCGAGCTACGAGGGGGAAAGGGGGCTCCTCTGGATGTGGGCGGGACGATCGTGCTTCCTCTCGAGTGGAGCCGGGTATGGCGGTGAACTTCTTGAGTTGCAGCAAGGGTGTGAAAGACCCTTTCGAAGTTCCAGAGGTTAGGTGTCATTAGTCTCCAGACGCCTCATCGGAAATAGGCCTCATCTCGCCTGGAAGGGGGAACTTCCTGGAATATCTCGAGTTGCGGCAGGTGTTCTCGAGTTAAGACGGGGACCTCAGGGACCCGCCCTGGTGGCCTCAGGCGAGGCCAGTCCCCATGCGAGTTGCTAGGGGGCCTCTCGGGATTCCTCTCCCGTCGATACCGGGGCCAAAAACCTTGTGTGGAGTCAGGGCCGTAACCGAGGATTCCTCTCAGGGGCTGACATGGATCTTTGGGTACTTCTGGAGTCTCCCCAGGGGAGTCAGGCCTCGTCTCGAGTCGGGGCATGCACGTGCACTTTCCTTCCAGGCTGTAGCAGCAATGTCACGCTTCCCGTGGCGTGGATCAAAGGATCTGTGGTTTTCCCTCGAAGCTTTCCCTCGAGGCTTTCCCACAGGGCTGTCCCACGTGCCACCGTGGTGTGAGTCGATCCTCGGCGTGAAAGATGAGCCAGTGCAGGGCAAAGAGCTTCCTCTGGAATGGACTGAGACATCTGGGGGACTCTTGGAATGGTGGTACGACCATGGAGTTCCTCTCGCCTTTCCTGTTGAGAGTGCCTCCTCTTGAGATGCGACGGGAACGCCGGGAATTCTTTCCCGTTGAAAGCAGGGAAAGGATCCCTCATCTCGAGCTACGAGGGGGAAACGGGGCTCCTCTGGATGTGGGCGGGACCATCGTGCTTCCTCTCGAGTGGAGACGGGTATGGCGGTGAACTTCTTGAGTTGCAGCAAGGGTGTGAAAGACCCTTTCGAAGTTCCAGAGGTTAGGTGTCATTAGTCTCCAGACGCCTCATCGGAAATAGGCCTCATCTCGCCTGGAAGGGAGAACTTCCTGGATTTTCTCGAGTTGCGGCAGGTGTTCTCGAGTTACGACGGGGACCTCAGGGACCCGCCCTGGTGGCCTCAGGAGAGGCCAGTCCCCATGCGACTTGCTAGGGGGCCTCTCGGGATTCCTCTCCCGTCGATACCGGGGCCAAAAACCTTGTGTGGAGTCAGGGCCGGAACCGAGGATTCCTGTCAGGGGCTGACATGGATCTTTGGGTACTTCTGGAGTCTCCCCAGGGGAGTCAGGCCTCGTCTCGAGTCGGGGCATGCACGTGCACTTTCCTTCCAGGCTGTAGCAGCAATGTCACGCTTCCCGTCGCGTGGATCAAAGGATTTGTGGTTTTCCCTCGAGGCTTTCCCTCGAGGCTTTCCCACAGGGCTGTCCCACGTGCCACCGTGGAGTGAGTCGATCCTCGGCGTGAAAGATGAGCCAGTGCAGGGCAAAGAGGTTCCTCTGGAATGGACTGAGACATCTGGGGGACTCTTGGAATGGTGGTACGACCATGGAGTTCCTCTCGCCTTTCCTGTTGAGAGTGCCTCCGCTTGAGATGCGACGGGAACGCCGGGAATTCTTTCCCATTGAAAGCAGGGAAAGGATTCCTCATCTCGAGCTACGAGGGGGAAAGGGGGCTCCTCTGGATGTGGGCGGGACGATCGTGCTTCCTCTCGAGTGGAGACGGGTATGGCGGTGAACTTCTTGAGTTGCAGCAAGGGTGTGAAAGACCCTTTCGAAGTTCCAGAGGTTAGGTGTCATTAGTCTCCAGACGCCTCATCGGAAATAGGCCTCATCTCGCCTGGAAGGGGGAACTTCCTGGAATTTCTCGAGTTGTGGCAGGTGTTCTCGAGTTACGACGGGGACCTCAGGGACCCGCCCTGGTGGCCTCAGGAGAGGCCAGTCCCCATGCGACTTGCTAGGGGGCCTCTCGGGATTCCTCTCCCGTCGATACCGGGGCCAAAAACCTTGTGTGGAGTCAGGGCCGGAACCGAGGATTCCTCTCACGGGCTGACAGGGATCTTTGGGTTCTTCTGGAGTCTCCCCAGGGGAGTCAGGCCTCGTCTCGAGTCGGGGCATGCACGTGCACTTTCCTTCCAGGCTGTAGCAGCAATGTCACGCTTCCCGTGGCGTGGATCAAAGGATCTGTGGTTTTCCCTCGAGGCTTTCCCTCGAGGCTTTCCCACAGGGCTGTCCCACGTGCCACCGTGGTGTGAGTCGATCCTCGGCGTGAAAGATGAGCCAGTGCAGGGCAAAGAGCTTCCTCTGGAATGTACTGAGACATCTGAGGGACTCTTGGAATGGTGGTACGACCATGGAGTTCCTCTCGCCTTTCCTGTTGAGAGTGCCTCCGCTTGAGATGCGACGGGAACGCCGGGAACTCTTTCCCATTGAAAGCAGGGAAAGGATTCCTCATCTCGAGCTACGAGGGGGAAAGGGGGCTCCTCTGGATGTGGGCGGCACGATCGTGTTTCCTCTCGAGTGGAGACGGGTATGGCGGTGAACTTCTTGAGTTGCAGCAAGGGTGTGAAAGACCCTTTCGAAGTTCCAGAGGTTAGGTGTCATTAGTCTCCAGACGCCTCATCGGAAATAGGCCTCATCCTGCCTGGAAGGGAGAACTTCCTGGATTTTCTCGAGTTGGGGCAGATGTTCTCGAGTTACGACGGGGACCTCAGGGACCCGCCCTGGTGGCCTCAGGAGAGGCCAGTCCCCATGCGAGTTGCTAGGGGGCCTCTCGGGATCCCTCTCCCGTCGATACCCGGGCCAAAAACCTTGTGTGGAGTCAGGGCCGGAACCGAGGATTCCTCTCACGGGCTGATATGGATCTTTGGGTACTTCTGGAGTCTCGCCAGGGGAGACAGGACCCATCTCGAGTGGGGGCATGCACGTGCGCTTTCCTTCCAGGCTGTAGCAGCAATGTCACGCTTCCCATCGCGTGGATCAAAGGATCTGTGGTTTTCCCACAGGGCTCTCCCACGTGCCACCGTGGTGTGAGTCGATCCTCGGCGTGAAAGATGAGCCAGTGCAGGGCAAAGAGGTTCCTCTGGAATGGACTGAGACATCTGGGGGACTCTTGGAATGGTGGTACGACCATGGAGTTCCTCTCGCCTTTCCTTTGAGAGTGCCTCTTCTTGAGAAGCGACGGGAACGCCGGGAATTCTTTCCCGTTGAAAGCAGGGAAAGGATCCCTCATCTCGAGCTACGAGGGGGAAACGGGGCTCCTCTGGATGTGGGCGGGACCATCGTGCTTCCTCTCGAGTGGAGACGGGTGTGGCGGTGAACTTCTTGAGTTGCAGCAAGGGTGTGAAAGACCCTTTCGAAGTTCCAGAGGTTAGGTGTCATTAGTCTCCTGACGCCTCATCGGAAATAGGCCTCATCTCGCCTGGAAGGGGGAACTTCCTGGAATTTCTCGAGTTGTGGCAGGTGTTCTCGAGTTACTACGGGGACCTCAGGGACCCGCCCTGGTGGCCTCAGGAGAGGCCAGTCCCCATGCGAGTTGCTAGGGGGCCTCTCGGGATTCCTCTCCCGCCGATACCGTGGCCAAAAACCTTGTGTGGAGTCAGGGCCTGAACCGAGGATTCCTCTCAGGGGCTGACATGGATCTTTGGGTACTTCTGGAGTCTCCCCAGGGGAGTCAGGCCTCGTCTCGAGTCGGGGCATGCACGTGCACTTTCCTTCCAGGCTGTAGCAGCAATGTCACGCTTCCCGTGGCGTGGATCAAAGGATCTGTGGTTTTCCCTCGAGGCTTTCCCTCAAGGCTTTCCCACAGGGCTGTCCCACGTGCCACTGTGGTGTGAGTCGATCCTCGGCGTGAAAGATGAGCCAGTGCAGGGCAAAGAGCTTCCTCTGGAATGGACTGAGACATCTGGGGGACTCTTGGAATGGTGGTACGACCATGGAGTTCCTCTCGCCTTTCCTGTTGAGAGTGCCTCCGCTTGAGATGCGACGGGAACGCCGGGAATTCTTTCCCATTGAAAGCAGGGAAAGGATTCCTCATCTCGAGCTACGAGGGGGAAAGGGGGCTCCTCTGGATGTGGGCGGGACGATCGTGCTTCCTCTCGAGTGGAGCCGGGTATGGCGGTGAACTTCTTGAGTTGCAGCAAGGGTGTGAAAGACCCTTTCGAAGTTCCAGAGGTTAGGTGTCATTAGTCTCCAGACGCCTCATCGGAAATAGGCCTCATCTCGCCTGGAAGGGGGAACTTCCTGGAATATCTCGAGTTGCGGCAGGTGTTCTCGAGTTAAGACGGGGACCTCAGGGACCCGCCCTGGTGGCCTCAGGCGAGGCCAGTCCCCATGCGAGTTGCTAGGGGGCCTCTCGGGATTCCTCTCCCGTCGATACCGGGGCCAAAAACCTTGTGTGGAGTCAGGGCCGTAACCGAGGATTCCTCTCAGGGGCTGACATGGATCTTTGGGTACTTCTGGAGTCTCCCCAGGGGAGTCAGGCCTCGTCTCGAGTCGGGGCATGCACGTGCACTTTCCTTCCAGGCTGTAGCAGCAATGTCACGCTTCCCGTGGCGTGGATCAAAGGATCTGTGGTTTTCCCTCGAAGCTTTCCCTCGAGGCTTTCCCACAGGGCTGTCCCACGTGCCACCGTGGTGTGAGTCGATCCTCGGCGTGAAAGATGAGCCAGTGCAGGGCAAAGAGCTTCCTCTGGAATGGACTGAGACATCTGGGGGACTCTTGGAATGGTGGTACGACCATGGAGTTCCTCTCGCCTTTCCTGTTGAGAGTGCCTCCTCTTGAGATGCGACGGGAACGCCGGGAATTCTTTCCCGTTGAAAGCAGGGAAAGGATCCCTCATCTCGAGCTACGAGGGGGAAACGGGGCTCCTCTGGATGTGGGCGGGACCATCGTGCTTCCTCTCGAGTGGAGACGGGTATGGCGGTGAACTTCTTGAGTTGCAGCAAGGGTGTGAAAGACCCTTTCGAAGTTCCAGAGGTTAGGTGTCATTAGTCTCCAGACGCCTCATCGGAAATAGGCCTCATCTCGCCTGGAAGGGAGAACTTCCTGGATTTTCTCGAGTTGCGGCAGGTGTTCTCGAGTTACGACGGGGACCTCAGGGACCCGCCCTGGTGGCCTCAGGAGAGGCCAGTCCCCATGCGACTTGCTAGGGGGCCTCTCGGGATTCCTCTCCCGTCGATACCGGGGCCAAAAACCTTGTGTGGAGTCAGGGCCGGAACCGAGGATTCCTGTCAGGGGCTGACATGGATCTTTGGGTACTTCTGGAGTCTCCCCAGGGGAGTCAGGCCTCGTCTCGAGTCGGGGCATGCACGTGCACTTTCCTTCCAGGCTGTAGCAGCAATGTCACGCTTCCCGTCGCGTGGATCAAAGGATTTGTGGTTTTCCCTCGAGGCTTTCCCTCGAGGCTTTCCCACAGGGCTGTCCCACGTGCCACCGTGGAGTGAGTCGATCCTCGGCGTGAAAGATGAGCCAGTGCAGGGCAAAGAGGTTCCTCTGGAATGGACTGAGACATCTGGGGGACTCTTGGAATGGTGGTACGACCATGGAGTTCCTCTCGCCTTTCCTGTTGAGAGTGCCTCCGCTTGAGATGCGACGGGAACGCCGGGAATTCTTTCCCATTGAAAGCAGGGAAAGGATTCCTCATCTCGAGCTACGAGGGGGAAAGGGGGCTCCTCTGGATGTGGGCGGGACGATCGTGCTTCCTCTCGAGTGGAGACGGGTATGGCGGTGAACTTCTTGAGTTGCAGCAAGGGTGTGAAAGACCCTTTCGAAGTTCCAGAGGTTAGGTGTCATTAGTCTCCAGACGCCTCATCGGAAATAGGCCTCATCTCGCCTGGAAGGGGGAACTTCCTGGAATTTCTCGAGTTGTGGCAGGTGTTCTCGAGTTACGACGGGGACCTCAGGGACCCGCCCTGGTGGCCTCAGGAGAGGCCAGTCCCCATGCGACTTGCTAGGGGGCCTCTCGGGATTCCTCTCCCGTCGATACCGGGGCCAAAAACCTTGTGTGGAGTCAGGGCCGGAACCGAGGATTCCTCTCACGGGCTGACAGGGATCTTTGGGTTCTTCTGGAGTCTCCCCAGGGGAGTCAGGCCTCGTCTCGAGTCGGGGCATGCACGTGCACTTTCCTTCCAGGCTGTAGCAGCAATGTCACGCTTCCCGTGGCGTGGATCAAAGGATCTGTGGTTTTCCCTCGAGGCTTTCCCTCGAGGCTTTCCCACAGGGCTGTCCCACGTGCCACCGTGGTGTGAGTCGATCCTCGGCGTGAAAGATGAGCCAGTGCAGGGCAAAGAGCTTCCTCTGGAATGTACTGAGACATCTGAGGGACTCTTGGAATGGTGGTACGACCATGGAGTTCCTCTCGCCTTTCCTGTTGAGAGTGCCTCCGCTTGAGATGCGACGGGAACGCCGGGAACTCTTTCCCATTGAAAGCAGGGAAAGGATTCCTCATCTCGAGCTACGAGGGGGAAAGGGGGCTCCTCTGGATGTGGGCGGCACGATCGTGTTTCCTCTCGAGTGGAGACGGGTATGGCGGTGAACTTCTTGAGTTGCAGCAAGGGTGTGAAAGACCCTTTCGAAGTTCCAGAGGTTAGGTGTCATTAGTCTCCAGACGCCTCACCGGAAATAGGCCTCATCCTGCCTGGAAGGGAGAACTTCCTGGATTTTCTCGAGTTGGGGCAGATGTTCTCGAGTTACGACGGGGACCTCAGGGACCCGCCCTGGTGGCCTCAGGAGAGGCCAGTCCCCATGCGAGTTGCTAGGGGGCCTCTCGGGATCCCTCTCCCGTCGATACCCGGGCCAAAAACCTTGTGTGGAGTCAGGGCCGGAACCGAGGATTCCTCTCACGGGCTGATATGGATCTTTGGGTACTTCTGGAGTCTCGCCAGGGGAGACAGGACCCATCTCGAGTGGGGGCATGCACGTGCGCTTTCCTTCCAGGCTGTAGCAGCAATGTCACGCTTCCCATCGCGTGGATCAAAGGATCTGTGGTTTTCCCACAGGGCTCTCCCACGTGCCACCGTGGTGTGAGTCGATCCTCGGCGTGAAAGATGAGCCAGTGCAGGGCAAAGAGGTTCCTCTGGAATGGACTGAGACATCTGGGGGACTCTTGGAATGGTGGTACGACCATGGAGTTCCTCTCGCCTTTCCTTTGAGAGTGCCTCTTCTTGAGAAGCGACGGGAACGCCGGGAATTCTTTCCCGTTGAAAGCAGGGAAAGGATCCCTCATCTCGAGCTACGAGGGGGAAACGGGGCTCCTCTGGATGTGGGCGGGACCATCGTGCTTCCTCTCGAGTGGAGACGGGTGTGGCGGTGAACTTCTTGAGTTGCAGCAAGGGTGTGAAAGACCCTTTCGAAGTTCCAGAGGTTAGGTGTCATTAGTCTCCTGACGCCTCATCGGAAATAGGCCTCATCTCGCCTGGAAGGGGGAACTTCCTGGAATTTCTCGAGTTGTGGCAGGTGTTCTCGAGTTACTACGGGGACCTCAGGGACCCGCCCTGGTGGCCTCAGGAGAGGCCAGTCCCCATGCGAGTTGCTAGGGGGCCTCTCGGGATTCCTCTCCCGCCGATACCGTGGCCAAAAACCTTGTGTGGAGTCAGGGCCTGAACCGAGGATTCCTCTCAGGGGCTGACATGGATCTTTGGGTACTTCTGGAGTCTCCCCAGGGGAGTCAGGCCTCGTCTCGAGTCGGGGCATGCACGTGCACTTTCCTTCCAGGCTGTAGCAGCAATGTCACGCTTCCCGTGGCGTGGATCAAAGGATCTGTGGTTTTCCCTCGAGGCTTTCCCTCAAGGCTTTCCCACAGGGCTGTCCCACGTGCCACTGTGGTGTGAGTCGATCCTCGGCGTGAAAGATGAGCCAGTGCAGGGCAAAGAGCTTCCTCTGGAATGGACTGAGACATCTGGGGGACTCTTGGAATGGTGGTACGACCATGGAGTTCCTCTCGCCTTTCCTGTTGAGAGTGCCTCCGCTTGAGATGCGACGGGAACGCCGGGAATTCTTTCCCATTGAAAGCAGGGAAAGGATTCCTCATCTCGAGCTACGAGGGGGAAAGGGGGCTCCTCTGGATGTGGGCGGGACGATCGTGCTTCCTCTCGAGTGGAGCCGGGTATGGCGGTGAACTTCTTGAGTTGCAGCAAGGGTGTGAAAGACCCTTTCGAAGTTCCAGAGGTTAGGTGTCATTAGTCTCCAGACGCCTCATCGGAAATAGGCCTCATCTCGCCTGGAAGGGGGAACTTCCTGGAATATCTCGAGTTGCGGCAGGTGTTCTCGAGTTAAGACGGGGACCTCAGGGACCCGCCCTGGTGGCCTCAGGCGAGGCCAGTCCCCATGCGAGTTGCTAGGGGGCCTCTCGGGATTCCTCTCCCGTCGATACCGGGGCCAAAAACCTTGTGTGGAGTCAGGGCCGTAACCGAGGATTCCTCTCAGGGGCTGACATGGATCTTTGGGTACTTCTGGAGTCTCCCCAGGGGAGTCAGGCCTCGTCTCGAGTCGGGGCATGCACGTGCACTTTCCTTCCAGGCTGTAGCAGCAATGTCACGCTTCCCGTGGCGTGGATCAAAGGATCTGTGGTTTTCCCTCGAAGCTTTCCCTCGAGGCTTTCCCACAGGGCTGTCCCACGTGCCACCGTGGTGTGAGTCGATCCTCGGCGTGAAAGATGAGCCAGTGCAGGGCAAAGAGCTTCCTCTGGAATGGACTGAGACATCTGGGGGACTCTTGGAATGGTGGTACGACCATGGAGTTCCTCTCGCCTTTCCTGTTGAGAGTGCCTCCTCTTGAGATGCGACGGGAACGCCGGGAATTCTTTCCCGTTGAAAGCAGGGAAAGGATCCCTCATCTCGAGCTACGAGGGGGAAACGGGGCTCCTCTGGATGTGGGCGGGACCATCGTGCTTCCTCTCGAGTGGAGACGGGTATGGCGGTGAACTTCTTGAGTTGCAGCAAGGGTGTGAAAGACCCTTTCGAAGTTCCAGAGGTTAGGTGTCATTAGTCTCCAGACGCCTCATCGGAAATAGGCCTCATCTCGCCTGGAAGGGAGAACTTCCTGGATTTTCTCGAGTTGCGGCAGGTGTTCTCGAGTTACGACGGGGACCTCAGGGACCCGCCCTGGTGGCCTCAGGAGAGGCCAGTCCCCATGCGACTTGCTAGGGGGCCTCTCGGGATTCCTCTCCCGTCGATACCGGGGCCAAAAACCTTGTGTGGAGTCAGGGCCGGAACCGAGGATTCCTGTCAGGGGCTGACATGGATCTTTGGGTACTTCTGGAGTCTCCCCAGGGGAGTCAGGCCTCGTCTCGAGTCGGGGCATGCACGTGCACTTTCCTTCCAGGCTGTAGCAGCAATGTCACGCTTCCCGTCGCGTGGATCAAAGGATTTGTGGTTTTCCCTCGAGGCTTTCCCTCGAGGCTTTCCCACAGGGCTGTCCCACGTGCCACCGTGGAGTGAGTCGATCCTCGGCGTGAAAGATGAGCCAGTGCAGGGCAAAGAGGTTCCTCTGGAATGGACTGAGACATCTGGGGGACTCTTGGAATGGTGGTACGACCATGGAGTTCCTCTCGCCTTTCCTGTTGAGAGTGCCTCCGCTTGAGATGCGACGGGAACGCCGGGAATTCTTTCCCATTGAAAGCAGGGAAAGGATTCCTCATCTCGAGCTACGAGGGGGAAAGGGGGCTCCTCTGGATGTGGGCGGGACCATCGTGCTTCCTCTCGAGTGGAGACGGGTATGGCGGTGAACTTCTTGAGTTGCAGCAAGGGTGTGAAAGACCCTTTCGAAGTTCCAGAGGTTAGGTGTCATTAGTCTCCAGACGCCTCATCGGAAATAGGCCTCATCTCGCCTGGAAGGGGGAACTTCCTGGAATTTCTCGAGTTGTGGCAGGTGTTCTCGAGTTACGACGGGGACCTCAGGGACCCGCCCTGGTGGCCTCAGGAGAGGCCAGTCCCCATGCGACTTGCTAGGGGGCCTCTCGGGATTCCTCTCCCGTCGATACCGGGGCCAAAAACCTTGTGTGGAGTCAGGGCCGGAACCGAGGATTCCTCTCACGGGCTGACAGGGATCTTTGGGTTCTTCTGGAGTCTCCCCAGGGGAGTCAGGCCTCGTCTCGAGTCGGGGCATGCACGTGCACTTTCCTTCCAGGCTGTAGCAGCAATGTCACGCTTCCCGTGGCGTGGATCAAAGGATCTGTGGTTTTCCCTCGAGGCTTTCCCTCGAGGCTTTCCCACAGGGCTGTCCCACGTGCCACCGTGGTGTGAGTCGAACCTCGGCGTGAAAGATGAGCCAGTGCAGGGCAAAGAGCTTCCTCTGGAATGTACTGAGACATCTGAGGGACTCTTGGAATGGTGGTACGACCATGGAGTTCCTCTCGCCTTTCCTGTTGAGAGTGCCTCCGCTTGAGATGCGACGGGAACGCCGGGAACTCTTTCCCATTGAAAGCAGGGAAAGGATTCCTCATCTCGAGCTACGAGGGGGAAAGGGGGCTCCTCTGGATGTGGGCGGCACGATCGTGTTTCCTCTCGAGTGGAGACGGGTATGGCGGTGAACTTCTTGAGTTGCAGCAAGGGTGTGAAAGACCCTTTCGAAGTTCCAGAGGTTAGGTGTCATTAGTCTCCAGACGCCTCATCGGAAATAGGCCTCATCCTGCCTGGAAGGGAGAACTTCCTGGATTTTCTCGAGTTGGGGCAGATGTTCTCGAGTTACGACGGGGACCTCAGGGACCCGCCCTGGTGGCCTCAGGAGAGGCCAGTCCCCATGCGAGTTGCTAGGGGGCCTCTCGGGATCCCTCTCCCGTCGATACCCGGGCCAAAAACCTTGTGTGGAGTCAGGGCCGGAACCGAGGATTCCTCTCACGGGCTGATATGGATCTTTGGGTACTTCTGGAGTCTCGCCAGGGGAGACAGGACCCATCTCGAGTGGGGGCATGCACGTGCGCTTTCCTTCCAGGCTGTAGCAGCAATGTCACGCTTCCCATCGCGTGGATCAAAGGATCTGTGGTTTTCCCACAGGGCTCTCCCACGTGCCACCGTGGTGTGAGTCGATCCTCGGCGTGAAAGATGAGCCAGTGCAGGGCAAAGAGGTTCCTCTGGAATGGACTGAGACATCTGGGGGACTCTTGGAATGGTGGTACGACCATGGAGTTCCTCTCGCCTTTCCTTTGAGAGTGCCTCTTCTTGAGAAGCGACGGGAACGCCGGGAATTCTTTCCCGTTGAAAGCAGGGAAAGGATCCCTCATCTCGAGCTACGAGGGGGAAACGGGGCTCCTCTGGATGTGGGCGGGACCATCGTGCTTCCTCTCGAGTGGAGACGGGTATGGCGGTGAACTTCTTGAGTTGCAGCAAGGGTGTGAAAGACCCTTTCGAAGTTCCAGAGGTTAGGTGTCATTAGTCTCCTGACGACTCATCGGAAATAGGCCTCATCTCGCCTGGAAGGGGGAACTTCCTGGAATTTCTCGAGTTGTGGCAGGTGTTCTCGAGTTACTACGGGGACCTCAGGGACCCGCCCTGGTGGCCTCAGGAGAGGCCAGTCCCCATGCGAGTTGCTAGGGGGCCTCTCGGGATTCCTCTCCCGCCGATACCGGGGCCAAAAACCTTGTGTGGAGTCAGGGCCTGAACCGAGGTTTCCTCTCAGGGGCTGACATGGATCTTTGGGTCCTTCTGGAGTCTCCCCAGGGGAGTCAGGCCTCGTCTCGAGTCGGGGCATGCACGTGCACTTTCCTTCCAGGCTGTAGCAGCAATGTCACGCTTCCCGTGGCGTGGATCAAAGGATCTGTGGTTTTCCCTCGAGGCTTTCCCTCAAGGCTTTCCCACAGGGCTGTCCCACGTGCCACTGTGGTGTGAGTCGATCCTCGGCGTGAAAGATGAGCCAGTGCAGGGCAAAGAGCTTCCTCTGGAATGGACTGAGACATCTGGGGGACTCTTGGAATGGTGGTACGACCATGGAGTTCCTCTCGCCTTTCCTGTTGAGAGTGCCTCCGCTTGAGATGCGACGGGAACGCCGGGAATTCTTTCCCATTGAAAGCAGGGAAAGGATTCCTCATCTCGAGCTACGAGGGGGAAAGGGGGCTCCTCTGGATGTGGGCGGGACGATCGTGCTTCCTCTCGAGTGGAGCCGGGTATGGCGGTGAACTTCTTGAGTTGCAGCAAGGGTGTGAAAGACCCTTTCGAAGTTCCAGAGGTTAGGTGTCATTAGTCTCCAGACGCCTCATCGGAAATAGGCCTCATCTCGCCTGGAAGGGGGAACTTCCTGGAATATCTCGAGTTGCGGCAGGTGTTCTCGAGTTAAGACGGGGACCTCAGGGACCCGCCCTGGTGGCCTCAGGCGAGGCCAGTCCCCATGCGAGTTGCTAGGGGGCCTCTCGGGATTCCTCTCCCGTCGATACCGGGGCCAAAAACCTTGTGTGGAGTCAGGGCCGTAACCGAGGATTCCTCTCAGGGGCTGACATGAATCTTTGGGTACTTCTGGAGTCTCCCCAGGGGAGTCAGGCCTCGTCTCGAGTCGGGGCATGCACGTGCACTTTCCTTCCAGGCTGTAGCAGCAATGTCACGCTTCCCGTGGCGTGGATCAAAGGATCTGTGGTTTTCCCTCGAAGCTTTCCCTCGAGGCTTTCCCACAGGGCTGTCCCACGTGCCACCGTGGTGTGAGTCGATCCTCGGCGTGAAAGATGAGCCAGTGCAGGGCAAAGAGCTTCCTCTGGAATGGACTGAGACATCTGGGGGACTCTTGGAATGGTGGTACGACCATGGAGTTCCTCTCGCCTTTCCTGTTGAGAGTGCCTCCTCTTGAGATGCGACGGGAACGCCGGGAATTCTTTCCCGTTGAAAGCAGGGAAAGGATCCCTCATCTCGAGCTACGAGGGGGAAACGGGGCTCCTCTGGATGTGGGCGGGACCATCGTGCTTCCTCTCGAGTGGAGACGGGTATGGCGGTGAACTTCTTGAGTTGCAGCAAGGGTGTGAAAGACCCTTTCGAAGTTCCAGAGGTTAGGTGTCATTAGTCTCCAGACGCCTCATCGGAAATAGGCCTCATCTCGCCTGGAAGGGAGAACTTCCTGGATTTTCTCGAGTTGCGGCAGGTGTTCTCGAGTTACGACGGGGACCTCAGGGACCCGCCCTGGTGGCCTCAGGAGAGGCCAGTCCCCATGCGACTTGCTAGGGGGCCTCTCGGGATTCCTCTCCCGTCGATACCGGGGCCAAAAACCTTGTGTGGAGTCAGGGCCGGAACCGAGGATTCCTGTCAGGGGCTGACATGGATCTTTGGGTACTTCTGGAGTCTCCCCAGGGGAGTCAGGCCTCGTCTCGAGTCGGGGCATGCACGTGCACTTTCCTTCCAGGCTGTAGCAGCAATGTCACGCTTCCCGTCGCGTGGATCAAAGGATTTGTGGTTTTCCCTCGAGGCTTTCCCTCGAGGCTTTCCCACAGGGCTGTCCCACGTGCCACCGTGGAGTGAGTCGATCCTCGGCGTGAAAGATGAGCCAGTGCAGGGCAAAGAGGTTCCTCTGGAATGGACTGAGACATCTGGGGGACTCTTGGAATGGTGGTACGACCATGGAGTTCCTCTCGCCTTTCCTGTTGAGAGTGCCTCCTCTTGAGATGCGACGGGAACGCCGGGAATTCTTTCCCATTGAAAGCAGGGAAAGGATTCCTCATCTCGAGCTACGAGGGGGAAAGGGGGCTCCTCTGGATGTGGGCGGGACGATCGTGCTTCCTCTCGAGTGGAGACGGGTATGGCGGTGAACTTCTTGAGTTGCAGCAAGGGTGTGAAAGACCCTTTCGAAGTTCCAGAGGTTAGGTGTCATTAGTCTCCAGACGCCTCATCGGAAATAGGCCTCATCTCGCCTGGAAGGGGGAACTTCCTGGAATTTCTCGAGTTGTGGCAGGTGTTCTCGAGTTACGACGGGGACCTCAGGGACCCGCCCTGGTGGCCTCAGGAGAGGCCAGTCCCCATGCGACTTGCTAGGGGGCCTCTCGGGATTCCTCTCCCGTCGATACCGGGGCCAAAAACCTTGTGTGGAGTCAGGGCCGGAACCGAGGATTCCTCTCACGGGCTGACAGGGATCTTTGGGTTCTTCTGGAGTCTCCCCAGGGGAGTCAGGCCTCGTCTCGAGTCGGGGCATGCACGTGCACTTTCCTTCCAGGCTGTAGCAGCAATGTCACGCTTCCCGTGGCGTGGATCAAAGGATCTGTGGTTTTCCCTCGAGGCTTTCCCTCGAGGCTTTCCCACAGGGCTGTCCCACGTGCCACCGTGGTGTGAGTCGATCCTCGGCGTGAAAGATGAGCCAGTGCAGGGCAAAGAGCTTCCTCTGGAATGTACTGAGACATCTGAGGGACTCTTGGAATGGTGGTACGACCATGGAGTTCCTCTCGCCTTTCCTGTTGAGAGTGCCTCCGCTTGAGATGCGACGGGAACGCCGGGAACTCTTTCCCATTGAAAGCAGGGAAAGGATTCCTCATCTCGAGCTACGAGGGGGAAAGGGGGCTCCTCTGGATGTGGGCGGCACGATCGTGTTTCCTCTCGAGTGGAGACGGGTATGGCGGTGAACTTCTTGAGTTGCAGCAAGGGTGTGAAAGACCCTTTCGAAGTTCCAGAGGTTAGGTGTCATTAGTCTCCAGACGCCTCATCGGAAATAGGCCTCATCCTGCCTGGAAGGGAGAACTTCCTGGATTTTCTCGAGTTGCGGCAGATGTTCTCGAGTTACGACGGGGACCTCAGGGACCCGCCCTGGTGGCCTCAGGAGAGGCCAGTCCCCATGCGAGTTGCTAGGGGGCCTCTCGGGATCCCTCTCCCGTCGATACCCGGGCCAAAAACCTTGTGTGGAGTCAGGGCCGGAACCGAGGATTCCTCTCACGGGCTGATATGGATCTTTGGGTACTTCTGGAGTCTCGCCAGGGGAGACAGGACCCATCTCGAGTGGGGGCATGCACGTGCGCTTTCCTTCCAGGCTGTAGCAGCAATGTCACGCTTCCCATCGCGTGGATCAAAGGATCTGTGGTTTTCCCACAGGGCTCTCCCACGTGCCACCGTGGTGTGAGTCGATCCTCGGCGTGAAAGATGAGCCAGTGCAGGGCAAAGAGGTTCCTCTGGAATGGACTGAGACATCTGGGGGACTCTTGGAATGGTGGTACAACCATGGAGTTCCTCTCGCCTTTCCTGTTGAGAGTGCCTCCTCTTGAGATGCGATGGGAACGCCGGGAATTCTTTCCCGTTGAAAGCAGGGAAAGGATTCCTCATCTCGAGCTACGAGGGGGAAACGGGGCTCCGCTGGATGTGGGAGGGACCATCGTGCTTCCTCTAGAGTGGAGACGGGTATGGCGGTGAACTTCTTGAGTTGCAGCAAGGGTGTGAAAGACCCTTTCGAAGTTCCAGAGGTTAGGTGTCATTAGTCTCCAGACGCCTCATCGGAAATAGGCCTCATCTCGCCTGGAAGGGAGAACTTCCTGGATTTTCTCGAGTTGCGGCAGGTGTTCTCGAGTTACGACGGGGACCACAGGGACCCGCCCTGGTGGCCTCAGGAGAGGCCAGTCCCCATGCGAGTTGCTAGGGGGCCTCTCGGGATTCCTCTCCCGTCGATACCCGGGCCAAAAACCTTGTGTGGAGTCAGGGCCGGAACCGAGGATTCCTCTCACGGGCTGATATGGATCTTTGGGTACTTCTGGAGTCTCGCCAGGGGAGACAGGCCTCATCTCGAGTGGGGGCATGCACGTGCGCTTTCCTTCCAGGCTGTAGCAGCAATGTCACGCTTCCCATCGCGTGGATCAAAGGATCTGTGGTTTTCTCTCGAGGCTTTCCCTCGAGGCTTCCCACAGGGCTGTCCCACGTGCCACCGTGGTGTGAGTCGATCCTCGGCGTGAAAGATGAGCCAGTGCAGGGCAAAGAGGTTCCTCTGGAAAGGACTGAGACATCTGCGGGACTCTTGGAATGGTGGTACGACCATGGAGTTCCTCTCGCCTTTCCTGTTGAGAGTGCCTCCTCTTGAGATGCGACGGGAACGCCGGGAATTCTTTCCCGTTGAAAGCAGGGAAAGGATCGCTCATCTCGAGCTAGAAGGGGGAAACGGGGCTCCTCTGGATGTGGGCGGGACCATCGTGCTTCCTCTCGAGTGGAGACGGGTATGGCGGTGAACTTCTTGAGTTGCAGCAAGGGTGTGAAAGACCCTTTCGAAGTTCCAGAGTTTAGGTGTCATTAGTCTCCAGACGCCTCATCGGAAATAGGCCTCATCTCGCCTGGAAGGGAGAACTTCCTGGATTTTCTCGAGTTGCGGCAGGTGTTCTCGAGTTACGACGGGGACCTCAGGGACCCGCCCTGGTTGCCTCAGGAGAGGCCAGTCCCCATGCGAGTTGCTAGGGGGCCTCTCGGGATTCCTCTCCCGTCGATACCGGGGCCAAAAACCTTGTGTGGAGTCAGGGCCGGAACCGAGGATTCCTCTCAGGGGCTGACATGGATCTGTGGGTACTTCTGCAGTCTCCCCATGGGAGTCAGGCCTCGTCTCGAGTGGGGGCATGCACGTGCGCTTTCCTTCCAGGCTGTAGCAGCAATGTCACGCTTCCCGTCGTGTGGATCAAAGGATCTGTGGTTTTCCCTCGAGGCTTTCCCTCGAGGCTTTCCCACAGGGCTGTCCCACGTGCCACCGTGGTGTGAGTCGATCCTCGGCGTGAAAGATGAGCCAGTGCAGGGCAAAGAGCTTCCTCTGGAATGGACTGAGACATCTGGGGGACTCTTGGAATGGTGGTACGACCATGGAGTTCCTCTCGCCTTTCCTGTTGAGAGTGCCTCCTCTTGAGATGCGACGGGAACGCCGGGAATTCTTTCCCGTTGAAAGCAGGGAAAGGATCCCTCATCTCGAGCTACGAGGGGGAAACGGGGCTCCTCTGGA
Source organism: Capricornis sumatraensis (assembly GCF_032405125.1). Classification (NCBI taxonomy): domain Eukaryota; kingdom Metazoa; phylum Chordata; class Mammalia; order Artiodactyla; family Bovidae; genus Capricornis; species Capricornis sumatraensis. Next base: position 12,534,403 of record NW_027184612.1, read on the forward strand.
TGGGGGCGGGACTATCGTGCTTCCTCTCGAGTGGAGCCGGGTATGGCGGTGAACTTCTTGAGTTGCAGCAAGGGTGTGAAAGACCCTTTCGAAGTTCCAGAGGTTAGGTGTCATTAGTCTCCAGACGCCTCATCGGAAATAGGCCTCATCTCGCCTGGAAGGGAGAACTTCCTGGATTTTCTCGAGTTGCGGCAGGTGTTCTCGAGTTACGACGGGGACCTCAGGGACCAGCCCTGGTGGCCTCAGGAGAGGCCAGTCCCCATGCGAGTTGCTAGGGGGCCTCTCGGGATTCCTCTCCCGTCGATACCCGGGCCAAAAACCTTGTGTGGAGTCAGGGCCGGAACCGAGGATTCCTCTCACGGGCTGATATGGATCTTTGGGTACTTCTGGAGTCTCGCCAGGGGAGACAGGCCTCATCTCGAGTGGGGGCATGCACGTGCGCTTTCCTTCCAGGCTGTAGCAGCAATGTCACGCTTCCCATCGCGTGGATCAAAGGATCTGTGGTTTTCTCTCGAGGCTTTCCCTCGAGGCTTCCCACAGGGCTGTCCCACGTGCCACCGTGGTGTGAGTCGATCCTCGGCGTGAAAGATGAGCCAGTGCAGGGCAAAGAGGTTCCTCTGGAAAGGACTGAGACATCTGCGGGACTCTTGGAATGGTGGTACGACCATGGAGTTCCTCTCGCCTTTCCTGTTGAGAGTGCCTCCTCTTGAGATGCGACGGGAACGCCGGGAATTCTTTCCCGTTGAAAGCAGGGAAAGGATCGCTCATCTCGAGCTAGAAGGGGGAAACGGGGCTCCTCTGGATGTGGGCGGGACCATCGTGCTTCCTCTCGAGTGGAGACGGGTATGGCGGTGAACTTCTTGAGTTGCAGCAAGGGTGTGAAAGACCCTTTCGAAGTTCCAGAGTTTAGGTGTCATTAGTCTCCAGACGCCTCATCGGAAATAGGCCTCATCTCGCCTGGAAGGGAGAACTTCCTGGATTTTCTCGAGTTGCGGCAGGTGTTCTCGAGTTACGACGGGGACCTCAGGGACCCGCCCTGGTTGCCTCAGGAGAGGCCAGTCCCCATGCGAGTTGCTAGGGGGCCTCTCGGGATTCCTCTCCCGTCGATACCGGGGCCAAAAACCTTGTGTGGAGTCAGGGCCGGAACCGAGGATTCCTCTCAGGGGCTGACATGGATCTGTGGGTACTTCTGCAGTCTCCCCATGGGAGTCAGGCCTCGTCTCGAGTGGGGGCATGCACGTGCGCTTTCCTTCCAGGCTGTAGCAGCAATGTCACGCTTCCCGTCGTGTGGATCAAAGGATCTGTGGTTTTCCCTCGAGGCTTTCCCTCGAGGCTTTCCCACAGGGCTGTCCCACGTGCCACCGTGGTGTGAGTCGATCCTCGGCGTGAAAGATGAGCCAGTGCAGGGCAAAGAGCTTCCTCTGGAATGGACTGAGACATCTGGGGGACTCTTGGAATGGTGGTACGACCATGGAGTTCCTCTCGCCTTTCCTGTTGAGAGTGCCTCCTCTTGAGATGCGACGGGAACGCCGGGAATTCTTTCCCGTTGAAAGCAGGGAAAGGATCCCTCATCTCGAGCTACGAGGGGGAAACGGGGCTCCTCTGGATGTGGGCGGGACCATCGTGCTTCCTCTCGAGTGGAGACGGGTATGGCGGTGAACTTCTTGAGTTGCAGCAAGGGTGTGAAAGACCCTTTCGAAGTTCCAGACGTTAGGTGTCATTAGTCTCCAGACGCCTGATCGGAAATAGGCCTCATCTCGCCTGGAAGGGAGAACTTCCTGGATTTTCTCGAGTTGCGGCAGGTGTTCTCGAGTTACGACGGGGACCTCAGGGACCCGCCCTGGTGGCCTCAGGAGAGGCCAGTCCCCATGCGACTTGCTAGGGGGCCTCTCGGGATTCCTCTCCCGTCGATACCGGGGCCAAAAACCTTGTGTGGAGTCAGGGCCGGAACCGAGGATTCCTGTCAGGGGCTGACATGGATCTTTGGGTACTTCTGGAGTCTCCACAGGGGAGTCAGGCCTCGTCTCGAGTCGGGGCATGCACGTGCACTTTCCTTCCAGGCTGTAGCAGCAATGTCACGCTTCCCGTGGCGTGGATCAAAGGATCTGTGGTTTTCCCTCGAGGCTTTCCCTCGAGGCTTTCCCACAGGGCTGTCCCACGTGCCACCGTGGTGTGAGTCGATCCTCGGCGTGAAAGATGAGCCAGTGCAGGGCAAAGAGCTTCCTCTGGAATGGACTGAGACATCTGGGGGACTCTTGGAATGGTGGTACGACCATGGAGTTCCTCTCGCCTTTCCTGTTGAGAGTGCCTCCGCTTGAGATGCGACGGGAACGCCGGGAATTCTTTCCCATTGAAAGCAGGGAAAGGATTCCTCATCTCGAGCTACGAGGGGGAAAGGGGGCTCCTCTGGATGTGGGCGGGACGATCGTGCTTCCTCTCGAGTGGAGCCGGGTATGGCGGTGAACTTCTTGATTTGCAACAAGGGTGTGAAAGACCCTTTCGAAGTTCCAGAGGTTAGGTGTCATTAGTCTCCAGACGCCTCATCGGAAATAGGCCTCATCTCGCCTGGAAGGGGGAACTTCCTGGAATATCTCGAGTTGCGGCAGGTGTTCTCGAGTTAAGACGGGGACCTCAGGGACCCGCCCTGGTGGCCTCAGGAGAGGCCAGTCCCCATGCGAGTTGCTAGGGGGCCTCTCGGGATTCCTCTCCCGTCGATACCGGGGCCAAAAACCTTGTGTGGAGTCAGGGCCGTAACCGAGGATTCCTCTCAGGGGCTGACATGGATCTTTGGGTACTTCTGGAGTCTCCCCAGGGGAGTCAGGCCTCGTCTCGAGTGGGGGCATGCACGTGCCCTTTCCTTCCAGGCTGTAGCAGCAATGTCACGCTTCCCATCGCGTGGATCAAAGGATCTGTGGTTTTCTCTCGAGGCTTTCCCTCGAGGCTTCCCACAGGGCTGTCCCACGTGCCACCGTGGTGTGAGTCGATCCTCGGCGTGAAAGATGAGCCAGTGCAGGGCAAAGAGGTTCCTCTGGAAAGGACTGAGACATCTGCGGGACTCTTGGAATGGTGGTACGACCATGGAGTTCCTCTCGCCTTTCCTGTTGAGAGTGCCTCCTCTTGAGATGCGACGGGAACGCCGGGAATTCTTTCCCGTTGAAAGCAGGGAAAGGATCGCTCATCTCGAGCTAGAAGGGGGAAACGGGGCTCCTCTGGATGTGGGCGGGACCATCGTGCTTCCTCTCGAGTGGAGACGGGTATGGCGGTGAACTTCTTGAGTTGCAGCAAGGGTGTGAAAGACCCTTTCGAAGTTCCAGAGGTTAGGTGTCATTAGTCTCCAGACGCCTCATCGGAAATAGGCCTCATCTCGCCTGGAAGGGGGAACTTCCTGGAATATCTCGAGTTGCGGCAGGTGTTCTCGAGTTAAGACGGGGACCTCAGGGACCCGCCCTGGTGGCCTCAGGAGAGGCCAGTCCCCATGCGAGTTGCTAGGGGGCCTCTCGGGATTCCTCTCCCGTCGATACCGGGGCCAAAAACCTTGTGTGGAGTCAGGGCCGTAACCGAGGATTCCTCTCAGGGGCTGACATGGATCTTTGGGTACTTCTGGAGTCTCCCCAGGGGAGTCAGGCCTCGTCTCGAGTGGGGGCATGCACGTGCCCTTTCCTTCCAGGCTGTAGCAGAAATGTCACGCTTCCCGTGGCGTGGATCAAAGGATCTGTGGTTTTCCCTCGAGGCTTTCCCACAGGGTTGTCCCACGTGCCACCGTGGTGTGAGTCGATCCTCGGCGTGAAAGATGAGCCAGTGCAGGGCAAAGAGGTTCCTCTGGAATGGACTGAGACATCTGGGGGACTCTTGGAATGGTGGTACGACCATGGAGTTCCTCTCGCCTTTCCTTTGAGAGTGCCTCCTCTTGAGATGCGACGGGAACGCCGGGAATTCTTTCCCGTTGAAAGCAGGGAAAGGATCCCTCATCTCGAGCTACGAGGGGGAAACGGGGCTCCTCTGGATGTGGGCGGGACCATCGTGCTTCCTCTCGAGTGGAGACGGGTGTGGCGGTGAACTTCTTGAGTTGCAGCAAGGGTGTGAAAGACCCTTTCGAAGTTCCAGAGGTTAGGTGTCATTAGTCTCCAGACGCCTCATCGGAAATAGGCCTCATCTCGCCTGGAAGGGGGAACTTCCTGGAATTTCTCGAGTTGTGGCAGGTGTTCTCGAGTTACTACGGGGACCTCAGGGACCCACCCTGGTGGCCTCAGGAGAGGCCAGTCCCCATGCGAGTTGCTAGGGGGCCTCTCGGGATTCCTCTCCCGCCGATACCGGGGCCAAAAACCTTGTGTGGAGTCAGGGCCTGAACCGAGGATTCCTCTCAGGGGCTGACATGGATCTTTGGGTACTTCTGGAGTCTCCCCAGGGGAGTCAGGCCTCGTCTCGAGTCGGGGCATGCACGTGCACTTTCCTTCCAGGCTGTAGCAGCAATGTCACGCTTCCCGTGGCGTGGATCAAAGGATCTGTGGTTTTCCCTCGAGGCTTTCCCTCGAGGCTTTCCCACAGGGCTGTCCCACGTGCCACTGTGGTGTGAGTCGATCCTCGGCGTGAAAGATGAGCCAGTGCAGGGCAAAGAGCTTCCTCTGGAATGGACTGAGACATCTGGGGGACTCTTGGAATGGTGGTACGACCATGGAGTTCCTCTCGCCTTTCCTGTTGAGAGTGCCTCCGCTTGAGATGCGACGGGAACGCCGGGAATTCTTTCCCATTGAAAGCAGGGAAAGGATTCCTCATCTCGAGCTACGAGGGGGAAAGGGGGCTCCTCTGGATGTGGGCGGGACGATCGTGCTTCCTCTCGAGTGGAGCCGGGTATGGCGGTGAACTTCCTGAGTTGCAGCAAGGGTGTGAAAGACCCTTTCGAAGTTCCAGAGGTTAGGTGTCATTAGTCTCCAGACGCCTCATCGGAAATAGGCCTCATCTCGCCTGGAAGGGGGAACTTCCTGGAATATCTCGAGTTGCGGCAGGTGTTCTCGAGTTAAGACGGGGACCTCAGGGACCCGCCCTGGTGGCCTCAGGAGAGGCCAGTCCCCATGCGAGATGCTAGGGGGCCTCTCGGGATTCCTCTCCCGTCGATACTGGGGCCAAAAACCTTGTGTGGAGTCAGGGCCGTAACCGAGGATTCCTCTCACGGGCTGACATGGATCTTTGGGTACTTCTGGAGTCTCCCCAGGGGAGTCAGGCCTCGTCTCGAGTCGGGGCATGCACGTGCCCTTTCCTTCCAGGCTGTAGCAGCAATGTCACGCTTCCCGTGGCGTGGATCAAAGGATCTGTGGTTTTCCCTCGAGGCTTTCCCTCGAGGCTTTCCCACAGGGCTGTCCCACGTGCCACCGTGGTGTGAGTCGATCCTCGGCGTGAAAGATGAGCCAGTGCAGGGCAAAGAGCTTCCTCTGGAATGGACTAAGACATCTGGGGGACTCTTGGAATGGTGGTACGACCATGGAGTTCCTCTCGCCTTTCCTGTTGAGAGTACCTCCGCTTGAAATGCGACGGGAACGCCGGGAATTCTTTCCCATTGAAAGCAGGGAAAGGATTCCTCATCTCGAGCTACGAGGGGGAAAGGGGGCTCCTCTGGATGTGGGCGGGACGATCGTGCTTCCTCTCGAGTGGAGACGGGTATGGCGGTGAACTTCTTGAGTTGCAGCAAGGGTGTGAAAGACCCTTTCGAAGTTCCAGAGGTTAGGTGTCATTAGTCTCCAGACGCCTCATCGGAAATAGGCCTCATCTCGCCTGGAAGGGAGAACTTCCTGGATTTTCTCGAGTTGCGGCAGGTGTTCTCGAGTTACGACGGGGACCTCAGGGACCGGCCCTGGTGGCCTCAGGAGAAGCCAGTCCCCATGCGAGTTGCTAGGGGGCCTCTCGGGATTCCTCTCCCGTCGATACCCGGGCCAAAAACCTTGTGTGGAGTCAGGGCCGGAACCGAGGATTCCTCTCACGGGCTGATATGGATCTTTGGGTACTTCTGGAGTCTCGCCAGGGGAGACAGGCCTCATCTCGAGTGGGGGCATGCACGTGCGCTTTCCTTCCAGGCTGTAGCAGCAATGTCACGCTTCCCATCGCGTGGATCAAAGGATATGTGGTTTTCCCTCGAGGCTTTCCCTCGAGGCTTTCCCACAGGGCTGTCCCACGTGCCACCGTGGTGTGAGTCGATCCTCGGCGTGAAAGATGAGCCAGTGTAGGGCAAAGAGGTTCCTCTGGAATGGACTGAGACATCTGCGGGACTCTTGGAATGGTGGTACGACCATGGAGTTCCACTCGCCTTTCCTGTTGAGAGTGCCTCCTCTTGAGATGCGACGGGAACGCCGAGAATTCTTTCCTGTTGAAAGCAGGGAAACGATCGCTCATCACGAGCTAGGAGCGGGAAACGGGGCTCCTCTGGATGTGGGCGCGACCATCGTGCTTCCTCTAGAGTGGAGACGGGTATGGCGGTGAACTTCTTGAGTTGCAGCAAGGGTGTGAAAGACCCTTTCGAAGTTCCAGAGTTTAGGTGTCATTAGTCTCCAGACGCTTGATCGGAAATAGGCCTCATCTCGCCTGGAAGGGAGAACTTCCTGGATTTTCTCGAGTTGCGGCAGGTGTTCTCGAGTTACGACGGGGACCTCAGGGACCCGCCCTGGTGGCCTCAGGAGAGGCCAGTCCCCATGCGACTTGCTAGGGGGCCTCTCGGGATTCCTCTCCCGTCGATACCGGGGCCAAAAACCTTGTGTGGAGTCAGGGCCGGAAATGAAGATTCCTCTCAGGGGCTGACATGGATCTTTGGGTACTTCTGGAGTCTCCCCAGGGGAGTCAGGCCTCGTCTCGAGTCGGGGCATGCACGTGCACTTTCCTTCCAGGCTGTAGCAGCAATGTCACGCTTCCCGTGGCCTGGATCAATGGATCTGTGGTTTTCCCTCGAGGCTTTCCCACAGGGCTGTCCCACGTGCCACCGTGGTGTTAGTCGATCCTCGGCGTGAAAGATGAGCCAGTGCAGGGCAAAGAGGTTCCTCTGGAATGGACTGAGACATCTGGGGGACTCTTGAAATGGTGGTAAGACCATGCAGTTCCTCTCGCCTTTCTTGTTGAGAGTGCCTCCTCTTGAGATGCAACGGGAACGCCGGGAATTCTTTCCCGTTGAAAGCAGGGAAAGGATCCCTCATCTCGAGCTACGAGGGGGAAACGGGGCTCCTCTGGATGTGGGCGGGACCATCGTGCTTCCTCTCGAGTGGAGACGGGTATGGCGGTGAACTTATTGAGTTGCAGAAATGGTGTGAAAGACCCTTTCGAAGGTCCAGAGGTTAGGTGTCATTAGTCTCCAGACTCCTCATCGGAAATAGGCCTCATCTCGCCTGGAAGGGGAAACTTCCTGGAATTTCTCGAGTTGCGGCAGGTGTTCTCGAGTTACGACGGGGACCTCAGGGACCCGCCCTGGTGGCCTCAGGAGAGGCCAGTCCCCATGCGAGTTGCTAGGGGGCCTCTCGGGATTCCTCTCCCGTCGATACCGGGGCCAAAAACCTTGTGTGGAGTCAGGGCCGTAACCGAGGATTCCTCTCAGGGGCTGACATGGATCTTTGGGTACTTCTGGAGTCTCCCCAGGGGAGTCAGGCCTCGTCTCGAGTCGGGGCATGCACGTGCAATTTCCTTCCAGGCTGAAGCAGCAATGTCACGCTTCCCGTCGCGTGGATCAAAGGATCTGTGGTTTTCCCTCGAGGCTTTCCGTCGAGGCTTTCCCACAGGGCTGTCCCACGTGCCACCGTGGTGTGAGTCGATCCTCGGCGTGAAAGCTGAGCCAGTGCAGGGCAAAGAGGTTCCTCTGGAATGGACTGAGACATCTGGGGGACTCTTGGAATGGTGGTACGACCATGGAGTTCCTCTCGCCTTTCCTGTTGAGAGTGCCTCCGCTTGAAATGCGACGGGAACGCCGGGAATTCTTTCCCATTGAAAGCAGGGAAAGGATTCCTCATCTCGAGCTACGAGGGGGAAAGGGGGCTCCTCTGGATGTGGGCGGGACGATCGTGCTTCCTCTCGAGTGGAGACGGGTATGGCGGTGAACTTCTTGAGTTGCAACAAGGGTGTGAAAGACCCATTCGAAGTTCCAGAGGTTAGGTGTCATTAGTCTCCAGACGCCTCATTGGAAGTAGGCCTCATCTCGCATGGAAGGGAGAACTTCCTGGATTTTCTCGAGTTGTGGCAGGTGTTCTCGAGTTACGACGGGGACCTCAGGGACCCGCCATGGTGGCCTCAGGAAAGGCCAGTCCCCATGCGAATTGCTAGGGGGCCTCTCAGGATTCCTCTCCCGTCGATACCGGGGCCAAAAGCCTTCTGTGAAGTTAGGGCCGGAACCGGGGATTCCTCTCAGGGGCTGACATGGATCTTTGGGTACTTCTGGAGTCTCCCCAGGGGAGTCAGGCCTCGTCTCGAGTGGGGGCATGCACGTGCGCTTTCCTTCCAGGCTGTAGCAGCAATGTCACACTTCCCGTCGCGTGGATCAAAGGATCTGTGGTTTTCCCTCGAGGCTTTCCCACAGGGCTGTCCCACGTGCCACCGTGGTGTGAGTCGATCCTCGGCGTGAAAGATGAGCCAGTGCAGGGCAAAGAGGTTCCTCTGGAATGGACTGAGACATCTGGCGGACTCTTGGAATGGTGGTACGACCATGGAGTTCCTCTCGCCTTTCCTGTTGAGAGTGCCTCCTCTTGAGATGCGACAGGAACGCCGGGAATTCTTTCCCGTTGAAAGCAGGGAAAGGATCCCTCATCTCGAGCTCCGAGGGGAAAGCGGGGCTCCTCTGGATGTGGGCGGGACCATCGTGCTTCCTCTCGAGTGGATACGGGTATGGCGGTGAACTACTTGAGTTGCAGCAAGGGTGTGAAAGACCCTTTCGAAGTTCCATAGTTTAGGTGTCATTAGTCTCTAGACGCCTCATCGGAAATAGGCCTCATCTCGCCTGAAAGGGAGAACTTCCTGGATTTTCTCGAGTTGCGGCAGGTGATCTCGAGTTACGATGGGGACCTCAGGGACCCGCCCTGGTGGCCTCAGGAGAGGCCAGTCACCAAGCGAGTTGCTATGGGGCCTCTCGGGATTTCTCTCCCGTCGATACCCGGGCCAAATCCTTGTGTGGAGTCAGGGCCGGAAACGAGAATTCCTCTCAGGGGCTGACATGGATCTTTGGGTACTTCTGGAGTCTCCCCAGGGGAGTCAGGCCTCGTCTCGAGTGGGGGCATGCACGTGTGCTTTCCTTCCAGGCTGTAGCAGCAATGTCACGCTTCCCGTGGCCTGGATCAAAGGATCTGTGGTTTTCCCTCGAGGCTTTCCCACAGGGCTGTCCCACGTTCCACCGTGGTGTGAGTCGATCCTCGGCGTGAAAGATGAGCCAGTGCAGGGCAAAGAGGTTCCTCTGGAATGGACTGAGACATCTGGGGGACTCTTGGAATGGTGGTACGACCATGGAGATCCTCTCGCCTTTCCTGTTGAGAGTGCCTCCTCTTGAGATGCGACGGGAACGCCGGGAATTCTTTCCCGTTGAAAGCAGGGAAAGGATCCCTCATCTCGAGCTACGAGGGGGAAACGGGGCTCCTCTGGATGTGGGCGGGACCATCGTGCTTCCTCTCGAGTGGAGACGGGTATGGCGGTGAACTTCTTGAGTAGCAGCAAGGGTGTGAAAGACCCTTTCGAAGTTCCAGAGGTTAGGTGTCATTAGTCTCCAGACGCCTCATCGGAAATAGGCCTCATCTGGCCTGGAAGGGAGAACTTCCTGGATTTTCTCGAGTTGCGGCAGGTGTTCTCGAGTTACGACGGGGACCTCAGGGACCCGCCCTGGTGGCCTCAGGAGAGGCCAGTCCCCATGCGAGTTGCTAGGGGGCCTCTCGGGATTCCTCTCCCGTCGATACCGGGGCCAAGAACCTTGTGTGAAGTCAGGGCCCGAACCGAGGATTCCTCTCAGGGGCTGACATGGATCTTTGGGTACTTCTGGAGTCTCCCCACTGGAGTCAGGCCTCGTTTCGAGTGGGGGCATGCACGAGCGCTTTTCTTCCAGGCTGTAGCAGCAATGTCACGCTTACCTTCGCGTGGATCAAAGGATCTGTGGTTTTCCCTCGAGGCTTTCCCTCGAGGCTTTCCCACAGGGTTGTCCCACGTGCCGCCGTGGTGTGAGTCGATCCTCGGCGTGAAAGATTATCCAGTGCAGGGCAAAGAGGTTCCTCTGGAATGGACTGAGACATCTGGGGGACTCTTGGAATGGTGGTACGACCATGGAGTTCTTCTCGCCTTTCCTGTTGAGAGTGCCTCCTCTTGAGATGCGACGGAAATGCCGGGAATTCTTTCCCGTAAAAAGCAGGGAAAGGATCCCTCATCTCGAGCTACGAGGGGAAACGGGGCTCCTCTGGATGTGGGCGGGACCATCGTGCTTCCTCTCGAGTGGAGACGGGTATGGCGGTGAACTTCTTGTGTTGCAGCAAGGGTGTGAAAGACACTTTCGAAGTTCCAGAGGTTAGGTGTCATTAGTCTCCAGACGCCTCATTGGAAATAGGCCTCATCTCGCCTGGAAGGGAGAACATCCTGGATTTTCTCGAGTTGCGGCAGGTGTTCTCGAGTTACGACGGGGACCTCAGGGAACCGCCCTGGTGGCCTCAGGAAAGGCCAGTCCCCATGCGAGTTGCTAGGGGGCCTCTCAGGATTCCTCTCCCGTCGATACCGGGGCCAAAAACCTTGTGTGGAGTCAGGGCCGGAACCGAGGTTTCCTCTCAGGGGTGACATGGAACTTTGGGTATTTCTGGAGTCTCCCCAGGGGAGTCAGGCCTCGTCTCGAGTGGGGGCATGCACGTGCGCTTTCCTTCCAGGCTGTAGCAGCAATGTCACGCTTCCCGTCGCGTGGATCAAAGGATCTGTGGTTTTCCCTCGAGGCTTTCCCACAGGGCTGTCCCACGTGCCACCGTGGTGTGAGTCGATCCTCGGCGTGAAAGATGAGCCAGTGCAGGGCAAAGCGGTTCCTCTGGAATGGACTGAGACATCTGGGGGACTCTTGGAATGGTGGTACGACCATGGAGTTCCTCTCGCCTTTCCTGTTGAGAGTGCCTCCTCTTGAGATGCGACGGGAACGCCGGGAATTCTTTCCCGTTGAAAGCAGGGAAAGGATCCCTCATCTCGAGCTACGAGGGGGAAACGGGGCTCCTCTGGATGTGGGCGGGACCATCGTGCTTCCTCTAGAGTGGAGATGGGTATGGCGGTGAACTTCTTGAGTTGCAGCAACGGTGTGAAAGACCCTTTCGAAGTTCCAGAGTTTAGGTGTCATTAGTCTCCAGACGCCTCATCGGAAATAGGCCTCATCTCGCCTGGAAGGGAGAACTTCCTGGATTTTCTCGAGTTGCGGCAGGTGTTCTCGAGTTACGACGGGGACCTCAGGGACCCGCCCTGGTGGCCTCAGGAGAGGCCAGTCCCCATGCGAGTTGCTAGGGGGCCTCTCGGGATTCCTCTCCCGTCGATACCGGGGCCAAAAACCTTGTGTGGAGTCAGGGCCAGAACCGAGGATTCCTCTCAGTGGCTGACATGGATCTTTGGGTACTTCTGGAGTCTCCCTAGGGGAGTCAGGACTCGTCTCGAGTGGGGGCATGCACGTGCGCTTTGCTTCCAGGCTGTAGCAGCAATGTCACGCTTCCCGTCGCGTGGATCAAAGGATCTGTGGTTTTCCCTCGAGGCTTTCCGTCGAGGCTTTCCCACAGGGCTGTCCCACGTGCCACCGTGGTGTGAGTCGATCCTCGGCGTGAAAGATGAGCCAGTACAGGGCAAAGATCTTCCTCTCGAATGGACTGAGACATCTGGGGGACTCTTGGAATGGTGGTACGACCATGGAGTTCCTCTCGCCTTTCCTGTTGAGAGTGCCTCCTCTTGAGATGCGACGGGAACGCCGGGAATTCTTTCCCGTTGAAAGCAGGGAAAGGATCCCTCATCTCGAGCTACGTGGGGGAAACGGGGCTCCTCTGGATGTGGGCGGGACCATCGTGCTTCCTCTCGAGTGGAGACGGGTATGGCGGTGAACTTCTTGAGTAGCAGCAAGGGTGTGAAAGACCCTTTCGAAGTTCCAGAGGTTAGGTGTCATTAGTCTCCAGACGCCTCATCGGAAATAGGCCTCATCTCGGCTGGAAGGGAGAACTTCCTGGATTTTCTCGAGTTGCGGCAGGTGTTCTGGAGTTACGACGGGGACCTCAGGGACCCGCCATGGTGGCCTCAGGAAAGGCCAGTCCCCATGCGAGTTGATAGGGGGCCTCTCAGGATTCCTCTCCCGTCGATACCGGGGCCAAAAACCTTGTGTGGAGTCAGGGCCGGAAACGAGGTTTCCTCTGAGGGGTGACATGGAACTTTGGGTACTTCTGGAGTCTCCCTAGGGGAGTCAGGACTCGTCTCGAGTGGGGGCATGCACGTGCGCTTTACTTCCAGGCTGTAGCAGCAATGTCACGCTTCCCGTCGCGTGGATCAAAGGATCTGTGGTTTTCCCTCGAGGCTTTCCGTCGAGGCTTTCCCACAGGGCTGTCCCACGTGCCACCGTGGTGTGAGTCGATCCTCGGCGTGAAAGATGAGCCAATGCAGGGCAAAGAGCTTCCTCTCGAATGGACTGAGACATCTGGGGGACTCTTGGAATGGTGGTACGACCATGGAGTTCCTCTCGCCTTTCCTGTTGAGAGTGCCTCCTCTTGAGATGCGACGGGAACGCCGGGAATTCTTTCCCGTTGAAAGCAGGGAAAGGATCCCTCATCTCGAGCTACGAGGGGGAAACGGGGCTCCTCTGGATGTGGGCGGGACCATCGTGCTTCCTCTCGAGTGGAGACGGGTATGGCGGTGAACTTCTTGAGTAGCAGCAAGGGTGTGAAAGACCCTTTCAAAGTTCCAGATGTTAGGTTTCATTAGTCTCCAGACGCCTCATCGGAAATAGGCCTCATCTCGCCTGGAAGGGAGAACTTCCTGGATTTTCTGGAGTTGCGGCAGGTGTTCTCGAGTTACGACGGGGACCTCAGGGACCCGCCCTGGTGGCCTCAGGAGAGGCCAGTCCCCATGCGACTTGCTAGGGGGCCTCTCGGGATTCCTCTCCCGTCGATACCGGGGCCAAAAACCTTGTGTGGAGTCAGGGCCGGAACCGAGGATTCCTCTCAGGGGCTGACATGGATCTTTGGGTACTTCTGGAGTCTCCCCAGGGGAGTCAGGCCTCGTCTCGAGTGGGGGCATGCACGTGCGCTTTCCTTCCAGGCTGTAGCAGCAATGTCACGCTTCCCATGGCGTGGATCAAAGGATCTGTGGTTTTCCCTCGAGGCTTTCCCTCGAGGCTTTCCCACAGGGCTGTCCCACGTGCCACCGTGGTGTGAGTCGATCCTCGGCGTGAAAGATGAGCCAGTGCAGGGCAAAGAGGTTCCTCTGGAATGGACTGAGACATCTGGGGGACTCTTGGAATGGTGGTACGACCATGGAGTTCCTCTCGCCTTTCCTGTTGAGAGTGCCTATTCTTGAGATGCGACGGGAACGCCGGGAATTCTTTCCCGTTGAAAGCAGGGAAAGGATCCCTCATCTCGAGCTACGAGGGGGAAACGGGGCTCCTCTGGATGTGGGCGGGACCATCGTGCTTCCTCTCGAGTGGAGACGGGTATGGTGGTGAACTTCTTGAGTTGCAGCAAGGGTGTGAGAGACCCTTTCGAAGTTCCAGAGGTTAGGTGTCATTAGTCTCCAGACGCCTCATCGTTAATAGGCCTCATCTCGCCTGGAAGCGAGAACTTCCTGGATTTTCTCGAGTTGCGGCAGGTGTTCTGGAGTTACGACGGGGACCTCAGGGACCCGCCCTGGTGGCCTCAGGAGAGGCCAGTCCCCATGCGAGTTGCTAGGGGGCCTCTCGGGATTCCTCTCCCATCGATACCGGGGCCAAAAACCTTGTGTGGAGTCAGGGCCGGAACCGAGGATTCCTCTCAGGGGCTGACATGGATCTTTGGGTACTTCTGGAGTCTCCCCAGGGGAGTCAGGCCTCGTCTCGAGTTGGGGCATGCACGTGCGCTTTCCTTCCAGGCTGTAGCAGCAATGTCACGCTTCCCGTCGCGTGGATCAAAGGATCTGTGGTTTTCCCTCGAGGCTTTCCCACAGGGCTGTCCCACGTGCCACCGTGGTGTGAGTCGATCCTCGGCGTGAAAGATGAGCCAGTGCAGGGCAAAGAGGTTCCTCTGGAATGGACTGAGACATCTGGGGGACTCTTGGAATGGTGGTACGACCATAGAGATCCTCTCGCCTTTCCTGTTGAGAGTGCCTCCTCTTGAGATGCGACGGGAACGCCGGGAATTCTTTCCCGTTGAAAGCAGGGAAAGGATCCCTCATCTCGAGCTACGAGGGGGAAACGGGGCTCCTCTGGATGTGGGCGGGACCATCGTGCTTCCTCTCGAGTGGAGACGGGTATGGCGGTGAACTTCTTGAGTAGCAGCAAGGGTGTGAAAGACCCTTTCGAAGTTCCAGAGGTTAGGTGTCATTAGTCTCCAGACGCCTCATTGGAAATAGGCCTCATCTGACCTGGAAGGGAGAACTTCCTGGATTTTCTCGAGTTGCGGCAGGTGTTCTCGCGTTACGACGGGGACCTCAGGGACCCGCCCTGGTGGCCTCAGGAGAGGCCAGTCCCCATGCGAGTTGCTAGGGGGCCTCTCGGGATTCCTCTCCCGTCGATACCGGGGCCAAAAACCTTGTGTGGAGTAAGGGCCGGAACCGAGGTTTTCTCTCAGGGGTGACATGGAACTTTGGGTATTTCTGGAGTCTCCCCAGGGGAGTCAGGCCTCGTCTCGAGTGGGGGCATGCACGTGCGCTTTCCTTCCAGGCTGTAGCAGCAATGTCACGCTTCCCGTCACGTGGATCAAAGGATCTGTGGTTTTCCCTCGAGGCTTTCCCACAGGGCTGTCCCACGTGCCACCGTGGTGTGAGTCGATCCTCGGCGTGAAAGATGAGCCAGTGCAGGGCAAAGAGGTTCCTCTGGAATGGACTGAGACATCTGGGGGACTCTTGGAATGGTGGTACGACCATGGAGATCCTCTCTCCTTTCCTGTTGAGAGTGCCTCCTCTTGAGATGCGACGGGAACGCCGGGAATTCTTTCCCGTTGAAAGCAGGGAAAGGATCCCTCATCTCGAGCTACGAGGGGGAAACGGGGCTCCTCTGGATGTGGGCGGGACCATCGTGCTTCCTCTCGAGTGGAGACGGGTATGGCGGTGAACTTCTTGAGTAGCAGCAAGGGTGTGAAAGACCCTTTCGAAGTTCCAGAGGTTAGGTGTCATTAGTCTCCAGACGCCTCATTGGAAATAGGCCTCATCTGACCTGGAAGGGAGAACTTCCTGGATTTTCTCGAGTTGCGGCAGGTGTTCTCGAGTTACGACGGGGACCTCAGGGACCCGCCCTGGTGGCCTCAGGAGAGGCCAGTCCCCATGCGAGTTGCTAGGGGGCCTCTCGGGATTCCTCTCCCGTCGATACCGGGGCCAAGAACCTTGTGTGGAGTCAGGGCCCGAACCGAGGATTCCTCTCAGGGGCTGACATGGATCTTTGGGTACTTCTGGAGTCTCCCCACTGGAGTCAGGCCTCGTTTCGAGTGGGGGCATGCACGAGCGCTTTTCTTCCAGGCTGTAGCAGCAATGTCACGCTTCCCGTTGCGTGGATCAAAGGATCTGTGGTTTTCCCTCGAGGCTTTCCCTCGAGGCTTTGCCACAGGGCTGTCCCACGTGCCACCGTGGTGTGAGTCGATCCTCGGCGTGAATGATGAGCCAGTGCAGGGCAAAGAGGTTCCTCTGGAATGGACTGAGACATCTGGGGGACTCTTGGAATGGTGGTACGACCATGGAGTTCCTCTCGCCTTTCCTGTTGAGAGTGCCTCCTCTTGAGATGCGACGGGAACGCCGGGAATTCTTTCCCGTTGAAAGCAGGGAAAGGATCCCTCATCTCGAGCTACGAGGGGGAAACGGGGCTCCTCTGGATGTGGGCGGGACCATCGTGCTTCCTCTCGAGTGGAGACGGGTATGGCGGTGAACTTCTTGAGTAGCAGCAAGGGTGTGAAAGACCCTTTCGAAGTTCCAGAGGTTAGGTGTCATTAGTCTCCAGACGCCTCATCGGAAATAGGCCTCATCTCGGCTGGAAGGGAGAACTTCCTGGATTTTCTCCAGTTGCGGCAGGTGTTCTCGAGTTACGACGGGGACCTCAGGGACCCGCCATGGTGGCCTCAGGAAAGGCCAGTCCCCATGCGAGTTGCTAGGGGGCCTCTCAGGATTCCTCTCCCGTCGATACCGGGGCCAAAAACCTTGTGTGGAGTCAGGGCCGGAAACGAGGTTTCCTCTCAGGGGTGAAATGGATCTTTGGGTACTTCTGGAGTCTCCCTAGGGGAGTCAGGCCTCGTCTCGAGTGGAGGCATGCACGTGCGCTTTCCTTCCAGGCTGTAGCAGCAATGTCACGCTTCCCGTCGCGTGGATCAAAGGATCTGTGGTTTTCCCTCGAGGCTTTCCCACAGGGCTGTCCCACGTTCCACCGTGGTGTGAGTCGATCCTCGGCGTGAAAGATGAGCCAGTGCAGGGCAAAGAGGTTCCTCTGGAATGGACTGAGACATCTGGGGGACTCTTGGAATGGTGGTACGACCATGGAGATCCTCTCGCCTTTCCTGTTGAGAGTGCCTCCTCTTGAGATGCGACGGGAACGCCGGGAATTCTTTCCCGTTGAAAGCAGGGAAAGGATCCCTCATCTCGAGCTACGAGGGGGAAACGGGGCTCCTCTGGATGTGGGCGGGACCATCGTGCTTCCTCTCGAGTGGAGACGGGTATGGCGGTGAACTTCTTGAGTAGCAGCAAGGGTGTGAAAGACCCTTTCGAAGTTCCAGAGGTTAGGTGTCATTAGTCTCTAGACGCCTCATCGGAAATAGGCCTCATCTCGGCTGGAAGGGAGAACTTCCTGGATTTTCTAGAGTTGCGGCAGGTGTTCTCGAGTTACGACGGGGACCTCAGGGACCCGCCATGGTGGCCTCAGGAAAGGCCAGACCCCATGCGAGTTGCTAGGGGGCCTCTCAGGATTCCTCTCCCGTCGATACCGGGGCCAAAAACCTTGTGTGGAGTCAGGGCCGGAAACGAGGTTTCCTCTCAGGGGTGACATGGATCTTTGGGTACTTCTGGAGTCTCCCTAGGGGAGTCAGGACTCGTCTCGAGTGGGGGCATGCACGTGCGCTTTACTTCCAGGCTGTAGCAGCAATGTCACGCTTCCCGTCGCGTGGATCAAAGGATCTGTGGTTTTCCCTCGAGGCTTTCCGTCGAGGCTTTCCCACAGGGCTGTCCCACGTGCCACCGTGGTGTGAGTCGATCCTCGGCGTGAAAGATGAGCCAGTACAGGGCAAAGATCTTCCTCTCGAATGGACTGAGACATCTGGGGGACTCTTGGAATGGTGGTACGACCATGGAGTTCCTCTCGCCTTTCCTGTTGAGAGTGCCTCCTCTTGAGATGCGACGGGAACGCCGGGAATTCTTTCCCGTTGAAAGCAGGGAAAGGATCCCTCATCTCGAGCTACGTGGGGGAAACGGGGCTCCTCTGGATGTGGGCGGGACCATCGTGCTTCCTCTCGAGTGGAGACGGGTATGGCGGTGAACTTCTTGAGTAGCAGCAAGGGTGTGAAAGACCCTTTCGAAGTTCCAGAGGTTAGGTGTCATTAGTCTCCAGACGCCTCATCGGAAATAGGCCTCATCTCGGCTGGAAGGGAGAACTTCCTGGATTTTCTCGAGTTGCGGCAGGTGTTCTGGAGTTACGACGGGGACCTCAGGGACCCGCCATGGTGGCCTCAGGAAAGGCCAGTCCCCATGCGAGTTGATAGGGGGCCTCTCAGGATTCCTCTCCCGTCGATACCGGGGCCAAAAACCTTGTGTGGAGTCAGGGCCGGAAACGAGGTTTCCTCTGAGGGGTGACATGGAACTTTGGGTACTTCTGGAGTCTCCCTAGGGGAGTCAGGACTCGTCTCGAGTGGGGGCATGCACGTGCGCTTTACTTCCAGGCTGTAGCAGCAATGTCACGCTTCCCGTCGCGTGGATCAAAGGATCTGTGGTTTTCCCTCGAGGCTTTCCGTCGAGGCTTTCCCACAGGGCTGTCCCACGTGCCACCGTGGTGTGAGTCGATCCTCGGCGTGAAAGATGAGCCAGTGCAGGGCAAAGAGCTTCCTCTCGAATGGACTGAGACATCTGGGGGACTCTTGGAATGGTGGTACGACCATGGAGTTCCTCTCGCCTTTCCTGTTGAGAGTGCCTCCTCTTGAGATGCGACGGGAACGCCAGGAATTCTTTCCCGTTGAAAGCAGGGAAAGGATCCCTCATCTCGAGCTACGAGGGGGAAACGGGGCTCCTCTGGATGTGGGCGGGACCATCGTGCTTCCTCTCGAGTGGAGACGGGTATGGCGGTGAACTTCTTGAGTAGCAGCAAGGGTGTGAAAGACCCTTTCAAAGTTCCAGATGTTAGGTTTCATTAGTCTCCAGACGCCTCATCGGAAATAGGCCTCATCTCGCCTGGAAGGGAGAACTTCCTGGATTTTCTGGAGTTGCGGCAGGTGTTCTCGAGTTACGACGGGGACCTCAGGGACCCGCCCTGGTGGCCTCAGGAGAGGCCAGTCCCCATGCGAGTTGCTAGGGGGCCTCTCGGGATTCCTCTCCCGTCGATACCGGGGCCAAAAACCTTGTGTGGAGTCAGGGCCGGAACCGAGGATTCCTCTCAGGGGCTGACATGGATCTTTGGGTACTTCTGGAGTCTCCCCAGGGGAGTCAGGCCTCGTCTCGAGTGGGGGCATGCACGTGCGCTTTCCTTCCAGGCTGTAGCAGCAATGTCACGCTTCCCATGGCGTGGATCAAAGGATCTGTGGTTTTCCCTCGAGCTTTCCCTCGAGGCTTTCCCACAGGGCTGTCCCACGTGCCACCGTGGTGTGAGTCGATCCTCGGCGTGAAAGATGAGCCAGTGCAGGGCAAAGAGGTTCCTCTGGAATGGACTGAGACATCTGGGGGACTCTTGGAATGGTGGTACGACCATGGAGTTCCTCTCGCCTTTCCTGTTGAGAGTGCCTATTCTTGAGATGCGACGGGAACGCCGGGAATTCTTTCCCGTTGAAAGCAGGGAAAGGATCCCTCATCTCGAGCTACGAGGGGGAAACGGGGCTCCTCTGGATGTGGGCGGGACCATCGTGCTTCCTCTCGAGTGGAGACGGGTATGGTGGTGAACTTCTTGAGTTGCAGCAAGGGTGTGAGAGACCCTTTCGAAGTTCCAGAGGTTAGGTGTCATTAGTCTCCAGACGCCTCATCGGAAATAGGCCTCATCTCGCCTGGAAGCGAGAACTTCCTGGATTTTCTCGAGTTGCGGCAGGTGTTCTGGAGTTACGACGGGGACCTCAGGGACCCGCCCTGGTGGCCTCAGGAGAGGCCAGTCCCCATGCGAGGTGCTAGGGGGCCTCTCGGGATTCCTCTCCCATCGATACCGGGGCCAAAAACCTTGTGTGGAGTCAGGGCCGGAACCGAGGATTCCTCTCAGGGGCTGACATGGATCTTTGGGTACTTCTGGAGTCTCCCCAGGGGAGTCAGGCCTCGTCTCGAGTTGGGGCATGCACGTGCGCTTTCCTTCCAGGCTGTAGCAGCAATGTCACGCTTCCCGTCGCGTGGATCAAAGGATCTGTGGTTTTCCCTCGAGGCTTTCCCTCGAGGCTTTCCCACAGGGCTGTCCCACGTGCCACCGTGGTGTGAGTCGATCCTCGGCGTGAAAGATGAGCCAGTGCAGGGCAAAGAGGTTCCTCTGGAATGGACTGAGACATCTGGGGGACTCTTGGAATGGTGGTACGACCATGGAGTTCCTCTCGCCTTTCCTGTTGAGAGTGCCTCCTCTTGAGATGCGACGGGAACGCCGGGAATTCTTTCCCGTTGAAAGCAGGGAAAGGATCCCTCATCTCGAGCTACGAGGGGGAAACGGGGCTCCTCTGGATGTGGGCGGGACCATCGTGCTTCCTCTCGAGTGGAGACGGGTATGGCAGAGAACTTCTTGAGTTGCAGCAAGGGAGTGAAAGACCCTTTCGAAGTTCCAGAGGTTAGGTATCATTAGTCTCCAGACGCCTCATCGGAAATAGGCCTCATCTCGCCTGGAAGGGAGAACTTCCTGGATTTTCTCGAGTTGCGGCAGGTGTTCTCGAGTTACGACGGGGACCTCAGGGACCCGCCATGGTGGCCTCAGGAAAGGCCAGTCCCCATGCGAATTGCTAGGGGGCCTCTCAGGATTCCTCTCCCGTCGATACCGGGGCCAAAAACCTTCTGTGAAGTCAGGGCCGGAACCGGGGATTCCTCTCAGGGGCTGACATGGATCTTTGGGTACTTCTGGAGTCTCCCCAGGGGAGTCAGGCCTCGTCTCGAGTGGGGGCATGCACGTGCGCTTTCCTTCCAGGCTGTAGCAGCAATGTCACGCTTCCCGTCGCGTGGATCAAAGGATCTGTGGTTTTCCCTCGAGGCTTTCCCACAGGGCTGTCCCACGTGCCACCGTGGTGTGAGTCGATCCTCGGCGTGAAAGATGAGCCAGTGCAGGGCAAAGAGGTTCCTCTGGAATGGACTGAGACATCTGGGGGACTCTTGGAATGGTGGTACGACCATGGAGTTCCTCTCGCCTTTCCTGTTGAGAGTGCCTCCTCTTGAGATGCGACAGGAACGCCGGGAATTCTTTCCCGTTGAAAGCAGGGAAAGGATCCCTCATCTCGAGCTCCGAGGGGAAAGCGGGGCTCCTCTGGATGTGGGCGGGACCATCGTGCTTCCTCTCGAGTGGATACGGGTATGGCGGTGAACTACTTGAGTTGCAGCAAGGGTGTGAATGACCCTTTCGAAGTTCCATAGTTTAGGTGTCATTAGTCTCTAGACGACTCATCGGAAATAGGCCTCATCTCGCCTGAAAGGGAGAACTTCCTGGATTTTCTCGAGTTGCGGCAGGTGATCTCGAGTTACGATGGGGACCTCAGGGACCCGCCCTGGTGGCCTCAGGAGAGGCCAGTCCCCAAGCGAGTTGCTACGGGGCCTCTCGGGATTTCTCTCCCGTCGATACCCGGGCCAAATCCTTGTGTGGAGTCAGGGCCGGAAACGAGAATTCCTCTCAGGGGCTGACATGGATCTTTGGGTACTTCTGGAGTCTCCCCAGGGGAGTCAGGCCTCGTCTCGAGTGGGGGCATGCACGTGTGCTTTCCTTCCAGGCTGTAGCAGCAATGTCACGCTTCCCGTGGCCTGGATCAAAGGATCTGTGGTTTTCCCTCGAGGCTTTCCCTTGAGGCTTTCCCACAGGGCTGTCCCACGTGCCACCGTGGTGTGAGTCGATCCTCGGCGTGAAAGATGAGCCAGTGCAGGGCAAAGAGGTTCCTCTGGAATGGACTGAGACATCTGGGGTACTCTTGGAATGGTGGTACGACCATGGAGTTCCTCTCGCCTTTCCTGTTGAGAGTGCCTCCTCTTGAGATGCGACAGGAACGCCGGGAATTCTTTCCCGTTGAAAGCAGGGAAAGGATCCCTCATCTCGAGCTACGAATGTGAAACGGGGCTCCTCTGGATGTGGGCGGGACCATCGTGCTTCCTCTCGAGTGGAGACGGGTATGGCGGTGAACTTCTTGAGTTGCAGCAAGGGTGTGAAAGACACTTTCGAAGTTCCAGAGGTTAGGTGTCATTAGTCTCCAGACGCCTCATCGGAAATAGGCCTCATCTCGCCTGGAAGGGAGAACTTCCTGGATTTTCTCGAGTTGAGGCAGGTGTTCTCGAGTTACGACGGGGACCTCAGGGACCCGCCATGGTGGCCTCAGGAAAGGCCAGTCCCCATGCCAGTTGCTAGGGGGCCTCTCAGGATTCCTCTCCTGTCGATACCGGGGCCAAAAACCTTGTTTGGAGTCAGGGCCGGAACCGAGGATTCCTCTCAGGGGCTGACATGGATCTTTGGGTACTTCTGGAGTCTCCCCAGGGGAGTCAGGCCTCGTTTCAAGTGGGGGCATGCACGAGCGCTTTTCTTCCAGGCTGTAGCAGCAATGTCACACTTACCTTCGCGTAGATCAAAGGATCTGTGGTTTTCCCTCGAGGCTTTCCCTCGAGGCTTTCCCACAGGGCTGTCCCACTTGCCACCGTGGTGTGAGTCGATCCTCGGGGTGAAAGATGAGCCAGTGCAGGGCAAAGAGGTTCCTCCGGAATGGACTGAGACATCTGGGGGACTCTTGGAATGGTGGTACGACCATGGAGTTCCTCTCGCTTTTCCTGTTGAGAGTGCCTCCTCTTGAGATGCGACGGGAACGCCGGGAATTCTTTCCCGTTGAAAGCAGGGAAAGGATCCCTCATCTCGAGCTACGAGGGGGAAACGGGGCTCCTCTGGATGTGGGCGGGACCATCGTGCTTCCTCTCGAGTGGAGACGGGTATGGCGGTGAACTTCTTGAGTAGCAGCAAGGGTGTGAAAGACCCTTTCGAAGTTCCAGAGGTTAGGTGTCATTAGTCTCCAGACGCCTCATAGGAAATAGGCCTCATCTCGCCTGGAAGGGAGAACTTCCTGGATTTTCTCGAGTTGCGGCAGGTGTTCTCGAGTTACGACAGGGACCTCAGGGACCCGCCATGGTGGCCTCAGGAATGGCCAGTCCCCATGCGAGTTGCTAGGGGGCCTCTCAGGATTCCTCTCCCGTCGATACCGGGGCCAAAAACCTTGTGTGGAGTAAGGGCCGGAACCGAGGTTTTCTCTCAGGGGTGACATGGAACTTTGGGTATTTCTGGAGTCTCCCCAGGGGAGTCAGGCCTCGTCTCGAGTGGGGGCATGCACGTGTGCTTTCCTTCCAGGCTGTAGCAGCAATGTCACGCTTCCCGTCGCGTGGATCAAAGGATCTGTGGTTTTCCCTCGAGGCTTTCCCACAGGGCTGTCCCACGTGCCACCGTGGTGTGAGTCGATCCTCGGCGTGAAAGATGAGCCAGTGCAGGGCAAAGAGGTTCCTCTGGAATGGACTGAGACATCTGGGGGACTCTTGGAATGGTGGTACGACCATGGAGTTCCTCTCGCCTTTCCTGTTGAGAGTGCCTCCTCTTGAGATGCGACGGGAACGCCGGGAATTCTTTCCCGTTGAAAGCAGGGAAAGGATCCCTCATCTCGAGCTACGAGGGGGAAACGGGGCTCCTCTGGATGTGGGCGGGACCATCGTGCTTCCTCTCGAGTGGAGACGGGTATGGCGGTGAACTTCTTGAGTAGCAGCAAGGGTGTGAAAGACCCTTTCGAAGTTCCAGAGGTTAGGTGTCATTAGTCTCCAGACGCCTCATCGGAAATAGGCCTCATCTCGGCTGGAAGGGAGAACTTCCTGGATTTTCTCCAGTTGCGGCAGGTGTTCTCGAGTTACGACGGGGACCTCAGGGACCCGCCATGGTGGCCTCAGGAAAGGCCAGTCCCCATGCGAGTTGCTAGGGGGCCTCTCAGGATTCCTCTCGCGTCGATACCGGGGCCAAAAACCTTGTGTGGAGTCAGGGCCGGAAACGAGGTTTCCTCTCAGGGGTGAAATGGATATTTGGGTACTTCTGGAGTCTCCCTAGGGGAGTCAGGCCTCGTCTCGAGTGGGGGCATGCACGTGCGCTTTCCTTCCAGGCTGTAGCAGCAATGTCACGCTTCCCGTCGCGTGGATCAAAGGATCTGTGGTTTTCCCTCGAGGCTTTCCCACAGGGCTGTCCCACGTTCCACCGTGGTGTGAGTCGATCCTCGGCGTGAAAGATGAGCCAGTGCAGGGCAAAGAGGTTCCTCTGGAATGGACTGAGACATCTGAGGGACTCTTGGAATGGTGGTACGACCATGGAGATCCTCTCGCCTTTCCTGTTGAGAGTGCCTCCTCTTGAGATGCGACGGGAACGCCGGGAATTCTTTCCCGTTGAAAGCAGGGAAAGGATCCCTCATCTCGAGCTACGAGGGGGAAACGGGGCTCCTCTGGATGTGGGCGGGACCATCGTGCTTCCTCTCGAGTGGAGACGGGTATGGCGGAGAACTTCTTGAGTAGCAGCAAGGGTGTGAAAGACCCTTTCGAAGTTCCAGAGGTTAGGTGTCATTAGTCTCCAGACGCCTCATTGGAAATAGGCCTCATCTGGCCTGGAAGGGAGAACTTCCTGGATTTTCTCGAGTTGCGGCAGGTGTTCTCGAGTTACGACGGGGACCTCAGGGACCCGCCCTGGTGGCCTCAGGAGAGGCCAGTCCCCATGCGAGTTGCTAGGGGGCCTCTCGGGATTCCTCTCGCGTCGATATCGGGGCCAAGAACCTTGTGTGAAGTCAGGGCCCGAACCGAGGATTCCTCTCAGGGGCTGACATGGATCTTTGGGTACTTCTGGAGTCTCCCCACTGGAGTCAGGCCTCGTTTCGAGTGGGGGCATGCACGAGCGCTTTTCTTCCAGGCTGTAGCAGCAATGTCACGCTTACCTTCGCGTGGATCAAAGGATCTGTGGTTTTCCCTCGAGGCTTTCCCTCGAGGCTTTCCCACAGGGTTGTCCCACGTGCCGCCGTGGTGTGAGTCGATCCTCGGCGTGAAAGATTATCCAGTGCAGGGCAAAGAGGTTCCTCTGGAATGGACTGAGACATCTGGGGGACTCTTGGAATGGTGGTACGACCATGGAGTTCTTCTCGCCTTTCCTGTTGAGAGTGCCTCCTCTTGAGATGCGACGGAAATGCCGGGAATTCTTTCCCGTTAAAAGCAGGGAAAGGATCCCTCATCTCGAGCTACGAGGGGAAACGGGGCTCCTCTGGATGTGGGCGGGACCATCGTGCTTCCTCTCGAGTGGAGACGGGTATGGCGGTGAACTTCTTGTGTTGCATCAAGGGTGTGAAAGACACTTTCGAAGTTCCAGAGGTTAGGTGTCATTAGTCTCCAGACGCCTCATCGGAAATAGGCCTCATCTCGCCTGGAAGGGAGAACTTCCTGGATTTTCTCGAGTTGCGGCAGGTGTTCTCGAGTTACGACAGGGACCTCAGGGACCCGCCATGGTGGCCTCAGGAATGGCCAGTCCCCATGCGAGTTGCTAGGGGGCCTCTCAGGATTCCTCTCCCGTCGATACCGGGGCCAAAAACCTTGTGTGGAGTAAGGGCCGGAACCGAGGTTTTCTCTCAGGGGTGACATGGAACTTTGGGTATTTCTGGAGTCTCCCCAGGGGAGTCAGGCCTCGTCTCGAGTGGGGGCATGCACGTGTGCTTTCCTTCCAGGCTGTAGCAGCAATGTCACGCTTCCCGTCGCGTGGATCAAAGGATCTGTGGTTTTCCCTCGAGGCTTTCCCACAGGGCTGTCCCACGTGCCACCGTGGTGTGAGTCGATCCTCGGCGTGAAAGATGAGCCAGTGCAGGGCAAAGAGGTTCCTCTGGAATGGACTGAGACATCTGGGGGACTCTTGGAATGGTGGTACGACCATGGAGATCCTCTTGCCTTTCCTGTTGAGAGTGCCTCCTCTTGAGATGCGACGGGAACGCCGGGAATTCTTTCCCGTTGAAAGCAGGGAAAGGATCCCTCATCTCGAGCTACGAGGGGGAAACGGGGCTCCTCTGGATGTGGGCGGGACCATCGTGCTTCCTCTCGAGTGGAGACGGGTATGGCGGTGAACTTCTTGAGTAGCAGCAAGGGTGTGAAAGACCCTTTCGAAGTTCCAGAGGTTAGGTGTCATTAGTCTCCAGACGCCTCATTGGAAATAGGCCTCATCTGACCTGGAAGGGAGAACTTCCTGGATTTTCTCGAGTTGCGGCAGGTGTTCTCGAGTTACGACGGGGACCTCAGGGACCCGCCCTGGTGGCCTCAGGAGAGGCCAGTCCCCATGCGAGTTGCTAGGGGGCCTCTCGGGATTCCTCTCCCGTCGATACCGGGGCCAAGAACCTTGTGTGGAGTCAGGGCCCGAACCGAGGATTCCTCTCAGGGGCTGACATGGATCTTTGGGTACTTCTGGAGTCTCCCCACTGGAGTCAGGCCTCGTTTCGAGTGGGGGCATGCACGAGCGCTTTTCTTCCAGGCTGTAGCAGCAATGTCACGCTTCCCGTTGCGTGGATCAAAGGATCTGTGGTTTTCCCTCGAGGCTTTCCCTCGAGGCTTTGCCACAGGGCTGTCCCACGTGCCACCGTGGTGTGAGTCGATCCTCGGCGTGAATGATGAGCCAGTGCAGGGCAAAGAGGTTCCTCTGGAATGGACTGAGACATCTGGGGGACTCTTGGAATGGTGGTACGACCATGGAGTTCCTCTCGCCTTTCCTGTTGAGAGTGCCTCCTCTTGAGATGCGACGGGAACGCCGGGAATTCTTTCCCGTTGAAAGCAGGGAAAGGATCCATCATCTCGAGCTACGAG
The DNA here is from genome assembly GCF_032405125.1 of Capricornis sumatraensis. Classification (NCBI taxonomy): domain Eukaryota; kingdom Metazoa; phylum Chordata; class Mammalia; order Artiodactyla; family Bovidae; genus Capricornis; species Capricornis sumatraensis. The sequence goes on from NW_027184612.1 coordinate 12,560,740, forward strand.
GGGGAAACGGGGCTCCTCTGGATGTGGGCGGGACCATCGTGCTTCCTCTCGAGTGGAGACGGGTATGGCGGTGAACTTCTTGAGTAGCAGCAAGGGTGTGAAAGACCCTTTCGAAGTTCCAGAGGTTAGGTGTCATTAGTCTCCAGACGCCTCATCGGAAATAGGCCTCATCTCGGCTGGAAGGGAGAACTTCCTGGATTTTCTCCAGTTGCGGCAGGTGTTCTCGAGTTACGACGGGGACCTCAGGGACCCGCCATGGTGGCCTCAGGAAAGGCCAGTCCCCATGCGAGTTGCTAGGGGGCCTCTCAGGATTCCTCTCCCGTCGATACCGGGGCCAAAAACCTTGTGTGGAGTCAGGGCCGGAAACGAGGTTTCCTCTCAGGGGTGAAATGGATATTTGGGTACTTCTGGAGTCTCCCTAGGGGAGTCAGGCCTCGTCTCGAGTGGGGGCATGCACGTGCGCTTTCCTTCCAGGCTGTAGCAGCAATGTCACGCTTCCCGTCGCGTGGATCAAAGGATCTGTGGTTTTCCCTCGAGGCTTTCCCACAGGGCTGTCCCACGTTCCACCGTGGTGTGAGTCGATCCTCGGCGTGAAAGATGAGCCAGTGCAGGGCAAAGAGGTTCCTCTGGAATGGACTGAGACATCTGGGGGACTCTTGGAATGGTGGTACGACCATGGAGATCCTCTCGCCTTTCCTGTTGAGAGTGCCTCCTCTTGAGATGCGACGGGAACGCCGGGAATTCTTTCCCGTTGAAAGCAGGGAAAGGATCCCTCATCTCGAGCTACGAGGGGGAAATGGGGCTCCTCTGGATGTGGGCGGGACCATCGTGCTTCCTCTCGAGTGGAGACGGGTATGGCGGAGAACTTCTTGAGTAGCAACAAGGGTGTGAAAGACCCTTTCGAAGTTCCAGAGGTTAGGTGTCATTAGTCTCCAGACGCCTCATTGGAAATAGGCCTCATCTGGCCTGGAAGGGAGAACTTCCTGGATTTTCTCGAGTTGCGGCAGGTGTTCTCGAGTTACGACGGGGACCTCAGGGACCCGCCCTGGTGGCCTCAGGAGAGGCCAGTCCCCATGCGAGTTGCTAGGGGGCCTCTCGGGATTCCTCTCGCGTCGATACCGGGGCCAAGAACCTTGTGTGAAGTCAGGGCCCGAACCGAGGATTCCTCTCAGGGGCTGACATGGATCTTTGGGTACTTCTGGAGTCTCCCCACTGGAGTCAGGCCTCGTTTCGAGTGGGGGCATGCACGAGCGCTTTTCTTCCAGGCTGTAGCAGCAATGTCACGCTTACCTTCGCGTGGATCAAAGGATCTGTGGTTTTCCCTCGAGGCTTTCCCTCGAGGCTTTCCCACAGGGTTGTCCCACGTGCCGCCGTGGTGTGAGTCGATCCTCGGCGTGAAAGATGAGCCAGTGCAGGGCAAAGAGGTTCCTCTGGAATGGACTGAGACATCTGGGGGACTCTTGGAATGGTGGTACGACCATGGAGTTCCTCTCGCCTTTCCTGTTGAGAGTGCCTCCGCTTTAAATGCGACGGGAACGCCGGGAATTCTTTCCCATTGAAAGCAGGGAAAGGATTCCTCATCTCGAGCTACGAGGGGGAAAGGGGGCTCCTCTGGATGTGGGCGGGACGATCGTGCTTCCTCTCGAGTGGAGACGGGTATGGCGGTGAACTTCTTGAGTTGCAACAAGGGTGTGAAAGACCCTTTCGAAGTTCCAGAGGTTAGGTGTCATTAGTCTCCAGACGCCTCATTGGAAGTAGGCCTCATCTCGCCTGGAAGGGAGAACTTCCTGGATTTTCTCGAGTTGCGGCAGGTGTTCTCGAGTTACGACGGGGACCTCAGGGACCCGCCATGGTGGCCTCAGGAAAGGCCAGTCCCCATGCGAGTTGCTAGGGGGCCTCTCAGGATTCCTCTCCCGTCGATACCGGGGCCAAAAACCTTCTGTGAAGTCAGGGCCGGAACCGGGGATTCCTCTCAGGGGCTGACATGGATCTTTGGGTACTTCTGGAGTCTCCCCAGGGGAGTCAGGCCTCGTCTCGAGTGGGGGCATGCACGTGCGCTTTCCTTCCAGGCTGTAGCAGCAATGTCACGCTTCCCGTCGCGTGGATCAAAGGATCTGTGGTTTTCCCTCGAGGCTTTCCCACAGGGCTGTCCCACGTGCCACCGTGGTGTGAGTCGATCCTCGGCGTGTAAGATGAGCCAGTGCAGGGCAAAGAGGTTCCTCTGGAATGGACTGAGACATCTGGGGGACTCTTGGAATGGTGGTACGACCATGGAGTTCCTCTCGCCTTTCCTGTTGAGAGTGCCTCCCCTTGAGATGCGACAGGAACGCCGGGAATTCTTTCCCGTTGAAAGCAGGGAAAGGATCCCTCATCTCGAGCTCCGAGGGGAAAGCGGGGCTCCTCTGGATGTGGGCGGGACCATCGTGCTTCCTCTCGAGTGGATACGGGTATGGCGGTGAACTACTTGAGTTGCAGCAAGGGTGTGAAAGACCCTTTCGAAGTTCCATAGTTTAGGTGTCATTAGTCTCTAGACGCCTCATCGGAAATAGGCCTCATCTCGGCTGGAAGGGAGAACTTCCTGGATTTTCTAGAGTTGCGGCAGGTGTTCTCGAGTTACGACGGGGACCTCAGGGACCCGCCATGGTGGCCTCAGGAAAGGCCAGTCCCCATGCGAGTTGCTAGGGGGCCTCTCAGGATTCCTCTCCCGTCGATACCGGGGCCAAAAACCTTGTGTGGAGTCAGGGCCGGAAACGAGGTTTCCTCTCAGGGGTGACATGGATCTTTGGGTACTTCTGGAGTCTCCCTAGGGGAGTCAGGACTCGTCTCGAGTGGGGGCATGCACGTGCGCTTTACTTCCAGGCTGTAGCAGCAATGTCACGCTTCCCGTCGCGTGGATCAAAGGATCTGTGGTTTTCCCTCGAGGCTTTCCCTCGAGGCTTTCCCACAGGGCTGTCCCACGTGCCACCGTGGTGTGAGTCGATCCTCGGCGTGAAAGATGAGCCAGTACAGGGCAAAGATCTTCCTCTCGAATGGACTGAGACATCTGGGGGACTCTTGGAATGGTGGTACGACCATGGAGTTCCGCTCGCCTTTCCTGTTGAGAGTGCCTCCTCTTGAGATGCGACGGGAACGCCGGGAATTCTTTCCCGTTGAAAGCAGGGAAAGGATCCCTCATCTCGAGCTACGTGGGGGAAACGGGGCTCCTCTGGATGTGGGCGGGACCATCGTGCTTCCTCTCGAGTGGAGACGGGTATGGCGGTGAACTTCTTGAGTAGCAGCAAGGGTGTGAAAGACCCTTTCGAAGTTCCAGAGGTTAGGTGTCATTAGTCTCCAGACGCCTCATCGGAAATAGGCCTCATCTCGGCTGGAAGGGAGAACTTCCTGGATTTTCTCGAGTTGCGGCAGGTGTTCTGGAGTTACGACGGGGACCTCAGGGACCCGCCATGGTGGCCTCAGGAAAGGCCAGTCCCCATGCGAGTTGATAGGGGGCCTCTCAGGATTCCTCTCCCGTCGATACCGGGGCCAAAAAACTTGTGTGGAGTCAGGGCCGGAAACGAGGTTTCCTCTGAGGGGTGACATGGAACTTTGGGTACTTCTGGAGTCTCCCTAGGGGAGTCAGGACTCGTCTCGAGTGGGGGCATGCACGTGCGCTTTACTTCCAGGCTGTAGCAGCAATGTCACGCTTCCCGTCGCGTGGATCAAAGGATCTGTGGTTTTCCCTCGAGGCTTTCCGTCGAGGCTTTCCCACAGGGCTGTCCCACGTGCCACTGTGGTGTGAGTCGATCCTCGGCGTGAAAGATGAGCCAGTGCAGGGCAAAGAGGTTCCTCTGGAATGGACTGAGACATCTGGGGGACTCTTGGAATGGTGGTACGACCATGGAATTCCTCTCGCCTTTCCTGTTGAGAGTGCCTCCTCTTGAGATGCGACGGGAACGCCGGGAATTCTTTCCCGTTGAAAGCAGGGAAAGGATCCCTCATCTCGAGCTACGAGGGGGAAACGGGGCTCCTCTGGATGTGGGCGGGACCATCGTGCTTCCTCTCGAGTGGAGACGGGTATGGCGGTGAACTTCTTGAGTAGCAGCAAGGGTGTGAAAGACCCTTTCAAAGTTCCAGAGGTTAGGTTTCATTAGTCTCCAGACGCCTCATCGGAAATAGGCCTCATCTCGCCTGGAAGGGAGAACTTCCTGGATTTTCTGGAGTTGCGGCAGGTGTTCTCGAGTTACGACGGGGACCTCAGGGACCCGCCCTGGTGGCCTCAGGAGAGGCCAGTCCCCATGCGAGTTGCTAGGGGGCCTCTCGGGATTCCTCTCCCGTCGATACCGGGGCCAAAAACCTTGTGTGGAGTCAGGGCCGGAACCGAGGATTCCTCTCAGGGGCTGACATGGATCTTTGGGTACTTCTGGAGTCTCCCCAGGGGAGTCAGGCCTCGTCTCGAGTGGGGGCATGCACGTGCGCTTTCCTTCCAGGCTGTAGCAGCAATGTCACGCTTCCCATGGCGTGGATCAAAGGATCTGTGGTTTTCCCTCGAGGCTTTCCCTCGAGGCTTTCCCACAGGGCTGTCCCACGTGCCACCGTGGTGTGAGTCGATCCTCGGCGTGAAAGATGAGCCAGTGCAGGGCAAAGAGGTTCCTCTGGAATGGACTGAGACATCTGGGGGACTCTTGGAATGGTGGTACGACCATGGAGTTCCTCTCGCCTTTCCTGTTGAGAGTGCCTCCTCTTGAGATGCGACGGGAACGCCGGGAATTCTTTCCCGTTGAAAGCAGGGAAAGGATCCCTCATCTCGAGCTACGAGGGGGAAACGGGGCTCCTCTGGATGTGGGCGGGACCATCGTGCTTCCTCTCGAGTGGAGACGGGTATGGCGGTGAACTTCTTGAGTTGCAGCAAGGGTGTGAAAGACCCTTTCGAAGTTCCAGAGGTTAGGTGTCATTAGTCTCCAGACGCCTCATCGGAAATAGGCCTCATCTCGCCTGGAAGGGAGAGCTTCCTGGATTTTCTCGAGGTGCGGCAGGTGTTCTGGAGTTACGACGGGGACCTCAGGGACCCGCCCTGGTGGCCTCAGGAGAGGCCAGTCCCCATGCGAGTTGCTAGGGGGCCTCTGGGGATTCCTCTCCCGTCGATACCGGGGCCAAAAACCTTGTGTGGAGTCAGGGCCGGAACCGAGGATTCCTCTCAGGGCCTGACATGGATCTTTGGGTACTTCTGGAGTCTCCCCAGGGGAGTCAGGCCTCGTCTCGAGTGGGGGCATGCACGTGCGCTTTCCTTCCAGGCTGTAGCAGCAATGTCACGCTTCCCGTGGCCTGGATCAAAGGATCTGTGGTTTTCCCTCGAGGCTTTCCCTCGAGGCTTTCCCACAGGGCTGTCCCACGTGCCACCCTGGTGTGAGTCGATCCTCGGCGTGAAAGATGAGCCAGTGCAGGGCAAAGAGGTTCCTCTCGAATGGACTGAGACATCTTGGGGACTCTTGGAATGGTGGTACGACCATGGAGTTCCTCTCGCCTTTCCTGTTGAGAGTGCCTCCTCTTGAGATGCGACGGGAACGCCGGGAATTCTTTCCCGTTGAAAGCAGGGAAAGGATCCCTCATCTCGAGCTACGAGGGGGAAACGGGGCTCCTCTGGATGTGGGCGGGACCATCGTGCTTCCTCTCGAGTGGAGACGGGTATGGTGGTGAACTTCTTGAGTTGCAGCAAGGGTGTGAGAGACCCTTTCGAAGTTCCAGAGGTTAGGTGTCATTAGTCTCCAGACGCCTCATCGGAAACAGGCCTCATCTCGCCTGGAAGCGAGAACTTCCTGGATTTTCTCGAGTTGCGGCAGGTGTTCTGGAGTTACGACGGGGACCTCAGGGACCCGCCATGGTGGCCTCAGGAGAGGCCAGTCCCCATGCGAGTTGCTAGGGGGCCTCTCGGGATTCCTCTTCCATCGATACCGGGGCCAAAAACCTTGTGTGGAGTCAGGGCCGGAACCGAGGATTCCTCTCAGGGGCTGACATGGATCTTTGGGTACTTCTGGAGTCTCCCCAGGGGAGTCAGGCCTCGTCTCGAGTTGGGGTATGCACGTGCGCTTTCCTTCCAGGCTGTAGCAGCAATGTCACGCTTCCCGTCGCGTGGATCAAAGGATCTGTGGTTTTCCCTCGAGGCTTTCCCTCGAGGCTTTCCCACAGGGCTGTCCCACGTGCCACCGTGGTGTGAGTCGATCCTCGGCGTGAAAGATGAGCCAGTGCAGGGCAAAGAGGTTCCTCTGGAATGGACTGAGACATCTGGGGGACTCTTGGAATGGTGGTACGACCATGGAGTTCCTCTCGCCTTTCCTGTTGAGAGTGCCTCCTCTTGAGATGCGACGGGAACGCCGGGAATTCTTTCCCGTTGAAAGCAGGGAAAGGATCCCTCATCTCGAGCTACGAGGGGGAAACGGGGCTCCTCTGGATGTGGGCGGGACCATCGTGCTTCCTCTCGAGTGGAGACGGGTATGGCAGAGAACTTCTTGAGTTGCAGCAAGGGAGTGAAAGACCCTTTCGAAGTTCCAGAGGTTAGGTATCATTAGTCTCCAGACGCCTCATCGGAAATAGGCCTCATCTCGCCTGGAAGGGAGAACTTCCTGGATTTTCTCGAGTTGCGGCAGGTGTTCTCGAGTTACGACGGTGACCTCAGGGACCAGCCCTGGTGGCCTCAGGAGAGGACAATCCCCATGCGAGTTGCTAAGGGGACTCTGGGATTCCTCTCCCGTCGATACCGGGACCAAAAACCTTGTGTGGAGTCAGGGCCAGAACCGAGGTTTCCTCTCTGGGGCTGACATGGATCTTTGGGTACTTCTGGAGTCTCCCCAGGGGAGTCAGGCCTCGTCTCGAGTGGGCACAGGTACGTGCGCTTTCCTTCCAGGCTGTAGCAGCAATGTCACGCTTCCCGTGGCCTGGATCAAAGGATCTGTGGTTTTCCCTCGAGGCTTTCCCTCGAGGCTTTCCCACAGGGCTGTCCCACGTGCCACCGTGGTGTGAGTCGATGCTAGGAGTGAAAGATGAGCCAGTGTAGGGCAAAGAGGTTCCTCTGGAATGGACTGAGACATCTGGGGGACTCTTGGAATGGTGGTACGACCATGGAGTTCCTCTCGCCTTTCCTGTTGAGAGTGCCTCCTCTTGAGATGCGACGGGAACGCCGGGAATTCTTTCCCGTTGAAAGCAGGGAAATGATCCCTCATCTCGAGCTACGAGGGGGAAACGGGGCTCCTCTGGATGTGGGCGGGACCATCGTGCTTCCTGTCGAGTGGAGACGGGTATGGCGGTGAACTTCTTGAGTTGCAGCAAGGGTGTGAAAGACCCTTTCGAAGTTCCAGAGGTTAGGTGTCATTAGTCTCCAGACGCCTCATCGGAAATAGGCCTCATCTCGCCTGGAAGGGAAAGCTTCCTGGATTTTCTCGAGTTGCGGCAGGTGTTCTGGAGTTACGACGGGGACCTCAGGGACCCGCCCTGGTGACCTCAGGAGAGGTCAGTCCCCATGCGAGTTGCTAGGGGGCCTCTCGGGATTCCTCTCCCGTAGATACCGGGGCCAAAAACCTTGTGTGGAGTCAGGGCCGGAACCGAGGATTCCTCTCAGGGGCTGACATGGATCTTTGGGTACTTCTGGAGTCTCCCCAGGGGAGTCAGGCCTCGTCTCGAGTGGGGGCATGCACGTGCGCTTTCCTTCCAGGCTGTAGCAGCAATGTCACGTTTCCCGTGGCCTGGATCAAAGGATCTGTGGTTTTCCCTCGAGGCTTTCCCTCGAGGCTTTCCCACAGGGCTGTCCCACGTGCCACCCTGGTGTGAGTCGATCCTCGGCGTGAAAGATGAGCCAGTGCAGGGCAAAGAGGTTGCTCTGGAATGGACTGAGACATCTGGGGGACTCTTAGAATGGTGGTACGACCATGGAGTTCCTCTCGCCTTTCCTGTTGAGAGTGCCTCCTCTTGAGATGCGACGGGAACGCCGGGAATTCTTTCCCGTTGAAAGCAGGGAAAGGATCCCTCATCTCGAGCTACGAGGGGGAAAGGGGGCTCCTCTGGATGTGGGCGGGACGATCGTGCTTCCTCTCGAGTGGAGACGGGTATGGCGGTGAACTTCTTGAGTTGCAGCAAGGGTGTGAAAGACCCTTTCGAAGTTCCAGAGGTTAGGTGTCATTAGTCTCCAGACGCCTCATCGGAAATAGGCCTCATCTCGCCTGGAAGGGAGAACTTCCTGGATTTTCTCGAGTTGCGGCAGGTGTTCTCGAGTTACGACGGGGACCTCAGGGACCCGCCCTGGTGGCCTCAGGAGAGGCCAGTCCCCATGCGAGTTGCTAGGGGGCCTCTGGGGATTCCTCTCCCGTCGATACCGGGGCCAAAAACCTTGTGTGGATTCAGGGCCGGAACCGAGGATTCCTCTCAGGGGCTGACATGGATCTTTGGGTACTTCTGGAGTCTCCCCAGGGGAGTCAGGCCTCGTCTCGAGTGGGGGCATGCACGGGCGCTTTCCTTCCAGGCTGTAGCAGGAATGTCACGCTTCCCGTCTCGTGGATCAAAGGATCTGTGGTTTTTCCTCGAGGCTTTCCCTCTAGGATTTCCCACAGGGCTGTCCCACGTGCCACCGTGGTGTGAGTCGATCCTCGGCGTGAAAGATGAGCCAGTGCAGGGCAAAGAGGTTCCTCTGGAATGGACTGAGACATCTGGGGGACTCTTGGAATGGTGGTATGACCATGGAGTTCCTCTCGCCTTTCCTGTTGAGAGTGCCTCCTCTTGAGATGCGACGGGAACGCCGGGAATTCTTTCCCGTTGAAAGCAGGGAAAGGATCCCTCATCTCGAGCTACGAGGGGGAAACGGGGCTCCTCTGGATGTGGGCGGGACCATCGTGCTTCCTCTCGAGTGGAGACGGGTATGGCGGTGAACTTCTTGAGTTGCAGCAAGGGTGTGAAAGACCCTTTTGAAGTTCCAGAGGTTAGGTGTCATTAGTCTCCAGACGCCTCATCGGAAATAGGCCTCATCTCGCCTGGAAGGGAGAACTTCCTGGATTTTCTCGAGTTGCGGCAGGTGTTCTCGAGTTACGACGGGGACCTCAGGGACCCGCCCTGGTGGCCTCAGGAGAGGCCAGTCCCCATGCGAGTTGCTAGGGGGCCTCTCGGGATTCCCCTCCCGTCGATACCGGGGCCAAAAACCTTGTGTGGAGTCAGGGCCGGAACCGAGGATTCCTCTCAGGGGCTGACATGGATCTTTGGGTACTTCTGGAGTCTCCCCAGGGGAGTCAGGCCTCTTCTCGAGTGGGGGCATGCACGTGCGCTTTCCTTCCAGGCTGTAGCAGCAATGTCACGCTTCCCGTGGCCTGGATCAAAGGATCTGTGGTTTTCCCTCGAGGCTTTCCCTCGAGGCTTTTCCACAGGGCTGTCCCACGTGCCACCGTGGTGTGAGTCGATCCTCGGCGTGAAAGATGAGCCAGTGCAGGGCAAAGAGGTTCCTCTGGAATGGACTGAGACATCTGGGGGACTCTTAGAATGGTGGTACGACCATGGAGTTCCTCTCGCCTTTCCTGTTGAGAGTGCCTCCTCTTGAGATGCGACGGGAACGCCGGGAATTCTTTCCCGTTGAAAGCAGGGAAAGGATCCCTCATCTCGAGCTACGAGGGGGAAACGGGGCTCCTCTGGATGTGGGCGGGACCATCGTGCTTCCTCTCGAGTGGAGACGGGTATGGCGGTGAACTTCTTGAGTTGCAGCAAGGGTGTGAAAGACCCTTTCGAAGTTCCAGAGGTTAGGTGTCATTAGTCTCCAGACGCCTCATCGGAAATAGGCCTCATCTCGCCTGGAAGGGAGAACTTCCTGGATTTTCTCGAGTTGCGGCAGGTGTTCTCGAGTTACGACGGGGACCTCAGGGACCCGCCCTGGTGGCCTCAGGAGAGGCTAGTCCCCATGCCAGTTGCTTGGGGGCCTCTCGGGATTCCCCTCCCGTCGATACCGGGGCCAAAAACCTTGTGTGGAGTCAGGGCCGGAACCGAGGATTCCTCTCAGGGGCTGACATGGATCTTTGGGTACTTCTGCAGTCTCCCCAGGGGAGTCAGGCCTCGTCTCGAGTGGGGGCATGCACGTGCGCTTTCCTTCCAGGCTGTAGCAGCAATGTCACGCTTCCCGTCTCGTGGATCAAAGGATCTGTGATTTTTCCTCGAGGCTTTCCCTCGAGGATTTCCCACAGGGCTGTCCCACGTGCCACCGTGGTGTGAGTCGATCCTCGGCGTGAAAGATGAGCCAGTGCAGGGCAAAGAGGTTCCTCTGGAATGGACTGAGACATCTGGGGGACTCTTGGAATGGTGGTATGACCATGGAGTTCCTCTCGCCTTTCCTGTTGAGAGTGCCTCCTCTTGAGATGCGACGGGAACGCCGGGAATTCTTTCCCGTTGAAAGCAGGGAAAGGATCCCTCATCTCGAGCTACGAGGGGGAAACGGGGCTCCTCTGGATGTGGGCGGGACCATCGTGCTTCCTCTCGAGTGGAGACGGGTATGGCGGTGAACTTCTTGAGTTGCAGCAAGGGTGTGAAAGACCCTTTCGAAGTTCCAGAGGTTAGGTGTCATTAGTCTCCAGACGCCTCATCGGAAATAGGCCTCATCTCGCCTGGAAGGGAGAACTTCCTGGATTTTCTCGAGTTGCGGCAGGTGTTCTCGAGTTACGACGGGGACCTCAGGGACCCGCCCTGGTGGCCTCAGGAGAGGCCAGTCCCCATGCGAGGTGCTAGGGGGCCTCTCGGGATTCCTCTCCCGTCGATACCGGGGCCAAAAACCTTGTGTGGAGTCAGGGCCGGAACCGAAGATTCCTCTCAGGGGCTGACATGGATCTTTGGATACTTCTGGAGTCTCCCCAGGGGAGTCAGGCCTCGTCTCGAGTGGGGGTATGCACGTGCGCTTTCCTTCCAGGCTTTAGCAGCAATGTCACGCTTCCAGTGGCCTGGATCAAAGGATCTGCGGTTTTCGTCGAGGCTTTCCCTCGAGGTTTTCCCACAGGGCTCTCCCACGTGCCACCGTGGTGTGAGTCGATCCTCGGCGTGAAAGATGAGCCAGTGCAGGGCAAAGAGGTTCCTCTGTAATGGACTGAGACATCTGGGGGACTCTTGGAATGGTGGTACGACCATGGAGTTCCTCTCGCCTTTCCTGTTGAGAGTGCCTCCTCTTGAGATGCGACGGGAACGCCGGGAATTCTTTCCCGTTGAAAGCAGGGAAAGGATCCCTCATCTCGAGCTACGAGGGGGAAACGGGGCTCCTCTGGATGTGGGCGGGACCATCGTGCGTCCTCTCGAGTGGAGACGGGTATGGCGGTGAACTTCTTGAGTTGCAGCAAGGGTGTGAAAGACCCTTTCGAAGTTCCAGAGGTTAGGTGTCATTAGTCTCCAGAAGCCTCATCGGAAATACGCCTCATCTCGCCTGGAAGGGAGAACTTCCTGGATATTCTCGATTTGCGGCAGGTGTTCTCGAGTTATGACGGGGACCTCAGGGACCCGCCCTGGTGGCCTCAGGAGAGGCCAGTCCCCATGCGAGTTGCTAGGGGGCCTCTCGGGATTCCTCTCCCGTCGATACCGGGGCCAAAAACCTTGTGTGGAGTCAGGGCCGGAACGGAGGATTCCTCTCATGGGTGACATGGATCTTTGGGCACTTCTGGAGTCTCCCCAGGGGAGTCAGGCCTCGTCTCGAGTGGGGACATGCACGTGCGCTTTCCTTCCAGGCTGTAGCAGCAATGTCACGCTTCCCGTCGCGTGCATCAAAGGATCTGTGGTTTTCCCTCGAGGCTTTCCCTCGAGGCTTTCCCACAGGGCTGTCCCACGTACCACCGTGGTGTGAGTCGATCCTCGGCGTGAAAGATGAGCCAGTGCAGGGCAAAGAGGTTCCTCTGGAATGGACTGAGACATCTGGGGGACTCTTGGAATGGTGGTACGACCATGGAGTTCCTCTCGCCTTTCCTGTTGAGAGTGCCTCCTCTTGAGATGCGACGGGAACGCCGGGAATTCTTTCCCGTTGAAAGCAGGGAAAGGATCCCTCATCTCGAGCTCCGAGGGGGAAACGGGGCTCCTCTGGATGTGGGCGGGACCATCGTGCTTCCTCTCGAGTGGAGACGGGTATGGCGGTGAACTTCTTGAGTTGCAGCAATGGTGTGAACGACCCTTTCGACGTTCCAGAGGTTAGGTGTCATTAGTCTCCAGACGCCTCATCGGAAATAGGCCTCATCTCGCCTGGAAGGGAGAACTTCCTGGATTTTCTCGAGTTGCGGCAGGTGTTCTCGAGTTACGACGGGGACCTCAGGGACCCGCCCTGGTGGCCTCAGGAGAGGCCAGTCCCCATGCGAGTTGCTAGGGGGCCTCTCGGGATTCCTCTCCCGTCGATACCGGGGCCAAAAACCTTGTGTGGAGTCAGGGCCGGAACCGAGGATTCCTCTCAGGGGCTGACATGGATCTTTGGGTACTTCTGGAGTCTCCCCAGGGGAGTCAGGCCTCGTCTCGAGTGGGGGCATGCACGTGCGCTTTCCTTCCAGGCTGTAGCAGCAATGTCACGCTTCCCGTCGCGTGCATCAAAGGATCTGTGGTTTTCCCTCGAGGCTTTCCCTCGAGGCTTTCCAGCAGGGCTGTCCCACGTGCCACCGTGGTGTGAGTCGATCCTCGGCGTGAAAGATGAGCCAGTGCAGGGCAAAGAGGTTCCTCTGGAATGGACTGAGACATCTGGGCGACTCTTGGAATGGTGGTACGACCATGGAGTTCCTCTCGCCTTTCCTGTTGAGAGTGCCTCCTCTTGAGATGCGACAGGACCGCCGGGAATTCTTTCCCGTTGAAAGCAGGGAAAGGATCCCTCATCTCGAGCTACGAGGGTGAAACGGGGCTCCTCTGGATGTGGGCGGGACCATCGTGCTTCCTCTCGAGTGGACACGGGTATGGCGCTGAACTTCTTGAGTTGCAGCAAGGGTGTGAAAGACCCTTTTGAAGTTCCAGAGTTTAGGTGTCATTAGTCTCCAGACGCCTCATCGGAAATAGGCCTCATCTCGCCTGGAAGGGAGAACTTCCTGGATTTTCTCGATTTGCGGCAGGTGTTCTCGAGTTACGACGGGGACCTCAGGGACCCGCCCTGGTGGCCTCAGGAGAGGCCAGTCCCCATGCGAGTTGCTAGGGGGCCTCTCGGGATTCCTCTCCCGTCGATACCGGGGCCAAAAACCTTGTGTGGAGTCAAGGCCGGAACCGAGGATTCCTCTCAGGGGCTGACAAGGATCTTTGGGTACTTCTGGAGTCTCCCCAGGGGAGTCAGGCCTCGTCTCCAGTGGGGGCATGCACGTGCGCTTTCCTTCCAGGCTGTAGCAGCAATGTCACACTTCCCGTCGCGTGGATCAAAGGATCTGTGGTTTTCCCTCGAGGCTTTCCCTCGAGGCTTTCCCACAGGGCTGTCCCACGTGCCACCGTGGTGTGAGTCGATCCTCGGCGTGGAAGATGAGCCAGTGCAGGGCAAAGAGGTTCCTCTGGAATGGACTGAGACATCTGGGGGACTCTTGGAATGGTGGTACGACCCTGGAGTTCCTCTCGCCTTTCCTGTTGAGAGTGCCTCCTCTTGAGATGCGACGGGAATGACGGGAATACTTTCCCGTTGAAAGCAGGGTAAGGATCCCTCATCTCGAGCTACGAGGGGGAAACGGGGCTCCTCTGGATGTGTGCGGGACCATCGTGCTTCCTCTCGAGTGGAGACGGGTATGGCGGTGAACTTCTTGAGTTGCAGCAAGTGTGTGAAAGACCATTTCGAAGTTCCAGAGGTTAGGTGTCATTAGTCTCCAGACGCTTCATCGGAAATAGGCCTCATCTCGCCTGCAAGGGAGAACTTCCTTGATTTTCTCGAGGTGCGGCAGGTGTTCTCGAGTTACGACGGGGACCTCAGGGACCCGCCCTGGTTGCCTCAAGAGGCCAGTCCCCATGCGATTTGCTACGGGGCCTCTCGGGATTCCTCTCCCGTCGATGCCGGGGCCAAAAACCTTGTGTGGAGTCTGGGCCGTAACCGAGGATTCCTCTCAGGGGCTGACATGGATCTTTGGGTACTTCTGGAGTCTCCCCAGGGGAGTCAGGCCTCGTCTCGAGTGGGGGCATGCACGTGCGCTTTCCTTCCAGGCTGTAGCAGCAATGTCACGCTTCCCGTGGCGTGGATCTAAGGATCTGTGGTTTTCCCTCGAGGCTTTCCCACAGGGCTGTCCCACGTGCCACCGTGGTGTGAGTCGATCCTCGGCGTGAAAGATGAGCCAGTGCAGGGCAAAGAGGTTCCTTTGGAATGGACTGAGACATCTGGGGGACTCTTGGAATGGTGGTATGACCATGGAGTTCCTCTCGCCTTTCCTGTTGAGAGTGCCTCCTCTTGAGATGCGACGGGAACGCCGGGAATTCTTTCCCGTTGAAAGCAGGGAAAGGATCCCTCATCTCGAGCTACGAGGGGGAAACGGGGCTCCTCTGGATGTGGGCGGGACCATCGTGCTTCCTCTCGAGTGGACACGGGTATGGCGGTGAACTTCTTGAGTTGCAGCAAGGTTGTGAAAGACCCTTTAGAAGTTCCAGAGGTTAGGTGTCATTAGTCTCCAGACGCCTCATCGGAAATAGGCCTCATCTCGCCTGGAAGGGAGAACTTCCTGGATTTTCTCGAGTTGCGGCAGGTGTTCTCGAGTTACGACGGGGACCTCAGGGACCCGCTCTGGTGGCCTCAGGAGAGGCCAGTCCCCATGCGAGGTGCTAGGGGGCCTATCGGGATTCCTCTCCCGTCGATACCGGGGCCAAAATCCTTGTGTGCAGTCAGGGCCGGAACCGAGGATTCCTCTCAGGGGCTGACATGGATCTTTGGGTACTTCTGGAGTCTCCCCAGGGGAGTCAGGCCTCGTCTCGAGTGGGGGCATGCACGTGCGCTTTCCTCCAGGCTGTAGCAGCAATGTCACCCTTACCGTCGCGTGGATCAAAGGATCTGTGGTTTTCCCTCGAGGCTTTCCCACAGGGCTGTCCCACGTGCCACCGTGGTGTGAGTCGATCCTCGGCGTGAAAGATGAGCCAGTGCAGGGCAAAGAGGTTCCTCTGGAATGGACTGAGACATCTGGGGGACTCGTGGAATGGTGGTACGACCATGGAGTTCCTCTCGCCTTTCCTGTTGAGAGTGCCACCTCTTGAGATGCGACGGGAACGCCGGGAATTCTTTCCCGTTGAAAGCAGGGAAAGGATCCCTCATTTCGAGCCACGAGGGGGAAACGGGGCTCCTCTGGATGTGGGCGGGACCATCGTGCTTCCTCTCGAGTGGAGACGGGTATGGCGGTGAACTTCTTGAGTTGCAGCAAGGGTGTGAAAGACCCTTTCGAAGTTCGAGAGGTTAGGTGTCATTAGTCTCCAGACGCCTCATCGGAAATAGGCCTCATCTCGCCTGGAAGGGAGAACTTCCTGGATTTTCTCGAGTTGCGGCAGGTGTTCTCGAGTTACGACGGGGACCTCAGGGACCCGCCCTGGTGGCCTCAAGAACAGCCAGTCCCCATGCGAGTTGCTAGGGGGCCTCTCGGGATTCCTCTCCCGTCGATACCAGGGCCAAAAACCTTGTGTGGAGTCAGGGCCGGAACCGAGGATTCCTCTCAGGGGCTGACATGGATCTTTGGGTACTTCTGGAGTCTCCCCAGGGGAGTCAGGCCTCGTCTCGAGTGGGGGCATTCACGTGTGCTTTCCTTCCAGGCTGTAGCAGCAATGTCACGCTTCCCGTCGCGTGGATCAAAGGATCTGTGGTTTTCCCTCGAGGCTTTCCCTCGAGGCTTTCCCACAGGGCTGTCCCACGTGACACCGTGGTGTGAGTCGATCCTCGGCATGAAAGATGAGCCAGTGCAGGGCAAAGAGGTTCCTCTGGAATGGACTAAGACATCTGGGGGACTCTTGGAATGGTGGTACGACCATGGAGTTCCTCTCGCCTTTCCTGTTGAGAGTGCCTCCTTTTGAGATGCGACGGGAATGCCGGGAATTCTTTCCCGTTGAAAGCAGGGAAAGGATCCCTCATCTCTAGCTACGAGGGGGAAACGGGGCTCCTCTGGATGTGGGCGGGACCATCGTGCTTCCTCTCGAGTGGAGACGGGCAAGGAGGTGAACTTCTTGAGTAGCAGCAAGGGTGTGAAAGACCCTTTCGAAGTTCCAGAGGTTGGGTGTCATTAGTCTCCAGACGCCTCATCGGAAATAGTCCTCATCTCGCCTGGAAGGGAGAACTTCCTGGATTTTCTCGAGTTGCGGCAGGTGTTCTCGAGTTACGACGGGGACCTCAGGGACCCGCCCTGGTGGCCTCAGGAGAGGCCAGTCCCCATGCGAGGTGCTAGGGGGCCTCTCGGGATTCCTCTCCCGTCGATACCGGGGCCAAAAACCTTGTGTGCAGTCAGGGCCGGAAACGAGGATTCCTCTCAGGGGCTGACATGGATCTTTGGGTACTTCTGGAGTCTCCCCAGGGGATTCAGGCCTCGTCTCGAGTGGGGGCATGCACGTGCGCTTTCCTTCCAGGCTGTAGCAGCAATGTCACGCTTCCCGTCGCGTGGATCAAAGGATCTGTGGTTTTCCCTCGAGGCTTTCCCTCGAGGCTTTCCCACATGGCTGTGCCACGTGCCACCGTGGTGTGAGTCGATCCTCGGCGTGAAAGATGAGCCAGTGCAGGGCAAATAGGTTCCTCTGGAATGGACTGAGACATCTGGGGGACTCTTGGAATGGTGGTACGACCATGGAGTTCCTCTCGCCTTTCCTGTTGAGAGTGCCTCCTCTTGAGATGCGACGGGAATGACGGGAATACTTTCCCGTTGAAAGCAGGGTAAGGATCCCTCATCTCGAGCTACGAGGGGGAAACGGGGCTCCTCTGGATGTGTGCGGGACCATCGTGCTTCCTCTCGAGTGGAGACGGGTATGGCGGTGAACTTCTTGAGTTGCAGCAAGTGTGTGAAAGACCATTTCGAAGTTCCAGAGGTTAGGTGTCATTAGTCTCCAGACGCTTCATCGGAAATAGGCCTCATCTCGCCTGCAAGGGAGAACTTCCTTGATTTTCTCGAGGTGCGGCAGGTGTTCTCGAGTTACGACGGGGACCTCAGGGACCCGCCCTGGTTGCCTCAAGAGGCCAGTCCCCATGCGATTTGCTACGGGGCCTCTCGGGATTCCTCTCCCGTCGATGCCGGGGCCAAAAACCTTGTGTGGAGTCTGGGCCGTAACCGAGGATTCCTCTCAGGGGCTGACATGGATCTTTGGGTACTTCTGGAGTCTCCCCAGGGGAGTCAGGCCTCGTCTCGAGTGGGGGCATGCACGTGCGCTTTCCTTCCAGGCTGTAGCAGCAATGTCACGCTTCCCGTGGCGTGGATCAAAGGATCTGTGGTTTTCCCTCGAGGCTTTCCCACAGGGCTGTCCCACGTGCCACCGTGGTGTGAGTCGATCCTCGGCGTGAAAGATGAGCCAGTGCAGGGCAAAGAGGTTCCTTTGGAATGGACTGAGACATCTGGGGGACTCTTGGAATGGTGGTATGACCATGGAGTTCCTCTCGCCTTTCCTGTTGAGAGTGCCTCCTCTTGAGATGCGACGGGAACGCCGGGAATTCTTTCCCGTTGAAAGCAGGGAAAGGATCCCTCATCTCGAGCTACGAGGGGGAAACGGGGCTCCTCTGGATGTGGGCGGGACCATCGTGCTTCCTCTCGAGTGGACACGGGTATGGCGGTGAACTTCTTGAGTTGCAGCAAGGTTGTGAAAGACCCTTTAGAAGTTCCAGAGGTTAGGTGTCATTAGTCTCCAGACGCCTCATCGGAAATAGGCCTCATCTCGCCTGGAAGGGAGAACTTCCTGGATTTTCTCGAGTTGCGGCAGGTGTTCTCGAGTTACGACGGGGACCTCAGGGACCCGCTCTGGTGGCCTCAGGAGAGGCCAGTCCCCATGCGAGGTGCTAGGGGGCCTATCGGGATTCCTCTCCCGTCGATACCGGGGCCAAAATCCTTGTGTGCAGTCAGGGCCGGAACCGAGGATTCCTCTCAGGGGCTGACATGGATCTTTGGGTACTTCTGGAGTCTCCCCAGGGGAGTCAGGCCTCGTCTCGAGTGGGGGCATGCACGTGCGCTTTCCTCCAGGCTGTAGCAGCAATGTCACCCTTACCGTCGCGTGGATCAAAGGATCTGTGGTTTTCCCTCGAGGCTTTCCCACAGGGCTGTCCCACGTGCCACCGTGGTGTGAGTCGATCCTCGGCGTGAAAGATGAGCCAGTGCAGGGCAAAGAGGTTCCTCTGGAATGGACTGAGACATCTGGGGGACTCGTGGAATGGTGGTACGACCATGGAGTTCCTCTCGCCTTTCCTGTTGAGAGTGCCACCTCTTGAGATGCGACGGGAACGCCGGGAATTCTTTCCCGTTGAAAGCAGGGAAAGGATCCCTCATTTCGAGCCACGAGGGGGAAACGGGGCTCCTCTGGATGTGGGCGGGACCATCGTGCTTCCTCTCGAGTGGAGACGGGTATGGCGGTGAACTTCTTGAGTTGCAGCAAGGGTGTGAAAGACCCTTTCGAAGTTCGAGAGGTTAGGTGTCATTAGTCTCCAGACGCCTCATCGGAAATACGCCTCATCTCGCCTGGAAGGGAGAACTTCCTGGATATTCTCGAGTTGCGGCAGGTGTTCTCGAGTTACGACGGGGACCTCAGGGACCCGCCCTGGTGGCCTCAGGAGAGGCAAGTCCCCATGCGAGGTGCTAGGGGGCCTCTCGGGATTCCTCTCCCGTCGATACCGGGGCCAAAAACCTTGTGTGCAGTCAGGGCCGGAACCGAGGATTCCTCTCAGGGGCTGACATGGATCTTTGGGTACTTCTGGAGTCTCCCCACGGGATTCAGGCCTCGTCTCGAGTGGGGGCATGCACGTGCGCTTTCCTTCCAGGCTGTAGCAGCAATGTCACGCTTCCCGTTGCGTGGATCAAAGGATCTGTGGTTTTCCCTCGAGGCTTTCCCTCGAGGCTTTCCCACAGGGCTGTTCCACGTGCCTCCGTGGTGTGAGTCGATCCTCGGCGTGAAAGATGAGCCAGTGCAGGGCAAAGAGGTTCCTCTGGAATGGACTGAGACATCTGGGGGACTCTAGGAATGGTGGTAGGACCATGGAGTTCCTCTCGCCTTTCCTGTTGAGAGTGCCTCCTCTTGAGATGCGACGGGAACGCCGGGAATTCTTTCCCGTTGAAAGCAGGGAAAGGATCCCTCATCTCGAGCTACGAGGGGGAAACGGGGCTCCTCTGGATGTGGGCGGGACCATCGTGCTTCCTCTCGAGTGGAGACGGGTATGGCGGTGAACTTCTTGAGTTGCAGCAAGGGTGTGAAAGACCCTTTCGAATTTCCAGAGGTTAGGTGTCATTAGTCTCCAGACGACCCATCGGAAATAGGCCTCATCTCGCCTGGAAGGGAGAACTTCCTGGATTTTCTCGAGTTGCGGCAGGTGTTCTCGAGTTACGACGGGGACCTCAGGGACCCGCCCTGGTGGCCTCAGGAGAGGCCAGTCCCCATGCGAGGTGCTAGGGGGCCTCTCGGGATTCCTCTCCCGTCGATACCGGGGCCAAAAACCTTGTGTGGAGTCAGGGCCGGAACCGAGGATTCCTCTCAGGGGCTGACATGGATCTTTGGGTACTTCTGGAGTCTCCCCAGGGGAGTCAGGCCTCGTCTCGAGTGGGGGCATGCACGTGCGCCTTCCTTACAGGCTGTAGCAGCAATGTCATGCTTCCCGTGGCATGGATCAAAGGATCTGTGGTTTTCCCTCGAGGCTTTCCCACAGGGCTGTCCCACGTGCCACCGTGGTGTGAGTCGATCCTCGGCGTGAAAGATGAGCCAGTGCAGGGCAAAGAGGTTCCTCTGGAATGGACTGAGACATCTGGGGGACTCTTGGAATGGTGGTACGACCATGGAGTTCCTCTCGCCTTTCCTGTTGAGAGTGCCTCCTCTTGAGATGCGACGGGAATGCCGGGAATTCTTTCCCGTTGAAAGCAGGGAAAGGATCCCTCATCTTGAGCTACGAGGGGGAAACGGGGCTCCTCTGGATGTGGGCGGGACCATCGTGCTTCCTCTCGAGTGGAGACGGGTATGGCGGTGAACTTCTTGAGTTGCAGCAAGGGTGTGAAAGACCCTTTCGAAGTTCGAGAGGTTAGGTGTCATTAGTCTCCAGACGCCTCATCGGAAATAGGCCTCATCTCGCCTGGAAGGGAGAACTTCCTGGATTTTCTCGAGTTGCGGCAGGTGTTCTCGAGTTATGACGGGGACCTCAGGGACCCGCCCTGGTGGCCTCAGGAGAGGCCAGTCCCCATGCGAGGTGCTAGGGGGCCTCTCGGGATTCCTCTCCCGTTGATACCGGGGCCAAAAACCTTGTGTGCAGTCAGGGCTGGAACCGAGGATTCCTCTCAGGGGCTGACATGGATCTTTGGGTACTTCTGGAGTCTCCCCACGGGAGTCAGGCCTCGTCTCGAGTGGGGGCATGTACGTGCGCTTTCCTTCCAGGCTGTAGCAGCAATGTCACGCTTACCGTCGCGTGGATCAAAGGATCTGTGGTTTTCCCTCGAGGCTTTCCCACAGGGCTGTCCCACGTGCCACCGTGGTGTGAGTCGATCCTCGGCGTGAAAGATGAGCCAGTGCAGGGCAAAGAGGTTCCTCTGGAATGGACTGAGACATCTGGGGGACTCTTGGAATGGTGGTACGACCATGGAGTTCCTCTCGCCTTTCCTGTTGAGAGTGCCTCCTCTTGAGATGCGACGGGAACGCCGGGAATTCTTTCCCGTTGAAAGCAGGGAAAGGATCCCTCATCTCGAGCTACGAGGGGGAAACGGGGCTCCTCTGGATGTGGGCGGGACCATCGTGCTTCCTCTCGAGTGGAGACGGGTATGGCGGTGAACTTCTTGAGTTGCAGCAAGGGTGTGAAAGACCCTTTCGAAGTTCCAGAGGTTAGGTGTCATTAGTCTCCAGACGCCTCATCGGAAATAGGCCTCATCTCGCCTGGAAGGGAGAACTTCCTGGATTTTCTCGAGTTGCGGCAGGTGTTCTCGAGTTACGACGGGGACCTCAGGGACCCGCCCTGGTGGCCTCAGGAGAGGCCAGTCCCCATGCGAGGTGCTAGGGGGCCTCTCGGGATTCCTCTCCCGTCGATACCGGGGCCAAAAACCTTGTGTGGAGTCAGGGCCGGAACTGAAGATTCCTCTCAGGGGCTGACATGGATCTTTGGATACTTCTGGAGTCTCCCCAGGGGAGTCAGGCCTCGTCTCGAGTGGGGGTATGCACGTGCGCTTTCCTTCCAGGCTGTAGCAGCAATGTCACGCTTCCCGTGGCCTGGATCAAAGGATCTGTGGTTTTCCCTCGAGGCTTTCCCTCGAGGCTTTCCCACAGGGCTGTCCCACGTGCCACCGTGGTGTGAGTCGATGCTAGGAGTGAAAGATGAGCCAGTGTAGGGCAAAGAGGTTCCTCTGGAATGGACTGAGACATCTGGGGGACTCTTGGAATGGTGGTACGACCATGGAGTTCCTCTCGCCTTTCCTGTTGAGAGTGCCTCCTCTTGAGATGCGACGGGAACGCCGGGAATTCTTTCCCGTTGAAAGCAGGGAAATGATCCCTCATCTCGAGCTACGAGGGGGAAACGGGGCTCCTCTGGATGTGGGCGGGACCATCGTGCTTCCTTTCGAGTGGAGACGGGTATGGCGGTGAACTTCTTGAGTTGCAGCAAGGGTGTGAAAGACCCTTTCGAAGTTCCAGAGGTTAGGTGTCATTAGTCTCCAGACGCCTCATCGGAAATAGGCCTCATCTCGCCTGGAAGGGAGAGCTTCCTGGATTTTCTCGAGTTGCGGCAGGTGTTCTGGAGTTACGACGGGGACCTCAGGGACCCGCCCTGGTGACCTCAGGAGAGGTCAGTCCCCATGCGAGTTGCTAGGGGGCCTCTCGGGATTCCTCTCCCGTAGATGCCGGGGCCAAAAACCTTGTGTGGAGTCAGGGCCGGAACCGAGGATTCCTCTCAGGGGCTGACATGGATCTTTGGGTACTTCTGGAGTCTCCCCAGGGGAGTCAGGCCTCGTCTCGAGTGGGGGCATGCACGTGCGCTTTCCTTCCAGGCTGTAGCAGCAATGTCACGTTTCCCGTGGCCTGGATCAAAGGATCTGTGGTTTTCCCTCGAGGCTTTCCCTCGAGGCTTTCCCACAGGGCTGTCCCACGTGCCACCCTGGTGTGAGTCGATCCTCGGCGTGAAAGATGAGCCAGTGCAGGGCAAAGAGGTTGCTCTGGAATGGACTGAGACATCTGGGGGACTCTTAGAATGGTGGTACGACCATGGAGTTCCTCTCGCCTTTCCTGTTGAGAGTGCCTCCTCTTGAGATGCGACGGGAACGCCGGGAATTCTTTCCCGTTGAAAGCAGGGAAAGGATCCCTCATCTCGAGCTACGAGGGGGAAACGGGGCTCCTCTGGATGTGGGCGGGACCATCGTGCTTCCTCTCGAGTGGAGACGGGTATGGCGGTGAACTTCTTGAGTTGCAGCAAGGGTGTGAAAGACCCTTTCGAAGTTCCAGAGGTTAGGTGTCATTAGTCTCCAGACGCCTCATCGGAAATAGGCCTCATCTCGCCTGGAAGGGAGAACTTCCTGGATTTTCTCGAGTTGCGGCAGGTGTTCTCGAGTTACGACGGGGACCTCAGGGACCCGCCCTGGTGGCCTCAGGAGAGGCCAGTCCCCATGCGAGTTGCTAGGGGGCCTCTGGGGATTCCTCTCCCGTCGATACCGGGGCCAAAAACCTTGTGTGGATTCAGGGCCGGAACCGAGGATTCCTCTCAGGGGCTGACATGGATCTTTGGGTACTTCTGGAGTCTCCCCAGGGGAGTCAGGCCTCGTCTCGAGTGGGGGCATGCACGGGCGCTTTCCTTCCAGGCTGTAGCAGGAATGTCACGCTTCCCGTCTCGTGGATCAAAGGATCTGTGGTTTTTCCTCGAGGCTTTCCCTCTAGGATTTCCCACAGGGCTGTCCCACGTGCCACCGTGGTGTGAGTCGATCCTCGGCGTGAAAGATGAGCCAGTGCAGGGCAAAGAGGTTCCTCTGGAATGGACTGAGACATCTGGGGGACTCTTGGAATGGTGGTATGACCATGGAGTTCCTCTCGCCTTTCCTGTTGAGAGTGCCTCCTCTTGAGATGCGACGGGAACGCCGGGAATTCTTTCCCGTTGAAAGCAGGGAAAGGATCCCTCATCTCGAGCTACGAGGGGGAAACGGGGCTCCTCTGGATGTGGGCGGGACCATCGTGCTTCCTCTCGAGTGGAGACGGGTATGGCGGTGAACTTCTTGAGTTGCAGCAAGGGTGTGAAAGACCCTTTCGAAGTTCCAGAGGTTAGGTGTCATTAGTCTCCAGACGCCTCATCGGAAATAGGCCTCATCTCGCCTGGAAGGGAGAACTTCCTGGATTTTCTCGAGTTGCGGCAGGTGTTCTCGAGTTACGACGGGGACCTCAGGGACCCGCCCTGGTGGCCTCAGGAGAGGCCAGTCCCCATGCGAGTTGCTAGGGGGCCTCTGGGGATTCCTCTCCCGTCGATACCGGGGCCAAAAACCTTGTGTGGATTCAGGGCCGGAACCGAGGATTCCTCTCAGGGGCTGACATGGATCTTTGGGTACTTCTGGAGTCTCCCCAGGGGAGTCAGGCCTCGTCTCGAGTGGGGGCATGCACGGGCGCTTTCCTTCCAGGCTGTAGCAGGAATGTCACGCTTCCCGTCTCGTGGATCAAAGGATCTGTGGTTTTTCCTCGAGGCTTTCCCTCTAGGATTTCCCACAGGGCTGTCCCACGTGCCACCGTGGTGTGAGTCGATCCTCGGCGTGAAAGATGAGCCAGTGCAGGGCAAAGAGGTTCCTCTGGAATGGACTGAGACATCTGGGGGACTCTTGGAATGGTGGTATGACCATGGAGTTCCTCTCGCCTTTCCTGTTGAGAGTGCCTCCTCTTGAGATGCGACGGGAACGCCGGGAATTCTTTCCCGTTGAAAGCAGGGAAAGGATCCCTCATCTCGAGCTACGAGGGGGAAACGGGGCTCCTCTGGATGTGGGCGGGACCATCGTGCTTCCTCTCGAGTGGAGACGGGTATGGCGGTGAACTTCTTGAGTTGCAGCAAGGGTGTGAAAGACCCTTTCGAAGTTCCAGAGGTTAGGTGTCATTAGTCTCCAGACGCCTCATCGGAAATAGGCCTCATCTCGCCTGGAAGGGAGAACTTCCTGGATTTTCTCGAGTTGCGGCAGGTGTTCTCGAGTTACGACGGGGACCTCAGGGACCCGCCCTGGTGGCCTCAGGAGAGGCCAGTCCCCATGCGAGTTGCTAGGGGGCCTCTCGGGATTCCCCTCCCGTCGATACCGGGGCCAAAAACCTTGTGTGGAGTCAGGGCCGGAACCGAGGATTCCTCTCAGGGGCTGACATGGATCTTTGGGTACTTCTGGAGTCTCCCCAGGGGAGTCAGGCCTCTTCTCGAGTGGGGGCATGCACGTGCGCTTTCCTTCCAGGCTGTAGCAGCAATGTCACGCTTCCCGTGGCGTGGATCAAAGGATCTGTGGTTTTCCCTCGAGGCTTTCCCTCGAGGCTTTTCCACAGGGCTGTCCCACGTGCCACCGTGGTGTGAGTCGATCCTCGGCGTGAAAGATGAGCCAGTGCAGGGCAAAGAGGTTCCTCTGGAATGGACTGAGACATCTGGGGGACTCTTGGAATGGTGGTACGACCATGGAGTTCCTCTCGCCTTTCCTGTTGAGAGTGCCTCCTCTTGAGATCCGACGGGAACGCCGGGAATTCTTTCCCGTTGAAAGCAGGGAAAGGATCCCTCATCTCGAGCTACGAGGGGGAAACGGGGCTCCTCTGGATGTGGGCGGGACCATCGTGCTTCCTCTCGAGTGGAGACGGGTATGGCGGTGAACTTCTTGAGTTGCAGCAAGGGTGTGAAAGACCCTTTCGAAGTTCCAGAGGTTAGGTGTCATTAGTCTCCAGACGCCTCATCGGAAATAGGCCTCATCTCGCCTGGAAGGGAGAACTTCCTGGATTTTCTCGAGTTGCGGCAGGTGTTCTCGAGTTACGACGGGGACCTGAGGGACCCGCCCTGGTGGCCTCAGGAGAGGCTAGTCCCCATGCCAGTTGCTAGGGGGCCTCTCGGGATTCCCATCCCGTCGATACCGGGGCCAAAAACCTTGTGTGGAGTCAGGGCCGGAACCGAGGATTCCTCTCAGGGGCTGACATGGATCTTTGGGTACTTCTGCAGTCTCCCCAGGGGAGTCAGGCCTCGTCTCGAGTGGGGGCATGCACGGGCGCTTTCCTTCCAGGCTGTAGCAGCAATGTCACGCTTCCCGTGGCCTGGATCAAAGGATCTGCAGTTTTCGTCGAGGCTTTCCCTCGAGGTTTTCCCACAGGGCTCTCCCACGTGCCACCGTGGTGTGAGTCGATCCTCGGCGTGAAAGATGAGCCAGTGCAGGGCAAAGAGGTTCCTCTGTAATGGACTGAGACATCTGGGGGACTCTTGGAATGGTGGTACGACCATGGAGTTCCTCTCGCCTTTCCTGTTGAGAGTGCCTCCTCTTGAGATGCGACGGGAACGCCGGGAATTCTTTCCCGTTGAAAGCAGGGAAAGGATCCCTCATCTCGAGCTCCGAGGGGGAAACGGGGCTCCTCTGGATGTGGGCGGGACCATCGTGCTTCCTCCCGAGTGGACACGGGTATGGCGGTGAACTTCTTGAGTTGCAGCAAGGGTGTGAAAGACCCTTTCGAAGTTCGAGAGGTTAGGTGTCATTAGTCTCCAGACGCCTCATCGGAAATAGGCCTCATCTCGCCTGGAAGGGAGAACTTCCTGGATTTTCTCGAGTTGCGGCAGGTGTTCTCGAGTTACGACGGGGACCTCAGGGACCCGCCCTGGTGGCCTCAGGAGAGGCCAGTCCCCATGCAAGTTGCTAGGGGGCCTCTCGGGATTCCTCTCCCGTCGATACCGGGGCCAAAAACCTTGTGTGGAGTCAGGGCCGGAACCGAGGATTCCTCTCAGGGGCTGACATGGATCTTTGGGTACGTCTGGAGTCTCCCCAGGGGAGTCAGGCCTCGTCTCGAGTGGGGGCATGCACGTGTGCTTTCCTTCCAGGCTGTAGCAGCAATGTCACGCTTCCCGTCGCGTGGATCAAAGGATCTGTGTTTTTCCCTCGAGGCTTTCCCTCGAGGCTTTCCCACAGGGCTGTCCCACGTGCCACCGTGGTGTGAGTCGATCCTCGGCGTGAAAGATGAGCCAGTGCAGGGCAAAGAGGTTTCTCTGGAATGGACTGAGACATCTGGGGGACTCTTGGAATGGTGGTACGACCATGGAGTTCCTCTCGCCTTTCCTGTTGAGAGTGCCTCCTCTTGAGATGCGCCGGGAACGCCGGGAATTCTTTCCCGTTGAAAGCAGGGAAAGGATCCCTCTTCTCGAGCTACGAGGGGGAAACAGGGCTCCTCTGGATGTGGGCGGGACCATCGTGCTTCCTCTCGAGTGGAGACGGGTATGGCGGTGAACTTCTTGAGCTGCAGCAAGGGTGTGAAAGACCCTTTCGAAGTTCCAGAGGTTAGGTGTCATTAGTCTCCAGAAGCCTCATCGGAAATAGGCCTCATCTCGCCTGGAAGGGAGAACTTCCTGAATTTTCTCGAGGTGCGGCAGGTGTTCTCGAGTTACGACGGGTACCACAGGGACCCGCCCTGATGGCCTCAGGAACGGCCAGTCTCCATGCGAGTTGCTAGGGGGCCTCTCGTGATTCCTCTCCCGTCGATACCGGGGCCAAAAACCTTGTGTGGAGTCAGGGCCGGAACCGAGGATTCCTCTCAGGGGCTGACATGGATCTTTGGGTACTTCTAGAGTCTCCCCAGGGGAGTCAGGCCTCGTCTCGAGTGGGGGCATGCACGTGCGCTTTCCTTCCAGGCTGTAGCAGCAATGTCACGCTTCCCGTCGCGTGGATCAAAGGATCTGTGGTTTTCCCTCGAGGCTTTCCCTCGAGGCTTTCCCACAGGGCTGTCCCACGTGCCACCGTGGTGTGAGTCGATCCTCGGCGTGAAAGATGAGCCAGTGCAGGGCAAAGAGGTTCCTCTGGAATGGACTGAGACATCTGGGGGACTCTTGGAATGGTGGTACGACCATGGAGTTCCTCTCGCCTTTCCTGTTGAGAGTGCCTCCTCTTGAGATGCGACGGGAATGCCGGGAATTCTTTCCCGTTGAAAGCAGGGAAAGTATCCCTCATCTCGAGCTCCGAGGGGGAAACGGGGCTCCTCTGGATGTGGGCGGGACCATCGTGCTTTCTCTCGTGTGGAGACGGGTATGGCGGTAAACTTCTTGAGTTGCAGCAAGGGTGTGAAAGGCCCTTTCGAAGTTCCAGAGGTTAGGTGTCATTAGTCTCCAGACGACTCATCGGAAATAGGCCTCATCTAGCCTGGAAGGGAGAACTTCCCGGATTTTCTCGAGGTGCGGCCGGTGTTCTCGAGTTACGACGGGGACCTCAGGGACCCGCCCTGGTGGCCTCAGGAGAGGCCAGTCCCCATGCGAGTTGCTAGGGGGCCTCTCGGGATTCCTCTCCCGTCGATACCGGGGCCAAAAACCTTGTGTGGAGTCAGGGCTGGAACCGAGGATTCCTCTCAGGAGCTGACATGGATCTTTGGGTACTTCTGGAGTCTCCCCAGGGGAGTCAGGCCTCGTCTCGAGTGGGGGCATGCACGTGCCCTTTCCTTCCAGGCTGTAGCAGAAATGTCACGCTTCACGTGGCGTGGATCAAAGGATCTGTGGTTTTCCCTCGAGGCTTTCCCACAGGGATGTCCCACGTGCCACCGTGGTGTGAGTCGATCCTCGGCGTGAAAGATGAGCCAGTGCAGGGCAAAGAGGTTCCTCTGGAATGGACTGAGACATCTGGGGGACTCTTGGAATGGTGGTACGACCATGGAGTTCCTCTCGCCTTTCCTGTTGAGAGTGCCTCCTCTTGAGATGCGACGGGAACGCCGGGAATTCTTTCCCGTTGAAAGCAGGGAAAGGATCCCTCATCTCGAGCTCCGAGGGGGAAATGGGGCTCCTCTGGATGTGGGCGGGACCATCGTGCTTCCTCCCGAGTGGACACGGGTATGGCGGTGAACTTCTTGAGTTGCAGCAAGGGTGTGAAAGACCCTTTCGAAGTTCCAGAGTTTAGGTGTCATTAGTCTGCAGACGCCTCATCGGAAATAGGCCTCATCTCGCCTGGAAGGGAGAACTTCCTGGATTTTCTCGAGTTGCGGCAGGTGTTCTCGAGTTACGACGGGGACCTCAGGGACCCGCCCTGGTGGCCTCAGGAGAGGCCAGTCCCCATGCGAGTTGCTAGGGGGCCTCTCGGGATTCCTCTCCCGTCGATACCGGGGCCAAAAGCCTTGTGTGGAGTCAGGGCCGGAACCGAGCATTCCTCTCAGGGGTGACATGGATCTTTGGGTACTTCTGGAGTCTCCCCAGGGGAGTCAGGCCTCGTCTCGAGTGGGGGCATGCACGTGCGCTTTCCTTCCAGGCTGTAGCAGCAATGTCACGCTTCCCGTCGCGTGCATCAAAGGATCTGTGGTTTTCCCTCGAGGCTTTCCCTCGAGGCTTTCCCACAGGGCTGTCCCACGTGCCACCGTGGTGTGAGTCGATCCTCGGCGTGAAAGATGAGCCAGTGCAGGGCAAAGAGGTTCCTCTGGAATGGACTGAGACATCTGGGGGACTCTTGGAATGGTGGTACGACCATGGAGTTCCTCTCGCCTTTCCTGTTGAGAGTGCCTCCTCTTTGGATGCGACGGGAACGCCGGGAATTCTTTCCCATTGATAGCAGGGAAAGGATCCCTCATCTCGAGCTCCGAGGGGGAAACGGGGCTCCTCTGGATGTGGGCGGGACCATCGTGCTTCCTCTCGAGTGGACACGGGTATGGCGGTGAACTTCTTGAGTTGCAGCAAGGGTGTGAAAGACCCGTTCGAAATTCCAGAGGTTAGGTGTCATTAGTCTCCAGACGCCTCATCGGAAATAGGCCTCATCTCGCCTGGAAGGGAGAACTTCCTGGATATTCTCGATTTGCGGCAGGTGTTCTCGAGTTATGACGGGGACCTCAGGGACCCGCCCTGGTGGCCTCAGGAGAGGCCAGTCCCCATGGGAGTTGCTACGGGGCCTCTCGGGATTCCTCTCCCGTCGATACTGGGGCCAAAAACCTTGTGTGGAGTCAGGGCCGGAACCGAGGATTCCTCTCAGGGGCTGACATGGATCTTTGGGCACTTCTGGAGTCTCCACAGGGGAGTCAGGCCTCGTCTCGAGTGGGGACATGCACGTGCGCTTTCCTTCCAGGCTGTAGCAGCAATGTCACGCTTCCCGTCGCGTGCATCAAAGGATCTGTGGTTTTCCCTCGAGGCTTTCCCTCGAGGCTTTCCCACAGGGCTGTCCCACGTGCCACCGTGGTGTGAGTCGATCCTCGGCGTGAAAGATGAGCCAGTGCAGGGCAAAGAGGTTCCTCTGGAATGGACTGAGACATCTGGGGGACTCTTGGAATGGTGGTACTACCATGGAGTTCCTCTCGCCTTTCCTGTTGAGAGTGCCTCCTCTTGAGATGCGACGGGAACGCCGGGAATTCTTTCCCGTTGAAAGCAGGGAAAGGATCCCTCATCTCGAGCTACGAGGGGGAAACGGGGCTCCTCTGGATGTGGGCGGGACCATCGTGCTTCCTCTCGAGTGGACACGGGTATGGCGCTGAACTTCTTGAGTTGCAGCAAGGGTGTGAAAGACCCTTTTGAAGTTCCAGAGTTTAGGTGTCATTAGTCTCCAGACGCCTCATCGGAAATAGGCCTCATCTCGCCTGGAAGGGAGAACTTCCTGGATTTTCTCGATTTGCGGCAGGTGTTCTCGAGTTACGACGGGGACCTCAGGGACCCGCCCTGGTGGCCTCAGGAGAGGCCAGTCCCCATGCGAGTTGCTAGGGGGCCTCTCGGGATTCCTCTCCCGTCGATACCGGGGCCAAAAACCTTGTGTGGAGTCAAGGCCGGAACCGAGGATTCCTCTCAGGGGCTGACATGGATCTTTGGGTACTTCTGGAGTCTCCCCAGGGGAGTCAGGCCTCGTCTCCAGTGGGGGCATGCACGTGCGCTTTCCTTCCAGGCTGTAGCAGCAATGTCACACTTCCCGTCGCGTGCATCAAAGGATCTGTGGTTTTCCCTCGAGGCTTTCCCTCGAGGCTTTCCCACAGGGCTGTCCCACGTGCCACCGTGGTGTGAGTCGATCCTCGGCGTGGAAGATGAGCCAGTGCAGGGCAAAGAAGTTCCTCTGGAATGGACTGAGACATCTGGGGGACTCTTGGAATGGTGGTACGACCCTGGAGTTCCTCTCGCCTTTCCTGTTGAGAGTGCCTCCTCTTGAGATGCGACGGGAACGCCGGGAATTCTTTCCCGTTGAAAGCAGGGAAAGGATCCCACATCTCGAGCTCCGAGGGGGAAACGGGGCTCCTCTGGATGTGGGCGGGACCATCGTGCGTCCTCTCGAGTGGAGACGGGTATGGCGGTGAACTTCTTGAGTTGCAGCAAGGGTGTGAAAGACCCTTTCGAAGTTCCAGAGGTTAGGTGTCATTAGTCTCCAGAAGCCTCATCGGAAATACGCCTCATCTCGCCTGGAAGGGAGAACTTCCTGGATTTTCTCGAGTTGCGGCAGGTGTTCTCGAGTTAAGACGGGGACCTCAGGGACACGCCCTGGTGGCCTCAGGAGAGGCCAGTCCCCATGCGAGTTGCTAGGGGGCCTCTCGGGATTCCTCTCCCGTCGATACCGGGGCCAAAAACCTTGTGTGGAGTCAGGGCCGGAACCGAGGATTCCTCTCAGGGGTGATATGGATCTTTGGGTACTTCTGGAGTCTCCCCATGGGAGTCAGGCTTCGTCTCGAGTGGGGGCATGCACGTGCGCTTTCCTTCCAGGCTGTAGCAGCAATGTCACGCTTCCCGTCGCGTGCATCAAAGGATCTGTGGTTTTCCCTCGAGGCTTTCCCTCGAGGCTTTCCCGCAGGGCTGTCCCACGTTCCACCGTGGTGTGAGTCGATCCTCGGCGTGAAAGATGAGCCAGTGCAGAGCAAAGAGGTTCCTCTGGAATGGACTGAGACATCTGGGGGACTCTTGGAATGGTGGTACGACCATGGAGTTCCTCTCGCCTTTCCTGTTGAGAGTGCCTCCTCTTGAGATGCGACGGGAACGCCGGGAATTCTTTCCCGTTGAAAGCAGGGAAAGGATCCCTCATCTCGAGCTACGAGGGGGAAACGGGGCTCCTCTGGATGTGGGCGGGACCATCGTGCTTCCTCTCGATTGGAGACGGGTATGGCGGTGAACTTCTTGAGTTGCAGCAAGGGTGTGAAAGACCCTTTCGAAGTTCCAGAGGTTACGTGTCAGTCTCCAGATGCCTCATCGGAAATAGACCTCATCTCGCCTGGAAGGGAGAACTTCCTGGATTTTCTCGAGGTGCGGCAGGTGTTCTCGAGTTACGACGGGTACCACAGGGACCCGCCCTGATGGCCTCAGGAGAGGCCAGTCCCCAAGCGAGTTGCTAGGGGGCCTCTCGGGATTCCTCTCCCGTCGATACTAGGGCCAAAAACCTTGTGTGGAGTCAGGGCCGGAACCGAGCATTCCTCTCAGGGGTGACATGGATCTTTGGGTACTTCTGGAGTCTCCCCAGGGGAGTCAGGCCTCGTCTCGAGTGGGGGCATGCACGTGCGCTTTCCTTCCAGGCTGTAGCAGCAATGTCACGCTTCCCGTCGCGTGCATCAAAGGATCTGTGGTTTTCCCTCGAGGCTTTCCCTCGAGGCTTTCCCACAGGGCTGTCCCACGTGCCACCGTGGTGTGAGTCGATCCTCGGCGTGAAAGATGAGCCAGTGCAGGGCAAAGAGGTTCCTCTGGAATGGACTGAGACATCTGGGGGACTCTTGGAATGGTGGTACGACCATGGAGTTCCTCTCGCCTTTCCTGTTGAGAGTGCTTCCTCTTTGGATGCGACGGGAACGCCGGGAATTCTTTCCCGTTGAAAGCAGGGAAAGGATCCCTCATCTCGAGCTACGAGGGGGAAACGGGGCTCCTCTGGATGTGGGCGGGACCATCGTGCTTCCTCTCGAGTGGCCACGGGTATGGCGGTGAACTTCTTGAGTTGCAGCAAGGGTGTGAAAGACCCTTTCGAAATTCCAGAGGTTAGGTGTCATTAGTCTCCAGACGCCTCATCGGAAATAGGCCTCATCTCGCCTGGAAGGGAGAACTTCCTGGATATTCTCGATTTGCGGCAGGTGTTCTCGAGTTATGACGGGGACCTCAGGGACCCGCCCTGGTGGCCTCAGGAGAGGCCAGTCCCCATGCGAGTTGCTAGGGGGCCTCTCGGGATTCCTCTCCCGTCGATACCGGGGCCAAAAACCTTGTGTGGAGTCAGGGCCGGAACGGAGGATTCCTCTCATGGGTGACATGGATCTTTGGGCACTTCTGGAGTCTCCCCAGGGGAGTCAGGCCTCGTCTCGAGTGGGGACATGCACGTGCGCTTTCCTTCCAGGCTGTAGCAGCAATGTCACGCTTCCCGTCGCGTGCATCAAAGGATCTGTGGTTTTCCCTCGAGGCTTTCCCTCGAGGCTTTCCCACAGGGCTGTCCCACGTACCACCGTGGTGTGAGTCGATCCTCGGCGTGAAAGATGAGCCAGTGCAGGGCAAAGAGGTTCCTCTGGAATGGACTGAGACATCTGGGGGACTCTTGGAATGGTGGTACGACCAAGGAGTTCCTCTCGCCTTTCCTGTTGAGAGTGCCTCCTCTTGAGATGCGACGGGAACGCCGGGAATTCTTTCCCGTTGAAAGCAGGGAAAGGATCCCTCATCTCGAGCTCCGAGGGGGAAACGGGGCTCCTCTGGATGTGGGCGGGACCATCGTGCTTCCTCTCGAGTGGAGACGGGTATGGCGGTGAACTTCTTGAGTTGCAGCAATGGTGTGAACGACCCTTTCGACGTTCCAGAGGTTAGGTGTCATTAGTCTCCAGACGCCTCATCGGAAATAGGCCTCATCTCGCCTGGAAGGGAGAACTTCCTGGATTTTCTCGAGTTGCGGCAGGTGTTCTCGAGTTACGACGGGGACCTCAGGGACCCGCCCTGGTGGCCTCAGGAGAGGCCAGTCCCCATGCGAGTTGCTAGGGGGCCTCTCGGGATTCCTCTCCCGTCGATACCGGGGCCAAAAACCTTGTGTGGAGTCAGGGCCGGAACCGAGGATTCCTCTCAGGGGCTGACATGGATCTTTGGGTACTTCTGGAGTCTCCCCAGGGGAGTCAGGCCTCGTCTCGAGTGGGGGCATGCACGTGCGCTTTCCTTCCAGGCTGTAGCAGCAATGTCATGCTTCCCGTCGCGTGCATCAAAGGATCTGTGGTTTTCCCTCGAGGCTTTCCCTCGAGGCTTTCCAGCTGGGCTGTCCCACGTGCCACCGTGGTGTGAGTCGATCCTCGGCGTGAAAGATGAGCCAGTGCAGGGCAAAGAGGTTCCTCTGGAATGGACTGAGACATCTGGGCGACTCTTGGAATGGTGGTACGACCATGGAGTTCCTCTCGCCTTTCCTGTTGAGAGTGCCTCCTCTTGAGATGCGACAGGACCGCCGGGAATTCTTTCCCGTTGAAAGCAGGGAAAGGATCCCTCATCTCGAGCTACGAGGGTGAAACGGGGCTCCTCTGGATGTGGGCGGGACCATCGTGCTTCCTCTCGAGTGGACACGGGTATGGCGCTGAACTTCTTGAGTTGCAGCAAGGGTGTGAAAGACCCTTTTGAAGTTCCAGAGTTTAGGTGTCATTAGTCTCCAGACGCCTCATCGGAAATAGGCCTCATCTCGCCTGGAAGGGAGAACTTCCTGGATTTTCTCGATTTGCGGCAGGTGTTCTCGAGTTACGACGGGGACCTCAGGGACCCGCCCTGGTGGCCTCAGGAGAGGCCAGTCCCCATGCGAGTTGCTAGGGGGCCTCTCGGGATTCCTCTCCCGTCGATACCGGGGCCAAAAACCTTGTGTGGAGTCAAGGCCGGAACCGAGGATTCCTCTCAGGGGCTGACAAGGATCTTTGGGTACTTCTGGAGTCTCCCCAGGGGAGTCAGGCCTCGTCTCCAGTGGGGGCATGCACGTGCGCTTTCCTTCCAGGCTGTAGCAGCAATGTCACACTTCCCGTCGCGTGGATCAAAGGATCTGTGGTTTTCCCTCGAGGCTTTCCCTCGAGGCTTTCCCACAGGGCTGTCCCACGTGCCACAGTGGTGTGAGTCGATCCTCGGCGTGGAAGATGAGCCAGTGCAGGGCAAAGAGGTTCCTCTGGAATGGACTGAGACATCTGGGGGACTCTTGGAATGGTGGTACGACCCTGGAGTTCCTCTCGCCTTTCCTGTTGAGAGTGCCTCCTCTTGAGATGCGACGGGAACGCCGGGAATTCTTTCCCGTTGAAAGCAGGGAAAGGATCCCACATCTCGAGCTACGAGGGGGAAACGGGGCTCCTCTGGATGTGGGCGGGACCATCGTGCTTCCTCTCGAGTGGACACGGGTATGGCGGTGAACTTCTTGAGTTGCAGCAAGGTTGTGAAAGACCCTTTCGAAGTTCCAGAGGTTAGGTGTCATTAGTCTCCAGACGCCTCATCGGAAATAGGCCTCATCTCGCCTGGAAGGGAGAACTTCCTGGATTTTCTCGAGTTGCGGCAGGTGTTCTCGAGTTACGACGGGGACCTCAGGGACCCGCTCTTGTGGCCTCAGGAGAGGCCAGTCCCCATGCGAGGTGCTAGGGGGCCTATCGGGATTCCTCTCCCGTCGATACCGGGGCCAAAAACCTTGTGTGAAATCAGGGCCGGAACCGAGGATTCCTCTCAGGGGCTGACATGTTTCTTTGGGTACTTCTGGAGTCTCCCCAGGGGAGTCAGGCCTCGTCTCGAGTGGGGGCATGCACGTGCGCTTTCCTTCCAGGCTGTAGCAGCAATGTCACGCTTCCCGTCGCGTGGATCAAAGGATCTGTGGTTTTCCCTCGTGGCTTTCCCACAGGGCTGTCCCACGTGCCACCGTGGTGTGAGTCGATCCTCGGCGTGAAAGATGAGCCAGTGCAGGGCAAAGAGGTTCCTCTGGAATGGACTGAGACATCTGGGGGACTCTTGGAATGGTGGTACGACCATGGAGTTCCTCTCGCCTTTCCTGTTGAGAGTGCCTCCTCTTGAGATGCGACGGGAACGCCGGGAATTCTTTCCCGTTGAAAGCAGGGAAAGGATCCCTCATCTCGAGCTCCGAGGGGGAAACGGGGCTCCTCTGGATGTGGGCGGAACCATCGTGCTTCCTCTCGAGTGGAGACGGGTATGGCGGTGAACTTCTTGAGTTGCAGCAAGGGTGTGAAAGACCCTTTCGAAGTTCCAGAGGTTAGGTGTCATTAGTCTCCAGACGCCTCATCGGAAATAGGCCTCATCTCGCCTGGAAGGGAGAACTTCCTGGATTTTCTCGAGTTGCGGCAGGTGTTCTCGAGTTACGACGGGGACCTCAGGGACCCGCCCTGGTGGCCTCAAGAACAGCCAGTCCCCATGCGAGTTGCTAGGGGGCCTCTCGGGATTCCTCTCCCGTCGATACCGGGGCCAAAAACCTTGTGTGGAGTCAGGGCCGGAACCGAGGATTCCTCTCAGGGGCTGACATGGATCTTTGGGTACTTCTGGAGTCTCCCCAGGGGAGTCAGGCCTCGTCTCGAGTGGGGGCATGCACGTGTGCTTTCCTTCCAGGCTGTAGCAGCAATGTCACGCTTCCCGTCGCGTGGATCAAAGGATCTGTGGTTTTCCCTCGAGGCTTTCCCTCGAGGCTTTCCCACAGGGCTGTCCCACGTGACACCGTGGTGTGAGTCGATCCTCGGCGTGAAACATGAGCCAGTGCAGGGCAAAGAGGTTCCTCTGGAATGGACTAAGACATCTGGGGGACTCTTGGAATGGTGGTACGACCATGGAGTTCCTCTCGCCTTTCCTGTTGAGAGTGCCTCCTTTTGAGATGCGATGGGAATGCCGGGAAGTCTTTCCCGTTGAAAGCAGGGAAAGGATCCCTCATCTCTAGCTACGAGGGGGAAACGGGGCTCCTCTGGATGTGGGCGGGACCATCGTGCTTCCTCTCGAGTGGAGACGGGCAAGGAGGTGAACTTCTTGAGTAGCAGCAAGGGTGTGAAAGACCCTTTCGAAGTTCCAGAGGTTGGGTGTCATTAGTCTCCAGACGCCTCATCGGAAATAGTCCTCATCTCGCCTGGAAGGGAGAACTTCCTGGATTTTCTCGAGTTGCGGCAGGTGTTCTCGAGTTACGAAGGGGACCTCAGGGACCCGCCCTGGTGGCCTCAGGAGAGGCCAGTCCCCATGCGAGGTGCTAGGGGGCCTCTCGGGATTCCTCTCCCGTCGATACCGGGGCCAAAAACCTTGTGTGCAGTCAGGGCCGGAAACGAGGATTCCTCTCAGGGGCTGACATGGATCTTTGGGTACTTCTGGAGTCTCCCCAGGGGATTCAGGCCTCGTCTCGAGTGGGGGCATGCACGTGCGCTTTCCTTCCAGGCTGTAGCAGCAATGTCACGCTTCCCGTCGCGTGGATCAAAGGATCTGTGGTTTTCCCTCGAGGCTTTCCTTCGAGGCTTTCCCACATGGCTGTGCCACGTGCCACCGTGGTGTGAGTCGATCCTCGGCGTGAAAGATGAGCCAGTGCAGGGCAAAGAGGTTCCTCTGGAATGGACTGAGACATCTGGGGGACTCTTGGAATGGTGGTACGACCATGGAGTTCCTCTCGCCTTTCCTGTTGAGAGTGCCTCCTCTTGAGATGCGACGGGAATGACGGGAATACTTTCCCGTTGAAAGCAGGGTAAGGATCCCTCATCTCGAGCTACGAGGGGGAAACGGGGCTCCTCTGGATGTGGGCGGGACCATCGTGCTTCCTCTCGAGTGGAGACGGGTATGGCGGTGAACTTCTTGAGTTGCAGCAAGTGTGTGAAAGACCATTTCGAAGTTCCAGAGGTTAGGTGTCATTAGTCTCCAGACGCTTCATCGGAAATAGGCCACATCTCGCCTGCAAGGGAGAACTTCCTTGATTTTCTCGAGGTGCGGCAGGTGTTCTCGAGTTACGACGGGGACCTCAGGGACCCGCCCTGGTTGCCTCAAGAGGCCAGTCCCCATGCGATTTGCTACGGGGCCTCTCGGGATTCCTCTCCCGTCGATGCCGGGGCCAAAAACCTTGTGTGGAGTCAGGGCCGTAACCGAGGATTCCTCTCAGGGGCTGACATGGATCTTTGGGTACTTCTGGAGTCTCCCCTGGGGAGTCAGGCCTCGTCTCGAGTGGGGGCATGCACGTGCGCTTTCCTTCCAGGCTGTAGCAGCAATGTCACGCTTCCCGTGGCGTGGATCAAAGGATCTGTGGTTTTCCCTCGAGGCTTTCCCACAGGGCTGTCCCACGTGCCACCGTGGTGTGAGTCGATCCTCGGCGTGAAAGATGAGCCAGTGCAGGGCAAAGAGGTTCCTTTGGAATGGACTGAGACATCTGGGGGACTCTTGGAATGGTGGTATGACCATGGAGTTCCTCTCGCCTTTCCTGTTGAGAGTGCCTCCTCTTGAGATGCGACGGGAACGCCGGGAATTCTTTCCCGTTGAAAGCAGGGAAAGGATCCCTCATCTCGAGCTACGAGGGGGAAACGGGGCTCCTCTGGATGTGGGCGGGACCATCGTGCTTCCTCTCGAGTGGACACGGGTATGGCGGTGAACTTCTTGAGTTGCAGCAAGGTTGTGAAAGACCCTTTAGAAGTTCCAGAGGTTAGGTGTCATTAGTCTCCAGACGCCTCATCGGAAATAGGCCTCATCTCGCCTGGAAGGGAGAACTTCCTGGATTTTCTCGAGTTGCGGCAGGTGTTCTCGAGTTACGACGGGGACCTCAGGGACCCGCTCTGGTGGCCTCAGGAGAGGCCAGTCCCCATGCGAGGTGCTAGGGGGCCTATCGGGATTCCTCTCCCGTCGATACCGGGGCCAAAATCCTTGTGTGCAGTCAGGGCCGGAACCGAGGATTCCTCTCAGGGGCTGACATGGATCTTTGGGTACTTCTGGAGTCTCCCCAGGGGAGTCAGGCCTCGTCTCGAGTGGGGGCATGCACGTGCGCTTTCCTCCAGGCTGTAGCAGCAATGTCACCCTTACCGTCGCGTGGATCAAAGGATCTGTGGTTTTCCCTCGAGGCTTTCCCACAGGGCTGTCCCACGTGCCACCGTGGTGTGAGTCGATCCTCGGCGTGAAAGATGAGCCAGTGCAGGGCAAAGAGGTTCCTCTGGAATGGACTGAGACATCTGGGGGACTCGTGGAATGGTGGTACGATCATGGAGTTCCTCTCGCCTTTCCTGTTGAGAGTGCCACCTCTTGAGATGCGACGGGAACGCCGGGAATTCTTTCCCGTTGAAAGCAGGGAAAGGATCCCTCATTTCGAGCCACGAGGGGGAAACGGGGCTCCTCTGGATGTGGGCGGGACCATCGTGCTTCCTCTCGAGTGGAGACGGGTATGGCGGTGAACTTCTTGAGTTGCAGCAAGGGTGTGAAAGACCCTTTCGAAGTTCGAGAGGTTAGGTGTCATTAGTCTCCAGACGCCTCATCGGAAATACGCCTCATCTCGCCTGGAAGGGAGAACTTCCTGGATATTCTCGAGTTGCGGCAGGTGTTCTCGAGTTACGACGGGGACCTCAGGGACCCGCCCTGGTGGCCTCAGGAGAGGCAAGTCCCCATGCGAGGTGCTAGGGGGCCTCTCGGGATTCCTCTCCCGTCGATACCGGGGCCAAAAACCTTGTGTGCAGTCAGGGCCGGAACCGAGGATTCCTCTCAGGGGCTGACATGGATCTTTGGGTACTTCTGGAGTCTCCCCACGGGATTCAGGCCTCGTCTCGAGTGGGGGCATGCACGTGCGCTTTCCTTCCAGGCTGTAGCAGCAATGTCACGCTTCCCGTTGCGTGGATCAAAGGATCTGTGGTTTTCCCTCGAGGCTTTCCCTCGAGGCTTTCCCACAGGGCTGTTCCACGTGCCTCCGTGGTGTGAGTCGATCCTCGGCGTGAAAGATGAGCCAGTGCAGGGCAAAGAGGTTCCTCTGGAATGGACTGAGACATCTGGGGGACTCTAGGAATGGTGGTAGGACCATGGAGTTCCTCTCGCCTTTCCTGTTGAGAGTGCCTCCTCTTGAGATGCGACGGGAACGCCGGGAATTCTTTCCCGTTGAAAGCAGGGAAAGGATCCCTCATCTCGAGCTACGAGGGGGAAACGGGGCTCCTCTGGATGTGGGCGGGACCATCGTGCTTCCTCTCGAGTGGAGACGGGTATGGCGGTGAACTTCTTGAGTTGCAGCAAGGGTGTGAAAGACCCTTTCGAATTTCCAGAGGTTAGGTGTCATTAGTCTCCAGACGACCCATCGGAAATAGGCCTCATCTCGCCTGGAAGGGAGAACTTCCTGGATTTTCTCGAGTTGCGGCAGGTGTTCTCGAGTTACGACGGGGACCTCAGGGACCCGCCCTGGTGGCCTCAGGAGAGGCCAGTCCCCATGCGAGGTGCTAGGGGGCCTCTCGGGATTCCTCTCCCGTCGATACCGGGGCCAAAAACCTTGTGTGGAGTCAGGGCCGGAACCGAGGATTCCTCTCAGGGGCTGACATGGATCTTTGGGTACTTCTGGAGTCTCCCCAGGGGAGTCAGGCCTCGTCTCGAGTGGGGGCATGCACGTGCGCTTTCCTTACAGGCTGTAGCAGCAATGTCATGCTTCCCGTGGCATGGATCAAAGGATCTGTGGTTTTCCCTCGAGGCTTTCCCACAGGGCTGTCCCACGTGCCACCGTGGTGTGAGTCGATCCTCGGCGTGAAAGATGAGCCAGTGCAGGGCAAAGAGGTTCCTCTGGAATGGACTGAGACATCTGGGGGACTCTTGGAATGGTGGTACGACCATGGAGTTCCTCTCGCCTTTCCTGTTGAGAGTGCCTCCTCTTGAGATGCGACGGGAATGCCGGGAATTCTTTCCCGTTGAAAGCAGGGAAAGGATCCCTCATCTTGAGCTACGAGGGGGAAACGGGGCTCCTCTGGATGTGGGCGGGACCATCGTGCTTCCTCTCGAGTGGAGACGGGTATGGCGGTGAACTTCTTGAGTTGCAGCAAGGGTGTGAAAGACCCTTTCGAAGTTCGAGAGGTTAGGTGTCATTAGTCTCCAGACGCCTCATCGGAAATAGGCCTCATCTCGCCTGGAAGGGAGAACTTCCTGGATTTTCTCGAGTTGCGGCAGGTGTTCTCGAGTTACGACGGGGACCTCAGGGACCCGCCCTGGTGGCCTCAGGAGAGGCCAGTCCCCATGCGAGGTGCTAGGGGGCCTCTCGGGATTCCTCTCCCTTTGATACCGGGGCCAAAAACCTTGTGTGCAGTCAGGGCCGGAACCGAGGATTCCTCTCAGGGGCTGACATGGATCTTTGGGTACTTCTGGAGTCTCCCCACGGGAGTCAGGCCTCGTCTCGAGTGGGGGCATGTACGTGCGCTTTCCTTCCAGGCTGTAGCAGCAATGTCACGCTTACCGTCGCGTGGATCAAAGGATCTGTGGTTTTCCCTCGAGGCTTTCCCACAGGGCTGTCCCACGTGCCACCGTGGTGTGAGTCGATCCTCGGCGTGAAAGATGAGCCAGTGCAGGGCAAAGAGGTTCCTCTGGAATGGACTGAGACATCTGGGGGACTCTTGGAATGGTGGTACGACCATGGAGTTCCTCTCGCCTTTCCTGTTGAGAGTGCCTCCTCTTGAGATGCGACGGGAACGCCGGGAATTCTTTCCCGTTGAAAGCAGGGAAAGGATCCCTCATCTCGAGCTACGAGGGGGAAACGGGGCTCCTCTGGATGTGGGCGGGACCATCGTGCTTCCTCTCGAGTGGAGACGCATATGGCGGTGAACTTCTTGAGTTGCAGCAAGGGTGTGAAAGACCCTTTCGAAGTTCCAGAGGTTAGGTGTCATTAGTCTCCAGACGCCTCATCGGAAATAAGCCTCATCTCGCCTGGAAGGGAGAACTTCCTGGATTTTCTCGAGTTGCGGCAGGTGTTCTCGAGTTACGACGGGGACCTCAGGGACCCACCCTGGTGGCCTCAGGAGAGGCCAGTCCCCATGGGAGTTGCTAGGGGGCCTCTCGGGATTCCTCTCCCGTCGATACCGGGGCCAAAAACCTTGTGTGGAGTCAGGGCCGGAACCGAGGATTCCTCTCAGGGGCTTACATGGATCTTTGGGTACTTCTGGAGTCTCCCCAAGGGAGTCAGGGCTCGTCTCGAGTTGGGGCATGCACGTGCGCTTTCCTTCCAGGCTGTAGCAGCAATGTCACGCTTCCCGTCGCATGGATCAAAGGATCTGTGGTTTTCCCTCGAGGCTTTCCCTCGAGGCTTTCCCACAGGGCTGTCCCACGTGCCACCGTGGTGTGAGTCGATCCTCGGCGTGAAAGATGAGCCAGTGCAGGGCAAAGAGGTTCCTCTGGAATGGACTGAGACATCTGGGGGACTCGTGGAATGGTGGTACGACCATGGAGTTCCTCTCGCCTTTCCTG
The DNA here is from genome assembly GCF_032405125.1 of Capricornis sumatraensis. Taxonomy (NCBI): domain Eukaryota; kingdom Metazoa; phylum Chordata; class Mammalia; order Artiodactyla; family Bovidae; genus Capricornis; species Capricornis sumatraensis. The sequence continues at coordinate 12,602,252 of NW_027184612.1, forward strand.
TTGAGAGTGCCACCTCTTGAGATGCCACGGGAACGCCGGGAATTCTTTCCCGTTGAAAGCAGGGAAAGGATCCCTCATTTCGAGCCACGAGGGGGAAACGGGGCTCCTCTGGATGTGGGCGGGACCATCGTGCTTCCTCTCGAGTGGAGACGGGTATGGCGGTGAACTTCTTGAGTTGCAGCAAGGGTGTGAAAGACCCTTTCGAAGTCCCAGAGGTTAGGTGTCATTAGTCTCCAGACGCCTCATCGGAAATAGGCCTCATCTCGCCTGGAAGGGAGAACTTCCTGGATTTTCTCGAGTTGCGGCAGGTGTTCTCGAGTTACAACGGGGACCTCAGGGACCCGCCCTGGTGGCCTCAGGAGAGGCCAGTCCCCATGCGAGTTGCTAGGGGGCCTCTCGGGATTCCTCTCCCGTCGATACCGGGGTCAAAAACCTTGTGTGGAGTCAGGGCCGGAACCGAGGATTCCTCTCACGGGCTGACATGGATCTTTGGGTACTTCTGGAGTCTCCCCAGGGGAGTCAGGCCTCGTCTCGAGTCGGGGCATGCACGTGCGCTTTACTTCCAGGCTGTAGCAGCAATGTCACGCTTCCCGAGGCGTGGATCAAAGGATCTGTGGTTTTCCCTCGAGGCTTTCCCACAGGGCTGTCCCACGTGCCACCGTGGTGTGAGTCGATCCTCGGCGTGAAAGATGAGCCAGTGTAGTGCAAAGAGGTTCCTCTGGAATGGACTGAGACATCTGGGGGACTCTTGGAATGGTGGTACGACCATGGAGTTCCTCTCGCCTTTCCTGTTGAGAGTGCCTCCTCTTGAGATGCGACGGGAACGCCGGGAATTCTTTCCCGTTGAAAGCAGGGAAAGATCCCTCATCTCGAGCTACGAGGGGGAAACGGGGCTCCTCTGGATGTGGGCGGGACCATCGTGCTTCCTCTCGAGTGGAGACGGGTATGGCGGTGAACTTCTTGAGTTGCAGCAAGGGTGTGAAAGACCCTTTCGAAGTTCCAGAGGTTAGGTGTCATTAGTCTCCAGACGACTCATCGGAAATAGGCCTCATCTCGCCTGGAAGGGAGAACTTCCTGGATTTTCTCGAGTTGCGGCAGGTGTTCTCGAGTTACGACGGGGACCTCAGGGACCTGCCCTGGTGGCCTCAGGAGAGGCCAGTACCCATGCGAGGTGCTAGGGGGCCTCTCGGGATGCCTCTCCCGTCGATACCGGGGCCAAAAACCTTGTGTGGAGTCAGGGCCGGAACCGAGGATTCCTCTCAGGGGTTGACATGGATCTTTGGGTACTTCTGGAGTCTCTCCAGGGGAGTCAGGCCTCGTCTCGAGTGGGGGCATGCACGTGTGCTTTCCTTACAGGCTGTAGCAGCAATGTCACGCTTCCCGTGGCGTGGATCAAAGGATCTGTGGTTTTCCCTCGAGGCTTTCCCACAGGGCTGTCCCACGTGCCACCGTGGTGTGAGTCGATCCTCGGCGTGAAAGATGAGCCAGTGCAGGGCAAAGAGGTTCCTCTGGAATGGACTGAGACATCTGGGGGACTCTTGGAATGGTGGTACGACCATGGAGTTCCTCTCGCCTTTCCTGTTGAGAGTGCCTCCTCTTGAGATGCGACGGGAACGCCGGGAATTCTTTCCCGTTGAAAGCAGGGAAAGGATCCCTCATCTTGAGCTACGAGGGGGAAACGGGGCTCCTCTGGATGTGGGCGGGACCATCGTGCTTCCTCTCGAGTGGAGACGGGTATGGCGGTGAACTTCTTGAGTTGCAGCAAGGGTGTGAAAGACCCTTTCGAAGTTCGAGAGGTTAGGTGTCATTAGTCTCCAGACGCCTCATCGGAAATAGGCCTCATCTCGCCTGGAAGGGAGAACTTCCTGGATTTTCTCGAGTTGCGGCAGGTGTTCTCGAGTTACGACGGGGACCTCAGGGACCCGCCCTGGTGGCCTCAGGAGAGGCCAGTCCCCATGCGAGGTGCTAGGGGGCCTCTCGGGATTCCTCTCCCGTCGATACCGGGGCCAAAAACCTTTTGTGCAGTCAGGGCCGGAACCGAGGATTCCTCTCAGGGGCTTATATGGATCTTTGGGTACTTCTGGAGTCTCCCCACGGGAGTCAGGCCTCGTCTCGAGTGGGGGCATGCACGTGCGCTTTCCTTCCAGGCTGTAGCAGCAATGTCACGCTTCCCGTCGCGTGGATCAAAGGATCTGTGGTTTTCCCTCGAGGCTTTCCCTCGAGGCTTTCCCACAGGGCTGTCCCACGTGCCTCCGTGGTGTGATTCGATCCTCGGCGTGAAAGATGAGCCAGTGCAGGGCAAAGAGGTTCCTCTGGAATGGACTGAGACATCTGGGGGACTCTAGGAATGGTGGTAGGACCATGGAGTTACTTTCGCCTTTCCTGTTGAGAGTGCCTCCTCTTGAGATGCGACGGGAACGCCGGGAATTCTTTCCCGTTGAAAGCAGGGAAAGGATCCCTCATCCCGAGCTACGAGGGGGAAACGGGGCTCCTCTGGATGTGGGCGGGACCATCGTGCTTCCTCTCGAGTGGAGACGGGTATGGCGGTGAACTTCTTGAGTTGCAGCAAGGGTGTGAAAGACCCTTTCGAATTTCCAGAGGTTAGGTGTCATTAGTCTCCAGACGACTCATCGGAAATAGGCCTCATCTCGCCTGGTAGGGAGAACTTCCTGGATTTTCTCGAGTTGCGGCAGGTGTTCTCGAGTTACGACGGGGACCTCAGGGACCCGCCCTGGTGGCCTCAGGAGAGGCCAGTACCCATGCGAGGTGCTAGGGGGCCTCTCGGGATTCCTCTCCCGTCGATACCGGGGCCAAAAACCTTGTGTGGAGTCAGGGCCGGAACCGAGGATTCCTCTCAGGGGCTGACATGGATCTTTGGGCACTTCTGGAGTCTCCCCAGGGGAGTCAGGCCTCGTCTCGAGTGGGGGCATGCACGTGCGCTTTCCTTCCAGGCTGTAGCAGCAATGTCACGCTTCCCGTGGCGTGGATCAAAGGATCTGTGGTTTTCCCTCGAGGCTTTCCCACAGGGCTGTCCCACGTGCCACCGTGGTGTGAGTCGATCCTCGGCGTGAAAGATGAGCCAGTGCAGGGCAAAGAGGTTCCTCTGGAATGGACTGAGACATCTGGGGGACTCTTGGAATGGTGGTACGACCATGGAGTTCCTCTCGCCTTTCCTGTTGAGAGTGCCTCCTCTTGAGATGCGACGGGAACGCCGGGAATTCTTTCCCGTTGAAAGCAGGGAAAGGATCCCTCATCTTGAGCTACGAGGGGGAAACGGGGCTCCTCTGGATGTGGGCGGGACCATCGTGCTTCCTCTCGAGTGGAGACGGGTATGGCGGTGAACTTCTTGAGTTGCAGCAAGGGTGTGAAAGACCCTTTCGAAGTTCGAGAGGTTAGGTGTCATTAGACTCCAGACGCCTCATCGGAAATAGGCCTCATCTCGCCTGGAAGGGAGAACTTCCTGGATTTTCTCGAGTTGCGGCAGGTGTTCTCGAGTTACGACGGGGACCTCAGGGACCCGCCCTGGTGGCCTCAGGAGAGGCCAGTCCCCATGCGAGGTGCTAGGGGGCCTCTCGGGATTCCTCTCCCTTCGATACCGGGGCCAAAAAGCTTGTGTGGAGTCAGGGCCGGAACCGAGGATTCCTCTCAGGGGCTGACATGGATCTTTGGGTACTTCTGGAGTCTCCCCATGGGAGTCAGGCCTCGACTCGAGTGGGGGCATGCACGTGCGCTTTCCTTCCAGGCTGTAGCAGCAATGTCACGCTTCCCGTCGCGTGGATCAAAGGATCTGTGGTATTCCCTCCAGGCTTTCCCTCGAGACTTTCCCACAGGGCTGTCCCACGTGCCACCGTGCTGTGAGTCGATCCTCGGCGTGAAAGATTAGCCAGTGCAGGGCAAAGAGGTTCCTCTGGAATGGACTGAGACATCTGGGGGACTCTTGGAATGGTGGTACGACCATGGAGTTCCTCTCGCCTTTCCTGTTGAGAGTGCCTCCTCTTGAGATACGACGGGAACACCGGGAATTCTTTCCCGTTGAAAGCAGGGAAAGGATCCCTCATCTCGAGCTAAGAGGGGGAAACGGGGATCCTCTTGATGTGGGCGGGACCATCGTGCTTCCTCTCGAGTGGAGACGGGTATGGCGGTGAACTTCTTGAGTTGCAGCAAGGGTGTGAAAGACCCTTTCGAAGTTCGAGAGGTTAGGTGTCATTAGTCTCCAGACGCCTCATCGGAAATAGGCCTCATCTCGCCTGGAAGGGAGAACTTCCTGGATTTTTTCGAGTTGCGGCAGGTGTTCTCGAGTTATGACGGGGACCTCAGGAACCCGCCCTGGTGGCCTCAGGAGAGGCCAGTCCCTATGCGAGTTGCTAGGGGGCCTCTCGGGATTCCTCTCCCGTCGATACCGGGGCCAAAAACCTTGTATGGAGTCAGGGCCTGAACCGAGGATTCCTCTCAGGGGCTGACATGGATCTTTGGGTACTTCTGGAGTCTCCCCAGGGGAGTCAGGCCTCGTCTCGAGTGGGGGCATGCACGTGCACTTTCCTTCCAGGCTGTAGAAGCAATGTCAGGCTTCCCGTCGCGTGGATCAAAGGATCTGTGGTTTTCCCTCGAGGCTTTCCCACAGGGCTGTCCCACGTGCCACCGTGGTGTGAGTCGATCCTCGGCGTGAATGATGAGCCAGTGCAGGACAAAGAGGTTCCTCTGGAATGGACTGAGATATCTGGGGGACTCTTGGAATCGTGGTACGACCATGGAGTTCCTCTCGCCTTTCCTGTTGAGAGTGCCTCCTCTTGAGATGCGACGGGAACGCCGGGAACTCTTTCCCTTGGAAACCAGGGAAAGGATCCCTCATCTCGAGCTACGAGGGGAAAACGGGGCTCCTCTGGATGTGGGCGGGACCATCGTGCTTCCACTGGAGTGGAGACGGGTATGGCGGTGAACTTCTTGAGTTGCAGCAAGGGTGTGAAAGACCCTTTCGAAGTTCCAGAGGTTAGGTGTCATTAGTCTCCAGACGACTCATCGGAAATAGGCCTCATCTCGCCTGGAAGGGAGAACTTCCTGGATTTTCTCGAGTTGCGGCAGGTGTTCTCGAGTTACGACGGGGACCTCAGGGACCCGCCCTGGTGGCCTCAGGAGAGGCCAGTACCCATGCGAGGTGCTAGGGGGCCTCTCGGGATTCCTCTCCCGTCGATACCGGGGCCAAAAACCTTGTGTGGAGTCAGGGCCGGAACCGAGGATTCCTCTCAGGGGTTGACATGGATCTTTGGGTACTTCTGGAGTCTCCCCAGGGGAGTCAGGCCTCGTCTCGAGTGGGGGCATGCACGTGTGCTTTCCTTCCAGGCTGTAGCAGCAATGTCACGCTTCCCGTGGCGTGGATCAAAGGATCTGTGGTTTTCCCTCGAGGCTTTCCCACAGGGCTGTCCCACGTGCCACCGTGGTGTGAGTCGATCCTCGGCGTGAAAGATGAGCCAGTGCAGGGCAAAGAGGTTCCTCTGGAATGGACTGAGACATCTGGGGGACTCTTGGAATGGTGGTACGACCATGGAGTTCCTCTCGCCTTTCCTGTTGAGAGTGCCTCCTCTTGAGATGCGACGGGAACGCCGGGAATTCTTTCCCGTTGAAAGCAGGGAAAGGATCCCTCATCTTGAGCTACGAGGGGGAAACGGGGCTCCTCTGGATGTGGGCGGGACCATCGTGCTTCCTCTCGAGTGGAGACGGGTATGGCGGTGAACTTCTTGAGTTGCAGCAAGGGTGTGAAAGACCCTTTCGAAGTTCGAGAGGTTAGGTGTCATTAGTCTCCAGACGCCTCATCGGAAATAGGCCTCATCTCGCCTGGAAGGGAGAACTTCCTGGATTTTCTCGAGTTGCGGCAGGTGTTCTCGAGTTACGACGGGGACCTCAGGGACCCGCCCTGGTGGCCTCAGGAGAGGCCAGTCCCCATGCGAGGTGCTAGGGGGCCTCTCGGGATTCCTCTCCCGTCGATACCGGGGCCAAAAACCTTTTGTGCAGTCAGGGCCGGAACCGAGGATTCCTCTCAGGGGCTTATATGGATCTTTGGGTACTTCTGGAGTCTCCCCACGGGAGTCAGGCCTCGTCTCGAGTGGGGGCATGCACGTGCGCTTTCCTTCCAGGCTGTAGCAGCAATGTCACGCTTCCCGTCGCGTGGATCAAAGGATCTGTGGTTTTCCCTCGAGGCTTTCCCTCGAGGCTTTCCCACAGGGCTGTCCCACGTGCCTCCGTGGTGTGATTCGATCCTCGGCGTGAAAGATGAGCCAGTGCAGGGCAAAGAGGTTCCTCTGGAATGGACTGAGACATCTGGGGGACTCTAGGAATGGTGGTAGGACCATGGAGTTCCTCTCGCCTTTCCTGTTGAGAGTGCCTCCTCTTGAGATGCGACGGGAACGCCGGGAATTCTTTCCCGTTGAAAGCAGGGAAAGGATCCCTCATCTCGAGCTACGAGGGGGAAACGGGGCTCCTCTGGATGTGGGCGGGACCATCGTGCTTCCTCTCGAGTGGAGACGGGTATGGCGGTGAACTTCTTGAGTTGCAGCAAGGGTGTGAAAGACCCTTTCGAATTTCCAGAGGTTAGGTGTCATTAGTCTCCAGACGACTCATCGGAAATAGGCCTCATCTCGCCTGGAAGGGAGAACTTCCTGGATTTTCTCGAGTTGCGGCAGGTGTTCTCGAGTTACGACGGGGACCTCAGGGACCCGCCCTGGTGGCCTCAGGAGAGGCCAGTACCCATGCGAGGTGCTAGGGGGCCTCTCGGGATTCCTCTCCCGTCGATACCGGGGCCAAAAACCTTGTGTGGAGTCAGGGCCGGAACCGAGGATTCCTCTCAGGGGCTGACATGGATCTTTGGGCACTTCTGGAGTCTCCCCAGGGGAGTCAGGCCTTGTCTCGAGTGGGGGCATGCACGTGCGCTTTCCTTCCAGGCTGTAGCAGCAATGTCACGCTTCCCGTGGCGTGGATCAAAGGATCTGTGGTTTTCCCTCGAGGCTTTCCCACAGGGCTGTCCCACGTGCCACCGTGGTGTGAGTCGATCCTCGGCGTGAAAGATGAGCCAGTGCAGGGCAAAGAGGTTCCTCTGGAATGGACTGAGACATCTGGGGGACTCTTGGAATGGTGGTACGACCATGGAGTTCCTCTCGCCTTTCCTGTTGAGAGTGCCTCCTCTTGAGATGCGACGGGAACCCCGGGAATTCTTTCCCGTTGAAAGCAGGGAAAGGATCCCTCATCTTGAGCTACGAGGGGGAAACGGGGCTCCTCTGGATGTGGGCGGGACCATCGTGCTTCCTCTCGAGTGGAGACGGGTATGGCGGTGAACTTCTTGAGTTGCAGCAAGGGTGTGAAAGACCCTTTCGAAGTTCGAGAGGTTAGGTGTCATTAGACTCCAGACGCCTCATCGGAAATAGGCCTCATCTCGCCTGGAAGGGAGAACTTCCTGGATTTTCTCGAGTTGCGGCAGGTGTTCTCGAGTTACGACGGGGACCTCAGGGACCCGCCCTGGTGGCCTCAGGAGAGGCCAGTCCCCATGCGAGGTGCTAGGGGGCCTCTCGGGATTCCTCTCTCTTCGATACCGGGGCCAAAAAGCTTGTGTGGAGTCAGGGCCGGAACCGAGGATTCCTCTCAGGGGCTGACATGGATCTTTGGGTACTTCTGGAGTGTCCCCATGGGAGTCAGGCCTCGACTCGAGTGGGGGCATGCACGTGCGCTTTCCTTCCAGGCTGTAGCAGCAATGTCACGCTTCCCGTCGCGTGGATCAAAGGATCTGTGGTATTCCCTCCAGGCTTTCCCTCGAGACTTTCCCACAGGGCTGTCCCACGTGCCACCGTGCTGTGAGTCGATCCTCGGCGTGAAAGATTAGCCAGTGCAGGGCAAAGAGGTTCCTCTGGAATGGACTGAGACATCTGGGGGACTCTTGGAATGGTGGTACGACCATGGAGTTCCTCTCGCCTTTCCTGTTGAGAGTGCCTCCTCTTGAGATACGACGGGAACACCGGGAATTCTTTCCCGTTGAAAGCAGGGAAAGGATCCCTCATCTCGAGCTAAGAGGGGGAAACGGGGATCCTCTTGATGTGGGCGGGACCATCGTGCTTCCTCTCGAGTGGAGACGGGTATGGCGGTGAACTTCTTGAGTTGCAGCAAGGGTGTGAAAGACCCTTTCGAAGTTCGAGAGGTTAGGTGTCATTAGTCTCCAGACGCCTCATCGGAAATAGGCCTCATCTCGCCTGGAAGGGAGAACTTCCTGGATTTTTTCGAGTTGCGGCAGGTGTTCTCGAGTTACGACGGGGACCTCAGGAACCCGCCCTGGTGGCCTCAGGAGAGGCCAGTCCCTATGCGAGTTGCTAGGGGGCCTCTCGGGATTCCTCTCCCGTCGATACCGGGGCCAAAAACCTTGTATGGAGTCAGGGCCGGAACCGAGGATTCCTCTCAGGGGCTGACATGGATCTTTGGGTACTTCTGGAGTCTCCCCAGGGGAGTCAGGCCTCGTCTCGAGTGGGGGCATGCACGTGCACTTTCCTTCCAGGCTGTAGAAGCAATGTCAGGCTTCCCGTCGCGTGGATCAAAGGATCTGTGGTTTTCCCTCGAGGCTTTCCCACAGGGCTGTCCCACGTGCCACCGTGGTGTGAGTCGATCCTCGGCGTGAATGATGAGCCAGTGCAGGACAAAGAGGTTCCTCTGGAATGGACTGAGATATCTGGGGGACTCTTGGAATCGTGGTACGACCATGGAGTTCCTCTCGCCTTTCCTGTTGAGAGTGCCTCCTCTTGAGATGCGACGGGAACGCCGGGAACTCTTTCCCTTTGAAACCAGGGAAAGGATCCCTCATCTCGAGCTACGAGGGGAAAACGGGGCTCCTCTGGATGTGGGCGGGACCATCGTGCTTCCACTGGAGTGGAGACGGGTATGGCGGTGAACTTCTTGAGTTGCAGCAAGGGTGTGAAAGACCCTTTCGAAGTTCCAGAGGTTAGGTGTCATTAGTCTCCAGACGCCTCATCAGAAATAGGCCTCATCTCGCCTGGAAGGGAGAACTTCTTGGATTTTCTCGAGTTGTGGCAGGTGTTCTCGAGTTACGACGGGGACCTCAGGGACCCGCTCTGGTGGCCTCAGGAGAGGCCAGTCCCTATGCGAGTTGCTAGGGGGCCTCTCGGGATTCCTCTCCCGTCGATACCGGGGCCAACAACCTTGTGTGGAGTCAGGGCAGTAACCGAGGATTCCTCTCATGGGCTGACATGGATCTTTGGGTACGTCTGGAGACTCCCCAGTGGAGTCAGGCCTCGTCTCGAGTGGGGGCATGCACGTGCGCTTTCCTTCCAGGCTGTAGCAGCAATGTCACGCTTCCCGTCGAGTGGATCAAAGGATCTGTGGTTTTCCCTCGAGGCTTTCCCTCGAGGCTTTCCCACAGGGGTGTCCCACGTGCCACCGTGGTGTGAGTCGATCCTCGGCGTGAAAGATGAGCCAGTGCAGGGCAAAGAGGTTCCTCTGGAATGGACTGAGACATCTGGGGGACTCTTGGAATGGTGGTACGACCATGGAGTTCCTCTCGCCTTTCCTGTTGAGAGTTCCTCCTCTTGAGATGCGACGGGAACGCCGGGAATTCTTTCCCGTTGAAAGCAGGCAAAGGATCCGTCATCTCGAGCTACGAGGGGGAAACGGGGCTCCTGTGGATGTGGGCGGGACCATCGTGCTTCCTCTCGAGTGGAGACGGGTATGGCGGTGAACTTCTTGAGTTGCAGCAAGGGTGTGAAAGACTCTTTCGAAGTTCCAGAGGTTAGGTGTCATTAGTCTCCAGACGCCTCATCGGAAATAGGCCTCATCTCGCCTGGAAGGGAGAACTTCCTGGATTTTCTCGAGTTGCGGCAGGTGTTCTCGAGTTACGACGGGGACCTCAGGGACCCGCCCTGGTGGCCTCAGGAGAGGCCAGTCCCCATGCGAGTTGCTAGGGGGCCTCTCGTGATTCTTCTCCCGTCGATACCGGGGCCAAAAACCTTGTGTGGAGTCAGGGCCGGAACCGAGGATTCCTCTCAGGGGCTGACATGGATCTTTGGGTACTTCTGGAGTCTCGCCAGGGGAGACAGGCCTCGTCTCGAGTGGGGGCATGCACGTGCGCTTTCCTTCCAGGCTGTAGCAGCAATGTCACGCTTCCCGTCGCGTGGATCAAAGGATCTGTGGTTTTCCCTCGAGGCTTTCCCTCGAGGCTTTCCCACAGGGCTGTCCCACGTGCCTCCGTGGTGTGAGTCGATCCTCGGCGTGAAAGATGAGCCAGTGCAGGGCAAAGAGGTTCCTCTGGAATGGACTGAGACATCTGGGGGACTCTAGGAATGGTGGTATGACCATGGAGTTCCTCTCGCCTTTCCTGTTGAGAGTGCCTCCTCTTGAGATGCGACGGGAACGCTGGGAATTCTTTCCCGTTGAAAGCAGGGAAAGGATCCCTCATCTCGAGCTCCGAGGGGGAAACGGGGCTCCTCTGGATGCGGGCGGGACCATCGTGCTTCCTCTCGAGTGGAGACAGGTTTGGCGGTGAACTTCTTGAGTTGCAGCAAGGGTGTGAAAGACCCTTTCGAAGTTCCAGAGGTTAGGTGTCATTAGTCTCCAGACGACTCATCGGAAATAGGCCTCATCTCGCCTGGAAGGGAGAACTTCCTGGATTTTCTCGAGTTGGGGCAGGTGTTCTCGAGTTACGACGGGGACCTCAGGGACCCGCCCTGGTGGCCTCAGGAGAGGCCAGTCCCCATGCGAGTTGCTAGGGGGCCTCTCGGGATTCCTCTCCCGTCGATACCGGGGCCAAAAACTTTGTATGGAGTCAGGGCCGGAACCGAGGATTCCTCTCAGGGGCTGACATGGATCTTTGGGTACTTCTGGAGTCACCCCAGGGGAGTCAGGCCTCGTCTCGAGTGGGGGCATGCACGTGCGCTTTCCTTCCAGGCTGTAGCAGCAATGTCACGCTTCCCGTGGCGTGGATCAAAGGATCTGTGGTTTTCCCTCGAGGCTTTCCCTCGAGGCTTTCCCACAGGGCTGTCCCACGTGCCACCGTGGTGTGAGTCGATTCTCGACGTGAAAGATGAGCCAGTGCAGGGCAAAGAGGTTACTCTGGAATGGACTGAGACATCTGGGGGACTCTTGGAATGGTGGTACGACCATGGAGTTCCTCTCGCCTTTCCTGTTGAGAGTGCCTCCTCTTGAGATGCGACGGGAACGCCGGGAATTCTTTCCCGTTGAAAGCAGGAAAAGGATCCCTCATCTCGAGCTACGAGGGGGAAACGGGGCTCCTCTGGATGTGGGCGGGACCATCGTGCTTCCTCTCTAGTGGAGACAGGTATGGTGGTGAACTTCTTGAGTTGCAGCAAGGGTGTGAAAGACCCTTTCGAAGTTCCAGAGGTTAGGTGTCATTAGTCTCCAGACGCCTCATAGGAAATAGGCCTCATCTCGCCTGGAAGGGAGAATTTCCTGGATTTTCTCGAGTTGCGGCAGGTGTTCTCGAGTTATGACGGGGACCTCAGGAACCCGCCCTTGTGGCCTCAGGAGAGGCCAGTCCCTATGCGAGTTGCTAGGGGGCCTCTCGGGATTCCTCTCCCGTCGATACCGGGGCCAAAAACCTTGTATGGAGTCAGGGCCGGAACCGAGGATTCCTCTCAGGGGCTGACATGGATCTTTGGGAACTTCTGGAGTCTCCCCAGGGGAGTCAGGCCTCGTCTCGAGTGGGGGCATGCACGTGCACTTTCCTTCCAGGCTGTAGCAGCAATGTCACGCTTCCCGTCGCGTGGATCAAAGGATCTGTGGTTTTCCCTCGAGGCTTTCCCACAGGGCTGTCCCAAGTGCCACCGTGGTGTGAGTCGATCCTCGGCGTGAAAGATGAGCCAGTGCAGGACAAAGAGGTTCCTCTGGAATGGACTGAGATATCTGGGGGACTCTTGGAATGGTGGTACGACCATGGAGTTCCTCTCGCCTTTCCTGTTGAGAGTGCCTCCTCTTGAGATGCGACGGGAACGCTGGGAACTCTTTCCCTTTGAAACCAGGGAAAGGATCCCTCATCTCGAGCTACGAGGGGAAAACGGGGCTCCTCTGGATGTGGGCGGGACCATCGTGCTTCATCTCGAGTGGAGACGGGTATGGCGGTGAACTTCTTGAGTTGCAGCAAGGGTGTGAAAGACCCTTTCGAAGTTCCAGAGGTTAGGTGTCATTAGTCTCCAGACGCCTCATCAGAAATAGGCCTCATCTCGCCTGGAAGGGAGAACTTCCTGGATTTTCTCGAGTTGCGGCAGGTGTTCTCGAGTTACGACGGGGACCTCAGGGACCCGCCCTGGTGGCCTCAGGAGAGGCCAGTCCCTATGCGAGTTGCTAGGGGGCCTCTCGGGATTCCTCTCCCATCGATACCGGGGCCAACAACCTTGTGTGGAGTCAGGGCCGTAACCGAGGATTCCTCTCATGGGCTGACATGGATCTTTGGGTACGTCTGGAGACTCCCCAGTGGAGTCAGGCCTCGTCTCGAATGGGGGCATGCACGTGCGCTTTCCTTCCAGGCTCTAGCAGCAATGTCACGCTTCCCGTCGCGTGGATCAAAGGATCTGTGGTTTTCCCTCGAGGCTTTCCCTCGAGGCTTTCCCACAGGGCTGTCCCACGTGCCACCGTGGTGTGAGTCGATCCTCGGCGTGAAAGATGAGCCAGTGCAGGGCAAAGAGGTTCCTCTGGAATGGACTGAGACATCTGGGGGACTCTTGGAATGGTGGTACGACCATGGAGTTCCTCTCGCCTTTCCTGTTGAGAGTGCCTCCTCTTGAGATGGGACGGGAACGCCGGGAATTCTTTCCCGTTGAAAGCAGGCAAAGGATCCCTCATCTCGAGCTACGAGGGGGAAACGGGGCTCCTCTGGATGTGGGCGGGACCATCGTGCTTCTTCTCGAGTGGAGACGGGTATGGCGGTGAACTTCTTGAGTTGCAGCAAGGGTGTGAAAGACTCTTTCGAAGTTCCAGAGGTTAGGTGTCATTAGTCTCCAGACGCCTCATCGGAAATAGGCCTCATCTCGCCTGGAAGGGAGAACTTCCTGGATTTTCTCGAGTTGGGGCAGGTGTTCTCGAGTTACGACGGGGACCTCAGGGACCGGCCCTGGTGGCCTCAGGAGAGGCCAGTCCCCATGCGAGTTGCTAGGGGGCCTCTCGGGATTCCTCTCCCGTCGATACCGGGGCCAAAATCCTTGTGTGGAGTCAGGGCCAGAACCGAGGATTCCTCTCAGGGGCTGACATGGATCTTTGGGTACTTCTGGAGTCTCCCCAGGGGAGTCAGGCATCGTCTCGAGTGGGGGCATGCACGTGCGCTTTCCTTCCAGGCTGTAGCAGCAATGTCACGCTTCCCTTCGCGTGGATCAAAGGATCTGTGGTTTTCCCTCGAGGCTTTCCCTCGAGGCTTTCCCTCAGGGCTGTCCCACGTGCCACCGTGGTGTGAGTCGATCCTCGGCATGAAAGATGAGCCAGTGCAGGGCAAAGAGTTTCCTCTGGAATGGACTGAGCCATCTGGGGGACTCTTGGAATGGTGGTACGACCATGGAGTTCCTCTCGCCTTTCCTGTTGAGAGTGCCTCCTCTTGAGATGCGACGGGAATGACGGGAATACTTTCCCGTTGAAAGCAGGGAAAGGATCCCTCATCTCGAGCTACGAGGGGGAAACGGGGCTCCTCTGGATGTGGGCGGGACCATCGTGCTTCCTCTCGAGTGGAGACGGGTATGGCGGTGAACTTCTTGAGTTGCAGCAAGGGTGTGAAAGACCCTTTCGAAGTTCCAGAGGTTAGGTGTCATTATTCTCCAGACGCCTCATCGGAAATAGGCCTCATCTCGCCTGGAAGGGAGAACTTCCTGGATTTTCTCGAGTTGCGGCAGGTGTTCTCGAGTTACGACGGGGACCTCAGGGCCCCGCGCTGGTGGCCTCAGGATAGGCCAGTCCCCATGCGAGTTGCTAGGGGGCCTCTCGGGATTCCTCTCCCGTCGATACCGGGGCCAAAAACCTTGTGTGGAGTCAGGGCCGGAACCGAGGATTCCTCTCAGGGGCTGACATGGATCTTTGGGTACTTCTGGAGTTTCCCAGGGGAGTCAGGCCTCGTCTCGAGTGGGGGCATGCACGTGCGCTTTCCTTCCAGGCTGTAGCAGCTATGTCACGCTTCCCGAAGCGTGGATCATAGGATCTGTGGTTTTCCCTCGAGGCTTTCCCTCGAGGCTTTCCCACAGGGCTGTCCCACGTGCCACCGTGGTGTGAGTCGATCCTCGGCGTGAAAGATGAGCCAGTGCAGGGCAAAGAGCTTCCTCTGGAATGGACTGAGACATCTGGGGGACTCTTGGAATGGTGGTACGACCATGGAGTTCCTCTCGCCTTTCCTGTTGAGAGTGCCTCCTCTTCAGATGCGACGGGAACGCCGGGAATTCTTTCCCGTTGAAAGCAGGCAAAGGATCCCTCATCTCGAGCTACGAGGGGGAAACGGGGCTCCTCTGGATGTGGGCGGGACCATCCTGCTTCCTCTCGAGTGGAGACGGGTATGGAAGTGAACTTCTTGAGTTGCCGCAAGGGTGTGAAAGACCCTTTCGAAGTTCCAGAGGTTAGGTGTCATTAGTCTCCAGACGCCTCATCGGAAATAGGCCTCATCTCGCCTGGAAGGGAGAACTTCCTGGATTTTCTCGAGATGCGGCAGGTGTTCTCGAGTTACGACGGGGACCTCAGGGACCCGCCCTGGTGGCCTCAGGAGAGGCCAGTCCACATGCGAGTTGCTAGGGGGCCTCTCGGGATTCCTCTCCCGTCGATACCGGGGCCAAAAACCTTGTGTGGAGTCAGGGCCAGAACTGAGGATTCCTCTCAGGGGCTGATATGGATCTTTGGGTACTTCTGGAGTCTCCGCAGGGGAGTCAGGCCTCGTCTCGAGTGGGGGCATGCACGTGCGTTTTCTTTCCATGCTGTAGCAGCAATGTCACGCTTCCCGTCGCGTGGATCAAAGGATCTGTGGTTTTCCCTCGAGGCTTACCCACAGGGCTGTCCCACGTGCCACCGTGGTGTGAGTCGATCCTCGGCGTGAAAGATGAGCCAGTGCAGGGCAAAGAGGTTCCTCTGGAATGGACTGAGACATCTGGGGGACTCTTGGAATTGTGGTACGACCATGGAGTTCCTCTCGCCTTTCCTGTTGAGAGTGCCTCCTCTTGAGATGCGACGGGAACTCCGGGAATTCTTTCCCGTTGAAAGCAGGCAAAGGATCCCTCATCTCGAGCTACGAGGGGGAAACGGGGCTCCTCTGGATGTGGGCGGGACCATCGTGCTTCCTCTCGAGTGGAGACGGGTATGGCGGTGAACTTCTTGAGTTGCAGCAAGGGTGTGAAAGACCCTTTCGAAGTTCCAGAGGTTAGGTGTCATTAGTCTCCAGACGCCTCATCGGAAATAGGCCTCATCTCGCCTGGAAGGGAGAACTTCCTGGATTTTCTCGAGTTGCGGCAGGTGTTCTCGAGTTACGACGGGGACCTCAGGGACCCGCCCTGGTGGCCTCAGGAGTGGCCAGTCACCATGCGAGTTGCTAGGGGGCCTCTCGGGATTCCTCTCCCGTCGATACCGGGGCCAAAAACCTTGTGTGGAGTCAGGGCCAGAACCGAGGATTCCTCTCAGGGGCTGATATGGATCTTTGGGTACTTCTGGAGTCTCGCCAGGGGAGACAGGCCTCGTCTCGTGAGGGGGCATGCACGTGCACTTTCCTTCCAGGCTGTAGCAGCAATGTCACGCTTCCCGTCGCGTGGATCATAGGATCTGTGGTTTTCCCTCGAGGCTTTCCCTCAAGGCTTTCCCACAGGGCTGTCCCACGTGCCACCGTGGTGTGAGTCGATCCTCGGCGTGAAAGATGAGCCAGTGCAGGGCAAAGAGCTTCCTCTGGAATGGACTGAGACATCTGGGGGACTCTTGGAATGGTGGTACCACCATGGAGTTCCTCTCGCCTTTCCTGTTGAGAGTGCCTCCTCTTGAGATGCGATGGGAACGCCGGGAATTCTTTCCCGTTGAAAGCAGGCAAAGGATCCCTCATCTCGAGCTACGAGGGGGAAACGGGGCTCCTCTGGATGTGGGCGGGACCATCGTGCTTCCTCTCTAGTGGAGACGGGTATTGCCGGGGTCCAGCCCCGGTGGATCCAGGGAATTCGAAGGGTGGACGGCGTTGGCGTGGAAAGACTTGTTTATTTATTAATATAAGATTAGATTAAGAAACTGTAGTGCAGTAGGAAGATTAAGTGGAGAAAGAGGGCTGAATAGCTTGGTTTACGCGGAAGACCAATAAAATTCCAGACAAGGAATTTGCACCATCTACGTTGGGCCACCGGTGCCCGCTTGAATATCTAAGGGTGCCTCGCCTTAAGCTCCCTTTCTCGCGGATCTTAATAACCAGGGCAAATAAGTAGACCTGGCGAGCCTCCGCGCCCCAGATGGAAATTCAGCCTGAAATTAAAGTAAAGAGCAGAGGGAAGAAAAGGGAGAGAAAAAGAGAGAGAGAGAGAGACACGGGGGGAGCCATATTCCCAAGACACCAGGCCGAGACTAGTCCGAGAAACTGGTCTGAGAATCTGGTCCCGTCCTTTATTGTTCAGAAGGCCTTTTATACTTTTGATAAAACATGGAGATCAATGGGTAACACAAAGTTATGCAGCGTTAGCAGTCCAGACTCTTATCAAAACCAGGCTTTTCTCTCTGCATACCTAATTGTATACACAAGTCTTAGGTAATTTACATCATCTTCCAACCAAAAGGGCCAATTAACATTTTACAGCCTTTTTTCTGATAAGGGTTTGTCAACCACAAGACTTATTTGTGTTGATCTTCCCAAGGTCTGGTGCCACTCTCGGAAAGCACTAAAGAAAGTTACATTCTTAGACAGCAAGGATACAGCAACTTATAACAAGTAGAGGGAGTGCAGTGATTTATAGCAAAAGAGAAGCAATTAACTCAAAAGTCTAGTGTTGCTAACATCAAAACTACTATGTATCTTTTTCTACATCCTGCTTACATTAACATCCTTCCAGGTGCCTAAAAGATAAAGAATAAGGAGGTCTGGCAGCAATCCTTGAGTCAACAGTGAAAACCCTCTACCAATATAATTTTTAACTCTTTAGAAAAGGCTCTGTATCTTTAAGATGCTTTTAAGCTTTGTGCCTCCCGCGGTTGGGGGGCTGTAAGCAATTCACAAGCTGTAAGCTTTGTGCCTCTCGCGGTTGGGGGGCTGTAAGCAATTCACAAGCTGTAAGAGGTCTGGGGAACCTGTTAGGCAGACTAGAGAGCTATCAGAGGGGTTTAACTGAAACATCCCTTTCAAATGCAGAAGACTAAAACCCTGAATTGACTTTTTTCCAGAGAATATCAGAAAAGTGGAAAAGCAGAGCACAAAAGCCGGCAGATTTTTGCTGGGGTACATGCTTAGGAATATCCAGAGGGGTCCCTGAAGTCTGAGCACGCCTTGCGTATGTCAGCTTCCTTCCTCATGACCTTGTCACGGGCGGGATTCCTCACACTGGCTTCCGGCAACTCCCCCTTCTTTATTAGTTTTTTAAAAAAATTAGGTGCAGTTCAGTCGCGAGATTCCGAATGCTCTGCCGAAGAGTCCTGACAACACAAGGAAGCACGATTACAAGGAGCAGGATTATGGCACCCACAGCAGCATAGCTAGAGACAGTAGTCAGAAGAGTTTTTCCAGAAATGAAGTCAGAGAAGGTGTGGAAAAAGTCATTGGCTTCTCCTGCGGCGGTAAAATCTAATCGGGAGTGTTCCAAGGTCTGAATCTGATTATGAAGTTTCCCTAAATCTAAACTAATATCTGAGCTGTTCCAGACACCTAAAATATGATTTTTGACCCTCTCCCATTTAAAATCTGTCTCATTTACTTTCAGGGATGTAACACATATCCACCGGTAATCGGCATGACATGAAAGAGCCAATTTCATTTTCAGACTCTGTAATTCATTCCCAATATGCATTACTGCTTCTTCTAAGGCATCAATCCTTATTTCTAGCTTCCTATCTATAATTTCCTGGGTTGCCAGCGTTAGAGAAACATTTTTGGATACGGTGTCAACATATTGGGCAGTATACACTTGTTGAGACAATGATAATGCCGCCACAGTAACAGAAGTAATTGCGGTTATCAAAGCTGATATTCCCAAAACAAGTAAGCCCACAAACCGTCGTGTTCGCATTAAATCTTGTAGCTGTTGCAGTACAGCTAGGCCATGGTTATCATACCAATACGTGGCTACAGTTACAGGTACCATGAGATAGGGCGGACGTTTTAAAACCATGAAAGAGCAAACTTTATATTGAGGAGTTAAACAGGATGAAAGCATACATTGTTCACAAGACACTACATGGGGTCCACCTGTATAATTCAATTGTATGTTAAGTCTTTCAGAATCATTAGTGAAAAGAAAAACATAAGGAGAGGGTAGACAAGCTAAAATAGAGTAAATAGAGGTATTTTTTGGTCGGATTAAAATAATAGGGGCGGTAGCCGCAAGGGCTCTCCAAATTTCTGGCTGCCAAAAGGTTTTACCTCTAGTTATATAAGACAGCATAGGGGGAACAAATTGGTTATGATGCCGTCTGGTGGCAACTAACGGCCAAGAACTTGAATATTCTTTCCAATTATCCAATCTATTGATAAAGTCATCGTCAGACTCAGGGTCTTGACCTGGATTTGGGTTGCTCCAGTCCTGAATCGCACAATTTCTTCCTCCCGGCATATTGTAATCTACTCTCGAATTATAAATACAAGATTTCCAAATCGGATATCCTGAATGATCATCTATAGTTTTCCAAATAACATCTGAGGGAGCAACATCATCACAATTTGGATATTCTGATGGAGTTTTGAGAGACAAAGACTTATAGGGGCCAAGGACCCCAGGCATACGGGCTCGTAATATCCAAGCAGACCGATCCCCTATAGATGCAAATTTAGAGGTTGGGGAATCTGTCATAACTGCTTTTGTGGAGGCTCCAATGCATCCTGTCTTGGTAAAGAAGTCTCCTGTAAGGCCAGGAGGAAAATTAAAGCAGACAGGAAAATCATCTGCTAGTCCTTTAAAGGTATAATTGAAATTAATAGGGCATTGGTCTTTTGTATAGGAAGTATAAGATCCTCCCAAAAGGCGAGGCTGGTCTGTACTAACTCGTATGGGGTCACTGTTCCAAGTAACAACTTGGAAAGTTGGAGGATCTGGGAGAAACGCCCAATATTTGGTTGGAATGGGAGCAGCGCTTACCTGGCAAGAGAGCAAGGCAAGCATGGCAATAAACACCTTTTCAGGAGAGACTGACGATCCCTGTAGGGTAGCTATCCCCTGTGCCTGGCGACAGAGAGCTTTAATCTGTCCCCAGGTGGGCAAGGAGGCTTGTTGGGTTGACTGAGCTGGGCGTCCTAATGGATTCCTGCGAGGCAAAAAATCAGGGGGTGCAATATCCTGTATCTGAAGTCGTGACATCTGTCCAGTGGGTGGCTCCGATCCGCGCCTATCCGGGATCTCCAATGTCAGCTGTCCTGGGGTCAGCGGCGTTTCCCGTGCTGGCGGAGGGAGCGGGGGAAGAGGGAGTTTCTTCCTTTTTAGAGATCGCGGTGGCGGGGGATTCTGGTATCCGGGGAGCTGAGACATGGCGAATTAGTCTGTCTGGAACCCAAATCGGAGCGTCCGCGTCCTGTGGAAAAACACAAGCATACCCTCGCCCATTGGTTAATAAGGGGTCAGGACCTTTCCATTGTCCGGAAAGAAGGTCCCTCCATTTTACTAATGGTTTTGCATTCAATTGCTCTGGGCACCAATGGCGAAGCATTGCAGTGTTTCCGGATGAATCAGCATTTAAGTTATTTATTACGAAAAGAGCATGTTGCAAAATCTGATGGGGGGAACTATATTTAAATTCCCCTTCTTTTAGTTTTTGAATATGGATTTTCAGTGTTTGATGTGCTCTTTCCACAATGGCTTGTCCTTGTGGGTTATAAGGGATGCCGGTGTTATGTTTAATTTGAAATCTTGTACAGAATTGCTGAAAAGATTTAGAAGTGTAAGCAGGAGCATTATCAGTTTTTAAAGCTTTTGGCAAGCCCAGATAGGAAAAGCATGTAAAAAGATGTTGTATTACATCTTTAACTGCTTCCCCTGTACGAGCAGTGGCAATAATAACATGAGAGAAGGTATCTACAGTTACATGAACAAAAGACATGGGTTACATCCATTTGCCAGAGTGCATTAGGTTTGAGACCGCGAGGGTTAACTCCCAGAGGCAAAGCATTCACGGTAGTAGGACAATGTGAACAAGAACGAACAATCTCTCGGGCAGATTCTCGAGGAATTTGAAACTGGTATCGTAAGGCAGTGGCATTTTGGTGATGAAGTGAGTGAGAAGCTCGAGCTTCTTCAAAAACAGAAGCCACTGAAATCCTGGTTAACGAATCTGCCAATTCATTGAGAGCATTTAAAGGGCCAGGCAGGCCGGAATGAGCCCGAATGTGGCCGATAAAGAACGCCCGATTTCTTTTCCATATTTGCTGCTGCAGTTTAGTTAACAAATGGAAGATAGCAGTTTTGTTTTCAGGCAAAACTGCAGTCTCAATGTGTGGAAACAGCCTGACCACATACTGAGAGTCAGAATAAAGGTTAAATTCTTTCTCCGCAAACATAACAAAGGCCTCAATAACAGCTGTGATTTCAGCCCTTTGAGCTGAAGTTTCTTGTGTTTCCAAAAGTTTTTGATGATCTCTTGTGACTATAGAGGCTCTACCGTTAGCCGATCCATCAGTAAAGACTACCTGAGCATCTGAAATAGGGAACTGTTTACACCGGACAGGAAAAATAACTGGATGGTTAGACATAAAATTTAGTAAAACATGCGAGGGTAAATGATGCAAAATTTGACCACAGTAATTCCCTATGGCAATCTGCCAGTCTTCATCAAACATTAAAAGAGCATCAAGCTGCTCCTTATTATATGGAATTACAATCTCTGATGGCTCTTTACCAAACAATTCAATGCTCCGCTTCCTTCCTTTTAGCATTAATGTGGCAATTAAACCAGGATAAGAAGCCACGACTTTTTTAGCTTGGGTAGGAAGATGGATCCATTCTAAAGGGCCGCGTTGCCACAGAACTCCCGTAGGCGCCGTTGGAGTAGCTAGGCAAAGGAACTGCCACGTCATCGTCAAATCAATTCTTTTTACATAGCTATTTGATAAGGCTGCTTCTACTTTGCCTAGGGCTTCTTGAGCCTCAGCTGTTAATTGTCTTTTTGAGGTTGGATCAGGATCCCCGCGTAAAGTGTTAAAAAGAGGTTTTAATTCGGCAGTGGTTAATTTTAAATATGGTCTAATCCAATTAATATCACCTAAGAGTTTTTGATAATCATTTAAAGTAATAAGATGGTCTTTTCTCAATTGCAGCGGGGTATGAGTCACCGTTTCCGAATTTATGACTCTTCCTAAGTAAGTTATGGGCGGATTGATTTGAATTTTTTCTGGGGCAATTTTTAGGCCTCTGTCTGTCAATGCCTGGGTCAGGTCCTGGAGCACAGTCTGCAGGTGAACTCTATCAGGATGAGCTATTAAAATATCATCCATATAGTGAATCATATACACGTGTTCATATTTAGCCCTAGTATCTTCTAGAGCGGCATTAACAAATTTTTGGCATAAAGTAGGGCTATTTTTCATTCCCTGAGGCAGAACCTTCCACTGAAACCGTAAATAAGGCTGTTTAAGATTTTCTGATGGCAGACTAAAGGCAAATCGCTTTTTATCCTCAGGATTTAAGGGAATAGTGAAAAAACAATCTTGTAAATCAATAACAATTATATTATATCCCTCTGGAACGGCTACTGGGGAAGGGAGCCCAGGCTGTAAGGCCCCCATGTCCTCCATGGTGGCATTAATAGCTCTCAAATCCTGTAAAAGTCGCCATTTACCAGATTTTTTCTTAATGACAAAAATAGGAGTGTTCCAGGGGCTATTGGAGGGCTCAATATGTCCCAATTCTAATTGTTCAAAGATTAATGCTTTAGCTGCCAATAATTTTTCCTTATGCAGAGGCCACTGTTCTACCCACACCGGATCTTGAGATTTCCATGTGATGGGGTCGGCAGCAAAAACAATGGCCTCAATTATAAATTTGGATATCCCAATCCAGCACGTAGCTTGCGAGGAGTTGGGCAAATTGGCTCAATTATTCCTGTCTGTTGTTTACCCAATCCTTTTGATGGATCATAGCCCATCTGCAACATCTGAGAGGTCACTTTATCATCAGGGCTAAAAAGTAACACTCCCATTTGAGATAGCACGTCCCTCCCCCACAGGGTAAGGGGGAGCGAAGGAACGACATAAGGTTGGAAAGTTCCACGGGTATCCTCAAATTGCCAATCTAAAATTTTTGCACTTTTGGCTATTGTGGGGGCTCTTCCTATCCCCACCAAGTTATTTTCAGTAGTATGTGTGGGCCAGGAGCTGGGCCAGTCTTTTCCTGAAATGCAAGAAACATCTGCTCCTGTGTCTAATAACCCCACAATAGACTTGCCATTAATCAGGATAGTCTTCATAGGACGTTTCTGA
This sequence comes from Capricornis sumatraensis, assembly GCF_032405125.1. Taxonomy (NCBI): domain Eukaryota; kingdom Metazoa; phylum Chordata; class Mammalia; order Artiodactyla; family Bovidae; genus Capricornis; species Capricornis sumatraensis. Next base: position 12,624,840 of record NW_027184612.1, read on the forward strand.
GTAATTTCTGTTATCCAAAAAACCATATCACTAGACCCAAATCCTTTATCCTGCCTTTCATTTTGAGTAGCTGTGCGCCCAATTGCAGTGTGGTAAGGCAAAAGCAAAAGTTGGGCTATTCTTTGTTCCTGATGTATTTGGAAAGTTTTAGTTGGGGGTGAAATCATTATCTGGATTTCTCCTGTATAATCTGAGTCAATTACTCCAGGGATGATTGTGAGACCTTGCATAGCTAAGGAACTTCTGCCTAGTATAATTCCTACTAAACCTGTTGGTAATGGGCCTTTAACTCCTGTAGGTATTTTTACAGTGGGGCTATCTGGTGTTAATATTGCTGAGGTGGTGGAACTGAGGTCCAGTCCTGCGCTGCCTGGGGTTGCTCTGATGAGTTCTGCGATGGGACGAAGGGAATGAATGGGTTCAGTGAGGCTGCCCCAATTGTTGTCGGGGCCTGAGGCTGGCCCCTCAATCCGTTTCCCGACTGCTGGTCGGGGCCCAAAAAGGCTCCATTTCTATGGAATTGTGACCTACATTCTTTTGCCCAGTGATATCCTTTTTGACAACGAGGGCAGAGAGATCTAGGGAGATTAGTAGGCACAGCCGGGGAGGGAGAATTCGGCAGAGAAGAACCGGCTGCTTTTTGGGGACAAGCTCGCATAAGGTGCCCTTCCCGTCCGCAAGAGAAGCAGGCCTTGGATAAACCAATATTCTGGCCTGGACTACTGGAATGACTCTTTGACGGGTTATTTCTATTTGTAAAAAAGGACTGTACTGCCTGCTGGTAAGAATTTCCCTTTATGGCTGCAGCTATGGCAACGCCCTGCATCATCGCTGGTCCTACATCTGCACATTGCCTGATATAATCTATTATTTCCCCAGTTTTTTTAATAGGACGTAAAATGGCCTGGCAGGTAGAATTAGCATTTTCAAATGCCAGTTGTTTTATCAATATACTAGCTGCCTCAGTGTTGGAAATTACTCTGTTGACTGCCTCTGCAAGTCTTGATATAAAGTCTTCATATGGCTCTTCTGGTTTTTGTTTAACATTTGAGAAGGAAGAGGTAGATTCTTTCCCTTCAGGCAACAAACGCCAAGCCCCAAGGGCGCAGGCGGTTACTTGATCTAAAGTGGTTTTATCTAATCCCATTTGATCTCTAAGTGTTCCAAAATCATTAGTCCCTGCCAACATATTTTTTATAATATATCTTGGGCCATATTTTTGGTTAGCATCAGCCTGTTTTTGGGCTAGATCTTCATATTCAGTTCTCCAAAGTACATATTGACCTCCAGACAGACAAGCTTTAGCGACTGTCTTCCAGTCATGGGGTGTCATCCATCTGCCCGCTAAAGCTTCCACCAATGATACAGTGTACGGGGCTTTAGGCCCATACAAAGCACAAGCCTGTTTGAGTTCTTTAATCATTTTCATTGGAATGGGTTCCCAGTGGGGGGCTGTTCTCCCACCACTTCCACCAAATATTATGGGGAAACAAGCCTCAAGGTGGGGATCAAGTTCATCATCTGGGCTAGAGAAAACTCTTCTTCGGGGAGCTTCTAGTGGAGGCCCCTCACCCTTATAGGGAGGGGGGGCAAGGGGTGTCCTATGTCACTTTCTTCGTACTTTGGGAATTTTTTATCCGTTCTGTGTTTAGGTCTTACGGATGTTTTATCTGGGGAATCTGGCCTTAAACTCTCAGGTGCATATAATCTGATGGGGGACATTTGTCTTGAGCCTCTGGAAGCAGAAGGCTTAATTAAGGAAATTTCTCTTGAATTTGTGGAAGCAGGTGGTCTGGTTGGGGAAGTTTTTATTAAGCTCTTTGGAGCAGATAATCTAATTGGAGAAGTTTCTCTTAAACTCCTTGGAGCATCTTTATTTAATAAAGACCAGTCCTCATCAGAATGATCTTGACTTACTTCCTCTTCCAAATCTTCCTCATCTGAAAGCTGCTCTTTTTTGTCATCTCTATCTATTACCTTTTCTTGGGCAGTCATTGCAGCTATCATTTGACTCAACTGCCGATAGTTAGGTGTAGCCTCCTTTTCATCACTCTCCTCTTCGATAGATACCTTTTTCTCTGCACTTTCCTCTTTAAGATGTACCTTTTCAGATTCAGGGGCAGGGTCTAGAGCGTCCCTAATTATATTCCATAAGGAAAAGGCGTCAGTAGGCACCTTTTGTGAGCCATGTTCAGCATGGTAAGTTTTTAGTTGTTTTCCTACTCTCTCCCAGGTGTCTAAGTTAACAGTGCCTTCTTCTGGAAACCAGGGACACTGTTCTTGTACAAAGGAAAAAAATGAATGAATATTGGATTTTTTAACTTTAATTCCTCGTTTAGTTAGTAACTGCAAGATTACTCCTGTAAAAAGCTGTCTTTCTTTTGATTCACTGTTACCCATGTCAGAAAATTAAGTCTTATAGAAAAGTCTACCTCAACAAAAAGGTTTTACCTTTGGCGAGGGGGGTTTTGTTTTCAACCCTAAGATAGCAGGTTTCTTTTCAACCTCTAGAGCACCAGGTTTCTCTTAAACCCTTGAACACTTCCCACTCCTCCTCACCCTGTCTATCCTACAGGGGGGTCCGCGGCACCCTGAGTGGGGTCCTAGCCGTCCCGAACACTCAACACTGGGGGAGTACCCGAAAGTACTCCGGGGGGAGTGATTAAGTCACTCCGGGGGGGAGCAACAGAGAGTGCTCCGGGGGGAGCAACAGAGAGTGCTCCGGGGGGAGCTACAGAGAGTGCTCCGGGGGGAGCTTTTGCTCCGAGGAACCTACCTTCGAATAGCCTGTTCCGGGCGCCACTTGCCGGGGTCCAGCCCCGGTGGATCCAGGGAATTCGAAGGGTGGACGGCGTTGGCGTGGAAAGACTTGTTTATTTATTAATATAAGATTAGATTAAGAAACTGTAGTGCAGTAGGAAGATTAAGTGGAGAAAGAGGGCTGAATAGCTTGGTTTACGCGGAAGACCAATAAAATTCCAGACAAGGAATTTGCACCATCTACGTTGGGCCACCGGTGCCCGCTTGAATATCTAAGGGTGCCTCGCCTTAAGCTCCCTTTCTCGCGGATCTTAATAACCAGGGCAAATAAGTAGACCTGGCGAGCCTCCGCGCCCCAGATGGAAATTCAGCCTGAAATTAAAGTAAAGAGCAGAGGGAAGAAAAGGGAGAGAAAAAGAGAGAGAGAGAGAGACAGGGGGGGAGCCAGATTCCCAAGAAACCAGGCCGAGACTAGTCCGAGAAACTGGTCTGAGAATCTGGTCCCGTCCTTTATTGTTCAGAAGGCCTTTTATACTTTTGATAAAACATGGAGATCAATGGGTAACACAAAGTTATGCAGCGTTAGCAGTCCAGACTCTTATCAAAACCAGGCTTTTCTCTCTGCATACCTAATTGTATACACAAGTCTTAGGTAATTTACATCATCTTCCAACCAAAAGGGCCAATTAACATTTTACAGCCTTTTTTCTGATAAGGGTTTGTCAACCACAAGACTTATTTGTGTTGATCTTCCCAAGGTCTGGTGCCACTCTCGGAAAGCACTAAAGAAAGTTACATTCTTAGACAGCAAGGATACAGCAACTTATAACAAGTAGAGGGAGTGCAGTGATTTATAGCAAAAGAGAAGCAATTAACTCAAAAGTCTAGTGTTGCTAACATCAAAACTACTATGTATCTTTTTCTACATCCTGCTTACATTAACATCCTTCCAGGTGCCTAAAAGATAAAGAATAAGGAGGTCTGGCAGCAATCCTTGAGTCAACAGTGAAAACCCTCTACCAATATAATTTTTAACTCTTTAGAAAAGGCTCTGTATCTTTAAGATGCTTTTAAGCTTTGTGCCTCCCGCGGTTGGGGGGCTGTAAGCAATTCACAAGCTGTAAGCTTTGTGCCTCTCGCGGTTGGGGGGCTGTAAGCAATTCACAAGCTGTAAGAGGTCTGGGGAACCTGTTAGGCAGACTAGAGAGCTATCAAAGGGGTTTAACTGAAACATCCCTTTCAAATGCAGAAGACTAAAACCCTGAATTGACTTTTTTCCAGAGAATATCAGAAAAGTGGAAAAGCAGAGCACAAAAGCCAGCAGATTTTTGCTGGGGTACATGCTTAGGAATATCCAGAGGGGTCCCTGAAGTCTGAGCACGCCTTGCGTATGTCAGCTTCCTTCCTCATGACCTTGTCACGGGCGGGATTCCTCACACTGGCTTCCGGCAGGGTATGGTGGTGAACTTCTTGAGTTGCAGCAAGGCTGTGAAAGACCCTTTCGAAGTTCCAGAGGTAAGGTGTCATTAGTCTCCAGACGCCTCATCGGAAATAGGCCTCATCTCGCCTGGAAGGGAGAACTTCCTGGATTTTCTCGAGTTGCGGCAGGTGTTCTCGAGTTACGACGGGGACCTCAGGGACCCGCCCTGGTGGCCTCAGGAGAGGCCAGTACCTATGCGAGTTGCTAGGGGGCCTCTCGGGATTCCTCTCCCGTCGATACCGGGGCCAAAAACCTTGTGTGGAGTCAGGGCCGGAACCGAGGATTCCTCTCAGGGGCTGACATGGATCTTTGGGTACTTCTGGAGTCTCCCCAGGGGAGTCAGGGCTCGTCTCGAGTGGGGGCATGCACGTGCACTTTCCTTCCAGGCTGTAACAGCAATGTCACGCTACCTGTCGCGTGGATCAAATGATCTGTGGTTTTCCCTCGAGGCTTTCCCACAGGGCTGTCCCACGTGCCACCGTGGTGTGAGTCGATCCTCGGCGTGAAAGATGAGCCAGTGCAGGGCAAAGAGGTTCCTCTGGAATGGACTGAGACATCTGGGGGACTCTTGGAATGGTGGTACGACCATGGAGTTCCTCTCGCCTTTCCTGTTGAGAGTGCCTCCTCTTGAGATGCGACGGGAACGCCGGGAATATTTTCCCGTTGAAAGCAGGGAAAGGATCCCTCATCTCGAGCTACGAGGGGGAAACGGGGCTCCTCTGGATGTGGGCGGGACCATCGTGCTTTCTCTCGAGTGGAGACGGGTATGGCGGTGAACTTCTTGAGTTGCAGCAAGGGTGTGAAAGACCCTTTCGAAGTTCCAGAGGTTAGGTGTCATTAGTCTCCAGACGCCTCATCGGAAACAGGCCTCATCTCGCCTGGAAGGGAGAGCTTCCTTGATTTTCTCGAGTAGCGGAAGGTGTTCTGGAGTTACGACGGGGACCTCAGGGACCCGCCCTGTTGGCCTCAGGAGAGGCCAGTCCCTATGCGTGTTGCTAGGGGGCCCCTCGGGATTCCTCTCCCGTCGATACCGGGGCCAAAAACCTTGTGTGGAGACAGGGCTGGAACCGAGGATTCCTCTCAGGGACTGATATGGATCTTGGGTACTTCTGGAGTCTCGCCAGGGGAGACAGGCCTCGTCTCGTGTGGGGGCATGCACGTGCACTTTCCTTCCAGGCTGTAGCAGCAATGTCACGCTTCACGTCGCGTGGATCAAAGGATCTGCGGTTTTCCCTCGAGGCTTTCCCTCGAGGCTTTCCCACAGGGCTGTCCCACGTGACACCGTGGTGTGAGTCGATTCTCGGCGTGAAAAATGAGCCAGTGCAGGGCAAAGAGGTTCCTCTGGAATGGACTGAGACATCTGGGGGACTCTTGGAATGGTGGTACGACCATGGAGTTCCTCTCGCCTTTCCTGTTGAGAGTTCCTCCTCTTGAGATGCGACGGGAACGCCGGGAATTCTTTCCCGTTGAAAGCAGGCAAAGGATCCGTCATCTCGAGCTACGAGGGGGAAACGGGGCTCCTGTGGATGTGGGCGGGACCATCGTGCTTCCTCTCGAGTGGACACGGGTATGGCGGTGAACTTCTTGAGTTGCAGCAAGGGTGTGAAAGACCCTTTTGAAGTTCCAGAGTTTAGGTGTCATTAGTCTCCAGACGCCTCATCGGAAATAGGCCTCATCTCGCCTGGAAGGGAGAACTTCCTGGATTTTCTCGATTTGCGGCAGGTGTTCTCGAGTTACGACGGGGACCTCAGGGACCCGCCCTGGTGGCCTCAGTAGAGGCCAGTCCCCATGCGAGTTGCTAGGGGGCCTCTCGGGATTCCTCTCCCGTCGATACCGGGGCCAAAAACCTTGTGTGGAGTCAAGGCCGGAACCGAGGATTCCTCTCAGGGGCTGACATGGATCTTTGGGTACTTCTGGAGTCTCCCCAGGGGAGTCAGGCCTCGTCTCCAGTGGGGGCATGCACGTGCGCTTTCCTTCCAGGCTGTAGCAGCAATGTCACACTTCCCGTCGCGTGGATCAAAGGATCTGTGGTTTTCCCTCGAGGCTTTCCCTCGAGGCTTTCCCACAGGGCTCTCCCACGTGCCACCGTGGTGTGAGTCGATCCTCGGCGTGGAAGATGAGCCAGTGCAGGGCAAAGAGGTTCCTCTGGAATGGACTGAGACATCTGGGGGACTCTTGGAATGGTGGTACGACCCTGGAGTTCCTCTCGCCTTTCCTGTTGAGAGTGCCTCCTCTTGAGATGTGACGGGAACGCCGGGAATTCTTTCCCGTTGAAAGCAGGGAAAGGATCCCACATCTCGAGCTCCGAGGGGGAAACGGGGCTCCTCTGGATGTGGGCGGGACCATCGTGCGTCCTCTCGAGTGGAGACGGGTATGGCGGTGAACTTCTTGAGTTGCAGCAAGGGTGTGAAAGACCCTTTCGAAGTTCCAGAGGTTAGGTGTCATTAGTCTCCAGACGCCTGATCGGAAATACGCCTCATCTCGCCTGGAAGGGAGAACTTCCTGGATTTTCTCGAGTTGCGGCAGGTGTTCTCGAGTTAAGACGGGGACCTCAGGGACACGCCCTGGTGGCCTCAGGAGAGGCCAGTCCCCATGCGAGTTGCTAGGGGGCCTCTCGGGATTCCTCTCCCGTCGATACCGGGGCCAAAAAACTTGTGTGGAGTCAGGGCCGGAACCGAGGATTCCTCTCAGGGGCTGACATGGATCTTTGGGTACTTCTGGAGTCTCCCCAGGGGAGTCAGGCCTCGTCTCGAGTGGGGGCATGCACGTGCGCTTTCCTTCCAGGCTGTAGCAGCAATGTCACGCTTCCCGTCGCGTGGATCAAAGGATCTGTGGTTTTCCCTCGAGGCTTTCCCTCAAGGCTTTCCCACAGGGCTGTCCCACGTGCCACCGTGTTGTGAGTCGATCCTCGGCTTGAAAGATGAGCCAGTGCAGGGCAAAGAGGTTCCTCTGGAATGGACTGAGACATCTGGGGGACTCTTGGAATGGTGGTACGACCATGGAGTTCCTCTCGCCTTTCCTGTTGAGAGTGCCTCCACTTGAGATGCGACGGGAACGCCGGAAATACTTTCCCGTTGAAAGCAGGGAAAGGATCCCTCATCTCGAGCTACGAGGGGGAAACGGGGCTCCTCTGGATGTGGGCGGGACCATCGTGCTTCCTCTCGAGTGGAGACGGGTATGGCGGTGAACTTCTTGAGTTGCAGCAAGGGTGTGAAAGACCCTTTCGAAGTTCCAGAGGTTAGGTGTCATTAGTCTCCAGAGGCCTCATCGGAAATAGGCCTCATCTCGCCTGGAAGGGAGAACTTCCTGGATTTTCTCGAGTTGCGGCAGGTGTTCTCGAGTTACGACGGGGACCTCAGGGACCCGCCCTGGTGGCCTCAGGAGAGGCCAGTCCCCATGCGAGTTGCTAGGGGGCCTCTCGGGATTCCTCTCCCGTCGATACCGGGGCCAAAAACCTTGTGTGGAGTCAGGGCCGGAACCGAGGATTCCTCTCAGGGGCTGACATGGATCTTTGGGTACTTCTGGAGTCTCCCCAGGGGAATCAGGCCTCGTCTCGAGTGGGGGCATGCACGTGCGCTTTCCTTCCAGCCTGTAGCAGCAATGTCACGCTTCCCTTCGCGTGGATCAAAGGATCTGTGGTTTTCCCTCGAGGCTTTCCCTCGAGGCTTTCCCACAGGGCTGTCCCACGTGCCACCGTGGTGTGAGTCGATCCTGGCGTGAAAGATGAGCCAGTGCAGGGCAAAGAGGTTCCTCTGGAATGGACTGAGACATCTGGGGGACTCTTGGAATGGTGGTACGACCATGGAGTTCCTCTCGCCTTTCCTGTTGAGAGTGCCTCCTCTTGAGATGCGACCGGAACGCCGGGAATTCTTTCCCGTTGAAAGGAGGGAAAGGATCCCTCATCTCGAGCTACGAGGGGGAAACGGGGCTCCTCTGGATGTGGGCGGACCCTCGTGCTTCCTCTCGAGTCGAGACGGGTATGGCGGTGAACTTCTTGAGTTGCAGCAAGGGTGTGAAAGACCCTTTCGAAGTTCGAGAGGTTAGGTGTCATTAGTCTCCAGACGCCTCATCGGAAATAGGCCTCATCTCGCCTGGAAGGGAGAACTTCCTGGATTTTCTCGAGTTGCGGCAGGTGTTCTCGAGTTACGACGGGGACCTCAGGGACCCGCCCTGGTGGCCTCAGGAGAGGCCAGTCCCCATGCGAGTTGCTAGGGGGCCTCTCGGGATTCCTCTCCCGTCGATACCGGGGCCAAAAACCTTGTGTGGAGTCAGGGCCGGAACCGAGGATTCCTCTCAGGGGCTGACATGGATCTTTGGGTACTTGTGGAGTCTCCCCAGGGGAGTCAGGCCTCGTCTCGAGTGGGGGCATGCACGTGTGATTTCCTTCCAGGCTGTAGCAGCAATGTCACGCTTCCCGTCGCGTGGATCAAAGGATCTGTGGTTTTCCCTCGAGGCTTTCCCACAGGGCTGTCCCACGTGCCACCGTGGTGTGAGTCGATCCTCGGCGTGAAAGTTGAGCCAGTGCAGGGCAAAGAGGTTCCTCTGGAATGGACTGAGACATCTGGGGGACTCTTGGAATGGTGGTACGACCATGGAGTTCCTCTCGCCTTTCCTGTTGAGAGTGCCTCCTCTTGAGATGCGACGGGAACGCCGGGAATTCTTTCCAGTTGAAAGCAGGGAAAGGATCCCTCATCTCGAGCTACGAGGGGGAAACGGGGTTCCTCTGGATGTGGGCGGGACCATCGTGCTTCCTCTCGAGTCGAGACGGGTATGGCGGTGAACTTCTTGAGTTGCAGCAAGGGTGTGAAAGACCCTTTCGAAGTTCGAGAGGTTAGGTGTCATTAGTCTCCAGACGCCTCATCGGAAATAGGCCTAATCTCGCCTGGAAGGGAGAACTTCCTGGATTTTCTCGAGTTGGGGCAGCTGTTCTGGAGTTACGACGGGGACCTCAGGGACCCGCACTGGTGGCCTCAGGAGAGGTCAGTCCCCATGCGAGTTGCTAGGGGGCCTCTCGGGATTCCTCTCCCGTCGATACCGGGGCCAAAAACCTTGTGTGGAGTCAGGGCCGGAACCGAGGATTCCTCTCAGGGGCTGACATGGATCTTTGGGTACTTCTGGAGTCTCCCCAGGGGAATCAGGCCTCGTCTCGAGTGGGGGCATGCACGTGCGCTTTCCTTCCAGGCTGTAGCAGCAATGTCACGCTTCCCTTCGCGTGGATCAAAGGATCTGTGGTTTTCCCTCGAGGCTTTCCCACAGGGCTGTCCCACGTGCCACCGTGGTGTGAGTCGATCCTCGGCGTGAAAGATGAGCCAGTGCAGGGCAAAGAGGTTCCTCTGGAATGGACTGAGACATCTGGGGGACTCTTGGAATGGTGGTACGACCATGGAGTTCCTCTCGCCTTTCCTGTTGAGAGTGCCTCCTCTTGAGATGCGACGGGAACGCCGGGAATTCTTTCCCGTTGAAAGCAGGGAAAGGATCCCTCATCTCGAGCTCCGAGGGGGAAATGGGCTCCTCTGGATGTGGGCGGGACCATCGTGCTTCCTCCCGAGTGGACACGGGTATGGCGGTGAACTTCTTGAGTTGCAACAAGGGTGTGAAAGACCCTTTCGAAGTTCCAGAGTTTAGGTGTCATTAGTCTGCAGACGCCTCATCGGAAATGGGCCTCATCTCGCCTGGAAGGGAGAACTTCCTGGATTTTCTCGAGTTGCGGCAGGTGTTCTCGAGTTACGACGGGGACCTCAGGGACCCGCCCTGGTGGCCTCAGGAGAGGCCAGTCCCCATGCGAGTTGCTAGGGGGCCTCTCGGGATTCCTCTCCCGTCGATACCGGGGCCAAAAGCCTTGTGTGGAGTCAGGGCCGGAACCGAGCATTCCTCTCAGGGGTGACATGGATCTTTGGGTACTTCTGGAGTCTCCCCAGGGGAGTCAGGCCTCGTCTCGAGTGGGGGCATGCACGTGCGCTTTCCTTCCAGGCTGTAGCAGCAATGTCACGCTTCCCGTCACGTGCATCAAAGGATCTGTGGTTTTCCCTCGAGGTTTTCCCTCGAGGCTTTCCCACAGGGCTGTCCCACGTGCCACCGTGGTGTGAGTCGATCCTCGGCGTGAAAGATGAGCCAGTGCAGGGCAAAGAGGTTCCTCTGGAATGGACTGAGACATCTGGGGGACTCTTGGAATGGTGGTACGACCATGGAGTTCCTCTCGCCTTTCCTGTTGAGAGTGCATCCTCTTTGGATGCGACGGGAACGCCGGGAATTCTTTCCCGTTGAAAGCAGGGAAAGGATCCCTCATCTCGAGCTACGAGGGGGAAACGGGGCTCCTCTGGATGTGGGCGGGACCATCGTGCTTCCTCTCGAGTGGACACGGGTATGGCGGTGAACTTCTTGAGTTGCAGCAAGGGTGTGAAAGACCCTTTCGAAATTCCAGAGGTTAGGTGTCATTAGTCTCCAGACGCCTCATCGGAAATAGGCCTCATCTCGCCTGGAAGGGAGAACTTCCTGGATATTCTCGATTTGCGGCAGGTGTTCTCGAGTTATGACGGGGACCTCAGGGACCCGCCCTGGTGGCCTCAGGAGAGGCCAGTCCCCATGCGAGTTGCTAGGGGGCCTCTCGGGATTCCTCTCCCGTCGATACCGGGGCCAAAAACCTTGTGTGGAGTCAGGGCCGGAACCGAGGATTCCTCTCATGGGTGACATGGATCTTTGGGCACTTCTGGAGTCTCCCCAGGGGAGTCAGGCCTCGTCTCGAGTGGGGACATGCACGTGCGCTTTCCTTCCAGGCTGTAGCAGCAATGTCACGCTTCCCGTCGCGTGCATCAAAGGATCTGTGGTTTTCCCTCGAGGCTTTCCCTCGAGGCTTTCCCACAGGGCTGTCCCACGTGCCACCGTGGTGTGAGTCGATCCTCGGCGTGAAAGATGAGCCAGTGCAGGGCAAAGAGGTTCCTCTGGAATGGACTGAGACATCTGGGGGACTCTTGGAATGGTGGTACGACCATGGAGTTCCTCTCGCCTTTCCTGTTGAGAGTGCCTCCTCTTGAGATGCGACGGGAACGCCGGGAATTCTTTCCCGTTGAAAGCAGGGAAAGGATCCCTCATCTCGAGCTCCGAGGGGGAAACGGGGCTCCTCTGGATGTGGGCGGGACCATCGTGCTTCCTCTCGAGTGGAGACGGGTATGGCGGTGAACTTCTTGAGTTGCAGCAAGGGTGTGAAAGACCCTTTCGACGTTCCAGAGGTTAGGTGTCATTAGTCTCCAGACGCCTCATCGGAAATAGGCCTCATCTCGCCTGGAAGGGAGAACTTCCTGGATTTTCTCGAGTTGCGGCAGGTGTTCTCGAGTTACGACGGGGACCTCAGGGACCCGCCCTGGTGGCCTCAAGAACAGCCAGTCCCCATGCGAGTTGCTAGGGGGCCTCTCGGGATTCCTCTCCCGTCGATACCGGGGCCAAAAACCTTGTGTGGAGTCAGGGCCGGAACCGAGGATTCCTCTCAGGGGCTGACATGGATCTTTGGGTACTTCTGGAGTCTCCCCAGGGGAGTCAGGCCTCGTCTCGAGTGGGGGCATGCACGTGCGCTTTCCTTCCAGGCTGTAGCAGCAATGTCACGCTTCCCGTCGCGTGCATCAAAGGATCTGTGGTTTTCCCTCGAGGCTTTCCCTCGAGGCTTTCCAGCAGGGCTGTCCCACGTGCCACCGTGGTGTGAGTCGTTCCTCGGCGTGAAAGATGAGCCAGTGCAGGGCAAAGAGGTTCCTCTGGAATGGACTGAGACATCTGGGCGACTCTTGGAATGGTGGTACGACCATGGAGTTCCTCTCGCCTTTCCTGTTGAGAGTGCCTCCTCTTGAGATGCGACGGGAACGCCGGGAATTCTTTCCCGTTGAAAGCAGGGAAAGGATCCCTCATCTCGAGCTACGAGGGTGAAACGGGGCTCCTCTGGATGTGGGCGGGACCATCGTGCTTCCTCTCGAGTGGACACGGGTATGGCGGTGAACTTCTTGAGTTGCAGCAAGGGTGTGAAAGACCCTTTTGAAGTTCCAGAGTTTAGGTGTCATTAGTCTCCAGACGCCTCATCGGAAATAGGCCTCATCTCGCCTGGAAGGGAGAACTTCCTGGATTTTCTCGATTTGCGGCAGGTGTTCTCGAGTTACGACGGGGACCTCAGGGACCCGCCCTGGTGGCCTCATTAGAGGCCAGTCCCCATGCGAGTTGCTAGGGGGCCTCTCGGGATTCCTCTCCCGTCGATACCGGGGCCAAAAACCTTGTGTGGAGTCAAGGCCGGAACCGAGGATTCCTCTCAGGGGCTGACATGGATCTTTGGGTACTTCTGGAGTCTCCCCAGGGGAGTCAGGCCTCGTCTCCAGTGGGGGCATGCACGTGCGCTTTCCTTCCAGGCTGTAGCAGCAATGTCACACTTCCCGTCGCGTGGATCAAAGGATCTGTGGTTTTCCCTCGAGGCTTTCCCTCGAGGCTTTCCCACAGGGCTCTCCCACGTGCCACCGTGGTGTGAGTCGATCCTCGGCGTGGAAGATGAGCCAGTGCAGGGCAAAGAGGTTCCTCTGGAATGGACTGAGACATCTGGGGGACTCTTGGAATGGTGGTACGACCCTGGAGTTCCTCTCGCCTTTCCTGTTGAGAGTGCCTCCTCTTGAGATGCGACGGGAACGCCGGGAATTCTTTCCCGTTGAAAGCAGGGAAAGGATCCCACATCTCGAGCTCCGAGGGGGAAACGGGGCTCCTCTGGATGTGGGCGGGACCATCGTGCGTCCTCTCGAGTGGAGACGGGTATGGCGGTGAACTTCTTGAGTTGCAGCAAGGGTGTGAAAGACCCTTTCGAAGTTCCAGAGGTTAGGTGTCATTAGTCTCCAGACGCCTGATCGGAAATACGCCTCATCTCGCCTGGAAGGGAGAACTTCCTGGATTTTCTCGAGTTGCGGCAGGTGTTCTCGAGTTAAGACGGGGACCTCAGGGACACGCCCTGGTGGCCTCAGGAGAGGCCAGTCCCCATGCGAGTTGCTAGGGGGCCTCTCGGGATTCCTCTCCCGTCGATACCGGGGCCAAAAAACTTGTGTGGAGTCAGGGCCGGAACCGAGGATTCCTCTCAGGGGCTGACATGGATCTTTGGGTACTTCTGGAGTCTCCCCAGGGGAGTCAGGCCTCGTCTCGAGTGGGGGCATGCACGTGCGCTTTCCTTCCAGGCTGTAGCAGCAATGTCACGCTTCCCGTCGCGTGGATCAAAGGATCTGTGGTTTTCCCTCGAGGCTTTCCCTCAAGGCTTTCCCACAGGGCTGTCCCACGTGCCACCGTGTTGTGAGTCGATCCTCGGCTTGAAAGATGAGCCAGTGCAGGGCAAAGAGGTTCCTCTGGAATGGACTGAGACATCTGGGGGACTCTTGGAATGGTGGTACGACCATGGAGTTCCTCTCGCCTTTCCTGTTGAGAGTGCCTCCACTTGAGATGCGACGGGAACGCCGGAAATACTTTCCCGTTGAAAGCAGGGAAAGGATCCCTCATCTCGAGCTACGAGGGGGAAACGGGGCTCCTCTGGATGTGGGCGGGACCATCGTGCTTCCTCTCGAGTGGAGACGGGTATGGCGGTGAACTTCTTGAGTTGCAGCAAGGGTGTGAAAGACCCTTTCGAAGTTCCAGAGGTTAGGTGTCATTAGTCTCCAGAGGCCTCATCGGAAATAGGCCTCATCTCGCCTGGAAGGGAGAACTTCCTGGATTTTCTCGAGTTGCGGCAGGTGTTCTCGAGTTACGACGGGGACCTCAGGGACCCGCCCTGGTGGCCTCAGGAGAGGCCAGTCCCCATGCGAGTTGCTAGGGGGCCTCTCGGGATTCCTCTCCCGTCGATACCGGGGCCAAAAACCTTGTGTGGAGTCAGGGCCGGAACCGAGGATTCCTCTCAGGGGCTGACATGGATCTTTGGGTACTTCTGGAGTCTCCCCAGGGGAATCAGGCCTCGTCTCGAGTGGGGGCATGCACGTGCGCTTTCCTTCCAGCCTGTAGCAGCAATGTCACGCTTCCCTTCGCGTGGATCAAAGGATCTGTGGTTTTCCCTCGAGGCTTTCCCTCGAGGCTTTCCCACAGGGCTGTCCCACGTGCCACCGTGGTGTGAGTCGATCCTGGCGTGAAAGATGAGCCAGTGCAGGGCAAAGAGGTTCCTCTGGAATGGACTGAGACATCTGGGGGACTCTTGGAATGGTGGTACGACCATGGAGTTCCTCTCGCCTTTCCTGTTGAGAGTGCCTCCTCTTGAGATGCGACCGGAACGCCGGGAATTCTTTCCCGTTGAAAGGAGGGAAAGGATCCCTCATCTCGAGCTACGAGGGGGAAACGGGGCTCCTCTGGATGTGGGCGGACCATCTTGCTTCCTCTCGAGTCGAGACGGGTATGGCGGTGAACTTCTTGAGTTGCAGCAAGGGTGTGAAAGACCCTTTCGAAGTTCCAGAGGTTAGGTGTCATTAGTCTCCAGACGCCTCATCGGAAATAGGCCTCATCTCGCCTGGAAGGGAGAACTTCCTGGATTTTCTCGAGTTGCGGCAGGTGTTCTCGAGTTACGACGGGGACCTCAGGGACCCGCCCTGGTGGCCTCAGGAGAGGCCAGTCCCCATGCGAGTTGCTAGGAGGCCTCTCGGGATTCCTCTCCCGTCGATACCGGGGCCAAAAACCTTGTGTGGAGTCAGGGCCGGAACCGAGGATTCCTCTCAGGGGCTGACATGGATCTTTGGGTACTTGTGGAGTCTCCCCAGGGGAGTCAGGCCTCGTCTCGAGTGGGGGCATGCACGTGTGATTTCCTTCCAGGCTGTAGCAGCAATGTCACGCTTCCCGTCGCGTGGATCAAAGGATCTGTGGTTTTCCCTCGAGGCTTTCCCACAGGGCTGTCCCACGTGCCACCGTGGTGTGAGTCGATCCTCGGCGTGAAAGTTGAGCCAGTGCAGGGCAAAGAGGTTCCTCTGGAATGGACTGAGACATCTGGGGGACTCTTGGAATGGTGGTACGACCATGGAGTTCCTCTCGCCTTTCCTGTTGAGAGTGCCTCCTCTTGAGATGCGACGGGAACGCCGGGAATTCTTTCCAGTTGAAAGCAGGGAAAGGATCCCTCATCTCGAGCTACGAGGGGGAAACGGGGTTCCTCTGGATGTGGGCGGGACCATCGTGCTTCCTCTCGAGTCGAGACGGGTATGGCGGTGAACTTCTTGAGTTGCAGCAAGGGTGTGAAAGACCCTTTCGAAGTTCGAGAGGTTAGGTGTCATTAGTCTCCAGACGCCTCATCGGAAATAGGCCTAATCTCGCCTGGAAGGGAGAACTTCCTGGATTTTCTCGAGTTGGGGCAGCTGTTCTGGAGTTACGACGGGGACCTCAGGGACCCGCACTGGTGGCCTCAGGAGAGGTCAGTCCCCATGCGAGTTGCTAGGGGGCCTCTCGGGATTCCTCTCCCGTCGATACCGGGGCCAAAAACCTTGTGTGGAGTCAGGGCCGGAACCGAGGATTCCTCTCAGGGGCTGACATGGATCTTTGGGTACTTCTGGAGTCTCCCCAGGGGAATCAGGCCTCGTCTCGAGTGGGGGCATGCACGTGCGCTTTCCTTCCAGGCTGTAGCAGCAATGTCACGCTTCCCTTCGCGTGGATCAAAGGATCTGTGGTTTTCCCTCGAGGCTTTCCCACAGGGCTGTCCCACGTGCCACCGTGGTGTGAGTCGATCCTCGGCGTGAAAGATGAGCCAGTGCAGGGCAAAGAGGTTCCTCTGGAATGGACTGAGACATCTGGGGGACTCTTGGAATGGTGGTACGACCATGGAGTTCCTCTCGCCTTTCCTGTTGAGAGTGCCTCCTCTTGAGATGCGACGGGAACGCCGGGAATTCTTTCCCGTTGAAAGCAGGGAAAGGATCCCTCATCTCGAGCTCCGAGGGGGAAATGGGCTCCTCTGGATGTGGGCGGGACCATCGTGCTTCCTCCCGAGTGGACACGGGTATGGCGGTGAACTTCTTGAGTTGCAGCAAGGGTGTGAAAGACCCTTTCGAAGTTCCAGAGTTTAGGTGTCATTAGTCTGCAGACGCCTCATCGGAAATGGGCCTCATCTCGCCTGGAAGGGAGAACTTCCTGGATTTTCTCGAGTTGCGGCAGGTGTTCTCGAGTTACGACGGGGACCTCAGGGACCCGCCCTGGTGGCCTCAGGAGAGGCCAGTCCCCATGCGAGTTGCTAGGGGGCCTCTCGGGATTCCTCTCCCGTCGATACCGGGGCCAAAAGCCTTGTGTGGAGTCAGGGCCGGAACCGAGCATTCCTCTCAGGGGTGACATGGATCTTTGGGTACTTCTGGAGTCTCCCCAGGGGAGTCAGGCCTCGTCTCGAGTGGGGGCATGCACGTGCGCTTTCCTTCCAGGCTGTAGCAGCAATGTCACGCTTCCCGTCACGTGCATCAAAGGATCTGTGGTTTTCCCTCGAGGCTTTCCCTCGAGGCTTTCCCACAGGGCTGTCCCACGTGCCACCGTGGTGTGAGTCGATCCTCGGCGTGAAAGATGAGCCAGTGCAGGGCAAAGAGGTTCCTCTGGAATGGACTGAGACATCTGGGGGACTCTTGGAATGGTGGTACGACCATGGAGTTCCTCTCGCCTTTCCTGTTGAGAGTGCCTCCTCTTTGGATGCGACGGGAACGCCGGGAATTCTTTCCCGTTGAAAGCAGGGAAAGGATCCCTCATCTCGAGCTACGAGGGGGAAACGGGGCTCCTCTGGATGTGGGCGGGACTATCGTGCTTCCTCTCGAGTGGACACGGGTATGGCGGTGAACTTCTTGAGTTGCAGCAAGGGTGTGAAAGACCCTTTCGAAATTCCAGAGGTTAGGTGTCATTAGTCTCCAGACGCCTCATCGGAAATAGGCCTCATCTCGCCTGGAAGGGAGAACTTCCTGGATATTCTCGATTTGCGGCAGGTGTTCTCGAGTTATGACGGGGACCTCAGGGACCCGCCCTGGTGGCCTCAGGAGAGGCCAGTCCCCATGCGAGTTGCTAGGGGGCCTCTCGGGATTCCTCTCCCGTCGATACCGGGGCCAAAAACCTTGTGTGGAGTCAGGGCCGGAACCGAGGATTCCTCTCATGGGTGACATGGATCTTTGGGCACTTCTGGAGTCTCCCCAGGGGAGTCAGGCCTCGTCTCGAGTGGGGACATGCACGTGCGCTTTCCTTCCAGGCTGTAGCAGCAATGTCACGCTTCCCGTCGCGTGCATCAAAGGATCTGTGGTTTTCCCTCGAGGCTTTCCCTCGAGGCTTTCCCACAGGGCTGTCCCACGTGCCACCGTGGTGTGAGTCGATCCTCGGCGTGAAAGATGAGCCAGTGCAGGGCAAAGAGGTTCCTCTGGAATGGACTGAGACATCTGGGGGACTCTTGGAATGGTGGTACGACCATGGAGTTCCTCTCGCCTTTCCTGTTGAGAGTGCCTCCTCTTGAGATGCGACGGGAACGCCGGGAATTCTTTCCCGTTGAAAGCAGGGAAAGGATCCCTCATCTCGAGCTCCGAGGGGGAAACGGGGCTCCTCTGGATGTGGGCGGGACCATCGTGCTTCCTCTCGAGTGGAGACGGGTATGGCGGTGAACTTCTTGAGTTGCAGCAAGGGTGTGAAAGACCCTTTCGACGTTCCAGAGGTTAGGTGTCATTAGTCTCCAGACGCCTCATCGGAAATAGGCCTCATCTCGCCTGGAAGGGAGAACTTCCTGGATTTTCTCGAGTTGCGGCAGGTGTTCTCGAGTTACGACGGGGACCTCAGGGACCCGCCCTGGTGGCCTCAAGAACAGCCAGTCCCCATGCGAGTTGCTAGGGGGCCTCTCGGGATTCCTCTCCCGTCGATACCGGGGCCAAAAACCTTGTGTGGAGTCAGGGCCGGAACCGAGGATTCCTCTCAGGGGCTGACATGGATCTTTGGGTACTTCTGGAGTCTCCCCAGGGGAGTCAGGCCTCGTCTCGAGTGGGGGCATGCACGTGCGCTTTCCTTCCAGGCTGTAGCAGCAATGTCACGCTTCCCGTCGCGTGCATCAAAGGATCTGTGGTTTTCCCTCGAGGCTTTCCCTCGAGGCTTTCCAGCAGGGCTGTCCCACGTGCCACCGTGGTGTGAGTCGATCCTCGGCGTGAAAGATGAGCCAGTGCAGGGCAAAGAGGTTCCTCTGGAATGGACTGAGACATCTGGGCGACTCTTGGAATGGTGGTACGACCATGGAGTTCCTCTCGCCTTTCCTGTTGAGAGTGCCTCCTCTTGAGATGCGACGGGAACGCCGGGAATTCTTTCCCGTTGAAAGCAGGGAAAGGATCCCTCATCTCGAGCTACGAGGGTGAAACGGGGCTCCTCTGGATGTGGGCGGGACCATCGTGCTTCCTCTCGAGTGGACACGGGTATGGCGGTGAACTTCTTGAGTTGCAGCAAGGGTGTGAAAGACCCTTTTGAAGTTCCAGAGTTTAGGTGTCATTAGTCTCCAGACGCCTCATCGGAAATAGGCCTCATCTCGCCTGGAAGGGAGAACTTCCTGGATTTTCTCGATTTGCGGCAGGTGTTCTCGAGTTACGACGGGGACCTCAGGGACCCGCCCTGGTGGCCTCAGTAGAGGCCAGTCCCCATGCGAGTTGCTAGGGGGCCTCTCGGGATTCCTCTCCCGTCGATACCGGGGCCAAAAACCTTGTGTGGAGTCAAGGCCGGAACCGAGGATTCCTCTCAGGGGCTGACATGGATCTTTGGGTACTTCTGGAGTCTCCCCAGGGGAGTCAGGCCTCGTCTCCAGTGGGGGCATGCACGTGCGCTTTCCTTCCAGGCTGTAGCAGCAATGTCACACTTCCCGTCGCGTGGATCAAAGGATCTGTGGTTTTCCCTCGAGGCTTTCCCTCGAGGCTTTCCCACAGGGCTCTCCCACGTGCCACCGTGGTGTGAGTCGATCCTCGGCGTGGAAGATGAGCCAGTGCAGGGCAAAGAGGTTCCTCTGGAATGGACTGAGACATCTGGGGGACTCTTGGAATGGTGGTACGACCCTGGAGTTCCTCTCGCCTTTCCTGTTGAGAGTGCCTCCTCTTGAGATGCGACGGGAACGCCGGGAATTCTTTCCCGTTGAAAGCAGGGAAAGGATCCCACATCTCGAGCTCCGAGGGGGAAACGGGGCTCCTCTGGATGTGGGCGGGACCATCGTGCGTCCTCTCGAGTGGAGACGGGTATGGCGGTGAACTTCTTGAGTTGCAGCAAGGGTGTGAAAGACCCTTTCGAAGTTCCAGAGGTTAGGTGTCATTAGTCTCCAGACGCCTGATCGGAAATACGCCTCATCTCGCCTGGAAGGGAGAACTTCCTGGATTTTCTCGAGTTGCGGCAGGTGTTCTCGAGTTAAGACGGGGACCTCAGGGACACGCCCTGGTGGCCTCAGGAGAGGCCAGTCCCCATGCGAGTTGCTAGGGGGCCTCTCGGGATTCCTCTCCCGTCGATACCGGGGCCAAAAAACTTGTGTGGAGTCAGGGCCGGAACCGAGGATTCCTCTCAGGGGTGATATGGATCTTTGGGTACTTCTGGAGTCTCCCCAGGGGAGTCAGGCCTCGTCTCGAGTGGGGGCATGCACGTGCGCTTTCCTTCCAGGCTGTAGCAGCAATGTCACGCTTCCCGTCGCGTGGATCAAAGGATCTGTGGTTTTCCCTCGAGGCTTTCCCTCGAGGCTTTCCCGCAGGGCTGTGCCACGTGCCACCGTGGTGTGAGTCGATCCTCGGCGTGAAAGATGAGCCAGTGCAGCGCAAAGAGGTTCCTCTGGAATGGACTGAGACATCTGGGGGACTCTTGGAATGGTGGTACGACCATGGAGTTCCTCTCGCCTTTCCTGTTGAGAGTGCCTCCTCTTGAGATGCGACGGGAATGACGGGAATACTTTCCCGTTGAAAGCAGGGTAAGGATCCCTCATCTCGAGCTACGAGGGGGAAACGGGGCTCCTCTGGATGTGGGCAGGACCATCGTGCTTCCTCTCGAGTGGAGACGGGTATGGCGGTGAACTTCTTGAGTTGCAGCAAGTGTGTGAAAGACCCTTTCGAAGTTCCAGAGGTTAGGTGTCATTAGTCTCCAGACGCCTCATCGGAAATAGGCCTCATCTCGCCTGCAAGGGAGAACTTCCTTGATTTTCTCGAGGTGCGGCAGGTGTTCTCGAGTTACGACGGTTACCACAGGGACCCGCCCTGATGGCCTCAGGAGAGGCCAGTCCCCAAGCGAGTTGCTAGGGGGCCTCTCGGGATTCCTCTCCCGTCGATACTAGGGCCAAAAACCTTGTGTGGAGTCAGGGCCGGAACCGAGGATTCCTCACAGGGGTGACATGGATCTTTGGGTACTTCTGGAGTCTCCCCAGGGGAGTCAGGCCTCGTCTCGAGTGGGGGCATGCACGTGCGCTTTCCTTCCAGGCTGTAGCAGCAATGTCACGCTTCCCGTCGCGTGCATCAAAGGATCTGTGGTTTTCCCTCGAGGCTTTCCCTCGAGGCTTTCCCGCAGGGCTGTCCCACGTGCCACCGTGGTGTGAGTCGATCCTCGGCGTCAAAGATGAGCCAGTGCAGGGCAAAGAGGTTCCTCTGGAATGGACTGAGACATCTGGGGGACTCTTGGAATGGTGGTACGACCATGGAGTTCCTCTCGCCTTTCCTGTTGAGAGTGCCTCCTCTTGAGATGCGACGGGAACGCCGGGAATTCTTTCCCGTTGAAAGCAGGGAAAGGATCCCTCATCTCGAGCTCCGAGGGGGAAACGGGGCTCCTCTGGATGTGGGCGGGACCATTGTGCTTCCTCTCGAGTGGAGACGGGTATGGCGGTGAACTTCTTGAGTTGCAGCAAGGGTGTGAAAGACCCTTTCGAAGTTCCAGAGGTTAGGTGTCATTAGTCTCCAGACGCCTCATCGGAAATAGGCCTCATCTCGCCTGGAAGGGAGAACTTCCTGGATTTTCTCGAGTTGCGGCAGGTGTTCTCGAGTTACGACGGGGACCTCAGGGACCCGCCCTGGTGGCCTCAAGAACAGCCAGTCCCCATGCGAGTTGCTAGGGGGCCTCTCAGGATTCCTCTCCCGTCGATACCGGGGCCAAAAACCTTGTGTGTAGTCAGGGCCGGAACCGAGGATTCCTCTCAGGGGCTGACATGGATCTTTGGGTACTTCTGGAGTCTCCCCAGGGGAGTCAGGCCTCGTCTCGAGTGGGGGCATGCACGTGTGCTTTCCTTCCAGGCTGTAGCAGCAATGTCACGCTTCCCGTCGCGTGGATCAAAGGATCTGTGGTTTTCCCTCGAGGCTTTCCCTCGAGGCTTTCCCACAGGGCTGTCCCACGTGCCACCGTGGTGTGAGTCGATCCTCGGCATGAAAGATGAGCCAGTGCAGGGCAAAGAGGTTCCTCTGGAATGGACTCAGACATCTGGGGGACTCTTGGAATGGTGGTACGACCATGGAGTTCCTCTCGCCTTTCCTGTTGAGAGTGCCTCCTCTTGAGATGCGACGGGAATGCCGGGAATTCTTTCCCGTTGAAAGCAGGGAAAGGATCCCTCATCTCTAGCTACGAGGGGGAAACGGGGCTCCTCTGGATGTGGGCGGGACCATCGTGCTTCCTCTCGAGTGGAGACGGGCAAGGAGGTGAACTTCTTGAGTAGCAGCAAGGGTGTGAAAGACCCTTTCGAAGTTCCAGAGGTTGGGTGTCATTAGTCTCCAGACGCCGCATCGGAAATAGGCCTCATCTCGCCTGGAAGGGAGAACTTCCTGGATTTTCTCGAGTTGCGGCAGGTGTTCTCGAGTTACGACGGGGACCTCAGGGACCCGCCCTGGTGGCCTCAGGAGAGGCCATTCCCCATGCGAGGTGCTAGGGGGCCTCTCGGGATTCCTCTCCCGTCGATACCGGGGCCAAAAACCTTGTGTGCAGTCAGGGCCGGAAACGAGGATTCCTCTCAGGGGCTCACATGGATCTTTGGGTACTTCTGGAGTCTCCCCAGGGGATTCAGGCCTCGTCTCGAGTGGGGGCATGCACGTGCGCTTTCCTTCCAGGCTGTAGCAGCAATGTCACGCTTCCCGTCGCGTGGATCAAAGGATCTGTGGTTTTCCCTCGAGGCTTTCCCTCGAGGCTTTCCCACATGGCTGTGCCACGTGCCACCGTGGTGTGAGTCGATCCTCGGCGTGAAAGATGAGCCAGTGCAGGGCAAAGAGGTTCCTCTGGAATGGACTGAGACATCTGGGGGACTCTTGGAATGGTGGTACGACCATGGAGTTCCTCTCGCCTTTCCTGTTGAGAGTGCCTCCTCTTGAGATGCGACGGGAATGACGGGAATACTTTCCCGTTGAAAGCAGGGTAAGGATCCCTCATCTCGAGCTACGAGGGGGAAACGGGGCTCCTCTGGATGTGGGCGGGACCATCGTGCTTCCTCTCGAGTGGAGACGGGTATGGCGGTGAACTTCTTGAGTTGCAGCAAGTGTGTGAAAGACCCTTTCGAAGTTCCAGAGGTTAGGTGTCATTAGTCTCCAGACGCCTCATCGGAAATAGGCCTCATCTCGCCTGCAAGGGAGAACTTCCTTGATTTTCTCGAGGTGCGGCAGGTGTTCTCGAGTTACGACGGGGACCTCAGGGACCCGCCCTGGTTGCCTCAAGAGGCCAGTCCCCATGCGATTTGCTACGGGGCCTCTCGGGATTCCTCTCCCGTCGAAACCGGGGCCAAAAACCTTGTGTGGAGTCAGGGCCGTAACCGAGGATTCCTCTCAGGGGCTGACATGGATCTTTGGGTACTTCTGGAGTCTCCCCAGGGGAGTCAGGCCTCGTCTCGAGTGGGGGCATGCACGTGCGCTTTCCTTCCAGGCTGTAGCTGCAATGTCACGCTTCCCGTGGCGTGGATCAAAGGATCTGTGGTTTTCCCTCGAGGCTTTCCCACAGGGCTGTCCCACGTGCCACCGTGGTGTGAGTCGATCCTCGGCGTGAAAGATGAGCCAGTGCAGGGCAAAGAGGTTCCTCTGGAATGGGCTGAGACATCTGGGGGACTCTTGGAATGGTGGTACGACCATGGAGTTCCTCTCGCCTTTCCTGTTGAGAGTGCCTCCTCTTGAGATGCGACGGGAACGCCGGGAATTCTTTCCCGTTGAAAGCAGGGAAAGGATCCCTCATCTCGAGCTACGAGGGGGAAACGGGGCTCCTCTGGATGTGGGCGGGACCATCGTGCTTCCTCTCGAGTGGACACGGGTATGGCGGTGAACTTCTTGAGTTGCAGCAAGGTTGTGAAAGACCCTTTCGAAGTCCCAGAGGTTAGGTGTCAATAGTCTCCAGACGCCTCATCGGAAATAGGCCTCATCTCGCCTGGAAGGGAGAACTTCCTGGATTTTCTCGAGTTGCGGCAGGTGTTCTCGAGTTACGACGGGGACCTCAGGGACCCGCTCTTGTGGCCTCAGGAGAGGCCAGTCCCCATGCGAGGTGCTAGGGGGCCTATCGGGATTCCTCTCCCGTCGATACCGGGGCCAAAAACCTTGTGTGCAGTCAGGGCCGGAACCGAGGATTCCTCTCAGGGGCTGACATGGATCTTTGGGTACTTCTGGAGTCTCCCCAGGGGAGTCAGGCCTCGTCTCGAGTGGGGGCATGCACGTGCGCTTTCCTTCCAGGCTGTTACAGCAATGTCACGCTTCCCGTCGCGTGGATCAAAGGATCTGTGGTTTTCCCTCGAGGCTTTCCCTCGAGGCTTTCCCACAGGGCTGTCCCACGTGCCACCGTGGTGTGAGTCGATCCTCGGCGTGAAACATGATCCAGTGCAGGGCAAAGAGGTTCCTCTGGAATGGACTGAGACATCTGGGGGACTCTTGGAATGGTGGTACGACCATGGAGTTCCTCTCGCCTTTCCTGTTGAGAGTGCCTCCTCTTGAGATGCGACGGGAACGCCGGGAATTCTTTCCCGTTGAAAGCAGGGAAAGGATCCCTCATCTCGAGCTACGAGGGGGAAACGGGGCTCCTCTGGATGTGGGCGGGACCATCGTGCTTCCTCTCGAGTGGAGACGGGTATGGCGGTGAACTTCTTGAGTTGCAGCAAGGGTGTGAAAGACCCTTTCGAAGTCCCAGAGGTTAGGTGTCATTAGTCTCCAGACGCCTCATCGGAAATAGGCCTCATCTCGCCTGGAAGGGAGAACTTCCTGGATTTTCTCGAGTTGCGGCAGGTGTTCTCGAGTTACAACGGGGACCTCAGGGACCCGCCCTGGTGGCCTCAGGAGAGGCCAGTCCCCATGCGAGTTGCTAGGGGGCCTCTCGGGATTCCTCTCCCGTCGATACCGGGGTCAAAAACCTTGTGTGGAGTCAGGGCCGGAACCGAGGATTCCTCTCAGGGGCTGACATGGATCTTTGGGTACTTCTGGAGTCTCCCCAGGGGAGTCAGGCCTCGTCTCGAGTCGGGGCATGCACGTGCGCTTTACTTCCAGGCTGTAGCAGCAATGTCACGCTTCCCGTGGCGTGGATCAAAGGATCTGTGGTTTTCCCTCGAAGCTTTCCTTCGAGGCTTTCCCGCAGGGCTGTCCCACGTTCCACCGTGGTGTGAGTCGACCCTCGGCGTGAAAGATGAGCCAGTGCAGGGCAAAGAGGTTCCTCTGGAATGGACTGAGACATCTGGGGGACTCTTGTAATGGTGGTACGACCACGGAGTTCCTCTCGCCTTTCCTGTTGAGAGTGCCTCCTCTTGAGATGCGACGGGAACGCCGGGAATTCTTTCCCGTTGAAAGCAGGGAAAGGATCCCTCATCTCGAGCTACGAGGGGGAAACGGGGCTCCTCTGGATGTGGGTAGGACCATCGTGCTTCCTCTCGAGTGGAGACGGGTATGGCGGTGAACTTCTTGAGTTGCAGCAACGGTGTGAAAGACCCTTTCGAAGTTCCAGAGGTTACGTGTCAGTCTCCAGATGCCTCATCGGAAATAGACCTCATCTCGCCTGGAAGGGAGAACTTCCTGGATTTTCTCGAGGTGCGGCAGGTGTTCTCGAGTTACGACGGGTACCACAGGGACCCGCCCTGATGGCCTCAGGAGAGGCCAGTCCCCATGCGAGTTGCTAGGGGGCCTCTCGGGATTCCTCTCCCGTCGATACTAGGGCCAAAAACCTTGTGTGGAGTCAGGGCCGGAACCGAGGATTCCTCACAGGGGTGACATGGATCTTTGGGTACTTCTGGAGTCTCCCCAGGGGAGTCAGGCCTCGTCTCGAGTGGGGGCATGCACGTGCGCTTTCCTTCCAGGCTGTAGCATCAATGTCACGCTTCCCGTCGCGTGCATCAAAGGATCTGTGGTTTTCCCTCGAGGCTTTCCCACAGGGCTGTCCCACGTGCCACCGTGGTGTCAGTCGATCCTCGGCGTGAAAGATGAGCCAGTGCAGGGCAAAGAGGTTCCTCTGGAATGGACTGAGACATCTGGGGGACTCTTGGAATGGTGGTACGACCATGGAGTTCCTCTCGCCTTTCCTGTTGAGAGTGCCTCCTCTTGAGATACGACGGGAACACCGGGAATTCTTTCCCGTTGAAAGCAGGGAAAGGATCCCTCATCTCGAGCTAAGAGGGGGAAACGGGGATCCTCTGGATGTGGGCGGGACCATCGTGCTTCCTCTCGAGTGGAGACGGGTATGGCGGTGAACTTCTTGAGTTGCAGCAAGGGTGTGAAAGACCCTTTCGAAGTTCGAGAGGTTAGGTGTCATTAGTCTCCAGACGCCTCATCGGAAATAGGCCTCATCTCGCCTGGAAGGGAGAACTTCCTGGATTTTCTCGAGTTGCGGCAGGTGTTCTCGAGTTACGACGGGGACCTCAGGGACCCGCCCTGGTGGCCTCAGGAGAGGCCAGTCCCCATGCGAGTTGCTAGGGGGCCTCTCGGGATTCCTCTCCCGTCGATACCGGGGCCA
Source organism: Capricornis sumatraensis (assembly GCF_032405125.1). Classification (NCBI taxonomy): domain Eukaryota; kingdom Metazoa; phylum Chordata; class Mammalia; order Artiodactyla; family Bovidae; genus Capricornis; species Capricornis sumatraensis. Next base: position 12,650,926 of record NW_027184612.1, read on the forward strand.
AAAACCTTGTGTGGAGTCAGGGTCGGAACCGAGGATTCCTCTCAGGGGCTTATATGGATCTTTGGGTATTTCTGGAGTCTCGCCAGGGGAGATAGGCCTCGTCTCGAGTGGGGGCATGCACGTGCGCTTTCCTTCCAGCCTGTAGCAGCAATGTCACGCTTCCCGTCGTGTGGATCAAAGGATCTGTGGTTTTCCCTCGAGGCTTTCCCTCGAGGCTTTCCCACAGGGCTGTCCCACGTGCCTCCGTGGTGTGAGTCGATCCTCGGCGTGAAAGATGAGCCAGTGCAGGGCAAAGAGGTTCCTCTGGAATGGACTGAGACATCTGGGGGACTCTAGGAATGGTGGTACGACCATGGAGTTCCTCTCGCCTTTCCTGTTGAGAGTGCCTCCTCTTGAGATGCGACGGGAACGCCGGGAATTCCTTCCCGTTGAAAGCAGGAAAGGATCCCTCATCTCGAGCTCCGAGAGGGAAACGGGGCTCCTCTGGATGTGGGCGGGACCATCGTGCTTCCTCTCGAGTGGAGACGGGTATGGCGGTGAACTTCTTGAGTTGCAGCAAGGGTGTGAAAGACCCTTTCGAAATTCCAAAGGTTAGGTGTCATTAGTCTCCAGACGCCTCATCGGAAATAGGCCTCATCTCGCCTGGAAGGGAGAACTTCCTGGATTTTCTCGAGTTGCGGCAGGTGTTCTCGAGTTAAGACGGGGACCTCAGGGACCCGCCCTGGTGGCCTCAGGAGAGGCCAGTCCCCATGCGACTTGCTAGGGGGCCTCTCGGGATTCCTCTCCCGTCGATACCGGGGCCAAAAACCTTGTGTGGAGTCAGGGCCGGAACCGAGGATTCCTCTCAGGGGCTGACATGGAACTTTGGGTACTTCTGGAGTCTCCCCAGGGGAGTCAGGCCTCGACTCGAGTGGGGGCATGCACGTGCGCTTTCCTTCCAGGCTGTAGCAGCAATGTCACGCTTCCCGTGGCGTGTATCAAAGGATCTGTGGTTTTCCCTCGAGACTTTCCCACAGGGCTGTCCCACGTGCCACCGTGGTGTGAGTCGATCCTCGGCGTGAAAGATGAGCCAGTGCAGGGCAAAGAGGTTCCTCTGGAATGGACTGAGACATCTGGGGGACTCTTGGAATGGTGGTACGACCATGGAGTTCCTCTCGCCTTTCCTGTTGAGAGTGCCTCCTCTTGAGATGCGACGGGAACGCCGGGAATTCTTTCCCGTTGAAAGCAGGGAAAGGATCCCTCATCTCGAGCTACGAGGGGGAAACGGGGCTCCTCTGGATGTGGGCGGGACCATCGTGCTTCCTCTCGAGTGGACACGGGTATGGCGGTGAACTTCTTGAGTTGCAGCAAGGGTGTGAAAGACCCTTTCGAAGTTCCAGAGGTTAGGTGTCATTAGTCTCCAGACGCCTCATCGGAAATAGGCCTCATCTCGCCTGGAAGGGAGAACTTCCTGGATTTTCTCGAGTTGCGGCAGGTGTTCTCGAGTTACGACGGAGAACTCAGGGACCCGCCCTGGTGGCCTCAGGAGAGGCCAGTCCCCATGCGATGTGCTAGGGGGCCTCTCGGGATTCCTCTCCCGTCGATACCGGGGCCAAAAACCTTGTGTGGAGTCAGGGCCAGAACCGAGGATTCCTCTCAGGGGCTGACATGGATCTTTGGGTACTTCTGGAGTCTCCCCAGGGGAGTCAGGCCTCGTCTCGAGTGGGGGCATGCACGTGCGCTTTCCTTCCACGCTGTAGCAGCAATGTCACGCTTCCTGTCGCGTGGATCAAAGGATCTGTGGTTTTCCCTCGAGGCTTTCCCTCGAGGCTTTCCCACAGGGCTGTCCCACGTGCCACCGTGGTGTGAGTCGATCCTCGGCGTGAAAGATGAGCCAGTGCAGGGCAAAGAGGTTCCTCTGGAATGGACTGAGACATCTTGGGGACTCCTTGAATGGTGGTACGACCATGGAGTTCCTCTCGCCTTTCCTGTTGAGAGTGCCTCCTCTTGAGATGCGACGGGAACGCCGGGAATTCTTTCCCGTCTAAAGCAGGGAAAGGTTCCCTCATCTCGAGATACGAGGGGGAAACGGGGCTCCTCTGGATGTGGGCGGGACCATCGTGCTTCCTCTCGAGTGGAGACGGGTATGGCGGTGAACTTCTTGAGTTGCAGCAAGGGTGTGAAAGACCCTTTCGAAGTTCCAGAGGTTAGGTGTCATTAGTCTCCAGACGCCTCATCGGAAATAGGCCTCATCTCGCCTGAAAGGGAGAACTTCCTGGATTTTCTCGAGTTGCGGCAGGTGTTCTCGAGTTACGACGGGGACCTCAGGACCCGCCCTGGTGGCCTCAGGAGAGGCCAGTCCCCATGCGAGGTGCTAGGGGGCCTCTCGGGATTCCTCTCCCGTCGATACCGGGGCCAAAATCCTTGTGTGGAGTCAGGGCCGGAACCGAGGATTCCTCTCAGGGGCTGACATGGATCTTTGGGTACTTCTGGAGTCTCCCCAGGGGAGTCAGGCCTCGTCTCGAGTGGGGGCATGCACGTGCACTTTCCTTCCAGGCTGTAGCAGCAATGTCAGGCTTCCCGTCGCGTGGATCAAAGGATCTGTGGTTTTCCCTCGAGGCTTTCCCACAGGGCTGTCCCACGTGCCACCGTGGTGTGAGTCGATCCTCGGCGTGAAAGATGAGCCAGTGCAGGACAAAGAGGTTCCTCTGGAATGGACTGAGATATCTGGGGGACTCTTGGAATCGTGGTACGACCATGGAGTTCCTCTCGCCTTTCCTGTTGAGAGTGCCTCCTCTTGAGATGCGACGGGAACGCCGGGAACTCTTTCCCTTTGAAACCAGGGAAAGGATCCCTCATCTCGAGCTACGAGGGGAAAACGGGGCTCCTCTGGATGTGGGCGGGACCATCGTGCTTCATCTCGAGTGGAGACGGGTATGGCGGTGAACTTCTTGAGTTGCAGCAAGGGTGTGAAAGACCCTTTCGAAGTTCCAGAGGTTAGGTGTCATTAGTCTCCAGACGCCTCATCAGAAATAGGCCTCATCTCGCCTGGAAGGGAGAACTTCTTGGATTTTCTCGAGTTGCGGCAGGTGTTCTCGAGTTACGACGGGGACCTCAGGGACCCGCCCTGGTGGCCTCAGGAGAGGCCAGTCCCCATGCGAGGTGCTAGAGGGCCTCTCGGGATTCCTCTCCCGTCGATACCCGGGCCAGAAACCTTGTGTGGAGTCAGGGCCGGAACCGAGGATTCCTCTCAGGGGCTGACATGGATCTTTGGGTACGTCTGGAGACTCCCCAGTGGAGTCAGGCCTCGTCTCGAGTGGGGGCATGCACGTGCGCTTTCCTTCCAGGCTGTAGCAGCAATGTCACGCTTCCCGTCGCGTGGATCAAAGGATCTGTGGTTTTCCCTCGAGGCTTTCCCTCGAGGCTTTCCCACAGGGCTGTCCCACGTGCCACCGTGGTGTGAGTCGATCCTCGGCGTGAAAGATGAGCCAGTGCAGGGCAAAGAGGTTCCTCTGGAATGGACTGAGACATCTGGGGGACTCTTGGAATGGTGGTACGACCATGGAGTTCCTCTCGCCTTTCCTGTTGAGAGTTCCTCCTCTTGAGATGCGACGGGAACGCCGGGAATTCTTTCCCGTTGAAAGCAGGCAAAGGATCCCTCATCTCGAGCTACGAGGGGGAAACGGGGCTCCTGTGGATGTGGGCGGGACCATCGTGCTTCCTCTCGAGTGGAGACGGGTATGGCGGTGAACTTCTTGAGTTGCAGCAAGGGTGTGAAAGACTCTTTCGAAGTTCCAGAGGTTAGGTGTCATTAGTCTCCAGACGCCTCATCGGAAATAGGCCTCATCTCGCCTGGAAGGGAGAACTTCCTGGATTTTCTCGAGTTGCGGCAGGTGTTCTCGAGTTACGACGGGGACCTCAGGGACCCGCCCTGGTGGCCTCAGGAGAGGCCAGTCCCCATGCGAGGTGCTAGGGGGCCTCTCGGGATTCCTCTCCCGTCGATACCGGGACCAAAAACCTTGTGTGGAGTCAGGGTCGGAACCGAGGATTCCTCTCAGGGGCTTATATGGATGTTTGGGTACTTCTGGAGTCTCGCCAGGGGAGACAGGCCTCGTCTCGAGTGGGGGCATGCACGTGCGCTTTCCTTCCAGGCTGTAGCAGCAATGTCACGCTTCCCGTCGCGTGCATCAAAGGATCTGTGGTTTTCCCTCGAGGCTTTCCCTCGAGGCTTTCCCACAGGGCTGTCCCACGTGCCACCGTGGTGTGAGTCGATCCTCAGCGTGAAAGATGAGCCAGTGCAGGGCAAAGAGGTTCCTCTGGAATGGACTGAGACATGTGGGGGACTCTTGGAATGGTGGTACGACCATGGAGTTCCTCTCGCCTTTCCTGTTGAGAGTGCCTCCTCTTGAGATGCGACGGGAACGCCGGGAATTCCTTCCCGTTGAAAGCAGGAAAGGATCCCTCATCTCGAGCTCCGAGAGGGAAACGGGGCTCCTCTGGATGTGGGCGGGACCATTGTGCTTCCTATCGAGTGGAGACGGGTATGGCGGTGAACTTCTTGAGTTGCAGAAAGGGTGTGAAAGACCCTTTCGAAATTCCAAAGGTTAGGTGTCATTAGTCTCCAGACGCCTCATCGGAAATAGGCCTCATCTAGCCTGGAAGGGAGAACTTCCTGGATTTTCTCGAGTTGCGGCAGGTGTTCTCGAGTTAAGACGGGGACCTCAGGGACCCGCCCTGGTGGCCTCAGGAGAGGCCAGTCCCCATGCGAGGTGCTAGGGGGCCTCTCGGGATTCCTCTCCCTTCGATACCGGGGCCAAAAAGCTTGTGTGGAGTCAGGGCCGGAACCGAGGATTCCTCTCAGGGGCTGACATGGATCTTTGGGTACTTCTGGAGTCTCCCCAGCGGAGTTAGGCCTCGACTCGAGTGGGGGCATGCACGTGCGCTTTCCTTCCAGGCTGTAGCAGCAATGTCACGCTTCCCGTGGCGTGTATCAAAGGATCTGTGGTTTTCCCTCGAGACTTTCCCACAGGGCTGTCCCACGTGCCACCGTGGTGTGAGTCGATCCTCGGCGTGAAAGATGAGCCAGTGCAGGGCAAAGAGCTTCCTCTGGAATGGACTGAGACATCTGGGGGACTCTTGGAATGGTGGTACGACCATGGAGTTACTCTCGCCTTTCCTGTTGAGAGTGCCTCCTCTTGAGATGCGACGGGAACGCCGGGAATTCTTTCCCGTTGAAAGCAGGGAAAGGATCCCTCATCTCGAGCTACGAGGGGGAAACGGGGCTCCTCTGGATGTGGGCGGGACCATCGTGCTTCGTCTCGAGTGGACACGGGTATGGCGGTGAACTTCTTGAGTTGCAGCAAGGGTGTGAAAGACCCTTTCGAAGTTCCAGAGGTTAGGTGTCATTAGTCTCCAGACGCCTCATCGGAAATAGGCCTCATCTCGCCTGGAAGGGAGAACTTCCTGGATTTTCTCGAGTTGCGGCAGGTGTTCTCGAGTTACGACGGGGACCTCAGGGACCCGCCCTGGTGGCCTCAGGAGAGGCCAGTCACCATGCGATGTGCTAGGGGGCCTCTCGGGATTCCTCTCCCGTCGATACCGGGGCCAAAACCTTGTGTGGAGTCAGGGCCGGAACCGAGGATTCCTCTCAGGGGCTGACATGGATCTTTGGGTACTTCTGGAGTCTCCCCAGGGGAGTCAGGCCTCGTCTCGAGTGGGGGCATGCACGTGCGCTTTCCTTCCAGGCTGTAGCAGCAATGTCACGCTTCCTGTCGCGTGGATCAAAGGATCTGTGGTTTTCCCTCGAGGCTTTCCCTCGAGGCTTTCTCACAGGGCTGTCCCACGTGCCACCGTGGTGTGAGTCGATCCTCGGCGTGAAAGATGAGCCAGTGCAGGGCAAAGAGGTTCCTCTGGAATGGACTGAGACATCTGGGGGACTCCTGGAATGGTGGTACGACCATGGAGTTCCTCTCGCCTTTCCTGTTGAGAGTGCCTCCTCTTGAGATGCGACGGGAACGCCGGGAATTCTTTCCCGTCTAAAGCAGGGAAAGGTTCCCTCATCTCGAGATACGAGGGGGAAACGGGGCTCCTCTGGATGTGGGCGGGACCATCGTTCTTCCTTTCGAGTGGAGACGGGTATGGCGGTGAACTTCTTGAGTTGCAGCAAGGGTGTGAAAGACCCTTTCGAAGTTCCAGAGGTTAGGTGTCATTAGTCTCCAGACGCCTCATCGGAAATAGGCCTCATCTCGCCTGAAAGGGAGAACTTCCTGGATTTTCTCGAGTTGCGGCAGGTGTTCTCGAGTTACGACGGGGACCTCAGGGACCCGCCCTGGTGGCCTCAGGAGAAGCCAGTCCCCATGCGAGGTGCTAGGGGGCCTCTCGGGATTCCTCTCCCGTCGATACCGGGGCCAAAAACCTTGTGTGGAGTCAGGGCCGGAACCGAGGATTCCTCTCAGGGGCTGACATGGATCTTTGGGTACGTCTGGAGTCTCCCCAGGGGAGTCAGGCCTCGTCTCGAGTGGGGGCATGCACGTGCGCTTTCCTTCCAGGCTGTAGCAGCAATGTCACGCTTCCCGTCGCGTGGATCAAAGGATCTGTGGTTTTCCCTCGAGGCTTTCCCTCGAGCCTTTCCCACAGGGCTGTCCCACGTGCCACCGTGGTGTGAGTCGATCCTCGGCGTGAAAGATGAGCCAGTGCAGGGCAAAGAGCTTCCTCTGGAATGGACTGAGACATCTGGGGGACTCTTGGAATGGTGCTACGACCATGGAGTTCCTCTCGCCTTTCCTGTTGAGAGTGCCTCCTCTTGAGATGCGACGGGAACGCCGGGAATTCTTTCCCGTTGAAAGCAGGCAAAGGATCCCTCATCTCGAGCTACGAGGGGGAAACGGGGCTCCTCTGGATGTGGGCGGGACCATCCTGCTTCCTCTCGAGTGGAGACGGGTATGGAAGTGAACTTCTTGAGTTGCAGCAAGGGTGTGAAAGACCCTTTCGAAGTTCCAGAGGTTAGGTGTCATTCGTCTCCAGACGCCTCATCGGAAATAGGCCTCATCTCGCCTGGAAGGGAGAACTTCCTGGATTTTCTCGAGATGCGGCAGGTGTTCTCGAGTTACGACGGGGACCTCAGGGACCCGCCCTGGTGGTCTCAGGAGAGGCTAGTCCACATGGGAGTTGCTAGGGGGCCTCCCGTGATTCCTCTCCCGTCGATACCGGGGCCAAAAACCTTGTGTGGAGTCAGGGCCGGAAACGAGGATTCCTCTCAGGGGCTGACATGGATCTTTGGGTACTTCTGGAGTCTCCGCAGGGGAGTCAGGCCTCGTCTCGAGTGGGGGCATGCACGTGCGTTTTCTTTCCAGGCTGTAGCAGCAATGTCACGCTTCCCGTCGCGTGGATCAAAGGATCTGTGGTTTTCCCTCGAGGATTTCCCACAGGGCTGTCCCACGTTCCACCGTGGTGTGAGTCGATCCTCGGCGTGAAAGATGAGCCAGTGCAGGGCACAGAGGTTCCTCTGGAATGGACTGAGACATCTGGGGGACTCTTGGAATGGTGGTACGACCATGGAGTTCCTCTCGCCTTTCCTGTTGAGAGTGCCTCCTCTTGAGATGCGACGGGAACACCGGGAATTCTTTCCCGTTGAAAGCAGGGAAAGGATCCCTCATCTCGAGCTACGAGGGGGAAACGGGGCTCCTCTGGATGTGGGCGGGACCATCGTGCTTCCTCTCTAGTGGAGACGGGTATTGCCGGGGTCCAGCCCCGGTGGATCCAGGGAATTCGAAGGGTGGACGGCGTTGGCGTGGAAAGACTTGTTTATTTATTAATATAAGATTAGATTAAGAAACTGTAGTGCAGTAGGAAGATTAAGTGGAGAAAGAGGGCTGAATAGCTTGGTTTACGCGGAAGACCAATAAAATTCCAGACAAGGAATTTGCACCATCTACGTTGGGCCACCGGTGCCCGCTTGAATATCTAAGGGTGCCTCGCCTTAAGCTCCCTTTCTCGCGGATCTTAATAACCAGGGCAAATAAGTAGACCTGGCGAGCCTCCGCGCCCCAGATGGAAATTCAGCCTGAAATTAAAGTAAAGAGCAGAGGGAAGAAAAGGGAGAGAAAAAGAGAGAGAGAGAGAGACACGGGGGGAGCCATATTCCCAAGACACCAGGCCGAGACTAGTCCGAGAAACTGGTCTGAGAATCTGGTCCCGTCCTTTATTGTTCAGAAGGCCTTTTATACTTTTGATAAAACATGGAGATCAATGGGTAACACAAAGTTATGCAGCGTTAGCAGTCCAGACTCTTATCAAAACCAGGCTTTTCTCTCTGCATACCTAATTGTATACACAAGTCTTAGGTAATTTACATCATCTTCCAACCAAAAGGGCCAATTAACATTTTACAGCCTTTTTTCTGATAAGGGTTTGTCAACCACAAGACTTATTTGTGTTGATCTTCCCAAGGTCTGGTGCCACTCTCGGAAAGCACTAAAGAAAGTTACATTCTTAGACAGCAAGGATACAGCAACTTATAACAAGTAGAGGGAGTGCAGTGATTTATAGCAAAAGAGAAGCAATTAACTCAAAAGTCTAGTGTTGCTAACATCAAAACTACTATGTATCTTTTTCTACATCCTGCTTACATTAACATCCTTCCAGGTGCCTAAAAGATAAAGAATAAGGAGGTCTGGCAGCAATCCTTGAGTCAACAGTGAAAACCCTCTACCAATATAATTTTTAACTCTTTAGAAAAGGCTCTGTATCTTTAAGATGCTTTTAAGCTTTGTGCCTCCCGCGGTTGGGGGGCTGTAAGCAATTCACAAGCTGTAAGCTTTGTGCCTCTCGCGGTTGGGGGGCTGTAAGCAATTCACAAGCTGTAAGAGGTCTGGGGAACCTGTTAGGCAGACTAGAGAGCTATCAGAGGGGTTTAACTGAAACATCCCTTTCAAATGCAGAAGACTAAAACCCTGAATTGACTTTTTTCCAGAGAATATCAGAAAAGTGGAAAAGCAGAGCACAAAAGCCGGCAGATTTTTGCTGGGGTACATGCTTAGGAATATCCAGAGGGGTCCCTGAAGTCTGAGCACGCCTTGCGTATGTCAGCTTCCTTCCTCATGACCTTGTCACGGGCGGGATTCCTCACACTGGCTTCCGGCAACTCCCCCTTCTTTATTAGTTTTTTAAAAAAATTAGGTGCAGTTCAGTCGCGAGATTCCGAATGCTCTGCCGAAGAGTCCTGACAACACAAGGAAGCACGATTACAAGGAGCAGGATTATGGCACCCACAGCAGCATAGCTAGAGACAGTAGTCAGAAGAGTTTTTCCAGAAATGAAGTCAGAGAAGGTGTGGAAAAAGTCATTGGCTTCTCCTGCGGCGGTAAAATCTAATCGGGAGTGTTCCAAGGTCTGAATCTGATTATGAAGTTTCCCTAAATCTAAACTAATATCTGAGCTGTTCCAGACACCTAAAATATGATTTTTGACCCTCTCCCATTTAAAATCTGTCTCATTTACTTTCAGGGATGTAACACATATCCACCGGTAATCGGCATGACATGAAAGAGCCAATTTCATTTTCAGACTCTGTAATTCATTCCCAATATGCATTACTGCTTCTTCTAAGGCATCAATCCTTATTTCTAGCTTCCTATCTATAATTTCCTGGGTTGCCAGCGTTAGAGAAACATTTTTGGATACGGTGTCAACATATTGGGCAGTATACACTTGTTGAGACAATGATAATGCCGCCACAGTAACAGAAGTAATTGCGGTTATCAAAGCTGATATTCCCAAAACAAGTAAGCCCACAAACCGTCGTGTTCGCATTAAATCTTGTAGCTGTTGCAGTACAGCTAGGCCATGGTTATCATACCAATACGTGGCTACAGTTACAGGTACCATGAGATAGGGCGGACGTTTTAAAACCATGAAAGAGCAAACTTTATATTGAGGAGTTAAACAGGATGAAAGCATACATTGTTCACAAGACACTACATGGGGTCCACCTGTATAATTCAATTGTATGTTAAGTCTTTCAGAATCATTAGTGAAAAGAAAAACATAAGGAGAGGGTAGACAAGCTAAAATAGAGTAAATAGAGGTATTTTTTGGTCGGATTAAAATAATAGGGGCGGTAGCCGCAAGGGCTCTCCAAATTTCTGGCTGCCAAAAGGTTTTACCTCTAGTTATATAAGACAGCATAGGGGGAACAAATTGGTTATGATGCCGTCTGGTGGCAACTAACGGCCAAGAACTTGAATATTCTTTCCAATTATCCAATCTATTGATAAAGTCATCGTCAGACTCAGGGTCTTGACCTGGATTTGGGTTGCTCCAGTCCTGAATCGCACAATTTCTTCCTCCCGGCATATTGTAATCTACTCTCGAATTATAAATACAAGATTTCCAAATCGGATATCCTGAATGATCATCTATAGTTTTCCAAATAACATCTGAGGGAGCAACATCATCACAATTTGGATATTCTGATGGAGTTTTGAGAGACAAAGACTTATAGGGGCCAAGGACCCCAGGCATACGGGCTCGTAATATCCAAGCAGACCGATCCCCTATAGATGCAAATTTAGAGGTTGGGGAATCTGTCATAACTGCTTTTGTGGAGGCTCCAATGCATCCTGTCTTGGTAAAGAAGTCTCCTGTAAGGCCAGGAGGAAAATTAAAGCAGACAGGAAAATCATCTGCTAGTCCTTTAAAGGTATAATTGAAATTAATAGGGTATTGGTCTTTTGTATAGGAAGTATAAGATCCTCCCAAAAGGCGAGGCTGGTCTGTACTAACTCGTATGGGGTCACTGTTCCAAGTAACAACTTGGAAAGTTGGAGGATCCGGGAGAAACGCCCAATATTTGGTTGGAATGGGAGCAGCGCTTACCTGGCAAGAGAGCAAGGCAAGCATGGCAATAAACACCTTTTCAGGAGAGACTGACGATCCCTGTAGGGTAGCTATCCCCTGTGCCTGGCGACAGAGAGCTTTAATCTGTCCCCAGGTGGGCAAGGAGGCTTGTTGGGTTGACTGAGCTGGGCGTCCTAATGGATTCCTGCGAGGCAAAAAATCAGGGGGTGCAATATCCTGTATCTGAAGTCGTGACATCTGTCCAGTGGGTGGCTCCGATCCGCGCCTATCCGGGATCTCCAATGTCAGCTGTCCTGGGGTCAGCGGCGTTTCCCGTGCTGGCGGAGGGAGCGGGGGAAGAGGGAGTTTCTTCCTTTTTAGAGATCGCGGTGGCGGGGGATTCTGGTATCCGGGGAGCTGAGACATGGCGAATTAGTCTGTCTGGAACCCAAATCGGAGCGTCCGCGTCCTGTGGAAAAACACAAGCATACCCTCGCCCATTGGTTAATAAGGGGTCAGGACCTTTCCATTGTCCGGAAAGAAGGTCCCTCCATTTTACTAATGGTTTTGCATTCAATTGCTCTGGGCACCAATGGCGAAGCATTGCAGTGTTTCCGGATGAATCAGCATTTAAGTTATTTATTACGAAAAGAGCATGTTGCAAAATCTGATGGGGGGAACTATATTTAAATTCCCCTTCTTTTAGTTTTTGAATATGGATTTTCAGTGTTTGATGTGCTCTTTCCACAATGGCTTGTCCTTGTGGGTTATAAGGGATGCCGGTGTTATGTTTAATTTGAAATCTTGTACAGAATTGCTGAAAAGATTTAGAAGTGTAAGCAGGAGCATTATCAGTTTTTAAAGCTTTTGGCAAGCCCAGATAGGAAAAGCATGTAAAAAGATGTTGTATTACATCTTTAACTGCTTCCCCTGTACGAGCAGTGGCAATAATAACATGAGAGAAGGTATCTACAGTTACATGAACAAAAGACATGGGTTACATCCATTTGCCAGAGTGCATTAGGTTTGAGACCGCGAGGGTTAACTCCCAGAGGCAAAGCATTCACGGTAGTAGGACAATGTGAACAAGAACGAACAATCTCTCGGGCAGATTCTCGAGGAATTTGAAACTGGTATCGTAAGGCAGTGGCATTTTGGTGATGAAGTGAGTGAGAAGCTCGAGCTTCTTCAAAAACAGAAGCCACTGAAATCCTGGTTAACGAATCTGCCAATTCATTGAGAGCATTTAAAGGGCCAGGCAGGCCGGAATGAGCCCGAATGTGGCCGATAAAGAACGCCCGATTTCTTTTCCATATTTGCTGCTGCAGTTTAGTTAACAAATGGAAGATAGCAGTTTTGTTTTCAGGCAAAACTGCAGTCTCAATGTGTGGAAACAGCCTGACCACATACTGAGAGTCAGAATAAAGGTTAAATTCTTTCTCCGCAAACATAACAAAGGCCTCAATAACAGCTGTGATTTCAGCCCTTTGAGCTGAAGTTTCTTGTGTTTCCAAAAGTTTTTGATGATCTCTTGTGACTATAGAGGCTCTACCGTTAGCCGATCCATCAGTAAAGACTACCTGAGCATCTGAAATAGGGAACTGTTTACACCGGACAGGAAAAATAACTGGATGGTTAGACATAAAATTTAGTAAAACATGCGAGGGTAAATGATGCAAAATTTGACCACAGTAATTCCCTATGGCAATCTGCCAGTCTTCATCAAACATTAAAAGAGCATCAAGCTGCTCCTTATTATATGGAATTACAATCTCTGATGGCTCTTTACCAAACAATTCAATGCTCCGCTTCCTTCCTTTTAGCATTAATGTGGCAATTAAACCAGGATAAGAAGCCACGACTTTTTTAGCTTGGGTAGGAAGATGGATCCATTCTAAAGGGCCGCGTTGCCACAGAACTCCCGTAGGCGCCGTTGGAGTAGCTAGGCAAAGGAACTGCCACGTCATCGTCAAATCAATTCTTTTTACATAGCTATTTGATAAGGCTGCTTCTACTTTGCCTAGGGCTTCTTGAGCCTCAGCTGTTAATTGTCTTTTTGAGGTTGGATCAGGATCCCCGCGTAAAGTGTTAAAAAGAGGTTTTAATTCGGCAGTGGTTAATTTTAAATATGGTCTAATCCAATTAATATCACCTAAGAGTTTTTGATAATCATTTAAAGTAATAAGATGGTCTTTTCTCAATTGCAGCGGGGTATGAGTCACCGTTTCCGAATTTATGACTCTTCCTAAGTAAGTTATGGGCGGATTGATTTGAATTTTTTCTGGGGCAATTTTTAGGCCTCTGTCTGTCAATGCCTGGGTCAGGTCCTGGAGCACAGTCTGCAGGTGAACTCTATCAGGATGAGCTATTAAAATATCATCCATATAGTGAATCATATACACGTGTTCATATTTAGCCCTAGTATCTTCTAGAGCGGCATTAACAAATTTTTGGCATAAAGTAGGGCTATTTTTCATTCCCTGAGGCAGAACCTTCCACTGAAACCGTAAATAAGGCTGTTTAAGATTTTCTGATGGCAGACTAAAGGCAAATCGCTTTTTATCCTCAGGATTTAAGGGAATAGTGAAAAAACAATCTTGTAAATCAATAACAATTATATTATATCCCTCTGGAACGGCTACTGGGGAAGGGAGCCCAGGCTGTAAGGCCCCCATGTCCTCCATGGTGGCATTAATAGCTCTCAAATCCTGTAAAAGTCGCCATTTACCAGATTTTTTCTTAATGACAAAAATAGGAGTGTTCCAGGGGCTATTGGAGGGCTCAATATGTCCCAATTCTAATTGTTCAAAGATTAATGCTTTAGCTGCCAATAATTTTTCCTTATGCAGAGGCCACTGTTCTACCCACACCGGATCTTGAGATTTCCATGTGATGGGGTCGGCAGCAAAAACAATGGCCTCAATTATAAATTTGGATATCCCAATCCAGCACGTAGCTTGCGAGGAGTTGGGCAAATTGGCTCAATTATTCCTGTCTGTTGTTTACCCAATCCTTTTGATGGATCATAGCCCATCTGCAACATCTGAGAGGTCACTTTATCATCAGGGCTAAAAAGTAACACTCCCATTTGAGATAGCACGTCCCTCCCCCACAGGGTAAGGGGGAGCGAAGGAACGACATAAGGTTGGAAAGTTCCACGGGTATCCTCAAATTGCCAATCTAAAATTTTTGCACTTTTGGCTATTGTGGGGGCTCTTCCTATCCCCACCAAGTTATTTTCAGTAGTATGTGTGGGCCAGGAGCTGGGCCAGTCTTTTCCTGAAATGCAAGAAACATCTGCTCCTGTGTCTAATAACCCCACAATAGACTTGCCATTAATCAGGATAGTCTTCATAGGACGTTTCTGAGTAATTTCTGTTATCCAAAAAACCATATCACTAGACCCAAATCCTTTATCCTGCCTTTCATTTTGAGTAGCTGTGCGCCCAATTGCAGTGTGGTAAGGCAAAAGCAAAAGTTGGGCTATTCTTTGTCCCTGATGTATTTGGAAAGTTTTAGTTGGGGGTGAAATCATTATCTGGATTTCTCCTGTATAATCTGAGTCAATTACTCCAGGGATGATTGTGAGACCTTGCATAGCTAAGGAACTTCTGCCTAGTATAATTCCTACTAAACCTGTTGGTAATGGGCCTTTAACTCCTGTAGGTATTTTTACAGTGGGGCTATCTGGTGTTAATATTGCTGAGGTGGTGGAACTGAGGTCCAGTCCTGCGCTGCCTGGGGTTGCTCTGATGAGTTCTGCGATGGGACGAAGGGAATGAATGGGTTCAGTGAGGCTGCCCCAATTGTTGTCGGGGCCTGAGGCTGGCCCCTCAATCCGTTTCCCGACTGCTGGTCGGGGCCCAAAAAGGCTCCATTTCTATGGAATTGTGACCTACATTCTTTTGCCCAGTGATATCCTTTTTGACAACGAGGGCAGAGAGATCTAGGGAGATTAGTAGGCACAGCCGGGGAGGGAGAATTCGGCAGAGAAGAACCGGCTGCTTTTTGGGGACAAGCTCGCATAAGGTGCCCTTCCCGTCCGCAAGAGAAGCAGGCCTTGGATAAACCAATATTCTGGCCTGGACTACTGGAATGACTCTTTGACGGGTTATTTCTATTTGTAAAAAAGGACTGTACTGCCTGCTGGTAAGAATTTCCCTTTATGGCTGCAGCTATGGCAACGCCCTGCATCATCGCTGGTCCTACATCTGCACATTGCCTGATATAATCTATTATTTCCCCAGTTTTTTTAATAGGACGTAAAATGGCCTGGCAGGTAGAATTAGCATTTTCAAATGCCAGTTGTTTTATCAATATACTAGCTGCCTCAGTGTTGGAAATTACTCTGTTGACTGCCTCTGCAAGTCTTGATATAAAGTCTTCATATGGCTCTTCTGGTTTTTGTTTAACATTTGAGAAGGAAGAGGTAGATTCTTTCCCTTCAGGCAACAAACGCCAAGCCCCAAGGGCGCAGGCGGTTACTTGATCTAAAGTGGTTTTATCTAATCCCATTTGATCTCTAAGTGTTCCAAAATCATTAGTCCCTGCCAACATATTTTTTATAATATATCTTGGGCCATATTTTTGGTTAGCATCAGCCTGTTTTTGGGCTAGATCTTCATATTCAGTTCTCCAAAGTACATATTGACCTCCAGACAGACAAGCTTTAGCGACTGTCTTCCAGTCATGGGGTGTCATCCATCTGCCCGCTAAAGCTTCCACCAATGATACAGTGTACGGGGCTTTAGGCCCATACAAAGCACAAGCCTGTTTGAGTTCTTTAATCATTTTCATTGGAATGGGTTCCCAGTGGGGGGCTGTTCTCCCACCACTTCCACCAAATATTATGGGGAAACAAGCCTCAAGGTGGGGATCAAGTTCATCATCTGGGCTAGAGAAAACTCTTCTTCGGGGAGCTTCTAGTGGAGGCCCCTCACCCTTATAGGGGGGGGGGGCAAGGGGTGTCCTATGTCACTTTCTTCGTACTTTGGGAATTTTTTATCCGTTCTGTGTTTAGGTCTTACGGATGTTTTATCTGGGGAATCTGGCCTTAAACTCTCAGGTGCATATAATCTGATGGGGGACATTTGTCTTGAGCCTCTGGAAGCAGAAGGCTTAATTAAGGAAATTTCTCTTGAATTTGTGGAAGCAGGTGGTCTGGTTGGGGAAGTTTTTATTAAGCTCTTTGGAGCAGATAATCTAATTGGAGAAGTTTCTCTTAAACTCCTTGGAGCATCTTTATTTAATAAAGACCAGTCCTCATCAGAATGATCTTGACTTACTTCCTCTTCCAAATCTTCCTCATCTGAAAGCTGCTCTTTTTTGTCATCTCTATCTATTACCTTTTCTTGGGCAGTCATTGCAGCTATCATTTGACTCAACTGCCGATAGTTAGGTGTAGCCTCCTTTTCATCACTCTCCTCTTCGATAGATACCTTTTTCTCTGCACTTTCCTCTTTAAGATGTACCTTTTCAGATTCAGGGGCAGGGTCTAGAGCGTCCCTAATTATATTCCATAAGGAAAAGGCGTCAGTAGGCACCTTTTGTGAGCCATGTTCAGCATGGTAAGTTTTTAGTTGTTTTCCTACTCTCTCCCAGGTGTCTAAGTTAACAGTGCCTTCTTCTGGAAACCAGGGACACTGTTCTTGTACAAAGGAAAAAAATGAATGAATATTGGATTTTTTAACTTTAATTCCTCGTTTAGTTAGTAACTGCAAGATTACTCCTGTAAAAAGCTGTCTTTCTTTTGATTCACTGTTACCCATGTCAGAAAATTAAGTCTTATAGAAAAGTCTACCTCAACAAAAAGGTTTTACCTTTGGCGAGGGGGGTTTTGTTGTCAACCCTAAGATAGCAGGTTTCTTTTCAACCTCTAGAGCACCAGGTTTCTCTTAAACCCTTGAACACTTCCCACTCCTCCTCACCCTGTCTATCCTACAGGGGGGTCCGCGGCACCCTGAGTGGGGTCCTAGCCGTCCCGAACACTCAACACTGGGGGAGTACCCGAAAGTACTCCGGGGGGAGTGATTAAGTCACTCCGGGGGGGAGCAACAGAGAGTGCTCCGGGGGGAGCAACAGAGAGTGCTCCGGGGGGAGCTACAGAGAGTGCTCCGGGGGGAGCTTTTGCTCCGAGGAACCTACCTTCGAATAGCCTGTTCCGGGCGCCACTTGCCGGGGTCCAGCCCCGGTGGATCCAGGGAATTCGAAGGGTGGACGGCGTTGGCGTGGAAAGACTTGTTTATTTATTAATATAAGATTAGATTAAGAAACTGTAGTGCAGTAGGAAGATTAAGTGGAGAAAGAGGGCTGAATAGCTTGGTTTACGCGGAAGACCAATAAAATTCCAGACAAGGAATTTGCACCATCTACGTTGGGCCACCGGTGCCCGCTTGAATATCTAAGGGTGCCTCGCCTTAAGCTCCCTTTCTCGCGGATCTTAATAACCAGGGCAAATAAGTAGACCTGGCGAGCCTCCGCGCCCCAGATGGAAATTCAGCCTGAAATTAAAGTAAAGAGCAGAGGGAAGAAAAGGGAGAGAAAAAGAGAGAGAGAGAGAGACAGGGGGGGAGCCAGATTCCCAAGAAACCAGGCCGAGACTAGTCCGAGAAACTGGTCTGAGAATCTGGTCCCGTCCTTTATTGTTCAGAAGGCCTTTTATACTTTTGATAAAACATGGAGATCAATGGGTAACACAAAGTTATGCAGCGTTAGCAGTCCAGACTCTTATCAAAACCAGGCTTTTCTCTCTGCATACCTAATTGTATACACAAGTCTTAGGTAATTTACATCATCTTCCAACCAAAAGGGCCAATTAACATTTTACAGCCTTTTTTCTGATAAGGGTTTGTCAACCACAAGACTTATTTGTGTTGATCTTCCCAAGGTCTGGTGCCACTCTCGGAAAGCACTAAAGAAAGTTACATTCTTAGACAGCAAGGATACAGCAACTTATAACAAGTAGAGGGAGTGCAGTGATTTATAGCAAAAGAGAAGCAATTAACTCAAAAGTCTAGTGTTGCTAACATCAAAACTACTATGTATCTTTTTCTACATCCTGCTTACATTAACATCCTTCCAGGTGCCTAAAAGATAAAGAATAAGGAGGTCTGGCAGCAATCCTTGAGTCAACAGTGAAAACCCTCTACCAATATAATTTTTAACTCTTTAGAAAAGGCTCTGTATCTTTAAGATGCTTTTAAGCTTTGTGCCTCCCGCGGTTGGGGGGCTGTAAGCAATTCACAAGCTGTAAGCTTTGTGCCTCTCGCGGTTGGGGGGCTGTAAGCAATTCACAAGCTGTAAGAGGTCTGGGGAACCTGTTAGGCAGACTAGAGAGCTATCAGAGGGGTTTAACTGAAACATCCCTTTCAAATGCAGAAGACTAAAACCCTGAATTGACTTTTTTCCAGAGAATATCAGAAAAGTGGAAAAGCAGAGCACAAAAGCCAGCAGATTTTTGCTGGGGTACATGCTTAGGAATATCCAGAGGGGTCCCTGAAGTCTGAGCACGCCTTGCGTATGTCAGCTTCCTTCCTCATGACCTTGTCACGGGCGGGATTCCTCACACTGGCTTCCGGCAGGGTATGGTGGTGAACTTCTTGAGTTGCAGCAAGGCTGTGAAAGACCCTTTCGAAGTTCCAGAGGTAAGGTGTCATTAGTCTCCAGACGCCTCATCGGAAATAGGCCTCATCTCGCCTGGAAGGGAGAACTTCCTGGATTTTCTCGAGTTGCGGCAGGTGTTCTCGAGTTACGACGGGGACCTCAGGGACCCGCACTGGTGGCCTCAGGAGAGGCCAGTCCCTATGCGAGTTGCTAGGGGGCCTCTCGGGATTCCTCTCCCGTCGATACCGGGGCCAAAAACCTTGTGTGGAGTCAGGGCCGGAACCGAGGATTCCTCTCAGGGGCTGACATGGATCTTTGGGTACTTCTGGAGTCTCCCCAGGGGAGTCAGGCCTCGTCTCGAGTGGGGGCATGCACGTGCACTTTCCTTCCAGGCTGTAACAGCAATGTCACGCTACCTGTCGCGTGGATCAAATGATCTGTGGTTTTCCCTCGAGGCTTTCCCACAGGGCTGTCCCACGTGCCACCGTGGTGTGAGTCGATCCTCGGCGTGAAAGATGAGCCAGTGCAGGGCAAAGAGGTTCCTCTGGAATGGACTGAGACATCTGGGGGACTCTTGGAATGGTGGTACGACCATGGAGTTCCTCTCGCCTTTCCTGTTGAGAGTGCCTCCTCTTGAGATGCGACGGGAACGCCGGGAATATTTTCCCGTTGAAAGCAGGGAAAGGATCCCTCATCTCGAGCTACGAGGGGGAAACGGGGCTCCTCTGGATGTGGGCGGGACCATCGTGCTTTCTCTCGAGTGGAGACGGGTATGGCGGTGAACTTCTTGAGTTGCAGCAAGGGTGTGAAAGACCCTTTCGAAGTTCCAGAGGTTAGGTGTCATTAGTCTCCAGACGCCTCATCGGAAATAGGCCTCATCTCGCCTGGAAGGGAGAACTTCCTTGATTTTCTCGAGTTGTGGCAGGTGTTCTCGAGTTACGACGGGGACCTAAGGGACCCGCCCTGTTGGCCTCAGGAGAGGCCAGTCCCTATGCGTGTTGCTAGGGGGCCCCTCGGGATTCCTCTCCCGTCGATACCGGGGCCAAAAACCTTGTGTGGAGACAGGGCTGGAACCGAGGATTCCTCTCAGGGACTGATATGGATCTTGGGTACTTCTGGAGTCTCGCCAGGGGAGACAGGCCTCGTCTCGTGTGGGGGCATGCACGTGCACTTTCCTTCCAGGCTGTAGCAGCAATGTCACGCTTCCCTTCGCGTGGATCAAAGGATCTGTGGTTTTCCCTCGAGGCTTTCCCTCGAGGCTTTCCCACAGGGCTGTCCCACGTGCCACCGTGGTATGAGTCGATGCTGGCGTGAAAGATGAGCCAGTGCAGGGCAAAGAGGTTCCTCTGGAATGGACTGAGACATCTGGGGGACTCTTGGAATGGTGGTACGACCATGGAGTTCCTCTCGCCTTTCCTGTTGAGAGTGCCTCCTCTTGAGATGCGACGGGAACACCGGGAATTCTTTCCCGTTGAAAGCAGGGAAAGGATCCCTCATCTCGAGCTACGAGGGGGAAACGGGGCTCCTCTGGATGTGGGCGGGACCATCGTGCTTCCTCTCGAGTGGAGACAGGTATGGCGGTGAACTTCTTGAGTTGCAGCAAGGGTGTGAAAGACCCTTTCGAAGTTCCAGAGGTTAGGTGTCATTAGTCTCCAGAGGCCTCATCGGAAATAGGCCTCATCTCGCCTGGAAGGGAGAACTTCCTGGATTTTCTCGAGTTGCGGCAGGTGTTCTCGAGTTACGACGGGGACCTCAGGGACCCGCCCTGGTGGCCTCAGGAGAGGCCAGTCCCCATGCGAGTTGCTAGGGGGCCTCTCGGGATTCCTCTCCCGTCGATACCGGGGCCAAAAAGCTTGTGTGGAGTCAGGGCCGGAACCGAGGATTCCTCTCAGGGGCTGACATGGATCTTTGGGTACTTCTGGAGTCTCCCCAGGGGAATCAGGCCTCGTCTCGAGTGGGGGCATGCACGTGCGCTTTCCTTCCAGCCTGTAGCAGCAATGTCACGCTTCCCTTCGCGTGGATCAAAGGATCTGTGATTTTCCCTCGAGGCTTTCCCTCGAGGCTTTCCCACAGGGCTGTCCCACGTGCCACCGTGGTGTGAGTCGATCCCGGCGTGAAAGATGAGCCAGTGCAGGGCAAAGAGGTTCCTCTGGAATGGAATGAGACATCTGGGGGACTCTTGGAATGGTGGTACGACCATGGAGTTCCTCTCGCCTTTCCTGTTGAGAGTGCCTCCTCTTGAGATGCGACCGGAACGCCGGGAATTATTTCCCGTTGAAAGCAGGGAAAGGATCCCTCATCTCGAGCTACGAGGGGGAAACGGGGCTCCTCTGGATGTGGGCGGACCATCGTGCTTCCTCTCGAGTCGAGACGGGTATGGCGGTGAACTTCTTGAGTTGCAGCAAGGGTGTGAAAGACCCTTTCGAAGTTCCAGAGGTTAGGTGTCATTAGTCTCCAGACGCCTCATCGGAAATAGGCCTCATCTCGCCTGGAAGGGAGAACTTCCTGGATTTTCTCGAGTTGCGGCAGGTGTTCTCGAGTTACGACGGGGACCTCAGGGACCCGCCCTGGTGGCCTCAGGAGAGGCCAGTCCCCATGCGAGTTGCTAGGGGGCCTCTCGGGATTCCTCTCCCGTCGATACCAGGGCCAAAAACCTTGTGTGGAGTCAGGGCCGGAACCGAGGATTCCTCTCAGGGGCTGACATGGATCTTTGGGTACTTGTGGAGTCTCCCCAGGGGAGTCAGGCCTCGTCTCGAGTGGGGGCATGCACGTGTGATTTCCTTCCAGGCTGTAGCAGCAATGTCACGCTTCCCGTCGCGTGGATCAAAGGATCTGTGGTTTTCCCTCGAGGCTTTCCCACTGGGCTGTCCCACGTGCCACCGTGGTGTGAGTCGATCCTCGGCGTGAAAGATGAGCCAGTGCAGGGCAAAGAGGTTCCTCTGGAATGGACTGAGACATCTGGGGGACTCTTGGAATGGTGGTACGACCATGGAGTTCCTCTCGGCTTTCCTGTTGAGAGTGCCTCCTCTTGAGATGCGACGGGAACGCCGGGAATTCTTTCCCGTTGAAAGCAGGGAAAGGATCCCTCATCTCGAGCTACGAGGGGGAAACGGGGCTCCTCTGGATGTGGGCGGGACCATCGTGATTCCTCTCGAGTGGAGACGGGTATGGCGGTGAACTTCTTGAGTTGCAGCAAGGGTGTGTAAGACCCTTTAGAAGTTCCAGAGGTTAGGTGTCATTAGTCTCCAGACGCCTCATCGGAAATAGGCCTAATCTCGCCTGGAAGGGAGAACTTCCTGGATTTTCTCGAGTTGCGGCAGCTGTTCTGGAGTTACGACGGGGACCTCAGGGACCCGCACTGGTGGCCTCAGGAGAGGTCAGTCCCCATGCGAGTTGCTAGGGGGCCTCTCGGGATTCCTCTCCCGTCGATACCGGGGCCAAAAACCTTGTGTGGAGTCAGGGCCGGAACCGAGGATTCCTCTCAGGGGCTGACATGGATCTTTGGGTACTTCTGGAGTCTCCCCAGGGGAATCAGGCCTCGTCTCGAGGGGGGGCATGCACGTGCGCTTTCCTTCCAGGCTGTAGCAGCAATGTCACGCTTCCCTTCGCGTGGATCAAAGGATCTGTGGTTTTCCCTCGAGGCTTTCCTTGAGGCTTTCCCACAGGGCTGCCCCACGTGCCACCGTGGTGTGAGTCGATCCTCGGCGTGAAAGATGAGCCAGTGCAGTGCAAAGAGGTTCCTCTGGAATGGACTGAGACATCTGGGGGACTCTTGGAATGGTGGTACGACCATGGAGTTCCTCTCGCCTTTCCTGTTGAGAGTGCCTCCTCTTGAGATGCGACGGGAACGCCGGGAATTCTTTCCCGTTGAAAGCAGGGAAAGGATCCCACATCTGGAGCTACGATGGGGAAACGGGGCTCCTCTGGATGTGGGCGGGACCATCGTGTTTCCTCTCGAGTGGAGACGGGTATGGCGGTGAACTTCTTGAGTTGCAGCAAGGGTGTGAAAGACCCTTCCGAAGTTCCAGAGGTTTGGTGTCATTAGTCTCCAGATGCCTCATCGGAAAGAGGCCTCATCTCGCCTGGAAGGGTGAACTTCCTGGATTTTCTCGAGTTGCGGCAGGTGTTCTCGAGTTACGACGGGGACCTCAGGGACCCGCCCTGGTGGCCTCAGGAGAGGCCAGTCCCCATGCGAGTTGCTAGGGGGCCTCTCGGGATTCCTCTCCCGTCGATACCGGGGCCGAAAACTTTGTGTGGAGTCAGGGCCAGAACCGAGGATTCCTCTCAGGGGCTGACATGGATCTTTGGGTACTTCTGGAGTCTCCCCAGGGGAGTCAGGCCTCGTCTCGAGTGGGGGCATGCACGTGCGCTTTCCTTCCAGGCTGTAGCAGCAATGTCACGCTTCCCGACTCGTGGATCAAAGGATCTGCGGTATTCCCTCGAGGCTTTCCCTCGAGGCTTTCCCACAGGGCTGTCCCACGTGCCACCGTGGTGTGAGTCGATCCTCGGCATGAAAGATGAGCCAGTGCAGGGCAAAGAGGTTCCTCTGGAATGGACTGAGACATCTGGGGGACTCTTGGAATGGTGGTACGACCATGGAGTTCCTCTCGCCTTTCCTGTTGAGAGTGCCTCCTCTTGAGATGCGACGGGAACGCCGGGAATTCTTTCCCGTTGAAAGCAGGGAAAGGATCCCTCATCTCGAGCTACGAGGGGGAAACGGGGATCCTCTGGATGTGGGCGGGACCATCGTGCTTCCTCTCGAGTGGAGACGGGTATGGCGGTGAACTTCTTGAGTCGCAGCAAAGGTGTGAAAGACCCTTTCGAAGTTCCAGAGGTTAGGTGTCATTAGTCTCCACACGCCTCATAGGAAATATGCCTCATCTCGCCTGGAAGGGAGAACTTCCTGGATTTTCTCGAGTTGCGGCAGGTGTTCTCGAATTACGACGGGGACCTCAGGGACCCGCCTTGGTGGCTTCAGGAGAGGCCAGTCCCCATGCGAGTTGCTAGGGGGCCTCTCGGGTTTCCTCTCTCGTCGATACCGGGGCCAAAATCCTTGTGTGGAGTCAGGGCCGGAATCGAGGATTCCTCTCAGGGGCTGACATGGATCTTTGGGTACTTCTGGAGTCTCCCCAGGGGAGTCAGGCCTCGTCTCGAGTGGGGGCATGCACGTGCGCTTTCCTTCCAGGCTGTAGCAGCAATGTCACGCTTCCCGTCGCGTGGATCAAAGGATCTGCGGTTTTCCCTCGAGGCTTTCCCTCGAGGCTTTCCCACAGGGCTGTCCCACGTGCCACCGTGGTGTGAGTCGATCCTCGGCGTGAAAGATGAGCCAGTGCAGGGCAAAGAGTTTCCTCTGGAATGGACTGAGACATCTGGGGGACTCTTGGAATGGTGGTACGACAATGGAGTTCCTCTCGCCTTTCCTGTTGAGAGTGCCTCCTTTTGATATGGGACGGGAACGCCGGGAATTCGTTCCCGTTGAAAGCAGGAAAAGGATCGCTCATCTCGAGCTACGAGGGGGAAACGGGGCTCCTCTGGATGTGGGCGGGACCATCGTGCTTCCTCTCGAGTGGAGACGGGTATGGCGGTGAACTTCTTGAGTTGCAGCAAGGGTGTGAAAGACCCTTTCGAAGTTCCAGAGGTTAGGTGTCATTAGTCTCCAGACGCCTCATCGGAAATAGGCCTCATCTCGCCTGGAAGGGAGAACTTCCTGGATTTTCTCGAGTTGCGGCAGGTGTTCTCGAGTTACGACGGGGACCTCAGGGACCCGCCCTGGTGGCCTCAGGAGAGGCCAGTCCCCATGCGAGTTGCTAGGGGGCCTCTCGGGATTCCTCTCCCGTCGATACCAGGGCCAAAAACCTTGTGTGGAGTCAGGGCCGGAACCGAGGATTCCTCTCAGGGGCTGACATGGATCTTTGGGTACTTGTGGAGTCTCCCCAGGGGAGTCAGGCCTCGTCTCGAGTGGGGGCATGCACGTGTGATTTCCTTCCAGGCTGTAGCAGCAATGTCACGCTTCCCGTCGCGTGGATCAAAGGATCTGTGGTTTTCCCTCGAGGCTTTCCCACTGGGCTGTCCCACGTGCCACCGTGGTGTGAGTCGATCCTCGGCGTGAAAGATGAGCCAGTGCAGGGCAAAGAGGTTCCTCTGGAATGGACTGAGACATCTGGGGGACTCTTGGAATGGTGGTACGACCATGGAGTTCCTCTCGGCTTTCCTGTTGAGAGTGCCTCCTCTTGAGATGCGACGGGAACGCCGGGAATTCTTTCCCGTTGAAAGCAGGGAAAGGATCCCTCATCTCGAGCTACGAGGGGGAAACGGGGCTCCTCTGGATGTGGGCGGGACCATCGTGATTCCTCTCGAGTGGAGACGGGTATGGCGGTGAACTTCTTGAGTTGCAGCAAGGGTGTGTAAGACCCTTTAGAAGTTCCAGAGGTTAGGTGTCATTAGTCTCCAGACGCCTCATCGGAAATAGGCCTAATCTCGCCTGGAAGGGAGAACTTCCTGGATTTTCTCGAGTTGCGGCAGCTGTTCTGGAGTTACGACGGGGACCTCAGGGACCCGCACTGGTGGCCTCAGGAGAGGTCAGTCCCCATGCGAGTTGCTAGGGGGCCTCTCGGGATTCCTCTCCCGTCGATACCGGGGCCAAAAACCTTGTGTGGAGTCAGGGCCGGAACCGAGGATTCCTCTCAGGGGCTGACATGGATCTTTGGGTACTTCTGGAGTCTCCCCAGGGGAATCAGGCCTCGTCTCGAGGGGGGGCATGCACGTGCGCTTTCCTTCCAGGCTGTAGCAGCAATGTCACGCTTCCCTTCGCGTGGATCAAAGGATCTGTGGTTTTCCCTCGAGGCTTTCCTTGAGGCTTTCCCACAGGGCTGCCCCACGTGCCACCGTGGTGTGAGTCGATCCTCGGCGTGAAAGATGAGCCAGTGCAGTGCAAAGAGGTTCCTCTGGAATGGACTGAGACATCTGGGGGACTCTTGGAATGGTGGTACGACCATGGAGTTCCTCTCGCCTTTCCTGTTGAGAGTGCCTCCTCTTGAGATGCGACGGGAACGCCGGGAATTCTTTCCCGTTGAAAGCAGGGAAAGGATCCCACATCTGGAGCTACGATGGGGAAACGGGGCTCCTCTGGATGTGGGCGGGACCATCGTGTTTCCTCTCGAGTGGAGACGGGTATGGCGGTGAACTTCTTGAGTTGCAGCAAGGGTGTGAAAGACCCTTCCGAAGTTCCAGAGGTTTGGTGTCATTAGTCTCCAGATGCCTCATCGGAAAGAGGCCTCATCTCGCCTGGAAGGGTGAACTTCCTGGATTTTCTCGAGTTGCGGCAGGTGTTCTCGAGTTACGACGGGGACCTCAGGGACCCGCCCTGGTGGCCTCAGGAGAGGCCAGTCCCCATGCGAGTTGCTAGGGGGCCTCTCGGGATTCCTCTCCCGTCGATACCGGGGCCGAAAACTTTGTGTGGAGTCAGGGCCAGAACCGAGGATTCCTCTCAGGGGCTGACATGGATCTTTGGGTACTTCTGGAGTCTCCCCAGGGGAGTCAGGCCTCGTCTCGAGTGGGGGCATGCACGTGCGCTTTCCTTCCAGGCTGTAGCAGCAATGTCACGCTTCCCGACTCGTGGATCAAAGGATCTGCGGTATTCCCTCGAGGCTTTCCCTCGAGGCTTTCCCACAGGGCTGTCCCACGTGCCACCGTGGTGTGAGTCGATCCTCGGCATGAAAGATGAGCCAGTGCAGGGCAAAGAGGTTCCTCTGGAATGGACTGAGACATCTGGGGGACTCTTGGAATGGTGGTACGACCATGGAGTTCCTCTCGCCTTTCCTGTTGAGAGTGCCTCCTCTTGAGATGCGACGGGAACGCCGGGAATTCTTTCCCGTTGAAAGCAGGGAAAGGATCCCTCATCTCGAGCTACGAGGGGGAAACGGGGATCCTCTGGATGTGGGCGGGACCATCGTGCTTCCTCTCGAGTGGAGACGGGTATGGCGGTGAACTTCTTGAGTCGCAGCAAAGGTGTGAAAGACCCTTTCGAAGTTCCAGAGGTTAGGTGTCATTAGTCTCCACACGCCTCATAGGAAATATGCCTCATCTCGCCTGGAAGGGAGAACTTCCTGGATTTTCTCGAGTTGCGGCAGGTGTTCTCGAATTACGACGGGGACCTCAGGGACCCGCCTTGGTGGCTTCAGGAGAGGCCAGTCCCCATGCGAGTTGCTAGGGGGCCTCTCGGGTTTCCTCTCTCGTCGATACCGGGGCCAAAATCCTTGTGTGGAGTCAGGGCCGGAATCGAGGATTCCTCTCAGGGGCTGACATGGATCTTTGGGTACTTCTGGAGTCTCCCCAGGGGAGTCAGGCCTCGTCTCGAGTGGGGGCATGCACGTGCGCTTTCCTTCCAGGCTGTAGCAGCAATGTCACGCTTCCCGTCGCGTGGATCAAAGGATCTGCGGTTTTCCCTCGAGGCTTTCCCTCGAGGCTTTCCCACAGGGCTGTCCCACGTGCCACCGTGGTGTGAGTCGATCCTCGGCGTGAAAGATGAGCCAGTGCAGGGCAAAGAGTTTCCTCTGGAATGGACTGAGACATCTGGGGGACTCTTGGAATGGTGGTACGACAATGGAGTTCCTCTCGCCTTTCCTGTTGAGAGTGCCTCCTTTTGATATGGGACGGGAACGCCGGGAATTCGTTCCCGTTGAAAGCAGGAAAAGGATCGCTCATCTCGAGCTACGAGGGGGAAACGGGGCTCCTCTGGATGTGGGCGGGACCATCGTGCTTCCTCTCGAGTGGAGACGGGTATGGCGGTGAACTTCTTGAGTTGCAGCAAGGGTGTGAAAGACCCTTTCGAAGTTCCAGAGGTTAGGTGTCATTAGTCTCCAGACGCCTCATCGGAAATAGGCCTCTTCTCGCCTGGAAGGGAGAACTTCCTGGATTTTCTCGAGTTGCAGCAGGTGTTCGCGAGTTACGACGGGGACCTCAGGGACCCGCCCTGGTGGCCTCAGCAGAGGCCAGTCCCCATGCGAGTTGCTAGGGGGCCTCTCGGGATTCCTCTCCCATCGATACCGGGGCCAAAAACCTTGTGTGGAGTCAGAGCCGGAACCGAGGATTCCTCTCAGGGGCTGATATGGATCTTTGGGTACTTCTGGAGTCTCGCCAGGGGAGACAGGCCTCGTCTCGAGTGGGGGCATGCACGTGCACTTTCCTTCCAGGCTGTAGCAGCAATGTCACGCTTCCCGTCGCGTGGATCAAAGGATCTGTGGTTTTCCCTCTAGGCTTTCCCTCGAGGCTTTCCCACAGGGCTGTCCCACGTGCCACCGTGGTGTGAGTCGATCCTCGGCGTGAAAGATGAGCCAGTGCAGGGCAAAGAGGTTCCCCTGGAATGGACTGAGACATCTGGCGGACTCTTGAAATGGTGGTACGACCATGCAGTTCCTCTCGCCTTTCCTGTTGAGAGTGCCTCCTCTTGAGATGCGACGGGAACGCCGGGAATTCTTTCCCGTTGAAAGAAGGGAAAGGATCCCTCAACTCGAGCTAGGAGGGGGAAACGGGGCTCCTCTGGATGTGGGCGGGACCATCGTGCTTCCTCTCGAGTGGAGACGGGTATGGCGGTGAACTTCTTGAGTTGCAGCAAGGGTGTGAAAGACCCTTTCGAAGTTCCAGAGGTTAGGTGTCATTAGTCTCCAGACGCCTCATCGGAAATAGGCCTCATCTCGCCTGGAAGGGAGAAATTCCTGGATTTTCTCGAGTTGCGGCAGGTGCTCTCGAGTTACGACGGGGACCTCAGGGACCCGCCCTGATGGCCTCAGGAGAGGCCAGTCCCCATGCGAGTTGCTAGGGGGCCTCTCGGGATTCCTCTCCCATCGATACCGGGGCCAAAAACCTTGTGTGGAGTCAGGGCCGGAAACGAGGATTCCTCTCAGGGGCTGACATGGATCTTTGGGTACTTCTGGAGTCTCCCCAGGGGAGTCAGGCCTCGGCTCGAGTGGGGGCATGCACTTGCGCTTTCCTTCCAGGCTGTAGCAGCAATGTCACGCTTCCCGAGGCGTGGATCAAAGGATCTGTGGTTTTCCCTCGAGGCTTTCCCTCGAGGCTTTCCCACAGGGCTGTCCCTCGTGCCACCGTGGTGTGAGTCGATCCTCGGCGTGAAAGATGAGCCAGTGCAGGGCAAAGAGTTTCCTCTGGAATGGACTGAGACATCTGGGGGACTCTTGGAATGGTGGTGCGACCATGGAGTTCCTCTCGCCTTTCCTGTTGAGAGTGCCTCCTCTTGAGATGCGACGGGAACGCCGGGAATTCTTTCCCGTTGAAAGCAGGGAAAGGATCCCTCATCTCGAGCTCCGAGGGGGAAACGGGGCTCCTCTGGATGTGGGCGGGACCATCGTGCTTCCTCTCGAGTGGAGACGGGTATGGCGGTGAACCTCTTGAGTTGCAGCAAGGGTGTGAAAGACCCTTTCCAAGTTCCAGAAGTTAGGTGTCATTAGTCTCCAGACGCCTCATCGGAAATAGGCCTCATCTCGCCTGGAAGGGAGAACTTCCTGGATTTTCTCGAGTTGCGGCAGGTGTTCTCGAGTTACGACGGGGACCACAGGGACCCGCCCTGGTGCCCTCAGGAGAGGCCAGTCCCCATGCGAGTTGCTAGGGGGCCTCTCGGGATTCCTCTCCCGTCGATACCGGGGCCAAAAACCTTGTGTGGAGTCAGGGCCCAAACCGAGGATTCCTCTCAGGGGCTGATATGGATCTTTGGGTACTTCTGGAGTCTCGCCAGGGGAGACAGGCCTCGTCTCGAGTGGGGGCATGCACGTGCGCTTTCCTTCCAGGCTGTAGCAGCAATGTCACGCTTTCCATCGAGTGGATCAAAGGATCTGTGGTTTTTCCACAGGTTTGTCCCACGTGCCACCGTGGTGTGAGTCGATCCTCGGCGTGAAAGATGAGCCAGTGCAGGGCAAAGAGGTTCCTCTGGAATGGACTGAGACATCTGGGGGACTCTTGGAATGGTGGTACGACCATGGAGTTCCTCTCGCCTTTCCTGTTGAGAGTGCCTCCTCTTGAGATGCGACGGGAACGCCGGGAATTCTTTCCCGTTGGAAGCAGGGAAAGGATCGCTCATCTCGAGCTAGGAGGGGGAAACGGGGCTCCTCTGGATGTGGGCGGGACCATCGTGCTTCCTCTCGAGTGGAGACGGGTATGGCGGTGAACTTCTTGAGTTGCAGCAAGGGTGTGAAAGACCTTTTCGAAGTTCCAGAGGTTAGGTGTCATTAGTCTCCAGACGCCTCATCGGAAATAGGCCTCATCTCGCCTGGAAGGGAGAACTTCCTGGATTTTCTCGAGTTGCGGCAGGTGTTCTCGAGTTACGACGGGGACCTCAGGGACCCGTCCTGGTGGCCTCAGGAGAGGCCAGTCCCCATGCGAGTTGCTAGGGTGCCTCTCGGGATTCCTCTCCCGTCGATACCGGGGCCAAAAACCTTGTGTGGAGTCAGGGCCGGAACCGAGGATTCCTCTCAGTGGCTGACATGGATCTTTGGCTACTTCTGGAGTCTCCCCAGGGGAGTCAGGCCTCGTCTCTAGTGGGGGCATGCACGTTTGCTTTCCTTCAAGGCTGTAGCAGCAATGTCACGCTTCCCGTGGCGTGAATCAAACGATCTGTGGTTTTCCCTCGAGGCTTTCCCTCGAGGCTTTCCCACAGGGCTGTCCCACGTGCCACCGTGGTGTGAGTCGATCCTCGGCGTGAAAGATGAGCCAGTGCAGGGCAAAGAGGTTCCTCTGGAATGGACTGAGACATCTGGGGGACTCTTGGAATGGTGGTACGACCATGGAGTTCCTCTCGCCTTTCCTGTTGAGAGTGCCTCCTCTTGAGATGCGACGTGAACGCCGGGAATTCTATCCCGTTGAAAGCAGGGAAAGGATCCCTCATCTCGAGCTACGAGGGGGAAACGGGGCTCCTCTGGATGTGGGCGGGACCATCGTGCTTCCTCTCGAGTGGAGACGGGTATGGCGGTGAACTTCTTGAGTTGCAGCAAGGGTGTGAAAGACCCTTTCGAAGTTCCAGAGGTTAGGTGTCATTAGTCTCCAGACGCCTCATCGGAAATAGGCCTCATCTCGCCTGGAAGGGGGAACTTCCTGGAATTTCTCGAGTTGTGGCAGTTGTTCTCGAGTTACGACGGGGACCTCAGGGACCCGCCCTGGTGGCCTCAGGAGAGGCCAGTCCCCGTGCGAGTTGCTAGGGGGCCTCTCGGGATTCCTCTCCCGTCGATACCGGGGCCAAAAACCTTGTGTGGAGTCAGGGCCGGAAACGAGGATTCCTCTCAGGGGCTGACATGGATCTTTGGGTACTTCTGGAGTCTCCCCAGGGGAGTCAGGCCTCGGCTCGAGTGGGGGCATGCACTTGCGCTTTCCTTCCAGGCTGTAGCAGCAATGTCACGCTTCCCGAGGCGTGGATCAAAGGATCTGTGGTTTTCCCTCGAGGCTTTCCCTCGAGGCTTTCCCACAGGGCTGTCCCTCGTGCCACCGTGGTGTGAGTCGATCCTCGGCGTGAAAGATGAGCCAGTGCAGGGCAAAGAGTTTCCTCTGGAATGGACTGAGACATCTGGGGGACTCTTGGAATGGTGGTGCGACCATGGAGTTCCTCTCGCCTTTCCTGTTGAGAGTGCCTCCTCTTGAGATGCGACGGGAACGCCGGGAATTCTTTCCCGTTGAAAGCAGGGAAAGGATCCCTCATCTCGAGCTCCGAGGGGGAAACGGGGCTCCTCTGGATGTGGGCGGGACCATCGTGCTTCCTCTCGAGTGGAGACGGGTATGGCGGTGAACCTCTTGAGTTGCAGCAAGGGTGTGAAAGACCCTTTCCAAGTTCCAGAAGTTAGGTGTCATTAGTCTCCAGACGCCTCATCGGAAATAGGCCTCATCTCGCCTGGAAGGGAGAACTTCCTGGATTTTCTCGAGTTGCGGCAGGTGTTCTCGAGTTACGACGGGGACCACAGGGACCCGCCCTGGTGCCCTCAGGAGAGGCCAGTCCCCATGCGAGTTGCTAGGGGGCCTCTCGGGATTCCTCTCCCGTCGATACCGGGGCCAAAAACCTTGTGTGGAGTCAGGGCCCAAACCGAGGATTCCTCTCAGGGGCTGATATGGATCTTTGGGTACTTCTGGAGTCTCGCCAGGGGAGACAGGCCTCGTCTCGAGTGGGGGCATGCACGTGCGCTTTCCTTCCAGGCTGTAGCAGCAATGTCACGCTTTCCATCGAGTGGATCAAAGGATCTGTGGTTTTTCCACAGGTTTGTCCCACGTGCCACCGTGGTGTGAGTCGATCCTCGGCGTGAAAGATGAGCCAGTGCAGGGCAAAGAGGTTCCTCTGGAATGGACTGAGACATCTGGGGGACTCTTGGAATGGTGGTACGACCATGGAGTTCCTCTCGCCTTTCCTGTTGAGAGTGCCTCCTCTTGAGATGCGACGGGAACGCCGGGAATTCTTTCCCGTTGGAAGCAGGGAAAGGATCGCTCATCTCGAGCTAGGAGGGGGAAACGGGGCTCCTCTGGATGTGGGCGGGACCATCGTGCTTCCTCTCGAGTGGAGACGGGTATGGCGGTGAACTTCTTGAGTTGCAGCAAGGGTGTGAAAGACCTTTTCGAAGTTCCAGAGGTTAGGTGTCATTAGTCTCCAGACGCCTCATCGGAAATAGGCCTCATCTCGCCTGGAAGGGAGAACTTCCTGGATTTTCTCGAGTTGCGGCAGGTGTTCTCGAGTTACGACGGGGACCTCAGGGACCCGTCCTGGTGGCCTCAGGAGAGGCCAGTCCCCATGCGAGTTGCTAGGGTGCCTCTCGGGATTCCTCTCCCGTCGATACCGGGGCCAAAAACCTTGTGTGGAGTCAGGGCCGGAACCGAGGATTCCTCTCAGTGGCTGACATGGATCTTTGGGTACTTCTGGAGTCTCCCCAGGGGAGTCAGGCCTCGTCTCTAGTGGGGGCATGCACGTTTGCTTTCCTTCAAGGCTGTAGCAGCAATGTCACGCTTCCCGTGGCGTGAATCAAACGATCTGTGGTTTTCCCTCGAGGCTTTCCCTCGAGGCTTTCCCACAGGGCTGTCCCACGTGCCACCGTGGTGTGAGTCGATCCTCGGCGTGAAAGATGAGCCAGTGCAGGGCAAAGAGGTTCCTCTGGAATGGACTGAGACATCTGGGGGACTCTTGGAATGGTGGTACGACCATGGAGTTCCTCTCGCCTTTCCTGTTGAGAGTGCCTCCTCTTGAGATGCGACGTGAACGCCGGGAATTCTATCCCGTTGAAAGCAGGGAAAGGATCCCTCATCTCGAGCTACGAGGGGGAAACGGGGCTCCTCTGGATGTGGGCGGGACCATCGTGCTTCCTCTCGAGTGGAGACGGGTATGGCGGTGAACTTCTTGAGTTGCAGCAAGGGTGTGAAAGACCCTTTCGAAGTTCCAGAGGTTAGGTGTCATTAGTCTCCAGACGCCTCATCGGAAATAGGCCTCATCTCGCCTGGAAGGGGGAACTTCCTGGAATTTCTCGAGTTGTGGCAGTTGTTCTCGAGTTACGACGGGGACCTCAGGGACCCGCCCTGGTGGCCTCAGGAGAGGCCAGTCCCCGTGCGAGTTGCTAGGGGGCCTCTCGGGATTCCTCTCCCGTCGATACCGGGGCCAAAAACCTTGTGTGGAGTCAGGGCCGGAACCGAGGATTCCTCTCACGGGCTGACATGGATCTTTGGGTACTTCTGGAGTCTCCCCAGGGGAGTCAGGCCTCGTCTCGAGTCGGGGCATGCACGTGCACTTTCCTTCCAGGCTGTAGCAGCAATGTCACGCTTCCCGTGGCGTGGATCAAAGGATCTGTGGTTTTCCCTCGAGGCTTTCCCTCGAGGCTTTCCCACAGGGCTGTCCCACGTGCCACCGTGGTGTCAGTCGATCCTCGGCGTGAAAGATGAGCCAGTGCAGGGCAAAGATATTCCTCTGGAATGGACTGAGACATCTGGGGGACTCTTGGAATGGTGGTAAGACCATGGAGTTCCTCTCGCCTTTCCTGTTGAGACTGCCTCCGCTTGAGATGCGACGGGAACGCCGGGAACTCTTTCCCATTGAAAGCAGGGAAAGGATTCCTCATCTCGAGCTACGAGGGGGAAAGGGGGCTCCTCTGGATGTGGGCGGGACGATCGTGCTTCCTCTCGAGTGGAGACGGGTATGGCGGTGAACTTCTTGAGTTGCAGCAAGGGTGTGAAAGACCCTTTCGAAGTTCCAGAGGTTAGGTGTCATTAGTCTCCAGACGCCTCATCGGAAATAGGCCTCATCCTGCCTGGAAGGGAGAACTTCCTGGATTTTCTCGAGTTGCGGCAGGTGTTCTCGAGTTACGACGGGGACCTCAGGGACCCGCCCTGGTGGCCTCAGGAGAGGCCAGTCCCCATGCGAGTTGCTAGGGGGCCTCTCGGGATTCCTCTCCCGTCGATACCCGGGCCAAAAACCTTGTGTGGAGTCAGGGCCGGAACCGAGGATTCCTCTCACGGGCTGATATGGATCTTTGGGTACTTCTGGAGTCTCGCCAGGGGAGACAGGCCCCATCTCGAGTGGGGGCATGCACGTGCGCTTTCCTTCCAGGCTGTAGCAGCAATGTCACGCTTTCCATCGCGTGGATCAAAGGATCTGTGGTTTTTCCACAGGTTTGTCCCACGTACCACCGTGGTGTGAGTCGATCCTCGGCGTGAAAGATGAGCCAGTGCAGGGCAAAGAGGTTCCTCTGGAATGGACTGAGACATCTGGGGGACTCTTGGAATGGTGGTACGACCATGGAGTTCCTCTCGCCTTTCCTGTTGAGAGTGCCTCCTCTTGAGATGCGACGGGAACGCCGGGAATTCTTTCCCGTTGAAAGCAGGGAAAGGATCCCTCATTTCGAGCTCCGAGGGGGAAACGGGGCTCCTCTGGATGTGGGCGGGACCATCGTTTTTCCTCTCGAGTGGAGACGGGTATGGCGGTGAACTTCTTGAGTTGCAGCAAGGGTGTAAAAGACCCTTTCGAAGTTCCAGAGGTTAGGTGTCATTAGTCTCCAGACGCCTCATCGGAAATAGGCCTCATCTCGCCTGGAAGGGAGAACTTCCTGGATTTTCTCGAGTTGCGGCAGGTGTTCTCGAGTTACGACGGGGACCTCAGGGACCCGCCCTGGTGCCCTCAGGAGAGGCCAGTCCCCATGCGAGTTGCTAGGGGGCCTCTCGGGATTCCTCTCCCTTCGATACCGGGGCCAAAAACCTTTTGTGGAGTTAGGGCCGGAACCGAGGATTCCTTTCAGGGGCTGATATGGATCTTTGGGTACTTCTGGAGTCTCGCCAGGGGAGACAGGCCTCATCTCGAGTGGGGGCATGCACGTGTGCTTTCGTTCCAGGCTGTAGCAGCAATGTCACGCATCCCGTGGCGTGGATCAAAGGATCTGTGGTTTTCCCTCGAGGCTTTCCCTCGAGGCTTTCCCACAGGGCTGTCCCACGTGCCACCGTGGTGTGAGTCGATCCTCGCCGTGAAAGATGAGCCAGTGCAGGGCAAAGAGGTTCCTCTGGAATGGACTGAGACATCTGGGGGACTCTTGAAATGGTGGTACGACCATGCAGTTCCTCTCGCCTTTCCTGTTGAGAGTGCCTCCTCTTGAGATGCGACGGGAACGCCGGGAATTCTTTCCCGTTGAAAGCAGGGAAAGGATCCCTCATCTCGAGCTACGAGGGGGAAACGGGGCTCCTCTGGATGTGGGCGGAACCATCGTGCTTCCTCTCGAGTGGAGACGGGTATGGCGGTGAACTTCATGAGTTGCAGCAAGGGTGTGAAAGACCCTTTCGAAGTTCCAGAGGTTAGGTGTCATTAGTCTCCAGACGCCTCATCGGAAATAGGCCTCATCTCGCCTGGAAGGGGGAACTTCCTGGAATTTCTCGAGTTGTGGCATTTGTTCTCGAGTTACGACGGGGACCTCAGGGACCCGCCCTGGTGGCCTCAGGAGAGGCCAGTCCCCATGCGAGTTGCTAGGGGGCCTCTCGTGATTCCTCTCCCGTCGATACCGGGGCCAAAAACCTTGTGTGGAGTCAGGGCCGGAACCGAGGATTCCTCTCACGGGCTGACATGGATCTTTGGGTACTTCTGGAGTCTCCCCAGGGGAGTCAGGCCTCGTCTCGAGTCGGGGCATGCACGTGCACTTTCCTTCCAGGCTGTAGCAGCAATGTCACGCTTCCCGTGGCGTGGATCAAAGGATCTGTGGTTTTCCCTCGAGGCTTTCCCTCGAGGCTTTCCCACAGGGCTGTCCCACGTGCCACCGTGGTGTGAGTCGATCCTCGGCGTGAAAGATGAGCCAGTGCAGGGCAAAGAGCTTCCTCTGGAATGGACTGAGACATCTGGGGGACTCTTGGAATGGTGGTACGACCATGGAGTTCCTCTCGCCTTTCCTGTTGAGAGTGCCTCCGCTTGAGATGCGACGGGAACGCCGGGAACTCTTTCCCATTGAAAGCAGGGAAAGGATTCCTCATCTCGAGCTACGAGGGGGAAAGGGGGCTCCTCTGGATGTGGGCGGGACGATCGTGCTTCCTCTCGAGTGGAGACGGGTATGGCGGTGAACTTCTTGAGTTGCAGCAAGGGTGTGAAAGACCCTTTCGAAGTTCCAGAGGTTAGGTGTCATTAGTCTCCAGACGCCTCATCGGAAATAGGCCTCATCCTGCCTGGAAGGGAGAACTTCCTGGATTTTCTCGAGTTGCGGCAGGTGTTCTCGAGTTACGACGGGGACCTCAGGGACCCGCCCTGGTGGCCTCAGGAGAGGCCAGTCCCCATGCAAGTTGCTAGGGGGCCTCTCGGGATTCCTCTCCCGTCGATACCCGGGCCAAAAACCTTGTGTGGAGTCAGGGCCGGAACCGAGGATTCCTCTCACGGGCTGACATGGATCTTTGGGTACTTCTGGAGTCTCGCCAGGGGAGACAGGCCTCATCTCGAGTGGGGGCATGCACGTGCGCTTTCCTTCCAGGCTGTAGCAGCAATGTCACGCTTCCCATCGCGTGGATCAAAGGATCTGTGGTTTTCCCTCGAGGCTTTCCCTCGAGGCTTCCCACAGGGCTGTCCCACGTGCCACCGTGGTGTGAGTCGATCCTCGGCGTGAAAGATGAGCCAGTGCAGGGCAAAGAGGTTCCTCTGGAATGGAATGAGACATCTGCGGGACTCTTGGAATGGTGGTACGACCATGGAGTTCCTCTCGCCTTTCCTGTTGAGAGTGCCTCCTCTTGAGATGCGACGGGAACGCCGGGAATTCTTTCCCGTTGAAAGCAGGGAAAGGATCGCTCATCTCGAGCTAGGAGGGGGAAACGGGGCTCCTCTTGATGTGGGCGGGACCATCGTGCTTCCTCTCGAGTGGAGACGGGTATGGCGGTGAACTTCTTGAGTTGCAGCAAGGGTGTGAAAGACCCTTTCGAAGTTCCAGAGTTTAGGTGTCATTAGTCTCCAGACGCCTCATCGGAAATAGGCCTCATCTCGCCTGGAAGGGAGAACTTCCTGGATTTTCTCGAGTTGCGGCAGGTGTTCTCGAGTTACGACGGGGACCTCAGGGACCCGCCCTGGTGGCCTCAGGAGAGGCCAGTCCCCATGCGAGTTGCTAGGGTGCCTCTCGGGATTCCTCTCCCGTCGATACCGGGGCCAAAAGCCTTGTGTGGAGTCAGGGCCGGAACCGAGGATTCCTCTCACGGGCTGACATGGATCTTTGGGTACTTCTGGAGTCTCCCCAGGGGAGTCAGGCCTCGTCTCGAGTCGGGGCATGCACGTTCACTTTCCTTCCAGGCTGTAGCAGCAATGTCACGCTTCCCGTGGCGTGGATCAAAGGATCTGTGGTTTTCCCTCGAGGCTTACCCTCGAGGCTTTCCCACAGGGCTGTCCCACGTGCCACCGTGGTGTGAGTCGATCCTCGGCGTGAAAGATGAGCCAGTTCAGGGCAAAGAGCTTCCTCTGGAATGGACTGAGACATCTGGGGGACTCTTGGAATGGTGGTACGACCATGGAGTTCCTCTCGCCTTTCCTGTTGAGAGTGCCTCCGCTTGAGATGCGACGGGAACGACGGGAACTCTTTCCCATTGAAAGCAGGGAAAGGATTCCTCATCTCGAGCTACGAGGGGGAAAGGGGGCTCCTCTGGATGTGGGCGGGACGATCGTGCTTCCTCTCGAGTGGAAACGGGTATGGCGGTGAACTTCTTGAGTTGCAGCAAGGGTGTGAAAGACCTTTTCGAAGTTCCAGAGGTTAGGTGTCATTAGTCTCCAGACGCCTCATCAGAAATAGGCCTCATCCTGCCTGGAAGGGAGAACTTCCTGGATTTTCTCGAGTTGCGGCAGGTGTTCTCGAGTTACGACGGGGACCTCAGGGACCCGCCCTGGTGGCCTCAGGAGAGGCCAGTACCCATGCGAGTTGCTAGGGGGCCTCTCGGGATTCCTCTCCCGTCGATACCCGGGCCAAAAACCTTGTGTGGAGTCAGGGCCGGAACCGAGGATTCCTCTCACGGGCTGATATGGATCTTTGGGTACTTCTGGAGTCTCGCCAGGGGAGACAGGCCTCATCTCGAGTGGGGGCATGCACGTGCGCTTTCCTTCCAGGCTGTAGCAGCAATGTCACGCTTCCCATCGCGCGGATCAAAGGATCTGTGGTTTTCCCTCGAGGCTTTCCCTGGAGGCTTCCCACAGGGCTGTCCCACGTGCCACCGTGGTGTGAGTCGATCCTCGGCGTGAAAGATGAGCCAGTGCAGGGCAAAGAGGTTCCTCTGGAATGGACTGAGACATCTGCGGGACTCTTGGAATGGTGGTACGACCATGGAGTTCCTCTCGCCTTTCCTGTTGAGAGTGCCTCCCTTGAGATGCGACGGGAACGCCGGGAATTCTTTCCCGTTGAACGCAGGGAAAGGATCGCTCATCTCGAGCTAGGAGGGGGAAACGGGGCTCCTCTGGATGTGGGCGGGACCATCGTGCTTCCTCTCGAGTGGAGACGGGTATGGCGGTGAACTTCTTGAGTTGCAGCAAGGGTGTGAAAGACCTTTCGAAGTTCCAGAGGTTAGGTGTCATTAGTCTCCAGACGCCTGATTGGAAATAGGCCTCATCTCGCCTGGAAGGGAGAACTTCCTGGATTTTCTCGAGTTGCGGCAGGTGTTCTCGAGTTACGACGGGGACCTCAGGGACCCGCCCTGGTGGCCTCAGGAGAACCCAGTCCCCATGCGACTTGCTAGGGGGCCTCTCGGGATTCCTCTCCCGTCGATACCGGGGCCAAAAACCTTGTGTGGAGTCAGGGCCGGAACCGAGGATTCCTGTCAGGGGCTGACATGGATCTTTGGGTACTTCTGGAGTCTCCCCAGGGGAGTCAGGCCTCGTCTCGAGTCGGGGAATGCACGTGCACTTTCCTTCCAGGCTGTAGCAGCAATGTCACGCTTCCCGTGGCGTGGATCAAAGGATCTGTGGTTTTCCCTCGAGGCTTTCCCTCGAGGCTTTCCCACAGGGCTGTCCCACGTGCCACCGTGGTGTGAGTCGATCCTCGGCGTGAAAGATGAGCCAGTGCAGGGCAAAGAGCTTCCTCTGGAATGGACTGAGACATCTGGGGGACTCTTGGAATGGTGGTACGACCATGGAGTTCCTCTCGCCTTTCCTGTTGAGAGTGCCTCCGCTTGAGATGCGACGGGAACGCCGGGAATTCTTTCACATTGAAAGCAGGGAAAGGATTCCTCATCTCGAGCTACGAGGGGGAAAGGGGGCTCCTCTGGATGTGGGCGGGACGATCGTGCTTCCTCTCGAGTGGAGACGGGTATGGCGGTGAACTTCTTGAGTTGCAGCAAGGGTGTGAAAGACCCTTTCGAAGTTCCAGAGGTTAGGTGTCATTAGTCTCCAGACGCCTCATCGGAAATAGGCCTCATCTCGCCTGGAAGGGGGAACTTCCTGGAATTTCTCGAGTTGTGGCAGGTGTTCTCGAGTTACGACGGGGACCTCAGGGACCCGCCCTGGTGGCCTCAGGAGAGGCCAGTCCCCATGCGACTTGCTAGGGGGCCTCTCGGGATTCCTCTCCCGTCGATACCGGGGCCAAAAACCTTGTGTGGAGTCAGGGCCGGAACCGAGGATTCCTCTCACGGGCTGACAGGGATCTTTGGGTTCTTCTGGAGTCTCCCCAGGGGAGTCAGGCCTCGTCTCGAGTCGGGGCATGCACGTGCACTTTCCTTCCTGGCTGTAGCAGCAATGTCACGCTTCCCGTGGCGTGGATCAAAGGATCTGTGGTTTTCCCTCGAGGCTTTCCCTCGAGGCTTTCCCACAGGGCTGTCCCACGTGCCACCGTGGTGTGAGTCGATCCTCGGCGTGAAAGATGAGCCAGTGCAGGGCAAAGAGCTTCCTCTGGAATGTACTGAGACATCTGGGGGACTCTTGGAATGGTGGTACGACCATGGAGTTCCTCTCGCCTTTCCTGTTGAGAGTGCCTCCGCTTGAGATGCGACGGGAACGCCGGGAACTCTTTCCCATTGAAAGCAGGGAAAGGATTCCTCATCTCGAGCTACGAGGGGGAAAGGGGGCTCCTCTGGATGTGGGCGGCACGATCGTGTTTCCTCTCGAGTGGAGACGGGTATGGCGGTGAACTTCTTGAGTTGCAGCAAGGGTGTGAAAGACCCTTTCGAAGTTCCAGAGGTTAGGTGTCATTAGTCTCCAGACGCCTCATCGGAAATAGGCCTCATCCTGCCTGGAAGGGAGAACTTCCTGGATTTTCTCGAGTTGCGGCAGGTGTTCTCGAGTTACGACGGGGACCTCAGGGACCCGCCCTGGTGGCCT
This sequence comes from Capricornis sumatraensis, assembly GCF_032405125.1. Lineage (NCBI taxonomy): Eukaryota > Metazoa > Chordata > Mammalia > Artiodactyla > Bovidae > Capricornis > Capricornis sumatraensis. Next base: position 12,691,106 of record NW_027184612.1, read on the forward strand.
CAGGAGAGGCCAGTCCCCATGCGAGTTGCTAGGGGGCCTCTCGGGATTCCTCTCCCGTCGATACCCGGGCCAAAAACCTTGTGTGGAGTCAGGGCCGGAACCGAGGATTCCTCTCACGGGCTGATATGGATCTTTGGGTACTTCTGGAGTCTCGCCAGGGGAGACAGGACCCATCTCGAGTGGGGGCATGCACGTGCGCTTTCCTTCCAGGCTGTAGCAGCAATGTCACGCTTCCCATCGCGTGGATCAAAGGATCTGTGGTTTTCCCACAGGGCTGTCCCACGTGCCACCGTGGTGTGAGTCGATCCTCGGCGTGAAAGATGAGCCAGTGCAGGGCAAAGAGGTTCCTCTGGAAAGGACTGAGACATCTGAGGGACTCTTGGAATGGTGGTACGACCATGGAGTTCCTCTCGCCTTTCCTGTTGAGAGTGCCTCCTCTTGAGATGCGACGGGAACGCCGGGAATTCTTTCCCGTTGAAAGCAGGGAAAGGATCGCTCATCTCGAGCTAGGAGGGGGAAACGGGGCTCCTCTGGATGTGGGCGGGACCATCGTGCTTCCTCTCGAGTGGAGACGGGTATGGCGGTGAACTTCTTGAGTTGCAGCAAGGGTGTGAAAGACCCTTTCGAAGTTCCAGAGTTTAGGTGTCATTAGTCTCCAGACGCCTCATCGGAAATAGGCCTCATCTCGCCTGGAAGGGAGAACTTCCTGGATTTTCTCGAGTTGCGGCAGCTGTTCTCGAGTTACGACGGGGACCTCAGGGACCCGCCCTGGTGGCCTCAGGAGAGGCCAGTCCCCATGCGAGTTGCTAGGGGGCCTCTCGGGATTCCTCTCCCGTCGATACCGGGGCCAAAAACCTTGTGTGGAGTCAGGGCCGGAACCGAGGATTCCTCTCAGGGGCTGACATGGATCTGTGGGTACTTCTGCAGTCTCCCCATGGGAGTCAGGCCTCGTCTCGAGTGGGGGCATGCACGTGCGCTTTCCTTCCAGGCTGTAGCAGCAATGTCACGCTTCCCGTCGCGTGGATCAAAGGATCTGTGGTTTTCCCTCGAGGCTTTCCCTCGAGGCTTTCCCACAGGGCTGTCCCACGTGCCACCGTGGTGTGAGTCGATCCTCGGCGTGAAAGATGAGCCAGTGCAGGGCAAAGAGCTTCCTCTGGAATGGACTGAGACATCTGGGGGACTCTTGGAATGGTGGTACGACCATGGAGTTCCTCTCGCCTTTCCTGTTGAGAGTGCCTCCTCTTGAGATGCGACGGGAACGCCGGGAATTCTTTCCCGTTGAAAGCAGGGAAAGGATCCCTCATCTCGAGCTACGAGGGGGAAACGGGGCTCCTCTGGATGTGGGCGGGACCATCGTGCTTCCTCTCGAGTGGAGACGGGTATGGCGGTGAACTTCTTGAGTTGCAGCAAGGGTGTGAAAGACCCTTTCGAAGTTCCAGAGGTTAGGTGTCATTAGTCTCCAGACGCCTGATCGGAAATAGGCCTCATCTCGCCTGGAAGGGAGAACTTCCTGGATTTTCTCGAGTTGCGGCAGGTGTTCTCGAGTTACGACGGGGACCTCAGGGACCCGCCCTGGTGGCCTCAGGAGAGGCCAGTCCCCATGCGACTTGCTAGAGGGCCACTCGGGATTCCTCTCCCGTCGATACCGGGGCCAAAAACCTTGTGTGGAGTCAGGGCCGGAACCGAGGATTCCTGTCAGGGGCTGACATGGATCTTTGGGTACTTCTGGAGTCTCCCCAGGGGAGTCAGGCCTCGTCTCGAGTCGGGGAATGCACGTGCACTTTCCTTCCAGGCTGTAGCAGCAATGTCACGCTTCCCGTGGCGTGGATCAAAGGATCTCTGGTTTTCCCTCGAGGCTTTCCCTCGAGGCTTTCCCACAGGGCTGTCCCACGTGCCACCGTGGTGTGAGTCGATCCTCGGGGTGAAAGATGAGCCAGTGCAGGGCAAAGATCTTCCTCTGGAATGGACTGAGACATCTGGGGGACTCTTGGAATGGTGGTACGACCATGGAGTTCCTCTCTCCTTTCCTGTTGAGAGTGCCTCCGCTTCAGATGCGACGGGAACGCCGGGAATTCTTTCCCATTGAAAGCAGGGAAAGGATTCCTCATCTCGAGCTACGAGGGGGAAAGGGGGGTCCTCTGGATGTGGGCGGGACGATCGTGCTTCCTCTCGAGTGGAGACGGGTATGGCGGTGAACTTCTTGAGTTGCAGCAAGGGTGTGAAAGACCCTTTCGAAGTTCCAGAGGTTAGGTGTCATTAGTCTCCAGACGCCTCATCGGAAATAGGCCTCATCTCGCCTGGAAGGGAGAACTTCCTGGATCTTCTCGAGTTGCGGCAGGTGTTCTCGAGTTACGACGGGGACCTCAGGGACCCGCCCTGGTGGCCTCAGGAGAGGCCAGTCCCCATGCGAGTTGCTAGGGGGCCTCTCGGGATTCCTCTCCCGTCGATACCGGGGCCAAAAACCTTGTGTGGAGTCAGGGCCGGAACCGAGGATTCCTCTCACGGGCTGATATGGATCTTTGGGTACTTCTGGAGTCTCGCCAGGGGAGACAGGCCTCATCTCGAGTGGGGGCATGCACGTGCGCTTTCCTTCCAGGCTGTAGCAGCAATGTCACGCTTCCCGTCGCGTGGATCAAAGGATTTGTGGTTTTCCCTCGAGGCTTTCCCTCGAGGCTTTCCCACAGGGCTGTCCCACGTGCCACCGTGGTGTGAGTCGATCCTCGGCGTGAAAGATGAGCCAGTGCAGGGCAAAGAGGTTCCTCTGGAATGGACTGAGACATCTGTGGGACTCTTGGAATGGTGGTACGACCATGGAGTTCCTCTCGCCTTTCCTGTTGAGAGTGCCTCCTCTTGAGATGCGACGGGAACGCCGGGAATTCTTTCCCGTTGAAAGCAGGGAAAGGATCGCTCATCTCGAGCTAGGAGGGGGAAACGGGGCTCCTCTGGATGTGGGCGGGACCATCGTGCTTCCTCTAGAGTGGAGACGGGTATGGCGGTGAACTTCTTGAGTTGCAGCAAGGGTGTGAAAGACCCTTTCGAAGTTCCAGAGTTTAGGTGTCATTAGTCTCCAGACGCCTCATCGGAAATAGGCCTCATCTCGCCTGGAAGGGAGAACTTCCTGGATTTTCTCGAGTTGCGGCAGGTGTTCTCGAATTACGACGGGGACCTCAGGGACCCGCCCTGGTGGCCTCAGGAGAGGCCAGTCCCCATGCGAGTTGCTAGGGGGCCTCTCGGGATTCCTCTCCCGTCGATACCGGGGCCAAAAACCTTGTGTGGAGTCAGGGCCGGAACCGAGGATTCCTCTCAGTGGCTGACATGGATCTTTGGGTACTTCTGGAGTCTCCCCATGGGAGTCAGGCCTCGTCTCGAGTGGGGGCATGCACAGGCGCTTTCCTTCAAGGCTGTAGCAGCAATGTCACGCTTCCCGTGGCGTGAATCAAACGATCTGTGGTTTTCCCTCGAGGCTTTCCCTCGAGGCTTTCCCACAGGGCTGTCCCACGTGCCACCGTGGTGTGAGTCGATCCTCGGCGTGAAAGATGAGCCAGTGTAGGGCAAAGAGCTTCCTCTGGAATGGACTGAGACATCTGGGGGACTCTTGGAATGGTGGTACGACCATGGAGTTCCTCTCGCCTTTCCTGTTGAGAGTGCCTCCTCTTGAGATGCGACGGGAACGCCGGGAATTCTTTCCCGTTGAAAGCAGGGAAAGGATCCCTCATCTCGAGCTACGAGGGGGAAACGGGGCTCCTCTGGATGTGGGCGGAACTATCGTGCTTCCTCTCGAGTGGAGACGGGTATGGCGGTGAACTTCTTGAGTTGCAGCAAGGGTGTGAAAGACCCTTTCGAAGTTCCAGAGGTTAGGTGTCATTAGTCTCCAGACGCCTCATCGGAAATAGGCCTCATCTCGCCTGGAAGGGAGAACTTCCTGGATTTTCTCGAGTTGCGGCAGATGTTCTCGAGTTACGACGGGGACCTCAGGGACCCGCCCTGGTGGCTCAGGAGAGGCCAGTCCCCATGCGAGTTGCTAGGGGGCCTCTCGGGATTCCTCTCCCGTCGATACCGGGGCCAAAAACCTTGTGTGGAGTCAGGGCCGGAACCGAGGATTCCTCTCAGGGGCTGACATGGATCTGTGGGTACTTCTGCAGTCTCCCCATGGGAGTCAGGCCTCGTCTCGAGTGGGGGCATGCACGTGCGCTTTCCTTCCAGGCTGTAGCAGCAATGTCACGCTTCCCGTCGCGTGGATCAAAGGATCTGTGGTTTTCCCTCGAGGCTTTCCCTCGAGGCTTTCCCACAGGGCTGTCCCACGTGCCACCGTGGTGTGAGTCGATCCTCGGCGTGAAAGATGAGCCAGTGCAGGGCAAAGAGCTTCCTCTGGAATGGACTGAGACATCTGGGGGACTCTTGGAATGGTGGTACGACCATGGAGTTCCTCTCGCCTTTCCTGTTGAGAGTGCCTCCTCTTGAGATGCGACGGGAACGCCGGGAATTCTTTCCCGTTGAAAGCAGGGAAAGGATCCCTCATCTCGAGCTACGAGGGGGAAACGGGGCTCCTCTGGATGTGGGCGGGACCATCGTGCTTCCTCTCGAGTGGAGACGGGTATGGCGGTGAACTTCTTGAGTTGCAGCAAGGGTGTGAAAGACCCTTTCGAAGTTCCAGAGGTTAGGTGTCATTAGTCTCCAGACGCCTGATCGGAAATAGGCCTCATCTCGCCTGGAAGGGAGAACTTCCTGGATTTTCTCGAGTTGCGGCAGGTGTTCTCGAGTTACGACGGGGACCTCAGGGACCCGCCCTGGTGGCCTCAGGAGAGGCCAGTCCCCATGCGACTTGCTAGAGGGCCACTCGGGATTCCTCTCCCGTCGATACCGGGGCCAAAAACCTTGTGTGGAGTCAGGGCCGGAACCGAGGATTCCTGTCAGGGGCTGACATGGATCTTTGGGTACTTCTGGAGTCTCCCCAGGGGAGTCAGGCCTCGTCTCGAGTCGGGGAATGCACGTGCACTTTCCTTCCAGGCTGTAGCAGCAATGTCACGCTTCCCGTGGCGTGGATCAAAGGATCTCTGGTTTTCCCTCGAGGCTTTCCCTCGAGGCTTTCCCACAGGGCTGTCCCACGTGCCACCGTGGTGTGAGTCGATCCTCGGGGTGAAAGATGAGCCAGTGCAGGGCAAAGATCTTCCTCTGGAATGGACTGAGACATCTGGGGGACTCTTGGAATGGTGGTACGACCATGGAGTTCCTCTCTCCTTTCCTGTTGAGAGTGCCTCCGCTTCAGATGCGACGGGAACGCCGGGAATTCTTTCCCATTGAAAGCAGGGAAAGGATTCCTCATCTCGAGCTACGAGGGGGAAAGGGGGGTCCTCTGGATGTGGGCGGGACGATCGTGCTTCCTCTCGAGTGGAGACGGGTATGGCGGTGAACTTCTTGAGTTGCAGCAAGGGTGTGAAAGACCCTTTCGAAGTTCCAGAGGTTAGGTGTCATTAGTCTCCAGACGCCTCATCGGAAATAGGCCTCATCTCGCCTGGAAGGGAGAACTTCCTGGATCTTCTCGAGTTGCGGCAGGTGTTCTCGAGTTACGACGGGGACCTCAGGGACCCGCCCTGGTGGCCTCAGGAGAGGCCAGTCCCCATGCGAGTTGCTAGGGTGCTTCTCGGGATTGCTCTCCCGTCGATACCGGGGCCAAAAACCTTGTGTGGAGTCAGGGCCGGAACCGAGGATTCCTCTCACGGGCTGATATGGATCTTTGGGTACTTCTGGAGTCTCGCCAGGGGAGACAGGCCTCATCTCGAGTGGGGGCATGCACGTGCGCTTTCCTTCCAGGCTGTAGCAGCAATGTCACGCTTCCCGTCGCGTGGATCAAAGGATTTGTGGTTTTCCCTCGAGGCTTTCCCTCGAGGCTTTCCCACAGGGCTGTCCCACGTGCCACCGTGGTGTGAGTCGATCCTCGGCGTGAAAGATGAGCCAGTGCAGGGCAAAGAGGTTCCTCTGGAATGGACTGAGACATCTGTGGGACTCTTGGAATGGTGGTACGACCATGGAGTTCCTCTCGCCTTTCCTGTTGAGAGTGCCTCCTCTTGAGATGCGACGGGAACGCCGGGAATTCTTTCCCGTTGAAAGCAGGGAAAGGATCGCTCATCTCGAGCTAGGAGGGGGAAACGGGGCTCCTCTGGATGTGGGCGGGACCATCGTGCTTCCTCTAGAGTGGAGACGGGTATGGCGGTGAACTTCTTGAGTTGCAGCAAGGGTGTGAAAGACCCTTTCGAAGTTCCAGAGTTTAGGTGTCATTAGTCTCCAGACGCCTCATCGGAAATAGGCCTCATCTCGCCTGGAAGGGAGAACTTCCTGGATTTTCTCGAGTTGCGGCAGGTGTTCTCGAATTACGACGGGGACCTCAGGGACCCGCCCTGGTGGCCTCAGGAGAGGCCAGTCCCCATGCGAGTTGCTAGGGGGCCTCTCGGGATTCCTCTCCCGTCGATACCGGGGCCAAAAACCTTGTGTGGAGTCAGGGCCGGAACCGAGGATTCCTCTCAGTGGCTGACATGGATCTTTGGGTACTTCTGGAGTCTCCCCATGGGAGTCAGGCCTCGTCTCGAGTGGGGGCATGCACAGGCGCTTTCCTTCAAGGCTGTAGCAGCAATGTCACGCTTCCCGTGGCGTGAATCAAACGATCTGTGGTTTTCCCTCGAGGCTTTCCCTCGAGGCTTTCCCACAGGGCTGTCCCACGTGCCACCGTGGTGTGAGTCGATCCTCGGCGTGAAAGATGAGCCAGTGTAGGGCAAAGAGCTTCCTCTGGAATGGACTGAGACATCTGGGGGACTCTTGGAATGGTGGTACGACCATGGAGTTCCTCTCGCCTTTCCTGTTGAGAGTGCCTCCTCTTGAGATGCGACGGGAACGCCGGGAATTCTTTCCCGTTGAAAGCAGGGAAAGGATCCCTCATCTCGAGCTACGAGGGGGAAACGGGGCTCCTCTGGATGTGGGCGGAACTATCGTGCTTCCTCTCGAGTGGAGACGGGTATGGCGGTGAACTTCTTGAGTTGCAGCAAGGGTGTGAAAGACCCTTTCGAAGTTCCAGAGGTTAGGTGTCATTAGTCTCCAGACGCCTCATCGGAAATAGGCCTCATCTCGCCTGGAAGGGAGAACTTCCTGGATTTTCTCGAGTTGCGGCAGATGTTCTCGAGTTACGACGGGGACCTCAGGGACCCGCCCTGGTGGCTCAGGAGAGGCCAGTCCCCATGCGAGTTGCTAGGGGGCCTCTCGGGATTCCTCTCCCGTCGATACCGGGGCCAAAAACCTTGTGTGGATTCAGGGCCGGAACCGAGGATTCCTCTCAGGGGCTGACATGGATCTTTGGGTCCTTCTGGAGTCTCCCCATGGGAGTCAGGCCTCGTCTCGAGTGGGGGCATGCACGTGCGCTTTCCTTCCAGGCTGTAGCAGCAATGTCACGCTTCCCGTCGCGTGGATCAAAGGATTTGTGGTTTTCCCTCGAGGCTTTCCCTCGAGGCTTTCCCACAGGGCTGTCCCACGTGCCACCGTGGTGTGAGTCGATCCTCGGCGTGAAAGATGAGCCAGTGCAGGGCAAAGAGGTTCCTCTGGAATGGACTGAGACATCTGTGGGACTCTTGGAATGGTGGTACGACCATGGAGTTCCTCTCGCCTTTCCTGTTGAGAGTGCCTCCTCTTGAGATGCGACGGGAACGCCTGGAATTCTTTCCCGTTGAAAGCAGGGAAAGGATCGCTCATCTCGAGCTAGGAGGGGGAAACGGGGCTCCTCTGGATGTGGGCGGGACGATCGTGCTTCCTCTCGAGTGGAGACGGGTATGGCGGTGAACTTCTTGAGTTGCAGCAAGGGTGTGAAAGACCCTTTCGAAGTTCCAGAGTTTAGGTGTCATTAGTCTCCAGACGCCTCATCGGAAATAGGCCTCATCTCGCCTGGAAGGGAGAACTTCCTGGATTTTCTCGAGTTGCGGCAGGTGTTCTCGAATTACGACGGGGACCTCAGGGACCCGCCCTGGTGGCCTCAGGAGAGGCCAGTCCCCATGCGAGTTGCTAGGGGGCCTCTCGGGATTCCTCTCCCGTCGATACCGGGGCCAAAAACCTTGTGTGGAGTCAGGGCCGGAACCGAGGATTCCTCTCAGTGGCTGACATGGATCTTTGGGTACTTCTGGAGTCTCCCCATGGGAGTCAGGCCTCGTCTCGAGTGGGGGCATGCACAGGCGCTTTCCTTCAAGGCTGTAGCAGCAATGTCACGCTTCCCGTGGCGTGAATCAAACGATCTGTGGTTTTCCCTCGAGGCTTTCCCTCGAGGCTTTCCCACAGGGCTGTCCCACGTGCCACCGTGGTGTGAGTCGATCCTCGGCGTGAAAGATGAGCCAGTGTAGGGCAAAGAGGTTCCTCTGGAATGGACTGAGACATCTGGGGGACTCTTGGAATGGTGGTACGACCATGGAGTTCCTCTCGCCTTTCCTGTTGAGAGTGCCTCCTCTTGAGATGCGACGGGAACGCCGGGAATTCTTTCCCGTTGAAAGCAGGGAAAGGATCCCTCATCTCGAGCTACGAGGGGGAAACGGGGCTCCTCTGGATGTGGGCGGAACTATCGTGCTTCCTCTCGAGTGGAGACGGGTATGGCGGTGAACTTCTTGAGTTGCAGCAAGGGTGTGAAAGACCCTTTCGAAGTTCCAGAGGTTAGGTGTCATTAGTCTCCAGACGCCTCATCGGAAATAGGCCTCATCTCGCCTGGAAGGGAGAACTTCCTGGATTTTCTCGAGTTGCGGCAGATGTTCTCGAGTTACGACGGGGACCTCAGGGACCCGCCCTGGTGGCTCAGGAGAGGCCAGTCCCCATGCGAGTTGCTAGGGGGCCTCTCGGGATTCCTCTCCCGTCGATACCGGGGCCAAAAACCTTGTGTGGAGTCAGGGCCGGAACCGAGGATTCCTCTCAGGGGCTGACATGGATCTTTGGGTCCTTCTGGAGTCTCCCCATGGGAGTCAGGCCTCGTCTCGAGTGGGGGCATGCACGTGCGCTTTCCTTCCAGGCTGTAGCAGCAATGTCACGCTTCCCATCGCGTGGATCAAAGGATCTGTGGTTTTCCCTCGAGGCTTTCCCTCGAGGCTTTCCCACAGGGCTGTCCCACGTGCCACCGTGGTGTGAGTCGATCCTCGGAGTGAAAGATGAGCCAGTGCAGGGCAAAGAGGTTCCTCTGAAATGGACTGAGACATCTGGGGGACTCTTGGAATGGTGGTACGACCATGGAGTTCCTCTCGCCTTTCCTGTTGAGAATGCCTCCTCTTGAGATGCGACGGGAACGCCTGGAATTCTTTCCCGTTGAAAGCAGGGAAAGGATCGCTCATCTCGAGCTAGGAGGGGGAAACGGGGCTCCTCTGGATGTGGGCGGGACGATCGTGCTTCCTCTCGAGTGGAGACGGGTATGGCGGTGAACTTCTTGAGTTGCAGCAAGGGTGTGAAAGACCCTTTCGAAGTTCCAGAGTTTAGGTGTCATTAGTCTCCAGACGCCTCATCGGAAATAGGCCTCATCTCGCCTGGAAGGGAGAACTTCCTGGATTTTCTCGAGTTGCGGCAGGTGTTCTCGAATTACGACGGGGACCTCAGGGACCCGCCCTGGTGGCCTCAGGAGAGGCCAGTCCCCATGCGAGTTGCTAGGGGGCCTCTCGGGATTCCTCTCCCGTCGATACCGGGGCCAAAAACCTTGTGTGGAGTCAGGGCCGGAACCGAGGATTCCTCTCAGTGGCTGACATGGATCTTTGGGTACTTCTGGAGTCTCCCCATGGGAGTCAGGCCTCGTCTCGAGTGGGGGCATGCACAGGCGCTTTCCTTCAAGGCTGTAGCAGCAATGTCACGCTTCCCGTGGCGTGAATCAAACGATCTGTGGTTTTCCCTCGAGGCTTTCCCTCGAGGCTTTCCCACAGGGCTGTCCCACGTGCCACCGTGGTGTGAGTCGATCCTCGGCGTGAAAGATGAGCCAGTGTAGGGCAAAGAGCTTCCTCTGGAATGGACTGAGACATCTGGGGGACTCTTGGAATGGTGGTACGACCATGGAGTTCCTCTCGCCTTTCCTGTTGAGAGTGCCTCCTCTTGAGATGCGACGGGAACGCCGGGAATTCTTTCCCGTTGAAAGCAGGGAAAGGATCCCTCATCTCGAGCTACGAGGGGGAAACGGGGCTCCTCTGGATGTGGGCGGAACTATCGTGCTTCCTCTCGAGTGGAGACGGGTATGGCGGTGAACTTCTTGAGTTGCAGCAAGGGTGTGAAAGACCCTTTCGAAGTTCCAGAGGTTAGGTGTCATTAGTCTCCAGACGCCTCATCGGAAATAGGCCTCATCTCGCCTGGAAGGGAGAACTTCCTGGATTTTCTCGAGTTGCGGCAGATGTTCTCGAGTTACGACGGGGACCTCAGGGACCCGCCCTGGTGGCTCAGGAGAGGCCAGTCCCCATGCGAGTTGCTAGGGGGCCTCTCGGGATTCCTCTCCCGTCGATACCGGGGCCAAAAACCTTGTGTGGATTCAGGGCCGGAACCGAGGATTCCTCTCAGGGGCTGACATGGATCTTTGGGTCCTTCTGGAGTCTCCCCATGGGAGTCAGGCCTCGTCTCGAGTGGGGGCATGCACGTGCGCTTTCCTTCCAGGCTGTAGCAGCAATGTCACGCTTCCCGTCGCGTGGATCAAAGGATTTGTGGTTTTCCCTCGAGGCTTTCCCTCGAGGCTTTCCCACAGGGCTGTCCCACGTGCCACCGTGGTGTGAGTCGATCCTCGGCGTGAAAGATGAGCCAGTGCAGGGCAAAGAGGTTCCTCTGGAATGGACTGAGACATCTGTGGGACTCTTGGAATGGTGGTACGACCATGGAGTTCCTCTCGCCTTTCCTGTTGAGAGTGCCTCCTCTTGAGATGCGACGGGAACGCCTGGAATTCTTTCCCGTTGAAAGCAGGGAAAGGATCGCTCATCTCGAGCTAGGAGGGGGAAACGGGGCTCCTCTGGATGTGGGCGGGACGATCGTGCTTCCTCTCGAGTGGAGACGGGTATGGCGGTGAACTTCTTGAGTTGCAGCAAGGGTGTGAAAGACCCTTTCGAAGTTCCAGAGTTTAGGTGTCATTAGTCTCCAGACGCCTCATCGGAAATAGGCCTCATCTCGCCTGGAAGGGAGAACTTCCTGGATTTTCTCGAGTTGCGGCAGGTGTTCTCGAATTACGACGGGGACCTCAGGGACCCGCCCTGGTGGCCTCAGGAGAGGCCAGTCCCCATGCGAGTTGCTAGGGGGCCTCTCGGGATTCCTCTCCCGTCGATACCGGGGCCAAAAACCTTGTGTGGAGTCAGGGCCGGAACCGAGGATTCCTCTCAGTGGCTGACATGGATCTTTGGGTACTTCTGGAGTCTCCCCATGGGAGTCAGGCCTCGTCTCGAGTGGGGGCATGCACAGGCGCTTTCCTTCAAGGCTGTAGCAGCAATGTCACGCTTCCCGTGGCGTGAATCAAACGATCTGTGGTTTTCCCTCGAGGCTTTCCCTCGAGGCTTTCCCACAGGGCTGTCCCACGTGCCACCGTGGTGTGAGTCGATCCTCGGCGTGAAAGATGAGCCAGTGTAGGGCAAAGAGGTTCCTCTGGAATGGACTGAGACATCTGGGGGACTCTTGGAATGGTGGTACGACCATGGAGTTCCTCTCGCCTTTCCTGTTGAGAGTGCCTCCTCTTGAGATGCGACGGGAACGCCGGGAATTCTTTCCCGTTGAAAGCAGGGAAAGGATCCCTCATCTCCAGCTACGAGGGGGAAACGGGGCTCCTCTGGATGTGGGCGGGACCATCGTGCTTCCTCTCGAGTGGAGACGGGTATGGCGGTGAACTTCTTGAGTTGCAGCAAGGGTGTGAAAGACCCTTTCGAAGTTCCAGAGGTTAGGTGTCATTAGTCTCCAGACGCCTCATCGGAAATAGGCCTCATCTCGCCTGGAAGGGAGAACTTCCTGGATTTTCTCGAGTTGCGGCAGATGTTCTCGAGTTACGACGGGGACCTCAGGGACCCGCCCTGGTGGCTCAGGAGAGGCCAGTCCCCATGCGAGTTGCTAGGGGGCCTCTCGGGATTCCTCTCCCGTCGATACCGGGGCCAAAAACCTTGTGTGGAGTCAGGGCCGGAACCGAGGATTCCTCTCAGGGGCTGACATGGATCTTTGGGTCCTTCTGGAGTCTCCCCATGGGAGTCAGGCCTCGTCTCGAGTGGGGGCATGCACGTGCGCTTTCCTTCCAGGCTGTAGCAGCAATGTCACGCTTCCCATCGGGTGGATCAAAGGATCTGTGGTTTTCCCTCGAGGCTTTCCCTCGAGGCTTTCCCACAGGGCTGTCCCACGTTCCACCGTGGTGTGAGTCGATCCTCGGAGTGAAAGATGAGCCAGTGCAGGGCAAAGAGGTTCCTCTGAAATGGACTGAGACATCTGGGGGACTCTTGGAATGGTGGTACGACCATGGAGTTCCTCTCGCCTTTCCTGTTGAGAATGCCTCCTCTTGAGATGCGACGGGAACGCCTGGAATTCTTTCCCGTTGAAAGCAGGGAAAGGATCGCTCATCTCGAGCTAGGAGGGGGAAACGGGGCTCCTCTGGATGTGGGCGGGACCATCGTGCTTCCTCTCGAGTGGAGACGGGTATGGCGGTGAACTTCTTGAGTTGCAGCAAGGGTGTGAAAGACCCTTTCGAAGTTCCAGAGTTTAGGTGTCATTAGTCTCCAGACGCCTCATCGGAAATAGGCCTCATCTCGCCTGGAAGGGAGAACTTCCTGGATTTTCTCGAGGTGCGGCAGGTGTTCTCGAGTTACGACGGGGACCTCAGGGACCCGCCCTGGTGGCCTCAGGAGAGGCCAGTCCCCATGCGAGTTGCTAGGGGGCCTCTCGGGATTCCTCTCCCGTCGATACCGGGGCCAAAAACCTTGTGTGGAGTCAGGTCCGGAACCGAGGATTCCTCTCAGTGGCTGACATGGATCTTTGGGTACTTCTGGAGTCTCCCCAGGGGAGTCAGGCCTCGTCTCGAGTGGGGGCATGCACGTGCGCTTTCCTTCAAGGCTGTAGCAGCAATGTCCCGCTTCCCGTGGCATGAATCAAACGATCTGTGGTTTTCCCTCGAGGCTTTCCCTCGAGGCATTCCCACAGGGCTGTCCCACGTGCCACCGTGGTGTGAGTCGATCCTCGGCGTGACAGATGAGCCAGTGTAGGGCAAAGAGCTTCCTCTGGAATGGACTGAGACATCTGGGGGACTCTTGGAATGGTGGTACGACCATGGAGTTCCTCTCGCCTTTCCTGTTGAGAGTGCCTCCTCTTGAGATGCGACGGGAACGCCGGGAATTCTTTCCCGTTGAAAGCAGGGAAAGGATCCCTCATCTCGAGCTACGAGGGGGAAACGGGGCTCCTCTGGATGTGGGCGGGATCATCGTGCTTCCTCTCGAGTGGAGACGGGTATGGCGGTGAACTTCTTGAGTTGCAGCAAGGGTGTGAAAGACCCTTTCGAAGTTCCAGAGGTTAGGTGTCATTAGTCTCCAGACGCCTCATTGGAAATAGGCCTCATCTCGCCTGGAAGGGGGAACTTCCAGGAATTTCTCGAGTTGTGGCAGGTGTTCTCGAGTTACGACGGGGACCTCAGGGACCCGCCCTGGTGGCCTTAGGAGAGGCCAGTCCCCATGCGAGCTGCTAGGGGGCCTCTCGGGATTCCTCTCCCGTCGATACCGGGGCCAAAAACCTTGTGTGGAGTCAGGGCCGGAACCGAGGATTCCTCTCAGTGGCTGACATGTATCTTTGGGTACTTCTGGAGTCTCCCCAGGGGAGTCAGGCCTCGTCTCGAGTGGGGGCATGCACGTGTGCTTTCCTTCAAGGCTGTAGCAGCAATGTTACGCTTCCCGTGGCGTGAATCAAACGATCTGTGGTTTTCCCTCGAGGCTTTCCCTCGAGGCTTTCCCACAGGGCTGTCCCACGTGCCACCGTGGTGTGAGTCGATCCTCGGCGTGAAAGATGAGCCAGTGCAGGGCAATGAGCTTCATCTGGAATGGACTGAGACATCTGGGGGCTCTTGGAATGGTGGTACGACCATGGAGTTCCTCTCTCCTTTCCTGTTGAGAGTGCCTCCGCTTCAGATGCGACGGGAACGCCGGGAATTCTTTCCCATTGAAAGCAGGGAAAGGATTCCTCATCTCGAGCTACGAGGGGAATAGGGGGCTCCTCTGGATGTGGGCGGGACGATCGTGCTTCCTCTCGAGTGGAGACGGGTATGGCGGTGAACTTCTTGAGTTGCAGCAAGGGTGTGAAAGACCCTTTCGAAGTTCCAGAGGTTAGGTGTCATTAGTCTCCAGACGCCTCATCGGAAATAGGCCTCATCTCGCCTGGAAGGGAGAACTTCCTGGATTTTCTCGAGTTGCGGCAGGTGTTCTCGAGTTAAGACGGGGACCTCAGGGACCCGCCCTGGTGGCCTCAGGAGAGGCCAGTCCCCATGCGAGTTGCTAGGGGGCCTCTCGGGATTCCTCTCCCGTCGATACCCGGGCCAAAAACCTTGTGTGGAGTCAGGGCCGGAACCGAGGATTCCTCTCACGGGCTGATATGGATCTTTGGGTACTTCTGGAGTCTCGCCAGGGGAGACAGGCCTCATCTCGAGTGGGGGCATGCACGTGCGCTTTCCTTCCAGGCTGTAGCAGCAATGTCACCGTTCCCATCGCGTGGATCAAAGGATTTGTGGTTTTCCCTCGAGGCTTTCCCTCGAGGCTTTCCCACAGGGCTGTCCCACGTGCCACCGTGGTGTGAGTCGATCCTCGGCGTGAAAGATGAGCCAGTGCAGGGCAAAGAGGTTCCTCTGGAATGGACTGAGACATCTGTGGGACTCTTGGAATGGTGGTACGACCATGGAGTTCCTCTCGCCTTTCCTGTTGAGAGTGCCTCCTCTTGAGATGCGACGGGAACGCCGGGAATTCTTTCCCGTTGAAAGCAGGGAAAGGATCGCTCATCTCGAGCTAGGAGGGGGAAACGGGGCTCCTCTGGATGTGGGCGGGACCATCGTGCTTCCTCTAGAGTGGAGACGGGTATGGCGGTGAACTTCTTGAGTTGCAGCAAGGGTGTGAAAGACCCTTTCGAAGTTCCAGAGTTTAGGTGTCATTAGTCTCCAGACGCCTCATCGGAAATAGGCCTCATCTCGCCTGGAAGGGAGAACTTCCTGGATTTTCTCGAGTTGCGGCAGGTGTTCTCGAGTTACGACGGGGACCTCAGGGACCCGCCCTGGTGGCCTCAGGAGAGGCCAGTCCCCATGCGAGTTGCTAGGGGGCCTCTCGGGATTCCTCTCCCATCGATACCCGGGCCAAAAACCTTGTGTGGATTCAGGGCCGGAACCGAGGATTCCTCTCACTGGCTGATATGGATCTTTGGGTACTTCTGGAGTCTCGCCAGGGGAGACAGGCCTCATCTCGAGTGGGGGTATGCACGTGCGCTTTCCTTCCAGGCTGTAGCAGCAATGTCACGCTTCCCATCGCGTGGATGAAAGGATCTGTGGTTTTCCCTCGAGGCTTTCCCTCGAGGCTTTCCCACAGGGCTGTCCCACGTGCCACCGTGGTGTGAGTCGATCCTCGGAGTGAAAGATGAGCCAGTGCAGGGCAAAGAGGTTCCTCTGGAATGGACTGAGACATCTGGGGGACTCTTGGAATGGTGGTACGACCATGGAGTTCCTCTCGCCTTTCCTGTTGAGAGTGCCTCCTCTTGAGATGCGACGGGAACGCCGGGAATTCTTTCCCGTTGAAAGGAGGGAAAGGATCGCTCATCTCGAGCTAGGAGGGGGAAACGGGGCTCCTCTGGATGTGGGCGGGACCATCGTGCTTCCTCTCGAGTGGAGACGGGTATGGCGGTGAACTTCTTGAGTTGCAGCAAGGGTCTGAAAGACCCTTTCGAAGTTCCAGAGGTTAGGTGTCATTAGTCTCCAGACGCCTCATCGGAAATAGGCCTCATCTCGCCTGGAAGGGAGAACTTCCTGGATTTTCTCGAGTTGCGGCAGGTGTTCTCGAGTTACGACGGGGACCACAGGGACCCGCCCTGGTGGCCTCAGGAGAGGCCAGTCCCCATGCGACTTGCTAGGGGGCCTCTCGGGATTCCTCTCCCGTCGATAACGGAGCCAAAAACCTTGTGTGGAGTCAGGGCCGGAACCGAGGATTCCTCTCAGGGGCTGACATGGATCTGTGGGTACTTCTGGAGTCTCCCCATGGGAGTCAGGCCTCGTCTCGAGTGGGGGCATGCACGTGCGCTTTCCTTCCAGGCTGTAGCAGCAATGTCACGCTTCCCATCGCGTGGATCAAAGGATCTGTGGTTTTCCCTCGAGGCTTTCCCTCGAGGCTTTCCCACAGGGCTGTCCCACGTGCCACCGTGGTGTGAGTCGATCCTCGGAGTGAAAGATGAGCCAGTGCAGGGCAAAGAGGTTCCTCTGGAATGGACTGAGACATCTGGGGGACTCTTGGAATGGTGGTACGACCATGGAGTTCCTCTCGCCTTTCCTGTTGAGAGTGCCTCCTCTTGAGATGCGACGGGAACGCCGGGAATTCTTTCCCGTTGAAAGCAGGGAAAGGATCGCTCATCTCGAGCTAGGAGGGGGAAACGGGGCTCCTCTGGATGTGGGCGGGACCATCGTGCTTCCTCTCGAGTGGAGACGGGTATGGCGGTGAACTTCTTGAGTTGCAGCAAGGGTGTGAAAGACCCTTTCGAAGTTCCAGAGGTTAGGTGTCATTAGTCTCCAGACGCCTCATCGGAAATAGGCCTCATCTCGCCTGGAAGGGAGAACTTCCTGGATTTTCTCGAGTTGCGGCAGGTGTTCTCGAGTTACGACGGGGACCACAGGGACCCGCCCTGGTGGCCTCAGGAGAGGCCAGTCCCCATGCGACTTGCTAGGGGGCCTCTCGGGATTCCTCTCCCGTCGATAACGGAGCCAAAAACCTTGTGTGGAGTCAGGGCCGGAACCGAGGATTCCTCTCAGGGGCTGACATGGATCTGTGGGTACTTCTGGAGTCTCCCCATGGGAGTCAGGCCTCGTCTCGAGTGGGGGCATGCACGTGCGCTTTCCTTCCAGGCTGTAGCAGCAATGTCACGCTTCCCGTGGCGTGGATCAAAGGATCTGTGGTTTTCCCTCGAGGCTTTCCCTCGAGGCTTTCCCACAGGGCTGTCCCACGTGCCACCGTGGTGTGATTCGATCCTCGGCGTGAAAGATGAGCCAGTGCAGGGCAAAGAGGTTCCTCTGGAATGGACTGAGAGATCTGGAGGTCTCTTGGAATGGTGGTACGACCATGGAGTTCCTCTCGCCTTTGCTGTTGAGAGTGCCTCCTCTTGAGATGGGACGGGAACACCGGGAATTCTTTCCCGTTGAAAGCAGGGAAAGGATCCCTCATCTCGAGCTACGAGGGGGAAACGGGGCTCCTCTGGATGTGGGCGGGACCATCGTGCTTCCTCTCGAGTGGAGACGGGTATGGCGGTGAACTTCTTGAGTTGCAGCAAGGGTGTGAAAGACCCTTTCGAAGTTCCAGAGGTTAGGTGTCATTAGTCTCCAGACGCCTCATCGGAAATAGGCCTCATCTCGCCTGGAAGGGAGAACTTCCTGGATTTTCTCGAGTTGCGGCAGTTGTTCTCGAGTTACGACTGGGACCACAGGGACCCGCCCTGGTGGCCTCAGGAGAGGCCAGTCCCCATGCGACTTGCTAGGGGCCCTCTCGGGATTCCTCTCCCGTCGATACCGGGGCCAAAAACCTTGTGTGGAGTCAGGGCCGGAACCGAGGATTCCTGTCAGGGGCTGACATGGATCTTTGGGTACTTCTGGAGTCTCCCCAGGGGAGTCAGGCCTCGTCTCGAGTCGGGGCATGCACGTGCCCTTTCCTTCCAGGCTGTAGCAGCAATGTCACGCTTCCCGTGGCGTGGATCAAAGGATCTGTGGTTTTCCCTCGAGGCTTTCCCTCGAGGCTTTCCCACAGGGCTGTCCCACGTGCCACCGTGGTGTGAGTCGATCCTCGGCGTGAAAGATGAGCCAGTGCAGGGCAATGAGCTTCCTCTGGAATGGACTGAGACATCTGGGGGACTCTTGGAATGGTGGTACGACCATGGAGTTCCTCTCTCCTTTCCTGTTGAGAGTGCCTCCGCTTCAGATGCGACGGGAACGCCGGGAATTCTTTCCCATTGAAAGCAGGGAAAGGATTCCTCATCTCGAGCTACGAGGGGGATAGGGGGCTCCTCTGGATGTGGGCGGGACGATCGTGCTTCCTCTCGAGTGGAGACGGGTATGGCGGTGAACTTCTTGAGTTGCAGCAAGGGTGTGAAAGACCCTTTCGAAGTTCCAGAGGTTAGGTGTCATTAGTCTCCAGACGCCTCATCGGAAATAGGCCTCATCTCGCCTGGAAGGGAGAACTTCCTGGATTTTCTCGAGTTGCGGCAGGTGTTCGCGAGTTACGACGGGGACCTCATGGACCCGCCCTGGTGGCCTCAGGAGAGGCCAGTCCCCATGCGAGTTGCTAGGGGGCCTCTCGGGATTCCTCTCCCGTCGATACCCGGGCGAAAAACCTTGTGTGGAGTCAGGGCCGGAACCGAGGATTCCTCTCACGGGCTGATATGGATCTTTGGGTACTTCTGGAGTCTCGCCAGGGGAGACAGGCCTCATCTCGAGTGGGGGCATGCACGTGCGCTTTCCTTCCAGGCTGTAGCAGCAATGTCACCGTTCCCATCGCGTGGATCAAAGGATTTGTGGTTTTCCCTCGAGGCTTTCCCTCGAGGCTTTCCCACAGGGCTGTCCCACGTGCCACCGTGGTGTGAGTCGATCCTCGGCGTGAAAGATGAGCCAGTGCAGGGCAAAGAGGTTCCTCTGGAATGGACTGAGACATCTGTGGGACTCTTGGAATGGTGGTACGACCATGGAGTTCCTCTCGCCTTTCCTGTTGAGAGTGCCTCCTCTTGAGATGCAACGGGAACGCCGGGAATTCTTTCCCGTTGAAAGCAGGGAAAGGATCCCTCATCTCGAGCTACGAAGGGGAAAGGGGGCTTCTCTGAATGTGGGCGGGACGATCGTGCTTCCTCTCGAGTGGAGACGGGTATGGCGGTGAACTTCTTGAGTTGCAGCAAGGGTGTGAAAGACCCTTTTGAAGTTCCAGAGGTTAGGTGTCATTAGTCTCCAGACGCCTCATCGGAAATAGGCCTCATCTCGCCTGGAAGGGGGAACTTCCTGGAATATCTCGAGTTGCGGCAGGTGTTCTCGAGTTACGACGGGGACCTCAGTGACCCGCCGTGGTGGCCTCAGGAGAGGCCAGTCCCCATGCGAGTTGCTAGGGGGCCTCTCGGGATTCCTCTCCCGTCGATACCGCGGCCAAAAACCTTGTGTGGATTCAGGGCCGTAACCGAGGATTCCTCTCAGGGGCTGACATGGATCTTTGGGTACTTCTGGAGTCTCCCCAGGGGAGTGAGGCCTCGTCTCGAGTCGGGGCATGCACGTGCACTTTCCTTCCAGGCTGTAGCAGCAATGTCACGCTTCCCGTGGCGTGGATCAAAGGATCTGTGGTTTTCCCTTGAGGCTTTCCCTCGAGGCTTTCCCACAGGGCTGTCCCACGTGCCACCGTGGTGTGAGTCGATCCTCGGCGTGAAAGATGAGCCAGTGCAGGGCAAAGAGCTTCCTCTGGAATGGACTGAGACATCTGGGGGACTCTTGGAATGGTGGTACGACCATGGAGTTCCTCTCGCCTTTCCTGTTGAGAGTGCCTCCTCTTGAGATGCAACGGGAACGCCGGGAATTCTTTCCCGTTGAAAGCAGGGAAAGGATCCCTCATCTCGAGCTACGAGGGGGAAACGGGGCTCCTCTGGATGTGGGCGGGACCATCGTGCTTCCTCTCGAGTGGAGACGGGTATGGCGGTGAACTTCTTGAGTTGCAGCAAGGGTGTGAAAGACCCTTTCGAAGGTCCAGAGGTTAGGTGTCATTAGTCTCCAGACGCCTCATCGGAAATAGGCCTCATCTCGCCTGGAAGGGGAAACTTCCTGGAATTTCTCGAGTTGCGGCAGGTGTTCTCGAGTTACGACGGGGACCTCAGGGACCCGCCCTGGTGGCCTCAGGAGAGGCCAGTCCCCATGCGAGTTGCTAGGGGGCCTCTCGGGATTCCTCTCCCATCGATACCGGGGCCAAAAACCTTGTGTGGAGTCAGGGCCGGAACCGAGGATTCCTCTCAGGGGCTGACATGGATCTTTGGGTACTTCTGGAGTCTCCCCAGGGGAGTCAGGCCTCGTCTCGAGTCGGGGCATGCACGTTCACTTTCCTTCCAGGCTGTAGCAGCAATGTCACGCTTCCCGTGGCGTGGATCAAAGGATCTGTGGTTTTCCCTCGAGGCTTTCCCTCGAGGCTTTCCCACAGGGCTGTCCCACGTGCCACCGTGGTGTGAGTCGATCCTCGGCGTGAAAGATGAGCCAGTGCAGGGCAAAGAGGTTCCTCTGGAATGGACTGAGACATCTGGGGGACTCTTGGAATGGTGGTACGACCATGGAGTTCCTCTCGCCTTTCCTGTTGAGAGTGCCTCCGCTTGAGATGCGACGGGAACCCCGGGAATTCTTTCCCATTGAAAGCAGGGAAAGGATTCCTCATCTCGAGCTACGAGGGGGAAAGGGGGCTCCTCTGGATGTGGGCGGGACGATCGTGCTTCCTCTCGAGTGGAGACGGGTATGGCGGTGAACTTCTTGAGTTACAGCAAGGGTGTGAAAGACCCTTTCGAAGTTCCAGAGGTTAGATGTCATTAGTCTCCAGACGCCTCATCGGAAATAGGCCTCATCTCGCCTGGAAGGGAGAACTTCCAGGAATTTCTCGAGTTGTGGCAGGTGTTCTCGAGTTACGACGGGGACCTCAGGGACCCGCCCTGGTGGCCTTAGGAGAGGCCAGTCCCCATGCGAGTTGCTAGGGGGCCTCTCGGGATTCCTCTCCCGTCGATACCGGGGCCAAAAACCTTGTGTGGAGTCAGGGCCGGAACCGAGGATTCCTCTCAGTGGCTGACATGTATCTTTGGGTACTTCTGGAGTCTCCCCAGGGGAGTCAGGCCTCGTCTCGAGTGGGGGCATGCACGTGTGCTTTCCTTCAAGGCTGTAGCAGCAATGTCACGCTTCCTGTGGCGTGAATCAAACGATCTGTGGTTTTCCCTCGAGGCTTTCCCTCGAGGCTTTCCCACAGGGCTGTCCCACGTGCCACCGTGGTGTGAGTCGATCCTCGGCGTGAAAGATGAGCCAGTGCAGGGCAAAGAGGTTCCTCTGGAATGGACTGAGACATCTGGGGGACTCTTGGAATGGTGGTACGACCATGGAGTTCCTCTCGCCTTTCCTGTTGAGAGTGCCTCCTCTTGAGATGCGACGGGAACGCCGGGAATTCTTTCCCGTTGAAAGCAGGGAAAGGATCCCTCATCTCGTGCTACGAGGGGGAAACGGGGCTCCTCTGGATGTGGGCGGGACCATCGTGCTTCCTCTCGAGTGGAGACGGGTGTGGCGGTGAACTTCTTGAGTTGCAGCAAGGGTGTGAAAGACCCTTTCGAAGTTCCAGAGGTTAGGTGTCATTAGTCTCCAGACGCCTCATTGGAAATAGGCCTCATCTCGCCTGGAAGGGGGAACTTCCAGGAATTTCTCGAGTTGTGGCAGGTGTTCTCGAGTTACGACCGGGACCTCAGGGACCCGCCCTGGTGGCCTTAGGAGAGGCCAGTCCCCATGCGAGTTGCTAGGGGGCCTCTCGGGATTCCTCTCCCGTCGATACCAGGGCCAAAAACCTTGTGTGGAGTCAGGGCCGGAACCGAGGATTCCTCTCAGTGGCTGACATGTATCTTTGGGTACTTCTGGAGTCTCCCCAGGGGAGTCAGGCCTCGTCTCGAGTGGGGGCATGCACGTGTGCTTTCCTTCAAGGCTGTAGCAGCAATGTCACGCTTCCCGTGGCGTGAATCAAACGATCTGTGGTTTTCCCTCGAGGCTTTCCCACAGGGCTGTCCCACGTGCCACCGTGGTGTGAGTCGATCCTCGGCGTGAAAGATGAGCCAGTGCAGGGCAAAGAGGTTCCACTTGAATGGACTGAGACATCTGGGGGACTCTTGGAATGGTGGTACGACCATGGAGTTCCTCTCGCCTTTCCTGTTGAGAGTGCCTCCTCTTGAGATGCGAAGGGAACGCCGGGAATTCTTTCCCGTTGAAAGCAGGGAAAGGATCCCTCATCTCGAGCTACGAGGGGGAAACGGGGCTCCTCTGGATGTGGGCGGGACCATCGTGCTTCCTCTCGAGTGGAGACGGGTATGGCGGTGAACTTCTTGAGTTGCAGCAAGGGTGTGAAAGACCCTTTCGAAGTTCCAGAGGTTAGGTGTCATTAGTCTCCAGACGCCTCATCGGAAATAGGCCTCATCTCGCCTGGAAGGGAGAACTTCTTGGATTTTCTCGAGTTGCGGCAGGTGTTCTCGAGTTACGACGGAGACCTCAGGGACCCGCCCTGGTGGCCTCAGGAGAGGCCAGTCCCCATGCGACTTGCTAGGGAGCCTCTCGGGATTCCTCTCCCATCGATACCGGGGCCAAAAACCTTGTGTGGAGTTAGGGCCGGAACCGAGGATTCCTTTCAGGGGCTGACATGTATCTTTGGGTACTTCTGGAGTCTCCCCAGGGGAGTCAGGCCTCGTCTCGAGTGGGGGCATGCACGTGTGCTTTCCTTCAAGGCTGTAGCAGCAATGTCACGCTTCCTGTGGCGTGAATCAAACGATCTGTGGTTTTCCCTCGAGGCTTTCCCTCGAGGCTTTCCCACAGGGCTGTCCCACGTGCCACCGTGGTGTGAGTCGATCCTCGGCGTGAAAGATGAGCCAGTGCAGGGCAAAGAGGTTCCTCTGGAATGGACTGAGACATCTGGGGGACTCTTGGAATGGTGGTACGACCATGGAGTTCCTCTCGCCTTTCCTGTTGAGAGTGCCTCCTCTTGAGATGCGACGGGAACGCCGGGAATTCTTTCCCGTTGAAAGCAGGGAAAGGATCCCTCATCTCGTGCTACGAGGGGGAAACGGGGCTCCTCTGGATGTGGGCGGGACCATCGTGCTTCCTCTCGAGTGGAGACGGGTGTGGCGGTGAACTTCTTGAGTTGCAGCAAGGGTGTGAAAGACCCTTTCGAAGTTCCAGAGGTTAGGTGTCATTAGTCTCCAGACGCCTCATTGGAAATAGGCCTCATCTCGCCTGGAAGGGGGAACTTCCAGGAATTTCTCGAGTTGTGGCAGGTGTTCTCGAGTTACGACCGGGACCTCAGGGACCCGCCCTGGTGGCCTTAGGAGAGGCCAGTCCCCATGCGAGTTGCTAGGGGGCCTCTCGGGATTCCTCTCCCGTCGATACCAGGGCCAAAAACCTTGTGTGGAGTCAGGGCCGGAACCGAGGATTCCTCTCAGTGGCTGACATGTATCTTTGGGTACTTCTGGAGTCTCCCCAGGGGAGTCAGGCCTCGTCTCGAGTGGGGGCATGCACGTGTGCTTTCCTTCAAGGCTGTAGCAGCAATGTCACGCTTCCCGTGGCGTGAATCAAACGATCTGTGGTTTTCCCTCGAGGCTTTCCCACAGGGCTGTCCCACGTGCCACCGTGGTGTGAGTCGATCCTCGGCGTGAAAGATGAGCCAGTGCAGGGCAAAGAGGTTCCACTTGAATGGACTGAGACATCTGGGGGACTCTTGGAATGGTGGTACGACCATGGAGTTCCTCTCGCCTTTCCTGTTGAGAGTGCCTCCTCTTGAGATGCGAAGGGAACGCCGGGAATTCTTTCCCGTTGAAAGCAGGGAAAGGATCCCTCATCTCGAGCTACGAGGGGGAAACGGGGCTCCTCTGGATGTGGGCGGGACCATCGTGCTTCCTCTCGAGTGGAGACGGGTATGGCGGTGAACTTCTTGAGTTGCAGCAAGGGTGTGAAAGACCCTTTCGAAGTTCCAGAGGTTAGGTG
Organism: Capricornis sumatraensis; assembly: GCF_032405125.1. NCBI lineage: Eukaryota > Metazoa > Chordata > Mammalia > Artiodactyla > Bovidae > Capricornis > Capricornis sumatraensis. The sequence continues at coordinate 12,715,035 of NW_027184612.1, forward strand.
TCATTAGTCTCCAGACGCCTCATCGGAAATAGGCCTCATCTCGCCTGGAAGGGAGAACTTCTTGGATTTTCTCGAGTTGCGGCAGGTGTTCTCGAGTTACGACGGGGACCTCAGGGACCCGCCCTGGTGGCCTCAGGAGAGGCCAGTCCCCATGCGACTTGCTAGGGAGCCTCTCGGGATTCCTCTCCCATCGATACCGGGGCCAAAAACCTTGTGTGGAGTTAGGGCCGGAACCGAGGATTCCTTTCAGGGGCTGATATGGATCTTTGGGTACTTCTGGAGTCTCGCCAGGGGAGACAGGCCTCATCTCGAGTGTGGGCATGCACGTGCGCTTTCCTTCCATGCTGTAGCAGCAATGTCACGCTTCCCGTCGAGTGGATCAAAGGATCTGTGGTTTTCCCTCGAGGCTTTCCCTCGAGGCTTTCCCACAGGGCTGTCCCACGTGCCACCGTGGTGTGAGTCGATCCTCGGCGTGAAAGATGAGCCAGTGCAGGGCAAAGAGCTTCCTCTGGAATGGACTGAGATATCTGGGGGACTCTTGGAATGGTGGTACGACCATGGAGTTCCTCTCGCCTTTCCTGTTGAGAGTGCCTCCTCTTGAGATGCGACGGGAACGCCGGGAATTCTTTCCCGTTGAAAGCAGGGAAAGGATCCCTCATCTCGAGCTACGAGGGGGAAACGGGGCTCCTCTGGATGTGGGCGGGACTATCGTGCTTCCTCTCGAGTGGAGACGGGTATGGTGGTGAACTTCTTGAGTTGCAGCAAGGGTGTGAAAGACCCTTTCGAAGTTCCAGAGGTTAGGTGTCATTAGTCTCCAGACGCCTCATCGGAAATAGGCCTCATCTCGCCTGGAAGGGAGAACTTCCTGGATTTTCTCGAGTTGCGGCAGGTGTTCTCGAGTTACGACGGGGACCTCAGGGACCAGCCCTGGTGGCCTCAGGAGAGGCCAGTCCCCATGCGACTTGCTAGGGGCCCTCTCGGGATTCCTCTCCCGTCGATACTGGGGCCAAAAACCTTGTGTGGTGTCAGGGCCGGAACCGAGGATTTCTCTCAGGGGCTGACATGGATCTTTGGGTACTTCTGGAGTCTCCCCAGGGGAGTCAGGCCTTGTCTCGATTCGGGGCATGCACGTGCGCTTTCCTTCCAGGCTGTAGCAGCAATGTCACGCTACCCATCGCGTGGATCAAAGGATCTGTGGTTTTCCCTCGAGGCTTTCCCACAGTTCTGTCCCACGTGCCACCATGTTGTGAGTCGATCCTCGGCGTGAAAGATGAGCCAGTGCAGGGCAAAGAGGTTCCTCTGGAATGGACTGAGACATCTGGGGGACTCTTGGAATGGTGGTACGACCATGGAGTTCCTCTCGCCTTTCCTGTTGAGAGTGCCTCCTCTTGAGATGCGACGGGAACGCCGGGAATTTTTTCCCGTTGAAAGCAGGGAAAGGATCGCTCATCTCGAGCTAGGAGGGGGAAACGGGGCTCCTCTGGATGTGGGCGGGACCATCGTGCTTCCTCTAGAGTGGAGACGGGTATGGCGGTGAACTTCTTGAGTTGCAGCAAGGGTGTGAAAGACCCTTTCGAAGTTCCAGAGTTTAGGTGTCATTAGTCTCCAGACGCCTCATCGGAAATAGGCCTCATCTCGCCTGGAAGGGAGAACTTCCTGGATTTTCTCGAGTTGCGGCAGGTGTTCTCGAGTTACGACGGGGACCTCAGGGACCCGCCCTGGTGGCCTCAGGAGAGGCCAGTCCCCATGCGAGTTGCTAGGGGCCCTCTCGGGATTCCTCTCCCGTCGATACTGGGGCCAAAAACCTTGTGTGGTGTCAAGGCCGGAACCGAGGATTTCTCTCAGGGGCTGACATGGATCTTTGGGTACTTCTGGAGTCTCCCCAGGGGAGTCAGGCCTTGTCTCGAGTCGGGGCATGCACGTGCGCTTTCCTTCCAGGCTGTAGCAGCAATGTCACGCTTCCCGTCGCTTGGATCAAAGGATCTGAGGTTTTCCCTCGAGGCTTTCCCTCGAGGCTTTCCCACAGGGCTGTCCCACGTGCCACCGTGGTGTGAGTCGATCCTCGGCGTGAAAGATGAGCCAGTGTAGGGCAAAGAGCTTCCTCTGGAATGGACTGAGACATCTGGGGGACTCTTGGAATGGTGGTACGACCATGGAGTTCCTCTCGCCTTTCCTGTTAAGAGTGCCTCCTCTTGAGATGCGACGGGAACGCCGGGAATTCTTTCCCGTTGAAAGCAGGGAAAGGATCCCTCATCTCGAGCTACGAGGGGGAAACGGGGCTCCTCTGGCTGTGGGCGGGACTATCGTGCTTCCTCTCGAGTGGAGACGGGTATGGCGGTGAACTTCTTGAGTTGCAGCAAGGGTGTGAAAGACCCTTTCGAAGTTCCAGAGGTTAGGTATCATTAGTCTCCAGACGCCTCATCGGAAATAGGCCTCATCTCGCCTGGAAGGGAGAACTTCCTGGATTTTCTCGAGTTGCGGCAGGTGTTCTCGGGTTACGACGGGGACCTCAGGGACCCGCCCTGGTGGCCTCAGGAGAGGCCAGTCCCCATGCGACTTGCTAGGGGGCCTCTCGGAATTCCTCTCCCGTCGATACCGGGGCAAAAACCTTGTGTGGAGTCAGGGCCGGAACCGAGGATTCCTCTCAGGGGCTGACATGGATCTTTGGGTACTTCTGGAGTCTCCCCAGGGGAGTCAGGCCTCGTCTCGAGTCGGGGCATGCACGTGCACTTTCCTTCCAGGCTATAGCAGCAATGTCACGCTTCCCGTGGCGTGGATCAAAGGATCTGTGGTTTTCCCTCGAGGCTTTCCCTCGAGGCTTTCCCACAGGGCTGTCCCACGTGCCACCGTGGTGTGAGTCGATCCTCGGCGTGAAAGATGAGCCAGTGCAGGGCAAAGAGCTTCCTCTGGAATGGACTGAGATATCTGGGGGACTCTTGGAATGGTGGTACGACCATGGAGTTCCTCTCGCCTTTCCTGTTGAGAGTGCCTCCTCTTGAGATGCGACGGGAACGCTGGGAATTCTTTCCCGTTGAAAGCAGGGAAAGGATCCCTCATCTCGAGCTACGAGGGGGAAACGGGGCTCCTCTGGATGTGGGCGGGACTATCGTGCTTCCTCTCGAGTGGAGACGGGTATGGCGGTGAACTTCTTGAGTTGCAGCAAGGGTGTGAAAGACCCTTTCGAAGTTCCAGAGGTTAGGTGTCATTAGTCTCCAGACGCCTCATCGGAAATAGGCCTCATCTCGCCTGGAAGGGAGAACTTCCTGGATTTTCTCGAGTTGCGGCAGGTGTTCTCGAGTTACGACGGGGACCTCAGGGACCAGCCCTGGTGGCCTCAGGAGAGGCCAGTCCCCATGCGACTTGCTAGGGGCCCTCTCGGGATTCCTCTGCCGTCGATACTGGGGCCAAAAACCTTGTGTGGTGTCAGGGCCGGAACCGAGGATTTCTCTCAGGGGCTGACATGGATCTTTGGGTACTTCTGGAGTCTCCCCAGGGGAGTCAGGCCTTGTCTCGAGTCGGGGCATGCACGTGCGCTTTCCTTCCAGGCTGTAGCAGCAATGTCACGCTACCCATCGCGTGGATCAAAGGATCTGTGGTTTTCCCTCGAGGCTTTCCCACAGTTCTGTCCCACGTGCCACCATGTTGTGAGTCGATCCTCGGCGTGAAAGATGAGCCAGTGCAGGGCAAAGAGGTTCCTCTGGAATGGACTGAGACATCTGGGGGACTCTTGGAATGGTGGTACGACCATGGAGTTCCTCTCGCCTTTCCTGTTAAGAGTGCCTCCTCTTGAGATGCGACGGGAACGCCGGGAATTTTTTCCCGTTGAAAGCAGGGAAAGGATCGCTCATCTCGAGCTAGGAGGGGGAAACGGGGCTCCTCTGGATGTGGGCGGGACCATCGTGCTTCCTCTAGAGTGGAGACGGGTATGGCGGTGAACTTCTTGAGTTGCAGCAAGGGTGTGAAAGACCCTTTCGAAGTTCCAGAGTTTAGGTGTCATTAGTCTCCAGACGCCTCATCGGAAATAGGCCTCATCTCGCCTGGAAGGGAGAACTTCCTGGATTTTCTCGAGTTGCGGCAGGTGTTCTCGAGTTACGACGGGGACCTCAGGGACCCGCCCTGGTGGCCTCAGGAGAGGCCAGTCCCCATGCGAGTTGCTAGGGGCCCTCTCGGGATTCCTCTCCCGTCGATACTGGGGCCAAAAACCTTGTGTGGTGTCAAGGCCGGAACCGAGGATTTCTCTCAGGGGCTGACATGGATCTTTGGGTACTTCTGGAGTCTCCCCAGGGGAGTCAGGCCTTGTCTCGAGTCGGGGCATGCACGTGCGCTTTCCTTCCAGGCTGTAGCAGCAATGTCACGCTTCCCGTCGCTTGGATCAAAGGATCTGAGGTTTTCCCTCGAGGCTTTCCCTCGAGGCTTTCCCACAGGGCTGTCCCACGTGCCACCGTGGTGTGAGTCGATCCTCGGCGTGAAAGATGAGCCAGTGTAGGGCAAAGAGCTTCCTCTGGAATGGACTGAGACATCTGGGGGACTCTTGGAATGGTGGTACGACCATGGAGTTCCTCTCGCCTTTCCTGTTAAGAGTGCCTCCTCTTGAGATGCGACGGGAACGCCGGGAATTCTTTCCCGTTGAAAGCAGGGAAAGGATCCCTCATCTCGAGCTACGAGGGGGAAACGGGGCTCCTCTGGCTGTGGGCGGGACTATCGTGCTTCCTCTCGAGTGGAGACGGGTATGGCGGTGAACTTCTTGAGTTGCAGCAAGGGTGTGAAAGACCCTTTCGAAGTTCCAGAGGTTAGGTATCATTAGTCTCCAGACGCCTCATCGGAAATAGGCCTCATCTCGCCTGGAAGGGAGAACTTCCTGGATTTTCTCGAGTTGCGGCAGGTGTTCTCGAGTTACGACGGGGACCTCAGGGACCCGCCCTGGTGGCCTCAGGAGAGGCCAGTCCCCATGCGACTTGCTAGGGGGCCTCTCGGAATTCCTCTCCCGTCGATACCGGGGCAAAAACCTTGTGTGGAGTCAGGGCCGGAACCGAGGATTCCTCTCAGGGGCTGACATGGATCTTTGGGTACTTCTGGAGTCTCCCCAGGGGAGTCAGGCCTCGTCTCGAGTCGGGGCATGCACGTGCACTTTCCTTCCAGGCTATAGCAGCAATGTCACGCTTCCCGTGGCGTGGATCAAAGGATCTGTGGTTTTCCCTCGAGGCTTTCCCTCGAGGCTTTCCCACAGGGCTGTCCCACGTGCCACCGTGGTGTGAGTCGATCCTCGGCGTGAAAGATGAGCCAGTGCAGGGCAAAGAGGTTCCTCTGGAATGGACTGAGACATCTGGGGGACTCTTGGAATGGTGGTACAACCATGGAGTTCCTCTCGCCTTTCCTGTTGAGAGTGCCTCCGCTTGAGATGCGCCGGGAACGCCGGGAATTCTTTCCCATTGAAAGCAGGGAAAGGATTCCTCATCTCGAGCTACGAGGGGGAAAGGGGGATCCTCTGGATGTGGGCGGGACGATCGTGCTTCCTCTCGAGTGGAGACGGGTATGGCGGTGAACTTCTTGAGTTGCAGCAAGGGTGTGAAAGACCCTTTCGAAGTTCCAGAGGTTAGGTGTCATTAGTCTCCAGACGCCTCATCGGAAATAGGCCTCATCTCGCCTGGAAGGGAGAACTTCCTGGATTTTCTCGAGTTGCGGCAGGTATTCTCGAGTTACGACGGGGACCTCAGGGACCCGCCCTGGTGGCCTCAGGAGAGGCCAGTCCCCATGCGAGTTGCTAGGGGGCCTCTCGGGATTCCTCTCCCGTCGATACCCGGGCCAAAAACCTTGTGTGGAGTCAGGGCCGGAACCGAGGATTCCTTTCACGGGCTGATATGGATCTTTGGGTACTTCTGGAGTCTCGCCAGGGGAGACAGGCCTCATCTCGAGTGGGGGCATGCACGTGCGCTTTCCTTCCAGGCTGTAGCAGCAATGTCACTCTTCCCATCGCGTGGATCAAAGGATCTGTGGTTTTCCCTCGAGGTTTTCCCTCGAGGCTTTCCCACAGGGCTGTCCCACGTGCCACCGTGGTGTGAGTCGATCCTCGGCGTGAAAGATGAGCCAGTGCAGGGCAAAGAGGTTCCTCTGGAATGGACTGAGACATCTGGGGGACTCTTGGAATGGTGGTACGACCATGGAGTTCCTCTCGCCTTTCCTGTTGAGAGTGCCTCCTTTTGAGATGCGACGGGAACGCCGGGAATTCTTTCCCGTTGAAAGCAGGGAAAGGATCGCTCATCTCGAGCTAGGAGGGGTAAACGGGGCTCCTCTGGATGTGGGCGGGACCATCGTGCTTCCTCTCGAGTGGAGACGGGTGTGGCGGTGAACTTCTTGAGTTGCAGCAAGGGTGTGAAAGACCCTTTCGAAGTTCCAGAGGTTAGGTGTCATTAGTCTCCAGACGCCTAATCGGAAATAGGCCTCATCTCGCCTGGAAGGGGGAACTTCCTGGAATTTCTCAAGTTGTGGCAGGTGTTCTCAAGTTATGACGGGGACCTCAGGGACCCGCCCTGGTGGCCTCAGGAGAGGCCAGTCCCCATGCGAGTTGCTAGGGGGCCTCTCGGGATTCCTCTCCCGTCGATACCGGGGCAAAAACCTTGTGTGGAGTCAGGGCCGGAACCGAGGATTCCTCTCAGGGGCTGACATGGATCTTTGGGTACTTCTGGAGTCTCCCCAGGGGAGTCAGGCCTCGTCTCGAGTCGGGGCATGCACGTGCACTTTCCTTCCAGGCTGTAGCAGCAATGTCACGCTTCCCGTGGCGTGGATCAAAGGATCTGTGGTTTTCCCTCGAGGCTTTCCCTCGAGGCTTTCCCACAGGGCTGTCCCACGTGCCACCGTGGTGTGAGTCGATCCTCGGCGTGAAAGATGAGCCAGTGCAGGGCAAAGAGGTTCCTCTGGAATGGACTGAGACATCTGGGGGACTCTTGGAATGGTGGTACGACCATGGAGTTCCTCTCGCCTTTCCTCTTGAGAGTGCCTCCGCTTGAGATGCGACGGGAACGCCGGGAATTCTTTCCCATTGAAAGCAGGGAAAGGATTCCTCATCTCGAGCTACGAGGGGGAAAGGGGGATCCTCTGGATGTGGGCGGGACGATCGTGCTTCCTCTCGAGTGGAGACGGGTATGGCGGTGAACTTCTTGAGTTGCAGCAAGGGTGTGAAAGACCCTTTCGAAGTTCCAGAGGTTAGGTGTCATTAGTCTCCAGACGCCTCATCGGAAATAGGCCTCATCTCGCCTGGAAGGGAGAACTTCCTGGATTTTCTCGAGTTGCGGCAGGTGTTCTCGAGTTACGACGCGGACCTCAGGGAACCGCCCTGGTGGCCTCAGGAGAGGCCAGTCCCCATGCGAGTTGCTAGGGGGCCTCTCGGCATTCCTCTCCCTTCGATACCCGGGCCAAAAACCTTGTGTGGAGTCAGGGCCGGAACCGAGGATTCCTTTCACGGGCTGATATGGATCTTTGGGTACTTCTGGAGTCTCGCCAGGGGAGACAGGCCTCATCTCGAGTGGGGGCATGCACGTGCGCTTTCCTTCCAGGCTGTAGCAGCAATGTCACGCTTCCCGTGGCGTGGATCAAAGGATCTGTGGTTTTCCCTCGAGGCTTTCCCTCGAGGCTTTCCCACAGGGCTGTCCCACGTGCCACCGTGGTGTGAGTCGATCCTCGGCGTGAAAGATGAGCCAGTGCAGGGCAAAGAGGTTCCTCTGGAATGGACTGAGACATCTGGGGGACTCTTGGAATGGTGGTACGACTATGAAGTTCCCCTCGCCTTTCCTGTTGAGAGTGTCTCCTCTTGAGATGCGACGGGAACGCCGGGAATTATTTCCCGTTGAAAGCAGGGAAAGGATCCCTCATCTCGAGCTACGAGGGGAAACGGGGCTCCTCTGGATGTGGGCGGGACTATCGTGCTTCCTCTCGAGTGGAGACGGGTATGGCGGTGAACTTCTTGAGTTGCAGCAAGGGTGTGAAAGACCCTTTCGAAGTTCCAGAGGTTAGGTGTCATTAGTCTCCAGACGCCTCATCGGAAATAGGCCTCATCTCGCCTGGAAGGGAGAACTTCCTGGATTTTCTCGAGTTGCGGCAGGTGTTCTCGAGTTACGACGGGGACCTCAGGGACCCGCCCTGGTGGCCTCAGAAGAGGCCAGTCCCAAGCGAGTTGCTAGGGGGCCTCTCGGTATTCCTCTCCCATCGATACCGGGGCCAAAAACCTTGTGTGGAGTTAGGGCCGGAACCGAGGATTCCTTTCAGTGGTTGATATGGATCTTTGGGTACTTCTGGAGTCTCGCCAGGGGAGACAGGCCTCATCTCGAGTGGGGGCATGCACGTGAGCTTTCCTTCCAGGCTGTAGCAGCAATGTCACGCTTCCCATCGCGTGGATCAAAGGATCTGTGGTTTTCCCTCGAGGCTTTCCCACAGGGCTGTCCCACGTGCCACCGTGGTGTGAGTCGATCCTCGGCGTGAAAGATGAGCCAGTGCAGGGCAAAGAGGTTCCTCTGGAATGGACTGAGACATCTGGGGGACTCTTGGAATGGTGGTAAGACCATGGAGTTCCCCTCGCCTTTCCTGTTGAGAGTGCCTCCTCTTGAGATGCGACGGGAACGCCAGAAATTCTTTCCCGTTGAAAGCAGGGAAAGGATCGCTCATCTCGAGCTAGGAGGGGGAAAGGGGGCTCCTCTGGATGTGGGCGGGACGATCGTGCTTCCTCTCGAGTGGAGACGGGTATGGCGGTGAACTTCTTGAGTTGCAGCAAGGGTGTGAAAGACCCTTTCGAAGTTCCAGAGTTTAGGTGTCATTAGTCTCCAGACGCCTCATCGGAAATAGGACTCATCTCGCCTGGAAGGGAGAACTTCCTGGATTTTCTCGAGTTGCGGCAGGTGTTCTCGAGTTACGACGGGGCATCAGGGACCCGCCCTGGTGGCCTCAGGAGAGGCCAGTCCCCAGGCGAGTTGCTAGGGGGCCTCTCGGGATTCCTCTCCCGTCGATACCGGGGCCAAAATCCTTGTGTGGAGTCAGGGCCGGAAACGAGGATTCCTCTCAGGGGCTGACATGGATCTTTGGGTACTTCTGGAGTCTCCCCAGGGGAGTCAGGCCTCGGCTCGAGTGGGGCCATGCACGTGCGCTTTCCTTCCAGGCTGTAGCAGCAACGTCACGCTTCCCATCGCGTGGATCAAAGGATCTGTGGTTTTCCCTCGAGGCTTTCCCTCGAGTCTTTCCCACAGGGCTGTCCCACGTGCCACCGTGGTGTGAGTCGATCCTCGGGGTGAAAGATGAGCCAGTGCAGGGCAAAGAGGTTCCTCTGGAATGGACTGAGACATCTGGGGGACTCTTGGAATGGTGGTACGACCATGGAGTTCCTCTCGCCTTTTCTGTTGAGAGTGCCTCCTCTTGAGAAGCGACGGGAACGCCTGGAATTCTTTCCCGTTGAAAGCAGGGAAAGGATCGCTCATCTCGAGCTACGAGGGGGAAACGGGGCTCCTCTGGATGTGGGCGGGACCATCGTGCTTCCTCTAGAGTGGAGACGGGTATGGCGGTGAACTTCTTGAGTTGCAGCAAGGGTGTGAAAGACCCTTTCGAAGTTCCAGAGTTTAGGTGTCATTAGTCTCCAGACGCCTGATCGGAAATAGGCCTCATCTCGCCTGGAAGGGAGAACTTCCTGGATTTTCTCGAGTTGCGGCAGGTGTTCTCGAGTTACGACGGGGACCTCAGGGACCCGCCCTGGTGGGCTCAGGAGAGGCCAGTCCCCATGCGAGTTGCTAGGGGGCCTCTCGGGATTCCTCTCCCGTCGATACCGGGGCCAAAAACCTTGTGTGGAGTCAGGGCCGGAACCGAGGATTCCTCTCAGGGGCTGACATGGATCTTTGGGTACTTCTGGAGTCTCCCTAGGGGAGTCAGGCCTCGTCTCGTGTCGGGGCATGCACGTGCACTTTCCTTCCAGGCTGTAGTAGCAATGTCACGCTTCCCGTGGCGTGGATCAAAGGATCTGTGGTTTTCCCTCGAGGCTTTCCCTCGAGGCTTTCCCACAGGGCTGTCCCACGTGCCACCGTGGTGTGAGTCGATCCTCGGCGTGAAAGATGAGCCAGTGCAGGGCAAAGAGGTTCCTCTGGAATGGACTGAGACATCTGGGGACTCTTGGAATGGTGGTACGACCATGGAGTTCCTCTCGCCTTTCCTGTTGAGAGTGCCTCCGCTTGAGATGCGACGGGAACGCCGGGAATTCTTTCTCATTGAAAGCAGGGAAAGGATTCCTCATCTCGAGCTACGAGGGGGAAAGGGGGCTCCTCTGGATGTGGGCGGGACGATCGTGCTTCCTCTCGAGTGGAGACGGGTATGGCGGTGAACTTCTTGAGTTGCAGCAAGGGTGTGAAAGACCCTTTCGAAGTTCCAGAGGTTAGGTGTCATTAGTCTCCAGACGCCTCATCGGAAATAGGCCTCATCTCGCCTGGAAGGGAGAACTTCCTGGATTTTCTCGAGTTGCGGCAGGTGTTCTGGAGTTACGAAGGGGACCTCAGGGACCCGCCCTGGTGGCCTCAGGAGAGGCCAGTCCCCATGCGAGTTGCTAGGGGGCCTCTCGGGATTCCTCTCCCGTCGATACCCGGGCCAAAAACCTTGTGTGGAGTCAGAGCCGGAACCGAGGATTCCTCTCACGGGCTGATATGGATCTTTGGGTACTTCTGGAGTCTCGCCAGGGGAGACAGGCCTTATCTCGAGTGGGTGCATGCACGTGCGTTTTCCTTCCAGGCTGTAGCAGCAATGTCACGCTTCCCATCGCCTGGATCAAAGGATCTGTGGTTTTCCCTCGAGGCTTTCCCTCGAGGCTTTCCCACAGGGCTGTCCCACGTGCCACCGTGGTGTGAGTCGATCCTCGGCGTGAAAGATGAGCCAGTGCAGGGCAAAGAGGTTCCTCTGAAATGGACTGAGACATCTGGGGGACTCTTGGAATGGTGGTACGACCATGGAGTTCCTCTCGCCTTTCCTGTTGAGAGTGCCTCCTCTTGAGATGCGACGGGAACCCCGGGAATTCTTTCCCGTAGAAAGCAGGGAAAGGATCGCTCATCTCGAGCTAGGAGGGGGAAACGGGGCTCCTCTGGATGTGGGCGGGACCATCGTGCTTCCTCTCGAGTGGAGACGGGTATGGCGGTGAACTTCTTGAGTTGCAGCAAGGGTGTGAAAGACCCTTTCGAAGTTCCAGAGGTTAGGTGTCATTAGTCTCCAGACGCCTCATCTGAAATAGGCCTCATCTCGCCTGGAAGGGAGAACTTCCTGGATTTTCTCGAGTTGCGGCAGGTGTTCTCGAGTTACGACGGGGACCTCAGGGACCCGCCCTGGTGGCCTCAGGAGAGGCCAGTCCCCATGCGAGTTGCTAGGGGGCCTCTCGGGATTCCTCTCCCGTCGATACCGGGGCCAAAAACCTTGTGTGGAGTCACGGCCGGAACCGAGGATTCCTCTCAGGGGCTGACATGGATCTTTGGGTACTTCTGGAGTCTCCCCATGGGAGTAAGGCCTCGTCTCGAGTGGGGGCATGCACGTGCGCTTTCCTTCCAGGCTGTAGCAGCAATGTCACGCTTCCCGTGGCGTGGATCAAAGGATCTGTGGTTTTCCCTCGAGGCTTTCCCTCGAGGCTTTCCCACAGGGCTGTCCCACGTGCCACCGTGGTGTGAGTCGATCCTCGGCGTGAAAGATGAGCCAGTGCAGGGCAAAGAGGTTCCTCTGGAATGGACTGAGACATCTGGGGGACTCTTGGAATGGTGGTACGACCATGGAGTTCCTCTCGCCTTTCCTGTTTAGAGTGTCTCCTCTTGAGATGCGACGGGAACGCCGGGAATTCTTTCCCGTTGAAAGCAGGGAAAGGATCCCTCATCTCGAGCTACGAGGGGAAACGGGGCTCCTCTGGATGAGGGCGGGACTATCGTGCTTCCTCTCAAGTGGAGACGGGTATGGCGGTGAACTTCTTGAGTTGCAGCAAGGGTGTGAAAGACCCTTTCGAAGTTCCAGAGGTTAGGTGTCATTAGTCTCCAGACGCCTCATCGGAAATAGGCCTCATCTCGCCTGGAAGGGAGAACTTCCTGGATTTTCTCGAGTTGTGGCAGGTGTTCTCGAGTTACGACGGGGACCTCAGGGACCCGCCCTGGTGGCCTCAGAAGAGGCCAGTCCCAAGCGAGTTGCTAGGGGGCCTCTCGGTATTCCTCTCCCATCGATACCGGGGCCAAAAACCTTGTGTGGAGTTAGGGCCGGAACCGAGGATTCCTTTCAGTGGTTGATATGGATCTTTGGGTACTTCTGGAGTCTCGCCAGGGGAGACAGGCCTCATCTCGAGTGGGGGCATGCACGTGCGCTCTCCTTCCAGGCTGTAGCAGCAATGTCACGCTTCCCATCGCGTGGATCAAAGGATCTGTGGTTTTCCCTCGAGGCTTTCCCACAGGGCTGTCCCACGTGCCACGTGGTGTGAGTCGATCCTCGGCGTGAAAGATGAGCCAGTGCAGGGCAAAGAGGTTCCTCTGGAATGGACTGAGACATCTGGGGGACTCTTGGAATGGTGGTACGACCACGGAGTTCCTCTCGCCTTTTCTGTTGAGAGTGCCTCCTCTTGAGAAGCGACGGGAACGCCTGGAATTCTTTCCCGTTGAAAGCAGGGAAAGGATCGCTCATCTCGAGCTACGAGGGGGAAACGGGGCTCCTCTGGATGTGGGCGGGACCATCGTGCTTCCTCTAGAGTGGAGACGGGTATGGCGGTGAACTTCTTGAGTTGCAGCAAGGCTGTGAAAGACCCTTTCGAAGTTCCAGAGTTTAGGTGTCATTAGTCTCCAGACGCCTGATCGGAAATAGGCCTCATCTCGCCTGGAAGGGAGAACTTCCTGGATTTTCTCGAGTTGCGGCAGGTGTTCTCGAGGTACGACGGAGACCTCAGGGACCCGCCCTGGTGGCCTCAGGAGAGGCCAGTCCCCATGCGAGTTGCTAGGGGGCCTCTCGGGATTACTCTCCCGTCGATACCGGGGCCAAAAACCTTGTGTGGAGTCAGGGCCGGAACCGAGGATTCCTCTCAGGGGCTGACATGGATCTTTGGGTACTTCTGGAGTCTCCCCAGGGGAGTCAGGCCTCGTCTCGTGTCGGGGCATGCACGTGCACTTTCCTTCCTGGCTGTAGCAGCAATGTCACGCTTCCCGTGGCGTGGATCAAAGGATCTGTGGTTTTCCCTCGAGGCTTTCCCTCGAGGCTTTCCCACAGGGCTGTCCCACGTGCCACCGTGGTGTGAGTCGATCCTCGGCGTGAAAGATGAGCCAGTGCAGGGCAAAGAGGTTCCTCTGGAATGGACTGAGACATCTGGGGACTCTTGGAATGGTGGTACGACCATGGAGTTCCTCTCGCCTTTCCTGTTGAGAGTGCCTCCGCTTGAGATGCGACGGGAACGCCGGGAATTCTTTCTCATTGAAAGCAGGGAAAGGATTCCTCATCTCGAGCTACGAGGGGGAAAGGGGGCTCCTCTGGATGTGGGCGGGACGATCGTGCTTCCTCTCGAGTGGAGACGGGTGTGGCGGTGAACTTCTTGAGTTGCAGCAAGGGTGTGAAAGACCCTTTCGAAGTTCCAGAGGTTAGGTGTCATTAGTCTCCAGACGCCTCATCGGAAATAGGCCTCATCTCGCCTGGAAGGGAGAACTTCCTGGATTTTCTCGAGTTGCGGCAGGTGTTCTCGAGTTACGACGGGGACCTCAGGGACCCGCCCTGGTGGCCTCAAGAGAGGCCAGTCCCCATGCGAGTTGCTAGGGGGCCTCTCGGGATTCCTCTCCCGTCGATACCCGGGCCAAAAACCTTGTGTGGAGTCAGGGCCGGAACTGAGGATTCCTCTCACGGGCTGATATGGATCTTTGGGTACTTCTGGAGTCTCGCCAGGGGAGACAGGCCTTATCTCGAGTGGGTGCATGCACGTGCGCTTTCCTTCCAGGCTGTAGCAGCAATGTCACGCTTCCCATCGCCTGGATCAAAGGATCTGTGGTTTTCCCTCGAGGCTTTCCCTCGAGGCTTTCCCACAGGGCTGTCCCACGTGCCACCGTGGTGTGAGTCGATCCTCGGCGTGAAAGATGAGCCAGTGCAGGGCAAAGAGGTTCCTCTGAAATGGACTGAGACATCTGGGGGACTCTTGGAATGGTGGTACGACCATGGAGTTCCTCTCGCCTTTCCTGTTGAGAGTGCCTCCTCTTGAGATGCGACGGGAACCCCGGGAATTCTTTCCCGTTGAAAGCAGGGAAAGGATCGCTCATCTCGAGCTAGGAGGGGGAAACGGGGCTCCTCTGGATGTGGGCGGGACCATCGTGCTTCCTCTAGAGTGGAGACGGGTATGGCGGTGAACTTCTTGAGTTGCAGCAAGGGTGTGAAAGACCCTTTCGAAGTTCCAGAGGTTAGGTGTCATTAGTCTCCAGACGCCTCATCGGAAATAGGCCTCATCTCGCCTGGAAGGGAGAACTTCCTGGATTTTCTCGAGTTGCGGCAGGTGTTCTCGAGTTACGACGGGGACCTCAGGGACCCGCCCTGGTGGCCTCAGGAGAGGCCAGTCCCCATGCGAGTTGCTAGGGGGCCTCTCGGGATTCCTCTCCCGTCGATACCGGGGCCAAAAACCTTGTGTGGAGTCAGGGCCGGAACCGAGGATTCCTCTCAGGGGCTGACATGGATCTTTGGGTACTTCTGGAGTCTCCCCATGGGAGTATGGCCTCGTCTCGAGTGGGGGCATGCACGTGCGCTTTCCTTCCAGGCTGTAGCAGCAATGTCACGCTTCCCGTGGCGTGGATCAAAGGATCTGTGGTTTTCCCTTGAGGCTTTCCCTCGAGGCTTTCCCACAGGGCTGTCCCACGTGCCACCGTGGTGTGAGTCGATCCTCGGCGTGAAATATGAGCCAGTGTAGGGCAAAGAGGTTCCTCTGGAATGGACTGGGACATCTGGGGGACTCTTGGAATGGTGGTACGACCATGGAGTTCCTCTCGCCTTTCCTGTTGAGAGTGTCTCCTCTTGAGATGCGACGGGAACGCCGGGAATTCTTTCCCGTTGAAAGCAGGGAAAGGATCCCTCATCTCGAGCTACGAGGGGAAACGGGGCTCCTCTGGATGAGGGCGGGACTATCGTGCTTCCTCTCAAGTGGAGACGGGTATGGCGGTGAACTTCTTGAGTTGCAGCAAGGGTGTGAAAAACCCTTTCGAAGTTCCAGAGGTTAGGTGTCATTAGTCTCCAGACGCCTCATCGGAAATAGGCCTCATCTCGCCTGGAAGGGAGAACTTCCTGGATTTTCTCGAGTTGCGGCAGGTGTTCTCGAGTTACGACGGGGACCTCAGGGACCCGCCCTGGTGGCCTCAGAAGAGGCCAGTCCCAAGCGAGTTGCTAGGGGGCCTCTCGGTATTCCTCTCCCATCGATACCGGGGCCAAAAACCTTGTGTGGAGTTAGGGCCGGAACCGAGGATTCCTTTCAGTGGTTGATATGGATCTTTGGGTACTTCTGGAGTCTCGCCAGGGGAGACAGGCCTCATCTCGAGTGGGGGCATGCACGTGCGCTTTCTTTCCAGGCTGTAGCAGCAATGTCACGCTTCCCATCGCGTGGATCAAAGGATCTGTGGTTTTCCCTCGAGGCTTTCCCACAGGGCTGTCCCACGTGCCACCGTGGTGTGAGTCGATCCTCGGCGTGAAAGATGAGCCAGTGCAGGGCAAAGAGGTTCCTCTGGAATGGACTGAGACATCTGGGGGACTCTTGAAATGGTGGTACGACCATGCAGTTCCTCTCGCCTTTCTTGTTGAGAGTGCCTCCTCTTGAGATGCGACGGGAACGCCGGGAATTCTTTCCCGTTGAAAGCAGGGAAAGGATCCCTCATCTCGAGGTACGAGGGGGAAACGGGGCTCCTCTGGATGTGGGCGGGACCATCGTGCTTCCTCTCGAGTGGAGACGGGTATGGCGGTGAACTTCTTGAGTTGCAGCAAGGGTGTGAAAGTCCCTTACGAAGTTCCAGAGGTTAGGTGTCATTAGTCTCCAGACGCCTGATCGGAAATAGGCCTCATCTCGCCTGGAAGGGAGAAATTCCTGGATTTTCTCGAGTTGCGGCAGGTGTTCTCGAGTTACGACGGGGACCACAGGGACCCGCCCTGATGGCCTCAGGAGAGGCCAGTCCCCATGCGAGTTGCTAGGGGGCCTCTCGGGATTCCTCTCCCGTCGATACCGGGGCCAAAAACCTTGTGTGGAGTCAGGGCCGGAACCGAGGATTCCTCTCAGGGGCTGACATGGATCTTTGGGTACTTCTGGAGTCTCCCCAGGGGAGTCAGGCCTCGGCTCGAGTGGGGGCATGCACGTGCGCTTTCCTTCCAGGCTGTAGCAGCAATGTCACGCTTCCCGTGGCGTGGATCAAAGGATCTGTGGTTTTCCCTCGAGGCTTTCCCTCGAGGCTTTCCCACTGGGCTGTCCCACGTGCCACCGTGGTGTGAGTCGATCCTCGGCGTGAAAGATGAGCCAGTGCAGGGCAAAGAGGTTCCTCTGGAATGGACTGAGACATCTGGGGGACTCTTGGAATGGTGGTAAGACCATGGAGTTCCCCTCGCCTTTCCTGTTGAGAGTGCCTCCTCTTGAGATGCGACGGGAACGCCAGGAATTCTTTCGCGTTGAAAGCAGGGAAAGGATCGCTCATCTCGAGCTAGGAGGGGGAAAGGGGGCTCCTCTGGATGTGGGCGGGACGATCGTGCTTCCTCTCGAGTGGAGACGGGTATGGCGGTGAACTTCTTGAGTTGCAGCAAGGGTGTGAAAGACCCTTTCGAAGTTCCAGAGTTTAGGTGTCATTAGTCTCCAGACGCCTCATCGGAAATAGGACTCATCTCGCCTGGAAGGGAGAACTTCCTGGATTTTCTCGAGTTTCGGCAGGTGTTCTCGAGTTACGACGGGGACCTCAGGGACCCGCCCTGGTGGCCTCAGGAGAGGCCAGTCCCCATGCGAGTTGCTAGGGGCCCTCTCGGGATTCCTCTCCCGTCGATACTGGGGCCAAAAACCTTGTGTGGTGTCAAGGTCGGAACCGAGGATTTCTCTCAGGGGCTGACATGGTTCTTTGGGTACTTCTGGAGTCTCCCCAGGGGAGTCAGGCCTTGTCTCGAGTCGGGGCATGCACGTGCGCTTTCCTTCCAGGCTGTAGCAGCAATGTCACGCTTCCCGTCGCGTGGATCAAAGGATCTGTGGTTTTCCCTCGAGGCTTTCCCTCGAGGCTTTCCCACAGGGCTGTCCCACGTGCCACCGTGGTGTGAGTCGATCCTCGGCGTGAAAGATGAGCCAGTGTAGGGCAAAGAGGTTCCTCTGGAATGGACTGAGACATCTGGGGGACTCTTGGAATGGTGGTACGACCATGGAGTTCCTCTCGCCTTTCCTGTTGAGAGTGTCTCCTCTTGAGATGCGACGGGAACGCCGGGAATTCTTTCCCGTTGAAAGCAGGGAAAGGATCCCTCATCTCGAGCTACGAGGGGAAACGGGGCTCCTCTGGATGAGGGCGGGACTATCGTGCTTCCTCTCGAGTGGAGACGGGTATGGCGGTGAACTTCTTGAGTTGCAGCAAGGGTGTGAAAGACCCTTTCGAAGTTCCAGAGGTTAGGTGTCATTAGTCTCCAGACGCCTCATCGGAAATAGGCCTCATCTCGCCTGGAAGGGAGAACTTCCTGGATTTTCTCGAGTTGCGGCAGGTGTTCTCGAGTTACGACGGGGACCTCAGGGATCCGCCCTGGTGGCCTCAGAAGAGGCCAGTCCCCATGCGAGTTGATAGGGGGCCTCTCGGTATTCCTCTCCCATCGATACCGGGGCCAAAAACCTTGTGTGGAGTTAGGGCCGGAACCGAGGATTCCTTTCAGTGGCTGATATGGATCTTTGGGTACTTCTGGAGTCTCGCCAGGGGAGACAGGCCTCATCTCGAGTGGGGGCATGCACGTGCGCTTTCCTTCCAGGCTGTAGCAGCAATGTCACGCTTCCCATCGCGTGGATCAAAGGATCTGTGGTTTTCCCTCGAGGCTTTCCCACAGGGCTGTCCCACGTGCCACCGTGGTGTGAGTCGATTCTCGGCGTGAAAGATGAGCCAGTGCAGGGCAAAGAGGTTCCTCTGGAATGGACTGAGACATCTGGGGGACTCTTGAAATGGTGGTACGACCATGCAGTTCCTCTCGCCTTTCTTGTTGAGAGTGCCTCCTCTTGAGATGCGACGGGAACGCCGGGAATTCTTTCCCGTTGAAAGCAGGGAAAGGATCCCTCATCTCGAGCTACGAGGGGGAAACGGGGCTCCTCTGGATGTGGGCGGGACCATCGTGCTTCCTCTCGAGTGGAGACGGGTATGGCGGTGAACTTCTTGAGTTGCAGCAAGGGTGTGAAAAACCCTTTCGAAGTTCCAGAGCTTAGGTGTCATTAGTCTCCAGACGCCTGATCGGAAATAGGCCTCATCTCGCCTGGAAGGGAGAAATTCCTGGATTTTCTCGAGTTGCGGCAGGTGTTCTCGAGTTACGACGGGGACCACAGGGACCCGCCCTGATGGCCTCAGGAGAGGCCAGTCCCCATGCGAGTTGCTAGGGGGCCTCTCGGGATTCCTCTCCCGTCGATACCGGGGCCAAAAACCTTGTGTGGAGTCAGGGCCGGAACCAAGGATTCCTCTCAGGGGCTGACATGGATGTTTGGGTACTTCTGGAGTCTCCCCAGGGGAGTCAGGCCTCGGCTCGAGTGGGGGCATGCACGTGCGCTTTCCTTCCAGGCTGTAGCAGCAATGTCACTCTTCCTGTGGCGTGGATCAAAGGATCTGTGGTTTTCCCTCGAGGCTTTCCCTCGAGGCTTTCCCACTGGGCTGTCCCACGTGCCACCGTGGTGTGAGTCGATCCTCGGCATGAAAGATGAGCCAGTGCAGGGCAAAGAGGTTCCTCTGGAATGGACTGAGACATCTGGGGGACTCTTGGAATGGTGGTAAGACCATGGAGTTCCTCTCGCGTTTCCTGTTGAGAGTGCCTCCTGTTGAGATGCGACGGGAACGCCGGGAATTCTTTCCCGTTGAAAGCAGGGAAAGGATCGCTCATCTCGAGCTACGAGGGGGAAAGGGGGCTCCTCTGGATGTGGGCGGGACGATCGTGCTTCCTCTCGAGTGGAGACGGGTATGGCGGTGAACTTCTTGAGTTGCAGCAAGGGTGTGAAAGACCCTTTCGAAGTTCCAGAGTTTAGGTGTCATTAGTCTCCAGACGCCTCATCGGAAATAGGCCTCATCTCGCCTGGAAGGGAGAACTTCCTGGATTTTCTCGAGTTGCGGCAGGTGTTCTCGAGTTACGACGGGGACATCAGGGACCCGCCCTGGTGGCCTCAGGAGAGGCCAGTCCCCAGGCGAGTTGCTAGGGGGCCTCTCGGGATTCCTCTCCCGTCGATACCGGGGCCAAAATCCTTGTGTGGAGTCAGGGCCGGAAACGAGGATTCCTCTCAGGGGCTGACATGGATCTTTGGGTACTTCTGGAGTCTCCCCAGGGGAGTCAGGCCTCGGCTCGAGTGGGGCCATGCACGTGCGCTTTCCTTCCAGGCTGTAGCAGCAATGTCACGCTTCCCATCGCGTGGATCAAAGGATCTGTGGTTTTCCCTCGAGGCTTTCCCTCGAGTCTTTCCCACAGGGCTGTCCCATGTGCCACCGTGGTGTGAGTCGATCCTCGGCGTGAAAGATGAGCCAGTGCAGGGCAAAGAGGTTCCTCTGGAATGGACTGAGACATCTGGGGGACTCTTGGAATGGTGGTACGACCATGGAGTTCCTCTCGCCTTTTCTGTTGAGAGTGCCTCCTCTTGAGAAGCGACGGGAACGCCTGGAATTCTTTCCCGTTGAAAGCAGGGAAAGGATCGCTCATCTCGAGCTACGAGGGGGAAACGGGGCTCCTCTGGATGTGGGCGGGACCATCATGCTTCCTCTAGAGTGGAGACGGGTATGGCGGTGAACTTCTTGAGTTGCAGCAAGGGTGTGAAAGACCCTTTCGAAGTTCCAGAGTTTAGGTGTCATTAGTCTCCAGACGCCTGATCGGAAATAGGCCTCATCTCGCCTGGAAGGGAGAACTTCCTGGATTTTCTCGAGTTGCGGCAGGTGTTCTCGAGTTACGACGGGGACCTCAGGGACCCGCCCTGGTGGCCTCAGGAGAGGCCAGTCCCCATGCGAGTTGCTAGGGGGCCTCTCGGGATTCCTCTCCCGTCGATACCGGGGCCAAAAACCTTGTGTGGAGTCAGGGCCGGAACCGAGGATTCCTCTCAGGGGCTGACATGGATCTTTGGGTACTTCTGGAGTCTCCTCAGGGGAGTCAGGCCTCGTCTCGTGTCGGGGCATGCACGTGCACTTTCCTTCCAGGCTGTAGCAGCAATGTCACGCTTCCCGTGGCGTGGATCAAAGGATCTGTGGTTTTCCCTCGAGGCTTTCCCTCGAGGCTTTCCCACAGGGCTGTCCCACGTGCCACCGTGGTGTGAGTCGATCCTCGGCGTGAAAGATGAGCCAGTGCAGGGCAAAGAGGTTCCTCTGGAATGGACTGAGACATCTGGGGGACTCTTGGAATGGTGGTACGACCATGGAGTTCCTCTCGCCTTTCCTGTTAAGAGTGCCTCCGCTTGAGATGCGACGGGAACGCCGGGAATTCTTTCCCATTGAAAGCAGGGGAAGGATTCCTCATCTCGAGCAACGAGGGGGAAAGGGGGCTCCTCTGGATGTGGGCGGGACGATCGTGCTTCCTCTCGAGTGGAGACGGGTATGGCGGTGAACTTCTTGAGTTGCAGCAAGGGTGTGAAAGACCCTTTCGAAGTTCCAGAGGTTAGGTGTCATTAGTCTCCAGACGCCTCATCGGAAATAGGCCTCATCTCGCCTGGAAGGGAGAACTTCCTGGATTTTCTCGAGTTGCGGCAGGTGTTCTCGAGTTACGACGGGGACCTCAGGGACACGCCCTGGTGGCCTCCGGAGAGGCCAGTCCCCATGCGAGTTGCTAGGGGGCCTCTCGGTATTCCTCTCCCGTCGATACCCGGGCCAAAAACCTTGTGTGGAGTCAGGGCCGGAACCGAGGATTCCTCTCACGGGCTGATATGGATCTTTGGGTACTTCTGGAGTCTCGCCAGGGGAGACAGGCCATATCTCGAGTGGGTGCATGCACGTGCGCTTTCCTTCCAGGCTGTAGCAGCAATGTCACGCTTCCCATCGCCTGGATCAAAGGATCTGTGGTTTTCCCTCGAGGCTTTCCCTCGAGGCTTTCCCACAGGGCTGTCCCACGTGCCACCGTGGTGTGAGTCGATCCTCGGCGTGAAAGATGAGCCAGTGCAGGGCAAAGAGGTTCCTCTGAAATGGACTGAGACATCTGGGGGACTCTTGGAATGGTGGTACGACCATGGAGTTCCTCTCGCCTTTCCTGTTGAGAGTGCCTCCTCTTGAGATGCGACGGGAACGCCGGGAATTCTTTCCCGTTGAAAGCAGGGAAAGGATCGCTCATCTCGAGCTAGGAGGGGGAAACGGGGCTCCTCTGGATGTGGGCGGGACCATCGTGCTTCCTCTAGAGTGGAGACGGGTATGGCGGTGAACTTCTTGAGTTGCAGCAAGGGTGTGAAAGACCCTTTCGAAGTTCCAGAGGTTAGGTGTCATTAGTCTCCAGACGCCTCATCGGAAATAGGCCTCATCTCGCCTGGAAGGGAGAACTTCCTGGATTTTCTCGAGTTGCGGCAGGTGTTCTCGAGTTACGACGGGGACCTCAGGGACCCGCCCTGGTGGCCTCAGGAGAGGCCAGTCCCCATGCGAGTTGCTAGGGGGCCTCTCGGAATTCCTCTCCCGTCGATACCGGGGCCAAAAACCTTGTGTGGAGTCACGGCCGGAACCGAGGATTCCTCTCAGGGGCTGACATGGATCTTTGGGTACTTCTGGAGTCTCCCCATGGGAGTATGGCCTCGTCTCGAGTGGGGGCATGCACGTGCGCTTTCCTTCCAGGCTGTAGCAGCAATGTCACGCTTCCCGTGGCGTGGATCAAAGGATCTGTGGTTTTCCCTCGAGGCTTTCCCTCGAGGCTTTCCCACAGGGCTGTCCCACGTGCCCCCGTGGTGTGAGTCGATCCTCGGCGTGAAAGATGAGCCAGTGCAGGGCAAAGAGGTTCCTCTGGAATGGACTGAGACATCTGGGGGACTCTTGGAATGGTGGTACGACCATGGAGTTCCCCTCGCCTTTCCTGTTGAGAGTGCCTCCTCTTGAGATGCGACGGGAACGCCAGGAATTCTTTCCCGTTGAAAGCAGGGAAAGGATCCCTCATCTCGAGCTACGAGGGGGAAACGGGGCTCCTCTGGATGTGGGCGGGACCATCGTGCTTCCTCTCGAGTGGAGACGGGTGTGGCGGTGAACTTCTTGAGTTGCAGCCAGGGTGTGAAAGACCCTTTCGAAGTTCCAGAGGTTAGGTGTCATTAGTCTCCAGACGCCTCATCGGAAATAGGCCTCATCTCGCCTGGAAGGGGGAACTTCCTGGAATTTCTCGAGTTGTGGCAGGTGTTCTCGAGTTACGACGGGGGCCTCAGGGACCCGCCCTGGTGGCCTCAGGAGAGGCCAGTCCCCATGCGAGTTGCTAAGGGGCCTCTCGGGATTCCTCTCCCGTCGATACCGGGGCAAAAACCTTGTGTGGAGTCAGGGCCGGAACCGAGGATTCCTCTCAGGGGCTGACATGGATCTTTGGGTACTTCTGGAGTCTCCCCAGGGGAGTCAGGCCTCGTCTCGAGTCGGGGCATGCACGTGCACTTTCCTTCCAGGCTGTAGCATCAATGTCACGCTTCCCGTGGCGTGGATCAAAGGATCTGTGGTTTTCCCTCGAGGCTTTCCCTCGAGGCTTTCCCACAGGGCTGTCCCACGTGCCACCGTGGTGTGAGTCGATCCTCGGCGTGAAAGATGAGCCAGTGCAGGGCAAAGAGTTTCCTCTGGAATGGACTGAGACATCTGGGGGACTCTCGGAATTGTTGTACGACCATGGAGTTCCTCTCGCCTTTCCTGTTGAGAGTGCCTCCGCTTGAGATGCGACGGGAACGCCGGGAATTCTTTCCCGTTGAAAGCAGGGAAAGGATCGCTCATTTCAAGCTAGGAGGGGGAAACGGGGCTCCTCTGGATGTGGGCGGGACCATCGTGCTTCCTCTAGAGTGGAGACGGGTATGGCGGTGAAATTCTTGAGTTGCAGCAAGGTTGTGAAAGACCCTTTCGAAGTTCCAGAGTTTAGGTGTCATTAGTCTCCAGACGCCTCATCGGAAATAGGCCTCATCTCGCCTGGAAGGGAGAACTTCCTGGATTTTCTCGAGTTGTGGCAGGTGTTCTCGAGTTACGACGGGGACCTCAGGGACCCGCCCTGGTGGCCTCAGGAGAGGCCAGTCCCCATGCGAGTTGCTAGGGGCCCTCTCGGGATTCCTCTCCCGTCGATACTGGGGCCAAAAACCTTGTGTGGTGTCAAGGCCGGAACCGAGGATTTCTCTCAGGGGCTGACATGGATCTTTGGGTACTTCTGGAGTCTCCCCAGGGGAGTCAGGCCTTGTCTCGAGTCGGGGCATGCACGTGCGCTTTCCTTCCAGGCTGTAGCAGCAATGTCACGCTTCCCGTCGCGTGGATCAAAGGATCTGTGGTTTTCCCTCGAGGCTTTCTCTCGAGGCTTTCCCACAGGGCTGTCCCAAGTGCCACCGTGGTGTGAGTCGATCCTCGGCGTGAAAGATGAGCCAGTGTAGGGCAAAGAGCTTCCTCTGGAATGGACTGAGACATCTGGGGGACTCTTGGAATGGTGGTACGACCATGGAGTTCCTCTCGCCTTTCCTGTTGAGAGTGTCTCCTCTTGAGATGCGACGGGAACGCCGGGAATTCTTTCCCGTTGAAAGCAGGGAAAGGATCCCTCATCTCGAGCTACGAGGGGAAACGGGGCTCCTCTGGATGTGGGCGGGACTATCGTGCTTCCTCTCGAGTGGAGACGGGTATGGCGGTGAACTTCTTGAGTTGCAGCAAGGGTGTGAAAGACCATTTCGAAGTTCCAGAGGTTAGGTGTCATTAGTATCCAGACGCCTCATCGGAAATAGGCCTCATCTCGCCTGGAAGGGAGAACTTCCTGGATTTTCTCGAGTTTCGGCAGGTGTTCTCGAGTTACGACGGGGACCTCAGGGACCCGCCCTGGTGGCCTCAGAAGAGGCCAGTCCCCATGCGAGTTGCTAGGGGGCCTCTCGGTATTCCTCTCCCATCGATACCGGGGCCAAAAACCTTGTGTGGAGTTAGGGCCGCAACCGAGGATTCCTTTCAGTGGCTGATATGGATCTTTGGGCACTTCTGGAGTCTCGCCAGGGGAGACAGGCCTCATCTCGAGTGGGGGCATGCAGGTGCGCTTTCCTTCCAGGCTGTAGCAGCAATGTCACGCTTCCCATCGCGTGGATCAAAGGATCTGTGGTTTTCCCTCGAGGCTTTCCCACAGGGCTGTCCCACGTGCCACCGTGGTGTGAGTCGATCCTCGGCGTGAAAGATGAGCCAGTGCAGGGCAAAGAGTTTCCTCTGGAATGAACTGAGACATCTGGGGGACTCTTGGAATGGTTGTACGACCATGGAGTTCCTCTCGCCTTTCCTGTTGAGAGTGCCTCCGCTTGAGATGCGACGGGAACGCCGGGAATTCTTTCCCGTTGAAAGCAGGGAAAGGATCGCTCATTTCAAGCTAGGAGGGGGAAACGGGGCTCCTCTGGATGTGGGCGGGACCATCGTGCTTCTTCTAGAGTGGAGACGGGTATGGCGGTGAACTTCTTGAGTTGCAGCAAGGTTGTGAAAGACCCTTTCGAAGTTCCAGAGTTTAGGTGTCATTAGTCTCCAGACGCCTCATCGGAAATAGGCCTCATTTCGCCTGGAAGGGAGAACTTCCTGGATTTTCTCGAGTTGTGGCAGGTGTTCTCGAGTTACGACGGGGACCTCAGGGACCCGCCCTGGTGGCCTCAGGAGAGGCCAGTCCCCATGCGAGTTGCTAGGGGCCCTCTCGGGATTCCTCTCCCGTCGATACTGGGGCCAAAAACCTTGTGTGGTGTCAAGGCCGGAACCGAGGATTTCTCTCAGGGGCTGACATGGATCTTTGGGTACTTCTGGAGTCTCCCCAGGGGAGTCAGGCCTTGTCTCGAGTCGGGGCATGCACGTGCGCTTTCCTTCCAGGCTGTAGCAGCAATGTCACGCTTCCCGTCGCGTGGATCAAAGGATCTGTGGTTTTCCCTCGAGGCTTTCCCTCGAGGCTTTCCCACAGGGCTGTCCCACGTGCCACCGTGGTGTGAGTCGATCCTCGGCGTGAAAGATGAGCCAGTGCAGGGCAAAGAGGTTCCTCTGGAATGGACTGAGACATCTGGGGGACTCTTGAAATGGTGGTACGACCATGCAGTTCCTCTCGCCTTTCTTGTTGAGAGTGCCTCCTCTTGAGATGCGACGGGAACGCCGGGAATTCTTTCCCGTTGAAAGCAGGGAAAGGATCCCTCATCTCGAGCTACGAGGGGGAAACGGGGCTCCTCTGGATGTGGGCGGGACCATCGTGCTTCCTCTCGAGTGGAGACGGGTATGGCGGTGAACTTCTTGAGTTGCAGCAAGGGTGTGAAAGACCCTTTCGAAGTTCCAGAGGTTAGGTGTCATTAGTCACCAGACGCCTCATCGGAAATAGGCCTCATCTCGCCTGGAAGGGAGAACTTCCTGGAATTTCTCGAGTTGCGGCAGGTGTTCTCGAGTTACGACGGGGACCTCAGGGGCCCGCCCTGGTGGCCTCAGGAGAGGCCAGTCCCCATGCGAGTTGCTAGGGGGCCTCTCGGGATTCCTCTCCCGTCGATACCGGGGCCAAAAACCTTGTGTGGAGTCACGGCCGGAACGGAGGATTCCTCTCAGGGGCTGACATGGATCTTTAGGTACTTCTGGAGTCTCCCCATGGGAGTATGGCCTCGTCTCGAGTGGGGGCATGCACGTGCGCTTTCCTTCCAGGCTGTAGCAGCAATGGCACGCTTCCCGTGGCGTGGATCAAAGGATCTGTGGTTTTCCCTCGAGGCTTTCCCTCGAGGCTTTCCCACAGGGCTGTCCCACGTGCCACCGTGGTGTGAGTCGATCCTCGGCGTGAAAGATGAGCCAGTGCATGGCAAAGAGCTTCCTCTGGAATGGACTGAGACATCTGGGGGACTCTTGGAATGGTGGTACGACCATGGAGTTCCCCTCGCCTTTCCTGTTGAGAGTGCCTCCTCTTGAGATGCGACGGGAACGCCAGGAATTCTTTCCCGTTGAAAGCAGGGAAAGGATCCCTCATCTCGAGCTACGAGGGGGAAACGGGGCTCCTCTGGATGTGGGCGGGACCATCGTGCTTCCTCTCGAGTGGAGACGGGTGTGGCGGTGAACTTCTTGAGTTGCAGCAAGGGTGTGAAAGACCCTTTCGAAGTTCCAGAGGTTAGGTGTCATTAGTCTCCAGACGCCTCATCGGAAATAGGCCTCATCTCGCCTGGAAGGGGGAACTTCCTGGAATTTCTCGAGTTGTGGCAGGTGTTCTCGAGTTACGACGGGGACCTCAGGGACCCGCCCTGGTGGCCTCAGGAGAGGCCAGTCCCCATGCAAGTTGCTAGGGGGCCTCTCGGGATTCCTCTCCCGTCGATACCGGGGCAAAAACCTTGTGTGGAGTCAGGGCCGGAACTGAGGATTCCTCTCAGGGGCTGACATGGATCTTTGGGTACTTCTGGAGTCTCCCCAGGGGAGTCAGGCCTCGTCTCGAGTCGGGGCATGCACGTGCACTTTCCTTCCAGGCTGTAGCAGCAATGTCACGCTTCCCGTGGCGTGGATCAAAGGATCTGTGGTTTTCGCTCGAGGCTTTCCCACAGGGCTGTCCCACGTGCCACTGTGGTGTGAGTCGACTTCTCCGTGAAAGATGAGCCAGTGCAGGGCAAAGAGGTTCCTCTGGAATGGAAAGAGACATCTGGGGGACTCTTGGAATGGTGGTACGGCCATGGAGTTCCTCTCGCCTTTCCTGTTGAGAGTGCCTCCTCTTGAGATGCGACGGGAACGCAGGAATTCTTTCCCGTTGAAAGCAGGGAAAGGATCCCTCATCTCGATCTCCGAGGGGGAAACGGGGCTCCTCTGGATGGGGGCGGGACCATCGTTCTTCCTCTCGAGTGGAGATGGGTATGGCGGTGAACTTCTTGAGTTGCAGCAAGGGTGTGAAAGACCCTTTCGAAGTTCCAGAGGTTAGGTGTCATTAGTCTCCAGACGCCTCATCGGAAATAGGCCTCATCTCGCTGGAAGGGAGAACTTCCTGGATTTTCTCGAGTTGCGGCAGGTGTTCTCGAGTTACGACGGGGACCTCAGGGACCCGCCCTGGTGGCCTCAGGAGAGGCCAGTCCCCATGCGAGTTGCTAGGGGGCCTCTCGGGATTCCTCTCCCGTCGATACCCGGGCCAAAAACCTTGTGTGGAGTCTGGGCCGGAACCGAGGATTCCTCTCACGGGCTGTTATGGATCTTTGGGTACTTCTGGAGTCTCGCCAGGGGAGAAAGGCCTCATCTCGAGTGGGGGCATGCACGTGCGCTTTCCTTCAAGGCTGTAGCAGCAATGTCACGCTTCCCGTGGCGTGAATCAAGCGATCTGTGGTATTCCCTCGAGGCTTTCCCTCGAGGCTTTCCCACAGGGCTGTCCCACGTGCCACCGTGGTGTGAGTCGATCCTCGGCGTGAAAGATGAGCCAGTGCAGGGCAAAGAGGTTCCTCTGGAATGGACTGAGACATCAGGGGGACTCTTGAAATGGTGGTACGACCATGCAGTTCCTCACGCCTTTCTTGTTGAGAGTGCCTCCTCTTGAAATGCGACGGGAACGCCGGGAATTCTTTCCCGTTGAAAGCAGGGAAAGGATCCCTCATCTCGAGCTACGAGGGGGAAACGGGGCTCCTCTGGATGTGGGCGGGACCATCGTGCTTCCTCTCGAGTGGAGACGGGTATGGCGGTGAACTTCTTGAGTTGCAGCAAGGGTGTGAAAGACCCTTTCGAAGTTCCAGAGGTTAGGTGTCATTAGTCTCCAGATGCCTCATCGGAAATAGGCCTCATCTCGCCTGGAAGGGAGAAATTCCTGGATTTTCTCGAGTTGCGGCAGGTGTTCTCGAGTTACGACGGGAACCACAGGGACCCGCCCTGATGGCCTCAGGAGAGGCCAGTCCCCATGCGAGTTGCTAGGGGGCCTCTCGGGATTCCTCTACCGTTGATACCGGCGCCAAAAACCTTGTGTGGAGTCAGGGCCGGAACCGAGGATTCCTCTCAGGGGCTGACATGGATGTTTGGGTACTTCTGGAGTCTCCCCAGGGGAGTCAGGCCTCGGCTCGA
Source organism: Capricornis sumatraensis (assembly GCF_032405125.1). Classification (NCBI taxonomy): domain Eukaryota; kingdom Metazoa; phylum Chordata; class Mammalia; order Artiodactyla; family Bovidae; genus Capricornis; species Capricornis sumatraensis. The sequence continues at coordinate 12,743,363 of NW_027184612.1, forward strand.
GTGGGGGCATGCACGTGCGCTTTCCTTCCAGGCTGTAGCAGCAATGTCACGCTTCCCATCGCGTGGATCAAAGGATCTGTGGTTTTCCCTCGAGGCTTTCCCTCGAGTCTTTCCCACAGGGCTGTCCCACGTGCCACCGTGGTGTGAGTCGATCCTCGGCGTGAAAGATGAGCCAGTGTAGGGCAAAGAGGTTTCTCTGGAATGGACTGAGACATCTGGGGGACTCTTGGAATGGTGGTACGACAATGGAGTTCCTCTCGCCTTTTCTGTTGAGAGTGCCTCCTCTTGAGAAGCGACGGGAACGCCTGGAATTCTTTCCCGTTGAAAGCAGGGAAAGGATCGCTCATCTCGAGCTACGAGGGGGAAACGGGGCTCCTCTGGATGTGGGCGGGACCATCGTGCTTCCTCTAGAGTGGAGACGGGTATGGAGGTGAACTTCTTGAGTTGCAGCAAGGGTGTGAAAGACCCTTTCGAAGTTCCAGAGTTTAGGTGTCATTAGTCTCCAGACGCCTGATCGGAAATAGGCCTCATCTCGCCTGGAAGGGAGAACTTCCTGGATTTTCTCGAGTTGCGGCAGGTGTTCTCGAGTTACGACGGGGACCTCAGGGACCCGCCCTGGTGGCCTCAGGAGAGGCCAGTCCCCATGCGAGTTGCTAGGGGGCCTCTCGGGATTACTCTCCCGTCGATACCGGGGCCAAAAACCTTGTGTGGTGTCAGGGCCGGAACCGAGGATTCCTCTCAGTGGCTGACATGGATCTTTGGGTACTTCTGGAGTCTCCCCAGGGGAGTCAGGCCTCGTCTCGAGTGGGGGCATGCACGTGCGCTTTCCTTCAAGGCTGTAGCATCAATGTCACGCTTCCCGTGGCGTGAATCAAACGATCTGTGGTATTCCCTCGAGGCTTTCCCTCGAGGCTTTCCCACAGGGCTGTCCCACGTGCCACCGTGGTGTGAGTCGATCCTCGGCGTGAAAGATGAGCCAGTGCAGGGCAAAGAGGTTCCTCTGGAATGGACTGAGACATCTGGGGGACTCTTGAAATGGTGGTACGACCATGCAGTTCCTCACGCCTTTCTTGTTGAGAGTGCCTCCTCTTGAGATGCGACGGGAACGCCGGGAATTCTTTCCCGTTGAAAGCAGGGAAAGGATCCCTCATCTCGAGCTACGAGGGGGAAACGGGGCTCCTCTGGATGTGGGCGGGACCATCGTGCTTCCTCTCGAGTGGAGACGGGTATGGCGGTGAACTTCTTGAGTTGCAGCAAGGGTGTGAAAGACCCTTTCGAAGTTCCAGAGGTTAGGTGTCATTAGTCTCCAGACGCCTCATCGGAAATAGGCCTCATCTCGCCTGGAAGGGAGAAATTCCTGGATTTTCTCGAGTTGCGGCAGGTGTTCTCGAGTTACGACGGGAACCATAGGGACCCGCCCTGATGGCCTCAGGAGAGGCCAGTCCCCATGCGAGTTGCTAGGGGGCCTCTCGGGATTCCTCTACCGTCGACACCGGCGCCAAAAACCTTGTGTGGAGTCAGGGCCGGAACCGAGGATTCCTCTCAGGGGCTGACATGGATGTTTGGGTACTTCTGGAGTCTCCCCAGGGGAGTCAGGCCTCGGCTCGAGTGGGGGCATGCACGTGCGCTTTCCTTCCAGGCTGTAGCAGCAATGTTACGCTTCCCATCGCGTGGATCAAAGGATCTGTGGTTTTCCCTCGAGGCTTTCCCTCGAGTCTTTCCCACAGGGCTGTCCCACGTGCCACCGTGGTGTGAGTCGATCCTCGGCGTGAAAGATGAGCCAGTGCAGGGCAAAGAGGTTCCTCTGGAATGGACTGAGACATCTCGGGGACTCTTGGAATGGTGGTACGACAATGGAGTTCCTCTCGCCTTTTCTGTTGAGAGTGCCTCCTCTTGAGAAGCGACGGGAACGCCTGGAATTCTTTCCCGTTGAAAGCAGGGAAAGGATCGCTCATCTCGAGCTACGAGGGGGAAACGGGGCTCCTCTGGATGTGGGCGGGACCATCGTGCTTCCTCTAGAGTGGAGACGGGTATGGCGGTGAACTTCTTGAGTTGCAGCAAGGGTGTGAAAGACCCTTTCGAAGTTCCAGAGGTTAGGTGTCATTAGTCTCCAGACGCCTGATCGGAAATAGGCCTCATCTCGCCTGGAAGGGAGAACTTCCTGGATTTTCTCGACTTGCGGCAGGTGTTCTCGAGTTACGACGGGGACCTCAGGGACCCGCCCTGGTGGCCTCAGGAGAGGCCAGTCCCCATGCGAGTTGCTAGGGGGCCTCTCGGGATTACTCTCCCGTCGATACCGGGGCCAAAAACCTTGTGTGGAGTCAGGGCCGGAACCGAGGATTCCTCTCAGGGGCTGACATGGATCTTTGGGTACTTCTGGAGTCTCCCCAGGGGAGTCAGGCCTCGTCTCGTGTCGGGGCATGCACGTGCACTTTCCTTCCAGCCTGTAGCAGCAATGTCACGCTTCCCGTGGCGTGGATCAAAGGATCTGTGGTTTTCCCTCTAGGCTTTCCCTCGAGGCTTTCCCACAGGGCTGTCCCACGTGCCACCGTGGTGTGAGTCGATCCTCGGCGTGAAAGATGAGCCAGTGCAGGGCAAAGAGGTTCCTCTGGAATGGACTGAGACATCTGGGGGACTCTTGGAATGGTGGTACGACCATGGAGTTCCTCTCGCCTTTCCTGTTGAGAGTGCCTCCGCTTGAGATGCGACGGGAACGCCGGGAATTCTTTCCCATTGAAAGCAGGGAAAGGATTCCTCATCTCGAGCTACGAGGGGGAAAGGGGGATCCTCTGGATGTGGGGGGGACGATCGTGCTTCCTCTCGAGTGGAGACCGGTATGGCGGTGAACTTCTTGAGTTGCAGCAAGGGTGTGAAAGACCCTTTCGAAGTTCCAGATGTTAGGTGTCATTAGTCTCCAGACGCCTCATCGGAAATAGGCCTCATCTCGCTGGAAGGGAGAACTTCCTGGATTTTCTCGAGTTGCGGCAGGTGTTCTCGAGTTACGACGGGGACCTCAGGGACCCGCCCTGGTGGCCTCAGGAGAGGCCAGTCCCCATGCGAGTTGCAAGGTGGCCTCTCGGGATTCCTCTCCCGTCGATACCCGGGCCAAAAACCTTGTGTGGAGTCAGGGCCGGAACCGAGGATTCCTCTCACGGGCTGATATGGATCTTTGGGTACTTCTGGAGTCTCGCCAGGGGAGACAGGCCTTATCTCGAGTGGGTGCATGCACGTGCGCTTTCCTTCCAGGCTGTAGCAGCAATGTCACGCTTCCCATCGCGTGGATCAAAGGATCTGTGGTTTTCCCTCGAGGCTTTCCCTCGAGGCTTTCCCACAGGGCTGTCCCACGTGCCACCGTGGTGTGAGTCGATCCTCGGCGTGAAAGATGAGCCAGTGCAGGGCAAAGAGGTTCCTCTGAAATGGACTGAGACATCTGGGGGACTCTTGGAATGGTGGTACGACCATGGAGTTCCTCTCGCCTTTCCTGTTGAGAGTGCCTCCTCTTGAGATGCGACGGGAACGCCGGGAATTCTTTCCCGTGAAAGCAGGGAAAGGATCGCTCATCTCGAGCTAGGAGGGGGAAACGGGGCTCCTCTGGATGTGGGCGGGACCATCGTGCTTCCTCTAGAGTGGAGACGGGTCTGGCGGTGAACTTCTTGAGTTGCAGCAAGGGTGTGAAAGACCCTTTAGAAGTTCCAGAGGTTAGGTGTCATTAGTCACCAGACGCCTCATCGGAAATAGGCCTCATCTCGCCTGGAAGGGAGAACTTCCTGGATTTGCTCGAGTTGCGGCAGGTGTTCTCGAGTTACGACGGGGACCTCAGGGACCCGCCCTGGTGGCCTCAGGAGAGGCCAGTCCCCATGCGAGTTGCTAGGGGGCCTCTCGGGATTCCTCTCCCGTCGATACCGGGGCCAAAAACCTTGTGTGGAGTCACGCCCGGAACGGAGGATTCCTCTCAGGGGCTGACATGGATCTTTGGGTACTTCTGGAGTCTCCCCATGGGAGTATGGCCTCGTCTCGAGTGGGGGCATGCCCGTGCGCTTTCCTTCCAGGCTGTAGCAGCAATGTCACGCTTCCCGGGGCGTGGATCAAAGGATCTGTGGTTTTCCCTCGAGGCTTTCCCTCGAGGCTTTCCCACAGGGCTGTCCCACGTGCCACCGTGGTGTGAGTCGATCCTCGGCGTGAAAGATGAGCCAGTGCAGGGCAAAGAGGTTCCTCTGGAATGGACTGAGACATCTGGGGGACTCTTGGAATGGTGGTACGACCATGGAGTTCCCCTCGCCTTTCCTGTTGAGAGTGCCTCCTCTTGAGATGCGACGGGAACGCCAGGAATTCTTTCCCGTTGAAAGCAGGGAAAGGATCCCTCATCTCGAGCTACGAGGGGGAAACGGGGCTCCTCTGGATGTGGGCGGGACCATCGTGCTTCCTCTCGAGTGGAGACGGGTGTGGCGGTGAACTTCTTGAGTTGCAGCAAGGGTGTGAAAGACCCTTTCGAAGTTCCAGAGGTTAGGTGTCATTAGTCTCCAGACGCCTCATCGGAAATAGGCCTCATCTCGCCTGGAAGGGGGAACTTCCTGGAATTTCTCGAGTTGTGGCAGGTGTTCTCGAGTTACGACGGGGACCTCAGGGACCCGCCCTGGTGGCCTCAGGAGAGGCCAGTCCCCATGCGAGTTGCTAGGGGGCCTCTCGGGATTCCTCTCCCGTCGATACCGGGGCAAAAACCTTGTGTGGAGTCAGGGCCGGAACCGAGGATTCCTCTCAGGGGCTGACATGGATCTTTGGGTACTTCTGGAGTATCCCCAGGGGAGTCAGGCCTCGTCTCGAGTGGGGGCATGCACGTGCGCTTTCCTTCAAGGCTGTAGCAGCAATGTCACGCTTCCCGTGGCGTGAATCAAACGATCTATGGTTTTCCCTCGAGGCTTTCCCTCGAGGCTTTCCCACAGGGCTGTCCCACGTGCCACCGTGGTGTGAGTCGATCCTCGGCGTGAAAGATGAGCCAGTGCAGGGCAAAGAGGTTCCTCTGGAATGGACTGAGACATCTGGGGGACTCTTGAAATGGTGGTACGACCATGCAGTTCCTCACGCCTTTCTTGTTGAGAGTGCCTCCTCTTGAGATGCGACGGGAACGCCGGGAATTCTTTCCCGTTGAAAGCAGGGAAAGGATCCCTCATCTCGAGCTACGAGGGGGAAACGGGGCTCCTCTGGATGTGGGCGGGACCATCGTGCTTCCTCTCGAGTGGAGACGGGTATGGCGGTGAACTTCTTGAGTTGCAGCAAGGGTGTGAAAGACCCTTTCGAAGTTCCAGAGGTTAGGTGTCATTAGTCTCCAGACGCCTCATCGGAAATAGGCCTCATCTCGCCTGGAAGGGAGAAATTCCTGGATTTTCTCGAGTTGCGGCAGGTGTTCTCGAGTTACGACGGGAACCACAGGGACCCGCCCTGATGGCCTCAGGAGAGGCCAGTCCCCATGCGAGTTGCTAGGGGGCCTCTCGGGATTCCTCTCCCTTCGATACCGGGGCCAAAAACCTTGTGTGGAGTCAGGGTCGGAACCGAGGATTCCTCTCAGGGGCTGACATGCATCTTTGGGTACTTCTGGAGTCTCCCCAGGGGAGTCAGGCCTCGTCTCGAGTGGGGGCATGCACGTGCTCTTTCCTTCCAGGCTGTAGCAGCAATGTCATTCTTCCCGTCGCATTTATCAAAGGATCTGTGGCTTTCCCTCGAGACTTCCCCTCGAGGCTTTCCCACAGGGCTGTCCCACGTGCCACCGTGGTGTGAGTCGATCCTCGGCGTGAAAGATGAGCCAATGCAGGGCAAAGAGGTTCCTCTGGAATTGACTGAGACATCTGGGGGAAGCTTGGAATGGTGGTACGACCATGGAGTTCCTCTCGCCTTTCCTGTTGAGAGTGCCTCCTCTTGAGATGCGACGGGAACGCCGGGAAATCTTTCCCATTGAAAGCAGGGAAAGGATCCCTCATCTCAAGCTCCGATGGGGAAACGGGGCTCCTCTGGATGTGGGCGGGACCATCGTGCTTCCTCCCGAGTGGAGACGGGTATTTCGGTGAACTTCTTGAGTTGCAGCAAGGGTGTGAATGACCCTTTCGAAGTTCCTGAGGTTAGGTGTCATTAGTCTCCAGACGCCTCATCGGAAATAGGCCTCATCTCGCCTGGAAGGGAGAACTTCCTGGATTTGCTCGAGTTGCGGCAGGTGTGCTCGAGTTACGACGGGGACCTCAGGGACCCGCCCTGGTGGCCTCAGGAGAGGCCAGTCCCCATGCTAGTTGCTAGGGGGCCCCTCGGGATTCCTCTCCCGTCGATACCGGGGCCAAAAACCTTGTGTGGAGTCAGGGCCGGAACCGAGGATTCCTCTCAGGGGCTGACATGGATCTTTGGGTACTTCTGGAGTCTCCCCAGGGGAGTCAGGCCTCGTCTCGAGTGGGGGCATGCACGTGCGCTTTTCTTCCAGGCTGTAGCAGCAATGTCATTCTTCCCGTCGCATTTATCAAAGGATCTGTGGCTTTCCCTCAAGGTTTTCCCTCGATGCTTTCCCACAGGGCTGTCCCACGTGCCACCGTGGTGTGAGTCGATCCTCGGCGTGAAAGATGAGCCAGTGCAGGGCAAAGAGGTTCCTCTGGAATGGACTGAGACATCTAGGGGACTCTAGGAATGGTGGTACGACCATTGAGTTCCTCTCGCCTTTCCTGTTGAGAGTGCCTCCTCTTGAGATGCGACGGGAATGCTGGGAATTTTTTCCTGTTGAAAGCAGGGAAACGATCCCTCATCTCGAGCTCCGAGGGGGAAATGGGGCTCCTCTGGATGTGGGCGGGACCATCGTGCTTCCTCTCGAGTGGAGACGGGTATGGCGGTGAACTTCTTGAGTTGCAGCAAGGGTGTGAAAGACCCTTTCGAAATTCCAGAGGTTAGGTGTCATTAGTCTCCAGACGCCTCATCGGAAATAGGCCTCATCTCGCCTGGAAGGGAGAACTTCCTGGATTTTCTCGAGTTGCGGCAGGAGTTCTCGAGTTAAGACGGGGACCTCAGGGACCCGCCCTGGTGGCCTCAGGAGAGGCCAGTCCCCATGCGAGTTGCTAGGGGGCCTCTCGGGATTCCTCTCCCATCAATACTGGGGCCAAAAACATTGTGTGGAGTCAGGGCCGGAACCGAGGATTCCTCTCAGGGGCTGACATGGATCTTTGGGTACTTCTGGAGTCTCCCCAGGGGAGTCAGGCCTCGTCTCGAGTGGGGGCTTGCACGTGCGCTTTCCTTCCAGGCTGTAGCAGCAATGTCACGCTTTCCGTGGCGTGGATCAAAGGATCTGTGGTTTTCCCTCGAGGCTTTCCCTCGAGGCTTTCCCACAGGGCTGTCCCACGTGCCACTGTGGTGTGAGTCGATCCTCGGCGTGAAAGATGAGCCAGTGCAGGGCAAAGAGGTTCCTCTGGAATGGACTGAGACATCTCGGGGACTCTTGGAATGGTGGTACCACCATGGAGTTCCTCTTGCCTTTCCTGTTGAGAGTGCCTCCTCTTGAGATGCGACGGGAACGCTGGGAATTCTTTCCCGTTGAAAGCAGGGAAAGGATCCCTCATCTCGAGCTACGAGGGGGAAACGGGGCTCCTCTGGATGTGGTCGGGACCATCGTGCTTCCTCTCGATTGGAGACGGGTATGGCGGTGAACTTCTTGAGTTGCAGCAATTGTGTGAAAGACCCTTTCGAAGTTCCAGAGGTTAGGTGTCATTAGTCTCCAGACGACTCATCGGAAATAGGCCTCATCTCGCCTGGAAGGGAGAACTTCCTGGATTTTCTCGAGTTGCGGCAGGTGTTCTCGAGTTACGACGGGGACGTTAGGGACCCGCCCTGGTGGCCTCAGGAGAGGCCACTCCCCATGCGAGTTGCTAGGCGGCCTCTCGGGATTCCTCTCCCGTTGATACCGGGGCCAAAAACCTTGTGTGGAGTCAGGGCCGGAACCGAGGATTCCTCTCAGGGGCTGACATGGATCTTTGGGTACTTCTGGAGTCTCCCCAGGGGAGTCAGGCCTCGTCTCGAGTGGTGGCATGCACTTGCGCTTTCCTTCCAGGCTGTAGCAGCAATGTCACGCTTCCCGTCGCGTGGATCAAAGGATATGTGGTTTTCCCTCGAGGCTTTCCCTCGAGGCTTTCCCACAGGGCTGTCCCAAGTGCGACCGTGGTGTGAGTCGATCCTCGGCGTGAAAGATGAGCCAGTGCAGGGCAAAGAGGTTCCTCTGGAATGGACTGAGACATCTGGGGGACTCTTGGAATGGTGGTACGACCATGGAGTTCCTCTCGCCTTTCCTGTTGAGAGTGCCTCCTCTTGAGATGCGACGGGAACGCCGGGAATTCTTTCCCGTTGAAAGCAGGGAAAGGATCCCTCATCTCGAGCTACGAGGGGGAAACGGGGCTCCTCTGGATGTGGGCGGGACCATCGTGCTTCCTCCCGAGTGGAGACGGGTATGGCGGTGAACTTCTTGAGTTGCAGCAAGGGTGTGAATGACCCTTTCGAAGTTCCAGAGGTTAGATGTCATTAGTCTCCATACGCCTCATCGGAAATAGGCCTCATCTGGCCTGGAAGGGAGAACTTCCTGGATTTGCTCGAGTTGCGGCAGGTGTTCTCGAGTTACGACGGGGACCTCAGGGACCCGCCCTGGTGGCCTCAGGAGAGGCCAGTCCCCATGCTAGATGCTAGGGGGCCCCTCGGGATTCCTCTCCCTTCGATACCGGGGCCAAAAACCTTGTGTGGAGTCAGGGCCGGAACCGAGGATTCCTCTCAGGGGCTGACATGGATCTTTGGGTACTTCTGGAGTCTCCCCAGGGGAGTCAGGCCTCGTCTCGAGTGGGGGCATGCACGTGCGCTTTCCTTCCAGGCTGTAGCAGCAATGTCATTCTTCCCGTCGCATTTATCAAAGGATCTGTGGCTTTCCCTCGAGACTTCCCCTCGAGGATTTCCCACATGGCTGTCCCACGTGCCACCGTGGTGTGAGTCGATCCTCGGCGTGAAAGATGAGCCAGTGCAGGGCAAAGAGGTTCCTCTGGAATTGACTGAGACATCTGGGGGAAGCTTGGAATGGTGGTACGACCATGGAGTTCCTCTCGCCTTTCCTGTTGAGAGTGCCTCCTCTTGAGATGCGACGGGAACGCCGGGAAATCTTTCCCGTTGAAAGCAGGGAAAGGATCCCTCATCTCAAGCTCCGAGGGGGAAACGGGGCTCCTCTGGATGTGGGCGGGACCATCGTGCTTCCTCCCGAGTGGTGACGGATATTTCGGTGAACTTCTTGAGTTGCAGCAAGGGTGTGAATGACCCTTTCGAAGTTCCTGAGGTTAGGTGTCATTAGTCTCCAGACGCCTCATCGGAAATAGGCCTCATCTCGCCTGGAAGGGAGAACTTCCTGGATTTGCTCGAGTTGCGGCAGGTGTTCTCGAGTTACGACGGGGACCTCAGGGACCCGCCCTGGTGGCCTCAAGAGAGGCCAGTCCCCATGCTAGTTGCTAGGGGGCCCCTCGGGATTCCTCTCCCGTTGATACCGGGGCCAAAAATCTTGTGTGGAGTCAGGTCCGGAACCGAGGATTCCTCTCAGGGGCTGACATGGATCTTTGGGTACTTCTGGAGTCTCCCCAGGGGAGTCAGGCCTCGTTTCGAGTGGGGGCATGCACGTGCGCTTTCCTTCCAGGCTGTAGCAGCAATGTCATTCTTCCCGTCGCATTTATCAAAGGATCTGTGGCTTTCCCTCGAGGCTTTCCCTCGAGGCTTTCCCACAGGGCTGTCCCACGTGCCACCGTGGTGTGAGTCGATCCTCGGCGTGAAAGATGAGCCAGTGCAGGTCAAAGAGGTTCCTCTGGAATGGACTGAGACATCTAGGGGACTCTAGGAATGGTGGTACGACCATTGAGTTCCTCTCGCCTTTCCTGTTGAGAGTGCCTCCTCTTGAGATGCGACGGGAATGCTGGGAATTTTTTCCTGTTGAAAGCAGGGAAACGATCCCTCATCTCGAGCTCCGAGGGGGAAACGGGGCTCCTCTGGATGTGGGCGGGACCATCGTGCTTCCTCTCGAGTGGAGACGGGTATGCCGGTGAACTTCTTGAGTTGCAGCAAGGGTGTGAAAGACCCTTTCGAAGTTCCAGAGGTTAGGTGTCATTAGTCTCCAGACGCCTCATCGGAAATAGGCCTCATCTCGCCTGGAAGGGAGAACTTCCTGGATTTTCTCGAGTTGCGGCAGGTGTTCTCGAGTTACGACGGGGACGTTAGGGACCCGCCCTGGTGGCCTCAGGAGAGGCCACTCCCCATGCGAGTTGCTAGGCGGCCTCTCGGGATTCCTCTCCCGTTGATACCGGGGCCAAAAACCTTGTGTGGAGTCAGGGCCGGAACCGAGGATTCCTCTCAGGGGCTGACATGGATCTTTGGGTACTTCTGGAGTCTCCCCAGGGGAGTCAGGCCTCGTCTCGAGTGGTGGCATGCACTTGCGCTTTCCTTCCAGGCTGTAGCAGCAATGTCACGCTTCCCGTCGCGTGGATCAAAGGATATGTGGTTTTCCCTCGAGGCTTTCCCTCGAGGCTTTCCCACAGGGCTGTCCCAAGTGCGACCGTGGTGTGAGTCGATCCTCGGCGTGAAAGATGAGCCAGTGCAGGGCAAAGAGGTTCCTCTGGAATGGACTGAGACATCTGGGGGACTCTTGGAATGGTGGTACGACCATGGAGTTCCTCTCGCCTTTCCTGTTGAGAGTGCCTCCTCTTGAGATGCGACGGGAACGCCGGGAATTCTTTCCCGTTGAAAGCAGGGAAAGGATCCCTCATCTCGAGCTACGAGGGGGAAACGGGGCTCCTCTGGATGTGGGCGGGACCATCGTGCTTCCTCCCGAGTGGAGACGGGTATGGCGGTGAACTTCTTGAGTTGCAGCAAGGGTGTGAATGACCCTTTCGAAGTTCCAGAGGTTAGATGTCATTAGTCTCCATACGCCTCATCGGAAATAGGCCTCATCTGGCCTGGAAGGGAGAACTTCCTGGATTTGCTCGAGTTGCGGCAGGTGTTCTCGAGTTACGACGGGGACCTCAGGGACCCGCCCTGGTGGCCTCAGGAGAGGCCAGTCCCCATGCTAGATGCTAGGGGGCCCCTCGGGATTCCTCTCCCTTCGATACCGGGGCCAAAAACCTTGTGTGGAGTCAGGGCCGGAACCGAGGATTCCTCTCAGGGGCTGACATGGATCTTTGGGTACTTCTGGAGTCTCCCCAGGGGAGTCAGGCCTCGTCTCGAGTGGGGGCATGCACGTGCGCTTTCCTTCCAGGCTGTAGCAGCAATGTCATTCTTCCCGTCGCATTTATCAAAGGATCTGTGGCTTTCCCTCGAGACTTCCCCTCGAGGATTTCCCACATGGCTGTCCCACGTGCCACCGTGGTGTGAGTCGATCCTCGGCGTGAAAGATGAGCCAGTGCAGGGCAAAGAGGTTCCTCTGGAATTGACTGAGACATCTGGGGGAAGCTTGGAATGGTGGTACGACCATGGAGTTCCTCTCGCCTTTCCTGTTGAGAGTGCCTCCTCTTGAGATGCGACGGGAACGCCGGGAAATCTTTCCCGTTGAAAGCAGGGAAAGGATCCCTCATCTCAAGCTCCGAGGGGGAAACGGGGCTCCTCTGGATGTGGGCGGGACCATCGTGCTTCCTCCCGAGTGGTGACGGATATTTCGGTGAACTTCTTGAGTTGCAGCAAGGGTGTGAATGACCCTTTCGAAGTTCCTGAGGTTAGGTGTCATTAGTCTCCAGACGCCTCATCGGAAATAGGCCTCATCTCGCCTGGAAGGGAGAACTTCCTGGATTTGCTCGAGTTGCGGCAGGTGTTCTCGAGTTACGACGGGGACCTCAGGGACCCGCCCTGGTGGCCTCAAGAGAGGCCAGTCCCCATGCTAGTTGCTAGGGGGCCCCTCGGGATTCCTCTCCCGTTGATACCGGGGCCAAAAATCTTGTGTGGAGTCAGGTCCGGAACCGAGGATTCCTCTCAGGGGCTGACATGGATCTTTGGGTACTTCTGGAGTCTCCCCAGGGGAGTCAGGCCTCGTTTCGAGTGGGGGCATGCACGTGCGCTTTCCTTCCAGGCTGTAGCAGCAATGTCATTCTTCCCGTCGCATTTATCAAAGGATCTGTGGCTTTCCCTCGAGGCTTTCCCTCGAGGCTTTCCCACAGGGCTGTCCCACGTGCCACCGTGGTGTGAGTCGATCCTCGGCGTGAAAGATGAGCCAGTGCAGGTCAAAGAGGTTCCTCTGGAATGGACTGAGACATCTAGGGGACTCTAGGAATGGTGGTACGACCATTGAGTTCCTCTCGCCTTTCCTGTTGAGAGTGCCTCCTCTTGAGATGCGACGGGAATGCTGGGAATTTTTTCCTGTTGAAAGCAGGGAAACGATCCCTCATCTCGAGCTCCGAGGGGGAAACGGGGCTCCTCTGGATGTGGGCGGGACCATCGTGCTTCCTCTCGAGTGGAGACGGGTATGCCGGTGAACTTCTTGAGTTGCAGCAAGGGTGTGAAAGACCCTTTCGAAGTTCCAGAGGTTAGGTGTCATTAGTCTCCAGACGCCTCATCGGAAATAGGCCTCATCTCGCCTGGAAGGGAGAACTTCCTGGATTTTCTCGAGTTGCGGCAGGTGTTCTCGAGTTACGACGGGGACGTTAGGGACCCGCCCTGGTGGCCTCAGGAGAGGCCACTCCCCATGCGAGTTGCTAGGCGGCCTCTCGGGATTCCTCTCCCGTTGATACCGGGGCCAAAAACCTTGTGTGGAGTCAGGGCCGGAACCGAGGATTCCTCTCAGGGGCTGACATGGATCTTTGGGTACTTCTGGAGTCTCCCCAGGGGAGTCAGGCCTCGTCTCGAGTGGTGGCATGCACTTGCGCTTTCCTTCCAGGCTGTAGCAGCAATGTCACGCTTCCCGTCGCGTGGATCAAAGGATATGTGGTTTTCCCTCGAGGCTTTCCCTCGAGGCTTTCCCACAGGGCTGTCCCAAGTGCGACCGTGGTGTGAGTCGATCCTCGGCGTGAAAGATGAGCCAGTGCAGGGCAAAGAGGTTCCTCTGGAATGGACTGAGACATCTGGGGGACTCTTGGAATGGTGGTACGACCATGGAGTTCCTCTCGCCTTTCCTGTTGAGAGTGCCTCCTCTTGAGATGCGACGGGAACGCCGGGAATTCTTTCCCGTTGAAAGCAGGGAAAGGATCCCTCATCTCGAGCTACGAGGGGGAAACGGGGCTCCTCTGGATGTGGGCGGGACCATCGTGCTTCCTCCCGAGTGGAGACGGGTATGGCGGTGAACTTCTTGAGTTGCAGCAAGGGTGTGAATGACCCTTTCGAAGTTCCAGAGGTTAGATGTCATTAGTCTCCAGACGCCTCATCGGAAATAGGCCTCATCTGGACTGGAAGGGAGAACTTCCTGGATTTGCTCGAGTTGCGGCAGGTGTTCTCGAGTTACGACGGGGACCTCAGGGACCCGCCCTGGTGGCCTCAGTAGAGGCCAGTCCCCATGCTAGATGCTAGGGGGCCCCTCGGGATTCCTCTCCCTTCGATACCGGGGCCAAAAACCTTGTGTGGAGTCAGGGCCGGAACCGAGGATTCCTCTCAGGGGCTGACATGGATCTTTGGGTACTTCTGGAGTCTCCCCAGGGGAGTCAGGCCTCGTCTCGAGTGGGGGCATGCACGTGCGCTTTCCTTCCAGGCTGTAGCAGCAATGTCATTCTTCCCGTCGCATTTATCAAAGGATCTGTGGCTTTCCCTCGAGACTTCCCCTCGAGGATTTCCCACATGGCTGTCCCACGTGCCACCGTGGTGTGAGTCGATCCTCGGCGTGAAAGATGAGCCAGTGCAGGGCAAAGAGGTTCCTCTGGAATTGACTGAGACATCTGGGGGAAGCTTGGAATGGTGGTACGACCATGGAGTTCCTCTCGCCTTTCCTGTTGAGAGTGCCTCCTCTTGAGATGCGACGGGAACGCCGGGAAATCTTTCCCGTTGAAAGCAGGGAAAGGATCCCTCATCTCAAGCTCCGAGGGGGAAACGGGGCTCCTCTGGATGTGGGCGGGACCATCGTGCTTCCTCCCGAGTGGTGACGGATATTTCGGTGAACTTCTTGAGTTGCAGCAAGGGTGTGAATGACCCTTTCGAAGTTCCTGAGGTTAGGTGTCATTAGTCTCCAGACGCCTCATCGGAAATAGGCCTCATCTCGCCTGGAAGGGAGAACTTCCTGGATTTGCTCGAGTTGCGGCAGGTGTTCTCGAGTTACGACGGGGACCTCAGGGACCCGCCCTGGTGGCCTCAAGAGAGGCCAGTCCCCATGCTAGTTGCTAGGGGGCCCCTCGGGATTCCTCTCCCGTCGATACCGGGGCCAAAAATCTTGTGTGGAGTCAGGTCCGGAACCGAGGATTCCTCTCAGGGGCTGACATGGATCTTTGGGTACTTCTGGAGTCTCCCCAGGGGAGTCAGGCCACGTTTCGAGTGGGGGCATGCACGTGCGCTTTCCTTCCAGGCTGTAGCAGCAATGTCATTCTTCCCGTCGCATTTATCAAAGGATCTGTGGCTTTCCCTCGAGGCTTTCCCTCGAGGCTTTCCCACAGGGCTGTCCCACGTGCCACCGTGGTGTGAGTCGATCCTCGGCGTGAAAGATGAGCCAGTGCAGGTCAAAGAGGTTCCTCTGGAATGGACTGAGACATCTAGGGGACTCTAGGAATGGTGGTACGACCATTGAGTTCCTCTCGCCTTTCCTGTTGAGAGTGCCTCCTCTTGAGATGCGACGGGAATGCTGGGAATTTTTTCCTGTTGAAAGCAGGGAAACGATCCCTCATCTCGAGCTCCGAGGGGGAAACGGGGCTCCTCTGGATGTGGGCGGGACCATCGTGCTTCCTCTCGAGTGGAGACGGGTATGCCGGTGAACTTCTTGAGTTGCAGCAAGGGTGTGAAAGACCCTTTCGAAGTTCCAGAGGTTAGGTGTCATTAGTCTCCAGACGCCTCATCGGAAATAGGCCTCATCTCGCCTGGAAGGGAGAACTTCCTGGATTTTCTCGAGTTGCGGCAGGTGTTCTCGAGTTACGACGGGGACCTCAGGGACCCGCCCTGGTGGCCTCAGGCACGGCCAGTCCCCATGCGAGTTGCTAGGGGGCCTCTCGGGATTCCTCTCCCATCAATATTGGGGCCAAAAACATTGTGTGGAGTCAGGGCCGGAACCGAGGATTCCTCTCAGGGGCTGACATGGATCTTTGGGTACTTCTGGAGTCTCCCCAGGGGAGTCAGGCCTCGTCTCGAGTGGGGGGATGCACGTGCGCTTTCCTTCCAGGCTGTAGCAGCAATGTCACGCTTTCCGTGGCGTGGATCAAAGGATATGTGGTTTTCCCTCGAGGCTTTCCCTCGAGGCTTTCCCACAGGGCTGTCCCACGTGCCACTGTGGTGTGAGTCGATCCTCGGCGTGAAAGATGAGCCAGTGCAGGGCAAAGAGGTTCCTCTGGAATGGACTGAGACATCTGGGGGACTCTTGGAATGGTGGTACGACCATGGTGTTCCTCTCGCCTTTCCTGTTGAGAGTGCCTCCTCTTGACATGCGACGGGAACGCCAGGAATTCTTTTCCGTTGAAAGCAGGGAAAGGATCCCTCATCTCGAGCTACGAGGGGGAAACGGGGCTCCTCTGGATGTGGGCGGGACCATCGTGCTTCCTCCCGAGTGGAGACGGGTATGGCGGTGAACTTCTTGAGTTGCAGCAAGGGTGTGAATGACCCTTTCCAAGTTCAAGAGGTTAGGTGTCATTAGTCTCCAGACGCCTCATCGGAAATAGGCCTCATCTGGCCTGGAAGGGAGAACTTCCTGGATTTGCTCGAGTTGCGGCAGGTGTTCTCGAGTTACGACGGGGACCTCAGGGACCCGCCCTGGTGGCCTCAGGAGAGGCCAGTCCCCATGCTAGTTGCTAGTGGGCCCCTCGGGATTCCTCTCCCTTCGATACCGGGGCCAAAAACCTTGTGTGGAGTCAGGGCCGGAACCGAGGATTCCTCTCAGGGGATGACATGGATCTTTGGGTACTTCTGGAGTCTCCCCAGGGGAGTCAGGCCTCGTCTCGAGTGGGGGCATGCACGTGCGCTTTCCTTCCAGGCTGTAGCAGCAATGTCATTCTTCCCGTCGCATTTATCAAAGGATCTGTGGCTTTCCCTCGAGACTTCCCCTCGAGGCTTTCCCACAGGGCTGTCCCACGTGCCACCGTGGTGTGAGTCGATCCTCGGCGTGAAAGATGAGCCAGTGCAGGGCAAAGAGGTTCCTCTGGAATGGACTGAGACATCTGGGGGACTCTTGGAATGGTGGTACGACCATGGAGTTCCTCTCGCCTTTCCTGTTGAGAGTGCCTCCTCTTGAGATGCGACGGGAACGCTGGGAAATCTTTCCCGTTGAAAGCAGGGAAAGGATCCCTCACCTCGAACTACGAGGGGGAAACGGGGCTCCTCTGGATGTGGGCGGGACCATCGTGCTTCCTCTCGAGTGGAGACGGGTATGGCGGTGAACTTCTTGAGTTGCAGCAATTGTGTGAAAGACCCTTTCGAAGTTCCAGAGGTTAGGTGTCATTAGTCTCCAGACGCCTCATCGGAAATAGGCCTCATCTCGCCTGGAAGGGAGAACTTCCTGGATTTTCTCGAGTTGCGGCAGGTGTTCTCGAGTTAAGACGGGGACGTTAGGGACCCGCCCTGGTGGCCTCAGGAGAGGCCACTCCCCATGCGAGTTGCTAGGCGTCCTCTCGGGATTCCTCTCCCGTTGATACCGGGGCCAAAAACCTTGTGTGGAGTCAGGGCCGGAACCGAGGATTCCTCTCAGGGGCTGACATGGATCTTTGGGTACTTCTGGAGTCTCCCCAGGGGAGTCAGGCCTCGTCTCGAGTGGTGGCATGCACTTGCGCTTTCCTTCCAGGCTGTAGCAGCAATGTCACGCTTCCCGTCACGTGGATCAAAGGATATGTGGTTTTCCCTCGAGGCTTTCCCTCGAGGCTTTCCCACAGGGCTGGCCCACGTGCCACCGTGGTGTGAGTCGATCCTCGGCGTGAAAGATGAGCCAGTGCAGGGCAAAGAGGTTCCTCTGGAATGGACTGAGACATCTGGGGGACTCTTGGAATGGTGGTACGACCATGGAGTTCCTCTCGCCTTTCCTGTTGAGAGTGCCTCCTCTTGAGATGCGACGGGAACGCCGGGAATTCTTTCCCGTTGAAAGCAGGGAAGGGATCCCTCATCTCGAGCTACGAGGGGGAAACGGGGCTCCTCTGGATGTGGGCGGGACCATCGTGCTTCCTCTCGAGTGGAGACGGGTATGGCGGTGAACTTCTTGAGTTGCAGCAAGGGTGTGAAAGACCCTTTCGAAGTTCCAGAGGTTAGGTGTCATTAGTCTCCAGACGCCTCATCGGAAATAGGCCTCATCTCGCCTGGAAGGGAGAACTTCCTGGATTTTCTCGAGTTGCGGCAGGTGTTCTCGAGTTACGACGGGGACCTCAGGGACCCGCCCTGGTTGCCTCAGGAGAGGCCAGTCCCCATGCGAGTTGATAGGGGGCCTCTCGGGATTACTCTCCCGTCGATACCGGGGACTAAAACCTTGTGTGGAGTCAGGGCCGGAACCGAGGATTCCTCTCAGGGGTGACATGTATCTTTGGGTACTTCTGGAGTCTCCAAAGGGGAGTCAGGCCTCGTCTCGAGTGGGGGCATGCACGTGCGCTTTCCTTCCAGGCTGTAGCAGCAATGTCACGATTCCCGTCGCATTTATCAAAGGGTCTGTGGCTTTCCCTCGAGTCTTTCCCTCGAGGCTTTCCCACAGGGCTGTCCCACGTGCCACCGTGGTGTGAATCGATCCTCGGCGTGAAAGATGAGCCAGTGCAGGTCAAAGAGGTTCCTCTGGAATGGACTGAGACATCTAGGGGACTCTAGGAATGGTGGTACGACCATGGAGTTCCTCTCGCCTTTCCTGTTGAGAGTGCCTCTTCTTGAGATGCGACAGGAACGCCGGGAATTCTTTCCCGTTGAAAGCAGGGAAAGGATCCCTCATCTCGAGCTACGAGGGGGAAACGGGGCTCCTCTGGATGTGGGCGGGACCATCGTGCTTCCTCTCGAGTGGAGACGGGTATGCCGGTGAACTTCTTGAGTTGCAGCAAGGGTGTGAAAGACCCTTTCGAAGTTCCAGAGGTTAGGTGTCATTAGTCTCCAGACGCCTCATCGGAAATAGGCCTCATCTCGCCTGCAAGGGAGAACTTCCAGGATTTTCTCGAGTTGCGGCAGGTGTTCTCGAGTTACGATGGGGACCTCATGGACCCGCCCTGGTTGCCTCAGGAGAGGCCAGTCCCCATGCGAGTTGATAGGGGGCCTCTCGGGATTCCTCTCCCGTCGATACCGGGGACAAAAACCTTGTGTGGAGTCAGGGCCGGAACCGAGGATTCCTCTCAGGGGTGACATGTATCTTTGGGTACTTCTGGAGTCTCCAAAGGGGAGTCAGGCCTCGTCTCGAGTGGGGGCATGCACGTGCGCTTTCCTTCCAGGCTGTAGCAGCAATGTCACGCTTCCCGTCGCGTGGATCAAAGGATCTGTGCTTTTCCCTCGAGGCTTTCATTCGAGGCTTTCCCACAGGGCTGTCCCACGTGCCACCGTGGTGTGAGTCGATCCTCGGCGTGAAAGATGAGCCAGTGCAGGGCAAAGAGGTTCCTCTGGAATGGACTGAGACATCTGGGCAATCCTGGAATGGTGGTACGACCATGGAGTTCCTCTCGCCTTTCCTGTTGAGAATGCCTCCTCTTGAGATGCGACGGGAACACTGGGAATTCTTTCCCGTTGAAAGCAGGGAAAGGATCCCTCATCTCGAGCTACGAGGGGGAAACGGGGCTCCTCTGGATGTGGGCGGGACCATCGTGCTTCCTCTCGAGTGGAGACGGGTATGGCGGTGAACTTCTTGAGTTGCAGCAAGGGTGTGAAAGACCCTTTCGAAGTTCCAGAGGTTAGGTGTCATTAGTCTCCAGACGCCTCATCGGAAATAGGCCACATGTCGCCTGGAAGGGAGAACTTCCTGGATTTTCTCGAGTTGCGGCAGGTGTTCTCGAGTTACGACGGGGACCTCAGGGAACCGCCCTGGTGGCCTCAGGAGAGGCCAGTCCCCATGCAATTTGCTAGGGGGCCTCTCGGGATTCCTCTCCCGTCGATACCGGGGCCAAAAACCTTGTGTGGAGTCAGGCCCGGAACCGAGGATTCCTCTCAGGGGCTGACATGGATCTTTGGGTACTTCTGGAGTCTCCCCAGGGGAGTCAGGCCTCGTCTCGAGTGGGGGCATGCACGTGCGCTTTCCTTCCAGGCTGTAGCAGCAATGTCACGCTTCCCGTCGCGTGGATCAAAGGATCTGTGGTTTTCCCTCGAGGCTTTCCCTCGAGGCTTTCCCACAGGGCTGTCCCACGTGCCACCGTGGTGTGAGTCGATCCTCGGCATGAAAGATGAGCCAGTGCAGGGCAAAGAGGTTCCTCTGGAATGGACTGAGACATCTGGGGGACTCTTGGAATGGTGGTACGACCATGGAGTTCCTCTCGCCTTTCCTGTTGAGAGTGCCTCCTCTTGAGATGCGACGGGAACGCCGGGAATTCTTTCCCGTTGAAAGCAGGGAAAGGATCCCTCATCTCGAGCTATGAGGGGGAAACGGGGCTCCTCTGGATGTGGGCGGGACCATCGTGCTTCCTCTCGAGTGGAGACGGGTATGGCGGTGAACTTCTTGAGTTGCAGCAAGGGTGTGAAAGACCCTTTCGAAGTTCCAGAGGTTAGGTGTCATTAGTCTCCAGACGCCTCATCGGAAATAGGCCTCATCTCGCCTGCAAGGGAGAACTTCCTGGATTTTCTCGAGTTGCGGCAGGTGTTCTCGAGTTACGACGGGGACCTCAGGGACCCGCCCTGGTTACCTCAGGAGAGGCCAGTCCCCATGCGAGTTGCTAGGGGGCCTCTCGGGATTCCTCTCCCGTCGATACCGGGGCCAAAAACCTTGTGTGGAGTCAGGGCCGGAACCGAGGATTACTCTCAGGGGTGACATGTATCTTTGGGTACTTCTGGAGTCTCCCCAGGGGAGTCAGGCCTCGTCTCGAGTGGGGGCATGCACGTGCGCTTTCCTTCCAGGCTGCAGCAGCAATGTCACGCTTCCCGTCGCGTGGATCAAAGGATCTGTGGTTTTCCCTCGAGGCTTTCCCTCGAGGCTTTCCCACAAGGCTTTCCCACGTGCCACCGTGGTGTGAGTCGATCCTCGGCGTGAAAGATGAGCCAGTGCAGGGCAAAAGGTTCCTCTGGAATGGACTGAGACATCTGGGGTACTCTTGGAATGGTGGTACGAACATGGAGTTCCTCTCGCCTTTCCTGTTGAGAGTGCCTCCTCTTGAGATGCGACGGTAACGCTGGGAATCCTTTCCCGTTGAAAGCAGGGAAAGGATCCCTCATCTCGAGCTACGAGGGGGAAACGGGGCTCCTCTGGATGTGGGCGGGACCATCGTGCTTCCTCTCGAGTGGAGACGGGTATGGCGGTGAACTTCTTGAGTTGCAGCAAGGGTGTGAAAGACCCTTTCGAAGTTCCAGAGTTTAGGTGTCATTAGTCTCCAGACGCCTCATCGGAAATAGGCCTCATCTCGCCTGGAAGGGAGAACTTCCTGGATTTTCTCGAGTTGCGGCAGGTGTTCTCGAGTTACGACGGGGACCTCAGGGACCCGCCCTGGTGGCCTCAGGAGAGGCCAGTCCCCATGCGAGTTGCTAGGGGGCCTCTCGGGATTCCTCTCCCGTCGATACCGGGGCCAAAAACCTTGTGTGGAGTCAGGGCCGGGACCGAGGATTCCTCTCAGGGGCTGACATGGATCTTTGAGTACTTCTGGAGTCTCCCCACGGGAGTCAGGCCTCGTCTCGAGTGGGGGCATGCACGTGCGCTTTCCTTCCAGGTGTAGCAGCAATGTCACGATTCCCGTCGCATTTATCAAAGGATCTGTGGCTTTCCCTCGAGGCTTTCCCTCGAGGCTTTCCCACAGGGCTGTCCCACGTGCCACCGTGTTGTGAGTCGATCCTCGGCGTGAAAGATGAGCCAGTGCAGGGCAAAGAGTTTCCTCTGGAATGGACTGAGACATCTGGGGGAGTCTTGGAATGGTGGTACGACCATGGAGTTCCTCTCGCCTTTCCTGTTGAGAGTGCCTCCTCTTGAGATGCGACGGGAACGCCGGGAATTCTTTCCCGTTGAAAGCAGGGAAAGGATCCCTCATCTCGAGCTACGAGGGGGAAACGGGGCTCCTCTGGATGTGGGCGGGACCATCGTGCTTCCTCTCGAGTGGAGACGGGTATGGCGGTGAACTTCTTGAGTTGCAGCAAGGGTGTGAAAGACCCTTTCGAAGTTCCAGAGGTTAGGTGTCATTAGTCTCCAGACGCCTCATCGGAAATAGGCCTCATCTCGCCTGCAAGGGAGAACTTCCTGGATTTTCTCGAGTTGCGGCAGGTGTTCTCGAGTTACGACGGGGACCTCAGGGACCCGCCCTGGTGGCCTCAGGAGAGGCCAGTCCCCATGCGAGTTGATAGCGGGCCTCTCGGGATTCCTCTCCCGTCTATACCGGGGACAAAAACCTTGTGTGGAGTCAGGGCCGGAACCGAGGATTCCTCTCAGGGGTGACATGTATCTTTGGGTACTTCTGGAGTCTCCAAAGGGGAGTCAGGCCTCGTCTCGAGTGGGGGCATGCACGTGCGCTTTCCTTCCAGGCTGTAGCAGCAATGTCACGATTCCCGTCGCATTTATCAAAGGGTCTGTGGCTTTCCCTCGAGTCTTTCCCTCGAGGCTTTCCCACAGGGCTGTCCCACGTGCCACCGTGGTGTGAATCGATCCTCGGCGTGAAAGATGAGCCAGTGCAGGTCAAAGAGGTTCCTCTGGAATGGACTGAGACATCTAGGGGACTCTAGGAATGGTGGTACGACCATGGAGTTCCTCTCGCCTTTCCTGTTGAGAGTGCCTCTTCTTGAGATGCGACAGGAACGCCGGGAATTCTTTCCCGTTGAAAGCAGGGAAAGGATCCCTCATCTCGAGCTACGAGGGGGAAACGGGGCTCCTCTGGATGTGGGCGGGACCATCGTGCTTCCTCTCGAGTGGAGACGGGTATGGCGGTGAACTTCTTGAGTTGCAGCAAGGGTGTGAAAGACCCTTTCGAAGTTGCAGAGGTTAGGTGTCATTAGTCTCCAGACGCCTCATCGGAAATAGGCCTCATCTCGCCTGGAAGGGAGAACTTCCTGGATTTTCTCGAGTTGCGGCAGGTGTTCTCGAGTTACGACGGGGACCTCAGGGACCCGCCCTGGTGGCCTCAGGAGAGGCCAGTCCCCATGCGAGTTGCTAGGGGGCCTCTCGGGATTCCTCTCCCGTCGATACCGGGGACAAAAACCTTGTGTGGAGTCAGGGCCGGAACCGAGGATTCCTCTCAGGGGTGACATGTATCTTTGGGTACTTCTGGAGTCTCCAAAGGGGAGTCAGGCCTCGTCTCGAGTGGGGGCATGCACGTGCGCTTTCCTTCCAGGCTGTAGCAGCAATGTCACGCTTCCCGTCGCGTGGATCAAAGGATCTGTGGTTTTCCCTCGAGGCTTTCATTCGAGGCTTTCCCACAGGGCTGTCCCACGTGCCACCGTGGTGTGAGTCGATCCTCGGCGTGAAAGATGAGCCAGTGCAGGGCAAAGAGGTTCCTCTGGAATGGACTGAGACATCTGGGCAATCCTGGAATGGTGGTACGACCATGGAGTTCCTCTCGCCTTTCCTGTTGAGAATGCCTCCTCTTGAGATGCGACGGGAACACTGGGAATTCTTTCCCGTTGAAAGCAGGGAAAGGATCCCTCATCTCAAGCTCCGAGGGGGAAACGGGGCTCCTCTGGATGTGGGCGGGACCATCGTGATTCCTCTCGAGTGGAGACGGGTATGGCGGTGAACTTCTTGAGTTGCAGCAAGGGTGTGAAAGACCCTTTCGAAGTTCCAGAGGTTAGGTGTCATTAGTCTCCAGACGCCTCATCGGAAATAGGCCACATGTCGCCTGGAAGGGAGAACTTCCTGGATTTTCTCGAGTTGCGGCAGGTGTTCTCGAGTTACGACGGGGACCTCAGGGAACCGCCCTGGTGGCCTCAGGAGAGGCCAGTCCCCATGCAATTTGCTAGGGGGCCTCTCGGGATTCCTCTCCCGTCGATACCGGGGCCAAATACCTTGTGTGGAGTCAGGCCCGGAACCGAGGATTCCTCTCAGGGGCTGACATGGATCTTTGGGTACTTCTGGAGTCTCCCCAGGGGAGTCAGGCCTCGTCTCGAGTGGGGGCATGCACGTGCGCTTTCCTTCCAGGCTGTAGCAGCAATGTCACGCTTCCCGTCGCGTGGATCAAAGGATCTGTGGTTTTCCCTCGAGGCTTTCCCTCGAGGCTTTGCCACAGGGCTGTCCAACGTGCCACCGTGGTGTGAGTCGATCCTCGGCGTGAAAGATGAGCCAGTGCAGGGCAAAGAGGTTCCTCTGGAATGGACTGAGACATCTGGGGGACTCTTGGAATGGTGGTACGACCATGGAGTTCCTCTCGCCTTTCCTGTTGAGAGTGCCTCCTCTTGAGATGCGACGGGAACGCCGGGAATTCTTTCCCGTTGAAAGCAGGGAAAGGATCCCTCATCTCGAGCTACGAGGGGGAAACGGGGCTCCTCTGGATGTGGGCGGGACCATCGTGCTTCCTCTCGAGTGGAGACGGGTATGGCGGTGACCTTCTTGAGTAGCAGCAAGGGTGTGAAAGACCCTTTCGAAGTTCCAGAGGTTAGGTGTCATTAGTCTCCAGACGCCTCATAGGAAATAGGCCTCATCTCGCCTGGAAGGGAGAACTTCCTGGATTTTCTCGAGTTGCGGCAGGTGTTCTCGAGTTACGACGGGGACCTCAGGGACCCGCCATGGTGGCCTCAGGAAAGGCCAGTCCCCATGCGAGTTGCTAGGGGGCCTCTCAGGATTCCTCTCCCGTCGATACCGGGGCCAAAAACCTTGTGTGGAGTAAGGGCCGGAACCGAGGTTTTCTCTCAGGGGTGACATGGAACTTTGGGTATTTCTGGAGTCTCCACAGGGGAGTCAGGCCTCGTCTCGAGTGGGGGCATGCACGTGCGCTTTCCTTCCAGGCTGTAGCAGCAATGTCACGCTTCCCGTCGCGTGGATCAAAGGATCTGTGGTTTTCCCTCGAGGCTTTCCCTCGAGGCTTTCCCACAGGGTTGTCCCAAGTGCCGCCGTGGTGTGAGTCGATCCTCGGCGTGAAAGATTAGCCAGTGCAGGGCAAAGAGGTTCCTCTGGAATGGACTGAGACATCTGGGGGACTCTTGGAATGGTGGTACGACCATGGAGTTCCTCTCGCCTTTCCTGTTGAGAGTGCCTCCTCTTGAGATGCGTCGGAAATGCAGGGAATTCTTTCCCGTTAAAAGCGGGGAAAGGATCCCTCATCTCGAGCTACGAGGGGAAACGGGGCTCCTCTGGATGTGGGCGGGACCATCGTGCTTCCTCTCGAGTGGAGACGGGTATGGCGGTGAACTTCTTGTGTTGCAGCAAGGGTGTGAAAGACCCTTTCAAAGTTCCAGAGGTTAGGTGTCATTAGTCTCCAGACGCCTCATTGGAAATAGGCCTCATCTCGCCTGGAAGGGAGAACATACTGGATTTTCTCGGGTTGCGGCAGGTGTTCTCGAGTTACGACGGGGACCTCAGGGAACCGCCCTGGTGGCCTCAGGAAAAGCCAGTCCCCATGCGAGTTGCTAGGGGGCCTCTCAGGATTCCTCTCCTGTCGATACCGGGGCCAAAAACCTTGTGTGGAGTCAGGGCCGGAACCGAGGATTCCTCTCAGGGGCTGACATGGATCTTTGGGTACTTCTGGAGTCTCCCCACTGGAGTCAGGCCTCGTTTTGAGTGGGGGCATGCACGAGCGCTTTTCTTCCAGGCTGTAGCAGCAATGTCACGCTTACCTTCGCGTGGATCAAAGGATCTGTGGTTTTCCCTCGAGGCTTTCCCTCGAGGCTTTCCCACAGGACTGTCCCAATTGCCTCCGTGGTGTGAGTCGATCCTCGGCGTGAAAGATGAGCCAGTGCAGGGCAAAGAGGTTCCTATGGAATGGACTGAGACATCTGGGGGATTCTTGGAATGGTGGTACGACCATAGAGTTCCTCTCGCCTTTCCTGTTGAGAGTGCCTCCTCTTGAGATGCGACGGGAATGCCGGGAATTCTTTCCCGTTGAAAGCAGGGAAAGGATCCCTCATCTCGAGCTACGAGGGGGAAACGGGGCTCCTCTGGATATGGGCGGGACCATCGTGCTTCCTCTCGAGTGGAGACGGGTATGGCGGTGAACTTCTTGAGTTGCAGCAAGGGTGTGAAAGACCCTTTCGAAGTTCCAGAGGTTAGGTGTCATTAGTCTCCAGACGCCTCATAGGAAATAGGCCTCATCTCGCCTGGAAGGGAGAACTTCCTGGATTTTCTCGAGTTGAGGCAGGTGTTCTCGAGTTACGACGGGGACCTCAGGGACCCTCCATGGTGGCCTCAGGAAAGGCCAGTCCCCATGCGACTTGCTAGGGGGCCTCTCGGGATTCCTCTCCCGTCGATACCGGGGCCAAAAACCTTGTGTGGAGTCAGGGCCGGAACCGAGGTTTTCTCTCAGGGGTGACATGGAACTTTGGGTATTTCTGGAGTCTCCCCAGGGGAGTCAGGCCTCGTCTCGAGTGGGGGCATGCATGTGCGCTTTCCTTCCAGGCTGTAGCAGCAATGTCACGCTTCCCGTCGCGTGGATCAAAGGATCTGTGGTTTTCCCTCGAGGCTTTCCCTCGAGGCTTTGCCACAGGGATGTCCCACGTGCCACCGTGGTGTGAGTCGATCCTCGGCGTGAAAGATGAGCCAGTGCAGGGCAAAGAGGTTCCTCTGGAATGGACTGAGACATCTGGGGGACTCTTGGAATGGTGGTACGACCATGGAGTTCCTCTCGCCTTTCCTGTTGAGAGTGCCTCCTCTTGAGATGCGACGGGAACGCCGGGAATTCTTTCCCGTTGAAAGCAGGGAAAGGATCCCTCATCTCGAGCTACGAGTGGGAAACGGGGCTCCTCTGGATGTGGGCGGGACCATCGTGCTTCCTCTCGAGTGGAGACGGGTATGGCGGTGAACTTCTTGAGTTGCAGGAAGGGTGTGAAAGACCCTTTCGAAGTTCCAGAGGTTAGGTGTCATTAGTCTCCAGACGCCTCATCGGAAATAGGCCTCATCTCGCCTGGAAGGGAGAACTTCCTGGATTTTCTCGAGTTGCGGCAGGTGTTCTCGAGTTACCACGGGGACCTCAGGGACCCGCCATGGTGGCCTCAGGAAAGGCCAGTCCCCATGCGAGTTGCTAGGGGGCCTCTCAGGATTCCTCTCCCGTCGATACCGGGGCCAAAAACCTTGTGTGGAGTCAGGGTCGGAACCGAGGTTTCCTCTCAGAGGTGACATGGAACTTTGGGTATTTCTGGAGTCTCCCCAGGGGAGTCAGGCCTCGTCTCGAGTGGGGGCATGCATGTGCGCTTTCCTTCCAGGCTGTAGCAGCAATGTCACGCTTCCCGTCGCGTGGATCAAAGGATCTGTGGTTTTCCCTCGAGGCTTTCCCTCGAGGCTTTGCCACAGGGATGTCCCACGTGCCACCGTGGTGTGAGTCGATCCTCGGCGTGAAAGATGAGCCAGTGCAGGGCAAAGAGGTTCCTCTGGAATGGACTGAGACATCTGGGGGACTCTTGGAATGGTGGTACGACCATGGAGTTCCTCTCGCCTTTCCTGTTGAGAGTGCCTCCTCTTGAGATGCGACGGGAACGCCGGGAATTCTTTCCCGTTGAAAGCAGGGAAAGGATCCCTCATCTCGAGCTACGAGGGGGAAACGTGGCTCCTCTGGATGTGGGCGGGACCATCGTGCTTCCTCTCGAGTGGAGACGGGTATGGCGGTGAACTTCTTGAGTAGCAGCAAGGGTGTGAAAGACCCTTTCGAAGTTCCAGAGGTTAGGTGTCATTAGTCTCCAGACGCCTCATCGGAAATAGGCCTCATCTCGGCTGGAAGGGAGAACTTCCTGGATTTTCTCGAGTTGCGGCAGGTGTTCTCGAGTTACGACGGGGACCTCAGGGACCCGCCATGGTGGCCTCAGGAAAGGCCATTCCCCATGCGAGTTGCTAGGGGGCCTCTCAGGATTCCTCTCCCGTCGATACCGGGGACAAAAACCTTGTGTGGAGTCAGGGCCGGAACCGAGGTTTCCTCTCAGGGGTGACATGGATCTTTGGGTACTTCTGGAGTCTCCCTAGGGGAGTCAGGACTCGTCTCGAGTGGGGGCATGCACGTGCGCTTTCCTTCCAGGCTGTAGCAGCAATGTCACGCTTCCCGTCGGGTGGATCAAAGGATCTGTGGTTTTCCCTCGAGGCTTTCCCTCGAGGCTTTGCCACAGGGCTGTCCCACGTGCCACAGTGGTGTGAGTCGATCCTCGGCGTGAAAGATGAGCCAGTGCAGGCAAAGAGGTTCCTCTGGAATGGACTGAGACATCTGGGGGACTCTTGGAATGGTGGTACGACCATGGAGTTCCTATCGCCTTTTCTGTTGAGAGTGCCTCCTCTTGATATGCGACGGGAACGCCGGGAATTCTTTCCCGTTGAAAGCAGGGAAAGGATCCCTCATCTCGAGCTACGAGGGGGAAACGGGGCTCCTCTGGATGTGGGCGGGACCTTCGTGCTTCCTCTCGAGTGGAGACGGGTATGGCGGTGAACTTCTTGAGTTGCAGCAAGGGTGTGAAAGACCCTTTCGAAATTCCAGAGGTTAGGTGTCATTAGTCTCCAGACGCCTCATTGGAAATAGGCCTCATCTCGCCTGGAAGGGAGAACTTCCTGGATTTTCTCGAGTTGCGGCAGGTGTTCTCGAGTTACGACGGGGACCTCAGGGACCCGCCATGGTGGCCTCAGGAAAGGCCAGTCCCCATGCGAGTTGCTAGGGGGCCTCTCAGGATTCCTCTCCCGTCGATACCGGGGCCAAAAACCTTGTGTGGAGTCAGGGCCGGAACCGAGGTTTCCTCTCAGGGGTGACATGGAACTTTGGGTATTTCTGGAGTCTCCCCAGGGGAGTCAGGCCTCGTCTCGAGTGGGGGCATGCACGTGCGCTTTCCTTCCAGGCTGTAGCAGCAATGTCACGCTTCCCGTCGCGTGGATCAAAGGATCTGTGGTTTTCCCTCGAGGCTTTCCCTCGAGGCTTTGCCACAGGGCTGTCCCACGGGCCACAGTGGTGTGAGTCGATCCTCGGCGTGAAAGATGAGCCAGTGCAGGGCAAAGAGGTTCCTCTGGAATGAACTGAGAGATCTGGGGGACTCTTGGAATGGTGGTACGACCATGGAGTTCCTCTCGCCTTTCCTGTTGAGAGTGCCTCCTCTTGAGATGCGACGGGAACGCCGGGAATTCTTTCCCGTTGAAAGCAGGGAAAGGATCCCTCATCTCGAGCTACGAAAAGGAAACGGGGCTCCTCTGGATGTGGGCGGGACCATCGTGCTTCCTCTCGAGTGGAGACGGGTATGGCGGTGAACTTCTTGAGTAGCAGCAAGGGTGTGAAAGACCCTTTCGAAGTTCCAGAGGTTAGGTGTCATTAGTCTCCAGACGCCTCATCGGAAATAGGCCTCATCTCGGCTGGAAGGGAGAACTTCCTGGATTTTCTCGAGTTGCGGCAGGTGTTCTGGAGTTACGACGGGGACCTCAGGGACCCGCCATGGTGGCCTCAGTAAAGGCCAGTCCCCATGCGAGTTGCTAGGGGGCCTCTCAGGATTCCTCTCCCGTCGATACCGGGGCCAAAAACCTTGTGTGGAGTCAGGGCCGGAAACGAGGTTTCCTCTCAGGGGTGACATGGAACTTTGGGTATTTCTGGAGTCTCCCCAGGGGAGTCAGGCCTCGTCTCGAGTGGGGGCATGCACGTGCGCTTTCCTTCCAGGCTGTAGCAGCAATGTCACGCTTCCCGTCGCGTGGATCAAAGGATCTGTGGTTTTCCCTCGAGGCTTTCCCACAGGGCTGTCCCACGTGCCACCGTGGTGTGAGTCGATCCTCGGCGTGAAAGATGAGCCAGTGCAGGGCAAAAAGGTTCCTCTGGAATGGACTGAGACATCTGGGGGACTCTTGGAATGGTGGTACGACCATGGAGTTCCTCTCGCCTTTCCTGTTGAGAGTGCCTCCTCTTGAGATGCGACGGGAACGCCGGGAATTCTTTCCCGTTGAAAGCAGGGAAAGGATCCCTCATCTCGAGCTACGAGGGGGAAACGGGGCTCCTCTGGATGTGGGCGGGACCATCGTGCTTCCTCTCGAGTGGAGACGGGTATGGAGATGAACTTCTTGAGTAGCAGCAAGGGTGTGAAAGACCCTTTCGAAGTTCCAGAGGTTAGGTGTCATTAGTCTCCAGACGCCTCATCGGAAATAGGCCTCATCTCGCCTGGAAGGGAGAGCTTCCTGGATTTTCTCGAGTTGCGGCAGGTGTTCTGGAGATACGACGGGGACCTCAGGGACCCGCCCTGGTGGCCTCAGGAGAGGCCAGTCCCCATGCGAGTTGCTAGGGGGCCTCTCGGGATTCCTCTCCCGTCGATACCGGGGCCAAAAACCTTGTGTGGAGTCAGGGCCGGAACCGAGGATTCCTCTCAGGGGCTGACATGGATCTTTGGGTACTTCTGGAGTCTCCCCAGGGGAGTCAGGCCTCGTCTCGAGTGGGGGCATGCACGTGCGCTTTCCTTCCAGGCTGTAGCAGCAATGTCACGCTTCCCGTGGCCTGGATCAAAGGATCTGTGGTTTTCCCTCGAGGCTTTCCCTCGAGGCTTTCCCACAGGGCTGTCCCACGTGCCACCGTGGTGTGAGTCGATCCTCGGCGTGAAAGATGAGCCAGTGCAGGGCAAAGAGGTTGCTCTGGAATGGACTGAGACATCTGGGGGACTCTTTGAATGATGGTACGACCATGGAGTTCCTCTCGCCTTTCCTGTTGAGAGTGCCTCCTCTTGAGATGCGACGGGAACGCCGGGAATTCTTTCCCGTTGAAAGCAGGGAAAGGATCCCTCATCTCGAGCTACGAGGGGGAAACGGGGCTCCTCTGGATGTGGGCGGGACCATCGTGCTTCCTCTCGAGTGGAGATGGGTATGGCGGTGAACTTCTTGAGTTGCAGCAAGGGTGTGAAAGACCCTTTCGAAGTTCCAGAGGTTAGGTGTCATTAGTCTCCAGACGCCTCATCGGAAATAGGCCTCATCTCGCCTGGAAGGGAGAACTTCCTGGATTTTCTCGAGTTGCGGCAGGTGTTCTCGAGTTACGACGGGGACCTCAGGGACCCGCCCTGGTGGCCTCAGGAGAGGCCAGTCCCCATGCGAGTTGCTAGGGGGCCTCTCGGGATTCCTCTCCCGTCGATACCGGGGCAAAAAACCTTGTGTGGAGTCAGGGCCGGAACCGAGGATTCCTCTCAGGTGCTGACATGGATCTTTGGGTACTTCTGGAGTCTCCCCAGGGGAGTCAGGCCTCGTCTCGAGTGGTGGCATGCACGTGCGCTTTCCTTCCAGGCTATAGCAGGAATGTCACGCTTCCCGTCTCGTGGATCAAAGGATCTGTGGTTTTTCCTCGAGGCTTTCCCTCTAGGATTTCCCACAGGGCTGTCCCACGTGCCACCGTGGTGTGAGTCGATCCTCGGCGTGAAAGATGAGCCAGTGCAGGGCAAAGAGGTTGCTCTGGAATGGACTGAGACATCTGGGGGACTCTTTGAATGATGGTACGACCATGGAGTTCCTCTCGCCTTTCCTGTTGAGAGTGCCTCCTCTTGAGATGCGACGGGAACGCCGGGAATTCTTTCCCGTTGAAAGCAGGGAAAGGATCCCTCATCTCGAGCTACGAGGGGGAAACGGGGCTCCTCTGGATGTGGGCGGGACCATCTTGCTTCCTCTCGAGTGGACACGGGTATGGCGGTGAACTTCTTGAGTTGCAGCAAGGGTGTGAAAGACCCTTTCGAAGTTCCAGAGTTTAGGTGTCGTTAGTCTCCAGACGCCTCATCGGAAATAGGCCTCATCTCGCCTGGAAGGGAGAACTTCCTGGATTTTCTCGAGTTGTGGCAGGTGTTCTCGAGTTACGACGGGGACCTCAGGGACCCGCCCTGGTGGCCTCAGGAACGGCCAGTCCCCATGGGAGTTGCTAGGGGGCCTCTCGGGATTCCTCTCCCGTCGATACCGGGGCCAAAAACCTTGTGTGGAGTCAGGGCCGGAACCGAGGATTCCTCTCAGGGGCTGACATGGATCTTTGGGTACTTCTGGAGTCTCCCCAGGGCCGTCAGGCCTCGTCTCGAGTGGGGGCATGCACGTGCGCTTTCCTTCCAGGCTGTAGCAGCAATGTCACGCTTCCCGTCGCGTGGATCAAAGGATCTGTGGTTTTCCCTCGAGGCTTTCATTCGAGGCTTTCCCACAGGGCTGTCCCACGTGCCACCGTGGTGTGAGTCGATCCTCGGCGTGAAAGATGAGCCAGTGCAGGGCAAAGAGGTTCCTCTGGAATGGACTGAGACATCTGGGCAATCCTGGAATGGTGGTACGACCATGGAGTTCCTCTCGCCTTTCCTGTTGAGAATGCCTCCTCTTGAGATGCGACGGGAACACTGGGAATTCTTTCCCGTTGAAAGCAGGGAAAGGATCCCTCATCTCAAGCTCCGAGGGGGAAACGGGGCTCCTCTGGATGTGGGCGGGACCATCGTGATTCCTCTCGAGTGGAGACGGGTATGGCGGTGAACTTCTTGAGTTGCAGCAAGGGTGTGAAAGACCCTTTCGAAGTTCCAGAGGTTAGGTGTCATTAGTCTCCAGACGCCTCATCGGAAATAGGCCACATGTCGCCTGGAAGGGAGAACTTCCTGGATTTTCTCGAGTTGCGGCAGGTGTTCTCGAGTTACGACGGGGACCTCAGGGAACCGCCCTGGTGGCCTCAGGAGAGGCCAGTCCCCATGCAATTTGCTAGGGGGCCTCTCGGGATTCCTCTCCCGTCGATACCGGGGCCAAATACCTTGTGTGGAGTCAGGCCCGGAACCGAGGATTCCTCTCAGGGGCTGACATGGATCTTTGGGTACTTCTGGAGTCTCCCCAGGGGAGTCAGGCCTCGTCTCGAGTGGGGGCATGCACGTGCGCTTTCCTTCCAGGCTGTAGCAGCAATGTCACACTTCCCGTCGCGTGGATCAAAGGATCTGTGGTTTTCCCTCGAGGCTTTCCCTCGAGGCTTTGCCACAGGGCTGTCCAACGTGCCACCGTGGTGTGAGTCGATCCTCGGCGTGAAAGATGAGCCAGTGCAGGGCAAAGAGGTTCCTCTGGAATGGACTGAGACATCTGGGGGACTCTTGGAATGGTGGTACGACCATGGAGTTCCTCTCGCCTTTCCTGTTGAGAGTGCCTCCTCTTGAGATGCGACGGGAACGCCGGGAATTCTTTCCCGTTGAAAGCAGGGAAAGGATCCCTCATCTCGAGCTACGAGGGGGAAACGGGGCTCCTCTGGATGTGGGCGGGACCATCGTGCTTCCTCTCGAGTGGAGACGGGTATGGCGGTGACCTTCTTGAGTAGCAGCAAGGGTGTGAAAGACCCTTTCGAAGTTCCAGAGGTTAGGTGTCATTAGTCTCCAGACGCCTCATAGGAAATAGGCCTCATCTCGCCTGGAAGGGAGAACTTCCTGGATTTTCTCGAGTTGCGGCAGGTGTTCTCGAGTTACGACGGGGACCTCAGGGACCCGCCATGGTGGCCTCAGGAAAGGCCAGTCCCCATGCGAGTTGCTAGGGGGCCTCTCAGGATTCCTCTCCCGTCGATACCGGGGCCAAAAACCTTGTGTGGAGTAAGGGCCGGAACCGAGGTTTTCTCTCAGGGGTGACATGGAACTTTGGGTATTTCTGGAGTCTCCACAGGGGAGTCAGGCCTCGTCTCGAGTGGGGGCATGCACGTGCGCTTTCCTTCCAGGCTGTAGCAGCAATGTCACGCTTCCCGTCGCGTGGATCAAAGGATCTGTGGTTTTCCCTCGAGGCTTTCCCTCGAGGCTTTCCCACAGGGTTGTCCCAAGTGCCGCCGTGGTGTGAGTCGATCCTCGGCGTGAAAGATTAGCCAGTGCAGGGCAAAGAGGTTCCTCTGGAATGGACTGAGACATCTGGGGGACTCTTGGAATGGTGGTACGACCATGGAGTTCCTCTCGCCTTTCCTGTTGAGAGTGCCTCCTCTTGAGATGCGTCGGAAATGCAGGGAATTCTTTCCCGTTAAAAGCGGGGAAAGGATCCCTCATCTCGAGCTACGAGGGGAAACGGGGCTCCTCTGGATGTGGGCGGGACCATCGTGCTTCCTCTCGAGTGGAGACGGGTATGGCGGTGAACTTCTTGTGTTGCAGCAAGGGTGTGAAAGACCCTTTCAAAGTTCCAGAGGTTAGGTGTCATTAGTCTCCAGACGCCTCATTGGAAATAGGCCTCATCTCGCCTGGAAGGGAGAACTTACTGGATTTTCTCGGGTTGCGGCAGGTGTTCTCGAGTTACGACGGGGACCTCAGGGAACCGCCCTGGTGGCCTCAGGAAAAGCCAGTCCCCATGCGAGTTGCTAGGGGGCCTCTCAGGATTCCTCTCCTGTCGATACCGGGGCCAAAAACCTTGTGTGGAGTCAGGGCCGGAACCGAGGATTCCTCTCAGGGGCTGACATGGATCTTTGGGTACTTCTGGAGTCTCCCCACTGGAGTCAGGCCTCGTTTTGAGTGGGGGCATGCACGAGCGCTTTTCTTCCAGGCTGTAGCAGCAATGTCACGCTTACCTTCGCGTGGATCAAAGGATCTGTGGTTTTCCCTCGAGGCTTTCCCTCGAGGCTTTCCCACAGGACTGTCCCAATTGCCTCCGTGGTGTGAGTCGATCCTCGGCGTGAAAGATGAGCCAGTGCAGGGCAAAGAGGTTCCTATGGAATGGACTGAGACATCTGGGGGATTCTTGGAATGGTGGTACGACCATAGAGTTCCTCTCGCCTTTCCTGTTGAGAGTGCCTCCTCTTGAGATGCGACGGGAATGCCGGGAATTCTTTCCCGTTGAAAGCAGGGAAAGGATCCCTCATCTCGAGCTACGAGGGGGAAACGGGGCTCCTCTGGATATGGGCGGGACCATCGTGCTTCCTCTCGAGTGGAGACGGGTATGGCGGTGAACTTCTTGAGTTGCAGCAAGGGTGTGAAAGACCCTTTCGAAGTTCCAGAGGTTAGGTGTCATTAGTCTCCAGACGCCTCATAGGAAATAGGCCTCATCTCGCCTGGAAGGGAGAACTTCCTGGATTTTCTCGAGTTGAGGCAGGTGTTCTCGAGTTACGACGGGTACCTCAGGGACCCTCCATGGTGGCCTCAGGAAAGGCCAGTCCCCATGCGACTTGCTAGGGGGCCTCTCGGGATTCCTCTCCCGTCGATACCGGGGCCAAAAACCTTGTGTGGAGTCAGGGCCGGAACCGAGGTTTTCTCTCAGGGGTGACATGGAACTTTGGGTATTTCTGGAGTCTCCCCAGGGGAGTCAGGCCTCGTCTCGAGTGGGGGCATGCATGTGCGCTTTCCTTCCAGGCTGTAGCAGCAATGTCACGCTTCCCGTCGCGTGGATCAAAGGATCTGTGGTTTTCCCTCGAGGCTTTCCCTCGAGGCTTTGCCACAGGGATGTCCCACGTGCCACCGTGGTGTGAGTCGATCCTCGGCGTGAAAGATGAGCCAGTGCAGGGCAAAGAGGTTCCTCTGGAATGGACTGAGACATCTGGGGGACTCTTGGAATGGTGGTACGACCATGGAGTTCCTCTCGCCTTTCCTGTTGAGAGTGCCTCCTCTTGAGATGCGACGGGAACGCCGGGAATTCTTTCCCGTTGAAAGCAGGGAAAGGATCCCTCATCTCGAGCTACGAGTGGGAAACGGGGCTCCTCTGGATGTGGGCGGGACCATCGTGCTTCCTCTCGAGTGGAGACGGGTATGGCGGTGAACTTCTTGAGTTGCAGGAAGGGTGTGAAAGACCCTTTCGAAGTTCCAGAGGTTAGGTGTCATTAGTCTCCAGACGCCTCATCGGAAATAGGCCTCATCTCGCCTGGAAGGGAGAACTTCCTGGATTTTCTCGAGTTGCGGCAGGTGTTCTCGAGTTACCACGGGGACCTCAGGGACCCGCCATGGTGGCCTCAGGAAAGGCCAGTCCCCATGCGAGTTGCTAGGGGGCCTCTCAGGATTCCTCTCCCGTCGATACCGGGGCCAAAAACCTTGTGTGGAGTCAGGGTCGGAACCGAGGTTTCCTCTCAGAGGTGACATGGAACTTTGGGTATTTCTGGAGTCTCCCCAGGGGAGTCAGGCCTCGTCTCGAGTGGGGGCATGCATGTGCGCTTTCCTTCCAGGCTGTAGCAGCAATGTCACGCTTCCCGTCGCGTGGATCAAAGGATCTGTGGTTTTCCCTCGAGGCTTTCCCTCGAGGCTTTGCCACAGGGATGTCCCACGTGCCACCGTGGTGTGAGTCGATCCTCGGCGTGAAAGATGAGCCAGTGCAGGGCAAAGAGGTTCCTCTGGAATGGACTGAGACATCTGGGGGACTCTTGGAATGGTGGTACGACCATGGAGTTCCTCTCGCCTTTCCTGTTGAGAGTGCCTCCTCTTGAGATGCGACGGGAACGCCGGGAATTCTTTCCCGTTGAAAGCAGGGAAAGGATCCCTCATCTCGAGCTACGAGGGGGAAACGTGGCTCCTCTGGATGTGGGCGGGACCATCGTGCTTCCTCTCGAGTGGAGACGGGTATGGCGGTGAACTTCTTGAGTAGCAGCAAGGGTGTGAAAGACCCTTTCGAAGTTCCAGAGGTTAGGTGTCATTAGTCTCCAGACGCCTCATCGGAAATAGGCCTCATCTCGGCTGGAAGGGAGAACTTCCTGGATTTTCTCGAGTTGCGGCAGGTGTTCTCGAGTTACGACGGGGACCTCAGGGACCCGCCATGGTGGCCTCAGGAAAGGCCATTCCCCATGCGAGTTGCTAGGGGGCCTCTCAGGATTCCTCTCCCGTCGATACCGGGGCCAAAAACCTTGTGTGGAGTCAGGGCCGGAACCGAGGTTTCCTCTCAGGGGTGACATGGATCTTTGGGTACTTCTGGAGTCTCCCTAGGGGAGTCAGGACTCGTCTCGAGTGGGGGCATGCACGTGCGCTTTCCTTCCAGGCTGTAGCAGCAATGTCACGCTTCCCGTCGGGTGGATCAAAGGATCTGTGGTTTTCCCTCGAGGCTTTCCCTCGAGGCTTTGCCACAGGGCTGTCCCACGTGCCACAGTGGTGTGAGTCGATCCTCGGCGTGAAAGATGAGCCAGTGCAGGCAAAGAGGTTCCTCTGGAATGGACTGAGACATCTGGGGGACTCTTGGAATGGTGGTACGACCATGGAGTTCCTATCGCCTTTTCTGTTGAGAGTGCCTCCTCTTGATATGCGACGGGAACGCCGGGAATTCTTTCCCGTTGAAAGCAGGGAAAGGATCCCTCATCTCGAGCTACGAGGGGGAAACGGGGCTCCTCTGGATGTGGGCGGGACCTTCGTGCTTCCTCTCGAGTGGAGACGGGTATGGCGGTGAACTTCTTGAGTTGCAGCAAGGGTGTGAAAGACCCTTTCGAAATTCCAGAGGTTAGGTGTCATTAGTCTCCAGACGCCTCATTGGAAATAGGCCTCATCTCGCCTGGAAGGGAGAACTTCCTGGATTTTCTCGAGTTGCGGCAGGTGTTCTCGAGTTACGACGGGGACCTCAGGGACCCGCCATGGTGGCCTCAGGAAAGGCCAGTCCCCATGCGAGTTGCTAGGGGGCCTCTCAGGATTCCTCTCCCGTCGATACCGGGGCCAAAAACCTTGTGTGGAGTCAGGGCCGGAACCGAGGTTTCCTCTCAGGGGTGACATGGAACTTTGGGTATTTCTGGAGTCTCCCCAGGGGAGTCAGGCCTCGTCTCGAGTGGGGGCATGCACGTGCGCTTTCCTTCCAGGCTGTAGCAGCAATGTCACGCTTCCCGTCGCGTGGATCAAAGGATCTGTGGTTTTCCCTCGAGGCTTTCCCTCGAGGCTTTGCCACAGGGCTGTCCCACGGGCCACAGTGGTGTGAGTCGATCCTCGGCGTGAAAGATGAGCCAGTGCAGGGCAAAGAGGTTCCTCTGGAATGAACTGAGAGATCTGGGGGACTCTTGGAATGGTGGTACGACCATGGAGTTCCTCTCGCCTTTCCTGTTGAGAGTGCCTCCTCTTGAGATGCGACGGGAACGCCGGGAATTCTTTCCCGTTGAAAGCAGGGAAAGGATCCCTCATCTCGAGCTACGAAAAGGAAACGGGGCTCCTCTGGATGTGGGCGGGACCATCGTGCTTCCTCTCGAGTGGAGACGGGTATGGCGGTGAACTTCTTGAGTAGCAGCAAGGGTGTGAAAGACCCTTTCGAAGTTCCAGAGGTTAGGTGTCATTAGTCTCCAGACGCCTCATCGGAAATAGGCCTCATCTCGGCTGGAAGGGAGAACTTCCTGGATTTTCTCGAGTTGCGGCAGGTGTTCTGGAGTTACGACGGGGACCTCAGGGACCCGCCATGGTGGCCTCAGTAAAGGCCAGTCCCCATGCGAGTTGCTAGGGGGCCTCTCAGGATTCCTCTCCCGTCGATACCGGGGCCAAAAACCTTGTGTGGAGTCAGGGCCGGAAACGAGGTTTCCTCTCAGGGGTGACATGGAACTTTGGGTATTTCTGGAGTCTCCCCAGGGGAGTCAGGCCTCGTCTCGAGTGGGGGCATGCACGTGCGCTTTCCTTCCAGGCTGTAGCAGCAATGTCACGCTTCCCGTCGCGTGGATCAAAGGATCTGTGGTTTTCCCTCGAGGCTTTCCCACAGGGCTGTCCCACGTGCCACCGTGGTGTGAGTCGATCCTCGGCGTGAAAGATGAGCCAGTGCAGGGCAAAAAGGTTCCTCTGGAATGGACTGAGACATCTGGGGGACTCTTGGAATGGTGGTACGACCATGGAGTTCCTCTCGCCTTTCCTGTTGAGAGTGCCTCCTCTTGAGATGCGACGGGAACGCCGGGAATTCTTTCCCGTTGAAAGCAGGGAAAGGATCCCTCATCTCGAGCTACGAGGGGGAAACGGGGCTCCTCTGGATGTGGGCGGGACCATCGTGCTTCCTCTCGAGTGGAGACGGGTATGGAGATGAACTTCTTGAGTAGCAGCAAGGGTGTGAAAGACCCTTTCGAAGTTCCAGAGGTTAGGTGTCATTAGTCTCCAGACGCCTCATCGGAAATAGGCCTCATCTCGCCTGGAAGGGAGAGCTTCCTGGATTTTCTCGAGTTGCGGCAGGTGTTCTGGAGATACGACGGGGACCTCAGGGACCCGCCCTGGTGGCCTCAGGAGAGGCCAGTCCCCATGCGAGTTGCTAGGGGGCCTCTCGGGATTCCTCTCCCGTCGATACCGGGGCCAAAAACCTTGTGTGGAGTCAGGGCCGGAACCGAGGATTCCTCTCAGGGGCTGACATGGATCTTTGGGTACTTCTGGAGTCTCCCCAGGGGAGTCAGGCCTCGTCTCGAGTGGGGGCATGCACGTGCGCTTTCCTTCCAGGCTGTAGCAGCAATGTCACGCTTCCCGTGGCCTGGATCAAAGGATCTGTGGTTTTCCCTCGAGGCTTTCCCTCGAGGCTTTCCCACAGGGCTGTCCCACGTGCCACCGTGGTGTGAGTCGATCCTCGGCGTGAAAGATGAGCCAGTGCAGGGCAAAGAGGTTGCTCTGGAATGGACTGAGACATCTGGGGGACTCTTTGAATGATGGTACGACCATGGAGTTCCTCTCGCCTTTCCTGTTGAGAGTGCCTCCTCTTGAGATGCGACGGGAACGCCGGGAATTCTTTCCCGTTGAAAGCAGGGAAAGGATCCCTCATCTCGAGCTACGAGGGGGAAACGGGGCTCCTCTGGATGTGGGCGGGACCATCGTGCTTCCTCTCGAGTGGAGATGGGTATGGCGGTGAACTTCTTGAGTTGCAGCAAGGGTGTGAAAGACCCTTTCGAAGTTCCAGAGGTTAGGTGTCATTAGTCTCCAGACGCCTCATCGGAAATAGGCCTCATCTCGCCTGGAAGGGAGAACTTCCTGGATTTTCTCGAGTTGCGGCAGGTGTTCTCGAGTTACGACGGGGACCTCAGGGACCCGCCCTGGTGGCCTCAGGAGAGGCCAGTCCCCATGCGAGTTGCTAGGGGGCCTCTCGGGATTCCTCTCCCGTCGATACCGGGGCAAAAAACCTTGTGTGGAGTCAGGGCCGGAACCGAGGATTCCTCTCAGGTGCTGACATGGATCTTTGGGTACTTCTGGAGTCTCCCCAGGGGAGTCAGGCCTCGTCTCGAGTGGTGGCATGCACGTGCGCTTTCCTTCCAGGCTATAGCAGGAATGTCACGCTTCCCGTCTCGTGGATCAAAGGATCTGTGGTTTTTCCTCGAGGCTTTCCCTCTAGGATTTCCCACAGGGCTGTCCCACGTGCCACCGTGGTGTGAGTCGATCCTCGGCGTGAAAGATGAGCCAGTGCAGGGCAAAGAGGTTGCTCTGGAATGGACTGAGACATCTGGGGGACTCTTTGAATGATGGTACGACCATGGAGTTCCTCTCGCCTTTCCTGTTGAGAGTGCCTCCTCTTGAGATGCGACGGGAACGCCGGGAATTCTTTCCCGTTGAAAGCAGGGAAAGGATCCCTCATCTCGAGCTACGAGGGGGAAACGGGGCTCCTCTGGATGTGGGCGGGACCATCTTGCTTCCTCTCGAGTGGACACGGGTATGGCGGTGAACTTCTTGAGTTGCAGCAAGGGTGTGAAAGACCCTTTCGAAGTTCCAGAGTTTAGGTGTCGTTAGTCTCCAGACGCCTCATCGGAAATAGGCCTCATCTCGCCTGGAAGGGAGAACTTCCTGGATTTTCTCGAGTTGTGGCAGGTGTTCTCGAGTTACGACGGGGACCTCAGGGACCCGCCCTGGTGGCCTCAGGAACGGCCAGTCCCCATGGGAGTTGCTAGGGGGCCTCTCGGGATTCCTCTCCCGTCGATACCGGGGCCAAAAACCTTGTGTGGAGTCAGGGCCGGAATCGAGGATTCCTCTCAGGGGCTGACATGGATCTTTGGGTACTTCTGGAGTCTCCCCAGGGCCGTCAGGCCTCGTCTCGAGTGGGGGCATGCACGTGCGCTTTCCTTCCAGGCTGTAGCAGCAATGTCACACTTCCCGTGGCCTGGAACAAAGGATCTGTGGTTTTCCCTCGAGGCTTTCCCTCGAGGCTTTCACACAGGGCTGTCCCACGTGCCACCGTGGTGTGAGTCGATCGTCGGCGTGAAAGATGAGCCAGTGCAGGGCAAAGAGGTTCCTCTGGAATGGACTGAGACATCTGGGGGACTCGTGGAATGGTGGTACGACCATGGAGTTCCTCTCGCCTTTCCTGTTGAGAGTGCCTCCTCTTGAGATGAGATGGGAACGCCGGGAATTCTTTCCCGTTGAACGCAGGGAAAGGATCCCTCATCTCGAGCTACGAGGGGGAAACGGGGCTCCTCTGGATGTGGGCGGGACCATCGTGCTTCCTCGCGAGTGGAGACGGGTATGGCGGTGAACTTCTTGAGTCGCAGCAAGGGTGTGAAAGACCCTTTCGAAGTTCCAGAGTTTAGGTGTCATTAGTCTCCAAACGCCTCATCGGAAATAGGATTCTTCTCGCCTGGAAGGGAGAACTTCCTGGATTTTCTCGAGTTGCGACAGGTGTTCTCGAGTTACGACGGAGACCTCAGGGACCCGCCCTGGTGGCCTCAGGAGAGGCCAGTCCCCATGCGAGTTGCTAGGGGGCCTCTCGGGATTCCTCTCCCGTCGATACCGGGGCCAAAAACCTTGTGTGGAGTCAGGGCCGGAACCGAGGATTCCTCTCAGGGGCTGACATGGATTTTTGGGTACTTCTGGAGTCTCCCCAGGGGAGTCAGGCCTCGTCTCGAGTGGGGGCATGCACGTGCGCTTTCCTTCCAGGCTGTAGCAGCAATGTCACGCTTCCCGTCGCGTGGATCAAAGGATCTGTGGTTTTCCCTCGAGGCTTTCCCTCGAGGCTTTCCCACAGGGCTGTCCCACGTGC
This sequence comes from Capricornis sumatraensis, assembly GCF_032405125.1. NCBI lineage: Eukaryota > Metazoa > Chordata > Mammalia > Artiodactyla > Bovidae > Capricornis > Capricornis sumatraensis. The sequence continues at coordinate 12,784,446 of NW_027184612.1, forward strand.
CACCGTGGTGTGAGTCGATTCTCGGCGTGAAAGATGAGCCAGTGCAGGGCAAAGAGGTTCCTCTGGAATGGACTGAGACATCTGGGGGACTCTTGGAGTGGTGGTACGACCATGGAGTTCCTCTCGCCTTTCCTGTTGAGAGTGCCTCCTCTTGAGATGCGACGGGAATGCCGGGAATTCTTTCCCGTTGAAAACAGGGAAAGGATCCCTCATCTCGAGCTACAAGGGGGAAACGGGGCTCATCTGGATGTGGGCGGGACCATCGTGCTTTCTCTCGTGTGGAGACGGGTATGGCGGTAAACTTCTTGAGTTGCAGCAAGGGTGTGAAAGACCCTTTCGAAGTTCCAGAGGTTGGGTGTCATTAGTCTCCAGACGCCTCATCGGAAATAGGCCTCATCTCGCCTGGAAGGGAGAACTTCCTGGATTTTCTCGAGTTGCGGCAGGTGTTCTCGAGGTACGATGGGGACCTCAGGGACCCGCCCTGGTGGCCTCATGAGAGGCCAGTCCCCATGCGAGTTGCTAGGGGGCCTCTCGGGATTCCTCTCCCATCGATACCGGGGCCAAAAACCTTGTGTGGAGTCAGGGCCGGAACCGAGGATTCCTCTCAGGGGCTGACATGGATCTTTGGGTACTTCTGGAGTCTCCCCAGGGGAGTCAGGCCTCGTCTCGAGTGGGGGCATGCACGTGTGCTTTCCTTCCAGGCTGTAGAAGCAATGTCACGCTTCCCGTCGCGTGGATCAAAGGATCTGTGGTTTTCCCTCGAGGCTTTCCCTCGAGGCTTTCCCACAGGGCTGTCCCACGTGCCACCGTGGTGTGAGTCGATCCTCGGCGTGAAAGATGAGCCAGTGCAGGGCAAAGAGGTTCCTCTGGAATGGACTGAGACATCTGGGGGACTCTTGGAATGGTGGTACGACCATGGAGTTCCTCTCGCCTTTCCTGTTGAGAGTGCCTCCTCTTGAGATGCGACGGGAACGCTGGGAATTCTTTCCCGTTGAAAGCAGGGAAAGGATCCCTCATCTCGAGCTACGAGGGGGAAACGGGGCTCCTCTGGATGTGGGCGGGACCATCGTGCTTCCTCTCTAGTGGAGACGGGTATGTCGGTGAACTTCTTGAGTTGCAGCAAGGGTGTGAAAGACCCTTTCGAAGTTCCAGAGGTTAGGTGTCATTAGTCTCCAGACGCCTCATCGGAAATAGGCCTCATCTCGCCTGGAAGGGAGAACTTCCTGGATTTTCTCGAGTTGCGGCAGGTGTTCTCGAGTTACGACGGGGACCTCAGGGAGCCGCCCTGGTGGCCTCAGGAGAGGCCAGTCCCCATGCGAGTTGCTAGGGGGCCTCTCGGGATTCCTCTCCCGTCGATACCGGGGCCAAAAACCTTGTGTGGAGTCAGGGCCGGAACCGAGGATTCCTCTCAGGGGCTGACATGGATCTTTGGGTACTTCTGGAGTCTCCCCAGGGGAGTCAGGCCTCGTCTCGAGTGGGGGCATGCACGTGTGCTTTCCTTCCAGGCTGTAGCAGCAATGTCACGCTTCCCGTCGCGTGCATCAAAGGATCTGTGGTTTTCCCTCGAGGCTTTCCCTCGAGGCTTTCCCACAGGGCTGTCCCACGTGCCACCGTGGTGTGAGTCGATCCTCGGCGTGAAAGATGAGCCAGTGCAGGGCAAAGAGGTTCCTCTGGAATGGACTGAGACATCTGGGGGACTCTTGGAATGGTGGTACGACCATGGAGTTCCTCTCGCCTTTCCTGTTGAGAGTGCCTCCTCTTGAGATGCGACGGGAACGCCGGGAATTCTTTCCCGTTGAAAGCAGGGAAAGGATCCCTCATCTCGAGCTACGAGGGGGAAACGGGGCTCCTCGGGATGTGGGCGGGACCATCGTGCTTCCTCTCGAGTGGACACGGGTATGTCGGTGAACTTCTTGAGTTGCAGCAAGGGTGTGAAAGACCCTTTCGAAGTTCCAGAGGTTAGGTGTCATTAGTCTCCAGACGCCTCATCGGAAATAGGCCTCATCTCGCCTGGAAGGGAGAACTTCCTGGATTTTCTCGAGTTGCGGCAGGTGTTCTCGAGTTACGACGGGGACCTCAGGGACCCGCCCTGGTGGTCTCAGGAGAGGCCAGTCCCCATGCGAGTTGCTAGGGGGCCTCTCGGGATTCCTCTCCCGTCGATACCGGGGCCAAAAACCTTGTGTGGAGTCAGGGCCAGAACCGAGGATTCCTCTCAGGGGCTGACATGGATCTTTGGGTACTTCTAGAGTCTCCCGAGGGTAGTCAGGCCTCGTCTCGAGTGGGGGCATGCACGTGCGCTTTCCTTCCAGGCTGTAGCAGCAATGTCACGCTTCCCGTGGCCTGGATCAAAGGATCTGTGGTTTTCCCTCGAGGCTTTCCCTCGAGGCTTTCACACAGGGCTGTCCCACGTGCCACCGTGGTGTGAGTCGATCGTCGGCGTGAAAGATGAGCCAGTGCAGGGCAAAGAGGTTCCTCTGGAATGGACTGAGACATCTGGGGGACTCGTGGAATGGTGGTACGACCATGGAGTTCCTCTCGCCTTTCCTGTTGAGAGTGCCTCCTCTTGAGATGCGATGGGAACGCCGGGAATTCTTTCCCGTTGAACGCAGGGAAAGGATCCCTCATCTCGAGCTACGAGGGGGAAACGGGGCTCCTCTGGATGTGGGCGGGACCATCGTGCTTCCTCGCGAGTGGAGACGGGTATGGCGGTGAACTTCTTGAGTCGCAGCAAGGGTGTGAAAGACCCTTTCGAAGTTCCAGAGTTTAGGTGTCATTAGTCTCCAAACGCCTCATCGGAAATAGGATTCTTCTCGCCTGGAAGGGAGAACTTCCTGGATTTTCTCGAGTTGCGACAGGTGTTCTCGAGTTACGACGGAGACCTCAGGGACCCGCCCTGGTGGCCTCAGGAGAGGCCAGTCCCCATGCGAGTTGCTAGGGGGCCTCTCAGGATTCCTCTCCCGTCGATACCGGGGCCAAAAACCTTGTGTGGAGTCAGGGCCGGAACCGAGGATTCCTCTCAGGGGCTGACATGGATCTTTGGGTACTTCTGGAGTCTCCCCAGGGGAGTCAGGCCTCGTCTCGAGTGGGTGCATGCACGTGCGCTTTCCTTCCAGGCTGTAGCAGCAATGTCACGCTTCCCGTCGCGTGGATCAAAGGATCTGTGGTTTTCCCTCGAGGCTTTCCCTCGAGGCTTTCCCACAGGGCTGTCCCACGTGCCACCGTGGTGTGAGTCGATTCTCGGCGTGAAAGATGAGCCAGTGCAGGGCAAAGAGGTTCCTCTGGAATGGACTGAGACATCTGGGGGACTCTTGGAGTGGTGGTACGACCATGGAGTTCCTCTCGCCTTTCCTGTTGAGAGTGCCTCCTCTTGAGATGAGATGGGAACGCCGGGAATTCTTTCCCGTTGAACGCAGGGAAAGGATCCCTCATCTCGAGCTACGAGGGGGAAACGGGGCTCCTCTGGATGTGGGCGGGACCATCGTGCTTCCTCTCGAGTGGACACGGGTATGGCGGTGAACTTCTTGAGTTGCAGCAAGGGTGTGAAAGACCCTTTCGAAGTTCCAGAGTTTAGGTGTCGTTAGTCTCCAGACGCCTCATCGGAAATAGGCCTCATCTCGCCTGGAAGGGAGAACTTCCTGGATTTTCTCGAGTTGTGGCAGGTGTTCTCGAGTTACGACGGGGACCTCAGGGACCCGCCCTGGTGGCCTCAGGAACGGCCAGTCCCCATGGGAGTTGCTAGGGGGCCTCTCGGGATTCCTCTCCCGTCGATACCGGGGCCAAAAACCTTGTGTGGAGTCAGGGCCGGAATCGAGGATTCCTCTCAGGGGCTGACATGGATCTTTGGGTACTTCTGGAGTCTCCCCAGGGCCGTCAGGCCTCGTCTCGAGTGGGGGCATGCACGTGCGCTTTCCTTCCAGGCTGTAGCAGCAATGTCACGCTTCCCGTCGCGTGGATCAAAGGATCTGTGGTTTTCCCTCGAGGCTTTCCCTCGAGGCTTTGCCACAGGGCTGTCCCACGGGCCACAGTGGTGTGAGTCGATCCTCGGCGTGAAAGATGAGCCAGTGCAGGGCAAAGAGGTTCCTCTGGAATGAACTGAGAGATCTGGGGGACTCTTGGAATGGTGGTACGACCATGGAGTTCCTCTCGCCTTTCCTGTTGAGAGTGCCTCCTCTTGAGATGCGACGGGAACGCCGGGAATTCTTTCCCGTTGAAAGCAGGGAAAGGATCCCTCATCTCGAGCTACGAAAAGGAAACGGGGCTCCTCTGGATGTGGGCGGGACCATCGTGCTTCCTCTCGAGTGGAGACGGGTATGGCGGTGAACTTCTTGAGTAGCAGCAAGGGTGTGAAAGACCCTTTCGAAGTTCCAGAGGTTAGGTGTCATTAGTCTCCAGACGCCTCATCGGAAATAGGCCTCATCTCGGCTGGAAGGGAGAACTTCCTGGATTTTCTCGAGTTGCGGCAGGTGTTCTGGAGTTACGACGGGGACCTCAGGGACCCGCCATGGTGGCCTCAGTAAAGGCCAGTCCCCATGCGAGTTGCTAGGGGGCCTCTCAGGATTCCTCTCCCGTCGATACCGGGGCCAAAAACCTTGTGTGGAGTCAGGGCCGGAAACGAGGTTTCCTCTCAGGGGTGACATGGAACTTTGGGTATTTCTGGAGTCTCCCCAGGGGAGTCAGGCCTCGTCTTGAGTGGGGGCATGCACGTGCGCTTTCCTTCCAGGCTGTAGCAGCAATGTCACGCTTCCCGTCGCGTGGATCAAAGGATCTGTGGTTTTCCCTCGAGGCTTTCCCACAGGGCTGTCCCACGTGCCACCGTGGTGTGAGTCGATCCTCGGCGTGAAAGATGAGCCAGTGCAGGGCAAAAAGGTTCCTCTGGAATGGACTGAGACATCTGGGGGACTCTTGGAATGGTGGTACGACCATGGAGTTCCTCTCGCCTTTCCTGTTGAGAGTGCCTCCTCTTGAGATGCGACGGGAACGCCGGGAATTCTTTCCCGTTGAAAGCAGGGAAAGGATCCCTCATCTCGAGCTACGAGGGGGAAACGGGGCTCCTCTGGATGTGGGCGGGACCATCGTGCTTCCTCTCGAGTGGAGACGGGTATGGAGATGAACTTCTTGAGTAGCAGCAAGGGTGTGAAAGACCCTTTCGAAGTTCCAGAGGTTAGGTGTCATTAGTCTCCAGACGCCTCATCGGAAATAGGCCTCATCTCGCCTGGAAGGGAGAGCTTCCTGGATTTTCTCGAGTTGCGGCAGGTGTTCTGGAGATACGACGGGGACCTCAGGGACCCGCCCTGGTGGCCTCAGGAGAGGCCAGTCCCCATGCGAGTTGCTAGGGGGCCTCTCGGGATTCCTCTCCCGTCGATACCGGGGCCAAAAACCTTGTGTGGAGTCAGGGCCGGAACCGAGGATTCCTCTCAGGGGCTGACATGGATCTTTGGGTACTTCTGGAGTCTCCCCAGGGGAGTCAGGCCTCGTCTCGAGTGGGGGCATGCACGTGCGCTTTCCTTCCAGGCTGTAGCAGCAATGTCACGCTTCCCGTGGCCTGGATCAAAGGATCTGTGGTTTTCCCTCGAGGCTTTCCCTCGAGGCTTTCCCACAGGGCTGTCCCACGTGCCACCGTGGTGTGAGTCGATCCTCGGCGTGAAAGATGAGCCAGTGCAGGGCAAAGAGGTTGCTCTGGAATGGACTGAGACATCTGGGGGACTCTTTGAATGATGGTACGACCATGGAGTTCCTCTCGCCTTTCCTGTTGAGAGTGCCTCCTCTTGAGATGCGACGGGAACGCCGGGAATTCTTTCCCGTTGAAAGCAGGGAAAGGATCCCTCATCTCGAGCTACGAGGGGGAAACGGGGCTCCTCTGGATGTGGGCGGGACCATCGTGCTTCCTCTCGAGTGGAGATGGGTATGGCGGTGAACTTCTTGAGTTTCAGCAAGGGTGTGAAAGACCCTTTCGAAGTTCCAGAGGTTAGGTGTCATTAGTCTCCAGACGCCTCATCGGAAATAGGCCTCATCTCGCCTGGAAGGGAGAACTTCCTGGATTTTCTCGAGTTGCGGCAGGTGTTCTCGAGTTACGACGGGGACCTCAGGGACCCGCCCTGGTGGCCTCAGGAGAGGCCAGTCCCCATGCGAGTTGCTAGGGGGCCTCTCGGGATTCCTCTCCCGTCGATACCGGGGCAAAAAACCTTGTGTGGAGTCAGGGCCGGAACCGAGGATTCCTCTCAGGTGCTGACATGGATCTTTGGGTACTTCTGGAGTCTCCCCAGGGGAGTCAGGCCTCGTCTCGAGTGGTGGCATGCACGTGCGCTTTCCTTCCAGGCTATAGCAGGAATGTCACGCTTCCCGTCTCGTGGATCAAAGGATCTGTGGTTTTTCCTCGAGGCTTTCCCTCTAGGATTTCCCACAGGGCTGTCCCACGTGCCACCGTGGTGTGAGTCGATCCTCGGCGTGAAAGATGAGCCAGTGCAGGGCAAAGAGGTTCCTCTGGAATGGACTGAGACATCTGGGGGACTCTTGGAATGGTGGTATGACCATGGAGTTCCTCTCGCCTTTCCTGTTGAGAGTGCCTCCTCTTGAGATGCGACGGGAACGCCGGGAATTCTTTCCCGTTGAAACCAGGGAAAGGATCCCTCATCTCGAGCTACGAGCGGTAAACGGGGCTCCTCTGGATGTGGGCGGGACCATCGTGCTTCCTCTCGAGTGGAGACGGGTATGGCGGTGAACTTCTTGAGTTGCAGCAAGGGTGTGAAAGACCCTTTCGAAGTTCCAGAGGTTAGGTGTCATTAGTCTCCAGACGCCTCATCGGAAATAGGCCTCATCTCGCCTGGAAAGGAGAACTTCATGGATTTTCTCGAGTTGCGGCAGGTGTTCTCGAGTTACGACGGGGACCTCAGGGACCCGCCCTGGTGTCCTCAGGAGAGGCCAGTCCCCATGCGAGTTGCTAGGGGGCCTCTCGGGATTCCCCTCCCGTCGATACCGGGGCCAAAAACCTTGTGTGGAGTCAGGGCCGGAACCGAGGATTCCTCTCAGGGGCTGACATGGATCTTTGGGTACTTCTGGAGTCTCCCCAGGGGAGTCAGGCCTCGTCTCGAGTGGGGGCATGCACGTGCGCTTTCCTTCCAGGCTGTAGCAGCAATGTCACGCTTCCCGTGGCCTGGATCAAAGGATCTGTGGTTTTCCCTCGAGGCTTTCCCTCGAGGCTTTCCCACAGGGCTGTCCCACGTGCCACCGTGGTGTGAGTCGATCCTCGGCGTGAAAGATGAGCCAGTGCAGGGCAAAGAGGTTGCTCTGGAATGGACTGAGACATCTGGGGGACTCTTTGAATGATGGTACGACCATGGAGTTCCTCTCGCCTTTCCTGTTGAGAGTGCCTCCTCTTGAGATGCGACGGGAACGCCGGGAATTCTTTCCCGTTGAAAGCAGGGAAAGGATCCCTCATCTCGAGCTACGAGGGGGAAACGGGGCTCCTCTGGATGTGGGCGGGACCATCGTGCTTCCTCTCGAGTGGAGATGGGTATGGCGGTGAACTTCTTGAGTTGCAGCAAGGGTGTGAAAGACCCTTTCGAAGTTCCAGAGGTTAGGTGTCATTAGTCTCCAGACGCCTCATCGGAAATAGGCCTCATCTCGCCTGGAAGGGAGAACTTCCTGGATTTTCTCGAGTTGCGGCAGGTGTTCTCGAGTTACGACGGGGACCTCAGGGACCCGCCCTGGTGGCCTCAGGAGAGGCCAGTCCCCATGCGAGTTGCTAGGGGGCCTCTCGGGATTCCTCTCCCGTCGATACCGGGGCCAAAAACCTTGTGTGGAGTCAGGGCCGGAACCGAGGATTCCTCTCAGGTGCTGACATGGATCTTTGGGTACTTCTGGAGTCTCCCCAGGGGAGTCAGGCCTCGTCTCGAGTGGGGGCATGCACGTGCGCTTTCCTTCCAGGCTTTAGCAGGAATGTCATGCTTCCCGTCTCGTGGATCAAAGGATCTGTGGTTTTTCCTCGAGGCTTTCCCTCTAGGATTTCCCACAGGGCTGTCCCACGTGCCACCGTGGTGTGAGTCGATCCTCGGCGTGAAAGATGAGCCAGTGCATGGCAAAGAGGTTCCTCTGGAATGGACTGAGACATCTGGGGGACTCTTGGAATGGTGGTATGACCATGGAGTTCCTCTCGCCTTTCCTGTTGAGAGTTCCTCCTATTGAGATGCGACGGGAACGCCGGGAATTCTTTCCCGTTGAAAGCAGGTAAAGGATCCCTCATCTCGATCTACGAGGGGGAAACGGGGCTCCTCTGGATGTGGGCGGGACCATCGTGCTTCCTCTCGAGTGGAGACGGGTATGGCGGTGAACTTCTTGAGTTGCAGCAAGGGTGTGAAAGACCCTTTCGAAGTTCCAGAGTTTAGGTGTCATTAGTCTCCAGACGCCTCATCGGAAATAGGCCTCATCTCGCCTGGAAGGGAGAACTTCCTGGATTTTCTCGAGTTGCGGCAGGTGTTCTCGAGTTACGACGGGGACCTCAGGGACCAGCCCTGGTGGCCTCAGGAGAGGCCAGTCCCCATGCGAGGTGCTAGGGGTCCTCTCGGGATTCCTCTCCCGTCGATACCGGGGCCAAAAACCTTGTGTGGAGTTAGGGCCGGAACCGAGGATTCCTCTCAGGGGCTGACATGGATCTTTGGATACTTCTGGAGTCTCCCCAGGGGAGTCAGGCCTCGTCTCGAGTGGGGGCATGCACGTGCGCTTTCCTTCCAGTCTGTAGCAGCAATGTCACGCTTCCCGTGGCCTGGATCAAAGGATCTGTGGTTTTCCCTCGAGGCTTTCCCTCGAGGTTTTCCCACAGGGCTGTCCCACGTGCCACCGTGGTGTGAGTCGATCCTCGGCGTGAAAGATGAGCCAGTGCAGGGCAAAGAGGTTCCTCTGTAATGGACTGAGACATCTGGGGGACTCTTGGAATGGTGGTACGACCATGGAGTTCCTCTCGCCTTTCCTGTTGAGAGTGCCTCCTCTTGAGATGCGACGGGAACGCCGGGAATTCTTTCCCGTTGAAAGCAGGGAAAGGATCCCTCATCTCGAGCTACGAGGGGGAAACGGGGCTCCTCTGGATGTGGGCGGGACCATCGTGCTTCCTCTCGAGTGGAGATGGGTATGGCGGTGAACTTCTTGAGTTGCAGCAAGGGTGTGAAAGACCCTTTCGAAGTTGCAGAGGTTAGGCGTCATTAGTCTCCAGACGCCTCATCGGAAATAGGCCTCATCTCGCCTGGAAGGGAGAACTTCCTGGATTTTCGCGAGTTGCGGCATGTGTTCTGGAGTTACGACGGGGACCTCAGGGACCCGCCCTGGTGGCCTCAGGAACGGCTAATCCCCATGCGAGTTGCTAGGGGGCCTCTCGGGATTCCTCTCCCGTCGATACCGGGGCCAATAACCTTGTGTGGAGTCAGGGCCGGAACCGAGGATTCCTCTCAGGGGCTGACATTGACCTTTGGGTACTTCTGGAGTCTCCCCAGGGGAGTCGGGCCTCGTCTCGAGTGGAGGCATGCACGTGCGCTTTCCTTCCAGGCTGTAGCAGCAATGTCACGCTTCCCGTCGCGTGGATCAAAGGATCTGTGGTTTTCCCTCGAGGCTTTCCCTCGAGGCTGTCCCACAGGGCTGTCCCACGTGCCACCGTGGTGTGAGTCGATCCTTGGCGTGAAAGATGAGCCAGTGCAGGGCAAAGAAGTTCCTCTGGAATGGACTGAGACATCTGGGGGACTCTTGGAATGGTGGTACGACCATGGAGTTCCTCTCGCCTTTCCTGTTGAGACTGCCTCCTCTTGAGATGCGACGGGAACGCCGGGAATTCTTTCCCGTTGAAAGCAGGGAAAGGATCCCTCATCTCGAGCTACGAGGGGGAAACGGGGCTCCTCTGGATGTGGGCGGGACCATCGTGCTTCCTCGCGAGTGGAGACGGGTATGGCGGTGAACTTCTTGAGTTGCAGCAAGGGTGTGAAAGACCCTTTCGAAGTTCCAGAGTTTAGGTGTCATTAGTCTCCAAACGCCTCATCGGAAATAGGATTCTTCTCGCCTGGAAGGGAGAACTTCCTGGATTTTCTCGAGTTGCGACAGGTGTTCTCGAGTTACGACGGAGACCTCAGGGACCCGCCCTGGTGGCCTCAGGAGAGGCCAGTCCCCATGCGAGTTGCTAGGGGGCCTCTCGGGATTCCTCTCCCGTCGATAACGGGGCCAAAAACCTTGTGTGGAGTCAGGGCCGGAACCGAGGATTCCTCCCAGGGGCTGACATGGATCTTTGGGTACTTCTGGAGTCTCCCCAGGGGAGTCAGGCCCCGTCTCGAGTGGGGGCATGCACGTGCGCTTTCCTTCCAGGCTGTAGCAGCAATGTCACGCTTCCCGTCGCGTGGATCAAAGGATCTGTGGTTTTCCCTCGAGGCTTTGCCTCGAGGCTTTCCCACAGGGCTGTCCCACGTGCCACCGTGGTGTGAGTCGATCCTCGGCATGAAAGATGAGCCAGAGAAGGGCAAAGAGGGTCCTCTGGAATGGACTGAGACATCTGGGGGACTCTTGGAATGGTGGTACGACCATGGAGTTCCTCTCGCCTTTCCTGTTGAGAGTGCCTCCTCTTGAGATGCGACGGGAATGCCGGGAATTCTTTCCCGTTGAAAGCAGGGAAAGGATCCCTCATCTCGAGCTACGAGGGGGAAACGGGGCTCCTCTGGATGTGGGCGGGACCATCGTGCTTCCTCTCGAGTGGACACGGGTATGGCGGTGAACTTCTTGAGTAGCAGCAAGGGTGTGAAAAACCCTTTCGAAGTTCCAGAGGTTAGGTGTCGATAGTCTCCAGACGCCTCATCGGAAATAGGCCTCATCTCGCCTGGAAGGGAGAACTTCCTGGATTTTCTCGAGTTGTGGCAGGTGTTCTCGAGTTACGACGGGGACCTCAGGGACCCGCCCTGGTGGCCTCAGTAACGGCCAGTCCCCATGGGAGTTGCTAGGGGGCCTCTCGGGATTACTCTCCCGTCGATACCGGGGCCAAAAACCTTGTGTGGAGTCAGGGCCGGAACCGAGGATTCCTCTCAGGGGCTGACATTGACCTTTGGGTACTTCTGGTGTCTCCCCAGGGGAGTCGGGCCTCGTCTCGAGTGGAGGCATGCACGTGCGCTTTCCTTCCAGGCTGTAGCAGCAATGTCACGCTTCCCGTCGCGTGGATCAAAGGATCTGTGGTTTTCCCTCGAGGCTTTCCCTCGTGGCTGTCCCACAGGGCTGTCCCACGTGCCACCGTGGTGTGAGTCGATCCTTGGCGTGAAAGATGAGCCAGTGCAGGGCAAAGAGGTTCCTCTGGAATGGACTGAGACATCTGGGGGACTCTTGGAATGGTGGTACGACCATGGAGTTCCTCTCGCCTTTCCTGTTGAGAGTGCCTCCTCTTGAGATGCGACGGGAACGCCGGGAATTCTTTCCCGTTGAAAGCAGGGAAAGGATCCCTCATCTCGAGCTACGAGGGGGAAACGGGGCTCCTCTGGATGTGGGCGGGACCATCGTGCTTCCTCGCGAGTGGAGACGGGTATGGCGGTGAACTTCTTGAGTTGCAGCAAGGGTGTGAAAGACCCTTTCGAAGTTCCAGAGTTTAGGTGTCATTAGTCTCCAAACGCCTCATCGGAAATAGGATTCTTCTCGCCTGGAAGGGAGAACTTCCTGGATTTTCTCGAGTTGCGACAGGTGTTCTCGAGTTACGACGGAGACCTCAGGGACCCGCCCTGGTGGCCTCAGGAGAGGCCAGTCCCCATGCGAGTTGCTAGGGGGCCTCTCGGGATTCCTCTCCCGTCGATAACGGGGCCAAAAACCTTGTGTGGAGTCAGGGCCGGAACCGAGGATTCCTCCCAGGGGCTGACATGGATCTTTGGGTACTTCTGGAGTCTCCCCAGGGGAGTCAGGCCCCGTCTCGAGTGGGGGCATGCACGTGCGCTTTCCTTCCAGGCTGTAGCAGCAATGTCACGCTTCCCGTCGCGTGGATCAAAGGATCTGTGGTTTTCCCTCGAGGCTTTGCCTCGAGGCTTTCCCACAGGGCTGTCCCACGTGCCACCGTGGTGTGAGTCGATCCTCGGCGTGAAAGATGAGCCAGAGCAGGGCAAAGAGGTTCCTCTGGAATGGACTGAGACATCTGGGGGACTCTTGGAATGGTGGTACGACCATGGAGTTCCTCTCGCCTTTCCTGTTGAGAGTGCCTCCTCTTGAGATGCGACGGGAATGCCGGGAATTCTTTCCCGTTGAAAGCAGGGAAAGGATCCCTCATCTCGAGCTACGAGGGGAAACGGGGCTCCTCTGGATGTGGGCGGGACCATCGTGCTTCCTCTCGAGTGGACACGGGTATGGCGGTGAACTTCTTGAGTAGCAGCAAGGGTGTGAAAAACCCTTTCGAAGTTCAAGAGGTTAGGTGTCGTTAGTCTCCAGACGCCTCATCGGAAATAGGCCTCATCTCGCCTGGAAGGGAGAACTTCCTGGATTTTCTCGAGTTGTGGCAGGTGTTCTCGAGTTACGACGGGGACCTCAGGGACCCGCCCTGGTGGCCTCAGTAACGGCCAGTCCCCATGGGAGTTGCTAGGGGGCCTCTCGGGATTACTCTCCCGTCGATACCGGGGCCAAAAACCTTGTGTGGAGTCAGGGCCGGAATCGAGGATTCCTCTCAGGGGCTGACATGGATCTTTGGGTACTTGTGGAGTCTCCCCAGGGGAGTCAGGCCTCGTCTCGAGTGGGGGCATGCACGTGCGCTTTCCTTCCAGGCTGTAGCAGGAATGTCACGCTTCCCGTCGCGTGGATCAAAGGATCTGTGGTTTTCCCTCGAGGCTTTCCCTCGAGGCTTTCCCACAGGGCTGTCTCATGTGCCACCGTGGTGTGAGTCGATCCTCGGCGTGAAAGATGAGCCAGTGCAGGGCAAAGAGTTTCCTCTGGAATGGACTGAGACATCTGGGGGACTCTTGGAATGGTGGTACGACCATGGAGTTCCTCTCGCCTTTCCTGTTGAGAGTGCCTCCTCTTGAGATGCGACGGGAACGCCGGGAATTCTTTCCCATTGAAAGCAGGAAAAGGATCCCTCATCTCGAGCTACGAGGGGGAAACGGGGCTCCTCTGGATGTGGGCGGGACCATCGTGCTTCCTCTCGAGTGGACACGGGTATGGCGGTGAACTTCTTGAGTTGCAGCAAGGGTGTGAAAGACCCTTTCGAAGTTCCAGAGGTTAGGTGTCGTTAGTCTCCAGACGCCTCATCGGAAATAGGCCTCATCTCGCCTGGAAGGGAGAACTTCCTGGATTTTCTCGAGTTGTGGCAGGTGTTCTCGAGTTACGACGGGGACCTCAGGGACCCGCCCTGGTGGCCTCAGGAACGGCCAGTCCCCATGGGAGTTGCTAGGGGGCCTCTCGGGATTCCTCTCCCGTCGATACCGGGGCCAAAAACCTTGTGTGGAGTCAGGGCCGGAATCGAGGATTCCTCTCAGGGGCTGACATGGATCTTTGGGTACTTCTGGAGTCTCCCCAGGGCCGTCAGGCCTCGTCTCGAGTGGGGGCATGCACGTGCGCTTTCCTTCCAGGCTGTAGCAGCAATGTCACACTTCCCGTGGCCTGGATCAAAGGATCTGTGGTTTTCCCTCGAGGCTTTCCCTGGAGGCTTTCACACAGGGCTGTCCCACGTGCCACCGTGGTGTGAGTCGATCGTCGGCGTGAAAGATGAGCCAGTGCAGGGCAAAGAGGTTCCTCTGGAATGGACTGAGACATCTGGGGGACTCGTGGAATGGTGGTACGACCATGGAGTTCCTCTCGCCTTTCCTGTTGAGAGTGCCTCCTCTTGAGATGAGATGGGAACGCCGGGAATTCTTTCCCGTTGAACGCAGGGAAAGGATCCCTCATCTCGAGCTACGAGGGGGAAACGGGGCTCCTCTGGATGTGGGCGGGACCATCGTGCTTCCTCGCGAGTGGAGACGGGTATGGCGGTGAACTTCTTGAGTCGCAGCAAGGGTGTGAAAGACCCTTTCGAAGTTCCAGAGTTTAGGTGTCATTAGTCTCCAAACGCCTCATCGGAAATAGGATTCTTCTCCCCTGGAAGGGAGAACTTCCTGGATTTTCTCGAGTTGCGACAGGTGTTCTCGAGTTACGACGGAGACCTCAGGGACCCGCCCTGGTGGCCTCAGGAGAGGCCAGTCCCCATGCGAGTTGCTAGGGGGCCTCTCGGGATTCCTCTCCCGTCGATACCGGGGCCAAAAACCTTGTGTGGAGTCAGGGCCGGAACCGAGGATTCCTCTCAGGGGCTGACATGGATTTTTGGGTACTTCTGGAGTCTCCCCAGGGGAGTCAGGCCTCGTCTCGAGTGGGGGCATGCACGTGCGCTTTCCTTCCAGGCTGTAGCAGCAATGTCACGCTTCCCGTCGCGTGGATCAAAGGATCTGTGGTTTTCCCTCGAGGCTTTCCCTCGAGGCTTTCCCACAGGGCTGTCCCACGTGCCACCGTGGTGTGAGTCGATTCTCGGCGTGAAAGATGAGCCAGTGCAGGGCAAAGAGGTTCCTCTGGAATGGACTGAGACATCTGGGAGACTCTTGGAGTGGTGGTACGACCATGGAGTTCCTCTCGCCTTTCCTGTTGAGAGTGCCTCCTCTTGAGATGCGACGGGAATGCCGGGAATTCTTTCCCGTTGAAAGCAGGGAAAGGATCCCTCATCTCGAGCTACAAGGGGGAAACGGGGCTCCTCTGGATGTGGGCGGGACCATCGTGCTTTCTCTCGTGTGGAGACGGGTATGGCGGTAAACTTCTTGAGTTGCAGCAAGGGTGTGAAAGACCCTTTCGAAGTTCCAGAGGTTGGGTGTCATTAGTCTCCAGACGCCTCATCGGAAATAGGCCTCATCTCGCCTGGAAGGGAGAACTTCCTGGATTTTCTCGAGTTGCGGCAGGTGTTCTCGAGGTACGATGGGGACCTCAGGGACCCGCCCTGGTGGCCTCAGGAGAGGCCAGTCCCCATGCGAGTTGCTAGGGGGCCTCTCGGGATTCCTCTCCCATCGATACCGGGGCCAAAAACCTTGTGTGGAGTCAGGGCCGGAACCGAGGATTCCTCTCAGGGGCTGACATGGATCTTTGGGTACTTCTGGAGTCTCCCCAGGGGAGTCAGGCCTCGTCTCGAGTGGGGGCATGCACGTGTGCTTTCCTTCCAGGCTGTAGAAGCAATGTCACGCTTCCCGTCGCGTGGATCAAAGGATCTGTGGTTTTCCCTCGAGGCTTTCCCTCGAGGCTTTCCCACAGGGCTGTCCCACGTGCCACCGTGGTGTGAGTCGATCCTCGGCCTGAAAGATGAGCCAGTGCAGGGCAAAGAGGTTCCTCTGGAATGGACTGAGACATCTGGGGGACTCTTGGAATGGTGGTACAACCATGGAGTTCCTCTCGCCTTTCCTGTTGAGAGTGCCTCCTCTTGAGATGCGACGGGAACGCTGGGAATTCTTTCCCGTTGAAAGCAGGGAAAGGATCCCTCATCTCGAGCTACGAGGGGGAAACGGGGCTCCTCTGGATGTGGGCGGGACCATCGTGCTTCCTCTCGAGTGGAGACGGGTATGTCGGTGAACTTCTTGAGTTGCAGCAAGGGTGTGAAAGACCCTTTCGAAGTTCCAGAGGTTAGGTGTCATTAGCCTCCAGACGCCTCATCGGAAATAGGCCTCATCTCGCCTGGAAGGGAGAACTTCCTGGATTTTCTCGAGTTGCGGCAGGTGTTCTCGAGTTACGACGGGGACCTCAGGGAGCCGCCCTGGTGGCCTCAGGAGAGGCCAGTCCCCATGCGAGTTGCTAGGGGGCCTCTCGGGATTCCTCTCCCGTCGATACCGGGGCCAAAAACCTTGTGTGGAGTCAGGGCCGGAACCGAGGATTCCTCTCAGGGGCTGCCATGGATCTTTGGGTACTTCTGGAGTCTCCCCAGGGGAGTCAGGCCTCGTCTCGAGTGGGGGCATGCACGTGTGCTTTCCTTCCAGGCTGTAGCAGCAATGTCACGCTTCCCGTCGCGTGCATCAAAGGGTCTGTGGTTTTCCCTCGAGGCTTTCCCTCGAGGCTTTCCCACAGGGCTGTCCCACGTGCCACCGTGGTGTGAGTCGATCCTCGGCGTGAAAGATTAGCCAGTGCAGGGCAAAGAGGTTCCTCTGGAATGGACTGAGACATCTGGGGGACTCTTGGAATGGTGGTACGACCATGGAGTTCCTCTCGCCTTTCCTGTTGAGAGTGCCTCCTCTTGAGATGCGCCGGGAACGCCGGGAATTCTTTCCCGTTGAAAGCAGGGAAAGGATCCCTCTTCTCGAGCTACGAGGGGGAAACAGGGCTCCTCTGGATGTGGGCGGGACCATCGTGCTTCCTCTCGAGTGGAGACGGGTATGGCGGTGAACTTCTTGAGTTGCAGCAAGGGTGTGAAAGACCCTTTCGAAGTTCCAGAGGTTAGGTGTCATTAGTCTCCAGAAGCCTCATCGGAAATAGGCCTCATCTAGCCTGGAAGGGAGAACTTCCTGAATTTTCTCGAGGTGCGGCAGGTGTTCTCGAGTTACGACGGGTACCACAGGGACCCGCCCTGATGGCCTCAGGAACGGCCAGTCTCCATGCGAGTTGCTAGGGGGCCTCTCGGGATTCCTCTCCCGTCGATACCGGGGCCAAAAACCTTGTGTGGAGTCATGGCCGGAACCGAGGATTCCTCTCAGGGGCTGACATGGATCTTTGGGTACTTCTAGAGTCTCCCCAGGGGAGTCAGGCCTCGTCTCGAGTGGGGGCATGCACGTGCGCTTTCCTTCCAGGCTGTAGCAGCAATGTCACGCTTCCCGTCTTGTGGATCAAAGGATCTGTGGTTTTCCCTCGAGGCTTTCCCTCGAGGCTTTCCCACAGGGCTGTCCCACGTGCCACCGTGGTGTGAGTCGATCCTCGGCGTGAAAGATGAGCCAGTGCAGGGCAAAGAGGTTCCTCTGGAATGGACTGAGACATCTGGGGGACTCTTGGAATGGTGGTACGACCATGGAGTTCCTCTCGCCTTTCCTGTTGAGAGTGCCTCCTCTTGAGATGCGACGGGAATGCCGGGAATTCTTTCCCGTTGAAAGCAGGGAAAGGATCCCTCATCTCGAGCTCCGAGGGGGAAACGGGGCTCCTCTGGATGTGGGCGGGACCATCGTGCTTTCTCTCGTGTGGAGACGGGTATGGCGGTAAACTTCTTGAGTTGCAGCAAGGGTGTGAAAGACCCTTTCGAAGTTCCAGAGGTTAGGTGTCATTAGTCTCCAGACGCCTCATCGGAAATAGGCCTCATCTCGCCTGGAAGGGAGAACTTCCTGGATTTTCTCGATTTGCGGCAGGTGTTCTCGAGTTACGACGGGGACCTCAGGGACCCGCCCTGGTGGCCTCAGGAGAGGCCAGTCCCCATGCGAGTTGCTAGGGGGCCTCTCGGGATTCCTCTCCCGTCGATACCGGGGCCAAAAACCTTGTGTGGAGTCAGGGCCGGAACCGAGGATTCCTCTCAGGGGCTGACATGGATCTTTGGGTACTTCTGGAGTCTCCCCAGGGGAGTCAGGCCTCGTCTCCAGTGGGGGCATGCACGTGCGCTTTCCTTCCAGGCTGTAGCAGCAATGTCACCCTTCCCGTCGCGTGGATCAAAGGATCTGTGGTTTTCCCTCGAGGCTTTCCCTCGAGGCTTTCCCACAGGGCTGTCCCACGTGCCACCGTGGTGTGAGTCGATCCTCGGCGTGGAAGATGAGCCAGTGCAGGGCAAAGAGGTTCCTCTGGAATGGACTGAGACATCTGGGGGACTCTTGGAATGGTGGTACGACCATGGAGTTCCTCTCGCCTTTCCTGTTGAGAGTGCCTCCTCTTGAGATGCGACGGGAATGCCGGGAATTCTTTCCCGTTGAAAGCAGGGAAAGGATCCCTCATCTCGAGCTACGAGGGGGAAACGGGGCTCCTCTGGATGTGGGCGGGACCATCGTGCTTCCTCTCGAGTGGACACGGGTATGGCGGTGAACTTCTTGAGTTGCAGCAAGGGTGTGAAAGACCCTTTCGAAGTTCCAGAGGTTAGGTGTCGTTAGTCTCCAGACGCCTCATCGGAAATAGGCCTCATCTCGCCTGGAAGGGAGAACTTCCTGGATTTTCTCGAGTTGTGGCAGGTGTTCTCGAGTTACGACGGGGACCTCAGGGACCCGCCCTGGTGGCCTCAGGAACGGCCAGTCCCCATGGGAGTTGCTAGGGGGCCTCTCGGGATTCCTCTCCCGTCGATACCGGGGCCAAAAACCTTGTGTGGAGTCAGGGCCGGAATCGAGGATTCCTCTCACGGGCTGACATGGATCTTTGGGTACTTCTGGAGTCTCCCCAGGGCCGTCAGGCCTCGTCTCGAGTGGGGGCATGCACGTGCGCTTTCCTTCCAGGCTGTAGCAGCAATGTCACACTTCCCGTGGCCTGGATCAAAGGATCTGTGGTTTTCCCTCGAGGCTTTCCCTGGAGGCTTTCACACAGGGCTGTCCCACGTGCCACCGTGGTGTGAGTCGATCGTCGGCGTGAAAGATGAGCCAGTGCAGGGCAAAGAGGTTCCTCTGGAATGGACTGAGACATCTGGGGGACTGGTGGAATGGTGGTACGACCATGGAGTTCCTCTCGCCTTTCCTGTTGAGAGTGCCTCCTCTTGAGATGAGATGGGAACGCCGGGAATTCTTTCCCGTTGAACGCAGGGAAAGGATCCCTCATCTCGAGCTACGAGGGGGAAACGGGGCTCCTCTGGATGTGGGCGGGACCATCGTGCTTCCTCGCGAGTGGAGACGGGTATGGCGGTGAACTTCTTGAGTCGCAGCAAGGGTGTGAAAGACCCTTTCGAAGTTCCAGAGTTTAGGTGTCATTAGTCTCCAAACGCCTCATCGGAAATAGGATTCTTCTCCCCTGGAAGGGAGAACTTCCTGGATTTTCTCGAGTTGCGACAGGTGTTCTCGAGTTACGACGGAGACCTCAGGGACCCGCCCTGGTGGCCTCAGGAGAGGCCAGTCCCCATGCGAGTTGCTAGGGGGCCTCTCGGGATTCCTCTCCCGTCGATACCGGGGCCAAAAACCTTGTGTGGAGTCAGGGCCGGAACCGAGGATTCCTCTCAGGGGCTGACATGGATTTTTGGGTACTTCTGGAGTCTCCCCAGGGGAGTCAGGCCTCGTCTCGAGTGGGGGCATGCACGTGCGCTTTCCTTCCAGGCTGTAGCAGCAATGTCACGCTTCCCGTCGCGTGGATCAAAGGATCTGTGGTTTTCCCTCGAGGCTTTCCCTCGAGGCTTTCCCACAGGGCTGTCCCACGTGCCACCGTGGTGTGAGTCGATTCTCGGCGTGAAAGATGAGCCAGTGCAGGGCAAAGAGGTTCCTCTGGAATGGACTGAGACATCTGGGAGACTCTTGGAGTGGTGGTACGACCATGGAGTTCCTCTCGCCTTTCCTGTTGAGAGTGCCTCCTCTTGAGATGCGACGGGAATGCCGGGAATTCTTTCCCGTTGAAAGCAGGGAAAGGATCCCTCATCTCGAGCTACAAGGGGGAAACGGGGCTCCTCTGGATGTGGGCGGTACCATCGTGCTTTCTCTCGTGTGGAGACGGGTATGGCAGTAAACTTCTTGAGTTGCAGCAAGGGTGTGAAAGACCCTTTCGAAGTTCCAGAGGTTGGGTGTCATTAGTCTCCAGACGCCTCATCGGAAATAGGCCTCATCTCGCCTGGAAGGGAGAACTTCCTGGATTTTCTCGAGTTGCGGCAGGTGTTCTCGAGGTACGATGGGGACCTCAGGGACCCGCCCTGGTGGCCTCAGGAGAGGCCAGTCCCCATGCGATTTGCTAGGGGGCCTCTCGGGATTCCTCTCCCATCGATACCGGGGCCAAAAACCTTGTGTGGAGTCAGGGCCGGAACCGAGGATTCCTCTCAGGGGCTGACATGGATCTTTGGGTACTTCTGGAGTCTCCCCAGGGGAGTCAGGCCTCGTCTCGAGTGGGGGCATGCACGTGTGCTTTCCTTCCAGGCTGTAGAAGCAATGTCACGCTTCCCGTCGCGTGGATCAAAGGATCTGTGGTTTTCCCTCGAGGCTTTCCCTCGAGGCTTTCCCACAGGGCTGTCCCACGTGCCACCGTGGTGTGAGTCGATCCTCGGCGTGAAAGATGAGCCAGTGCAGGGCAAAGAGGTTCCTCTGGAATGGACTGAGACATCTGGGGGACTCTTGGAATGGTGGTACAACCATGGAGTTCCTCTCGCCTTTCCTGTTGAGAGTGCCTCCTCTTGAGATGCGACGGGAACGCTGGGAATTCTTTCCCGTTGAAAGCAGGGAAAGGATCCCTCATCTCGAGCTACGAGGGGGAAACGGGGCTCCTCTGGATGTGGGCGGGACCATCGTCCTTCCTCTCGAGTGGAGACGGGTATGTCGGTGAACTTCTTGAGTTGCAGCAAGGGTGTGAAAGACCCTTTCGAAGTTCCAGAGGTTAGGTGTCATTAGCCTCCAGACGCCTCATCGGAAATAGGCCTCATCTCGCCTGGAAGGGAGAACTTCCTGGATTTTCTCGAGTTGCGGCAGGTGTTCTCGAGTTACGACGGGGACCTCAGGGAGCCGCCCTGGTGGCCTCAGGAGAGGCCAGTCCCCATGCGAGTTGCTAGGGGGCCTCTCGGGATTCCTCTCCCGTCGATACCGGGGCCAAAAACCTTGTGTGGAGTCAGGGCCGGAACCGAGGATTCCTCTCAGGGGCTGCCATGGATCTTTGGGTACTTCTGGAGTCTCCCCAGGGGAGTCAGGCCTCGTCTCGAGTGGGGGCATGCACGTGTGCTTTCCTTCCAGGCTGTAGCAGCAATGTCACGCTTCCCGTCGCGTGCATCAAAGGATCTGTGGTTTTCCCTCGAGGCTTTCCCTCGAGGCTTTCCCACAGGGCTGTCCCACGTGCCACCGTGGTGTGAGTCGATCCTCGGCGTGGAAGATGAGCCAGTGCAGGGCAAAGAGGTTCCTCTGGAATGGACTGAGACATCTGGGGGACTCTTGGAATGGTGGTAAGACCCTGGAGTTCCTCTCGCCTTTCCTGTTGAGAGTGCCTCCTCTTGAGATGCGACGGGAACGCCGGGAATTCTTTCCCGTTGAAAGCAGGGAAAGGATCCCACATCTCGAGCTCCGAGGGGGAAACGGGGCTCCTCTGGATGTGGGCGGGACCATCGTGCTTCCTCTCAAGTGGAGACGGGTATGGCGGTGAACTTCTTGAGTTGCAGCAAGGGTGTGAAAGACCCTTTCGAAGTTCCAGAGGTTAGGTGTCATTAGTCTCCAGACGCCTCATCGGAAATTCGCCTCATCTCGCCTGGAAGGGAGAACTTCCTGGATTTTCTCGAGTTGCGGCAGGTGTTCTCGAGTTATGACGGGGACCTCAGGGACACGCCCTGGTGGCCTCAGGAGAGGCCAGTCCCCATGCGAGGTGCTAGGGGGCCTCTCGGGATTCCTCTCCCGTCGATACCGGGGCCAAAAACCTTGTGTGGAGTCAGGGCCGGAACCGAGGCTTCCTCTCAGGGGTGATATGGATCTTTGGGTACTTCTGGAGTCTCCCCAGGGGAGTCAGGCCTCGTCTCGAGTGGGGGCATGCACGTGCGCTTTCCTTCCAGGCTGTAGCAGCAATGTCACGCTTCCCGTCGCGTGCATCAAAGGATCTGTGGTTTTCCCTCGAGGCTTTCCCTCGAGGCTTTCCCGCAGGGCTGTCCCACGTTCCACCGTGTTGTGAGTCGATCCTCGGCGTGAAAGATGAGCCAGTGCAGGGCAAAGAGGTTCCTCTGGAATGGACTGAGACATCTGGGGGACTCTTGGAATGGTGGTACGACCATGGAGTTCCTCTCGCCTTTCCTGTTGAGAGTGCCTCCTCTTGAGATGCGACGGGAACGCCGGGAATTCTTTCCCGTTGAAAGCAGGGAAAGGATCCCTCATCTCGAGCTACGAGGGGGAAACGGGGCTCCTCTGGATGTGGGTGGGACCATCGTGCTTCCTCTCGAGTGGAGACGGGTATGGCGGTGAACTTCTTGAGTTGCAGCAAGGGTGTGAAAGACCCTTTCGAAGTTCCAGAGGTTACGTGTCAGTCTCCAGATGCCTCATCGGAAATAGACCTCATCTCGCCTGGAAGGGAGAACTTCCTGGATTTTCTCGAGGTGCGGCAGGTGTTCTCGAGTTACGACGGGTACCACAGGGACCCGCCCTGATGGCCTCAGGAGAGGCCAGTCCCCATGCGAGTTGCTAGGGGGCCTCTCGGGATTCCTCTCCCATCGATACTAGGGCCAAAAACCTTGTGTGGAGTCAGGGCCGGAACCGAGGATTCCTCACAGGGGTGACATGGATCTTTGGGTACTTCTGGAGTCTCCCCAGGGGAGTCAGGCCTCGTCTCGAGTGGGGGCATGCACGTGTGCTTTCCTTCCAGGCTGTAGCAGCAATGTCACGCTTCCCGTCGCGTGGATCAAAGGATCTGTGGTTTTCCCTCGAGGCTTTCCCACAGGGCTGTCCCACGTGCCACCGTGGTGTGAGTCGATCCTCGGCGTGAAAGATGAGCCAGTGCAGGGCAAAGAGGTTCCTCTGGAATGGACTGAGACATCTGGGGGACTCTTGGAATGGTGGTACGACCATGGAGTTCCTCTCGCCTTTCCTGTTGAGAGTGCCTCCTCTTGAGATGCGACGGGAACGCCGGGAATTCTTTCCCGTTGAAAGCAGGGAAAGGATCCCTCATCTCAAGCTACGAGGGGGAAACGGGGCTCCTCTCGATGTGGGCGGGACCATCGTGCTTCCTCTCGAGTGGACACGGGTATGGCGGTGAACTTCTTGAGTTGCAGCAAGGTTGTGAAAGACCCTTTCGAAGTTCCAGAGGTTAGGTGTCATTAGTCTCCAGACGCCTCATCGGAAATAGGCCTCATCTCGCCTGGAAGGGAGAACTTCCTGGATTTTCTCGAGTTGCGGCAGGTGTTCTCGAGTTACGACGGGGACCTCAGGGACCCGCTCTGGTGGCCTCAGGAGAGGCCAGTCCCCATGCGAGGTGCTAGGGGGCCTATCGGGATGCCTCTCCCGTCGATACCGGGGCCAAAAACCTTGTGTGGAGTCAGGGCCGTAACCGAGGATTCCTCTCAGGGGCTGACATGGATCTTTGGGTACTTTTGGAATCTCCCCAGGGGAGTCAAGCCTCGTCTCGAGTGGGGGCATGCACGTGCGCTTTCCTTCCAGGCTGTAGCAGCAATGTCACTCTTCCCGTCGCGTGGATCAAAGGATCTGTGGTTTTCCCTCGAGGCTTTCCCACAGGGCTGTCCCACGTGCCACCGTGGTGTGAGTCGATCCTCGGCGTGAAAGATGAGCCAGTGCAGGGCAAAGAGGTTCCTCTGGAATGGACTGAGACATCTGGGGGACTCTTGGAATGGTGGTACGACCATGGAGTTCCTCTCGCCTTTCCTGTTGAGAGTGCCTCCTCTTGAGATGCGACGGGAACGCCGGGAATTCTTTCCCGTTGAAAGCAGGGAAAGGATCCCTCATCTCGAGCTACGAGGGGGAAACGGGGCTCCTCTGGATGTGGGCGGGACCATCGTGCTTCCTCTCGAGTGGAGACGCATATGGCGGTGAACTTCTTGAGTTGCAGCAAGGGTGTGAAAGACCCTTTCGAAGTCCCAGAGGTTAGGTTTCATTAGTCTCCAGACGCCTCATCGGAAATAGGCCTCATCTCGCCTGGAAGGGAGAACTTCCAGGATTTTCTCGAGTTGCGGCAGGTGTTCTCGAGTTACAACGGGGACCTCAGGGACCCGCCCTGGTGGCCTCAGGAGAGGCCAGTCCCCATGCGAGTTGCTAGGGGGCCTCTCGGGATTCCTCTCCCGTCGATACCGGGGTCAAAAACCTTGTGTGGAGTCAGGGCCGGAACCGAGGATTCCTCTCAGGGGCTGACATGGATCTTTGGGTACTTCTGGAGTCTCCCCAGGGGAGTCAGGCCTCGTCTCGAGTGGGGGCATGCACGTGCGCTTTCCTTACAGGCTGTAGCAGCAATGTCACGCTTCCCGTGGTGTGGATCAAAGGATCTGTGGTTTTCCCTCGAGGCTTTCCCACAGGGCTGTCCCACGTTCCACCGTGGTGTGAGTCGATCCTCGGCGTGAAAGATGAGCCAGTGCAGGGCAAAGAGGTTCCTCTGGAATGGACTGAGACATCTGGGGGACTCTTGGAATGGTGGTACGACCATGGAGTTCCTCTCGCCTTTTCTGTTGAGAGTGCCTCCTCTTGAGATGCGACGGGAACGCCGGGAATTCTTTCCCGTTGAAAGCAGGGAAAGGATCCCTCATCTTGAGCTACGAGGGGGAAACGGGGCTCCTCTGGATGTGGGCGGGACCATCGTGCTTCCTCTCGAGTGGAGACGGGTATGGCGGTGAACTTCTTGAGTTGCAGCAAGGGTGTGAAAGACCCTTTCGAAGTTCGAGAGGTTAGGTGTCATTAGTCTGCAGACGCCTCATCGGAAATAGGCCTCATCTCGCCTGGAAGGGAGAACTTCCTGGATTTTCTCGAGTTGCGGCAGGTGTTCTCGAGTTACGACGGGGACCTCAGGGACCCGCCCTGGTGGCCTCAGGAGAGGCCAGTCCCCATGCGAGGTGCTAGGGGGCCTCTCGGGATTCCTCTCCCGTCGATACCGGGGCCAAAAACCTTTTGTGCAGTCAGGGCCGGAACCGAGGATTCCTCTCAGGGGCTTATATGGATCTTTGGGTACTTCTGGAGTCTCCCCACGGGAGTCAGGCCTCGTCTCGAGTGGGGGCATGCACGTGCGCTTTCCTTCCAGGCTGTAGCAGCAATGTCACGCTTCCCGTCGCGTGGATCAAAGGATCTGTGGTTTTCCCTCGAGGCTTTCCCTCGAGGCTTTCCCACAGGGCTGTCCCACGTGCCTCCGTGGTGTGAGTCGATCCTCGGCGTGAAAGATGAGCCAGTGCAGGGCAAAGAGGTTCCTCTGGAATGGACTGAGACATCTGGGGGACTCTAGGAATGGTGGTAGGACCATGGAGTTCCTCTCGCCTTTCCTGTTGAGAGTGCCTCCTCTTGAGATGCGACGGGAACGCCGGGAATTCTTTCCCGTTGAAAGCAGGGAAAGGATCCCTCATCTCGAGCTACGAGGGGGAAACGGGGCTCCTCTGGATGTGGGCGGGACCATCGTGCTTCCTCTCGAGTGGAGACGGGTATGGCGGTGAACTTCTTGAGTTGCAGCAAGGGTGTGAAAGACCCTTTCGAATTTCCAGAGGTTAGGTGTCATTAGTCTCCAGACGACTCATCGGAAATAGGCCTCATCTCGCCTGGAAGGGAGAACTTCCTGGATTTTCTCGAGTTGCGGCAGGTGTTCTCGAGTTACGACGGGGACCTCAGGGACCCGCCCTGGTGGCCTCAGGAGAGGCCAGTACCCATGCGAGGTGCTAGGGGGCCTCTCGGGATTCCTCTCCCGTCGATACCGGGGCCAAAAACCTTGTGTGGAGTCAGGGCCGGAACCGAGGATTCCTCTCAGGGGCTGACATGGATCTTTGGGTACTTCTGGAGTCTCCCCAGGGGAGTCAGGCCTCGTCTCGAGTGGGGGCATGCACGTGCGCTTTCCTTCCAGGCTGTAGCAGCAATGTCACGCTTCCCGTCGCGTGGATCAAAGGATCTGTGGTTTTCCCTCGAGGCTTTCCCTCGAGGCTTTCCCACAGGGCTGTCCCACGTGCCTCCGTGGTGTGAGTCGATCCTCGGCGTGAAAGATGAGCCAGTGCAGGGCAAAGAGGTTCCTCTGGAATGGACTGAGACATCTGGGGGACTCTAGGAATGGTGGTAGGACCATGGAGTTCCTCTCGCCTTTCCTGTTGAGAGTGCCTCCTCTTGAGATGCGACGGGAACGCCGGGAATTCTTTCCCGTTGAAAGCAGGGAAAGGATCCCTCATCTCGAGCTACGAGGGGGAAACGGGGCTCCTCTGGATGTGGGCGGGACCATCGTGCTTCCTCTCGAGTGGAGACGGGTATGGCGGTGAACTTCTTGAGTTGCAGCAAGGGTGTGAAAGACCCTTTCGAATTTCCAGAGGTTAGGTGTCATTAGTCTCCAGACGACTCATCGGAAATAGGCCTCATCTCGCCTGGAAGGGAGAACTTCCTGGATTTTCTCGAGTTGCGGCAGGTGTTCTCGAGTTACGACGGGGACCTCAGGGACCCGCCCTGGTGGCCTCAGGAGAGGCCAGTACCCATGCGAGGTGCTAGGGGGCCTCTCGGGATTCCTCTCCCGTCGATACCGGGGCCAAAAACCTTGTGTGGAGTCAGGGCCGGAACCGAGGATTCCTCTCAGGGGCTGACATGGATCTTTGGGTACTTCTGGAGTCTCCCCAGGGGAGTCAGGCCTCGTCTCGAGTGGGGGCATGCACGTGCGCTTTCCTTACATGCTGTAGCAGCAATGTCACGCTTCCCGTGGCGTGGATCAAAGGATCTGTGGTTTTCCCTCGAGGCTTTCCCACAGGGCTGTCCCACGTGCCACCGTGGTGTGAGTCGATCCTCGGCGTGAAAGATGAGCCAGTGCAGGGCAAAGAGGTTCCTCTGGAATGGACTGAGACATCTGGGGGACTCTTGGAATGGTGGTACGACCATGGAGTTCCTCTCGCCTTTCCTGTTGAGAGTGCCTCCTCTTGAGATGCGACGGGAACGCCGGGAATTCTTTCCCGTTGAAAGCAGGGAAAGGATCCCTCATCTTGAGCTACGAGGGGGAAACGGGGCTCCTCTGGATGTGGGCGGGACCATCGTGCTTCCTCTCGAGTGGAGACGGGTATGGCGGTGAACTTCTTGAGTTGCAGCAAGGGTGTGAAAGACCCTTTCGAAGTTCCAGAGGTTAGGTGTCATTAGTCTCCAGACGACTCATCGAAAATAGGCCTCATCTCGCCTGCAAGGGAGAACTTCCTGGATTTTCTCGAGTTGCGGCAGGTGTTCTCGAGTTACAACGGGGACCTCAGGGACCCGCCCTGGTGGCCTCAGGAGAGGCCAGTCCCCATGCGAGGTGCTAGGGGGCCTCTCGGGATTCCTCTCCCGTCGATACCGGGGCCAAAAACCTTTTGTGCAGTCAGGGCCGGAACCGAGGATTCCTCTCAGGGGCTTATATGGATCTTTGGGTACTTCTGGAGTCTCCCCACGGGAGTCAGGCCTCGTCTCGAGTGGGGGCATGCACGTGCGCTTTCCTTCCAGGCTGTAGCAGCAATGTCACGCTTCCCGTCGCGTGGATCAAAGGATCTGTGGTTTTCCCTCGAGGCTTTCCCTCGAGGCTTTCCCACAGGGCTGTCCCACGTGCCTCCGTGGTGTGAGTCGATCCTCGGCGTGAAAGATGAGCCAGTGCAGGGCAAAGAGGTTCCTCTGGAATGGACTGAGACATCTGGGGGACTCTAGGAATGGTGGTAGGACCATGGAGTTCCTCTCGCCTTTCCTGTTGAGAGTGCCTCCTCTTGAGATGCGACAGGAACGCCGGGAATTCTTTCCCGTTGAAAGCAGGGAAAGGATCCCTCATCTCGAGCTACGAGGGGGAAACGGGGCTCCTCTGGATGTGGGCGGGACCATCGTGCTTCCTCTCGAGTGGAGACGGGTATGGCGGTGAACTTCTTGAGTTGCAGCAAGGGTGTGAAAGACCCTTTCGAATTTCCAGAGGTTAGGTGTCATTAGTCTCCAGACGACTCATCGGAAATAGGCCTCATCTCGCCTGGAAGGGAGAACTTCCTGGATTTTCTCGAGTTGCGGCAGGTGTTCTCGAGTTACGACGGGGACCTCAGGGACCCGCCCTGGTGGCCTCAGGAGAGGCCAGTACCCATGCGAGGTGCTAGGGGGCCTCTCGGGATTCCTCTCCCGTCGATACCGGGGCCAAAAACCTTGTGTGGAGTCAGGGCCGAAACCGAGGATTCCTCTCAGGGGCTGACATGGATCTTTGGGTACTTCTGGAGTCTCCCCAGGGGAGTCAGGCCTCGTCTCGAGTGGGGGCATGCACGTGCGCTTTCCTTACAGGCTGTAGCAGCAATGTCACGCTTCCCGTGGCGTGGATCAAAGGATCTGTGGTTTTCCCTCGAGGCTTTCCCACAGGGCTGTCCCACGTGCCACCGTGGTGTGAGTCGATCCTCGGCGTGAAAGATGAGCCAGTGCAGGGCAAAGAGGTTCCTCTGGAATGGACTGAGACATCTGGGGGACTCTTGGAATGGTGGTACGACCATGGAGTTCCTCTCGCCTTTCCTGTTGAGAGTGCCTCCTCTTGAGATGCGACGGGAACGCCGGGAATTCTTTCCCGTTGAAAGCAGGGAAAGGATCCCTCATCTTGAGCTACGAGGGGGAAACGGGGCTCCTCTGGATGTGGGCGGGACCATCGTGCTTCCTCTCGAGTGGAGACGGGTATGGCGGTGAACTTCTTGAGTTGCAGCAAGGGTGTGAAAGACCCCTTCGAAGTTCGAGAGGTTAGGTGTCATTAGTCTCCAGACGCCTCATCGGAAATAGGCCTCATCTCGCCTGGAAGGGAGAACTTCCTGGATTTTCTCGAGTTGCGGCAGGTGTTCTCGAGTTACGACGGGGACCTCAGGGACCCGCCCTGGTGGCCTCAGGAGAGGCCAGTCCCCATGCGAGGTGCTAGGGGGCCTCTCGGGATTCCTCTCCCGTCGATACCGGGGCCAAAAACCTTGTGTGCAGTCAGGGCCGAAACCGAGGATTCCTCTCAGGGGCTGACATGGATCTTTGGGTACTTCTGGAGTCTCCCCACGGGAGTCAGGCCTCGTCTCGTGTGGGGGCATGCACGTGCGCTTTCCTTCCAGGCTGTAGCAGCAATGTCACGCTTCCCGTCGCGTGGATCAAAGGATCTGTGGTATTCCCTCGAGGCTTTCCCTCGAGGCTTTCCCACAGGGCTGTCCCACGTGCCTCCGTGGTGTGAGTCGATCCTCGGCGTGAAAGATGAGCCAGTGCATGGCAAGGAGGTTCCTCTGGAATGGACTGAGACATCTGGGGGACTCTAGGAATGGTGGTACGACCATGGAGTTCCTCTCGCCTTTGCTGTTGAGAGTGCCTCCTCTTGAGATGCGACGGGAACGCCGGGAATTCTTTCCCGTTGAAAGCAGGGAAAGGATCCCTCATCTCGAGCTACGAGGGGGAAACGGGGCTCCTCTGGATGTGGGCGGGACCATCGTGCTTCCTCTCGAGTGGAGACGGGTATGGCGGTGAACTTCTTGAGTTGCAGCAAGGGTGTGAAAGACCCTTTCGAAGTTCCAGAGGTTAGGTGTCATTAGTCTCCAGACGACTCATCGAAAATAGGCCTCATCTCGCCTGCAAGGGAGAACTTCCTGGATTTTCTCGAGTTGCGGCAGGTGTTCTCGAGTTACGACGGGGACCTCAGGGACCCGCCCTGGTGGCCTCAGGAGAGGCCAGTCCCCATGCGAGGTGCTAGGGGGCCTCTCGGGATTCCTCTCCCGTCGATACCGGGGCCAAAAACCTTGTGTGGAGTCAGGGTCGGAACCGAGGATTCCTCTCAGGGGCTTATATGGATCTTTGGGTACTTCTGGAGTCTCGCCAGGGGAGACAGGCCTCGTCTCGAGTGGGGGCATGCACGTGCGCTTTCCTTCCAGGCTGTAGCAGCAATGTCACGCTTCCCGTCGCGTGCATCAAAGGATCTGTGGTTTTCCCTCGAGGCTTTCCCTCGAGGCTTTCCCACAGGGCTGTCCCACGTGCCTCCGTGGTGTGAGTCGATCCTCGGCGTGAAAGATGAGCCAGTGCAGGGCAAAGAGGTTCCTCTGGAATGGACTGAGACATCTGGGGGACTCTTGGAATGGTGGTACGACCATGGAGTTCCTCTCGCCTTTCCTGTTGAGAGTGCCTCCTCTTGAGATGCGACGGGAACGCCGGGAATTCCTTCCCGTTGAAAGCAGGAAAGGATCCCTCATCTCGAGCTCCGAGAGGGAAACGGGGCTCCTCTGGATGTGGGCGGGACCATCGTGCTTCCTCTCGAGTGGAGACGGGTATGGCGGTGAACTTTTTGAGTTGCAGCAAGGGTGTGAAAGACCCTTTCGAAATTCCAAAGGTTAGGTGTCATTAGTCTCCAGACGCCTCATCGGAAATAGGCCTCATCTCGCCTGGAAGGGAGAACTTCCTGGATTTTCTCGAGTTGCGGCAGGTGTTCTCGAGTTAAGACGGGGACCTCAGGGACCCGCCCTGGTGGCCTCAGGAGAGGCCAGTCCCCATGCGAGGTGCTAGGGGGCCTCTCGGGATTCCTCTCCCTTCGATACCGGGGCCAAAAAGCTTGTGTGGAGTCAGGGCCGGAACCGAGGATTCCTCTCAGGGGCTGACATGGATCTTTGGGTACTTCTGGAGTCTCCCCAGCGGAGTTAGGCCTCGACTCGAGTGGGGGCATGCACGTGTGCTTTCCTTCCAGGCTGTAGTAGCAATGTCACGCTTCCTGTCGCGTGGATCAAAGGATCTGTGATTTTCCCTCGAGGCTTTCCCTCGAGGCTTTCCCACAAGGCTGTCCCACGTGCCACCGTGGTGTGAGTCGATCCTCGGCGTGAAAGATGAGCCAGTGCAGGGCAAAGAGGTTCCTCTGGAATGGACTGAGACATCTGGGGGACTCCTGGAATGGTGGTACGACCATGGAGTTCCTCTCGCCTTTCCTGTTGAGAGTGCCTCCTCTTGAGATGCGACGGGAACGCCGGGAATTCTTTCCCGTCTAAAGCAGGGAAAGGTTCCCTCATCTCGAGATACGAGGGGGAAACGGGGCTCCTCTGGATGTGGGCGGGACCATCGTGCTTCCTCTCGAGTGGAGATGGGTATGGCGGTGAACTTCTTGAGTTGCAGCAAGGGTTTGAAAGACCCTTTCGAAGTTCCAGAGGTTAGGTGTCATTAGTCTCCAGACGCCTCATCGGAAATAGGCCTCATCTCGCCTGAAAGGGAGAATTTCCTGGATTTTCTCGAGTTGCGGCAGGTGTTCTCGAGTTACGACGGGGACCTCAGGGACCCGCCCTGGTGGCCTCAGGAGAGGCCAGTCCCCATGCGAGGTGCTAGGGGGCCTCTCGGGATTCCTCTCCCGTCGATACCGGGGCCAAAAACCTTGTGTGGAGTCAGGGCCGGAACCGAGGATTCCTCTCAGGGGCTGACATGGATCTTTGGGTACTTCTGGAGTCTCCCCAGGGGAGTTAGGACTCTTCTCGAGTGGGGGCATGCACGTGCGCTTTCCTTCCCGGCTGTAGCAGCAATGTCACGCTTCCCGTCGCGTGGATCAAAGGATCTGTTGTTTTCCCTCGAGGCTTTCCCACAGGGCTGTCCCACGTGCCACCGTGGTGTGAGTCGATCCTCGGCGTGAAAGATGAGCCAGTGCAGGGCAAAGAGGTTCCTCTGGAATGGACTGAGACATCTGGGGGACTCTTGGAATGGTGGTACGACCATGGAGTTCCTCTCGCCTTTCCTGTTGAGAGTGCCTCCTCTTGAGATGCGACGGGAACGCCGGGAATTCTTCCCCGTTGAAAGCAGGGAAAGGATCCATCATCTCGAGCTCCGAGGGGGAAACGGGGCTCCTTTGGATGTGGGCGGGACCATCATGCTTCCTCTGGAGTGGAGACGGGTATGGCGGTGAACTTCTTGAGTTGCAGCAAGGGTGTGAAAGACCCTTTCGAAGTTCCAGAGGTTAGGTGTCATTAGTCTCCAGACGCCTCATCGGAAATAGGCCTCATCTCGCCTGGAAGGGAGAACTTCCTGGATTTTCTCGAGTTGGGGCAGGTGTTCTCGAGTTACGACGGGGACCTCAGGGACCCGCCCTGGTGGCCTCAGGAGAGGCCAGTCCCCATGCGAGTTGCTAGGGGGCCTTCTCGGGATTCCTCTCCCGTCGATACCGGGGCCAAAAACTTTGTATGGAGTCAGGGCCGGAACCGAGGATTCCTCTCAGGGGCTGACATGGATCTTTGGGTTCTTCTGGAGTCCCCCCAGGGGAGTCAGGCCTCGTCTCGAGTGGGGGCATGCACGTGCGCTTTCCATCCAGGCTGTAGCAGCAATGTCACGCTTCCCGTCGCGTGGATCAAAGGATCTGTGGTTTTCCCTCGAGGCTTTCCCACAGGGCTGTCCCACGTGCCACCGTGGTGTGAGTCGATCCTCGGCGTGAAAGATGAGCCAGTGCAGGGCAAAGAGGTTCCTCTGGAATGGACTGAGACATCTGGGGGACTCTTGGAATGGTGGTACGACCATGGAGTTCCTCTCACCTTTCCTGTTGAGAGTGCCTCCTCTTGAGATGCGACGGGAACGCCGGGAATTCTTTCCCGTTGAAAGCAGGAAAAGGATCCCTCATCTCGAGCTACGAGGGGGAAACGGGGCTTCTCTGGATGTGGGCGGAACCATCGTGCTTCCTCTCTAGTGGAGACAGGTATGGTGGTGAACTTCTTGAGTTGCAGCAAGGGTGTGAAAGACCCTTTCGAAGTTCCAGAGGTTAGGTGTCATTAGTCTCCAGACGCCTCATAGGAAATAGGCCTCATCTTGCCTGGAAGGGAGAACTTCCTGGATTTTCTCGAGTTGCGGCAGGTGTTCTCGAGTTATGACGGGGACCTCAGGAACCCGCCCTGGTGGCCTCAGGAGAGGCCAGTCCCTATGCGAGTTGCTAGGGGGCCTCTCAGGATTCCTCTCCCGTCGATACCGGGGCCAAAAACCTTGTATGGAGTCAGGGCCGGAACCGAGGATTCCTCTCAGGGGCTGACATGGATCTTTGGGTACTTCTGGAGTCTCCCCAGGGGAGTCAGGCCTCGTCTCGAGTGGGGGCATGCACGTGCACTTTCCTTCCAGGCTGTAGCAGCAATGTCACGCTTCCCGTCGCGTGGATCAAAGGATCTGTGGTTTTCCCTCGAGGCTTTCCCACAGGGCTGTCCCACGTGCCACCGTGGTGTGAGTCGATCCTCGGCGTGAAAGATGAGCCAGTGCAGGACAAAGAGGTTCCTCTGGAATGGACTGAGATATCTGGGGGTCTTTTGGAATGGTGGTACGACCATGGAGTTCCTCTTGCCTTTCCTGTTGAGAGTGCCTCCTCTTGAGATGCGACGGGAACGCCGGGAACTCTTTCCCTTTGAAAGCAGGGAAAGGATCCCTCATCTCGAGCTACGAGGGGAAATCGGGGCTCCTCTGGATGTGGGCGGGACCATCGTGCTTCATCTCGAGTGGAGACGGGTATGGCGGTGAACTTCTTGAGTTGCAGCAAGGGTGTGAAAGACCCTTTCGAAGTTCCAGAGGTTAGGTGTCATTAGTCTCCAGACGCCTCATCAGAAATAGGCCTCATCTCGCCTGGAAGGGAGAACTTCCTGGATTTTCTCGAGTTGCGGCAGGTGTTCTCGAGTTACGACGGGGACCTCAGGGACCCGCCCTGGTGGCCTCAGAAGAGGCCAGTCCCTATGCGAGTTGCTAGGGGGCCTCTCGGGATTCCTCTCCCGTCGATACCGGGGCCAACAACCTTGAGTGGAGTCAGGGCCGTAACCGAGGATTCCTCTCATGGGCTGACATGGATCTTTGGGTACGTCTGGAGACTCCCCAGTGGAGTCAGGCCTCGTGTCGAGTTGGGGCATGCACGTGCGCTTTCCTTCCAGGCTGTAGCAGCAATGTCACGCTTCCCGTCGCGTGGATCAAAGGATCTGTGGTTTTCCCTCGAGGCTTTCCCTCGAGGCTTTCCCACAGGGCTGTCCCACGTGCCACCATTGTGTGAGTCGATCCTCGGCGTGAAAGATGAGCCAGTGCAGGGCAAAGAGGTTCCTCTGGAATGGACTGAGACATCTGGGGGACTCTTGGAATGGTGGTACGACCATGGAGTTCCTCTCGCCTTTCCTGTTGAGAGTGCCTCCTTTGAGATGCGACGGGAACGCCGGGAATTCTTTCCCGTTGAAAGCAGGCAAAGGATCCCTCATCTCGAGCTACGAGGGGGAAACGGGGCTCCTCTGGATGTGGGCGGGACCATCGTGCTTCCTCTCGAGTGGAGACGGGTATGGCGGTGAACTTCTTGAGTTGCAGCAAGGGTGTGAAAGACTCTTTCGAAGTTCCAGAGGTTAGGTGTCATTAGTCTCCAGACGCCTCATCGGAAATAGGCCTCATCTCGCCTGGAAGGGAGAACTTCCTGGATTTTCTCGAGTTGGGGCAGGTGTTCTCAAGTTACGACGGGGACCTCAGGGACCCGCCCTGGTGGCCTCAGGAGAGGCCAGTCCCCATGCGAGTTGCTAGGGGGCCTCTCGGGATTCCTCTCCCGTCGATACCGGGGCCAAAAACCTTGTGTGGAGTCAGGGCCGGAACCGAGGATTCCTCTCAGGGGCTGAAATGGATCTTTGGGTAATTCTGGAGTCTCCCCAGGGGAGTCAGGCCTCGTCTCGAGTGGGGGCATGCACGTGTGCTTTCCTTCCAGGCTGTAGCAGCAATATCACGCTTCCCTTCGCGTGGATCAAAGGATCTGTGGTTTTCCCTCGAGGCTTTCCCTCGAGGCTTTCCCTCAGGGCTGTCCCACGTGCCACCGTGGTGTGAGTCGATACTCGGCATGAAAGATGAGCCAGTGCAGGGCAAAGAGTTTCCTCTGGAATGGACTGAGACATCTGGGGGACTCTTGGAATGGTGGTACGACCATGGAGTTCCTCTCGCCTTTCCTGTTGAGAGTGCCTCCTCTTGAGATGCGACGGGAATGACGGGAATAATTTCCCGTTGAAAGCAGGGAAAGGATCCCTCATCTCGAGCTACGAGGGGGAAACGGGGCTCCTCTGGATGTGGGCGGGACCATCGTGCTTCCTCTCGAGTGGAGACGGGTATGGCGGTGAACTTCTTGAGTTGCAGCAAGGGTGTGAAAGACCCTTTCGAAGTTCCAGAGGTTAGGTGTCATTAGTCTCCAGACGCCTCATCGGAAATAGGCCTCATCTCGCCTGGAAGGGAGAACTTCCTGGATTTTCTCGAGTTGCGGCAGGTGTTCTCGAGTTACGACGGGGACCTCAGGGACCCGCCCTGGTGGCCTCAGGAAAGGCCAGTCCCCATGCGAGTTGCTAGGGGGCCTCTCGGGATTCCTCTCCCGTCGATACCGGGCCAAAAACCTTGTGTGGAGTCAGGGCCGGAACCGAGGATTCCTCTCAGGGGCTGACATGGATCTTTTGGTACTTCTGGAGTCTCCCCAGGGGAGTCAGGCCTCATCTCGAGTGGGGCCTGCACGTGCGCTTTCCTTCCAGGCTGTAGCAGCAATGTCACGCTTCCCGAAGCGTGTATCATAGGATCTGTGGTTTTCCCTCGAGGCTTTCCCTCGAGGCTTTCCCACAGGGCTGTCCCACGTGCCACCGTGGTGTGACTCCATCCTCGGCGTGAAAGATGAGCCAGTGCAGGGCAAAGAGGTTCCTCTGGAATGGACTGAGACATCTGGGGGACTCTTGGAATGGTGGTACGACCATGGAGTTCCTCTCGCCTTTCCTGTTGAGAGTGCCTCCTCTTGAGATGCGACGGGAACGCCGGGAATTCTTTCCCGTTGAAAGCAGGGAAAGGATCCCTCATCTCGAGCTACGAGGGGGAAACGGGGCTCCTCTGGATGTGGGCGGGACCATCGTGCTTCCTCTCTAGTGGAGACGGGTATTGCCGGGGTCCAGCCCCGGTGGATCCAGGGAATTCAAAGGGTGGACGGCGTTGGCGTGGAAAGACTTGTTTATTTATTAATATAAGATTAGATTAAGAAACTGTAGTGCAGTAGGAAGATTAAGTGGAGAAAGAGGGCTGAATAGCTTGGTTTACGCGGAAGACCAATAAAATTCCAGACAAGGAATTTGCACCATCTACGTTGGGCCACCGGTGCCCGCTTGAATATCTAAGGGTGCCTCGCCTTAAGCTCCCTTTCTCGCGGATCTTAATAACCAGGGCAAATAAGTAGACCTGGCGAGCCTCCGCGCCCCAGATGGAAATTCAGCCTGAAATTAAAGTAAAGAGCAGAGGGAAGAAAAGGGAGAGAAAACGAGAGAGAGAGAGAGACACGGGGGGAGCCATATTCCCAAGACACCAGGCCGAGACTAGTCCGAGAAACTGGTCTGAGAATCTGGTCCCGTCCTTTATTGTTCAGAAGGCCTTTTATACTTTTGATAAAACATGGAGATCAATGGGTAACACAAAGTTATGCAGCGTTAGCAGTCCAGACTCTTATCAAAACCAGGCTTTTCTCTCTGCATACCTAATTGTATACACAAGTCTTAGGTAATTTACATCATCTTCCAACCAAAAGGGCCAATTAACATTTTACAGCCTTTTTTCTGATAAGGGTTTGTCAACCACAAGACTTATTTGTGTTGATCTTCCCAAGGTCTGGTGCCACTCTCGGAAAGCACTAAAGAAAGTTACATTCTTAGACAGCAAGGATACAGCAACTTATAACAAGTAGAGGGAGTGCAGTGATTTATAGCAAAAGAGAAGCAATTAACTCAAAAGTCTAGTGTTGCTAACATCAAAACTACTATGTATCTTTTTCTACATCCTGCTTACATTAACATCCTTCCAGGTGCCTAAAAGATAAAGAATAAGGAGGTCTGGCAGCAATCCTTGAGTCAACAGTGAAAACCCTCTACCAATATAATTTTTAACTCTTTAGAAAAGGCTCTGTATCTTTAAGATGCTTTTAAGCTTTGTGCCTCCCGCGGTTGGGGGGCTGTAAGCAATTCACAAGCTGTAAGCTTTGTGCCTCTCGCGGTTGGGGGGCTGTAAGCAATTCACAAGCTGTAAGAGGTCTGGGGAACCTGTTAGGCAGACTAGAGAGCTATCAGAGGGGTTTAACTGAAACATCCCTTTCAAATGCAGAAGACTAAAACCCTGAATTGACTTTTTTCCAGAGAATATCAGAAAAGTGGAAAAGCAGAGCACAAAAGCCGGCAGATTTTTGCTGGGGTACATGCTTAGGAATATCCAGAGGGGTCCCTGAAGTCTGAGCACGCCTTGCGTATGTCAGCTTCCTTCCTCATGACCTTGTCACGGGCGGGATTCCTCACACTGGCTTCCGGCAACTCCCCCTTCTTTATTAGTTTTTTAAAAAAATTAGGTGCAGTTCAGTCGCGAGATTCCGAATGCTCTGCCGAAGAGTCCTGACAACACAAGGAAGCAGGATTACAAGGAGCAGGATTATGGCACCCACAGCAGCATAGCTAGAGACAGTAGTCAGAAGAGTTTTTCCAGAAATGAAGTCAGAGAAGGTGTGGAAAAAGTCATTGGCTTCTCCTGCGGCGGTAAAATCTAATCGGGAGTGTTCCAAGGTCTGAATCTGATTATGAAGTTTCCCTAAATCTAAACTAATATCTGAGCTGTTCCAGACACCTAAAATATGATTTTTGACCCTCTCCCATTTAAAATCTGTCTCATTTACTTTCAGGGATGTAACACATATCCACCGGTAATCGGCATGACATGAAAGAGCCAATTTCATTTTCAGACTCTGTAATTCATTCCCAATATGCATTACTGCTTCTTCTAAGGCATCAATCCTTATTTCTAGCTTCCTATCTATAATTTCCTGGGTTGCCAGCGTTAGAGAAACATTTTTGGATACGGTGTCAACATATTGGGCAGTATACACTTGTTGAGACAATGATAATGCCGCCACAGTAACAGAAGTAATTGCGGTTATCAAAGCTGATATTCCCAAAACAAGTAAGCCCACAAACCGTCGTGTTCGCATTAAATCTTGTAGCTGTTGCAGTACAGCTAGGCCATGGTTATCATACCAATACGTGGCTACAGTTACAGGTACCATGAGATAGGGCGGACGTTTTAAAACCATGAAAGAGCAAACTTTATATTGAGGAGTTAAACAGGATGAAAGCATACATTGTTCACAAGACACTACATGGGGTCCACCTGTATAATTCAATTGTATGTTAAGTCTTTCAGAATCATTAGTGAAAAGAAAAACATAAGGAGAGGGTAGACAAGCTAAAATAGAGTAAATAGAGGTATTTTTTGGTCGGATTAAAATAATAGGGGCGGTAGCCGCAAGGGCTCTCCAAATTTCTGGCTGCCAAAAGGTTTTACCTCTAGTTATATAAGACAGCATAGGGGGAACAAATTGGTTATGATGCCGTCTGGTGGCAACTAACGGCCAAGAACTTGAATATTCTTTCCAATTATCCAATCTATTGATAAAGTCATCGTCAGACTCAGGGTCTTGACCTGGATTTGGGTTGCTCCAGTCCTGAATCGCACAATTTCTTCCTCCCGGCATATTGTAATCTACTCTCGAATTATAAATACAAGATTTCCAAATCGGATATCCTGAATGATCATCTATAGTTTTCCAAATAACATCTGAGGGAGCAACATCATCACAATTTGGATATTCTGATGGAGTTTTGAGAGACAAAGACTTATAGGGGCCAAGGACCCCAGGCATACGGGCTCGTAATATCCAAGCAGACCGATCCCCTATAGATGCAAATTTAGAGGTTGGGGAATCTGTCATAACTGCTTTTGTGGAGGCTCCAATGCATCCTGTCTTGGTAAAGAAGTCTCCTGTAAGGCCAGGAGGAAAATTAAAGCAGACAGGAAAATCATCTGCTAGTCCTTTAAAGGTATAATTGAAATTAATAGGGTATTGGTCTTTTGTATAGGAAGTATAAGATCCTCCCAAAAGGCGAGGCTGGTCTGTACTAACTCGTATGGGGTCACTGTTCCAAGTAACAACTTGGAAAGTTGGAGGATCCGGGAGAAACGCCCAATATTTGGTTGGAATGGGAGCAGCGCTTACCTGGCAAGAGAGCAAGGCAAGCATGGCAATAAACACCTTTTCAGGAGAGACTGACGATCCCTGTAGGGTAGCTATCCCCTGTGCCTGGCGACAGAGAGCTTTAATCTGTCCCCAGGTGGGCAAGGAGGCTTGTTGGGTTGACTGAGCTGGGCGTCCTAATGGATTCCTGCGAGGCAAAAAATCAGGGGGTGCAATATCCTGTATCTGAAGTCGTGACATCTGTCCAGTGGGTGGCTCCGATCCGCGCCTATCCGGGATCTCCAATGTCAGCTGTCCTGGGGTCAGCGGCGTTTCCCGTGCTGGCGGAGGGAGCGGGGGAAGAGGGAGTTTCTTCCTTTTTAGAGATCGCGGTGGCGGGGGATTCTGGTATCCGGGGAGCTGAGACATGGCGAATTAGTCTGTCTGGAACCCAAATCGGAGCGTCCGCGTCCTGTGGAAAAACACAAGCATACCCTCGCCCATTGGTTAATAAGGGGTCAGGACCTTTCCATTGTCCGGAAAGAAGGTCCCTCCATTTTACTAATGGTTTTGCATTCAATTGCTCTGGGCACCAATGGCGAAGCATTGCAGTGTTTCCGGATGAATCAGCATTTAAGTTATTTATTACGAAAAGAGCATGTTGCAAAATCTGATGGGGGGAACTATATTTAAATTCCCCTTCTTTTAGTTTTTGAATATGGATTTTCAGTGTTTGATGTGCTCTTTCCACAATGGCTTGTCCTTGTGGGTTATAAGGGATGCCGGTGTTATGTTTAATTTGAAATCTTGTACAGAATTGCTGAAAAGATTTAGAAGTGTAAGCAGGAGCATTATCAGTTTTTAAAGCTTTTGGCAAGCCCAGATAGGAAAAGCATGTAAAAAGATGTTGTATTACATCTTTAACTGCTTCCCCTGTACGAGCAGTGGCAATAATAACATGAGAGAAGGTATCTACAGTTACATGAACAAAAGACATGGGTTACATCCATTTGCCAGAGTGCATTAGGTTTGAGACCGCGAGGGTTAACTCCCAGAGGCAAAGCATTCACGGTAGTAGGACAATGTGAACAAGAACGAACAATCTCTCGGGCAGATTCTCGAGGAATTTGAAACTGGTATCGTAAGGCAGTGGCATTTTGGTGATGAAGTGAGTGAGAAGCTCGAGCTTCTTCAAAAACAGAAGCCACTGAAATCCTGGTTAACGAATCTGCCAATTCATTGAGAGCATTTAAAGGGCCAGGCAGGCCGGAATGAGCCCGAATGTGGCCGATAAAGAACGCCCGATTTCTTTTCCATATTTGCTGCTGCAGTTTAGTTAACAAATGGAAGATAGCAGTTTTGTTTTCAGGCAAAACTGCAGTCTCAATGTGTGGAAACAGCCTGACCACATACTGAGAGTCAGAATAAAGGTTAAATTCTTTCTCCGCAAACATAACAAAGGCCTCAATAACAGCTGTGATTTCAGCCCTTTGAGCTGAAGTTTCTTGTGTTTCCAAAAGTTTTTGATGATCTCTTGTGACTATAGAGGCTCTACCGTTAGCCGATCCATCAGTAAAGACTACCTGAGCATCTGAAATAGGGAACTGTTTACACCGGACAGGAAAAATAACTGGATGGTTAGACATAAAATTTAGTAAAACATGCGAGGGTAAATGATGCAAAATTTGACCACAGTAATTCCCTATGGCAATCTGCCAGTCTTCATCAAACATTAAAAGAGCATCAAGCTGCTCCTTATTATATGGAATTACAATCTCTGATGGCTCTTTACCAAACAATTCAATGCTCCGCTTCCTTCCTTTTAGCATTAATGTGGCAATTAAACCAGGATAAGAAGCCACGACTTTTTTAGCTTGGGTAGGAAGATGGATCCATTCTAAAGGGCCGCGTTGCCACAGAACTCCCGTAGGCGCCGTTGGAGTAGCTAGGCAAAGGAACTGCCACGTCATCGTCAAATCAATTCTTTTTACATAGCTATTTGATAAGGCTGCTTCTACTTTGCCTAGGGCTTCTTGAGCCTCAGCTGTTAATTGTCTTTTTGAGGTTGGATCAGGATCCCCGCGTAAAGTGTTAAAAAGAGGTTTTAATTCGGCAGTGGTTAATTTTAAATATGGTCTAATCCAATTAATATCACCTAAGAGTTTTTGATAATCATTTAAAGTAATAAGATGGTCTTTTCTCAATTGCAGCGGGGTATGAGTCACCGTTTCCGAATTTATGACTCTTCCTAAGTAAGTTATGGGCGGATTGATTTGAATTTTTTCTGGGGCAATTTTTAGGCCTCTGTCTGTCAATGCCTGGGTCAGGTCCTGGAGCACAGTCTGCAGGTGAACTCTATCAGGATGAGCTATTAAAATATCATCCATATAGTGAATCATATACACGTGTTCATATTTAGCCCTAGTATCTTCTAGAGCGGCATTAACAAATTTTTGGCATAAAGTAGGGCTATTTTTCATTCCCTGAGGCAGAACCTTCCACTGAAACCGTAAATAAGGCTGTTTAAGATTTTCTGATGGCAGACTAAAGGCAAATCGCTTTTTATCCTCAGGATTTAAGGGAATAGTGAAAAAACAATCTTGTAAATCAATAACAATTATATTATATCCCTCTGGAACGGCTACTGGGGAAGGGAGCCCAGGCTGTAAGGCCCCCATGTCCTCCATGGTGGCATTAATAGCTCTCAAATCCTGTAAAAGTCGCCATTTACCAGATTTTTTCTTAATGACAAAAATAGGAGTGTTCCAGGGGCTATTGGAGGGCTCAATATGTCCCAATTCTAATTGTTCAAAGATTAATGCTTTAGCTGCCAATAATTTTTCCTTATGCAGAGGCCACTGTTCTACCCACACCGGA
The DNA here is from genome assembly GCF_032405125.1 of Capricornis sumatraensis. NCBI lineage: Eukaryota > Metazoa > Chordata > Mammalia > Artiodactyla > Bovidae > Capricornis > Capricornis sumatraensis. The sequence goes on from NW_027184612.1 coordinate 12,825,963, forward strand.
TCTTGAGATTTCCATGTGATGGGGTCGGCAGCAAAAACAATGGCCTCAATTATAAATTTGGATATCCCAATCCAGCACGTAGCTTGCGAGGAGTTGGGCAAATTGGCTCAATTATTCCTGTCTGTTGTTTACCCAATCCTTTTGATGGATCATAGCCCATCTGCAACATCTGAGAGGTCACTTTATCATCAGGGCTAAAAAGTAACACTCCCATTTGAGATAGCACGTCCCTCCCCCACAGGGTAAGGGGGAGCGAAGGAACGACATAAGGTTGGAAAGTTCCACGGGTATCCTCAAATTGCCAATCTAAAATTTTTGCACTTTTGGCTATTGTGGGGGCTCTTCCTATCCCCACCAAGTTATTTTCAGTAGTATGTGTGGGCCAGGAGCTGGGCCAGTCTTTTCCTGAAATGCAAGAAACATCTGCTCCTGTGTCTAATAACCCCACAATAGACTTGCCATTAATCAGGATAGTCTTCATAGGACGTTTCTGAGTAATTTCTGTTATCCAAAAAACCATATCACTAGACCCAAATCCTTTATCCTGCCTTTCATTTTGAGTAGCTGTGCGCCCAATTGCAGTGTGGTAAGGCAAAAGCAAAAGTTGGGCTATTCTTTGTCCCTGATGTATTTGGAAAGTTTTAGTTGGGGGTGAAATCATTATCTGGATTTCTCCTGTATAATCTGAGTCAATTACTCCAGGGATGATTGTGAGACCTTGCATAGCTAAGGAACTTCTGCCTAGTATAATTCCTACTAAACCTGTTGGTAATGGGCCTTTAACTCCTGTAGGTATTTTTACAGTGGGGCTATCTGGTGTTAATATTGCTGAGGTGGTGGAACTGAGGTCCAGTCCTGCGCTGCCTGGGGTTGCTCTGATGAGTTCTGCGATGGGACGAAGGGAATGAATGGGTTCAGTGAGGCTGCCCCAATTGTTGTCGGGGCCTGAGGCTGGCCCCTCAATCCGTTTCCCGACTGCTGGTCGGGGCCCAAAAAGGCTCCATTTCTATGGAATTGTGACCTACATTCTTTTGCCCAGTGATATCCTTTTTGACAACGAGGGCAGAGAGATCTAGGGAGATTAGTAGGCACAGCCGGGGAGGGAGAATTCGGCAGAGAAGAACCGGCTGCTTTTTGGGGACAAGCTCGCATAAGGTGCCCTTCCCGTCCGCAAGAGAAGCAGGCCTTGGATAAACCAATATTCTGGCCTGGACTACTGGAATGACTCTTTGACGGGTTATTTCTATTTGTAAAAAAGGACTGTACTGCCTGCTGGTAAGAATTTCCCTTTATGGCTGCAGCTATGGCAACGCCCTGCATCATCGCTGGTCCTACATCTGCACATTGCCTGATATAATCTATTATTTCCCCAGTTTTTTTAATAGGACGTAAAATGGCCTGGCAGGTAGAATTAGCATTTTCAAATGCCAGTTGTTTTATCAATATACTAGCTGCCTCAGTGTTGGAAATTACTCTGTTGACTGCCTCTGCAAGTCTTGATATAAAGTCTTCATATGGCTCTTCTGGTTTTTGTTTAACATTTGAGAAGGAAGAGGTAGATTCTTTCCCTTCAGGCAACAAACGCCAAGCCCCAAGGGCGCAGGCGGTTACTTGATCTAAAGTGGTTTTATCTAATCCCATTTGATCTCTAAGTGTTCCAAAATCATTAGTCCCTGCCAACATATTTTTTATAATATATCTTGGGCCATATTTTTGGTTAGCATCAGCCTCTTTTTGGGCTAGATCTTCATATTCAGTTCTCCAAAGTACATATTGACCTCCAGACAGACAAGCTTTAGCGACTGTCTTCCAGTCATGGGGTGTCATCCATCTGCCCGCTAAAGCTTCCACCAATGATACAGTGTACGGGGCTTTAGGCCCATACAAAGCACAAGCCTGTTTGAGTTCTTTAATCATTTTCATTGGAATGGGTTCCCAGTGGGGGGCTGTTCTCCCACCACTTCCACCAAATATTATGGGGAAACAAGCCTCAAGGTGGGGATCAAGTTCATCATCTGGGCTAGAGAAAACTCTTCTTCGGGGAGCTTCTAGTGGAGGCCCCTCACCCTTATAGGGAGGGGGGGGCAAGGGGTGTCCTATGTCACTTTCTTCGTACTTTGGGAATTTTTTATCCGTTCTGTGTTTAGGTCTTACGGATGTTTTATCTGGGGAATCTGGCCTTAAACTCTCAGGTGCATATAATCTGATGGGGGACATTTGTCTTGAGCCTCTGGAAGCAGAAGGCTTAATTAAGGAAATTTCTCTTGAATTTGTGGAAGCAGGTGGTCTGGTTGGGGAAGTTTTTATTAAGCTCTTTGGAGCAGATAATCTAATTGGAGAAGTTTCTCTTAAACTCCTTGGAGCATCTTTATTTAATAAAGACCAGTCCTCATCAGAATGATCTTGACTTACTTCCTCTTCCAAATCTTCCTCATCTGAAAGCTGCTCTTTTTTGTCATCTCTATCTATTACCTTTTCTTGGGCAGTCATTGCAGCTATCATTTGACTCAACTGCCGATAGTTAGGTGTAGCCTCCTTTTCATCACTCTCCTCTTCGATAGATACCTTTTTCTCTGCACTTTCCTCTTTAAGATGTACCTTTTCAGATTCAGGGGCAGGGTCTAGAGCGTCCCTAATTATATTCCATAAGGAAAAGGCGTCAGTAGGCACCTTTTGTGAGCCATGTTCAGCATGGTAAGTTTTTAGTTGTTTTCCTACTCTCTCCCAGGTGTCTAAGTTAACAGTGCCTTCTTCTGGAAACCAGGGACACTGTTCTTGTACAAAGGAAAAAAATGAATGAATATTGGATTTTTTAACTTTAATTCCTCGTTTAGTTAGTAACTGCAAGATTACTCCTGTAAAAAGCTGTCTTTCTTTTGATTCACTGTTACCCATGTCAGAAAATTAAGTCTTATAGAAAAGTCTACCTCAACAAAAAGGTTTTACCTTTGGCGAGGGGGGTTTTGTTTTCAACCCTAAGATAGCAGGTTTCTTTTCAACCTCTAGAGCACCAGGTTTCTCTTAAACCCTTGAACACTTCCCACTCCTCCTCACCCTGTCTATCCTACAGGGGGGTCCGCGGCACCCTGAGTGGGGTCCTAGCCGTCCCGAACACTCAACACTGGGGGAGTACCCGAAAGTACTCCGGGGGGAGTGATTAAGTCACTCCGGGGGGGAGCAACAGAGAGTGCTCCGGGGGGAGCAACAGAGAGTGCTCCGGGGGGAGCTACAGAGAGTGCTCCGGGGGGAGCTTTTGCTCCGAGGAACCTACCTTCGAATAGCCTGTTCCGGGCGCCACTTGCCGGGGTCCAGCCCCGGTGGATCCAGGGAATTCGAAGGGTGGACGGTGTTGGCGTGGAAAGACTTGTTTATTTATTAATATAAGATTAGATTAAGAAACTGTAGTGCAGTAGGAAGATTAAGTGGAGAAAGAGGGCTGAATAGCTTGGTTTACGCGGAAGACCAATAAAATTCCAGACAAGGAATTTGCACCATCTACGTTGGGCCACCGGTGCCCGCTTGAATATCTAAGGGTGCCTCGCCTTAAGCTCCCTTTCTCGCGGATCTTAATAACCAGGGCAAATAAGTAGACCTGGCGAGCCTCCGCGCCCCAGATGGAAATTCAGCCTGAAATTAAAGTAAAGAGCAGAGGGAAGAAAAGGGAGAGAAAAAGAGAGAGAGAGAGAGACACGGGGGGAGCCAGATTCCCAAGAAACCAGGCCGAGACTAGTCCGAGAAACTGGTCTGAGAATCTGGTCCCGTCCTTTATTGTTCAGAAGGCCTTTTATACTTTTGATAAAACATGGAGATCAATGGGTAACACAAAGTTATGCAGCGTTAGCAGTCCAGACTCTTATCAAAACCAGGCTTTTCTCTCTGCATACCTAATTGTATACACAAGTCTTAGGTAATTTACATCATCTTCCAACCAAAAGGGCCAATTAACATTTTACAGCCTTTTTTCTGATAAGGGTTTGTCAACCACAAGACTTATTTGTGTTGATCTTCCCAAGGTCTGGTGCCACTCTCGGAAAGCACTAAAGAAAGTTACATTCTTAGACAGCAAGGATACAGCAACTTATAACAAGTAGAGGGAGTGCAGTGATTTATAGCAAAAGAGAAGCAATTAACTCAAAAGTCTAGTGTTGCTAACATCAAAACTACTATGTATCTTTTTCTACATCCTGCTTACATTAACATCCTTCCAGGTGCCTAAAAGATAAAGAATAAGGAGGTCTGGCAGCAATCCTTGAGTCAACAGTGAAAACCCTCTACCAATATAATTTTTAACTCTTTAGAAAAGGCTCTGTATCTTTAAGATGCTTTTAAGCTTTGTGCCTCCCGCGGTTGGGGGGCTGTAAGCAATTCACAAGCTGTAAGCTTTGTGCCTCTCGCGGTTGGGGGGCTGTAAGCAATTCACAAGCTGTAAGAGGTCTGGGGAACCTGTTAGGCAGACTAGAGAGCTATCAGAGGGGTTTAACTGAAACATCCCTTTCAAATGCAGAAGACTAAAACCCTGAATTGACTTTTTTCCAGAGAATATCAGAAAAGTGGAAAAGCAGAGCACAAAAGCCAGCAGATTTTTGCTGGGGTACATGCTTAGGAATATCCAGAGGGGTCCCTGAAGTCTGAGCACGCCTTGCGTATGTCAGCTTCCTTCCTCATGACCTTGTCACGGGCGGGATTCCTCACACTGGCTTCCGGCAGGGTATGGTGGTGAACTTCTTGAGTTGCAGCAAGGCTGTGAAAGACCCTTTCGAAGTTCCAGAGGTAAGGTGTCATTAGTCTCCAGACGCCTCATCGGAAATAGGCCTCATCTCGCCTGGAAGGGAGAACTTCCTGGATTTTCTCGAGTTGCGGCAGGTGTTCTCGAGTTACGACGGGGACCTCAGGGACCCGCCCTGGTGGCCTCAGGAGAGGCCAGTCCCTATGCGAGTTGCTAGGGGGCCTCTCGGGATTCCTCTCCCGTCGATACCGGGGCCAAAAACCTTGTGTGGAGTCAGGGCCGGAACCGAGGATTCCTCTCAGGGGCTGACATGGATCTTTGGGTACTTCTGGAGTCTCCCCAGGGGAGTCAGGCCTCGTCTCGAGTGGGGGCATGCACGTGCACTTTCCTTCCAGGCTGTAGCAGCAATGTCACGCTACCTGTCGCGTGGATCAAATGATCTGTGGTTTTCCCTCGAGGCTTTCCCACAGGGCTGTCCCACGTGCCACCGTGGTGTGAGTCGATCCTCGGCGTGAAAGATGAGCCAGTGCAGGGCAAAGAGGTTCCTCTGGAATGGACTGAGACATCTGGGGGACTCTTGGAATGGTGGTACGACCATGGAGTTCCTCTCGCCTTTCCTGTTGAGAGTGCCTCCTCTTGAGATGCGACGGGAACGCCGGGAATATTTTCCCGTTGAAAGCAGGGAAAGGATCCCTCATCTCGAGCTACGAGGGGGAAACGGGGCTCCTCTGGATGTGGGCGGGACCATCGTGCTTTCTCTCGACTGGAGACGGGTATGGCGGTGAACTTCTTGAGTTGCAGCAAGGGTGTGAAAGACCCTTTCGAAGTTCCAGAGGTTAGGTGTCATTAGTCTCCAGACGCCTCATCGGAAATAGGCCTCATCTCGCCTGGAAGGGAGAACTTCCTTGATTTTCTCGAGTTGGGGCAGGTGTTCTCGAGTTACGACGGGGACCTCAGGGACCCGCCCTGTTGGCCTCAGGAGAGGCCAGTCCCTATGCGTGTTGCTAGGGGGCCCCTCGGGATTCCTCTCCCGTCGATACCGGGGCCAAAAACCTTGTGTGGAGACAGGGCTGGAAACGAGGATTCCTCTCAGGGACTGATATGGATCTTTGGGTACTTCTGGAGTCTCGCCAGGGGAGACAGGCCTCGTCTCGTGTGGGGGCATGCACGTGCACTTTCCTGCCAGGCTGTAGCAGCAATGTCACGCTTCCCTTCGCGTGGATCAAAGGATCTGCGGTTTTCCCTCGAGGCTTTCCCTCGAGGCTTTCCCACAGGGCTGTCCCACGTGACACCGTGGTGTGAGTCGATTCTCGGCGTGAAAAATGAGCCAGTGCAGGGCAAAGAGGTTCCTCTGGAATGGACTGAGACATCTGGGGGACTCTTGGAATGGTGGTACGACCATGGAGTTCCTCTCGCCTTTCCTGTTGAGAGTGCCTCCTCTTGAGATGCGACGGGAACGCCGGGAATTCTTTCCCGTTGAAAGGAGGGAAAGGATCCCTCATCTCGAGCTCCGAGGGGGAAACGGGGCTCCTCTGGATGTGGGCGGGACCATCGTGCTTTCTCTCGAGTGGAGACGGGTATGGCGGTGAACTTCTTGAGTTGCAGCAAGGGTGTGAAAGACCCTTTCGAAGTTCCAGAGGTTTGGTGTCATTAGTCTCCAGAGGCCTCATCGGAAATAGGCCTCATCTCGCCTGGAAGGGAGAACTTCCTGGATTTTCTCGAGTTGCGGCAGGTGTTCTCGAGTTACGACGGGGACCTCAGGGACCCGCCCTGGTGGCCTCCGGAGAGGGCAGTCCCCATGCGAGTTGCTAGGGGGCCTCTCGGGATTCCTCTCCCGTCGATACCGGGCCCAAAAACCTTGTGTGGAGTCAGGGCCGGAACCGAGGATTCCTCTCAGGGGCTGACATGGATCTTTGGGTACTTCTGGAGTCTCCCCAGTGGAGTCAGGCCTCGTCTCGAGTGGGGGCATGCACGTGCGCTTTCCTTCCAGGCTGTAGCAGCAATGTCACGCTTCCCGTCGCGTGGATCAAAGGATCTGTGGTTTTCCCTCGAGGCTTTCCCTCGAGGCTTTCCCACAGGGCTGTCCCACGTGCCACCGTGGTGTGAGTCGATCCTCGGCGTGAAAGATGAGCCAGTGCAGGGCAAAGAGGTTCCTCTGGAATGGACTGAGACATCTGGGGGACTCTTGGAATGGTGGTACGACCATGGAGTTCCTCTCGCCTTTCCTGTTGAGAGTGCCTCCTCTTGAGATGCGACGGGAACGCAGGGAATTCTTTCCCGTTGAAAGCAGGGAAAGGATCCCTCATCTCGAGCTACGAGGGGGAAACGGGGCTCCTTTGGATGTGGTCGGCACCATCGTGCTTCCTCTCGAGTGGAGACGGGTATGGTGGTGAACTTCTTGAGTTGCAGCAAGGGTGTGAAAGACCCTTTCGAAGTTCCAGAGGTTAGGTGTCATTAGTCTCCAGACGCCTCATCGGAAATAGGCCTCATCTCGCCTGGAAGGGAGAACTTCCTGGATTTTCTCGAGTTGCGGCAGGTGTTCTCGAGTTACGACGGGGACCTCAGGGACCGGCCCTGGTGGCCTCAGGAGAGGCCAGTCCCCATGCGAGTTGCTAGGGGGCCTCTTGGGATTCCTCTCCCGTCGATACCGGGGCCAAAAAGCTTGTGTGGAGTCAGGGCCGGAACCGAGGATTCCTCTCAGGGGCTGACATGGATCTTTGGGTACGTCTGGAGTCTCCCCAGGGGAGTCAGGCCTCGTCTCGAGTGGGGGCATGCACGTGCGCTTTCCTTCCAGGCTGTAGCAGCAATGTCACGCTTCCCGTCGCGTGGATCAAAGGATCTGTGGTTTTCCCTCGAGGCTTTCCCTCGAGCCTTTCCCACAGGGCTGTCCCACGTGCCACCGTGGTGTGAGTCGATCCTCGGCGTGAAAGATGAGCCAGTGCAGGGCAAAGAGCTTCCTCTGGAATGGACTGAGACATCTGGGGGACTCTTGGAATGGTGCTACGACCATGGAGTTCCTCTCGCCTTTCCTGTTGAGAGTGCCTCCTCTTGAGATGCGACGGGAACGCCGGGAATTCTTTCCCGTTGAAAGCAGGCAAAGGATCCCTCATCTCGAGCTACGAGGGGGAAACGGGGCTCCTCTGGATGTGGGCGGGACCATCCTGCTTCCTCTCGAGTGGAGACGGGTATGGAAGTGAACTTCTTGAGTTGCAGCAAGGGTGTGAAAGACCCTTTCGAAGTTCCAGAGGTTAGGTGTCATTCGTCTCCAGACGCCTCATCGGAAATAGGCCTCATCTCGCCTGGAAGGGAGAACTTCCTGGATTTTCTCGAGATGCGGCAGGTGTTCTCGAGTTACGACGGGGACCTCAGGGACCCGCCCTGGTGGTCTCAGGAGAGGCTAGTCCACATGGGAGTTGCTAGGGGGCCTCCCGTGATTCCTCTCCCGTCGATACCGGGGCCAAAAACCTTGTGTGGAGTCAGGGCCGGAAACGAGGATTCCTCTCAGGGGCTGACATGGATCTTTGGGTACTTCTGGAGTCTCCGCAGGGGAGTCAGGCCTCGTCTCGAGTGGGGGCATGCACGTGCGTTTTCTTTCCAGGCTGTAGCAGCAATGTCACGCTTCCCGTCGCGTGGATCAAAGGATCTGTGGTTTTCCCTCGAGGATTTCCCACAGGGCTGTCCCACGTTCCACCGTGGTGTGAGTCGATCCTCGGCGTGAAAGATGAGCCAGTGCAGGGCACAGAGGTTCCTCTGGAATGGACTGAGACATCTGGGGGACTCTTGGAATGGTGGTACGACCATGGAGTTCCTCTCGCCTTTCCTGTTGAGAGTGCCTCCTCTTGAGATGCGACGGGAACACCGGGAATTCTTTCCCGTTGAAAGCAGGGAAAGGATCCCTCATCTCGAGCTACGAGGGGGAAACGGGGCTCCTCTGGATGTGGGCGGGACCATCGTGCTTCCTCTCTAGTGGAGACGGGTATTGCCGGGGTCCAGCCCCGGTGGATCCAGGGAATTCGAAGGGTGGACGGCGTTGGCGTGGAAAGACTTGTTTATTTATTAATATAAGATTAGATTAAGAAACTGTAGTGCAGTAGGAAGATTAAGTGGAGAAAGAGGGCTGAATAGCTTGGTTTACGCGGAAGACCAATAAAATTCCAGACAAGGAATTTGCACCATCTACGTTGGGCCACCGGTGCCCGCTTGAATATCTAAGGGTGCCTCGCCTTAAGCTCCCTTTCTCGCGGATCTTAATAACCAGGGCAAATAAGTAGACCTGGCGAGCCTCCGCGCCCCAGATGGAAATTCAGCCTGAAATTAAAGTAAAGAGCAGAGGGAAGAAAAGGGAGAGAAAAAGAGAGAGAGAGAGAGACACGGGGGGAGCCATATTCCCAAGACACCAGGCCGAGACTAGTCCGAGAAACTGGTCTGAGAATCTGGTCCCGTCCTTTATTGTTCAGAAGGCCTTTTATACTTTTGATAAAACATGGAGATCAATGGGTAACACAAAGTTATGCAGCGTTAGCAGTCCAGACTCTTATCAAAACCAGGCTTTTCTCTCTGCATACCTAATTGTATACACAAGTCTTAGGTAATTTACATCATCTTCCAACCAAAAGGGCCAATTAACATTTTACAGCCTTTTTTCTGATAAGGGTTTGTCAACCACAAGACTTATTTGTGTTGATCTTCCCAAGGTCTGGTGCCACTCTCGGAAAGCACTAAAGAAAGTTACATTCTTAGACAGCAAGGATACAGCAACTTATAACAAGTAGAGGGAGTGCAGTGATTTATAGCAAAAGAGAAGCAATTAACTCAAAAGTCTAGTGTTGCTAACATCAAAACTACTATGTATCTTTTTCTACATCCTGCTTACATTAACATCCTTCCAGGTGCCTAAAAGATAAAGAATAAGGAGGTCTGGCAGCAATCCTTGAGTCAACAGTGAAAACCCTCTACCAATATAATTTTTAACTCTTTAGAAAAGGCTCTGTATCTTTAAGATGCTTTTAAGCTTTGTGCCTCCCGCGGTTGGGGGGCTGTAAGCAATTCACAAGCTGTAAGCTTTGTGCCTCTCGCGGTTGGGGGGCTGTAAGCAATTCACAAGCTGTAAGAGGTCTGGGGAACCTGTTAGGCAGACTAGAGAGCTATCAGAGGGGTTTAACTGAAACATCCCTTTCAAATGCAGAAGACTAAAACCCTGAATTGACTTTTTTCCAGAGAATATCAGAAAAGTGGAAAAGCAGAGCACAAAAGCCGGCAGATTTTTGCTGGGGTACATGCTTAGGAATATCCAGAGGGGTCCCTGAAGTCTGAGCACGCCTTGCGTATGTCAGCTTCCTTCCTCATGACCTTGTCACGGGCGGGATTCCTCACACTGGCTTCCGGCAACTCCCCCTTCTTTATTAGTTTTTTAAAAAAATTAGGTGCAGTTCAGTCGCGAGATTCCGAATGCTCTGCCGAAGAGTCCTGACAACACAAGGAAGCAGGATTACAAGGAGCAGGATTATGGCACCCACAGCAGCATAGCTAGAGACAGTAGTCAGAAGAGTTTTTCCAGAAATGAAGTCAGAGAAGGTGTGGAAAAAGTCATTGGCTTCTCCTGCGGCGGTAAAATCTAATCGGGAGTGTTCCAAGGTCTGAATCTGATTATGAAGTTTCCCTAAATCTAAACTAATATCTGAGCTGTTCCAGACACCTAAAATATGATTTTTGACCCTCTCCCATTTAAAATCTGTCTCATTTACTTTCAGGGATGTAACACATATCCACCGGTAATCGGCATGACATGAAAGAGCCAATTTCATTTTCAGACTCTGTAATTCATTCCCAATATGCATTACTGCTTCTTCTAAGGCATCAATCCTTATTTCTAGCTTCCTATCTATAATTTCCTGGGTTGCCAGCGTTAGAGAAACATTTTTGGATACGGTGTCAACATATTGGGCAGTATACACTTGTTGAGACAATGATAATGCCGCCACAGTAACAGAAGTAATTGCGGTTATCAAAGCTGATATTCCCAAAACAAGTAAGCCCACAAACCGTCGTGTTCGCATTAAATCTTGTAGCTGTTGCAGTACAGCTAGGCCATGGTTATCATACCAATACGTGGCTACAGTTACAGGTACCATGAGATAGGGCGGACGTTTTAAAACCATGAAAGAGCAAACTTTATATTGAGGAGTTAAACAGGATGAAAGCATACATTGTTCACAAGACACTACATGGGGTCCACCTGTATAATTCAATTGTATGTTAAGTCTTTCAGAATCATTAGTGAAAAGAAAAACATAAGGAGAGGGTAGACAAGCTAAAATAGAGTAAATAGAGGTATTTTTTGGTCGGATTAAAATAATAGGGGCGGTAGCCGCAAGGGCTCTCCAAATTTCTGGCTGCCAAAAGGTTTTACCTCTAGTTATATAAGACAGCATAGGGGGAACAAATTGGTTATGATGCCGTCTGGTGGCAACTAACGGCCAAGAACTTGAATATTCTTTCCAATTATCCAATCTATTGATAAAGTCATCGTCAGACTCAGGGTCTTGACCTGGATTTGGGTTGCTCCAGTCCTGAATCGCACAATTTCTTCCTCCCGGCATATTGTAATCTACTCTCGAATTATAAATACAAGATTTCCAAATCGGATATCCTGAATGATCATCTATAGTTTTCCAAATAACATCTGAGGGAGCAACATCATCACAATTTGGATATTCTGATGGAGTTTTGAGAGACAAAGACTTATAGGGGCCAAGGACCCCAGGCATACGGGCTCGTAATATCCAAGCAGACCGATCCCCTATAGATGCAAATTTAGAGGTTGGGGAATCTGTCATAACTGCTTTTGTGGAGGCTCCAATGCATCCTGTCTTGGTAAAGAAGTCTCCTGTAAGGCCAGGAGGAAAATTAAAGCAGACAGGAAAATCATCTGCTAGTCCTTTAAAGGTATAATTGAAATTAATAGGGTATTGGTCTTTTGTATAGGAAGTATAAGATCCTCCCAAAAGGCGAGGCTGGTCTGTACTAACTCGTATGGGGTCACTGTTCCAAGTAACAACTTGGAAAGTTGGAGGATCCGGGAGAAACGCCCAATATTTGGTTGGAATGGGAGCAGCGCTTACCTGGCAAGAGAGCAAGGCAAGCATGGCAATAAACACCTTTTCAGGAGAGACTGACGATCCCTGTAGGGTAGCTATCCCCTGTGCCTGGCGACAGAGAGCTTTAATCTGTCCCCAGGTGGGCAAGGAGGCTTGTTGGGTTGACTGAGCTGGGCGTCCTAATGGATTCCTGCGAGGCAAAAAATCAGGGGGTGCAATATCCTGTATCTGAAGTCGTGACATCTGTCCAGTGGGTGGCTCCGATCCGCGCCTATCCGGGATCTCCAATGTCAGCTGTCCTGGGGTCAGCGGCGTTTCCCGTGCTGGCGGAGGGAGCGGGGGAAGAGGGAGTTTCTTCCTTTTTAGAGATCGCGGTGGCGGGGGATTCTGGTATCCGGGGAGCTGAGACATGGCGAATTAGTCTGTCTGGAACCCAAATCGGAGCGTCCGCGTCCTGTGGAAAAACACAAGCATACCCTCGCCCATTGGTTAATAAGGGGTCAGGACCTTTCCATTGTCCGGAAAGAAGGTCCCTCCATTTTACTAATGGTTTTGCATTCAATTGCTCTGGGCACCAATGGCGAAGCATTGCAGTGTTTCCGGATGAATCAGCATTTAAGTTATTTATTACGAAAAGAGCATGTTGCAAAATCTGATGGGGGGAACTATATTTAAATTCCCCTTCTTTTAGTTTTTGAATATGGATTTTCAGTGTTTGATGTGCTCTTTCCACAATGGCTTGTCCTTGTGGGTTATAAGGGATGCCGGTGTTATGTTTAATTTGAAATCTTGTACAGAATTGCTGAAAAGATTTAGAAGTGTAAGCAGGAGCATTATCAGTTTTTAAAGCTTTTGGCAAGCCCAGATAGGAAAAGCATGTAAAAAGATGTTGTATTACATCTTTAACTGCTTCCCCTGTACGAGCAGTGGCAATAATAACATGAGAGAAGGTATCTACAGTTACATGAACAAAAGACATGGGTTACATCCATTTGCCAGAGTGCATTAGGTTTGAGACCGCGAGGGTTAACTCCCAGAGGCAAAGCATTCACGGTAGTAGGACAATGTGAACAAGAACGAACAATCTCTCGGGCAGATTCTCGAGGAATTTGAAACTGGTATCGTAAGGCAGTGGCATTTTGGTGATGAAGTGAGTGAGAAGCTCGAGCTTCTTCAAAAACAGAAGCCACTGAAATCCTGGTTAACGAATCTGCCAATTCATTGAGAGCATTTAAAGGGCCAGGCAGGCCGGAATGAGCCCGAATGTGGCCGATAAAGAACGCCCGATTTCTTTTCCATATTTGCTGCTGCAGTTTAGTTAACAAATGGAAGATAGCAGTTTTGTTTTCAGGCAAAACTGCAGTCTCAATGTGTGGAAACAGCCTGACCACATACTGAGAGTCAGAATAAAGGTTAAATTCTTTCTCCGCAAACATAACAAAGGCCTCAATAACAGCTGTGATTTCAGCCCTTTGAGCTGAAGTTTCTTGTGTTTCCAAAAGTTTTTGATGATCTCTTGTGACTATAGAGGCTCTACCGTTAGCCGATCCATCAGTAAAGACTACCTGAGCATCTGAAATAGGGAACTGTTTACACCGGACAGGAAAAATAACTGGATGGTTAGACATAAAATTTAGTAAAACATGCGAGGGTAAATGATGCAAAATTTGACCACAGTAATTCCCTATGGCAATCTGCCAGTCTTCATCAAACATTAAAAGAGCATCAAGCTGCTCCTTATTATATGGAATTACAATCTCTGATGGCTCTTTACCAAACAATTCAATGCTCCGCTTCCTTCCTTTTAGCATTAATGTGGCAATTAAACCAGGATAAGAAGCCACGACTTTTTTAGCTTGGGTAGGAAGATGGATCCATTCTAAAGGGCCGCGTTGCCACAGAACTCCCGTAGGCGCCGTTGGAGTAGCTAGGCAAAGGAACTGCCACGTCATCGTCAAATCAATTCTTTTTACATAGCTATTTGATAAGGCTGCTTCTACTTTGCCTAGGGCTTCTTGAGCCTCAGCTGTTAATTGTCTTTTTGAGGTTGGATCAGGATCCCCGCGTAAAGTGTTAAAAAGAGGTTTTAATTCGGCAGTGGTTAATTTTAAATATGGTCTAATCCAATTAATATCACCTAAGAGTTTTTGATAATCATTTAAAGTAATAAGATGGTCTTTTCTCAATTGCAGCGGGGTATGAGTCACCGTTTCCGAATTTATGACTCTTCCTAAGTAAGTTATGGGCGGATTGATTTGAATTTTTTCTGGGGCAATTTTTAGGCCTCTGTCTGTCAATGCCTGGGTCAGGTCCTGGAGCACAGTCTGCAGGTGAACTCTATCAGGATGAGCTATTAAAATATCATCCATATAGTGAATCATATACACGTGTTCATATTTAGCCCTAGTATCTTCTAGAGCGGCATTAACAAATTTTTGGCATAAAGTAGGGCTATTTTTCATTCCCTGAGGCAGAACCTTCCACTGAAACCGTAAATAAGGCTGTTTAAGATTTTCTGATGGCAGACTAAAGGCAAATCGCTTTTTATCCTCAGGATTTAAGGGAATAGTGAAAAAACAATCTTGTAAATCAATAACAATTATATTATATCCCTCTGGAACGGCTACTGGGGAAGGGAGCCCAGGCTGTAAGGCCCCCATGTCCTCCATGGTGGCATTAATAGCTCTCAAATCCTGTAAAAGTCGCCATTTACCAGATTTTTTCTTAATGACAAAAATAGGAGTGTTCCAGGGGCTATTGGAGGGCTCAATATGTCCCAATTCTAATTGTTCAAAGATTAATGCTTTAGCTGCCAATAATTTTTCCTTATGCAGAGGCCACTGTTCTACCCACACCGGATCTTGAGATTTCCATGTGATGGGGTCGGCAGCAAAAACAATGGCCTCAATTATAAATTTGGATATCCCAATCCAGCACGTAGCTTGCGAGGAGTTGGGCAAATTGGCTCAATTATTCCTGTCTGTTGTTTACCCAATCCTTTTGATGGATCATAGCCCATCTGCAACATCTGAGAGGTCACTTTATCATCAGGGCTAAAAAGTAACACTCCCATTTGAGATAGCACGTCCCTCCCCCACAGGGTAAGGGGGAGCGAAGGAACGACATAAGGTTGGAAAGTTCCACGGGTATCCTCAAATTGCCAATCTAAAATTTTTGCACTTTTGGCTATTGTGGGGGCTCTTCCTATCCCCACCAAGTTATTTTCAGTAGTATGTGTGGGCCAGGAGCTGGGCCAGTCTTTTCCTGAAATGCAAGAAACATCTGCTCCTGTGTCTAATAACCCCACAATAGACTTGCCATTAATCAGGATAGTCTTCATAGGACGTTTCTGAGTAATTTCTGTTATCCAAAAAACCATATCACTAGACCCAAATCCTTTATCCTGCCTTTCATTTTGAGTAGCTGTGCGCCCAATTGCAGTGTGGTAAGGCAAAAGCAAAAGTTGGGCTATTCTTTGTCCCTGATGTATTTGGAAAGTTTTAGTTGGGGGTGAAATCATTATCTGGATTTCTCCTGTATAATCTGAGTCAATTACTCCAGGGATGATTGTGAGACCTTGCATAGCTAAGGAACTTCTGCCTAGTATAATTCCTACTAAACCTGTTGGTAATGGGCCTTTAACTCCTGTAGGTATTTTTACAGTGGGGCTATCTGGTGTTAATATTGCTGAGGTGGTGGAACTGAGGTCCAGTCCTGCGCTGCCTGGGGTTGCTCTGATGAGTTCTGCGATGGGACGAAGGGAATGAATGGGTTCAGTGAGGCTGCCCCAATTGTTGTCGGGGCCTGAGGCTGGCCCCTCAATCCGTTTCCCGACTGCTGGTCGGGGCCCAAAAAGGCTCCATTTCTATGGAATTGTGACCTACATTCTTTTGCCCAGTGATATCCTTTTTGACAACGAGGGCAGAGAGATCTAGGGAGATTAGTAGGCACAGCCGGGGAGGGAGAATTCGGCAGAGAAGAACCGGCTGCTTTTTGGGGACAAGCTCGCATAAGGTGCCCTTCCCGTCCGCAAGAGAAGCAGGCCTTGGATAAACCAATATTCTGGCCTGGACTACTGGAATGACTCTTTGACGGGTTATTTCTATTTGTAAAAAAGGACTGTACTGCCTGCTGGTAAGAATTTCCCTTTATGGCTGCAGCTATGGCAACGCCCTGCATCATCGCTGGTCCTACATCTGCACATTGCCTGATATAATCTATTATTTCCCCAGTTTTTTTAATAGGACGTAAAATGGCCTGGCAGGTAGAATTAGCATTTTCAAATGCCAGTTGTTTTATCAATATACTAGCTGCCTCAGTGTTGGAAATTACTCTGTTGACTGCCTCTGCAAGTCTTGATATAAAGTCTTCATATGGCTCTTCTGGTTTTTGTTTAACATTTGAGAAGGAAGAGGTAGATTCTTTCCCTTCAGGCAACAAACGCCAAGCCCCAAGGGCGCAGGCGGTTACTTGATCTAAAGTGGTTTTATCTAATCCCATTTGATCTCTAAGTGTTCCAAAATCATTAGTCCCTGCCAACATATTTTTTATAATATATCTTGGGCCATATTTTTGGTTAGCATCAGCCTGTTTTTGGGCTAGATCTTCATATTCAGTTCTCCAAAGTACATATTGACCTCCAGACAGACAAGCTTTAGCGACTGTCTTCCAGTCATGGGGTGTCATCCATCTGCCCGCTAAAGCTTCCACCAATGATACAGTGTACGGGGCTTTAGGCCCATACAAAGCACAAGCCTGTTTGAGTTCTTTAATCATTTTCATTGGAATGGGTTCCCAGTGGGGGGCTGTTCTCCCACCACTTCCACCAAATATTATGGGGAAACAAGCCTCAAGGTGGGGATCAAGTTCATCATCTGGGCTAGAGAAAACTCTTCTTCGGGGAGCTTCTAGTGGAGGCCCCTCACCCTTATAGGGAGGGGGGGGCAAGGGGTGTCCTATGTCACTTTCTTCGTACTTTGGGAATTTTTTATCCGTTCTGTGTTTAGGTCTTACGGATGTTTTATCTGGGGAATCTGGCCTTAAACTCTCAGGTGCATATAATCTGATGGGGGACATTTGTCTTGAGCCTCTGGAAGCAGAAGGCTTAATTAAGGAAATTTCTCTTGAATTTGTGGAAGCAGGTGGTCTGGTTGGGGAAGTTTTTATTAAGCTCTTTGGAGCAGATAATCTAATTGGAGAAGTTTCTCTTAAACTCCTTGGAGCATCTTTATTTAATAAAGACCAGTCCTCATCAGAATGATCTTGACTTACTTCCTCTTCCAAATCTTCCTCATCTGAAAGCTGCTCTTTTTTGTCATCTCTATCTATTACCTTTTCTTGGGCAGTCATTGCAGCTATCATTTGACTCAACTGCCGATAGTTAGGTGTAGCCTCCTTTTCATCACTCTCCTCTTCGATAGATACCTTTTTCTCTGCACTTTCCTCTTTAAGATGTACCTTTTCAGATTCAGGGGCAGGGTCTAGAGCGTCCCTAATTATATTCCATAAGGAAAAGGCGTCAGTAGGCACCTTTTGTGAGCCATGTTCAGCATGGTAAGTTTTTAGTTGTTTTCCTACTCTCTCCCAGGTGTCTAAGTTAACAGTGCCTTCTTCTGGAAACCAGGGACACTGTTCTTGTACAAAGGAAAAAAATGAATGAATATTGGATTTTTTAACTTTAATTCCTCGTTTAGTTAGTAACTGCAAGATTACTCCTGTAAAAAGCTGTCTTTCTTTTGATTCACTGTTACCCATGTCAGAAAATTAAGTCTTATAGAAAAGTCTACCTCAACAAAAAGGTTTTACCTTTGGCGAGGGGGGTTTTGTTTTCAACCCTAAGATAGCAGGTTTCTTTTCAACCTCTAGAGCACCAGGTTTCTCTTAAACCCTTGAACACTTCCCACTCCTCCTCACCCTGTCTATCCTACAGGGGGGTCCGCGGCACCCTGAGTGGGGTCCTAGCCGTCCCGAACACTCAACACTGGGGGAGTACCCGAAAGTACTCCGGGGGGAGTGATTAAGTCACTCCGGGGGGGAGCAACAGAGAGTGCTCCGGGGGGAGCAACAGAGAGTGCTCCGGGGGGAGCTACAGAGAGTGCTCCGGGGGGAGCTTTTGCTCCGAGGAACCTACCTTCGAATAGCCTGTTCCGGGCGCCACTTGCCGGGGTCCAGCCCCGGTGGATCCAGGGAATTCGAAGGGTGGACGGCGTTGGCGTGGAAAGACTTGTTTATTTATTAATATAAGATTAGATTAAGAAACTGTAGTGCAGTAGGAAGATTAAGTGGAGAAAGAGGGCTGAATAGCTTGGTTTACGCGGAAGACCAATAAAATTCCAGACAAGGAATTTGCACCATCTACGTTGGGCCACCGGTGCCCGCTTGAATATCTAAGGGTGCCTCGCCTTAAGCTCCCTTTCTCGCGGATCTTAATAACCAGGGCAAATAAGTAGACCTGGCGAGCCTCCGCGCCCCAGATGGAAATTCAGCCTGAAATTAAAGTAAAGAGCAGAGGGAAGAAAAGGGAGAGAAAAAGAGAGAGAGAGAGAGACACGGGGGGAGCCAGATTCCCAAGAAACCAGGCCGAGACTAGTCCGAGAAACTGGTCTGAGAATCTGGTCCCGTCCTTTATTGTTCAGAAGGCCTTTTATACTTTTGATAAAACATGGAGATCAATGGGTAACACAAAGTTATGCAGCGTTAGCAGTCCAGACTCTTATCAAAACCAGGCTTTTCTCTCTGCATACCTAATTGTATACACAAGTCTTAGGTAATTTACATCATCTTCCAACCAAAAGGGCCAATTAACATTTTACAGCCTTTTTTCTGATAAGGGTTTGTCAACCACAAGACTTATTTGTGTTGATCTTCCCAAGGTCTGGTGCCACTCTCGGAAAGCACTAAAGAAAGTTACATTCTTAGACAGCAAGGATACAGCAACTTATAACAAGTAGAGGGAGTGCAGTGATTTATAGCAAAAGAGAAGCAATTAACTCAAAAGTCTAGTGTTGCTAACATCAAAACTACTATGTATCTTTTTCTACATCCTGCTTACATTAACATCCTTCCAGGTGCCTAAAAGATAAAGAATAAGGAGGTCTGGCAGCAATCCTTGAGTCAACAGTGAAAACCCTCTACCAATATAATTTTTAACTCTTTAGAAAAGGCTCTGTATCTTTAAGATGCTTTTAAGCTTTGTGCCTCCCGCGGTTGGGGGGCTGTAAGCAATTCACAAGCTGTAAGCTTTGTGCCTCTCGCGGTTGGGGGGCTGTAAGCAATTCACAAGCTGTAAGAGGTCTGGGGAACCTGTTAGGCAGACTAGAGAGCTATCAGAGGGGTTTAACTGAAACATCCCTTTCAAATGCAGAAGACTAAAACCCTGAATTGACTTTTTTCCAGAGAATATCAGAAAAGTGGAAAAGCAGAGCACAAAAGCCAGCAGATTTTTGCTGGGGTACATGCTTAGGAATATCCAGAGGGGTCCCTGAAGTCTGAGCACGCCTTGCGTATGTCAGCTTCCTTCCTCATGACCTTGTCACGGGCGGGATTCCTCACACTGGCTTCCGGCAGGGTATGGTGGTGAACTTCTTGAGTTGCAGCAAGGCTGTGAAAGACCCTTTCGAAGTTCCAGAGGTAAGGTGTCATTAGTCTCCAGACGCCTCATCGGAAATAGGCCTCATCTCGCCTGGAAGGGAGAACTTCCTGGATTTTCTCGAGTTGCGGCAGGTGTTCTCGAGTTACGACGGGGACCTCAGGGACCCGCCCTGGTGGCCTCAGGAGAGGCCAGTCCCTATGCGAGTTGCTAGGGGGCCTCTCGGGATTCCTCTCCCGTCGATACCGGGGCCAAAAACCTTGTGTGGAGTCAGGGCCGGAACCGAGGATTCCTCTCAGGGGCTGACATGGATCTTTGGGTACTTCTGGAGTCTCCCCAGGGGAGTCAGGCCTCGTCTCGAGTGGGGGCATGCACGTGCACTTTCCTTCCAGGCTGTAGCAGCAATGTCACGCTACCTGTCGCGTGGATCAAATGATCTGTGGTTTTCCCTCGAGGCTTTCCCACAGGGCTGTCCCACGTGCCACCGTGGTGTGAGTCGATCCTCGGCGTGAAAGATGAGCCAGTGCAGGGCAAAGAGGTTCCTCTGGAATGGACTGAGACATCTGGGGGACTCTTGGAATGGTGGTACGACCATGGAGTTCCTCTCGCCTTTCCTGTTGAGAGTGCCTCCTCTTGAGATGCGACGGGAACGCCGGGAATATTTTCCCGTTGAAAGCAGGGAAAGGATCCCTCATCTCGAGCTACGAGGGGGAAACGGGGCTCCTCTGGATGTGGGCGGGACCATCGTGCTTTCTCTCGACTGGAGACGGGTATGGCGGTGAACTTCTTGAGTTGCAGCAAGGGTGTGAAAGACCCTTTCGAAGTTCCAGAGGTTAGGTGTCATTAGTCTCCAGACGCCTCATCGGAAATAGGCCTCATCTCGCCTGGAAGGGAGAACTTCCTTGATTTTCTCGAGTTGGGGCAGGTGTTCTCGAGTTACGACGGGGACCTCAGGGACCCGCCCTGTTGGCCTCAGGAGAGGCCAGTCCCTATGCGTGTTGCTAGGGGGCCCCTCGGGATTCCTCTCCCGTCGATACCGGGGCCAAAAACCTTGTGTGGAGACAGGGCTGGAACCGAGGATTCCTCTCAGGGACTGATATGGATCTTTGGGTACTTCTGGAGTCTCGCCAGGGGAGACAGGCCTCGTCTCGTGTGGGGGCATGCACGTGCACTTTCCTGCCAGGCTGTAGCAGCAATGTCACGCTTCCCTTCGCGTGGATCAAAGGATCTGCGGTTTTCCCTCGAGGCTTTCCCTCGAGGCTTTCCCACAGGGCTGTCCCACGTGACACCGTGGTGTGAGTCGATTCTCGGCGTGAAAAATGAGCCAGTGCAGGGCAAAGAGGTTCCTCTGGAATGGACTGAGACATCTGGGGGACTCTTGGAATGGTGGTACGACCATGGAGTTCCTCTCGCCTTTCCTGTTGAGAGTGCCTCCTCTTGAGATGCGACGGGAACGCCGGGAATTCTTTCCCGTTGAAAGGAGGGAAAGGATCCCTCATCTCGAGCTCCGAGGGGGAAACGGGGCTCCTCTGGATGTGGGCGGGACCATCGTGCTTTCTCTCGAGTGGAGACGGGTATGGCGGTGAACTTCTTGAGTTGCAGCAAGGGTGTGAAAGACCCTTTCGAAGTTCCAGAGGTTTGGTGTCATTAGTCTCCAGAGGCCTCATCGGAAATAGGCCTCATCTCGCCTGGAAGGGAGAACTTCCTGGATTTTCTCGAGTTGCGGCAGGTGTTCTCGAGTTACGACGGGGACCTCAGGGACCCACCCTGGTGGCCTCCGGAGAGGGCAGTCCCCATGCGAGTTGCTAGGGGGCCTCTCGGGATTCCTCTCCCGTCGATACCGGGCCCAAAAACCTTGTGTGGAGTCAGGGCCGGAACCGAGGATTCCTCTCAGGGGCTGACATGGATCTTTGGGTACTTCTGGAGTCTCCCCAGTGGAGTCAGGCCTCGTCTCGAGTGGGGGCATGCACGTGCGCTTTCCTTCCAGGCTGTAGCAGCAATGTCACGCTTCCCGTCGCGTGGATCAAAGGATCTGTGGTTTTCCCTAGAGGCTTTCCCTCGAGGCTTTCCCACAGGGCTGTCCCACGTGCCACCGTGGTGTGAGTCGATCCTCGGCGTGAAAGATGAGCCAGTGCAGGGCAAAGAGGTTCCTCTGGAATGGACTGAGACATCTGGGGGACTCTTGGAATGGTGGTACGACCATGGAGTTCCTCTCGCCTTTCCTGTTGAGAGTGCCTCCTCTTGAGATGCGACGGGAACGCAGGGAATTCTTTCCCGTTGAAAGCAGGGAAAGGATCCCTCATCTCGAGCTACGAGGGGGAAACGGGGCTCCTTTGGATGTGGTCGGCACCATCGTGCTTCCTCTCGAGTGGAGACGGGTATGGTGGTGAACTTCTTGAGTTGCAGCAAGGGTGTGAAAGACCCTTTCGAAGTTCCAGAGGTTAGGTGTCATTAGTCTCCAGACGCCTCATCGGAAATAGGCCTCATCTCTCCTGGAAGGGAGAACTTCCTGGATTTTCTCGAGTTGCGGCAGGTGTTCTCGAGTTACGACGGGGACCTCAGGGACCGGCCCTGGTGGCCTCAGGAGAGGCCAGTCCCCATGCGAGTTGCTAGGGGGCCTCTTGGGATTCCTCTCCCGTCGATACCGGGGCCAAAAAGCTTGTGTGGAGTCAGGGCCGGAACCGAGGATTCCTCTCAGGGGCTGACATGGATCTTTGGGTACGTCTGGAGTCTCCCCAGGGGAGTCAGGCCTCGTCTCGAGTGGGGGCATGCACGTGCGCTTTCCTTCCAGGCTGTAGCAGCAATGTCACGCTTCCCGTCGCGTGGATCAAAGGATCTGTGGTTTTCCCTCGAGGCTTTCCCTCGAGCCTTTCCCACAGGGCTGTCCCACGTGCCACCGTGGTGTGAGTCGATCCTCGGCGTGAAAGATGAGCCAGTGCAGGGCAAAGAGGTTCCTCTGGAATGGACTGAGACATCTGGGGGACTCTTGGAATGGTGCTACGACCATGGAGTTCCTCTCGCCTTTCCTGTTGAGAGTGCCTCCTCTTGAGATGCGACGGGAACGCCGGGAATTCTTTCCCGTTGAAAGCAGGCAAAGGATCCCTCATCTCGAGCTACGAGGGGGAAACGGGGCTCCTCTGGATGTGGGCGGGACCATCGTGCTTCCTGTCTAGTGGAGATGGGTATGGTGGTGAACTTCTTGAGTTGCAGCAAGGCTGTGAAAGACCCTTTCGAAGTTCCAGAGGTAAGGTGTCATTAGTCTCCAGACGCCTCATCGGAAAGAGGCCTCATCTCGCCTGGAAGGGAGAACTTCCTGGATTTTCTCGAGTTGCGGCAGGTGTTCTCGAGTTACGACGGGGACCTCAGGGACCCGCCCTGGTGGCCTCAGGAGAGGCCAGTCCCTATGCGCGTTGCGAGGGGGCCTCTCGGGATTCCTCTCCCGTCGATACCAGGGCCAAAAACCTTGTGAGGAGTCAGGGCCGGAACCGAGGATTCCTCTCAGGGGCTGACATGGATCTTTGGGTACTTCTGGAGTCTCCCCAGTGGAGTCAGGCCTCGTCTCGAGTGGGGGCATGCACGTGCGCTTTCCTTCCAGGCTGTAGCAGCAATGTCACGCTTCCCGTCGCGTGGATCAAAGGATCTGTGGTTTTCCCTCGAGGCTTTCCCTCGAGGCTTTCCCACAGGGCTGTCCCACGTGCCACCGTGGTGTGAGTCGATCCTCGGCGTGAAAGATGAGCCAGTGCAGGGCAAAGATGTTCCTCTGGAATGGACTGAGACATCTAGGGGACTCTTGGAATGGTGGTACGACCATGGAGTTCCTCTCGCCTTTCCTGTTGAGAGTGCCTCCACTTGAGATGCGACGGGAACGCCGGGAATTCTTTCCCGTTGAAAGCAGGGAAAGGATCCCTCATCTCGAGCTACGAGGGGGAAACGGGGCTCCTCTGGATGTGGGCGGGACCATCGTGCTTCCTCTCTAGTGGAGACGGTTCTGGTGGTGAACTTCTTGAGTTGCAGCAAGGCTGTGAAAGACCCTTTCGAAGTTCCAGAGGTAAGGTGTCATTAGTCTCCAGACGCCTCATCGGAAATAGGCCTCATCTCGCCTGGAAGGGAGAACTTCCTGGATTTTCTCGAGTTGCGGCAGGTGTTCTCGAGTTACGACGGGGACCTCAGGGACCCGCCCTGGTGGCCTCAGGAGAGGCCAGTCCCTATGCGAGTTGCTAGGGGGCCTCTCGGGATTCCTCTCCCGTCGATACCGGGGCCAAAAACCTTGTGTGGAGTCAGGGCCGGAACCGAGGATTCCTCTCAGGGGCTGACATGGATCTTTGGGTACTTCTGGAGTCTCCCCAGGGGAGTCAAGCCTCGTCTCGAGTGGGGGCATGAACGTGCACTTTCCTTCCAGGCTGTAGCAGCAATGTCACGCTTCCCGTCGCGTGGATCAAATGATGTGTGGTTTTCCCTAGAGGCTTTCCCACAGGGCTGCCCACGTGCCACCGTGGTGTGAGTCGATCCTCGGCGTGAAAGATGAGCCAGTGCAGGGCAAAGAGGTTCCTCTGGAATGCACTGAGACATCTGGGGGACTCTTGGAATGGTGGTACGACCATGGAGTTCCTCTCGCCTTTCCTGTTGAGAGTGCCTCCTCTTGAGATGCGACGGGAACGCCGGGAATTTTTTCCCGTGGAAAGCAGGGAAAGGATCCCTCATCTCGAGCTACGAGGGGGAAACGGGGCTCCTCTGGATGTGGGCGGGACCATCGTGCTTTCTCTCGAGTGGAGACGGGTATGGCGGTGAACTTCTTGAGTTGCAGCAAGGGTGTGAAAGACCCTTTCGAAGTTCCAGAGGTTAGGTGTCATTAGTCTCCAGACGCCTCATCGGAAATAGGCCTCATCTCGCCTGGAAGGGAGAACTTCCTGGATTTTCTCGAGTTGCGGCAGGTGTTCTCGAGTTACGACGGAGACCTCAGGGACCCGCCCTGTTGGCCTCAGGAGAGGCCAGTCCCTATGCGAGTTGCTAGGGGGCCTCTCGGGATTCCTCTCCCGTCGATACCGGGGCCAAAAACCTTGTGTGGAGTCAGGGCCGGAACCGAGGATTCCTCTCAGGGGCTGACATGGATCTTTGGGTACTTCTGGAGTGTCCCCAGGGGAGTCAAGCCTCGTCTCGAGTGGGGGCATGAACGTGCACTTTCCTTCCAGGCTGTAGCAGCAATGTCACGCTTCCCGTCGCGTGGATCAAATGATGTGTGGTTTTCCCTAGAGGCTTTCCCACAGGGCTGCCCACGTGCCACCGTGGTGTGAGTCGATCCTCGGCGTGAAAGATGAGCCAGTGCAGGGCAAAGAGGTTCCTCTGGAATGCACTGAGACATCTGGGGGACTCTTGGAATGGTGGTACGACCATGGAGTTCCTCTCGCCTTTCCTGTTGAGAGTGCCTCCTCTTGAGATGCGACGGGAACGCCGGGAATTTTTTCCCGTTGAAAGCAGGGAAAGGATCCCTCATCTCGAGCTACGAGGAGGAAACGGGGCTCCTGTGGATGTGGGCGGGACCATCGTGCTTTCTCTCGAGTGGAGACGGGTATGGCGGTGAACTTCTTGAGTTGCAGCAAGGGTGTGAAAGACCCTTTCGAAGTTCCAGAGGTTAGGTGTCATTAGTCTCCAGACGCCTCATCGGAAATAGGCCTCATCTCGCCTGGAAGGGAGAACTTCCTTGATTTTCTCGAGTTGCGGCAGGTGTTCTCGAGTTACGACGGGGACCCCAGGGACCCGCCCTGTTGGCCTCAGGAGAGGCCAGTCCCTATGCGTGTTGCTAGGGGGCCCCTCGGGATTCCTCTCCCGTCGATACCGGGGCCAAAAACCTTGTGTGGAGTCAGGGCCGGAACCGAGGATTCCTCTCAGGGACTGATATGGATCTTTGGGTACTTCTGGAGTCTCGCCAGGGGAGACAGGCCTCGTCTCGTGTGGGGGCATGCACGTGCCCTTTCCTTAAAGGCTGTAGCAGCATTGTCACGCTTCCCGTCGCGTGGATCAAAGGATCTGTGGTTTTCCCTCGAGGCTTTCCCTCGAGGCTTTCCCACAGGGCTGTCCCACGTGACACCGTGGTGTGAGTCGATTCTCGGCGTGAAAGATGAGCCAGTGCAGGGCAAAGAGGTTCCTCTGGAATGGACTGAGACATCTGGGGGACTCTTGGAATGGTGGTACGACCATGGAGTTCCTCTCGCCTTTCCTGTTGAGAGTGCCTCCTCTTGAGATGCGACGGGAACGCCGGGAATTCTTTCCCGTTGAAAGCAGGGAAAGGATCCCTCATCTCGAGCTACGAGGGGGAAACGGGGCTCCTCTTGATGTGGGCGGGACCATCGTGCTTCCTCTCGAGTGGAGACGGGTATGGCGGTGAACTTCTTGAGTTGCAGCAAGGGTGTGAAAGACCCTTTCGAAGTTCCAGAGGTTAGGTGTCATTAGTCTCCAGACGCCTCATCGGAAATAGGCCTCATCTCGCCTGGAAGGGAGAACTTCCTGGATTTTCTCGAGTTGCGGCAGGTGTTCTCGAGTTACGACGGGGACCTCAGGGACCCGCCCTGGTGGCCTCAGGAGAGGCCAGTCCCCATGCGAGTTGTTAGGGGGCCTCTCGGGATTCCTCTCCCGTCGATACCGGGGCCAAAAACCTTGTGTGGAGTCAGGGCCGGAACCGAGGATTCCTCTCAGGGGCTGACATGGATCTTTGGGTACTTCTGGAGTCTCCCCAGGGGAGTCAGGCCTCGTCTCGAGTGGGGGCAAGCGCGTGCGCTTTCCTTCCAGGCTTTAGCAGCAATGTCACGCTTCCCGTCGCTTGGATCAAATGATCTGTGGTTTTCCCTCGAGGCTTTCCCTCGAGGCTTTCCCACAGGGCTGTCCCACGTGCCACCGTGGTGTGAGTCGATCCTCGGCGTGAAAGATGAGCCAGTGCATGGCAAAGAGGTTCCTCTGGAATGGACTGAGACATCTGGGGGACTCTTGGAATGGTGGTACGACCATGGAGTTCCTCTCGCCTTTCCTGTTGAGAGTGCCTCCTCTTGAGATGCGACGGGAACGCCGGGAATTCTTTCCCGTTGAAAGCAGGGAAAGGATCCCTCATCTCGAGCTACGAGGGGGAAACGGGGCTCCTCTGGATGTGGGCGGGACCATCGTGCTTCCTCTCTAGTGGAGACGGGTATGGCGGTGAACTTCTTGAGTTGCAGCAAGGGTGTGAAAGACCCTTTCGAAGTTCCAGAGGTTAGGTGTCATTAGTCTCCAGACGCCTCATCGGAAATAGGCCTCATCTCGCCTGGAAGGGAAAACTTCCTGGATTTTCTCGAGTTGCGGCAGGTGTTCTCGAGTTACGACGGGGACCTCAGGGACCCGCCAAGGTGGCCTCAGGAGAGGCCCGTCCCCATGCGAGTTGCTAGGGGGCCTCTCGGGATTCCTCTCCCGTCGATACCGGGGCCAAAAAGCTTGTGTGGAGTCAGGGCCGGAACCGAGGATTCCTCTCAGGGGCTGACATGGATCTTTGGGTACTTCTGGAGTCTCCCCAGGGGAGTCAGGCCTCGTCTCGAGTGGGGGCATGCACGTGCGCTTTCCTTCCAGGCTGTAGCAGCAATGTCACGCTTCCCGTCGCGTGGATCAAAGGATCTGTGGTTTTCCCTCGAGGCTTTCCCTCGAGGCTTTCCCACAGGGCTGTCCCACGTGCCACCGTGGTGTGAGTCGATCCTCGGCGTGAAAGATGAGCCAGTGCAGGGCAAAGAGGTTCCTCTGGAATGGACTGAGACATCTGGGGGACTCTTGGAATGGTGGTACGACCATGGAGTTCTTCTCGCCTTTCCTGTTGAGAGTGCCTCCTCTTGAGATGCGACGGGAACGCCGGGAATTCTTTCCCGTTGAAAGCAGGGAATGGATCCCTCATCTCGAGCTCCAAGGGGGAAACGGGTCTCCTCTGGATGTGGGCGGGACCATCGTGCTTCCTCTCGAGTGGAGACGGGTATGGCGGTGAACTTCTTGAGTTGCAGCAAGGGTGTGAAAGACCCTTTCGAAGTTCCAGAGTTTAGGTGTCATTAGTCTCCAGACGCCTCATCGGAAATAGGCCTCATCTCGCCTGGAAGGGAGAACTTCCTGGATTTTCTCGAGTTGCGGCAGGTGTTCTCGAGTTACGACGGGGACCTCAGGGACCCGCCCTGGTGGCCTCAGGAGAGGCCAGTCCCCATGCGAGTTGCTAGGGGGCCTCTCGGGATTCCTCTCCCGTCGATACCGGGGCCAAAAACTTTGTGTGGAGTCAGGGCCGGAACCGAGGATTCCTCTCAGGGGCTGACATGGATCTTTGGGTACTTGTGGAGTCTCCACAGGGGAGTCAGGCCTCGTCGAGAGTGGGGGCATGCACGTGCGCTTTCCTTCCAGGCTGTAGCAGCAATGTCACGCTTCCAGTCGCGTGGATCAAAGGATCTGTGGTTTTCCCTCGAGGCTTTCCCACAGGGCTGTCCCACGTGCCACCGTGTTGTGAGTCGATCATCGGCGTGAAAAAGAGCCAGTGCAGGGCAAAGAGGCTCCTCTGGAATGGACTGAGACATCTGGGGGACTCTTGGAATGGTGGTACGACCATGGAGTTCCTCTCGCCTTTCCTGTTGAGAGTGCCTCCTCTTGAGATGCGACGGGAACGCAGGGAATTCTTTCCCGTTGAAAGCAGGGAATGGATCCCTCATCTCGAGCTCCAAGGGGGAAACGGGTCTCCTCTGGATGTGGGCGGGACCATCGTGCTTCCTCTCGAGTGGAGACGGGTATGGCGGTGAACTTCTTGAGTTGCAGCAAGGGTGTGAAAGACCCTTTCGAAGTTCCAGAGTTTAGGTGTCATTAGTTTCCAGACGCCTCATCGGAAATAGGCCTCATCTCGCCTGGAAGGGAGAACTTCCTGGATTTTCTCGAGTTGCGGCAGGTGTTCTCGAGTTACGACGGGGACCTCAGGGACCCGCCCTGGTGGCCTCAGGAGAGGCCAGTCCCCATGCGAGTTGCTAGGGGGCCTCTCGGGATTCCTCTCCCGTCGATACCAGGGCCAAAAACCTTGTGTGGAGTCAGGGCCGGAACCGAGGATTCCTCTCAGGGGCTGACATGGATCTTTGGGTACTTCTGGAGTCTCCCCAGGGGAGTCAGGCCTCGTCTCGAGTGGGGGCATGCACGTGCGCTTTCCTTCCAGGCTGTAGCAGCAATGTCACGCTTCCCGTCGCGTGGAACAAAGGATCTGTGGTTTTCCCTCGATGCTTTCCCTCGAGGCTTTCCAACAGGGCTGTCCCACGTGCCACCGTGGTGTGAGTCGATCCTCGGCGTGAAAGATGAGCCAGTGCTGGGCAAAGAGGCTCCTCTGGAAAGGACTGAGACATCTGGGGGACTCTTGGAATGGTGGTACGACCATGGAGTTCCTCTCGCCTTTCCTGTTGAGAGTGCCTCCTCTTGAGATGCGACGGGAACGCCGGGAATTCTTTCCCGTTGAAAGCAGGGAATGGATCCCTCATCTCGAGCTCCGAGGGGGAAACGGGTCTCCTCTGGATGTGGGCGGGACCATCGTGCTTCCTCTCGAGTGGAGACAGGTATGGCGGTGAACTTCTTGAGTTGCAGCAAGGGTGTGAAAGACCCTTTCGAAGTTCCAGAGTTTAGGTGTCATTAGTCTCCAGACGCCTCATCGGAAATAGGCCTCATCTCGCCTGGAAGGGAGAACTTCCTGGATTTTCTCGAGTTGCGGCAGGTGTTCTCGAGTTACGACGGGGACCTCAGGGACCCGCCCTGGTGGCCTCAGGAGAGGCCAGTCCCCATGCGAGTTGCTAGGGGGCCTCTCGGGATTCCTCTCCCGTCGATACCGGGGCCAAAAACCTTGTGTGGAGTCAGGGCCGGAACCGAGGATTCCTCTCAGGGGCTGACATGTATCTTTGGGTACTTGTGGAGTCTCCCCAGGGGAGTCAGGCCTCGTCTCGAGTGGGGGCATGCACGTGCGCTTTCCTTCCAGGCTGTAGCAGCAATGTCACGCTTCCCGTCGCGTGGATCAAAGGATCTGTGGTTTTCCCTCGAGGCTTTCCCTCGAGGCTTTCCCACAGGGCTGTCCCACGTGCCACCGTGGTGTGAGTCGATCCTCGGCGTGAAAGATGAGCCAGTGCAGGGCAAAGAGGCTCCTCTGGAATGGACTGAGACATCTGGGGGACTCTTGGAATGGTGGTACGACCATGGAGTTCCTCTCGCCTTTCCTGTTGAGAGTGCCTCCTCTTGAGATGCGACGGGAACGCCGGGAATTCTTTCCCGTTGACAGCAGGGAATGGATCCCTCATCTCGAGCTACGAGGGGGAAACGGGGCTCCTCTGGATGTGGGCGGGACCATCGTGCTTCCTCTCGAGTGGAGACGGGTATGGCGGTGAACTTCTTGAGTTGCAGCAAGGGTGTGAAAGACCCCTTCGAAGTTCCAGAGGTTTGTTGTCATTTGTCTCCAGAGGCCTCATCGGAAATAGGCCTCATCTCGCCTGGAAGGGAGAACTTCCTGGATTTTCTCGAGTTGCCGCAGGTGTTCTCGAGTTACGACGGGGACCTCAGGGACCCGCCCTGGTGGCCTCAGGAGAGGCCAGTCCCCATGCGAGTTGCTAGGGGGCCTCTCGGGATTCCTCTCCCGTCGATACCGGGGCCAAAAACCTTGTGTGGAGTCAGGGCCGGAACCGAGGATTCCTCTCAGGGGCTGAGATGGATCTTTGGGTACTTCTGGAGTCTCCCCAGGGGACTCAGGCCTCGTCTCGAGTGGGGGCATGCACGTGCGCTTTCCTTCCAGGTTGTAGCAGCAATGTCACGCTTCCCGTCGCGTGGATCAAAGGATCTGTGGTTTTCCCTCGAGGCTTTCCCTCGAGGCTTTCCCACAGGGCTGTCCCACGTACCACCGTGGTGTGAGTCGATCCTCGGCGTGAAAGATGAGCCAGTGCAGGGAAAAGAGGCTCCTCTGGAATGGACTGAGACATCTGGGGGACTCTTGGAATGGTGGTACGACCATGGAGTTCCTCTCGCCTTTCCTGTTGAGAGTGCCTCCTCTTGAGATGCGACGGGAACGCCGGGAATTCTTTCCCGTTGAAAGCAGGGAAAGGATCCCTCATCTCGAGCTCCGAGGGGGAAACGGGGCTCCTCTGGATGTGGGCGGGACCATCGTGCTTCCTCTCGAGTGGAGACGGGTATGGAGGTGAACTTCTTGAGTTGCATCAAGGGTGTGAAAGACCCTTTCGAAGTTCCAGAGGTTTGTTGTCATTTGTCTCCAGACGCCTCATCGGAAATAGGCCTCACCTCGCCTGGAAGGGAGAACTTCCTGGATTTTCTCGAGTTGCGGCAGGTGTTCTCGAGTTACGACGGGGACCTCAGGGACCCGCCCTGGTGGCCTCAGGAGAGGCCAGTCCCCATGCGAGATGCTAGGGGGCCTCTCGGGATTCCTCTCCCGTCGATACCGGGGCAAAAACCTTGTGTGGAGTCAGGGCCGGAACCGAGGATTCCTCTCAGGGGCTGACATGGATCTTTGGGTACTTGTGGAGTCTAACCAGGGGAGTCAGGCCTCGTCTCGAGTGGGGGCATGCACGTGCGCTTTCCTTCCAGGCTGTAGCAGCAATGTCACGCTTCCCGTCGCGTGGATCAAAGGATCTGTGGTTTTCCCTCGAGGCTTTCCCACAGGGCTGTCCCACGTGACACCGTGGTGTGAGTCGATCCTCGGCGTTAAAGATTAGCCAGTGCAGGGCAAAGAGGTTCCGCTGGAATGGACTGAGACATCTGGGGGACTCTTGGAATGGTGGTACGACCATGGAGTTCCTCTCGCCTTTCCTGTTGAGAGTTCCTCCTCTTGAGATGCGACGGGAACGCCGGGAAATCTTTCCTGTTGAAAGCAGGGAAAGGATCCCTCACCTCGAGCTACGAGGGGGAAACGGGGCTCCTCTGGATGTGGGCGGGACCATCGTGCTTCCTCTCGAGTGGAGACAGGTATGGCGGTGAACTTCTTGAGTTGCAGCAAGGGTGTGAAAGACCCTTTCGAAGTTCCAGAGTTTAGGTGTCATTAGTCTCCAGACGCCTCATCGGAAATAGGCCTCATCTCGCCTGGAAGGGAGAACTTCCTGGATTTTCTCGAGTTGCCGCAGGTGTTCTCGAGTTACGACGGGGACCTCAGGGACCCGCCCTGGTGGCCTCAGGAGAGGCCAGTACCCATGCGAGTTGCTAGGGGGCCTCTCGGGATTCCTCTCCCGTCGATACCAGGGCCAAAAACCTTGTGTGGAGTCAGGGCCGGAACCGAGGATTCCTCTCAGGGGCTGACATGGATCTTTGGGTACTTGTGGAGTCTCCCCAGGGGAGTCAGGCCTCGTCTCGAGTGGGGGCATGCACGTGCGCTTTCCTTCCAGGCTGTAGCAGCAATGTCACGCTTCCCGTCGCGTGGATCAAAGGATCTGTGGTTTTCCCTCGAGGCTTTCCCTCGAGGCTTTCCCACAGGGCTGTCCCACGTGCCACCGTGGTGTGAGTCGATCCTCGGCGTAAAAGATGAGCCAGTGCAGGGCAAAGAGGCTCCTCTGGAATGGACTGAGACATCTGGGGGACTCTTGGAATGGTGGTACGACCATGGAGTTCCTCTCGCCTTTCCTGTTGAGAGTGCCTCCTCTTGAGATGCGACGGGAACGCCGGGAATTCTTTCCCGTTGAAAGCAGGGAATGGATCCCTCATCTCGAGCTCCGAGGGGGAAACGGGTCTCCTCTGGATGTGGGCGGGACCATCGTGCTTCCTCTCGAGTGGAGACAGGTATGGCAGTGAACTTCTTGAGTTGCAGCAAGGGTGTGAAAGACCCTTTCGAAGTTCCAGAGTTTAGGTGTCATTAGTCTCCAGACGCCTCATCGGAAATAGGCCTCATCTCGCCTGGAAGGGAGAACTTCCTGGATTTTCTCGAGTTGCGGCAGGTGTTCTCGAGTTACGACGGGGACCTCAGGGACCCGCCCTGGTGGCCTCAGGAGAGGCCAGTCCCCATGCGAGTTGCTAGGGGCCTCTCGGGATTCCTCTCCCGTCGATACCGGGGCCAAAAACCTTGTGTGGAGTCAGGGCCGGAACCGAGGATTCCTCTCAGGGGCTGACATGGATCTTTGGGTACTTGTGGAGTCTCCCCAGGGGAGTCAGGCCTCGTCTCGAGTGGGGGCATGCACGTGCGCTTTCCTTCCAGGCTGTAGCAGCAATGTCACGCTTCCCGTCGCGTGGATCAAAGGATCTGTGGTTTTCCCTCGAGGCTTTCCCTCGAGGCTTTCCCACAGGGCTGTCCCACGTGCCACCGTGGTGTGAGTCGATCCTCGGCGTGAAAGATGAGCCAGTGCAGGGCCAAGAGGCTCCTCTGGAATGGACTGAGACATCTGGGGGACTCTTGGAATGGTGGTACGACCATGGAGTTCCTCTCGCCTTTCCTGTTGAGAGTGCCTCCTCTTGAGATGCGACGGGAACGCTGGGAATTCTTTCCCGTTGACAGCAGGGAATGGATCCCTCATCTCGAGCTACGAGGGGGAAACGGGGCTCCTCTGGATGTGGGCGGGACCATCGTGCTTCCTCTCGAGTGGAGACGGGTATGGCGGTGAACTTCTTGAGTTGCAGCAAGGGTGTGAAAGACCCCTTCGAAGTTCCAGAGGTTAGTTGTCAATTGTCTCCAGAGGCCTCATCGGAAATAGGCCTCATCTCGCCTGGAAGGGAGAACTTCCTGGATTTTCTCGAGTTGCCGCAGGTGTTCTCGAGTTACGACGGGGACCTCAGGGACCCGCCCTGGTGGCCTCAGGAGAGGCCAGTCCCCATGCGAGTTGCTAGGGGGCCTCTCGGGATTCCTCTCCCGTCGATACCGGGGCCAAAAACCTTGTGTGGAGTCAGGGCCGGAACCGAGGATTCCTCTCAGGGGCTGAGATGGATCTTTGGGTACTTCTGGAGTCTCCCCAGGGGACTCAGGCCTCGTCTCGAGTGGGGGCATGCACGTGCGCTTTCCTTCCAGGCTGTAGCAGCAATGTCACGCTTCCCGTCGCGTGGATCAAAGGATCTGTGGTTTTCCCTCGAGGCTTTCCCTCGAGGCTTTCCCACAGGGCTGTCCCACGTACCACCGTGGTGTGAGTCGATCCTCGGCGTGAAAGATGAGCCAGTGCAGGGAAAAGAGGCTCCTCTGGAATGGACTGAGACATCTGGGGGACTCTTGGAATGGTGGTACGACCATGGAGTTCCTCTCGCCTTTCCTGTTGAGAGTGCCTCCTTTTGAGATGCGACGGGAACGCCGGGAATTCTTTCCCGTTGAAAGCAGGGAAAGGATCCCTCATCTCGAGCTCCGAGGGGGAAACGGGGCTCCTCTGGATGTGGGCGGGACCATCGTGCTTCCTCTCGAGTGGAGACGGGTATGGAGGTGAACTTCTTGAGTTGCATCAAGGGTGTGAAAGACCCTTTCGAAGTTCCAGAGGTTTGTTGTCATTTGTCTCCAGACACCTCATCGGAAATAGGCCTCACCTCGCCTGGAAGGGAGAACTTCCTGGATTTTCTCGAGTTGCGGCAGGTGTTCTCGAGTTACGACGGGGACCTCAGGGACCCGCCCTGGTGGCCTCAGGAGAGGCCAGTCCCCATGCGAGATGCTAGGGGGCCTCTCGGGATTCCTCTCCCGTCGATACTGGGGCAAAAACCTTGTGTGGAGTCAGGGCCGGAACCGAGGATTCCTCTCAGGGGCTGACATGGATCTTTGGGTACTTGTGGAGTCTAACCAGGGGAGTCAGGCCTCGTCTCGAGTGGGGGCATGCACGTGCGCTTTCCTTCCAGGCTGTAGCAGCAATGTCACGCTTCCCGTCGCGTGGATCAAAGGATCTGTGGTTTTCCCTCGAGGCTTTCCCACAGGGCTGTCCCACGTGACACCGTGGTGTGAGTCGATCCTCGGCGTTAAAGATTAGCCAGTGCAGGGCAAAGAGGTTCCGCTGGAATGGACTGAGACATCTGGGGGACTCTTGGAATGGTGGTACGACCATGGAGTTCCTCTCGCCTTTCCTGTTGAGAGTTCCTCCTCTTGAGATGCGACGGGAACGCCGGGAAATCTTTCCTGTTGAAAGCAGGGAAAGGATCCCTCACCTCGAGCTACGAGGGGGAAACGGGGCTCCTCTGGATGTGGGCGGGACCATCGTGCTTCCTCTCGAGTGGAGACGGGTATGGCGGTGAACTTCTTGAGTTGCAGCAAGGGTGTGAAAGACCCTTTTGAAGTCCAAGACATTAGCTGTCATTAGACTCCAGACGCCTCATCGGAAAGAGGCCTCATCTCGCCTGGAAGGGAGAACTTCCTGGATTTTCTCGAGTTGCGGCAGGTGTTCTTGAGTTACGACGGGGACCTCAGGGACCCGCCGTGGTGGCCACAGGAGAGGCCAGTCCCCATGCGAGTGGCTAGGGGGCCTCACCGGATTCCTCTCCCGTCGATACTGGGGCCAAAAACCTTGTGTGGAGTCAGGGCCGAAACCGAGGATTCCTCTCAGGGACTGACATGGATCTTTGGGTACTTCTGGAGTCTCCCCAGGGGAGTCAGGCCTCGTCTCGAGTGGGGGCATGCACATGCGCTTTCCTTCCAGGCTGTAGCAGCAATGTCACGCTTCCCGGCTCGTGGATCAAAGGATCTGTGGTTTTCCCTCGAGGCTTTCCCTCGAGGCTTTCCCACAGGGCTGTCCCACTTGCCACCGTGGTGTGAGTAAATCCTCGGCGTGAAAGATGAGCCAGTGCAGGGCAAAGAGTTTCCTCTGGAATGGACTGGGAAATCTCGGGGACTCTTGGAATGGTGGTACGACCATGGAGTTCCTCTCATCTTTCCTGTTGAGAGTGCCTCCTCTTGAGATGCGAATGGAACGCCGGGAATTCTTTCCCGTTGATAGCAGGGAAAGGATCGCTAATCTCGAGCTACGAGGGGAAAACGGGGCTCCTCTGGATGTGGGCGGGACCATCGTGTTTCCTCTCGAGTGGAGACGGGTATGGCGGTGAACTTCTTGAGTTGCAGCAAGGGTGTGAAAGACCCTTTCGATGTTTCAGAGGTTCCGTGTCATTAGTCTCCAGACGCCTCATCGGAAATAGGCCTCATCTCGCCTGGAAGGGAGAACTTCCTGAAGTTTCTCGAGTTGCGGCAGGTGCTCTCGAGTTACGACGGGGACCTCAGGGACCCGCCCTGGTGGCCTCAGGAAAGGGCAATCCCCATGCTAGTTGCTCGGGGGCCTCTCAGGATTCCTCTCCTGTCGATACCGGGGCCAAAAAACTTGTGTGGAGTCAGGGCCGGAACCGAGGATTCCTCTCAGGGGCTGACATGGATCTTTGGGTACTTCTGGAGTCTCCCCAGGGGAGTCAGGCCTCGTCTCGAGTGGGGGCATGCACGTGCGCTTTCCTTCCAGGCTGTAGCCGCAATGTCTCGGTTCCCGTCGCGTGGATCAAAGGATCTGTGGTTTTCCCTCGAGGCTTTCCCACAGGGCTGTCCCACGTGCCACCGTGGTGTGAGTCGATTCTCGGCGTGAAAGATGAGACTGTGCAGGGCATAGAGGTTCCTCTGGATTGTACTGAGACATCTGGGGGACTCTTGGAATGGTGGTAGGACCATGGAGTTCCTCTCGCCTTTCCTGTTGAGAGTGCCTCCTCTTGAGATGCGACGGGAACGCCGGGAATTCTTTCCCGTTGAAAGCAGGGAAAGGATCCCTCATCTCGAGCTACGAGGGGGAAACGGGGCTCCTCTGGATGTGGGCGGGACCATCGTGCTTCCTCTCGAGTGGAGACGGTTATGGCGGTGAACTTCTTGAGTTGCAGCAAGGGTGTGAAAGACCCTTTCGAAGTTCCAGAGGTTCCGTGTCATTAGTCTCCAGACGCCTTATCGGAAATAAGCCTCATCTCGCCTGGAAGGGAGAACTTCCTGGATTTTCTCGAGTTGCGGCAGGTGTTCTCGAGTTACGACGGGGACCTCAGGAACCCGCCCTGGTGGCCTCAGGAAAGGTCAGTCCCCTTGCGAGTTGCTAGGGGGCCTCTCGGGATTCCTCTCCCGTCGATACGGGGGCCAAAATACTTGTGTGGAGTCAGGGCCGGAACCGAGGATTCCTCTCAGGGGCTGACATGGATCTTTGGGTACTTCTGGAGTTTCCCCAGGGAAGTCAGGCCTCGTCTCGAGTGGGGGCATGCACGTGCGCTTTCCTTACAGGCTGTAGCAGCAATGTCACGGTTCCCGTCGCGTGGATCAAAGGATCTGTGGTTTTCCCTCGAGGCTTTCCCACAGGGCTGTCCCACGTGCCACCGTGGTGTGAGTCGATCCTCGGCGTGAAAGATGAGCCAGTGCAGGGCAAAGAGGTTCCTCTGGAATGGACTGAGACATCTGGGGGACTCTTGGAATGGTGGTACGACCATGGAGTTCCTCTCACCTTTCCTGTTGAGAGTTCCTCCTCTTGAGATGCGACGGGAACGCCGGGAATTCTTTCCCGTTGAAAGCAGGGAAAGGATCCCTCATCTCGAGCTACGAGGGGGAAACGGGGCTCCTCTGAATGTGGGCGGGACCATCGTGCTTCCTCTCGAGTGGAGACGGGTATGGCGGTGAACTTCTTGAGTTGCAGCAAGGGTGTGAAAGACCCTTTTGAAGTTCCAGAGGTTCCGTGTCATTAGTCTCCAGACGCCTCATCGGATATAGGCCTCATCTCGCCTGGAAGGGAGAACTTCCTGAAGTTTCTCGAGTTGTGGCAGGTGTTCTCGAGTTACGACGGGGACCTCAGGGACCCGCCCTGGTGGCCTCAGGAAAGGCCAATCCCCATGCTAGTTGCTCGGGGGCCTCTCAGGATTCCTCTCCTGTCGATACCGGGGCCAAAAAACTTGTGTGGAGTCAGGGCCGGAACCGAGGATTCCTCTCAGGGGCTGACATGGATCTTTGGGTACTTCTGGAGTCTCCCCAGGGGAGTCAGGCCTCGTCTCGAGTGGGGGCATGCACGTGCGCTTTCCTTCCAGGCTGTAGCCGCAATGTCTCGGTTCCCGTCGCGTGGATCAAAGGATCTGTGGTTTTCCCTCGAGGCTTTCCCACAGGGCTGTCCCACGTGCCACCGTGGTGTGAGTCGATTCTCGGCGTGAAAGATGAGACAGTGCAGGGCAAAGAGGTTCCTCTGGATTGGACTGAGACATCTGGGGGACTCTTGGAATGGTGGTAGGACCATGGAGTTCCTCTCGCCTTTCCTGTTGAGAGTGCCTCCTCTTGAGATGCGACGGGAACGCCGGGAATTCTTTCCCGTTGAAAGCAGGGAAAGGATCCCTCATCTCGAGCTACGAGGGGGAAACGGGGCTCCTCTGGATGTGGGCGGGACCATCGTGCTTCCTCTCGAGTGGAGACGGGTATGGCGGTGAAATTCTTGAGTTGCAGCAAGGGTGTGAAAGACCCTTTCGAAGTTCAAGAGGTTAGGTGTCATTAGTCTCCAGACGCCTCATCGGAAATAGGCCTCATCTCGCCTGGAAAGGAGAACTTCCTGGATTTTCTCGAGTTGCGGCAGGTGTTCTCGATTTACGACGGGGACCTCAGGGACCCGCCCTGGTGGCCTCACGTACGGCCAGTCCCCATGCTAGTTGCTAGGGGGCCTCTCGGGATTCCTCTCCCGTCGATACCGGGGCCAAAAACCTTGTGTGGA
Source organism: Capricornis sumatraensis (assembly GCF_032405125.1). Classification (NCBI taxonomy): domain Eukaryota; kingdom Metazoa; phylum Chordata; class Mammalia; order Artiodactyla; family Bovidae; genus Capricornis; species Capricornis sumatraensis. Next base: position 12,864,012 of record NW_027184612.1, read on the forward strand.
GTCAGGGACGGAACCGAGGATTCCTCTCAGGGGCTGACATGGATCTTTGGGTACTTCTGGAGTCTCCCCAGGGGAGTCAGGACTCGTCTCTAGTGGGGGCATGCACGTGCGCTTTCCTTCCAGGCTGTAGCAGCAATGTCATGCTTCCCGTCGCGTGGATCAAAGGATCTGTGTTTTTCCCTCGAGGCTTTCCCTCGAGGCTTTCCCACAGGGCTGTCCCACGTGCCACCATGGTGTGAGTCGATCCTCGGCGTGAAAGATGAGCCAGTGCAGGGCAAAGAGTTTCCTCTGGAATGGACTGAGAAATCTCGGGGACTCTTGGAATGGTGATACGACCATGGAGTTCCTCTCATCTTTCCTGTTGAGAGTGCCTCCTCTTGAGATGCGACGGGAACGCCGGGAATTCTTTCCCGTTGATAGCAGGGAAAGGATCCCTCAACTCGAGCTACGAGGGGGAAACGGGGCTCCTCTGGATGTGGGCGGGACCATCGTGTTTCCTGTCGAGTGGAGACGGGTATGGCGGTGAACTTCTTGAGTTGCAGCAAGTGTGTGAAAGACCCTTTCGAAGTTCCAGAGGTTCGGTGTCATTAGTCTCCAGACGCCTCATCGGAAATAGGCCTCATCTCGACTGGAAGGGAGAACTTCCTGGATTTTCTCGAGTTGCGGCAGGTGTTCTCGAGTTACGACGGGGACCTCAGGGACCCGCCCTGGTGTCCTCAGGAAAGGCCAGTCCCCATGCGAGTTGCTCGGGGGCCTCTCGGGATTCCTCTCCCGTCGATACCGGGGCCAAAATCCTTCTGTGGCGTCAGGGCCGGAACCGAGGATTCCTCTCAGGGTCTGACATGGGTCTTTGGGTATTTCTGGAGTCTCCCCAGGGTGGTCAGGCCTCGTCTCGAGTGGGGGCATGCACGTGCGCCTTCCTTCCAGGCTGTAGCAGCAATGTCACGCTTCCCGTCGCGTGGATAAAAGGATCTGTGGTTTTCCCTCGAGGCTTTCCCTCGAGGCTTTCCCACAGGGCTGTCTCACGTGCCACCGTTGTGTGAGTCGATCCTCGGCGTGAATGATGTGCCAGTGCAGGGCAAACAGGTTCCTCTGGAATGGACTGAGACATCTGGGGGACTCTTGGAATGGTGGTACGACCATGGAGTTCCTCTCGCGTTTCCTGTTGAGAGTGCCTCCTCTTGAGATGCGACGGGAACGCCGGGAATTCTTTCCCGTTGAAAGCAGGGAAAGGATCCCTCATCTCGAGCTACGAGGGGGAAACGGGGCTCCTCTGGATGTGGGCGGGACCATCGTGCTTCCTTTCGAGTGGAGACGGGTATGGCGGTGAACTTCTTGAGTTGCAGCAAGGGTGTGAAAGACCCTTTCGAAGTTCAAGAGGTTAGGTGTCATTAGTCTCCAGACGCCTCATCGGAAATAGGCCTCATTTCGCCTGGAAAGGAGAACTTCCTGAATTTTCTCGAGTTGCGGCAGGTGTTCTCGATTTACGACGGGGACCTCAGGGACCCGCCCTGGTGGCCTCAGGAACGGCCAGTCCCCATGCTAGTTTCTAGGGAGCCTCTCGGGATTCCTCTCCCGTCGATACCGGGGCCAAAAACCTTGTGTGGAGTCAGGGCCGGAACCGAGGATTCCTCTCACGGGCTGACATGGATCTTTGGGTACTTCTGGAGTCTCCCCAGGGGAGTCAGGACTCGTCTCGAGTGGGGGCATGCACGTGCGCTTTCCTTCCAGGCTCTAGCAGCAATGTCACGGTTCCCGGATCGTGGATCAAACGATCTGTGGTTTTCCCTCGAGGCTTTCCCTCGAGGCTTTCCCACAGGGCTGTCCCACGTGCCACCGTGGTGTGAGTCAAACCTCGGCGTGAAAGATGAGCCAGTGCAGGGCAAAGAGTTTCCTCTGGAATGGACTGAGACATCTGGGGGACTCTTGGAATGGTGGTACGACCATGGAGTTCCTCTCGCCTTTCCTGTTGAGAGTGCCTGCTCTTGAGATGCGACGGGAACGCCGGGAATTCGTTCCCGTTGAAAGCAGGGAAAGGATCCCTCATCTCGAGCTCCGAGGGGGAAACGGTGCTCCTCTGGATGTGGGAGGGACCATCGTGCTTCCTCTTGAGTGGACACGGGTATGGCGGTGAACTTCTTGAGTTGCAGTAAGGGTGTGAAAGACCCTTTCGAAGTTCCAGAGGTTAGGTGTCATTAGTCTCCAGACGCCTCATCGGAAATAGGCCTCATCTCGCCTGGAAGGGAGAACTTCCTGGATTTTCTCGAGTTGCGGCAGGTGTTCTCGAGTTACGACGGGGACCTCAGGGACCCGCCCTGGTGGCCTCAGGAGACGCCAGTCCCCATGCGAGTTGCTAGGGGGCCTCTCGGGATTCCTCTCCCGTCCATACCGGGGCCAAAAACCTTGTGTGGAGTCAGGGCCGGAACCGAGGATTCCTCTCAGGGGCTGATATGGATCTTTGGGTACATCTGGAGTCTCGCCAGGGGAGACAGGCCTCGTCTTTAGTCGGGGCATGCACGTGCACTTTCCTTCCAGGCTGTAGCAGCAATGTCACGCTTCCCGTCGCGTGGATCAAAGGATCTGTGGTTTTCCCTCGAGGCTTTCCCTCGAGGCTTTCCCACAGGGCTGTCGCACGTGCCACCATGGTGTGAGTCGATCCTCGGCGTGAAAGATGAGCCAGTGCAGGGCAAAGAGGTTCCTCTGGAATGGACTGAGACATCTGGGGGACTCTTGGAATGGTGGTACGACCATGGAGTTCCTCTCGCCTTTCCTGTTGAGAGTGCCTCCTCTTGAGATGCGACGGGAACGCCGGGAATTCTTTCCCGTTGAAAGCATGGAAAGGTTCCCTCATCTCGAGCTACGAGGGGGAAACGGTGCTCCTCTGGATGTGGGCGGGACCATCGTGCTTCCTCTCGAGTGGACACGGGTATGGCGGTGAACTTCTTGAGTTGCAGCAAGGGTGTGAAAGACCCTTTCGAAGTTCCAGAGGTTAGGTGTCATTAGTCTCCAGACGCCTCATCGGAAATAGGCCTCATCTCGCCTGGAAGGGAGAACTTCCTGGATTTCTCGAGTTGCGGCAGGTGTTCTCGACTTACGACGGGGACCTCAGGGACCCGCCCTGGTGGCCTCAGGAGAGGCCAGTCCCCATGCGAGTTGCTAAGGGGCCTCTCGGGATTACTCTTCCGTCGATACCGGGGCCAAAATCCGTTGGTGGAGTCAGGGCCGGAACCGAGGATTCCTCTCAGGGGCTGACATGGATCTTTGGGTACTTCTGGAGTCTCCCCAGGGGAGTCAGGCCTCGTCTCGAGTGGGGGCATGCATGTGCGCTTTCCTTCCAGGCTGTAGCAGCAATGTCACCCTTCCCGTCGCGTGGATCAAACGATCTGTGGTTTTCCCTCGAGGCTTTCCCTCGAGGCTTTCCCACAGGGCTGTCCCACGTGCCACCGTGGTGTGAGTCGATCCTCGGCGTGAAAGATGAGCCAGTGCAGGGCAAAGAGGTTCCTCTGGAATGCACTGAGACATCTGGGGGACTCTTGGAATGGTGGTACGACCATGGAGTTCCTCTCGCCTTTCCTGTTGAGAGTGCCTCCTCTTGAGATGCGACGGGAACGCCGGGAATTCTTTCCCGTTGAAAGAAGGGAAAGGATCCCTCATCTCGAGCTACGAGGGGGAAACGGGGCTCCTCTGGATGTGGGCGGGACCATCGTGCTTCCTCTCGAGTGGAGACGGGTATGGCGGTGAACTTCTTGAGTTGCAGCAAGGGTGTGAAAGACCCTTTTGAAGTTCCAGAGGTTAGGTGTCATTAGTCTCCAGACGCCTCATCGGAAATAGGCCTCATCTCGCCTGGAAGGGAGAACTTCATGGATTTTCTCGAGTTGCGGCAGGTGTTCTCGAGTTACGACGGGGACCTCAGGGACCCGCCCTGGTGGCCTCAGGAGACGCCAGTCCCCATGCGAGTTGCTAGGGGGCCTCTCGGGATTCCTCTCCCGTCGATACCGGGGCCAAAAACCTTGTGTGGAGTCAGGGCCGGAACCGAGGATTCCTCTCAGGGGCTGATATGGATCTTTGGGTACATCTGGAGTCTCGCCAGGGGAGACAGGCCTCGTCTCGAGTCGGGGCATGCACGTGCACTTTCCTTCCAGGCTGTAGCAGCAATGTCACGCTTCCCGTCGCGTGGATCAAAGGATCTGTGGTTTTCCCTCGAGGCTTTCCCTCGAGGCTTTCCCACAGGGCTGTCCCACGTGCCACCATGGTGTGAGTCGATCCTCGGCGTGAAAGATGAGCCAGTGCAGGGCAAAGAGGTTCCTCTGGAATGGACTGAGACATCTGGGGGACTCTTGGAATGGTGGTTCGACCATGGAGTTCCTCTCGCCTTTCCTGTTGAGAGTGCCTCCTCTTGAGATGCGACAGGAACGCCGGGAATTCTTTCCCGTTGAAACCAGGGAAAGGATCCCTCATCTCGAGCTCCGAGGGGGAAACGGGGCTCCTCTGGATGTGGGCGGGACCATCGTGCTTCCTCTCGAGTGGAGACGGGTATGGCGGTGAACTTCTTGAGTCGCAGCAAGGGTGTGAAAGACCCTTTCGAAGTTCCAGAGGTTAGGTGTCATTAGTCTCCAGACGCCTCATCGGAAATAGGCCTCATCTCGCCTGGAAGGGAGAACTTCCTGGATTTTCTCGAGTTGCGGCAGGTGTTCTCGAGTTACGACGGGGAACTCAGGGACCCGCCCTTGTGGCCTCAGGAGAGGCCAGTCCCCATGCGAGTTGCTAGGGGGCCTCTCAGGATTCCTCTCCTGTCGATACCGGGGCCAAAAACCTTTGGTGGAGTCAGGGCCGGAACCGAGGATTCCTCTCAGGGGCTGACATGGATCTTTGGGTACTTCTGGAGTCTCCCCAAGGGAGTCAGGCCTCGTCTCGAGTGGGGGCATGCACGTGCGCTTTCCTTCCAGGCTGTAGCAGAAATGTCACGCTTCCCGTGGCGTGGATCAAAGGATCTGTGGTTTTCCCTCGAGGCTTTCCCTCGAGGCTTTCCCACAGGGCTGTCCCACGTGCCACCGTGGTGTGAGTCGATCCTCGGCGTGAAAGATGAGCCAGTGAAGGGCAAAGAGATTCCTCTGGAATGGACTGAGACATCTGGGGGACTCTTGGAATGGTGGTACGACCATGGAGTTCCTCTCGCCTTTCCTGGTGAGAGTGCATCCTCTTGAGATGCAACGGGAACGCCGGGAATTCTTTCCCGTTGAAAGCAGGGAAAGGATCCCTCATCTCGAGCTATGAGGGGGAAACGGTGCTCCTCTGGATGTGGACGGAACCATCGTGCTTCCTCTTGAGTGGACACGGGTATGGCGGTGAACTTCTTGAGTTGCAGCAAGGGTGTGAAAGACCCTTTCGTAGTTCCAGAGGTTAGTTGTCATTAGTCTCCAGACGCCTCATCGGAAATAGGCCTCATCTCGCCTGGAAGGGAGAATTTCCTGGATTTTCTCGAGTTGCGGCAGGTGTTCTCGAGTTACGACGGGGACCACAGGGACCCGCCCTGGTGGCCTCAGGAGACGCCAGTCCCCATGCGAGTTGCTAGGGGGCCTATCGGGATTCCTCTCCCGTCGATACCGGGGCGAAAAACCTTGTGTGGAGTCAGGGCCGGAACCGATGATTCCTCTCAGGGGCTGATATGGATCTTTGGGTACATCTGGAGTCTCCCCAGGGGAGACAGGCCTCGTCTCGAGTCGGGGCATGCACGTGCACTTTCCTTCCAGGCTGTAGCAGCAATGTCACGCTTCCCGTCACGTGGATCAAAGGATCTGTGGTTTTCCCTCGAGGCTTTCCCTCGAGGCTTTCCCACAGGGCTGTCCCACGTGCCCCCGTGGTGTGAGTCGATCCTCGGCGTGAAAGATGAGCCAGTGCAGGGCAAAGAGGTTCCTCTGGAATGGACTGAGACATCTGGGGGACTCTTGGAATGGTGGTACGACCATGGAGTTCCTCTCGCCTTTCCTGTTGAGAGTGCCTCCTCTTGAGATGCGACGGGAACGCCGGGAATTCTTTCCCCTTGAAAGCAGGGAAAGGATCCCTCATCTCGAGCTACGAGGGGGAAACGGGGCTCCTCTGGATGTGGGCGGGACCATCGTGCTTCCTCTCGAGTGGAGACGGGTATGGCGGTGAACTTCTTGAGTTGCAGCAAGGGTGTGAAAGACCCTTTCGAAGTTCCAGAGTTTAGGTGTCATTAGTCTCCAGACGCCTCATCGGAAATAGGCCTCATCTCGCCTGGAAGGGAGAACTTCCTGGATTTTCTCGAGTTGCGGCAGGTGTTCTCGAGTTACGACGGGGACCTCAGGGACCCGCCCTGGTGGCCTCAGGAGACGCCAGTCCCCATGCGAGTTGCTAGGAGGCCTCTCGGGATTCCTCTCCCGTCGATACCGGGGCCAAAAACATTTGGTGGAGTCAGGGCCGGAACCGAGGATTCCTCTCAGGGGCTGACATGGATCTTTGAGTACTTCTGGAGTCTCCCCAGGGGAGTCAGGCCTCGTCTCGAGTGGGGGCATGCACATGCGCTTTCCTTCCAGGCTGTAGCAGCAATGTCACGCTTCCCGTGGCGTGGATCAAAGGATCTGTGGTTTTCCCTCGAGGCTTTCCCTCGAGGCTTTCCCACAGGGCTGTCCCACGTGCCACCGTTGTGTGATTCGATCCTCGGCGTGAAAGATGTGCCAGTGCAGGGCAAAGAGGTTCCTCTGGAATGGACTGAGACATCTGGGGGACTCTTGGAATGGTGGTAGGACCATGGAGTTCCTCTCGCCTTTCCTGTTGAGAGTGCCTGCACTTGAGATGCGACGGGAACGCCGGGAATTCTTTCCCGTTGAAAGCAGGGAAAGGATCCCTCATCTCGAGCTACGAGGGGGAAACGGTGCTCCTCTGGATGTGGGCGGGACCATCGTGCTTCCTCTTGAGTGGACACGGGTATGGCGGTGAACTTCTTGAGTTGCAGCAAGGGTGTGAAAGACCATTTCGAAGTTCCAGAGGTTAGGTGTCATTAGTATCTAGACGCCTCATCGGAAATAGGCCTCATCTCGCCTGGAAGGGAGAACTTCCTGGATTTTCTCGAGTTGCGGCAGGTGTTCTCGAGTTACGACGGGGACCTCAGGGACCCGCCCTGGTGGCCTCAGGAGACGCCAGTCCCCATGCGAGTTGCTAGGGGGCCTCTCGGGATTCCTCTCCCGTCGATACCGGGGCCAAAAACCTTGTGTGGAGTCAGGGCCGGAACCGAGGATTCCTCTCAGGGGCTGATATGGATCTTTGGGTACATCTGGAGTCTCGCCAGGGGAGACAGGCCTCGTCTTGAGTCAGGGCATGCACGTGCACTTTCCTTCCAGGCTGTAGCAGCAATGTCACGCTTCCCGTCGCGTGGATCAAAGGATCTGTGGTTTTCCCTCGAGGCTTTCCCTCGAGGCTTTCCCACAGGGCTGTCCCACGTGCCACCATGGTGTGAGTCGATCCTCGGCGTGAAAGATGAGCCAGTGCAGGGCAAAGAGGTTCCTCTGGAATGGACTGAGACATCTGGGGGACTCTTGGAATGGTGGTACGACCATGGAGTTCCTCTCGCCTTTCCTGTTGAGAGTGCCTCCTCTTGAGATGCGACGGGAACGCCGGGAATTCTTTCCCGTTGAAAGCATGGAAAGGTTCCCTCATCTCGAGCTACGAGGGGGAAACGGTGCTCCTCTGGATGTGGGCGGGACCATCGTGCTTCCTCTCGAGTGGACACGGGTATGGCGGTGAACTTCTTGAGTCGCAGCAAGGGTGTGAAAGACCCTTTCGAAGTTCCAGAGGTTAGGTGTCATTAGTCTCCAGACGCCTCATCGGAAATAGGCCTCATCTCGCCTGGAAGGAAGAATTTCCTGGATTTTCTCGAGTTGCGGCAAGTGTTCTCGAGTTACGACGGGGACCTCAGGGACCCGCCCTGGTCTCCTCAGGAGAGGCCAGTCTCCATGCGAGTTGCTAGGGGGCCTCTCGGGATTCCTCTCCCGTCGATACCGGGGCCAAAAACCTTTGGTGGAGTCAGGGCCGGAACCGAGGATTCCTCTCAGGGGCTGACATGGATCTTTGAGTACTTCTGGAGTCTCCCCAGCGGAGTCAGGCCTCGTCTCGACTGGGGGCATGCACGTGCGCTTTCCTTCCAGGCTGTAGCAGCAATGTCACGCTTCCCGTGGCGTGGATCAAAGGATCTGTGGTTTTACCTCGAGGCTTTCCAACGAGGCTTTCCCACAGGGCTGTCCCACGTGCCACCATGGTGTGAGTCGATCCTCGGCGTGATAGATGAGCCAGTGCAGGGCAAAGAGGTTCCTCTGGAATGGACTGAGACATCTGGGGGACTCTTGGAATGGTGGTACGACCATGGAGTTCCTCTCGCCTTTCCTGCTGAGAGTGCCTCCTCTTGAGATGCGACGGGAACGCCGGGAATTCTTTCCCGTTGAAAGCAGGGAAAGGATCCCTCATCTCGAGCTACGAGGGGGAAACGGTGCTCCTCTGGATGTGGGCGGGACCATCGTGCTTCCTCTCGAGTGGACACGGGTATGGCGGTGAACTTCTTGAGTTGCAGCAAGGGTGTGAAAGACCCTTTCGAAGTTCCAGAGTTTAGGTGTCATTAGTCTCCAGACGCCTCATCGGAAATAGGCCTCATCTCGCCTGGAAGGGAGAACTTCCTGGATTTCTCGAGTTGCGGCAGGTGTTCTCGAGTTACGACGGGGACCTCAGGGACCCGCCCTGGTGGCCTCAGGAGAGGCCAGTCCCCATGCGAGTTGCTAGGCGGCCTCTCGGGATTACTCTTCCGTCGATACCGGGGCCAAAACCCTTTGGTGGAGTCAGGGCCGGAACCGAGGATTCCTCTCAGTGGCTGACATGGATCTTTGGGTACTTCTGGAGTCTCCCCAGGGGAGTCAGGCCTCGTCTCGAGTGGGGGCATGCACGTGCGCTTTCCTTCCAGGCTGTAGCAGCAATGTCACGCTTCCCGTCGCGTGGATCAAACGATCTGTGGTTTTCCCTCGAGGCTTTCCCTCGAGGCTTTCCCACAGGGCTGTCCCACGTGCCACCGTGGTGTGAGTCGATCCTCGGCGTGAAAGATGAGCCAGTGCAGGGCAAAGAGGTTCCTCTGGAATGCACTGAGACATCTGGGGGACTCTTGGAATGGTGGTACGACCATGGAGTTCCTCTCGCCTTTCCTGTTGAGAGTGCCTCCTCTTGAGATGCGATGGGAACGCCGGGAATTCTTTCCCGTTGAAAGCAGGGAAAGGATCCCTCATCTCGAGCTACGAGGTGGAAACGGTGCTCCTCTGGATGTGGGCGGGACCATCGTGCTTCCTCTTGAGTGGACACGGGTATGGCGGTGAACTTCTTGAGTTGCAGCAAGGGTGTGAAAGACCCTTTCGAAGTTCCAGAGGTTAGGTGTCATTAGTCTCCAGACGCCTCATTGGAAATAGGCCTCATCTCGCCTGGAAGGGAGAATTTCCTGGATTTTCTCGAGTTGCGGCAGGTGTTCTCGAGTTACGACGGGGTCCTCAGGGACCCGCCCTGGTGGCCTCAGTAGACGCCAGTCCCCATGTGAGTTGCTAGGGGGCCTCTCGGGATTCCTCTCCCGTCGATACCGGGGCCAAAAACCTTGTGTGGAGTCAGGGCCGGAACCGAGGATTCCTCTCAGGGTCTGATATGGATCTTTGGGTACATCTGGAGTCTCGCCAGGGGAGACAGGCCTCGTCTCGAGTCGGGGCATGCACGTGCACTTTCTTTCCAGGCTGTAGCAGCAATGTCACGCTTCCCGTCGCGTGGATCAAAGGATCTGTGGTTTTCCCTCGAGGCTTTCCCTCGAGGCTTTCCCACAGGGCTGTCCCACGTGCCACCGTGGTGTGAGTCGATCCTCGGCGTGAAAGATGAGCCAGTGAAGGGCAAAGAGGTTCCTCTGGAATGGACTGAGACATCTGGGGGACTCTTGGAATGGTGGTACGACCATGGAGTTCCTCTCGCCTTTCCTGTTGAGAGTGCCTCCTCTTGAGATGCGACGGGAACGCCGGGAATTCTTTCCCGTTGAAAGCAGGGAAAGGATCCATCATCTCGAGCTACGAGGGGGAAACGGGGCTCCTCTGGATGTGGGCGGGACCATCGTGCTTCCTCTCGAGTGGAGACGGGTATGGCGGTGAACTTCTTGAGTCGCAGCAAGGGTGTGAAAGACCCTTTCGAAGTTCCAGAGTTTAGGTGTCATTAGTCTCCAGACGCCTCATCGGAAATAGGCCTCATCTCGCCTGGAAGGGAGAACTTCCTGGATTTTCTCGAGTTGCGGCAGGTGTTCTCGAGTTACGACGGGGACCTCAGGGAGCCGCCCTGGTGGCCTCAGGAGAGGCCAGTCCCCATGCGAGTTGCTAGGGGGCCTCTCGGGATTCCTCTCCCGTCGATACCGGGGCCAAAAACATTTGGTGGAGTCAGGGCCGGAACCGAGGATTCCTCTCAGGGGCTGACATGGATCTTTGGGTACTTCTGGAGTCTCCCCAGGGGAGTCAGGCCTCGTCTCGAGTGGGGGCATGCACGTGCGCTTTCCTTCCAGGCTGTAGCAGCAATGTCACGCTTCCCGTGGCGTGGATCAAAGGATCTGTGGTTTTCTCTCGAGGCTTTCCCTCGAGGCTTTCCCACAGGGCTGTCCCACGTGCCACCGTGGTGTGATTCGATCCTCGGCGTGAAAGATGTGCCAGTGCAGGGCAAAGAGGTTCCTTTGGAATGGACTGAGACATCTGGGGGACTCTTGGAATGGTGGTACGACCATGGAGTTCCTCTCGCCTTTCCTGTTGAGAGTGCCTGCTCTTGAGATGCGACGGGAACGCCGGGAATTCTTTCCCGTTGAAAGCAGGCAAAGGATCCCTCATCTCGAGCTACGAGGGGGAATCGGTGCTCCTCTGGATGTGGGCGGGACCATCGTGCTTACTCTTGAGTGGACACGGGTATGGCGGTGAACTTCTTGAGTTGCAGCAAGGGTGTGAAAGACTCTTTCGAAGTTCCAGAGGTTAGGTGTCATTAGTCTCCAGACGCCTCATCAGAAATAAGCCTCATCTCGCCTGGAAGGGAGAACTTCCTGGATTTTCTCGAGGTGCGGCAGGTGTTCTCGAGTTACGACGGGGACCTCAGGGACCCGCCCTGGTGGCCTCAGGAGACGCCAGTCCCCATGCGAGTTGCTAGGGGGCCTCTCGGGATTCCTCTCCCGTCGATACCGGGGCCAAAAACCTTGTGTGGTGTCAGGGCCGGAACCGAGGATTCCTCTCAGGGGCTGATATGGATCTTTGGGTATATCTGGAGTCTCGCCAGGGGAGACAGGCCTCGTCTCGAGTCGGGGCATGCACGTGCACTTTCCTTCCAGGCTGTAGCAGCAATGTCACGCTTCCCGTCGCGTGGATCAAAGGATCTGTGGTTTTCCCTCGAGGCTTTCCCTCGAGGCTTTCCCACAGGGCTGTCCCACGTGCCACCGTGGTGTGAGTCGATCCTCGGCCTGAAAGATGAGCCAGTGCAGGGCAAAGAGGTTCCTCTGGAATGGACTGAGACATCTGGGGGACTCTTGGAATAGTGGTACGACCATGGAGTTCCTCTCGCCTTTCCTGTTGAGAGTGCCTCCTCTTGAGATGCGACGGGAACGCCGGGAATTCTTTCCCGTTGAAAGCAGGGAAAGGATCCCTCATCTCGAGCTACGAGGGGGAAACGGGGCTCCTCTGGATGTGGGCGGGACCATCGTGCTTCCTCTCGAGTGGAGACGGGTATGGCGGTGAACTTCTTGAGTCGCAGCAAGGGTGTGAAAGACCCTTTCGAAGTTCCAGAGGTTAGGTGTCATTAGTCTCCAGACGCCTCATCGGAAATAGGCCTCATCTCGCCTGGAAGGGAGAACTTCCTGGATTTTCTCGAGTTGCGGCAGGTGTTCTCGAGTTACGACGGGGACCTCAGGGACCCGCCCTGGTGGCCTCAGGAGAGGCCAGTCCCCATGCGAGTTGCTAGGGGGCCTCTCGGGATTCCTCTCCCGTCGATACCGGGGCCAAAAACCTTTGGTGGAGTCAGGGCCGGAACCGAGGATTCCTCTCAGGGGCTGACATGGATCTTTGAGTACTTCTGGAGTCTCCCCAGGGGAGTCAGGCCTCGTCTCGACTGGGGGCATGCACGTGCGCTTTCCTTCCAGGCTGTAGCAGCAATGTCACGCTTCCCGTGGCGTGGATCAAAGGATCTGTGGTTTTCCCTTGAGGCTTTCCATCGAGGCTTTCCCACAGGGCTGTCCCACGTGCCACCATGGTGTGAGTCGATCCTCGGCGTGATAGATGAGCCAGTGCAGGGCAAAGAGGTTCCTCTGGAATGGACTGAGACATCTGGGGGACTCTTGGAATGGTGGTACGACCATGGAGTTCCACTCGCCTTTCCTGCTGAGAGTGCCTCCTCTTGAGATGCGACGGGAACGCCGGGAATTCTTTCCCGTTGAAAGCAGGGAAAGGATCCCTCATCTCGAGCTACGAGGGGGAAACGGTGCTCCTCTGGATGTGGGCGGGACCATCGTGCTTCCTCTTGAGTGGACACGGGTATGGCGGTGAACTTCTTGAGTTGCAGCAAGGGTGTGAAAGACCCTTTCGAAGTTCCAGAGTTTAGGTGTCATTAGTCTCCAGACGCCTCATCGGAAATAGGCCTCATCTCGCCTGGAAGGGAGAACTTCCTGGATTTCTCGAGTTGCGGCAGGTGTTCTCGAGTTTCGACGGGGACCTCAGGGACCCGCCCTGGTGTCCTCAGGAAAGGCCAGTCCCCATGCGAGTTGCTCGGGGGCCTCTCGGGATTCCTCTCCCGTCGATACCGGGGCCAAAATCCTTCTGTGGCGTCAGGGCCGGAACCGAGGATTCCTCTCAGGGTCTGACATGGGTCTTTGGGTATTTCTGGAGTCTCCCCAGGGTGGTCAGGCCTCGTCTCGAGTGGGGGCATGCACGTGCGCCTTCCTTCCAGGCTGTAGCAGCAATGTCACGCTTCCCGTCGCGTGGATAAAAGGATCTGTGGTTTTCCCTCGAGGCTTTCCCTCGAGGCTTTCCCACAGGGCTGTCTCACGTGCCACCGTTGTGTGAGTCGATCCTCGGCGTGAATGATGTGCCAGTGCAGGGCAAACAGGTTCCTCTGGAATGGACTGAGACATCTGGGGGACTCTTGGAATGGTGGTACGACCATGGAGTTCCTCTCGCGTTTCCTGTTGAGAGTGCCTCCTCTTGAGATGCGACGGGAACGCCGGGAATTCTTTCCCGTTGAAAGCAGGGAAAGGATCCCTCATCTCGAGCTACGAGGGGGAAACGGGGCTCCTCTGGATGTGGGCGGGACCATCGTGCTTCCTTTCGAGTGGAGACGGGTATGGCGGTGAACTTCTTGAGTTGCAGCAAGGGTGTGAAAGACCCTTTCGAAGTTCAAGAGGTTAGGTGTCATTAGTCTCCAGACGCCTCATCGGAAATAGGCCTCATTTCGCCTGGAAAGGAGAACTTCCTGAATTTTCTCGAGTTGCGGCAGGTGTTCTCGATTTACGACGGGGACCTCAGGGACCCGCCCTGGTGGCCTCAGGAACGGCCAGTCCCCATGCTAGTTTCTAGGGAGCCTCTCGGGATTCCTCTCCCGTCGATACCGGGGCCAAAAACCTTGTGTGGAGTCAGGGCCGGAACCGAGGATTCCTCTCACGGGCTGACATGGATCTTTGGGTACTTCTGGAGTCTCCCCAGGGGAGTCAGGACTCGTCTCGAGTGGGGGCATGCACGTGCGCTTTCCTTCCAGGCTCTAGCAGCAATGTCACGGTTCCCGGATCGTGGATCAAACGATCTGTGGTTTTCCCTCGAGGCTTTCCCTCGAGGCTTTCCCACAGGGCTGTCCCACGTGCCACCGTGGTGTGAGTCAAACCTCGGCGTGAAAGATGAGCCAGTGCAGGGCAAAGAGTTTCCTCTGGAATGGACTGAGACATCTGGGGGACTCTTGGAATGGTGGTACGACCATGGAGTTCCTCTCGCCTTTCCTGTTGAGAGTGCCTGCTCTTGAGATGCGACGGGAACGCCGGGAATTCGTTCCCGTTGAAAGCAGGGAAAGGATCCCTCATCTCGAGCTCCGAGGGGGAAACGGTGCTCCTCTGGATGTGGGAGGGACCATCGTGCTTCCTCTTGAGTGGACACGGGTATGGCGGTGAACTTCTTGAGTTGCAGTAAGGGTGTGAAAGACCCTTTCGAAGTTCCAGAGGTTAGGTGTCATTAGTCTCCAGACGCCTCATCGGAAATAGGCCTCATCTCGCCTGGAAGGGAGAACTTCCTGGATTTTCTCGAGTTGCGGCAGGTGTTCTCGAGTTACGACGGGGACCTCAGGGACCCGCCCTGGTGGCCTCAGGAGACGCCAGTCCCCATGCGAGTTGCTAGGGGGCCTCTCGGGATTCCTCTCCCGTCCATACCGGGGCCAAAAACCTTGTGTGGAGTCAGGGCCGGAACCGAGGATTCCTCTCAGGGGCTGATATGGATCTTTGGGTACATCTGGAGTCTCGCCAGGGGAGACAGGCCTCGTCTTTAGTCGGGGCATGCACGTGCACTTTCCTTCCAGGCTGTAGCAGCAATGTCACGCTTCCCGTCGCGTGGATCAAAGGATCTGTGGTTTTCCCTCGAGGCTTTCCCTCGAGGCTTTCCCACAGGGCTGTCGCACGTGCCACCATGGTGTGAGTCGATCCTCGGCGTGAAAAATGAGCCAGTGCAGGGCAAAGAGGTTCCTCTGGAATGGACTGAGACATCTGGGGGACTCTTGGAATGGTGGTACGACCATGGAGTTCCTCTCGCCTTTCCTGTTGAGAGTGCCTCCTCTTGAGATGCGACGGGAACGCTGGGAATTCTTTCCCGTTGAAAGCATGGAAAGGTTCCCTCATCTCGAGCTACGAGGGGGAAACGGTGCTCCTCTGGATGTGGGCGGGACCATCGTGCTTCCTCTCGAGTGGACACGGGTATGGCGGTGAACTTCTTGAGTTGCAGCAAGGGTGTGAAAGACCCTTTCGAAGTTCCAGAGGTTAGGTGTCATTAGTCTCCAGACGCCTCATCGGAAATAGGCCTCATCTCGCCTGGAAGGGAGAACTTCCTGGATTTCTCGAGTTGCGGCAGGTGTTCTCGACTTACGACGGGGACCTCAGGGACCCGCCCTGGTGGCCTCAGGAGAGGCCAGTCCCCATGCGAGTTGCTAAGGGGCCTCTCGGGATTACTCTTCCGTCGATACCGGGGCCAAAATCCGTTGGTGGAGTCAGGGCCGGAACCGAGGATTCCTCTCAGGGGCTGACATGGATCTTTGGGTACTTCTGGAGTCTCCCCAGGGGAGTCAGGCCTCGTCTCGAGTGGGGGCATGCATGTGCGCTTTCCTTCCAGGCTGTAGCAGCAATGTCACCCTTCCCGTCGCGTGGATCAAACGATCTGTGGTTTTCCCTCGAGGCTTTCCCTCGAGGCTTTCCCACAGGGCTGTCCCACGTGCCACCGTGGTGTGAGTCGATCCTCGGCGTGAAAGATGAGCCAGTGCAGGGCAAAGAGGTTCCTCTGGAATGCACTGAGACATCTGGGGGACTCTTGGAATGGTGGTACGACCATGGAGTTCCTCTCGCCTTTCCTGTTGAGAGTGCCTCCTCTTGAGATGCGACGGGAACGCCGGGAATTCTTTCCCGTTGAAAGAAGGGAAAGGATCCCTCATCTCGAGCTACGAGGGGGAAACGGGGCTCCTCTGGATGTGGGCGGGACCATCGTGCTTCCTCTCGAGTGGAGACGGGTATGGCGGTGAACTTCTTGAGTTGCAGCAAGGGTGTGAAAGACCCTTTTGAAGTTCCAGAGGTTAGGTGTCATTAGTCTCCAGACGCCTCATCGGAAATAGGCCTCATCTCGCCTGGAAGGGAGAACTTCATGGATTTTCTCGAGTTGCGGCAGGTGTTCTCGAGTTACGACGGGGACCTCAGGGACCCGCCCTGGTGGCCTCAGGAGACGCCAGTCCCCATGCGAGTTGCTAGGGGGCCTCTCGGGATTCCTCTCCCGTCGATACCGGGGCCAAAAACCTTGTGTGGAGTCAGGGCCGGAACCGAGGATTCCTCTCAGGGGCTGATATGGATCTTTGGGTACATCTGGAGTCTCGCCAGGGGAGACAGGCCTCGTCTCGAGTCGGGGCATGCACGTGCACTTTCCTTCCAGGCTGTAGCAGCAATGTCACGCTTCCCGTCGCGTGGATCAAAGGATCTGTGGTTTTCCCTCGAGGCTTTCCCTCGAGGCTTTCCCACAGGGCTGTCCCACGTGCCACCATGGTGTGAGTCGATCCTCGGCGTGAAAGATGAGCCAGTGCAGGGCAAAGAGGTTCCTCTGGAATGGACTGAGACATCTGGGGGACTCTTGGAATGGTGGTTCGACCATGGAGTTCCTCTCGCCTTTCCTGTTGAGAGTGCCTCCTCTTGAGATGCGACAGGAACGCCGGGAATTCTTTCCCGTTGAAACCAGGGAAAGGATCCCTCATCTCGAGCTCCGAGGGGGAAACGGGGCTCCTCTGGATGTGGGCGGGACCATCGTGCTTCCTCTCGAGTGGAGACGGGTATGGCGGTGAACTTCTTGAGTCGCAGCAAGGGTGTGAAAGACCCTTTCGAAGTTCCAGAGGTTAGGTGTCATTAGTCTCCAGACGCCTCATCGGAAATAGGCCTCATCTCGCCTGGAAGGGAGAACTTCCTGGATTTTCTCGAGTTGCGGCAGGTGTTCTCGAGTTACGACGGGGAACTCAGGGACCCGCCCTTGTGGCCTCAGGAGAGGCCAGTCCCCATGCGAGTTGCTAGGGGGCCTCTCAGGATTCCTCTCCTGTCGATACCGGGGCCAAAAACCTTTGGTGGAGTCAGGGCCGGAACCGAGGATTCCTCTCAGGGGCTGACATGGATCTTTGGGTACTTCTGGAGTCTCCCCAAGGGAGTCAGGCCTCGTCTCGAGTGGGGGCATGCACGTGCGCTTTCCTTCCAGGCTGTAGCAGAAATGTCACGCTTCCCGTGGCGTGGATCAAAGGATCTGTGGTTTTCCCTCGAGGCTTTCCCTCGAGGCTTTCCCACAGGGCTGTCCCACGTGCCACCGTGGTGTGAGTCGATCCTCGGCGTGAAAGATGAGCCAGTGAAGGGCAAAGAGATTCCTCTGGAATGGACTGAGACATCTGGGGGACTCTTGGAATGGTGGTACGACCATGGAGTTCCTCTCGCCTTTCCTGGTGAGAGTGCATCCTCTTGAGATGCAACGGGAACGCCGGGAATTCTTTCCCGTTGAAAGCAGGGAAAGGATCCCTCATCTCGAGCTATGAGGGGGAAACGGTGCTCCTCTGGATGTGGACGGAACCATCGTGCTTCCTCTTGAGTGGACACGGGTATGGCGGTGAACTTCTTGAGTTGCAGCAAGGGTTGAAAGACCCTTTCGTAGTTCCAGAGGTTAGTTGTCATTAGTCTCCAGACGCCTCATCGGAAATAGGCCTCATCTCGCCTGGAAGGGAGAATTTCCTGGATTTTCTCGAGTTGCGGCAGGTGTTCTCGAGTTACGACGGGGACCACAGGGACCCGCCCTGGTGGCCTCAGGAGACGCCAGTCCCCATGCGAGTTGCTAGGGGGCCTATCGGGATTCCTCTCCCGTCGATACCGGGGCGAAAAACCTTGTGTGGAGTCAGGGCCGGAACCGATGATTCCTCTCAGGGGCTGATATGGATCTTTGGGTACATCTGGAGTCTCCCCAGGGGAGACAGGCCTCGTCTCGAGTCGGGGCATGCACGTGCACTTTCCTTCCAGGCTGTAGCAGCAATGTCACGCTTCCCGTCACGTGGATCAAAGGATCTGTGGTTTTCCCTCGAGGCTTTCCCTCGAGGCTTTCCCACAGGGCTGTCCCACGTGCCCCCGTGGTGTGAGTCGATCCTCGGCGTGAAAGATGAGCCAGTGCAGGGCAAAGAGGTTCCTCTGGAATGGACTGAGACATCTGGGGGACTCTTGGAATGGTGGTACGACCATGGAGTTCCTCTCGCCTTTCCTGTTGAGAGTGCCTCCTCTTGAGATGCGACGGGAACGCCGGGAATTCTTTCCCCTTGAAAGCAGGGAAAGGATCCCTCATCTCGAGCTACGAGGGGGAAACGGGGCTCCTCTGGATGTGGGCGGGACCATCGTGCTTCCTCTCGAGTGGAGACGGGTATGGCGGTGAACTTCTTGAGTTGCAGCAAGGGTGTGAAAGACCCTTTCGAAGTTCCAGAGTTTAGGTGTCATTAGTCTCCAGACGCCTCATCGGAAATAGGCCTCATCTCGCCTGGAAGGGAGAACTTCCTGGATTTTCTCGAGTTGCGGCAGGTGTTCTCGAGTTACGACGGGGACCTCAGGGACCCGCCCTGGTGGCCTCAGGAGACGCCAGTCCCCATGCGAGTTGCTAGGAGGCCTCTCGGGATTCCTCTCCCGTCGATACCGGGGCCAAAAACATTTGGTGGAGTCAGGGCCGGAACCGAGGATTCCTCTCAGGGGCTGACATGGATCTTTGAGTACTTCTGGAGTCTCCCCAGGGGAGTCAGGCCTCGTCTCGAGTGGGGGCATGCACATGCGCTTTCCTTCCAGGCTGTAGCAGCAATGTCACGCTTCCCGTGGCGTGGATCAAAGGATCTGTGGTTTTCCCTCGAGGCTTTCCCTCGAGGCTTTCCCACAGGGCTGTCCCACGTGCCACCGTTGTGTGATTCGATCCTCGGCGTGAAAGATGTGCCAGTGCAGGGCAAAGAGGTTCCTCTGGAATGGACTGAGACATCTGGGGGACTCTTGGAATGGTGGTAGGACCATGGAGTTCCTCTCGCCTTTCCTGTTGAGAGTGCCTGCACTTGAGATGCGACGGGAACGCCGGGAATTCTTTCCCGTTGAAAGCAGGGAAAGGATCCCTCATCTCGAGCTACGAGGGGGAAACGGTGCTCCTCTGGATGTGGGCGGGACCATCGTGCTTCCTCTTGAGTGGACACGGGTATGGCGGTGAACTTCTTGAGTTGCAGCAAGGGTGTGAAAGACCATTTCGAAGTTCCAGAGGTTAGGTGTCATTAGTATCTAGACGCCTCATCGGAAATAGGCCTCATCTCGCCTGGAAGGGAGAACTTCCTGGATTTTCTCGAGTTGCAGCAGGTGTTCTCGAGTTACGACGGGGACCTCAGGGACCCGCCCTGGTGGCCTCAGGAGACGCCAGTCCCCATGCGAGTTGCTAGGGGGCCTCTCGGGATTCCTCTCCCGTCGATACCGGGGCCAAAAACCTTGTGTGGAGTCAGGGCCGGAACCGAGGATTCCTCTCAGGGGCTGATATGGATCTTTGGGTACATCTGGAGTCTCGCCAGGGGAGACAGGCCTCGTCTTGAGTCAGGGCATGCACGTGCACTTTCCTTCCAGGCTGTAGCAGCAATGTCACGCTTCCCGTCGCGTGGATCAAAGGATCTGTGGTTTTCCCTCGAGGCTTTCCCTCGAGGCTTTCCCACAGGGCTGTCCCACGTGCCACCATGGTGTGAGTCGATCCTCGGCGTGAAAGATGAGCCAGTGCAGGGCAAAGAGGTTCCTCTGGAATGGACTGAGACATCTGGGGGACTCTTGGAATGGTGGTACGACCATGGAGTTCCTCTCGCCTTTCCTGTTGAGAGTGCCTCCTCTTGAGATGCGACGGGAACGCCGGGAATTCTTTCCCGTTGAAAGCATGGAAAGGTTCCCTCATCTCGAGCTACGAGGGGGAAACGGTGCTCCTCTGGATGTGGGCGGGACCATCGTGCTTCCTCTCGAGTGGACACGGGTATGGCGGTGAACTTCTTGAGTCGCAGCAAGGGTGTGAAAGACCCTTTCGAAGTTCCAGAGGTTAGGTGTCATTAGTCTCCAGACGCCTCATCGGAAATAGGCCTCATCTCGCCTGGAAGGAAGAATTTCCTGGATTTTCTCGAGTTGCGGCAAGTGTTCTCGAGTTACGACGGGGACCTCAGGGACCCGCCCTGGTCTCCTCAGGAGAGGCCAGTCTCCATGCGAGTTGCTAGGGGGCCTCTCGGGATTCCTCTCCCGTCGATACCGGGGCCAAAAACCTTTGGTGGAGTCAGGGCCGGAACCGAGGATTCCTCTCAGGGGCTGACATGGATCTTTGAGTACTTCTGGAGTCTCCCCAGCGGAGTCAGGCCTCGTCTCGACTGGGGGCATGCACGTGCGCTTTCCTTCCAGGCTGTAGCAGCAATGTCACGCTTCCCGTGGCGTGGATCAAAGGATCTGTGGTTTTACCTCGAGGCTTTCCAACGAGGCTTTCCCACAGGGCTGTCCCACGTGCCACCATGGTGTGAGTCGATCCTCGGCGTGATAGATGAGCCAGTGCAGGGCAAAGAGGTTCCTCTGGAATGGACTGAGACATCTGGGGGACTCTTGGAATGGTGGTACGACCATGGAGTTCCTCTCGCCTTTCCTGCTGAGAGTGCCTCCTCTTGAGATGCGACGGGAACGCCGGGAATTCTTTCCCGTTGAAAGCAGGGAAAGGATCCCTCATCTCGAGCTACGAGGGGGAAACGGTGCTCCTCTGGATGTGGGCGGGACCATCGTGCTTCCTCTTGAGTGGACACGGGTATGGCGGTGAACTTCTTGAGTTGCAGCAAGGGTGTGAAAGACCCTTTCGAAGTTCCAGAGTTTAGGTGTCATTAGTCTCCAGACGCCTCATCGGAAATAGGCCTCATCTCGCCTGGAAGGGAGAACTTCCTGGATTTCTCGAGTTGCGGCAGGTGTTCTCGAGTTACGACGGGGACCTCAGGGACCCGCCCTGGTGGCCTCAGGAGAGGCCAGTCCCCATGCGAGTTGCTAGGCGGCCTCTCGGGATTACTCTTCCGTCGATACCGGGGCCAAAACCCTTTGGTGGAGTCAGGGCCGGAACCGAGGATTCCTCTCAGTGGCTGACATGGATCTTTGGGTACTTCTGGAGTCTCCCCAGGGGAGTCAGGCCTCGTCTCGAGTGGGGGCATGCACGTGCGCTTTCCTTCCAGGCTGTAGCAGCAATGTCACGCTTCCCGTCGCGTGGATCAAACGATCTGTGGTTTTCCCTCGAGGCTTTCCCTCGAGGCTTTCCCACAGGGCTGTCCCACGTGCCACCGTGGTGTGAGTCGATCCTCGGCGTGAAAGATGAGCCAGTGCAGGGCAAAGAGGTTCCTCTGGAATGCACTGAGACATCTGGGGGACTCTTGGAATGGTGGTACGACCATGGAGTTCCTCTCGCCTTTCCTGTTGAGAGTGCCTCCTCTTGAGATGCGATGGGAACGCCGGGAATTCTTTCCCGTTGAAAGCAGGGAAAGGATCCCTCATCTCGAGCTACGAGGTGGAAACGGTGCTCCTCTGGATGTGGGCGGGACCATCGTGCTTCCTCTTGAGTGGACACGGGTATGGCGGTGAACTTCTTGAGTTGCAGCAAGGGTGTGAAAGACCCTTTCGAAGTTCCAGAGGTTAGGTGTCATTAGTCTCCAGACGCCTCATTGGAAATAGGCCTCATCTCGCCTGGAAGGGAGAATTTCCTGGATTTTCTCGAGTTGCGGCAGGTGTTCTCGAGTTACGACGGGGTCCTCAGGGACCCGCCCTGGTGGCCTCAGTAGACGCCAGTCCCCATGTGAGTTGCTAGGGGGCCTCTCGGGATTCCTCTCCCGTCGATACCGGGGCCAAAAACCTTGTGTGGAGTCAGGGCCGGAACCGAGGATTCCTCTCAGGGTCTGATATGGATCTTTGGGTACATCTGGAGTCTCGCCAGGGGAGACAGGCCTCGTCTCGAGTCGGGGCATGCACGTGCACTTTCTTTCCAGGCTGTAGCAGCAATGTCACGCTTCCCGTCGCGTGGATCAAAGGATCTGTGGTTTTCCCTCGAGGCTTTCCCTCGAGGCTTTCCCACAGGGCTGTCCCACGTGCCACCGTGGTGTGAGTCGATCCTCGGCGTGAAAGATGAGCCAGTGAAGGGCAAAGAGGTTCCTCTGGAATGGACTGAGACATCTGGGGGACTCTTGGAATGGTGGTACGACCATGGAGTTCCTCTCGCCTTTCCTGTTGAGAGTGCCTCCTCTTGAGATGCGACGGGAACGCCGGGAATTCTTTCCCGTTGAAAGCAGGGAAAGGATCCATCATCTCGAGCTACGAGGGGGAAACGGGGCTCCTCTGGATGTGGGCGGGACCATCGTGCTTCCTCTCGAGTGGAGACGGGTATGGCGGTGAACTTCTTGAGTCGCAGCAAGGGTGTGAAAGACCCTTTCGAAGTTCCAGAGTTTAGGTGTCATTAGTCTCCAGACGCCTCATCGGAAATAGGCCTCATCTCGCCTGGAAGGGAGAACTTCCTGGATTTTCTCGAGTTGCGGCAGGTGTTCTCGAGTTACGACGGGGACCTCAGGGAGCCGCCCTGGTGGCCTCAGGAGAGGCCAGTCCCCATGCGAGTTGCTAGGGGGCCTCTCGGGATTCCTCTCCCGTCGATACCGGGGCCAAAAACATTTGGTGGAGTCAGGGCCGGAACCGAGGATTCCTCTCAGGGGCTGACATGGATCTTTGGGTACTTCTGGAGTCTCCCCAGGGGAGTCAGGCCTCGTCTCGAGTGGGGGCATGCACGTGCGCTTTCCTTCCAGGCTGTAGCAGCAATGTCACGCTTCCCGTGGCGTGGATCAAAGGATCTGTGGTTTTCTCTCGAGGCTTTCCCTCGAGGCTTTCCCACAGGGCTGTCCCACGTGCCACCGTGGTGTGATTCGATCCTCGGCGTGAAAGATGTGCCAGTGCAGGGCAAAGAGGTTCCTTTGGAATGGACTGAGACATCTGGGGGACTCTTGGAATGGTGGTACGACCATGGAGTTCCTCTCGCCTTTCCTGTTGAGAGTGCCTGCTCTTGAGATGCGACGGGAACGCCGGGAATTCTTTCCCGTTGAAAGCAGGCAAAGGATCCCTCATCTCGAGCTACGAGGGGGAATCGGTGCTCCTCTGGATGTGGGCGGGACCATCGTGCTTACTCTTGAGTGGACACGGGTATGGCGGTGAACTTCTTGAGTTGCAGCAAGGGTGTGAAAGACTCTTTCGAAGTTCCAGAGGTTAGGTGTCATTAGTCTCCAGACGCCTCATCAGAAATAAGCCTCATCTCGCCTGGAAGGGAGAACTTCCTGGATTTTCTCGAGGTGCGGCAGGTGTTCTCGAGTTACGACGGGGACCTCAGGGACCCGCCCTGGTGGCCTCAGGAGACGCCAGTCCCCATGCGAGTTGCTAGGGGGCCTCTCGGGATTCCTCTCCCGTCGATACCGGGGCCAAAAACCTTGTGTGGTGTCAGGGCCGGAACCGAGGATTCCTCTCAGGGGCTGATATGGATCTTTGGGTATATCTGGAGTCTCGCCAGGGGAGACAGGCCTCGTCTCGAGTCGGGGCATGCACGTGCACTTTCCTTCCAGGCTGTAGCAGCAATGTCACGCTTCCCGTCGCGTGGATCAAAGGATCTGTGGTTTTCCCTCGAGGCTTTCCCTCGAGGCTTTCCCACAGGGCTGTCCCACGTGCCACCGTGGTGTGAGTCGATCCTCGGCCTGAAAGATGAGCCAGTGCAGGGCAAAGAGGTTCCTCTGGAATGGACTGAGACATCTGGGGGACT
Organism: Capricornis sumatraensis; assembly: GCF_032405125.1. Lineage (NCBI taxonomy): Eukaryota > Metazoa > Chordata > Mammalia > Artiodactyla > Bovidae > Capricornis > Capricornis sumatraensis. The sequence goes on from NW_027184612.1 coordinate 12,887,639, forward strand.
CTTGGAATAGTGGTACGACCATGGAGTTCCTCTCGCCTTTCCTGTTGAGAGTGCCTCCTCTTGAGATGCGACGGGAACGCCGGGAATTCTTTCCCGTTGAAAGCAGGGAAAGGATCCCTCATCTCGAGCTACGAGGGGGAAACGGGGCTCCTCTGGATGTGGGCGGGACCATCGTGCTCCCTCTCGAGTGGAGACGGGTATGGCGGTGAACTTCTTGAGTCGCAGCAAGGGTGTGAAAGACCCTTTCGAAGTTCCAGAGGTTAGGTGTCATTAGTCTCCAGACGCCTCATCGGAAATAGGCCTCATCTCGCCTGGAAGGGAGAACTTCCTGGATTTTCTCGAGTTGCGGCAGGTGTTCTCGAGTTACGACGGGGACCTCAGGGACCCGCCCTGGTGGCCTCAGGAGAGGCCAGTCCCCATGCGAGTTGCTAGGGGGCCTCTCGGGATTCCTCTCCCGTCGATACCGGGGCCAAAAACCTTTGGTGGAGTCAGGGCCGGAACCGAGGATTCCTCTCAGGGGCTGACATGGATCTTTGAGTACTTCTGGAGTCTCCCCAGGGGAGTCAGGCCTCGTCTCGACTGGGGGCATGCACGTGCGCTTTCCTTCCAGGCTGTAGCAGCAATGTCACGCTTCCCGTGGCGTGGATCAAAGGATCTGTGGTTTTCCCTTGAGGCTTTCCATCGAGGCTTTCCCACAGGGCTGTCCCACGTGCCACCATGGTGTGAGTCGATCCTCGGCGTGATAGATGAGCCAGTGCAGGGCAAAGAGGTTCCTCTGGAATGGACTGAGACATCTGGGGGACTCTTGGAATGGTGGTACGACCATGGAGTTCCACTCGCCTTTCCTGCTGAGAGTGCCTCCTCTTGAGATGCGACGGGAACGCCGGGAATTCTTTCCCGTTGAAAGCAGGGAAAGGATCCCTCATCTCGAGCTACGAGGGGGAAACGGTGCTCCTCTGGATGTGGGCGGGACCATCGTGCTTCCTCTTGAGTGGACACGGGTATGGCGGTGAACTTCTTGAGTTGCAGCAAGGGTGTGAAAGACCCTTTCGAAGTTCCAGAGTTTAGGTGTCATTAGTCTCCAGACGCCTCATCGGAAATAGGCCTCATCTCGCCTGGAAGGGAGAACTTCCTGGATTTCTCGAGTTGCGGCAGGTGTTCTCGAGTTTCGACGGGGACCTCAGGGACCCGCCCTGGTGGCCTCAGGAGAGGCCAGTCCCCATGCGAGTTGCTAGGGGGCCTCTCAGGATTACTCTTCCGTCGATACCGGGGCCAAAACCCTTTGGTGGAGTCAGGGCCGGAACCGAGGATTCCTCTGAGGGGCTGACATGGATCTTTGGGTACTTCTGGAGTCTCCCCAGGGGAGTCAGGCCTCGTCTCGAGTGGGGGCATGCACGTGCGCTTTCCTTCCAGGCTGTAGCAGCAATGTCACGCTTCCCGTCGCGTGGATCAAAGGATCTGTGGTTTTCCCTCGAGGCTTTCCCTCGAGGCTTTCCCACAGGGCTGTCCCACGTGCCACCGTGGTGTGAGTCGATCCTCGGCGTGAAAGATGAGCCAGTGCAGGGCAAAGAGGTTCCTCTGGAATGCACTGAGACATCTGGGGGACTCTTGGAATGGTGGTACGACCATGGAGTTCCTCTCGCTTTTCCTGTTGAGAGTGCCTCCTCTTGAGATGTGACGGGAACGCCGGGAATTCTTTCCCGTTGAAAGCAGGCAAAGGATCCCTCATCTCGAGCTACGAGGGGGAATCGGTGCTCCTCTGGATGTGGGCGGGACCATCGTGCTTACTCTTGAGTGGACACGGGTATGGCGGTGAACTTCTTGAGTTGCAGCAAGGGTGTGAAAGACTCTTTCGAAGTTCCAGAGGTTAGGTGTCATTAGTCTCCAGACGCCTCATCAGAAATAAGCCTCATCTCGCCTGGAAGGGAGAACTTCCTGGATTTTCTCGAGGTGCGGCAGGTGTTCTCGAGTTACGACGGGGACCTCAGGGACCCGCCCTGGTGGCCTCAGGAGACGCCAGTCCCCATGCGAGTTGCTAGGGGGCCTCTCGGGATTCCTCTCCCGTCGATACCGGGGCCAAAAACCTTGTGTGGTGTCAGGGCCGGAACCGAGGATTCCTCTCAGGGGCTGATATGGATCTTTGGGTATATCTGGAGTCTCGCCAGGGGAGACAGGCCTCGTCTCGAGTCGGGGCATGCACGTGCACTTTCCTTCCAGGCTGTAGCAGCAATGTCACGCTTCCCGTCGCGTGGATCAAAGGATCTGTGGTTTTCCCTCGAGGCTTTCCCTCGAGGCTTTCCCACAGGGCTGTCCCACGTGCCACCGTGGTGTGAGTCGATCCTCGGCCTGAAAGATGAGCCAGTGCAGGGCAAAGAGGTTCCTCTGGAATGGACTGAGACATCTGGGGGACTCTTGGAATAGTGGTACGACCATGGAGTTCCTCTCGCCTTTCCTGTTGAGAGTGCCTCCTCTTGAGATGCGACGGGAACGCCGGGAATTCTTTCCCGTTGAAAGCAGGGAAAGGATCCCTCATCTCGAGCTACGAGGGGGAAACGGGGCTCCTCTGGATGTGGGCGGGACCATCGTGCTTCCTCTCGAGTGGAGACGGGTATGGCGGTGAACTTCTTGAGTCGCAGCAAGGGTGTGAAAGACCCTTTCGAAGTTCCAGAGGTTAGGTGTCATTAGTCTCCAGACGCCTCATCGGAAATAGGCCTCATCTCGCCTGGAAGGGAGAACTTCCTGGATTTTCTCGAGTTGCGGCAGGTGTTCTCGAGTTACGACGGGGACCTCAGGGACCCGCCCTGGTGGCCTCAGGAGAGGCCAGTCCCCATGCGAGTTGCTAGGGGGCCTCTCGGGATTCCTCTCCCGTCGATACCGGGGCCAAAAACCTTTGGTGGAGTCAGGGCCGGAACCGAGGATTCCTCTCAGGGGCTGACATGGATCTTTGAGTACTTCTGGAGTCTCCCCAGGGGAGTCAGGCCTCGTCTCGACTGGGGGCATGCACGTGCGCTTTCCTTCCAGGCTGTAGCAGCAATGTCACGCTTCCCGTGGCGTGGATCAAAGGATCTGTGGTTTTCCCTTGAGGCTTTCCATCGAGGCTTTCCCACAGGGCTGTCCCACGTGCCACCATGGTGTGAGTCGATCCTCGGCGTGATAGATGAGCCAGTGCAGGGCAAAGAGGTTCCTCTGGAATGGACTGAGACATCTGGGGGACTCTTGGAATGGTGGTACGACCATGGAGTTCCACTCGCCTTTCCTGCTGAGAGTGCCTCCTCTTGAGATGCGACGGGAACGCCGGGAATTCTTTCCCGTTGAAAGCAGGGAAAGGATCCCTCATCTCGAGCTACGAGGGGGAAACGGTGCTCCTCTGGATGTGGGCGGGACCATCGTGCTTCCTCTTGAGTGGACACGGGTATGGCGGTGAACTTCTTGAGTTGCAGCAAGGGTGTGAAAGACCCTTTCGAAGTTCCAGAGTTTAGGTGTCATTAGTCTCCAGACGCCTCATCGGAAATAGGCCTCATCTCGCCTGGAAGGGAGAACTTCCTGGATTTCTCGAGTTGCGGCAGGTGTTCTCGAGTTTCGACGGGGACCTCAGGGACCCGCCCTGGTGGCCTCAGGAGAGGCCAGTCCCCATGCGAGTTGCTAGGGGGCCTCTCGGGATTACTCTTCCGTCGATACCGGGGCCAAAACCCTTTGGTGGAGTCAGGGCCGGAACCGAGGATTCCTCTGAGGGGCTGACATGGATCTTTGGGTACTTCTGGAGTCTCCCCAGGGGAGTCAGGCCTCGTCTCGAGTGGGGGCATGCACGTGCGCTTTCCTTCCAGGCTGTAGCAGCAATGTCACGCTTCCCGTCGCGTGGATCAAAGGATCTGTGGTTTTCCCTCGAGGCTTTCCCTCGAGGCTTTCCCACAGGGCTGTCCCACGTGCCACCGTGGTGTGAGTCGATCCTCGGCGTGAAAGATGAGCCAGTGCAGGGCAAAGAGGTTCCTCTGGAATGCACTGAGACATCTGGGGGACTCTTGGAATGGTGGTACGACCATGGAGTTCCTCTCGCTTTTCCTGTTGAGAGTGCCTCCTCTTGAGATGCGACGGGAACGCCGGGAATTCTTTCCCGTTGAAAGCAGGGAAAGGATCCCTCATCTCGAGCTACGAGGGGGAAACGGTGCTCCTCTGGATGTGGGCGGGACCATTGTGCTTCCTCTTGAGTGGACACGGGTATGGCGGTGAACTTCTTGAGTTGCAGCAAGGGTGTGAAAGACCCTTTCGAAGTTCCACAGGTTAGGTGTCATTAGTCTCCAGACGTCTCATTGGAAATAGGCCTCATCTCGCCTGGAAGGGAGAATTTCCTGGATTTTCTCGAGTTGCGGCAGGTGTTCTCGAGTCACGACGGGGACCTCAGGGACCCGCCCTGGTGGCCTCAGTAGACGCCATTCCCCATGTGAGTTGCTAGGGGGCCTCTCGGGATTCCTCTCCCGTCGATACCGGGGCCAAAAACCTTGTGTGGAGTCAGGGCCGGAACCGAGGATTCCTCTCAGGGGCTGATATGGATCTTTGGGTACATCTGGAGTCTCGCCAGGGGAGACAGGCCTCGTCTCGAGTCGGGGCATGCACGTGCACTTTCCTTCCAGGCTGTAGCAGCAATATCACGCTTCCCGTCGCGTGGATCAAAGGATCTGTGGTTTTCCCTCGAGGCTTTCCCTCGAGGCTTTCCCACAGGGCTGTCCCACGTGCCACCGTGGTGTGAGTCGATCCTCGGCGTGAAAGATGAGCCAGTGCAGGGCAAAGAGGTTCCTCTTGAATGGACTGAGACATCTGGGGGACTCTTGGAATGGTGGTACGACCATGGAGTTCCTCTCGCCTTTCCTGTTGAGAGTGCCTCCTCTTGAGATGCGACGGGAACGCCGGGAATTCTTTCCCGTTGAAAGCAGGGAAAGGATACCTCATCTCGAGCTTCGAGGGGGAAACGGGGCTCCTCTGGATGTGGGCGGGACCATCGTGCTTCCTCTCGAGTGGAGACGGGTATGGCGGTGAACTTCTTGAGTTGCAGCAAGGGTGTGAAAGACCCTTTCGAAGTTCCAGAGTTTAGGTGTCATTAGTCTCCAGAGGCCTCATCGGAAATAGGCCTCATCTCGCCTGGAAGGGAGAACTTCCTGGATTTTCTCGAGTTGCGGCAGGTGTTCTCGAGTTACGACGGGGACCTCAGGGACCCGCCCTGGTGGCCTCAGGAGAGGCCAGTCCCCATGCGAGTCGCTAGGGGGCCTCTCGGGATTCCTCTCCCGTCGATACCGGGGCCAAAAACCTTTGGTGGAGTCAGGGCCGGAACCGAGGATTCCTCTCAGGGGCTGACATGGATCTTTGGGTACTTCTGGAGTCTCCCCAGGGGAGTCAGGCCTCGTCTCGAGTGGGGGCATGCACGTGCGCTTTCCTTCCAGGCTGTAGCAGCAATGTCACGCTTCCCGTGGCGTGGATCAAAGTATCTGTGGTTTTCCCTCGAGGCTTTCCCTCGAGGCTTTCCCACAGGGCTGTCCCACGTGCCACCGTGGTGTGATTCGATCCTCGGCGTGAAAGATGTGCCAGTGCAGGGCAAAGAGGTTCCTCTGGAATGGACTGAGACATCTGGGGGACTCTTGGAATGGTGGTACGACCATGGAGTTCCTCTCGCCTTTCCTGTTGAGAGTGCCTGCTCTTGAGATGCGACGGGAACGCCGGGAATTCTTTCCCGTTGAAAGCAGGGAAAGGATCCCTCATCTCGAGCTACGAGGGGGAAACGGTGCTCCTCTGGATGTGGGCGGGACCATCGTGCTTCCTCTTGAGTGGACACGGGTATGGCGGTGAATTTCTTGAGTCGCAGCAAGGGTGTGAAAGACTCTTTCGAAGTTCCAGAGGTTAGGTGTCATTAGTCTCCAGACGCCTCATCAGAAATAGGCCTCATCTCGCCTGGAAGGGAGAACTTCCTGGATTTTCTCGAGTTGCGGCAGGTGTTCTCGAGTTACGACGGGGACCTCAGGGACCCGCCCTGGTGGCCTCAGGAGACGCCAGTCCCCATGCGAGTTGCTAGGGGGCCTCTCGGGATTCCTCTCCCGTCGATACCGGGGCCAAAAACCTTGTGTGGAGTCAGGGCCGGAACCGAGGATACCTCTCATGGGCTGATATGGATCTTTGGGTACATCTGGAGTCTCGCCAGGGGAGACAGGCCTCGTCTCGAGTCGGGGCATGCTCGTGCACTTTCCTTCCAGGCTGTAGCAGCAATGTCACACTTCCCGTCACGTGGATCAAAGGATCTGTGGTTTTCCCTCGAGGCTTTCCCTCGAGGCTTTCCCACAGGGCTGTCGCACGTGCCACCATGGTGTGAGTCGATCCTCGGCGTGAAAGATGAGCCAGTGCAGGGCAAAGAGGTTCCTCTGGAATGGACTGAGACATCTGGGGGACTCTTGGAATGGTGGTACGACCATGGAGTTCCTCTCGCCTTTCCTGTTGGGAGTGCCTCCTCTTGAGATGCGACGGGAACGCCGGGAATTCTTTCCCGTTGAAAGCATGGAAAGGTTCCCTCATCTCGAGCTACGAAGGGGAAACGGTGCTCCTCTGGATGTGGACGGGACCATCGTGCTTCCTCTCGAGTGGACACGGGTATGGCGGTGAACTTCTTGAGTCGCAGCAAGGGTGTGAAAGACCCTTTCGAAGTTCCAGAGGTTAGGTGTCATTAGTCTCCAGACGCCTCATCGGAAATAGGCCTCATCTCGCCTGGAAGGGAGAACTTCCTGGATTTTCTCGAGTTGCGGCAGGTGTTCTCGAGTTACGACGGGGACCTCAGGGACCCGCCCTGGTGGCCTCAGGAGAGGCCAGTCCCCATGCGAGTTGCTAGGGGGCCTCTCGGGATTCCTCTCCCTTCGATACCGGGGCCAAAAACCTTTGGTGGAGTCAGGGCCGGAACCGAGGATTCCTCTCAGGGGCTGACATGGATCTTTGAGTACTTCTGGAGTCTCCCCAGGGGAGTCAGGCCTCGTCTCGAGTGGGGGCATGCACGTGCGCTTTCCTTCCAGGCTGTAGCAGCAATGTCACGCTTCCCGTCGCGTGGATCAAAGGATCTGTGGTATTCCCTCGAGGCTTTCCCTCGAGGCTTTCCCACAGGGCTGTCCCACGTGCCACCGTGGTGTGAGTCGATCCTCGGCGTGAAAGATGAGCCAGTGCAGGGCAAAGAGGTTCCTCTGGAATGCACTGAGACATCTGGGGGACTCTTGGAATGGTGGTACGACCATGGAGTTCCTCTCGCCTTTCCTGTTGAGAGTGCCTCCTCTTGAGATGCGACGGGAACGCCGGGAATTCTTTCCCGTTGAAAGCAGGGAAAAGATCCCTCATCTCGAGCTACGAGGGGGAAACGGTGCTCCTCTGGATGTGGGCGGGACCATCGTGCTTCCTCTTGAGTGGACACGGGTATGGCGGTGAACTTCTTGAGTTGCAGCAAGGGTGTGAAAGACCCTTTCGAAGTTCCAGAGGTTAGGTGTCATTAGTCTCCAGCCGCCTCATCGGAAATAGGCCTCATGTCGCCTGGAAGGGAGAACTTCCTGGATTTTCTCGAGTTGCGGCAGGTGTTCTCGAGTTAGGACGGGGACCTCAGGGACCCGCCCTGGTGGCCTCAGGAGAGGCCAGTCCCCATGCGAGTTGCTATGAGGCCTCTCGGGATTCCTCTCCCGTCCATACCGCGGCCAAAAACATTTGGTGGAGTCAGGGCCGGAACCGAGGATTCCTCTCAGGGGCTGACATGGATCTTTGAGTACTTCGGGAGTCTCCCCAGGGGAGTCAGGCCTCGTCTCGAGTGGGGGCATGCTCATGCGCTTTCCTTCCAGGCTGTAGCAGCAATGTCACGCTTCCCGTGGCGTGGATCAAAGGATCTGTGGTTTTCCCTCGAGGCTTTCCCTCGAGGCTTTCCCACAGGGCTGTCCCACGTGCCACCGTGGTGTGATTCGATCCTCGGCGTGAAAGATGTGCCAGTGCAGGGCAAAGAGGTTCCTCTGGAATGGACTGAGACATCTGGGGGACTCTTGGAATGGTGGTACGACCATGGAGTTCCTCTCGCCTTTCCTGTTGAGAGTGCCTGCTCTTGAGATGCGAGGGGAACGCCGGGAATTCTTTCCCGTTGAAAGCAGGGAAAGGATCCCTCATCTCGAGCTACGAGGGGGAAACGGTGCTCCTCTGGGTGTGGGCGGGACCATCGTGCTTCCTCTTGAGTGGACACGGGTATGGAGGTGAACTTCTTGAGTTGCAGCAAGGGTGTGAAAGACCCTTTCGAAGTTCCAGAGGTTAGGTGTCATTAGTCTCCAGACGCCTCATCAGAAATAGGCCTCATCTCGCCTGGAAGGGAGAACTTCCTGGATTTTCTCGAGTTGTGGCAGGTGTTCTCGAGTTACGACGGGGACATCAGGGACCCGCCCTGGTGGCCTCAGGAGACGCCAGTCCCCATGCGAGTTGCTAGGGGGCCTCTCGGGATTCCTCTCCCGTCGATACCGGGGCCAAAAACCTTGTGTGGAGTCAGGGCCGGAACCGAGGATTCCTCTCAGGGGCTGATATGGATCTTTGGGTACATCTGGAGTCTCGCCAGGGGAGACAGGCCTCGTCTTGAGTCGGGGCATGCACGTGCACTTTCCTTCCAGGCTGTAGCAGCAATGTCACGCTTCCCGTCGCGTGGATCAAAGGATCTGTGGTTTTCCCTCGAGGCTTTCCCTCGAGGCTTTCCCCCAGGGCTGTCCCACGTGCCACCATGGTGTGAGTCGATCCTCGGCGTGAAAGATGAGCCAGTGCAGGGCAAAGAGGTTCCTCTGGAATGGACTGAGACATCTGGGTGACTCTTGGAATGGTGGTACGACCATGGAGTTCCTCTCGCCTTTCCTGTTGAGAGTGCCTCCTCTTGAGATGCGACGGGAACGCCGGGAATTCTTTCCCGTTGAAAGCATGGAAAGGTTCCCTCATCTCGAGCTACGAGGGGGAAACGGGGCTCCTCTGGATGTGGGCGGGACCATCGTGATTCCTCTCGAGTGGACACGGGTATGGCGGTGAACTTCTTGAGTCGCAGCAAGGGTGTGAAAGACCCTTTCGAAGTTCCAGAGGTTAGGTGTCATTAGTCTCCAGACGCCTCATCGGAAATAGGCCTCATCTCGCCTGGAAGGGAGAACTTCCTGGATTTTCTCGAGTTGCGGCAGGTGTTCTCGAGTTACGACGGGGACCTCAGGGACCCGCCCTGGTGGCCTCAGGAGAGGCCAGTCCCCATGCGAGTTGCTAGGGGGCCTATCGGGATTCCTCTCCCGTCGATACCGGGGCCAAAAACCTTTGGTGGAGTCAGGGCCGGAACCGAGGATTCCTCTCAGGGGCTGACATGGATCTTTGAGTACTTCTGGAGTCTCCCCAGGGGAGTCAGGCCTCGTCTCGACTGGGGGCATGCACGTGCGCTTTCCTTCCAGGCTGTAGCAGCAATGTCACGCTTCCCGTGGCGTGGATCAAAGGATCTGTGGTTTTCCCTCGAGGCTTTCCATCGAGGCTTTCCCACAGGGCTGTCCCACGTGCCACCATGGTGTGAGTCGATCCTCGGCGTGATAGATGAGCCAGTGCAGGGCAAAGAGTTTCCTCTGGAATGGACTGAGACATCTGGGGGACTCTTGGAATGGTGGTACGACCATGGAGTTCCTCTCGCCTTTCCTGCTGAGAGTGCCTCCACTTGAGATGCGACGGGAACGCCGGGAATTCTTTCCCGTTGAAAGCAGGGAAAGGATCCCTCATCTCGAGCTACGAGGGGGAAACGGTGCTCTTCTGGATGTGGGCGGGACCATCGTGCTTCCTCTTGAGTGGACACGGGTATGGCGGTGAACTTCTTGAGTTGCAGCAAGGGTGTGAAAGACCCTTTCGAAGTTCCAGAGTTTAGGTGTCATTAGTCTCCAGACGCCTCATCGGAAATAGGCCTCATCTCGCCTGGAAGGGAGAACTTCCTGGATTTCTCGAGTTGCGGCAGGTGTTCTCGAGTTACGACGGGGACCTCAGGGACCCGCCCTGGTGGCCTCAGGAGAGGCCAGTCCCCATGCGAGTTGCTAGGGGGCCTCTCGGGATTACTCTTCCGTCGATACCGGGGCCAAAACCCTTTGTTGGAGTCAGGGCCGGAACCGAGGATTCCTCTCAGGGGCTGACATGGATCTTTGGGTACTTGTGGAGTCTCCCCAGGGGAGTCAGGCCTCGTCTCGAGTGGGGGCATGCACGTGCGCTTTCCTTCCAGGCTGTAGCAGCAATGTCACGCTTCCCGTCGCGTGGATCAAAGGATCTGTGGTTTTCCCTCGAGGCTTTCCCTCGAGGCTTTCCCACAGGGCTGTCCCACGTGCCACCGTGGTGTGAGTCGATCCTCGGCGTGAAAGATGAGCCAGTGCAGGGCAAAGAGGTTCCTCTGGAATGCACTGAGACATCTGGGGGACTCTTGGAATGGTGGTACGACCATGGAGTTCCTCTCGCCTTTCCTGTTGAGAGTGCCTCGTCTTGAGATGCGACGGGAACGCCGGTAATTCTTTCCCGTTGAAAGCAGGGAAAGGATCCCTCATCTCGAGCTACGAGGGGGAAACGGTGCTCCTCTGGATGTGGGCGGGACCATCGTGCTTCCTCTTGAGTGGACACGGGTATGGCGGTGAACTTCTTGAGTTGCAGCAAGGGTGTGAAAGACCCTTTCGAAGTTCCAGAGGTTAGGTGTCATTAGTCTCCAGACGCCTCATTGGAAATAGGCCTCATCTCGCCTGGAAGGGAGAATTTCCTGGATTTTCTCGAGTTGCGGCAGGTGTTCTCGAGTTACGACGGGGACCTCAGGAACCCGCCCTGGTGGCCTCAGTAGACGCCAGTCCCCATGTGAGTTGCTAGGGGGCCTCTCGGGATTCCTCTCCCGTCGATACCGGGGCCAAAAACCTTGTGTGGAATCAGGGCCGGAACCGAGGATTCCTCTCAGGGGCTGCTATGGATCTTTGGGTACATCTGGAGTCTCGCCAGGGGAGACAGGCCTCGTCTCGAGTCGGGGCATGCACGTGCACTTTCCTTCCAGGCTGTAGCAGCAATGTCACGCTTCCCGTCGCGTGGATCAAAGGATCTGTGGTTTTCCCTCGAGGCTTTCCCTCGAGGCTTTCCCACAGGGCTGTCCCACGTGCCACCGTGGTGTGAGTCGATCCTCGGCGTGAAAGATGAGCCAGTGCAGGGCAAAGAGGTTCCTCTTGAATGGACTGAGACATCTGGGGGACTCTTGGAATGGTGGTACGACCATGGAGTTCCTCTCGCCTTTCCTGTTGAGAGTGCCTCCTCTTGAGATGTGACGGGAACGCCGGGAATTCTTTCCCGTTGAAAGCAGGGAAAGGATCCCTCATCTCGAGCTACGAGGGGGAAACGGGGCTCCTCTGGATGTGGGCGGGACCATCGTGCTTCCTCTCGAGTGGAGACGGGTATGGCGGTGAACTTCTTGAGTTGCAGCAAGGGTGTGAAAGACCCTTTCTAAGTTCCAGAGTTTAGGTGTCATTAGTCTCCAGACGCCTCATCGGAAATAGGCCTCATATCGCCTGGAAGGGAGAACTTCCTGGATTTTCTCGAGTTGCGGCAGGTGTTCTCGAGTTACGACGGGGACCTCAGGGACCCGCCCTGGTGGCCTCAGGAGAGGCCAGTCCCCATGCGAGTTGCTAGGGGGCCTCTCGGGATTCCTCTCCCGTCGATACCGGGGCCAAAAACTTTTGGTGGAGTCAGGGCCGGAACCGAGGATTCCTCTCAGGGGCTGACATGGATCTTTGGGTACTTCTGGAGTCTCCCCAGGGGAGTCAGGCCTCGTCTCGAGTGGGGGCATGCACGTGCGCTTTCCTTCCAGGCTGTAGCAGCAATGTCACGCTTCCCGTGGCGTGGATCAAAGGATCTGTGGTTTTCCCTCGAGGCTTTCCCTCGAGGCTTTCCCACAGGGCTGTCCCACGTGCCACCGTGGTGTGAGTCGATCCTCGGCGTGAAAGATGAGCCAGTTCAGGGCAAAGAGGTTCCTCTGGAATGGACTGAGACATCTGGGGGACTCTTGGAATGGTGGTACGACCATGGAGTTCCTCTCGCCTTTCCTGTTGAGAGTGCCTCCTCTTGAGATGCGACGGGAACGCCGGGAATTCTTTCCCGTTGAAAGCAGGGAAAGGATCCCTCATCTCGAGCTACGAGGGGGAAACGGTGCTCCTCTGGATGTGGGCGGGACCATCGTGCTTCCTCTCGAGTGGACACGGGTATGGCGGTGAACTTCTTAAGTCGCAGCAAGGGTGTGAAAGACCCTTTCGAAGTTCCAGAGGTTAGGTGTCATTAGTCTCCAGACGCCTCATCGGAAATAGGCCTCATCTCGCCTGGAAGGGAGAACTTCCTGGATTTTCTCGAGTTGCGGCAGGTGTTCTCGAGTTACGACGGGGACCTCAGGGACCCGCCCTGGTGGCCTCAGGAGAGGCCAGTCCCCATGCGAGTTGCTAGGGGGCCTCTCGGGATTCCTCTCCCGTCGATACCGGGGCCAAAAACCTTGTGTGGAGTCAGGGCCGGAACCGAGGATTCCTCTCAGGGGCTGATATGGATCTTTGGGTACATCTGGAGTCTCGCCAGGGGAGACAGGCCTCGTCTCGAGTCGGGGCATGCACGTGCACTTTCCTTCCAGGCTGTAGCAGCAATGTCACGCTTCCCGTCGCGTGGTTCAAAGGATCTGTGGTTTTCCCTCGAGGCTTTCCTTCGAGGCTTTCCCACAGGGCTGTCCCAAGTGCCACCGTGGTGTGAATCGATCCTCGGCGTGAAAGATGAGCCAGTGCAGGGCAAAGAGGTTCCTCTGGAATGGACTGAGACATCTGGGGGACTCTTGGAATGGTGGTACGACCATGGAGTTCCTCTCGCCTTTCCTGTTGAGAGTGCCTCCTCTTGAGATGCGACGGGAACGCCGGGAATTCTTTCCCGTTGAAAGCAGGGAAAGGATCCCTCATCTCGAGCTACGAGGGGGAAACGGGGCTCCTCTGGATGTGGGCGGGACCATCGTGCTTCCTCTCGAGTGGAGACGGGTATGGCGGTGAACTTCTTGAGTCGCAGCAAGGGTGTGAAAGACCCTTTCAAAGTTCCAGAGGTTACGTTTCATTAGTCTCCAGACGCCTCATCGGAAATAGGCCTCATCTCGCCTGGAAGGGAGAACTTCCTGGATTTTCTCGAGTTGCGGCAGGTGTTCTCGAGTTACGACGGGGACCTCAGGGACCCGCCCTGGTGGCCTCAGGAGAGGCCAGTCCCCATGCGAGTTGCTAGGGGGCCTCTCGGGATTCCTCTCCCGTCGATACCGGGGCCAAAAACCTTGTGTGGAGTCAGGGCCGGAACCGAGGATTCCTCTCAGGGGCTGATATGGATCTTTGGGTACATCTGGAGTCTCGCCAGGGGAGACAGGCCTCGTCTCGAGTCAGGGCATGCACGTTCACTTTCCTTCCAGGCTGTAGCAGCAATGTCACGTTTCCCGTCGCGTGGATCAAAGGATCTGTGGTTTTCCCTCGAGGCTTTCCCTCGAGGCTTTCCCACAGGGCTGTCCCACGTGCCACCGTGGTGTGAGTCGATCCTCGGCGTGAAAGATGAGCCAGTGCAGGGCAAAGAGGTTCCTCTGGAATGGACTGAGACATCTGCGGGACTCTTGGAATGGTGGTACGACCATGGAGTTCCTCTCGCCTTTCCTGTTGAGAGTGCCTCCTCTTGAGATGCGACGGGAACGCCGGGAATTCTTTCCCGTTGAAAGCAGGGAAAGGATCCCTCATCTCGAGCTACGAGGGGGAAACGGGGCTCCTCTGGATGTGGGCGGGACCATCGTGCTTCCTCTCGAGTGGAGACGGGTATGGCGGTGAACATCTTGAGTCGCAGCAAGGGTGTGAAAGACCCTTTCGAAGTTCCAGAGGTTAGGTGTCATTAGTCTCCAGACGCCTCATCGGAAATAGGCCTCATCTCGCCTGGAAGGGAGAATTTCCTGGATTTTCTCGAGTTGCGGCAGGTGTTCTCGAGTTACGACGGGGACCTCAGGAACCCGCCCTGGTGGCCTCAGTAGACGCCAGTCCCCATGTGAGTTGCTAGGGGGCCTCTCGGGATTACTCTCCCGTCGATACCGGGGCCAAAAACCTTGTGTGGAGTCAGGGCCGGAACCGAGGATTCCTCTCAAGGGCTGATATGGATCTTTGGGTACATCTGGAGTCTCGCCAGGGGAGACAGGCCTCGTCTCGAGTCGGGGCATGCACGTGCACTTTCCTTCCAGGCTGTAGCAGCAATGTCACGCTTCCCGTCGCGTGGATCAAACGATCTGTGGTTTTCCCTCGAGGCTTTCCCTCGAGGCTTTCCCACAGGGCTGTCCCACGTGCCACCGTGGTGTGAGTCGATCCTCGGCGTGAAAGATGAGCCAGTTCAGGGCAAAGAGGTTCCTCTGGAATGGACTGAGACATCTGGGGGACTCTTGGAATGGTGGTACGACCATGGAGTTCCTCTCGCCTTTCCTGTTGAGAGTGCCTCCTCTTGAGATGCGACGGGAACGCCGGGAATTCTTTCCCGTTGAAAGCAGGGAAAGGATCCCTCATCTCGAGCTACGAGGGGGAAACGGTGCTCATCTGGATGTGGGCGGGACCATCGTGCTTCCTCTCGAGTGGACACGGGTATGGCGGTGAACTTCTTGAGTCTCAGCAAGGGTGTGAAAGACCCTTTCGAAGTTCCAGAGGTTAGGTGTCATTAGTCTCCAGACGCCTCATCGGAAATAGGCCTCATCTCGCCTGGAAGGGAGAACTTCCTGGATTTTCTCGAGTTGCGGCAGGTGTTATCGAGTTACGACGGGGACCTCAGGGACCCGCCCTGGTGGCCTCAGGAGAGGCCAGTCCCCATGCGAGTTGCTAGGGGGCCTCTCGGGATTCCTCTCCCGTCCATACCGGGGCCAAAAACCTTGTGTGGAGTCAGGGCCGGAACCGAGGATTCCTCTCAAGGGCTGATATGGATCTTTGGGTACATCTGGAGTCTCGCCAGGGGAGACAGGCCTCGTCTCGAGTCGGGGCATGCACGTGCACCTTCCTTCCAGGCTGTAGCAGCAATGTCACGCTTCCCGTCGCGTGGATCAAAGGATCTGTGGTTTTCCCTCGAGGCTTTCCTTCGAGGCTTTCCCACAGGGCTGTCCCACGTGCCACCGTGGTGTGAGTCGATCCTCGGCGTGAAAGATGAGCCAGTGCAGGGCAAAGAGGTTCCTCTGGAATGGACTGAGACATCTGGGGCACTCTTGGAATGGTGGTACGACCATGGAGTTCCTCTCGCCTTTCCTGTTGAGAGTGCCTCCTCTTGAGATGCGACGGGAACGCCGGGAATTCTTTCCCGTTGAAAGCAGGGAAAGGATCCCTCATTTCGAGCTACGAGGGGGAAACGGGGCTCCTCTGGATGTGGGCGGGACCATCGTGCTTCCTCTCGAGTGGAGACGGGTATGGTGGTGAACTTCTTGAGTCGCAGCAAGGGTGTGAAAGACCCTTTCGAAGTTCCAGAGGTTACGTTTCATTAGTCTCCAGACGCCTCATCGGAAATAGGCCTCATCTCGCCTGGAAGGGAGAACTTCCTGGATTTTCTCGAGTTGCGGCAGGTGTTCTCGAGTTACGACGGGGACCTCAGGGACCCGCCCTGGTGGCCTCAGGAGAGGCCAGTCCCCATGCGAGTTGCTAGGGGGCCTCTCGGGATTCCTCTCCCGTCGATACCGGGGCCAAAAACCTTGTGTGGAGTCAGGGCCAGAACCGAGGATTCCTCTCAGGGGCTGATATGGATCTTTGGGTACATCTGGAGTCTCGCCAGGGGAGACAGGCCTCGTCTCGAGTCAGGGCATGCACGTTCACTTTCCTTCCAGGCTGTAGCAGCAATGTCACGTTTCCCGTCGCGTGGATCAAAGGATCTGTGGTTTTCCCTCGAGGCTTTCCCTCGAGGCTTTCCCACAGGGCTGTCCCACGTGACACCGTGGTGTGAGTCGATCCTCGGCGTGAAAGATGAGCCAGTGCAGGGCAAAGAGGTTCCTCTGGAATGGACTGAGACATCTGCGGGACTCTTGGAATGGTGGTACGACCATGGAGTTCCTCTCGCCTTTCCTGTTGAGAGTGCCTCCTCTTGAGATGCGACGGGAACGCCGGGAATTCTTTCCCGTTGAAAGCAGGGAAAGGATCCCTCATCTCGAGCTACGAGGGGGAAACGGGGCTCCTCTGGATGTGGGCGGGACCATCGTGCTTCCTCTCGAGTGGAGACGGGTATGGCGGTGAACATCTTGAGTCGCAGCAAGGGTGTGAAAGACCCTTTCGAAGTTCCAGAGGTTAGGTGTCATTAGTCTCCAGACGCCTCATTGGAAATAGGCCTCATCTCGCCTGGAAGGGAGAACTTCCTGGATTTTCTCGAGTTGCGGCAGGTGTTCTCGAGTTACGACGGGGACCTCAGGGACCCTCCCTGGTGGCCTCAGGAGAGGCCAGTCCCCATGCGAGTTGCTAGGGGGCCTCTCGGGATTCCTCTCCCGTCGATACCGGGGCCAAAAACCTTGTGTGGAGTCAGGGCCGGAACCGAGGATTCCTCTCAGGGGCTGACATGGATCTTTGAGTACTTCTGGAGTCTCCCCAGGGGAGTCAGGCCTCGTCTCGACTGGGGGCATGCACGTGCGCTTTCCTTCCAGGCTGTAGCAGCAATGTCACGCTTCCCGTCGCGTGGATCAAAGGATCTGTGGTTTTCCCTCGAGGCTTTCCATCGAGGCTTTCCCACAGGGCTGTCCCACGTGCCACCATGGTGTGAGTCGATCCTCGGCGTGATAGATGAGCCAGTGCAGGGCAAAGAGGTTCCTCTGGAATGGACTGAGACATCTGGGGGACTCTTGGAATGGTGGTACGACCATGGAGTTCCTCTCGACTTTCCTGCTGAGAGTGCCTCCTCTTGAGATGCGACGGGAACGCCGGGAATTCTTTCCCGTTGAAAGCAGGGAAAGGATCCCTCATCTCGAGCTACGAGGGGGAAACGGTGCTCCTCTGGATGTGGGCGGGACCATCGTGCTTCCTCTTGAGTGGACACGGGTATGGCGGTGAACTTCTTGAGTTGCAGCAAGGGTGTGAAAGACCCTTTCGAAGTTCCAGAGTTTAGGTGTCATTAGTCTCCAGACGCCTCATCGGAAATAGGCCTCATCTCGCCTGGAAGGGAGAACTTCCTGGATTTCTCGAGTTGCGGCAGGTGTTCTCGAGTTACGACGGGGACCTCAGGGACCCGCCCTGGTGGCCTCAGGAGAGGCCAGTCCCCATGCGAGTTGCTAGGGGGCCTCTCGGGATTACTCTTCCGTCGATACCGGGGCCAAAACCCTTTGGTGGAGTCAGGGCCGGAACCGAGGATTCCTCTCAGGGGCTGACATGGATCTTTGGGTACTTCTGGAGTCTCCCCAGGGGAGTCAGGCCTCGTCTCGAGTGGGGTCATGCACGTGCGCTTTCCTTCCAGGCTGTAGCAGCAATGTCACGCTTCCCGTCGCGTGGATCAAACGATCTGTGGTTTTCCCTCGAGGCTTTCCCTCGAGGCTTTCCCACAGGGCTGTCCCACGTGCCACCGTGGTGTGAGTCGATCCTAGGCGTGAAAGATGAGCCAGTGCAGGGCAAAGAGGTTCCTCTGGAATGCACTGAGACATCTGGGGGACTCTTGGAATGGTGGTACGACCATGGAGTTCCTCTCGCCTTTCCTGTTGAGAGTGCCTCCTCTTGAGATGCGACGGGAACGCCGGGAATTCTTTCCCGTTGAAAGCAGGGAAAGGATCCCTCATCTCGAGCTAAGAGGGGGAAACGGTGCTCCTCTGGATGTGGGCGGGACCATCGTGCTTCCTCTTGAGTGGACACGGGTATGGCGGTGAACTTCTTGAGTTGCAGCAAGGGTGTGAAAGACCCTTTCGAAGTTCCAGAGGTTATGTGTCATTAGTCTCCAGACGCCTCATTGGAAATAGGCCTCATCTCGCCTGGAAGGGAGAATTTCCTGGATTTTCTCGAGTTGCGGCAGGTGTTCTCGAGTTACGACGGGGACCTCAGGAACCCGCCCTGGTGGCCTCAGTAGACGCCAGTCCCCATGTGAGTTGCTAGGGGGCCTCTCGGGATTCCTCTCCCGTCGATACCGGGGCCAAAAACCTTGTGTGGAGTCAGGGCCGGAACCGAGGATTCCTCTCAGGGGCTGCTATGGATCTTTGGGTACATCTGGAGCCTCGCCAGGGGAGACAGGCCTCGTCTCGAGTCGGGGCATGCACGTGCACTTTCCTTCCAGGCTGTAGCAGCAATGTCACGCTTCCTTCGCGTGGATCAAAGGATCTGTGGTTTTCCCTCGAGGCTTTCCCTCGAGGCTTTCCCACAGGGCTGTCCCACGTGCCACCGTGGTGTGAGTCGATCCTCGGCGTGAAAGATGAGCCAGTGCAGGGCAAAGAGGTTCCTCTTGAATGGACTGAGACATCTGGGGGACTCTTGAAATGGTGGTACGACCATGGAGTTCCTCTCGCCTTTCCTGTTGAGAGTGCCTCCTCTTGAGATGCGACGGGAACGCCGGGAATTCTTTCCCGTTGAAAGCAGGGAAAGGATCCCTCATCTCGAGCTACGAGGGGGAAACGGTGCTCCTCTGGATGTGGGCGGGACCATCGTGCTTCCTCTCGAGTGGAGACGGGTATGGCGGTGAACTTCTTGAGTTGCAGCAAGGGTGTGAAAGACCCTTTCTAAGTTCCAGAGTTTAGGTGTCATTAGTCTCCAGACGCCTCATCGGAAATAGGCCTAATCTCGCCTGGAAGGGAGAACTTCCTGGATTTTCTCGAGTTGCGGCAGGTGTTCTCGAGTTACGACGGGGACCTCATGGGCCCGCCCTGGTGGCCTCAGGAGAGGCCAGTCCCCATGCGAGTTGCTAGGGGGCCTCTCGGGATTCCTCTCCCGTCGATACCGGGGCCAAAAACCTTGTGTGGAGTCAGGGCCGGAACCGAGGATTCCTCTCAGGGGCTGACATGGATCTTTGGGTACTTCTGGAGTCTCCCCAGGGGAGTCAGGCCTCGTCTCGAGTGGGGGCATGCACGTGCGCTTTCCTTCCAGGCTGTAGCAGCAATGTCACGCTTCCCGTGGCGTGGATCAAAGGATCTGTGGTTTTCCCTCTAGGCTTTCCCTCGAGGCTTTCCCACAGGGCTGTCCCACGTGCCACCGTGGTGTGATTCGATCCTCGGCGTGAAAGATGTGCCAGTGAAGGGCAAAGAGGTTCCTCTGGAATGGACTGAGACATCTGGGGGACTCTTGGAATGGTGGTACGACCATGGAGTTCCTCTCGCCTTTCCTGTTGAGAGTGCCTGCTCTTGAGATGCCAAGGGAACGCCGGGAATTCTTTCCCGTTGAAAGCAGGGAAAGGATCCCTCATCTCGAGCTCCGAGTGGGAAACGGGGCTCCTCTGGATGTGGGCGGGACCATCGTGCTTCCTCTCGAGTGGAGACGGGTATGGCGGTGAACTTCTTGAGTTGCAGCAAGGGTGTGAAAGACCCTTTCGAAGTTCCAGAGGTTAGGTGTCATTAGTCTCCAGACGCCTCATCGGAAATAGGCCTCATCTCGCCTGGAAGGGAGAACTTCCTGGATTTTCTCGAGTTGCGGCAGGTGTTATCGAGTTACGACGGGGACCTCAGGGACCCGCCCTGGTGGCCTCAGGAGAGGCCAGTCCCCATGCGAGTTGCTAGGGGGCCTCTCGGGATTCCTCTCCCGTCGATACCGGGGCCAAAAACCTTGTGTGGAGTCAGGGCCGGAACCGAGGATTCCTCTCAGGGGCTGATATGGATCTTTGGGTACATCTGGAGTCTCGCCAGGGGAGACAGGCCTCGTCTCGAGTCGGGGCATGCACGTGCACTTTCCTTCCAGGCTGTAGCAGCAATGTCACGCTTCCCGTCGCGTGGATCAAAGGATCTGTGGTTTTCCCTCGAGGCTTTCCTTCGAGGCTTTCCCACAGGGCTGTCCCACGTGCCACCGTGGTGTGAGTCGATCCTCGGCGTGAAAGATGAGCCAGTGCAGGGCAAAGAGGTTCCTCTGGAATGGACTGAGACATCTGGGGGACTCTTGGAATGGTGGTACGACCATGGAGTTCCTCTCGCCTTTCCTGTTGAGAGTGCCTCCTCTTGAGATGCGACGGGAACGCTGGGAATTCTTTCCCGTTGAAAGCAGGGAAAGGATCCCTCATCTCGAGCTACGAGGGGGAAACGGGGCTCCTCTGGATGTGGGCGGGACCATCGTGCTTCCTCTCGAGTGGAGACGGGTATGGCGGTGTACTTCTTGAGTTGCAGCAAGGGTGTGAAAGACCCTTTCGAAATTACAGAGGTTAGGTGTCATTAGTCTCCAGACGCCTCATCGGAAATAGGCCTCATCTCACCTGGAAGGGAGAACTTCCTGGATTTTCTCGAGTTGCGGCAGGTGTTCTCGAGTTACGACGGGGACCTCAGGGACCCGCCCTGGTGGCCTCAGGAGAGGCCAGTCCCCATGCGAGTTGCTAGGGGGCCTCTCGGGATTCCTCTCCCGTCGATACCGGGGCCAATAACCTTGTGTGGAGTCAGGGCCCGAACCGAGGATTCCTCTCAGGGGCTGACATGGATCTTTGAGTACTTCTGGAGTCTCCCCAGGGGAGTCAGGCCTCGTCTCGAGTGGGGGCATGCACGTGCGCTTTCCTTCCAGACTGTAGCAGCAATGTCACACTTCCCGTCGCGTGGATCAAAGGATCTGTGCTTTTCCCTCGAGGCTTTCCATCGAGGCTTTCCCACAGGGCTGTCCCACGTGCCACCGTGGTGTGAGTCGATCCTCGGCGTGAAAGATGTGCCAGTGAAGGGCAAAGAGGTTCCTCTGGAATGGACTGAGACATCTGGGGGACTCTTGGAATGGTGGTACGACCATGGAGTTCCTCTCGCCTTTCCTGTTGAGAGTGCCTGCTCTTGAGATGCCAAGGGAACGCCGGGAATTCTTTCCCGTTGAAAGCAGGGAAAGGATCCCTCATCTCGAGCTCCGAGTGGGAAACGGGGCTCCTCTGGATGTGGGCGGGACCATCGTGCTTCCTCTCGAGTGGAGACGGGTATGGCGGTGAACTTCTTGAGTTGCAGCAAGGGTGTGAAAGACCCTTTCGAAGTTCCAGAGGTTAGGTGTCATTAGTCTCCAGACGCCTCATCGGAAATAGGCCTCATCTCGCCTGGAAGGGAGAACTTCCTGGATTTTCTCGAGTTGCGGCAGGTGTTATCGAGTTACGACGGGGACCTCAGGGACCCGCCCTGGTGGCCTCAGGAGAGGCCAGTCCCCATGCGAGTTGCTAGGGGGCCTCTCGGGATTCCTCTCCCGTCGATACCGGGGCCAAAAACCTTGTGTGGAGTCAGGGCCGGAACCGAGGATTCCTCTCAGGGGCTGATATGGATCTTTGGGTACATCTGGAGTCTCGCCAGGGGAGACAGGCCTCGTCTCGAGTCGGGGCATGCACGTGCACTTTCCTTCCAGGCTGTAGCAGCAATGTCACGCTTCCCGTCGCGTGGATCAAAGGATCTGTGGTTTTCCCTCGAGGCTTTCCTTCGAGGCTTTCCCACAGGGCTGTCCCACGTGCCACCGTGGTGTGAGTCGATCCTCGGCGTGAAAGATGAGCCAGTGCAGGGCAAAGAGGTTCCTCTGGAATGGACTGAGACATCTGGGGGACTCTTGGAATGGTGGTACGACCATGGAGTTCCTCTCGCCTTTCCTGTTGAGAGTGCCTCCTCTTGAGATGCGACGGGAACGCTGGGAATTCTTTCCCGTTGAAAGCAGGGAAAGGATCCCTCATCTCGAGCTACGAGGGGGAAACGGGGCTCCTCTGGATGTGGGCGGGACCATCGTGCTTCCTCTCGAGTGGAGACGGGTATGGCGGTGTACTTCTTGAGTTGCAGCAAGGGTGTGAAAGACCCTTTCGAAATTACAGAGGTTAGGTGTCATTAGTCTCCAGACGCCTCATCGGAAATAGGCCTCATCTCACCTGGAAGGGAGAACTTCCTGGATTTTCTCGAGTTGCGGCAGGTGTTCTCGAGTTACGACGGGGACCTCAGGGACCCGCCCTGGTGGCCTCAGGAGAGGCCAGTCCCCATGCGAGTTGCTAGGGGGCCTCTCGGGATTCCTCTCCCGTCGATACCGGGGCCAATAACCTTGTGTGGAGTCAGGGCCCGAACCGAGGATTCCTCTCAGGGGCTGACATGGATCTTTGAGTACTTCTGGAGTCTCCCCAGGGGAGTCAGGCCTCGTCTCGAGTGGGGGCATGCACGTGCGCTTTCCTTCCAGACTGTAGCAGCAATGTCACACTTCCCGTCGCGTGGATCAAAGGATCTGTGCTTTTCCCTCGAGGCTTTCCATCGAGGCTTTCCCACAGGGCTGTCCCACGTGCCACCGTGGTGTGAGTCGATCCTCGGCGTGAAAGATGAGCCAGTGCAGGGCAAAGAGGTTCCTCTGGAATGGACTGAGACATCTGGGGGACTCTTGGAATGGTGGTACGACCATGGAGTTCCTCTCGCCTTTCCTGTTGAGAGTGCCTCCTCTTGAGATGCGACGGGAACGCCGGGAATTCTTTCCCGTTGAAAGCAGGGAAAGGATCCCTCATCTCGAGCTACGAGGGGGAAACGGGGCTCCTCTGGATGTGGGCGGGACCATCGTGCTTCCTCTCGAGTGGAGACGGGTATGGCGGTGAACTTCTTGAGTTGCAGCAAGGGTGTGAAAGACCCTTTCGAAATTCCAGAGGTTAGGTGTCATTAGTCTCCAGACGCCTCATCGGAAATAGGCCTCATCTCGCCTGGAAGGGAGAACTTCCTGGATTTTCTCGAGTTACGGCAGGTGTTCTCGAGTTACGACGGGGACCTCAGGGACCCGCCCTGGTGGCCTCAGGAGAGGCCAGTCCCCATGCGAGTTGCTAGGGGGCCTCTCGGGATTCCTCTCCCGTCCATACCGGGGCCAAGAACCTTGTGTGGAGTCAGGGCCGGAACCGAGGATTCCTCTCAGGGGCTGACATGGATCTTTGGGTACTTCTGGAGTCTCCCCAGGGGAGTCAGGCCTCGTCTCGAGTGGGGGCATGCACGTGTGCTTTCCTTCCAGGCTGTAGCAGCAATGTCACGCTTCCCGTCGCGTGGATCAAAGGATCTGTGGTTTTCCCTCGAGGCTTTCCCTCGAGGCTTTCCCACAGGGTTGTCCCACGTGCCACCGTGGTGTGAGTCGATCCTCGGCGTGAAAGATGAGCCAGTGCAGGGCAAAGAGGTTCCTCTGGAATGGACTGAGACATCTGGGGGACTCTTGGAATGGTGGTACGACCATGGAGTTCCTCTCGCCTTTCCTGTTGAGAGTGCCTCCTCTTGAGATGCGACGGGAACGCCGGGAATTCTTTCCCGTTGAAAGCAGGGAAAGGATCCCTCATCTCGAGCTACGAGGGGGAAACGGGGCTCCTCTGGATGTGGGCGGGACCATCGTGCTTCCTCTCGAGTGGAGACGGGTATGGCGGTGACCTTCTTGAGTAGCAGCAAGGGTGTGAAAGACCCTTTCGAAGTTCCAGAGGTTAGGTGTCATTAGTCTCCAGACGCCTCATAGGAAATAGGCCTCATCTCGCCTGGAAGGGAGAACTTCCTGGATTTTCTCGAGTTGCGGCAGGTTTTCTCGAGTTACGACGGGGACCTCAGGGACCCGCCATGGTGGCCTCAGGAAAGGCCAGTCCCCATGCGAGTTGCTAGGGGGCCTCTCAGGATTCCTCTCCCGTCGATACCGGGGCCAAAAACCTTGTGTGGAGTAAGGGCCGGAACCGAGGTTTTCTCTCAGGGGTGACATGGAACTTTGGGTATTTCTGGAGTCTCCCCAGGGGAGTCAGGCCTCGTCTCGAGTGGGGGCATGCACGTGCGCTTTCCTTCCAGGCTTTAGCAGCAATGTCACGCTTCCCGTCGCGTGGATCAAAGGATCTGTGGTTTTCCCTCGAGGCTTTCCCTCGAGGCTTTGCCACAGGGATGTCCCACGTGCCACCGTGGTGTGAGTCGATCCTCGGCGTGAAAGATGAGCCAGTGCAGGGCAAAGAGTTTCCTCTGGAATGGACTGAGACATCTGGGGGACTCTTGGAATGGTGGTACGACCATGGAGTTCCTCTCGCCTTTCCTGTTGAGAGTGCCTCCTCTTGAGATGCGACGGGAACGCCGGGAATTCTTTCCCGTTGAAAGCAGGGAAAGGATCCCTCATCTCGAGCTACGAGTGGGAAACGGGGCTCCTCTGGATGTGGGCGGGACCATCGTGCTTCCTCTCGAGTGGAGACGGGTATGGCGGTGAACTTCTTGAGTTGCAGCAAGGGTGTGAAAGACCCTTTCGAAGTTCCAGAGGTTAGGTGTCATTAGTCTCGAGACGCCTCATCGGAAATAGGCCTCATCTCGCCTGGAAGGGAGAACTTCCTGGATTTTCTCGAGTTGCGGCAGGTGTTCTCGAGTTACGACGGGGACCTCAGGGACCCGCCATGGTGGCCTCAGGAAAGGCCAGTCCCCATGCGAGTTGCTAGGGGGCCTCTCAGGATTCCTCTCCCGTCGATACCGGGGCCAAAAACCTTGTGTGGAGTCAGGGTCGGAACCGAGGTTTCCTCTCAGAGGTGACATGGAACTTTGGGTATTTCTGGAGTCTCCCCAGGGGAGTCAGGCCTCGTCTCGAGTGGGGGCATGCATGTGCGCTTTCCTTCCAGGCTGTAGCAGCAATGTCACGCTTCCCGTCGCGTGGATCAAAGGATCTGTGGTTTTCCCTCGAGGCTTTCCCTCGAGGCTTTGCCACAGGGATGTCCCACGTGCCACCGTGGTGTGAGTCGATCCTCGGCGTGAAAGATGAGCCAGTGCAGGGCAAAGAGGTTCCTCTGGAATGGACTGAGACATCTGGGGGACTCTTGGAATGGTGGTACGACCATGGAGTTCCTCTCGCCTTTCCTGTTGAGAGTGCCTCCTCTTGAGATGCGACGGGAATGCCGGGAATTCTTTCCCGTTGAAAGCAGGGAAAGGGTCCCTCATCTCGAGCTACGAGGGGGAAACGTGGCTCCTCTGGATGTGGGCGGGACCATCGTGCTTCCTCTCGAGTGGAGACGGGTATGGCGGTGAACTTCTTGAGTAGCAGCAAGGGTGTGAAAGACCCTTTCGAAGTTCCAGAGGTTAGGTGTCATTAGTCTCCAGACGCCTCATCGGAAATAGGCCTCATCTCGGCTGGAAGGGAGAACTTCCTGGATTTTCTCGAGTTGCGGCAGGTGTTCTCGAGTTACGACGGGGACCTCAGGGACCCGCCATGGTGGCCTCAGGAAAGGCCATTCCCCATGCGAGTTGCTAGGGGGCCTCTCAGGATTCCTCTCCCGTCGATACCGGGGCCAAAAACCTTGTGTGGAGTCAGGGCCGGAACCGAGGTTTCCTCTCAGGGGTGACATGGATCTTTGGGTACTTCTGGAGTCTCCCTAGGGGAGTCAGGACTCGTCTCGAGTGGGGGCATGCACGTGCGCTTTCCTTCCAGGCTGTAGCAGCAATGTCACGCTTCCCGTCGCGTGGATCAAAGGATCTGTGGTTTTCCCTCGAGGCTTTCCCACAGGGCTGTCACCCGTGCCACCGTGGTGTGAGTCGATCCTCGGCGTGAATGATGAGCCAGTGCAGGGCAAAGAGGTTCCTCTGGAATGGACTGAGACATCTGGGGGACTCTTGGAATGGTGGTACGACCATGGAGTTCCTCTCGCCTTTCCTGTTGAGAGTGCCTCCTCTTGAGATGCGACGGGAACGCCGGGAATTCTTTCCCGTTGAAAGCAGGGAAAGGATCCCTCATCTCGAGCTACGAGGGGGAAACGGGGCTCCTCTGGATGTGGGCGGGACCATCGTGCTTCCTCTCGAGTGGAGACGGGTATGGCGGTGAACTTCTTGAGTAGCAGCAAGGGTGTGAAAGACCCTTTCGAAGTTCCAGAGGTTAGGTGTCATTAGTCTCCAGACGCCTCATCGGAAATAGGCCTCATCTCGCCTGGAAGGGAGAACTTCCTGGATTTTCTCGAGTTGCGGCAGGTGTTCTCGAGTTACGACGGGGACCTCAGGGACCCGCCATGGTGGCCTCAGGAAAGGCCAGTCCCCATGCGAGTTGCTAGGGGGCCTCTCAGGATTGCTCTCCCGTCGATACCGGGGCCAAAAACCTTGTGTGGAGTCAGGGCCGGAAACGAGGTTTCCTCTCAGGGGTGACATGGATCTTTGGGTACTTCTGGAGTCTCCCTAGGGGAGTCAGGCCTCGTCTCGAGTGGGGGCATGCACGTGCGCTTTCCTTCCAGGCTGTAGCAGCAATGTCATGCTTCCCGTCGCGTGGATCAAAGGATCTGTGGTTTTCCCTCGAGGCTTTCCCTCGAGGCTTTCCAACAGGGCTGTCCCACGTTCCACCGTGGTGTGAGTCGATCCTCGGCGTGAAAGATGAGCCAGTGCAGGGCAAAGAGGTTCCTCTGGAATGGACTGAGACATCTGGGGGACTCTTGGAATGGTGGTACGACCATGGAGATCCTCTCGCCTTTCCTGTTGAGAGTGCCTCCTCTTGAGATGCGACGGGAACGCCGGGAATTCTTTCCCGTTGAAAGCAGGGAAAGGATCCCTCATCTCGAGCTACGAGGGGGAAACGGGGCTCCTCTGGATGTGGGCGGGACCATCGTGCTTCCTCTCGAGTGGAGACGGGTATGGCGGTGAACTTCTTGAGTAGCAGCAAGGGTGTGAAAGACCCTTTCGAAGTTCCAGAGGTTAGGTGTCATTAGTCTCCAGACGCCTCATTGGAAATAGGCCTCATCTGGCCTGGAAGGGAGAACTTCCTGGATTTTCTCGAGTTGCGGCAGGTGTTCTCGAGTTACGACGGGGACCTCAGGGACCCGCCCTGGTGGCCTCAGGAGAGGCCAGTCCCCATGCGAGTTGCTAGGGGGCCTCTCGGGATTCCTCTCCCGTCGATACCGGGGCCAAGAACCTTGTGTGAAGTCAGGGCCCGAACCGAGGATTCCTCTCAGGGGCTGACATGGATCTTTGGGTACTTCTGGAGTCTCCCCACTGGAGTCAGGCCTCGTTTCGAGTGGGGGCATGCACGAGCGCTTTTCTTCCAGGCTGTAGCAGCAATGTCACGCTTACCTTCGCGTGGATCAAAGGATCTGTGGTTTTCCCTCGAGGCTTTCCCTCGAGGCTTTCCCACAGGGTTGTCCCACGTGCCGCCGTGGTGTGAGTCGATCCTCGGCGTGAAAGATTATCCAGTGCAGGGCAAACAGGTTCCTCTGGAATGGACTGAGACATCTGGGGGACTCTTGGAATGGTGGTACGACCATGGAGTTCTTCTCGCCTTTCCTGTTGAGAGTGCCTCCTCTTGAGATGCGACGGAAATGCCGGGAATTCGTTCCCGTTAAAAGCAGGGAAAGGATCCCTCATCTCGAGCTACGAGGGGAAACGGGGCTCCTCTGGATGTGGGCGGGACCATCGTGCTTCCTCTCGAGTGGAGACGGGTATGGCGGTGAACTTCTTGTGTTGCAGCAAGGGTGTGAAAGACCCTTTCGAAGTTCCAGAGGTTAGGTGTCATTAGTCTCCAGACGCCTCATTGGAAATAGGCCTCATCTCGCCTGGAAGGGAGAACATCCTGGATTTTCTCGAGTTGCGGCAGGTGTTCTCGAGTTACGACGGGGACCTCAGGGAACCGCCCTGGTGGCCTCAGGAAAAGCCAGTCCCCATGCGAGTTGCCAGGGGGCCTATCAGGATTCCTCTCCTGTCGATACCGGGGCCAAAAACCTTGTTTGGAGTCAGGGCCGGAACCGAGGATTCCTCTCAGGGGCTGACATGGATCTTTGGGTACTTCTGGAGTCTCCCCACTGGAGTCAGGCCTCGTTTCGAGTGGGGGCATGCACGAGCGCTTTTCTTCCAGGCTGTAGCAGCAATGTCACGCTTACCTTCGCGTGGATCAAAGGATCTGTGGTTTTCCCTCGAGGCTTTCCCTCGAGGCTTTCCCACAGGGCTGTCCCACGTGCCACCGTGGTGTGAGTCGATCCTCGGCGTGAAAGATGAGCCAGTGCAGGGCAAAGAGGTTCCTCTGGAATGGACTGAGACATCTGGGGGATTCTTGGAATGGTGGTACGACCATAGAGTTCCTCTCGCCTTTCCTGTTGAGAGTGCCTCCTCTTGAGATGCGAGGGGAATGCCGGGAATTCTTTCCCGTTGAAAGCAGGGAAAGGATCCCTCATCTCGAGCTACGAGGGGGAAACGGGGCTCCTCTGGATATGGGCGGGACCATCGTGCTTCCTCTCGAGTGGAGACGGGTATGGCGGTGAACTTCTTGAGTTGCAGCAAGGGTGTGAAAGACCCTTTCGAAGTTCCAGAGGTTAGGTGTCATTAGTCTCCAGACGCCTCATTGGAAATAGGCCTCATCTCGCCTGGAAGGGAGAACTTCCTGGATTTTCTCGAGTTGCGGCAGGTGTTCTCGAGTTACGACGGGGACCTCAGGGACCCGCCCTGGTGGCCTCAGGAAAGGCCAGTCCCCATGCGAGTTGCTAGGGGGCCTCTCAGGATTCCTCTCCCGTCGATACCGGGGCCAAAAACCTTGTGTGGAGTCAGGGCCGGAACCGAGGTTTCCTCTCAGGGGTGACATGGAACTTTGGGTATTTCTGGAGTCTCCCCAGGGGAGTCAGGCCTCGTCTCGAGTGGGGGCATGCACGTGCGCTTTCCTTCCAGGCTGTAGCAGCAATGTCACGCTTCCCGTCGCGTGGATCAAAGGATCTGTGGTTTTCCCTCGAGGCTTTCCCTCGAGGCTTTGCCACAGGGCTGTCCCACGTGCCACAGTGGTGTGAGTCGATCCTCGGCGTGAAAGATGAGCCAGTGCAGGGCAACGAGGTTCCTCTGGAATGGACTGAGACATCTGGGGGACTCTTGGAATGGTGGTACGACCATGGAGTTCCTCTCGCCTTTCCTGTTGAGAGTGCCTCCTCTTGAGATGCGACGGGAACGCCGGGAATTCTTTCCCGTTGAAAGCAGGGAAAGGATCCCTCATCTCGAGCTACGAGGGGGAAACGGGGCTCCTCTGGATGTGGGCGGGACCATCGTGCTTCCTCTCGAGTGGAGACGGGTATGGCGGTGAACTTCTTGAGTAGCAGCAAGGGTGTGAAAGACCCTTTCGAAGTTCCAGAGGTTAGGTGTCATTAGTCTCCAGACGCCTCATCGGAAATAGGCCTCATCTCGGCTGGAAGGGAGAACTTCCTGGATTTTCTCGAGTTGTGGCAGGTGTTCTCGAGTTACGACGGGGACCTCAGGGACCCGCCATGGTGGCCTCAGGAAAGGCCAGTCCCCATGCGAGTTGCTAGGGGGCCTCTCAGGATTCCTCTCCCGTCGATACCGGGGCCAAAAACCTTGTGTGGAGTCAGGGCCGGAAACGAGGTTTCCTCTCAGGGGTGACATGGATCTTTGTGTACTTCTGTAGTCTCCCTAGGGGAGTCAGGACTCGTCTCGAGTGGGGGCATGCACGTGCGCTTTACTTCCAGGCTGTAGCAGCAATGTCACGCTTCCCGTCGCGTGGATCAAAGGATCTGTGGTTTTCCCTCGAGGCTTTCCCTCGAGGCTTTCCCACAGGGCTGTCCCACGTGCCACCGTGGTGTGAGTCGATCCTCGGCGTGAAAGATGAGCCAGTACAGGGCAAAGATCTTCCTCTCGAATGGACTGAGACATCTGGGGGACTCTTGGAATGGTGGTACGACCATGGAGTTCCTCTCGCCTTTCCTGTTGAGAGTGCCTCCTCTTGAGATGCGACGGGAACGCCGGGAATTCTTTCCCGTTGAAAGCAGGGAAAGGATCCCTCATTTCGAGCTACGTGGGGGAAACGGGGCTCCTCTGGATGTGGGCGGGACCATCGTGCTTCCTCTCGAGTGGAGACGGGTATGGCGGTGAACTTCTTGAGTAGCAGCAATGGTGTGAAAGACCCTTTCGAAGTTCCAGAGGTTAGGTGTCATTAGTCTCCAGACGCCTCATCGGAAATAGGCCTCATCTCGGCTGGAAGGGAGAACTTCCTGGATTTTCTCGAGTTGCGGCAGGTGTTCTGGAGTTACGACGGGGACCTCGGGAACCCGCCATGGTGGCCTCAGTAAAGGCCAGTCCCCATGCGAGTTGATAGGGGGCCTCTCAGGATTCCTCTCCCGTCGATACCGGGGCCAAAAACCTTGTGTGGAGTCAGGGCCGGAAACGAGGTTTCCTCTCAGGGGTGACATGGATCTTTGGGTACTTCTGGAGTCTCCCTAGGGGAGTCAGGACTCGTCTCGAGTGGGGGCATGCACGTGCGCTTTACTTCCAGGATGTAGCAGCAATGTCACGCTTCCCGTCACGTGGATCAAAGGATCTGTGGTTTTCCCTCGAGGCTTTCCGTCGAGGCTTTCCCACAGGGCTGTCCCACGTGCCACCGTGGTGTGAGTCGATCCTCGGCGTGAAAGATGAGCCAGTGCAGGGCAAAGAGCTTCCTCTCGAATGGACTGAGACATCTGGGGGACTCTTGGAATGGTGGTACGACCATGGATTTCCTCTCGCCTTTCCTGTTGAGAGTGCCTCCTCTTGAGATGCGACGGGAACGCCGGGAATTCTTTCCCGTTGAAAGCAGGGAAAGGATCCCTCATCTCGAGCTACGAGGGGGAAACGGGGCTCCTCTGGATGTGGGCGGGACCATCGTGCTTCCTCTCGAGTGGAGACGGGTATGGCGGTGAACTTCTTGAGTAGCAGCAAGGGTGTGAAAGACCCTTTCAAAGTTCCAGAGGTTAGGTTTCATTAGTCTCCAGACGCCTCATCGAAAATAGGCCTCATCTCGCCTGGAAGGGAGAACTTCCTGGATTTTCTGGAGTTGCAGCAGGTGTTCTCGAGTTACGACGGGGACCTCAGGGACCCGCCCTGGTGGCCTCAGGAGAGGCCATTCCCCATGCGAGTTGCTAGGGGGCCTCTCAGTATTCCACTCCTGTCGATACCGGGGCCAAAAACCTTGTTTGGAGTCAGGGCCGGAACCGAGGATTCCTCTCAGGGGCTGACATGGATCTTTGGGTACTTCTGGAGTCTCCCCACTGGAGTCAGGCCTCGTTTCGAGTGGGGGCATGCACGAGCGCTTTTCTTCCAGGCTGTAGCAGCAATGTCACGCTTACCTCCGCGTGGATCAAAGGATCTGTGGTTTTCCCTCGAGGCTTTCCCTCGAGGCTTTGCCACAGGGCTGTCCCACGTGCCACAGTGGTGTGAGTCGATCCTCGGCGTGAAAGATGAGCCAGTGCAGGGCAAAGAGGTTCCTCTGGAATGGACTGAGACATCTGGGGGACTCTTGGAATGGTGGTACGACCATGGAGTTCCTCTCGCCTTTCCTGTTGAGAGTGCCTCCTCTTGAGATGCGACGGGAACGCCGGGAATTCTTTCCCGTTGAAAGCAGGGAAAGGATCCCTCATCTCGAGCTATGAGGGGGAAACGGGGCTCCTCTGGATGTGGGCGGGACCATCGTGCTTCCTCTCGAGTGGAGACGGGTATGGCGGTGAACTTCTTGAGTAGCAGCAAGGGTGTGAAAGACCCTTTCGAAGTTCCAGAGGTTAGGTGTCATTAGTCTCCAGACGCCTCATCGGAAATAGGCCTCATCTCGCCTGGAAGGGAGAACTTCCTGGATTTTCTCGAGTTGCGGCAGGTGTTCTGGAGTTACGACGGGGACCTCAGGGACCCGCCATGGTGGCCTCAGGAAAGGCCAGTCCCCATGCGAGTTGCTAGGGGGCCTCTCAGGATTCCTCTCCCGTCGATACCGGGGCCAAAAATCTTGTGTGGAATCAGAGCCGGAAACGAGGTTTCCTCTCAGGGGTGACATGGATCTTTGGGTACTTCTGGAGTCTCCCTAGGGGAGTCAGGACTCGTCTCGAGTCGGGGCATGCACGTGCGCTTTACTTCCAGGCTGTAGCAGCAATGTCACGCTTCCCGTCGCGTGGATCAAAGGATCTGTGGTTTTCCCTCGAGGCTTTCCGTCGAGGCTTTCCCACAGGGCTGTCCCACGTGCCACTGTGGTGTGAGTCGATCCTCGGCGTGAAAGATGAGCCAGTGCAGGGCAAAGAGGTTCCTCTGGAATGCACTGAGACATCTGGGGGACTCTTGGAATGGTGGTACGACCATGGATTTCCTCTCGCCTTTCCTGTTGAGAGTGCCTCCTCTTGAGATGCGACGGGAACGCCGGGAATTCTTTCCCGTTGAAAGCAGGGAAAGGATCCCTCATCTCGAGCTACGAGGGGGAAACGGGGCTCCTCTGGATGTGGGCGGGACCATCGTGCTTCCTCTCGAGTGGAGACGGGTATGGCGGTGAACTTCTTGAGTTGCAGCAAGGGTGTGAAAGACCCTTTCGAAGTTCCAGAGGTTAGGTGTCATTAGTCTCCAGACGCCTCATTGGAAATAGGCCTCATCTCGCCTGGAAGGGAGAACTTCCTGGATTTTCTCGAGTTGCGGCAGGTGTTCTCGAGTTACGACGGGGACCTCAGGGACCCGCCATGGTGGCCTCAGGAAAGGCCAGTCCCCATGCGAGTTGCTAGGGGGCCTCTCAGGATTCCTCTCCCGTCGATACCGGGGCCAAAAACCTTGTGTGGAGTCAGGGCCGGAACCGAGGTTTCCTCTCAGGGGTGACATGGAACTTTGGGTATTTCTTGAGTCTCCCCAGGGGAGTCAGGCCTCGTCTCGAGTGGGGGCATGCACGTGCGCTTTCCTTCCAGGCTGTAGCAGCAATGTCACGCTTCCCGTCGCGTGGATCAAAGGATCTGTGGTTTTCCCTCGAGGCTTTCCCTCGAGGCTTTGCCACAGGGCTGTCCCACGTGCCACCGTGGTGTGAGTCGATCCTCGGCGTGAAAGATGAGCCAGTGCAGGGCAAAGAGGTTCCTCTGGAATGGACTGAGAGATCTGGGGGACTCTTGGAATGGTGGTGCGACCATGGAGTTCCTCTCGCCTTTCCTGTTGAGAGTGCCTCCTCTTGAGATGCGACGGGAACGCCGGGAATTCTTTCCCGTTGAAAGCAGGGAAAGGATCCCTCATCTCGAGCTACGAGAAGGAAACGGGGCTCCTCTGGATGTGGGCGGGACCATCGTGCTTCCTCTCGAGTGGAGACGGGTATGGCGGTGAACTTCTTGAGTAGCAGCAAGGGTGTGAAAGACCCTTTCGAAGTTCCAGAGGTTAGGTGTCATTAGTCTCCAGACGCCTCATCGGAAATAGGCCTCATCTCGGCTGGAAGGGAGAACTTCCTGGATTTTCTCGAGTTGCGGCAGGTGTTCTGGAGTTACGACGGGGACCTCAGGAACCCGCCATGGTGGCCTCAGGAAAGGCCAGTCACCATGCGAGTTGCTAGGGGGCCTCTCAGGATTCCTCTCCCGTCGATACCGGGGCCAAAAACCTTGTGTGGAGTCAGGGCCGGAAACGAGGTTTCCTCTCAGGGGTGACATGGAACTTTGGGTATTTCTGGAGTCTCCCCAGGGGAGTCAGGCCTCGTCTCGAGTGGGGGCATGCACGTGCGCTTTCCTTCCAGGCTGTAGCAGCAATGTCACGCTTCCCGTCGCGTGGATCAAAGGATCTGTGGTTTTCCCTCGAGGCTTTCCCACAGGGCTGTCCCACGTGCCACCGTGGTGTGAGTCGATCCTCGGCGTGAAAGATGAGCCAGTGCAGGGCAAAGAGGTTCCTCTGGAATGGACTGAGACATCTGGGGGACTCTTGGAATGGTGGTACGACCATGGAGTTCCTCTCGCCTTTCCTGTTGAGAGTGCCTCCTCTTGAGATGCGACGGGAACGCCGGGAATTCTTTCCCGTTGAAAGCAGGGAAAGGATCCCTCATCTCGAGCTACGAGGGGGAAACGGGGCTCCTCTGGATGTGGGCGGGACCATCGTGCTTCCTCTCGAGTGGAGACGGGTATGGCGGTGAACTTCTTGAGTTGCATCAAGGGTGTGAAAGACCCTTTCGAAGTTCCAGAGGTTAGGTGTCATTAGTCTCCAGACGCCTCATCGGAAATAGGCCTCATCTCGCCTGGAAGGGAGAACTTCCTGGATTTTCTCGAGTTGCGGCAGGTGTTCTCGAGTTACGACGGGGACCTCAGGGACCAGCCCTTGTGGCCTCAGGAGAGGCCAGTCCCCATGCGAGGTGCTAGGGGTCCTCTCGGGATTCCTCTCCCGTCGATACCGGGGCCAAAAACCTTGTGTGGAGTCAGGGCCGGAACCGAGGATTCCTCTCAGGGGCTGACATGGATCTTTGGATACTTCTGGAGTCTCCCCAGGGGAGTCAGGCCTCGTCTCGAGTGGGGGCATGCACGTGCGCTTTCCTTCCAGGCTGTAGCAGCAATGTCACGCTTCCCGTGGCCTGGATCAAAGGATCTGTGGTTTTCCCTCGAGGCTTTCCCTCGAGGTTTTCCCACAGGGCTGTCCCACGTGCCACCGTGGTGTGAGTCGATCCTCGGCGTGAAAGATGAGCCAGTGCAGGGCAAAGAGGTTCCTCTGTAATGGACTGAGACATCTGGGGGACTCTTGGAATGGTGGTACGACCATGAAGTTCCTCTCGCCTTTCCTGTTGAGAGTGCCTCCTCTTGAGATGCGACGGGAACGCCGGGAATTCTTTCCCGATGAAAGCAGGGAAAGGATCCCTCATCTCGAGCTACGAGGGGGAAACGGGGCTCCTCTGGATGTGGGCGGGACCATCGTGCTTCCTCTCGAGTGGAGATGGGTATGGCGGTGAACTTCTTGAGTTGCAGCAAGGGTGTGAAAGACCCTTTCGAAGTTCCAGAGGTTAGGCGTCATTAGTCTCCAGACGCCTCATCCGAAATAGGCCTCATCTCGCCTGGAAGGGAGAACTTCCTGGATTTTCGCGAGTTGCGGCATGTGTTCTGGAGTTACGACGGGGACCTCAGGGACCCGCCCTGGTGGCCTCAGGAACGGCTAATCCCCATGCGAGTTGCTAGGGGGCCTCTCGGGATTCCTCTCCCGTCGATACCGGGGCCAATAACCTTGTGTGGAGTCAGGGCCGGAACCGAGGATTCCTCTCAGGGGCTGACATTGACCTTTGGGTACTTCTGGAGTCTCCCCAAGGGAGTCGGGCCTCGTCTCGAGTGGAGGCATGCACGTGCGCTTTCCTTCCAGGCTGTAGCAGCAATGTCACGCTTCCCGTCGCGTGGATCAAAGGATCTGTGGTTTTCCCTCGAGGCTTTCCCTCGAGGCTGTCCCACAGGGCTGTCCCACGTGCCACCGTGGTGTGAGTCGATCCTTGGCGTGAAAGATGAGCCAGTGCAGGGCAAAGAGGTTCCTCTGGAATGGACTGAGACATCTGGGGGACTCTTGGAATGGTGGTACGACCATGGAGTTCCTCTCGCCTTTCCTGTTGAGAGTGCCTCCTCTTGAGATGCGACGGGAACGCCGGGAATTCTTTCCCGTTGAAAGCAGGGAAAGGATCCCTCATCTCGAGCTACGAGGGGGAAACGGGGCTCCTCTGGATGTGGGCGGGACCATCGTGCTTCCTCGCGAGTGGAGACGGGTATGGCGGTGAACTTCTTGAGTTGCAGCAAGGGTGTGAAAGACCCTTTCGAAGTTCCAGAGTTTAGGTGTCATTAGTCTCCAAACGCCTCATCGGAAATAGGATTCTTCTCGCCTGGAAGGGAGAACTTCCTGGATTTTCTCGAGTTGCGACAGGTGTTCTCGAGTTACGACGGAGACCTCAGGGACCCGCCCTGGTGGCCTCAGGAGAGGCCAGTCCCCATGCGAGTTGCTAGGGGGCCTCTCGGGATTCCTCTCCCGTCGATAACGGGGCCAAAAACCTTGTGTGGAGTCAGGGCCGGAACCGAGGATTCCTCCCAGGGGCTGGCATGGATCTTTGGGTACTTCTGGAGTCTCCCCAGGGGAGTCAGGCCCCGTCTCGAGTGGGGGCATGCACGTGCGCTTTCCTTCCAGGCTGTAGCAGCAATATCACGCTTCCCGTCGCGTGGATCAAAGGATCTGTGGTTTTCCCTCGAGGCTTTGCCTCGAGGCTTTCCCACAGGGCTGTCCCACGTGCCACCGTGGTGTGAGTCGATCCTCGGCGTGAAAGATGAGCCAGAGCAGGGCAAAGAGGTTCCTCTGGAATGGACTGAGACATCTGGGGGACTCTTGGAATGGTGGTACGACCATGGAGTTCCTCTCGCCTTTCCTGTTGAGAGTGCCTCCTCTTGAGATGCGACGGGAATGCCGGGAATTCTTTCCCGTTGAAAGCAGGGAAAGGATCCCTCATCTCGAGCTACGAGGGGGAAACGGGGCTCCTCTGGATGTGGGCGGGACCATCGTGCTTCCTCTCGAGTGGAGACGGGTATGGTGGTGAACTTCTTGAGTTGCAGCAAGGGTGTGAAAGACCCTTTCGAAGTTCCAGAGGTTAGGTGTCATTAGTCTCCAGACGCCTCATCGGAAATAGGCCTCATCTCGCCTGGAAGGGAGAACTTCATGGATTTTCTCGAGTTGCGGCAGGTGTTCTCGAGTTACGACGGGGACCTCAGGGACCCGCCCTGGTGGCCTCAGGAGAGGCCAGTCCCCATGCGAGTTGCTAGGGGGCCTCTCGGGATTCCCCTCCCGTCGATACCGGGGCAAAAACCTTGTGTGGAGTCAGGGCCGGAACCGAGGATTCCTCTCAGGGGCTGACATGGATCTTTGGGTACTTCTGGAGTCTCCCCAGGGGAGTCAGGCCTCGTCTCGAGTGGGGGCATGCACGTGCGCTTTCCTTCCAGGCTGTAGCAGCAATGTCACGCTTCCCGTGGCCTGGATCAAAGGATCTGTGGTTTTCCCTCGAGGCTTTCCCTCGAGGCTTTCCCACAGGGCTGTCCCACGTGCCACCGTGGTGTGAGTCGATCCTCGGCGTGAAAGATGAGCCAGTGCAGGGCAAAGAGGTTCCTCTGTAATGGACTGAGACATCTGGGGGACTCTTGGAATGGTGGTACGACCATGAAGTTCCTCTCGCCTTTCCTGTTGAGAGTGCCTCCTCTTGAGATGCGACGGGAACGCCGGGAATTCTTTCCCGATGAAAGCAGGGAAAGGATCCCTCATCTCGAGCTACGAGGGGGAAACGGGGCTCCTCTGGATGTGGGTGGGACCATCGTGCTTCCTCTCGAGTGGAGATGGGTATGGCGGTGAACTTCTTGAGTTGCAGCAAGGGTGTGAAAGACCCTTTCGAAGTTCCAGAGGTTAGGCGTCATTAGTCTCCAGACGCCTCATCCGAAATAGGCCTCATCTCGCCTGGAAGGGAGAACTTCCTGGATTTTCGCGAGTTGCGGCATGTGTTCTGGAGTTACGACGGGGACCTCAGGGACCCGCCCTGGTGGCCTCAGGAACGGCTAATCCCCATGCGAGTTGCTAGGGGGCCTCTCGGGATTCCTCTCCCGTCGATACCGGGGCCAATAACCTTGTGTGGAGTCAGGGCCGGAACCGAGGATTCCTCTCAGGGGCTGACATTGACCTTTGGGTACTTCTGGAGTCTCCCCAAGGGAGTCGGGCCTCGTCTCGAGTGGAGGCATGCACGTGCGCTTTCCTTCCAGGCTGTAGCAGCAATGTCACGCTTCCCGTCGCGTGGATCAAAGGATCTGTGGTTTTCCCTCGAGGCTTTCCCTCGAGGCTGTCCCACAGGGCTGTCCCACGTGCCACCGTGGTGTGAGTCGATCCTTGGCGTGAAAGATGAGCCAGTGCAGGGCAAAGAGGTTCCTCTGGAATGGACTGAGACATCTGGGGGACTCTTGGAATGGTGGTACGACCATGGAGTTCCTCTCGCCTTTCCTGTTGAGAGTGCCTCCTCTTGAGATGCGACGGGAACGCCGGGAATTCTTTCCCGTTGAAAGCAGGGAAAGGATCCCTCATCTCGAGCTACGAGGGGGAAACGGGGCTCCTCTGGATGTGGGCGGGACCATCGTGCTTCCTCGCGAGTGGAGACGGGTATGGCGGTGAACTTCTTGAGTTGCAGCAAGGGTGTGAAAGACCCTTTCGAAGTTCCAGAGTTTAGGTGTCATTAGTCTCCAAACGCCTCATCGGAAATAGGATTCTTCTCGCCTGGAAGGGAGAACTTCCTGGATTTTCTCGAGTTGCGACAGGTGTTCTCGAGTTACGACGGAGACCTCAGGGACCCGCCCTGGTGGCCTCAGGAGAGGCCAGTCCCCATGCGAGTTGCTAGGGGGCCTCTCGGGATTCCTCTCCCGTCGATAACGGGGCCAAAAACCTTGTGTGGAGTCAGGGCCGGAACCGAGGATTCCTCCCAGGGGCTGGCATGGATCTTTGGGTACTTCTGGAGTCTCCCCAGGGGAGTCAGGCCCCGTCTCGAGTGGGGGCATGCACGTGCGCTTTCCTTCCAGGCTGTAGCAGCAATATCACGCTTCCCGTCGCGTGGATCAAAGGATCTGTGGTTTTCCCTCGAGGCTTTGCCTCGAGGCTTTCCCACAGGGCTGTCCCACGTGCCACCGTGGTGTGAGTCGATCCTCGGCGTGAAAGATGAGCCAGAGCAGGGCAAAGAGGTTCCTCTGGAATGGACTGAGACATCTGGGGGACTCTTGGAATGGTGGTACGACCATGGAGTTCCTCTCGCCTTTCCTGTTGAGAGTGCCTCCTCTTGAGATGCGACGGGAATGCCGGGAATTCTTTCCCGTTGAAAGCAGGGAAAGGATCCCTCATCTCGAGCTACGAGGGGGAAACGGGGCTCCTCTGGATGTGGGCGGGACCATCGTGCTTCCTCTCGAGTGGAGACGGGTATGGTGGTGAACTTCTTGAGTTGCAGCAAGGGTGTGAAAGACCCTTTCGAAGTTCCAGAGGTTAGGTGTCATTAGTCTCCAGACGCCTCATCGGAAATAGGCCTCATCTCGCCTGGAAGGGAGAACTTCATGGATTTTCTCGAGTTGCGGCAGGTGTTCTCGAGTTACGACGGGGACCTCAGGGACCCGCCCTGGTGGCCTCAGGAGAGGCCAGTCCCCATGCGAGTTGCTAGGGGGCCTCTCGGGATTCCCCTCCCGTCGATACCGGGGCAAAAACCTTGTGTGGAGTCAGGGCCGGAACCGAGGATTCCTCTCAGGGGCTGACATGGATCTTTGGGTACTTCTGGAGTCTCCCCAGGGGAGTCAGGCCTCGTCTCGAGTGGGGGCATGCACGTGCGCTTTCCTTCCAGGCTGTAGCAGCAATGTCACGCTTCCCGTGGCCTGGATCAAAGGATCTGTGGTTTTCCCTCGAGGCTTTCCCTCGAGGCTTTCCCACAGGGCTGTCCCACGTGCCACCGTGGTGTGAGTCGATCCTCGGCGTGAAAGATGAGCCAGTGCAGGGCAAAGAGGTTCCTCTGTAATGGACTGAGACATCTGGGGGACTCTTGGAATGGTGGTACGACCATGAAGTTCCTCTCGCCTTTCCTGTTGAGAGTGCCTCCTCTTGAGATGCGACGGGAACGCCGGGAATTCTTTCCCGTTGAAAGCAGGGAAAGGATCCCTCATCTCGAGATACGAGGGGGAAACGGGGCTCCTCTGGATGTGGGCGGGACCATCGTGCTTCCTCTCGAGTGGAGATGGGTATGGCGGTGAACTTCTTGAGTTGCAGCAAGGGTGTGAAAGACCCTTTCGAAGTTCCAGAGGTTAGGCGTCATTAGTCTCCAGACGCCTCATCCGAAATAGGCCTCATCTCGCCTGGAAGGGAGAACTTCCTGGATTTTCGCGAGTTGCGGCATGTGTTCTGGAGTTACGACGGGGACCTCAGGGACCCGCCCTGGTGGCCTCAGGAACGGCTAATCCCCATGCGAGTTGCTAGGGGGCCTCTCGGGATTCCTCTCCCGTCGATACCGGGGCCAATAACCTTGTGTGGAGTCAGGGCCGGAACCGAGGATTCCTCTCAGGGGCTGACATTGACCTTTGGGTACTTCTGGAGTCTCCCCAGGGGAGTCGGGCCTCGTCTCGAGTGGAGGCATGCACGTGCGCTTTCCTTCCAGGCTGTAGCAGCAATGTCACGCTTCCCGTCGCGTGGATCAAAGGATCTGTGGTTTTCCCTCGAGGCTTTCCCTCGAGGCTGTCCCACAGGGCTGTCCCACGTGCCACCGTGGTGTGAGTCGATCCTTGGCGTGAAAGATGAGCCAGTGCAGGGCAAAGAGGTTCCTCTGGAATGGACTGAGACATCTGGGGGACTCTTGGAATGGTGGTACGACCATGGAGTTCCTCTCGCCTTTCCTGTTGAGAGTGCCTCCTCTTGAGATGCGACGGGAACGCCGGGAATTCTTTCCCGTTGAAAGCAGGGAAAGGATCCCTCATCTCGAGCTACGAGGGGGAAACGGGGCTCCTCTGGATGTGGGCGGGACCATCGTGCTTCCTCGCGAGTGGAGACGGGTATGGCGGTGAACTTCTTGAGTTGCAGCAAGGGTGTGAAAGACCCTTTCGAAGTTCCAGAGTTTAGGTGTCATTAGTCTCCAAACGCCTCATCGGAAATAGGATTCTTCTCGCCTGGAAGGGAGAACTTCCTGGATTTTCTCGAGTTGCGACAGGTGTTCTCGAGTTACGACGGAGACCTCAGGGACCCGCCCTGGTGGCCTCAGGAGAGGCCAGTCCCCATGCGAGTTGCTAGGGGGCCTCTCGGGATTCCTCTCCCGTCGATAACGGGGCCAAAAACCTTGTGTGGAGTCAGGGCCGGAACCCAGGATTCCTCCCAGGGGCTGGCATGGATCTTTGGGTACTTCTGGAGTCTCCCCAGGGGAGTCAGGCCCCGTCTCGAGTGGGGGCATGCACGTGCGCTTTCCTTCCAGGCTGTAGCAGCAATATCACGCTTCCCGTCGCGTGGATCAAAGGATCTGTGGTTTTCCCTCGAGGCTTTGCCTCGAGGCTTTCCCACAGGGCTGTCCCACGTGCCACCGTGGTGTGAGTCGATCCTCGGCGTGAAAGATGAGCCAGAGCAGGGCAAAGAGGTTCCTCTGGAATGGACTGAGACATCTGGGGGACTCTTGGAATGGTGGTACGACCATGGAGTTCCTCTCGCCTTTCCTGTTGAGAGTGCCTCCTCTTGAGATGCGACGGGAACGCCGGGAATTCTTTCCCGTTGAAAGCAGGGAAAGGATCCCTCATCTCGAGCTACGAGGGGGAAACGGGGCTCCTCTGGATGTGGGCGGGACCATCGTGCTTCCTCTCGAGTGGAGACGGGTATGGCGGTGAACTTCTTGAGTTGCAGCAAGGGTGTGAAAGACCCTTTCGAAGTTCCAGAGGTTAGGTGTCATTAGTCTCCAGACGCCTCATCGGAAATAGGCCTCATCTCGCCTGGAAGGGAGAGCTTCCTGGATTTTCTCGAGTTGCGGCAGGTGTTCTGGAGTTACGACGGGGACCTCAGGGACCCGCCCTGGTGGCCTCAGGAGAGGCCAGTCCCCATGCGAGTTGCTAGGGGGCCTCTCGGGATTCCTCTCCCGTCGATACTGGGGCCAAAAACCTTGTGTGGAGTCAGGGCCGGAACCGAGGATTCCTCTCAGGGGCTGACATGGATCTTTGGGTACTTCTGGAGTCTCCCCAGGGGAGTCAGGCCTCGTCTCGAGTGGGGGCATGCACGTGCGCTTTCCTTCCAGGCTGTAGCAGCAATGTCACGCTTCCCGTGGCCTGGATCAAAGGATCTGTGGTTTTCCCTCGAGGCTTTCCCTCGAGGCTTTCCCACAGGGCTGTCCCACGTGCCACCGTGGTGTGAGTCGATCCTCGGCGTGAAAGATGAGCCAGTGCAGGGCAAAGAGGTTGCTCTGGAATGGACTGAGACATCTGGGGGACTCTTTGAATGATGGTACGACCATGGAGTTCTTCTCGCCTTACCTGTTGAGAGTGCCTCCTCTTGAGATGCGACGGGAACGCCGGGAATTCTTTCCCGTTGAAAGCAGGGAAAGGATCCCTCATCTCGAGCTACGAGGGGGAAACGGGGCTCCTCTGGATGTGGGCGGGACCATCGTGCTTCCTCTCGAGTGGAGATGGGTATGGCGGTGAACTTCTTGAGTTGCAGCAAGGGTGTGAAAGACCCTTTCGAAGTTCCAGAGGTTAGGTGTCATTAGTCTCCAGACGCCTCATCGGAAATAGGCCTCATCTCGCCTGGAAGGGAGAACTTCCTGGATTTTCTCGAGTTGCGGCAGGTGTTCTCGAGTTACGACGGGGACCTCAGGGACCCGCCCTGGTGGCCTCAGGAGAGGCCAGT
Organism: Capricornis sumatraensis; assembly: GCF_032405125.1. NCBI lineage: Eukaryota > Metazoa > Chordata > Mammalia > Artiodactyla > Bovidae > Capricornis > Capricornis sumatraensis. Next base: position 12,929,817 of record NW_027184612.1, read on the forward strand.
CCCCATGCGAGTTGCTAGGGGGCCTCTCGGGATTCCTCTCCCGTCGATACCGGGGCAAAAAACCTTGTGTGGAGTCAGGGCCGGAACCGAGGATTCCTCTCAGGTGCTGACATGGATCTTTGGGTACTTCTGGAGTCTCCCCAGGGGAGTCAGGCCTCGTCTCGAGTGGGGGCATGCACGTGAGCTTTCCTTCCAGGCTGTAGCAGCAATGTCACGCTTCCCGTCGCGTGGATCAAAGGATCTGTGGTTTTCCCTCGAGGCTTTCCCTCGAGGCTGTCCCACAGGGCTGTCCCACGTGCCACCGTGGTGTGAGTCGATCCTTGGCGTGAAAGATGAGCCAGTGCAGGGCAAAGAGGTTCCTCTGGAATGGACTGAGACATCTGGGGGACTCTTGGAATGGTGGTACGACCATGGAGTTCCTCTCGCCTTTCCTGTTGAGAGTGCCTCCTCTTGAGATGCGACGGGAACGCCGGGAATTCTTTCCCGTTGAAAGCAGGGAAAGGATCCCTCATCTCGAGCTACGAGGGGGAAACGGGGCTCCTCTGGATGTGGGCGGGACCATCGTGCTTCCTCTCGAGTGGAGACGGGTATGGCGGTGAACTTCTTGAGTTGCAGCAAGGGTGTGAAAGACCCTTTCGAAGTTCCAGAGGTTAGGTGTCATTAGTCTCCAGACGCCTCATCGGAAATAGGCCTCATCTCGCCTGGAAGGGAGAGCTTCCTGGATTTTCTCGAGTTGCGGCAGGTGTTCTGGAGTTACGACGGGGACCTCAGGGACCCGCCCTGGTGGCCTCAGGAGAGGCCAGTCCCCATGCGAGTTGCTAGGGGGCCTCTCGGGATTCCTCTCCCGTCGATACTGGGGCCAAAAACCTTGTGTGGAGTCAGGGCCGGAACCGAGGATTCCTCTCAGGGGCTGACATGGATCTTTGGGTACTTCTGGAGTCTCCCCAGGGGAGTCAGGCCTCGTCTCGAGTGGGGGCATGCACGTGCGCTTTCCTTCCAGGCTGTAGCAGCAATGTCACGCTTCCCGTGGCCTGGATCAAAGGATCTGTGGTTTTCCCTCGAGGCTTTCCCTCGAGGCTTTCCCACAGGGCTGTCCCACGTGCCACCGTGGTGTGAGTCGATCCTCGGCGTGAAAGATGAGCCAGTGCAGGGCAAAGAGGTTCCTCTGGAATGGACTGAGACATCTGGGGGACTCTTGGAATGGTGGTACGACCATGGAGTTCCTCTCGCCTTTCCTGTTGAGAGTGCCTCCTCTTGAGATGCGACGGGAACGCCGGGAATTCTTTCCCGTTGAAAGCAGGGAAAGGATCCCTCATCTCGAGCTACGAGGGGGAAACGGGGCTCCTCTGGATGTGGGCGGGACCATCGTGCTTCCTCGCGAGTGGAGACGGGTATGGCGGTGAACTTCTTGAGTTGCAGCAAGGGTGTGAAAGACCCTTTCGAAGTTCCAGAGGTTAGGTGTCATTAGTCTCCAGACGCCTCATCGGAAATAGGCCTCATCTCGCCTGGAAGGGAGAACTTCATGGATTTTCTCGAGTTGCGGCAGGTGTTCTCGAGTTACGACGGGGACCTCAGGGACCCGCCCTGGTGGCCTCAGGAGAGGCCAGTCCCCATGCGAGTTGCTAGGGGGCCTCTCGGGATTCCCCTCCCGTCGATACCGGGGCCAAAAACCTTGTGTGGAGTCAGGGCCGGAACCGAGGATTCCTCTCAGGGGCTGACATGGATCTTTGGGTACTTCTGGAGTCTCCCCAGGGGAGTCAGGCCTCGTCTCGAGTGGGGGCATGCACGTGCGCTTTCCTTCCAGGCTGTAGCAGCAATGTCACGCTTCCCGTGGCCTGGATCAAAGGATCTGTGGTTTTCCCTCGAGGCTTTCCCTCGAGGCTTTCCCACAGGGCTGTCCCACGTGCCACCGTGGTGTGAGTCGATCCTCGGCGTGAAAGATGAGCCAGTGCAGGGCAAAGAGGTTCCTCTGGAATGGACTGAGACATCTGGGGGACTCTTGGAATGGTGGTACGACCATGAAGTTCCTCTCGCCTTTCCTGTTGAGAGTGCCTCCTCTTGAGATGCGACGGGAACGCCGGGAATTCTTTCCCGTTGAAAGCAGGGAAAGGATCCCTCATCTCGAGCTACGAGGGGGAAACGGGGCTCCTCTGGATGTGGGCGGGACCATCGTGCTTCCTCTCGAGTGGAGATGGGTATGGCGGTGAACTTCTTGAGTTGCAGCAAGGGTGTGAAAGACCCTTTCGAAGTTCCAGAGGTTAGGCGTCATTAGTCTCCAGACGCCTCATCCGATATAGGCCTCATCTCGCCTGGAAGGGAGAACTTCCTGGATTTTCGCGAGTTGCGGCATGTGTTCTCGAGTTTCGACGGGGACCTCAGGGACCCGCCCTGGTGGCCTCAGGAACGGCTAATCCCCATGCGAGTTGCTAGGGGGCCTCTCGGGATTCCTCTCCCGTCGATACCGGGGCCAATAACCTTGTGTGGAGTCAGGGCCGGAACCGAGGATTCCTCTCAGGGGCTGACATTGACCTTTGGGTACTTCTGGAGTCTCCCCAGGGGAGTCGGGCCTCGTCTCGAGTGGAGGCATGCACGTGCGCTTTCCTTCCAGGCTGTAGCAGCAATGTCACGCTTCCCGTCGCGTGGATCAAAGGATCTGTGGTTTTCCCTCGAGGCTTTCCCTCGAGGCTGTCCCACAGGGCTGTCCCACGTGCCACCGTGGTGTGAGTCGATCCTTGGCGTGAAAGATGAGCCAGTGCAGGGCAAAGAGGTTCCTCTGGAATGGACTGAGACATCTGGGGGACTCTTGGAATGGTGGTACGACCATGGAGTTCCTCTCGCCTTTCCTGTTGAGAGTGCCTCCTCTTGAGATGCGACGGGAACGCCGGGAATTCTTTCCCGTTGAAAGCAGGGAAAGGATCCCTCATCTCGAGCTACGAGGGGGAAACGGGGCTCCTCTGGATGTGGGCGGGACCATCGTGCTTCCTCGCGAGTGGAGACGGGTATGGCGGTGAACTTCTTGAGTTGCAGCAAGGGTGTGAAAGACCCTTTCGAAGTTCCAGAGTTTAGGTGTCATTAGTCTCCAAACGCCTCATCGGAAATAGGATTCTTCTCGCCTGGAAGGGAGAACTTCCTGGATTTTCTCGAGTTGCGACAGGTGTTCTCGAGTTACGACGGAGACCTCAGGGACCCGCCCTGGTGGCCTCAGGAGAGGCCAGTCCCCATGCGAGTTGCTAGGGGGCCTCTCGGGATTCCTCTCCCGTCGATAACGGGGCCAAAAACCTTGTGTGGAGTCAGGGCCGGAACCGAGGATTCCTCCCAGGGGCTGGCATGGATCTTTGGGTACTTCTGGAGTCTCCCCAGGGGAGTCAGGCCCCGTCTCGAGTGGGGGCATGCACGTGCGCTTTCCTTCCAGGCTGTAGCAGCAATATCACGCTTCCCGTCGCGTGGATCAAAGGATCTGTGGTTTTCCCTCGAGGCTTTGCCTCGAGGCTTTCCCACAGGGCTGTCCCACGTGCCACCGTGGTGTGAGTCGATCCTCGGCGTGAAAGATGAGCCAGAGCAGGGCAAAGAGGTTCCTCTGGAATGGACTGAGACATCTGGGGGACTCTTGGAATGGTGGTACGACCATGGAGTTCCTCTCGCCTTTCCTGTTGAGAGTGCCTCCTCTTGAGATGCGACGGGAATGCCGGGAATTCTTTCCCGTTGAAAGCAGGGAAAGGATCCCTCATCTCGAGCTACGAGGGGGAAACGGGGCTCCTCTGGATGTGGGCGGGACCATCGTGCTTCCTCTCGAGTGGAGACGGGTATGGCGGTGAACTTCTTGAGTTGCAGCAAGGGTGTGAAAGACCCTTTCGAAGTTCCAGAGGTTAGGTGTCATTAGTCTCCAGACGCCTCATCGGAAATAGGCCTCATCTCGCCTGGAAGGGAGAGCTTCCTGGATTTTCTCGAGTTGCGGCAGGTGTTCTGGAGTTACGACGGGGACCTCAGGGACCCGCCCTGGTGGCCTCAGGAGAGGCCAGTCCCCATGCGAGTTGCTAGGGGGCCTCTCGGGATTCCCCTCCCGTCGATACTGGGGCCAAAAACCTTGTGTGGAGTCAGGGCCGGAACCGAGGATTCCTCTCAGGGGCTGACATGGATCTTTGGGTACTTCTGGAGTCTCCCCAGGGGAGTCAGGCCTCGTCTCGAGTGGGGGCATGCACGTGCGCTTTCCTTCCAGGCTGTAGCAGCAATGTCACGCTTCCCGTGGCCTGGATCAAAGGATCTGTGGTTTTCCCTCGAGGCTTTCCCTCGAGGCTTTCCCACAGGGCTGTCCAACGTGCCACCGTGGTGTGAGTCGATCCTCGGCGTGAAAGATGAGCCAGTGCAGGGCAAAGAGGTTGCTCTGGAATGGACTGAGACATCTGGGGGACTCTTTGAATGATGGTACGACCATGGAGTTCCTCTCGCCTTACCTGTTGAGAGTGCCTCCTCTTGAGATGCGACGGGAACGCCGGGAATTCTTTCCCGTTGAAAGCAGGGAAAGGATCCCTCATCTCGAGCTACGAGGGGGAAACGGGGCTCCTCTTGATGTGGGCGGGACCATCGTGCTTCCTCTCGAGTGGAGATGGGTATGGCGGTGAACTTCTTGAGTTGCAGCAAGGGTGTGAAAGACCCTTTCGAAGTTCCAGAGGTTAGGTGTCATTAGTCTCCAGACGCCTCATCGGAAATAGGCCTCATCTCGCCTGGAAGGGAGAACTTCCTGGATTTTCTCGAGTTGCGGCAGGTGTTCTCGAGTTACGACGGGGACCTCAGGGACCCGCCCTGGTGGCCTCAGGAGAGGCCAGTCCCCATGCGAGTTGCTAGGGGGCCTCTCGGGATTCCTCTCCCGTCGATACCGGGGCAAAAAACCTTGTGTGGAGTCAGGGCCGGAACCGAGGATTCCTCTCAGGTGCTGACATGGATCTTTGGGTACTTCTGGAGTCTCCCCAGGGGAGTCAGGCCTCGTCTCGAGTGGGGGCATGCACGTGCGCTTTCCTTCCAGGCTATAGCAGGAATGTCACGCTTCCCGTCTCGTGGATCAAAGGATCTGTGGTTTTTCCTCGAGGCTTTCCCTCTAGGATTTCCCACAGGGCTGTCCCAAGTGCCACCGTGGTGTGAGTCGATCCTCGGCATGAAAGATGAGCCAGTGCAGGGCAAAGAGGTTCCTCTGGAATGGACTGAGACATCTGGGGGACTCTTGGAATGGTGGTATGACCATGGAGTTCCTCTCGCCTTTCCTGTTGAGAGTGCCTCCTCTTGAGATGCGACGGGAACGCCGGGAATTCTTTCCCGTTGAAACCAGGGAAAGGATCCCTCATCTCGAGCTACGAGGGGGAAACGGGGCTCCTCTGGATGTGGGCGGGACCATCGTGCTTCCTCTCGAGTGGAGACGGGTATGGCGGTGAACTTCTTGAGTTGCAGCAAGGGTGTGAAAGACCCTTTCGAAGTTCCAGAGGTTAGGTGTCATTAGTCTCCAGACGCCTCATCGGAAATAGGCCTCATCTCGCCTGGAAGGGAGAACTTCATGGATTTTCTCGAGTTGCGGCAGGTGTTCTCGAGTTACGACGGGGACCTCAGGGACCCGCCCTGGTGGCCTCAGGAGAGGCCAGTCCCCATGCGAGTTGCTAGGGGGCCTCTCGGGATTCCCCTCCCGTCGATACCGGGGCCATAAACCTTGTGTGGAGTCAGGGCCGTAACCGAGGATTCCTCTCAGGGGCTGACATGGATCTTTGGGTACTTCTGGAGTCTCCCCAGGGGAGTCAGGCCTCGTCTCGAGTGGGGGCATGCACGTGCGCTTTCCTTCCAGGCTGTAGCAGCAATGTCACGCTTCCCGTGGCCTGGATCAAAGGATCTGTGGTTTTCCCTCGAGGCTTTCCCTCGAGGCTTTCCCACAGGGCTGTCCCACGTGCCACCGTGGTGTGAGTCGATCCTCGGCGTGAAAGATGAGCCAGTGCAGGGCAAAGAGATTGCTCTGGAATGGACTGAGACATCTGGGGGACTCTTAGAATGGTGGTACGACCATGGAGTTCCTCTCGCCTTTCCTGTTGAGAGTGCCTCCTCTTGAGATGCGACGGGAACGCCGGGAATTCTTTCCCGTTGAAAGCAGGGAAAGGATCCCTCATCTCGAGCTACGAGGGGGAAACGGGGCTCCTCTGGATGTGGGCGGGACCATCGTGCTTCCTCTCGAGTGGAGACGGGTATGGCGGTGAACTTCTTGAGTTGCAGCAAGGGTGTGAAAGACCCTTTCGAAGTTCCAGAGGTTAGGTGTCATTAGTCTCCAGACGCCTCATCGGAAATAGGCCTCATCTCGCCTGGAAGGGAGAACTTCCTGGATTTTCTCGAGTTGCGGCAGGTGTTCTCGAGTTACGACGGGGACCTCAGGGACCCGCCCTGGTGGCCTCAGGTGAGGCCAGTCCCCATGCGAGTTGCTAGGGGGCCTCTGGGGATTCCTCTCCCGTCGATACCGGGGCCAAAAACCTTGTGTGGATTCAGGGCCGGAACCGAGGATTCCTCTCAGGGGCTGACATGGATCTTTGGGTACTTCTGGAGTCTCCCCAGGGGAGTCAGGCCTCGTCTCGAGTGGGGGCATGCACGTGCGCTTTCCTTCCAGGCTGTAGCAGCAATGTCACGCTTCCCGTGGCCTGGATCAAAGGATCTGTGGTTTTCCCTCGAGGCTTTCCCTCGAGGCTTTCCCACAGGGCTGTCCCACGTGCCACCGTGGTGTGAGTCGATCCTCGGCGTGAAAGATGAGCCAGTGCAGGGCAAAGAGGTTGCTCTGGAATGGACTGAGACATCTGGGGGACTCTTTGAATGATGGTACGACCATGGAGTTCCTCTCGCCTTTCCTGTTGAGAGTGCCTCCTCTTGAGATGCGACGGGAACGCCGGGAATTCTTTCCCGTTGAAAGCAGGGAAAGGATCCCTCATCTCGAGCTACAAGGGGGAAACGGGGCTCCTCTGGATGTGGGCGGGACCATCGTGCTTCCTCTCGAGTGGAGATGGGTATGGCGGTGAACTTCTTGAGTTGCAGCAAGGGTGTGAAAGACCCTTTCGAAGTTCCAGAGGTTAGGTGTCATTAGTCTCCAGACGCCTCATCGGAAATAGGCCTCATCTCGCCTGGAAGGGAGAACTTCCTGGATTTTCTCGAGTTGCGGCAGGTGTTCTCGAGTTACGACGGGGACCTCAGGGACCCGCCCTGGTGGCCTCAGGAGAGGCCAGTCCCCATGCGAGTTGCTAGGGGGCCTCTCGGGATTCCTCTCCCGTCGATAACGGGGCCAAAAACCTTGTGTGGAGTCAGGGCCGGAACCGAGGATTCCTCCCAGGGGCTGGCATGGATCTTTGGGTACTTCTGGAGTCTCCCCAGGGGAGTCAGGCCCCGTCTCGAGTGGGGGCATGCACGTGCGCTTTCCTTCCAGGCTGTAGCAGCAATATCACGCTTCCCGTCGCGTGGATCAAAGGATCTGTGGTTTTCCCTCGAGGCTTTGCCTCGAGGCTTTCCCACAGGGCTGTCCCACGTGCCACCGTGGTGTGAGTCGATCCTCGGCGTGAAAGATGAGCCAGAGCAGGGCAAAGAGGTTCCTCTGGAATGGACTGAGACATCTGGGGGACTCTTGGAATGGTGGTACGACCATGGAGTTCCTCTCGCCTTTCCTGTTGAGAGTGCCTCCTCTTGAGATGCGACGGGAATGCCGGGAATTCTTTCCCGTTGAAAGCAGGGAAAGGATCCCTCATCTCGAGCTACGAGGGGGAAACGGGGCTCCTCTGGATGTGGGCGGGACCATCGTGCTTCCTCTCGAGTGGAGACGGGTATGGCGGTGAACTTCTTGAGTTGCAGCAAGGGTGTGAAAGACCCTTTCGAAGTTCCAGAGGTTAGGTGTCATTAGTCTCCAGACGCCTCATCGGAAATAGGCCTCATCTCGCCTGGAAGGGAGAGCTTCCTGGATTTTCTCGAGTTGCGGCAGGTGTTCTGGAGTTACGACGGGGACCTCAGGGACCCGCCCTGGTGGCCTCAGGAGAGGCCAGTCCCCATGCGAGTTGCTAGGGGGCCTCTCGGGATTCCCCTCCCGTCGATACTGGGGCCAAAAACCTTGTGTGGAGTCAGGGCCGGAACCGAGGATTCCTCTCAGGGGCTGACATGGATCTTTGGGTACTTCTGGAGTCTCCCCAGGGGAGTCAGGCCTCGTCTCGAGTGGGGGCATGCACGTGCGCTTTCCTTCCAGGCTGTAGCAGCAATGTCACGCTTCCCGTGGCCTGGATCAAAGGATCTGTGGTTTTCCCTCGAGGCTTTCCCTCGAGGCTTTCCCACAGGGCTGTCCAACGTGCCACCGTGGTGTGAGTCGATCCTCGGCGTGAAAGATGAGCCAGTGCAGGGCAAAGAGGTTGCTCTGGAATGGACTGAGACATCTGGGGGACTCTTTGAATGATGGTACGACCATGGAGTTCCTCTCGCCTTACCTGTTGAGAGTGCCTCCTCTTGAGATGCGACGGGAACGCCGGGAATTCTTTCCCGTTGAAAGCAGGGAAAGGATCCCTCATCTCGAGCTACGAGGGGGAAACGGGGCTCCTCTGGATGTGGGCGGGACCATCGTGCTTCCTCTCGAGTGGAGATGGGTATGGCGGTGAACTTCTTGAGTTGCAGCAAGGGTGTGAAAGACCCTTTCGAAGTTCCAGAGGTTAGGTGTCATTAGTCTCCAGACGCCTCATCGGAAATAGGCCTCATCTCGCCTGGAAGGGAGAACTTCCTGGATTTTCTCGAGTTGCGGCAGGTGTTCTCGAGTTACGACGGGGACCTCAGGGACCCGCCCTGGTGGCCTCAGGAGAGGCCAGTCCCCATGCGAGTTGCTAGGGGGCCTCTCGGGATTCCTCTCCCGTCGATACCGGGGCAAAAAACCTTGTGTGGAGTCAGGGCCGGAACCGAGGATTCCTCTCAGGTGCTGACATGGATCTTTGGGTACTTCTGGAGTCTCCCCAGGGGAGTCAGGCCTCGTCTCGAGTGGGGGCATGCACGTGCGCTTTCCTTCCAGGCTATAGCAGGAATGTCACGCTTCCCGTCTCGTGGATCAAAGGATCTGTGGTTTTTCCTCGAGGCTTTCCCTCTAGGATTTCCCACAGGGCTGTCCCAAGTGCCACCGTGGTGTGAGTCGATCCTCGGCGTGAAAGATGAGCCAGTGCAGGGCAAAGAGGTTCCTCTGGAATGGACTGAGACATCTGGGGGACTCTTGGAATGGTGGTATGACCATGGAGTTCCTCTCGCCTTTCCTGTTGAGAGTGCCTCCTCTTGAGATGCGACGGGAACGCCGGGAATTCTTTCCCGTTGAAACCAGGGAAAGGATCCCTCATCTCGAGCTACGAGGGGGAAACGGGGCTCCTCTGGATGTGGGCGGGACCATCGTGCTTCCTCTCGAGTGGAGACGGGTATGGCGGTGAACTTCTTGAGTTGCAGCAAGGGTGTGAAAGACCCTTTCGAAGTTCCAGAGGTTAGGTGTCATTAGTCTCCAGACGCCTCATCGGAAATAGGCCTCATCTCGCCTGGAAGGGAGAACTTCATGGATTTTCTCGAGTTGCGGCAGGTGTTCTCGAGTTACGACGGGGACCTCAGGGACCCGCCCTGGTGGCCTCAGGAGAGGCCAGTCCCCATGCGAGTTGCTAGGGGGCCTCTCGGGATTCCCCTCCCGTCGATACCGGGGCCAAAAACCTTGTGTGGAGTCAGGGCCGTAACCGAGGATTCCTCTCAGGGGCTGACATGGATCTTTGGGTACTTCTGGAGTCTCCCCAGGGGAGTCAGGCCTCGTCTCGAGTGGGGGCATGCACGTGCGCTTTCCTTCCAGGCTGTAGCAGCAATGTCACGCTTCCCGTGGCCTGGATCAAAGGATCTGTGGTTTTCCCTCGAGGCTTTCCCTCGAGGCTTTCCCACAGGGCTGTCCCACGTGCCACCGTGGTTTGAGTCGATCCTCGGCGTGAAAGATGAGCCAGTGCAGGGCAAAGAGATTGCTCTGGAATGGACTGAGACATCTGGGGGACTCTTAGAATGGTGGTACGACCATGGAGTTCCTCTCGCCTTTCCTGTTGAGAGTGCCTCCTCTTGAGATGCGACGGGAACGCCGGGAATTCTTTCCCGTTGAAAGCAGGGAAAGGATCCCTCATCTCGAGCTACGAGGGGGAAACGGGGCTCCTCTGGATGTGGGCGGGACCATCGTGCTTCCTCTCGAGTGGAGACGGGTATGGCGGTGAACTTCTTGAGTTGCAGCAAGGGTGTGAAAGACCCTTTCGAAGTTCCAGAGGTTAGGTGTCATTAGTCTCCAGACGCCTCATTGGAAATAGGCCTCATCTCGCCTGGAAGGGAGAACTTCCTGGATTTTCTCGAGTTGCGGCAGGTGTTCTCGAGTTACGACGGGGACCTCAGGGACCCGCCCTGGTGGCCTCAGGTGAGGCCAGTCCCCATGCGAGTTGCTAGGGGGCCTCTGGGGATTCCTCTCCCGTCGATACCGGGGCCAAAAACCTTGTGTGGATTCAGGGCCGGAACCGAGGATTCCTCTCAGGGGCTGACATGGATCTTTGGGTACTTCTGGAGTCTCCCCAGGGGAGTCAGGCCTCGTCTCGAGTGGGGGCATGCACGTGCGCTTTCCTTCCAGGCTGTAGCAGCAATGTCACGCTTCCCGTGGCCTGGATCAAAGGATCTGTGGTTTTCCCTCGAGGCTTTCCCTCGAGGCTTTCCCACAGGGCTGTCCCACGTGCCACCGTGGTGTGAGTCGATCCTCGGCGTGAAAGATGAGCCAGTGCAGGGCAAAGAGGTTGCTCTGGAATGGACTGAGACATCTGGGGGACTCTTTGAATGATGGTACGACCATGGAGTTCCTCTCGCCTTTCCTGTTGAGAGTGCCTCCTCTTGAGATGCGACGGGAACGCCGGGAATTCTTTCCCGTTGAAAGCAGGGAAAGGATCCCTCATCTCGAGCTACGAGGGGGAAACGGGGCTCCTCTGGATGTGGGCGGGACCATCGTGCTTCCTCTCGAGTGGAGATGGGTATGGCGGTGAACTTCTTGAGTTGCAGCAAGGGTGTGAAAGACCCTTTCGAAGTTCCAGAGGTTAGGTGTCATTAGTCTCCAGACGCCTCATCGGAAATAGGCCTCATCTCGCCTGGAAGGGAGAACTTCCTGGATTTTCTCGAGTTGCGGCAGGTGTTCTCGAGTTACGACGGGGACCTCAGGGACCCGCCCTGGTGGCCTCAGGAGAGGCCAGTCCCCATGCGAGTTGCTAGGGGGCCTCTCGGGATTCCTCTCCCGTCGATACCGGGGCCAAAAACCTTGTGTGGAGTCAGGGCCGGAACCGAGGATTCCTCTCAGGGGCTGACATGGATCTTTGGGTACTTCTGGAGTCTCCCCAGGGGAGTCAGGCCTCGTCTCGAGTGGGGGCATGCACGTGCGCTTTCCTTCCAGGCTGTAGCAGGAATGTCATGCTTCCCGTCTCGTAGATCAAAGGATCTGTGGTTTTTCCTCGAGGCTTTCCCTCTAGGATTTCCCACAGGGCTGTCCCACGTGCCACCGTGGTGTGAGTCGATCCTCGGCGTGAAAGATGAGCCAGTGCAGGGCAAAGAGGTTCCTCTGGAATGGACTGAGACATCTGGGGGACTCTTGGAATGGTGGTATGACCATGGAGTTCCTCTCGCCTTTCCTGTTGAGAGTGCCTCCTCTTGAGATGCGACGGGAACGCCGGGAATTCTTTCCCGTTGAAAGCAGGTAAAGGATCCCTCATCTCGATCTACGAGGGGGAAACGGGGCTCCTCTGGATGTGGGCGGGACCATCGTGCTTCCTCTCGAGTGGAGACGGGTATGGCGGTGAACTTCTTGAGTTGCATCAAGGGTGTGAAAGACCCTTTCGAAGTTCCAGAGGTTAGGTGTCATTAGTCTCCAGACGCCTCATCGGAAATAGGCCTCATCTCGCCTGGAAGGGAGAACTTCCTGGATTTTCTCGAGTTGCGGCAGGTGTTCTCCAGTTACGACGGGGACCTCAGGGACCAGCCCTTGTGGCCTCAGGAGAGGCCAGTCCCCATGCGAGGTGCTAGGGGTCCTCTCGGGATTCCTCTCCCGTCGATACCGGGGCCAAAAACCTTGTGTGGAGTCAGGGCCGGAACCGAGGATTCCTCTCAGGGGCTGACATGGATCTTTGGATACTTCTGGAGTCTCCCCAGGGGAGTCAGGCCTCGTCTCGAGTGGGGGCATGCACGTGCGCTTTCCTTCCAGGCTGTAGCAGCAATGTCACGCTTCCCGTGGCCTGGATCAAAGGATCTGTGGTTTTCCCTCGAGGCTTTCCCTCGAGGTTTTCCCACAGGGCTGTCCCACGTGCCACCGTGGTGTGAGTCGATCCTCGGCGTGAAAGATGAGCCAGTGCAGGGCAAAGAGGTTCCTCTGTAATGGACTGAGACATCTGGGGGACTCTTGGAATGGTGGTACGACCATGAAGTTCCTCTCGCCTTTCCTGTTGAGAGTGCCTCCTCTTGAGATGCGACGGGAACGCCGGGAATTCTTTCCCGTTGAAAGCAGGGAAAGGATCCCTCATCTCGAGCTACGAGGGGGAAACGGGGCTCCTCTGGATGTGGGCGGGACCATCGTGCTTCCTCTCGAGTGGAGATGGGTATGGCGGTGAACTTCTTGAGTTGCAGCAAGGGTGTGAAAGACCCTTTCGAAGTTCCAGAGGTTAGGCGTCATTAGTCTCCAGACGCCTCATCCGAAATAGGCCTCATCTCGCCTGGAAGGGAGAACTTCCTGGATTTTCGCGAGTTGCGGCATGTGTTCTGGAGTTACGACGGGGACCTCAGGGACCCGCCCTGGTGGCCTCAGGAACGGCTAATCCCCATGCGAGTTGCTAGGGGGCCTCTCGGGATTCCTCTCCCTTCGATACCGGGGCCAATAACCTTGTGTGGAGTCAGGGCCGGAACCGAGGATTCCTCTCAGGGGCTGACATTGACCTTTGGGTACTTCTGGAGTCTCCCCAGGGGAGTCGGGCCTCGTCTCGAGTGGAGGCATGCACGTGCGCTTTCCTTCCAGGCTGTAGCAGCAATGTCACGCTTCCCGTCGCGTGGATCAAAGGATCTGTGGTTTTCCCTCGAGGCTTTCCCTCGAGGCTGTCCCACAGGGCTGTCCCACGTGCCACCGTGGTGTGAGTCGATCCTTGGCGTGAAAGATGAGCCAGTGCAGGGCAAAGAGGTTCCTCTGGAATGGACTGAGACATCTGGGGGACTCTTGGAATGGTGGTACGACCATGGAGTTCCTCTCGCCTTTCCTGTTGAGAGTGCCTCCTCTTGAGATGCGACGGGAACGCCGGGAAATCTTTCCCGTTGAAAGCAGGGAAAGGATCCCTCATCTCGAGCTACGAGGGGGAAACGGGGCTCCTCTGGATGTGGGCGGGACCATCGTGCTTCCTCGCGAGTGGAGACGGGTATGGCGGTGAACTTCTTGAGTTGCAGCAAGGGTGTGAAAGACCCTTTCGAAGTTCCAGAGTTTAGGTGTCATTAGTCTCCAAACGCCTCATCCGAAATAGGCCTCATCTCGCCTGGAAGGGAGAACTTCCTGGATTTTCTCGAGTTGCGACAGGTGTTCTCGAGTTACGACGGAGACCTCAGGGACCCGCCCTGGTGGCCTCAGGAGAGGCCAGTCCCCATGCGAGTTGCTAGGGGGCCTCTCGGGATTCCTCTCCCGTCGATAACGGGGCCAAAAACCTTGTGTGGAGTCAGGGCCGGAACCGAGGATTCCTCCCAGGGGCTGGCATGGATCTTTGGGTACTTCTGGAGTCTCCCCAGGGGAGTCAGGCCCCGTCTCGAGTGGGGGCATGCACGTGCGCTTTCCTTCCAGGCTGTAGCAGCAATATCACGCTTCCCGTCGCGTGGATCAAAGGATCTGTGGTTTTCCCTCGAGGCTTTGCCTCGAGGCTTTCCCACAGGGCTGTCCCACGTGCCACCGTGGTGTGAGTCGATCCTCGGCGTGAAAGATGAGCCAGAGCAGGGCAAAGAGGTTCCTCTGGAATGGACTGAGACATCTGGGGGACTCTTGGAATGGTGGTACGACCATGGAGTTCCTCTCGCCTTTCCTGTTGAGAGTGCCTCCTCTTGAGATGCGACGGGAATGCCGGGAATTCTTTCCCGTTGAAAGCAGGGAAAGGATCCCTCATCTCGAGCTACGAGGGGGAAACGGGGCTCCTCTGGATGTGGGCGGGACCATCGTGCTTCCTCTCGAGTGGACACGGGTATGGCGGTGAACTTCTTGAGTAGCAGCAAGGGTGTGAAAAACCCTTTCGAAGTTCCAGAGGTTAGGTGTCGTTAGTCTCCAGACGCCTCATCGGAAATAGGCCTCATCTCGCCTGGAAGGGAGAACTTCCTGGATTTTCTCGAGTTGTGGCAGGTGTTCTGGAGTTACGACGGGGACCTCAGGGACCCGCCCTGGTGGCCTCAGGAACGGCCAGTCCCCATGGGAGTTGCTAGGGGGCCTCTCGGGATTCCTCTCCCGTCGATACCGGGGCCAAAAACCTTGTGTGGAGTCAGGGCCGGAATCGAGGATTCCTCTCAGGGGCTGACATGGATCTTTGGGTACTTCTGGAGTCTCCCCAGGGCCGTCAGGCCTCGTCTCGAGTGGGGGCATGCACGTGCGCTTTCCTTCCAGGCTGTAGCAGCAATGTCACACTTCCCGTGGCCTGGAACAAAGGATCTGTGGTTTTCCCTCGAGGCTTTCCCTCGAGGCTTTCACACAGGGCTGTCCCACGTGCCACCGTGGTGTGAGTCGATCGTCGGCGTGAAAGATGAGCCAGTGCAGGGCAAAGAGGTTCCTCTGGAATGGACTGAGACATCTGGGGGACTCGTGGAATGGTGGTACGACCATGGAGTTCCTCTCGCCTTTCCTGTTGAGAGTGCCTCCTCTTGAGATGAGATGGGAACGCCGGGAATTCTTTCCCGTTGAACGCAGGGAAAGGATCCCTCATCTCGAGCTACGAGGGGGAAACGGGGCTCCTCTGGATGTGGGCGGGACCATCGTGCTTTCTCTCGTGTGGAGACGGGTATGGCGGTGAACTTCTTGAGTCGCAGCAAGGGTGTGAAAGACCCTTTCGAAGTTCCAGAGTTTAGGTGTCATTAGTCTCCAAACGCCTCATCGGAAATAGGATTCTTCTCGCCTGGAAGGGAGAACTTCCTGGATTTTCTCGAGTTGCGACAGGTGTTCTCGAGTTACGACGGAGACCTCAGGGACCCGCCCTGGTGGCCTCAGGAGAGGCCAGTCCCCATGCGAGTTGCTAGGGGGCCTCTCGGGATTCCTCTCCCGTCGATACCGGGGCCAAAAACCTTGTGTGGAGTCAGGGCCGGAACCGAGGATTCCTCTCAGGGGCTGACATGGATTTTTGGGTACTTCTGGAGTCTCCCCAGGGGAGTCAGGCCTCGTCTCGAGTGGGGGCATGCACGTGCGCTTTCCTTCCAGGCTGTAGCAGCAATGTCACGCTTCCCGTCGCGTGGATCAAAGGATCTGTGGTTTTCCCTCGAGGCTTTCCCTCGAGGCTTTCCCACAGGGCTGTCCCACGTGCCACCGTGGTGTGATTCGATTCTCGGCGTGAAAGATGAGCCAGTGCAGGGCAAAGAGGTTCCTCTGGAATGGACTGAGACATCTGGGGGACTCCTGGAGTGGTGGTACGACCATGGAGTTCCTCTCGCCTTTCCTGTTGAGAGTGCCTCCTCTTGAGATGCGACGGGAATGCCGGGAATTCTTTCCCGTTGAAAACAGGGAAAGGATCCCTCATCTCGAGCTACAAGGGGGAAACGGGGCTCATCTGGATGTGGGCGGGACCATCGTGCTTTCTCTCGTGTGGAGACGGGTATGGCGGTAAACTTCTTGAGTTGCAGCAAGGGTGTGAAAGACCCTTTCGAAGTTCCAGAGGTTGGGTGTCATTAGTCTCCAGACGCCTCATCGGAAATAGGCCTCATCTCGCCTGGAAGGGAGAACTTCCTGGATTTTCTCGAGTTGCGGCAGGTGTTCTCGAGGTACGATGGGGACCTCAGGGACCCGCCCTGGTGGCCTCATGAGAGGCCAGTCCCCATGCGAGTTGCTAGGGGGCCTCTCGGGATTCCTCTCCCATCGATACCGGGGCCAAAAACCTTGTGTGGAGTCAGGGCCGGAACCGAGGATTCCTCTCAGGGGCTGACATGGATCTTTGGGTGCTTCTGGAGTCTCCCCAGGGGAGTCAGGCCTCGTCTCGAGTGGGGGCATGCACGTGTGCTTTCCTTCCAGGCTGTAGAAGCAATGTCACGCTTCCCGTCGCGTGGATCAAAGGATCTGTGGTTTTCCCTCGAGGCTTTCCCTCGAGGCTTTCCCACAGGGCTGTCCCACGTGCCACTGTGGTGTGAGTCGATCCTCGGCGTGAAAGATGAGCCAGTGCAGGGCAAAGAGGTTCCTCTGGAATGGACTGAGACATCTGGGGGACTCTTGGAATGGTGGTACGACCATGGAGTTCCTCTCGCCTTTCCTGTTGAGAGTGCCTCCTCTTGAGATGCGACGGGAACGCTGGGAATTCTTTCCCGTTGAAAGCAGGGAAAGGATCCCTCATCTCGAGCTACGAGGGGGAAACGGGGCTCCTCTGGATGTGGGCGGGACCATCGTGCTTCCTCTCTAGTGGAGACGGGTATGTCGGTGAACTTCTTGAGTTGCAGCAAGGGTGTGAAAGACCCTTTCGAAGTTCCAGAGGTTAGGTGTCATTAGTCTCCAGACGCCTCATCGGAAATAGGCCTCATCTCGCCTGGAAGGGAGAACTTCCTGGATTTTCTCGAGTTGCGGCAGGTGTTCTCGAGTTACGACGGGGACCTCAGGGAGCCGCCCTGGTGGCCTCAGGAGAGGCCAGTCCCCATGCGAGTTGCTAGGGGGCCTCTCGGGATTCCTCTCCCGTCGATACCGGGGCCAAAAACCTTGTGTGGAGTCAGGGCCGGAACCGAGGATTCCTCTCAGGGGCTGACATGGATCTTTGGGTACTTCTGGAGTCTCCCCAGGGGAGTCAGGCCTCGTCTCGAGTGGGGGCATGCACGTGTGCTTTCCTTCCAGGCTGTAGCAGCAATGTCACGCTTCCCGTCGCGTGCATCAAAGGATCTGTGGTTTTCCCTCGAGGCTTTCCCTCGAGGCTTTCCCACAGGGCTGTCCCACGTGCCACCGTGGTGTGAGTCGATCCTCGGCGTGAAAGATTAGCCAGTGCAGGGCAAAGAGGTTCCTCTGGAATGGACTGAGACATCTGGGGGACTCTTGGAATGGTGGTACGACCATGGAGTTCCTCTCGCCTTTCCTGTTGAGAGTGCCTCCTCTTGAGATGCGACGGGAACGCCGGGAATTCTTTCCCGTTGAAAGCAGGGAAAGGATCCCTCATCTCGAGCTACGAGGGGGAAACGGGGCTCCTCGGGATGTGGGCGGGACCATCGTGCTTCCTCTCGAGTGGACACGGGTATGTCGGTGAACTTCTTGAGTTGCAGCAAGGGTGTGAAAGACCCTTTCGAAGTTCCAGAGGTTAGGTGTCATTACTCTCCAGACGCCTCATCGGAAATAGGCCTCATCTCGCCTGGAAGGGAGAACTTCCTGGATTTTCTCGAGTTGCGGCAGGTGTTCTCGAGTTACGACGGGGACCTCAGGGACCCGCCCTGGTGGTCTCAGGAGAGGCCAGTCCCCATGCGAGTTGCTAGGGGGCCTCTCGGGATTCCTCTCCCGTCGATACCGGGGCCAAAAACCTTGTGTGGAGTCAGGGCCAGAACCGAGGATTCCTCTCAGGGGCTGACATGGATCTTTGGGTACTTCTAGAGTCTCCCGAGGGTAGTCAGGCCTCGTCTCGAGTGGGGGCATGCACGTGCGCTTTCCTTCCAGGCTGTAGCAGCAATGTCACGCTTCCCGTGGCCTGGATCAAAGGATCTGTGGTTTTCCCTCGAGGCTTTCCCTCGAGGCTTTCACACAGGGCTGTCCCACGTGCCACCGTGGTGTGAGTCGATCGTCGGCGTGAAAGATGAGCCAGTGCAGGGCAAAGAGGTTCCTCTGGAATGGACTGAGACATCTGGGGGACTCGTGGAATGGTGGTACGACCATGGAGTTCCTCTCGCCTTTCCTGTTGAGAGTGCCTCCTCTTGAGATGCGATGGGAACGCCGGGAATTCTTTCCCGTTGAACGCAGGGAAAGGATCCCTCATCTCGAGCTACGAGGGGGAAACGGGGCTCCTCTGGATGTGGGCGGGACCATCGTGCTTCCTCGCGAGTGGAGACGGGTATGGCGGTGAACTTCTTGAGTCGCAGCAAGGGTGTGAAAGACCCTTTCGAAGTTCCAGAGTTTAGGTGTCATTAGTCTCCAAACGCCTCATCGGAAATAGGATTCTTCTCGCCTGGAAGGGAGAACTTCCTGGATTTTCTCGAGTTGCGACAGGTGTTCTCGAGTTACGACGGAGACCTCAGGGACCCGCCCTGGTGGCCTCAGGAGAGGCCAGTCCCCATGCGAGTTGCTAGGGGGCCTCTCGGGATTCCTCTCCCGTCGATACCGGGGCCAAAAACCTTGTGTGGAGTCAGGGCCGGAACCGAGGATTCCTCTCAGGGGCTGACATGGATCTTTGGGTACTTCTGGAGTCTCCCCAGGGGAGTCAGGCCTCGTCTCGAGTGGGTGCATGCACGTGCGCTTTCCTTCCAGGCTGTAGCAGCAATGTCACGCTTCCCGTCGCGTGGATCAAAGGATCTGTGGTTTTCCCTCGAGGCTTTCCCTCGAGGCTTTCCCACAGGGCTGTCCCACGTGCCACCGTGGTGTGAGTCGATTCTCGGCGTGAAAGATGAGCCAGTGCAGGGCAAAGAGGTTCCTCTGGAATGGACTGAGACATCTGGGGGACTCTTGGAGTGGTGGTACGACCATGGAGTTCCTCTCGCCTTTCCTGTTGAGAGTGCCTCCTCTTGAGATGAGATGGGAACGCCGGGAATTCTTTCCCGTTGAACGCAGGGAAAGGATCCCTCATCTCGAGCTACGAGGGGGAAACGGGGCTCCTCTGGATGTGGGCGGGACCATCGTGCTTCCTCTCGAGTGGACACGGGTATGGCGGTGAACTTCTTGAGTTGCAGCAAGGGTGTGAAAGACCCTTTCGAAGTTCCAGAGTTTAGGTGTCGTTAGTCTCCAGACGCCTCATCGGAAATAGGCCTCATCTCGCCTGGAAGGGAGAACTTCCTGGATTTTCTCGAGTTGTGGCAGGTGTTCTCGAGTTACGACGGGGACCTCAGGGACCCGCCCTGGTGGCCTCAGGAACGGCCAGTCCCCATGGGAGTTGCTAGGGGGCCTCTCGGGATTCCTCTCCCGTCGATACCGGGGCCAAAAACCTTGTGTGGAGTCAGGGCCGGAATCGAGGATTCCTCTCAGGGGCTGACATGGATCTTTGGGTACTTCTGGAGTCTCCCCAGGGCCGTCAGGCCTCGTCTCGAGTGGGGGCATGCACGTGCGCTTTCCTTCCAGGCTGTAGCAGCAATGTCACACTTCCCGTGGCCTGGATCAAAGGATCTGTGGTTTTCCCTCGAGGCTTTCCCTCGAGGCTTTCACACAGGGCTGTCCCACGTGCCACCGTGGTGTGAGTCGATCGTCGGCGTGAAAGATGAGCCAGTGCAGGGCAAAGAGGTTCCTCTGGAATGGACTGAGACATATGGGGGACTCGTGGAATGGTGGTACGACCATGGAGTTCCTCTCGCCTTTCCTGTTGAGAGTGCCTCCTCTTGAGATGAGATGGGAACGCCGGGAATTCTTTCCCGTTGAACGCAGGGAAAGGATCCCTCATCTCGAGCTACGAGGGGGAAACGGGGCTCCTCTGGATGTGGGCGGGACCATCGTGCTTCCTCGCGAGTGGAGACGGGTATGGCGGTGAACTTCTTGAGTCGCAGCAAGGGTGTGAAAGACCCTTTCGAAGTTCCAGAGTTTAGGTGTCATTAGTCTCCAAACGCCTCATCGGAAATAGGATTCTTCTCGCCTGGAAGGGAGAACTTCCTGGATTTTCTCGAGTTGCGACAGGTGTTCTCGAGTTACGACGGAGACCTCAGGGACCCGCCCTGGTGGCCTCAGGAGAGGCCAGTCCCCATGCGAGTTGCTAGGGGGCCTCTCGGGATTCCTCTCCCGTCGATACCGGGGCCAAAAACCTTGTGTGGAGTCAGGGCCGGAACCGAGGATTCCTCTCAGGGGCTGACATGGATTTTTGGGTACTTCTGGAGTCTCCCCAGGGGAGTCAGGCCTCGTCTCGAGTGGGGGCATGCACGTGCGCTTTCCTTCCAGGCTGTAGCAGCAATGTCACGCTTCCCGTCGCGTGGATCAAAGGATCTGTGGTTTTCCCTCGAGGCTTTCCCTCGAGGCTTTCCCACAGGGCTGTCCCACGTGCCACCGTGGTGTGAGTCGATTCTCGGCGTGAAAGATGAGCCAGTGCAGGGCAAAGAGGTTCCTCTGGAATGGACTGAGACATCTGGGGGACTCTTGGAGTGGTGGTACGACCATGGAGTTCCTCTCGCCTTTCCTGTTGAGAGTGCCTCCTCTTGAGATGCGACGGGAATGCCGGGAATTCTTTCCCGTTGAAAACAGGGAAAGGATCCCTCATCTCGAGCTACAAGGGGGAAACGGGGCTCATCTGGATGTGGGCGGGACCATCGTGCTTTCTCTCGTGTGGAGACGGGTATGGCGGTAAACTTCTTGAGTTGCAGCAAGGGTGTGAAAGACCCTTTCGAAGTTCCAGAGGTTGGGTGTCATTAGTCTCCAGACGCCTCATCGGAAATAGGCCTCATCTCGCCTGGAAGGGAGAACTTCCTGGATTTTCTCGAGTTGCGGCAGGTGTTCTCGAGGTACGATGGGGACCTCAGGGACCCGCCCTGGTGGCCTCATGAGAGGCCAGTCCCCATGCGAGTTGCTAGGGGGCCTCTCGGGATTCCTCTCCCATCGATACCGGGGCCAAAAACCTTGTGTGGAGTCAGGGCCGGAACCGAGGATTCCTCTCAGGGGCTGACATGGATCTTTGGGTACTTCTGGAGTCTCCCCAGGGGAGTCAGGCCTCGTCTCGAGTGGGGGCATGCACGTGTGCTTTCCTTCCAGGCTGTAGAAGCAATGTCACGCTTCCCGTCGCGTGGATCAAAGGATCTGTGGTTTTCCCTCGAGGCTTTCCCTCGAGGCTTTCCCACAGGGCTGTCCCACGTGCCACCGTGGTGTGAGTCGATCCTCGGCGTGAAAGATGAGCCAGTGCAGGGCAAAGAGGTTCCTCTGGAATGGACTGAGACATCTGGGGGACTCTTGGAATGGTGGTACGACCATGGAGTTCCTCTCGCCTTTCCTGTTGAGAGTGCCTCCTCTTGAGATGCGACGGGAACGCTGGGAATTCTTTCCCGTTGAAAGCAGGGAAAGGATCCCTCATCTCGAGCTACGAGGGGGAAACGGGGCTCCTCTGGATGTGGGCGGGACCATCGTGCTTCCTCTCTAGTGGAGACGGGTATGTCGGTGAACTTCTTGAGTTGCAGCAAGGGTGTGAAAGACCCTTTCGAAGTTCCAGAGGTTAGGTGTCATTAGTCTCCAGACGCCTCATCGGAAATAGGCCTCATCTCGCCTGGAAGGGAGAACTTCCTGGATTTTCTCGAGTTGCGGCAGGTGTTCTCGAGTTACGACGGGGACCTCAGGGAGCCGCCCTGGTGGCCTCAGGAGAGGCCAGTCCCCATGCGAGTTGCTAGGGGGCCTCTCGGGATTCCTCTCCCGTCGATACCGGGGCCAAAAACCTTGTGTGGAGTCAGGGCCGGAACCGAGGATTCCTCTCAGGGGCTGACATGGATCTTTGAGTACTTCTGGAGTCTCCCCAGGGGAGTCAGGCCTCGTCTCGAGTGGGGGCATGCACGTGTGCTTTCCTTCCAGGCTGTAGCAGCAATGTCACGCTTCCCGTCGCGTGCATCAAAGGATCTGTGGTTTTCCCTCGAGGCTTTCCCTCGAGGCTTTCCCACAGGGCTGTCCCACGTGCCACCGTGGTGTGAGTCGATCCTCGGCGTGGAAGATTAGCCAGTGCAGGGCAAAGAGGTTCCTCTGGAATGGACTGAGACATCTGGGGGACTCTTGGAATGGTGGTACGACCATGGAGTTCCTCTCGCCTTTCCTGTTGAGAGTGCCTCCTCTTGAGATGCGACGGGAACGCCGGGAATTCTTTCCCGTTGAAAGCAGGGAAAGGATCCCTCATCTCGAGCTACGAGGGGGAAACGGGGCTCCTCGGGATGTGGGCGGGACCATCGTGCTTCCTCTCGAGTGGACACGGGTATGTCGGTGAACTTCTTGAGTTGCAGCAAGGGTGTGAAAGACCCTTTCGAAGTTCCAGAGGTTAGGTGTCATTAGTCTCCAGACGCCTCATCGGAAATAGGCCTCATCTCGCCTGGAAGGGAGAACTTCCTGGATTTTCTCGAGTTGCGGCAGGTGTTCTCGAGTTACGACGGGGACCTCAGGGACCCGCCCTGGTGGTCTCAGGAGAGGCCAGTCCCCATGCGAGTTGCTAGGGGGCCTCTCGGGATTCCTCTCCCGTCGATACCGGGGCCAAAAACCTTGTGTGGAGTCAGGGCCAGAACCGAGGATTCCTCTCAGGGGCTGACATGGATCTTTGGGTACTTCTAGAGTCTCCCGAGGGTAGTCAGGCCTCGTCTCGAGTGGGGGCATGCACGTGCGCTTTCCTTCCAGGCTGTAGCAGCAATGTCACGCTTCCCGTGGCCTGGATCAAAGGATCTGTGGTTTTCCCTCGAGGCTTTCCCTCGAGGCTTTCACACAGGGCTGTCCCACGTGCCACCGTGGTGTGAGTCGATCGTCGGCGTGAAAGATGAGCCAGTGCAGGGCAAAGAGGTTCCTCTGGAATGGACTGAGACATCTGGGGGACTCGTGGAATGGTGGTACGACCATGGAGTTCCTCTCGCCTTTCCTGTTGAGAGTGCCTCCTCTTGAGATGCGATGGGAACGCCGGGAATTCTTTCCCGTTGAACGCAGGGAAAGGATCCCTCATCTCGAGCTACGAGGGGGAAACGGGGCTCCTCTGGATGTGGGCGGGACCATCGTGCTTCCTCGCGAGTGGAGAAGGGTAAGGCGGTGAACTTCTTGAGTCGCAGCAAGGGTGTGAAAGACCCTTTCGAAGTTCCAGAGTTTAGGTGTCATTAGTCTCCAAACGCCTCATCGGAAATAGGATTCTTCTCGCCTGGAAGGGAGAACTTCCTGGATTTTCTCGAGTTGCGACAGGTGTTCTCGAGTTACGACGGAGACCTCAGGGACCCGCCCTGGTGGCCTCAGGAGAGGCCAGTCCCCATGCGAGTTGCTAGGGGGCCTCTCGGGATTCCTCTCCCGTCGATACCGGGGCCAAAAACCTTGTGTGGAGTCAGGGCCGGAACCGAGGATTCCTCTCAGGGGCTGACATGGATTTTTGGGTACTTCTGGAGTCTCCCCAGGGGAGTCAGGCCTCGTCTCGAGTGGGTGCATGCACGTGCGCTTTCCTTCCAGGCTGTAGCAGCAATGTCACGCTTCCCGTCGCGTGGATCAAAGGATCTGTGGTTTTCCCTCGAGGCTTTCCCTCGAGGCTTTCCCACAGGGCTGTCCCACGTGCCACCGTGGTGTGAGTCGATTCTCGGCGTGAAAGATGAGCCAGTGCAGGGCAAAGAGGTTCCTCTGGAATGGACTGAGACATCTGGGGGACTCTTGGAGTGGTGGTACGACCATGGAGTTCCTCTCGCCTTTCCTGTTGAGAGTGCCTCCTCTTGAGATGCGACGGGAATGCCGGGAATTCTTTCCCGTTGAAAGCAGGGAAAGGATCCCTCATCTCGAGCTACAAGGGGGAAACGGGGCTCCTCTGGATGTGGGCGGGACCATCGTGCTTTCTCTCGTGTGGAGACGGGTATGGCGGTAAACTTCTTGAGTTGCAGCAAGGGTGTGAAAGACCCTTTCGAAGTTCCAGAGGTTGGGTGTCATTAGTCTCCAGACGCCTCATCGGAAATAGGCCTCATCTCGCCTGGAAGGGAGAACTTCCTGGATTTTCTCGAGTTGCGGCAGGTGTTCTCGAGTTACGACGGGGACCTCAGGGACCCGCCCTGGTGGCCTCAGGAGAGGCCAGTCCCCATGCGAGTTGCTAGGGGGCCTCTCGGGATTCCTCTCCCATCGATACCGGGGCCAAAAACCTTGTGTGGAGTCAGGGCCGGAACCGAGGATTCCTCTCAGGGGCTGACATGGATCTTTGGGTACTTCTGGAGTCTCCCCAGGGGAGTCAGGCCTCGTCTCGAGTGGGGGCATGCACGTGTGCTTTCCTTCCAGGCTGTAGCAGCAATGTCACGCTTCCCGTCGCGTGGATCAAAGGATCTGTGGTTTTCCCTCGAGGCTTTCCCTCGAGGCTTTCCCACAGGGCTCTCCCACGTGCCACCGTGGTGTGAGTCGATCCTCGGCGTGAAAGATGAGCCAGTGCAGGGCAAAGAGGTTCCTCTGGAATGGACTGAGACATCTGGGGGACTCTTGGAATGGTGGTACGACCATGGAGTTCCTCTCGCCTTTCCTGTTGAGAGTGCCTCCTCTTGAGTTGTGACGGGAACTCCAGGAATTCTTTCCCGTTGAAAGCAGGGAAAGGATCCCTCATCTCGAGCTACGAGGGGGAAACGGGGCTCCTCGGGATGTGGGCGGGACCATCGTGCTTCCTCTCGAGTGGACACGGGTATGTCGGTGAACTTCTTGAGTTGCAGCAAGGGTGTGAAAGACCCTTTCGAAGTTCCAGAGGTTGGGTGTCATTAGTCTCCAGACGCCTCATCGGAAAAAGGCCTTATCTCGCCTGGAAGGGAG
Source organism: Capricornis sumatraensis (assembly GCF_032405125.1). Classification (NCBI taxonomy): domain Eukaryota; kingdom Metazoa; phylum Chordata; class Mammalia; order Artiodactyla; family Bovidae; genus Capricornis; species Capricornis sumatraensis. The sequence goes on from NW_027184612.1 coordinate 12,954,649, forward strand.
AACTTCCTGGATTTTCTCGAGTTGCGGCAGGTGTTCTCGAGTTACGACGGGGACCTCAGGGACCCGCCCTGGTGGCCTCAGGAGAGGCCAGTCCCCATGCGAGTTACTAGGGGGCCTCTCGGGATTCCTCTCCCGTCGATACCGGGGCCAAAAACCTTGTGTGGAGTCAGGGCTGGAACCGAGGATTCCTCTCAGGGGTGACATGGATCTTTGGGTACTTCTGGAGTCTCCCCAGGGGAGTCAGGCCTCGTCTGGAGTGGGGGCATGCACGTTTGCTTTCCTTCCAGGCTGTAGCAGCAATGTCACGCTTCCCGTCGCGTGCATCAAAGGATCTGTGGTTTTCCCTCGAGGCTTTCCCTCGAGGCTTTCCCACAGGGCTGTCCCACGTGCCACCGTGGTGTGAGTCGATCCTCGGCGTGAAAGATGAGCCAGTGCAGGGCAAAGAGGTTCCTCTGGAATGGACTGAGATATCTGGGGGACTCTTGGAATGGTGGTACGACCATGGAGTTCCTCTCGCCTTTCCTGTTGAGAGTGCCTCCTCTTGAGATGCGATGGGAACGCCGGGAATTCTTTGCCGTTGAAAGCAGGGAAAGGATCCCTCATCTCGAGCTACGAGGGGGAAACGGGGCTCCTCGGGATGTGGGCGGGACCATCGTGCTTCCTCTCGAGTGGACACGGGTATGTCGGTGAACTTCTTGAGTTGCAGCAAGGGTGTGAAAGACCCTTTCGAAGTTCCAGAGGTTAGGCGTCTCCAGACGCCTCATCGGAAATAGGCCTCATCTAGCCTGGAAGGGAGAACTTCCTGGATTTTCTCGAGGTGCGGCAGGTGTTCTCGAGTTACGACGGGTACCACAGGGACCCGCCCTGATGGCCTCAGGAGAGGCCAGTCCCCATGCGAGTTGCTAGGGGGCCTCTCGGGATTCCTCTCCCGTCAATACCGGGGCCAAAAACCTTGTGTGGAGTCAGGGCCAGAACCGAGGATTCCTCTCAGGGGCTGACATGGATCTTTGGGTACTTCTAGAGTCTCCCCAGGGGAGTCAGGCCTGGTCTCGAGTGGGGGCATGGACGTGCGCTTTCCTTCCAGGCTGTAGCAGCAATGTCACGCTTCCCGTCGCGTGGATCAAATGATCTGTGGTTTTCTCTCGAGGCTTTCCCACAGGGCTGTCCCACGTGCCACCGTGGTGTGAGTCGATCCTCGGAGTGAAAGATGAGCCAGTGCAGGGCAAAGAGGTTCCTCTGGAATGGACTGAGACATCTGAGGGACTCTTGGAATGGTGGTACGACCATGGAGTTCCTCTCGCCTTTCCTGTTGAGAGTGCCTCCTCTTGAGATGCGACGGGATCGCTGGGAATACTTTCCCGTTGAAAGCAGGGAAAGGATCCCTCATCTCGAGCTACGAGGGGGAAACGGGGCTCCTCTGGATGTGGGCGGACCATCGTGCTTCCCCTCGTGTGGAGACGGGTATGGCGGTAAACTTCTTGAGTTGCTGCAAGGGTGTGAAAGACCCTTTCGAAGTTCCAGAGGTTAGGTGTCATTAGTCTCCAGACGCCTCATCGGAAATAGGCCTCATCTCGCCTGGAAGGGAGAACTTCCTGGATTTTCTCGAGTTGCGGCAGGTGTTCTCGAGTTACGACGGGGACCTCAGGGACCCGCCCTGGTGGCCTCAGGAGAGGCCAGTCCCCATGCGAGTTGCTAGGGGGCCTCTCGGGATTCCTCTCCCGTCGATACCGGGGCCAAAATCCTTGTGTGGAGTCAGGGCCAGAACCGAGGATTCCTCTCAGGGGCTGACATGGATCTTTGGGTACTTCTGGAGTCTCCCCAGGGGAGTCAGGCCTCCTCTCGAGTGGGGGCATGCACGTGCGCTTTCCTTCCAGGCTGTAGCAGCAATGTCACGCTTCCCGTCGCGTGCATCAAAGGATCTGTGGTTTTCCCTCGAGGCTTTCCCTCGAGGCTTTCCCACAGGGCTGTCCCACGTGCCACCGTGGTGTGAGTCGATCCTCGGCGTGAAAGATGAGCCAGTGCAGGGCAAAGAGGTTCCTCTGGAATGGACTGAGACATCTGGGGGACTCTTGGAATGGTGGTACGACCATGGAGTTCCTCTCGCCTTTCCTGTTGAGAGTGCCTCCTCTTGAGTTGTGACGAGAACGCCGGGAATTCTTTCCCGTTGAAAGCAGGGAAAGGATCCCTCATCTCGAGCTACGAGGGGGAAACGGGGCTCCTCGGGATGTGGGCGGGACCATCGTGCTTCCTCTCGAGTGGACACGGGTATGTCGGTGAACTTCTTGAGTTGCAGCAAGGGTGTGAAAGACCCTTTCGAAGTTCCAGAGGTTAGGTGTCATTAGTCTCCAGACGCCTCATCGGAAATAGGCCTCATCTAGCCTGGAAGGGAGAACTTCCTGGATTTTCTCGAGGGGCGGCAGGTGTTCTCGAGTTACGACGGGTACCACAGGGACCCGCCCTGATGGCCTCAGGAGAGGCCAGTCCCCATGCGAGTTGCTAGGGGGCCTCTCGGGATTCCTCTCCAGTCGATACCGGGGCCAAAAACCTTGTGTGGAGTCAGGGCCAGAACCGAGGATTCCTCTCAGGGGCTGACATGGATCTTTGGGTACTTCTAGAGTCTCCCCAGGGGAGTCAGGCCTCTTCTCGAGTGGGGGCATGCACGTGCGCTTTCCTTCCAGGCTGTAGCAGCAATGTCACGCTTCCCGTCCCGTGGATCAAATGATCTGTGGTTTTCCCTCGAGGCTTTCCCTCGAGGCTTTCCCACAGGGCTGTCCCATGTGCCACCGTGGTGTGAGTCGATTCTCGGAGTGAAAGATGAGCCAGTGCAGGGCAAAGAGGTTCCTCTGGAATGGACTGAGACATCTGGGGGACTCTTGGAATGGTGGTACGACCATGGAGTTCCTCTCGCCTTTCCTGTTGAGAGTGCCTCCTCTTGAGTTGTGACGGGAACTCCGGGAATTCTTTCCCGTTGAAAGCAGGGAAAGGATCCCTCATCTCGAGCTACGAGGGGGAAACAGGGCTCCTCGGGATGTGGGCGGGACCATCGTGCTTCCTCTCGAGTGGACACGGGTATGTCGGTGAACTTCTTGAGTTGCAGCAAGGGTGTGAAAGACCCTTTCGAAGTTCCAGAGGTTACGTGTCAGTCTCCAGACGCCTCATCGGAAATAGACCTCATCTCGCCTGGAAGGGAGAACTTCCTGGATTTTCTCGAGGGGCGGCAGGTGTTCTCGAGTTACGACTGGTACCACAGGGACCCGCCCTGATGGCCTCAGGAGAGGCCAGTCCCCATGCGTGTTGCTAGGGGGCCTCTCGGGATTCCTCTCTCGTCGATACTGGGGCCAAATACCTTGTGTGGTGTCAGGGCCGGAACCGAGGATTCCTCTCAGGGGCTGACATGGATCTTTGGGTACTTCTGGAGTCTCCCCAGGGGAGTCAGGCCTCGTCTCGAGTGGGGGAATGCACGTGCGCTTTCCTTCCAGGCTATAGCAGCAATGTCACTCTTCCCGTCGCGTGGATCAAAGTATCTGTGGTTTTCCCTCTAGGCTTTCCCTCGAGGCTTTCCCACAGGGCTGTCCCACGTGCCACCGTGGTTTGAGTCGATTCTCGGCGTGAAAGATGAGCCAGTGCAGGGCAAAGAGGTTCCTCTGGAATGGACTGAGACATCTGGGGGACTCTTGGAATGGTGGTACGACCATGGAGTTCCTCTCGCCTTTCCTGTTGAGAGTGCCTCCTCTTGAGATGCGACGGGAATGCCGGGAATTCTTTCCCGTTGAAAGCAGGGAAAGGATCCCACATCTCGAGCTACGAGGTGGAAACGGGGCTCCTCTGGATGTGGGCGGGACCATCGTGCTTTCTCTCGTGTGGAGACGGGTATGGCGGTAAACTTCTTGAGTTGCAGCAAGGGTGTGAAAGACCCTTTTGAAGTTCCAGAGGTTAGGTGTCATTAGTCTCCAGACGCCTCATCGGAAATAGGCCTCATCTCGCCTGGAAGGGAGAACTTCCTGGATTTTCTCGAGTTGCGGCAGGTGTTTTCGAGTTACGACGGGGACCTCAGGGACCCGCCCTGGTGGCCTCAGGAGAGGCCAGTCCCCATGCGAGTTGCTAGGGGGCCTCTCGGGATTCCTCTCCCGTCGATACCGGGGCCAAAAACCTTGTGTGGAGTCAGGGCCGGAACCGAGGATTCCTCTCAGGGGCTGACATGGATCTTTGGGTACTTCTGGAGTCTCCCCAGGGGAGTCAGGCCTCGTCTCGAGTGGGGGCATGCACGTGCGCTTTCCTTCCAGGCTGTAGCAGCAATGTCACGCTTCCCGTCGCGTGGATCAAATGATCTGTGGTTTTCCCTCGAGGCTTTCCCTCGAGGCTTTCCCACAGGGCTGTCCCACGTGCCACCGTGGTGTGAGTCGATCCTCGGCGTGAAAGATGAGCCAGTGCAGGGCAAAGGGGTTCCTCTGGAATGGACTGAGACATCTGGGGGACTCTTGGAATGGTGGTACGACCATGGAGTTCCTCTCGCCTTTCCTGTTGAGAGTGCCTCCTCTTGAAATGCGACGGGAACGCCGGGAATTCTTTCCCGTTGAAAGCAGGGAAAGGATCCCTCATCTCGAGCCCCGAGGGGGAAACGGGGCTCCTCTGGATGTGGGCGGGACCATCGTGCTTCCTCCCGAGTGGACACGGATATGGCGGTGAACTTCTTTAGTTGCAGCCAGGGTGTGAAAGACCCTTTCGAAGTTCCAGAGGTTAGGTGTCATTAGTCTCCAAACGCCTCATCGGAAATAGGCCTCATCTCGCCTGGAAGGGAGAACTTCCTGGATTTTCTCGAGTTGCGGTAGGTGTTCTCGAGTTACGACGGGGACCTCAGGGACCCGCCCTGGTGGCCTCAGGAGAGGCCAGTCCCCATGCGAGTTGCTAGGGGGCCTCTCGGGATTCCTCTCCCGTCGATACCGGGGCCAAAAGCCTTGTGTGGAGTCAGGGCCGGAACCGAGCATTCCTCTCAGGGTTTACATGGATCTTTGGGTACTTCTGGAGTCTCCCCAGGGGAGTCAGGCCTCGTCTCGAGTGGGGGCATGCACGTGCGCTTTCCTTCCAGGCTGTAGCAGCAATGTCACGCTTCCCATCGCGAGGATTAAAGGATCTGTGGTTTTCCCTCGAGGCTTTCCCTCGAGGCTTTCCCACAGGGCTGTCCCACGTGCCACCTTTCTGTGAGTCGATCCTCGGCGTGAAAGATGAGCCAGTGCAGGGCAAAGAGGTTCCTCTGGAATGGACTGAGACATCTGGGGGACTCTTGGAATGGTGGTACGACCATGGAGTTCCTCTCGCCTTTCCTGTTGAGAGTGCCTCCTCTTGAGCTGCGACGGGAATGCCGGGAATTCTTTCCCGTTGGAAGCAGGGAAAGGATCCCTCATCTCGAGCTCCGAGGGGGAAACGTGGCTCCTCTGTATGTGGGCGGGACGATCGTGCTTTCTCTCGTGTGGAGACGGGTATGGCGGTAAACTTCTTGAGTTGCAGCAAGGGTGTGAAAGACCCTTTCGAAGTTCCAGAGGGTAGGTGTCATTAGTCTCCAGACGCCTCATCGGAAATAGGCCTCATCTCGCCTGGAAGGGAGAACTTCCTGGATTTTCTCGAGTTGCAGCAGGTGTTCTCGAGTTATGACGGGGACCTCAGGGACCCGCCCTGGTGGCCTCAGGAGAGGCCATTCCCCATGCAAGTTGCTAGGGGGCCTCTCGGGATTCCTCTCCCGTCGATACCGGGGCCAAAAACCTTGTGTGGAGTCAGGGCCGGAACCGAGGATTCCTCTCAGGGGCTGACATGGATCTTTGGGTACTTCTGGAATCTCCCCAGGGGAGTCAGGCCTCGTCTCGAGTGGGGGCATGCACGTGTGCTTTCCTTCCAGGCTGTAGCAGCAATGTCACGCTTCCCGTCGCGTGGATCAAAGGATCTGTGGTTTTCCCTCGAGGCTTTCCCTCGAGGCTTTCCCACAGGGCTGTCCCACGTGCCACCGTGGTGTGAGTCGATCCTCGGCGTGAAAGATGAGCCAGTGCAGGGCAAAGAGGTTCCTCTGGAATGGACTGAGACATCTGGGGGACTCTTTGAATGGTGGTACGACCATGGAGTTCCTCTCGCCTTTCCTGTTAAGAGTGCCTCCTCTTGAGATGCGCCGGGAAGGCCGGGAATTCTTTCCCGTTGAAAGCAGGGAAAGGATCCCTCTTCTCGAGCTACGAGGGGGAAACAGGGCTCCTCTGGATGTGGGCGGGACCATCGTGCTTCCTCTCGAGTGGAGACGGGTATGGCGGTGAACTTCTTGAGTTGCAGCAAGGGTGTGAAAGACCCTTTCGAAGTTCCAGAGGTTAGGTGTCATTAGTCTCCAGAAGCCTCATCGGAAATAGGCCTCATCTAGCCTGGAAGGGAGAACTTCCTGAATTTTCTCGAGGTGCGGCAGGTGTTCTCGAGTTACGACGGGTACCACAGGGACCCGCCCTGATGGCCTCAGGAACGGCCAGTCTCCATGCGAGTTGCTAGGGGGCCTCTCGGGATTCCTCTCCCGTCGATACCGGGGCCAAAAACCTTGTGTGGAGTCAGGGCCGGAACCGAGGATTCCTCTCAGGGGCTGACATGGATCTTTGGGTACTTCTAGAGTCTCCCCAGGGGAGTCAGGCCTCGTCTCGAGTGGGGGCATGCACGTGCGCTTTCCTTCCAGGCTGTAGCAGCAATGTCACGCTTCCCGTCTTGTGGATCAAAGGATCTGTGGTTTTCCCTCGAGGCTTTCCCTCGAGGCTTTCCCACAGGGCTGTCCCACGTGCCACCGTGGTGTGAGTCGATCCTCGGCGTGAAAGATGAGCCAGTGCAGGGCAAAGAGGTTCCTCTGGAATGGACTGAGACATCTGGGGGACTCTTGGAATGGTGGTACGACCATGGAGTTCCTCTCGCCTTTCCTGTTGAGAGTGCCTCCTCTTGAGATGCGACGGGAATGCCGGGAATTCTTTCCCGTTGAAAGCAGGGAAAGGATCCATCATCTCGAGCTCCGAGGGGGAAACGGGGCTCCTCTGGATGTGGGCGGGACCATCGTGCTTTCTCTCGTGTGGAGACGGGTATGGCGGTAAACTTCTTGAGTTGCAGCAAGGGTGTGAAAGACCCTTTCGAAGTTCCAGAGGTTAGGTGTCATTAGTCTCCAGACGCCTCATCGGAAATAGGCCTCATCTCGCCTGGAAGGGAGAACTTCCTGGATTTTCTCGAGTTGCGGCAGGTGTTCTCGAGTTACGACGGTGACCTCAGGGACCCGCCCTGGTGGCCTCAGGAGAGGCCAGTCCCCATGCGAGTTGCTAGGGGGCCTCTCGGGATTCCTCTCCCGTCGATACCGGGGCCAAAAGCCTTGTGTGGAGTCAGGGCCGGAACCGAGCATTCCTCTCAGGGGTGACATGGATCTTTGGGTACTTCTGGAGTCTCCCCAGGGGAGTCAGGCCTCGTCTCGAGTGGGGGCATGCACGTGCGCTTTCCTTCCAGGCTGTAGCAGCAATGTCACGCTTCCCGTCGCGTGCATCAAAGGATCTGTGGTTTTCCCTCGAGGCTTTCCCTCGAGGCTTTCCCACAGGGCTGTCCCACGTGCCACCGTGGTGTGAGTCGATCCTCGGCGTGAAAGATGAGCCAGTGCAGGGCAAAGAGGTTCCTCTGGAATGGACTGAGACATCTGGGGGACTCTTGGAATGGTGGTACGACCATGGAGTTCCTCTCGCCTTTCCTGTTGAGAGTGCCTCCTCTTTGGATGCGACGGGAACGCCGGGAATTCTTTCCCGTTGAAAGCAGGGAAAGGATCCCTCATCTCGAGCTACGAGGGGGAAACGGGGCTCCTCTGGATGTGGGCGGGACCATCGTGCTTCCTCTCGAGTGGACACGGGTATGGCGGTGAACTTCTTGAGTTGCAGCAAGGGTGTGAAAGACCCTTTCGAAATTCCAGAGGTTAGGTGTCATTAGTCTCCAGACGCCTCATCGGAAATAGGCCTCATCTCGCCTGGAAGGGAGAACTTCCTGGATATTCTCGATTTGCGGCAGGTGTTCTCGAGTTATGACGGGGACCTAAGGGACCCGCCCTGGTGGCCTCAGGAGAGGCCAGTCCCCATGTGAGTTGCTAGGGGGCCTCTCGGGATTCCTCTCCCGTCGATACCGGGGCCAAAAACCTTGTGTGGAGTCAGGGCCGGAACCGAGGATTCCTCTCAGGGGTGACATGGATCTTTGGGCACTTCTGGAGTCTCCCCAGGGGAGTCAGGCCTCGTCTCGAGTGGGGACATGCACGTGCGCTTTCCTTCCAGGCTGTAGCAGCAATGTCACGCTTCCCGTCGCGTGCATCAAAGGATCTGTGGTTTTCCCTCGAGGCTTTCCCTCGAGGCTTTCCCACAGGGCTGTCCCACGTGCCACCGTGGTGTGAGTCGATCCTCGGCGTGAAAGATGAGCCAGTGCAGGGCAAAGAGGTTCCTCTGGAATGGACTGAGACATCTGGGGGACTCTTGGAATGGTGGTACGACCATGGAGTTCCTCTCGCCTTTCCTGTTGAGAGTGCCTCCTCTTGAGATGCGACGGGAACGCCGGGAATTCTTTCCCGTTGAAAGCAGGGAAAGGATCCCTCATCTCGAGCTCCGAGGGGGAAACGGGGCTCCTCTGGATGTGGGCGGGACCATCGTGCTTCCTCTCGAGTGGAGACGGGTATGGCGGTGAACTTCTTGAGTTGCAGCAAGGGTGTGAAAGACCCTTTCGACGTTCCAGAGGTTAGGTGTCATTAGTCTCCAGACGCCTCATCGGAAATAGGCCTCATCTCGCCTGGAAGGGAGAACTTCCTGGATTTTCTCGAGTTGCCGCAGGTGTTCTCGAGTTACGACGGGGACCTCAGGGACCCGCCCTGGTGGCCTCAGGAGAGGCCAGTCCCCATGCGAGTTGCTAGGGGGCCTCTCGGGATTCCTCTCCCGTCGATACCGGGGCCAAAAACCTTGTGTGGAGTCAGGGCCGGAACCGAGGATTCCTCTCAGGGGCTGACATGGATCTTTGGGTACTTCTGGAGTCTCCCCAGGGGAGTCAGGCCTCGTCTCGAGAGGGGGCATGCACGTGCGCTTTCCTTCCAGGCTGTAGCAGCAATGTCACGCTTCCCGTCGCGTGCATCAAAGGATCTGTGGTTTTCCCTCGAGGCTTTCCCTCGAGGCTTTCCAGCAGGGCTGTCCCACGTACCACCGTGGTGTGAGTCGATCCTCGGCGTCAAAGATGAGCCAGTGCAGGGCAAAGAGGTTCCTCTGGAATGGACTGAGACATCTGGGCGACTCTTGGAATGGTGGTACGACCATGGAGTTCCTCTCGCCTTTCCTGTTGAGAGTGCCTCCTCTTGAGATGCGACGGGAACGCCGGGAATTCTTTCCCGTTGAAAGCAGGGAAAGGATCCCTCATCTCGAGCTACGAGGGGGAAACGGGGCTCCTCTGGATGTGGGTGGGACCATCGTGCTTCCTCTCGAGTGGAGACGGGTATGGCGGTGAACTTCTTGAGTTGCAGCAAGGGTGTGAAAGACCCTTTCGAAGTTCCAGAGGTTACGTGTCAGTCTCCAGATGCCTCATCGGAAATAGACCTCATCTCGCCTGGAAGGGAGAACTTCCTGGATTTTCTCGAGGTGCGGCAGGTGTTCTCGAGTTACGACGGGTACCACAGGGACCCGCCCTGATGGCCTCAGGAGAGGCCAGTCACCATGCGAGTTGCTAGGGGGCCTCTCGGGATTCCTCTCCCGTCGATACTAGGGCCAAAAACCTTGTGTGGAGTCAGGGCCGGAACCGAGGATTCCTCACAGGGGTGACATGGATCTTTGGGTACTTCTGGAGTCTCCCCAGGGGAGTCAGGCCTCGTCTCGAGTGGGGGCATGCACGTGCGCTTTCCTTCCAGGCTGTAGCAGCAATGTCACGCTTCCCGTCGCGTGCATCAAAGGATCTGTGGTTTTCCCTCGAGGCTTTCCCTCGAGGCTTTCCCGCAGGGCTGTCCCACGTGCCACCGTGGTGTGAGTCGATCCTCGGCGTCAAAGATGAGCCAGTGCAGGGCAAAGAGGTTCCTCTGGAATGGACTGAGACATCTGGGGGACTCTTGGAATGGTGGTACGACCATGGAGTTCCTCTCGCCTTTCCTGTTGAGAGTGCCTCCTCTTGAGATGCGACGGGAACGCCGGGAATTCTTTCCCGTTGAAAGCAGGGAAAGGATCCCTCATCTCGAGCTCCGAGGGGGAAACGGGGCTCCTCTGGATGTGGGCGGGACCATCGTTCTTCCTCTCGAGTGGAGACGGGTATGGCGGTGAACTTCTTGAGTTGCAGCAAGGGTGTGAAAGACCCTTTCGAAGTTCCAGAGGTTAGGTGTCATTAGTCTCCAGACGCCTCATCGGAAATAGGCCTCATCTCGCCTGGAAGGGAGAACTTCCTGGATTTTCTCGAGTTGCGGCAGGTGTTCTCGAGTTTTGACGGGGACCTCAGGGACACGCCCTGGTGGCCTCAAGAACAGCCAGTCCCCATGCGAGTTGCTAGGGGGCCTCTCGGGATTCCTCTCCCGTCGATACCGGGGCCAAAAACCTTGTGTGGAGTCAGGGCCGGAACCGAGGATTCCTCTCAGGGGCTGACATGGATCTTTGGGTAATTCTGGAGTCTCCCCAGGGGAGTCAGGCCTCGTCTCGAGTGGGGGCATGCACGTGTGCTTTCCTTCCAGGCTGTAGCAGCAATGTCACGCTTCCCGTCGCGTGGATCAAAGGATCTGTGGTTTTCCCTCGAGGCTTTCCCTCGAGGCTTTCCCACAGGGCTGTCCCACGTGCCACCGTGGTGTGAGTCGATCCTCGGCATGAAAGATGAGCCAGTGCAGGGCAAAGAGGTTCCTCTGGAATGGACTCAGACATCTGGGGGACTCTTGGAATGGTGGTACGACCATGGAGTTCCTCTCGCCTTTCCTGTTGAGAGTGCCTCCTCTTGAGATGCGACGGGAATGCCGGGAATTCTTTCCCGTTGAAAGCAGGGAAAGGATCCCTCATCTCTAGCTACGAGGGGGAAACGGGGCTCCTCTGGATGTGGGCGGGACCATCGTGCTTCCTCTCGAGTGGAGACGGGCAAGGAGGTGAACTTCTTGAGTAGCAGCAAGGGTGTGAAAGACCCTTTCGAAGTTCCAGAGGTTGGGTGTCATTAGTCTCCAGACGCCTCATCGGAAATAGGCCTCATCTCGCCTGGAAGGGAGAACTTCCTGGATTTTCTCAAGTTGCGGCAGGTGTTCTCGAGTTACGACGGGGACCTCAGGGACCCGCCCTGGTGGCCTCAGGAGAGGCCAGTCCCCATGCGAGGTACTAGGGGGCCTCTCGGGATTCCTCTCCCGTCGATACCGGGGCCAAAAACCTTGTGTGCAGTCAGGGCCGGAAACGAGGATTCCTCTCAGGGGCTGACATGGATCTTTGGGTACTTCTGGAGTCTCCCCAGGGGATTCAGGCCTCGTCTCGAGTGGGGGCATGCACGTGCGCTTTCCTTCCAGGCTGTAGCAGCAATGTCACGCTTCCCGTCGCGTGCATCAAAGGATCTGTGGTTTTTCCTCGAGGCTTTCCCTCGAGGCTTTCCCACATGGCTGTGCCACGTGCCACCGTGGTGTGAGTCGATCCTCGGCGTGAAAGATGAGCCAGTGCAGGGCAAAGAGGTTCCTTTGGAATGGACTGAGACATCTGGGGGACTCTTGGAATGGTGGTACGACCATGGAGTTCCTCTCGCCTTTCCTGTTGAGAGTGCCTCCTCTTGAGATGCGACGGGAATGACGGGAATACTTTCCCGTTGAAAGCAGGGAAAGGATCCCTCATCTCGAGCTACGAGGGGGAAACGGGGCTCCTCTGGATGTGGGCGGGACCATCGTGCTTCCTCTCGAGTGGAGACGGGTATGGCGGTGAACTTCTTGAGTTGCAGCAAGTGTGTGAAAGACCCTTTCGAAGTTCCAGAGGTTAGGTGTCATTAGTCTCCAGACGCCTCATCGGAAATAGGCCTCATCTCGCCTGCAAGGGAGAACTTCCTTGATTTTCTCGAGTTGCGGTAGGTGTTCTCGAGTTACGACGGGGACCTCAGGGACCCGCCCTGGTTGCCTCAAGAGGCCAGTCCCCATGCGATTTGATACGGGGCCTCTCGGGATTCCTCTCCCGTCGATACCGGGGCCAAAAACCTTGTGTGGAGTCAGGGCCGTAACCGAGGATTCCTCTCAGGGGCTGACATGGATCTTTGGGTACTTCTGGAATCTCCCCAGGGGAGTCAGGCCTCGTCTCGAGTGGGGGCATGCACGTGCGCTTTCCTTCCAGGCTGTAGCAGCAATGTCACGCTTCCCGTGGCGTGGATCAAAGGATCTGTGGTTTTCCCTCGAGGCTTTCCCACAGGGCTGTCCCACGTGCCACCGTGGTGTGAGTCAATCCTCGGCGTGAAAGATGAGCCAGTGCAGGGCAAAGAGGTTCCTCTGGAATGGACTGAGACTTCTGGGGGACTCTTGGAATGGTGGTACGACCATGGAGTTCCTCTCGCCTTTCCTGTTGAGAGTGCCTCCTCTTGAGATGCGACGGGAACGCCGGGAATTCTTTCCCGTTGAAAGCAGGGAAAGGATCCCTCATCTCGAGCTACGAGGGGGAAACGGGGCTCCTCTGGATGTGGGTGGGACCATCGTGCTTCCTCTCGAGTGGACACGGGTATGGCGGTGAACTTCTTGAGTTGCAGCAAGGTTGTGAAAGACCCTTTCGAAGTTCCAGAGGTTAGGTGTCATTAGTCTCCAGACGCCTCATCGGAAATAGGCCTCATCTCGCCTGGAAGGGAGAACTTCCTGGATTTTCTCGAGTTGCGGCAGGTGTTCTCGAGTTACGACGGGGACCTCAGGGACCCGCTCTGGTGGCCTCAGGAGAGGCCAGTCCCCATGCGAGGTGCTAGGGGGCCTATCGGGATGCCTCTCCCGTCGATACCGGGGCCAAAAACCTTGTGTGGAGTCAGGGCCGGAACCGAGGATTCCTCTCAGGGGCTGACATGGATCTTTGGGTACTTCTGGAGTCTCCCAAGGGGAGTCAAGCCTCGTCTCGAGTGGGGGCATGCACGTGCGCTTTCCTTCCAGGCTGTAGCAGCAATGTCACACTTCCCGTCGCGTGGATCAAAGGATCTGTGGTTTTCCCTCGAGGCTTTCCCACAGGGCTGTCCCACGTGCCACCGTGGTGTGAGTCGATCCTCGGCGTGAAAGATGAGCCAGTGCAGGGCAAAGAGGTTCCTCTGGAATGGACTGAGACATCTGGGGGACTCTTGGAATAGTGGTACGACCATGGAGTTCCTCTCGCCTTTCCTGTTGAGAGTGCCTCCTCTTGAGATGCGACGGGAACGCCGGGAATTCTTTCCCGTTGAAAGCAGGGAAAGGATCCCTCATCTCGAGCTACGAGGGGGAAACGGGGCTCCTCTGGATGTGGGCGGGACCATCGTGCTTCCTCTCGAGTGGACACGGGTATGGCGGTGAACTTCTTGAGTTGCAGCAAGGTTGTGAAAGACCCTTTCGAAGTTCCAGAGGTTAGGTGTCATTAGTCTCCAGACGCCTCATCGGAAATAGGCCTCATCTCGCCTGGAAGGGAGAACTTCCTGGATTTTCTCGAGTTGCGGCAGGTGTTCTCGAGTTACGACGGGGACCTCAGGGACCCGCTCTGGTGGCCTCAGGAGAGGCCAGTCCCCATGCGAGGTGCTAGGGGGCCTATCGGGATGCCTCTCCCGTCGATACCGGGGCCTAAAACCTTGTGTGCAGTCAGGGCCGGAACCGAGGATTCCTCTCAGGGGCTGACATGGATCTTTGGGTACTTCTGGAGTCTCCCCAGGGGAGTCAAGCCTCGTCTCGAGTGGGGGCATGCACGTGCGCTTTCCTTCCAGGCTTTAGCAGCAATGTCACGCTTCCCGTCGCGTGGATCAAAGGATCTGTGGTTTTCCCTCGAGGCTTTCCCACAGGGCTGTCCCACGTGCCACCGTGGTGTGAGTCGATCCTCGGCGTGAAAGATGAGCCAGTGCAGGGCAAAGAGGTTCCTCTGGAATGGACTGAGACATCTGGGGGACTCTTGGAATGGTGGTACGACCATGGAGTTCCTCTCGCCTTTCCTGTTGAGAGTGCCTCCTCTTGAGATGCGACTGGAACGCCGGGAATTCTTTCCCGTTGAAAGCAGGGAAAGGATCCCTCATCTCGAGCTACGAGGGGGAAACGGGGCTCCTCTGGATGTGGGCGGGACCATCGTGCTTCCTCTCGAGTGGAGACGCATATGGCGGTGAACTTCTTGAGTTGCAGCAAGGGTGTGAAAGACCCTTTCGAAGTTCCAGAGTTTAGGTGTCATTAGTCTCCAGACGCCTCATCGGAAATAGGCCTCATCTCGCCTGGAAGGGAGAACTTCCTGGATTTTCTCGAGTTGCGGCAGGTGTTCTCGAGTTACGACGGGGACCTCAGGGACCCGCCCTGGTGGCCTCAGGAGAGGCCAGTCCCCATGGGAGTTGCTAGGGGGCCTCTCGGGATTCCTCTCCCGTCGATACCGGGGCCAAAAACCTTGTGTGGAGTCAGGGCCGGAACCGAGGATTCCTCTCAGGGGCTGACATGGATCTTTGGGTACTTCTGGAGTCTCCCCAAGGGAGTCAGGGCTCGTCTCGAGTTGGGGCATGCACGTGCGCTTTCCTTCCAGGCTGTAGCAGCAATGTCACGCTTCCCGTCGCATGGATCAAAGGATCTGTGGTTTTCCCTCGAGGCTTTCCCTCGAGGCTTTCCCACAGGGCTGTCCCACGTGCCACCGTGGTGTGAGTCGATCCTCGGCGTGAAAGATGAGCCAGTGCAGGGCAAAGAGGTTCCTCTGGAATGGACTGAGACATCTGGGGGACTCGTGGAATGGTGGTACGACCATGTAGTTCCTCTCGCCTTTCCTGTTGAGAGTGCCACCTCTTGAGATGCGACGGGAACGCCGGGAATTCTTTCCCGTTGAAAGCAGGGAAAGGATCCCTCATTTCGAGCCACGAGGGGGAAACGGGGCTCCTCTGGATGTGGGCGGGACCATCGTGCTTCCTCTCGAGTGGAGATGGGTATGGCGGTGAACTTCTTGAGTTGCAGCAAGGGTGTGAAAGACCCTTTCGAAGTCCCAGAGGTTAGGTGTCATTAGTCTCCAGACGCCTCATCGGAAATAGGCCTCATCTCGCCTGGAAGGGAGAACTTCCAGGATTTTCTCGAGTTGCGGCAGGTGTTCTCGAGTTACAACGGGGACCTCAGGGACCCGCCCTGGTGGCCTCAGGAGAGGCCAGTCCCCATGCGAGGTGCTAGGGGGCCTCTCGGGATTCCTTTCCCGTCGATACCGGGGCCAAAAACCTTGTGTGGAGTCAGGGCCGGAACCGAGGATTCCTCTCAGGGGCTGACATGGATCTTTGGGTACTTCTGGAGTCTACCCAGGGGAGTCAGGCCTCGTCTCGAGTGGGGGCATGCACGTGCGCTTTCCTTACAGGCTGTAGCAGCAATGTCACGCTTCCCGTGGCGTGGATCAAAGGATCTGTGGTTTTCCCTCGAGGCTTTCCCACAGGGCTGTCCCACGTGCCACCGTGGTGTGAGTCGATCCTCGGCGTGAAAGATGAGCCAGTGCAGGGCAAAGAGGTTCCTCTGGAATGGACTGAGACATCTGGGGGACTCTTGGAATGGTGGTACGACCATGGAGTTCCTCTCGCCTTTCCTGTTGAGAGTGCCTCCTCTTGAGATGCGACGGGAACGCCGGGAATTCTTTCCCGTTGAAAGCAGGGAAAGGATCCCTCATCTTGAGCTACGAGGGGGAAACGGGGCTCCTCTGGATGTGGGCGGGACCATCGTGCTTCCTCTCGAGTGGAGACGGGTATGGCGGTGAACTTCTTGAGTTGCAGCAAGGGTGTGAAAGACCCCTTCGAAGTTCGAGAGGTTAGGTGTCATTAGTCTCCAGACGCCTCATCGGAAATAGGCCTCATCTCGCCTGGAAGGGAGAACTTCCTGGATTTTCTCGAGTTGCGGCAGGTGTTCTCGAGTTACGACGGGGACCTCAGGGACCCGCCCTGGTGGCCTCAGGAGAGGCCAGTCCCCATGCGAGGTGCTAGGGGGCCTCTCGGGATTCCTCTCCCGTCGATACCGGGGCCAAAAACCTTGTGTGCAGTCAGGGCCGGAACCGAGGATTCCTCTCAGGGGCTGACATGGATCTTTGGGTACTTCTGGAGTCTCCCCACGGGAGTCAGGCCTCGTCTCGTGTGGGGGCATGCACGTGCGCTTTCCTTCCAGGCTGTAGCAGCAATGTCACGCTTCCCGTCGCGTGGATCAAAGGATCTGTGGTATTCCCTCGAGGCTTTCCCTCGAGGCTTTCCCACAGGGCTATCCCACGTGCCACCGTGGTGTGAGTCGATCCTCGGCGTGAAAGATGAGCCAGTGCAGGGCAAAGAGGTTCCTCTGGAATGGACTGAGACATCTGGGGGACTCTTGGAATGGTGGTACGACCATGGAGTTCCTCTCGCCTTTCCTGTTGAGAGTGCCTCCTCTTGAGATGCGACGGGAACGCCGGGAATTCTTTCCCGTCTAAAGCAGGGAAAGGTTCCCTCATCTCGAGATACGAGGGGGAAACGGGGCTCCTCTGGATGTGGGCGGGACCATCGTGCTTCCTCTCGAGTGGAGACGGGTATGGCGGTGAACTTCTTGAGTTGCAGCAAGGGTTTGAAAGACCCTTTCGAAGTTCCAGAGGTTAGGTATCATTAGTCTCCAGACGCCTCATCGGAAATAGGCCTCATCTCGCCTGAAAGGGAGAATTTCCTGGATTTTCTCGAGTTGCGGCAGGTGTTCTCGAGTTACGACGGGGACCTCAGGGACCCGCCCTGGTGGCCTCAGGAGAGGCCAGTCCCCATGCGAGGTGCTAGGGGGCCTCTCGGGATTCCTCTCCCGTCGATACCGGGGCCAAAAACCTTGTGTGGAGTCAGGGCCGGAACCGAGGATTCCTCTCAGGGGCTGACATGGATCTTTGGGTACTTCTGGAGTCTACCCAGGGGAGTCAGGCCTCGTCTCGAGTGGGGGCATGCACGTGCGCTTTCCTTACAGGCTGTAGCAGCAATGTCACGCTTCCCGTGGCGTGGATCAAAGGATCTGTGGTTTTCCCTCGAGGCTTTCCCACAGGGCTGTCCCACGTGCCACCGTGGTGTGAGTCGATCCTCGGCGTGAAAGATGAGCCAGTGCAGGGCAAAGAGGTTCCTCTGGAATGGACTGAGACATCTGGGGGACTCTTGGAATGGTGGTACGACCATGGAGTTCCTCTCGCCTTTCCTGTTGAGAGTGCCTCCTCTTGAGAAGCGACGGGAACGCCGGGAATTCTTTCCCGTTGAAAGCAGGGAAAGGATCCCTCATCTTGAGCTACGAGGGGGAAACGGGGCTCCTCTGGATGTGGGCGGGACCATCGTGCTTCCTCTCGAGTGGAGACGGGTATGGCGGTGAACTTCTTGAGTTGCAGCAAGGGTGTGAAAGACCCCTTCGAAGTTCGAGAGGTTAGGTGTCATTAGTCTCCAGACGCCTCATCGGAAATAGGCCTCATCTCGCCTGGAAGGGAGAACTTCCTGGATTTTCTCGAGTTGCGGCAGGTGTTCTCGAGTTACGACGGGGACCTCAGGGACCCGCCCTGGTGGCCTCAGGAGAGGCCAGTCCCCATGCGAGGTGCTAGGGGGCCTCTCGGGATTCCTCTCCCGTCGATACCGGGGCCAAAAACCTTGTGTGCAGTCAGGGCCGGAACCGAGGATTCCTCTCAGGGGCTGACATGGATCTTTGGGTACTTCTGGAGTCTCCCCACGGGAGTCAGGCCTCGTCTCGTGTGGGGGCATGCACGTGCGCTTTCCTTCCAGGCTGTAGCAGCAATGTCACGCTTCCCGTCGCGTGGATCAAAGGATCTGTGGTATTCCCTCGAGGCTTTCCCTCGAGGCTTTCCCACAGGGCTATCCCACGTGCCACCGTGGTGTGAGTCGATCCTCGGCGTGAAAGATGAGCCAGTGCAGGGCAAAGAGGTTCCTCTGGAATGGACTGAGACATCTGGGGGACTCTTGGAATGGTGGTACGACCATGGAGTTCCTCTCGCCTTTCCTGTTGAGAGTGCCTCCTCTTGAGATGCGACGGGAACGCCGGGAATTCTTTCCCGTCTAAAGCAGGGAAAGGTTCCCTCATCTCGAGATACGAGGCGGAAACGGGGCTCCTCTGGATGTGGGCGGGACCATCGTGCTTCCTCTCGAGTGGAGACGGGTATGGCGGTGAACTTCTTGAGTTGCAGCAAGGGTTTGAAAGACCCTTTCGAAGTTCCAGAGGTTAGGTATCATTAGTCTCCAGACGCCTCATCGGAAATAGGCCTCATCTCGCCTGAAAGGGAGAATTTCCTGGATTTTCTCGAGTTGCGGCAGGTGTTCTCGAGTTACGACGGGGACCTCAGGGACCCGCCCTGGTGGCCTCAGGAGAGGCCAGTCCCCATGCGAGGTGCTAGGGGGCCTCTCGGGATTCCTCTCCCGTCGATACCGGGGCCAAAAACCTTGTGAGGAGTCAGGGCCGGAACCGAGGATTCCTCTCAGGGGCTGACATGGATCTTTGGGTACTTCTGGAGTCTCCCCAGGGGAGTCAGGCCTCGTCTCGAGTGGGGGCATGCACGTGCACTTTCCTTCCAGGCTGTAGCAGCAATGTCACGCTTCCCGTCGCGTGGATCAAAGGATCTGTGGTTTTCCCTCGAGGCTTTCCCACAGGGCTGTCCCACGTGCCACCGTGGTGTGAGTCGATCCTCGGCGTGAAAGATGAGCCAGTGCAGGACAAAGAGGTTCCTCTGGAATGGACTGAGATATCTGGGGGACTTTTGGAATGGTGGTACGACCATGGAGTTCCTCTTGCCTTTCCTGTTGAGAGTGCCTCCTCTTGAGATGCGACGGGAACGCCGGGAACTCTTTCCCTTTGAAAGCAGGAAAGGATCCCTCATCTCGAGCTACGAGGGGAAATCGGGGCTCCTCTGGATGTGGGCGGGACCATCGTGCTTCATCTCGAGTGGAGACGGGTATGGCGGTGAACTTCTTGAGTTGCAGCAAGGGTGTGAAAGACCCTTTCGAAGTTCCAGAGGTTAGGTGTCATTAGTCTCCAGACGCCTCATCAGAAATAGGCCTCATCTCGCCTGGAAGGGAGAACTTCCTGGATTTTCTCGAGTTGCGGGAGGTGTTCTCGAGTTACGACGGGGACCTCAGGGACCCGCCCTGGTGGCCTCAGAAGAGGCCAGTCCCTATGCGAGTTGCTAGGGGGCCTCTCGGGATTCCTCTCCCGTCGATACCGGGGCCAACAACCTTGTGTGGAGTCAGGGCCGTAACCGAGGATTCCTCTCATGGGCTGACATGGATCTTTGGGTACGTCTGGAGACTCCCCAGTGGAGTCAGGCCTCGTCTCGAGTGGGGGCATGCACGTGCGCTTTCCTTCCAGGCTGTATCAGCAGTGTCACGCTTCCCGTCGCGTGGATCAAAGGATCTGTGGTTTTCCCTCGAGGCTTTCCCTCGAGGCTTTCCCACAGTGCTGTCCCACGTGCCACCGTGGTGTGAGTCGATCCTCGGCGTGAAAGATGAGCCAGTGCAGGGCAAAGAGGTTCCTCTGGAATGGACTGAGACATCTGGGGGACTCTTGGAATGGTGGTACGACCATGGAGTTCCTCTCGCCTTTCCTGTTGAGAGTGCCTCCTCTTGAGATGCGACGGGAACGCCGGGAATTCTTCCCCGTTGAAAGCAGGGAAAGGATCCATCATCTCGAGCTCCGAGGGGGAAACGGGGCTCCTTTGGATGTGGGCGGGACCATCATGCTTCCTCTGGAGTGGAGACGGGTATGGCGGTGAACTTCTTGAGTTGCAGCAAGGGTGTGAAAGACCCTTTCGAAGTTCCAGAGGTTAGGTGTCATTAGTCTCCAGACGCCTCATCGGAAATAGGCCTCATCTCGCCTGGAAGGGAGAACTTCCTGGATTTTCTCGAGTTGGGGCAGGTGTTCTCGAGTTACGACGGGGACCTCAGGGACCCGCCCTGGTGGCCTCAGGAGAGGCCAGTCCCCATGCGAGTTGCTAGGGGGCCTCTCGGGATTCCTCTCCCGTCCATACCGGGGCCAAAAACTTTGTATGGAGTCAGGGCCGGAACCGAGGATTCCTCTCAGGGGCTGACATGGATCTTTGGGTTCTTCTGGAGTCCCCCCAGGGGAGTCAGGCCTCGTCTCGAGTGGGGGCATGCACGTGCGCTTTCCTTCCAGGCTGTAGCAGCAATGTCACGCTTCCCGTCGCGTGGATCAAAGGATCTGTGGTTTTCCCTCGAGGCTTTCCCTCGAGGCTTTCCCACAGGGCTGTCCCACGTGCCACCGTGGTGTGAGTCGATCCTCGGCGTGAAAGATGAGCCAGTGCAGGGCAAAGAGGTTCCTCTGGAATGGACTGAGACATCTGGGGGACTCTTGGAATGGTGGTACGACCATGGAGTTCCTCTCACCTTTCCTGTTGAGAGTGCCTCCTCTTGAGATGCGACGGGAACGCCGGGAATTCTTTCCCGTTGAAAGCAGGAAAAGGATCCCTCATCTCGAGCTACGAGGGGGAAACGGGGCTCCTCTGGATGTGGGCGGAACCATCGTGCTTCCTCTCTAGTGGAGACAGGTATGGTGGTGAACTTCTTGAGTTGCAGCAAGGGTGTGAAAGACCCTTTCGAAGTTCCAGAGGTTAGGTGTCATTAGTCTCCAGACGCCTCATAGGAAATAGGCCTCATCTCGCCTGGAAGGGAGAACTTCCTGGATTTTCTCGAGTTGGGGCAGGTGTTCTCGAGTTATGACGGGGACCTCAGGAACCCGCCCTGGTGGCCTCAGGAGAGGTCAGTCCCTATGCGAGTTGCTAGGGGGCCTCTCAGGATTCCTCTCCCGTCGATACCGGGGCCAAAAACCTTGTATGGAGTCAGGGCCGGAACCGAGGATTCCTCTCAGGGGCTGACATGGATCTTTGGGTACTTCTGGAGTCTCCCCAGGGGAGTCAGGCCTCGTCTCGAGTGGGGGCATGCACGTGCACTTTCCTTCCAGGCTGTAGCAGCAATGTCACGCTTCCCGTCGCGTGGATCAAAGGATCTGTGGTTTTCCCTCGAGGCTTTCCCACAGGGCTGTCCCACGTGCCACCGTGGTGTGAGTCGATCCTCGGCGTGACAGATGAGCCAGTGCAGGACAAAGAGGTTCCTCTGGAATGGACTGAGATATCTGGGGGACTTTTGGAATGGTGGTACGACCATGGAGTTCCTCTTGCCTTTCCTGTTGAGAGTGCCTCCTCTTGAGATGCGACGGGAACGCCGGGAACTCTTTCCCTTTGAAAGCAGGAAAGGATCCCTCATCTCGAGCTACGAGGGGAAATCGGGGCTCCTCTGGATGTGGGCGGGACCATCGTGCTTCATCTCGAGTGGAGACGGGTATGGCGGTTAACTTCTTGAGTTGCAGCAAGGGTGTGAAAGACCCTTTCGAAGTTCCAGAGGTTAGGTGTCATTAGTCTCCAGACGCCTCATCAGAAATAGGCCTCATCTCGCCTGGAAGGGAGAACTTCCTGGATTTTCTCGAGTTGCGGCAGGTGTTCTCGAGTTACGACGGGGACCTCAGGGACCCGCCCTGGTGGCCTCAGAAGAGGCCAGTCCCTATGCGAGTTGCTAGGGGGCCTCTCGGGATTCCTCTCCCGTCGATACCGGGGCCAACAACCTTGTGTGGAGTCAGGGCCGTAACCGAGGATTCCTCTCATGGGCTGACATGGATCTTTGGGTACGTCTGGAGACTCCCCAGTGGAGTCAGGCCTCGTCTCGAGTGGGGGCATGCACGTGCGCTTTCCTTCCAGGCTGTATCAGCAGTGTCACGCTTCCCGTCGCGTGGATCAAAGGATCTGTGGTTTTCCCTCGAGGCTTTCCCTCGAGGCTTTCCCACAGTGCTGTCCCACGTGCCACCGTGGTGTGAGTCGATCCTCGGCGTGAAAGATGAGCCAGTGCAGGGCAAAGAGGTTCCTCTGGAATGGACTGAGACATCTGGGGGACTCTTGGAATGGTGGTACGACCATGGAGTTCCTCTCGCCTTTCCTGTTGAGAGTGCCTCCTCTTGAGATGCGACGGGAACGCCGGGAATTCTTCCCCGTTGAAAGCAGGGAAAGGATCCATCATCTCGAGCTCCGAGGGGGAAACGGGGCTCCTCTGGATGTGGGCGGGACCATCATGCTTCCTCTGGAGTGGAGACGGGTATGGCGGTGAACTTCTTGAGTTGCAGCAAGGGTGTGAAAGACCCTTTCGAAGTTCCAGAGGTTAGGTGTCATTAGTCTCCAGACGCCTCATCGGAAATAGGCCTCATCTCGCCTGGAAGGGAGAACTTCCTGGATTTTCTCGAGTTGGGGCAGGTGTTCTCGAGTTACGACGGGGACCTCAGGGACCCGCCCTGGTGGCCTCAGGAGAGGCCAGTCCCCATGCGAGTTGCTAGGGGGCCTCTCGGGATTCCTCTCCCGTCGATACCGGGGCCAAAAACTTTGTATGGAGTCAGGGCCGGAACCGAGGATTCCTCTCAGGGGCTGACATGGATCTTTGGGTTCTTCTGGAGTCCCCCCAGGGGAGTCAGGCCTCGTCTCGAGTGGGGGCATGCACGTGCGCTTTCCTTCCAGGCTGTAGCAGCAATGTCACGCTTCCCGTCGCGTGGATCAAAGGATCTGTGGTTTTCCCTCGAGGCTTTCCCTCGAGGCTTTCCCACAGGGCTGTCCCACGTGCCACCGTGGTGTGAGTCGATCCTCGGCGTGAAAGATGAGCCAGTGCAGGGCAAAGAGGTTCCTCTGGAATGGACTGAGACATCTGGGGGACTCTTGGAATGGTGGTACGACCATGGAGTTCCTCTCACCTTTCCTGTTGAGAGTGCCTCCTCTTGAGATGCGACGGGAACGCCGGGAATTCTTTCCCGTTGAAAGCAGGAAAAGGATCCCTCATCTCGAGCTACGAGGGGGAAACGGGGCTCCTCTGGATGTGGGCGGAACCATCGTGCTTCCTCTCTAGTGGAGACAGGTATGGTGGTGAACTTCTTGAGTTGCAGCAAGGGTGTGAAAGACCCTTTCGAAGTTCCAGAGGTTAGGTGTCATTAGTCTCCAGACGCCTCATCGGAAATAGGCCTCATCTCGCCTGGAAGGGAGAACTTCCTGGATTTTCTCGAGTTGGGGCAGGTGTTCTCGAGTTACGACGGGGACCTCAGGGACCCGCCCTGGTGGCCTCAGGAGAGGCCAGTCCCCATGCGAGTTGCTAGGGGGCCTCTCGGGATTCCTCTCCCGTCGATACCGGGGCCAAAAACTTTGTATGGAGTCAGGGCCGGAACCGAGGATTCCTCTCAGGGGCTGACATGGATCTTTGGGTTCTTCTGGAGTCCCCCCAGGGGAGTCAGGCCTCGTCTCGAGTGGGGGCATGCACGTGCGCTTTCCTTCCAGGCTGTAGCAGCAATGTCACGCTTCCCGTCGCGTGGATCAAAGGATCTGTGGTTTTCCCTCGAGGCTTTCCCACAGGGCTGTCCCACGTGCCACCGTGGTGTGAGTCGATCCTCGGCGTGAAAGATGAGCCAGTGCAGGACAAAGAGGTTCCTCTGGAATGGACTGAGATATCTGGGGGACTTTTGGAATGGTGGTACGACCATGGAGTTCCTCTTGCCTTTCCTGTTGAGAGTGCCTCCTCTTGAGATGCGACGGGAACGCCGGGAACTCTTTCCCTTTGAAAGCAGGAAAGGATCCCTCATCTCGAGCTACGAGGGGAAATCGGGGCTCCTCTGGATGTGGGCGGGACCATCGTGCTTCATCTCGAGTGGAGACGGGTATGGCGGTGAACTTCTTGAGTTGCAGCAAGGGTGTGAAAGACCCTTTCGAAGTTCCAGAGTTTAGGTGTCATTAGTCTCCAGACGCCTCATCAGAAATAGGCCTCATCTCGCCTGGAAGGGAGAACTTCCTGGATTTTCTCGAGTTGCGGCAGGTGTTCTCGAGTTACGACGGGGACCTCAGGGACCCGCCCTGGTGGCCTCAGAAGAGGCCAGTCCCTATGCGAGTTGCTAGGGGGCCTCTCGGGATTCCTCTCCCGTCGATACCGGGGCCAACAACCTTGTGTGGAGTCAGGGCCGTAACCGAGGATTCCTCTCATGGGCTGACATGGATCTTTGGGTACGTCTGGAGACTCCCCAGTGGAGTCAGGCCTCGTCTCGAGTGGGGGCATGCACGTGCGCTTTCCTTCCAGGCTGTATCAGCAGTGTCACGCTTCCCGTCGCGTGGATCAAAGGATCTGTGGTTTTCCCTCGAGGCTTTCCCTCGAGGCTTTCCCACAGGGCTGTCCCACGTGCCACCGTGGTGTGAGTCGATCCTCGGCGTGAAAGATGAGCCAGTGCAGGGCAAAGAGGTTCCTCTGGAATGGACTGAGACATCTGGGGGACTCTTGGAATGGTGGTACGACCATGGAGTTCCTCTCGCCTTTCCTGTTGAGAGTGCCTCCTCTTGAGATGCGACGGGAACGCCGGGAATTCTTTCCCGTTGAAAGCAGGGAAAGGATCCCTCATCTCGAGCTACGAGGGGGAAACGGGGCTCCTCTGGATGTGGGCGGGACCATCGTGCTTCCTCTCGAGTGGAGACGGGTATGGCGGTGAACTTCTTGAGTTGCAGCAAGGGTGTGAAAGACCCTTTCGAAATTCCAGAGGTTAGGTGTCATTAGTCTCCAGACGCCTCATCGGAAATAGGCCTCATCTCGGCTGGAAGGGAGAACTTCCTGGATTTTCTCGAGTTGCGGCAGGTGTTCTCGAGTTACGACGGGGACCTCAGGGACCCGCCCTGGTGGCCTCAGGAAAGGCCAGTCCCCATGCGAGTTGCTAGGGGGCCTCTCGGGATTCCTCTCCCGTCGATACCGGGGCCAAAAACCTTGTGTGGAGTCAGGGCCGGAACCGAGGATTCCTCTCAGGGGCTGACATGGATCTTTGGGTACTTCTGGAGTCTCCCCAGGGGAGTCAGGCCTCGTCTCGAGTGGGGGCCTGCACGTGCGCTTTCCTTCCAGGCTGTAGCAGCAATGTCACGCTTCCCGAAGCGTGGATCACAGGATCTGTGGTTTTCCCTCGAGGCTTTCCCTCGAGGCTTTCCCACAGGGCTGTCCCACGTGCCACCGTGGTGTGAGTCGATCCTCGGCGTGAAAGATGAGCCAGTGCAGGGCAAAGAGGTTCCTCTGGAATGGACTGAGACATCTGGGGGACTCTTGGAATGGTGGTACGACCATGGAGTTCCTCTCGCCTTTCCTGTTGAGAGTGCCTCCTCTTGAGATGCGACGGGAACGCCGGGAATTCTTTCCCGTTGAAAGCAGGCAAAGGATCCCTCATCTCGAGCTACGAGGGGGAAACGGGGCTCCTCTGGATGTGGGCGGGACCATCCTGCTTCCTCTCGAGTGGAGACGGGTATGGAAGTGAACTTCTTGAGTTGCAGCAAGGGTGTGAAAGACCCTTTCGAAGTTCCAGAGGTTAGGTGTCATTAGTCTCCAGACGCCTCATCGGAAATAGGCCTCATCTCGCCTGGAAGGGAGAACTTCCTGGATTTTCTCGAGATGCGGCAGGTGTTCTCGAGTTACGACGGGGACCTCAGGGACCCGCCCTGGTGGCCTCAGGAGAGGCCAGTCCACATGCGAGTTGCTAGGGGGCCTCTCGGGATTCCTCTCCCGTCGATACCGGGGCCAAAAACCTTGTGTGGAGTCAGGGCCGGAAACGAGGATTCCTCTCAGGGGCTGACATGGATCTTTGGGTACTTCTGGAGTCTCCGCAGGGGAGTCAGGCCTCGTCTCGAGTGGGGGCATGCACATGCGTTTTCTTTCCATGCTGTAGCAGCAATGTCACGCTTCCCGTCGCGTGGATCAAAGGATCTGTGGTTTTCCCTCGAGGCTTTCCCACAGGGCTGTCCCACGTGCCACCGTGGTGTGAGTCGATCCTCGGCGTGAAAGATGAGCCAGTGCAGGGCAAAGAGATTCCTCTGGAATGGACTGAGACATCTGGGGGACTCTTGGAATGGTGGTACGACCATGGAGTTCCTCTCGCCTTTCCTGTTGAGAGTGCCTCCTCTTGAGATGCGACGGGAACTCCGGGAATTCTTTCCCGTTGAAAGCAGGCAAAGGATCCCTCATCTCGAGCTACGAGGGGGAAACGGGGCTCCTCTGGATGTGGGCGGGACCATCGTGCTTCCTCTCGAGTGGAGACGGGTATGGCGGTGAACTTCTTGAGTTGCAGCAAGGGTGTGAAAGACCCTTTCGAAGTTCCAGAGGTTAGGTGTCATTAGTCTCCAGACGCCTCATAGGAAATAGGCCTCATCTCGCCTGGAAGGGAGAACTTCCTGGATTTTCTCGAGTTGCGGCAGGTGTTCTCGAGTTACGACGGGGACCTCAGGGACCCGCCCTGGTGGCCTCAGGAGTGGCCAGTCCCCATGCGAGTTGCTAGGGGGCCTCTCGGGATTCCTCTCCCGTCGATACCGGGGTCAAAAACCTTGTGTGGAGTCAGGGCCAGAACCGAGGATTCCTCTCAGGGGCTGATATGGATCTTTGGGTACTTCTGGAGTCTCGCCAGGGGAGACAGGCCTCGTCTCGTGAGGGGGCATGCACGTGCACTTTCCTTCCAGGCTGTAGCAGCAATGTCATGCTTCCCGTCGCGTGGATCATAGGATCTGTGGTTTTCCCTCGAGGCTTTCCCTCGAGGCTTTCCCACAGGGCTGTCCCACGTGCCACCGTGGTGTGAGTCGATCCTCGGCGTGAAAGATGAGCCAGTGCAGGGCAAAGAGCTTCCTCTGGAATGGACTGAGACATCTGGGGGACTGTTGGAATGGTGGTACCACCATGGAGTTCCTCTCGCCTTTCCTGTTGAGAGTGCCTCCTCTTGAGATGCGATGGGAACGCCGGGAATTCTTTCCCGTTGAAAGCAGGCAAAGGATCCCTCATCTCGAGCTACGAGGGGGAAACGGGGCTCCTCTGGATGTGGGCGGGACCATCCTGCTTCCTCTCGAGTGGAGACGGGTATGGAAGTGAACTTCTTGAGTTGCAGCAAGGGTGTGAAAGACCCTTTCGAAATTCCAGAGGTTAGGTGTCATTAGTCTCCAGACGCCTCATCGGAAATAGGATTCTTCTCGCCTGGAAGGGAGAACTTCCTGGATTTTCTCGAGATGCGGCAGGTGTTCTCGAGTTACGACGGGGACCTCAGGGACCCGCCCTGGTGGCCTCAGGAGAGGCCAGTCCACATGCGAGTTGCTAGGGGGCCTCGCGGGATTCCTCTCCCGTCGATACCGGGGCCAAAAACCTTGTGTGGAGTCAGGGCCGGAAACGAGGATTCCTCTCAGGGGCTGACATGGATCTTTGGGTACTTCTGGAGTCTCCGCAGGGGAGTCAGGCCTCGTCTCGAGTGGGGGCATGCACGTGCGTTTTCTTTCCAGGCTGTAGCAGCAATGTCACGCTTCCCTTCGCGTGGATCAAAGGATCTGTGGTTTTCCCTCGAGGCTTTCCCACAGGGCTGTCCCACGTGCCACCGTGGTGTGAGTCGATCCTCGGCATGAAAGATGAGCCAGTGCAGGGCAAAGAGGTTCCTCTGGAATGGACTGAGACATCTGGGGGACTCTTGGAATGGTGGTACGACCATGGAGTTCCTCTCGCCTTTCCTGTTGAGAGTGCCTCCTCTTGAGATGCGACGGGAACTCCGGGAATTCTTTCCCGTTGAAAGCAGGCAAAGGATCCCTCATCTCGAGCTACGAGGGGGAAACGGGGCTCCTCTGGATGTGGGCGGGACCATCGTGCTTCCTCTCGAGTGGAGACGGGTATGGCGGTGAACTTCTTGAGTTGCAGCAAGGGTGTGAAAGACCCTTTCGAAGTTCCAGAGGTTAGGTGTCATTAGTCTCCAGACGCCTCATCGGAAATAGGCCTCATCTCGCCTGGAAGGGAGAACTTCCTGGATTTTCTCGAGTTGCGGCAGGTGTTCTCGAGTTACGACGGGGACCTCAGGGACCCGCCCTGGTGGCCTCAGGAGTGGCCAGTCACCATGCGAGTTGCTAGGGGGCCTCTCGGGATTCCTCTCCCGTCGATACCGGGGCCAAAAACCTTGTGTGGAGTCAGGGCCGGAACCGAGGATTCCTCTCAGGGGCTGATATGGATCTTTGGGTACTTCTGGAGTCTCGCCAGGGGAGACAGGCCTCGTCTCGTGAGGGGGCATGCACGTGCACTTTCCTTCCAGGCTGTAGCAGCAATGTCACCCTTCCCGTCGCGTGGATCAAAGGATCTGTGGTTTTCCCTCGAGGCTTTCCCTCGAGGCTTTCCCACAGGGCTGTCCCACGTGCCACCGTGGTGTGAGTCGATCCTCGGCGTGAAAGATGAGCCAGTGCAGGGCAAAGAGTTTCCTCTGGAATGGACTGAGACATCTGGGGGACTCTTGGAATGGTGGTACGACCATGGAGTTCCTCTCGCCTTTCCTGTTGAGAGTGCCTCCTCTTGAGATGCGACGGGAACGCCGGGAATTTTTTCCCGTTGAAAGCAGGAAAAGGATCCCTCATCTCGAGCTACGAGGGGGAAACGGGGCTCCTCTGGATGTGGGCGGGACCATCGTGCTTCCTCTCGAGTGGAGACGGGTATGGCGGTGAACTTCTTGAGTTGCAGCAAGGGTGTGAAAGACCCTTTCGAAGTTCCAGAGGTTAGGTGTCATTAGTCTCCAGACGCCTCATCAGAAATAGGCCTCATCTCGCCTGGAAGGGAAAAATTCCTGGATTTCTCGAGTTGCGGCAGGTGTTCTCGAGTTACGACGGGGACCTCTGGGACCCGCCCTGGTGGCCTCAGGAGAGGCCAGTCCCTATGCGAGTTGCTAGGGGGCCTCTCGGGATTCCTCTCCCGTCGATACCGGGGCCAAAAACCTTGTGTGGAGTCAGGGCCGGAACCGAGGATTCCTCTCAGGGGCTGACATGGATCTTTGGGTACTTCTGGAGTCTCCCCAGGGGAGTCAGGCCTCGTCTCGAGTGGGGGCATGCACGTGCGCTTTCCTTCCAGGCTGTAGCAGCAATGTCACGCTTCCCGTCCCGTGGATCATAGGATCTGTGGTTTTCCCTCGAGGCTTTCCCTCGAGGCTTTCCCACAGGGCTGTCCCACGTGCCACCGTGGTGTGAGTCGATCCTCGGCGTGAAAGATGAGCCAGTGCAGGGCAAAGAGGTTCCTCTGGAATGGACTGAGACATCTGGGGGACTCTTGGAATGGTGGTACGACCATGGAGTTCCTCTCGCCTTTCCTGTTGAGAGTGCCTCCTCTTGAGATGCGACGGGAACGCCGGGAATTCTTTCCCGTTGAAAGCAGGCAAAGGATCCCTCATCTCGAGCTACGAGGGGGAAACGGGGCTCCTCTGGATGTGGGCGGGACCATCCTGCTTCCTCTCGAGTGGAGACGGGTATGGAAGTGAACTTCTTGAGTTGCAGCAAGGGTGTGAAAGACCCTTTCGAAGTTCCAGAGGTTAGGTGTCATTAGTCTCCAGACGCCTCATCGGAAATAGGCCTCATCTCGCCTGGAAGGGAGAACTTCCTGGATTTTCTCGAGATGCGGCAGGTGTTCTCGAGTTACGACGGGGACCTCAGGGACCCGCCCTGGTGGCCTCAGGAGAGGCCAGTCCACATGCGAGTTGCTAGGGGGCCTCCCGGGATTCCTCTGCCGTCGATACCGGGGCCAAAAACCTTGTGTGGAGTCAGGGCCGGAAACGAGGATTCCTCTCAGGGGCTGACATGGATCTTTGGGTACTTCTGGAGTCTCCGCAGGGGAGTCAGGCCTCGTCTCGAGTGGGGGCATGCACGTGCGTTTTCTTTCCAGGCTGTAGCAGCAATGTCACGCTTCCCGTCGCGTGGATCAAAGGATCTGTGGTTTTCCCTCGAGGATTTCCCACAGTGCTGTCCCACGTGCCACCGTGGTGTGAGTCGATCCTCGGCGTGAAAGATGAGCCAGTGCAGGGCACAGAGGTTCCTCTGGAATGGACTGAGACATCTGGGGGACTCTTGGAATGGTGGTACGACCATGGAGTTCCTCTCGCCTTTCCTGTTGAGAGTGCCTCCTCTTGAGATGCGACGGGAACGCCGGGAATTCTTTCCCGTTGAAAGCAGGGAAAGGATCCCTCATCTCGAGCTACGAGGGGGAAACGGGGCTCCTCTGGATGTGGGCGGGACCATCGTGCTTCCTCTCTAGTGGAGACGGGTATTGCCAGGGTCCAGCCCCGGTGGATCCAGGGAATTCGAAGGGTGGACGGCGTTGGCGTGGAAAGACTTGTTTATTTATTAATATAAGATTAGATTAAGAAACTGTAGTGCAGTAGGAAGATTAAGTGGAGAAAGAGGGCTGAATAGCTTGGTTTACGCGGAAGACCAATAAAATTCCAGACAAGGAATTTGCACCATCTACGTTGGGCCACCGGTGCCCGCTTGAATATCTAAGGGTGCCTCGCCTTAAGCTCCCTTTCTCGCGGATCTTAATAACCAGGGCAAATAAGTAGACCTGGCGAGCCTCCGCGCCCCAGATGGAAATTCAGCCTGAAATTAAAGTAAAGAGCAGAGGGAAGAAAAGGGAGAGAAAAAGAGAGAGAGAGAGAGACACGGGGGGAGCCAGATTCCCAAGACACCAGGCCGAGACTAGTCCGAGAAACTGGTCTGAGAATCTGGTCCCGTCCTTTATTGTTCAGAAGGCCTTTTATACTTTTGATAAAACATGGAGATCAATGGGTAACACAAAGTTATGCAGCGTTAGCAGTCCAGACTCTTATCAAAACCAGGCTTTTCTCTCTGCATACCTAATTGTATACACAAGTCTTAGGTAA
This sequence comes from Capricornis sumatraensis, assembly GCF_032405125.1. Taxonomy (NCBI): domain Eukaryota; kingdom Metazoa; phylum Chordata; class Mammalia; order Artiodactyla; family Bovidae; genus Capricornis; species Capricornis sumatraensis. Next base: position 12,985,511 of record NW_027184612.1, read on the forward strand.
TTTACATCATCTTCCAACCAAAAGGGCCAATTAACATTTTACAGCCTTTTTTCTGATAAGGGTTTGTCAACCACAAGTCTTATTTGTGTTGATCTTCCCAAGGTCTGGTGCCACTCTCGGAAAGCACTAAAGAAAGTTACATTCTTAGACAGCAAGGATACAGCAACTTATAACAAGTAGAGGGAGTGCAGTGATTTATAGCAAAAGAGAAGCAATTAACTCAAAAGTCTAGTGTTGCTAACATCAAAACTACTATGTATCTTTTTCTACATCCTGCTTACATTAACATCCTTCCAGGTGCCTAAAAGATAAAGAATAAGGAGGTCTGGCAGCAATCCTTGAGTCAACAGTGAAAACCCTCTACCAATATAATTTTTAACTCTTTAGAAAAGGCTCTGTATCTTTAAGATGCTTTTAAGCTTTGTGCCTCCCGCGGTTGGGGGGCTGTAAGCAATTCACAAGCTGTAAGCTTTGTGCCTCTCGCGGTTGGGGGGCTGTAAGCAATTCACAAGCTGTAAGAGGTCTGGGGAACCTGTTAGGCAGACTAGAGAGCTATCAGAGGGGTTTAACTGAAACATCCCTTTCAAATGCAGAAGACTAAAACCCTGAATTGACTTTTTTCCAGAGAATATCAGAAAAGTGGAAAAGCAGAGCACAAAAGCCGGCAGATTTTTGCTGGGGTACATGCTTAGGAATATCCAGAGGGGTCCCTGAAGTCTGAGCACGCCTTGCGTATGTCAGCTTCCTTCCTCATGACCTTGTCACGGGCGGGATTCCTCACACTGGCTTCCGGCAACTCCCCCTTCTTTATTAGTTTTTTAAAAAAATTAGGTGCAGTTCAGTCGCGAGATTCCGAATGCTCTGCCGAAGAGTCCTGACAACACAAGGAAGCAGGATTACAAGGAGCAGGATTATGGCACCCACAGCAGCATAGCTAGAGACAGTAGTCAGAAGAGTTTTTCCAGAAATGAAGTCAGAGAAGGTGTGGAAAAAGTCATTGGCTTCTCCTGCGGCGGTAAAATCTAATCGGGAGTGTTCCAAGGTCTGAATCTGATTATGAAGTTTCCCTAAATCTAAACTAATATCTGAGCTGTTCCAGACACCTAAAATATGATTTTTGACCCTCTCCCATTTAAAATCTGTCTCATTTACTTTCAGGGATGTAACACATATCCACCGGTAATCGGCATGACATGAAAGAGCCAATTTCATTTTCAGACTCTGTAATTCATTCCCAATATGCATTACTGCTTCTTCTAAGGCATCAATCCTTATTTCTAGCTTCCTATCTATAATTTCCTGGGTTGCCAGCGTTAGAGAAACATTTTTGGATACGGTGTCAACATATTGGGCAGTATACACTTGTTGAGACAATGATAATGCCGCCACAGTAACAGAAGTAATTGCGGTTATCAAAGCTGATATTCCCAAAACAAGTAAGCCCACAAACCGTCGTGTTCGCATTAAATCTTGTAGCTGTTGCAGTACAGCTAGGCCATGGTTATCATACCAATACGTGGCTACAGTTACAGGTACCATGAGATAGGGCGGACGTTTTAAAACCATGAAAGAGCAAACTTTATATTGAGGAGTTAAACAGGATGAAAGCATACATTGTTCACAAGACACTACATGGGGTCCACCTGTATAATTCAATTGTATGTTAAGTCTTTCAGAATCATTAGTGAAAAGAAAAACATAAGGAGAGGGTAGACAAGCTAAAATAGAGTAAATAGAGGTATTTTTTGGTCGGATTAAAATAATAGGGGCGGTAGCCGCAAGGGCTCTCCAAATTTCTGGCTGCCAAAAGGTTTTACCTCTAGTTATATAAGACAGCATAGGGGGAACAAATTGGTTATGATGCCGTCTGGTGGCAACTAACGGCCAAGAACTTGAATATTCTTTCCAATTATCCAATCTATTGATAAAGTCATCGTCAGACTCAGGGTCTTGACCTGGATTTGGGTTGCTCCAGTCCTGAATCGCACAATTTCTTCCTCCCGGCATATTGTAATCTACTCTCGAATTATAAATACAAGATTTCCAAATCGGATATCCTGAATGATCATCTATAGTTTTCCAAATAACATCTGAGGGAGCAACATCATCACAATTTGGATATTCTGATGGAGTTTTGAGAGACAAAGACTTATAGGGGCCAAGGACCCCAGGCATACGGGCTCGTAATATCCAAGCAGACCGATCCCCTATAGATGCAAATTTAGAGGTTGGGGAATCTGTCATAACTGCTTTTGTGGAGGCTCCAATGCATCCTGTCTTGGTAAAGAAGTCTCCTGTAAGGCCAGGAGGAAAATTAAAGCAGACAGGAAAATCATCTGCTAGTCCTTTAAAGGTATAATTGAAATTAATAGGGTATTGGTCTTTTGTATAGGAAGTATAAGATCCTCCCAAAAGGCGAGGCTGGTCTGTACTAACTCGTATGGGGTCACTGTTCCAAGTAACAACTTGGAAAGTTGGAGGATCCGGGAGAAACGCCCAATATTTGGTTGGAATGGGAGCAGCGCTTACCTGGCAAGAGAGCAAGGCAAGCATGGCAATAAACACCTTTTCAGGAGAGACTGACGATCCCTGTAGGGTAGCTATCCCCTGTGCCTGGCGACAGAGAGCTTTAATCTGTCCCCAGGTGGGCAAGGAGGCTTGTTGGGTTGACTGAGCTGGGCGTCCTAATGGATTCCTGCGAGGCAAAAAATCAGGGGGTGCAATATCCTGTATCTGAAGTCGTGACATCTGTCCAGTGGGTGGCTCCGATCCGCGCCTATCCGGGATCTCCAATGTCAGCTGTCCTGGGGTCAGCGGCGTTTCCCGTGCTGGCGGAGGGAGCGGGGGAAGAGGGAGTTTCTTCCTTTTTAGAGATCGCGGTGGCGGGGGATTCTGGTATCCGGGGAGCTGAGACATGGCGAATTAGTCTGTCTGGAACCCAAATCGGAGCGTCCGCGTCCTGTGGAAAAACACAAGCATACCCTCGCCCATTGGTTAATAAGGGGTCAGGACCTTTCCATTGTCCGGAAAGAAGGTCCCTCCATTTTACTAATGGTTTTGCATTCAATTGCTCTGGGCACCAATGGCGAAGCATTGCAGTGTTTCCGGATGAATCAGCATTTAAGTTATTTATTACGAAAAGAGCATGTTGCAAAATCTGATGGGGGGAACTATATTTAAATTCCCCTTCTTTTAGTTTTTGAATATGGATTTTCAGTGTTTGATGTGCTCTTTCCACAATGGCTTGTCCTTGTGGGTTATAAGGGATGCCGGTGTTATGTTTAATTTGAAATCTTGTACAGAATTGCTGAAAAGATTTAGAAGTGTAAGCAGGAGCATTATCAGTTTTTAAAGCTTTTGGCAAGCCCAGATAGGAAAAGCATGTAAAAAGATGTTGTATTACATCTTTAACTGCTTCCCCTGTACGAGCAGTGGCAATAATAACATGAGAGAAGGTATCTACAGTTACATGAACAAAAGACATGGGTTACATCCATTTGCCAGAGTGCATTAGGTTTGAGACCGCGAGGGTTAACTCCCAGAGGCAAAGCATTCACGGTAGTAGGACAATGTGAACAAGAACGAACAATCTCTCGGGCAGATTCTCGAGGAATTTGAAACTGGTATCGTAAGGCAGTGGCATTTTGGTGATGAAGTGAGTGAGAAGCTCGAGCTTCTTCAAAAACAGAAGCCACTGAAATCCTGGTTAACGAATCTGCCAATTCATTGAGAGCATTTAAAGGGCCAGGCAGGCCGGAATGAGCCCGAATGTGGCCGATAAAGAACGCCCGATTTCTTTTCCATATTTGCTGCTGCAGTTTAGTTAACAAATGGAAGATAGCAGTTTTGTTTTCAGGCAAAACTGCAGTCTCAATGTGTGGAAACAGCCTGACCACATACTGAGAGTCAGAATAAAGGTTAAATTCTTTCTCCGCAAACATAACAAAGGCCTCAATAACAGCTGTGATTTCAGCCCTTTGAGCTGAAGTTTCTTGTGTTTCCAAAAGTTTTTGATGATCTCTTGTGACTATAGAGGCTCTACCGTTAGCCGATCCATCAGTAAAGACTACCTGAGCATCTGAAATAGGGAACTGTTTACACCGGACAGGAAAAATAACTGGATGGTTAGACATAAAATTTAGTAAAACATGCGAGGGTAAATGATGCAAAATTTGACCACAGTAATTCCCTATGGCAATCTGCCAGTCTTCATCAAACATTAAAAGAGCATCAAGCTGCTCCTTATTATATGGAATTACAATCTCTGATGGCTCTTTACCAAACAATTCAATGCTCCGCTTCCTTCCTTTTAGCATTAATGTGGCAATTAAACCAGGATAAGAAGCCACGACTTTTTTAGCTTGGGTAGGAAGATGGATCCATTCTAAAGGGCCGCGTTGCCACAGAACTCCCGTAGGCGCCGTTGGAGTAGCTAGGCAAAGGAACTGCCACGTCATCGTCAAATCAATTCTTTTTACATAGCTATTTGATAAGGCTGCTTCTACTTTGCCTAGGGCTTCTTGAGCCTCAGCTGTTAATTGTCTTTTTGAGGTTGGATCAGGATCCCCGCGTAAAGTGTTAAAAAGAGGTTTTAATTCGGCAGTGGTTAATTTTAAATATGGTCTAATCCAATTAATATCACCTAAGAGTTTTTGATAATCATTTAAAGTAATAAGATGGTCTTTTCTCAATTGCAGCGGGGTATGAGTCACCGTTTCCGAATTTATGACTCTTCCTAAGTAAGTTATGGGCGGATTGATTTGAATTTTTTCTGGGGCAATTTTTAGGCCTCTGTCTGTCAATGCCTGGGTCAGGTCCTGGAGCACAGTCTGCAGGTGAACTCTATCAGGATGAGCTATTAAAATATCATCCATATAGTGAATCATATACACGTGTTCATATTTAGCCCTAGTATCTTCTAGAGCGGCATTAACAAATTTTTGGCATAAAGTAGGGCTATTTTTCATTCCCTGAGGCAGAACCTTCCACTGAAACCGTAAATAAGGCTGTTTAAGATTTTCTGATGGCAGACTAAAGGCAAATCGCTTTTTATCCTCAGGATTTAAGGGAATAGTGAAAAAACAATCTTGTAAATCAATAACAATTATATTATATCCCTCTGGAACGGCTACTGGGGAAGGGAGCCCAGGCTGTAAGGCCCCCATGTCCTCCATGGTGGCATTAATAGCTCTCAAATCCTGTAAAAGTCGCCATTTACCAGATTTTTTCTTAATGACAAAAATAGGAGTGTTCCAGGGGCTATTGGAGGGCTCAATATGTCCCAATTCTAATTGTTCAAAGATTAATGCTTTAGCTGCCAATAATTTTTCCTTATGCAGAGGCCACTGTTCTACCCACACCGGATCTTGAGATTTCCATGTGATGGGGTCGGCAGCAAAAACAATGGCCTCAATTATAAATTTGGATATCCCAATCCAGCACGTAGCTTGCGAGGAGTTGGGCAAATTGGCTCAATTATTCCTGTCTGTTGTTTACCCAATCCTTTTGATGGATCATAGCCCATCTGCAACATCTGAGAGGTCACTTTATCATCAGGGCTAAAAAGTAACACTCCCATTTGAGATAGCACGTCCCTCCCCCACAGGGTAAGGGGGAGCGAAGGAACGACATAAGGTTGGAAAGTTCCACGGGTATCCTCAAATTGCCAATCTAAAATTTTTGCACTTTTGGCTATTGTGGGGGCTCTTCCTATCCCCACCAAGTTATTTTCAGTAGTATGTGTGGGCCAGGAGCTGGGCCAGTCTTTTCCTGAAATGCAAGAAACATCTGCTCCTGTGTCTAATAACCCCACAATAGACTTGCCATTAATCAGGATAGTCTTCATAGGACGTTTCTGAGTAATTTCTGTTATCCAAAAAACCATATCACTAGACCCAAATCCTTTATCCTGCCTTTCATTTTGAGTAGCTGTGCGCCCAATTGCAGTGTGGTAAGGCAAAAGCAAAAGTTGGGCTATTCTTTGTCCCTGATGTATTTGGAAAGTTTTAGTTGGGGGTGAAATCATTATCTGGATTTCTCCTGTATAATCTGAGTCAATTACTCCAGGGATGATTGTGAGACCTTGCATAGCTAAGGAACTTCTGCCTAGTATAATTCCTACTAAACCTGTTGGTAATGGGCCTTTAACTCCTGTAGGTATTTTTACAGTGGGGCTATCTGGTGTTAATATTGCTGAGGTGGTGGAACTGAGGTCCAGTCCTGCGCTGCCTGGGGTTGCTCTGATGAGTTCTGCGATGGGACGAAGGGAATGAATGGGTTCAGTGAGGCTGCCCCAATTGTTGTCGGGGCCTGAGGCTGGCCCCTCAATCCGTTTCCCGACTGCTGGTCGGGGCCCAAAAAGGCTCCATTTCTATGGAATTGTGACCTACATTCTTTTGCCCAGTGATATCCTTTTTGACAACGAGGGCAGAGAGATCTAGGGAGATTAGTAGGCACAGCCGGGGAGGGAGAATTCGGCAGAGAAGAACCGGCTGCTTTTTGGGGACAAGCTCGCATAAGGTGCCCTTCCCGTCCGCAAGAGAAGCAGGCCTTGGATAAACCAATATTCTGGCCTGGACTACTGGAATGACTCTTTGACGGGTTATTTCTATTTGTAAAAAAGGACTGTACTGCCTGCTGGTAAGAATTTCCCTTTATGGCTGCAGCTATGGCAACGCCCTGCATCATCGCTGGTCCTACATCTGCACATTGCCTGATATAATCTATTATTTCCCCAGTTTTTTTAATAGGACGTAAAATGGCCTGGCAGGTAGAATTAGCATTTTCAAATGCCAGTTGTTTTATCAATATACTAGCTGCCTCAGTGTTGGAAATTACTCTGTTGACTGCCTCTGCAAGTCTTGATATAAAGTCTTCATATGGCTCTTCTGGTTTTTGTTTAACATTTGAGAAGGAAGAGGTAGATTCTTTCCCTTCAGGCAACAAACGCCAAGCCCCAAGGGCGCAGGCGGTTACTTGATCTAAAGTGGTTTTATCTAATCCCATTTGATCTCTAAGTGTTCCAAAATCATTAGTCCCTGCCAACATATTTTTTATAATATATCTTGGGCCATATTTTTGGTTAGCATCAGCCTGTTTTTGGGCTAGATCTTCATATTCAGTTCTCCAAAGTACATATTGACCTCCAGACAGACAAGCTTTAGCGACTGTCTTCCAGTCATGGGGTGTCATCCATCTGCCCGCTAAAGCTTCCACCAATGATACAGTGTACGGGGCTTTAGGCCCATACAAAGCACAAGCCTGTTTGAGTTCTTTAATCATTTTCATTGGAATGGGTTCCCAGTGGGGGGCTGTTCTCCCACCACTTCCACCAAATATTATGGGGAAACAAGCCTCAAGGTGGGGATCAAGTTCATCATCTGGGCTAGAGAAAACTCTTCTTCGGGGAGCTTCTAGTGGAGGCCCCTCACCCTTATAGGGAGGGGGGGGCAAGGGGTGTCCTATGTCACTTTCTTCGTACTTTGGGAATTTTTTATCCGTTCTGTGTTTAGGTCTTACGGATGTTTTATCTGGGGAATCTGGCCTTAAACTCTCAGGTGCATATAATCTGATGGGGGACATTTGTCTTGAGCCTCTGGAAGCAGAAGGCTTAATTAAGGAAATTTCTCTTGAATTTGTGGAAGCAGGTGGTCTGGTTGGGGAAGTTTTTATTAAGCTCTTTGGAGCAGATAATCTAATTGGAGAAGTTTCTCTTAAACTCCTTGGAGCATCTTTATTTAATAAAGACCAGTCCTCATCAGAATGATCTTGACTTACTTCCTCTTCCAAATCTTCCTCATCTGAAAGCTGCTCTTTTTTGTCATCTCTATCTATTACCTTTTCTTGGGCAGTCATTGCAGCTATCATTTGACTCAACTGCCGATAGTTAGGTGTAGCCTCCTTTTCATCACTCTCCTCTTCGATAGATACCTTTTTCTCTGCACTTTCCTCTTTAAGATGTACCTTTTCAGATTCAGGGGCAGGGTCTAGAGCGTCCCTAATTATATTCCATAAGGAAAAGGCGTCAGTAGGCACCTTTTGTGAGCCATGTTCAGCATGGTAAGTTTTTAGTTGTTTTCCTACTCTCTCCCAGGTGTCTAAGTTAACAGTGCCTTCTTCTGGAAACCAGGGACACTGTTCTTGTACAAAGGAAAAAAATGAATGAATATTGGATTTTTTAACTTTAATTCCTCGTTTAGTTAGTAACTGCAAGATTACTCCTGTAAAAAGCTGTCTTTCTTTTGATTCACTGTTACCCATGTCAGAAAATTAAGTCTTATAGAAAAGTCTACCTCAACAAAAAGGTTTTACCTTTGGCGAGGGGGGTTTTGTTGTCAACCCTAAGATAGCAGGTTTCTTTTCAACCTCTAGAGCACCAGGTTTCTCTTAAACCCTTGAACACTTCCCACTCCTCCTCACCCTGTCTATCCTACAGGGGGGTCCGCGGCACCCTGAGTGGGGTCCTAGCCGTCCCGAACACTCAACACTGGGGGAGTACCCGAAAGTACTCCGGGGGGAGTGATTAAGTCACTCCGGGGGGGAGCAACAGAGAGTGCTCCGGGGGGAGCAACAGAGAGTGCTCCGGGGGGAGCTACAGAGAGTGCTCCGGGGGGAGCTTTTGCTCCGAGGAACCTACCTTCGAATAGCCTGTTCCGGGCGCCACTTGCCGGGGTCCAGCCCCGGTGGATCCAGGGAATTCGAAGGGTGGACGGCGTTGGCGTGGAAAGACTTGTTTATTTATTAATATAAGATTAGATTAAGAAACTGTAGTGCAGTAGGAAGATTAAGTGGAGAAAGAGGGCTGAATAGCTTGGTTTACGCGGAAGACCAATAAAATTCCAGACAAGGAATTTGCACCATCTACGTTGGGCCACCGGTGCCCGCTTGAATATCTAAGGGTGCCTCGCCTTAAGCTCCCTTTCTCGCGGATCTTAATAACCAGGGCAAATAAGTAGACCTGGCGAGCCTCCGCGCCCCAGATGGAAATTCAGCCTGAAATTAAAGTAAAGAGCAGAGGGAAGAAAAGGGAGAGAAAAAGAGAGAGAGAGAGAGACACGGGGGGAGCCAGATTCCCAAGAAACCAGGCCGAGACTAGTCCGAGAAACTGGTCTGAGAATCTGGTCCCGTCCTTTATTGTTCAGAAGGCCTTTTATACTTTTGATAAAACATGGAGATCAATGGGTAACACAAAGTTATGCAGCGTTAGCAGTCCAGACTCTTATCAAAACCAGGCTTTTCTCTCTGCATACCTAATTGTATACACAAGTCTTAGGTAATTTACATCATCTTCCAACCAAAAGGGCCAATTAACATTTTACAGCCTTTTTTCTGATAAGGGTTTGTCAACCACAAGACTTATTTGTGTTGATCTTCCCAAGGTCTGGTGCCACTCTCGGAAAGCACTAAAGAAAGTTACATTCTTAGACAGCAAGGATACAGCAACTTATAACAAGTAGAGGGAGTGCAGTGATTTATAGCAAAAGAGAAGCAATTAACTCAAAAGTCTAGTGTTGCTAACATCAAAACTACTATGTATCTTTTTCTACATCCTGCTTACATTAACATCCTTCCAGGTGCCTAAAAGATAAAGAATAAGGAGGTCTGGCAGCAATCCTTGAGTCAACAGTGAAAACCCTCTACCAATATAATTTTTAACTCTTTAGAAAAGGCTCTGTATCTTTAAGATGCTTTTAAGCTTTGTGCCTCCCGCGGTTGGGGGGCTGTAAGCAATTCACAAGCTGTAAGCTTTGTGCCTCTCGCGGTTGGGGGGCTGTAAGCAATTCACAAGCTGTAAGAGGTCTGGGGAACCTGTTAGGCAGACTAGAGAGCTATCAGAGGGGTTTAACTGAAACATCCCTTTCAAATGCAGAAGACTAAAACCCTGAATTGACTTTTTTCCAGAGAATATCAGAAAAGTGGAAAAGCAGAGCACAAAAGCCAGCAGATTTTTGCTGGGGTACATGCTTAGGAATATCCAGAGGGGTCCCTGAAGTCTGAGCACGCCTTGCGTATGTCAGCTTCCTTCCTCATGACCTTGTCACGGGCGGGATTCCTCACACTGGCTTCCGGCAGGGTATGGTGGTGAACTTCTTGAGTTGCAGCAAGGCTGTGAAAGACCCTTTCGAAGTTCCAGAGGTAAGGTGTCATTAGTCTCCAGACGCCTCATCGGAAATAGGCCTCATCTCGCCTGGAAGGGAGAACTTCCTGGATTTTCTCGAGTTGCGGCAGGTGTTCTCGAGTTACGACGGGGACCTCAGGGACCCGCCCTGGTGGCCTCAGGAGAGGCCAGTCCCTATGCGAGTTGCTAGGGGGCCTCTCGGGATTCCTCTCCCGTCGATACCGGGGCCAAAAACCTTGTGTGGAGTCAGGGCCGGAACCGAGGATTCCTCTCAGGGGCTGACATGGATCTTTGGGTACTTCTGGAGTCTCCCCAGGGGAGTCAGGCCTCGTCTCGAGTGGGGGCATGCACGTGCACTTTCCTTCCAGGCTGTAGCAGCAATGTCACGCTACCTGTCGCGTGGATCAAATGATCTGTGGTTTTCCCTCGAGGCTTTCGCACAGGGCTGTCCCACGTGCCACCGTGGTGTGAGTCGATCCTCGGCGTGAAAGATGAGCCAGTGCAGGGCAAAGAGGTTCCTCTGGAATGGACTGAGACATCTGGGGGACTCTTGGAATGGTGGTACGACCATGGAGTTCCTCTCGCCTTTCCTGTTGAGAGTGCCTCCTCTTGAGATGCGACGGGAACGCCGGGAATATTTTCCCGTTGAAAGCAGGGAAAGGATCCCTCATCTCGAGCTACGAGGGGGAAACGGGGCTCCTCTGGATGTGGGCGGGACCATCGTGCTTTCTCTCGACTGGAGACGGGTATGGCGGTGAACTTCTTGAGTTGCAGCAAGGGTGTGAAAGACCCTTTCGAAGTTCCAGAGGTTAGGTGTCATTAGTCTCCAGACGCCTCATCGGAAATAGGCCTCATCTCGCCTGGAAGGGAGAACTTCCTTGATTTTCTCGAGTTGGGGCAGGTGTTCTCGAGTTACGACGGGGACCTCAGGGACCCGCCCTGTTGGCCTCAGGAGAGGCCAGTCCCTATGCGTGTTGCTAGGGGGCCCCTCGGGATTCCTCTCCCGTCGATACCGGGGCCAAAAACTTTGTGTGGAGACAGGGCTGGAACCGAGGATTCCTCTCAGGGACTGATATGGATCTTTGGGTACTTCTGGAGTCTCGCCAGGGGAGACAGGCCTCGTCTCGTGTGGGGGCATGCACGTGCACTTTCCTGCCAGGCTGTAGCAGCAATGTCACGCTTCCCTTCGCGTGGATCAAAGGATCTGCGGTTTTCCCTCGAGGCTTTCCCTCGAGGCTTTCCCACAGGGCTGTCCCACGTGACACCGTGGTGTGAGTCGATTCTCGGCGTGAAAAATGAGCCAGTGCAGGGCAAAGAGGTTCCTCTGGAATGGACTGAGACATCTGGGGGACTCTTGGAATGGTGGTACGACCATGGAGTTCCTCTCGCCTTTCCTGTTGAGAGTGCCTCCTCTTGAGATGCGACGGGAACGCCGGGAATTCTTTCCCGTTGAAAGGAGGGAAAGGATCCCTCATCTCGAGCTCCGAGGGGGAAACGGGGCTCCTCTGGATGTGGGCGGGACCATCGTGCTTTCTCTCGAGTGGAGACGGGTATGGCGGTGAACTTCTTGAGTTGCAGCAAGGGTGTGAAAGACCCTTTCGAAGTTCCAGAGGTTTGGTGTCATTAGTCTCCAGAGGCCTCATCGGAAATAGGCCTCATCTCGCCTGGAAGGGAGAACTTCCTGGATTTTCTCGAGTTGCGGCAGGTGTTCTCGAGTTACGACGGGGACCTCAGGGACCCGCCCTGGTGGCCTCCGGAGAGGGCAGTCCCCATGCGAGTTGCTAGGGGGCCTCTCGGGATTCCTCTCCCGTCGATACCGGGCCCAAAAACCTTGTGTGGAGTCAGGGCCGGAACCGAGGATTCCTCTCAGGGGCTGACATGGATCTTTGGGTACTTCTGGAGTCTCCCCAGTGGAGTCAGGCCTCGTCTCGAGTGGGGGCATGCACGTGCGCTTTCCTTCCAGGCTGTAGCAGCAATGTCACGCTTCCCGTCGCGTGGATCAAAGGATCTGTGGTTTTCCCTCGAGGCTTTCCCTCGAGGCTTTCCCACAGGGCTGTCCCACGTGCCACCGTGGTGTGAGTCGATCCTCGGCGTGAAAGATGAGCCAGTGCAGGGCAAAGAGGTTCCTCTGGAATGGACTGAGACATCTGGGGGACTCTTGGAATGGTGGTACGACCATGGAGTTCCTCTCGCCTTTCCTATTGAGAGTGCCTCCTCTTGAGATGCGACGGGAACGCAGGGAATTCTTTCCCGTTGAAAGCAGGGAAAGGATCCCTCATCTCGAGCTACGAGGGGGAAACGGGGCTCCTTTGGATGTGGTCGGCACCATCGTGCTTCCTCTCGAGTGGAGACGGGTATGGTGGTGAACTTCTTGAGTTGCAGCAAGGGTGTGAAAGACCCTTTCAAAGTTCCAGAGGTTAGGTGTCATTAGTCTCCAGACGCCTCATCGGAAATAGGCCTCATCTCTCCTGGAAGGGAGAACTTCCTGGATTTTCTCGAGTTGCGGCAGGTGTTCTCGAGTTACGACGGGGACCTCAGGGACCGGCCCTGGTGGCCTCAGGAGAGGCCAGTCCCCATGCGAGTTGCTAGGGGGCCTCTTGGGATTCCTCTCCCGTCGATACCGGGGCCAAAAAGCTTGTGTGGAGTCAGGGCCGGAACCGAGGATTCCTCTCAGGGGCTGACATGGATCTTTGGGTACGTCTGGAGTCTCCCCAGGGGAGTCAGGCCTCGTCTCGAGTGGGGGCATGCACGTGCGCTTTCCTTCCAGGCTGTAGCAGCAATGTCACGCTTCCCGTCGCGTGGATCAAAGGATCTGTGGTTTTCCCTCGAGGCTTTCCCTCGAGCCTTTCCCACAGGGCTGTCCCACGTGCCACCGTGGTGTGAGTCGATCCTCGGCGTGAAAGATGAGCCAGTGCAGGGCAAAGAGGTTCCTCTGGAATGGACTGAGACATCTGGGGGACTCTTGGAATGGTGCTACGACCATGGAGTTCCTCTCGCCTTTCCTGTTGAGAGTGCCTCCTCTTGAGATGCGACGGGAACGCCGGGAATTCTTTCCCGTTGAAAGCAGGCAAAGGATCCCTCATCTCGAGCTACGAGGGGGAAACGGGGCTCCTCTGGATGTGGGCGGGACCATCGTGCTTCCTGTCTAGTGGAGATGGGTATGGTGGTGAACTTCTTGAGTTGCAGCAAGGCTGTGAAAGACCCTTTCGAAGTTCCAGAGGTAAGGTGTCATTAGTCTCCAGACGCCTCATCGGAAAGAGGCCTCATCTCGCCTGGAAGGGAGAACTTCCTGGATTTTCTCGAGTTGCGGCAGGTGTTCTCGAGTTACGACGGGGACCTCAGGGACCCGCCCTGGTGGCCTCAGGAGAGGCCAGTCCCTATGCGCGTTGCTAGGGGGCCTCTCGGGATTCCTCTCCCGTCGATACCGGGGCCAAAAACCTTGTGAGGAGTCAGGGCCGGAACCGAGGATTCCTCTCAGGGGCTGACATGGATCTTTGGGTACTTCTGGAGTCTCCCCAGTGGAGTCAGGCCTCGTCTCGAGTGGGGGCATGCACGTGCGCTTTCCTTCCAGGCTGTAGCAGCAATGTCACGCTTCCCGTCGCGTGGATCAAAGGATCTGTGGTTTTCCCTCGAGGCTTTCCCTCGAGGCTTTCCCACAGGGCTGTCCCACGTGCCACCGTGGTGTGAGTCGATCCTCGGCGTGAAAGATGAGCCAGTGCAGGGCAAAGATGTTCCTCTGGAATGGACTGAGACATCTAGGGGACTCTTGGAATGGTGGTACGACCATGGAGTTCCTCTCGCCTTTCCTGTTGAGAGTGCCTCCACTTGAGATGCGACGGGAACGCCGGGAATTCTTTCCCGTTGAAAGCAGGGAAAGGATCCCTCATCTCGAGCTACGAGGGGGAAACGGGGCTCCTCTGGATGTGGGCGGGACCATCGTGCTTCCTCTCTAGTGGAGACGGTTCTGGTGGTGAACTACTTGAGTTGCAGCAAGGCTGTGAAAGACCCTTTCGAAGTTCCAGAGGTAAGGTGTCATTAGTCTCCAGACGCCTCATCGGAAATAGGCCTCATCTCGCCTGGAAGGGAGAACTTCCTGGATTTTCTCGAGTTGCGGCAGGTGTTCTCGAGTTACGACGGGGACCTCAGGGACCCGCCCTGGTGGCCTCAGGAGAGGCCAGTCCCTATGCGAGTTGCTAGGGGGCCTCTCGGGATTCCTCTCCCGTCGATACCGGGGCCAAAAACCTTGTGTGGAGTCAGGGCCGGAACCGAGGATTCCTCTCAGGGGCTGACATGGATCTTTGGGTACTTCTGGAGTCTCCCCAGGGGAGTCAAGCCTCGTCTCGAGTGGGGGCATGAACGTGCACTTTCCTTCCAGGCTGTAGCAGCAATGTCACGCTTCCCGTCGCGTGGATCAAATGATGTGTGGTTTTCCCTAGAGGCTTTCCCACAGGGCTGCCCACGTGCCACCGTGGTGTGAGTCGATCCTCGGCGTGAAAGATGAGCCAGTGCAGGGCAAAGAGGTTCCTCTGGAATGGACTGAGACATCTGGGGGACTCTTGGAATGGTGGTGCGACCATGGAGTTCCTCTCGCCTTTCCTGTTGAGAGTGCCTCCTCTTGAGATGCGACGGGAACGCCGGGAATTCTTTCCCATTGAAACCAGGGAAAGGATCCCTCATCTCGAGCTACGAGGGGGAAACGGGGCTCCTCTGGATGTGGGCGGGACCATCGTGCTTCCTCTCGAGTGGAGACGGGTATGGCGGTGAACTTCTTGAGTTGCAGCAAGGGTGTGAAAGACCCTTTCGAAGTTCCAGAGGTTTGGTGTCATTAGTCTCCAGAGGCCTCATCGGAAATAGGCCTCATCTCGCCTGGAAGGGAGAACTTCCTGGATTTTCTCGAGTTGCGGCAGGTGTTCTCGAGTTACGACGGGGACCTCAGGGACCCGCCCTGGTGGCCTCAGGAGAGGCCAGTCCCCATGCGAGTTGCTAGGGGGTCTCTCGGGATTCCTCTCCCGTCGATACCGGGGCCAAAACGCTTGTGTGGAGTCAGGGCCGGAACCGAGGATTCTTCTCAGGGGCTGACATGGATCTTTGGGTACTTCTGGAGTCTCCCCAGGGGAGTCAGGCCTCGTCTCGAGTGGGGGCATGCATGTGCGCTTTCCTTCCAGGCTGTTCCAGCAATGTCAGGCTTCCCGTCGCGTGGATCAAATGATGTGTGGTTTTCCCTCGAGGCTTTCCCTCGAGGCTTTCCCACAGGGCTGTCCCACGTGCCACCGTGTTGTGAGTCGATCCTCGGCGTGAAAGATGAGCCAGTGCAGGGCAAAGACGTTCCTCTGAAATGGACTGAGACATCTGGGGGACTCTTGGAATGGTGGTACGACCATGGAGTTCCTCTCGCCTTTCCTGTTGAGAGTGCCTCCTCTTGAGATGCGACGGGAACGCCGGGAATTCTTTCCCGTTGAAAGCAGGGAAAGGATCCCTCATCTCGAGCTACGAGGGGGAAACGGGGCTCCTCTGGATGTGGGCGGGACCATCGTGCTTCCTCTCGAGTGGAGACGGGTATGGCGGTGAACTTCTTGAGTTGCACCAAGGGTGTGAAAGACCCTTTCGAAGTTCAAGAGGTTTGGTGTCATTAGTCTCCAGAGGCCTCATCGGAAATAGGCCTCATCACGCCTGGAAGGGAGAACTTCCTGGATTTTCTCGAGTTGCGGCAGGTGTTCTCGAGTTACGACGGGGACCTCAGGGACCCGCCCTGGTGGCCTCAGGAGAGGCCAGTCCCCATGCGAGTTGCTAGGGGGCCTCTCGGGATTCCTCTCCCGTCGATACCGGGGCCAAAAACCTTGTGTGGAGTCAGGGCCGGAACCGAGGATTCCTCTCAGGGGCTGACATGGGTCTTTGGGTACTTCTGGAGTCTCCCCAGTGGAGTCAGACCTCGTCTCGAGTGGGGGCATGCACGTTCGCTTTCCTTCCAGGCTGTAGCAGCAATGTCACGCTTCCCGTCACGTGGATCAAAGGATCTGTGGTTTTCCCTCGAGGCTTTCCCTCGAGGCTTTCCCACAGGGCTGTCCCACGTGCCACCGTGGTGTGAGTCGATCCTCGGCGTGAAAGATGAGCCAGTGCAGGGCAAAGAGGTTCCTCTGGAATGGACTGAGACATCTGGGGGACTCTTGGAATGGTGGTACGACCATGGAGTTCCTCTCGCCTTTCCTGTTGAGAGTGCCTCCTCTTGAGATGCGACGGGAACGCCGGGAATTCTTTCCCGTTGAAAGCAGGGAAAGGATCCCTCATCTCGAGCTACGAGGGGGAAACGGGGCTCCTCTGGATGTGGGCGGGACCATCGTGCTTCCTCTCGAGTGGAGACAGGTATGGCGGTGAACTTCTTGAGTTGCAGCAAGGGTGTGAAAGACCCTTTCGAAGTTCCAGAGGTTTGGTGTCATTAGTCTCCAGAGGCCTCATCGGAAATAGGCCTCATCTCGCCTGGAAGGGAGAACTTCCTGGATTTTCTCGAGTTGCGGCAGGTGTTCTCGAGTTACGACGGGGACCTCAGGGACCCGCCCTGGTGGCCTCCGGAGAGCTCAGTCCCCATGCGAGTTGCTAGGGGGCCTCTCGGGATTCCTCTCCCGTCGATACCGGGGCCAAAAACCTTGTGTGGAGTCAGGGCCGGAACCGAGGATTCCTCTCAGGGGCTGACATGGATCTTTGGGTACTTCTGGAGTCTCCCCAGTGGAGTCAGGCCTCGTCTCGAGTGGGGGCATGCACGTGCGCTTTCCTTCCAGGCTGTAGCAGCAATGTCACGCTTCCCGTCGCGTGGATCAAAGGATCTGTGGTTTTCCCTCGAGGCTTTCCCTCGAGGCTTTCCCACAGGGCTGTCCCACGTGCCACCGTGGTGTGAGTCGATCCTCGGCGTGAAAGATGAGCCAGTGCAGGGCAAAGAGCTTCCTCTGGAATGGACTGAGACATCTGGGGGACTCTTGGAATGGTGGTACGACCATGGAGTTCCTCTCGCCTTTCCTGTTGAGAGTGCCTCCTCTTGAGATGCGACGGGAACGCCGGGAATTCTTTCCCGTTGAAAGCAGGAAAAGGATCCCTCATCTCGAGCTACGAGGGGGAAACGGGGCTTCTCTGGATGTGGGCGGGACCATCGTGCTTCCTCTCGAGTGGAGACGGGTATGGCGGTGAACTTCTTGAGTTGCAGCAAGGGTGTGAAAGACCCTTTCGAAGTTCCAGAGGTTAGGTGTCATTAGTCTCCAGAGGCCTCATCGGAAATAGGCCTCATCTCGCCTGGAAGGGAGAACTTCCTGGATTTTCTCGAGTTGCGGCAGGTGTTCTCGAGTTACGACGGGGACCTCAGGGACCCGCCCTGGTGGCCTCAGGAGAGGCCAGTCCCCATGCGAGTTGCTAGGGGGTCCCTCGGGATTCCTCTCCCGTCGATACCGGGGCCAAAACGCTTGTGTGGAGTCAGGGCCGGAACCGAGGATTCTTCTCAGGGGCTGACATGGATCTTTGGGTACTTCTGGAGTCTCCCCAGGGGAGTCAGGCCTCGTCTCGAGTGGGGGCATGCATGTGCGCTTTCCTTCCAGGCTGTTCCAGCAATGTCAGGCTTCCCGTCGCGTGGATCAAATGATGTGTGGTTTTCCCTCGAGGCTTTCCCTCGAGGCTTTCCCACAGGGCTGTCCCACGTGCCACCGTGTTGTGAGTCGATCCTCGGCGTGAAAGATGAGCCAGTGCAGGGCAAAGAGGTTCCTCTGAAATGGACTGAGACATCTGGGGGACTCTTGGAATGGTGGTACGACCATGGAGTTCCTCTCGCCTTTCCTGTTGAGAGTGCCTCCTCTTGAGATGCGACGGGAACGCCGGGAATTCTTTCCCGTTGAAAGCAGGGAAAGGATCCCTCATCTCGAGCTACGAGGGGGAAACGGGGCTCCTCTGGATGTGGGCGGGACCATCGTGCTTCCTCTCGAGTGGAGACGGGTATGGCGGTGAACTTCTTGAGTTGCACCAAGGGTGTGAAAGACCCTTTCGAATTTCAAGAGGTTTGGTGTCATTAGTCTCCAGAGGCCTCATCGGAAATAGGCCTCATCACGCCTGGAAGGGAGAACTTCCTGGATTTTCTCGAGTTGCGGCAGGTGTTCTCGAGTTACGACGGGGACCTCAGGGACCCGCCCTGGTGGCCTCCGGAGAGGCCAGTCCCCATGCGAGTTGCTAGGGGGCCTCTCGGGATTCCTCTCCCGTCGATACCGGGGCCAAAAACCTTGTGTGGAGTCAGGGCCGGAACCGAGGATTCCTCTCAGGGGCTGACATGGGTCTTTGGGTACTTCTGGAGTCTCCCCAGTGGAGTCAGACCTCGTCTCGAGTGGGGGCATGCACGTGCGCTTTCCTTCCAGGCTGTAGCAGCAATGTCACGCTTCCCGTCGCGAGGATCAAAGGATCTGTGGTTTTCCCTCGAGGCTTTCCCACAGGGCTGTCCCACGTGCCACCGTGGTGTGAGTCGATCCTCGGCGTGAAAGATGAGCCAGTGCAGGGCAAAGAGCTTCCTCTGGAATGGACTGAGACATCTGGGGGACTCTTGGAATGGTGGTACGACCATGGAGTTCCTCTCGCCTTTCCTGTTGAGAGTGCCTCCTCTTGAGATGCGACGGGAACGCCGGGAATACTTTCCCGTTGAAAGCAGGAAAAGGATCCCTCATCTCGAGCTACGAGGGGGAAACGGGGCTTCTCTGGATGTGGGCGGGACCATCGTGCTTCCTCTCGAGTGGAGACGGGTATGGCGGTGAACTTCTTGAGTTGCAGCAAGGGTGTGAAAGACCCTTTCGAAGTTCCAGAGGTTAGGTGTCATTAGTCTCCAGACGCCTCATCGGAAATAGGCCTCATCTCGCCTGGAAGGGAGAACTTCCTGGATTTTCTCGAGTTGCGGCAGGTGTTCTCGAGTTACGACGGGGACCTCAGGGACCCGCCCTGGTGGCCTCAGGAGAGGCCAGTCCCCATGCGAGTTGCTAGGGGGCCTCTCGGGATTACTCTCCCGTCGATACCGGGGCCAAAAACCTTGTGTGGAGTCAGGGCCGGAACCGAGGATTCCTCTCAGGGGTTGACATGGATCTTTGGGTACTTCTGGAGTCTCCCCAGGGGAGTCAGGCCTCGTCTCGAGTGGGGGCATGCACGTGCACTTTCCTTCCAGGCTGTAGCAGCAATGTCACGCTTCCCGTCGCGAGGATCAAAGGATCTGTGGTTTTCCCTCGAGGCTTTCCCACAGGGCTGTCCCACGTGCCACCGTGGTGTGAGTCGATCCTCGGCGTGAAAGATGAGCCAGTGCAGGGCAAAGAGGTTCCTCTGGAATGGACTGAGACATCTGGGGGACTCTTGGAATGGTGGTACGACCATGGAGTTCCTCTCGCCTTTCCTGTTGAGAGTGCCTCCTCTTGAGATGCGACGGGAACGCCGGGAATTCTTTCCCGTTGAAAGCAGGGAAAGGATCCCTCATCTCGAGCTACGAGGGGGAAACGGGGCTCCTCTGGATGTGGGCGGGACCATCGTGCTTCCTCTCGAGTGGAGACGGGTATGGCGGTGAACTTCTTGAGTTGCAGCAAGGGTGTGAAAGACCCTTTCGAAGTTCCAGAGGTTAGGTGTCATTAGTCTCCAGACGCCTCATCGGAAATAGGCCTCATCTCGCCTGGAAGGGAGAACTTCCTGGATTTTCTCGAGTTGCGGCAGGTGTTCTCGAGTTACGACGGGGACCTCAGGGACCCGCCCTGGTGGCCTCAGGAGAGGCCAGTCCCTAGGCGAGTTGCTAGGGGGCCTCTCGGGATTCCTCTCCCGTTGATACCGGGGCCAAAAACCTTGTGTGGAGTCAAGGCCGGAACCGAGGATTCCTCTCATGGGCTGACATGGATCTTTGGGTACTTGTGGAGTCTCCCCAGGGGAGTCAGGCCTCGTCTCGAGTGGGGGCATGCACGTGAGCTTTCCTTCCAGGCTGTAGCAGCAATGTCACGCTTCCCGTTGCGTGGATCAAAGGATCTGTGGTTTTCCCTCGAGGCTTTCCCTCGAGCCTTTCCCACAGGGCTGTCCCACGTGCCACCGTGGTGTGAGTCGATCCTCGGCGTGAAAGATGAGCCAGTGCAGGGCAAAGAGGTTCCTCTGGAATGGACTGAGACATCTGGGGGACTCTTGGAATGGTGGTACGACCATGGAGTTCCTCTCGCCTTTCCTGTTGAGAGTGCCTCCTCTTGAGATGCGACGGGAACGCCGGGAATTCTTTCCCGTTGAAAGCAGGGAAAGGATCCCTCATCTCGAGCTAAGAGGGGGAAACGGGGCTCCTCTGGATGTGGGCGGGACCATCGTGCTTCCTCTCTAGTGGAGACGGGTATGGTGGTGAACTTCTTGAGTTGCAGCAAGGCTGTGAAAGACCATTTCGAAGTTCCAGAGGTTAGGTGTCATTAGTCTCCAGACGCCTCATCGGAAATAGGCCTCATCTCGCCTGGAAGGGAGAACTTCCTGGATTTTCTCGAGTTGCGGCAGGTGTTCTCGAGTTACGACGGGGACCTCAGGGACCCGCCCTGGTGGCCTCAGGAGAGGCCAGTCCACATGCGAGTTGCTAGGGGGCCTCTCGGGATTCCTCTCCCGTCGATCCCGGGGCCAAAAACCTTGTGTGGAGTCAGGGCCGGAACCGAGGATTCCTCTCAGGGGCTGACATGGATCTTTGGGTACTTCTGGAGTCTCCCCAGGGGAGTCAGGCCTCGTCTCGAGTGGGGGCATGCACGTGCACTTTCCTTCCAGGCTGTAGCAGCAATGTCACGCTTCCCGTCGCGTGGATCAAATGATGTGTGGTTTTCCCTCGAGGCTTTCCCACAGGGCTGTCCCACGTGCCACCGTGGTGTGAGTCGATCCTCGGCGTGAAAGATGAGCCAGTGCAGGGCAAAGAGGTTCCTCTGGAATGGACTGAGACATCTGGGGGACTCTTGGAATGGTGGTACGACCATGGAGTTCCTCTCGCCTTTCCTGTTGAGAGTGCCTCCTCTTGAGATGCGACTGGAACGCCGGGAATTTTTTGCCGTTGAAAGCAGGGAAAGGATCCCTCATCTCGAGCTACGAGGGGGAAACGGGGCTCCTCTGGATGTGGGCGGGACCATCGTGCTTCCTCTCGAGTGGAGACGGGTATGGCGGTGAACTTCTTGAGTTGCAGCAAGGGTGTGAAAGACCCTTTCGTAGTTCCAGAGGTTTGGTGTCATTAGTCTCCAGACGCCTCATCGGAAATAGGCCTCATCTCGCCTGGAAGGGAGAACTTCCTGGATTTTCTCGAGTTGCGGCAGGTGTTCTCGAGTTACGACGGGGACCTCAGGGACCCGCCCTGGTGGCCTCAGGAGAGGTCAGTCCCCATGCGAGTTGCTAGGGGGTCTCTCGGGATTCCTCTCCCGTCGATACCGGGGCCAAAATGCTTGTGTGGAGTCAGGGCCGGAACCGAGGATTCTTCTCAGGGGCTGACATGGATCTTTGGGTACTTCTGGAGTCTCCCCAGGGGAGTCAGGCCTCGTCTCGAGTGGGGGCATGCATGTGCGCTTTCCTTCCAGGCTGTTCCAGCAATGTCATGCTTCCCGTCGCGTGGATCAAAGGATCTGTGGTTTTCCCTCGAGGCTTTCCCTCGAGGCTTTCCCACAGGGCTGTCCCACGTGCCACCGTGTTGTGAGTCGATCCTCGGCGTGAAAGATGAGCCAGTGCAGGGCAAAGAGGTTCCTCTGAAATGGACTGAGACATCTGGGGGACTCTTGGAATGGTGGTACGACCATGGAGTTCCTCTCGCCTTTCCTGTTGAGAGTGCCTCCTCTTGAGATGCGACGGGAACGCCGGGAATTCTTTCCCGTTGAAAGCAGGGAAAGGATCCCTCATCTCGAGCTACGAGGGGGAAACGGGGCTCCTCTGGATGTGGGCGGGACCATCGTGCTTCCTCTCGAGTGGAGACGGGTATGGCGGTGAACTTCTTGAGTTGCACCAAGGGTGTGAAAGACCCTTTCGAAGTTCAAGAGGTTTGGTGTCATTAGTCTCCAGAGGCCTCATCGGAAATAGGCCTCATCTCGCCTGGAAGGGAGAACTTCCTGGATTTTCTCGAGTTGCGGCAGGTGTTCTCGAGTTACGACGGGGACCTCAGGGACCCGCCCTGGTGGCCTCCGGAGAGGCCAGTCCCCATGCGAGTTGCTAGGGGGCCTCTAGGGATTCCTCTCCCGTCGATACCGGGGCCAAAAACCTTGTGTGGAATCAGGGCCGGAACCGAGGATTCCTCTCAGGGGCTGACATGGATCTTTGGGTACTTCTGGAGTCTCCCCAGTGGAGTCAGACCTCGTCTCGAGTGGGGGCATGCACGTGCGCTTTCCTTCCAGGCTGTAGCAGCAATGTCACGCTTCCCGTCGCGTGGATCAAAGGATCTGTGGTTTTCCCTCGAGGCTTTCCCTCGAGGCTTTCCCACAGGGCTGTCCCACGTGCCACCGTGGTGTGAGTCGATCCTCGGCGTGAAAGATGAGCCAGTGCAGGGCAAAGAGGTTCCTCTGGAATGGACTGAGACATCTGTGGGACTCTTGGAATGGTGGTACGACCATGGGGATCCTCTCGCCTTTCCTGTTGAGAGTGCCTCCTCTTGAGATGCGACGGGAACGCCGGGAATTCTTTCCCGTTTAAAGCAGGTAAAGGATCCCTCATCTCGAGCACCGAGGGGAAAACGGGGCTCCTCTGGATGTGGGCGGGACCATCGTGCTTCCTCTCGAGTGGAGACGGGTATGGCGGAGAACTGCTTGAGTTGCAGCAAGGGTGTGAAAGACCCTTTCAAAGTTCCAGAGGTTAGGTGTCATTAGTCTCCATACGCCTCATCGGAAATAGGCCTCATCTCGCCTGGAAGGGAGAACTTCCTGGATTTTCTCGAGTTGCGGCAGGTGTTCTTAAGTTACGACGGGGAACTCAGGGACCCGCCCTGGTGGCCTCAGGAGAGGCCAGTCCCCATGCGAGTTGCTAGGGGGCCTCTCGGGATTCCTCTCCCGTCGATACCGGGGCCAAAAAGCTTGTGTGGAGTCAGGGCTGGAACCGAGGATTCCTCTCAGGGGCTGACATGGATCTTTGGGTACTTCTGGAGTCTCCCCAGTGGAGTCAGGCCTCGTCTCGAGTGGGGGCATGCACGTGCGCTTTCCTTCCAGGCTGTAGCAGCAATGTCACGCTTCCTGTCGCTAGGATCAAAGGATCTGTGGTTTTCCCTCGAGGCTTTCCCTCGAGGCTTTCCCACAGGGCTGTCCCACGTGCCACCGTGGTGTGAGTCGATCCTCGGCGTGAAAGATTAGCCAGTGCAGGGCAAAGAGCTTCCTCTGGAATGGACTGAGACATCTGGGGGACTCTTGGAATGGTGGTACGACCATGGAGTTCCTCTCGGCTTTCCTGTTGAGAGTGCCTCCTCTTGAGATGCGACGGGAACGCAGGGAATTCTTTCCCGTTGAAAGCAGGGAAAGGATCCCTCATCTCGAGCTACGAGGGGGAAACGGGGCTCCTTTGGATGTGGTCGGGACCATCGTGCTTCCTCTCGAGTGGAGACGGGTATGGTGGTGAACTTCTTGAGTTGCACCAAGGGTGTGAAAGACCCTTTCGAAGTTCCAGAGGTTAGGTGTCATTAGTCTCCAGACTCCTCATCGGAAATAGGCCTCATCTCGCCTGGAAGGGAGAACTTCCTGGATTTTCTCGAGTTGCGGCAGGTGTTCTCGATTTACGACGGGGACCTCAGGGACCGGCCCTGGTGGCCTCAGGAGAGGCCAGTCCCCATGCGAGTTGCTAGGGGGCCTCTCGGGATTCCTCTCCCGTCGATACCGGGGCCAAAAAGCTTGTGTGGAGTCAGGGCCGGAACCGAGGATTCCTCTCAGGGGCTGACATGGATCTTTGGGTACTTCTGGAGTCTCCCCAGGGGAGTCAGGCCTCGTCTCGAGTGGGGGCATGCACGTGCGCTTTCCTTCCAGGCTGTAGCAGCAATGTCACGCTTCCCGTCGCGTGGATCAAAGGATCTGTGGTTTTCCCTCGAGGCTTTCCCTCGAGGCTTTCCCACAGGGCTGTCCCACGTGCCACCGTGGTGTGAGTCGATCCTCGGCGTGAAAGATGAGCCAGTGCAGGGCAAAGAGGTTCCTCTGGAATGGACTGAGACATCTGGGGGACTCTTGGAATGGTGGTACGACCATGGAGATCCTCTCGCCTTTCCTGTTGAGAGTGCCTCCTCTTGAGATGCGACGGGAACTCCGGGAATTCTTTCCCGTTGAATGCAGGGAAAGGATCCCTCATCTCGAGCACCGAGGGGAAAACGGGGCTCCTCTGGATGTGGGCGGGACCATCGTGCTTCCTCTCGAGTGGAGACGGGTATGGCGGAGAACTGCTTGAGTTGCAGCAAGGGTGTGAAAGACCCTTTCAAAGTTCCAGAGGTTAGGTGTCATTAGTCTCCAGACGCCTCATCGGAAATAGGCCTCATCTCGCCTGGAAGGGAGAACTTCCTGGATTTTCTCGAGTTGCGGCAGGTGTTCTTAAGTTACGACGGGGAACTCAGGGACCCGCCCTGGTGGCCTCAGGAGAGGCCAGTCCCCATGCGAGTTGCTAGGGGGCCTCTCGGGATTCCTCTCCCGTCGATACCGGGGCCAAAAACCTTGAGTGGAGTCAGGGCAGGAACCGAGGATTCCTCTCAGGGGCTGACATGGATCTTTGGGTACTTCTGGAGTCTCCCCAGGGGAGTCAGGCCTCGTCTCGAGTGGGGGCATCCACGTACACTTTCCTTCCAGGCTGTAGCAGCAATGTCACGCTTCCCGTCACGTGGATCAAAGGATCTGTGTTTTTCCCTCGAGGCTTTCCCTCTAGGCTTTCCCACAGGGCTGTCCCACGTGCCACCGTGGTGTGAGTCGATCCTCGGCGTGAAAGATGAGCCAGTGCAGGGCAAAGAGTTTCCTCTGGAATGGACTGAGACATCTGGGGGACTCTTGGAATGGTGGTACGACCATGGAGTTCCTCTCGCCTTTCCTGTTGAGAGTGCCTCCTCTTGAGATGCGACGGGAACGCCGGGAATTCTTTCCCGTTGAAAGCAGGGAAAGGATCCCTCACATCGAGCTACGAGGGGGAAACGGGGCTCCTCTGGATGTGGGCGGGACCATCGTGCTTCCTCTCGAGTGGAGACGGGTATGGCGGTGAACTTCTTGAATTGCAGCAAGGGTGTGAAAGACCCTTTCGAAGTTCCAGAGGTTAGGTGTCATTAGTCTCCAGACGCCTCATCGGAAATAGGCCTCATCTCGCCTGGAAGGGAGAACTTCCTGGATTTTCTCGAGTTGCGGCAGGTGTTCTCGAGTTACGACGGGGACCTCAGGGACCCGCCCTGGTGGCCTCAGGAGAGGCCAGTCCACATGCGAGTTGCTAGGGGGCCTCTCGGGATTCCTCTCCCGTCGATCCCGGGGCCAAAAACCTTGTGTGGAGTCAGGGCCGGAACCGAGGATTCCTCTCAGGGGCTGACATGGATCTTTGGGTACTTCTGGAGTCTCCCCAGGGGAGTCAGGCCTCGTCTCGAGTGGGGGCATGCACGTACACTTTCCTTCCAGGCTGTAGCAGCAATGTCACGCTTCCCGTCGCGTGGATCAAAGGATCTGTGGTTTTCCCTCGAGACTTTCCCACAGGGCTGTCCCACGTGCCACCGTGGTGTGAGTCGATCCTCGGCGTGAAAGATGAGCCAGTGCAGGGCAAAGAGGTTCCTCTGGAATGGACTGAGACATCTGGGGGACTCCTGGAATGGTGGTACGACCATGGAGTTCCTCTCGCCTTTCCTGTTGAGAGTGCCTCCTCTTGAGATGCGACGGGAACGCCGGGAATTCTTTCCCGTTGAAAGCAGGGAAAGGATCCCTCATCTCGAGCTACGAGGGGGAAACGGGGCTCCTCTGGATGTGGGCGGGACCATCGTGCTTCCTCTCGAGTGGAGACGGGTATGTCGGTGAACTTCTTGAGTTGCAGCAAGGGTGTGAAAGACCCTTTCGAAGTTCCAGAGGTTAGGTGTCATTAGTCTCCAGAGGCCTCATCGGAAATAGGCCTCATCTCGCCTGGAAGGGAGAACTTCCTGGATTTTCTCGAGTTGCGGCAGGTGTTCTCGAGTTACGACGGGGACCTCAGGGACCCGCCCTGGTGGCCTCAGGAGAGGCCAGTCCCTAGGCGAGTTGCTAGGGGGCCTCTCGGGATTCCTCTCCCGTTGATACCGGGGCCAAAAACCTTGTGTGGAGTCAGGGCCGGAACCGAGGATTCCTCTCAGGGGCTGACATGGATCTTTGGGTACTTCTGGAGTCTCACCAGGGGAGTCAGGCCTCGTCTCGAGTGGGGGCATGCACGTGCGCTTTCCTTCCAGGCTGTAGCAGCAATGTCACGCTTCCCGTCGCGTGGATCAAAGGATCTGTGGTTTTCCCTCGAGGCTTTCCCTCGAGGCTTTCCCACAGGGCTGTCCCACGTGCCACCGTGGTGTGAGTCAATCCTGGGCGTGAAAGATGAGCCAGTGCAGGGCAAAGAGGTTCCTCTGGAATGGACTGAGACATCTGGGGGACTCTTGGAATGGTGGTACGACCATGGAGTTCCTCTCGCCTTTCCTGTTGAGAGTGCCTCCTCTTGAGATGCGACGGGAACGCCGGGAATTCTTTCCCGTTGAAAGCAGGGAAAGGATCCCTCATCTCGAGCTACGAGGGGGAAACGGGGCTCCTCTGGATGTGGGCGGGACCATCGTGCTTCCTCTCGAGTGGAGACGGGTATGGCGGTGAACTTCTTGAGTTGCAGCAAGGGTGTGAAAGACCCTTTCGAAGTTCCAGAGGTTAGGTGTCATTAGTCTCCAGACGCCTCATCGGAAATAGGCCTCATCTCGCCTGGAAGGGAGAACTTCCTGGATTTTCTCGAGTTGCGGCAGGTGTTCTCGAGTTACGACGGGGACCTCAGGGACCCGCCCTGGTGGCCTCAGGAGAGGCCAGTCCCCATGCGAGTTGCTAGGGGGCCTCTCGGGATTCCTCTCCCGTCGATACCGGGGCCAAAAACCTTGTGTGGAGTCAGGGCCGGAACCGAGGATTCCTCTCAGGGGCTGACATGGATCTTTGGGTACTTCTGGAGTCTCCCCAGGGGAGTCAGGCCTCGTCTTGAGTGGGGGCATGCACGTGCACTTTCCTTCCAGGCTGTAGCAGCAATGTCACGCTTCCCGTCGCGTGGATCAAAGGATCTGTGGTTTTCCCTCGAGGCTTTCCCACAGGGCTGTCCCACGTGCCACCGTGGTGTGAGTCGATCCTCGGCGTGAAAGATGAGCCAGTGCAGGGCAAAGAGGTTCCTCTGGAATGGACTGAGACATCTGGGGGACTCTTGGAATGGTGGTACGACCATGGAGTTCCTCTCGCCTTTCCTGTTGAGAGTGCCTCCTCTTGAGATGCGACGGGAACGCCGGGAATTCTTTCCCGTTGAAAGCAGGGAAAGGATCCCTCATCTCGAGCTACGAGGGGGAAACGGGGCTCCTCTGGATGTGGGCGGGACCATCGTGCTTCCTCTCGAGTGGAGACGGGTATGGCGGTGAACTTCTTGAGTTGCAGCAAGGGTGTGAAAGACCCTTTCGAAGTTCCAGAGGTTAGGTGTCATTAGTCTCCAGACGCCTCATCGGAAATAGGCCTCATCTCGCCTGGAAGGGAGAACTTCCTGGATTTTCTCGAGTTGCGGCACGTGTTCTCGAGTTACGACGGGGACCTCAGGGACCCGCCCTGGTGGCCTCAGGAGAGGCCAGTCCCTAGGCGAGTTGCTAGGGGGCCTCTCGGGATTCCTCTCCCGTCGATACCGGGGCCAAAAACCTTGTGTGGAGTCAGGGCCGGAACCGAGGATTCCTCTCAGGGACTGATATGGATCTTTGGGTACTTCTGGAGTCTCGCCAGGGGAGACAGGCCTCGTCTCGTGTGGGGGCATGCACGTGCACTTTCCTTCCAGGCTGTAGCAGCAATGTCACGCTTCCCGTCGCGTGGATCAAAGGATCTGCGGTTTTCGCTCGAGGCTTTCCCTCGAGGCTTTCCCACAGGGCTGTCCCACGTGACACCGTGGTGTGAGTCGACTCTCGGCGTGAAAAATGAGCCAGTGCAGGGCAAAGAGGTTCCTCTGGAATGGACTGAGACATCTGGGGGACTCTTGGAATGGTGGTACGACCATGGAGTTCCTCTCGCCTTTCCTGTTGAGAGTGCCTCCTCTTGAGATGCGACGGGAACGCCGGGAATTCTTTCCCGTTGAAACCAGGGAAAGGATCCCTCATCTCGAGCTACGAGGGGGAAACGGGGCTCCTCTGGATGTGGGCGGGACCATCGTGCTTCCTCTCGAGTGGAGACGGGTATGGCGGTGAACTTCTTGAGTTGCAGCAAGGGTGTGAAAGACCCTTTCGAAGTTCCAGAGGTTAGGTGTCATTAGTCTCCAGACGCCTCATCGGAAATAGGCCTCATCTCGCCTGGAAGGGAGAACTTCCTGGATTTTCTCGATTTGCGGCAGGTGTTCTCGAGTTACGACGGGGCCTCTGGGACCCACCCTGGTGGCCTCAGGAGAGGCCAGTCCCCATGCGAGTTGTTAGGGGGCCTCTCGGGATTCCTCTCCCTTCGATACCGGGGCCAAAAACCTTGTGTGGAGTCAGGGCCGGAACCGAGGATTCCTCTCAGGGGCTGACATGGATCTTTGGGTACTTCTGGAGTCTCCCCAGGGGAGTCAGGCCTCGTCTCGAGTGGGGGCATGCACGTGCGCTTTCCTTCCAGGCTGTAGCAGCAATGTCACGCTTCCCGTCGCGTGGATCAAAGGATCTGTGGTTTTCCCTCGAGGCTTTCCCTCGAGGCTTTCCCACAGGGCTGTCCCACGTGCCACCGTGTTGTGAGTCGATCCTCAGCGTGAAAGATGAGCCAGTGCAGGGCAAAGAGGTTCCTCTGAAATGGACTGAGACATCTGGGGGACTCTTGGAATGGTGGTGCGACCATGGAGTTCCTCTCGCCTTTCCTGTTGAGAGTGCCTCCTCTTGAGATGCGACGGGAACGCCGGGAATTCTTTCCCGTTGAAACCATGGAAAGGATCCCTCATCTCGAGCTACGAGGGGGAAACGGGGCTCCTCTGGATGTGGGCGGGACCATCGTGCTTCCTCTCGAGTGGAGACGGGTATGGCGGTGAACTTCTTGAGTTGCAGCAAGGGTGTGAAAGACCCTTTCGAAGTTCCAGAGGTTTGGTGTCATTAGTCTCCAGAGGCCTCATCGGAAATAGGCCTCATCTCGCCTGGAAGGGAGAACTTCCTGGATTTTCTCGAGTTGCGGCAGGTGTTCTCGAGTTACGACGGGGACCTCAGGGACCCGCCCTGGTGGCCTCCGGAGAGGCCAGTCCCCATGCGAGTAGCTAGGGGGCCTCTCGGGATTCCTCTCCCGTCGATACCGGGGCCAAAAACCTTGTGTGGAGTCAGGGCCGGAACCGAGGATTCCTCTCAGGGGCTGACATGGATCTTTGGGTACTTCTGGAGTCTCCCCAGTGGAGTCAGGCCTCGTCTCGAGTGGGGGCATGCACGTGCGCTTTCCTTCCAAGCTGTAGCAGCAATGTCACGCTTCCCGTCGCTTGGATCAAAGGATCTGTGGTTTTCCCTCGAGGCTTTCCCTCGAGGCTTTCCCACAGGGCTGTCCCACGTGCCACCGTGGTGTGAGTCGATCCTCGGCGTGAAAGATGAGCCAGTGCAGGGCAAAGAGCTTCCTCTGGAATGGACTGAGACATCTGTGGGACTCTTGGAATGGTGGTACGACCATGGAGTTCCTCTCGCCTTTCCTGTTGAGAGTGCCTCCTCTTGAGATGCGACGGGAACGCAGGGAATTCTTTCCCGTTGAAAGCAGGGAAAGGATCCCTCATCTCGAGCTACGAGGGGGAAACGGGGCTCCTTTGGATGTGGTCGGGACCATCGTGCTTCCTCTCGAGTGGAAACAGGTATGGTGGTGAACTTCTTGAGTTGCAGCAAGGGTGTGAAAGACCCTTTCGAAGTTCCAGAGGTTAGGTGTCATTAGTCTCCAGACGCCTCATCGGAAATAGGCCTCATCTCGCCTGGAAGGGAGAACTTCCTGGATTTTCTCGAGTTGCGGCAGGTGTTCTCGAGTTACGACGGGGACCTCAGCGACCGGCCCTGGTGGCCTAAGGAGAGGCCAGTCCCCATGCGAGTTGTTAGGGGGCCTCTCGGGATTCCTCTCCCGTCGATACCGGGGCCAAAAAGCTTGTGTGGAGTCAGGGCCGGAACCGAGGATTCCTCTCAGGGGCTGACATGGATCTTTGGGTACTTCTGGAGTCTCCCCAGGGGAGTCAGGCCTCGTCTCGAGTGGGGGCATGCACGTGCGCTTTCCTTCCAGGCTGTAGCAGCAATGTCACGCTTCCCGTCGCGTGGATCAAAGGATCTGTGGTTTTCCCTCGAGGCTTTCCCTCGAGGCTTTCCCACAGGGCTGTCCCACGTGCCACCGTGTTGTGAGTCGATCCTCGGCGTGAAAGATGAGCCAGTGCAGGGCAAAGAGGTTCCTCTGAAATGGACTGAGACATCTGGGGGACTCTTGGAATGGTGGTGCGACCATGGAGTTCCTCTCGCCTTTCCTGTTGAGAGTGCCTCCTCTTGAGATGCGACGGGAACGCCGGGAATTCTTTCCCGTTGAAACCAGGGAAAGGATCCCTCATCTCGAGCTACGAGGGGGAAACGGGGCTCCTCTGGATGTGGGCGGGACCATCGTGCTTCCTCTCGAGTGGAGACGGGTATGGCGGTGAACTTCTTGAGTTGCAGCAAGGGTGTGAAAGACCCTTTCGAAGTTCCAGAGGTTAGGTGTCATTAGTCTCCAGACGCCTCATCGGAAATAGGCCTCATCTCGCCTGGAAGGGAGAACTTCCTGGATTTTCTCGAGTTGCGGCAGGTGTTCTCGAGTTACGACGGGGACCTCAGCGACCGGCCCTGGTGGCCTAAGGAGAGGCCAGTCCCCATGCGAGTTGCTAGGGGGCCTCTCGGGATTCCTCTCCCGTCGATACCGGGGCCAAAAACCTTGTGTGGAGTCAGGGCCGGAACCGAGGATTCCTCTCAGGGGCTGACATGGATCTTTGGGTACTTCTGGAGTCTCCCCAGGGGAGTCAGGCCTCGTCTCGAGTGGGGGCATGCACGTGCGCTTTCCTTCCAGGCTGTAGCAGCAATGTCACGCTTCCCGTCGCGTGGATCAAAGGATCTGTGGTTTTCCCTCGAGGCTTTCCCTCGAGGCTTTCCCACAGGGCTGTCCCACGTGCCACCGTGTTGTGAGTCGATCCTCGGCGTGAAAGATGAGCCAGTGCAGGGCAAAGAGGTTCCTCTGAAATGGACTGAGACATCTGGGGGACTCTTGGAATGGTGGTGCGACCATGGAGTTCCTCTCGCCTTTCCTGTTGAGAGTGCCTCCTCTTGAGATGCGACGGGAACGCCGGGAATTCTTTCCCGTTGAAACCAGGGAAAGGATCCCTCATCTCGAGCTACGAGGGGGAAACGG
The DNA here is from genome assembly GCF_032405125.1 of Capricornis sumatraensis. NCBI lineage: Eukaryota > Metazoa > Chordata > Mammalia > Artiodactyla > Bovidae > Capricornis > Capricornis sumatraensis. The sequence goes on from NW_027184612.1 coordinate 13,017,146, forward strand.
GGCTCCTCTGGATGTGGGCGGGACCATCGTGCTTCCTCTCGAGTGGAGACGGGTATGGCGGTGAACTTCTTGAGTTGCACCAAGGGTGTGAAAGACCCTTTCGAAGTTCCAGAGGTTTGGTGTCATTAGTCTCCAGAGGCCTCATCGGAAATAGGCCTCATCTCGCCTGGAAGGGAGAACTTCCTGGATTTTCTCGAGTTGCGGCAGGTGTTCTCGAGTTACGACGGGGACCTCAGGGACCCGCCCTGGTGGCCTCAGGAGAGGCCAGTCCCCATGCGAGTTGCTAGGGGGCCTCTCGGGATTCCTCTCCCGTCGATACCGGGGCCAAAAACCTTGTGTGGAATCAGTGCCGGAACCGAGGATTCCTCTCAGGGGCTGACATGGATCTTTGGGTACTTCTGGAGTCTCCCCAGTGGAGTCAGACCTCGTCTCGAGTGGGGGCATGCACGTGCGCTTTCCTTCCAGGCTGTAGCAGCAATGTCACGCTTCCCGTCGCGTGGATCAAAGGATCTGTGGTTTTCCCTCGAGGCTTTCCCTCGAGGCTTTCCCACAGGGCTGTCCCACGTGCCACCGTGGTGTGAGTCGATCCTCGCCGTGAAAGATGAGCCAGTGCAGGGCAAAGAGGTTCCTCAGGAATGGACTGAGACATCTGGGGGACTCTTGGAATGGTGGTACGACCATGGAGATCCTCTCGCCTTTCCTGTTGAGAGTGCCTCCTCTTGAGATGCGACGGGAACGCCGGGAATTCTTTCCCGTTGAAAGCAGGGAAAGGATCCCTCATCTCGAGCACCGAGGGGAAAACGGGGCTCCTCTGGATGTGGGCGGGACCATCGTGCTTCCTCTCGAGTGGAGACGGGTATGGCGGAGAACTTCTTGAGTTGCAGCAAGGGTGTGAAAGACCCTTTCGAAGTTCCAGAGGTTAGGTGTCATTAGTCTCCAGACGCCTCATCGGAAATAAGCCTCATCTCGCCTGGAAGGGAGAACTTCCTGGATTTTCTCGAGTTGTGGCAGGTGTTCTCGAGTAACGACGGGGACCTCAGGGACCGGCCCTGGTGGCCTCAGGAGAGGCCAGTCCCCATGCGAGTTGCTAGGGGGCCTCTCGTGATTCCTCTCCCGTCGATACCGGGGCCAAAATGCTTGTGTGGAGTCAGGGCCGGAACCGAGGATTCCTCTCAGGGGCTGACATGGATCTTTGGGTACTTCTGGAGTCTCCCCAGGGGAGTCAGGCCTCGTCTCGAGTGGGGGCATGCACGTGCGCTTTCCTTCCAGGCTGTAGCAGCAATGTCACGCTTCCCGTCGCGTGGATCAAAGGATCTGTGGTTTTCCCTCGAGGCTTTCCCTCGAGGCTTTCCCACAGGGCTGTCCCACGTGCCACCGTGGTGTGAGTCGATCCTCGGCGTGAAAGATGAGCCCGTGCAGGGCAAAGAGGTTCCTCTGGAATGGACTGAGACATCTGGGGGACTCTTGGAATGGTGGTACGACCATGGAGTTCCTCTCGCCTTTCCTGTTGAGAGTGCCTCCTCTTGAGATGCGACGGGAACGCCGGGAATTCTTTCCCGTTGAAACCAGGGAAAGGATCCCTCATCTCGAGCTACGAGGGGGAAACGGGGCTCCTCTCGATGTGGGCGGGACCATCGTGCTTCCTCTCGAGTGGAGACGGGTATGGCGGTGAACTTCTTGAGTTGCAGCAAGGGTGTGAAAGACCCTTTCGAAGTTCCAGAGGTTTGGTGTCAATAGTCTCCAGAGGCCTCATCGGAAATAGGCCTCATCTCGCCTGGAAGGGAAAACTTCCTGGATTTTCTCGAGTTGCGGCAGGTGTTCTCGAGTTACGACGGGGACCTCAGGGACCCGCCCTGGTGGCCTCAGGAGAGGCCAGTCCCCATGAGAGTTGCTAGGGGGTCTCTCGGGATTCCTCTCCCGTCGATACTGGGGCCAAAAAGCTTGTGTGGAGTCAGGGCCGGAACCGAGGATTCTTCTCAGGGGCTGACATGGATCTTTGGGTACTTCTGGAGTCTCCCCAGGGGAGTCAGGCCTCGTCTCGAGTGGGGGCATGCATGTGCGCTTTCCTTCCAGGCTGTAGCAGCAATGTCACGCTTCCCGTCGCGTGGATCAAAGGATCTGTGGTTTTCCCTCGAGGCTTTCCCTCGAGGCTTTCCCACAGGGCTGTCCCACGTGCCACCGTGTTGTGAGTCGATCCTCGGAGTGAAAGATGAGCCAGTGCAGGGCAAAGAGGTTCCTCTGAAATGGACTGAGACATCTGGGGGACTCTTGGAATGGTGGTACGACCATGGATTTCCTCTCGCCTTTCCTGTTGAGAGTGCCTCCTCTTGAGATGCGACGGGAACGCCGGGAATTCTTTCCCGTTGAAAGCAGGGAAAGGATCCCTCATCTCGAGCTACGAGGGGGAAACGGGGCTCCTCGGGATGTGGGCGGGACCATCGTGCTTCCTCTCGAGTGGAGACGGGTATGGCGGTGAACTTCTTGAGTTGCACCAAGGGTGTGAAAGACCCTTTCGAAGTTCCAGAGGTTTGGTGTCATTAGTCTCCAGAGGCCTCATCGGAAATAGGCCTCATCTCGCCTGGAAGGGAGAACTTCCTGGATTTTGTCGAGTTGCGGCAGGTGTTCTCGAGTTACGACGGGGACCTCAGGGACCCGCTCTGGTGGCCTCAGGAGAGGCCAGTCCCCATGCGAGTTGCTAGGGGGCCTCTCGGGATTCCTCTCCCGTCGATACCGGGGCCAAAAACCTTGTGTGGAGTCAGGGCCGGAACCGAGGATTCCTCTCAGGGGCTGACATGGATCTTTGGGTACTTCTGGAGTCTCCCCAGTGGAGTCAGACCTCGTCTCGAGTGGGGGCATGCACGTGCGCTTTCCTTCCAGGCTGTAGCAGCAATGTCACGCTTCCCGTCGCGTGGATCAAAGGATCTGTGGTTTTCCCTCGAGGCTTTCCCTCGAGGCTTTCCCACAGGGCTGTCCCACGTGCCACCGTGGTGTGAGTCGATCCTCGGCGTGAAAGATGAGCCAGTGCAGGGCAAAGAGGTTCCTCTGGAATGGACTGAGACATCTGGGGGACTCTTGGAATGGTGGTACGACCATGGAGATCCTCTCGCCTTTCCTGTTGAGAATGCCTCCTCTTGAGATGCGACGGGAACACCGGGAATCCTTTCCCGTTGAAAGCAGGGAAAGGTTCCCTCATCTCGAGCACCGAGGGGGAAACGGGGCTCCTCTGGATGTGGGCGGGACCATCGTGCTTCCTCTCGAGTGGAGACGGGTATGGCGGAGAACTTCTTGAGTTGCAGCAAGGGTGTGAAAGACCCTTTCAAAGTTCCAGAAGTTAGGTGTCATTAGTCTCCAGACGCCTCATCGGAAATAGGCCTCATCTCGCCTGGAAGGGAGAACTTCCTGGATTTTCTCGAGTTGCGGCAGGTGTTCTTAAGTTACGACGGGGAACTCAGGGACCCGCCCTGGTGGGCTCAGGAGAGGCCAGTCCCCATGCGAGTTGCTAGAGGGCCTCTCGGGATTCCTCTCCCGTCGATACCGGGGCCAAAAACCTTGAGTGGAGTCAGGGCCGGAACCGAGGATTCCTCTCAGGGGCTGACATGGATCTTTGGGTACTTCTGGAGTCTCCCCAGGGGAGTCTGGCTTCGTCTCGAGTGGGGGCATGCACGTGCGCTTTCCTTCCAGGCTGTAGCAGCAATGTCACGCTTCCCGTCACGTGGATCAAAGGATCTGTGGTTTTCCCTCGAGGCTTTCCCTCGAGGCTTTCCCACAGGGCTGTCCCACGTGCCACCGTGGCGTGAGTCGATCCTCGGCGTGAAAGATGAGCCAGTGCAGGGCAAAGAGTTTCCTCTGGAATGGACTGAGACATCTGCGGGACTCTTGGAATGGTGGTACGACCATGGAGTTCCTCTCGCCTTTCCTGTTGAGAGTCCCTCCTCTTGATATGCGACGGGAACGCAGGGAATTCTTTCCCGTTGAAAGCAGGGAAAGGATCCCTCATCTCGAGCTACGAGGGGGAAACGGGGCTCCTCTGGATGTGGGCGGGACCATCGTGCTTCCTCTCGAGTGGAGACGGGTATGGCGGTGAACTTCTTGAGTTGCAGAAAGGATGTGAAAGACCCTTTCGAAGTTCCAGAGGTTAGGTGTCATTAGTCTCCAGACGCCTCATCGGAAATAGGCCTCATCTCGCCTGGAAGGGAGAACTTCCTGGATTTTGTCGAGTTGCGGCAGGTGTTCTCGAGTTACGACGGGGACCTCAGGGACCCGCCCTGGTGGACTCAGGAGAGGCCAGTCCCCATGCGAGTTGCTAGGGGGCCTCTCGGGATTCCTCTCCCGTCGATACCGGGGCCAAAAACCTTGTGTGGAGTCAGGGCCGGAACCGAGGATTCCTCTCAGGGGCTGACATGGATCTTTGGGTACTTCTGGAGTCTCCCCAGGGGAGTCAGGCCTCGTCTCGAGTGGGGGCATGCACGTGCACTTTCCTTCCAGGCTGTAGCAGCAATGTCACGCTTCCCGTCGCGTGGATCAAAGGATCTGTGGTTTTCCCTTGAGGCTTTCCCACAGGGCTGTCCCACGTGCCACCGTGGTGTGAGTCGATCCTCGGCGTGAAAGATGAGCCAGTGCAGGGCAAAGAGGTTCCTCTGGAATGGACTGAGACATCTGGGGGACTCTTGGAATGGTGGTACGACCATGGAGTTCCTCTCGCCTTTCCTGTTGAGAGTGCCTCCTCTTGAGATGCGACGGGAACGCCGGGAATTCTTTCCCGTTGAAAGCAGGGAAAGGATCCCTCATCTCGAGCTACGAGGGGGAAACGGGGCTCCTCTGGATGTGGGCGGGACCATCGTGCTTCCTCTCGAGTGGAGACGGGTATGGCGGTGAACTTCTTGAGTTGCAGCAAGGGTGTGAAAGACCCTTTCGAAGTTCCAGAGGTTAGGTGTCATTAGTCTCCAGACGCCTCATCGGAAATAGGCCTCATCTCGCCTGGAAGGGAGAACTTCCTGGATTTTCTCGAGTTGCGGCAGGTGTTCTCGAGTTACGACGGGGACCTCAGGGACCCGCCCTGTTGGCCTCAGGAGAGGCCAGTCCCTATGCGTGTTGCTAGGGGGCCCCTCGGGATTCCTCTCCCGTCGATACCGGGGCCAAAAACCTTGTGTGGAGTCAGGGCCGGAACCGAGGATTCCTCTCAGGGACTGATATGGATCTTTGGGTACTTCTGGAGTCTCGCCAGGGGAGACAGGCCTCGTCTCGTGTGGGGGCATGCACGTGCACTTTCCTTCCAGGCTGTAGCAGCAATGTCACGCTTCCCGTCGCGTGGATCAAAGGATCTGCGGTTTTCCCTCGAGGCTTTCCCTCGAGGCTTTCCCACAGGGCTGTCCCACGTGACACCGTGGTGTGAGTCGATTCTCGGCGTGAAAAATGAGCCAGTGCAGGGCAAAGAGGTTCCTCTGGAATGGACTGAGACATCTGGGGTACTCTTGGAATGGTGGTACGACCATGGAGTTCCTCTCGACTTTCCTGTTGAGAGTGCCTCCTCTTGAGATGCGACGGGAACGCCGGGAATACTTTCCCGTTTAAAGCAGGGAAAGGATCCCTCATCTCGAGCTACGAGGGGGAAACGGGGCTCCTCTGGATGTGGGCGGGACCATCATGCTTCCTCTTGAGTGGACACGGGTATGGCGGTGAACTTCTTGAGTTGCAGCAAGGTTGTGAAAGACCCTTTCGAAGTTCCAGAGGTTAGGTGTCATTAGTCTCCAGACGCCTCATCGGAAATAGGCCTCATCTCGCCTGGAAGGGAGAACTTCCTGGATTTTCTCGATTTGCGGCAGGTGTTCTCGAGTTAGGACGGGGACCTCAGGGACCCGCCCTGGTGGCCTCAGGAGAGGCCAGTCCCCATGCGAGTTGTTAGGGGGCCTCTCGGGATTCCTCTCCCGTCGATACCGGGGCCAAAAACCTTGTGTGGAGTCAGGGCCGGAACCGAGGATTCCTCTCAGGGGCTGACATGGATCTTTGGGTACTTCTGGAGTCTCCCCAGGGGAGTCAGGCCTCGTCTCGAGTGGGGGCATGCGCGTGCGCTTTCCTTCCAGGCTTTAGCAGCAATGTCACGCTTCCCGTCGCTTGGATCAAAGGATCTGTGGTTTTCCCTCGAGGCTTTCCCTCGAGGCTTTCCCACAGGGCTGTCCCACGTGCCACCGTGGTGTGAGTCGATCCTCGGCGTGAAAGATGAGCCAGTGCAGGGCAAAGAGGTTCCTCTGGAATGGACTGAGACATCTGGGGGACTCTTGGAATGGTGGTACGACCATGGAGTTCCTCTCACCTTTCCTGTTGAGAGTGCCTCCTCTTGAGATGCGACGGGAACGCCGGGAATTCTTTCCCGTTGAAAGCAGGGAAAGGATCCCTCATCTCGAGCTACGAGGGGGAAACGGGGCTCCTCTGGATGTGGGCGGGACCATCGTGCTTCCTCTCGAGTGGAGACGGGTATGGCGGTGAACTTCTTGAGTTGCAGCAAGGGTGTGAAAGACCCTTTCGAAGTTCCAGAGGTTAGGTGTCATTAGTCTCCAGACGCCTCATCGGAAATAGGCCTCATCTCGCCTGGAAGGGAGAACTTCCTGGATTTTCTCGAGTTGCGGCAGGTGTTCTCGAGTTTCGACGGGGACCTCAGGGACCCGCCCTGGTGGCCTCAGGAGAGGCCAGTCCCCATGCGAGTTGCTAGGGGGCCTCTCGGGATTCCTCTCCCGTCGATACCGGGCCCAAAAACCTTGTGTGGAGTCAGGGCCGGAACCGAGGATTCCTCTCAGGGGCTGACATGGATCTTTGGGTACTTCTGGAGTCTCCCCAGTGGAGTCAGGCCTCGTCTCGATTGGGGGCATTCACGTGCGCTTTCCTTTCAGGCTGTAGCAGCAATGTCACGCTTCCCGTCACGTGGATCAAAGGATCTGTGGTTTTCCCTCGAGGCTTTCCCTCGAGGCTTTCCCACAGGGCTGTCCCACGTGCCACCGTGGTGTGAGTCGATCCTCGGCGTGAAAGATGAGCCAGTGCAGGGCAAAGAGGTTCCTCTGGAATGGACTGAGACATCTGGGGGACTCTTGGAATGGTGGTACGACCATGGAGTTCCTCTCGCCTTTCCTGTTGAGAGTGCCTCCTCTTGAGATGCGACGGGAACGCCGGGAATTCTTTCCCGTTGAAAGCAGGGAAAGGATCCCTCATGTCGAGCTACGAGGGGGAAACGGGGCTCCTCTGGATGTGGGCGGGACCATCGTGCTTCCTCTCTAGTGGAGACGGGTATGGCGGTGAACTTCTTGAGTTGCAGCAAGGGTGTGAAAGACCCTTTCGAAGTTCCAGAGGTTAGGTGTCATTAGTCTCCAGACGCCTCATCGGAAATAGGCATCATCTCGCCTGGAAGGGAGAACTTCCTGGATTTTCTCGAGTTGCGGCCGGTGTTCTCGAGTTATGACGGGGACCTCAGGGACCCGCCCTGGTGGCCTCAGGAAAGGCCAGTCCCTAGGCGAGTTGCTAGGGGGCCTCTCGGGATTCCTCTCCCGTTGATACCGGGGCCAAAAACCTTGTGTGGAGTCAGGGCCGGAACCGAGGATTCCTCTCAGGGGCTGACATGGATCTTTGGGTACTTCTGGAGTCTCCCCAGGGGAGTCAGGCCTCGTCTCGAGTGGGGGCATGCACGTGCGCTTTCCTTCCAGGCTGTAGCAGCAATGTCACCCTTCCCGTCGCGTGGATCAAAGGATCTGTGGTTTTCCCTCGAGGCTTTCCCTCGAGGCTTTCCCACAGGGCTGTCCCACGTGCCACCGTGGTGTGAGTCGATCCTCGGCGTGAAAGATGAGCCAGTGCAGGGCAAAGAGGTTCCTCTGGAATGGACTGAGACATCTGGGGGACTCTTGAATGGTGGTACGACCATGGAGTTCCTCTCGCCTTTCCTGTTGAGAGTTCCTCCTCTTGAGACGCGACGGGAACGCCGGGAATTCTTTCCCGTTGAAAGCAGGGAAAGGATCCCTCATCTCGAGCTACGAGGGGGAAACGGGGCTCCTCTGGATGTGGGCGGGACCATCGTGCTTCCTCTCTAGTGGAGACGGGTATGGTGGTGAACTTCTTGAGTTGCAGCAAGGCTGTGAAAGACCCTTTCGAAGTTCCAGAGGTTAGGTGTCATTAGTCTCCAGACGCCTCATCGGAAATAGGCCTCATCTCGCCTGGAAGGGAGAACTTCCTGGATTTTCTCGAGTTGCGGCAGGTGTTCTCGAGTTACGACGGGGACCTCAGGGACCCGCCCTGGTGGCATCAGGAGAGGCCAGTCCCTATGCGAGTTGCTAGGGGGCCTCTCGGGATTCCTCTCCCGTCGATACCGGGGCCAAAAACCTTGTGTGGAGTCAGGGCCGGAACCGAGGATTCCTCTCAGGGGCTGACATGGATCTTTGGGTACTTCTGGAGTCTCCCCAGGGGAGTCAGGCCTCGTCTCGAGTGGGGGCATGCACGTGCACTTTCCTTCCAGGCTGTAGCAGCAATGTCACGCTTCCCGTCGCGTGGATCAAATGATGTGTGGTTTTCCCTCGAGGCTTTCCCACAGGGCTGTCCCACGTGCCACCGTGGTGTGAGTCGATCCTCGGCGTGAAAGATGAGCCAGTGCAGGGCAAAGAGGTTCCTCTGGAATGGACTGAGACATCTGGGGGACTCTTGGAATGGTGGTACGACCATGGAGTTCCTCTCGCCTTTCCTGTTGAGAGTGCCTCCTCTTGAGATGCGACGGGAACGCCGGGAATTTTTCCCGTTGAAAGCAGGGAAAGGATCCCTCATCTCGAGCTACGAGGGGGAAACGGGGCTCCTCTGGATGTGGGCGGGACCATCGTGCTTTCTCTCGAGTGGAGACGGGTATGGCGGTGAACTTCTTGAGTTGCAGCAAGGGTGTGAAATACCCTTTCGAAGTTCCAGAGGTTAGGTGTCATTAGTCTCCAGACGCCTCATCGGAAATAGGCCTCATCTCGCCTGGAAGGGAGAACTTCCTGGATTTTCTCGAGTTGCGGCAGGTGTTCTCGAGTTACGACGGGGACCTCAGGGACCCACCCTGTTGGCCTCAGGAGAGGCCAGTCCCTATGCGTGTTGCTAGGGGGCCCGTCGGGATTCCTCTCCCGTCGATACCGGGGCCAAAAACCTTGTGTGGAGTCAGGGCCGGAACCGAGGATTCCTCTCAGGGACTGATATGGATCTTTGGGTACTTCTGGAGTCTCGCCAGGGGAGACAGGCCTCGTCTCGTGTGGGGGCATGCACGTGCACTTTCCTTCCAGGCTGTAGCAGCAATGTCACTCTTCCCGTCGCGTGGATCAAAGGATCTGCGGTTTTTCCTCGAGGCTTTCCCTCGAGGCTTTCCCACAGGGCTGTCCCACGTGACACCGTGGTGTGAGTCGATTCTCGGCGTGAAAAATGAGCCAGTGCAGGGCAAAGTGGTTCCTCTGGAATGGACTGAGACATCTGGGGGACTCTTGGAATGGTGGTACGACCATGGAGTTCCTCTCGCCTTTCCTGTTGAGAGTGCCTCCTCTTGAGATGCGACGGGAACGCCGGGAATTCTTTCCCGTTGAAAGCAGGGAAAGGATCCCTCATCTCGAGCTACGAGGGGGAAACGGGGCTCCTCTGGATGTGGGCGGGACCATCGTGCTTCCTCTCGAGTGGAGACGGGTATGGCGTTGAACTTCTTGAGTTGCAGCAAGGGTGTGAAAGACCCTTTCGAAGTTCCAGAGGTTAGGTGTCATTAGTCTCCAGACGCCTCATCGGAAATAGGCCTCATCTCGCCTGGAAGGGAGAACTTCCTGGATTTTCTCGAGTTGCCCCATGTGTTCTCGAGTTACGACGGGGACCTCAGGGACCCGCCCTGGTGGCCTCAGGAGAGGCCAGTCCCCATGCGAGTTGTTAGGGGGCCTCTCGGGATTCCTCTCCCGTCGATACTGGGGCCAAAAACCTTGTGTGGAGTCAGGGCCGGAACCGAGGATTCCTCTCAGGGGCTGACATGGATCTTTGGGTACTTCTGGAGTCTCCCCAGGGGAGTCAGGCCTCGTCTCGAGTGGGGGCATGCACGTGCGCTTTCCTTCCAGGCTGTAGCAGCAATGTCACGCTTCCCGTCGCGTGGATCAAAGGATCTGTGGTTTTCCAACGAGGCTTTCCCTCGAGGCTTTCCCACAGGGCTGTCCCAAGTGCCACCGTGTTGTGAGTCGATCCTCGGCTGGAAAGATGAGCCAGTGCAGGGCAAAGAGGTTCCTCTGGAATGGACTGAGACATCTGGGGGACTCTTGGAATGGTGGTACGACCATGGAGTTCCTCTCGCCTTTCCTGTTGAGAGTGCCTCCTCTTGAGATGCGACGGGAACGCCGGGAATTCTTTCCCGTTGAAACCAGGGAAAGGATCCCTCATCTCGAGCTACGAGGGGGAAACGGGGCTCCTCTGGATGTGGGCGGGACCATCGTGCTTCCTCTCGAGTGGAGGCGGGTATGGCGGTGAACTTCTTGAGTTGCAGCAAGGGTGTGAAAGACCCTTTCGAAGTTCCAGAGGTTTGGTGTCATTAGTCTCCAGACGCCTCATCGGAAATAGGCCTCATCTCGCCTGGAAGGGAGAACTTCCTGGATTTTCTCGAGTTGCGGCAGGTGTTCTCAAATTACGACGGGGACCTCAGGGACCCGCCCTGGTGGCCTCCGGAGAGGCCAGTCCCCATGCGAGTTGCTAGGGGGCCTCTCGGGATTCCTCTCCCGTCGATACTGGGGCCAAAAACCTTGTGTGGAGTCAGGGCCGGAACCGAGGATTCCTCTCAGGGGCTGACATGGATCTTTGGGTAATTCTGGAGTCTCCCCAGGGGAGTCAGGCCTCGTCTCGAGTGGGGGCATGCACGTGCGCTTTCCTTTCAGGCTGTAGCAGCAATGTCACGCTTCCCGTCATGTGGATCAAAGGATCTGTGGTTTTCCCTCGAGGCTTTCCCTCGAGGCTTTCCCACAGGGCTGTCCCACGTGCCACCGTGGTGTGAGTCGATCCTCGGCGTGAAAGATGAGCCAATGCAGGGCAAAGAGGTTCCTCTGGAATGGACTGAGACATCTGGGGGACTCTTGGAATGGTGGTACGACCATGGAGTTCCTCTCGCCTTTCCTGTTGAGAGTGCCTCCTCTTGAGATGCGACGGGAACGCCGGGAATTCTTTCCCGTTGAAAGCAGGGAAAGGATCCCTCATCTCGAGCACCGAGGGGAAAACGGGGCTCCTCTGGATGTGGGCGGGACCATCGTGCTTCCTCTCGAGTGGAGACGGGTATGGCGGAGAACTTCTTGAGTTGCAGCAAGGGTGTGAAAGACCCTTTCGAAGTTCCAGAGGTTAGGTGTCATTAGTCTCCAGACGCCTCATCGGAAATAAGCCTCATCTCGCCTGGAAGGGAGAACTTCCTGGATTTTCTCGAGTTGTGGCAGGTGTTCTCGAGTAACGACGGGGACCTCAGGGACCGGCCCTGGTGGCCTCAGGAGAGGCCAGTCCCCATGCGAGTTGCTAGGGGGCCTCTCGTGATTCCTCTCCCGTCGATACCGGGGCCAAAATGCTTGTGTGGAGTCAGGGCCGGAACCGAGGATTCCTCTCAGGGGCTGACATGGATCTTTGGGTACTTCTGGAGTCTCCCCAGGGGAGTCAGGCCTCGTCTCGAGTGGGGGCATGCACGTGCGCTTTCCTTCCAGGCTGTAGCAGCAATGTCACGCTTCCCGTCGCGTGGATCAAAGGATCTGTGGTTTTCCCTCGAGGCTTTCCCTCGAGGCTTTCCCACAGGGCTGTCCCACGTGCCACCGTGGTGTGAGTCGATCCTCGGCGTGAAAGATGAGCCCGTGCAGGGCAAAGAGGTTCCTCTGGAATGGACTGAGACATCTGGGGGACTCTTGGAATGGTGGTACGACCATGGAGTTCCTCTCGCCTTTCCTGTTGAGAGTGCCTCCTCTTGAGATGCGACGGGAACGCCGGGAATTCTTTCCCGTTGAAACCAGGGAAAGGATCCCTCATCTCGAGCTACGAGGGGGAAACGGGGCTCCTCTCGATGTGGGCGGGACCATCGTGCTTCCTCTCGAGTGGAGACGGGTATGGCGGTGAACTTCTTGAGTTGCAGCAAGGGTGTGAAAGACCCTTTCGAAGTTCCAGAGGTTTGGTGTCAATAGTCTCCAGAGGCCTCATCGGAAATAGGCCTCATCTCGCCTGGAAGGGAAAACTTCCTGGATTTTCTCGAGTTGCGGCAGGTGTTCTCGAGTTACGACGGGGACCTCAGGGACCCGCCCTGGTGGCCTCAGGAGAGGCCAGTCCCCATGAGAGTTGCTAGGGGGTCTCTCGGGATTCCTCTCCCGTCGATACTGGGGCCAAAAAGCTTGTGTGGAGTCAGGGCCGGAACCGAGGATTCTTCTCAGGGGCTGACATGGATCTTTGGGTACTTCTGGAGTCTCCCCAGGGGAGTCAGGCCTCGTCTCGAGTGGGGGCATGCATGTGCGCTTTCCTTCCAGGCTGTAGCAGCAATGTCACGCTTCCCGTCGCGTGGATCAAAGGATCTGTGGTTTTCCCTCGAGGCTTTCCCTCGAGGCTTTCCCACAGGGCTGTCCCACGTGCCACCGTGTTGTGAGTCGATCCTCGGAGTGAAAGATGAGCCAGTGCAGGGCAAAGAGGTTCCTCTGAAATGGACTGAGACATCTGGGGGACTCTTGGAATGGTGGTACGACCATGGATTTCCTCTCGCCTTTCCTGTTGAGAGTGCCTCCTCTTGAGATGCGACGGGAACGCCGGGAATTCTTTCCCGTTGAAAGCAGGGAAAGGATCCCTCATCTCGAGCTACGAGGGGGAAACGGGGCTCCTCGGGATGTGGGCGGGACCATCGTGCTTCCTCTCGAGTGGAGACGGGTATGGCGGTGAACTTCTTGAGTTGCACCAAGGGTGTGAAAGACCCTTTCGAAGTTCCAGAGGTTTGGTGTCATTAGTCTCCAGAGGCCTCATCGGAAATAGGCCTCATCTCGCCTGGAAGGGAGAACTTCCTGGATTTTGTCGAGTTGCGGCAGGTGTTCTCGAGTTACGACGGGGACCTCAGGGACCCGCTCTGGTGGCCTCAGGAGAGGCCAGTCCCCATGCGAGTTGCTAGGGGGCCTCTCGGGATTCCTCTCCCGTCGATACCGGGGCCAAAAACCTTGTGTGGAGTCAGGGCCGGAACCGAGGATTCCTCTCAGGGGCTGACATGGATCTTTGGGTACTTCTGGAGTCTCCCCAGTGGAGTCAGACCTCGTCTCGAGTGGGGGCATGCACGTGCGCTTTCCTTCCAGGCTGTAGCAGCAATGTCACGCTTCCCGTCGCGTGGATCAAAGGATCTGTGGTTTTCCCTCGAGGCTTTCCCTCGAGGCTTTCCCACAGGGCTGTCCCACGTGCCACCGTGGTGTGAGTCGATCCTCGGCGTGAAAGATGAGCCAGTGCAGGGCAAAGAGGTTCCTCTGGAATGGACTGAGACATCTGGGGGACTCTTGGAATGGTGGTACGACCATGGAGATCCTCTCGCCTTTCCTGTTGAGAATGCCTCCTCTTGAGATGCGACGGGAACGCCGGGAATCCTTTCCCGTTGAAAGCAGGGAAAGGTTCCCTCATCTCGAGCACCGAGGGGGAAACGGGGCTCCTCTGGATGTGGGCGGGACCATCGTGCTTCCTCTCGAGTGGAGACGGGTATGGCGGAGAACTTCTTGAGTTGCAGCAAGGGTGTGAAAGACCCTTTCAAAGTTCCAGAAGTTAGGTGTCATTAGTCTCCAGACGCCTCATCGGAAATAGGCCTCATCTCGCCTGGAAGGGAGAACTTCCTGGATTTTCTCGAGTTGCGGCAGGTGTTCTTAAGTTACGACGGGGAACTCAGGGACCCGCCCTGGTGGGCTCAGGAGAGGCCAGTCCCCATGCGAGTTGCTAGAGGGCCTCTCGGGATTCCTCTCCCGTCGATACCGGGGCCAAAAACCTTGAGTGGAGTCAGGGCCGGAACCGAGGATTCCTCTCAGGGGCTGACATGGATCTTTGGGTACTTCTGGAGTCTCCCCAGGGGAGTCTGGCTTCGTCTCGAGTGGGGGCATGCACGTGCGCTTTCCTTCCAGGCTGTAGCAGCAATGTCACGCTTCCCGTCACGTGGATCAAAGGATCTGTGGTTTTCCCTCGAGGCTTTCCCTCGAGGCTTTCCCACAGGGCTGTCCCACGTGCCACCGTGGCGTGAGTCGATCCTCGGCGTGAAAGATGAGCCAGTGCAGGGCAAAGAGTTTCCTCTGGAATGGACTGAGACATCTGCGGGACTCTTGGAATGGTGGTACGACCATGGAGTTCCTCTCGCCTTTCCTGTTGAGAGTCCCTCCTCTTGATATGCGACGGGAACGCAGGGAATTCTTTCCCGTTGAAAGCAGGGAAAGGATCCCTCATCTCGAGCTACGAGGGGGAAACGGGGCTCCTCTGGATGTGGGCGGGACCATCGTGCTTCCTCTCGAGTGGAGACGGGTATGGCGGTGAACTTCTTGAGTTGCAGAAAGGATGTGAAAGACCCTTTCGAAGTTCCAGAGGTTAGGTGTCATTAGTCTCCAGACGCCTCATCGGAAATAGGCCTCATCTCGCCTGGAAGGGAGAACTTCCTGGATTTTGTCGAGTTGCGGCAGGTGTTCTCGAGTTACGACGGGGACCTCAGGGACCCGCCCTGGTGGACTCAGGAGAGGCCAGTCCCCATGCGAGTTGCTAGGGGGCCTCTCGGGATTCCTCTCCCGTCGATACCGGGGCCAAAAACCTTGTGTGGAGTCAGGGCCGGAACCGAGGATTCCTCTCAGGGGCTGACATGGATCTTTGGGTACTTCTGGAGTCTCCCCAGGGGAGTCAGGCCTCGTCTCGAGTGGGGGCATGCACGTGCACTTTCCTTCCAGGCTGTAGCAGCAATGTCACGCTTCCCGTCGCGTGGATCAAAGGATCTGTGGTTTTCCCTCGAGGCTTTCCCACAGGGCTGTCCCACGTGCCACCGTGGTGTGAGTCGATCCTCGGCGTGAAAGATGAGCCAGTGCAGGGCAAAGAGGTTCCTCTGGAATGGACTGAGACATCTGGGGGACTCTTGGAATGGTGGTACGACCATGGAGTTCCTCTCGCCTTTCCTGTTGAGAGTGCCTCCTCTTGAGATGCGACGGGAACGCCGGGAATTCTTTCCCGTTGAAAGCAGGGAAAGGATCCCTCATCTCGAGCTACGAGGGGGAAACGGGGCTCCTCTGGATGTGGGCGGGACCATCGTGCTTCCTCTCGAGTGGAGACGGGTATGGCGGTGAACTTCTTGAGTTGCAGCAAGGGTGTGAAAGACCCTTTCGAAGTTCCAGAGGT
Organism: Capricornis sumatraensis; assembly: GCF_032405125.1. Lineage (NCBI taxonomy): Eukaryota > Metazoa > Chordata > Mammalia > Artiodactyla > Bovidae > Capricornis > Capricornis sumatraensis. Next base: position 13,032,497 of record NW_027184612.1, read on the forward strand.
TAGGTGTCATTAGTCTCCAGACGCCTCATCGGAAATAGGCCTCATCTCGCCTGGAAGGGAGAACTTCCTGGATTTTCTCGAGTTGCGGCAGGTGTTCTCGAGTTACGACGGGGACCTCAGGGACCCGCCCTGTTGGCCTCAGGAGAGGCCAGTCCCTATGCGTGTTGCTAGGGGGCCCCTCGGGATTCCTCTCCCGTCGATACCGGGGCCAAAAACCTTGTGTGGAGTCAGGGCCGGAACCGAGGATTCCTCTCAGGGACTGATATGGATCTTTGGGTACTTCTGGAGTCTCGCCAGGGGAGACAGGCCTCGTCTCGTGTGGGGGCATGCACGTGCACTTTCCTTCCAGGCTGTAGCAGCAATGTCACGCTTCCCGTCGCGTGGATCAAAGGATCTGCGGTTTTCCCTCGAGGCTTTCCCTCGAGGCTTTCCCACAGGGCTGTCCCACGTGACACCGTGGTGTGAGTCGATTCTCGGCGTGAAAAATGAGCCAGTGCAGGGCAAAGAGGTTCCTCTGGAATGGACTGAGACATCTGGGGTACTCTTGGAATGGTGGTACGACCATGGAGTTCCTCTCGACTTTCCTGTTGAGAGTGCCTCCTCTTGAGATGCGACGGGAACGCCGGGAATACTTTCCCGTTTAAAGCAGGGAAAGGATCCCTCATCTCGAGCTACGAGGGGGAAACGGGGCTCCTCTGGATGTGGGCGGGACCATCATGCTTCCTCTTGAGTGGACACGGGTATGGCGGTGAACTTCTTGAGTTGCAGCAAGGTTGTGAAAGACCCTTTCGAAGTTCCAGAGGTTAGGTGTCATTAGTCTCCAGACGCCTCATCGGAAATAGGCCTCATCTCGCCTGGAAGGGAGAACTTCCTGGATTTTCTCGATTTGCGGCAGGTGTTCTCGAGTTAGGACGGGGACCTCAGGGACCCGCCCTGGTGGCCTCAGGAGAGGCCAGTCCCCATGCGAGTTGTTAGGGGGCCTCTCGGGATTCCTCTCCCGTCGATACCGGGGCCAAAAACCTTGTGTGGAGTCAGGGCCGGAACCGAGGATTCCTCTCAGGGGCTGACATGGATCTTTGGGTACTTCTGGAGTCTCCCCAGGGGAGTCAGGCCTCGTCTCGAGTGGGGGCATGCGCGTGCGCTTTCCTTCCAGGCTTTAGCAGCAATGTCACGCTTCCCGTCGCTTGGATCAAAGGATCTGTGGTTTTCCCTCGAGGCTTTCCCTCGAGGCTTTCCCACAGGGCTGTCCCACGTGCCACCGTGGTGTGAGTCGATCCTCGGCGTGAAAGATGAGCCAGTGCAGGGCAAAGAGGTTCCTCTGGAATGGACTGAGACATCTGGGGGACTCTTGGAATGGTGGTACGACCATGGAGTTCCTCTCACCTTTCCTGTTGAGAGTGCCTCCTCTTGAGATGCGACGGGAACGCCGGGAATTCTTTCCCGTTGAAAGCAGGGAAAGGATCCCTCATCTCGAGCTACGAGGGGGAAACGGGGCTCCTCTGGATGTGGGCGGGACCATCGTGCTTCCTCTCGAGTGGAGACGGGTATGGCGGTGAACTTCTTGAGTTGCAGCAAGGGTGTGAAAGACCCTTTCGAAGTTCCAGAGGTTAGGTGTCATTAGTCTCCAGACGCCTCATCGGAAATAGGCCTCATCTCGCCTGGAAGGGAGAACTTCCTGGATTTTCTCGAGTTGCGGCAGGTGTTCTCGAGTTTCGACGGGGACCTCAGGGACCCGCCCTGGTGGCCTCAGGAGAGGCCAGTCCCCATGCGAGTTGCTAGGGGGCCTCTCGGGATTCCTCTCCCGTCGATACCGGGCCCAAAAACCTTGTGTGGAGTCAGGGCCGGAACCGAGGATTCCTCTCAGGGGCTGACATGGATCTTTGGGTACTTCTGGAGTCTCCCCAGTGGAGTCAGGCCTCGTCTCGATTGGGGGCATTCACGTGCGCTTTCCTTTCAGGCTGTAGCAGCAATGTCACGCTTCCCGTCACGTGGATCAAAGGATCTGTGGTTTTCCCTCGAGGCTTTCCCTCGAGGCTTTCCCACAGGGCTGTCCCACGTGCCACCGTGGTGTGAGTCGATCCTCGGCGTGAAAGATGAGCCAGTGCAGGGCAAAGAGGTTCCTCTGGAATGGACTGAGACATCTGGGGGACTCTTGGAATGGTGGTACGACCATGGAGTTCCTCTCGCCTTTCCTGTTGAGAGTGCCTCCTCTTGAGATGCGACGGGAACGCCGGGAATTCTTTCCCGTTGAAAGCAGGGAAAGGATCCCTCATGTCGAGCTACGAGGGGGAAACGGGGCTCCTCTGGATGTGGGCGGGACCATCGTGCTTCCTCTCTAGTGGAGACGGGTATGGCGGTGAACTTCTTGAGTTGCAGCAAGGGTGTGAAAGACCCTTTCGAAGTTCCAGAGGTTAGGTGTCATTAGTCTCCAGACGCCTCATCGGAAATAGGCATCATCTCGCCTGGAAGGGAGAACTTCCTGGATTTTCTCGAGTTGCGGCCGGTGTTCTCGAGTTATGACGGGGACCTCAGGGACCCGCCCTGGTGGCCTCAGGAAAGGCCAGTCCCTAGGCGAGTTGCTAGGGGGCCTCTCGGGATTCCTCTCCCGTTGATACCGGGGCCAAAAACCTTGTGTGGAGTCAGGGCCGGAACCGAGGATTCCTCTCAGGGGCTGACATGGATCTTTGGGTACTTCTGGAGTCTCCCCAGGGGAGTCAGGCCTCGTCTCGAGTGGGGGCATGCACGTGCGCTTTCCTTCCAGGCTGTAGCAGCAATGTCACCCTTCCCGTCGCGTGGATCAAAGGATCTGTGGTTTTCCCTCGAGGCTTTCCCTCGAGGCTTTCCCACAGGGCTGTCCCACGTGCCACCGTGGTGTGAGTCGATCCTCGGCGTGAAAGATGAGCCAGTGCAGGGCAAAGAGGTTCCTCTGGAATGGACTGAGACATCTGGGGGACTCTTGAATGGTGGTACGACCATGGAGTTCCTCTCGCCTTTCCTGTTGAGAGTTCCTCCTCTTGAGACGCGACGGGAACGCCGGGAATTCTTTCCCGTTGAAAGCAGGGAAAGGATCCCTCATCTCGAGCTACGAGGGGGAAACGGGGCTCCTCTGGATGTGGGCGGGACCATCGTGCTTCCTCTCTAGTGGAGACGGGTATGGTGGTGAACTTCTTGAGTTGCAGCAAGGCTGTGAAAGACCCTTTCGAAGTTCCAGAGGTTAGGTGTCATTAGTCTCCAGACGCCTCATCGGAAATAGGCCTCATCTCGCCTGGAAGGGAGAACTTCCTGGATTTTCTCGAGTTGCGGCAGGTGTTCTCGAGTTACGACGGGGACCTCAGGGACCCGCCCTGGTGGCATCAGGAGAGGCCAGTCCCTATGCGAGTTGCTAGGGGGCCTCTCGGGATTCCTCTCCCGTCGATACCGGGGCCAAAAACCTTGTGTGGAGTCAGGGCCGGAACCGAGGATTCCTCTCAGGGGCTGACATGGATCTTTGGGTACTTCTGGAGTCTCCCCAGGGGAGTCAGGCCTCGTCTCGAGTGGGGGCATGCACGTGCACTTTCCTTCCAGGCTGTAGCAGCAATGTCACGCTTCCCGTCGCGTGGATCAAATGATGTGTGGTTTTCCCTCGAGGCTTTCCCACAGGGCTGTCCCACGTGCCACCGTGGTGTGAGTCGATCCTCGGCGTGAAAGATGAGCCAGTGCAGGGCAAAGAGGTTCCTCTGGAATGGACTGAGACATCTGGGGGACTCTTGGAATGGTGGTACGACCATGGAGTTCCTCTCGCCTTTCCTGTTGAGAGTGCCTCCTCTTGAGATGCGACGGGAACGCCGGGAATTTTTCCCGTTGAAAGCAGGGAAAGGATCCCTCATCTCGAGCTACGAGGGGGAAACGGGGCTCCTCTGGATGTGGGCGGGACCATCGTGCTTTCTCTCGAGTGGAGACGGGTATGGCGGTGAACTTCTTGAGTTGCAGCAAGGGTGTGAAATACCCTTTCGAAGTTCCAGAGGTTAGGTGTCATTAGTCTCCAGACGCCTCATCGGAAATAGGCCTCATCTCGCCTGGAAGGGAGAACTTCCTGGATTTTCTCGAGTTGCGGCAGGTGTTCTCGAGTTACGACGGGGACCTCAGGGACCCACCCTGTTGGCCTCAGGAGAGGCCAGTCCCTATGCGTGTTGCTAGGGGGCCCGTCGGGATTCCTCTCCCGTCGATACCGGGGCCAAAAACCTTGTGTGGAGTCAGGGCCGGAACCGAGGATTCCTCTCAGGGACTGATATGGATCTTTGGGTACTTCTGGAGTCTCGCCAGGGGAGACAGGCCTCGTCTCGTGTGGGGGCATGCACGTGCACTTTCCTTCCAGGCTGTAGCAGCAATGTCACTCTTCCCGTCGCGTGGATCAAAGGATCTGCGGTTTTTCCTCGAGGCTTTCCCTCGAGGCTTTCCCACAGGGCTGTCCCACGTGACACCGTGGTGTGAGTCGATTCTCGGCGTGAAAAATGAGCCAGTGCAGGGCAAAGTGGTTCCTCTGGAATGGACTGAGACATCTGGGGGACTCTTGGAATGGTGGTACGACCATGGAGTTCCTCTCGCCTTTCCTGTTGAGAGTGCCTCCTCTTGAGATGCGACGGGAACGCCGGGAATTCTTTCCCGTTGAAAGCAGGGAAAGGATCCCTCATCTCGAGCTACGAGGGGGAAACGGGGCTCCTCTGGATGTGGGCGGGACCATCGTGCTTCCTCTCGAGTGGAGACGGGTATGGCGTTGAACTTCTTGAGTTGCAGCAAGGGTGTGAAAGACCCTTTCGAAGTTCCAGAGGTTAGGTGTCATTAGTCTCCAGACGCCTCATCGGAAATAGGCCTCATCTCGCCTGGAAGGGAGAACTTCCTGGATTTTCTCGAGTTGCCCCATGTGTTCTCGAGTTACGACGGGGACCTCAGGGACCCGCCCTGGTGGCCTCAGGAGAGGCCAGTCCCCATGCGAGTTGTTAGGGGGCCTCTCGGGATTCCTCTCCCGTCGATACTGGGGCCAAAAACCTTGTGTGGAGTCAGGGCCGGAACCGAGGATTCCTCTCAGGGGCTGACATGGATCTTTGGGTACTTCTGGAGTCTCCCCAGGGGAGTCAGGCCTCGTCTCGAGTGGGGGCATGCACGTGCGCTTTCCTTCCAGGCTGTAGCAGCAATGTCACGCTTCCCGTCGCGTGGATCAAAGGATCTGTGGTTTTCCAACGAGGCTTTCCCTCGAGGCTTTCCCACAGGGCTGTCCCAAGTGCCACCGTGTTGTGAGTCGATCCTCGGCTGGAAAGATGAGCCAGTGCAGGGCAAAGAGGTTCCTCTGGAATGGACTGAGACATCTGGGGGACTCTTGGAATGGTGGTACGACCATGGAGTTCCTCTCGCCTTTCCTGTTGAGAGTGCCTCCTCTTGAGATGCGACGGGAACGCCGGGAATTCTTTCCCGTTGAAACCAGGGAAAGGATCCCTCATCTCGAGCTACGAGGGGGAAACGGGGCTCCTCTGGATGTGGGCGGGACCATCGTGCTTCCTCTCGAGTGGAGGCGGGTATGGCGGTGAACTTCTTGAGTTGCAGCAAGGGTGTGAAAGACCCTTTCGAAGTTCCAGAGGTTTGGTGTCATTAGTCTCCAGACGCCTCATCGGAAATAGGCCTCATCTCGCCTGGAAGGGAGAACTTCCTGGATTTTCTCGAGTTGCGGCAGGTGTTCTCAAATTACGACGGGGACCTCAGGGACCCGCCCTGGTGGCCTCCGGAGAGGCCAGTCCCCATGCGAGTTGCTAGGGGGCCTCTCGGGATTCCTCTCCCGTCGATACTGGGGCCAAAAACCTTGTGTGGAGTCAGGGCCGGAACCGAGGATTCCTCTCAGGGGCTGACATGGATCTTTGGGTAATTCTGGAGTCTCCCCAGGGGAGTCAGGCCTCGTCTCGAGTGGGGGCATGCACGTGCGCTTTCCTTTCAGGCTGTAGCAGCAATGTCACGCTTCCCGTCATGTGGATCAAAGGATCTGTGGTTTTCCCTCGAGGCTTTCCCTCGAGGCTTTCCCACAGGGCTGTCCCACGTGCCACCGTGGTGTGAGTCGATCCTCGGCGTGAAAGATGAGCCAATGCAGGGCAAAGAGGTTCCTCTGGAATGGACTGAGACATCTGGGGGACTCTTGGAATGGTGGTACGACCATGGAGTTCCTCTCGCCTTTCCTGTTGAGAGTGCCTCCTCTTGAGATGCGACGGGAACGCCGGGAATTCTTTCCCGTTGAAAGCAGGGAAAGGATCCCTCATCTCGAGCTACGAGGGGGAAACGGGGCTCCTCTGGATGTGGGCGGGACCATCGTGCTTCCTCTCTAGTGGAGACGGGTATGGCGGTGAACTTCTTGAGTTGCAGCAAGGGTGTGAAAGACCCTTTCGCAGTTCCAGAGGTTAGGTGTCATTAGTCTCCAGACGCCTCATCGGAAATAGGCCTCATCTCGCCTGGAAGGGAGAACTTCCTGGATTTTCTCGAGTTGCGGCAGGTGTTCTCCAGTTACGACGGGGACCTCAGGGACCCGCCCTGGTGGCCTCAGGAGAGGCCAGTCCCTAGGCGTGTTGCTAGGGGGCCTCTCGGGATTCCTCTCCCGTCGATACCGGTGCGAAAAACCTTGTGTGGAGTCAGGGCCGGAACCGAGGATTCCTCTCAGGGGCTGACATGGATCTTTGGGTACTTCTGGAGTCTCCCCAGGGGAGTCAGGCCTCGTCTCGAGTGGGGGCATGCACGTGCGCTTTCCTTCCAGGCTGTAGCAGCAATGTCACGCTTCCCGTCGCGTGGATCCAAGGATCTGTGGTTTTCCCTCGAGGCTTTCCCTCGAGGCTTTCCCACAGGGCTGTCCCACGTGCCACCGTGGTGTGAGTCGATCCTCGGCGTGAAAGATGAGCCAGTGCAGGGCAAAGAGGTTCCTCTGGAATGGACTGAGACATCTGGGGGACTCTTGGAATGGTGGTACGACCATGGAGTTCCTCTCGCCTTTCCTGTTGAGAGTGCCTCCTCTTGAGATGCGCCGGGAACGCCGGGAATTCTTTCCCGTTGAAAGCAGGGAAAGGATCCCTCATCTCGAGCTACGAGGGGGAAACGGGGCTCCTCTGGATGTGGGCGGGACCATCGTGCTTCCTCTCTAGTGGAGACGGGTATGGTGGTGAACTTCTTGAGTTGCAGCAAGGCTGTGAAAGACCCTTTCGAAGTTCCAGAGGTAAGGTGTCATTAGTTTCCAGACGCCTCATCGGAAATAGGCCTCATCTCGCCTGGAAGGGAGAACTTCCTGGATTTTCTCGAGTTGCGGCAGGTGTTCTCGAGTTACGACGGGGACCTCAGGGACCCGCCCTGGTGGCCTCAGGAGAGGCCAGTCCCTATGCGAGTTGCTAGGGGGCCTCTCGGGATTCCTCTCCCGTCGATACCGGGGCCAAAAACCTTGTGTGGAGTCAGGGCCGGAACCGAGGATTCCTCTCAGGGGCTGACATGGATCTTTGGGTACTTCTGGAGTCTCCCCAGGGGAGTCAGGCCTCGTCTCGAGTGGGGGCATGCACGTGAACTTTCCTTCCAGGCTGTAGCAGCAATGTCACGCTTCCTGTCGCGTGGATCAAATGATGTGTGGTTTTCCCTAGAGGCTTTCCCACAGGGCTGTCCCACGTGCCACCGTGGTGTGAGTCGATCCTCGGCGTGAAAGATGAGCCAGTGCAGGGCAAAGAGGTTCCTCTGGAATGGACTGAGACATCTGGGGGACTCTTGGAATGGTGGTACGACCATGGAGTTCCTCTCGCCTTTCCTGTTGAGAGTGCCTCCTCTTGAGATGCGACGGGAACGCCGGGAATTTTTTCCCGTTGAAAGCAGGGAAAGGATCCCTCATCTCGAGCTACGAGGGGGAAACGGGGCTCCTCTGGATGTGGGCGGGACCATCGTGCTTTCTTTCGAGTGGAGACGGGTATGGCGGTGAACTTCTTGAGTTGCAGCAAGGGTGTGAAAGACCCTTTCGAAGTTCCAGAGGTTAGGTGTCATTAGTCTCCAGACGCCTCATCGGAAATAGGCCTCATCTCGCCTGGAAGGGAGAACTTCCTTGATTTTCTCGAGTTGCAGCAGGTGTTCTCGAGTTACGACGGGGACCTCAGGGACCCGCCCTGTTTGCCTCAGGAGAGGCCAGTCCCTATGCGTGTTGCTAGGGGGCCCCTCGGGATTCCTCTCCCGTCGATACAGGGGCCAAAAACCTTGTGTGGAGTCAGGGCCGGAACCGAGGATTCCTCTCAGGGACTGATATGGATCTTTGGGAACTTCTGGAGTCTCGTCAGGGGAGACAGGCCTCGTCTCGTGTGGGGGCATGCACGAGCACTTTCCTTCCAGGCTGTAGCAGCAATGTCACGGTTCCCGTAGCGTGGATCACAGGATCTGCGGTTTTCCCTCGAGGCTTTCCCTCGAGGCTTTCCCACAGGGCTGTCCCACGTGACACCGTGGTGTGAGTCGATTCTCGGCGTGAAAAATGAGCCAGTGCAGGGCAAAGAGGTTCCTCTGGAATGGACTGAGACATCTGGGGGACTCTTGGAATGGTGGTACGACCATGGAGTTCCTCTCGCCTTTCCTGTTGAGAGTGCCTCCTCTTGACATGCGACAGGAACGCCGGGAATTCTTTCCCGTTGAAAGCAGGGAAAGGATCCCTCATCTCGAGCTACGAGGGGGAAACGGGGCTCCTCTGGATGTGGGCGGGACCATCGTGCTTCCTCTCGAGTGGAGACGGGTATGGCGGTGAACTTCTTGAGTTGCAGCAAGGGTGTGAAAGACCCTTTCGAAGTTCCAGAGGTTAGGTGTCATTAGTCTCCAGACGCCTCATCGGAAATAGGCCTCATCTCGCCTGGAAGGGAGAACTTCCTGGATTTTCTCGAGTTGCGGCAGGTGTTCTCGAGTTACGACGGGGACCTCAGGGACCCGCCCTGGTGGCCTCAGGAGAGGCCAGTCCCCATGCGAGTTGCTAGGGGGCCTCTCGGGATTCCTCTCCCGTCGATACCGGGGCCAAAAACATTGTGTGCAGTCAGGGCCGGAACCGAGGATTCCTCTCAGGGGCTGACATGGATCTTTGGGTACTTCTGGAGTCTCCCCAGTGGAGTCAGGCCTCGTCTCGAGTGGGGGCATGCACGTGCGCTTTCCTTCCAGGCTGTAGCAGCAATGTCACGCTTCCCGTCGCGTGGATCAAAGGATCTGTGGTTTTCCCTCGAGGCTTTCCCTCGAGGCTTTCCCACAGGGCTGTCCCACGTGCCACCGTGGTGTGAGTCGATCCTCGGCGTGAAAGATGAGCCAGTGCAGGGCAAAGAGGTTCCTCTGGAATGGACTGAGACATCTGGGGGACTCTTGGAATGGTGGTACGACCATGGAGTTCCTCTCGCCTTTCCTGTTGAGAGTGCCTCCTCTTGAGATGCGACGGGAACGCCGGGAATTCTTTCCCGTTGAAACCAGGGAAAGGATCCCTCATCTCGAGCTACGAGAGGGAAACGGGGCTCCTCTGGATGTGGGCGGGACCATCGTGCTTCCTCTCGAGTGGAGGCGGGTATGGCGGTGAACTTCTTGAGTTGCAGCAAGGGTGTGAAAGACCCTTTCGAAGTTCCAGAGGTTTGGTGTCATTAGTCTCCAGAGGCCTCATCGGAAATAGGCCTCATCTCGCCTGGAAGGGAGAACTTCCTGGATTTTCTCGAGTTGCGGCAGGTGTTCTCAAATTACGACGGGGACCTCAGGGACCCGCCCTGGTGGCCTCCGGAGAGGCCAGTCCCCATGCGAGTTGCTAGGGGGCCTCTCGGGATTCCTCTCCCGTCGATACTGGGGCCAAAAACTTTGTGTGGAGTCAGGGCCGGAACCGAGGATTCCTCTCAGGGGCTGACATGGATCTTTGGGTAATTCTGGAGTCTCCCCAGGGGAGTCAGGCCTCGTCTCGAGTGGGGGCATGCACGTGCTCTTTCCTTTCAGGCTGTAGCAGCAATGTCACGCTTCCCGTCATGTGGATCAAAGGATCTGTGGTTTTCCCTCGAGGCTTTCCCTCGAGGCTTTCCCACAGGGCTGTCCCACGTGCCACCGTGGTGTGAGTCGATCCTCGGCGTGAAAGATGAGCCAATGCAGGGCAAAGAGGTTCCTCTGGAATGGACTGAGACATCTGGGGGACTCTTGGAATGGTGGTACGACCATGGAGTTCCTCTCGCCTTTCCTGTTGAGAGTGCCTCCTCTTGAGATGCGACGGGAACGCCGGGAATTCTTTCCCGTTGAAAGCAGGGAAAGGATCCCTTATCTCGAGCTACGAGGGGGAAACGGGGCTCCTCTGGATGTGGGCGGGACCATCTTGCTTCCTCTCTAGTGGAGACGGGTATGGCGGTGAACTTCTTGAGTTGCAGCAAGGGTGTGAAAGACCCTTTCGCAGTTCCAGAGGTTAGGTGTCATTAGTCTCCAGACGCCTCATCGGAAATAGGCCTCATCTCGCCTGGAAGGGAGAACTTCCTGGATTTTATCGAGTTGCGGCAGGTGTTCTCCAGTTACGACGGGGACCTCAGGGACCCGCCCTGGTGGCCTCAGGAGAGGCCAGTCCCTAGGCGTGTTGCTAGGGGGCCTCTCGGGATTCCTCTCCCGTTGATACCGGTGCGAAAAACCTTGTGTGGAGTCAGGGCCGGAACCGAGGATTCCTCTCAGGGGCTGACATGGATCTTTGGGTACTTCTGGAGTCTCCCCAGGGGAGTCAGGCCTCGTCTCGAGTGGGGGCATGCACGTGCGCTTTCCTTCCAGGCTGTAGCAGCAATGTCACGCTTCCCGTCGCGTGGATCAAAGGATCTGTGGTTTTCCCTCGAGGCTTTCCCTCGAGGCTTTCCCACAGGGCTGTCCCACGTGCCACCGTGGTGTGAGTCGATCCTCGGCGTGAAAGATGAGCCAGTGCAGGGCAAAGAGGTTCCTCTGGAATGGACTGAGACATCTGGGGGACTCTTGGAATGGTGGTACGACCATGGAGTTCCTCTCGCCTTTCCTGTTGAGAGTGCCTCCTCTTGAGATGCGCCGGGAACGCCGGGAATTCTTTCCCGTTGAAAGCAGGGAAAGGATCCCTCATCTCGAGCTACGAGGGGGAAACGGGGCTCCTCTGGATGTGGGCGGGACCATCGTGCTTCCTCTCTAGTGGAGACGGGTATGGTGGTGAACTTCTTGAGTTGCAGCAAGGCTGTGAAAGACCCTTTCGAAGTTCCAGAGGTAAGGTGTCATTAGTTTCCAGACGCCTCATCGGAAATAGGCCTCATCTCGCCTGGAAGGGAGAACTTCCTGGATTTTCTCGAGTTGCGGTAGGTGTTCTCGAGTTACGACGGGGTCCTCAGGGACCCGCCCTGGTGGCCTCAGGAGAGGTCAGTCCCTATGCGAGTTGCTAGGGGGCCTCTCGGGATTCCTCTCCCGTCGATACCGGGGCCAAAAACCTTGTGTGGAGTCAGGGCCGGAACCGAGGATTCCTCTCAGGGGCTGACATGGATCTTTGGGTACTTGTGGAGTCTCCCCAGGGGAGTCAGGCCTCGTCTCGAGTGGGGGCATGCACGTGAACTTTCCTTCCAGGCTGTAGCAGCAATGTCACGCTTCCTGTCGCGTGGATCAAATGATGTGTGGTTTTCCCTAGAGGCTTTCCCACAGGGCTGTCCCACGTGCCACCGTGGTGTGAGTCGATCCTCGGCGTGAAAGATGAGCCAGTGCAGGGCAAAGAGGTTCCTCTGGAATGGACTGAGACATCTGGGGGACTCTTGGAATGGTGGTACGACCATGGAGTTCCTCTCGCCTTTCCTGTTGAGAGTGCCTCCTCTTGAGATGCGACGGGAACGCCGGGAATTTTTTCCCGTTGAAAGCAGGGAAAGGATCCCTCATCTCGAGCTACGAGGGGGAAACGGGGCTCCTCTGGATGTGGGCGGGACCATCGTGCTTTCTTTCGAGTGGAGACGGGTATGGCGGTGAACTTCTTGAGTTGCAGCAAGGGTGTGAAAGACCCTTTCGAAGTTCCAGAGGTTAGGTGTCATTAGTCTCCAGACGCCTCATCGGAAATAGGCCTCATCTCGCCTGGAAGGGAGAACTTCCTTGATTTTCTCGAGTTGCAGCAGGTGTTCTCGAGTTACGACGGGGACCTCAGGGACCCGCCCTGTTTGCCTCAGGAGAGGCCAGTCCCTATGCGTGTTGCTAGGGGGCCCCTCGGGATTCCTCTCCCGTCGATACAGGGGCCAAAAACCTTGTGTGGAGTCAGGGCCGGAACCGAGGATTCCTCTCAGGGACTGATATGGATCTTTGGGAACTTCTGGAGTCTCGTCAGGGGAGACAGGCCTCGTCTCGTGTGGGGGCATGCACGAGCACTTTCCTTCCAGGCTGTAGCAGCAATGTCACGGTTCCCGTAGCGTGGATCACAGGATCTGCGGTTTTCCCTCGAGGCTTTCCCTCGAGGCTTTCCCACAGGGCTGTCCCACGTGACACCGTGGTGTGAGTCGATTCTCGGCGTGAAAAATGAGCCAGTGCAGGGCAAAGAGGTTCCTCTGGAATGGACTGAGACATCTGGGGGACTCTTGGAATGGTGGTACGACCATGGAGTTCCTCTCGCCTTTCCTGTTGAGAGTGCCTCCTCTTGAGATGCGACAGGAACGCCGGGAATTCTTTCCCGTTGAAAGCAGGGAAAGGATCCCTCATCTCGAGCTACGAGGGGGAAACGGGGCTCCTCTGGATGTGGGCGGGACCATCGTGCTTCCTCTCGAGTGGAGACGGGTATGGCGGTGAACTTCTTGAGTTGCAGCAAGGGTGTGAAAGACCCTTTCGAAGTTCCAGAGGTTAGGTGTCATTAGTCTCCAGACGCCTCATCGGAAATAGGCCTCATCTCGCCTGGAAGGGAGAACTTCCTGGATTTTCTCGAGTTGCGGCAGGTGTTCTCGAGTTACGACGGGGACCTCAGGGACCCGCCCTGGTGGCCTCAGGAGAGGCCAGTCCCCATGCGAGTTGCTAGGGGGCCTCTCGGGATTCCTCTCCCGTCGATACCGGGGCCAAAAACATTGTGTGCAGTCAGGGCAGGAACCGAGGATTCCTCTCAGGGGCTGACATGGATCTTTGGGTACTTCTGGAGTCTCCCCAGTGGAGTCAGGCCTCGTCTCGAGTGGGGGCATGCACGTGCGCTTTCCTTCCAGGCTGTAGCAGCAATGTCACGCTTCCCGTCGCGTGGATCAAAGGATCTGTGGTTTTCCCTCGAGGCTTTCCCTCGAGGCTTTCCCACAGGGCTGTCCCACGTGCCACCGTGGTGTGAGTCGATCCTCGGCGTGAAAGATGAGCCAGTGCAGGGCAAAGAGGTTCCTCTGGAATGGACTGAGACATCTGGGGGACTCTTGGAATGGTGGTACGACCATGGAGTTCCTCTCGCCTTTCCTGTTGAGAGTGCCTCCTCTTGAGATGCGACGGGAACGAAGGGAATTCTTTGCCGTTGAAAGCATGGAAAGGATCCCTCATCTCGAGCTACGAGGGGGAAACGGGGCTCCTTTGGATGTGGTCGGGACCATCGTGCTTCCTCTCGAGTGGAGACGGGTATGGTGGTGAACTTCTTGAGTTGCAGCAAGGGTGTGAAAGACCCTTTCGAAGTTCCAGAGGTTAGGTGTCATTAGTCTCCAGACGCCTCATCGGAAATAGGCCTCATCTCGCCTGGAAGGGAGAACTTCCTGGATTTTCTCGAGTTGTGGCAGGTGTTCTCGAGTAACGACGGGGACCTCAGGGACCGGCCCTGGTGGCCTCAGGAGAGGCCAGTCCCCATGCGAGTTGCTAGGGGGCCTCTCGGGATTCCTCTCCCGTCGATACCGGGGCCAAAAAGCTTGTGTGGAGTCAGGGCCGGAACCGAGGATTCCTCTCAGGGGCTGACATGGATCTTTGGGTACTTGTGGAGTCTCCCCAGGGGAGTCAGGCCTCTTCTCGAGTGGGGGCATGCACGTGCGCTTTCCTTCCAGGCTGTAGCAGCAATGTCACGCTTCCCGTCGCGTGGATCAAAGGATCTGTGGTTTTCCCTCGAGGCTTTCCCTCGAGGCTTTCCCACAGGGCTGTCCCACGTGCCACCGTGTTGTGAGTCGATCCTCGGCGTGAAAGATGAGCCAGTGCAGGGCAAAGAGGTTCCTCTGGAATGGACTGAGACATCTGGGGGACTCTTGGAATGGTGGTACGACCATGGAGTTCCTCTCGCCTTTCCTGTTGAGAGTGCCTCCTCTTGAGATGCGACGGGAACGCCGGGAATTCTTTCCCGTTGAAAGCAGGGAAAGGATCCCTCATCTCGAGCTCCGAGGGGGAAACGGGGCTCCTTTGGATGTGGTCGGGACCATCGTGCTTCCTCTCGAGTGGGGACGGGTATGGTGGTGAACTTCTTGAGTTGCAGCAAGGGTGTGAAAGACCCTTTCGAAGTTCCAGAGGTTAGGTGTCATTAGTCTCCAGACGCCTCATCGGAAATAGGCCTCATCTCGCCTGGAAGGGAGAACTTCCTGGATTTTCTCGAGTTGCGGCAGGTGTTCTCGAGTTACGACGGGGACCTCAGGGACCGGCCCTGGTGGCCTCAGGAGAGGCCAATCCCCATGCGAGTTGCTAGGGGGCCTCTCGGGATTCCTCTCCCGTCGATACCGGGGCCAAAAACCTTCTGTGGAGTCAGGGCCGGAACCGAGGATTCCTCTCAGGGGCTGATATGGATCTTTGGATACTTCTGGAGTCTCACCAGGGGAGACAGGCCTCGTTTCGTGAGGGGGCATGCACGTGCACTTTCCTTCCAGGCTTTAGCAGCAATGTCACGCTTCCCGTGGCGTGGATCAAAGGATCTGTGGTTTTCCCTCGAGGCTTTCCCTCGAGGCTTTCCCACAGGGCTGTCCCACGTGCCACCGTGGTGTGAGTCGATCCTCGGCGTGAAAGATGAGCCAGTGCAGGGCAAAGAGGTTCCTCTGGAATGGACTGAGACATCTGGGGGACTCTTGGAATGGTGGTACGACCATGGAGTTCCTCTCGCCTTTCCTGTTGAGACTGCCTCCTCTTGAGATGCGACGGGAACGCCGGGAATTCTTTCCCGTTTAAAGCAGGGAAAGGATCCCTCATCTCGAGCTACGAGGGGGAAACTGGGCTCCTCTGGATGTGGGCGGGACCATCGTGCTTCCTCTCGAGTGGAGACGGGTATGGCGGTGAACTTCTTGAGTCGCAGCAAGGGTGTGAAAGACCCTTTCGAAGTTCCAGAGGTTAGGTGTCATTAGTCTCCAGACGCCTCATCGGAAATAGGCCTCATCTCGCCTGGAAGGGAGAACTTCCTGGATTTTCTCGAGTTGCGGCAGGTGTTCTCGAGTTACGACAGGGACCTCAGGGACCCGCCCTGGTGGCCTCAGGAGAGGCCAGTCCCCATGCGAGTTGCTAGGGGGCCTCTCGGGATTCCTCTCCCGTTGATACCGGGGCCAAAAACCTTGTGTGGAGTCAGGGCCGGAACCGAGGATGACTCTCAGGGGCTGACATGGATCTTTGGGTACTTCTGGAGTCTCCCCAGGGGAGTCAGGCCTCGTCTCGAGTGGGGGCATGCACGTGCGCTTTCCTTCCAGGCTGTAGCAGCAATGTCACGCTTCCCGTCGCGTGGATCAAAGGATCTGTGGTTTTCCCTCGAGGCTTTCCCACAGGGCTGTCCCACGTGCCACCGTGGTGTGAGTCGATCCTCGGCGTGAAAGATGAGCCAGTGCAGGGCAAAGAGGTTCCTCTGGAATGGACTGAGACATCTGGGGGACTCTTGGAATGGTGGTACGACCATGGAGTTCCTCTCGTCTTTCCTGTTGAGAGTGCCTCCTCTTGAGATGCGACGGGAACGCCGGGAATTTTTTCCCGTTGAAAGCAGGGAAAGGATCCCTCATCTCGAGCTACGAGGGGGAAACGGGGCTCCTCTGGATGTGGGCGGGACCATCGTGCTTTCTCTCGAGTGGAGACGGGTATGGCGGTGAACTTCTTGAGTTGCAACAAGGGTGTGAAAGACCCTTTCGAAGTTCCAGAGGTTAGGTGTCATTAGTCTCCAGACGCCTCATCGGAAATAGGCCTCATCTCGCCTGGAAGGGAGAACTTCCTTGATTTTCTCGAGTTGCAGCAGGTGTTCTCGAGTTACGACGGGGACCTCAGGGACCCGCCTTGTTGGCCTCAGGAGAGGCCAGTCCCTATGCGTGTTGCTAGGGGGCCCCTCGGGATTCCTCTCCCGTCGATACCGGGGCCAAAAACCTTGTGTGGAGTCAGGGCCGGAACCGAGGATTCCTCTCAGGGACTGATATGGATCTTTGGGTACTTCTGGAGTCTCGCCAGGGGAGACAGGCCTCGTCTCGTGTGGGGGCATGCACGTGCACTTTCCTTCCAGGCTGTAGCAGCAATGTCACGCTTCCCGTAGCGTGGATCAAAGAATCTGCGGTTTTCCCTCGAGGCTTTCCCTCGAGGCTTTCCCACAGGGCTGTCCCACGTGACACCGTGGTGTGAGTCGATTCTCGGCGTGAAAAATGAGCCAGTGCAGGGCAAAGAGGTTCCTCTTGAATGGACTGAGACATCTGGGGGACTCTTGGAATGGTGGTAAGACCATGGAGTTCCTCTCGCCTTTCCTGTTGAGAGTGCCTCCTCTTGAGATGCGACGGGAACGCCGGGAATTCTTTCCCGTTGAAAGCAGGGAAAGGATCCCTCATCTCGAGCTACGAGGGGGAAACGGGGCTCCTCTGGATGTGGGCGGGACCATCGTGCTTCCTCTCGAGTGGAGACGGGTATGGCGGTGAACTTCTTGAGTTGCAGCAAGGGTGTGAAAGACCCTTTCGAAGTTCCAGAGGTTAGGTGTCATTAGTCTCCAGACGCCTCATCGGAAATAGGCCTCATCTCGCCTGGAAGGGAGAACTTCCTGGATTTTCTCGAGTTGCGGCAGGTGTTCTCGAGTTACGACAGGGACCTCAGGGACCCGCCCTGGTGGCCTCAGGAGAGGCCAGTCCCCATGCGAGTTGCTAGGGGGCCTCTCGGGATTCCTCTCCCGTCGATACCGGGGCCAAAAACCTTGTGTGGAGTCAGGGCCGGAACCGAGGATGACTCTCAGGGGCTGACATGGATCTTTGGGTACTTCTGGAGTCTCCCCAGGGGAGTCAGGCCTCGTCTCGAGTGGGGGCATGCACGTGCGCTTTCCTTCCAGGCTGTAGCAGCAATGTCACGCTTCCCGTCGCGTGGATCAAAGGATCTGTGGTTTTCCCTCGAGGCTTTCCCTCGAGGCTTTCCCACAGGGCTGTCCCACGTGCCACCGTGGTGTGAGTCGATCCTCGGCGTGAAAGATGAGCCAGTGCAGGGCAAAGAGGTTCCTCTGGAATGGACTGAGACATCTGGGGGACTCTTGGAATGGTGGTACGACCATGGAGTTCCTCTCGTCTTTCCTGTTGAGAGTGCCTCCTCTTGAGATGCGACGGGAACGCCGGGAATTTTTTCCCGTTGAAAGCAGGGAAAGGATCCCTCATCTCGAGCTACGAGGGGGAAACGGGGCTCCTCTGGATGTGGGCGGGACCATCGTGCTTCCTCTCGAGTGGAGACGGGTATGGCGGTGAACTTCTTGAGTTGCAGCAAGGGTGTGAAAGACCCTTTCGAAGTTCCAGAGGTTAGGTGTCATTAGTCTCCAGACGCCTCATCGGAAATAGGCCTCATCTCGCCTGGAAGGGAGAACTTCCTTGATTTTCTCGAGTTGCAGCAGGTGTTCTCGAGTTACGACGGGGACCTCAGGGACCCGCCTTGTTGGCCTCAGGAGAGGCCAGTCCCTATGCGTGTTGCTAGGGGGCCCCTCGGGATTCCTCTCCCGTCGATACCGGGGCCAAAAACCTTGTGTGGAGTCAGGGCCGGAACCGAGGATTCCTCTCAGGGACTGATATGGATCTTTGGGTACTTCTGGAGTCTCGCCAGGGGAGACAGGCCTCGTCTCGTGTGGGGGCATGCACGTGCACTTTCCTTCCAGGCTGTAGCAGCAATGTCACGCTTCCCGTGGCGTGGATCAAAGGATCTGTGGTTTTCCCTCGAGGCTTTACCACAGGGCTGTCCCACGTGCCACCGTGGTGTGAGTCGATCCTCGGCGTGAAAGATGAGCCAGTGCAGGGCAAAGAGGTTCCTCTGGAATGGACTGAGACATCTGGGGGACTCTTGGAATGGTGGTACGACCATGGAGTTCCTCTCGCCTTTCCTGTTGAGAGTGCCTCCTCTTGAGATGCGACGGGAACGCAGGGAATTCTTTCCCTTTGAAAGCATGGAAAGGATCCCTCATCTCGAGCTACGAGGGGGAAACGGGGCTCCTCTGGATGTGGTCGGGACCATCGTGCTTCCTCTCGAGTGGAGACGGGTATGGTGGTGAACTTGTTGAGTTGCAGCAAGGGTGTGAAAGACCCTTTCGAAGTTCCAGAGGTTACGTGTCATTAGTCTCCAGACGCCTCATCGGAAATAGGCCTCATCTCGCCTGGAAGGGAGAACTTCCTGGATTTTCTCGAGTTGCGACAGGTGTTCTCGAGTTACGACGGGGACCTCAGGGACCGGCCCTGGTGGCCTCAGGAGAGGCCAGTCCCCATGCGAGTTGCTAGGGGGCCTCTCGGGATTCCTCTCCCGTCGATACCGGGGCCAAAAAGCTTGTGTGGAGTCAGGGCCGGAACCGAGGATTCCTCTCAGGGGCTGACATGGATCTTTGGGTACTTCTGGAGTCTCCCCAGGGGAGTCAGGCCTCGTCTCGAGTGGGGGCATGCACGTGCGCTTTCCTTCCAGGCTGTAGCAGCAATGTCACGCTTCCCGTCGCGTGGATCAAAGGATCTGTGGTTTTCCCTCGAGGCTTTCCCTCGAGGCTTTCCCACAGGGCTGTCCCACGTGCCACCGTGGTGTGAGTCGATCCTCGGCGTGAAAGATGAGCCAGTGCAGGGCAAAGAGGTTCCTCTGGAATGGACTGAGACATCTGGGGGACTCTTGGAATGGTGGTACGACCATGGAGTTCCTCTCGCCTTTCCTGTTGAGAGTGCCTCCTCTTGAGATGCGACGGGAACGCCGGGAATTTTTTCCCGTTGAAAGCAGGGAAAGGATCCCTCATCTCGAGCTACGAGGGGGAAACGGGGCTCCTCTGGATGTGGGCGGGACCATCGTGCTTTCTCTCGAATGGAGACGGGTATGGCGGTGAACTTCTTGAGTTGCAACAAGGGTGTGAAAGACCCTTTCGAAGTTCCAGAGGTTAGGTGTCATTAGTCTCCAGACGCCTCATCGGAAATAGGCCTCATCTCGCCTGGAAGGGAGAACTTCCTTGATTTTCTCGAGTTGCAGCAGGTGTTCTCGAGTTACGACGGGGACCTCAGGGACCCGCCTTGTTGGCCTCAGGAGAGGCCAGTCCCTATGCGTGTTGCTAGGGGGCCCCTCGGGATTCCTCTCCCGTCGATACCGGGGCCAAAAACCTTGTGTGAAGTCAGGGCCGGAACCGAGGATTCCTCTCAGGGACTGATATGGATCTTTGGGTACTTCTGGAGTCTCGCCAGGGGAGACAGGCCTCGTCTCGTGTGGGGGCATGCACGTGCACTTTCCTTCCAGGCTGTAGCAGCAATGTCACGCTTCCCGTAGCGTGGATCAAAGGATCTGCGGTTTTCCCTCGAGGCTTTCCCTTGAGGCTTTCCCACAGGGCTGTCCCACGTGACACCGTGGTGTGAGTCGATTCTCGGCGTGAAAAATGAGCCAGTGCAGGGCAAAGGGGTTCCTCTTGAATGGACTGAGACATCTGGGGGACTCTTGGAATGGTGGTACGACCATGGAGTTCCTCTCGCCTTTCCTGTTGAGAGTGCCTCCTCTTGAGATGCGACGGGAACGCCGGGAATTCTTTCCCGTTGAAAGCAGGGAAAGGATCCCTCATCTCGAGCTACGAGGGGAAAACGGGGCTCCTCTGGATGTGGGCGGGACCATCGTGCTTCCTCTCGAGTGGAGACGGGTATGGCGGTGAAATTCTTGAGTTGCAGCAAGGGTGTGAAAGACCCTTTCGAAGTTCCAGAGGTTAGGTGTCATTAGTCTCCAGACGCCTCATCGGAAATAGGCCTCATCTCGCCTGGAAGGGAGAACTTCCTGGATTTTCTCGAGTTGCGGCAGGTGTTTTCGAGTTACGACGGGGACCTCAGGGACCGGCCCTGGTGGCCTCAGGAGAGGCCAGTCCCCATGCGAGTTGCTAGGGGGCCTCTCGGGATTCCTCTCCCGTCGATACCGGGGCCAAAAAGCTTGTGTGGAGTCAGGGCCGGAACCGAGGATTCCTCTCAGGGGCTGACATGGATCTTTGGGTACTTCTGGAGTCTCCCCAGGGGAGTCAGGCCTCGTCTCGAGTGGGGGCATGCACGTGCGCGTTCCTTCCAGGCTGTAGCAGCAATGTCACGCTTCCCGTGGCGTGGATCAAAGGATCTGTGGTTTTCCCTCGAGGCTTTACCACAGGGCTGTCCCACGTGCCACCGTGGTGTGAGTCGATCCTCGGCGTGAAAGATGAGCCAGTGCAGGGCAAAGAGGTTCCTCTGGAATGGAATGAGACATCTGGGGGACTCTTGGAATGGTGGTACGACCATGGAGTTCCTCTCGCCTTTCCTGTTGAGAGTGCCTCCTCTTGAGATGCGACGGGAACGCAGGGAATTCTTTCCCGTTGAAAGCATGGAAAGGATCCCTCATCTCGAGCTACGAGGGGGAAACGGGGCTCCTCTGGATGTGGTCGGGACCATCGTGCTTCCTCTCGAGTGGAGACGGGTATGGTGGTGAACTTGTTGAGTTGCAGCAAGGGTGTGAAAGACCCTTTCGAGGTTCCAGAGGTTAGGTGTCATTAGTCTCCAGACGCCTCATCGGAAATAGGCCTCATCTCGCCTGGAAGGGAGAACTTCCTGGATTTTCTCGAGTTGCGGCAGGTGTTCTCGAGTTACGACGGGGACCTCAGGGACCCGCCCTGGTGGCCTCAGGAGAGGCCAGTCCCCATGCGAGTTGCTAGGGGGCCTCTCGGGATTCCTCTCCCGTCGATACCGGGGCCCAAAACCTTGTGTGGAATCAGGGCCGGAACCGAGGATTCCTCTCAGGGGCTGACATGGATCTTTGGGTACTTCTGGAGTCTCCCCAGTGGAGTCAGACCTCGTCTCGAGTGGGGGCATGCACGTGCGCTTTCCTTCCAGGCTGTAGCAGCAATGTCACGCTTCCCGTCGCGTGGATCAAAGGATCTGTGGTTTTCCCTCGAGGCTTTCCCTCGAGGCTTTCCCACAGGGCTGTCCCACGTGCCACCGTGGTGTGAGTCGATCCTCGCCGTGAAAGATGAGCCAGTGCAGGGCAAAGAGGTTCCTCAGGAATGGACTGAGACATCTGGGGGACTCTTGGAATGGTGGTACGACCATGGAGATCCTCTCGCCTTTCCTGTTGAGAGTGCCTCCTCTTGAGATGCGACGGGAACGCCGGGAATTCTTTCCCGTTGAAAGCAGGGAAAGGATCCCTCATCTCGAGCACCGAGGGGAAAACGGGGCTCCTCTGGATGTGGGCGGGACCATCGTGCTTCCTCTCGAGTGGAGACGGGTATGGCGGAGAACTTCTTGAGTTGCAGCAAGGGTGTGAAAGACCCTTTCGAAGTTCCAGAGGTTAGGTGTCATTAGTCTCCAGACGCCTCATCGGAAATAAGCCTCATCTCGCCTGGAAGGGAGAACTTCCTGGATTTTCTCGAGTTGTGGCAGGTGTTCTCGAGTAACGACGGGGACCTCAGGGACCGGCCCTGGTGGCCTCAGGAGAGGCCAGTCCCCATGCGAGTTGCTAGGGGGCCTCTCGTGATTCCTCTCCCGTCGATACCGGGGCCAAAATGCTTGTGTGGAGTCAGGGCCGGAACCGAGGATTCCTCTCAGGGGCTGACATGGATCTTTGGGTACTTCTGGAGTCTCCCCAGGGGAGTCAGGCCTCGTCTCGAGTGGGGGCATGCACGTGCGCTTTCCTTCCAGGCTGTAGCAGCAATGTCACGCTTCCCGTCGCGTGGATCAAAGGATCTGTGGTTTTCCCTCGAGGCTTTCCCTCGAGGCTTTCCCACAGGGCTGTCCCACGTGCCACCGTGGTGTGAGTCGATCCTCGGCGTGAAAGATGAGCCCGTGCAGGGCAAAGAGGTTCCTCTGGAATGGACTGAGACATCTGGGGGACTCTTGGAATGGTGGTACGACCATGGAGTTCCTCTCGCCTTTCCTGTTGAGAGTGCCTCCTCTTGAGATGCGACGGGAACGCCGGGAATTCTTTCCCGTTGAAACCAGGGAAAGGATCCCTCATCTCGAGCTACGAGGGGGAAACGGGGCTCCTCTCGATGTGGGCGGGACCATCGTGCTTCCTCTCGAGTGGAGACGGGTATGGCGGTGAACTTCTTGAGTTGCAGCAAGGGTGTGAAAGACCCTTTCGAAGTTCCAGAGGTTTGGTGTCAATAGTCTCCAGAGGCCTCATCGGAAATAGGCCTCATCTCGCCTGGAAGGGAAAACTTCCTGGATTTTCTCGAGTTGCGGCAGGTGTTCTCGAGTTACGACGGGGACCTCAGGGACCCGCCCTGGTGGCCTCAGGAGAGGCCAGTCCCCATGCGAGTTGCTAGGGGGTCTCTCGGGATTCCTCTCCCGTCGATACTGGGGCCAAAAAGCTTGTGTGGAGTCAGGGCCGGAACCGAGGATTCTTCTCAGGGGCTGACATGGATCTTTGGGTACTTCTGGAGTCTCCCCAGGGGAGTCAGGCCTCGTCTCGAGTGGGGGCATGCATGTGCGCTTTCCTTCCAGGCTGTAGCAGCAATGTCACGCTTCCCGTCGCGTGGATCAAAGGATCTGTGGTTTTCCCTCGAGGCTTTCCCTCGAGGCTTTCCCACAGGGCTGTCCCACGTGCCACCGTGTTGTGAGTCGATCCTCGGAGTGAAAGATGAGCCAGTGCAGGGCAAAGAGGTTCCTCTGAAATGGACTGAGACATCTGGGGGACTCTTGGAATGGTGGTACGACCATGGATTTCCTCTCGCCTTTCCTGTTGAGAGTGCCTCCTCTTGAGATGCGACGGGAACGCCGGGAATTCTTTCCCGTTGAAAGCAGGGAAAGGATCCCTCATCTCGAGCTACGAGGGGGAAACGGGGCTCCTCGGGATGTGGGCGGGACCATCGTGCTTCCTCTCGAGTGGAGACGGGTATGGCGGTGAACTTCTTGAGTTGCACCAAGGGTGTGAAAGACCCTTTCGAAGTTCCAGAGGTTTGGTGTCATTAGTCTCCAGAGGCCTCATCGGAAATAGGCCTCATCTCGCCTGGAAGGGAGAACTTCCTGGATTTTGTCGAGTTGCGGCAGGTGTTCTCGAGTTACGACGGGGACCTCAGGGACCCGCTCTGGTGGCCTCAGGAGAGGCCAGTCCCCATGCGAGTTGCTAGGGGGCCTCTCGGGATTCCTCTCCCGTCGATACCGGGGCCAAAAACCTTGTGTGGAGTCAGGGCCGGAACCGAGGATTCCTCTCAGGGGCTGACATGGATCTTTGGGTACTTCTGGAGTCTCCCCAGTGGAGTCAGACCTCGTCTCGAGTGGGGGCATGCACGTGCGCTTTCCTTCCAGGCTGTAGCAGCAATGTCACGCTTCCCGTCGCGTGGATCAAAGGATCTGTGGTTTTCCCTCGAGGCTTTCCCTCGAGGCTTTCCCACAGGGCTGTCCCACGTGCCACCGTGGTGTGAGTCGATCCTCGGCGTGAAAGATGAGCCAGTGCAGGGCAAAGAGGTTCCTCTGGAATGGACTGAGACATCTGGGGGACTCTTGGAATGGTGGTACGACCATGGAGATCCTCTCGCCTTTCCTGTTGAGAATGCCTCCTCTTGAGATGCGACGGGAACGCCGGGAATCCTTTCCCGTTGAAAGCAGGGAAAGGTTCCCTCATCTCGAGCACCGAGGGGGAAACGGGGCTCCTCTGGATGTGGGCGGGACCATCGTGCTTCCTCTCGAGTGGAGACGGGTATGGCGGAGAACTTCTTGAGTTGCAGCAAGGGTGTGAAAGACCCTTTCAAAGTTCCAGAAGTTAGGTGTCATTAGTCTCCAGACGCCTCATCGGAAATAGGCCTCATCTCGCCTGGAAGGGAGAACTTCCTGGATTTTCTCGAGTTGCGGCAGGTGTTCTTAAGTTACGACGGGGAACTCAGGGACCCGCCCTGGTGGGCTCAGGAGAGGCCAGTCCCCATGCGAGTTGCTAGAGGGCCTCTCGGGATTCCTCTCCCGTCGATACCGGGGCCAAAAACCTTGAGTGGAGTCAGGTCCGGAACCGAGGATTCCTCTCAGGGGCTGACATGGATCTTTGGGTACTTCTGGAGTCTCCCCAGGGGAGTCTGGCTTCGTCTCGAGTGGGGGCATGCACGTGCGCTTTCCTTCCAGGCTGTAGCAGCAATGTCACGCTTCCCGTCACGTGGATCAAAGGATCTGTGGTTTTCCCTCGAGGCTTTCCCTCGAGGCTTTCCCACAGGGCTGTCCCACGTGCCACCGTGGCGTGAGTCGATCCTCGGCGTGAAAGATGAGCCAGTGCAGGGCAAACAGTTTCCTCTGGAATGGACTGAGACATCTGCGGGACTCTTGGAATGGTGGTACGACCATGGAGTTCCTCTCGCCTTTCCTGTTGAGAGTCCCTCCTCTTGATATGCGACGGGAACGCAGGGAATTCTTTCCCGTTGAAAGCAGGGAAAGGATCCCTCATCTCGAGCTACGAGGGGGAAACGGGGCTCCTCTGGATGTGGGCGGGACCATCGTGCTTCCTCTCGAGTGGAGACGGGTATGGCGGTGAACTTCTTGAGTTGCAGAAAGGATGTGAAAGACCCTTTCGAAGTTCCAGAGGTTAGGTGTCATTAGTCTCCAGACGCCTCATCGGAAATAGGCCTCATCTCGCCTGGAAGGGAGAACTTCCTGGATTTTGTCGAGTTGCGGCAGGTGTTCTCGAGTTACGACGGGGACCTCAGGGACCCGCCCTGGTGGACTCAGGAGAGGCCAGTCCCCATGCGAGTTGCTAGGGGGCCTCTCGGGATTCCTCTCCCGTCGATACCGGGGCCAAAAACCTTGTGTGGAGTCAGGGCCGGAACCGAGGATTCCTCTCAGGGGCTGACATGGATCTTTGGGTACTTCTGGAGTCTCCCCAGGGGAGTCAGGCCTCGTCTCGAGTGGGGGCATGCACGTGCACTTTCCTTCCAGGCTGTAGCAGCAATGTCACGCTTCCCGTCGCGTGGATCAAAGGATCTGTGGTTTTCCCTCGAGGCTTTCCCACAGGGCTGTCCCACGTGCCACCGTGGTGTGAGTCGATCCTCGGCGTGAAAGATGAGCCAGTGCAGGGCAAAGAGGTTCCTCTGGAATGGACTGAGACATCTGGGGGACTCTTGGAATGGTGGTACGACCATGGAGTTCCTCTCGCCTTTCCTGTTGAGAGTGCCTCCTCTTGAGATGCGACGGGAACGCCGGGAATTCTTTCCCGTTGAAAGCAGGGAAAGGATCCCTCATCTCGAGCTACGAGGGGGAAACGGGGCTCCTCTGGATGTGGGCGGGACCATCGTGCTTCCTCTCGAGTGGAGACGGGTATGGCGGTGAACTTCTTGAGTTGCAGCAAGGGTGTGAAAGACCCTTTCGAAGTTCCAGAGGTTAGGTGTCATTAGTCTCCAGACGCCTCATCGGAAATAGGCCTCATCTCGCCTGGAAGGGAGAACTTCCTGGATTTTCTCGAGTTGCGGCAGGTGTTCTCGAGTTACGACGGGGACCTCAGGGACCCGCCCTGTTGGCCTCAGGAGAGGCCAGTCCCTATGCGTGTTGCTAGGGGGCCCCTCGGGATTCCTCTCCCGTCGATACCGGGGCCAAAAACCTTGTGTGGAGTCAGGGCCGGAACCGAGGATTCCTCTCAGGGACTGATATGGATCTTTGGGTACTTCTGGAGTCTCGCCAGGGGAGACAGGCCTCGTCTCGTGTGGGGGCATGCACGTGCACTTTCCTTCCAGGCTGTAGCAGCAATGTCACGCTTCCCGTCGCGTGGATCAAAGGATCTGCGGTTTTCCCTCGAGGCTTTCCCTCGAGGCTTTCCCACAGGGCTGTCCCACGTGACACCGTGGTGTGAGTCGATTCTCGGCGTGAAAAATGAGCCAGTGCAGGGCAAAGAGGTTCCTCTGGAATGGACTGAGACATCTGGGGTACTCTTGGAATGGTGGTACGACCATGGAGTTCCTCTCGACTTTCCTGTTGAGAGTGCCTCCTCTTGAGATGCGACGGGAACGCCGGGAATACTTTCCCGTTTAAAGCAGGGAAAGGATCCCTCATCTCGAGCTACGAGGGGGAAACGGGGCTCCTCTGGATGTGGGCGGGACCATCATGCTTCCTCTTGAGTGGACACGGGTATGGCGGTGAACTTCTTGAGTTGCAGCAAGGTTGTGAAAGACCCTTTCGAAGTTCCAGAGGTTAGGTGTCATTAGTCTCCAGACGCCTCATCGGAAATAGGCCTCATCTCGCCTGGAAGGGAGAACTTCCTGGATTTTCTCGATTTGCGGCAGGTGTTCTCGAGTTAGGACGGGGACCTCAGGGACCCGCCCTGGTGGCCTCAGGAGAGGCCAGTCCCCATGCGAGTTGTTAGGGGGCCTCTCGGGATTCCTCTCCCGTCGATACCGGGGCCAAAAACCTTGTGTGGAGTCAGGGCCGGAACCGAGGATTCCTCTCAGGGGCTGACATGGATCTTTGGGTACTTCTGGAGTCTCCCCAGGGGAGTCAGGCCTCGTCTCGAGTGGGGGCATGCGCGTGCGCTTTCCTTCCAGGCTTTAGCAGCAATGTCACGCTTCCCGTCGCTTGGATCAAAGGATCTGTGGTTTTCCCTCGAGGCTTTCCCTCGAGGCTTTCCCACAGGGCTGTCCCACGTGCCACCGTGGTGTGAGTCGATCCTCGGCGTGAAAGATGAGCCAGTGCAGGGCAAAGAGGTTCCTCTGGAATGGACTGAGACATCTGGGGGACTCTTGGAATGGTGGTACGACCATGGAGTTCCTCTCACCTTTCCTGTTGAGAGTGCCTCCTCTTGAGATGCGACGGGAACGCCGGGAATTCTTTCCCGTTGAAAGCAGGGAAAGGATCCCTCATCTCGAGCTACGAGGGGGAAACGGGGCTCCTCTGGATGTGGGCGGGACCATCGTGCTTCCTCTCGAGTGGAGACGGGTATGGCGGTGAACTTCTTGAGTTGCAGCAAGGGTGTGAAAGACCCTTTCGAAGTTCCAGAGGTTAGGTGTCATTAGTCTCCAGACGCCTCATCGGAAATAGGCCTCATCTCGCCTGGAAGGGAGAACTTCCTGGATTTTCTCGAGTTGCGGCAGGTGTTCTCGAGTTTCGACGGGGACCTCAGGGACCCGCCCTGGTGGCCTCAGGAGAGGCCAGTCCCCATGCGAGTTGCTAGGGGGCCTCTCGGGATTCCTCTCCCGTCGATACCGGGCCCAAAAACCTTGTGTGGAGTCAGGGCCGGAACCGAGGATTCCTCTCAGGGGCTGACATGGATCTTTGGGTACTTCTGGAGTCTCCCCAGTGGAGTCAGGCCTCGTCTCGAGTGGGGGCATTCACGTGCGCTTTCCTTTCAGGCTGTAGCAGCAATGTCACGCTTCCCGTCACGTGGATCAAAGGATCTGTGGTTTTCCCTCGAGGCTTTCCCTCGAGGCTTTCCCACAGGGCTGTCCCACGTGCCACCGTGGTGTGAGTCGATCCTCGGCGTGAAAGATGAGCCAGTGCAGGGCAAAGAGGTTCCTCTGGAATGGACTGAGACATCTGGGGGACTCTTGGAATGGTGGTACGACCATGGAGTTCCTCTCGCCTTTCCTGTTGAGAGTGCCTCCTCTTGAGATGCGACGGGAACGCCGGGAATTCTTTCCCGTTGAAAGCAGGGAAAGGATCCCTCATGTCGAGCTACGAGGGGGAAACGGGGCTCCTCTGGATGTGGGCGGGACCATCGTGCTTCCTCTCTAGTGGAGACGGGTATGGCGGTGAACTTCTTGAGTTGCAGCAAGGGTGTGAAAGACCCTTTCGAAGTTCCAGAGGTTAGGTGTCATTAGTCTCCAGACGCCTCATCGGAAATAGGCATCATCTCGCCTGGAAGGGAGAACTTCCTGGATTTTCTCGAGTTGCGGCCGGTGTTCTCGAGTTATGACGGGGACCTCAGGGACCCGCCCTGGTGGCCTCAGGAAAGGCCAGTCCCTAGGCGAGTTGCTAGGGGGCCTCTCGGGATTCCTCTCCCGTTGATACCGGGGCCAAAAACCTTGTGTGGAGTCAGGGCCGGAACCGAGGATTCCTCTCAGGGGCTGACATGGATCTTTGGGTACTTCTGGAGTCTCCCCAGGGGAGTCAGGCCTCGTCTCGAGTGGGGGCATGCACGTGCGCTTTCCTTCCAGGCTGTAGCAGCAATGTCACCCTTCCCGTCGCGTGGATCAAAGGATCTGTGGTTTTCCCTCGAGGCTTTCCCTCGAGGCTTTCCCACAGGGCTGTCCCACGTGCCACCGTGGTGTGAGTCGATCCTCGGCGTGAAAGATGAGCCAGTGCAGGGCAAAGAGGTTCCTCTGGAATGGACTGAGACATCTGGGGGACTCTTGAATGGTGGTACGACCATGGAGTTCCTCTCGCCTTTCCTGTTGAGAGTTCCTCCTCTTGAGACGCGACGGGAACGCCGGGAATTCTTTCCCGTTGAAAGCAGGGAAAGGATCCCTCATCTCGAGCTACGAGGGGGAAACGGGGCTCCTCTGGATGTGGGCGGGACCATCGTGCTTCCTCTCTAGTGGAGACGGGTATGGTGGTGAACTTCTTGAGTTGCAGCAAGGCTGTGAAAGACCCTTTCGAAGTTCCAGAGGTTAGGTGTCATTAGTCTCCAGACGCCTCATCGGAAATAGGCCTCATCTCGCCTGGAAGGGAGAACTTCCTGGATTTTCTCGAGTTGCGGCAGGTGTTCTCGAGTTACGACGGGGACCTCAGGGACCCGCCCTGGTGGCATCAGGAGAGGCCAGTCCCTATGCGAGTTGCTAGGGGGCCTCTCGGGATTCCTCTCCCGTCGATACCGGGGCCAAAAACCTTGTGTGGAGTCAGGGCCGGAACCGAGGATTCCTCTCAGGGGCTGACATGGATCTTTGGGTACTTCTGGAGTCTCCCCAGGGGAGTCAGGCCTCGTCTCGAGTGGGGGCATGCACGTGCACTTTCCTTCCAGGCTGTAGCAGCAATGTCACGCTTCCCGTCGCGTGGATCAAATGATGTGTGGTTTTCCCTCGAGGCTTTCCCACAGGGCTGTCCCACGTGCCACCGTGGTGTGAGTCGATCCTCGGCGTGAAAGATGAGCCAGTGCAGGGCAAAGAGGTTCCTCTGGAATGGACTGAGACATCTGGGGGACTCTTGGAATGGTGGTACGACCATGGAGTTCCTCTCGCCTTTCCTGTTGAGAGTGCCTCCTCTTGAGATGCGACGGGAACGCCGGGAATTTTTCCCGTTGAAAGCAGGGAAAGGATCCCTCATCTCGAGCTACGAGGGGGAAACGGGGCTCCTCTGGATGTGGGCGGGACCATCGTGCTTTCTCTCGAGTGGAGACGGGTATGGCGGTGAACTTCTTGAGTTGCAGCAAGGGTGTGAAATACCCTTTCGAAGTTCCAGAGGTTAGGTGTCATTAGTCTCCAGACGCCTCATCGGAAATAGGCCTCATCTCGCCTGGAAGGGAGAACTTCCTGGATTTTCTCGAGTTGCGGCAGGTGTTCTCGAGTTACGACGGGGACCTCAGGGACCCACCCTGTTGGCCTCAGGAGAGGCCAGTCCCTATGCGTGTTGCTAGGGGGCCCGTCGGGATTCCTCTCCCGTCGATACCGGGGCCAAAAACCTTGTGTGGAGTCAGGGCCGGAACCGAGGATTCCTCTCAGGGACTGATATGGATCTTTGGGTACTTCTGGAGTCTCGCCAGGGGAGACAGGCCTCGTCTCGTGTGGGGGCATGCACGTGCACTTTCCTTCCAGGCTGTAGCAGCAATGTCACTCTTCCCGTCGCGTGGATCAAAGGATCTGCGGTTTTTCCTCGAGGCTTTCCCTCGAGGCTTTCCCACAGGGCTGTCCCACGTGACACCGTGGTGTGAGTCGATTCTCGGCGTGAAAAATGAGCCAGTGCAGGGCAAAGTGGTTCCTCTGGAATGGACTGAGACATCTGGGGGACTCTTGGAATGGTGGTACGACCATGGAGTTCCTCTCGCCTTTCCTGTTGAGAGTGCCTCCTCTTGAGATGCGACGGGAACGCCGGGAATTCTTTCCCGTTGAAAGCAGGGAAAGGATCCCTCATCTCGAGCTACGAGGGGGAAACGGGGCTCCTCTGGATGTGGGCGGGACCATCGTGCTTCCTCTCGAGTGGAGACGGGTATGGCGTTGAACTTCTTGAGTTGCAGCAAGGGTGTGAAAGACCCTTTCGAAGTTCCAGAGGTTAGGTGTCATTAGTCTCCAGACGCCTCATCGGAAATAGGCCTCATCTCGCCTGGAAGGGAGAACTTCCTGGATTTTCTCGAGTTGCCCCATGTGTTCTCGAGTTACGACGGGGACCTCAGGGACCCGCCCTGGTGGCCTCAGGAGAGGCCAGTCCCCATGCGAGTTGTTAGGGGGCCTCTCGGGATTCCTCTCCCGTCGATACTGGGGCCAAAAACCTTGTGTGGAGTCAGGGCCGGAACCGAGGATTCCTCTCAGGGGCTGACATGGATCTTTGGGTACTTCTGGAGTCTCCCCAGGGGAGTCAGGCCTCGTCTCGAGTGGGGGCATGCACGTGCGCTTTCCTTCCAGGCTGTAGCAGCAATGTCACGCTTCCCGTCGCGTGGATCAAAGGATCTGTGGTTTTCCAACGAGGCTTTCCCTCGAGGCTTTCCCACAGGGCTGTCCCAAGTGCCACCGTGTTGTGAGTCGATCCTCGGCTGGAAAGATGAGCCAGTGCAGGGCAAAGAGGTTCCTCTGGAATGGACTGAGACATCTGGGGGACTCTTGGAATGGTGGTACGACCATGGAGTTCCTCTCGCCTTTCCTGTTGAGAGTGCCTCCTCTTGAGATGCGACGGGAACGCCGGGAATTCTTTCCCGTTGAAACCAGGGAAAGGATCCCTCATCTCGAGCTACGAGGGGGAAACGGGGCTCCTCTGGATGTGGGCGGGACCATCGTGCTTCCTCTCGAGTGGAGGCGGGTATGGCGGTGAACTTCTTGAGTTGCAGCAAGGGTGTGAAAGACCCTTTCGAAGTTCCAGAGGTTTGGTGTCATTAGTCTCCAGACGCCTCATCGGAAATAGGCCTCATCTCGCCTGGAAGGGAGAACTTCCTGGATTTTCTCGAGTTGCGGCAGGTGTTCTCAAATTACGACGGGGACCTCAGGGACCCGCCCTGGTGGCCTCCGGAGAGGCCAGTCCCCATGCGAGTTGCTAGGGGGCCTCTCGGGATTCCTCTCCCGTCGATACTGGGGCCAAAAACCTTGTGTGGAGTCAGGGCCGGAACCGAGGATTCCTCTCAGGGGCTGACATGGATCTTTGGGTAATTCTGGAGTCTCCCCAGGGGAGTCAGGCCTCGTCTCGAGTGGGGGCATGCACGTGCGCTTTCCTTTCAGGCTGTAGCAGCAATGTCACGCTTCCCGTCATGTGGATCAAAGGATCTGTGGTTTTCCCTCGAGGCTTTCCCTCGAGGCTTTCCCACAGGGCTGTCCCACGTGCCACCGTGGTGTGAGTCGATCCTCGGCGTGAAAGATGAGCCAATGCAGGGCAAAGAGGTTCCTCTGGAATGGACTGAGACATCTGGGGGACTCTTGGAATGGTGGTACGACCATGGAGTTCCTCTCGCCTTTCCTGTTGAGAGTGCCTCCTCTTGAGATGCGACGGGAACGCCGGGAATTCTTTCCCGTTGAAAGCAGGGAAAGGATCCCTCATCTCGAGCTACGAGGGGGAAACGGGGCTCCTCTGGATGTGGGCGGGACCATCGTGCTTCCTCTCTAGTGGAGACGGGTATGGCGGTGAACTTCTTGAGTTGCAGCAAGGGTGTGAAAGACCCTTTCGCAGTTCCAGAGGTTAGGTGTCATTAGTCTCCAGACGCCTCATCGGAAATAGGCCTCATCTCGCCTGGAAGGGAGAACTTCCTGGATTTTCTCGAGTTGCGGCAGGTGTTCTCCAGTTACGACGGGGACCTCAGGGACCCGCCCTGGTGGCCTCAGGAGAGGCCAGTCCCTAGGCGTGTTGCTAGGGGGCCTCTCGGGATTCCTCTCCCGTTGATACCGGTGCGAAAAACCTTGTGTGGAGTCAGGGCCGGAACCGAGGATTCCTCTCAGGGGCTGACATGGATCTTTGGGTACTTCTGGAGTCTCCCCAGGGGAGTCAGGCCTCGTCTCGAGTGGGGGCATGCACGTGCGCTTTCCTTCCAGGCTGTAGCAGCAATGTCACGCTTCCCGTCGCGTGGATCAAAGGATCTGTGGTTTTCCCTCGAGGCTTTCCCTCGAGGCTTTCCCACAGGGCTGTCCCACGTGCCACCGTGGTGTGAGTCGATCCTCGGCGTGAAAGATGAGCCAGTGCAGGGCAAAGAGGTTCCTCTGGAATGGACTGAGACATTTGGGGGACTCTTGGAATGGTGGTACGACCATGGAGTTCCTCTCGCCTTTCCTGTTGAGAGTGCCTCCTCTTGAGATGCGCCGGGAACGCCGGGAATTCTTTCCCGTTGAAAGCAGGGAAAGGATCCCTCATCTCGAGCTACGAGGGGGAAACGGGGCTCCTCTGGATGTGGGCGGGACCATCGTGCTTCCTCTCTAGTGGAGACGGGTATGGTGGTGAACTTCTTGAGTTGCAGCAAGGCTGTGAAAGACCCTTTCGAAGTTCCAGAGGTAAGGTGTCATTAGTTTCCAGACGCCTCATCGGAAATAGGCCTCATCTCGCCTGGAAGGGAGAACTTCCTGGATTTTCTCGAGTTGCGGCAGGTGTTCTCGAGTTACGACGGGGACCTCAGGGACCCGCCCTGGTGGCCTCAGGAGAGGCCAGTCCCTATGCGAGTTGCTAGGGGGCCTCTCGGGATTCCTCTCCCGTCGATACCGGGGCCAAAAACCTTGTGTGGAGTCAGGGCCGGAACCGAGGATTCCTCTCAGGGGCTGACATGGATCTTTGGGTACTTCTGGAGTCTCCCCAGGGGAGTCAGGCCTCGTCTCGAGTGGGGGCATGCACGTGAACTTTCCTTCCAGGCTGTAGCAGCAATGTCACGCTTCCTGTCGCGTGGATCAAATGATGTGTGGTTTTCCCTAGAGGCTTTCCCACAGGGCTGTCCCACGTGCCACCGTGGTGTGAGTCGATCCTCGGCGTGAAAGATGAGCCAGTGCAGGGCAAAGAGGTTCCTCTGGAATGGACTGAGACATCTGGGGGACTCTTGGAATGGTGGTACGACCATGGAGTTCCTCTCGTCTTTCCTGTTGAGAGTGCCTCCTCTTGAGATGCGACGGGAACGCCGGGAATTTTTTCCCGTTGAAAGCAGGGAAAGGATCCCTCATCTCGAGCTACGAGGGGGAAACGGGGCTCCTCTGGATGTGGGCGGGACCATCGTGCTTCCTCTCGAGTGGAGACGGGTATGGCGGTGAACTTCTTGAGTTGCAACAAGGGTGTGAAAGACCCTTTCGAAGTTCCAGAGGTTAGGTGTCATTAGTCTCCAGACGCCTCATCGGAAATAGGCCTCATCTCGCCTGGAAGGGAGAACTTCCTTGATTTTCTCGAGTTGCAGCAGGTGTTCTCGAGTTACGACGGGGACCTCAGGGACCCGCCTTGTTGGCCTCAGGAGAGGCCAGTCCCTATGCGTGTTGCTAGGGGCCCCCTCGGGATTCCTCTCCCGTCGATACCGGGGCCAAAAACCTTGTGTGGAGTCAGGGCCGGAACCGAGGATTCCTCTCAGGGACTGATATGGATCTTTGGGTACTTCTGGAGTCTCGCCAGGGGAGACAGGCCTCGTCTCGTGTGGGGGCATGCACGTGCACTTTCCTTCCAGGCTGTAGCAGCAATGTCACGCTTCCCGTAGCGTGGATCAAAGAATCTGCGGTTTTCCCTCGAGGCTTTCCCTCGAGGCTTTCCCACAGGGCTGTCCCACGTGACACCGTGGTGTGAGTCGATTCTCGGCGTGAAAAATGAGCCAGTGCAGGGCAAAGAGGTTCCTCTTGAATGGACTGAGACATCTGGGGGACTCTTGGAATGGTGGTACGACCATGGAGTTCCTCTCGCCTTTCCTGTTGAGAGTGCCTCCTCTTGAGATGCGACGGGAACGCCGGGAATTCTTTCCCGTTGAAAGCAGGGAAAGGATCCCTCATCTCGAGCTACGAGGGGGAAACGGGGCTCCTCTGGATGTGGGCGGGACCATCGTGCTTCCTCTCGAGTGGAGACGGGTATGGCGGTGAACTTCTTGAGTTGCAGCAAGGGTGTGAAAGACCCTTTCGAAGTTCCAGAGGTTAGGTGTCATTAGTCTCCAGACGCCTCATCGGAAATAGGCCTCATCTCGCCTGGAAGGGAGAACTTCCTGGATTTTCTCGAGTTGCGGCAGGTGTTCCCGAGTTACGACGGGGACCTCAGGGACCCGCCC
The DNA here is from genome assembly GCF_032405125.1 of Capricornis sumatraensis. NCBI lineage: Eukaryota > Metazoa > Chordata > Mammalia > Artiodactyla > Bovidae > Capricornis > Capricornis sumatraensis. The sequence goes on from NW_027184612.1 coordinate 13,067,078, forward strand.
TGGTGGCCTCAGGAGAGGCCAGTCCCCATGCGAGTTGCTAAGGGGCCTCTCGGGATTCCTCTCCCGTCGATACCGGGGCCAAAAACCTTGTCTGCAGTCAGGGCCGGAACCGAGGATTCCTATCAGGGGCAGACATGGATCTTTGGGTACTTCTGGAGTCTTCCCAGGGGAGTCAGGCCTCGTCTCGAGTGGGGGCATGCACGTGCGCGTTCCTTCCAGGCTGTAGCAGCAATGTCACGCTTCCCGTGGCGTGGATCAAAGGATCTGTGGTTTTCCCTCGAGGCTTTACCACAGGGCTGTCCCACGTGCCACCGTGGTGTGAGTCGATCCTCGGCGTGAAAGATGAGCCAGTGCAGGGCAAAGAGGTTCCTCTGGAATGGACTGAGACATCTGGGGGACTCTTGGAATGGTGGTACGACCATGGAGTTCCTCTCGCCTTTCCTGTTGAGAGTGCCTCCTCTTGAGATGCGACGGGAACGCAGGGAATTCTTTCCCGTTGAAAGCATGGAAAGGATCCCTCATCTCGAGCTACGAGGGGGAAACGGGGCTCCTCTGGATGTGGTCGGGACCATCGTGCTTCCTCTCGAGTGGAGACGGGTATGGTGGTGAACTTGTTGAGTTGCAGCAAGGGTGTGAAAGACCCTTTCGAAGTTCCAGAGGTTACGTGTCATTAGTCTCCAGACGCCTCATCGGAAATAGGCCTCATCTCGCCTGGAAGGGAGAACTTCCTGGATTTTCTCGAGTTGCGACAGGTGTTCTCGAGTTACGACGGGGACCTCAGGACCGGCCCTGGTGGCCTCAGGAGAGGCCAGTCCCCATGCGAGTTGCTAGGGGGCCTCTCGGGATTCCTCTCCCGTCGATACCGGGGCCAAAAAGCTTGTGTGGAGTCAGGGCCGGAACCGAGGATTCCTCTCAGGGGCTGACATGGATCTTTGGGTACTTCTGGAGTCTCCCCAGGGGAGTCAGGCCTCGTCTCGAGTGGGGGCATGCACGTGCGCTTTCCTTCCAGGCTGTAGCAGCAATGTCACGCTTCCCGTCGCGTGGATCAAAGGATCTGTGGTTTTCCCTCGAGGCTTTCCCTCGAGGCTTTCCCACAGGGCTGTCCCACGTGCCACCGTGGTGTGAGTCGATCCTCGGCGTGAAAGATGAGCCAGTGCAGGGCAAAGAGGTTCCTCTGGAATGGACTGAGACATCTGGGGGACTCTTGGAATGGTGGTACGACCATGGAGTTCCTCTCGCCTTTCCTGTTGAGAGTGCCTCCTCTTGAGATGCGACGGGAACGCCGGGAATTTTTTCCCGTTGAAAGCAGGGAAAGGATCCCTCATCTCGAGCTACGAGGGGGAAACGGGGCTCCTCTGGATGTGGGCGGGACCATCGTGCTTTCTCTCGAATGGAGACGGGTATGGCGGTGAACTTCTTGAGTTGCAACAAGGGTGTGAAAGACCCTTTCGAAGTTCCAGAGGTTAGGTGTCATTAGTCTCCAGACGCCTCATCGGAAATAGGCCTCATCTCGCCTGGAAGGGAGAACTTCCTTGATTTTCTCGAGTTGCAGCAGGTGTTCTCGAGTTACGACGGGGACCTCAGGGACCCGCCTTGTTGGCCTCAGGAGAGGCCAGTCCCTATGCGTGTTGCTAGGGGGCCCCTCGGGATTCCTCTCCCGTCGATACCGGGGCCAAAAACCTTGTGTGAAGTCAGGGCCGGAACCGAGGATTCCTCTCAGGGACTGATATGGATCTTTGGGTACTTCTGGAGTCTCGCCAGGGGAGACAGGCCTCGTCTCGTGTGGGGGCATGCACGTGCACTTTCCTTCCAGGCTGTAGCAGCAATGTCACGCTTCCCGTAGCGTGGATCAAAGGATCTGCGGTTTTCCCTCGAGGCTTTCCCTTGAGGCTTTCCCACAGGGCTGTCCCACGTGACACCGTGGTGTGAGTCGATTCTCGGCGTGAAAAATGAGCCAGTGCAGGGCAAAGGGGTTCCTCTTGAATGGACTGAGACATCTGGGGGACTCTTGGAATGGTGGTACGACCATGGAGTTCCTCTCGCCTTTCCTGTTGAGAGTGCCTCCTCTTGAGATGCGACGGGAACGCCGGGAATTCTTTCCCGTTGAAAGCAGGGAAAGGATCCCTCATCTCGAGCTACGAGGGGAAAACGGGGCTCCTCTGGATGTGGGCGGGACCATCGTGCTTCCTCTCGAGTGGAGACGGGTATGGCGGTGAAATTCTTGAGTTGCAGCAAGGGTGTGAAAGACCCTTTCGAAGTTCCAGAGGTTAGGTGTCATTAGTCTCCAGACGCCTCATCGGAAATAGGCCTCATCTCGCCTGGAAGGGAGAACTTCCTGGATTTTCTCGAGTTGCGGCAGGTGTTCTCGAGTTACGACGGGGACCTCAGGGACCCGCCCTGGTGGCCTCAGGAGAGGCCAGTCCCCATGCGAGTTGCTAAGGGGCCTCTCGGGATTCCTCTCCCGTCGATACCGGGGCCAAAAACCTTGTGTGCAGTCAGGGCCGGAACCGAGGATTCCTATCAGGGGCAGACATGGATCTTTGGGTACTTCTGGAGTCTCCCCAGGGGAGTCAGGCCTCGTCTCGAGTGGGGGCATGCACGTGCGCTTTCCTTCCAGGCTGTAGCAGCAATGTCACGCTTCCCGTGGCGTGGATCAAAGGATCTGTGGTTTTCCCTCGAGGCTTTACCACAGGGCTGTCCCACGTGCCACCGTGTTGTGAGTCGATCCTCGGCGTGAAAGATGAGCCCGTGCTGGGCAAAGAGGTTCCTCTGGAATGGACTGAGACATCTGGGGGACTCTTGGAATGGTGGTACGACCATGGAGTTCCTCTCGCCATTCCTGTTGAGAGTGCCTCCTCTTGAGATGCGACGGGAACGCAGGGAATTCTTTCCCGTTGAAAGCATGGAAAGGATCCCTCATCTCGAGCTACGAGGGGGAAACGGGGCTCCTTTGGATGTGGTCGGGACCATCGTGCTTCCTCTCGAGTGGAGACGGGTATGGTGGTGAACTTGTTGAGTTGCAGCAAGGGTGTGAAAGACCCTTTCGAAGTTCCAGAGGTTAGGTGTCATTAGTCTCCAGACGCCTCATCGGAAATAGGCCTCATCTCGCCTGGAAGGGAGAACTTCCTGGATTTTCTCGAGTTGCGGCAGGTGTTTTCGAGTTACGACGGGGACCTCAGGGACCGGCCCTGGTGGCCTCAGGAGAGGCCAGTCCCCATGCGAGTTGCTAGGGGGCCTCTCGGGATTCCTCTCCCGTCGATACCGGGGCCAAAAAGCTTGTGTGGAGTCAGGGCCGGAACCGAGGATTCCTCTCAGGGGCTGACATGGATCTTTGGGTACTTCTGGAGTCTCCCCAGGGGAGTCAGGCCTCGTCTCGAGTGGGGGCATGCACGTGCGCTTTCCTTCCAGGCTGTAGCAGCAATGTCACGCTTCCCGTAGCGTGGATCAAAGAATCTGCGGTTTTCCCTCGAGGCTTTCCCTCGAGGCTTTCCCACAGGGCTGTCCCACGTGACACCGTGGTGTGAGTCGATTCTCGGCGTGAAAAATGAGCCAGTGCAGGGCAAAGAGGTTCCTCTTGAATAGACTGAGACATCTGGGGGACTCTTGGAATGGTGGTATGACCATGGAGTTCCTCTCGCCTTTCCTGTTGAGAGTGCCTCCTCTTGAGATGCGACGGGAACGCCGGGAATTCTTTCCCGTTGAAAGCAGGGAAAGGATCCCTCATCTCGAGCTACGAGGGGGAAACGGGGCTCCTCTGGATGTGGGCGGGACCATCGTGCTTCCTCTCGAGTGGAGACGGGTATGGCGGTGAACTTCTTGAGTTGCAGCAAGGGTGTGAAAGACCCTTTCGAAGTTCCAGAGGTTAGGTGTCATTAGTCTCCAGACGCCTCATCAGAAATAGGCCTCATCTCGCCTGGAAGGGAGAACTTCCTGGATTTTCTCGAGTTGCGGCAGGTGTTCTCGAGTTACGACGGGGACCTCAGGGACCCGCCCTGGTGGCCTCAGGAGAGGCCAGTCCCCATGCGAGTTGCTAAGGGGCCTCTCGGGATTCCTCTCCCGTCGATACCGGGGCCAAAAACCTTGTGTGCAGTCAGGGCCGGAACCGAGGATTCCTATCAGGGGCAGACATGGATCTTTGGGTACTTCTGGAGTCTTCCCAGGGGAGTCAGGCCTCGTCTCGAGTGGGGGCATGCACGTGCGCGTTCCTTCCAGGCTGTAGCAGCAATGTCACGCTTCCCGTGGCGTGGATCAAAGGATCTGTGGTTTTCCCTCGAGGCTTTACCACAGGGCTGTCCCACGTGCCACCGTGGTGTGAGTCGATCCTCGGCGTGAAAGATGAGCCAGTGCAGGGCAAAGAGGTTCCTCTGGAATGGAATGAGACATCTGGGGGACTCTTGGAATGGTGGTACGACCATGGAGTTCCTCTCGCCTTTCCTGTTGAGAGTGCCTCCTCTTGAGATGCGACGGGAACGCAGGGAATTCTTTCCCGTTGAAAGCATGGAAAGGATCCCTCATCTCGAGCTACGAGGGGGAAACGGGGCTCCTCTGGATGTGGTCGGGACCATCGTGCTTCCTCTCGAGTGGAGACGGGTATGGTGGTGAACTTGTTGAGTTGCAGCAAGGGTGTGAAAGACCCTTTCGAGGTTCCAGAGGTTAGGTGTCATTAGTCTCCAGACGCCTCATCGGAAATAGGCCTCATCTCGCCTGGAAGGGAGAACTTCCTGGATTTTCTCGAGTTGCGACAGGTGTTCTCGAGTTACGACGGGGACCTCAGGGACCGGCCCTGGTGGCCTCAGGAGAGGCCAGTCCCCATGCGAGTTGCTAGGGGGCCTCTCGGGATTCCTCTCCCGTCGATACCGGGGCCAAAAAGCTTGTGTGGAGTCAGGGCCGGAACCGAGGATTCCTCTCAGGGGCTGACATGGATCTTTGGGTACTTCTGGAGTCTCCCCAGGGGAGTCAGGCCTCGTCTCGAGTGGGGGCATGCACGTGCGCTTTCCTTCCAGGCTGTAGCAGCAATGTCACGCTTCCCGTCGCGTGGATCAAAGGATCTGTGGTTTTCCCTCGAGGCTTTCCCTCGAGGCTTTCCCACAGGGCTGTCCCACGTGCCACCGTGGTGTGAGTCGATCCTCGGCGTGAAAGATGAGCCAGTGCAGGGCAAAGAGGTTCCTCTGGAATGGACTGAGACATCTGGGGGACTCTTGGAATGGTGGTACGACCATGGAGTTCCGCTCGCCTTTCCTGTTGAGAGTGCCTCCTCTTGAGATGCGACGGGAACGCCGGGAATTTTTTCCCGTTGAAAGCAGGGAAAGGATCCCTCATCTCGAGCTACGAGGGGGAAACGGGGCTCCTCTGGATGTGGGCGGGACCATCGTGCTTTCTCTCGAGTGGAGACGGGTATGGCGGTGAACTTCTTGAGTTGCAACAAGGGTGTGAAAGACCCTTTCGAAGTTCCAGAGGTTAGGTGTCATTAGTCTCCAGACGCCTCATCGGAAATAGGCCTCATCTCGCCTGGAAGGGAGAACTTCCTTGATTTTCTCGAGTTGCAGCAGGTGTTCTCGAGTTACGACGGGGACCTCAGGGACCCGCCTTGTTGGCCTCAGGAGAGGCCAGTCCCTATGCGTGTTGCTAGGGGGCCCCTCGGGATTCCTCTCCCGTCGATACCGGGGCCAAAAACCTTGTGTGAAGTCAGGGCCGGAACCGAGGATTCCTCTCAGGGACTGATATGGATCTTTGGGTACTTCTGGAGTCTCGCCAGGGGAGACAGGCCTCGTCTCGTGTGGGGGCATGCACGTGCACTTTCCTTCCAGGCTGTAGCAGCAATGTCACGCTTCCCGTCGCGTGGATCAAAGGATCTGCGGTTTTCCCTCGAGGCTTTCCCTTGAGGCTTTCCCACAGGGCTGTCCCACGTGACACCGTGGTGTGAGTCGATTCTCGGCGTGAAAAATGAGCCAGTGCAGGGCAAAGGGGTTCCTCTTGAATGGACTGAGACATCTGGGGGACTCTTGGAATGGTGGTACGACCATGGAGTTCCTCTCGCCTTTCCTGTTGAGAGTGCCTCCTCTTGAGATGCGACGGGAACGCCGGGAATTCTTTCCCGTTGAAAGCAGGGAAAGGATCCCTCATCTCGAGCTACGAGGGGAAAACGGGGCTCCTCTGGATGTGGGCGGGACCATCGTGCTTCCTCTCGAGTGGAGACGGGTATGGCGGTGAACTTCTTGAGTTGCAGCAAGGGTGTGAAAGACCCTTTCGAAGTTCCAGAGGTTAGGTGTCATTAGTCTCCAGACGCCTCATCGGAAATAGGCCTCATCTCGCCTGGAAGGGAGAACTTCCTGGATTTTCTCGAGTTGCGGCAGGTGTTCTCGAGTTACGACGGGGACCTCAGGGACCCGCCCTGGTGGCCTCAGGAGAGGCCAGTCCCCATGCGAGTTGCTAAGGGGCCTCTCGGGATTCCTCTCCCGTCGATACCGGGGCCAAAAACCTTCTGTGCAGTCAGGGCCGGAACCGAGGATTCCTATCAGGGGCAGACATGGATCTTTGGGTACTTCTGGAGTCTCCCCAGGGGAGTCAGGCCTCGTCTCGAGTGGGGGCATGCACGTGCGCTTTCCTTCCAGGCTGTAGCAGCAATGTCACGCTTCCTGTGGCGTGGATCAAAGGATCTGTGGTTTTCCCTCGAGGCTTTACCACAGGGCTGTCCCACGTGCCACCGTGGTGTGAGTCGATCCTCGGCGTGAAAGATGAGCCAGTGCAGGGCAAAGAGGTTCCTCTGGAATGGACTGAGACATCTGGGGGACTCTTGGAATGGTGGTACGACCATGGAGTTCCTCTCGCCATTCCTGTTGAGAGTGCCTCCTCTTGAGATGCGACGGGAACGCAGCGAATTCTTTCCCGTTGAAAGCATGGAAAGGATCCCTCATCTCGAGCTACGAGGGGGAAACGGGGCTCCTTTGGATGTGGTCGGGACCATCGTGCTTCCTCTCGAGTGGAGACGGGTATGGTGGTGAACTTGTTGAGTTGCAGCAAGGGTGTGAAAGACCCTTTCGAAGTTCCAGAGGTTAGGTGTCATTAGTCTCCAGACGCCTCATCGGAAATAGGCCTCATCTCGCCTGGAAGGGAGAACTTCCTGGATTTTCTCGAGTTGCGGCAGGTGTTTTCGAGTTACGACGGGGACCTCAGGGACCGGCCCTGGTGGCCTCAGGAGAGGCCAGTCCCCATGCGAGTTGCTAGGGGGCCTCTCGGGATTCCTCTCCCGTCGATACCGGGGCCAAAAAGCTTGTGTGGAGTCAGGGCCGGAACCGAGGATTCCTCTCAGGGGCTGACATGGATCTTTCGGTACTTCTGGAGTCTCCCCAGGGGAGTCAGGCCTCGTCTCGAGTGGGGGCATGCACGTGCACTTTCCTTCCAGGCTTTAGCAGCAATGTCACGCTTCCCGTGGCGTGGATCAAAGGATCTGTGGTTTTCCCTCGAGGCTTTCCCTCGAGGCTTTCCCACAGGGCTGTCCCACGTGCCACCGTGGTGTGAGTCGATCCTCGGCGTGAAAGATGAGCCAATGCAGGGCAAAGAGGTTCCTCTGGAATGGACTGAGACATCTGGGGGACTCTTGGAATGGTGGTACGACCATGGAGTTCCTCTCGCCTTTCCTGTTGAGACTGCCTCCTCTTGAGATGCGACGGGAACGCCGGGAAATCTTTCCCGTTTAAAGCAGGGAAAGGATCCCTCATCTCGAGCTACGAGCGGGAAACGGGGCTCCTCTGGATGTGGGCGGGACCATCGTGCTTCCTCTCGAGTGGAGACGGGTATGGCGGTGAACTTCTTGAGTCGCAGCAAGGGTGTGAAAGACCCTTTCGAAGTTCCAGAGGTTAGGTGTCATTAGTCTCCAGACGCCTCATCGGAAATAGGCCTCATCTCGCCTGGAAGGGAGAACTTCCTGGATTTTCTCGAGTTGCGTCAGGTGTTATCGAGTTACGACAGGGACCTCAGGGACCCGCCCTGGTGGCCTCAGGAGAGGCCAGTCCCCATGCGAGTTGCTAGGGGGCCTCTTGGGATTCCTCTCCCGTCGATACCGGGGCCAAAAACCTTGTGTGGAGTCAGGGCCGGAACCGAGGATGCCTCTCAGGGGCTGACATGGATCTTTGGGTACTTCTGGAGTCTCCCCAGGGGAGTCAGGCCTCGTCTCGAGTGGGGGCATGCACCTGCGCTTTCCTTCCTGGCTGTAGCAGCAATGTCACGCTTCCCGTCGCGTGGATCAAAGGATCTGTGGTTTTCCCTCGAGGCTTTCCCTCGAGGCTTTCCCACAGGGCTGTCCCACGTGCCACCGTGGTGTGAGTCGATCCTCGGCGTGAAAGATGAGCCAGTGCAGGGCAAAGAGGTTCCTCTGGAATGGACTGAGACATCTGGGGGACTCTTGGAATGGTGGTACGACCATGGAGTTCCTCTCGCCTTTCCTGTTGAGAGTGCCTCCTCTTGAGATGCGACGGGAACGCCGGGAATTCTTTCCCGTTGAAACCAGGGAAAGGATCCCTCATCTCGAGCTACGAGGGGGAAACGGGGCTCCTCTGGATGTGGGCGGGACCATCGTGCTTCCTCTCGAGTGGAGACGGGTATGGCGGTGAACTTCTTGAGTTGCAGCAAGGGTGTGAAAGACCCTTTCGAAGTTCCAGAGGTTAGGTGTCATTAGTCTCCAGATGCCTCATCGGAAATAGGCCTCATCTCGCCTGGAAGGGAGAACTTCCTGGATTTTCTCGAGATTCGGCAGGTGTTCTCGAGTTACGACGGGGACTTCAGGGACCCGCCCTGGTGGCCTCAGGAGAGGCCAGTCCCCATGCGAGTTGCTAGGGGGCCTCTCGGGATTCCTCTCCCGTCGATACCGGGGCCAAAAACCTTGTGTGGAGTCAGGGCTGGAACCGAGGATTCCTCTCAGGGGCTGACATGGATCTTTGGGTACTTCTGGAGTCTCCCCAGGGGAGTCAGGCCTCGTCTCGAGTGGGGGCATGCACGTGCGCTTTCCTTCCAGGCTGTAGCAGCAATGTCACGCTTCCCGTCGCGTGGATCAAAGGATCTGTGGTTTTCCCTCGAGGCTTTCCCTCGAGGCTTTCCCACAGGGCTGTCCCACGTGCCACCGTGGTGTGAGTCGATCCTCGGCGTGAAAGATGAGCCAGTGCAGGGCAAAGAGGTTCCTCTGGAATGGACTGAGACATCTGGGGGACTCTTGGAATGGTGGTACGACCATGGAGTTCCTCTCGCCTTTCCTGTTGAGAGTGCCTCCTCTTGAGATGCGACGGGAACGCCGGGAATTCTTTCCCGTTGAAAGCAGGGAAAGGATCCCTCATCTCGAGCTACGAGGGGGAAACGGGGATCCTCTGGATGTGGGCGGGACCATCGTGCTTCCTCTCGAGTGGAGACGGGTATGGCGGTGAACTTCTTGAGTTGCAGCAAGGGTGTGAAAGACCCTTTCGAAGTTCCAGAGGTTTGGTGTCATTAGTCTTCAGAGGCCTCATCGGAAATAGCCCTCATCTCGCCTGGAAGGGAGAACTTCCTGGATTTTCTCGAGTTGCGGCAGGTGTTCTCGAGTTACGACGGGGACCTCAGGGACCCGCCCTGGTGGCCTCAGGAGAGGCCAGTCCCCATGCGAGTTGCTAGGGGGCCTCTCGGGATTCCTCTCCCGTCGATACCGGGGCCAAAAACCTTGTGTGGAGTCAGGGCCGGAACCGAGGATTCCTCTCAGGGGCTGACATGGATCTTTGGGTACTTCTGGAGTCTCCCCAGTGGAGTCAGGCCTCGTCTCGAGTGGGGGCATGCACGTGCGCTTTCCTTCCAGGCTTTAGCAGCAATGTCACGCTTCCCGTCGCGTGGATCAAAGGATCTGTGGTTTTCCCTCGAGGCTTTCCCTCGAGGCTTTCCCACAGGGCTGTCCCACGTGCCACCGTGGTGTGAGTCGATCCTCGGCGTGAAAGATGAGCCAGTGCAGGGCAAAGAGGTTCCTCTGGAATGGACTGAGACATCTGGGGGACTCTTGGAATGGTGGTACGACCATGGAGTTCCTCTCGCCTTTCCTGTTGAGAGTGCCTCCTCTTGAGATGCGACGGGAACGCCGGGAATTCTTTCCCGTTTAAAGCAGGGAAAGGATCCCTCATCTCGAGCTACGAGGGGGAAACGGGGCTCCTCTCGATGTGGGCGGGACCATCGTGCTTCCTCTCGAGTGGAGACGGGTATGGCGGTGAACTTCTTGAGTCGCAGCAAGGGTGTGAAAGACCCTTTCGAAGTTCCAGAGGTTAGGTGTCATTAGTCTCCAGACGCCTTATCGGAAATAGGCCTCATCTCGCCTGGAAGGGAGAACTTCCTGGATTTTCTCGAGTTGCGGCAGGTGTTCTCGAGTTACGACGGGGACCTCAGGGACCCGCCCTGTTGGCCTCAGGAGAGGCCAGTCCCCATGCGAGTTGCTAGGGGGCCTCTCGGGATTCCTCTCCCGTCGATACCGGGGCCAAAAACCTTGTGTGGAGTCAGGGCTGGAACCGAGGATTCCTCTCAGGGGCTGACATGGATCTTTGGGTACTTCTGGAGTCTCCCCAGGGGAGTCAGGCCTCGTCTCGAGTGGGGGCATGCACGTGCGCTTTCCTTCCAGGCTGTAGCAGCAATGTCACGCTTCCCGTCGCGTGGATCAAAGGATCTGTGGTTTTCCCTCGAGGCTTTCCCTCGAGGCTTTCCCACAGGGCTGTCCCACGTGCCACCGTGGTGTGAGTCGATCCTCGGCGTGAAAGATGAGCCAGTGCAGGGCAAAGAGGTTCCTCTGGAATGGACTGAGACATCTGGGGGACTCTTGGAATGGTGGTACGACCATGGAGTTCCTCTCGCCTTTCCTGTTGAGAGTGCCTCCTCTTGAGATGCGACGGGAACGCCGGGAATTCTTTCCCGTTGAAAGCAGGGAAAGGATCCCTCATCTCGAGCTATGAGGGGGAAACGGGGATCCTCTGGATGTGGGCGGGACCATCGTGCTTCCTCTCGAGTGGAGACGGGTATGGCGGTGAACTTCTTGAGTCGCAGCAAGGGTGTGAAAGACCCTTTCGAAGTTCCAGAGGTTAGGTGTCATTAGTCTCCAGACGCCTCATCGGAAATAGGCCTCATCTCGCCTGGAAGGGAGAACTTCCTGGATTTTCTCGAGTTGCGGCAGGTGCTCTCGAGTTACGACGAGGACCTCATGGACACGCCCTGGTGGCCTCAGGAGAGGCCAGTCCCCATGCGAGTTGTTGGGGGTCTCTGGGGATTCCTCTCCCGTCGATACCGGGGCCAAAAACCTTGTGTGGAGTCAGGGCCGGAACCGAGGATTCCTCTCAGGGGCTGACATGGATCTTTGGGTACTTCTGGAGTCTCCCCAGTGGAGTCAGGCCTCGTCTCGAGTGGGGGCATGCACGTGCGCTTTCCTTCCAGGCTTTAGCAGCAATGTCACGCTTCCCGTCGCGTGGATCAAAGGATCTGTGGTTTTCCCTCGAGGCTTTCCCTCGAGGCTTTCCCACAGGGCTGTCCCACGTGCCACCGTGGTGTGAGTCGATCCTCGGCGTGAAAGATGAGCCAGTGCAGGGCAAAGAGGTTCCTCTGGAATGGACTGAGACATCTGGGGGACTCTTGGAATGGTGGTACGACCATGGAGTTCCTCTCCTTTCCTGTTGACAGTGCCTCCTCTTGAGATGCGACGGGAACGCAGGGAATTCTTTCCCGTTGAAAGCAGGGAAAGGATCCCTCATCTCGAGCTACGAGGGGGAAACGGGGCTCCTTTGGATGTGGTCGGGACCATCGTGCTTCCTCTCGAGTGGAGACGGGTATGGTGGTGAACTTCTTGAGTTGCAGCAAGGGTGTGAAAGACCCTTTCGAAGTTCCAGAGGTTAGGTGTCATTAGTCTCCAGACGCCTCATCGGAAATAGGCCTCATCTCGCCTGGAAGGGAGAACTTCCTGGATTTTCTCGAGTTGCGGCAGGTGTTCTCGAGTTACGACGGGGACCTCAGGGACCCGCCCTGGTGGCCTCAGGAGAGGCCAGTCCCCATGCGAGTTGCTAGGGGGCCTCTCGGGATTACTCTCCCGTCGATACCGGGGCCAAAAACCTTGTGTGGAGTCAGGGCTGGAACCGAGGATTCCTCTCAGGGGCTGACATGGATCTTTGGGTACTTCTGGAGTCTCCCCAGGGGAGTCAGGCCTCGTCTCGAGTGGGGGCATGCACGTGCGCTTTCCTTCCAGGCTGTAGCAGCAATGTCACGCTTCCCGTCGCGTGGATCAAAGGATCTGTGGTTTTCCCTCGAGGCTTTCCCTCGAGGCTTTCCCACAGGGCTGTCCCACGTGCCACCGTGGTGTGAGTCGATCCTCGGCGTGAAAGATGAGCCAGTGCAGGGCAAAGAGGTTCCTCTGGAATGGACTGAGACATCTGGGGGACTCTTGGAATGGTGGTACGACCATGGAGTTCCTCTCGCCTTTCCTGTTGAGAGTGCCTCCTCTTGAGATGTGACGGGAATGCCGGGAATTCTTTCCCGTTGAAAGCAGGGAAAGGATCCCTCATCTCGAGCTACGAGGGGGAAACGGGGATCCTCTGGATGTGGGCGGGACCATCGTGCTTCCTCTCGAGTGGAGACGGGTATGGCGGTGAACTTCTTGAGTCGCAGCAAGGGTGTGAAAGACCCTTTCGAAGTTCCAGAGGTTAGGTGTCATTAGTCTCCCGACGCCTCATCGGAAATAGGCCTCATCTCGCCTGGAAGGGAGAACTTCCTGGATTTTCTCGAGTTGCGGCAGGTGCTCTCGAGTTACGACGAGGACCTCAGGGACACGCCCTGGTGGCCTCAGGAGAGGCTAGTCCCCATGCGAGTTGCTAGGGGGCCTCTCGGGATTCCTCTCCCGTCGATACCGGGGCCAAAAACCTTGTGTGGAGTCAGGGCCGGAACCGAGGATTCCTCTCAGGGGCTGATATGGATCTTTGGATACTTCTGGAGTCTCGCCAGGGGAGACAGGCCTCGTTTCGTGAGGGGGCATGCACGTGCACTTTCCTTCCAGGCTGTAGCAGCAATGTCACGCTTCCCGTCGCGTGGATCAAAGGATCTGTGGTTTTCCCTCGAGGCTTTCCCTCGAGGCTTTCCCACAGGGCTGTCCCACGTGCCACCGTGGTGTGAGTCGATCCTCGGCGTGAAAGATGAGCCAGTGCAGGGCAAAGAGGTTCCTCTGGATTGGACTGAGACATCTGGGGGACTCTTGGAATGGTGGTACGACCATGGAGTTCCTCTCGCCTTTCCTGTTGAGAGTGCCTCCTCTTGAGATGTGACGGGAACGCCGGGAATTCTTTCCCGTTGAAACCAGGGAAAGGATCCCTCATCTCGAGCTACGAGGGGGAAACGGGGCTCCTCTGGATGTGGGCGGGACCATCGTGCTTCCTCTCGAGTGGAGACGGGTATGGCGGTGAACTTCTTGAGTTGCAGCAAGGGTGTGAAAGACCCTTTCGAAGTTCCAGAGGTTTGGTGTCATTAGTCTTCAGAGGCCTCATCGGAAATAGCCCTCATCTCGCCTGGAAGGGAGAACTTCCTGGATTTTCTCGAGTTGCGGCAGGTGTTCTCGAGTTACGACGGGGACCTCAGGGACCCGCCCTGGTGGCCTCAGGAGAGGCCAGTCCCCATGCGAGTTGCTAGGGGGCCTCTCGGGATTCCTCTCCCGTCGATACCGGGGCCAAAAACCTTGTGTGGAGTCAGGGCCGGAACCGAGGATTCCTCTCAGGGGCTGACATGGATCTTTGGGTACTTCTGGAGTCTCCCCAGTGGAGTCAGGCCTCGTCTCGAGTGGGGGCATGCACGTGCGCTTTCCTTCCAGGCTTTAGCAGCAATGTCACGCTTCCCGTCGCTTGGATCAAAGGATCTGTGGTTTTCCCTCGAGGCTTTCCCTCGAGGCTTTCCCACAGGGCTGTTCCACGTGCCACCGTGGTGTGAGTCGATCCTCGGCGTGAAAGATGAGCCAGTGCAGGGCAAAGAGGTTCCTCTGGAATGGACTGAGACATCTGGGGGACTCTTGGAATGGTGGTACGACCATGGAGTTCCTCTCCTTTCCTGTTGACAGTGCCTCCTCTTGAGATGCGACGGGAACGCAGGGAATTCTTTCCCGTTGAAAGCAGGGAAAGGATCCCTCATCTCGAGCTACGAGGGGGAAACGGGGCTCGTTTGGATGTGGTCGGGACCATCGTGCTTCCTCTCGAGTGGAGACGGGTATGGTGGTGAACTTCTTGAGTTGCAGTAAGGGTGTGAAAGACCCTTTCGAAGTTCCAGAGGTTAGGTGTCATTAGTCTCCAGACGCCTCATCGGAAATAGGCCTCATCTCGCCTGGAAGGGAGAACTTCCTGGATTTTCTCGAGTTGCGGCAGGTGTTCTCGAGTTACGACGGGGAACTCAGGGACCGGCCCTGGTGGCCTCAGGAGAGGCCAGTCCCCATGCGAGTTGCTAGGGGGCCTCTCGGGATTCCTCTCCCGTCGATACCGGGGCAAAAACCTTGTGTGGAGTCAGGGCCGGAACCGAGGATTCCTCTCAGGGGCTGATATGGATCTTTGGATACTTCTGGAGTCTCGCCAGGGGAGACAGGCCTCGTTTCGTGAGGGGGCATGCACGTGCACTTTCCTTCCAGGCTTTAGCAGCAATGTCACGCTTCCCGTCGCTTGGATCAAAGGATCTGTGGTTTTCCCTCGAGGCTTTCCCTCGAGGCTTTCCCACAGGGCTGTCCCACGTGCCACCGTGGTGTGAGTCGATCCTCGGCGTGAAAGATGAGCCAGTGCAGGGCAAAGAGGTTCCTCTGGAATGGACTGAGACATCTGGGGGACTCTTGGAATGGTGGTACGACCATGGAGTTCCTCTCGCCTTTCCTGTTGAGAGTGCCTCCTCTTGAGATGCGACGGGAACGCCGGGAATTCTTTCCCGTTTAAAGCAGGGAAAGGATCCCTCATCTCGAGCTACGAGGGGGAAACGGGGCTCCTCTGGATGTGGGCGGGACCATCGTGCTTCCTCTCGAGTGGAGACGGGTATGGCGGTGAACTTCTTGAGTCGCAGCAAGGGTGTGAAAGACCCTTTCGAAGTTCCAGAGGTTAGGTGTCATTAGTCTCCAGACGCCTTATCGGAAATAGGCCTCATCTCGCCTGGAAGGGAGAACTTCCTGGATTTTCTCGAGTTGCGGCAGGTGTTCTCGAGTTACGACGGGGACCTCAGGGACCCGCCCTGGTGGCCTCAGGAGAGGCCAGTCCCCATGCGAGTTGCTAGGGGGCCTCTCGGGATTCCTCTCCCGTCGATACCGGGGCCAAAAACCTTGTGTGGAGTCAGGGCTGGAACCGAGGATTCCTCTCAGGGGCTGACATGGATCTTTGGGTACTTCTGGAGTCTGCCCAGGGGAGTCAGGCCTCGTCTCGAGTGGGGGCATGCACGTGCGCTTTCCTTCCAGGCTGTAGCAGCAATGTCACGCTTCCCGTCGCGTGGATCAAAGGATCTGTGGTTTTCCCTCGAGGCTTTCCCTCGAGGCTTTCCCACAGGGCTGTCCCACGTGCCACCGTGGTGTGAGTCGATCCTCGGCGTGAAAGATGAGCCAGTGCAGGGCAAAGAGGTTCCTCTGAAATGGACTGAGACATCTGGGGGACTCTTGGAATGGTGGTACGACCATGGAGTTCCTCTCGCCTTTCCTGTTGAGAGTGCCTCCTCTTGAGATGCGACGGGAACGCCGGGAATTCTTTCCCGTTGAAAGCAGGGAAAGGATCCCTCATCTCGAGCTACGAGGGGGAAACGGGGATCCTCTGGATGTGGGCGGGACCATCGTGCTTCCTCTCGAGTGGAGACGGGTATGGCGGTGAACTTCTTGAGTCGCAGCAAGGGTGTGAAAGACCCTTTCGAAGTTCCAGAGGTTAGGTGTCATTAGTCTCCCGACGCCTCATCGGAAATAGGCCTCATCTCGCCTGGAAGGGAGAACTTCCTGGATTTTCTCGAGTTGCGGCAGGTGCTCTCGAGTTACGACGAGGACCTCAGGGACACGCCCTGGTGGCCTCAGGAGAGGCCAGTCCCCATGCGAGTTGCTAGGGGGCCTCTCGGGATTCCTCTCCCGTCGATACCGGGGCCAAAAACCTTGTGTGGAGTCAGGGCCGGAACCGAGGATTCCTCTCAGGGGCTGACATGGATCTTTGGGTACTTCTGGAGTCTCCCCAGGGGAGTCAGGCCTCGTCTCGAGTGGGGGCATGCACGTGCGCTTTCCTTCCAGGCTGTAGCAGCAATGTCACGCTTCCCGTCGCGTGGATCAAAGGATCTGTGGTTTTCCCTCGAGGCTTTCCCTCGAGGCTTTCCCATAGGGCTGTCCCACGTGCCACCGTGCAGTGAGTCGATCCTCGGCGTGAAAGATGAGCCAGTGCAGGGCAAAGAGGATCCTCTGGAATGGACTGAGACATCTGGGGGACTCTTGGAATGGTGGTACGACCATGGAGTTCCTCTCGCCTTTCCTGTTGAGAATGCCTCCTCTTGAGATGCGACGGGAACGCAGGGAATTCTTTCCCGTTGAAAGCAGGGAAAGGATCCCTCATCTCGAGCTACGAGGGGGAAACGGGGCTCCTCTGGATGTGGTCGGGACCATCGTGCTTCCTCTCGAGTGGAGACGGGTATGGTGGTGAACTTCTTGAGTTGCAGCAAGGGTGTGAAAGACCCTTTCGAAGTTCCAGAGGTTCGGTGTCATTAGTCTCCAGACGCCTCATCGGAAATAGGCCTCATCTCGCCTGGAAGGGAGAACTTCCTGGATTTTCTCGAGTGGCGGCAGGTGTTCTCGAGTTACGACGGGGACCTCAGGGACAGGCCCTGGTGGCCTCAGGAGAGGCCATTCCCCATGCGAGTTGCTAGGGGGCCTCTCGGGATTCCTCTTCCGTCGATAGCGGGGCCAAAAACCTTGTGTGGAGTCAGGGCCGGAACCGAGGATTCCTCTCAGGGGCTGATATGTATCTTTGGATACTTCTGGAGTCTCGCCAGGGTAGACAGGCCTCGTTTCGTGAGGGGGCATGCACGTGCACTTTCCTTCCAGGCTTTAGCAGCAATGTCACGCTTCCCGTGGCGTGGATCAAAGGATCTGTGGTTTTCCCTCGAGGCTTTCCCTCGAGGCTTTCCCACAGGGCTGTCCCACGTGCCACCGTGGTGTGAGTCGATCCTCGGCGTGAAAGATGAGCCAGTGCAGGGCAAAGAGGTTCCTCTGGAATGGACTGAGACATCTGGGGGACTCTTGGAATGGTGGTACGACCATGGAGTTCCTCTCGCCTTTCCGGTTTAGAGTGCCTCCTCTTGAGATGCGACGGGAACGCCGGGAATTCTTTCCCGTTGAAAGCAGGGAAAGGTTCCCTCATCTCGAGCTACGAGGGGGAAACGGGGATCCTATGGATGTGGGCGGGACCATCGTGCTTCCTCTCGAGTGGAGACGGGTATGGCGGTGAACTTCTTGAGTCGCAGCAAGGGTGTGAAAGACCCTTTCGAAGTTCCAGAGGTTAGGTGTCATTAGTCTCCAGACGCCTCATCGGAAATAGGCCTCATCTCGCCTGGAAGGGAGAACTTCCTGGATTTTCTCGAGTTGCGGCAGGTGCTCTCGAGTTACGACGAGGACCTCAGCGACCCGCCCTGGTGGCCTCAGGAGAGGCCAGTCCCCATGCGAGTTGCTAGGGGGCCTCTCGGGATTCCTCTCCCGTCGATACCGGGCCAAAAACCTTGTGTGGAGTCAGGGCCGTAACCGAGGATTCCTCTCAGGGGCTGACATGGATCTTTGGGTACTTCTGGAGTCTCCCCAGGGGAGTCAGGCCTCGTCTCGAGTGGGGGCATGCACGTGCGCTTTCCTTCCAGGCTGTAGCAGCAATGTCACGCTTCCCGTCGCGTGGATCAAAGGATCTGTGGTTTTCCCTCGAGGCTTTCCCTCGAGGCTTTCCCACAGGGCTGTCCCACGTGCCACCGTGGTGTGAGTCGATCCTCGGCGTGAAAGATGAGCCAGTGCAGGGCAAAGAGGTTCCTCTGGAATGGACTGAGACATCTGGGGGACTCTTGGAATGGTGGTACGACCATGGAGTTCCTCTCGCCTTTCCTGTTGAGAGTGCCTCCTCTTGAGTTGCGACGGGAACGCCGGGAATTCTTCCCCGTTTAAAGCAGGGAAAGGATCCCTCATCTCGAGCTACGAGGGGGAAACGGGGATCCTCTGGATGTGGGCGGGACCACCGTGCTTCCTCTCGAGTGGAGACGGGTATGGCGGTGAACTTCTTGAGTCGCAGCAAGGGTGTGAAAGACCCTTTCGAAGTTCCAGAGGTTAGGTGTCATTAGTCTCCAGACGCCTCATCGGAAATAGGCCTCATCTCGCCTGGAAGGGAGAACTTCCTGGATTTTCTCGAGTTGCGGCAGGTGCTCTCGAGTTACGTCGAGGACCTCAGGGACCCGCCCTGGTGGCCTCAGGAGAGGCCAGTCCCCATGCGAGTTGCTAGGGGGCCTCTCGGGATTCCTCTCCCGTCGATACCGTGGCCAAAAACCTTGTGTGGAGTCAGGGCCGGAACCGAGGATTCCTCTCAGGGGCTGACATGGATCTTTGGGTACTTCTGGAGTCTCCCCAGGGGAGTCAGGCCTCGTCTCGAGTGGGGGCATGCACGTGCGCTTTCCTTCCAGGCTGTAGCAGCAATGTCACGCTTCCCGTCGCGTGGATTAAAGGATCTGTGGTTTTCCCTCGAGGCTTTCCCTCGAGGCTTTCCCTCGAGGCTTTCCCACAGGGCTGTCCCACGTGCCACCGTGGTGTGAGTCGATCCTCGGCGTGAAAGATGAGCCAGTGCAGGGCAAAGAGGTTCCTCTGGAATGGACTGAGACATCTGGGGGACTCTTGGAATGGTGGTACGACCATGGAGTTCCTCTCGCCTTTCCTGTTGAGAGTGCCTCCTCTTGAGATGCGACGGGAACGCCGGGAATTCGTTCCCGTTGAAAGCAGGGAAAGGATCCCTCATCTCGAGCTACGAGGGGGAAACGGGGCTCCTCTGGATGTGGGCGGGACCATCGTGCTTCCTCTCGTGTGGAGACGGGTATGGCGGTGAACTTCTTGAGTTGCAGCAAGGGTGTGAAAGACCCTTTCGAAGTTCCAGAGGTTAGGTGTCATTAGTCTCCAGACGCCTCATCGGAAATAGGCCTCATCTCGCCTGGAAGGGAGAACTTCCTGGATTTTCTCGAGTTGCGGCAGGTGTTCTCGAGTTACGACGCGGACCTCAGGGACCCGCCCTGGTGGACTCAGGAGAGGCCAGTCCCCATGCGAGGTGCTAGGGGGCCTCTCGGGATTCCTCTCCCGTCGATACCGGGGCCAAAAACCTTGTGCGGAGTCAGGGCCAGAACCGAGGATTCCTCTCAGGGGCTGACATGGATCTTTGTGTACTTGTGGAGTCTCCCCAGGGGAGTCAGGCCTCGTCTCGAGTGGGGGCATGCATGTGCGCTTTCGTTCCAGGCTGTAGCAGCAATGTCACGCTTCCCGTGGCGTGGATCAAAGGATCTGTGGTTTTCCCTCGAGGCTTTCCCTCGAGGCTTTCCCACAGGGCTGTCCCACGTGCCACCGTGGTGTGAGTCGATCCTCGGCGTGAAAGATGAGCCAGTGCAGGGCAAAGAGGTTCCTCTGGAATGGACTGAGACATCTGGGGGACTCTTGGAATGGTGGTACGACCATGGAGTTCCTCTCGCCTTTCCTGTTGAGAGTGCCTCCTCTTGAGATGCGACGTGAATGCCGGGAATTCTTTCCCGTTGAAAGCAGGGAAAGGATCCCTCATCTCGAGCTACGAGGGGGAAACGGGGCTCCTCTGGATGTGGGCGGGACCATCGTGCTTCCTCTCGAGTGGAGACGGGTATGGCAGTGAACTTCTTGAGTTGCAGCAAGGGTGTGAAAGACCCTTTCGAAGTTCCAGAGGTTAGGTGTCATTAGTCTCCAGACGCCTCATCGGAAATAGGCCTCATCTCGCCTGGAAGGGAGAACTTCCTGGATTTTCTCGAGTTGCGGCAGGTGTTCTCGAGTTACGACGGGGACCTCAGGGACCCGCCCTGGTGGCCTCAGGAGAGGCCAGTCCCCATGCGATGTGCTAGGGGGCCTCTCGAGATTCCTCTCCCGTCGATACCGGGGCCAAAAACCTTGTGTGGAGTCAGGGCCGGAACCGAGGATTCCTCTCAGGGGCTGACATGTATCTTTGGGTACTTCTGGAGTCTCCCCAGGGGAGTCAGGCCTCGTCTCGAGTGGGGGCAGGCACGTGCGCTTTCCTTCCAGGCTGTAGCAGCAATGTCACGCTTCCCGTCGCGTGGATCAAAGGATCTGTGGTTTTCCCTCGAGGCTTTCCCTCGAGGCTTTCCCACAGGGCTGTCCCACGTGCCATCGTGGTGTGAGTCGATCCTCGGCGTGAAAGATGAGCCAGTGCAGGGCAAAGAGGTTCCTCTGGAATGGACTGAGACATCTGGGGGACTCTTGGAATGGTGCTACGACCATGGAGTTCCTCTCGCCTTTCCTGTTGAGAGTGCCTCCTCTTGAGATGCGACGGGAACGCCGGGAATTCTTTCCCGTTGAAAGCAGGGAAAGGATCCATCATCTCGAGCTACGAGGGGGAAACGGGGCTCCTCTGGATGTGGGCGGGACCATCGTGCTTCCTCTCGAGTGGAGACGGGTATGGCGGTGAACTTCTTGAGTTGCAGCAAGGGTGTGAAAGACCCTTTCGAAGTTCCAGAGGTTAGGTGTCATTAGTCTCCAGACGCCTCATCGGAAATAGGCCTCATCTCGCCTGGAAGGGAGAACTTCCTGGATTTTCTCGCGTTGTGGCAGGTGTTCTCGAGTTACGACGGGGACCTCAGGGACCCGCCCTGGTGGCCTCAGGAGTGGCCAGTCCCCATGCGAGGTGCTAGGGGGCCTCTCGGGATTACTCTCCCGTCGATACCGGGGCCAAAAACCTTGTGTGGAGTCAGGGCCGGAACCGAGGATTCCTCTCAAGGGTTGACATGGATCTTTGGGTACTTGTGGAGTCTCCCCAGGGGAGTCAGGCCTCGTCTCGAGTGGGGGCATGCACGTGCGCTTTCCTTCCAGGCTGTAGCAGCAATGTCACGCTTCCCGTGGCGTGGATCAAAGGATCTGTGGTTTTCCCTCGAGGCTTTCCCTCGAGGCTTTCCCACAGGGCTGTCCCACGTGCCACCGTGGTGTGAGTCGATCCTCGGCGTGAAAGATGAGCCAGTGAAGGGCAAAGAGCTTCCTCTGGAATGGACTGAGACATCTGGGGGACTCTTGGAATGGTGGTACGACCATGGAGTTCCTCTCGCCTTTCCTGTTGAGAGTGCCTCCTCTTGAGATGCGACGGGAACGTCGGGAATTCGTTCCCGTTGAAAGCAGGGAAAGGATCCCTCATCTCGAGCTATGAGGGGAAACGGGGCTCCTATGGATGTGGGCGGGACCATCGTGCATGCTCTCGAGTATAGACAGGTATGGCGGTGAACTTCTTGAGTTGCAGCAAGGGTGTGAAAGACCCTTTCGAAGTTCCAGAGTTTAGGTGTCATTAGTCTCCAGACGCCTCATCGGAAATAGGCCTCATCTCGCCTGGAAGGGAGAACTTCCTGGATTTTCTCGAGTTGCGGCAGGTGTTCTCGAGTTACGACGGGGACCTCAGGGACCCACCCTGGTGGCCTCAGGAGAGGCCAGTCCCCATGCGAGGTGCTAGGGGGCCTCTCGGGATTCCTCTCCCGTCGATACCGTGGCCAAAAGCCTTGTGTGCAGTCAGGGCCGGAACCGAGGATTCCTCTCAGGGGCTGACATGGATCTTTGGGTACTTCTGGAGTCTCCCCAGGGGAGTCAGGCCTCGTCTCGAGTGGGGGCATGCACGTGCGCTTTCCTTTCAGGCTGTAGCAGCAATGTCACGCTTCCCATCGCATGGATCAAACAATCTGTGGTTTTCCCTCGAGGCTTTCCCTCGAGGCTTTCCCACAGGGCTGTCCCACATGCCACCGTGGTGTGAGTCGATCCTCGGCGTGAAAGATGAGCCAGTGCAGGGCAAAGAGGTTCCTCTGGAATGGACTGAGACATCTGGGGGACTCTTGGAATCGTGCTACGACCATGGAGTTCCTCTCGACTTTCCTGTTGAGAGTGCCTCCTCTTGAGATGCGACGGGAACGCCGGGAATTCTTTCCCGTTGAAAGAAGGGAAAGGATCCATCATCTCGAGCTACGAGGGGGAAACGGGGCTCCTCTGGATGTGGGCTGGACCATCGTGCTTCCTCTCGAGTGGAGACGGGTATGGCGGTGAACTTCTTGAGTTGCAGCAAGGGTGTGAAAGACCCTTTCGAAGTTCCAGAGGTTAGGTGTCATTAGTCTCCAGACGCCTCATCGGAAATAGGCCTCATCTCGCCTGGAAGGGAGAACTTCCTGGATTTTCTCGAGTTGTGGCAGGTGTTCTCGAGTTACGACGGGGACCTCAGGGACCCGCCCTGGTGGCCTCAGGAGTGGCCAGTCCCCATGCGAGGTGCTAGGGGGCCTCTCGGGATTCCTCTCCCGTCGATACCGGGGCCAAAATCCTTGTGTGGAGTCAGGGCCGGAACCGAGGATTCCTCTCAAGGGCTGACATGGATCTTTGGGTACTTGTGGAGTCTCCCCAGGGGAGTCAGGCCTCGTCTCGAATGGGGGCATGCACGTGCGCTTTCCTTCCAGGCTGTAGCAGCAATGTCACGCTTCCCGTCGCGTGGATCAAAGGATCTGTGGTTTTCCCTCGAGGCTTTCCCTCGAGGCTTTCCCACAGGGCTGTCCCACGTGCCACCGTGGTGTGAGTCGATCCTCGGCGTGAAAGATGAGCCAGTGCAGGGCAAAGAGCTTCCTCTGGAATGGACTGAGAAATCTCGGGGACTCTTGGAATGGTGGTACGACCATGGAGTTCCTCTCGTCTTTCCTGTTGAGAGTGCCTCCTCTTGAGATGCGACGGGAACGCCGAAAATACTTTCCCGTTGATAGCAGGGAAAGGATCCCTCATCTCGAGCTACGAGGGGCAAACGGGGCTCCTCTGGATGTGGGCGGGACCATCATGTATCCTCTCGAGTGGAGACGGTTATGGCGGTGAACTTCTTGAGTTGCAGCAAGGATGTGAATGACCCTTTCGAAGTTCCAGAGGTTCCGTGTCATTAGTCTCCAGACGCCTCATCGGAAATAGGCCTCATCTCGCCTGGAAGGGAGAACTTCCTGAAGTTTCTCGAGTTGCGGTAGGTGTTCTCGAGTTACGACGGGGACCTCAGGGACCCGCCCTGGTGGCCTCAGGAAAGGCCAGTCCCCATGCGAGTTGCTCGGGGGCCTCTCAGGATTCCTCTCCTGTCGATACCGGGGCCAAAAAACTTGTGTGGAGTCAGGGCCGGAACCGAGGATTCCTCTCAGGGGCTGACATTGATCTTTGGGTACTTCTGGAGTCTCCCCAGGGGAGTCAGGCCTTGTCTTTAGTGGGGGCATGCACGTGCGCTTTCCTTCCAGGCTGTAGCAGCAATGTCTCGGTTCCCGTCGCGTGGATCAAAGGATCTGTGGTTTTCCCTCGAGGCTTTCCCACAGGGCTGTCTCACGTGCCACCGTGGTGTGAGTCGATTCTCGGCGTGAAAGATGAGACAGTGCAGGGCAAAGAGGTTCCTCTGGATTGGACTGAGACATCTGGGGGACTCTTGGAATGGTGGTACGACCATGGAGTTCCTCTCGCCTTTCCTGTTGAGAGTGCCTCCTCTTGAGATGCGACGGGAACGCCGGGAATTCTTTCCCGTTGAAAGCAGGGAAAGGATCCCTCATCTCGAGCTACGAGGGGGAAACGGGGCTCCTCTGGATGTGGGCGGGACCATCGTGCTTCCTCTCGAGTGGAGACGGGTATGGCGGTGAAATTCATGAGTTGCAGCAAGGGTGTGAAAGACCCTTTCGAAGTTCCAGAGGTTAGGTGTCATTAGTCTCCAGACGCCTCATCGGAAATAGACCTCATTTCGCCTGGAAAGGAGAACTTCCTGGATTTTCTCGAGTTGCGGCAGGTGTTCTCGATTTACGACGGGGACCTCAGGGACCCGCCCTGGTGGCCTCAGGTACGGCCAGTCCCCATGCTAGTTGCTAGGGGGCCTCTCGGGATTCCTCTCCCGTCGATACCGGGGCCAAAAACCTTGTGTGGAGTCAGGGCCGGAACCGAGGATTCCTCTCAGGGGCTGACATGGATCTTTGGGTACTTCTGGAGTCTCCGCAGGGGAGTCAGGACTCGTCTCGAGTGGGGGCATGCACGTGCGCTTTCCTTCCATGCTGTAGCAGCAATGTCATGCTTCCCGTCGCGTGGATCAAAGGATCTGTGGTTTTCCCTCGAGGCTTTCCCTCGAGGCTGTCCCACAGGGCTGTCCCACGTGCCACCGTGGTGTGAGTCGATCCTCGGCGTGAAAGATGAGCCAGTGCAGGGCAAAGAGGTTCCTCTGGAATGGACTGAGACATCTGGGGGACTCTTGGAATGGTGGTACGACCATGGAGTTCCTCTCGCCTTTCCTGTTGAGAGTGCCTCCTCTTGAGATGCGACGGGAACGCCGGGAATTCTTTCCCGTTGAAAGCAGGCAAAGGATCCCTCATCTCGAGCTACGAGGGGGAAACGGGGCTCCTCTGGATGTGGGCGGGACCATCGTGCTTCCTCTCGAGTGGAGACGGGTATGGCGGTGAACTTCTTGAGTTGCAGCAAGGGTGTGAAAGACTCTTTCGAAGTTCCAGAGGTTAGGTGTCATTAGTCTCCAGACGCCTCATCGGAAATAGGCTTCATCTCGCCTGGAAGGGAGAACTTCCTGGATTTTCTCGAGTTGGGGCAGGTGTTCTCAAGTTACGACGGGGACCTCAGGGACCCGCCCTGGTGGCCTCAGGAGAGGCCAGTCCCCATGCGAGTTGCTCGGGGGCCTCTCGGGATTCCTCTCCCGTCGATACCGGGGCCAAAATCCTTCTGTGGAGTCAGGGCCGGAACCCAGGATTCCTCTCAGGGGCTGACATGGGTCTTTGGGTACTTCTGGAGTCTCCCCAGGGGGGTCAGGCCTCCTCTCGAGTGAGGGCATGCACGTGCGCCTTCCTTCCAGGCTGTAGCAGCAATGTCACGCTTCCCGTCACGTGGATCAAAGGATCTGTGGTTTTCCCTCGAGGCTTTCCCTCGAGGCTTTCCCACAGGGCTGTCCCACGTGCCACCGTGGTGTGAGTCGATCCTCGGCGTGAAAGATGAGCCAGTGCAGGGCAAAGAGGCTCCTCTGGAATGGACTGAGACATCTGGGGGACTCTTGGAATGGTGGTACGACCATGGAGTTCCTCTCGCCTTTCCTGTTGATAGTGCCTCCTCTTGAGATGCGACGGGAACGCCGGGAATTCTTTCCCGTTGAAAGCAGGGAAAGGGTCCCTCATCTCGAGCTCCGAGGGGGAAACGGGGCTCCTCTGGATGTGGGCGGGACCATCGTGCTTCCTCTCGAGTGGAGACGGGTATGGAGGTGAACTTCATGAGTTGCATCAAGGGTGTGAAAGACCCTTTCGAAGTTCCAGAGGTTAGGTGTCATTAGTCTCCAGACGCCTCATCGGAAATAGACCTCATTTCGCCTGGAAAGGAGAACTTCCTGGATTTTCTCGAGTTGCGGCAGGTGTTCTCGATTTACGACGGGGACCTCAGGGACCCGCCCTGGTGGCCTCAGGTACGGCCAGTCCCCATGCTAGTTGCTAGGGGGCCTCTCGGGATTCCTCTCCCGTCGATACCGGGGCCAAAAACCTTGTGTGGAGTCAGGGCCGGAACCGAGGATTCCTCTCAGGGGCTGACATGGATCTTTGGGTACTTCTGGAGTCTCCGCAGGGGAGTCAGGACTCGTCTCGAGTGGGGGCATGCACGTGCGCTTTCCTTCCATGCTGTAGCAGCAATGTCATGCTTCCCGTCGCGTGGATCAAAGGATCTGTGGTTTTCCCTCGAGGCTTTCCCTCGAGGCTTTCCCACAGGGCTGTCCCACGTGCCACCGTGGTGTGAGTCGATCCTCGGCGTGAAAGATGAGCCAGTGCAGGGCAAAGAGGTTCCTCTGGAATGGACTGAGACATCTGGGGGACTCTTGGAATGGTGGTACGACCATGGAGTTCCTCTCGCCTTTCCTGTTGAGAGTGCCTCCTCTTGAGATGCAACGGGAACGCCGGGAATTCTTTCCCGTTGAAAGCAGGGAAAGGATCCCTCATCTCGAGCTACGAGGGGGAAACGGGGCTCCTCTGGATGTGGGCGGGACCATCGTGCTTCCTCTCGAGTGGAGACGGGTATGGCGGTGAACTTCTTGAGTTGCAGCAAGGATGTGAAAGACCCTTTCGAAGTTCCAGAGGTTAGGTGTCATTAGTCTCCAGACGCCTCATCGGAAATAGGCCTCATCTCGCCTGGAAGGGAGAACTTCCTGGATTTTCTCGAGTTGCGGCAGGTGTTCTCGAGTTACGACGGGGACCTCAGGGACCCGCCCTGGTGGCCTCAGGAGAGGCCAGTCCCCATGCGAGTTGCTAGGGGGCCTCTCGGGATTCCTCTCCCGTCGATACCGGGGCCAAAAACCTTGTGTGGAGTCAGGGCCGGAACCGAGGATTCCTCTCAGGGGCTGACATGGATCTTTGGGTACTTCTGGAGTCTCCCCAGGGGAGTCAGGCCTCGTCTCGAGTGTGGGCATGCACGTGCGCTTTCCTTCCATGCTGTAGCAGCAATGTCACGCTTCCCGTCGCGTGGATCAAAGGATCTGTGGTTTTCCCTCGAGGCTTTCCCACAGGGCTGTCCCACGTGCCACCGTGGTGTGAGTCGATCCTCGGCGTGAAAGATGAGCCAGTGCAGGGCAAAGAGGTTCCTCTGGAATGGACTGAGACATCTGGGGGACTCTTGGAATGGTGGTACGACCATGGAGTTCCTCTCGCCTTTCCTGTTGAGAGTGCCTCCTCTTGAGATGCGACGGGAACGCCGGGAATTCTTTCCCGTTGAGAGCAGGGAAAGGATCCCTCATCTCGTGCTACGAGTGGGAAACGGGGCTCCTCTGGATGTGGGCGGGACCATCGTGTTTCCTCTCGAGTGGAGACGGGTATGGCGGTGAACTTCTTGAGTTGCAGCAAGGGTGAGAAAGACCCTTTCAAAGTTCCAGAGGTTCGGTGTCATTAGTCTCCAGACGCCTCATCGGAAATAGGCCTCATCTCGCCTGGAAGGGAGAACTTCCTGGATTTTCTCGAGTTGCGGCAGGTGTTCTCGAGATACGACGGGGACCTCAGGGACCCGCCCTGGTGTCCTCAGGAAAGGCCAGTCCCCATGCGAGTTGCTCGGGGGCCTCTCGGGATTCCTCTCCCGTCGATACCGGGGCCAAAATCCTTCTGTGGAGTCAGGGCCGGAACCCAGGATTCCTCTCAGGGGCTGACATGGGTCTTTGGGTACTTCTGGAGTCTCCCCAGGGGGGTCAGGCCTCCTCTCGAGTGAGGGCATGCACGTGCGCCTTCCTTCCAGGCTGTAGCAGCAATGTCACGCTTCCCGTCACGTGGATCAAAGGATCTGTGGTTTTCCCTCGAGGCTTTCCCTCGAGGCTTTCCCACAGGGCTGTCCCACGTGCCACCGTGGTGTGAGTCGATCCTCGGCGTGAAAGATGAGCCAGTGCAGGGCAAAGAGGCTCCTCTGGAATGGACTGAGACATCTGGGGGACTCTTGGAATGGTGGTACGACCATGGAGTTCCTCTCGCCTTTCCTGTTGATAGTGCCTCCTCTTGAGATGCGACGGGAACGCCGGGAATTCTTTCCCGTTGAAAGCAGGGAAAGGGTCCCTCATCTCGAGCTCCGAGGGGGAAACGGGGCTCCTCTGGATGTGGGCGGGACCATCGTGCTTCCTCTCGAGTGGAGACGGGTATGGAGGTGAACTTCATGAGTTGCATCAAGGGTGTGAAAGACCCTTTCGAAGTTCCAGAGGTTTGTTGTCATTTGTCTCCAGACGCCTCATCGGAAATAGGCCTCATCTCGCCTGGAAGGGAGAACTTCCTGGATTTTCTCGAGTTGCGGCAGGTGTTCTCGAGTTACGACGGGGACCTCAGGGACCCGCCCTGGTGGCCTCAGGAGAGGCCAGTCCCCATGCGAGTTACTAGGGGGCCTCTCGGGATTCCTCTCCGGTCGATACCGGAGCAAAAAACCTTGTGTGGAGTCAGGGCCGGAACCGAGGATTCCTCTCAGGGGCTGACATGGATCTTTGGGTACTTCTGGAGTCTCCCCAGGGGAGTCAGGCCTCGTCTCGAGTGGGGGCATGCACGTGCGCTTTCCTTCCAGGCTGTAGCAGCAATGTCACGCTTTCCGTCCCGTGGATCAAAGGATCTGTGGTTTTCCCTCGAGGCTTTCGCTCGAGGCTTTCCCACAGGGCTGTCCCACGTGCCACGGTGGTGTGAGTCGATCCTCGGCGTGAAAGATGAGCCAGTGCAGGGCAAAGAGGTTCCTCTGGAATGGACTGAGACATCTGGGGGACTCTTGGAATGATGGTACGACCATGGAGTTCCTCTCGCCTTTCCTGTTGAGAGTGCCTCCTCTTGAGATGCGACGGGAACGCCGGGAATTCTTTCCCGTTGAGAGCAGGGAAAGGATCCCTCATCTCGTGCTACGAGTGGGAAACGGGGCTCCTCTGGATGTGGGCGGGACCATCGTGTTTCCTCTCGAGTGGAGACGGGTATGGCGGTGAACTTCTTGAGTTGCAGCAAGGGTGAGAAAGACCCTTTCAAAGTTCCAGAGGTTCGGTGTCATTAGTCTCCAGACGCCTCATCGGAAATAGGCCTCATCTCGCCTGGAAGGGAGAACTTCCTGGATTTTCTCGAGTTGCGGCAGGTGTTCTCGAGATACGACGGGGACCTCAGGGACCCGCCCTGGTGTCCTCAGGAAAGGCCAGTCCCCATGCGAGTTGCTCGGGGGCCTCTCGGGATTCCTCTCCCGTCGATACCGGGGCCAAAATCCTTCTGTGGAGTCAGGGCCGGAACCCAGGATTCCTCTCAGGGGCTGACATGGGTCTTTGGGTACTTCTGGAGTCTCCCCAGGGGGGTCAGGCCTCCTCTCGAGTGAGGGCATGCACGTGCGCCTTCCTTCCAGGCTGTAGCAGCAATGTCACGCTTCCCGTCACGTGGATCAAAGGATCTGTGGTTTTCCCTCGAGGCTTTCCCTCGAGGCTTTCCCACAGGGCTGTCCCACGTGCCACCGTGGTGTGAGTCGATCCTCGGCGTGAAAGATGAGCCAGTGCAGGGCAAAGAGGCTCCTCTGGAATGGACTGAGACATCTGGGGGACTCTTGGAATGGTGGTACGACCATGGAGTTCCTCTCGCCTTTCCTGTTGATAGTGCCTCCTCTTGAGATGCGACGGGAACGCCGGGAATTCTTTCCCGTTGAAAGCAGGGAAAGGGTCCCTCATCTCGAGCTCCGAGGGGGAAACGGGGCTCCTCTGGATGTGGGCGGGACCATCGTGCTTCCTCTCGAGTGGAGACGGGTATGGAGGTGAACTTCATGAGTTGCATCAAGGGTGTGAAAGACCCTTTCGAAGTTCCAGAGGTTTGTTGTCATTTGTCTCCAGACGCCTCATCGGAAATAGGCCTCATCTCGCCTGGAAGGGAGAACTTCCTGGATTTTCTCGAGTTGCGGCAGGTGTTCTCGAGTTACGACGGGGACCTCAGGGACCCGCCCTGGTGGCCTCAGGAGAGGCCAGTCCCCATGCGAGTTACTAGGGGGCCTCTCGGGATTCCTCTCCGGTCGATACCGGAGCAAAAAACCTTGTGTGGAGTCAGGGCCGGAACCGAGGATTCCTCTCAGGGGCTGACATGGATCTTTGGGTACTTCTGGAGTCTCCCCAGGGGAGTCAGGCCTCGTCTCGAGTGGGGGCATGCACGTGCGCTTTCCTTCCAGGCTGTAGCAGCAATGTCACGCTTTCCGTCCCGTGGATCAAAGGATCTGTGGTTTTCCCTCGAGGCTTTCGCTCGAGGCTTTCCCACAGGGCTGTCCCACGTGCCACGGTGGTGTGAGTCGATCCTCGGCGTGAAAGATGAGCCAGTGCAGGGCAAAGAGGTTCCTCTGGAATGGACTGAGACATCTGGGGGACTCTTGGAATGATGGTACGACCATGGAGTTCCTCTCGCCTTTCCTGTTGAGAGTGCCTCCTCTTGAGATGCGACGGGAACGCCGGGAATTCTTTCCCGTTGAAAGCAGGGAAAGGATCCTTCATCTCGAGCTACGAGGGGGAAACTGGGCTCCTCTGGATGTGGGCGGGACCATGGTGCTTCCTCTCGAGTGGAGACGGGTATGGCGGTGAACTTCTTGAGTTGCAGCAAGGATGTGAAAGACCCTTTCGAAGTTCCAGAGGTTAGGTGTCATTAGTCTCCAGAGGCCTCATCGGAAATAGGCCTCATCTCGCCTGGAAGGGAGAACTTCCTGGATTTTCTCGAGTTGCGGCAGGTGTTCTCGAGTTATGACGGGGAACTCAGGGACCCGCCCTGGTGGCCTCAGGAGAGGCCGGTCCCCATGCGAGTTGCTAGGGGGCCTCTCGGGATTCCTCTCCCGTAGATACCGGGGCCAAAAATCTTGTGTGGAGTCAGGGCCGGAACCGAGGATTCCTCTCAGGGGCTGACATGGATCTTTGGGTACTTGTGGAGTCTCCCCAGGGGAGTCAGGCCTCGTCTCGAGTGGGGGCATGCACGTGCGCTTTCCTTCCAGGCTGTAGCAGCAATGTCACGCTTCCCGTGGCGTGGATCAAAGGATCTGTGGTTTTCCCTCGAGGCTTTCCCTCGAGGCTTTCCCACAGGGCTGTCCCACGTGCCACCGTTGTGTGTGTCGATCCTCGGCGTGAAAGATGAGCCAGTGCAGGTCAAAGAGTTTCCTCTGGAATGGACTGAGACATCTGGGGGACTCTTGGAATGGTGGTACGACCATGGAGTTCCTCTCGCCTTTCCTGTTGAGAGTGCCTCCTCTTGAGATGCGACGGGAACGCCGGGAATTCTTTCCCGTTGAAAGCAGGGAAAGGATCCCTCATCTCGAGCTCCGAGTGGGAAACGGGGCTCCTCTGGATGTGGGCGGGACCATCGTGCTTCCTCTCGAGTGGAGACGGTATGGCGGTGAACTTCTTGAGTTGCAGCAAGGGTGTGAAAGACCCTTTCGAAGTTCCAGAGGTTAGGTGTCATTAGTCTCCAGAGGCCTCATCGGAAATAGGCCTCATCTCGCCTGGAAGGGAGAACTTCCTGGATTTTCTCGAGTTGCGGCAGGTGTTCTCGAGTTACGACGGGGACCTCAGGGACCCGCCCTGGTGGCCTCAGGAGAGGCCAGTCCCCATGCGAGTTACTAGGGGGCCTCTCGGGATTCCTTTCCGGTCGATACCGGGGCAAAAAACCTTGTGTGGAGTCAGGGCCGGAACCGAGGATTCCTCTCAGGGGCTGACATGGATCTTTGGGTACTTCTGGAGTCTCCCCAGGGGAGTCAGGCCTCGTCTCGAGTGGGGGCATGCACGTGCGCTTTCCTTCCAGGCTGTAGCACCAATGTCACGCTTCCCGTCGCGTGGATCAAAGGATCTGTGGTTTTCCCTCGAGGCTTTCGCTCGAGGCTTTCCCACAGGGCTGTCCCACGTGCCACCGTGGTGTGAGTCGATCCTCGGCGTGAAAGATGAGCCAGTGCAGGGCAAAGAGGTTCCTCTGGAATGGACTGAGACATCTGGGGGACTCTTGGAATGATGGTACGACCATGGAGTTCCTCTCGCCTTTCCTGTTGAGAGTGCCTCCTCTTGAGATGCGACGGGAACGCCGGGAATTCTTTCCCGTTGAAAGCAGGGAAAGGATCCCTCATCTCGAGCTACGAGGGGGAAACTGGGCTCCTCTGGATGTGGGCGGGACCATCGTGCTTCCTCTCGAGTGGAGACGGGTATGGCGGTGAACTTCTTGAGTTGCAGCAAGGATGTGAAAGACCCTTTCGAAGTTCCAGAGGTTAGGTGTCATTAGTCTCCAGAGGCCTCATCAGAAATAGGCCTCATCTCGCCTGGAAGGGAGAACTTCCTGGATTTTCTCGAGTTGCGGCAGGTGTTCTCGAGTTACGACGGGGACCTCAGGGATCCGCCCTGGTGGCCTCAGGAGAGGCCAGTCCCCATGCGAGTTGCTAGGGGGCCTCTCGGGATTCCTCTCCCGTAGATACCGGGACCAAAAACCTTGTGTGGAGTCAGGGCCGGAACCGAGGATTCCTCTCAGGGGCTGACATGGATCTTTGGGTACTTGTGGAGTCTCCCCAGGGGAGTCAGGCCTCGTCTCGAGTGGGGGCATGCACGTGCGCTTTCCTTCCAGGCTGTAGCAGCAATGTCACGCTTCCCGTGGCGTGGATCAAAGGATCTGTGGTTTTCCCTCGAGGCTTTCCCTCGAGGCTTTCCCACAGGGTTGTCCCACGTGCCACCGTTGTGTGTGTCGATCCTCGGCGTGAAAGATGAGCCAGTGCAGGGCAAGGAGGTTCCTCTGGAATGGACTGAGACATCTGGCGGACTCTTGGAATGGTGGTACGACCATGGAGTTCCTCTCGCCTTTCCTGTTGAGAGTGCCTCCTCTTGAGATGCGACGGGAACGCCGGGAATTCTTTCCCGTTGAAAGCAGGGAAAGGATCCCTCATCTCGAGCTCCGAGGGGGAAACGGGGCTCCTCTGGATGTGGGCGGGACCATCGTGCTTCCTCTCGAGTGGAGACGGTATGGCGGTGAACTTCTTGAGTTGCAACAAGGGTGTGAAAGACCCTTTCGAAGTTCCAGAGGTTAGGTGTCATTAGTCTCCAGACGCCTCATCGGAAATAGGCCTCATCTCGCCTGGTGCCGGGGTCCAGCCCCGGTGGATCCAGGGAATTCGAAGGGTGGACGGCGTTGGCGTGGAAAAACTCGTTTATTTATTAATATAAGATTAGATTAAGAAACTATAGTGTAGTAGGAAGA
This sequence comes from Capricornis sumatraensis, assembly GCF_032405125.1. Taxonomy (NCBI): domain Eukaryota; kingdom Metazoa; phylum Chordata; class Mammalia; order Artiodactyla; family Bovidae; genus Capricornis; species Capricornis sumatraensis. The sequence goes on from NW_027184612.1 coordinate 13,100,009, forward strand.
TTAAGTGGAGGAAGAAGGCTGAATAGCTTGGTTTACGCGGAAGACCAATAAAATTCCAGACAAGGAATTTGCACCATCTACGTTGGGCCACCGGTGCCCGCTTGAATATCTAAGGGTGCCTCGCCTTAAGCTCCCTTTCGCGCGGACCTTAATAACCAGGGCAAATAAGTAGACCTGGAGAGCCTCCGCGCCCCAGATGGAAATTCAGCCTGAAATTAAAGTAAAGAGCAGAGGGAAGAAAAGGGAGAGAAAATGAGAGAGAGAGAGACACGGGGGGAGCCAGATTCCCCAGAAACCAGGCCGAGAGACTAGTTCAAGAAACTGGTCCGAGAAGCTGGTCCGAGAAACTGGTCCGAGAAACTGGTCCGAGAAACTGGTCCGAGAAACTGGTCTGAGAACCTGGTCCCGTCCTTTATTGTTCAGAAGGCCTTTTATACTTTTGATAAAACATGGAGATCAATGGGCAACACAAAATTATGTAGCGTTCGCAGCCCAGACTCTTTCTATACATCATTTTGTATACAAAAGGTCTCAGGTGATTTACATTATCTTCTGGCCAAGAGGCTTGTTAACACTTTTTGGCCCTCTTCCTTAATGAATGTTAATTTTGTTTCCCCTGAAGTGTTTTTCTTTGATCTGCATCTCCTTAAAGCATTAAAGTTGCATCTCTATAGAACAAAGGCGCAGTGGGTTATAACAAAGAAGGTACTTAACTCAAAGGTCTAATGTTGCTAATACAAGGTCTACTACTTGTTTTTCTATATACCAACTATATCTAAAAATAAAGGATATGAAAATTTGGCAGCAAGCATTGACTCAACAAATGAAACTTTTAATCAGTCCTATTCTAAAGATTTTGACTCTTCGGAAGCCCCTACATTCCTAGGATGTTTTAAGCTTCCTGTGCCTCCTGCGGTCAGGAGGCCTCAAACAATCACATGCGCAGCTGTACGAGTCCTGCAGGCAGGCTAGAAAGCCATCGGAGGGGTTTTTTGGATTGAAACACTCTTTCAAATGTAGAAGACTAAAGCCCTGAATTGACTTTTTCCAGAAAATGTCAGAAGAGTGGAAAAGCAGAGCACAAAAGCCGGCAGATTTTTGTTGGGGTACATGCTTAGGAATTTCCAGAGGGGTCCCTGAAGTCTGAGCACGCCTTGCGTATGTCAGCTTCCTTCCTCATGACCTTGTCACGGGCGGGATTCCTCACACTGGCTCCCGGCATCTCACCCTTTTAAATTTTAATTAATTAATTATTTATTTTTTAAATCAGGTGCAGTTTGGTCGTGAGATTCCGAATGCTCTGCCGAAGAATCTAGACAATACAGGGAAGAATGATTACGAGGAGCAAGATTATAAACAGTAGACAGAATAGTCTTTCCAGAAATGAAGTTAGAGAAAGTGTGGAAAAAGTCATTGGCTTCTCCTGCGGTGGTAAAATCTAATTGGGAGTGTTCCAAGGTCTGAATCTGATTATGAAGTTTCCCTAAGTCTAAACTAATATCTGAGCTGTTCCAAAACATCTAAAACTTGATTTTTTAACATATTGGGCATTTACACTTGTTGATTCAATGATCGCTGCCATACAGTTGTTGTAACACAGCAAGAACATAATGATCATATCAATAAGTTGTTACAGTTACAGGACATCTTTAAAACCACAAAAGAGCAGACATTATTTTGAGGAGTTAAACAAGATGAAAGCATCCATGGTTCACAAGTCACATTAGGTATGTTAAGTTTTCTGGAATCATTGGTGAAAAGAAAAACATAAGGAGAGGATAGACAAGCCAAAATAGAGTAAATAGAGTCATTTTGTGGTTGGAGTTTGCGCTGCAGCAGGTGTTAGTCCCGCCGGGATCTTGATGTTTATTTTGCCTCTTCTGCCATCGCGCGCGGCGGCCAAGCTACACGAAAATTTGAGCAAATATTATACAGTTCCTATACATTTCCTTTCCCCATCAAGTCTCTATCCCATAGTTTTGCAGACGGACGCTGGCGGAGCACTGGGTCCCGTCAGTAAGTCAGGCTGGCCCCGCCCTGCAGCTTTCAGTGTGAGGCTGTTTCCCGTGGTGGTGGCAGCAGAGAAGTTCCCTTTTTCTTTTGTGGCGAATCAGTCTGTCCAGGATCCAAACTGACGAATCTGCGCCCTGTGGAAAAAATATAAACACTTCCTCGACCGGCAGTTAATTTTGGGTCGGGATCTTTTTGTTATCTGGAGATCTGTTCACTTTATCAACGGTTTTACATCTTATAGTTCCAAACAAATCAGCATTTAACTTATTACAAAGAGAACATGTTGTAAAATCTGATGGAGGAAAAACTATACTTAAATTCTCCCTTTTTAATTTTTGAATTAACAAAACGTGAGGGTAAATGATGCAAGATTTGACCACAATAATTTCCTATAGCAATCTGCCAATCATCATCAAACATTTGAAAAGCATCAAGTTGTTCTCTGTTATATGGAATTACAATTTTTGATGGCTCTTTACTAAACAATTTAATAAATCAGTATACTTGAATTAATCTTTTTAATTAATATGTCAGTAATTTTTCCTTAGGCAGAGGCCATTGTTTCACCCACACCGGATCTTGAGATTTCCATGTAATGGGGTAGGCAGCAAAAATAATGGCCTCCATTATAAATTTGGATATCCCAATCCAGCACGTAGCTTGCGAGGAGTTGGGCAAATTGGCTCAATTATTCCTGTCTGTTGTTTACCCAATCCTTTTGATGGATCATAGCCCATCTGCAACATCTGAGAGGTCACTTTATCATCAGGGCTAAAAAGTAACACTCCCATTTGAGATAGCACGTCCCTCCCCCACAGGGTAAGGGGGAGCGAAGGAGCAACATAAGGTTGGAAAGTTGCACAGGTATCCTCAAATTGCCAATCTAAAATTTTTGCACTTTTGGCTACTGTGGGGCTCTTCCTATCCCCACCAAGTTATTTTTAGTAGTATGTGTGGGCCAGGAGCTGGGCCAGTCTTTTCCAGCAATGCAAAAAACGTTTTGTCTATTGTCTAACAGCCATGACATTTTATATCCTTGAATTAAAAAATCTTTTAAAGGCCTAGAAGCTGCAATATTCTGCACCCAAAAGGCTAGATCTAGATCCTCTGGGGCTTTTTTTTTCTGGTTTTTCTGTCTGGTAATAAAGTAAAAGCAAAAGCTGTGCTACTTTTTTATTTTTATTAATTGCACAGTTTTAGCGGGTGGCGATATCAAAACTTCAATTTTTTCAGTATAATCAGAATTTACTACACAAGACACTACCGAAATTCCTTGAAAAGAAAGCAAGCTATGCCCCAGCAGAAGTCTTACAATGTCCTCAGGCAGGCGACTAGCCACTCCCATTGGAATCTGAGTCGGGAGTTAATATTATTGAGGTGGTGGAACTGAGGTCTAGGCCTGAGCTACCTGGGGTTGTTTGGTACAGCTTGTTGTCTCTGTTTACCAGAACATTTTGGCAAAAAATGTTCTATTTGGCCTCAAGAGAAACATTTTGCATTTGTAAAATCCTTTTTATTACGAATATTTTTCTTTCTTTTTTCTGTTTTTTTTTAATTTATTTATTTATTTATTTATTTTGGGTGAGGCCCCTCCTGAGGGGATTTTATGCAAGGAGCAAGCTCTGTTTTAAAAGTTGTTTTGCTCAAAAATATTTTAACTATAGTTTTGAAACTTAAGCAATGTTCTGGGAGGCTTTGGATATAAAGTGGGGAGTTATTAAGCCCTGGGGAGGCGCAAGCAGAGGTTGCAGTGGTCGCCTTAAATAAGATACTTTTTTTTTTAAAGGTTTGGTTTGTGTAGAGGGGGAGGGGGCTCTCCAGGGCGCTCGGCCGCTGCGTCCTGTAAGCACCCTCCTTCCTCGGGAGGAAGAGTACAGTCTGTCTCCTTTTGTTTGCCAATGGCAGAAAATATGATCTGCGTAGAAGGTGGAGACCCACTACCATTCACCGCTATAGCCTCTCCCATAGGCTATCTAACAGCCTCATGACAGGGGTCCAGAACATTTGTAATCATATTTTACAGAGCAAAAGCATTTACAGGCCCATGCAAAGTATAGTAAGTTTTTAGCTGTTTTCCTAGCTTCACCCAAGTATCTAAAATCCCTTTTATGGAAACCAAGGACATTGCTCTTGTAACACTAGCCTTTTTATCTTTAATTTGTCTTTTGTTTAACAGTTAAAAAATTACTTGTATAAAGAGGTGTCGCTGTTTTGAGTCATTGTTACCCATGTCAGAAAATTAAGAGTTATAGAAAAGTCTGCCTTGACAAAAAGGTTTTACCTTTGGCAAGGGGGGTTTTGTTTTCAACCCTAAGATAGCAGGTTTCTTTTCAACCTCTAGAGCACCAGGTTTCTCTTAAACCCTTGAACACTTCCCACTCGTCCTCACCCTGTCTATCCTACAGGGGGGTCCGCGGCACCCTGAGTGGGGTCCTAGCCGTCCCGAACACTCAACACTGGGGGAGTACCCGAAAGTACTCCGGGGGGAGTGATTAAGTCACTCCGGGGGGAGCAACAGAGAGTGCTCCGGGGGGAGCTACAGAGAGTGCTCCGGGGGGAGCAACAGAGAGTGCTCCGGGGGGAGCAACAGAGAGTGCTCCGGGGGGAGCTTTTGCTCCGAGGAACCTACCTTCGAATAGCCTGTTCCGGGCGCCACTTGCCGGGGTCCAGCCCCGGTGGATCCAGGGAATTCGAAGGGTGGACGGCGTTGGCGTGGAAAAACTCGTTTATTTATTAATATAAGATTAGATTAAGAAACTATAGTGTAGTAGGAAGATTAAGTGGAGGAAGAAGGCTGAATAGCTTGGTTTACGCGGAAGACCAATAAAATTCCAGACAAGGAATTTGCACCATCTACGTTGGGCCACCGGTGCCCGCTTGAATATCTAAGGGTGCCTCGCCTTAAGCTCCCTTTCGCGCGGACCTTAATAACCAGGGCAAATAAGTAGACCTGGAGAGCCTCCGCGCCCCAGATGGAAATTCAGCCTGAAATTAAAGTAAAGAGCAGAGGGAAGAAAAGGGAGAGAAAATGAGAGAGAGAGAGACACGGGGGGAGCCAGATTCCCCAGAAACCAGGCCGAGAGACTAGTTCAAGAAACTGGTCTGAGAAGCTGGTCCGAGAAACTGGTCCGAGAAACTGGTCCGAGAAACTGGTCTGAGAACCTGGTCCCGTCCTTTATTGTTCAGAAGGCCTTTTATACTTTTGATAAAACATGGAGATCAATGGGCAACACAAAATTATGTAGCGTTCGCAGCCCAGACTCTTTCTATACATCATTTTGTATACAAAAGGTCTCAGGTGATTTACATTATCTTCTGGCCAAGAGGCTTGTTAACACTTTTTGGCCCTCTTCCTTAATGAATGTTAATTTTGTTTCCCCTGAAGTGTTTTTCTTTGATCTGCATCTCCTTAAAGCATTAAAGTTGCATCTCTATAGAACAAAGGCGCAGTGGGTTATAACAAAGAAGGTACTTAACTCAAAGGTCTAATGTTGCTAATACAAGGTCTACTACTTGTTTTTCTATATACCAACTATATCTAAAAATAAAGGATATGAAAATTTGGCAGCAAGCATTGACTCAACAAATGAAACTTTTAATCAGTCCTATTCTAAAGATTTTGACTCTTCGGAAGCCCCTACATTCCTAGGATGTTTTAAGCTTCCTGTGCCTCCTGCGGTCAGGAGGCCTCAAACAATCACATGCGCAGCTGTACGAGTCCTGCAGGCAGGCTAGAAAGCCATCGGAGGGGTTTTTTGGATTGAAACACTCTTTCAAATGTAGAAGACTAAAGCCCTGAATTGACTTTTTCCAGAAAATGTCAGAAGAGTGGAAAAGCAGAGCACAAAAGCCGGCAGATTTTTGTTGGGGTACATGCTTAGGAATTTCCAGAGGGGTCCCTGAAGTCTGAGCACGCCTTGCGTATGTCAGCTTCCTTCCTCATGACCTTGTCACGGGCGGGATTCCTCACACTGGCTCCCGGCAGCCTGGAAGGGAGAACTTCCTGGATTTTCTCGAGTTGCGGCAGGTGTTCTCGATTTACGACGGGGAACTCAGGGACCCGCCCTGGTGGCCTCAGGAGAGGCCAGTCCCCATGCGAGTTGCTAGGGGGCCTCTCGGGATTCCTCTCCCGTCGATACCGGGGCCAAAAACCTTGTGTGGAGTCAGGGCCGGAACCAAGGATTCCTCTCAGGGGCTGACATGGATCTTTGGGTACTTCTGGAGTCTCCCCAGGGGAGTCAGGCCTCGTCTCGAGTGGGGGCATGCACGTGCGCTTTCCTTCCAGGCTGTAGCACCAATGTCACGCTTCCCGTAGCGTGGATCAAAGGATCTGTGGTTTTCCCTCGAGGCTTTCCCTCGAGGCTTTCCCACAGGGCTGTCCCACGTGCCACCGTGGTGTGAGTCGATCCTCGGCGTGAAAGATCAGCCAGTGCAGGGCAAAGAGGTTCCTCTGGAATGGACTGAGACATCTGGGGGACTCTTGGAATGGTGGTACGACCATGGAGTTCCTCTCGCCTTTCCTGTTGAGAGTGCCTCCTCTTGAGATGCGACGGGAACGCCGGGAATTCTTTCCCGTTGAAAGCAGGGAAAGGATCCCTCATCTCGAGCTACGAGGGGGAAACGGGGTTCCTCTGGATGTGGGCGGGACCATCGTGCTTCCTCTCAAGTAGACACGGGTATGGCGGTGAACTTCTTGAGTTGGAGCAAGGATGTGAAAGACCCTTTCAAAGTTCCAGAGGTTAGGTGTCATTCGTCTCCAGACGCCTCATCGGAAATAGGCCTCATCTCGCCTGGAAGGTAGAACTTCCTGGATATTCTCGAGTTGCGGCAGGTGTTGTCGAGTTACGACGGGGACCTCAGGGACCCGCACTGGTGGCCTCAGGAGAGGCCAGTCCCCATGCGAGTTGCTAGGGGGCTCTCGGGATTCCTCTCCCGTTGATACCGGGGCCAAAAACCTTGTGTGGAGTCAGGGCCGGAACCGAGGATTCCTCTCAGGGGCTGACATGTATCTTGGGGTACTTCTGGAGTCTCCCCAGGGGAGTCAGGCCTCGTCTCGTGTGGGGGCATGCACGTGTGCTTTCCTTACAGGCTGTAGCAGCAATGTCACGGTTCCCGTCGTGTGGATCAAAGGATCTGTGGTTTTCCCTCGAGGCTTTCCCACAGGGCTGTCCCACGTGCCACCGTGGTGTGAGTCGATCCTCGGCGTGAAAGATGAGCCAGTGCAGGGCAAAGAGGTTCCTCTGGAATGGACTGAGACATCTCGGGGACTCTTGGAATGGTGGTACGACCATGGAGTTCCTCTCGCCTTTCCTGTTGAGAGTGCCTCCTCTTGAGATGCGACGGGAACGCCGGGAATTCTTTCCCGTTGAAAGCAGGGAAAGGATCCCCCATCTCGAGCTCCGAGGGGGAAACGGGGCTCCTCTGGATGTGGGCGGGACCATCGTGCTTCCTCTCGAGTGGAGACGGGTATGGCGGTGAACTTCTTGAGTTGCAGCAAGGGTGTGAAAGACCCTTTCGAAATTCCAGAGGTTAGGTGTCATTAGTCTCCAGACGTCTCATCGGAAATAGGCCTCATCTCGCCTGGAAGGGAGAACTTCCTGGATTTTCTCGAGTTGCGGCAGGTGTTCTCGAGTTACGACGGGGACCTCAGGGACCCGCCCTGGTGGCCTCAGGAGAGGCCAGTCCCCATGCGAGTTGCTAGGGGGCCTCTCGGGATTCCTCTCCCGTCGATACCGGGGCCAAAAACCTTGTGTGGAGTCAGGGCCGGAACCGAGGATTCCTCTCAGGGGATGACATGGATCTTTGGGTACTTCTGGAGTCTCCCCAGGGGAGTCAGGCCTCGTCTCGAGTGGGGGCATGCACGTGCGCTTTCCTTCCAAGCTGTAGCAGCAATGTCACGCTTCCCGTGGCGTGGATCAAAGGATCTGTGGTTTTCCCTCGAGGCATTCCCTCGAGGCTTTCCCACAGGGCTGTCCCACGTGCCACCGTGGTGTGAGTCGATCCTCGGCGTGAAAGATCAGCCAGTGCAGGGCAAAGAGGTTCCTCTGGAATGGACTGAGACATCTGGGGGACTCTTGGAATGGTGGTACGACCATGGAGTTCCTCTCGCCTTTCCTGTTGAGAGTGCCTCCTCTTGAGATGCGACGGGAACGCCGGGAATTCTTTCCCGTTGAAAGCAGGGAAAGGATCCCACATCTCGAGCTACGAGGGGGAAACGGGGTTCCTCTGGATGTGGGCGGGACCATCGTGCTTCCTCTCGAGTGGACACGGGTATGGCGGTGAACTTCTTGAGTTGCAGCAAGGATGTGAAAGACCCTTTCAAAGTTCCAGAGGTTAGGTGTCATTCGTCTCCAGACGCCTCATCGGAAATAGGCCTCATCTCGCCTGGAAGGTAGAACTTCCTGGATTTTCTCGAGTTGCGGCAGGTGTTGTCGAGTTACGACGGGGACCTCAGAGACCCGCCCTGGTGGCCTCAGGAGAGGCCAGTCCCCATGCGAGTTGCTAGGGGGCCTCTCGGGATTCCTCTCCCGTCGATACCGGGGCAAAAAACCTTGTGTGGAGTCAGGGCCGGAACCGAGGATTCCTCTCAGGGGCTGACATGGATCTTTGGGTACTTGTGGAGACTCCCCAGCGGAGTCAGGCCTCGTCTCGTGTGGGGGCACGCACGTGCGCTTTCCTTCCAGGCTGTAGCAGCAATGTCACGCTTCCCGTCGCGTGGATCAAAGGATCTGTGGTTTTCCCTCGAGGCTTTCCCATAGGGCTGTCCCACGTGCCACCGTGGTGTGAGTCGATCCTCGGCGTGAAAGATGAGCCAGTGCAGGGCAAAGAGCTTCCTCTGGAAAGGACTGAGACATCTGGGGGACTTTTGGAATGGTGGTACGACCATGGAGTTCCTATCGCCTTTCCTGTTGAGAGTGCCTCCTCTTGAGAAGCGACGGGAACGCCGGGAATTCTTTCCCGTTGAAAGCAGGGAAAGGATCCCTCATCTCGAGCTACGAGGGGGAAACGGGGCTCCTCTGGATGTGGGCGGGACCATCGTGCTTCCTCTCGAGTGGAGACGGGTATGGCGGTGAACTTCTTGAGTTGCAGCAAGGGTGTGAAAGACCCTTTCGAAGTTCCAGAGTTTAGGTGTCATTAGTCTCCAGACGCCTCATCGGAAATAGGCCTCATCTCGCCTGGAAGGGAGAACTTCCTGGATTTTCTCGAGTTGCGGCAGGTGTTCTCGAGTTACGACGGGGACCTCAGGGACCCGCCCTGGTGGCCTCAGGAGAGGCCAGTCCCCATGCGAGTTGCTAGGGGGCCTCTCGGGATTCCTCTCCCGTCGATACCGGGGTCAAAAACCTTGTGTGGAGTCAGGGCCGGAACCGAGGATTCCTCTCAGGGGCTGACATGGATCTTTGGGTACTTCTGGAGTCTCCCCAGGGGAGTCAGGCCTCGTCTCGAGTGGGGGCATGCACGTGCGCTTTCCTTCCAGGCTGTAGCAGCAATGTCACGCTTCCCGTCGCGTGGATCAAAGGATCTGTGGTTTTCCCTCGAGGCTTTCCCTCGAGGCTTTCCCACAGGGCTGTCCCACGGGTAACTGTGGTGTGATTCGACCTCGCCGTGAAAGATGAGCCAGTGCAGGGCAATGAGGTTCCTCTGGAATGGAATGAGACATCTGGGGGACTCTTGGAATGGTGATACGGCCATGTAGTTCCTCTCGCCTTTCCTGTTGAGAGTGCCTCCACTTGAGATGCGACGGGAACGCCGGGAATTATTTCCCGTTGAAAGCAGGGAAAGGATCCCTCATCTCGAGCTACGAGGGGGAAACGGGGCTCCTCTGGATGTGGGCGGGACCATCGTGCTTCCTCTCGAGTGGAGACGGGTATGGCGGATAACTTCTTAAGTTGCAGCAAGGGTGTGAAAGACCCTTTCGAAGTTCCAGAGGTTACGTGTCATTACTCTCCAGATGCCTCATCGGAAATAGGCCTCATCTCGCCTGGAAGGGAGAATTTCCTGGATTTTCTCGAGTTGCGGCAGGTGTTCTCGAGTTACGACGGGGATCTCAGGGACCCGCCCTGGTGGCCTCAGGAAAGGCCAGTCCCCATGCGAGTTGCTAGGGGGCCACTCGGGATTCCTCTCCCGTCGATACCGGGGCCAAAAACCTTGTGTGGAGTCAGGGCCGGAACCGAGGATTCCTCTCAGGGGCTGACATGGATCTTTGGGTACTTCTGGAGTCTCCCCAGGGGAGTCAGGCCTCGTCTCGAGTGGGGGCATGCACTTGCGCTTTCCTTCCAAGCTGTAGCAGCAATGTCACGCTTCCCGTCGCCTGGATCAAACGATCTGTGGTTTTCCCTCGAGGCTTTCCCTCGAGGCTTTCACACAGCGCTGTCCCACGTGCCACCGTGGTGTGAGTCGATCCTCGGCATCAACGATGAGCCAGTGCAGGGCAAAGAGGTTCCTCTGGAATGGACTGAGACATCTGGGGGACTCTTAAAATGGTGGTACGACCATGGAGTTCCTCTCGCCTTTCCTGTTGAGAGTGCCTCCTCTTGAGATGCGACTGAAACGCCGGGAATTCTTTACCGTTGAAAGCAGGGAAAGGATCCCTCATCTCGAGCTGCGAGGGGGAAACGGGGCTCCTCTGGATGTGGGCGGGACCATCGTGCTTCCTCTCGAGTGGAGACGGGTATGGCGGTGAACTTCTTGAGTTGCAGCAAGGGTGTGAAAGACTCTTTCGAAGTTCCAGAGATTAGGTGTCATTAGTCTCCAGACGCCTCATCGGAAATAGGCCTCATCTCGCCTGGAAGGGAGAACTTCCTGGATTTTCTCGAGTTGTGGCAGGTGTTCTCGAGTTACGACGGGGACCTCAGGGCCCCGCCCTGGTGGCCTCAGGAAAGGCCAGTCCCCATGCGAGTTGCTAGGGGGCCTCTCGGGATAACTCTCCCGTCGATACCGGGGCGAAAATCCTTGTGTGGAGTCAGGGCCGGAACCGAGGATTCCTCTCAGGGTCAGACATGGATCTTTGGGTACTTCTGGAGTCTCCCCAGGGGAGTCAGGCCTCGTCTCGAGTGGGGGCATGCACGTGCGCTTTCCTTCCAGGCTGTAGCAGCAATGTCACGCTTCCCGTCGCGTGGATCAAAGGATCTGTGGTTTTACCTCGAGGCTTTCTCTCGAGGCTTTCCCACAGGGCTGTCCCACGTGCCACCGTGGTGTGAGTCGATCCTCGGCGTGAAACATGAGCCAGTGCAGGGCAAAGAGGTTCCTCTGGAATGGACTGAGAAATCTCGGGGACTCTTGGAATGGTGGTACGACCATGGAGTTCCTCTCATCTTTCCTGTTGAGAGTGCCTCCTCTTGAGATGCGACGGGAACGCCGGGAATTCTTTCCCGTTGATAGCAGGGAAAGGATCCCTCATCTCGAGCTACGAGGGGGAAACGGGGCTCCTCTGGATGTGGGCGGGACCATCGTGTTTCCTCTCGAGTGAAGACGGGTATGGCGGTGAACTTCTTGAGTTGCAGCAAGGGTGTGAAAGACCCTTTTGAAGTTCCAGAGGTTCGGTGTCATTAGTCTCCAGACGTCTCATCGGAAATAGGCCTCATCTCGCCTGGAAGGGAGAACTTCCTGGAATTTCTCGAGTTGCGGCAGGTGTTCTCGAGTTACGACGGGGACCTCAGGGACCCGCCCTGGTGGCCTCAGGAAAGGCCAGTCCCCATGCGAGTTGCTCGGGGGCCTCTCGGGATTCCTCTTCCGTCGATACCGGGGTCAAAAACTTTGTGTGGAGTCAGGGCCGGAACCGAGGATTCCTCTCAGGGGATGACATGGATCTTTGGGTACTTCTGGAGTCTCCCCCGGGGAGTCAGGCCTCGTCTCGAGTGGGGGCATGCACGTGCGCTTTCCTTCCAGGCTGTAGCAGCAATGTCACGCTTCCCGTCGCGTGGATCAAAGGATCTGCGGTTTACCCTCGAGGCTTTCCCACAGGGCTGTCCCACGTGCCACCGTGGTGTGAGTCGATCCTCGGCGTGAAAGATGAGCCAGTGCAGGGCAAAGAGGTTCCTCTGGAATGGACTGAGAAATCTCGGGGACTCTTGGAATGGTGGTACGACCATGGAGTTCCTCTCGTCTTTCCTTTTGAGAGTGCCTCCTCTTGAGATGCGACGGGAACGCCGAAAATACTTTCCCGTTGATAGCAGGGAAAGGATCCCTCATCTCGAGCTACGAGGGGCAATCGGGGCTCCTCTGGATGTGGGCGGGACCATCATGTTTCCTCTCGAGTGGAGACGGTTATGACGGTGAACTTCTTGAGTTGCAGCAAGGGTGTGAAAGACCCTTTCGAAGTTCCAGAGGTTCCGTGTCATTAGTCTCCAGACGCCTTATCGGAAATAGGCCTCATCTCGCCTGGAAGGGAGAACTTCCTGGATTTTCTCGAGTTGCGGCAGGTGTTCTCGAGTTACGACGGGGACCTCAGGAACCCGCCCTGGTGGCCTCAGGAAAGGTCAGTCCCCTTGCGAGTTCCTAGGGGGCCTCTCGGGATTCCTCTCCCGTCGATACCGGGGCCAAAATACTTGTGTGGAGTCAGGGCCGGAACCGAGGATTCCTCTCAGGGGCTGACATGGATCTTTGGGTACTTCTGGAGTCTCCCCAGGGGAGTCAGGCCTCGTCTCGAGTGGGGGCATGCACGTGCGCTTTCCTTACAGGCTGTAGCAGCAATGTCACGCTTCCCGTCGCGTGGATCAAAGGATCTGTGGTTTTCCCTCGAGGCTTTCCCACAGGGCTGTCCCACGTGCCACCGTGGTGTGAGTCGATCCTCGGCGTGAAAGATGAGCCAGTGCAGGGCAAAGAGGCTCCTCTGGAATGGACTGAGACATCTGGGGGACTCTTGGAATGGTGGTATGACCATGGAGTTCCTCTCGCCTTTCCTGTTGAGAGTGCCTCCTCTTGAGATGCGACGGGAACGCCGGGAATTCTTTCCCGTTGAAAGCAGGGAATGGATCCCTCATCTCGAGCTACGAGGGGGAAACGGGGCTCCTCTGGATGTGGGCGGGACCATCGTGCTTCCTCTCGAGTGGAGACGGGTATGGCGGTGAACTTCTTGAGTTGCAGCAAGGCTGTGAAAGACCCTTTCGAAGTTCCAGAGTTTAGGTGTCATTAGTCTCCAGAGGCCTCATCGGAAATAGGCCTCATCTCGCCTGGAAGGGAGAACTTCCTGGATTTTCTCGAGTTGCGGCAGGTGTTCTCGAGTTACGACGGGGACCTCAGGGACCCGCCCTGGTGGCCTCAGGAGAGGCCAGTCCCCATGCGAGTTGCTAGGGGGCCTCTCGGGATTCCTCTCCCGTCGATACCGGGGTCAAAAACCTTGTGTGGAGTCAGGGCCGGAACCGAGGATTCCTCTCAGGGGCTGACATGGATCTTTGGGTACTTCTGGAGTCTCCCCAGGGGAGTCAGGCCTCGTCTCGAGTGGGGGCATGCACGTGCGCTTTCCTTCCAGGCTGTAGCAGCAATGTCACGCTTCCCGTCGCGTGGATCAAAGGATCTGTGGTTTTCCCTCGAGGCTTTCCCTCGAGGCTTTCCCACAGGGCTGTCCCACGGGTAACTGTGGTGTGATTCGACCTCGCCGTGAAAGATGAGCCAGTGCAGGGCAATGAGGTTCCTCTGGAATGGAATGAGACATCTGGGGGACTCTTGGAATGGTGATACGGCCATGTAGTTCCTCTCGCCTTTCCTGTTGAGAGTGCCTCCACTTGAGATGCGACGGGAACGCCGGGAATTATTTCCCGTTGAAAGCAGGGAAAGGATCCCTCATCTCGAGCTACGAGGGGGAAACGGGGCTCCTCTGGATGTGGGCGGGACCATCGTGCTTCCTCTCGAGTGGAGACGGGTATGGCGGATAACTTCTTAAGTTGCAGCAAGGGTGTGAAAGACCCTTTCGAAGTTCCAGAGGTTACGTGTCATTACTCTCCAGATGCCTCATCGGAAATAGGCCTCATCTCGCCTGGAAGGGAGAATTTCCTGGATTTTCTCGAGTTGCGGCAGGTGTTCTCGAGTTACGACGGGGATCTCAGGGACCCGCCCTGGTGGCCTCAGGAAAGGCCAGTCCCCATGCGAGTTGCTAGGGGGCCACTCGGGATTCCTCTCCCGTCGATACCGGGGCCAAAAACCTTGTGTGGAGTCAGGGCCGGAACCGAGGATTCCTCTCAGGGGCTGACATGGATCTTTGGGTACTTCTGGAGTCTCCCCAGGGGAGTCAGGCCTCGTCTCGAGTGGGGGCATGCACTTGCGCTTTCCTTCCAAGCTGTAGCAGCAATGTCACGCTTCCCGTCGCCTGGATCAAACGATCTGTGGTTTTCCCTCGAGGCTTTCCCTCGAGGCTTTCACACAGCGCTGTCCCACGTGCCACCGTGGTGTGAGTCGATCCTCGGCATCAACGATGAGCCAGTGCAGGGCAAAGAGGTTCCTCTGGAATGGACTGAGACATCTGGGGGACTCTTAAAATGGTGGTACGACCATGGAGTTCCTCTCGCCTTTCCTGTTGAGAGTGCCTCCTCTTGAGATGCGACTGAAACGCCGGGAATTCTTTACCGTTGAAAGCAGGGAAAGGATCCCTCATCTCGAGCTGCGAGGGGGAAACGGGGCTCCTCTGGATGTGGGCGGGACCATCGTGCTTCCTCTCGAGTGGAGACGGGTATGGCGGTGAACTTCTTGAGTTGCAGCAAGGGTGTGAAAGACTCTTTCGAAGTTCCAGAGATTAGGTGTCATTAGTCTCCAGACGCCTCATCGGAAATAGGCCTCATCTCGCCTGGAAGGGAGAACTTCCTGGATTTTCTCGAGTTGTGGCAGGTGTTCTCGAGTTACGACGGGGACCTCAGGGCCCCGCCCTGGTGGCCTCAGGAAAGGCCAGTCCCCATGCGAGTTGCTAGGGGGCCTCTCGGGATAACTCTCCCGTCGATACCGGGGCGAAAATCCTTGTGTGGAGTCAGGGCCGGAACCGAGGATTCCTCTCAGGGTCAGACATGGATCTTTGGGTACTTCTGGAGTCTCCCCAGGGGAGTCAGGCCTCGTCTCGAGTGGGGGCATGCACGTGCGCTTTCCTTCCAGGCTGTAGCAGCAATGTCACGCTTCCCGTCGCGTGGATCAAAGGATCTGTGGTTTTACCTCGAGGCTTTCTCTCGAGGCTTTCCCACAGGGCTGTCCCACGTGCCACCGTGGTGTGAGTCGATCCTCGGCGTGAAACATGAGCCAGTGCAGGGCAAAGAGGTTCCTCTGGAATGGACTGAGAAATCTCGGGGACTCTTGGAATGGTGGTACGACCATGGAGTTCCTCTCATCTTTCCTGTTGAGAGTGCCTCCTCTTGAGATGCGACGGGAACGCCGGGAATTCTTTCCCGTTGATAGCAGGGAAAGGATCCCTCATCTCGAGCTACGAGGGGGAAACGGGGCTCCTCTGGATGTGGGCGGGACCATCGTGTTTCCTCTCGAGTGAAGACGGGTATGGCGGTGAACTTCTTGAGTTGCAGCAAGGGTGTGAAAGACCCTTTTGAAGTTCCAGAGGTTCGGTGTCATTAGTCTCCAGACGTCTCATCGGAAATAGGCCTCATCTCGCCTGGAAGGGAGAACTTCCTGGAATTTCTCGAGTTGCGGCAGGTGTTCTCGAGTTACGACGGGGACCTCAGGGACCCGCCCTGGTGGCCTCAGGAAAGGCCAGTCCCCATGCGAGTTGCTCGGGGGCCTCTCGGGATTCCTCTTCCGTCGATACCGGGGTCAAAAACTTTGTGTGGAGTCAGGGCCGGAACCGAGGATTCCTCTCAGGGGATGACATGGATCTTTGGGTACTTCTGGAGTCTCCCCCGGGGAGTCAGGCCTCGTCTCGAGTGGGGGCATGCACGTGCGCTTTCCTTCCAGGCTGTAGCAGCAATGTCACGCTTCCCGTCGCGTGGATCAAAGGATCTGCGGTTTACCCTCGAGGCTTTCCCACAGGGCTGTCCCACGTGCCACCGTGGTGTGAGTCGATCCTCGGCGTGAAAGATGAGCCAGTGCAGGGCAAAGAGGTTCCTCTGGAATGGACTGAGAAATCTCGGGGACTCTTGGAATGGTGGTACGACCATGGAGTTCCTCTCGTCTTTCCTTTTGAGAGTGCCTCCTCTTGAGATGCGACGGGAACGCCGAAAATACTTTCCCGTTGATAGCAGGGAAAGGATCCCTCATCTCGAGCTACGAGGGGCAATCGGGGCTCCTCTGGATGTGGGCGGGACCATCATGTTTCCTCTCGAGTGGAGACGGTTATGACGGTGAACTTCTTGAGTTGCAGCAAGGGTGTGAAAGACCCTTTCGAAGTTCCAGAGGTTCCGTGTCATTAGTCTCCAGACGCCTTATCGGAAATAGGCCTCATCTCGCCTGGAAGGGAGAACTTCCTGGATTTTCTCGAGTTGCGGCAGGTGTTCTCGAGTTACGACGGGGACCTCAGGAACCCGCCCTGGTGGCCTCAGGAAAGGTCAGTCCCCTTGCGAGTTCCTAGGGGGCCTCTCGGGATTCCTCTCCCGTCGATACCGGGGCCAAAATACTTGTGTGGAGTCAGGGCCGGAACCGAGGATTCCTCTCAGGGGCTGACATGGATCTTTGGGTACTTCTGGAGTCTCCCCAGGGGAGTCAGGCCTCGTCTCGAGTGGGGGCATGCACGTGCGCTTTCCTTACAGGCTGTAGCAGCAATGTCACGCTTCCCGTCGCGTGGATCAAAGGATCTGTGGTTTTCCCTCGAGGCTTTCCCACAGGGCTGTCCCACGTGCCACCGTGGTGTGAGTCGATCCTCGGCGTGAAAGATGAGCCAGTGCAGGGCAAAGAGGCTCCTCTGGAATGGACTGAGACATCTGGGGGACTCTTGGAATGGTGGTATGACCATGGAGTTCCTCTCGCCTTTCCTGTTGAGAGTGCCTCCTCTTGAGATGCGACGGGAACGCCGGGAATTCTTTCCCGTTGAAAGCAGGGAATGGATCCCTCATCTCGAGCTACGAGGGGGAAACGGGGCTCCTCTGGATGTGGGCGGGACCATCGTGCTTCCTCTCGAGTGGAGACGGGTATGGCGGTGAACTTCTTGAGTTGCAGCAAGGCTGTGAAAGACCCTTTCGAAGTTCCAGAGGTTAGGTGTCATTTGTCTCCAGAGGCCTCATCGGAAATAGGCCTCATCTCGCCTGGAAGGGAGAAGTTCCTGGATTTTCTCGAGTTGCGGCAGGTGTTCTCGAGTTACGACGGGGACCTCAGGGATCCGCCGTGGTGGCCTCAGGAGAGGCCAGTCCCCATGCGAGTTGCTAGGGGGCCTCTCGGGATTCCTCTCCCGTCGATACCGGGGCCAAAAACCTTGTTTGGAGTCAATGCCGGAACCGAGGATTCCTCTCAGGGGCTGACATGGATCTTTGGGTACTTCTGGAGTCTCCCCAGGGGAGTCAGGCCTCGTCTCGAGTGGGGGCATGCACGTGCGCTTTCCTTCCAGGCTGTAGCAGCAATGTCACGCTTCCCGTCGCGTGGATCAAAGGATCTGTGGTTTTCCCTCGAGGCTTTCCCTCGAGGCTTTCCCACAGGGCTGTCCCACGTGCCACCGTGGTGTGAGTCGATCCTCGGCGTGAAAGATGAGCCAGTGCAGGGCAAAGAGGCTCCTCTGGAATGGACTGAGACATCTGGGGGACTCTTGGCATGGTGGTACGACCATGGAGTTCCTCTCGCCTTTCCTGTTGAGAGTGCCTCCTCTTGAGATGCGACGGGAACGCCGGGAATTCTTTCCCGTTGAAAGCAGGGAAAGGATCCCTCATCTCGAGCTCCGAGGGGGAAACGGGGCTCCTCTGGATGTGGGCGGGACCATCGTGCTTCCTCTCGAGTGGAGACGGGTATGGAGGTGAACTTCTTGAGTTGCATCAAGGGTGTGAAAGACCCTTTCGAAGTTCCAGAGGTTTGTTGTCATTTGTCCCCAGACGCCTCATCGGAAATAGGCCTCAATCGCCTGGAAGGGAGAACTTCCTGGATTTTCTCGAGTTGCGGCAGGTGTTCTTGAGTTACGACGGGGACCTCAGGGACCCGCCCTGGTGGCCTCAGGAGAGGCCAGTCCCCATGCGAGATGCTAGGGGGCCTCTCGGGATTCCTCTCCCGTCGATACCGGGGCAAAAACCTTGTGTGGAGTCAGGGCCGGAACCGAGGATTCCTCTCAGGGGCTGACATGGATCTTTGGGTAATTGTGGAGTCTCCCCAGGGGAGTCAGGCCTCGTCTCGAGTGGGGGCATGAACGTGCGCTTTCCTTCCAGGCTGTAGCAGCAATGTCACGCTTCCCGTCGCGTGGATCAAAGGATCTGTGGTTTTCCCTCGAGGCTTTCCTTCGAGGCTTTCCCACAGGGCTGTCCCACGTGCCACCGTGGTGTGAGTCGATCCTCGGCGTGAAAGATGAGCCAGTGCAGGGCAAAGAGGCTCCTCTGGAATGGACTGAGACATCTGGGGGACTCTTGGAATGGTGGTACGACCAGGGAGTTCCTCTCGCCTTTCCTGTTGAGAGTGCCTCCTCTTGAGATGCGACGGGAACGCCGGGAATTCTTTCCCGTTGAAAGCAGGGAATGGATCCCTCATCTCGAGCTCCAAGGGGGAAACGGGTCTCCTCTGGATGTGGGCGGGACCATCGTGCTTCCTCTCGAGTGGAGACGGGTATGGCGGTGAACTTCTTGAGTTGCAGCAAGGGTGTGAAAGACCCTTTCGAAGTTCCAGAGTTTAGGTGTCATTAGTTTCCAGACGCCTCATCGGAAATAGGCCTCATCTCGCCTGGAAGGGAGAACTTCCTGGATTTTCTCGAGTTGCGGCAGGTGTTCTCGAGTTACGACGGGGACCTCAGGGACCCGCCCTGGTGGCCTCAGGAGAGGCCAGTCCCCATGCGAGTTGCTAGGGGGCCTCTCGGGATTCCTCTCCCGTCGATACCAGGGCCAAAAACCTTGTGTGGAGTCAGGGCCGGAACCGAGGATTCCTCTCAGGGGCTGACATGGATCTTTGGGTACTTCTGGAGTCTCCCCAGGGGAGTCAGGCCTCGTCTCGAGTGGGGGCATGCACGTGCGCTTTCCTTCCAGGCTGTAGCAGCAATGTCACACTTCCCGTCGCGTGGATCAAAGGATCTGTGGTTTTCCCTCGAGGCTTTCCCTCGAGGCTTTCCCACAGGGCTGTCCCACGTGCCACCGTGGTGTGAGTCGATCCTCGGCGTGAAAGATGAGCCAGTGCAGGGCAAAGAGGCTCCTCTGGAATGGACTGAGACATCTGGGGGACTCTTGGAATGGTGGTACGACCATGGAGTTCCTCTCGCCTTTCCTGTTGAGAGTGCCTCCTCTTGAGATGCGACGGGAACGCCGGGAATTCTTTCCCGTTGAAAGCAGGGAATGGATCCCTCATCTCGAGCTCCGAGGGGGAAACGGGTCTCCTCTGGATGTGGGCGGGACCATCGTGCTTCCTCTCGAGTGGAGATGGGTATGGCGGTGAACTTCTTGAGTTGCAGCAAGGGTGTGAAAGACCCTTTCGAAGTTCCAGAGTTTAGGTGTCATTAGTCTCCAGACGCCTCATCGGAAATAGGCCTCATCTCGCCTGGAAGGGAGAACTTCCTGGATTTTCTCGAGTTGCGGCAGGTGTACTCGAGTTACGACGGGGACCTCAGGGACCCGCCCTGGTGGCCTCAGGAGAGGCCAGTCCCCATGCGAGTTGCTAGGGGGCCTCTCGGGATTCCTCTCCCGTCGATACCGGGGCCAAAAACCTTGTGTGGAGTCAGGGCCGGAACCGAGGATTCCTCTCAGGGGCTGACATGGATCTTTGGGTACTTGTGGAGTCTCCCCAGGGGAGTCAGGCTTCGTCTCGAGTGGGGGCATGCACGTGCGCTTTCCTTCCAGGCTGTAGCAGCAATGTCACGCTTCCCGTCGCGTGGATCAAAGGATCTGTGGTTTTCCCTCGAGGCTTTCGCTCGAGGCTCTCCCACAGGGCTGTCCCACGTGCCACCGTGGTGTGAGTCGATCCTCGGCGTGAAAGATGAGCCAGTGCAGTGCAAAGAGGCTCCTCTGGAATGGACTGAGACATCTGGGGGACTCTTGGAATGGTGGTACGACCATGGAGTTCCTCTCGCCTTTCCTGTTGAGAGTGCCTCCTCTTGAGATGCGACGGGAACGCCGGGAATTCTTTCCCGTTGACAGCAGGGAATGGATCCCTCATCTCGAGCTACGAGGGGGAAACGGGGCTCCTCTGGATGTGGGCGGGACCATCGTGCTTCCTCTCGAGTGGAGACGGGTATGGCGGTGAACTTCTTGAGTTGCAGCAAGGGTGTGAAAGACCCCTTCGAAGTTCCAGAGGTTAGGTGTCATTTGTCTCCAGAGGCCTCATCGGAAATAGGCCTCATCTCGCGTGGAAGGGAGAACTTCCTGGATTTTCTCGAGTTGCGGCAGGTGTTCTCGAGTTACGACGGGGACCTCAGGGACCCGCCCTGGTGGCCTCAGGAGAGGCCAGTCCCCATGCGAGTTGCTAGGGGGCCTCTCGGGATTCCTCTCCCGTCGATACCGGGGCCAAAAACCTTGTGTGGAGTCAGGGCCGGAACCGAGGATTCCTCTCAGGGGCTGACATGGATCTTTGGGTACTTCTGGAGTCTCCCCAGGGGAGTCAGGCCTCGTCTCGAGTGGGGGCATGCACGTGCGCTTTCCTTCCAGGCTGTAGCAGCAATGTCACGCTTCCCGTCGCGTGGATCAAAGGATCTGTGGTTTTCCCTCGAGGCTTTCCCTCGAGGCTTTCCCACAGGGCTGTCCCACGTACCACCGTGGTGTGAGTCGATCCTCGGCGTGAAAGATGAGCCAGTGCAGGGCAAAGAGGCTCCTCTGGAATGGACTGAGACATCTGGGGGACTCTTGGAATGGTGGTACGACCATGGAGTTCCTCTCGCCTTTCCTGTTGAGAGTGCCTCCTCTTGAGATGCGACGGGAACGCCGGGAATTCTTTCCCGTTGAAAGCAGGGAAAGGATCCCACATCTCGAGCAACGAGGGGGAAACGGGGTTCCTCTGGATGTGGGCGGGACCATCGTGCTTCCTCTCGAGTGGACACGGGTATGGCGGTGAACTTCTTGAGTTGCAGCAAGGATGTGAAAGACCCTTTCAAAGTTCCAGATGTTAGGTGTCATTCGTCTCCAGACGCCTCATCGGAAATAGGCCTCATCTCGCCTGGAAGGTAGAACTTCCTGTATTTTCTCGAGTTGCGGCAGGTGTTGTCGAGTTACGACGGGGACCTCAGAGACCCGCCCTGGTGGCCTCAGGAGAGGCCAGTCCCCATGCGAGTTGCTAGGGGGCCTCTCGGGATTCCTCTCCCGTCGATACCGGGGCAAAAAACCTTGTGTGGAGTCAGGGCCGGAACCGAGGATTCCTCTCAGGGGCTGACATGGATCTTTGGGTACTTGTGGAGACTCCCCAGCGGAGTCAGGCCTCGTCTCGTGTGGGGGCATGCACGTGCGCTTTCCTTCCAGGCTGTAGCAGCAATGTCACGCTTCCCGTCGCGTGGATCAAAGGATCTGTGGTTTTCCCTCGAGGCTTTCCCACAGGGCTGTCCCACGTGCCACCGTGGTGTGAGTCGATCCTCGGCGTGAAAGATGAGCCAGTGCAGGGCAAAGAGCTTCCTCTGGAAAGGACTGAGACATCTGGGGGACTCTTGGAATGGTGGTACGACCATGGAGTTCCTCTCGCCTTTCCTGTTGAGAGTGCCTCCTCTTGAGATGCGACGGGAACGCCGGGAATTCTTTCCCGTTGAAAGCAGGGAAAGGATCCCTCATCTCGAGCTACGAGGGGGAAACGGGGCTCCTCTGGATGTGGGCGGGACCATCATGCTTCCTCTCGAGTGGACACGGGTATGGCGGTGAACTTCTTGAGTTGCAGCAAGGGTGTGAAAGACCCTTTCGAAGTTCCAGAGGTTAGGTGTCATTAGTCTCCCGACGCCTCATCGGAAATAGGCCTCATCTCGCCTGGAAGGGAGAATTTCCTGGATTTTCTCGAGTTGCGGCAGGTGTTCTCGAGTTACGACGGGGACCTCAGGGACCGGCCCTGGTGGCCTCAGGAGAGGCCAGTCCCCATGCGAGTTGCTAGGGGGCCTCTCGGGATTCCTCTCCCATCGATACCGGGGCCAAAAACCTTGTGTGGAGTCAGGGCCGGAACCGAGGATTCCTCGCAGGGGCTGACAAGGATCTTTGGGTACTTCTGTAGTCTCCCCAGGGGAGTCAGGCCTCGTCTCGAGTGGGGGCATGCACGTGCGCTTTCCTTCCAGGCTGTAGCAGCAATGTCACGCTTCCCGTCGCGTGGATCAAAGGATCTGTGGTTTTCCCTCGAGGCTTTCCCTCGAGGCTTTCCCACAGGTCTGTCCCACGTGCCACCGTGGTGTGAGTCGATCCTCGGCGTGAAACATGAGCCAGTGCAGGGCAAAGAGGTTCCTCTGGAATGGACTGAGAAATCTCGGGGACTCTTGGAATGGTGGTACGACCATGGAGTTCCTCTCATCTTTCCTGTTGAGAGTGCCTCCTCTTGAGATGCGACGGGAACGCCGGGAATTCTTTCCCGTTGATAGCAGGGAAAGGATCCCTCATCTCGAGCTACGAGGGGGAAACGGGGCTCCTCTGGATGTGGGCGGGACCATCGTGTTTCCTCTCGAGTGAAGACGGGTATGGCGGTGAACTTCTTGAGTTGCAGCAAGGGTGTGAAAGACCCTTTTGAAGTTCCAGAGGTTCGGTGTCATTAGTCTCCAGACGTCTCATCGGAAATAGGCCTCATCTCGCCTGGAAGGGAGAACTTCCTGGAATTTCTCGAGTTGCGGCAGGTGTTCTCGAGTTACGACGGGGACCTCAGGGACCCGCCCTGGTGGCCTCAGGAAAGGCCAGTCCCCATGCGAGTTGCTCGGGGGCCTCTCGGGATTCCTCTCCCGTCGATACCGGGGTCAAAAACTTTGTGTGGAGTCAGGGCCGGAACCGAGGATTCCTCTCAGGGGATGACATGGATCTTTGGGTACTTCTGGAGTCTCCCCCGGGGAGTCAGGCCTCGTCTCGAGTCGGGGCATGCACGTGCGCTTTCCTTCCAGGCTGTAGCAGCAATGTCACGCTTCCCGTCGCGTGGATCAAAGGATCTGTGGTTTACCCTCGAGGCTTTCCCACAGGGCTGTCCCACGTGCCACCGTGGTGTGAGTCGATCCTCGGCGTGAAAGATGAGCCAGTGCAGGGCAAAGAGGTTCCTCTGGAATGGACTGAGAAATCTCGGGGACTCTTGGAATGGTGGTACGACCATGGAGTTCCTCTCGCCTTTCCTGTTGAGAGTGCCTCCTCTTGAGATGCGACGGGAACGCCGAAAATACTTTCCCGTTGATAGCAGGGAAAGGATCCCTCATCTCGAGCTACGAGGGGCAATCGGGGCTCCTCTGGATGTGGGCGGGACCATCATGTTTCCTCTCGAGTGGAGACGGTTATGACGGTGAACTTCTTGAGTTGCAGCAAGGGTGTGAAAGACCCTTTCGAAGTTCCAGAGGTTCCGTGTCATTAGTCTCCAGACGCCTCATCGGAAATAGGCCTCATCTCGCCTGGAAGGGAGAACTTCCTGGATTTTCTCGAGTTGCGGCAGGTGTTCTCGAGTTACGACGGGGACCTCAGGGACCGGCCCTGGTGGCCTCAGGAGAGGCCAGTCCCCATGCGAGTTGCTAGGGGGCCTCTCGGGATTCCTCTCCCGTCGATACCGGGGCCAAAAACCTTGTGTGGAGTCAGGGCCGGAACCGAGGATTCCTCTCAGGGGCTGACATGGATCTTTGGGTACTTCTGGAGTCTCCCCAGGGGAGTCAGGCCTCGTCTCGAGTGGGGGCATGCACGTGCGCTTTCCTTCCAGGCTGTAGCAGCAATGTCACGCTTCCCGTCGCGTGGATCAAAGGATCTGTGGTTTTCCCTCGAGGCTTTCCCTCGAGGCTTTCCCACAGGTCTGTCCCACGTGCCACCGTGGTGTGAGTCGATCCTCGGCGTGAAACATGAGCCAGTGCAGGGCAAAGAGGTTCCTCTGGAATGGACTGAGAAATCTCGGGGACTCTTGGAATGGTGGTACGACCATGGAGTTCCTCTCATCTTTCCTGTTGAGAGTGCCTCCTCTTGAGATGCGACGGGAACGCCGGGAATTCTTTCCCGTTGATAGCAGGGAAAGGATCCCTCATCTCGAGCTACGAGGGGGAAACGGGGCTCCTCTGGATGTGGGCGGGACCATCGTGTTTCCTCTCGAGTGAAGACGGGTATGGCGGTGAACTTCTTGAGTTGCAGCAAGGGTGTGAAAGACCCTTTTGAAGTTCCAGATGTTCGGTGTCATTAGTCTCCAGACGTCTCATCGGAAATAGGCCTCATCTCGCCTGGAAGGGAGAACTTCCTGGAATTTCTCGAGTTGCGGCAGGTGTTCTCGAGTTACGACGGGGACCTCAGGGACCCGCCCTGGTGGCCTCAGGAAAGGCCAGTCCCCATGCGAGTTGCTCGGGGGCCTCTCGGGATTCCTCTCCCGTCGATACCGGGGTCAAAAACTTTGTGTGGAGTCAGGGCCGGAACCGAGGATTCCTCTCAGGGGATGACATGGATCTTTGGGTACTTCTGGAGTCTCCCCCGGGGAGTCAGGCCTCGTCTCGAGTGGGGGCATGCACGTGCGCTTTCCTTCCAGGCTGTAGCAGCAATGTCACGCTTCCCGTCGCGTGGATCAAAGGATCTGTGGTTTACCCTCGAGGCTTTCCCACAGGGCTGTCCCACGTGCCACCGTGGTGTGAGTCGATCCTCGGCGTGAAAGATGAGCCAGTGCAGGGCAAAGAGGTTCCTCTGGAATGGACTGAGAAATCTCGGGGACTCTTGGAATGGTGGTACGACCATGGAGTTCCTCTCGTCTTTCCTGTTGAGAGTGCCTCCTCTTGAGATGCGACGGGAACGCCGAAAATACTTTCCCGTTGATAGCAGGGAAAGGATCCCTCATCTCGAGCTACGAGGGGCAATCGGGGCTCCTCTGGATGTGGGCGGGACCATCATGTTTCCTCTCGAGTGGAGACGGTTATGACGGTGAACTTCTTGAGTTGCAGCAAGGGTGTGAAAGACCCTTTCGAAGTTCCAGAGGTTCCGTGTCATTAGTCTCCAGACGCCTTATCGGAAATAGGCCTCATCTCGCCTGGAAGGGAGAACTTCCTGGATTTTCTCGAGTTGCGGCAGGTGTTCTCGAGTTACGACGGGCACCTCAGGAACCCGCCCTGGTGGCCTCAGGAAAGGTCAGTCCCCTTGCGAGTTCCTAGGGGGCCTCTCGGGATTCCTCTCCCGTCGATACCGGGGCCAAAAACCTTGTGTGGAGTCAGGGCCGGAACCGAGGATTCCTCTCAGGGGCTGACATGGATCTTTGGGTACTTCTGGAGTCTCCCCAGGGGAGTCAGGCCTCGTCTCGAGTGGGGGCATGCACGTGCACTTTCCTTCCAGGCTGTAGCAGCAATGTCACGCTTCCCGTCGCGTGGATCAAAGGATCTGTGGTTTTCCCTCGAGGCTTTCCCTCGAGGCTTTCCCACAGGTCTGTCCCACGTGCCACTGTGGTGTGAGTCGATCCTCGGCGTGAAACATGAGCCAGTGCAGGGCAAAGAGGTTCCTCTGGAATGGACTGAGAAATCTCGGGGACTCTTGGAATGGTGGTACGACCATGGAGTTCCTCTCATCTTTCCTGTTGAGAGTGCCTCCTCTTGAGATGCGACGGGAACGCCGGGAATTCTTTCCCGTTGATAGCAGGGAAAGGATCCCTCATCTCGAGCTACGAGGGGGAAACGGGGCTCCTCTGGATGTGGGCGGGACCATCGTGTTTCCTCTCGAGTGAAGACGGGTATGGCGGTGAACTTCTTGAGTTGCAGCAAGGGTGTGAAAGACCCTTTTGAAGTTCCAGAGGTTCGGTGTCATTAGTCTCCAGACGTCTCATCGGAAATAGGCCTCATCTCGCCTGGAAGGGAGAACTTCCTGGAATTTCTCGAGTTGTGGCAGGTGTTCTCGAGTTACGACGGGGACCTCATGGACCCGCCCTGGTGGCCTCAGGAAAGGCCAGTCCCCATGCGAGTTGCTCGGGGGCCTCTCGGGATTCCTCTCCCGTCGATACCGGGGTCAAAAACTTTGTGTGGAGTCAGGGCCGGAACCGAGGATTCCTCTCAGGGGATGACATGGATCTTTGGGTACTTCTGGAGTCTCCCCCGGGGAGTCAGGCCTCGTCTCGAGTGGGGGCATGCACGTGCGCTTTCCTTCCAGGCTGTAGCAGCAATGTCACGCTTCCCGTCGCGTGGATCAAAGGATCTGTGGTTTACCCTCGAGGCTTTCCCACAGGGCTGTCCCACGTGCCACCGTGGTGTGAGTCGATCCTCGGCGTGAAAGATGAGCCAGTGCAGGGCAAAGAGGTTCCTCTGGAATGGACTGAGAAATCTCGGGGACTCTTGGAATGGTGGTACGACCATGGAGTTCCTCTCGTCTTTCCTGTTGAGAGTGCCTCCTCTTGAGATGCGACGGGAACGCCGAAAATACTTTCCCGTTGATAGCAGGGAAAGGATCCCTCATCTCGAGCTACGAGGGGCAATCGGGGCTCCTCTGGATGTGGGCGGGACCATCGTGCTTCCTCTCGAGTGGAGACGGGTATGGCGGTGAACTTCTTGAGTTGCAGCAAGGCTGTGAAAGACCCTTTCGAAGTTCCAGAGGTTAGGTGTCATTTGTCTCCAGAGGCCTCATCGGAAATAGGCCTCATCTCGCCTGGAAGGGAGAAGTTCCTGGATTTTCTCGAGTTGCGGCAGGTGTTCTCGAGTTACGACGGGGACCTCAGGGATCCGCCGTGGTGGCCTCAGGAGAGGCCAGTCCCCATGCGAGTTGCTAGGGGGCCTCTCGGGATTCCTCTCCCGTCGATACCGGGGCCAAAAACCTTGTGTGGAGTCAATGCCGGAACCGAGGATTCCTCTCAGGGGCTGACATGGATCTTTGGGTACTTCTGGAGTCTCCCCAGGGGAGTCAGGCCTCGTCTCGAGTGGGGGCATGCACGTGCGCTTTCCTTCCAGGCTGTAGCAGCAATGTCACGCTTCCCGTCGCGTGGATCAAAGGATCTGTGGTTTTCCCTCGAGGCTTTCCCTCGAGGCTTTCCCACAGGGCTGTCCCACGTGCCACCGTGGTGTGAGTCGATCCTCGGCGTGAAAGATGAGCCAGTGCAGGGCAAAGAGGCTCCTCTGGAATGGACTGAGACATCTGGGGGACTCTTGGCATGGTGGTACGACCATGGAGTTCCTCTCGCCTTTCCTGTTGAGAGTGCCTCCTCTTGAGATGCGACGGGAACGCCGGGAATTCTTTCCCGTTGAAAGCAGGGAAAGGATCCCTCATCTCGAGCTCCGAGGGGGAAACGGGGCTCCTCTGGATGTGGGCGGGACCATCGTGCTTCCTCTCGAGTGGAGACGGGTATGGAGGTGAACTTCTTGAGTTGCATCAAGGGTGTGAAAGACCCTTTCGAAGTTCCAGAGGTTTGTTGTCATTTGTCCCCAGACGCCTCATCGGAAATAGGCCTCAATCGCCTGGAAGGGAGAACTTCCTGGATTTTCTCGAGTTGCGGCAGGTGTTCTTGAGTTACGACGGGGACCTCAGGGACCCGCCCTGGTGGCCTCAGGAGAGGCCAGTCCCCATGCGAGATGCTAGGGGGCCTCTCGGGATTCCTCTCCCGTCGATACCGGGGCAAAAACCTTGTGTGGAGTCAGGGCCGGAACCGAGGATTCCTCTCAGGGGCTGACATGGATCTTTGGGTAATTGTGGAGTCTCCCCAGGGGAGTCAGGCCTCGTCTCGAGTGGGGGCATGAACGTGTGCTTTCCTTCCAGGCTGTAGCAGCAATGTCACGCTTCCCGTCGCGTGGATCAAAGGATCTGTGGTTTTCCCTCGAGGCTTTCCTTCGAGGCTTTCCCACAGGGCTGTCCCACGTGCCACCGTGGTGTGAGTCGATCCTCGGCGTGAAAGATGAGCCAGTGCAGGGCAAAGAGGCTCCTCTGGAATGGACTGAGACATCTGGGGGACTCTTGGAATGGTGGTACGACCAGGGAGTTCCTCTCGCCTTTCCTGTTGAGAGTGCCTCCTCTTGAGATGCGACGGGAACGCCGGGAATTCTTTCCCGTTGAAAGCAGGGAATGGATCCCTCATCTCGAGCTCCGAGGGGGAAACGGGTCTCCTCTGGATGTGGGCGGGACCATCGTGCTTCCTCTCGAGTGGAGATGGGTATGGCGGTGAACTTCTTGAGTTGCAGCAAGGGTGTGAAAGACCCTTTCGAAGTTCCAGAGTTTAGGTGTCATTAGTCTCCAGACGCCTCATCGGAAATAGGCCTCATCTCGCCTGGAAGGGAGAACTTCCTGGATTTTCTCGAGTTGCGGCAGGTGTACTCGAGTTACGACGGGGACCTCAGGGACCCGCCCTGGTGGCCTCAGGAGAGGCCAGTCCCCATGCGAGTTGCTAGGGGGCCTCTCGGGATTCCTCTCCCGTCGATACCGGGGCCAAAAACCTTGTGTGGAGTCAGGGCCGGAACCGAGGATTCCTCTCAGGGGCTGACATGGATCTTTGGGTACTTGTGGAGTCTCCCCAGGGGAGTCAGGCTTCGTCTCGAGTGGGGGCATGCACGTGCGCTTTCCTTCCAGGCTGTAGCAGCAATGTCACGCTTCCCGTCGCGTGGATCAAAGGATCTGTGGTTTTCCCTCGAGGCTTTCGCTCGAGGCTTTCCCACAGGGCTGTCCCACGTGCCACCGTGGTGTGAGTCGATCCTCGGCGTGAAAGATGAGCCAGTGCAGTGCAAAGAGGCTCCTCTGGAATGGACTGAGACATCTGGGGGACTCTTGGAATGGTGGTACGACCATGGAGTTCCTCTCGCCTTTCCTGTTGAGAGTGCCTCCTCTTGAGATGCGACGGGAACGCCGGGAATTCTTTCCCGTTGACAGCAGGGAATGGATCCCTCATCTCGAGCTACGAGGGGGAAACGGGGCTCCTCTGGATGTGGGCGGGACCATCGTGCTTCCTCTCGAGTGGAGACGGGTATGGCGGTGAACTTCTTGAGTTGCAGCAAGGGTGTGAAAGACCCCTTCGAAGTTCCAGAGGTTAGGTGTCATTTGTCTCCAGAGGCCTCATCGGAAATAAGCCTCATCTTGCGTGGAAGGGAGAACTTCCTGGATTTTCTCGAGTTGCGGCAGGTGTTCTCGAGTTACGACGGGGACCTCAGGGACCCGCCCTGGTGGCCTCAGGAGAGGCCAGTCCCCATGCGAGTTGCTATGGGGCCTCTCGGGATTCCTCTCCCGTCGATACCGGGGCCAAAAACCTTGTGTGGAGTCAGGGCCGGAACCGAGGATTCCTCTCAGGGGCTGACATGGATCTTTGGGTACTTCTGGAGTCTCCCCAGGGGAGTCAGGCCTCGTCTCGAGTGGGGGCATGCACGTGCGCTTTCCTTCCAGGCTGTAGCAGCAATGTCACGCTTCCCGTCGCGTGGATCAAAGGATCTGTGGTTTTCCCTCGAGGCTTTCCCTCGAGGCTTTCCCACAGGGCTGTCCCACGTACCACCGTGGTGTGAGTCGATCCTCGGCGTGAAAGATGAGCCAGTGCAGGGCAAAGAGGCTCCTCTGGAATGGACTGAGACATCTGGGGGACTCTTGGAATGGTGGTACGACCATGGAGTTCCTCTCGCCTTTCCTGTTGAGAGTGCCTCCTCTTGAGATGCGACGGGAACGCCGGGAATTCTTTCCCGTTGAAAGCAGGGAAAGGATCCCTCATCTCGAGCTCCGAGGGGGAAACGGGGCTCCTCTGGATGTGGGCGGGACCATCGTGCTTCCTCTCGAGTGGAGATGGGTATGGCGGTGAACTTCTTGAGTTGCAACAAGGGTGTGAAAGACCCTTTCGAAGTTCCAGAGGTTAGGTGTCATTAGTCTCCAGACGCCTCATCGGAAATAGGCCTCATCTCGCCTGGAAGGGAGAACTTCCTTGATTTTCTCGAGTTGCAGCAGGTGTTCTCGAGTTACGACGGGGACCTCAGGGACCCGCCTTGTTGGCCTCAGGAGAGGCCAGTCCCTATGCGTGTTGCTAGGGGGCCCCTCGGGATTCCTCTCCCGTCGATACCGGGGCCAAAAACCTTGTGTGGAGTCAGGGCCGGAACCGAGGATTCCTCTCAGGGACTGATATGGATCTTTGGGTACTTCTGGAGTCTCGCCAGGGGAGACAGGCCTCGTCTCGTGTGGGGGCATGCACGTGCACTTTCCTTCCAGGCTGTAGCAGCAATGTCACGCTTCCCGTAGCGTGGATCAAAGAATCTGCGGTTTTCCCTCGAGGCTTTCCCTCGAGGCTTTCCCACAGGGCTGTCCCACGTGACACCGTGGTGTGAGTCGATTCTCGGCGTGAAAAATGAGCCAGTGCAGGGCAAAGAGGTTCCTCTTGAATGGACTGAGACATCTGGGGGACTCTTGGAATGGTGGTACGACCATGGAGTTCCTCTCGCCTTTCCTGTTGAGAGTGCCTCCTCTTGAGATGCGACGGGAACGCCGGGAATTCTTTCCCGTTGAAAGCAGGGAAAGGATCCCTCATCTCGAGCTACGAGGGGGAAACGGGGCTCCTCTGGATGTGGGCGGGACCATCGTGCTTCCTCTCGAGTGGAGACGGGTATGGCGGTGAACTTCTTGAGTTGCAGCAAGGGTGTGAAAGACCCTTTCGAAGTTCCAGAGGTTAGGTGTCATTAGTCTCCAGACGCCTCATCGGAAATAGGCCTCATCTCGCCTGGAAGGGAGAACTTCCTGGATTTTCTCGAGTTGCGGCAGGTGTTCTCGAGTTACGACGGGGACCTCAGGGACCCGCCCTGGTGGCCTCAGGAGAGGCCAGTCCCCATGCGAGTTGCTAAGGGGCCTCTCGGGATTCCTCTCCCGTCGATACCGGGGCCAAAAACCTTGTCTGCAGTCAGGGCCGGAACCGAGGATTCCTATCAGGGGCAGACATGGATCTTTGGGTACTTCTGGAGTCTTCCCAGGGGAGTCAGGCCTCGTCTCGAGTGGGGGCATGCACGTGCGCGTTCCTTCCAGGCTGTAGCAGCAATGTCACGCTTCCCGTGGCGTGGATCAAAGGATCTGTGGTTTTCCCTCGAGGCTTTACCACAGGGCTGTCCCACGTGCCACCGTGGTGTGAGTCGATCCTCGGCGTGAAAGATGAGCCAGTGCAGGGCAAAGAGGTTCCTCTGGAATGGACTGAGACATCTGGGGGACTCTTGGAATGGTGGTACGACCATGGAGTTCCTCTCGCCTTTCCTGTTGAGAGTGCCTCCTCTTGAGATGCGACGGGAACGCAGGGAATTCTTTCCCGTTGAAAGCATGGAAAGGATCCCTCATCTCGAGCTACGAGGGGGAAACGGGGCTCCTCTGGATGTGGACGGGACCGTCGTGCTTCCTCTCGAGTGGAGACGGGTATGGTGGTGAACTTGTTGAGTTGCAGCAAGGGTGTGAAAGACCCTTTCGAAGTTCCAGAGGTTACGTGTCATTAGTCTCCAGACGCCTCATCGGAAATAGGCCTCATCTCGCCTGGAAGGGAGAACTTCCTGGATTTTCTCGAGTTGCGACAGGTGTTCTCGAGTTACGACGGGGACCTCAGGGACCGGCCCTGGTGGCCTCAGGAGAGGCCAGTCCCCATGCGAGTTGCTAGGGGGCCTCTCGGGATTCCTCTCCCGTCGATACCGGGGCCAAAAAGCTTGTGTGGAGTCAGGGCCGGAACCGAGGATTCCTCTCAGGGGCTGACATGGATCTTTGGGTACTTCTGGAGTCTCCCCAGGGGAGTCAGGCCTCGTCTCGAGTGGGGGCATGCACGTGCGCTTTCCTTCCAGGCTGTAGCAGCAATGTCACGCTTCCCGTCGCGTGGATCAAAGGATCTGTGGTTTTCCCTCGAGGCTTTCCCTCGAGGCTTTCCCACAGGGCTGTCCCACGTGCCACCGTGGTGTGAGTCGATCCTCGGCGTGAAAGATGAGCCAGTGCAGGGCAAAGAGGTTCCTCTGGAATGGACTGAGACATCTGGGGGACTCTTGGAATGGTGGTACGACCATGGAGTTCCTCTCGCCTTTCCTGTTGAGAGTGCCTCCTCTTGAGATGCGACGGGAACGCCGGGAATTTTTTCCCGTTGAAAGCAGGGAAAGGATCCCTCATCTCGAGCTACGAGGGGGAAACGGGGCTCCTCTGGATGTGGGCGGGACCATCGTGCTTTCTCTCGAATGGAGACGGGTATGGCGGTGAACTTCTTGAGTTGCAACAAGGGTGTGAAAGACCCTTTCGAAGTTCCAGAGGTTAGGTGTCATTAGTCTCCAGACGCCTCATCGGAAATAGGCCTCATCTCGCCTGGAAGGGAGAACTTCCTTGATTTTCTCGAGTTGCAGCAGGTGTTCTCGAGTTACGACGGGGACCTCAGGGACCCGCCTTGTTGGCCTCAGGAGAGGCCAGTCCCTATGCGTGTTGCTAGGGGGCCCCTCGGGATTCCTCTCCCGTCGATACCGGGGCCAAAAACCTTGTGTGAAGTCAGGGCCGGAACCGAGGATTCCTCTCAGGGACTGATATGGATCTTTGGGTACTTCTGGAGTCTCGCCAGGGGAGACAGGCCTCGTCTCGTGTGGGGGCATGCACGTGCACTTTCCTTCCAGGCTGTAGCAGCAATGTCACGCTTCCCGTAGCGTGGATCAAAGGATCTGCGGTTTTCCCTCGAGGCTTTCCCTTGAGGCTTTCCCACAGGGCTGTCCCACGTGACACCGTGGTGTGAGTCGATTCTCGGCGTGAAAAATGAGCCAGTGCAGGGCAAAGGGGTTCCTCTTGAATGGACTGAGACATCTGGGGGACTCTTGGAATGGTGGTACGACCATGGAGTTCCTCTCGCCTTTCCTGTTGAGAGTGCCTCCTCTTGAGATGCGACGGGAACGCCGGGAATTCTTTCCCGTTGAAAGCAGGGAAAGGATCCCTCATCTCGAGCTACGAGGGGAAAACGGGGCTCCTCTGGATGTGGGCGGGACCATCGTGCTTCCTCTCGAGTGGAGACGGGTATGGCGGTGAAATTCTTGAGTTGCAGCAAGGGTGTGAAAGACCCTTTCGAAGTTCCAGAGGTTAGGTGTCATTAGTCTCCAGACGCCTCATCGGAAATAGGCCTCATCTCGCCTGGAAGGGAGAACTTCCTGGATTTTCTCGAGTTGCGGCAGGTGTTCTCGAGTTACGATGGGGACCTCAGGGACCCGCCCTGGTGCCCTCAGGAGAGGCCAGTCCCCATGCGAGTTGCTAGGGGGCCTCTCGGGATTCCTCTCCCGTCGATACCGGGGCGAAAAACCTTGTGTGGAGTCAGGGCTCAAACGGAGGATTCCTCTCAGGGGCTGATATGGATCTTTGGGTACTTCTGGAGTCTCGCCAGGGGAGACAGGCCTCGTCTCGAGTGGGGGCATGCACGTGCACTTTCCTTCCAGGCTGTAGCAGCAATGTGACGTTTCCCGTCGCGTGGATCAAAGGATCTGTGGTTTTCCCTCGAGGCTTTCCCACAGGGCTGTCCCACGTGCCACCGTGGTGTGAGTCGATCCTCGGCGTGAAAGATGAGCCAGTGCAGGGCAAAGAGGTTCCTCTGGAATGGACTGAGACATCTGTGGGACTCTTGGAATGGTGGTACGACGATGGAGTTCCTCTCGCCTTTGCTGTTGAGAGTGCCTCCTCTTGAGATGGGACGGGAATACCGGGAATTCTTTCCCGTTGAAAGCAGGGAAAGGATCGCTCATCTCGATCTAGGAGGGGGAAACGAGGCTCCTCTGGATGTGGGCGGGACCATCGTGCTTCCTCTAGAGTGGAGACGGGTATGGCGATGAACTTCTTGAGTTGCAGCAAGGCTGTGAAAGACCTTTTCGAAGTTCCAGAGGTTAGGTGTCATTAGTCTCCAGACGCCTCATCGGAAATA
This sequence comes from Capricornis sumatraensis, assembly GCF_032405125.1. Lineage (NCBI taxonomy): Eukaryota > Metazoa > Chordata > Mammalia > Artiodactyla > Bovidae > Capricornis > Capricornis sumatraensis. Next base: position 13,133,972 of record NW_027184612.1, read on the forward strand.
GGCCTCATCTCGCCTGGAAGGGAGAACTTCCTGGATTTTCTCGAGTTGCGGCAGGTGTTCTCGAGTTACGACGGGGACCTCAGGGACCCGCCCTGGTGGCCTCAGGAGAGGCCAGTCCCCATGCGAGTTGCTAGGGTGCCTCTCGGGATTCCTCTCCCGTCGATACTGGGGCCAAAAACCTTGTGTGGAGTCAGGGCCGGAACCGAGGATTCCTCTCAGTGGCTGACATGGATCTTTGGGTACTTCTGGAGTCTCCCCAGGGGAGTCAGGCCTCGTCTCGAGTGGGGGCATGCACGTGCGCTTTCCTTCAAGGCTGTAGCAGCAATGTCACGCTTCCCGTGGCGTGAATCAAACGATCTGTGGTTTTCCCTCGAGGCTGTCCCTCGAGGCTTTCCCACAGGGCTGTCCCACGTGCCACTGTGGTGTGAGTCGAACCTCGGCGTGAAAGATGAGACAGTGCAGGGCAAAGACGTTCCTCTGGAATGGACTGAGACATCTGGGGGACTCTTGGAATGGTGGTACGACCATGGAGTTCCTCTCGCCTTTCCTGTTTAGAGTGCCTCCTCTTGAGATGCGACGGGAACGCCGGGAATTCTTTCCCGTTGAAAGCAGGGAAAGGATCCCTCATCTCGAGCTACGAGGGGGAAAGGGGGCTCCTCTGGATGTAGGCGGGACGATCGTGCTTCCTCTCCAGTGGAGACGGGTATGGCGGTGAACTTCTTGAGTTGCAGCAAGGGTGTGAAAGACCCTTTCGAAGTTCCAGAGGTTAGGTGTCATTAGTCTCCAGACGCCTCATCGGAAATAGGCCTCATCCTGCCTGGAAGGGAGAACTTCCTGGATTTTCTCGAGTTGCGGCAGGTGTTCTCGAGTTACGACGGGGACCTCAGGGACCCGCCCTGGTGGCCTCAGGAGAGGCCAGTCCCCATGCGAATTGCTAGGGGGCCTCTCGGGATTCCTCTCCCGTCGATACCCGGGCCAAAAACCTTGTGTGGAGTCAGGGCCGGAACCGAGGATTCCTCTCACGGGCTGATATGGATCTTTGGGTACTTCTGGAGTCTCGCCAGGGGAGACAGGACCCATCTCGAGTGGGGGCATGCACGTGCGCTTTCCTTCCAGGCTGTAGCAGCAATGTCACGCTTTCCATCGCGTGGATCAAAGGATCTGTGGTTTTTCCACAGGTTTGTCCCACGTGCCACCGTGGTGTGAGTCGATTCTCGGCGTGAAAGATGAGCCAGTGCAGGGCAAAGAGGTTCCTCTGGAATGGACTGAGACATCTGGGGGACTCTTGGAATGGTGGTACGACCATGGAGTTCCTCTCGCCTTTCCTGTTGAGAGTGCCTCCTCTTGAGATGCGACGGGAACGCGGGGAATTCTTTCCCGTTGGAAGCAGGGAAAGAATCGCTCATCTCGAGCTAGGAGGGGGAAACGGGGCTCCTCTGGATGTGGGCGGGACCATCGTGCTTCCTCTAGAGTGGAGACGGGTATGGCGGTGAACTTCTTGAGTTGCAGCAAGGGTGTGAAAGACCTTTTCGAAGTTCCAGAGGTTAGGTGTCATTAGTCTCCAGACGCCTCATCGGAAATAGGCCTCATCTCGCCTGGAAGGGAGAACTTCCTGGATTTTCTCGAGTTGCGGCAGGTGCTCTCGAGTTACGACGGGGAACTCAGGGACCCGCCCTGATGGCCTCAGGAGAGGCCAGTCCCCATGCGAGTTGCTAGGGGGCCTCTCGGGATTCCTCTCCCGTCGATACCGGGGCCAAAAACCTTGTGTGGAGTCAGGGCCGGAAACGAGGATTCCTCTCAGGGGCTGACATGGATCTTTGGGTACTTCTGGAGTCTCCCCAGGGGAGTCAGGCCTCGGCTCGAGTGGGGGCATGCACTTGCACTTTCCTTCCAGGCTGTAGCAGCAATGTGACGCTTCCCGTCGCGTGGATCAAAGGATCTGTGGTTTTCCCTCGAGGCTTTCCCTCGAGGCTTTCCCACAGGGCTGTCCCACGTGCCACCGTGGTGTGAGTCGATCCTCGGCGTGAAAGATGAGCCAGTGCAGGGCAAAGAGGTTCCTCTGGAATGGACTGAGACATCTGGGGGACTCTTGGAATGGTGGTACGACGATGGAGTTCCTCTCGCCTTTGCTGTTGAGAGTGCCTCCTCTTGAGATGCGACGGGAACGCCGGGAATTCTTTCCCGTTGAAAGCAGGGAATGGATCCCTCATCTCGAGCTACGAGGGGGAAACGGGGCTCCTCTGGATGTGGGCGGGACCATCGTGCTTCCTCTCGAGTGGAGACGGGTATGGCGGTGAACTTCTTGAGTTGCAGCAAGGCTGTGAAAGACCCTTTCGAAGTTCCAGAGGTTAGGTGTCATTTGTCTCCAGAGGCCTCATCGGAAATAGGCCTCATCTCGCCTGGAAGGGAGAAGTTCCTGGATTTTCTCGAGTTGCGGCAGGTGTTCTCGAGTTACGACGGGGACCTCAGGGATCCGCCGTGGTGGCCTCAGGAGAGGCCAGTCCCCATGCGAGTTGCTAGGGGGCCTCTCGGGATTCCTCTCCCGTCGATACCGGGGCCAAAAACCTTGTTTGGAGTCAATGCCGGAACCGAGGATTCCTCTCAGGGGCTGACATGGATCTTTGGGTACTTCTGGAGTCTCCCCAGGGGAGTCAGGCCTCGTCTCGAGTGGGGGCATGCACGTGCGCTTTCCTTCCAGGCTGTAGCAGCAATGTCACGCTTCCCGTCGCGTGGATCAAAGGATCTGTGGTTTTCCCTCGAGGCTTTCCCTCGAGGCTTTCCCACAGGGCTGTCCCACGTGCCACCGTGGTGTGAGTCGATCCTCGGCGTGAAAGATGAGCCAGTGCAGGGCAAAGAGGCTCCTCTGGAATGGACTGAGACATCTGGGGGACTCTTGGCATGGTGGTACGACCATGGAGTTCCTCTCGCCTTTCCTGTTGAGAGTGCCTCCTCTTGAGATGCGACGGGAACGCCGGGAATTCTTTCCCGTTGAAAGCAGGGAAAGGATCCCTCATCTCGAGCTCCGAGGGGGAAACGGGGCTCCTCTGGATGTGGGCGGGACCATCGTGCTTCCTCTCGAGTGGAGACGGGTATGGAGGTGAACTTCTTGAGTTGCATCAAGGGTGTGAAAGACCCTTTCGAAGTTCCAGAGGTTTGTTGTCATTTGTCCCCAGACGCCTCATCGGAAATAGGCCTCAATCGCCTGGAAGGGAGAACTTCCTGGATTTTCTCGAGTTGCGGCAGGTGTTCTTGAGTTACGACGGGGACCTCAGGGACCCGCCCTGGTGGCCTCAGGAGAGGCCAGTCCCCATGCGAGATGCTAGGGGGCCTCTCGGGATTCCTCTCCCGTCGATACCGGGGCAAAAACCTTGTGTGGAGTCAGGGCCGGAACCGAGGATTCCTCTCAGGGGCTGACATGGATCTTTGGGTAATTGTGGAGTCTCCCCAGGGGAGTCAGGCCTCGTCTCGAGTGGGGGCATGAACGTGCGCTTTCCTTCCAGGCTGTAGCAGCAATGTCACGCTTCCCGTCGCGTGGATCAAAGGATCTGTGGTTTTCCCTCGAGGCTTTCCTTCGAGGCTTTCCCACAGGGCTGTCCCACGTGCCACCGTGGTGTGAGTCGATCCTCGGCGTGAAAGATGAGCCAGTGCAGGGCAAAGAGGCTCCTCTGGAATGGACTGAGACATCTGGGGGACTCTTGGAATGGTGGTACGACCAGGGAGTTCCTCTCGCCTTTCCTGTTGAGAGTGCCTCCTCTTGAGATGCGACGGGAACGCCGGGAATTCTTTCCCGTTGAAAGCAGGGAATGGATCCCTCATCTCGAGCTCCAAGGGGGAAACGGGTCTCCTCTGGATGTGGGCGGGACCATCGTGCTTCCTCTCGAGTGGAGACGGGTATGGCGGTGAACTTCTTGAGTTGCAGCAAGGGTGTGAAAGACCCTTTCGAAGTTCCAGAGTTTAGGTGTCATTAGTTTCCAGACGCCTCATCGGAAATAGGCCTCATCTCGCCTGGAAGGGAGAACTTCCTGGATTTTCTCGAGTTGCGGCAGGTGTTCTCGAGTTACGACGGGGACCTCAGGGACCCGCCCTGGTGGCCTCAGGAGAGGCCAGTCCCCATGCGAGTTGCTAGGGGGCCTCTCGGGATTCCTCTCCCGTCGATACCAGGGCCAAAAACCTTGTGTGGAGTCAGGGCCGGAACCGAGGATTCCTCTCAGGGGCTGACATGGATCTTTGGGTACTTCTGGAGTCTCCCCAGGGGAGTCAGGCCTCGTCTCGAGTGGGGGCATGCACGTGCGCTTTCCTTCCAGGCTGTAGCAGCAATGTCACACTTCCCGTCGCGTGGATCAAAGGATCTGTGGTTTTCCCTCGAGGCTTTCCCTCGAGGCTTTCCCACAGGGCTGTCCCACGTGCCACCGTGGTGTGAGTCGATCCTCGGCGTGAAAGATGAGCCAGTGCAGGGCAAAGAGGCTCCTCTGGAATGGACTGAGACATCTGGGGGACTCTTGGAATGGTGGTACGACCATGGAGTTCCTCTCGCCTTTCCTGTTGAGAGTGCCTCCTCTTGAGATGCGACGGGAACGCCGGGAATTCTTTCCCGTTGAAAGCAGGGAATGGATCCCTCATCTCGAGCTCCGAGGGGGAAACGGGTCTCCTCTGGATGTGGGCGGGACCATCGTGCTTCCTCTCGAGTGGAGATGGGTATGGCGGTGAACTTCTTGAGTTGCAGCAAGGGTGTGAAAGACCCTTTCGAAGTTCCAGAGTTTAGGTGTCATTAGTCTCCAGACGCCTCATCGGAAATAGGCCTCATCTCGCCTGGAAGGGAGAACTTCCTGGATTTTCTCGAGTTGCGGCAGGTGTACTCGAGTTACGACGGGGACCTCAGGGACCCGCCCTGGTGGCCTCAGGAGAGGCCAGTCCCCATGCGAGTTGCTAGGGGGCCTCTCGGGATTCCTCTCCCGTCGATACCGGGGCCAAAAACCTTGTGTGGAGTCAGGGCCGGAACCGAGGATTCCTCTCAGGGGCTGACATGGATCTTTGGGTACTTGTGGAGTCTCCCCAGGGGAGTCAGGCTTCGTCTCGAGTGGGGGCATGCACGTGCGCTTTCCTTCCAGGCTGTAGCAGCAATGTCACGCTTCCCGTCGCGTGGATCAAAGGATCTGTGGTTTTCCCTCGAGGCTTTCGCTCGAGGCTCTCCCACAGGGCTGTCCCACGTGCCACCGTGGTGTGAGTCGATCCTCGGCGTGAAAGATGAGCCAGTGCAGTGCAAAGAGGCTCCTCTGGAATGGACTGAGACATCTGGGGGACTCTTGGAATGGTGGTACGACCATGGAGTTCCTCTCGCCTTTCCTGTTGAGAGTGCCTCCTCTTGAGATGCGACGGGAACGCCGGGAATTCTTTCCCGTTGACAGCAGGGAATGGATCCCTCATCTCGAGCTACGAGGGGGAAACGGGGCTCCTCTGGATGTGGGCGGGACCATCGTGCTTCCTCTCGAGTGGAGACGGGTATGGCGGTGAACTTCTTGAGTTGCAGCAAGGGTGTGAAAGACCCCTTCGAAGTTCCAGAGGTTAGGTGTCATTTGTCTCCAGAGGCCTCATCGGAAATAGGCCTCATCTCGCGTGGAAGGGAGAACTTCCTGGATTTTCTCGAGTTGCGGCAGGTGTTCTCGAGTTACGACGGGGACCTCAGGGACCCGCCCTGGTGGCCTCAGGAGAGGCCAGTCCCCATGCGAGTTGCTAGGGGGCCTCTCGGGATTCCTCTCCCGTCGATACCGGGGCCAAAAACCTTGTGTGGAGTCAGGGCCGGAACCGAGGATTCCTCTCAGGGGCTGACATGGATCTTTGGGTACTTCTGGAGTCTCCCCAGGGGAGTCAGGCCTCGTCTCGAGTGGGGGCATGCACGTGCGCTTTCCTTCCAGGCTGTAGCAGCAATGTCACGCTTCCCGTCGCGTGGATCAAAGGATCTGTGGTTTTCCCTCGAGGCTTTCCCTCGAGGCTTTCCCACAGGGCTGTCCCACGTACCACCGTGGTGTGAGTCGATCCTCGGCGTGAAAGATGAGCCAGTGCAGGGCAAAGAGGCTCCTCTGGAATGGACTGAGACATCTGGGGGACTCTTGGAATGGTGGTACGACCATGGAGTTCCTCTCGCCTTTCCTGTTGAGAGTGCCTCCTCTTGAGATGCGACGGGAACGCCGGGAATTCTTTCCCGTTGAAAGCAGGGAAAGGATCCCACATCTCGAGCAACGAGGGGGAAACGGGGTTCCTCTGGATGTGGGCGGGACCATCGTGCTTCCTCTCGAGTGGACACGGGTATGGCGGTGAACTTCTTGAGTTGCAGCAAGGATGTGAAAGACCCTTTCAAAGTTCCAGATGTTAGGTGTCATTCGTCTCCAGACGCCTCATCGGAAATAGGCCTCATCTCGCCTGGAAGGTAGAACTTCCTGTATTTTCTCGAGTTGCGGCAGGTGTTGTCGAGTTACGACGGGGACCTCAGAGACCCGCCCTGGTGGCCTCAGGAGAGGCCAGTCCCCATGCGAGTTGCTAGGGGGCCTCTCGGGATTCCTCTCCCGTCGATACCGGGGCAAAAAACCTTGTGTGGAGTCAGGGCCGGAACCGAGGATTCCTCTCAGGGGCTGACATGGATCTTTGGGTACTTGTGGAGACTCCCCAGCGGAGTCAGGCCTCGTCTCGTGTGGGGGCATGCACGTGCGCTTTCCTTCCAGGCTGTAGCAGCAATGTCACGCTTCCCGTCGCGTGGATCAAAGGATCTGTGGTTTTCCCTCGAGGCTTTCCCACAGGGCTGTCCCACGTGCCACCGTGGTGTGAGTCGATCCTCGGCGTGAAAGATGAGCCAGTGCAGGGCAAAGAGCTTCCTCTGGAAAGGACTGAGACATCTGGGGGACTCTTGGAATGGTGGTACGACCATGGAGTTCCTCTCGCCTTTCCTGTTGAGAGTGCCTCCTCTTGAGATGCGACGGGAACGCCGGGAATTCTTTCCCGTTGAAAGCAGGGAAAGGATCCCTCATCTCGAGCTACGAGGGGGAAACGGGGCTCCTCTGGATGTGGGCGGGACCATCATGCTTCCTCTCGAGTGGACACGGGTATGGCGGTGAACTTCTTGAGTTGCAGCAAGGGTGTGAAAGACCCTTTCGAAGTTCCAGAGGTTAGGTGTCATTAGTCTCCCGACGCCTCATCGGAAATAGGCCTCATCTCGCCTGGAAGGGAGAATTTCCTGGATTTTCTCGAGTTGCGGCAGGTGTTCTCGAGTTACGACGGGGACCTCAGGGACCGGCCCTGGTGGCCTCAGGAGAGGCCAGTCCCCATGCGAGTTGCTAGGGGGCCTCTCGGGATTCCTCTCCCATCGATACCGGGGCCAAAAACCTTGTGTGGAGTCAGGGCCGGAACCGAGGATTCCTCGCAGGGGCTGACAAGGATCTTTGGGTACTTCTGTAGTCTCCCCAGGGGAGTCAGGCCTCGTCTCGAGTGGGGGCATGCACGTGCGCTTTCCTTCCAGGCTGTAGCAGCAATGTCACGCTTCCCGTCGCGTGGATCAAAGGATCTGTGGTTTTCCCTCGAGGCTTTCCCTCGAGGCTTTCCCACAGGTCTGTCCCACGTGCCACCGTGGTGTGAGTCGATCCTCGGCGTGAAACATGAGCCAGTGCAGGGCAAAGAGGTTCCTCTGGAATGGACTGAGAAATCTCGGGGACTCTTGGAATGGTGGTACGACCATGGAGTTCCTCTCATCTTTCCTGTTGAGAGTGCCTCCTCTTGAGATGCGACGGGAACGCCGGGAATTCTTTCCCGTTGATAGCAGGGAAAGGATCCCTCATCTCGAGCTACGAGGGGGAAACGGGGCTCCTCTGGATGTGGGCGGGACCATCGTGTTTCCTCTCGAGTGAAGACGGGTATGGCGGTGAACTTCTTGAGTTGCAGCAAGGGTGTGAAAGACCCTTTTGAAGTTCCAGAGGTTCGGTGTCATTAGTCTCCAGACGTCTCATCGGAAATAGGCCTCATCTCGCCTGGAAGGGAGAACTTCCTGGAATTTCTCGAGTTGCGGCAGGTGTTCTCGAGTTACGACGGGGACCTCAGGGACCCGCCCTGGTGGCCTCAGGAAAGGCCAGTCCCCATGCGAGTTGCTCGGGGGCCTCTCGGGATTCCTCTCCCGTCGATACCGGGGTCAAAAACTTTGTGTGGAGTCAGGGCCGGAACCGAGGATTCCTCTCAGGGGATGACATGGATCTTTGGGTACTTCTGGAGTCTCCCCCGGGGAGTCAGGCCTCGTCTCGAGTCGGGGCATGCACGTGCGCTTTCCTTCCAGGCTGTAGCAGCAATGTCACGCTTCCCGTCGCGTGGATCAAAGGATCTGTGGTTTACCCTCGAGGCTTTCCCACAGGGCTGTCCCACGTGCCACCGTGGTGTGAGTCGATCCTCGGCGTGAAAGATGAGCCAGTGCAGGGCAAAGAGGTTCCTCTGGAATGGACTGAGAAATCTCGGGGACTCTTGGAATGGTGGTACGACCATGGAGTTCCTCTCGCCTTTCCTGTTGAGAGTGCCTCCTCTTGAGATGCGACGGGAACGCCGAAAATACTTTCCCGTTGATAGCAGGGAAAGGATCCCTCATCTCGAGCTACGAGGGGCAATCGGGGCTCCTCTGGATGTGGGCGGGACCATCATGTTTCCTCTCGAGTGGAGACGGTTATGACGGTGAACTTCTTGAGTTGCAGCAAGGGTGTGAAAGACCCTTTCGAAGTTCCAGAGGTTCCGTGTCATTAGTCTCCAGACGCCTCATCGGAAATAGGCCTCATCTCGCCTGGAAGGGAGAACTTCCTGGATTTTCTCGAGTTGCGGCAGGTGTTCTCGAGTTACGACGGGGACCTCAGGGACCGGCCCTGGTGGCCTCAGGAGAGGCCAGTCCCCATGCGAGTTGCTAGGGGGCCTCTCGGGATTCCTCTCCCGTCGATACCGGGGCCAAAAACCTTGTGTGGAGTCAGGGCCGGAACCGAGGATTCCTCTCAGGGGCTGACATGGATCTTTGGGTACTTCTGGAGTCTCCCCAGGGGAGTCAGGCCTCGTCTCGAGTGGGGGCATGCACGTGCGCTTTCCTTCCAGGCTGTAGCAGCAATGTCACGCTTCCCGTCGCGTGGATCAAAGGATCTGTGGTTTTCCCTCGAGGCTTTCCCTCGAGGCTTTCCCACAGGTCTGTCCCACGTGCCACCGTGGTGTGAGTCGATCCTCGGCGTGAAACATGAGCCAGTGCAGGGCAAAGAGGTTCCTCTGGAATGGACTGAGAAATCTCGGGGACTCTTGGAATGGTGGTACGACCATGGAGTTCCTCTCATCTTTCCTGTTGAGAGTGCCTCCTCTTGAGATGCGACGGGAACGCCGGGAATTCTTTCCCGTTGATAGCAGGGAAAGGATCCCTCATCTCGAGCTACGAGGGGGAAACGGGGCTCCTCTGGATGTGGGCGGGACCATCGTGTTTCCTCTCGAGTGAAGACGGGTATGGCGGTGAACTTCTTGAGTTGCAGCAAGGGTGTGAAAGACCCTTTTGAAGTTCCAGATGTTCGGTGTCATTAGTCTCCAGACGTCTCATCGGAAATAGGCCTCATCTCGCCTGGAAGGGAGAACTTCCTGGAATTTCTCGAGTTGCGGCAGGTGTTCTCGAGTTACGACGGGGACCTCAGGGACCCGCCCTGGTGGCCTCAGGAAAGGCCAGTCCCCATGCGAGTTGCTCGGGGGCCTCTCGGGATTCCTCTCCCGTCGATACCGGGGTCAAAAACTTTGTGTGGAGTCAGGGCCGGAACCGAGGATTCCTCTCAGGGGATGACATGGATCTTTGGGTACTTCTGGAGTCTCCCCCGGGGAGTCAGGCCTCGTCTCGAGTGGGGGCATGCACGTGCGCTTTCCTTCCAGGCTGTAGCAGCAATGTCACGCTTCCCGTCGCGTGGATCAAAGGATCTGTGGTTTACCCTCGAGGCTTTCCCACAGGGCTGTCCCACGTGCCACCGTGGTGTGAGTCGATCCTCGGCGTGAAAGATGAGCCAGTGCAGGGCAAAGAGGTTCCTCTGGAATGGACTGAGAAATCTCGGGGACTCTTGGAATGGTGGTACGACCATGGAGTTCCTCTCGTCTTTCCTGTTGAGAGTGCCTCCTCTTGAGATGCGACGGGAACGCCGAAAATACTTTCCCGTTGATAGCAGGGAAAGGATCCCTCATCTCGAGCTACGAGGGGCAATCGGGGCTCCTCTGGATGTGGGCGGGACCATCATGTTTCCTCTCGAGTGGAGACGGTTATGACGGTGAACTTCTTGAGTTGCAGCAAGGGTGTGAAAGACCCTTTCGAAGTTCCAGAGGTTCCGTGTCATTAGTCTCCAGACGCCTTATCGGAAATAGGCCTCATCTCGCCTGGAAGGGAGAACTTCCTGGATTTTCTCGAGTTGCGGCAGGTGTTCTCGAGTTACGACGGGCACCTCAGGAACCCGCCCTGGTGGCCTCAGGAAAGGTCAGTCCCCTTGCGAGTTCCTAGGGGGCCTCTCGGGATTCCTCTCCCGTCGATACCGGGGCCAAAAACCTTGTGTGGAGTCAGGGCCGGAACCGAGGATTCCTCTCAGGGGCTGACATGGATCTTTGGGTACTTCTGGAGTCTCCCCAGGGGAGTCAGGCCTCGTCTCGAGTGGGGGCATGCACGTGCACTTTCCTTCCAGGCTGTAGCAGCAATGTCACGCTTCCCGTCGCGTGGATCAAAGGATCTGTGGTTTTCCCTCGAGGCTTTCCCTCGAGGCTTTCCCACAGGTCTGTCCCACGTGCCACTGTGGTGTGAGTCGATCCTCGGCGTGAAACATGAGCCAGTGCAGGGCAAAGAGGTTCCTCTGGAATGGACTGAGAAATCTCGGGGACTCTTGGAATGGTGGTACGACCATGGAGTTCCTCTCATCTTTCCTGTTGAGAGTGCCTCCTCTTGAGATGCGACGGGAACGCCGGGAATTCTTTCCCGTTGATAGCAGGGAAAGGATCCCTCATCTCGAGCTACGAGGGGGAAACGGGGCTCCTCTGGATGTGGGCGGGACCATCGTGTTTCCTCTCGAGTGAAGACGGGTATGGCGGTGAACTTCTTGAGTTGCAGCAAGGGTGTGAAAGACCCTTTTGAAGTTCCAGAGGTTCGGTGTCATTAGTCTCCAGACGTCTCATCGGAAATAGGCCTCATCTCGCCTGGAAGGGAGAACTTCCTGGAATTTCTCGAGTTGTGGCAGGTGTTCTCGAGTTACGACGGGGACCTCATGGACCCGCCCTGGTGGCCTCAGGAAAGGCCAGTCCCCATGCGAGTTGCTCGGGGGCCTCTCGGGATTCCTCTCCCGTCGATACCGGGGTCAAAAACTTTGTGTGGAGTCAGGGCCGGAACCGAGGATTCCTCTCAGGGGATGACATGGATCTTTGGGTACTTCTGGAGTCTCCCCCGGGGAGTCAGGCCTCGTCTCGAGTGGGGGCATGCACGTGCGCTTTCCTTCCAGGCTGTAGCAGCAATGTCACGCTTCCCGTCGCGTGGATCAAAGGATCTGTGGTTTACCCTCGAGGCTTTCCCACAGGGCTGTCCCACGTGCCACCGTGGTGTGAGTCGATCCTCGGCGTGAAAGATGAGCCAGTGCAGGGCAAAGAGGTTCCTCTGGAATGGACTGAGAAATCTCGGGGACTCTTGGAATGGTGGTACGACCATGGAGTTCCTCTCGTCTTTCCTGTTGAGAGTGCCTCCTCTTGAGATGCGACGGGAACGCCGAAAATACTTTCCCGTTGATAGCAGGGAAAGGATCCCTCATCTCGAGCTACGAGGGGCAATCGGGGCTCCTCTGGATGTGGGCGGGACCATCGTGCTTCCTCTCGAGTGGAGACGGGTATGGCGGTGAACTTCTTGAGTTGCAGCAAGGCTGTGAAAGACCCTTTCGAAGTTCCAGAGGTTAGGTGTCATTTGTCTCCAGAGGCCTCATCGGAAATAGGCCTCATCTCGCCTGGAAGGGAGAAGTTCCTGGATTTTCTCGAGTTGCGGCAGGTGTTCTCGAGTTACGACGGGGACCTCAGGGATCCGCCGTGGTGGCCTCAGGAGAGGCCAGTCCCCATGCGAGTTGCTAGGGGGCCTCTCGGGATTCCTCTCCCGTCGATACCGGGGCCAAAAACCTTGTGTGGAGTCAATGCCGGAACCGAGGATTCCTCTCAGGGGCTGACATGGATCTTTGGGTACTTCTGGAGTCTCCCCAGGGGAGTCAGGCCTCGTCTCGAGTGGGGGCATGCACGTGCGCTTTCCTTCCAGGCTGTAGCAGCAATGTCACGCTTCCCGTCGCGTGGATCAAAGGATCTGTGGTTTTCCCTCGAGGCTTTCCCTCGAGGCTTTCCCACAGGGCTGTCCCACGTGCCACCGTGGTGTGAGTCGATCCTCGGCGTGAAAGATGAGCCAGTGCAGGGCAAAGAGGCTCCTCTGGAATGGACTGAGACATCTGGGGGACTCTTGGCATGGTGGTACGACCATGGAGTTCCTCTCGCCTTTCCTGTTGAGAGTGCCTCCTCTTGAGATGCGACGGGAACGCCGGGAATTCTTTCCCGTTGAAAGCAGGGAAAGGATCCCTCATCTCGAGCTCCGAGGGGGAAACGGGGCTCCTCTGGATGTGGGCGGGACCATCGTGCTTCCTCTCGAGTGGAGACGGGTATGGAGGTGAACTTCTTGAGTTGCATCAAGGGTGTGAAAGACCCTTTCGAAGTTCCAGAGGTTTGTTGTCATTTGTCCCCAGACGCCTCATCGGAAATAGGCCTCAATCGCCTGGAAGGGAGAACTTCCTGGATTTTCTCGAGTTGCGGCAGGTGTTCTTGAGTTACGACGGGGACCTCAGGGACCCGCCCTGGTGGCCTCAGGAGAGGCCAGTCCCCATGCGAGATGCTAGGGGGCCTCTCGGGATTCCTCTCCCGTCGATACCGGGGCAAAAACCTTGTGTGGAGTCAGGGCCGGAACCGAGGATTCCTCTCAGGGGCTGACATGGATCTTTGGGTAATTGTGGAGTCTCCCCAGGGGAGTCAGGCCTCGTCTCGAGTGGGGGCATGAACGTGTGCTTTCCTTCCAGGCTGTAGCAGCAATGTCACGCTTCCCGTCGCGTGGATCAAAGGATCTGTGGTTTTCCCTCGAGGCTTTCCTTCGAGGCTTTCCCACAGGGCTGTCCCACGTGCCACCGTGGTGTGAGTCGATCCTCGGCGTGAAAGATGAGCCAGTGCAGGGCAAAGAGGCTCCTCTGGAATGGACTGAGACATCTGGGGGACTCTTGGAATGGTGGTACGACCAGGGAGTTCCTCTCGCCTTTCCTGTTGAGAGTGCCTCCTCTTGAGATGCGACGGGAACGCCGGGAATTCTTTCCCGTTGAAAGCAGGGAATGGATCCCTCATCTCGAGCTCCGAGGGGGAAACGGGTCTCCTCTGGATGTGGGCGGGACCATCGTGCTTCCTCTCGAGTGGAGATGGGTATGGCGGTGAACTTCTTGAGTTGCAGCAAGGGTGTGAAAGACCCTTTCGAAGTTCCAGAGTTTAGGTGTCATTAGTCTCCAGACGCCTCATCGGAAATAGGCCTCATCTCGCCTGGAAGGGAGAACTTCCTGGATTTTCTCGAGTTGCGGCAGGTGTACTCGAGTTACGACGGGGACCTCAGGGACCCGCCCTGGTGGCCTCAGGAGAGGCCAGTCCCCATGCGAGTTGCTAGGGGGCCTCTCGGGATTCCTCTCCCGTCGATACCGGGGCCAAAAACCTTGTGTGGAGTCAGGGCCGGAACCGAGGATTCCTCTCAGGGGCTGACATGGATCTTTGGGTACTTGTGGAGTCTCCCCAGGGGAGTCAGGCTTCGTCTCGAGTGGGGGCATGCACGTGCGCTTTCCTTCCAGGCTGTAGCAGCAATGTCACGCTTCCCGTCGCGTGGATCAAAGGATCTGTGGTTTTCCCTCGAGGCTTTCGCTCGAGGCTTTCCCACAGGGCTGTCCCACGTGCCACCGTGGTGTGAGTCGATCCTCGGCGTGAAAGATGAGCCAGTGCAGTGCAAAGAGGCTCCTCTGGAATGGACTGAGACATCTGGGGGACTCTTGGAATGGTGGTACGACCATGGAGTTCCTCTCGCCTTTCCTGTTGAGAGTGCCTCCTCTTGAGATGCGACGGGAACGCCGGGAATTCTTTCCCGTTGACAGCAGGGAATGGATCCCTCATCTCGAGCTACGAGGGGGAAACGGGGCTCCTCTGGATGTGGGCGGGACCATCGTGCTTCCTCTCGAGTGGAGACGGGTATGGCGGTGAACTTCTTGAGTTGCAGCAAGGGTGTGAAAGACCCCTTCGAAGTTCCAGAGGTTAGGTGTCATTTGTCTCCAGAGGCCTCATCGGAAATAAGCCTCATCTTGCGTGGAAGGGAGAACTTCCTGGATTTTCTCGAGTTGCGGCAGGTGTTCTCGAGTTACGACGGGGACCTCAGGGACCCGCCCTGGTGGCCTCAGGAGAGGCCAGTCCCCATGCGAGTTGCTATGGGGCCTCTCGGGATTCCTCTCCCGTCGATACCGGGGCCAAAAACCTTGTGTGGAGTCAGGGCCGGAACCGAGGATTCCTCTCAGGGGCTGACATGGATCTTTGGGTACTTCTGGAGTCTCCCCAGGGGAGTCAGGCCTCGTCTCGAGTGGGGGCATGCACGTGCGCTTTCCTTCCAGGCTGTAGCAGCAATGTCACGCTTCCCGTCGCGTGGATCAAAGGATCTGTGGTTTTCCCTCGAGGCTTTCCCTCGAGGCTTTCCCACAGGGCTGTCCCACGTACCACCGTGGTGTGAGTCGATCCTCGGCGTGAAAGATGAGCCAGTGCAGGGCAAAGAGGCTCCTCTGGAATGGACTGAGACATCTGGGGGACTCTTGGAATGGTGGTACGACCATGGAGTTCCTCTCGCCTTTCCTGTTGAGAGTGCCTCCTCTTGAGATGCGACGGGAACGCCGGGAATTCTTTCCCGTTGAAAGCAGGGAAAGGATCCCTCATCTCGAGCTCCGAGGGGGAAACGGGGCTCCTCTGGATGTGGGCGGGACCATCGTGCTTCCTCTCGAGTGGAGACGGGTATGGCGGTGAACTTCTTGAGTTGCAACAAGGGTGTGAAAGACCCTTTCGAAGTTCCAGAGGTTAGGTGTCATTAGTCTCCAGACGCCTCATCGGAAATAGGCCTCATCTCGCCTGGAAGGGAGAACTTCCTTGATTTTCTCGAGTTGCAGCAGGTGTTCTCGAGTTACGACGGGGACCTCAGGGACCCGCCTTGTTGGCCTCAGGAGAGGCCAGTCCCTATGCGTGTTGCTAGGGGGCCCCTCGGGATTCCTCTCCCGTCGATACCGGGGCCAAAAACCTTGTGTGGAGTCAGGGCCGGAACCGAGGATTCCTCTCAGGGACTGATATGGATCTTTGGGTACTTCTGGAGTCTCGCCAGGGGAGACAGGCCTCGTCTCGTGTGGGGGCATGCACGTGCACTTTCCTTCCAGGCTGTAGCAGCAATGTCACGCTTCCCGTAGCGTGGATCAAAGAATCTGCGGTTTTCCCTCGAGGCTTTCCCTCGAGGCTTTCCCACAGGGCTGTCCCACGTGACACCGTGGTGTGAGTCGATTCTCGGCGTGAAAAATGAGCCAGTGCAGGGCAAAGAGGTTCCTCTTGAATGGACTGAGACATCTGGGGGACTCTTGGAATGGTGGTACGACCATGGAGTTCCTCTCGCCTTTCCTGTTGAGAGTGCCTCCTCTTGAGATGCGACGGGAACGCCGGGAATTCTTTCCCGTTGAAAGCAGGGAAAGGATCCCTCATCTCGAGCTACGAGGGGGAAACGGGGCTCCTCTGGATGTGGGCGGGACCATCGTGCTTCCTCTCGAGTGGAGACGGGTATGGCGGTGAACTTCTTGAGTTGCAGCAAGGGTGTGAAAGACCCTTTCGAAGTTCCAGAGGTTAGGTGTCATTAGTCTCCAGACGCCTCATCGGAAATAGGCCTCATCTCGCCTGGAAGGGAGAACTTCCTGGATTTTCTCGAGTTGCGGCAGGTGTTCTCGAGTTACGACGGGGACCTCAGGGACCCGCCCTGGTGGCCTCAGGAGAGGCCAGTCCCCATGCGAGTTGCTAAGGGGCCTCTCGGGATTCCTCTCCCGTCGATACCGGGGCCAAAAACCTTGTCTGCAGTCAGGGCCGGAACCGAGGATTCCTATCAGGGGCAGACATGGATCTTTGGGTACTTCTGGAGTCTTCCCAGGGGAGTCAGGCCTCGTCTCGAGTGGGGGCATGCACGTGCGCGTTCCTTCCAGGCTGTAGCAGCAATGTCACGCTTCCCGTGGCGTGGATCAAAGGATCTGTGGTTTTCCCTCGAGGCTTTACCACAGGGCTGTCCCACGTGCCACCGTGGTGTGAGTCGATCCTCGGCGTGAAAGATGAGCCAGTGCAGGGCAAAGAGGTTCCTCTGGAATGGACTGAGACATCTGGGGGACTCTTGGAATGGTGGTACGACCATGGAGTTCCTCTCGCCTTTCCTGTTGAGAGTGCCTCCTCTTGAGATGCGACGGGAACGCAGGGAATTCTTTCCCGTTGAAAGCATGGAAAGGATCCCTCATCTCGAGCTACGAGGGGGAAACGGGGCTCCTCTGGATGTGGACGGGACCGTCGTGCTTCCTCTCGAGTGGAGACGGGTATGGTGGTGAACTTGTTGAGTTGCAGCAAGGGTGTGAAAGACCCTTTCGAAGTTCCAGAGGTTACGTGTCATTAGTCTCCAGACGCCTCATCGGAAATAGGCCTCATCTCGCCTGGAAGGGAGAACTTCCTGGATTTTCTCGAGTTGCGACAGGTGTTCTCGAGTTACGACGGGGACCTCAGGGACCGGCCCTGGTGGCCTCAGGAGAGGCCAGTCCCCATGCGAGTTGCTAGGGGGCCTCTCGGGATTCCTCTCCCGTCGATACCGGGGCCAAAAAGCTTGTGTGGAGTCAGGGCCGGAACCGAGGATTCCTCTCAGGGGCTGACATGGATCTTTGGGTACTTCTGGAGTCTCCCCAGGGGAGTCAGGCCTCGTCTCGAGTGGGGGCATGCACGTGCGCTTTCCTTCCAGGCTGTAGCAGCAATGTCACGCTTCCCGTCGCGTGGATCAAAGGATCTGTGGTTTTCCCTCGAGGCTTTCCCTCGAGGCTTTCCCACAGGGCTGTCCCACGTGCCACCGTGGTGTGAGTCGATCCTCGGCGTGAAAGATGAGCCAGTGCAGGGCAAAGAGGTTCCTCTGGAATGGACTGAGACATCTGGGGGACTCTTGGAATGGTGGTACGACCATGGAGTTCCTCTCGCCTTTCCTGTTGAGAGTGCCTCCTCTTGAGATGCGACGGGAACGCCGGGAATTTTTTCCCGTTGAAAGCAGGGAAAGGATCCCTCATCTCGAGCTACGAGGGGGAAACGGGGCTCCTCTGGATGTGGGCGGGACCATCGTGCTTTCTCTCGAATGGAGACGGGTATGGCGGTGAACTTCTTGAGTTGCAACAAGGGTGTGAAAGACCCTTTCGAAGTTCCAGAGGTTAGGTGTCATTAGTCTCCAGACGCCTCATCGGAAATAGGCCTCATCTCGCCTGGAAGGGAGAACTTCCTTGATTTTCTCGAGTTGCAGCAGGTGTTCTCGAGTTACGACGGGGACCTCAGGGACCCGCCTTGTTGGCCTCAGGAGAGGCCAGTCCCTATGCGTGTTGCTAGGGGGCCCCTCGGGATTCCTCTCCCGTCGATACCGGGGCCAAAAACCTTGTGTGAAGTCAGGGCCGGAACCGAGGATTCCTCTCAGGGACTGATATGGATCTTTGGGTACTTCTGGAGTCTCGCCAGGGGAGACAGGCCTCGTCTCGTGTGGGGGCATGCACGTGCACTTTCCTTCCAGGCTGTAGCAGCAATGTCACGCTTCCCGTAGCGTGGATCAAAGGATCTGCGGTTTTCCCTCGAGGCTTTCCCTTGAGGCTTTCCCACAGGGCTGTCCCACGTGACACCGTGGTGTGAGTCGATTCTCGGCGTGAAAAATGAGCCAGTGCAGGGCAAAGGGGTTCCTCTTGAATGGACTGAGACATCTGGGGGACTCTTGGAATGGTGGTACGACCATGGAGTTCCTCTCGCCTTTCCTGTTGAGAGTGCCTCCTCTTGAGATGCGACGGGAACGCCGGGAATTCTTTCCCGTTGAAAGCAGGGAAAGGATCCCTCATCTCGAGCTACGAGGGGAAAACGGGGCTCCTCTGGATGTGGGCGGGACCATCGTGCTTCCTCTCGAGTGGAGACGGGTATGGCGGTGAAATTCTTGAGTTGCAGCAAGGGTGTGAAAGACCCTTTCGAAGTTCCAGAGGTTAGGTGTCATTAGTCTCCAGACGCCTCATCGGAAATAGGCCTCATCTCGCCTGGAAGGGAGAACTTCCTGGATTTTCTCGAGTTGCGGCAGGTGTTCTCGAGTTACGATGGGGACCTCAGGGACCCGCCCTGGTGCCCTCAGGAGAGGCCAGTCCCCATGCGAGTTGCTAGGGGGCCTCTCGGGATTCCTCTCCCGTCGATACCGGGGCGAAAAACCTTGTGTGGAGTCAGGGCTCAAACGGAGGATTCCTCTCAGGGGCTGATATGGATCTTTGGGTACTTCTGGAGTCTCGCCAGGGGAGACAGGCCTCGTCTCGAGTGGGGGCATGCACGTGCACTTTCCTTCCAGGCTGTAGCAGCAATGTGACGTTTCCCGTCGCGTGGATCAAAGGATCTGTGGTTTTCCCTCGAGGCTTTCCCACAGGGCTGTCCCACGTGCCACCGTGGTGTGAGTCGATCCTCGGCGTGAAAGATGAGCCAGTGCAGGGCAAAGAGGTTCCTCTGGAATGGACTGAGACATCTGTGGGACTCTTGGAATGGTGGTACGACGATGGAGTTCCTCTCGCCTTTGCTGTTGAGAGTGCCTCCTCTTGAGATGGGACGGGAATACCGGGAATTCTTTCCCGTTGAAAGCAGGGAAAGGATCGCTCATCTCGATCTAGGAGGGGGAAACGAGGCTCCTCTGGATGTGGGCGGGACCATCGTGCTTCCTCTAGAGTGGAGACGGGTATGGCGATGAACTTCTTGAGTTGCAGCAAGGCTGTGAAAGACCTTTTCGAAGTTCCAGAGGTTAGGTGTCATTAGTCTCCAGACGCCTCATCGGAAATAGGCCTCATCTCGCCTGGAAGGGAGAACTTCCTGGATTTTCTCGAGTTGCGGCAGGTGTTCTCGAGTTACGACGGGGACCTCAGGGACCCGCCCTGGTGGCCTCAGGAGAGGCCAGTCCCCATGCGAGTTGCTAGGGTGCCTCTCGGGATTCCTCTCCCGTCGATACTGGGGCCAAAAACCTTGTGTGGAGTCAGGGCCGGAACCGAGGATTCCTCTCAGTGGCTGACATGGATCTTTGGGTACTTCTGGAGTCTCCCCAGGGGAGTCAGGCCTCGTCTCGAGTGGGGGCATGCACGTGCGCTTTCCTTCAAGGCTGTAGCAGCAATGTCACGCTTCCCGTGGCGTGAATCAAACGATCTGTGGTTTTCCCTCGAGGCTGTCCCTCGAGGCTTTCCCACAGGGCTGTCCCACGTGCCACTGTGGTGTGAGTCGAACCTCGGCGTGAAAGATGAGACAGTGCAGGGCAAAGACGTTCCTCTGGAATGGACTGAGACATCTGGGGGACTCTTGGAATGGTGGTACGACCATGGAGTTCCTCTCGCCTTTCCTGTTTAGAGTGCCTCCTCTTGAGATGCGACGGGAACGCCGGGAATTCTTTCCCGTTGAAAGCAGGGAAAGGATCCCTCATCTCGAGCTACGAGGGGGAAAGGGGGCTCCTCTGGATGTAGGCGGGACGATCGTGCTTCCTCTCCAGTGGAGACGGGTATGGCGGTGAACTTCTTGAGTTGCAGCAAGGGTGTGAAAGACCCTTTCGAAGTTCCAGAGGTTAGGTGTCATTAGTCTCCAGACGCCTCATCGGAAATAGGCCTCATCCTGCCTGGAAGGGAGAACTTCCTGGATTTTCTCGAGTTGCGGCAGGTGTTCTCGAGTTACGACGGGGACCTCAGGGACCCGCCCTGGTGGCCTCAGGAGAGGCCAGTCCCCATGCGAATTGCTAGGGGGCCTCTCGGGATTCCTCTCCCGTCGATACCCGGGCCAAAAACCTTGTGTGGAGTCAGGGCCGGAACCGAGGATTCCTCTCACGGGCTGATATGGATCTTTGGGTACTTCTGGAGTCTCGCCAGGGGAGACAGGACCCATCTCGAGTGGGGGCATGCACGTGCGCTTTCCTTCCAGGCTGTAGCAGCAATGTCACGCTTTCCATCGCGTGGATCAAAGGATCTGTGGTTTTTCCACAGGTTTGTCCCACGTGCCACCGTGGTGTGAGTCGATTCTCGGCGTGAAAGATGAGCCAGTGCAGGGCAAAGAGGTTCCTCTGGAATGGACTGAGACATCTGGGGGACTCTTGGAATGGTGGTACGACCATGGAGTTCCTCTCGCCTTTCCTGTTGAGAGTGCCTCCTCTTGAGATGCGACGGGAACGCGGGGAATTCTTTCCCGTTGGAAGCAGGGAAAGAATCGCTCATCTCGAGCTAGGAGGGGGAAACGGGGCTCCTCTGGATGTGGGCGGGACCATCGTGCTTCCTCTAGAGTGGAGACGGGTATGGCGGTGAACTTCTTGAGTTGCAGCAAGGGTGTGAAAGACCTTTTCGAAGTTCCAGAGGTTAGGTGTCATTAGTCTCCAGACGCCTCATCGGAAATAGGCCTCATCTCGCCTGGAAGGGAGAACTTCCTGGATTTTCTCGAGTTGCGGCAGGTGCTCTCGAGTTACGACGGGGAACTCAGGGACCCGCCCTGATGGCCTCAGGAGAGGCCAGTCCCCATGCGAGTTGCTAGGGGGCCTCTCGGGATTCCTCTCCCGTCGATACCGGGGCCAAAAACCTTGTGTGGAGTCAGGGCCGGAAACGAGGATTCCTCTCAGGGGCTGACATGGATCTTTGGGTACTTCTGGAGTCTCCCCAGGGGAGTCAGGCCTCGGCTCGAGTGGGGGCATGCACTTGCACTTTCCTTCCAGGCTGTAGCAGCAATGTGACGCTTCCCGTCGCGTGGATCAAAGGATCTGTGGTTTTCCCTCGAGGCTTTCCCTCGAGGCTTTCCCACAGGGCTGTCCCACGTGCCACCGTGGTGTGAGTCGATCCTCGGCGTGAAAGATGAGCCAGTGCAGGGCAAAGAGGTTCCTCTGGAATGGACTGAGACATCTGGGGGACTCTTGGAATGGTGGTACGACGATGGAGTTCCTCTCGCCTTTGCTGTTGAGAGTGCCTCCTCTTGAGATGGGACGGGAATACCGGGAATTCTTTCCCGTTGAAAGCAGGGAAAGGATCGCTCATCTCGATCTAGGAGGGGGAAACGAGGCTCCTCTGGATGTGGGCGGGACCATCGTGCTTCCTCTAGAGTGGAGACGGGTATGGCGTTGAACTTCTTGAGTTGCAGCAAGGGTGTGAAAGACCTTTTCGAAGTTCCAGAGGTTAGGTGTAATTAGTCTCCAGACGCCTCATCGGAAATAGGCCTCATCTCGCCTGGAAGGGAGAACTTCCTGGATTTTCTCGAGTTGCGGCAGGTGTTCTCGAGTTACGACGGGGACCTCAGGCACCCGCCCTGGTGGCCTCAGGAGAGGCCAGTCCCCATGCGAGTTGCTAGGGTGCCTCTCGGGATTCCTCTCCCGTCGATACCGGAGCCAAAAACCTTGTGTGGAGTCAGGGCCGGAACCGAGGATTCCTCTCACGGGCTGACATGGATCTTTGGGTACTTCTGGAGTCTCCCCAGGGGAGTTAGGCCTCGTCTCGAGTCGGGGCATGCACGTGCACTTTCCTTCCAGGCTGTAGCAGCAATGTCACGCTTCCCGTGGCGTGGATCAAAGGATCTGTGGTTTTCCCTCGAGGCATTCCCTTGAGGCTTTCCCACAGGGCTGTCCCACGTGCCAACGTGGTGTCAGTCGATCCTCGGCGTGAAAGATGAGCCAGTGCAGGGCAAAGAGATTCCTCTGGAATGGACTGAGACATCTGGGGGACTCTTGGAATGGTGGTACGACCATGGAGTTCCTCTCGCCTTTCCTGTTGAGAGTGCCTCCGCTTGAGATGCGACGGGAACGCCGGTAACTCTTTCCCATTGAAAGCAGGGAAAGGATTCCTCATCTCGAGCTACGAGGTGGAAAGGGGGCTCCTCTGGATGTGGGCGGGACGATCGTGCTTCCTCTCCAGTGGAGACGGGTATGGCGGTGAACTTCTTGAGTTGCAGCAAGGGTGTGAAAGACCCTTTCGAAGTTCCAGAGGTTAGGTGTCATTAGTCTCCAGACTCCTCATCGGAAATAGGCCTCATCCTACCTGGAAGGGAGAACTTCCTGGATTTTCTCGAGTTGCGGCAGGTGTTCTCGAGTTACGACGGGGACCTCAGGGACCCGCCCTGGTGGCCTCAGGAGAGGCCAGTCCCCATGCGAGTTGCTAGGGGGCCTCTCGGGATTCCTCTCCCGTCGATACCCGGGCCAAAAACCTTGTTTGGAGTCAGGGCCGGAACCGAGGATTCCTCTCACGGGCTGATATGGATCTTTGGGTACTTCTGGAGTCTCGCCAGGGGAGACAGGCCCCATCTCGAGTGGGGGCATGCACGTGCGCTTTCCTTCCAGGCTGTAGCAGCAATGTCACGCTTTCCATCGCGTGGATCAAAGGATCTGTGGTTTTTCCACAGGTTTGTCCCACGTGCCACCGTGGTGTGAGTCGATCCTCGGCGTGAAAGATGAGCCAGTGCAGGGCAAAGAGGTTCCTCTGGAATGGACTGAGACATCTGGGGGACTCTTGGAATGGTGGTACGACCATGGAGTTCCTCTCGCCTTTCCTGTTGAGAGTGCCTCCTCTTGAGATGCGACCGGAACGCCGGGAATACTTTCCCGTTGGAAGCAGGGAAAGGATCGCTCATCTCGAGCTAGGAGGGGGAAACGGGGCTCCTCTGGATGTGGGCGGGACCATCGTGCTTCCTCTAGAGTGGAGACGGGTATGGCGGTGAACTTCTTGAGTTGCAGCAAGGGTGTGAAAGACCTTTTCGAAGTTCCAGAGGTTAGGTGTCATTAGTCTCCAGACGCCTCATCGGAAATAGGCCTCATCTCGCCTGGAAGGGAGAACTTCCTGGATTTTCTCGAGTTGCGGCAGGTGTTCTCGAGTTACGACGGGGACCTCAGGGACCCGTCCTGGTGGCCTCAGGAGAGGCCAGTCCCCATGCGAGTTGCTAGGGTGCCTCTCGGGATTCCTCTCCCGTCGATACCGGGGCCAAAAACCTTGTGTGGAGTCAGGGCCGGAACCGAGGATTCCTCTCAGTGGCTGACATGGATCTTTGGGTACTTCTGGAGTCTCCCCAGGGGAGTCAGGCCTCGTCTCGAGTGGGGGCATGCACGTGCCCTTTCCTTCAAGGCTGTAGCAGCAATGTCACGCTTCCCGTGGCGTGAATCAAACGATCTGTGGTTTTCCCTCGAGGCTTTCCCTCGAGGCTTTCCCACAGGGCTGTCCCACGTGCCACCGTGGTGTGAGTCGATCCTCGGCGTGAAAGATGAGACAGTGCAGGGCAAAGACGTTCCTCTGGAATGGACTGAGACATCTGGGGGACTCTTGGAATGGTGGTACGACCATGGAGTTCCTCTCGCCTTTCCTGTTGAGAGTGCCTCCTCTTGAGATGCGACGGGAACGCCGGGAATTCTTTCCCGTTGAAAGCAGGGAAAGGATCCCTCATCTCGAGCTAGGAGGGGGAAACGGGGCTCCTCTGGATGTGGGCGGGACCATCGTGCTTCCTCTCGAGTGGAGACGGATGTGGCCGTGAACTTCTTGAGTTGCAACAAGGGTGTGAAAGACCCTTTCGAAGTTCCAGAGGTTAGGTGTCATTAGTCTCCAGATGCCTCATCGGAAATAGGCCTCATCTCGCCTGGAAGGGGGAACTTCCTGGAATTTCTCGAGTTGTGGCAGGTGTTCTCGAGTTACGACGGGGACCTCAGGGACCCGCCCTGGTGGCCTCAGGAGAGGCCAGTCCCCGTGCGAGTTGCTAGGGGGCCTCTCGGGATTCCTCTCCCGTCGATACCGGGGCCAAAAACCTTGTGTGGAGTCAGGGCCGGAACCGAGGATTCCTCTCACGGGCTGACATGGATCTTTGGGTACTTCTGGAGTCTCCCCAGGGGAGTCAGGCCTCGTCTCGAGTCGGGGCATGCACGTGCACTTTCCTTCCAGGCTGTAGCAGCAATGTCACGCTTCCCGTGGCGTGGATCAAAGGATCTGTGGTTTTCCCTCGAGGCTTTCCCTCGAGGCTTTCCCACAGGGCTGTCCCACGTGCCACCGTGGTGTGAGTCGATCCTCGGCGTGAAAGATGAGCCAGTGCAGGGCAAAGAGATTCCTCTGGAATGGACTGAGACATCTGGGGGACTCTTGGAATGGTGGTACGACCATGGAGTTCCTCTCGCCTTTCCTGTTGAGAGTGCCTCCGCTTGAGATGCGACGGGAACGCCGGGAACTCTTTCCCATTGAAAGCAGGGAAAGGATTCCTCATCTCGAGCTACGAGGGGGAAAGGGGGCTCCTCTGGATGTGGGCGGGACGATCGTGCTTCCTCTCGAGTGGAGACGGGTATGGCGGTGAACTTCTTGAGTTGCAACAAGGGTGTGAAAGACCCTTTCGAAGTTCCAGAGGTTAGGTGTCATTAGTCTCCAGACGCCTCATCGGAAATAGGCCTCATCCTGCCTGGAAGGGAGAACTTCCTGGATTTTCTCGAGTTGCGGCAGGTGTTCTCGAGTTACGACGGGGACCTCAGGGACCCGCCCTGGTGGCCTCAGGAGAGGCCAGTCCCCATGCGAGTTGCTAGGGGGCCTCTCGGGATTCCTCTCCCGTCGATACCCGGGCCAAAAACCTTGTGTGGAGTCAGGGCCGGAACCGAGGATTCCTCTCACGGGCTGATATGGATCTTTGGGTACTTCTGGAGTCTCGCCAGGGGAGACAGGCCCCATCTCGAGTGGGGGCATGCACGTGCGCTTTCCTTCCAGGTTGTAGCAGCAATGTCACGCTTTCCATCGCGTGGATCAAAGGATCTGTGGTTTTTCCACAGGTTTGTCCCACGTGCCACCGTGGTGTGAGTCGATCCTCGGCGTGAAAGATGAGCCAGTGCAGGGCAAAGAGGTTCCTCTGGAATGGACTGAGACATCTGGGGGACTCTTGGAATGGTGGTACGACCATGGAGTTCCTCTCGCCTTTCCTGTTGAGAGTGCCTCCTCTTGAGATGCGACGGGAACGCCGGGAATTCTTTCCCGTTGGAAGCAGGGAAAGGATCGCTCATCTCGAGCTAGGAGGGGGAAACGGGGCTCCTCTGGATGTGGGCGGGACCATCGTGCTTCCTCTCGAGTGGAGACGGGTATGGCGGTGAACTTCTTGAGTTGCAGCAAGGGTGTGAAAGACCCTTTCGAAGTTCCAGAGGTTAGGTGTCATTAGTCTCCAGACGCCTCATCGGAAATAGGCCTCATCTCGCCTGGAAGGGTGAACTTCCTGGATTTTCTCGAGTTGCGGCAGGTGTTCTCGAGTTACGACGGGGACCTCAGGGACCCGCCCTGGTGGCCTCAGGAGAGGCCAGTCCCCATTCGACTTGCTAGGGGGCCTCTCGGGATTCCTCTCCCTTCGATACCGGGGCCAAAAACCTTTTGTGGAGTTAGGGCCGGAACCGAGGATTCCTTTCAGGGGCTGATATGGATCTTTGGGTACTTCTGGAGTCTCGCCAGGGGAGACAGGCCTCATCTCGAGTGGGGGCATGCACGTGCGCTTTCGTTCCAGGCTGTAGCAGCAATGTCACGCATCCCGTGGCGTGGATCAAAGGATCTGTGGTTTTCCCTCGAGGCTTTCCCTCGAGGCTTTCCCACAGGGCTGTCCCACGTGCCACCGTGGTGTGAGTCGATCCTCGCCGTGAAAGATGAGCCAGTGCAGGGCAAAGAGGTTCCTCTGGAATGGACTGAGACATCTGGGGGACTCTTGAAATGGTGGTACGACCATGCAGTTCCTCTCGCCTTTCCTGTTGAGAGTGCCTCCTCTTGAGATGCGACGGGAACGCCGGGAATTCTTTCCCGTTGAAAGCAGGGAAAGGATCCCTCATCTCGAGCTACGAGGGGGAAACGGGGCTCCTCTGGATGTGGGCGGGACCATCGTGCTTCCTCTCGAGTGGAGACGGGTATGGCGGTGAACTTCTTGAGTTGCAGCAAGGGTGTGAAAGACCCTTTCGAAGTTCCAGAGGCTAGGTGTCATTAGTCTCCAGACGCCTCATCGGAAATAGGCCTCATCTCGCCTAGAAGGGGGAACTTCCTGGAATTTCTCGAGTTGTGGCAGGTGTTCTCGAGTTACGACGGGGACCTCAGGGACCCGCCCTGGTGGACTCAGGAGAGGCCAGTCCCCATGCGAGTTGCTAGGCGGCCTCTCGGGATTCCTCTCCCGTCGATACCGGGGCCAAAAACCTTGTGTGGAGTCAGGGCCGGAACCGAGGATTCCTCTCAGGGGCTGACATGGATCTTTGGGTACTTCTGGAGTCTCCCCAGGGGAGTCAGGCCTCGTCTCGAGTCTGGGCATGCACGTGCACTTTCCTTCCAGGCTGTAGCAGCAATGTCACGCTTCCCGTCGCGTGGATCAAAGGATCTGTGGTTTTCCCTCGAGGCTTTCCCTCGAGGCTTTCCCACAGGGCTGTCCCACGTGCCACCGTGGTGTGAGTCGATCCTCGGCGTGAAAGATGAGCCAGTGCAGGGCAAAGAGGTTCCTCTGGAATGGACTGAGACATCTGGGGGACTCTTGGAATGGTGGTACGACCATGGAGTTCCTCTCGCCTTTCCTGTTGAGAGTGCCTCCTCTTGAGATGCGACGGGAACGCCGGGAATTCTTTCCCATTGAAAGCAGGGAAAGGATTCCTCATCTCGAGCTACGAGGGGGAAAGGGGGCTCCTCTGGATGTGGGCGGGACGATCGTTCTTCCTCTCGAGTGGAGACGGGTATGGCGGTGAACTTCTTGAGTTGCAGCAAGGGTGTGAAAGACCCTTTCGAAGTTCCAGAGGTTAGGTGTCATTAGTCTCCAGACGCCTCATCGGAAATAAGCCTCATCTCGCCTGGAAGGGGGAACTTCCTGGAATTTCTCGAGTTGCGGCTGGTGTTCTCGAGTTACGACGGGGACCTCAGGGACCCGCCCTGGAGGCCTCAGGAGAGGCCAGTCCCCATGCGAGTTGCTAGGGGGCCTCTCGGGATTACTCTCCCGTCGATACCGGGGCCAAAAACCTTGTGTGGAGTCAGGGCCGGAAACGAGGATTCCTCTCAGGGGCTGACATGGATCTTTGGGTACTTCTCGAGTCTCCCCAGGGGAGTCAGGCCTCGGCTCGAGTGGGGGCATGCACTTGCGCTTTCCTTCCAGGCTGTAGCAGCAATGTCACGCTTCCCATCGCGTGGATCAAAGGATCTGTGGTTTTCCCACAGGGCTCTCCCACGAGCCACCGTGGTGTGAGTCGATCCTCGCCGTGAAAGATGAGCCAGTGCAGGGCAAAGAGGTTCCTCTGGACTGGACTGAGACATCTGGGGGACTCTTGGAATGGTGGTACAACCATGGAGTTCCTCTCGCCTTTCCTGTTGAGAGTGCCTCCTCTTGAGATGCGACGGGAACGCCGGGAATTCTTTCCCGTTGAAAGCAGGGAAAGGATCCCTCATCTCGAGCTACGAGGGGGAAACGGGGCTCCTCTGGATGTGGGCGGGACCATCGTGCTTCCTCTAGAGTGGAGACGGGTATGGCGGTGAACTTCTTGAGTTGCAGCAAGGGTGTGAAAGACCCTTTCGAAGTTCCAGAGGTTAGGTGTCATTAGTCTCCAGACGCCTCATCGGAAATAGGCCTCATCTCGCCTGGAAGGGAGAACTTCCTGGATTTTCTCGAGTTGCGGCAGGTGTTCTCGAGTTACGACGGGGACCTCAGGGACCCGCCCTGGTGGCCTCAGGAGAGGCCAGTCCCCATGCGAGTTGCTAGGGGGCCTCTCGGGATTGATCTCCCGTCGATACCGGGGCCAAAAACCTTGTGTGGAGTCAGGGCCGGAACCGAGGATTCCTCTCAGTGGCTGACATGGATCTTTGGGTACTTCTGGAGTCTCCCCAGGGGAGTGAGGCCTCCTCTCAAGTGGGGGCATGCACGTGCGCTTTCCTTCAAGGCTGTAGCAGCAATGTCACGCTTCCCGTGGCGTGAATCAAACGATCTGTGGTTTTCCCTTGAGGCTTTCCCTCGAGGCTTTCCCACAGGGCTGTCCCACGTGCCACCGTGGTGTGAGTCGATCCTCGGCGTGAAAGATGAGCCAGTGCAGGGCAAAGAGGTTCCTCTGGAATGGACTGAGACATCTGGGGGACTCTTGGAATGGTGGTACGACCATGGAGTTCCTCTCGCCTTTCCTGTTGAGAGTGCCTCCTCTTGAGATGCGACGGGAACGCCGGGAATTCTTTCCCATTGAAAGCAGGGAAAGGATCCCTCATCTCGAGCTACGAGGGGGAAACGGGGCTCCTCTGGATGTGGGCGGGACCATTGTGCTTCCTCTCGAGTGGAGACGGGTATGGCGGTGAACTTCCTGAGTTGCAGCAAGGGTGTGAAAGACCCTTTCGAAGTTCCAGAGGTTAGGTGTCATTAGTCTCCAGACGCCTCATCGGAAATAGGCCTCATCTCGCCTGGAAGGGAGAACTTCCTGGATTTTCTCGAGTTGCGGCAGGTGTTTTCGAGTTACGACGGGGACCTCAGGGACCCGCCCTGGTGGCCTCAGGAGAGGCCAGTCCCCATGCGAGTTGCTAGGGGACCTCTCGGGATTCCTCTCCCGTCGATACCGGGGCCAAAATCCTTGTGTGGAGTCAGGGCCGGAACCGAGGATTCCTCTCAGGGGCTGACATGGAACTTTGGGTACTTCTGGAGTCTCCCCAGGGGAGTTAGGCCTCGTCTCGAGTCGGGGCATGCACGTGCGCTTTCCTTCCAGGCTGTAGCAGCAATGTCACGCTTCCCGTGGCGTGGATCAAAGGATCTGTGGTTTTCCCTCGAGGCTTTCCCTCGAGGCTTTCCCACAGGGATGTCCCACGTGCCACCGTGGTGTGAGTCGATCCTCGGCGTGAAAGATGAGCCAGGGTAGGGCAAAGAGCTTCCTCTGGAATGGACTGAGACATCTGGGGGACTCTTGGAATGGTGGTACGACCATGGAGTTCCTCTCGCCTTTCCTGTTGAGAGTGCCTCCTCTTGAGATGAGACGGGAACGCCGGGAAGTCTTTCCCGTTGAAAGCAGGGAAAGGATCCCTCATCTCGAGCTACGAGGTGGAAACGGGGCTCCTCTGGATGGGGGCGGGACTATCGTGCTTCCTCTCGAGTGGAGACGGGTATGGCGGTGAACTTCTTGAGTTGCAGCAAGGGTGTGAAAGACCCTTTCGAAGTTCCAGAGGTTAGGTGTCATTAGTCTCCAGACGCCTCATCGGAAATAGGCCTCATCTCGCCTGGAAGGGAGAACTTCCTGGATTTTCTCGAGTTGCGGCAGGTGTTCTCGAGTTACGACGGGGACCTCAGGGACCCGCCCTGGTGGCCTCAGGAGAGGCCAGTCCCCATGCGAGTTGCTAGGGGGCCTCTCGGGATTCCTCTCCCGTCGATACCGGGGCCAAAAACCTTGTGTGGCGTCAGGGCCGGAACCGAGGATTCCTCTCAGGGGCTGATATGGATCTTTGGGTACTTCTGTAGTCTCGCCAGGGGAGACAGGCCTCGTCTCGAGTGGGGGCATGCACGTGCACTTTCCTTCCAGGCTGTAGCAGCAATGTCACGCTTCCCGTCGCATGGATGAAAGGATCTGTGGATTTCCCTCGAGGCTTTCCCTCGAGGCTTTCCCACAGGGCTGTCCCACGTGCCACCGTGGTGTGAGTCGATCCTCGGCGTGAAAGATGAGCCAGTGCAGGGCAAAGAGTTTCCTCTGGAATGGACTGAGACATCTGGGGGACTCTTGGAATGGTGGTACGAACATGGAGTTCCTCTCGGCTTTGCTGTTGAGAGTGCCTCCTCTTGAGATGCGACGGGAATGCCGGGAATTCTTTCCCATTGAAAGCAGGGAAAGGATTCCTCATCTCGAGCTACGAGGGGGAAAGGGGGCTCCTCTGGATGTGGGCGGGACGATCGTGCTTCCTCTCGAGTGGAGACGGGTATGGCGGTGAACTTCTTGAGTTGCAGCAAGGGTGTGAAAGACCCTTTCGAAGTTCCAGAGGTTAGGTGTCATTAGTCTCCAGAGGCCTCATCGGAAATAGGCCTCATCTCGCCTGGAAGTGGGAACTTCCTGGAATTTCTCGAGTTGTGGCAGGTGTTCTCGAGTTACGACGGGGACCTCAGGGACCCGCCCTGGTGGCCTCAGGAGAGGCCAGTCCCCATGCGAGTTGCTAGGGGGCCTCTCGGGATTCCTCTCCCGTCAATACCGGGGCCAAAAACCTTGTGTGGAGTCAGGGCAGGAACCGAGGATTCCTCTCACGGGCTGACATGGATCTTTGGGTACTTCTGGAGTCTCCCCAGGGGAGTCAGGCCTCGTCTCGAGTCGGGGCATGCACGTGCACTTTCCTTCCAGGCTGTAGCAGCAATGTCACGCTTCCCATCGCGTGGATCAAAGGATCTGTGGTTTTCCCTCGAGGCTTTCCCTCGAGGCTTTCCCACAGGGCTGTCCCACGTGCCACCGTGGTGTGAGTCGATCCTCGGCGTGAAAGATGAGCCAGTGCAGGGCAAAGAGCTTCCTCTGGAATGGACTGAGACATCTGGGGGACTCTTGGAATGGTGGTACGACCATGGAGTTCCTCTCGCCTTTCCTGTTGAGAGTGCCTCCTCTTGAGATGCGACGGGAACGCCGGGAATTCTTTCCCATTGAAAGCAGGGAAAGGATTCCTCATCTCGAGCTACGAGGGGGAAAGGGGGCTCCTCTGGATGTGGGCGGGACGATCGTGCTTCCTCTCGAGTGGAGACGGGTATGGCGGTGAACTTCTTGAGTTGCAGCAAGGGTGTGAAAGACCCTTTCGAAGTTCCAGAGGTTAGGTGTCATTAGTCTCCAGACGCCTCATCGGAAATAGGCCTCATCTCGCCTGGAAGGGGGAACTTCCTGGAATTTCTCGAGTTGTGGCAGGTGTTCTCGAGTTACGACGGGGACCTCAGGGACCCGCCCTGGTGGCCTCAGGAGAGGCCAGTCCCCATGCGACTTGCTAGGGGGCCTCTCGGGATTCCTCTCCCGTCGATACCGGGGCCAAAAACCTTGTGTGGAGTCAGGGCCGGAACCGAGGATTCCTCTCACGGGCTGACAGGGATCTTTGGGTTCTTCTGGAGTCTCCCCAGGGGAGTCAGGCCTCGTCTCGAGTCGGGGCATGCACGTGCACTTTCCTTCCAGGCTGTAGCAGCAATGTCACGCTTCCCGAGGCGTGGATCAAAGGATCTGTGGTTTTCCCTCGAGGCTTTCCCTCGAGGCTTTCCCACAGGGCTGTCCCACGTGCCACCGTGGTGTGAGTCGATCCTCGGCGTGAAAGATGAGCCAGTGCAGGGCAAAGAGCTTCCTCTGGAATGTACTGAGACATCTGGGGGACTCTTGGAATGGTGGTACGACCATGGAGTTCCTCTCGCCTTTCCTGTTGAGAGTGCCTCCGCTTGAGATGCGACGGGAACGCCGGGAACTCTTTCCCATTGAAAGCAGGGAAAGGATTCCTCATCTCGAGCTACGAGGGGGAAAGGGGGCTCCTCTGGATGTGGGCGGCACGATCGTGTTTCCTCTCGAGTGGAGACGGGTATGGCGGTGAACTTCTTGAGTTGCAGCAAGGGTGTGAAAGACCCTTTCGAAGTTCCAGAGGTTAGGTGTCATTTGTCTCCAGAGGCCTCATCGGAAATAGGCCTCATCTCGCCTGGAAGGGAGAACTTCCTGGATTTTCTCGAGTTGCGGCAGGTGTTCTCGAGTTACGACGGGGACCTGAGGGACCCGCCCTGGTGGCCTCAGGAGAGGCCAGTCCCCATGCGAGTTGCTAGGGGGCCTCTCGGGATTCCTCTCCCGTCGATACCCGGGCCAAAAACCTTGTGTGGAGTCAGGGCCGGAACCGAGGATTCCTCTCACGGGCTGATATGGATCTTTGGGTACTTCTGGAGTCTCGCCAGGGGAGACAGGACCCATCTCGAGTGGGGGCATGCACGTGCGCTTTCCTTCCAGGCTGTAGCAGCAATGTCACGCTTCCCATCGCGTGGATCAAAGGATCTGTGGTTTTCCCACAGGGCTCTCCCACGTGCCACCGTGGTGTGAGTCGATCCTCGGCGTGAAAGATGAGCCAGTGCAGGGCAAAGATCTTCCTCTGGAATGGACTGAGACATCTGAGGGACTCTTGGAATGGTGGTACGACCATGGAGTTCCTCTCTCCTTTCCTGTTGAGAGTGCCTCCGCTTCAGATGCGACGGGAACGCCGGGAATTCTTTCCCATTGAAAGCAGGGAAAGGATTCCTCATCTCGAGCTACGAGGGGGAAAGGGGGCTCCTCTGGATGTGGGCGGGACGATCGTGCTTCCTCTCGAGTGGAGACGGGTATGGCGGTGAACTTCTTGAGTTGCAGCAAGGGTGTGAAAGACCCTTTCCAAGTTCCAGTGGTTAGGTGTCATTAGTCTCCAGACGCCTCATCGGAAATAGGCCTCATCTCGCCTGGAAGGGAGAACTTCCTGGATCTTCTCGAGTTGCGGCAGGTGTTCTCGAGTTACGACGGGGACCTCAGGGACCCGCCCTGGTGGCCTCAGGTGAGGCCAGTCCCCATGCGAGTTGCTAGGGGGCCTCTCGGGATTCCTCTCCCGTCGATACCGGGGCCAAAAACCTTGTGTGGAGTCAGGGCCGGAACCGAGGATTCCTCTCAGGGGCTGACATGGATCTTTGGGTCCTTCTGGAGTCTCCCCATGGGAGTCAGGCCTCGTCTCGAGTGGGGGCATGCACGTGCGCTTTCCTTCCAGGCTGTAGCAGCAATGTCACGCTTCCCATCGCGTGGATCAAAGGATCTGTGGTTTTCCCTCGAGGCTTTCCCTCGAGGCTTTCCCACAGGGCTGTCCCACGTGCCACCGTGGTGTGAGTCGATCCTCGGAGTGAAAGATGAGCCAGTGCAGGGCAAAGAGGTTCCTCTGGAATGGACTGAGACATCTGGGGGACTCTTGGAATGGTGGTACGACCATGGAGTTCCTCTCGCCTTTCCTGTTGAGAGTGCCTCCTCTTGAGATGCGACGGAAACGCCGGGAATTCTTTCCCGTTGAAAGCAGGGAAAGGATCCCTCATCTCGAGCTACGAGGGGGAAACGGGGCTCCTCTGGATGTGGGCGTGACCATCGTGCTTCCTCTCGAGTGGAGACGGGTATGGCAGAGAACTTCTTGAGTTGCAGCAAGGGTGTGAAAGACCCTTTCGAAGTTCCAGAGTTTAGGTGTCATTAGACTCCAGACGCCTCATCGGAAATAGGCCTCATCTCGCCTGGAAGGGAGAACTTCCTGGATTTTCTCGAGTTGCGGCAGGTGTTCTCGAGTTACGACGGGGACCTCAGGGACCCGCCCTGGTGGACTCAGGAGAGGCCAGTCCCCATGCGAGTTGCTAGGGGGCCTCTCGGGATTCCTCTCCCGTCGATACCGGGGCCAAAAACCTTGTGTGGAGTCAGGGCCGGAACCGAGGAATCCTCTCAGGGGCTGACATGAATCTTTGGGTACTTCTGGAGTCTCCCCATGGGAGTCAGGCCTCGTCTCGAGTGGGGGCATGCACGTGCGCTTTCCTTCCAGGCTGTAGCAGCAATGTCACGCTTCCCGTGGCGTGGATCAAAGGATCTGTGTTTTTCCCTCGAGGCTTTCCCTCGAGGCTTTCCCACAGGGCTGTCCCATGTGCCACCGTGGTGTGAGTCGATCCTCGGCGTGAAAGATGAGCCAGTGCAGGGCAAAGAGGTTCCTCTGGAATGGACTGAGACATCTGGGGGACTCTTGGAATGGTGGTACGACCATGGAGTTCCTCTCGCCTTTCCTTTGAGAGTGCCTCCTCTTGAGATGCGACGGAACGCCGGGAATTCTTTCCCGTTGAAAGCAGGGAAAGGATCCCTCATCTCGAGCTACGAGGGGGAAACGGGGCTCCTCTGGATGTGGGCGGGACCATCG
Source organism: Capricornis sumatraensis (assembly GCF_032405125.1). NCBI lineage: Eukaryota > Metazoa > Chordata > Mammalia > Artiodactyla > Bovidae > Capricornis > Capricornis sumatraensis. The sequence goes on from NW_027184612.1 coordinate 13,168,180, forward strand.
TGCTTCCTCTCGAGTGGAGACGGGTGTGGCGGTGAACTTCTTGAGTTGCAGCAAGGGTGTGAAAGACCCTTTCGAAGTTCCAGAGGTTAGGTGTCATTAGTCTCCAGACGCCTCATCGGAAATAGGCCTCATCTCGCCTGGAAGGGAGAACTTCCTGGATTTTCTCGAGTTGCGGCAGGTGTTCTCGAGTTACGACGGGGACCTCAGGGACCCGCCCTGGTGGCCTCAGGAGAGGCCAGTCCCCATGCGCGTTGCTAGGGGGCCTCTCGGGATTCCTCTCCCGTCGATACCGGGGCCAAAAACCTTGTGTGGAGTCAGGGCCGGAATCGAGGATTCCTCTCAGTGGCTGACATGGATCTTTGGGTACTTCTGGAGTCTCCCCAGGGGAGTCAGGCCTCGTCTCGAGTGGGGGCATGCACGTGCGCTTTCCTTCAAGGCTGTAGCAGCAATGTCCCGCTTCCCGTGGCATGAATCAAACGATCTGTGGTTTTCCCTCGAGGCTTTCCCTCGAGGCTTTCCCACAGGGCTGTCCCACGTGCCACCGTGGTGTGAGTCGATCCTCGGCGTGAAAGATGAGCCAGTGTAGGGCAAAGAGCTTCCTCTGGAATGGACTGAGACATCTGGGGGACTCTTGGAATGGTGGTACGACCATGGAGTTCCTCTCGCCTTTCCTGTTGAGAGTGCCTCCTCTTGAGATGCGACGGGAACGCCGGGAATTCTTTCCCGTTGAAAGCAGGGAAAGGATCCCTCATCTTGAGCTACGAGGGGGAAACGGGGCTCCTCTGGATGTGGGCGGGACTATCGTGCTTCCTCTCGAGTGGAGACGGGTATGGCGGTGAACTTCTTGAGTTGCAGCAAGGGTGTGAAAGACCCTTTAGAAGTTCCAGAGGTTAGGTGTCATTAGTCTCCAGACGCCTCATCGGAAATAGGCCTCATCTCGCCTGGAAGGGAGAACTTCCTGGATTTTCTCGAGTTGCGGCAGGTGTTCTCGAGTTACGACGGGGACCTCAGGGACCCGCCCTAGTGGCCTCAGGTGAGGCCAGTCCCCATGCGAGTTGCTAGGGGGCCTCTCGGGATTCCTCTCCCGTCGATACCGGGGCCAAAAACCTTGTGTGGAGTCAGGGCCGGAACCGAGGATTCCTCTCAGGGGCTGACATGGATCTTTGGGTCCTTCTGGAGTCTCCCCATGGGAGTCAGGCCTCGTCTCGAGTGGGGGCATGCACGTGCGCTTTCCTTCCAGGCTGTAGCAGCAATGTGACGCTTCCCATCGCGTGGATCAAAGGATCTGTGGTTTTCCCTCGAGGCTTTCCCTCGAGGCTTTCCCACAGGGCTGTCCCACGTGCCACCGTGGTGTGAGTCGATCCTCGGAGTGAAAGATGAGCCAGTGCAGGGCAAAGAGGTTCCTCTGGAATGGACTGAGACATCTGGGGGACTCTTGGAATGGTGGTACGACCATGGAGTTCCTCTCGCCTTTCCTGTTGAGATTGCCTCCTCTTGAGATGCGACGGAAACGCCGGGAATTCTTTCCCGTTGAAAGCAGGGAAAGGATCCCTCATCTCGAGCTACGAGGGGGAAACGGGGCTCCTCTGGATGTGGGCGGGACCATCGTGCTTCCTCTCGAGTGGAGACGGGTATGGCAGAGAACTTCTTGAGTTGCAGCAAGGGTGTGAAAGACCCTTTCGAAGTTCCAGAGTTTAGGTGTCATTAGACTCCAGACGCCTCATCGGAAATAGGCCTCATCTCGCCTGGAAGGGAGAACTTCCTGGATTTTCTCGAGTTGCGGCAGGTGTTCTCGAGTTACGACGGGGACCTCAGGGACCCGCCCTGGTGGACTCAGGAGAGGCCAGTCCCCATGCGAGTTGCTAGGGGGCCTCTCGGGATTCCTCTCCCGTCGATACCGGGGCCAAAATCCTTGTGTGGAGTCAGGGCCGGAACCGAGGAATCCTCTCAGGGGCTGACATGAATCTTTGGGTACTTCTGGAGTCTCCCCATGGGAGTCAGGCCTCGTCTCGAGTGGGGGCATGCACGTGCGCTTTCCTTCCAGGCTGTAGCAGCAATGTCACGCTTCCCGTGGCGTGGATCAAAGGATCTGTGTTTTTCCCTCGAGGCTTTCCCTCGAGGCTTTCCCACAGGGCTGTCCCACGTGCCACCGTGGTGTGAGTCGATCCTCGGCGTGAAAGATGAGCCAGTGCAGGGCAAAGAGGTTCCTCTGGAATGGACTGAGACATCTGGGGGACTCTTGGAATGGTGGTACGACCATGGAGTTCCTCTCGCCTTTCCTTTGAGAGTGCCTCCTCTTGAGATGCGACGGAACGCCGGGAATTCTTTCCCGTTGAAAGCAGGGAAAGGATCCCTCATCTCGAGCTACGAGGGGGAAACGGGGCTCCTCTGGATGTGGGCGGGACCATCGTGCTTCCTCTCGAGTGGAGACGGGTGTGGCGGTGAACTTCTTGAGTTGCAGCAAGGGTGTGAAAGACCCTTTCGAAGTTCCAGAGGTTAGGTATCATTAGTCTCCAGACGCCTCATCGGAAATAGGCCTCATCTCGCCTGGAAGGGGGAACTTCCTGGAATTTCTCGAGTTGTGGCAGTTGTTCTCGAGTTACTACGGGGACCTCAGGGACCCGCCCTGGTGGCCTCAGGAGAGGCCAGTCCCCATGCGAGTTGCTAGGGGGCCTCTCGGGATTCCTCTCCCGTCGATACCGGGGCCAAAAACCTTGTGTGGAGTCAGGGCCTGAACCGAGGATTCCTGTCAGGGGCTGACATGGATCTTTGGGTACTTCTGGAGTCTCCCCAGGGGAGTCAGGCCTCGTCTCGAGTCGGGGCATGCACGTGCACTTTCCTTCCAGGCTGTAGCAGCAATGTCACGCTTCCCGTGGCGTGGATCAAAGGATCTGTGGTTTTCCCTCGAGGCTTTCCCTCGAGGCTTTCCCACAGGGCTGTCCCACGTGCCACCGTGGTGTGAGTCGATCCTCGGCGTGAAAGATGAGCCAGTGCAGGGCAAAGAGGTTCCTCTGGAATGGACTGAGACATCTGGGGGACTCTTGGAATGGTGGTACGACCATGGAGTTCCTCTCGCCTTTCCTGTTGAGAGTGCCTCCGCTTGAGATGCGACGGGAACGCCGGGAATTCTTTCCCATTGAAAGCAGGGAAAGGATTCCTCATCTCGAGCTACGAGGGGGAAAGGGGGCTCCTCTGGATGTGGGCGGGACGATCGTGCTTCCTCTCGACTGGAGCCGGGTATGGCGGTGAACTTCTTGAGTTGCAGCAAGGGTGTGAAAGACCCTTTCGAAGTTCCAGAGGTTAGGTGTCATTAGTCTCCAGACGCCTCATCGGAAATAGGCCTCATCTCGCCTGGAAGGGGGAACTTCCTGGAATATCTCGAGTTGCGGCAGGTGTTCTCGAGTTAAGACGGGGACCTCAGGGACCCGCCCTGGTGGCCTCAGGAGAGGCCAGTCCCCATGCGAGTTGCTAGGGGGCCTCTCGGGATTCCTCTCCCGTCGATACCGGGGCCAAAAACCTTGTGTGGAGTCAGGGCCGTAACCGAGGATTCCTCTCAGTGGCTGACATGGATCTTTGGGTACTTCTGGAGTCTCCCCAGGGGAGTCAGGCCTCGTCTCGAGTGGGGGCATGCACGTGCCCTTTCCTTCCAGGCTGTAGCAGAAATGTCACGCTTCCCGTGGCGTGGATCAAAGGATCTGTGGTTTTCCCTCGAGGCTTTCCCTCGAGGCTTTCCCACAGGGTTGTCCCACGTGCCACCGTGGTGTGAGTCGATCCTCGGCGTGAAAGATGAGCCAGTGCAGGGCAAAGAGGTTCCTCTGGAATGGACTGAGACATCTGGGGGACTCTTGGAATGGTGGTACGACCATGGAGTTCCTCTCGCCTTTCCTTTGAGAGTGCCTCCTCTTGAGATGCGACGGGAACGCCGGGAATTCTTTCCCGTTGAAAGCAGGGAAAGGATCCCTCATCTCGAGCTACGAGGGGGAAACGGGGCTCCTCTGGATGTGGGCGGGACCATCGTGCTTCCTCTCGAGTGGAGACGGGTGTGGCGGTGAACTTCTTGAGTTGCAGCAAGGGTGTGAAAGACCCTTTCGAAGTTCCAGAGGTTAGGTGTCATTAGTCTCCAGACGCCTCATCGGAAATAGGCCTCATCTCGCCTGGAAGGGGGAACTTCCTGGAATTTCTCGAGTTGTGGCAGGTGTTCTCGAGTTACTACGGGGACCTCAGGGACCCGCCCTTGTGGCCTCAGGAGAGGCCAGTCCCCATGCGAGTTGCTAGGGGGCCTCTCGGGATTCCTCCCCCGCCGATACCGGGGCCAAAAACCTTGTGTGGAGTCAGGGCCTGAACCGAGGATTCCTCTCAGGGGCTGACATGGATCTTTGGGTACTTCTGGAGTCTCCCCAGGGGAGTCAGGCCTCGTCTCGAGTGGGGGCATGCACGTGCGCTTTCCTTCAAGGCTGTAGCAGCAATGTCCCGCTTCCCGTGGCGTGAATCAAACGATCTGTGGTTTTCCCTCGAGGCTTTCCCTCGAGGCTTTCCCACAGGGCTGTCCCACGTGCCACCGTGGTGTGAGTCGATCCTCGGCGTGAAAGATGAGCCAGTGTAGGGCAAAGAGCTTCCTCTGGAATGGACTGAGACATCTGGGGGACTCTTGGAATGGTGGTACGACCATGGAGTTCCTCTCGCCTTTCCTGTTGAGAGTGCCTCCTCTTGAGATGCGACGGGAACGCCGGGAATTCTTTCCCGTTGAAAGCAGGGAAAGGATCCCTCATCTTGAGCTACGAGGGGGAAACGGGGCTCCTCTGGATGTGGGCGGGACTATCGTGCTTCCTCTCGAGTGGAGACGGGTATGGCGGTGAACTTCTTGAGTTGCAGCAAGGGTGTGAAAGACCCTTTAGAAGTTCCAGAGGTTAGGTGTCATTAGTCTCCAGACGCCTCATCGGAAATAGGCCTCATCTCGCCTGGAAGGGAGAACTTCCTGGATTTTCTCGAGTTGGGGCAGGTGTTCTCGAGTTACGACGGGGACCTCAGGGACGCGCCCTAGTGGCCTCAGGTGAGGCCAGTCCCCATGCGAGTTGCTAGGGGGCCTCTCGGGATTCCTCTCCCGTCGATACCGGGGCCAAAAACCTTGTGTGGAGTCAGGGCCGGAACCGAGGATTCCTCTCAGGGGCTGACATGGATCTTTGGGTCCTTCTGGAGTCTCCCCATGGGAGTCAGGCCTCGTCTCGAGTGGGGGCATGCACGTGCGCTTTCCTTCCAGGCTGTAGCAGCAATGTCACGCTTCCCATCGCGTGGATCAAAGGATCTGTGGTTTTCCCTCGAGGCTTTCCCTCGAGGCTTTCCCACAGGGCTGTCCCACGTGCCACCGTGGTGTGAGTCGATCCTCGGAGTGAAAGATGAGCCAGTGCAGGGCAAAGAGGTTCCTCTGGAATGGACTGAGACATCTGGGGGACTCTTGGAATGGTGGTACGACCATGGAGTTCCTCTCGCCTTTCCTGTTGAGAGTGCCTCCTCTTGAGATGCGACGGGAACGCCGGGAATTCTTTCCCGTTGAAAGCAGGGAAAGGATCCCTCATCTCGAGCTACGAGGGGGAAACGGGGCTCCTCTGGATGTGGGCGGGACCATCGTGCTTCCTCTCGAGTGGAGACGGGTATGGCAGAGAACTTCTTGAGTTGCAGCAAGGGTGTGAAAGACCCTTTCGAAGTTCCAGAGTTTAGGTGTCATTAGACTCCAGACGCCTCATCGGAAATAGGCCTCATCTCGCCTGGAAGGGAGAACTTCCTGGATTTTCTCGAGTTGCGGCAGGTGTTCTCGAGTTACGACGGGGACCTCAGGGACCCGCCCTGGTGGACTCAGGAGAGGCCAGTCCCCATGCGAGTTGCTAGGGGGCCTCTCGGGATTCCTCTCCCGTCGATACCGGGGCCAAAAACCTTGTGTGGAGTCAGGGCCGGAACCGAGGAATCCTCTCAGGGGCTGACATGAATCTTTGGGTACTTCTGGAGTCTCCCCATGGGAGTCAGGCCTCGTCTCGAGTGGGGGCATGCACGTGCGCTTTCCTTCCAGGCTGTAGCAGCAATGTCACGCTTCCCGTGGCGTGGATCAAAGGATCTGTGTTTTTCCCTCGAGGCTTTCCCTCGAGGCTTTCCCACAGGGATGTCCCACGTGCCACCGTGGTGTGAGTCGATCCTCGGCGTGAAAGATGAGCCAGTGCAGGGCAAAGAGGTTCCTCTGGAATGGACTGAGACATCTGGGGGACTCTTGGAATGGTGGTACGACCATGGAGTTCCTCTCGCCTTTCCTTTGAGAGTGCCTCCTCTTGAGATGCGACGGAACGCCGGGAATTCTTTCCCGTTGAAAGCAGGGAAAGGATCCCTCATCTCGAGCTACGAGGGGGAAACGGGGCTCCTCTGGATGTGGGCGGGACCATCGTGCTTCCTCTCGAGTGGAGACGGGTGTGGCGGTGAACTTCTTGAGTTGCAGCAAGGGTGTGAAAGACCCTTTCGAAGTTCCAGAGGTTAGGTGTCATTAGTCTCCAGACGCCTCATCGGAAATAGGCCTCATCTCGCCTGGAAGGGGGAACTTCCTGGAATTTCTCGAGTTGTGGCAGGTGTTCTCGAGTTACTACGGGGACCTCAGGGACCCGCCCTGGTGGCCTCAGGAGAGGCCAGTCCCCATGCGAGTTGCTAGGGGGCCTCTCGGGATTCCTCCCCCGCCGATACCGGGGCCAAAAACCTTGTGTGGAGTCAGGGCCGGAACCGAGGATTCCTCTCAGGGGCTGACATGGATCTTTGTGTACTTCTGGAGTCTCCCCAGGGGAGTCAGGCCTCGTCTCGAGTCGGGGCATGCACGTGCGCTTTCCTTCCAGGCTGTAGCAGCAATGTCACGCTTCCCGTGGCGTGGATCAAAGGATCTGTGGTTTTCCCTCGAGGCTTTCCCACAGGGCTGTCCCACGTGCCACTGTGGTGTGAGTCGATCCTCGGCGTGAAAGATGAGCCAGTGCAGGGCAAAGAGCTTCCTCTGGAATGGACTGAGACATCTGGGGGACTCTTGGAATGGTGGTACGACCATGGAGTTCCTCTCGCCTTTCCTGTTGAGAGTGCCTCCGCTTGAGATGCGACGGGAACGCCGGGAATTCTTTCCCATTGAAAGCAGGGAAAGAATTCCTCATCTCGAGCTACGAGGGGGAAAGGGGGCTCCTCTGGATGTGGGCGGGACGATCGTGATTCCTCTCGAGTGGAGCCGGGTATGGCGGTGAACTTCTTGAGTTGCAGCAAGGGTGTGAAAGACCCTTTCGAAGTTCCAGAGGTTAGGTGTCATTAGTCTCCAGACGCCTCATCGGAAATAGGCCTCATCTCGCCTGGAAGGGAGAACTTCCTGGAATATCTCTAGTTGCGGCAGGTGTTCTTGAGTTAAGACGGGGACCTCAGGTACCCGCCCTGGTGGCCTCAGGAGAGGCCAGTCCCCATGCGAGTTGCTAGGGGGCCTCTCGGGATTCCTCTTCCGTCGATACCGGGGCCAAAAACCTTGTGTGGAGTCAGGGCCGGAACCGAGGATTCCTCTCACGGGCTGACATGGATCTTTGGGTACTTCTGGAGTCTCCCCAGGGGAGTCAGGCCTCGTCTCGAGTCGGGGCATGCACGTGCACTTTCCTTCCACGCTGTAGCAGCAATGTCACGCTTCCCGTGGCGTGGATCAAAGGATCTGTGGTTTTCCCTCGAGGCTTTCCCTCGAGGCTTTCCCACAGGGATGTCCCACGTGCCACCGTGGTGTGAGTCGATCCTCGGCGTGAAAGATGAGCCAGTGCAGGGCAAAGAGCTTCCTCTGGAATGGACTGAGACATCTGGGGGACTCTTGGAATGGTGGTAGGACCATGGAGTTCCTCTCGCCTTTCCTGTTGAGAGTGCCTCCGCTTGAGATGCGACGGGAACGCCGGGAACTCTTTCCCATTGAAAGCAGGGAAAGGATTCCTCATCTCGAGCTACGAGGGGGAAAGGGGGCTCCGCTGGATGTGGACGGGACGATCGTGCTTCCTCTCGAGTGGAGACGGGTATGGCGGTGAACTTCTTGAGTTGCAGCAAGGGTGTGAAAGACCCTTTCCAAGTTCCAGAGGTTAGGTGTCATTAGTCTCCAGACGCCTCATCGGAAATAGGCCTCATCCTGCCTGGAAGGGAGAACTTCCTGGATTTTCTCGAGTTGCGGCAGGTGTTCTCGAGTTACGACGGGGACCTCAGGGACCCGCCCTGGTGGCCTCAGGAGAGGCCAGTCCCCATGCAAGTTGCTAGGGGGCCTCTTGGGATTCCTCTCCCGTCGATACCCGGGCCAAAAACCTTGTGTGGAGTCAGGGCCGGAACCGAGGATTCCTCTCACGGGCTGACATGGATCATTGGGTACTTCTGGAGTCTCGCCAGGGGAGACAGGCCTCATCTCGAGTGGGGGCATGCACGTGCGCTTTCCTTCCAGGCTGTAGCAGCAATGTCACGCTTCCCATCGCGTGGATCAAAGGATCTGTGCTTTTCCCTCGAGGCTTTCCCTCGAGGCTTCCCACAGGGCTGTCCCACGTGCCACCGTGGTGTGAGTCGATCCTCGGCGTGAAAGATGAGCCAGTGCAGGGCAAAGAGGTTCCTCTGGAATGGACTGAGACATCTGCGGGACTCTTGGAATGGTGGTACGACCATGGAGTTCCTCTCGCCTTTCCTGTTGAGAGTGCCTCCTCTTGAGGTGCGACGGGAACGTCGGGAATTCTTTCCCGTTGAAAGCAGGGAAAGGATCGCTCATCTCGAGCTAGGAGGGGGAAACGGGGCTCCTCTGGATGTGGGCGGGACCATCGTGCTTCCTCTCGAGTGGAGACGGGTATGGCGGTGAACTTCTTGAGTTGCAGCAAGGGTGTGAAAGACCCTTTCGAAGTTCCAGAGTTTAGGTGTCATTAGTCTCCAGACGCCTCATCGGATATAGGCCTCATCTCGCCTGGAAGGGAGAACTTCCTGGATTTTCTCGAGTTGCGGCAGGTGTTCTCGAGTTACGACGGGGACCTCAGGGACCCGCCCTGGTGGCCTCAGGAGAGGCCAGTCCCCATGCGAGTTGCTAGGGGGCCTCTCGGGATTCCTCTCCCGTCGATACCGGGGCCAAAAACCTTTTGTGGAGTCAGGGCCGGAACCGAGGAATCCTCTCAGGGGCTGACATGAATCTTTGGGTACTTCTGGAGTCTCCCCATGGGAGTCAGGCCTCGTCTCGAGTGGGGGCATGCACGTGCGCTTTCCTTCCAGGCTGTAGCAGCAATGTCACGCTTCCCGTGGCGTGGATCAAAGGATCTGTGTTTTTCCCTCGAGGCTTTCCCTCGAGGCTTTCCCACAGGGCTGTCCCACGTGCCACCGTGGTGTGAGTCGATCCTCGGCGTGAAAGATGAGCCAGTGCAGGGCAAAGAGGTTCCTCTGGAATGGACTGAGACATCTGCGGGACTCTTGGAATGGTGGTACGACCATGGAGTTCCTCTCGCCTTTCCTGTTGAGAGTGCCTCCTCTTGAGGTGCGACGGGAACGTCGGGAATTCTTTCCCGTTGAAAGCAGGGAAAGGATCGCTCATCTCGAGCTAGGAGGGGGAAACGGGGCTCCTCTGGATGTGGGCGGGACCATCGTGTTTCCTCTCGAGTGGAGACGGGTATGGCGGTGAACTTCTTGAGTTGCAGCAAGGGTGTGAAAGACCCTTTCGAAGTTCCAGAGTTTAGGTGTCATTAGTCTCCAGACGCCTCATCGGATATAGGCCTCATCTCGCCTGGAAGGGAGAACTTCCTGGATTTTCTCGAGTTGCGGCAGGTGTTCTCGAGTTACGACGGGGACCTCAGGGACCCGCCCTGGTGGCCTCAGGAGAGGCCAGTCCCCATGCGAGTTGCTAGGGGGCCTCTCGGGATTCCTCTCCCGTCGATACCGGGGCCAAAAACCTTGGGTGGAGTCAGGGCCGGAACCGAGGAATCCTCTCAGGGGCTGACATGAATCTTTGGGTACTTCTGGAGTCTCCCCATGGGAGTCAGGCCTCGTCTCGAGTGGGGGCATGCACGTGCGCTTTCCTTCCAGGCTGTAGCAGCAATGTCACGCTTCCCGTGGCGTGGATCAAAGGATCTGTGTTTTTCCCTCGAGGCTTTCCCTCGAGGCTTTCCCACAGGGCTGTCCCACGTGCCACCGTGGTGTGAGTCGATCCTCGGCGTGAAAGATGAGCCAGTGCAGGGCAAAGAGGTTCCTCTGGAATGGACTGAGACATCTGGGGGACTCTTGGAATGGTGGTACGACCATGGAGTTCCTCTCGCCTTTCCTTTGAGAGTGCCTCCTCTTGAGATGCGACGGGAACGCCGGGAATTCTTTCCCGTTGAAAGCAGGGAAAGGATCCCTCATCTCGAGCTACGAGGGGGAAACGGGGCTCCTCTGGATGTGGGCGGGACCATCGTGCTTCCTCTCGAGTGGAGACGGGTATGGCGGTGAACTTCTTGAGTTGCAGCAAGGGTGTGAAAGACCCTTTCGAAGTTCCAGAGGTTAGGTGTCATTAGTCTCCAGACGCCTCATCGGAAATAGGCCTCATCTCGCCTGGAAGGGGGAACTTCCTGGAATTTCTCGAGTTGTGGCAGGTGTTCTCGAGTTACTACGGGGACCTCAGGGACCCGCCCTGGTGGCCTCAGGAGAGGCCAGTCCCCATGCGAGTTGCTAGGGGGCCTCTCGGGATTTCTCTCCCGTCGATACCGGGGCCAAAAACCTTGTGTGGAGTCAGGGCCGTAACCGAGAATTCCTCTCAGGGGCTGACATGGATCTTTGGGTACTTCTGGAGACTCCCCAGGGGAGTCAGGCCTCGTCTCGAGTCGGGGCATGCACGTGCACTTTCCTTCCAGGCTGTAGCAGCAATGTCACGCTTCCCGTGGCGTGGATCAAAGGATCTGTGGTTTTCTCTCGAAGCTTTCCCTCGAGGCTTTCCCACAGTGCTGTCCCACGTGCCACCGTGGTGTGAGTCGATCCTCGGCATGAAAGATGAGCCAGTGCAGGGCAAAGAGCTTCCTCTGGAATGGACTGAGACATCTGGGGGACTCTTGGAATGGTGGTACGACCATGGAGTTCCTCTCGCCTTTCCTGTTGAGAGTGCCTCCGCTTGAAATGCGACGGGAACGCCGGGAATTCTTTCCCATTGAAAGCAGGGAAAGGATTCCTCATCTCGAGCTACGAGGGGGAAAGGGGGCTCCTCTGGATGTGGGCGGGACCATCGTGCTTCCTCTCGAGTGGAGCCGGGTATGGCGGTGAACTTCTTGAGTTGAAACAAGGGTGTGAAAGACCCTTTCGAAGTTCCAGAGGTTAGGTGTCATTAGTCTCCAGACGCCTCATCGGAAATAGGCCTCATCTCGCCTGGAAGGGAGAACTTCCTGGATTTTCTCGAGTTGCGGCAGGTGTTCTCGAGTTACGACGGGGACCTCAGGGACCGGCCCTGGTGGCCTCAGGAGAGGCCAGTCCCCATGCGAGTTGCTAGGGGGCCTCTCGGGATTCCTCTCCCATCGATACCCGGGCCAAAAACCTTGTGTGGAGTCAGGGCCGGAACCGAGGATTCCTCTCACTGGCTGATATGGATCTTTGGGTACTTCTGGAGTCTCGCCAGGGGAGACAGGCCTCATCTCGAGTGGGGGCATGCACGTGCCCTTTCCTTCCAGGCTGTAGCAGCAATGTCACGCTTCCCATCGCGTGGATCAAAGGATCTGTGGTTTTCCCTCGAGGCTTTCCCTCGAGGCTTTCCCACAGGGCTGTCCCACATGCCACCGTGGTGTGAGTCGATCCTCGGCGTGAAAGATGAGCCAGTGCAGGGCAAAGAGGTTCCTCTGGAATGGACTGAGACATCTGGGGGACTCTTGGAATGGTGGTACGACCATGGAGTTCCTCTCGCCTTTCCTGTTGAGAGTGCCTCCTCTTGAGGTGCGACGGGAACGTCGGGAATTCTTTCCCGTTGAAAGCAGGGAAAGGATCGCTCATCTCGAGCTAGGAGGGGGAAACGGGGCTCCTCTGGATGTGGGCGGGACCATCGTGTTTCCTCTCGAGTGGAGACGGGTATGGCGGTGAACTTCTTGAGTTGCAGCAAGGGTGTGAAAGACCCTTTCGAAGTTCCAGAGTTTAGGTGTCATTAGTCTCCAGACGCCTCATCGGATATAGGCCTCATCTCGCCTGGAAGGGAGAACTTCCTGGATTTTCTCGAGTTGCGGCAGGTGTTCTCGAGTTACGACGGGGACCTCAGGGACCCGCCCTGGTGGCCTCAGGAGAGGCCAGTCCCCATGCGAGTTGCTAGGGGGCCTCTCGGGATTCCTCTCCCGTCGATACCGGGGCCAAAAACCTTGGGTGGAGTCAGGGCCGGAACCGAGGAATCCTCTCAGGGGCTGACATGAATCTTTGGGTACTTCTGGAGTCTCCCCATGGGAGTCAGGCCTCGTCTCGAGTGGGGGCATGCACGTGCGCTTTCCTTCCAGGCTGTAGCAGCAATGTCACGCTTCCCGTGGCGTGGATCAAAGGATCTGTGTTTTTCCCTCGAGGCTTTCCCTCGAGGCTTTCCCACAGGGCTGTCCCACGTGCCACCGTGGTGTGAGTCGATCCTCGGCGTGAAAGATGAGCCAGTGCAGGGCAAAGAGGTTCCTCTGGAATGGACTGAGACATCTGGGGGACTCTTGGAATGGTGGTACGACCATGGAGTTCCTCTCGCCTTTCCTTTGAGAGTGCCTCCTCTTGAGATGCGACGGGAACGCCGGGAATTCTTTCCCGTTGAAAGCAGGGAAAGGATCCCTCATCTCGAGCTACGAGGGGGAAACGGGGCTCCTCTGGATGTGGGCGGGACCATCGTGCTTCCTCTCGAGTGGAGACGGGTATGGCGGTGAACTTCTTGAGTTGCAGCAAGGGTGTGAAAGACCCTTTCGAAGTTCCAGAGGTTAGGTGTCATTAGTCTCCAGACGCCTCATCGGAAATAGGCCTCATCTCGCCTGGAAGGGGGAACTTCCTGGAATTTCTCGAGTTGTGGCAGGTGTTCTCGAGTTACTACGGGGACCTCAGGGACCCGCCCTGGTGGCCTCAGGAGAGGCCAGTCCCCATGCGAGTTGCTAGGGGGCCTCTCGGGATTTCTCTCCCGTCGATACCGGGGCCAAAAACCTTGTGTGGAGTCAGGGCCGTAACCGAGAATTCCTCTCAGGGGCTGACATGGATCTTTGGGTACTTCTGGAGACTCCCCAGGGGAGTCAGGCCTCGTCTCGAGTCGGGGCATGCACGTGCACTTTCCTTCCAGGCTGTAGCAGCAATGTCACGCTTCCCGTGGCGTGGATCAAAGGATCTGTGGTTTTCTCTCGAAGCTTTCCCTCGAGGCTTTCCCACAGTGCTGTCCCACGTGCCACCGTGGTGTGAGTCGATCCTCGGCATGAAAGATGAGCCAGTGCAGGGCAAAGAGCTTCCTCTGGAATGGACTGAGACATCTGGGGGACTCTTGGAATGGTGGTACGACCATGGAGTTCCTCTCGCCTTTCCTGTTGAGAGTGCCTCCGCTTGAAATGCGACGGGAACGCCGGGAATTCTTTCCCATTGAAAGCAGGGAAAGGATTCCTCATCTCGAGCTACGAGGGGGAAAGGGGGCTCCTCTGGATGTGGGCGGGACCATCGTGCTTCCTCTCGAGTGGAGCCGGGTATGGCGGTGAACTTCTTGAGTTGAAACAAGGGTGTGAAAGACCCTTTCGAAGTTCCAGAGGTTAGGTGTCATTAGTCTCCAGACGCCTCATCGGAAATAGGCCTCATCTCGCCTGGAAGGGAGAACTTCCTGGATTTTCTCGAGTTGCGGCAGGTGTTCTCGAGTTACGACGGGGACCTCAGGGACCGGCCCTGGTGGCCTCAGGAGAGGCCAGTCCCCATGCGAGTTGCTAGGGGGCCTCTCGGGATTCCTCTCCCATCGATACCCGGGCCAAAAACCTTGTGTGGAGTCAGGGCCGGAACCGAGGATTCCTCTCACTGGCTGATATGGATCTTTGGGTACTTCTGGAGTCTCGCCAGGGGAGACAGGCCTCATCTCGAGTGGGGGCATGCACGTGCCCTTTCCTTCCAGGCTGTAGCAGCAATGTCACGCTTCCCATCGCGTGGATCAAAGGATCTGTGGTTTTCCCTCGAGGCTTTCCCTCGAGGCTTTCCCACAGGGCTGTCCCACATGCCACCGTGGTGTGAGTCGATCCTCGGCGTGAAAGATGAGCCAGTGCAGGGCAAAGAGGTTCCTCTGGAATGGACTGAGACATCTGGGGGACTCTTGGAATGGTGGTACGACCATGGAGTTCCTCTCGCCTTTCCTGTTGAGAGTGCCTCCTCTTGAGATGCGACGGGAACGCCGGGAATTCATTCCCGTTGAAAGCAGGGAAAGGATCGCTCATCTCGAGCTAGGAGGGGGAAACGGGGCTCCTCTGGATGTGGGCGGGACCATCGTGCTTCCTCTCGAGTGGAGACGGGTATGGCGGTGAACTTATTGAGTAGCAGAAAGGGTGTGAAAGACCCTTTCGAAGGTCCAGAGGTTAGGTGTCATTAGTCTCCAGACGCCTCATCAGAAATAGGCCTCATCTCGCCTGGAAGGGGAAACTTCCTGGAATTTCTCGAGTTGCGGCAGGTGTTCTCGAGTTACGACGGGGACCTCAGGGACCCGCCCTGGTGGCCTCAGGAGAGGCCAGTCCCCATGCGAGTTGCTAGGGGGCCTCTCGGGATTCCTCTCCCGTCGATACCGGGGCCAAAAACCTTGTGTGGAGTCAGGGCCGTAACCGAGGATTCCTCTCAGGGGCTGACATGGATCTTTGGGTACTTCTGGAGTCTCCCCAGGGGAGTCAGGCCTCGTCTCGAGTCGGGGCATGCACGTGCACTTTCCTTCCAGGCTGAAGCAGCAATGTCACGCTTCCCGTCGCGTGGATCAAAGGATCTGTGGTTTTCCCTCGAGGCTTTCCGTCGAGGCTTTCCCACAGGGCTGTCCCACGTGCCACCGTGGTGTGAGTCGATCCTCGGCGTGAAAGCTGAGCCAGTGCAGGGCAAAGAGCTTCCTCTCGAATGGACTGAGACATCTGGGGGACTCTTGGAATTGTGGTACGACCATGGAGTTCCTCTCGCCTTTCCTGTTGAGAGTGCCTCCTCTTGAGATGCGACGGGAATGCCGGGAATTCTTTCCCGTTGAAAGCAGGGAAAGGATCCCTCATCTCGAGCTACGAGGGGGAAACGGGGCTCCTCTGGATATGGGCGGGACCATCGTGCTTCCTCTCGAGTGGAGACGGGTATGGCGGTGAACTTCTTGAGTTGCAGCAAGGGTGTGAAAGACCCTTTCGAAGTTCCAGAGGTTACGTGTCAGTCTCCAGATGCCTCATCGGAAATAGACCTCATCTCGCCTGGAAGGGAGAACTTCCTGGATTTTCTCGAGTTGCGGCAGGTGTTCTCGAGTTACGACGGGGACTTCAGGGACCCGCCATGGTGGCCTCAGGAAAGGCCAGTCCCCATGCGAGTTGCTAGGGGGCCTCTCAGGATTCCTCTCCCGTCGATACCGGGGCCAAAAACCTTGTGTGGAGTCAGGGCCGGAACCGAGGTTTTCTCTCAGGGGTGACATGGAACTTTGGGTATTTCTGGAGTCTCCCCAGGGGAGTCAGGCCTCGTCTCGAGTGGGGGCATGCACGTGCGCTTTCCTTCCAGGCTGTAGCAGCAATGTCACGCTTCCCGTCGCGTGGATCAAAGGATCTGTGGTTTTCCCTCGAGGCTTTCCCTCGAGCCTTTCCCACAGGGCTGTCCCACTTGCCACCGTGGTGTGAGTCGATCCTCGGCGTGAAAGATGAGCCAGTGCAGGGCAAAGAGGTTCCTCTGGAATGGACTGAGACATCTGGGGGATTCTTGGAATGGTGGTACGACCATAGAGTTCCTCTCGCCTTTCCTGTTGAGAGTGCCTCCTCTTGAGATGCGACGGGAATGCCGGGAACTCTTTCCCGTTGAAAGCAGGGAAAGGATCCCTCATCTCGAGCTACGAGGGGGAAACGGGGCTCCTCTGGATATGGGCGGGACCATCGTGCTTCCTCTCGAGTGGAGACGGGTATGGCGGTGAACTTCTTGAGTTGCAGCAAGGGTGTGAAAGACCCTTTCGAAGTTCCAGAGGTTAGGTGTCATTAGTCTCCAGACGCCTCATAGGAAATAGGCCTCATCTCGCCTGGAAGGGAGAACTTCCTGGATTTTCTCGAGTTGCGGCAGGTGTTCTCGAGTTACGACGGGGACCTCAGGGACCCGCCATGGTGGCCTCAGGAGAGGCCAGTCCCCATGCGAGTTGCTAGGGGGCCTCTCAATATTCCTCTCCCGTCGATACCGGGGCCAAAAACCTTGTCTGGAGTCAGGGCCGGAACCGAGGTTTTCTCTCAGGGGTGACATGGAACTTTGGGTATTTCTGGAGTCTCCCCAGGGGAGTCAGGCCTCGTCTCGAGTGGGGGCATGCACGTGCGCTTTCCTTCCAGGCTGTAGCAGCAATGTCACGCTTCCCGTCGCGTGGATCAAAGGATCTGTGGTTTTCCCTCGAGGCTTTCCCACAGGGCTGTCCCACGTGCCACCGTGGTGTGAGTCGATCCTCGGTGTGAAAGATGAGCCAGTGCAGGGCAAAGAGGTTCCTCTGGAATGGACTGAGACATCTGGGGGACTCTTGGAATGGTGGTACGACCATGGAGTTCCTCTCGCCTTTCCTGTTGAGAGTGCCTCCTCTTGAGATGCGACGGGAACGCCGGGAATTCTTTCCCGTTGAAAGCAGGGAAAGGATCCCTCATCTCGAGCTCCGAGGGGGAAGCGGGGCTCCTCTGGATGTGGGCGGGACCATCGTGCTTCCTCTCGAGTGGAGACGGGTATGGCGGTGAACTTCTTGAGTAGCAGCAAGGGTGTGAAAGACCCTTTCGAAGTTCCATAGTTTAGGTGTCATTAGTCTCTAGACGCCTCATCGGAAATAGGCCTCATCTCGCCTGGAAGGGAGAACTTCCTGGATTTTCTCGAGTTGCGGCAGGTGATCTCGAGTTACGATGGGGACCTCAGGGACCCGCCCTGGTGGCCTCAGGAGAGGCCAGTCCCCAAGCGAGTTGCTAGGGGGCCTCTCGGGATTTCTCTCCCGTCGATACCCGGGCCAAATCCTTGTGTGGAGTCAGGGCCGGAAACGAGGATTCCTGTCAGGGGCTGACATGGATCTTTGGGTACTTCTGGAGTCTCCCCAGGGGAGTCAGGCCTCGTCTCGAGTGGGGGCATGCACGTGCGCTTTCCCTCCAGGCTGAAGCAGCAATGTCACGCTTCCCGTCGCGTGGATCAAAGGATCTGTGGTTTTCCCTCGAGGCTTTCCGTCGAGGCTTTCCCACAGGGCTGTCCCACGTGCCACCGTGGTGTGAGTCGATCCTCGGCGTAAAAGCTGAGCCAGTGCAGGGCAAAGAGGTTCCTCTGGAATGGACTGAGACATCTGGGGGACTCTTGGAATGGTGGTACGACCATGGAGTTCCTCTCGCCTTTCCTGTTGAGAGTGCCTCCGCTTGAGATGCGACGGGAACGCCGGGAATTCTTTCCCGTTGAAAGCAGGGAAAGGATCCCTCATCTGGAGCTACGAGGGGGAAACGGGGCTCCTCTGGATGTGGGCGGGACCATCGTGTTTCCTCTCGAGTGGAGACGGGTATGGCGGTGAACTTCTTGAGTAGCAGCAAGGGTGTGAAAGACCCTCTCGAAATTCCAGAGGTTAGGTTTCATTAGTCTCCAGACGCCTCATCGGAAATAGGCCTCATCTCGCCTGGAAGGGAGAACTTCATGGATTTTCTCGAGTTGCGGCAGGTGTTCTCGAGTTACGACGGGGACCTCAGGGACCCGCCCTGGTGGCCCCAGGAGAGGCCAGTCCCCATGCGAGTTGCTACGGGGCCTCTCGGGATTCCTCTCCCGTCGATACCGGGGCCAAAAACCTTGTGTGGAGTCAGGGCCGGAACAGGGGATTCCTCTCAGGGGCTGACATGGATCTTTGGGTACTTCTGGAGTCTCCCCAGGGGAGTCAGGCCTCGTCTCGAGTGGGGGCATGCACGTGTGCTTTCCTTCCAGGCTGTAGCAGCAATGTCACGCTTCCCGTCGCGTGGATCAAAGGATCTGTGGTTTTCCCTCGAGGCTTTCCCACAGGGCTGTCCCACGTGCCACCGTGGTGTGAGTCGATCCTTGGCGTGAAAGATGAGCCAGTGCAGGGCAAAGAGGTTCCTCTGGAATGGACTGAGACATCTGGGGGACTCTTGGAATGGTGGTACGACCATGGAGTTCCTCTCGCCTTTCCTGTTGAGAGTGCCTCCTCTTGAGATGCGACGGGAACGCCGGGAATTCTTTCCCGTTGAAAGCAGGGAAAGGATCCCTCATCTCGAGCTACGAGGGGGAAACGGGGCTCCTCTGGATGTGGGCGGGACCATCGTGCTTCCTCTCGAGTGGAGACGGGTATGGCGGTGAACTTCTTGAGTAGCAGCAAGGGTGTGAAAGACCCTTTCGAAGTTCCAGAGGTTAGGTGTCATTAGTCTCCAGACGCCTCATCGGAAATAGGCCTTATCTCGCCTGGAAGGGAGAACTTCCTGGATTTTCTCGAGTTGCGGCAGGTGTTCTCGAGTTACGACGGGGACCTCAGGGACCCGCCCTGGTGGCCTCAGGAGAGGCCAGTCCCCATGCGAGTTGCTAGGGGGCCTCTCGGGATTCCTCTCCCGGCGATACCGGGGCCAAAAACCTTGTGTGGAGTCAGGGCCGGAACCGAGGATTCCTCTCAGGAGCTGACATGGATCTTTGGGTACTTCTGGAGTCTCCCCAGGGGAGTCAGGCCTCGTCTCGATTGGGGCCATGCACGTGCGCATTCTTTCCAGGCTGTAGCAGCAATGTCATGCTTCCCGTCGCGTGGATCAAAGGTTCTGTGGTTTTCCCTCGAGGCTTTCCCTCGAGGCTTTCCCACAGGGCTGTCCCACTTGCCACCGTGGTGTGAGTTGATCCTCGGCGTGAAAGATGAGCCAGTGCAGGGCAAAGAGGTTCCTATGGAATGGACTGAGACATCTGGGGGATTCTTGGAATGGTGGTACGAAAATAGAGTTCCTCTCGCCTTTCCTGTTGAGAGTGCCTCCTCTTGAGATGCGACCGGAATGCCGGGAATTCTTTCCCGTTGAAAGCAGGGAAAGGATCCCTCATCTCGAGCTACGAGGGGGAAACGGGGCTCCTCTGGATATGGGCGGGACCATCGTGCTTCCTCTCGAGTGGAGACGGGTATGGCGGTGAACTTCTTGAGTTGCAGCAAGGGTGTGAAAGACCCTTTCGAAGTTCCAGAGGTTAGGTGTCATTAGTCTCCAGACGCCTCATAGGAAATAGGCCTCATCTCGCCTGGAAGGGAGAACTTCCTGGATTTTCTCGAGTTGCGGCAGGTGTTCTCGAGTTACGACGGGGACCTCAGGGACCCGCCATGGTGGCCTCAGGAAAGGCCAGTCCCCATGCGAGTTGCTAGGGGGCCTCTCGGGATTTCTCTCCCGTCGATACCCGGGCCAAATCCTTGTGTGGAGTCAGGGCCGGAAACGAGAATTCCTCTCAGGGCCTGACATGGATCTTTGGGTACTTCTGGAGTCTCCCCAGGGGAGTCAGGCCTCGTCTCGAGTGGGGGCATGCACGTGCGCTTTCCCTCCAGGCTGAAGCAGCAATGTCACGCTTCCCGTCGCGTGGATCAAAGGATCTGTGGTTTTCCCTCGAGGCTTTCCCTCGAGGCTTTCCCACAGGGCTGTCCCACGTGCCACCGTGGTGTGAGTCCATCCTCGGCGTGAAAGATGAGCCAGTGCAGGGCAAAGAGCTTCCTCTCGAATGGACTGAGACATCTGGGGGACTCTTGGAATGGTGGTACGACCATGGAGTTCCTCTCGCCTTTCCTGTTGAGAGTGCCTCCTCTTGAGATGCGACGGGAACGCCGGGAATTCTTTCCCGTTGAAAGCAGGGAAAGGATCCCTCATCTCGAGCTACGAGGGGGAAACGGGGCTCCTGTGGATGTGGGCGGGACCATCGTGCTTCCTCTCGAGTGGAGACGGGTATGGCGGTGAACTTCTTGAGTAGCAGCAAGGGTGTGAAAGACCCTCTCGAAATTCCAGAGTTTAGGTGTCATTAGTCTCCAGACGCCTCATCGGAAATAGGCCTCATCTCGCCTGGAAGGGAGAACTTCATGGATTTTCTCGAGTTGCGGCAGGTGTTCTCGAATTACGACGGGAACCTCAGGGACCCGCCCTGGTGGCCCCAGGAGAGGCCAGTCCCCATGCGAGTTGTTACGGGGCCTCTCGGGATTCCTCTCCCGTCGATACAGGGGCCAAAAACCGTGTGTGGAGTCAGGGCCGGAACCGAGGATTCCTCTCAGGGGCTGACATGGATCTTTGGGTACTTCTGGAGTCTCCCCAGGGGAGTCAGGCCTCGTCTCGAGTGGGGGCATGCACGTGAGCTTTCCTTCCAGGCCGTAGCAGCAATGTCTCGCTTCCCGTGGCCTGGATCAAAGGATCTGTGGTTTTCCCTCGAGGCTTTCCCTTGAGGCTTTCCCACAGGGCTGTCCCACGTGCCACCGTGGTGTGAGTCGATCCTCGGCGTGAAAGATGAGCCAGTGCAGGGCAAAGAGGTTCCTCTGGAATGGACTGAGACATCTGGGGTACTCTTGGAATGGTGGTACGACCATGGAGTTCCTCTCGCCTTTCCTGTTGAGAGTGCCTCCTCTTGAGATGCGACGGGAACGCCGGGAATTCTTTCCCGTTGAAAGCAGGGAAAGGATCCCTCATCTCGAGCTACGAATGTGAAACGGGGCTCCTCTGGATGTGGGCGGGACCATCGTGCTTCCTCTCGAGTGGAGACGGGTATAGCGGTGAACTTCTTGAGTTGCAGCAAGGGTGTGAAAGACCCTTTCGAAGTTCCAGAGGTTAGGTGTCATTAGTCTCCAGACGCCTCATCGGAAATAGGCCTCATCTCGCCTGGAAGGGAGAACTTCCTGGATTTTCTCGAGTTGAGGCAGGTGTTCTCGAGTTACGACGGGGACCTCAGGGACCCGCCATGGTGGCCTCAGGAAAGGCCAGTCCCCATGCGAGTTGCTAGGGGGCCTCTCAGGATTCCTCTCCCTTCGATACCGGGGCCAAAAACCTTGTGTGGAGTCAGGGTCGGAACCGAGGTTTCCTCTCAGAGGTGACATGGAACTTTGGGTATTTCTGGAGTCTCCCCAGGGGAGTCAGGCCTCGTCTCGAGTGGGGGCATGCACGTGCAATTTCCTTCCAGGCTGTAACAGCAATGTCACGCTTCCCGTCGTGTGGATCAAAGGATCTGTGGTTTTCCCTCGAGGCTTTCCCTCGAGGCTTTGCCACAGGGATGTCCCACGTGCCACCGTGGTGTGAGTCGATCCTCGGCGTGAAAGATGAGCCAGTGCAGGGCAAAGAGGTTCCTCTGGAATGGACTGAGACATCTGGGGGACTCTTGGAATGGTGGTACGACCATGGAGTTCCTCTCGCCTTTCCTGTTGAGAGTGCCTCCTCTTGAGATGCGACGGGAACGCCGGGAATTCTTTCCCGTTGAAAGCAGGGAAAGGATCCCTCATCTCGAGCTACGAGGGGGAAACGGGGCTCCTCTGGATGTGGGCGGGACCATCGTGCTTCCTCTCGAGTGGAGACGGGTATGGCGGTGAACTTCTTGAGTAGCAGCAAGGGTGTGAAAGACCCTTTCGAAGTTCCAGAGGTTAGGTGTCATTAGTCTCCAGACGCCTCATCGGAAATAGGCCTCATCTCGGCTGGAAGGGAGAACTTCCTGGATTTTCTCGAGTTGCGGCAGGTGTTCTCGAGTTACGACGGGGACCTCAGGGACCCGCCATGGTGGCCTCAGGAAAGGCCATTCCCCATGCGAGTTGCTAGGGGGCCTCTCAGGATTCCTCTCCCGTCGATACCGGGGACAAAAACCTTGTGTGGAGTCAGGGCCGGAACCGAGGTTTCCTCTCAGGGGTGACATGGATCTTTGGGTACTTCTGGAGTCTCCCTAGGGGAGTCAGGACTCGTCTCGAGTGGGGGCATGCACGTGCGCTTTCCTTCCATGCTGTAGCAGCAATGTCACGCTTCCCGTCGCGTGGATCAAAGGATGTGTTGTTTTCCCTCGAGGCTTTCCCTCGAGGCTTTCCCACAGGGCTGTCCCACGTGCCACCATGGTGTGAGTCGATCCTCGGCGTGAAAGATGAGCCAGTGCAGGGCAAAGAGGTTCCTCTGGAATGGACTGAGACATCTGGGGGACTCTTGGAATGGTGGTACGACCATGGAGTTCCTCTCGCCTTTCCTGTTGAGAGTGCCTCCTCTTGAGATGCGACGGGAACGCCGGGAATTCTTTCCCGTTGAAAGCAGGGAAAGGATCCCTCATCTCGAGCTGCGAGGGGGAAACGGGGCTCCTCTGGATGTGGGCGGGACCATCGTGCTTCCTCTCGAGTGGAGACGGGTATGGCGGTGAACTTCTTGAGTAGCAGCAAGGGTGTGAAAGACCCTTTCGAAGTTCCAGAGGTTAGGTGTCATTAGTCTCCAGACGCCTGTTCGGAAATAGGCCTCATCTCGCCTGGAAGGGAGAACTTCCTGGATTTTCTCGAGTTGCGGCAGGTGTTCTCGAGTTACGACGGGGACCTCAGGGACCCGCCCTGGTGGCCTCAGGAGAGGCCAGTCCCCATGCGACTTGCTAGGGGGCCTCTCGGGATTCCTCTCCCGTCGATACCGGGGCCAAAAACCTTGTGTGGAGTCAGGGCCGGAACCGAGGATTCCTCTCAGGGGCTGACATGGATCTTTGGGTACTTCTGGAGTCTCCCCAGGGGAGTCAGGCCTCGTCTCGAGTGGGGGCATGCATGTGCGCTTTCCAAGGCTGTAGCAGCAATGTCACGCTTCCCGAGGCGTGAATCAAACGATCTGTGGTTTTCCCTCGAGGCTTTCCCTCGAGGCTTTCCCACAGGGCTGTCCCAGGTGCCACCGTGGTGTGAGTCGATCCTCGGTGTGAAAGATGAGCCAGTGCAGGGCAAAGAGGTTCCTCTGGAATGGACTGAGACATCTGGGGGACTCTTTGAATGGTGGTACGACCTTGGAGTTCCTCTCGCCTTTCCTGTTGAGAGTGCCTCCTCTTGAGATGCGACGGGAACTCCGGGAAATCTTTCCCGTTGAAAGCAGGGAAAGGATCCCTCATCTCGAGCTACGAGGGGGAAACGGGGCTCCTCTGGATGTGGGCGGGACCATCGTGCTTCCTCTCGAGTGGAGACGGGTATGGCGGTGAACTTCTTGAGTTGCAGCAAGGGTGTGAAAGACCCTTTCGAAGTTCCAGAGGTTAGGTGTCATTAGTCTCCAGACGCCTGATCGGAAATAGGCCTCATCTCGCCTGGAAGGGAGAACTTCCTGGATTTTCTCGAGTTGCGGCAGGTGTTCTCGAGTTACGACGGGGACCTCAGGGACCCGCCCTGGTGGCCTCAGGAGAGGCCAGTCCCCATGCGAGTTGCTAGGGGCCCTCTCGGGAATCCTCTCCCGTCGATACCGGGGCCAAAAACCTTGTGTGGTGTCAGGGCCGGAACCGAGGATTTCTCTCAGGGGCTGACATGGATCTTTGGGTACTTCTGGAGTCTCCCCAGGGGAGTCAGGCCTTGTATCGAGTCGGGGCATGCACGTGCGCTTTCCTTCCAGGCTGTAGCAGCAATGTCACGCTTCCCGTGGCGTGGATCAAAGGATCTGTGGTTTTCCCACAGGGCTCTCCCACGAGCCACCGTGGTGTGAGTCGATCCTCGGCGTGAAAGATGAGCCAGTGCAGGGCAAAGAGGTTCCTCTGGACTGGACTGAGACATCTGGGGGACTCTTGGAATGGTGGTACAACCATGGAGTTCCTCTCGCCTTTCCTGTTGAGAGTGCCTCCGCTTGAGATGCGACGGGAAAGCCGGGAATTCTTTCCCATTGAAAGCAGGGAAAGGATTCCTCATCTCGAGCTACGAGGGGGAAAGGGGGCTCCTCTGGATGTGGGCGGGGCGATCGTGCTTCCTCTCGAGTGGAGACGGGTATGGCGGTGAACTTCTTGAGTTGCAGCAAGGGTGTGAAAGACCCTTTCGAAGTTCCAGAGGTTAGGTGCCATTAGTCTCCAGACGCCTCATCGGAAATAGGCCTCATCCTGCCTGGAAGGGAGAACTTCCTGGATTTTCTCGAGTTGCGGCAGGTGTTCTCGAGTTACGACGGGGAACTCAGGGACCCGCCCTGGTGGCCTCAGGAGAGGCCAGTCCCCATGCGAGTTGCTAGGGGGCCTCTCGGGATTCCTCTCCCGTCGATACCCGGGCCAAAAACCTTGTGTGGAGTCAGGGCCGGAACCGAGGATTCCTCTCACGGGCTGATATGGATCTTTGGGTACTTCTGGAGTCTCGCCAGGGGAGACAGGCCTCATCTCGAGTGTGGGCATGCACGTGCGCTTTCCTTCCAGGCTGTAGCAGCAATGTCACGCTTCCCATCGCGTGGATCAAAGGATCTGTGGTTTTCCCTCGAGGCTTTCCCTCGAGGCTTTCCCACAGGGCTGTCCCACGTGCCACCGAGGTGTGAGTCGATCCTCGGCGTGAAAGATGAGCCAGTGCAGGGCAAAGAGTTTCCTCTGGAACGGACTGAGACATCTGGGGGACTCTTGGAACGGTGGTACAACCATGGAGTTCCTCTCGCCTTTCCTGTTGAGAGTGCCTCCTCTTGAGATGCGACGGGAACGCCGGGAATTCTTTCCCGTTGAAAGCAGGGAAAGGATCGCTCATCTCGAGCTAGGAGGGGAAAACGGGGCTCCTCTGGATGTGGGCGGGACCATCGTTCTTCCTCTCGAGTGGAGACGGGTATGGCGGTGAACTTCTTGAGTTGCAGCAAGGGTGTGAAAGACCCTTTCGAAGTTCCAGAGGTTAGGTGTCATTAGTCTCCAGACGCCTCATCGGAAATAGGCCTCATCTCGCCTGGAAGGGAGAACTTCCTGGATTTTCTCGAGTTGCGGCAGGTGTTCTCGAGTTACGACGGGGACCTCAGGGACCCGCCCTGGTGGCCTCAGGAGAGGCCAGTCCCCATGCGACTTGCTAGGGGGCCTCTCGGGATTCCTCTCCCGTCGATACCGGGGCCAAAAACCTTGTGTGGAGTCAGGGCCGGAACCGAGGATTCCTCTCAGGGGCTGACATGGATCTTTGGGTACTTCTGGAGTCTCCCCAGGGGAGTCAGGCCTCGTCTCGAGTCGGGGCATGCACGTGCACTTTCCTTCCAGGCTGTAGCAGCAATGTCACGCTTCCCGTGGCGTGGATCAAAGGATCTGTGGTTTTCCCTCGAGGCTTTCCTTCGAGGCTTTCCCACAGGGCTGTCCCACGTGCCACCGTGGTGTGAGTCGATCCTCGGCGTGAAAGATGAGCCAGTGCAGGGCAAAGAGGTTCCTCTGGAATGGACTGAGACATCTGGGGGACTCTTGGAATGGTGGTACGACCATGGAGTTCCTCTCGCCTTTCCTGTTGAGAGTGCCTCCGCTTGAGATGCGACGGGAACGCCGGGAATTCTTTCCCATTGAAAGCAGGGAAAGGATTCCTCATCTCGAGCTACGAGGGGGAAAGGGGGCTCCTCTGGATGTGGGCGGGACGATCGTGCTTCCTCTCGAGTGGAGACGGGTATGGCCGTGAACTTCTTGAGTTGCAGCAAGGGTGTGAAAGACCCTTTCGAAGTTCCAGAGGTTAGGTGTCATTAGTCTCCAGACGCCTCATCGGAAATAGGCCTCATCTCGCCTGGAAGGGGGAACTTCCTGGAATTTCTCGAGTTGTGGCAGGTGTTCTCGAGTTACGACGGGGACCTCAGGGACCCGCCCTGGTGGCCTCAGGAGAGGCCAGTCCCCATGCGAGTTGCTAGGGGGCCTCTCGGGATTCCTCTCCCGTCAATACCGGGGCCAAAAACCTTGTGTGGAGTCAGGGCCGGAACCGAGGATTCCTCTCACGGGCTGACATGGATCTTTGGGTACTTCTGGAGTCTCCCCAGGGGAGTCAGGCCTCGTCTCGAGTCGGGGCATGCACGTGCACTTTCCTTCCAGGCTGTAGCAGCAATGTCACGCTTCCCGTGGCGTGGATCAAAGGATCTGTGGTTTTCCCTCGAGGCTTTCCCTCGAGGCTTTCCCACAGGGCTGTCCCACGTGCCACCGTGGTGTGAGTCGATCCTCGGCGTGAAAGATGAGCCAGTGCAGGGCAAAGAGCTTCCTCTGGAATGGACTGAGACATCTGGGGGACTCTTGGAATGGTGGTACGACCATGGAGTTCCTCTCGACTTTCCTGTTGAGAGTGCCTCCGCTTGAGATGCGACGGGAACGCCGGGAACTCTTTCCCATTGAAAGCAGGGAAAGGATTCCTCATCTCGAGCTACGAGGGGGAAAGGGGGCTCCTCTGGATGTGGGCGGGACGATCGTGCTTCATCTCGAGTGGAGACGGGTATGGCGGTGAACTTCTTGAGTTGCAGCAAGGGTGTGAAAGACCCTTTCGAAGTTCCAGAGGTTAGGTGTCATTAGTCTCCAGACGCCTCATCGGAAATAGGCGTCATCCTGCCTGGAAGGGAGAACTTCCTGGATTTTCTCGAGTTGCGGCAGGTGTTCTCGAGTTACGACGGATACCTCAGGGACCCGCCCTGGTGGCCTCAGGAGAGGCCAGTCCCCATGCAAGTTGCTAGGGGGCCTCTCGGGATTCCTCTCCCGTCGATACCCGGGCCAAAAACCTTGTGTGGAGTCAGGGCCGGAACCGAGGATTCCTCTCACGGGCTGACATGGATCTTTGGGTACTTCTGGAGTCTCGCCAGGGGAGACAGGCCTCATCTCGAGTGGGGGCATGCACGTGCGCTTTCCTTCCAGGCTGTAGCAGCAATGTCACGCTTCCCATCGCGCAGATCAAAGGATCTGTGGTTTTCCCTCGAGGCTTTCCCTCGAGGCTTCCCACAGGGCTGTCCCACGTGCCACCGTGGTGTGAGTCGATCCTCGGCGTGAAAGATGAGCCAGTGCAGGGCAAAGAGGTTCCTCTGGAATGGACTGAGACATCTGCGGGACTCTTGGAATGGTGGTACGACCATGGAGTTCCTCTCGCCTTTCCTGTTGAGAGTGCCTCCTCTTGAGATGCGACGGGAACGCCGGGAATTCTTTCCCGTTGAAAGCAGGGAAAGGATCGCTCATCTCGAGCTAGGAGGGGGAAACGGGGCTCCTCTGGATGTGGGCGGGACCATCCTGCTTCCTCTCGAGTGGAGACGGGTATGGCGGTGAACTTCTTGAGTTGCAGCAAGGGTGTGAAAGACCCTTTCGAAGTTCCAGAGTTTAGGAGTCATTAGTCTCCAGACGCCTCATCGGAAATAGGCCTCATCTCGCCTGGAAGGGAGAACTTCCTGGATTTTCTCGAGTTGCGGCAGGTGTTCTCGAGTTACGACGGGGACCTCAGGGACCCGCCCTGGTGGCCTCAGGAGAGGCCAGTCCCCATGCGAGTTGCTAGGGGGCCTCTCGGGATTCCTCTCCCGTCGATACCGGGGCCAAAAACCTTGTGTGGAGTCAGGGCCTGAACCGAGGATTCCTCTCAGGGGCTGACATGGATCTTTGGGTACTTCTGGAGTCTCCCCAGGGGAGTCAGGCCTCGTCTCGAGTCGGGGCATGCACGTGCACTTTCCTTCCAGGCTGTAGCAGCAATGTCACGCTTCCCGTGGCGTGGATCAAAGGATCTGTGGTTTTCCCTGGAGGCTTTCCCTCGAGGCTTTCCCACAGGGCTGTCCCACGTGCCACCGTGGTGTGAGTCGATCCTCGGCGTGAAAGATGAGCCAGTGCAGGGCAAAGAGCTTCCTCTGGAATGGACTGAGACATCTGGGGGACTCTTGGAATGGTGGTACGACCATGGAGTTCCTCTCGCCTTTCCTGTTGAGAGTGCCTCCGCTTGAGATGCGACGGGAACGCCGGGAATTCTTTCCCATTGAAAGCAGGGAAAGGATTCCTCATCTCGAGCTAAGAGGGGGAAAGGGGGCTCCTCTGGATGTGGGCGGGACGATCGTGCTTCCTCTCGAGTGGAGACGGGTATGGCGGTGAACTTCTTGAGTTGCAGCAAGGGTGTGAAAGACCCTTTCGAAGTTCCAGAGGTTAGGTGTCATTAGTCTCCAGACGCCTCATCGGAAATAGGCCTCATCTCGCCTGGAAGGGGGAACTTCCTGGAATTTCTCGAGTTGTGGCAGGTGTTCTCGAGTTACGACGGGGACCTCAGGGACCCGCCCTGGTGGCCTCAGGAGAGGCCAGTCCCCATGCGAGTTGCTAGGGGGCCTCTCGGGATTCCTCTCCCGTCGATACCGGGGCCAAAAACCTTGTGTGGAGTCAGGGCCGGAACCGAGGATTCCTCTCACGGGCTGACAGGGATCTTTGGGTTCTTCTGGAGTCTCCCCAGGGGAGTCAGGCCTCGTCTCGAGTCGGGGCATGCACGTGCACTTTCTTTCCAGGCTGTAGCAGCAATGTCACGCTTCCCGTGGCGTGGATCAAAGGATCTGTGGTTTTCCCTCGAGGCTTTCCCTCGCGGCTTTCCCACAGGGCTGTCCCACGTGCCACCGTGGTGTGAGTCGATCCTCGGCGTGAAAGATGAGCCAGTGCAGGGCAAAGAGCTTCCTCTGGAATGTACTGAGACATCTGGGGGACTCTTGGAATGGTGGTACGACCATGGAGTTCCTCTCGCCTTTCCTGTTGAGAGTGCCTCCGCTTGAGATGCGACGGGAACGCCGGGAACTCTTTCCCATTGAAAGCAGGGAAAGGATTCCTCATCTCGAGCTACGAGGGGGAAAGGGGGCTCCTCTGGATGTGGGCGGCACGATCGTGTTTCCTCTCGAGTGGAGACGGGTATGGCGGTGAACTTCTTGAGTTGCAGCAAGGGTGTGAAAGACCCTTTCGAAGTTCCAGAGGTTAGGTGTCATTAGTCTCCAGACGCCTCATCGGAAATAGGCCTCATCCTGCCTGGAAGGGAGAACTTCCTGGATTTTCTCGAGTTGCGGCAGGTGTTCTCGAGTTACGACGGGGACCTCAGGGACCCGCCCTGGTGGCCTCAGGAGAGGCCAGTCCCCATGCGAGTTGCTAGGGGGCCTCTCGGGATTCCTCTCCCGTCGATACCCGGGCCAAAAACCTTGTGTGGAGTCAGGGCCGGAACCGAGGATTCCTCTCACGGGCTGATATGGATCTTTGGGTACTTCTGGAGTCTCGCCAGGGGAGACAGGCCTCATCTCGAGTGGGGGCATGCACGTGCGCTTTCCTTCCAGGCTGTAGCAGCAATGTCACGCTTCCCATCGCGTGGATCAAAGGATCTGTGATTTTCTCTCGAGGCTTTCCCTCGAGGCTTCCCACAGGGCTGTCCCACGTGCCACCGTGGTGTGAGTCGATCCTCGGCGTGAAAGATGAGCCAGTGCAGGGCAAAGAGGTTCCTCTGGAAAGGACTGAGACATCTGCGGGACTCTTGGAATGGTGGTACGACCATGGAGTTCCTCTCGCCTTTCCTGTTGAGAGTGCCTCCTCTTGAGATGCGACGGGAACGCCGGGAATTCTTTCCCGTTGAAAGCAGGGAAAGGATCGCTCATCTCGAGCTAGGAGGGGGAAACGGGGCTCCTCTGGATGTGGGCGGGACCATCTTGCTTCCTCTCGAGTGGAGACGGGTATGGCGGTGAACTTCTTGAGTTGCAGCAAGGGTGTGAAAGACCCTTTCGAAGTTCCAGAGTTTAGGTGTCATTAGTCTCCAGACGCCTCATCGGAAATAGGCCTCATCTCGCCTGGAAGGGAGAACTTCCTGGATTTTCTCGAGTTGCGGCAGGTGTTCTCGAGTTACGACGGGGACCTCAGGGACCCGCCCTGGTGGCCTCAGGAGAGGCCAGTCCCCATGCGAGTTGCTAGGGGGCCTCTCGGGATTCCTCTCCCGTCGATACCGGGGCCAAAAACCTTGTGTGGAGTCAGGGCCGGAACCGAGGATTCCTCTCAGGGGCTGACATGGATCTGTGGGTACTTCTGCAGTCTCCCCATGGGAGTCAGGCCTCGTCTCGAGTGGGGGCATGCACGTGCGCTTTCCTTCCAGGCTGTAGCAGCAATGTCACGCTTCCCGTCGCGTGGATCAAAGGATCTGTGGTTTTCCCTCGAGGCTTTCCCTCGAAGCTTTCCCACAGGGCTGTCCCACGTGCCACCGTGGTGTGAGTCGATCCTCGGCGTGAAAGATGAGCCAGTGCAGGGCAAAGAGATTCCTCTGGAATGGACTGAGACATCTGGGGGACTCTTGGAATGGTGGTACGACCATGGAGTTCCTCTCGCCTTTCCTGTTGAGAGTGCCTCCTCTTGAGATGCGACGGGAACGCCGGGAATTCTTTCCCGTTGAAAGCAGGGAAAGGATCCCTCATCTCGAGCTACGAGGGGGAAACGGGGCTCCTCTGGATGTGGGCGGGACCATCGTGCTTCCTCTCGAGTGGAGACGGGTATGGCGGTGAACTTCTTGAGTTGCAGCAAGGGTGTGAAAGACCCTTTCGAAGTTCCAGAGGTTAGGTGTCATTAGTCTCCAGACGCCTGATCGGAAATAGGCCTCATCTCGCCTGGAAGGGAGAACTTCCTGGATTTTCTCGAGTTGCGGCAGGTGTTCTCGAGTTACGACGGGGACCTCAGGGACCCGCCCTGGTGGCCTCAGGAGAGGCCAGTCCCCATGCGACTTGCTAGGGGGCCTCTCGGGATTCCTCTCCCGTCGATACCGGGGCCAAAAACCTTGTGTGGAGTCAGGGCCGGAACCGAGGATTCCTGTCAGGGGCTGACATGGATCTTTGGGTACTTCTGGAATCTCCCCAGGGGAGTCAGGCCTCGTCTCGAGTCGGGGCATGCACGTGCACTTTCCTTCCAGGCTGTAGCAGCAATGTCACGCTTCCCGTGGCGTGGATCAAAGGATCTGTGGTTTTCCCTCGAGGCTTTCCCTCGAGGCTTTCCCACAGGGCTGTCCCACGTGCCACCGTGGTGTGAGTCGATCCTCGGCGTGAAATATGAGCCAGTGCAGGGCAAAGATCTTCCTCTGGAATGGACTGAGACATCTGGGGGACTCTTGGAATGGTGGTACGACCATGGAGTTCCTCTCTCCTTTCCTGTTGAGAGTGCCTCCGCTTCAGATGCGACGGGAACGCCGGGAATTCTTTCCCATTGAAAGCAGGGAAAGGATTCCTCATCTCGAGCTACGAGGGGGAAAGGGGGCTCCTCTGGATGTGGGCGGGACGATCGTGCTTCCTCTCGAGTGGAGACGGGTATGGCGGTGAACTTCTTGAGATGCAGCAAGGGTGTGAAAGACCCTTTCGAAGTTCCAGAGGTTAGGTGTCATTAGTCTCCAGACGCCTCATCGGAAATAGGCCTCATCTCGCCTGGAAGGGAGAACTTCCTGGATCTTCTCGAGTTGCGGCAGGTGTTCTCGAGTTACGACGGGGACCTCAGGGACCCGCCCTGGTGGCCTCAGGAGAGGCCAGTCCCCATGCGAGTTGCTAGGGGGCCTCTCGGGATTCCTCTCCCGTCGATACCGGGGCCAAAAACCTTGTGTGGAGTCAGGGCCGGAACCGAGGATTCCTCTCACGGGCTGATATGGATCTTTGGGTACTTCTGGAGTCTCGCCAGGGGAGACAGGCCTCATCTCGAGTGGGGGCATGCACGTGCGCTTTCCTTCCAGGCTGTAGCAGCAATGTCACGCTTCCCATCGCGTGGATCAAAGGATTTGTGGTTTTCCCTCGAGGCTTTCCCTCGAGGCTTTCCCACAGGGCTGTCCCACGTGCCACCGTGGTGTGAGTCGATCCTCGGCGTGAAAGATGAGCCAGTGCAGGGCAAAGAGGTTCCTCTGGAATGGACTGAGACATCTGTGTGACTCTTGGAATGGTGGTACGACCATGGAGTTCCTCTCGCCTTTCCTGTTGAGAGTGCCTCCTCTTGAGATGCGACGGGAACGCCGGGAATTCTTTCCCGTTGAAAGCAGGGAAAGGATCGCTCATCTCGAGCTAGGAGGGGGAAACGGGGCTCCTCTGGATGTGGGCGGGACCATCGTGCTTCCTCTCGAGTGGAGACGGGTATGGCGGTGAACTTCTTGAGTTGCAGCAAGGGTGTGAAAGACCCTTTCGAAGTTCCAGAGTTTAGGTGTCATTAGTCTCCAGACGCCTCATCGGAAATAGGCCTCATCTCGCCTGGAAGGGAGAACTTCCTGGATTTTCTCGAGTTGCGGCAGGTGTTCTCGAGTTACGATGGGGACCTCAGGGACGCGCCCTGGTGGCCTCAGGAGTGGCCAGTCCCCATGCGAGTTGCTAGGGGGCCTCTCGGGATTCCTCTCCCGTCGATACCGGGGCCAAAAACCTTGTGTGGAGTCAGGGCCGGAACCTAGGATTCCTCTCAGTGGCTGACATGGATCTTTGGGTACTTCTGGAGTCTCCCCATGGGAGTCAGGCCTCGTCTCGAGTGGGGGCATGCACGGGCGCTTTCCTTCAAGGCTGTAGCAGCAATGTCACGCTTCCCGTGGCGTGAATCAAACGATCTGTGGTTTTCCCTCGAGGCTTTCCCTCGAGGCTTTCCCACAGGGCTGTCCCACGTGCCACCGTGGTGTGAGTCGATCCTCGGCGTGAAAGATGAGCCAGTGTAGGGCAAAGAGCTTCCTCTGGAATGGACTGAGACATCTGGGGGACTCTTGGAATGGTGGTACGACCATGGAGTTCCTCTCGCCTTTCCTGTTGAGAGTGCCTCCTCTTGAGATGCGACGGGAACGCCGGGAATTCTTTCCCGTTGAAAGCAGGGAAAGGATCCCTCATCTCGAGCTACGAGGGGGAAACGGGGCTCCTCTGGATGTGGGCGGGACCATCGTGCTTCCTCTCGAGTGGAGACGGGTATGGCGGTGAACTTCTTGAGTTGCAGCAAGGGTGTGAAAGACCCTTTCGAAGTTCCAGAGGTTAGGTGTCATTAGTCTCCAGACGCCTGATCGGAAATAGGCCTCATCTCGCCTGGAAGGGAGAACTTCCTGGATTTTCTCGAGTTGCGGCAGGTGTTCTCGAGTTACGACGGGGACCTCAGGGACCCGCCCTGGTGGCCTCAGGAGAGGCCAGTCCCCATGCGACTTGCTAGGGGGCCTCTCGGGATTCCTCTCCCGTCGATACCGGGGCCAAAAACCTTGTGTGGAGTCAGGGCCGGAACCGAGGATTCCTGTCAGGGGCTGACATGGATCTTTGGGTACTTCTGGAATCTCCCCAGGGGAGTCAGGCCTCGTCTCGAGTCGGGGCATGCACGTGCACTTTCCTTCCAGGCTGTAGCAGCAATGTCACGCTTCCCGTGGCGTGGATCAAAGGATCTGTGGTTTTCCCTCGAGGCTATCCCTCGAGGCTTTCCCACAGGGCTGTCCCACGTGCCACCGTGGTGTGAGTCGATCCTCGGCGTGAAAGATGAGCCAGTGCAGGGCAAAGATCTTCCTCTGGAATGGACTGAGACATCTGGGGGACTCTTGGAATGGTGGTACGACCATGGAGTTCCTCTCTCCTTTCCTGTTGAGAGTGCCTCCGCTTCAGATGCGACGGGAACGCCGGGAATTCTTTCCCATTGAAAGCAGGGAAAGGATTCCTCATCTCGAGCTACGAGGGGGAAAGGGGGCTCCTCTGGATGTGGGCGGGACGATCGTGCTTCCTCTCGAGTGGAGACGGGTATGGCGGTGAACTTCTTGAGATGCAGCAAGGGTGTGAAAGACCCTTTCGAAGTTCCAGAGGTTAGGTGTCATTAGTCTCCAGACGCCTCATCGGAAATAGGCCTCATCTCGCCTGGAAGGGAGAACTTCCTGGATCTTCTCGAGTTGCGGCAGGTGTTCTCGAGTTACGACGGGGACCTCAGGGACCCGCCCTGGTGGCCTCAGGAGAGGCCAGTCCCCATGCGAGTTGCTAGGGGGCCTCTCGGGATTCCTCTCCCGTCGATACCGGGGCCAAAAACCTTGTGTGGAGTCAGGGCCGGAACCGAGGATTCCTCTCACGGGCTGATATGGATCTTTGGGTACTTCTGGAGTCTCGCCAGGGGAGACAGGCCTCATCTCGAGTGGGGGCATGCACGTGCGCTTTCCTTCCAGGCTGTAGCAGCAATGTCACGCTTCCCATCGCGTGGATCAAAGGATTTGTGGTTTTCCCTCGAGGCTTTCCCTCGAGGCTTTCCCACAGGGCTGTCCCACGTGCCACCGTGGTGTGAGTCGATCCTCGGCGTGAAAGATGAGCCAGTGCAGGGCAAAGAGGTTCCTCTGGAATGGACTGAGACATCTGTGTGACTCTTGGAATGGTGGTACGACCATGGAGTTCCTCTCGCCTTTCCTGTTGAGAGTGCCTCCTCTTGAGATGCGACGGGAACGCCGGGAATTCTTTCCCGTTGAAAGCAGGGAAAGGATCGCTCATCTCGAGCTAGGAGGGGGAAACGGGGCTCCTCTGGATGTGGGCGGGACCATCGTGCTTCCTCTCGAGTGGAGACGGGTATGGCGGTGAACTTCTTGAGTTGCAGCAAGGGTGTGAAAGACCCTTTCGAAGTTCCAGAGTTTAGGTGTCATTAGTCTCCAGACGCCTCATCGGAAATAGGCCTCATCTCGCCTGGAAGGGAGAACTTCCTGGATTTTCTCGAGTTGCGGCAGGTGTTCTCGAGTTACGACGGGGACCTCAGGGACGCGCCCTGGTGGCCTCATTAGTGGCCAGTCCCCATGCGAGTTGCTAGGGGGCCTCTCGGGATTCCTCTCCCGTCGATACCGGGGCCAAAAACCTTGTGTGGAGTCAGGGCCGGAACCGAGGATTCCTCTCAGTGGCTGACATGGATCTTTGGGTACTTCTGGAGTCTCCCCATGGGAGTCAGGCCTCGTCTCGAGTGGGGGCATGCACGGGCGCTTTCCTTCAAGGCTGTAGCAGCAATGTCACGCTTCCCGTGGCGTGAATCAAACGATCTGTGGTTTTCCCTCGAGGCTTTCCCTCGAGGCTTTCCCACAGGGCTGTCCCACGTGCCACCGTGGTGTGAGTCGATCCTCGGCGTGAAAGATGAGCCAGTGTAGGGCAAAGAGCTTCCTCTGGAATGGACTGAGACATCTGGGGGACTCTTGGAATGGTGGTACGACCATGGAGTTCCTCTCGCCTTTCCTGTTGAGAGTGCCTCCTCTTGAGATGCGACGGGAACGCCGGGAATTCTTTCCCGTTGAAAGCAGGGAAAGGATCCCTCATCTCGAGCTACGAGGGGGAAACGGGGCTCCTCTGGATGTGGGCGGGACTATCGTGCTTCCTCTCGAGTGGAGACGGGTATGGCGGTGAACTTCTTGAGTTGCAGCAAGGGTGTGAAAGACCCTTTCGAAGTTCCAGAGGTTAGGTGTCATTAGTCTCCAGACGCCTCATCGGAAATAGGCCTCATCTCGCCTGGAAGGGAGAACTTCCTGGATTTTCTCGAGTTGCGGCAGGTGTTCTCGAGTTACGACGGGGACCTCAGGGACCCGCCCTGGTGGCCTCAGGAGAGGCCAGTCCCCATGCGAGTTGCTAGGGGGCCTCTCGGGATTCCTCTCCCGTCGATACCGGGGCCAAAAACCTTGTGTGGAGTCAGGGCCGGAACCGAGGATTCCTCTCAGGGGCTGACATGGATCTTTGGGTACTTCTGGAGTCTCCCCATGGGAGTCAGGCCTCGTTTGGAGTGGGGGCATGCACGTGCGCTTTCCTTCCAGGCTGTAGCAGCAATGTCACGCTTCCCATCGCGTGGATAAAAGGATCTGTGGTTTTCCCTGGAGGCTTTCCCTCGAGGCTTTCCCACAGGGCTGTCCCACGTGCCACCGTGGTGTGAGTCGATCATCGGAGTGAAAGATGAGCCAGTGCAGGGCAAAGAGGTTCCTCTGGAATGGACTGAGACATCTGAGGGACTCTTGGAATGGTGGTACGACCATGGAGTTCCTCTCGCCTTTCCTGTTGAGAGTGCCTCCTCTTGAGATGCGACGGGAACGCCGGGAATTCTTTCCCGTTGAAAGCAGGGAAAGGATCGCTCATCTCGAGCTAGGAGGGGGAAACGGGGCTCCTCTGGATGTGGGCGGGACGATCGTGCTTCCTCTCGAGTGGAGACGGGTATGGCGTTGAACTTCTTGAGTTGCAGCAAGGGTGTGAAAGACCCTTTCGAAGTTCCAGAGTTTAGGTGTCATTAGTCTCCAGACGCCTCATCGGAAATAGGCCTCATCTCGCCTGGAAGGGAGAACTTCCTGGATTTTCTCGAGTTGCGGCAGGTGTTCTCGAGTTACGACGGGGACCTCAGGGACCCGCCCTGGTGGCCTCAGGAGAGGCCAGTCCCCATGCGAGTTGCTAGGGGGCCTCTCGGGATTCCTCTCCCGTCGATACCGGGGCCAAAAACCTTGTGTGGAGTCAGGGCCGGAATCGAGGATTCCTCTCAGTGGCTGACATGGATCTTTGGGTACTTCTGGAGTCTCCCGAGGGGAGTCAGGCCTCGTCTCGAGTTGGGGCATGCACGTGCGCTTTCCTTCCAGGCTGTAGCAGCAATGTCCCGCTTCCCGTGGCGTGAATCAAACGATCTGTGGTTTTCCCTCGAGGCTTTCCCTCGAGGCTTTCCCACAGGGCTGTCCCACGTGCCACCGTGGTTTGAGTCGATCCTCGGCGTGAAAGATGAGCCAGTGTAGGGCAAAGAGCTTCCTCTGGAATGGACTGAGACATCTGGGGGACTCTTGGAATGGTGGTACGACCATGGAGTTCCTCTCGCCTTTCCTGTTGAGAGTGCCTCCTCTTGAGATGCGACGGGAACGCCGGGAATTCTTTCCCGTTGAAAGCAGGGAAAGGATCCCTCATCTTGAGCTACGAGGGGGAAACGGGGCTCCTCTGGATGTGGGCGGGACTATCGTGCTTCCTCTCGAGTGGAGACGGGTATGGCGGTGAACTTCTTGAGTTGCAGCAAGGGTGTGAAAGACCCTTTCGAAGTTCCAGAGGTTAGGTGTCATTAGTCTCCAGACGCCTCATCGGAAATAGGCCTCATCTCGCCTGGAAGGGAGAACTTCCTGGATTTTCTCGAGTTGCGGCAGGTGTTCTCGAGTTACGACGGGGACCTCAGGGACCCGCCCTGGTGGACTCAGGAGAGGCCAGTCCCCATGCGAGTTGCTAGGGGGCCTCTCGGGATTCCTCTCCCGTCGATACCGGGGCCAAAAACCTTGTGTGGAGTCAGGGCCGGAACCGAGGAATCCTCTCAGGGGCTGACATGAATCTTTGGGTACTTCTGGAGTCTCCCCATGGGAGTCAGGCCTCGTCTCGAGTGGGGGCATGCACGTGCGCTTTCCTTCCAGGCTGTAGCAGCAATGTCACGCTTCCCGTGGCGTGGATCAAAGGATCTGTGTTTTTCCCTCGAGGCTTTCCCTCGAGGCTTTCCCACAGGGCTGTCCCACGTGCCACCGTGGTGTGAGTCGATCCTCGGCGTGAAAGATGAGCCAGTGCAGGGCAAAGAGCTTCCTCTGGAATGGACTGAGACATCTGGGGGACTCTTGGAATGGTGGTACGACCATGGAGTTCCTCTCGCCTTTCCTTTGAGAGTGCCTCCTCTTGAGATGCGACGGGAACGCCGGGAATTCTTTCCCGTTGAAAGCAGGGAAAGGATCCCTCATCTCGAGCTACGAGGGGGAAACGGGGCTCCTCTGGATGTGGGCGGGACCATCGTGCTTCCTCTCGAGTGGAGACGGGTATGGCGGTGAACTTCTTGAGTTGCAGCAAGGGTGTGAAAGACCCTTTCGAAGTTCCAGAGGTTAGGTGTCATTAGTCTCCAGACGCCTGATCGGAAATAGGCCTCATCTCGCCTGGAAGGGAGAACTTCCTGGATTTTCTCGAGTTGCGGCAGGTGTTCTCGAGTTACGACGGGGACCTCAGGGACCCGCCCTGGTGGCCTCAGGAGAGGCCAGTCCCCATGCGACTTGCTAGGGGGCCTCTCGGGATTCCTCTCCCGTCGATACCGGGGCCAAAAACCTTGTGTGGAGTCAGGGCCGGAACCGAGGATTCCTGTCAGGGGCTGACATGGATCTTTGGGTACTTCTGGAGTCTCCCCAGGGGAGTCAGGCCTCGTCTCGAGTCGGGGCATGCACGTGCACTTTCCTTCCAGGCTGTAGCAGCAATGTCACGCTTCCCGTGGCGTGGATCAAAGGATCTGTGGTTTTCCCTCGAGGCTTTCCCTCGAGGCTTTCCCACAGGGCTGTCCCACGTGCCACCGTGGTGTGAGTCGATCCTCGGCGTGAAAGATGAGCCAGTGCAGGGCAAAGATCTTCCTCTGGAATGGACTGAGACATCTGGGGGACTCTTGGAATGGTGGTACGACCATGGAGTTCCTCTCTCCTTTCCTGTTGAGAGTGCCTCCGCTTCAGATGCGACGGGAACGCCGGGAATTCTTTCCCATTGAAAGCAGGGAAAGGATTCCTCATCTCGAGCTACGAGGGGGAAAGGGGGCTCCTCTGGATGTGGGCGGGACGATCGTGCTTCCTCTCGAGTGGAGACGGGTATGGCGGTGAACTTCTTGAGTTGCAGCAAGGGTGTGAAAGACCCTTTCGAAGTTCCAGAGGTTAGGTGTCATTAGTCTCCAGACGCCTCATCGGAAATAGGCCTCATCTCGCCTGGAAGGGAGAACTTCCTGGATCTTCTCGAGTTGCGGCAGGTGTTCTCGAGTTACGACGGGGACCTCAGGGACCCGCCCTGTTGGCCTCAGGAGAGGCCAGTCCCCATGCGAGTTGCTAGGGGGCCTCTCGGGATTCCTCTCCCGTCGATACCGGGGCCAAAAACCTTGTGTGGAG
Source organism: Capricornis sumatraensis (assembly GCF_032405125.1). NCBI lineage: Eukaryota > Metazoa > Chordata > Mammalia > Artiodactyla > Bovidae > Capricornis > Capricornis sumatraensis. Next base: position 13,206,998 of record NW_027184612.1, read on the forward strand.
TCAGGGCCGGAACCGAGGATTCCTCTCACGGGCTGATATGGATCTTTGGGTACTTCTGGAGTCTCGCCAGGGGAGACAGGCCTCATCTCGAGTGGGGGCATGCACGTGCGCTTTCCTTCCAGGCTGTAGCAGCAATGTCACGCTTCCCATCGCGTGGATCAAAGGATTTGTGGTTTTCCCTCGAGGCTTTCCCTCGAGGCTTTCCCACAGGGCTGTCCCACGTGCCACCGTGGTGTGAGTCGATCCTCGGCGTGAAAGATGAGCCAGTGCAGGGCAAAGAGGTTCCTCTGGAATGGACTGAGACATCTGTGTGACTCTTGGAATGGTGGTACGACCATGGAGTTCCTCTCGCCTTTCCTGTTGAGAGTGCCTCCTCTTGAGATGCGACGGGAACGCCGGGAATTCTTTCCCGTTGAAAGCAGGGAAAGGATCGCTCATCTCGAGCTAGGAGGGGGAAACGGGGCTCCTCTGGATGTGGGCGGGACCATCGTGCTTCCTCTAGAGTGGAGACGGGTATGGCGGTGAACTTCTTGAGTTGCAGCAAGGGTGTGAAAGACCCTTTCGAAGTTCCAGAGTTTAGGTGTCATTAGTCTCCAGACGCCTCATCGGAAATAGGCCTCATCTCGCCTGGAAGGGAGAACTTCCTGGATTTTCTCGAGTTGCGGCAGGTGTTCTCGAGTTACGACGGGGACCTCAGGGACGCGCCCTGGTGGCCTCAGGAGTGGCCAGTCCCCATGCGAGTTGCTAGGGGGCCTCTCGGGATTCCTCTCCCGTCGATACCGGGGCCAAAAACCTTGTGTGGAGTCAGGGCCGGAACCGAGGATTCCTCTCAGGGGCTGACATGGATCTTTGGGTACTTCTGGAGTCTCCCCATGGGAGTCAGGCCTCGTTTGGAGTGGGGGCATGCGCGTGCGCTTTCCTTCCAGGCTGTAGCAGCAATGTCACGCTTCCCATCGCGTGGATAAAAGGATCTGTGGTTTTCCCTCGAGGCTTTCCCTCGAGGCTTTCCCACAGGGCTGTCCCACGTGCCACCGTGGTGTGAGTCGATCCTCGGAGTGAAAGATGAGCCAGTGCAGGGCAAAGAGGTTCCTCTGGAATGGACTGATACATCTGCGGGACTCTTGGAATGGTGGTACGACCATGGAGTTCCTCTCGCCTTTCCTGTTGAGAGTGCCTCCTCTTGAGATGCGACGGGAACGCCGGGAATTCTTTCCCGTTGAAAGCAGGGAAAGGATCGCTCATCTCGAGCTAGGAGGGGGAAACGGGGCTCCTCTGGATGTGGGCGGGACGATCGTGCTTCCTCTCGAGTGGAGACGGGTATGGCGGTGAACTTCTTGAGTTGCAGCAAGGGTGTGAAAGACCCTTTCGAAGTTCCAGAGTTTAGGTGTCATTAGTCTCCAGACGCCTCATCGGAAATAGGCCTCATCTCGCCTGGAAGGGAGAACTTCCTGGATTTTCTCGAGTTGCGGCAGGTGTTCTCGAGTTACGACGGGGACCTCAGGGACCCGCCCTGGTGGCCTCAGGAGAGGCCAGTCCCCATGCGAGTTGCTAGGGGGCCTCTCGGGATTCCTCTCCCGTCGATACCGGGGCCAAAAACCTTGTGTGGAGTCAGGGCCGGAATCGAGGATTCCTCTCAGTGGCTGACATGGATCTTTGGGTACTTCTGGAGTCTCCCGAGGGGAGTCAGGCCTCGTCTCGAGTTGGGGCATGCACGTGCGCTTTCCTTCCAGGCTGTAGCAGCAATGTCCCGCTTCCCGTGGCGTGAATCAAACGATCTGTGGTTTTCCCTCGAGGCTTTCCCTCGAGGCTTTCCCACAGGGCTGTCCCACGTGCCACCGTGGTGTGAGTCGATCCTCGGCGTGAAAGATGAGCCAGTGTAGGGCAAAGAGCTTCCTCTGGAATGGACTGAGACATCTGGGGGACTCTTGGAATGGTGGTACGACCATGGAGTTCCTCTCGCCTTTCCTGTTGAGAGTGCCTCCTCTTGAGATGCGACGGGAACGCCGGGAATTCTTTCCCGTTGAAAGCAGGGAAAGGATCCCTCATCTTGAGCTACGAGGGGGAAACGGGGCTCCTCTGGATGTGGGCGGGACTATCGTGCTTCCTCTCGAGTGGAGACGGGTATGGCGGTGAACTTCTTGAGTTGCAGCAAGGGTGTGAAAGACCCTTTCGAAGTTCCAGAGGTTAGGTGTCATTAGTCTCCAGACGCCTCATCGGAAATAGGCCTCATCTCGCCTGGAAGGGAGAACTTCCTGGATTTTCTCGAGTTGCGGCAGGTGTTCTCGAGTTACGACGGGGACCTCAGGGACCCGCCCTGGTGGCCTCAGGAGAGGCCAGTCCCCATGCGAGTTGCTAGGGGGCCTCTCGGGATTCCTCTCCCGTCGATACCGGGGCCAAAAACCTTGTGTGGAGTCAGGGCCGGAACCGAGGAATCCTCTCAGGGGCTGACATGAATCTTTGGGTACTTCTGGAGTCTCCCCATGGGAGTCAGGCCTCGTCTCGAGTGGGGGCATGCACGTGCGCTTTCCTTCCAGGCTGTAGCAGCAATGTCACGCTTCCCGTGGCGTGGATCAAAGGATCTGTGTTTTTCCCTCGAGGCTTTCCCTCGAGGCTTTCCCACAGGGCTGTCCCACGTGCCACCGTGGTGTGAGTCGATCCTCGGCGTGAAAGATGAGCCAGTGCAGGGCAAAGAGCTTCCTCTGGAATGGACTGAGACATCTGGGGGACTCTTGGAATGGTGGTACGACCATGGAGTTCCTCTCGCCTTTCCTTTGAGAGTGCCTCCTCTTGAGATGCGACGGGAACGCCGGGAATTCTTTCCCGTTGAAAGCAGGGAAAGGATCCCTCATCTCGAGCTACGAGGGGGAAACGGGGCTCCTCTGGATGTGGGCGGGACCATCGTGCTTCCTCTAGAGTGGAGACGGGTATGGCGGTGAACTTCTTGAGTTGCAGCAAGGGTGTGAAAGACCCTTTCGAAGTTCCAGAGGTTAGGTGTCATTAGTCTCCAGACGCCTGATCGGAAATAGGCCTCATCTCGCCTGGAAGGGAGAACTTCCTGGATTTTCTCGAGTTGCGGCAGGTGTTCTCGAGTTACGATGGGGACCTCAGGGACCCGCCCTGGTGGCCTCAGGAGAGGCCAGTCCCCATGCGACTTGCTAGGGGGCCTCTCGGGATTCCTCTCCCGTCGATACCGGGGCCAAAAACCTTGTGTGGAGTCAGGGCCGGAACCGAGGATTCCTCTCACGGGCTGACATGGATCTTTGGGTACTTCTGGAGTCTCCCCAGGGGAGTCAGGCCTCGTCTCGAGTCGGGGCATGCACGTGCACTTTCCTTCCAGGCTGTAGCAGCAATGTCACGCTTCCCATCGCGTGGATAAAAGGATCTGTGGTTTTCCCTCGAGGCTTTCCCTCGAGGCTTTCCCACAGGGCTGTCCCACGTGCCACCGTGTTGTGAGTCGATCCTCGGAGTGAAAGATGAGCCAGTGCAGGGCAAAGAGGTTCCTCTGGAATGGACTGAGACATCTGCGGGACTCTTGGAATGGTGGTACGACCATGGAGTTCCTCTCGCCTTTCCTGTTGAGAGTGCCTCCTCTTGAGATGCGACGGGAACGCCGGGAATTCTTTCCCGTTGAAAGCAGGGAAAGGATCGCTCATCTCGAGCTAGGAGGGGGAAACGGGGCTCCTCTGGATGTGGGCGGGACGATCGTGCTTCCTCTCGAGTGGAGACGGGTATGGCGGTGAACTTCTTGAGTTGCAGCAAGGGTGTGAAAGACCCTTTCGAAGTTCCAGAGTTTAGGTGTCATTAGTCTCCAGACGCCTCATCGGAAATAGGCCTCATCTCGCCTGGAAGGGAGAACTTCCTGGATTTTCTCGAGTTGCGGCAGGTGTTCTCGAGTTACGACGGGGACCTCAGGGACCCGCCCTGGTGGCCTCAGGAGAGGCCAGTCCCCATGCGAGTTGCTAGGGGGCCTCTCGGGATTCCTCTCCCGTCGATACCGGGGCCAAAAACCTTGTGTGGAGTCAGGGCCGGAATCGAGGATTCCTCTCAGTGGCTGACATGGATCTTTGGGTACTTCTGGAGTCTCCCGAGGGGAGTCAGGCCTCGTCTCGAGTTGGGGCATGCACGTGCGCTTTCCTTCCAGGCTGTAGCAGCAATGTCCCGCTTCCCGTGGCGTGAATCAAACGATCTGTGGTTTTCCCTCGAGGCTTTCCCTCGAGGCTTTCCCACAGGGCTGTCCCACGTGCCACCGTGGTGTGAGTCGATCCTCGGCGTGAAAGATGAGCCAGTGTAGGGCAAAGAGCTTCCTCTGGAATGGACTGAGACATCTGGGGGTCTCTTGGAATGGTGGTACGACCATGGAGTTCCTCTCGCCTTTCCTGTTGAGAGTGCCTCCTCTTGAGATGCGACGGGAACGCCGGGAATTCTTTCCCGTTGAAAGCAGGGAAAGGATCCCTCATCTTGAGCTACGAGGGGGAAACGGGGCTCCTCTGGATGTGGGCGGGACTATCGTGCTTCCTCTCGAGTGGAGACGGGAATGGCGGTGAACTTCTTGAGTTGCAGCAAGGGTGTGAAAGACCCTTTCGAAGTTCCAGAGGTTAGGTGTCATTAGTCTCCAGACGCCTCATCGGAAATAGGCCTCATCTCGCCTGGAAGGGAGAACTTCCTGGATTTTCTCGAGTTGCGGCAGGTGTTCTCGAGTTACGACGGGGACCTCAGGGACCCGCCCTGGTGGACTCAGGAGAGGCCAGTCCCCATGCGAGTTGCTAGGGGGCCTCTCGGGATTCCTCTCCCGTCGATACCGGGGCCAAAAACCTTGTGTGGAGTCAGGGCCGGAACCGAGGAATCCTCTCAGGGGCTGACATGAATCTTTGGGTACTTCTGGAGTCTCCCCATGGGAGTCAGGCCTCGTCTCGAGTGGGGGCATGCACGTGCGCTTTCCTTCCAGGCTGTAGCAGCAATGTCACGCTTCCCGTGGCGTGGATCAAAGGATCTGTGTTTTTCCCTCGAGGCTTTCCCTCGAGGCTTTCCCACAGGGCTGTCCCACGTGCCACCGTGGTGTGAGTCGATCCTCGGCGTGAAAGATGAGCCAGTGCAGGGCAAAGAGCTTCCTCTGGAATGGACTGAGACATCTGGGGGACTCTTGGAATGGTGGTACGACCATGGAGTTCCTCTCGCCTTTCCTTTGAGAGTGCCTCCTCTTGAGATGCGACGGGAACGCCGGGAATTCTTTCCCGTTGAAAGCAGGGAAAGGATCCCTCATCTCGAGCTACGAGGGGGAAACGGGGCTCCTCTGGATGTGGGCGGGACCATCGTGCTTCCTCTCGAGTGGAGACGGGTGTGGCGGTGAACTTCTTGAGTTGCAGCAAGGGTGTGAAAGACCCTTTCGAAGTTCCAGAGGTTAGGTGTCATTAGTCTCCAGACGCCTCATCGGAAATAGGCCTCATCTCGCCTGGAAGGGGGAACTTCCTGGAATTTCCCGAGTTGTGGCAGGTGTTCTCGAGTTACTACGGGGACCTCAGGGACCCGCCCTGGTGGCCTCAGGAGAGGCCAGTCCCCATGCGAGTTGCTAGGGGGCCTCTCGGGATTCCTCTCCCGTCGATACTGGGGCCAAAAACCTTGTGTGGAGTCAGGGCCGTAACCGAGGATTCCTCTCAGGGGCTGACATGGATCTTTGGGTACTTCTGGAGTCTCCCCAGGGGAGTCAGGCCTCGTCTCGAGTCGGGGCATGCACGTGCACTTTCCTTCCAGGCTGTAGCAGCAATGTCACGCTTCCCGTGGCGTGGATCAAAGGATCTGTGGTTTTCCCTCGAAGCTTTCCCTCGAGGCTTTCCCACAGGGCTGTCCCACGTGCCACCGTGGTGTGAGTCGATCCTCGGCGTGAAAGATGAGCCAGTGCAGGGCAAAGAGCTTCCTCTGGAATGGACTGAGACATCTGGGGGACTCTTGGAATGGTGGTACGACCATGGAGTTCCTCTCGCCTTTCCTGTTGAGAGTGCCTCCGCTTGAAATGCGACGGGAACGCCGGGAATTCTTTCCCATTGAAAGCAGGGAAAGGATTCCTCATCTCGAGCTACGAGGGGGAAAGGGGGCTCCTCTGGATGTGGGCGGGACGATCGTGCTTCCTCTCGAGTGGAGCCGGGTATGGCGGTGAACTTCTTGAGTTGCAACAAGGGTGTGAAAGACCCTTTCGAAGTTCCAGAGGTTAGGTGTCATTAGTCTCCAGACGCCTCATCGGAAATAGGCCTCATCCTGCCTGGAAGGGAGAACTTCCTGGATTTTCTCGAGTTGCGGCAGGTGTTCTCGAGTTACGACGGGGACCTCAGGGACCCGCCCTGGTGGCCTCAGGAGAGGCCAGTCCCCATGGGAGTTGCTAGGGGGCCTCTCGGGATTCCTCTCCCGTCGATACCCGGGCCAAAAACCTTGTGTGGAGTCAGGGCCGGAACCGAGGATTCCTCTCACGGGCTGATATGGATCTTTGGGTACTTCTGGAGTCTCGCCAGGGGAGACAGGCCTCATCTCGAGTGGGGGCATGCACGTGCGCTTTCCTTCCAGGCTGTAGCAGCAATGTCACGCTTCCCATCGCGCGGATCAAAGGATCTGTGGTTTTCCCTCGAGGCTTTCCCTCGAGGCTTCCCACAGGGCTGTCCCACGTGCCACCGTGGTGTGAGTCGATCCTCGGCGTGAAAGATGAGCCAGTGCAGGGCAAAGAGGTTCCTCTGGAATGGACTGAGACATCTGCGGGACTCTTGGAATGGTGGTACGACCATGGAGTTCCTCTCGCCTTTCCTGTTGAGAGTGCCTCCTCTTGAGATGCGACGGGAACGCCGGGAATTCTTTCCCGTTGAAAGCAGGGAAAGGATCGCTCATCTCGAGCTAGGAGGGGGAAACGGGGCTCCTCTGGATGTGGGCGGGACCATCGTGCTTCCTCTCGAGTGGAGACGGGTATGGCGGTGAACTTCTTGAGTTGCAGCAAGGGTGTGAAAGACCCTTTCGAAGTTCCAGAGGTTAGGTGTCATTAGTCTCCAGACGCCTCATCGGTAATAGGCCTCATCTCGCCTGGAAGGGAGAACTTCCTGGATTTTCTCGAGTTGCGGCAGGTGTTCTCGAGTTACGACGGGGACCTTAGGGACCCGCCCTGGTGGCCTCAGGAGAGGCCAGTCCCCATGCGAGTTGCTAGGGGGCCTCTCGGGATTCCTCTCCCGTCGATACCGGGGCCAAAAACCTTGTGTGGAGTCAGGGCCTGAACCGAGGATTCCTCTCAGGGGCTGACATGGATCTTTGGGTACTTCTGGAGTCTCCCCAGGGGAGTCAGGCCTCGTCTCGAGTCGGGGCATGCACGTGCACTTTCCTTCCAGGCTGTAGCAGCAATGTCACGCTTCCCGTGGCGTGGATCAAAGGATCTGTGGTTTTCCCTCGAGGCTTTCCCTCGAGGCTTTCCCACAGGGCTGTCCCACGTGCCACCGTGGTGTGAGTCGATCCTCGGCGTGAAAGATGAGCCAGTGCAGGGCAAAGAGCTTCCTCTAGAATGGACTGAGACATCTGGGGGACTCTTGGAATGGTGGTACGACCATGGAGTTCCTCTCGCCTTTCCTGTTGAGAGTGCCTCCGCTTGAGATGCGACGGGAACGCCGGGAATTCTTTCCCATTGAAAGCAGGGAAAGGATTCCTCATCTCGAGCTACGAGGGGGAAAGGGGGCTCCTCTGGATGTGGGCGGGACGATCGTGCTTCCTCTCGAGTGGAGACGGGTATGGCGGTGAACTTCTTGAGTTGCAGCAAGGGTGTGAAAGACCCTTTCGAAGTTCCAGAGGTTAGGTGTCATTAGTCTCCAGACGCCTCATCGGAAATAGGCCTCATCTCGCCTGGAAGGGGGAACTTCCTGGAATTTCTCGAGTTGTGGCAGGTGTTCTCGAGTTACGACGGGGACCTCAGGGACCCGCCCTGGTGGCCTCAGGAGAGGCCAGTCCCCATGCGACTTGCTAGGGGGCCTCTCGGGATTCCTCTCCCGTCGATACCGGGGCCAAAAACCTTGTGTGGAGTCAGGGCCGGAACCGAGGATTCTTCTCACGGGCTGACAGGGATCTTTGGGTTCTTCTGGAGTCTCCCCAGGGGAGTCAGGCCTCGTCTCGAGTCGGGGCATGCACGTGCACTTTCCTTCCAGGCTGTAGCAGCAATGTCACGCTTCCCGTGGCGTGGATCAAAGGATCTGTGGTTTTCCCTCGAGGCTTTCCCTCGAGGCTTTCCCACAGGGCTGTCCCACGTGCCACCGTGGTGTGAGTCGATCCTCGGCGTGAAAGATGAGCCAGTGCAGAGCAAAGAGCTTCCTCTGGAATGTACTGAGACATCTGGGGGACTCTTGGAATGGTGGTACGACCATGGAGTTCCTCTCGCCTTTCCTGTTGAGAGTGCCTCCGCTTGAGATGCGACGGGAACGCCGGGAACTCTTTCCCATTGAAAGCAGGGAAAGGATTCCTCATCTCGAGCTACGAGGGGGAAAGGGGGCTCCTCTGGATGTGGGCGGGACGATCGTGCTTCCTCTCGAGTGGAGACGGGTATGGCGGTGAACTTCTTGAGTTGCAGCAAGGGTGTGAAAGACCCTTTCGAAGTTCCAGAGGTTAGGTGTCATTAGTCTCCAGACGCCTCATCGGAAATAGGCCTCATCCTGCCTGGAAGGGAGAACTTCCTGGATTTTCTCGAGTTGCGGCAGGTGTTCTCGAGTTACGACGGGGACCTCAGGGACCCGCCCTGGTGGCCTCAGGAGAGGCCAGTCCCCATGCGAGTTGCTAGGGGGCCTCTCGGGATTCCTCTCCCGTCGATACCCGGGCCAAAAACCTTGTGTGGAGTCAGGGCCGGAACCGAGGATTCCTCTCACGGGCTGATATGGATCTTTGGGTACTTCTGGAGTCTCGCCAGGGGAGACAGGCCTCATCTCGAGTGGGGGCATGCACGTGCGCTTTCCTTCCAGGCTGTAGCAGCAATGTCACGCTTCCCATCGCGCGGATCAAAGGATCTGTGGTTTTCCCTCGAGGCTTTCCCTCGAGGCTTCCCACAGGGCTGTCCCACGTGCCAACGTGGTGTGAGTCGATTCTCGGCGTGAAAGATGAGCCAGTGCAGGGCAAAGAGGTTCCTCTGGAATGGACTGAGACATCTGCGGGACTCTTGGAATGGTGGTACGACCATGGAGTTCCTCTCGCCTTTCCCGTTGAGAGTGCCTCCTCTTGAGATGCGACGGGAACGCCGGGAATTCTTTCCCGTTGAAAGCAGGGAAAGGATCGCTCATCTCGAGCTAGGAGGGGGAAACGGGGCTCCTCTGGATGTGGGCGGGACCATCGTGCTTCCTCTCGAGTGGAGACGGGTATGGCGGTGAACTTCTTGAGTTGCAGCAAGGGTGTGAAAGACCCTTTCGAAGTTCCAGAGGTTAGGTGTCATTAGTCTCCAGACGCCTCATCGGAAATAGGCCTCATCTCGCCTGGAAGGGAGAACTTCCTGGATTTTCTCGAGTTGCGGCAGGTGTTCTCGAGTTACGACGGGGACCTCAGGGACCCGCCCTGGTGGCCTCAGGAGAGGCCAGTCCCCATGCGAGTTGCTAGGGGGCCTCTCGGGATTCCTCTCCCGTCGATACCGGGGCCAAAAACCTTGTGTGGAGTCAGGGCCTCAACCGAGGATTCCTCTCAGGGGCTGACATGGATCTTTGGGTACTTCTGGAGTCTCCCCAGGGGAGTCAGGCCTCGTCTCGAGTCGGGGCATGCACGTGCACTTTCCTTCCAGGCTGTAGCATCAATGTCACGCTTCCCGTGGCGTGGATCAAAGGATCTGTGGTTTTCCCTCGAGGCTTTCCCTCGAGGCTTTCCCACAGGGCTGTCCCACGTGCCACCGTGGTGTGAGTCGATCCTCGGCGTGAAAGATGAGCCAGTGCAGGGCAAAGAGCTTCCTCTAGAATGGACTGAGGCATCTGGGGGACTCTTGGAATGGTGGTACGACCATGGAGTTCCTCTCGCCTTTCCTGTTGAGAGTGCCTCCGCTTGAGATGCGACGGGAACGCCGGGAATTCTTTCCCATTGAAAGCAGGGAAAGGATTCCTCATCTCGAGCTACGAGGGGGAAAGGGGGCTCCTCTGGATGTGGGCGGGACGATCGTGCTTCCTCTCGAGTGGAGACGGGTATGGCGGTGAACTTCTTGAGTTGCAGCAAGGGTGTGAAAGACCCTTTCGAAGTTCCAGAGGTTAGGTGTCATTAGTCTCCAGACGCCTCATCGGAAATAGGCCTCATCTCGCCTGGAAGGGGGAACTTCCTGGAATTTCTCGAGTTGTGGCAGGTGTTCTCGAGTTACGACGGGGACCTCAGGGACCCGCCCTGGTGGCCTCAGGAGAGGCCAGTCCCCATGCGACTTGCTAGGGGGCCTCTCGGGATTCCTCTCCCGTCGATACCGGGGCCAAAAACCTTGTGTGGAGTCAGGGCCGGAACCGAGGATTCTTCTCACGGGCTGACAGGGATCTTTGGGTTCTTCTGGAGTCTCCCCAGGGGAGTCAGGCCTCGTCTCGAGTCGGGGCATGCACGTGCACTTTCCTTCCAGGCTGTAGCAGCAATGTCACGCTTCCCGTGGCGTGGATCAAAGGATCTGTGGTTTTCCCTCGAGGCTTTCCCTCGAGGCTTTCCCACAGGGCTGTCCCACGTGCCACCGTGGTGTGAGTCGATCCTCGGCGTGAAAGATGAGCCAGTGCAGGGCAAAGAGCTTCCTCTGGAATGTACTGAGACATCTGGGGGACTCTTGGAATGGTGGTACGACCATGGAGTTCCTCTCGCCTTTCCTGTTGAGAGTGCCTCCGCTTGAGATGCGACGGGAACGCCGGGAACTCTTTCCCATTGAAAGCAGGGAAAGGATTCCTCATCTCGAGCTACGAGGGGGAAAGGGGGCTCCTCTGGATGTGGGCGGGACGATCGTGCTTCCTCTCGAGTGGAGACGGGTATGGCGGTGAACTTCTTGAGTTGCAGCAAGGGTGTGAAAGACCCTTTCGAAGTTCCAGAGGTTAGGTGTCATTAGTCTCCAGACGCCTCATCGGAAATAGGCCTCATCCTGCCTGGAAGGGAGAACTTCCTGGATTTTCTCGAGTTGCGGCAGGTGTTCTCGAGTTACGACGGGGACCTCAGGGACCCGCCCTGGTGGCCTCAGGAGAGGCCAGTCCCCATGCGAGTTGCTAGGGGGCCTCTCGGGATTCCTCTCCCGTCGATACCCGGGCCAAAAACCTTGTGTGGAGTCAGGGCCGGAACCGAGGATTCCTCTCACGGGCTGATTTGGATCTTTGGGTACTTCTGGAGTCTCGCCAGGGGAAACAGGACCCATCTCGAGTGGGGGCATGCACGTGCGCTTTCCTTCCAGGCTGTAGCAGCAATGTCACGCTTCCCATCGCGTGGATCAAAGGATCTGTGGTTTTCCCACAGGGCTCTCCCACGTGCCACCGTGGTGTGAGTCGATCCTCGGCGTGAAAGATGAGCCAGTGCAGGGCAAAGAGATTCCTCTGGAATGGACTGAGACATCTGGGGGACTCTTGGAATGGTGGTACAACCATGGAGTTCCTCTCGCCTTTCCTGTTGAGAGTGCCTCCTCTTGAGATGCGACGGGAACGCCGGGAATTCTTTCCCGTTGAAAGCAGGGAAAGGATCCCTCATCTCGAGCTACGAGGGGGAAACGGGGATCCGCTGGATGTGGGCGGGACCATCGTGCTTCCTCTCGAGTGGAGACGGGTATGGTGGTGAACTTCTTGAGTTGCAGCAAGGGTGTGAAAGACCCTTTCGAAGTTCCAGAGGTTAGGTGTCATTAGTCTCCAGACGCCTCATCGGAAATAGGCCTCATCTCGCCTGGAAGGGAGAACTTCCTGGATTTTCTCGAGTTGCGGCAGGTGTTCTCGAGTTACGACGGGGACCTCAGGGACCCGCCCTGGTGGCCTCAGGAGAGGCCAGTCCCCATGCGAGTTGCTAGGGGCCCTCTCGGGATTCCTCTCCCGTCGATACCGGGGCCAAAAACCTTGTGTGGTGTCAGGGCCGGAACCGAGAATTTCTCTCAGGGGCTGACATGGATCTTTGGGTACTTTTGGAGTCTCCCCATGGGAGTCAGGCCTTGTCTCGAGTCGGGGCATGCACGTGCGCTTTCCTTCCAGGCTGTAGCAGCAATGTCACGCTTCCCGTCGCGTGGATCAAAGGATCTGTGGTTTTCCCTCGAGGCTTTCCCTCGAGGCTTTCCCACAGGGCTGTCCCACGTGCCACCGTGGTGTGAGTCGATCCTCGGCGTGAAAGATGAGCCAGTGCAGGGCAAAGAGCTTCCTCTGGAATGGACTGAGACATCTGGGGGACTCTTGGAATGGTGGTACGACCATGGAGTTCCTCTCGCCTTTCCTGTTGAGAGTGCCTCCTCTTGAGATGCGACGGGAACGCCGGGAATTCTTTCCCGTTGAAAGCAGGGAAAGGATCCCTCATCTCGAGCTACGAGGGGGAAACGGGGCTCCTCTGGATGTGGGCGGGACCATCGTGCTTCCTCTCGAGTGGAGACGGGTATGGCGGTGAACTTCTTGAGTTGCAGCAAGGGTGTGAAAGACCCTTTCGAAGTTCCAGAGGTTAGGTGTCATTAGTCTCCAGACGCCTGATCGGAAATAGGCCTCATCTCGCCTGGAAGGGAGAACTTCCTGGATTTTCTCGAGTTGCGGCAGGTGTTCTCGAGTTACGACGGGGACCTCAGGGACCCGCCCTGGTGGCCTCAGGAGAGGCCAGTCCCCATGCGACTTGCTAGGGGGCCTCTCGGGATTCCTCTCCCGTCGATACCGGGGCCAAAAACCTTGTGTGGAGTCAGGGCCGGAACCGAGGATTCCTGTCAGGGGCTGACATGGATCTTTGGGTACTTCTGGAGTCTCCCCAGGGGAGTCAGGCCTCGTCTCGAGTCGGGGCATGCACGTGCACTTTCCTTCCAGGCTGTAGCAGCAATGTCACGCTTCCCGTGGCGTGGATCAAAGGATCTGTGGTTTTCCCTCGAGGCTTTCCCTCGAGGCTTTCCCACAGGGCTGTCCCACGTGCCACCGTGGTGTGAGTCGATCCTCGGCGTGAAAGATGAGCCAGTGCAGGGCAAAGATCTTCCTCTGGAATGGACTGAGACATCTGGGGGACTCTTGGAATGGTGGTACGACCATGGAGTTCCTCTCTCCTTTCCTGTTGAGAGTGCCTCCGCTTCAGATGCGACGGGAACGCCGGGAATTCTTTCCCATTGAAAGCAGGGAAAGGATTCCTCATCTCGAGCTACGAGGGGGAAAGGGGGCTCCTCTGGATGTGGGCGGGACGATCGTGCTTCCTCTCGAGTGGAGACGGGTATGGAGGTGAACTTCTTGAGTTGCAGCAAGGGTGTGAAAGACCCTTTCGAAGTTCCAGAGGTTAGGTGTCATTAGTCTCCAGACGCCTCATCGGAAATAGGCCTCATCTCGCCTGGAAGGGAGAACTTCCTGGATCTTCTCGAGTTGCGGCAGGTGTTCTCGAGTTACGACGGGGACCTCAGGGACCCGCCCTGGTGGCCTCAGGAGAGGCCAGTCCCCATGCGAGTTGCTAGGGGGCCTCTCGGGATTCCTCTCCCGTCGATACCGGGGCCAAAAACCTTGTGTGGAGTCAGGGCCGGAACCGAGGATTCCTCTCACGGGCTGATATGGATCTTTGGGTACTTCTGGAGTCTCGCCAGGGGAGACAGGCCTCATCTCGAGTGGGGGCATGCACGTGCGCTTTCCTTCCAGGCTGTAGCAGCAATGTCACGCTTCCCGTCGCGTGGATCAAAGGATTTGTGGTTTTCCCTCGAGGCTTGCCCTCGAGGCTTTCCCACAGGGCTGTCCCACGTGCCACCGTGGTGTGAGTCGATCCTCGGCGTGAAAGATGAGCCAGTGCAGGGCAAAGAGGTTCCTCTGAAATGGACTGAGACATATGGGGGACTCTTGGAATGGTGGTACGACCATGGAGTTCCTCTCGCCTTTCCTGTTGAGAGTGCCTCCTCTTGAGATGCGACGGGAACGCCGGGAATTCTTTCCCGTTGAAAGCAGGGAAAGGATCGCTCATCTCGAGCTAGGAGGGGGAAACGGGGCTCCTCTGGATGTGGGCGGGATGATCGTGCTTCCTCTCGAGTGGAGCCGGGTATGGCGGTGAACTTCTTGAGTTGCAGCAAGGGTGTGAAAGACCCTTTCGAAGTTCCAGAGGTTAGGTGTCATTAGTCTCCAGACGCCTCATCGGAAATAGGCCTCATCTCGCCTGGAAGGGAGAACTTCCTGGATCTTCTCGAGTTGCGGCAGGTGTTCTCGAGTTACGACGGGGACCTCAGGGACCCGCCCTGGTGGCCTCAGGAGAGGCCAGTCCCCATGCGAGTTGCTAGGGGGCCTCTCGGGATTCCTCTCCCGTCGATACCGGGGCCAAAAACCTTGTGTGGAGTCAGGGCCGGAACCGAGGATTCCTCTCACGGGCTGATATGGATCTTTGGGTACTTCTGGAGTCTCGCCAGGGGAGACAGGCCTCATCTCGAGTGGGGGCATGCACGTGCGCTTTCCTTCCAGGCTGTAGCAGCAATGTCACGCTTCCCGTCGCGTGGATCAAAGGATTTGTGGTTTTCCCTCGAGGCTTGCCCTCGAGGCTTTCCCACAGGGCTGTCCCACGTGCCACCGTGGTGTGAGTCGATCCTCGGCGTGAAAGATGAGCCAGTGCAGGGCAAAGAGGTTCCTCTGAAATGGACTGAGACATATGGGGGACTCTTGGAATGGTGGTACGACCATGGAGTTCCTCTCGCCTTTCCTGTTGAGAGTGCCTCCGCTTGAGATGCGACGGGAACGCCGGGAATTCTTTCCCATTGAAAGCAGGGAAAGGATTCCTCATCTCGAGCTACGAGGGGGAAAGGGGGCTCCTCTGGATGTGGGCGGGACGATCGTGCTTCCTCTCGAGTGGAGCCGGGTATGGCGGTGAACTTCTTGAGTTGCAACAAGGGTGTGAAAGACACTTTCGAAGTTCCAGAGGTTAGGTGTCATTAGTCTCCAGACGCCTCATCGGAAATAGGCCTCATCTCGGCTGGAAGGGAGAACTTCCTGGATTTTCTCGAGTTGCGGCAGGTGTTCTCGAGTTACGACGGGGACCTCAGGGACCGGCCCTGGTGGCCTCAGGAGAGGCCAGTCCCCATGCGAGTTGCTAGGGGGCCTCTCGGGATTCCTCTCCCATCGATACCCGGGCCAAAAACCTTGTGTGGAGTCAGGGCCGGAACCGAGGATTCCTCTCAGGGGCTGACATGGATCTGTGGGTACTTCTGGAGTCTCCCCATGTTAGTCAGGCCTCGTCTCGATTGGGGGCATGCACGTGCGCTTTCCTTCCAGGCTGTAGCAGCAATGTCACGCTTCCCGTGGCGTGGATCAAAGGATCTGTGGTTTTCCCTCGAGGCTTTCCCTCGAGGCTTTCCCACAGGGCTGTCCCACGTGCCACCGTGGTGTGAGTCGATCCTCGGCGTGAAAGATAGGCCAGTGCAGGGCAAAGAGCTTCCTCTGGAATGGACTAAGACATCTGGGGGACTCTTGGAATGGTGGTATGACCATGGAGTTCCTCTCGCCTTTCCTGTTGAGAGTACCTCCGCTTGAAATGCGACGGGAACGCCGGGAATTCTTTCCCATTGAAAGCAGGGAAAGGATTCCTCATCTCGAGCTACGAGGGGGAAAAGGGGCTCCTCTGGATGTGGGCGGGACGATCGTGCTTCCTCTCGAGTGGAGACGGGTATGGCGGTGAACTTCTTGAGTTGCAGCAAGGGTGTGAAAGACCCTTTCGAAGTTCCAGAGTTTAGGTGTCATTAGTCTCCAGACGCCTCATCGGAAATAGGCCTCATCTCGCCTGGAAGGGGGAACTTCCTGGATTTTCTCGAGTTGCGGCAGGTGTTCTCGAGTTACGACGGGGACCTCAGGGACCGGCCCTGGTGGCCTCAGGAGAGGCCAGTCCCCATGCGAGTTGCTAGGGGGCCTCTCGGGATTCCTCTCCCGCCGATACCGGGGCCAAAAACCTTGTGTGGAGTCAGGGCCGGAACCGAGGATTCCTCTCACGGGCTGATATGGATCTTTGGGTACTTCTGGAGTCTCGCCAGGGGAGACAGGCCTCATCTCGAGTGGGGGCATGCACGTGCGCTTTCCTTCCAGGCTGTAGCAGCAATGTCACGATTCCCATCGCGTGGATCAAAGGATCTGTGGTTTTCCCTCGAGGCTTTCCCTCGAGGCTTTCCCACAGGGCTGTCCCACGTGCCACCGTGGTGTGAGTCGATCCTCGGCGTGAAAGATGAGCCAGTGCAGGGCAAAGAGGTTCCTCTGGAATGGACTGAGAAATCTGCGGGACTCTTTGAATGGTGGTACGACCATGGAGTTCCACTCGCCTTTCCTGTTGAGAGTGCCTCCTCTTGAGATGCGACGGGAACGCCGGGAATTCTTTCCTGTTGAAAGCAGGGAAACGATCGCTCATCTCGAGCTAGGAGGGGGAAACGGGGCTCCTCTGGATGTGGGCAGGACCATCGTGCTTCCTCTAGAGTGGAGACGGGTATGGCGGTGAACTTCTTGAGTTGCAGCAAGGGTGTGAAAGACCCTTTCGAAGTTCCAGAGTTTAGGTGTCATTAGTCTCCAGACGCTTGATCGGAAATAGGCCTCATCTCGCCTGGAAGGGAGAACTTCCTGGATTTTCTCGAGTTGCGGCAGGTGTTCTCGAGTTACGACGGGGACCTCAGGGACCCGCCCTGGTGGCCTCAGGAGAGGCCAGTCCCCATGCGACTTGCTAGGGGGCCTCTCGGGATTCCTCTCCCGTCGATACCGGGGCCAAAAACCTTGTGTGGAGTCAGGGCCGGAAATGAAGATTCCTCTCAGGGGCTGACATGGATCTTTGGGTACTTCTGGAGTCTCCCCAGGGGAGTCAGGCCTCGTCTCGAGTCGGGGCATGCACGTGCACTTTCCTTCCAGGCTGTAGCAGCAATGTCACGCTTCCCGTGGCCTGGATCACTGGATCTGTGGTTTTCCCTCGAGGCTTTCCCTCGAGGCTTTCCCACAGGGCTGTCCCACGTGCCACCGTGGTGTTAGTCAATCCTCGGCGTGAAAGATGAGCCAGTGCAAGGCAAAGAGGTTCCTCTGGAATGGACTGAGACATCTGGGGGACTCTTGAAATGGTGGTAAGACCATGCAGTTCCTCTCGCCTTTCTTGTTGAGAGTGCCTCCTCTTGAGATGCAACGGGAACGCCGGGAATTCTTTCCCGTTGAAACCAGGGAAAGGATCCCTCATCTCGAGCTACGAGGGGGAAACGGGGCTCCTCTGGATGTGGGCGGGACCATCGTGCTTCCTCTCGAGCGGAGACGGGTATGGCGGTGAACTTATTGAGTTGCAGAAAGGGTGTGAAAGACCCTTTCGAAGGTAAAGAGGTTAGGTGTCATTAGTCTCCAGACGCCTCATCGGAAATAGGCCTCATCTCGCCTGGAAGGGGAAACTTCCTGGAATTTCTCGAGTTGCGGCAGGTGTTCTCGAGTTACGACGGGGACCTCAGGGACCCGCCCTGGTGGCCTCAGGAGAGGCCAGTCCCCATGCGAGTTGCTAGGGGGCCTCTCGGGATTCCTCTCCCGTCGATACCGGGGCCAAAAACCTTGTGTGGAGTCAGGGCCGTAACCGAGGATTCCTCTCAGGGGCTGACATGGATCTTTGAGTACTTCTGGAGTCTCCCCAGGGGAGTCAGGCCTCGTCTCGAGTCGGGGCATGCACGTGCACTTTCCTTCCAGGCTGAAGCAGCAATGTCACGCTTCCCGTCGCGTGGATCAAAGGATCTGTGGTTTTCCCTCGAGGCTTTCCGTCGAGGCTTTCCCACAGGGCTGTCCCACGTGCCACCGTGGTGTGAGTCGATCCTCGGCGTGAAAGCTGAGCCAGTGCAGGGCAAAGAGCTTCCTCTCGAATGGACTGAGACATCTGGGGGACTCTTGGAATGGTGGTACGACCATGGAGTTCCTCTCGCCTTTCCTGTTGAGAGTGCCTCCTCTTGAGATGCGACGGGAATGCCGGGAATTCTTTCCCGTTGAAAGCAGGGACAGGATCCCTCATCTCGAGCTACGAGGGGGAAACGGGGCTCCTCTGGATATGGGCGGGACCATCGTGCTTCCTCTCGAGTGGAGACGGGTATGGCGGTGAACTTCTTGAGTTGCAGCAAGGGTGTGAAAGACCCTTTCGAAGTTCCAGAGGTTAGGTGTCATTAGTCTCCAGACGCCTCATCGGAAATAGGCCTCATCTCGCCTGGAAGGGAGAACTTCCTGGATTTTCTCGAGTTGCGGCAGGTGTTCTCGAGTTACGACGGGGACCTCAGGGACCCGCCATGGTGGCCTCAGGAAAGGCCAGTCCCCATGCGAGTTGCTAGGGGGCCTCTCAGGATTCCTCTCCCGTCGATACCGGGGCCAAAAACCTTGTGTGGAGTCAGGGCCGGAACCGAGGTTTTCTCTCAGGGGTGACATGGAACTTTGGGTATTTCTGGAGTCTCCCCAGGGAAGTCAGGCCTCGTCTCGAGTGGGGGCATGCACGTACGCTTTCCTTCCAGGCTGTAGCAGCAATGTCACGCTTCCCGTCGCGTGGATCAAAGGATCTGTGGTTTTCCCTCGAGGCTTTCCCTCGAGCCTTTCCCACAGGGCTGTCCCACTTGCCACCGTGGTGTGAGTCGATCCTCGGCGTGAAAGATGAGCCAGTGCAGGGCAAAGAGGTTCCTCTGGAATGGACTGAGACATCTGGGGGATTCTTGGAATGGTGGTACGACCATAGAGTTCCTCTCGCCTTTCCTGTTGAGAGTGCCTCCTCTTGAGATGCGACAGGAATGCCGGGAATTCTTTCCCGTTGAAAGCAGGGAAAGGATCCCTCATCTCGAGCTACGAGGGGGAAACGGGGCTCCTCTGGATATGGGCGGGACCATCGTGCTTCCTCTCGAGTGGAGACGGGTATGGCGGTGAACTTCTTGAGTTGCAGCAAGGGTGTGAAAGACCCTTTCGAAGTTCCAGAGGTTAGGTGTCATTAGTCTCCAGACGCCTCATAGGAAATAGGCCTCATCTCGCCTGGAAGGGAGAATTTCCTGGATTTTCTCGAGTTGCGGCAGGTGTTCTCGAGTTACGACGGGGACCTCAGGGACCCGCCATGGTGGCCTCAGGAAAGGCCAGTCCCCATGCGAGTTGCTAGGGGGCCTCTCAGGATTCCTCTCCCGTCGATACCGGGGCCAAAAACCTTGTCTGGAGTCAGGGCCGGAACCGAGGTTTTCTCTCAGGGGTGACATGGAACTTTGGGTATTTCTGGAGTCTCCCCAGGGGAGTCAGGCCTCGTCTCGAGTGGGGGCATGCACGTGCGCTTACCTTCCAGGCTGTAGCAGCAATGTCACGCTTCCCGTCGCGTGGATCAAAGGATCTGTGGTTTTCCCTCGAGGCTTTCCCTCAGGGCTGTCCCACGTGCCACCGTGGTGTGAGTCGATCCTCGGCGTGAAAGATGAGCCAGTGCAGGGCAAAGAGGTTCCTCTGGAATGGACTGAGACATCTGGGGGACTCTTGGAATGGTGGTACGACCATGGAGTTCCTCTCGCCTTTCCTGTTGAGAGTGCCTCCTCTTGAGATGCGACAGGAACGCCGGGAATTGTTTCCCGTTGAAAGCAGGGAAAGGATCCCTCATCTCGAGCTGCGAGGGGGAAACGGGGCTCCTCTGGATGTGGGCGGGACCATCGTGCTTCCTCTCGAGTGGATACGGGTATGGCGGTGAACTACTTGAGTTGCAGCAAGGGTGTGAAAGACCCTTTCGAAGTTCCATAGTTTAGGTGTCATTAGTCTCTAGACGCCTCATCGGAAATAGGCCTCATCTCGCCTGGAAGGGAGAACTTCCTGGATTTTCTCGAGTTGCGGCAGGTGTTCTCGAGTTACGACGGGGACCTCAGGGACCCGCCCTGGTGGCCCCAGGAGAGGCCAGTCCCCATGCGAGTTGCTACGGGGCCTCTCGGGATTCCTCTCCCGTCGATACCGGGGCCAAAAACCTTGTGTGGAGTCAGGGCCGGAACCGGGGATTCCTCTCAGGGGCTGACATGGATCTTTGGGTTCTTCTGGAGTCTCCCCAGGGGAGTCAGGCCTCGTCTCGAGTGGGGGCATGCACGTGTGCTTTCCTTCCAGGCTGTAGCAGCAATGTCACGCTTCCCGTCGCGTGGATCAAAGGATCTGTGGTTTTCCCTCGAGGCTTTCCCTCGAGGCTTTGCCACAGGGCTGTCCCACGTGCCACCGTGGTGTGAGTCGATCCTCGGCGTGAAAGATGAGCCAGTGCAGGGCAAAGAGGTTCCTCTGGAATGGACTGAGACATCTGGGGGACTCTTGGAATGGTGGTACGACCATGGAGTTCCTCTCGCCTTTCCTGTTGAGAGTGCCTCCTCTTGAGATGCGACGGGAACGCCGGGAATTCTTTCCCGTTGAAAGCAGGGAAAGGATCCCTCATCTCGAGCTACGAGGGGGAAACGGGGCTCCTCTGGATGTGGGCGGGACCATCGTGCTTCCTCTCGAGTGGAGACGGGTATGGCGGTGAACTTCTTGAGTAGCAGCAAGGGTGTGAAAGACCCTTTCGAAGTTCCAGAGGTTAGGTGTCATTAGTCTCCAGACGCCTCATAGGAAATAGGCCTCATCTCGCCTGGAAGGGAGAACTTCCTGGATTTTCTCGAGTTGCGGCAGGTGTTCTCGAGTTACGACGGGGACCTCAGGGACCCGCCATGGTGGCTTCAGGAAAGGCCAGTCCCCATGCGAGTTGCTAGGGGGCCTCTCGGGATTCCTCTCCCGGCGATACCGGGGCCAAAAACCTTGTGTGGAGTCAGGGCCGGAACCGAGGATTCCTCTCAGGAGCTCACATGGATCTTTGGGTACTTCTGGAGTCTCCCCAGGGGAGTCAGGCCTCGTCTCGATTGGGGCCATGCACGTGCGCATTCTTTCCAGGCTGTAGCAGCAATGTCATGCTTCCCGTCGCGTGGATCAAAGGATCTGTGGTTTTCCCTCGAGGCTTTCCCTCGAGGCTTTCCCACAGGGCTGTCCCACGTGCCACCGTGGTGTGAGTCGATCCTCGGCGTGAAAGATGAGCCAGTGCAGGGCAAAGAGGTTCCTCTGGAATGGACTGAGACATCTGGGGGACTCTTGGAATGGTGGTACGACCATGGAGTTCCTCTCGCCTTTCCTGTTGAGAGTGCCTCCTCTAGAGATGCGACGGGAACCCCGGGAATTCTTTCCCGTTGAAAGCAGGGAAAGGATCCCTCATCTCGAGCTCCGAGGGGGAAACGGGGCTCCTCTGGATGTGGGCGGGACCATCGTGCTTCCTCTCGAGTGGAGACGGGTATGGAGGTGAACTTCTTGAGTAGCAGCAAGGGTGTGAAAGACCCTCTCGAAATTCCAGAGGTTAGGTGTCATTAGTCTCCAGACGCCTCATCGGAAATAGGCCTCATCTCGCCTGGAAGGGAGAACTTCCTGGATTTTCTCGAGTTGCGGCAGGTGTTCTCGAGTTACGACGGGGACCTCAGGGACCCGCCCTGGTGGCCCCAGGAGAGGCCAGTCCCCATGCGAGTTGCTACGGGGCCTCTCGGGATTCCTCTACGGTCGATACCGGGGCCAAAAACCTTGTGTGGAGTCAGGGCCGGAACCGGGGATTCCTCTCAGGGGCTGACATGGATCTTTGGGTACTTCTGGAGTCTCCCCAGGGGAGTCAGGCCTCGTTTCGAGTGGGGGCATGCACGTGCGCTTTCCTTCCAGGCTGTAGCAGCAATGTCACACTTCCCGTCGCGTGGATCAAAGGATCTGTGGTTTTCCCTCGAGGCTTTCCCTCGAGGCTTTCCCACAGGGTTGTCCCACGTGCCGCCGTGGTGTGAGTCGATCCTCGGCGTGAAAGATGAGCCAGTGTAGGGCAAAGAGCTTCCTCTGGAATGGACTGAGACATCTGGGGGACTCTTGGAATGGTGGTACGACCATGGAGTTCTTCTCACCTTTCCTGTTGAGAGTGCCTCCTCTTGAGATGCGACGGAAATGCCGGGAATTCTTTCCCGTTAAAAGCAGGGAAATGATCCCTCATCTCGAGCTACGAGGGGAAACGGGGCTCCTCTGGATGTGGGCGGGACCATCGTGCTTCCTCTGGAGTGGAGACGGGTATGGCGGTGAACTTCTTGTGTTGCAGCAAGGGTGTGAAAGACCCTTTCGAAGTTCCAGAGGTTAGGTGTCATTAGTCTCCAGACGCCTCATTGGAAATAGGCCTCATCTCGCCTGGAAGGGAGAACTTCCTGGATTTTCTCGAGTTGCGGCAGGTGATCTCGAGTTACGATGGGGACCTCAGGGACCCGCCCTGGTGGCCTCAGGAGAGGCCAGTCCCCAAGCGAGTTGCTAGGGGGCCTCTCGGGATTTCTCTCCCATCGATACCCGGGCCAAATCCTTGTGTGGAGTCAGGGCCGGAAACGAGAATTCCTCTCAGGGGCTGACATGGATCTTTGGGTAATTCTGGAGTCTCCCCAGGGGAGTCAGGCCTCGTCTCGAGTGGGGGCATGCACGTGCGCTTTCCCTCCAGGCTGAAGCAGCAATGTCACGCTTCCCGTCGCGTGGATCAAAGGATCTGTGGTTTTCCCTCGAGGCTTTCCCTCGAGGCTTTCCCACAGGGCTGTCCCACGTGCCACCGTGGTGTGAGTCGATCCTCGGCGTGAAAGATGAGCCAGTGCAGGGCAAAGAGCTTCCTCTCGAATGGACTGAGACATCTGGGGGACTCTTGGAATGGTGGTACGACCATGGAGTTCCTCTCGCCTTTCCTGTTGAGAGTGCCTCCACTTGAGATGCGACGGGAACGCCGGGAATTCTTTCCCGTTGAAAGCAGGGAAAGGATCCCTCATCTCGAGCTACGAATGTGAAACGGGGCTCCTCTGGATGTGGGCGGGACCATCGTGCTTCCTCTCGAGTGGAGACGGGTATGTCGGTGAACTTCTTGAGTTGCAGCAAGGGTGTGAAAGACCCTTTCGAAGTTCCAGAGGTTAGGTGTCATTAGTCTCCAGACGCCTCATCGGAAATAGGCCTCATCTCGCCTGGAAGGGAGAACTTCCTGGATTTTCTCGAGTTGAGGCAGGTGTTCTCGAGTTACGACGGGGACCTCAGGGACCCGCCATGGTGGCCTCAGGAAAGGCCAGTCCCCATGCGAGTTGCTAGGGGGCCTCTCAGGATTAATCTCCCGTCGATACCGGGGCCAAAAACCTTGTGTGGAGTCAGGGTCGGAACCGAGGTTTCCTCTCAGAGGTGACATGGAACTTTGGGTATTTCTGGAGTCTCCCCAGGGGAGTCAGGCCTCGTCTCGAGTGGGGGCATGCATGTGCGCTTTCCTTCCAGGCTGTAACAGCAATGTCACGCTTCCCGTCGTGTGGATCAAAGGATCTGTGGTTTTCCCTCGAGGCTTTCCCTCGAGGCTTTGCCACAGGGATGTCCCACGTGCCACCGTGGTGTGAGTCGATCCTCGGCGTGAAAGATGAGCCAGTGCAGGGCAAAGAGGTTCCTCTGGAATGGACTGAGACATCTGGGGGACTCTTGGAATGGTGGTACGACCATGGAGTTCCTCTCGCCTTTCCTGTTGAGAGTGCCTCCTCTTGAGATGCGACGGGAACGCCGGGAATTCTTTCCCGTTGAAAGCAGGGAAAGGATCCCTCATCTCGAGCTACGAGGGGGAAACGGGGCTCCTCTGGATGTGGGCGGGACCATCGTGCTTCCTCTCGAGTGGAGACGGGTATGGCGGTAAACTTCTTGAGTAGCAGCAAGGGTGTGAAAGACCCTTTCGAAGTTCCAGAGTTTAGGTGTCATTAGTCTCCAGACGCCTCATCGGAAATAGGCCTCATCTCGGCTGGAAGGGAGAACTTCCTGGATTCTCTCGAGTTGCGGCAGGTGTTCTCGAGTTACGACGGGGACCTCAGGGACCCGCCATGGTGGCCTCAGGAAAGGCCATTCCCCATGCGAGTTGCTAGGGGGCCTCTCAGGATTCCTCTCCCGTCGATACCGGGGCCAAAAACCTTGTGTGGAGTCAGGGCCGGAACCGAGGTTTCCTCTCAGGGGTGACATGGATCTTTGGGTACTTCTGGAGTCTCCCTAGGGGAGTCAGGACTCGTCTCGAGTGGGGGCATGCACGTGCGCTTTCCTTCCAGGCTGTAGCAGCAATGTCACGCTTACCGTCGCGTGGATCAAAGGATCTGTGGTTTTCCCTCGAGGCTTTCCCACAGGGCTGTCACACGTGCCACCGTGGTGTGAGTCGATCCTCGGCGTGAAAGATGAGCCAGTGCAGGGCAAAGAGGTTCCTCTGGAATGGACTGAGACATCTGGGGGACTCTTGGAATGGTGGTACGACCATGGAGTTCCTCTCGCCTTTCCTGTTGAGAGTGCCTCCTCTTGAGATGCGACGGGAACGCCGGGAATTCTTTCCCGTTGAAAGCAGGGAAAGGATCCCTCATCTCGAGCTACGAGGGGGAAACGGGGCTCCTCTGGATGTGGGCGGGACCATCGTGCTTCCTCTCGAGTGGAGACGGGTATGGCGGTGAACTTCTTGAGTTGCAGCAAGGGTGTGAAAGACCCTTTCGAAGTTCCAGAGGTTAGGTGTCATTAGTCTCCAGACACCTCATCGGAAATAGGCCTCATCTCGCCTGGAAGGGAGAACTTCCTGGATTTTCTCGAGTTGCGGCAGGTGTTCTCGAGTTACGACGGGGACCTCAGGGACCCGCCATGGTGGCCTCAGGAAAGGCCAGTCCCCATGCGAGTTGCTAGGGGGCCTCTCAGGATTCCTCTCCCGTCGATACCGAGGCCAAAAACCTTGTGTGGATTCAGGGCCGGAACCGAGGATTCCTCTCAGGGGCTGACATGGATCTTTGGGTACTTCTGGAGTCTCCCCAGGGGAGTCAGGCCTCGTCTCGAGTGGGGGCATGCACGTGCGCTTTCCTTCCAGGCTGTAGCAGCAATGTCACGATTCCCGTGGCCTGGATCAAAGGATCTGTGGTTTTCCCTCGAGGCTTTCCCTCGAGGCTTTCCCACAGGGCTGTCCCACGTGCCACCGTGGTGTGAGTCGATCCTCGGCGTGAAAGATGAGCCAGTGCAGGGCAAAGAGGTTGCTCTGGAATGGACTGAGACATCTGGGGGACTCTTGGAATGGTGGTATGACCATGGAGTTCCTCTCGCCTTTCCTGTTGAGAGTGCCTCCTCTTGAGATGCGACGGGAACGCCGGGAATTCTTTCCCGTTGAAAGCAGGGAAAGGATCCCTCATCTCGAGCTACGAGGGGGAAACGGGGCTCCTCTGGATGTGGGCGGGACCATCGTGCTTCCTCTCGAGTGGAGACGGGTATGGCGGTGAACTTCTTGAGTTGCAGCAAGGGTGTGAAAGACCCTTTCGAAGTTCCAGAGGTTAGGTGTCATTAGTCTCCAGACGCCTCATCGGAAATAGGCCTCATCTCGCCTGGAAGGGAGAACTTCCTGGATTTTCTCGAGTTGCGGCAGGTGTTCTCGAGTTACGACAGGGACCTCAGGGACCCGCCCTGGTGGCCTCAGGAGAGGCCAGTCCCCATGCGAGGTGCTAGGGGGCCTCTCGGGATTCCTCTCCCGTCGATACCGGGGCCAAAAACCTTGTGTGGAGTCAGGGCCGGAACCGAGGATTCCTCTCAGGGGCTGACATGGATCTTTGGATACTTCTGGAGTCTCCCCAGGGGAGTCAGGCCTCGTCTCGAGTGGGGGCATGCACGTGCGCTTTCCTTCCAGGCTGTAGCAGCAATGTCACGCTTCCCGTGGCCTGGATCAAAGGATCTGTGGTTTTCCCTCGAGGCTTTCCCTCGAGGTTTTCCCACAGGGCTGTCCCACGTGCCACCGTGGTGTGAGTCGATCCTCGGCGTGAAAGATGAGCCAGTGCAGGGCAAAGAGGTTCCTCTGTAATGGACTGAGACATCTGGGGGACTCTTGGAATGGTGGTACGACCATGGAGTTCCTCTCGCCTTTCCTGTTGAGAGTGCCTCCTCTTGAGATGCGACGGGAACGCCGGGAATTCTTTCCCGTTGAAAGCAGGGAAAGGATCCCTCATCTCGAGCTACGAGGGGGAAACGGGGCTCCTCTGGATGTGGGCGGGACCATCGTGCTTCCTCTCGAGTGGAGACGGGTATGGCGGTGAACTTCTTGAGTTGCAGCAAGGGTGTGAAAGACCCTTTCGAAGTTCCAGAGGTTAGGTGTCATTAGTCTCCAGACGCCTCATCGGAAATAGGCCTCATCTCGCCTGGAAGGGAGAACTTCCTGGATTTTCTCGAGTTGCGGCAGGTGTTCTCGAGTTACGACGGGGACCTCAGGGACCCGCCCTGGTGGCCTCAGGAGAGGCCAGTCCCCATGCGAGTTGCTAGGGGGCCTCTCGGGATTACTCTCCCATCGATACCGGGGCCAAAAACCTTGTGTGGAGTCAGGGCCGGAACCGAGGATTCCTCTCAGGGGCTGACATGGATCTTTGGGTACTTCTGGAGTCTCCCCAGGGGAGTCAGGCCTCGTCTCGAGTGGCGGCATGCACGTGCGCTTTCCTTCCAGGCTGTAGCAGCAATGTCACGCTTCCCGTCTCGTGGATCAAAGGATCTGTGGTTTTTCCTCGAGGCTTTCCCTCGAGGATTTCCCACAGGGCTGTCCCACGTGCCACCGTGGTGTGAGTCGATCCTCGGCGTGAAAGATGAGCCAGTGCAGGGCAAAGAGTTTCCTCTGGAATGGACTGAGACATCTGGGGGACTCTTGGAATGGTGGTATGACCATGGAGTTCCTCTCGCCTTTCCTGTTGAGAGTGCCTCCTCTTGAGATGCGACGGGAACGCCGGGAATTCTTTCCCGTTGAAAGCAGGGAAAGGATCCCTCATCTCGAGCTACGAGGGGGAAACGGGGCTCCTCTGGATGTGGGCGGGACCATCGTGCTTCCTCTCGAGTGGAGACGGGTATGGCGGTGAACTTCTTGAGTTGCAGCAAGGGTGTGAAAGACCCTTTCGAAGTTCCAGAGGTTAGGTGTCATTAGTCTCCAGACGCCTCATCGGAAATAGGCCTCATCTCGCCTGGAAGGGAGAACTTCCTGGATTTTCTCGAGTTGCGGCAGGTGTTCTCGAGTTACGACGGGGACCTCAGGGACCCGCCCTGGTGGCCTCAGGAGAGGCCAGTCCCCATGCGAGGTGCTAGGGGGCCTCTCGGGATTCCTCTCCCGTCGATACCGGGGCCAAAAACCTTGTGTGGAGTCAGGGCCGGAACCGAGGATTCCTCTCAGGGGCTGACATGGATCTTTGGATACTTCTGGAGTCTCCCCAGGGGAGTCAGGCCTCGTCTCGAGTGGGGGCCTGCACGTGCGCTTTCCTTCCAGGCTGTAGCAGCAATGTCACGCTTCCCGTGGCCTGGATCAAAGGATCTGTGGTTTTCCCTCGAGGCTTTCCCTCGAGGTTTTCCCACAGGGCTGTCCCACGTGCCACCGTGGTGTGAGTGGATCCTCGGCGTGAAAGATGAGCCAGTGCAGGGCAAAGAGGTTCCTCTGTAATGGACTGAGACATCTGGGGGACTCTTGGAATGGTGGTACGACCATGGAGTTCCTCTCGCCTTTCCTGTTGAGAGTGCCTCCTCTTGAGATGCGACGGGAACGCCGGGAATTCTTTCCCGTTGAAAGCAGGGAAAGGATCCCTCATCTCGAGCTACGAGGGGGAAACGGGGCTCCTCTGGATGTGGGCGGGACCATCGTGCTTCCTCTCGAGTGGAGATGGGTATGGCGGTGAACTTCTTGAGTTGCAGCAAGGGTGTGAAAGACCCTTTCGAAGTTCCAGAGGTTAGGTGTCATTAGTCTCCAGACGCCTCATCGGAAATAGGCCTCATCTCGCCTGGAAGGGAGAACTTCCTGGATTTTCTCGAGTTGCGGCAGGTGTTCTCGAGTTACGACGGGGACCTCAGGGACCCGCCCTGGTGGCCTCAGGAGAGGCCAGTCCCCATGCGAGTTGCTAGGGGGCCTCTCGGGATTCCTCTCCCATCGATACCGGAGCCAAAAACCTTGTGTGGAGTCAGGGCCGGAACCGAGGATTCCTCTCAGGGGCTGACATGGATCTTTGGGTACTTCTGGAGTCTCCCCAGGGGAGTCAGGCCTCGTCTCGAGTGGGGGCATGCACGTGCGCTTTCCTTCCAGGCTGTAGCAGCAATGTCACGCTTCCCGTCTCGTGGATCAAAGGATCTGTGGTTTTTCCTCGAGGCTTTCCCTCGAGGATTTCCCACAGGGCTGTCCCACGTGCCACCGTGGTGTGAGTCGATCCTCGGCGTGAAAGATGAGCCAGTGCAGGGCAAAGAGGTTCCTCTGGAATGGACTGAGACATCTGGGGGACTCTTGGAATGGTGGTATGACCATGGAGTTCCTCTCGCCTTTCCTGTTGAGAGTGCCTCCTCTTGAGATGCGACGGGAACGCCGGGAATTCTTTCCCGTTGAAAGCAGGGAAAGGATCCCTCATCTCGAGCTACGAGGGGGAAACGGGGCTCCTCTGGATGTGGGCGGGACCATCGTGCTTCCTCTCGAGTGGAGACGGGTATGGCGGTGAACTTCTTGAGTTGCAGCAAGGGTGTGAAAGACCCTTTCGAAGTTCCAGAGGTTAGGTGTCATTAGTCTCCAGACGCCTCATCGGAAATAGGCCTCATCTCGCCTGGAAGGGAGAACTTCCTGGATTTTCTCGAGGTGCGGCAGGTGTTCTCGAGTTACGACGGGGACCTCAGGGACCCGCCCTGGTGGCCTCAGGAGAGGCCAGTCCGCATGCGAGTTGCTAGGTGGCCTCTCGGGATTCCCCTCCCGTCGATACCGGGGCCAAAAACCTTGTGTGGAGTCAGGGCCGGAACCGAGGATTCCTCTCAGGGGCTGACATGGATCTTTGGGTACTTCTGGAGTCTCCCCAGGGGAGTCAGGCCTCGTCTCGAGTGGGGGCATGCACGTGCGCTTTCCTTCCAGGCTGTAGCAGCAATGTCACGCTTCCCGTGGCCTGGATCAAAGGATCTGTGGTTTTCCCTCGAGGCTTTCCCTCGAGGCTCTCCCACAGGGCTGTCCCACGTGCCACCGTGGTGTGAGTCGATCCTTGGCGTGAAAGATGAGCCAGTGCAGGGCAAAGAGGTTCCTCTGGAATGGACTGAGACATCTGGGGGACTCTTGGAATGGTGGTACAACCATGGAGTTCCTCTCGCCTTTCCTGTTGAGAGTGCCTCCTCTTGAGATGCGACGGGAACGCCGGGAATTCTTTCCCCTTGAAAGCAGGGAAAGGATCCCTCATCTCGAGCTACGAGGGGGAAACGGGGCTCCTCTGGATGTGGGCGGGACCATCGTGCTTCCTCTCGAGTGGAGATGGGTATGGCGGTGAACTTCTTGAGTTGCAGCAAGGGTGTGAAAGACCCTTTCGAAGTTCCAGAGGTTAGGCGTCATTAGTTTCCAGACGCCTCATCGGAAATAGGCCTCATCTCGCCTGGAAGGGAGAACTTCCTGGATTTTCGCGAGTTGCGGCATGTGTTCTCGAGTTACGACGGGGACCTCAGGGACCCGCCCTGGTGGCCTCAGGAACGGCTAATCCCCATGCGAGTTGCTAGGGGGCCTCTCGGGATTCCTCTCCCGTCGATACCGGGGCCAATAACCTTGTGTGGAGTCAGGGCCGGAACCGAGGATTCCTCTCAGGGTCTGACATTGACCTTTGGGTACTTCTGGAGTCTCCCCAGGGGAGTCGGGCCTCGTCTCGAGTGGGGGCATGCACGTGCGCTTTCCTTCCAGGCTGTAGCAGCAATTTCACGCTTCCCGTCGCGTGGATCAAAGGATCTGTGGTTTTCCCTCGAGGCTTTCCCTCGAGGCTGTCCCACAGGGCTGTCCCACGTGCCACCATGGTGTGAGTCGATCCTTGGCGTGAAAGATGAGCCAGTGCAGGGCAAAGAGGTTCCTCTGGAATGGACTGAGACATCTGGGGGACTCTTGGAATGGTGGTACGACCAGGGAGTTCCTCTCGCCTTTCCTGTTGAGAGTGCCTCCTCGAGATGCAACGGGAACGCCGGGAATTCTTTCCCGTTGAAAGCAGGGAAAGGATATCTCATCTCGAGCTCCGAGGGGGAAACGGGGCTCCTCTGGATGTGGGCGGGACCATCGTGCTTCCTCTCGAGTTGAGACGGGTATGGCGGTGAACTTCTTGAGTTGCAGCAAGGGTGTGAAAGACCCTTTCGAAGTTCCAGAGGTTAGGTGTTATTAGTCTCCAGACGCCTCATCGGAAATAGGCCTCATCTCGCCTGGAAGGGAGAACTTCCTGGATTTAATCGAGTTGCGGCAGGTGTTCTCGAGTTACGACGGGGACCTCAGGGACCCGCCCTGGTGGCCTCAGGAGAGGCTAGTCCCCATGCGAGTTGCTAGGGGGCCTCTCGGGATTCCCCTCCCGTCGATACCGGGGCCAAAAACCTTGTGTGGAGTCAGAGCCGGAACCGAGGATTCCTCTCAGGGGCTGACATGGATCTTTGGGTACTTGTGGAGTCTCCCCAGGGGAGTCAGGCCTCGTCTCGAGTGGGGGCATGCACGTGCGCTTTCTTTCCAGGCTGTAGCAGCAATGTCACGCTTCCCGTGGCCTGGATCAAAGGATCTGTGGTTTTCCCTCGAGGCTTTCCCTCGAGGCTTTCCCACAGGGCTGTCCCACGTGCCACCGTGGTGTGAGTCGATCCTCGGCGTGAAAGATGAGCCAGTGCTGGGCAAAGAGGTTGCTCTGGAATGGACTGAGACATCTGGGGGACTCTTGGAATGGTGGTACGACCATGGAGTTCCTCTCGCCTTTCCTGTTGAGAGTGCCTCCTCTTGAGATGCGACGGGAACGCCGGGAAATCTTTCCCGTTGAAAGCAGGGAAAGGATCCCTCATCTCGAGCTACGAGGGGGAAACGGGGCTCCTCTGGATGTGGGCGGGACCATCGTGCTTCCTCTCGAGTGGAGACGGGTATGGCGGTGAACTTCTTGAGTTGCAGCAAGGGTGTGAAAGACCCTTTCGAAGTTCCAGAGGTTAGGTGTCATTAGTCTCCAGACGTCTCATCGGAAATAGGCCTCATCTCGCCTGGAAGGGAGAACTTCCTGGATTTTCTCGAGTTGCGGCAGGTGTTCTCGAGTTACGACGGGGACCTCAGGGACCCGCCCTGGTGGCCTCAGGAGAGGCCAGTCCCCATGCGAGTTGCTAGGGGGCCTCTCGGGATTCCTCTCCCGCCGATACCGGGGCCAAAAACCTTGTGTGGAGTCAGGGCCGGAACCGAGGATTCCTCTCAGGGGCTGATATGGATCTTTGGGTACTTCTGGAGTCTCCCCAGGGGAGTCAGGCCTCGTCTCGAGTGGGAGCATGCACGTGCGCTTTCCTTCCAGGCTGTAGCAGCAATGTCACGCTTCCCGTCGCGTGGATCAAAGGATCTGTGGTTTTCCCTCAAGGCTTTCCCTCGAGGCTTTCCCACAGGGCTGTCCCACGTGCCACCGTGGTGTGAGTCGATCCTCGGCGTGAAAGATGAGCCAGTGCAGGGCAAAGAGTTTCCTCTGGAATGGACTGAGACATCTGGGGGACTCTTGGAATGGTGGTACGACCATGGAGTTCCTCTAGCCTTTCCTGTTGAGAGTGCCTCCTCTTGAGATGCGACGGGAACGCCGGGAATTCTTTCCCCTTGAAAGCAGGGAAAGGATCCCTCATCTCGAGCTACGAGGGGGAAACGGGGCTCCTCTGGATGTGGGCGGGACCATCGTGCTTCCTCTCGAGTGGAGATGGGTATGGCGGTGAACTTCTTGAGTTGCAGCAAGGGTGTGAAAGACCCTTTCGAAGTTCCAGAGGTTAGGCGTCATTAGTCTCCAGACGCCTCATCGGAAATAGGCCTCATCTCGCCTGGAAGGGAGAACTTCCTGGATTTTCGCGAGTTGCGGCATGTGTTCTCGAGTTACGACGGGGACCTCAGGGACCCGCCCTGGTGGCCTCAGGAACGGCTAATCCCCATGCGAGTTGCTAGGGGGCCTCTCGGGATTCCTCTCCCGTCGATACCGGGGCCAATAACCTTGTGTGGAGTCAGGGCCGGAACCGAGGATTCCTCTCAGGGGCTGACATTGACCTTTGGGTACTTCTGGAGTCTCCCCAGGGGAGTCGGGCCTCGTCTCGAGTGGGGGCATGCACGTGCGCTTTCCTTCCAGGCTGTAGCAGCAATTTCACGCTTCCCGTCGCGTGGATCAAAGGATCTGTGGTTTTCCCTCGAGTCTTTCCCTCGAGGCTGTCCCACAGGGGTGTCCCACGTGCCACCATGGTGTGAGTCGATCCTTGGCGTGAAAGATGAGCCAGTGCAGGGCAAAGAGGTTCCTCTGGAATGGACTGAGACATCTGGGGGACTCTTGGAATGGTGGTACGACCAGGGAGTTCCTCTCGCCTTTCCTGTTGAGAGTGCCTCCTCGAGATGCAACGGGAACGCCGGGAATTCTTTCCCGTTGAAAGCAGGGAAAGGATATCTCATCTCGAGCTCCGAGGGGGAAACGGGGCTCCTCTGGATGTGGGCGGGACCATCGTGCTTCCTCTCGAGTTGAGACGGGTATGGCGGTGAACTTCTTGAGTTGCAGCAAGGGTGTGAAAGACCCTTTCGAAGTTCCAGAGGTTAGGTGTCATTAGTCTCCAGACGCCTCATCGGAAATAGGCCTCATCTCGCCTGGAAGGGAGAACTTCCTGGATTTAATCGAGTTGCGGCAGGTGTTCTCGAGTTACGACGGGGACCTCAGGGACCCGCCCTGGTGGCCTCAGGAGAGGCTAGTCCCCATGCGAGTTGCTAGGGGGCCTCTCGGGATTCCCCTCCCGTCGATACCGGGGCCAAAAACCTTGTGTGGAGTCAGAGCCGGAACCGAGGATTCCTCTCAGGGGCTGACATGGATCTTTGGGTACTTCTGCAGTCTCCCCAGGGGAGTCAGGCCTCGTCTCGAGTGGGGGCATGCACGTGCGCTTTCTTTCCAGGCTGTAGCAGCAATGTCACGCTTCCCGTGGCCTGGATCAAAGGATCTGTGGTTTTCCCTCGAGGCTTTCCCTCGAGGCTTTCCCACAGGGCTGTCCCACGTGCCACCGTGGTGTGAGTCGATCCTCGGCGTGAAAGATGAGCCAGTGCTGGGCAAAGAGGTTGCTCTGGAATGGACTGAGACATCTGGGGGACTCTTGGAATGGTGGTACGACCATGGAGTTCCTCTCGCCTTTCCTGTTGAGAGTGCCTCCTCTTGAGATGCGACGGGAACGCCGGGAAATCTTTCCCGTTGAAAGCAGGGAAAGGATCCCTCATCTCGAGCTACGAGGGGGAAACGGGGCTCCTCTGGATGTGGGCGGGACCATCGTGCTTCCTCTCGAGTGGAGACGGGTATGGCGGTGAACTTCTTGAGTTGCAGCAAGGGTGTGAAAGACCCTTTCGAAGTTCCAGAGGTTAGGTGTCATTAGTCTCCAGACGTCTCATCGGAAATAGGCCTCATCTAGCCTGGAAGGGAGAACTTCCTGGATTTTCTCGAGGTGCGGCAGGTGTTCTCGAGTTACGACGGGTACCACAGGGACCCGCCCTGATGGCCTCAGGAGAGGCCAGTCCCCATGCGAGTTGCTAGGGGGCCTCTCGGGATTCCTCTCCCGTCGATACCGGGGCCAAAAACCTTGTGTGGAGTCAGGGCCAGAACCGAGGATTCCTCTCAGGGGCTGACATGGATCTTTGGGTACTTCTAGAGTCTCCCCAGGGGAGTCAGGCCTGGTCTCGAGTGGGGGCATGGACGTGCGCTTTCCTTCCAGGCTGTAGCAGCAATGTCACGCTTCCCGTCGCGTGAATCAAATGATCTGTGGTTTTCTCTCGAGGCTTTCCCACAGGGCTGTCCCACGTGCCACCGTGGTGTGAGTCGATCCTCGGAGTGAAAGATGAGCCAGTGCAGGGCAAAGAGGTCCCTCTGGAATGGACTGAGACATCTGAGGGACTCTTGGAATGGTGGTACGACCATGGAGTTCCTCTCGCCTTTCCTGTTGAGAGTGCCTCCTCTTGAGATGCGACGGGAACGCCGGGAATTCTTTCCCATTGAAAGCAGGGAAAGGATCCCTCATCTCGAGCTACGAGGGGGAAACGGGGCTCCTCTGGATGTGGGCGGGACTATCGTGCTTCCTCTCGAGTGGAGACGGGTATGGCGGTGAACTTCTTGAGTTGCAGCAAGGGTGTGAAAGACCCTTTCGAAGTTCCAGAGGTTACGTGTCAGTCTCCAGACGCCTCATCGGAAATAGACCTCATCTCGCCTGGAAGGGAGAACTTACTGGATTTTCTCGAGTTGCGGCAGGTGTTCCCGAGTTACGACGGGGACCTCAGGGACCCGGCCTGGTGGCCTCAGGAGAGGCCAGTCCCCATGCGAGTTACTAGGGGGCCTCTCGGGATTCCTCTCCCGTCGATACTGGGGCCAAATACCTTGTGTGGAGTCAGGGCCGGAACCGAGGATTCCTCTCAGGGGCTGACATGGATCTTTGGGTACTTCTGGAGTCTCCCCAGGGGAGTCAGGCCTCTTCTCGAGTGGGGGCATGCACGTGCGCTTTCCTTCCAGGCTGTAGCAGCAATGTCACGCTTCCCGTCGCGTGGATAAAAGTATCTGTGGTTTTCCCTCTAGGCTTTCCCTCGAGGCTTTCCCACAGGGCTGTCCCACGTGCCACCGTGGTTTGAGTCGATTCTCGGCGTGAAAGATGAGCCAGTGCAGGGCAAAGAGGTTCCTCTGGAATGGACTGAGACATCTGGGGGACTCTTGGAATGGTGGTACGACCATGGAGTTCCTCTCGCCTTTCCTGTTGAGAGTGCCTCCTCTTGAGATGCGACGGGAATGCCGGGAATTCTTTCCCGTTGAAAGCAGGGAAAGGATCCCTCATCTCGAGCTACGAGGTGGAAACGGGGCTCCTCTGGATGTGGGTGGGACCATCGTGCTTTCTCTCGTGTGGAGACGGGTATGGCGGTAAACTTCTTGAGTTGCAGCAAGGGTGTGAAAGACCCTTTCGAAGTTCCAGAGGTTAGGTGTCATTAGTCTCCAGACGCCTCATCGGAAATAGGCCTCATCTCGCCTGGAAGGGAGAACTTCCTGGATTTTCTCGAGTTGCGGCAGGTGTTTTCGAGTTACGACGGGGACCTCAGGGACCCGCCCTGGTGGCCTCAGGAGAGGCCAGTCCCCATGCGAGTTGCTAGGGGGCCTCTCGGGATTCCTCTCCCGTCGATACCGGGGCCAAAAACCTTGTGTGGAGTCAGGGCCAGAAGCGAGGATTCCTCTCAGGGGCTGACATGGATCTTTGGGTACTTCTGGAGTCTCCCCAGGGGAGTCAGGCCTCGTCTCGAGTGGGGGCATGCACGTGCGCTTTCCTTCCAGGCTGTAGCAGCAATGTCACGCTTCCCGTCGCGTGGATCAAAGGATCTGTGGTTTTCCCTCGAGGCTTTCCCTCGAGGCTTTCCCACAGGGCTGTCCCACGTGCCACCGTGGTGTGAGTCGATCCTCGGCGCGAAAGATGAGCCAGTGCAGGGCAAAGAGGTTCCTCTGGAATGGACTGAGACATCTGGGGGACTCTTGGAATGGTGGTACGACCATGGAGTTCCTCTCGCCTTTCCTGTTGAGAGTGCCTCCTCTTGAGATGCGACGGGAACGCTGGGAATTTTTTCCCGTTGAAAGCAGGGAAAGGATCCCTCATCTCGAGCTACGAGGGGGAAACGGGGCTCCTCTGGATGTGGGCGGGACCATCGTGCTTCCTCTCGAGTGGAGACGGGTATGGCGGTGAACTACTTGAGTTGCAGCAAGGGTGTGAAAGACCCTTTCGAAGTTCCAGAGGTTACGTGTCAGTCTCCAGACGCCTCATCGGAAATAGACCTCATCTCGCCTGGAAGGGAGAACTTCCTGGATTTTCTCGAGGTGCGGCAGGTGTTCTCGAGTTACGACTGGTACCACAGGGACCCGCCCTGATGGCCTCAGGAGAGGCCAGTCCCCATGCGTGTTGCTAGGGGGCCTCTCGGGATTCCTCTCCCGTCGATACTGGGGCCAAATACCTTGTGTGGAGTCAGGGCCGGAACCGAGGATTCCTCTCAGGGGCTGACATGGATCTTTGGGTACTTCTGGAGTCTCCCCAGGGGAGTCAGGCCTCTTCTCGAGTGGGGGCATGCACGTGCGCTTTCCTTCCAGGCTGTAGCAGCAATGTCACGCTTCCCGTCGCGTGGATAAAAGTATCTGTGGTTTTCCCTCTAGGCTTTCCCTCGAGGCTTTCCCACAGGGCTGTCCCACGTGCCACCGTCGTTTGAGTCGATTCTCGGCGTGAAAGATGAGCCAGTGCAGGGCAAAGAGGTTCCTCTGGAATGGACTGAGACATCTGGGGGACTCTTGGAATGGTGGTACGACCATGGAGTTCCTCTCGCCTTTCCTGTTGAGAGTGCCTCCTCTTGAGATGCGACGGGAATGCCGGGAATTCTTTCCCGTTGAAAGCAGGGAAAGGATCCCTCATCTCGAGCTACGAGGTGGAAACGGGGCTCCTCTGGATGTGGGCGGGACCATCGTGCTTTCTCTCGTGTGGAGACGGGTATGGCGGTAAACTTCTTGAGTTGCAGCAAGGGTGTGAAAGACCCTTTCGAAGTTCCAGAGGTTAGGTGTCATTAGTCTCCAGACGCCTCATCGGAAATAGGCCTCATCTCGCCTGGAAGGGAGAACTTCCTGGATTTTCTCGAGTTGCGGCAGGTGTTTTCGAGTTACGACGGGGACCTCAGGGACCCGCCCTGGTGGCCTCAGGAGAGGCCAGTCCCCATGCGAGTTGCTAGGGGGCCTCTCGGGATTCCTCTCCCGTCGATACCGGGGCCAAAAACCTTGTGTGGAGTCAGGGCCAGAAGCGAGGATTCCTCTCAGGGGCTGACATGGATCTTTGGGTACTTCTGGAGTCTCCCCAGGGGAGTCAGGCCTCGTCTCGAGTGGGGGCATGCACGTGCGCTTTCCTTCCAGGCTGTAGCAGCAATGTCACGCTTCCCGTCGCGTGGATCAAAGGATCTGTGGTTTTCCCTCGAGGCTTTCCCTCGAGGCTTTCCCACAGGGCTGTCCCACGTGCCACCGTGGTGTGAGTCGATCCTCGGCGCGAAAGATGAGCCAGTGCAGGGCAAAGAGGTTCCTCTGGAATGGACTGAGACATCTGGGGGACTCTTGGAATGGTGGTACGACCATGGAGTTCCTCTCGCCTTTCCTGTTAAGAGTGCCTCCTCTTGAGATCCGACGGGAACGCCGGGAATTCTTTCCCGTTGAAAGCAGGGAAAGGATCCCTCATCTCGAGCTACGAGGGGGAAACGGGGCTCCTCTGGATGTGGGCGGGACCATCGTGCTTCCTCTCGAGTGGAGACGGGTATGGCGGTGAACTTCTTGAGTTGCAGCAAGGGTGTGAAAGACCCTTTCGAAGTTCCAGAGGTTAGGTGTCATTAGTCTCCAGACGCCTCATCGGAAATAGGCCTCATCTCGCCTGGAAGGGAGAACTTCCTGGATTTTCTCGAGTTGCGGCAGGTGTTCTCGAGTTACGACGGGGACCTCAGGGACCCGCCCTGGTGGACTCAGGAGAGGCCAGTCCCCATGCCAGTTGCTAGGGGGCCTCTCGGGATTCCTCTCCCGTCGATACCGGGGCCAAAAACCTTGTGTGGAGTCAGGGCCGGAACCGAGGATTCCTCTCAGGGGCTGACATGGATCTTTGGGTACTTCTAGAGTCTCCCCAGGGGAGTCAGGCCTCGTCTCGAGTGGGGGCATGCACGTGCGCTTCCCTTTCAGGCTGTAGCAGCAATGTCACGCTTCCCGTCGCGTGGATCAAATGATCTGTGGTTTTCCCTCGAGGCTTTCCCTCGAGGCTTTCCCACAGGGCTGTCCCACGTGCCACCGTGGTGTGAGTCGATCCTCGGCGTGAAAGATGAGCCAGTGCAGGGCAAAGGGATTCCTCTGGAATGGACTGAGATATCTGGGGGACTCTTGGAATGGTGGTACGACCATGGAGTTCCTCTCGCCTTTCCTGTTGAGAGTGCCTCCTCTTGAGATGCGACGGGAACGCCGGGAATTCTTTCCCGTTGAAAGCAGGGAAAGGATCCCTCATCTCGAGCTCCGAGGGGGAAACGGGGCTCCTCTGGATGTGGGCGGGACCATCGTGCTTCCTCCCGAGTGGACACGGGAATGGCGGTGAACTTCTTGAGTTGCAGCAAGGGTGTGAAAGACCCTTTCGAAGTTCCAGAGGTTAGGTGTCATTAGTCTCCAGACGCCTCATCGGAAATAGGCCTCATCTCGCCTGGAAGGGAGAACTTCCTGGATTTTCTCGAGTTGCGGCAGGTGTTATCGAGTTACGACGGGGACCTCAGGGACCCGCCCTGGTGGCCTCAGTAGAGGCCAGTCCCCATGCGAGTTGCTAGGGGGCCTCTCGGGATTCCTCTCCCGTCGTTACCGGGGCCAAAAGCCTTGCGTGGAGTCAGGGCCGGAACCGAGCATTCCTCTCAGGGGTTACATGGATCTTTGGGTACTTCTGGAGTCTCCCCAGGGGAGTCAGGCCTCGTCTCGAGTGGGGGCATGCACGTGCGCTTTCCTTCCAGGCTGTAGCAGCAA
Source organism: Capricornis sumatraensis (assembly GCF_032405125.1). Taxonomy (NCBI): domain Eukaryota; kingdom Metazoa; phylum Chordata; class Mammalia; order Artiodactyla; family Bovidae; genus Capricornis; species Capricornis sumatraensis. The sequence goes on from NW_027184612.1 coordinate 13,245,639, forward strand.
TGTCACGCTTCCCATCGCGAGGATTAAAGGATCTGTGGTTTTCCCTCGAGGCTTTCCCTCGAGGCTTTCCCACAGGGCTGTCCCACGTGCCACCGTGGTGTGAGTCGATCCTCGGCGTGAAAGATGAGCCAGTGCAGGGCAAAGAGGTTCCTCTGGAATGGACTGAGACATCTGGGGGACTCTTGGAATGGTGGTACGACCATGGAGTTCCTCTCGCCTTTCCTGTTGAGAGTGCCTCCTCTTGAGCTGCGACGGGAATGCCGGGAATTCTTTCCAGTTGGAAGCAGGGAAAGGATCCCTCATCTCGAGCTCCGAGGGGGAAACGTGGCTCCTCTGTATGTGGGCGGGACCATCGTGCTTTCTCTCGTGTGGAGACGGGTATGGCGGTAAACTTCTTGAGTTGCAGCAAGGGTGTGAAAGACCCTTTCGAAGTTCCAGAGGTTAGGTGTCATTAGTCTCCAGACGCCTCATCGGAAATAGGCCTCATCTCGCCTGGAAGGGAGAACTTCCTGGATTTTCTCGAGTTGCGGCAGGTGTTCTCGAGTTACGACGGGGACCTCAGGGACCCGCCCTGGTGGCCTCAGGAGAGGCCAGTCCCCATGCAAGTTGCTAGGGGGCCTCTCGGGATTCCTCTCCCGTCGATACCGGGGCCAAAAACCTTGTGTGGAGTCAGGGCCGGAACCGAGGATTCCTCTCAGGGGCTGACATGGATCTTTGGGTACTTCTGGAGTCTCCCCAGGGGAGTCAGGCCTCGTCTCGAGTGGGGGCATGCACGTGTGCTTTCCTTCCAGGCTGTAGCAGCAATGTCACGCTTCCCGTGGCGTGGATCAAAGGATCTGTGGTTTTCCCTCGAGGCTTTCCCTCGAGGCTTTCCCACAGGGCTGTCCCACGTGCCACCGTGGTGTGAGTCGATCCTCGGCGTGGAAGATGAGCCAGTGCAGGGCAAAGAGGTTCCTCTGGAATGGACTGAGACATCTGGGGGACTCTTGGAATGGTGGTACGACCCTGGAGTTCCTCTCGCCTTTACTGTTGAGAGTGCCTCCTCTTGAGATGCGACGGGAACGCCGGGAATTCTTTCCCGTTGAAAGCAGGGAAAGGATCCCACATCTCGAGCTCCGAGGGGGAAACGGGGCTCCTCTGGATGTGGGCGGGACCATCGTGCTTCCTCTCGAGTGGAGACGGGTATGGCGGTGAACTTCTTGAGTTGCAGCAAGGGTGTGAAAGACCCTTTCGAAGTTCCAGAGGTTAGGTGTCATTAGTCTCCAGACGCCTCATCGGAAATAGGCCTCATCTCGCCTGGAAGGGAGAACTTCCTGGATTTTCTCGAGTTGCGGCAGGTGTTCTCGAGTTAAGACGGGGACCTCAGGGACACGCCCTGGTGGCCTCAGGAGAGGCCAGTCCCCATGCGAGTTGCTAGGGGGCCTCTCGGGATTCCTCTCCCGTCGATACCGGGGCCAAAAACCTTGTGTGGAGTCAGGGCCGGAACCGAGGATTCCTCTCAGGGGTGATATGGATCCTTGGGTACTTCTGGAGTCTCCCCAGGGGAGTCAGGCCTCGTCTCGAGTGGGGGCATGCACGTGCGCTTTCCTTCCAGGCTGTAGCAGCAATGTCACGCTTCCTGTCGCGTGCATCAAAGGATCTGTGGTTTTCCCTCGAGGCTTTCCCTCGAGGCTTTCCCGCAGGGCTGTCCCACGTTCCACCGTGGTGTGAGTCGATCCTCGGCGTGAAAGATGAGCCAGTGCAGGGCAAAGAGGTTCCTCTGGAATGGACTGAGACATCTGGGGGACTCTTGGAATGGTGGTACGACCATGGAGTTCCTCTCGCCTTTCCTGTTGAGAGTGCCTCCTCTTGAGATGCGACGGGAACGCCGGGAATTCTTTCCCGTTGAAAGCAGGGAAAGGATCCCTCATCTCGAGCTACGAGGGGGAAACGGGGCTCCTCTGGATGTGGGTGGGACCATCGTGCTTCCTCTCGATTGGAGACTGGTATGGCGGTGAACTTCTTGAGTAGCAGCAAGGGTGTGAAAGACCCTTTCGAAGTTCCAGAGGTTGGGTGTCATTAGTCTCCAGACGCCTCATCGGAAATAGGCCTCATCTCGCCTGGAAGGGAGAACTTCCTGGATTTTCTCGAGTTGTGGCAGGTGTTCTCAAGTTACGACGGGGACCTCAGGGACCCGCCCTGGTGGCCTCAGGAGAGGCCAGTCCCCATGCGAGGTGCTAGGGGGCCTCTCGGGATTCCTCTCCCGTCGATACCGGGGCCAAAAACCTTGTGTGCAGTCAGGGCCGGAAACGAGGATTCCTCTCAGGGGCTGACATGGATCTTTGGGTACCTCTGGAGTCTCCCCAGGGGATTCAGGCCTCGTCTCGAGTGGGGGCATGCACGTGCGCTTTCCTTCCAGGCTGTAGCAGCAATGTCACGCTTCCCGTCGCGTGGATCAAAGGATCTGTGGTTTTCCCTCGAGGCTTTCCCTCGAGGCTTTCCCACAGGGCTGTCCCACGTGCCACCGTGGTGTGAGTCGATCCTCGGAGTGAAAGATGAGCCAGTGCAGGGCAAAGAGGTTCCTCTGGAATGGACTGAGACATCTGGGGGACTCTTGGAATGGTGGTACGACCATGGAGTTCCTCTCGCCTTTCCTGTTGAGAGTGCCTCCTCTTGAGATGCGACGGGAATGACGGGAATACTTTCCCGTTGAAAGCAGGGTAAGGATCCCTCATCTCGAGCTACGAGGGGGAAACGGGGCTCCTCTGGATGTGGGCGGGACCATCGTGCTTCCTCTCGAGTGGAGACGGGTATGGCGGTGAACTTCTTGAGTTGCAGCAAGTGTGTGAAAGACCCTTTCGAAGTTCCAGAGGTTAGGTGTCATTAGTCTCCAGACGCCTCATCGGAAATAGGCCTCATCTCGCCTGCAAGGGAGAACTTCCTTGATTTTCTCGAGGTGCGGCAGGTGTTCTCGAGTTACGACGGGGACCTCAGGGACCCGCCCTGGTTGCCTCAAGAGGCCAGTCCCCATGCGATTTGCTACGGGGCCTCTCGGGATTCCTCTCCCGTCGATACCGGGGCCAAAAACCTTGTGTGGAGTCAGGGCCGGAACCGAGGATTCCTCTCAGGGGCTGACATGGATCTTTGGGTACTTCTGGAGTCTCCCCAGGGGAGTCAGGCCTCGTCTCGAGTGGGGGCATGCACGTGCGCTTTCCTTCCAGGCTGTAGCAGCAATGTCACGCTTCCCGTGGCATGGATCAAAGGATCTGTGGTTTTCCCTCGAGGCTTTCCCACAGGGCTGTCCCACGTGCCACCGTGGTGTGAGTCGATCCTCGGCGCGAAAGATGAGCCAGTGCAGGGCAAAGAGGTTCCTCTGGAATGGACTGAGACATCTGGGGGACTCTTGGAATGGTGGTACGACCATGGAGTTCCTCTCGCCTTTCCTGTTAAGAGTGCCTCCTCTTGAGATCCGACGGGAACGCCGGGAATTCATTCCCGTTGAAAGCAGGGAAAGGATCCCTCATCTCGAGCTACGAGGGGGAAACGGGGCTCCTCTGGATGTGGGCGGGACCATCGTGCTTCCTCTCGAATGGAGACGGGTATGGCGGTGAACTTCTTGAGTTGCAGCAAGGGTGTGAAAGACCCTTTCGAAGTTCCAGAGGTTAGGTGTCATTAGTCTCCAGACGCCTCATCGGAAATAGGCCTCATCTCGCCTGGAAGGGAGAACTTCCTGGATTTTCTCGAGTTGCGGCAGGTGTTCTCGAGTTACGACGGGGACCTCAGGGACCCGCCCTGGTGGACTCAGGAGAGGCCAGTCCCCATGCCAGTTGCTAGGGGGCCTCTCGGGATTCCTCTCCCGTCGATACCGGGGCCAAAAACCTTGTGTGGAGTCAGGGCCGGAACCGAGGATTCCTCTCAGGGGCTGACATGGATCTTTGGGTACTTCTAGAGTCTCCCCAGGGGAGTCAGGCCTCGTCTCGAGTGGGGGCATGCACGTGCGCTTCCCTTTCAGGCTGTAGCAGCAATGTCACGCTTCCCGTCGCGTGGATCAAATGATCTGTGGTTTTCCCTCGAGGCTTTCCCTCGAGGCTTTCCCACAGGGCTGTCCCACGTGCCACCGTGGTGTGAGTCGATCCTCGGCGTGAAAGATGAGCCAGTGCAGGGCAAAGGGATTCCTCTGGAATGGACTGAGATATCTGGGGGACTCTTGGAATGGTGGTACGACCATGGAGTTCCTCTCGCCTTTCCTGTTGAGAGTGCCTCCTCTTGAGATGCGACGGGAACGCCGGGAATTCTTTCCCGTTGAAAGCAGGGAAAGGATCCCTCATCTCGAGCTCCGAGGGGGAAACGGGGCTCCTCTGGATGTGGGCGGGACCATCGTGCTTCCTCCCGAGTGGACACGGGAATGGCGGTGAACTTCTTGAGTTGCAGCAAGGGTGTGAAAGACCCTTTCGAAGTTCCAGAGGTTAGGTGTCATTAGTCTCCAGACGCCTCATCGGAAATAGGCCTCATCTCGCCTGGAAGGGAGAACTTCCTGGATTTTCTCGAGTTGCGGCAGGTGTTATCGAGTTACGACGGGGACCTCAGGGACCCGCCCTGGTGGCCTCAGTAGAGGCCAGTCCCCATGCGAGTTGCTAGGGGGCCTCTCGGGATTCCTCTCCCGTCGTTACCGGGGCCAAAAGCCTTGCGTGGAGTCAGGGCCGGAACCGAGCATTCCTCTCAGGGGTTACATGGATCTTTGGGTACTTCTGGAGTCTCCCCAGGGGAGTCAGGCCTCGTCTCGAGTGGGGGCATGCACGTGCGCTTTCCTTCCAGGCTGTAGCAGCAATGTCACGCTTCCCATCGCGAGGATTAAAGGATCTGTGGTTTTCCCTCGAGGCTTTCCCTCGAGGCTTTCCCACAGGGCTGTCCCACGTGCCACCGTGGTGTGAGTCGATCCTCGGCGTGAAAGATGAGCCAGTGCAGGGCAAAGAGGTTCCTCTGGAATGGACTGAGACATCTGGGGGACTCTTGGAATGGTGGTACGACCATGGAGTTCCTCTCGCCTTTCCTGTTGAGAGTGCCTCCTCTTGAGCTGCGACGGGAATGCCGGGAATTCTTTCCAGTTGGAAGCAGGGAAAGGATCCCTCATCTCGAGCTCCGAGGGGGAAACGTGGCTCCTCTGTATGTGGGCGGGACCATCGTGCTTTCTCTCGTGTGGAGACGGGTATGGCGGTAAACTTCTTGAGTTGCAGCAAGGGTGTGAAAGACCCTTTCGAAGTTCCAGAGGTTAGGTGTCATTAGTCTCCAGACGCCTCATCGGAAATAGGCCTCATCTCGCCTGGAAGGGAGAACTTCCTGGATTTTCTCGAGTTGCGGCAGGTGTTCTCGAGTTACGACGGGGACCTCAGGGACCCGCCCTGGTGGCCTCAGGAGAGGCCAGTCCCCATGCAAGTTGCTAGGGGGCCTCTCGGGATTCCTCTCCCGTCGATACCGGGGCCAAAAACCTTGTGTGGAGTCAGGGCCGGAACCGAGGATTCCTCTCAGGGGCTGACATGGATCTTTGGGTACTTCTGGAGTCTCCCCAGGGGAGTCAGGCCTCGTCTCGAGTGGGGGCATGCACGTGTGCTTTCCTTCCAGGCTGTAGCAGCAATGTCACGCTTCCCGTGGCGTGGATCAAAGGATCTGTGGTTTTCCCTCGAGGCTTTCCCTCGAGGCTTTCCCACAGGGCTGTCCCACGTGCCACCGTGGTGTGAGTCGATCCTCGGCGTGGAAGATGAGCCAGTGCAGGGCAAAGAGGTTCCTCTGGAATGGACTGAGACATCTGGGGGACTCTTGGAATGGTGGTACGACCCTGGAGTTCCTCTCGCCTTTACTGTTGAGAGTGCCTCCTCTTGAGATGCGACGGGAACGCCGGGAATTCTTTCCCGTTGAAAGCAGGGAAAGGATCCCACATCTCGAGCTCCGAGGGGGAAACGGGGCTCCTCTGGATGTGGGCGGGACCATCGTGCTTCCTCTCGAGTGGAGACGGGTATGGCGGTGAACTTCTTGAGTTGCAGCAAGGGTGTGAAAGACCCTTTCGAAGTTCCAGAGGTTAGGTGTCATTAGTCTCCAGACGCCTCATCGGAAATAGGCCTCATCTCGCCTGGAAGGGAGAACTTCCTGGATTTTCTCGAGTTGCGGCAGGTGTTCTCGAGTTAAGACGGGGACCTCAGGGACACGCCCTGGTGGCCTCAGGAGAGGCCAGTCCCCATGCGAGTTGCTAGGGGGCCTCTCGGGATTCCTCTCCCGTCGATACCGGGGCCAAAAACCTTGTGTGGAGTCAGGGCCGGAACCGAGGATTCCTCTCAGGGGTGATATGGATCCTTGGGTACTTCTGGAGTCTCCCCAGGGGAGTCAGGCCTCGTCTCGAGTGGGGGCATGCACGTGCGCTTTCCTTCCAGGCTGTAGCAGCAATGTCACGCTTCCTGTCGCGTGCATCAAAGGATCTGTGGTTTTCCCTCGAGGCTTTCCCTCGAGGCTTTCCCGCAGGGCTGTCCCACGTTCCACCGTGGTGTGAGTCGATCCTCGGCGTGAAAGATGAGCCAGTGCAGGGCAAAGAGGTTCCTCTGGAATGGACTGAGACATCTGGGGGACTCTTGGAATGGTGGTACGACCATGGAGTTCCTCTCGCCTTTCCTGTTGAGAGTGCCTCCTCTTGAGATGCGACGGGAACGCGGGGAATTCTTTCCCGTTGAAAGCAGGGAAAGGATCCCTCATCTCGAGCTACGAGGGGGAAACGGGGCTCCTCTGGATGTGGGTGGGACCATCGTGCTTCCTCTCGATTGGAGACTGGTATGGCGGTGAACTTCTTGAGTAGCAGCAAGGGTGTGAAAGACCCTTTCGAAGTTCCAGAGGTTGGGTGTCATTAGTCTCCAGACGCCTCATCGGAAATAGGCCTCATCTCGCCTGGAAGGGAGAACTTCCTGGATTTTCTCGAGTTGTGGCAGGTGTTCTCAAGTTACGACGGGGACCTCAGGGACCCGCCCTGGTGGCCTCAGGAGAGGCCAGTCCCCATGCGAGGTGCTAGGGGGCCTCTCGGGATTCCTCTCCCGTCGATACCGGGGCCAAAAACCTTGTGTGCAGTCAGGGCCGGAAACGAGGATTCCTCTCAGGGGCTGACATGGATCTTTGGGTACCTCTGGAGTCTCCCCAGGGGATTCAGGCCTCGTCTCGAGTGGGGGCATGCACGTGCGCTTTCCTTCCAGGCTGTAGCAGCAATGTCACGCTTCCCGTCGCGTGGATCAAAGGATCTGTGGTTTTCCCTCGAGGCTTTCCCTCGAGGCTTTCCCACAGGGCTGTCCCACGTGCCACCGTGGTGTGAGTCGATCCTCGGAGTGAAAGATGAGCCAGTGCAGGGCAAAGAGGTTCCTCTGGAATGGACTGAGACATCTGGGGGACTCTTGGAATGGTGGTACGACCATGGAGTTCCTCTCGCCTTTCCTGTTGAGAGTGCCTCCTCTTGAGATGCGACGGGAATGACGGGAATACTTTCCCGTTGAAAGCAGGGTAAGGATCCCTCATCTCGAGCTACGAGGGGGAAACGGGGCTCCTCTGGATGTGGGCGGGACCATCGTGCTTCCTCTCGAGTGGAGACGGGTATGGCGGTGAACTTCTTGAGTTGCAGCAAGTGTGTGAAAGACCCTTTCGAAGTTCCAGAGGTTAGGTGTCATTAGTCTCCAGACGCCTCATCGGAAATAGGCCTCATCTCGCCTGCAAGGGAGAACTTCCTTGATTTTCTCGAGGTGCGGCAGGTGTTCTCGAGTTACGACGGGGACCTCAGGGACCCGCCCTGGTTGCCTCAAGAGGCCAGTCCCCATGCGATTTGCTACGGGGCCTCTCGGGATTCCTCTCCCGTCGATACCGGGGCCAAAAACCTTGTGTGGAGTCAGGGCCGGAACCGAGGATTCCTCTCAGGGGCTGACATGGATCTTTGGGTACTTCTGGAGTCTCCCCAGGGGAGTCAGGCCTCGTCTCGAGTGGGGGCATGCACGTGCGCTTTCCTTCCAGGCTGTAGCAGCAATGTCACGCTTCCCGTGGCGTGGATCAAAGGATCTGTGGTTTTCCCTCGAGGCTTTCCCACAGGGCTGTCCCACGTGCCACCGTGGTGTGAGTCGATCCTCGGCGTGAAAGATGAGCCAGTGCAGGGCAAAGAGGTTCCTCTGGAATGGACTGAGACATCTGGGGGACTCTTGGAATGGTGGTACGACCATGGAGTTCCTCTCGCCTTTCCTGTTGAGAGTGCCTCCTCTTGAGATGCGACGGGAACGCCGGGAATTCTTTCCCGTTGAAAGCAGGGAAAGGATCCCTCATCTCGAGCTACGAGGGGGAAACGGGGCTCCTCTGGATGTGGGCGGGACCATTGTGCTTCCTCTCGAGTGGACACGGGTATGGCGGTGAACTTCTTGAGTTGCAGCAAGGTTGTGAAAGACCCTTTCGAAGTTCCAGAGGTTAGGTGTCATTAGTCTCCAGACGCCTCATCGGAAATAGGCCTCATCTCGCCTGGAAGGGAGAACTTCCTGGATTTTCTCGAGTTGCGGCAGGTGTTCTCGAGTTACGACGGGGACCTCAGGGACCCGCTCTTGTGGCCTCAGGAGAGGCCAGTCCCCATGCGAGGTGCTAGGGGGCCTATCGGGATTCCTCTCCCTTCGATACCGGGGCCAAAAACCTTGTGTGGAGTCAGGGCCGGAACCGAGGATTCCTCTCAGGGGCTGACATGGATCTTTGGGTACTTCTGGAGTCTCCCCAGGGGAGTCAGGCCTCGTCTCGAGTGGGGGCATGCACGTGCGCTTTCCTTCCAGGCTGTAGCAGCAATGTCACGCTTCCCGTCGCGTGGATCAAAGGATCTGTGGTTTTCCCTCGAGGCTTTCCCACAGGGCTGTCCCACGTGCCACCGTGGTGTGAGTCGATCCTCGGCGTGAAAGATGAGCCAGTGCAGGGCAAAGAGCTTCCTCTGGAATGGACTGAGACATCTGGGGGACTCTTGGAATGGTGGTACGACCATGGAGTTCCTCTCGCCTTTCCTGTTGAGAGTGCCTCCTCTTGAGATGCGACGGGAACGCCGGGAATTCTTTCCCGTTGAAAGCAGGGAAAGGATCCCTCATCTCGAGCTCCGAGGGGGAAACGGGGCTCCTCTGGATGTGGGCGGGACCATCGTGCTTCCTCTCGAGTGGAGACGGGTATGGCGGTGAACTTCTTGAGTTGCAGCAAGGGTGTGAAAGACCCTTTCGAAGTTCCAGAGGTTAGGTGTCATTAGTCTCCAGACGCCTCATCGGAAATAGGCCTCATCTCGCCTGGAAGGGAGAACTTCCTGGATTTTCTCGAGTTGCGGCAGGTGTTCTCGAGTTACGACGGGGACCTCAGGGACCCGCCCTGGTGGCCTCAGGAGAGGCCAGTCCCCATGCGAGGTGCTAGGGGGCCTCTCGGGATTCCTCTCCCGTCGATACCGGGGCCAAAAACCTTGTGTGCAGTCAGGGCCGGAAACGAGGATTCCTCTCAGGGGCTGACATGGATCTTTGGGTACTTCTGGAGTCTCCCCAGGGGATTCAGGCCTCGTCTCGAGTGGGGGCATGCACGTGCGCTTTCCTTCCAGGCTGTAGCAGCAATGTCACGCTTCCCGTGGCGTGGATCAAAGGATCTGTGGTTTTCCCTCGAGGCTTTCCCTCGAGGCTTTCCCACATGGCTGTGCCACGTGCCACCGTGGTGTGAGTCGATCCTCGGCGTGAAAGATGAGCCAGTGCAGGGCAAAGAGGTTCCTCTGGAATGGACTGAGACATCTGGGGGACTCTTGGAATGGTGGTACGACCATGGAGTTCCTCTCGCCTTTCCTGTTGAGAGTGCCTCCTCTTGAGATGCGACGGGAACGCCGGGAATTCTTTCCCGTTGAAAGCAGGGAAAGGATCCCTCATCTCGAGCTACGAGGGGGAAACGGGGCTCCTCTGGATGTGGGCGGGACCATCGTGCTTCCTCTCGAGTGGACACGGGTATGGCGGTGAACTTCTTGAGTTGCAGCAAGGTTGTGAAAGACCCTTTCGAAGTTCGAGAGGTTAGGTGGCATTAGTCTCCAGACGCCTCATCGGAAATAGGCCTCATCTCGCCTGGAAGGGAGAACTTCCTGGATTTTCTCGAGTTGCGGCAGGTGTTCTCGAGTTACGACGGGGACCTCAGGGACCCGCTCTTGTGGCCTCAGGAGAGGCCAGTCCCCATGCGAGGTGCTAGGGGGCCTATCGGGATTCCTCTCCCGTCGATACCGGGGCCAAAAACCTTGTGTGCAGTCAGGGCCGTAACCGAGGATTCCTCTCAGGGGCTGACATGGATCTTTGGGTACTTCTGGAGTCTCGCCAGGGGAGTCAGGCCTCGTCTCGAGTGGGGGCATGCACGTGCGCTTTCCTTCCAGGCTGTAGCAGCAATGTCACGCTTCCCGTCGCGTGGATCAAAGGATCTGTGGTTTTCCCTCGAGGCTTTCCCACAGGGCTGTCCCACGTGCCACCGTGGTGGGAGTCGATCCTCGGCGTGAAAGATGAGCCAGTGCAGGGCAAAGAGGTTCCTCTGGAATGGACTGAGACATCTCAGGGACTCTTGGAATGGTAGTACGACCATGGAGTTCCTCTCGCCTTTCCTGTTGAGAGTGCCTCCTCTTGAGATGCGACGGGAACGCCGGGAATTCTTTCCCGTTGAAAGCAGGGAAAGGATCCCTCATCTCGAGCTACGAGGGGGAAACGGGGCTCCTCTGGATGTGGGCGGGACCATCGTGCTTCCTCTCGAGTGGAGACGCATATGGCGGTGAACTTCTTGAGTTGCAGCAAGGGTGTGAAAGACCCTTTCGAAGTTCCAGAGTTTAGGTGTCATTAGTCTCCAGACGCCTCATCGGAAATAGGCCTCATCTCGCCTGGAAGGGAGAACTTCCTGGATTTTCTCGAGTTGCGGCAGGTGTTCTCGAGTTACGACGGGGACCTCAGGTACCCGCCCTGGTGGCCTCAGGAGAGGCCAGTCCCCATGGGAGTTGCTAGGGGGCCTCTCGGGATTCCTCTCCCGTCGATACCAGGGTCAAAAACCTTGTGTGGAGTCAGGGCCGGAACCGAGGATTCCTCTCAGGGGCTGACATGGATCTTTGGGTACTTCTGGAGTCTCCCCAGGGGTGTCAGGCCTCGTCTCGAGTCGGGGCATGCACGTGCGCTTTCCTTCCAGGCTGTAGCAGCAATGTCACGCTTCCCGTGGCGTGGATCAAAGGATCTGTGGTTTTCCCTCGAGGCTTTCCCTCGAGGCTTTCCCGCAGGGCTGTCCCACGTTCCACCGTGGTGTGAGTCGATCCTCGGCGTGAAAGATGAGCCAGTGCAGGGCAAAGAGGTTCCTCTGGAATGGACTGAGACATCTGGGGGACTCGTGGAATGGTGGTACGACCATGGAGTTCCTCTCGCCTTTCCTGTTGAGAGTGCCACCTCTTGAGATGCGACGGGAACGCCGGGAATTCTTTCCCGTTGAAAGCAGGGAAAGGATCCCTCATCTCGAGCTCCGAGGGGGAAACGGGGCTCCTCTGGATGTGGGCGGGACCATCGTGCTTCCTCTCGAGTGGAGACGGGTATGGCGGTGAACTTCTTGAGTTGCAGCAAGGGTGTGAAAGACCCTTTCGAAGTTCCAGAGGTTAGGTGTCATTAGTCTCCAGACGCCTCATCGGAAATAGGCCTCATCTCGCCTGGAAGGGAGAACTTCCTGGATTTTCTCGAGTTGCGGCAGGTGTTCTCGAGTTACGACGGGGACCTCAGGGACCCGCCCTGGTGGCCTCAAGAACAGCCAGTCCCCATGCGAGTTGCTAGGGGGCCTCTCGGGATTCCTCTCCCGTCGATACTGGGGCCAAAAACCTTGTTTGGAGTCAGGGCCGGAACCGAGGATTCCTCTCAGGGGCTGACATGGATCTTTGGGTACTTCTGGAGTCTCCCCAGGGGAGTCAGGCCTCGTCTCGAGTGGGGGCATGCACGTGTGCTTTCCTTCCAGGCTGTAGCAGCAATGTCACGCTTCCCGTCGCGTGCATCAAAGGATCTGTGGTTTTCCCTCGAGGCTTTCCCTCGAGGCTTTCCCACAGGGCTGTCCCACGTGACACCGTGGTGTGAGTCGATCCTCGGCATGAAAGATGAGCCAGTGCAGGGCAAAGAGGTTCCTCTGGAATGGACTGAGACATCTGGGGGACTCTTGGAATGGTGGTACGACCATGGAGTTCCTCTCGCCTTTCCTGTTGAGAGTGCCTCCTCTTGAGATGCGACGGGAATGCCGGGAATTCTTTCCCGTTGAAAGCAGGGAAAGGATCCCTCATCTCTAGCTACGAGGGGGAAACGGGGCTCCTCTGGATGTGGGAGGGACCATCGTGCTTCCTCTCGAGTCGAGACGGGCAAGGAGGTGAACTTCTTGAGTAGCAGCAAGGGTGTGAAAGACCCTTTCGAAGTTCCAGAGGTTGGGTGTCATTAGTCTCCAGACGCCTCATCGGAAATAGGCCTCATCTCGCCTGGAAGGGAGAACTTCCTGGATTTTCTCGAGTTGCGGCAGGTGTTCTCGAGTTACGACGGGGACCTCAGGGACCCGCCCTGGTGGCCTCAGGAGAGGCCAGTCCCCATGCGAGGTGCTAGGGGGCCTCTCGGGATTCCTCTCCCGTCGATACCGGGGCCAAAAACCTTGTGTGCAGTCAGGGCCGGAAACGAGGATTCCTCTCAGGGGCTGACATGGATCTTTGGGTACTTCTGGAGTCTCCCCAGGGGATTCAGGCCTCGTCTCGAGTGGGGGCATGCACGTGCGCTTTCCTTCCAGGCTGTAGCAGCAATGTCACGCTTCCCGTGGCGTGGATCAAAGGATCTGTGGTTTTCCCTCGAGGCTTTCCCTCGAGGCTTTCCCACATGGCTGTGCCACGTGCCACCGTGGTGTGAGTCGATCCTCGGCGTGAAAGATGAGCCAGTGCAGGGCAAAGAGCTTCCTCTGGAATGGACTGAGACATCTGGGGGACTCTTGGAATGGTGGTACGACCATGGAGTTCCTCTCGCCTTTCCTGTTGAGAGTGCCTCCTCTTGAGATGCGACGGGAATGACGGGAATACTTTCCCGTTGAAAGCAGGGTAAGGATCCCTCATCTCGAGCTACGAGGGGGAAACAGGGCTCCTCTGGATGTGGGCGGGACCATCGTGCTTCCTCTCGAGTGGAGACGGGTATGGCGGTGAACTTCTTGAGTTGCAGCAAGGGTGTGAAAGACCCTTTCGAAGTTCCAGAGGTTAGGTGTCATTAGTCTCCAGACGCCTCATCGGAAATAGGCCTCATCTCGCCTGCAAGGGAGAACTTCCTTGATTTTCTCGAGGTGCGGCAGGTGTTCTCGAGTTACGACGGGGACCTCAGGGACCCGCTCTGGTTGCCTCAAGAGGCCAGTCCCCATGCGATTTGCTACGGGGCCTCTCGGGATTCCTCTCCCGTCGATACCGGGGCCAAAAACCTTGTGTGGAGTCAGGGCCGTAACCGAGGATTCCTCTCAGGGGCTGACATGGATCTTTGGGTACTTCTGGAGTCTCCCCAGGGGAGTCAGGCCTCGTCTCGAGTGGGGGCATGCACGTGCGCTTTCCTTCCAGGCTGTAGCAGCAATGTCACGCTTCCCGTGGCGTGGATCAAAGGATCTGTGGTTTTCCCTCGAGGCTTTCCCACAGGGCTGTCCCACGTGCCACCGTGGTGTGAGTCGATCCTCGGCGTGAAAGATGAGCCAGTGCAGGGCAAAGAGGTTCCTCTGGAATGGACTGAGACATCTGGGGGACTCTTGGAATGGTGCTACGACCATGGAGTTCCTCTCGCCTTTCCTGTTGAGAGTGCCTCCTCTTGAGATGCGACGGGAACGCCGGGAATTCTTTCCCGTTGAAAGCAGGGAAAGGATCCCTCATCTCGAGCTACGAGGGGGAAACGGGGCTCCTCTGGATGTGGGCGGGACCATCGTGCTTCCTCTCGAGTGGACACGGGTATGGCGGTGAACTTCTTGAGTTGCAGCAAGGTTGTGAAAGACCCTTTCGAAGTTCGAGAGGTTAGGTGTCATTAGTCTCCAGACGCCTCATCGGAAATAGGCCTCATCTCGCCTGGAAGGGAGAACTTCCTGGATTTTCTCGAGTTGCGGCAGGTGTTCTCGAGTTACGACGGGGACCTCAGGGACCCGCTCTTGTGGCCTCAGGAGAGGCCAGTCCCCATGCGAGGTGCTAGGGGGCCTATCGGGATTCCTCTCCCGTCGATACCGGGGCCAAAAACCTTGTGTGCAGTCAGGGCCGTAACCGAGGATTCCTCTCAGGGGCTGACATGGATCTTTGGGTACTTCTGGAGTCTCGCCAGGGGAGTCAGGCCTCGTCTCGAGTGGGGGCATGCACGTGCGCTTTCCTTCCAGGCTGTAGCAGCAATGTCACGCTTCCCGTCGCGTGGATCAAAGGATCTGTGGTTTTCCCTCGAGGCTTTCCCACAGGGCTGTCCCACGTGCCACCGTGGTGGGAGTCGATCCTCGGCGTGAAAGATGAGCCAGTGCAGGGCAAAGAGGTTCCTCTGGAATGGACTGAGACATCTGGGGGACTCTTGGAATGGTGGTACGACCATGGAGTTCCTCTCGCCTTTCCTGTTGAGAGTGCCTCCTCTTGAGATGCGACGGGAACGCCTGGAATTCTTTCCCGTTGAAAGCAGGGAAAGGATCCCTCATCTCGAGCTACGAGGGGGAAACGGGGCTCCTCTGGATGTGGGCGGGACCATCGTGCTTCCTCTCGAGTGGAGACGCATATGGCGGTGAACTTCTTGAGTTGCAGCAAGGGTGTGAAAGACCCTTTCGAAGTTCCAGAGTTTAGGTGTCATTAGTCTCCAGACGCCTCATCGGAAATAGGCCTCATCTCGCCTGGAAGGGAGAACTTCCTGGATTTTCTCGAGTTGCGGCAGGTGTTCTCGAGTTACGACGGGGACCTCAGGTACCCGCCCTGGTGGCCTCAGGAGAGGCCAGTCCCCATGGGAGTTGCTAGGGGGCCTCTCGGGATTCCTCTCCCGTCGATACCAGGGTCAAAAACCTTGTGTGGAGTCAGGGCCGGAACCGAGGATTCCTCTCAGGGGCTGACATGGATCTTTGGGTACTTCTGGAGTCTCCCCAGGGGTGTCAGGCCTCGTCTCGAGTCGGGGCATGCACGTGCGCTTTACTTCCAGGCTGTAGCAGCAATGTCACGCTTCCCGTGGCGTGGATCAAAGGATCTGTGGTTTTCCCTCGAGGCTTTCCCTCGAGGCTTTCCCGCAGGGCTGTCCCACGTTCCACCGTGGTGTGAGTCGATCCTCGGCGTGAAAGATGAGCCAGTGCAGGGCAAAGAGGTTCCTCTGGAATGGACTGAGACATCTGGGGGACTCGTGGAATGGTGGTACGACCATGGAGTTCCTCTCGCCTTTCCTGTTGAGAGTGCCACCTCTTGAGATGCGACGGGAACGCCGGGAATTCTTTCCCGTTGAAAGCAGGGAAAGGATCCCTCATTTCGAGCCACGAGGGGGAAACGGGGCTCCTCTGGATGTGGGCGGGACCATCGTGCTTCCTCTCGAGTGGAGACGGGTATGGCGGTGAACTTCTTGAGTTGCAGCAAGGGTGTGAAAGACCCTTTCGAAGTCCCAGAGGTTAGGTGTCATTAGTCTCCAGACGCCTCATCGGAAATAGGCCTCATCTCGCCTGGAAGGGAGAAATTCCTGGATTTTCTCGAGTTGCGGCAGGTGTTCTCGAGTTACAACGGGGACCTCAGGGACCCGCCCTGGTGGCCTCAGGAGAGGCCAGTCCCCATGCGAGTTGCTAGGGGGCCTCTCGGGATTCCTCTCCCGTCGATACCGGGGTCAAAAACCTTGTGTGGAGTCAGGGCCGGAACCGAGGATTCCTCTCAGGGGCTGACATGGATCTTTGGGTACTTCTGGAGTCTCCCCAGGGGAGTCAGGCCTCGTCTCGAGTCGGGGCATGCACGTGCGCTTTACTTCCAGGCTGTAGCAGCAATGTCACGCTTCCCGTGGCTTGGATCAAAGGATCTGTGGTTTTCCCTCGAGGCTTTCCCTCGAGGCTTTCCCGCAGGGCTGTCCCACGTTCCACCGTGGTGTGAGTCGATCCTCGGCGTGAAAGATGAGCCAGTGCTTGGCAAAGAGGTTCCTCTGGAATGGACTGAGACATCTGGGGGACTCTTGGAATGGTGGTACGACCATGGAGTTCCTCTCGCCTTTCCTGTTGAGAGTGCCTCCTCTTGAGATGCGACGGGAACGCCGGGAATTCTTTCCCGTTGAAAGCAGGGAAAGGATCCCTCATCTCGAGCTACGAGGGGGAAACGGGGCTCCTCTGGATGTGGGTAGGACCATCGTGCTTCCTCTCGAGTGGAGACGGGTATGGCGGTGAACTTCTTGAGTTGCAGCAAGGGTGTGAAAGACCCTTTCGAAGTTCCAGAGGTTACGTGTCAGTCTCCAGATGCCTCATCGGAAATAGACCTCATCTCGCCTGGAAGGGAGAACTTCCTGGATTTTCTCGAGGTGCGGCAGGTGTTCTCGAGTTACGACGGGTACCACAGGGACCCGCCCTGATGGCCTCAGGAGAGGCCAGTCCCCATGCGAGTTGCTAGGGGGCCTCTCGGGATTCCTCTCCCGTCGATACTAGGGCCAAAAACCTTGTGTGGAGTCAGGGCCGGAACCGAGGATTCCTCACAGGGGTGACATGGATCTTTGGGTACTTCTGGAGTCTCCCCAGGGGAGTCAGGCCTCGTCTCGAGTGGGGGCATGCACGTGCGCTTTCCTTCCAGGCTGTAGCAGCAATGTCACGCTTCCCGTCGCGTGGATCAAAGGATCTGTGGTTTTCCCTCGAGGCTTTCCCACAGGGCTGTCCCACGTGCCACCGTGGTGTGAGTCGATCCTCGGCGTGAAAGATGAGCCAGTGCAGGGCAAAGAGGTTCCTCTGGAATGGACTGAGACATCTGGGGGACTCTTGGAATGGTGGTACGAACATGGAGTTCCTCTCGCCTTTCCTGTTGAGAGTGCCTCCTCTTGAGATGCGACGGGAACGCCGGGAATTCTTTCCCGTTGAAAGCAGGGAAAGGATCCCTCATCTCGAGCTACGAGGGGGAAACGGGGCTCCTCTGGTTGTGGGCGGGACCATCGTGCTTCCTCTCGAGTGGAGACGGGTATGGCGGTGAACTTCTTGAGTTGCAGCAAGGGTGTGAAAGACCCTTTCGAAGTTCCAGAGTTTAGGTGTCATTAGTCTCCAGACGCCTCATCGGAAATAGGCCTCATCTCGCCTGGAAGGGAGAACTTCCTGGATTTTCTCGAGTTGCGGCAGGTGTTCTCGAGTTACGACGGGGACCTCAGGGACCCGCCCTGGTGGCCTCAGGAGAGGCCAGTCCCCATGGGAGTTGCTAGGGGGCCTCTCGGGATTCCTCTCCCGTCGATACCGGGGTCAAAAACCTTGTGTGGAGTCAGGGCCGGAACCGAGGATTCCTCTCAGGGGCTGACATGGATCTTTGGGTACTTCTGGAGTCTCCCCAGGGGAGTCAGGCCTCGTCTCGAGTCGGGGCATGCACGTGCGCTTTACTTCCAGGCTGTAGCAGCAATGTCACGCTTCCTGTGGCGTGGATCAAAGGATCTGTGGTTTTCCCTCGAGGCTTTCCCTCGAGGCTTTCCCGCAGGGCTGTCCCACGTTCCACCGTGGTGTGAGTCGATCCTCGGCGTGAAAGATGAGCCAGTGCAGGGCAAAGAGGTTCCTCTGGAATGGACTGAGACATCTGGGGGACTCGTGGAATGGTGGTACGACCATGGAGTTCCTCTCGCCTTTCCTGTTGAGAGTGCCACCTCTTGAGATGCGACGCGAATGCCGGGAATTCTTTCCCGTTGAAAGCAGGGAAAGGATCCCTCATTTCGAGCCACGAGGGGGAAACGGGGCTCCTCTGGATGTGGGCGGGACCATCGTGCTTCCTCTCGAGTGGAGACGGGTATGGCGGTGAACTTCTTGAGTTGCAGCAAGGGTGTGAAAGACCCTTTCGAAGTCCCAGAGGTTAGGTGTCATTAGTCTCCAGACGCCTCATCGGAAATAGGCCTCATCTCGCCTGGAAGGGAGAACTTCCTGGATTTTCTCGAGTTGCGGCAGGTGTTCTCGAGTTACAACGGGGACCTCAGGGACCCGCCCTGGTGGCCTCAGGAGAGGCCAGTCCCCATGCGAGTTGCTAGGGGGCCTCTCGGGATTCCTCTCCCGTCGATACCGGGGTCAAAAACCTTGTGTGGAGTCAGGGCCGGAACCGAGGATTCCTCTCAGGGGCTGACATGGATCTTTGGGTACTTCTGGAGTCTCCCCAGGGGAGTCAGGCCTCGTCTCGAGTCGGGGCATGCACGTGCGCTTTACTTCCAGGCTGTAGCAGCAATGTCACGCTTCCCGTGGCGTGGATCAAAGGATCTGTGGTTTTCCCTCGAGGCTTTCCCTCGAGGCTTTCCCTCAGGGCTGTCCCACGTTCCACCGTGGTGTGAGTCGATCCTCGGCGTGAAAGATGAGCCAGTGCAGGGCAAAGAGGTTCCTCTGGAATGGACTGAGACATCTGGGGGACTCTTGGAATGGTGGTACGACCATGGAGTTCCTCTCGCCTTTCCTGTTGAGAGTGCCTCCTCTTGAGATGCGACGGGAACGCCGGGAATTCTTTCCCGTTGAAAGCAGGGAAAGGATCCCTCATCTCGAGCTACGAGGGGGAAACGGGGCTCCTCTGGATGTGGCTAGGACCATCGTGCTTCCTCTCGAGTGGAGACGGGTATGGCGGTGAACTTCTTGAGTTGCAGCAAGGGTGTGAAAGACCCTTTCGAAGTTCCAGACGTTACGTGTCAGTCTCCAGATGCCTCATCGGAAATAGACCTCATCTCGCCTGGAAGGGAGAACTTCCTGGATTTTCTCGAGGTGCGGCAGGTGTTCTCGAGTTACGACGGGTACCACAGGGACCCGCCCTGATGGCCTCAGGAGAGGCCAGTCCCCATGCGAGTTGCTAGGTGGCCTCTCGGGATTCCTCTCCCGTCGATACTAGGGCCAAAAACCTTGTGTGGAGTCAGGGCCGGAACCGAGGATTCCTCACAGGGGTGACATGGATCTTTGGGTACTTCTGGAGTCTCCCCAGGGGAGTCAGGCCTCGTCTCGAGTGGTGGCATGCACGTGTGCTTTCCTTCCAGGCTGTAGCAGCAATGTCACGCTTCCCGTGGCGTGGATCAAAGGATCTGTGGTTTTCCCTCGAGGCTTTCCCACAGGGCTGTCCCACGTGCCACCGTGGTGTGAGTCGATCCTCGGCGTGAAAGATGAGCCAGTGCAGGGCAAAGAGGTTCCTCTGGAATGGACTGAGACATCTGGGGGACTCTTGGAATGGTGGTACGACCGTGGAGTTCCTCTCGCCTTTCCTGTTGAGAGTGCCTCCTCTTGAGATGCGACGGGAACGCCGGGAATTCTTTCCCGTTGAAAGCAGGGAAAGGATCCCTCATCTCGAGCTACGAGGGGGAAACGGGGCTCTTCTGGTTGT
Source organism: Capricornis sumatraensis (assembly GCF_032405125.1). Taxonomy (NCBI): domain Eukaryota; kingdom Metazoa; phylum Chordata; class Mammalia; order Artiodactyla; family Bovidae; genus Capricornis; species Capricornis sumatraensis. The sequence continues at coordinate 13,265,155 of NW_027184612.1, forward strand.
GGGCGGGACCATCGTGCTTCCTCTCGAGTGGACACGGGTATGGCGGTGAACTTCTTGAGTTGCAGCAAGGTTGTGAAAGACCCTTTCGAAGTTCCAGAGGTTAGGTGTCATTAGTCTCCAGACGCCTCATCGGAAATAGGCCTCATCTCGCCTGGAAGGGAGAACTTCCTGGATTTTCTCGAGTTGCGGCAGGTGTTCTCGAGTTACGACGGGGACCTCAGGGACCCGCTCTGGTGGCCTCAGGAGAGGCCAGTCCCCATGCGAGGTGCTAGGGGGCCTATCGGGATTCCTCTCCCGTCGATACCGGGGCCAAAAACCTTGTGTGCAGTCAGGGCCGGAACCGAGGATTCCTCTCAGGGGCTGACATGGATCTTTGGGTACTTCTGGAGTCTCCCCAGGGGAGTCAGGCCTCGTCTCGAGTGGGGGCATGCACGTGCGCTTTCCTTCCAGGCTGTAGCAGCAATGTCACGCTTACCGTCGCGTGGATCAAAGGATCTGTGGTTTTCCCTCGAGGCTTTCCCACAGGGCTGTCCCACGTGCCACCGTGGTGTGAGTCGATCCTCGGCGTGAAAGATGAGCCAGTGCAGGGCAAAGAGGTTCCTCTGGAATGGACTGAGACATCTGGGGGACTCGTGGAATGGTGGTACGACCATGGAGTTCCTCTCGCCTTTCCTGTTGAGAGTGCCACCTCTTGAGATGCGACGGGAACGCCGGGAATTCTTTCCCGTTGAAAGCAGGGAAAGGATCCCTCATTTCGAGCCACGAGGGGGAAACGGGGCTCCTCTGGATGTGGGCGGGACCATCGTGCTTCCTCTCGAGTGGAGACGGGTATGGCGGTGAACTTCTTGAGTTGCAGCAAGGGTGTGAAAGACCCTTTCGAAGTCCCAGAGGTTAGGTGTCATTAGTCTCCAGACGCCTCATCGGAAATAGGCCTCATCTCGCCTGGAAGGGAGAACTTCCTGGATTTTCTCGAGTTGCGGCAGGTGTTCTCGAGTTACAACGGGGACCTCAGGGACCCGCCCTGGTGGCCTCAGGAGAGGCCAGTCCCCATGCGAGTTGCTAGGGGGCCTCTCGGGATTCCTCTCCCGTCGATACCGGGGTCAAAAACCTTGTGTGGAGTCAGGGCCGGAACCGAGGATTCCTCTCAGGGGCTGACATGGATCTTTGGGTACTTCTGGAGTCTCCCCAGGGGAGTCAGGCCTCATCTCGAGTCGGGGCATGCACGTGCGCTTTACTTCCAGGCTGTAGCAGCAATGTCACGCTTCCCGTGGCGTGGATCAAAGGATCTGTGGTTTTCCCTCGAGGCTTTCCCACAGGGCTGTCCCACGTGCCACCGTGGTGTGAGTCGATCCTCGGCGTGAAAGATGAGCCAGTGCAGTGCAAAGATTTTCCTCTGGAATGGACTGAGACATCTGGGGGACTCTTGGAATGGTGGTACGACCATGGAGTTCCTCTCGCCTTTCCTGTTGAGAGTGCCTCCTGTTTAGATGCGACGGGAACGCCGGGAATTCTTTCCCGTTGAAAGCAGGGAAAGGATCCCTCATCTCGAGCTACGAGGGGGAAACGGGGCTCCTCTGGATGTGGGCGGGACCATCGTGCTTCCTCTCGAGTGGAGACGGGTATGGCGGTGAACTTCTTGAGTTGCAGCAAGGGTGTGAAAGACCCTTTCGAATTTCCAGAGGTTAGGTGTCATTAGTCTCCAGACGACTCATCGGAAATAGGCCTCATCTCGCCTGGAAGGGAGAACTTCCTGGATTTTCTCGAGTTGCGGCAGGTGTTCTCGAGTTACGACGGGGACCTCAGGGACCCGCCCTGGTGGCCTCAGGAGAGGCCAGTACCCATGCGAGGTGCTAGGGGGCCTCTCGGGATTCCTCTCCCGTCGATACCGGGGCCAAAAACCTTGTGTGGAGTCAGGGCCGGAACCGAGGATTCCTCTCAGGGGCTGACATGGATCTTTGGGTACTTCTGGAGTCTCCCCAGGGGAGTCAGGCCTCGTCTCGAGTGGGGGCATGCACGTGTGTTTTCCTTACAGGCTGTAGCAGCAATGTCACGCTTCCCGTGGCGTGGATCAAAGGATCTGTGGTTTTCCCTCGAGGCTTTCCCACAGGGCTGTCCCACGTGCCACCGTGGTGTGAGTCGATCCTCGGCGTGAAAGATGAGCCAGTGCAGGGCAAAGAGGTTCCTCTGGAATGGACTGAGACATCTGGGGGACTCTTGGAATGGTGGTACGACCATGGAGTTCCTCTCGCCTTTCCTGTTGAGAGTGCCTCCTCTTGAGATGCGACGGGAACGCCGGGAATTCTTTCCCGTTGAAAGCAGGGAAAGGATCCCTCATCTTGAGCTATGAGGGGGAAACGGGGCTCCTCTGGATGTGGGCGGGACCATCGTGCTTCCTCTCGAGTGGAGACGGGTATGGCGGTGAACTTCTTGAGTTGCAGCAAGGGTGTGAAAGACCCTTTCGAAGTTCGAGAGGTTAGGTGTCATTAGTCTCCAGACGCCTCATCGGAAATAGGCCTCATCTCGCCTGGAAGGGAGAACTTCCTGGATATTCTCGAGTTGCGGCAGGTGTTCTCGAGTTACGACGGGGACCTCAGGGACCCGCCCTGGTGGCCTCAGGAGAGGCCAGTCCCCATGCGAGGTGCTAGGGGGCCTCTCGGGATTCCTCTCCCGTCGATACCGGGGCCAAAAACCTTTTGTGCAGTCAGGGCCGGAACCGAGGATTCCTCTCAGGGGCTTATATGGATCTTTGGGTACTTCTGGAGTCTCCCCACGGGAGTCAGGCCTCGTCTCGAGTGGGGGCATGCACGTGCGCTTTCCTTCCAGGCTGTAGCAGCAATGTCACGCTTCCCGTGGCGTGGATCAAAGGATCTGTGGTTTTCCCTCGAGGCTTTCCCACAGGGCTGTCCCACGTGCCACCGTGGTGTGAGTCGATCCTCGGCGTGAAAGATGAGCCAGTGCAGGGCAAAGAGGTTCCTCTGGAATGGACTGAGACATCTGGGGGACTCTTGGAATGGTGGTACGACCATGGAGTACCTCTCGCCTTTCCTGTTGAGAGTGCCTCCTCTTGAGATGGGACGGGAACGCCGGGAATTCTTTCCCGTTGAAAGCAGGGAAAGGATCCCTCATCTCGAGCTACGAGGGGGAAACGGGGCTCCTCTGGATGTGGGCGGGACCATCGTGCTTCCTCTCCAGTGGAGACGCATATGGCGGTGAACTTCTTGAGTTGCAGCAAGGGTGTGAAAGACCCTTTCGAAGTTCCAGAGTTTAGGTGTCATTAGTCTCCAGACGCCTCATCGGAAATAGGCCTCATCTCGCCTGGAAGGGAGAACTTCCTGGATTTTCTCGAGTTGCGGCAGGTGTTCTCGAGTTACGACGGGGACCTCAGGGACCCGCCCTGGTGGCCTCAGGAGAGGCCAGTCCCCATGGGAGTTGCTAGGGGGCCTCTCGGGATTCCTCTCCCGTCGATACCAGGGTCAAAAACCTTGTGTGGAGTCAGGGCCGGAACCGAGGATTCCTCTCAGGGGCTGACATGGATCTTTGGGTACTTCTGGAGTCTCCCCAGGGGAGTCAGGCCTCGTCTCGAGTCGGGGCATACACGTGCCCTTTACTTCCAGGCTGTAGCAGCAATGTAACGCTTCCCGTGGCGTGGATCAAAGGATCTGTGGTTTTCCCTCGAGGCTTTCCCTCGAGGCTTTCCCGCAGGGCTGTCCCACGTTCCACCGTGGTGTGAGTCGATCCTCGGCGTGAAAGATGAGCCAGTGCAGGGCAAAGAGGTTCCTCTGGAATGGACTGAGACATCTGGGGGACTCGTGGAATGGTGGTACGACCATGGAGTTCCTCTCGCCTTTCCTGTTGAGAGTGCCACCTCTTGAGATGCGACGGGAACGCCGGGAATTCTTTCCCGTTGAAAGCAGGGAAAGGATCCCTCATTTCGAGCCACGAGGGGGAAACGGGGCTCCTCTGGATGTGGGCGGGACCATCGTGCTTCCTCTCGAGTGGAGACGGGTATGGCGGTGAACTTCTTGAGTTGCAGCAAGGGTGTGAAAGACCCTTTCGAAGTCCCAGAGGTTAGGTGTCATTAGTCTCCAGACGCCTCATCGGAAATAGGCCTCATCTCGCCTGGAAGGGAGAACTTCCTGGATTTTCTCGAGTTGCGGCAGGTGTTCTCGAGTTACAACGGGACCTCAGGGACCCGCCCTGGTGGCCTCAGGAGAGGCCAGTCCCCATGCGAGTTGCTAGGGGGCCTCTCGGGATTCCTCTCCCGTCGATACCGGGGTCAAAAACCTTGTGTGGAGTCAGGGCCGGAACCGAGGATTCCTCTCAGGGGCTGACATGGATCTTTGGGTACTTCTGGAGTCTCCCCAGGGGAGTCAGGCCTCGTCTCGAGTCGGGGCATGCACGTGCGCTTTACTTCCAGGCTGTAGCAGCAATGTCACGCTTCCCGTGGCGTGGATCAAAGGATCTGTGGTTTTCCCTCGAGGCTTTCCCTCGAGGCTTTCCCGCAGGGCTGTCCCACGTTCCACCGTGGTGTGAGTCGATCCTCGGCGTGAAAGATGAGCCAGTGCAGGGCAAAGAGGTTCCTCTGGAATGGACTGAGACATCTGGGGGACTCTTGGAATGGTGGTACGACCATGGAGTTCCTCTCGCCTTTCCTGTTGAGAGTGCCTCCTCTTGAGATGCGACGGGAACGCCGGGAATTCTTTCCCGTTGAAAGCAGGGAAAGGATCCCTCATCTCGAGCTACGAGGGGGAAACGGGGCTCCTCTGGATGTGGGTAGGACCATCGTGCTTCCTCTCGAGTGGAGACGGGTATGGCGGTGAACTTCTTGAGTTGCAGCAAGGGTGTGAAAGACCCTTTCGAAGTTCCAGAGGTTACGTGTCAGTCTCCAGATGCCTCATCGGAAATAGACCTCATCTCGCCTGGAAGGGAGAACTTCCTGGATTTTCTCGAGGTGCGGCAGGTGTTCTCGAGTTACGACGGGTACCACAGGGACCCGCCCTGATGGCCTCAGGAGAGGCCAGTCCCCATGCGAGTTGCTAGGGGGCCTCTCGGGATTCCTCTCCCGTCGATACTAGGGCCAAAAAACTTGTGTGGAGTCAGGGCCGGAACCGAGGATTCCTCACAGGGGTGACATGGATCTTTGGGTACTTCTGGAGTCTCCCCAGGGGAGTCAGGCCTCGTCTCGAGTGGGGGCATGCACGTGCGCTTTCCTTCCAGGCTGTAGCAGCAATGTCACGCTTCCCGTGGCGTGGATCAAAGGATCTGTGGTTTTCCCTCGAGGCTTTCCCACAGGGCTGTCCCACGTGCCACCGTGGTGTGAGTCGATCCTCGGCGTGAAAGATGAGCCAGTGCAGGGCAAAGAGGTTCCTCTGGAATGGACTGAGACATCTGGGGGACTCTTGGAATGGTGGTACGACCATGGAGTTCCTCTCGCCTTTCCTGTTGAGAGTGCCTCCTCTTGAGATGCGACGGGAACGCCGGGAATTCTTTCCCGTTGAAAGCAGGGAAAGGATCCCTCATCTCGAGCTACGAGGGGGAAACGGGGCTCTTCTGGATGTGGGCGGGACCATCGTGCTTCCTCTCGAGTGGACACGGGTATGGCGGTGAACTTCTTGAGTTGCAGCAAGGTTGTGAAAGACCCTTTCGAAGTTCCAGAGGTTAGGTGTCATTAGTCTCCAGACGCCTCATCGGAAATAGGCCTCATCTCGCCTGGAAGGGAGAACTTCATGGATTTTCTCGAGTTGCGGCAGGTGTTCTCGAGTTACGACGGGGACCTCAGGGACCCGCTCTGGTGGCCTCAGGAGAGGCCAGTCCCCATGCGAGGTGCTAGGGGGCCTATCGGGATTCCTCTCCCGTCGATACCGGGGCCAAAAACCTTGTGTGCAGTCAGGGCCGGAACCGAGGATTCCTCTCAGGGGCTGACATGGATCTTTGGGTACTTCTGGAGTCTCCCCAGGGGAGTCAGGCCTCGTCTCGAGTGGGGGCATGCACGTGCGCTTTCCTTCCAGGCTGTAGCAGCAAGGTCACGCTTATCGTCGCGTGGATCAAAGGATCTGTGGTTTTCCCTCGAGGCTTTCCCACAGGGCTGTCCCACATGCCACCGTGGTGTGAGTCGATCCTCGGCGTGAAAGATGAGCCAGTGCAGGGCAAAGAGGTTCCTCTGGAATGGACTGAGACATCTGGGGGACTCGTGGAATGGTGGTACGACCATGGAGTTCCTCTCGCCTTTCCTGTTGAGAGTGCCACCTCTTGAGATGCGACGGGAACGCCGGGAATTCTTTCCCGTTGAAAGCAGGGAAAGGATTCCTCATTTCGAGCCACGAGGGGGAAACGGGGCTCCTCTGGATGTGGGCGGGACCATCGTGCTTCCTCTCGAGTGGAGACGGGTATGGCGGTGAACTTCTTGAGTTGCAGCAAGGGTGTGAAAGACCCTTTCGAAGTCCCAGAGGTTAGGTGTCATTAGTCTCCAGACGCCTCATCGGAAATAGGCCTCATCTCGCCTGGAAGGGAGAACTTCCTGGATTTTCTCGAGTTGCGGCAGGTGTTCTCGAGTTACAACGGGGACCTCAGGGACCCGCCCTGGTGGCCTCAGGAGAGGCCAGTCCCCATGCGAGTTGCTAGGGGGCCTCTCGGGATTCCTCTCCCGTCGATACCGGGGTCAAAAACCTTGTGTGGAGTCAGGGCCGGAACCGAGGATTCCTCTCAGGGGCTGACATGGATCTTTGGGTACTTCTGGAGTCTCCCCAGGGGAGTCAGGCCTCGTCTCGAGTCGGGGCATGCACGTGCGCTTTACTTCCAGGCTGTAGCAGCAATGTCACGCTTCCCGTGGCGTGGATCAAAGGATCTGTGGTTTTCCCTCGAGGCTTTCCCACAGGGCTGTCCCACGTGCCACCGTGGTGTGAGTCGATCCTCGGCGTGAAAGATGAGCCAGTGCAGTGCAAAGATTTTCCTCTGGAATGGACTGAGACATCTGGGGGACTCTTGGAATGGTGGTACGACCATGGAGTTCCTCTCGCCTTTCCTGTTGAGAGTGCCTCCTGTTGAGATGCGACGGGAACGCCGGGAATTCTTTCCCGTTGAAAGCAGGGAAAGGATCCCTCATCTCGAGCTACGAGGGGGAAACGGGGCTCCTCTGGATGTGGGCGGGACCATCGTGCTTCCTCTCGAGTGGAGACGGGTATGGCGGTGAACTTCTTGAGTTGCAGCAAGGGTGTGAAAGACCCTTTCGAAGTCCCAGAGGTTAGGTGTCATTAGTCTCCAGACGCCTCATCGGAAATAGGCCTCATCTCGCCTGGAAGGGAGAACTTCCTGGATTTTCTCGAGTTGCGGCAGGTGTTCTCGAGTTACAACGGGGACCTCAGGGACCCGCCCTGGTGGCCTCAGGAGAGGCCAGTCCCCATGCGAGTTGCTAGGGGGCCTCTCGGGATTCCTCTCCCGTCGATACCGGGGTCAAAAACCTTGTGTGGAGTCAGGGCCGGAACCGAGGATTCCTCTCAGGGGCTGACATGGATCTTTGGATACTTCTGGAGTCTCCCCAGGGGAGTCAGGCCTCGTCTCGAGTCGGGGCATGCACGTGCGCTTTACTTCCAGGCTGTAGCAGCAATGTCACGCTTCCCGTGGCGTGGATCAAAGGATCTGTGGTTTTCCCTCGAGGCTTTCCCACAGGGCTGTCCCACGTGCCACCGTGGTGTGAGTCGATCCTCGGCGTGAAAGATGAGCCAGTGCAGTGCAAAGATTTTCCTCTGGAATGGACTGAGACATCTGGGGGACTCTTGGAATGGTGGTACGACCATGGAGTTCCTCTCGCCTTTCCTGTTGAGAGTGCCTCCTGTTGAGATGCGACGGGAACGCCGGGAATTCTTTCCCGTTGAAAGCAGGGAAAGGATCCCTCATCTCGAGCTACGAGGGGGAAACGGGGCTCCTCTGGATGTGGGCGGGACCATCGTGCTTCCTCTCGAGTGGAGACGGGTATGGCGGTGAACTTCTTGAGTTGCAGCAAGGGTGTGAAAGACCCTTTCGAATTTCCAGAGGTTAGGTGTCATTAGTCTCCAGACGACTCATCGGAAATAGGCCTCATCTCGCCTGGAAGGGAGAACTTCCTGGATTTTCTCGAGTTGCGGCAGGTGTTCTCGAGTTACGACGGGGACCTCAGGGACCAGCCCTGGTGGCCTCAGGAGAGGCCAGTACCCATGCGAGGTGCTAGGGGGCCTCTCGGGATTCCTCTCCCGTCGATACCGGGGCCAAAAACCTTGTGTGGAGTCAGGGCCGGAACCGATGATTCCTCTCAGGGGCTGACATATATCTTTGGGTACTTCTGGAGTCTCCCCAGGGGAGTCAGGCCTCGTCTCGAGTGGGGGCATGCACGTGTGCTTTCCTTACAGGCTGTAGCAGCAATGTCACGCTTCCCGTGGCGTGGATCAAAGGATCTGTGGTTTTCCCTCGAGGCTTTCCCACAGGGCTGTCCCACGTGCCACCGTGGTGTGAGTCGATCCTCGGCGTGAAAGATGAGCCAGTGCAGGGCAAAGAGGTTCCTCTGGAATGGACTGAGGCATCTGGGGGACTCTTGGAATGGTGGTACGACCATGGAGTTCCTCTCGCCTTTCCTGTTGAGAGTGCCTCCTCTTGAGATGCGACGGGAACGCCGGGAATTCTTTCCCGTTGAAAGCAGGGAAAGGATCCCTCATCTTGAGCTATGAGGGGGAAACGGGGCTCCTCTGGATGTGGGCGGGACCATCGTGCTTCCTCTCGAGTGGAGACGGGTATGGCGGTGAACTTCTTGAGTTGCAGCAAGGGTATGAAAGACCCTTTCGAAGTTCGAGAGGTTAGGTGTCATTAGTCTCCAGACGCCTCATCGGAAATAGGCCTCATCTCGCCTGGAAGGGAGAACTTCCTGGATATTCTCGAGTTGCGGCAGGTGTTCTCGAGTTACGACGGGGACCTCACGGACCCGCCCTGGTGGCCTCAGGAGAGGCCAGTCCCCATGCGAGGTGCTAGGGGGCCTCTCGGGATTCCTCTCCCGTCGATACCGGGGCCAAAAACCTTTTGTGCAGTCAGGGCCGGAACCGAGGATTCCTCTCAGGGGCTTATATGGATCTTTGGGTACTTCTGGAGTCTCCCAACGGGAGTCAGGCCTCGTCTCGAGTGGGGGCATGCACGTGCGCTTTCCTTCCAGGCTGTAGCAGCAATGTCACGCTTCCCGTCGCGTGGATCAAAGGATCTGTGGTTTTCCCTCGAGGCTTTCCCTCGAGGCTTTCCCACAGGGCTGTCCCACGTGCCTCCGTGGTGTGAGTCGATCCTCGGCGTGAAAGATGAGCCAGTGCAGGGCAAAGAGGTTCCTCTGGAATGGACTGAGACATCTGGGGGACTCTAGGAATGGTGGTAGGACCATGGAGTTCCTCTCGCCTTTCCTGTTGAGAGTGCCTCCTCTTGAGGTGCGACGGGAACGCCGGGAATTCTTTCCCGTTGAAAGCAGGGAAAGGATCCCTCATCTCGAGCTACGAGGGGGAAACGGGGCTCCTCTGGATATGGGCGGGACCATCGTGCTTCCTCTCGAGTGGAGACGGGTATGGCGGTGAACTTCTTGAGTTGCAGCAAGGGTGTGAAAGACCCTTTCGAATTTCCAGAGGTTAGGTGTCATTAGTCTCCAGACGACTCATCGGAAATAGGCCTCATCTCGCCTGGAAGGGAGAACTTCCTGGATTTTCTCGAGTTGCGGCAGGTGTTCTCGAGTTACGACGGGGACCTCAGGGACCCGCCCTGGTGGCCTCAGGAGAGGCCAGTCCCCATGCGAGGTGCTAGGGGGCCTCTCGGGATTCCTCTCCCGTCGATACCGGGGCCAAAAACCTTGTGTGGAGTCAGGGCCGGAACCGAGGATTCCTCTCAGGGGCTGACATGGATCTTTGGGTACTTCTGGAGTCTCCCCAGGGGAGTCAGGCCTCGTCTCGAGTGGGGGCATGCACGTGCGCTTTCCTTACAGGCTGTAGCAGCAATGTCACGCTTCCCGTGGCGTGGATCAAAGGATCTGTGGTTTTCCCTCGAGGCTTTCCCACAGGGCTGTCCCACGTGCCACCGTGGTGTGAGTCGATCCTCGGCGTGAAAGATGAGCCAGTGCAGGGCAAAGAGGTTCCTCTGAAATGGACTGAGACATCTGGGGGACTCTTGGAATGGTGGTACGACCATGGAGTTCCTCTCGCCTTTCCTGTTGAAAGTGCCTCCTCTTGAGATGCGACGGGAACGCCGGGAATTCTTTCCCGTTGAAAGCAGGGAAAGGATCCCTCATCTTGAGCTACGAGGGGGAAACGGGGCTCCTCTGGATGTGGGCGGGACCATCGTGCTTCCTCTCGAGTGGAGACGGGTATGGCGGTGAACTTCTTGAGTTGCAGCAAGGGTGTGAAAGACCCTTTCGAAGTTCGAGAGGTTAGGTGTCATTAGTCTCCAGACGCCTCATCGGAAATAGGCCTCATCTCGCCTGGAAGGGAGAACTTCCTGGATTTTATCGAGTTGCGGAAGGTGTTTTCGAGTTACGACGGGGACCTCAGGGACCCGCCCTGGTGGCCTCAGGAGAGGCCAGTCCCCATGCGAGGTGCTAGGGGGCCTCTCGGGATTCCTCTCCCGTCGATACCGGGGCCAAAAACCTTGTGTGCAGTCAGGGCCGGAACCGAGGATTCCTCTCAGGGGCTGACATGGATCTTTGGGTACTTCTGGAGTCTCCCCACGGGAGTCAGGCCTCGTCTCGAGTGGGGGCATGCACGTGCGCTTTCCTTCCAGGCTGTAGCAGCAATGTCACGCTTACCGTCGCGTGGATCAAAGGATCTGTGGTTTTCCCTCGAGGCTTTCCCTCGAGGCTTTCCCGCAGGGCTGTCCCACGTTCCACCGTGGTGTGAGTCGATCCTCGGCGTGAAAGATGAGCCAGTGCAGGGCAAAGAGGTTCCTCTGGAATGGACTGAGACATCTGGGGGACTCGTGGAATGGTGGTACGACCATGGAGTTCCTCTCGCCTTTCCTGTTGAGAGTGCCACCTCTTGAGATGCGACGCGAACGCCGGGAATTCTTTCCCGTTGAAAGCAGGGAAAGGATCCCTCATTTCGAGCCACGAGGGGGAAACGGGGCTCCTCTGGATGTGGGCGGGACCATCGTGCTTCCTCTCGAGTGGAGACGGGTATGGCGGTGAACTTCTTGAGTTGCAGCAAGGGTGTGAAAGACCCTTTCGAAGTCCCAGAGGTTAGGTGTCATTAGTCTCCAGACGCCTCATCGGAAATAGGCCTCATCTCGCCTGGAAGGGAGAACTTCCTGGATTTTCTCGAGTTGCGGCAGGTGTTCTCGAGTTACAACGGGGACCTCAGGGACCCGCCCTGGTGGCCTCAGGAGAGGCCAGTCCCCATGCGAGTTGCTAGGGGGCCTCTCGGGATTCCTCTCCCGTCGATACCGGGGTCAAAAACCTTGTGTGGAGTCAGGGCCGGAACCGAGGATTCCTCTCAGGGGCTGACATGGATCTTTGGGTACTTCTGGAGTCTCCCCAGGGGAGTCAGGCCTCGTCTCGAGTCGGGGCATGCACGTGCGCTTTACTTCCAGGCTGTAGCAGCAATGTCACGCTTCCCGTGGCGTGGATCAAAGGATCTGTGGTTTTCCCTCGAGGCTTTCCCTCGAGGCTTTCCCGCAGGGCTGTCCCACGTTCCACCGTGGTGTGAGTCGATCCTCGGCGTGAAAGATGAGCCAGTGCAGGGCAAAGAGGTTCCTCTGGAATGGACTGAGACATCTGGGGGACTCTTGGAATGGTGGTACGACCATGGAGTTCCTCTCGCCTTTCCTGTTGAGAGTGCCTCCTCTTGAGATGCGACGGGAACGCCGGGAATTCTTTCCCGTTGAAAGCAGGGAAAGGATCCCTCATCTCGAGCTACGAGGGGGAAACGGGGCTCCTCTGGATGTGGGTAGGACCATCGTGCTTCCTCTCGAGTGGAGACGGGTATGGCGGTGAACTTCTTGAGTTGCAGCAAGGGTGTGAAAGACCCTTTCGAAGTTCCAGACGTTACGTGTCAGTCTCCAGATGCCTCATCGGAAATAGACCTCATCTCGCCTGGAAGGGAGAACTTCCTGGATTTTCTCGAGGTGCGGCAGGTGTTCTCGAGTTACGACGGGTACCACAGGGACCCGCCCTGATGGCCTCAGGAGAGGCCAGTCCCCATGCGAGTTGCTAGGTGGCCTCTCGGGATTCCTCTCCCGTCGATACTAGGGCCAAAAACCTTGTGTGGAGTCAGGGCCGGAACCGAGGATTCCTCACAGGGGTGACATGGATCTTTGGGTACTTCTGGAGTCTCCCCAGGGGAGTCAGGCCTCGTCTCGAGTGGTGGCATGCACGTGTGCTTTCCTTCCAGGCTGTAGCAGCAATGTCACGCTTCCCGTGGCGTGGATCAAAGGATCTGTGGTTTTCCCTCGAGGCTTTCCCACAGGGCTGTCCCACGTGCCACCGTGGTGTGAGTCGATCCTCGGCGTGAAAGATGAGCCAGTGCAGGGCAAAGAGGTTCCTCTGGAATGGACTGAGACATCTGGGGGACTCTTGGAATGGTGGTACGACCGTGGAGTTCCTCTCGCCTTTCCTGTTGAGAGTGCCTCCTCTTGAGATGCGACGGGAACGCCGGGAATTCTTTCCCGTTGAAAGCAGGGAAAGGATCCCTCATCTCGAGCTACGAGGGGGAAACGGGGCTCTTCTGGATGTGGGCGGGACCATCGTGCTTCCTCTCGAGTGGACACGGGTATGGCGGTGAACTTCTTGAGTTGCAGCAAGGTTGTGAAAGACCCTTTCGAAGTTCCAGAGGTTAGGTGTCATTAGTCTCCAGACGCCTCATCGGAAATAGGCCTCATCTCGCCTGGAAGGGAGAACTTCCTGGATTTTCTCGAGTTGCGGCAGGTGTTCTCGAGTTACGACGGGGACCTCAGGGACCCGCTCTGGTGGCCTCAGGAGAGGCCAGTCCCCATGCGAGGTGCTAGGGGGCCTATCGGGATTCCTCTCCCGTCGATACCGGGGCCAAAAACCTTGTGTGCAGTCAGGGCCGGAACCGAGGATTCCTCTCAGGGGCTGACATGGATCTTTGGGTACTTCTGGAGTCTCCCCAGGGGAGTCAGGCCTCGTCTCGAGTGGGGGCATGCACGTGCGCTTTCCTTCCAGGCTGTAGCAGCAATGTCACGCTTACCGTCGCGTGGATCAAAGGATCTGTGGTTTTCCCTCGAGGCTTTCCCACAGGGCTGTCCCACGTGCCACCGTGGTGTGAGTCGATCCTCGGCGTGAAAGATGAGCCAGTGCAGGGCAAAGAGGTTCCTCTGGAATGGACTGAGACATCTGGGGGACTCGTGGAATGGTGGTACGACCATGGAGTTCCTCTCGCCTTTCCTGTTGAGAGTGCCACCTCTTGAGATGCGACGGGAACGCCGGGAATTCTTTCCCGTTGAAAGCAGGGAAAGGATCCCTCATTTCGAGCCACGAGGGGGAAACGGGGCTCCTCTGGATGTGGGCGGGACCATCGTGCTTCCTCTCGAGTGGAGACGGGTATGGCGGTGAACTTCTTGAGTTGCAGCAAGGGTGTGAAAGACCCTTTCGAAGTCCCAGAGGTTAGGTGTCATTAGTCTCCAGACGCCTCATCGGAAATAGGCCTCATCTCGCCTGGAAGGGAGAACTTCCTGGATTTTCTCGAGTTGCGGCAGGTGTTCTCGAGTTACAACGGGGACCTCAGGGACCCGCCCTGGTGGCCTCAGGAGAGGCCAGTCCCCATGCGAGTTGCTAGGGGGCCTCTCGGGATTCCTCTCCCGTCGATACCGGGGTCAAAAACCTTGTGTGGAGTCAGGGCCGGAACCGAGGATTCCTCTCAGGGGCTGACATGGATCTTTGGGTACTTCTGGAGTCTCCCCAGGGGAGTCAGGCCTCGTCTCGAGTCGGGGCATGCACGTGCGCTTTACTTCCAGGCTGTAGCAGCAATGTCACGCTTCCCGTGGCGTGGATCAAAGGATCTGTGGTTTTCCCTCGAGGCTTTCCCACAGGGCTGTCCCACGTGCCACCGTGGTGTGAGTCGATCCTCGGCGTGAAAGATGAGCCAGTGCAGTGCAAAGATTTTCCTCTGGAATGGACTGAGACATCTGGGGGACTCTTGGAATGGTGGTACGACCATGGAGTTCCTCTCGCCTTTCCTGTTGAGAGTGCCTCCTGTTTAGATGCGACGGGAACGCCGGGAATTCTTTCCCGTTGAAAGCAGGGAAAGGATCCCTCATCTCGAGCTACGAGGGGGAAACGGGGCTCCTCTGGATGTGGGCGGGACCATCGTGCTTCCTCTCGAGTGGAGACGGGTATGGCGGTGAACTTCTTGAGTTGCAGCAAGGGTGTGAAAGACCCTTTCGAATTTCCAGAGGTTAGGTGTCATTAGTCTCCAGACGACTCATCGGAAATAGGCCTCATCTCGCCTGGAAGGGAGAACTTCCTGGATTTTCTCGAGTTGCGGCAGGTGTTCTCGAGTTACGACGGGGACCTCAGGGACCCGCCCTGGTGGCCTCAGGAGAGGCCAGTACCCATGCGAGGTGCTAGGGGGCCTCTCGGGATTCCTCTCCCGTCGATACCGGGGCCAAAAACCTTGTGTGGAGTCAGGGCCGGAACCGAGGATTCCTCTCAGGGGCTGACATGGATCTTTGGGTACTTCTGGAGTCTCCCCAGGGGAGTCAGGCCTCGTCTCGAGTGGGGGCATGCACGTGTGTTTTCCTTACAGGCTGTAGCAGCAATGTCACGCTTCCCGTGGCGTGGATCAAAGGATCTGTGGTTTTCCCTCGAGGCTTTCCCACAGGGCTGTCCCACGTGCCACCGTGGTGTGAGTCGATCCTCGGCGTGAAAGATGAGCCAGTGCAGGGCAAAGAGGTTCCTCTGGAATGGACTGAGACATCTGGGGGACTCTTGGAATGGTGGTACGACCATGGAGTTCCTCTCGCCTTTCCTGTTGAGAGTGCCTCCTCTTGAGATGCGACGGGAACGCCGGGAATTCTTTCCCGTTGAAAGCAGGGAAAGGATCCCTCATCTTGAGCTATGAGGGGGAAACGGGGCTCCTCTGGATGTGGGCGGGACCATCGTGCTTCCTCTCGAGTGGAGACGGGTATGGCGGTGAACTTCTTGAGTTGCAGCAAGGGTGTGAAAGACCCTTTCGAAGTTCGAGAGGTTAGGTGTCATTAGTCTCCAGACGCCTCATCGGAAATAGGCCTCATCTCGCCTGGAAGGGAGAACTTCCTGGATATTCTCGAGTTGCGGCAGGTGTTCTCGAGTTACGACGGGGACCTCAGGGACCCGCCCTGGTGGCCTCAGGAGAGGCCAGTCCCCA
Source organism: Capricornis sumatraensis (assembly GCF_032405125.1). Classification (NCBI taxonomy): domain Eukaryota; kingdom Metazoa; phylum Chordata; class Mammalia; order Artiodactyla; family Bovidae; genus Capricornis; species Capricornis sumatraensis. The sequence goes on from NW_027184612.1 coordinate 13,280,499, forward strand.
TGCGAGGTGCTAGGGGGCCTCTCGGGATTCCTCTCCCGTCGATACCGGGGCCAAAAACCTTTTGTGCAGTCAGGGCCGGAACCGAGGATTCCTCTCAGGGGCTTATATGGATCTTTGGGTACTTCTGGAGTCTCCCCACGGGAGTCAGGCCTCGTCTCGAGTGGGGGCATGCACGTGCGCTTTCCTTCCAGGCTGTAGCAGCAATGTCACGCTTCCCGTGGCGTGGATCAAAGGATCTGTGGTTTTCCCTCGAGGCTTTCCCACAGGGCTGTCCCACGTGCCACCGTGGTGTGAGTCGATCCTCGGCGTGAAAGATGAGCCAGTGCAGGGCAAAGAGGTTCCTCTGGAATGGACTGAGACATCTGGGGGACTCTTGGAATGGTGGTACGACCATGGAGTACCTCTCGCCTTTCCTGTTGAGAGTGCCTCCTCTTGAGATGGGACGGGAACGCCGGGAATTCTTTCCCGTTGAAAGCAGGGAAAGGATCCCTCATCTCGAGCTACGAGGGGGAAACGGGGCTCCTCTGGATGTGGGCGGGACCATCGTGCTTCCTCTCCAGTGGAGACGCATATGGCGGTGAACTTCTTGAGTTGCAGCAAGGGTGTGAAAGACCCTTTCGAAGTTCCAGAGTTTAGGTGTCATTAGTCTCCAGACGCCTCATCGGAAATAGGCCTCATCTCGCCTGGAAGGGAGAACTTCCTGGATTTTCTCGAGTTGCGGCAGGTGTTCTCGAGTTACGACGGGGACCTCAGGGACCCGCCCTGGTGGCCTCAGGAGAGGCCAGTCCCCATGGGAGTTGCTAGGGGGCCTCTCGGGATTCCTCTCCCGTCGATACCAGGGTCAAAAACCTTGTGTGGAGTCAGGGCCGGAACCGAGGATTCCTCTCAGGGGCTGACATGGATCTTTGGGTACTTCTGGAGTCTCCCCAGGGGAGTCAGGCCTCGTCTCGAGTCGGGGCATACACGTGCCCTTTACTTCCAGGCTGTAGCAGCAATGTCACGCTTCCCGTGGCGTGGATCAAAGGATCTGTGGTTTTCCCTCGAGGCTTTCCCTCGAGGCTTTCCCGCAGGGCTGTCCCACGTTCCACCGTGGTGTGAGTCGATCCTCGGCGTGAAAGATGAGCCAGTGCAGGGCAAAGAGGTTCCTCTGGAATGGACTGAGACATCTGGGGGACTCGTGGAATGGTGGTACGACCATGGAGTTCCTCTCGCCTTTCCTGTTGAGAGTGCCACCTCTTGAGATGCGACGGGAACGCCGGGAATTCTTTCCCGTTGAAAGCAGGGAAAGGATCCCTCATTTCGAGCCACGAGGGGGAAACGGGGCTCCTCTGGATGTGGGCGGGACCATCGTGCTTCCTCTCGAGTGGAGACGGGTATGGCGGTGAACTTCTTGAGTTGCAGCAAGGGTGTGAAAGACCCTTTCGAAGTCCCAGAGGTTAGGTGTCATTAGTCTCCAGACGCCTCATCGGAAATAGGCCTCATCTCGCCTGGAAGGGAGAACTTCCTGGATTTTCTCGAGTTGCGGCAGGTGTTCTCGAGTTACAACGGGACCTCAGGGACCCGCCCTGGTGGCCTCAGGAGAGGCCAGTCCCCATGCGAGTTGCTAGGGGGCCTCTCGGGATTCCTCTCCCGTCGATACCGGGGTCAAAAACCTTGTGTGGAGTCAGGGCCGGAACCGAGGATTCCTCTCAGGGGCTGACATGGATCTTTGGGTACTTCTGGAGTCTCCCCAGGGGAGTCAGGCCTCGTCTCGAGTCGGGGCATGCACGTGCGCTTTACTTCCAGGCTGTAGCAGCAATGTCACGCTTCCCGTGGCGTGGATCAAAGGATCTGTGGTTTTCCCTCGAGGCTTTCCCTCGAGGCTTTCCCGCAGGGCTGTCCCACGTTCCACCGTGGTGTGAGTCGATCCTCGGCGTGAAAGATGAGCCAGTGCAGGGCAAAGAGGTTCCTCTGGAATGGACTGAGACATCTGGGGGACTCTTGGAATGGTGGTACGACCATGGAGTTCCTCTCGCCTTTCCTGTTGAGAGTGCCTCCTCTTGAGATGCGACGGGAACGCCGGGAATTCTTTCCCGTTGAAAGCAGGGAAAGGATCCCTCATCTCGAGCTACGAGGGGGAAACGGGGCTCCTCTGGATGTGGGTAGGACCATCGTGCTTCCTCTCGAGTGGAGACGGGTATGGCGGTGAACTTCTTGAGTTGCAGCAAGGGTGTGAAAGACCCTTTCGAAGTTCCAGAGGTTACGTGTCAGTCTCCAGATGCCTCATCGGAAATAGACCTCATCTCGCCTGGAAGGGAGAACTTCCTGGATTTTCTCGAGGTGCGGCAGGTGTTCTCGAGTTACGACGGGTACCACAGGGACCCGCCCTGATGGCCTCAGGAGAGGCCAGTCCCCATGCGAGTTGCTAGGGGGCCTCTCGGGATTCCTCTCCCGTCGATACTAGGGCCAAAAAACTTGTGTGGAGTCAGGGCCGGAACCGAGGATTCCTCACAGGGGTGACATGGATCTTTGGGTACTTCTGGAGTCTCCCCAGGGGAGTCAGGCCTCGTCTCGAGTGGGGGCATGCACGTGCGCTTTCCTTCCAGGCTGTAGCAGCAATGTCACGCTTCCCGTGGCGTGGATCAAAGGATCTGTGGTTTTCCCTCGAGGCTTTCCCACAGGGCTGTCCCACGTGCCACCGTGGTGTGAGTCGATCCTCGGCGTGAAAGATGAGCCAGTGCAGGGCAAAGAGGTTCCTCTGGAATGGACTGAGACATCTGGGGGACTCTTGGAATGGTGGTACGACCATGGAGTTCCTCTCGCCTTTCCTGTTGAGAGTGCCTCCTCTTGAGATGCGACGGGAACGCCGGGAATTCTTTCCCGTTGAAAGCAGGGAAAGGATCCCTCATCTCGAGCTACGAGGGGGAAACGGGGCTCTTCTGGATGTGGGCGGGACCATCGTGCTTCCTCTCGAGTGGACACGGGTATGGCGGTGAACTTCTTGAGTTGCAGCAAGGTTGTGAAAGACCCTTTCGAAGTTCCAGAGGTTAGGTGTCATTAGTCTCCAGACGCCTCATCGGAAATAGGCCTCATCTCGCCTGGAAGGGAGAACTTCATGGATTTTCTCGAGTTGCGGCAGGTGTTCTCGAGTTACGACGGGGACCTCAGGGACCCGCTCTGGTGGCCTCAGGAGAGGCCAGTCCCCATGCGAGGTGCTAGGGGGCCTATCGGGATTCCTCTCCCGTCGATACCGGGGCCAAAAACCTTGTGTGCAGTCAGGGCCGGAACCGAGGATTCCTCTCAGGGGCTGACATGGATCTTTGGGTACTTCTGGAGTCTCCCCAGGGGAGTCAGGCCTCGTCTCGAGTGGGGGCATGCACGTGCGCTTTCCTTCCAGGCTGTAGCAGCAAGGTCACGCTTATCGTCGCGTGGATCAAAGGATCTGTGGTTTTCCCTCGAGGCTTTCCCACAGGGCTGTCCCACATGCCACCGTGGTGTGAGTCGATCCTCGGCGTGAAAGATGAGCCAGTGCAGGGCAAAGAGGTTCCTCTGGAATGGACTGAGACATCTGGGGGACTCGTGGAATGGTGGTACGACCATGGAGTTCCTCTCGCCTTTCCTGTTGAGAGTGCCACCTCTTGAGATGCGACGGGAACGCCGGGAATTCTTTCCCGTTGAAAGCAGGGAAAGGATTCCTCATTTCGAGCCACGAGGGGGAAACGGGGCTCCTCTGGATGTGGGCGGGACCATCGTGCTTCCTCTCGAGTGGAGACGGGTATGGCGGTGAACTTCTTGAGTTGCAGCAAGGGTGTGAAAGACCCTTTCGAAGTCCCAGAGGTTAGGTGTCATTAGTCTCCAGACGCCTCATCGGAAATAGGCCTCATCTCGCCTGGAAGGGAGAACTTCCTGGATTTTCTCGAGTTGCGGCAGGTGTTCTCGAGTTACGACGGGGACCTCAGGGACCCGCTCTGGTGGCCTCAGGAGAGGCCAGTCCCCATGCGAGGTGCTAGGGGGCCTATCGGGATTCCTCTCCCGTCGATACCGGGGCCAAAAACCTTGTGTGCAGTCAGGGCCGGAACCGAGGATTCCTCTCAGGGGCTGACATGGATCTTTGGGTACTTCTGGAGTCTCCCCAGGGGAGTCAGGCCTCGTCTCGAGTCGGGGCATGCACGTGCGCTTTACTTCCAGGCTGTAGCAGCAATGTCACGCTTCCCGTGGCGTGGATCAAAGGATCTGTGGTTTTCCCTCGAGGCTTTCCCACAGGGCTGTCCCACGTGCCACCGTGGTGTGAGTCGATCCTCGGCGTGAAAGATGAGCCAGTGCAGTGCAAAGATTTTCCTCTGGAATGGACTGAGACATCTGGGGGACTCTTGGAATGGTGGTACGACCATGGAGTTCCTCTCGCCTTTCCTGTTGAGAGTGCCTCCTGTTGAGATGCGACGGGAACGCCGGGAATTCTTTCCCGTTGAAAGCAGGGAAAGGATCCCTCATCTCGAGCTACGAGGGGGAAACGGGGCTCCTCTGGATGTGGGCGGGACCATCGTGCTTCCTCTCGAGTGGAGACGGGTATGGCGGTGAACTTCTTGAGTTGCAGCAAGGGTGTGAAAGACCCTTTCGAAGTCCCAGAGGTTAGGTGTCATTAGTCTCCAGACGCCTCATCGGAAATAGGCCTCATCTCGCCTGGAAGGGAGAACTTCCTGGATTTTCTCGAGTTGCGGCAGGTGTTCTCGAGTTACAACGGGGACCTCAGGGACCCGCCCTGGTGGCCTCAGGAGAGGCCAGTCCCCATGCGAGTTGCTAGGGGGCCTCTCGGGATTCCTCTCCCGTCGATACCGGGGTCAAAAACCTTGTGTGGAGTCAGGGCCGGAACCGAGGATTCCTCTCAGGGGCTGACATGGATCTTTGGATACTTCTGGAGTCTCCCCAGGGGAGTCAGGCCTCGTCTCGAGTCGGGGCATGCACGTGCGCTTTACTTCCAGGCTGTAGCAGCAATGTCACGCTTCCCGTGGCGTGGATCAAAGGATCTGTGGTTTTCCCTCGAGGCTTTCCCACAGGGCTGTCCCACGTGCCACCGTGGTGTGAGTCGATCCTCGGCGTGAAAGATGAGCCAGTGCAGTGCAAAGATTTTCCTCTGGAATGGACTGAGACATCTGGGGGACTCTTGGAATGGTGGTACGACCATGGAGTTCCTCTCGCCTTTCCTGTTGAGAGTGCCTCCTGTTGAGATGCGACGGGAACGCCGGGAATTCTTTCCCGTTGAAAGCAGGGAAAGGATCCCTCATCTCGAGCTACGAGGGGGAAACGGGGCTCCTCTGGATGTGGGCGGGACCATCGTGCTTCCTCTCGAGTGGAGACGGGTATGGCGGTGAACTTCTTGAGTTGCAGCAAGGGTGTGAAAGACCCTTTCGAATTTCCAGAGGTTAGGTGTCATTAGTCTCCAGACGACTCATCGGAAATAGGCCTCATCTCGCCTGGAAGGGAGAACTTCCTGGATTTTCTCGAGTTGCGGCAGGTGTTCTCGAGTTACGACGGGGACCTCAGGGACCAGCCCTGGTGGCCTCAGGAGAGGCCAGTACCCATGCGAGGTGCTAGGGGGCCTCTCGGGATTCCTCTCCCGTCGATACCGGGGCCAAAAACCTTGTGTGGAGTCAGGGCCGGAACCGATGATTCCTCTCAGGGGCTGACATATATCTTTGGGTACTTCTGGAGTCTCCCCAGGGGAGTCAGGCCTCGTCTCGAGTGGGGGCATGCACGTGTGCTTTCCTTACAGGCTGTAGCAGCAATGTCACGCTTCCCGTGGCGTGGATCAAAGGATCTGTGGTTTTCCCTCGAGGCTTTCCCACAGGGCTGTCCCACGTGCCACCGTGGTGTGAGTCGATCCTCGGCGTGAAAGATGAGCCAGTGCAGGGCAAAGAGGTTCCTCTGGAATGGACTGAGGCATCTGGGGGACTCTTGGAATGGTGGTACGACCATGGAGTTCCTCTCGCCTTTCCTGTTGAGAGTGCCTCCTCTTGAGATGCGACGGGAACGCCGGGAATTCTTTCCCGTTGAAAGCAGGGAAAGGATCCCTCATCTTGAGCTATGAGGGGGAAACGGGGCTCCTCTGGATGTGGGCGGGACCATCGTGCTTCCTCGCGAGTGGAGACGGGTATGGCGGTGAACTTCTTGAGTTGCAGCAAGGGTATGAAAGACCCTTTCGAAGTTCGAGAGGTTAGGTGTCATTAGTCTCCAGACGCCTCATCGGAAATAGGCCTCATCTCGCCTGGAAGGGAGAACTTCCTGGATATTCTCGAGTTGCGGCAGGTGTTCTCGAGTTACGACGGGGACCTCAGGGACCCGCCCTGGTGGCCTCAGGAGAGGCCAGTCCCCATGCGAGGTGCTAGGGGGCCTCTCGGGATTCCTCTCCCGTCGATACCGGGGCCAAAAACCTTTTGTGCAGTCAGGGCCGGAACCGAGGATTCCTCTCAGGGGCTTATATGGATCTTTGGGTACTTCTGGAGTCTCCCAACGGGAGTCAGGCCTCGTCTGGAGTGGGGGCATGCACGTGCGCTTTCCTTCCAGGCTGTAGCAGCAATGTCACGCTTCCCGTCGCGTGGATCAAAGGATCTGTGGTTTTCCCTCGAGGCTTTCCCTCGAGGCTTTCCCACAGGGCTGTCCCACGTGCCTCCGTGGTGTGAGTCGATCCTCGGCGTGAAAGATGAGCCAGTGCAGGGCAAAGAGGTTCCTCTGGAATGGACTGAGACATCTGGGGGACTCTAGGAATGGTGGTAGGACCATGGAGTTCCTCTCGCCTTTCCTGTTGAGAGTGCCTCCTCTTGAGGTGCGACGGGAACGCCGGGAATTCTTTCCCGTTGAAAGCAGGGAAAGGATCCCTCATCTCGAGCTACGAGGGGGAAACGGGGCTCCTCTGGATATGGGCGGGACCATCGTGCTTCCTCTCGAGTGGAGACGGGTATGGCGGTGAACTTCTTGAGTTGCAGCAAGGGTGTGAAAGACCCTTTCGAATTTCCAGAGGTTAGGTGTCATTAGTCTCCAGACGACTCATCGGAAATAGGCCTCATCTCGCCTGGAAGGGAGAACTTCCTGGATTTTCTCGAGTTGCGGCAGGTGTTCTCGAGTTACGACGGGGACCTCAGGGACCCGCCCTGGTGGCCTCAGGAGAGGCCAGTCCCCATGCGAGGTGCTAGGGGGCCTCTCAGGATTCCTCTCCCGTCGATACCGGGGCCAAAAACCTTGTGTGGAGTCAGGGCCGGAACCGAGGATTCCTCTCAGGGGCTGACATGGATCTTTGGGTACTTCTGGAGTCTCCCCAGGGGAGTCAGGCCTCGTCTCGAGTGGGGGCATGCACGTGCGCTTTCCTTACAGGCTGTAGCAGCAATGTCACGCTTCCCGTGGCGTGGATCAAAGGATCTGTGGTTTTCCCTCGAGGCTTTCCCACAGGGCTGTCCCACGTGCCACCGTGGTGTGAGTCGATCCTCGGCGTGAAAGATGAGCCAGTGCAGGGCAAAGAGGTTCCTCTGAAATGGACTGAGACATCTGGGGGACTCTTGGAATGGTGGTACGACCATGGAGTTCCTCTCGCCTTTCCTGTTGAAAGTGCCTCCTCTTGAGATGCGACGGGAACGCCGGGAATTCTTTCCCGTTGAAAGCAGGGAAAGGATCCCTCATCTTGAGCTACGAGGGGGAAACGGGGCTCCTCTGGATGTGGGCGGGACCATCGTGCTTCCTCTCGAGTGGAGACGGGTATGGCGGTGAACTTCTTGAGTTGCAGCAAGGGTGTGAAAGACCCTTTCGAAGTTCGAGAGGTTAGGTGTCATTAGTCTCCAGACGCCTCATCGGAAATAGGCCTCATCTCGCCTGGAAGGGAGAACTTCCTGGATTTTATCGAGTTGCGGAAGGTGTTTTCGAGTTACGACGGGGACCTCAGGGACCCGCCCTGGTGGCCTCAGGAGAGGCCAGTCCCCATGCGAGGTGCTAGGGGGCCTCTCGGGATTCCTCTCCCGTCGATACCGGGGCCAAAAACCTTGTGTGCAGTCAGGGCCGGAACCAAGGATTCCTCTCAGGGGCTGACATGGATCTTTGGGTACTTCTGGAGTCTCCCCACGGGAGTCAGGCCTCGTCTCGAGTGGGGGCATGCACGTGCGCTTTCCTTCCAGGCTGTAGCAGCAATGTCACGCTTACCGTCGCGTGGATCAAAGGATCTGTGGTTTTCCCTCGAGGCTTTCCCACAGGGCTGTCCCACGTGCCACCGTGGTGTGAGTCGATCCTCGGCGTGAAAGATGAGCCAGTGCAGGGCAAAGAGGTTCCTCTGGAATGGACTGAGACATCTGGGGACTCTTGGAATGATGGTACGACCATGGAGTTCCTCTCGCCTTTCCTGTTGAGAGTGCCTCCTCTTGAGATGCGACGGGAACGCCGGGAATTCTTTCCCGTTGAAAGCAGGGAAAGGATCCCTCATCTCGAGCTACGAGGGGGAAACGGGGCTCCTCTGGATGTGGGCGGGACCATCGTGCTTCCTCTCGAGTGGAGACGCATATGGCGGTGAACTTCTTGAGTTGCAGCAAGGGTGTGAAAGACCCTTTCGAAGTTCCAGAGGTTAGGTGTCATTAGTCTCCAGACGCCTCATCGGAAATAGGCCTCATCTCGCCTGGAAGGGAGAACTTCCTGGATTTTCTCGAGTTGCGGCAGGTGTTCTCGAGTTACGACGGGGACCTCAGGGACCCGCCCTGGTGGCCTCAGGAGAGGCCAGTAACCATGGGAGTTGCTAGGGGGCCTCTCGGGATTCCTCTCCCGTCGATACCGGGGTCAAAAACCTTGTGTGGAGTCAGGGCCGGAACCGAGGATTCCTCTCACGGGCTGACATGGATCTTTGGGTACTTCTGGAGTCTCCCCAGGGGAGTCAGGCCTCGTCTCGAGTCGGGGCATGCACGTGCGCTTTACTTCCAGGCTGTAGCAGCAATGTCACGCTTCCCGTGGCGTGGATCAAAGGATCTGTGGTTTTCCCTCGAGGCTTTCCCACAGGGCTGTCCCACGTGCCACCGTGGTGTGAGTCGATCCTCGGCGTGAAAGATGAGCCAGTGCAGTGCAAAGAGGTTCCTCTGGAATGGACTGAGACATCTGGGGGACTCTTGGAATGGTGGTACGACCATGGAGTTCCTCTCGCCTTTCCTGTTGAGAGTGCCTCCTCTTGAGATGCGACGGGAACGCCGGGAATTCTTTCCCGTTGAAAGCAGGGAAAGGATCCCTCATCTCGAGCTACGAGGGGGAAACGGGGCTCCTCTGGATGTGGGCGGGACCATCGTGCTTCCTCTCGAGTGGAGACGGGTATGGCGGTGAACTTCTTGAGTTGCAGCAAGGGTGTGAAAGACCCTTTCGAATTTCCAGAGGTTAGGTGTCATTAGTCTCCAGACGACTCATCGGAAATAGGCCTAATCTCGCCTGGAAGGGAGAACTTCCTGGATTTTCTCGAGTTGCGGCAGGTGTTCTGGAGTTACGACGGGGACCTCAGGGACCCGCCCTGGTGGCCTCAGGAGAGGCCAGTACCCATGCGAGGTGCTAGGGGGCCTCTCGGGATTCCTCTCCCGTCGATACCGGTGCCAAAAACCTTGTGTGGAGTCAGGGCCGGAACCGAGGATTCCTCTCAGGGGCTGACATGGATCTTTGGGTACTTCTGGAGTCTCCCCAGGGGAGTCAGGCCTCGTCTCGAGTGGGGGCATGCACGTGTGCTTTCCTTACAGGCTGTAGCAGCAATGTCACGCTTCCCGTGGCGTGGATCAAAGGATCTGTGGTTTTCCCTCGAGGCTTTCCCACAGGGCTGTCCCACGTGCCACCGTGGTGTGAGTCGATCCTCGGCGTGAAAGATGAGCCAGTGCAGGGCAAAGAGGTTCCTCTGGAATGGACTGAGACATCTGGGGGACTCTTGGAATGGTGGTACGACCATGGAGTTCCTCTCGCCTTTCCTGTTGAGAGTGCCTCCTCTTGAGATGCGACGGGAACGCCGGGAATTCTTTCCCGTTGAAAGCAGGGAAAGGATCCCTCATCTCGAGCTACGAGGGGGAAACGGGGCTCCTCTGGATGTGGGCGGGACCATCGTGCTTCCTCTCGAGTGGAGACGGGTATGGCGGTGAACTTCTTGAGTTGCAGCAAGGGTGTGAAAGACCCTTTCGAAGTTCGAGAGGTTAGGTGTCATTAGTCTCCAGACGCCTCATCGGAAATAGGCCTCATCTCGCCTGGAAGGGAGAACTTCCTGGATTTTCTCGAGTTGCGGCAGGTGTTCTCGAGTTACGACGGGGACCTCAGGGACCCGCCCTGGTGGCCTCAGGAGAGGCCAGTCCCCATGCGAGGTGCTAGGGGGCCTCTCGGGATTCCTCTCCCGTCGATACCGGGGCCAAAAACCTTTTGTGCAGTCAGGGCCGGAACCGAGGATTCCTCTCAGGGGCTTATATGGATCTTTGGGTACTTCTGGAGTCTCCCCACGGGAGTCAGGCCTCGTCTCGAGTGGGGGCATGCACGTGCGCTTTCCTTCCAGGCTGTAGCAGCAATGTCACGCTTCCCGTCGCGTGGATCAAAGGATCTGTGGTTTTCCCTCGAGGCTTTCCCTCTAGGCTTTCCCACAGGGCTGTCCCACGTGCCTCCGTGGTGTGATTCGATCCTCGGCGTGAAAGATGAGCCAGTGCAGGGCAAAGAGGTTCCTCTGGAATGGACTGAGACATCTGGGGGACTCTAGGAATGGTGGTAGGACCATGGAGTTCCTCTCGCCTTTCCTGTTGAGAGTGCCTCCTCTTGAGATGCGACGGGAACGCCGGGAATTCTTTCCCGTTGAAAGCAGGGAAAGGATCCCTCATCTCGAGCTACGAGGGGGAAACGGGGCTACTCTGGATGTGGGCGGGACCATCGTGCTTCCTCTCGAGTGGAGACGGGTATGGCGGTGAACTTCTTGAGTTGCAGCAAGGGTGTGAAAGACCCTTTCGAATTTCCAGAGGTTAGGTGTCATTAGTCTCCAGACGACTCATCGGAAATAGGCCTCATCTCGCCTGGAAGGGAGAACTTCCTGGATTTTCTCGAGTTGCGGCAGGTGTTCTCGAGTTACGACGGGGACCTCAGGGACCCGCCCTGGTGGCCTCAGGAGAGGCCAGTACCCATGTGAGGTGCTAGGGGGCCTCTCGGGATTCCTCTCCCGTCGATACCGGGGCCAAAAACCTTGTGTGGAGTCAGGGCCGGAACCGAGGATTCCTCTCAGGGGCTGACATGGATCTTTGGGTACTTCTGGAGTCTCCCCAGGGGAGTCAGGCCTCGTCTCGAGTGGGGGCATGCACGTGCGCTTTCCTTCCAGGCTGTAGCAGCAATGTCCCGCTTCCAGTGGCGTGGATCAAAGGATCTGTGGTTTTCCCTCGAGGCTTTCCCACAGGGCTGTCCCACGTGCCACCGTGGTGTGAGTCGATCCTCGGCGTGAAAGATGAGCCAGTGCAGTGCAAAGATTTTCCTCTGGAATGGACTGAGACATCTGGGGGACTCTTGGAATGGTGGTACGACCATGGAGTTCCTCTCGCCTTTCCTGTTGAGAGTGCCTCCTGTTGAGATGCGACGGGAACGCCGGGAATTCTTTCCCGTTGAAAGCAGGGAAAGGATCCCTCATCTCGAGCTACGAGGGGGAAACGGGGCTCCTCTGGATGTGGGCGGGACCATCGTGCTTCCTCTCGAGTGGAGACGGGTATGGCGGTGAACTTCTTGAGTTGCAGCAAGGGTGTGAAAGACCCTTTCGAAGTCCCAGAGGTTAGGTGTCATTAGTCTCCAGACGCCTCATCGGAAATAGGCCTCATCTCGCCTGGAAGGGAGAACTTCCTGGATTTTCTCGAGTTGCGGCAGGTGTTCTCGAGTTACAACGGGGACCTCAGGGACCCGCCCTGGTGGCCTCAGGAGAGGCCAGTCCCCATGCGAGTTGCTAGGGGGCCTCTCGGGATTCCTCTCCCGTCGATACCGGGGTCAAAAACCTTGTGTGGAGTCAGGGCCGGAACCGAGGATTCCTCTCAGGGGCTGACATGGATCTTTGGATACTTCTGGAGTCTCCCCAGGGGAGTCAGGCCTCGTCTCGAGTCGGGGCATGCACGTGCGCTTTACTTCCAGGCTGTAGCAGCAATGTCACGCTTCCCGTGGCGTGGATCAAAGGATCTGTGGTTTTCCCTCGAGGCTTTCCCACAGGGCTGTCCCACGTGCCACCGTGGTGTGAGTCGATCCTCGGCGTGAAAGATGAGCCAGTGCAGTGCAAAGATTTTCCTCTGGAATGGACTGAGACATCTGGGGGACTCTTGGAATGGTGGTACGACCATGGAGTTCCTCTCGCCTTTCCTGTTGAGAGTGCCTCCTGTTGAGATGCGACGGGAACGCCGGAATTCTTTCCCGTTGAAAGCAGGGAAAGGATCCCTCATCTCGAGCTACGAGGGGGAAACGGGGCTCCTCTGGATGTGGGCGGGACCATCGTGCTTCCTCTCGAGTGGAGACGGGTATGGCGGTGAACTTCTTGAGTTGCAGCAAGGGTGTGAAAGACCCTTTCGAATTTCCAGAGGTTAGGTGTCATTAGTCTCCAGACGACTCATCGGAAATAGGCCTCATCTCGCCTGGAAGGGAGAACTTCCTGGATTTTCTCGAGTTGCGGCAGGTGTTCTCGAGTTACGACGGGGACCTCAGGGACCAGCCCTGGTGGCCTCAGGAGAGGCCAGTACCCATGCGAGGTGCTAGGGGGCCTCTCGGGATTCCTCTCCCGTCGATACCGGGGCCAAAAACCTTGTGTGGAGTCAGGGCCGGAACCGATGATTCCTCTCAGGGGCTGACATATATCTTTGGGTACTTCTGGAGTCTCCCCAGGGGAGTCAGGCCTCGTCTCGAGTGGGGGCATGCACGTGTGCTTTCCTTACAGGCTGTAGCAGCAATGTCACGCTTCCCGTGGCGTGGATCAAAGGATCTGTGGTTTTCCCTCGAGGCTTTCCCACAGGGCTTTCCCACGTGCCACCGTGGTGTGAGTCGATCCTCGGCGTGAAAGATGAGCCAGTGCAGGGCAAAGAGGTTCCTCTGGAATGGACTGAGGCATCTGGGGGACTCTTGGAATGGTGGTACGACCATGGAGTTCCTCTCGCCTTTCCTGTTGAGAGTGCCTCCTCTTGAGATGCGACGGGAACGCCGGGAATTCTTTCCCGTTGAAAGCAGGGAAAGGATCCCTCATCTTGAGCTATGAGGGGGAAACGGGGCTCCTCTGGATGTGGGCGGGACCATCGTGCTTCCTCGCGAGTGGAGACGGGTATGGCGGTGAACTTCTTGAGTTGCAGCAAGGGTATGAAAGACCCTTTCGAAGTTCGAGAGGTTAGGTGTCATTAGTCTCCAGACGCCTCATCGGAAATAGGCCTCATCTCGCCTGGAAGGGAGAACTTCCTGGATATTCTCGAGTTGCGGCAGGTGTTCTCGAGTTACGACGGGGACCTCAGGGACCCGCCCTGGTGGCCTCAGGAGAGGCCAGTCCCGATGCGAGGTGCTAGGGGGCCTCTCGGGATTCCTCTCCCGTCGATACCGGGGCCAAAAACCTTTTGTGCAGTCAGGGCCGGAACCGAGGATTCCTCTCAGGGGCTTATATGGATCTTTGGGTACTTCTGGAGTCTCCCAACGGGAGTCAGGCCTCGTCTGGAGTGGGGGCATGCACGTGCGCTTTCCTTCCAGGCTGTAGCAGCAATGTCACGCTTCCCGTCGCGTGGATCAAAGGATCTGTGGTTTTCCCTCGAGGCTTTCCCTCGAGGCTTTCCCACAGGGCTGTCCCACGTGCCTCCGTGGTGTGAGTCGATCCTCGGCGTGAACGATGAGCCAGTGCAGGGCAAAGAGGTTCCTCTGGAATGGACTGAGACATCTGGGGGACTCTAGGAATGGTGGTAGGACCATGGAGTTCCTCTCGCCTTTCCTGTTGAGAGTGCCTCCTCTTGAGGTGCGACGGGAACGCCGGGAATTCTTTCCCGTTGAAAGCAGGGAAAGGATCCCTCATCTCGAGCTACGAGGGGGAAACGGGGCTCCTCTGGATATGGGCGGGACCATCGTGCTTCCTCTCGAGTGGAGACGGGTATGGCGGTGAACTTCTTGAGTTGCAGCAAGGGTGTGAAAGACCCTTTCGAATTTCCAGAGGTTAGGTGTCATTAGTCTCCAGACGACTCATCGGAAATAGGCCTCATCTCGCCTGGAAGGGAGAACTTCCTGGATTTTCTCGAGTTGCGGCAGGTGTTCTCGAGTTACGACGGGGACCTCAGGGACCCGCCCTGGTGGCCTCAGGAGAGGCCAGTCCCCATGCGAGGTGCTAGGGGGCCTCTCGGGATTCCTCTCCCGTCGATACCGGGGCCAAAAACCTTGTGTGGAGTCAGGGCCGGAACCGAGGATTCCTCTCAGGGGCTGACATGGATCTTTGGGTACTTCTGGAGTCTCCCCAGGGGAGTCAGGCCTCGTCTCGAGTGGGGGCATGCACGTGCGCTTTCCTTACAGGCTGTAGCAGCAATGTCACGCTTCCCGTGGCGTGGATCAAAGGATCTGTGGTTTTCCCTCGAGGCTTTCCCACAGGGCTGTCCCACGTGCCACCGTGGTGTGAGTCGATCCTCGGCGTGAAAGATGAGCCAGTGCAGGGCAAAGAGGTTCCTCTGAAATGGACTGAGACATCTGGGGGACTCTTGGAATGGTGGTACGACCATGGAGTTCCTCTCGCCTTTCCTGTTGAAAGTGCCTCCTCTTGAGATGCGACGGGAACGCCGGGAATTCTTTCCCGTTGAAAGCAGGGAAAGGATCCCTCATCTTGAGCTACGAGGGGGAAACGGGGCTCCTCTGGATGTGGGCGGGACCATCGTGCTTCCTCTCGAGTGGAGACGGGTATGGCGGTGAACTTCTTGAGTTGCAGCAAGGGTGTGAAAGACCCTTTCGAAGTTCGAGAGGTTAGGTGTCATTAGTCTCCAGACGCCTCATCGGAAATAGGCCTCATCTCGCCTGGAAGGGAGAACTTCCTGGATTTTATCGAGTTGCGGAAGGTGTTTTCGAGTTACGACGGGGACCTCAGGGACCCGCCCTGGTGGCCTCAGGAGAGGCCAGTCCCCATGCGAGGTGCTAGGGGGCCTCTCGGGATTCCTCTCCCGTCGATACCGGGGCCAAAAACCTTGTGTGCAGTCAGGGCCGGAACCGAGGATTCCTCTCAGGGGCTGACATGGATCTTTGGGTACTTCTGGAGTCTCCCCACGGGAGTCAGGCCTCGTCTCGAGTGGGGGCATGCACGTGCGCTTTCCTTCCAGGCTGTAGCAGCAATGTCACGCTTACCGTCGCGTGGATCAAAGGATCTGTGGTTTTCCCTCGAGGCTTTCCCACAGGGCTGTCCCACGTGCCACCGTGGTGTGAGTCGATCCTCGGCGTGAAAGATGAGCCAGTGCAGGGCAAAGAGGTTCCTCTGGAATGGACTGAGACATCTGGGGACTCTTGGAATGATGGTACGACCATGGAGTTCCTCTCGCCTTTCCTGTTGAGAGTGCCTCCTCTTGAGATGCGACGGGAACGCCGGGAATTCTTTCCCGTTGAAAGCAGGGAAAGGATCCCTCATCTCGAGCTACGAGGGGGAAACGGGGCTCCTCTGGATGTGGGCGGGACCATCGTGCTTCCTCTCGAGTGGAGACGCATATGGCGGTGAACTTCTTGAGTTGCAGCAAGGGTGTGAAAGACCCTTTCGAAGTTCCAGAGGTTAGGTGTCATTAGTCTCCAGACGCCTCATCGGAAATAGGCCTCATCTCGCCTGGAAGGGAGAACTTCCTGGATTTTCTCGAGTTGCGGCAGGTGTTCTCGAGTTACGACGGGGACCTCAGGGACCCGCCCTGGTGGCCTCAGGAGAGGCCAGTAACCATGGGAGTTGCTAGGGGGCCTCTCGGGATTCCTCTCCCGTCGATACCGGGGTCAAAAACCTTGTGTGGAGTCAGGGCCGGAACCGAGGATTCCTCTCACGGGCTGACATGGATCTTTGGGTACTTCTGGAGTCTCCCCAGGGGAGTCAGGCCTCGTCTCGAGTCGGGGCATGCACGTGCGCTTTACTTCCAGGCTGTAGCAGCAATGTCACGCTTCCCGTGGCGTGGATCAAAGGATCTGTGGTTTTCCCTCGAGGCTTTCCCACAGGGCTGTCCCACGTGCCACCGTGGTGTGAGTCGATCCTCGGCGTGAAAGATGAGCCAGTGCAGTGCAAAGAGGTTCCTCTGGAATGGACTGAGACATCTGGGGGACTCTTGGAATGGTGGTACGACCATGGAGTTCCTCTCGCCTTTCCTGTTGAGAGTGCCTCCTCTTGAGATGCGACGGGAACGCCGGGAATTCTTTCCCGTTGAAAGCAGGGAAAGGATCCCTCATCTCGAGCTACGAGGGGGAAACGGGGCTCCTCTGGATGTGGGCGGGACCATCGTGCTTCCTCTCGAGTGGAGACGGGTATGGCGGTGAACTTCTTGAGTTGCAGCAAGGGTGTGAAAGACCCTTTCGAATTTCCAGAGGTTAGGTGTCATTAGTCTCCAGACGACTCATCGGAAATAGGCCTAATCTCGCCTGGAAGGGAGAACTTCCTGGATTTTCTCGAGTTGCGGCAGGTGTTCTGGAGTTACGACGGGGACCTCAGGGACCCGCCCTGGTGGCCTCAGGAGAGGCCAGTACCCATGCGAGGTGCTAGGGGGCCTCTCGGGATTCCTCTCCCGTCGATACCGGTGCCAAAAACCTTGTGTGGAGTCAGGGCCGGAACCGAGGATTCCTCTCAGGGGCTGACATGGATCTTTGGGTACTTCTGGAGTCTCCCCAGGGGAGTCAGGCCTCGTCTCGAGTGGGGGCATGCACGTGTGCTTTCCTTACAGGCTGTAGCAGCAATGTCACGCTTCCCGTGGCGTGGATCAAAGGATCTGTGGTTTTCCCTCGAGGCTTTCCCACAGGGCTGTCCCACGTGCCACCGTGGTGTGAGTCGATCCTCGGCGTGAAAGATGAGCCAGTGCAGGGCAAAGAGGTTCCTCTGGAATGGACTGAGACATCTGGGGGACTCTTGGAATGGTGGTACGACCATGGAGTTCCTCTCGCCTTTCCTGTTGAGAGTGCCTCCTCTTGAGATGCGACGGGAACGCCGGGAATTCTTTCCCGTTGAAAGCAGGGAAAGGATCCCTCATCTCGAGCTACGAGGGGGAAACGGGGCTCCTCTGGATGTGGGCGGGACCATCGTGCTTCCTCTCGAGTGGAGACGGGTATGGCGGTGAACTTCTTGAGTTGCAGCAAGGGTGTGAAAGACCCTTTCGAAGTTCGAGAGGTTAGGTGTCATTAGTCTCCAGACGCCTCATCGGAAATAGGCCTCATCTCGCCTGGAAGGGAGAACTTCCTGGATTTTCTCGAGTTGCGGCAGGTGTTCTCGAGTTACGACGGGGACCTCAGGGACCCGCCCTGGTGGCCTCAGGAGAGGCCAGTCCCCATGCGAGGTGCTAGGGGGCCTCTCGGGATTCCTCTCCCGTCGATACCGGGGCCAAAAACCTTTTGTGCAGTCAGGGCCGGAACCGAGGATTCCTCTCAGGGGCTTATATGGATCTTTGGGTACTTCTGGAGTCTCCCCACGGGAGTCAGGCCTCGTCTCGAGTGGGGGCATGCACGTGCGCTTTCCTTCCAGGCTGTAGCAGCAATGTCACGCTTCCCGTCGCGTGGATCAAAGGATCTGTGGTTTTCCCTCGAGGCTTTCCCTCGAGGCTTTCCCACAGGGCTGTCCCACGTGCCTCCGTGGTGTGATTCGATCCTCGGCGTGAAAGATGAGCCAGTGCAGGGCAAAGAGGTTCCTCTGGAATGGACTGAGACATCTGGGGGACTCTAGGAATGGTGGTAGGACCATGGAGTTCCTCTCGCCTTTCCTGTTGAGAGTGCCTCCTCTTGAGATGCGACGGGAACGCCGGGAATTCTTTCCCGTTGAAAGCAGGGAAAGGATCCCTCATCTCGAGCTACGAGGGGGAAACGGGGCTACTCTGGATGTGGGCGGGACCATCGTGCTTCCTCTCGAGTGGAGACGGGTATGGCGGTGAACTTCTTGAGTTGCAGCAAGGGTGTGAAAGACCCTTTCGAATTTCCAGAGGTTAGGTGTCATTAGCCTCCAGACGACTCATCGGAAATAGGCCTCATCTCGCCTGGAAGGGAGAACTTCCTGGATTTTCTCGAGTTGCGGCAGGTGTTCTCGAGTTACGACGGGGACCTCAGGGACCCGCCCTGGTGGCCTCAGGAGAGGCCAGTACCCATGTGAGGTGCTAGGGGGCCTCTCGGGATTCCTCTCCCGTCGATACCGGGGCCAAAAACCTTGTGTGGAGTCAGGGCCGGAACCGAGGATTCCTCTCAGGGGCTGACATGGATCTTTGGGTACTTCTGGAGTCTCCCCAGGGGAGTCAGGCCTCGTCTCGAGTGGGGGCATGCACGTGCGCTTTCCTTCCAGGCTGTAGCAGCAATGTCCCGCTTCCAGTGGCGTGGATCAAAGGATCTGTGGTTTTCCCTCGAGGCTTTCCCACAGGGCTGTCCCACGTGCCACCGTGGTGTGAGTCGATCCTCGGCGTGAAAGATGAGCCAGTGCAGGGCAAAGAGGTTCCTCTGGAATGGACTGAGACATCTGGGGGACTCTTGGAATGGTGGTACGACCATGGAGTTCCTCTCGCCTTTCCTGTTGAGAGTGCCTCCTCTTGAGATGCGACGGGAACGCCGGGAATTCTTTCCCGTTGAAAGCAGGGAAAGTATCCCTCATCTTGAGCTACGAGGGGGAAACGGGGCTCCTCTGGATGTGGGCGGGACCATCGTGCTTCCTCTCGAGTGGAGACGGGTATGGCGGTGAACTTCTTGAGTTGCAGCAAGGGTGTGAAAGACCCTTTCGAAGTTCGAGAGGTTAGGTGTCATTAGTCTCCAGACGCCTCATCGGAAATAGGCCTCATCTCGCCTGGAAGGGAGAACTTCCTGGATTTTCTCGAGTTGCGGCAGTTGTTCTCGAGTTACGACGGGGACCTCAGGGACCCGCCCTGGTGGCCTCAGGAGAGGCCAGTCCCCATGCGAGGTGCTAGGGGGCCTCTCGGGATTCCTCTCCCGTCGATACCGGGGCCAAAAAGCTTGTGTGGAGTCAGGGCCGGAACCGAGGATTCCTCTCAGGGGCTGACATGGATCTTTGGGTACTTCTGGAGTCTCCCCAGGGGAGTCAGGCCTCGACTCGAGTGGGGGCATGCACGTGCGCTTTCCTTCCAGGCTGTAGCAGCAATGTCACGCTTCCCGTGGCGTGGATCAAAGGATCTGTGGTATTCCCTCGAAGCTTTCCCTCGAGGCTTTCCCACAGGGCTGTCCCACGTGCCACCGTGGTGTGAGTCGATCCTCGGCGTGAAAGATTAGCCAGTGCAGGGCAAAGAGGTTCCTCTGGAATGGACTGAGACATCTGGGGGACTCTTGGAATGGTGGTACGACCATGGAGTTCCTCTCGCCTTTCCTGTTGAGAGTGCCTCCTCTTGAGATACGACGGGAACACCGGGAATTCTTTCCCGTTGAAAGCAGGGAAAGGATCCCTCATCTCGAGCTAAGAGGGGGAAACGGGGATCCTCTTGATGTGGGCGGGACCATCGTGCTTCCTCTCGAGTGGAGACGGGTATGGCGGTGAACTTCTTGAGTTGCAGCAAGGGTGTGAAAGACCCTTTCGAAGTTCGAGAGGTTAGGTGTCATTAGTCTCCAGACGCCTCATCGGAAATAGGCCTCATCTCGCCTGGAAGGGAGAACTTCCTGGATTTTCTCGAGTTGCGGCAGGTGTTCTCGAGTTAAAACGGGGACCTCAGGGACCCGCCCTGGTGGCCTCAGGAGAGGCCAGTCCCCATGCGAGGTTCTAGGGGGCCTCTCGGGATTCCTCTCCCGTCGATACCGGGGCCAAAAACCTTGTGTGGAGTCAGGGTCGGAACCGAGGATTCCTCTCAGGGGATTATATGGATCTTTGGGTACTTCTGGAGTCTCGCCAGGGGAGATAGGCCTCGTCTCGAGTGGGGGCATGCACGTGCGCTTTCCTTCCAGGCTGTAGCAGCAATGTCACGCTTCCCGTCGCGTGGATCAAAGGATCTGTGGTTTTCCCTCGAGGCTTTCCCTCGAGGCTTTCCCACAGGGCTGTCCCACGTGCCTCCGTGGTGTGAGTCGATCCTCGGCGTGAAAGATGAGCCAGTGCAGGGCAAAGAGGTTCCTCTGGAATGGACTGAGACATCTGGGGGACTCTAGGAATGGTGGTACGACCATGGAGTTCCTCTCGCCTTTCCTGTTGAGAGTGCCTCCTCTTGAGATGCGACGGGAACGCCGGGAATTCCTTCCCGTTGAAAGCAGGAAAGGATCCCTCATCTCGAGCTCCGAGAGGGAAACGGGGCTCCTCTGGATGTGGGCGGGACCATCGTGCTTCCTCTCGAGTGGAGACGGGTATGGCGGTGAACTTCTTGAGTTGCAGCAAGGGTGTGAAAGACCCTTTCGAAATTCCAAAGGTTAGGTGTCATTAGTCTCCAGACGCCTCATCAGAAATAGGCCTCATCTCGCCTGGAAAGGAGAACTTCCTGGATTTTCTCGAGTTGCGGCAGGTGTTCTCGAGTTATGACGGGGACCTCAGGGACCCGCCCTGGTGGCCTCAGGAGAGGCCAGTCCCCATGCGAGGTGCTAGGGGGCCTCTCGGGATTCCTCTCCCGTCGATACCGGGGCCAAAAAGCTTGTGTGGAGTCAGGGCCAGAACCGAGGATTCCTCTCAGGGGCTGACATGGAACTTTGGGTACTTCTGGAGTCTCCCCAGGGGAGTCAGGCCTCGACTCGAGTGGGGGCATGCACGTGCGCTTTCCTTCCAGGCTGTAGCAGCAATGTCACGCTTCCCGTGGCGTGGATCAAAGGATCTGTGGTTTTCCCTCGAGACTTTCCCACAGGGCTGTCCCACGTGCCACCGTGGTGTGAGTCGATCCTCGGCGTGAAAGATGAGCCAGTGCAGGGCAAAGAGGTTCC
This sequence comes from Capricornis sumatraensis, assembly GCF_032405125.1. Taxonomy (NCBI): domain Eukaryota; kingdom Metazoa; phylum Chordata; class Mammalia; order Artiodactyla; family Bovidae; genus Capricornis; species Capricornis sumatraensis. The sequence goes on from NW_027184612.1 coordinate 13,301,502, forward strand.
TCTGGAATGGACTGAGACATCTGGGGGACTCTTGGAATGGTGGTACGACCATGGAGTTCCTCTCGCCTTTCCTGTTGAGAGTGCCTCCTCTTGAGATGCGACGGGAACGCCGGGAATTCTTTCCCGTTGAAAGCAGGGAAAGGATCCCTCATCTCGAGCTACGAGGGGGAAACGGGGCTCCTCTGGATGTGGGCGGGACCATCGTGCTTCCTCTCGAGTGGACACGGGTATGGCGGTGAACTTCTTGAGTTGCAGCAAGGGTGTGAAAGACCCTTTCGAAGTTCCAGAGGTTAGGTGTCATTAGTCTCCAGACGCCTCATCGGAAATAGGCCTCATCTCGCCTGGAAGGGAGAACTTCCTGGATTTTCTCGAGTTGCGGCACGTGTTCTCGAGTTACGACGGAGAACTCAGGGACCCGCCCTGGTGGCCTCAGGAGAGGCCAGTCCCCATGCGATGTGCTAGGGGGCCTCTCGGGATTCCTCTCCCGTCGATACCGGGGCCAAAAACCTTGTGTGGAGTCAGGGCCAGAACCGAGGATTCCTCTCAGGGGCTGACATGGATCTTTGGGTACTTCTGGAGTCTCCCCAGGGGAGTCAGGCCTCGTCTCGAGTGGGGGCATGCACGTGCGATTTCCTTCCAGGCTGTAGCAGCAATGTCACGCTTCCTGTCGCGTGGATCAAAGGATCTGTGGTTTTCCCTCGAGGCTTTCCCTCGAGGCTTTCCCACAGGGCTGTCCCACGTGCCACCGTGGTGTGAGTCGATCCTCGGCGTGAAAGATGAGCCAGTGCAGGGCAAAGAGGTTCCTCTGGAATGGACTGAGACATCTGGGGGACTCTTGGAATGGTGGTACGACCATGGAGTTCCTCTCGCCTTTCCTGTTGAGAGTGCCTCCTCTTGAGATGCGACGGGAACGCCGGGAAATCTTCCCCGTTGAAAGCAGGGAAAGGATCCAACATCTCGAGCTCCGAGGGAGAAACGGGGCTCCTTTGGATGTGGGTGGGACCATCATGCTTCCTCTCGAGTGGAGACGGGTATGGCGGTGAACTTCTTGAGTTGCAGCAAGGGTGTGAAAGACCCTTTCGAAGTTCCAGAGGTTAGGTGTCATTAGTCTCCAGACGCCTCATCGGAAATAGGCCTCATCTCGCCTGGAAGGGAGAACTTCCTGGATTTTCTCGAGTTGGGGCAGGTGTTCTCGAGTTACGACGGGGACCTCAGGGACCCGCCCTGGTGGCCTCAGGAGAGGCCAGTCCCCATGCGAGTTGCTAGGGGGCCTCTCGGGATTCCTCTCCCGCCGATACCGGGGCCAAAAACTTTGTATGGAGTCAGGGCCGGAACCGAGGATTCCTCTCAGGGGCTGACATGGATCTTTGGGTTCTTCTGGAGTCCCCCCAGGGGAGTCAGGCCTCGTCTCGGGTGGGGGCATGCACGTGCGCTTTCCTTCCAGGCTGTAGCAGCAATGTCACGCTTCCAGTCGCGTGGATCAAAGGATCTGTGGTTTTCCCTCGAGGCTTTCCCTCGAGGCTTTCCCACAGGGCTGTCCCACGTGCCACCGTGGTGTGAGTCGATCCTCGGCGTGAAAGATGAGCCAGTGCAGGGCAAAGAGGTTCCTCTGGAATGGACTGAGACATCTGGGGGACTCTTGGAATGGTGGTACGACCATGGAGTTCCTCTCGCCTTTCCTGTTGAGAGTGCCTCCTCTTGAGATGCGACGGGAACGCCGGGAATTCTTTCCCGTTGAAAGCAGGAAAAGGATCCCTTATCTCGAGCTACGAGGGGGAAACGGGGCTCCTCTGGATGTGGGCGGGACCATCGTGCTTCCTCTCTAGTGGAGACGGGTATGGTGGTGAACTTCTTGAGTTGCAGCAAGGGTGTGAAAGACCCTTTCGAAGTTCCAGAGGTTAGGTGACATTAGTCTCCAGACGCCACATAGGAAATAGGCCTCATCTCGCCAGGAAGGGAGAACTTCCTGGATTTTTTCGAGTTGCGGCAGGTGTTTTCGAGTTACGACGGGGACCACAGGAACCCGCCCTGGTGGCCTCAGGAGAGGCCAGTCCCTATGCGAGTTGCTAGGGGGCCTCTCGGGATTCCTCTCCCGTCGATACCGGGGCCAAAAACCTTGTATGGAGTCAGGGCCGGAACCGAGGATTCCTCTCAGGGGCTGACATGGATCTTTGGGTACTTCTGGAGTCTCCCCAGGGGAGTCAGGCCTCGTCTCGAGTGGGGGCATGCACGTGCACTTTCCTTCCAGGCTGTAGCAGCAATGTCAGGCTTCCCGTCGCGTGGATCAAAGGATCTGTGGTTTTCCCTCGAGGCTTTCCCACAGGGCTGTCCCACGTGCCACCGTGGTGTGAGTCGATCCTCGGCGTGAAAGATGAGCCAGTGCAGGGCAAAGAGGTTCCTCTGGAATGGACTGAGACATCTGGGGGACTCTTGGAATGGTGGTACGACCATGGAGTTCCTCTCGCCTTTCCTGTTGAGAGTGCCTCCTCTTGAGATGCGACGGGAACTCCGGGAATTCTTTCCCGTTGAAAGCAGGCAAAGGATCCCTCATCTCGAGCTACGAGGGGGAAACGGGGCTCCTCTGGATGTGGGCGGGACCATCGTGCTTCCTCTCGAGTGGAGACGGGTATGGCGGTGAACTTCTTGAGTTGCAGCAAGGGTGTGAAAGACCCTTTCGAATTTCCAGAGGTTAGGTGTCATTAGTCTCCAGACGCCTCATCGGAAATAGGCCTCATCTCGCCTGGAAGGGAGAACTTCCTGGATTTTCTCGAGTTGCGGCAGGTGTTCTCGAGTTACGACGGGGACCTCAGGGACCCGCCCTGGAGGCCTCAGGAGTGGCCAGTCACCATACGAGTTGCTAGGGGGCCTCTCGGGATTCCTCTCCCGTCGATACCGGGGCCAAAAACCTTGTGTGGAGTCAGGGCCAGAACCAAGGATTCCTCTCAGGGGCTGATATGGATCTTTGGGTACTTCTGGAGTCTCCCCAGGGGAGACAGGCCTCGTCTCGTGAGGGGGCATGCACGTGCACTTTCCTTCCAGGCTGTAGCAGCAATGTCACGCTTCCCGTCGCGTGGATCATAGGATCTGTGGTTTTCCCTCGAGGCTTTCCCTCGAGGCTTTCCCACAGGGCTGTCCCACGTGCCACCGTGGTGTGAGTCGATCCTCGGCGTGAAAGATGAGCCAGTGCAGGGCACAGAGCTTCCTCTGGAATGGACTGAGACATCTGGGGGACTCTTGGAATGGTGGTACCACCATGGAGTTCCTCTCGCCTTTCCTGTTGAGAGTGCCTCCTCTTGAGATGCGATGGGAACGCCGGGAATTCTTTCCCGTTGAAAGCAGGCAAAGGATCCCTCATCTCGAGCTACGAGGGGGAAACGGGGCTCCTCTGGATGTGGGCGGGACCATCCTGCTTCCTCTCGAGTGGAGACGGGTATGGAAATGAACTTCTTGAGTTGCAGCAAGGGTGTGAAAGACCCTTTCGAAATTCCAGAGGTTAGGTGTCATTAGTCTCCAGACGCCTCATCGGAAATAGGATTCTTCTCGCCTGGAAGGGAGAACTTCCTGGATTTTCTCGAGATGCGGCAGGTGTTCTCGAGTTACGACGGGGACCTCAGGGACCCGCCCTGGTGGCCTCAGGAGAGGCCAGTCCCCATGCGAGTTGCTAGGGGGCCTCTTGGAATTCCTCTCCCGTCGATACCGGGGCCAAAAACCTTGTGTGGAGTCAGGGCCGGAAACGAGGATTCCTCTCAGGGGCTGACATGGATCTTTGGGTACTTCTGGAGTCTCCGCAGGGGAGTCAGGCCTCGTCTCGAGTGGGGGCATGCACGTGCGCTATCCTTCCAAGCTGTAGCAGCAATGTCACGCTTCTCGACCCATGGATCAAAGGATCTGTGGTTTTCCCTCCAGGCTTTCCCACAGGGCTGTCCCACGTGCCACCGTGGTGTGAGTCGATCTTCGGCGTGAAAGATGAGCCAGTGCAGGGCAAAGAGGTTCCTCTGGAATGGACTGATACATCTGGGGGACTCTTGGAATGGTGGTACGATCATGGAGTTCCTTTCGCCTTTCCTGTTGAGAGTGCCTCCTCTTGAGATGCGACGGGAACGCCTGGAATTCTTTCCCGTTGAAAGCAGGGAAAGGATCCCTCATCTCGAGCTACGAGGTGGAAACGGGGCTCCTCTGGATGTGGGCGGGACCATCGTGCTTCCTCTCGAGTGGAGACGGGTATGGCGGTGAACTTCTTGAGTTGCAGCAAGGGTGTGAAAGACCCTTTCGAAGTTCCAGAGGTTAGGTGTCATTAGTCTCCAGAAGCCTCATCGGAAATAGGCCTCATCTCGCCTGGAAGGGAGAACTTCCTGGATTTTCTCGAGTTGCAGCAGGTGTTCTCGAGTTACGACGTGGACCTCAGGGACCCTCCCTGGTGGCCTCAGGAAAGGCCAGTCCCCATGCGAGTTGCTAGGGGGCCTCTCGGGATTCCTCTCCCGTCGATACCGGTGCCAAATACCTTGTGTGGAGTCAGGGCCGGAACCGAGGATTCCTCTCAGGGGCTGACATGGATCTTTGGGTACTTCTGGAGTCTCCCCAGGGGAGTCAGGCCTCGTCTCGAGTGGGGGCATGCACGTGTGCTTTCCTTCCAGGCTGTAGCAGCAATGTCATGCTTCCCGTCGCGTGGATCAAAGGATCTGTGGTTTTCCCTCGAGGCTTTCCCTCGAGGCTTTCCCACAGGGCTGTCCCACGTGCCTCCGTGGTGTGAGTCGATCCTCTGCGTGAAAGATGAGCCAGTGCAGGGCAAAGAGCTTCCTCTGGAATGGACTGAGACATCTGGGGGACTCTTGGAATGGTGGTACGACCATGGAGTTCCTCTCGCCTTTCCTGTTGAGAGTGCCTCCTCTTGAGATGCGACGGGAACGCCGGGAATTCTTTCCCGTTGAAAGCAGGCAAAGGATCCCTCATCTCGAGCTACGAGGGGGAAACGGGGCTCCTCTGGATGTGGGCGGGACCATCCTGCTTCCTCTCGAATGGAGACGGGTATGGAAGTGAACTTCTTGAGTTGCAGCAAGGGTGTGAAAGACCCTTTCGAAGTTCCAGAGGTTAGGTGTCATTAGTCTCCAGACGCCTCATCGGAAATAGGCCTCATCTCGCCTGGAAGGGAGAACTTCCTGGATTTTCTCGAGATGCGGCAGGTGTTCTCGAGTTACGACGGGGACCTCAGGGACCCGCCCTGGTGGCCTCAGGAGAGGCCAGTCCACATGCGAGTTGCTAGGGGGCCTCGCGGGATTCCTCTCCCGTCGATACCGGGGCCAAAAACCTTGTGTGGAGTCTGGGCCGGAAACGAGGATTCCTCTCAGGGGCTGACATGGATCTTTGGGTACTTCTGGAGTCTCCGCAGGGGAGTCAGGCCTCGTCTCGAGTGGGGGCATGCACGTGCGTTTTCTTTCCAGGCTGTAGCAGCAATGTCACGCTTCCCTTCGCGTGGATCAAAGGATCTGTGGTTTTCCCTCGAGGCTTTCCCACAGGGCTGTCCCACGTGCCACCGTGGTGTGAGTCGATCCTCGGCGTGAAAGATGAGCCAGTGCAGGGCAAAGAGGTTCCTCTGGAATGGACTGAGACATCTGGGGGACTCTTGGAATGGTGGTACGACCATGGAGTTCCTCTCGCCTTTCCTGTTGAGAGTGCCTCCTCTTGAGATGCGACGGGAACTCCGGGAATTCTTTCCCGTTGAAAGCAGGCAAAGGATCCCTCATCTCGAGCTACGAGGGGAAAACGGGGCTCCTCTGGATGTGGGCGGGACGATCGTGCTTCCTCTCGAGTGGAGACGGGTATGGCGGTGAACTTCTTGAGTTGCAGCAAGGGTGTGAAAGACCCTTTCGAAGTTCCAGAGGTTAGGTGTCATTAGTCTCCAGACGCCTCATCGGAAATAGGCCTCATCTCGCCTGGAAGGGAGAACTTCCTGGATTTTCTCGAGTTGCGGCAGGTGTTCTCGAGTTACGACGGGGACCTCAGGGACCCGCCCTGGTGGCCTCAGGAGAGGCCAGTCCCCATGCGAGTTGCTAGGGTGCCTCTCGGGATTCCTCTCCCGTCGATACTGGGGCCAAAAACCTTGTGTGGAGTCAGGGCCGGAACCGAGGATTCCTCTCAGTGGCTGACATGGATCTTTGGGTACTTCTGGAGTCTCCCCAGGGGAGTCAGGCCTCGTCTCGAGTGGGGGCATGCACGTGCGCTTTCCTTCAAGGCTGTAGCAGCAATGCCACGCTTCCCGTGGCGTGAATCAAACGATCTGTGGTTTTCCCTCGAGGCTTTCCCTCGAGGCTTTCCCACAGGGCTGTCCCACGTGCCACCGTGGTGTGAGTCGATCCTCGGCGTGAAAGATGAGACAGTGCAGGGCAAAGACGTTCCTCTGGAATGGACTGAGACATCTGGGGGACTCTTGGAATGGTGGTACGACCATGGAGTTCCTCTCGCCTTTCCTGTTGAGAGTGCCTCCTCTTGAGATGCGACGGGAACGCCGGGAATTCTTTCCCGTTGAAAGCAGGGAAAGGATCCCTCATCTCGAGCTACGAGGGGGAAACGGGGCTCCTCTGGATGTGGGCGGGACCATCGTGCTTCCTCTCTAGTGGAGACGGGTATTGCCGGGGTCCAGCCCCGGTGGATCCAGGGAATTCGAAGGGTGGACGGCGTTGGCGTGGAAAGACTTGTTTATTTATTAATATAAGATTAGATTAAGAAACTGTAGTGCAGTAGGAAGATTAAGTGGAGAAAGAGGGCTGAATAGCTTGGTTTACGCGGAAGACCAATAAAATTCCAGACAAGGAATTTGCACCATCTACGTTGGGCCACCGGTGCCCGCTTGAATATCTAAGGGTGCCTCGCCTTAAGCTCCCTTTCTCGCGGATCTTAATAACCAGGGCAAATAAGTAGACCTGGCGAGCCTCCGCGCCCCAGATGGAAATTCAGCCTGAAATTAAAGTAAAGAGCAGAGGGAAGAAAAGGGAGAGAAAAAGAGAGAGAGAGAGAGACACGGGGGGAGCCATATTCCCAAGACACCAGGCCGAGACTAGTCCGAGAAACTGGTCTGAGAATCTGGTCCCGTCCTTTATTGTTCAGAAGGCCTTTTATACTTTTGATAAAACATGGAGATCAATGGGTAACACAAAGTTATGCAGCGTTAGCAGTCCAGACTCTTATCAAAACCAGGCTTTTCTCTCTGCATACCTAATTGTATACACAAGTCTTAGGTAATTTACATCATCTTCCAACCAAAAGGGCCAATTCACATTTTACAGCCTTTTTTCTGATAAGGGTTTGTCAACCACAAGACTTATTTGTGTTGATCTTCCCAAGGTCTGGTGCCACTCTCGGAAAGCACTAAAGAAAGTTACATTCTTAGACAGCAAGGATACAGCAACTTATAACAAGTAGAGGGAGTGCAGTGATTTATAGCAAAAGAGAAGCAATTAACTCAAAAGTCTAGTGTTGCTAACATCAAAACTACTATGTATCTTTTTCTACATCCTGCTTACATTAACATCCTTCCAGGTGCCTAAAAGATAAAGAATAAGGAGGTCTGGCAGCAATCCTTGAGTCAACAGTGAAAACCCTCTACCAATATAATTTTTAACTCTTTAGAAAAGGCTCTGTATCTTTAAGATGCTTTTAAGCTTTGTGCCTCCCGCGGTTGGGGGGCTGTAAGCAATTCACAAGCTGTAAGCTTTGTGCCTCTCGCGGTTGGGGGGCTGTAAGCAATTCACAAGCTGTAAGAGGTCTGGGGAACCTGTTAGGCAGACTAGAGAGCTATCAGAGGGGTTTAACTGAAACATCCCTTTCAAATGCAGAAGACTAAAACCCTGAATTGACTTTTTTCCAGAGAATATCAGAAAAGTGGAAAAGCAGAGCACAAAAGCCGGCAGATTTTTGCTGGGGTACATGCTTAGGAATATCCAGAGGGGTCCCTGAAGTCTGAGCACGCCTTGCGTATGTCAGCTTCCTTCCTCATGACCTTGTCACGGGCGGGATTCCTCACACTGGCTTCCGGCAACTCCCCCTTCTTTATTAGTTTTTTAAAAAAATTAGGTGCAGTTCAGTCGCGAGATTCCGAATGCTCTGCCGAAGAGTCCTGACAACACAAGGAAGCACGATTACAAGGAGCAGGATTATGGCACCCACAGCAGCATAGCTAGAGACAGTAGTCAGAAGAGTTTTTCCAGAAATGAAGTCAGAGAAGGTGTGGAAAAAGTCATTGGCTTCTCCTGCGGCGGTAAAATCTAATCGGGAGTGTTCCAAGGTCTGAATCTGATTATGAAGTTTCCCTAAATCTAAACTAATATCTGAGCTGTTCCAGACACCTAAAATATGATTTTTGACCCTCTCCCATTTAAAATCTGTCTCATTTACTTTCAGGGATGTAACACATATCCACCGGTAATCGGCATGACATGAAAGAGCCAATTTCATTTTCAGACTCTGTAATTCATTCCCAATATGCATTACTGCTTCTTCTAAGGCATCAATCCTTATTTCTAGCTTCCTATCTATAATTTCCTGGGTTGCCAGCGTTAGAGAAACATTTTTGGATACGGTGTCAACATATTGGGCAGTATACACTTGTTGAGACAATGATAATGCCGCCACAGTAACAGAAGTAATTGCGGTTATCAAAGCTGATATTCCCAAAACAAGTAAGCCCACAAACCGTCGTGTTCGCATTAAATCTTGTAGCTGTTGCAGTACAGCTAGGCCATGGTTATCATACCAATACGTGGCTACAGTTACAGGTACCATGAGATAGGGCGGACGTTTTAAAACCATGAAAGAGCAAACTTTATATTGAGGAGTTAAACAGGATGAAAGCATACATTGTTCACAAGACACTACATGGGGTCCACCTGTATAATTCAATTGTATGTTAAGTCTTTCAGAATCATTAGTGAAAAGAAAAACATAAGGAGAGGGTAGACAAGCTAAAATAGAGTAAATAGAGGTATTTTTTGGTCGGATTAAAATAATAGGGGCGGTAGCCGCAAGGGCTCTCCAAATTTCTGGCTGCCAAAAGGTTTTACCTCTAGTTATATAAGACAGCATAGGGGGAACAAATTGGTTATGATGCCGTCTGGTGGCAACTAACGGCCAAGAAATTGAATATTCTTTCCAATTATCCAATCTATTGATAAAGTCATCGTCAGACTCAGGGTCTTGACCTGGATTTGGGTTGCTCCAGTCCTGAATCGCACAATTTCTTCCTCCCGGCATATTGTAATCTACTCTCGAATTATAAATACAAGATTTCCAAATCGGATATCCTGAATGATCATCTATAGTTTTCCAAATAACATCTGAGGGAGCAACATCATCACAATTTGGATATTCTGATGGAGTTTTGAGAGACAAAGACTTATAGGGGCCAAGGACCCCAGGCATACGGGCTCGTAATATCCAAGCAGACCGATCCCCTATAGATGCAAATTTAGAGGTTGGGGAATCTGTCATAACTGCTTTTGTCGAGGCTCCAATGCATCCTGTCTTGGTAAAGAAGTCTCCTGTAAGGCCAGGAGGAAAATTAAAGCAGACAGGAAAATCATCTGCTAGTCCTTTAAAGGTATAATTGAAATTAATAGGGTATTGGTCTTTTGTATAGGAAGTATAAGATCCTCCCAAAAGGCGAGGCTGGTCTGTACTAACTCGTATGGGGTCACTGTTCCAAGTAACAACTTGGAAAGTTGGAGGATCCGGGAGAAACGCCCAATATTTGGTTGGAATGGGAGCAGCGCTTACCTGGCAAGAGAGCAAGGCAAGCATGGCAATAAACACCTTTTCAGGAGAGACTGACGATCCCTGTAGGGTAGCTATCCCCTGTGCCTGGCGACAGAGAGCTTTAATCTGTCCCCAGGTGGGCAAGGAGGCTTGTTGGGTTGACTGAGCTGGGCGTCCTAATGGATTCCTGCGAGGCAAAAAATCAGGGGGTGCAATATCCTGTATCTGAAGTCGTGACATCTGTCCAGTGGGTGGCTCCGATCCGCGCCTATCCGGGATCTCCAATGTCAGCTGTCCTGGGGTCAGCGGCGTTTCCCGTGCTGGCGGAGGGAGCGGGGGAAGAGGGAGTTTCTTCCTTTTTAGAGATCGCGGTGGCGGGGGATTCTGGTATCCGGGGAGCTGAGACATGGCGAATTAGTCTGTCTGGAACCCAAATCGGAGCGTCCGCGTCCTGTGGAAAAACACAAGCATACCCTCGCCCATTGGTTAATAAGGGGTCAGGACCTTTCCATTGTCCGGAAAGAAGGTCCCTCCATTTTACTAATGGTTTTGCATTCAATTGCTCTGGGCACCAATGGCGAAGCATTGCAGTGTTTCCGGATGAATCAGCATTTAAGTTATTTATTACGAAAAGAGCATGTTGCAAAATCTGATGGGGGGAACTATATTTAAATTCCCCTTCTTTTAGTTTTTGAATATGGATTTTCAGTGTTTGATGTGCTCTTTCCACAATGGCTTGTCCTTGTGGGTTATAAGGGATGCCGGTGTTATGTTTAATTTGAAATCTTGTACAGAATTGCTGAAAAGATTTAGAAGTGTAAGCAGGAGCATTATCAGTTTTTAAAGCTTTTGGCAAGCCCAGATAGGAAAAGCATGTAAAAAGATGTTGTATTACATCTTTAACTGCTTCCCCTGTACGAGCAGTGGCAATAATAACATGAGAGAAGGTATCTACAGTTACATGAACAAAAGACAGTTTTCCAAATGAAGAGACATGGGTTACATCCATTTGCCAGAGTGCATTAGGTTTGAGACCGCGAGGGTTAACTCCCAGAGGCAAAGCATTCACGGTAGTAGGACAATGTGAACAAGAACGAACAATCTCTCGGGCAGATTCTCGAGGAATTTGAAACTGGTATCGTAAGGCAGTGGCATTTTGGTGATGAAGTGAGTGAGAAGCTCGAGCTTCTTCAAAAACAGAAGCCACTGAAATCCTGGTTAACGAATCTGCCAATTCATTGAGAGCATTTAAAGGGCCAGGCAGGCCGGAATGAGCCCGAATGTGGCCGATAAAGAACGCCCGATTTCTTTTCCATATTTGCTGCTGCAGTTTAGTTAACAAATGGAAGATAGCAGTTTTGTTTTCAGGCAAAACTGCAGTCTCAATGTGTGGAAACAGCCTGACCACATACTGAGAGTCAGAATAAAGGTTAAATTCTTTCTCCGCAAACATAACAAAGGCCTCAATAACAGCTGTGATTTCAGCCCTTTGAGCTGAAGTTTCTTGTGTTTCCAAAAGTTTTTGATGATCTCTTGTGACTATAGAGGCTCTACCGTTAGCCGATCCATCAGTAAAGACTACCTGAGCATCTGAAATAGGGAACTGTTTACACCGGACAGGAAAAATAACTGGATGGTTAGACATAAAATTTAGTAAAACATGCGAGGGTAAATGATGCAAAATTTGACCACAGTAATTCCCTATGGCAATCTGCCAGTCTTCATCAAACATTAAAAGAGCATCAAGCTGCTCCTTATTATATGGAATTACAATCTCTGATGGCTCTTTACCAAACAATTCAATGCTCCGCTTCCTTCCTTTTAGCATTAATGTGGCAATTAAACCAGGATAAGAAGCCACGACTTTTTTAGCTTGGGTAGGAAGATGGATCCATTCTAAAGGGCCGCGTTGCCACAGAACTCCCGTAGGCGCCGTTGGAGTAGCTAGGCAAAGGAACTGCCACGTCATCGTTAAATCAATTCTTTTTACATAGCTATTTGATAAGGCTGCTTCTACTTTGCCTAGGGCTTCTTGAGCCTCAGCTGTTAATTGTCTTTTTGAGGTTGGATCAGGATCCCCGCGTAAAGTGTTAAAAAGAGGTTTTAATTCGGCAGTGGTTAATTTTAAATATGGTCTAATCCAATTAATATCACCTAAGAGTTTTTGATAATCATTTAAAGTAATAAGATGGTCTTTTCTCAATTGCAGCGGGGTATGAGTCACCGTTTCCGAATTTATGACTCTTCCTAAGTAAGTTATGGGCGGATTGATTTGAATTTTTTCTGGGGCAATTTTTAGGCCTCTGTCTGTCAATGCCTGGGTCAGGTCCTGGAGCACAGTCTGCAGGTGAACTCTATCAGGATGAGCTATTAAAATATCATCCATATAGTGAATCATATACACGTGTTCATATTTAGCCCTAGTATCTTCTAGAGCGGCATTAACAAATTTTTGGCATAAAGTAGGGCTATTTTTCATTCCCTGAGGCAGAACCTTCCACTGAAACCGTAAATAAGGCTGTTTAAGATTTTCTGATGGCAGACTAAAGGCAAATCGCTTTTTATCCTCAGGATTTAAGGGAATAGTGAAAAAACAATCTTGTAAATCAATAACAATTATATTATATCCCTCTGGAACGGCTACTGGGGAAGGGAGCCCAGGCTGTAAGGCCCCCATGTCCTCCATGGTGGCATTAATAGCTCTCAAATCCTGTAAAAGTCGCCATTTACCAGATTTTTTCTTAATGACAAAAATAGGAGTGTTCCAGGGGCTATTGGAGGGCTCAATATGTCCCAATTCTAATTGTTCAAAGATTAATGCTTTAGCTGCCAATAATTTTTCCTTATGCAGAGGCCACTGTTCTACCCACACCGGATCTTGAGATTTCCATGTGATGGGGTCGGCAGCAAAAACAATGGCCTCAATTATAAATTTGGATATCCCAATCCAGCACGTAGCTTGCGAGGAGTTGGGCAAATTGGCTCAATTATTCCTGTCTGTTGTTTACCCAATCCTTTTGATGGATCATAGCCCATCTGCAACATCTGAGAGGTCACTTTATCATCAGGGCTAAAAAGTAACACTCCCATTTGAGATAGCACGTCCCTCCCCCACAGGGTAAGGGGGAGCGAAGGAACGACATAAGGTTGGAAAGTTCCACGGGTATCCTCAAATTGCCAATCTAAAATTTTTGCACTTTTGGCTATTGTGGGGGCTCTTCCTATCCCCACCAAGTTATTTTCAGTAGTATGTGTGGGCCAGGAGCTGGGCCAGTCTTTTCCTGAAATGCAAGAAACATCTGCTCCTGTGTCTAATAACCCCACAATAGACTTGCCATTAATCAGGATAGTCTTCATAGGACGTTTCTGAGTAATTTCTGTTATCCAAAAAACCATATCACTAGACCCAAATCCTTTATCCTGCCTTTCATTTTGAGTAGCTGTGCGCCCAATTGCAGTGTGGTAAGGCAAAAGCAAAAGTTGGGCTATTCTTTGTCCCTGATGTATTTGGAAAGTTTTAGTTGGGGGTGAAATCATTATCTGGATTTCTCCTGTATAATCTGAGTCAATTACTCCAGGGATGATTGTGAGACCTTGCATAGCTAAGGAACTTCTGCCTAGTATAATTCCTACTAAACCTGTTGGTAATGGGCCTTTAACTCCTGTAGGTATTTTTACAGTGGGGCTATCTGGTGTTAATATTGCTGAGGTGGTGGAACTGAGGTCCAGTCCTGCGCTGCCTGGGGTTGCTCTGATGAGTTCTGCGATGGGACGAAGGGAATGAATGGGTTCAGTGAGGCTGCCCCAATTGTTGTCGGGGCCTGAGGCTGGCCCCTCAATCCGTTTCCCGACTGCTGGTCGGGGCCCAAAAAGGCTCCATTTCTATGGAATTGTGACCTACATTCTTTTGCCCAGTGATATCCTTTTTGACAACGAGGGCAGAGAGATCTAGGGAGATTAGTAGGCACAGCCGGGGAGGGAGAATTCGGCAGAGAAGAACTGGCTGCTTTTTGGGGACAAGCTCGCATAAGGTGCCCTTCCCGTCCGCAAGAGAAGCAGGCCTTGGATAAACCAATATTCTGGCCTGGACTACTGGAATGACTCTTTGACGGGTTATTTCTATTTGTAAAAAAGGACTGTACTGCCTGCTGGTAAGAATTTCCCTTTATGGCTGCAGCTATGGCAACGCCCTGCATCATCGCTGGTCCTACATCTGCACATTGCCTGATATAATCTATTATTTCCCCAGTTTTTTTAATAGGACGTAAAATGGCCTGGCAGGTAGAATTAGCATTTTCAAATGCCAGTTGTTTTATCAATATACTAGCTGCCTCAGTGTTGGAAATTACTCTGTTGACTGCCTCTGCAAGTCTTGATATAAAGTCTTCATATGGCTCTTCTGGTTTTTGTTTAACATTTGAGAAGGAAGAGGTAGATTCTTTCCCTTCAGGCAACAAACGCCAAGCCCCAAGGGCGCAGGCGGTTACTTGATCTAAAGTGGTTTTATCTAATCCCATTTGATCTCTAAGTGTTCCAAAATCATTAGTCCCTGCCAACATATTTTTTATAATATATCTTGGGCCATATTTTTGGTTAGCATCAGCCTGTTTTTGGGCTAGATCTTCATATTCAGTTCTCCAAAGTACATATTGACCTCCAGACAGACAAGCTTTAGCGACTGTCTTCCAGTCATGGGGTGTCATCCATCTGCCCGCTAAAGCTTCCACCAATGATACAGTGTACGGGGCTTTAGGCCCATACAAAGCACAAGCCTGTTTGAGTTCTTTAATCATTTTCATTGGAATGGGTTCCCAGTGGGGGGCTGTTCTCCCACCACTTCCACCAAATATTATGGGGAAACAAGCCTCAAGGTGGGGATCAAGTTCATCATCTGGGCTAGAGAAAACTCTTCTTCGGGGAGCTTCTAGTGGAGGCCCCTCACCCTTATAGGGAGGGGGGGGCAAGGGGTGTCCTATGTCACTTTCTTCGTACTTTGGGAATTTTTTATCCGTTCTGTGTTTAGGTCTTACGGATGTTTTATCTGGGGAATCTGGCCTTAAACTCTCAGGTGCATATAATCTGATGGGGGACATTTGTCTTGAGCCTCTGGAAGCAGAAGGCTTAATTAAGGAAATTTCTCTTGAATTTGTGGAAGCAGGTGGTCTGGTTGGGGAAGTTTTTATTAAGCTCTTTGGAGCAGATAATCTAATTGGAGAAGTTTCTCTTAAACTCCTTGGAGCATCTTTATTTAATAAAGACCAGTCCTCATCAGAATGATCTTGACTTACTTCCTCTTCCAAATCTTCCTCATCTGAAAGCTGCTCTTTTTTGTCATCTCTATCTATTACCTTTTCTTGGGCAGTCATTGCAGCTATCATTTGACTCAACTGCCGATAGTTAGGTGTAGCCTCCTTTTCATCACTCTCCTCTTCGATAGATACCTTTTTCTCTGCACTTTCCTCTTTAAGATGTACCTTTTCAGATTCAGGGGCAGGGTCTAGAGCGTCCCTAATTATATTCCATAAGGAAAAGGCGTCAGTAGGCACCTTTTGTGAGCCATGTTCAGCATGGTAAGTTTTTAGTTGTTTTCCTACTCTCTCCCAGGTGTCTAAGTTAACAGTGCCTTCTTCTGGAAACCAGGGACACTGTTCTTGTACAAAGGAAAAAAATGAATGAATATTGGATTTTTTAACTTTAATTCCTCGTTTAGTTAGTAACTGCAAGATTACTCCTGTAAAAAGCTGTCTTTCTTTTGATTCACTGTTACCCATGTCAGAAAATTAAGTCTTATAGAAAAGTCTACCTCAACAAAAAGGTTTTACCTTTGGCGAGGGGGGTTTTGTTTTCAACCCTAAGATAGCAGGTTTCTTTTCAACCTCTAGAGCACCAGGTTTCTCTTAAACCCTTGAACACTTCCCACTCCTCCTCACCCTGTCTATCCTACAGGGGGGTCCGCGGCACCCTGAGTGGGGTCCTAGCCGTCCCGAACACTCAACACTGGGGGAGTACCCGAAAGTACTCCGGGGGGAGTGATTAAGTCACTCCGGGGGGGAGCAACAGAGAGTGCTCCGGGGGGAGCAACAGAGAGTGCTCCGGGGGGAGCTACAGAGAGTGCTCCGGGGGGAGCTTTTGCTCCGAGGAACCTACCTTCGAATAGCCTGTTCCGGGCGCCACTTGCCGGGGTCCAGCCCCGGTGGATCCAGGGAATTCGAAGGGTGGACGGCGTTGGCGTGGAAAGACT
Source organism: Capricornis sumatraensis (assembly GCF_032405125.1). Lineage (NCBI taxonomy): Eukaryota > Metazoa > Chordata > Mammalia > Artiodactyla > Bovidae > Capricornis > Capricornis sumatraensis. The sequence goes on from NW_027184612.1 coordinate 13,317,487, forward strand.
TGTTTATTTATTAATATAAGATTAGATTAAGAAACTGTAGTGCAGTAGGAAGATTAAGTGGAGAAAGAGGGCTGAATAGCTTGGTTTACGCGGAAGACCAATAAAATTCCAGACAAGGAATTTGCACCATCTACGTTGGGCCACCGGTGCCCGCTTGAATATCTAAGGGTGCCTCGCCTTAAGCTCCCTTTCTCGCGGATCTTAATAACCAGGGCAAATAAGTAGACCTGGCGAGCCTCCGCGCCCCAGATGGAAATTCAGCCTGAAATTAAAGTAAAGAGCAGAGGGAAGAAAAGGGAGAGAAAAAGAGAGAGAGAGAGAGACAGGGGGGGAGCCAGATTCCCAAGAAACCAGGCCGAGACTAGTCCGAGAAACTGGTCTGAGAATCTGGTCCCGTCCTTTATTGTTCAGAAGGCCTTTTATACTTTTGATAAAACATGGAGATCAATGGGTAACACAAAGTTATGCAGCGTTAGCAGTCCAGACTCTTATCAAAACCAGGCTTTTCTCTCTGCATACCTAATTGTATACACAAGTCTTAGGTAATTTACATCATCTTCCAACCAAAAGGGCCAATTAACATTTTACAGCCTTTTTTCTGATAAGGGTTTGTCAACCACAAGACTTATTTGTGTTGATCTTCCCAAGGTCTGGTGCCACTCTCGGAAAGCACTAAAGAAAGTTACATTCTTAGACAGCAAGGATACAGCAACTTATAACAAGTAGAGGGAGTGCAGTGATTTATAGCAAAAGAGAAGCAATTAACTCAAAAGTCTAGTGTTGCTAACATCAAAACTACTATGTATCTTTTTCTACATCCTGCTTACATTAACATCCTTCCAGGTGCCTAAAAGATAAAGAATAAGGAGGTCTGGCAGCAATCCTTGAGTCAACAGTGAAAACCCTCTACCAATATAATTTTTAACTCTTTAGAAAAGGCTCTGTATCTTTAAGATGCTTTTAAGCTTTGTGCCTCCCGCGGTTGGGGGGCTGTAAGCAATTCACAAGCTGTAAGCTTTGTGCCTCTCGCGGTTGGGGGGCTGTAAGCAATTCACAAGCTGTAAGAGGTCTGGGGAACCTGTTAGGCAGACTAGAGAGCTATCAGAGGGGTTTAACTGAAACATCCCTTTCAAATGCAGAAGACTAAAACCCTGAATTGACTTTTTTCCAGAGAATATCAGAAAAGTGGAAAAGCAGAGCACAAAAGCCGGCAGATTTTTGCTGGGGTACATGCTTAGGAATATCCAGAGGGGTCCCTGAAGTCTGAGCACGCCTTGCGTATGTCAGCTTCCTTCCTCATGACCTTGTCACGGGCGGGATTCCTCACACTGGTTTCCGGCAGGGTATGGTGGTGAACTTCTTGAGTTGCAGCAAGGCTGTGAAAGACCCTTTCGAAGTTCCAGAGGTAAGGTGTCATTAGTCTCCAGACGCCTCATCGGAAATAGGCCTCATCTCGCCTGGAAGGGAGAACTTCCTGGATTTTCTCGAGAAGCGGCAGGTGTTCTCGAGTTACGACGGGGACCTCAGGGACCCGCCCTGGTGGCCTCAGGAGAGGCCAGTCCCTATACGAGTTGCTAGGGGGCCTCTCGGGATTCCTCTCCCGTCGATACCGGGGCCAAAAACCTTGTGTGGAGTCAGGGCCGGAACCGAGGATTCCTCTCAGGGGCTGACATGGATCTTTGGGTACTTCTGGAGTCTCCCCAGGGGAGTCAGGCCTCGTCTCGAGTGGGGGCATGCACGTGCACTTTCCTTCCAGGCTGTAGCAGCAATGTCACGCTACCTGTCGCGTGGATCAAATGATCTGTGGTTTTCCCTCGAGGCTTTCCCACAGGGCTGTCCCACGTGCCACCGTGGTGTGAGTCGATCCTCGGCGTGAAAGATGAGCCAGTGCAGGGCAAAGAGGTTCCTCTGGAATGGACTGAGACATCTGGGGGACTCTTGGAATGGTGGTACGACCATGGAGTTCCTCTCGCCTTTCCTGTTGAGAGTGCCTCCTCTTGAGATGCGACGGGAACGCCGGGAATATTTTCCCGTTGAAAGCAGGGAAAGGATCCCACATCTCGAGCTACGAGGGGGAAACGGGGCTCCTCTGGATGTGGGCGGGACCATCGTGCTTCCTCTCGAGTGGAGACGGGTATGGCGGTGAACTTCTTGAGTTGCAGCAAGGGTGTGAAAGACCCTTTCGAAGTTCCAGAGGTTAGGTGTCATTAGTCTCCAGACGCCTCATCGGAAATAGGCCTCATCTCGCCTGGAAGGGAGAACTTCCTGGATTTTCTCGAGTTGCGGCAGGTGTTCTCGAGTTACGACGGGGACCTCAGGGACCCGCCCTGGTGGCCTCAGGAGAGGCCAGTCCCCATGCGACTTGCTAGGGGGCCTCTCGGGATTCCTCTCCCGTCGATACCGGGGCCAAAAACCTTGTGTGGAGTCAGGGCCGGAACCGAGGATTCCTGTCAGGGGCTGACATGGATCTTTGGGTACTTCTGGAGTCTCCCCAGGGGAGTCAGGCCTCGTCTCGAGTCGGGGCATGCACGTGCACTTTCCTTCCAGGCTGTAGCAGCAATGTCACGCTTCCCGTGGCGTGGATCAAAGGATCTGTGGTTTTCCCTCGAGGCTTTCCCTCGAGGCTTTCCCACAGGGCTGTCCCACGTGCCTCCGTGGTGTGAGTCGATCCTCGGCGTGAAAGATGAGCCAGTGCAGGGCAAAGATCTTCCTCTGGAATGGACTGAGACATCTGGGGGACTCTTGGAATGGTGGTACGACCATGGAGTTCCTCTCTCCTTTCCTGTTGAGAGTGCCTCCGCTTCAGATGCGACGGGAACGCCGGGAATTCTTTCCCATTGAAAGCAGGGAAAGGATTCCTCATCTCGAGCTACGAGGGGGAAAGGGGGCTCCTCTGGATTTGGGCGGGACGATCGTGCTTCCTCTCGAGTGGAGACGGGTATGGCGGTGAACTTCTTGAGTTGCAGCAAGGGTGTGAAAGACCCTTTCGAAGTTCCAGAGGTTAGGTGTCATTAGTCTCCAGACGCCTCATCGGAAATAGGCCTCATCTCGCCTGGAAGGGAGAACTTCCTGGATCTTCTCGAGTTGCGGCAGGTGTTCTCGAGTTACGACGGGGACCTCAGGGACCCGCCCTGGTGGCCTCAGGAGAGGCCAGTCCCCATGCGAGTTGCTAGGGGGCCTCTCGGGATTCCTCTCCCGTCGATACCGGGGCCAAAAACCTTGTGTGGAGTCAGGGCCGGAACCGAGGATTCCTCTCACGGGCTGATATGGATCTTTGGGTACTTCTGGAGTCTCGCCAGGGGAGACAGGCCTCATCTCGAGTGGGGGCATGCACGTGCGCTTTGCTTCCAGGCTGTAGCAGCAATGTCACGCTTCCCGTCGCGTGGATCAAAGGATTTGTGGTTTTCCCTCGAGGCTTTCCCTCGAGGCTTTCCCACAGGGCTGTCCCACATGCCACCGTGGTGTGAGTCGATCCTCGGCGTGAAAGATGAGCCAGTGCAGGGCAAAGAGGTTCCTCTGGAATGGACTGAGACATCTGTGGGACTCTTGGAATGGTGGTACGACCATGGAGTTCCTCTCGCCTTTCCTGTTGAGAGTGCCTCCTCTTGAGATGCGACGGGAACGCCGGGAATTCTTTCCCGTTGAAAGCAGGGAAAGGATCGCTCATCTCGAGCTAGGAGGGGGAAACGGGGCTCCTCTGGATGTGGGCGGGACCATCGTGCTTCCTCTAGAGTGGAGACGGGTATGGCGGTGAACTTCTTGAGTTGCAGCAAGGGTGTGAAAGTCCCTTTCGAAGTTCCAGAGTTTAGGTGTCATTAGTCTCCAGACGCCTCATCGGAAATAGGCCTCATCTCGCCTGGAAGGGAGAACTTCCTGGATTTTCTCGAGTTGCGGCAGGTGTTCTCGAATTATGACGGGGACCTCAGGGACCCGCCCTGGTGGCCTCAGGAGAGGCCAGTCCCCATGCGAGTTGCTAGGGGGCCTCTCGGGATTCCTCTCCCGTCGATACCGGGGCCAAAAACCTTGTGTGGAGTCAGGGCCGGAACCGAGGATTCCTCTCAGGGGCTGACATGGATCTTTGGGTACTTCTGGAGTCTCCCCAGGGGAGTCAGGCCTCGTCTCGAGTGGGGGCATGCACGTGCGCTTTCCTTCCAGGCTGTAGCAGCAATGTCATGCTTCCCGTGGCGTGGATCAAAGGATCTGTGGTTTTCCCTCGAGACTTTCCCTCGAGGCTTTCCCACAGGGCTGTCCCACGTGCCACCGTGGTGTGAGTCGATCCTCGGCGTGAAAGATGAGCCAGGGCAGGGCAAAGAGATTCCTCTGGAATGGAGTGAGACATCTGGGGGACTCTTGGAATGGTGGTACGACCATGGAGTTCCTCTCGCCTTTCCTGTTGAGAGTGCCTCCTCTTGAGATGCGACGGGAACGCCGGGAATTCTTTCCCGTTGAAAGCAGGGAAAGGATCCCTCATCTCGAGCTACGAGGGGGAAACGGGGCTCCTCTGGATGTGGGCGGGACCATCGTGCTTCCTCTCGAGTGGAGACGGGTATGGCGGTGAACTTCTTGAGTTTCAGCAAGGGTGTGAAAGACCCTTTCGAAGTTCCAGAGGTTAGGTGTCATTAGTCTCCAGACGCCTCATCGTAAATAGGCCTCTTCTCGCCTGGAAGGGAGAACTTCCTGGATTTTCTCGAGTTGCGGCAGGTGTTTTCGAGATACGACGGGGACCTCAGGGACCCGCCCTGGTGGCCTCAGGAGAGGCCAGTCCTCATGCGAGTTGCTAGGGGGCCTCTCGGGATTCCTCTCCCGTCGATACCGGGGCCAAAAACCTTGGGTGGAGTCAGGGCCGGAACCGAGGATTCCTCTCAGGGGCTGACATGGATCTTTGGGTACTTCTGGAGTCTCCCCAGGGGAGTCAGGCCTCGTCTCGAGTGGGGGCATGCACGTGCGCTTTCCTTCCAGGCAGTAGCAGCAATGTCACGCTTCCCGTCACGTGGATCAAAGGATCTGTGGTTTTCCCTCGAGGCTTTCCCTCGAGGCTTTCCCACAGGGCTGTCCCACGTGCCACCGTGGTGTGAGTCGATCCTCGGCGTGAAAGATGAGCCAGTGCAGGGCAAAGAGGTTCCTCTGGAATGGAGTGAGACATCTGGGGGACTCTTGGAATGGTGGTACGACCATGGAGTTCCTCTCGCCTTTCCTGTTGAGAGTGCCTCCTCTTGAGATGCGACGGGAACGCCGGGAATTCTTTCCCGTTGAAAGCAGGGAAAGGATCCCTCATATCGAGCTACGAGGGGGAAACGGGGCTCCTCTGGATGTGGGCGGGACCATCGTGCTTCCTCTCGAGTGGAGACGGGTATGGCGGTGAACTTCTTGAGTTGCAGCAAGGGTGTGAAAGACCCTTTCGAAGTTCCAGAGGTTAGGTGTCATTAGTCTCCAGACGCCTCATCGGAAATAGGCCTCATCTCGCCTGGAAGGGAGAACTTCCTGGATTTTCTCGAGTTGCGGCAGGTGTTCTCGAGTTACGACGGGGACCTCAGGGACCCGCCCTGGTGGCCTCAGGAGAGGCCAGTCCCCATGCGAGTTGCTAGGGGGCCTCTCGGGATTCCTCTCCCGTCGATACCAGGGCCAAAAACCTTGTGTGCAGTCAGGGCCGGAACCGAGGATTCCTCTCAGGGGCTGACATGGATCTTTGGGTACTTCTGGAGTCTCCCCAGGGGAGTCAGGCCTCGTCTAGAGTGGGGGCATGCACGTGCGCTTTCCTTCCAGGCTGTAGCAGCAATGTCACACTTCCCGCCGCGTGGATCAAAGGATCTGTGGTTTTCCCTCGAGGCTTTCCCTCGAGGCTTTCCCACAGGGCTGTCCCACGTGCCACCGTGGTGTGAGCCGATCCTCGGCGTGAAAGATGAGCCAGTGCAGGGCAAAGAGGTTCCTCTGGAATGGACTGAGACATCTGGGGGACTCTTGGAATGGTGGTACGACCATGGAGTTCCTCTCGCCTTTCCTGTTGAGAGTGCCTCCTCTTGAGATGCGACGGGAACGCCGGGAATTCTTTCCCGTTGAAAGCAGGGAAAGGATTCCTCATCTCGAGCTACGAGGGGGAAACGGGGCTCCTCTGGATGTGGGGGGGACCATCGTGCTTCCTCTCGAGTGGAGACGGGTATGGCGGTGAACTTCTTGAGTTGCAGCAAGGGTGTGAAAGACCCTTTCGAAGTTCCAGAGGTTAGGTGTCATTAGTCTCCAGACGCCTCATCGGAAATAGGCCTCATCTCGCCTGGAAGGGAGAACTTCCTGGATTTTCTCGAGTTGCGGCAGGTGTTCTCGAGTTACGACGGGGACCTCAGGGACCCGCCCTGGTGGCCTCAGGAGAGGCCAGTCCCCATGCGACTTGCTAGGGGGCCTCTCGGGATTCCTCTCCCTTCGATACCGGGGCCAAAAACCTTAGGTCGAGTCAGGGGCAGAACCGAGGATTCCTCTCAGGGGCTGACATGGATCTTTGGGTTCTTCTGGAGTCTCCCCAGGGGAGTCAGGCCTCGTCTAGAGTGGGGGCATGCACGTGCGCTTTCCTTCCAGCCTGTAGCAGCAATGTCACACTTCCCTTCGCGTGGATCAAAGGATCTGTGGTTTTCCCTCGAGGCTTTCCATCGAGGCTTTCCCACAGGGCTGTCCCACGTGCCACCGTGGTGTGAGTCGATCCTCGGCGTGAAAGATGAGCCAGTGCAGGGCAAAGAGGTTCCTCTGGAATGGACTGAGACATCTGGGGGACTCTTGGAATGGTGGTACGACCATGGAGTTCCTCTCGCCTTTCCTGTTGAGAGTGCCTCCTCTTGAGATGCGACGGGAACGCCGGGAATTCTTTCCCGTTGAAAGCAGGGAAAGGATCCCTCATCTCGAGCTACGAGGGGGAAACGGAGCTCCTCTGGATGTGGGCGGGACCATCGTGCTTCCTCTCGAGTGGAGACGGGTATGGCGGTGAACTTCTTGAGTTGCAGCAAGGGTGTGAAAGACCCTTTCGAAGTTCCAGAGGTTAGGTGTCATTAGTCTCCAGAAGCCTCATCGGAAATAGGCCTCATCTCGCCTGGAAGGGAGAACTTCCTGGATTTTCTCGAGTTGCGGCAGGTGTTCTCGAGTTACGACGGGGACCTCAGGGACCCGCCCTGGTGGCCTCAGGAGAGGCCAGTCCCCATGCGAGTTGCAAGGGGGCCTCTCCGGATTCCTCTCCCGTCGATACCGGGGCCAAAAACCTTGTGTGGAGTCAGGGCCGGAACCGAGGATTCCTCTCAGGGGCTGACATGGATCTTTGGGTACTTCTGGAGTCTCCCCAGGGGAGTCAGGCCTCGTCTCGAGTGGGGGCATGCACGTGCGCTTTCCTTCCAGGCTGTAGCAGCAATGTCACGCTTCCCGTGGCGTGGATCAAAGGATCTGTGGTTTTCCCTCGAGGCTTTCCCTCGAGGCTTTCCCAAAGGGCTGTCCCACGTGCCACCGTGGTGTGAGTCGATCCTCGGCGTGAAAGATGAGCCAGTGAAGGGCAAAGAGGTTCCTCTGGAATGGACTGAGACATCTGGGGGACTCTTGGAATGGTGGTACGACCATGGAGTTCCTCTCGCCTTTCCTGTTGAGAGTGCCTCCTCTTGAGATGCGACGGGAACGCCGGGAATTCTTTCCAGTTGAAAGCAGGGAAAGGATCCCTCATCTCGAGCTACGAGGGGGAAACGGGGCTCCTCTGGATGTGGGCGGGACCATCGTGCTTCCTGTCGAGTGGAGACGGGTATGGCGGTGAACTTCTTGAGTTGCAGCAAGGGTGTTAAAGACCCTTTCGAAGTTCCAGAGGTTAGGTGTCATTAGTCTCCAGACGCCTCATCGGAAATAGGCCTCATCTCGCCTGGAAGGGAGAACTTCCTGGAATTTCTCGAGTTGCGGCAGGTGTTCTCGAGTTACGACGGGGACCTCAGGGACCCGCCCTGGTGGCCTCAGGAGAGGCCAGTCCCCATGCGAGTTGCTAGGGGGCCTCTCGGGATTCCTCTCCCGTCGATACCGGGGCCAAAAACATTGTGTGGAGTCAGGGCCGGAACCGAGGATTCCTCTCAGGGGCTGACATGGATCTTTGGGTACTTCTGGAGTCTCCCCAGGGGAGTCAGGCCTCGTCTCGAGTGGGGGCATGCACGTGCGCTTTCCTTCCAGGCTGTAGCAGCAATGTCACGCTTCCCGTGGCGTGGATCAAAGGATCTGTGGTTTTCCCTCGAGGCTTTCCCTCGAGGCTTTCCCACAGGGCTGTCCCACGTGCCACCGTGGTGTGAGTCGATCCTCGGCGTGAAAGATGAGCCAGTGCAGGGCAAAGAGGTTCCTCTGGAATGGACTGAGACATCTGGGGGACTCTTGGAATGGTGGTACGACCATGGAGTTCCTCTCGCCTTTCCTGTTGAGAGTGCCTCCTCTTGAGATGCGACGGGAACGCCGGGAATTCTTTCCCGTTGAAAGCAGGGAAAGGATCCCTCATCTCGAGCTACGAGGGGGAAACGGGGCTCCTCTGGATGTGGGCGGGACCATCGTGCTTCCTGTCGAGTGGAGACGGGTATGGCGGTGAACTTCTTGAGTTGCAGCAAGGGTGTGAAAGACCCTTTCGAAGTTCCAGAGGTTAGGTGTCATTAGTCTCCAGACGCCTCATCGGAAATAGGCCTCATCTCGCCTGGAAGGGAGAACTTCCTGGATTTTCTCGAGTTGCGGCAGGTGTTCTGGAGTTACGACGGGGACCTCAGGGACCCGCCCTGGTGGCCTCAGGAGAGGCCAGTCCCCATGCGACTTGCTAGGGGGCCTCTCGGGCTTCCTCTCCCGTCGATACCGGGGCCAAAAACCTTGTGTCGAGTCAGGGCCAGAACCGAGGATTCCTCTCAGGGGCAGACATGGATCTTTGGGTTCTTCTGGAGTCTCCCCAGGAGAGTCAGGCCTCGTCTAGAGTGGGGGCATGCACGTGCGCTTTCCTTCCAGCCTGTAGCAGCAATGTCAGACTTCCCGTCGCGTGGATCAAAGGATCTGTGGTTTTCCCTCGAGGCTTTCCCTCGAGGCTTTCCCACAGGGCTGTCCCACGTGCCACCGTGGTGTGAGTCGATCCTCGGCGTGAAAGATGAGCCAGTGCAGGGCAAAGAGGTTCCTCTGGAATGGACTGAGACATCTGGGGGACTCTTGGAATGGTGGTACGACCATGGAGTTCCTCTCGCCTTTCCTGTTGAGAGTGCCTCCTCTTGAGATGCGACGGGAACGCCGGGAATTCTTTCCCGTTGAAAGCAGGGAAAGGATCCCTCATCTCGAGCTACGAGGGGGAAACGGGGCTCCTCTGGATGTGGGCGGGACCATCGTGCTTCCTCTCGAGTGGAGACGGGTATGGCGGTGAACTTCTTGAGTTGCAGCAAGGGTGTGAAAGACCCTTTCGAAGTTCCAGAGGTTAGGTGTCATTCGTCTCCAGAAGCCTCATCGGAAATAGGCCTCATCTCGCCTGGAAGGGAGAACTTCCTGGATTTTCTCGCGTTGCGGTAGGTGTTCTCGAGTTACGACGGGGACCTCAGGGACCCGCCCTGGTGGCCTCAGGAGAGGCCAGTCCCCATGCGACTTGCTAGGGGGCCTCTCGGGATTCCTCTCCCGTCGATACCGGGGCCAAAAACCTTGTGTGGAGTCAGGGCCGGAACCGAGGATTCCTCTCAGGGGCTGACATGGATCTTTGGGTACTTCTGGAGTCTCCCCAGGGGAGTCAGGCCTCGTCTCGAGTGGGGGCATGCACGTGCGCTTTCCTTCCAGGCTGTAGCAGCAATGTCACGCTTCCCGTGGCGTGGATCAAAGGATCTGTGGTTTTCCCTCGAGGCTTTCCCTCGAGGCTTTCCCAAAGGGCTGTCCCACGTGCCACCGTGGTGTGAGTCGATCCTCGGCGTGAAAGATGAGCCAGTGAAGGGCAAAGAGGTTCCTCTGGAATGGACTGAGACATCTGGGGGACTCTTGGAATGGTGGTACGACCATGGAGTTCCTCTCGCCTTTCCTGTTGAGAGTGCCTCCTCTTGAGATGCGATGGGAACGCCGGGAATTCTTTCCAGTTGAAAGCAGGGAAAGGATCCCTCATCTCGAGCTACGAGGGGGAAACGGGGCTCCTCTGGATGTGGGCGGGACCATCGTGCTTCCTGTCGAGTGGAGACGGGTATGGCGGTGAACTTCTTGAGTTGCAGCAAGGGTGTGAAAGACCCTTTCGAAGTTCCAGAGGTTAGGTGTCATTAGTCTCCAGACGCCTCATCGGAAATAGGCCTCATCTCGCCTGGAAGGGAGAACTTCTTGGAATTTCTCGAGTTGCGGCAGGTGTTCTCGAGTTACGACGGGGACCTCAGGGACCCGCCCTGGTGGCCTCAGGAGAGGCCAGTCCCCATGCGAGTTGCTAGGGGGCCTCTCGGGATTCCTCTCCCGTCGATACCGGGGCCAAAAACATTGTGTGGAGTCAGGGCCGGAACCGAGGATTCCTCTCAGGGGCTGACATGGATCTTTGGGTACTTCTGGAGTCTCCCCAGGGGAGTCAGGCCTCGTCTCGAGTGGGGGCATGCACGTGCGCTTTCCTTCCAGGCTGTAGCAGCAATGTCACGCTTCCCGTGGCGTGGATCAAAGGATCTGTGGTTTTCCCTCGAGGCTTTCCCTCGAGGCTTTCCCACAGGGCTGTCCCACGTGCCACCGTGGTGTGAGTCGATCCTCGGCGTGAAAGATGAGCCAGTGCAGGGCAAAGAGGTTCCTCTGGAATGGACTGAGACATCTGGGGGACTCTTGGAATGGTGGTACGACCATGGAGTTCCTCTCGCCTTTCCTGTTGAGAGTGCCTCCTCTTGAGATGCGACGGGAACGCCGGGAATTCTTTCCCGTTGAAAGCAGGGAAAGGATCCCTCATCTCGAGCTACGAGGGGGAAACGGGGCTCCTCTGGATGTGGGCGGGACCATCGTGCTTCCTGTCGAGTGGAGACGGGTATGGCGGTGAACTTCTTGAGTTGCAGCAAGGGTGTGAAAGACCCTTTCGAAGTTCCAGAGGTTAGGTGTCATTAGTCTCCAGACGCCTCATCGGAAATAGGCCTCATCTCGCCTGGAAGGGAGAACTTCCTGGATTTTCTCGAGTTGCGGCAGGTGTTCTCGAGTTACGACGGGGACCTCAGGGACCCGCCCTGGTGGCCTCAGGAGAGGCCAGTCCCCATGCGAGTTGCTAGGGGCCTCTCGGGATTCCTCTCCCGTCGATACCGGGGCCAAAAACCTTGTGTGGAGTCAGGGCCGGAACCGAGGATTCCTCTCAGGGGCTGACATGGATCTTTGGGTACTTCTGGAGTCTCCCCAGGGGAGTCAGGCCTCGTCTCGAGTGGGGGCATGCACGTGCGCTTTCCTTCCAGGCTGTAGCATCAATGTCTCGCTTCCCGTCGCCTAGATCAAAGGATCTGTGGTTTTCCCTCGAGGCTTTCCATCGAGGCTTTCCCACAGGGCTGTCCCACGTGCCACCGTGGTGTGAGCCGATCCTCGGCGTGAAAGATGAGCCAGTGCAGGGCAAAGAGGTTCCTCTGGAATGGAGTGAGACATCTGGGGGACTCTTGGAATGGTGGTATGACCATGGAGTTCCTCTCGCCTTTCCTGTTGAGAGTGCCTCCTCTTGAGATGCGACGGGAACGCCGGGAATTCTTTCCCGTTGAAAGCAGGGAAAGGATCCCTCATCTCGAGCTACGAGGGGGAAACGGGGCTCCTCTGGATGTGTGCGGGATCATCGTGCTTCCTCTCGAGTGGAGACGGGTATGGCGGTGAACTTCTTGAGTTGCAGCAAGGGTGTGAAAGACCCTTTCGAAGTTCCAGAGGTTAGGTGTCATTAGTCTCCAGACGCCTCATCGGAAATAGGCCTCATCTCGCCTGGAAGGGAGACCTTCCTGGATTTTCTCGAGTTGCGGCAGGTGTTCTCCAGATACGACCGGGACCTCAGGGACCCGCCCTGGTGGCCTCAGGAGAGGCCAGTCCCCATGCGACTTGCTAGGGGGCCTCTCGGGATTCCTCTCCCGTCGATACCGGGGCCAAAAACCTTGTGTCGAGTCAGGGCCAGAACCGAGGATTCCTCTCAGGGGCTGACATGGATCTTTGGGTTCTTCTGGAGTCTCCCCAGGGGAGTCAGGCCTCGTCTCGAGTGGTTGCATGCACGTGCGCTTTCCTTCCAGCCTGTAGCAGCAATGTCACACTTCCAGTCGCGTGGATCAAAGGATCTGTGGTTTTCCCTCGAGGCTTTCCCTCGAGGCTTTCCCATAGGGCTGTCCCACGTGCCACCGTGGTGTGAGTCGATCCTCGGCGTGAAAGATGAGCCAGTGCAGGGCAAAGAGGTTCCTCTGGAATGGAGTGAGACATCTGGGGGACTCTTGGAATGGTGGTACGACCATGGAGTTCCTCTCGCCTTTCCTGTTGAGAGTGCCTCCTCTTGAGATGCGACGGGAACGCCGGGAATTCTTTCCCGTTGAAAGCAGGGAAAGGATCCCTCATCTCGAGCTACGAGGGGGAAACGGGGCTCCTCTGGATGTGGGCGGGACCATCGTGCTTCCTCTCGAGTGGAGACGGGTATGGCGGTGAACTTCTTGAGTTGCAGCAAGGGTGTGAAAGACCCTTTCGAAGTTCCAGAGGTTAGGTGTCATTAGTCTCCAGACGCCTCATCGGAAATAGGCCTCATCTCGCCTGGAAGGGAGAACTTCCTGGATTTTCTCGAGTTGCGGCAGGTGTTCTCGAGTTACGACGGGGACCTCAGGGACCCGCCCTGGTGGCCTCAGGAGAGGCCAGTCCCCATGCGAGTTGCTAGGGGGCCTCTCGGGATTCCTCTCCCGTCGATACCGGGGCCAAAAACCTTGTGTGGAGTCAGGGCCGGAACCGAGGATTCCTCTCAGGGGCTGACATGGATCTTTGGGTACTTCTGGAGTCTCCCCAGGGGAGTCAGGCCTCGTCTCGAGTGGGGGCATGCACGTGCGCTTTCCTTCCAGGCTGTAGCAGCAATGTCACGCTTCCCGTCGCGTGGATTAAAGGATCTGTGGTTTTCCCTCGAGGCTTTCCATCGAGGCTTTCCCACAGGGCTGTCCCACGTGCCACCGTGGTGTGAGTCGATCCTCGGCGTGAAAGATGAGCCAGTGCAGGGCAAAGAGGTTCCTCTGGAATGGAGTGAGACATCTGGGTGACTCTTGGAATGGTGGTACGACCATGGAGTTCCTCTCGCCTTTCCTGTTGAGAGTGCCTCCTCTTGAGATGCGACGGGAACGCCGGGAATTCTTTCCCGTTGAAAGCAGGGAAAGGATCCCTCATCTCGAGCTCCGAGGGGGAAACGGGTCTCCTCTGGATGTGGGCGGGATCATCGTGCTTCCTCTCGAGTGGAGACGGGTATGGCGGTGAACTTCTTGAGTTGCAGCAAGGGTGTGAAAGACCCTTTCGAAGTTCCAGAGGTTAGGTGTCATTAGTCTCCAGAAGCCTCATCGGAAATAGGCCTCATCTCGCCTGGAAGGGAGAACTTCCTGGATTTTCTCAAGTTGCGGTAGGTGTTCTCGAGTTACGACGGGGACCTCAGGGACCCGCCCTGGTGGCCTCAGGAGAGGCCAGTCCCCATGCGAGTTGCTAGGGGGCCTCTCGGGATTCCTCTCCCGTCGATACCGGGGCCAAAAACCTTGTGTGGAGTCAGGGCCGGAACCGAGGATTCCTCTCAGTGGCTGACATGGATCTTTGGGTACTTCTGGAGTCTCCCCAGGGGAGTCAGGCCTCGTCTCGAGTGGGGGCATGCACGTGCGCTTTCCTTCCAGGCTGTAGCAGCAATGTCACGCTTCCCGTGGCGTGGATCAAAGGATCTGTGGTTTTCCCTCGAGGCTTTCCCTCGAGGCTTTCCCAAAGGGCTGTCCCACGTGCCACCGTGGTGTGAGTCGATCCTCGGCGTGAAAGATGAGCCAGTGAAGGGCAAAGAGGTTCCTCTGGAATGGACTGAGACATCTGAGGGACTCTTGGAATTATGGTACGAACATGGAGTTCCTCTCGCCTTTCCTGTTGAGAGTGCCTCCTCTTGAGATGCGACGGGAACGCCGGGAATTCTTTCCCGTTGAAAGCAGGGAAAGGATCCCTCATCTCGAGCTACGAGGGGGAAACGGGGCTCCTCTGGATGTGGGCGGGACCATCGTGCTTCCTGTCGAGTGGAGACGGGTATGGCGGTGAACTTCTTGAGTTGCAGCAAGGGTGTGAAAGACCCTTTCGAAGTTCCAGAGGTTAGGTGTCATTAGTCTCCAGACGCCTCATCGGAAATAGGCCTCATCTCGCCTGGAAGGGAGAACTTCCTGGAATTTCTCGAGTTGCGGCAGGTGTTCTCGAGTTACGACGGGGACCTCAGGGACCCGCCCTGGTGGCCTCAGGAGAGGCCAGTCCCCATGCGAGTTGCTAGGGGGCCTCTCGGGATTCCTCTCCCGTCGATACCGGGGCCAAAAACATTGTGTGGATTCAGGGCCGGAACCGAGGATTCCTCTCAGGGGCTGACATGGATCTTTGGGTACTTCTGGAGTCTCCCCAGGGGAGTCAGGCCTCGTCTCGAGTGGGGGCATGCACTTGCGCTTTCCTTCCAGGCTGTAGCAGCAATGTCACGCTTCCCGTGGCGTGGATCAAAGGATCTGTGGTTTTCCCTCGAGGCTTTCCCTCGAGGCTTTCCCACAGGGCTGTCCCACGTGCCACCGTGGTGTGAGTCGATCCTCGGCGTGAAAGATGAGCCAGTGCAGGGCAAAGAGGTTCCTCTGGAATGGACTGAGACATCTGGGGGACTCTTGGAATGGTGGTACGACCATGGAGTTCCTCTCGCCTTTCCTGTTGAGAGTGCCTCCTCTTGAGATGCGACGGGAACGCCGGGAATTCTTTCCCGTTGAAAGCAGGGAAAGGATCCCTCATCTCGAGCTACGAGGGGGAAACGGGGCTCCTCTGGATGTGGGCGGGACCATCGTGCTTCCTCGCGAGTGGAGACGGGTATGGCGGTGAACTTCTTGAGTTGCAGCAAGGGTGTGAAAGACCCTTTCGAAGTTCCAGAGGTTAGGTGTCATTAGTCTCCAGACGCCTCATCGGAAATAGGCCTCATCTCGCCTGGAAGGGCGAACTTCCTGGAATTTCTCGAGTTGCGGCAGGTGTTCTCGAGTTACGACGGGGACCTCAGGGACCCGCCCTGGTGGCCTCAGGAGAGGCCAGTCCCCATGCGAGTTGCTAGGGGGCCTCTCGGGATTCCTCTCCCGTCGATACCGGGGCCAAAAACATTGTGTGGAGTCAGGGCCGGAACCGAGGATTCCTCTCAGGGGCTGACATGGATCTTTAGGGAATTCTGGAGTCTCCCCAGGGGAGTCAGGCCTCGTCTCGAGTGGGGGCATGCACGTGCGCTTTCCTTCCAGGCAGAAGCAGCAATGTCACGCTTCCCGTCGCGTGGATCAAAGGATCTGTGGTTTTCCCTCGAGGCTTTCCCTCGAGGCTTTCCCACAGGGCTGTCCCACGTGCCACCGTGGTGTGAGTCGATCCTCGGCGTGAAAGATGAGCCAGTGCAGGGCAAAGAGGTTCCTCTGGAATGGAGTGAGACATCTGGGGGACTCTTGGAATGGTGGTACGACCATGGAGTTCCTCTCGCCTTTCCTGTTGAGAGTGCCTCCTCTTGAGATGCGACGGGAACGCCGGGAATTCTTTCCCGTTGAAAGCAGGGAAAGGATCCCTAATCTCGAGCTACGAGGGGGAAACGGGGCTCCTCTGGATGTGGGCGGGACCATCGTGCTTCCTCTCGAGTGGAGACGGGTATGGCGGTGAACTTCTTGAGTTGCAGCAAGGGTGTGAAAGACCCTTTCGAAGTTCCAGAGGTTAGGTGTCATTAGTCTCCAGACGCCTCATCGGAAATAGGCCTCATCTCGCCTGGAAGGGAGAACTTCCTGGATTTTCTCGAGTTGCGGCAGGTGTTCTCGAGTTACGACGGGGACCTCAGGGACCCGCCCTGGTGGCCTCAGGAGAGGCCAGTCCTCATGCGAGTTGCTAGGGGGCCTCTCGGGATTCCTCTCCCGTCGATACCGGGGCCAAAAACCTTGTGTGGAGTCAGGGCCGGAACCGAGGATTCGTCTCAGGGTCTGACATGGATCTTTGGGTACTTCTGGAGTCTCCCCAGGGGAGTCAGGCTTCGTCTCGAGTGGGGGCATGTACGTGCGCTTTCCTTCCAGGCTGTAGCAGCAATGTCACGCTTCCCGTCACGTGGATCAAAGGATCTGTGGTTTTCCCTCGAGGCTTTCCCTCGAGGCTTTCCCACAGGGCTGTCCCACGTGCCACCGTGGTGTGAGTCGATCCTCGGCGTGAAAGATGAGCCAGTGCAGGGCAAAGAGGTTCCTCTGGAATGGACTGAGACATCTGGGGGACTCTTGGAATGGTGGTACGACCATGGAGTTCCTCTCGCCTTTCCTGTTGAGAGTGCCTCCTCTTGAGATGCGACGGGAACGCCGGGAATTCTTTCCCGTTGAAAGCAGGGAAAGGATCCCTCATCTCGAGCTACGAGGGGGAAACGGGGCTCCTCTGGATGTGGGCGGGACCATCGTGCTTCCTCTCGAGTGGAGACGGGTATGGCGGTGAACTTCTTGAGTTGCAGCAAGGGTGTGAAAGACCCTTTTGAAGTTCCAGAGGTTAGGTGTCATTAGTCTCCAGACGCCTCATCGGAAATAGGCCTCATCTCGCCTGGAAGTTAGAACTTCCTGGATTTTCTCGAGTTGCGGCAGGTGTTCTCGAGTTACGATGGGGACCTCAGGGACCCGCCCTGGTGGCCTCAGGAGAGGCCAGTCCCCATGCGAGTTGCTAGGGGGCCTCTCGGGATTCCTCTCCCGTCGATACCGGGGCCAAAAACCTTGTGTGGAGTCAGGGCCGGAACCGAGGATTCCTCTCAGGGGCTGACATGGATCTTTGGGTACTTCTGGAGTCTCCCCAGGGGAGTCAGGCCTCGTCTCGAGTGGGGGCATGCACGTGCGCTTTCCTTCCAGGCTGTAGCAGCAATGTCACGCTTCCCGTCAGGTGGATCAAAGGATCTGTGGTTTTCCCTCGAGGCTTTCCCTCGAGGCTTTCCCACAGGGCTGTCCTACGTGCCACCGTGGTGTGAGTCGATCCTCGGCGTGAAAGATGAGCCAGTGCAGGGCAAAGAGGTTCCTCTGGAATGGACTGAGACATCTGGGGGACTCTTGGAATGGTGGTACGACCATGGAGTTCCTCTCGCCTTTCCTGTTGAGAGTGCCTCCTCTTGAGATGCGACGGGAACGCCGGGAATTCTTTCCCGTTGAAAGCAGGGAAAGGATCCCTCATCTCGAGCTACGAGGGGGAAACGGGGCTCCTCTGGATGTGGGCGGGACCATCGTGCTTCCTCTCGAGTGGAGACGGGTATGGCGGTGAACTTCTTGAGTTGCAGCAAGGGTGTGAAAGACCCTTTCGAAGTTCCAGAGGTTAGGTGTCATTAGTCTCCAGACGCCTCATCGGAAATAGGCCTCATCTCGCCTGGAAGGGAGAACTTCCTGGATTTTCTCGAGTTGCGGCAGGTGTTCTCGAGTTACGACGGGGACCTCAGGGACCCGCCCTGGTGGCCTCAGGAGAGGCCAGTCCTCATGCGAGTTGCTAGGGGGCCTCTCGGGATTCCTCTCCCGTCGATACCGGGGCCAAAAACCTTGTGTGGAGTCAGGGCCGGAACCGAGGATTCGTCTCAGGGTCTGACATGGATCTTTGGGTACTTCTGGAGTCTCCCCAGGGGAGTCAGGCTTCGTCTCGAGTGGGGGCATGTACGTGCGCTTTCCTTCCAGGCTGTAGCAGCAATGTCACGCTTCCCGTCACGTGGATCAAAGGATCTGTGGTTTTCCCTCGAGGCTTTCCCTCGAGGCTTTCCCACAGGGCTGTCCCACGTGCCACCGTGGTGTGAGTCGATCCTCGGCGTGAAAGATGAGCCAGTGCAGGGCAAAGAGGTTCCTCTGGAATGGACTGAGACATCTGGGGGACTCTTGGAATGGTGGTACGACCATGGAGTTCCTCTCGCCTTTCCTGTTGAGAGTGCCTCCTCTTGAGATGCGACGGGAACGCCGGGAATTCTTTCCCGTTGAAAGCAGGGAAAGGATCCCTCATCTCGAGCTACGAGGGGGAAACGGGGCTCCTCTGGATGTGGGCGGGACCATCGTGCTTCCTCTCGAGTGGAGACGGGTATGGCGGTGAACTTCTTGAGTTGCAGCAAGGGTGTGAAAGACCCTTTTGAAGTTCCAGAGGTTAGGTGTCATTAGTCTCCAGACGCCTCATCGGAAATAGGCCTCATCTCGCCTGGAAGTTAGAACTTCCTGGATTTTCTCGAGTTGCGGCAGGTGTTCTCGAGTTACGATGGGGACCTCAGGGACCCGCCCTGGTGGCCTCAGGAGAGGCCAGTCCCCATGCGAGTTGCTAGGGGGCCTCTCGGGATTCCTCTCCCGTCGATACCGGGGCCAAAAACCTTGTGTGGAGTCAGGGCCGGAACCGAGGATTCCTCTCAGGGGCTGACATGGATCTTTGGGTACTTCTGGAGTCTCCCCAGGGGAGTCAGGCCTCGTCTCGAGTGGGGGCATGCACGTGCGCTTTCCTTCCAGGCTGTAGCAGCAATGTCACGCTTCCCGTCAGGTGGATCAAAGGATCTGTGGTTTTCCCTCGAGGCTTTCCCTCGAGGCTTTCCCACAGGGCTGTCCTACGTGCCACCGTGGTGTGAGTCGATCCTCGGCGTGAAAGATGAGCCAGTGCAGGGCAAAGAGGTTCCTCTGGAATGGACTGAGACATCTGGGGGACTCTTGGAATGGTGGTACGACCATGGAGTTCCTCTCGCCTTTCCTGTTGAGAGTGCCTCCTCTTGAGATGCGACGGGAACGCCGGGAATTCTTTCCCGTTGAAAGCAGGGAAAGGATCCCTCATCTCGAGCTACGAGGGGGAAACGGGGCTCCTCTGGATGTGGGCGGGACCATCGTGCTTCCTCTCGAGTGGAGACGGGTATGGCGGTGAACTTCTTGAGTTGCAGCAAGGGTGTGAAAGACCCTTTCGAAGTTCCAGAGGTTAGGTGTCATTAGTCTCCAGACGCCTCATCGGAAATAGGCCTCATCTCGCCTGGAAGGGAGAACTTCCTGGATTTTCTCGAGTTGCGCCAGGTGTTCTCGAGTTACGACGGGGACCTCAGGGACCCGCCCTGGTGGCCTCAGGAGAGGTCAGTCCTCATGCGAGTTGCTAGGGGGCCTCTCGGGATTCCTCTCCCGTCGATACCGGGGCCAAAAACCTTGGGTGGAGTCAGGGCCGGAACCGAGGATTCCTCTCAGGGGCTGACATGGATCTTTGGGTACTTCTGGAGTCTCCCCAGGGGAGTCAGGCCTCGTCTCGAGTGGGGGCATGCACGTGCGCTTTCCTTCCCGGCAGTAGCAGCAATGTCACGCTTCCCGTCACGTGGATCAAAGGATCTGTGGTTTTCCCTCGAGGCTTTCCCTCGAGGCTTTCCCACAGGGCTGTCCCACGTGCCACCGTGGTGTGAGTCGATCCTCGGCGTGAAAGATGAGCCAGTGCAGGGCAAAGAGGTTCCTCTGGAATGGAGTGAGACATCTGGGGGACTCTTGGAATGGTGGTACGACCATGGAGTTCCTCTCGCCTTTCCTGTTGAGAGTGCCTCCTCTTGAGATGCGACGGGAACGCCGGGAATTCTTTCCCGTTGAAAGCAGGGAAAGGATCCCTCATCTCGAGCTACGAGGGGGAAACGGGGCTCCTCTGGATGTGGGCGGGACCATCGTGCTTCCTCGCGAGTGGAGACGGGTATGGCGGTGAACTTCTTGAGTTGCAGCAAGGGTGTGAAAGACCCTTTCGAAGTTCCAGAGGTTAGGTGTCATTAGTCTCCAGACTCCTCACCGGAAATAGGCCTCATCTCGCCTGGAAGGGAGAACTTCCTGGATTTTCTCGAGTTGCGGCAGGTGTTCTCGAGTTACGACGGGGACCTCAGGGACCCGCCCTGGTGGCCTCAGGAGAGGCCAGTCCTCATGCGAGTTGCTAGGGGGCCTCTCGGGATTCCTCTCCCGTCGATACCGGGGCCAAAAACCTTGTGTGGAGTCAGGGCCGGAACCGAGGATTCGTCTCAGGGTCTGACATGGATCTTTGGGTACTTCTGGAGTCTCCCCAGGGGAGTCAGGCTTCGTCTCGAGTGGGGGCATGCACGTGCGCTTTCCTTCCAGGCTGTAGCAGCAATGTCACGCTTCCCGTCACGTGGATCAAAGGATCTGTGGTTTTCCCTCGAGGCTTTCCCTCGAGGCTTTCCCACAGGGCTGTCCCACGTGCCACCGTGGTGTGAGTCGATCCTCGGCGTGAAAGATGAGCCAGTGCAGGGCAAAGAGGTTCCTCTGGAATGGACTGAGACATCTGGGGGACTCTTGGAATGGTGGTACGACCATGGAGTTCCTCTCGCCTTTCCTGTTGAGAGTGCCTCCTCTTGAGATGCGACGGGAACGCCGGGAATTCTTTCCCGTTGAAAGCAGGGAAAGGATCCCTCATTTCGAGCTACGAGGGGGAAACGGGGCTCCTCTGGATGTGGGCGGGACCATCGTGCTTCCTCTCGAGTGGAGACGGGTATGGCGGTGAACTTCTTGAGTTGCAGCATGGGTGTGAAAGACCCTTTCGAAGTTCCAGAGGTTAGGTGTCATTAGTCTCCAGACGCCTCATCGGAAATAGGCCTCATCTCGCCTGGAAGTTAGAACTTCCTGGATTTTCTCGAGTTGCGGCAGGTGTTCTCGAGTTACGATGGGGACCTCAGGGACCCGCCCTGGTGGCCTCAGGAGAGGCCAGTCCCCATGCGAGTTGCTAGGGGGCCTCTCGGGATTCCTCTCCCGTCGATACCGGGGCCAAAAACCTTGTGTGGAGTCAGGGCCGGAACCGAGGATTCCTCTCAGGGGCTGACATGGATCTTTGGGTACTTCTGGAGTCTCCCCAGGGGAGTCAGGCCTCGTCTCGAGTGGGGGCATGCACGTGCGCTTTCCTTCCAGGCTGTAGCAGCAATGTCATGCTTCCCTTGGCGTGGATCAAAGGATCTGTGGTTTTCCCTCGAGGCTTTCCCTCGAGGGTTTCCCACAGGGCTGTCCCACGTGCCACCGTGGTGTGAGTCGATCCTCGGCGTGAAAGATGAGCCAGTGCAGGGCAAAGAGGTTCCTCTGGAATGGAGTGAGACATCTGGGGGACTCTTGGAATGGTGGTACGACCATGGAGTTCCTCTCGCCTTTCCTGTTGAGAGTGCCTCCTCTTGAGATGCGACGGGAACGCCGGGAATTCTTTCCCGTTGAAAGCAGGGAAAGGATCCCTCATCTCGAGCTACGAGGGGGAAACGGGGCTCCTCTGGATGTGGGCGGGACCATCGTGCTTCCTCGCGAGTGGAGACGGGTATGGCGGTGAACTTCTTGAGTTGCAGCAAGGGTGTGAAAGACCCTTTCGAAGTTCCAGAGGTTAGGTGTCATTAGTCTCCAGACTCCTCACCGGAAATAGGCCTCATCTCGCCTGGAAGGGAGAACTTCCTGGATTTTCTCGAGTTGCGGCAGGTGTTCTCGAGTTACGACGGGGACCTCAGGGACCCGCCCTGGTGGCCTCAGGAGAGGCCAGTCCTCATGCGAGTTGCTAGGGGGCCTCTCGGGATTCCTCTCCCGTCGATACCGGGGCCAAAAACCTTGTGTGGAGTCAGGGCCGGAACCGAGGATTCGTCTCAGGTTCTGACATGGATCTTTGGGTACTTCTGGAGTCTCCCCAGGGGAGTCAGGCTTCGTCTCGAGTGGGGGCATGCACGTGCGCTTTCCTTCCAGGCTGTAGCAGCAATGTCACGCTTCCCGTCACGTGGATCAAAGGATCTGTGGTTTTCCCTCGAGGCTTTCCCTCGAGGCTTTCCCACAGGGCTGTCCCACGTGCCACCGTGGTGTGAGTCGATCCTCGGCGTGAAAGATGAGCCAGTGCAGGGCAAAGAGGTTCCTCTGGAATGGACTGAGACATCTGGGGGACTCTTGGAATGGTGGTACGACCATGGAGTTCCTCTCGCCTTTCCTGTTGAGAGTGCCTCCTCTTGAGATGCGACGGGAACGCCGGGAATTCTTTCCCGTTGAAAGCAGGGAAAGGATCCCTCATTTCGAGCTACGAGGGGGAAACGGGGCTCCTCTGGATGTGGGCGGGACCATCGTGCTTCCTCTCGAGTGGAGACGGGTATGGCGGTGAACTTCTTGAGTTGCAGCATGGGTGTGAAAGACCCTTTCGAAGTTCCAGAGGTTAGGTGTCATTAGTCTCCAGACGCCTCATCGGAAATAGGCCTCATCTCGCCTGGAAGTTAGAACTTCCTGGATTTTCTCGAGTTGCGGCAGGTGTTCTCGAGTTACGATGGGGACCTCAGGGACCCGCCCTGGTGGCCTCAGGAGAGGCCAGTCCCCATGCGAGTTGCTAGGGGGCCTCTCGGGATTCCTCTCCCGTCGATACCGGGGCCAAAAACCTTGTGTGGAGTCAGGGCCGGAACCGAGGATTCCTCTCAGGGGCTGACATGGATCTTTGGGTACTTCTGGAGTCTCCCCAGGGGAGTCAGGCCTCGTCTCGAGTGGGGGCATGCACGTGCGCTTTCCTTCCAGGCTGTAGCAGCAATGTCACGCTTCCCTTGGCGTGGATCAAAGGATCTGTGGTTTTCCCTCGAGGCTTTCCCTCGAGGCTTTCCCACAGGGCTGTCCCACGTGCCACCGTGGTGTGAGTCGATCCTCGGCGTGAAAGATGAGCCAGTGCAGGGCAAAGAGGTTCCTCTGGAATGGACTGAGACATCTGGGGGACTCTTGGAATGGTGGTACGACCATGGAGTTCCTCTCGCCTTTCCTGTTGAGAGTGCCTCCTCTTGAGATGCGACGGGAACGCCGGGAATTCTTTCCCGTTGAAAGCAGGGAAAGGATCCCTCATCTCGAGCTACGAGGGGGAAACGGGGCTCCTCTGGATGTGGGCGGGACCATCGTGCTTCCTCGCGAGTGGAGACGGGTATGGCGGTGAACTTCTTGAGTTGCAGCAAGGGTGTGAAAGACCCTTTCGAAGTTCCAGAGGTTAGGTGTCATTAGTCTCCAGACTCCTCACCGGAAATAGGCCTCATCTCGCCTGGAAGGGAGAACTTCCTGGATTTTCTCGAGTTGCGGCAGGTGTTCTCGAGTTACGACGGGGACCTCAGGGACCCGCCCTGGTGGCCTCAGGAGAGGCCAGTCCTCATGCGAGTTGCTAGGGGGCCTCTCGGGATTCCTCTCCCGTCGATACCGGGGCCAAAAACCTTGTGTGGAGTCAGGGCCGGAACCGAGGATTCGTCTCAGGGTCTGACATGGATCTTTGGGTACTTCTGGAGTCTCCCCAGGGGAGTCAGGCTTCGTCTCGAGTGGGGGCATGCACGTGCGCTTTCCTTCCAGGCTGTAGCAGCAATGTCACGCTTCCCGTCACGTGGATCAAAGGATCTGTGGTTTTCCCTCGAGGCTTTCCCTCGAGGCTTTCCCACAGGGCTGTCCCACGTGCCACCGTGGTGTGAGTCGATCCTCGGCGTGAAAGATGAGCCAGTGCAGGGCAAAGAGGTTCCTCTGGAATGGACTGAGACATCTGGGGGACTCTTGGAATGGTGGTACGACCATGGAGTTCCTCTCGCCTTTCCTGTTGAGAGTGCCTCCTCTTGAGATGCGACGGGAACGCCGGGAATTCTTTCCCGTTGAAAGCAGGGAAAGGATCCCTCATTTCGAGCTACGAGGGGGAAACGGGGCTCCTCTGGATGTGGGCGGGACCATCGTGCTTCCTCTCGAGTGGAGACGCGTATGGCGGTGAACTTCTTGAGTTGCAGCATGGGTGTGAAAGACCCTTTCGAAGTTCCAGAGGTTAGGTGTCATTAGTCTCCAGACGCCTCATCGGAAATAGGCCTCATCTCGCCTGGAAGTTAGAACTTCCTGGATTTTCTCGAGTTGCGGCAGGTGTTCTCGAGTTACGATGGGGACCTCAGGGACCCGCCCTGGTGGCCTCAGGAGAGGCCAGTCCCCATGCGAGTTGCTAGGGGGCCTCTCGGGATTCCTCTCCCGTCGATACCGGGGCCAAAAACCTTGTGTGGAGTCAGGGCCGGAACCGAGGATTCCTCTCAGGGGCTGACATGGATCTTTGGGTACTTCTGGAGTCTCCCCAGGGGAGTCAGGCCTCGTCTCGAGTGGGGGCATGCACGTGCGCTTTCCTTCCAGGCTGTAGCAGCAATGTCACGCTTCCCTTGGCGTGGATCAAAGGATCTGTGGTTTTCCCTCGAGGCTTTCCCTCGAGGCTTTCCCACAGGGCTGTCCCACGTGCCACCGTGGTGTGAGTCGATCCTCGGCGTGAAAGATGAGCCAGTGCAGGGCAAAGAGGTTCCTCTGGAATGGACTGAGACATCTGGGGGACTCTTGGAATGGTGGTACGACCATGGAGTTCCTCTCGCCTTTCCTGTTGAGAGTGCCTCCTCTTGAGATGCGACGGGAACGCCGGGAATTCTTTCCCGTTGAAAGCAGGGAAAGGATCCCTCATCTCGAGGTACGAGGGGGAAACGCGGCTCCTCTGGATGTGGGCGGGACCATCGTGCTTCCTCTCGAGTGGAGACGGGTATGGCGGTGAACTTCTTGAGTTGCAGCAAGGGTGTGAAAGACCCTTTCGAAGTTCCAGAGGTTAGGTGTCATTAGTCTCCAGACGCCTCATCGGAAATAGGCCTCATCTCGCCTGGAAGGGAGAACTTCCTGGATTTTCTCGAGTTGCGGCAGGTGTTCTCGAGTTACGACGGGGACCTCAGGGACCCGCCCTGGTGGCCTCAGGAGAGGCCAGTCCCCATGCGAATTGCTAGGGGGCCTCTCGGGATTCCTCTCCCGTCGATACCGGGGCCAAAAACCTTGTGTGGAGTCAGGGCCGGAACCGAGGATTCCTCTCAGGGGCTGACATGGATCTTCGCGTACTTCTGGAGTCTCCCCAGGGGAGTCAGGCCTCGTCTCGAGTGGGGGCATGCACGTGCGCTTTCGTTCCAGGCTGTAGCAGCAATGTCACGCTTCCCGTGGCGTGGATCAAAGGATCTGTGGTTTTCCCTCGAGGCTTTCCCTCGAGGCTTTCCCACAGGGCTGTCCCACGTGCCACCGTGGTGTGAGTCGATCCTCGGCGTGAAAGATGAGCCAGTGAAGGGCAAAGAGGTTCCTCTGGAATGGACTGAGACATCTGGGGGACTCTTGGAATGGTGGTACGACCATGGAGTTCCTCTCGCCTTTCCTGTTGAGAGTGCCTCCTCTTGAGATGCGACGGGAACGCCGGGAATTCTTTCCCGTTGAAAGCAGGGAAAGGATCCCTCATCTCGAGCTACGAGGGGGAAACGGGGCTCCTCTGGATGTGGGCGGGACCATCGTGCTTCCTCTAGAGTGGAGACGGGTATGGCGGTGAACTTCTTGAGTTGCAGCAAGGGTGTGAAAGACCCTTTCGAAGTTCCAGACGTTAGGTGTCATTAGTCTCCAGACGCCTCATCGGAAATAGGCCTCATCTCGCCTGGAAGGGAGAACTTCCTGGAATTTCTCGAGTTGCGGCAGGTGTTCTCGAGTTACGACGGGGACCTCAGGGACCCGCCCTGGTGGCCTCAGGAGAGGCCAGTCCCCATGCGAGTTGCTAGGGGGCCTCTCGGGATTCCTCTCCCGTCGATACCGGGGCCAAAAACCTTGTGTGGAGTCAGGGCCGGAACCGAGGATTCCTCTCAGGGGCTGACATGGATCTTTGGGTACTTCTGGAGTCTCCCCAGGGGAGTCAGGCCTCGTCTCGAGTGGGGGCATGCACGTGCGCTTTCCTTCCAGGCTGTAGCAGCAATGTCACGCTTCCCGTGGCGTGGATCAAAGGATCTGTGGTTTTCCCTCGAGGCTTTCCCTCGAGGCTTTCCCACAGGGCTGTCCCACGTGCCACCGTGGTGTGAGTCGATCCTCGGCGTGAAAGATGAGCCAGTGCAGGGCAAAGAGGTTCCTCTGGAATGGAGTGAGACATCTGGGGGACTCTTGGAATGGTGGTACGACCATGGAGTTCCTCTCGCCTTTCCTGTTGAGAGTGCCTCCTCTTGAGATGCGACGGGAACGCCGGGAATTCTTTCCCGTTGAAAGCAGGGAAAGGATCCCTCATCTCGAGCTACGAGGGGGAAACGGGGCTCCTCTGGATGTGGGCGGGACCATCGTGCTTCCTCTCGAGTGGAGACGGGTATGGCGGTGAACTTCTTGAGTTGCAGCAAGGGTGTGAAAGACCCTTTCGAAGTTCCAGAGGTTAGGTGTCATTAGTCTCCAGACGCCTCATCGGAAATAGGCCTCATCTCGCCTGGAAGGGAGAACTTCCTGGATTTTCTCGAGTTGCGGCAGGTGTTCTCGAGTTACGACGGGGACCTCAGGGACCCGCCCTGGTGGCCTCAGGAGAGGCCAGTCCTCATGCGAGTTGCTAGGGGGCCTCTCGGGATTCCTCTCCCGTCGATACCGGGGTCAAAAACCTTGTGTGGAGTCAGGGCCGGAACCGAGGATTCCTCTCAGGGGCTGACATGGATCTTTGGGTACTTCTGGAGTCTCCCCAGGGGAGTCAGGCCTCGTCTCGGGTAGGGGCATGCACGTGCGCTTTCCTTCCAGGCTGTAGCAGCAATGTCACGCTTCCCGTCACGTGGATCAAAGAATCTGTGGTTTTCCCTCGAGGCTTTCCCTCGAGGGTTTCCCACAGGGCTGTCCCACGTGCCACCGTGGTGTGAGTCGATCCTCGGCGTGAAAGATGAGCCAGTGCAGGGCAAAGAGTTTCCTCTGGAATGGACTGAGACATCTGGGGGACTCTTGGAATGGTGGTACGACCATGGAGTTCCTCTCGCCTTTCCTGTTGAGAGTGCCTCCTCTTGAGATGCGACGGGAACGCCGGGAATTCTTTCCCGTTGAAAGCAGGGAAAGGATCCCTCATCTCGAGCTACGAGGGGGAAACGGGGCTCCTCTGGATGTGGGCGGGACCATCGTGCTTCCTCTCGAGTGGAGACGGGTATGGCGGTGAACTTCTTGAGTTGCAGCAAGGGTGTGAAAGACCCTTTCGAAGTTCCAGAGGTTAGGTGTCATTAGTCTCCAGACGCCTCATTGGAAATAGGCCTCATCTCGCCTGGAAGGGAGAACTTCCTGGATTTTCTCGAGTTGCGGCAGGTGTTCTCGAGTTACGACGGGGACCTCAGGGACCCGCCCTGGTGGCCTCAGGAGAGGCCAGTCCTCATTCGAGTTGCTAGGGGGCCTCTCGGGATTCCTCTCCCGTCGATACCGGGGCCAAAAACCTTGTGTGGAGTCAGGGCCGGAACCGAGGATTCCTCTCAGGGGCTGACATGGATCTTTGGGTACTTCTGGAGTCTCCCCAGGGGAGTCAGGCCTCGTCTCGAGTGGGGGCATGCACGTGCGCTTTCCTTCCAGGCTGTAGCAGCAATGTCACGCTTCCCGTCACGTGGATCAAAGGATCTGTGGTTTTCCCTCGAGGCTTTCCCTCGAGGCTTTCCCACAGGGCTGTCCCACGTGCCACCGTGGTGTGAGTCGATCCTCAGCGTGAAAGATGAGCCAGTGCAGGGCAAAGAGGTTCCTCTGGAATGGACTGAGACATCTGGGGGACTCTTGGAATGGTGGTACGACCATGGAGTTCCTCTCGCCTTTCCTGTTGAGAGTGCCTCCTCTTGAGATGCGACGGGAACGCCGGGAATTCTTTCCCGTTGAAAGCAGGGAAAGGATCCCTCATCTCGAGCTACGAGGGGGAAACGGGGCTCCTCTGGATGTGGGCGGGACCATCGTGCTTCCTCTCGAGTGGAGACGGGTATGGCGGTGAACTTCTTGAGTTGCAGCAAGGGTGTGAAAGACCCTTTCGAAGTTCCAGAGGTTAGGTGTCATTAGTCTCCAGACGCCTCATCGGAAATAGGCCTCATCTCGCCTGGAAGGGAGAACTTCCTGGATTTTCTCGAGTTGAGGCAGGTGTTCTCGAGTTACGACGGGGACCTCAGGGACCCGCCCTGGTGGCCTCAGGAGAGGCCAGCCCTCATGCGAGTTGCTAGGGGGCCTCTCGGGATTCCTCTCCCGTCGATACCGGGGCCAAAAACCTTGTGTGGAGTCAGGGCCGGAACCGAGGATTCCTCTCAGGGGCTGACATGGATCTTTGGGTACTTCTGGAGTCTCCCCAGGGGAGTCAGGCCTCGTCTCGAGTGGGGGCATGCACGTGCGCTTTCCTTCCAGGCTGTAGCAGCAATGTCACGCTTCCCATCACGTGGATCAAAGGATCTGTGGTTTTCCCTCGAGGCTTTCCCTCGAGGCTTTCCCACAGGGCTGTCCCACTTGCCACCGTGGTGTGAGTCGATCCTCGGCGTGAAAGATGAGCCAGTGCAGGGCAAAGAGGTTCCTCTGGAATGGACTGAGACATCTGGGGGACTCTTGGAATGGTGGTACGACCATGGAGTTCCTCTCGCCTTTCCTGTTGAGAGTGCCTCCTCTTGAGATGCGACGGGAACGCCGGGAATTCTTTCCCGTTGAAAGCAGGGAAAGGATCCCTCATCTCGAGCTACGAGGGGGAAACGGGGCTCCTCTGGATGTGGGCGGGACCATCGTGCTTCCTCTCGAGTGGAGACGGGTATGGCGGTGAACTTCTTGAGTTGCAGCAAGGGTGTGAAAGACCCTTTCGAAGTTCCATAGGTTAGGTGTCATTAGTCTCCAGACGCCTCATCGGAAATAGGCCTCATCTCGCCTGGAAGGGAGAACTTCCTGGATTTTCTCGAGTTGGGGCAGGTGTTCTCGAGTTACGACGGGGACCTCAGGGACCCGCCCTGGTGGCCTCAGGAGAGGCCAGTCCTCATTCGAGTTGCTAGGGGGCCTCTCGGGATTCCTCTCCCGTCGATACCGGGGCCAAAAACCTTGTGTGGAGTCAGGGCCGGAACCGAGGATTCCTCTCAGGGGCTGACATGGATCTTTGGGTACTTCTGGAGTCTCCCCAGGGGAGTCAGGCCTCGTCTCGAGTGGGGGCATGCACGTGCGCTTTCCTTCCAGGCTGTAGCAGCAATGTCACGCTTCCCGTCACGTGGATCAAAGGATCTGTGGTTTTCCCTCGAGGCTTTCCCTCGAGGCTTTCCCACAGGGCTGTCCCACGTGCCACCGTGGTGTGAGTCGATCCTCGGCGTGAAAGATGAGCCAGTGCAGGGCAAAGAGGTTCCTCTGGAATGGACTGAGACATCTGGGGGACTCTTGGAATGGTGGTACGACCATTTAGTTCCTCTCGCCTTTCCTGTTGAGAGTGCCTCCTCTTGAGATGCGACGGGAACGCCGGGAATTCTTTCCCGTTGAAAGCAGGAAAAGGATCCCTCATCTCGAGCTACGAGGGGGAAACGGGGCTCCTCTGGATGTGGGCGGGACCATCGTGCTTCCTCTCGAGTGGAGACGGGTATGGCGGTGAACTTCTTGAGTTGCAGCAAGGGTGTGAAAGACCCTTTCGAAGTTCCAGAGGTTAGGTGTCATTAGTCTCCAGACGCCTCATCGGAAATAGGCCTCATCTCGCCTGAAAGGGAGAACTTCCTGGATTTTTTCGAGTTGCGGCAGGTGTTCTCGAGTTACGACGGGGACCTCAGGGACCCGCCCTGGTGGCCTCAGGAGAGGCCAGTCCCCATGCGAGTTGCTAGGGGGCCTCTCGGGATTCCTCTCCCGTCGATACCGGGGCCAAAAACCTTGTGTGGAGTCAGGGCCGGAACCGAGGATTCCTCTCAGTGGCTGACATGGATCTTTGGGTACTTCTGGAGTCTCCCCAGGGGAGTCAGGCCTCGTCTCGAGTGGGGGCATTCACGTGCGCTTTCCTTCCAGGCTGTAGCAGCAATGTCACGCTTCCCGTCACGTGGATCAAAGGATCTGTGGTTTTCCCTCGAGGCTTTCCCTCGAGGCTTTCCCACAGGGCTGTCCCACGTGCCACCGTGGTGTGAGTCGATCCTCGGCGTGAAAGATGAGCCAGTGCAGGGCAAAGAGGTTCCTCTGGAATGGACTGAGACATCTGGGGGACTCTTGGAATGGTGGTACGACCATGGAGTTCCTCTCGCCTTTCCTGTTGAGAGTGCCTCCTCTTGAGATGCGACGGGAACGCCGGGAATTCTTTCCCGTTGAAAGCAGGGAAAGGATCCCTCATCTCGAGCTACGAGGGGGAAACGGGGCTCCTCTGGATGTGGGCGGGACCATCGTGCTTCCTCTCGAGTGGAGACGGGTATGGCGGTGAACTTCTTGAGTTGCAGCAAGGGTGTGAAAGACCCTTTCGAAGTTCCAGAGGTTAGGTGTCATTAGTCTCCAGACGCCTCATCGGAAATAGGCCTCATCTCGCCTGGAAGGGAGAACTTCCTGGATTTTCTCGAGTTGCGGCAGGTGTTCTCGAGTTACGACGGGGACCTCAGGGACCCGCCCTGGTGGCCTCAGGAGAGGCCAGTCCTCATGCGAGTTGCTAGGGGGCCTCTCGGGATTCCTCTCCCGTCGATACCGGGGCCAAAAACCTTGTGTGGGGTCAGGGCCGGAACCGAGGATTCCTCTCAGGGGCTGACATGGATCTTTGGGTACTTCTGGAGTCTCCCCAGGGGAGTCAGGCCTCGTCTCGAGTGGGGGCATGCACGTGCGCTTTCCTTCCAGGCTGTAGCAGCAATGTCACGCTTCCCGTCACGTGGATCAAAGGATCTGTGGTTTTCCCTCGAGGCTTTCCCTCGAGGCTTTCCCACAGGGCTGTCCCACGTGCCACCGTGGTGTGAGTCGATCCTCGGCGTGAAAGATGAGCCAGTGCAGGGCAAAGAGGTTCCTCTGGAATGGACTGAGACATCTGGGGGACTCTTGGAATGGTGGTACGACCATGGAGTTCCTCTCGCCTTTCCTGTTGAGAGTGCCTCCTCTTGAGATGCGACGGGAACGCCGGGAATTCTTTCCCGTTGAAAGCAGGGAAAGGATCCCTCATCTCGAGCTACGAGGGGTAAACGGGGCTCCTCTGGATGTGGGCGGGACCATCGTGCTTCCTCTCGAGTGGAGACGGGTATGGCGGTGAACTTCTTGAGTTGCAGCAAGGGTGTGAAAGACCCTTTCGAAGTTCCAGAGGTTAGGTGTCATTAGTCTCCAGACGCCTCATCGGAAATAGGCCTCATCTCGCCTGGAAGGGAGAACTTCCTGGATTTTCTCGAGTTGAGGAAGGTGTTCTCGAGTTACGACGGGGACCTCAGGGACCCGCCCTGGTGGCCTCAGGAGAGGCCAGTCCTCATGCGAGTTGCTAGGGGGCCTCTCGGGATTCCTCTCCCGTCGATACCGGGGCCAAAAACCTTGTGTGGAGTCAGGGCCGGAACCGAGGATTCCTCTCAGGGGCTGACATGGATCTTTGGGTACTTCTGGAGTCTCCCCAGGGGAGTCAGGCCTCGTCTCGAGTGGGGGCATGCACGTGCGCTTTCCTTCCAGGCTGTAGCAGCAATGTCACGCTTCCCGTCACGTGGATCAAAGGATCTGTGGTTTTCCCTCGAGGCTTTCCCTCGAGGCTTTCCCACAGGGCTGTCCCACGTGCCACCGTGGTGTGAGTCGATCCTCGGCGTGAAAGATGAGCCAGTGCAGGGCAAAGAGGTTCCTCTGGAATGGACTGAGACATCTGGGGGACTCTTGGAATGGTGGTACGACCATGGAGTTCCTCTCGCCTTTCCTGTTGAGAGTGCCTCCTCTTGAGATGCGACGGGAACGCCGGGAATTCTTTCCCGTTGAAAGCAGGGAAAGGATCCCTCATCTCGAGCTACGAGGGGGAAACGGGGCTCCTCTGGATGTGGGCGGGACCATCGTGCTTCCTCTCGAGTGGAGACGGGTATGGCGGTGAACTTCTTGAGTTGCAGCAAGGGTGTGAAAGACCCTTTCGAAGTTCCAGAGGTTAGGTGTCATTAGTCTCCAGACGCCTCATCGGAAATAGGCCTCATCTCGCCTGGAAGGGAGAACTTCCTGGATTTTCTCGAGTTGCGGCAGGTGTTCTCGAGTTACGACGGGGACCTCAGGGACCCGCCCTGGTGGCCTCAGGAGAGGCCAGTCCTCATGCGAGTTGCTAGGGGGCCTCTCGGGATTCCTCTCCCGTCGATACCGGGGCCAAAAACCTTGTGTGGAGTCAGGGCCGGAACCGAGGATTCCTCTCAGGGGCTGACATGGATCTTTGGGTACTTCTGGAGTCTCCCCAGGGGAGTCAGGCCTCGTCTCGAGTGGGGGCATGCACGTGCGCTTTCCTTCCAGGCTGTAGCAGCAATGTCACGCTTCCCGTCACGTGGATCAAAGGATCTGTGGTTTTCCCTCGAGGCTTTCCCTCGAGGCTTTCCCACAGGGCTGTCCCACGTGCCACCGTGGTGTGAGTCGATCCTCGGCGTGAAAGATGAGCCAGTGCAGGGCAAAGAGGTTCCTCTGGAATGGACTGAGACATCTGGGGTACTCTTGGAATGGTGGTACGACCATGGAGTTCCTCTCGCCTTTCCTGTTGAGAGTGCCTCCTCTTGAGACGCGACGGGAACGCCGGGAATTCTTTCCCGTTGAAAGCAGGGAAAGGATCCCTCATCTCGAGCTACGAGGGGGAAACGGGGCTCCTCTGGATGTGGGCGGGACCATCGTGCTTCCTCTCGAGTGGAGACGGGTATGGCGGTGAACTTCTTGAGTTGCAGCAAGGGTGTGAAAGACCCTTTCGAAGTTCCAGAGGTTAGGTGTCATTAGTCTCCAGACGCCTCATCGGAAATAGGCCTCATCTCGCCTGGAAGGGAGAACTTCCTGGATTTTCTCGAGTTGCGGCAGGTGTTCTCGAGTTACGACGGGGACCTCAGGGACCCGCCCTGGTGGCCTCAGGAGAGGCCAGTCCCCATGCGAGTTGCTAGGGGGCCTCTCGGAATTCCTCTCCCGTCGATACCGGGGCCAAAAACCTTGTGTGGAGTCAGGGCTGGAACCGAGGATTCCTCTCAGGGGCTGACATGGATCTTTGGGTACTTCTGGAGTCTCCCCAGGGGAGTCAGGCCTCGTCTCGAGTGGGGGCATGCACGTGCGCTTTCCTTCCAGGCTGTAGCAGCAATGTCACGCTTCCCGTCACGTGGATCAAAGGATCTGTTGTTTTCCCTCGAGGCTTTCCCTCGAGGCTTTCCCACAGGGCTGTCCCACGTGCCACCGTGGTGTGAGTCGATCCTCGGCGCGAAAGATGAGCCAGTGCAGGGCAAAGAGGTTCCTCTGGAATGGACTGAGACATCTGGGGGACTCTTGGAATGGTGGTACGACCATGGAGTTCCTCTCGCCTTTCCTGTTGAGAGTGCCTCCTCTAGAGATGCGACGGGAACGCCGGGAATTCTTTCCCGTTGAAAGCAGGGAAAGGATCGCTCATCTCTAGCTACGAGGGGGAAACGGGGCTCCTCTGGATGTGGGCGGGACCATCGTGCTTCCTCTCGAGTGGAGACGGGTATGGCGGTGAACTTCTTGAGTTGCAGCAAGGGTGTGAAAGACCCTTTCGAAGTTCCAGAGGTTAGGTGTCATTAGTCTCCAGAAGCCTCATCGGAAATAGGCCTCATCTCGCCTGGAAGGGAGAACTTCCTGGATTTTCTCGAGTTGCGGCAGGTGTTCTCAAGTTACGACGGGGACCTCAGGGACCCGCCCTGGTGGCCTCAGGAGAGGCCAGTCCTCATGCGAGTTGCTAGGGGGCCTCTCGGGATTCCTCTCCCGTCGATACCGGGGCCAAAAACCTTGTGTGGAGTCAGGGCCGGAACCGAGGATTCCTCTCAGGGGCTGACATGGATCTTTGGGTACTTCTGGAGTCTCCCCAGGGGAGTCAGGCCTCGTCTCGAGTGGGGGCATGCACGTGCGCTTTCCTTCCAGGCTGTAGCAGCAATGTCACGCTTCCCGTCACGTGGATCAAAGGATCTGTGGTTTTCCCTCGAGGCTTTCCCTCGAGGCTTTCCCACAGGGCTGTCCCACGTGCCACCGTGGTGTGAGTCGATCCTCGGCGTGAAAGATGAGCCAGTGCAGGGCAAAGAGGTTCCTCTGGAATGGACTGAGACATCTGGGGGACTCTTGGAATGGTGGTACGACCATGGAGTTCCTCTCGCCTTTCCTGTTGAGAGTGCCTCCTCTTGAGATGCGACGGGAACGCCGGGAATTCTTTCCCGTTGAAAGCAGGGAAAGGATCCCTCATCTCGAGCTACGAGGGGGAAACGGGGCTCCTCTGGATGTGGGCGGGACCATCGTGCTTCCTCTCGAGTGGAGACGGGTATGGCGGTGAACTTCTTGAGTTGCAGCAAGGGTGTGAAAGACCCTTTCGAAGTTCCAGAGGTTAGGTGTCATTAGTCTCCAGACGCCTCATCGGAAATAGGCCTCATCTCGCCTGGAAGGGAGAACTTCCTGGATTTTCTCGAGTTGCGGCAGGTGTTCTCGAGTTACGACGGGGACCTCAGGGACCCGCCCTGGTGGCCTCAGGAGAGGCCAGTCCCCATGCGAGTTGCTAGGGGGCCTCTCGGGATTCCTCTCCCGTCGATACCGGGGCCAAAAACCTTGTGTGGAGTCAGGGCCGGAAACGAGGATTCCTCTCAGGGGCTGACATGGATCTTTGGGTACTTCTGGAGTCTCCCCAGGGGAGTCAGGCCTCGTCTCGAGTGGGGGCATGCACGTGCGCTTTCCTTCCAGGCTGTAGCAGCAATGTCACGCTTCCCGTCACGTGGATCAAAGGATCTGTGGTTTTCCCTCGAGGCTTTCCCTCGAGGCTTTCCCACAGGGCTGTCCCACGTGCCACCGTGGTGTGAGTCGATCCTCGGCGTGAAAGATGAGCCAGTGCAGGGCAAAGAGATTCCTCTGGAATGGAGTGAGGCATCTGGGGGACTCTTGGAATGGTGGTACGACCATGGAGTTCCTCTCGCCTTTCCTGTTGAGAGTGCCTCCTCTTGAGATGCGACGGGAACGCCGGGAATTCTTTCCCGTTGAAAGCAGGGAAAGGATCCCTCATCTCGAGCTACGAGGGGGAAACGGGGCTCCTCTGGATGTGGGCGGGACCATCGTGCTTCCTGTCGAGTGGAGACGGGTATGGCGGTGAACTTCTTGAGTTGCAGCAAGGGTGTAAAAGACCCTTTCGAAGTTCCAGAGGTTAGGTGTCATTAGTCTCCAGACGCCTCATCGGAAATAGGCCTAATCTCGCCTGGAAGGGAGAACTTCCTGGATTTTCTCGAGTTGCGGCAGGTGTTCTCGAGTTACGACGGGGACCTCAGGGACCCGCCCTGGTGGCCTCAGGAGAGGCCAGTCCCCATGCGAGTTGCTAGGGGGCCTCTCGGGATTCCTCTCCCGTCGATACCGGGGCCAAAAACCTTGTGTGGAGTCAGGGCCGGAACCGAGGATTCCTCTCAGGGGCTGACATGGATCTTTGGGTACTTCTGGAGTCTCCCCAGGGGAGTCAGGCCTCGTCTCGAGTGGGGACATACACGTGCGCTTTCCTTCCAGGCTGTAGCCGCAATGTCACGCTTCCCGTCACGTGGATCAAAGGATCTGTGGTTTTCCCTCGAGGCTTTCCCTCGAGGCTTTCCCACAGGGCTGTCCCACGTGCCACCGTGGTGTGAGTTGATCCTCGGCGTGAAAGATGAGCCAGTGCAGGGCAAAGAGGTTCCTCTGGAATGGACTGAGACATCTGGGGGACTCTTGGAATGGTGGTACGACCATGGAGTTTCTCTCGCCTTTCCTGTTGAGAGTGCCTCCTCTTGAGATGCGACGGGAACGCCGGGAATTCTTTCCCGTTGAAAGCAGGGAAAGGATCCCTCATCTCGAGCTACGAGGGGGAAACGGGGCTCCTCTGGATGTGGGCGGGACCATCGTGCTTCCTCTCGAGTGGAGACGGGTATGGCGGTGAACTTCTTGAGTTGCAGCAAGGGTGTGAAAGACCCTTTCGAAGTTCCAGAGGTTAGGTGTCATTAGTCTCCAGACGCCTCATCGGAAATAGGCCTCATCTCGCCTGGAAGTTAGAACTTCCTGGATTTTCTCGAGTTGCGGCAGGTGTTCTCGAGTTACGACGGGGACCTCAGGGACCCGCCCTGGTGGCCTCAGGAGAGGCCAGTCCTCATGCGAGTTGCTAGGGGGCCTTTCGGGATTCCTCTCCCGTCGATACCGGGGCCAAAAACCTTGTGTGGAGTCAGGGCCGGAACCGGGGATTCCTCTCAGGGGCTGACATGGATCTTTGGGTACTTCTGGAGTCTCCCCAGGGGAGTCAGGCCTCGTCTCGAGTGGGGGCATGCACGTGCGTTTTCCTTCCAGGCTGTAGCAGCAATGTCACGCTTCCCGTCACGTGGATCAAAGGATCTGTGGTTTTCCCTCGAGGCTTTCCCTCGAGGCTTTCCCACAGGGCTGTCCCACGTGCCACCGTGGTGTGAGTCGATCCTCGGCGTGAAAGATGAGCCAGTGCAGGGCAAAGAGGTTCCTCTGGAATGGACTGAGACATCTGGGGGACTCTTGGAATGGTGGTACGACCATGGAGTTCCTCTCGCCTTTCCTGTTGAGAGTGCCTCCTCTTGAGATGCGACGGGAACGCCGGGAATTCTTTCCCGTTGAAAGCAGGAAAAGGATCCCTCATCTCGAGCTACGAGGGGGAAACGGGGCTCCTCTGGATGTGGGCGGGACCATCGTGCTTCCTCTCGAGTGGAGACGGGTATGGCGGTGAACTTCTTGAGTTGCAGCAAGGGTGTGAAAGACCCTTTCGAAGTTCCAGAGGTTAGGTGTCATTAGTCTCCAGACGCCTCATCGGAAATAGGCCTCATCTCGCCTGGAAGGGAGAACTTCCTGGATTTTCTCGAGTTGCGGCAGGTGTTCTCGAGTTACGACGGGGACCTCAGGGACCCGCCCTGGTGGCCTCAGGAGAGGCCAGTCCCCATGCGAGTTGCTAGGGGGCCTCTCGGGATTCCTCTCCCGTCGATACCGGGGCCAAAAACCTTGTGTGGATTCAGGGCCGGAACCGAGGATTCCTCTCAGGGGCTGACATGGATCTTTGGGTACTTCTGGAGTCTCCCCAGGGGAGTCAGGCCTCGTCTCGAGTGGGGGCATGCACGTGCGCTTTCCTTCCTGGCTGTAGCAGCAATGTCACGCTTCCCGTCACGTGGATCAAAGGATCTGTGGTTTTCCCTCGAGGCTTTCCCTCGAGGCTTTCCCACAGGGCTGTCCCACCTGCCACCGTGGTGTGAGTCGATCCTCGGCGTGAAAGATGAGCCAGTGCAGGGCAAAGAGGTTCCTCTGGAATGGACTGAGACATCTGGGGGACTCTTGGAATGGTGGTACGACCATGGAGTTCCTCTCGCCTTTCCTGTTGAGAGTGCCTCCTCTTGAGATGCGACGGGAACGCCGGGAATTCTTTCCCGTTGAAAGCAGGGAAAGGATCCCTCATCTCGAGCTACGAGGGGGAAACGGGGCTCCTCTGGATGTGGGCGGGACCATCGTGCTTCCTCTCGAGTGGAGACGGGTATGGCGGTGAACTTCTTGAGTTGCAGCAAGGGTGTGAAAGACCCTTTCGAAGTTCCAGAGGTTAGGTGTCATTAGTCTCCAGACGCCTCATCGGAAATAGGCCTCATCTCGCCTGGAAGGGAGAACTTCCTGGATTTTCTCGAGTTGCGGCAGGTGTTCTCGAGTAACGACGGGGACCTCAGGGACCCGCCCTGGTGGCCTCAGGAGAGGCCAGTCCTCATGCGAGTTGCTAGGGGGCCTCTCGGGATTCCTCTCCCGTCGATACCGGGGCCAAAAACCTTGTGTGGAGTCAGGGCCGGAACCGAGGATTCCTCTCAGGGGCTGACATGGATCTTTGGGTACTTCTGGAGTCTCCCCAGGGGAGTCAGGCCTCGTCTCGAGTGGGGGCATGCACGTGCGCTTTCCTTCCAGGCTGTAGCAGCAATGTCACGCTTCCCGTCGCGTGGATCAAAGGATCTGTGCTTTTCCCTCGAGGCTTTCCCTCGAGGCTTTCCCACAGGGCTGTCCCACGTGCCACCGTGGTGTGAGTCGATCCTCGGCGTGAAAGATGAGCCAGTGCAGGGCAAAGAGGTTCCTCTGGAATGGACTGAGACATCTGGGGGACTCTTGGAATGGTGGTACGACCATGGAGTTCCTCTCGCCTTTCCTGTTGAGAGTGCCTCCTCTTGAGATGCGACGGGAACGCCGGGAATTCTTTCCCGTTGAAAGCAGGGAAAGGATCCCTCATCTCGAGCTAGGAGGGGGAAACGGGGCTCCTCTGGATGTGGGCGGGACCATCGTGCTTCCTCTCGAGTGGAGACGGGTATGGCGGTGAACTCCTTGAGTTGCAGCAAGGGTGTGAAAGACCCTTTCGAAGTTCCAGAGGTTAGGTGTCATTAGTCTCCAGACGCCTCATCGGAAATAGGCCTCATCTCGCCTGGAAGGGAGAACTTCCTGGATTTTCTCGAGTTGCGGCAGGTGTTCTCGAGTTACGACGGGGACCTCAGGGACCCGCCCTGGTGGCCTCAGGAGAGGCCAGTCCCCATGCGAGTTGCTAGGGGGCCTCTCGGGATTCCTCTCCCGTCGATACCGGGGCCAAAAACCTTGTGTGGAGTCAGGGCCGGAACCGAGGATTCCTCTCAGGGGCTGACATGGATCTTTGGGTACTTCTGGAGTCTCCCCAGGGGAGTCAGGCCTCGTCTCGAGTGGGGGCATGCACGTGCGCTTTCCTTCCAGGCTGTAGCAGCAATGTCACGCTTCCTGTCACGTGGATCAAAGGATCTGTGTTTTTCCCTCGAGGCTTTCCCTCGAGGATTTCCCACAGGGCTGTCCCACGTGCCACCGTGGTGTGAGTCGATCCTCGGCGTGAAAGATGAGCCAGTGCAGGGCAAAGAGGTTCCTCTGGAATGGACTGAGACATCTGGGGGACTCTTGGAATGGTGGTACGACCATGGAGTTCCTCTCGCCTTTCCTGTTGAGAGTGCCTCCTCTTGAGATGCGACGGGAACGCCGGGAATTCTTTCCCGTTGAAAGCAGGGAAAGGATCCCTCATCTCGAGCTACGAGGGGGAAACGGGGCTCCTCTGGATGTGGGCGGGACCATCGTGCTTCCTCTCGAGTGGAGACGGGTATGGCGGTGAACTTCTTGAGTTGCAGCAAGGGTGTGAAAGACCCTTTCGAAGTTCCAGAGGTTAGGTGTCATTAGTCTCCAGACGCCTCATCGGAAATAGGCCTCATCACGCCTGGAAGGGAGAACTTCCTGGATTTTCTCGAGTTGCGGCAGGTGTTCTCGAGTTACGACGGAGACCTCAGGGACCCGCCCTGGTGGCCTCAGGAGAGGCCAGTCCCCATGCGAGTTGCTAGGGGGCCTCTCGGGATTCCTCTCCCGTCGATACCGGGGCCAAAAACCTTGTGTGGATTCAGGGCCGGAACCGAGGATTCCTCTCATAGGCTGACATGGATCTTTGGGTACTTCTGGAGTCTCCCCAGGGGAGTCAGGCCTCGTCTCGAGTGGGGGCATGCACGTGCGCTTTCCTTCCAGGCTGTAGCAGCAATGTCACGCTTCCCGTCACGTGGATCAAAGGATCTGTGGTTTTCCCTCGAGGCTTTCCCTCTAGGCTTTCCCACAGGGCTGTCCCACGTGCCACCGTGGTGTGAGTCGATCCTCGGCGTGAAAGATGAGCCAGTGCAGGGCAAAGAGGTTCCTCTGGAATGGACTGAGACATCTGGGGGACTCTTGGAATGGTGGTACGACCATGGAGTTCCTCTCGCCTTTCCTGTTGAGAGTGCCTCCTCTTGAGATGCGACGGGAACGCCGGGAATTCTTTCCCGTTGAAAGCAGGGAAAGGATCCCTCATCTCGAGCTACGAGGGGGAAACGGGGCTCCTCTGGATGTGGGCGGGACCATCGTGCTTCCTCTCGAGTGGAGACGGGTATGGCGGTGAACTTCTTGAGTTGCAGCAAGGGTGTGAAAGACCCTTTCGAAGTTCCAGAGGTTAGGTGTCATTAGTCTCCAGACGCCTCATCGGAAATAGGCCTCATCACGCCTGGAAGGGAGAACTTCCTGGATTTTCTCGAGTTGCGGCAGGTGTTCTCGAGTTACGACGGAGACCTCAGGGACCCGCCCTGGTGGCCTCAGGAGAGGCCAGTCCCCATGCGAGTTGCTAGGGGGCCTCTCGGGATTCCTCTCCCGTCGATACCGGGGCCAAAAACCTTGTGTGGAGTCAGGGCCGGAACCGAGGATTCCTCTCATGGGCTGACATGGATCTTTGGGTACTTCTGGAGTCTCCCCAGGGGAGTCAGGCCTCGTCTCGAGTGGGGGCATGCACGTGCGCTTTCCTTCCTGGCTGTAGCAGCAATGTCACGCTTCCCGTCACGTGGATCAAAGGATCTGTGGTTTTCCCTCGAGGCTTTCCCTCGAGGCTTTCCCACAGGGCTGTCCCACCTGCCACCGTGGTGTGAGTCGATCCTCGGCGTGAAAGATGAGCCAGTGCAGGGCAAAGAGGTTCCTCTGGAATGGACTGAGACATCTGGGGGACTCTTGGAATGGTGGTACGACCATGGAGTTCCTCTCGCCTTTCCTGTTGAGAGTGCCTCCTCTTGAGATGCGACGGGAACGCCGGGAATTCTTTCCCGTTGAAAGCAGGGAAAGGATCCCTCATCTCGAGCTACGAGGGGGAAACGGGGCTCCTCTGGATGTGGGCGGGACCATCGTGCTTCCTCTCGAGTGGAGACGGGTATGGCGGTGAACTTCTTGAGTTGCAGCAAGGGTGTGAAAGACCCTTTCGAAGTTCCAGAGGTTAGGTGTCATTAGTCTCCAGACGCCTCATCGGAAATAGGCCTCATCTCGCCTGGAAGGGAGAACTTCCTGGATTTTCTCGAGTTGCGGCAGGTGTTCTCGAGTAACGACGGGGACCTCAGGGACCCGCCCTGGTGGCCTCAGGAGAGGCCAGTCCTCATGCGAGTTGCTAGGGGGCCTCTCGGGATTCCTCTCCCGTCGATACCGGGGCCAAAAACCTTGTGTGGAGTCAGGGCCGGAACCGAGGATTCCTCTCAGGGGCTGACATGGATCTTTGGGTACTTCTGGAGTCTCCCCAGGGGAGTCAGGCCTCGTCTCGAGTGGGGGCATGCACGTGCGCTTTCCTTCCAGGCTGTAGCAGCAATGTCACGCTTCCCGTGGCGTGGATCAAAGGATCTGTGGTTTTCCCTCGAGGCTTTCCCTCGAGGCTTTCCCACAGGGCTGTCCCACGTGCCACCGTGGTGTGAGTCGATCCTCGGCGTGAAAGATGAGCCAGTGCAGGGCAAAGAGGTTCCTCTGGAATGGACTGAGACATCTGGGGGACTCTTGGAATGGTGGTACGACCATGGAGTTCCTCTCGCCTTTCCTGTTGAGAGTGCCTCCTCTTGAGATGCGACGGGAACGCCGGGAATTCTTTCCCGTTGAAAGCAGGGAAAGGATCCCTCATCTCGAGCTACGAGGGGGAAACGGGGCTCCTCTGGATGTGGGCGGGACCATCGTGCTTCCTCTCGAGTGGAGACGGGTATGGCGGTGAACTTCTTGAGTTGCAGCAAGGGTGTGAAAGACCCTTTCGAAGTTCCAGAGGTTAGGTGTCATTAGTCTCCAGACGCCTCATCGGAAATAGGCCTCATCTCGCCTGGAAGGGAGAACTTCCTGGATTTTCTCGAGTTGCGGCAGGTGTTCTCGAGTTACGACGGGGACCTCAGGGACCCGCCCTGGTGGCCTCAGGAGAGGCCAGTCCCCATGCGAGTTGCTAGGGGGCCTCTCGGGATTCCTCTCCCGTCGATACCGGGGCCAAAAACCTTGTGTGGAGTCAGGGCCAGAACCGAGGATTCCTCTCAGGGGCTGACATGGATCTTTGGGTACTTCTGGAGTCTCCCCAGGGGAGTCAGGCCTCGTCTCGAGTGGGGGCATGCACGTGCGCTTTCCTTCCAGGCTGTAGCAGCAATGTCACGCTTCCTGTCACGTGGATCAAAGGATCTGTGTTTTTCCCTCGAGGCTTTCCCTCGAGGCTTTCCCACAGGGCTGTCCCACGTGCCACCGTGGTGTGAGTCGATCCTCGGCGTGAAAGATGAGCCAGTGCAGGGCAAAGAGGTTCCTCTGGAATGGACTGAGACATCTGGGGGACTCTTGGAATGGTGGTACGACCATGGAGTTCCTCTCGCCTTTCCTGTTGAGAGTGCCTCCTCTTGAGATGCGACGGGAACGCCGGGAATTCTTTCCCGTTGAAAGCAGGGAAAGGATCCCACATCTCGAGCTACGAGGGGGAAACCGGGCTCCTCTGGATGTGGGCGGGACCATCGTGCTTCCTCTCGAGTGGAGACGGGTATGGCGGTGAACTTCTTGAGTTGCAGCAAGGGTGTGAAAGACCCTTTCGAAGTTCCAGAGGTTAGGTGTCATTAGTCTCCAGACGCCTCATCGGAAATAGGCCTCATCTCGCCTGGAAGGGAGAACTTCCTGGATTTTCTCGAGTTGCGGCAGGTGTTCTCGAGTTACGACGGGGACCTCACGGACCCGCCCTGGTGGCCTCAGGAGAGGCCAGTCCTCATGCGAGTTGCTAGGGGGCCTCTCGGGATTCCTCTCCCGTCGATACCGGGGCCAAAAACCTTGTGTGGAGTCAGGGCCGGAACCGAGGATACCTCTCAGGGGCTGACATGGATCTTTGGGTACTTCTGGAGTCTCCCCAGGGGAGTCAGGCCTCGTCTCGAGTGGGGGCATGCACGTGCCCTTTCCTTCCAGGCTGTAGCAGCAATGTCACGCTTCCCGTGGCGTGGATCAAAGGATCTGTGGTTTTCCCTCGAGGCTTTCCCTCGAGGCTTTCCCACAGGGCTGTCCCACGTGCCACCGTGGTGTGAGTCGATCCTCGGCGTGAAAGATGAGCCAGTGCAGGGCAAAGAGGTTCCTCTGGAATGGACTGAGACATCTGGGGGACTCTTGGAATGGTGGTACGACCATGCAGTTCCTCTGGCCTTTCCTGTTAAGAGTGCCTCCTCTTGAGATGCGACGGGAACGCCGGGAATTCTTTCCCGTTGAAAGCAGGGAAAGGATCCCTCATCTCGAGCTACGAGGGGGAAACGGGGCTCCTCTGGATGTGGGCGGGACCATCGTGCTTCCTCTCGAGTGGAGACGGGTATGGCGGTGAACTTCTTGAGTTGCAGCAAGGGTGTGAAAGACCCTTTCGAAGTTCCAGAGGTTAGGTGTCATTAGTCTCCAGACGCCTCATCGGAAATAGGCCTCATCTCGCCTGGAAGGGAGAACTTCCTGGATTTTCTCGAGTTGCGGCAGGTGTTCTCGAGTTACGACGGGGACCTCAGGGACCCGCCCTGGTGGCCTCAGGAGAGGCCAGTCCCCATGCGAGTTGCTAGGGGGCCTCTCGGGATTCCTCTCCCGTCGATACCGGGGCCAAAAACCTTGTGTGGAGTCAGGGCCGGAACCGAGGATTCCTCTCAGGGGCTGACATGGATCTTTGGGTACTTCTGGAGTCTCCCCAGGGGAGTCAGGCCTCGTCTCGAGTGGGGGCATGCACGTGCGCTTTCCTTCCAGGCTGTAGCAGCAATGTCACGCTTCCTGTCACGTGGATCAAAGGATCTGTGTTTTTCCCTCGAGGCTTTCCCTCGAGGCTTTCCCACAGGGCTGTCCCACGTGCCACCGTGGTGTGAGTCGATCCTCGGCGTGAAAGATGAGCCAGTGCAGGGCAAAGAGGTTCCTCTGGAATGGACTGAGACATCTGGGGGACTCTTGGAATGGTGGTACGACCATGGAGTTCCTCTCGCCTTTCCTGTTGAGAGTGCCTCCTCTTGAGATGCGACGGGAACGCCGGGAATTCTTTCCCGTTGAAAGCAGGAAAAGGATCCCTCATCTCGAGCTACGAGGGGGAAACGGGGCTCCTCTGGATGTGGGCGGGACCATCGTGCTTCCTCTCGAGTGGAGACGGGTATGGCGGTGAACTTCTTGAGTTGCAGCAAGGGTGTGAAAGACCCTTTCGAAGTTCCAGAGGTTAGGTGTCATTAGTCTCCAGACGCCTCATCGGAAATAGGCCTCATCACGCCTGGAAGGGAGAACTTCCTGGATTTTCTCGAGTTGCGGCAGGTGTTCTCGAGTT
This sequence comes from Capricornis sumatraensis, assembly GCF_032405125.1. NCBI lineage: Eukaryota > Metazoa > Chordata > Mammalia > Artiodactyla > Bovidae > Capricornis > Capricornis sumatraensis. Next base: position 13,361,596 of record NW_027184612.1, read on the forward strand.
ACGACGGAGACCTCAGGGACCCGCCCTGGTGGCCTCAGGAGAGGCCAGTCCCCATGCGAGTTGCTAGGGGGCCTCTCGGGATTCCTCTCCCGTCGATACCGGGGCCAAAAACCTTGTGTGGATTCAGGGCCGGAACCGAGGATTCCTCTCATAGGCTGACATGGATCTTTGGGTACTTCTGGAGTCTCCCCAGGGGAGTCAGGCCTCGTCTCGAGTGGGGGCATGCACGTGCGCTTTCCTTCCAGGCTGTAGCAGCAATGTCACGCTTCCCGTCACGTGGATCAAAGGATCTGTGGTTTTCCCTCGAGGCTTTCCCTCTAGGCTTTCCCACAGGGCTGTCCCACGTGCCACCGTGGTGTGAGTCGATCCTCGGCGTGAAAGATGAGCCAGTGCAGGGCAAAGAGGTTCCTCTGGAATGGACTGAGACATCTGGGGGACTCTTGGAATGGTGGTACGACCATGGAGTTCCTCTCGCCTTTCCTGTTGAGAGTGCCTCCTCTTGAGATGCGACGGGAACGCCGGGAATTCTTTCCCGTTGAAAGCAGGGAAAGGATCCCACATCTCGAGCTACGAGGGGGAAACGGGGCTCCTCTGGATGTGGGCGGGACCATCGTGCTTCCTCTCGAGTGGAGACGGGTATGGCGGTGAACTTCTTGAGTTGCAGCAAGGGTGTGAAAGACCCTTTCGAAGTTCCAGAGGTTAGGTGTCATTAGTCTCCAGACGCCTCATCGGAAATAGGCCTCATCTCGCCTGGAAGGGAGAACTTCCTGGATTTTCTCGAGTTGCGGCAGGTGTTCTCGAGTTACGACGGGGACCTCACGGACCCGCCCTGGTGGCCTCAGGAGAGGCCAGTCCTCATGCGAGTTGCTAGGGGGCCTCTCGGGATTCCTCTCCCGTCGATACCGGGGCCAAAAACCTTGTGTGGAGTCAGGGCCGGAACCGAGGATACCTCTCAGGGGCTGACATGGATCTTTGGGTACTTCTGGAGTCTCCCCAGGGGAGTCAGGCCTCGTCTCGAGTGGGGGCATGCACGTGCCCTTTCCTTCCAGGCTGTAGCAGCAATGTCACGCTTCCCGTCACGTGGATCAAAGGATCTGTGGTTTTCCCTCGAGGCTTTCCCTCGAGGCTTTCCCACAGGGCTGTCCCACGTGCCACCGTGGTGTGAGTCGATCCTCGGCGTGAAAGATGAGCCAGTGCAGGGCAAAGAGGTTCCTCTGGAATGGACTGAGACATCTGGGGGACTCTTGGAATGGTGGTACGACCATGGAGTTCCTCTGGCCTTTCCTGTTGAGAGTGCCTCCTCTTGAGATGCGACGGGAACGCCGGGAATTCTTTCCCGTTGAAAGCAGGGAAAGGATCCCTCATCTCGAGCTACGAGGGGGAAACGGGGCTCCTCTGGATGTGGGCGGGACCATCGTGCTTCCTCTCGAGTGGAGACGGGTATGGCGGTGAACTTCTTGAGTTGCAGCAAGGGTGTGAAAGACCCTTTCGAAGTTCCAGAGGTTAGGTGTCATTAGTCTCCAGACGCCTCATCGGAAATAGGCCTCATCTCGCCTGGAAGGGAGAACTTCCTGGATTTTCTCGAGTTGCGGCAGGTGTTCTCGAGTTACGACGGGGACCTCAGGGACCCGCCCTGGTGGCCTCAGGAGAGGCCAGTCCTCATGCGAGTTGCTAGGGGGCCTCTCGGGATTCCTCTCCCGTCGATACCGGGGCCAAAAACCTTGTGTGGAGTCAGGGCCGGAACCGAGGATTCCTCTCAGGGGCTGACATGGATCTTTGGGTACTTCTGGAGTCTCCCCAGGGGAGTCAGGCCTCGTCTCGAGTGGGGGCATGCACGTGCGCTTTCCTTCCAGGCTGTAGCAGCAATGTCACGCTTCCCGTGGCGTGGATCAAAGGATCTGTGGTTTTCCCTCGAGGCTTTCCCTCGAGGCTTTCCCACAGGGCTGTCCCACGTGCCACCGTGGTGTGAGTCGATCCTCGGCGTGAAAGATGAGCCAGTGCAGGGCAAAGAGGTTCCTCTGGAATGGACTGAGACATCTGGGGGACTCTTGGAATGGTGGTACGACCATGGAGTTCCTCTCGCCTTTCCTGTTGAGAGTGCCTCCTCTTGAGATGCGACGGGAACGCCGGGAATTCTTTCCCGTTGAAAGCAGGGAAAGGATCCCTCATCTCGAGCTACGAGGGGGAAACGGGGCTCCTCTGGATGTGGGCGGGACCATCGTGCTTCCTCTCGAGTGGAGACGGGTATGGCGGTGAACTTCTTGAGTTGCAGCAAGGGTGTGAAAGACCCTTTCGAAGTTCCAGAGGTTAGGTGTCATTAGTCTCCAGACGCCTCATCGGAAATAGGCCTCATCTCGCCTGGAAGGGAGAACTTCCTGGATTTTCTCGAGTTGCGGCAGGTGTTCTCGAGTTACGACGGGGACCTCAGGGACCCGCCCTGGTGGCCTCAGGAGAGGCCAGTCCCCATGCGAGTTGCTAGGGGGCCTCTCGGGATTCCTCTCCCGTCGATACCGGGGCCAAAAACCTTGTGTGGAGTCAGGGCCGGAACCGAGGTTTCCTCTCTGGGGCTGACATGGATCTTTGGGTACTTCTGGAGTCTCCCCAGGGGAGTCAGGCCTCGTCTCGAGTGGGGACAGGCACGTGCGCTTTCCTTCCAGGCTGTAGCAGCAATGTCACGCTTCCCGTGGCGTGGATCAAAGGATCTGTGGTTTTCCCACGAGGCTTTCCCTCGAGGCTTTCCCACAGGTCTGTCCCACGTGCCACCGTGGTGTGAATCGATCCTCGGCGTGAAAGATGAGCCAGTGCAGGGCAAAGAGGTTCCTCTGGAATGGACTGAGACATCTGGGGGACTCTTGGAATGGTGGTACGACCATGGAGTTCCTCTCACCTTTCCTGTTGAGAGTGCCTCCTCTTGAGATGCGACGGGAACGCCGGGAATTCTTTCCCGTTGAAAGCAGGGAAAGGATCCCTCATCTTGAGCTACGAGGGGGAAACGGGTCTCCTCTGGATGTGGGCGGGACCATCGTGCTTCGTCTCAAGTGGAGACGGGTATGGCGGTGAACTTCTTGAGTTGCAGCAAGGGTGTGAAAGACCCTGTCGAAGTTCCAGAGGTTAGGTGTCATTAGCCTCAAGACGCCTCATTGGAAATAGGCCTCATCTAGCCTGGAAGGGAGAACTTCCTGGATATTCTCGAGTTGCGGCAGGTGTTCTTGAGTTACGACGGGGACCTCAGGGACCAGCCAAGGTGGCCTCAGGAGAGGCCAATCCCCATGCGAGTTGCTAGGGGGCCTCTGGGATTCCTCTCCCGTCGATACCGGGTCCAAAAACCTTGTGTGGAGTCAGGGCCGGAAACGAGGATTCCTCTCAGGTGCTGACATGGATCTTTGGTTACTTCCGGAGTCTCCCCAGGGGAGTCAGGCCTCGTCTCGAGTGGGGACAGGCACGTGTGCTTTCCTTCCAGGCTGTAGCAGCAATGTCACGCTTCCCGTGGCATGGATCAAAGGATCTGTGGTTTTCCCACGAGGCTTTCCCTCGAGGCTTTCCCACAGGTCTGTCCCAGGTGCCACCGTGGTGTGAGTCGATCCTCGGCGTGAAAGATGAGCCAGTGCAGGGCAAAGAGGTTCCTCTGGAATGGACTGAGACATCTGGGGGACTCTTGGAATGGTGTTACCACCATGGAGTTCCTCTCGCCTTTCCTGTTGAGAGTGCCTCCTCTTGAGATGCGACGGGAACGCCGGGAATTCTTTCCTGTTGAAAGCAGGGAAAGGATCCCTCATCTCGAGCTACCAGGGGGAAACGGGGCTCCTCTGGATGTGGGCGGGACCATCGTGCTTCCTCTCGAGTGGAGTCGGGTATGGCGGTGAACTTCTTGAGTTGCAGCAAGGGTGTGAAAGACCCTTTCGAAGTTCCAGAGGTTTGGTGTCATTAGTCTCCAGACGCCTCATTGGAAATAGGCCTCATCTCGCCTGGAAGGGAGAACTTCCTGGATTTTCTCGAGTTGCGGCAGGTGTTCTCGAGTTACGACGGGGACCTCAGGGACCCGCCCTGGTGGCCTCAGGAGAGGCCAGTCCCCATGCGAGTTGCTAGGGGGCCTCTCGGGATTCCTCTCCCATTGATACCGGGGCCAAAAACCTTGTGTGGAGTCAGGGCCGGAACCGAGGATTCCTCTCAGGGGCTGACATGGATATTTGGGTACTTCTGGAGTCTCCCCAGGGGAGTCAGGCCTCGTCTCGTGTGGGGGCATGCACGTTCGCTTTCCTTCCAGGCTTTAGCAGCAATGTCACGCTTCCCGTGGCCTGGATCAAAGGATCTGTTCTTTTCCCTCGAGGCTTTCCCTGGAGGCTTTCCCACAGGGCTGTCCCACGTGCCACCGTGGTGTGAGTCGATCCTCGGCGTGAAAGATGAGCCAGTGCAGGGCAAAGAGGTTCCTCTGGAATGGACTGAGACATCTGGGGGACTCTTGGAATGGTGGTACGACCATGGAGATCCTCTCGCCTTTCCTGTTGAGAGTGCCTCCTCTTGAGATGCGACGGGAACGCCGGGAATTCTTTCCCGTTGAAAGCAGGGAAAGGATCCCTCATCTCGAGCTACGAGGGGGAAACGGGGCTCCTCTAGATGTGGGCGGGACTATCGTGCTTCCTCTCGAGTGGAGACGGGTATGGCGGTGAACTTCTTGAGTTGCAGCAAGGGTGTGAAAGACCCTTTCGAAGTTCCAGAGGTTAGGTGTCATTAGTCTCCAGACGCCTCATCGGAAATAGGCCTCATCTCGCCTGGAAGGGAGAACTTCCTGGATTTTCTCGAGTTGCGGCAGGTGTTCTCGAGTTACGGCGGGGACCTCAGGGACCAGCCCTGGTGGCCTCAGGAGAGGCCAATCCCCATGCGAGTTGCTAGGGGGCCTCTGGGATTCCTCTCCCGTCGATACCGGGTCCAAAAACCTTGTGTGGAGTCAGGGCCGGAAACGAGGATTCCTCTCAGGTGCTGACATGGATCTTTGGTTACTTCCGGAGTCTCCCCAGGGGAGTCAGGCCTCGTCTCGAGTGGGGACAGGCACGTGCGCTTTCCTTCCAGGCTGTAGCAGCAATGTCACGCTTCCCGTGGCGTGGATCAAAGGATCTGTGGTTTTCCCACGAGGCTTTCCCTCGAGGCTTTCCCACAGGTCTGTCCCACGTGCCACCGTGGTGTGAGTCGATCCTCGGCGTGAAAGATGAGCCAGTGCAGGGCAAAGAGGTTCCTCTGGAATGGACTGAGACATCTGGGGGACTCTTGGAATGGTGTTACCATCATGGAGTTCCTCTCGCCTTTCCTGTTGAGAGTGCCTTCTCTTGAGATGCGACGGGAACGCCGGGAATTCTTTCCTGTTGAAAGCAGGGAAAGGATCCCTCATCTCGAGCTACGAGGGGGAAACGGGGCTCCTCTGGATGTGGGCGGGACCATCGTGCTTCCTCTCGAGTGGAGTCGGGCATGGCGGTGAACTTCTTGAGTTGCAGCAAGGGTGTGAAAGACCCTTTCGAAGTTCCAGAGGTTTGGTGTCATTAGTCTCCAGACGCCTCATTGGAAATAGGCCTCATCTCGCCTGGAAGGGAGAACTTCCTGGATTTTCTCGAGTTGCGGCAGGTGTTCTCGAGTTACGACGGGGACCTCAGGGACCCGCCCTGGTGGCCTCAGGAGAGGCCAGTCCCCATGCGAGTTGCTAGGGGGCCTCTCGGGATTCCTCTCCCGTCGATACCGGGGCCAAAAACCTTGTGTGGAGTCAGGGCCGGAACCGAGGATTCCTCTCAGGGGCTGACATGGATATTTGGGTACTTCTGGAGTCTCCCCAGGGGAGTCAGGCCTCGTCTCGTGTGGGGGCATGCACGTGCGCTTTGCTTCCAGGCTTTAGCAGCAATGTCACGCTTCCCGTGGCCTGGATCAAAGGATCTGTGGTTTTCCCTCGAGGCTTTCCCTGGAGGCTTTCCCACAGGGCTGTCCCACGTGCCACCGTGGTGTGAGTCGATCCTCGGCGTGAAAGATGAGCCAGTGCAGGGCAAAGAGGTTCCTCTGGAATGGACTGAGACATCTGGGGGACTCTTGGAATGGTGGTACGACCATGGAGTTCCTCTCTCCTTTCCTGTTGAGAGTGCCTCCTCTTGAGATGCGACGGGAACGCCGGGAATTCTTTCCCGTTTAAAGCAGGGAAAGGATCCCTCATCTCGAGCTAGGAGGGGGAAATGGGGCTCCTCTGGATGTGGGCGGGACTATCGTGCTTCCTCTCGAGTGGAGACGGGTATGGCGGTGAACTTCTTGAGTTGCAGCAAGGGTGTGAAAGACCCTTTCGAAGTTCCAGAGGTTAGGTGTCATTAGTCTCCACACGCCTCATCGGAAATAGGCCTCATCTCGCCTGGAAGGGAGAACTTCCTGGATTTTCTCGAGTTGCGGCAGGTGTTCTCGAGTTACGACGGTGACCTCAGGGACCCGCCCTGGTTTCGTCAGGAGAGGCCAGTCCCCATGCGAGTTGCTAGGGGGCCTCTCGGGATTCCTCTCCCGTCGATACCGGGTCCAAAAACCTCCTGTGGAGTCAGGGCCGGAACCGAGGATTCCTCTCAGGGGCTGACATGGATCTTTGGGTACTTCTGGAGTCTCCCCAGGGGAGTCAGGCCTCGTCTCGAGTGGGGGCATGCACGTGCGCTTTCCTTCCAGGCTGTAGCAGCAATGTCACGCTTCCCGTGGCGTGGATCAAAGGATCTGCGGTTTTCCCTCGAGGCTTTCCAACAGGGCTGTCCCACGTGCCACCGTGTTGTGAGTCGATCCTCGCCGTGAAAGATGAGCCAGTGCAGGGCAAAGAGGTTCCTCTGGAATGGACTGAGACATCTGGGGGACTCTTGGAATGGTGGTACGACCATGGAGTTCCTCTCGCCTTTCCTGTTGAGAGTGCCTCCACTTGAGATGCGACGGGAACGCCGGGAATTCTTTCCCGTTGAAAGCAGGGAAAGGATCCCTCATCTCGACCTACGAGGGGGAAACGGGGATCCTCTGGATGTGGGCGGGACCATCGTGCTTCCTCTCCAGTGGAGACGGGTATGGCGGTGAAATTCTTGATTCGCAGCAAGGGTGTGAAAGACCCTTTCGAAGTTCCAGAGGTTAGGTGTCATTAGTCTCCAGACGCCTCATCGGAAATAGGCCTCATCTCGCCTGGAAGGGAGAACTTCCTGGATTTTCTCGAGTTGCGCCAGGTGTTCTCGAGTTACGACGGGGACCTCAGGGACCCGCCCTGGTGGCCTCAGGAGAGGCCAGTCCCCATGCGAGTTGCTAGGGGGCCTCTCGGGATTCCTCTCCCGTCGATACCGGGTCCAAAAACCTTGTGTGGAGTCAGGGCCGGAACCGAGGATTCCTCTCAGGGGCTGACATGGATCTTTGGGTACTTGTGGAGTCTCCCCAGGGGAGTCAGGCCTCGTCTCGAGTGGGGACAGGCACGTGCGCTTTCCTTCCAGGCTGTAGCAGCAATGTCACGCTTCCCGTGGCGTGGATCAAAGGATCTGTGGTTTTCCCACGAGGCTTTCCCTCGAGGCTTTCCCACAGGTCTGTCCCACGTGCCACCATGGTGTGAGTCGATCCTCGGCGTGAAAGATGAGCCAGTGCAGGGCAAAGAGTTTCCTCTGGAATGGACTGAGACATCTGGGGGACTCTTGGAATGGTGTTACCACCATGGAGTTCCTCTCGCCTTTCCTGTTGAGAGTGCCTCCTCTTGAGATGCGACGGGAACGCCGGGAATTCTTTCCTGTTGAAAGCAGGGAAAGGATCCCTCATCTCGAGCTACGAGGGGGAAACGGGGCTCCTCTGGATGTGGGCGGGACCATCGTGCTTCCTCTCGAGTGGAGTCGGGTATGGCGGTGAACTTCTTGAGTTGCAGCAAGGGTGTGAAAGACCCTTTCGAAGTTCCAGAGGTTTGGTGTCATTAGTCTCCAGACGCCTCATTGGAAATAGGCCTCATCTCGCCTGGAAGGGAGAACTTCCTGGATTTTCTCGAGTTGCGGCAGGTGTTCTCGAGTTACGACGGGGACCTCAGGGACCCGCCCTGGTGGCCTCAGGAGAGGCCACTCCCCATGCGAGTTGCTAGGGGGCCTCTCGGGATTCCTCTCCGATCGAAACCTGGGCCAAAAACCTTGTGTGGAGTCAGGGCCGGAACCGAGGATTCCTCTCAGGGGCTGACATGGATATTTGGGTACTTCTGGAGTCTCCCCTGGGGAGTCAGGCCTCGTCTCGTGTGGGGGCATGCACGTGCGCTTTCCTTCCAGGCTGTAGCAGCAATGTCACGCTTCCCGTGGCCTGGATCAAAGGATCTGTGGTTTTCCCTCGAGGCTTTCCCTCGAGGCTTTCCCACAGGGCTGTCCCACGTGCCACCGTGGTGTGAGTCGATCCTCGGCGTGAAAGATGAGCCAGTGCAGGGCAAAGAGGTTCCTCTGGAATGGACTGAGACATCTGGGGGACTCTTGGAATGGTGGTACGACCATGGAGTTCCTCTCGCCTTTCCTGTTGAGAGTGCCTCCTCTTGAGATGCGACGGGAACGCCGGGAATTCTTTCCCGTTTAAAGCAGGGAAAGGATCCCTCATCTCGAGCTAGGAGGGGGAAATGGGGCTCCTCTGGATGTGGGCGGGACTATCGTGCTTCCTCTCGAGTGGAGACGGGTATGGCGGTGAACTTCTTGAGTTGCAGCAAGGGTGTGAAAGACCCTTTCGAAGTTCCAGAGGTTAGGTGTCATTAGTCTCCACACGCCTCATCGGAAATAGGCCTCATCTCGCCTGGAAGGGAGAACTTCCTGGATTTTCTCGAGTTGCGGCAGGTGTTCTCGAGTTACGACGGGGACCTCAGGGACTCGCCCTGTTGGCCTCAGGAGAGGCCAGTCCCTATGCGAGTTGCTAAGGGGGCCTCTCGGGATTCCTCTCCCGTCAATACCGGGGACAAAAACCTTGTGTGGAGTCAGGGCCGGAACCGAGGATTCCTCTCAGGGGCTGACATGGATCTTTGGGTACTTGTGGAGTCTCCCCAGGGGAGTCAGGCCTCGTCTCGAGTGGGGGCATGCACGTGCGCTTTCCGTCCAGGCTGAAGCAGCAATGTCACGCTTCCCATGGCCTGGATCAAAGGATCTGTGGTTTTCCCTCGAGGCTTTCCCTGGAGGCTTTCCCACAGGGCTGTCCCACGTGCCACCGTGGTGTGAGTCGATCTTCGGCGTGAAAGATGAGCCAGTGCACGGCAAAGAGGTTCCTCTGGAATTGACTGAGACATCTGGGGGACTCTTGGAATGGTGGTACGACCATGGAGTTCCTCTCGCCTTTCCTGTTGAGAGTGCCTCCTCTTGAGATGCGACGGCAAAGCCGGGAATTCTTTCCCGTTGAAAGCAGGGAAAGGATCCCTCATCTCGAGCTACGAGGGGGAAACGGGGCTCCTCTGGATGTGGGTGGGACCATCGTGCTTCCTCTCGAGTGGAGACGGGTATGGCGGTGAACTTCTTGAGTTGCATCAAGGGTGTGAAAGACCCTTTCGAAGTTCCAGAGGTTAGGTGTCATTAGTCTCCAGACGCCTCATCGGAAATAGGCCTCATCTCGCCTGGAAGGGAGAACTTCCTGGATTTTCTCGAGTTGCGGCAGGTGTTCTCGAGTTACGACGGTGACCTCAGGGACCCGCCCTGGTTTCCTCAGGAGAGGCCAGTCCCCATGCGAGTTGCTAGGGGGCCTCTCGGGATTCCTCTCCCGTCGATACCGGGTCCAAAAACCTCCTGTGGAGTCAGGGCCGGAACCGAGGATTCCTCTCAGGGGCTGACATGGATCTTTGGGTACTTCTGGAGTCTCCCCAGGGGAGTCAGGCCTCGTCTCGAGTGGGGGCATGCACGTGCGCTTTCCTTCCAGGCTGTAGCAGCAATGTCACGCTTCCCGTCGCGTGGATCAAAGGATCTGCGGTTTTCCCTCTAGGCTTTCCCACAGGGCTGTCCCACGTGCCACCGTGGTGTGAGTCGATCCTCGCCGTGAAAGATGAGCCAGTGCAGGGCAAAGAGGTTCCTCTGGAATGGACTGAGACATCTGGGGGACTCTTGGAATGGTGGTACGACCATGGAGTTCCTCTCGCCTTTCCTGTTGAGAGTGCCTCCTCTTGAGATGCGACGGGAACGCCGGGAATTCTTTCCCGTTGAAAGCAGGGAAAGGATCCCTCATCTCGAGCTACGAGGGGGAAACGGGGATCCTCTGGATGTGGGCGGGACCATCGTGCTTCCTCTCCAGTGGAGACGGGTATGGCGGTGAACTTCTTGATTCGCAGCAAGGGTGTGAAAGACCCTTTCGAAGTTCCAGAGGTTAGGTGTCATTAGTCTCCAGACGCCTCATCGGAAATAGGCCTCATCTCGCCTGGAAGGGAGAACTTCCTGGATTTTCTCGAGTTGCGGCAGGTGCTCTTGAGTTACGACGGGGACCTCAGGGACCCGCCCTGGTGGCCTCAGGAGAGGCCAGTCCCCATGCGAGTTGCTAGGGGGCCTCTCGGGATTCCTCTCCCGTCGATACCGGGGCCAAAAACCTTGTTTGTAGTCAGGGCCGGAAACTAGGATTCCTCTCAGGGGCTGACATGGATCTTTGGGTACTTCTGGAGTCTCCCCAGGGGAGTCAGGCCTCGTCTCGAGTGGGGGCATGCACGTGCGCTTTCCTTCCAGGCTGTAGCAGCAATGTCACGCTTCCCGTCGCGTGGATCAAAGGATCTGTGGTTTTCCCACGAGGCTTTCCCTCGAGGCTTTCCCACAGGGCTGTCCCACGTGCCTCCGTGGTGTGAGTCGATCCTCGCCGTGAAAGATGAGCCAGTGCAGGGCAAAGAGATTCCTCTGGAATGGACTGAGACATCTGGGGGACTCTTGGAATGGTGGTACGACCATGGAGTTCCTCTCGCCTTTCCTGTTGAGAGTGCCTCCTCTTGAGATGCGACGTGAACGCCGGGAATTCTTTCCCGTTGAAAGCAGGGAAAGGATCCCTCATCTCGACCTACGAGGGGGAAAGAGGGCTCCTCTGGATGTGGGCGGGACCATCGTGCTTCCTCTCGAGTGGAGACGGGTATGGCGGTGAACTTCTTGAGTTGCAGCAAGGGTGTGAAAGACCCTTTCGTAGTTCCAGAGGTTAGGTGTCATTAGTCTCCAGACGCCTCATCGGAAATAGGCCTCATCTCGCCTGGAAGGGAGAACTTCCTGGATTTTCTCGAGTTGCGGCAGGTGTTCTCGAGTTACGACGGGGACCTCATTGACCCGCCCTGGTGGCCTCAAGAGAGGTCAGTCCCCATGTGAGTTGCTACGGGGCCTCTCGGGATTCCTCTCCCGTCGATACCAGGGCCAAAAACCTTGTGTGGAGTCAGGGCCGGAACCGAGGATTCCTCTCAGAGGCTGACATGGATCTTTGGGTACTTCTGGAGTCTCCCCAGGGGAGTCAGGCCTCGTCTCCAGTAGGGGCATGCACGTGCGCTTTCCTTCCAGGCTGTAGCAGGAATGTCACGCTTCCCGTTTCGTTTATCAAAGGATCTGTGGTTTTCCCTCGAGGCTTTCCCTCTAGGCTTTCCCACAGGGCTGTCCCACGTGCCACCGTGGTGTGAGTCGATCCTCGGCGTGAAAGATGAGCCAGTGCAGGGCACAGAAGCTCCTCTGGAATGGACTGAGACATCTGGGGGACTCTTGGAATGGTGGTACGACCATGGAGTTCCTCTCGCCTTTCCTGTTGAGAGTGCCTCCTCTTGAGATGCGACGGGAACGCCGGGAATTCTTTCCCGTTGAAAGCAGGGAAAGGATCCCTCATCTCGAGCTACGAGGGGGAAACGGGTCCCCTCTGCATGTGGGCGGGACCATCGTGCTTCCTCTCGAGTGGAGACGGGTATGGCGGTGAACTTCTTGAGTTGCAGCAAGGGTGTGAAAGACCCTGTCGAAGTTCCAGAGGTTAGGTGTCATTAGCCTCCAGACGCCTCATCGGAAATAGGCCTCATGTCGCCAGGAAGGGAGAACTTCCTGGATTTTCTCGAGTTGCGGCACGTGTTCTCGAGTTACGACGGGGACCACAGGGAACAGCCTTGGTGGCCTCAGGAGAGGCCAATCCCCATGCGAGTTGCTAGGGGGCCTCTGGGATTCCTCTCCCATCGATACCGGGGCCAAAAACCTTATGTGGAGTCAGGGCCGGAACCGAGGATTACTCTCAGGTGCTGACATGGATCTTTGGGTACTTCTGGAGTCTCCCCAGGGAGTCAGGCCTGGTCTCGAGTGGGGACAGGCACGTGCGCTTTCCTTCCAGGCTGTAGCAGCAATGTCGCGATTCCTGTGGCGTGGATCAAAGGATCTGTGGTTTTCCCATGAGGCTTTCCCTCGAGGCTTTCCCACAGGTCTGTCCCACGTGGCACCGTGGTGTGAGTCGATCCTCGGCGTGAAAGATGAGCCAGTGCAGGGCAAAGAGCTTCCTCTGGAATGGACTGAGACATCTGTGGGACTCTTGGAATGGTGGTACGACCATGGAGTTCCTCTCGCCTTTCCTGTTGAAAGTGCCTCCTGTTGAGATGCAACGGGAACGCCGGGAATTCTTTCCCGTTGAAAGCAGGGAAAGGATCCCTCATCTCGAGCTACGAGGGGGAAACGGGGCTCCTCTGGATGTGGGCGGGACCATCGTGCTTCCTCTTGAGTGGCGACGGTTATGGCAGTGAACTTCTTGAGTTGCAACAAGGGTGTGAAAGACCTTTCGAAGTTCCAGAGTTTAGGTTTCATTAGTCTCCAAACGCCTAATCGGAAATAGGATTCTTCTCGGCTGGAAGGGAGAACTTCCTGGATTTTCTCGAGTTGCGACATGTGTTCTCGAGTTACGACGGGGACCTCAGGGACCCGCCCTGGTGGCCTCAGGAGAGGCCAGTCCCCATGCGAGTTGCTAGGGGGCCTCTCGTGATTCCTCTCCCATCGATACCGGGGCCAAAAACCTTGTGTGGAGTCAGGGCCGGAACCGAGGATTCCTCTCAGGGGCTGACATGGATCTTTGGGTACTTCTGGAGTCTCCCCAGGGGAGTCAGGCCTCGTCTCGAGTGGGGGCATGCAAGTGCGCTTTCCTTCCAGGCTGTAGCATCAATGTCACGCTTCCCGTCGCGTGGATCAAAGGATCTGTGGTTTTCCCTCGAGGCTTTCCCTCGAGGCTTTCCCACAGGGCTGTCCCACGTGCCACCGTGGTGTGAGTCGATCCTCGGCGTGAAAGATGAGCCAGTGCAGGGCAAAGAGGTTCCTCTGGAATGGACTGAGACATCTGGGGGACTCTTGGAATGATGGTACGACCATGGAGTTCCTCTCGCCTTTCCTGTTGAGAGTGCCTCCTCTTGAGATGCGACGGGAACGCCGGGAATTCTTTCCCGTTGAAAGCAGGGAAAGGATCCCTCATCTCGAGCTACGAGGGGGAAACGGGGCTCCTCTGGATGTAGGCGGGACCATCGTGCTTCCTCTCGAGTTGAGACGGGTATGGCAGAGATCTTCTTGAGTTGCAGCAAGGGAGTGGAAGACACTTTCGAAGTTCCAGAGGTTAGGTGTCATTAGTCTCCAGACGCCTCATCGGAAATAGGCCTCATCTCGCCTGGAAGGGAGAACTTCCTGGATTTTCTCGAGTTGCGGCAGGTGTTCTCAAGTTACGGCCGGGACCTCAGGGACCAGCCCTGGTGGCCTCAGGAGAGGCCAATCCCCATGCGAGTTGCTAGGGGGACTCTGGAATTCCTCTCCCGTCGATACCGGGTCCAAAAACCTTGTGTGGAGTCAGGGCGGGAACCGAGGTTTCCTCTCTGGGGCTGACATGGATCTTTGGGTTCTCCTGGAGTCTCCCCAGGGGAGTCAGGCCTCGTCTCGAGTGGGGACAGGCACGTGCGCTTTCCTTCCAGGCTGTAGCAGCAATGTCACGCTTCCCGTGGCGTGGATCAAAGGATCTGTGGTTTTCCCTCGAGGCTTTCCCACAGGGCTGTCCCACGTGCCACCGTGGTGTGAGTCGATCCTCGGCGTGAAGGATGAGCCAGTGCAGGGCAAAGAGGTTCCTCTGGAATGGACTGAGACATCTGGGGGACTCTTGGAATGGTAGTACGTCCATGGAGTTCCTCTCGCCTTTCCTGTTGAGAGAGCCTCCTCTTGAGATGCGACGGGAACGCCGGGAATTCTTTCCCGTTGAAAGCAGGGAAAGGATCCCTCATCTCGAGCTACGAGGGGGAAACGGGGCTCCTCTGGATGTGGGCGGGACCATCGTGCTTCCTCTCGAGTGGAGACGGGTATGGCGGTGAACTTCTTGAGTTGCAGCAAGGGTGTGAAAGACCCTTTCGAAGTTCCAGAGGTTAGGTGTCATTAATCTCCAGACGCCTCATCGGAAATAGGCCTCATCTCGCCTGGAAGGAAGAACTTCCTGGATTTTCTCGAGTTGCGGCAGGTGTTCTCGAGTTACGACGGGGACCTCAGGGACCCGCCCTGGTGGCCTCAGGAGAGGCCAGTCCCCATGCGAGTTGTTAAGGGGGCCTCTCGGGATTCCTCTCCCGTCGATACCGGGGCCAAAAACTTTGTGTGGATTCAGGGCCGGAACCGAGGATTCCTCTCAGGGGCTGACATGGATCTTTGGGTACTTCTGGAGTCTCCCCAGGGGAGTCAGGCCTCGTCTCGAGTGGGGGCATGCACGTGCGCTTTCCTTCCAGGCTGTAGCAGCAATGTCACGCTTCCCGTGGCCTGGATCAAAGGATCTGCGGTTTTCCCTCGAGGCTTTCCCACAGGGCTGTCCCACGTGCCACCGTGTTGTGAGTCGATCCTCGGCGTGAAAGATGAGCCAGTGCAGGGCAAAGAGGTTCCTCTGGAATGGACTGAGACATCTGGGGGACTCTTGGAATGGTGGTACGACCATGGAGTACCTCTCGCCTTTCCTGTTGAGAGTGCCTCCTCTTGAGATGCGACAGGAACGCCGGGAATTCTTTCCCGTTGAAAGCAGGGAAAGGATCCCTCATCTCGAGCTACGAGGGGGAAACGGGGCTCCTCTGGATGTGGGCGGGACCATCGTGCTTCCTCTCGAGTGGAGACGGGTATGGCGGTGAACTTCTTGAGTTGCAGCAAGGGTGTGAAAGACCCTTTCGAAGTTCCAGAGGTTAGGTGTCATTAGTCTCCAGACGCCTCATCGGAAATAGGCCTCATCTCGCCTGGAAGGGAGAACTTCCTGGATTTTCTCGAGTTGCGGCAGGTGTTCTCGAGTTACGACGGGGACCTCAGGGACCCGCCCTGGTGGCCTCAGGAGAGGCCAGTCCCCATGCGAGTTGCTAAGGGGGCCTCTCGGGATTTCTCTCCCGTCGATACCGGGGCCAAAAACTTTGTGTGGAGTCAGGGCCGGAACCGAGGATTCCTCTCAGGGGCTGACATGGATCTTTGGGTACTTCTGGAGTCTCCCCAGGGGAGTCAGGCCTGGTCTCGAGTGGGGGCATGCACGTGCGCTTTCCTTCCAGGCTGTAGCAGCAATGTCACGCTTCCCGTCGCGTGGAACAAAGGATCTGTGGTTTTCCCACGAGGCTTTCCCTCGAGGCTTTCCCACAGGGCTGTCCCACGTGCCTCCGTGGTGTGAGTCGATCCTCGCCGTGAAAGATGAGCCAGTGCAGGGCAAAGAGATTCCTCTGGAATGGACTGAGACATCTGGGGGACTCTTGGAATGGTGGTACGACCATGGAGTTCCTCTCGCCTTTCCTGTTGAGAGTGCCTCCTCTTGAGATGCGACGTGAACGCCGGGAATTCTTTCCCGTTGAAAGCAGGGAAAGGATCCCTCATCTCGACCTACGAGGGGGAAAGAGGGCTCCTCTGGATGTGGGCGGGACCATCGTGCTTCCTCTCGAGTGGAGACGGGTATGGCGGTGAACTTCTTGAGTTGCAGCAAGGGTGTGAAAGACCCTTTCGTAGTTCCAGAGGTTAGGTGTCATTAGTCTCCAGACGCCTCATCGGAAATAGGCCTCATCTCGCCTGGAAGGGAGAACTTCCTGGATTTTCTCGAGTTGCGGCAGGTGTTCTCGAGTTACGACGGGGACCTCATTGACCCGCCCTGCTGGACTCAAGAGAGGTCAGTCCCCATGTGAGTTGCTACGGGGCCTCTCGGGATTCCTCTCCCGTCGATACCAGGGCCAAAAACCTTGTGTGGAGTCAGGGCCGGAACCGAGGATTCCTCTCAGAGGCTGACATGGATCTTTGGGTACTTCTGGAGTCTCCCCAGGGGAGTCAGGCCTCGTCTCCAGTAGGGGCATGCACGTGCGCTTTCCTTCCAGGCTGTAGCAGGAATGTCACGCTTCCCGTTTCGTTTATCAAAGGATCTGTGGTTTTCCCTCGAGGCTTTCCCTCTAGGCTTTCCCACAGGGCTGTCCCACGTGCCACCGTGGTGTGAGTCGATCCTCGGCGTGAAAGATGAGCCAGTGCAGGGCACAGAAGCTCCTCTGGAATGGACTGAGACATCTGGGGGACTCTTGGAATGGTGGTACGACCATGGAGTTCCTCTCGCCTTTCCTGTTGAGAGTGCCTCCTCTTGAGATGCGACGGGAACGCCGGGAATTCTTTCCCGTTGAAAGCAGGGAAAGGATCCCTCATCTCGAGCTACGAGGGGGAAACGGGTCCCCTCTGCATGTGGGCGGGACCATCGTGCTTCCTCTCGAGTGGAGACGGGTATGGCGGTGAACTTCTTGAGTTGCAGCAAGGGTGTGAAAGACCCTGTCGAAGTTCCAGAGGTTAGGTGTCATTAGCCTCCAGACGCCTCATCGGAAATAGGCCTCATGTCGCCAGGAAGGGAGAACTTCCTGGATTTTCTCGAGTTGCGGCACGTGTTCTCGAGTTACGACGGGGACCACAGGGAACAGCCTTGGTGGCCTCAGGAGAGGCCAATCCCCATGCGAGTTGCTAGGGGGCCTCTGGGATTCCTCTCCCATCGATACCGGGGCCAAAAACCTTATGTGGAGTCAGGGCCGGAACCGAGGATTACTCTCAGGTGCTGACATGGATCTTTGGGTACTTCTGGAGTCTCCCCAGGGAGTCAGGCCTGGTCTCGAGTGGGGACAGGCACGTGCGCTTTCCTTCCAGGCTGTAGCAGCAATGTCGCGATTCCTGTGGCGTGGATCAAAGGATCTGTGGTTTTCCCATGAGGCTTTCCCTCGAGGCTTTCCCACAGGTCTGTCCCACGTGGCACCGTGGTGTGAGTCGATCCTCGGCGTGAAAGATGAGCCAGTGCAGGGCAAAGAGCTTCCTCTGGAATGGACTGAGACATCTGTGGGACTCTTGGAATGGTGGTACGACCATGGAGTTCCTCTCGCCTTTCCTGTTGAAAGTGCCTCCTGTTGAGATGCAACGGGAACGCCGGGAATTCTTTCCCGTTGAAAGCAGGGAAAGGATCCCTCATCTCGAGCTACGAGGGGGAAACGGGGCTCCTCTGGATGTGGGCGGGACCATCGTGCTTCCTCTTGAGTGGCGACGGTTATGGCAGTGAACTTCTTGAGTTGCAACAAGGGTGTGAAAGACCTTTCGAAGTTCCAGAGTTTAGGTTTCATTAGTCTCCAAACGCCTAATCGGAAATAGGATTCTTCTCGGCTGGAAGGGAGAACTTCCTGGATTTTCTCGAGTTGCGACATGTGTTCTCGAGTTACGACGGGGACCTCAGGGACCCGCCCTGGTGGCCTCAGGAGAGGCCAGTCCCCATGCGAGTTGCTAGGGGGCCTCTCGTGATTCCTCTCCCATCGATACCGGGGCCAAAAACCTTGTGTGGAGTCAGGGCCGGAACCGAGGATTCCTCTCAGGGGCTGACATGGATCTTTGGGTACTTCTGGAGTCTCCCCAGGGGAGTCAGGCCTCGTCTCGAGTGGGGGCATGCAAGTGCGCTTTCCTTCCAGGCTGTAGCATCAATGTCACGCTTCCCGTCGCGTGGATCAAAGGATCTGTGGTTTTCCCTCGAGGCTTTCCCTCGAGGCTTTCCCACAGGGCTGTCCCACGTGCCACCGTGGTGTGAGTCGATCCTCGGCGTGAAAGATGAGCCAGTGCAGGGCAAAGAGGTTCCTCTGGAATGGACTGAGACATCTGGGGGACTCTTGGAATGATGGTACGACCATGGAGTTCCTCTCGCCTTTCCTGTTGAGAGTGCCTCCTCTTGAGATGCGACGGGAACGCCGGGAATTCTTTCCCGTTGAAAGCAGGGAAAGGATCCCTCATCTCGAGCTACGAGGGGGAAACGGGGCTCCTCTGGATGTAGGCGGGACCATCGTGCTTCCTCTCGAGTTGAGACGGGTATGGCAGAGATCTTCTTGAGTTGCAGCAAGGGAGTGGAAGACACTTTCGAAGTTCCAGAGGTTAGGTGTCATTAGTCTCCAGACGCCTCATCGGAAATAGGCCTCATCTCGCCTGGAAGGGAGAACTTCCTGGATTTTCTCGAGTTGCGGCAGGTGTTCTCAAGTTACGGCCGGGACCTCAGGGACCAGCCCTGGTGGCCTCAGGAGAGGCCAATCCCCATGCGAGTTGCTAGGGGGACTCTGGAATTCCTCTCCCGTCGATACCGGGTCCAAAAACCTTGTGTGGAGTCAGGGCGGGAACCGAGGTTTCCTCTCTGGGGCTGACATGGATCTTTGGGTTCTCCTGGAGTCTCCCCAGGGGAGTCAGGCCTCGTCTCGAGTGGGGACAGGCACGTGCGCTTTCCTTCCAGGCTGTAGCAGCAATGTCACGCTTCCCGTGGCGTGGATCAAAGGATCTGTGGTTTTCCCTCGAGGCTTTCCCACAGGGCTGTCCCACGTGCCACCGTGGTGTGAGTCGATCCTCGGCGTGAAGGATGAGCCAGTGCAGGGCAAAGAGGTTCCTCTGGAATGGACTGAGACATCTGGGGGACTCTTGGAATGGTAGTACGTCCATGGAGTTCCTCTCGCCTTTCCTGTTGAGAGAGCCTCCTCTTGAGATGCGACGGGAACGCCGGGAATTCTTTCCCGTTGAAAGCAGGGAAAGGATCCCTCATCTCGAGCTACGAGGGGGAAACGGGGCTCCTCTGGATGTGGGCGGGACCATCGTGCTTCCTCTCGAGTGGAGACGGGTATGGCGGTGAACTTCTTGAGTTGCAGCAAGGGTGTGAAAGACCCTTTCGAAGTTCCAGAGGTTAGGTGTCATTAATCTCCAGACGCCTCATCGGAAATAGGCCTCATCTCGCCTGGAAGGAAAAACTTCCTGGATTTTCTCGAGTTGCGGCAGGTGTTCTCGAGTTACGACGGGGACCTCAGGGACCCGCCCTGGTGGCCTCAGGAGAGGCCAGTCCCCATGCGAGTTGTTAAGGGGGCCTCTCGGGATTCCTCTCCCGTCGATACCGGGGCCAAAAACTTTGTGTGGATTCAGGGCCGGAACCGAGGATTCCTCTCAGGGGCTGACATGGATCTTTGGGTACTTCTGGAGTCTCCCCAGGGGAGTCAGGCCTCGTCTCGAGTGGGGGCATGCACGTGCGCTTTCCTTCCAGGCTGTAGCAGCAATGTCACGCTTCCCGTGGCCTGGATCAAAGGATCTGCGGTTTTCCCTCGAGGCTTTCCCACAGGGCTGTCCCACGTGCCACCGTGTTGTGAGTCGATCCTCGGCGTGAAAGATGAGCCAGTGCAGGGCAAAGAGGTTCCTCTGGAATGGACTGAGACATCTGGGGGACTCTTGGAATGGTGGTACGACCATGGAGTACCTCTCGCCTTTCCTGTTGAGAGTGCCTCCTCTTGAGATGCGACAGGAACGCCGGGAATTCTTTCCCGTTGAAAGCAGGGAAAGGATCCCTCATCTCGAGCTACGAGGGGGAAACGGGGCTCCTCTGGATGTGGGCGGGACCATCGTGCTTCCTCTCGAGTGGAGACGGGTATGGCGGTGAACTTCTTGAGTTGCAGCAAGGGTGTGAAAGACCCTTTCGAAGTTCCAGAGGTTAGGTGTCATTAGTCTCCAGACGCCTCATCGGAAATAGGCCTCATCTCGCCTGGAAGGGAGAACTTCCTGGATTTTCTCGAGTTGCGGCAGGTGTTCTCGAGTTACGACGGGGACCTCAGGGACCCGCCCTGGTGGCCTCAGGAGAGGCCAGTCCCCATGCGAGTTGCTAAGGGGGCCTCTCGGGATTTCTCTCCCGTCGATACCGGGGCCAAAAACTTTGTGTGGAGTCAGGGCCGGAACCGAGGATTCCTCTCAGGGGCTGACATGGATCTTTGGGTACTTCTGGAGTCTCCCCAGGGGAGTCAGGCCTCGTCTCGAGTGGGGGCATGCACGTGCGCTTTCCTTCCAGGCTGTAGCAGCAATGTCACGCTTCCCGTCGCGTGGAACAAAGGATCTGCGGTTTTCCCTCGAGGCTTTCCCACAGGGCTGTCCCACGTGCCACCGTGGTGTGAGTCGATCCTCGGCGTGAAAGATGAGCCAGTGCAGGGCAAAGAGGTTCCTCTGGAATGGACTGAGACATCTGGGGGACTCTTGGAATGGTGGTACGACCATGGAGTTCCTCTCACCTTTCCTTTTGAGAGTGCCTCTTCTTGAGATGCGACGGGAACGCCGGGAATTCTTTCCCGTTGAAAGCAGGGAAAGGATCCTTCATCTCGAGCTACGAGGGGGAAACGGGGCTCCTCTGGATGTGGGCGGGACCATCGTGCTTCCTCTCGAGTGGAGACGGGTATGGCGGTGAACTTCTTGAGTTGCAGCAAGGGTGTGAAAGACCCTTTCGAAGTTCCAGAGGTTAGGTGTCATTAGTCTCCAGACGCCTCATTGGAAATAGGCCTCATCTCGCCTGGAAGGGAGAACTTCCTGGATTTTCTCGAGTTGCGGCAGGTGTTCTCGAGTTACGACGGGGACCTCAGGGACCCGCCCTGGTGGCCTCAGGAGAGGCCAGTCCCCATGCGAGTTGCTAGGGGGCCTCTGGGATTCCTCTCCCGTCGATACCGGGGCCAAAAACCTTGTGTGGAGTCAGGGCCGGAACCGAGGATTCCTCTCAGGGGCTGACATGGATCTTTGGGTACTTCTGGAGTCTCCCCAGGGGAGTCAGGCCTCGTCTCGAGTGGGGGCATGCACGTGCGCTTTCCTTCCAGGCTGTAGCAGCAATGTCACGCTTCCCGTCGCGTGGATCAAAGGATCTGCGGTTTTCCCTCGAGGCTTTCCCACAGGGCTGTCCCACGTGCCACCGTGGTGTGAGTCGATCCTCGGCGTGAAAGATGAGCCAGTGCAGGGCAAAGAGGTTCCTCTGGAATGGACTGAGACATCTGGGGGACTCTTGGAATGGTGGTACGACCATGGAGTTCCTCTCGCCTTTCCTGTTGAGAGTGCCTCCTCTTGAGATGCGACGGGAACGCCGGGAATTCTTTCCCGTTGAAAGCAGGGAAAGGATCCCTCATCTCGAGCTACGAGGGGGAAACGGGGCTCCTCTGGATGTGGGCGGGACCATCGTGCTTCCTCTCGAGTGGAGACGGGAATGGCGGTGAACTTCTGGAGTTGCAGCAAGGGTGTGAAAGACCCTTTCGAAGTTCCAGAGGTTAGGTGTCATTAGTATCCAGACGCCTCATCGGAAATAGGCCTCATCTCGCCTGGAAGGGAGAACTTCCTGGATTTTCTCGAGTTGCGGCAGGTGTTCTCGAGTTACGACGGGGACCTCAGGGACCCGCACTGGTGGCCTCAGGAGAGGCCAGTCCCCATGCGAGTTGCTAGGGGGCCTCTCGGGATTCCTCTCCCGTCGATACCGGGGCCAAAAACCTTGTGTGGAGTCAGGGCCGGAACCGAGGATTCCTCTCAGGGGCTGACATGGATCTTTGGGTACTTCTGGAGTCTCCCCAGGGGAGTCAGGCCTCGTCTCGAGTGCGGGCATGCACGTGCGCTTTCCTTCCAGGCTTTAGCAGCAATGTCACGCTTCCCTTCGCGTGGATCAAAGGATCTGTGGTTTTCCCTCGAGGCTTTCCCTCGAGGCTTTCCCACAGGGCTGT
This sequence comes from Capricornis sumatraensis, assembly GCF_032405125.1. Classification (NCBI taxonomy): domain Eukaryota; kingdom Metazoa; phylum Chordata; class Mammalia; order Artiodactyla; family Bovidae; genus Capricornis; species Capricornis sumatraensis. The sequence continues at coordinate 13,383,533 of NW_027184612.1, forward strand.
CCCACGTGCCACCGTGGTGTGAGTCGATCCTGCGTGAAAGATGAGCCAGTGCAGGGCAAAGAGGTTCCTCTGGAATGGACTGAGACATCTGGGGGACTCTTGGAATGGTGGTACGACCATGGAGTTCCTCTCGCCTTTCCTGTTGAGAGTGCCTCCTCTTGAGATGCGACGGGAACGCCGGGAAGTGTTTCCCGTTGAAAGCAGGGAAAGGATCCCTCATCTCGAGCTACGAGGGGGAAACGGGGCTCCTCTGGATGTGGGCGGGACCATCGTGCTTCCCCTCGAGTGGAGACGGGTATGGCGGTGAACTTCTTGAGTTGCAGCAAGGGTGTGAAAGACCTTTTCGAAGTTCCAGAGGTTAGGTATCATTAGTCTCCAGACGCCTCATCGGAAATAGGCCTCATCTCGCCTGGAAGGGAGAACTTCCTGGATTTTCTCGAGTTGCGGCAGGTGTTCTCGAGTTACGACGGGGACCTCAGGGACCCGCCCTGGTGGCCTTAGGAGAGACCAGTCCCCATGCGAGTTCCTAGGGGGCCTCTCGGGATTCCTCTCCCGTCGATACCGGGGCCAAAAACCTTGTGTGGAGTCAGGGCCGGAACCGAGGATTCCTCTCAGGGGCTGACATGGATCTTTGGGTACTTCTGGAGTCTCCCCAGGGGAGTCAGGCCTCGTCTCGAGTGGGGGCATGCACGTGCGCTTTCCTTCCAGGCTGTAGCAGCAATGTCACGCTTCCCTTCGCGAGGATCTAAGGATCTGTGGTTTTCCCTCGAGGCTTTCCCTCGAGGCTTTCCCACAGGGCTGTCCCACGTGCCACCGTGGTGTGAGTCGATCCTGGCGTGACAGATGAGCCAGTGCAGGGCAAAGAGGTTCCTCTGGAATGGACTGAGACATCTGGGGGACTCTTGGAATGGTGGTACGACCATGGAGTTCCTCTCGCCTTTCCTGTTGAGAGTGCCTCCTCTTGAGATGCGACGGGAACGCCGGGAATTCTTTCCCGTTGAAAGCAGGGAAAGGATCCCTCATCTCGAGCTACGAGGGGGAAACGGGGCTCCTCTGGATGTGGGCGGGACCATCGTGCTTCCTCTCGAGTCGAGACGGGTATGGCGGTGAACTTCTTGAGTTGCAGCAAGGGTGTGAAAGACCCTTTCGAAGTTCCAGAGGTTAGGTGTCATTAGTCTCCAGACGCCTCATCGGAAATAGGCCTAATCTCGCCAGGAAGGGAGAACTTCCTGGATTTTCTCGAGTTGCGGCAGGTGTTCTCGAGTTACGACGGGGACCTCAGGGACCCGCCCTGGTGGCCTCAGGAGAGGCCAGTCCCCATGCGAGTTGCTAGGGGGCCTCTCGTGATTCCTCTCCCATCGATACCGGGGCCAAAAACCTTGTGTGGAGTCAGGGCCGGAACCGAGGATTCCTCTCAGGGGCTGACATGGATCTTTGGGTACTTCTGGAGTCTCCCCAGGGGAGTCAGGCCTCGTCTCGAGTGGGGGCATGCAAGTGCGCTTTCCTTCCAGGCTGTAGCATCAATGTCACGCTTCCCGTCGCGAGGATCAAAGGATCTGTGGTTTTCCCTCGAGGCTTTCCCTCGAGGCTTTCCCACAGGGCTGTCCCACGTGCCACCGTGGTGTGAGTCGATCCTCGGCGTGAAAGATGAGCCAGTGCAGGGCAAAGAGGTTCCTCTGGAATGGACTGAGACATCTGGGGGACTCTTGGAATGGTGGTACGACCATGGAGTTCCTCTCGCCTTTCCTGTTGAGAGTGCCTCCTCTTGAGATGCGACGGGAACGCCGGGAATTCTTTCCCGTTGAAAGCAGGGAAAGGATCCCTCATCTCGAGCTACGAGGGGGAAACGGGGCTCCTCTGGATGTAGGCGGGACCATCGTGCTTCCTCTCGAGTTGAGACGGGTATGGCAGAGATCTTCTTGAGTTGCAGCAAGGGAGTGGAAGACACTTTCGAAGTTCCAGAGGTTAGGTGTCATTAGTCTCCAGACGCCTCATCGGAAATAGGCCTCATCTCGCCTGGAAGGGAGAACTTCCTGGATTTTCTCGAGTTGCGGCAGGTGTTCTCGAGTTACGGCCGGGACCTCAGGGACCAGCCCTGGTGGCCTCAGGAGAGGCCAATCCCCATGCGAGTTGCTAGGGGGACTCTGGAATTCCTCTCCCGTCGATACCGGGTCCAAAAACCTTGTGTGGAGTCAGGGCGGGAACCGAGGTTTCCTCTCTGGGGCTGACATGGATCTTTGGGTTCTCCTGGAGTCTCCCCAGGGGAGTCAGGCCTCGTCTCGAGTGGGGACAGGCACGTGCGCTTTCCTTCCAGGCTGTAGCAGCAATGTCACGCTTCCCGTGGCGTGGATCAAAGGATCTGTGGTTTTCCCTCGAGGCTTTCCCACAGGGCTGTCCCACGTGCCACCGTGGTGTGAGTCGATCCTCGGCGTGAAGGATGAGCCAGTGCAGGGCAAAGAGGTTCCTCTGGAATGGACTGAGACATCTGGGGGACTCTTGGAATGGTAGTACGTCCATGGAGTTCCTCTCGCCTTTCCTGTTGAGAGTGCCTCCTCTTGAGATGCGACGGGAACGCCGGGAAGTGTTTCCCGTTGAAAGCAGGGAAAGGATCCCTCATCTCGAGCTACGAGGGGGAAACGGGGCTCCTCTGGATGTGGGCGGGACCATCGTGCTTCCCCTCGAGTGGAGACGGGTATGGCGGTGAACTTCTTGAGTTGCAGCAAGGGTGTGAAAGACCTTTTCGAAGTTCCAGAGTTTAGGTATCATTAGTCTCCAGACGCCTCATCGGAAATAGGCCTCATCTCGCCTGGAAGGGAGAACTTCCTGGATTTTCTCGAGTTGCGGCAGGTGTTCTCGAGTTACGACGGGGACCTCAGGGACCCGCCCTGGTGGCCTCAGGAGAGACCAGTCCCCATGCGAGTTCCTAGGGGGCCTCTCGGGATTCCTCTCCCGTCGATACCGGGGCCAAAAACCTTGTGTGGAGTCAGGGCCGGAACCGAGGATTCCTCTCAGGGGCTGACATGGATCTTTGGGTACTTCTGGAGTCTCCCCAGGGGAGTCAGGCCTCGTCTCGAGTGGGGGCATGCACGTGCGCTTTCCTTCCAGGCTGTAGCAGCAATGTCACGCTTCCCTTCGCGAGGATCTAAGGATCTGTGGTTTTCCCTCGAGGCTTTCCCTCGAGGCTTTCCCACAGGGCTGTCCCACGTGCCACCGTGGTGTGAGTCGATCCTGGCGTGAAAGATGAGCCAGTGCAGGGCAAAGAGGTTCCTCTGGAATGGACTGAGACATCTGGGGGACTCTTGGAATGGTGGTACGACCATGGAGTTCCTCTCGCCTTTCCTGTTGAGAGTGCCTCCTCTTGAGATGCGACAGGAACGCCGGGAAGTGTTTCCCGTTGAAAGCAGGGAAAGGATCCCTCATCTCGAGCTACGAGGGGGAAACGGGGCTCCTCTGGATGTGGGCGGGACCATCGTGCTTCCCCTCGAGTGGAGACGGGTATGGCGGTGAACTTCTTGAGTTGCAGCAAGGGTGTGAAAGACCTTTTCGAAGTTCCAGAGGTTAGGTATCATTAGTCTCCAGACGCCTCATCGGAAATAGGCCTCATCTCGCCTGGAAGGGAGAACTTCCTGGATTTTCTCGAGTTGCGGCAGGTGTTCTCGAGTTACGACGGGGACCTCAGGGACCCGCCCTGGTGGCCTCAGGAGAGACCAGTCCCCATGCGAGTTCCTAGGGGGCCTCTCGGGATTCCTCTCCCGTCGATACCGGGGCCAAAAACCTTGTGTGGAGTCAGGGCCGGAACCGAGGATTCCTCTCAGGGGCTGACATGGATCTTTGGGTACTTCTGGAGTCTCCCCAGGGGAGTCAGGCCTCGTCTCGAGTGGGGGCATGCACGTGCGCTTTCCTTCCAGGCTGTAGCAGCAATGTCACGCTTCCCTTCGCGAGGATCTAAGGATCTGTGGTTTTCCCTCGAGGCTTTCCCTCGAGGCTTTCTCACAGGGCTGTCCCACGTGCCACCGTGGTGTGAGTCGATCCTGGCGTGAAAGATGAGCCAGTGCAGGGCAAAGAGGTTCCTCTGGAATGGACTGAGACATCTGGGGGACTCTTGGAATGGTGGTACGACCATGGAGTTCCTCTCGCCTTTCCTGTTGAGAGTGCCTCCTCTTGAGATGCGACGGGAACGCCGGGAATTCTTTCCCGTTGAAAGCAGGGAAAGGATCCCTCATCTCGAGCTACGAGGGGGAAACGGGGCTCCTCTGGATGTGGGCGGGACCATCGTGCTTCCTCTCGAGTCGAGACGGGTATGGCGGTGAACTTCTTGAGTTGCAGCAAGGGTGTGAAAGACCCTTTCGAAGTTCCAGAGGTTAGGTGTCATTAGTCTCCAGACGCCTCATCGGAAATAGGCCTAATCTCGCCAGGAAGGGAGAACTTCCTGGATTTTCTCGAGTTGCGGCAGGTGCTCTCGAGTTACGACGGGGACCTCAGGGACCCGCACTGGTGGCCTCAGGAGAGGCCAGTCCCCATGCGAGTTGCTAGGGGGCCTCTCGGGATTCCTCTCCCGTCGATACCGGGGCCAAAAACCTTGTGTGGAGTCAGGGCCGGAACCGAGGATTCCTCTCAGGGGCTGACATGGATCTTTGGGTACTTCTGGAGTCTCCCCAGGGGAGTCAGGCCTCGTCTCGAGTGGGGGCATGCACGTGCGATTTCCTTCCAGGCTGTAGCAGCAATGTCACGCTTCCCGTCGCGTGGATCAAAGGATCTGTGGTTTTCCCTCGAGGCTTTCCCACAGGGCTGTCCCACGTGCCACCGTGGTGTGAGTCGATCCTCGGCGTGAAAGATGAGCCAGTGCAGGGCAAAGAGGTTCCTCTGGAATGGACTGAGACATCTGGGGGACTCTTGGAATGGTGGTACGACCATGGAGTTCCTCTCGCCTTTCCTGTTGAGAGTGCCTCCTCTTGAGATGCGACGGGAACGCCGGGAATTCTTTCCCGTTGAAAGCAGGGAAAGGATCCCTCATCTCGAGCTAGGAGGGGGAAACGGGGCTCCTCTGGATGTGGGCGGGACCATCGTGCTTCCTCTTGAGTCGAGACGGGTATGGCGGTGAACTTCTTGAGTTGCAGCAAGGGTGAGAAAGACCCTTTCGAAGTTCCAGAGGTTAGGTGTCATTAGTCTCCAGACGCCTCATCGGAAATAGGCCTAATCTCGCCAGGAAGGGAGAACTTCCTGGATTTTCTCGGGTTGCGGCAGCTGTTCTGGAGTTACGACGGGGACCTCAGGGACCCGCCCTGGTGGCCTCAGGAGAGGCCAGTCCCCATGCGAGTTGCTAGGGGGCCTCTCGGGATTCCTCTCCCGTCGATACCGGGGCCAAAAACCTTGTGTGGAATCAGGGCCGGAACCGAGGATTCCTCTCAGGGGCTGACATGGATCTTTGGGTACTTCTGGAGTCTCCACAGGGTAGTCAGGCCTCGTCTCGAGTGGGGGCATGCACGTGCGCTTTCCTTCCAGGCTGTAGCAGCAATGTCACGCTTCCCTTCGCGTGGATCAAAGGATCTGTGGTTTTCCCTCGAGGCTTTCCCTCGAGGCTTTCCCACAGGGCTGTCCCACGTGCCACGGTGGTGTGAGTCGATCCTGGCGTGAAAGATGAGCCAGTGCAGGGCACAGAGGTTCCGCTGGAATGGACTGAGACATCTGGGGGACTCTTGGAATGGTGGTACGACCATGGAGTTCCTCTCGCCTATCCTGTTGAGAGTGCCTCCTCTTGAGATGGGACGGGAACGCCGGGAATTCTTTCCCGTTGAAAGCAGGGAAAGGATCCCTCATCTCGAGCTACGAGGGGGAAACGGGGCTCCTCTGGATGTGGGCGGGACCATCGTGCTTCCCCTCGAGTGGAGACGGGTATGGCGGTGAACTTTTTGATTTGCAGCAAGGGTGTGAAAGACCTTTTCAAAGTTCCAGATGTTAGGTGTCATTAGTCTCCAGACGCCTCATCGGAAATAGGCCTCATCTCGCCTGGAAGGGAGAACTTCCTGGATTTTCTCGAGTTGCGGCAGGTGTTCTCGAGTTACGACGGGGACCTCAGGGACCCGCCCTGGTGGCCTCAGGAGAGGCCAGTCCCCATGCGAGTTGCTAGGGGGCCTCTCGGGATTCCTCTCCCGTCGATACCGGGGCCAAAAACCTTGTGTGGAGTCAGGGCCGGAACCGAGGATTCCTCTCAGGGGCTGACATGGATCTTTGGGTACTTCTGGAGTCTCCCCAGGGGAGTCAGGCCTCGTCTCGAGTGGGGGCATGCACGTGCGCTTTCCTTCCAGGCTGTAGCAGCAATGTCACGCTTCCCGTGGCCTGGATCAAAGGATCTGTGGTTTTCCCTCGAGGCTTTCCCTTGAGGCTTTCCCACAGGGCTGTCCCACGTGCCACCGTGGTGTGAGTCGATCGTGGCGTGAAAGATGAGCCAGTGCAGGGCAAAGAGGTTCCTCTGGAATGGACTGAGACATCTGGGGGACTCTTGGAATGGTGGTACGACCATGGAGTTCCTCTCGCCTTTCCTGTTGAGAGTGCCTCCTCTTGAGATGCGACGGGAACGCCGGGAATTCTTTCCCGTTGAAAGCAGGGAAAGGATCCCTCATCTCGAGCTACGAGGGGGAAACGGGGCTCCTCTGGATGTGGGCGGGACCATCGTGCTTCCTCTCGAGTGCAGACGGGTATGGCGGTGAACTTTTTGATTTGCAGCAAGGGTGTGAAAGACCTTTTCAAAGTTCCAGAGGTTAGGTGTCATTAGTCTCCAGACGCCTCATCGGAAATAGGCCTCATCTCGCCTGGAAGGGAGAACTTCCTGGATTTTCTCGAGTTGCGGCAGGTGTTCTCGAGTTACGACGGGGACCTCAGGGACCCGCCCTGGTGGCCTCAGGAGAGGCCAGTCCCCATGCGAGTTGCTAGGGGGCCTCTCGGGATTCCTCTCCCGTCGATACCGGGGCCAAAAACCTTGTGTGGAGTCAGGGCCGGAACCGAGGATTCCTCTCAGGGGCTGACATGGATCTTTGGGTACTTCTGGAGTCTCCCCAGGGGAGTCAGGCCTCGTCTCGAGAGGGGGCATGCACGTGCGCTTTCCTTCCAGGCTGTAGCAGCAATGTCACGCTTCCCTTCGCGTGGATCAAAGGATCTGTGGTTTTCCCTCGAGGCTTTCCCTTGAGGCTTTCCCACAGGGCTGTCCCACGTGCCACCGTGGTGTGAGTCGATCGTGGCGTGAAAGATGAGCCAGTGCAGGGCAAAGAGGTTCCTCTGGAATGGACTGAGACATCTGGGGGACTCTTGGAATGGTGGTACGACCATGGAGTTCCTCTCGCCTTTCCTGTTGAGAGTGCCTCCTCTTGAGATGCGACGGGAACGCCGGGAATTCTTTCCCGTTGAAAGCAGGGAAAGGATCCCTCATCTCGAGCTACGAGGGGGAAACGGGGCTCCTCTGGATGTGGGCGGGACCATCGTGCTTCCTCTCGAGTGCAGACGGGTATGGCGGTGAACTTCTTGAGTTGCAGCAAGGGTGTGAAAGACCCTTTCGAAGTTCCAGAGGTTAGGTGTCATTAGTCTCCAGACGCCTCATCGGAAATAGGCCTCATCTCGCCTGGAAGGGAGAACTTCCTGGATTTTCTCGAGTTGCGGCAGGTGTTCTCGAGTTACGACGGGGACCTCAGGGACCCGCCCTGGTGGCCTCAGGAGAGGCCAGTCCCCATGCGAGTTGCTAGGGGGCCTCTCGGGATTCCTCTCCCGTCGATACCGGGGCCAAAAACCTTGTGTGGAGTCAGGGCCGGAACCGAGGATTCCTCTCAGGGGCTGACATGGATCTTTGGGTACTTCTGGAGTCTCCCCAGGGGAGTCAGGCCTCGTCTCGAGTGGGGGCATGCACGTGCGCTTTCCTTCCAGGCTGTAGCAGCAATGTCACGCTTCCCGTGGCCTGGATCAAAGGATCTGTGGTTTTCCCTCGAGGCTTTCCCTTGAGGCTTTCCCACAGGGCTGTCCCACGTGCCACCGTGGTGTGAGTCGATCGTGGCGTGAAAGATGAGCCAGTGCAGGGCAAAGAGGTTCCTCTGGAATGGACTGAGACATCTGGGGGACTCTTGGAATGGTGGTACGACCATGGAGTTCCTCTCGCCTTTCCTGTTGAGAGTGCCTCCTCTTGAGATGCGACGGGAACGCCGGGAATTCTTTCCCGTTGAAAGCAGGGAAAGGATCCCTCATCTCGAGCTACGAGGGGGAAACGGGGCTCCTCTGGATGTGGGCGGGACCATCGTGCTTCCTCTCGAGTGCAGACGGGTATGGCGGTGAACTTCTTGAGTTGCAGCAAGGGTGTGAAAGACCCTTTCGAAGTTCCAGAGGTTAGGTGTCATTAGTCACCAGACGCCTCATCGGAAATAGGCCTCATCTCGCCTGGAAGGGAGAACTTCCTGGATTTTCTCGAGTTGCGGCAGGTGTTCTCGAGTTACGACGGGGACCTCAGGGACCCGCCCTGGTGGCCTCAGGAGAGGCCAGTCCCCATGCGAGTTGCTAGGGGGCCTCTCGGGATTCCTCTCCCGTCGATACCGGGGCCAAAAACCTTGTGTGGAGTCAGGGCCGGAACCGAGGATTCCTCTCAGGGGCTGGCATGGATCTTTGGGTACTTCTGGAGTCTCCCCAGGGGAGTCAGGCCTCGTCTCCAGTGGGGGCATGCACGTGCGCTTTCCTTCCAGGCTGTGGCAGAAATGTCACGCTTCCCGTCGCGTGGATCAAAGGATATGTGGTTTTTCCTCAAGGCTTTCCTCGAGGCTTTCCCAGAGGGCTGTCCCACGTGCCACCGTGGTGTGAGTCGATCCTAGGCGTGAAAGATGAGCCAGTGCAGTGCAAAGAGGTTCCTCTGGAATGGACTGAGACATCTGGGGGACTCTTGGAATGGTGGTACGACCATGGAGTTCCTCTCGCCTTTCCTGTTGAGAGTGCCTCCTCTTGAGATGCGACGGGAACGCCGGGAATTCTTTCCCGTTGAAAGCAGGGAAAGGATACCTCATCTCGAGCTACGAGGGGGAAACGGGGCTCCTCTGGATGTGGGCGGGACCATCGTGCTTCCTCTCGAGTGGAGACGGGTATGGCGGTGAACTTCTTGAGTCGCAGCAAGGGTGTGAAAGACCCTTTCGAATTTCCAGAGGTTAGGTGTCATTAGTCTCCAGACGCCTCATCGGAAATAGGCCTCATCTCGCCTGGAAGGGAGAACTTCCTGGATTTTCTCGAGTTGCGGCAGGTGCTCTCGAGTTACGACGGGGAACTCAGGGACCCGCCCTGGTGGCCTCAGGAGAGGCCAGTCCCCATGCGAGATGCTAGGGGGCCTCTCGGGATTCCTCTCCCGTCGATACCGGGGCCAAAAACTTTGTGTGGAGTCAGGTCCGGAAACGAGGATTCCTCTCAGGGGCTTACATGGATCTTTGGGTACTTCTGGAGTCTCCCCAGGGGAGTCAGGCCTCGTCTCGAGTCGGGGCATGCACGTGCGCTTTCCTTCCAGGCTGTAGCAGCAATGTCACGCTTCCCTTCGCGTGGATCAAAGGATCTGTGGTTTTCCCTCGAGGCTTTCACTCGAGCCTTTCCCACAGGGCTGTCCCACGTGCCACCGTGGTGTGAGTCGATCCTCGGCGTGAAAGATGAGCCAGTGCAGGGCAAAGAGGTTCCTCTGGAATGGACTGAGACATCTGGGGGACTCTTGGAATGGTGGTACGACCATGGAGTTCCTCTCGCCTTTCCTGTTGAGAGTGCCTCCTCTTGAGATGCGACGGGAACGCCGGGAATTCTTTCCCGTTGAAAGCAGGGAAAGGATCCCTCATCTCGAGCTACGAGGGGGAAACGGGGCTCCTCTGGATGTGGGCGGGACCATCGTTCTTCCTCTCGAGTCGAGACGGGTATGGCGGTGAACTTCTTGAGTTGCAGCAAGGGTGTGAAAGACCCTTTCGAAGTTCCAGAGGTTAGGTGTCATTAGTCTCCAGACGCCTCATCGGAAATAGGCCTAATCTCGCCTGGAAGGGAGAACTTCCTGGATTTTCTCGAGTTGCGGCAGCTGTTCTGGAGTTACGACGGGGACCTCAGGGACCCGCACTGGTGGCCTCAGGAGAGGCCAGTCCCCATGCGAGTTGCTTGGGGGCCTCTCGGGATTCCTCTCCCGTCGATACCGGGGCCAAAAACCTTGTGTGGAGTCAGGGCCGGAACCGAGGATTCCTCTCAGGGGCTGACATGGATCTTTGGGTACTTCTGGAGTCTCCCCAGGGGAGTCAGGCCTCGTCTCGAGTGGGGGCATGCACGTGCGCTTTCCTTCCAGGCTGTAGCAGCAATGTCACGCTTCCCTTCGCGTGGATCAAAGGATCTGTGGTTTTCCCTCGAGGCTTTCCCTCGAGGCTTTCCCACAGGGCTGTCCCACGTGCCACCGTGGTGTGAGTCGATCCTGGCGTGAAAGATGAGCCAGTGCAGGGCACAGAGGTTCCGCTGGAATGGACTGAGACATCTGGGGGACTCTTGGAATGGTGGTACGACCATGGAGTTCCTCTCGCCTATCCTGTTGAGAGTGCCTCCTCTTGAGATGGGACGGGAACGCCGGGAATTCTTTCCCGTTGAAAGCAGGGAAAGGATCCCTCATCTCGAGCTACGAGGGGGAAACGGGGCTCCTCTGGATGTGGGCGGGACCATCGTGCTTCCCCTCGAGTGGAGACGGGTATGGCGGTGAACTTTTTGATTTGCAGCAAGGGTGTGAAAGACCTTTTCAAAGTTCCAGATGTTAGGTGTCATTAGTCTCCAAACGCCTCATCGGAAATAGGCCTCATCTCGCCTGGAAGGGAGAACTTCCTGGATTTTCTCGAGTTGCGGCAGGTGTTCTCGAGTTACGACGGGGACCTCTGGGACCCGCCCTGGTGGCCTCAGGAGAGGCCAGTCCCCATGCGAGTTGCTAGGGGGCCTCTCGGGATTCCTCTCCCGTCGATACCGGGGCCAAAAACCTTGTGTGGAGTCAGGGCCGGAACCGAGGATTCCTCTCAGGGGCTGACATGGATCTTTGGGTACTTCTGGAGTCTCCCCAGGGGAATCAGGCCTCGTCTCGAGTGGGGGCATGCACGTGCACTTTCCTTCCAGCCTGGAGCAGCAATGTCACGCTTCCCTTCGCGTGGATCAAAGGATCTGTGGTTTTCCCTCGAGGCTTTCCCTCGAGGCTTTCCCACAGGGCTATCCCACGTGCCACCGTGGTGTGAGTCGATCCTGGCGTGAAAGATGAGCCAGTGCAGGGCTAAGAGGTTCCTCTGGAATGGACTGAGACATCTGGGGGACTCTTGGAATGGTGGTACGACCATGGAGTTCCTCTCGCCTTTCCTGTTGAGAGTGCCTCCTCTTGAGATGCGACCGGAACGCCGGGAATTATTTCCCGTTGAAAGCAGGGAAAGGATCCCTCATCTCGAGCTACGAGGGGGAAACGGGGCTCCTCTGGATGTGGGCGGACCATCGTGCTTCCTCTCGAGTCGAGACGGGTATGGCGGTGAACTTCTTGAGTTGCAGCAAGGGTGTGAAAGACCCTTTCGAAGTTCCAGAGGTTAGGTGTCATTAGTCTCCAGACGCCTCATCGGAAATAGGCCTCATCTCGCCTGGAAGGGAGAACTTCCTGGATTTTCTCGAGTTGCGGCAGGTGTTCTCGAGTTACGACGGGGACCTCAGGGACCCGCCCTGGTGGCCTCAGGAGAGGCCAGTCCCCAAGCGAGTTGCTAGGCGGCCTCTCGGGATTCCTCTCCCGTCGATACCGGGGCCAAAAACCTTGTGTGGAGTCAGGGCCGGAACCGAGGATTCCTCTCAGGGGCTGACATGGATCTTTGGGTACTTCTGGAGTCTCCCCAGGGGAGTCAGGCCTCGTCTCGAGTGGGGGCATGCACGTGTGATTTCCTTCCAGGCTGTAGCAGCAATGTCACGCTTCCCGTCGCGTGGATCAAAGGATCTGTGGTTTTCCCTCGAGGCTTTCCCACAGGGCTGTCCCACGTGCCACCGTGGTGTGAGTCGATCCTCGGCGTGAAAGATGAGCCAGTGCAGGGCAAAGAGGTTCCTCTGGAATGGACTGAGACATCTGGGGGACTCTTGGAATGGTGGTACGACCATGGAGTTCCTCTCGCCTTTCCTGTTGAGAGTGCCTCCTCTTGAGATGCGACGGGAACGCCGGGAATTCTTTCCCGTTGAAAGCAGGGAAAGGATCCCTCATCTCGAGCTACGAGGGGGAAACGGGGCTCCTCTGGATGTGGGCGGGACCATCGTGCTTCCTCTCGAGTCGAGACGGGTATGGCGGTGAACTTCTTGAGTCGCAGCAAGGGTGTGAAAGACCCTTTCGAAGTTCCAGAGGTTAGGTGTCATTAGTCTCCAGACGCCTCATCGGAAATACGCCTCATCTCGCCTGGAAGGGAGAACTTCCTGGAATTTCTCGAGTTGCGGCAGGTGCTCTCGAGTTACGACGGGGACCTCAGGGACACGCCCTGGTGGCCTCAGGAGAGGCCAGTCCCCATGCGAGTTGCTAGGGTGCCTCTCGGGATTCCTCTCCCGTCGATACCGGGGCCGAAAACTTTGTGTGGAGTCAGGGCCGGAACCGAGGATTCCTCTCAGGGGCTGACATGGATCTTTGGGTACTTCTGGAGTCTCCCCAGGGGAGTCAGGCCTCGTCTCGAGTGGGGGCATGCACGTGCGCTTTCCTTCCAGGCTGTAGCAGCAATGTCACGCTTCCCGACTCGTGGATCAAAGGATCTGCGGTATTCCCTCGAGGCTTTCCCTAGAGGCTTTCCCACAGGGCTGTCGCACGTGCAACCGTGGTGTGAGTCGATCCTCGGCATGAAAGATGAGCCAGTGCAGGGCAAAGAGGTTCCTCTGGAATGGACTGAGACATCTGGGGGACTCTTGGAATGGTGGTACGACCATGGAGATCCTCTCTCCTTTCCTGTTGAGAGTGCCTCCTCTTGAGATGCGACGGGAATGCCGGGAATTCTTTCCCGTTGAAAGCAGGGAAAGGATCCCTCATCTCGAGCTACGAGGGGGAAACGGGGCTCCTCTGGATGTGGGCGGGACCATCGTGCTTCCTCTCGAGTGGAGACGGGTATGGCGGTGAACTTCTTGAGTTGCAGCAAGGGTGTGAAAGACCCTTTCGAAGTTCCAGAGGTTAGGTGTCATTAGTCTCCAGACGCCTCATCGGAAATAGGCCTCATCTCGCCTGGAAGGGAGAACTTCCTGGATTTTCTCGAGTTGCGGCAGGTGCTCTCGAGTTACGACGGGGAACTCAGGGACCCGCCCTGGTGGCCTCAGGAGAGGCCAGTCCCCATGCGAGATGCTAGGGGGCCTCTCGGGATTCCTCTCCCGTCGATACCGGGGCCAAAAACTTTGTGTGGAGTCAGGTCCGGAAACGAGGATTCCTCTCAGGGGCTTACATGGATCTTTGGGTACTTCTGGAGTCTCCCCAGGGGAGTCAGGCCTCGTCTCGAGTCGGGGCATGCACGTGCGCTTTCCTTCCAGGCTGTAGCAGCAATGTCACGCTTCCCTTCGCGTGGATCAAAGGATCTGTGGTTTTCCCTCGAGGCTTTCACTCGAGCCTTTCCCACAGGGCTGTCCCACGTGCCACCGTGGTGTGAGTCGATCCTCGGCGTGAAAGATGAGCCAGTGCAGGGCAAAGAGGTTCCTCTGGAATGGACTGAGACATCTGGGGGACTCTTGGAATGGTGGTACGACCATGGAGTTCCTCTCGCCTTTCCTGTTGAGAGTGCCTCCTCTTGAGATGCGACGGGAACGCCGGGAATTCTTTCCCGTTGAAAGCAGGGAAAGGATCCCTCATCTCGAGCTACGAGGGGGAAACGGGGCTCCTCTGGATGTGGGCGGGACCATCGTTCTTCCTCTCGAGTCGAGACGGGTATGGCGGTGAACTTCTTGAGTTGCAGCAAGGGTGTGAAAGACCCTTTCGAAGTTCCAGAGGTTAGGTGTCATTAGTCTCCAGACGCCTCATCGGAAATAGGCCTAATCTCGCCTGGAAGGGAGAACTTCCTGGATTTTCTCGAGTTGCGGCAGCTGTTCTGGAGTTACGACGGGGACCTCAGGGACCCGCACTGGTGGCCTCAGGAGAGGCCAGTCCCCATGCGAGTTGCTTGGGGGCCTCTCGGGATTCCTCTCCCGTCGATACCGGGGCCAAAAACCTTGTGTGGAGTCAGGGCCGGAACCGAGGATTCCTCTCAGGGGCTGACATGGATCTTTGGGTACTTCTGGAGTCTCCCCAGGGGAGTCAGGCCTCGTCTCGAGTGGGGGCATGCACGTGCGCTTTCCTTCCAGGCTGTAGCAGCAATGTCACGCTTCCCGTGGCCTGGATCAAAGGATCTGTGGTTTTCCCTCGAGGCTTTCCCTCGAGGCTTTCCCACAGGGCTGTCGCACGTGCAACCGTGGTGCGAATCGATCCTCGGCGTGAAAGATGAGCCAGTGCAGGGCAAAGAGGTTCCTCTGGAATGGACTGAGACATCTGGGGGACTCTTGGAATGGTGGTACGACCATGGAGTTCCTCTCGCCTTTCCTGTTGAGAGTGCCTCCTCTTGAGATGCGACGGGAACGCCGGGAATTCTTTCCCGTTGAAAGCAGGGAAAGGATCCCTCATCTCGAGCTACGATGGGGAAACGGGGCTCCTCTGGATGTGGGCGGGACCATCGTGTTTCCTCTCGAGTGGAGACGGGTATGGCGGTGAACTTCTTGAGTTGCAGCAAGGGTGTGAAAGACCCTTCCGAATTTCCAGAGGTTTGGTGTCATTAGTCTCCAGACGCCTCATCGGAAATAGGCCTCATCTCGCCTGGAAGGAAGAACTTCCTGGATTTTCTCGAGTTGCGGCAGGTGTTCTCGAGTTACGACGGGGACCTCAGGGACCCGCCCTGGTGGCCTCAGGAGAGGCCAGTCCACATGAGAGTTGCTAGGGGGCCTCTCGGGATTCCTCTCCCGTCGATACCGGGGCCAAAAACCTTGTGTGGAGTCAGGGCCGGAACCGAGGATTCCTCTCAGGGGCTGACATGGATCTTTGGGTACTTCTGGAGTCTCCCCAGGGGAGTCAGGCCTCGTCTCGAGTGGGGGCATGCACGTGCGCTTTCCTTCCAGGCTGTAGCAGCAATGTCACGCTTCCCTTCGCGTGGATCAAAGGATCTGTGGTTTTCCCTCGAGGCTTTCCCTTGAGGCTTTCCCACAGGGCTGTCCCACGTGCCACCGTGGTGTGAGTCGATCGTGGCGTGAAAGATGAGCCAGTGCAGGGCAAAGAGGTTCCTCTGGAATGGACTGAGACATCTGGGGGACTCTTGGAATGGTGGTACGACCATGGAGTTCCTCTCGCCTTTCCTGTTGAGAGTGCCTCCTCTTGAGATGCGACGGGAACGCCGGGAATTCTTTCCCGTTGAAAGCAGGGAAAGGATCCCTCATCTCGAGCTACGAGGGGGAAACGGGGCTCCTCTGGATGTGGGCGGGACCATCGTGCTTCCTCTCGAGTGCAGACGGGTATGGCGGTGAACTTCTTGAGTTGCAGCAAGGGTGTGAAAGACCCTTTCGAAGTTCCAGAGTTTAGGTGTCATTATTCTCTAGACGCCTCATCGGAAATAGGCCTCATCTCGCCTGGAAGGGAGAACTTCCTGGATTTTCTCGAGTTGTGGCAGGTGTTCTCGAGTTACGACGGGGACCTCAGGGACCCGCCCTGGTGGCCTCAGGAGAGGCCAGTCCCCATGCGAGTTGCTAGGGGGCCTCTCGGGATTCCTCTCCCGTCGATACCGGGGCCAAAAACCTTGTGTGGAGTCAGGGCCGGAACCGAGGATTCCTCTCAGGGGCTGACATGGATCTTTGGGTACTTCTGGAGTCTCCCCAGGGGAGTCAGGCCTCGTCTCGAGTGGGGGCATGCACGTGCGCTTTCCTTCCAGGCTGTAGCAGCAATGTCACGCTTCCCGTGGCCTGGATCAAAGGATCTGTGGTTTTCCCTCGAGGCTTTCCCTCGAGGCTTTCCCACAGGGCTGTCCCACGTGCCACCGTGGTGTGAGTCGATCCTCGGCGTGAAAGATGAGCCAGTGCAGGGCAAAGAGGTTCCTCTGGAATGGACTGAGACATCTGGGGGACTCTTGGAATGGTGGTAGGACCATGGAGTTCCTCTCGCCTTTCCTGTTGAGAGTGCCTCCTCTTGAGATGCGACGGGAACGCCGGGAATTCTTTCCCGTTGAAAGCAGGGAAAGGATCCCTCATCTCGAGCTACGAGGGGGAAACGGGGATCCTCTGGATGTGGGCGGGACCATCGTGCTTCCTCTCGAGTGGAGACGGGTATGGCGGTGAACTTCTTGAGTCGCAGCAAGGGTGTGAAAGACCCTTTCGAAGTTCCAGAGGTTAGGTGTCATTAGTCTCCAGACGCCTCATCGGAAATACGCCTCATCTCGCCTGGAAGGGAGAACTTCCTGGAATTTCTCGAGTTGCGGCAGGTGCTCTCGAGTTACGACGGGGACCTCAGGGACACGCCCTGGTGGCCTCAGGAGAGGCCAGTCCCCATGCGAGTTGCTAGGGTGCCTCTCGGGATTCCTCTCCCGTCGATACCGGGGCCGAAAACTTTGTGTGGAGTCAGGGCCGGAACCGAGGATTCCTCTCAGGGGCTGACATGGATCTTTGGGTACTTCTGGAGTCTCCCCAGGGGAGTCAGGCCTCGTCTCGAGTGGGGGCATGCACGTGCGCTTTCCTTCCAGGCTGTAGCAGCAATGTCACGCTTCCCGACTCGTGGATCAAAGGATCTGCGGTATTCCCTCGAGGCTTTCAATCGAGGCTTTCCCACAGGGCTGTCCCACGTGCCACCGTGGTGTGAGTTGATCCTCGGCATGAAAGATGAGCCAGTGCAGGGCAAAGAGGTTCCACTGGAATGGACTGAGACATCTGGGGGACTCTTGGAATGGTGGTACGACCATGGAGTTCCTCTCGCCTTTCCTGTTGAGAGTGCCTCCTCTTGAGATGCGACGGGAACGCCGGGAATTCTTTCCCGTTGAAAGCAGGGAAAGGATCCCTCATCTCGAGCTACGAGGGGGAAACGGGGCTCCTCTGGATGTGGGCGGGACCATCGTGCTTCCTCTCGAGTGGAGACGGGTATGGCGGTGAACTTCTTGAGTTGCAGCAAGGGTGTGAAAGACCCTTTCGAAGTTCCAGAGGTTAGGTGTCATTAGTCTCCAGACGCCTCATCGGAAATAGGCCTCATCTCGCCTGGAAGGGAGAACTTCCTGGATTTTCTCGAGTTGCGGCAGGTGTTCTCGAGTTACGACGGGGACCTCAGGGACCCGCCCTGGTTGCCTCAGGAGAGGCCAGTCCCCATGCGAGTTGCTAGGGGGCCTCTCGGGATTCCTCTCCCGTCGATACCGGGGCCAAAAACCTTGTGTGGAGTCAGGGCCGGAACCGAGGATTCCTCTCAGGGGCTGACATGGATCTTTGGGTACTTCTGGAGTCTCCCCAGGGGAGTCAGGCCTCGTCTCGAGTGGGGGCATGCACGTGCGCTTTCCTTCCAGGCTGTAGCAGCAATGTCACGCTTCCCGTGGCGTGGATCAAAGGATCTGTGGTTTTCCCTCGAGGCTTTCCCTCGAGGCTTTCCCACAGGGCTGTCCCACGTGCCACCGTGGTGTGAGTCGATCCTCGGCGTGAAAGATGAGCCAGTGCAGGGCAAAGAGGTTCCTCTGGAATGGACTGAGACATCTGGGGGACTCTTGGAATGGTGGTACGACCATGGAGTTCCTCTCGCCTTTCCTGTTGAGAGTGCCTCCTCTTGAGATGCGACGGGAACGCCGGGAATTCTTTCCCGTTGAAAGCAGGGAAAGGATCCCTCATCTCGAGCTACGAGGGGGAAACGGGGCTCCTCTGGATGTGGGCGGGACCATCGTGCTTCCTCTCGAGTGGAGACGGGTATGGCGGTGAACTTCTTGAGTTGCAGCAAGGGTGTGAAAGACCCTTTCGAAGTTCCAGAGGTTAGGTGTCATTAGTCTCCAGACGCCTCATCGGAAATAGGCCTCATCTCGCCTGGAAGGGAGAACTTCCTGGATTTTCTCGAGTTGCGGCAGGTGTTCTCGAGTTACGACGGGGACCTCAGGGACCCGCCCTGGTTGCCTCAGGAGAGGCCAGTCCCCATGCGAGTTGCTAGGGGGCCTCTCGGGATTCCTCTCCCGTCGATACCGGGGCCAAAAACCTTGTGTGGAGTCAGGGCCGGAACCGAGGATTCCTCTCAGGGGCTGACATGGATCTTTGGGTACTTCTGGAGTCTCCCCAGGGGAGTCAGGCCTCGTCTCGAGTGGGGGCATGCACGTGCGCTTTCCTTCCAGGCTGTAGCAGCAATGTCACGCTTCCCGTGGCGTGGATCAAAGGATCTGTGGTTTTCCCTCGAGGCTTTCCCTCGAGGCTTTCCCACAGGGCTGTCCCACGTGCCACCGTGGTGTGAGTCGATCCTCGGCGTGAAAGATGAGCCAGTGCAGGGCAAAGAGGTTCCTCTGGAATGGACTGAGACATCTGGGGGACTCTTGGAATGGTGGTACGACCATGGAGTTCCTCTCTCCTTTCCTGTTGAGAGTGCCTCCTCTTGAGATGCGACGGGAACGCCGGGAATTCTTTCCCGTTGAAAGCAGGGAAAGGATCCCTCATCTCGAGCTACGAGGGGGAAACGGGGATCCTCTGGATGTGGGCGGGACCATCGTGCTTCCTCTCGAATGGAGACGGGTATGGCGGTGAACTTCTTGAGTTGCAGCAAGGGTGTGAAAGACCCTTTCGAAGTTCCAGAGGTTAGGTGTCATTAGTCTCCAGACGCCTCATCGGAAATAGGCCTAATCTCGCCAGGAAGGGAGAACTTCCTGGATTTTCTCGAGTTGCGGCAGGTGTTCTCGAGTTACGACGGGGACCTCAGGGACCCGCCCTGGTGGCCTCAGGAGAGGCCAGTCCCCATGCGAGTTGCTAGGGGGCCTCTCGTGATTCCTCTCCCATCGATACCGGGGCCAAAAACCTTGTGTGGAGTCAGGGCCGGAACCGAGGATTCCTCTCAGGGGCTGACATGGATCTTTGGGTACTTCTGGAGTCTCCCCAGGGGAGTCAGGCCTCGTCTCGAGTGGGGGCATGCAAGTGCGCTTTCCTTCCAGGCTGTAGCATCAATGTCACGCTTCCCGTCGCGAGGATCAAAGGATCTGTGGTTTTCCCTCGAGGCTTTCCCTCGAGGCTTTCCCACAGGGCTGTCCCACGTGCCACCGTGGTGTGAGTCGATCCTCGGCGTGAAAGATGAGCCAGTGCAGGGCAAAGAGGTTCCTCTGGAATGGACTGAGACATCTGGGGGACTCTTGGAATGGTGGTACGACCATGGAGTTCCTCTCGCCTTTCCTGTTGAGAGTGCCTCCTCTTGAGATGCGACGGGAACGCCGGGAATTCTTTCCCGTTGAAAGCAGGGAAAGGATCCCTCATCTCGAGCTACGAGGGGGAAACGGGGCTCCTCTGGATGTAGGCGGGACCATCGTGCTTCCTCTCGAGTTGAGACGGGTATGGCAGAGATCTTCTTGAGTTGCAGCAAGGGAGTGGAAGACACTTTCGAAGTTCCAGAGGTTAGGTGTCATTAGTCTCCAGACGCCTCATCGGAAATAGGCCTCATCTCGCCTGGAAGGGAGAACTTCCTGGATTTTCTCGAGTTGCGGCAGGTGTTCTCGAGTTACGGCCGGGACCTCAGGGACCAGCCCTGGTGGCCTCAGGAGAGGCCAATCCCCATGCGAGTTGCTAGGGGGACTCTGGAATTCCTCTCCCGTCGATACCGGGTCCAAAAACCTTGTGTGGAGTCAGGGCGGGAACCGAGGTTTCCTCTCTGGGGCTGACATGGATCTTTGGGTTCTCCTGGAGTCTCCCCAGGGGAGTCAGGCCTCGTCTCGAGTGGGGACAGGCACGTGCGCTTTCCTTCCAGGCTGTAGCAGCAATGTCACGCTTCCCGTGGCGTGGATCAAAGGATCTGTGGTTTTCCCTCGAGGCTTTCCCACAGGGCTGTCCCACGTGCCACCGTGGTGTGAGTCGATCCTCGGCGTGAAGGATGAGCCAGTGCAGGGCAAAGAGGTTCCTCTGGAATGGACTGAGACATCTGGGGGACTCTTGGAATGGTAGTACGTCCATGGAGTTCCTCTCGCCTTTCCTGTTGAGAGTGCCTCCTCTTGAGATGCGACGGGAACGCCGGGAAGTGTTTCCCGTTGAAAGCAGGGAAAGGATCCCTCATCTCGAGCTACGAGGGGGAAACGGGGCTCCTCTGGATGTGGGCGGGACCATCGTGCTTCCCCTCGAGTGGAGACGGGTATGGCGGTGAACTTCTTGAGTTGCAGCAAGGGTGTGAAAGACCTTTTCGAAGTTCCAGAGTTTAGGTATCATTAGTCTCCAGACGCCTCATCGGAAATAGGCCTCATCTCGCCTGGAAGGGAGAACTTCCTGGATTTTCTCGAGTTGCGGCAGGTGTTCTCGAGTTACGACGGGGACCTCAGGGACCCGCCCTGGTGGCCTCAGGAGAGACCAGTCCCCATGCGAGTTCCTAGGGGGCCTCTCGGGATTCCTCTCCCGTCGATACCGGGGCCAAAAACCTTGTGTGGAGTCAGGGCCGGAACCGAGGATTCCTCTCAGGGGCTGACATGGATCTTTGGGTACTTCTGGAGTCTCCCCAGGGGAGTCAGGCCTCGTCTCGAGTGGGGGCATGCACGTGCGCTTTCCTTCCAGGCTGTAGCAGCAATGTCACGCTTCCCTTCGCGAGGATCTAAGGATCTGTGGTTTTCCCTCGAGGCTTTCCCTCGAGGCTTTCCCACAGGGCTGTCCCACGTGCCACCGTGGTGTGAGTCGATCCTGGCGTGAAAGATGAGCCAGTGCAGGGCAAAGAGGTTCCTCTGGAATGGACTGAGACATCTGGGGGACTCTTGGAATGGTGGTACGACCATGGAGTTCCTCTCGCCTTTCCTGTTGAGAGTGCCTCCTCTTGAGATGCGACAGGAACGCCGGGAAGTGTTTCCCGTTGAAAGCAGGGAAAGGATCCCTCATCTCGAGCTACGAGGGGGAAACGGGGCTCCTCTGGATGTGGGCGGGACCATCGTGCTTCCCCTCGAGTGGAGACGGGTATGGCGGTGAACTTCTTGAGTTGCAGCAAGGGTGTGAAAGACCTTTTCGAAGTTCCAGAGGTTAGGTATCATTAGTCTCCAGACGCCTCATCGGAAATAGGCCTCATCTCGCCTGGAAGGGAGAACTTCCTGGATTTTCTCGAGTTGCGGCAGGTGTTCTCGAGTTACGACGGGGACCTCAGGGACCCGCCCTGGTGGCCTCAGGAGAGACCAGTCCCCATGCGAGTTCCTAGGGGGCCTCTCGGGATTCCTCTCCCGTCGATACCGGGGCCAAAAACCTTGTGTGGAGTCAGGGCCGGAACCGAGGATTCCTCTCAGGGGCTGACATGGATCTTTGGGTACTTCTGGAGTCTCCCCAGGGGAGTCAGGCCTCGTCTCGAGTGGGGGCATGCACGTGCGCTTTCCTTCCAGGCTGTAGCAGCAATGTCACGCTCCCCTTCGCGAGGATCTAAGGATCTGTGGTTTTCCCTCGAGGCTTTCCCTCGAGGCTTTCTCACAGGGCTGTCCCACGTGCCACCGTGGTGTGAGTCGATCCTGGCGTGAAAGATGAGCCAGTGCAGGGCAAAGAGGTTCCTCTGGAATGGACTGAGACATCTGGGGGACTCTTGGAATGGTGGTACGACCATGGAGTTCCTCTCGCCTTTCCTGTTGAGAGTGCCTCCTCTTGAGATGCGACGGGAACGCCGGGAATTCTTTCCCGTTGAAAGCAGGGAAAGGATCCCTCATCTCGAGCTACGAGGGGGAAACGGGGCTCCTCTGGATGTGGGCGGGACCATCGTGCTTCCTCTCGAGTCGAGACGGGTATGGCGGTGAACTTCTTGAGTTGCAGCAAGGGTGTGAAAGACCCTTTCGAAGTTCCAGAGGTTAGGTGTCATTAGTCTCCAGACGCCTCATCGGAAATAGGCCTAATCTCGCCAGGAAGGGAGAACTTCCTGGATTTTCTCGAGTTGCGGCAGGTGCTCTCGAGTTACGACGGGGACCTCAGGGACCCGCACTGGTGGCCTCAGGAGAGGCCAGTCCCCATGCGAGTTGCTAGGGGGCCTCTCGGGATTCCTCTCCCGTCGATACCGGGGCCAAAAACCTTGTGTGGAGTCAGGGCCGGAACCGAGGATTCCTCTCAGGGGCTGACATGGATCTTTGGGTACTTCTGGAGTCTCCCCAGGGGAGTCAGGCCTCGTCTCGAGTGGGGGCATGCACGTGCGATTTCCTTCCAGGCTGTAGCAGCAATGTCACGCTTCCCGTCGCGTGGATCAAAGGATCTGTGGTTTTCCCTCGAGGCTTTCCCACAGGGCTGTCCCACGTGCCACCGTGGTGTGAGTCGATCCTCGGCGTGAAAGATGAGCCAGTGCAGGGCAAAGAGGTTCCTCTGGAATGGACTGAGACATCTGGGGGACTCTTGGAATGGTGGTACGACCATGGAGTTCCTCTCGCCTTTCCTGTTGAGAGTGCCTCCTCTTGAGATGCGACGGGAACGCCGGGAATTCTTTCCCGTTGAAAGCAGGGAAAGGATCCCTCATCTCGAGCTAGGAGGGGGAAACGGGGCTCCTCTGGATGTGGGCGGGACCATCGTGCTTCCTCTTGAGTCGAGACGGGTATGGCGGTGAACTTCTTGAGTTGCAGCAAGGGTGAGAAAGACCCTTTCGAAGTTCCAGAGGTTAGGTGTCATTAGTCTCCAGACGCCTCATCGGAAATAGGCCTAATCTCGCCAGGAAGGGAGAACTTCCTGGATTTTCTCGGGTTGCGGCAGCTGTTCTGGAGTTACGACGGGGACCTCAGGGACCCGCCCTGGTGGCCTCAGGAGAGGCCAGTCCCCATGCGAGTTGCTAGGGGGCCTCTCGGGATTCCTCTCCCGTCGATACCGGGGCCAAAAACCTTGTGTGGAATCAGGGCCGGAACCGAGGATTCCTCTCAGGGGCTGACATGGATCTTTGGGTACTTCTGGAGTCTCCACAGGGTAGTCAGGCCTCGTCTCGAGTGGGGGCATGCACGTGCGCTTTCCTTCCAGGCTGTAGCAGCAATGTCACGCTTCCCTTCGCGTGGATCAAAGGATCTGTGGTTTTCCCTCGAGGCTTTCCCTCGAGGCTTTCCCACAGGGCTGTCCCACGTGCCACGGTGGTGTGAGTCGATCCTGGCGTGAAAGATGAGCCAGTGCAGGGCACAGAGGTTCCGCTGGAATGGACTGAGACATCTGGGGGACTCTTGGAATGGTGGTACGACCATGGAGTTCCTCTCGCCTATCCTGTTGAGAGTGCCTCCTCTTGAGATGGGACGGGAACGCCGGGAATTCTTTCCCGTTGAAAGCAGGGAAAGGATCCCTCATCTCGAGCTACGAGGGGGAAACGGGGCTCCTCTGGATGTGGGCGGGACCATCGTGCTTCCCCTCGAGTGGAGACGGGTATGGCGGTGAACTTTTTGATTTGCAGCAAGGGTGTGAAAGACCTTTTCAAAGTTCCAGATGTTAGGTGTCATTAGTCTCCAGACGCCTCATCGGAAATAGGCCTCATCTCGCCTGGAAGGGAGAACTTCCTGGATTTTCTCGAGTTGCGGCAGGTGTTCTCGAGTTACGACGGGGACCTCAGGGACCCGCCCTGGTGGCCTCAGGAGAGGCCAGTCCCCATGCGAGTTGCTAGGGGGCCTCTCGGGATTCCTCTCCCGTCGATACCGGGGCCAAAAACCTTGTGTGGAGTCAGGGCCGGAACCGAGGATTCCTCTCAGGGGCTGACATGGATCTTTGGGTACTTCTGGAGTCTCCCCAGGGGAGTCAGGCCTCGTCTCGAGTGGGGGCATGCACGTGCGCTTTCCTTCCAGGCTGTAGCAGCAATGTCACGCTTCCCGTGGCCTGGATCAAAGGATCTGTGGTTTTCCCTCGAGGCTTTCCCTTGAGGCTTTCCCACAGGGCTGTCCCACGTGCCACCGTGGTGTGAGTCGATCGTGGCGTGAAAGATGAGCCAGTGCAGGGCAAAGAGGTTCCTCTGGAATGGACTGAGACATCTGGGGGACTCTTGGAATGGTGGTACGACCATGGAGTTCCTCTCGCCTTTCCTGTTGAGAGTGCCTCCTCTTGAGATGCGACGGGAACGCCGGGAATTCTTTCCCGTTGAAAGCAGGGAAAGGATCCCTCATCTCGAGCTACGAGGGGGAAACGGGGCTCCTCTGGATGTGGGCGGGACCATCGTGCTTCCTCTCGAGTGCAGACGGGTATGGCGGTGAACTTTTTGATTTGCAGCAAGGGTGTGAAAGACCTTTTCAAAGTTCCAGAGGTTAGGTGTCATTAGTCTCCAGACGCCTCATCGGAAATAGGCCTCATCTCGCCTGGAAGGGAGAACTTCCTGGATTTTCTCGAGTTGCGGCAGGTGTTCTCGAGTTACGACGGGGACCTCAGGGACCCGCCCTGGTGGCCTCAGGAGAGGCCAGTCCCCATGCGAGTTGCTAGGGGGCCTCTCGGGATTCCTCTCCCGTCGATACCGGGGCCAAAAACCTTGTGTGGAGTCAGGGCCGGAACCGAGGATTCCTCTCAGGGGCTGACATGGATCTTTGGGTACTTCTGGAGTCTCCCCAGGGGAGTCAGGCCTCGTCTCGAGAGGGGGCATGCACGTGCGCTTTCCTTCCAGGCTGTAGCAGCAATGTCACGCTTCCCTTCGCGTGGATCAAAGGATCTGTGGTTTTCCCTCGAGGCTTTCCCTTGAGGCTTTCCCACAGGGCTGTCCCACGTGCCACCGTGGTGTGAGTCGATCGTGGCGTGAAAGATGAGCCAGTGCAGGGCAAAGAGGTTCCTCTGGAATGGACTGAGACATCTGGGGGACTCTTGGAATGGTGGTACGACCATGGAGTTCCTCTCGCCTTTCCTGTTGAGAGTGCCTCCTCTTGAGATGCGACGGGAACGCCGGGAATTCTTTCCCGTTGAAAGCAGGGAAAGGATCCCTCATCTCGAGCTACGAGGGGGAAACGGGGCTCCTCTGGATGTGGGCGGGACCATCGTGCTTCCTCTCGAGTGCAGACGGGTATGGCGGTGAACTTCTTGAGTTGCAGCAAGGGTGTGAAAGACCCTTTCGAAGTTCCAGAGGTTAGGTGTCATTAGTCTCCAGACGCCTCATCGGAAATAGGCCTCATCTCGCCTGGAAGGGAGAACTTCCTGGATTTTCTCGAGTTGCGGCAGGTGTTCTCGAGTTACGACGGGGACCTCAGGGACCCGCCCTGGTGGCCTCAGGAGAGGCCAGTCCCCATGCGAGTTGCTAGGGGGCCTCTCGGGATTCCTCTCCCGTCGATACCGGGGCCAAAAACCTTGTGTGGAGTCAGGGCCGGAACCGAGGATTCCTCTCAGGGGCTGACATGGATCTTTGGGTACTTCTGGAGTCTCCCCAGGGGAGTCAGGCCTCGTCTCGAGTGGGGGCATGCACGTGCGCTTTCCTTCCAGGCTGTAGCAGCAATGTCACGCTTCCCGTGGCCTGGATCAAAGGATCTGTGGTTTTCCCTCGAGGCTTTCCCTTGAGGCTTTCCCACAGGGCTGTCCCACGTGCCACCGTGGTGTGAGTCGATCGTGGCGTGAAAGATGAGCCAGTGCAGGGCAAAGAGGTTCCTCTGGAATGGACTGAGACATCTGGGGGACTCTTGGAATGGTGGTACGACCATGGAGTTCCTCTCGCCTTTCCTGTTGAGAGTGCCTCCTCTTGAGATGCGACGGGAACGCCGGGAATTCTTTCCCGTTGAAAGCAGGGAAAGGATCCCTCATCTCGAGCTACGAGGGGGAAACGGGGCTCCTCTGGATGTGGGCGGGACCATCGTGCTTCCTCTCGAGTGCAGACGGGTATGGCGGTGAACTTCTTGAGTTGCAGCAAGGGTGTGAAAGACCCTTTCGAAGTTCCAGAGGTTAGGTGTCATTAGTCACCAGACGCCTCATCGGAAATAGGCCTCATCTCGCCTGGAAGGGAGAACTTCCTGGATTTTCTCGAGTTGCGGCAGGTGTTCTCGAGTTACGACGGGGACCTCAGGGACCCGCCCTGGTGGCCTCAGGAGAGGCCAGTCCCCATGCGAGTTGCTAGGGGGCCTCTCGGGATTCCTCTCCCGTCGATACCGGGGCCAAAAACCTTGTGTGGAGTCAGGGCCGGAACCGAGGATTCCTCTCAGGGGCTGGCATGGATCTTTGGGTACTTCTGGAGTCTCCCCAGGGGAGTCAGGCCTCGTCTCCAGTGGGGGCATGCACGTGCGCTTTCCTTCCAGGCTGTGGCAGAAATGTCACGCTTCCCGTCGCGTGGATCAAAGGATATGTGGTTTTTCCTCAAGGCTTTCCTCGAGGCTTTCCCAGAGGGCTGTCCCACGTGCCACCGTGGTGTGAGTCGATCCTAGGCGTGAAAGATGAGCCAGTGCAGTGCAAAGAGGTTCCTCTGGAATGGACTGAGACATCTGGGGGACTCTTGGAATGGTGGTACGACCATGGAGTTCCTCTCGCCTTTCCTGTTGAGAGTGCCTCCTCTTGAGATGCGACGGGAACGCCGGGAATTCTTTCCCGTTGAAAGCAGGGAAAGGATACCTCATCTCGAGCTACGAGGGGGAAACGGGGCTCCTCTGGATGTGGGCGGGACCATCGTGCTTCCTCTCGAGTGGAGACGGGTATGGCGGTGAACTTCTTGAGTCGCAGCAAGGGTGTGAAAGACCCTTTCGAATTTCCAGAGGTTAGGTGTCATTAGTCTCCAGACGCCTCATCGGAAATAGGCCTCATCTCGCCTGGAAGGGAGAACTTCCTGGATTTTCTCGAGTTGCGGCAGGTGCTCTCGAGTTACGACGGGGAACTCAGGGACCCGCCCTGGTGGCCTCAGGAGAGGCCAGTCCCCATGCGAGATGCTAGGGGGCCTCTCGGGATTCCTCTCCCGTCGATACCGGGGCCAAAAACTTTGTGTGGAGTCAGGTCCGGAAACGAGGATTCCTCTCAGGGGCTTACATGGATCTTTGGGTACTTCTGGAGTCTCCCCAGGGGAGTCAGGCCTCGTCTCGAGTCGGGGCATGCACGTGCGCTTTCCTTCCAGGTTGTAGCAGCAATGTCACGCTTCCCTTCGCGTGGATCAAAGGATCTGTGGTTTTCCCTCGAGGCTTTCACTCGAGCCTTTCCCACAGGGCTGTCCCACGTGCCACCGTGGTGTGAGTCGATCCTCGGCGTGAAAGATGAGCCAGTGCAGGGCAAAGAGGTTCCTCTGGAATGGACTGAGACATCTGGGGGACTCTTGGAATGGTGGTACGACCATGGAGTTCCTCTCGCCTTTCCTGTTGAGAGTGCCTCCTCTTGAGATGCGACGGGAACGCCGGGAATTCTTTCCCGTTGAAAGCAGGGAAAGGATCCCTCATCTCGAGCTACGAGGGGGAAACGGGGCTCCTCTGGATGTGGGCGGGACCATCGTTCTTCCTCTCGAGTCGAGACGGGTATGGCGGTGAACTTCTTGAGTTGCAGCAAGGGTGTGAAAGACCCTTTCGAAGTTCCAGAGGTTAGGTGTCATTAGTCTCCAGACGCCTCATCGGAAATAGGCCTAATCTCGCCTGGAAGGGAGAACTTCCTGGATTTTCTCGAGTTGCGGCAGCTGTTCTGGAGTTACGACGGGGACCTCAGGGACCCGCACTGGTGGCCTCAGGAGAGGCCAGTCCCCATGCGAGTTGCTTGGGGGCCTCTCGGGATTCCTCTCCCGTCGATACCGGGGCCAAAAACCTTGTGTGGAGTCAGGGCCGGAACCGAGGATTCCTCTCAGGGGCTGACATGGATCTTTGGGTACTTCTGGAGTCTCCCCAGGGGAGTCAGGCCTCGTCTCGAGTGGGGGCATGCACGTGCGCTTTCCTTCCAGGCTGTAGCAGCAATGTCACGCTTCCCTTCGCGTGGATCAAAGGATCTGTGGTTTTCCCTCGAGGCTTTCCCTCGAGGCTTTCCCACAGGGCTGTCCCACGTGCCACCGTGGTGTGAGTCGATCCTGGCGTGAAAGATGAGCCAGTGCAGGGCACAGAGGTTCCGCTGGAATGGACTGAGACATCTGGGGGACTCTTGGAATGGTGGTACGACCATGGAGTTCCTCTCGCCTATCCTGTTGAGAGTGCCTCCTCTTGAGATGGGACGGGAACGCCGGGAATTCTTTCCCGTTGAAAGCAGGGAAAGGATCCCTCATCTCGAGCTACGAGGGGGAAACGGGGCTCCTCTGGATGTGGGCGGGACCATCGTGCTTCCCCTCGAGTGGAGACGGGTATGGCGGTGAACTTTTTGATTTGCAGCAAGGGTGTGAAAGACCTTTTCAAAGTTCCAGATGTTAGGTGTCATTAGTCTCCAAACGCCTCATCGGAAATAGGCCTCATCTCGCCTGGAAGGGAGAACTTCCTGGATTTTCTCGAGTTGCGGCAGGTGTTCTCGAGTTACGACGGGGACCTCTGGGACCCGCCCTGGTGGCCTCAGGAGAGGCCAGTCCCCATGCGAGTTGCTAGGGGGCCTCTCGGGATTCCTCTCCCGTCGATACCGGGGCCAAAAACCTTGTGTGGAGTCAGGGCCGGAACCGAGGATTCCTCTCAGGGGCTGACATGGATCTTTGGGTACTTCTGGAGTCTCCCCAGGGGAATCAGGCCTCGTCTCGAGTGGGGGCATGCACGTGCACTTTCCTTCCAGCCTGGAGCAGCAATGTCACGCTTCCCTTCGCGTGGATCAAAGGATCTGTGGTTTTCCCTCGAGGCTTTCCCTCGAGGCTTTCCCACAGGGCTATCCCACGTGCCACCGTGGTGTGAGTCGATCCTGGCGTGAAAGATGAGCCAGTGCAGGGCTAAGAGGTTCCTCTGGAATGGACTGAGACATCTGGGGGACTCTTGGAATGGTGGTACGACCATGGAGTTCCTCTCGCCTTTCCTGTTGAGAGTGCCTCCTCTTGAGATGCGACCGGAACGCCGGGAATTATTTCCCGTTGAAAGCAGGGAAAGGATCCCTCATCTCGAGCTACGAGGGGGAAACGGGGCTCCTCTGGATGTGGGCGGACCATCGTGCTTCCTCTCGAGTCGAGACGGGTATGGCGGTGAACTTCTTGAGTTGCAGCAAGGGTGTGAAAGACCCTTTCGAAGTTCCAGAGGTTAGGTGTCATTAGTCTCCAGACGCCTCATCGGAAATAGGCCTCATCTCGCCTGGAAGGGAGAACTTCCTGGATTTTCTCGAGTTGCGGCAGGTGTTCTCGAGTTACGACGGGGACCTCAGGGACCCGCCCTGGTGGCCTCAGGAGAGGCCAGTCCCCAAGCGAGTTGCTAGGCGGCCTCTCGGGATTCCTCTCCCGTCGATACCGGGGCCAAAAACCTTGTGTGGAGTCAGGGCCGGAACCGAGGATTCCTCTCAGGGGCTGACATGGATCTTTGGGTACTTCTGGAGTCTCCCCAGGGGAGTCAGGCCTCGTCTCGAGTGGGGGCATGCACGTGTGATTTCCTTCCAGGCTGTAGCAGCAATGTCACGCTTCCCGTCGCGTGGATCAAAGGATCTGTGGTTTTCCCTCGAGGCTTTCCCACAGGGCTGTCCCACGTGCCACCGTGGTGTGAGTCGATCCTCGGCGTGAAAGATGAGCCAGTGCAGGGCAAAGAGGTTCCTCTGGAATGGACTGAGACATCTGGGGGACTCTTGGAATGGTGGTACGACCATGGAGTTCCTCTCGCCTTTCCTGTTGAGAGTGCCTCCTCTTGAGATGCGACGGGAACGCCGGGAATTCTTTCCCGTTGAAAGCAGGGAAAGGATCCCTCATCTCGAGCTACGAGGGGGAAACGGGGCTCCTCTGGATGTGGGCGGGACCATCGTGCTTCCTCTCGAGTCGAGACGGGTATGGCGGTGAACTTCTTGAGTCGCAGCAAGGGTGTGAAAGACCCTTTCGAAGTTCCAGAGGTTAGGTGTCATTAGTCTCCAGACGCCTCATCGGAAATACGCCTCATCTCGCCTGGAAGGGAGAACTTCCTGGAATTTCTCGAGTTGCGGCAGGTGCTCTCGAGTTACGACGGGGACCTCAGGGACACGCCCTGGTGGCCTCAGGAGAGGCCAGTCCCCATGCGAGTTGCTAGGGTGCCTCTCGGGATTCCTCTCCCGTCGATACCGGGGCCGAAAACTTTGTGTGGAGTCAGGGCCGGAACCGAGGATTCCTCTCAGGGGCTGACATGGATCTTTGGGTACTTCTGGAGTCTCCCCAGGGGAGTCAGGCCTCGTCTCGAGTGGGGGCATGCACGTGCGCTTTCCTTCCAGGCTGTAGCAGCAATGTCACGCTTCCCGACTCGTGGATCAAAGGATCTGCGGTATTCCCTCGAGGCTTTCCCTAGAGGCTTTCCCACAGGGCTGTCGCACGTGCAACCGTGGTGTGAGTCGATCCTCGGCATGAAAGATGAGCCAGTGCAGGGCAAAGAGGTTCCTCTGGAATGGACTGAGACATCTGGGGGACTCTTGGAATGGTGGTACGACCATGGAGATCCTCTCTCCTTTCCTGTTGAGAGTGCCTCCTCTTGAGATGCGACGGGAATGCCGGGAATTCTTTCCCGTTGAAAGCAGGGAAAGGATCCCTCATCTCGAGCTACGAGGGGGAAACGGGGCTCCTCTGGATGTGGGCGGGACCATCGTGCTTCCTCTCGAGTGGAGACGGGTATGGCGGTGAACTTCTTGAGTTGCAGCAAGGGTGTGAAAGACCCTTTCGAAGTTCCAGAGGTTAGGTGTCATTAGTCTCCAGACGCCTCATCGGAAATAGGCCTCATCTCGCCTGGAAGGGAGAACTTCCTGGATTTTCTCGAGTTGCGGCAGGTGCTCTCGAGTTACGACGGGGAACTCAGGGACCCGCCCTGGTGGCCTCAGGAGAGGCCAGTCCCCATGCGAGATGCTAGGGGGCCTCTCGGGATTCCTCTCCCGTCGATACCGGGGCCAAAAACTTTGTGTGGAGTCAGGTCCGGAAACGAGGATTCCTCTCAGGGGCTTACATGGATCTTTGGGTACTTCTGGAGTCTCCCCAGGGGAGTCAGGCCTCGTCTCGAGTCGGGGCATGCACGTGCGCTTTCCTTCCAGGCTGTAGCAGCAATGTCACGCTTCCCTTCGCGTGGATCAAAGGATCTGTGGTTTTCCCTCGAGGCTTTCACTCGAGCCTTTCCCACAGGGCTGTCCCACGTGCCACCGTGGTGTGAGTCGATCCTCGGCGTGAAAGATGAGCCAGTGCAGGGCAAAGAGGTTCCTCTGGAATGGACTGAGACATCTGGGGGACTCTTGGAATGGTGGTACGACCATGGAGTTCCTCTCGCCTTTCCTGTTGAGAGTGCCTCCTCTTGAGATGCGACGGGAACGCCGGGAATTCTTTCCCGTTGAAAGCAGGGAAAGGATCCCTCATCTCGAGCTACGAGGGGGAAACGGGGCTCCTCTGGATGTGGGCGGGACCATCGTTCTTCCTCTCGAGTCGAGACGGGTATGGCGGTGAACTTCTTGAGTTGCAGCAAGGGTGTGAAAGACCCTTTCGAAGTTCCAGAGGTTAGGTGTCATTAGTCTCCAGACGCCTCATCGGAAATAGGCCTAATCTCGCCTGGAAGGGAGAACTTCCTGGATTTTCTCGAGTTGCGGCAGCTGTTCTGGAGTTACGACGGGGACCTCAGGGACCCGCACTGGTGGCCTCAGGAGAGGCCAGTCCCCATGCGAGTTGCTTGGGGGCCTCTCGGGATTCCTCTCCCGTCGATACCGGGGCCAAAAACCTTGTGTGGAGTCAGGGCCGGAACCGAGGATTCCTCTCAGGGGCTGACATGGATCTTTGGGTACTTCTGGAGTCTCCCCAGGGGAGTCAGGCCTCGTCTCGAGTGGGGGCATGCACGTGCGCTTTCCTTCCAGGCTGTAGCAGCAATGTCACGCTTCCCGTGGCCTGGATCAAAGGATCTGTGGTTTTCCCTCGAGGCTTTCCCTCGAGGCTTTCCCACAGGGCTGTCGCACGTGCAACCGTGGTGCGAATCGATCCTCGGCGTGAAAGATGAGCCAGTGCAGGGCAAAGAGGTTCCTCTGGAATGGACTGAGACATCTGGGGGACTCTTGGAATGGTGGTACGACCATGGAGTTCCTCTCGCCTTTCCTGTTGAGAGTGCCTCCTCTTGAGATGCGACGGGAACGCCGGGAATTCTTTCCCGTTGAAAGCAGGGAAAGGATCCCTCATCTCGAGCTACGATGGGGAAACGGGGCTCCTCTGGATGTGGGCGGGACCATCGTGTTTCCTCTCGAGTGGAGACGGGTATGGCGGTGAACTTCTTGAGTTGCAGCAAGGGTGTGAAAGACCCTTCCGAATTTCCAGAGGTTTGGTGTCATTAGTCTCCAGACGCCTCATCGGAAATAGGCCTCATCTCGCCTGGAAGGAAGAACTTCCTGGATTTTCTCGAGTTGCGGCAGGTGTTCTCGAGTTACGACGGGGACCTCAGGGACCCGCCCTGGTGGCCTCAGGAGAGGCCAGTCCACATGAGAGTTGCTAGGGGGCCTCTCGGGATTCCTCTCCCGTCGATACCGGGGCCAAAAACCTTGTGTGGAGTCAGGGCCGGAACCGAGGATTCCTCTCAGGGGCTGACATGGATCTTTGGGTACTTCTGGAGTCTCCCCAGGGGAGTCAGGCCTCGTCTCGAGTGGGGGCATGCACGTGCGCTTTCCTTCCAGGCTGTAGCAGCAATGTCACGCTTCCCTTCGCGTGGATCAAAGGATCTGTGGTTTTCCCTCGAGGCTTTCCCTTGAGGCTTTCCCACAGGGCTGTCCCACGTGCCACCGTGGTGTGAGTCGATCGTGGCGTGAAAGATGAGCCAGTGCAGGGCAAAGAGGTTCCTCTGGAATGGACTGAGACATCTGGGGGACTCTTGGAATGGTGGTACGACCATGGAGTTCCTCTCGCCTTTCCTGTTGAGAGTGCCTCCTCTTGAGATGCGACGGGAACGCCGGGAATTCTTTCCCGTTGAAAGCAGGGAAAGGATCCCTCATCTCGAGCTACGAGGGGGAAACGGGGCTCCTCTGGATGTGGGCGGGACCATCGTGCTTCCTCTCGAGTGCAGACGGGTATGGCGGTGAACTTCTTGAGTTGCAGCAAGGGTGTGAAAGACCCTTTCGAAGTTCCAGAGTTTAGGTGTCATTATTCTCTAGACGCCTCATCGGAAATAGGCCTCATCTCGCCTGGAAGGGAGAACTTCCTGGATTTTCTCGAGTTGTGGCAGGTGTTCTCGAGTTACGACGGGGACCTCAGGGACCCGCCCTGGTGGCCTCAGGAGAGGCCAGTCCCCATGCGAGTTGCTAGGGGGCCTCTCGGGATTCCTCTCCCGTCGATACCGGGGCCAAAAACCTTGTGTGGAGTCAGGGCCGGAACCGAGGATTCCTCTCAGGGGCTGACATGGATCTTTGGGTACTTCTGGAGTCTCCCCAGGGGAGTCAGGCCTCGTCTCGAGTGGGGGCATGCACGTGCGCTTTCCTTCCAGGCTGTAGCAGCAATGTCACGCTTCCCGTGGCCTGGATCAAAGGATCTGTGGTTTTCCCTCGAGGCTTTCCCTCGAGGCTTTCCCACAGGGCTGTCCCACGTGCCACCGTGGTGTGAGTCGATCCTCGGCGTGAAAGATGAGCCAGTGCAGGGCAAAGAGGTTCCTCTGGAATGGACTGAGACATCTGGGGGACTCTTGGAATGGTGGTAGGACCATGGAGTTCCTCTCGCCTTTCCTGTTGAGAGTGCCTCCTCTTGAGATGCGACGGGAACGCCGGGAATTCTTTCCCGTTGAAAGCAGGGAAAGGATCCCTCATCTCGAGCTACGAGGGGGAAACGGGGATCCTCTGGATGTGGGCGGGACCATCGTGCTTCCTCTCGAGTGGAGACGGGTATGGCGGTGAACTTCTTGAGTCGCAGCAAGGGTGTGAAAGACCCTTTCGAAGTTCCAGAGGTTAGGTGTCATTAGTCTCCAGACGCCTCATCGGAAATACGCCTCATCTCGCCTGGAAGGGAGAACTTCCTGGAATTTCTCGAGTTGCGGCAGGTGCTCTCGAGTTACGACGGGGACCTCAGGGACACGCCCTGGTGGCCTCAGGAGAGGCCAGTCCCCATGCGAGTTGCTAGGGTGCCTCTCGGGATTCCTCTCCCGTCGATACCGGGGCCGAAAACTTTGTGTGGAGTCAGGGCCGGAACCGAGGATTCCTCTCAGGGGCTGACATGGATCTTTGGGTACTTCTGGAGTCTCCCCAGGGGAGTCAGGCCTCGTCTCGAGTGGGGGCATGCACGTGCGCTTTCCTTCCAGGCTGTAGCAGCAATGTCACGCTTCCCGACTCGTGGATCAAAGGATCTGCGGTATTCCCTCGAGGCTTTCAATCGAGGCTTTCCCACAGGGCTGTCCCACGTGCCACCGTGGTGTGAGTTGATCCTCGGCATGAAAGATGAGCCAGTGCAGGGCAAAGAGGTTCCACTGGAATGGACTGAGACATCTGGGGGACTCTTGGAATGGTGGTACGACCATGGAGTTCCTCTCGCCTTTCCTGTTGAGAGTGCCTCCTCTTGAGATGCGACGGGAACGCCGGGAATTCTTTCCCGTTGAAAGCAGGGAAAGGATCCCTCATCTCGAGCTACGAGGGGGAAACGGGGCTCCTCTGGATGTGGGCGGGACCATCGTGCTTCCTCTCGAGTGGAGACGGGTATGGCGGTGAACTTCTTGAGTTGCAGCAAGGGTGTGAAAGACCCTTTCGAAGTTCCAGAGGTTAGGTGTCATTAGTCTCCAGACGCCTCATCGGAAATAGGCCTCATCTCGCCTGGAAGGGAGAACTTCCTGGATTTTCTCGAGTTGCGGCAGGTGTTCTCGAGTTACGACGGGGACCTCAGGGACCCGCCCTGGTTGCCTCAGGAGAGGCCAGTCCCCATGCGAGTTGCTAGGGGGCCTCTCGGGATTCCTCTCCCGTCGATACCGGGGCCAAAAACCTTGTGTGGAGTCAGGGCCGGAACCGAGGATTCCTCTCAGGGGCTGACATGGATCTTTGGGTACTTCTGGAGTCTCCCCAGGGGAGTCAGGCCTCGTCTCGAGTGGGGGCATGCACGTGCGCTTTCCTTCCAGGCTGTAGCAGCAATGTCACGCTTCCCGTGGCGTGGATCAAAGGATCTGTGGTTTTCCCTCGAGGCTTTCCCTCGAGGCTTTCCCACAGGGCTGTCCCACGTGCCACCGTGGTGTGAGTCGATCCTCGGCGTGAAAGATGAGCCAGTGCAGGGCAAAGAGGTTCCTCTGGAATGGACTGAGACATCTGGGGGACTCTTGGAATGGTGGTACGACCATGGAGTTCCTCTCGCCTTTCCTGTTGAGAGTGCCTCCTCTTGAGATGCGACGGGAACGCCGGGAATTCTTTCCCGTTGAAAGCAGGGAAAGGATCCCTCATCTCGAGCTACGAGGGGGAAACGGGGCTCCTCTGGATGTGGGCGGGACCATCGTGCTTCCTCTCGAGTGGAGACGGGTATGGCGGTGAACTTCTTGAGTTGCAGCAAGGGTGTGAAAGACCCTTTCGAAGTTCCAGAGGTTAGGTGTCATTAGTCTCCAGACGCCTCATCGGAAATAGGCCTCATCTCGCCTGGAAGGGAGAACTTCCTGGATTTTCTCGAGTTGCGGCAGGTGTTCTCGAGTTACGACGGGGACCTCAGGGACCCGCCCTGGTTGCCTCAGGAGAGGCCAGTCCCCATGCGAGTTGCTAGGGGGCCTCTCGGGATTCCTCTCCCGTCGATACCGGGGCCAAAAACCTTGTGTGGAGTCAGGGCCGGAACCGAGGATTCCTCTCAGGGGCTGACATGGATCTTTGGGTACTTCTGGAGTCTCCCCAGGGGAGTCAGGCCTCGTCTCGAGTGGGGGCATGCACGTGCGCTTTCCTTCCAGGCTGTAGCAGCAATGTCACGCTTCCCGTGGCGTGGATCAAAGGATCTGTGGTTTTCCCTCGAGGCTTTCCCTCGAGGCTTTCCCACAGGGCTGTCCCACGTGCCACCGTGGTGTGAGTCGATCCTCGGCGTGAAAGATGAGCCAGTGCAGGGCAAAGAGGTTCCTCTGGAATGGACTGAGACATCTGGGGGACTCTTGGAATGGTGGTACGACCATGGAGTTCCTCTCTCCTTTCCTGTTGAGAGTGCCTCCTCTTGAGATGCGACGGGAACGCCGGGAATTCTTTCCCGTTGAAAGCAGGGAAAGGATCCCTCATCTCGAGCTACGAGGGGGAAACGGGGATCCTCTGGATGTGGGCGGGACCATCGTGCTTCCTCTCGAATGGAGACGGGTATGGCGGTGAACTTCTTGAGTCGCAGCAAAGGTGTGAAAGACCCTTTCGAAGTTCCAGAGGTTAGGTGTCATTAGTCTCCACACGCCTCATCGGAAATATGCCTCATCTCGCCTGGAAGGGAGAACTTCCTGGATTTTCTCGAGTTGCGGCAGGTGTTCTCGAATTACGACGGGGACCTCAGGGACCCGCCTTGGTGGCTTCAGGAGAGGCCAGTCCCCATGCGAATTGCTAGGGGGCCTCTCGGGTTTCCTCTCTCGTCGATACCGGGGCCAAAATCCTTGTGTGGAGTCAGGGCCGGAACCGAGGATTCCTCTCAGGGGCTGACATGGATCTTTGGGTACTTCTGGAGTCTCCCCAGGGGAGTCAGGCCTCGTCTCGAGTGGGGGCATGCACGTGCGCTTTCCTTCCAGGCTGTAGCAGCAATGTCACGCTTCCCGTCGCGTGGATCAAAGGATCTGCGGTTTTCCCTCGAAGCTTTCCCTCGAGGCTTTCCCACAGGGCTGTCCCACGTGCCACCGTGGTGTGAGTCGATCCTCGGCGTGAAAGATGAGCCAGTGCAGGGCAAAGAGGTTCCTCTGGAATGGACTGAGACATCTGGGGGACTCTTGGAATGGTGGTACGACCATGGAGTTCCTCTCGCCTTTCCTGTTGAGAGTGCCTCCTCTTGAGATGCGACGGGAACGCCGGGAATTCTTTCCCGTTGAAAGCAGGGAAAGGATCCCTCATCTCGAGCTACGATGGGGAAACGGGGCTCCTCTGGATGTGGGCGGGACCATCGTGTTTCCTCTCGAGTGGAGACGGGTATGGCGGTGAACTTCTTGAGTTGCAGCAAGGGTGTGAAAGACCCTTCCGAATTTCCAGAGGTTTGGTGTCATTAGTCTCCAGACGCCTCATCGGAAATAGGCCTCATCTCGCCTGGAAGGAAGAACTTCCTGGATTTTCTCGAGTTGCGGCAGGTGTTCTCGAGTTACGACGGGGACCTCAGGGACCCGCCCTGGTGGCCTCAGGAGAGGCCAGTCCCCATGAGAGTTGCTAGGGGGCCTCTCGGGATTCCTCTCCCGTCGATACCGGGGCCAAAAACCTTGTGTGGAGTCAGGGCCGGAACCGAGGATTCCTCTCAGGGGCTGACATGGATCTTTGGGTACTTCTGGAGTCTCCCCAGGGGAGTCAGGCCTCGTCTCGAGTGGGGGCATGCACGTGCGCTTTCCTTCCAGGCTGTAGCAGCAATGTCACGCTTCCCTTCGCGTGGATCAAAGGATCTGTGGTTTTCCCTCGAGGCTTTCCCTTGAGGCTTTCCCACAGGGCTGTCCCACGTGCCACCGTGGTGTGAGTCGATCGTGGCGTGAAAGATGAGCCAGTGCAGGGCAAAGAGGTTCCTCTGGAATGGACTGAGACATCTGGGGGACTCTTGGAATGGTGGTACGACCATGGAGTTCCTCTCGCCTTTCCTGTTGAGAGTGCCTCCTCTTGAGATGCGACGGGAACGCCGGGAATTCTTTGCCGTTGAAAGCAGGGAAAGGATCCCTCATCTCGAGCTACGAGGGGGAAACGGGGCTCCTCTGGATGTGGGCGGGACCATCGTGCTTCCTCTCGAGTGGAGACGGGTATGGCGGTGAACTTCTTGAGTTGCAGCAAGGGTGTGAAAGACCCTTTCGAAGTTCCAGAGGTTAGGTGTCATTAGTCTCCAGACGCCTCATCGGAAATAGGCCTCATCTCGCCTGGAAGGGAGAACTTCCTGGATTTTCTCGAGTTGCGGCAGGTGTTCTCGAGTTACGACGGGGACCTCAGGGACCCGCCCTGTTGGCCTCAGGAGAGGCCAGTCCCCATGCGAGTTGCTAGGGGGCCTCTCGGGATTCCTCTCCCGTCGATACCGGGGCCAAAAACCTTGTGTGGAGTCAGGGCCGGAACCGAGGATTCCTCTCAGGGGCTGACATGGATCTTTGGGTACTTCTGGAGTCTCCCCAGGGGAGTCAGGCCTCGTCTCGAGTGGGGGCATGCACGTGCGCTTTCCTTCCAGGCTGTAGCAGCAATGTCACGCTTCCCGTGGCGTGGATCAAAGGATCTGTGGTTTTCCCTCGAGGCTTTCCCTCGAGGCTTTCCCACAGGGCTGTCCCACGTGCCACCGTGGTGTGAGTCGATCCTCGGCGTGAAAGATGAGCCAGTGCAGGGCAAAGAGGTTCCTCTGGAATGGACTGAGACATCTGGGGGACTCTTGGAATGGTGGTAGGACCATTGAGTTCCTCTCGCCTTACCTGTTGAGAGTGCCTCCTCTTGAGATGCGACGGGAACGCCGGGAATTCTTTCCCGTTGAAAGCAGGGAAAGGATCCCTCATCTCGAGCTACGAGGGGGAAACGGGTATCCTCTGGATGTGGGCGGGACCATCGTGCTTCCTCTCGAGTGGAGACGGGTATGGCGGTGAACTTCTTGAGTCGCAGCAAGGGTGTGAAAGACCCTTTCAAAGTTCCAGAGGTTAGGTGTCATTAGTCTCCAAACGCCTCATCGGAAATAGGCCTCATCTCGCCTGGAAGGGAGAACTTCCTGGATTTTCTCGAGTTGCGGCAGGTGTTCTCGAGTTACGACGGGGACCTCAGGGACCCGCCCTGGTGGCCTCAGGAGAGGCCAGTCCCCATGCGAGTTGCTAGGGGGCCTCTCGGGATTCCTCTCCCGTCGATACCGGGGCCAAAAACCTTGTGTGGAGTCAGGGCCCAAACCGAGGATTCCTCTCAGGGGCTGATATGGATCTTTGGGTACTTCTGGAGTCTCGCCAGGGGAGACAGGCCTCGTCTCGAGTGGGGGCATGCACATGCACTTTCCTTCCAGGCTGTAGCAGCAATGTGACGCTTCCCGTCGCGTGGATCAAAGGATCTGTGGTTTTCCCTCGAGGCTTTCCCTCGAGGCTTTCCCACAGGGCTGTCCCACGTGCCACCGTGGTGTGAGTCGATCCTCGGCGTGAAAGATGAGCCAGTGCAGGGCAAAGAGGTTCCTCTGGAATGGACTGAGACATCTGGGGGACTCTTGGAATGGTGGTACGACGATGGAGTTCCTCTCGCCTTTGCTGTTGAGAGTGCCTCCTCTTGAGATGGGACGGGAATACCGGGAATTCTTTCCCGTTGAAAGCAGGGAAAGGATCGCTCATCTCGATCTAGGAGGGGGAAACGAGGCTCCTCTGGATGTGGGCGGGACCATCGTGCTTCCTCTAGAGTGGAGACGGGTATGGCGGTGAACTTCTTGAGTTGCAGCAAGGGTGTGAAAGACCTTTTCGAAGTTCCAGAGGTTAGGTGTCATTAGTCTCCAGACGCCTCATCGGAAATAGGCCTCATCTCGCCTGGAAGGGAGAACTTCCTGGATTTTCTCGAGTTGCGCCAGGTGTTCTCGAGTTACGACGGGGACCTCAGGGACCCGCCCTGGTGGCCTCAGGAGAGGCCAGTCCCCATGCGAGTTGCTAGGGTGCCTCTCGGGATTCCTCTCCCGTCGATACTGGGGCCAAAAACCTTGTGTGGAGTCAGGGCCGGAACCGAGGATTCCTCTCAGTGGCTGACATGGATCTTTGGGTACTTCTGGAGTCTCCCCAGGGGAGACAGGCCTCGTCTCGAGTGGGGGCATGCACGTGCGCTTTCCTTCAAGGCTGTAGCAGCAATGCCACGCTTCCCGTGGCGTGAATCAAACGATCTGTGGTTTTCCCTCGAGGCTTTCCCTCGAGGCTTTCCCACAGGGGTGTCCCACGTGCCACCGTGGTGTGAGTCGATCCTCGGCGTGAAAGATGAGACAGTGCAGGGCAAAGACGTTCCTCTGGAATGGACTGAGACATCTGGGGGACTCTTGGAATGGTGGTACGACCATGGAGTTCCTCTCGCCTTTCCTGTTGAGAGTGCCTCCTCTTGAGATGCAACGGGAACGCCGGGAATTCTTTCCCGTTGAAAGCAGGGAAAGGATCCCTCATCTCGAGCTACGAGGGGGAAACGGGGCTCCTCTGGATGTGGGCGGGACCATCGTGCTTCCTCTCGAGTGGAGACGGGTGTGGCGGTGAACTTCTTGAGTTGCAGCAAGGGTGTGAAAGACCCTTTCGAAGTTCCAGAGTTTAGGTGTCATTAGTCTCCAGACGCCTCATCGGAAATAGGCCTCATCTCGCCTGGAAGGGAGAACTTCCTGGATTTTCTCGAGTTGCGGCAGGTGTTCTCCAGTTACGACGGGGACCTCAGGGACCCGCCCTGGTGGCCTCAGGAGAGGCCAGTCCCCATGCGAGTTGCTAGGGGGCCCCTCGGTATTCCTCTCCCGTCGATACCGGGGCCAAAAACCTTGTGTGGAGTCAGGGCCGGAACCGAGGATTCCTCTCAGGGGCTGACATGGATCTTTGGGTACTTCTGGAGTCTCCCCAGGGGAGTCAGGCCTCGTCTCGAGTGGGGGCATGCACGTGCGCTTTCCTTCCAGGCTGTAGCAGCAATGTCACGCTTCCCGTCGCGTGGATCAAAGGATCTGCGGTTTTCCCTCGAAGCTTTCCCTCGAGGCTTTCCCACAGGGCTGTCCCACGTGCCACCGTGGTGTGAGTCGATCCTCGGCGTGAAAGATGAGCCAGTGCAGGGCAAAGAGGTTCCTCTGGAATGGACTGAGACATCTGGGGGACTCTTGGAATGGTGGTACGACCATGGAGTTCCTCTCGCCTTTCCTGTTGAGAGTGCCTCCTCTTGAGATGCGACGGGAACGCCGGGAATTCTTTCCCGTTGAAAGCAGGGAAAGGATCCCTCATCTCGAGCTACGATGGGGAAACGGGGCTCCTCTGGATGTGGGCGGGACCATCGTGTTTCCTCTCGAGTGGAGACGGGTATGGCGGTGAACTTCTTGAGTTGCAGCAAGGGTGTGAAAGACCCTTCCGAATTTCCAGAGGTTTGGTGTCATTAGTCTCCAGACGCCTCATCGGAAATAGGCCTCATCTCGCCTGGAAGGAAGAACTTCCTGGATTTTCTCGAGTTGCGGCAGGTGTTCTCGAGTTACGACGGGGACCTCAGGGACCCGCCCTGGTGGCCTCAGGAGAGGCCAGTCCCCATGAGAGTTGCTAGGGGGCCTCTCGGGATTCCTCTCCCGTCGATACCGGGGCCAAAAACCTTGTGTGGAGTCAGGGCCGGAACCGAGGATTCCTCTCAGGGGCTGACATGGATCTTTGGGTACTTCTGGAGTCTCCCCAGGGGAGTCAGGCCTCGTCTCGAGTGGGGGCATGCACGTGCGCTTTCCTTCCAGGCTGTAGCAGCAATGTCACGCTTCCCTTCGCGTGGATCAAAGGATCTGTGGTTTTCCCTCGAGGCTTTCCCTTGAGGCTTTCCCACAGGGCTGTCCCACGTGCCACCGTGGTGTGAGTCGATCGTGGCGTGAAAGATGAGCCAGTGCAGGGCAAAGAGGTTCCTCTGGAATGGACTGAGACATCTGGGGGACTCTTGGAATGGTGGTACGACCATGGAGTTCCTCTCGCCTTTCCTGTTGAGAGTGCCTCCTCTTGAGATGCGACGGGAACGCCGGGAATTCTTTGCCGTTGAAAGCAGGGAAAGGATCCCTCATCTCGAGCTACGAGGGGGAAACGGGGCTCCTCTGGATGTGGGCGGGACCATCGTGCTTCCTCTCGAGTGGAGACGGGTATGGCGGTGAACTTCTTGAGTTGCAGCAAGGGTGTGAAAGACCCTTTCGAAGTTCCAGAGGTTAGGTGTCATTAGTCTCCAGACGCCTCATCGGAAATAGGCCTCATCTCGCCTGGAAGGGAGAACTTCCTGGATTTTCTCGAGTTGCGGCAGGTGTTCTCGAGTTACGACGGGGACCTCAGGGACCCGCCCTGTTGGCCTCAGGAGAGGCCAGTCCCCATGCGAGTTGCTAGGGGGCCTCTCGGGATTCCTCTCCCGTCGATACCGGGGCCAAAAACCTTGTGTGGAGTCAGGGCCGGAACCGAGGATTCCTCTCAGGGGCTGACATGGATCTTTGGGTACTTCTGGAGTCTCCCCAGGGGAGTCAGGCCTCGTCTCGAGTGGGGGCATGCACGTGCGCTTTCCTTCCAGGCTGTAGCAGCAATGTCACGCTTCCCGTGGCGTGGATCAAAGGATCTGTGGTTTTCCCTCGAGGCTTTCCCTCGAGGCTTTCCCACAGGGCTGTCCCACGTGCCACCGTGGTGTGAGTCGATCCTCGGCGTGAAAGATGAGCCAGTGCAGGGCAAAGAGGTTCCTCTGGAATGGACTGAGACATCTGGGGGACTCTTGGAATGGTGGTAGGACCATTGAGTTCCTCTCGCCTTACCTGTTGAGAGTGCCTCCTCTTGAGATGCGACGGGAACGCCGGGAATTCTTTCCCGTTGAAAGCAGGGAAAGGATCCCTCATCTCGAGCTACGAGGGGGAAACGGGTATCCTCTGGATGTGGGCGGGACCATCGTGCTTCCTCTCGAGTGGAGACGGGTATGGCGGTGAACTTCTTGAGTCGCAGCAAGGGTGTGAAAGACCCTTTCAAAGTTCCAGAGGTTAGGTGTCATTAGTCTCCAAACGCCTCATCGGAAATAGGCCTCATCTCGCCTGGAAGGGAGAACTTCCTGGATTTTCTCGAGTTGCGGCAGGTGTTCTCGAGTTACGACGGGGACCTCAGGGACCCGCCCTGGTGGCCTCAGGAGAGGCCAGTCCCCATGCGAGTTGCTAGGGGGCCTCTCGGGATTCCTCTCCCGTCGATACCGGGGCCAAAAACCTTGTGTGGAGTCAGGGCCCAAACCGAGGATTCCTCTCAGGGGCTGATATGGATCTTTGGGTACTTCTGGAGTCTCGCCAGGGGAGACAGGCCTCGTCTCGAGTGGGGGCATGCACATGCACTTTCCTTCCAGGCTGTAGCAGCAATGTGACGCTTCCCGTCGCGTGGATCAAAGGATCTGTGGTTTTCCCTCGAGGCTTTCCCTCGAGGCTTTCCCACAGGGCTGTCCCACGTGCCACCGTGGTGTGAGTCGATCCTCGGCGTGAAAGATGAGCCAGTGCAGGGCAAAGAGGTTCCTCTGGAATGGACTGAGACATCTGGGGGACTCTTGGAATGGTGGTACGACGATGGAGTTCCTCTCGCCTTTGCTGTTGAGAGTGCCTCCTCTTGAGATGGGACGGGAATACCGGGAATTCTTTCCCGTTGAAAGCAGGGAAAGGATCGCTCATCTCGATCTAGGAGGGGGAAACGAGGCTCCTCTGGATGTGGGCGGGACCATCGTGCTTCCTCTAGAGTGGAGACGGGTATGGCGGTGAACTTCTTGAGTTGCAGCAAGGGTGTGAAAGACCTTTTCGAAGTTCCAGAGGTTAGGTGTCATTAGTCTCCAGACGCCTCATCGGAAATAGGCCTCATCTCGCCTGGAAGGGAGAACTTCCTGGATTTTCTCGAGTTGCGCCAGGTGTTCTCGAGTTACGACGGGGACCTCAGGGACCCGCCCTGGTGGCCTCAGGAGAGGCCAGTCCCCATGCGAGTTGCTAGGGTGCCTCTCGGGATTCCTCTCCCGTCGATACTGGGGCCAAAAACCTTGTGTGGAGTCAGGGCCGGAACCGAGGATTCCTCTCAGTGGCTGACATGGATCTTTGGGTACTTCTGGAGTCTCCCCAGGGGAGACAGGCCTCGTCTCGAGTGGGGGCATGCACGTGCGCTTTCCTTCAAGGCTGTAGCAGCAATGCCACGCTTCCCGTGGCGTGAATCAAACGATCTGTGGTTTTCCCTCGAGGCTTTCCCTCGAGGCTTTCCCACAGGGGTGTCCCACGTGCCACCGTGGTGTGAGTCGATCCTCGGCGTGAAAGATGAGACAGTGCAGGGCAAAGACGTTCCTCTG
Organism: Capricornis sumatraensis; assembly: GCF_032405125.1. NCBI lineage: Eukaryota > Metazoa > Chordata > Mammalia > Artiodactyla > Bovidae > Capricornis > Capricornis sumatraensis. The sequence continues at coordinate 13,427,720 of NW_027184612.1, forward strand.
GAATGGACTGAGACATCTGGGGGACTCTTGGAATGGTGGTACGACCATGGAGTTCCTCTCGCCTTTCCTGTTGAGAGTGCCTCCTCTTGAGATGCAACGGGAACGCCGGGAATTCTTTCCCGTTGAAAGCAGGGAAAGGATCCCTCATCTCGAGCTACGAGGGGGAAACGGGGCTCCTCTGGATGTGGGCGGGACCATCGTGCTTCCTCTCGAGTGGAGACGGGTGTGGCGGTGAACTTCTTGAGTTGCAGCAAGGGTGTGAAAGACCCTTTCGAAGTTCCAGAGTTTAGGTGTCATTAGTCTCCAGACGCCTCATCGGAAATAGGCCTCATCTCGCCTGGAAGGGAGAACTTCCTGGATTTTCTCGAGTTGCGGCAGGTGTTCTCCAGTTACGACGGGGACCTCAGGGACCCGCCCTGGTGGCCTCAGGAGAGGCCAGTCCCCATGCGAGTTGCTAGGGGGCCCCTCGGTATTCCTCTCCCGTCGATACCGGGGCCAAAAACCTTGTGTGGAGTCAGGGCCGGAACCGAGGATTCCTCTCAGGGGCTGACATGGATCTTTGGGTACTTCTGGAGTCTCCCCAGGGGAGTCAGGCCTCGTCTCGAGTGGGGGCATGCACGTGCGCTTTCCTTCCAGGCTGTAGCAGCAATGTCACGCTTCCCGTCGCGTGGATCAAAGGATCTGCGGTTTTCCCTCGAAGCTTTCCCTCGAGGCTTTCCCACAGGGCTGTCCCACGTGCCACCGTGGTGTGAGTCGATCCTCGGCGTGAAAGATGAGCCAGTGCAGGGCAAAGAGGTTCCTCTGGAATGGACTGAGACATCTGGGGGACTCTTGGAATGGTGGTAGGACCATGGAGTTCCTCTCGCCTTTCCTGTTGAGAGTGCCTCCTCTTGAGATGCGACGGGAACGCCGGGAATTCTTTCCCGTTGAAAGCAGGGAAAGGATCACTCATCTCGAGCTACGAGGGGGAAACGGGGCTCCTCTGGATTTGGGAGGGACCATCGTGCTTTCTCGCGAGTGGAGACGGGTATGGCGGTGAACTTCTTGAGTTGCAGCAAGGGTGTGAAAGACCCTTTCGAAGTTCCAGAGGTTAAGTGTCATTAGTCTCCAGACGCCTCATCGGAAATAGGCCTCATCTCGCCTGGAAGGGAGAACTTCCTGGATTTTCTCGAGTTGCAGCCGGTGTTCTCGAATTACGATGGGGACCTCAGGGACCCGCCCTGGTGGCCTCAGGAGAGGCCAGTCCCCATGCGAGTTGCTAGGGGGCCTCTCGGGATTCCTCTCCCTTCGATACCGGGGCCAAAAACCTTGTGTGGAGTCAGGGCCGGAACCGAGGATTCCTCTCAGGGGCTGACATGGATCTTTGGGTACTTGTGGAGTCTCCCCAGGGGAGTCAGGCCTCGTCTCGAGTGGGGGCATGCACGTGCGCTTTCCTTCCAGGCTGTAGCAGCAATGTCACGCTTCCCGTCGCGTGGATCAAAGGATCTGTGATTTTTCCTCGAGGCAATCCCTCGAGGCTTTCCCACAGGGCTGTCCCACGTGCCACCGTGGTGTGAGTCGATCCTCGGCGTGAAAGATGAGCCAGTGCAGGGCAAAGAGGTTCCTCTGGAATGGACTGAGACATCTGGGGGACTCTTGGAATGGTGGTACGACCATGGAGTTCCTCTCGCCTTTCCTGTTGAGAGTGTCTCCTCTTGAGATGCGACGGGAACACCGGGAATTCTTTCCCGTTGAAAGCAGGGAAAGGATCCCTCATCTCGAGCTACGAGGGGGAAACGGGGCCCCTCTGGATGTGGGCGGGACCATCGTGCTTCCTCTCGAGTGGAGACGGGTGTGGCGGTGAATTTCTTGAGTTTCAGCAAGGGTGTGAAAGACCCTTTCGAAGTTCCAGAGGTTAGGTGTCATTAGTCTCCAGACGCCTCATCGGAAATAGGCCTCATCTCGCCTGGAAGGGAGAAATTCCTGGATTTTCTCGAGTTGCGGCAGGTGCTCTCGAGTTACGACGGGGACCTCAGGGACCCGCCCTGATGGCCTCAGGAGAGGCCAGTCCCCATGCGAGTTGCTAGGGGGCCTCTCGGGATTCCTCTCCCATCGATACCGGGGCCAAAAACCTTGTGTGGAGTCAGGGCCGGAAACGAGGATTCCTCTCAGGGGCTGACATGGATCTTTGGGTACTTCTGGAGTCTCCCCAGGGGAGTCAGGCCTCGGCTCGAGTGGGGGCATGCACTTGCGCTTTCCTTCCAGGCTGTAGCAGCAATGTCACGCTTCCCGAGGCGTGGATCAAAGGATCTGTGGTTTTCCCTCGAGGCTTTCCCTCGAGGCTTTCCCACAGGGCTGTCCCACGTGCCACCGTGGTGTGAGTCGATCCTCGGCGTGAAAGATGAGCCAGTGCAGGGCAAAGAGTTTCCTCTGGAATGGACTGAGACATCTGGGGGACTCTTGGAATGGTGGTGCGACCATGGAGTTCCTCTCGCCTTTCCTGTTGAGAGTGCCTCCTCTTGAGATGCGACGGGAACGCCGGGAATTCTTTCCCGTTGAAAGCAGGGAAAGGATCCCTCATCTCGAGCTACGAGGGGGAAACGGGGCTCCTCTGGATGTGGGCGGGACCATCGTGCTTCCTCTCGAGTGGAGACGGGTATGGCGGTGAACTTCTTGAGTTGCAGCAAGGGTGTGAAAGACCCTTTCGAAGTTCCAGAGGTTAGGTGTCATTAGTCTCCAGACGCCTCATCGGAAATAGGCCTCATCTCGCCTGGAAGGGAGAACTTCCTGGATTTTCTCGAGTTGCGGCAGGTGTTCTCGAGTTACGACGGGGACCTCAGGGACCCGCCCTGGTGGCCTCAGGAGAGGCCAGTCCCCATGCGAGTTGCTAGGGGGCCTCTCGGGATTCCTCTCCCGTCGATACCGGGGCCAAAAACCTTGTGTGGAGTCAGGGCCCAAACCGAGGATTCCTCTCAGGGGCTGATATGGATCTTTGGGTACTTCTGGAGTCTCGCCAGGGGAGACAGGCCTCGTCTCGAGTGGGGGCATGCACGTGCACTTTCCTTCCAGGCTGTAGCAGCAATGTGACGCTTCCCGTGGCGTGGATCAAAGGATCTGTGGTTTTCCCTCGAGGCTTTCCCTCGAGGCTTTCCCACAGGGCTGTCCCACGTGCCACCGTGGTGTGAGTCGATCCTCGGCGTGAAAGATGAGCCAGTGCAGGGCAAAGAGGTTCCTCTGGAATGGACTGAGACATCTGGGGGACTCTTGGAATGGTGGTACGACGATGGAGTTCCTCTCGCCTTTGCTGTTGAGAGTGCCTCCTCTTGAGATGGGACGGGAATACCGGGAATTCTTTCCCGTTGAAAGCAGGGAAAGGATCGCTCATCTCGATCTAGGAGGGGGAAACGAGGCTCCTCTGGATGTGGGCGGGACCATCGTGCTTCCTCTAGAGTGGAGACGGGTATGGCGGTGAACTTCTTGAGTTGCAGCAAGGGTGTGAAAGACCTTTTCGAAGTTCCAGAGGTTAGGTGTCATTAGTCTCCAGACGCCTCATCGGAAATAGGCCTCATCTCGCCTGGAAGGGAGAACTTCCTGGATTTTCTCGAGTTGCGGCAGGTGTTCTCGAGTTACGACGGGGACCTCAGGGACCCGCCCTGGTGGCCTCAGGAGAGGCCAGTCCCCATGCGAGTTGCTAGGGTGCCTCTCGGGATTCCTCTCCCGTCGATACTGGGGCCAAAAACCTTGTGTGGAGTCAGGGCCGGAACCGAGGATTCCTCTCAGTGGCTGACATGGATCTTTGGGTACTTCTGGAGTCTCCCCAGGGGAGACAGGCCTCGTCTCGAGTGGGGGCATGCACGTGCGCTTTCCTTCAAGGCTGTAGCAGCAATGCCACGCTTCCCGTGGCGTGAATCAAACGATCTGTGGTTTTCCCTCGAGGCTTTCCCTCGAGGCTTTCCCACAGGGGTGTCCCACGTGCCACCGTGGTGTGAGTCGATCCTCGGCGTGAAAGATGAGACAGTGCAGGGCAAAGACGTTCCTCTGGAATGGACTGAGACATCTGGGGGACTCTTGGAATGGTGGTACGACCATGGAGTTCCTCTCGCCTTTCCTGTTGAGAGTGCCTCCTCTTGAGATGCGACGGGAACGCCGGGAATTCTTTCCCGTTGAAAGCAGGGAAAGGATCCCTCATCTCGAGCTACGAGGGGGAAACGGGGCTCCTCTGGATGTGGGCGGGACCATCGTGCTTCCTCTCGAGTGGAGACGGGTGTGGCGGTGAACTTCTTGAGTTGCAGCAAGGGTGTGAAAGACCCTTTCGAAGTTCCAGAGGTTAGGTGTCATTAGTCTCCAGACGCCTCATCGGAAATAGGCCTCATCTCGCCTGGAAGGGGGATACTTCCTGGAATTTCTCGAGTTGTGGCAGGTGTTCTCGAGTTACGACGGGGACCTCAGGGACCCGCCCTGGTGGCCTCAGGAGAGGCCAGTCCCCATGCGAGTTGCTAGGGGGCCTCTCGGGATTCCTCTCCCGTCGATACCGGGGCCAAAAACCTTGTGTGGAGTCAGGGCCGGAACCGAGGATTCCTCTCAGGGGCTGACATGGATCTTTGGGTACTTCTGGAGTCTCCCCAGGGGAGTCAGGCCTCGTCTCGAGTCGGGGCATGCACGTGCACTTTCCTTCCAGGCTGTAGCAGCAATGTCACGCTTCCCGTGGCGTGGATCAAAGGATCTGTGGTTTTCCCTCGAGGCTTTCCCTCGAGGCTTTCCCACAGGGCTGTCCCACGTGCCACCGTGGTGTCAGTCGATCCTCGGCGTGAAAGATGAGCCAGTGCAGGGCAAAGAGATTCCTCTGGAATGGACTGAGACATCTGGGGGACTCTTGGAATGGTGGTACGACCATGGAGTTCCTCTCGCCTTTCCTGTTGAGAGTGCCTCCTCTTGAGATGCGACGGGAACGCCGGGAATTCTTTCCCGTTGAAAGCAGGGAAAGGATCGCTCATCTGGAGCTAGGAGGGGGAAACGGGGCTCCTCTGGATGTGGGCGGGACCATCGTGCTTCCTCTCGAGTGGAGACGGGTATGGCGGTGAACTTCTTGAGTTGCAGCAAGGGTGTGAAAGACCCTTTCGAAGTTCCAGAGTTTAGGTGTCATTAGTCTCCAGACGCCTGATCGGAAATAGGCCTCATCTCGCCTGGAAGGGAGAACTTCCTGGATTTTCTCGAGTTGCGGCAGGTGTTCTCGAGTTACGACGGGGACCTCAGGGACCCGCCCTGGTGGCCTCAGGAGAGGCCAGTCCCCATGCGACTTGCTAGGGGGCCTCTCGGGATTCCTCTCCCGTCGATACCGGGGCCAAAAACCTTGTGTGGAGTCAGGGCCGGAACCGAGGATTCCTCTCAGGGGCTGACATGGATCTTTGGGTACTTCTGGAGTCTCCCCAGGGGAGTCAGGCCTCGTCTCGAGTGGGGGCATGCACGTGCGCTTTCCTTCAAGGCTGTAGCAGCAATGTCACGCTTCCCGTGGCGTGAATCAAACGATCTGTGGTTTTCCCTCGAGGCTTTCCCTCGAGGCTTTCCCACAGGGCTGTCCCACGTGCCACCGTGGTGTGAGTCGATCCTCGGCGTGAAAGATGAGCCAGTGCAGGGCAAAGAGGTTCCTCTGGAATGGACTGAGACATCTGGGGGACTCTTGGAATGGTGGTACGACCTTGGAGTTCCTCTCGCCTTTCCTGTTGAGAGTGCCTCCTCTTGAGATGCGAAGGGAACTCCGGGAAATCTTTCCCATTGAAAGCAGGGAAAGGATCCCTCATCTCGAGCTACGAGGGGGAAACGGGGCTCCTCTGGATGTGGGCGGGACCATCGTGCTTCCTCTCGAGTGGAGACGGGTATGGCGGTGAACTTCTTGAGTTGCAGCAAGGGTGTGAAAGACCCTTTCGAAGTTCCAGAGGTTAGGTGTCATTAGTCTCCAGACGCCTCATCGGAAATAGGCCTCATCTCGCCTGGAAGGGAGAACTTCCTGGATTTTCTCGAGTTGCGGCAGGTGTTCTCGAGTTACGACGGGGACCTCAGGGACCCGCCCTGGTGGCCTCAGGAGAGGCCAGTCCCCATGCGAGTTGCTAGGGGCCCTCTCGGGATTCCTCTCCCGTCGATACCGGGGCCAAAATCCTTCTGTGGTGTCAGGGCCGGAACCGAGGATTTCTCTCAGGGGCTGACATGGATCTTTGGGTACTTCTGGAGTCTCCCCAGGGGAGTCAGGCCTCGTCTCGAGTCGGGGCATGCACGTGCGCTTTCCTTCCAGGCTGTAGCAGCAATGTCACGCTTCCCGTGGCGTGGATCAAAGGATCTGTGGTTATCCCTCGAGGCTTTCCCTCGAGGCTTTCCCACAGGGCTGTCCCACGTGCCACCGTGGTGTTAGTCGATCCCCGGTGTGAAAGATGAGCCAGTGCAGGGCAAAGAGGTTCCTCTGGAATGGACTGAGACATCTGGGGGACTCTTGGAATGGTGGTAAGACCATGGAGTTCCTCTCGCCTTTGCTGTTGAGAGTGCCTCCTCTTGAGATGGGACGGGAATACCGGGAATTCTTTCCCGTTGAAAGCATGGAAAGGATTCCTCATCTCGATCTACGAGGGGGAAACGGGGCTCCTCTGGATGTGGGCGGGACCATCGTGCTTCCTCTCGAGTGGAGACGGGTATGGCGGTGAACTTCTTGAGTTGCAGCAAGGGTGTGAAAGACCCTTTCGAAGTTCCAGAGGTTAGGTGTCATTAGTCTCCAGACGCCTCATCGGAAATAGGCCTCATCTCGCCTGGAAGGGTGAACTTCCTGGATTTTCTCGAGTTGCGGCAGGTGTTCTCGAGTTACGACTGGGACCTCAGGGACCCGCCCTGGTGGCCTCAGGAGAGGCCAGTCCCCATTCGACTTGCTAGGGGGCCTCTCGGGATTCCTCTCCCTTCGATACCGGGGCCAAAAACCTTTTGTGGAGTTAGGGCCGGAACCGAGGATTCCTTTCAGGGGCTGATATGGATCTTTGGGTACTTCTGGAGTCTCGCCAGGGGAGACAGGCCTCATCTCGAGTGGGGGCATGCACGTGCGCTTTCCTTCCAGGCTGTAGCAGCAATGTCACGCATCCCGTGGCGTGAATCAAAGGATCTGTGGTTTTCCCTCGAGGCTTTCCCTCGAGGTTTTCCCACAGGGCTGTCCCACGTGCCACCGTGGTGTGAGTCGATCCTCGCCGTGAAAGATGAGCCAGTGCAGGGCAAAGAGGTTCCTCTGGAATGGACTGAGACATCTGGGGGACTCTTGAAATGGTGGTACGACCATGCAGTTCCTCTCGCCTTTCCTGTTGAGAGTGCCTCCTCTTGAGATGCGACGGGAACGCCGGGAATTCTTTCCCGTTGAAAGCAGGGAAAGGATCCCTCATCTCGAGCTACGAGGGGGAAACGGGGCTCCTCTGGATGTGGGCGGGACCATCGTGCTTCCTCTCGAGTGGAGACGGGTATGGCGGTGAACTTCTTGAGTTGCAGCAAGAGTGTGAAAGACCCTTTCGAAGTTCCAGAGGTTAGGTGTCATTAGTCTCCAGACGCCTCATCGGAAATAGGCCTCATCTCGCCTGGAAGGGAGAACTTCCTGGATTTTCTCGAGTTGCGGCAGGTGTTTTCGAGTTACGACGGGGACCTCAGGGACCCGCCCTGGTGGCCTCAGGAGAGGCCAGTCCCCATGCGAGTTGCTAGGGGCCCTCTCGGGATTCCTCTCCCGTCGATACCGGGGCCAAAAACCTTGTGTGGAGTCAGGGCCGGAACCGAGGATTCCTCTCAGGGGCTGACATGGATCTTTGGGTACTTCTGGAGTCTCCCCAGGGGAGTCAGGCCTCGTCTCTAGTCGGGGCATGCACGTGCGCTTTCCTTCCAGGCTGTAGCAGCAATGTCACGCTTCCCGTGGCGTGGATCAAAGGATCTGTGGTTTTCCCTCGAGTCTTTCCCTCGAGGCTTTCCCACAGGGCTGTCCCACGTGCGACCGTGGTGTGAGTCGATCCTCGGCGTGAAAGATGAGCCAGTGTAGGGCAAAGAGCTTCCTCTGGAATGGACTGAGACATCTGGGGGACTCTTGGAATGGTGGTACGACCATGGAGTTCCTCTCGCCTTTCCTGTTGAGAGTGCCTCCTCTTGAGATGAGACGGGAACGCCGGGAAGTCTTTCCCGTTGAAAGCAGGGAAAGGATCCCTCATCTCGAGCTACGAGGGGGAAACGGGGCTCCTCTGGATGGGGGCGGGACTATCGTGCTTCCTCTCGAGTGGAGACGGGTATGGCGGTGAACTTCTTGAGTTGCAGCAAGGGTGTGAAAGACCCTTTCGAAGTTCCAGAGGTTAGGTGTCATTAGTCTCCAGACGCCTCATCGGAAATAGGCCTCATCTCGCCTGGAAGGGAGAACTTCCTGGATTTTCTCGAGTTGCGGCAGGTGTTCTCGAGTTACGACGGGGACTTCAGGGACCCGCCCTGGTGGCCTCAGGAGAGGCCAGTCCCCATGCGAGTTGCTAGGGGGCCTCTCGGGATTCCTCTCCCATCGATACCGGGGCCAAAAACCTTGTGTGGCGTCAGGGCCGGAACCGAGGATTACTCTCAGGGGCTGATATGGATCTTTGGGTACTTCTGTAGTCTCGCCAGGGGAGACAGGCCTCGTCTCGAGTGGGGGCATGCACGTGCACTTTCCTTCCAGGCTGTAGCAGCAATGTCACGCTTCCCGTCGCATGGATCAAAGGATCTGTGGTTTTCCCTCGAGGCTTTCCCTCGAGGCTTTCCCACAGGGCTGTCCCACGTGCCACCGTGGTGTGAGTCGATCCTCGGCGTGAAAGATGAGCCAGTGCAGGGCAAAGAGTTTCCTCTGGAATGGACTGAGACATCTGGGGGACTCTTGGAATGGTGGTACGACCATGGAGTTCCTCTCGCCTTTGCTGTTGAGAGTGCCTCCTCTTGAGATGGGACGGGAATACCGGGAATTCTTTCCCGTTGAAAGCAGGGAAAGGATTCCTCATCTCGAGCTACGAGGGGGAAACGGGGCTCCTGTGGATGTGGGCGGGACCATCGTGCTTCCTCTCGAGTGGAGACGGGTATGGCGGTGAACTTCTTGAGTTGCAGCAAGGGTGTGAAAGACCCTTTCGAAGTTCCAGAGGTTAGGTGTCATTAGTCTCCAGACGCCTCATCGGAAATAGGCCTCATCTCGCCTGGAAGGGAGAACTTCCTGGATTTTCTCGAGTTACGGCAGGTGTTCTCGAGTTACGACGGGGACCTCAGGGACCCGCCCTGGTGGCCTCAGGAGAGGCCAGTCCCCATGCGACTTGCTAGGGGGCCTCTCGGGATTCCTCTCCCGTCGATACCAGGGCCAAAAACCTTGTGTGGAGTCAGGGCCGGAACCGAGGATTCCTCTCAGGGGCTGACATGGATCTTTGGGTACTTCTGGAGTCTCCCCATGGGAGTCAGGCCTCGTCTCGAGTCGGGGCATGCACGTGCACTTTCCTTCCAGGCTGTAGCAGCAATGTCACGCTTCCCGTGGCGTGGATCAAAGGATCTGTGGTTTTCCCTCGAGGCTTTCCCACAGGGCTGTCCCACGTGCCACCGTGGTGTGAGTCGATCCTCGGCGTGAAAGATGAGCCAGTGCAGGGCAAAGAGGTTCCTCTGGAATGGACTGAGACATCTGGGGGACTCTTGGAATGGTGGTACGACCATGGAGTTCCTCTCGCCTTTCCTGTTGAGAGTGCCTCCTCTTGAGATGCGACGGGAACGCCGGGAATTCTTTCCCATTGAAAGCAGGGAAAGGATTCCTCATCTCGAGCTACGAGGGGGAAAGGGGGCTCCTCTGGATATGGGCGGGACGATCGTGCTTCCTCTCGAGTGGAGACGGGTATGGCGGTGAACTTCTTGAGTTGCAGCAAGGGTGTGAAAGACCCTTTCGAAGTTCCAGAGGTTAGGTGTCATTAGTCTCCAGACGCCTCATCGGAAATAGGCCTCATCTCGCCTGGAAGGGGGAACTTCCTGGAATTTCTCGAGTTGTGGCAGGTGTTCTCGAGTTACGATGGGGACCTCAGGGACCCGCCCTGGTGGCCTCAGGGGAGGCCAGTCCCCATGCGAGTTGCTAGGGGGCCTCTCGGGATTCCTCTCCCATCGATACCGGGGCCAAAAACCTTGTGTGGAGTCAGGGCCGGAACCGAGGATTCCTCTCACGGGCTGACATGGATCTTTGGGTACTTCTGGAGTCTCCCCAGGGGAGTCAGGCCTCGTCTCGAGTCGGGGCATGCACGTGCACTTTCCTTCCAGGCTGTAGCAGCAATGTCATGCTTCCCGTGGCGTGGATCAAAGGATCTGTGGTTTTCCCTCGAGGCTTTCCCTCGAGGCTTTCCCACAGGGCTGTCCCACGTGCCACCGTGGTGTGAGTCGATCCTCGGCGTGAAAGATGAGCCAGTGCAGGGCAAAGAGCTTCCTCTGGAATGGACTGAGACATCTGGGGGACTCTTGGAATGGTGGTACGACCATGGAGTTCCTCTCGCCTTTCCTGTTGAGAGTGCCTCCGCTTGAGATGCGACGGGAACGCCGGGAACTCTTTCCCATTGAAAGCAGGGAAAGGATTCCTCATCTCGAGCTACGAGGGGGAAAGGGGGCTCCTCTGGATGTGGGCGGGACGATCGTGCTTCCTCTCGAGTGGAGACGGGTATGGCGGTGAACTTCTTGAGTTGCAGCAAGGGTGTGAAAGACCCTTTCGAAGTTCCAGAGGTTAGGTGTCATTAGTCTCCAGACGCCTCATCGGAAATAGGCCTCATCCTGCCTGGAAGGGAGAACTTCCTGGATTTTCTCGAGTTGCGGCAGGTGTTCTCGAGTTACGACGTGGACCTCAGGGACCCGCCCTGGTGGCCTCAGGAGAGGCCAGTCCCCATGCGAGTTGCTAGGGGGCCTCTCGGGATTCCTCTCCCGTCGATACCCGGGCCAAAAACCTTGTGTGGAGTCAGGGCCGGAACCGAGGATTCCTCTCACGGGCTGATATGGATCTTTGGGTACTTCTGGAGTCTCGCCAGGGGAGACAGGCCTCATCTCGAGTGGGGGCATGCACGTGCGCTTTCCTTCCAGGCTGTAGCAGCAATGTCACGCTTCCCATCGCGTGGATCAAAGGATCTGTGGTTTTCCCTCGAGGCTTTCCCTCGAGGCTTCCCACAGGGCTGTCCCACGTGCCACCGTGGTGTGAGTCGATCCTCGGCGTGAAAGATGAGCCAGTGCAGGGCAAAGAGGTTCCTCTGGAATGGACTGAGACATCTGCGGGACTCTTGGAATGGTGGTACGACCATGGAGTTCCTCTCGCCTTTCCTGTTGAGAGTGCCTCCTCTTGAGATGCGACGGGAACGCCGGGAATTCTTTCCCGTTGAAAGCAGGGAAAGGATCCCTCATCTCGAGCTAGGAGGGGGAAACGGGGCTCCTCTGGATGTGGGCGGGACCATCGTGCTTCCTCTCGAGTGGAGACGGGTATGGCGGTGAACTTCTTGAGTTGCAGCAAGGGTGTGAAAGACCCTTTCGAAGTTCCAGAGTTTAGGTGTCATTAGTCTCCAGACGCCTCATCGGAAATAGGCCTCATCTCGCCTGGAAGGGAGAACTTCCTGGATTTTCTCGAGTTGCGGCAGGTGTTCTCGAGTTACGACGGGGACCTCAGGGACCCGCCCTGGTGGCCTCAGGAGAGGCCAGTCCCCATGCGAGTTGCTAGGGGGCCTCTCGGGATTCCTCTCCCGTCGATACCGGGGCCAAAAACCTTGTGTGGAGTCAGGGCCTGAACCGAGGATTCCTCTCAGGGGCTGACATGGATCTTTGGGTACTTCTGGAGTCTCCCCAGGGGAGTCAGGCCTCGTCTCGAGTCAGGGCATGCACGTGCACTTTCCTTCCAGGCTGTAGCAGCAATGTCACGCTTCCCGTGGCGTGGATCAAAGGATCTGTGGTTTTCCCTCGAGGCTTTCCCTCGAGGCTTTCCCACAGGGCTGTCCCACGTGCCACCGTGGTGTGAGTCGATCCTCGGCGTGAAAGATGAGCCAGTGCAGGGCAAAGAGCTTCCTCTGGAATGGACTGAGACATCTGGGGGACTCTTGGAATGGTGGTACGACCATGGAGTTCCTCTCGCCTTTCCTGTTGAGAGTGCCTCCGCTTGAGATGCGACGGGAACGCCGGGAATTCTTTCCCGTTGAAAGCAGGGAAAGGATCCCTCATCTAGAGCTACGAGGGGGAAAGGGGGCTCCTCTGGATGTGGGCGGGACGATCGTGCTTCCTCTCGAGTGGAGACGGGTATGGCGGTGAACTTCTTGAGTTGCAGCAAGGGTGTGAAAGACCCTTTCGAAGTTCCAGAGGTTAGGTGTCATTAGTCTCCAGACGCCTCATCGGAAATAGGCCTCATCTCGCCTGGAAGGGGGAACTTCCTGGAATTTCTCGAGTTGTGGCAGGTGTTCTCGAGTTACGACGGGCACCTCAGGGACCCGCCCTGGTGGCCTCAGGAGAGGCCAGTCCCCATGCGACTTGCTAGCGGGCCTCTCGGGATTCCTCTCCCGTCGATACCGGGGCCAAAAAACTTGTGTGGAGTCAGGGCCGGAACCGAGGATTCCTCTCACGGGCTGACAGGGATCTTTGGGTTCTTCTGGAGTCTCCCCATGGGAGTCAGGCCTTGTCTCGAGTCGGGGCATGCACGTGCGCTTTCCTTCCAGGCTGTAGCAGCAATGTCACGCTTCCCGTCGCGTGGATCAAAGGATCTGTGGTTTTCCCTCGAGGCTTTCCCTCGAGGCTTTCCTACAGGGCTGTCTCACGTGCCACCGTGGTGTGAGTCGATCCTCGGCGTGAAAGATGAGCCAGTGTAGGGCAAAGAGCTTCCTCTGGAATGGACTGAGACATCTGGGGGACTCTTGGAATGGTGGTACGACCATGGAGTTCCTCTCGCCTTTCCTGTTGAGAGTGCCTCCTCTTGAGATGCGACGGGAACGCCGGGAATTCTTTCCCGTTGAAAGCAGGGAAAGGATCCCTCATCTCGAGCTACGAGGGGGAAACGGGGCTCCTCTGGATGGGGGCGGGACTATCGTGCTTCCTCTCGAGTGGAGACGGGTATGGCGGTGAACTTCTTGAGTTGCAGCAAGGGTGTGAAAGACCCTTTCGAAGTTCCAGAGGTTAGGTGTCATTAGTCTCCAGACGCCTCATCGGAAATAGGCCTCATCTCGCCTGGAAGGGAGAACTTCCTGGATTTTCTCGAGTTGCGGCAGGTGTTCTCGAGTTACGACGGGGACCTCAGGGACCCGCCCTGGTGGCCTCAGGAGAATCCAGTCCCCATGCGACTTGCTAGGGGGCCTCTCGGGATTCCTCTCCCGTCGATACCGGGGCCAAAAACCTTGTGTGGAGTCAGGGCCGGAACCGAGGATTCCTCTCAGGGGCTGACATGGATCTTTGGGTACTTCTGGAGTCTCCCCATGGGAGTCAGGCCTCGTCTCGAGTGGGGGCATGCACGTGCGCTTTCCTTCCAGGCTGTAGCAGCAATGTCACGCTTCCCGTGGCGTGGATCAAAGGATCTGTGGTTTTCCCTCGAGGCTTTCCCTCGAGGCTTTCCCACAGGGCTGTCCCACGTGCCACCGTGGTGTGAGTCGATCCTCGGCGTGAAAGATGAGCCAGTGCAGGGCAAAGAGGTTCCTCTGGAATGGACTGAGACATCTGGGGGACTCTTGGAATGGTGGTACGACCATGGAGTTCCTCTCGCCTTTCCTGTTGAGAGTGCCTCCGCTTGAGATGCGACGGGAACGCCGGGAACTCTTTCCCATTGAAAGCAGGGAAAGGATTCCTCATCTCGAGCTACGAGGGGGAAAGGGGGCTCCTCTGGATGTGGGCGGGACGATCGTGTTTCCTCTCGAGGGGAGACGGGTATGGAGGTGAACTTCTTGAGTTGCAGCAAGGGTGTGAAAGACCCTTTCGAAGTTCCAGAGGTTAGGTGTCATTAGTCTCCAGACGCCTCATCGGAAATAGGCCTCATCTCGCCTGGAAGGGAGAACTTCCTGGATTTTCTCGAGTTGTGGCAGGTGTTCTCGAGTTACGACTGGGACCTCAGGGACCCGCCCTGGTGGCCTCAGGAGAGGCCAGTCCCCATGCGAGTTGCTAGGGGGCCTCTCGGGATTCCTCTCCCGTCGATACCCGGGCCAAAAACCTTGTGTGGAGTCAGGGCCGGAACCGAGGATTCCTCTCACGGGCTGATATGGATCTTTGGGTACTTCTGGAGTCTCGCCAGGGGAGACAGGACCCATCTCGAGTGGGGGCATGCACGTGCGCTTTCCTTCCAGGCTGTAGCAGCAATGTCACGCTTCCCATCGCGTGGATCAAAGGATCTGTGGTTTTCCCACAGGGCTCTCCCACGTGCCACCGTGGTGTGAGTCGATCCTCGGCGTGAAAGATGAGCCAGTGCAGGGCAAAGAGGTTCCTCTGGAATGGACTGAGACATCTGGGGGACTCTTGGAATGGTGGTACAACCATGGAGTTCCTCTCGCCTTTCCTGTTGAGAGTGCCTCCTCTTGAGTTGCGACGGGAACGCCGGGAATTCTTTCCCGTTGAAAGCAGGGAAAGGATTCCTCATCTCGAGCTACGAGGGGGAAACGGGGCTCCGCTGGATGTGGGCGGGACCATCGTGCTTCCTCTAGAGTGGAGACGGGTATGGCGGTGAACTTCTTGAGTTGCAGCAAGGGTGTGAAAGACCCTTTCGAAGTTCCAGAGGTTAGGTGTCATTAGTCTCCAGACGCCTCATCGGAAATAGGCCTCATCTCGCCTGGAAGGGAGAACTTCCTGGATTTTCTCGAGTTGCGGCAGGTGTTCTCGAGTTACGACGGGGACCTCAGGGACCCGCCCTGGTCGCCTCAGGAGAGGCCAGTCCCCATGCGAGTTGCTAGGGGCCCTCTCGGGATTCCTCTCCCGTCGATACCGGGGCCAAAAACCTTGTGTGGTGTCAGGGCCGGAACCGAGAATTTCTCTCAGGGGCTGACATGGAACTTTGGGTACTTCTGGAGTCTCCCCATGGGAGTCAGGCCTTGTCTCGAGTCGGGGCATGCACGTGCGCTTTCCTTCCAGGCTGTAGCAGCAATGTCACGCTTCCCGTGGCGTGGATCAAAGGATCTGTGGTTTTCCCTCGAGGCTTTCCCTCGAGGCTTTCCCACAGGGCTGTCTCACGTGCCACCGTGGTGTGAGTCGATCCTCGGCGTGAAAGATGAGCCAGTGTAGGGCAAAGAGCTTCCTCTGGAATGGACTGAGACATCTGGGGGACTCTTGGAATGGTGGTACGACCATGGAGTTCCTCTCGCCTTTCCTGTTGAGAGTGCCTCCTCTTGAGATGCGACGGGAACGCCGGGAATTCTTTCCCGTTGAAAGCAGGGAAAGGATCCCTCATCTCGAGCTACGAGGGGGAAACGGGGCTCCTCTGGATGGGGGCGGGACTATCGTGCTTCCTCTCGAGTGGAGACGGGTATGGCGGTGAACTTCTTGAGTTGCAGCAAGGGTGTGAAAGACCCTTTCGAAGTTCCAGAGGTTAGGTGTCATTAGTCTCCAGACGCCTCATCGGAAATAGGCCTCATCTCGCCTGGAAGGGAGAACTTCCTGGATTTTCTCGAGTTGCGGCAGGTGTTCTCGAGTTACGACGGGGACCTCAGGGACCCGCCCTGGTGGCCTCAGGAGAGGCCAGTCCCCATGCGAGTTGCTAGGGGGCCTCTCGGGATTCCTCTCCCGTCGATACCCGGGCCAAAAACCTTGTGTGGAGTCAGGGCCGGAACCGAGGATTCCTCTCACGGGCTGATATGGATCTGTGGGTACTTCTGCAGTCTCCCCATGGGAGTCAGGCCTCGTCTCGAGTGGGGGCATGCACGTGCGCTTTCCTTCCAGGCTGTAGCAGCAATGTCACGCTTCCCGTCGCGTGGATCAAAGGATCTGTGGTTTTCCCTCGAGGCTTTCCCTCGAGGCTTTCCCACAGGGCTGACCCACGTGCCACCGTGGTGTGAGTCGATCCTCGGCGTGAAAGATGAGCCAGTGCAGGGCAAAGAGCTTCCTCTGGAATGGACTGAGACATCTGTGGGACTCTTGGAATGGTGGTACGACCATGGAGTTCCTCTCGCCTTTCCTGTTGAGAGTGCCTCCTCTTGAGATGCGACGGAAACGCCGGGAATTCTTTCCCGTTGAAAGCAGGGAAAGGATCGCTCATCTCGAGCTAGGAGGGGGAAACGGGGCTCCTCTGGATGTGGGCGGGACCATCGTGCTTCCTCTAGAGTGAAGACGGGTATGGCGGTGAACTTCTTGAGTTGCAGCAAGGGTGTGAAAGACCCTTTCGAAGTTCCAGAGTTTAGGTGTCATAAGTCTCCTGAAGCCTCATCGGAAATAGGCCTCATCTCGCCTGGAAGGGAGGACTTCCTGGATTTTCTCGAGTTGCGGCAGGTGTTCTCGAGTTACGACGGGGACCTCAGGGACCCGCCCTGGTGGCCTCAGGAGAGGCCAGTCCCCATGCGAGTTGCTAGGGGGCCTCTCGGGATTCCTCTCCCGTCGATACCGGGGCCAAAAACCTTGTGTGGAGTCAGGGCCGGAACCGAGGATTCCTCTCAGTGGCTGACATGGAACTTTGGGTACTTCTGGAGTCTCCCCATGGGAGTCAGGCCTCGTCTCGAGTGGGGGCATGCACGGGCGCTTTCCTTCAAGGCTGTAGCAGCAATGTCACGCTTCCCGTGGCGTGAATCAAACGATCTGTGGTTTTCCCTCGAGGCTTTCCCTCGAGGCTTTCCCACAGGGCTGTCCCACGTGCCACCGTGGTGTGAGTCGATCCTCGGCGTGAAAGATGAGCCAGTGTAGGGCAAAAGCTTCCTCTGGAATGGACTGAGACATCTGGGGGACTCTTGGAATGGTGGTACGACCATGGAGTTCCTCTCGCCTTTCCTGTTGAGAGTGCCTCCTCTTGAGATGCGACGGGAACGCCGGGAATTCTTTCCCGTTGAAAGCAGGGAAAGGATCCCTCATCTCGAGCTACGAGGGGGAAACGGGGCTCCTCTGGATGTGGGCGGGACTATCGTGCTTCCTCTCGAGTGGAGACGGGTATGGCGGTGAACTTCTTGAGTTGCAGCAAGGGTGTGAAAGACTCTTTCGAAGTTCCAGAGGTTAGGTGTCATTAGTCTCCAGACGCCTCATCGGAAATAGGCCTCATCTCGCCTGGAAGGGAGAACTTCCTGGATTTTCCCGAGTTGCGGCAGGTGTTCTCGAGTTACGACGGGGACCTCAGGGACCCGCCCTGGTGGCCTCAGGAGAGGCCAGTCCCCATGCGAGTTGCTAGGGGCCTCTCGGGATTCCTCTCCCGTCGATACCGGGGCCAAAAACCTTGTGTGGAGTCAGGGCCGGAACCGAGGATTCCTCTCAGGGGCTGACATGGATCTTTGGGTCCTTCTGGAGTCTCCCCATGGGAGTCAGGCCTCGTCTCGAGTGGGGGCATGCACGTGCGCTTTCCTTCCAGGCTGTAGCAGCAATGTCACGCTTCCCATCGCGTGGATCAAAGGATCTGTGGTTTTCCCTCGAGGCTTTCCCTCGAGGCTTTCCCACAGGGCTGTCCCACGTGCCACCGTGGTGTGAGTCGATCCTCGGAGTGAAAGATGAGCCAGTGCAGGGCAAAGAGGTTCCTCTGGAATGGACTGAGACATCTGGGGGACTCTTGGAATGGTGGTACGACCATGGAGTTCCTCTCGCCTTTCCTGTTGAGAGTGCCTCCTCTTGAGATGCGACGGGAACGCCGGGAATTCTTTCCCGTTGAAAGCAGGGAAAGGATCGCTCATCTCGAGCTAGGAGGGGGAAACGGGGCTCCTCTGGATGTGGGCGGGACCATCGTGCTTCCTCTAGAGTGGAGACGGGTATGGCGGTGAACTTCTTGAGTTGCAGCAAGGGTGTGAAAGACCCTTTCGAAGTTCCAGAGTTTAGGTGTCATTAGTCTCCAGACGCCTCATCGGAAATAGGCCTCATCTCGCCTGGAAGGGAGAACTTCCTGGATTTTCTCGAGTTGCGGCAGGTGTTCTCGAGTTACGACGGGGACCTCAGGGACCCGCCCTGGTGGCCTCAGGAGAGGCCAGTCCCCATGCGAGTTGCTAGGGGGCCTCTCGGGATTCCTCTCCCGTCGATACCGGGGCCAAAAACCTTGTGTGGAGTCAGGGCCGGAACCGAGGATTCCTCTCAGTGGCTGACATGGATCTTTGGGTACTTCTGGAGTCTCCCCAGGGGAGTCAGGCCTCGTCTCGAGTGGGGGCATGCACGTGCGCTTTCCTTCAAGGCTGTAGCAGCAATGTCACGCTTCCCGTGGCGTGAATCAAACGATCTGTGGTTTTCCCTCGAGGCTTTCCCTCGAGGCTTTCCCACAGGGCTGTCCCACGTGCCACCGTGGTGTGAGTCGATCCTCGGCGTGAAAGATGAGCCAGTGTAGGGCAAAGAGCTTCCTCTGGAATGGACTGAGACATCTGGGGGACTCTTGGAATGGTGGTACGACCATGGAGTTCCTCTCGCCTTTCCTGTTGAGAGTGCCTCCTCTTGAGATGCGACGGGAACGCCGGGAATTCTTTCCCGTTGAAAGCAGGGAAAGGATCCCTCATCTCGAGCTACGAGGGGGAAACGGGGCTCCTCTGGATGTGGGCGGGACTATCGTGCTTCCTCTCGAGTGGAGACGGGTATGGCGGTGAACTTCTTGAGTTGCAGCAAGGGTGTGAAAGACCCTTTCGAAGTTCCAGAGGTTAGGTGTCATTAGTCTCCAGACGCCTCATCGGAAATAGGCCTCATCTCGCCTGGAAGGGAGAACTTCCTGGATTTTCTCGAGTTGCGGCAGGTGTTCTCGAGTTACGACGGGGACCTCAGGGACCCGCCCTGGTGGCCTCAGGAGAGGCCAGTCCCCATGCGAGTTGCTAGGGGGCCTCTCGGGATTCCTCTCCCGTCGATACCGGGGCCAAAAACCTTGTGTGGAGTCAGGGCCGGAACCGAGGATTCCTCTCAGGGGCTGACATGGATCTTTGTGTCCTTCTGGAGTCTCCCCATGGGAGTCAGGCCTCGTCTCGAGTGGGGGCATGCACGTGCGCTTTCCTTCCAGGCTGTAGCAGCAATGTCACGCTTCCCATCGCGTGGATCAAAGGATCTGTGGTTTTCCCTCGAGGCTTTCCCTCGAGGCTTTCCCACAGGGCTGTCCCACGTGCCACCGTGGTGTGAGTCGATCCTCGGAGTGAAAGATGAGCCAGTGCAGGGCAAAGAGGTTCCTCTGGAATGGACTGAGACATCTGGGGGACTCTTGGAATGGTGGTACGACCATGGAGTTCCTCTCGCCTTTCCTGTTGAGAGTGCCTCCTCTTGAGATGCGACGGGAACGCCGGGAATTCTTTCCCGTTGAAAGCAGGGAAAGGATCGCTCATCTCGAGCTAGGAGGGGGAAACGGGGCTCCTCTGGATGTGGGCGGGACCATCGTGCTTCCTCTAGAGTGGAGACGGGTATGGCGGTGAACTTCTTGAGTTGCAGCAAGGGTGTGAAAGACCCTTTCGAAGTTCCAGAGTTTAGGTGTCATTAGTCTCCAGACGCCTCATCGGAAATAGGCCTCATCTCGCCTGGAAGGGAGAACTTCCTGGATTTTCTCGAGTTGCGGCAGGTGTTCTCGAGTTACGACGGGGACCTCAGGGACCCGCCCTGGTGGCCTCAGGAGAGGCCAGTCCCCATGCGAGTTGCTAGGGGGCCTCTCGGGATTCCTCTCCCGTCGATACCGGGGCCAAAAACCTTGTGTGGAGTCAGGGCCGGAACCGAGGAATCCTCTTAGGGGCTGACATGAATCTTTGGGTACTTCTGGAGTCTCCCCAGGGGAGTCAGGCCTCGTCTCGAGTGGGGGCATGCACGTGCGCTTTCCTTCCAGGCTGTAGCAGCAATGTCACGCTTCCCGTGGCGTGGATCAAAGGATCTGTGTTTTTCCCTCGAGGCTTTCCCTCGAGGCTTTCCCACAGGGCTGTCCCACGTGCCACCGTGGTGTGAGTCGATCCTCGGCGTGAAAGATGAGCCAGTGCAGGGCAAAGAGGTTCCTCTGGAATGGACTGAGACATCTGGGGGACTCTTGGAATGGTGGTACGACCATGGAGTTCCTCTCGCCTTTCCTTTGAGAGTGCCTCCTCTTGAGATGCGACGGGAACGCCGGGAATTCTTTCCCGTTGAAAGCAGGGAAAGGATCCCTCATCTCGAGCTACGAGGGGGAAACGGGGCTCCTCTGGATGTGGGCGGGACCATCGTGCTTCCTCTCGAGTGGAGCCGGGTATGGCGGTGAACTTCTTGAGTTGCAGCAAGGGTGTGAAAGACCCTTTCGAAGTTCCAGAGGTTAGGTGTCATTAGTCTCCAGACGCCTCATCGGAAATAGGCCTCATCTCGCCTGGAAGGGGGAACTTCCTGGAATTTCTCGAGTTGTGGCAGGTGTTCTCGAGTTACTACGGGGACCTCAGGGACCCGCCCTGGTGGCCTCAGGAGAGGCCAGTCCCCATGCGAGTTGCTAGGGGGCCTCTCAGGATTCCTCTCCCGTCGATACCGGAGCCAAAAACCTTGTGTGGAGTCAGGGCCTGAACCGAGGATTCCTCTCAGGGGCTGACATGGATCTTTGGGTACTTCTGGAGTCTCCCCAGGGGAGTCAGGCCTCGTATAGAGTCGGGGCATGCACGTGCACTTTCCTTCCAGGCTGTAGCAGCAATGTCACGCTTCCCGTGGCGTGGATCAAAGGATCTGTGGTTTTCCCTCGAGGCTTTCCCTCGAGGCTTTCCCACAGGGTTGTCCCACGTGCCACCGTGGTGTGAGTCGATCCTCGTCGTGAATGATGAGCCAGTGCAGGGCAAAGAGGTTCCTCTGGAATGGACTGAGACATCTGGGGGACTCTTGGAATGGTGGTACGACCATGGAGTTCCTCTCGCCTTTCCTTTGAGAGTGCCTCCTCTTGAGATGCGACGGGAACGCCGGGAATTCTTTCCCGTTGAAAGCAGGGAAAGGATCCCTGATCTCGAGCTACGAGGGGGAAACGGGGCTCCTCTGGATGTGGGCGGGACCATCGTGCTTCCTCTCGAGTGGAGACGGGTGTGGCGGTGAACTTCTTGAGTTGCAGCAAGGGTGTGAAAGACCCTTTCGAAGTTCCAGAGGTTAGGTGTCATTAGTCTCCAGACGCCTCATCGGAAATAGGCCTCATCACGCCTGGAAGGGGGAACTTCCTGGAATTTCTCGAGTTGTGGCAGGTGTTCTCGAGTCACTACGGGGACCTCAGGGACCCGCCCTGGTGGCCTCAGGAGAGGCCAGTCCCCATGCGAGTTGCTAGGGGGCCTCTCGGGATTCCTCTCCCGCCGATACCGGGGCCAAAAACCTTGTGTGGAGTCAGGGCCTGAACCGAGGATTCCTCTCAGGGGCTGACATGGATCTTTGGGTACTTCTCGAGTCTCCCCAGGGGAGTCAGGCCTCGTCTCGAGTCGGGGCATGCACGTGCACTTTCCTTCCAGGCTGTAGCAGCAATGTCACGCTTCCCGTGGCGTGGATCAAAGGATCTGTGGTTTTCCCTCGAGGCTTTCCCTCGAGGCTTTCCCACAGGGCTGTCCCACGTGCCACTGTGGTGTGAGTCGATCCTCGGCGTGAAAGATGAGCCAGTGCAGGGCAAAGAGGTTCCTCTGGAATGGACTGAGACATCTGGGGGACTCTTGGAATGGTGGTACGACCATGGAGTTCCTCTCGCCTTTCCTGTTGAGAGTGCCTCCGCTTGAGATGCGACGGGAACCCCGGGAATTCTTTCCCATTGAAAGCAGGGAAAGGATTCCTCATCTCGAGCTACGAGGGGGAAAGGGGGCTCCTCTGGATGTGGGCGGGACGATCGTGCTTCCTCTCGAGTGGAGCCGGGTATGGCGGTGAACTTCTTGAGTTGCAGCAAGGGTGTGAAAGACCCTTTCGAAGTTCCAGAGGTTAGGTGTCATTAGTCTCCAGACGCCTCATCGGAAATAGGCCTCATCTCGCCTGGAAGGGGGAACTTCCTGGAATATCTCGAGTTGTGGCAGGTGTTCTCGAGTTAAGACGGGGACCTCAGGGACCCGCCCTGGTGGCCTCAGGAGAGGCCAGTCCCCATGCGAGTTGCTAGGGGGCCTCTCGGGATTCCTCTCCCGTCGATACCGGGGCCAAAAACCTTGTGTGGAGTCAGGGCCGTAACCGAGGATTCCTCTCAGGGGCTGACATGGATCTTTGGGTACTTCTGGAGTCTCCCCAGGGGAGTCAGGCCTCGTCTCGAGTCGGGGCATGCACGTGCACTTTCCTTCCAGGCTGTAGCAGCAATGTCACGCTTCCCGTCGCGTGGATCAAAGGATCTGTGGTTTTCCCTCGAAGCTTTCCCTCGAGGCTTTCCCACAGGGCTGTCCCACGTGCCACCGTGGTGTGAGTCGATCCTCGGCGTGAAAGATGAGCCAGTGCAGGGCAAAGAGGTTCCTCTGGAATGGACTGAGACATCTGGGGGACTCTTGGAATGGTGGTACGACCATGGAGTTCCTCTCGCCTTTCCTGTTGAGAGTGCCTCCGCTTGAAATGCGACGGGAACGCCGGGAATTCTTTCCCATTGAAAGCAGGGAAAGGATTCCTCATCTCGAGCTACGAGGGGGAAAGGGGGCTCCTCTGGATGTGGGCGGGACGATCGTGCTTCCTCTCGAGTGGAGCCGGGTATGGCGGTGAACTTCTTGAGTTGCAACAAGGGTGTGAAAGACCCTTTCGAAGTTCCAGAGGTTAGGTGTCATTAGTCTCCAGACGCCTCATCGGAAATAGGCCTCATCTCGCCTGGAAGGGAGAACTTCCTGGATTTTCTCGAGTTGCGGCGGGTGTTCTTGAGTTACGACGGGGACCTCAGGGACCGGCCCTGGTGGCCTCAGGAGAGGCCAGTCCCCATGCGAGTTGCTAGGGGGCCTCTCGGGATTCCTCACCCATCGATACCCGGGCCAAAAACATTGTGTGGAGTCAGGGCCGGAACCGAGGATTCCTCTCACTGGCTGATATGGATCTTTGGGAACTTCTGGAGTCTCGCCAGGGGAGACAGGCCTCATCTCGAGTGGGGGCATGCACGTGCGCTTTCCTTCCAGGCTGTAGCAGCAATGTCACGCTTCCCATCGCGTGGATCAAAGGATCTGTGGTTTTCCCTCGAGGCTTTCCCTCGAGGCTTTCCCACAGGGCTGTCCCACGTGCCACCGTGGTGTGAGTCGATCCTCGGCGTGAAAGATGAGCCAGTGCAGGGCAAAGAGGTTCCTCTGGAATGGACTGAGACATCTGGGGGACTCTTGGAATGGTGGTACGACCATGGAGTTCCTCTCGCCTTTCCTGTTGAGAGTGCCTCCTCTTGAGATGCGACGGGAACGCCGGGAACTCTTTCCCGTTGAAAGCTGGGAAAGGATCGCTCATCTCGAGCTAGGAGGGGGAAACGGGGCTCCTCTGGATGTGGGCGGGACCATCGTGCTTCCTCTCGAGTGGAGCCGGGTATGGCGGTGAACTTCTTGAGTTGCAACAAGGGTGTGAAAGACCCTTTCGAAGTTCCAGAGGTTAGGTGTCATTAGTCTCCAGACGCCTCATCGGAAATAGGCCTCATCTCGCCTGGAATTGAGAACTTCCTGGATTTTCTCGAGTTGCGGCGGGTGTTCTTGAGTTACGACGGGGACCTCAGGGACCGGCCCTGGTGGCCTCAGGAGAGGCCAGTCCCCATGCGAGTTGCTAGGGGGCCTCTCGGGATTCCTCTCCCATCGATACCCGGGCCAAAAACATTGTGTGGAGTCAGGGCCGGAACCGAGGATTCCTCTCACTGGCTGATATGGATCTTTGGGAACTTCTGGAGTCTCCCCAGGGGAGTCAGGCCTCGTCTCGAGTGGGGGCATGCACGTGCACTTTCCTTCCAGGCTGTAGCAGAAATGTCACGCTTCCCGTGGCGTGGATCAAAGGATCTGTGGTTTTCCCTCGAGGCTTTCCCTCGAGGCTTTCCCACAGGGTTGTCCCACGTGCCACCGTGGTGTGAGTCGATCCTCGTCGTGAATGATGAGCCAGTGCAGGGCAAAGAGGTTCCTCTAGAATGGACTGAGACATCTGGGGGACTCTTGGAATGGTGGTACGACCATGGAGTTCCTCTCGCCTTTCCTTTGAGAGTGCCTCCTCTTGAGATGCGACGGGAACGCCGGGAATTCTTTCCCGTTGAAAGCAGGGAAAGGATCCCTCATCTCGAGCTACGAGGGGGAAACGGGGCTCCTCTGGATGTGGGCGGGACCATCGTGCTTCCTCTCGAGTGGAGACGGGTGTGGCGGTGAACTTCTTGAGTTGCAGCAAGGGTGTGAAAGACCCTTTCGAAGTTCCAGAGGTTAGGTGTCATTAGTCTCCAGACGCCTCATCGGAAATAGGCCTCATCTCGCCTGGAAGGGGGAACTTCCTGGAATTTCTCGAGTTGTGGCAGGTGTTCTCGAGTCACTACGGGGACCTCAGGGACCCGCCCTGGTGGCCTCAGGAGAGGCCAGTCCCCATGCGAGTTGCTAGGGGGCCTCTCGGGATTCCTCTCCCGCCGATACCGGGGCCAAAAACCTTGTGTGGAGTCAGGGCCTGAACCGAGGATTCCTCTCAGGGGCTGACATGGATCTTTGGGTACTTCTCGAGTCTCCCCAGGGGAGTCAGGCCTCGTCTCGAGTCGGGGCATGCACGTGCACTTTCCTTCCAGGCTGTAGCAGCAATGTCACACTTCCCGTGGCGTGGATCAAAGGATCTGTGATTTTCCCTCGAGGCTTTCCCTCGAGGCTTTCCCACAGGGCTGTCCCACGTGCCACTGTGGTGTGAGTCGATCCTCGGCGTGAAAGATGAGCCAGTGCAGGGCAAAGAGGTTCCTCTGGAATGGACTGAGACATCTGGGGGACTCTTGGAATGGTGGTACGACCATGGAGTTCCTCTCGCCTTTCCTGTTGAGAGTGCCTCCGCTTGAGATGCGACGGGAACCCCGGGAATTCTTTCCCATTGAAAGCAGGGAAAGGATTCCTCATCTCGAGCTACGAGGGGGAAAGGGGGCTCCTCTGGATGTGGGCGGGACGATCGTGCTTCCTCTCGAGTGGAGCCGGGTATGGCGGTGAACTTCTTGAGTTGCAGCAAGGGTGTGAAAGACCCTTTCGAAGTTCCAGAGGTTAGGTGTCATTAGTCTCCAGACGCCTCATCGGAAATAGGCCTCATCTCGCCTGGAAGGGGGAACTTCCTGGAATATCTCGAGTTGTGGCAGGTGTTCTCGAGTTAAGACGGGGACCTCAGGGACCCGCCCTGGTGGCCTCAGGAGAGGCCAGTCCCCATGCGAGTTGCTAGGGGGCCTCTCGGGATTCCTCTCCCGTCGATACCGGGGCCAAAAACCTTGTGTGGAGTCAGGGCCGTAACCGAGGATTCCTCTCAGGGGCTGACATGGATCTTTGGGTACTTCTGGAGTCTCCCCAGGGGAGTCAGGCCTCGTCTCGAGTCGGGGCATGCACGTGCACTTTCCTTCCAGGCTGTAGCAGCAATGTCACGCTTCCCGTGGCGTGGATCAAAGGATCTGTGGTTTTCCCTCGAAGCTTTCCCTCGAGGCTTTCCCACAGGGCTGTCCCACGTGCCACCGTGGTGTGAGTCGATCCTCGGCGTGAAAGATGAGCCAGTGCAGGGCAAAGAGGTTCCTCTGGAATGGACTGAGACATCTGGGGGACTCTTGGAATGGTGGTACGACCATGGAGTTCCTCTCGCCTTTCCTGTTGAGAGTGCCTCCGCTTGAAATGCGACGGGAACGCCGGGAATTCTTTCCCATTGAAAGCAGGGAAAGGATTCCTCATCTCGAGCTACGAGGGGGAAAGGGGGCTCCTCTGGATGTGGGCGGGACGATCGTGCTTCCTCTCGAGTGGAGCCGGGTATGGCGGTGAACTTCTTGAGTTGCAACAAGGGTGTGAAAGACCCTTTCGAAGTTCCAGAGGTTAGGTGTCATTAGTCTCCAGACGCCTCATCGGAAATAGGCCTCATCTCGCCTGGAAGGGAGAACTTCCTGGATTTTCTCGAGTTGCGGCGGGTGTTCTTGAGTTACGACGGGGACCTCAGGGACCGGCCCTGGTGGCCTCAGGAGAGGCCAGTCCCCATGCGAGTTGCTAGGGGGCCTCTCGGGATTCCTCTCCCATCGATACCCGGGCCAAAAACATTGTGTGGAGTCAGGGCCGGAACCGAGGATTCCTCTCACTGGCTGATATGGATCTTTGGGAACTTCTGGAGTCTCGCCACGGGAGACAGGCCTCAACTCGAGTGGGGGCAT
The DNA here is from genome assembly GCF_032405125.1 of Capricornis sumatraensis. NCBI lineage: Eukaryota > Metazoa > Chordata > Mammalia > Artiodactyla > Bovidae > Capricornis > Capricornis sumatraensis. Next base: position 13,454,019 of record NW_027184612.1, read on the forward strand.
GCACGTGCGCTTTCCTTCCAGGCTGTAGCAGCAATGTCACGCTTCCCATCGCGTGGATCAAAGGATCTGTGGTTTTCCCTCGAGGCTTTCCCTCGAGGCTTTCCCACAGGGCTGTCCCACGTGCCACCGTGGTGTGAGTCGATCCTCGGCGTGAAAGATGAGCCAGTGCAGGGCAAAGAGGTTCCTCTGGAATGGACTGAGACATCTGGGGGACTCTTGGAATGGTGGTACGACCATGGAGTTCCTCTCGCCTTTCCTGTTGAGAGTGCCTCCTCTTGAGATGCGACGGGAACGCCGGGAACTCTTTCCCGTTGAAAGCTGGGAAAGGATCGCTCATCTCGAGCTAGGAGGGGGAAACGGGGCTCCTCTGGATGTGGGCGGGACCATCGTGCTTCCTCTCGAGTGGAGACGGGTATGGCGGTGAACTTCTTGAGTTGCAGCAAGGGTGTGAAAGACCCTTTCGAAGTTCCAGAGGTTAGGTGTCATTAGTCTCCAGACGCCTCATCGGAAATAGGCCTCATCTCGCCTGGAAGGGAGAACTTCCTGGATTTTCTCGAGTTGCGGCAGGTGTTCTCGAGTTACGACGGGGACCTCAGGGACCCGCCCTGGTGGCCTCAGGAGAGGCCAGTCCCCATGCGACTTGCTAGGGGGCCTCTCGGGATTCCTCTCCCGTCGATAACGGAGCCAAAAAAATTGTGTGGAGTCAGGGCCGGAACCGAGGATTCCTCTCAGGGGCTGACATGGATCTTTGGGTACTTCTGGAGTCTCCCCAGGGGAGTCAGTCCTCGTCTCGAGTCGGGGCATGCACGTGCACTTTCCTTCCAGGCTGTAGCAGCAATGTCACGCTTCCCGTGGCGTGGATCAAAGGATCTGTGGTTTTCCCTCGAGGCTTTCCCTCGAGGCTTTCCCACAGGGCTGTCCTACGTGCCACCGTGGTGTAAGTCGATCCTCGGCGTGAAAGATGAGCCAGTGTAGGGCAAAGAGGTTCCTCTGGAATGGACTGAGACATCTGGGGGACTCTTGGAATGGTGGTACGACCATGGAGTTCCTCTCGCCTTTCCTGTTGAGAGTGCCTCCCCTTGAGATGCAACGGGAACGCCGGGAATTCTTTCCCATTGAAAGCAGGGAAAGGATTCCTCATCTCGAGCTACGAGGGGGAAAGGGGGCTCCTCTGGATGTGGGCGGGACGATCGTGCTTCCTCTCGAGTGGAGATGGGTATGGCGGTGAACTTCTTGAGTTACAGCAAGGGTGTGAAAGACCCTTTCGAAGTTCCAGAGGTTAGATGTCATTAGTCTCCAGACGCCTCATCGGAAATAGGCCTCATCTCGCCTGGAAGGGAGAACTTCCTGGATTTTCTCGAGTTGCGGCAGGTGTTCTCGAGTTACGACGGGGACCTCAGGGACCCGCCCTGGTGGCCTCAGGAGAGGCCAGTCCCCATGCGAGTTGCTAGGGGGCCTCTCGGGATTCCTCTCCCGTCGATACCCGGGCCAAAAACCTTGTGTGGAGTCAGGGCCGTAACCGAGGATTCCTCTCAGGGGCTGACATGGATCTTTGGGTACTTCTGGAGTCTCCCCAGGGGAGTCAGGCCTCGTCTCGAGTCGGGGCATGCACGTGCACTTTCCTTCCAGGCTGTAGCAGCAATGTCACGCTTCCCGTGGCGTGGATCAAAGGATCTGTGGTTTTCCCTCGAAGCTTTCCCTCGAGGCTTTCCCACAGGGCTGTCCCACGTGCCACCGTGGTGTGAGTCGATCCTCGGCGTGAAAGATGAGCCAGTGCAGGGCAAAGAGCTTCCTCTGGAATGGACTGAGACATCTGGGGGACTCTTGGAATGGTGGTACGACCATGGAGTTCCTCTCGCCTTTCCTGTTGAGAGTGCCTCCGCTTGAAATGCGACGGGAACGCCGGGAATTCTTTCCCATTGAAAGCAGGGAAAGGATTCCTCATCTCGAGCTACGAGGGGGAAAGGGGGCTCCTCTGGATGTGGGCGGGACGATCGTGCTTCCTCTCGAGTGGAGCCGGGTGTGGCGGTGAACTTCTTGAGTTGCAACAAGGGTGTGAAAGACCCTTTCGAAGTTCCAGAGGTTAGGTGTCATTAGTCTCCAGACGCCTCATCGGAAATAGGCCTCATCTCGCCTGGAAGGGAGAACTTCCTGGATTTTCTCGAGTTGCGGCGGGTGTTCTTGAGTTACGACGGGGACCTCAGGGACCGGCCCTGGTGGCCTCAGGAGAGGCCAGTCCCCATGCGAGTTGCTAGGGGGCCTCTCGGGATTCCTCTCCCATCGATACCCGGGCCAAAAACATTGTGTGGAGTCAGGGCCGGAACCGAGGATTCCTCTCACTGGCTGATATGGATCTTTGGGAACTTCTGGAGTCTCGCCAGGGGAGACAGGCCTCATCTCGAATGGGGGCATGCACGTGCGCTTTCCTTCCAGGCTGTAGCAGCAATGTCACGCTTCCCATCGCGTGGATCAAAGGATCTGTGGTTTTCCCTCGAGGCTTTCCCTCGAGGCTTTCCCACAGGGCTGTCCCACGTGCCACCGTGGTGTGAGTCGATCCTCGGCGTGAAAGATGAGCCAGTGCAGGGCAAAGAGGTTCCTCTGGAATGGACTGAGACATCTGGGGGACTCTTGGAATGGTGGTACGACCATGGAGTTCCTCTCGCCTTTCCTGTTGAGAGTGCCTCCTCTTGAGATGCGACGGGAACGCCGGGAACTCTTTCCCGTTGAAAGCTGGGAAAGGATCGCTCATCTCGAGCTAGGAGGGGGAAACGGGGCTCCTCTGGATGTGGGCGGGACCATCGTGCTTCCTCTCGAGTGGAGACGGGTATGGCGGTGAACTTCTTGAGTTGCAGCAAGGGTGTGAAAGACCCTTTCGAATTTCCAGAGGTTAGGTGTCATTAGTCTCCAGACGCCTCATCGGAAATAGGCCTCATCTCGCCTGGAAGGGAGAACTTCCTGGATTTTCTCGAGTTGCGGCAGGTGTTCTCGAGTTACCACGGGGACCTCAGGGACCCGCCCTGGTGGCCTCAGGAGAGGCCAGTCCCCATGCGACTTGCTAGGGGGCCTCTCGGGATTCCTCTCCCGTCGATAACGGAGCCAAAAAAATTGTGTGGAGTCAGGGCCGGAACCGAGGATTCCTCTCAGGGGCTGACATGGATCTTTGGGTACTTCTGGAGTCTCCCCAGGGGAGTCAGTCCTCGTCTCGAGTCGGGGCATGCACGTTCACTTCCCTTCCAGGCTGTAGCAGCAATGTCACGCTTCCCGTGGCGTGGATCAAAGGATCTGTGGTTTTCCCTCGAGGCTTTCCCTCGAGGCTTTCCCACAGGGCTGTCCTACGTGCCACCGTGGTGTAAGTCGATCCTCGGCGTGAAAGATGAGCCATTGTAGGGCAAAGAGGTTCCTCTGGAATGGACTGAGACATCTGGGGGACTCTTGGAATGGTGGTACGACCATGGAGTTCCTCTCGCCTTTCCTGTTGAGAGTGCCTCCCCTTGAGATGCGACGGGAACGCCGGGAATTCTTTCCCATTGAAAGCAGGGAAAGGATTCCTCATCTCGAGCTACGAGGGGGAAAGGGGGCTCCTCTGGATGTGGGCGGGACGATCGTGCTTCCTCTCGAGTGGAGATGGGTATGGCGGTGAACTTCTTGAGTTACAGCAAGGGTGTGAAAGACCCTTTCGAAGTTCCAGAGGTTAGATGTCATTAGTCTCCAGACGCCTCATCGGAAATAGGCCTCATCTCGCCTGGAAGGGAGAACTTCCTGGATTTTCTCGAGTTGCGGCAGGTGTTCTCGAGTTACGACGGGGACCTCAGGGACCCGCCCTGGTGGCCTCAGGAGAGGCCAGTCCCCATGCGAGTTGCTAGGGGGCCTCTCGGGATTCCTCTCCCGTCGATACCCGGGCCAAAAACCTTGTGTGGAGTCAGGGCCGTAACCGAGGATTCCTCTCAGGGGCTGACATGGATCTTTGGGTACTTCTGGATCTCCCCAGGGGAGTCAGGCCTCGTCTCGAGTCGGGGCATGCACGTGCACTTTCCTTCCAGGCTGTAGCAGCAATGTCACGCTTCCCGTGGCGTGGATCAAAGGATCTGTGGTTTTCCCTCGAAGCTTTCCCTCGAGGCTTTCCCACAGGGCTGTCCCACGTGCCACCGTGGTGTGAGTCGATCCTCGGCGTGAAAGATGAGCCAGTGCAGGGCAAAGAGCTTCCTCTGGAATGGACTGAGACATCTGGGGGACTCTTGGAATGGTGGTACGACCATGGAGTTCCTCTCGCCTTTCCTGTTGAGAGTGCCTCCGCTTGAAATGCGACGGGAACGCCGGGAATTCTTTCCCATTGAAAGCAGGGAAAGGATTCCTCATCTCGAGCTACGAGGGGGAAAGGGGGCTCCTCTGGATGTGGGCGGGACGATCGTGCTTCCTCTCGAGTGGAGCCGGGTGTGGCGGTGAACTTCTTGAGTTGCAACAAGGGTGTGAAAGACCCTTTCGAAGTTCCAGAGTTTAGGTGTCATTAGTCTCCAGACGCCTCATCGGAAATAGGCCTCATCTCGCCTGGAAGGGAGAACTTCCTGGATTTTCTCGAGTTGCGGCGGGTGTTCTTGAGTTACGACGGGGACCTCAGGGACCGGCCCTGGTGGCCTCAGGAGAGGCCAGTCCCCATGCGAGTTGCTAGGGGGCCTCTCGGGATTCCTCTCCCATCGATACCCGGGCCAAAAACATTGTGTGGAGTCAGGGCCGGAACCGAGGATTCCTCTCACTGGCTGATATGGATCTTTGGGAACTTCTGGAGTCTCGCCAGGGGAGACAGGCCTCATCTCGAGTGGGGGCATGCACGTGCGCTTTCCTTCCAGGCTGTAGCAGCAATGTCACGCTTCCCATCGCGTGGATCAAAGGATCTGTGGTTTTCCCTCGAGGCTTTCCCTCGAGGCTTTCCCACAGGGCTGTCCCACGTGCCACCGTGGTGTGAGTCGATCCTCGGCGTGAAAGATGAGCCAGTGCAGGGCAAAGAGGTTCCTCTGGAATGGACTGAGACATCTGGGGGACTCTTGGAATGGTGGTACGACCATGGAGTTCCTCTCGCCTTTCCTTTTGAGAGTGCCTCCTCTTGAGATGCGACGGGAACGCCGGGAACTCTTTCCCGTTGAAAGCTGGGAAAGGATCGCTCATCTCGAGCTAGGAGGGGGAAACGGGGCTCCTCTGGATGTGGGCGGGACCATCTTGCTTCCTCTCGAGTGGAGACGGGTATGGCGGTGAACTTCTTGAGTTGCAGCAAGGGTGTGAAAGACCCTTTCGAAGTTCCAGAGGTTAGGTGTCATTAGTCTCCAGACGCCTCATTGGAAATAGGCCTCATCTCTCCTGGAAGGGAGAACTTCCTGGATTTTCTCGAGTTGCGGCAGGTGTTCTCGAGTTACGACGGGGACCTCAGGGACCCGCCCTGGAGGCCTCAGGAGAGGCCAGTCCCCATGCGACTTGCTAGGGGGCCTCTCGGGATTCCTCTCCCGTCGATAACGGAGCCAAAAAAATTGTGTGGAGTCAGGGCCGGAACCGAGGATTCCTCTCAGGGGCTGACATGGATCTTTGGGTACTTCTGGAGTCTCCCCAGGGGAGTCAATCCTCGTCTCGAGTCGGGGCATGCACGTTCACTTTCCTTCCAGGCTGTAGCAGCAATGTCACGCTTCCCGTGGCGTGGATCAAAGGATCTGTGGTTTTCCCTCGAGGCTTTCCCTCGAGGCTTTCCCACAGGGCTGTCCTACGTGCCACCGTGGTGTAAGTCGATCCTCGGCGTGAAAGATGAGCCAGTGCAGGGCAAAGAGGTTCCTCTGGAATGGACTGAGACATCTGGGGGACTCTTGGAATGGTGGTACGACCATGGAGTTCCTCTCGCCTTTCCTGTTGAGAGTGCCTCCCCTTGAGATGCGACGGGAACGCCGGGAATTCTTTCCCATTGAAAGCAGGGAAAGGATTCCTCATCTCGAGCTACGAGGGGGAAACGGGGCTCCTCTGGATGTGGGCGGGACCATCGTGCTTTCTCTCGAGTGGAGACAGGTGTGGCGGTGAACTTCTTGAGTTGCAGCAAGGGTGTGAAAGACGCTTTCGAAGTTCCAGAGGTTAGGTGTCATTAGTCTCCAGACGCCTCATTGGAAATAGGCCTCATCTCGCCTGGAAGGGGGAACTTCCAGGAATTTCTCTAGTTGTGGCAGGTGTTCTCGAGTTACGACGGGGACCTCAGGGACCCGCCCTGGTGGCCTTAGGAGAGGCCAGTCCCCATGCGAGTTGCTAGGGGGCCTCTCGGGATTCCTCTCCCGTCGATACCGGGGCCAAAAACCTTGTGTGGAGTCAGGGCCGGAACCGAGGATTCCTCTCAGTGGCTGACATGTATCTTTGGGTACTTCTGGAGTCTCCCCAGGGGAGTCAGGCCTCGTCTCGAGTGGGGGCATGCACGTCTGCTTTCCTTCAAGGCTGTAGCAGCAATGTTCCGCTTCCCGTGGCGTGAATCAAACGATCTGTGGTTTTCCCTCGAGGCTTTCCCTCGAGGCTTTCCCACAGGGCTGTCCCACGTGCCACCGTGGTGTGAGTCGATCCTCGGCGTGAAAGATGAGCCAGTGCAGGGCAAAGAGATTCCTCTGGAATGGACTGAGACATCTGGGGGACTCTTGGAATGGTGGTACGACCATGGAGTTCCTCTCTCCTTTCCTGTTGAGAGTGCCTCCTCTTGAGATGCGACGGGAACGCCGGGAATTCTTTCCCGTTGAAAGCAGGGAAAGGATCCCTCATCTCGAGCTCCGAGGGGGAAACGGGGCTCCTCTGGATGTGGGCGGGACCAACGTGCTTCCTCTCGAGTGGAGACGGGTATGGCGGTGAACTTCTTGAGTTGCAGCAAGGGTGTGAAAGACCCTTTCGAAGTTCCAGAGGTTAGGTGTCATTAGTCTCCAGACGCCTCATCGGAAATAGGCCTCATCTCGCCTGGAAGGGGGAACTTCCTGGAATTTCTCGAGTTGTGGCAGGTGTTCTCGAGTTACGACGGGGACCTCACGGACCCGCCCTGGTGGCCTCAGGAGAGGCCAGTCCCCATGCGAGTTGCTAGGGGGCCTCTCGGGATTCCTCTCCCGTCGATACCGGGGCCAAAAACCTTGTGTGGAGTCAGGGCCTGAACCGAGGATTCCTCTAAGGGGCTGACATGGATCTTTGGGTACTTCTGGAGTCTCCCCAGGGGAGTCAGGCCTCGTCTCGAGTCGGGGCATGCACGTGCACTTTCCTTCCAGTCTGTAGCAGCAATGTCACGCTTCCCGAGGCGTGGATCAAAGGATCTGTGGTTTTCCCTCGAGGCTTTCCCTCGAGGCTTTCCCACAGGGTTGTCCCACGTGCCACCGTGGTGTGAGTCGATCCTCGGCGTGAAAGATGAGCCAGTGCAGGGCAAAGAGGTTCCTCTGGAATGGACTGAGACATCTGGAGGACTCTTGGAATGGTGGTACGACCATGGAGTTCCTCTCGCCTTTGCTGTTGAGAGTGCCTCCTCTTGAGATGGGACGGGAACACCGGGAATTCTTTCCCGTTGAAAGCAGGGAAAGGATCCCTCATCTCGAGCTACGAGGGGGAAACGGGGCTCCTCTGGATGTGGGCGGGACCATCGTGCTTCCTCTCGAGTGGAGACGGGTGTGGCGGTGAACTTCTTGAGTTGCAGCAAGGGTGTGAAAGACCCTTTCGAAGTTCCAGAGGTTAGGTGTCATTAGTCTCCAGACGCCTCATCGGAAATAGGCCTCATCTCGCCTGGAAGGGAGAACTTCCTGGATTTTCTCGAGTTGCGGCAGGTGTTCTCGAGTTACGAAGGGGACCTCAGGGACCCGCCCTGGTGGCCTCAGGAGAGGCCAGTCCCCATGCGACTTGCTAGGGGGCCTCTCGGGATTCCTCTCCCGTCGATACCGGGGCCAAAAACCTTGTGTGGAGTCAGGGCCGGAACCGAGGATTCCTCTCAGGGGCTGACATGGATCTTTGGGTACTTCTGGAGTCTCCCCAGGGGAGTCAGGCCTCGTCTCGAGTCGGGGCATGCACGTACACTTTCCTTCCAGGCTGTAGCAGCAATGTCACGCTTCCCGTGGCGTGGATCAAAGGATCTGTGGTTTTCCCTCGAGGCTTTCCCTCGAGGCTTTCCCACAGGGCTGTCCCACGTGCCACCGTGGTGTGAGTCGATCCTCGGCGTGAAAGATGAGCCAGTGCAGGGCAATGAGCTTCCTCTGGAATGGACTGAGACATCTGGGGGACTCTTGGAATGGTGGTACGACCATGGAGTTCCTCTCTCCTTTCCTGTTGAGAGTGCCTCCGCTTCAGATGCGACGGGAACGCCGGGAATTCTTTCCCATTGAAAGCAGGGAAAGGATTCCTCATCTCGAGCTACGAGGGGGATAGGGGGCTCCTCTGGATGTGGGCGGGACGATCGTGCTTCCTCTCGAGTGGAGACGGGTGTGGCGGTGAACTTCTTGAGTTGCAGCAAGGGTGTGAAAGACCCTTTCGAAGTTCCAGAGGTTAGGTGTCATTAGTCTCCAGACGCCTCATCGGAAATAGGCCTCATCTCGCCTGGAAGGGAGAACTTCCTGGATTTTCTCGAGTTGCGGCAGGTGTTCTCGAGTTACGACGGGGACCTCAGGGACCCGCCCTGGTGGCCTCAGGAGAGGCCAGTCCCCATGCGAGTTGCTAGGGGGCCTCTCGGGATTCCTCTCCCGTCGATACCCGGGCCAAAAACCTTGTGTGGAGTCAGGGCCGGAACCGAGGATTCCTCTCACGGGCTGATATGGATCTTTGGGTACTTCTGGAGTCTCGCCAGGGGAGACAGGCCTCATCTCGAGTGGGGGCATGCACGTTCGCTTTCCTTCCAGGCTGTAGCAGCAATGTCACGCTTCCCATCGTGTGGATCAAAGGATTTGTGGTTTTCCCTCGAGGCTTTCCCTCGAGGCTTTCCCACAGGGCTGTCCCACGTGCCACCGTGGTGTGAGTCGATCCTCGGCGTGAAAGATGAGCCAGTGCAGGGCAAAGAGGTTCCTCTGGAATGGACTGAGACATCTGTGGGACTCTTGGAATGGTGGTACGACCATGGAGTTCCTCTCGCCTTTCCTGTTGAGAGTGCCTCCTCTTGAGATGCGACGGGAACGCCGGGAATTCTTTCCCGTTGAAAGCAGGGAAAGGATCGCTCATCTCGAGCTAGGAGGGGGAAACGGGGCTCCTCTGGATGTGGGCGGGACCATCGTGCTTCCTCTAGAGTGGAGATTGGTATGGCGGTGAACTTCTTGAGTTGCAGCAAGGGTGTGAAAGACCCTTTCGAAGTTCCAGAGTTTAGGTGTCATTAGTCTCCAGACGCCTCATCGGAAATAGGCCTCATCTCGCCTGGAAGGGAGAACTTCCTGGATTTTCTCGAGTTGCGGCAGGTGTTCTCGAGTTACGACGGGGACCTCAGGGACCCGCCCTGGTGGCCTCAGGAGAGGCCAGTCCCCATGCGAGTTGCTAGGGGGCATCTCGGGATTCCTCTCCCGTCGATACCGGGGCCAAAAACCTTGTGTGGAGTCAGGGCCGGAACCGAGGATTCCTCTCAGGGGCTGACATGGATCTTTGGGTACTTCTGGAGTCTCACCAGGGGAGTCAGGCCTCGTCTCGAGTGGGGGCATGCACGTGCGCTTTCCTTCAAGGCTGTAGCAGCAATGTCACGCTTCCCATGGCGTGAATCAAACGATCAGTGGTTTTCCCTCGAGGCTTTCCCTCGAGGCTTTCCCACAGGGCTGTCCCACGTGCCACCGTGGTGTGAGTCGATCCTCGGCGTGAAAGATGAGCCAGTGCAGGGCAAAGAGCTTCCTCTGGAATGGACTGAGACATCTGGGGGACTCTTGGAATGGTGGTACGACCATGGAGTTCCTCTCGCCTTTCCTGTTGAGAGTGCCTCCTCTTGAGATGCAACGGGAACGCCGGGAATTCTTTCCCGTTGAAAGCAGGGAAAGGATCCCTCATCTCGAGCTACGAGGGGGAAAGGGGGCTTCTCTGGATGTGGGCGGGACGATCGTGCTTCCTCTCGAGTGGAGACGGGTATGGCGGTGAACTTCTTGAGTTGCAGCAAGGGTGTGAAAGACCCTTTCGATGTTCCAGAGGTTAGGTGTCATTAGTCTCCAGACGCCTCATCGGAAATAGGCCTCATCTCGCCTGGAAGGGGGAACTTCCTGGAATATCTCGAGTTGCGGCAGGTGTTCTCGAGTTACGACGGGGACCTCAGTGACCCGCCCTGGTGGCCTCAGGAGAGGCCAGTCCCCATGCGAGTTGCTAGGGGGCCTCTCGGGATTCCTCTCCCGTCGATACCGGGGCCAAAAACCTTGTGTGGAGTCAGGGCCGGAACCGAGGATTCCTCTCAGGGGTGACATGGATCTTTGGGTACTTCTGGAGTCTCCCCAGGGGAGTGAGGCCTCGTCTCGAGTCGGGGCATGCACGTGCACTTTCCTTCCAGGCTGTAGCAGCAATGTCACGCTTCCTGTGGCGTGGATCAAAGGATCTGTGGTTTTCCCTTGAGGCTTTCCCTCGAGGATTTCCCACAGGGCTGTCCCACGTGCCACCGTGGTGTGAGTCGATCCTCGGCGTGAAAGATGAGCCAGTGCAGGGCAAAGAGCTTCCTCTGGAATGGACTGAGACATCTGGGGGACTCTTGGAATGGTGGTACGACCATGGAGTTCCTCTCGCCTTTCCTGTTGAGAGTGCCTCCTCTTGAGATGCGACGGGAACGCCGGGAATTCTTTCCCGTTGAAAGCAGGGAAAGGATCCCTCATCTCGAGCTACGAGGGGGAAACGGGGCTCCTCTGGATGTGGGCGGGACTATCGTGCTTCCTCTCGAGTGGAGACGGGTATGGCGGTGAACTTCTTGAGTTGCAGCAAGGGTGTGAAAGACACTTTCGAAGTTCCAGAGGTTAGGTGTCATTAGTCTCCAGACGCCTCATCGGAAATAGGCCTTATCTCGCCTGGAAGGGAGAACTTCCTGGATTTTCTCGAGTTGCGGCAGGTGTTCTCGAGTTACTACGGGGACCTCAGGGACCCGCCCTGGTGGCCTCAGCAGAGGCCAGTCCCCATGCGAGTTGCTAGGGGGCCTCTCGGGATTCCTCTCCCGCCGATACCGGGGCCAAAAACCTTGTGTGGAGTCAGGGCCTGAACCGAGGATTCCTCTCAGGGGCTGACATGGATCTTTGGGTACTTCTGGAGTCTCCTCAGGGGAGTCAGGCCTCGTCTCGAGTCGGGGCATGCACGTGCACTTTCCTTCCAGGCTGTAGCAGCAATGTCACGCTTCCCATCGCGTGGATCAAAGGATCTGTGGTTTTCCCTTGAGGCTTTCCCTCGAGGCTTTCCCACAGGGCTGTCCCACGTGCCACCGTGGTGTGAGTCGATCCTCGGCGTGAAAGATGAGCCAGTGCAGGGCAAAGAGGTTCCCTTGGAATGGACTGAGACATCTGGGGGACTCTTGGAATGGTGGTACGACCATGGAGTTCCTCTCGCCTTTCCTGTTGAGAGTGCCTCCTCTTGAGATGCGACGGGAACGCCGGGAATTCTTTCCCGTTGAAAGCAGGGAAAGGATCGCTCATCTCGAGCTAGGAGGGGGAAACGGGGCTCCTCTGGATGTGGGCGGGACCATCGTGCTTCCTCTCGAGTGGAGACGGGTATGGCAGTGAACTTCTTGAGTTGCAGCAAGGGTGTGAAAGACCCTTTCGAAGTTCCAGAGGTTAGGTGTCATTAGTCTCCAGACGCCTGATCGGAAATAGGCCTCATCTCGCCTGGAAGGGAGAACTTCCTGGATTTTCTCGAGTTGCGGCAGGTGTTCTCGAGTTACGACGGGGACCTCAGGGACCCGCCCTGGTGGCCTCAGGAGAGGCCAGTCCCCATGCGACTTGCTAGGGGGCCTCTCGGGATTCCTCTCCCGTCGATAACGGAGCCAAAAACCTTGTGTGGAGTCAGGGCCGGAACCGAGGATTCCTCTCAGGGGCTGACATGGATCTGTGGGTACTTCTGGAGTCTCCCCATGGGAGTCAGGCCTCGTCTCGAGTGCGGGCATGCACGTGCGCTTTCCTTCCAGGCTGTAGCAGCAATGTCACGATTCCCGTGGCGTGGATCAAAGGATCTGTGGTTTTCCCTCGAGGCTTTCCCTCGAGGCTTTCCCACAGGGCTGTCCCACGTGCCACCGTGGTGTGAGTCGATCCTCGGCGTGAAAGATGAGCCAGTGCAGGGCAAAGAGGTTCCTCTGGAATGGACTGAGACATCTGGGGGACTCTTGGAATGGTGGTACGACCATGGAGTTCCTCTCGCCTTTCCTGTTGAGAGTGCCTCCTCTTGAGATGCGACGAGAACGCCCGGAATTCTTTCCCGTTGAAAGCAGGGAAAGGATCCCTCATCTCGAGCTACGAGGGGGAAACGGGGCTCCTCTGGATGTGGGCGGGACCATCGTGCTTCCTCTCGAGTGGAGACGGGTGTGGCGGTGAACTTCTTGAGTTGCAGCAAGGGTGTGAAAGACCCTTTCGAAGTTCCAGAGGTTAGGTGTCATTAGTCTCCAGACGCCTCATTGGAAATAGGCCTCATCTCGCCTGGAAGGGGGAACTTCCAGGAATTTCTCGAGTTGTGGCAGGTGTTCTCGAGTTACGACGGGGACCTCAGGGACCCGCCCTGGTGGCCTTAGGAGAGGCCAGTCCCCATGCGAGTTGCTAGGGGGCCTCTCGGGATTCCTCTCCCGTCGATACCGTGGCCAAAATCCTTGTGTGGAGTCACGGCCGGAACCGAGGATTCCTCTCAGGGGCTGACATGGATCTTTGGGTACTTCTGGAGTCTCCCCATGGGAGTATGGCCTCGTCTCGAGTGGGGGCATGCACGTGCGCTTTCCTTCCAGGCTGTAGCAGCAATGTCACGCTTCCCGTGGCGTGGATCAAAGGATCTGTGGTTTTCCCTCGAGGCTTTCCCTCGAGGCTTTCCCACAGGGCTGTCCCACGTGCCACCGTGGTGTGAATCGATCCTCGGCGTGAAAGATGAGCCAGTGCAGGGCAAAGAGGTTCCTCTGGAATGGACTGAGACATCTGGGGGACTCTTGGAATGGTGGTACGACCATGGAGTTCCCCTCGCCTTTCCTGTTGAGAGTGCCTCCTCTTGAGATGCGACGGGAACGCCGGGAATTCTTTCCCGTTGAAAGCAGGGAAAGGTTCCCTCATCTCGAGCTACGAGGGGGAAACGGGGCTCCTCTGGATGTGGGCGGGACCATCGTGCTTCCTCTCGAGTGGAGACGGGTGTGGCGGTGAACTTCTTGAGTTGCAGCAAGGGTGTGAAAGACCCTTTCGAAGTTCCAGAGGTTAGGTGTCATTAGTCTCCAGACGCCTTATCGGAAATAGGCCTCATCTCGCCTGGAAGGGGGAACTTCCTGGAATTTCTCGAGTTGTGGCAGGTGTTCTCGAGTTATGACGGGGACCTCAGGGACCCGCCCTGGTGGCCTCAGGAGAGGCCAGTCCCCATGCGAGTTGCTAGGGGGCCTCTCGGGATTCCTCTCCCGTCGATACCGGGGCAAAAACCTTGTGTGGAGTCAGGGCCGGAACCGAGGATTCCTCTCAGGGGCTGACATGGATCTTTGGGTACTTCTGGAGTCTCCCCAGGGGAGTCAGGCCTCGTCTCGAGTCGAGGCATGCACGTGCACTTTCCTTCCAGGCTGTAGCAGCAATGTCATGCTTCCCGTGGCGTGGATCAAAGGATCTGTGGTTTTCCCTCGAGGCTTTCCCTCGAGGCTTTCCCACAGGGCTGTCCCACGTGCCACCGTGGTGTGAGTCGATCCTCGGCGTGAAAGATGAGCCAGTGCAGGGCAAAGAGGTTCCTCTGGAATGGACTGAGACATCTGGGGGACTCTTGGAATGGTGGTACGACCATGGAGTTCCTCTCGCCTTTCCTGTTGAGAGTGCCTCCTCTTGAGATGCGACGGGAACGCCGGGAATTCTTTCCCGTTGAAAGCAGGGAAAGGAGCCCTCATCTCGAGCTCCGAGGGGGAAACGGGGCTCCTCTGGATGTGGGCGGGACCATCGTGCTTCCTCTCGATTGGAGACGGGTATGGCGGTGAACTTCTTGAGTTGCAGCAAGGGTGTGAAAGACCCTTTCGAAGTTCCAGAGGTTAGGTGTCATTAGTCTCCAGACGCCTCATCGGAAATAGGCCTCATCTCGCCTGGAAGGGAGAACTTCCTGGATTTTCTCGAGTTGCGGCAGGTGTTCTCGAGTTACGACGGGGACCTCAGGGAACCGCCCTGGTGGCCTCAGGAGAGGCCAGTCCCCATGCCAGTTGCTAGGGGGCCTCTCGGGATTCCTCTCCCGTCGATACCCGGGCCAAAAACCTTGTGTGGAGTCAGGGCCGGAACCGAGGATTCCTCTCACGGGCTGATATGGATCTTTGGGTACTTCTGGAGTCTCACCAGGGGAGACAGGCCTCATCTCGAGTGGGGGCATGCACGTGCGCTTTCCTTCCAGGCTGTAGCAGCAATGTCACGCTTCCCGTCGCGTGGATCAAAGGATCTGTGGTTTTCCCTCGAGGCTTTCCCTCGAGGCTTTCCCACAGGGCTGTCCCACGTGCCACCGTGGTGTGAGTCGATCCTCGGCGTGAAAGATGAGCCAGTGCAGGGCAAAGAGGTTCCTCTGGAATGGACTGAGACATCTGGGGGACTCTTGGAATGGTGGTACGACCATGGAGTTCCTCTCGCCTTTCCTGTTGAGAGTGCCTCCTCTTGAGATGCGACGGGAACGCCGGGAAATCTTTCCCGTTGAAAGCAGGGAAAGGATCGCTCATCTCGAGCTAGGAGGGGGAAACGGGGCTCCTCTGGATGTGGGCGGGACCATCGTGCTTCCTCTAGAGTGGAGACGGGTATGGCGATGAACTTCTTGAGTTGCAGCAAGGGTGTGAAAGACCCTTTCGAAGTTCCAGAGTTTAGGTGTCATTAATCTCCAGACGCCTGATCGGAAATAGGCCTCATCTCGCCTGGAAGGGAGAACTTCCTGGATTTTCTCGAGTTGCGGCAGGTGTTCTCGAGTTACGACGGGGACCTCAGGGACCCGCCCTGGTGGCCTCAGGAGAGGCCAGTCCCCATGCGAGTTGCTAGGGGCCCTCTCGGGATTCCTCTCCCGTCGATATTGGGGCCAAAAACCTTGTGTGGTGTCAAGGCCGGAAACGAGGATTCCTCTCAGGGGCTGACATGGATCTTTGGGTACTTCTGGAGTCTCCCCAGGGTAGTCAGGCCTCGGCTCGGGTGGGGCCATGCACGTGCGCTTTCCTTCCAGGCTGTAGCAGCAATGTCACGCTTCCCATCGCGTGGGTCAAAGGATCTGTGGTTTTCCCTCGAGGCTTTCCCTCGAGTGTTTCCCACAGGGCTGTCCCACGTGCCACCGTGGTGTGAGTCGATCCTCGGCGTGAAAGATGAGCCAGTGCAGGGCAAAGAGGTTCCTCTGGAATGGACTGAGACATCTGGGGGACTCTTGGAATGGTGGTACGACCATGGAGTTCCTCTCGCCTTTTCTGTTGAGAGTGCCTCCTCTTGAGAAGCGACGGGAACGCCTGGAATACTTTCCCGTTGAAAGCAGGGAAAGGATCGCTCATCTCGAGCTACGAGGGGGAAACGGGGCTCCTCTGGATGTGGGCGGGACCATCGTGCTTCCTCTAGAGTGGAGACGGGTATGGCGGTGAACTTCTTGAGTTGCAGCAAGGGTGTGAAAGACCCTTTCGAAGTTCCAGAGTTTAGGTGTCATTAGTCTCCAGACGCCTGATCGGAAATAGGCCTCATCTCGCCTGGAAGGGAGAACTTCCTGGATTTTCTCGAGTTGCGGCAGGTGTTCTCGAGTTACGACGGGGACCTCAGGGACCCGCCCTGGTGGCCTCAGGAGAGGCCAGTCCCCATGCGAGTTGCTAGGGGGCCTCTCGGGATTACTCTCCCGTCGATACCGGGTCCAAAAACCATGTGTGGAGTCAGGGCCGGAACCGAGGATTCCTCTCAGGGGCTGACATGGATCTTTGGGTACTTCTGGAGTCTCCCCAGGGGAGTCAGGCCTCGTCTCGTGTCGGGGCATGCACGTGCACTTTCCTTCCAGGCTGTAGCAGCAATGTCACGCTTCCGGTGGCGTGGATCAAAGGATCTGTGGTTTTCCCTCGAGGCTTTCCCTCGAGGCTTTCCCACAGGGCTGTCCCACGTGCCACCGTGGTGTGAGTCGATCCTCGGCGTGAAAGATGAGCCAGTGCAGGGCAAAGAGGTTCCTCTGGAATGGACTGAGACATCTGGGGGACTCTTGGAATGGTGGTACGACCATGGAGTTCCTCTCGCCTTTCCTGTTGAGAGTGCCTTCTCTTGAGATGCGACGGGAACGCCGGGAATTCTTTCCCGTTGAAAGCAGGGAAAGGATCGCTCATCTCGAGCTAGGAGGGGGAAACGGGGCTCCTCTGGATGTGGGCGGGACCATCGTGCTTCCTCTCGAGTGGAGACGGATATGGCGGTGAACTTCTTGAGTTGCAGCAAGGGTGTGAAAGACCCTTTCGAAGTTCCAGAGGTTAGGTGTCATTAGTCTCCAGACGCCTCATCGGAAATAGGCCTCATCTCGCCTGGAAGGGAGAACTTCCTGGATTTTCTCGAGTTGCGGCAGGTGTTCTCGAGTTACGACGGGGACCTCAGGGACCCGCCCTGGTGGCCTCAGGAGAGGCCAGTCCCCATGCGAGTTGCTAGGGGGCCTCTCGGGATTCCTCTCCCGTCGATACTGGGGCCAAAAACCTTGTGTGGAGTCAGGGCCGGAACCGAGGATTCCTCTCAGGGGCTGACACGGATCTTTGGGTACTTCTGGAGTCTCCCCAGGGGAGTTAGGCCTCGTCTCGAGTGGGGGCATGCACGTGCGCTTTCCTTCCAGGCTGTAGCAGCAATGTCACGCTTCCCGTGGCGTGGATCAAAGGATCTGTGGTTTTCCCTCGAGGCTTTCCCTCGAGGCTTTCCCACAGGGCTGTCCCACGTGCCACCGTGGTGTGAGTCGATCCTCGGCGTGAAAGATTAGCCAGTGCAGGGCAAAGAGGTTCCTCTGGAATGGACTGAGACATCTGGGGGACTCTTGGAATGGTGGTACGACCATGGAGTTCCTCTCGCCTTTCCTGTTGAGAGTGCCTCCTCTTGAAATGCGACGGGAACGCCGGGAATTCTTTCCCGTTGAAAGCAGGGAAAGGATCCCTCATTTCGAGCTCCGAGGGGGAAACGGGGCTCTTCTGGATGTGGGCGGGACCATCGTGCTTCCTCTCGAGTGGAGACGGGTATGGCGGTGAACTTCTTGAGTTGCAGCAAGGGTGTGAAAGACCCTTTCGAAGTTCCAGAGGTTAGGTGTCATTAGTCTCCAGACGCCTCATCGGAAATAGGCCTCATCTCGCCTGGAAGGGAGAACTTCCTGGATTTTCTCGAGTTGCGGCAGGTGTTCTCGAGTTACGACGGGGACCTCAGGGACCAGCCCTGGTGGCCTCAGGAGAGGCCAGTCCCCAGGCGAGTTGCTAGGGGGCCTCTCGGGATTCCTCTCCCGTCGATACCGGGGCCAAAAACCTTGTGTGGAGTCAGGGCCGGAACCGAGGATTCCTCTCAGGGGCTGACATGGATGTTTGGGTACTTCTGGAGTCTCCCCAGGGGAGTCAGGCCTCGTCTCGAGTGGGGGCATGCACGTGCGCTTTCCTTCCAGGCTGTAGTAGCAATGTCACGCTTCCCGTCACGTGGATCAAAGGATCTGTGGTTTTCCCTCGAGGCTTTCCCTCGAGGCTTTCCCACAGGGCTGTCCCACGTGCCACCGTGGTGTGAGTCGATCCTCGGCGTGAAAGATGAGCCAGTGCAGGGCAAAGAGGTTCCTCTGGAATGGACTGAGACATCTGGGGGACTCTTGGAATGGTGGTACGACCTTCGAGTTCCTCTCGCCTTTTCTGTTGAGAGTGCCTCCTCTTGAGAAGCGACGGGAACGCCGGGAATTCTTTCCCGTTGAAAGCAGGGAAAGGATCGCTCATCTCGAGCTACGAGGGGGAAACGGGGCTCCTCTGGATGTGGGCGGGACCATCGTGCTTCCTCTAGAGTGGAGACGGGTATGGCGGTGAACTTCTTGAGTTGCAGCAAGGGTGTGAAAGACCCTTTCGAAGTTCCAGAGTTTAGGTGTCATTAATATCCAGACGCCTGATCGGAAATAGGCCTCATCTCGCCTGGAAGGGAGAACTTCCTGGATTTTCTCGAGTTGCGGCAGGTGTTCTCGAGTTACGACGGGGAACTCAGGGACCCGCCCTGGTGGCCTCAGGAGAGGCCAGTCCCCATGCGAGTTGCTAGGGGCCCTCTCGGGATTCCTCTCCCGTCGATACTGGGGCCAAAAACCTTGTGTGGTGTCAAGCCGGAAACGAGGATTCCTCTCAGGGGCTGACATGGATCTTTGGGTACTTCTGGAGTCTCCCCAGGGTAGTCAGGCCTCGGCTCGGGTGGGGCCATGCACGTGCGCTTTCCTTCCAGGCTGTAGCAGCAATGTCACGCTTCCCATCGCGTGGGTCAAAGGATCTGTGGTTTTCCCTCGAGGCTTTCCCTCGAGTCTTTCCCACAGGGCTGTCCCACGTGCCACCGTGGTGTGAGTCGATCCTCGGCGTGAAAGATGAGCCAGTGCAGGGCAAAGAGGTTCCTCTGGAATGGACTGAGAAATCTGGGGGACTCTCGGAATGGTGGTACGACCATGGAGTTCCTCTCGCCTTTTCTGTTGAGAGTGCCTCCTCTTGAGAAGCGACGGGAACGCCTGGAATTCTTTCCCGTTGAAAGCAGGGAAAGGATCGCTCATCTCGAGCTACGAGGGGGAAACGGGGCTCCTCTGGATGTGGGCGGGACCATCGTGCTTCCTCTAGAGTGGAGACGGGTATGGCGGTGAACTTCTTGAGTTGCAGCAAGGGTGTGAAAGACCCTTTCGAAGTTCCAGAATTAGGTGTCACTAGTCTCCAGACGCCTGATCGGAAATAGGCCTCATCTCGCCTGGAAGGGAGAACTTCCTGGATTTTCTCGAGTTGCGGCAGGTGTTCTCGAGTTACGACGGGGACCTCAGGGACCCGCCCTGGTGGCCTCAGGAGAGGCCAGTCCCCATGCGAGTTGCTAGGGGGCCTCTCGGGATTACTCTCCCGTCGATACCGGGGCCAAAAACCTTGTGTGGAGTCAGGGCCGGAACCGAGGATTCCTCTCAGGGACTGACATGGATCTTTGGGTACTTCTGGAGTCTCCCCAGGGGAGTCAGGCCTCGTCTCGTGTCGGGGCATGCACGTGCACTTTCCTTCCAGGCTGTAGCAGCAATGTCACGCTTCCGGTGGCGTGGATCAAAGGATCTGTGGTTTTCCCTCGAGGCTTTCCCTCGAGGCTTTCCCACAGGGCTGTCCCACGTGCCACCGTGGTGTTAGTCGATCCTCGGCGTGAAAGATGAGCCAGTGCAGGGCAAAGAGGTTCCTCTGGAATGGACTGAGACATCTGGGGGACTCTTGGAATGGTGGTACGACCATGGAGTTCCTCTCGCCTTTCCTTTTGAGAGTGCCTTCTCTTGAGATGCGACGGGAACGCCGGGAATTCTTTCCCGTTGAAAGCAGGGAAAGGATCGCTCATCTCGAGCTAGGAGGGGGAAACGGGGCTCCTCTGGATGTGGGCGGGACCATCGTGCTTCCTCTCGAGTGGAGACGGATATGGCGGTGAACTTCTTGAGTTGCAGCAAGGGTGTGAAAGACCCTTTCGAAGTTCCAGAGGTTAGGTGTCATTAGTCTCCAGACGCCTCATCGGAAATAGGCCTCATCTCGCCTGGAAGGGAGAACTTCCTGGATTTTCTCGAGTTGCGGCAGGTGTTCTCGAGTTACGACGGGGACCTCAGGGACCCGCCCTGGTGGCCTCAGGAGAGGCCAGTCCCCATGCGAGTTGCTAGGGGGCCTCTCGGGATTCCTCTCCCGTCGATACTGGGGCCAAAAACCTTGTGTGGAGTCAGGGCCGGAACCGAGGATTCCTCTCAGGGGCTGACACGGATCTTTGGGTACTTCTGGAGTCTCCCCAGGGGAGTTAGGCCTCGTCTCGAGTGGGGGCATGCACGTGCGCTTTCCTTCCAGGCTGTAGCAGCAATGTCACGCTTCCCGTGGCGTGGATCAAAGGATCTGTGGTTTTCCCTCGAGGCTTTCCCTCAAGGCTTTCCCACAGGGCTGTCCCACGTGCCACCGTGGTGTGAGTCGATCCTCGGCGTGAAAGATTAGCCAGTGCAGGGCAAAGAGGTTCCTCTGGAATGGACTGAGACATCTGGGGGACTCTTGGAATGGTGGTACGACCATGGAGTTCCTCTCGCCTTTCCTGTTGAGAGTGCCTCCTCTTGAGATGCGACGGGAACGCCGGGAATTCTTTCCCGTTGAAAGCAGGGAAAGGATCCCTCATTTCGAGCTCCGAGGGGGAAACGGGGCTCCTCTGGATGTGGGCGGGACCATCGTGCTTCCTCTCGAGTGGAGACGGGTATGGCGGTGAACTTCTTGAGTTGCAGCAAGGGTGTGAAAGACCCTTTCGAAGTTCCAGAGGTTAGGTGTCATTAGTCTCCAGACGCCTCATCGGAAATAGGCCTCATCTCGCCTGGAAGGGAGAACTTCCTGGATTTTCTCGAGTTGCGGCAGGTGTTCTCGAGTTACGACGGGGACCTCAGGGACCAGCCCTGGTGGCCTCAGGAGAGGCCAGTCCCCAGGCGAGTTGCTAGGGGGCCTCTCGGGATTCCTCTCCCGTCGATACCGGGGCCAAAAACCTTGTGTGGAGTCAGGGCCGGAACCGAGGATTCCTCTCAGGGGCTGACATGGATGTTTGGGTACTTCTGGAGTCTCCCCAGGGGAGTCAGGCCTCGTCTCGAGTGGGGGCATGCACGTGCGCTTTCCTTCCAGGCTGTAGTAGCAATGTCACGCTTCCCGTCACGTGGATCAAAGGATCTGTGGTTTTCCCTCGAGGCTTTCCCTCGAGGCTTTCCCACAGGGCTGTCCCACGTGCCACCGTGGTGTGAGTCGATCCTCGGCATGAAAGATGAGCCAGTGCAGGGCAAAGAGGTTCCTCTGGAATGGACTGAGACATCTGGGGGACTCTTGGAATGGTGGTACGACCTTCGAGTTCCTCTCGCCTTTTCTGTTGAGAGTGCCTCCTCTTGAGAAGCGACGGGAACGCCGGGAATTCTTTCCCGTTGAAAGCAGGGAAAGGATCGCTCATCTCGAGCTACGAGGGGGAAACGGGGCTCCTCTGGATGTGGGCGGGACCATCGTGCTTCCTCTAGAGTGGAGACGGGTATGGCGGTGAACTTCTTGAGTTGCAGCAAGGGTGTGAAAGACCCTTTCGAAGTTCCAGAGGTTAGGTGTCATTAGTCTCCAGACGCCTCATCGGAAATAGGCCTCATCTCGCCTGGAAGGGAGAACTTCCTGGATTTTCTCGAGTTGCGGCAGGTGTTCTCGAGTTACGACGGGGACCTCAGGGACCCGCCCTGGTGGCCTCAGGAGAGGCCAGTCCCCATGCGAGTTGCTAGGGGGCCTCTCGGGATTCCTCTCCCGTCGATACTGGGGCCAAAAACCTTGTGTGGAGTCAGGGCCGGAACCGAGGATTCCTCTCAGGGGCTGACACGGATCTTTGGGTACTTCTGGAGTCTCCCCAGGGGAGTTAGGCCTCGTCTCGAGTGGGGGCATGCACGTGCGCTTTCCTTCCAGGCTGTAGCAGCAATGTCACGCTTCCCGTGGCGTGGATCAAAGGATCTGTGGTTTTCCCTCGAGGCTTTCCCTCGAGGCTTTCCCACAGGGCTGTCCCACGTGCCACCGTGGTGTGAGTCGATCCTCGGCGTGAAAGATTAGCCAGTGCAGGGCAAAGAGGTTCCTCTGGAATGGACTGAGACATCTGGGGGACTCTTGGAATGGTGGTACGACCATGGAGTTCCTCTCGCCTTTCCTGTTGAGAGTGCCTCCTCTTGAGATGCGACGGGAACGCCGGGAATTCTTTCCCGTTGAAAGCAGGGAAAGGATCCCTCATTTCGAGCTCCGAGGGGGAAACGGGGCTCCTCTGGATGTGGGCGGGACCATCGTGCTTCCTCTCGAGTGGAGACGGGTATGGCGGTGAACTTCTTGAGTTGCAGCAAGGGTGTGAAAGACCCTTTCGAAGTTCCAGAGGTTAGGTGTCATTAGTCTCCAGACGCCTCATCGGAAATAGGCCTCATCTCGCCTGGAAGGGAGAACTTCCTGGATTTTCTCGAGTTGCGGCAGGTGTTCTCGAGTTACGACGGGGACCTCAGGGACCAGCCCTGGTGGCCTCAGGAGAGGCCAGTCCCCAGGCGAGTTGCTAGGGGGCCTCTCGGGATTCCTCTCCCGTCGATACCGGGGCCAAAAACCTTGTGTAGAGTCAGGGCCGGAACCGAGGATTCCTCTCAGGGGCTGACATGGATCTTTGGGTACTTCTGGAGTCTCCCCAGGGGAGTCAGGCCTCGTCTCGAGTGGGGGCATGCACGTGCGCTTTCCTTCCAGGCTGTAGCAGCAATGTCACGCTTCCCGTCGCGTGGATCAAAGGATCTGTGATTTTCCATCGAGGCTTTCCCACAGGGCTGTCCCACGTGCCACCGTGGTGTGAGTCGATCCTCGGCGTGAAAGATGAGCCAGTGCAGGGCAAAGAGGTTCCTCTGGAATGGAGTGAGATATCTGGGGGACTCTTGGAATGGTGGGACGACCATGGAGTTCCTCTCGCCTTTCCTGTTGAGAGTGCCTCCTCTTGAGATGCGACGGGAACGCCGGGAATTCTTTCCCGTTGAAAGTAAGGAAAGGATCCCTCATCTCGAGCTATGAGGGGGAAACGGGGCTCCTCTGGATGTGGGCGGGACCATCGTGCTTCCTCTCGAGTGGAGACGGGTATGGCGGTGAACTTCTTGAGTTGCATCAAGGGTGTGAATGAACCTTTCGAAGTTCCAGAGGTTCCGTGTCATTAGTCTCCAGTCGCCTCATCGGAAATAGGCCTTATCTCGCCTGGAAGGGAGAACTTCCTGGATTTTCTCGAGTTGCGGCAGGTGTTCTCGAGTTACGACGGGGACCTAAGGGACCAGCCCTGGTGGCCTCAGGAAAGGCCAGTCCCCATGCGAGTTTCTAGGGGGCCTCTCGGGATTCCTCTCCCGTCGATACCGGGGCCAAAATCCTTGTGTGGAGTCAGGGCCGGAACCGAGGATTCCTCTCATGGGCTGACATGGATATTTGGGTACTTCTGGAGTCTCCCCTGGGGAGTCCGGCCTCGTCTCGAGTGGGGGCATGCACGTGAGCTTTCCTTCCAGACTGTAGCAGCAATGTCCAGCTTCCCGTCGTGTGGATCAAAGGATCTGTGGTTTTCCCTGGAGACTTTCTTTCTAGGCTTTCCCACCGGGCTGTCCCACGTGCCACCATGGTGTGAGTCGATCCTCGGCGTGAAAGATGAGCCAGTGCAGGGCAAAGAGGTTTCTCTGGAATGGACTGAGACATCTGGGGGACTCTTGGAATGGTGGTACGACCATGGAGTTCCTCTCGCCTTTCCTGTTGAGAGTGCCTCCTCTTGAGATGCGGTGGGAACGCCGGGAATTCTTTCCCGTTGAATGCAGGGAAAGGATCCCCCATCTCGAGCTACGAGGGTGAAACGGGGCTCCTCTGGATGTGGGCGGGACCATCGTGCTTCCTCTCGAGTGGAGATAGGTATGGCGGTGAACTTCTTGAGTTGCAGCAAGGGTGTGAAAGACCCTTTCGAAGTTCCAGAGGTTAGGTGTCATTAGTCTCCAGACGCCTCATCGGAAATAGGCCTCATCTCGCCTGGAAGGGAGAACTTCCTGGATTTTCTCGAGTTGCGGCAGGTGTTCTCGAGTTGCGACGGGGACCTCAGGGACCCGCACTGATGGCCTCAGGAGAGGCCAGGCCCATGCGAATTGCTAGGGGGCCTCTCGGGATTCCTCTCCTGTCGATACCGGGGCCAAAAACCTTGTGTGGAGTCAGGGCCAGAACCGAGGATTCCTCTCATGGGTGACATGGATCTTTGGGTACTTCTGGAGTCTCCCCAGGGGAGTCAGGCCTCGTCTCGAGTGGGGGCATGCACGTGCGCTTTCCTTCCAGGCTGTAGCAGCAATGTCACGCTTCCCGTCGCGTAGATCAAAGGATCTGTGGTTTTTCCTCGAGGCTTTCCCTCGAGGCTTTCCCACAGGGCTGTCCCACGTGCCACCGTGGTGTGAGTCGATCCTCGGCGTGAAAGATGAGCCAGTGCAGGGCAAAGAGGTTCCTCTGGAATGGACTGAGACATCTGGGGGACTCTTGGAATGGTGGTACGACCATGGAGTTCCTCTCGCCTTTCCTGTTGAGAGTGCCTCCTGTTGAGATGCGACGGGAACGCCGGGAATTCGTTCCCGTTGAAAGCAGGGAAAGGATCCCTCATCTCGAGCTCCGAGGGGAAAACGGGGCTCCTCTGGATGTGGGCGGGACCATCGTGCTTCCTCTCGAGTGGAGACGGGTATGGCGGTGAACTTCTTGAGTTGCAGCAAGGGTGTGAAAGACCCTTTCGAAGTTCCAGAGGTTAGGTGTCATTAGTCTCCAGACGCCTCATCGGAAATAGGCCTCATCTCGCCTGGAAGGGAGAACTTCCTGGATTTTCTCGAGTTGCGGGAGGTGTTCTAGAGTTAAGACGGGGACCTCAGGGACCCGCCCTGGTGGCCTCAATAGAGAACAGTCCCCATGCGTCTTGCTAGGTGGCCTCTCGTGATTCTTCTCCCGTCGATACCGGGGCCAAAAAACTTGTGTGGAGTCAGGGCCGGAACCGAGGATTCCTCTCAGGGGCTGACATGGATCTTTGGGTACTTCTGGAGTCTCCCCACTGGAGTCAGGCCTCGTTTCGAGTGGGGGCATGCACGAGCGCTTTTCTTCCAGGCTGTAGCAGCAATGTCACGCTTACCTTCGCGTGGATCAGAGGATCTGTGGTTTTCCCTCGAGGCTTTCCCTCGAGGCTTTCCCACAGGGCTGTCCCACTTGCCACCGTGGTGTGAGTCGATCCTCGGCGTGAAAGATGAGCCAGTGCAGGGCAAAGAGGTTCCTATGGAATGGACTGAGACATCTGGGGGATTCTTGGAATGGTGGTACGACCATAGAGTTCCTCTCGCCTTTCCTGTTGAGAGTGCCTCCTCTTGAGATGCGACGGGAATGCCGGGAAATCTTTCCCGTTGAAAGCAGGGAAAGGATCCCTCATCTCGAGCTACGAGGGGGAAACGGGGCTCCTCTGGATATGGGCGGGACCATCGTGCTTCCTCTCTAGTGGAGACGGGTATGGCGGTGAACTTCTTGAGTAGCAGCAAGGGTGTGAAAGACCCTTTCGAAGTTCCAGAGGTTAGGTGTCATTAGTCTCCAGACGCCTCATAGGAAATAGGCCTCATCTCGCCTGGAAGGGAGAACTTCCTGGATTTTCTCGAGTTGCGGCAGGTGTTCTCGAGTTACGACGGGGACCTCAGGGACCCGCCATGGTGGCCTCAGGAAAGGCCAGTCCCCATGCGAGTTGCTAGGGGGCCTCTCAGGATTCCTCTCCCGTCGATACCGGGGCCAAAAACCTTGTGTGGAGTCAGGGCCGGAACCGAGGTTTTCTCTCAGGGGTGACATGGAACTTTGGGTATTTCTGGAGTCTCCCCAGGGGAGTCAGGCCTCGTCTCGAGTGGGGGCATGCACGTGCGCTTTCCTTCCAGGCTGTAGCAGCAATGTCACGCTTCCCGTCGCGTGGAACAAAGGATCTGTGGTTTTCCCTCGAGGCTTTCCCACAGGGCTGTCCCACGTGCCACCGTGGTGTGAGTCGATCCTCGGCGTGAAAGATGAGCCAGTGCAGGGCAAAGAGGTTCCTCTGGAATGGACTGAGACATCTGGGGGACTCTTGGAATGGTGGTACGACCATGGAGTTCCTCTCGCCTTTCCTGTTGAGAGTGCCTCCTCTTGAGATGCGACAGGAACGCCAGGAATTCTTTCCCGTTGAAAGCAGGGAAAGGATCCCTCATCTCGAGCTCCGAGGGGGAAGCGGGGCTCCTCTGGATGGGGGCGGGACCATCGTGCTTCCTCTCGAGTGGATACGGGTATGGCGGTGAACTACTTGAGTTGCAGCAAGGGTGTGAAAGACCCTTTCGAAGTTCCATAGTTTAGGTGTCATTAGTCTCCAGACGCCTCATCGGAAATAGGCCTCATCTCGCCTGGAAGGGAGAACTTCCTGGATTTTCTCGAGTTGCGGCAGGAGATCTCGAGTTACGATAGGGACCTCAGGGACCCGCCCTGGTGGCCTCAGGAGAGGCCAGTCCCCAAGCGAGTTACTAGGGGGCCTCTCGGGATTTCTCTCCCGTCGATACCCGGGCCAAATCCTTGTGTGGAGTCAGGGCCGGAAACGAGAATTCCTCTCAGGGGCTGACATGGATCTTTGGGTACTTCTGGAGTCTCCCCAGGGGAGTCAGGCCTCGTCTCGATTGGGGGCATACACGTGCGCTTTCCCTCCAGGCTGAAGCAGCAATGTCACGCTTCCCGTCGCGTGGATCAAAGGATCTGTGGTTTTCCCTCGAGGCTTTCCCTCGAGGCTTTCCCACAGGGCTGTCCCACGTGCCACCGTGGTGTGAGTCGATCCTCGGCGTGAAAGATGAGCCAGTGCAGGGCAAAGAGCTTCCTCTCGAATGGACTGAGACATCTGGGGGACTCTTGGAATGGTGGTACGACCATGGAGTTCCTCTCGCCTTTCCTGTTGAGAGTGCCTCCTCTTGAGATGCGACGGGAACGCCGGGAATTCTTTCCCGTTGAAAGCAGGGAAAGGATCCCTCATCTCGAGCTACGAGGGGGAAACGGGGCTCCTGTGGATGTGGGCGGGACCATCGTGCTTCCTCTCGAGCGGAGACGGGTATGGCGGTGAACTTCTTGAGTAGCAGCAAGGGTGTTAAAGACCCTCTCGAAATTCCAGAGGTTAGGTGTCATTAGTCTCCAGACGCCTCATCGGAAATAGGCCTCATCTCGCCTGGAAGGGAGAACTTCATGGATTTTCTCGAGTTGCGGCAGGTGTTCTCGAATTACGACGGGGACCTCAGGGACCCGCCCTGGTGGCCCCAGGAGAGGCCAGTCCCCATGCGAGTTGCTACGGGGCCTCTCGGGATTCCTCTCCCGTCGATACCGGGGCCAAAAACCTTGTGTGGAGTCAGGGCCGGAACCGAGGATTCCTCTCAGGGGCTGACATGGATCTTTGGGTACTTCTGGAGTCTCCCCAGGGGAGTCAGGCCTCGTCTCGAGTGGGGGCATGCACGTGTGCTTTCCTTCCAGGCTGTAGCTGCAATGTCACGCTTCCCGTGGCCTGGATCAAAGGATCTGTGGTTTTCCCTCGAGGCTTTCCCTTGAGGCTTTCCCACAGGGCTGTCCCACGTGCCACCGTGGTGTGAGTCGATCCTCGGCGTGAAAGATGAGCCAGTGCAGGGCAAAGAGGTTCCTCTGGAATGGACTGAGACATCTGGGGTACTCTTGGAATGGTGGTACGACCATGGAGTTCCTCTCGCCTTTCCTGTTGAGAGTGCCTCCTCTTGAGATGCGACGGGAACGCCGGGAATTCTTTCCCGTTGAAAGCAGGGAAAGGATCCCTCATCTCGAGCTACGAATGTGAAACGGGGCTCCTCTGGATGTGGGCGGGACCATCGTGCTTCCTCTCGAGTGGAGACGGGTATGACGGTGAACTTCTTGAGTTGCAGCAAGGGTGTGAAAGACCCTTTCGAAGTTCCAGAGGTTAGGTGTCATTAGTCTCCAGACGCCTCATCGGAAATAGGCCTCATCTCGCCTGGAAGGGAGAACTTCCTGGATTTTCTCGAGTTGAGGCAGGTGTTCTCGAGTTACGACGGGGACCTCAGGGACCCGCCATGGTGGCCTCAGGAAAGGCCAGTCCCCATGCGAGTTGCTAGGGGGCCTCTCAGGATTCCTCTCCCGTCGATACCGGGGCCAAAAACCTTGTGTGGAGTCAGGGTCGGAAACGAGGTTTCCTCTCAGAGGTGACATGGAACTTTGGGTATTTCTGGAGTCTCCCCAGGGGAGTCAGGCCTCGTCTCGAGTGGGGGCATGCATGTGCGCTTTCCTTCCAGGCTGTAACAGCAATGTCACGCTTCCCGTCGTGTGGATCAAAGGATCTGTGGTTTTCCCTCGAGGCTTTCCCTCGAGGCTTTGCCACAGGGATGTCCCACGTGGCACCGTGGTGTGAGTCGATCCTCGGCGTGAAAGATGAGCCAGTGCAGGGCAAAGAGGTTCCTCTGGAATGGACTGAGACATCTGGGGGACTCTTGGAATGGTGGTACGACCATGGAGTTCCTCTCGCCTTTCCTGTTGAGAGTGCCTCCTCTTGAGATGCGACGGGAACGCCGGGAATTCTTTCCCGTTGAAAGCAGGGAAAGGATCCCTCATCTCGAGCTACGAGGGGGAAACGGGGCTCCTCTGGATGTGGGCGGGACCATCGTGCTTCCTCTCGAGTGGAGACGGGTATGGCGGTGAACTTCTTGAGTAGCAGCAAGGGTGTGAAAGACCCTTTCGAAGTTCCAGAGGTTAGGTGTCATTAGTCTCCAGACGCCTCATCGGAAATAGGCCTCATCTCGGCTGGAAGGGAGAACTTCCTGGATTTTCTCGAGTTGCGGCAGGTGTTCTCGAGTTACGACGGGGACCTCAGGGACCCGCCATGGTGGCCTCAGGAAAGGCCAGTCCCCATGCGAGTTGCTAGGGGGCCTCTCAGGATTCCTCTCCCGTCGATACCGGGGCCAAAAACCTTGTGTGGAGTCAGGGCCGAAACCGAGGTTTCCTCTCAGGGGTGACATGGATATTTGGGTACTTCTGGAGTCTCCCTAGGGGAGTCAGGACTCGTCTCGAGTGGGGGCATGCACGTGCGCTTTCCTTCCAGGCTGTAGCAGCAATGTCACGCTTCCCGTCGCGTGGATCAAAGGATCTGTGGTTTTCCCTCGAGGCTTTCCCTCGAGGCTTTGCCACAGGGATGTCCCACGTGCCACCGTGGTGTGAGTCGATCCTCGGCGTGAAAGATGAGCCAGTGCAGGGCAAAGAGGTTCCTCTGGAATGGACTGAGACATCTGGGGGACTCTTGGAATGGTGGTACGACCATGGAGTTCCTCTCGCCTTTCCTGTTGAGAGTGCCTCCTCTTGAGATGCGACGGGAACGCCGGGAATTCTTTCCCGTTGAAAGCAGGGAAAGGATCCCTCATCTCGAGCTACGAGGGGGAAACGGGGCTCCTCTGGATGTGGGCGGGACCATCGTGCTTCCTCTCGAGTGGAGACGGGTATGGCGGTGAACTTCTTGAGTAGCAGCAAGGGTGTGAAAGACCCTTTCGAAGTTCCAGAGGTTAGGTGTCATTAGTCTCCAGACGCCTCATCGGAAATAGGCCTCATCTCGCCTGGAAGGGAGAACTTCCTGGATTTTCTCGAGTTGCGGCAGGTGTTCTCGAGTTACGACCGGGACCTCAGGGACCCGCCCTGGTGGCCTCAGGAAAGGGAAGTCCCCATGCGAGTTGCTAGGGGGCCTCTCAGGATTCCTCTCCCGTCGATACCGGGGCCAAAAACCTTGTGTGGAGTCAGGGCCGGAACCGAGGTTTCCTCTCAGGGGTGACATGGATCTTTGGGTACTTCTGGAGTCTCCGTAGGGGAGTCAGGACTCGTCTCGAGTGGGGGCATGCACGTGCGCTTTCCTTCCAGGCTGTAGCAGCAATGTCACGCTTCCCGTCGCGTGGATCAAAGGATCTGTGGTTTTACCTCGAGGCTTTCCCACAGGGCTGTCACACGTGCCACCGTGGTGTGAGTCGATCCTCGGCGTGAAAGATGAGCCAGTGCAGGGCAAAGAGGTTCCTCTGGAATGGACTGAGACATCTGGGGGACTCTTGGAATGGTGGTACGACCATGGAGTTCCTCTCGCCTTTCCTGTTGAGAGTGCCTCCTCTTGAGATGCGACGGGAACGCCGGGAATTCTTTCCCGTTGAAAGCAGGGAAAGGATCCCTCATCTCGAGCTACGAGGGGGAAACGGGGCTCCTCTGGATGTGGCCGGGACCATCGTGCTTCCTCTCGAGTGGAGACGGGTATGGCGGTGAACTTCTTGAGTTGCAGCAAGGGTGTGAAAGACCCTTTCGAAGTTCCAGAGGTTAGGTGTCATTAGTCTCCAGACGCCTCATTGGAAATAGGCCTCATCTCGCCTGCAAGGGAGAACTTCCTGGATTATCTCGAGTTGCGGCAGGTGTTCTCGAGTTACGACGGGGACCTCAGGGACCCGCCATGGTGGCCTCAGGAAAGGCCAGTCCCCATGCGAGTTGCTAGGGGGCCTCTCAGGATTCCTCTCCCGTCGATACCGGGGCCAAAAACCTTGTGTGAAGTCAGGGCCGGAACCGGGGATTCCTCTCAGGGGCTGACATGGATCTTTGGGTACTTCTGGAGTCTCCCCAGGGGAGTGAGGCCTCGTCTCGAGTGGGGGCATGCACGTGCGCTTTCCTTCCAGGCTGTAGCAGCAATGTCACGCTTCTCGTCGCGTGGATCAAAGGATCTGTGGTTTTCCCTCTAGGCTTTCCCTCGAGGCTTTCCCACAGGGTTGTCCCACGTGCCGCCGTGGTGTGAGTCGATCCTCGGCGTGAAAGATTAGCCAGTGCAGGGCAAAGAGGTTCCTCTGGAATGGACTGAGACATCTGGGGGACTTTTGGAATGGTGGTACGACCATGGAGTTCTTCTCGCCTATCCTGTTGAGAGTGCCTCCTCTTGAGATGCGACGGAAATGCCGGGAATTCTTTCCCGATAAAAGCAGGGAAAGGATCCCTCATCTCGAGTTACGAGGGGAAACGGGGCTCCTCTGGATGTGGGCGGGACCATCGTGCTTCCTCTCGAGTGGAGACGGGTATGGCGGTGAACTTCTTGTGTTGCAGCAAGGGTGTGAAAGACCCTTTCGAAGTTCCAGAGGTTAGGTGTCATTAGTCTCCAGACGCCTCATTGGAAATAGGCCTCATCTCGCCTGGAAGGGAGAACATCCTGGATTTTCTCGAGTTGCGGCAGGTGTTCTCGAGTTTCGACGGGGACCTCAGGGAACCGCCCTGGTGGCCTCAGGAAAAGCCAGTCCCCATGCGAGTTGCTAGGGGGCCTCTCAGGATTCCTCTCCTGTCGATACCGGGGCCAAAAACCTTGTTTGGAGTCAGGGCCGGAACCGAGGATTCCTCTCAGGGGCTGACATGGATCTTTGGGTACTTCTGGAGTCTCCCCACTGGAGTCAGGCCTCGTTTCAAGTGGGGGCATGCACGAGCGCTTTTCTTCCAGGCTGTAGCAGCAATGTCACACTTACCTTCGCGTGGATCAAAGGATCTGTGCTTTTCCCTCGAGGCTTTCCCTCGAGGCTTTCCCACAGGGCTGTCCCACTTGCCACCGTGGTGTGAGTCGATCCTCGGAGTGAAAGATGAGCCAGTGCAGGGCAAAGAGGTTCCTCTGGAATGGACTGAGACATCTGGGGGACTCTTGGAATGGTGGTACGACCATGGAGTTCCTCTCGCCTTTCCTGTTGAGAGTGCCTCCTCTTGAGATGCGACGGGAACGCCGGGAATTCTTTCCCGTTGAAAGCAGGGAAAGGATCGCTCATCTCGAGTTACGAGGGGGAAACGGGGCTCCTCTGGATGTGGGCGGGACCATCGTGCTTCCTCTCGAGTGGAGACGGGTATGGCGGTGAACTTCTTGAGTAGCAGCAAGGGTGTGAAAGACCCTTTCGAAGTTCCAGAGGTTAGGTGTCATTAGTCTCCAGACGCCTCATAGGAAATAGGCCTCATCTCGCCTGGAAGGGAGAACTTCCTGGATTTTCTCGAGTTGCGGCAGGTGTTCTCGAGTTACGACGGGGACCTCAGGGACCCGCCATGGTGGCCTCAGGAATGGCCAGTCCCCATGCGAGTTGCTAGGGGGCCTCTCAGGATTCCTCTCCCGTCGATACCGGGGCCAAAAACCTTGTGTGGAGTAAGGGCCGGAACCGAGGTTTTCTCTCAGGGGTGACATGGAACTTTGGGTATTTCTGGAGTCTCCCCAGGGGAGTCAGGCCTCGTCTCGAGTGGGGGCATGCACGTGCGCTTTCCTTCCAGGCTGTAGCAGCAATGTCACGCTTCCCGTCGCGTGGATCAAAGGATCTGTGGTTTTCCCTCGAGGCTTTCCCACAGGGGTGTCCCACGTGCCACCGTGGTGTGAGTCGATCCTCGGCGTGAAAGATGAGCCAGTGCAGGGCAAAGAGCTTCCTCTGGAATGGACTGAGACATCTGGGGGACTCTTGGAATGGTGATACGACCATGGAGTTCCTCTCGCCTTTCCTGTTGAGAGTGCCTCCTCTTGAGATGCGACGGGAACACCGGGAATTCTTTCCCGTTGAAAGCAGGGAAAGGATCCTTCATCTCGAGCTACGAGGGGGAAACGGGGCTCCTCTGGATGTGGGCGGGACCATCGTGCTTCCTCTCGAGTGGAGACGGGTATGGCGGTGAACTTCTTGAGTAGCAGCAAGGGTGTGAAAGACCCTTTCGAAGTTCCAGAGGTTAGGTGTCATTAGTCTCCAGACGCCTCATCGGAAATAGGCCTCATCTCGGCTGGAAGGGAGAACTTCCTGGATTTTCTCGAGTTGCGGCAGGTGTTCTCGAGTTACGACGGGGATCTCAGGGACCCGCCATGGTGGCCTCAGGAAAGGCCAGTCCCCATGCGAGTTGCTAGGGGGCCTCTCAGGATTCCTCTCCCGTCGATACCGGGGCCAAAAACCTTGTGTGGAGTCAGGGCCGGAAACGAGGTTTCCTCTCAGGGGTGACATGGATCTTTGGGTACTTCTGGAGTCTCCCTAGGGGAGTCAGGCCTCGTCTCAAGTGGGGGCATGCACGTGCGCTTTCCTTCCAGGCTGTAGCAGCAATGTCACGCTTCCCGTCGCGTGGATCAAAGGATCTGTGGTTTTCCCTCGAGGCTTTCCCTCGAGGCTTTCCCACAGGGCTGTCCCACGTTCCACCGTGGTGTGAGTCGATCCTCGGCGTGAAAGATGAGCCAGTGCAGGGCAAAGAGGTTCCTCTGGAATGGACTGAGACATCTGGGGGACTCTTGGAATGGTGGTACGACCATGGAGTTCTTCTCGCCTTTCCTGTTGAGAGTGCCTCCTCTTGAGATGCGACGGAAATGCCGGGAATTCTTTCCCGTTAAAAGCAGGGAAAGGATCCCTCATCTCGAGCTACGAGGGGAAACGGGGCTCCTCTGGATGTGGGCGGGACCATCGTGCTTCCTCTCGAGTGGAGACGGGTATGGCGGTGAACTTCTTGTGTTGCAGCAAGGGTGTGAAAGACCCTTTCGAAGTTCCAGAGGTTAGGTGTCATTAGTCTCCAGACGCCTCATTGGAAATAGGCCTCATCTCGCCTGGAAGGGAGAACATCCTGGATTTTCTCGAGTTGCGGCAGGTGTTCTCGAGTTACGACGGGGACCTCAGGGAACCGCCCTGGTGGCCTCAGGAAAGGCCAGTCCCCATGCGAGTTGCTAGGGGGCCTCTCAGGATTCCTCTCCCGTCGATACCGGGGCCAAAAACCTTGTGTGGAGTCAGGGCCGGAACCGACGTTTTCTCTCAGGGGTGACATGGAACTTTGGGTATTTCTGGAGTCTCCCCAGGGGAGTCAGGCCTCGTCTCGAGTGGGGGCATGCACGTGCGCTTTCCTTCCAGGCTGTAGCAGCAATGTCACGTTTCCCGTGGCCTGGATCAAAGGATCTGTGGTTTTCCCTCGAGGCTTTCCCTCGAGGCTTTCCCACAGGGCTGTCCCACGTGCCACCCTGGTGTGAGTCGATCCTCGGCGTGAAAGATGAGCCAGTGCAGGGCAAAGAGGTTCCTCAGGAATGGACTGAGACATCTGGGGGACTCTTGGAATGGTGGTACGACCATGGAGTTCCTCTCGCCTTTCCTGTTGAGAGTGCCTCCTCTTGAGATGCGACGGGAACGCCGGGAATTCTTCCCCGTTGAAAGCAGGGAAAGGATCCCTCATCTCGAGCTACGAGGGGGAAACGGGGCTCCTCTGGATGTGGGCGGGACTATCGTGCTTCCTCTCGAGTAGACACGGGTATGGCTGTGAACTTCTTGAGTTGCAGCAAGGGTGTGAAAGACCCTTTCGAAGTTCCAGAGGTTAGGTGTCATTAGTCTCCAGACGCCTCATCGGAAATAGGCCTCATCTCGCCTGGAAGGGAGAACTTCCTGGATTTTCTCGAGTTGCGGCAGGTGTTCTCGAATTACGACGGGGACCTCAGGGACCCGCCCTGGTGGCCTCAGGAGAGGCCAGTCCCCATGCGAGTTGCTAGGGGTCCTCTCGGGATTCCCCTCCCGTCGATACCGGGGCCAAAAACCTTGTGTGGAGTCAGGGCCGGAACCGAGGATTCCTCTCAGGGGCTGACATGGATCTTTGGGTACTTCTGGAGTCTCCCCAGGGGAGTCAGGCCTCGTCTCGAGTGGGGGCATGCACGTGCGCTTTCCTTCCAGGCTGTAGCAGCAATGTCACGCTTCCCGTGGCCTGGATCAAAGGATCTGTGGTTTTCCCTCGAGGCTTTCCCTCGAGGCTTTCCCACAGGGCTGTCCCACGTGCCACCGTGGTGTGAGTCGATCCTCGGCGTGAAAGATGAGCCAGTGCAGGGCAAAGAGGTTGCTCTGGAATGGACTGAGACATCTGGGGGACTCTTAGAATGGTGGTACGACCATGGAGTTCCTCTCGCCTTTCCTGTTGAGAGTGCCTCCTCTTGAGATGCGACGGGAACGCCGGGAATTCTTTCCCGTTGAAAGCAGGGAAAGGATCCCTCATCTCGAGCTACGAGGGGGAAACGGGGCTCCTCTGGATGTGGGCGGGACCATCGTGCTTCCTCTCGAGTGGAGATGGGTATGGCGGTGAACTTCTTGAGTTGCAGCAAGGGTGTGAAAGACCCTTTCGAAGTCCCAGAGGTTAGGTGTCATTAGTCTCCAGACGCCTCATCGGAAATAGGCCTCATCTCGCCTGGAAGGGAGAACTTCCTGGATTTTCTCGAGTTGCGGCAGGTGTTCTCGAGTTACGACGGGGACCTCAGGAACCCGCCCTGGTGGCCTCAGGAGAGGCCAGTCCCCATGCGAGTTGCTAGGGGGCCTCTCGGGATTCCTCTCCCGTCGATACCGGGGCCAAAAACCTTGTGTGGAGTCAGGGCCGGAACCGAGGATTCCTCTCAGGTGCTGACATGGATCTTTGGGTACTTCTGGAGTCTCCCCAGGGGAGTCAGGCCTCGTCTCGAGTGGGGGCATGCACGTGAGCTTTCCTTCCAGGCTGTAGCAGGAATGTCACGCTTCCCGTGGCGTGGATCAAAGGATCTGTGGTTTTTCCTCGCGGCTTTCCCTCTAGGATTTCGCACAGGGCTGTCCCACGTGCCACCGTGGTGTGAGTCGATCCTCGGCGTGAAAGATGAGCCAGTGCAGGGCAAAGAGGTTCCTCTGGAATGGACTGAGACATCTGGGGGACTCTTGGAATGGTGGTATGACCATGGAGTTCCTCTCACCTTTCCTGTTGAGAGTGCCTCCTCTTGAGATGCGACGGGAACGCCGGGAATTCTTTCCCGTTGAAAGCAGGGAAAGGATCCCTCATCTCGAGCTACGAGGGGGAAACGGGGCTCCTCTGGATGTGGGCGGGACCATCGTGCTTCCTCTCGAGTGGAGACGGGTATGGCGGTGAACTTCTTGAGTTGCAGCAAGGGTGTGAAAGACCCTTTCGAAGTTCCAGAGGTTAGGTGTCATTAGTCTCCAGACGCCTCATCGGAAATAGGCCTCATCTCGCCTGGAAGGGAGAACTTCATGGATTTTCTCGAGTTGCGGCAGGTGTTCTCGAGTTACGACGGGGACCTCAGGGACCCGCCCTGGTGGCCTCAGGAGAGGCCAGTCCCCATGCGAGTTGCTAGGGGGCCTCTCGGGATTCCCCTCCCGTCGATACCGGGGCCAAAAACCTTGTGTGGAGTCAGGGCCGGAACCGAGGATTCCTCTCAGGGGCTGACATGGATCTTTGGGTACTTCTGGAGTCTCCCCAGGGGAGTCAGGCCTCGTCTAGAGTGGGGGCATGCACGTGCGCATTCCTTCCAGGCTGTAGCAGCAATGTCATGCTTCCCGTGGCCTGGATCAAAGGATCTATGGTTTTCCCTCGAGGCTTTCCCTCGAGGCTTTTCCACAGGGCTGTCCCACGTTCCACCGTGGTGTGAGTCGATCCTCGGCGTGAAAGATGAGCCAGTGCAGGGCAAAGAGGTTCCTCTGGAATGGACTGAGACATCTGGGGGACTCTTAGAATGGTGGTACGACCATGGAGTTCCTCTCGCCTTTCCTGTTGAGAGTGCCTCCTCTTGAGATGCGACGGGAACACCGGGAATTCTTTCCCGTTGAAAGCAGGGAAAGGATCCCTCATCTCGAGCTACGAGGGGGAAACGGGGCTCCTCTGGATGTGGGCGGGACCATCGTGCTTCCTCTCGAGTGGAGACGGGTATGGCGGTGAACTTCTTGAGTTGCAGCAAGGGTGTGAAAGACCCTTTCGAAGTTCCAGAGGTTAGGTGTCATTAGTCTCCAGACGCCTCATCGGAAATAGGCCTCATCTCGCCTGGAAGGGAGAACTTCCTGGATTTTCTCGAGTTGCGGCAGGTGTTCTCGAGTTACGACGGGGACCTCAGGGACCCGCCCTGGTGGCCTCAGGAGAGGCCAGTCCCCATGCGAGTTGCTAGGGGGCCTCTGGGGATTCCTCTCCCGTCGATACCGGGGCCAAAAACCTTGTGTGGATTCAGGGCCGGAACCGAGGATTCCTCTCAGGGGCTGACATGGATCTTTGGGTACTTCTGGAGTCTCCCCAGGGGAGTCAGGCCTCGTCTCGAGTGGGGGCATGCACGTGCGCTTTCCTTCCAGGCTGTAGCAGCAATGTCACGCTTCCCGTGGCCTGGATCAAAGGATCTGTGGTTTTCCCTCGAGGCTTTCCCTCGAGGTTTTCCCACAGGGCTGTCCCACGTGCCACCGTGGTGTGAGTCGATCCTCGGCGTGAAAGATGAGCCAGTGCAGGGCAAAGAGGTTCCTCTGGAATGGACTGAGACATCTGGGGGACTCTTGGAATGGTGGTATGACCATGGAGTTCCTCTCGCCTTTCCTGTTGAGAGTGCCTCCTCTTGAGATGCGACGGGAACGCCGGGAATTCTTTCCCGTTGAAAGCAGGGAAAGGATCCCTCATCTCGAGCTACGAGGGGGAAACGGGGCTCCTCTGGATGTGGGCGGGACCATCGTGCTTCCTCTCGAGTGGAGACGGGTATGGCGGTGAACTTCTTGAGTAGCAGCAAGGGTGTGAAAGACCCTTTCGAAGTTCCAGAGGTTAGGTGTCATTAGTCTCCAGACGCCTCATCGGAAATAGGCCTCATCTCGGCTGGAAGGGAGAACTTCCTGGATTTTCTCGAGTTGCGGCAGGTGTTCTCGAGTTACGACGGGGATCTCAGGGACCCGCCATGGTGGCCTCAGGAAAGGCCAGTCCCCATGCGAGTTGCTAGGGGGCCTCTCAGGATTCCTCTCCCGTCGATACCGGGGCCAAAAACCTTGTGTGGAGTCAGGGCCGGAAACGAGGTTTCCTCTCAGGGGTGACATGGATCTTTGGGTACTTCTGGAGTCTCCCTAGGGGAGTCAGGCCTCGTCTCAAGTGGGGGCATGCACGTGCGCTTTCCTTCCAGGCTGTAGCAGCAATGTCACGCTTCCCGTCGCGTGGATCAAAGGATCTGTGGTTTTCCCTCGAGGCTTTCCCTCGAGGCTTTCCCACAGGGCTGTCCCACGTTCCACCGTGGTGTGAGTCGATCCTCGGCGTGAAAGATGAGCCAGTGCAGGGCAAAGAGGTTCCTCTGGAATGGACTGAGACATCTGGGGGACTCTTGGAATGGTGGTACGACCATGGAGTTCTTCTCGCCTTTCCTGTTGAGAGTGCCTCCTCTTGAGATGCGACGGAAATGCCGGGAATTCTTTCCCGTTAAAAGCAGGGAAAGGATCCCTCATCTCGAGCTACGAGGGGAAACGGGGCTCCTCTGGATGTGGGCGGGACCATCGTGCTTCCTCTCGAGTGGAGACGGGTATGGCGGTGAACTTCTTGTGTTGCAGCAAGGGTGTGAAAGACCCTTTCGAAGTTCCAGAGGTTAGGTGTCATTAGTCTCCAGACGCCTCATTGGAAATAGGCCTCATCTCGCCTGGAAGGGAGAACATCCTGGATTTTCTCGAGTTGCGGCAGGTGTTCTCGAGTTACGACGGGGACCTCAGGGAACCGCCCTGGTGGCCTCAGGAAAGGCCAGTCCCCATGCGAGTTGCTAGGGGGCCTCTCAGGATTCCTCTCCCGTCGATACCGGGGCCAAAAACCTTGTGTGGAGTCAGGGCCGGAACCGACGTTTTCTCTCAGGGGTGACATGGAACTTTGGGTATTTCTGGAGTCTCCCCAGGGGAGTCAGGCCTCGTCTCGAGTGGGGGCATGCACGTGCGCTTTCCTTCCAGGCTGTAGCAGCAATGTCACGTTTCCCGTGGCCTGGATCAAAGGATCTGTGGTTTTCCCTCGAGGCTTTCCCTCGAGGCTTTCCCACAGGGCTGTCCCACGTGCCACCCTGGTGTGAGTCGATCCTCGGCGTGAAAGATGAGCCAGTGCAGGGCAAAGAGGTTCCTCAGGAATGGACTGAGACATCTGGGGGACTCTTGGAATGGTGGTACGACCATGGAGTTCCTCTCGCCTTTCCTGTTGAGAGTGCCTCCTCTTGAGATGCGACGGGAACGCCGGGAATTCTTCCCCGTTGAAAGCAGGGAAAGGATCCCTCATCTCGAGCTACGAGGGGGAAACGGGGCTCCTCTGGATGTGGGCGGGACTATCGTGCTTCCTCTCGAGTAGACACGGGTATGGCTGTGAACTTCTTGAGTTGCAGCAAGGGTGTGAAAGACCCTTTCGAAGTTCCAGAGGTTAGGTGTCATTAGTCTCCAGACGCCTCATCGGAAATAGGCCTCATCTCGCCTGGAAGGGAGAACTTCCTGGATTTTCTCGAGTTGCGGCAGGTGTTCTCGAATTACGACGGGGACCTCAGGGACCCGCCCTGGTGGCCTCAGGAGAGGCCAGTCCCCATGCGAGTTGCTAGGGGTCCTCTCGGGATTCCCCTCCCGTCGATACCGGGGCCAAAAACCTTGTGTGGAGTCAGGGCCGGAACCGAGGATTCCTCTCAGGGGCTGACATGGATCTTTGGGTACTTCTGGAGTCTCCCCAGGGGAGTCAGGCCTCGTCTCGAGTGGGGGCATGCACGTGCGCTTTCCTTCCAGGCTGTAGCAGCAATGTCACGCTTCCCGTGGCCTGGATCAAAGGATCTGTGGTTTTCCCTCGAGGCTTTCCCTCGAGGTTTTCCAACAGGGCTGTCCCACGTGCCACCGTGGTGTGAGTCGATTCTCGGCGTGAAAGATGAGCCAGTGCAGGGCAAAGAGGTTCCTCTGGAATGGACTGAGACATCTGGGGGACTCTTGGAATGGTGGTATGACCATGGAGTTCCTCTCGCCTTTCCTGTTGAGAGTGCCTCCTCTTGAGTTGCGACGGGAACGCCGGGAATTCTTTCCCGTTGAAAGCAGGGAAAGGATCCCTCATCTCGAGCTACGAGGGGGAAACGGGGCTCCTCTGGATGTGGGCGGGACCATCGTGCTTCCTCTCTAGTGGAGACGGGTATGGCGGTGAACTTCTTGAGTTGCAGCAAGGGTGTGAAAGACCCTTTCGAAGTTCCAGAGGTTAGGTGTCATTAGTCTCCAGACGCCTCATCGGAAATAGGCCTCATCTCGCCTGGAAGGGAGAACTTCATGGATTTTCTCGAGTTGCGGCAGGTGTTCTCGAGTTACGACGGGGACCTCAGGGACCCGCCCTGGTGGCCTCAGGAGAGGCCAGTCCCCATGCGAGTTGCTAGGGGGCCTCTGGGGATTGCTCTCCCGTCGATACCGGGGCCAAAAACCTTGTGTGGATTCAGGGCCGGAACCGAGGATTCCTCTCAGGGGCTGACATGGATCTTTGGGTACTTCTGGAGTCTCCCCAGGGGAGTCAGGCCTCGTCTCGAGTGGGGGCATGCACGTGCGCTTTCCTTCCAGGCTGTAGCAGCAATGTCACGCTTCCCGTGGCCTGGATCAAAGGATCTGTGGTTTTCCCTCGAGGCTTTCCCTCGAGGTTTTCCAACAGGGCTGTCCCACGTGCCACCGTGGTGTGAGTCGATTCTCGGCGTGAAAGATGAGCCAGTGCAGGGCAAAGAGGTTCCTCTGGAATGGACTGAGACATCTGGGGGACTCTTGGAATGGTGGTATGACCATGGAGTTCCTCTCGCCTTTCCTGTTGAGAGTGCCTCCTCTTGAGATGCGACGGGAACGCCGGGAATTCTTTCCCGTTGAAAGCAGGGAAAGGATCCCTCATCTCGAGCTACGAGGGGGAAACGGGGCTCCTCTGGATGTGGGCGGGACCATCGTGCTTCCTCTCTAGTGGAGACGGGTATGGCGGTGAACTTCTTGAGTTGCAGCAAGGGTGTGAAAGACCCTTTCGAAGTTCCAGAGGTTAGGTGTCATTAGTCTCCAGACGCCTCATCGGAAATAGGCCTCATCTCGCCTGGAAGGGAGAACTTCATGGATTTTCTCGAGTTGCGGCAGGTGTTCTCGAGTTACGACGGGGACCTCAGGGACCCGCCCTGGTGGCCTCAGGAGAGGCCAGTCCCCATGCGAGTTGCTAGGGGGCCTCTGGGCATTCCTCTCCCGTCGATACCGGGGCCAAAAACCTTGTGTGGATTCAGGGCCGGAACCGAGGATTCCTCTCAGGGGCTGACATGGATCTTTGGGTACTTCTGGAGTCTCCCCAGGGGAGTCAGGCCTCGTCTCGAGTGGGGGCATGCACGTGCGCTTTCCTTCCAGGCTGTAGCAGCAATGTCACGCTTCCCGTGGCCTGGATCAAAGGATCTGTGGTTTTCCCTCGAGGCTTTCCCTCGAGGTTTTCCCACAGGGCTGTCCCACGTGCCACCGTGGTGTGAGTCGATCCTCGGCGTGAAAGATGAGCCAGTGCAGGGCAAAGAGGTTCCTCTGGAATGGACTGAGACATCTGGGGGACTCTTGGAATGGTGGTATGACCATGGAGTTCCTCTCGCCTTTCCTGTTGAGAGTGCCTCCTCTTGAGATGCGACGGGAACGCCGGGAATTCTTTCCCGTTGAAAGCAGGGAAAGGATCCCTCATCTCGAGCTACGAGGGGGAAACGGGGCTCCTCTGGATGTGGGCGGGACCATCGTGCTTCCTCTCGAGTGGAGACGGGTATGGCGGTGAACTTCTTGAGTTGCAGCAAGGGTGTGAAAGACCCTTTCGAAGTTCCAGAGGTTAGGTGTCATTAGTCTCCAGGCGCCTCATCGGAAATAGGCCTCATCTCGCCTGGAAGGGAGAACTTCATGGATTTTCTCGAGTTGCAGCAGGTGTTCTCGAGTTACGACGGGGACCTCAGGGACCCGCCATGGTGGCCTCAGGAGAGGCCAGTCCCCATGCGAGTTGCTAGGGGGCCTCTCGGGATTCCTCTCCCGTCGATACCGGGGCCAAAAACCTTGTGTGGAGTCAGGGCCGGAACCGAGGATTCCTCTCAGGTGCTGACATGGATCTTTGGGTACTTCTGGAGTCTCCCCAGGGGAGTCAGGCCTCGTCTCGAGTGGGGGCATGCACGTGCGCTTTCCTTCCAGGCTGTAGCAGGAATGTCACGCTTCCCGTCGCGTGCATCAAAGGATCTGTGGTTTTTCCTCGAGGCTTTCCCTCTAGGATTTCCCACAGGGCTGTCCCACGTGCCATCGTGGTGTGAGTCGATCCTCGGCGTGAAAGATGAGCCAGTGCAGGGCAAAGAGGTTCCTCTGGAATGGACTGAGACATCTGGGGGACTCTTGGAATGGTGGTATGACCATGGAGTTCCTCTCGCCTTTCCTGTTGAGAGTGCCTCCTCTTGAGATGCGACGGGAACGCCGGGAATTCTTTCCCGTTGAAAGCAGGGAAAGGATCCCTCATCTCGAGCTACGAGGGGGAAACGGGGCTCCTCTGGATGTGGGCGGGACCATCGTGCTTCCTCTCGAGTGGAGACGGGTATGGCGGTGAACTTCTTGAGTTGCAGCAAGGGTGTGAAAGACCCTTTCGAAGTTCCAGAGGTTAGGTGTCATTAGTCTCCAGACGCCTCATCGGAAATAGGCCTCATCTCGCCTGGAAGGGAGAACTTCCTGGATTTTCTCGAGTTGCGGCAGGTGTTCTCGAGTTACGACGGGGACCTCAGGGACCCGCCCTGGTGGCCTCAGGAGAGGCCAGTCCCCATGCGAGGTGCTAGGGGGCATCTCGGGATTCCTCTCCCGTCGATACCGGGGCCAAAAACCTTGTGTGGAGTCAGGGCCGGAACCGAGGATTCCTCTCAGGGGCTGACATGGATCTTTGGATACTTCTGGAGTCTCCCCAGGGGAGTCAGGCCTCGTCTCGAGTGGGGGCATGCACGTGCGCTTTCCTTCCAGGCTGTAGCAGCAATGTCACGCTTCCCGTGGCCTGGATCAAAGGATCTGTGGTTTTCCCTCGAGGCTTTCCCTCGAGGTTTTCCCACAGGGCTGTCCCACGTGCCACCGTGGTGTGAGTCGATCCTCGGCGTGAAAGATGAGCCAGTGCAGTGCAAAGAGGTTCCTCTGTAATGGACTGAGACATCTGGGGGACTCTTGGAATGGTGGTACGACCATGGAGTTCCTCTCGCCTTTCCTGTTGAGAGTGCCTCCTCTTGAGATGCGACGGGAACGCCGGGAATTCTTTCCCGTTGAAAGCAGGGAAAGGATCCCTCATCTCGAGCTACGAGGGGGAAACGGGGCTCCTCTGGATGTGGGCGGGACCATCGTGCTTCCTCTCTAGTGGAGACGGGTATGACGGTGAACTTCTTGAGTTGCAGCAAGGGTGTGAAAGACCCTTTCGAAGTTCCAGAGGTTAGGTGTCATTAGTCTCCAGACGCCTCATCGGAAATAGGCCTCATCTCGCCTGGAAGGGAGAACTTCCTGGATTTTCTCGAGTTGCGGCAGGTGTTCTCGAGTTACGACGGGGACCTCAGGGACCCGCCCTGGTGGCCTCAGGAGAGGCCAGTCCCCATGCGAGTTGCTAGGGGGCCTCTCGGGATTCCTCTCCCATCGATACCGGGGCCAAAAACCTTGTGTGGAGTCAGGGCCGGAACCGAGGATTCCTCTCAGGGGCTGACATGGATCTTTGGGTACTTCTGGAGTCTCCCCAGGGGAGTCAGGCCTCGTCTCGAGTGGGGGCATGCACGTGCGCTTTCCTTCCAGGCTGTAGCAGCAATGTCACACTTCCCGTCTCGTGGATCAAAGGATCTGTGGTTTTTCCTCGAGGCTTTCCCTCGAGGATTTCCCACAGGGCTGTCCCACGTGCCACCGTGGTGTGAGTCGATCCTCGGCGTGAAAGATGAGCCAGTGCAGGGCAAAGAGGTTCCTCTGGAATGGACTGAGACATCTGGGGGACTCTTGGAATGGTGGTATGACCATGGAGTTCCTCTCGCCTTTCCTGTTGAGAGTGCCTCCTCTTGAGATGCGACGGGAACGCCGGGAATTCTTTCCCGTTGAAAGCAGGGAAAGGATCCCTCATCTCGAGCTACGAGGGGGAAACGGGGCTCCTCTGGATGTGGGCGGGACCATCGTGCTTCCTCTCGAGTGGAGACGGGTATGGCGGTGAACTTCTTGAGTTGCAGCAAGGGTGTGAAAGACCCTTTCGAAGTTCCAGAGGTTAGGTGTCATTAGTCTCCAGACGCCTCATCGGAAATAGGCCTCATCTCGCCTGGAAGGGAGAACTTCCTGGATTTTCTCGAGTTGCGGCAGGTGTTCTCGAGTTACGACGGGGACCTCAGGGACCCGCCCTGGTGGCCTCAGGAGAGGCCAGTCCCCATGCGAGGTGCTAGGGGGCCTCTCGGGATTCCTCTCCCGTCGATACCGGGGCCAAAAACCTTGTGTGGAGTCAGGGCCGGAACCGAGGATTCCTCTCAGGGGCTGACATGGATCTTTGGATACTTCTGGAGTCTCCCCAGGGGAGTCAGGCCTCGTCTCGAGTGGGGGCATGCACGTGCGCTTTCCTTCCAGGCTGTAGCAGCAATGTCACGCTTCCCGTGGCCTGGATCAAAGGATCTGTGGTTTTCCCTCGAGGCTTTCCCTCGAGGTTTTCCCACAGGGCTGTCCCACGTGCCACCGTGGTGTGAGTCGATCCTCGGCGTGAAAGATGAGCCAGTGCAGGGCAAAGAGGTTCCTCTGTAATGGACTGAGACATCTGGGGGACTCTTGGAATGGTGGTACGACCATGGAGTTCCTCTCGCCTTTCCTGTTGAGAGTGCCTCCTCTTGAGATGCGACGGGAACGCCGGGAATTCTTTCCCGTTGAAAGCAGGGAAAGGATCCCTCATCTCGAGCTACGAGGGGGAAACGGGGCTCCTCTGGATGTGGGCGGGACCATCGTGCTTCCTCTCGAGTGGAGACGGGTATGGCGGTGAACTTCTTGAGTTGCAGCAAGGGTGTGAAAGACCCTTTCGAAGTTCCAGAGGTTAGGTGTCATTAG
This sequence comes from Capricornis sumatraensis, assembly GCF_032405125.1. NCBI lineage: Eukaryota > Metazoa > Chordata > Mammalia > Artiodactyla > Bovidae > Capricornis > Capricornis sumatraensis. The sequence continues at coordinate 13,498,656 of NW_027184612.1, forward strand.
TCTCCAGACGCCTCATCGGAAATAGGCCTCATCTCGCCTGGAAGGGAGAACTTCCTGGATTTTCTCGAGTTGCGGCAGGTGTTCTCGAGTTACGACGGGGACCTCAGGGACCCGCCCTGGTGGCCTCAGGAGAGGCCAGTCCCCATGCGAGTTGCTAGGGGGCCTCTCGGGATTCCTCTCCCATCGATACCGGGTCCAAAAACCTTGTGTGGAGTCAGGGCCGGAACCGAGGATTCCTCTCAGGGGCTGACATGGATCTTTGGGTACTTCTGGAGTCTCCCCAGGGGAGTCAGGCCTCGTCTCGAGTGGGGGCATGCACGTGCACTTTCCTTCCAGGCTGTAGCAGCAATGTCACGCTTCCCGTCTCGTGGATCAAAGGATCTGTGGTTTTTCCTCGAGGCTTTCCCTCGAAGATTTCCCTCAGGGCTGTCCCACGTGCCACCGTGGTGTGAGTCGATCCTCGGCGTGAATGATGAGCCAGTGCAGGGCAAAGAGGTTCCTCTGGAATGGACTGAGACATCTGGGGGACTCTTGGAATGGTGGTATGACCATGGAGTTCCTCTCGCCTTTCCTGTTGAGAGTGCCTCCTCTTGAGATGCGACGGGAACGCCGGGAATTCTTTCCCGTTGAAAGCAGGGAAAGGATCCCTCATCTCGAGCTACGAGGGGGAAACGGGGCTCCTCTGGATGTGGGCGGGACCATCGTGCTTCCTCTCGAGTGGAGACGGGTATGGCGGTGAACTTCTTGAGTTGCAGCAAGGGTGTGAAAGACCCTTTCGAAGTTCCAGAGGTTAGGTGTCATTAGTCTCCAGACGCCTCATCGGAAATATGCCTCATCTCGCCTGGAAGGGAGAACTTCCTGGATTTTCTCGAGTTGCGGCAGGTGTTCTCGAGTTACGACGGGGACCTCAGGGACCCGCCCTGGTGGCCTCAGGAGAGGCCAGTCCCCATGCGAGTTGCTAGGGGGCCTCTCGGGATTCCCCTCCCGTCGATACCGGGGCCAAAAACCTTGTGTGGAGTCAGAGCCGGAACCGAGGATTCCTCTCAGGGGCTGACATGGAACTTTGGGTACTTCTGGAGTCTCCCCAGGGGAGTCAGGCCTCGTCTCGAGTGGGGGCATGCACGTGCGCTTTCTTTCCAGGCTGTAGCAGCAATGTCACGCTTCCCGTGGCCTGGATCAAAGGATCTGTGGTTTTCCCTCGAGGCTTTCCCTCGAGGCTTTCCCACAGGGCTGTCCCACGTGCCACCGTGGTGTGAGTCGATCCTCGGCGTGAAAGATGAGCCAGTGCTGGGCAAAGAGGTTGCTCTGGAATGGACTGAGACATCTGGGGGACTCTTGGAATGGTGGTACGACCATGGAGTTCCTCTCGCCTTTCCTGTTGAGAGTGCCTCCTCTTGAGATGCGACGGGAACGCCGGGAAATCTTTCCCGTTGAAAGCAGGGAAAGGATCCCTCATCTCGAGCTACGAGGGGGAAACGGGGCTCCTCTGGATGTGGGCGGGACCATCGTGCTTCCTCTCGAGGGAGACGGGTATGGCGGTGAACTTCTTGAGTTGCAGCAAGGGTGTGAAAGACCCTTTCGAAGTTCCAGAGGTTAGGTGTCATTAGTCTCCAGACGCCTCATCGGAAATAGGCCTCATCTCGCCTGGAAGGGAGAACTTCCTGGATTTTCTCGAGTTGCGGCAGGTGTTCTCGAGTTACGACGGGGACCTCAGGGACCCGCCCTGGTGGCCTCAGGAGAGGCCAGTCCCCATGCGAGTTGCTAGGGGGCCTCTCGGGATTCCTCTCCCGCCGATACCGGGGCCAAAAACCTTGTGTGGAGTCAGGGCCGGAACCGAGGATTCCTCTCAGGGGCTGATATGGATCTTTGGGTACTTCTGGAGTCTCCCCAGGGGAGTCAGGCCTCGTCTCGAGTGGGGGCATGCACGTGCGCTTTCCTTCCAGGCTGTAGCAGCAATGTCACGCTTCCCGTCGCGTGGATCAAAGGATCTGTGGTTTTCCCTCAAGGCTTTCCCTCGAGGCTTTCCCACAGGGCTGTCCCACGTGCCACCGTGGTGTGAGTCGATCCTCGGCGTGAAAGATGAGCCAGTGCAGGGCAAAGAGGTTCCTCTGGAATGGACTGAGACATCTGGGGGACTCTTGGAATGGTGGTACGACCATGGAGTTCCTCTCGCCTTTCCTGTTGAGAGTGCCTCCTCTTGAGATGCGACGGGAACGCCGGGAATTCTTTCCCGTTGAAAGCAGGGAAAGGATCCCTCATCTCGAGCTACGAGGGGGAAACGGGGCTCCTCTGGATGTGGGCGGGATCATCGTGCTTCCTCTCGAATGGAGACGGGTATGGCGGTGAACTTCTTGAGTTGCAGCAAGGGTGTGAAAGACCCTTTCGAAGTTCCAGAGGTTAGGTGTCATTAGTCTCCAGACGCCTCATCGGAAATAGGCCTCATCACGCCTGGAAGGGAGAACTTCCTGGATTTTCTCGAGTTGCGGCAGGTGTTCTCGAGTTACGACGGGGACCTCAGGTACCAGCCCTGGTGGCCTCAGGAGAGGCCAATCCCCATGCGAGTTGCTAGAGGGATTCTGGGATTCCTCTCCCGTCGATACCGGGTGCAGAAACCTTGTGTGGAGTCAGGGCCGGAACCGAGGTTTCCTCTCTGGGGCTGACATGGATCTTTGGGTACTTCTGGAGTCTCCCCAGGGGAGTCAGGCCTCGTCTTGAGTGGGGACAGGTACGTGCGCTTTCCTTCCAGGCTGTAGCAGCAATGTCACTCTTCCCGTGGCCTGGATCAAAGGATCTGTGGTTTTCCCACGAGGCTTTCCCTCGAGGCTTTCCCACAGGTCTGTCCAACGTTCCACCGTGGTGTGAGTCGATCCTCGCGTGAAAGATGAGCCAGTGCAGGGCAAAGAGTTTCCTCTGGAATGGACTGAGACATCTGGGGGACTCTTGGAATGGTGGTACCTCCATGGAGTTCCTCTCGCCTTTCCTGTTGAGAGTGCCTCCTCTTGAGATGCGACAGGAACCCCGGGAATTCTTTCCCGTTGAAAGCAGGGAAAGGATCCCTCATCTCGAGCTACGAGGGGGAAACGGGGCTCCTCTGGATGTGGGCGGGACCATCGTGCTTCCTCTCGAGTGGAGACGGGTATGGCGTTGAACTTCTTGAGTTGCAGCAAGGGTGTGAAAGACCCTTTCGAAGTTCCAGAGTTTAGGTGTCATTAGTCTCCAAACGCCTCATCGGAAATAGGATTCTTCTCGCCTGGAAGGGAGAACTTCCTGGATTTTCTCGAGTTGGGACAGGTGTTCTCGAGTTACGACGGGGACCTCAGGGACCCGCCCTGGTGGCCTCAGGAGAGGCCAGTCCCCATGCGAGTTGCTAGGGGGCCTCTCGGGATTCCTCTCCCGTCGATACCGGGGCCAAAAACCTTGTGTGGAGTCAGGGCCGGAACCGAGGATTCCTCTCAGGGGCTGACATGGATCTTTGGGTACTTCTGGAGTCTCCCCAGGGTAGTCAGGCCTCGTCTCGAGTGGGGGCATGCACGTGCGCTTTCCTTTCAGGCTATAGCAGCAATGTCACGCTTCCCGTGGCCTGGATCAAAGGATCTGTGGTTTTCCCTCGAGGCTTTCCCTCGAGGCTTTCCCACAGGGCTGTCCCACGTGCCACCGTGGTGTGAGTCGATCCTCGGCGTGAAAGATGAGCCAGTGCAGGGCAAAGAAGTTGCTCTGGAATGGACTGAGACATCTGGGGGACTCTTCGAATGGTGGTACGACCATGGAGTTCCTCTCGCCTTTCCTGTTGAGAGTTCCTCCTCTTGAGATGCGACGGGAACGCCGGGAATTCTTTCCCGTTGAAAGCAGGGAAAGGATCCCTCATCTCGAGCTACCAGGGTGAAACGGGGCTCCTCTGGATGTGGGCGGGACCATCGTGCTTCCTCTCGAGTGGAGACGGGTATGGCGGTGAACTTCTTGAGTTGCAGCAAGGGTGTGAAAGACCCTTTCGAAGTTCCAGAGGTTAGGTGTCATTAGTCTCCAGACGCCTCATCGGAAATAGGCCTCATCTCGCCTGGAAGGGAGAACTTCCTGGATTTTCTCGAGTTGCGGCAGGTGTTCTCGAGTTACGACGGGGACCTCAGGGACCCGCCCTGGTGGCCTCAGGAGAGGCCAGTCCCCATGCGAGTTGCTAGGGGGCCTCTCGGGATTCCTCTCCCGTCGATACCGGGGCCAAAAACCTTGTGTGGAGTCAGGGCCGGAACCGAGGATTCCTCTCAGGGGCTGACATGGATCTTTGGGTACTTCTAGAGTCTCCCCAGGGGAGTCAGGCCTCGTCTCGAGTGGGGGCATGCACGTGCGCTTTCCTTCCAGGCTGTAGCAGCAATGTCACGCTTCCCGTCGTGTGGATCAAAGGATCTGTGGTTTTCCCTCGAGGCTTTCCCTCGAGGCTTTCCCACAGGGCTGTCCCAAGTGCCACCGTGGTGTGAGTCGATCCTCGGCGTGAAAGATGAGCCAGTGCAGGGCAAAGAGGTTCCTCTGGAATGGACTGAGACATCTGGGGGACTCTTGGAATGGTGGTACGACCATGGAGTTCCTCTCGCCTTTCCTGTTGAGAGTGCCTCCTCTTGAGATGCGACGGGAATGCCGGGAATACTTTCCCGTTGAAAGCAGGGAAAGGATCCCTCATCTCGAGCTCCGAGTGGGAAACGGGGCTCCTCTGGATGTGGGCGGGACCATCGTGCTTTCTCTCGTGTGGAGACGGGTATGGCGGTAAACTTCTTGAGTTGCAGCAAGGGTGTGAAAAACCCTTTCGAAGTTCCAGAGGTTAGGTGTCATTAGTCTCCAGACGCCTCATCGGAAATAGGCCTCATCTAGCCTGGAAGGGAGAACTTCCCGGATTTTCTCGAGGTGCGGCCGGTGTTCTCGAGTTACGACGGGGACCTCAGGGACCCGCCCTGGTTGCCTCAGGAGAGGCCAGTCCCCATGCGAGTTGCTAGGGGGCCCCTCGGGATTCCTCTCCCGTCGATACCGGGGCCAAAAACCTTGTGTGGAGTCAGGGCTGGAACCGAGGATTCCTCTCAGGAGCTGACATGGATCTTTGGGTACTTCTGGAGTACCACCAGGGGAGTCAGGCCTCTTCTCGATTGGGGGCATGCACGTGTGCTTTCCTTCCAGGCTGTAGCAGCAATGTCACGCTTCCCGTCGCGTGGATCAAAGGATCTGTGGTTTTCCCTCGAGGCTTTCCCACAGGGCTGTCCCACGTGCCACCGTGGTGTGAGTCGATCCTCGGCGTGAAAGATGAGCCAGTGCAGGGCAAAGAGGTTCCTCTGGAATGGACTGAGACATCTGGGGGACTCTTGGAATGGTGGTACGACCATGGAGTTCCTCTCGCCTTTCCTGTTGAGAGTGCCTCCTCTTGAGATGCGACGGGAACGCCGGGAATTCTTTCCCGTTGAAAGCAGGGAAAGGATCCCTCATCTCGAGCTCCGAGGGGGAAATGGGGCTCCTCTGGATGTGGGCGGGACCATCGTGCTTCCTCCCGAGTGGACACGGGTATGGCGGTGAACTTCTTGAGTTGCAACAAGGGTGTGAAAGACCCTTTCGACGTTCCAGAGGTTAGGTGTCATTAGTCTCCAGACGCCTCATCGGAAATAGGCCTCATCTCGCCTGGAAGGGAGAACTTCCTGGATTTTTTCGAGTTGCGGCAGGTGTTCTCGAGTTACGACGGGGACCTCAGGGACCCGCCCTGGTGGCCTCAGGAGAGGCCAGTCCCCATGCGAGTTGCTAGGGGGCCTCTCGGGATTCCTCTCCCGTCGATACCGGGGCCAAAAACCTTGTGTGGAGTCAGGGCCGGAACCGAGGATTCCTCTCAGGGGCTGACATGGATCTTTGGGTACTTCTGGAGTCTCCCCAGGGGAGTCAGGCCTCGTCTCGAGTGGGGGCATGCACGTGCGCTTTCCTTCCAGGCTGTAGCAGCAATGTCACGCATCCCGTCGCGTGCATCAAAGGATCTGTGGTTTTCCCTCGAGGCTTTCCCTCGAGGCTTTCCAGCAGGGCTGTCCCACGTGCCACCGTGGTGTGAGTCGATCCTAGGCGTGAAAGATGAGCCAGTGCAGGGCAAAGAGGTTCCTCTGGAATGGACTGAGACATCTGGGCGACTCTTGGAATGGTGGTACGACCATGGAGTTCCTCTCGCCTTTCCTGTTGAGAGTGCCTCCTCTTGAGATGCGACGGGAACGCCGGGAATTCTTTCCCGTTGAAAGCAGGGAAAGGATCCCTCATCTCGAGCTACGAGGGTGAAACGGGGCTACTCTGGATGTGGGCGGGACCATCGTGCTTCCTCTCGAGTGGACACGGGTATGGCGCTGAACTTCTTGAGTTGCAGCAAGGGTGTGAAAGACCCTTTTGAAGTTCCAGAGTTTAGGTGTCATTAGTCTCCAGACGCCTCATTGGAAATAGGCCTCATCTCGCCTGGTTCGGAGAACTTCCTTGATTTTCTCGAGTTGCGGCAGGTGTTCTCGAGTTATGACGGGGACCTCAGGGACACGCCTTGGTGGCCTCAGGAGAGGCCAGTCCCCATGCGAGTTGCTAGGGGGCCTCTCGGGATTCCTCTCCCGTCGATACCGGGGCCAAAAACCTTGTGTGGAGTCAGGGCCGGAACCGAGGATTCCTCTCAGGGGTGATATGGATCTTTGGGTACTTCTGGAGTCTCCCCAGGGGAGTCAGGCCTCGTCTCGAGTGGGGGCATGCACGTGCGCTTTCCTTCCAGGCTGTAGCAGCAATGTCACGCTTCCCGTCGCGTGCATCAAAGGATCTGTGGTTTTCCCTCGAGGCTTTCCCTCGAGGCTTTCCCGCAGGGCTGTCCCACGTTCCACCGTGGTGTGAGTCGATCCTCGGCGTGAAAGATGAGCCAGTGCAGGGCAAAGAGATTCCTCTGGAATGGACTGAGACATCTGGGGGACTCTTGGAATGGTGGTACGACCATGGAGTTCCTCTCGCCTTTCCTGTTGAGAGTGCCTCCTCTTGAGATGCGACGGGAACGCCGGGAATTCTTTCCCGTAGAAAGCAGGGAAAGGATCCCTCATCTCGAGCTACGAGGGGGAAACGGGGCTCCTCTGGATGTGGGTGGGACCATCGTGCTTCCTCTCGATTGGAGACGGGTATGGCGGTGAACTTCTTGAGTTGCAGCAAGGGTGTGAAAGACCCTTTCGAAGTTCCAGAGGTTACGTGTCAGTCTCCAGATGCCTCATCGGAAATAGACCTCATCTCGCCTGGAAGGGAGAACTTCCTGGATTTTCTCGAGGTGTGGCAGGTGTTCTCGAGTTACGACGGGTACCACAGGGACCCGCCCTGATGGCCTCAGGAGAGGCCAGTCCCCATGCGAGTTGCTAGGGGGCCTCTCGGGATTCCTCTCCCGTCGATACTAGGGCCAAAAACCTTGTGTGGAGTCAGGGCCGGAACCGAGGATTCCTCACAGGGGTGACATGGATCTTTGGGTACTTCTGGAGTCTCCCCAGGGGAGTCAGGCCTCGTCTCGAGTGGGGGCATGCACGTGCGCTTTCCTTCCAGGCTGTAGCAGCAATGTCACGCTTCCCGTCGCGTGCATCAAAGGATCTGTGGTTTTCCCTCGAGGCTTTCCCTCGAGGCTTTCCCGCAGGGCTGTCCCACGTGCCACCGTGGTGTGAATCGATCCTCGGCGTCAAAGATGAGCCAGTGCAGGGCAAAGAGGTTCCTCTGGAATGGACTGAGACATCTGGGGGACTCTTGGAATGGTGGTACGACCATGGAGTTCCTCTCGCCTTTCCTGTTGAGAGTGCCTCCTCTTTGGATGCGACGGGAACGCCGGGAATTCTTTCCCGTTGAAAGCAGGGAAAGGATCCCTCATCTCGAGCTACGAGGGGGAAACGGGGCTCCTCTGGATGTGGGCGGGACCATCGTGCTTCCTCTCAAGTGGACACGGGTATGGCGGTGAACTTCTTGAGTTGCAGCAAGGGTGTGAAAGACCCTTTCGAAATTCCAGAGGTTAGGTGTCATTAGTCTCCAGACGCCTCATCGGAAATAGGCCTCATCTCGCCTGGAAGGGAGAACTTCCTGGATATTCTCGATTTGCGGCAGGTGTTCTCGAGTTATGACGGGGACCTCAGGGACCCGCCCTGGTGGCCTCAGGAGAGGCCAGTCCCCATGCGAGTTGCTAGGAGGCCTCTCGGGATGCCTCTCCCGTCGATACCGGGGCCAAAAACCTTGTGTGGAGTCAGGGCCGGAACCGAGGATTCCTCTCAGGGGTGACATGGATCTTTGGGCACTTCTGGAGTCTCCCCAGGGGGGTCAGGCCTCGTCTCGAGTGGTGACATGCACGTGCGCTTTCCTTCCAGGCTGTAGCAGCAATGTCACGCTTCCCGTCGCGTGCATCAAAGGATCTGTGGTTTTCCCTCGAGGCTTTCCCTCGAGGCTTTCCCACAGGGCTGTCCCACGTGCCACCGTGGTGTGAGTCGATCCTCGGCGTGAAAGATGAGCCAGTGCAGGGCAAAGAGGTTCCTCTGGAATGGACTGAGACATCTGGGGGACTCTTGGAATGGTGGTACGACCATGGAGTTCCTCTCGCCTTTCCTGTTGAGAGTGCCTCCTCTTGAGATGCGACGGGAACGCCGGGAATTCTTTCCCGTTGAAAGCAGGGAAAGGATCCCTCATCTCGAGCTCCGAGGGGGAAACGGGGCTCCTCTGGATGTGGGCGGGACCATCGTGCTTCCTCTCGAGTGGAGACGGGTATGGCGGTGAACTTCTTGAGTTGCAACAAGGGTGTGAAAGACCCTTTCGACGTTCCAGAGGTTAGGTGTCATTAGTCTCCAGACGCCTCATCGGAAATAGGCCTCATCTCGCCTGGAAGGGAGAACTTCCTGGATTTTTTCGAGTTGCGGCAGGTGTTCTCGAGTTACGACGGGGACCTCAGGGACCCGCCCTGGTGGCCTCAGGAGAGGCCAGTCCCCATGCGAGTTGCTAGGGGGCCTCTCGGGATTCCTCTCCCGTCGATACCGGGGCCAAAAACCTTGTGTGGAGTCAGGGCCGGAACCGAGGATTCCTCTCAGGGGCTGACATGGATCTTTGGGTACTTCTGGAGTCTCCCCAGGGGAGTCAGGCCTCGTCTCGAGTGGGGGCATGCACGTGCGCTTTCCTTCCAGGCTGTAGCAGCAATGTCACGCATCCCGTCGCGTGCATCAAAGGATCTGTGGTTTTCCCTCGAGGCTTTCCCTCGAGGCTTTCCAGCAGGGCTGTCCCACGTGCCACCGTGGTGTGAGTCGATCCTAGGCGTGAAAGATGAGCCAGTGCAGGGCAAAGAGGTTCCTCTGGAATGGACTGAGACATCTGGGCGACTCTTGGAATGGTGGTACGACCATGGAGTTCCTCTCGCCTTTCCTGTTGAGAGTGCCTCCTCTTGAGATGCGACGGGAACGCCGGGAATTCTTTCCCGTTGAAAGCAGGGAAAGGATCCCTCATCTCGAGCTACGAGGGTGAAACGGGGCTACTCTGGATGTGGGCGGGACCATCGTGCTTCCTCTCGAGTGGACACGGGTATGGCGCTGAACTTCTTGAGTTGCAGCAAGGGTGTGAAAGACCCTTTTGAAGTTCCAGAGTTTAGGTGTCATTAGTCTCCAGACGCCTCATTGGAAATAGGCCTCATCTCGCCTGGTTCGGAGAACTTCCTTGATTTTCTCGAGTTGCGGCAGGTGTTCTCGAGTTATGACGGGGACCTCAGGGACACGCCTTGGTGGCCTCAGGAGAGGCCAGTCCCCATGCGAGTTGCTAGGGGGCCTCTCGGGATTCCTCTCCCGTCGATACCGGGGCCAAAAACCTTGTGTGGAGTCAGGGCCGGAACCGAGGATTCCTCTCAGGGGTGATATGGATCTTTGGGTACTTCTGGAGTCTCCCCAGGGGAGTCAGGCCTCGTCTCGAGTGGGGGCATGCACGTGCGCTTTCCTTCCAGGCTGTAGCAGCAATGTCACGCTTCCCGTCGCGTGCATCAAAGGATCTGTGGTTTTCCCTCGAGGCTTTCCCTCGAGGCTTTCCCGCAGGGCTGTCCCACGTTCCACCGTGGTGTGAGTCGATCCTCGGCGTGAAAGATGAGCCAGTGCAGGGCAAAGAGATTCCTCTGGAATGGACTGAGACATCTGGGGGACTCTTGGAATGGTGGTACGACCATGGAGTTCCTCTCGCCTTTCCTGTTGAGAGTGCCTCCTCTTGAGATGCGACGGGAACGCCGGGAATTCTTTCCCGTAGAAAGCAGGGAAAGGATCCCTCATCTCGAGCTACGAGGGGGAAACGGGGCTCCTCTGGATGTGGGTGGGACCATCGTGCTTCCTCTCGATTGGAGACGGGTATGGCGGTGAACTTCTTGAGTTGCAGCAAGGGTGTGAAAGACCCTTTCGAAGTTCCAGAGGTTACGTGTCAGTCTCCAGATGCCTCATCGGAAATAGACCTCATCTCGCCTGGAAGGGAGAACTTCCTGGATTTTCTCGAGGTGTGGCAGGTGTTCTCGAGTTACGACGGGTACCACAGGGACCCGCCCTGATGGCCTCAGGAGAGGCCAGTCCCCATGCGAGTTGCTAGGGGGCCTCTCGGGATTCCTCTCCCGTCGATACTAGGGCCAAAAACCTTGTGTGGAGTCAGGGCCGGAACCGAGGATTCCTCACAGGGGTGACATGGATCTTTGGGTACTTCTGGAGTCTCCCCAGGGGAGTCAAGCCTCGTCTCGAGTGGGGGCATGCACGTGCGCTTTCCTTCCAGGCTGTAGCAGCAATGTCACGCTTCCCGTCGCGTGCATCAAAGGATCTGTGGTTTTCCCTCGAGGCTTTCCCTCGAGGCTTTCCCGCAGGGCTGTCCCACGTGCCACCGTGGTGTGAGTCGATCCTCGGCGTCAAAGATGAGCCAGTGCAGGGCAAAGAGGTTCCTCTGGAATGGACTGAGACATCTGGGGGACTCTTGGAATGGTGGTACGACCATGGAGTTCCTCTCGCCTTTCCTGTTGAGAGTGCCTCCTCTTGAGATGCGACGGGAACGCCGGGAATTCTTTCCCGTTGAAAGCAGGGAAAGGATCCCTCATCTCGAGCTCCGAGGGGGAAACGGGGCTCCTCTGGATGTGGGCGGGACCATTGTGCTTCCTTTCGAGTGGAGACGGGTATGGCGGTGAACTTCTTGAGTTGCAGCAAGGGTGTGAAAGACCCTTTCGAAGTTCCAGAGGTTAGGTGTCATTAGTCTCCAGACGCCTCATCGGAAATAGGCCTCATCTCGCCTGGAAGGGAGAACTTCCTGGATTTTCTCGAGTTGCGGCAGGTGTTCTCGAGTTACGACGGGGACCTCAGGGACCCGCCCTGGTGGCCTCAAGAACAGCCAGTCCCCATGCGAGTTGCTAGGGGGCCTCTCGGGATTCCTCTCCCGTCGATACCGGGGCCAAAAACCTTGTGTGGAGTCAGGGCCGGAACCGAGGATTCCTCTCAGGGGCTGACATGGATCTTTGGGTACTTCTGGAGTCTCCCCAGGGGAGTCAGGCCTCGTCTCGAGTGGGGGCATGCACGTGTGCTTTCCTTCCAGGCTGTAGCAGCAATGTCACGCTTCCCGTCGCGTGGATCAAAGGATCTGTGGTTTTCCCTCGAGGCTTTCCCTCGAGGCTTTCCCACAGGGCTGTCCCACGTGCCACCGTGGTGTGAGTCGATCCTCGGCATGAAAGATGAGCCAGTGCAGGGCAAAGAGGTTCCTCTGGAATGGACTCAGACATCTGGGGGACTCTTGGAATGGTGGTACGACCATGGAGTTCCTCTCGCCTTTCCTGTTGAGAGTGCCTCCTCTTGAGATGCGACGGGAATGCCGGGAATTCTTTCCCGTTGAAAGCAGGGAAAGGATCCCTCATCTCTAGCTACGAGGGGGAAACGGGGCTCCTCTGGATGTGGGCGGGACCATCGTGCTTCCTCTCGAGTGGAGACGGGCAAGGAGGTGAACTTCTTGAGTAGCAGCAAGGGTGTGAAAGACCCTTTCGAAGTTCCAGAGGTTGGGTGTCATTAGTCTCCAGACGCCTCATCGGAAATAGGCCTCATCTCGCCTGGAAGGGAGAACTTCCTGGATTTTCTCGAGTTGCGGCAGGTGTTCTCGAGTTACGACGGGGACCTCAGGGACCCGCCCTGGTGGCCTCAGGAGAGGCCAGTCCCCATGCGAGGTGCTAGGGGGCCTCTCGGGATTCCTCTCCCGTCGATACCGGGGCCAAAAACCTTGTGTGGAGTCAGGGCCGTAACCGAGGATTCCTCTCAGGGGCTGACATGGATCTTTGGGTACTTCTGGAGTCTCCCCAGGGGAGTCAGGCCTCGTCTCGAGTGGGGGCATGCACGTGCGCTTTCCTTCCAGGCTGTAGCAGCAATGTCACGCTTCCCGTGGCGTGGATCAAAGGATCTGTGGTTTTCCCTCGAGGCTTTCCCACAGGGCTGTCCCACGTGCCACCGTGGTGTGAGTCGATCCTCGGCGTGAAAGATGAGCCAGTGCAGGGCAAAGAGGTTCCTCTGGAATGGACTGAGACATCTGGGGGACTCTTGGAATGGTGGTACGACCATGGAGTTCCTCTCGCCTTTCCTGTTGAGAGTGCCTCCTCTTGAGATGCGACGGGAACGCCGGGAATTCTTTCCCGTTGAAAGCAGGGAAAGGATCCCTCATCTCGAGCTACGAGGGGGAAACGGGGCTCCTCTGGATGTGGGCGGGACCATCGTGCTTCCTCTCGAGTGGACACGGGTATGGCGGTGAACTTCTTGAGTTGCAGCAAGGTTGTGAAAGACCCTTTCGAAGTTCCAGAGGTTAGGTGTCATTAGTCTCCAGACGCCTCATCGGAAATAGGCCTCATCTCGCCTGGAAGGGAGAACTTCCTGGATTTTCTCGAGTTGCGGCAGGTGTTCTCGAGTTACGACGGGGACCTCAGGGACCCGCTCTTGTGGCCTCAGGAGAGGCCAGTCCCCATGCGAGGTGCTAGGGGGCCTATCGGGATTCCTCTCCCGTCGATACCGGGGCCAAAAACCTTGTGTGGAGTCAGGGCCGGAACCGAGGATTCCTCTCAGGGGCTGACATGGATCTTTGGGTACTTCTGGAGTCTCCCCTTGGGAGTCAGGCCTCGTCTCGAGTGGGGGCATGCACGTACGCTTTCCTTCCAGGCTGTAGCAGCAATGTCACGCTTCCCGTCGCGTGGATCAAAGGATCTGTGGTTTTCCCTCGAGGCTTTCCCACAGGGCTGTCCCACGTGCCACCGTGGTGTGAGTCGATCCTCGGCGTGAAAGATGAGCCAGTGCAGGGCAAAGAGGTTCCTCTGGAATGGACTGAGACATCTGGGGGACTCTTGGAATGGTGGTACGACCATGGAGTTCCTCTCGCCTTTCCTGTTGAGAGTGCCTCCTCTTGAGATGCGACGGGAACGCCGGGAATTCTTTCCCGTTGAAAGCAGGGAAAGGATCCCTCATCTCGAGCTCCGAGGGGGAAACGGGGCTCCTCTGGATGTGGGCGGGACCATCGTGCTTCCTCTCGAGTGGAGACGGGCAAGGAGGTGAACTTCCTGAGTAGCAGCAAGGGTGTGAAAGACCCTTTCGAAGTTCCAGAGGTTGGGTGTCATTAGTCTCCAGACGCCTCATCGGAAATAGGCCTCATCTCGCCTGGAAGGGAGAACTTCCTGGAATTTCTCGAGTTGCGGCAGGTGTTCTCGAGTTACGACGGGGACCTCAGGGACCCGCCCTGGTGGCCTCAGGAGAGGCCAGTCCCCATGCGAGTTGCTAGGGGGCCTCTCGGGATTCCTCTCCCGTCGATACCGGGGCCAAAAACCTTGTGAGGAGTCAGGGCCGTAACCGAGGATTCCTCTCAGGGGCTGACATGGATCTTTGGGTACTTCTGGAGTCTCCCCAGGGGAGTCAGGCCTCGTCTCGAGTGGGGGCATGCACGTGCGCTTTCCTTCCAGGCTGTAGCAGCAATGTCACGCTTCCCGTGGCGTGGATCAAAGGATCTGTGGTTTTCCCTCGAGGCTTTCCCACAGGGCTGTCCCACGTGCCACCGTGGTGTGAGTCGATCCTCGGCGTGAAAGATGAGCCAGTGCAGGGCAAAGAGGTTCCTCTGGAATGGACTGAGACATCTGGGGGACTCTTGGAATGGTGGTACGACCATGGAGTTCCTCTCGCCTTTCCTGTTGAGAGTGCCTCCTCTTGAGATGCGACGGGAACGCCGGGAATTCTTTCCCGTTGAAAGCAGGGAAAGGATCCCTCATCTCGAGCTACGAGGGGGAAACGGGGCTCCTCTGGATGTGGGCGGGACCATCGTGCTTCCTCTCGAGTGGACACGGGTATGACGGTGAACTTCTTGAGTTGCAGCAAGGTTGTGAAAGACCCTTTCGAAGTTCCAGAGGTTAGGTGTCATTAGTCTCCAGACGCCTCATCGGAAATAGGCCTCATCTCGCCTGGAAGGGAGAACTTCCTGGATTTTCTCGAGTTGCGGCAGGTGTTCTCGAGTTACGACGGGGACCTCAGGGACCCGCTCTGGTGGCCTCAGGAGAGGCCAGTCCCCATGCGAGGTGCTAGGGGGCCTATCGGGATTCCTCTCCCGTCGATACCGGGGCCAAAAACATTGTGTGCAGTCAGGGCCGGAACCGAGGATTCCTCTCAGGGGCTGACATGGATCTTTGGGTACTTCTGGAGTCTCCCCAGGGGAGTCAGGCCTCGTCTCGAGTGGGGGCATGCACGTGCGCTTTCCTTCCAGGCTGTAGCAGCAATGTCACGCTTACCGTCGCGTGGATCAAAGGATCTGTGGTTTTCCCTCGAGGCTTTCCCACAGGGCTGTCCCACGTGCCACCGTGGTGTGAGTCGATCCTCGGCATGAAAGATGAGCCAGTGCAGGGCAAAGAGGTTCCTCTGGAATGGACTGAGACATCTGGGGGACTCGTGGAATGGTGGTACGACCATGGAGTTCCTCTCGCCTTTCCTGTTGAGAGTGCCACCTCTTGAGATGCGACGGGAACGCCGGGAATTCTTTCCCGTTGAAAGCAGGGAAAGGATCCCTCATTTCGAGCCACGAGGGGGAAACGGGGCTCCTCTGGATGTGGGCGGGACCATCGTGCTTCCTCTCGAGTGGAGACGGGTATGGCGGTGAACTTCTTGAGTTGCAGCAAGGGTGTGAAAGACCCTTTCGAAGTCCCAGAGGTTAGGTGTCATTAGTCTCCAGACGCCTCATCGGAAATAGGCCTCATCTCGCCTGGAAGGGAGAACTTCCTGGATTTTCTCGAGTTGCGGCAGGTGTTCTCGAGTTACAACGGGGACCTCAGGGACCCGCCCTGGTGGCCTCAGGAGAGGCCAGTCCCCATGCGAGTTGCTAGGGGGCCTCTCGGGATTCCTCTCCCGTCGATACCGGGGTCAAAAACCTTGTGTGGAGTCAGGGCCGGAACCGAGGATTCCTCTCAGGGGCTGACATGGATCTTTGGGTACTTCTGGAGTCTCCCCAGGGGAGTCAGGCCTCGTCTCGAGTCGGGGCATGCACGTGCGCTTTACTTCCAGGCTGTAGCAGCAATGTCACGCTTCCCGTGGCGTGGATCAAAGGATCTGTGGTTTTCCCTCGAGGCTTTCCCACAGGGCTGTCCCACGTGCCACCGTGGTGTCAGTCGATCCTCGGCGTGAAAGATGAGCCAGTGCAGTGCAAAGATTTTCCTCTGGAATGGACTGAGACATCTGGGGGACTCTTGGAATGGTGGTACGACCATGGAGTTCCTCTCGCCTTTCCTGTTGAGAGTGCCTCCTGTTGAGATGCGACGGGAACGCCGGGAATTCTTTCCCGTTGAAAGCAGGGAAAGGATCCCTCATCTCGAGCTACGAGGGGGAAACGGGGCTCCTCTGGATGTGGGCGGGACCATCGTGCTTCCTCTCGAGTGGAGACGGGTATGGCGGTGAACTTCTTGAGTTGCAGCAAGGGTGTGAAAGACCCTTTCGAACTTCCAGAGGATAGGTGTCATTAGTCTCCAGACGACTCATCGGAAATAGGCCTCATCTCGCCTGGAAGGGAGAACTTCCTGGATTTTCTCGAGTTGCGGCAGGTGTTCTCGAGTTACGACGGGGACCTCAGGGACCGGCCCTGGTGGCCTCAGGAGAGGCCAGTACCCATGCGAGGTGCTAGGGGGCCTCTCGGGATTCCTCTCCCGTCGATACCGGGGCCAAAAACCTTGTGTGGAGTCAGGGCCGGAACCGAGGATTCCTCTCAGGGGCTGACATGGATCTTTGGGTACTTCTGGAGTCTCCCCAGGGGAGTCAGGCCTCGTCTCGAGTGGGGGCATGCACGTGTGCTTTCCTTCCAGGCTGTAGCAGCAATGTCACGCTTCCCGTCGCGTGCATCAAAGGATCTGTGGTTTTCCCTCGAGGCTTTCCCACAGGGCTGTCCCACGTGCCACCGTGGTGTGAGTCGATCCTCGGCGTGAAAGATGAGCCAGTGCAGGGCAAAGAGGTTCCTCTGGAATGGACTGAGACATCTGGGGGACTCTTGGAATGGTGGTACGACCATGGAGTTCCTCTCGCCTTTCCTGTTGAGAGTGCCTCCTCTTGAGATGCGACGGGAACGCCGGGAATTCTTTCCCGTTGAAAGCATGGAAAGGATCCCTCATCTCGAGCTACGAGGGGGAAACGGGGCTCCTCTGGATGTGGGCGGGACCATCGTGCTTCCTCTCGAGTGGAGACGGGTATGGCGGTGAACTTCTTGAGTTGCAGCAAGGGTGTGAAAGACCCTTTCGAATTTCCAGAGGTTAGGTGTCATTAGTCTCCAGACGACTCATCGGAAAAAGGCCTCATCTCGCCTGGAAGGGAGAACTTCCTGGATTTTCTCGAGTTGCGGCAGGTGTTCTCGAGTTACGACGGGGACCTCAGGGACCCGCTCTGGTGGCCTCAGGAGAGGCCAGTACCCATGCGAGGTGCTAGGGGGCCTCTCGGGATTCCTCTCCCGTCGATACCGGGGCCAAAAACCTTGTGTGGAGTCAGGGCCGGAACCGAGGATTCCTCTCAGGGGCTGACATGGATCTTTGGGTACTTCTGGAGTCTCCCCAGGGGAGTCAGGCCTCGTCTCGAGTGGGGGCATGCACGTGTGCTTTCCTTCCAGGCTGTAGCAGCAATGTCACGCTTCCCGTCGCGTGCATCAAAGGATCTGTGGTTTTCCCTCGAGGCTTTCCCACAGGGCTGTCCCACGTGCCACCGTGGTGTGAGTCGATCCTCGGCGTGAAAGATGAGCCAGTGCAGGGCAAAGAGGTTCCTCTGGAATGGACTGAGACATCTGGGGGACTCTTGGAATGGTGGTACGACCATGGAGTTCCTCTCGCCTTTCCTGTTGAGAGTGCCTCCTCTTGAGATGCGACGGGAACGCCGGGAATTCTTTCCCGTTGAAAGCAGGGAAAGGATCCCTCATCTCGAGCTACGAGGGGGAAACGGGGCTCCTCTGGATGTGGGCGGGACCATCGTGCTTCCTCTCGAGTGGAGACGGGTATGGCGGTGAACTTCTTGAGTTGCAGCAAGGGTGTGAAAGACCCTTTCGAATTTCCAGAGGTTAGGTGTCATTAGTCTCCAGACGACTCATCGGAAATAGGCCTCATCTCGCCTGGAAGGGAGAACTTCCTGGATTTTCTCGAGTTGCGGCAGGTGTTCTCGAGTTACGACGGGGACCTCAGGGACCCGCCCTGGTGGCCTCAGGAGAGGCCAGTACCCATGCGAGGTGCTAGGGGGCCTCTCGGGATTCCTCTCCCGTCGATACCGGGGCCAAAAACCTTGTGTGGAGTCAGGGCCGGAACCGAGGATTCCTCTCAGGGGCTGACATGGATCTTTGGGTACTTCTGGAGTCTCCCCAGGGGAGTCAGGCCTCGTCTCGAGTGGGGGCATGCACGTGTGCTTTCCTTACAGGCTGTAGCAGCAATGTCACGCTTCCCGTGGCGTGGATCAAAGGATCTGTGGTTTTCCCTCGAGGCTTTCCCACAGGGCTGTCCCACGTGCCACCGTGGTGTGAGTCGATCCTCGGCGTGAAAGATGAGCCAGTGCAGGGCAAAGAGGTTCCTCTGGAATGGACTGAGACATCTGGGGGACTCTTGGAATGGTGGTACGACCATGGAGTTCCTCTCGCCTTTCCTGTTGAGAGTGCCTCCTCTTGAGATGCGACGGGAACGCCGGGAATTCTTTCCCGTTGAAAGCAGGGAAAGGATCCCTCATCTTGAGCTACGAGGGGGAAACGGGGTTCCTCTGGATGTGGGCGGGACCATCGTGCTTCCTCTCGAGTGGAGACGGGTATGGCGGTGAACTTCTTGAGTTGCAGCAAGGGTGTGAAAGACCCTTTCGAAGTTCCAGAGGTTAGGTGTCATTAGTCTCCAGACGACTCATCGGAAATAGGCCTCATCTCGCCTGGAAGGGAGAACTTCCTGGATTTTCTCGAGTTGCGGCAGGTGTTCTCGAGTTACGACGGGGACCTCAGGGACCCGCCCTGGTGGCCTCAGGAGAGGCCAGTCCCCATGCGAGGTGCTAGGGGGCCTCTCGGGATTCCTCTCCCGTCGATACCGGGGCCAAAAACCTTTTGTGCAGTCAGGGCCGGAACCGAGGATTCCTCTCAGGGGCTTATATGGATCTTTGGGTACTTCTGGAGTCTCCCCACGGGAGTCAGGCCTCGTCTCGAGTGGGGGCATGCACGTGCGCTTTCCTTCCAGGCTGTAGCAGCAATGTCACGCTTCCCGTCGCGTGGATCAAAGGATCTGTGGTTTTCCCTCGAGGCTTTCCCTCGAGGCTTTCCCACAGGGCTGTCCCACGTGCCTCCGTGGTGTGATTCGATCCTCGGCGTGAAAGATGAGCCAGTGCAGGGCAAAGAGGTTCCTCTGGAATGGACTGAGACATCTGGGGGACTCTAGGAATGGTGGTAGGACCATGGAGTTCCTCTCGCCTTTCCTGTTGAGAGTGCCTCCTCTTGAGATGCGACGGGAACGCCGGGAATTCTTTCCCGTTGAAAGCAGGGAAAGGATCCCTCATCTCGAGCTACGAGGGGGAAACGGGGCTCCTCTGGATGTGGGCGGGACCATCGTGCTTCCTCTCGAGTGGAGACGGGTATGGCGGTGAACTTCTTGAGTTGCAGCAAGGGTGTGAAAGACCCTTTCGAATTTCCAGAGGTTAGGTGTCATTAGTCTCCAGACGACTCATCGGAAATAGGCCTCATCTCGCCTGGAAGGGAGAACTTCCTGGATTTTCTCGAGTTGCGGCAGGTGTTCTCGAGTTACGACGGGGACCTCAGGGACCCGCCCTGGTGGCCTCAGGAGAGGCCAGTACCCATGCGAGGTGCTAGGGGGCCTCTCGGGATTCCTCTCCCGTCGATACCGGGGCCAAAAACCTTGTGTGGAGTCAGGGCCGGAACCGAGGATTCCTCTCAGGGGCTGACATGGATCTTTGGGTACTTCTGGAGTCTCCCCAGGGGAGTCAGGCCTCGTCTCGAGTGGGGGCATGCACGTGCGCTTTCCTTCCAGGCTGTATCAGCAATGTCACGCTTCCCGTGGCGTGGATCAAAGGATCTGTGGTTTTCCCTCGAGGCTTTCCCACAGGGCTGTCCCACGTGCCACCGTGGTGTGAGTCGATCCTCGGCGTGAAAGATGAGCCAGTGCAGGGCAAAGAGGTTCCTCTGGAATGGACTGAGACATCTGGGGGACTCTTGGAATGGTGGTACGACCATGGAGTTTCTCTCGCCTTTCCTGTTGAGAGTGCCTCCTCTTGAGATGCGTCGGGAACGCCGGGAATTCTTTCCGTTGAAAGCAGGGAAAGGATCCCTCATCTTGAGCTACGAGGGGGAAACGGGGCTCCTCTGGATGTGGGCGGGACCATCGTGCTTCCTCTCGAGTGGAGACGGGTATGGCGGTGAACTTCTTGAGTTGCAGCAAGGGTGTGAAAGACCCTTTCGAAGTTCCAGAGGTTAGGTGTCATTAGTCTCCAGACGCCTCATCGGAAATAGGCCTCATCTCGCCTGGAAGGGAGAACTTCCTGGATTTTCTCGAGTTGCGGCAGGTGTTCTCGAGTTACGACGGGGACCTCAGGGACCCGCCCTGGTGGCCTCAGGAGAGGCCAGTACCCATGCGAGGTGCTAGGGGGCCTCTCGGGATTCCTCTCCCGTCGATACCGGGGCCAAAAACCTTGTGTGGAGTCAGGGCCGGAACCGAGGATTCCTCTCAGGGGCTGACATGGATCTTTGGGTACTTCTGGAGTCTCCCCAGGGGAGTCAGGCCTCGTCTCGAGTGGGGGCATGCACGTGTGCTTTCCTTACAGGCTGTAGCAGCAATGTCACGCTTCCCGTGGCGTGGATCAAAGGATCTGTGGTTTTCCCTCGAGGCTTTCCCACAGGGCTGTCCCACGTGCCACCGTGGTGTGAGTCGATCCTCGGCGTGAAAGATGAGCCAGTGCAGGGCAAAGAGGTTCCTCTGGAATGGACTGAGACATCTGGGGGACTCTTGGAATGGTGGTACGACCATGGAGTTCCTCTCGCCTTTCCTGTTGAGAGTGCCTCCTCTTGAGATGCGACGGGAACGCCGGGAATTCTTTCCCGTTGAAAGCAGGGAAAGGATCCCTCATCTTGAGCTACGAGGGGGAAACGGGGTTCCTCTGGATGTGGGCGGGACCATCGTGCTTCCTCTCGAGTGGAGACGGGTATGGCGGTGAACTTCTTGAGTTGCAGCAAGGGTGTGAAAGACCCTTTCGAAGTTCCAGAGGTTAGGTGTCATTAGTCTCCAGACGCCTCATCGGAAATAGGCCTCATCTCGCCTGGAAGGGAGAACTTCCTGGATTTTCTCGAGTTGCGGCAGGTGTTCTCGAGTTACGACGGGGACCTCAGGGACCCGCCCTGGTGGCCTCAGGAGAGGCCAGTCCCCATGCGAGGTGCTAGGGGGCCTCTCGGGATTCCTCTCCCGTCGATACCGGGGCCAAAAACCTTTTGTGCAGTCAGGGCCGGAACCGAGGATTCCTCTCAGGGGCTTATATGGATCTTTGGGTACTTCTGGAGTCTCCCCACGGGAGTCAGGCCTCGTCTCGAGTGGGGGCATGCACGTGCGCTTTCCTTCCAGGCTGTAGCAGCAATGTCACGCTTCCCGTCGCGTGGATCAAAGGATCTGTGGTTTTCCCTCGAGGCTTTCCCTCGAGGCTTTCCCACAGGGCTGTCCCACGTGCCTCCGTGGTGTGATTCGATCCTCGGCGTGAAAGATGAGCCAGTGCAGGGCAAAGAGGTTCCTCTGGAATGGACTGAGACATCTGGGGGACTCTAGGAATGGTGGTAGGACCATGGAGTTCCTCTCGCCTTTCCTGTTGAGAGTGCCTCCTCTTGAGATGCGACGGGAACGCCGGGAATTCTTTCCCGTTGAAAGCAGGGAAAGGATCCCTCATCTCGAGCTACGAGGGGGAAACGGGGCTCCTCTGGATGTGGGCGGGACCATCGTGCTTCCTCTCGAGTGGAGACGGGTATGGCGGTGAACTTCTTGAGTTGCAGCAAGGGTGTGAAAGACCCTTTCGAATTTCCAGAGGTTAGGTGTCATTAGTCTCCAGACGACTCATCGGAAATAGGCCTCATCTCGCCTGGAAGGGAGAACTTCCTGGATTTTCTCGAGTTGCGGCAGGTGTTCTCGAGTTACGACGGGGACCTCAGGGACCCGCCCTGGTGGCCTCAGGAGAGGCCAGTACCCATGCGAGGTGCTAGGGGGCCTCTCGGGATTCCTCTCCCGTCGATACCGGGGCCAAAAACCTTGTGTGGAGTCAGGGCCGGAACCGAGGATTCCTCTCAGGGGCTGACATGGATCTTTGGGTACTTCTGGAGTCTCCCCAGGGGAGTCAGGCCTCGTCTCGAGTGGGGGCATGCACGTGCGCTTTCCTTCCAGGCTGTATCAGCAATGTCACGCTTCCCGTGGCGTGGATCAAAGGATCTGTGGTTTTCCCTCGAGGCTTTCCCACAGGGCTGTCCCACGTGCCACCGTGGTGTGAGTCGATCCTCGGCGTGAAAGATGAGCCAGTGCAGGGCAAAGAGGTTCCTCTGGAATGGACTGAGACATCTGGGGGACTCTTGGAATGGTGGTACGACCATGGAGTTTCTCTCGCCTTTCCTGTTGAGAGTGCCTCCTCTTGAGATGCGTCGGGAACGCCGGGAATTCTTTCCGTTGAAAGCAGGGAAAGGATCCCTCATCTTGAGCTACGAGGGGGAAACGGGGCTCCTCTGGATGTGGGCGGGACCATCGTGCTTCCTCTCGAGTGGAGACGGGTATGGCGGTGAACTTCTTGAGTTGCAGCAAGGGTGTGAAAGACCCTTTCGAAGTTCCAGAGGTTAGGTGTCATTAGTCTCCAGACGCCTCATCGGAAATAGGCCTCATCTCGCCTGGAAGGGAGAACTTCCTGGATTTTCTCGAGTTGCGGCAGGTGTTCTCGAGTTACGACGGGGACCTCAGGGACCCGCCCTGGTGGCCTCAGGAGAGGCCAGTCCCCATGCAAGGTGCTAGGGGGCCTCTCGGGATTCCTCTCCCGTCGATACCGGGGCCAAAAACCTTGTGTGGAGTCAGGGCCGGAACCGAGGATTCCTCTCAGGGGCTGACATGGATCTTTGGGTACTTCTGGAGTCTCCCCAGGGGAGTCAGGCCTCGACTCGAGTGGGGGCATGCACGTGCGCTTTCCTTCCAGGCTGTAGCAGCAATGTCACGCTTCCCGTCGCGTGGATCAAAGGATCTGTGGTATTCCCTCGAGGCTTTCCCTCGAGGCTTTCCCACAGGGCTGTCCCACGTGCCACCGTGGTGTGAGTCGATCCTCGGCGTGAAAGATTAGCCAGTGCAGGGCAAAGAGGTTCCTCTGGAATGGACTGAGACATCTGGGGGACTCTTGGAATGGTGGTACGACCATGGAGTTCCTCTCGCCTTTCCTGTTGAGAGTGCCTCCTCTTGAGATACGACGGGAACACCGGGAATTCTTTCCCGTTGAAAGCAGGGAAAGGATCCCTCATCTCGAGCTAAGAGGGGGAAACGGGGATCCTCTTGATGTGGGCGGGACCATCGTGCTTCCTCTCGAGTGGAGACGGGTATGGCGGTGAACTTCTTGAGTTGCAGCAAGGGTGTGAAAGACCCTTTCGAAGTTCGAGAGGTTAGGTGTCATTAGTCTCCAGACGCCTCATCGGAAATAGGCCTCATCTCGCCTGGAAGGGAGAACTTCCTGGATTTTCTCGAGTTGCGGCAGGTGTTTTCGAGTTACGACGGGGACCTCAGGGACCCGCCCTGGTGGCCTCAGGAGAGGCCAGTCCCCATGCGAGGTGCTAGGGGGCCTCTCGGGATTCCTCTCCCGTCGATACCGGGGCCAAAAACCTTGTGTGGAGTCAGGGCCGGAACCGAGGATTCCTCTCAGGGGCTTATATGGATCTTTGGGTACTTCGGGAGTCTCGCCAGGGGAGATAGGCCTCGTCTCCAGTGGGGGCATGCACGTGCGCTTTCCTTCCAGGCTGTAGCAGCAATGTCACGCTTCCCGTCGCGTGGATCAAAGGATCTGTGGTTTTCCCTCGAGGCTTTCCCTCGAGGCTTTCCCACAGGGCTGTCCCACGTGCCTCCGTGGTGTGAGTCGATCCTCGGCGTGAAAGATGAGCCAGTGCAGGGCAAAGAGGTTCCTCTGGAATGGACTGAGACATCTGGGGGACTCTAGGAATGGTGGTACGACCATGGAGTTCCTCTCGCCTTTCCTGTTGAGAGTGCCTCCTCTTGAGATGCGACGGGAACGCCGGGAATTCCTTCCCGTTGAAAGCAGGAAAGGATCCCTCATCTCGAGCTCCGAGAGGGAAACGGGGCTCCTCTGGATGTGGGCGGGACCATCGTGCTTCCTCTCGAGTGGAGACGGGTATGGTGGTGAACTTCTTGAGTTGCAGCAAGGGTGTGAAAGACCCTTTCGAAATTCCAAAGGTTAGGTGTCATTAGTCTCCAGACGCCTCATCGGAAATAGGCCTCATCTCGCCTGGAAGGGAGAACTTCCTGGATTTTCTCGAGTTGCGGCAGGTGTTCTCGAGTTAAGACGGGGACCTCAGGGACCCGCCCTGGTGGCCTCAGGAGAGGCCAGTCCCCATGCGAGGTGCTAGGGGGCCTCTCGGGATTCCTCTCCCTTCGATACCGGGGCCAAAAAGCTTGTGTGGAGTCAGGGCCGGAACCGAGGATTCCTCTCAGGGGCTGACATGGATCTTTGGGTACTTCTGGAGTCTCCCCAGCGGAGTTAGGCCTCGACTCGAGTGGGGGCATGCACGTGCGCTATCCTTCCAGGCTGTAGCAGCAATGTCACGCTTCCCGTGGCGTGTATCAAAGGATCTGTGGTTTTCCCTCGAGACTTTCCCACAGGGCTGTCCCACGTGCCACCGTGGTGTGAGTCGATCCTCGGCGTGAAAGATGAGCCAGTGCAGGGCAAAGAGCTTCCTCTGGAATGGACTGAGACATCTGGGGGACTCTTGGAATGGTGGTACGACCATGGAGTTCCTCTCGCCTTTCCTGTTGAGAGTGCCTCCTCTTGAGATGCGACGGGAACGCCGGGAATTCTTTCCCGTTGAAAGCAGGGAAAGGATCCCTCATCTCGAGCTACGAGGGGGAAACGGGGCTCCTCTGGATGTGGGCGGGACCATCGTGCTTCCTCTCGAGTGGACACGGGTATGGCGGTGAACTTCTTGAGTTGCAGCAAGGGTGTGAAAGACCCTTTCGAAGTTCCAGAGGTTAGGTGTCATTAGTCTCCAGACGCCTCATCGGAAATAGGCCTCATCTCGCCTGGAAGGGAGAACTTCCTGGATTTTCTCGAGTTGCGGCAGGTGTTCTCGAGTTACGACGGGGACTTCAGGGACCCGCCCTGGTGGCCTCAGGAGAGGCCAGTCCCCATGCGGGGTGCTAGGGGGCCTCTCGGGATTCCTCTCCCGTCGATACCGGGGCCAAAAACCTTGTGTGGAGTCAGGGCCGGAACCGAGGATTCCTCTCAGGGGCTGACATGTATCTTTGGGTACTTCTGGAGTCTCCCCAGGGGAGTTAGGACTCTTCTCGAGTGGGGGCATGCACGTGCGCTTTCCTTCCCGGCTGTAGCAGCAATGTCACGCTTCCCGTCGCGTGGATCAAAGGATCTGTGGTTTTCCCTCGAGGCTTTCCCACAGGGCTGTCCCACGTGCCACCGTGGTGTGAGTCGATCCTCGGCGTGAAAGATGAGCCAGTGCAGGGCAAAGAGGTTCCTCTGGAATGGACTGAGACATCTGGGGGACTCTTGGAATGGTGGTACGACCATGGAGTTCCTCTCGCCTTTCCTGTTGAGAGTGCCTCCTCTTGAGATGCGACGGGAACGCCGGGAATTCTTCCCCGTTGAAAGCAGGGAAAGGATCCATCATCTCGAGCTCCGAGGAGGAAACGGGGCTCCTTTGGATGTGGGCGGGACCATCATGCTTCCTCTCGAGAGGAGACGGGTATGGCGGTGAACTTCTTGAGTTGCAGCAAGGGTGTGAAAGACCCTTTCGAAGTTCCAGAGGTTAGGTGTCATTAGTCTCCAGACGCCTCATCGGAAATAGGCCTCATCTCGCCTGGAAGGGAGAACTTCCTGGATTTTCTCGAGTTGGGGCAGGTGTTCTCGAGTTACGACGGGGACCTCAGGGACCCGCCCTGGTGGCCTCAGGAGAGGCCAGTCCCCATGCGAGTTGCTAGGGGGCCTCTCGGGATTCCTCTCCCGTCGATACCGGGGCCAAAGACTTTGTATGGAGTCAGGGCCGGAACCGAGGATTCCTCTCAGGGGCTGACATGGATCTTTGGGTATTTCTGGAGTCCCCCCAGGGGAGTCAGGCCTCGTCTCGAGTGGGGGCATGCACGTGCGCTTTCCTTCCAGGCTGTAGCAGCAATGTCACGCTTCCCGTCGCGTGGATCAAAGGATCTGTGGTTTTCCCTCGAGGCTTTCCCTCGAGGCTTTCCCACAGGTCTGTCCCACGTGCCACCGTGGTGTGAGTCGATCCTCGGCGTGAAAGATGAGCCAGTGCAGGGCAAAGAGGTTCCTCTGGAATGGACTGAGACATCTGGGGCACTCTTGGAATGGTGGTACGACCATGGAGTTCCTCTCGCCTTTCCTGTTGAGAGTGCCTCCTCTTGAGATGCGACGGGAACGCCGGGAATTCTTTCCCGTTGAAAGCAGGAAAAGGATCCCACATCTCGAGCTACGAGGGGGAAACGGGGCTCCTCTGGATGTGGGCGGGACCATCGTGCTTCCTCTCTAGTGGAGACAGGTATGGTGGTGAACTTCTTGAGTTGCAGCAAGGGTGTGAAAGACCCTTTCGAAGTTCCAGAGGTTAGGTGTCATTAGTCTCCAGACGCCTCATAGGAAATAGGCCTCATCTCGCCTGGAAGGGAGAACTTCTTGGATTTTCTCGAGTTGCGGCAGGTGTTCTGGAGTTATGACGGGGACCTCAGGAACCCGCCCTGGTGGCCTCAGGAGAGGCCAGTCCCTATGCGAGTTGCTAGGGGGCCTCTCGGGATTCCTCTCCCGTCGATACCGGGGCCAAAAACCTTGTATGGAGTCAGGGCGGGAACCGAGGATTCCTCTCAGGGGCTGACATGGATCTTTGGGAACTTCTGGAGTCTCCCCAGGGGAGTCAGGCCTCGTCTCGAGTGGGGGCATGCACGTGCACTTTCCTTCCAGGCTGTAGCAGCAATGTCACGCTTCCCGTCGCGTGGATCAAAGGATCTGTGGTTTTCCCTCGAGGCTTTCCCACAGGGCTGTCCCACGTGCCACCGTGGTGTGAGTCGATCCTCGGCGTGAAAGGTGAGCCAGTGCAGGACAAAGAGGTTCCTCTGGAATGGACTGAGATATCTGGGGGACTCTTGGAATGGTGGTACGACCATGGAGTTCCTCTCGCCTTTCCTGTTGAGAGTGCCTCCTCTTGAGATGCGACGGGAACGCCGGGAACTCTTTCCCTTTGAAACCAGGGAAAGGATCCCTCATCTCGAGCTACGAGGGGAAAACGGGGCTCCTCTGGATGTGGGCGGGACCATCGTGCTTCATCTCGAGTGGAGACGGGTACGGCGGTGAACTTCTTGAGTTGCAGCAAGGGTGTGAAAGACCCTTTCGAAGTTCCAGAGGTTAGGTGTCATTAGTCTCCAGACGCCTCATCAGAAATAGGCCTCATCTCGCTTGGAAGGGATAACTTCCTGGATTTTCTCGAGTTGCGGCAGGTGTTCTCGAGTTACGACGGGGACCTCAGGGACCCGCCCTGGTGGCCTCAGGAGAGGCCAGTCCCTATGCGAGTTGCTAGGGGGCCTCTCGGGATTCCTCTCCCGTCGATACCGGGGCCAACAACCTTGTGTGGAGTCAGGGCCGTAACCGAGGATTCCTCTCATGGGCTGACATGGATCTTTGGGTACGTCTGGAGACTCCCCAGTGGAGTCAGGCCTCGTCTCGAGTGGGGGCATGCACGTGCGCTTTCCTTCCAGGCTGTAGCAGCAATGTCACGCTTCCCGTCGCGTGGATCAAAGGATCTGTGGTTTTCCCTCGAGGCTTTCCCTCGAGGCTTTCCCACAGGGCTGTCCCACGTGCCACCGTGGTGTGAGTCGATCCTCGGCGTGAAAGATGAGCCAGTGCAGGGCAAAGAGGTTCCTCTGGAATGGACTGAGACATCTGGGGGACTCTTGGAATGGTGGTACGACCATGGAGTTCCTCTCGCCTTTCTTGTTGAGAGTGCCTCCACTTGAGATGCGACGGGAACGCCGGGAATTCTTTCCCGTTGAAAGCAGGGAAAGGATCCCTCATCTCGAGCTACGAGGGGGAAACGGGGCTCCTCTGGATGTGGGCGGGACCATCGTGCTTCTTCTCGAGTGGAGACGGGTATGGCGGTGAAATTCTTGAGTTGCAGCAAGGGTGTGAAAGACTCTTTCGAAGTTCCAGAGGTTAGGTGTCATTAGTCTCCAGACGCCTCATCGGAAATAGTCCTCATCTCGCCTGGAAGGGAGAACTTCCTGGATTTTCTCGAGTTGGGGCAGGTGTTCTCGAGTTACGACGGGGACCTCAGGGACCCGCCCTGGTGGCCTCAGGAGAGGCCAGTCCCCATGCGAGTTGCTAGGGGGCCTCTCGGGATTCCTCTCCCGTCGATACCGGGGCCAAAAACCTTGTGTGGAGTCAGGGCCAGAACCGAGGATTCCTCTCAGGGGCTGACATGGATCTTTGGGTACTTCTGGAGTCTCCCCAGGGGAGTCAGGCCTCGTCTCGAGTGGGGGCATGCACGTGCGCTTTCCTTCCAGGCTGTAGCAGCAATGTCACGCTTCCCTTCGCGTGGATCAAAGGATCTGTGGTTTTCCCTCGAGGCTTTCCCTCGAGGCTTTCCCTCAGGGCTGTCCCACGTGCCACCGTGGTGTGAGTCGATCCTCGGCATGAAAGATGAGCCAGTGCAGGGCAAAGAGTTTCCTCTGGAATGGACTGAGACATCTGGGGGACTCTTGGAATGGTGGTACGACCATGGAGTTCCTCTCGCCTTTCCTGTTGAGAGTGCCTCCTCTTGAGATGCGACGGGAATGACGGGAATACTTTCCGGTTGAAAGCAGGGAAAGGATCCCTCATCTCGAGCTACGAGGGGGAAACGGGGCTCCTCTGGATGTGGGCGGGACCATCGTGCTTCCTCTCGAGTGGAGACGGGTATGGCGGTGAACTTCTTGAGTTGCAGCAAGGGTGTGAAAGACCCTTTCGAAGTTCCAGAGGTTAGGTGTCATTAGTCTCCAGACGCCTCATTGGAAATAGGCCTCATCTCGCCTGGAAGGGAGAACTTCCTGGATTTTCTCGAGTTGCGGCAGGTGTTCTCGAGTTACGACGGGGACCTCAGGGACCCGCCCTGGTGGCCTCAGGAGTGGCCAGTCACCATGCGAGTTGCTAGGGGGCCTCTCGGGATTCCTCTCCCGTCGATACCGGGGCCAAAAACCTTGTGTGGAGTCAGGGCCAGAACCGAGGATTCCTCTCAGGGGCTGATATGGATCTTTGGGTACTTCTGGAGTCTCGCCAGGGGAGACAGGCCTCGTCTCGTGAGGGGGCATGCACGTGCACTTTCCTTCCAGGCTGTAGCAGCAATGTCACGCTTCCCGTCGCGTGGATCATAGGATCTGTGGTTTTCCCTCGAGGCTTTCCCTCGAGGCTTTCCCACAGGGCTGTCCCACGTGCCACCGTGGTGTGAGTCGATCCTCGGCGTGAAAGATGAGCCAGTGCAGGGCAAGGAGCTTCCTCTGGAATGGACTGAGACATCTGGGGGACTCTTGGAATGGTGGTACCACCATGGAGTTCCTCTCGCCTTTCCTGTTGAGAGTGCCTCCTCTTGAGATGCGATGGGAACGCCGGGAATTCTTTCCCGTTGAAAGCAGGCAAAGGATCCCTCATCTCGAGCTACGAGGGGGAAACGGGGCTCCTCTGGATGTGGGCGGGACCATCCTGCTTCCTCTCGAGTGGAGACGGGTATGGAAGTGAACTTCTTGAGTTGCAGCAAGGGTGTGAAAGACCCTTTCGAAATTCCAGAGGTTAGGTGTCATTAGTCTCCAGACGCCTCATCGGAAATAGGATTCTTCTCGCCTGGAAGGGAGAACTTCCTGGATTTTCTCGAGATGCGGCAGGTGTTCTCGAGTTACGACGGGGACCTCAGGGACCCGCCCTGGTGGCCTCAGGAGAGGCCAGTCCACATGCGAGTTGCTAGGGGGCCTCTTGGAATTCCTCTCCCGTCGATACCGGGGCCAAAAACCTTGTGTGGAGTCAGGGCCGGAAACGAGGATTCCTCTCAGGGGCTGACATGGATCTTTGGGTACTTCTGGAGTCTCCCCAGGGGAGTCAGGCCTCGTCTCGAGTGGGGGCATGCACGTGCGCTTTCCTTCCAAGCTGTAGCAGCAATGTCACGCTTCTCGACCCATGGATCAAAGGATCTGTGGTTTTCCCTCCAGGCTTTCCCACAGGGCTGTCCCACGTGCCACCGTGGTGTGAGTCGATCTTCGGCGTGAAAGATGAGCCAGTGCAGGGCAAAGAGGTTCCTCTGGAATGGACTGATACATCTGGGGGACTCTTGGAATGGTGGTACGATCATGGAGTTCCTCTCGCCTTTCCTGTTGAGAGTGCCTCCTCTTGAGATGCGACGGGAACGCCTGGAATTCTTTCCCGTTGAAAGCAGGGAAAGGATCCCTCATCTCGAGCTAGAGGGGGAAACGGGGCTCCTCTGGATGTGGGCGGGACCATCGTGCTTCCTCTCGAGTGGAGACGGGTATGGCGGTGAACTTCTTGAGTTGCAGCAAGGGTGTGAAAGACCCTTTCGAAGTTCCAGAGGTTAGGTGTCATTAGTCTCCAGAAGCCTCATCGGAAATAGGCCTCATCTCGCCTGGAAGGGAGAACTTCCTGGATTTTCTCGAGTTGCAGCAGGTGTTCTCGAGTTACGACGGGGACCTCAGGGACCCGCCCTGGTGGCCTCAGGAAAGGCCAGTCCCCATGCGAGTTGCTAGGGGGCCTCTCGGGATTCCTCTCCCGTCGATACCGGTGCCAAATACCTTGTGTGGAGTCAGGGCCGGAACCGAGGATTCCTCTCAGGGGCTGACATGGATCTTTGGGTACTTCTGGAGTCTCCCCAGGGGAGTCAGGCCTCGTCTCGAGTGGGGGCATGCACGTGTGCTTTCCTTCCAGGCTGTAGCAGCAATGTCACGCTTCCCGTCGCGTGGATCAAAGGATCTGTGGTTTTCCCTCGAGGCTTTCCCTCGAGGCTTTCCCACAGGGCTGTCCCACGTGCCTCCGTGTTGTGAGTCGATCCTCTGCGTGAAAGATGAGCCAGTGCAGGGCAAAGAGCTTCCTCTGGAATGGACTGAGACATCTGGGGGACTCTTGGAATGGTGGTACGACCATGGAGTTCCTCTCGCCTTTCCTGTTGAGAGTGCCTCCTCTTGAGATGCGACGGGAACGCCGGGAATTCTTTCCCGTTGAAAGCAGGCAAAGGATCCCTCATCTCGAGCTACGAGGGGGAAACGGGGCTCCTCTGGATGTGGGCGGGACCATCCTGCTTCCTCTCGAGTGGAGACGGGTATGGAAGTGAACTTCTTGAGTTGCAGCAAGGGTGTGAAAGACCCTTTCGAAGTTCCAGAGGTTAGGTGTCATTATTCTCCAGACGCCTCATCGGAAATAGGCCTCATCTCGCCTGGAAGGGAGAACTTCCTGGATTTTCTCGAGATACGGCAGGTGTTCTCGTGTTACGACGGGGACCTCAGGGACCCGCCCTGGTGGCCTCAGGAGAGGCCAGTCCACATGCGAGTTGCTAGGGGGCCTCGCGGGATTCCTCTCCCGTCGATACCGGGGCCAAAATCCTTGTGTGGAGTCAGGGCCGGAAACGAGGATTCCTCTCAGGGGCTGACATGGATCTTTGGGTACTTCTGGAGTCTCCGCAGGGGAGTCAGGCCTCGTCTCGAGTGGGGGCATGCACGTGCGTTTTCTTTCCAGGCTGTAGCAGCAATGTCACGCTTCCCTTCGCGTGGATCAAAGGATCTGTGGTTTTCCCTCGAGGCTTTCCCACAGGGCTGTCCCACGTGCCACCGTGGTGTGAGTCGATCCTCGGCGTGAAAGATGAGCCAGTGCAGGGCAAAGAGGTTCCTCTGGAATGGACTGAGACATCTGGGGGACTCTTGGAATGGTGGTACGACCATGGAGTTCCTCTCGCCTTTCCTGTTGAGAGTGCCTCCTCTTGAGATGCGACGGGAACTCCGGGAATTCTTTCCCGTTGAAAGCAGGCAAAGGATCCCTCATCTCGAGCTACGAGGGGAAAACGGGGCTCCTCTGGATGTTGGCGGGACGATCGTGCTTCCTCTCGAGTGGAGACGGGTATGGCGGTGAACTTCTTGAGTTGCAGCAAGGGTGTGAAAGACCCTTTCGAAGTTCCAGAGGTTAGGTGTCATTAGTCTCCAGACGCCTCATCGGAAATAGGCCTCATCTCGCCTGGAAGGGAGAACTTCCTGGATTTTCTCGAGTTGCGGCAGGTGTTCTCGAGTTACGATGGGGACCTCAGGGACCCGCCCTGGTGGCCTCAGGAGAGGCCAGTCCGCATGCGAGTTGCTAGGGTGCCTCTCGGGATTCCTCTCCCGTCGATACTGGGGCCAAAAACCTTGTGTGGAGTCAGGGCCGGAACCGAGGATTCCTCTCAGTGGCTGACATGGATCTTTGGGTACTTCTGGAGTCTCCCCAGGGGAGTCAGGCCTCGTCTCGAGTGGGGGCATGCACGTGCGCTTTCCTTCAAGGCTGTAGCAGCAATGCCACGCTTCCCGTGTCGTGAATCAAACGATCTGTGGTTTTCCCTCGAGGCTTTCCCTCGAGGCTTTCCCACAGGGCTGTCCCACGTGCCACCGTGGTGTGAGTCGATCCTCGGCGTGAAAGATGAGACAGTGCAGGGCAAAGACGTTCCTCTGGAATGGACTGAGACATCTGGGGGACTCTTGGAATGGTGGTACGACAATGGAGTTCCTCTCGCCTTTCCTGTTGAGAGTGCCTCCTCTTGAGATGCGACGGGAACGCCGGGAATTCTTTCCCGTTGAAAGCAGGGAAAGGATCCCTCATCTCGAGCTACGAGGGGGAAACGGGGCTCCTCTGGATGTGGGCGGGACCATCGTGCTTCCTCTCTAGTGGAGACGGGTATTGCCGGGGTCCAGCCCCGGTGGATCCAGGGAATTCGAAGGGTGGACGGCGTTGGCGTGGAAAGACTTGTTTATTTATTAATATAAGATTAGATTAAGAAACTGTAGTGCAGTAGGAAGATTAAGTGGAGAAAGAGGGCTGAATAGCTTGGTTTACGCGGAAGACCAATAAAATTCCAGACAAGGAATTTGCACCATCTACGTTGGGCCACCGGTGCCCGCTTGAATATCTAAGGGTGCCTCGCCTTAAGCTCCCTTTCTCGCGGATCTTAATAACCAGGGCAAATAAGTAGACCTGGCGAGCCTCCGCGCCCCAGATGGAAATTCAGCCTGAAATTAAAGTAAAGAGCAGAGGGAAGAAAAGGGAGAGAAAAAGAGAGAGAGAGAGAGACACGGGGGGAGCCATATTCCCAAGACACCAGGCCGAGACTAGTCCGAGAAACTGGTCTGAGAATCTGGTCCCGTCCTTTATTGTTCAGAAGGCCTTTTATACTTTTGATAAAACATGGAGATCAATGGGTAACACAAAGTTATGCAGCGTTAGCAGTCCAGACTCTTATCAAAACCAGGCTTTTCTCTCTGCATACCTAATTGTATACACAAGTCTTAGGTAATTTACATCATCTTCCAACCAAAAGGGCCAATTCACATTTTACAGCCTTTTTTCTGATAAGGGTTTGTCAACCACAAGACTTATTTGTGTTGATCTTCCCAAGGTCTGGTGCCACTCTCGGAAAGCACTAAAGAAAGTTACATTCTTAGACAGCAAGGATACAGCAACTTATAACAAGTAGAGGGAGTGCAGTGATTTATAGCAAAAGAGAAGCAATTAACTCAAAAGTCTAGTGTTGCTAACATCAAAACTACTATGTATCTTTTTCTACATCCTGCTTACATTAACATCCTTCCAGGTGCCTAAAAGATAAAGAATAAGGAGGTCTGGCAGCAATCCTTGAGTCAACAGTGAAAACCCTCTACCAATATAATTTTTAACTCTTTAGAAAAGGCTCTGTATCTTTAAGATGCTTTTAAGCTTTGTGCCTCCCGCGGTTGGGGGGCTGTAAGCAATTCACAAGCTGTAAGCTTTGTGCCTCTCGCGGTTGGGGGGCTGTAAGCAATTCACAAGCTGTAAGAGGTCTGGGGAACCTGTTAGGCAGACTAGAGAGCTATCAGAGGGGTTTAACTGAAACATCCCTTTCAAATGCAGAAGACTAAAACCCTGAATTGACTTTTTTCCAGAGAATATCAGAAAAGTGGAAAAGCAGAGCACAAAAGCCGGCAGATTTTTGCTGGGGTACATGCTTAGGAATATCCAGAGGGGTCCCTGAAGTCTGAGCACGCCTTGCGTATGTCAGCTTCCTTCCTCATGACCTTGTCACGGGCGGGATTCCTCACACTGGCTTCCGGCAACTCCCCCTTCTTTATTAGTTTTTTAAAAAAATTAGGTGCAGTTCAGTCGCGAGATTCCGAATGCTCTGCCGAAGAGTCCTGACAACACAAGGAAGCACGATTACAAGGAGCAGGATTATGGCACCCACAGCAGCATAGCTAGAGACAGTAGTCAGAAGAGTTTTTCCAGAAATGAAGTCAGAGAAGGTGTGGAAAAAGTCATTGGCTTCTCCTGCGGCGGTAAAATCTAATCGGGAGTGTTCCAAGGTCTGAATCTGATTATGAAGTTTCCCTAAATCTAAACTAATATCTGAGCTGTTCCAGACACCTAAAATATGATTTTTGACCCTCTCCCATTTAAAATCTGTCTCATTTACTTTCAGGGATGTAACACATATCCACCGGTAATCGGCATGACATGAAAGAGCCAATTTCATTTTCAGACTCTGTAATTCATTCCCAATATGCATTACTGCTTCTTCTAAGGCATCAATCCTTATTTCTAGCTTCCTATCTATAATTTCCTGGGTTGCCAGCGTTAGAGAAACATTTTTGGATACGGTGTCAACATATTGGGCAGTATACACTTGTTGAGACAATGATAATGCCGCCACAGTAACAGAAGTAATTGCGGTTATCAAAGCTGATATTCCCAAAACAAGTAAGCCCACAAACCGTCGTGTTCGCATTAAATCTTGTAGCTGTTGCAGTACAGCTAGGCCATGGTTATCATACCAATACGTGGCTACAGTTACAGGTACCATGAGATAGGGCGGACGTTTTAAAACCATGAAAGAGCAAACTTTATATTGAGGAGTTAAACAGGATGAAAGCATACATTGTTCACAAGACACTACATGGGGTCCACCTGTATAATTCAATTGTATGTTAAGTCTTTCAGAATCATTAGTGAAAAGAAAAACATAAGGAGAGGGTAGACAAGCTAAAATAGAGTAAATAGAGGTATTTTTTGGTCGGATTAAAATAATAGGGGCGGTAGCCGCAAGGGCTCTCCAAATTTCTGGCTGCCAAAAGGTTTTACCTCTAGTTATATAAGACAGCATAGGGGGAACAAATTGGTTATGATGCCGTCTGGTGGCAACTAACGGCCAAGAAATTGAATATTCTTTCCAATTATCCAATCTATTGATAAAGTCATCGTCAGACTCAGGGTCTTGACCTGGATTTGGGTTGCTCCAGTCCTGAATCGCACAATTTCTTCCTCCCGGCATATTGTAATCTACTCTCGAATTATAAATACAAGATTTCCAAATCGGATATCCTGAATGATCATCTATAGTTTTCCAAATAACATCTGAGGGAGCAACATCATCACAATTTGGATATTCTGATGGAGTTTTGAGAGACAAAGACTTATAGGGGCCAAGGACCCCAGGCATACGGGCTCGTAATATCCAAGCAGACCGATCCCCTATAGATGCAAATTTAGAGGTTGGGGAATCTGTCATAACTGCTTTTGTGGAGGCTCCAATGCATCCTGTCTTGGTAAAGAAGTCTCCTGTAAGGCCAGGAGGAAAATTAAAGCAGACAGGAAAATCATCTGCTAGTCCTTTAAAGGTATAATTGAAATTAATAGGGTATTGGTCTTTTGTATAGGAAGTATAAGATCCTCCCAAAAGGCGAGGCTGGTCTGTACTAACTCGTATGGGGTCACTGTTCCAAGTAACAACTTGGAAAGTTGGAGGATCCGGGAGAAACGCCCAATATTTGGTTGGAATGGGAGCAGCGCTTACCTGGCAAGAGAGCAAGGCAAGCATGGCAATAAACACCTTTTCAGGAGAGACTGACGATCCCTGTAGGGTAGCTATCCCCTGTGCCTGGCGACAGAGAGCTTTAATCTGTCCCCAGGTGGGCAAGGAGGCTTGTTGGGTTGACTGAGCTGGGCGTCCTAATGGATTCCTGCGAGGCAAAAAATCAGGGGGTGCAATATCCTGTATCTGAAGTCGTGACATCTGTCCAGTGGGTGGCTCCGATCCGCGCCTATCCGGGATCTCCAATGTCAGCTGTCCTGGGGTCAGCGGCGTTTCCCGTGCTGGCGGAGGGAGCGGGGGAAGAGGGAGTTTCTTCCTTTTTAGAGATCGCGGTGGCGGGGGATTCTGGTATCCGGGGAGCTGAGACATGGCGAATTAGTCTGTCTGGAACCCAAATCGGAGCGTCCGCGTCCTGTGGAAAAACACAAGCATACCCTCGCCCATTGGTTAATAAGGGGTCAGGACCTTTCCATTGTCCGGAAAGAAGGTCCCTCCATTTTACTAATGGTTTTGCATTCAATTGCTCTGGGCACCAATGGCGAAGCATTGCAGTGTTTCCGGATGAATCAGCATTTAAGTTATTTATTACGAAAAGAGCATGTTGCAAAATCTGATGGGGGGAACTATATTTAAATTCCCCTTCTTTTAGTTTTTGAATATGGATTTTCAGTGTTTGATGTGCTCTTTCCACAATGGCTTGTCCTTGTGGGTTATAAGGGATGCCGGTGTTATGTTTAATTTGAAATCTTGTACAGAATTGCTGAAAAGATTTAGAAGTGTAAGCAGGAGCATTATCAGTTTTTAAAGCTTTTGGCAAGCCCAGATAGGAAAAGCATGTAAAAAGATGTTGTATTACATCTTTAACTGCTTCCCCTGTACGAGCAGTGGCAATAATAACATGAGAGAAGGTATCTACAGTTACATGAACAAAAGACAGTTTTCCAAATGAAGAGACATGGGTTACATCCATTTGCCAGAGTGCATTAGGTTTGAGACCGCGAGGGTTAACTCCCAGAGGCAAAGCATTCACGGTAGTAGGACAATGTGAACAAGAACAAACAATCTCTCGGGCAGATTCTCGAGGAATTTGAAACTGGTATCGTAAGGCAGTGGCATTTTGGTGATGAAGTGAGTGAGAAGCTCGAGCTTCTTCAAAAACAGAAGCCACTGAAATCCTGGTTAACGAATCTGCCAATTCATTGAGAGCATTTAAAGGGCCAGGCAGGCCGGAATGAGCCCGAATGTGGCCGATAAAGAACGCCCGATTTCTTTTCCATATTTGCTGCTGCAGTTTAGTTAACAAATGGAAGATAGCAGTTTTGTTTTCAGGCAAAACTGCAGTCTCAATGTGTGGAAACAGCCTGACCACATACTGAGAGTCAGAATAAAGGTTAAATTCTTTCTCCGCAAACATAACAAAGGCCTCAATAACAGCTGTGATTTCAGCCCTTTGAGCTGAAGTTTCTTGTGTTTCCAAAAGTTTTTGATGATCTTTTGTGACTATAGAGGCTCTACCGTTAGCCGATCCATCAGTAAAGACTACCTGAGCATCTGAAATAGGGAACTGTTTACACCGGACAGGAAAAATAACTGGATGGTTAGACATAAAATTTAGTAAAACATGCGAGGGTAAATGATGCAAAATTTGACCACAGTAATTCCCTATGGCAATCTGCCAGTCTTCATCAAGCATTAAAAGAGCATCAAGCTGCTCCTTATTATATGGAATTACAATCTCTGATGGCTCTTTACCAAACAATTCAATGCTCCGCTTCCTTCCTTTTAGCATTAATGTGGCAATTAAACCAGGATAAGAAGCCACGACTTTTTTAGCTTGGGTAGGAAGATGGATCCATTCTAAAGGGCCGCGTTGCCACAGAACTCCCGTAGGCGCCGTTGGAGTAGCTAGGCAAAGGAACTGCCACGTCATCGTCAAATCAATTCTTTTTACATAGCTATTTGATAAGGCTGCTTCTACTTTGCCTAGGGCTTCTTGAGCCTCAGCTGTTAATTGTCTTTTTGAGGTTGGATCAGGATCCCCGCGTAAAGTGTTAAAAAGAGGTTTTAATTCGGCAGTGGTTAATTTTAAATATGGTCTAATCCAATTAATATCACCTAAGAGTTTTTGATAATCATTTAAAGTAATAAGATGGTCTTTTCTCAATTGCAGCGGGGTATGAGTCACCGTTTCCGAATTTATGACTCTTCCTAAGTAAGTTATGGGCGGATTGATTTGAATTTTTTCTGGGGCAATTTTTAGGCCTCTGTCTGTCAATGCCTGGGTCAGGTCCTGGAGCACAGTCTGCAGGTGAACTCTATCAGGATGAGCTATTAAAATATCATCCATATAGTGAATCATATACACGTGTTCATATTTAGCCCTAGTATCTTCTAGAGCGGCATTAACAAATTTTTGGCATAAAGTAGGGCTATTTTTCATTCCCTGAGGCAGAACCTTCCACTGAAACCGTAAATAAGGCTGTTTAAGATTTTCTGATGGCAGACTAAAGGCAAATCGCTTTTTATCCTCAGGATTTAAGGGAATAGTGAAAAAACAATCTTGTAAATCAATAACAATTATATTATATCCCTCTGGAACGGCTACTGGGGAAGGGAGCCCAGGCTGTAAGGCCCCCATGTCCTCCATGGTGGCATTAATAGCTCTCAAATCCTGTAAAAGTCGCCATTTACCAGATTTTTTCTTAATGACAAAAATAGGAGTGTTCCAGGGGCTATTGGAGGGCTCAATATGTCCCAATTCTAATTGTTCAAAGATTAATGCTTTAGCTGCCAATAATTTTTCCTTATGCAGAGGCCACTGTTCTACCCACACCGGATCTTGAGATTTCCATGTGATGGGGTCGGCAGCAAAAACAATGGCCTCAATTATAAATTTGGATATCCCAATCCAGCACGTAGCTTGCGAGGAGTTGGGCAAATTGGCTCAATTATTCCTGTCTGTTGTTTACCCAATCCTTTTGATGGATCATAGCCCATCTGCAACATCTGAGAGGTCACTTTATCATCAGGGCTAAAAAGTAACACTCCCATTTGAGATAGCACGTCCCTCCCCCACAGGGTAAGGGGGAGCGAAGGAACGACATAAGGTTGGAAAGTTCCACGGGTATCCTCAAATTGCCAATCTAAAATTTTTGCACTTTTGGCTATTGTGGGGGCTCTTCCTATCCCCACCAAGTTATTTTCAGTAGTATGTGTGGGCCAGGAGCTGGGCCAGTCTTTTCCTGAAATGCAAGAAACATCTGCTCCTGTGTCTAATAACCCCACAATAGACTTGCCATTAATCAGGATAGTCTTCATAGGACGTTTCTGAGTAATTTCTGTTATCCAAAAAACCATATCACTAGACCCAAATCCTTTATCCTGCCTTTCATTTTGAGTAGCTGTGCGCCCAATTGCAGTGTGGTAAGGCAAAAGCAAAAGTTGGGCTATTCTTTGTCCCTGATGTATTTGGAAAGTTTTAGTTGGGGGTGAAATCATTATCTGGATTTCTCCTGTATAATCTGAGTCAATTACTCCAGGGATGATTGTGAGACCTTGCATAGCTAAGGAACTTCTGCCTAGTATAATTCCTACTAAACCTGTTGGTAATGGGCCTTTAACTCCTGTAGGTATTTTTACAGTGGGGCTATCTGGTGTTAATATTGCTGAGGTGGTGGAACTGAGGTCCAGTCCTGCGCTGCCTGGGGTTGCTCTGATGAGTTCTGCGATGGGACGAAGGGAATGAATGGGTTCAGTGAGGCTGCCCCAATTGTTGTCGGGGCCTGAGGCTGGCCCCTCAATCCGTTTCCCGACTGCTGGTCGGGGCCCAAAAAGGCTCCATTTCTATGGAATTGTGACCTACATTCTTTTGCCCAGTGATATCCTTTTTGACAACGAGGGCAGAGAGATCTAGGGAGATTAGTAGGCACAGCCGGGGAGGGAGAATTCGGCAGAGAAGAACCGGCTGCTTTTTGGGGACAAGCTCGCATAAGGTGCCCTTCCCGTCCGCAAGAGAAGCAGGCCTTGGATAAACCAATATTCTGGCCTGGACTACTGGAATGACTCTTTGACGGGTTATT
Organism: Capricornis sumatraensis; assembly: GCF_032405125.1. Taxonomy (NCBI): domain Eukaryota; kingdom Metazoa; phylum Chordata; class Mammalia; order Artiodactyla; family Bovidae; genus Capricornis; species Capricornis sumatraensis. The sequence goes on from NW_027184612.1 coordinate 13,538,546, forward strand.
TCTATTTGTAAAAAAGGACTGTACTGCCTGCTGGTAAGAATTTCCCTTTATGGCTGCAGCTATGGCAACGCCCTGCATCATCGCTGGTCCTACATCTGCACATTGCCTGATATAATCTATTATTTCCCCAGTTTTTTTAATAGGACGTAAAATGGCCTGGCAGGTAGAATTAGCATTTTCAAATGCCAGTTGTTTTATCAATATACTAGCTGCCTCAGTGTTGGAAATTACTCTGTTGACTGCCTCTGCAAGTCTTGATATAAAGTCTTCATATGGCTCTTCTGGTTTTTGTTTAACATTTGAGAAGGAAGAGGTAGATTCTTTCCCTTCAGGCAACAAACGCCAAGCCCCAAGGGCGCAGGCGGTTACTTGATCTAAAGTGGTTTTATCTAATCCCATTTGATCTCTAAGTGTTCCAAAATCATTAGTCCCTGCCAACATATTTTTTATAATATATCTTGGGCCATATTTTTGGTTAGCATCAGCCTGTTTTTGGGCTAGATCTTCATATTCAGTTCTCCAAAGTACATATTGACCTCCAGACAGACAAGCTTTAGCGACTGTCTTCCAGTCATGGGGTGTCATCCATCTGCCCGCTAAAGCTTCCACCAATGATACAGTGTACGGGGCTTTAGGCCCATACAAAGCACAAGCCTGTTTGAGTTCTTTAATCATTTTCATTGGAATGGGTTCCCAGTGGGGGGCTGTTCTCCCACCACTTCCACCAAATATTATGGGGAAACAAGCCTCAAGGTGGGGATCAAGTTCATCATCTGGGCTAGAGAAAACTCTTCTTCGGGGAGCTTCTAGTGGAGGCCCCTCACCCTTATAGGGAGGGGGGGGCAAGGGGTGTCCTATGTCACTTTCTTCGTACTTTGGGAATTTTTTATCCGTTCTGTGTTTAGGTCTTACGGATGTTTTATCTGGGGAATCTGGCCTTAAACTCTCAGGTGCATATAATCTGATGGGGGACATTTGTCTTGAGCCTCTGGAAGCAGAAGGCTTAATTAAGGAAATTTCTCTTGAATTTGTGGAAGCAGGTGGTCTGGTTGGGGAAGTTTTTATTAAGCTCTTTGGAGCAGATAATCTAATTGGAGAAGTTTCTCTTAAACTCCTTGGAGCATCTTTATTTAATAAAGACCAGTCCTCATCAGAATGATCTTGACTTACTTCCTCTTCCAAATCTTCCTCATCTGAAAGCTGCTCTTTTTTGTCATCTCTATCTATTACCTTTTCTTGGGCAGTCATTGCAGCTATCATTTGACTCAACTGCCGATAGTTAGGTGTAGCCTCCTTTTCATCACTCTCCTCTTCGATAGATACCTTTTTCTCTGCACTTTCCTCTTTAAGATGTACCTTTTCAGATTCAGGGGCAGGGTCTAGAGCGTCCCTAATTATATTCCATAAGGAAAAGGCGTCAGTAGGCACCTTTTGTGAGCCATGTTCAGCATGGTAAGTTTTTAGTTGTTTTCCTACTCTCTCCCAGGTGTCTAAGTTAACAGTGCCTTCTTCTGGAAACCAGGGACACTGTTCTTGTACAAAGGAAAAAAATGAATGAATATTGGATTTTTTAACTTTAATTCCTCGTTTAGTTAGTAACTGCAAGATTACTCCTGTAAAAAGCTGTCTTTCTTTTGATTCACTGTTACCCATGTCAGAAAATTAAGTCTTATAGAAAAGTCTACCTCAACAAAAAGGTTTTACCTTTGGCGAGGGGGGTTTTGTTGTCAACCCTAAGATAGCAGGTTTCTTTTCAACCTCTAGAGCACCAGGTTTCTCTTAAACCCTTGAACACTTCCCACTCCTCCTCACCCTGTCTATCCTACAGGGGGGTCCGCGGCACCCTGAGTGGGGTCCTAGCCGTCCCGAACACTCAACACTGGGGGAGTACCCGAAAGTACTCCGGGGGGAGTGATTAAGTCACTCCGGGGGGGGAGCAACAGAGAGTGCTCCGGGGGGAGCAACAGAGAGTGCTCCGGGGGGAGCTACAGAGAGTGTTCCGGGGGGAGCTTTTGCTCCGAGGAACCTACCTTCGAATAGCCTGTTCCGGGCGCCACTTGCCGGGGTCCAGCCCCGGTGGATCCAGGGAATTCGAAGGGTGGACGGCGTTGGCGTGGAAAGACTTGTTTATTTATTAATATAAGATTAGATTAAGAAACTGTAGTGCAGTAGGAAGATTAAGTGGAGAAAGAGGGCTGAATAGCTTGGTTTACGCGGAAGACCAATAAAATTCCAGACAAGGAATTTGCACCATCTACGTTGGGCCACCGGTGCCCGCTTGAATATCTAAGGGTGCCTCGCCTTAAGCTCCCTTTCTCGCGGATCTTAATAACCAGGGCAAATAAGTAGACCTGGCGAGCCTCCGCGCCCCAGATGGAAATTCAGCCTGAAATTAAAGTAAAGAGCAGAGGGAAGAAAAGGGAGAGAAAAAGAGAGAGAGAGAGAGACAGGGGGGGAGCCAGATTCCCAAGACACCAGGCCGAGACTAGTCCGAGAAACTGGTCTGAGAATCTGGTCCCGTCCTTTATTGTTCAGAAGGCCTTTTATACTTTTGATAAAACATGGAGATCAATGGGTAACACAAAGTTATGCAGCGTTAGCAGTCCAGACTCTTATCAAAACCAGGCTTTTCTCTCTGCATACCTAATTGTATACACAAGTCTTAGGTAATTTACATCATCTTCCAACCAAAAGGGCCAATTAACATTTTACAGCCTTTTTTCTGATAAGGGTTTGTCAACCACAAGACTTATTTGTGTTGATCTTCCCAAGGTCTGGTGCCACTCTCGGAAAGCACTAAAGAAAGTTACATTCTTAGACAGCAAGGATACAGCAACTTATAACAAGTAGAGGGAGTGCAGTGATTTATAGCAAAAGAGAAGCAATTAACTCAAAAGTCTAGTGTTGCTAACATCAAAACTACTATGTATCTTTTTCTACATCCTGCTTACATTAACATCCTTCCAGGTGCCTAAAAGATAAAGAATAAGGAGGTCTGGCAGCAATCCTTGAGTCAACAGTGAAAACCCTCTACCAATATAATTTTTAACTCTTTAGAAAAGGCTCTGTATCTTTAAGATGCTTTTAAGCTTTGTGCCTCCCGCGGTTGGGGGGCTGTAAGCAATTCACAAGCTGTAAGCTTTGTGCCTCTCGCGGTTGGGGGGCTGTAAGCAATTCACAAGCTGTAAGAGGTCTGGGGAACCTGTTAGGCAGACTAGAGAGCTATCAGAGGGGTTTAACTGAAACATCCCTTTCAAATGCAGAAGACTAAAACCCTGAATTGACTTTTTTCCAGAGAATATCAGAAAAGTGGAAAAGCAGAGCACAAAAGCCAGCAGATTTTTGCTGGGGTACATGCTTAGGAATATCCAGAGGGGTCCCTGAAGTCTGAGCACGCCTTGCGTATGTCAGCTTCCTTCCTCATGACCTTGTCACGGGCGGGATTCCTCACACTGGCTTCCGGCAGGGTATGGTGGTGAACTTCTTGAGTTGCAGCAAGGCTGTGAAAGACCCTTTCGAAGTTCCAGAGGTAAGGTGTCATTAGTCTCCAGACGCCTCATCGGAAATAGGCCTCATCTCGCCTGGAAGGGAGAACTTCCTGGGTTTTCTCGAGTTGCGGCAGGTGTTCTCGAGTTACGACGGGGACCTCAGGGACCCGCCCTGGTGGCCTCAGGAGAGGCCAGTCCCTATGCGAGTTGCTAGGGGGCCTCTCGGGATTCCTCTCCCGTCGATACCGGGGCCAAAAACCTTGTGTGGAGTCAGGGCCGGAACCGAGGATTCCTCTCAGGGGCTGACATGGATCTTTGGGTACTTCTGGAGTCTCCCCAGGGGAGTCAGGCCTCGTCTCGAGTGGGGGCATGCACGTGCACTTTCCTTCCAGGCTGTAACAGCAATGTCACGCTACCTGTCGCGTGGATCAAAGGATCTGTGGTTTTCCCTCGAGGCTTTCCCACAGGGCTGTCCCACGTGCCACCGTGGTGTGAGTCGATCCTCGGCGTAAAAGATGAGCCAGTGCAGGGCAAAGAGGTTCCTCTGGAATGGACTGAGACATCTGGGGGACTCTTGGAATGGTGGTACGACCATGGAGTTCCTCTCGCCTTTCCTGTTGAGAGTGCCTCCTCTTGAGATGCGACGGGAACGCCGGGAATATTTTCCCGTTGAAAGCAGGGAAAGGATCCCTCATCTCGAGCTACGAGGGGGAAACGGGGCTCCTCTGGATGTGGGTGGGACCATTGTGCTTTCTCTCGAGTGGAGACGGGTATGGCGGTGAACTTCTTGAGTTGCAGCAAGGGTGTGAAAGACCCTTTCGAAGTTCCAGAGGTTAGGTGTCATTAGTCTCCAGACGCCTCATCGGAAATAGGCCTCATCTCGCCTGGAAGGGAGAACTTCCTTGATTTTCTCGAGTTGCGGCAGGTGTTCTCGAGTTACGACGGGGACCTCAGGGACCCGCCCTGTTGGCCTCAGGAGAGGCCAGTCCCTATGCGTGTTGCTAGGGGGCCCCTCGGGATTCCTCTCCCGTCGATACCGGGGCCAAAAACCTTGTGTGGAGACAGGGCTGGAACCGAGGATTCCTCTCAGGGACTGATATGGATCTTGGGTACTTCTGGAGTCTCGCCAGGGGAGACAGGCCTCGTCTCGTGTGGGGGCATGCACGTGCACTTTCCTTCCAGGCTGTAGCAGCAATGTCACGCTTCACGTCGCGTGGATCAAAGGATCTGCGGTTTTCCCTCGAGGCTTTCCCTCGAGGCTTTCCCACAGGGCTGTCCCACGTGCCACCGTGGTGTGAGTCGATCCTCGGCGTGAAAGATGAGCCAGTGCAGGGCAAAGAGGTTCCTCTGGAATGGACTGAGACATCTGGGGGACTCTTGGAATGGTGGTACGACCATGGAGTTCCTCTCGCCTTTCCTGTTGAGAGTGCCTCCTCTTGAGATGCGACGGGAACGCCGGGAATTCTTTCCCGTTGGAAGCAGGGAAAGGATCGCTCATCTCGAGCTAGGAGGGGGAAACGGGGCTCCTCTGGATGTGGGCGGGACCATCGTGCTTCCTCTAGAGTGGAGACGGGTATGGCGGTGAACTTCTTGAGTTGCAGCAAGGGTGTGAAAGACCTTTTCGAAGTTCCAGAGGTTAGGTGTCATTAGTCTCCAGACGCCTCATCGGAAATAGGCCTCATCTCGCCTGGAAGGGGGAACTTCCTGGATTTTCTCGAGTTGCGGCAGGTGCTCTCGAGTTACGACGGGGACCTCAGGGACCCGCCCTGATGGCCTCAGGAGAGGCCAGTCCCCATGCGAGTTGCTAGGGGGCCTCTCGGGATTCCTCTCCCATCGATACCGGGGCCAAAAACCTTGTGTGGAGTCAGGGCCGGAAACGAGGATTCCTCTCAGGGGCTGACATGGATCTTTGGGTACTTCTGGAGTCTCCCCAGGGGAGTCAGGCCTCGGCTCGAGTGGGGGCATGCACTTGCGCTTTCCTTCCAGGCTGTAGCAGCAATGTCACGCTTCCCGAGGCGTGGATCAAAGGATCTGTGGTTTTCCCTCGAGGCTTTCCCTCGAGGCTTTCCCACAGGGCTGTCCCACGTGCCACCGTGGTGTGAGTCGATCCTCGGCGTGAAAGATGAGCCAGTGCAGGGCAAAGAGGTTCCTCTGGAATGGACTGAGACATCTGAGGGACTCTTGGAATGGTGGTGCGACCATGGAGTTCCTCTCGCCTTTCCTGTTGAGAGTGCCTCCTCTTGAGATGCGACGGGAACACCGGGAATTCTTTCCCGTTGAAAGCAGGGAAAGGATCCCTCATTTCGAGCTCCGAGGGGGAAACGGGGCTCCTCTGGATGTGGGCGGGACCATCGTGCTTCCTCTCGAGTGGAGACGGGTATGGCGGTGAACTTCTTGAGTTGCAGCAAGGGTGTGAAAGACCCTTTCGAAGTTCCAGAGGTTAGGTGTCATTAGTCTCCAGACGCCTCATCGGAAATAGGCCTCATCTCGCCTGGAAGGGAGAACTTCCTGGATTTTCTCGAGTTGCGGCAGGTGTTCTCGAGTTACGACGGGGACCTCAGGGACCCGCCCTGGTGCCCTCAGGAGAGGCCAGTCCCCATGCGACTTGCTAGGGGGCCTCTCGGGATTCCTCTCCCGTCGATACCGGGGCCAAAAACCTTGTGTGGAGTCAGGGCCGGAACCGAGGATTCCTCTCAAGGGCTGACATGGATCTTTGGGTACTTCTGGAGTCTCCCCAGGGGAGTCAGGCCTCGTCTCGAGTGGGGGCATGCACGTGCGCTTTCCTTCAAGGCTGTAGCAGCAATGCCACGCTTCCCGTGGCGTGAATCAAACGATCTGTGGTTTTCCCTCGAGGCTTTCCCTCGAGGCTTTCCCACAGGGCTGTCCCACGTGCCACCGTGGTGTGAGTCGATCCTCGGCGTGAAAGATGAGACAGTGCAGGGCAAAGACGTTCCTCTGGAATGGACTGAGACATCTGGGGGACTCTTGGAATGGTGGTACGACCATGGAGTTCCTCTCGCCTTTCCTGTTGAGAGTGCCTCCTCTTGAGATGCGACGGGAACGCCGGGAATTCTTTCCCGTTGAAAGCAGGGAAAGGATCCCTCATCTCGAGCTACGAGGGGGAAACGGGGCTCCTCTGGATGTGGGCGGGACCATCGTGCTTCCTCTCGAGTGGAGACGGGTGTGGCGGTGAACTTCTTGAGTTGCAACAAGGGTGTGAAAGACCCTTTCGAAGTTCCAGAGGTTAGGTGTCATTAGTCTCCAGACGCCTCATCGGAAATAGGCCTCATCTCGCCTGGAAGGGGGAACTTCCTGGAATTTCTCGAGTTGTGGCAGGTGTTCTCGAGTTACGACGGGGACCTCAGGGACCCGCCCTGGTGGCCTCAGGAGAGGCCAGTCCCCATGCGAGTTGCTAGGGGGCCTCTCGGGATTCCTCTCCCGTCGATACCGGGGCCAAAAACCTTGTGTGGAGTCAGGGCCGGAACCGAGGATTCCTCTCACGGGCTGACATGGATCTTTGGGTACTTCTGGAGTCTCCCCAGGGGAGTCAGGCCTCGTCTCGATTCGGGGCATGCACGTGCACTTTCCTTCCAGGCTGTAGCAGCAATGTCACGCTTCCCGTGGCGTGGATCAAAGGATCTGTGGATTTCCCTCGAGGCTTTCCCTCGAGGCTTTCCCACAGGGCTGTCCCACGTGCCACCGTGGTGTCAGTCGATCCTCGGCGTGAAAGATGAGCCAGTGCAGGGCAAAGAGATTCCTCTGGAATGGACGGAGACATCTGGGGGACTCTTGGAATGGTGGTACGACCATGGAGTTCCTCTCGCCTTTCCTGTTGAGAGTGCCTCCGCTTGAGATGCGACGGGAACGCCGGGATCTCTTTCCCATTGAAAGCAGGGAAAGGATTCCTCATCTCGAGCTACGAGGGGGAAAGGGGGCTCCTCTGGATGTGGGCGGGACGATCGTGCTTCCTCTCCAGTGGAGACGGGTATGGCGGTGAACTTCTTGAGTTGCAGCAAGGGTGTGAAAGACCCTTTCGAAGTTCCAGATGTTAGGTGTCATTAGTCTCCAGACGCCTCATCGGAAATAGGCCTCATCCTGCCTGGAAGGGAGAACTTCCTGGATTTTCTCGAGTTGCGGCAGGTGTTCTCGAGTTACGACGGGGACCTCAGGGACCCGCCCTGGTGGCCTCAGGAGAGGCCAGTCCCCATGCGAGTTGCTAGGGGGCCTCTCGGGATTCCTCTCCCGTCGATACCCGGGCCAAAAACCTTGTGTGGAGTCAGGGCCGGAACCGAGGATTCCTCTCACGGGCTGATATGGATCTTTGGGTACTTCTGGAGTCTCGCCAGGGGAGACAGGCCCCATCTCGAGTGGGGGCATGCACGTGCGCTTTCCTTCCAGGCTGTAGCAGCAATGTCACGCTTTCCATCGCGTGGATCAAAGGATCTGTGGTTTTTCCACAGGTTTGTCCCACGTGCCACCGTGGTGTGAGTCGATCCTCGGCGTGAAAGATGAGCCAGTGCAGGGCAAAGAGGTTCCTCTGGAATGGACTGAGACATCTGGGGGACTCTTGGAATGGTGGTACGACCATGGAGTTCCTCTCGCCTTTCCTGTTGAGAGTGCCTCCTCTTGAGATGCGACGGGAACGCCGGGAATTCTTTCCCGTTGGAAGCAGGGAAAGGATTGCTCATTTCGAGCTAGGAGGGGGAAACGGGGCTCCTCTGGATGTGGGCGGGACCATCGTGCTTCCTCTAGAGTGGAGACGGGTATGGCGGTGAACTTCTTGAGTTGCAGCAAGGGTGTGAAAGACCTTTTCGAAGTTCCAGAGGTTAGGTGTCATTAGTCTCCAGACGCCTCATCGGAAATAGGCCTCATCTCGCCTGGAAGGGAGAACTTCCTGGATTTTCTCGAGTTGCGGCAGGTGTTCTCGAGTTACGACGGGGACCTCAGGGACCCGCCCTGGTGGCCTCAGGAGAGGCCAGTCCCCATGCGAGTTGCTAGGGTGCCTCTCGGGATTCCTCTCCCGTCGATACCGGGGCCAAAAACCTTGTGTGGAGTCAGGGCCGGAACCGAGGATTCCTCTCAGTGGCTGACATGGATCTTTGGGTACTTCTGGAGTCTCCCCAGGGGAGTCAGGCCTCGTCTCGAGTGGGGGCATGCACGTGCGCTTTCCTTCAAGGCTGTAGCAGCAATGTCACGCTTCCCGTGGCGTGAATCAAACGATCTGTGGTTTTCCCTCGAGGCTTTCCCTCGAGGCTTTCCCACAGGGCTGTCCCACGTGCCACCGTGGTGTGAGTCAATCCTCGGCGTGAAAGATGAGACAGTGCAGGGCAAAGACGTTCCTCTGGAATGGACTGAGACATCTGGGGGACTCTTGGAATGGTGGTACGACCATGGAGTTCCTCTCGCCTTTCCTGTTGAGAGTGCCTCCTCTTGAGATGCGACGGGAACGCCGGGAATTCTTTCCCGTTGAAAGCAGGGAAAGGATCCCTCATCTCGAGCTACGAGGGGGAAACGGGGCTCCTCTGGATGTGGGCGGGACCATCGTGCTTCCTCTCGAGTGGAGACGGGTGGGGCGGTGAACTTCTTGAGTTGCAACAAGGGTTTGAAAGACCCTTTCGAAGTTCCAGAGGTTAGGTTTCATTAGTCTCCAGACGCCTCATCGGAAATAGGCTTCATCTCGCCTGGAAGGGGGAACTTCCTGGAATTTCTCGAGTTGTGGCAGGTGTTCTCGAGTTACGACGGGGACTTCAGGGACCCGCCCTGGTGGCCTCAGGATAGGCCAGTCCCCGTGCGAGTTGCTAGGGGGCCTCTCGGGATTCCTCTCCCGTCGATACCGGGGCCAAAAACCTTGTGTGGAGTCAGGGCCGGAACCGAGGATTCCTCTCACGGGCTGACATGGATCTTTGGGTACTTCTGGAGTCTCCCCAGGGGAGTCAGGCCTCGTCTCGAGTCGGGGCATGCACGTGCACTTTCCTTCCAGGCTGTAGCAGCAATGTCACGCTTCCCGTGGCGTGGATCAAAGGATCTGTGGTTTTCCCTCGAGGCTTTCCCTCGAGGCTTTCCCACAGGGCTGTCCCACGTGCCACCGTGGTGTGAGTCGATCCTCGGCGTGAAAGATGAGCCAGTGCAGGGCAAAGAGGTTCCTCTGGAATGGACTGAGACATCTGGGGGACTCTTGGAATGGTGGAACGACCATGGAGTTCCTCTCGCCTTTGCTGTTGAGAGTGCCTCCTCTTGAGATGGGACGGGAATACCGGGAATTCTTTCCCGTTGAAAGCAGGGAAAGGATTCCTCATCTCGAGCTACGAGGGGGAAACGGGGCTCCTCTGGATGTGGGCGGGACCATCGTGCTTCCTCTCGAGTGGAGACGGGTATGGCGGTGAATTTCTTGAGTTGCAGCAAGGGTGTGAAAGACCCTTTCGAAGTTCCAGAGGTTAGGTGTCATTAGTCTCCAGACGCCTCATCGGAAATAGGCCTAATCTCGCCTGGAAGGGAGAACTTCCTGGATTTTCTCGAGTTGCGGCAGGTGTTCTCGAGTTACGACGGGGACCTCAGGGACCCGCCCTGGTGGCCTCAGGAGAGGCCAGTCCCCATGCGACTTGGTAGGGGGCCTGTCGGGATTCCTCTCCCGTCGATACCGGGGCCAAAACCTTGTGTGGAGTCAGGGCCGGAACCGAGGATTCCTCTCAGGGGCTGACATGGATCTTTGGGTATTTCTGGAGTCTCCCCATGGGAGTCAGGCCTCGTCTCGAGTGGGGGCATGCACGTGCGCTTTCCTTCCAGGCTGTAGCAGCAATATCACGCTTCCCGTGGCGTGGATCAAAAGATCTGTGGTTTTCCCTCGAGGCTTTCCCTCGAGGCTTTCCCACAGGGCTGTCCCACGTGCCACCGTGGTGTGAGTCGATCCTCGGTGTGAAAGATGAGCCAGTGCAGGGCAAAGATGTTCCTCTGGAATGGACTGAGACATCCGGGGGACTCTTGGAATGGTGGTAAGACCATGGAGTTCCTCTCGCCTTTGCTGTTGAGAGTGCCTCCTCTTGAGATGGGACGGGAATACCGGGAATTCTTTCCCGTTGAAAGCACGGAAAGGATTCCTCATCTCGAGCTACGAGGGGGAAACGGGGCTCCTCTGGATGTGGGCGGGACCATCGTGCTTCCTCTCGAGTGGAGACGGGTATGGCGGTGAACTTCTTGAGTTGCAGCAAGGGTGTGAAAGACCCTTTCAAAGTTCCAGAGGTTAGGTGTCATTAGTCTCCAGACCCCTCATCGGAAATAGGCCTCATCTCGCCTGGAAGGGAGAACTTCCTGGATTTTCTCGAGTTGCGGCAGGTGTTCTCGAGTTACGACGGGGACCTCAGGGACCCGCCCTGGTGGCCTCAGGAGAGGCCAGTCCCCATGCGAGTTGCTAGGGGGCCTCTCGGGATTCCTCTCCCGTCGATACCCGGGCCAAAAACCTTGTGTGGAGTCAGGGCCGGAACCGAGGATTCCTCTCACGGGCTGATATGGATCTTTGGGTACTTCTGGAGTCTCGCCAGGGGAGACAGGCCTCATCTCGAGTGGGGACATGCACGTGAGCTTTCCTTCCAGGCTGTAGCAGCAATGTCACGCTTCCCATCGCGTGGATCAAAGGATCTGTGGTTTTCCCTCGAGGCTTTCCCTCGAGGCTTTCCCACAGGGCTGTCCCACGTGCCAGCGTGGTGTGAGTCGATCCTCGGCGTGAAACATGAGCCAGTGCAGGGCAAAGAGTTTCCTCTGGAATGGATTGAGACATCTGGGGGACTCTTGGAATGGTGGTACGACCATGGAGTTCCTCTCGCCTTTCCTGTTGAGAGTGCCTCCTCTTGAGTTGCGACGGGAACGCCGGGAATTCTATCCCGTTGAAAGCAGGGAAAGGATCGCTCATCTCGAGCTAGGAGGGGGAAACGGGGCTCCTCTGGGTGTGGGCGGGACCATCGTGCTTCCTCTCGAGTGGAGACGGGTATGGCGGTGAACTTCTTGAGTTGCAGCAAGGGTGTGAAAGACCCTTTCGAAGTTCCAGAGTTTAGGTGTCATTAGTCTCCAGACGCCTGATCGGAAATAGGCCTCATCTCGCCTGGAAGGGAGAACTTCCTGGATTTTCTCGAGTTGCGGCAGGTGTTCTCGAGTTACGACGGGGACCTCAGGGACCCGCCCTGGTGGCCTCAGGAGAGGCCAGTCCCCATGCGACTTGCTAGGGGGCTTCTCGGGATTCGTCTCCCGTCGATACCGGGGCCAAAAACCTTGTGTGGTGTCAGGGCCGGAAACGAGGATTCCTCTCAGGTTCTGACATGGATCTTTGGGTACTTCTGGAGTCTCCCCAGGGGAGTCAGGCCTCGTCTCGAGTGGGGGCATGCACGTGCGCATTCCTTCAAGGCTGTAGCAGCAATGTCACGCTTCCCGTGGCGTGAATCAAACGATCTGTGGTTTTCCCTCGAGGCTTTCCCTCGAGGCTTTCCCACAGGGCTGTCCCACGTGCCACCGTGGTGTGAGTCGATCCTCGGCGTGAAAGATGAGCCAGTGCAGGGCAAAGAGGTTCCTCTGGAATGGACTGAGACATCTGGGGGACTCTTGGAATGATGGTACGACGTTGGAGTTCCTCTCGCCTTTCCTGTTGAGAGTGCCTCCTCTTGAGATGCGACGGGAACTCCGGGAAATCTTTCCCGTTGAAAGCAGGGAAAGGATCCCTCATCTCGAGCTACGAGGGGGAAACGGGGCTCCTCTGGATGTGGGCGGGACCATCGTGCTTCCTCTCGAGTGGAGACGGGTATGGCGGTGAACTTCTTGAGTTGCAGCAAGGGTGTGAAAGACCCTTTCGAAGTTCCAGAAGTTAGGTGTCATTAGTCTCCAGACGCCTGATCGGAAATAGGCCTCATCTCGCCTGGAAGGGAGAACTTCCTGGATTTTCTCGAGTTGCGGCAGGTGTTCTCGAGTTACGACGGGGACCTCAGGGACCCGCCCTGGTGGCCTCAGGAGAGGCCAGTCCCCATGCGAGTTGCTAGGGGCCCTCTCGGGATTCCTCTCCCGTCGATACCGGGGCCAAAAACCTTGTGTGGTGTCAGGGCCGGAACCGAGGATTTCTCTCAGGGGCTGACATGGATCTTTGGGTACTTCTGGAGTCTCCCCAGGGGAGTCAGGCCTTGTCTCGAGTCGGGGCATGCACGTGCGCTTTCCTTCCAGGCTGTAGCAGCAATGTCACGCTTCCCGTGGCGTGGATCAAAGGATCTGTGGTTTTCCCTCGAGGCTTTCCCTCGAGGCTTTCCCACAGGGCTGTCCCACGTGCCACCGTGGTGTTAGTAGATCCTCGGTGTGAAAGATGAGCCAGTGCAGGGCAAAGAGGTTCCTCTGGAATGGACTGAGACATCTGGGGGACTCTTGGAATGGTGGTAAGACCATGGAGTTCCTCTCGCCTTTGCTGTTGAGAGTGCCTCCTCTTGAGATGGGACGGGAATACCGGGAATTCTTTCCCGTTGAAAGCAGGGAAAGGATTCCTCATCTCGAGCTAGGAGGGGGAAACGGGGCTCCTCTGGATGTGGGCGGGACCATCGTGCTTCCTCTCGAGTGGAGACGGGTATGGCGGTGAACTTCTTGAGTTGCAGCAAGGGTGTGAAAGACCCTTTCGAAGTTCCAGAGGTTAGGTGTCATTAGTCTCCAGACGCCTCATCGGAAATAGGCCTCATCTCGCCTGGAAGGGTGAACTTCCTGGATTTTCTCGAGTTGCGGCAGGTGTTCTCGAGTTACGACGGGGACCTCAGGGACCCGCCCTGGTGGCCTCAGGAGAGGCCAGTCCCCATGCGAGTTGCTAGGCGGCCTCTCGGGATTCCTCTCCCGTCGATACCGGGGCCAAAAACCTTGTGTGGAGTCAGGGCCGGAACCGAGGATTCCTCTCAGGGGCTGACATGGATCTTTGGGTACTTCTGGAGTCTCCCCAGGGGAGTCAGGCCTCGTCTCGAGTCGGGGCATGCACGTGCACTTTCCTTCCAGGCTGTAGCAGCAATGTCACGCTTCCCGTGGCGTGGATCAAAGGATCTGTGGTTTTCCCTCGAGGCTTTCCCTCGAGGCTTTCCCACAGGGCTGTCCCACGTGCCACCGTGGTGTGAGTCGATCCTCGGCGTGAAAGATGAGCCAGTGCAGGGCAAAGAGGTTCCTCTGGAATGGACTGAGACATCTGGGGGACTCTTGGAATGGTGGTACGACCATGGAGTTCCTCTCGCCTTTCCTGTTGAGAGTGCCTCCGCTTGAGATGCGACGGGAACGCCGGGAATTCTTTCCCATTGAAAGCAGGGAAAGGATTCCTCATCTCGAGCTACGAGGGGGAAAGGGGGCTCCTCTGGTTGTGGGCGGGACGATCGTTCTTAATCTCGAGTGGAGACGGGTATGGCGGTGAACTTCTTGAGTTGCAGCAAGGGTGTGAAAGACCCTTTCGAAGTTCCAGAGGTTACGTGTCATTAGTCTCCAGACGCCTCATCGGAAATAAGCCTCATCTCGCCTGGAAGGAGGAACTTCCTGGAATTTCTCGAGTTGCGGCTGGTGTTCTCGAGTTACGACGGGGACCTCAGGGACCCGCCCTGGAGGCCTCAGGAGAGGCCAGTCCCCATGCGATTTGCTAGGGGGCCTCTCGGGATTCCTCTCCCGTCGATACCGGGGCCAAAAACCTTGTGTGGAGTCAGGGCCGGAAACGAGGATTCCTCTCAGGGGCTGACATGGATCTTTGGGTACTTCTCGAGTCTCCCCAGGGGAGTCAGGCCTCGGCTCGAGTGGGGGCATGCACTTGCGCTTTCCTTCCAGGCTGTAGCAGCAATGTCACGCTTCCCATCGCGTGGATCAAAGGATCTGTGGTTTTCCCACAGGGCTCTCCCACGAGCCACCGTGGTGTGAGTCGATCCTCGGCGTGAAAGATGAGCCAGTGCAGGGCAAAGAGGTTCCTCTGGACTGGACTGAGACATCTGGGGGACTCTTGGAATGGTGGTACAACCATGGAGTTCCTCTCGCCTTTCCTGTTGAGAGTGCCTCCTCTGGAGATGCGACGGGAACGCCGGGAATTCTTTCCCGTTGAAAGCAGGGAAAGGATTCCTCATCTCGAGCTACGAGGGGGAAACGGGGCTCCTCTGGATGTGGGCGGGACCATCGTGCTTCCTCTAGAGTGGAGACGGGTATGGCGGTGAACTTCTTGAGTTGCAGCAAGGGTGTGAAAGACCCTTTCGAAGTTCCAGAGGTTAGGTGTCATTAGTCTCCAGACGCCTCATCGGAAATAGGCCTCATCTCGCCTGGAAGGGAGAACTTCCTGGATTTTCTCGAGTTGCGGCAGGTGTTCTCGAGTTACGACGGGGACCTCAGGGACCCGCCCTGGTGGCCTCAGGAGAGGCCAGTCCCCATGCGAGTTGCTAGGGGGCCTCTCGGGATTGCTCTCCCGTCGATACCGGGGCCAAAAACCTTGTGTGGAGTCAGGGCCGGAACCGAGGATTCCTCTCAGTGGCTGATATGGATCTTTGGGTACTTCTGGAGTCTCCCCAGGGGAGTCAGGCCTCCTCTCAAGTGGGGGCATGCACGTGCGCTTTCCTTCAAGGCTGTAGCAGCAATGTCACGCTTCCCGTGGCGTGGATCAAAGGATCTGTGGTTTTCCCTCGAGGCTTTCCCTCGAGGCTTTCCCACAGGGATGTCCCACGTGCCACCGTGGTGTGAGTCGATCCTCGGCGTGAAAGATGAGCCAGTGTAGGGCAAAGAGCTTCCTCTGGAATGGACTGAGACATCTGGGGGACTCTTGGAATGGTGGTACGACCATGGAGTTCCTCTCGCCTTTCCTGTTGAGAGTGCCTCCTCTTGAGATGAGACGGGAACGCCGGGAAGTCTTTCCCGTTGAAAGCAGGGAAAGGATCCCTCATCTCGAGCTACGAGGTGGAAACGGGGCTCCTCTGGATGGGGGCAGGACTATCGTGCTTCCTCTCGAGTGGAGACGGGTATGGCGGTGAACTTCTTGAGTTGCAGCAAGGGTGTGAAAGACCCTTTCGAAGTTCCAGAGGTTAGGTGTCATTAGTCTCCAGACGCCTCATCGGAAATAGGCCTCATCTCGCCTGGAAGGGAGAACTTCCTGGATTTTCTCGAGTTGCGGCAGGTGTTCTCGAGTTACGACGGGGACCTCAGGGACCCGCCCTGGTGGCCTCAGGAGAGGCCAGTCCCCATGCGAGTTGCTAGGGGGCCTCTCGGGATTCCTCTCCCGTCGATACCCGGGCCAAAAACCTTGTGTGGAGTCAGGGCCGGAACCGAGGATTCCTCTCACGGGCTGATATGGATCTTTGGGTACTTCTGGAGTCTCGCCAGGGGAGACAGGCCTCATCTCGAGTGGGGACATGCACGTGAGCTTTCCTTCCAGGCTGTAGCAGCAATGTCACGCTTCCCATCGCGTGGATCAAAGGATCTGTGGTTTTCCCTCGAGGCTTTCCCTCGAGGCTTTCCCACAGGGCTGTCCCACGTGCCAGCGTGGTGTGAGTCGATCCTCGGCGTGAAACATGAGCCAGTGCAGGGCAAAGAGTTTCCTCTGGAATGGATTGAGACATCTGGGGGACTCTTGGAATGGTGGTACGACCATGGAGTTCCTCTCGCCTTTCCTGTTGAGAGTGCCTCCTCTTGAGATGCGACGGGAACGCCGGGAATTCTTTCCCGTTGAAAGCAGGGAAAGGATCGCTCATCTCGAGCTAGGAGGGGGAAACGGGGCTCCTCTGGGTGTGGGCGGGACCATCGTGCTTCCTCTCGAGTGGAGACGGGTATGGCGGTGAACTTCTTGAGTTGCAGCAAGGGTGTGAAAGACCCTTTCGAAGTTCCAGAGTTTAGGTGTCATTAGTCTCCAGACGCCTGATCGGAAATAGGCCTCATCTCGCCTGGAAGGGAGAACTTCCTGGATTTTCTCGAGTTGCGGCAGGTGTTCTCGAGTTACGACGGGGACCTCAGGGACCCGCCCTGGTGGCCTCAGGAGAGGCCAGTCCCCATGCGACTTGCTAGGGGGCTTCTCGGGATTCGTCTCCCGTCGATACCGGGGCCAAAAACCTTGTGTGGAGTCAGGGCCGGAAACGAGGATTCCTCTCAGGTTCTGACATGGATCTTTGGGTACTTCTGGAGTCTCCCCAGGGGAGTCAGGCCTCGTCTCGAGTGGGGGCATGCACGTGCGCTTTCCTTCAAGGCTGTAGCAGCAATGTCACGCTTCCCGTGGCGTGAATCAAACGATCTGTGGTTTTCCCTCGAGGCTTTCCCTCGAGGCTTTCCCACAGGGCTGTCCCACGTGCCACCGTGGTGTGAGTCGATCCTCGGCGTGAAAGATGAGCCAGTGCAGGGCAAAGAGGTTCCTCTGGAATGGACTGAGACATCTGGGGGACTCTTGGAATGATGGTACGACCTTGGAGTTCCTCTCGCCTTTCCTGTTGAGAGTGCCTCCTCTTGAGATGCGACGGGAACTCCGGGAAATCTTTCCCGTTGAAAGCATGGAAAGGATCCCTCATCTCGAGCTACGAGGGGGAAACGGGGCTCCTCTGGATGTGGGCGGGACCATCGTGCTTCCTCTCGAGTGGAGACGGGTATGGCGGTGAACTTCTTGATTTGCAGCAAGGGTGTGAAAGACCCTTTCGAAGTTCCAGAAGTTAGGTGTCATTAGTCTCCAGACGCCTGATCGGAAATAGGCCTCATCTCGCCTGGAAGGGAGAACTTCCTGGATTTTCTCGAGTTGCGGCAGGTGTTCTCGAGTTACGACGGGGACCTCAGGGACCCGCCCTGGTGGCCTCAGGAGAGGCCAGTCCCCATGCGAGTTGCTAGGGGCCCTCTCGGGATTCCTCTCCCGTCGATACCGGGGCCAAAAACCTTGTGTGGTGTCAGGGCCGGAACCGAGGATTTCTCTCAGGGGCTGACATGGATCTTTGGGTACTTCTGGAGTCTCCCCAGGGGAGTCAGGCCTTGTCTCGAGTCGGGGCATGCACGTGCGCTTTCCTTCCAGGCTGTAGCAGCAATGTCACGCTTCCCGTGGCGTGGATCAAAGGATCTGTGGTTTTCCCTCGAGGCTTTCCCTCGAGGCTTTCCCACAGGGCTGTCCCACGTGCCACCGTGGTGTTATTAGATCCTCGGTGTGAAAGATGAGCCAGTGCAGGGCAAAGAGGTTCCTCTGGAATGGACTGAGACATCTGGGGGACTCTTGGAATGGTGGTAAGACCATGGAGTTCCTCTCGCCTTTGCTGTTGAGAGTGCCTCCTCTTGAGATGGGACGGGAATACCGGGAATTCTTTCCCGTTGAAAGCAGGGAAAGGATTCCTCATCTCGAGCTACGAGGGGGAAACGGGGCTCCTCTGGATGTGGGCGGGACCATCGTGCTTCCTCTCGAGTGGAGACGGGTATGGCGGTGAACTTCTTGAGTTGCAGCAAGGGTGTGAAAGACCCTTTCGAAGTTCCAGAGGTTAGGTGTCATTAGTCTCCAGACGCCTCATCGGAAATAGGCCTCATCTCGCCTGGAAGGGTGAACTTCCTGGATTTTCTCGAGTTGCGGCAGGTGTTCTCGAGTTACGACGGGGACCTCAGGGACCCGCCCTGGTGGCCTCAGGAGAGGCCAGTCCCCATGCGAGTTGCTAGGCGGCCTCTCGGGATTCCTCTCCCGTCGATACCGGGGCCAAAAACCTTGTGTGGAGTCAGGGCCGGAACCGAGGATTCCTCTCAGGGGCTGACATGGATCTTTGGGTACTTCTGGAGTCTCCCCAGGGGAGTCAGGCCTCGTCTCGAGTCTGGGCATGCACGTGCACTTTCCTTCCAGGCTGTAGCAGCAATGTCACGCTTCCCGTGGCGTGGATCAAAGGATCTGTGGTTTTCCCTCGAGGCTTTCCCTCGAGGCTTTCCCACAGGGCTGTCCCACGTGCCACCGTGGTGTGAGTCGATCCTCGGCGTGAAAGATGAGCCAGTGCAGGGCAAAGAGGTTCCTCTGGAATGGACTGAGACATCTGGGGGACTCTTGGAATGGTGGTACGACCATGGAGTTCCTCTCGCCTTTCCTGTTGAGAGTGCCTCCGCTTGAGATGCGACGGGAACGCCGGGAATTCTTTCCCATTGAAAGCAGGGAAAGGATTCCTCATCTCGAGCTACGAGGGGGAAAGGGGGCTCCTCTGGATGTGGGCGGGACGATCGTTCTTCCTCTCGAGTGGAGACGGGTATGGCGGTGAACTTCTTGAGTTGCAGCAAGGGTGTGAAAGACCCTTTCGAAGTTCCAGAGGTTACGTGTCATTAGTCTCCAGACGCCTCATCGGAAATAAGCCTCATCTCGCCTGGAAGGAGGAACTTCCTGGAATTTCTCGAGTTGCGGCTGGTGTTCTCGAGTTACGACGGGGACCTCAGGGACCCGCCCTGGAGGCCTCAGGAGAGGCCAGTCCCCATGCGATTTGCTAGGGGGCCTCTCGGGATTCCTCTCCCGTCGATACCGGGGCCAAAAACCTTGTGTGGAGTCAGGGCCGGAAACGAGGATTCCTCTCAGGGGCTGACATGGATCTTTGGGTACTTCTCGAGTCTCCACAGGGGAGTCAGGCCTCGGCTCGAGTGGGGGCATGCACTTGCGCTTTCCTTCCAGGCTGTAGCAGCAATGTCACGCTTCCCATCGTGTGGATCAAAGGATCTGTGGTTTTCCCACAGGGCTCTCCCACGAGCCACCGTGGTGTGAGTCGATCCTCGGCGTGAAAGATGAGCCAGTGCCGGGCAAAGAGGTTCCTCTGGACTGGACTGAGACATCTGGGGGACTCTTGGAATGGTGGTACAACCATGGAGTTCCTCTCGCCTTTCCTGTTGAGAGTGCCTCCTCTGGAGATGCGACGGGAACGCCGGGAATTCTTTCCCGTTGAAAGCAGGGAAAGGATCCCTCATCTCGAGCTACGAGGGGGAAACGGGGCTCCTCTGGATGTGGGCGGGACCATTGGGCTTCCTCTCGAGTGGAGACGGGTATGGCGGTGAACTTCCTGAGTTGCAGCAAGGGTGTGAAAGACCCTTTCGAAGTTCCAGAGGTTAGGTGTCATTAGTCTCCAGACGCCTCATCGGAAATAGGCCTCATCTAGCCTGGAAGGGAGAACTTCCTGGATTTTCTCGAGTTGCGGCAGGTGTTTTCGAGTTACGACGGGGACCTCAGGGACCCGCCCTGGTGGCCTCAGGAGAGGCCAGTCCCCATGCGAGTTGCTAGGGGCCCTCTCGGGATTCCTCTCCCGTCGATACCGGGGCCAAAAACCTTGTGTGGAGTCAGGGCCGGAACCGAGGATTCCTCTCAGGGGCTGACATGGATCTTTGGGTACTTCTGGAGTCTCCCCAGGGGAGTCAGGCCTCGTCTCGAGTCGGGGCATGCACGTGCGCTTTCCTTCCAGGCTGTAGCAGCAATGTCACGCTTCCCGTGGCGTGGATCAAAGGATCTGTGGTTTTCCCTCGAGGCTTTCCCTCGAGGCTTTCCCACAGGGATGTCCCACGTGCCACCGTGGTGTGAGTCGATCCTCGGCGTGAAAGATGAGCCAGTGTAGGGCAAAGAGCTTCCTCTGGAATGGACTGAGACATCTGGGGGACTCTTGGAATGGTGGTACGACCATGGAGTTCCTCTCGCCTTTCCTGTTGAGAGTGCCTCCTCTTGAGATGAGACGGGAACGCCGGGAAGTCTTTCCCGTTGAAAGCAGGGAAAGGATCCCTCATCTCGAGCTACGAGGTGGAAACGGGGCTCCTCTGGATGGGGGCAGGACTCTCGTGCTTCCTCTCGAGTGGAGACGGGTATGGCGGTGAACTTCTTGAGTTGCAGCAAGGGTGTGAAAGACCCTTTCGAAGTTCCAGAGGTTAGGTGTCATTAGTCTCCAGACGCCTCATCGGAAATAGGCCTCATCTCGCCTGGAAGGGAGAACTTCCTGGATTTTCTCGAGTTGCGGCAGGTGTTCTCGAGTTACGACGGGGACCTCAGGGACCCGCCCTGGTGGCCTCAGGAGAGGCCAGTCCCCATGCGAGTTGCTAGGGGGCCTCTCGGGATTCCTCTCCCGTCGATACCCGGGCCAAAAACCTTGTGTGGAGTCAGGGCCGGAACCGAGGATTCCTCTCACGGGCTGATATGGATCTTTGGGTACTTCTGGAGTCTCGCCAGGGGAGACAGGCCTCATCTCGAGTGGGGACATGCACGTGAGCTTTCCTTCCAGGCTGTAGCAGCAATGTCACGCTTCCCATCGCGTGGATCAAAGGATCTGTGGTTTTCCCTCGAGGCTTTCCCTCGAGGCTTTCCCACAGGGCTGTCCCACGTGCCAGCGTGGTGTGAGTCGATCCTCGGCGTGAAACATGAGCCAGTGCAGGGCAAAGAGTTTCCTCTGGAATGGATTGAGACATCTGGGGGACTCTTGGAATGGTGGTACGACCATGGAGTTCCTCTCGCCTTTCCTGTTGAGAGTGCCTCCTCTTGAGATGCGACGGGAACGCCGGGAATTCTATCCCGTTGAAAGCAGGGAAAGGATCGCTCATCTCGAGCTAGGAGGGGGAAACGGGGCTCCTCTGGGTGTGGGCGGGACCATCGTGCTTCCTCTCGAGTGGAGACGGGTATGGCGGTGAACTTCTTGAGTTGCAGCAAGGGTGTGAAAGACCCTTTCGAAGTTCCAGAGTTTAGGTGTCATTAGTCTCCAGACGCCTGATCGGAAATAGGCCTCATCTCGCCTGGAAGGGAGAACTTCCTTGATTTTCTCGAGTTGCGGCAGGTGTTCTCGAGTTACGACGGGGACCTCAGGGACCCGCCCTGGTGGCCTCAGGAGAGGCCAGTCCCCATGCGACTTGCTAGGGGGCCTCTCGGGATTGCTCTCCCGTTGATACCGGGGCCAAAAACCTTGTGTGGAGTCAGGGCCGGAACCGAGGATTCCTCTCAGTGGCTGACATGGATCTTTGGGTACTTCTGGAGTCTCCCCAGGGGAGTCAGGCCTCCTCTCAAGTGGGGGCATGCACGTGCGCTTTCCTTCAAGGCTGTAGCAGCAATGTCACGCTTCGCGTGGCGTGAATCAAACGATCTGTGGTTTTCCCTTGAGGCTTTCCCTCGAGGCTTTCCAACAGGGCTGTCCCACGTGCCACCGTGGTGTGAGTCGATCCTCGGCGTGAAAGATGAGCCAGTGCAGGGCAAAGAGGTTCCTCTGGAATGGACTGAGACATCTGGGGGACTCTTGGAATGGTGGTACGACCATGGAGTTCCTCTCGCCTTTCCTGTTGAGAGTGCCTCCTCTTGAGATGCGACGGGAACGCCGGGAATTCTTTCCCATTGAAAGCAGGGAAAGGATCCCTCATCTCGAGCTACGAGGGGGAAACGGGGCTCCTCTGGATGTGGGCGGGACCATTGTGCTTCCTCTCGAGTGGAGACGGGTATGGCGGTGAACTTCCTGAGTTGCAGCAAGGGTGTGAAAGACCCTTTCGAAGTTCCAGAGGTTAGGTGTCATTAGTCTCCAGACGCCTCATCGGAAATAGGCCTCATCTAGCCTGGAAGGGAGAACTTCCTGGATTTTCTCGAGTTGCGGCAGGTGTTTTCGAGTTACGACGGGGACCTCAGGGACCCGCCCTGGTGGCCTCAGGAGAGGCCAGTCCACATGCGAGTTTCTAGGGGCCCTCTCGGGATTCCTCTCCCGTCGATACCGGGGCCAAAAACCTTGTGTGGAGTCAGGGCCGGAACCGAGGATTCCTCTCAGGGGCTGACATGGATCTTTGGGTACTTCTGGAGTCTCCCCAGGGGAGTCAGGCCTCGTCTCGAGTCGGGGCATGCACGTGCGCTTTCCTTCCAGGCTGTAGCCGCAATGTCACGCTTCCCGTGGCGTGGATCAAAGGATCTGTGGTTTTCCCTCGAGGCTTTCCCTCGAGGCTTTCCCACAGGGATGTCCCACGTGCCACCGTGGTGTGAGTCGATCCTCGGCGTGAAAGATGAGCCAGTGTAGGGCAAAGAGCTTCCTCTGGAATGGACTGAGACATCTGGGGGATTCTTGGAATGGTGGTACGACCATGGAGTTCCTCTCGCCTTTCCTGTTGAGAGTGCCTCCTCTTGAGATGAGACGGGAACGCCGGGAAGTCTTTCCCGTTGAAAGCAGGGAAAGGATCCCTCATCTCGAGCTACGAGGTGGAAACGGGGCTCCTCTGGATGGGGGCAGGACTATCGTGCTTCCTCTCGAGTGGAGACGGGTATGGCGGTGAACTTCTTGAGTTGCAGCAAGGGTGTGAAAGACCCTTTCGAAGTTCCAGAGGTTAGGTGTCATTAGTCTCCAGACGCCTCATCGGAAATAGGCCTCATCTCGCCTGGAAGGGAGAACTTCCTGGATTTTCTCGAGTTGCGGCAGGTGTTCTCGAGTTACGACGGGGACCTCAGGGACCCGCCCTGGTGGCCTCAGGAGAGGCCAGTCCCCATGCGAGTTGCTAGGGGGCCTCTCGGGATTCCTCTCCCGTCGATACCCGGGCCAAAAACCTTGTGTGGAGTCAGGGCCGGAACCGAGGATTCCTCTCACGGGCTGATATGGATCTTTGGGTACTTCTGGAGTCTCGCCAGGGGAGACAGGCCTCATCTCGAGTGGGGACATGCACGTGAGCTTTCCTTCCAGGCTGTAGCAGCAATGTCACGCTTCCCATCGCGTGGATCAAAGGATCTGTGGTTTTCCCTCGAGGCTTTCCCTCAAGGCTTTCCCACAGGGCTGTCCCACGTGCCAGCGTGGTGTGAGTCGATCCTCGGCGTGAAACATGAGCCAGTGCAGGGCAAAGAGTTTCCTCTGGAATGGATTGAGACATCTGGGGGACTCTTGGAATGGTGGTACGACCATGGAGTTCCTCTCGCCTTTCCTGTTGAGAGTGCCTCCTCTTGAGATGCGACGGGAACGCCGGGAATTCTATCCCGTTGAAAGCAGGGAAAGGATCGCTCATCTCGAGCTAGGAGGGGGAAACGGGGCTCCTCTGGGTGTGGGCGGGACCATCGTGCTTCCTCTCGAGTGGAGACGGGTATGGCGGTGAACTTCTTGAGTTGCAGCAAGGGTGTGAAAGACCCTTTCGAAGTTCCAGAGTTTAGGTGTCATTAGTCTCCAGACGCCTGATCGGAAATAGGCCTCATCTCGCCTGGAAGGGAGAACTTCCTGGATTTTCTCGAGTTGCGGCAGGTGTTCTCGAGTTACGACGGGGACCTCAGGGACCCGCCCTGGTGGCCTCAGGAGAGGCCAGTCCCCATGCGACTTGCTAGGGGGCTTCTCGGGATTCGTCTCCCGTCGATACCGGGGCCAAAAACCTTGTGTGGAGTCAGGGCCGGAAACGAGGATTCCTCTCAGGTTCTGACATGGATCTTTGGGTACTTCTGGAGTCTCCCCAGGGGAGTCAGGCCTCGTCTCGAGTGGGGGCATGCACGTGCGCTTTCCTTCAAGGCTGTAGCAGCAATGTCACGCTTCCCTTGGCGTGAATCAAACGATCTGTGGTTTTCCCTCGAGGCTTTCCCTCGAGGCTTTCCCACAGGGCTGTCCCACGTGCCACCGTGGTGTGAGTCGATCCTCGGCGTGAAAGATGAGCCAGTGCAGGGCAAAGAGGTTCCTCTGGAATGGACTGAGACATCTGGGGGACTCTTGGAATGATGGTACGACCTTGGAGTTCCTCTCGCCTTTCCTGTTGAGAGTGCCTCCTCTTGAGATGCGACGGGAACTCCGGGAAATCTTTCCCGTTGAAAGCAGGGAAAGGATCCCTCATCTCGAGCTACGAGGGGGAAACGGGGCTCCTCTGGATGTGGGCGGGACCATCGTGCTTCCTCTCGAGTGGAGACGGGTATGGCGGTGAACTTCTTGAGTTGCAGCAAGGGTGTGAAAGACCCTTTCGAAGTTCCAGAAGTTAGGTGTCATTAGTCTCCAGACGCCTGATCGGAAATAGGCCTCATCTCGCCTGGAAGGGAGAACTTCCTGGATTTTCTCGAGTTGCGGCAGGTGTTCTCGAGTTACGACGGGGACCTCAGGGACCCGCCCTGGTGGCCTCAGGAGAGGCCAGTCCCCATGCGAGTTGCTAGGGGCCCTCTCGGGATTCCTCTCCCGTCGATACCGGGGCCAAAAACCTTGTGTGGTGTCAGGGCCGGAACCGAGGATTTCTCTCAGGGGCTGATATGGATCTTTGGGTACTTCTGGAGTCTCGCCAGGGGAGACAGGCCTCGTCTCGAGTGGGGGCATGCACGTGCGCTTTCCTTCCAGGCTGTAGCAGCAATGTCACGCTTCCCATCGCGTGGATCAAAGGATCTGTGGTTTTCCCTCGAGGCTTTCCCTCGAGGCTTTCCCACAGGGCTGTCCCACGTGCCACCGTGGTGTGAGTCGATCCTCGGCGTGAAAGATGAGCCAGTGCAGGGCAAAGAGGTTCCTCTGGAATGGACTGAGACATCTGGGGGACTCTTGGAATGGTGGTACGACCATGGAGTTCCTCTCGCCTTTCCTGTTGAGAGTGCCTCCTCTTGAGATGCGACGGGAACGCCGGGAATTCTATCCCGTTGAAAGCAGGGAAAGGATCGCTCATCTCGAGCTAGGAGTGGGAAACGGGGCTCCTCTGGGTGTGGGCGGGACCATCGTGCTTCCTCTCGAGTGGAGACGGGTATGGCGGTGAACTTCTTGAGTTGCAGCAAGGGTGTGAAAGACCCTTTCGAAGTTCCAGAGTTTAGGTGTCATTAGTCTCCAGACGCCTGATCGGAAATAGGCCTCATCTCGCCTGGAAGGGAGAACTTCCTGGATTTTCTCGAGTTGCGGCAGGTGTTCTCGAGTTACGACGGGGACCTCAGGGACCCGCCCTGGTGGCCTCAGGAGAGGCCAGTCCCCATGCGACTTGCTAGGGGGCTTCTCGGGATTCGTCTCCCGTCGATACCGGGGCGAAAAACCTTGTGTGGAGTCAGGGCCGGAAACGAGGATTCCTCTCAGGTTCTGACATGGATCTTTGGGTACTTCTGGAGTCTCCCCAGGGGAGTCAGGCCTCGTCTCGAGTGGGGGCATGCACGTGCGCTTTCCTTCAAGGCTGTAGCAGCAATGTCACGCTTCCCGTGGCGTGAATCAAACGATCTGTGGTTTTCCCTCGAGGCTTTCCCTCGAGGCTTTCCCACAGGGCTGTCCCACGTGCCACCGTGGTGTGAGTCGATCCTCGGCGTGAAAGATGAGCCAGTGCAGGGCAAAGAGCTTCCTCTGGAATGGACTGAGACATCTGGGGGACTCTTGGAATGATGGTACGACCTTGGAGTTCCTCTCGCCTTTCCTGTTGAGAGTGCCTCCTCTTGAGATGCGACGGGAACTCCGGGAAATCTTTCCCGTTGAAAGCAGGGAAAGGATCCCTCATCTCGAGCTACGAGGGGGAAACGGGGCTCCTCTGGATGTGGGCGGGACCATCGTGCTTCCTCTCGAGTGGAGACGGGTATGGCGGTGAACTTCTTGAGTTGCAGCAAGGGTGTGAAAGACCCTTTCGAAGTTCCAGAAGTTAGGTGTCATTAGTCTCCAGACGCCTGATCGGAAATAGGCCTCATCTCGCCTGGAAGGGAGAACTTCCGGGATTTTCTCGAGTTGCGGCAGGTGTTTTCGAGTTACGACGGGGACCTCAGGGACCCGCCCTGGTGGCCTCAGGAGAGGCCAGTCCCCATGCGAGTTGCTAGGGGCCCTCTCGGGATTCCTCTCCCGTAGATACCGGGGCCAAAAACCTTGTGTGGAGTCAGGGCCGGAACCGAGGATTCCTCTCAGGGGCTGACATGGATCTTTGGGTACTTCTGGAGTCTCCCCAGGGGAGTCAGGCCTCGTCTCGAGTCGGGGCATGCACGTGCGCTTTCCTTCCAGGCTGTAGCAGCAATGTCACGCTTCCCGTGGCGTGGATCAAAGGATCTGTGGTTTTCCCTCGAGGCTTTCCCTCGAGGCTTTCCCACAGGGATGTCCCACGTGCCACCGTGGTGTGAGTCGATCCTCGGCGTGAAAGATGAGCCAGTGTAGGGCAAAGAGCTTCCTCTGGAATGGACTGAGACATCTGGGGGACTCTTGGAATGGTGGTACGACCATGGAGTTCCTCTCGCCTTTCCTGTTGAGAGTGCCTCCTCTTGAGATGAGACGGGAACGCCGGGAAGCCTTTCCCGTTGAAAGCAGGGAAAGGATCCCTCATCTCGAGCTACGAGGTGGAAACGGGGCTCCTCTGGATGGGGGCAGGACTATCGTGCTTCCTCTCGAGTGGAGACGGGTATGGCGGTGAACTTCTTGAGTTGCAGCAAGGGTGTGAAAGACCCTTTCGAAGTTCCAGAGGTTAGGTGTCATTAGTCTCCAGACGCCTCATCGGAAATAGGCCTCATCTCGCCTGGAAGGGAGAACTTCCTGGATTTTCTCGAGTTGCGGCAGGTGTTCTCGAGTTACGACGGGGACCTCAGGGACCCGCCCTGGTGGCCTCAGGAGAGGCCAGTCCCCATGCGAGTTGCTAGGGGGCCTCTCGGGATTCCTCTCCCGTCGATACCCGGGCCAAAAACCTTGTGTGGAGTCAGGGGCGGAACCGAGGATTCCTCTCACGGGCTGATATGGATCTTTGGGTACTTCTGGAGTCTCGCCAGGGGAGACAGGCCTCATCTCGAGTGGGGACATGCACGTGAGCTTTCCTTCCAGGCTGTAGCAGCAATGTCACGCTTCCCATCGCGTGGATCAAAGGATCTGTGGTTTTCCCTCGAGGCTTTCCCTCGAGGCTTTCCCACAGGGCTGTCCCACGTGCCAGCGTGGTGTGAGTCGATCCTCGGCGTGAAACATGAGCCAGTGCAGGGCAAAGAGTTTCCTCTGGAATGGATTGAGACATCTGGGGGACTCTTGGAATGGTGGTACGACCATGGAGTTCCTCTCGCCTTTCCTGTTGAGAGTGCCTCCTCTTGAGATGCGACGGGAACGCCGGGAATTCTATCCCGTTGAAAGCAGGGAAAGGATCGCTCATCTCGAGCTAGGAGGGGGAAACGGGGCTCCTCTGGGTGTGGGCGGGACCATCGTGCTTCCTCTCGAGTGGAGACGGGTATGGCGGTGAACTTCTTGAGTTGCAGCAAGGGTGTGAAAGACCCTTTCGAAGTTCCAGAGTTTAGGTGTCATTAGTCTCCAGACGCCTGATCGGAAATAGGCCTCATCTCGCCTGGAAGGGAGAACTTCCTGGATTTTCTCGAGTTGCGGCAGGTGTTCTCGAGTTACGACGGGGACCTCAGGGACCCGCCCTGGTGGCCTCAGCAGAGGCCAGTCCCCATGCGACTTGCTAGGGGGCTTCTCGGGATTCGTCTCCCGTCGATACCGGGGCCAAAAACCTTGTGTGGAGTCAGGGCCGGAAACGAGGATTCCTCTCAGGTTCTGACATGGATCTTTGGGTACTTCTGGAGTCTCCCCAGGGGAGTCAGGCCTCGTCTCGAGTGGGGGCATGCACGTGCGCTTTCCTTCAAGGCTGTAGCAGCAATGTCACGCTTCCCGTGGCGTGAATCAAACGATCTGTGGTTTTCCCTCGAGGCTTTCCCTCGAGGCTTTCCCACAGGGCTGTCCCACGTGCCACCGTGGTGTGAGTCGATCCTCGGCGTGAAAGATGAGCCAGTGCAGGGCAAAGAGGTTCCTCTGGAATGGACTGAGACATCTGGGGGACTCTTGGAATGATGGTACGACCTTGGAGTTCCTCTCGCCTTTCCTGTTGAGAGTGCCTCCTCTTGAGATGCGACGGGAACTCCGGGAAATCTTTCCCGTTGAAAGCAGGGAAAGGATCCCTCATCTCGAGCTACGAGGGGGAAACGGGGCTCCTCTGGATGTGGGCGGGACCATCGTGCTTCCTCTCGAGTGGAGACGGGTATGGCGGTGAACTTCTTGAGTTGCAGCAAGGGTGTGAAAGACCCTTTCGAAGTTCCAGAAGTTAGGTGTCATTAGTCTCCAGACGCCTGATCGGAAATAGGCCTCATCTCGCCTGGAAGGGAGAACTTCCTGGATTTTCTCGAGTTGCGGCAGGTGTTCTCGAGTTACGACGGGGACCTCAGGGACCCGCCCTGGTGGCCTCAGGAGAGGCCAGTCCCCATGCGAGTTGCTAGGGGCCCTCTCGGGATTCCTCTCCCGTCGATACCGGGGCCAAAAACCTTGTGTGGTGTCAGGGCCGGAACCGAGGATTTCTCTCAGGGGCTGACATGGATCTTTGGGTACTTCTGGAGTCTCCCCATGGGAGTCAGGCCTCGTCTCGAGTGGGGGCATGCACGTGCGCTTTCCTTCCAGGCTGTAGCAGCAATGTCACGCTTCCCATGGCGTGGATCAAAGGATCTGTGGTTTTCCCTCGAGGCTTTCCCTCGAGGCTTTCCCACAGGGCTGTCCCACGTGCCACCGTGGTGTGAGTCGATCCTCGGCGTGAAAGATGAGCCATTGCATGGCAAAGAGGTTCCTCTGGAATGGACTGAGACATCTGGGGGACTCTTGGAATGGTGGTACGACCATGGAGTTCCTCTCGCCTTTCCTGTTGAGAGTGCCTCCGCTTGAGATGCGACGGGAACGCCGGGAATTCTTTCCCATTGAAAGCAGGGAAAGGATTCCTCATCTCGAGCTACGAGGGGGAAAGGGGGCTCCTCTGGATGTGGGCGGGACGATCGTGCTTCCTCTCGAGTGGAGACGGGTATGGCGGTGAACTTCTTGAGTTGCAGCAAGGGTGTGAAAGACCCTTTCGAAGTTCCAGAGGTTAGGTGTCATTAGTCTCCAGACGCCTCATCGGAAATAGGCCTCATCCTGCCTGGAAGGGAGAACTTCCTGGATTTTCTCGAGTTGCGGCAGGTGTTCTCGAGTTACGACGGGGAACTCAGGGACCCGCCCTGGTGGCCTCAGGAGAGGCCAGTCCCCATGCGAGTTGCTAGGGGGCCTCTCGGGATTCCTCTCCCGTCGATACCCGGGCCAAAAACCTTGTGTGGAGTCAGGGCCGGAACCGAGGATTCCTCTCACGGGCTGATATGGATCTTTGGGTACTTCTGGAGTCTCGCCAGGGGAGACAGGCCTCATCTCGAGTGGGGGCATGCACGTGCGCTTTCCTTCCAGGCTCTAGCAGCAATGTCACGCTTCCCATCGCGTGGATCAAAGGATCTGTGGTTTTCCCTCGAGGCTTTCCCTCGAGGCTTTCCCACAGGGCTGTCCCACGTGCCACCGTGGTGTGAGTCGATCCTCGGCGTGAAAGATGAGCCAGTGCAGGGCAAAGAGGTTCCTCTGGAATGGACTGAGACATCTGGGGGACTCTTGGAATGGTGGTACGACCATGGAGTTCCTCTCGCCTTTCCTGTTGAGAGTGCCTCCTCTTGAGATGCGACGGGAACGCCGGGAATTCTTTCCCGTTGAAAGCAGGGAAAGGATCCCTCATCTCGAGCTACGAGGGGGAAACGGGGCTCCTCTGGATGTGGGCGGGACCATCGTGCTTCCTCTCGAGTGGAGACGGGTGTGGCGGTGAACTTCTTGAGTTGCAGCAAGGGTGTGAAAGACCCTTTCGAAGTTCCAGAGGTTAGGTGTCATTAGTCTCCAGACGCCTCATCGGAAATAGGCCTCATCTCGCCTGGAAGGGGGAACTTCCTGGAATTTCTCGAGTTGTGGCAGGTGTTCTCGAGTTACGACGGGGACCTCAGGGACCCGCCCTGGTGGCCTCAGGATATGCCAGTCCCCATGCGAGTTGCTAGGGGGCCTCTCGGGATTCCTCTCCCGTCAATACCGGGGCCAAAAACCTTGTGTGGAGTCAGGGCCTGAACCGAGGATTCCTCTCAGGGGCTGACATGGATCTTTGGGTACTTCTGGAGTCTCCCCAGGGGAGTCAGGCCTCGTCTCGAGTCGGGGCATGCACGTGCACTTTCCTTCGAGGCTGTAGCAGCAATGTCACGCTTCCCGTGGCGTGGATCAAAGGATCTGTGGTTTTCCCTCGAGGCTTTCCCTCAAGTCTTTCCCACAGGGCTGTCCCACGTGCCACCGTGGTGTGAGTCGATCCTCGGCGTGAAAGATGAGCCAGTGCAGGGCAAAGAGGTTCCTCTGGAATGGACTGAGACATCTGGGGGACTCTTGGAATGGTGGTACGACCATGGAGTTCCTCTCGCCTTTCCTGTTGAGAGTGCCTCGGCTTGAGATGCGACGGGAACGCCGGGAATTCTTTCCCATTGAAAGCAGGGAAAGGATTCCTCATCTCGAGCTACGAGGGGGAAAGGGGGCTCCTCTGGATGTGGGCGGGACGATCGTGCTTCCTCTCGAGTGGAGACGGGTATGGCGGTGAACTTCTTGAGTTGCAGCAAGGGTGTGAAAGACCCTTTCGAAGTTCCAGAAGTTAGGTGTCATTAGTCTCCAGACGCCTGATCGGAAATAGGCCTCATCTCGCCTGGAAGGGAGAACTTCCTGGATTTTCTCGAGTTGCGGCAGGTGTTTTCGAGTTACGACGGGGACCTCAGGGACCCGCCCTGGTGGCCTCAGGAGAGGCCAGTCCCCATGCGAGTTGCTAGGGGCCCTCTCGGGATTCCTCTCCCGTAGATACCGGGGCCAAAAACCTTGTGTGGAGTCAGGGCCGGAACCGAGGATTCCTCTCAGGGGCTGACATGGATCTTTGGGTACTTCTGGAGTCTCCCCAGGGGAGTCAGGCCTCGTCTCGAGTCGGGGCATGCACGTGCGCTTTCCTTCCAGGCTGTAGCAGCAATGTCACGCTTCCCGTGGCGTGGATCAAAGGATCTGTGGTTTTCCCTCGAGGCTTTCCCTCGAGGCTTTCCCACAGGGATGTCCCACGTGCCACCGTGGTGTGAGTCGATCCTCGGCGTGAAAGATGAGCCAGTGTAGGGCAAAGAGCTTCCTCTGGAATGGACTGAGACATCTGGGGGACTCTTGGAATGGTGGTACGACCATGGAGTTCCTCTCGCCTTTCCTGTTGAGAGTGCCTCCTCTTGAGATGAGACGGGAACGCCGGGAAGTCTTTCCCGTTGAAAGCAGGGAAAGGATCCCTCATCTCGAGCTACGAGGTGGAAACGGGGCTCCTCTGGATGGGGGCAGGACTATCGTGCTTCCTCTCGAGTGGAGACGGGTATGGCGGTGAACTTCTTGAGTTGCAGCAAGGGTGTGAAAGACCCTTTCGAAGTTCCAGAGGTTAGGTGTCATTAGTCTCCAGACGCCTCATCGGAAATAGGCCTCATCTCGCCTGGAAGGGAGAACTTCCTGGATTTTCTCGAGTTGCGGCAGGTGTTCTCGAGTTACGACGGGGACCTCAGGGACCCGCCCTGGTGGCCTCAGGAGAGGCCAGTCCCCATGCGAGTTGCTAGGGGGCCTCTCGGGATTCCTCTCCCGTCGATACCCGGGCCAAAAACCTTGTGTGGAGTCAGGGGCGGAACCGAGGATTCCTCTCACGGGCTGATATGGATCTTTGGGTACTTCTGGAGTCTCGCCAGGGGAGACAGGCCTCATCTCGAGTGGGGACATGCACGTGAGCTTTCCTTCCAGGCTGTAGCAGCAATGTCACGCTTCCCATCGCGTGGATCAAAGGATCTGTGGTTTTCCCTCGAGGCTTTCCCTCGAGGCTTTCCCACAGGGCTGTCCCACGTGCCAGCGTGGTGTGAGTCGATCCTCGGCGTGAAACATGAGCCAGTGCAGGGCAAAGAGTTTCCTCTGGAATGGATTGAGACATCTGGGGGACTCTTGGAATGGTGGTACGACCATGGAGTTCCTCTCGCCTTTCCTGTTGAGAGTGCCTCCTCTTGAGATGCGACGGGAACGCCGGGAATTCTATCCCGTTGAAAGCAGGGAAAGGATCGCTCATCTCGAGCTAGGAGGGGGAAACGGGGCTCCTCTGGGTGTGGGCGGGACCATCGTGCTTCCTCTCGAGTGGAGACGGGTATGGCGGTGAACTTCTTGAGTTGCAGCAAGGGTGTGAAAGACCCTTTCGAAGTTCCAGAGTTTAGGTGTCATTAGTCTCCAGACGCCTGATCGGAAATAGGCCTCATCTCGCCTGGAAGGGAGAACTTCCTGGATTTTCTCGAGTTGCGGCAGGTGTTCTCGAGTTACGACGGGGACCTCAGGGACCCGCCCTGGTGGCCTCAGGAGAGGCCAGTCCCCATGCGACTTGCTAGGGGGCTTCTCGGGATTCGTCTCCCGTCGATACCGGGGCCAAAAACCTTGTGTGGAGTCAGGGCCGGAAACGAGGATTCCTCTCAGGTTCTGACATGGATCTTTGGGTACTTCTGGAGTCTCCCCAGGGGAGTCAGGCCTCGTCTCGAGTGGGGGCATGCACGTGCGCTTTCCTTCAAGGCTGTAGCAGCAATGTCACGCTTCCCGTGGCGTGAATCAAACGATCTGTGGTTTTCCCTCGAGGCTTTCCCTCGAGGCTTTCCCACAGGGCTGTCCCACGTGCCACCGTGGTGTGAGTCGATCCTCGGCGTGAAAGATGAGCCAGTGCAGGGCAAAGAGGTTCCTCTGGAATGGACTGAGACATCTGGGGGACTCTTGGAATGATGGTACGACCTTGGAGTTCCTCTCGCCTTTCCTGTTGAGAGTGCCTCCTCTTGAGATGCGACGGGAACTCCGGGAAATCTTTCCCGTTGAAAGCAGGGAAAGGATCCCTCATCTCGAGCTACGAGGGGGAAACGGGGCTCCTCTGGATGTGGGCGGGACCATCGTGCTTCCTCTCGAGTGGAGACGGGTATGGCGGTGAACTTCTTGAGTTGCAGCAAGGGTGTGAAAGACCCTTTCGAAGTTCCAGAAGTTAGGTGTCATTAGTCTCCAGACGCCTGATCGGAAATAGGCCTCATCTCGCCTGGAAGGGAGAACTTCCTGGATTTTCTCGAGTTGCGGCAGGTGTTCTCGAGTTACGACGGGGACCTCAGGGACCCGCCCTGGTGGCCTCAGGAGAGGCCAGTCCCCATGCGAGTTGCTAGGGGCCCTCTCGGGATTCCTCTCCTGTCGATACCGGGGCCAAAAACCTTGTGTGGTGTCAGGGCCGGAACCGAGGATTTCTCTCAGGGGCTGACATGGTTCTTTGGGTACTTCTGGAGTCTCCCCATGGGAGTCAGGCCTCGTCTCGAGTGGGGGCATGCACGTGCGCTTTCCTTCCAGGCTGTAGCAGCAATGTCACGCTTCCCATGGCGTGGATCAAAGGATCTGTGGTTTTCCCTCGAGGCTTTCCCTCGAGGCTTTCCCACAGGGCTGTCCCACGTGCCACCGTGGTGTGAGTCGATCCTCGGCGTGAAAGATGAGCCATTGCATGGCAAAGAGGTTCCTCTGGAATGGACTGAGACATCTGGGGGACTCTTGGAATGGTGGTACGACCATGGAGTTCCTCTCGCCTTTCCTGTTGAGAGTGCCTCCGCTTGAGATGCGACGGGAACGCCGGGAATTCTTTCCCATTGAAAGCAGGGAAAGGATTCCCCATCTCGAGCTACGAGGGGGAAAGGGGGCTCCTCTGGATGTGGGCGGGACGATCGTGCTTCCTCTCGAGTGGAGACGGGTATGGCGGTGAACTTCTTGAGTTGCAGCAAGGGTGTGAAAGACCCTTTCGAAGTTCCAGAGGTTAGGTGTCATTAGTCTCCAGACGCCTCATCGGAAATAGGCCTCATCCTGCCTGGAAGGGAGAACTTCCTGGATTTTCTCGAGTTGCGGCAGGTGTTCTCGAGTTACGACGGGGAACTCAGGGACCCGCCCTGGTGGCCTCAGGAGAGGCCAGTCCCCATGCGAGTTGCTAGGGGGCCTCTCGGGATTCCTCTCCCGTCGATACCCGGGCCAAAAACCTTGTGTGGAGTCAGGGCCGGAACCGAGGATTCCTCTCACGGGCTGATATGGATCTTTGGGTACTTCTGGAGTCTCGCCAGGGGAGACAGGCCTCATCTCGAGTGGGGGCATGCACGTGCGCTTTCCTTCCAGGCTGTAGCAGCAATGTCACGCTTCCCATCGCGTGGATCAAAGGATCTGTGGTTTTTCCTCGAGGCTTTCCCTCGAGGCTTTCCCACAGGGCTGTCCCACGTGCCACCGTGGTGTGAGTCGATCCTCGGCGTGAAAGATGAGCCAGTGCAGGGCAAAGAGGTTCCTCTGGAATGGACTGAGACATCTGGGGGACTCTTGGAATGGTGGTACGACCATGGAGTTCCTCTCGCCTTTCCTGTTGAGAGTGCCTCCTCTTGAGATGCGACGGGAACGCCGGGAATTCTTTCCCGTTGAAAGCAGGGAAAGGATCCCTCATCTCGAGCTACGAGGGGGAAACGGGGCTCCTCTGGATGTGGGCGGGACCATCGTGCTTCCTCTCGAGTGGAGTCGGGTGTGGCGGTGAACTTCTTGAGTTGCAGCAAGGGTGTGAAAGACCCTTTCGAAGTTCCAGAGGTTAGGTGTCATTAGTCTCCAGACGCCTCATCGGAAATAGGCCTCATCTCGCCTGGAAGGGGGAACTTCCTGGAATTTCTCGAGTTGTGGCAGGTGTTCTCGAGTTACGACGGGGACCTCAGGGACCCGCCCTGGTGGCCTCAGGATATGCCAGTCCCCATGCGAGTTGCTAGGGGGCCTCTCGGGATTCCTCTCCCGTCAATACCGGGGCCAAAAACCTTGTGTGGAGTCAGGGCCTGAACCGAGGATTCCTCTCAGGGGCTGACATGGATCTTTGGGTACTTCTGGAGTCTCCCCAGGGGAGTCAGGCCTCGTCTCGAGTCGGGGCATGCACGTGCACTTTCCTTCCAGGCTGTAGCAGCAATGTCACGCTTCCCGTGGCGTGGATCAAAGGATCTGTGGTTTTCCCTCGAGGCTTTCCCTCAAGTCTTTCCCACAGGGCTGTCCCACGTGCCACCGTGGTGTGAGTCGATCCTCGGCGTGAAAGATGAGCCAGTGCAGGGCAAAGAGGTTCCTCTGGAATGGACTGAGACATCTGGGGGACTCTTGGAATGGTGGTACGACCATGGAGTTCCTCTCGCCTTTCCTGTTGAGAGTGCCTCGGCTTGAGATGCGACGGGAACGCCGGGAATTCTTTCCCATTGAAAGCAGGGAAAGGATTCCTCATCTCGAGCTACGAGGGGGAAAGGGGGCTCCTCTGGATGTGGGCGGGACGATCGTGCTTCCTCTCGAGTGGAGACGGGTATGGCGGTGAACTTCTTGAGTTGCAGCAAGGGTGTGAAAGACCCTTTCGAAGTTCCAGAGGTTAGGTGTCATTAGTCTCCAGACGCCTCATCGGAAATAGGCCTCATCTCGCCTGGAAGGGGGAACTTCCTGGAATTTCTCGAGTTGTGGCAGGTGTTCTCGAGTTACGACGGGGACCTCAGGGACCCGCCCTGGTGGCCTCAGGAGAGGCCAGTCCCCATGCTAGTTGCTAGGGGGCCTCTCGGGATTCCTCTCCCGTCAATACCGGGGCCAAAAACCTTGTGTGGAGTCAGGGCCGGAACCGAGGATTCCTCTCACGGGCTGACATGGATCTTTGGGTACTTCTGGAGTCTCCCCAGGGGAGTCAGGCCTCGTCTCGAGTCGGGGCATGCACGTGCACTTTCCTTCCAGGCTGTAGCAGCAATGTCACGCTTCCCGTGGCGTGGATCAAAGGATCTGTGGTTTTCCCTCGAGGCTTTCCCTCGAGGCTTTCCCACAGGGCTGTCCCACGTGCCACCGTGGTGTGAGTCGATCCTCGGCGTGAAAGATGAGCCAGTGCAGGGCAAAGAGCTTCCTCTGGAATGGACTGAGACATCTGGGGGACTCTTGGAATGGTGGTACGACCATGGAGTTCCTCTCGCCTTTCCTGTTGAGAGTGCCTCCGCTTGAGATGCGACGGGAACGCCGGGAACTCTTTCCCATTGAAAGCAGGGAAAGGATTCCTCATCTCGAGCTACGAGGGGGAAAGGGGGCTCCTCTGGATGTGGGCGGGACGATCGTGCTTCCTCTCGAGTGGAGACGGGTATGGTGGTGAACTTCTTGAGTTGCAGCAAGGGTGTGAAAGACCCTTTCGAAGTTCCAGAGGTTAGGTGTCATTAGTCTCCAGACGCCTCATCGGAAATAGGCCTCATCTCGCCTGGAAGGGGGAACTTCCTGGAATTTCTCGAGTTGTGGCAGGTGTTCTCGAGTTACGACGGGGACCTCAGGGACCCGCCCTGGTGGCCTCAGGAGAGGCCAGTCCCCATGCTAGTTGCTAGGGGGCCTCTCGGGATTCCTCTCCCGTCAATACCGGGGCCAAAAACCTTGTGTGGAGTCAGGGCCGGAACCGAGGATTCCTCTCACGGGCTGACATGGATCTTTGGGTACTTCTGGAGTCTCCCCAGGTGAGTCAGGCCTCGTCTCGAGTCGGGGCATGCACGTGCACTTTCCTTCCAGGCTGTAGCAGCAATGTCACGCTTCCCGTGGCGTGGATCAAAGGATCTGTGGTTTTCCCTCGAGGCTTTCCCTCGAGGCTTTCCCACAGGGCTGTCCCACGTGCCACCGTGGTGTGAGTCGATCCTCGGCGTGAAAGATGAGCCAGTGCAGGGCAAAGAGCTTCCTCTGGAATGGACTGAGACATCTGGGGGACTCTTGGAATGGTGGTACGACCATGGAGTTCCTCTCGCCTTTCCTGTTGAGAGTGCCTCCGCTTGAGATGCGACGGGAACGCCGGGAACTCTTTCCCATTGAAAGCAGGGAAAGGATTCCTCATCTCGAGCTACGAGGGGGAAAGGGGGCTCCTCTGGATGTGGGCGGGACGATCGTGCTTCCTCTCGAGTGGAGACGGGTATGGCGGTGAACTTCTTCAGTTGCAGCAAGGGTGTGAAAGACCCTTTTGAAGTTCCAGAGGTTAGGTGTCATTAGTCTCCAGACGCCTCATCGGAAATAGGCCTCATCCTGCCTGGAAGGGAGAACTTCCTGGATTTTCTCGAGTTGCGGCAGGAGTTCTCGAGTTACGACGGGGACCTCAGGGACCCGCCCTGGTGGCCTCAGGAGAGGCCAGTCCCCATGCAAGTTGCAAGGGGGCCTCTCGGGATTCCTCTCCCGTCGATACCCGGGCCAAAAACCTTGTGTGGAGTCAGGGCCGGAACCGAGGATTCCTCTCACGGGCTGACATGGATGTTTGGGTACTTCTGGAGTCTCGCCAGGGGAGACAGGCCTCATCTCGAGTGGGGGCATGCACGTGCGCTTTCCTTCCAGGCTGTAGCAGCAATGTCACGCTTCCCGTGGCGTGGATCAAAGGATCTGTGGTTTTCCCTCGAGGCTTTCCCTCGAGGCTTTCCCACAGGGCTGTCCCACGTGCCACCGTGGTGTGAGTCGATCCTCGGCGTGAAAGATGAGCCAGTGCAGGGCAAAGAGCTTCCTCTGGAATGGACTGAGACATCTGGGGGACTCTTGGAATGGTGGTACGACCATGGAGTTCCTCTCGCCTTTCCTGTTGAGAGTGCCTCCGCTTGAGATGCGACGGGAACGCCGGGAACTCTTTCCCATTGAAAGCAGGGAAAGGATTCCTCATCTCGAGCTACGAGGGGGAAAGGGGGCTCCTCTGGATGTGGGCGGGACGATCGTGCTTCCTCTCGAGTGGAGACGGGTATGGTGGTGAACTTCTTGAGTTGCAGCAAGGGTGTGAAAGACCCTTTCGAAGTTCCAGAGGTTAGGTGTCATTAGTCTCCAGACGCCTCATCGGAAATAGGCCTCATCTCGCCTGGAAGGGGGAACTTCCTGGAATTTCTCGAGTTGTGGCAGGTGTTCTCGAGTTACGACGGGGACCTCAGGGACCCGCCCTGGTGGCCTCAGGAGAGGCCAGTCCCCATGCTAGTTGCTAGGGGGCCTCTCGGGATTCCTCTCCCGTCAATACCGGGGCCAAAAACCTTGTGTGGAGTCAGGGCCGGAACCGAGGATTCCTCTCACGGGCTGACATGGATCTTTGGGTACTTCTGGAGTCTCCCCAGGGGAGTCAGGCCTCGTCTCGAGTCGGGGCATGCACGTGCACTTTCCTTCCAGGCTGTAGCAGCAATGTCACGCTTCCCGTGGCGTGGATCAAAGGATCTGTGGTTTTCCCTCGAGGCTTTCCCTCGAGGCTTTCCCACAGGGCTGTCCCACGTGCCACCGTGGTGTGAGTCGATCCTCGGCGTGAAAGATGAGCCAGTGCAGGGCAAAGAGCTTCCTCTGGAATGGACTGAGACATCTGGGGGACTCTTGGAATGGTGGTACGACCATGGAGTTCCTCTCGCCTTTCCTGTTGAGAGTGCCTCCGCTTGAGATGCGACGGGAACGCCGGGAACTCTTTCCCATTGAAAGCAGGGAAAGGATTCCTCATCTCGAGCTACGAGGGGGAAAGGGGGCTCCTCTGGATGTGGGCGGGACGATCGTGCTTCCTCTCGAGTGGAGACGGGTATGGCGGTGAACTTCTTGAGTTGCAGCAAGGGTGTGAAAGACCCTTTCGAAGTTCCAGAGGTTAGGTGTCATTAGTCTCCAGACGCCTCATCGGAAATAGGCCTCATCCTGCCTGGAAGGGAGAACTTCCTGGATTTTCTCGAGTTGCGGCAGGAGTTCTCGAGTTACGACGGGGACCTCAGGGACCCGCCCTGGTGGCCTCAGGAGAGGCCAGTCCCCATGCAAGTTGCAAGGGGGCCTCTCGGGATTCCTCTCCCGTCGATACCCGGGCCAAAAACCTTGTGTGGAGTCAGGGCCGGAACCGAGGATTCCTCTCACGGGCTGACATGGATCTTTGGGTACTTCTGGAGTCTCGCCAGGGGAGACAGGCCTCATCTCGAGTGGGGGCATGCACGTGCGCTTTCCTTCCAGGCTGTAGCAGCAATGTCACGCTTCCCATCGCGTGGATCAAAGGATCTGTGGTTTTCCCTCGAGGCTTTCCCTCGAGGCTTCCCACAGGGCTGTCCCACGTGCCACCGTGGTGTGAGTCGATCCTCGGCGTGAAAGATGAGCCAGTGCAGGGCAAAGAGGTTCCTCTGGAATGGACTGAGACATCTGCGGGACTCTTGGAATGGTGGTACGACCATGGAGTTCCTCTCGCCTTTCCTGTTGAGAGTGCCTCCTCTTGAGATGCGACGGGAACGCCGGGAATTCTTTCCCGTTGAAAGCAGGGAAAGGATCGCTCATCTCGAGCTAGGAGGGGGAAACGGGGCTCCTCTGGATGTGGGCGGGACCATCGTGCTTCCTCTCGAGTGGAGACGGGTATGGCGGTGAAATTCTTGAGTTGCAGCAAGGGTGTGAAAGTCCCTTTCGAAGTGCCAGAGTTTAGGTGTCATTAGTCTCCAGACGCCTCATCGGAAATAGGCCTCATCTCGCCTGGAAGGGAGAACTTCCTGGATTTTCTCGAGTTGCGGCAGGTGTTTTCGAGTTACGACGGGGACCTCAGGGACCCGCCCTGGTGGCCTCAGGAGAGGCCAGTCCCCATGCGAGTTGCTAGGGGCCCTCTCGGGATTCCTCTCCCGTCGATACCGGGGCCAAAAACCTTGTGTGGAGTCAGGGCCGGAACCGAGGATTCCTCTCAGGGGCTGACATGGATCTTTGGGTACTTCTGGAGTCTCCCCAGGGGAGTCAGGCCTCGTCTCGAGTCGGGGCATGCACGTGCGCTTTCCTTCCAGGCTGTAGCAGCAATGTCACGCTTCCCGTGGCGTGGATCAAAGGATCTGTGGTTTTCCCTCGAGGCTTTCCCTCGAGGCTTTCCCACAGGGATGTCCCACGTGCCACCGTGGTGTGAGTCGATCCTCGGCGTGAAAGATGAGCCAGTTTAGGGCAAAGAACTTCCTCTGGAATGGACTGAGACATCTGGGGGACTCTTGGAATGGTGGTGCGACCATGGAGTTCCTCTCGCCTTTGCTGTTGAGAGTGCCTCCTCTTGAGATGAGACGGGAACGCCGGGAAGTCTTTCCCGTTGAAAGCAGGGAAAGGATCCCTCATCTCGAGCTACGAGGTGGAAACGGGGCTCCTCTGGATGGGGGCGGGACTATCGTGCTTCCTCTCGAGTGGAGACGGGTATGGCGGTGAACTTCTTGAGTTGCAGCAAGGGTGTGAAAGACCCTTTCGAAGTTCCAGAGGTTAGGTGTCATTAGTCTCCAGACGCCTCATCGGAAATAGACCTCATCCTGCCTGGAAGGGAGAACTTCCTGGATTTTCTCGAGTTGCGGCAGGAGTTCTCGAGTTACGATGGGGACCTCAGGGACCCGCCCTGGTGGCCTCAGGAGAGGCCAGTCCCCATGCAAGTTGCTAGGGGGCCTCTCGGGATTCCTCTCCCGTCGATACCCGGGCCAAAAACCTTGTGTGGAGTCAGGGCCGGAACCGAGGATTCCTCTCACGGGCTGACATGGATCTTTGGGTACTTCTGGAGTCTCGCCAGGGGAGACAGGCCTCATCTCGAGTGGGGGCATGCACGTGCGCTTTCCTTCCAGGCTGTAGCAGCAATGTCACGCTTCCCGTGGCGTGGATCAAAGGATCTGTGGTTTTCCCTCGAGGCTTTCCCTCGAGGCTTCCCACAGGGCTGTCCCACGTGCCACCGTGGTGTGAGTCGATCCTCGGCGTGAAAGATGAGCCAGTGCAGGGCAAAGAGGTTCCTCTGGAATGGACTGAGACATCTGCGGGACTCTTGGAATGGTGGTACGACCATGGAGTTCCTCTCGCCTTTCCTGTTGAGAGTGCCTCCTCTTGAGATGCGACGGGAACGCCGGGAATTCTTTCCCGTTGAAAGCAGGGAAAGGATCGCTCATCTCGAGCTAGGAGGGGGAAACGGGGCTCCTCTTGATGTGGGCGGGACCATCGTGCTTCCTCTCGAGTGGAGACGGGTATGGCGGTGAACTTCTTGAGTTGCAGCAAGGGTGTGAAAG
The DNA here is from genome assembly GCF_032405125.1 of Capricornis sumatraensis. Classification (NCBI taxonomy): domain Eukaryota; kingdom Metazoa; phylum Chordata; class Mammalia; order Artiodactyla; family Bovidae; genus Capricornis; species Capricornis sumatraensis. Next base: position 13,579,748 of record NW_027184612.1, read on the forward strand.
ACCCTTTCGAAGTTCCAGAGTTTAGGTGTCATTAGTCTCCAGACGCCTCATCGGAAATAGGCCTCATCTCGCCTGGAAGGGAGAACTTCCTGGATTTTCTCGAGTTGCGGCAGGTGTTTTCGAGTTACGACGGGGACCTCAGGGACCCGCCCTGGTGGCCTCAGGAGAGGCCAGTCCCCATGCGAGTTGCTAGGGGCCCTCTCGGGATTCCTCTCCCGTCGATACCGGGGCCAAAAACCTTGTGTGGAGTCAGGGCCGGAACCGAGGATTCCTCTCAGGGGCTGACATGGATCTTTGGGTACTTCTGGAGTCTCCCCAGGGGAGTCAGGCCTCGTCTCGAGTCGGGGCATGCACGTGCGCTTTCCTTCCAGGCTGTAGCAGCAATGTCACGCTTCCCGTGGCGTGGATCAAAGGATCTGTGGTTTTCCCTCGAGGCTTTCCCTCGAGGCTTTCCCACAGGGATGTCCCACGTGCCACCGTGGTGTGAGTCGATCCTCGGCGTGAAAGATGAGCCAGTGTAGGGCAAAGAGCTTCCTCTGGAATGGACTGAGACATCTGGGGGACTCTTGGAATGGTGGTGCGACCATGGAGTTCCTCTCGACTTTCCTGTTGAGAGTGCCTCCTCTTGAGATGAGACGGGAACGCCGGGAAGTCTTTCCCGTTGAAAGCAGGGAAAGGATCCCTCACCTCGAGCTACGAGGTGGAAACGGGGCTCCTCTGGATGGGGGCGGGACTATCGTGCTTCCTCTCGAGTGGAGACGGGTATGGCGGTGAACTTCTTGAGTTGCAGCAAGGGTGTGAAAGACCCTTTCGACGTTCCAGAGGTTAGGTGTCATTAGTCTCCAGACGCCTCATCGGCAATAGGCCTCATCTCGCCTGGAAGGGAGAACTTCCTGGATTTTCTCGAGTTGCGGCAGGTGTTCTCGAGTTACGACGGGGACCTCAGGGACCCGCCCTGGTGGCCTCAGGAGAGGCCAGTCCCCATGCGAGTTGCTAGGGGGCCTCTCGGGATTCCTCTCCCGTCGATACCGGGGCCAAAAACCTTGTGTGGCGTCAGGGCCGGAACCGAGGATTCCTCTCAGGGGCTGATATGGATCTTTGGGTACTTCTGTAGTCTCGCCAGGGGAGACAGGCCTCGTCTCGAGTGGGGGCATGCACGTGCACTTTCCTTCCAGGCTGTAGCAGCAATGTCACGCTTCCCGTCGCATGGATCAAAGGATCTGTGGTTTTCCCTCGAGGCTTTCCCTCGAGGCTTTCCCACAGGGCTGTCCCACGTGCCACCGTGGTGTGAGTCGATCCTCGGCGTGAAAGATGAGCCAGTGCAGGGCAAAGAGTTTCCTCTGGAATGGACTGAGACATCTGGGGGACTCTTGGAATGGTGGTACGACCATGGAGTTCCTCTCGCCTTTGCTGTTGAGAGTGCCTCCTCTTGAGATGGGACGGGAATATCGGGAATTCTTTCCCGTTGAAAGCAGGGAAAGGATTCCTCATCTCGAGCTACGAGGGGGAAACGGGGCTCCTGTGGATGTGGGCGGGACCATCGTGCTTCCTCTCGAGTGGAGACGGGTATGGGGGTGAACTTCTTGAATTGCAGCAAGGGTGTGAAAGACCCTTTCGAAGTTCCAGAGGTTAGGTGTCATTAGTCTCCAGACGCCTCATCGGAAATAGGCCTCATCTCGCCTGGAAGGGAGAACTTCCTGGATTTTCTCGAGTTACGGCAGGTGTTCTCGAGTTACGACGGGGACCTCAGGGACCCGCCCTGGTGGCCTCCGGAGAGGCCAGTCCCCATGCGACTTGCTAGGGGGCCTCTCGGGATTCCTCTCCCGTCGATACCGGGGCCAAAAACCTTGTGTGGAGTCAGGGCCGGAACCGAGGATTCCTCTCAGGGGCTGACATGGATCTTTGGGTACTTCTGGAGTCTCCCCATGGGAGTCAGGCCTCGTCTCGAGTGGGGGCATGCACGTGCGCTTTCCTTCCAGGCTGTAGAAGCAATGTCACTCTTCCCGTGGCGTGGATCAAAGGATCTGTGGTTTTCCCTCGAGGCTTTCCCACAGGGCTGTCCCACGTGCCACCGTGGTGTGAGTCGATCCTCGGCGTGAAAGATGAGCCAGTGCATGGCAAAGAGGTTCCTCTGGAATGGACTGAGACATCTGGGGGACTCTTGGAATGGTGGTACGACCATGGAGTTCCTCTCGCCTTTCCTGTTGAGAGTGCCTCCGCTTGAGATGCGACGGGAACGCCGGGAATTCTTTCCCATTGAAAGCAGGGAAAGGATTCCTCATCTCGAGCTACGAGGGGGAAAGGGGGCTCCTCTGGATGTGGGCGGGACGATCGTGCTTCCTCTCGAGTGGAGACGGGTATGGCGGTGAACTTCTTGAGTTGCAGCAAGGGTGTGAAAGACCCTTTCGAAGTTCCAGAGGTTAGGTGTCATTAGTCTCCAGACGCCTCATCGGAAATAGGCCTCATCCTGCCTGGAAGGGAGAACTTCCTGGATTTTCTCGAGTTGCGGCAGGTGTTCTCGAGTTACGATGGGGAACTCAGGGACCCGCCCTGGTGGCCTCAGGAGAGGCCAGTCCCCATGCGAGTTGCTAGGGGCCCTCTCGGGATTCCTCTCCCGTCGATACCGGGGCCAAAAACCTTGTGTGGAGTCAGGGCCGGAACCGAGGATTCCTCTCAGGGGCTGACATGGATCTTTGGGTACTTCTGGAGTCTCCCCAGGGGAGTCAGGCCTCGTCTCGAGTCGGGGCATGCACGTGCGCTTTCCTTCCAGGCTGTAGCAGCAATGTCACGCTTCCCGTGGCGTGGATCAAAGGATCTGTGGTTTTCCCTCGAGGCTTTCCCTCGAGGCTTTCCCACAGGGATGTCCCACGTGCCACCGTGGTGTGAGTCGATCCTCGGCGTGAAAGATGAGCCAGTGTAGGGCAAAGAGCTTCCTCTGGAATGGACTGAGACATCTGGGGGACTCTTGGAATGGTGGTACGACCATGGAGTTCCTCTCGCCTTTCCTGTTGAGAGTGCCTCCTCTTGAGATGAGTCGGGAACGCCGGGAAGTCTTTCCCGTTGAAAGCAGGGAAAGGATCCCTCATCTCGAGCTACGAGGTGGAAACGGGGCTCCTCTGGATGGGGGCGGGACTATCGTGCTTCCTCTCGAGTGGAGACGGGTATGGCGGTGAACTTCTTGAGTTGCAGCAAGGGTGTGAAAGACCCTTTCGAAGTTCCAGAGGTTAGGTGTCATTAGTCTCCAGACGCCTCATCGGCAATAGGCCTCATCTCGCCTGGAAGGGAGAACTTCCTGGATTTTCTCGAGTTGCGGCAGGTGTTCTCGAGTTACGACGGGGACCTCAGGGACCCGCCCTGGTGGCCTCAGGAGAGGCCAGTCCCCATGCGAGTTGCTAGGGGGCCTCTCGGGATTCCTCTCCCGTCGATACCGGGGCCAAAACCTTGTGTGGCGTCAGGGCCGGAAACGAGGATTCCTCTCAGGGGCTGATATGGATCTTTGGGTACTTCTGTAGTCTCGCCAGGGGAGACAGGCCTCGTCTCGAGTGGGGGCATGCACGTGCACTTTCCTTCCAGGCTGTAGCAGCAATGTCACGCTTCCCGTCGCATGGATCAAAGGATCTGTGGTTTTCCCTCGAGGCTTTCCCTCGAGGCTTTCCCACAGGGCTGTCCCACGTGCCACCGTGGTGTGAGTCGATCCTCGGCGTGAAAGATGAGCCAGTGCAGGGCAAAGAGTTTCCTCTGGAATGGACTGAGACATCTGGGGGACTCTTGGAATGGTGGTACGACCATGGAGTTCCTCTCGCCTTTGCTGTTGACAGTGCCTCCTCTTGAGTTGGGACGGGAATATCGGGAATTCTTTCCCGTTGAAAGCAGGGAAAGGATTCCTCATCTCGAGCTATGAGGGGGAAACGGGGCTCCTGTGGATGTGGGCGGGACCATCGTGCTTCCTCTCGAGTGGAGACGGGTATGGCGGTGAACTTCTTGAATTGCAGCAAGGGTGTGAAAGACCCTTTCGAAGTTCCAGAGGTTAGGTGTCATTAGTCTCCAGACGCCTCATCGGAAATAGGCCTCATCTCGCCTGGAAGGGAGAACTTCCTGGATTTTCTCGAGTTACGGCAGGTGTTCTCGAGTTACGACGGGGACCTCAGGGACCCGCCCTGGTGGCTTCAGGAGAGGCCAGTCCCCATGCGACTTGCTAGGGGGCCTCTCGGGATTCCTCTCCCGTCGATACCGGGGCCAAAAACCTTGTGTGGAGTCAGGGCCGGAACCGAGGATTCCTCTCAGGGGCTGACATGGATCTTTGGGTACTTCTGGAGTCTCCCCATGGGAGTCAGGCCTCGTCTCGAGTGGGGGCATGCACGTGCGCTTTCCTTCCAGGCTGTAGCAGCAATGTCACGCTTCCCGTCGCGTGGATCAAAGGATCTGTGGTTTTCCCTCGAGGCTTTCCCTCGAGGCTTTCCCACAGGTCTGTCCCACGTGCCACCGTGGTGTGAGTCGATCCTCGGCGTGAAAGATGAGCCAGTGCAGGGCAAAGAGGTTCCTCTGGAATGGACTGAGACATCTGGGGGACTCTTGGAATGGTGGTACGACCATGGAGTTCCTCTCGCCTTTCCTGTTGAGAGTGCCTCCTCTTGAGATGCGACGGGAACGCCGGGAATTCTTTCCCGTTGAAAGCAGGGAAAGGATCCCTCATCTCGAGCTACGAGGGGGAAACGGGGCTCCTCTGGATGTGGGCGGGACCATCGTGCTTCCTCTCGAGTGGAGACGGGTGTGGCGGTGAACTTCTTGAGTTGCAGCAAGGGTGTGAAAGACCCTTTCGAAGTTCCAGAGGTTAGGTGTCATTAGTCTCCAGACGCCTCATCGGAAATAGGCCTCATCTCGCCTGGAAGGGGGAACTTCCTGGAATTTCTCGAGTTGTGGCAGGTGTTCTCGAGATACGACGGGGACCTCAGGGACCCGCCCTGGTGGCCTCAGGATATGCCAGTCCCCATGCGAGTTGCTAGGGGGCCTCTCGGTATTCCTCTCCCGTCGATACCGGGGCCAAAAACCTTGTGTGGAGTCAGGGCCTGAACCGAGGATTCCTCTCAGGGGCTGACATGGATCTTTGGGTACTTCTGGAGTCTCCCCAGGGGAGTCAGGCCTCGTCTCGAGTCGGGGCATGCACGTGCACTTTCCTTCCAGGCTGTAGCAGCAATGTCACGCTTCCCGTGGCGTGGATCAAAGGATCTGTGGTTTTCCCTCGAGGCTTTCCCTCGAGGCTTTCCCACAGGGCTGTCCCACGTGCCACCGTGGTGTGAGTCGATCCTCGGCGTGAAAGATGAGCCAGTGCAGGGCAAAGAGGTTCCTCTGGAATGGACTGAGACATCTGGGGGACTCTTGGAATGGTGGTACGACCATGGAGTTCCTCTCGCCTTTCCTGTTGAGAGTGCCTCCTCTTGAGATGCGACGGGAACGCCGGGAATTCTTTCCCATTGAAAGCAGGGAAAGGATTCCTCATCTCGAGCTACGAGGGGGAAAGGGGGCTCCTCTGGATGTGGGCGGGACGATCGTGCTTCCTCTCGAGTGGAGACGGGTATGGCGGTGAACTTCTTGAGTTGCAGCAAGGGTGTGAAAGACCCTTTCGAAGTTCCAGAGGTTAGGTGTCATTAGTCTCCAGACGCCTCATCGGAAATAGGCCTCATCTCGCCTGGAAGGGGGAACTTCCTGGAAGTTCTCGAGTTGTGGCAGGTGTTCTCGAGTTACGACGGGGACCTCAGGGACCCGCCCTGGTGGCCTCAGGAGAGGCCAGTCCCCATGCGAGTTGCTAGGGGGCCTCTCGGGATTCCTCTCCCGTCAATACCGGGGCCAAAAACCTTGTGTGGAGTCAGGGCCGGAACCGAGGATTCCTCTCACGGGCTGACATGGATCTTTGGGTACTTCTGGAGTCTCCCCAGGGGAGTCAGGCCTCGTCTCGAGTCGGGGCATGCACGTGCACTTTCCTTCCAGGCTGTAGCAGCAATGTCACGCTTCCCGTGGCGTGGATCAAAGGATCTGTGGTTTTCCCTCGAGGCTTTCCCTCGAGGCTTTCCCACAGGGCTGTCCCACGTGCCACCGTGGTGTGAGTCGATCCTCGGCGTGAAAGATGAGCCAGTGCAGGGCAAAGAGCTTCCTCTGGAATGGATGAGACATCTGGGGGACTCTTGGAATGGTGGTACGACCATGGAGTTCCTCTCGCCTTTCCTGTTGAGAGTGCCTCCGCTTGAGATGCGACGGGAACGCCGGGAACTCTTTCCCATTGAAAGCAGGGAAAGGATTCCTCATATCGAGCTACGAGGGGGAAAGGGGGCTCCTCTGGATGTGGGCGGGACGATCGTGCTTCCTCTCGAGTGGAGACGGGTATGGCGGTGAACTTCTTGAGTTGCAGCAAGGGTGTGAAAGACCCTTTCGAAGTTCCAGAGGTTAGGTGTCATTAGTCTCCAGACGCCTCATCGGAAATAGGCCTCATTCTGCCTGGAAGGGAGAACTTCCTGGATTTTCTCGAGTTGCGGCAGGTGTTCTCGAGTTACGACGGGGACCTCAGGGACCCGCCCTGGTGGCCTCAGGAGAGGCCAGTCCCCATGCGAGTTGCTAGGGGGCCTCTCGGGATTCCTCTCCCGTCGATACCGGGGCCAAAAGCCTTGTGTGGAGTCAGGGCCGGAACCGAGGATTCCTCTCACGGGCTGACATGGATCTTTGGGTACTTCTGGAGTCTCCCCAGGGGAGTCAGGCCTCGTCTCGAGTCGGGGCATGCACGTTCACTTTCCTTCCAGGCTGTAGCAGCAATGTCACGCTTCCCGTGGCGTGGATCAAAGGATCTGTGGTTTTCCCTCGAGGCTTACCCTCGAGGCTTTCCCACAGGGCTGTCCCACGTGCCACCGTGGTGTGAGTCGATCCTCGGCGTGAAAGATGAGCCAGTGCAGGGCAAAGAGCTTCCTCTGGAATGGACTGAGACATCTGGGGGACTCTTGGAATGGTGGTACGACCATGGAGTTCCTCTCGCCTTTCCTGTTGAGAGTGCCTCCGCTTGAGATGCGACGGGAACGCCGGGAACTCTTTCCCATTGAAAGCAGGGAAAGGATTCCTCATCTCGAGCTACGAGGGGGAAAGGGGGCTCCTCTGGATGTGGGCGGGACGATCGTGCTTCCTCTCGAGTGGAGACGGGTATGGCGGTGAACTTCTTGAGTTGCAGCAAGGGTGTGAAAGACCCTTTCGAAGTTCCAGAGGTTAGGTGTCATTAGTCTCCAGACGCCTCATCGGAAATAGGCCTCATCTCGCCTGGAAGGGGGAACTTCCTGGAATTTCTCGAGTTGTGGCAGGTGTTCTCGAGTTACGACGGGGACCTCAGGGACCCGCCCTGGTGGCCTCAGGAGAGGCCAGTCCCCATGCGAGTTGCTAGGGGGCCTCTCGGGATTCCTCTCCCGTCGATACCCGGGCCAAAAACCTTGTGTGGAGTCAGGGCCGGAACCGAGGATTCCTCTCACGGGCTGATATGGATCTTTGGGTACTTCTGGAGTCTCGCCAGGGGAGACAGGACCCATCTCGAGTGGGGGCATGCACGTGCGCATTCCTTCCAGGCTGTAGCAGCAATGTCACGCTTCCCATCGCGTGGATCAAAGGATCTGTGGTTTTCCCACAGGGCTCTCCCACGTGCCACCGTGGTGTGAGTCGATCCTCGGCGTGAAAGATGAGCCAGTGCAGGGCAAAGAGGTTCCTCTGGAATGGACTGAGACATCTGGGGGACTCTTGGAATGGTGGTACAACCATGGAGTTCCTCTCGCCTTTCCTGTTGAGAGTGCCTCCTCTTGAGATGCGACGGGAACGCCGGGAATTCTTTCCCGTTGAAAGCAGGGAAAGGATACCTCATCTCGAGCTACGAGGGGGAAACGGGGCTCCGCTGGATGTGGGAGGGACCATCGTGCTTCCTCTAGAGTGGAGACGGGTATGGCGGTGAACTTCTTGATTTGCAGCAAGGGTGTGAGAGACCCTTTCGAAGTTCCAGAGGTTAGGTGTCATTAGTCTCCAGACGCCTCATCGGAAATAGGCCTCATCTCGCCTGGAAGGGAGAACTTCCTGGATTTTCTCGAGTTGCGGCAGGTGTTCTCGAGTTACGACGGGGACCTCAGGGACCCGCCCTGGTGGCCTCAGGAGAGGCCAGTCCCCATGCGAGTTGCTAGGGGCCCTCTCGGGATTCCTCTCCCGTCGATACCGGGGCCAAAAACCTTGTGTGGTGTCAGGGCCGGAACCGAGAATTTCTCTCAGGGGCTGACATGGATCTTTGGGTACTTCTGGAGTCTCCCCATGGGAGTCAGGCCTTGTCTCGAGTCGGGGCATGCACGTGCGCTTTCCTTCCAGGCTGTAGCAGCAATGTCACGCTTCCCGTGGCGTGGATCAAAGGATCTGTGGTTTTCCCTCGAGGCTTTCCCTCGAGGCTTTCCCACAGGGCTGTCCCACGTGCCACCGTGGTGTGAGTCGATCCTCGGCGTGAAAGATGAGCCAGTGTAGGGCAAAGAGCTTCCTCTGGAATGGACTGAGACATCTGGGGGACTCTTGGAATGGTGGTACGACCATGGAGTTCCTCTCGCCTTTCCTGTTGAGAGTGCCTCCTCTTGAGATGCGACGGGAACGCCGGGAATTCTTTCCCGTTGAAAGCAGGGAAAGGATCCCTCATCTCGAGCTACGAGGGGGAAAGGGGGCTCCTCTGGATGGGGGCGGGACTACCGTGCTTCCACTCGAGTGGAGACGGGTATGGCGGTGAACTTCTTGAGTTGCAGCAAGGGTGTGAAAGACCCTTTCGAAGTTCCAGAGGTTAGGTGTCATTAGTCTCCAGACGCCTCATCGGAAATAGGCCTCATCTCGCCTGGAAGGGAGAACTTCCTGGATTTTCTCGAGTTGCGGCAGGTGTTCTCGAGTTACGACGGGGACCTCAGGGACCGGCCCTGGTGGCCTCAGGAGAGGCCAGTCCCCATGCGAGTTGCTAGGGGGCCTCTCGGGATTCCTCTCCCGTCGATACCCGGGCCAAAAACCTTGTGTGGAGTCAGGGCCGGAACCGAGGATTCCTCTCACGGGCTGATATGGATCTTTGGGTACTTCTGGAGTCTCGCCAGGGGAGACAGGCCTCATCTCGAGTGGGGGCATGCACGTGCGCTTTCCTTCCAGGCTGTAGCAGCAATGTCACGCTTCCCATCGCGTGGATCAAAGGATCTGTGGTTTTCTCTCGAGGCTTTCCCTCGAGGCTTCCCACAGGGCTGTCCCACGTGCCACCGTGGTGTGAGTCGATCCTCGGCGTGAAAGATGAGCCAGTGCAGGGCAAAGAGGTTCCTCTGGAAAGGACTGAGACATCTGCGGGACTCTTGGAATGGTGGTACGACCATGGAGTTCCTCTCGCCTTTCCTGTTGAGAGTGCCTCCTCTTGAGATGCGACGGGAACGCCGGGAATTCTTTCCCGTTGAAAGCAGGGAAAGGATCCCTCATCTCGAGCTACGAGGGGGAAAGGGGGCTCCTCTGGATGGGGGCGGGACTATCGTGCTTCCTCTCGAGTGGAGACGGGTATGGCGGTGAACTTCTTGAGTTGCAGCAAGGGTGTGAAAGACCCTTTCGAAGTTCCAGAGGTTAGGTGTCATTAGTCTCCAGACGCCTCATCGGAAATAGGCCTCATCTCGCCTGGAAGGGAGAACTTCCTGGATTTTCTCGAGTTGCGGCAGGTGTTCTCGAGTTACGACGGGGACCTCAGGGACCGGCCCTGGTGGCCTCAGGAGAGGCCAGTCCCCATGCGAGTTGCTAGGGGGCCTCTCGGGATTCCTCTCCCGTCGATACCCGGGCCAAAAACCTTGTGTGGAGTCAGGGCCGGAACCGAGGATTCCTCTCACGGGCTGATATGGATCTTTGGGTACTTCTGGAGTCTCGCCAGGGGAGACAGGCCTCATCTCGAGTGGGGGCATGCACGTGCGCTTTCCTTCCAGGCTGTAGCAGCAATGTCACGCTTCCCATCGCGTGGATCAAAGGATCTGTGGTTTTCTCTCGAGGCTTTCCCTCGAGGCTTCCCACATGGCTGTCCCACGTGCCACCGTGGTGTGAGTCGATCCTCGGCGTGAAAGATGAGCCAGTGCAGGGCAAAGAGGTTCCTCTGGAAAGGACTGAGACATCTGCGGGACTCTTGGAATGGTGGTACGACCATGGAGTTCCTCTCGCCTTTCCTGTTGAGAGTGCCTCCTCTTGAGATGCGACGGGAACGCCGGGAATTCTTTCCCGTTGAAAGCAGGGAAAGGATCGCTCATCTCGAGCTAGGAGGGGGAAACGGGGCTCCTCTGGATGTGGGCGGGACCATCGTGCTTCCTCTCGAGTGGAGACGGGTATGGCGGTGAACTTCTTGAGTTGCAGCAAGGGTGTGAAAGACCCTTTCGAAGTTCCAGAGTTTAGGTGTCATTAGTCTCCAGACGCCTCATCGGAAATAGGCCTCATCTCGCCTGGAAGGGAGAACTTCCTGGATTTTCTCGAGTTGCGGCAGGTGTTCTCGAGTTACGACGGGGACCTCAGGGACCCGCCCTGGTGGCCTCAGGAGAGGCCAGTCCCCATGCGAGTTGCTAGGGGGCCTCTCGGGATTCCTCTCCCGTCGATACCGGGGCCAAAAACCTTGTGTGGAGTCAGGGCCGGAACCGAGGATTCCTCTCAGGGTCTGACATGGATCTGTGGGTACTTCTGCAGTCTCCCCATGGGAGTCAGGCCTCGTCTCGGGTGGGGGCATGCACGTGCGCTTTCCTTCCAGGCTGTAGCAGCAATGTCACGCTTCCCGTGGCGTGGATCAAAGGATCTGTGGTTTTCCCTCGAGGCTTTCCCTCGAGGCTTTCCCACAGGGCTGTCCCACGTGCCACCGTGGTGTGAGTCGATCCTCGGCGTGAAAGATGAGCCAGTGCAGGGCAAAGAGCTTCCTCTGGAATGGACTGAGACATCTGGGGGACTCTTGGAATGGTGGTACGACCATGGAGTTCCTCTCGCCTTTCCTGTTGAGAGTGCCTCCTCTTGAGATGCGACGGGAACGCCGGGAATTCTTTCCCGTTGAAAGCAGGGAAAGGATCCCTCATCTCGAGCTACGAGGGGGAAACGGGGCTCCTCTGGATGTGGGCGGGACCATCGTGCTTCCTCTCGAGTGGAGACGGGTATGGCGGTGAACTTCTTGAGTTGCAGCAAGGGTGTGAAAGACCCTTTCGAAGTTCCAGAGGTTAGGTGTCATTAGTCTCCAGACGCCTCATTGGAAATAGGCCTCATCTCGCCTGGAAGGGAGAACTTCCTGGATTTTCTCGAGTTGCGGCAGGTGTTCTCGAGTTACGACGGGGACGTCAGGGACCCGCCCTGGTGGCCTCAGGAGAGGCCAGTCCCCATGCGACTTGCTAGGGGGCCTCTCGGGATTCCTCTCCCGTCGATACCGGGGCCAAAAACCTTGTGTGGAGTCAGGGCCGGAACCGAGGATTCCTTTCAGGGGCTGACATGGATCTTTGGGTACTTCTGGAGTCTCCCCAGGGGAGTCAGGCCTCGTCTCGAGTCGGGGCATGCACGTGCACTTTCCTTCCAGGCTGTAGCAGCAATGTCACGCTTCCCGTCGCGTGGATCAAAGGATTTGTGGTTTTCCCTCGAGGCTTTCCCTCGAGGCTTTCCCACAGGGCTGTCCCACGTGCCACCGTGGAGTGAGTCGATCCTCGGCGTGAAAGATGAGCCAGTGCAGGGCAAAGAGGTTCCTCTGGAATGGACTGAGACATCTGGGGGACTCTTGGAATGGTGGTACGACCATGGAGTTCCTCTCGCCTTTCCTGTTGAGAGTGCCTCCGCTTGAGATGCGACGGGAACGCCGGGAATTCTTTCCCATTGAAAGCAGGGAAAGGATTCCTCATCTCGAGCTACGAGGGGGAAAGGGGGCTCCTCTGGATGGGGGCGGGACGATCGTGCTTCCTCTCGAGTGGAGCCGGGTATGGCGGTGAACTTCTTGAGTTGCAGCAAGGGTGTGAAAGACCCTTTCGAAGTTCCAGAGGTTAGGTGTCATTAGTCTCCAGACGCCTCATCGGAAATAGGCCTCATCTCGCCTGGAAGGGGGAACTTCCTGGAATATCTCGAGTTGCGGCAGGTGTTCTCGAGTTAAGACGGGGACCTCAGGGACCCGCCCTGGTGGCCTCAGGAGAGGCCAGTCCCCATGTGAGTTGCTAGGGGGCCTCTCGGGATTCCTCTCCCGTCGATACCGGGCCCAAAAACCTTGTGTGGAGTCAGGGCCGTAACCGAGGATTCCTCTCAGGGGCTGACATGGATCTTTGGGTACTTCTGGAGTCTCCCCAGGGGAGTCAGGCCTCGTCTCGAGTGGGGGCATGCACGTGCCCTTTCCTTCCAGGCTGTAGCAGAAATGTCACGCTTCCCGTGGCGTGGATCAAAGGATCTGTGGTTTTCCCTCGAGGCTTTCCCTCAGGGTTGTCCCACGTGCCACCGTGGTGTGAGTCGATCCTCGGCGTGAAAGATGAGCCAGTGCAGGGCAAAGAGGTTCCTCTGGAATGGACTGAGACATCTGGGGGTCTCTTGGAATGGTGGTACGACCATGGAGTTCCTCTAGCCTTTCCTTTGAGAGTGCCTCCTCTTGAGATGCGACGGGAACGCCGGGAATTCTTTCCCGTTGAAAGCAGGGAAAGGATCCCTCATCTCGAGCTACGAGGGGGAAACGGGGCTCCTCTGGATGTGGGCGGGACCATCGTGCTTCCTCTCGAGTGGAGACGGGTATGGTGGTGAACTTCTTGAGTTGCAGCAAGGGTGTGAAAGACCCTTTCGAAGTTCCAGAGGTTAGGTGTCATTAGTCTCCAGACGCCTCATCGGAAATAGGCCTCATCTCGCCTGGAAGGGGGAACTTCCTGGAATTTCTCGAGTTGTGGCAGGTGTTCTCGAGTTACTACGGGGACCTCAGGGACCCGCCCTGGTGGCCTCAGGAGAGGCCAGTCCCCATGCGAGTTGCTAGGGGGCCTCTCGGGATTCCTCTCCCGCCGATACCGGGGCCAAAAACCTTGTGTGGAGTCAGGGCCTGAACCGAGGATTCCTCTCAGGGGCTGACATGGATCTTTGGGTACTTCTGGAGTCTCCCCAGGGGAGTCAGGCCTCGTCTCGAGTCGGGGCATGCACGTGCACTTTCCTTCCAGGCTGTAGCAGCAATGTCACGCTTCCCGTGGCGTGGATCAAAGGATCTGTGGTTTTCCCTCGAGGCTTTCCCTCGAGGCTTTCCCACAGGGCTGTCCCACGTGCCACTGTGGTGTGAGTCGATCCTCGGCGTGAAAGATGAGCCAGTGCAGGGCAAAGAGCTTCCTCTGGAATGGACTGAGACATCTGGGGGACTCTTGGAATGGTGGTACGACCATGGAGTTCCTTTCGCCTTTCCTGTTGAGAGTGCCTCCGCTTGAGATGCGACGGGAACGCCGGGAATTCTTTCCCATTGAAAGCAGGGAAAGGATTCCTCATCTCGAGCTACGAGGGGGAAAGGGGGCTCCTCTGGATGTGGGCGGGACGATCGTGCTTCCTCTCGAGTGGAGCCGGGTATGGCGGTGAACTTCTTGAGTTGCAGCAAGGGTGCGAAAGACCCTTTCGAAGTTCCAGAGGTTAGGTGTCATTAGTCTCCAGACGCCTCATCGGAAATAGGCCTCATCTCGCCTGGAAGGGGGAACTTCCTGGAATATCTCAAGTTGCGGCAGGTGTTCTCGAGTTAAGACGGGGACCTCAGGGACCCGCCCTGGTGGCCTCAGGAGAGGCCAGTCCCCATGCGAGGTGCTAGGGGGCCTCTCGGGATTCCTCTCCCGTCGATACCGGGGCCAAAAACCTTGTGTGGAGTCAGGGCCGTAACCGAGGATTCTTCTCAGGGGCTGACATGGATCTTTGGGTACTTCTGGAGTCTCCCCAGGGGAGTCAGGCCTCGTCTCGAGTGGGGGCATGCACGTGCCCTTTCCTTCCAGGCTGTAGCAGAAATGTCACGCTTCCCGTGGCGTGGATCAAAGGATCTGTGGTTTTCCCTCGAGGCTTTCCCACAGGGTTGTCCCACGTGCCACTGTGGTGTGAGTCGATCCTCGGCGTGAAAGATGAGCCAGTGCAGGGCAAAGAGGTTCCTCTGGAATGGACTGAGACATCTGGGGGACTCTTGGAATGGTGGTACGACCATGGAGTTCCTCTCGCCTTTCCTTTGAGAGTGCCTCTTCTTGAGATGCGACGGGAACGCCGGGAATTCTTTCCCGTTGAAAGCAGGGAAAGGATCCCTCATCTCGAGCTACGAGGGGGAAACGGGGCTCCTCTGGATGTGGGCGGGACCATCGTGCTTCCTCTCGAGTGGAGACGGGTGTGGCGGTGAACTTCTTGAGTTGCAGCAAGGGTGTGAAAGACCCTTTCGAAGTTCCAGAGGTTAGGTGTCATTAGTCTCCAGACGCCTCATCGGAAATAGGCCTCATCTCGCCTGGAAGGGGGAACTTCCTGGAATTTCTCGAGTTGTGGCAGGTGTTCTCGAGTTACTACGGGGACCTCAGGGACCCGCCCTGGTGGCCTCAGGAGAGGCCAGTCCCCATGCGACTTGCTAGGGGGCCTCTCGGGATTCCTCTCCCGCCGATACCGGGGCCAAAAACCTTGTGTGGAGTGTGGGCCTGAACCGAGGATTCCTCTCAGGGGCTGACATGGATCTTTGGGTACTTCTGGAGTCTCCCCAGGGGAGTCAGGCCTCGTCTCGAGTCGGGGCATGCACGTGCACTTTCCTTCCAGGCTGTAGCAGCAATGTCACGCTTCCCGTCGCGTGGATCAAAGGATTTGTGGTTTTCCCTCGAGGCTTTCCCTCGAGGCTTTCCCACAGGGCTGTCCCACGTGCCACCGTGGAGTGAGTCGATCCTCGGCGTGAAAGATGAGCCAGTGCAGGGCAAAGAGGTTCCTCTGGAATGGACTGAGACATCTGGGGGACTCTTGGAATGGTGGTACGACCATGGAGTTCCTCTCGCCTTTCCTGTTGAGAGTGCCTCCGCTTGAGATGCGACGGGAACGCCGGGAATTCTTTCCCATTGAAAGCAGGGAAAGGATTCCTCATCTCGAGCTACGAGGGGGAAAGGGGGCTCCTCTGGATGTGGGCGGGACGATCGTGCTTCCTCTCGAGTGGAGACGGGTATGGCGGTGAACTTCTTGAGTTGCAGCAAGGGTGTGAAAGACCCTTTCGAAGTTCCAGAGGTTAGGTGTCATTAGTCTCCAGACGCCTCATCGGAAATAGGCCTCATCTCGCCTGGAAGGGGGAACTTCCTGGAATTTCTCGAGTTGTGGCAGGTGTTCTCGAGTTACGACGGGGACCTCAGGGACCCGCCCTGGTGGCCTCAGGAGAGGCCAGTCCCCATGCGACTTGCTAGGGGGCCTCTCGGGATTCCTCTCCCGTCGATACCGGGGCCAAAAACCTTGTGTGGAGTCAGGGCCGGAACCGAGGATTCCTCTCACGGGCTGACAGGGATCTTTGGGTTCTTCTGGAGTCTCCCCAGGGGAGTCAGGCCTCGTCTCGAGTCGGGGCATGCACGTGCACTTTCCTTCCAGGCTGTAGCAGCAATGTCACGCTTCCCGTGGCGTGGATCAAAGGATCTGTAGTTTTCCCTCGAGGCTTTCCCTCGAGGCTTTCCCACAGGGCTGTCCCACGTGCCACCGTGGTGTGAGTCGATCCTCGGCGTGAAAGATGAGCCAGTGCAGGGCAAAGAGCTTCCTCTGGAATGTACTGAGACATCTGAGGGACTCTTGGAATGGTGGTACGACCATGGAGTTCCTCTCGCCTTTCCTGTTGAGAGTGCCTCCGCTTGAGATGCGACGGGAACGCCGGGAACTCTTTCCCATTGAAAGCAGGGAAAGGATTCCTCATCTCGAGCTACGAGGGGGAAAGGGGGCTCCTCTGGATGTGGGCGGCACGATCGTGTTTCCTCTCGAGTGGAGACGGGTATGGCGGTGAACTTCTTGAGTTGCAGCAAGGGTGTGAAAGACCCTTTCGAAGTTCCAGAGGTTAGGTGTCATTAGTCTCCAGACGCCTCATCGGAAATAGGCCTCATCCTGCCTGGAAGGGAGAACTTCCTGGATTTTCTCGAGTTGCGGCAGGTGTTCTCGAGTTACGACGGGGACCTCAGGGACCCGCCCTGGTGGCCTCAGGAGAGGCCAGTCCCCATGCGAGTTGCTAGGGGGCCTCTCGGGATCCCTCTCCCGTCGATACCCGGGCCAAAAACCTTGTGTGGAGTCAGGGCCGGAACCGAGGATTCCTCTCACGGGCTGATATGGATCTTTGGGTACTTCTGGAGTCTCGCCAGGGGAGACAGGACCCATCTCGAGTGGGGGCATGCACGTGCGCTTTCCTTCCAGGCTGTAGCAGCAATGTCACGCTTCCCATCGCGTGGATCAAAGGATCTGTGGTTTTCCCTCGAGGCTTTCCCTCGAGGCTTTCCCACAGGGCTGTCCCACGTGCCACCGTGGTGTGAGTCGATCCTCGGCGTGAAAGATGAGCCAGTGCAGGGCAAAGAGGTTCCTCTGGAATGGACTGAGACATCTGCGGGACTCTTGGAATGGTGGTACGACCATGGAGTTCCACTCGCCTTTCCTGTTGAGAGTGCCTCCTCTTGAGATGCGACGGGAACGCCGGGAATTCTTTCCTGTTGAAAGCAGGGAAACGATCGCTCATCACGAGCTAGGAGCGGGAAACGGGGCTCCTCTGGATGTGGGCGGGACCATCGTGCTTCCTCTAGAGTGGAGACGGGTATGGCGGTGAACTCCTTGAGTTGCAGCAAGGGTGTGAAAGACCCTTTCGAAGTTCCAGAGTTTAGGTGTCATTAGTCTCCAGACGCTTGATCGGAAATAGGCCTCATCTCGCCTGGAAGGGAGAACTTCCTGGATTTTCTCGAGTTGCGGCAGGTGTTCTCGAGTTACGACGGGGACCTCAGGGACCCGCCCTGGTGGCCTCAGGAGAGGCCAGTCCCCATGCGACTTGCTAGGGGGCCTCTCGGGATTCCTCTCCCGTCGATACCGGGGCCAAAAACCTTGTGTGGAGTCAGGGCCGGAAATGAAGATTCCTCTAAGGGGCTGACATGGATCTTTGGGTACTTCTGGAGTCTCCCCAGGGGAGTCAGGCCTCGTCTCGAGTCGGGGCATGCACGTGCACTTTCCTTCCAGGCTGTAGCAGCAATGTCACGCTTCCCGTGGCCTGGATCAATGGATCTGTGGTTTTCCCTCGAGGCTTTCCCACAGGGCTGTCCCACGTGCCACCGTGGTGTTAGTCGATCCTCGGCGTGAAAGATGAGCCAGTGCAGGGCAAAGAGGTTCCTCTGGAATGGACTGAGACATCTGGGGGACTCTTGAAATGGTGGTAAGACCATGCAGTTCCTCTCGCCTTTCTTGTTGAGAGTGCCTCCTCTTGAGATGCAACGGGAACGCCGGGAATTCTTTCCCGTTGAAAGCAGGGAAAGGATCCCTCATCTCGAGCTACGAGGGGGAAACGGGGCTCCTCTGGATGTGGGCGGGACCATCGTGCTTCCTCTCGAGTGGAGACGGGTATGGCGGTGAACTTATTGAGTTGCAGAAATGGTGTGAAAGACCCTTTCGAAGGTCCAGAGGTTAGGTGTCATTAGTCTCCAGACGCCTCATCGGAAATAGGCCTCATCTCGCCTGGAAGGGGAAACTTCCTGGAAGTTCTCGAGTTGCGGCAGGTGTTCTCGAGTTACGACGGGGACCTCAGGGACCCGCCCTGGTGGCCTCAGGAGAGGCCAGTCCCCATGCGAGTTGCTAGGGGGCCTCTCGGGATTCCTCTCCCGTCGATACCGGGGCCAAAAACCTTGTGTGGAGTCAGGGCCGTAACCGAGGATTCCTCTCAGGGGCTGACATGGATCTTTGGGTACTTCTGGAGTCTCCCCAGGGGAGTCAGGCCTCGTCTCGAGTCGGGGCATGCACGTGCACTTTCCTTCCAGGCTGAAGCAGCAATGTCACGCTTCCCGTCGCGTGGATCAAAGGATCTGTGGTTTTCCCTCGAGGCTTTCCGTCGAGGCTTTCCCACAGGGCTGTCCCACGTGCCACCGTGGTGTGAGTCGATCCTCGGCGTGAAAGCTGAGCCAGTGCAGGGCAAAGAGGTTCCTCTGGAATGGACTGAGACATCTGGGGGACTCTTGGAATGGTGGTACGACCATGGAGTTCCTCTCGCCTTTCCTGTTGAGAGTGCCTCCGCTTGAAATGCGACGGGAACGCCGGGAATTCTTTCCCATTGAAAGCAGGGAAAGGATTCCTCATCTCGAGCTAAGAGGGGGAAAGGGGGCTCCTCTGGATGTGGGCGGGACGATCGTGCTTCCTCTCGAGTGGAGACGGGTATGGCGGTGAACTTCTTGAGTTGCAACAAGGGTGTGAAAGACCCATTCGAAGTTCCAGAGGTTAGGTGTCATTAGTCTCCAGATGCCTCATTGGAAGTAGGCCTCATCTCGCCTGGAAGGGAGAACTTCCTGGATTTTCTCGAGTTGCGGCAGGTGTTCTCGAGTTACGACGGGGACCTCAGGGACCCGCCATGGTGGCCTCAGGAAAGGCCAGTCCCCATGCGAATTGCTAGGGGGCCTCTCAGGATTCCTCTCCCGTCGATACCGGGGCCAAAAGCCTTCTGTGAAGTCAGGGCCGGAACCGGGGATTCCTCTCAGGGGCTGACATGGATCTTTGGGTACTTCTGGAGTCTCCCCAGGGGAGTCAGGCCTCGTCTCGAGTGGGGGCATGCACGTGCGCTTTCCTTCCAGGCTGTAGCAGCAATGTCACGCTTCCCGTGGCGTGGATCAAAGGATCTGTGGTTTTCCCTCGAGGCTTTCCCACAGGGCTGTCCCACGTGCCACCGTGGTGTGAGTCGATCCTCGGCGTGAAAGATGAGCCAGTGCAGGGCAAAGAGGTTCCTCTGGAATGGACTGAGACATCTGGGGGACTCTTGGAATGGTGGTACGACCATGGAGTTCCTCTCGCCTTTCCTGTTGAGAGTGCCTCCTCTTGAGATGCGACAGGAACGCCGGGAATTCTTTCCCGTTGAAAGCAGGGAAAGGATCCCTCATCTCGAGCTCCGAGGGGAAAGCGGGGCTCCTCTGGATGTGGGCGGGACCATCGTGCTTCCTCTCGAGTGGATACGGGTATGGCGGTGAACTACTTGAGTTGCAGCAAGGGTGTGAAAGACCCTTTCGAAGTTCCATAGTTTAGGTGTCATTAGTCTCTAGACGCCTCATCGGAAATAGGCCTCATCTCGCCTGAAAGGGAGAACTTCCTGGATTTTCTCGAGTTGCGGCAGGTGATCTCGAGTTACGATGGGGACCTCAGGGACCCGCCCTGGTGGCCTCAGGAGAGGCCAGTCCCCAAGCGAGTTGCTAGGGGGCCTCTCGGGATTTCTCTCCCGTCGATACCCGGGCCAAATCCTTGTGTGGAGTCAGGGCCGGAAACGAGAATTCCTCTCAGGGGCTGACATGGATCTTTGGGTACTTCTGGAGTCTCCCCAGGGGAGTCAGGCCTCGTCTCGAGTGGGGGCATGCACGTGCGCTTTCCTTCCAGGCTGTAGCAGCAATGTCACGCTTCCCGTCGCGTGCATCAAAGGATCTGTGGTTTTCCCTCGAGGCTTTCCCTCGAGGCTTTCCCACAGGGCTGTCCCACGTGCCACCGTGGTGTGAGTCGATCCTCGGCGTGAAAGATGAGCCAGTGCAGGGCAAAGAGGTTCCTCTGGAATGGACTGAGACATCTGGGGGACTCTTGGAATGGTGGTACGACCATGGAGTTCCTCTCGCCTTTCCTGTTGAGAGTGCCTCCTCTTTGGATGCGACGGGAACGCCGGGAATTCTTTCCCGTAGAAAGCAGGGAAAGGATCCCTCATCTCGAGCTCCGAGGGGGAAACGGGGCTCCTCTGGATGTGGGCGGGACCATCGTGCTTCCTCTCGAGTGGACACGGGTATGGCGGTGAACTTCTTGAGTTGCAGCAAGGGTGTGAAAGACCCTTTCGAAATTCCAGAGGTTAGGTGTCATTAGTCTCCAGACGCCTCATCGGAAATAGGCCTCATCTCGCCTGGAAGGGAGAACTTCCTGGATATTCTCGATTTGCGGCAGGTGTTCTCGAGTTATGACGGGGACCTCAGGGACCCGCCCTGGTGGCCTCAGGAGAGGCCAGTCCCCATGGGAGTTGCTAGGGGGCCTCTCGGGATTCCTCTCCCGTCGATACTGGGGCCAAAAACCTTGTGTGGAGTCAGGGCCGGAACCGAGGATTCCTCTCATGGGTGACATGGATCTTTGGGCACTTCTGGAGTCTCCGCAGGGGAGTCAGGCCTCGTCTCGAGTGGGGACATGCACGTGCGCTTTCCTTCCAGGCTGTAGCAGCAATGCCACGCTTCCCGTCGCGTGCATCAAAGGATCTGTGGTTTTCCCTCGAGGCTTTCCCTCGAGGCTTTCCCACAGGGCTGTCCCACGTGCCACCGTGGTGTGAGTCGATCCTCGGCGTGAAAGATGAGCCAGTGCAGGGCAAAGAGGTTCCTCTGGAATGGACTGAGACATCTGGGGGACTCTTGGAATGGTGGTACGACCATGGAGTTCCTCTCGCCTTTCCTGTTGAGAGTGCCTCCTCTTGAGATGCGACGGGAACGCCGGGAATTCTTTCCCGTTGAAAGCAGGGAAAGGATCCCTCATCTCGAGCTCCGAGGGGGAAACGGGGCTCCTCTGGATGTGGGCGGGACGATCGTGCTTCCTCTCGAGTGGAGACGGGTATGGCGGTGAACTTCTTGAGTTGCAGCAAGGGTGTGAAAGACCCTTTCGACGTTCCAGAGGTTAGGTGTCATTAGTCTCCAGACGCCTCATCGGAAATAGGCCTCATCTCGCCTGGAAGGGAGAACTTCCTGGATTTTCTCGAGTTGCGGCAGGTGTTCTCGAGTTACGACGGGGACCTCAGGGACCCGCCCTGGTGGCCTCAGGAGAGGCCAGTCCCCATGCGAGTTGCTGGGGGCCTCTCGGGATTCCTCTCCCGTCGATACCGGGGCCAAAAACCTTGTGTGGAGTCAGGGCCGGAACCGAGGATTCCTCTCAGGGGCTGACATGGATCTTTGGGTACTTCTGGAGTCTCCCCAGGGGAGTCAGGCCTCGTCTCGAGTGGGGGCATGCACGTGCGCTTTCCTTCCAGGCTGTAGCAGCAATGTCACGCTTCCCGTCGCGTGCATCAAAGGATCTGTGGTTTTCCCTCGAGGTTTTCCCTCGAGGCTTTCCAGCAGGGCTGTCCCACGTGCCACCGTGGTGTGAGTCGATCCTCGGCGTGAAAGATGAGCCAGTGCAGGGCAAAGAGGTTCCTCTGGAATGGACTGAGACATCTGGGGGACTCTTGGAATGGTGGTACGACCATGGAGTTCCTCTCGCCTTTCCTGTTGAGAGTGCCTCCTCTTGAGATGCGACGGGAACGCCGGGAATTCTTTCCCGTTGAAAGCAGGGAAAGGATCCCACATCTCGAGCTCCGAGGGGGAAACGGGGCTCCTCTGGATGTGGGCGGGACCATCGTGCGTCCTCTCGAGTGGAGACGGGTATGGCGGTGAACTTCTTGAGTTGCAGCAAGGGTGTGAAAGACCCTTTCGAAGTTCCAGAGGTTAGGTGTCATTAGTCTCCAGAAGCCTCATCGGAAATACGCCTCATCTCGCTTGGAAGGGAGAACTTCCTGGATTTTCTCGAGTTGCGGCAGGTGTTCTCGAGTTAAGACGGGGACCTCAGGGACACGCCCTGGTGGCCTCAGGAGAGGCCAGTCCCCATGCGAGTTGCTAGGGGGCCTCTCGGGATTCCTCTCCCGTCGATACCGGGGCCAAAAACCTTGTGTGGAGTCAGGGCCGGAACCGAGGATTCCTCTCAAGGGTGATATGGATCTTTGGGTACTTCTGGAGTCTCCCCATGGGAGTCAGGCCTCGTCTCGAGTGGGGGCATGCACGTGCGCTTTCCTTCCAGGCTGTAGCAGCAATGTCACGCTTCCCGTCGCGTGCATCAAAGGATCTGTGGTTTTCCCTCGAGGCTTTCCCGCAGGGCTGTCCCACGTTCCACCGTGGTGTGAGTCGATCCTCGGCGTGAAAGATGAGCCAGTGCAGAGCAAAGAGGTTCCTCTGGAATGGACTGAGACATCTGGGGGACTCTTAGAATGGTGGTACGACCATGGAGTTCCTCTCGCCTTTCCTGTTGAGAGTGCCTCCTCTTGAGATGCGACGGGAACGCCGGGAATACTTTCCCGTTGAAAGCAGGGAAAGGATCCCTCATCTCGAGCTACGAGGGGGAAACGGGGCTCCTCTGGATGTGGGCGGGACCATCGTGCTTCCTCTCGATTGGAGACGGGTATGGCGGTGAACTTCTTGAGTTGCAGCAAGGGTGTGAAAGACCCTTTCGAAGTTCCAGAGGTTACGTGTCAGGCTCCAGATGCCTCATCGGAAATAGACCTCATCTCGCCTGGAAGGGAGAACTTCCTGGATTTTCTCGAGGTGCGGCAGGTGTTCTCGAGTTACGACGGGTACCACAGGGACCCGCCCTGATGGCCTCAGGAGAGGCCAGTCCCCAAGCGAGTTGCTAGGGGGCCTCTCGGGATTCCTCTCCCGTCGATACTAGGGCCAAAAACCTTGTGTGGAGTCAGGGCCGGAACCGAGGATTCCTCACATGGGTGACATGGATCTTTGGGTACTTCTGGAGTCTCCCCAGGGGAGTCAGGCCTCGTCTCGAGTGGGGGCATGCACGTGCGCTTTCCTTCCAGGCTGTAGCAGCAATGTCACGCTTCCCGTCTCGTGGATCAAAGGATCTGTGGTTTTCCCTCGAGGCTTTCCCTCGAGGCTTTCCCGCAGGGCTGTCCCACGTGTCACCGTGGTGTGAGTCGATCCTCGGCGTGAAAGATGAGCCAGTGCAGGGCAAAGAGGTTCCTCTGGAATGGACTGAGACATCTGGGGGACTCTTGGAATGGTGGTACGACCATGGAGTTCCTCTCGCCTTTCCTGTTGAGAGTGCCTCCTCTTGAGATGCGACGGGAACGCCGGGAATTCTTTCCCGTTGAAAGCAGGGAAAGGATCCCTCATCTCGAGCTCCGAGGGGGAAACGGGGCTCCTCTGGATGTGGGCGGGACCATTGTGCTTCCTCTCGAGTGGAGACGGGTATGGCGGTGAACTTCTTGAGTTGCAGCAAGGGTGTGAAAGACCCTTTCGAAGTTCCAGAGTTTAGGTGTCATTAGTCTGCAGACGCCTCATCGGAAATAGGCCTCATCTCGCCTGGAAGGGAGAACTTCCTGGATTTTCTCGAGTTGCGGCAGGTGTTCTCGAGTTACGACGGGGACCTCAGGGACCCGCCCTGGTGGCCTCAGGAGAGGCCAGTCCCCATGCGAGTTGCTAGGGGGCCTCTCGGGATTCCTCTCCCGTCGATACCGGGGCCAAAAGCCTTGTGTGGAGTCAGGGCCGGAACCGAGCATTCCTCTCAGGGGTGACATGGATCTTTGGGTACTTCTGGAGTCTCCCCAGGGGAGTCAGGCCTCGTCTCGAGTGGGGGCATGCACGTGCGCTTTCCTTCCAGGCTGTAGCAGCAATGTCACGCTTCCCGTCGCGTGCATCAAAGGATCTGTGGTTTTCCCTCGAGGCTTTCCCTCGAGGCTTTCCCACAGGGCTGTCCCACGTGCCACCGTGGTGTGAGTCGATCCTCGGCGTGAAAGATGAGCCAGTGCAGGGCAAAGAGGTTCCTCTGGAATGGACTGAGACATCTGGGGGACTCTTGGAATGGTGGTACGACCATGGAGTTCCTCTCGCCTTTCCTGTTGAGAGTGCTTCCTCTTTGGATGCGACGGGAACGCCGGGAATTCTTTCCCGTTGAAAGCAGGGAAAGGATCCCTCATCTCGAGCTACGAGGGGGAAACGGGGCTCCTCTGGATGTGGGCGGGACCATCGTGCTTCCTCTCGAGTGGCCACGGGTATGGCGGTGAACTTCTTGAGTTGCAGCAAGGGTGTGAAAGACCCTTTCGAAATTCCAGAGGTTAGGTGTCATTAGTCTCTAGACGCCTCATCGGAAATAGGCCTCATCTCGCCTGGAAGGGAGAACTTCCTGGATATTCTCGATTTGCGGCAGGTGTTCTCGAGTTATGACGGGGACCTCAGGGACCCGCCCTGGTGGCCTCAGGAGAGGCCAGTCCCCATGCGAGTTGCTAGGGGGCCTCTCGGGATTCCTCTCCCGTCGATACCGGGGCCAAAAACATTGTGTGGAGTCAGGGCCGGAACGGAGGATTCCTCTCATGGGTGACATGGATCTTTGGGCACTTCTGGAGTCTCCCCAGGGGAGTCAGGCCTCGTCTCGAGTGGGGACATGCACGTGTGCTTTCCTTCCAGGCTGTAGCAGCAATGTCACGCTTCCCGTCGCGTGCATCAAAGGATCTGTGGTTTTCCCTCGAGGCTTTCCCTCGAGGCTTTCCCACAGGGCTGTCCCACGTACCACCGTGGTGTGAGTCGATCCTCGGCGTGAAAGATGAGCCAGTGCAGGGCAAAGAGGTTCCTCTGGAATGGACTGAGACATCTGGGGGACTCTTGGAATGGTGGTACGACCATGGAGTTCCTCTCGCCTTTCCTGTTGAGAGTGCCTCCTCTTGAGATGCGACGGGAACGCCGGGAATTCTTTCCCGTTGAAAGCAGGGAAAGGATCCCTCATCTCGAGCTCCGAGGGGGAAACGGGGCTCCTCTGGATGTGGGCGGGACTATCGTGCTTCCTCTCGAGTGGAGACGGGTATGGCAGTGAACTTCTTGAGTTGCAGCAAGGGTGTGAACGACCCTTTCGACGTTCCAGAGGTTAGGTGTCATTAGTCTCCAGACGCCTCATCGGAAATAGGCCTCATCTCGCCTGGAAGGGAGAACTTCCTGGATTTTCTCGAGTTGCGGCAGGTGTTCTCGAGTTACTACGGGGACCTCAGGGACCCGCCCTGGTGGCCTCAGGAGAGGCCAGTCCCCATGCGAGTTGCTAGGGGGCCTCTCGGGATTCCTCTCCCGTCGATACCGGGGCCAAAAACCTTGTGTGGAGTCAGGGCCGGAACCGAGGATTCCTCTCAGGGGCTGACATGGATCTTTGGGTACTTCTGGAGTCTCCCCAGGGGAGTCAGGCCTCGTCTCGAGTGGGGGCATGCACGTGCGCTTTCCTTCCAGGCTTTAGCAGCAATGTCACGCTTCCCGTCGCGTGCATCAAAGGATCTGTGGTTTTCCCTCGAGGCTTTCCCTCGAGGCTTTCCAGCAGGGCTGTCCCACGTGCCACCGTGGTGTGAGTCGATCCTCGGCGTGAAAGTTGAGCCAGTGCAGGGCAAAGAGGTTCCTCTGGAATGGACTGAGACATCTGGGCGACTCTTGGAATGGTGGTACGACCATGGAGTTCCTCTCGCCTTTCCTGTTGAGAGTGCCTCCTCTTGAGATGCGACAGGACCGCCGGGAATTCTTTCCCGTTGAAAGCAGGGAAAGGATCCCTCATCTCGAGCTACGAGGGGGAAACGGGGCTCCTCTGGATGTGGGCGGGACCATCGTGCTTCCTCTCGAGTGGACACGGGTATGGCGCTGAACTTCTTGAGTTGCAGCAAGGGTGTGAAAGACCCTTTTGAAGTTCCAGAGTTTAGGTGTCATTAGTCTCCAGACGCCTCATCGGAAATAGGCCTCATCTCGCCTGGAAGGGAGAACTTCCTGGATTTTCTCGATTTGCGGCAGGTGTTCTCGAGTTACGACGGGGACCTCAGGGACCCGCCCTGGTGGCCTCAGGAGAGGCCAGTCCCCATGCGAGTTGCTAGGGGGCCTCTCGGGATTCCTCTCCCGTCGATACCGGGGCCAAAAACCTTGTGTGGAGTCAAGGCCGGAACCGAGGATTCCTCTCAGGGGCTGACAAGGATCTTTGGGTACTTCTGGAGTCTCCCCAGGGGAGTCAGGCCTCGTCTCCAGTGGGGGCATGCACGTGCGCTTTCCTTCCAGGCTGTAGCAGCAATGTCACACTTCCCGTCGCGTGGATCAAAGGATCTGTGGTTTTCCCTCGAGGCTTTCCCTCGAGGCTTTCCCACAGGGCTGTCCCACGTGCCACCGTGGTGTGAGTCGATCCTCGGCGTGGAAGATGAGCCAGTGCAGGGCAAAGAGGTTCCTCTGGAATGGACTGAGACATCTGGGGGACTCTTGGAATGGTGGTACGACCCTGGAGTTCCTCTCGCCTTTCCTGTTGAGAGTGCCTCCTCTTGAGATGCGACGGGAACGCCGGGAATTCTTTCCCGTTGAAAGCAGGGAAAGGATCCCACATCTCGAGCTCCGAGGGGGAAACGGGGCTCCTCTGGATGTGGGCGGGACCATCGTGCGTCCTCTCGAGTGGAGACGGGTATGGCGGTGAACTTCTTGAGTTGCAGCAAGGGTGTGAAAGACCCTTTCGAAGTTCCAGAGGTTAGGTGTCATTAGTCTCCAGACGCCTCATCGGAAATACGCCTCATCTCACCTGGAAGGGAGAACTTCCTGGATTTTCTCGAGTTGCGGCAGGTGTTCTCGAGTTACGACGGGGACCTCAGGGACCCGCCCTGGTTGCCTCAAGAAGCCAGTCCCCATGCGATTTGCTACGGGGCCTCTCGGGATTCCTCTCCCGTCGATACCGGGGCCAAAAACCTTGTGTGGAGTCAGGGCCGTAACCGAGGATTCCTCTCAGGGGCTGACATGGATCTTTGGGTACTTCTGGAGTCTCCCCAGGGGAGTCAGGCCTCGTCTCGAGTGGGGGCATGCACGTGCGCTTTCCTTCCAGGCTGTAGCAGCAATGTCACGCTTCCCGTGGCGTGGATCAAAGGATCTGTGGTTTTCCCTCGAGGCTTTCCCACAGGACTGTCCCACGTGCCACCGTGGTGTGAGTCGATCCTCGGCGTGAAAGATGAGCCAGTGCAGGGCAAAGAGGTTCCTCTGGAATGGACTGAGACATCTGGGGGACTCTTGGAATGGTGGTACGACCATGGAGTTCCTCTCGCCTTTCCTGTTGAGAGTGCCTCCTCTTGAGATGCGACGGGAACGCCGGGAATACTTTCCCGTTGAAAGCAGGGAAAGGATCCCTCATCTCGAGCTACGAGGGGGAAACGGGGCTCCTCTGGATGTGGGCGGGACCATCGTGCTTCCTCTCGATTGGAGACGGGTATGGCGGTGAACTTCTTGAGTTGCAGCAAGGGTGTGAAAGACCCTTTCGAAGTTCCAGAGGTTACGTGTCAGTCTCCAGATGCCTCATCGGAAATAGACCTCATCTCGCCTGGAAGGGAGAACTTCCTGGATTTTCTCGAGGTGCGGCAGGTGTTCTCGAGTTACGACGGGTACCACAGGGACCCGCCCTGATGGCCTCAGGAGAGGCCAGTCCCCAAGCGAGTTGCTAGGGGGCCTCTCGGGATTCCTCTCCCGTCGATACTAGGGCCAAAAACCTTGTGTGGAGTCAGGGCCGGAACCGAGGATTCCTCACAGGGGTGACATGGATCTTTGGGTACTTCTGGAGTCTCCCCAGGGGAGTCAGGCCTCGTCTCGAGTGGGGGCATGCACGTGCGCTTTCCTTCCAGGCTGTAGCAGCAATGTCACGCTTCCCGTCTCGTGGATCAAAGGATCTGTGGTTTTCCCTCGAGGCTTTCCCTCGAGGCTTTCCCGCAGGGCTGTCCCACGTGTCAACGTGGTGTGAGTCGATCCTCGGCGTCAAAGATGAGCCAGTGCAGGGCAAAGAGGTTCCTCTGGAATGGACTGAGACATCTGGGGGACTCTTGGAATGGTGGTACGACCATGGAGTTCCTCTCGCCTTTCCTGTTGAGAGTGCCTCCTCTTGAGATGCGACGGGAACGCCGGGAATTCTTTCCCGTTGAAAGCAGGGAAAGGATCCCTCATCTCGAGCTCCGAGGGGGAAACGGGGCTCCTCTGGATGTGGGCGGGACCATTGTGCTTCCTCTCGAGTGGAGACGGGTATGGCGGTGAACTTCTTGAGTTGCAGCAAGGGTGTGAAAGACCCTTTCGAAGTTCCAGAGTTTAGGTGTCATTAGTCTGCAGACGCCTCATCGGAAATAGGCCTCATCTCGCCTGGAAGGGAGAACTTCCTGGATTTTCTCGAGTTGCGGCAGGTGTTCTCGAGTTACGACGGGGACCTCAGGGACCCGCCCTGGTGGCCTCAGGAGAGGCCAGTCCCCATGCGAGTTGCTAGGGGGCCTCTCGGGATTCCTCTCCCGTCGATACCGGGGCCAAAAGCCTTGTGTGGAGTCAGGGCCGGAACCGAGCATTCCTCTCAGGGGTGACATGGATCTTTGGGTACTTCTGGAGTCTCCCCAGGGGAGTCAGGCCTCGTCTCGAGTGGGGGCATGCACGTGCGCTTTCCTTCCAGGCTGTAGCAGCAATGTCACGCTTCCCGTCGCGTGCATCAAAGGATCTGTGGTTTTCCCTCGAGGCTTTCCCTCGAGGCTTTCCCACAGGGCTGTCCCACGTGCCACCGTGGTGTGAGTCGATCCTCGGCGTGAAAGATGAGCCAGTGCAGGGCAAAGAGGTTCCTCTGGAATGGACTGAGACATCTGGGGGACTCTTGGAATGGTGGTACGACCATGGAGTTCCTCTCGCCTTTCCTGTTGAGAGTGCTTCCTCTTTGGATGCGACGGGAACGCCGGGAATTCTTTCCCGTTGAAAGCAGGGAAAGGATCCCTCATCTCGAGCTACGAGGGGGAAACGGGGCTCCTCTGGATGTGGGCGGGACCATCGTGCTTCCTCTCGAGTGGCCACGGGTATGGCGGTGAACTTCTTGAGTTGCAGCAAGGGTGTGAAAGACCCTTTCGAAATTCCAGAGGTTAGGTGTCATTAGTCTCCAGACGCCTCATCGGAAATAGGCCTCATCTCGCCTGGAAGGGAGAACTTCCTGGATATTCTCGATTTGCGGCAGGTGTTCTCGAGTTATGACGGGGACCTCAGGGACCCGCCCTGGTGGCCTCAGGAGAGGCCAGTCCCCATGCGAGTTGCTAGGGGGCCTCTCGGGATTCCTCTCCCGTCGATACCGGGGCCAAAAACATTGTGTGGAGTCAGGGCCGGAACGGAGGATTCCTCTCATGGGTGACATGGATCTTTGGGCACTTCTGGAGTCTCCCCAGGGGAGTCAGGCCTCGTCTCGAGTGGGGACATGCACGTGCGCTTTCCTTCCAGGCTGTAGCAGCAATGTCACGCTTCCCGTCGCGTGCATCAAAGGATCTGTGGTTTTCCCTCGAGGCTTTCCCTCGAGGCTTTCCCACAGGGCTGTCCCACGTACCACCGTGGTGTGAGTCGATCCTCGGCGTGAAAGATGAGCCAGTGCAGGGCAAAGAGGTTCCTCTGGAATGGACTGAGACATCTGGGGGACTCTTGGAATGGTGGTACGACCATGGAGTTCCTCTCGCCTTTCCTGTTGAGAGTGCCTCCTCTTGAGATGCGACGGGAACGCCGGGAATTCTTTCCCGTTGAAAGCAGGGAAAGGATCCCTCATCTCGAGCTCCGAGGGGGAAACGGGGCTCCTCTGGATGTGGGCGGGACCATCGTGCTTCCTCTCGAGTGGAGACGGGTATGGCGGTGAACTTCTTGAGTTGCAGCAAGGGTGTGAACGACCCTTTCGACGTTCCAGAGGTTAGGTGTCATTAGTCTCCAGACGCCTCATCGGAAATAGGCCTCATCTCGCCTGGAAGGGAGAACTTCCTGGATTTTCTCGAGTTGCGGCAGGTGTTCTCGAGTTACGACGGGGACCTCAGGGACCCGCCCTGGTGGCCTCAGGAGAGGCCAGTCCCCATGCGAGTTGCTAGGGGGCCTCTCGGGATTCCTCTCCCGTCGATACCGGGGCCAAAAACCTTGTGTGGAGTCAGGGCCGGAACCGAGGATTCCTCTCAGGGGCTGACATGGATCTTTGGGTACTTCTGGAGTCTCCCCAGGGGAGTCAGGCCTCGTCTCGAGTGGGGGCATGCACGTGCGCTTTCCTTCCAGGCTTTAGCAGCAATGTCACGCTTCCCGTCGCGTGCATCAAAGGATCTGTGGTTTTCCCTCGAGGCTTTCCCTCGAGGCTTTCCAGCAGGGCTGTCCCACGTGCCACCGTGGTGTGAGTCGATCCTCGGCGTGAAAGTTGAGCCAGTGCAGGGCAAAGAGGTTCCTCTGGAATGGACTGAGACATCTGGGCGACTCTTGGAATGGTGGTACGACCATGGAGTTCCTCTCGCCTTTCCTGTTGAGAGTGCCTCCTCTTGAGATGCGACAGGACCGCCGGGAATTCTTTCCCGTTGAAAGCAGGGAAAGGATCCCTCATCTCGAGCTACGAGGGTGAAACGGGGCTCCTCTGGATGTGGGCGGGACCATCGTGCTTCCTCTCGAGTGGACACGGGTATGGCGCTGAACTTCTTGAGTTGCAGCAAGGGTGTGAAAGACCCTTTTGAAGTTCCAGAGTTTAGGTGTCATTAGTCTCCAGACGCCTCATCGGAAATAGGCCTCATCTCGCCTGGAAGGGAGAACTTCCTGGATTTTCTCGATTTGCGGCAGGTGTTCTCGAGTTACGACGGGGACCTCAGGGACCCGCCCTGGTGGCCTCAGGAGAGGCCAGTCCCCATGCGAGTTGCTAGGGGGCCTCTCGGGATTCCTCTCCCGTCGATACCGGGGCCAAAAACCTTGTGTGGAGTCAAGGCCGGAACCGAGGATTCCTCTCAGGGGCTGACAAGGATCTTTGGGTACTTCTGGAGTCTCCCCAGGGGAGTCAGGCCTCGTCTCCAGTGGGGGCATGCACGTGCGCTTTCCTTCCAGGCTGTAGCAGCAATGTCACACTTCCCGTCGCGTGGATCAAAGGATCTGTGGTTTTCCCTCGAGGCTTTCCCTCGAGGCTTTCCCACAGGGCTGTCCCACGTGCCACCGTGGTGTGAGTCGATCCTCGGCGTGAAAGATGAGCCAGTGCAGGGCAAAGAGGTTCCTCTGGAATGGACTGAGACATCTGGGGGACTCTTGGAATGGTGGTACGACCATGGAGTTCCTCTCGCCTTTCCTGTTGAGAGTGCCTCCTCTTGAGATGCGACGGGAACGCCGGGAATACTTTCCCGTTGAAAGCAGGGAAAGGATCCCTCATCTCGAGCTACGAGGGGGAAACGGGGCTCCTCTGGATGTGGGCGGGACCATCGTGCTTCCTCTCGATTGGAGACGGGTATGGCGGTGAACTTCTTGAGTTGCAGCAAGGGTGTGAAAGACCCTTTCGAAGTTCCAGAGGTTACGTGTCAGTCTCCAGATGCCTCATCGGAAATAGACCTCATCTCGCCTGGAAGGGAGAACTTCCTGGATTTTCTCGAGGTGCGGCAGGTGTTCTCGAGTTACGACGGGTACCACAGGGACCCGCCCTGATGGCCTCAGGAGAGGCCAGTCCCCAAGCGAGTTGCTAGGGGGCCTCTCGGGATTCCTCTCCCGTCGATACTAGGGCCAAAAACCTTGTGTGGAGTCAGGGCCGGAACCGAGGATTCCTCACAGGGGTGACATGGATCTTTGGGTACTTCTGGAGTCTCCCCAGGGGAGTCAGGCCTCGTCTCGAGTGG
This sequence comes from Capricornis sumatraensis, assembly GCF_032405125.1. Classification (NCBI taxonomy): domain Eukaryota; kingdom Metazoa; phylum Chordata; class Mammalia; order Artiodactyla; family Bovidae; genus Capricornis; species Capricornis sumatraensis. Next base: position 13,611,303 of record NW_027184612.1, read on the forward strand.
GGGCATGCACGTGCGCTTTCCTTCCAGGCTGTAGCAGCAATGTCACGCTTCCCGTCTCGTGGATCAAAGGATCTGTGGTTTTCCCTCGAGGCTTTCCCTCGAGGCTTTCCCGCAGGGCTGTCCCACGTGTCAACGTGGTGTGAGTCGATCCTCGGCGTCAAAGATGAGCCAGTGCAGGGCAAAGAGGTTCCTCTGGAATGGACTGAGACATCTGGGGGACTCTTGGAATGGTGGTACGACCATGGAGTTCCTCTCGCCTTTCCTGTTGAGAGTGCCTCCTCTTGAGATGCGACGGGAACGCCGGGAATTCTTTCCCGTTGAAAGCAGGGAAAGGATCCCTCATCTCGAGCTCCGAGGGGGAAACGGGGCTCCTCTGGATGTGGGCGGGACCATTGTGCTTCCTCTCGAGTGGAGACGGGTATGGCGGTGAACTTCTTGAGTTGCAGCAAGGGTGTGAAAGACCCTTTCGAAGTTCCAGAGTTTAGGTGTCATTAGTCTGCAGACGCCTCATCGGAAATAGGCCTCATCTCGCCTGGAAGGGAGAACTTCCTGGATTTTCTCGAGTTGCGGCAGGTGTTCTCGAGTTACGACGGGGACCTCAGGGACCCGCCCTGGTGGCCTCAGGAGAGGCCAGTCCCCATGCGAGTTGCTAGGGGGCCTCTCGGGATTCCTCTCCCGTCGATACCGGGGCCAAAAGCCTTGTGTGGAGTCAGGGCCGGAACCGAGCATTCCTCTCAGGGGTGACATGGATCTTTGGGTACTTCTGGAGTCTCCCCAGGGGAGTCAGGCCTCGTCTCGAGTGGGGGCATGCACGTGCGCTTTCCTTCCAGGCTGTAGCAGCAATGTCACGCTTCCCGTCGCGTGCATCAAAGGATCTGTGGTTTTCCCTCGAGGCTTTCCCTCGAGGCTTTCCCACAGGGCTGTCCCACGTGCCACCGTGGTGTGAGTCGATCCTCGGCGTGAAAGATGAGCCAGTGCAGGGCAAAGAGGTTCCTCTGGAATGGACTGAGACATCTGGGGGACTCTTGGAATGGTGGTACGACCATGGAGTTCCTCTCGCCTTTCCTGTTGAGAGTGCTTCCTCTTTGGATGCGACGGGAACGCCGGGAATTCTTTCCCGTTGAAAGCAGGGAAAGGATCCCTCATCTCGAGCTACGAGGGGGAAACGGGGCTCCTCTGGATGTGGGCGGGACCATCGTGCTTCCTCTCGAGTGGCCACGGGTATGGCGGTGAACTTCTTGAGTTGCAGCAAGGGTGTGAAAGACCCTTTCGAAATTCCAGAGGTTAGGTGTCATTAGTCTCCAGACGCCTCATCGGAAATAGGCCTCATCTCGCCTGGAAGGGAGAACTTCCTGGATATTCTCGATTTGCGGCAGGTGTTCTCGAGTTATGACGGGGACCTCAGGGACCCGCCCTGGTGGCCTCAGGAGAGGCCAGTCCCCATGCGAGTTGCTAGGGGGCCTCTCGGGATTCCTCTCCCGTCGATACCGGGGCCAAAAACATTGTGTGGAGTCAGGGCCGGAACGGAGGATTCCTCTCATGGGTGACATGGATCTTTGGGCACTTCTGGAGTCTCCCCAGGGGAGTCAGGCCTCGTCTCGAGTGGGGACATGCACGTGCGCTTTCCTTCCAGGCTGTAGCAGCAATGTCACGCTTCCCGTCGCGTGCATCAAAGGATCTGTGGTTTTCCCTCGAGGCTTTCCCTCGAGGCTTTCCCACAGGGCTGTCCCACGTACCACCGTGGTGTGAGTCGATCCTCGGCGTGAAAGATGAGCCAGTGCAGGGCAAAGAGGTTCCTCTGGAATGGACTGAGACATCTGGGGGACTCTTGGAATGGTGGTACGACCATGGAGTTCCTCTCGCCTTTCCTGTTGAGAGTGCCTCCTCTTGAGATGCGACGGGAACGCCGGGAATTCTTTCCCGTTGAAAGCAGGGAAAGGATCCCTCATCTCGAGCTCCGAGGGGGAAACGGGGCTCCTCTGGATGTGGGCGGGACCATCGTGCTTCCTCTCGAGTGGAGACGGGTATGGCGGTGAACTTCTTGAGTTGCAGAAAGGGTGTGAACGACCCTTTCGACGTTCCAGAGGTTAGGTGTCATTAGTCTCCAGACGCCTCATCGGAAATAGGCCTCATCTCGCCTGGAAGGGAGAACTTCCTGGATTTTCTCGAGTTGCGGCAGGTGTTCTCGAGTTACGACGGGGACCTCAGGGACCCGCCCTGGTGGCCTCAGGAGAGGCCAGTCCCCATGCGAGTTGCTAGGGGGCCTCTCGGGATTCCTCTCCCGTCGATACCGGGGCCAAAAACCTTGTGTGGAGTCAGGGCCGGAACCGAGGATTCCTCTCAGGGGCTGACATGGATCTTTGGGTACTTCTGGAGTCTCCCCAGGGGAGTCAGGCCTCGTCTCGAGTGGGGGCATGCACGTGCGCTTTCCTTCCAGGCTTTAGCAGCAATGTCACGCTTCCCGTCGCGTGCATCAAAGGATCTGTGGTTTTCCCTCGAGGCTTTCCCTCGAGGCTTTCCAGCAGGGCTGTCCCACGTGCCACCGTGGTGTGAGTCGATCCTCGGCGTGAAAGTTGAGCCAGTGCAGGGCAAAGAGGTTCCTCTGGAATGGACTGAGACATCTGGGCGACTCTTGGAATGGTGGTACGACCATGGAGTTCCTCTCGCCTTTCCTGTTGAGAGTGCCTCCTCTTGAGATGCGACGGGAACGCCGGGAATTCTTTCCCGTTGAAAGCAGGGAAAGGATCCCACATCTCGAGCTCCGAGGGGGAAACGGGGCTCCTCTGGATGTGGGCGGGACCATCGTGCGTCCTCTCGAGTGGAGACGGGTATGGCGGTGAACTTCTTGAGTTGCAGCAAGGGTGTGAAAGACCCTTTCGAAGTTCCAGAGGTTAGGTGTCATTAGTCTCCAGACGCCTCATCGGAAATACGCCTCATCTCACCTGGAAGGGAGAACTTCCTGGATTTTCTCGAGTTGCGGCAGGTGTTCTCGAGTTACGACGGGGACCTCAGGGACCCGCCCTGGTTGCCTCAAGAAGCCAGTCCCCATGCGATTTGCTACGGGGCCTCTCGGGATTCCTCTCCCGTCGATACCGGGGCCAAAAACCTTGTGTGGAGTCAGGGCCGTAACCGAGGATTCCTCTCAGGGGCTGACATGGATCTTTGGGTACTTCTGGAGTCTCCCCAGGGGAGTCAGGCCTCGTCTCGAGTGGGGGCATGCACGTGCGCTTTCCTTCCAGGCTGTAGCAGCAATGTCACGCTTCCCGTGGCGTGGATCAAAGGATCTGTGGTTTTCCCTCGAGGCTTTCCCACAGGACTGTCCCACGTGCCACCGTGGTGTGAGTCGATCCTCGGCGTGAAAGATGAGCCAGTGCAGGGCAAAGAGGTTCCTCTGGAATGGACTGAGACATCTGGGGGACTCTTGGAATGGTGGTACGACCATGGAGTTCCTCTCGCCTTTCCTGTTGAGAGTGCCTCCTCTTGAGATGCGACGGGAACGCCGGGAATTCTTTCCCGTTGAAAGCAGGAAAAGGATCCCTCATCTCGAGCTACGAGGGGGAAACGGGGCTCCTCTGGATGTGGGCGGGACCATCGTGCTTCCTCTCGAGTGGACACGGGTATGGCGGTGAACTTCTTGAGTTGCAGCAAGGTTGTGAAAGACCCTTTCGAAGTTCCAGAGGTTAGGTGTCATTAGTCTCCAGACGCCTCATCGGAAATAGGCCTCATCTCGCCTGGAAGGGAGAACTTCCTGGATTTTCTCGAGTTGCGCCAGGTGTTCTCGAGTTACGACGGGGACCTCAGGGACCCGCTCTTGTGGCCTCAGGAGAGGCCAGTCCCCATGCGAGGTGCTAGGGGGCCTATCGGGATTCCTCTCCCGTCGATACCGGGGCCAAAAACCTTGTGTGGAGTCAGGGCCGGAACCGAGGATTCCTCTCAGGGGCTGACATGGATCTTTGGGTACTTCTGGAGTCTCCCCAGGGGAGTCAGGCCTCGTCTCGAGTGGGGGCATGCACGTGCGCTTTCCTTCCAGGCTGTAGCAGCAATGTCACGCTTCCCGTCGCGTGGATCAAAGGATCTGTGGTTTTCCCTCGAGGCTTTCCCACAGGGCTGTCCCACGTGCCACCGTGGTGTGAGTCGATCCTCGGCGTGAAAGATGAGCCAGTGCAGGGCAAAGAGGTTCCTCTGGAATGGACTGAGACATCTGGGGGACTCTTGGAATGGTGGTACGACCATGGAGTTCCTCTCGCCTTTCCTGTTGAGAGTGCCTCCTCTTGAGATGCGACGGGAACGCCGGGAATTCTTTCCCGTTGAAAGCAGGGAAAGGATCCCTCATCTCGAGCTCCGAGGGGGAAACGGGGCTCCTCTGGATGTGGGCGGGACCATCGTGCTTCCTCTCGAGTGGAGACGGGTATGGCGGTGAACTTCTTGAGTTGCAGCAAGGGTGTGAAAGACCCTTTCGAAGTTCCAGAGGTTAGGTGTCATTAGTCTCCAGACGCCTCATCGGAAATAGGCCTCATCTCGCCTGGAAGGGAGAACTTCCTGGATTTTCTCGAGTTGCGGCAGGTGTTCTCGAGTTACGACGGGGACCTCAGGGACCCGCCCTGGTGGCCTCAAGAACAGCCAGTCCCCATGCGAGTTGCTAGGGGGCCTCTCGGGATTCCTCTCCCGTCGATACCGGGGCAAAAAACCTTGTGTGGAGTCAGGGCCGGAACCGAGGATTCCTCTCAGGGGCTTACATGGATCTTTGGGTACTTCTGGAGTCTCCCCAAGGGAGTCAGGGCTCGTCTCGAGTTGGGGCATGCACGTGCGCTTTCCTTCCAGGCTGTAGCAGCAATGTCACGCTTCCCGTCGCATGGATCAAAGGATCTGTGGTTTTCCCTCGAGGCTTTCCCTCGAGGCTTTCCCACAGGGCTGTCCCACGTGCCACCGTGGTGTGAGTCGATCCTCGGCGTGAAAGATGAGCCAGTGCAGGGCAAAGAGGTTCCTCTGGAATGGACTGAGACATCTGGGGGACTCGTGGAATGGTGGTACGACCATGGAGTTCCTCTCGCCTTTCCTGTTGAGAGTGCCACCTCTTGAGATGCGACGGGAACGCCGGGAATTCTTTCCCGTTGAAAACAGGGAAAGGATCCCTCATTTCGAGCCACGAGGGGGAAACGGGGCTCCTCTGGATGTGGGCGGGACCATCGTGCTTCCTCTCGAGTGGAGACGGGTATGGCGGTGAACTTCTTGAGTTGCAGCAAGGGTGTGAAAGACCCATTCGAAGTCCCAGAGGTTAGGTGTCATTAGTCTCCAGACGCCTCATCGGAAATAGGCCTCATCTCGCCTGGAAGGGAGAACTTCCTGGATTTTCTCCAGTTGCGGCAGGTGTTCTCGAGTTACAACGGGGACCTCAGGGACCCGCCCTGGTGGCCTCAGGAGAGGCCAGTCCCCATGCGAGTTGCTAGGGGGCCTCTCGGGATTCCTCTCCCGTCGATACCGGGGTCAAAAACCTTGTGTGGAGTCAGGGCCGGAACCGAGGATTCCTCTCACGGGCTGACATGGATCTTTGGGTACTTCTGGAGTCTCCCCAGGGGAGTCAGGCCTCGTCTCGAGTCGGGGCATGCACGTGCGCTTTACTTCCAGGCTGTAGCAGCAATGTCACGCTTCCCGTGGCGTGGATCAAAGGATCTGTGGTTTTCCCTCGAGGCTTTCCCACAGGGCTGTCCCACGTGCCACCGTGGTGTGAGTCGATCCTCGGCGTGAAAAATGAGCCAGTGTAGTGCAAAGAGGTTCCTCTGGAATGGACTGAGACATCTGGGGGACTCTTGGAATGGTGGTACGACCATGGAGTTCCTCTCGCCTTTCCTGTTGAGAGTGCCTCCTCTTGAGATGCGACGGGAACGCCGGGAATTCTTTCCCGTTGAAAGCAGGGAAAGGATCCCTCATCTCGAGCTACGAGGGGGAAACGGGGCTCCTCTGGATGTGGGCGGGACCATCGTGCTTCCTCTCGAGTGGAGACGGGTATGGCGGTGAACTTCTTGAGTTGCAGCAAGGGTGTGAAAGACCCTTTCGAAGTTCCAGAGGTTAGGTGTCATTAGTCTCCAGACGACTCATCGGAAATAGGCCTCATCTCGCCTGGAAGGGAGAACTTCCTGGATTTTCTCGAGTTGCGGCAGGTGTTCTCGAGTTACGACGGGGACCTCAGGGACCCGCCCTGGTGGCCTCAGGAGAGGCCAGTACCCATGCGAGGTGCTAGGGGGCCTCTCGGGATTCCTCTCCCGTCGATACCGGGGCCAAAAACCTTGTGTGGAGTCAGGGCCGGAACCGAGGATTCCTCTCAGGGGTTGACATGGATCTTTGGGTACTTCTGGAGTCTCCCCAGGGGAGTCAGGCCTCGTCTCGAGTGGGGGCATGCACGTGTGCTTTCCTTACAGGCTGTAGCAGCAATGTCACGCTTCCCGTGGCGTGGATCAAAGGATCTGTGGTTTTCCCTCGAGGCTTTCCCACAGGGCTGTCCCACGTGCCACCGTGGTGTGAGTCGATCCTCGGCGTGAAAGATGAGCCAGTGCAGGGCAAAGAGGTTCCTCTGGAATGGACTGAGACATCTGGGGGACTCTTGGAATGGTGGTACGACCATGGAGTTCCTCTCGCCTTTCCTGTTGAGAGTGCCTCCTCTTGAGATGCGACGGGAACGCCGGGAATTCTTTCCCGTTGAAAGCAGGGAAAGGATCCCTCAACTTGAGCTACGAGGGGGAAACGGGGCTCCTCTGGATGTGGGCGGGACCATCGTGCTTCCTCTCTCTCGAGTGGAGACGGGTATGGCGGTGAACTTCTTGAGTTGCAGCAAGGGTGTGAAAGACCCTTTCGAAGTTCGAGAGGTTAGGTGTCATTAGTCTCCAGACGCCTCATCGGAAATAGGCCTCATCTCGCCTGGAAGGGAGAACTTCCTGTATTTTCTCGAGTTGCGGCAGGTGTTCTCGAGTTACGACGGGGACCTCAGGGACCCGCCCTGGTGGCCTCAGGAGAGGCCAGTCCCCATGCGAGGTGCTAGGGGGCCTCTCGGGATTCCTCTCCCGTCGATACCGGGGCCAAAAACCTTTTGTGCAGTCAGGGCCGGAACCGAGGATTCCTCTCAGGGGCTTATATGGATCTTTGGGTACTTCTGGAGTCTCCCCACGGGAGTCAGGCCTCGTCTCGAGTGGGGGCATGCACGTGCGCTTTCCTTCCAGGCTGTAGCAGCAATGTCACGCTTCCCGTCGCGTGGATCAAAGGATCTGTGGTTTTCCCTCGAGGCTTTCCCTCGAGGCTTTCCCACAGGGCTGTCCCACGTGCCTCCGTGGTGTGATTCGATCCTCGGCGTGAAAGATGAGCCAGTGCAGGGCAAAGAGGTTCCTCTGGAATGGACTGAGACATCTGGGGGACTCTAGGAATGGTGGTAGGACCATGGAGTTCCTCTCGCCTTTCCTGTTGAGAGTGCCTCCTCTTGAGATGCGACGGGAACGCCGGGAATTCTTTCCCGTTGAAAGCAGGGAAAGGATCCCTCATCTCGAGCTACGAGGGGGAAACGGGGCTCCTCTGGATGTGGGCGGGACCATCGTGCTTCCTCTCGAGTGGAGACGGGTATGGCGGTGAACTTCTTGAGTTGCAGCAAGGGTGTGAAAGACCCTTTCGAATTTCCAGAGGTTAGGTGTCATTAGTCTCCAGACGACTCATCGGAAATAGGCCTCATCTCGCCTGGAAGGGAGAACTTCCATGATTTTCTCGAGTTGCGGCAGGTGTTCTCGAGTTACGACGGGGACCTCAGGGACCCGCCCTGGTGGCCTCAGGAGAGGCCAGTACCCATGCGAGGTGCTAGGGGGCCTCTCGGGATTCCTCTCCCGTCGATACCGGGGCCAAAAACCTTGTGTGGAGTCAGGGCCGGAACCGAGGATTCCTCTCAGGGGCTGACATGGATCTTTGGGCACTTCTGGAGTCTCCCCAGGGGAGTCAGGCCTCGTCTCGAGTGGGGGCATGCACGTGCGCTTTCCTTCCAGGCTGTAGCAGCAATGTCACGCTTCCCGTGGTGTGGATCAAAGGATCTGTGGTTTTCCCTCGAGGCTTTCCCACAGGGCTGTCCCACGTGCCACCGTGGTGTGAGTCGATCCTCGGCGTGAAAGATGAGCCAGTGCAGGGCAAAGAGGTTCCTCTGGAATGGACTGAGACATCTGGGGGACTCTTGGAATGGTGGTACGACCATGGAGTTCCTCTCGCCTTTCCTGTTGAGAGTGCCTCCTCTTGAGATGCGACGGGAACGCCGGGAATTCTTTCCCGTTGAAAGCAGGGAAAGGATCCCTCATCTTGAGCTACGAGGGGGAAACGGGGCTCCTCTGGATGTGGGCGGGACCATCGTGCTTCCTCTTGAGTGGAGACGGGTATGGCGGTGAACTTCTTGAGTTGCAGCAAGGGTGTGAAAGACCCTTTCGAAGTTCCAGAGGTTAGGTGTCATTAGTCTCCAGACGCCTCATCGGAAATAGGCCTCATCTCGCCTGGAAGGGAGAACTTCCTGGATTTTCTCGAGGTGCGGCAGGTGTTCTCGAGTTACGACGGGGACCTCAGGGACCCGCCCTGGTGGCCTCAGGAGAGGCCAGTCCCCATGCGAGGTGCTAGGGGGCCTCTCGGGATTCCTCTCCCTTCGATACCGGGGCCAAAAAGCTTGTGTGGAGTCAGGGCCGGAACCGAGGATTCCTCTCAGGGGCTGACATGGATCTTTGGGTACTTCTGGAGTCTCCCCATGGGAGTCAGGCCTCGACTCGAGTGGGGGCATGCACGTGCGCTTTCCTTCCAGGCTGTAGCAGCAATGTCACGCTTCCCGTCGCGTGGATCAAAGGATCTGTGGTATTCCCTCCAGGCTTTCCCTCGAGACTTTCCCACAGGGCTGTCCCACGTGCCACCGTGGTGTGAGTCGATCCTCGGCGTGAAAGATGAGCCAGTGCAGGGCAAAGAGGTTCCTCTGGAATGGACTGAGACATCTGGGGGACTCTTGGAATGGTGGTACGACCATGGAGTTCCTCTCGCCTTTCCTGTTGAGAGTGCCTCCTCTTGAGATGCGACGGGAACGCCGGGAATTCTTTCCCGTTGAAAGCAGGGAAAGGATCCCTCATCTTGAGCTACGAGGGGGAAACGGGGCTCCTCTGGATGTGGGCGGGACCATCGTGCTTCCTCTCGAGTGGAGACGGGTATGGCGGTGAACTTCTTGAGTTGCAGCAAGGGTGTGAAAGACCCTTTCGAAGTTCCAGAGGTTAGGTGTCATTAGTCTCCAGACGCCTCATCGGAAATAGGCCTCATCTCGCCTGGAAGGGAGAACTTCCTGGATTTCTCGAGTTGCGGCAGGTGTTCTCGAGTTACGACGGGGACCTCAGGGACCCGCCCTGGTGGCCTCAGGAGAGGCCAGTCCCCATGCGAGGTGCTAGGGGGCCTCTCGGGATTCCTCTCCCTTCGATACCGGGGCCAAAAAGCTTGTGTGGAGTCAGGGCCGGAACCGAGGATTCCTCTCAGGGGCTGACATGGATCTTTGGGTACTTCTGGAGTCTCCCCATGGGAGTCAGGCCTCGACTCGAGTGGGGGCATGCACGTGCGCTTTCCTTCCAGGCTGTAGCAGCAATGTCACGCTTCCCGTCGCGTGGATCAAAGGATCTGTGGTATTCCCTCCAGGCTTTCCCTCGAGACTTTCCCACAGGGCTGTCCCACGTGCCACCGTGGTGTGAGTCGATCCTCGGCGTGAAAGATTAGCCAGTGCAGGGCAAAGAGGTTCCTCTGGAATGGACTGAGACATCTGGGGGACTCTTGGAATGGTGGTACGACCATGGAGTTCCTCTCGCCTTTCCTGTTGAGAGTGCCTCCTCTTGAGATACGACGGGAACACCGGGAATTCTTTCCCGTTGAAAGCAGGGAAAGGATCCCTCATCTCGAGCTACGAGGGGGAAACGGGGATCCTCTTGATGTGGGCGGGACCATCGTGCTTCCTCTCGAGTGGAGACGGGTATGGCGGTGAACTTCTTGAGTTGCAGCAAGGGTGTGAAAGACCCTTTCGAAGTTCGAGAGGTTAGGTGTCATTAGTCTCCAGACGCCTCATCGGAAATAGGCCTCATCTCGCCTGGAAGGGAGAACTTCCTGGATTTTTTCGAGTTGCGGCAGGTGTTCTCGAGTTACGACGGGGACCTCAGGAACCCGCCCTGGTGGCCTCAGGAGAGGCCAGTCCCTATGCGAGTTGCTAGGGGGCCTCTCGGGATTCCTCTCCCGTCGATACCGGGGCCAAAAACCTTGTATGGAGTCAGGGCCGGAACCGAGGATTCCTCTCAGGGGCTGACATGGATCTTTGGGTACTTCTGGAGTCTCCCCAGGGGAGTCAGGCCTCGTCTCGAGTGGGGGCATGCACGTGCACTTTCCTTCCAGGCTGTAGAAGCAATGTCAGGCTTCCCGTCGCGTGGATCAAAGGATCTGTTATTTTCCCTCGAGGCTTTCCCACAGGGCTGTCCCACGTGCCACCGTGGTGTGAGTCGATCCTCGGCGTGAATGATGAGCCAGTGCAGGACAAAGAGGTTCCTCTGGAATGGACTGAGATATCTGGGGGACTCTGGGAATCGTGGTACGACCATGGAGTTCCTCTCGCCTTTCCTGTTGAGAGTGCGTCCTCTTGAGATGCGACGGGAACGCCGGGAACTCTTTACCTTTGAAACCAGGGAAAGGATCCCTCATCTCGAGCTACGAGGGGAAAACGGGGCTCCTCTGGATGTGGGCGGGACCATCGTGCTTCCACTGGAGTGGAGTGGGTATGGCGGTGAACTTCTTGAGTTGCAGCAAGGGTGTGAAAGACCCTTTCGAAGTTCCAGAGGTTAGGTGTCATTAGTCTCCAGACGCCTCATCGGAAATAGGCCTCATCTCGCCTGGAAGGGAGAACTTCCTGGATTTTTTCGAGTTGCGGCAGGTGTTCTCGAGTTACGACGGGGACCTCAGGAACCCGCCCTGGTGGCCTCAGGAGAGGCCAGTCCCTATGCGAGTTGCTAGGGGGCCTCTCGGGATTCCTCTCCCGTCGATACCGGGGCCAAAAACCTTGTATGGAGTCAGGGCCGGAACCGAGGATTCCTCTCAGGGGCTGACATGGATCTTTGGGTACTTCTGGAGTCTCCCCAGGGGAGTCAGGCCTCGTCTCGAGTGGGGGCATGCACGTGCGCTTTCCTTCCAGGCTGTAGCAGCAATGTCACGCTTCCCGTCGCGTGGATCAAAGGATCTGTGGTTTTCCCTCGAGGCTTTCCCTCGAGGCTTTCCCACAGGGGTGTCCCACGTGCCACCGTGGTGTGAGTCGATCCTCGGCGTGAAAGATGAGCCAGTGCAGGGCAAAGAGGTTCCTCTGGAATGGACTGAGACATCTGGGGGACTCTTGGAATGGTGGTACGACCATGGAGTTCCTCTCGCCTTTCCTGTTGAGAGTTCCTCCTCTTGAGATGCGACGGGAACGCCGGGAATTCTTTCCCGTTGAAAGCAGGCAAAGGATCCGTCATCTCGAGCTACGAGGGGGAAACGGGGCTCCTGTGGATGTGGGCGGGACCATCGTGCTTCCTCTCGAGTGGAGACGGGTATGGCGGTGAACTTCTTGAGTTGCAGCAAGGGTGTGAAAGACTCTTTCGAAGTTCCAGAGGTTAGGTGTCATTAGTCTCCAGACGCCTCATCGGAAATAGGCCTCATCTCGCCTGGAAGGGAGAACTTCCTGGATTTTCTCGAGTTGCGGCAGGTGTTCTCGAGTTACGACGGGGACCTCAGGGACCCGCCCTGGTGGCCTCAGGAGAGGCCAGTCCCCATGCGAGTTGCTAGGGGGCCTCTCGGGATTCCTCTCCCGTCGATACCGGGGCCAAAAACCTTGTGTGGAGTCAGGGCCGGAACCGAGGATTCCTCTCAGGGGCTGACATGGATCTTTGGGTACTTCTGGAGTCTCGCCAGGGGAGACAGGCCTCGTCTCGAGGGGGGGCATGCACGTGCGCTTTCCTTCCAGGCTGTAGCAGCAATGTCACGCTTCCCGTGGCGTGGATCAAAGGATCTGTGGTTTTCCCTCGAGGCTTTCCCTCGAGGCTTTCCCACAGGGCTGTCCCACGTGCCTCCGTGGTGTGAGTCGATCCTCGGCGTGAAAGATGAGCCAGTGCAGGGCAAAGAGGTTCCTCTGGAATGGACTGAGACATCTGGGGGACTCTAGGAATGGTGGTATGACCATGGAGTTCCTCTCGCCTTTCCTGTTGAGAGTGCCTCCTCTTGAGATGCGACGGGAACGCTGGGAATTCTTTCCCGTTGAAAGCAGGGAAAGGATCCCTCATCTCGAGCTACGAGGGGGAAACGGGGCTCCTCTGGATGTGGGCGGGACCATCGTGCTTCCTCTCGAGTGGAGACAGGTATGGCGGTGAACTTCTTGAGTTGCAGCAAGGGTGTGAAAGACCCTTTCGAAGTTCCAGAGGTTAGGTGTCATTAGTCTCCAGACGACTCATCGGAAATAGGCCTCATCTCGCCTGGAAGGGAGAACTTCCTGGATTTTCTCGAGTTGCGGCAGGTGTTCTCGAGTTACGACGGGGACCTCAGGGACCCGCCCTGGTGGCCTCAGGAGAGGCCAGTCCCCATGCGAGGTGCTAGGGGGCCTCTCGGGATTCCTCTCCCGTCGATACCGGGGCCAAAAACCTTGTGTGGAGTCAGGGTCGGAACCGAGGATTCCTCTCAGGGGCTTATATGGATCTTTGGGTACTTCTGGAGTCTCGCCAGGGGAGACAGGCCTCGTCTCGAGTGGGGGCATGCACGTGCGCTTTCCTTCCAGGCTGTAGCAGCAATGTCACGCTTCCCGTCGCGTGCATCAAAGGATCTGTGGTTTTCCCTCGAGGCTTTCCCTCGAGGCTTTCCCACAGGGCTGTCCCACGTGCCTCCGTGGTGTGAGTCGATCCTCGGCGTGAAAGATAAGCCAGTGCAGGGCAAAGAGGTTCCTCTGGAATGGACTGAGACATCTGGGGGACTCTTGGAATGGTGGTACGACCATGGAGTTCCTCTCGCCTTTCCTGTTGAGAGTGCCTCCTCTTGAGATGCGACGGGAACGCCGGCAATTCCTTCCCGTTGAAAGCAGGAAAGGATCCCTCATCTCGAGCTCCGAGAGGGAAACGGGGCTCCTCTGGATGTGGGCGGGACCATCGTGCTTCCTCTCGAGTGGAGACGGGTATGGCGGTGAACTTCTTGAGTTGCAGAAAGGGTGTGAAAGACCCTTTCGAAATTACAAAGGTTAGGTGTCATTAGTCTCCAGACGCCTCATCGGAAATAGGCCTCATCTCGCCTGGAAGGGAGAACTTCCTGGATTTTCTCGAGTTGCGGCAGGTGTTCTCGAGTTAAGACGGGGACCTCAGGGACCCGCCCTGGTGGCCTCAGGAGAGGCCAGTCCCCATGCGAGGTGCTAGGGGGCCTCTCGGGATTCCTCTCCCTTCGATACCGGGGCCAAAAAGCTTGTGTGGAGTCAGGGCCGGAACCGAGGATGCCTCTCAGGGGCTGACATGGATCTTTGGGTACTTCTGGAGTCTCCCCAGCGGAGTTAGGCCTCGACTCGAGTCGGGGCATGCACGTGCGCTTTCCTTCCAGGCTGTAGCAGCAATGTCACGCTTCCCGTGGCGTGTATCAAAGGATCTGTGGTTTTGCCTCGAGACTTTCCTACAGGGCTGTCCCACGTGCCACCGTGGTGTGAGTCGATCCTCGGCGTGAAAGATGAGCCAGTGCAGGGCAAAGAGGTTCCTCTGGAATGGACTGAGACATCTGGGGGACTCTTGGAATGGTGGTACGACCATGGAGTTCCTCTCGCCTTTCCTGTTGAGAGTGCCTCCTCTTGAGATGCGACGGGAACGCCGGGAATTCTTTCCCGTTGAAAGCAGGGAAAGGATCCCTCATCTCGAGCTACGAGGGGGAAACGGGGCTCCTCTGGATGTGGGCGGGACCATCGTGCTTCCTCTCGAGTGGACACGGGTATGGCGGTGAACTTCTTGAGTTGCAGCAAGGGTGTGAAAGACCCTTTCGAAGTTCCAGAGGTTAGGTGTCATTACTCTCCAGACGCCTCATCGGAAATAGGCCTCATCTCGCCTGGAAGGGAGAACTTCCTGGATTTTCTCGAGTTGCGGCAGGTGTTCTCGAGTTACGACGGGGACCTCAGGGACCCGCCCTGGTGGCCTCAGGAGAGGCCAGTCCCCATGCGAGTTGCTAGGGGGCCTCTCGGGATTCCTCTCCCGTCGATACCGGGGCCAGAAACCTTGTGTGGAGTCAGGGCCGGAACCGAGGATTCCTCTCAGGGGCTGACATGGATCTTTGGGTACTTCTGGAGTCTCCCCAGGGGAGTCAGGCCTCGTCTCGAGTGGGGGCATGCACGTGCGCTTTCCTTCCAGGCTGTAGCAGCAATGTCACGCTTCCTGTCGCGTGGATCAAAGGATCTGTGGTTTTCCCTCGAGGCTTTCCCTCGAGGCTTTCCCACAGGGCTGTCCCACGTGCCACCGTGGTGTGAGTCGATCCTCGGCGTGAAAGATGAGCCAGTGCAGGGCAAAGAGGTTCCTCTGGAATGGACTGAGACATCTGGGGGACTCCTGGAATGGTGGTACGACCATGGAGTTCCTCTCGCCTTTCCTGTTGAGAGTGCCTCCTCTTGAGATGCGACGGGAACGCCGGGAATTCTTTCCCGTCTAAAGCAGGGAAAGGTTCCCTCATCTCGAGATACGAGGGGGAAACGGGGCTCCTCTGGATGTGGGCGGGACCATCGTGATTCCTCTCGAGTGGAGACGGGTATGGCGGTGAACTTCTTGAGTTGCAGCAAGGGTGTGAAAGACCCTTTCGAAGTTCCAGAGGTTAGGTGTCATTAGTCTCCAGACGCCTCATCGGAAATAGGCCTCATCTCGCCTGAAAGGGAGAACTTCCTGGATTTTCTCGAGTTGCGGCAGGTGTTCTCGAGTTACGACGGGGACCTCAGGGACCCGCCCTGGTGGCCTCAGGAGAGGCCAGTCCCCATGCGAGGTGCTAGGGGGCCTCTCGGGATTCCTCTCCCGTCGATACCGGGGCCAAAAACCTTGTGTGGAGTCAGGGCCGGAACCGAGGATTCCTCTCAGGGGCTGACATGGATCTTTGGGTACTTCTGGAGTCTCCCCAGGGGAGTTAGGACTCTTCTCGAGTGGGGGCATGCACGTGCGCTTTCCTTCCCGGCTGTAGCAGCAATGTCACGCTTCCCGTCGCGTGGATCAAAGGATCTGTGGTTTTCCCTCGAGGCTTTCCCACAGGGCTGTCCCACGTGCCACCGTGGTGTGAGTCGATCCTCGGCGTGAAAGATGAGCCAGTGCAGGGCAAAGAGGTTCCTCTGGAATGGACTGAGACATCTGGGGGACTCTTGGAATGGTGGTACGACCATGGAGTTCCTCTCGCCTTTCCTGTTGAGAGTGCCTCCTCTTGAGATGCGACGGGAACGCCCGGAATTCTTCCCCGTTGAAAGCAGGGAAAGGATCCATCATCTCGAGCTCCGAGGGGGAAACGGGGCTCCTTTGGATGTGGGCGGGACCATCAGGCTTCCTCTCGAGTGGAGACGGGTATGGCGGTGAACTTCTTGAGTTGCAGCAAGGGTGTGAAAGACCCTTTCGAAGTTCCAGAGGTTAGGTGTCATTAGTCTCCAGACGCCTCATCGGAAATAGGCCTCATCTCGCCTGGAAGGGAGAACTTCCTGGATTTTCTCGAGTTGGGGCAGGTGTTCTCGAGTTACGACGGGGACCTCAGGGACCCGCCCTGGTGGTCTCAGGAGAGGCCAGTCCCCATGCGAGTTGCTAGGGGGCCTCTCGGGATTCCTCTCCCGTCGATACCGGGGCCAAAATCTTTGTATGGAGTCAGGCCGGAACCGAGGATTCCTCTCAGGGGCTGACATGGATCTTTGGGTACTTCTGGAGTCCCCCCAGGGGAGTCAGGCCTCGTCTCGAGAGGGGGCATGCACGTGCGCTTTCCTTCCAGGCTGTAGCAGCAATGTCACGCTTCCCGTCGCGTGGATCAAAGGATCTGTGGTTTTCCCTCGAGGCTTTCCCTCGAGGCTTTCCCACAGGGCTGTCCCACGTGCCACCGTGGTGTGAGTCGATCCTCGGCGTGAAAGATGAGCCAGTGCAGGGCAAAGAGGTTCCTCTGGAATGGACTGAGACATCTGGGGGACTCTTGGAATGGTGGTACGACCATGGAGTTCCTCTCGCCTTTCCTGTTGAGAGTGCCTCCTCTTGAGATGCGACGGGAACGCCGGGAATTCTTTCCCGTTGAAAGCAGGAAAAGGATCCCTCATCTCGAGCTACGAGGGGGAAACGGGGCTCCTCTGGATGTGGGCGGGACCATCGTGCTTCCTCTCTAGTGGAGACAGGTATGGTGGTGAACTTCTTGAGTTGCAGCAAGGGTGTGAAAGACCCTTTCGAAGTTCCAGAGGTTAGGTGTCATTAGTCTCCAGACGCCTCATCGGAAATAGGCCTCATCTCGCCTGGAAGGGAGAACTTCCTGGATTTTCTCGAGTTGCGGCAGGTGTTCTCGAGTTACGACGGGGACCTCAGGGACCCGCCCTGGTGGCCTCAGGAGAGGGCAGTCCCCATGCGATGTGCTAGGGGGCCTCTCGGGATTCCTCTCCCGTCGATACCGGGGCCAAAAACCTTGTGTGGAGTCAGGGCCGGAACCGAGGATTCCTCTCAGGGGCTGACATGGATCTTTGGGTACTTCTGGAGTCTCCCCAGGGGAGTTAGGACTCTTCTCGAGTGGGGGCATGCACGTGCGCTTTCCTTCCCGGCTGTAGCAGCAATGTCACGCTTCCCGTCGCGTGGATCAAAGGATCTCTGGTTTTCCCTCGAGGCTTTCCCACAGGGCTGTCCCACGTGCCACCGTGGTGTGAGTCGAACCTCGGCGTGAAAGATGAGCCAGTGCAGGGCAAAGAGGTTCCTCTGGAATGGACTGAGACATCTGGGGGACTCTTGGAATGGTGGTACGACCATGGAGTTCCTCTCGCCTTTCCTGTTGAGAGTGCCTCCTCTTGAGATGCGACGGGAACGCCGGGAATTCTTCCCCGTTGAAAGCAGGGAAAGGATCCATCATCTCGAGCTCCGAGGGGGAAACGGGGCTCCTTTGGATGTGGGCGGGACCATCATGCTTCCTCTCGAGTGGAGACGGGTATGGCGGTGAACTTCTTGAGTTGCAGCAAGGGTGTGAAAGACCCTTTCGAAGTTCCAGAGGTTAGGTGTCATTAGTCTCCAGACGCCTCATCGGAAATAGGCCTCATCTCGCCTGGAAGGGAGAACTTCCTGGATTTTCTCGAGTTGGGGCAGGTGTTCTCGAGTTACGACGGGGACCTCAGGGACCCGCCCTGGTGGCCTCAGGAGAGGCCAGTCCCCATGCGAGTTGCTAGGGGGCCTCTCGGGATTCCTCTCCCGTCGATACCGGGGCCAAAAACTTTGTATGGAGTCAGGGCCGGAACCGAGGATTCCTCTCAGGGGCTGACATGGATCTTTGGGTACTTCTGGAGTCACCCCAGGGGAGTCAGGCCTCGTCTCGAGTGGGGGCATGCACGTGCGCTTTCCTTCCAGGCTGTAGCAGCAATGTCACGCTTCCCGTGGCGTGGATCAAAGGATCTGTGGTTTTCCCTCGAGGCTTTCCCTCGAGGCTTTCCCACAGGGCTGTCCCACGTGCCACCGTGGTGTGAGTCGATCCTCGGCGTGAAAGATGAGCCAGTGCAGGGCAAAGAGGTTCCTCTGGAATGGACTGAGACATCTGGGGGACTCTTGGAATGGTGGTACGACCATGGAGTTCCTCTCGCCTTTCCTGTTGAGAGTGCCTCCTCATGAGATGCGACGGGAACGCCGGGAATTCTTTCCCGTTGAAAGCAGGAAAAGGATCCCTCATCTCGAGCTACGAGGGGGAAACGGGGCTCCTCTGGATGTGGGCGGGACCATCGTGCTTCCTCTCTAGTGGAGACAGGTATGGTGGTGAACTTCTTGAGTTGCAGCAAGGGTGTGAAAGACCCTTTCGAAGTTCCAGAGGTTAGGTGTCATTAGTCTCCAGACGCCTCATAGGAAATAGGCCTCATCTCGCCTGGAAGGGAGAACTTCCTGGATTTTCTCGAGTTGCGGCAGGTGTTCTCGAGTTATGACGGGGACCTCAGGAACCCGCCCTGGTGGCCTCAGGAGAGGCCAGTCCCTATGCGAGTTGCTAGGGGGCCTCTCGGGATTCCTCTCCCGTCGATACCGGGGCCAAAAACCTTGTATGGAGTCAGGGCCGGAACCGAGGATTCCTCTCAGGGGCTGACATGGATCTTAGGGAACTTCTGGAGTCTCCCCAGGGGAGTCAGGCCTCGTCTCGAGTGGGGGCATGCACGTGCACTTTCCTTCCAGGCTGTAGCAGCAATGTCACGCTTTCCGTCGCGTGGATCAAAGGATCTGTGGTTTTCCCTCGAGGCTTTCCCACAGGGCTGTCCCACGTGCCACCGTGGTGTGAGTCGATCCTCGGCGTGAAAGATGAGCCAGTGCAGGACAAAGAGGTTCCTCTGGAATGGACTGAGATATCTGGGGGACTCTTGGAATGGTGGTACGACCATGGAGTTCCTCTCGCCTTTCCTGTTGAGAGTGCCTCCTCTTGAGATGCGATGGGAACGCTGGGAACTCTTTCCCTTTGAAACCAGGGAAAGGATCCCTCATCTCGAGCTACGAGGGGAAAACGGGGCTCCTCTGGATGTGGGCGGGACCATCGTGCTTCATCTCGAGTGGAGACGGGTATGGCGGTGAACTTCTTGAGTTGCAGCAAGGGTGTGAAAGACCCTTTCGAAGTTCCAGAGGTTAGGTGTCATTAGTCTCCAGACGCCTCATCAGAAATAGGCCTCATCTCGCCTGGAAGGGAGAACTTCCTGGATTTTCTCGAGTTGCGGCAGGTGTTCTCGAGTTACGACGGGGACCTCAGGGACCCGCCCTGGTGGCCTCAGGAGAGGCCAGTCCCTATGCGAGTTGCTAGGGGGCCTCTCGGGATTCCTCTCCCATCGATACCGGGGCCAACAACCTTGTGTGGAGTCAGGGCCGTAACCGAGGATTCCTCTCATTGGCTGACCTGGATCTTTGGGTACGTCTGGAGACTCCCCAGTGGAGTCAGGCCTCGTCTCGAATGGGGGCATGCACGTGCGCTTTCCTTCCAGGCTGTAGCAGCAATGTCACGCTTCCCGTCGCGTGGATCAAAGGATCTGTGGTTTTCCCTCGAGGCTTTCCCTCGAGGCTTTCCCACAGGGCTGTCCCACGTGCCACCGTGGTGTGAGTCGATCCTCGGCGTGAAAGATGAGCCAGTGCAGGGCAAAGAGGTTCCTCTGGAATGGACTGAGACATCTGGGGGACTCTTGGAATGGTGGTACGACCATGGAGTTCCTCTCGCCTTTCCTGTTGAGAGTGCCTCCTCTTCAGATGCGACGGGAACGCCGGGAATTCTTTCCCGTTGAAAGCAGGCAAAGTATCCCTCATCTCGAGCTACGAGGGGGAAACGGGGCTCCTCTGGATGTGGGCGGGACCATCGTGCTTCTTCTCGAGTGGAGACGGGTATGGCGGTGAACTTCTTGAGTTGCAGCAAGGGTGTGAAAGACTCTTTCGAAGTTCCAGAGGTTAGGTGTCATTAGTCTCCAGACGCCTCATCGGAAATAGGCCTCATCTCGCCTGGAAGGGAGAACTTCCTGGATTTTCTCGAGTTGGGGCAGGTGTTCTCGAGTTACGACGGGGACCTCAGGGACCCGCCCTGGTGGCCTCAGGAGAGGCCAGTCCCCATGCGAGTTGCTAGGGGGCCTCTCGGGATTCCTCTCCCGTCGATACCGGGGCCAAAAACCTTGTGTGGAGTCAGGGCCAGAACCGAGGATTCCTCTCAGGGGCTGACATGGATCTTTGGGTACTTCTGGAGTCTCCCCAGGGGAGTCAGGCATCGTCTCGAGTGGGGGCATGCACGTGCGCTTTCCTTCCAGGCTGTAGCAGCAATGTCACGCTTCCCTTCGCGTGGATCAAAGGATCTGTGGTTTTCCCTCGAGGCTTTCCCTCGAGGCTTTCCCTCAGGGCTGTCCCACGTGCCACCGTGGTGTGAGTCGATCCTCGGCATGAAAGATGAGCCAGTGCAGGGCAAAGAGTTTCCTCTGGAATGGACTGAGACATCTGGGGGACTCTTGGAATGGTGGTACGACCATGGAGTTCCTCTCGCCTTTCCTGTTGAGAGTGCCTCCTCTTGAGATGCGACGGGAATGACGGGAATACTTTCCCGTTGAAAGCAGGGAAAGGATCCCTCATCTCGAGCTACGAGGGGGAAACGGGGCTCCTCTGGATGTGGGCGGGACCATCGTGCTTCCTCTCGAGTGGAGACGGGTATGGCGGTGAACTTCTTGAGTTGCAGCAAGGGTGTGAAAGACCCTTTCGAAGTTCCAGAGGTTAGGTGTCATTAGTCTCCAGACGCCTCATCGGAAATAGGCCTCATCTCGCCTGGAAGGGAGAACTTCCTGGATTTTCTCGAGTTGCGGCAGGTGTTCTCGAGTTACGACGGGGACCTCAGGGCCCCGCGCTGGTGGCCTCAGGATAGGCCAGTCCCCATGCGAGTTGCTAGGGGGCCTCTCGGGATTCCTCTCCCGTCGATACCGGGGCCAAAAACCTTGTGTGGAGTCAGGGCCGGAACCGAGGATTCCTCTCAGGGGCTGACATGGATCTTTGGGTACTTCTGGAGTTTCCCAGGGGAGTCAGGCCTCGTCTCGAGTGGGGGCATGCACGTGCGCTTTCCTTCCAGGCTGTAGCAGCAATGTCACGCTTCCCGAAGCGTGGATCATAGGATCTGTGGTTTTCCCTCGAGGCTTTCCCTCGAGGCTTTCCCACAGGGCTGTCCCACGTGCCACCGTGGTGTGAGTCGATCCTCGGCGTGAAAGATGAGCCAGTGCAGGGCAAAGAGCTTCCTCTGGAATGGACTGAGACATCTGGGGGACTCTTGGAATGGTGGTACGACCATGGAGTTCCTCTCGCCTTTCCTGTTGAGAGTGCCTCCTCTTGAGATGCGACGGGAACGCCGGGAATTCTTTCCCGTTGAAAGCAGGCAAAGGATCCCTCATCTCGAGCTACGAGGGGGAAACGGGGCTCCTCTGGATGTGGGCGGGACCATCCTGCTTCCTCTCGAGTGGAGACGGGTATGGAAGTGAACTTCTTGAGTTGCAGCAAGGGTGTGAAAGACCCTTTCGAAGTTCCAGAGGTTAGGTGTCATTAGTCTCCAGACGCCTCATCGGAAATAGGCCTCATCTCGCCTGGAAGGGAGAACTTCCTGGATTTTCTCGAGATGCGGCAGGTGTTCTCGAGTTACGACGGGGACCTCAGGGACCCGCCCTGGTGACCTCAGGAGAGGCCAGTCCACATGCGAGTTGCTAGGGGGCCTCTCGGGATTCCTCTCCCGTCGATACCGGGGCCAAAAACCTTGTGTGGAGTCAGGGCCAGAACCGAGGATTCCTCTCAGGGGCTGATATGGATCTTTGGGTACTTCTGGAGTCTCCGCAGGGGAGTCAGGCCTCGTCTCGAGTGGGGGCATGCACGTGCGTTTTCTTTCCATGCTGTAGCAGCAATGTCACGCTTCCCGTCGCGTGGATCAAAGGATCTGTGGTTTTCCCTCGAGGCTTACCCACAGGGCTGTCCCACGTGCCACCGTGGTGTGAGTCGATCCTCGGCGTGAAAGATGAGCCAGTGCAGGGCAAAGAGGTTCCTCTGGAATGGACTGAGACATCTGGGGGACTCTTGGAATGGTGGTACGACCATGGAGTTCCTCTCGCCTTTCCTGTTGAGAGTGCCTCCTCTTGAGATGCGACGGGAACTCCGGGAATTCTTTCCCGTTGAAAGCAGGCAAAGGATCCCTCATCTCGAGCTACGAGGGGGAAACGGGGCTCCTCTGGATGTGGGCGGGACCATCGTGCTTCCTCTCGAGTGGAGACGGGTATGGCGGTGAACTTCTTGAGTTGCAGCAAGGGTGTGAAAGACCCTTTCGAAGTTCCAGAGGTTAGGTGTCATTAGTCTCCAGACGCCTCATCGGAAATAGGCCTCATCTCGCCTGGAAGGGAGAACTTCCTGGATTTTCTCGAGTTGCGGCAGGTGTTCTCGAGTTACGACGGGGACCTCAGGGACCCGCCCTGGTGGCCTCAGGAGTGGCCAGTCACCATGCGAGTTGCTAGGGGGCCTCTCGGGATTCCTCTCCCGTCGATACTGGGGCCAAAAACCTTGTGTGGAGTCAGGGCCAGAACCGAGGATTCCTCTCAGGGGCTGATATGGATCTTTGGGTACTTCTGGAGTCTCGCCAGGGGAGACAGGCCTCGTCTCGTGAGGGGGCATGCACGTGCACTTTCCTTCCAGGCTGTAGCAGCAATGTCACGCTTCCCGTCGCGTGGATCATAGGATCTGTGGTTTTCCCTCGAGGCTTTCCCTCAAGGCTTTCCCACAGGGCTGTCCCACGTGCCACCGTGGTGTGAGTCGATCCTCGGCGTGAAAGATGAGCCAGTGCAGGGCAAAGAGCTTCCTCTGGAATGGACTGAGACATCTGGGGGACTCTTGGAATGGTGGTACCACCATGGAGTTCCTCTCGCCTTTCCTGTTGAGAGTGCCTCCTCTTGAGATGCGATGGGAACGCCGGGAATTCTTTCCCGTTGAAAGCAGGCAAAGGATCCCTCATCTCGAGCTACGAGGGGGAAACGGGGCTCCTCTGGATGTGGGCGGGACCATCGTGCTTCCTCTCTAGTGGAGACGGGTATTGCCGGGGTCCAGCCCCGGTGGATCCAGGGAATTCGAAGGGTGGACGGCGTTGGCGTGGAAAGACTTGTTTATTTATTAATATAAGATTAGATTAAGAAACTGTAGTGCAGTAGGAAGATTAAGTGGAGAAAGAGGGCTGAATAGCTTGGTTTACGCGGAAGACCAATAAAATTCCAGACAAGGAATTTGCACCATCTACGTTGGGCCACCGGTGCCCGCTTGAATATCTAAGGGTGCCTCGCCTTAAGCTCCCTTTCTCGCGGATCTTAATAACCAGGGCAAATAAGTAGACCTGGCGAGCCTCCGCGCCCCAGATGGAAATTCAGCCTGAAATTAAAGTAAAGAGCAGAGGGAAGAAAAGGGAGAGAAAAAGAGAGAGAGAGAGAGACACGGGGGGAGCCATATTCCCAAGACACCAGGCCGAGACTAGTCCGAGAAACTGGTCTGAGAATCTGGTCCCGTCCTTTATTGTTCAGAAGGCCTTTTATACTTTTGATAAAACATGGAGATCAATGGGTAACACAAAGTTATGCAGCGTTAGCAGTCCAGACTCTTATCAAAACCAGGCTTTTCTCTCTGCATACCTAATTGTATACACAAGTCTTAGGTAATTTACATCATCTTCCAACCAAAAGGGCCAATTAACATTTTACAGCCTTTTTTCTGATAAGGGTTTGTCAACCACAAGACTTATTTGTGTTGATCTTCCCAAGGTCTGGTGCCACTCTCGGAAAGCACTAAAGAAAGTTACATTCTTAGACAGCAAGGATACAGCAACTTATAACAAGTAGAGGGAGTGCAGTGATTTATAGCAAAAGAGAAGCAATTAACTCAAAAGTCTAGTGTTGCTAACATCAAAACTACTATGTATCTTTTTCTACATCCTGCTTACATTAACATCCTTCCAGGTGCCTAAAAGATAAAGAATAAGGAGGTCTGGCAGCAATCCTTGAGTCAACAGTGAAAACCCTCTACCAATATAATTTTTAACTCTTTAGAAAAGGCTCTGTATCTTTAAGATGCTTTTAAGCTTTGTGCCTCCCGCGGTTGGGGGGCTGTAAGCAATTCACAAGCTGTAAGCTTTGTGCCTCTCGCGGTTGGGGGGCTGTAAGCAATTCACAAGCTGTAAGAGGTCTGGGGAACCTGTTAGGCAGACTAGAGAGCTATCAGAGGGGTTTAACTGAAACATCCCTTTCAAATGCAGAAGACTAAAACCCTGAATTGACTTTTTTCCAGAGAATATCAGAAAAGTGGAAAAGCAGAGCACAAAAGCCGGCAGATTTTTGCTGGGGTACATGCTTAGGAATATCCAGAGGGGTCCCTGAAGTCTGAGCACGCCTTGCGTATGTCAGCTTCCTTCCTCATGACCTTGTCACGGGCGGGATTCCTCACACTGGCTTCCGGCAACTCCCCCTTCTTTATTAGTTTTTTAAAAAAATTAGGTGCAGTTCAGTCGCGAGATTCCGAATGCTCTGCCGAAGAGTCCTGACAACACAAGGAAGCACGATTACAAGGAGCAGGATTATGGCACCCACAGCAGCATAGCTAGAGACAGTAGTCAGAAGAGTTTTTCCAGAAATGAAGTCAGAGAAGGTGTGGAAAAAGTCATTGGCTTCTCCTGCGGCGGTAAAATCTAATCGGGAGTGTTCCAAGGTCTGAATCTGATTATGAAGTTTCCCTAAATCTAAACTAATATCTGAGCTGTTCCAGACACCTAAAATATGATTTTTGACCCTCTCCCATTTAAAATCTGTCTCATTTACTTTCAGGGATGTAACACATATCCACCGGTAATCGGCATGACATGAAAGAGCCAATTTCATTTTCAGACTCTGTAATTCATTCCCAATATGCATTACTGCTTCTTCTAAGGCATCAATCCTTATTTCTAGCTTCCTATCTATAATTTCCTGGGTTGCCAGCGTTAGAGAAACATTTTTGGATACGGTGTCAACATATTGGGCAGTATACACTTGTTGAGACAATGAT
This sequence comes from Capricornis sumatraensis, assembly GCF_032405125.1. Classification (NCBI taxonomy): domain Eukaryota; kingdom Metazoa; phylum Chordata; class Mammalia; order Artiodactyla; family Bovidae; genus Capricornis; species Capricornis sumatraensis. The sequence goes on from NW_027184612.1 coordinate 13,636,079, forward strand.
AATGCCGCCACAGTAACAGAAGTAATTGCGGTTATCAAAGCTGATATTCCCAAAACAAGTAAGCCCACAAACCGTCGTGTTCGCATTAAATCTTGTAGCTGTTGCAGTACAGCTAGGCCATGGTTATCATACCAATACGTGGCTACAGTTACAGGTACCATGAGATAGGGCGGACGTTTTAAAACCATGAAAGAGCAAACTTTATATTGAGGAGTTAAACAGGATGAAAGCATACATTGTTCACAAGACACTACATGGGGTCCACCTGTATAATTCAATTGTATGTTAAGTCTTTCAGAATCATTAGTGAAAAGAAAAACATAAGGAGAGGGTAGACAAGCTAAAATAGAGTAAATAGAGGTATTTTTTGGTCGGATTAAAATAATAGGGGCGGTAGCCGCAAGGGCTCTCCAAATTTCTGGCTGCCAAAAGGTTTTACCTCTAGTTATATAAGACAGCATAGGGGGAACAAATTGGTTATGATGCCGTCTGGTGGCAACTAACGGCCAAGAACTTGAATATTCTTTCCAATTATCCAATCTATTGATAAAGTCATCGTCAGACTCAGGGTCTTGACCTGGATTTGGGTTGCTCCAGTCCTGAATCGCACAATTTCTTCCTCCCGGCATATTGTAATCTACTCTCGAATTATAAATACAAGATTTCCAAATCGGATATCCTGAATGATCATCTATAGTTTTCCAAATAACATCTGAGGGAGCAACATCATCACAATTTGGATATTCTGATGGAGTTTTGAGAGACAAAGACTTATAGGGGCCAAGGACCCCAGGCATACGGGCTCGTAATATCCAAGCAGACCGATCCCCTATAGATGCAAATTTAGAGGTTGGGGAATCTGTCATAACTGCTTTTGTGGAGGCTCCAATGCATCCTGTCTTGGTAAAGAAGTCTCCTGTAAGGCCAGGAGGAAAATTAAAGCAGACAGGAAAATCATCTGCTAGTCCTTTAAAGGTATAATTGAAATTAATAGGGCATTGGTCTTTTGTATAGGAAGTATAAGATCCTCCCAAAAGGCGAGGCTGGTCTGTACTAACTCGTATGGGGTCACTGTTCCAAGTAACAACTTGGAAAGTTGGAGGATCCGGGAGAAACGCCCAATATTTGGTTGGAATGGGAGCAGCGCTTACCTGGCAAGAGAGCAAGGCAAGCATGGCAATAAACACCTTTTCAGGAGAGACTGACGATCCCTGTAGGGTAGCTATCCCCTGTGCCTGGCGACAGAGAGCTTTAATCTGTCCCCAGGTGGGCAAGGAGGCTTGTTGGGTTGACTGAGCTGGGCGTCCTAATGGATTCCTGCGAGGCAAAAAATCAGGGGGTGCAATATCCTGTATCTGAAGTCGTGACATCTGTCCAGTGGGTGGCTCCGATCCGCGCCTATCCGGGATCTCCAATGTCAGCTGTCCTGGGGTCAGCGGCGTTTCCCGTGCTGGCGGAGGGAGCGGGGGAAGAGGGAGTTTCTTCCTTTTTAGAGATCGCGGTGGCGGGGGATTCTGGTATCCGGGGAGCTGAGACATGGCGAATTAGTCTGTCTGGAACCCAAATCGGAGCGTCCGCGTCCTGTGGAAAAACACAAGCATACCCTCGCCCATTGGTTAATAAGGGGTCAGGACCTTTCCATTGTCCGGAAAGAAGGTCCCTCCATTTTACTAATGGTTTTGCATTCAATTGCTCTGGGCACCAATGGCGAAGCATTGCAGTGTTTCCGGATGAATCAGCATTTAAGTTATTTATTACGAAAAGAGCATGTTGCAAAATCTGATGGGGGGAACTATATTTAAATTCCCCTTCTTTTAGTTTTTGAATATGGATTTTCAGTGTTTGATGTGCTCTTTCCACAATGGCTTGTCCTTGTGGGTTATAAGGGATGCCGGTGTTATGTTTAATTTGAAATCTTGTACAGAATTGCTGAAAAGATTTAGAAGTGTAAGCAGGAGCATTATCAGTTTTTAAAGCTTTTGGCAAGCCCAGATAGGAAAAGCATGTAAAAAGATGTTGTATTACATCTTTAACTGCTTCCCCTGTACGAGCAGTGGCAATAATAACATGAGAGAAGGTATCTACAGTTACATGAACAAAAGACAGTTTTCCAAATGAAGAGACATGGGTTACATCCATTTGCCAGAGTGCATTAGGTTTGAGACCGCGAGGGTTAACTCCCAGAGGCAAAGCATTCACGGTAGTAGGACAATGTGAACAAGAACGAACAATCTCTCGGGCAGATTCTCGAGGAATTTGAAACTGGTATCGTAAGGCAGTGGCATTTTGGTGATGAAGTGAGTGAGAAGCTCGAGCTTCTTCAAAAACAGAAGCCACTGAAATCCTGGTTAACGAATCTGCCAATTCATTGAGAGCATTTAAAGGGCCAGGCAGGCCGGAATGAGCCCAAATGTGGCCGATAAAGAACGCCCGATTTCTTTTCCATATTTGCTGCTGCAGTTTAGTTAACAAATGGAAGATAGCAGTTTTGTTTTCAGGCAAAACTGCAGTCTCAATGTGTGGAAACAGCCTGACCACATACTGAGAGTCAGAATAAAGGTTAAATTCTTTCTCCGCAAACATAACAAAGGCCTCAATAACAGCTGTGATTTCAGCCCTTTGAGCTGAAGTTTCTTGTGTTTCCAAAAGTTTTTGATGATCTCTTGTGACTATAGAGGCTCTACCGTTAGCCGATCCATCAGTAAAGACTACCTGAGCATCTGAAATAGGGAACTGTTTACACCGGACAGGAAAAATAACTGGATGGTTAGACATAAAATTTAGTAAAACATGCGAGGGTAAATGATGCAAAATTTGACCACAGTAATTCCCTATGGCAATCTGCCAGTCTTCATCAAACATTAAAAGAGCATCAAGCTGCTCCTTATTATATGGAATTACAATCTCTGATGGCTCTTTACCAAACAATTCAATGCTCCGCTTCCTTCCTTTTAGCATTAATGTGGCAATTAAACCAGGATAAGAAGCCACGACTTTTTTAGCTTGGGTAGGAAGATGGATCCATTCTAAAGGGCCGCGTTGCCACAGAACTCCCGTAGGCGCCGTTGGAGTAGCTAGGCAAAGGAACTGCCACGTCATCGTCAAATCAATTCTTTTTACATAGCTATTTGATAAGGCTGCTTCTACTTTGCCTAGGGCTTCTTGAGCCTCAGCTGTTAATTGTCTTTTTGAGGTTGGATCAGGATCCCCGCGTAAAGTGTTAAAAAGAGGTTTTAATTCGGCAGTGGTTAATTTTAAATATGGTCTAATCCAATTAATATCACCTAAGAGTTTTTGATAATCATTTAAAGTAATAAGATGGTCTTTTCTCAATTGCAGCGGGGTATGAGTCACCGTTTCCGAATTTATGACTCTTCCTAAGTAAGTTATGGGCGGATTGATTTGAATTTTTTCTGGGGCAATTTTTAGGCCTCTGTCTGTCAATGCCTGGGTCAGGTCCTGGAGCACAGTCTGCAGGTGAACTCTATCAGGATGAGCTATTAAAATATCATCCATATAGTGAATCATATACACGTGTTCATATTTAGCCCTAGTATCTTCTAGAGCGGCATTAACAAATTTTTGGCATAAAGTAGGGCTATTTTTCATTCCCTGAGGCAGAACCTTCCACTGAAACCGTAAATAAGGCTGTTTAAGATTTTCTGATGGCAGACTAAAGGCAAATCGCTTTTTATCCTCAGGATTTAAGGGAATAGTGAAAAAACAATCTTGTAAATCAATAACAATTATATTATATCCCTCTGGAACGGCTACTGGGGAAGGGAGCCCAGGCTGTAAGGCCCCCATGTCCTCCATGGTGGCATTAATAGCTCTCAAATCCTGTAAAAGTCGCCATTTACCAGATTTTTTCTTAATGACAAAAATAGGAGTGTTCCAGGGGCTATTGGAGGGCTCAATATGTCCCAATTCTAATTGTTCAAAGATTAATGCTTTAGCTGCCAATAATTTTTCCTTATGCAGAGGCCACTGTTCTACCCACACCGGATCTTGAGATTTCCATGTGATGGGGTCGGCAGCAAAAACAATGGCCTCAATTATAAATTTGGATATCCCAATCCAGCACGTAGCTTGCGAGGAGTTGGGCAAATTGGCTCAATTATTCCTGTCTGTTGTTTACCCAATCCTTTTGATGGATCATAGCCCATCTGCAACATCTGAGAGGTCACTTTATCATCAGGGCTAAAAAGTAACACTCCCATTTGAGATAGCACGTCCCTCCCCCACAGGGTAAGGGGGAGCGAAGGAACGACATAAGGTTGGAAAGTTCCACGGGTATCCTCAAATTGCCAATCTAAAATTTTTGCACTTTTGGCTATTGTGGGGGCTCTTCCTATCCCCACCAAGTTATTTTCAGTAGTATGTGTGGGCCAGGAGCTGGGCCAGTCTTTTCCTGAAATGCAAGAAACATCTGCTCCTGTGTCTAATAACCCCACAATAGACTTGCCATTAATCAGGATAGTCTTCATAGGACGTTTCTGAGTAATTTCTGTTATCCAAAAAACCATATCACTAGACCCAAATCCTTTATCCTGCCTTTCATTTTGAGTAGCTGTGCGCCCAATTGCAGTGTGGTAAGGCAAAAGCAAAAGTTGGGCTATTCTTTGTCCCTGATGTATTTGGAAAGTTTTAGTTGGGGGTGAAATCATTATCTGGATTTCTCCTGTATAATCTGAGTCAATTACTCCAGGGATGATTGTGAGACCTTGCATAGCTAAGGAACTTCTGCCTAGTATAATTCCTACTAAACCTGTTGGTAATGGGCCTTTAACTCCTGTAGGTATTTTTACAGTGGGGCTATCTGGTGTTAATATTGCTGAGGTGGTGGAACTGAGGTCCAGTCCTGCGCTGCCTGGGGTTGCTCTGATGAGTTCTGCGATGGGACGAAGGGAATGAATGGGTTCAGTGAGGCTGCCCCAATTGTTGTCGGGGCCTGAGGCTGGCCCCTCAATCCGTTTCCCGACTGCTGGTCGGGGCCCAAAAAGGCTCCATTTCTATGGAATTGTGACCTACATTCTTTTGCCCAGTGATATCCTTTTTGACAACGAGGGCAGAGAGATCTAGGGAGATTAGTAGGCACAGCCGGGGAGGGAGAATTCGGCAGAGAAGAACCGGCTGCTTTTTGGGGACAAGCTCGCATAAGGTGCCCTTCCCGTCCGCAAGAGAAGCAGGCCTTGGATAAACCAATATTCTGGCCTGGACTACTGGAATGACTCTTTGACGGGTTATTTCTATTTGTAAAAAAGGACTGTACTGCCTGCTGGTAAGAATTTCCCTTTATGGCTGCAGCTATGGCAACGCCCTGCATCATCGCTGGTCCTACATCTGCACATTGCCTGATATAATCTATTATTTCCCCAGTTTTTTTAATAGGACGTAAAATGGCCTGGCAGGTAGAATTAGCATTTTCAAATGCCAGTTGTTTTATCAATATACTAGCTGCCTCAGTGTTGGAAATTACTCTGTTGACTGCCTCTGCAAGTCTTGATATAAAGTCTTCATATGGCTCTTCTGGTTTTTGTTTAACATTTGAGAAGGAAGAGGTAGATTCTTTCCCTTCAGGCAACAAATGCCAAGCCCCAAGGGCGCAGGCGGTTACTTGATCTAAAGTGGTTTTATCTAATCCCATTTGATCTCTAAGTGTTCCAAAATCATTAGTCCCTGCCAACATATTTTTTATAATATATCTTGGGCCATATTTTTGGTTAGCATCAGCCTGTTTTTGGGCTAGATCTTCATATTCAGTTCTCCAAAGTACATATTGACCTCCAGACAGACAAGCTTTAGCGACTGTCTTCCAGTCATGGGGTGTCATCCATCTGCCCGCTAAAGCTTCCACCAATGATACAGTGTACGGGGCTTTAGGCCCATACAAAGCACAAGCCTGTTTGAGTTCTTTAATCATTTTCATTGGAATGGGTTCCCAGTGGGGGGCTGTTCTCCCACCACTTCCACCAAATATTATGGGGAAACAAGCCTCAAGGTGGGGATCAAGTTCATCATCTGGGCTAGAGAAAACTCTTCTTCGGGGAGCTTCTAGTGGAGGCCCCTCACCCTTATAGGGAGGGGGGGCAAGGGGTGTCCTATGTCACTTTCTTCGTACTTTGGGAATTTTTTATCCGTTCTGTGTTTAGGTCTTACGGATGTTTTATCTGGGGAATCTGGCCTTAAACTCTCAGGTGCATATAATCTGATGGGGGACATTTGTCTTGAGCCTCTGGAAGCAGAAGGCTTAATTAAGGAAATTTCTCTTGAATTTGTGGAAGCAGGTGGTCTGGTTGGGGAAGTTTTTATTAAGCTCTTTGGAGCAGATAATCTAATTGGAGAAGTTTCTCTTAAACTCCTTGGAGCATCTTTATTTAATAAAGACCAGTCCTCATCAGAATGATCTTGACTTACTTCCTCTTCCAAATCTTCCTCATCTGAAAGCTGCTCTTTTTTGTCATCTCTATCTATTACCTTTTCTTGGGCAGTCATTGCAGCTATCATTTGACTCAACTGCCGATAGTTAGGTGTAGCCTCCTTTTCATCACTCTCCTCTTCGATAGATACCTTTTTCTCTGCACTTTCCTCTTTAAGATGTACCTTTTCAGATTCAGGGGCAGGGTCTAGAGCGTCCCTAATTATATTCCATAAGGAAAAGGCGTCAGTAGGCACCTTTTGTGAGCCATGTTCAGCATGGTAAGTTTTTAGTTGTTTTCCTACTCTCTCCCAGGTGTCTAAGTTAACAGTGCCTTCTTCTGGAAACCAGGGACACTGTTCTTGTACAAAGGAAAAAAATGAATGAATATTGGATTTTTTAACTTTAATTCCTCGTTTAGTTAGTAACTGCAAGATTACTCCTGTAAAAAGCTGTCTTTCTTTTGATTCACTGTTACCCATGTCAGAAAATTAAGTCTTATAGAAAAGTCTACCTCAACAAAAAGGTTTTACCTTTGGCGAGGGGGGTTTTGTTTTCAACCCTAAGATAGCAGGTTTCTTTTCAACCTCTAGAGCACCAGGTTTCTCTTAAACCCTTGAACACTTCCCACTCCTCCTCACCCTGTCTATCCTACAGGGGGGTCCGCGGCACCCTGAGTGGGGTCCTAGCCGTCCCGAACACTCAACACTGGGGGAGTACCCGAAAGTACTCCGGGGGGAGTGATTAAGTCACTCCGGGGGGGAGCAACAGAGAGTGCTCCGGGGGGAGCAACAGAGAGTGCTCCGGGGGGAGCTACAGAGAGTGCTCCGGGGGGAGCTTTTGCTCCGAGGAACCTACCTTCGAATAGCCTGTTCCGGGCGCCACTTGCCGGGGTCCAGCCCCGGTGGATCCAGGGAATTCGAAGGGTGGACGGCGTTGGCGTGGAAAGACTTGTTTATTTATTAATATAAGATTAGATTAAGAAACTGTAGTGCAGTAGGAAGATTAAGTGGAGAAAGAGGGCTGAATAGCTTGGTTTACGCGGAAGACCAATAAAATTCCAGACAAGGAATTTGCACCATCTACGTTGGGCCACCGGTGCCCGCTTGAATATCTAAGGGTGCCTCGCCTTAAGCTCCCTTTCTCGCGGATCTTAATAACCAGGGCAAATAAGTAGACCTGGCGAGCCTCCGCGCCCCAGATGGAAATTCAGCCTGAAATTAAAGTAAAGAGCAGAGGGAAGAAAAGGGAGAGAAAAAGAGAGAGAGAGAGAGACAGGGGGGGAGCCAGATTCCCAAGAAACCAGGCCGAGACTAGTCCGAGAAACTGGTCTGAGAATCTGGTCCCGTCCTTTATTGTTCAGAAGGCCTTTTATACTTTTGATAAAACATGGAGATCAATGGGTAACACAAAGTTATGCAGCGTTAGCAGTCCAGACTCTTATCAAAACCAGGCTTTTCTCTCTGCATACCTAATTGTATACACAAGTCTTAGGTAATTTACATCATCTTCCAACCAAAAGGGCCAATTAACATTTTACAGCCTTTTTTCTGATAAGGGTTTGTCAACCACAAGACTTATTTGTGTTGATCTTCCCAAGGTCTGGTGCCACTCTCGGAAAGCACTAAAGAAAGTTACATTCTTAGACAGCAAGGATACAGCAACTTATAACAAGTAGAGGGAGTGCAGTGATTTATAGCAAAAGAGAAGCAATTAACTCAAAAGTCTAGTGTTGCTAACATCAAAACTACTATGTATCTTTTTCTACATCCTGCTTACATTAACATCCTTCCAGGTGCCTAAAAGATAAAGAATAAGGAGGTCTGGCAGCAATCCTTGAGTCAACAGTGAAAACCCTCTACCAATATAATTTTTAACTCTTTAGAAAAGGCTCTGTATCTTTAAGATGCTTTTAAGCTTTGTGCCTCCCGCGGTTGGGGGGCTGTAAGCAATTCACAAGCTGTAAGCTTTGTGCCTCTCGCGGTTGGGGGGCTGTAAGCAATTCACAAGCTGTAAGAGGTCTGGGGAACCTGTTAGGCAGACTAGAGAGCTATCAAAGGGGTTTAACTGAAACATCCCTTTCAAATGCAGAAGACTAAAACCCTGAATTGACTTTTTTCCAGAGAATATCAGAAAAGTGGAAAAGCAGAGCACAAAAGCCAGCAGATTTTTGCTGGGGTACATGCTTAGGAATATCCAGAGGGGTCCCTGAAGTCTGAGCACGCCTTGCGTATGTCAGCTTCCTTCCTCATGACCTTGTCACGGGCGGGATTCCTCACACTGGCTTCCGGCAGGGTATGGTGGTGAACTTCTTGAGTTGCAGCAAGGCTGTGAAAGACCCTTTCGAAGTTCCAGAGGTAAGGTGTCATTAGTCTCCAGACGCCTCATCGGAAATAGGCCTCATCTCGCCTGGAAGGGAGAACTTCCTGGATTTTCTCGAGTTGCGGCAGGTGTTCTCGAGTTACGACGGGGACCTCAGGGACCCGCCCTGGTGGCCTCAGGAGAGGCCAGTCCCTATGCGAGTTGCTAGGGGGCCTCTCGGGATTCCTCTCCCGTCGATACCGGGGCCAAAAACCTTGTGTGGAGTCAGGGCCGGAACCGAGGATTCCTCTCAGGGGCTGACATGGATCTTTGGGTACTTCTGGAGTCTCGCCAGGGGAGTCAGGCCTCGTCTCGAGTGGGGGCATGCACGTGCACTTTCCTTCCAGGCTGTAACAGCAATGTCACGCTACCTGTCGCGTGGATCAAATGATCTGTGGTTTTCCTCGAGGCTTTCCCACAGGGCTGTCCCACGTGCCACCGTGGTGTGAGTCGATCCTCGGCGTGAAAGATGAGCCAGTGCAGGGCAAAGAGGTTCCTCTGGAATGGACTGAGACATCTGGGGGACTCTTGGAATGGTGGTACGACCATGGAGTTCCTCTCGCCTTTCCTGTTGAGAGTGCCTCCTCTTGAGATGCGACGGGAACGCCGGGAATATTTTCCCGTTGAAAGCAGGGAAAGGATCCCTCATCTCGAGCTACGAGGGGGAAACGGGGCTCCTCTTGATGTGGGCGGGACCATCGTGCTTTCTCTCGAGTGGAGACGGGTATGGCGGTGAACTTCTTGAGTTGCAGCAAGGGTGTGAAAGACCCTTTCGAAGTTCCAGAGGTTAGGTGTCATTAGTCTCCAGACGCCTCATCGGAAATAGGCCTCATCTCGCCTGGAAGGGAGAGCTTCCTTGATTTTCTCGAGTTGCGGCAGGTGTTCTCGAGTTACGACGGGGACCTCAGGGACCCGCCCTGTTGGCCTCAGGAGAGGCCAGTCCCTATGCGTGTTGCTAGGGGGCCCCTCGGGATTCCTCTCCCGTCGATACCGGGGCCAAAAACCTTGTGTGGAGACAGGGCTGGAACCGAGGATTCCTCTCAGGGACTGATATGGATCTTGGGTACTTCTGGAGTCTCGCCAGGGGAGACAGGCCTCGTCTCGTGTGGGGGCATGCACGTGCACTTTCCTTCCAGGCTGTAGCAGCAATGTCACGCTTCACGTCGCGTGGATCAAAGGATCTGCGGTTTTCCCTCGAGGCTTTCCCTCGAGGCTTTCCCACAGGGCTGTCCCACGTGACACCGTGGTGTGAGTCGATTCTCGGCGTGAAAAATGAGCCAGTGCAGGGCAAAGAGGTTCCTCTGGAATGGACTGAGACATCTGGGGGACTCTTGGAATGGTGGTACGACCATGGAGTTCCTCTCGCCTTTCCTGTTGAGAGTGCCTCCTCTTGAGATGCGACGGGAACGCCGGGAATTCTTTCCCGTTGAAAGCAGGGAAAGGATCCCTCATCTCGAGCTACGAGGGGGAAACGGGGCTCCTCTGGATGTGGGCGGGACCATCGTGCTTTCTCTGGAGTGGAGACGGGTATGGCGGTGAACTTCTTGAGTTGCAGCAAGGGTGTGAAAGACCCTTTCGAAGTTCCAGAGGTTAGGTGTCATTAGTCTCCAGAGGCCTCATCGGAAATAGGCCTCATCTCGCCTGGAAGGGAGAACTTCCTGGATTTTCTCGAGTTGCGGCAGGTGTTCTCGAGTTACGACGGGGACCTCAGGGACCCGCCCTGGTGGCCTCAGGAGAGGCCAGTCCCCATGCGAGTTGCTAGGGGGCCTCTCGGGATTCCTCTCCCGTCGATACCGGGGCCAAAAACCTTGTGTGGAGTCAGGGCCGGAACCGAGGATTCCTCTCAGGGGCTGACATGGATCTTTGGGTACTTCTGGAGTCTCCCCAGGGGAATCAGGCCTCGTCTCGAGTGGGGGCATGCACGTGCGCTTTCCTTCCAGCCTGTAGCAGCAATGTCACGCTTCACTTCGCGTGGATCAAAGGATCTGTGGTTTTCCCTCGAGGCTTTCCCTCGAGGCTTTCCCACAGGGCTGTCCCACGTGCCACCGTGGTGTGAGTCGATCCTGGCGTGAAAGATGAGCCAGTGCAGGGCAAAGAGGTTCCTCTGGAATGGACTGAGACATCTGGGGGACTATTGGAATGGTGGTACGACCATGGAGTTCCTCTCGCCTTTCCTGTTGAGAGTGCCTCCTCTTGAGATGCGACCGGAACGCCGGGAATTCTTTCCCGTTGAAAGGAGGGAAAGGATCCCTCATCTCGAGCTACGAGGGGGAAACGGGGCTCCTCTGGATGTGGGCGGACCATCGTGCTTCCTCTCGAGTCGAGACGGGTATGGCGGTGAACTTCTTGAGTTGCAGCAAGGGTGTGAAAGACCCTTTCGAAGTTCCAGAGGTTAGGTGTCATTAGTCTCCAGACGCCTCATCGGAAATAGGCCTCATCTCGCCTGGAAGGGAGAACTTCCTGGATTTTCTCGAGTTGCGGCAGGTGTTCTCGAGTTACGACGGGGACCTCAGGGACCCGCCCTGGTGGCCTCAGGAGAGGCCAGTCCCCATGCGAGTTGCTAGGGGGCCTCTCGGGATTCCTCTCCCGTCGATACCGGGGCCAAAAACCTTGTGTGGAGTCAGGGCCGGAACCGAGGATTCCTCTCAGGGGCTGACATGGATCTTTGGGTACTTGTGGAGTCTCCCCAGGGGAGTCAGGCCTCGTCTCGAGTGGGGGCATGCACGTGTGATTTCCTTCCAGGCTGTAGCAGCAATGTCACGCTTCCCGTCGCGTGGATCAAAGGATCTGTGGTTTTCCCTCGAGGCTTTCCCACAGGGCTGTCCCACGTGCCACCGTGGTGTGAGTCGATCCTCGGCGTGAAAGATGAGCCAGTGCAGGGCAAAGAGGTTCCTCTGGAATGGACTGAGACATCTGGGGGACTCTTGGAATGGTGGTACGACCATGGAGTTCCTCTCGCCTTTCCTGTTGAGAGTGCCTCCTCTTGAGATGCTACGGGAACGCCGGGAATTCTTTCCCGTTGAAAGCAGGGAAAGGATCCCTCATCTCGAGCTACGAGGGGGAAACGGGGCTCCTCTGGATGTGGGCGGGACCATCGTGCTTCCTCTCGAGTCGAGACGGGTATGGCGGTGAACTTCTTGAGTTGCAGCAAGGGTGTGAAAGACCCTTTCGAAGTTCCAGAGGTTAGGTGTCATTAGTCTCCAGACGCCTCATCGGAAATAGGCCTCATCTCGCCTGGAAGGGAGAGCTTCCTTGATTTTCTCGAGTTGCGGCAGGTGTTCTCGAGTTACGACGGGGACCTCAGGGACCCGCCCTGTTGGCCTCAGGAGAGGCCAGTCCCTATGCGTGTTGCTAGGGGGCCCCTCGGGATTCCTCTCCCGTCGATACCGGGGCCAAAAACCTTGTGTGGAGACAGGGCTGGAACCGAGGATTCCTCTCAGGGACTGATATGGATCTTGGGTACTTCTGGAGTCTCGCCAGGGGAGACAGGCCTCGTCTCGTGTGGGGGCATGCACGTGCACTTTCCTTCCAGGCTGTAGCAGCAATGTCACGCTTCACGTCGCGTGGATCAAAGGATCTGCGGTTTTCCCTCGAGGCTTTCCCTCGAGGCTTTCCCACAGGGCTGTCCCACGTGACACCGTGGTGTGAGTCGATTCTCGGCGTGAAAAATGAGCCAGTGCAGGGCAAAGAGGTTCCTCTGGAATGGACTGAGACATCTGGGGGACTCTTGGAATGGTGGTACGACCATGGAGTTCCTCTCGCCTTTCCTGTTGAGAGTGCCTCCTCTTGAGATGCGACGGGAACGCCGGGAATTCTTTCCCGTTGAAAGCAGGGAAAGGATCCCTCATCTCGAGCTACGAGGGGGAAACGGGGCTCCTCTGGATGTGGGCGGGACCATCGTGCTTTCTCTGGAGTGGAGACGGGTATGGCGGTGAACTTCTTGAGTTGCAGCAAGGGTGTGAAAGACCCTTTCGAAGTTCCAGAGGTTAGGTGTCATTAGTCTCCAGAGGCCTCATCGGAAATAGGCCTCATCTCGCCTGGAAGGGAGAACTTCCTGGATTTTCTCGAGTTGCGGCAGGTGTTCTCGAGTTACGACGGGGACCTCAGGGACCCGCCCTGGTGGCCTCAGGAGAGGCCAGTCCCCATGCGAGTTGCTAGGGGGCCTCTCGGGATTCCTCTCCCGTCGATACCGGGGCCAAAAACCTTGTGTGGAGTCAGGGCCGGAACCGAGGATTCCTCTCAGGGGCTGACATGGATCTTTGGGTACTTCTGGAGTCTCCCCAGGGGAATCAGGCCTCGTCTCGAGTGGGGGCATGCACGTGCGCTTTCCTTCCAGCCTGTAGCAGCAATGTCACGCTTCACTTCGCGTGGATCAAAGGATCTGTGGTTTTCCCTCGAGGCTTTCCCTCGAGGCTTTCCCACAGGGCTGTCCCACGTGCCACCGTGGTGTGAGTCGATCCTGGCGTGAAAGATGAGCCAGTGCAGGGCAAAGAGGTTCCTCTGGAATGGACTGAGACATCTGGGGGACTCTTGGAATGGTGGTACGACCATGGAGTTCCTCTCGCCTTTCCTGTTGAGAGTGCCTCCTCTTGAGATGCGACCGGAACGCCGGGAATTCTTTCCCGTTGAAAGGAGGGAAAGGATCCCTCATCTCGAGCTACGAGGGGGAAACGGGGCTCCTCTGGATGTGGGCGGACCATCGTGCTTCCTCTCGAGTCGAGACGGGTATGGCGGTGAACTTCTTGAGTTGCAGCAAGGGTGTGAAAGACCCTTTCGAAGATCCAGAGGTTAGGTGTCATTAGTCTCCAGACGCCTCATCGGAAATAGGCCTCATCTCGCCTGGAAGGGAGAACTTCCTGGATTTTCTCGAGTTGCGGCAGGTGTTCTCGAGTTACGACGGGGACCTCAGGGACCCGCCCTGGTGGCCTCAGGAGAGGCCAGTCCCCATGCGAGTTGCTAGGGGGCCTCTCGGGATTCCTCTCCCGTCGATACCGGGGCCAAAAACCTTGTGTGGAGTCAGGGCCGGAACCGAGGATTCCTCTCAGGGGCTGACATGGATCTTTGGGTACTTGTGGAGTCTCCCCAGGGGAGTCAGGCCTCGTCTCGAGTGGGGGCATGCACGTGTGATTTCCTTCCAGGCTGTAGCAGCAATGTCACGCTTCCCGTCGCGTGGATCAAAGGATCTGTGGTTTTCCCTCGAGGCTTTCCCACAGGGCTGTCCCACGTGCCACCGTGGTGTGAGTCGATCCTCGGCGTGAAAGATGAGCCAGTGCAGGGCAAAGAGGTTCCTCTGGAATGGACTGAGACATCTGGGGGACTCTTGGAATGGTGGTACGACCATGGAGTTCCTCTCGCCTTTCCTGTTGAGAGTGCCTCCTCTTGAGATGCTACGGGAACGCCGGGAATTCTTTCCCGTTGAAAGCAGGGAAAGGATCCCTCATCTCGAGCTACGAGGGGGAAACGGGGCTCCTCTGGATGTGGGCGGGACCATCGTGCTTCCTCTCGAGTCGAGACGGGTATGGCGGTGAACTTCTTGAGTTGCAGCAAGGGTGTGAAAGACCCTTTCGAAGTTCGAGAGGTTAGGTGTCATTAGTCTCCAGACGCCTCATCGGAAATAGGCCTAATCTCGCCTGGAAGGGAGAACTTCCTGGATTTTCTCGAGTTGGGGCAGCTGTTCTGGAGTTACGACGGGGACCTCAGGGACCCGCACTGGTGGCCTCAGGAGAGGTCAGTCCCCATGCGAGTTGCTAGGGGGCCTCTCGGGATTCCTCTCCCGTCGATACCGGGGCCAAAAACCTTGTGTGGAGTCAGGGCCGGAACCGAGGATTCCTCTCAGGGGCTGACATGGATCTTTGGGTACTTCTGGAGTCTCCCCAGGGGAATCAGGCCTCGTCTCGAGTGGGGGCATGCACGTGCGCTTTCCTTCCAGGCTGTAGCAGCAATGTCACGCTTCCCTTCGCGTGGATCAAAGGATCTGTGGTTTTCCCTCGAGGCTTTCCCTCGAGGCTTTCCCACAGGGCTGTCCCACGTGCCACCGTGGTGTGAGTCGATCCTGGCGTGAAAGATGAGCCAGTGCAGGGCACAGAGGTTCCGCTGGAATGGACTGAGACATCTGGGGGACTCTTGGAATGGTGGTACGACCATGGAGTTCCTCTCGCCTTTCCTGTTGAGAGTGCCTCCTCTTGAGATGCGACGGGAACGCCGGGAATTCTTTCCCGTTGAAAGCAGGGAAAGGATCCCTCATCTCGAGCTACGAGGGGGAAACGGGGCTCCTCTGGATGTGGGCGGGACCATCGTGCTTCCCCTCGAGTGGAGACGGGTATGGCGGTGAACTTCTTGACTTGCAGCAAGGGTGTGAAAGACCTTTTCGAAGTTCTAGAGGTTAGGTGTCATTAGTCTCCAGAAGCCTCATCGGAAATAGGCCTCATCTCGCCTGGAAGGGAGAACTTCCTGGATTTTCTCGAGTTGCGGCAGGTGTTCTCGAGTTGCGACGGGGACCTCAGGGACCCGCCCTGGTGGCCTCAGGAGAGGCCAGTCCCCATGCGAGTTGCTAGGGGGCCTCTCGGGATTCCTCTCCCGTCGATACCGGGGCCAAAAACCTTGTGTGGAGTCAGGGCCGGAACCGAGGATTCCTCTCAGGGGCTGACATGGATCTTTGGGTACTTCTGGAGTCTCCCCAGGGGAATCAGGCCTCGTCTCGAGTGGGGGCATGCACGTGCGCTTTCCTTCCAGCCTGTAGCAGCAATGTCACGCTTCCCTTCGCGTGGATCAAAGGATCTGTGGTTTTCCCTCGAGGCTTTCCCTCGAGGCTTTCCCACAGGGCTGTCCCACGTGCCACCGTGGTGTGAGTCGATCCTGGCGTGAAAGATGAGCCAGTGCAGGGCAAAGAGGTTCCTCTGGAATGGACTGAGACATCTGGGGGACTCTTGGAATGGTGGTACGACCATGGAGTTCCTCTCGCCTTTCCTGTTGAGAGTGCCTCCTCTTGAGATGCGACGGGAACGCCGGGAATTCTTTCCCGTTGAAAGCAGGGAAAGGATCCCTCATCTCGAGCTACGAGGGGGAAACGGGGCTCCTCTGGATGTGGGCGGGACCATCGTGCTTCCCCTCGAGTGGAGACGGGTATGGCGGTGAACTTCTTGACTTGCAGCAAGGGTGTGAAAGACCTTTTCGAAGTTCTAGAGGTTAGGTGTCATTAGTCTCCAGAAGCCTCATCGGAAATTGGCCTCATCTCGCCTGGAAGGGAGAACTTCCTGGATTTTCTCGAGTTGCGGCAGGTGTTCTCGAGTTACGACGGGGACCTCAGGGACCCGCCCTGGTGGCCTCAGGAGAGGCCAGTCCCCATGCGAGTTGCTAGGGGGCCTCTCGGGATTCCTCTCCCGTCGATACCGGGGCCAAAAACCTTGTGTGGAGTCAGGGCCGGAACCGAGGATTCCTCTCAGGGGCTGACATGGATCTTTGGGTACTTCTGGAGTCTCCCCAGGGGAATCAGGCCTCGTCTCGAGTGGGGGCATGCACGTGCGCTTTCCTTCCAGACTGTAGCAGCAATGTCACGCTTCCCTTCGCGTGGATCAAAGGATCTGTGGTTTTCCCTCGAGGCTTTCCCTCGAGGCTTTCCCACAGGGCTGTCCCACGTGCCACCGTGGTGTGAGTCGATCCTGGCGTGAAAGATGAGCCAGTGCAGGGCAAAGAGGTTCCTCTGGAATGGACTGAGACATCTGGGGGACTCTTGGAATGGTGGTACGACCATGGAGTTCCTCTCGCCTTTCCTGTTGAGAGTGCCTCCTCTTGAGATGCGACCGGAACGCCGGGAATTATTTCCCGTTGAAAGCAGGGAAAGGATCCCTCATCTCGAGCTCCGAGGGGGAAACGGGGCTCCTCTGGATGTGGGCGGACCATCGTGCTTCCTCTCGAGTCGAGACGGGTATGGCGGTGAACTTCTTGAGTTGCAGCAAGGGTGTGAAAGACCCTTTCGAAGT
Source organism: Capricornis sumatraensis (assembly GCF_032405125.1). Classification (NCBI taxonomy): domain Eukaryota; kingdom Metazoa; phylum Chordata; class Mammalia; order Artiodactyla; family Bovidae; genus Capricornis; species Capricornis sumatraensis. The sequence continues at coordinate 13,652,837 of NW_027184612.1, forward strand.
TCCAGAGGTTAGGTGTCATTAGTCTCCAGACGCCTCATCGGAAATAGGCCTCATCTCGCCTGGAAGGGAGAACTTCCTGGATTTTCTCGAGTTGCGGCAGGTGTTCTCGAGTTACGACGGGGACCTCAGGGACCCGCCCTGGTGGCCTCAGGAGAGGCCAGTCCCCATGCGAGTTGCTAGGGGGCCTCTCGGGATTCCTCTCCCGTCGATACCGGGGCCAAAAACCTTGTGTGGAGTCAGGGCCGGAACCGAGGATTCCTCTCAGGGGCTGACATGGATCTTTGGGTACTTGTGGAGTCTCCCCAGGGGAGTCAGGCCTCGTCTCGAGTGGGGGCATGCACGTGTGATTTCCTTCCAGGCTGTAGCAGCAATGTCACGCTTCCCGTCGCGTGGATCAAAGGATCTGTGGTTTTCCCTCGAGGCTTTCCCACAGGGCTGTCCCACGTGCCACCGTGGTGTGAGTCGATCCTCGGCGTGAAAGATGAGCCAGTGCAGGGCAAAGAGGTTCCTCTGGAATGGACTGAGACATCTGGGGGACTCTTGGAATGGTGGTACGACCATGGAGTTCCTCTCGCCTTTCCTGTTGAGAGTGCCTCCTCTTGAGATGCGACGGGAACGCCGGGAATTCTTTCCCGTTGAAAGCAGGGAAAGGATCCCTCATCTCGAGCTACGAGGGGGAAACGGGGCTCCTCTGGATGTGGGCGGGACCATCGTGCTTCCTCTCGAGTCGAGACGGGTATGGCGGTGAACTTCTTGAGTTGCAGCAAGGGTGTGAAAGACCCTTTAGAAGTTCCAGAGGTTAGGTGTCATTAGTCTCCAGACGCCTCATCGGAAATAGGCCTAATCTCGCCTGGAAGGGAGAACTTCCTGGATTTTCTCGAGTTGCGGCAGCTGTTCTGGAGTTACGACGGGGACCTCAGGGACCCGCACTGGTGGCCTCAGGAGAGGTCAGTCCCCATGCGAGTTGCTAGGGGGCCTCTCGGGATTCCTCTCCCGTCGATACCGGGGCCAAAAACCTTGTGTGGAGTCAGGGCCGGAACCGAGGATTCCTCTCAGGGGCTGACATGGATGTTTGGGTACTTCTGGAGTCTCCCCAGGGGAATCAGGCCTCGTCTCGAGGGGGTGGCATGCACGTGCGCTTTCCTTCCAGGCTGTAGCAGCAATGTCACGCTTCCCTTCGCGTGGATCAAAGGATCTGTGGTTTTCCCTCGAGGCTTTCCTTGAGGCTTTCCCACAGGGCTGCCCCACGTGCCACCGTGGTGTGAGTTGATCCTCGGCGTGAAAGATGAGCCAGTGCAGGGCAAAGAGGTTCCTCTGGAATGGACTGAGACATCTGGGGGACTCTTGGAATGGTGGTACGACCATGGAGTTCCTCTCGCCTTTCCTGTTGAGAGTGCCTCCTCTTGAGATGCGACCGGAACGCCGGGAATTATTTCCCGTTGAAAGCAGGGAAAGGATCCCTCATCTCGAGCTCCGAGGGGGAAACGGGGCTCCTCTGGATGTGGGCGGACCATCGTGCTTCCTCTCGAGTCGAGACGGGTATGGCGGTGAACTTCTTGAGTTGCAGCAAGGGTGTGAAAGACCCTTTCGAAGTTCCAGAGGTTAGGTGTCATTAGTCTCCAGACGCCTCATCGGAAATAGGCCTCATCTCGCCTGGAAGGGAGAACTTCCTGGATTTTCTCGAGTTGCGGCAGGTGTTCTCGAGTTACGACGGGGACCTCAGGGACCCGCCCTGGTGGCCTCAGGAGAGGCCAGTCCCCATGCGAGTTGCTAGGGGGCCTCTCGGGATTCCTCTCCCGTCGATACCGGGGCCAAAAACCTTGTGTGGAGTCAGGGCCGGAACCGAGGATTCCTCTCAGGGGCTGACATGGATCTTTGGGTACTTGTGGAGTCTCCCCAGGGGAGTCAGGCCTCGTCTCGAGTGGGGGCATGCACGTGTGATTTCCTTCCAGGCTGTAGCAGCAATGTCACGCTTCCCGTCGCGTGGATCAAAGGATCTGTGGTTTTCCCTCGAGGCTTTCCCACAGGGCTGTCCCACGTGCCACCGTGGTGTGAGTCGATCCTCGGCGTGAAAGATGAGCCAGTGCAGGGCAAAGAGGTTCCTCTGGAATGGACTGAGACATCTGGGGGACTCTTGGAATGGTGGTACGACCATGGAGTTCCTCTCGCCTTTCCTGTTGAGAGTGCCTCCTCTTGAGATGCGACGGGAACGCCGGGAATTCTTTCCCGTTGAAAGCAGGGAAAGGATCCCTCATCTCGAGCTACGAGGGGGAAACGGGGATCCTCTGGATGTGGGCGGGACCATCGTGCTTCCTCTCGAGTCGAGACGGGTATGGCGGTGAACTTCTTGAGTTGCAGCAAGGGTGTGAAAGACCCTTTAGAAGTTCCAGAGGTTAGGTGTCATTAGTCTCCAGACGCCTCATCGGAAATAGGCCTAATCTCGCCTGGAAGGGAGAACTTCCTGGATTTTCTCGAGTTGCGGCAGCTGTTCTGGAGTTACGACGGGGACCTCAGGGACCCGCACTGGTGGCCTCAGGAGAGGTCAGTCCCCATGCGAGTTGCTAGGGGGCCTCTCGGGATTCCTCTCCCGTCGATACCGGGGCCAAAAACCTTGTGTGGAGTCAGGGCCGGAACCGAGGATTCCTCTCAGGGGCTGACATGGATGTTTGGGTACTTCTGGAGTCTCCCCAGGGGAATCAGGCCTCGTCTCGAGGGGGTGGCATGCACGTGCGCTTTCCTTCCAGGCTGTAGCAGCAATGTCACGCTTCCCTTCGCGTGGATCAAAGGATCTGTGGTTTTCCCTCGAGGCTTTCCTTGAGGCTTTCCCACAGGGCTGCCCCACGTGCCACCGTGGTGTGAGTCGATCCTCGGCGTGAAAGATGAGCCAGTGCAGTGCAAAGAGGTTCCTCTGGAATGGACTGAGACATCTGGGGGACTCTTGGAATGGTGGTACGACCATGGAGTTCCTCTCGCCTTTCCTGTTGAGAGTGCCTCCTCTTGAGATGCGACGGGAACGCCGGGAATTCTTTCCCGTTGAAAGCAGGGAAAGGATCCCACATCTGGAGCTACGATGGGGAAACGGGGCTCCTCTGGATGTGGGCGGGACCATCGTGTTTCCTCTCGAGTGGAGACGGGTATGGCGGTGAACTTCTTGAGTTGCAGCAAGGGTGTGAAAGACCCTTCCGTAGTTCCAGAGGTTTGGTGTCATTAGTCTCCAGATGCCTCATCGGAAATAGGCCTCATCTCGCCTGGAAGGGTGAACTTCCTGGATTTTCTCGAGTTGCGGCAGGTGTTCTCGAGTTACGACGGGGACCTCAGGGACCCGACCTGGTGGCCTCAGGAGAGGCCAGTCCCCATGCGAGTTGCTAGGGGGCCTCTCGGGATTCCTCTCCCGTCGATACCGGGGCCAAAAACCTTGTGTGGAGTCAGGGCCGGAACCGAGGATTCCTCTCAGGGGCTGACATGGATCTTTGGGTACTTGTGGAGTCTCCCCAGGGGAGTCAGGCCTCGTCTCGAGTGGGGGCATGCACGTGCGCTTTCCTTCCAGGCTGTAGCAGCAATGTCACGCTTCCCTTCGCGTGGATCAAAGGATCTGTGGTTTTCCCTCGAGGCTTTCCCACAGGTCTGTCCCACGTGCCACCGTGGTGTGAGTCGATCCTGGCCTGAAAGATGAGCCAGTGCAGGGCAAAGAGGTTCCGCTGGAATGGACTGAGACATCTGGGGGACTCTTGGAATGGTGGTACGACCATGGAGTTCCTCTCGCCTTTCCTGTTGAGAGTGCCTCCTCTTGAGATGCGACGGGAACGCCGGGAATTCTTTCCCGTTGAAAGCAGGGAAAGGATCCCACATCTCGAGCTACGATGGGGAAACGGGGCTCCTCTGGATGTGGGCGGGAACATCGTGTTTCCTCTCGAGTGGTGACGGGTATGGCGGTGAATTCTTGAGTTGCAGCAAGGGTGTGAAAGACCCTTTCGAAGTTCCAGAGGTTTGGTGTCATTAGTCTCCAGATGCCTCATCGGAAATAGGCCTCATCTCGCCTGGAAGGGTGAACTTCCTGGATTTTCTCGAGTTGCAGCAGGTGTTCTCGAGTTACGACGGGGACCTCAGGGACCCGCCCTGGTGTCCTCAGGAGAGGCCAGTCCCCATGCGAGTTGCTAGGGGGCCTCTCGGGATTCCTCTCCCGTCGATACCGGGGACAAAAACCTTGTGTGGAGTCAGGGCCGGAACCGAGGATTCCTCTCAGAGGCTGACATGGATATTTGGGTACTTCTGGAGTCTTCCCAGGGGAGTCAGGCCTCGACTCGAGTGGGGGCATGCACGTGCGCTTTCCTTCCAGGCTGTAGCAGCAATGTCACGCTTCCCGAGGCGTGGATCAAAGGATCTGTGGTTTTCCCTCGAGGCTTTCCCTCGAGCCTTTCCCACAGGGCTGCCCACGTGCCACCGTGGTGTGAGTCGATCCTGGCGTGAAAGATGAGCCAGTGCAGGGCAAAGAGGTTCCTCTGGAATGGACTGAGACATCTGGGGGACTCTTGGAATGGTGGTACGACCATGGAGTTCCTCTCGCCTTTCCTGTTGAGAGTGTCTCCTCTTGAGATGCGACGGGAACGCCGGGAATTCTTTCCCGTTGAAAGCAGGGAAAGGATCCCTCATCTCGAGCTACGAGGGGGAAACGGGGCTCCTCTGGATGTGGGCGGGACCATCGTGCTTCCTCTCGAGTGGAGACGGGTATGGCGGTGAACTTCTTGAGTTGCAGCAAGTGTGTGAAAGACCCTTTCGAATTTACAGAGGTTAGGTGTCATTAGTCTCCAGACTCCTCATCGGAAATAGGCCTCATCTCGCCTGGAAGGGAGAACTTCCTGGATTTTCTCGAGTTGCAGCAGGTGTTCTCGAGTTACGACGGGGACCACAGGGACCCGCCCTGGTGGCCTCAGGAGAGGCCAGTCCCCATGCGAGTTGCTAGGGGGCCTCTCGGGATTCCTCTCCCGTCGATACCGGGGCCAAAAACCTTGTGTGGAGTCAGGGCCGGAACCGAGGATTCCTCTCAGGGGCTGACATGGATCTCTGGGTACTTGTGGAGTCTCCCCAGGGGAGTCAGGCCTCGTCTCGAGTGGGGGCATGCACGTGTGATTTCCTTCCAGGCTGTAGCAGCAATGTCACGCTTCCCGTCGCGTGGATCAAAGGATCTGTGGTTTTCCCTCGAGGCTTTCCCACAGGGCTGTCCCACGTGCCACCGTGGTGTGAGTCGATCCTCGGCGTGAAAGATGAGCCAGTGCAGGGCAAAGAGGTTCCTCTGGAATGGACTGAGACATCTGGGGGACTCTTGGAATGGTGGTACGACCATGGAGTTCCTCTCGCCTTTCCTGTTGAGAGTGCCTCCTCTTGAGATGCGACGGGAACGCCGGGAATTCTTTCCCGTTGAAAGCAGGGAAAGGATCCCTCATCTCGAGCTACGAGGGGGAAACGGGGCTCCTCTGGATGTGGGCGGGACCATCGTGCTTCCTCTCGAGTCGAGACGGGTATGGCGGTGAACTTCTTGAGTTGCAGCAAGGGTGTGAAAGACCCTTTAGAAGTTCCAGAGGTTAGGTGTCATTAGTCTCCAGACGCCTCATCGGAAATAGGCCTAATCTCGCCTGGAAGGGAGAACTTCCTGGATTTTCTCGAGTTGCGGCAGCTGTTCTGGAGTTACGACGGGGACCTCAGGGACCCGCACTGGTGGCCTCAGGAGAGGTCAGTCCCCATGCGAGTTGCTAGGGGGCCTCTCGGGATTCCTCTCCCGTCGATACCGGGGCCAAAAACCTTGTGTGGAGTCAGGGCCGGAACCGAGGATTCCTCTCAGGGGCTGACATGGATGTTTGGGTACTTCTGGAGTATCCCCAGGGGAATCAGGCCTCGTCTCGAGGGGGGGGCATGCACGTGCGCTTTCCTTCCAGGCTGTAGCAGCAATGTCACGCTTCCCTTCGCGTGGATCAAAGGATCTGTGGTTTTCCCTCGAGGCTTTCCTTGAGGCTTTCCCACAGGGCTGCCCCACGTGCCACCGTGGTGTGAGTCGATCCTCGGCGTGAAAGATGAGCCAGTGCAGTGCAAAGAGGTTCCTCTGGAATGGACTGAGACATCTGGGGGACTCTTGGAATGGTGGTACGACCATGGAGTTCCTCTCGCCTTTCCTGTTGAGAGTGCCTCCTCTTGAGATGCGACGGGAACGCCGGGAATTCTTTCCCGTTGAAAGCAGGGAAAGGATCCCACATCTGGAGCTACGATGGGGAAACGGGGCTCCTCTGGATGTGGGCGGGACCATCGTGTTTCCTCTCGAGTGGAGACGGGTATGGCGGTGAACTTCTTGAGTTGCAGCAAGGGTGTGAAAGACCCTTCCGTAGTTCCAGAGGTTTGGTGTCATTAGTCTCCAGATGCCTCATCGGAAATAGGCCTCATCTCGCCTGGAAGGGTGAACTTCCTGGATTTTCTCGAGTTGCGGCAGGTGTTCTCGAGTTACGACGGGGACCTCAGGGACCCGCCATGGTGGCCTCAGGAGAGGCCAGTCCCCATGCGAGTTGCTAGGGGGCCTCTCGGGATTCCTCTCCCGTCGATACCGGGGCCAAAAACCTTGTGTGGAGTCAGGGCCGGAACCGAGGATTCCTCTCAGGGGCTGACATGGATCTTTGGGTACTTGTGGAGTCTCCCCAGGGGAGTCAGGCCTCGTCTCGAGTGGGGGCATGCACGTGCGCTTTCCTTCCAGGCTGTAGCAGCAATGTCACGCTTCCCTTCGCGTGGATCAAAGGATCTGTGGTTTTCCCTCGAGGCTTTCCCACAGGGCTGTCCCACGTGCCACCGTGGTGTGAGTCGATCCTGGCCTGAAAGATGAGCCAGTGCAGGGCAAAGAGGTTCCGCTGGAATGGACTGAGACATCTGGGGGACTCTTGGAATGGTGGTACGACCATGGAGTTCCTCTCGCCTTTCCTGTTGAGAGTGCCTCCTCTTGAGATGCGACGGGAACGCCGGGAATTCTTTCCCGTTGAAAGCAGGGAAAGGATCCCACATCTCGAGCTACGATGGGGAAACGGGGCTCCTCTGGATGTGGGCGGGACCATCGTGTTTCCTCTCGAGTGGTGACGGGTATGGCGGTGAATTCTTGAGTTGCAGCAAGGGTGTGAAAGACCCTTTCGAAGTTCCAGAGGTTTGGTGTCATTAGTCTCCAGATGCCTCATCGGAAATAGGCCTCATCTCGCCTGGAAGGGTGAACTTCCTGGATTTTTTCGAGTTGCAGCAGGTGTTCTCGAGTTACGTCGGGGACCTCAGGGACCCGCCCTGGTGTCCTCAGGAGAGGCCAGTCCCCATGCGAGTTGCTAGGGGGCCTCTCGGGATTCCTCTCCCGTCGATACCGGGGACAAAAACCTTGTGTGGAGTCAGGGCCGGAACCGAGGATTCCTCTCAGAGGCTGACATGGATCTTTGGGTACTTCTGGAGTCTTCCCAGGGGAGTCTGGCCTCGACTCGAGTGGGGGCATGCACGTGCGCTTTCCTTCCAGGCTGTAGCAGCAATGTCACGCTTCCCGAGGCGTGGATCAAAGGATCTGTGGTTTTCCCTCGAGGCTTTCCCTCGAGCCTTTCCCACAGGGCTGCCCACGTGCCACCGTGGTGTGAGTCGATCCTGGCGTGAAAGATGAGCCAGTGCAGGGCAAAGAGGTTCCTCTGGAATGGACTGAGACATCTGGGGGACTCTTGGAATGGTGGTACGACCATGGAGTTCCTCTCGCCTTTCCTGTTGAGAGTGTCTCCTCTTGAGATGCGACGGGAACGCCGGGAATTCTTTCCCGTTGAAAGCAGGGAAAGGATCCCTCATCTCGAGCTACGAGGGGGAAACGGGGCTCCTCTGGATGTGGGCGGGACCATCGTGCTTCCTCTCGAGTGGAGACGGGTATGGCGGTGAACTTCTTGAGTTGCAGCAAGTGTGTGAAAGACCCTTTCGAATTTACAGAGGTTAGGTGTCATTAGTCTCCAGACTCCTCATCGGAAATAGGCCTCATCTCGCCTGGAAGGGAGAACTTCCTGGATTTTCTCGAGTTGCAGCAGGTGTTCTCGAGTTACGACGGGGACCACAGGGACCCGCCCTGGTGGCCTCAGGAGAGGCCAGTCCCCATGCGAGTTGCTAGGGGGCCTCTCGGGATTCCTCTCCCGTCGATACCGGGGCCAAAAACCTTGTGTGGAGTCAGGGCCGGAACCGAGGATTCCTCTCAGTGGCTGACATGGATCTTTGGGTACTTCTGGAGTCTCCCCAGGGGAGTCAGGCCTCGTCTCGAGTGGGGGCATGCACGTGCGATTTCCTTCCAGGCTGTAGCAGCAATGTCACGCTTCCCGTGGCCTGGATCAAAGGATCTGTGGTTTTCCCTCGAGGCTTTCCCACAGGGCTGTCCCACGTGCCACCGTGGTGTGAGTCGATCCTCGGCGTGAAAGATGAGCCAGTGTAGGGCAAAGAGCTTCCTCTGGAATGGACTGAGACATCTGGGGGACTCTTGGAATGGTGGTACGACCATGGAGTTCCTCTCGCCTTTCCTGTTGAGAGTGCCTCCTCTTGAGATGCGACGGGAACGCCGGGAATTCTTTCCCGTTGAAAGCAGGGAAAGGATCCCTCATCTTGAGCTACGAGGGGGAAACGGGGCTCCTCTGGATGTGGGCGGGACTATCGTTCTTCCTCTCGAGTGGAGACGGGTATGGCGGTGAACTTCTTGAGTTGCAGCAAGGGTGTGAAAGACCCTTTCGAAGTTCCAGAGGTTAGGTGTCATTAGTCTCCAGACGCCTCATCGGAAATAGGCCTCATCTCGCCTGGAAGGGAGAACTTCCTGGATTTTCTCGAGGTGCGGCAGGTGTTCTCGAGTTACGACGGGGACCTCAGGGACCCGCTCTAGTGGCCTCAGGAGAGGCCAGTCCCCATGCGAGTTGCTAGGGGGCCTCTCGGGATTCCTCTCCCGTCGATACCGGGGCCAAAAACCTTGTGTGGGGTCAGGGCCGGAACCGAGGATTCCTCTCAGGGGCTGACATGGATCTTTGGGTCCTTCTGGAGTCTCCCCATGGGAGTCAGGCCTCGTCTCGAGTGGGGGCATGCACGTGCACTTTCCTTCCAGGCTGTAGCAGCAATGTCACGCTTCCCATCGCGTGGATCAAAGGATCTGTGGTTTTCCCTCGAGGCTTTCCCTCGAGGCTTTCCCACAGGGCTGTCCCACGTGCCACCGTGGTGTGAGTCGATCCTCGGAGTGAAAGATGAGCCAGTGCAGGGCAAAGAGGTTCCTCTGGAATGGACTGAGACATCTGGGGGACTCTTGGAATGGTGGTACGACCATGGAGTTCCTCTCGCCTTTGCTGTTGAGAGTGCCTCCTCTTGAGATGCGACGGGAACGCCGGGAATACTTTCCCGTTGAAAGCAGGGAAAGGATCGCTCATCTCGAGCTAGGAGGGGGAAACGGGGCTCCTCTGGATGTGGGCGGGACCATCGTGCTTCCTCTAGAGTGGAGACGGGTATGGCGGTGAACTTCTTGAGTTGCAGCAAGGGTGTGAAAGACCCTTTCGAAGTTCCAGAGTTTAGGTGTCATTAGTCTCCAGACGCCTCATTGGAAAGAGGCCTCATCTCGCCTGGAAGGGAGAACTTCCTGGATTTTCTCGAGTTGCGGCAGGTGTTCTCGAGTTACGACGGGGACCTCAGGGACCGGCCCTGGTGGCCTCAGGAGAGGCCAGTCCCCATGCGAGTTGCTAGGGGGCCTCTCGGGATTCCTCTCCCGTCGATACCGGGGCCAAAAACCTTGTGTGGAGTCAGGGCCGGAACCGAGGAATCCTCTCAGGGGCTGACATGAATCTTTGGGTACTTCTGGAGTCTCCCCATGGGAGTCAGGCCTCGTCTCGAGTGGGGGCATGCACGTGCGCTTTCCTTCCAGGCTGTAGCAGCAATGTCACGCTTCCCTTCGCGTGGATCAAAGGATCTGTGGTTTTCCCTCGAGGCTTTCCCTCGAGCCTTTCCCACAGGGCTGCCCACGTGCCACCGTGGTGTGAGTCGATCCTGGCGTGAAAGATGAGCCAGTGCAGGGCAAAGAGGTTCCTCTGGAATGGACTGAGACATCTGGGGGACTCTTGGAATGGTGGTACGACCATGGAGTTCCTCTCGCCTTTCCTGTTGAGAGTGTCTCCTCTTGAGATGCGACGGGAACGCCGGGAATTCTTTCCCGTTGAAAGCAGGGAAAGGATCCCTCATCTCGAGCTACGAGGGGGAAACGGGGCTCCTCTGGATGTGGGCGGGACCATCGTGCTTCCTCTCGAGTGGAGACGGGTATGGCGGTGAACTTCTTGAGTTGCAGCAAGTGTGTGAAAGACCCTTTCGAATTTACAGAGGTTAGGTGTCATTAGTCTCCAGACTCCTCATCGGAAATAGGCCTCATCTCGCCTGGAAGGGAGAACTTCCTGGATTTTCTCGAGTTGCAGCAGGTGTTCTCGAGTTACGACGGGGACCACAGGGACCCGCCCTGGTGGCCTCAGGAGAGGCCAGTCCCCATGCGAGTTGCTAGGGGGCCTCTCGGGATTCCTCTCCCGTCGATACCGGGGCCAAAAACCTTGTGTGGAGTCAGGGCCGGAACCGAGGATTCCTCTCAGTGGCTGACATGGATCTTTGGGTACTTCTGGAGTCTCCCCAGGGGAGTCAGGCCTCGTCTCGAGTGGGGGCATGCACGTGCGATTTCCTTCCAGGCTGTAGCAGCAATGTCACGCTTCCCGTGGCCTGGATCAAAGGATCTGTGGTTTTCCCTCGAGGCTTTCCCACAGGGCTGTCCCACGTGCCACCGTGGTGTGAGTCGATCCTCGGCGTGAAAGATGAGCCAGTGTAGGGCAAAGAGCTTCCTCTGGAATGGACTGAGACATCTGGGGGACTCTTGGAATGGTGGTACGACCATGGAGTTCCTCTCGCCTTTCCTGTTGAGAGTGCCTCCTCTTGAGATGCGACGGGAACGCCGGGAATTCTTTCCCGTTGAAAGCAGGGAAAGGATCCCTCATCTTGAGCTACGAGGGGGAAACGGGGCTCCTCTGGATGTGGGCGGGACTATCGTTCTTCCTCTCGAGTGGAGACGGGTATGGCGGTGAACTTCTTGAGTTGCAGCAAGGGTGTGAAAGACCCTTTCGAAGTTCCAGAGGTTAGGTGTCATTAGTCTCCAGACGCCTCATCGGAAATAGGCCTCATCTCGCCTGGAAGGGAGAACTTCCTGGATTTTCTCGAGGTGCGGCAGGTGTTCTCGAGTTACGACGGGGACCTCAGGGACCCGCTCTAGTGGCCTCAGGAGAGGCCAGTCCCCATGCGAGTTGCTAGGGGGCCTCTCGGGATTCCTCTCCCGTCGATACCGGGGCCAAAAACCTTGTGTGGGGTCAGGGCCGGAACCGAGGATTCCTCTCAGGGGCTGACATGGATCTTTGGGTCCTTCTGGAGTCTCCCCATGGGAGTCAGGCCTCGTCTCGAGTGGGGGCATGCACGTGCACTTTCCTTCCAGGCTGTAGCAGCAATGTCACGCTTCCCATCGCGTGGATCAAAGGATCTGTGGTTTTCCCTCGAGGCTTTCCCTCGAGGCTTTCCCACAGGGCTGTCCCACGTGCCACCGTGGTGTGAGTCGATCCTCGGAGTGAAAGATGAGCCAGTGCAGGGCAAAGAGGTTCCTCTGGAATGGACTGAGACATCTGGGGGACTCTTGGAATGGTGGTACGACCATGGAGTTCCTCTCGCCTTTGCTGTTGAGAGTGCCTCCTCTTGAGATGCGACGGGAACGCCGGGAATACTTTCCCGTTGAAAGCAGGGAAAGGATCGCTCATCTCGAGCTAGGAGGGGGAAACGGGGCTCCTCTGGATGTGGGCGGGACCATCGTGCTTCCTCTAGAGTGGAGACGGGTATGGCGGTGAACTTCTTGAGTTGCAGCAAGGGTGTGAAAGACCCTTTCGAAGTTCCAGAGTTTAGGTGTCATTAGTCTCCAGACGCCTCATTGGAAAGAGGCCTCATCTCGCCTGGAAGGGAGAACTTCCTGGATTTTCTCGAGTTGCGGCAGGTGTTCTCGAGTTACGACGGGGACCACAGGGACCCGCCCTGGTGGCCTCAGGAGAGGCCAGTCCCCATGCGAGTTGCTAGGGGGCCTCTCGGGATTCCTCTCCCGTCGATACCGGGGCCAAAAACCTTGTGTGGAGTCAGGGCCGGAACCGAGGATTCCTCTCAGTGGCTGACATGGATCTTTGGGTACTTCTGGAGTCTCCCCAGGGGAGTCAGGCCTCGTCTCGAGTGGGGGCATGCACGTGCGATTTCCTTCCAGGCTGTAGCAGCAATGTCACGCTTCCCGTGGCCTGGATCAAAGGATCTGTGGTTTTCCCTCGAGGCTTTCCCACAGGGCTGTCCCACGTGCCACCGTGGTGTGAGTCGATCCTCGGCGTGAAAGATGAGCCAGTGTAGGGCAAAGAGCTTCCTCTGGAATGGACTGAGACATCTGGGGGACTCTTGGAATGGTGGTACGACCATGGAGTTCCTCTCGCCTTTCCTGTTGAGAGTGCCTCCTCTTGAGATGCGACGGGAACGCCGGGAATTCTTTCCCGTTGAAAGCAGGGAAAGGATCCCTCATCTTGAGCTACGAGGGGGAAACGGGGCTCCTCTGGATGTGGGCGGGACTATCGTTCTTCCTCTCGAGTGGAGACGGGTATGGCGGTGAACTTCTTGAGTTGCAGCAAGGGTGTGAAAGACCCTTTCGAAGTTCCAGAGGTTAGGTGTCATTAGTCTCCAGACGCCTCATCGGAAATAGGCCTCATCTCGCCTGGAAGGGAGAACTTCCTGGATTTTCTCGAGGTGCGGCAGGTGTTCTCGAGTTACGACGGGGACCTCAGGGACCCGCTCTAGTGGCCTCAGGAGAGGCCAGTCCCCATGCGAGTTGCTAGGGGGCCTCTCGGGATTCCTCTCCCGTCGATACCGGGGCCAAAAACCTTGTGTGGGGTCAGGGCCGGAACCGAGGATTCCTCTCAGGGGCTGACATGGATCTTTGGGTCCTTCTGGAGTCTCCCCATGGGAGTCAGGCCTCGTCTCGAGTGGGGGCATGCACGTGCACTTTCCTTCCAGGCTGTAGCAGCAATGTCACGCTTCCCATCGCGTGGATCAAAGGATCTGTGGTTTTCCCTCGAGGCTTTCCCTCGAGGCTTTCCCACAGGGCTGTCCCACGTGCCACCGTGGTGTGAGTCGATCCTCGGAGTGAAAGATGAGCCAGTGCAGGGCAAAGAGGTTCCTCTGGAATGGACTGAGACATCTGGGGGACTCTTGGAATGGTGGTACGACCATGGAGTTCCTCTCGCCTTTGCTGTTGAGAGTGCCTCCTCTTGAGATGCGACGGGAACGCCGGGAATACTTTCCCGTTGAAAGCAGGGAAAGGATCGCTCATCTCGAGCTAGGAGGGGGAAACGGGGCTCCTCTGGATGTGGGCGGGACCATCGTGCTTCCTCTAGAGTGGAGACGGGTATGGCGGTGAACTTCTTGAGTTGCAGCAAGGGTGTGAAAGACCCTTTCGAAGTTCCAGAGTTTAGGTGTCATTAGTCTCCAGACGCCTCATTGGAAAGAGGCCTCATCTCGCCTGGAAGGGAGAACTTCCTGGATTTTCTCGAGTTGCGGCAGGTGTTCTCGAGTTACGACGGGGACCTCAGGGACCGGCCCTGGTGGCCTCAGGAGAGGCCAGTCCCCATGCGAGTTGCTAGGGGGCCTCTCGGGATTCCTCTCCCGTCGATACCGGGGCCAAAAACCTTGTGTGGAGTCAGGGCCGGAACCGAGGAATCCTCTCAGGGGCTGACATGAATCTTTGGGTACTTCTGGAGTCTCCCCATGGGAGTCAGGCCTCGTCTCGAGTGGGGGCATGCACGTGCGCTTTCCTTCCAGGCTGTAGCAGCAATGTCACGCTTCCCGTGGCGTGGATCAAAGAATCTGTGTTTTTCCCTCGAGGCTTTCCCTCGAGGCTTTCCCACAGGGCTGTCCCACGTGCCACCGTGGTGTGAGTCGATCCTCGGCGTGAAAGATGAGCCAGTGCAGGGCAAAGAGGTTACTCTGGAATGGACTGAGACATCTGGGGGACTCTTGGAATGGTGGTACGACCATGGAGTTCCTCTCGCCTTTCCTGTTGAGAGTGCCTCCGCTTGAGATGCGACGGGAACGCCGGGAACTCTTTCCCATTGAAAGCAGGGAAAGGATTCCTCATCTCGAGCTACGAGGGGGAAAGGGGGCTCCTCTGGATGTGGGCGGGACGATCGTGCTTCCTCTCGAGTGGAGACGGGTATGGCGGTGAACTTCTTGAGTTGCAGCAAGGGTGTGAAAGACCCTTTCGAAGTTCCAGAGGTTAGGTGTCATTAGTCTCCAGACGCCTCATCGGAAATAGGCCTCATCCTGCCTGGAAGGGAGAACTTCCTGGATTTTCTCGAGTTGCGGCAGGTGTTCTCGAGTTACGACGGGGACCTCAGGGACCCGCCCTGGTGGCCTCAGGAGAGGCCAGTCCCCATGCGAGTTGCTAGGGGGCCTCTCGGGATTCCTCTCCCGTCGATACCCGGGCCAAAAACCTTGTGTGGAGTCAAGGCCGGAACCGAGGATTCCTCTCACGGGCTGACATGGATCTTTGGGTACTTCTGGAGTCTCGCCAGGGGAGACAGTCCTCATCTCGAGTGGGGGCATGCACGTGCGCTTTCCTTCCAGGCTGTAGCAGCAATGTCACGCTTCCCATCGCGCGGATCAAAGGATCTGTGGTTTTCCCTCGAGGCTTTCCCTCGAGGCTTCCCACAGGGCTGTCCCACGTGCCACCGTGGTGTGAGTCGATCCTCGGCGTGAAAGATGAGCCAGTGCAGGGCAAAGAGGTTCCTCTGGAATGGACTGAGACATCTGCGGGACTCTTGGAATGGTGGTACGACCATGGAGTTCCTCTCGCCTTTCCTGTTGAGAGTGCCTCCTCTTGAGATGCGACGGGAACGCCGGGAATACTTTCCCGTTGAAAGCAGGGAAAGGATCGCTCATCTCGAGCTAGGAGGGGGAAACGGGGCTCCTCTGGATGTGGGCGGGACCATCGTGCTTCCTCTCGAGTGGAGACGGGTATGGCGGTGAACTTCTTGAGTTGCAGCAAGGGTGTGAAAGACCCTTTCGAAGTTCCAGAGTTTAGGTGTCATTAGTCTCCAGACGCCTCATCGGAAATAGGCCTCATCTCGCCTGGAAGGGAGAACTTCCTGGATTTTCTCGAGTTGCGGCAGGTGTTCTCGAGTTACGACGGGGACCTCAGGGACCCGCCCTGGTGGCCTCAGGAGAGGCCAGTCCCCATGCGAGTTGCTAGGGGGCCTCTCGGGATTCCTCTCCCGTCGATACCGGGGCCAAAAACCTTGTGTGGAGTCAGGGCCTGAACCGAGGATTCCTCTCAGGGGCTGACATGGATCTTTGGGTACTTCTGGAGTCTCCCCAGGGGAGTCAGGCCTCGTCTCGAGTCGGGGCATGCACGTGCACTTTCCTTCCAGGCTGTAGCAGCAATGTCACGCTTCCCGTGGCGTGGATCAAAGGATCTGTGGTTTTCCCTCGAGGCTTTCCCTCGAGGCTTTCCCACAGGGCTGTCCCACGTGCCACCGTGGTGTGAGTCGATCCTCGGCGTGAAAGATGAGCCAGTGCAGGGCAAAGAGCTTCCTCTGGAATGGACTGAGACATCTGGGGGACTCTTGGAATGGTGGTACGACCATGGAGTTCCTCTCGCCTTTCCTGTTGAGAGTGCCTCCGCTTGAGATGCGACGGGAACGCCGGGAATTCTTTCCCATTGAAAGCAGGGAAAGGATTCCTCATCTCGAGCTACGAGGGGGAAAGGGGGCTCATCTGGATGTGGGCGGGACGATCGTGCTTCCTCTCGAGTGGAGACGGGTATGGCGGTGAACTTCTTGAGTTGCAGCAAGGGTGTGAAAGACCCTTTCGAAGTTCCAGAGGTTAGGTGTCATTAGTCTCCAGACGCCTCATCGGAAATAGGCCTCATCTCGCCTGGAAGGGGGAACTTCCTGGAATTTCTCGAGTTGTGGCAGGTGTTCTCGAGTTACGACGGGGACCTCAGGGACCCGCCCTGGTGGCCTCAGGAGAGGCCAGTCCCCATGCGACTTGCTAGGGGGCCTCTCGGGATTCCTCTCCCGTCGATACCGGGGACAAAAACCTTGTGTGGAGTCAGGGCCGGAACCGAGGATTCCTCTCACGGGCTGACAGGGATCTTTGGGTTCTTCTGGAGTCTCCCCAGGGGAGTCAGGCCTCGTCTCGAGTCGGGGCATGCACGTGCACTTTCCTTCCAGGCTGTAGCAGCAATGTCACGCTTCCCGTGGCGTGGATCAAAGGATCTGTGGTTTTCCCTCGAGGCTTTCCCTCGAGGCTTTCCCACAGGGCTGTCCCACGTGCCACCGTGGTGTGAGTCGATCCTCGGCGTGAAAGATGAGCCAGTGCAGGGCAAAGAGCTTCCTCTGGAATGTACTGAGAAATCTGAGGGACTCTTGGAATGGTGGTACGACCATGGAGTTCCTCTCGCCTTTCCTGTTGAGAGTGCCTCCGCTTGAGATGCGACGGGAACGCCGGGAACTCTTTCCCATTGAAAGCAGGGAAAGGATTCCTCATCTCGAGCTACGAGGGGGAAAGGGGGCTCCTCTGGATGTGGGCGGCACGATCGTGTTTCCTCTCGAGTGGAGACGGGTATGGCGGTGAACTTCTTGAGTTGCAGCAAGGGTGTGAAAGACCCTTTCGAAGTTCCAGAGGTTAGGTGTCATTAGTCTCCAGACGCCTCATCGGAAATAGGCCTCATCCTGCCTGGAAGGGAGAACTTCCTGGATTTTCTCGAGTTGCGGCAGGTGTTCTCGAGTTACGACGGGGACCTCAGGGACCCGCCCTGGTGGCCTCAGGAGAGGCCAGTCCCCATGAGAGTTGCTAGGGGGCCTCTCGGGATTCCTCTCCCGTCGATACCCGGGCCAAAAACCTTGTCTGGAGTCAGGGCCGGAACCGAGGATTCCTCTCACGGGCTGATATGGATCTTTGGGTACTTCTGGAGTCTCGCCAGGGGAGACAGGACCCATCTCGAGTGGGGGCATGCACGTGCGCTTTCCTTCCAGGCTGTAGCAGCAATGTCACGCTTCCCATCGCGTGGATCAAAGGATCTGTGGTTTTCCCACAGGGCTCTCCCACGTGCCACCGTGGTGTGAGTCGATCCTCGGCGTGAAAGATGAGCCAGTGCAGGGCAAAGAGGTTCCTCTGGAATGGACTGAGACATCTGGGGGACTCTTGGAATGGTGGTACAACCATGGAGTTCCTCTCGCCTTTCCTGTTGAGAGTGCCTCCTCTTGAGATGCGACGGGAACGCCGGGAATTCTTTCCCGTTGAAAGCAGGGAAAGGATTCCTCATCTCGAGCTACGAGGGGGAAACGGGGCTCCGCTGGATGTGGGAGGGACCATCGTGCTTCCTCTAGAGTGGAGACGGGTATGGCGGTGAACTTCTTGAGTTGCAGCAAGGGTGTGAAAGACCCTTTCGAAGTTCCAGAGGTTAGGTGTCATTAGTCTCCAGACGCCTCATCGGAAATAGGCCTCATCTCGCCTGGAAGGGAGAACTTCCTGGATTTTCTCGAGTTGCGGCAGGTGTTCTCGAGTTACGACGGGGACCTCAGGGACCCGCCCTGGTGGCCTCAGGAGAGGCCAGTCCCCATGCGAGTTGCTAGGGGCCCTCTCGGGATTCCTCTCCCGTCGATACCGGGGCCAAAAACCTTGTGTGGTGTCAGGGCCGGAACCGAGAATTTCTCTCAGGGGCTGACATGGATCTTTGGGTACTTCTGGAGTCTCCCCATGGGAGTCAGGCCTTGTCTCGAGTCGGGGCATATACGTGCGCTTTCCTTCCAGGCTGTAGCAGCAATGTCACGCTTCCCGTGGCGTGGATCAAAGGATCTGTGGTTTTCCCTCGAGGCTTTCCCTCGAGGCTTTACCACAGGGCTGTCCCACGTGCCACCGTGGTGTGAGTCGATCCTCGGCGTGAAAGATGAGCCAGTGTAGGGCAAAGAGCTTCCTCTGGAATGGACTGAGACATCTGGGGGACTCTTGGAATGGTGGTACGACCATGGAGTTCCTCTCGCCTTTCCTGTTGAGAGTGCCTCCTCTTGAGATGCGACGGGAACGCCGGGAATTCTTTCCCGTTGAAAGCAGGGAAAGGATCCCTCATCTCGAGCTACGAGGGGGAAACGGGGCTCCTCTGGATGGGGGCGGGACTATCGTGCTTCCTCTCGAGTGGAGACGGGTATGGCGGTGAACTTCTTGAGTTGCAGCAAGGGTGTGAAAGACCCTTTCGAAGTTCCAGAGGTTAGGTGTCATTAGTCTCCAGACGCCTCATCGGAAATAGGCCTCATCTCGCCTGGAAGGGAGAACTTCCTGGATTTTCTCGAGTTGCGGCAGGTGTTCTCGAGTTACGACGGGGACCTCAGGGACCGGCCCTGGTGGCCTCAGGAGAGGCCAGTCCCCATGCGAGTTGCTAGGGGGCCTCTCGGGATTCCTCTCCCGTCGATACCCGGGCCAAAAACCTTGTGTGGAGTCAGGGCCGGAACCGAGGATTCCTCTCACGGGCTGATATGGATCTTTGGGTACTTCTGGAGTCTCGCCAGGGGAGACAGGCCTCATCTCGAGTGGGGGCATGCACGTGCGCTTTCCTTCCAGGCTGTAGCAGCAATGTCACGCTTCCCATCGCGTGGATCAAAGGATCTGTGGTTTTCTCTCGAGGCTTTCCCTCGAGGCTTCCCACAGGGCTGTCCCACGTGCCACCGTGGTGTGAGTCGATCCTCGGCGTGAAAGATGAGCCAGTGCAGGGCAAAGAGGTTCCTCTGGAAAGGACTGAGACATCTGGGGGACTCTTGGAATGGTGGTACGACCATGGAGTTCCTCTCGCCTTTCCTGTTGAGAGTGCCTCCTCTTGAGATGCGACGGGAACGCCGGGAATTCTTTCCCGTTGAAAGCAGGGAAAGGATCCCTCATCTCGAGCTACGAGGGGGAAACGGGGCTCCTCTGGATGTGGGCGGGACCATCGTGCTTCCTCTCGAGTGGAGACGGGTATGGCGGTGAACTTCTTGAGTTGCAGCAAGGGTGTGAAAGACCCTTTCGAAGTTCCAGAGGTTAGGTGTCATTAGTCTCCAGACGCCTGATTGGAAATAGGCCTCATCTCGCCTGGAAGGGAGAACTTCCTGGATTTTCTCGAGTTGCGGCAGGTGTTCTCGAGTTACGACGGGGACCTCAGGGACCCGCCCTGGTGGCCTCAGGAGAGGCCAGTCCCCATGCGAGTTGCTAGGGGGCCTCTCGGGATTCCTCTCCCGTCGATACCGGGGCCAAAAACCTTGTGTGG
Source organism: Capricornis sumatraensis (assembly GCF_032405125.1). NCBI lineage: Eukaryota > Metazoa > Chordata > Mammalia > Artiodactyla > Bovidae > Capricornis > Capricornis sumatraensis. The sequence goes on from NW_027184612.1 coordinate 13,672,224, forward strand.
AGTCAGGGCCGGAACCGAGGATTCCTGTCAGGGGCTGACATGGATCTTTGGGTACTTCTGGAGTCTCCCCAGGGGAGTCAGGCCTCGTCTCGAGTCGGGGCATGCACGTGCACTTTCCTTCCAGGCTGTAGCAGCAATGTCACGCTTCCCGTGGCGTGGATCAAAGGATCTGTGGTTTTCCCTCGAGGCTTTCCCTCGAGGCTTTCCCACAGGGCTGTCCCACGTGCCACCGTGGTGTGAGTCGATCCTCGGCGTGAAAGATGAGCCAGTGCAGGGCAAAGAGCTTCCTCTGGAATGGACTGAGACATCAGGGGGACTCTTGGAATGGGGGTACGACCATGGAGTTCCTCTCGCCTTTCCTGTTGAGAGTGCCTCCGCTTGAGATGCGATGGGAACGCCGGGAATTCTTTCCCATTGAAAGCAGGGAAAGGATTCCTCATCTCGAGCTACGAGGGGGAAAGGGGGCTCCTCTGGATGTGGGCGGGACGATCGTGCTTCCTCTCGAGTGGAGCCGGGTATGGCGGTGAACTTCTTGAGTTGCAGCAAGGGTGTGAAAGACCCTTTCGAAGTTCCAGAGGTTAGGTGTCATTAGTCTCCAGACGCCTCATCGGAAATAGGCCTCATCTCGCCTGGAAGGGGGAACTTCCTGGAATATCTCGAGTTGCGGCAGGTGTTCTCGAGTTAAGACGGGGACCTCAGGGACCCGCCCTGGTGGCCTCAGGAGAGGCCAGTCCCCATGCGAGTTGCTAGGGGGCCTCTCGGGATTCCTCTCCCGTCGATACCGGGGCCAAAAACCTTGTGTGGAGTCAGGGCCGGAACCGAGGATTCCTCTCAGGGGCTGACATGGATCTTTGGGTACTTCTGGAGTCTCCCCAGGGGAGTCAGGCCTCGTCTCGAGTGGGGGCATGCACGTGCCCTTTCCTTCCAGGCAGTAGCAGAAATGTCACGCTTCCCGTGGCGTGGATCAAAGGATCTGTGGTTTTCCCTCGAGGCTTTCCCACAGGTTTGTCCCACGTGCCACCGTGGTGTGAGTCGATCCTCGGAGTGAAAGATGAGCCAGTGCAGGGCAAAGAGGTTCCTCTGGAATGGACTGAGACATCTGGGGGACTCTTGGAATGGTGGTACGACCATGGAGTTCCTCTCGCCTTTGCTGTTGAGAGTGCCTCCTCTTGAGATGCGACGGGAACGCCGGGAATACTTTCCCGTTGAAAGCAGGGAAAGGATCGCTCATCTCGAGCTAGGAGGGGGAAACGGGGCTCCTCTGGATGTGGGCGGGACCATCGTGCTTCCTCTAGAGTGGAGACGGGTATGGCGGTGAACTTCTTGAGTTGCAGCAAGGGTGTGAAAGACCCTTTCGAAGTTCCAGAGTTTAGGTGTCATTAGTCTCCAGACGCCTCATCGGAAAGAGGCCTCATCTCGCCTGGAAGGGAGAACTTCCTGGATTTTCTCGAGTTGCGGCAGGTGTTCTCGAGTTACGACGGGGACCTCAGGGACCGGCCCTGGTGGCCTCAGGAGAGGCCAGTCCCCATGCGAGTTGCTAGGGGGCCTCTCGGGATTCCTCTCCCGTCGATACCGGGGCCAAAAACCTTGTGTGGAGTCAGGGCCGGAACCGAGGAATCCTCTCAGGGGCTGACATGAATCTTTGGGTACTTCTGGAGTCTCCCCATGGGAGTCAGGCCTCGTCTCGAGTGGGGGCATGCACGTGCGCTTTCCTTCCAGGCTGTAGCAGCAATGTCACGCTTCCCGTGGCGTGGATCAAAGAATCTGTGTTTTTCCCTCGAGGCTTTCCCTCGAGGCTTTCCCACAGGGCTGTCCCACGTGCCACCGTGGTGTGAGTCGATCCTCGGCGTGAAAGATGAGCCAGTGCAGGGCAAAGAGGTTCCTCTGGAATGGACTGAGACATCTGAGGGACTCTTGGAATGGTGGTACGACCATGGAGTTCCTCTCGCCTTTCCTTTGAGAGTGCCTCCTCTTGAGATGCGACGGGAACGCCGGGAATTCTTTCCCGTTGAAAGCAGGGAAACGATCCCTCATCTCGAGCTACGAGGGGGAAACGGGGCTCCTCTGGATGTGGGCGGGACCATCGTGCTTCCTCTCGAGTGGAGACGGGTGTGGCGGTGAACTTCTTGAGTTGCAGCAAGGGTGTGAAAGACCCTTTCGAAGTTCCAGAGGTTAGGTGTCATTAGTCTCCAGACGCCTCATCGGAAATAGGCCTCATCTCGCCTGGAAGGGGGAACTTCCTGGAATTTCTCGAGTTGTGGCAGGTGTTCTCGAGTTACTACGGGGACCTCAGGGACCCGCCCTGGTGGCCTCAGGAGAGGCCAGTCCCCATGCGAGTTGCTAGGGGGCCTCTCGGGATTCCTCTCCCGTCGATACCGGGGCCAAAAACCTTGTGTGGAGTCAGGGCCTGAACCGAGGATTCCTCTCAGTGGCTGACATGGATCTTTGGGTACTTCTGGAGTCTCCCCAGGGGAGTCAGGCCTCGTCTCGAGTCGGGGCTTGCACGTGCACTTTCCTTCCAGGCTGTAGCAGCAATGTCACGCTTCCCGTGGCGTGGATCAAACGATCTGTGGTTTTCCCTCGAGGCTTTCCCTCGAGGCTTTCCCACAGGGCTGTCCCACGTGCCACCGTGGTGTGAGTCGATCCTCGGCGTGAAAGATGAGCCAGTGCAGGGCAAAGAGCTTCCTCTGGAATGGACAGAGACATCTGGGGGACTCTTGGAATGGTGGTACGACCATGGAGTTCCTCTCGCCTTTCCTGTTGAGAGTGCCTCCGCTTGAGATGCGACGGGAACGCCGGAAATTCTTTCCCATTGAAAGCAGGGAAAGGATTCCTCATCTCGAGCTACGAGGGGGAAAGGGGGCTCCTCTGGATGTGGGCGGGACGATCGTGCTTCCTCTCGAGTGGAGCCGGGTATGGCGGTGAACTTCTTGAGTTGCAGCAAGGGTGTGAAAGACCCTTTCGAAGTTCCAGAGGTTAGGTGTCATTAGTCTCCAGACGCCTCATCGGAAATAGGCCTCATCTCGCCTGGAAGGGGGAACTTCCTGGAATATCTCGAGTTGCGGCAGGTGTTCTCGAGTTAAGACGGGGACCTCAGGGACCCGCCCTGGTGGCCTCAGGAGAGGCCAGTCCCCATGCGAGTTGCTAGGGGGCCTCTCGGGATTCCTCTCCCGTCGATACCGGGGCCAAAAACCTTGTGTGGAGTCAGGGCCGGAACCGAGGATTCCTCTCAGGGGCTGACATGGATCTTTGGGTACTTCTGGAGTCTCCCCAGGGGAGTCAGGCCTCGTCTCGAGTGGGGGCATGCACGTGCCCTTTCCTTCCAGGCTGTAGCAGAAATGTCACGCTTCCCGTGTCGTGGATCAAAGGATCTGTGGTTTTCCCTCGAGGCTTTCCCTCGAGGCTTTCCCACAGGGTTGTCCCACGTGCCACCGTGGTGTGAGTCGATCCTCGGCGTGAAAGATGAGCCAGTGCAGGGCAAAGAGGTTCCTCTGGAATGGACTGAGACATCTGGGGGACTCTTGGAATGGTGGTACGACCATGGAGTTCCTCTCGCCTTTCCTTTGAGAGTGCCTCCTCTTGAGATGCGACGGGAACGCCGGGAATTCTTTCCCGTTGAAAGCAGGGAAAGGATCCCTCATCTCGAGCTACGAGGGGGAAACGGGGCTCCTCTGGATGTGGGCGGGACCATCGTGCTTCCTCTCGAGTGGAGACGGGTGTGGCGGTGAACTTCTTGAGTTGCAGCAAGGGTGTGAAAGACCCTTTCGAAGTTCCAGAGGTTAGGTGTCATTAGTCTCCAGACGCCTCATCGGAAATAGGCCTCATCTCGCCTGGAAGGGGAAACTTCCTGGAATTTCTCGAGTTGTGGCAGGTGTTCTCGAGTTACTACGGGGACCTCAGGGACCCGCCCTGGTGGCCTCATGAGAGGCCAGTCCCCATGCGAGTTGCTAGGGGCCTCTCGGGATTCCTCTCCCGCCGATACTGGGGCCAAAAACCTAGTGTGGAGTCAGGGCCGGAACCGAGGATTCCTCTCAGGGGCTGACATGGATCTGTGGGTACTTCTGGAGTCTCCCCATGTTAGTCAGGCCTCGTCTCGATTGGGGGCATGCACGTGCGCTTTCCTTCCAGTCTGTAGCAGCAATGTCACGCTTCCCGTGGCGTGGATCAAAAGATTTGTGGTTTTCCCTCGAGGCTTTCCCTCGAGGCTTTCCCACAGGGCTGTCCCACGTGCCACCGTGGTGTGAGTCGATCCTCGGCGTGAAAGATGAGCCAGTGCAGGGCAAAGAGGTTCCTCTGGAATGGACTGAGACATCAGGGGGACTCTTGGAATGGTGGTACGACCATGGAGTTCCTCTCGCCTTTCCTGTTGAGAGTGCCTCCGCTTGAGATGCGATGGGAACGCCGGGAATTCTTTCCCATTGAAAGCAGGGAAAGAATTCCTCATCTCGAGCTACGAGGGGGAAAGGGGGCTTCTCTGGATGTGGGCGGGACGATCGTGCTTCCTCTCGAGTGGAGACGGGTATGGCGGTGAACTTCTTGAGTTGCAGCAAGGGTGTGAAAGACCCTTTCGAAGTTCCAGAGGTTAGGTGTCATTAGTCTCCAGACGCCTCATCGGAAATAGGCCTCATCTCGGCTGGAAGGGAGAACTTCCTGGACTTTCTCGAGTTGCGGCAGGTGTTCTCGAGTTACGACGGGGACCTCAGGGACCGGCCCTGGTGGCCTCAGGAGAGACCAGTCCCCATGCGAGTTGCTAGGGGGCCTCTCGGGATTCCTCTCCCGTCGATACCCGGGCCAAAAACCTTGTGTGGAGTCAGGGCCGGAACCGAGGATTCCTCTCACGGGCTGATATGGATCTTTGGGTACTTCTGGAGTCTCGCCAGGGGAGACAGGCCTCATCTCGAGTGGGGGCATGCACGTGCGCTTTCCTTCCAGGCTGTAGCAGCAATGTCACGCTTCCCATCGCGTGGATCAAAGGATCTGTGGTTTTCCCTCGAGGCTTTCCCTCGAGGCTTTCCCACAGGGCTGTCCCACGTGCCACCGTGGTGTGAGTCGATCCTCGGCGTGAAAGATGAGCCAGTGCAGGGCAAAGAGGTTCCTCTGGAATGGACTGAGACATCTGCGGGACTCTTGGAATGGTGGTACTACCATGGAGTTCCACTCGCCTTTCCTGTTGAGAGTGCCTCCTCTTGAGATGCGACGGGAACGCCGGGAATTCTTTCCTGTTGAAAGCAGGGAAACGATCGCTCATCTCGAGCTAGGAGGGGGAAACGGGGCTCCTTTGGATGTGGGCGGGACCATCGTGCTTCCTCTAGAGTGGAGACGGGTATGGCGGTGAACTTCTTGAGTTGCAGCAAGGGTGTGAAAGACCCTTTCGAAGTTCCAGAGTTTAGGTGTCATTAGTCTCCAGACGCTTGATCGGAAATAGGCCTCATCTCGCCTGGAAGGGAGAACTTCCTGGATTTTTTCGAGTTGCGGCAGGTGTTCTCGAGTTACGACGGGGACCTCAGGGACCCGCCCTGGTGGCCTCAGGAGAGGCCAGTCCCCATGCGACTTGCTAGGGGGCCTCTCGGGATTCCTCTCCCGTCGATACCGGGGCCAAAAACCTTGTGTGGAGTCAGGGCCGGAAATGAAGATTCCTCTCAGGGGCTGACATGGATCTTTGGGTACTTCTGGAGTCTCCCCAGGGGAGTCAGGCCTCGTCTCGAGTCGGGGCATGCACGTGCACTTTCCTTCCAGGCTGTAGCAGCAATGTCACGCTTCCCGGGGCCTGGATCAATGGATCTGTGGTTTTCCCTCGAGGCTTTCCCTCGAGGCTTTCCCACAGGGCTGTCCCACGTGCCACCATGGTGTTAGTCGATCCTCGGCGTGAAAGATGAGCCAGTGCAGGGCAAAGAGGTTCCTCTGGAATGGACTGAGACATCTGGGGGACTCTTGAAATGGTGGTAAGACCATGCAGTTCCTCTCGCCTTTCTTGTTGAGAGTGCCTCCTCTTGAGATGCAACGGGAACGCCGGGAATTCTTTCCCGTTGAAAGCAGGGAAAGGATCCCTCATCTCGAGCTACGAGGGGGAAACGGCGCTCCTCTGGATATGGGCGGGACCATCGTGCTTCCTCTCGAGTGGAGATGGGTATGGCGGTGAACTTCTTGAGTTGCAGCAAGGGTGTGAAAGACCCTTTCGAAGTTCCAGAGGTTAGGTGTCATTAGTCTCCAGACGCCTCATAGGAAATAGGCCTCATCTCGCCTGGAAGGGAGAACTTCCTGGATTTTCTCGAGTTGCGACAGGTGTTCTCGAGTTACGACGGGGACCTCAGGGACCCGCCATGGTGGCCTCAGGAAAGGCCAGTCCCCATGCGAGTTGCTAGGGGGCCTCTCAGGATTCCTCTCCCGTCGATACCGGGGCCAAAAACCTTGTCTGGAGTCAGGGCCGGAACCGAGGTTTTCTCTCAGGGGTGACATGGAACTTTGGGTATTTCTGGAGTCTCCCCAGGGGAGTCAGGCCTCGTCTTGAGTGGGGGCATGCACGTGCGCTTTCCTTCCAGGCTGTAGCAGCAATGTCACGCTTCCCGTCGCGTGGATCAAAGGATCTGTGGTTTTCCCTCGAGGCTTTCCCACAGGGCTGTCCCACGTGCCACCGTGGTGTGAGTCGATCCTCGGCGTGAAAGATGAGCCAGTGCAGGGCAAAGAGGTTCCTCTGGAATGGACTGAGACATCTGGGGGACACTTGGAATGGTGGTACGACCATGGAGTTCCTCTCGCCTTTCCTGTTGAGAGTGCCTCCTCTTGAGATGCGACAGGAACGCCGGGAATTCTTTCCTGTTGAAAGCAGGGAAAGGATCCCTCATCTCGAGCTCCGAGGGGGAAGCGGGGCTCCTCTGGATGTGGGCGGGACCATCGTGCTTCCTCTCGAGTGGATACGGGTATGGCGGTGAACTTCTTGAGTTGCAGCAAGGGTGTGAAAGACCCTTTCGAAGTTCCATAGTTTAGGTGTCATTAGTCTCTAGACGCCTCATCGGAAATAGGCCTCATCTCGCCTGGAAGGGAGAACTTCCTGGATTTTCTCGAGTTGCGGCAGGTGATCTCGAGTTACGATGGGGACCTCAGGGACCCGCCCTGGTGGCCTCAGGAGAGGCCAGTCCCCAAGCGAGTTGCTAGGGGGCCTCTCGGGATTTCTCTCCCGTCGATACCCGGGCCAAATCCTTGTGTGGAGTCAGGGCCGGAAACGAGGATTCCTCTCAGGGGCTGACATGGATCTTTGGGTACTTCTGGAGTCTCCCCAGGGGAGTCAGGCCTCGTCTCGAGTGGGGGCATGCACGTGCGCTTTCCCTCCAGGCTGAAGCAGCAATGTCACGCTTCCCATCGCGTGGATCAAAGGATCTGTGGTTTTCCCTCGAGGCTTTCCATCGAGGCTTTCCCACAGGGCTGTCCCACGTGCCACCGTGGTGTGAGTCGATCCTCGGCGTGAAAGCTGAGCCAGTGCAGGGCAAAGAGGTTCCTCTGGAATGGACTGAGACATCTGGGGGACTCTTGGAATGGTGGTACGACCATGGAGTTCCTCTCGCCTTTCCTGTTGAGAGTGCCTCCGCTTGAGATGCGACGGGAACGCCAGGAATTCTTTCCCGTTGAAAGCAGGGAAAGGATCCCTCATCTCGAGCTACGAGGGGGAAACGGGGCTCCTCTGGATGTGGGCGGGACCATCGTGCTTCCTCTCGAGTGGAGACGGGTATGGCGGTGAACTTCTTGAGTAGCAGCAAGGGTGTGAAAGACCCTCTCGAAATTCCAGAGGTTAGGTTTCATTAGTCTCCAGACGCCTCATCGGAAATAGGCCTCATCTCGCCTGGAAGGGAGAACTTCCTGGATTTTCTCGAGTTGCGGCAGGTGTTCTCGAGTTACGACGGGGACCTCAGGGACCCGCCCTGGTGGCCCCAGGAGAGGCCAGTCCCCATGCGAGTTGCTACGGGGCCTCTCGGGATTCCTCTCCCGTCGATACCGGGGCCAAAAACCTTGTGTGGAGTCAGGGCCGGAACCGGGGATTCCTCTCAGGGGCTGACATGGATCTTTGGGTACTTCTGGAGTCTCCCCAGGGGAGTCAGGCCTCGTCTCGAGTGGGGGCATGCACGTGTGCTTTCCTTCCAGGCTGTAGCAGCAATGTCACGCTTCCCGTCGCGTGGATCAAAGGATCTGTGGTTTTCCCTCGAGGCTTTCCCTTGAGGCTTTCCCACAGGGCTGTCCCACGTGCCACCGTGGTGTGAGTCGATCCTCGGCGTGAAAGATGAGCCAGTGCAGGGCAAAGAGTTTCCTCTGGAATGGACTGAGACATCTGGGGGACTCTTGGAATGGTGGTACGACCATGGAGTTCCTCTCGCCTTTCCTGTTGAGAGTGCCTCCTCTTGAGATGCGACGGGAACGCCGGGAATTCTTTCCCGTTGAAAGCAGGGAAAGGATCCCTCATCTCGAGCTACGAATGTGAAACGGGGCTCCTCTGGATGTGGGCGGGACCATCGTGCTTCCTCTCGAGTGGAGACGGGTATGGCGGTGAACTTCTTGAGTTGCAGCAAGGGTGTGAAAGACCCTTTCGAAGTTCCAGAGGTTAGGTGTCATTAGTCTCCAGACGCCTCATCGGAAATAGGCCTCATCTCGCCTGGAAGGGAGAACTTCCTGGATTTTCTCGAGTTGCGGCAGGTGTTCTCGAGTTACGACGGGGACCTCAGGGACCCGCCATGGTGGCCTCAGGAAAGGCCAGTCCCCATGCGAGTTGCTAGGGGGCCTCTCAGGATTCCTCTCCCGTCGATACCGGGGCCAAAATCCTTGTGTGGAGTCAGGGCCGTAACCGAGATTTCCTCTCAGGGGTGACATGGAACTTTGGGTATTTCTGGAGTCTCCCCAGGGGAGTCAGGCCTCGTCTCGAGTGGGGGCATGCACGTGCGCTTTCCTTCCAGGATGTAGCAGCAATGTCACGCTTCCCGTCGCGTGGATCAAAGGATCTGTGGTTTTCCCTCGAGGCTTTCCCTCGAGGCTTTGCCACAGGGCTGTCCCACGTGCCACCGTGGTGTGAGTCGATCCTCGGCGTGAAAGATGAGCCAATGCAGGGCAAAGAGGTTCCTCTGGAATGGACTGAAACATCTGGGGGACTCTTGGAATGGTGGTACGACCATGGAGTTCCTCTCGCCTTTCCTGTTGAGAGTGCCTCCTCTTGAGATGTGACGGGAACGCCGGGAATTCTTTCCCGTTGAAAGCAGGGAAAGGATCCCTCATCTCGAGCTACGAGGGGGAAACGGGGCTCCTCTGGATGTGGGCGGGACCATCGTGCTTCCTCTCGAGTGGAGACGGGTATGGCGGTGAACTTCTTGAGTAGCAGCAAGGGTGTGAAAGACCCTTTCGAAGTTCCAGAGGTTAGGTGTCATTAGTCTCCAGACGCCTCATAGGAAATAGGCCTCATCTCGCCTGGAAGGGAGAACTTCCTGGATTTTCTCGAGGTGCGGCAGGTGTTCTCGAGTTACGACGGGGACCTCAGGGACCCGCCATGGTGGCCTCAGGAAAGGCCAGTCCCCATGCGAGTTGCTAGGGGGCCTCTCAGGATTCCTCTCCCGTCGATACCGGGGCCAAAAACCTTGTGTGGAGTAAGGGCCGGAACCGAGGTTTTCTCTCAGGGGTGACATGGAACTTTGGGTATTTCTGGAGTCTCCCCAGGGGAGTCAGGCCTCGTCTCGAGTGGGGGCATGCACGTGCGCTTTCCTTCCAGGCTGTAGCAGCAATGTCACGCTTCCCGTCACGTAGATCAAAGGATCTGTGGTTTTCCCTCGAGGCTTTCCCACAGGGCTGTCCCACGTGCCACCGTGGTGTGAGTCGATCCTCGGCGTGAAAGATGAGCCAGTGCAGGGCAAAGAGGTTCCTCTGGAATGGACTGAGACATCTGGGGGACTCTTGGAATAGTGGTACGACCATGGAGTTCCTCTCGCCTTTCCTGTTGAGAGTGCCTCCTCTTGAGATGCGACGGGAACGCCGGGAATTCTTTCCCGTTGAAAGCAGGGAAAGGATCCCTCATCTCGAGCTACGAGGGGGAAACGGGGCTCCTCTGGATGTGGGCGGGACCATCGTGCTTCCTCTCGAGTGGAGACGGGTATGGCGGTGAACTTCTTGAGTAGCAGCAAGGGTGTGAAAGACCCTTTCGAAGTTCCAGAGGTTAGGTGTCATTAGTCTCCAGACGCCTCATCGGAAATAGGCCTCATCTCGCCTGGAAGGGAGAACTTCCTGGATTTTCTCGAGTTGCGGCAGGTGTTCTCGAGTTACGACGGGGACCTCAGGGACCCGCTCTGGTGGCCTCAGGAGAGGCCAGTCCCCATGCGAGTTGCTAGGGGGCCTCTCGGGATTCCTCTCCCGGCGATACCGGGCCAAAAACCTTGTGTGGAGTCAGGGCCGGAACCGAGGATTCCTCTCAGGAGCTGACATGGATCTTTGGGTACTTCTGGAGTCTCCCCAGGGGAGTCAGGCCTCGTCTCGATTGGGGCCATGCACGTGCGCATTCTTTCCAGGCTGTAGCAGCAATGTCATGCTTCCCGTCGCGTGGATCAAAGGATCTGTGGTTTTCCCTCGAGGCTTTCCCTCGAGGCTTTCCCACAGGGCTGTCCCACGTGCCACCGTGGTGTGAGTCGATCCTCGGCGTGAAAGATGAGCCAGTGCAGGGCAAAGAGTTTCCTCTGGAATGGACTGAGACATCTGGGGGACTCTTGGAATGGTGGTACGACCATGGAGTTCCTCTCGCCTTTCCTGTTGAGAGTGCCTCCTCTTGAGATGCGACGGGAACCCCGGGAATTCTTTCCCGTTGAAAGCAGGGAAAGGATCCCTCATCTCGAGCTACGAGAGGGAAACGGGGCTCCTCTGGATGTGGGCGGGACCATCGTGCTTCCTCTCGAGTGGAGACGGGTATGGAGGTGAACTTCTTGAGTAGCAGCAAGGGTGTGAAAGACCCTCTCGAAATTCCAGAGGTTAGGTGTCATTAGTCTCCAGACGCCTCATCGGAAATAGGCCTCATCTCGCCTGGAAGGGAGAACTTCCTGGATTTTCTCGAGTTGCGGCAGGTGTTCTCGAGTTACGACGGGGACCTCAGGGACCCGCCCTGGTGGCCCCAGGAGAGGCCAGTCCCCATGCGAGTTGCTACGGGGCCTCTCGGGATTCCTCTACGGTCGATACCGGGGCCAAAAACCTTGTGTGGAGTCAGGGCCGGAACCGGGGATTCCTCTCAGGGGCTGACATGGATCTTTGGGTACTTCTGGAGTCTCCCCAGGGGAGTCAGACCTCGTTTCGAGTGGGGGCATGCACGTGCGCTTTCCTTCCAGGCTGTAGCAGCAATGTCACACTTCCCGTCGCGTGGATCAAGGGATCTGTGGTTTTCCCTCGAGGCTTTCCCTCGAGGCTTTCCCACAGGGCTGTCCCACGTGCCGCCGTGGTGTGAGTCGATCCTCGGCGTGAAAGATGAGCCAGTGCAGGGCAAAGAGGTTCCTCTGGAATGGACTGAGACATCTGGGGGACTCTTGGAATGGTGGTACGACCATGGAGTTCCTCTCGCCTTTCCTGTTGAGAGTGCCTCCTCTTGAGATGCGACAGGAACGCCGGGAATTCTTTCCCGTTGAAAGCAGGGAAAGGATCCCTCATCTCGAGCTCCGAGGGGAAAGCGGGGCTCCTCTGGATGTGGGCGGGACCATCGTGCTTCCTCTCGAGTGGATACGGGTATGGCGGTGAACTACTTGAGTTGCAGCAAGGGTGTGAAAGACCCTTTCGAAGTTCCATAGTTTAGGTGTCATTAGTCTCTAGACGCCTCATCGGAAATAGGCCTCATCTCGCCTGGAAGGGAGAACTTCCTGGATTTTCTCGAGTTGCGGCAGGTGATCTCGAGTTACGATGGGGACCTCAGGGACCCGCCCTGGTGGCCTCAGGAGAGGCCAGTCCCCAAGCGAGTTGCTAGGGGGCCTCTCGGGATTTCTCTCCCGTCGATACCCGGGCCAAATCCTTGTGTGGAGTCAGGGCCGGAAACGAAAATTCCTCTCAGGGGCTGACATGGATCTTTGGGTACTTCTGGAGTCTCCCCAGGGGAGTCAGGCCTCGTCTCGAGTGGGGGCATGCACGTGCGCTTTCCCTCCAGGCTGAAGCAGCAATGTCACGCTTCCCGTCGCGTGGATCAATGGATCTGTGGTTTTCCCTCGAGGCTTTCCCTCGAGGCTTTCCCACAGGGCTGTCCCACGTGCCACCGTGGTGTGAGTCGATCCTCGGCGTGAAAGATGAGCCAGTGCAGGGCAAAGAGCTTCCTGTCGAATGGACTGAGACATCTGGGGGACTCTTGGAATGGTGGTACGACCATGGAGTTCCTCTCGCCTTTCCTGTTGAGAGTGCCTCCTCTTGAGATGCGACGGGAACGCCGGGAATTCTTTCCCGTTGAAAGCAGGGAAAGGATCCCTCATCTTGAGCTACGAGGGGGAAACGGGGCTACTGTGGATGTGGGCGGGGCCATCGTGCTTCCTCTCGAGTGGAGACGGGTATGGCGGTGAACTTCTTGAGTAGCAGCAAGGGTGTGAAAGACCCTCTCGAAATTCCAGAGGTTAGGTGTCATTAGTCTCCAGACGCCTCATCGGAAATAGGCCTCATCTCGCCTGGAAGGGAGAACTTCCTGGATTTTCTCGAGTTGCGGCAGGTGTTCTCGAGTTACGACGGGGACCTCAGGGACCCGCCCTGGTGGTCCCAGGAGAGGCCAGTCCCCATGCGAGTTGCTACGGGGCCTCTCGGGATTCCTCTACGGTCGATACCGGGGCCAAAAACCTTGTGTGGAGTCAGGGCCGGAACCGGGGATTCCTCTCAGGGGCTGACATGGATCTTTGGGTACTTCTGGAGTCTCCCCAGGGGAGTCAGGCCTCGTTTCGAGTGGGGGCATGCACGTGCGCTTTCCTTCCAGGCTGTAGCAGCAATGTCACACTTCCCGTCGCGTGGATCAAAGGATCTGTGGTTTTCCCTCGAGGCTTTCCCTCGAGGCTTTCCCACAGGGTTGTCCCACATGCCGACGTGGTGTGAGTCGATCCTCGGCGTGAAAGATGAGCCAGTGCAGGGCAAAGAGGTTCCTCTGGAATGGACTGAGACATATGGGGGACTCTTGGAATGGTGGTACGACCATGGAGTTCTTCTCACCTTTCCTGTTGAGAGTGCCTCCTCTTGAGATGCGACGGAAATGCCGGGAATTCTTTCCCGTTAAAAGCAGGGAAAGGATCCCTCATCTCGAGCTACGAGGGGAAACGGGGCTCCTCTGGATGTGGGCGGGACCATCGTGCTTCCTCTCGAGTGGAGACGGGTATGGCGGTGAACTTCTTGTGTTGCAGCAAGGATGTGAAAGACCCTTTCGAAGTTCCAGAGGTTAGGTGTCATTAGTCTCCAGACGCCTCATTGGAAATAGGCCTCATCTCGCCTGGAAGGGAGAACATCCTGGATTTTCTCGAGTTGCGGCAGGTGTTCTCGAGTTACGACGGGGACCTCAGGGAACCGCCCTGGTGGCCTCAGGAAAAGCCAGTCCCCATGCGAGTTGCTAGGGGGCCTCTCAGGATTCCTCTCCTGTCGATACCGGGGCCAAAAACCTTGTTTGGAGTCAGGGCCGGAACAGAGGATTCGTCTCAGGGGCTGACATGGATCTTTGGGTACTTCTGGAGTCTCCCCACTGGAGTCAGGCCTCGTTTCGAGTGGGGGCATGCACGAGCGCTTTTCTTCCAGGCTGTAGCAGCAATGTCACGCTTACCTTCGCGTGGATCAAAGGATCTGTGGTTTTCCCTCGAGGCTTTCCCTCGAGGCTTTCCCACAGGGCTGTCCCACTTGCCACCGTGGTGTGAGTCGATCCTCGGCGTGAAAGATGAGCCAGTGCAGGGCAAAGAGGTTCCTCTGGAATGGACTGAGACATCTGGGGGATTCTTGGAATGGTGGTACGACCATAGAGTTCCTCTCGCCTTTCCTGTTGAGAGTGCCTCCTCTTGAGATGCGAGGGGAATGCCGGGTATTCTTTCCCGTTGAAAGCAGGGAAAGGATCCCTCATCTCGAGCTACGAGGGGGAAACGGGGCTCCTCTGGATATGGGCGGGACCATCGTGCTTCCTCTCGAGTGGAGACGGTTATGGCGGTGAACTTCTTGAGTTGCAGCAAGGGTGTGAAAGACCCTTTCGAAGTTCCAGAGGTTAGGTGTCATTAGTCTCCAGACGCCTCATTGGAAATAGGCCTCATCTCGCCTGGAAGGGAGAACTTCCTGGATTTTCTCGAGTTGCGGCAGGAGTTCTCGAGTTACGATGGGGACCTCAGGGACCCGCCATGGTGGCCTCAGGAAAGGCCAGTCCCCATGCGAGTTGCTAGGGGGCCTCTCAGGATTCCTCTCCCGTCAATACCGGGGCCAAAAACCTTGTGTGGAGTCAGGGCCGGAACCGAGGTTTTCTCTCAGGGGTGACATGGAACTTTGGGTATTTCTGGAGTCTCCCCAGGGGAGTCAGGCCTCGTCTCGAGTGGGGGCATGCACGTGCGCTTTCCTTCCAGGCTGTAGCAGCAATATCACGCTTCCCGTCGCGTGGATCAAAGGATCTGTGGTTTTCCCTCGAGGCTTTCCCACAGGGCTGTCCCACGTGCCACCGTGGTGTGAGTCGATCCTCGGCGTGAAAGATGAGCCAGTGCAGGGCAAAGAGCTTCCTCTGGAATGGACTGAGACATCTGGGGGACTCTTGGAATGGTGGTACGACCATGGAGTTCCTCTCGCCTTTCCTGTTGAGAGTGCCTCCTCTTGAGATGCGACGGGAACGCCGGGAATTCTTTCCCGTTGAAAGCAGGGAAAGGATCGCTCATCTCGAGCTAGGAGGGGGAAACGGGGCTCCTCTGGATGTGGGCGGGACCATCGTGCTTCCTCTAGAGTGGAGATGGGTATGGCGGTGAACTTCTTGAGTTGCAGCAAGGGTGTGAAAGACCCTTTCGAAGTTCCAGAGTTTAGGTGTCATTAGTCTCCAGACGCCTCATCGGAAATAGGCCTCATCTCGCCTGGAAGGGAGAACTTCCTGGATTTTCTCGAGTTGCGGCAGGTGTTCTCGAGTTACGACGGGGACCTCAGGGACCCGCCCTGGTGGCCTCAGGAGAGGCCAGTCCCCATGCGAGTTGCTAGGGGGCCTCTCGGGATTCCTCTCCCGTCGATACCGGGGCCAAAAACCTTGTGTGGAGTCAGGGCCGGAACCGAGGATTCCTCTCAGTGGCTGACATGGATCTTTGGGTACTTCTGGAGTCTCACCAGGGGAGTCAGGCCTCGTCTCGAGTCGGGCCATGCACGTGCACTTTCCTTCCAGGCTGTAGCAGCAATGTCACGCTTCCCGTCACGTAGATCAAAGGATCTGTGGTTTTCCCTCGAGGCTTTCCCACAGGGCTGTCCCACGTGCCACCGTGGTGTGAGTCGATCCTCGGCGTGAAAGATGAGCCAGTGCAGGGCAAAGAGGTTCCTCTGGAATGGACTGAGACATCTGGGGGACTCTTGGAATGGTGGTACGACCATGGAGTTCCTCTCGCCTTTCCTGTTGAGAGTGCCTCCTCTTGAGATGCGACAGGAACGCCGGGAATTCTTTCCCGTTGAAAGCAGGGAAAGGATCCCTCATCTCGAGCTCCGAGGGAAAAGCGGGGCTCCTCTGGATGTGGGCGGGACCATCGTGCTTCCTCTCGAGTGGATACGGGTATGGCGGTGAACTACTTGAGTTGCAGCAAGGGTGTGAAAGACCCTTTCGAAGTTCCATAGTTTAGGTGTCATTAGTCTCTAGACGCCTCATCGGAAATAGGCCTCATCTCGCCTGGAAGGGAGAACTTCCTGGATTTTCTCGAGTTGCGGCAGGTGATCTCGAGTTACGATGGGGACCTCAGGGACCCGCCCTGGTGGCCTCAGGAGAGGCCAGTCCCCAAGCGAGTTGCTAGGGGGCCTCTCGGGATTTCTCTCCCGTCGATACCCGGGCCAAATCCTTGTGTGGAGTCAGGGCCGGAAACGAGAATTCCTCTCAGGGGCTGACATGGATCTTTGGGTACTTCTGGAGTCTCCCCAGGGGAGTCAGGCCTCGTCTCGAGTGGGGGCATGCACGTGCGCTTTCCCTCCAGGCTGAAGCAGCAATGTCACGCTTCCCGTCGCGTGGATCAATGGATCTGTGGTTTTCCCTCGAGGCTTTCCCTCGAGGCTTTCCCACAGGGCTGTCCCACGTGCCACCGTGGTGTGAGTCGATCCTCGGCGTGAAAGATGAGCCAGTGCAGGGCAAAGAGCTTCCTCTCGAATGGACTGAGACATCTGGGGGACTCTTGGAATGGTGGTACGACCATGGAGTTCCTCTCGCCTTTCCTGTTGAGAGTGCCTCCTCTTGAGATGCGACGGGAACGCCGGGAATTCTTTCCCGTTGAAAGCAGGGAAAGGATCCCTCATCTCGAGCTACGAGGGGGAAACGGGGCTCCTGTGGATGTGGGCGGGGCCATCGTGCTTCCTCTCGAGTGGAGACGGGTATGGCGGTGAACTTCTTGAGTAGCAGCAAGGGTGTGAAAGACCCTCTCGAAATTCCAGAGGTTAGGTGTCATTAGTCTCCAGACGCCTCATCGGAAATAGGCCTCATCTCGCCTGGAAGGGAGAACTTCATGGATTTTCTCGAGTTGCGGCAGGTGTTCTCGAATTACGACGGGGACCTCAGGGACCCGCCCTGGTGGCCCCAGGAGAGGCCAGTCCCCATGCGAGTTGCTACGGGGCCTCTCGGGATTCCTCTCCCGTCGATACCGGGGCCAAAAACCTTGTGTGGAGTCAGGGCCGGAACCGAGGATTCCTCTCAGGGGCTGACATGGATCTTTGGGTACTTCTGGAGTCTCCCCAGGGGAGTCAGGCCTCGTCTCGAGTGGGGGCATGCACGTGTGCTTTCCTTCCAGGCTGTAGCAGCAATGTCACGCTTCCCGTGGCCTGGATCAAAGGATCTGTGGTTTTCCCTCGAGGCTTTCCCTTGAGGCTTTCCCACAGGGCTGTCCCACGTGCCACCGTGGTGTGAGTCGATCCTCGGCGTGAAAGATGAGCCAGTGCAGGGCAAAGAGGTTCCTCTGGAATGGACTGAGACATCTGGGGTACTCTTGGAATGGTGGTACGACCATGGAGTTCCTCTCGCCTTTCCTGTTGAGAGTGCCTCCTCTTGAGATGCGACGGGAACGCCGGGAATTCTTTCCCGTTGAAAGCAGGGAAAGGATCCCTCATCTCGAGCTACGAATGTGAAACGGGGCTCCTCTGGATGTGGGCGGGACCATCGTGCTTCCTCTCGAGTGGAGACGGGTATGGCGGTGAACTTCTTGAGTTGCAGCAAGGGTGTGAAAGACCCTTTCGAAGTTCCAGAGGTTAGGTGTCATTAGTCTCCAGACGCCTCATCGGAAATAGGCCTCATCTCGCCTGGAAGGGAGAACTTCCTGGATTTTCTCGAGTTGAGGCAGGTGTTCTCGAGTTACGACGGGGACCTCAGGGACCCGCCATGGTGGCCTCAGGAAAGGCCAGTCCCCATGCGAGTTGCTAGGGGGCCTCTCAGGATTCCTCTTCCGTCGATACCGGGGCCAAAAACCTTGTGTGGAGTCAGGGTCGGAACCGAGGTTTCCTCTCAGAGGTGACATGGAACTTTGGGTATTTCTGGAGTCTCCCCAGGGGAGTCAGGCCTCGTCTCGAGTGGGGGCATGCATTTGCGCTTTCCTTCCAGGCTGTAACAGCAATGTCACGCTTCCCGTCGTGTGGATCAAAGGATCTGTGGTTTTCCCTCGAGGCTTTCCCTCGAGGCTTTGCCACAGGGATGTCCCACGTGCCACCGTGGTGTGAGTCTATCCTCGGCGTGAAACATGAGCCAGTGCAGGGCAAAGAGGTTCCTCTGGAATGGACTGAGACATCTGGGGGACTCTTGGAATGGTGGTACGACCATGGAGTTCCTCTCGCCTTTCCTGTTGAGAGTGCCTCCTCTTGAGATGCGACGGGAACGCCGGGAATTCTTTCCCGTTGAAAGCAGGGAAAGGATCCCTCATCTCGAGCTACGAGGGGGAAACGGGGCTCCTCTGGATGTGGGCGGGACCATCGTGCTTCCTCTCGAGTGGAGACGGGTATGGCGGTGAACTTCTTGAGTAGCAGCAAGGGTGTGAAAGACCCTTTCGAAGTTCCAGAGGTTAGGTGTCATTAGTCTCCAGACGCCTCATCGGAAATAGGCCTCATCTCGGCTGGAAGGGAGAACTTCCTGGATTTTCTCGAGTTGCGGCAGGTGTTCTCGAGTTACGACGGGGACCTCAGGGACCCGCCATGGTGGCCTCAGGAAAGGCCATTCCCCATGCGAGTTGCTAGGGGGCCTCTCAGGATTCCTCTCCCGTCGATACCGGGGCCAAAAACCTTGTGTGGAGTCAGGGCCGGAACCGAGGTTTCATCTCAGGGGTGACATGGATCTTTGGGTACTTCTGGAGTCTCCCTAGGGGAGTCAGGACTCGTCTCGAGTGGGGGCATGCACGTGCGCTTTCCTTCCAGGCTGTAGCAGCAATGTCACGCTTCCCGTCGCGTGGATCAAAGGATCTGAGGTTTTCCCTCGAGGCTTTCCCACAGGGCTGTCACACGTGCCACCGAGGTGTGAGTCGATCCTCGGCGTGAAAGATGAGCCAGTGCAGGGCAAAGAGGTTCCTCTCGAATGGACTGAGACATCTGGGGGACTCTTGGAATGGTGGTACGACCATGGAGTTCCTCTCGCCTTTCCTGTTGAGAGTGCCTCCTCTTGAGATGCGACGGGAACGCCGGGAATTCTTTCCCGTTGAAAGCAGGGAAAGGATCCCTCATCTCGAGCTACGAGGGGGAAACGGGGCTCCTCTGGATGTGGGCGGGACCATCGTGCTTCCTCTCGAGTGGAGACGGGTATGGCGGTGAACTTCTTGAGTTGCAGCAAGGGTGTGAAAGACCCTTTCGAAGTTCCAGAGGTTAGGTGTCATTAGTCTCCAGACGCCTCATCGCAAATAGGCCTCATCTCGCCTGGAAGGGAGAACTTCCTGGATTTTCTCGAGTTGCGGCAGGTGTTCTCGAGTTACGACGGGGACCTCAGGGACCCGCCATGGTGGCCTCAGGAAAGGCCAGTCCCCATGCGAGTTGCTAGGGGGCCTCTCAGGATTCCTCTCCCGTCGATACCGGGGCCAAAAACCTTGTGTGGAGTCAGGGCCGGAACCGAGGATTCCTCTCAGTGGCTGACATGGAACTTTGGGTATTTCTGGAGTCTCCCCAGGGGAGTCAGGCCTCGTCTCGAGTGGGGGCATGCACGTGCGCTTTCCTTCCAGGCTGTAGCAGCAATATCACGCTTCCCGTCGCGTGGATCAAAGGATCTGTGGTTTTCCCTCGAGGCTTTCCCACAGGGCTGTCCCACGTGCCACCGTGGTGTGAGTCGATCCTCGGCGTGAAAGATGAGCCAGTGCAGGGCAAAGAGCTTCCTCTGGAATGGACTGAGACATCTGGGGGACTCTTGGAATGGTGGTACGACCATGGAGTTCCTCTCGCCTTTCCTGTTGAGAGTGCCTCCTCTTGAGATGCGACGGGAACGCCGGGAATTCTTTCCCGTTGAAAGCAGGGAAAGGATCGCTCATCTCGAGCTAGGAGGGGGAAACGGGGCTCCTCTGGATGTGGGCGGGACCATCGTGCTTCCTCTAGAGTGGAGACGGTTATGGCGGTGAACTTCTTGAGTTGCAGCAAGGGTGTGAAAGACCCTTTCGAAGTTCCAGAGGTTAGGTGTCATTAGTCTCCAGACGCCTCATTGGAAATAGGCCTCATCTCGCCTGGAAGGGAGAACTTCCTGGATTTTCTCGAGTTGCGGCAGGAGTTCTCGAGTTACGATGGGGACCTCAGGGACCCGCCATGGTGGCCTCAGGAAAGGCCAGTCCCCATGCGAGTTGCTAGGGGGCCTCTCAGGATTCCTCTCCCGTCAATACCGGGGCCAAAAACCTTGTGTGGAGTCAGGGCCGGAACCGAGGTTTTCTCTCAGGGGTGACATGGAACTTTGGGTATTTCTGGAGTCTCCCCAGGGGAGTCAGGCCTCGTCTCGAGTGGGGGCATGCACGTGCGCTTTCCTTCCAGGCTGTAGCAGCAATATCACGCTTCCCGTCGCGTGGATCAAAGGATCTGTGGTTTTCCCTCGAGGCTTTCCCACAGGGCTGTCCCACGTGCCACCGTGGTGTGAGTCGATCCTCGGCGTGAAAGATGAGCCAGTGCAGGGCAAAGAGCTTCCTCTGGAATGGACTGAGACATCTGGGGGACTCTTGGAATGGTGGTACGACCATGGAGTTCCTCTCGCCTTTCCTGTTGAGAGTGCCTCCTCTTGAGATGCGACGGGAACGCCGGGAATTCTTTCCCGTTGAAAGCAGGGAAAGGATCGCTCATCTCGAGCTAGGAGGGGGAAACGGGGCTCCTCTGGATGTGGGCGGGACCATCGTGCTTCCTCTAGAGTGGAGATGGGTATGGCGGTGAACTTCTTGAGTTGCAGCAAGGGTGTGAAAGACCCTTTCGAAGTTCCAGAGTTTAGGTGTCATTAGTCTCCAGACGCCTCATCGGAAATAGGCCTCATCTCGCCTGGAAGGGAGAACTTCCTGGATTTTCTCGAGTTGCGGCAGGTGTTCTCGAGTTACGACGGGGACCACAGGGACCCGCCCTGATGGCCTCAGGAGAGGCCAGTCCCCATGCGAGTTGCTAGGGGGCCTCTCGGGATTCCTCTCCCGTCGATACCGGGGCCAAAAACCTTGTGTGGAGTCAGGGCAGGAACCGAGGATTCCTCTCAGGGGCTGACATGGATGTTTGGGTACTTCTGGAGTCTCCCCAGGGGAGTCAGGCCTCGGCTCGAGTGGGGGCATGCACGTGCGCTTTCCTTCCAGGCTGTAGCAGCAATGTCACGCTTCCTGTGGCGTGGATCAAAGGATCTGTGGTTTTCCCTCGAGGCTTTCCCTCGAGGCTTTCCCACTGGGCTGTCCCACGTGCCACCGTGGTGTGAGTCGATCCTCGGCGTGAAAGATGAGCCAGTGCAGGGCAAAGAGGTTCCTCTGGAATGGACTGAGACATCTGGGGGACTCTTGGAATGGTGGTAAGACCATGGAGTTCCTCTCGCGTTTCCTGTTGAGAGTGCCTCCTGTTGAGATGCGACGGGAACGCCGGGAATTCTTTCCCGTTGAAAGCAGGGAAAGGATCGCTCATCTCGAGCTACGAGGGGGAAAGGGGGCTCCTCTGGATGTGGGCGGGACGATCGTGCTTCCTCTCGAGTGGAGACGGGTATGGCGGTGAACTTCTTGAGTTGCAGCAAGGGTGTGAAAGACCCTTTCGAAGTTCCAGAGTTTAGGTGTCATTAGTCTCCAGACGCCTCATCGGAAATAGGCCTCATCTCGCCTGGAAGGGAGAACTTCCTGGATTTTCTCGAGTTGCGGCAGGTGTTCTCGAGTTACGACGGGGACATCAGGGACCCGCCCTGGTGGCCTCAGGAGAGGCCAGTCCCCAGGCGAGTTGCTCGGGGGCCTCTCGGGATTCCTCTCCCGTCGATACCGGGGCCAAAATCCTTGTGTGGAGTCAGGGCCGGAAACGAGGATTCCTCTCAGGGGCTGACATGGATCTTTGGGTACTTCTGGAGTCTCCCCAGGGGAGTCAGGCCTCGGCTCGAGTGGGGCCATGCACGTGCGCTTTCCTTCCAGGCTGTAGCAGCAATGTCACGCTTCCCATCGCGTGGATCAAAGGATCTGTGGTTTTCCCTCGAGGCTTTCCCTCGAGTCTTTCCCACAGGGCTGTCCCATGTGCCACCGTGGTGTGAGTCGATCCTCGGCGTGAAAGATGAGCCAGTGCAGGGCAAAGAGGTTCCTCTGGAATGGACTGAGACATCTGGGGGACTCTTGGAATGGTGGTACGACCATGGAGTTCCTCTCGCCTTTTCTGTTGAGAGTGCCTCCTCTTGAGAAGCGACGGGAACGCCTGGAATTCTTTCCCGTTGAAAGCAGGGAAAGGATCGCTCATCTCGAGCTACGAGGGGGAAACGGGGCTCCTCTGGATGTGGGCGGGACCATCGTGCTTCCTCTAGAGTGGAGACGGGTATGGCGGTGAACTTCTTGAGTTGCAGCAAGGGTGTGAAAGACCCTTTCGAAGTTCCAGAGTTTAGGTGTCATTAGTCTCCAGACGCCTGATCGGAAATAGGCCTCATCTCGCCTGGAAGGGAGAACTTCCTGGATTTTCTCGAGTTGCGGCAGGTGTTCTCGAGTTACGACGGGGACCTCAGGGACCCGCCCTGGTGGCCTCAGGAGAGGCCAGTCCCCATGCGAGTTGCTAGGGGGCCTCTCGGGATTCCTCTCCCGTCGATACCGGGGCCAAAAACCTTGTGTGGAGTCAGGGCCGGAACCGAGGATTCCTCTCAGGGGCTGACATGGATCTTTGGGTACTTCTGGAGTCTCCCCAGGGGAGTCAGGCCTCGTCTCGTGTCGGGGCATGCACGTGCACTTTCCTTCCAGGCTGTAGCAGCAATGTCACGCTTCCCGTGGCGTGGATCAAAGGATCTGTGGTTTTCCCTCGAGGCTTTCCCTCGAAGCTTTCCCACAGGGCTGTCCCACGTGCCACCGTGGTGTGAGTCGATCCTCGGCGTGAAAGATGAGCCAGTGCAGGGCAAAGAGGTTCCTCTGGAATGGACTGAGACATCTGGGGGACTCTTGGAATGGTGGTACGACCATGGAGTTCCTCTCGCCTTTCCTGTTAAGAGTGCCTCCGCTTGAGATGCGACGGGAACGCCGGGAATTCTTTCCCATTGAAAGCAGGGAAAGGATTCCTCATCTCGAGCAACGAGGGGGAAAGGGGGCTCCTCTGGATGTG
This sequence comes from Capricornis sumatraensis, assembly GCF_032405125.1. NCBI lineage: Eukaryota > Metazoa > Chordata > Mammalia > Artiodactyla > Bovidae > Capricornis > Capricornis sumatraensis. Next base: position 13,695,096 of record NW_027184612.1, read on the forward strand.
GGCGGGACGATCGTGCTTCCTCTCGAGTGGAGACGGGTATGGCGGTGAACTTCTTGAGTTGCAGCAAGGGTGTGAAAGACCCTTTCGAAGTTCCAGAGGTTAGGTGTCATTAGTCTCCAGACGCCTCATCGGAAATAGGCCTCATCTCGCCTGGAAGGGAGAACTTGCTGGATTTTCTCGAGTTGCGGCAGGTGTTCTCGAGTTACGACGGGGACCTCAGGGACCCGCCCTGGTGGCCTCCGGAGAGGCCAGTCCCCATGCGAGTTGCTAGGGGGCCTCTCGGTATTCCTCTCCCGTCGATACCCGGGCCAAAAACCTTGTGTGGAGTCAGGGCCGGAACCGAGGATTCCTCTCACGGGCTGATATGGATCTTTGGGTACTTCTGGAGTCTCGCCAGGGGAGACAGGCCTTATCTCGAGTGGGTGCATGCACGTGCGCTTTCCTTCCAGGCTGTAGCAGCAATGTCACGCTTCCCATCGCCTGGATCAAAGGATCTGTGGTTTTCCCTCGAGGCTTTCCCTCGAGGCTTTCCCACAGGGCTGTCCCACGTGCCACCGTGGTGTGAGTCGATCCTCGGCGTGAAAGATGAGCCAGTGCAGGGCAAAGAGGTTCCTCTGAAATGGACTGAGACATCTGGGGGACTCTTGGAATGGTGGTACGACCATGGAGTTCCTCTCGCCTTTCCTGTTGAGAGTGCCTCCTCTTGAGATGCGACGGGAACGCCGGGAATTCTTTCCCGTTGAAAGCAGGGAAAGGATCGCTCATCTCGAGCTAGGAGGGGGAAACGGGGCTCCTCTGGATGTGGGCGGGACCATCGTGCTTCCTCTAGAGTGGAGACGGGTATGGCGGTGAACTTCTTGAGTTGCAGCAAATGTGTGAAAGACCCTTTCGAAGTTCCAGAGGTTAGGTGTCATTAGTCTCCAGACGCCTCATCGGAAATAGGCCTCATCTCGCCTGGAAGGGAGAACTTCCTGGATTTTCTCGAGTTGCGGCAGGTGTTCTCGAGTTACGACGGGGACCTCAGGGACCCGCCCTGGTGGCCTCAGGAGAGGCCAGTCCCCATGCGAGTTGCTAGGGGGCCTCTCGGGATTCCTCTCCCGTCGATACCGGGGCCAAAAACCTTGTGTGGAGTCAGGGCCGGAACCGAGGATTCCTCTCAGGGGCTGACATGGATCTTTGGGTACTTCTGGAGTCTCCCCATGGGAGTATGGCCTCGTCTCGAGTGGGGGCATGCACGTGCGCTTTCCTTCCAGGCTGTAGCAGCAATGTCACGCTTCCCGTGGCGTGGATCAAAGGATCTGTGGTTTTCCCTCGAGGCTTTCCCTCGAGGCTTTCCCACAGGGCTGTCCCACGTGCCCCCGTGGTGTGAGTCGATTCTCGGCGTGAAAGATGAGCCAGTGCAGGGCAAAGAGGTTCCTCTGGAATGGACTGAGACATCTGGGGGACTCTTGGAATGGTGGTACGACCATGGAGTTCCCCTCGCCTTTCCTGTTGAGAGTGCCTCCTCTTGAGATGCGACGGGAACGCCAGGAATTCTTTCCCGTTGAAAGCAGGGAAAGGATCCCTCATCTCGAGCTACGAGGGGGAAACGGGGCTCCTCTGGATGTGGGCGGGACCATCGTGCTTCCTCTCGAGTGGAGACGGGTGTGGCGGTGAACTTCTTGAGTTGCAGCCAGGGTGTGAAAGACCCTTTCGAAGTTCCAGAGGTTAGGTGTCATTAGTCTCCAGACGCCTCATCGGAAATAGGCCTCATCTCGCCTGGAAGGGGGAACTTCCTGGAATTTCTCGAGTTGTGGCAGGTGTTCTCGAGTTACGACGGGGGCCTCAGGGACCCGCCCTGGTGGCCTCAGGAGAGGCCAGTCCCCATGCGAGTTGCTAAGGGGCCTCTCGGGATTCCTCTCCCGTCGATACCGGGGCAAAAACCTTGTGTGGAGTCAGGGCCGGAACCGAGGATTCCTCTCACGGGCTGATATGGATCTTTGGGTACTTCTGGAGTCTCGCCAGGGGAGACAGGCCTCATCTCGAGTGGGGGCATGCACGTGCGCTTTCCTTCCAGGCTGTAGCAGCAATGTCACGCTTCCCGTCGCGTGGATCAAAGGATCTGTGGTTTTCCCTCGAGGCTTTCCCTCGAGGCTTTCCCACAGGGCTGTCCCACGTGCCACCGTGGTGTGAGTCGATTCTCGGCGTGAAAGATGAGCCAGTGCAGGGCAAAGAGGTTCCTCTGGAATGGACTGAGACATCTGGGGGACTCTTGGAATGGTGGTACGACCATGGAGTTCCTCTCGCCTTTCCTGTTGAGAGTGCCTCCTCTTGAGATGCGACGGGAACGCCGGGAATTCTTTCCCGTTGAAAGCAGGGAAAGGATCGCTCATATCGAGGTAGGAGGGGGAAACGGGGCTCCTCTGGATGTGGGCGGGACCATCGTGCTTCCTCTAGAGTGGAGACGGGTATGGCGGTGAACTTCTTGAGTTTCAGCAAGGGTGTGAAAGACCCTTTCGAAGTTCCAGAGTTTAGGTGTCATTAGTCTCCAGACGCCTGATCGGAAATAGGCCTCATCTCGCCTGGAAGGGAGAACTTCCTGGATTTTCTCGAGTTGCGGCAGGTGTTCTCGAGTTACGACGGGGACCTCAGGGACCCGCCCTGGTGGCCTCAGGAGAGGCCAGTCCCCATGCGAGTTGCTAGGGGCCCTCTCGGGATTCCTCTCCCGTCGATACTGGGGCCAAAAACCTTGTGTGGTGTCAAGGCCGGAACCGAGGATTTCTCTCAGGGGCTGACATGGATCTTTGGGTACTTCTGGAGTCTCCCCAGGGGAGTCAGGCCTTGTCTCGAGTCGGGGCATGCACGTGCGCTTTCCTTCCAGGCTGTAGCAGCAATGTCACGCTTCCCTTCGCGTGGATCAAAGGATCTGTGGTTTTCCCTCGAGGCTTTCCCTCGAGGCTTTCCCACAGGGCTGTCCCACGTGCCACCGTGGTGTGAGTCGATCCTCGGCGTGAAAGATGAGCCAGTGTAGGGCAAAGAGGTTCCTCTGGAATGGACTGAGACATCTGGGGGACTCTTGGAATGGTGGTACGACCATGGAGTTCCTCTCGCCTTTCCTGTTGAGAGTGTCTCCTCTTGAGATGCGACGGGAACGCCGGGAATTCTTTCCCGAAGAAAGCAGGGAAAGGATCCCTCATCTCGAGCTACGAGGGGAAACGGGGCTCCTCTGGATGTGGGCGGGACTATCGTGCTTCCTCTCGAGTGGAGACGGGTATGGCGGTGAACTTCTTGAGTTGCAGCAAGGGTGTGAAAGACCCTTTCGAAGTTCCAGAGGTTAGGTGTCATTAGTCTCCAGACGCCTCATCGGAAATAGGCCTCATCTCGCCTGGAAGGGAGCACTTCCTGGATTTTCTCGAGTTGTGGCAGGTGTTCTCGAGTTACGACGGGGACCTCAGGGACCCGCCCTGGTGGCCTCGGAAGAGGCCAGTCCCCATGCGAGTTGCTAGGGGGCCTCTCGGTATTCCTCTCCCATCGATACCGGGGCCAAAAACCTTGTGTGGAGTTAGGGCCGGAACCGAGGATTCCTTTCAGTGGCTGATATGGATCTTTGGGTACTTCTGGAGTCTCGCCAGGGGAGACAGGCCTCATCTCGAGTGGGGGCATGCACGTGCGCTTTCCTTCCAGGCTGTAGCAGCAATGTCACGCTTCCCATCGCGTGGATCAAAGGATCTGTGGTTTTCCCTCGAGGCTTTCCCACAGGGCTGTCCCACGTGCCACCGTGGTGTGAGTCGATCCTCGGCGTGAAAGATGAGCCAGTGCAGGGCAAAGAGGTTCCTCTGGAATGGACTGAGACATCTGGGGGACTCTTGACATGGTGGTACGACCATGCAGTTCCTCTCGCCTTTCTTGTTGAGAGTGCCTCCTCTTGAGATGCGACGGGAACGCCGGGAATTCTTTCCCGTTGAAAGCAGGGAAAGGATCCCTCATCTCGAGCTACGAGGGGGAAACGGTGCTCCTCTGGATGTGGGCGGGACCATCGTGCTTCCTCTCGAGTGGAGACGGGTATGGCGGTGAACTTCTTGAGTTGCAGCAAGGGTGTGAAAGACCCTTTCGAAGTTCCAGAGGTTAGGTGTCATTAGTCACCAGACGCCTCATCGGAAATAGGCCTCATCTCGCCTGGAAGGGAGAACTTCCTGGAATTTCTCGAGTTGCGGCAGGTGTTCTCGAGTTACGACGGGGACCTCAGGGGCCCGACCTGGTGGCCTCAGGAGAGGCCAGTCCCCATGCGAGTTGCTAGGGGGCCTCTCGGGATTCCTCTCCCGTCGATACCGGGGCCAAAAACCTTGTGTGGAGTCACGGCCGGAACGGAGGATTCCTCTCAGGGGCTGACATGGATCTTTGGGTACTTCTGGAGTCTCCCCATGGGAGTATGGCCTCGTCTCGAGTGGGGGCATGCACGTGCGCTTTCCTTCCAGGCTGTAGCAGCAATGTCACGCTTCCCGTGGCGTGGATCAAAGGATCTGTGGTTTTCCCTCGAGGCTTTCCCTCGAGGCTTTCCCACAGGGCTGTCCCACGTGCCACCGTGGTGTGAGTCGATCCTCGGCGTGAAAGATGAGCCAGTGCAGGGCAAAGAGCTTCCTCTGGAATGGACTGAGACATCTGGGGGACTCTTGGAATGGTGGTACGACCATGGAGTTCCCCTCGCCTTTCCTGTTGAGAGTGCCTCCTCTTGAGATGCGACGGGAACGCCAGGAATTCTTTCCCGTTGAAAGCAGGGAAAGGATCCCTCATCTCGAGCTACGAGGGGGAAACGGGGCTCCTCTGGATGTGGGCGGGACCATCGTGCTTCCTCTCGAGTGGAGACGGGTGTGGCGGTGAACTTCTTGAGTTGCAGCAAGGGTGTGAAAGACCCTTTCGAAGTTCCAGAGGTTAGGTGTCATTAGTCTCCAGACGCCTCATCGGAAATAGGCCTCATCTCGCCTGGAAGGGGGAACTTCCTGGAATTTCTTGAGTTGTGGCAGGTGTTCTCGAGTTACGACGGGGACCTCAGGGACCCGCCCTGGTGGCCTCAGGAGAGGCCAGTCCCCATGCAAGTTGCTAGGGGGCCTCTCGGGATTCCTCTCCCGTCGATACCGGGGCAAAAACCTTGTGTGGAATCAGGGCCGGAACTGAGGATTCCTCTCAGGGGCTGACATGGATCTTTGAGTACTTCTGGAGTCTCCCCAGGGGAGTCAGGCCTCGTCTCGAGTCGGGGCATGCACGTGCACTTTCCTTCCAGGCTGTAGCAGCAATGTCACGCTTCCCGTGGCGTGGATCAAAGGATCTGTGGTTTTCCCTCGAGGCTTTCCCACAGGGCTGTCCCACGTGCCACTGTGGTGTGAGTCGACTTCTCCGTGAAAGATGAGCCAGTGCAGGGCAAAGAGGTTCCTCTGGAATGGAAAGAGACATCTGGGGGACTCTTGGAATGGTGGTACGGCCATGGAGTTCCTCTCGCCTTTCCTGTTGAGAGTGCCTCCTCTTGAGATGCGACGGGAACGCAGGAAATCTTTCCCGTTGAAAGCAGGGAAAGGATCCCTCATCTCGATCTCCGAGGGGGAAACGGGGCTCCTCTGGATGGGGGCGGGACCATCGTTCTTCCTCTCGAGTGGAGATGGGTATGGCGGTGAACTTCTTGAGTTGCAGCAAGGGTGTGAAAGACCCTTTCGAAGTTCCAGAGGTTAGGTGTCATTAGTCTCCAGACGCCTCATTGGAAATAGGCCTCATCTCGCTGGAAGGGAGAACTTCCTGGATTTTCTCGAGTTGCGGCAGGTGTTCTCGAGTTACGACGGGGACCTCAGGGGCCCGACCTGGTGGCCTCAGGAGAGGCCAGTCCCCATGCGAGTTGCTAGGGGGCCTCTCGGGATTCCTCTCCCGTCGATACCGGGGCCAAAAACCTTGTGTGGAGTCACGGCCGGAACGGAGGATTCCTCTCAGGGGCTGACATGGATCTTTGGGTACTTCTGGAGTCTCCCCATGGGAGTATGGCCTCGTCTCGAGTGGGGGCATGCACGTGCGCTTTCCTTCCAGGCTGTAGCAGCAATGTCACGCTTCCCGTGGCGTGGATCAAAGGATCTGTGGTTTTCCCTCGAGGCTTTCCCTCGAGGCTTTCCCACAGGGCTGTCCCACGTGCCACCGTGGTGTGAGTCGATCCTCGGCGTGAAAGATGAGCCAGTGCAGGGCAAAGAGCTTCCTCTGGAATGGACTGAGACATCTGGGGGACTCTTGGAATGGTGGTACGACCATGGAGTTCCCCTCGCCTTTCCTGTTGAGAGTGCCTCCTCTTGAGATGCGACGGGAACGCCAGGAATTCTTTCCCGTTGAAAGCAGGGAAAGGATCCCTCATCTCGAGCTACGAGGGGGAAACGGGGCTCCTCTGGATGTGGGCGGGACCATCGTGCTTCCTCTCGAGTGGAGACGGGTGTGGCGGTGAACTTCTTGAGTTGCAGCAAGGGTGTGAAAGACCCTTTCGAAGTTCCAGAGGTTAGGTGTCATTAGTCTCCAGACGCCTCATCGGAAATAGGCCTCATCTCGCCTGGAAGGGGGAACTTCCTGGAATTTCTTGAGTTGTGGCAGGTGTTCTCGAGTTACGACGGGGACCTCAGGGACCCGCCCTGGTGGCCTCAGGAGAGGCCAGTCCCCATGCAAGTTGCTAGGGGGCCTCTCGGGATTCCTCTCCCGTCGATACCGGGGCAAAAACCTTGTGTGGAATCAGGGCCGGAACTGAGGATTCCTCTCAGGGGCTGACATGGATCTTTGAGTACTTCTGGAGTCTCCCCAGGGGAGTCAGGCCTCGTCTCGAGTCGGGGCATGCACGTGCACTTTCCTTCCAGGCTGTAGCAGCAATGTCACGCTTCCCGTGGCGTGGATCAAAGGATCTGTGGTTTTCCCTCGAGGCTTTCCCACAGGGCTGTCCCACGTGCCACTGTGGTGTGAGTCGACTTCTCCGTGAAAGATGAGCCAGTGCAGGGCAAAGAGGTTCCTCTGGAATGGAAAGAGACATCTGGGGGACTCTTGGAATGGTGGTACGGCCATGGAGTTCCTCTCGCCTTTCCTGTTGAGAGTGCCTCCTCTTGAGATGCGACGGGAACGCAGGAATTCTTTCCCGTTGAAAGCAGGGAAAGGATCCCTCATCTCGATCTCCGAGGGGGAAACGGGGCTCCTCTGGATGGGGGCGGGACCATCGTTCTTCCTCTCGAGTGGAGATGGGTATGGCGGTGAACTTCTTGAGTTGCAGCAAGGGTGTGAAAGACCCTTTCGAAGTTCCAGAGGTTAGGTGTCATTAGTCTCCAGACGCCTCATTGGAAATAGGCCTCATCTCGCTGGAAGGGAGAACTTCCTGGATTTTCTCGAGTTGCGGCAGGTGTTCTCGAGTTACGACGGGGACCTCAGGGACCCGCCCTGGTGGCCTCAGGAGAGGCCAGTCCCCATGCGAGTTGCTAGGGGGCCTCTCGGGATTCCTCTCCCGTCGATACCCGGGCCAAAAACCTTGTGTGGAGTCTGGGCCGGAACCGAGGATTCCTCTCACGGGCTGTTATGGATCTTTGGGTACTTCTGGAGTCTCGCCAGGGGAGAAAGGCCTCATCTCGAGTGGGGGCATGCACGTGCGCTTTCCTTCAAGGCTGTAGCAGCAATGTCACGCTTCCCGTGGCGTGAATCAAACGATCTGTGGTATTCCCTCGAGGCTTTCCCTCGAGGCTTTCCCACAGGGCTGTCCCACGTGCCACCGTGGTGTGAGTCGATCCTCGGCGTGAAAGATGAGCCAGTGCAGGGCAAAGAGGTTCCTCTGGAATGGACTGAGACATCAGGGGGTCTCTTGAAATGGTGGTACGACCATGCAGTTCCTCACGCCTTTCTTGTTGAGAGTGCCTCCTCTTGAAATGCGACGGGAACGCCGGGAATTCTTTCCCGTTGAAAGCAGGGAAAGGATCCCTCATCTCGAGCTACGAGGGGGAAACGGGGCTCCTCTGGATGTGGGCGGGACCATCGTGCTTCCTCTCGAGTGGAGACGGGTATGGCGGTGAACTTCTTGAGTTGCAGCAAGGGTGTGAAAGACCCTTTCGAAGTTCCAGAGGTTAGGTGTCATTAGTCTCCAGACGCCTCATCGGAAAAAGGCCTCATCTCGCCTGGAAGGGAGAAATTCCTGGATTTTCTCGAGTTGCGGCAGGTGTTCTCGAGTTACGACGGGAACCACAGGGACCCGCCCTGATGGCCTCAGGAGAGGCCAGTCCCCATGCGAGTTGCTAGGGGGCCTCTCGGGATTCCTCTACCGTCGATACCGGCGCCAAAAACCTTGTGTGGAGTCAGGGCCGGAACCGAGGATTCCTCTCAGGGGCTGACATGGATGTTTGGGTACTTCTGGAGTCTCCCCAGGGGAGTCAGGCCTCGGCTCGAGTGGGGGCATGCACGTGCGCTTTCCTTCCAGGCTGTAGCAGCAATGTCACGCTTCCTATCGCGTGGATCAAAGGATCTGTGGTTTTCCCTCGAGGCTTTCCCTCGAGTCTTTCCCACAGGGCTGTCCCACGTGCCACCGTGGTGTGAGTCGATCCTCGGCGTGAAAGATGAGCCAGTGCAGGGCAAAGAGGTTTCTCTGGAATGGACTGAGACATCTGGGGGACTCTTGGAATGGTGGTACGACAATGGAGTTCCTCTCGCCTTTTCTGTTGAGAGTGCCTCCTCTTGAGAAGCGACGGGAACGCCTGGAATTCTTTCCCGTTGAAAGCAGGGAAAGGATCGCTCATCTCGAGCTACGAGGGGGAAACGGGGCTCCTCTGGATGTGGGCGGGACCATCGTGCTTCCTCTAGAGTGGAGACGGGTATGGCGGTGAACTTCTTGAGTTGCAGCAAGGGTGTGAAAGACCCTTTCGAAGTTCCAGAGTTTAGGTGTCATTAGTCTCCAGACGCCTGATCGGAAATAGGCCTCATCTCGCCTGGAAGGGAGAACTTCCTGGATTTTCTCGAGTTGCGGCAGGTGTTCTCGAGTTACGACGGGGACCTCAGGGACCCGCCCTGGTGGCCTCAGGAGAGGCCAGTCCCCATGCGAGTTGCTAGGGGGCCTCTCGGGATTACTCTCCCGTCGATACCGGGGCCAAAAACCTTGCGTGGAGTCAGGGCCGGAACCGAGGATTCCTCTCAGGGGCTGACATGGATCTTTGGGTACTTCTGGAGTCTCCCCAGGGGAGTCAGGCCTCGTCTCGTGTCGGGGCATGCACGTGCACTTTCCTTCCAGCCTGTAGCAGCAATGTCACGCTTCCCGTGGCGTGGATCAAAGGATCTGTGGTTTTCCCTCGAGGCTTTCCCACAGGGCTGTCCCACGTGCCACTGTGGTGTGAGTCGACTTCTCCGTGAAAGATGAGCCAGTGCAGGGCAAAGAGGTTCCTCTGGAATGGAAAGAGACATCTGGGGGACTCTTGGAATGGTGGTACGGCCATGGAGTTCCTCTCGCCTTTCCTGTTGAGAGTGCCTCCTCTTGAGATGCGACGGGAACGCAGGAATTCTTTCCCGTTGAAAGCAGGGAAAGGATCCCTCATCTCGATCTCCGAGGGGGAAACGGGGCTAGTCTGGATGGGGGCGGGACCATCGTTCTTCCTCTCGAGTGGAGATGGGTATGGCGGTGAACTTCTTGAGTTGCAGCAAGGGTGTGAAAGACCCTTTCGAAGTTCCAGAGGTTAGGTGTCATTAGTCTCCAGACGCCTCATCGGAAATAGGCCTCATCTCGCTGGAAGGGAGAACTTCCTGGATTTTCTCGAGTTGCGGCAGGTGTTCTCGAGTTACGACGGGGACCTCAGGGACCCGCCCTGGTGGCCTCAAGAGAGGCCAGTCCCCATGCGAGTTGCTAGGGGGCCTCTCGGGATTCCTCTCCCGTCGATACCCGGGCCAAAAACCTTGTGTGGAGTCTGGGCCGGAACCGAGGATTCCTCTCACGGGCTGATATGGATCTTTGGGTACTTCTGGAGTCTCGCCAGGGGAGAAAGGCCTCATCTCGAGTGGGGGCATGCACGTGCACTTTCCTTCCAGGCTGTAGCAGCAATGTCATGCTTCCCATCGCGTGGATCAAAGGATCTGTGGTTTTCCCTCGAGGCTTTCCCTCGAGGCTTTCCCACAGGGCTGTCCCACGTGCCACCGTGGTGTGAGTCGATCCTCGGCGTGAAAGATGAGCCAGTGCAGGGCAAAGAGGTTCCTCTGGAATGGACTGAGACATCTGGGGGACTCTTGGAATGGTGGTACGACCATGGAGTTCCTCTCGCCTTTCCTGTTGAGAGTGCCTCCTCTTGAGATGCGACGAGAACGCCGGGAATTCTTTCCCGTTGAAAGCAGGGAAGGGATCGCTCATCTCGAGCTAGGAGGGGGAAACGGGGCTCCTCTGGATGTGGGCGGGACCATCGTGCTTCCTCTAGAGTGGAGACGGGTATGGCGGTGAACTTCTTGATTTGCAGCAAGGGTGTGAAAGACCCTTTCGAAGTTCCAGAGTTTAGGTGTCATTAGTCTCCAGACGCCTCATCGGAAATAGGCCTCATCTCGCCTGGAAGGGAGAACTTCCTGGATTTTCTCGAGTTGCGGCAGGTGTTCTCGAGTTACGACGGGGACCTCAGGGACCCGCCCTGGTGGCCTCAGGAGAGGCCAGTCCCCATGCGAGTTGCTAGGGGGCCTCTCGGGATTCCTCTCCCGTCGATACCGGGGCCAAAAACCTTGTGTGGAGTCAGGGCCGGAACCGAGGATTCCTCTCAGTGGCTGACATGGATCTTTGGGTACTTCTGGAGTCTCCCCAGGGGAGTCAGGCCTCGTCTCGAGTGGGGGCATGCACGTGCGCTTTCCTTCAAGGCTGTAGCAGCAATGTCACGCTTCCCGTGGCGTGAATCAAACGATCTGTGGTGTTCCCTCGAGGCTTTCCCTCGAGGCTTTCCCACAGGGCTGTCCCACGTGCCACCGTGGTGTGAGTCGATCCTCGGCGTGAAAGATGAGCCAGTGCAGGGCAAAGAGGTTCCTCTGGAATGGACTGAGACATCTGGGGGACTCTTGAAATGGTGGTACGACCATGCAGTTCCTCACGCCTTTCTTGTTGAGAGTGCCTCCTCTTGAGATGCGACGGGAACGCCGGGAATTCTTTCCCGTTGAAAGCAGGGAAAGGATCCCTCATCTCGAGCTACGAGGGGGAAACGGGGCTCCTCTGGATGTGGGCGGGACCATCGTGCTTCCTCTCGAGTGGAGACGGGTATGGCGGTGAACTTCTTGAGTTGCAGCAAGGGTGTGAAAGACCCTTTCGAAGTTCCAGAGGTTAGGTGTCATTAGTCTCCAGACGCCTCATCGGAAATAGGCCTCATCTCGCCTGGAAGGGAGAAATTCCTGGATTTTCTCGAGTTGCGGCAGGTGTTCTCGAGTTACGACGGGAACCACAGGGACCCGCCCTGATGGCCTCAGGAGAGGCCAGTCCCCATGCGAGTTGCTAGGGGGCCTCTCGGGATTCCTCTACCGTCGATACCGGCGCCAAAAACCTTGTGTGGAGTCAGGGCCGGAACCGAGGATTCCTCTCAGGGGCTGACATGGATGTTTGGGTACTTCTGGAGTCTCCCGAGGGGAGTCAGGCCTCGGCTCGAGTGGGGGCATGCACGTGCGCTTTCCTTCCAGGCTGTAGCAGCAATGTCACGCTTCCCATCGCGTGGATCAAAGGATCTGTGGTTTTCCCTCGAGGCTTTCCCTCGAGTCTTTCCCACAGGGCTGTCCCACGTGCCACCGTGGTGTGAGTCGATCCTCGGCGTGAAAGATGAGCCAGTGCAGGGCAAAGAGGTTTCTCTGGAATGGACTGAGACATCTGGGGGACTCTTGGAATGGTGGTACGACAATGGAGTTCCTCTCGCCTTTTCTGTTGAGAGTGCCTCCTCTTGAGAAGCGACGGGAACGCCTGGAATTCTTTCCCGTTGAAAGCAGGGAAAGGATCGCTCATCTCGAGCTACGAGGGGGAAACGGGGCTCCTCTGGATGTGGGCGGGACCATCGTGCTTCCTCTAGAGTGGAGACGGGTATGGCGGTGAACTTCTTGAGTTGCAGCAAGGGTGTGAAAGACCCTTTCGAAGTTCCAGAGTTTAGGTGTCATTAGTCTCCAGACGCCTGATCGGAAATAGGCCTCATCTCGCCTGGAAGGGAGAACTTCCTGGATTTTCTCGAGTTGCGGCAGGTGTTCTCGAGTTACGACAGGGACCTCAGGGACCCGCCCTGGTGGCCTCAGGAGAGGCCAGTCCCCATGCGAGTTGCTAGGGGGCCTCTCGGGATTACTCTCCCGTCGATACCGGGGCCAAAAACCTTGCGTGGAGTCAGGGCCGGAACCGAGGATTCCTCTCAGGGGCTGACATGGATCTTTGGGTACTTCTGGAGTCTCCCCAGGGGAGTCAGGCCTCGTCTCGTGTCGGGGCATGCACGTGCACTTTCCTTCCAGCCTGTAGCAGCAATGTCACGCTTCCCGTGGCGTGGATCAAAGGATCTGTGGTTTTCCCTCGAGGCTTTCCCACAGGGCTGTCCCACGTGCCACTGTGGTGTGAGTCGACTTCTCCGTGAAAGATGAGCCAGTGCAGGGCAAAGAGGTTCCTCTGGAATGGAAAGAGACATCTGGGGGACTCTTGGAATGGTGGTACGGCCATGGAGTTCCTCTCGCCTTTCCTGTTGAGAGTGCCTCCTCTTGAGATGCGACGGGAACGCAGGAATTCTTTCCCGTTGAAAGCAGGGAAAGGATCCCTCATCTCGATCTCCGAGGGGGAAACGGGGCTAGTCTGGATGGGGGCGGGACCATCGTTCTTCCTCTCGAGTGGAGATGGGTATGGCGGTGAACTTCTTGAGTTGCAGCAAGGGTGTGAAAGACCCTTTCGAAGTTCCAGAGGTTAGGTGTCATTAGTCTCCAGACGCCTCATCGGAAATAGGCCTCATCTCGCTGGAAGGGAGAACTTCCTGGATTTTCTCGAGTTGCGGCAGGTGTTCTCGAGTTACGACGGGGACCTCAGGGACCCGCCCTGGTGGCCTCAAGAGAGGCCAGTCCCCATGCGAGTTGCTAGGGGGCCTCTCGGGATTCCTCTCCCGTCGATACCCGGGCCAAAAACCTTGTGTGGAGTCTGGGCCGGAACCGAGGATTCCTCTCACGGGCTGATATGGATCTTTGGGTACTTCTGGAGTCTCGCCAGGGGAGAAAGGCCTCATCTCGAGTGGGGGCATGCACGTGCACTTTCCTTCCAGGCTGTAGCAGCAATGTCATGCTTCCCATCGCGTGGATCAAAGGATCTGTGGTTTTCCCTCGAGGCTTTCCCTCGAGGCTTTCCCACAGGGCTGTCCCACGTGCCACCGTGGTGTGAGTCGATCCTCGGCGTGAAAGATGAGCCAGTGCAGGGCAAAGAGGTTCCTCTGGAATGGACTGAGACATCTGGGGGACTCTTGGAATGGTGGTACGACCATGGAGTTCCTCTCGCCTTTCCTGTTGAGAGTGCCTCCTCTTGAGATGCGACGAGAACGCCGGGAATTCTTTCCCGTTGAAAGCAGGGAAGGGATCGCTCATCTCGAGCTAGGAGGGGGAAACGGGGCTCCTCTGGATGTGGGCGGGACCATCGTGCTTCCTCTAGAGTGGAGACGGGTATGGCGGTGAACTTCTTGATTTGCAGCAAGGGTGTGAAAGACCCTTTCGAAGTTCCAGAGTTTAGGTGTCATTAGTCTCCAGACGCCTCATCGGAAATAGGCCTCATCTCGCCTGGAAGGGAGAACTTCCTGGATTTTCTCGAGTTGCGGCAGGTGTTCTCGAGTTACGACGGGGACCTCAGGGACCCGCCCTGGTGGCCTCAGGAGAGGCCAGTCCCCATGCGAGTTGCTAGGGGGCCTCTCGGGATTCCTCTCCCGTCGATACCGGGGCCAAAAACCTTGTGTGGAGTCAGGGCCGGAACCGAGGATTCCTCTCAGTGGCTGACATGGATCTTTGGGTACTTCTGGAGTCTCCCCAGGGGAGTCAGGCCTCGTCTCGAGTGGGGGCATGCACGTGCGCTTTCCTTCAAGGCTGTAGCAGCAATGTCACGCTTCCCGTGGCGTGAATCAAACGATCTGTGGTGTTCCCTCGAGGCTTTCCCTCGAGGCTTTCCCACAGGGCTGTCCCACGTGCCACCGTGGTGTGAGTCGATCCTCGGCGTGAAAGATGAGCCAGTGCAGGGCAAAGAGGTTCCTCTGGAATGGACTGAGACATCTGGGGGACTCTTGAAATGGTGGTACGACCATGCAGTTCCTCACGCCTTTCTTGTTGAGAGTGCCTCCTCTTGAGATGCGACGGGAACGCCGGGAATTCTTTCCCGTTGAAAGCAGGGAAAGGATCCCTCATCTCGAGCTACGAGGGGGAAACGGGGCTCCTCTGGATGTGGGCGGGACCATCGTGCTTCCTCTCGAGTGGAGACGGGTATGGCGGTGAACTTCTTGAGTTGCAGCAAGGGTGTGAAAGACCCTTTCGAAGTTCCAGAGGTTAGGTGTCATTAGTCTCCAGACGCCTCATCGGAAATAGGCCTCATCTCGCCTGGAAGGGAGAAATTCCTGGATTTTCTCGAGTTGCGGCAGGTGTTCTCGAGTTATGACGGGAACCACAGGGACGCGCCCTGATGGCCTCAGGAGAGGCCAGTCCCCATGCGAGTTGCTAGGGGGCCTCTCGGGATTCCTCTACCGTCGATACCGGCGCCAAAAACCTTGTGTGGAGTCAGGGCCGGAACCGAGGATTCCTCTCAGGGGCTGACATGGATGTTTGGGTACTTCTGGAGTCTCCCCAGGGGAGTCAGGCCTCGGCTCGAGTGGGGGCATGCACGTGCGCTTTCCTTCCAGGCTGTAGCAGCAATGTCACGCTTCCCATCGCGTGGATCAAAGGATCTGTGGTTTTCCCTCGAGGCTTTCCCTCGAGTCTTTCCCACAGGGCTGTCCCACGTGCCACCGTGGTGTGAGTCGATCCTCGGCGTGAAAGATGAGCCAGTGCAGGGCAAAGAGGTTCCTCTGGAATGGACTGAGACATCTGGGGGACTCTTGGAATGGTGGTACGACAATGGAGTTCCTCTCGCCTTTTCTGTTGAGAGTGCCTCCTCTTGAGAAGCGACGGGAACGCCGGGAATTCTTTCCCGTTGAAAGCAGGGAAAGGATCGCTCATCTCGAGCTACGAGGGGGAAACGGGGCTCCTCTGGATGTGGGCGGGACCATCGTGCTTCCTCTAGAGTGGAGACGGGTATGGCGGTGAACTTCTTGAGTTGCAGCAAGGGTGTGAAAGACCCTTTCGAAGTTCCAGAGTTTAGGTGTCATTAGTCTCCAGACGCCTGATCGGAAATAGGCCTCATCTCGCCTGGAAGGGAGAACTTCCTGGATTTTCTCGAGTTGCGGCAGGTGTTCTCGAGTTACGACGGGGACCTCAGGGACCCGCCCTGGTGGCCTCAGGAGAGGCCAGTCCCCATGCGAGTTGCTAGGGGGCCTCTCGGGATTACTCTCCCGTCGATACCGGGGCCAAAAACCTTGTGTGGAGTCAGGGCCGGAACCGAGGATTCCTCTCAGGGGCTGACATGGATCTTTGGGTACTTCTGGAGTCTCCCCAGGGGAGTCAGGCCTCGTCTCTTGTCGGGGCATGCACGTGCACTTTCCTTCCAGCCTGTAGCAGCAATGTCACGCTTCCCGTGGCGTGGATCAAAGGATCTGTGGTTTTCCCTCTAGGCTTTCCCTCGAGGCTTTCCCACAGGGCTGTCCCACGTGCCACCGTGGTGTGAGTCGATCCTCGGCGTGAAAGATGAGCCAGTGCAGGGCAAAGGGGTTCCTCTGGAATGGACTGAGACATATGGGGGACTCTTGGAATGGTGGTACGACCATGGAGTTCCTCTCGCCTTTCCTGTTGAGAGTGCCTCCGCTTGAGATGCGACGGGAACGCCGGGAATTCTTTCCCATTGAAAGCAGGGAAAGGATTCCTCATCTCGAGCTACGAGGGGTAAAGGGGGATCCTCTGGATGTGGGGGGGACGATCGTGCTTCCTCTCGAGTGGAGACCGGTATGGCGGTGAACTTCTTGAGTTGCAGCAAGGGTGTGAAAGACCCTTTCGAAGTTCCAGATGTTAGGTGTCATTAGTCTCCAGACGCCTCATCGGAAATAGGCCTCATCTCGCTGGAAGGGAGAACTTCCTGGATTTTCTCGAGTTGCGGCAGGTGTTCTCGAGTTACGACGGGGACCTCAGGGACCCGCCCTGGTGGCCTCAGGAGAGGCCAGTCCCCATGCGAGTTGCTAGGGGGCCTCTCGGGATTCCTCTCCCGTCGATACCCGGGCCAAAAACCTTGTGTGGAGTCAGGGCCGGAACCGAGGATTCCTCTCACGGGCTGATATGGATCTTTGGGTACTTCTGGAGTCTCGCCAGGGGAGACAGGCCTTATCTCGAGTGGGTGCATGCACGTGCGCTTTCCTTCCAGGCTGTAGCAGCAATGTCACGCTTCCCATCGCGTGGATCAAAGGATCTGTGGTTTTCCCTCGAGGCTTTCCCTCGAGGCTTTCCCACAGGGCTGTCCCACGTGCCACCGTGGTGTGAGTCGATCCTCGGCGTGAAAGATGAGCCAGTGCAGGGCAAAGAGGTTCCTCTGAAATGGACTGAGACATCTGGGGGACTCTTGGAATGGTGGTACGACCATGGAGTTCCTCTCGCCTTTCCTGTTGAGAGTGCCTCCTCTTGAGATGCGACGGGAACGCCGGGAATTCTTTCCCGTGAAAGCAGGGAAAGGATCGCTCATCTCGAGCTAGGAGGGGGAAACGGGGCTCCTCTGGATGTGGGCGGGACCATCGTGCTTCCTCTAGAGTGGAGACGGGTATGGCGGTGAACTTCTTGAGTTGCAGCAAGGGTGTGAAAGACCCTTTAGAAGTTCCAGAGGTTAGGTGTCATTAGTCACCAGACGCCTCATCGGAAATAGGCCTCATCTCGCCTGGAAGGGAGAACTTCCTGGATTTTCTCGAGTTGCGGCAGGTGTTCTCGAGTTACGACGGGGACCTGAGGGACCCGCCCTGGTGGCCTCAGGAGAGGCCAGTCCCCATGCGAGTTGCTAGGGGGCCTCTCGGGATTCCTCTCCCGTCGATACCGGGGCCAAAAACCTTGTGTGGAGTCACGGCCGTAACGGAGGATTCCTCTCAGGGGCTGACATGGATCTTTGGGTACTTCTGGAGTCTCCCCATGGGAGTATGGCCTCGTCTCGAGTGGGGGCATGCCCGTGCGCTTTCCTTCCAGGCTGTAGCAGCAATGTCACGCTTCCCGTGGCGTGGATCAAAGGATCTGTGGTTTTCCCTCGAGGCTTTCCCTCGAGGCTTTCCCACAGGGCTGTCCCACGTGCCACCGTGGTGTGAGTCGATCCTCGGCGTGAAAGATGAGCCAGTGCAGGGCAAAGAGGTTCCTCTGGAATGGACTGAGACATCTGGGGGACTCTTGGAATGGTGGTACGACCATGGAGTTCCCCTCGCCTTTCCTGTTGAGAGTGCCTCCGCTTGAGATGCGACGGGAACGCCAGGAATTCTTTCCCGTTGAAAGCAGGGAAAGGATCCCTCATCTCGAGCTACGAGGGGGAAACGGGGCTCCTCTGGATGTGGGCGGGACCATCGTGCTTCCTCTCGAGTGGAGACGGGTGTGGCGGTGAACTTCTTGAGTTGCAGCAAGGGTGTGAAAGACCCTTTCGAAGTTCCAGAGGTTAGGTGTCATTAGTCTCCAGACGCCTCATCGGAAATAGGCCTCATCTCGCCTGGAAGGGGGAACTTCCTGGAATTTCACGAGTTGTGGCAGGTGTTCTCGAGTTACGACGGGGACCTCAGGGACCCGCCCTGGTGGCCTCAGGAGAGGCCAGTCCCCATGCGAGTTGCTAGGGGGCCTCTCGGGATTCCTCTCCCGTCGATACCGGGGCAAAAACCTTGTGTGGAGTCAGGGCCGGAACCGAGGATTCCTCTCAGGGGCTGACATGGATCTTTGGGTACTTCTGGAGTATCCCCAGGGGAGTCAGGCCTCGTCTCGAGTGGGGGCATGCACGTGCGCTTTCCTTCAAGGCTGTAGCAGCAATGTCACGCTTCCCGTGGCGTGAATCAAACGATCTATGGTTTTCCCTCGAGGCTTTCCCTCGAGGCTTTCCCACAGGGCTGTCCCACGTGCCACCGTGGTGTGAGTCGATCCTCGGCGTGAAAGATGAGCCAGTGCAGGGCAAAGAGGTTCCTCTGGAATGGACTGAGACATCTGGGGGACTCTTGAAATGGTGGTACGACCATGCAGTTCCTCACGCCTTTCTTGTTGAGAGTGCCTCCTCTTGAGATGCGACGGGAACGCCGGGAATTCTTTCCCGTTGAAAGCAGGGAAAGGATCCCTCATCTCGAGCTACGAGGGGGAAACGGGGCTCCTCTGGATGTGGGCAGGACCATCGTGCTTCCTCTCGAGTGGAGACGGGTATGGCGGTGAACTTCTTGAGTTGCAGCAAGGGTGTGAAAGACCCTTTCGAAGTTCCAGAGGTTAGGTGTCATTAGTCTCCAGACGCCTCATCGGAAATAGGCCTCATCTCGCCTGGAAGGGAGAAATTCCTGGATTTTCTCGAGTTGCGGCAGGTGTTCTCGAGTTACGACGGGAACCACAGGGACCCGCCCTGATGGCCTCAGGAGAGGCCAGTCCCCATGCGAGTTGCTAGGGGGCCTCTCGGGATTCCTCTACCGTCGATACCGGCGCCAAAAACCTTGTGTGGAGTCAGGGCCGGAACCGAGGATTCCTCTCAGGGGCTGACATGGATGTTTGGGTACTTCTGGAGTCTCCCCAGGGGAGTCAGGCCTCGGCTCGAGTGGGGGCATGCACGTGCGCTTTCCTTCCAGGCTGTAGCAGCAATGTCACGCTTCCCGTGGCGTGGATCAAAGGATCTGTGGTTTTCCCTCGAGGCTTTCCCTCGAGGCTTTCCTACAGGGCTGTCCCACGTGCCACCGTGGTGTGAGTCGATCCTCGGCGTGAAAGATGAGCCAGTGTACGGCAAAGAGGTTCCTCTGGAATGGACTGAGACATCTGGGGGACTCTTGGAATGGTGGTACGACCATGGAGTTCCTCTCGCCTTTCCTGTTGAGAGTGCCTCCTCTTGAGATGTGACGGGAAGGCCGGGAATTCTTTGCGTTGAAAGCAGGGAAAGAATCCCTCATCTCGAGCTTCGAGGGGGAAACGGGGCTCCTCTCGATGTGGGCGGGACCATCGTGCTTCCTCTCGAGTGGAGACGGGTATGGCGGTGAACTTCTTGAGTTGCAGCAAGGGTGTGAAAGACTCTTTCGAAGTTCCAGAGGTTAGGTGTCATTCGTCTCCAGACGCATCATCGGAAATAGGCCTCATCTCGCCTAGAAGGGAGAACTTCCTGGATATTCTCGAGTTGTGGCAGGTGTTCTCGAGTTATGACGGGGACCTCAGGGACCCGCCCTGGTGGCCTCAGTAAAGGCCAGTCCCCATGCGAGTTGCTAGGGGGCCTCTCGGGATTCCTCTCCCGTCGTTACCGGGGCCAAAAACCTTGTCTGGAGTCAGGGCCGGAACCGAGGATTCCTCTCAGGGGCTGACATGGATCTTTGGGTATTTCTGGAGTCTCCCCAGGGGAGTCAGGCCTCGTCTCGAGTGGGGGCATGCACGTGTGCTTTCCTTCCAGGCTGTAGCAGCAATGTCACGCTTCCCGTGGCGTGGATCAAAGGATCTGTGGTTTTCCCTCGAGGCTTTCCCACAGGGCTGTCCCACGTGCCACTGTGGTGTGAGTCGACTTCTCCGTGAAAGATGAGCCAGTGCAGGGCAAAGAGGTTCCTCTGGAATGGAATGAGACATCTGGGGGACTCTTGGAATGGTGGTACGGCCATGGAGTTCCTCTCGCCTTTCCTGTTGAGAGTGCCTCCTCTTGAGATGCGACGGGAACGCAGGAATTCTTTCCCGTTGAAAGCAGGGAAAGGATCCCTCATTTCGATCTCCGAGGGGGAAACGGGGCTCCTCTGGATGGGGGCGGGACCATCGTTCTTCCTCTCGAGTGGAGACGGGTATGGCGGTGAACTTCTTGAGTAGCAGCAAGGGTGTGAAAGACCCTTTCGAAGTTCCAGAGGTTAGGTGTCATTAGTCTCCAGACGCCTCATCGGAAATAGGCCTCATCTCGCTGGAAGGGAGAACTTCCTGGATTTTCTCGAGTTGCGGCAGGTGTTCTCGAGTTACGACGGGGACCTCAGGGACCCGCCCTGGTGGCCTCAGGAGAGGCCAGTCCCCATGCGAGTTGCTAGGGGGCCTCTCGAGATTCCTCTCCCGTCGATACCGGGGCCAAAAACCTTGTGTGGAGTCAGGGCCAGAACCGAGGATTCCTCTCAGGGGCTGACATGGATCTTTGGGTACTTCTGGAGTCTCCCCAGGGGAGTCAGGCCTCGTCTCGAGTGGGGGCATGCACGTGCGCTTTCCTTCCAGTCTGTAGCAGCAATGTCACGCTTCCCGTCGCGTGGATCAAAGGATCTGTGGTTTTCCCTCGAGGCTTTCCCTCGAGGCTTTCCCACAGGGCTGTCCCACGTGCCACCGTGGTGTGAGTCGATCCTCGGCGTGAAAGATGAGCCAGTGCAGGGCAAAGAGGTTCCTCTGGAATGGACTGAGACATCTGGGGGACTCTTGGAATGGTGGTACGACCATGGAGTTCCTCTCGACTTTCCTGTTGAGAGTGCCTCCTATTGAGATGCGACGGGAACGCCGGGAATTCTTTCCCGTTGAAAGCAGGGAAAGGATCCCTCATCTCGAGCTAAGAGGGGGATACGGGGCTCCTCTGGATGTGCGCGGGATCATCGTGCTTCCTCTCGAGTGGAGATGGGTATGGCTGTGAACTTCTTGAGTTGCCGCAAGGGTGTGAAAGACCCTTTCGAATTTCCAGAGGTTAGGTGTCATTACTCTCCAGACGCCTCATCGGAAATTGGCCTCATCTCGCCTGTAAGGGAGAACTTCCTGGATTTTCTCGAGTTGCGGCAGGTGTTCTCGAGATACGACGGGGACATCAGGGACCCGCTCTGGTGGCCTCTGGAAAAGCCAGTCCCCATGCGAGTTGCTAGGGGGCCTCTAGGGATTCCTCTCCCGTCGATACTGGGGCCAAAAACCTTGTGTGGAGTCAGGGCTGGAACCGAGGATTCCTCTCAGGGGCTGACATGAATCTTTGAGTACTTCTGGAGTCTCCCCAGGGGAGTCAGGCCTCGTCTCGAGTGGGGGCATGGACGTGCGATTTCCTTCCAGGCTGTAGCAGCAATGTCACGCTTCTCGTCGCGTGGATCAAAGGATCTGTGGTTTTCCCTCGAGGCTTTCCCTCGAGGCTTTCCCACAGGGCTTTCCCACGTGCCACCGTGGTGTGAGTCGATCCTCGGCGTGAAAGATGAGCCAGTGCAGGGCAAAGAGGTTCCTCTGGAATGGACTGAGACATCTGGGGGACTCTTGGAATGGTGGTACGACCATGGAGTTCCTCTCGCCTTTCCTGTTGAGAGTGCCTCCTCTTGAGATGCGACGGGAACGCCGGGAATTCTTTCCCGTTGAAAGCAGGGAAAGAATCCCTCATCTCGAGATACGAGGGGGAAACGGGGCTCCTCTGGATGTGGGCGGGACCATCGTGCTTCCTCCCGAGTGGAGACGGGTATGGCGGTGAACTTCTTGAGTTGCAGCAAGGGTGTGAATGACCCTTTCGAAGTTCCAGAGGTTAGGTGTCATTAGTCTCCAGACGCCTCATCGGAAATAGGCCTCATCTGGCCTGGAAGGGAGAACTTCCTGGATTTGCTCGAGTTGCGGCAGGTGTTCTCGAGTTACGACGGGGACCTCAGGGACCCGCCCTGGTGGCCTCAGGAGAGGCCAGTCCCCATGCTAGTTGCTAGGGGGCCTCTCGGGATTCCTCTCCCTTCGATACCGGGGCCAAAAACCTTGTGTGGAGTCAGGGCCGGAACCGAGGATTCCTCTCAGGGGCTGACATGCATCTTTGGGTACTTCTGGAGTCTCCCCAGGGGAGTCAGGCCTCGTCTCGAGTGGGGGCATGCACGTGCTCTTTCCTTCCAGGCTGTAGCAGCAATGTCATTCTTCCCGTCGCATTTATCAAAGGATCTGTGGCTTTCCCTCGAGACTTCCCCTCGAGGCTTTCCCACAGGGCTGTCCCACGTGCCACCGTGGTGTGAGTCGATCCTCGGCGTGAAAGATGAGCCAATGCAGGGCAAAGAGGTTCCTCTGGAATTGACTGAGACATCTGGGGGAAGCTTGGAATGGTGGTACGACCATGGAGTTCCTCTCGCCTTTCCTGTTGAGAGTGCCTCCTCTTGAGATGCGACGGGAACGCCGGGAAATCTTTCCCGTTGAAAGCAGGGAAAGGATCCCTCATCTCAAGCTCCGAGGGGGAAACGGGGCTCCTCTGGATGTGGGCGGGACCATCGTGCTTCCTCCCGAGTGGAGACGGGTATTTCGGTGAACTTCTTGAGTTGCAGCAAGGGTGTGAATGACCCTTTCGAAGTTCCTGAGGTTAGGTGTCATTAGTCTCCAGACGCCTCATCGGAAATAGGCCTCATCTCGCCTGGAAGGGAGAACTTCCTGGATTTGCTCGAGTTGCGGCAGGTGTGCTCGAGTTACGACGGGGACCTCAGGGACCCGCCCTGGTGGCCTCAGGAGAGGCCAGTCCCCATGCTAGTTGCTAGGGGGCCCCTCGGGATTCCTCTCCCGTCGATACCGGGGCCAAAAACCTTGTGTGGAGTCAGGGCCGGAACCGAGGATTCCTCTCAGGGGCTGACATGGATCTTTGGGTACTTCTGGAGTCTCCCCAGGGGAGTCAGGCCTCGTCTCGAGTGGGGGCATGCACGTGCGCTTTTCTTCCAGGCTGTAGCAGCAATGTCATTCTTCCCGTCGCATTTATCAAAGGATCTGTGGCTTTCCCTCGAGGTTTTCCCTCGATGCTTTCCCACAGGGCTGTCCCACGTGCCACCGTGGTGTGAGTCGATCCTCGGCGTGAAAGATGAGCCAGTGCAGGTCAAAGAGGTTCCTCTGGAATGGACTGAGACATCTAGGGGACTCTAGGAATGGTGGTACGACCATTGAGTTCCTCTCGCCTTTCCTGTTGAGAGTGCCTCCTCTTGAGATGCGACGGGAATGCTGGGAATTTTTTCCTGTTGAAAGCAGGGAAACGATCCCTCATCTCGAGCTCCGAGGGGGAAATGGGGCTCCTCTGGATGTGGGCGGGACCATCGTGCTTCCTCTCGAGTGGAGACGGGTATGGCGGTGAACTTCTTGAGTTGCAGCAAGGGTGTGAAAGACCCTTTCGAAGTTCCAGAGGTTAGGTGTCATTAGTCTCCAGACGCCTCATCGGAAATAGGCCTCATCTCGCCTGGAAGGGAGAACTTCCTGGATTTTCTCGAGTTGCGGCAGGAGTTCTCGAGTTAAGACGGGGACCTCAGGGACCCGCCCTGGTGGCCTCAGGAACGGCCAGTCCCCATGCGAGTTGCTAGGGGGCCTCTCGGGATTCCTCTCCCATCAATACTGGGGCCAAAAACATTGTGTGGAGTCAGGGCCGGAACCGAGGATTCCTCTCAGGGGCTGACATGGATCTTTGGGTACTTCTGGAGTCTCCCCAGGGGAGTCAGGCCTCGTCTCGAGTGGGGGCATGCACGTGCGCTTTCCTTCCAGGCTGTAGCAGCAATGTCACGCTTTCCGTGGCGTGGATCAAAGGATCTGTGGTTTTCCCTCGAGGCTTTCCCTCGAGGCTTTCCCACAGGGCTGTCCCACGTGCCACTGTGGTGTGAGTCGATCCTCGGCGTGAAAGATGAGCCAGTGCAGGGCAAAGAGGTTCCTCTGGAATGGACTGAGACATCTGGGGGACTCTTGGAATGGTGGTACGACCATGGAGTTC
Source organism: Capricornis sumatraensis (assembly GCF_032405125.1). Lineage (NCBI taxonomy): Eukaryota > Metazoa > Chordata > Mammalia > Artiodactyla > Bovidae > Capricornis > Capricornis sumatraensis. The sequence goes on from NW_027184612.1 coordinate 13,718,983, forward strand.
CTCTCGCCTTTCCTGTTGAGAGTGCCTCCGCTTGAGATGCGACGGGAACGCCGGGAATTCTTTCCCATTGAAAGCAGGGAAAGGATTCCTCATCTCGAGCTACGAGGGGTAAAGGGGGATCCTCTGGATGTGGGGGGGACGATCGTGCTTCCTCTCGAGTGGAGACCGGTATGGCGGTGAACTTCTTGAGTTGCAGCAAGGGTGTGAAAGACCCTTTCGAAGTTCCAGATGTTAGGTGTCATTAGTCTCCAGACGCCTCATCGGAAATAGGCCTCATCTCGCTGGAAGGGAGAACTTCCTGGATTTTCTCGAGTTGCGGCAGGTGTTCTCGAGTTACGACGGGAACCACAGGGACCCGCCCTGATGGCCTCAGGAGAGGCCAGTCCCCATGCTAGTTGCTAAGGGGCCTCTCGGGATTCCTCTACCGTCGACACCGGCGCCAAAAACCTTGTGTGGAGTCAGGGCCGGAACCGAGGATTCCTCTCAGGGGCTGACATGGATGTTTGGGTACTTCTGGAGTCTCCCCAGGGGAGTCAGGCCTCGGCTCGAGTGGGGGCATGCACGTGCGCTTTCCTTCCAGGCTGTAGCAGCAATGTTACGCTTCCCATCGCGTGGATCAAAGGATCTGTGGTTTTCCCTCGAGGCTTTCCCTCGAGTCTTTCCCACAGGGCTGTCCCACGTGCCACCGTGGTGTGAGTCGATCCTCGGCGTGAAAGATGAGCCAGTGCAGGGCAAAGAGGTTCCTCTGGAATGGACTGAGACATCTGGGGGACTCTTGGAATGGTGGTACGACAATGGAGTTCCTCTCGCCTTTTCTGTTGAGAGTGCCTCCTCTTGAGAAGCGACGGGAACGCCTGGAATTCTTTCCCGTTGAAAGCAGGGAAAGGATCGCTCATCTCGAGCTACGAGGGGGAAACGGGGCTCCTCTGGATGTGGGCGGGACCATCGTGCTTCCTCTAGAGTGGAGACGGGTATGGCGGTGAACTTCTTGAGTTGCAGCAAGGGTGTGAAAGACACTTTCGAAGTTCCAGAGTTTAGGTGTCATTAGTCTCCAGATGCCTGATCGGAAATAGGCCTCATCTCGCCTGGAAAGGAGAACTTCCTGGATTTTCTCGACTTGAGGCAGGTGTTCTCGAGTTACGACGGGGACCTCAGGGACCCGCCCTGGTGGCCTCAGGAGAGGCCAGTCCCCATGCGAGTTGCTAGGGGGCCTCTCGGGATTACTCTCCCGTCGATACCGGGGCCAAAAACCTTGTGTGGAGTCAGGGCCGGAACCGAGGATTCCTCTCAGGGGCTGACATGGATCTTTGGGTACTTCTGGAGTCTCCCCAGGGGAGTCAGGCCTCGTCTCGAGTGGGGGCATGCACGTGCGCTTTCCTTCCAGGCTGTAGCAGCAATGTCACGCTTTCCGTGGCGTGGATCAAAGGATCTGTGGTTTTCCCTCGAGGCTTTCCCTCGAGGCTTTCCCACAGGGCTGTCCCACGTGCCACTGTGGTGTGAGTCGATCCTCGGCGTGAAAGATGAGCCAGTGCAGGGCAAAGAGGTTCCTCTGGAATGGACTGAGACATCTCGGGGACTCTTGGAATGGTGGTACCACCATGGAGTTCCTCTTGCCTTTCCTGTTGAGAGTGCCTCCTCTTGAGATGCGACGGGAACGCTGGGAATTCTTTCCCGTTGAAAGCAGGGAAAGGATCCCTCATCTCGAGCTACGAGGGGGAAACGGGGCTCCTCTGGATGTGGTCGGGACCATCGTGCTTCCTCTCGATTGGAGACGGGTATGGCGGTGAACTTCTTGAGTTGCAGCAATTGTGTGAAAGACCCTTTCGAAGTTCCAGAGGTTAGGTGTCATTAGTCTCCAGACGACTCATCGCAAATAGGCCTCATCTCGCCTGGAAGGGAGAACTTCCTGGATTTTCTCGAGTTGCGGCAGGTGTTCTCGAGTTACGACGGGGACGTTAGGGACCCGCCCTGGTGGCCTCAGGAGAGGCCACTCCCCATGCGAGTTGCTAGGCGGCCTCTCGGGATTCCTCTCCCGTTGATACCGGGGCCAAAAACCTTGTGTGGAGTCAGGGCCGGAACCGAGGATTCCTCTCAGGGGCTGACATGGATCTTTGGGTACTTCTGGAGTCTCCCCAGGGGAGTCAGGCCTCGTCTCGAGTGGTGGCATGCACTTGCGCTTTCCTTCCAGGCTGTAGCAGCAATGTCACGCTTCCCGTCGCGTGGATCAAAGGATATGTGGTTTTCCCTCGAGGCTTTCCCTCGAGGCTTTCCCACAGGGCTGTCCCACGTGCGACCGTGGTGTGAGTCGATCCTCGGCGTGAAAGATGAGCCAGTGCAGGGCAAAGAGGTTCCTCTGGAATGGACTGAGACATCTGGGGGACTCTTGGAATGGTGGTACGACCATGGAGTTCCTCTCGCCTTTCCTGTTGAGAGTGCCTCCCCTTGAGATGCGACGGGAACGCCGGGAATTCTTTCCCGTTGAAAGCAGGGAAAGGATCCCTCATCTCGAGCTACGAGGGGGAAACGGGGCTCCTCTGGATGTGGGCGGGACCATCGTGCTTCCTCCCGAGTGGAGACGGGTATGGCGGTGAACTTCTTGAGTTGCAGCAAGGGTGTGAATGACCCTTTCGAAGTTCCAGAGGTTAGATGTCATTAGTCTCCAGACGCCTCATCGGAAATAGGCCTCATCTGGCCTGGAAGGGAGAACTTCCTGGATTTGCTCGAGTTGCGGCAGGTGTTCTCGAGTTACGACGGGGACCTCAGGGACCCGCCCTGGTGGCCTCAGGAGAGGCCAGTCCCCATGCTAGATGCTAGGGGGCCCCTCGGGATTCCTCTCCCTTCGATACCGGGGCCAAAAACCTTGTGTGGAGTCAGGGCCGGAACCGAGGATTCCTCTCAGGGGCTGACATGGATCTTTGGGTACTTCTGGAGTCTCCCCAGGGGAGTCAGGCCTCGTCTCGAGTGGGGGCATGCACGTGCGCTTTCCTTCCAGGCTGTAGCAGCAATGTCATTCTTCCTGTCGCATTTATCAAAGGATCTGTGGCTTTCCCTCGAGACTTCCCCTCGAGGCTTTCCCACATGGCTGTCCCACGTGCCACCGTGGTGTGAGTCGATCCTCGGCGTGAAAGATGAGCCAGTGCAGGGCAAAGAGGTTCCTCTGGAATTGACTGAGACATCTGGGGGAAGCTTGGAATGGTGGTACGACCATGGAGTTCCTCTCGCCTTTCCTGTTGAGAGTGCCTCCTCTTGAGATGCGACGGGAACGCCGGGAAATCTTTCCCGTTGAAAGCAGGGAAAGGATCCCTCATCTCAAGCTCCGAGGGGGAAACGGGGCTCCTCTGGATGTGGGCGGGACCATCGTGCTTCCTCCCGAGTGGTGACGGATATTTCGGTGAACTTCTTGAGTTGCAGCAAGGGTGTGAATGACCCTTTCGAAGTTCCTGAGGTTAGGTGTCATTAGTCTCCAGACGCCTCATCGGAAATAGGCCTCATCTCGCCTGGAAGGGAGAACTTCCTGGATTTACTCGAGTTGCGGCAGGTGTTCTCGAGTTACGACGGGGACCTCAGGGACCCGCCCTGGTGGCCTCAAGAGAGGCCAGTCCCCATGCTAGTTGCTAGGGGGCCCCTCGGGATTCCTCTCCCGTCGATACCGGGGCCAAAAATCTTGTGTGGAGTCAGGTCCGGAACCGAGGATTCCTCTCAGGGGCTGACATGGATCTTTGGGTACTTCTGGAGTCTCCCCAGGGGAGTCAGGCCTCGTTTCGAGTGGGGGCATGCACGTGCGCTTTCCTTCCAGGCTGTAGCAGCAATGTCATTCTTCCCGTCGCATTTATCAAAGGATCTGTGGCTTTCCCTCGAGGCTTTCCCTCGTGGCTTTCCCACAGGGCTGTCCCACGTGCCACCGTGGTGTGAGTCGATCCTCGGCGTGAAAGATGAGCCAGTGCAGGTCAAAGAGGTTCCTCTGGAATGGACTGAGACATCTAGGGGACTCTAGGAATGGTGGTACGACCATTGAGTTCCTCTCGCCTTTCCTGTTGAGAGTGCCTCCTCTTGAGATGCGACGGGAATGCTGGGAATTTTTTCCTGTTGAAAGCAGGGAAACGATCCCTCATCTCGAGCTCCGAGGGGGAAACGGGGCTCCTCTGGATGTGGGCGGGACCATCGTGCTTCCTCTCGAGTGGAGACGGGTATGCCGGTGAACTTCTTGAGTTGCAGCAAGGGTGTGAAAGACCCTTTCGAAGTTCCAGAGGTTAGGTGTCATTAGTCTCCAGACGCCTCATCGGAAATAGGCCTCATCTCGCCTGGAAGGGAGAACTTCCTGGATTTTCTCGAGTTGCGGCAGGTGTTCTCGAGTTACGACGGGGACCTCAGGGACCCGCCCTGGTGGCCTCAGGCACGGCCAGTCCCCATGCGAGTTGCTAGGGGGCCTCTCGGGATTCCTCTCCCATCAATACTGGGGCCAAAAACATTGTGTGGAGTCAGGGCCGGAACCGAGGATTCCTCTCAGGGGCTGACATGGATCTTTGGGTACTTCTGGAGTCTCCCCAGGGGAGTCAGGCCTCGTCTCGAGTGGGGGGATGCACGTGCGCTTTCCTTCCAGGCTGTAGCAGCAATGTCACGCTTTCCGTGGCGTGGATCAAAGGATCTGTGGTTTTCCCTCGAGGCTTTCCCTCGAGGCTTTCCCACAGGGCTGTCCCACGTGCCACTGTGGTGTGAGTCGATCCTCGGCGTGAAAGATGAGCCAGTGCAGGGCAAAGAGGTTCCTCTGGAATGGACTGAGACATCTGGGGGACTCTTGGAATGGTGGTACGACCATGGTGTTCCTCTCGCCTTTCCTGTTTAGAGTGCCTCCTCTTGACATGCGACGGGAACGCCAGGAATTCTTTTCCGTTGAAAGCAGGGAAAGGATCCCTCATCTCGAGCTCCGAGGGGGAAACGGGGCTCCTCTGGATGTGGGCGGGACCATCGTGCTTCCTCCCGAGTGGAGACGGGTATGGCGGTGAACTTCTTGAGTTGCAGCAAGGGTGTGAATGACCCTTTCGAAGTTCCAGAGGTTAGGTGTCATTAGTCTCCAGACGCCTCATCGGAAATAGGCCTCATCTGGCCTGGAAGGGAGAACTTCCTGGATTTGCTCGAGTTGCGGCAGGTGTTCTCGAGTTACGACGGGGACCTCAGGGACCCGCCCTGGTGGCCTCAGGAGAGGCCAGTCCCCATGCTAGTTGCTAGTGGGCCCCTCGGGATTCCTCTCCCTTCGATACCGGGGCCAAAAACCTTGTGTGGAGTCAGGGCCGGAACCGAGGATTCCTCTCAGGGGCTGACATGGATCTTTGGATACTTCTGGAGTCTCCCCAGGGGAGTCAGGCCTCGTCTCGAGTGGGGGCATGCACGTGCGCTTTCCTTCCAGGCTGTAGCAGCAATGTCATTCTTCCCGTCGCATTTATCAAAGGATCTGTGGCTTTCCCTCGAGACTTCCCCTCGAGGCTTTCCCACAGGGCTGTCCCACGTGCCACCGTGGTGTGAGTCGATCCTCGGCGTGAAAGATGAGCCAGTGCAGGGCAAAGAGGTTCCTCTGGAATGGACTGAGACATCTGGGGGACTCTTGGAATGGTGGTACGACCATGGAGTTCCTCTCGCCTTTCCTGTTGAGAGTGCCTCCTCTTGAGATGCGACGGGAACGCTGGGAAATCTTTCCCGTTGAAAGCAGGGAAAGGATCCCTCATCTCGAACTACGAGGGGGAAACGGGGCTCCTCTGGATGTGGGCGGGACCATCGTGCTTCCTCTCGAGTGGAGACGGGTATGGCGGTGAACTTCTTGAGTTGCAGCAATTGTGTGAAAGACCCTTTCGAAGTTCCAGAGGTTAGGTGTCATTAGTCTCCAGACGCCTCATCGGAAATAGGCCTCATCTCGCCTGGAAGGGAGAACTTCCTGGATTTTTTCGAGTTGCGGCAGGTGTTCTCGAGTTAAGACGGGGACGTTAGGGACCCGCCCTGGTGGCCTCAGGAGAGGCCACTCCCCATGCGAGTTGCTAGGCGTCCTCTCGGGATTCCTCTCCCGTTGATACCGGGGCCAAAAACCTTGTGTGGAGTCAGGGCCGGAACCGAGGATTCCTCTCAGGGGCTGACATGGATCTTTGGGTACTTCTGGAGTCTCCCCAGGGGAGTCAGGCCTCGTCTCGAGTGGTGGCATGCACTTGCGCTTTCCTTCCAGGCTGTAGCAGCAATGTCACGCTTCCCGTCACGTGGATCAAAGGATATGTGGTTTTCCCTCGAGGCTTTCCCTCGAGGCTTTCCCACAGGGCTGGCCCACGTGCCACCGTGGTGTGAGTCGATCCTCGGCGTGAAAGATGAGCCAGTGCAGGGCAAAGAGGTTCCTCTGGAATGGACTGAGACATCTGGGGGACTCTTGGAATGGTGGTACGACCATGGAGTTCCTCTCGCCTTTCCTGTTGAGAGTGCCTCCTCTTGAGATGCGACGGGAACGCCGGGAATTCTTTCCCGTTGAAAGCAGGGAAGGGATCCCTCATCTCGAGCTACGAGGGGGAAACGGGGCTCCTCTGGATGTGGGCGGGACCATCGTGCTTCCTCTCGAGTGGAGACGGGTATGGCGGTGAACTTCTTGAGTTGCAGCAAGGGTGTGAAAGACCCTTTCGAAGTTCCAGAGGTTAGGTGTCATTAGTCTCCAGACGCCTCATCGGAAATAGGCCTCATCTCGCCTGCAAGGGAGAACTTCCTGGATTTTCTCGAGTTGCGGCAGGTGTTCTCGAGTTACGACGGGGACCTCAGGGACCCGCCCTGATTGCCTCAGGAGAGGCCAGTCCCCATGCGAGTTGATAGGGGGCCTCTCGGGATTACTCTCCAGTCGATACCGGGGACTAAAACGTTGTGTGGAGTCAGGGCCGGAACCGAGGATTCCTCTCAGGGGTGACATGTATCTTTGGGTACTTCTGGAGTCTCCAAAGGGGAGTCAGGCCTCGTCTCGAGTGGGGGCATGCACGTGCGCTTTCCTTCCAGGCTGTAGCAGCAATGTCACGATTCCCGTCGCATTTATCAAAGGGTCTGTGGCTTTCCCTCGAGTCTTTCCCTCGAGGCTTTCCCACAGGGCTGTCCCACGTGCCACCGTGGTGTGAATCGATCCTCGGCGTGAAAGATGAGCCAGTGCAGGTCAAAGAGGTTCCTCTGGAACGGACTGAGACATCTAGGGGACTCTAGGAATGGTGGTACGACCATGGAGTTCCTCTCGCCTTTCCTGTTGAGAGTGCCTCTTCTTGAGATGCGACAGGAACGCCGGGAATTCTTTCCCGTTGAAAGCAGGGAAAGGATCCCTCATCTCGAGCTACGAGGGGGAAACGGGGCTCCTCTGGATGTGGGCGGGACCATCGTGCTTCCTCTTGAGTGGAGACGGGTATGCCGGTGAACTTCTTGAGTTGCAGCAAGGGTGTGAAAGACCCTTTCGAAGTTCCAGAGGTTAGGTGTCATTAGTCTCCAGACGCCTCATCGGAAATAGGCCTCATCTCGCCTGCAAGGGAGAACTTCCAGGATTTTCTCGAGTTGCGGCAGGTGTTCTCGAGTTACGACGGGGACCTCAGGGACCCGCCCTGGTTGCCTCAGGAGAGGCCAGTCCCCATGCGAGTTGATAGGGGGCCTCTCGGGATTCCTCTCCCGTCGATACCGGGGACAAAAACCTTGTGTGGAGTCAGGGCCGGAACCGAGGATTCCTCTCAGGGGTGACATGTATCTTTGGGTACTTCTGGAGTCTCCAAAGGGGAGTCAGGCCTCGTCTCGAGTGGGGGCATGCACGTGCGCTTTCCTTCCAGGCTGTAGCAGCAATGTCACGCTTCCCGTCGCGTGGATCAAAGGATCTGTGCTTTTCCCTCGAGGCTTTCATTCGAGGCTTTCCCACAGGGCTGTCCCACATGCCACCGTGGTGTGAGTCGATCCTCGGCGTGAAAGATGAGCCAGTGCAGGGCAAAGAGGTTCCTCTGGAATGGACTGAGACATCTGGGCAATCCTGGAATGGTGGTACGACCATGGAGTTCCTCTCGCCTTTCCTGTTGAGAATGCCTCCTCTTGAGATGCGACGGGAACACTGGGAATTCTTTCCCGTTGAAAGCAGGGAAAGGATCCCTCATCTCGAGCTACGAGGGGGAAACGGGGCTCCTCTGGATGTGGGCGGGACCATCGTGCTTTCTCTCGAGTGGAGACGGGTATGGCGGTGAACTTCTTGAGTTGCAGCAAGGGTGTGAAAGACCCTTTCGAAGTTCCAGAGGTTAGGTGTCATTAGTCTCCAGACGCCTCATCGGAAATAGGCCACATGTCGCCTGGAAGGGAGAACTTCCTGGATTTTCTCGAGTTGCGGCAGGTGTTCTCGAGTTACGACGGGGACCTCAGGGAACCGCCCTGGTGGCCTCAGGAGAGGCCAGTCCCCATGCAATTTGCTAGGGGGCCTCTCGGGATTCCTCTCCCGTCGATACCGGGGCCAAAAACCTTGTGTGGAGTCAGGCCCGGAACCGAGGATTCCTCTCAGGGGCTGACATGGATCTTTGGGTACTTCTGGAGTCTCCCCAGGGGAGTCAGGCCTCGTCTCGAGTGGGGGCATGCACGTGCGCTTTCCTTCCAGGCTGTAGCAGCAATGTCACGCTTCCCATCGCGTGGATCAAAGGATCTGTGGTTTTCCCTCGAGGCTTTCCCTCGAGGCTTTCCCACAGGGCTGTCCCACGTGCCACCGTGGTGTGAGTCGATCCTCGGCGTGAAAGATGAGCCAGTGCAGGGCAAAGAGGTTCCTCTGGAATGGACTGAGACATCTGGGGGACTCTTGGAATGGTGGTACGACCATGGAGTTCCTCTCGCCTTTCCTGTTGAGAGTGCCTCCTCTTGAGATGCGACGGGAACGCCGGGAATTCTTTCCCGTTGAAAGCAGGGAAAGGATCCCTCATCTCGAGCTACGAGGGGGAAACGGGGCTCCTCTGGATGTGGGCGGGACCATCGTGCTTCCTCTCGAGTGGAGACGGGTATGGCGGTGAACTTCTTGAGTTGCAGCAAGGGTGTGAAAGACCCTTTCGAAGTTCCAGAGGTTAGGTGTCATTAGTCTCCAGACGCCTCATCGGAAATAGGCCTCATCTCGCCTGCAAGGGAGAACTTCCTGGATTTTCTCGAGTTGCGGCAGGTGTTCTCGAGTTACGACGGGGACCTCAGGGACCCGCCATGGTTACCTCAGGAGAGGCCAGTCCCCATGCGAGTTGCTAGGGGGCCTCTCGGGATTCCTCTCCCGTCGATACCGGGGCCAAAAACCTTGTGTGGAGTCAGGGCCGGAACCGAGGATTACTCTCAGGGGTGACATGTATCTTTGGGTACTTCTGGAGTCTCCCCAGGGGAGTCAGGCCTCGTCTCGAGTGGGGGCATGCACGTGCGCTTTCCTTCCAGGCTGCAGCAGCAATGTCACGCTTCCCGTCGCGTGGATCAAAGGATCTGTGGTTTTCCCTCGAGGCTTTCCCTCGAGGCTTTCCCACAAGGCTTTCCCACGTGCCACCGTGGTGTGAGTCGATTCTCGGCGTGAAAGATGAGCCAGTGCAGGGCAAAAGGTTCCTCTGGAATGGACTGAGACATCTGGGGGACTCTTGGAATGGTGGTACGACCATGGAGTTCCTCTCGCCTTTCCTGTTGAGAGTGCCTCCTCTTGAGATGCGACGGGAACGCTGGGAATCCTTTCCCGTTGAAAGCAGGGAAAGGATCCCTCATCTCGAGCTACGAGGGGGAAACGGGGCTCCTCTGGATGTGGGCGGGACCATCGTGCTTCCTATCGAGTGGAGATGGGTATGGCGGTGAACTTCTTGAGTTTCAGCAAGGGTGTGAAAGACCCTTTCGAAGTTCCAGAGTTTAGGTGTCATTAGTCTCCAGACGCCTCATCGGAAATAGGCCTCATCTCGCCTGGAAGGGAGAACTTCCTGGATTTTCTCGAGTTGCGGCAGGTGTTCTCGAGTTACGACGGGGACCTCAGGGACCCGCCCTGGTGGCCTCAGGAGAGGCCAGTCCCCATGCGAGTTGCTAGGGGGCCTCTCGGGATTCCTCTCCCGTCGATACCGGGGCCAAAAACCTTGTGTGGAGTCAGGGCCGGGACCGAGGATTCCTCTCAGGGGCTGACATGGATCTTTGGGTACTTCTGGAGTCTCCCCACGGGAGTCAGGCCTCGTCTCGAGTGGGGGCATGCACGTGCGCTTTCCTTCCAGGTGTAGCAGCAATGTCACGATTCCCGTCGCATTTATCAAAGGATCTGTGGCTTTCCCTCGAGGCTTTCCCTCGAGGCTTTCCCACAGGGCTGTCCCACGTGCCACCGTGTTGTGAGTCGATCCTCGGCGTGAAAGATGAGCCAGTGCAGGGCAAAGAGTTTCCTCTGGAATGGACTGAGACATCTGGGGGAGTCTTGGAATGGTGGTACGACCATGGAGTTCCTCTCGCCTTTCCTGTTGAGAGTGCCTCCTCTTGAGATGCGACGGGAACGCCGGGAATTCTTTCCCGTTGAAAGCAGGGAAAGGATCCCTCATCTCGAGCTACGAGGGGGAAACGGGGCTCCTCTGGATGTGGGCGGGACCATCGTGCTTCCTCTCGAGTGGAGACGGGTATGGCGGTGAACTTCTTGAGTTGCAGCAAGGGTGTGAAAGACCCTTTCGAAGTTCCAGAGGTTAGGTGTCATTAGTCTCCAGACGCCTCATCGGAAATAGGCCTCATCTCGCCTGCAAGGGAGAACTTCCTGGATTTTCTCGAGTTGCGGCAGGTGTTCTCGAGTTACGACGGGGACCTCAGGGACCCGCCCTGGTGGCCTCAGGAGAGGCCAGTCCCCATGCGAGTTGATAGGGGGCCTCTCGGGATTCCTCTCCCGTCTATACCGGGGACAAAAACCTTGTGTGGAGTCAGGGCCGGAACCGAGGATTCCTCTCAGGGGTGACATGTATCTTTGGGTACTTCTGGAGTCTCCAAAGGGGAGTCAGGCCTCGTCTCGAGTGGGGGCATGCACGTACGCTTTCCTTCCAGGCTGTAGCAGCAATGTCACGATTCCCGTCGCATTTATCAAAGGGTCTGTGGCTTTCCCTCGAGTCTTTCCCTCAAGGCTTTCCCACAGGGCTGTCCCACGTGCCACCGTGGTGTGAATCGATCCTCGGCGTGAAAGATGAGCCAGTGCAGGTCAAAGAGGTTCCTCTGGAATGGACTGAGACATCTAGGGGACTCTAGGAATGGTGGTACGACCATGGAGTTCCTCTCGCCTTTCCTGTTGAGAGTGCCTCTTCTTGAGATGCGACAGGAACGCCGGGAATTCTTTCCCGTTGAAAGCAGGGAAAGGATCCCTCATCTCGAGCTACGAGGGGGAAACGGGGCTCCTCTGGATGTGGGCGGGACCATCTTGCTTCCTCTCGAGTGGAGACGGGTATGCCGGTGAACTTCTTGAGTTGCAGCAAGGGTGTGAAAGACCCTTTCGAAGTTGCAGAGGTTAGGTGTCATTAGTCTCCAGACGCCTCATCGGAAATAGGCCTCATCTCGCCTGGAAGGGAGAACTTCCTGGATTTTCTCGAGTTGCGGCAGGTGTTCTCGAGTTACGACGGGGACCTCAGGGACCCTCCCTGGTGGCCTCAGGAGAGGCCAGTCCCCATGCGAGTTGCTAGGGGGCCTCTCGGGATTCCTCTCCCGTCGATACCGGGGACAAAAACCTTGTGTGGAGTCAGGGCCGGAACCGAGGATTCCTCTCAGGGGTGACATGTATCTTTGGGTACTTCTGGAGTCTCCAAAGGGGAGTCAGGCCTCGTCTCGAGTGGGGGCATGCACGTGCGCTTTCCTTCCAGGCTGTAGCAGCAATGTCACGCTTCCCGTCGCGTGGATCAAAGGATCTGTGGTTTTCCCTCGAGGCTTTCATTCGAGGCTTTCCCACAGGGCTGTCCCACGTGCCACCGTGGTGTGAGTCGATCCTCGGCGTGAAAGATGAGCCAGTGCAGGGCAAAGAGGTTCCTCTGGAATGGACTGAGACATCTGGGCAATCCTGGAATGGTGGTACGACCATGGAGTTCCTCTCGCCTTTCCTGTTGAGAATGCCTCCTCTTGAGATGCGACGGGAACACTGGGAATTCTTTCCCGTTGAAAGCAGGGAAAGGATCCCTCATCTCGAGCTCCGAGGGGGAAATGGGGCTCCTCTGGATGTGGGCGGGACCATCGTGATTCCTCTCGAGTGGAGACGGGTATGGCGGTGAACTTCTTGAGTTGCAGCAAGGGTGTGAAAGACCCTTTCGAAGTTCCAGAGGTTAGGTGTCATTAGTCTCCAGACGCCTCATCGGAAATAGGCCACATGTCGCCTGGAAGGGAGAACTTCCTGGATTTTCTCGAGTTGCAGCAGGTGTTCTCGAGTTACGACGGGGACCTCAGGGAACCGCCCTGGTGGCCTCAGGAGAGGCCAGTCCCCATGCAATTTGCTAGGGGGCCTCTCGGGATTCCTCTCCCGTCGATACCGGGGCCAAATACCTTGTGTGGAGTCAGGCCCGGAACCGAGGATTCCTCTCAGGGGCTGACATGGATCTTTGGGTACTTCTGGAGTCTCCCCAGGGGAGTCAGGCGTCGTCTCGAGTGGGGGCATGCACGTGCGCTTTCCTTCCAGGCTGTAGCAGCAATGTCACGCTTCCCGTCGCGTGGATCAAAGGATCTGTGGTTTTCCCTCGAGGCTTTCCCTCGAGGCTTTCCCACAGGGCTGTCCCACGTGCCACCGTGGTGTGAGTCGATCCTCGGCGTGAAAGATGAGCCAGTGCAGGGCAAAGAGGTTCCTCTGGAATGGACTGAGACATCTGGGGGACTCTTGGAATGGTGGTACGACCATGGAGTTCCTCTCGCCTTTCCTGTTGAGAGTGCCTCCTCTTGAGATGCGACGGGAACGCCGGGAATTCTTTCCCGTTGAAAGCAGGGAAAGGATCCCTCATCTCGAGCTACGAGGGGGAAACGGGGCTCCTCTGGATGTGGGCGGGACCATCGTGCTTCCTCTCGAGTGGAGACGGGTATGGCGGTGAACTTCTTGAGTTGCAGCAAGGGTGTGAAAGACCCTTTCGAAGTTCCAGAGGTTAGGTGTCATTAGTCTCCAGACGCCTCATCGGAAATAGGCCTCATCTCGCCTGCAAGGGAGAACTTCCTGGATTTTCTCGAGTTGCGGCAGGTGTTCTCGAGTTACGACGGGGATCTCAGGGACCCGCCCTGGTTGCCTCAGGAGAGGCCATTCCCCATGCGACTTGCTAGGGGGCCTCTCGGGATTCCTCTCCCGTCGATACCGGGGCCAAAAACCTTGTGTGGAGTCAGGGCCGGAACCGAGGATTACTCTCAGGGGTGACATGTATCTTTGGGTACTTCTGGAGTCTCCCCAGGGGAGTCAGGACTCGTCTCGAGTGGGGGCATGCACGTGCGCTTTCCTTCCAGGCTGCAGCAGCAATGTCACGCTTCCCGTCGCGTGGATCAAAGGATCTGTGGTTTTCCCTCGAGGCTTTCCCTCGAGGCTTTCCCACAAGGCTTTCCCACGTGCCACCGTGGTGTGAGTCGATCCTCGGCGTGAAAGATGAGCCAGTGCAGGGCAAAAGGTTCCTCTGGAATGGACTGAGACATCTGGGGGACTCTTGGAATGGTGGTACGACCATGGAGTTCCTCTCTCCTTTCCTGTTGAGAGTGCCTCCTCTTGAGATGCGACGGGAACGCTGGGAATTCTTTCCCGTTGAAAGCAGGGAAAGGATCCCTCATCTCGAGCTACGAGGGGGAAACGGGGCTCCTCTGGATGTGGGCGGGACCATTGTGCTTCCTCTCGAGTGGAGACGGGTATGGCGGTGAACTTCTTGAGTTGCAGCAAGGGTGTGAAAGACCCTTTCGAAGTTCCAGAGTTTAGGTGTCATTAGTCTCCAGACGCCTGATCGGAAATAGGCCTCATCTCGCCTGGAAGGGAGAACTTCCTGGATTTTCTCGAGTTGCGGCAGGTGTTCTCGAGTTACGACGGGGACCTCAGGGACCCGCCCTGGTGGCCTCAGGAGAGGCCAGTCCCCATGCGAGTTGCTAGGGGGCCTCTCGGGATTCCTCTCCCGTCGATACCGGGGCCAAAAACCTTGTGTGGAGTCAGGGCCGGGACCGAGGATTCCTCTCAGGGGCTGACATGGATCTTTGGTTACTTCTGGAGTCTCCCCAGGGGAGTCAGGCCTCGTCTCGAGTGGTGGCATGAACTTGCGCTTTCCTTCCAGGCTGTAGCAGCAATGTCACGCTTCCCGTCGGGTGGATCAAAGGATCTGTGGTTTTCCCTCGAGGCTTTCCCTCGAGGCTTTCCCACAGGGCTGGCCCACGTGCCACCATGGTGTGAGTCGATCCTCGGCGTGAAAGATGAGCCAGTGCAGGGCAAAGAGGTTCCTCTGGAATGGACTGAGACATCTGGGGGACTCTTGGGATGGTGGTACGACCATGGAGTTCCTCTCGCCTTTCCTGTTGAGAGTGCCTCCTCTTGAGATGCGACGGGAACGCCGGAAATTCTTTCCCGTTGAAAGCAGGGAAGGGATCCCTCATCTCGAGCTACGAGGGGGAAACGGGGCTCCTCTGGATGTGGGCGGGACCATCGTGCTTCCTCTCGAGTGGAGACGGGTATGGCGGTGAACTTCTTGAGTTGCAGCAAGGGTGTGAAAGACCCTTTCGAAGTTCCAGAGGTTAGGTGTCATTAGTCTCCAGATGCCTCATCGGAAATAGGCCTCATCTCGCCTGCAAGGGAGAACTTCCTGGATTTTCTCGAGTTGCGGCAGGTGTTCTCGAGTTACGACGGGGACCTCAGGGACCCGCCCTGGTTGCCTCAGGAGAGGCCAGTCCCCATGCGAGTTGATAGGGGGCCTCTCGGGATTCCTCTCCCGTCGATACCGGGGCCAAATACCTTGTGTGGAGTCAGGCCCGGAACCGAGGATTCCTCTCAGGGGCTGACATGGATCTTTGGGTACTTCTGGAGTCTCCCCAGGGGAGTCAGGCCTCGTCTCGAGTGGGGGCATGCACGTACGCTTTCCTTCCAGGCTGTAGCAGCAATGTCACGCTTCCCGTCGCGTGGATCAAAGGATCTGTGGTTTTCCCTCGAGGCTTTCCCTCGAGGCTTTCCCACAGGGCTGTCCCACGTGCCACCGTGGTGTGAGTCGATCCTCGGCGTGAAAGATGAGCCAGTGCAGGGCAAAGAGGTTCCTCTGGAATGGACTGAGACATCTGGGGGACTCTTGGAATGGTGGTACGACCATGGAGTTCCTCTCGCCTTTCCTGTTGAGAGTGCCTCCTCTTGAGATGCGACGGGAACGCCGGGAATTCTTTCCCGTTGAAAGCAGGGAAAGGATCCCTCATCTCGAGCTACGAGGGGGAAACGGGGCTCCTCTGGATGTGGGCGGGACCATCGTGCTTCCTCTCGAGTGGAGACGGGTATGGCGATGAACTTCTTGAGTTGCAGCAAGGGTGTGAAAGACCCTTTCGAAGTTCCAGAGGTTAGGTGTCATTAGTCTCCAGACGCCTCATCGGAAATAGGCCTCATCTCGCCTGCAAGGGAGAACTTCCTGGATTTTCTCGAGTTGCGGCAGGTGTTCTCGAGTTACGACGGGGACCTCAGGGACCCGACCTGGTTGCCTCAGGAGAGGCCAGTCCCCATGCGAGTTGCTAGGGGGCCTCTCGGGATTCCTCTCCCGTCGATACCGGGGCCAAAAACCTTGTGTGGAGTCAGGGCCGGAACCGAGGATTACTCTCAGGGGTGACATGTATCTTTGGGTACTTCTGGAGTCTACCCAGGGGAGTCAGGACTCGTCTCGAGTGGGGGCATGCACGTGCGCTTTCCTTCCAGGGTGCAGCAGCAATGTCACGCTTCCCGTCGCGTGGATCAAAGGATCTGTGGTTTTCCCTCGAGGCTTTCCCTCGAGGCTTTCCCACAAGGCTTTCCCACGTGCCACCGTGGTGTGAGTCGATCCTCGGCGTGAAAGATGAGCCAGTGCAGGGCAAAAGGTTCCTCTGGAATGGACTGAGACATCTGGGGGACTCTTGGAATGGTGGTACGACCATGGAGTTCCTCTCGCCTTTCCTGTTGAGAGTGCCTCCTCTTGAGATGCGACGGGAACGCTGGGAATTCTTTCCCGTTGAAAGCAGGGAAAGGATCCCTCATCTCGAGCTACGAGGGGGAAACGGGGCTCCTCTGGATGTGGGCGGGACCATCGTGCTTCCTCTCGAGTGGAGTCGGGTATGGCGGTGAACTTCTTGAGTTGCAGCAAGGGTGTGAAAGACCCTTTCGACGTTCCAGAGTTTAGGTGTCATTAGTCTCCAGACGCCTCATCGGAAATAGGCCTCATCTCGCCTGGAAGGGAGAACTTCCTGGATTTTCTTGAGTTGCGGCAGGTGTTCTCGAGTTACGACGGGGACCTCAGGGACCCGCCCTGGTGGCCTCAGGAGAGGCCAGTCCCCATGCGAGTTGCTAGGGGGCCTCTCGGGATTCCTCTCCCGTCGATACCGGGGCCAAAAACCTTGTGTGGAGTCAGGGCCGGGACCGAGGATTCCTCTCAGGGGCTGACATGGATCTTTGGGTACTTCTGGAGTCTCCCCACGGGAGTCAGGCCTCGTCTCGAGTGGGGGCATGCACGTGCGCTTTCCTTCCAGGCTGTAGCAGCAATGTCACGATTCCCGTCGCATTTATCAAAGGATCTGTGGCTTTCCCTCGAGGCTTTCCCTCGAGGCTTTCCCACAGGGCTGTCCCACGTGCCACCGTGTTGTGAGTCGATCCTCGGCGTGAAAGATGAGCCAGTGCAGGGCAAAGAGTTTCCTCTGGAATGGACTGAGACATCTGGGGGAGTCTTGGAATGGTGGTACGACCATGGAGTTCCTCTCGCCTTTCCTGTTGAGAGTGCCTCCTCTTGAGATGCGACGGGAACGCCGGGAATTCTTTCCCGTTGAAAGCAGGGAAAGGATCCCTCATCTCGAGCTACGAGGGGGAAACGGGGCTCCTCTGGATGTGGGCGGGACCATCGTGCTTCCTCTCGAGTGGAGACGGGTATGGCGGTGAACTTCTTGAGTTGCAGCAAGGGTGTGAAAGACCCTTTCGAAGTTCCAGAGGTTAGGTGTCATTAGTCTCCAGAAGCCTGATCGGAAATAGGCCACATGTCGCCTGGAAGGGAGAACTTCCTGGATTTTCTCGAGTTGCGGCAGGTGTTCTCGAGTTACGACGGGGACCTCAGGGAACCGCCCTGGTGGCCTCATGAGAGGCCAGTCCCCATGCAATTTGCTAGGGGGCCTCTCGGGATTCCTCTCCCGTCGATACCGGGGACAAAAACCTTGTGTGGAGTCAGGCCCGGAACCGAAGATTCCTCTCAGGGGCTGACATGGATCTTTGGGTACTTCTGGAGTCTCCCCAGGGGAGTCAGGCCTCGTCTCGAGTGGGGGCATGCACGTGCGCTTTCCTTCCAGGCTGTAGCAGCAATGTCACGCTTCCCGTCGCGTGGATCAAAGGATCTGTGGTTTTCCCTCGAGGCTTTCCCTCGAGGCTTTCCCACAAGGCTGTCCCACGTGCCACCGTGGTGTGAGTCGATCCTCGGCGTGAAAGATGAGCCAGTGCAGGGCAAAGAGGTTCCTCTGGAATGGACTGAGACATCTGGGGGACTCTTGGAATGGTGGTACGACCATGGAGTTCCTCTCGCCTTTCCTGTTGAGAGTGCCTCCTCTTGAGATGCGACGGGAACGCCGGGAATTCTTTCCCGTTGAAAGCAGGGAAAGGATCCCTCATCTCGAGCTACGAGGGGGAAACGGGGCTCCTCTGGATGTGGGCGGGACCATCGTGCTTCCTCTCGAGTGGAGACGGGTATGGCGGTGTACTTCTTGAGTTGCAGCAAGGGTGTGAAAGACCCTTTCGAAATTCCAGAGGTTAGGTGTCATTAGTCTCCAGACGCCTCATCTGAAATAGGCCTCATCTCACCTGGAAGGGAGAACTTCCTGGATTTTCTCGAGTTGCGGCAGGTGTTCTCGAGTTACGACGGGGACCTCAGGGACCCGCCCTGGTGGCCTCAGGAGAGGCCAGTCCCCATGCGAGTTGCTAGGGGGCCTCTCGGGATTCCTCTCCCGTCCATACCGGGGCCAAAAACCTTGTGTGGAGTCAGGGCCGGGACCGAGGATTCCTCTCAGGGGCTGACATGGATCTTTGGTTACTTCTGGAGTCTCCCCACGGGAGTCAGGCCTCGTCTCGAGTGGGGGCATGCACGTGCGCTTTCCTTCCAGGCTGTAGCAGCAATGTCACGATTCCCGTCGCATTTATCAAAGGATCTGTGGCTTTCCCTCGAGGCTTTCCCTCTAGGCTTTCCCACAGGGCTGTCCCACGTGCCACCGTGTTGTGAGTCGATCCTCGGCGTGAAAGATGAGCCAGTGCAGGGCAAAGAGGTTCCTCTGGATTGGACTGAGACATCTGGGGGAGTCTTTGAATGGTGGTACGACCATGGAGTTCCTCTCGCCTTTCCTGTTGAGAGTGCCTCCTCTTGAGATGCGACGGGAACGCCGGGAATTCTTTCCCGTTGAAAGCAGGGAAAGGATCCCTCATCTCGAGCTACGAGGGGGAAACGGGGCTCCTCTGGATGTGGGCGGGACCATCGTGCTTCCTCTCGAGTGGAGACGGGTATGGCGGTGAACTTCTTGAGTTGCAGCAAGGGTGTGAAAGACCCTTTCGAAGTTCCAGAGGTTAGGTGTCATTAGACTCCAGACGCCTCATCGGAAATAGGCCTCATCTCGCCTGGAAGGGAGAACTTCCTGGATTTTCTCGAGTTGCGGCAGGTGTTCTCGAGTTACGACGGGGACGTCAGGGACCCGCCCTGGTGGCCTCAGGAGAGGCCACTCCCCGTGCGAGTTGCTAGGCGGCCTCTCGGGATTCCTCTCCCGTCGATACCGGGGCCAAAATCCTTGTGTGGAGTCAGGGCCGGAACCGAGGATTCCTCTCAGGGGCTGACATGGATCTTTGGGTACTTCTTGAGTCTCCCCAGGGGAGTCAGGCCTCGTCTCGAGTGGTGGCATGAACTTGCGCTTTCCTTCCAGGCTGTAGCAGCAATGTCACGCTTCCCGTCGGGTGGATCAAAGGATCTGTGGTTTTCCCTCGAGGCTTTCCCTCGAGGCTTTCCCACAGGGCTGGCCCACGTGCCACCGTGGTGTGAGTCGATCCTCGGCGTGAAAGATGAGCCAGTGCAGGGCAAAGAGGTTCCTCTGGAATGGACTGAGACATCTGGGGGACTCTTGGAATGGTGGTACGACCATGGAGTTCCTCTCGCCTTTCCTGTTGAGAGTGCCTCCTCTTGAGATGCGACGGGAACGCCGGGAATTCTTTCCCGTTGAAAGCAGGGAAGGGATCCCTCATCTCGAGCTACGAGGGGGAAACGGGGCTCCTCTGGATGTGGGCGGGACCATCGTGCTTCCTCTCGAGTGGAGACGGGTATGGCGGTGAACTTCTTGAGTTGCAGCAAGGGTGTGAAAGACCCTTTCGAAGTTCCAGAGGTTAGGTGTCATTAGTCTCCAGACGCCTCATCGGAAATAGGCCTCATCTCGCCTGCAAGGGAGAACTTCCTGGATTTTCTCGAGTTGCGGCAGGTGTTCTCGAGTTACGACGGGGACCTCAGGGACCCGCCCTGGTTGCCTCAGGAGAGGCCAGTCCCCATGCGAGTTGATAGGGGGCCTCTCGGGATTCCTCTCCCGTCGATACCGGGGCCAAATACCTTGTGTGGAGTCAGGCCCGGAACCGAGGATTCCTCTCAGGGGCTGACATGGATCTTTGGGTACTTCTGGAGTCTCCCCAGGGGAGTCAGGCCTCGTCTCGAGTGGTGGCATGCACGTGCGCTTTCCTTCCAGGCTGTAGCAGCAATGTCACGCTTCCCGTCGCGTGGATCAAAGGATCTGTGGTTTTCCCTCGAGGCTTTCCCTCGAGGCTTTCCCACAGGGCTGTCCCACGTGCCACCGTGGTGTGAGTCGATCCTCGGCGTGAAAGATGAGCCAGTGCAGGGCAAAGAGGTTCCTCTGGAATGGACTGAGACATCTGGGGGACTCTTGGAATGGTGGTACGACCATGGAGTTCCTCTCGCCTTTCCTGTTGAGAGTGCCTCCTCTTGAGATGCGACGGGAACGCCGGGAATTCTTTCCCGTTGAAAGCAGGGAAAGGATCCCTCATCTCGAGCTACGAGGGGGAAACGGGGCTCCTCTGGATGTGGGCGGGACCATCGTGCTTCCTCTCGAGTGGAGACGGGTATGGCGATGAACTTCTTGAGTTGCAGCAAGGGTGTGAAAGACCCTTTCGAAGTTCCAGAGGTTAGGTGTCATTAGTCTCCAGACGCCTCATCGGAAATAGGCCTCATCTCGCCTGCAAGGGAGAACTTCCTGGATTTTCTCGAGTTGCGGCAGGTGTTCTCGAGTTACGACGGGGACCTCAGGGACCCGCCCTGGTTGCCTCAGGAGAGGCCAGTCCCCATGCGAGTTGCTAGGGGGCCTCTCGGGATTCCTCTCCCGTCGATACCGGGGCCAAAAACCTTGTGTGGAGTCAGGGCCGGAACCGAGGATTACTCTCAGGGGTGACATGTATCTTTGGGTACTTCTGGAGTCTCCCCAGGGGAGTCAGGACTCGTCTCGAGTGGGGGCATGCACGTGCGCTTTCCTTCCAGGCTGCAGCAGCAATGTCACGCTTCCCGTCGCGTGGATCAAAGGATCTGTGGTTTTCCCTCGAGGCTTTCCCTCGAGGCTTTCCCACAAGGCTTTCCCACGTGCCACCGTGGTGTGAGTCGATCCTCGGCGTGAAAGATGAGCCAGTGCAGGGCAAAAGGTTCCTCTGGAATGGACTGAGACATCTGGGGGACTCTTGGAATGGTGGTACGACCATGGAGTTCCTCTCGCCTTTCCTGTTGAGAGTGCCTCCTCTTGAGATGCGACGGGAACGCTGGGAATTCTTTCCCGTTGAAAGCAGGGAAAGGATCCCTCATCTCGAGCTACGAGGGGGAAACGGGGCTCCTCTGGATGTGGGCGGGACCATCGTGCTTCCTCTCGAGTGGAGTCGGGTATGGCGGTGAACTTCTTGAGTTGCAGCAAGGGTGTGAAAGACCCTTTCGACGTTCCAGAGTTTAGGTGTCATTAGTCTCCAGACGCCTCATCAGAAATAGGCCTCATCTCGCCTGGAAGGGAGAACTTCCTGGATTTTCTTGAGTTGCGGCAGGTGTTCTCGAGTTACGACGGGGACCTCAGGGACCCGCCCTGGTGGCCTCAGGAGAGGCCAGTCCCCATGCGAGTTGCTAGGGGGCCTCTCGGGATTCCTCTCCCGTCGATACCGGGGCCAAAAACCTTGTGTGGAGTCAGGGCCGGGACCGAGGATTCCTCTCAGGGGCTGACATGGATCTTTGGGTACTTCTGGAGTCTCCCCACGGGAGTCAGGCCTCGTCTCGAGTGGGGGCATGCACGTGCGCTTTCCTTCCAGGCTGTAGCAGCAATGTCAAGATTCCCGTCGCATTTATCAAAGGATCTGTGGCTTTCCCTCGAGGCTTTCCCTCGAGGCTTTCCCACAGGGCTGTCCCACGTGCCACCGTGTTGTGAGTCGATCCTCGGCGTGAAAGATGAGCCAGTGCAGGGCAAAGAGTTTCCTCTGGAATGGACTGAGACATCTGGGGGAGTCTTGGAATGGTGGTACGACCATGGAGTTCCTCTCGCCTTTCCTGTTGAGAGTGCCTCCTCTTGAGATGCGACGGGAACGCCGTGAATTCTTTCCCGTTGAAAGCAGGGAAAGGATCCCTCATCTCGAGCTACGAGGGGGAAACGGGGCTCCTCTGGATGTGGGCGGGACCATCGTGCTTCCTCTCGAGTGGAGACGGGTATGGCGGTGAACTTCTTGAGTTGCAGCAAGGGTGTGAAAGACCCTTTCGAAGTTCCAGAGGTTAGGTGTCATTAGACTCCAGACGCCTCATCGGAAATAGGCCTCATCTCGCCTGGAAGGGAGAACTTCCTGGATTTTCTCGAGTTGCGGCAGGTGTTCTCGAGTTACGACGGGGACGTCAGGGACCCGCCCTGGTGGCCTCAGGAGAGGCCACTCCCCGTGCGAGTTGCTAGGCGGCCTCTCGGGATTCCTCTCCCGTCGATACCGGGGCCAAAATCCTTGTGTGGAGTCAGGGCCGGAACCGAGGATTCCTCTCAGGGGCTGACATGGATCTTTGGGTACTTCTTGAGTCTCCCCAGGGGAGTCAGGCCTCGTCTCGAGTGGTGGCATGAACTTGCGCTTTCCTTCCAGGCTGTAGCAGCAATGTCACGCTTCCCGTCGGGTGGATCAAAGGATCTGTGGTTTTCCCTCGAGGCTTTCCCTCGAGGATTTCCCACAGGGCTGGCCCACGTGCCACCGTGGTGTGAGTCGATCCTCGGCGTGAAAGATGAGCCAGTGCAGGGCAAAGAGGTTCCTCTGGAATGGACTGAGACATCTGGGGGACTCTTGGAATGGTGGTACGACCATGGAGTTCCTCTCGCCTTTCCTGTTGAGAGTGCCTCCTCTTGAGATGCGACGGGAACGCCGGGAATTCTTTCCCGTTGAAAGCAGGGAAGGGATCCCTCATCTCGAGCTACGAGGGGGAAACGGGGCTCCTCTGGATGTGGGCGGGACCATCGTGCTTCCTCTCGAGTGGAGACGGGTATGGCGGTGAACTTCTTGAGTTGCAGCAAGGGTGTGAAAGACCCTTTCGAAGTTCCAGAGGTTAGGTGTCATTAGTCTCCAGACGCCTCATCGGAAATAGGCCTCATCTCGCCTGCAAGGGAGAACTTCCTGGATTTTCTCGAGTTGCGGCAGGTGTTCTCGAGTTACGACGGGGACCTCAGGGACCCGCCCTGGTTGCCTCAGGAGAGGCCAGTCCCCATGCGAGTTGATAGGGGGCCTCTCGGGATTCCTCTCCCGTCGATACCGGGGCCAAATACCTTGTGTGGAGTCAGGCCCGGAACCGAGGATTCCTCTCAGGGGCTGACATGGATCTTTGGGTACTTCTGGAGTCTCCCCAGGGGAGTCAGGCCTCGTCTCGAGTGGTGGCATGCACGTGCGCTTTCCTTCCAGGCTGTAGCAGCAATGTCACGCTTCCCGTCGCGTGGATCAAAGGATCTGTGGTTTTCCCTCGAGGCTTTCCCTCGAGGCTTTCCCACAGGGCTGTCCCACGTGCCACCGTGGTGTGAGTCGATCCTCGGCGTGAAAGATGAGCCAGTGCAGGGCAAAGAGGTTCCTCTGGAATGGACTGAGACATCTGGGGGACTCTTGGAATGGTGGTACGACCATGGAGTTCCTCTCGCCTTTCCTGTTGAGAGTGCCTCCTCTTGAGATGCGACGGGAACGCCGGGAATTCTTTCCCGTTGAAAGCAGGGAAAGGATCCCTCATCTCGAGCTACGAGGGGGAAACGGGGCTCCTCTGGATGTGGGCGGGACCATCGTGCTTCCTCTCGAGTGGAGACGGGTATGGCGATGAACTTCTTGAGTTGCAGCAAGGGTGTGAAAGACCCTTTCGAAGTTCCAGAGGTTAGGTGTCATTAGTCTCCAGACGCCTCATCGGAAATAGGCCTCATCTCGCCTGCAAGGGAGAACTTCCTGGATTTTCTCGAGTTGCGGCAGGTGTTCTCGAGTTACGACGGGGACCTCAGGGACCCGCCCTGGTTGCCTCAGGAGAGGCCAGTCCCCATGCGAGTTGCTAGGGGGCCTCTCGGGATTCCTCTCCCGTCGATACCGGGGCCAAAAACCTTGTGTGGAGTCAGGGCCGGAACCGAGGATTACTCTCAGGGGTGACATGTATCTTTGGGTACTTCTGGAGTCTCCCCAGGGGAGTCAGGACTCGTCTCGAGTGGGGGCATGCACGTGCGCTTTCCTTCCAGGCTGCAGCAGCAATGTCACGCTTCCCGTCGCGTGGATCAAAGGATCTGTGGTTTTCCCTCGAGGCTTTCCCTCGAGGCTTTCCCACAAGGCTTTCCCACGTGCCACCGTGGTGTGAGTCGATCCTCGGCGTGAAAGATGAGCCAGTGCAGGGCAAAAGGTTCCTCTGGAATGGACTGAGACATCTGGGGGACTCTTGGAATGGTGGTACGACCATGGAGTTCCTCTCGCCTTTCCTGTTGAGAGTGCCTCCTCTTGAGATGCGACGGGAACGCTGGGAATTCTTTCCCGTTGAAAGCAGGGAAAGGATCCCTCATCTCGAGCTACGAGGGGGAAACGGGGCTCCTCTGGATGTGGGCGGGACCATCGTGCTTCCTCTCGAGTGGAGTCGGGTATGGCGGTGAACTTCTTGAGTTGCAGCAAGGGTGTGAAAGACCCTTTCGACGTTCCAGAGTTTAGGTGTCATTAGTCTCCAGACGCCTCATCAGAAATAGGCCTCATCTCGCCTGGAAGGGAGAACTTCCTGGATTTTCTTGAGTTGCGGCAGGTGTTCTCGAGTTACGACGGGGACCTCAGGGACCCGCCCTGGTGGCCTCAGGAGAGGCCAGTCCCCATGCGAGTTGCTAGGGGGCCTCTCGGGATTCCTCTCCCGTCGATACCGGGGCCAAAAACCTTGTGTGGAGTCAGGGCCGGGACCGAGGATTCCTCTCAGGGGCTGACATGGATCTTTGGGTACTTCTGGAGTCTCCCCACGGGAGTCAGGCCTCGTCTCGAGTGGGGGCATGCACGTGCGCTTTCCTTCCAGGCTGTAGCAGCAATGTCAAGATTCCCGTCGCATTTATCAAAGGATCTGTGGCTTTCCCTCGAGGCTTTCCCTCGAGGCTTTCCCACAGGGCTGTCCCACGTGCCACCGTGTTGTGAGTCGATCCTCGGCGTGAAAGATGAGCCAGTGCAGGGCAAAGAGTTTCCTCTGGAATGGACTGAGACATCTGGGGGAGTCTTGGAATGGTGGTACGACCATGGAGTTCCTCTCGCCTTTCCTGTTGAGAGTGCCTCCTCTTGAGATGCGACGGGAACGCCGTGAATTCTTTCCCGTTGAAAGCAGGGAAAGGATCCCTCATCTCGAGCTACGAGGGGGAAACGGGGCTCCTCTGGATGTGGGCGGGACCATCGTGCTTCCTCTCGAGTGGAGACGGGTATGGCGGTGAACTTCTTGAGTTGCAGCAAGGGTGTGAAAGACCCTTTCGAAGTTCCAGAGGTTAGGTGTCATTAGTCTCCAGAAGCCTCATCGGAAATAGGCCACATGTCGCCTGGAAGGGAGAACTTCCTGGATTTTCTCGAGTTGCGGCAGGTGTTCTCGAGTTACGACGGGGACGTCAGGGAACCGCCCTGGTGGCCTCATGAGAGGCCAGTCCCCATGCAATTTGCTAGGGGGCCTCTCGGGATTCCTCTCCCGTCGATACCGGGGCCAAAAACCTTGTGTGGAGTCAGGGCCGGGACCGAGGATTCCTCTCAGGGGTGACAAGGATCTTTGGGTACTTCTGGAGTCTCCCCAGGGGAGTCAGGCCTCCTCTCGAGTGGGGGCATGCACGTGCGCTTTCCTTCCAGGCTGAAGCAGCAATGTCACGCTTCCCGTCGCGTGGATCAAAGGATCTGTGGTTTTACCTCGAGGCTTTCCCTCGAGGCTTTCCCACAGGGCTGTCCCACGTGCCACCGTGGTGTGAGTCGATCCTCGGCGTGAAAGATGAGCCAGTGCAGGGCAAAGAGGTTCCTCTGGAATGGACTGAGTCATCTGGGGGACTCTTGGAATGGTGGTACGACCATGGAGTTCCTCTCGCCTTTCCTGTTGAGAGTGCCTCCTCTTGAGATGCGACGGGAACGCCGGGAATTCTTTCCCGTTGAAAGCAGGGAAAGGATCCCTCATCTCGAGCTACGAGGGGGAAACGGGGCTCCTCTGGATGTGGGCGGGACCATCGTGCTTCCTCTCGAGTGGAGACGGGTACGGCGGTGAACTTCTTGAGTTGCAGCAAGGGTGTGAAAGACCCTTTCGAAGTTCCAGAGGTTAGGTGTCATTAGTCTCCAGACGCCTCATCGGAAATAGGCCTCATCTCGCCTGCAAGGGAGAACTTCCTGGATTTTCTCGAGTTGCGGCAGGTGTTCTCGAGTTACGACGGGGACCTCAGGGACCCGCCCTGGTTGCCTCAGGAGAGGCCAGTCCCCATGAGAGTTGCTAGGGGGCCTCTCGGGATTCCTCTCCCGTCGATACCGGGGCCAAAAACCTTGTGTGGAGTCAGGGCCGGAACCGAGGATTCCTCTCAGGGGTGACATGTATCTTTGGGTACTTCTGGAGTCTCCCCAGGGGAGTCAGACCTCGTCTCGAGTGGGGGCATGCACGTGCGCTTTCCTTCCAGGCTGTAGCAGCAATGTCACGCTTCCCGTCGAGTGGATCAAAGGATCTGTGGTTTTCCCTCGAGGCTTTCCCTCGAGGCTTTCCCACAAGGCTGTCCCACGTGCCACCGTGGTGTGAGTCGATCCTCGGCGTGAAAGATGAGCCAGTGCAGGGCAAAGAGGTTCCTCTGGAATGGACTGAGACATCTGGGGGACTCTTGGAATGGTGGTACGACCATGGAGTTCCTCTCGCCTTTCCTGTTGAGAGTGCCTCCTCTTGAGATGCGACGGGAACGCTGGGAATTCTTTCCCGTTGAAAGCAGGGAAAGGATCCCTCATCTCGAGCTACGAGGGGGAAACGGGGCTCCTCTGGATGTGGGCGGGACCATCGTGCTTCCTCTCGAGTGGAGACGGGTATGGCGGTGTACTTCTTGAGTTGCAGCAAGGGTGTGAAAGACCCTTTCGAAATTACAGAGGTTAGGTGTCATTAGTCTCCAGACGCCTCATCGGAAATAGGCCTCATCTCACCTGGAAGGGAGAACTTCCTGGATTTTCTCGAGTTGCGGCAGGTGTTCTCGAGTAACGACGGGGACCTCAGGGACCCGCCCTGGTGGCCTCAGGAGAGGCCAGTCCCCATGCGAGTTGCTAGGGGGACTCTCGGGATTCCTCTCCCGTCGATACCGGGGGCAATAACCTTGTGTGGAGTCAGGGCCCGAACCGAGGATTCCTCTCAGGGGCTGACATGGAACTTTGAGTACTTCTGGAGTCTCCCCAGGGGAGTCAGGCCTCGTCTCGAGTGGGGGCATGCACGTGCGCTTTCCTTCCAGACTGTAGCAGCAATGTCACACTTCCCGTCGCATGGATCAAAGGATCTGTGCTTTTCCCTCGAGGCTTTCCGTCGAGGCTTTCCCACAGGGCTGTCCCACGTGCCACCGTGGTGTGAGTCGATCCTCGGCGTGAAAGATGAGCCAGTGCAGGGCAAAAGGTTCCTCTGGAATGGACTGAGACATCTGGGGGACTCTTGGAATGGTGGTACGACCATGGAGTTCCTCTCGCCTTTCCTGTTGAGAGTGCCTCCTCTTGAGATGCGACGGGAACGCTGGGAATTCTTTCCCGTTGAAAGCAGGGAAAGGATCCCTCATCTCGAGCTACGAGGGGGAAACGGGGCTCCTCTGGATGTGGGCGGGACCATCGTGCTTCCTCTCGAGTGGAGTCGGGTATGGCGGTGAACTTCTTGAGTTGCAGCAAGGGTGTGAAAGACCCTTTCGACGTTCCAGAGTTTAGGTGTCATTAGTCTCCAGACGCCTCATCAGAAATAGGCCTCATCTCGCCTGGAAGGGAGAACTTCCTGGATTTTCTTGAGTTGCGGCAGGTGTTCTCGAGTTACGACGGGGACCTCAGGGACCCGCCCTGGTGGCCTCAGGAGAGGCCAGTCCCCATGCGAGTTGCTAGGGGGCCTCTCGGGATTCCTCTCCCGTCGATACCGGGGCCAAAAACCTTGTGTGGAGTCAGGGCCGGGACCGAGGATTCCTCTCAGGGGCTGACATGGATCTTTGGGTACTTCTGGAGTCTCCCCACGGGAGTCAGGCCTCGTCTCGAGTGGGGGCATGCACGTGCGCTTTCCTTCCAGGCTGTAGCAGCAATGTCAAGATTCCCGTCGCATTTATCAAAGGATCTGTGGCTTTCCCTCGAGGCTTTCCCTCGAGGCTTTCCCACAGGGCTGTCCCACGTGCCACCGTGTTGTGAGTCGATCCTCGGCGTGAAAGATGAGCCAGTGCAGGGCAAAGAGTTTCCTCTGGAATGGACTGAGACATCTGGGGGAGTCTTGGAATGGTGGTACGACCATGGAGTTCCTCTCGCCTTTCCTGTTGAGAGTGCCTCCTCTTGAGATGCGACGGGAACGCCGTGAATTCTTTCCCGTTGAAAGCAGGGAAAGGATCCCTCATCTCGAGCTACGAGGGGGAAACGGGGCTCCTCTGGATGTGGGCGGGACCATCGTGCTTCCTCTCGAGTGGAGACGGGTATGGCGGTGAACTTCTTGAGTTGCAGCAAGGGTGTGAAAGACCCTTTCGAAGTTCCAGAGGTTAGGTGTCATTAGTCTCCAGAAGCCTCATCGGAAATAGGCCACATGTCGCCTGGAAGGGAGAACTTCCTGGATTTTCTCGAGTTGCGGCAGGTGTTCTCGAGTTACGACGGGGACGTCAGGGAACCGCCCTGGTGGCCTCATGAGAGGCCAGTCCCCATGCAATTTGCTAGGGGGCCTCTCGGGATTCCTCTCCCGTCGATACCGGGGCCAAAAACCTTGTGTGGAGTCAGGGCCGGGACCGAGGATTCCTCTCAGGGGTGACAAGGATCTTTGGGTACTTCTGGAGTCTCCCCAGGGGAGTCAGGCCTCCTCTCGAGTGGGGGCATGCACGTGCGCTTTCCTTCCAGGCTGAAGCAGCAATGTCACGCTTCCCGTCGCGTGGATCAAAGGATCTGTGGTTTTACCTCGAGGCTTTCCCTCGAGGCTTTCCCACAGGGCTGTCCCACGTGCCACCGTGGTGTGAGTCGATCCTCGGCGTGAAAGATGAGCCAGTGCAGGGCAAAGAGGTTCCTCTGGAATGGACTGAGTCATCTGGGGGACTCTTGGAATGGTGGTACGACCATGGAGTTCCTCTCGCCTTTCCTGTTGAGAGTGCCTCCTCTTGAGATGCGACGGGAACGCCGGGAATTCTTTCCCGTTGAAAGCAGGGAAAGGATCCCTCATCTCGAGCTACGAGGGGGAAACGGGGCTCCTCTGGATGTGGGCGGGACCATCGTGCTTCCTCTCGAGTGGAGACGGGTACGGCGGTGAACTTCTTGAGTTGCAGCAAGGGTGTGAAAGACCCTTTCGAAGTTCCAGAGGTTAGGTGTCATTAGTCTCCAGACGCCTCATCGGAAATAGGCCTCATCTCGCCTGCAAGGGAGAACTTCCTGGATTTTCTCGAGTTGCGGCAGGTGTTCTCGAGTTACGACGGGGACCTCAGGGACCCGCCCTGGTTGCCTCAGGAGAGGCCAGTCCCCATGAGAGTTGCTAGGGGGCCTCTCGGGATTCCTCTCCCGTCGATACCGGGGCCAAAAACCTTGTGTGGAGTCAGGGCCGGAACCGAGGATTCCTCTCAGGGGTGACATGTATCTTTGGGTACTTCTGGAGTCTCCCCAGGGGAGTCAGACCTCGTCTCGAGTGGGGGCATGCACGTGCGCTTTCCTTCCAGGCTGTAGCAGCAATGTCACGCTTCCCGTCGAGTGGATCAAAGGATCTGTGGTTTTCCCTCGAGGCTTTCCCTCGAGGCTTTCCCACAAGGCTGTCCCACGTGCCACCGTGGTGTGAGTCGATCCTCGGCGTGAAAGATGAGCCAGTGCAGGGCAAAGAGGTTCCTCTGGAATGGACTGAGACATCTGGGGGACTCTTGGAATGGTGGTACGACCATGGAGTTCCTCTCGCCTTTCCTGTTGAGAGTGCCTCCTCTTGAGATGCGACGGGAACGCTGGGAATTCTTTCCCGTTGAAAGCAGGGAAAGGATCCCTCATCTCGAGCTACGAGGGGGAAACGGGGCTCCTCTGGATGTGGGCGGGACCATCGTGCTTCCTCTCGAGTGGAGACGGGTATGGCGGTGTACTTCTTGAGTTGCAGCAAGGGTGTGAAAGACCCTTTCGAAATTACAGAGGTTAGGTGTCATTAGTCTCCAGACGCCTCATCGGAAATAGGCCTCATCTCACCTGGAAGGGAGAACTTCCTGGATTTTCTCGAGTTGCGGCAGGTGTTCTCGAGTAACGACGGGGACCTCAGGGACCCGCCCTGGTGGCCTCAGGAGAGGCCAGTCCCCATGCGAGTTGCTAGGGGGACTCTCGGGATTCCTCTCCCGTCGATACCGGGGGCAATAACCTTGTGTGGAGTCAGGGCCCGAACCGAGGATTCCTCTCAGGGGCTGACATGGAACTTTGAGTACTTCTGGAGTCTCCCCAGGGGAGTCAGGCCTCGTCTCGAGTGGGGGCATGCACGTGCGCTTTCCTTCCAGACTGTAGCAGCAATGTCACACTTCCCGTCGCATGGATCAAAGGATCTGTGCTTTTCCCTCGAGGCTTTCCGTCGAGGCTTTCCCACAGGGCTGTCCCACGTGCCACCGTGGTGTGAGTCGATCCTCGGCGTGAAAGATGAGCCAGTGCAGGGCAAAGAGGTTCCTCTGTAATGGACTGAGACATCTGGGGGACTCTTGGAATGGTGGTACGACCATGGAGTTCCTCTCGCCTTTCCTGTTGAGAGTGCCTCCTCTTGAGATGCGACGGGAACGCCGGGAATTCTTTCCCGTTGAAAGCAGGGAAAGGATCCCTCATCTCGAGCTACGAGGGGGAAACGGGGCTCCTCTGGATGTGGGCGGGACCATCGTGCTTCCTCTCGAGTGGAGACGGGTATGGCGGTGAACTTCTTGAGTTGCAGCAAGGGTGTGAAAGACCCTTTCGAAATTCCAGAGGTTAGGTGTCATTAGTCTCCAGACGCCTCATCGGAAATAGGCCTCATCTCGCCTGGAAGGGAGAACTTCCTGGATTTTCTCGAGTTACGGCAGGTGTTCTCGAGTTACGACGGGGACCTCAGGGACCCGCCCTGGTGGCCTCAGGAGAGGCCAGTCCCCATGCGAGTTGCTAGGGGGCCTCTCGGGATTCCTCTCCCGTCCATACCGGGGCCAAGAACCTTGTGTGGAGTCAGGGCCCGAACTGAGGATTCCTCTCAGGGGTGACATGGATCTTTGGGTACTTCTGGAGTCTCCCCAGGGGAGCGAGGCCTCGTCTCGAGTGGGGGCACGCACGTGCGCTTTCCTTCCAGGCTGTAGCAGCAATGTCACGCTTCTCGTCGCGTGGATCAAAGGATCTGTGGTTTTCCCTCGAGGCTTTGCCTCGAGGCTTTCCCACAGGGTTGTCCCACGTGCCACCGTGGTGTGAGTCGATCCTCGGCGTGAAAGATGAGCCAGTGCAGGGCAAAGAGGTTCCTCTGGAATGGACTGAGACATCTGGGGGATTCTTGGAATGGTGGTACGACCATAGAGTTACTCTCGCATTTCCTGTTGAGAGTGCCTCCTCTTGAGATGCGAGGGGAATGCCGGGAATTCTTTCCCGTTGAAAGCAGGGAAAGGATCCCACATCTCGAGCTACGAGGGGGAAACGGGGCTCCTCTGGATATGGGCGGGACCATCGTGCTTCCTCTCGAGTGGAGACGGGTATGGCGGTGAACTTCTTGAGTTGCAGCAAGGGAGTGAAAGACCCTTTCGAAGTTCCAGAGGTTAGGTGTCATTAGTCTCCAGACGCATCATTGGAAATAGGCCTCATCTCGCCTGGAAGGGAGAACTTGCTGGATTTTCTCGAGTTGCGGCAGGTGTTCTCGAGTTACGACGGGGACCTCAGGGACCCGCCCTGGTGGCCTCAGGAAAGGCCAGTCCCCATGCGAGTTGCTAGGGGGCCTCTCAGGATTCCTCTCCCGTCGATACCGGGGCCAAAAACCTTGTGTGAAGTCAGGGCCGGAACCGGGGATTCCTCTCAGGGGCTGACATGGATCTTTGGGTACTTCTGGAGTCCCCCAAGGGGAGTCAGGCCTGGTTTCGAGTGGGGGCATGCACGTGCGCTTTCCTTCCAGGCTGTAGCAGCAATGTCACACTTCCCGTCGCGTTGATCAAAGGATCTGTGGTTTTCCCTCGAGGCTTTCCCTCGAGGCTTTCCCACAGGGCTGTCCCACGTGCCACCGTGGTGTGAGTCGATCCTCGGCGTGAAAGATGAGCCAGTGCAGGGCAAAGAGTTTCCTCTGGAATGGACTGAGACATCTGGGGGACTCTTGGAATGGTGGTACGACCATGGAGTTCCTATCGCCTTTTCTGTTGAGAGTGCCTCCTCTTGAGATGCGACGGGAACTCCGGGAATTCTTTCCCGTTGAAAGCAGGGAAAGGATCCCTCATCTCGAGCTACGAGGGGGAAACGGGGCTCCTCTGGATGTGGGCGGGACCATCGTGCTTCCTATCGAGTGGAGACGGGTATGTCGGTGAACTTCTTGAGTTGCAGCAAGGGTGTGAAAGACCCTTTCGAAGTTCCAGAGGTTAGGTGTCATTAGTCTCCAGATGCCTCATCGGAAATAGGCTTCATCTCGCCTGGAAGGGAGAACTTCCTGGATTTTCTCGATATGCGGCAGGTGTTCTCGCGTTACGACGGGGACCTCAGGGACCCGCCTTGGTGGCCTCAGGAACGGCCAGTCCCCATGCGAGTTGCTAGGGGGCCTCTCGGGATTCCTCTCCCGTCGATACCGGGGCCAAAAACCTTGTGTGGAGTCAGGGCCGGAACCGAGGATTCCTCTCAGGGGTGACATGGATCTTTGGGTACTTCTGGAGTCTCCCCAGGGGAGTGAGGCCTCGTCTCGAGTAGGGGCATGCACGTGCGCTTTCCTTCCAGGTTGTAGCAGCAATGTCACGCTTCTCGTCGCGTGGATCAAAGGATCTGTGGTTTTCCCTCGAGGCTTTGCCTCGAGGCTTTCCCACAGGGTTGTCCCACGTGCCGCCGTGGTGTGAGTCGATCCTCGGCGTGAAAGATGAGCCAGTGCAGGGCAAAGAGGTTCCTTTGGAATGGACTGAGACATCTGGGGGACTCTTGGAATGGTGGTACGACCATGGAGTTCTTCTCACCTTTCCTGTTGAGAGTGCCTCCTCTTGAGATGCGACGGAAATGCCGGGAATTCTTTCCCGTTAAAAGCAGGGAAAGGATCCCACATCTCGAGCTACGAGGGGGAAACGGGGCTCCTCTGGATATGGGCGGGACCATCGTGCTTCCTCTCGAGTGGAGACGGGTATGGCGGTGAACTTCTTGAGTTGCAGCAAGGGAGTGAAAGACCCTTTCGAAGTTCCAGAGGTTAGGTGTCATTAGTCTCCAGACGCATCATTGGAAATAGGCCTCATCTCGCCTGGAAGGGAGAACTTGCTGGATTTTCTCGAGTTGCGGCAGGTGTTCTCGAGTTACGACGGGGACCTCAGGGACCCGCCCTGGTGGCCTCAGGAAAGGCCAGTCCCCATGCGAGTTGCTAGGGGGCCTCTCAGGATTCCTCTCCCGTCGATACCGGGGCCAAAAACCTTGTGTGAAGTCAGGGCCGGAACCGGGGATTCCTCTCAGGGGCTGACATGGATCTTTGGGTACTTCTGGAGTCCCCCAAGGGGAGTCAGGCCTGGTTTCGAGTGGGGGCATGCACGTGCGCTTTCCTTCCAGGCTGTAGCAGCAATGTCACACTTCCCGTCGCGTTGATCAAAGGATCTGTGGTTTTCCCTCGAGGCTTTCCCTCGAGGCTTTCCCACAGGGCTGTCCCACGTGCCACCGTGGTGTGAGTCGATCCTCGGCGTGAAAGATGAGCCAGTGCAGGGCAAAGAGGTTCCTCTGGAATGGACTGAGACATCTGGGGGACTCTTGGAATGGTGGTACGACCATGGAGTTCCTCTCGCCTTTCCTGTTGAGAGTGCCTCCTCTTGAGATGCGACGGGAACGCCGGGAATTCTTTCCCGTTGAAAGCAGGGAAAGGATCCCTCATCTCGAGCTACGAGGGGGAAACGGGGCTCCTCTGGATGTGGGCGGGACCATCGTGCTTCCTCTCGAGTGGAGACGGGTATGGCGATGAACTTCTTGAGTTGCAGCAAGGG
Organism: Capricornis sumatraensis; assembly: GCF_032405125.1. Classification (NCBI taxonomy): domain Eukaryota; kingdom Metazoa; phylum Chordata; class Mammalia; order Artiodactyla; family Bovidae; genus Capricornis; species Capricornis sumatraensis. Next base: position 13,752,928 of record NW_027184612.1, read on the forward strand.
TGTGAAAGACCCTTTCGAAGTTCCAGAGGTTAGGTGTCATTAGTCTCCAGACGCCTCATCGGAAATAGGCCTCATCTCGCCTGCAAGGGAGAACTTCCTGGATTTTCTCGAGTTGCGGCAGGTGTTCTCGAGTTACGACGGGGACCTCAGGGACCCGCCCTGGTTGCCTCAGGAGAGGCCAGTCCCCATGCGAGTTGCTAGGGGGCCTCTCGGGATTCCTCTCCCGTCGATACCGGGGCCAAAAACCTTGTGTGGAGTCAGGGCCGGAACCGAGGATTACTCTCAGGGGTGACATGTATCTTTGGGTACTTCTGGAGTCTCCCCAGGGGAGTCAGGACTCGTCTCGAGTGGGGGCATGCACGTGCGCTTTCCTTCCAGGCTGCAGCAGCAATGTCACGCTTCCCGTCGCGTGGATCAAAGGATCTGTGGTTTTCCCTCGAGGCTTTCCCTCGAGGCTTTCCCACAAGGCTTTCCCACGTGCCACCGTGGTGTGAGTCGATCCTCGGCGTGAAAGATGAGCCAGTGCAGGGCAAAAGGTTCCTCTGGAATGGACTGAGACATCTGGGGGACTCTTGGAATGGTGGTACGACCATGGAGTTCCTCTCGCCTTTCCTGTTGAGAGTGCCTCCTCTTGAGATGCGACGGGAACGCTGGGAATTCTTTCCCGTTGAAAGCAGGGAAAGGATCCCTCATCTCGAGCTACGAGGGGGAAACGGGGCTCCTCTGGATGTGGGCGGGACCATCGTGCTTCCTCTCGAGTGGAGTCGGGTATGGCGGTGAACTTCTTGAGTTGCAGCAAGGGTGTGAAAGACCCTTTCGACGTTCCAGAGTTTAGGTGTCATTAGTCTCCAGACGCCTCATCAGAAATAGGCCTCATCTCGCCTGGAAGGGAGAACTTCCTGGATTTTCTTGAGTTGCGGCAGGTGTTCTCGAGTTACGACGGGGACCTCAGGGACCCGCCCTGGTGGCCTCAGGAGAGGCCAGTCCCCATGCGAGTTGCTAGGGGGCCTCTCGGGATTCCTCTCCCGTCGATACCGGGGCCAAAAACCTTGTGTGGAGTCAGGGCCGGGACCGAGGATTCCTCTCAGGGGCTGACATGGATCTTTGGGTACTTCTGGAGTCTCCCCACGGGAGTCAGGCCTCGTCTCGAGTGGGGGCATGCACGTGCGCTTTCCTTCCAGGCTGTAGCAGCAATGTCAAGATTCCCGTCGCATTTATCAAAGGATCTGTGGCTTTCCCTCGAGGCTTTCCCTCGAGGCTTTCCCACAGGGCTGTCCCACGTGCCACCGTGTTGTGAGTCGATCCTCGGCGTGAAAGATGAGCCAGTGCAGGGCAAAGAGTTTCCTCTGGAATGGACTGAGACATCTGGGGGAGTCTTGGAATGGTGGTACGACCATGGAGTTCCTCTCGCCTTTCCTGTTGAGAGTGCCTCCTCTTGAGATGCGACGGGAACGCCGTGAATTCTTTCCCGTTGAAAGCAGGGAAAGGATCCCTCATCTCGAGCTACGAGGGGGAAACGGGGCTCCTCTGGATGTGGGCGGGACCATCGTGCTTCCTCTCGAGTGGAGACGGGTATGGCGGTGAACTTCTTGAGTTGCAGCAAGGGTGTGAAAGACCCTTTCGAAGTTCCAGAGGTTAGGTGTCATTAGTCTCCAGAAGCCTCATCGGAAATAGGCCACATGTCGCCTGGAAGGGAGAACTTCCTGGATTTTCTCGAGTTGCGGCAGGTGTTCTCGAGTTACGACGGGGACGTCAGGGAACCGCCCTGGTGGCCTCATGAGAGGCCAGTCCCCATGCAATTTGCTAGGGGGCCTCTCGGGATTCCTCTCCCGTCGATACCGGGGCCAAAAACCTTGTGTGGAGTCAGGGCCGGGACCGAGGATTCCTCTCAGGGGTGACAAGGATCTTTGGGTACTTCTGGAGTCTCCCCAGGGGAGTCAGGCCTCCTCTCGAGTGGGGGCATGCACGTGCGCTTTCCTTCCAGGCTGAAGCAGCAATGTCACGCTTCCCGTCGCGTGGATCAAAGGATCTGTGGTTTTACCTCGAGGCTTTCCCTCGAGGCTTTCCCACAGGGCTGTCCCACGTGCCACCGTGGTGTGAGTCGATCCTCGGCGTGAAAGATGAGCCAGTGCAGGGCAAAGAGGTTCCTCTGGAATGGACTGAGTCATCTGGGGGACTCTTGGAATGGTGGTACGACCATGGAGTTCCTCTCGCCTTTCCTGTTGAGAGTGCCTCCTCTTGAGATGCGACGGGAACGCCGGGAATTCTTTCCCGTTGAAAGCAGGGAAAGGATCCCTCATCTCGAGCTACGAGGGGGAAACGGGGCTCCTCTGGATGTGGGCGGGACCATCGTGCTTCCTCTCGAGTGGAGACGGGTACGGCGGTGAACTTCTTGAGTTGCAGCAAGGGTGTGAAAGACCCTTTCGAAGTTCCAGAGGTTAGGTGTCATTAGTCTCCAGACGCCTCATCGGAAATAGGCCTCATCTCGCCTGCAAGGGAGAACTTCCTGGATTTTCTCGAGTTGCGGCAGGTGTTCTCGAGTTACGACGGGGACCTCAGGGACCCGCCCTGGTTGCCTCAGGAGAGGCCAGTCCCCATGAGAGTTGCTAGGGGGCCTCTCGGGATTCCTCTCCCGTCGATACCGGGGCCAAAAACCTTGTGTGGAGTCAGGGCCGGAACCGAGGATTCCTCTCAGGGGTGACATGTATCTTTGGGTACTTCTGGAGTCTCCCCAGGGGAGTCAGACCTCGTCTCGAGTGGGGGCATGCACGTGCGCTTTCCTTCCAGGCTGTAGCAGCAATGTCACGCTTCCCGTCGAGTGGATCAAAGGATCTGTGGTTTTCCCTCGAGGCTTTCCCTCGAGGCTTTCCCACAAGGCTGTCCCACGTGCCACCGTGGTGTGAGTCGATCCTCGGCGTGAAAGATGAGCCAGTGCAGGGCAAAGAGGTTCCTCTGGAATGGACTGAGACATCTGGGGGACTCTTGGAATGGTGGTACGACCATGGAGTTCCTCTCGCCTTTCCTGTTGAGAGTGCCTCCTCTTGAGATGCGACGGGAACGCTGGGAATTCTTTCCCGTTGAAAGCAGGGAAAGGATCCCTCATCTCGAGCTACGAGGGGGAAACGGGGCTCCTCTGGATGTGGGCGGGACCATCGTGCTTCCTCTCGAGTGGAGACGGGTATGGCGGTGTACTTCTTGAGTTGCAGCAAGGGTGTGAAAGACCCTTTCGAAATTACAGAGGTTAGGTGTCATTAGTCTCCAGACGCCTCATCGGAAATAGGCCTCATCTCACCTGGAAGGGAGAACTTCCTGGATTTTCTCGAGTTGCGGCAGGTGTTCTCGAGTAACGACGGGGACCTCAGGGACCCGCCCTGGTGGCCTCAGGAGAGGCCAGTCCCCATGCGAGTTGCTAGGGGGACTCTCGGGATTCCTCTCCCGTCGATACCGGGGGCAATAACCTTGTGTGGAGTCAGGGCCCGAACCGAGGATTCCTCTCAGGGGCTGACATGGAACTTTGAGTACTTCTGGAGTCTCCCCAGGGGAGTCAGGCCTCGTCTCGAGTGGGGGCATGCACGTGCGCTTTCCTTCCAGACTGTAGCAGCAATGTCACACTTCCCGTCGCATGGATCAAAGGATCTGTGCTTTTCCCTCGAGGCTTTCCGTCGAGGCTTTCCCACAGGGCTGTCCCACGTGCCACCGTGGTGTGAGTCGATCCTCGGCGTGAAAGATGAGCCAGTGCAGGGCAAAGAGGTTCCTCTGTAATGGACTGAGACATCTGGGGGACTCTTGGAATGGTGGTACGACCATGGAGTTCCTCTCGCCTTTCCTGTTGAGAGTGCCTCCTCTTGAGATGCGACGGGAACGCCGGGAATTCTTTCCCGTTGAAAGCAGGGAAAGGATCCCTCATCTCGAGCTACGAGGGGGAAACGGGGCTCCTCTGGATGTGGGCGGGACCATCGTGCTTCCTCTCGAGTGGAGACGGGTATGGCGGTGAACTTCTTGAGTTGCAGCAAGGGTGTGAAAGACCCTTTCGAAATTCCAGAGGTTAGGTGTCATTAGTCTCCAGACGCCTCATCGGAAATAGGCCTCATCTCGCCTGGAAGGGAGAACTTCCTGGATTTTCTCGAGTTACGGCAGGTGTTCTCGAGTTACGACGGGGACCTCAGGGACCCGCCCTGGTGGCCTCAGGAGAGGCCAGTCCCCATGCGAGTTGCTAGGGGGCCTCTCGGGATTCCTCTCCCGTCCATACCGGGGCCAAGAACCTTGTGTGGAGTCAGGGCCCGAACCGAGGATTCCTCTCAGGGGTGACATGGATCTTTGGGTACTTCTGGAGTCTCCCCAGGGGAGCGAGGCCTCGTCTCGAGTGGGGGCACGCACGTGCGCTTTCCTTCCAGGCTGTAGCAGCAATGTCACGCTTCTCGTCGCGTGGATCAAAGGATCTGTGGTTTTCCCTCGAGGCTTTGCCTCGAGGCTTTCCCACAGGGTTGTCCCACGTGCCACCGTGGTGTGAGTCGATCCTCGGCGTGAAAGATGAGCCAGTGCAGGGCAAAGAGGTTCCTCTGGAATGGACTGAGACATCTGGGGGATTCTTGGAATGGTGGTACGACCATAGAGTTACTCTCGCATTTCCTGTTGAGAGTGCCTCCTCTTGAGATGCGAGGGGAATGCCGGGAATTCTTTCCCGTTGAAAGCAGGGAAAGGATCCCACATCTCGAGCTACGAGGGGGAAACGGGGCTCCTCTGGATATGGGCGGGACCATCGTGCTTCCTCTCGAGTGGAGACGGGTATGGCGGTGAACTTCTTGAGTTGCAGCAAGGGAGTGAAAGACCCTTTCGAAGTTCCAGAGGTTAGGTGTCATTAGTCTCCAGACGCATCATTGGAAATAGGCCTCATCTCGCCTGGAAGGGAGAACTTGCTGGATTTTCTCGAGTTGCGGCAGGTGTTCTCGAGTTACGACGGGGACCTCAGGGACCCGCCCTGGTGGCCTCAGGAAAGGCCAGTCCCCATGCGAGTTGCTAGGGGGCCTCTCAGGATTCCTCTCCCGTCGATACCGGGGCCAAAAACCTTGTGTGAAGTCAGGGCCGGAACCGGGGATTCCTCTCAGGGGCTGACATGGATCTTTGGGTACTTCTGGAGTCCCCCAAGGGGAGTCAGGCCTGGTTTCGAGTGGGGGCATGCACGTGCGCTTTCCTTCCAGGCTGTAGCAGCAATGTCACACTTCCCGTCGCGTTGATCAAAGGATCTGTGGTTTTCCCTCGAGGCTTTCCCTCGAGGCTTTCCCACAGGGCTGTCCCACGTGCCACCGTGGTGTGAGTCGATCCTCGGCGTGAAAGATGAGCCAGTGCAGGGCAAAGAGTTTCCTCTGGAATGGACTGAGACATCTGGGGGACTCTTGGAATGGTGGTATGACCATGGAGTTCCTATCGCCTTTTCTGTTGAGAGTGCCTCCTCTTGAGATGCGACGGGAACTCCGGGAATTCTTTCCCGTTGAAAGCAGGGAAAGGATCCCTCATCTCGAGCTACGAGGGGGAAACGGGGCTCCTCTGGATGTGGGCGGGACCATCGTGCTTCCTATCGAGTGGAGACGGGTATGTCGGTGAACTTCTTGAGTTGCAGCAAGGGTGTGAAAGACCCTTTCGAAGTTCCAGAGGTTAGGTGTCATTAGTCTCCAGATGCCTCATCGGAAATAGGCTTCATCTCGCCTGGAAGGGAGAACTTCCTGGATTTTCTCGATATGCGGCAGGTGTTCTCGCGTTACGACGGGGACCTCAGGGACCCGCCTTGGTGGCCTCAGGAACGGCCAGTCCCCATGCGAGTTGCTAGGGGGCCTCTCGGGATTCCTCTCCCGTCGATACCGGGGCCAAAAACCTTGTGTGGAGTCAGGGCCGGAACCGAGGATTCCTCTCAGGGGTGACATGGATCTTTGGGTACTTCTGGAGTCTCCCCAGGGGAGTGAGGCCTCGTCTCGAGTAGGGGCATGCACGTGCGCTTTCCTTCCAGGCTGTAGCAGCAATGTCACGCTTCTCGTCGCGTGGATCAAAGGATCTGTGGTTTTCCCTCGAGGCTTTGCCTCGAGGCTTTCCCACAGGGTTGTCCCACGTGCCGCCGTGGTGTGAGTCGATCCTCGGCGTGAAAGATGAGCCAGTGCAGGGCAAAGAGGTTCCTTTGGAATGGACTGAGACATCTGGGGGACTCTTGGAATGGTGGTACGACCATGGAGTTCTTCTCACCTTTCCTGTTGAGAGTGCCTCCTCTTGAGATGCGACGGAAATGCCGGGAATTCTTTCCCGTTAAAAGCAGGGAAAGGATCCCACATCTCGAGCTACGAGGGGGAAACGGGGCTCCTCTGGATATGGGCGGGACCATCGTGCTTCCTCTCGAGTGGAGACGGGTATGGCGGTGAACTTCTTGAGTTGCAGCAAGGGAGTGAAAGACCCTTTCGAAGTTCCAGAGGTTAGGTGTCATTAGTCTCCAGACGCATCATTGGAAATAGGCCTCATCTCGCCTGGAAGGGAGAACTTGCTGGATTTTCTCGAGTTGCGGCAGGTGTTCTCGAGTTACGACGGGGACCTCAGGGACCCGCCCTGGTGGCCTCAGGAAAGGCCAGTCCCCATGCGAGTTGCTAGGGGGCCTCTCAGGATTCCTCTCCCGTCGATACCGGGGCCAAAAACCTTGTGTGAAGTCAGGGCCGGAACCGGGGATTCCTCTCAGGGGCTGACATGGATCTTTGGGTACTTCTGGAGTCCCCCAAGGGGAGTCAGGCCTGGTTTCGAGTGGGGGCATGCACGTGCGCTTTCCTTCCAGGCTGTAGCAGCAATGTCACACTTCCCGTCGCGTTGATCAAAGGATCTGTGGTTTTCCCTCGAGGCTTTCCCTCGAGGCTTTCCCACAGGGCTGTCCCACGTGCCACCGTGGTGTGAGTCGATCCTCGGCGTGAAAGATGAGCCAGTGCAGGGCAAAGAGTTTCCTCTGGAATGGACTGAGACATCTGGGGGACTCTTGGAATGGTGGTACGACCATGGAGTTCCTATCGCCTTTTCTGTTGAGAGTGCCTCCTCTTGAGATGCGACGGGAACTCCGGGAATTCTTTCCCGTTGAAAGCAGGGAAAGGATCCCTCATCTCGAGCTACGAGGGGGAAACGGGGCTCCTCTGGATGTGGGCGGGACCATCGTGCTTCCTATCGAGTGGAGACGGGTATGTCGGTGAACTTCTTGAGTTGCAGCAAGGGTGTGAAAGACCCTTTCGAAGTTCCAGAGGTTAGGTGTCATTAGTCTCCAGATGCCTCATCGGAAATAGGCTTCATCTCGCCTGGAAGGGAGAACTTCCTGGATTTTCTCGATATGCGGCAGGTGTTCTCGCGTTACGACGGGGACCTCAGGGACCCGCCTTGGTGGCCTCAGGAACGGCCAGTCCCCATGCGAGTTGCTAGGGGGCCTCTCGGGATTCCTCTCCCGTCGATACCGGGGCCAAAAACCTTGTGTGGAGTCAGGGCCGGAACCGAGGATTCCTCTCAGGGGTGACATGGATCTTTGGGTACTTCTGGAGTCTCCCCAGGGGAGTGAGGCCTCGTCTCGAGTAGGGGCATGCACGTGCGCTTTCCTTCCAGGCTGTAGCAGCAATGTCACGCTTCTCGTCGCGTGGATCAAAGGATCTGTGGTTTTCCCTCGAGGCTTTGCCTCGAGGCTTTCCCACAGGGTTGTCCCACGTGCCGCCGTGGTGTGAGTCGATCCTCGGCGTGAAAGATGAGCCAGTGCAGGGCAAAGAGGTTCCTTTGGAATGGACTGAGACATCTGGGGGACTCTTGGAATGGTGGTACGACCATGGAGTTCTTCTCACCTTTCCTGTTGAGAGTGCCTCCTCTTGAGATGCGACGGAAATGCCGGGAATTCTTTCCCGTTAAAAGCAGGGAAAGGATCCCTCATCTCGAGCTACGAGGGGAAACGGGGCTCCTCTGGATGTGGGCGGGACCATCGTGCTTCCTCTCGAGTGGAGACGGGTATGGCGGTGAACTTCTTGTGTTGCAGCAAGGGTGTGAAAGACCCTTTCGAAGTTCCAGAAGTTAGGTGTCATTAGTCTCCAGACGCCTCATTGGAAATAGGCCTCATCTCGCCTGGAAGGGAGAACATCCTGGATTTTCTCGAGTTGCGGCAGGTGTTCTCGAGTTACGACGGGGATCTCAGGGAACCGCCCTGGTGGCCTCAGGAAAAGCCAGTCCCCATGCGAGTTGCTAGGGGGCCTCTCAGGATTCCTCTCCTGTCGATACCGTGGCCAAAAACCTTGTTTGGAGTCAGGGCCGGAACCGAGGGTTCGTCTCAGGGGCTGACATGGATCTTTGGGTACTTCTGGAGTCTCCCCACTGGAGTCAGGCCTCGTTTCGAGTGGGGGCATGCACGAGCGCTTTTCTTCCAGGCTGTAGCAGCAATGTCACGCTTACCTTCGCGTGGATCAAAGGATCTGTGGTTTTCCTTCGAGGCTTTCCCTCGAGGCTTTCCCACAGGGCTGTCCCACTTGCCACCGTGGTGTGAGTCGATCCTCGGCGTGAAAGATGAGCCAGTGCAGGGCAAAGAGGTTCCTCTGGAATGCACTGAGACATCTGGGGGATTCTTGGAATGGTGGTACGACCATAGAGTTCCTCTCGCCTTTCCTGTTGAGAGTGCCTCCTCTTGAGATGCGAGGGGAATGCCGGGAATTCTTTCCCGTTGAAAGCAGGGAAAGGATCCCTCATCTCGAGCTACGAGGGGGAAACGGGGCTCCTCTGGATATGGGCGGGACCATCGTGCTTCCTCTCGAGTGGAGACGGGTATGGCGGTGAACTTCTTGAGTTGCAGCAAGGGTGTGAAAGACCCTTTCGAAGTTCCAGAGGTTAGGTGTCATTACTCTCCAGACGCCTCATTGGAAATAGGCCTCATCTCGCCTGGAAGGGAGAACTTCCTGGATTTTCTCGAGTTGCGGCAGGAGTTCTCGAGTTACGACGGGGACCTCAGGGACCCGACATGGTGGCCTCAGGAAAGGCCAGTCCCCATGCGAGTTGCTAGGGGGCCTCTCAGGATTCCTCTCCCGTCGATACCGGGGCCAAAAACCTTGTGTGGAGTCAGGGCCGGAACCGAGGTTTTCTCTCAGGGGTGACATGGAACTTTGGGTATTTCTGGAGTCTCCCCAGGGGAGTCAGGCCTCGTCTCGAGTGGGGGCATGCACGTGCGCTTTCCCTCCAGGCTGAAGCAGCAATGTCACGCTTCCCGTCGCGTGGATCAAAGGATCTGTGGTTTTCCCTCGAGGCTTTCCGTCGAGGCTTTCCCACAGGGCTGTCCCACGTGCCACCGTGGTGTGAGTCGATCCTCGGCGTGAAAGCTGAGCCAGTGCAGGGCAAAGAGCTTCCTCTCGAATGGACTGAGACATCTGGGGGACTCTTGGAATGGTGGTACGACCATGGAGTTCCTCTCGCCTTTCCTGTTGAGAGTGCCTCCTCTTGAGATGCGACGGGAACGCCGGGAATTCTTTCCCGTTGAAAGCAGGGAAAGGATCGCTCATCTCGAGCTACGAGGGGGAAACGGGGCTCCTCTGGATGTGGGCGGGACCATCGTGCTTCCTCTCGAGTGGAGACGGGTATGGCGGTGAACTTCTTGAGTTGCAGCAAGGGTGTGAAAGACCCTTTCGAAGTTCCAGAGGTTAGGTGTCATTAGTCTCCAGACGCCTCATCGGAAATAGGCCTCATCTCGCCTGGAAGGGAGAACTTCCTGGATTTTCTCGAGTTGCGGCAGGTGTTCTCGAGTTACGACGGGGACCTCAAGGACCCGCCCTGGTGGCCTCAGGAGAGGCCAGTCCCCATGCGATTTGCTAGGGGGCCTCTCGGGATTCCTCTCCCGTCGATACCGGGGCCAAAAACCTTGTGTGGAGTCAGGGCCGGAACCGAGGATTCCTCTCAGGGGCTGACATGGATCTTTGGGTACTTCTGGAGTCTCCCCAGGGGAGTCAGGCCTCGTCTCGAGTGGGGGCATGCACGTGTGCTTTCCTTCCAGGCTGTACCAGCAATGTCACGCTTCCCGTCGCGTGGATCAAAGGATCTGTGGTTTTCCCTCGAGGCTTTCCCTTGAGGCTTTCCCACAGGGCTGTCCCACGTGCTACCGTGGTGTGAGTCGATCCTCGGCGTGAAAGATGAGCCAGTGCAGGGCAAAGAGGTTCCTCTGGAATGGACTGAGACATCTGGGGTACTCTTGGAATGGTGGTACGACCATGGAGTTCCTCTCGCCTTTCCTGTTGAGAGTGCCTCCTCTTGAGATGCGACGGGAACGCCGGGAATTCTTTCCCGTTGAAAGCAGGGAAAGGATCCCTCATCTCGAGCTACGAATGTGAAACGGGGCTCCTCTGGATGTGGGCGGGACCATCGTGCTTCCTCTCGAGTGGAGACGGGTATGGCGGTGAACTTCTTGAGTTGCAGCAAGGGTGTGAAAGACCCTTTCGAAGTTCCAGAGGTTAGGTGTCATTACTCTCCAGACGCCTCATTGGAAATAGGCCTCATCTCGCCTGGAAGAGAGAACTTCCTGGATTTTCTCGAGTTGCGGCAGGAGTTCTCGAGTTACGACGGGGACCTCAGGGACCCGACATGGTGGCCTCAGGAAAGGCCAGTCCCCATGCGAGTTGCTAGGGGGCCTCTCAGGATTCCTCTCCCGTCGATACCGGGGCCAAAAACCTTGTGTGGAGTCAGGGCCGGAACCGAGGTTTTCTCTCAGGGGTGACATGGAACTTTGGGTATTTCTGGAGTCTCCCCAGGGGAGTCAGGCCTCGTCTCGAGTGGGGGCATGCACGTGCGCTTTCCCTCCAGGCTGAAGCAGCAATGTCACGCTTCCCGTCGCGTGGATCAAAGGATCTGTGGTTTTCCCTCGAGGCTTTCCGTCGAGGCTTTCCCACAGGGCTGTCCCACGTGCCACCGTGGTGTGAGTCGATCCTCGGCGTGAAAGCTGAGCCAGTGCAGGGCAAAGAGCTTCCTCTCGAATGGACTGAGACATCTGGGGGACTCTTGGAATGGTGGTACGACCATGGAGTTCCTCTCGCCTTTCCTGTTGAGAGTGCCTCCTCTTGAGATGCGACGGGAACGCCGGGAATTCTTTCCCGTTGAAAGCAGGGAAAGGATCGCTCATCTCGAGCTACGAGGGGGAAACGGGGCTCCTCTGGATGTGGGCGGGACCATCGTGCTTCCTCTCGAGTGGAGACGGGTATGGCGGTGAACTTCTTGAGTTGCAGCAAGGGTGTGAAAGACCCTTTCGAAGTTCCAGAGGTTAGGTGTCATTAGTCTCCAGACGCCTCATCGGAAATAGGCCTCATCTCGCCTGGAAGGGAGAACTTCCTGGATTTTCTCGAGTTGCGGCAGGTGTTCTCGAGTTACGACGGGGACCTCAGGGACCCGCCCTGGTGGCCTCAGGAGAGGCCAGTCCCCATGCGATTTGCTAGGGGGCCTCTCGGGATTCCTCTCCCGTCGATACCGGGGCCAAAAACCTTGTGTGGAGTCAGGGCCGGAACCGAGGATTCCTCTCAGGGGCTGACATGGATCTTTGGGTACTTCTGGAGTCTCCCCAGGGGAGTCAGGCCTCGTCTCGAGTGGGGGCATGCACGTGTGCTTTCCTTCCAGGCTGAAGCAGCAATGTCACGCTTCCCGTCGCGTGGATCAAAGGATCTGTGGTTTTCCCTCGAGGCTTTCCCTTGAGGCTTTCCCACAGGGCTGTCCCACGTGCTACCGTGGTGTGAGTCGATCCTCGGCGTGAAAGATGAGCCAGTGCAGGGCAAAGAGGTTCCTCTGGAATGGACTGAGACATCTGGGCTACTCTTGGAATGGTGGTACGACCATGGAGTTCCTCTCGCCTTTCCTGTTGAGAGTGCCTCCTCTTGAGATGCGACGGGAACGCCGGGAATTCTTTCCCGTTGAAAGCAGGGAAAGGATCCCTCATCTCGAGCTACGAATGTGAAACGGGGCTCCTCTGGATGTGGGCGGGACCATCGTGCTTCCTCTCGAGTGGAGACGGGTATGGCGGTGAACTTCTTGAGTTGCAGCAAGGGTGTGAAAGACCCTTTCGAAGTTCCAGAGGTTAGGTGTCATTAGTCTCCAGACGCCTCATCGGAAATAGGCCTCATCTCGCCTGGAAGGGAGAACTTCCTGGATTTTCTCGAGTTGCGGCAGGTGTTCTCGAGTTACGACGGGGACCTCAGGGACCCGCCATGGTGGCCTCAGGAAAGGCCAGTCCCCATGCGAGTTGCTAGGGGGCCTCTCAGGATTCCTCTCCCGTCGATACCGGGGCCAAAAACCTTGTGTGGAGTCAGGGTCGGAACCGAGGTTTCCTCTCAGGGGTGACATGGAACTTTGGGTATTTCTGGAGTCTCCCCAGGGGAGTCAGGCCTCGTCTCGAGTGGGGGCATGCACGTGCGCTTTCCTTCCAGGCTGTAGCAGCAATGTCACGCTTCCCGTCGCGTGGATCAAAGGATCTGTGGTTTTCCCTCGAGGCTTTCCCTCGAGGCTTTGCCACAAGGCTGTCCAACGTGCCACCGTGGTGTGAGTCGATCCTCGGCGTGAAAGATGAGCCAGTGCAGGGCAAAGAGGTTCCTCTGGAATGGACTGAGACATCTGGGGGACTCTTGGAATGGTGGTACGACCATGGAGTTCCTCTCGCCTTTCCTGTTGAGAGTGCCTCCTCTTGAGATGCGACGGGAACGCCGGGAATTCTTTCCCGTTGAAAGCAGGGAAAGGATCCCTCATCTCGAGCTACGAGGGGGAAACGGGGCTCCTCTGGATGTGGGCGGGACCATCGTGCTTCCTCTCGAGTGGAGACGGGTATGGCGGTGACCTTCTTGAGTAGCAGCAAGGGTGTGAAAGACCCTTTCGAAGTTCCAGAGGTTAGGTGTCATTAGTCTCCAGACGCCTCATAGGAAATAGGCCTCATCTCGCCTGGAAGGGAGAACTTCCTGGATTTTCTCGAGTTGCGGCAGGTGTTCTCGAGTTACGACGGGGACCTCAGGGACCCGCCATGGTGGCCTCAGGAAAGGCCAGTCCCCATGCGAGTTGCTAGGGGGCCTCTCAGGATTCCTCTCCCGTCGATACCGGGGCCAAAAACCTTGTGTGGAGTAAGGGCCGGAACCGAGGTTTTCTCTCAGGGGTGACATGGAACTTTGGGTATTTCTGGAGTCTCCCCAGGGGAGTCAGGCCTCGTCTCGAGTGGGGGCATGCACGTGCGCTTTCCTTCCAGGCTGTAGCAGCAATGTCACGCTTCCCATCGCGTGGATCAAAGGATCTGTGGTTTTCCCTCGAGGCTTTCCCACAGGGCTGTCCAACGTGCCACCGTGGTGTGAGTCGATCCTTGGCGTGAAAGATGAGCCAGTGCAGGGCAAAGAGGTTCCTCTGGAATGGACTGAGACATCTGGGGGACTCTTGGAATGGTGGTACGACCATGGAGTTCCTCTCGCCTTTCCAGTTGAGAGTGCCTCCTCTTGAGATGCGACGGGAACGCCGGGAATTCTTTCCCATTGAAAGCAGGGAAAGGATCCCTCATCTCGAGCTACGAGGGGGAAACGGGGCTCCTCTGGATGTGGGCGGGACCATCGTGCTTCCTCTCGAGTGGAGACGGATATGGCGGTGAACTTCTTGAGTAGCAGCAAGGGTGTGAAAGACCCTTTCGAAGTTCCAGAGGTTAGGTGTCATTAGTCTCCAGACGCCTCATCGGAAATAGGCCTCATCTCGCCTGGAAGGGAGAACTTCCTGGATTTTCTCGAGTTGCGGCAGGTGTTCTCGAGTTACGACGGGGACCTCAGGGACCCGCCCTGGTGGCCTCAGGAGAGGCCAGTCCCCATGCGATTTGCTAGGGGGCCTCTCGGGATTCCTCTCCCGTCGATACCGGGGCCAAAAACCTTGTGTGGAGTCAGGGCCGGAACCGAGGATTCCTCTCAGGGGCTGACATGGATCTTTGGGTACTTCTGGAGTCTCCCCAGGGGAGTCAGGCCTCGTCTCGAGTGGGGGCATGCACGTGCGCTTTCCCTCCAGGCTGAAGCAGCAATGTCACGCTTCCCGTCGCGTGGATCAAAGGATCTGTGGTTTTCCCTCGAGGCTTTCCGTCGAGGCTTTCCCACAGGGCTGTCCCACGTGCCACCGTGGTGTGAGTCGATCCTCGGCGTGAAAGCTGAGCCAGTGCAGGGCAAAGAGCTTCCTCTCGAATGGACTGAGACATCTGGGGGACTCTTGGAATGGTGGTACGACCATGGAGTTCCTCTCGCCTTTCCTGTTGAGAGTGCCTCCTCTTGAGATGCGACGGGAACGCCGGGAATTCTTTCCCGTTGAAAGCAGGGAAAGGATCGCTCATCTCGAGCTACGAGGGGGAAACGGGGCTCCTCTGGATGTGGGCGGGACCATCGTGCTTCCTCTCGAGTGGAGACGGGTATGGCGGTGAACTTCTTGAGTTGCAGCAAGGGTGTGAAAGACCCTTTCGAAGTTCCAGAGGTTAGGTGTCATTAGTCTCCAGACGCCTCATCGGAAATAGGCCTCATCTCGCCTGGAAGGGAGAACTTCCTGGATTTTCTCGAGTTGCGGCAGGTGTTCTCGAGTTACGACGGGGACCTCAGGGACCCGCCCTGGTGGCCTCAGGAGAGGCCAGTCCCCATGCGATTTGCTAGGGGGCCTCTCGGGATTCCTCTCCCGTCGATACCGGGGCCAAAAACCTTGTGTGGAGTCAGGGCCGGAACCGAGGATTCCTCTCAGGGGCTGACATGGATCTTTGGGTACTTCTGGAGTCTCCCCAGGGGAGTCAGGCCTCGTCTCGAGTGGGGGCATGCACGTGTGCTTTCCTTCCAGGCTGTACCAGCAATGTCACGCTTCCCGTCGCGTGGATCAAAGGATCTGTGGTTTTCCCTCGAGGCTTTCCCTTGAGGCTTTCCCACAGGGCTGTCCCACGTGCTACCGTGGTGTGAGTCGATCCTCGGCGTGAAAGATGAGCCAGTGCAGGGCAAAGAGGTTCCTCTGGAATGGACTGAGACATCTGGGGTACTCTTGGAATGGTGGTACGACCATGGAGTTCCTCTCGCCTTTCCTGTTGAGAGTGCCTCCTCTTGAGATGCGACGGGAACGCCGGGAATTCTTTCCCGTTGAAAGCAGGGAAAGGATCCCTCATCTCGAGCTACGAATGTGAAACGGGGCTCCTCTGGATGTGGGCGGGACCATCGTGCTTCCTCTCGAGTGGAGACGGGTATGGCGGTGAACTTCTTGAGTTGCAGCAAGGGTGTGAAAGACCCTTTCGAAGTTCCAGAGGTTAGGTGTCATTACTCTCCAGACGCCTCATTGGAAATAGGCCTCATCTCGCCTGGAAGAGAGAACTTCCTGGATTTTCTCGAGTTGCGGCAGGAGTTCTCGAGTTACGACGGGGACCTCAGGGACCCGACATGGTGGCCTCAGGAAAGGCCAGTCCCCATGCGAGTTGCTAGGGGGCCTCTCAGGATTCCTCTCCCGTCGATACCGGGGCCAAAAACCTTGTGTGGAGTCAGGGCCGGAACCGAGGTTTTCTCTCAGGGGTGACATGGAACTTTGGGTATTTCTGGAGTCTCCCCAGGGGAGTCAGGCCTCGTCTCGAGTGGGGGCATGCACGTGCGCTTTCCCTCCAGGCTGAAGCAGCAATGTCACGCTTCCCGTTGCGTGGATCAAAGGATCTGTGGTTTTCCCTCGAGGCT
This sequence comes from Capricornis sumatraensis, assembly GCF_032405125.1. Lineage (NCBI taxonomy): Eukaryota > Metazoa > Chordata > Mammalia > Artiodactyla > Bovidae > Capricornis > Capricornis sumatraensis. The sequence continues at coordinate 13,768,623 of NW_027184612.1, forward strand.
TTCCGTCGAGGCTTTCCCACAGGGCTGTCCCACGTGCCACCGTGGTGTGAGTCGATCCTCGGCGTGAAAGCTGAGCCAGTGCAGGGCAAAGAGCTTCCTCTCGAATGGACTGAGACATCTGGGGGACTCTTGGAATGGTGGTACGACCATGGAGTTCCTCTCGCCTTTCCTGTTGAGAGTGCCTCCTCTTGAGATGCGACGGGAACGCCGGGAATTCTTTCCCGTTGAAAGCAGGGAAAGGATCGCTCATCTCGAGCTACGAGGGGGAAACGGGGCTCCTCTGGATGTGGGCGGGACCATCGTGCTTCCTCTCGAGTGGAGACGGGTATGGCGGTGAACTTCTTGAGTTGCAGCAAGGGTGTGAAAGACCCTTTCGAAGTTCCAGAGGTTAGGTGTCATTAGTCTCCAGACGCCTCATCGGAAATAGGCCTCATCTCGCCTGGAAGGGAGAACTTCCTGGATTTTCTCGAGTTGCGGCAGGTGTTCTCGAGTTACGACGGGGACCTCAGGGACCCGCCCTGGTGGCCTCAGGAGAGGCCAGTCCCCATGCGATTTGCTAGGGGGCCTCTCGGGATTCCTCTCCCGTCGATACCGGGGCCAAAAACCTTGTGTGGAGTCAGGGCCGGAACCGAGGATTCCTCTCAGGGGCTGACATGGATCTTTGGGTACTTCTGGAGTCTCCCCAGGGGAGTCAGGCCTCGTCTCGAGTGGGGGCATGCACGTGTGCTTTCCTTCCAGGCTGAAGCAGCAATGTCACGCTTCCCGTCGCGTGGATCAAAGGATCTGTGGTTTTCCCTCGAGGCTTTCCCTTGAGGCTTTCCCACAGGGCTGTCCCACGTGCTACCGTGGTGTGAGTCGATCCTCGGCGTGAAAGATGAGCCAGTGCAGGGCAAAGAGGTTCCTCTGGAATGGACTGAGACATCTGGGCTACTCTTGGAATGGTGGTACGACCATGGAGTTCCTCTCGCCTTTCCTGTTGAGAGTGCCTCCTCTTGAGATGCGACGGGAACGCCGGGAATTCTTTCCCGTTGAAAGCAGGGAAAGGATCCCTCATCTCGAGCTACGAATATGAAACGGGGCTCCTCTGGATGTGGGCGGGACCATCGTGCTTCCTCTCGAGTGGAGACGGGTATGGCGGTGAACTTCTTGAGTTGCAGCAAGGGTGTGAAAGACCCTTTCGAAGTTCCAGAGGTTAGGTGTCATTAGTCTCCAGACGCCTCATCGGAAATAGGCCTCATCTCGCCTGGAAGGGAGAACTTCCTGGATTTTCTCGAGTTGCGGCAGGTGTTCTCGAGTTACGACGGGGACCTCAGGGACCCGCCATGGTGGCCTCAGGAAAGGCCAGTCCCCATGCGAGTTGCTAGGGGGCCTCTCGGGATTCCTCTCCCGTCGATCCCGGGGCCAAAAACCTTGTGTGGAGTCAGGGTCGGAACCGAGGTTTCCTCTCAGGGGTGACATGGAACTTTGGGTATTTCTGGAGTCTCCCCAGGGGAGTCAGGCCTCGTCTCGAGTGGGGGCATGCACGTGCGCTTTCCTTCCAGGCTGTAGCAGCAATGTCACGCTTCCCGTCGCGTGGATCAAAGGATCTGTGGTTTTCCCTCGAGGCTTTCCCTCGAGGCTTTGCCACAAGGCTGTCCAACGTGCCACCGTGGTGTGAGTCGATCCTCGGCGTGAAAGATGAGCCAGTGCAGGGCAAAGAGGTTCCTCTGGAATGGACTGAGACATCTGGGGGACTCTTGGAATGGTGGTACGACCATGGAGTTCCTCTCGCCTTTCCTGTTGAGAGTGCCTCCTCTTGAGATGCGACGGGAACGCCGGGAATTCTTTCCCGTTGAAAGCAGGGAAAGGATCCCTCATCTCGAGCTACGAGGGGGAAACGGGGCTCCTCTGGATGTGGGCGGGACCATCGTGCTTCCTCTCGAGTGGAGACGGGTATGGCGGTGACCTTCTTGAGTAGCAGCAAGGGTGTGAAAGACCCTTTCGAAGTTCCAGAGGTTAGGTGTCATTAGTCTCCAGACGCCTCATAGGAAATAGGCCTCATCTCGCCTGGAAGGGAGAACTTCCTGGATTTTCTCGAGTTGCGGCAGGTGTTCTCGAGTTACGACGGGGACCTCAGGGACCCGCCATGGTGGCCTCAGGAAAGGCCAGTCCCCATGCGAGTTGCTAGGGGGCCTCTCAGGATTCCTCTCCCGTCGATACCGGGGCCAAAAACCTTGTGTGGAGTAAGGGCCGGAACCGAGGTTTTCTCTCAGGGGTGACATGGAACTTTGGGTATTTCTGGAGTCTCCCCAGGGGAGTCAGGCCTCGTCTCGAGTGGGGGCATGCACGTGCGCTTTCCTTCCAGGCTGTAGCAGCAATGTCACGCTTCCCATCGCGTGGATCAAAGGATCTGTGGTTTTCCCTCGAGGCTTTCCCACAGGGCTGTCCAACGTGCCACCGTGGTGTGAGTCGATCCTCGGCGTGAAAGATGAGCCAGTGCAGGGCAAAGAGGTTCCTCTGGAATGGACTGAGACATCTGGGGGACTCTTGGAATGGTGGTACGACCATGGAGTTCCTCTCGCCTTTCCAGTTGAGAGTGCCTCCTCTTGAGTTGCGACGGGAACGCCGGGAATTCTTTCCCATTGAAAGCAGGGAAAGGATCCCTCATCTCGAGCTACGAGGGGGAAACGGGGCTCCTCTGGATGTGGGCGGGGCCATCGTGCTTCCTCTCGAGTGGAGACGGATATGGCGGTGAACTTCTTGAGTAGCAGCAAGGGTGTGAAAGACCCTTTCGAAGTTCCAGAGGTTAGGTGTCATTAGTCTCCAGACGCCTCATCGGAAATAGGCCTCATCTCGCCTGGAAGGGAGAACTTCCTGGATTTTCTCGAGTTGCGGCAGGTGTTCTCGAGTTACGACGGGGACCTCAGGGACCCGCCCTGGTGGCCTCAGGAGAGGCCAGTCCCCATGCGATTTGCTAGGGGGCCTCTCGGGATTCCTCTCCCGTCGATACCGGGGCCAAAAACCTTGTGTGGAGTCAGGGCCGGAACCGAGGATTCCTCTCAGGGGCTGACATGGATCTTTGGGTACTTCTGGAGTCTCCCCAGGGGAGTCAGGCCTCGTCTCGAGTGGGGGCATGCACGTGTGCTTTCCTTCCAGGCTGTACCAGCAATGTCACGCTTCCCGTCGCGTGGATCAAAGGATCTGTGGTTTTCCCTCGAGGCTTTCCCTCGAGGCTTTCCCACAGGACTGTCCCACTTGCCTCCGTGGTGTGAGTCGATCCTCGGCGTGAAAGATGAGCCAGTGCAGGGCAAAGAGGTTCCTATGGAATGGACTGAGACATCTGGGGGATTCTTGGAATGGTGGTACGACCATAGAGTTCCTCTCGCCTTTCCTGTTGAGAGTGCCTCCTCTTGAGATGCGACGGGAATGCCGGGAATTCTTTCCCGTTGAAAGCAGGGAAAGGATCCCTCATCTCGAGCTACGAGGGGGAAACGGGGCTCCTCTGGATATGGGCGGGACCATCGTGCTTCCTCTCGAGTGGAGACGGGTATGGCGGTGAACTTCTTGAGTTGCAGCAAGGGTGTGAAAGACCCTTTCGAAGTTCCAGAGGTTAGGTGTCATTAGTCTCCAGACGCCTCATAGGAAATAGGCCTCATCTCGCCTGGAAGGGAGAACTTCCTGGATTTTCTCGAGTTGCGGCAGGTGTTCTCGAGTTACGACGGGGACCTCAGGGACCCTCCATGGTGGCCTCAGGAAAGGCCAGTCCCCATGCGAGTTGCTAGGGGGCCACTCGGGATTCCTCTCCCGTCGATACCGGGGCCAAAAACCTTGTGTGGAGTCAGGGCCGGAACCGAGGTTTTCTCTCAGGGGTGACATGGAACTTTGGGTATTTCTGGAGTCTCCCCAGGGGAGTCAGGCCTCGTCTCGAGTGGGGGCATGCACGTGCACTTTCCTTCCAGGCTGTAGCAGCAATGTCACGCTTCCCGTCGCGTGGATCAAAGGATCTGTGGTTTTCCCTCGAGGCTTTCCCACAGGGCTGTCCCACGTGCCACCGTGGTGTGAGTCGATCCTCGGCGTGAAAGATGAGCCAGTGCAGGGCAAAGAGGTTCCTCTGGAATGGACTGAGACATCTGGGGGACTCTTGGAATGGTGGTACGACCATGGAGTTCCTCTCGCCTTTCCTGTTGAGAGTGCCTCCTCTTGAGATGCGACGGGAACGCCGGGAATTCTTTCCCGTTGAAAGCAGGGAAAGGATCCCTCATCTCGAGCTACGAGTGGGAAACGGGGCTCCTCTGGATGTGGGCGGGACCATCGTGCTTCCTCTCGAGTGGAGACGGGTATGGCGGTGAACTTCTTGAGTTGCAGGAAGGGTGTGAAAGACCCTTTCGAAGTTCCAGAGGTTAGGTGTCATTAGTCTCCAGACGCCTCATCGGAAATAGGCCTCATCTCGCCTGGAAGGGAGAACTTCCTGGATTTTCTCGAGTTGCGGCAGGTGTTCTCGAGTTACCACGGGGACCTCAGGGACCCGCCATGGTGGCCTCAGGAAAGGCCAGTCCCCATGCGAGTTGCTAGGGGGCCTCTCAGGATTCCTCTCCCGTCGATACCGGGGCCAAAAACCTTGTGTGGAGTCAGGGTCGGAACCGAGGATTCCTCTCAGAGGTGACATGGAACTTTGGGTATTTCTGGAGTCTCCCCAGGGGAGTCAGGCCTCGTCTCGAGTGGGGGCATGCATGTGCGCTTTCCTTCCAGGCTGTAGCAGCAATGTCACGCTTCCCGTCGCGTGGATCAAAGGATCTGTGGTTTTCCCTCGAGGCTTTCCCTCGAGGCTTTGCCACAGGGATGTCCCACGTGCCACCGTGGTGTGAGTCGATCCTCGGCGTGAAAGATGAGCCAGTGCAGGGCAAAGAGGTTCCTCTGGAATGGACTGAGACATCTGGGGGACTCTTGGAATGGTGGTACGACCATGGAGTTCCTCTCGCCTTTCCTGTTGAGAGTGCCTCCTCTTGAGATGCGACGGGAACGCCGGGAATTCTTTCCCGTTGAAAGCAGGGAAAGGATCCCTCATCTCGAGCTACGAGGGGGAAACGTGGCTCCTCTGGATGTGGGCGGGACCATCGTGCTTCCTCTCGAGTGGAGACGGGTATGGCGGTGAACTTCTTGAGTAGCAGCAAGGGTGTGAAAGACCCTTTCGAAGTTCCAGAGGTTAGGTGTCATTAGTCTCCAGACGCCTCATCGGAAATAGGCCTCATCTCGGCTGGAAGGGAGAACTTCCTGGATTTTCTCGAGTTGCGGCAGGTGTTCTCGAGTTACGACGGGGACCTCAGGGACCCGCCATGGTGGCCTCAGGAAAGGCCATTCCCCATGCGAGTTGCTAGGGGGCCTCTCAGGATTCCTCTCCCGTCGATACCGGGGCCAAAAACCTTGTGTGGAGTCAGGGCCGGAACCGAGGTTTCCTCTCAGGGGTGACATGGATCTTTGGGTACTTCTGGAGTCTCCCTAGGGGAGTCAGGACTCGTCTCGAGTGGGGGCATGCACGTGCGCTTTCCTTCCAGGCTGTAGCAGCAATGTCACGCTTCCCGTCGCGTGGATCAAAGGATCTGTGGTTTTCCCTCGAGGCTTTCCCTCGAGGCTTTGCCACAGGGTTGTCCCACGTGCCGCCGTGGTGTGAGTCGATCCTCGGCGTGAAAGATGAGCCAGTGCAGGCAAAGAGGTTCCTCTGGAATGGACTGAGACATCTGGGGGACTCTTGGAATGGTGGTACGACCATGGAGTTCCTATCGCCTTTTCTGTTGAGAGTGCCTCCTCTTGATATGCGACGGGAACGCCGGGAATTCTTTCCCGTTGAAAGCAGGGAAAGGATCCCTCACCTCGAGCTACGAGGGGGAGACGGGGCTCCTCTGGATGTGGGCGGGACCTTCGTGCTTCCTCTCGAGTGGAGACGGGTATGGCGGTGAACTTCTTGAGTTGCAGCAAGGGTGTGAAAGACCCTTTCGAAGTTCCAGAGGTTAGGTGTCATTAGTCTCCAGACGCCTCATTGGAAATAGGCCTCATCTCGCCTGGAAGGGAGAACTTCCTGGATTTTCTCGAGTTGCGGCAGGTGTTCTCGAGTTACGACGGGGACCTCAGGGACCCGCCATGGTGGCCTCAGGAAAGGCCAGTCCCCATGCGAGTTGCTAGGGGGCCTCTCAGGATTCCTCTCCCGTCGATACCGGGGCCAAAAACCTTGTGTGGAGTCAGGGCCGGAACCGAGGTTTCCTCTCAGGGGTGACATGGAACTTTGGGTATTTCTGGAGTCTCCCCAGGGGAGTCAGGCCTCGTCTCGAGTGGGGGCATGCACGTGCGCTTTCCTTCCAGGCTGTAGCAGCAATGTTACGCTTCCCGTCGCGTGGATCAAAGGATCTGTGGTTTTCCCTCGAGGCTTTCCCTCGAGGCTTTGCCACAGGGCTGTCCCACGTGCCACAGTGGTGTGAGTCGATCCTCGGCGTGAAAGATGAGCCAGTGCAGGGCAAAGAGGTTCCTCTGGAATGAACTGAGAGATCTGGGGGACTCTTGGAATGGTGGTACGACCATGGAGTTCCTCTCGCCTTTCCTGTTGAGAGTGCCTCCTCTTGAGATGCGACGGGAACGCCGGGAATTCTTTCCCGTTGAAAGCAGGGAAAGGATCCCTCATCTCGAGCTACGAAAAGGAAACGGGGCTCCTCTGGATGTGGGCGGGACCATCGTGCTTCCTCTCGAGTGGAGACGGGTATGGCGGTGAACTTCTTGAGTAGCAGCAAGGGTGTGAAAGACCCTTTCGAAGTTCCAGAGGTTAGGTGTCATTAGTCTCCAGACGCCTCATCGGAAATAGGCCTCATCTCGGCTGGAAGGGAGAACTTCCTGGATTTTCTCGAGTTGCGGCAGGTGTTCTGGAGTTACGACGGGGACCTCAGGGACCCGCCATGGTGGCCTCAGGAAAGGCCAGTCCCCATGCGAGTTGCTAGGGGGCCTCTCAGGATTCCACTCCCGTCGATACCGGGGCCAGAAACCTTGTGTGGAGTCAGGGCCGGAAACGAGGTTTCCTCTCAGGGGTGACATGGAACTTTGGGTATTTCTGGAGTCTCCCCAGGGGAGTCAGGCCTCGTCTTGAGTGGGGGCATGCACGTGCGCTTTCCTTCCAGGCTGTAGCAGCAATGTCACGCTTCCCGTCGCGTGGATCAAAGGATCTGTGGTTTTCCCTCGAGGCTTTCCCACAGGGCTGTCCCACGTGCCACCGTGGTGTGAGTCGATCCTCGGCGTGAAAGATGAGCCAGTGCAGGGCAAAGAGGTTCCTCTGGAATGGACTGAGACATCTGGGGGACTCTTGGAATGGTGGTACGACCATGGAGTTCCTCTCGCCTTTCCTGTTGAGAGTGCCTCCTCTTGAGATGCGACGGGAACGCCGGGAATTCTTTCCCGTTGAAAGCAGGGAAAGGATCCCTCATCTCGAGCTACGAGGGGGAAACGGGGCTCCTCTGGATGTGGGCGGGACCATCGTGCTTCCTCTCGAGTGGAGACGGGTATGGAGATGAACTTCTTGAGTAGCAGCAAGGGTGTGAAAGACCCTTTCGAAGTTCCAGAGGTTAGGTGTCATTAGTCTCCAGACGCCTCATCGGAAATAGGCCTCATCTCGCCTGGAAGAGAGAGCTTCCTGGATTTTCTCGAGTTGCGGCAGGTGTTCTGGAGTTACGACGGGGACCTCAGGGACCCGCCCTGGTGGCCTCAGGAGAGGCCAGTCCCCATGCGAGTTGCTAGGGGGCCTCTCGGGATTCCTCTCCCGTCGATACCGGGGCCAAAAACCTTGTGTGGAGTCAGGGCCGGAACCGAGGATTCCTCTCAGGGGCTGACATGGATCTTTGGGTACTTCTGGAGTCTCCCCAGGGGAGTCAGGCCTCGTCTCGAGTGGGGGCATGCACGTGCGCTTTCCTTCCAGGCTGTAGCAGCAATGTCACGCTTCCCGTGGCCTGGATCAAAGGATCTGTGGTTTTCCCTCGAGGCTTTCCCTCGAGGCTTTCCCACAGGGCTGTCCCACGTGCCACCGTGGTGTGAGTCGATCCTCGGCGTGAAAGATGAGCCAGTGCAGGGCAAAGAGGTTGCTCTGGAATGGACTGAGACATCTGGGGGACTCTTTGAATGATGGTACGACCATGGAGTTCCTCTCGCCTTTCCTGTTGAGAGTGCCTCCTCTTGAGATGCGACGGGAACGCCGGGAATTCTTTCCCGTTGAAAGCAGGGAAAGGATCCCTCATCTCGAGCTACGAGGGGGAAACGGGGCTCCTCTGGATGTGGGCGGGACCATCGTGCTTCCTCTCGAGTGGAGATGGGTATGGCGGTGAACTTCTTGAGTTGCAGCAAGGGTGTGAAAGACCCTTTCGAAGTTCCAGAGGTTAGGTGTCATTAGTCTCCAGACGCCTCATCGGAAATAGGCCTCATCTCGCCTGGAAGGGAGAACTTCCTGGATTTTCTCGAGTTGCGGCAGGTGTTCTCGAGTTACGACGGGGACCTCAGGGACCCGCCCTGGTGGCCTCAGGAGAGGCCAGTCCCCATGCGAGTTGCTAGGGGGCCTCTCGGGATTCCTCTCCCGTCGATACCGGGGCAAAAAACCTTGTGTGGAGTCAGGGCCGGAACCGAGGATTCCTCTCAGGTGCTGACATGGATCTTTGGGTACTTCTGGAGTCTCCCCAGGGCCGTCAGGCCTCGTCTCGAGTGGGGGCATGCACGTGCGCTTTCCTTCCAGGCTATAGCAGGAATGTCACGCTTCCCGTCTCGTGGATCAAAGGATCTGTGGTTTTTCCTCGAGGCTTTCCCTCTAGGATTTCCCACAGGGCTGTCCCACGTGACACCGTGGTGTGAGTCGATCCTCGGCGTGAAAGATGAGCCAGTGCAGGGCAAAGAGGTTCCTCTGGAATGGACTGAGACATCTGGGGGACTCTTGGAATGGTGGTATGACCATGGAGTTCCTCTCGCCTTTCCTGTTGAGAGTGCCTCCTCTTGAGATGCGACGGGAACGCCGGGAATTCTTTCCCGTTGAAACCAGGGAAAGGATCCCTCATCTCGAGCTACGAGGGGTAAACGGGGCTCCTCTGGATGTGGGCGGGACCATCGTGCTTCCTCTCGAGTGGAGACGGGTATGGCGGTGAACTTCTTGAGTTGCAGCAAGGGTGTGAAAGACCCTTTCGAAGTTCCAGAGGTTAGGTGTCATTAGTCTCCAGACGCCTCATCGGAAATAGGCCTCATCTGGCCTGGAAGGGAGAACTTCATGGATTTTCTCGAGTTGCGGCAGGTGTTCTCGAGTTACGACGGGGACCTCAGGGACCCGCCCTGGTGTCCTCAGGAGAGGCCAGTCCCCATGCGAGTTGCTAGGGGGCCTCTCGGGATTCCCCTCCCGTCGATACCGGGGCCAAAAACCTTGTGTGGAGTCAGGGCCGGAACCGAGGATTCCTCTCAGGGGCTGACATGGATCTTTGGGTACTTCTGGAGTCTCCCCAGGGGAGTCAGGCCTCGTCTCGAGTGGGGGCATGCACGTGCGCTTTCCTTCCAGGCTGTAGCAGCAATGTCACGCTTCCCGTGGCCTGGATCAAAGGATCTGTGGTTTTCCCTCGAGGCTTTCCCTCGAGGCTTTCCCACAGGGCTGTCCCACGTGCCACCGTGGTGTGAGTCGATCCTCGGCGTGAAAGATGAGCCAGTGCAGGGCAAAGAGGTTGCTCTGGAATGGACTGAGACATCTGGGGGACTCTTTGAATGATGGTACGACCATGGAGTTCCTCTCGCCTTTCCTGTTGAGAGTGCCTCCTCTTGAGATGCGACGGGAACGCCGGGAATTCTTTCCCGTTGAAAGCAGGGAAAGGATCCCTCATCTCGAGCTACGAGGGGGAAACGGGGCTCCTCTGGATGTGGGCGGGACCATCGTGCTTCCTCTCGAGTGGAGATGGGTATGGCGGTGAACTTCTTGAGTTGCAGCAAGGGTGTGAAAGACCCTTTCGAAGTTCCAGAGGTTAGGTGTCATTAGTCTCCAGACGCCTCATCGGAAATAGGCCTCATCTCGCCTGGAAGGGAGAACTTCCTGGATTTTCTCGAGTTGCGGCAGGTGTTCTCGAGTTACGACGGGGACCTCAGGGACCCGCCCTGGTGGCCTCAGGAGAGGCCAGTCCCCATGCGAGTTGCTAGGGGGCCTCTCGGGATGACTCTCCCGTCGATACCGGGGCCAAAAACCTTGTGTGGAGTCAGGGCCGGAACCGAGGATTCCTCTCAGGTGCTGACATGGATCTTTGGGTACTTCTGGAGTCTCCCCAGGGGAGTCAGGCCTCGTCTCGAGTGGGGGCATGCACGTGCGCTTTCCTTCCAGGCTGTAGCAGGAATGTCATGCTTCCCGTCTCGTGGATCAAAGGATCTGTGGTTTTTCCTCGAGGCTTTCCCTCTAGGATTTCCCACAGGGCTGTCCCACGTGCCACCGTGGTGTGAGTCGATCCTCGGCGTGAAAGATGAGCCAGTGCATGGCAAAGAGGTTCCTCTGGAATGGACTGAGACATCTGGGGGACTCTTGGAATGGTGGTATGACCATGGAGTTCCTCTCGCCTTTCCTGTTGAGAGTGCCTCCTATTGAGATGCGACGGGAACGCCGGGAATTCTTTCCCGTTGAAAGCAGGTAAAGGATCCCTCATCTCGATCTACGAGGGGGAAACGGGGCTCCTCTGGATGTGGGCGGGACCATCGTGCTTCCTCTCGAGTGGAGACGGGTATGGCGGTGAACTTCTTGAGTTGCAGCAAGGGTGTGAAAGACCCTTTCGAAGTTCCAGAGTTTAGGTGTCATTAGTCTCCAGACGCCTCATCGGAAATAGGCCTCATCTCGCCTGGAAGGGAGAACTTCCTGGATTTTCTCGAGTTGCGGCAGGTGTTCTCGAGTTACGACGGGGACCTCAGGGACCAGCCCTGGTGGCCTCAGGAGAGGCCAGTCCCCATGCGAGGTGCTAGGGGTCCTCTCGGGATTCCTCTCCCGTCGATACCGGGGCCAAAAACCTTGTGTGGAGTCAGGGCCGGAACCGAGGATTCCTCTCAGGGGCTGACATGGATCTTTGGATACTTCTGGAGTCTCCCCAGGGGAGTCAGGCCTCGTCTCGAGTGGGGGCATGCACGTGCGCTTTCCTTCCAGGCTGTAGCAGCAATGTCACGCTTCCCGTGGCCTGGATCAAAGGATCTGTGGTTTTCCCTCGAGGCTTTCCCTCGAGGTTTTCCCACAGGGCTGTCCCACGTGCCACCGTGGTGTGAGTCGATCCTCGGCGTGAAAGATGAGCCAGTGCAGGGCAAAGAGGTTCCTCTGTAATGGACTGAGACATCTGGGGGACTCTTGGAATGGTGGTACGACCATGGAGTTCCTCTCGCCTTTCCTGTTGAGAGTGCCTCCTCTTGAGATGCGACGGGAACGCCGGGAATTCTTTCCCGTTGAAAGCAGGGAAAGGATCCCTCATCTCGAGCTACGAGGGGGAAACGGGGCTCCTCTGGATGTGGGCGGGACCATCGTGCTTCCTCTCGAGTGGAGATGGGTATGGCGGTGAACTTCTTGAGTTGCAGCAAGGGTGTGAAAGACCGTTTCGAAGTTGCAGAGGTTAGGCGTCATTAGTCTCCAGACGCCTCATCGGAAATAGGCCTCATCTCGCCTGGAAGGGAGAACTTCCTGGATTTTCGCGAGTTGCGGCATGTGTTCTGGAGTTACGACGGGGACCTCAGGGACCAGCCCTGGTGGCCTCAGGAACGGCTAATCCCCATGCGAGTTGCTAGGGGGCCTCTCGGGATTCCTCTCCCGTCGATACCGGGGCCAAAAACCTTGTGTGGAGTCAGGGCCGGAACCGAGGATTCCTCTCAGGGGCTGACATTGACCTTTGGGTACTTCTGGAGTCTCCCCAGGGGAGTCGGGCCTCGTCTCGAGTGGAGGCATGCACGTGCGCTTTCCTTCCAGGCTGTAGCAGCAATGTCACGCTTCCCGTCGCGTGGATCAAAGGATCTGTGGTTTTCCCTCGAGGCTTTCCCTCGAGGCTGTCCCACAGGGCTGTCCCACGTGCCACCGTGGTGTGAGTCGATCCTTGGCGTGAAAGATGAGCCAGTGCAGGGCAAAGAGGTTCATCTGGAATGGACTGAGACATCTGGGGGACTCTTGGAATGGTGGTACGACCATGGAGTTCCTCTCGCCTTTCCTGTTGAGAGTGCCTCCTCTTGAGATGCGACGGGAACGCCGGGAATTCTTTCCCGTTGAAAGCAGGGAAAGGATCCCTCATCTCGAGCTACGAGGGGGAAACGGGGCTCCTCTGGATGTGGGCGGGACCATCGTGCTTCCTCGCGAGTGGAGACGGGTATGGCGGTGAACTTCTTGAGTTGCAGCAAGGGTGTGAAAGACCCTTTCGAAGTTCCAGAGTTTAGGTGTCATTAGTCTCCAAACGCCTCATCGGAAATAGGATTCTTCTCGCCTGGAAGGGAGAACTTCCTGGATTTTCTCGAGTTGCGACAGGTGTTCTCGAGTTACGACGGAGACCTCAGGGACCCGCCCTGGTGGCCTCAGGAGAGGCCAGTCCCCATGCGAGTTGCTAGGGGGCCTCTCGGGATTCCTCTCCCGTCGATACCGCGGCCAAAAACCTTGTGTGGAGTCAGGGCCGGAACCGAGGATTCCTCCCAGGGGCTGACATGGATCTTTGGGTACTTCTGGAGTCTCCCCAGGGGAGTCAGGCCCCGTCTCGAGTGGGGGCATGCACGTGCGCTTTCCTTCCAGGCTGTAGCAGCAATGTCACGCTTCCCGTCGCGTGGATCAAAGGATCTGTGGTTTTCCCTCGAGGCTTTGCCTCGAGGCTTTCCCACAGGGCTGTCCCACGTGCCACCGTGGTGTGAGTCGATCCTCGGCGTGAAAGATGAGCCAGAGCAGGGCAAAGAGGTTCCTCTGGAATGGACTGAGACATCTGGGGGACTCTTGGAATGGTGATACGACCATGGAGTTCCTCTCGCCTTTCCTGTTGAGAGTGCCTCCTCTTGAGATGCGACGGGAATGCCGGGAATTCTTTCCCGTTGAAAGCAGGGAAAGGATCCCTCATCTCGAGCTACGAGGGGGAAACGGGGCTCCTCTGGATGTGGGCGGGACCATCGTGCTTCCTCTCGAGTGGACACGGGTATGGCGGTGAACTTCTTGAGTAGCAGCAAGGGTGTGAAAAACCCTTTCGAAGTTCCAGAGGTTAGGTGTCGTTAGTCTCCAGACGCCTCATCGGAAATAGGCCTCATCTCGCCTGGAAGGGAGAACTTCCTGGATTTTCTCGAGTTGTGGCAGGTGTTCTCGAGTTACGACGGGGACCTCAGGGACCCGCCCTGGTGGCCTCAGTAACGGCCAGTCCCCATGGGAGTTGCTAGGGGGCCTCTCGGGATTACTCTCCCGTCGATACCGGGGCCAAAAACCTTGTGTGGAGTCAGGGCCGGAATCGAGGATTCCTCTCAGGGGCTGACATGGATCTTTGGGTACTTGTGGAGTCTCCCCAGGGGAGTCAGGCCTCGTCTCGAGTGGGGGCATGCACGTGCGCTTTCCTTCCAGGCTGTAGCAGGAATGTCACGCTTCCCGTCGCGTGGATCAAAGGATCTGTGGTTTTCCCTCGAGGCTTTCCCTCGAGGCTTTCCTACAGGGCTGTCTCATGTGCCACCGTGGTGTGAGTCGATCCTCGGCGTGAAAGATGAGCCAGTGCAGGGCAAAAAGGTTCCTCTGGAATGGACTGAGACATCTGGGGGACTCTTGGAATGGTGGTACGACCATGGAGTTCCTCTCGCCTTTCCTGTTGAGAGTGCCTCCTCTTGAGATGCGACGGGAACGCCGGGAATTCTTTCCCATTGAAAGCAGGAAAAGGATCCCTCATCTCGAGCTACGAGGGGGAAACGGGGCTCCTCTGGATGTGGGCGGGACCATCGTGCTTCCTCTCGAGTGGACACGGGTATGGCGGTGAACTTCTTGAGTTGCAGCAAGGGTGTGAAAGACCCTTTCGAAGTTCCAGAGGTTAGGTGTCGTTAGTCTCCAGACGCCTCATCGGAAATAGGCCTCATCTCGCCTGGAAGGGAGAACTTCCTGGATTTTCGCGAGTTGCGGCATGTGTTCTGGAGTTACGACGGGGACCTCAGGGACCCGCCCTGGTGGCCTCAGGAACGGCTAATCCCCATGCGAGTTGCTAGGGGGCCTCTCGGGATTCCTCTCCCGTCGATACCGGGGCCAATAACCTTGTGTGGAGTCAGGGCCGGAACCGAGGATTCCTCTCAGGGGCTGACATTGACCTTTGGGTACTTCTGGAGTCTCCCCAGGGGAGTCGGGCCTCGTCTCGAGTGGAGGCATGCACGTGCGCTTTCCTTCCAGGCTGTAGCAGCAATGTCACGCTTCCCGTCGCGTGGATCAAAGGATCTGTGGTTTTCCCTCGAGGCTTTCCCTCGAGGCTGTCCCACAGGGCTGTCCCACGTGCCACCGTGGTGTGAGTCGATCCTTGGCGTGAAAGATGAGCCAGTGCAGGGCAAAGAGGTTCCTCTGGAATGGACTGAGACATCTGGGGGACTCTTGGAATGGTGGTACGACCATGGAGTTCCTCTCGCCTTTCCTGTTGAGAGTGCCTCCTCTTGAGATGCGACGGGAACGCCGGGAATTCTTTCCCGTTGAAAGCAGGGAAAGGATCCCTCATCTCGAGCTACGAGGGGGAAACGGGGCTCCTCTGGATGTGGGCGGGACCATCGTGCTTCCTCGCGAGTGGAGACGGGTATGGCGGTGAACTTCTTGAGTTGCAGCAAGGGTGTGAAAGACCCTTTCGAAGTTCCAGAGTTTAGGTGTCATTAGTCTCCAAACGCCTCATCGGAAATAGGATTCTTCTCGCCTGGAAGGGAGAACTTCCTGGATTTTCTCGAGTTGCGACAGGTGTTCTCGAGTTACGACGGAGACCTCAGGGACCCGCCCTGGTGGCCTCAGGAGAGGCCAGTCCCCATGCGAGTTGCTAGGGGGCCTCTCGGGATTCCTCTCCCGTCGATAACGGGGCCAAAAACCTTGTGTGGAGTCAGGGCCGGAACCGAGGATTCCTCTCAGGGGCTGACATGGATCTTTGGGTACTTCTGGAGTCTCCCCAGGGCCGTCAGGCCTCGTCTCGAGTGGGGGCATGCACGTGCGCTTTCCTTCCAGGCTGTAGCAGCAATGTCACACTTCCCGTGGCCTGGATCAAAGGATCTGTGGTTTTCCCTCGAGGCTTTCCCTGGAGGCTTTGACACAGGGCTGTCCCACGTGCCACCGTGGTTTGAGTCGATCGTCGGCGTGAAAGATGAGCCAGTGCAGGGCAAAGAGGTTCCTCTGGAATGGACTGAGATATCTGGGGGACTCTTGGAATGGTGGTACGACCATGGAGTTCCTCTCGCCTTTCCTGTTGAGAGTGCCTCCTCTTGAGATGCGACGGGAACGCCGGGAATTCTTTCCCGTTGAAAGCAGGGAAAGGATCCCTCATCTCGAGCTACGAGGGGGAAACGGGGCTCCTCTGGATGTGGGCGGGACCATCGTGCTTCCTCTCGAGTGGACACGGGTATGTCGGTGAACTTCTTGAGTTGCAGCAAGGGTGTGAAAGACCCTTTCGAAGTTCCAGAAGTTAGGTGTCATTAGTCTCCAGACGCCTCATCGGAAATAGGCCTCATCTCGCCTGGAAGGGAGAACTTCCTGGATTTTCTCGAGTTGCGGCAGGTGTTCTCGAGTTACGACGGGGACCTCAGGGACCCGCCCTGGTGGCCTCAGGAGAGGCCAGTCCCCATGCGAGTTGCTAGGGGGCCTCTCGGGATTCCTCTCCCGTCGATACCGGGGCCAAAAACCTTGTGTGGAGTCAGGGCCAGAACCGAGGATTCCTCTCAGGGGCTGACATGGATCTTTGGGTACTTCTAGAGTCTCCCGAGGGTAGTCAGGCCTCGTCTCGAGTGGGGGCATGCACGTGCGCTTTCCTTCCAGGCTGTAGCAGCAATGTCACGCTTCACGTCGCGTGGATCAAAGGATCTGTGGTTTTCCCTCGAGGCTTTCCCTCGAGGCTTTCCCACAGGGCTCTCCCACGTGCCACCGTGGTGTGAGTCGATCCTCGGCGTGAAAGATGAGCCATCGCAGGGCAAAGAGGTTCCTCTGGAATGGACTGAGACATCTGGGGGACTCTTGGAATGGTGGTACGACCATGGAGTTCATCTCGCCTTTCCTGTTGAGAGTGCCTCCTCTTGAGATGCGACGGGAATGCCGGGAATTCTTTCCCGTTGAAAGCAGGGAAAGGATCCCTCATCTCGAGCTACGAGGGGGAAACGGGGCTCCTCTGGATGTGGGCGGGACCATCGTGCTTCCTCGCGAGTGGAGACGGGTATGGCGGTGAACTTCTTGAGTTGCAGCAAGGGTGTGAAAGACCCTTTCGAAGTTCCAGAGTTTAGGTGTCATTAGTCTCCAAACGCCTCATCGGAAATAGGATTCTTCTCGCCTGGAAGGGAGAACTTCCTGGATTTTCTCGAGTTGCGACAGGTGTTCTCGAGTTACGACGGAGACCTCAGGGACCCGCCCTGGTGGCCTCAGGAGAGGCCAGTCCCCATGCGAGTTGCTAGGGGGCCTCTCGGGATTCCTCTCCCGTCGATACCGGGGCCAAAAACCTTGTGTGGAGTCAGGGCCGGAACCGAGGATTCCTCTCAGGGGCTGACATGGATCTTTGGGTACTTCTGGAGTCTCCCCAGGGGAGTCAGGCCTCGTCTCGAGTGGGGGCATGCACGTGCGCTTTCCTTCCAGGCTGTAGCAGCAATGTCACGCTTCCCGTCGCGTGGATCAAAGGATCTGTGGTTTTCCCTCGAGGCTTTCCCTCGAGGCTTTCCCACAGGGCTGTCCCACGTGCCACCGTGGTGTGAGTCGATTCTCGGCGTGAAAGATGAGCCAGTGCAGGGCAAAGAGGTTCCTCTGGAATGGACTGAGACATCTGGGGGACTCTTGGAGTGGTGGTACGACCATGGAGTTCCTCTCGCCTTTCCTGTTGAGAGTGCCTCCTCTTGAGATGCGACGGGAATGCCGGGAATTCTTTCCCGTTGAAAGCAGGGAAAGGATCCCTCATCTCGAGCTACAAGGGGGAAACGGGGCTCCTCTGGATGTGGGCGGGACCATCGTGCTTTCTCTCGTGTGGAGACGGGTATGGCGGTAAACTTCTTGAGTTGCAGCAAGGGTGTGAAAGACCCTTTCGAAGTTCCAGAGGTTGGGTGTCATTAGTCTCCAGACGCCTCATCGGAAATAGGCCTCATCTCGCCTGGAAGGGAGAACTTCCTGGATTTTCTCGAGTTGCGGCAGGTGTTCTTGAGTTACGACGGGGACCTCAGCGACCCGCCCTGGTGGCCTCAGGAGAGGCCAGTCCCCATGCGAGTTGCTAGGGGGCCTCTCGGGATTCCTCTCCCATCGATACCGGGGCCAAAAACCTTGTGTGGAGTCAGGGCCGGAACCGAGGATTCCTCTCAGGGGCTGACATGGATCTTTGGGTACTTCTGGAGTCTCCCCAGGGGAGTCAGGCCTCGTCTTGAGTGGGGGCATGCACGTGTGCTTTCCTTCCAGGCTGTAGCAGCAATGTCACGCTTCCCGTCGCGTGGATCAAAGGATCTGTGGTTTTCCCTCGAGGCTTTCCCTCGAGGCTTTCCCACAGGGCTGTCCCACGTGCCACCGTGGTGTGAGTCGATCCTCGGCGTGAAAGATGAGCCAGTGCAGGCAAAGAGGTTCCTCTGGAATGGACTGAGACATCTGGGGGACTCTTGGAATGGTGGTACGACCATGGAGTTCCTCTCGCCTTTCCTGTTGAGAGTGCCTGCTCTTGAGATGCGACGGGAATGCTGGGAATTCTTTCCCGTGAAAGCAGGGAAAGGATCCCTCATCTCGAGCTACGAGGGGGAAACGGGGCTCCTCTGGATGTGGGCGGGACCATCGTGCTTCCTCTCGAGTGGAGACGGGTATGTCGGTGAACTTCTTGAGTTGCAGCAAGGGTGTGAAAGACCCTTTCGAAGTTCCAGAGGTTAGGTGTCATTAGTCTCCAGACGCCTCATCGGAAATAGGCCTCATCTCGCCTGGAAGGGAGAACTTCCTGGATTTTCTTGAGTTGCGGCAGGTGTTCTCGAGTGACGACGGGGACCTCAGGGAGCCGCCCTGGTGGCCTCAGGAGAGGCCAGTCCCCATGCGAGTTGCTAGGGGGCCTCTCGGGATTCCTCTCCCGTCGATACCGGGGACAAAAACCTTGTGTGGAGTCAGGGCCGGAACCGAGGATTCCTCTCAGGGGCTGACATGGATCTTTGGGTACTTCTGGAGTCTCCCCAGGGGAGTCAGGCCTCGTCTCGAGTGGGGGCATGCACGTGTGCTTTCCTTCCAGGCTGTAGCAGCAATGTCAGGCTTCCCGTCGCGTGCATCAAAGGATCTGTGGTTTTCCCTCGAGGCTTTCCCTCGAGGCTTTCCCACAGGGCTGTCCCACGTGCCACCGTGGTGTGAGTCGATCCTCGGCGTGAAAGATTAGCCAGTGCAGGTCAAAGAGGTTCCTCTGGAATGGACTGAGACATCTGGGGGACTCTTGGAATGGTGGTACGACCATGGAGTTCCTCTCGCCTTTCCTGTTGAGAGTGCCTCCTCTTGAGATGCGACGGGAACGCCGGGAATTCTTTCCCGTTGAAAGCAGGGAAAGGATCCCTCATCTCGAGCTACGAGGGGGAAACGGGGCTCCTCTGGATGTGGGCGGGACCATCGTGCTTCCTCTCGAGTGGACACGGGTATGTCGGTGAACTTCTTGAGTTGCAGCAAGGGTGTGAAAGACCCTTTCGAAGTTCCAGAGGTTAGGTGTCATTAGTCTCCAGACGCCTCATCGGAAATAGGCCTCATCTCGCCTGGAAGGGAGAACTTCCTGGATTTTCTCGAGTTGCGGCAGGTGTTCTCGAGTTACGACGGGGACCTCAGGGACCCGCCCTGGTGGCCTCAGGAGAGGCCAGTCCCCATGCGAGTTGCTAGGGGGCCTCTCGGGATTCCTCTCCCGTCGATACCGGGGCCAAAAACCTTGTGTGGAGTCAGGGCCAGAACCGAGGATTCCTCTCAGGGGCTGACATGGATCTTTGGGTACTTCTAGAGTCTCCCGAGGGTAGTCAGGCCTCGTCTCGAGTGGGGGCATGCACGTGCGCTTTCCTTCCAGGCTGTAGCAGCAATGTCACGCTTCACGTCGCGTGGATCAAAGGATCTGTGGTTTTCCCTCGAGGCTTTCCCTCGAGGCTTTCCCACAGGGCTGTCCCACGTGCCACCGTGGTGTGAGTCGATCCTCGGCGTGAAAGATGAGCCATCGCAGGGCAAAGAGGTTCCTCTGGAATGGACTGAGACATCTGGGGGACTCTTGGAATGGTGGTACGACCATGGAGTTCATCTCGCCTTTCCTGTTGAGAGTGCCTCCTCTTGAGATGCGACGGGAATGCCGGGAATTCTTTCCCGTTGAAAGCAGGGAAAGGATCCCTCATCTCGAGCTACGAGGGGGAAACGGGGCTCCTCTGGATGTGGGCGGGACCATCGTGCTTCCTCGCGAGTGGAGACGGGTATGGCGGTGAACTTCTTGAGTTGCAGCAAGGGTGTGAAAGACCCTTTCGAAGTTCCAGAGTTTAGGTGTCATTAGTCTCCAAACGCCTCATCGGAAATAGGATTCTTCTCGCCTGGAAGGGAGAACTTCCTGGATTTTCTCGAGTTGCGACAGGTGTTCTCGAGTTACGACGGAGACCTCAGGGACCCGCCCTGGTGGCCTCAGGAGAGGCCAGTCCCCATGCGAGTTGCTAGGGGGCCTCTCGGGATTCCTCTCCCGTCGATACCGGGGCCAAAAACCTTGTGTGGAGTCAGGGCCGGAACCGAGGATTCCTCTCAGGGGCTGACATAGATCTTTGGGTACTTCTGGAGTCTCCCCAGGGGAGTCAGGCCTCGTCTCGAGTGGGGGCATGCACGTGCGCTTTCCTTCCAGGCTGTAGCAGCAATGTCACGCTTCCCGTCGCGTGGATCAAAGGATCTGTGGTTTTCCCTCGAGGCTTTGCCTCGAGGCTTTCCCACAGGGCTGTCCCACGTGCCACCGTGGTGTGAGTCGATCCTCGGCGTGAAAGATTAGCCAGTGCAGGGCAAAGAGGTTCCTCTGGAATGGACTGAGACATCTGGGGGACTCTTGGAATGGTGGTACGACCATGGAGTTCCTCTCGCCTTTCCTGTTGAGAGTGCCTCCTCTTGAGATGCGACGGGAATGCTGGGAATTCTTTCCCGTTGAAAGCAGGGAAAGGATCCCTCATCTCGAGCTACGAGGGGGAAACGGGGCTCCTCTGGATGTGGGCGGGACCATCGTGCTTCCTCTCGAGTGGACACGGGTATGGCGGTGAACTTCTTGAGTTGCAGCAAGGGTGTGAAAGACCCTTTCGAAGTTCCAGAGGTTAGGTGTCGTTAGTCTCCAGACGCCTCATCGGAAATTGGCCTCATCTCGCCTGGAAGGGAGAACTTCCTGGATTTTCTCGAGTTGTGGCAGGTGTTCTCGAGTTACGACGGGGACCTCAGGGACCCGCCCTGGTGGCCTCAGGAACGGCCAGACCCCATGGGAGTTGCTAGGGGGCCTCTCGGGATTCCTCTCCCGTCCATACCGGGGCCAAAAACCTTGTGTGGAGTCAGGGCCGGAACCGAGGATTCCTCTCAGGGGCTGACATGGATCTTTGGGTACTTCTGGAGTCTCCCCAGGGCCGTCAGGCCTCGTCTCGAGTGGGGGCATGCACGTGCGCTTTCCTTCCAGGCTGTAGCAGCAATATCACGCTTCCCGTGGCCTGGATCAAATGATCTGTGGTTTTCCCTCGAGGCTTTCCCTCGAGGCTTTCACACAGGGCTGTCCCACGTGCCACCGTGGTGTGAGTCGATCGTCGGCGTGAAAGATGAGCCAGTGCAGGGCAAAGAGGTTCCTCTGGAATGGACTGAGACATCTGGGGGACTCGTGGAATGGTGGTAGGACCATGGAGTTCCTCTCGCCTTTCCTGTTGAGAGTGCCTCCTCTTGAGATGCGATGGGAACGCCGGGAATTCTTTCCCGTTGAACGCAGGGAAAGGATCCCTCATCTCGAGCTACGAGGGGGAAACGGGGCTCCTCTGGATGTGGGCGGGACCATCGTGCTTCCTCGCGAGTGGAGACGGGTATGGCGGTGAACTTCTTGAGTCGCAGCAAGGGTGTGAAAGACCCTTTCGAAGTTCCAGAGTTTAGGTGTCATTAGTCTCCAAACGCCTCATCGGAAATAGGATTCTTCTCGCCTGGAAGGGAGAACTTCCTGGATTTTCTCGAGTTGCGACAGGTGTTCTCGAGTTACGACGGAGACCTCAGGGACCCGCCCTGGTGGCCTCAGGAGAGGCCAGTCCCCATGCGAGTTGCTAGGGGGCCTCTCGGGATTCCTCTCCCGTCGATACCGGGGCCAAAAACCTTGTGTGGAGTCAGGGCCGGAACCGAGGATTCCTCTCAGGGGCTGACATGGATCTTTGGGTACTTCTGGAGTCTCCCCAGGGGAGTCAGGCCTCGTCTCGAGTGGGGGCATGCACGTGTGCTTTCCTTCCAGGCTGTAGCAGCAATGTCACGCTTCCCGTCGCGTGCATCAAAGGATCTGTGGTTTTCCCTCGAGGCTTTCCCTCGAGGCTTTCCCACAGGGCTGTCCCACGTGCCACCGTGGTGTGAGTCGATCCTCGGCGTGAAAGATGAGCCAGTGCAGGGCAAAGAGGTTCCTCTGGAATGGACTGAGACATCTGGGGGACTCTTGGAATGGTGGTACGACCATGGAGTTCCTCTCGCCTTTCCTGTTGAGAGTGCCTCCTCTTGAGATGCGACGGGAACGCCGGGAATTCTTTCCCGTTGAAAGCAGGGAAAGGATCCCTCATCTCGAGCTACGAGGGGGAAACGGGGCTCCTCGGGATGTGGGCGGGACCATCGTGCTTCCTCTCGAGTGGACACGGGTATGTCGGTGAACTTCTTGAGTTGCAGCAAGGGTGTGAAAGACCCTTTCGAAGTTCCAGAGGTTAGGTGTCATTAGTCTCCAGACGCCTCATCGGAAATAGGCCTCATCTAGCCTGGAAGGGAGAACTTCCTGGATTTTCTCGAGGTGCGGCAGGTGTTCTCGAGTTACGACGGGTACCACAGGGAGCCGCCCTGATGGCCTCAGGAGAGGCCAGTCCCCATGCGAGTTGCTAGGGGGCCTCTCGGGATTCCTCTCCCGTCGATACCGGGGCCAAAAACCTTGTGTGGAGTCAGGGCCAGAACCGAGGATTCCCCTCAGGGGCTGACACGGATCTTTGGGTACTTCTGGAGTCTTCCCAGAGGAGTCAGGCCTCGTCTTGAGTGGGGGCATGCACGTGCGCTTTCCTTCCAGGCTGTAGCAGCAATGTCAAGCTTCCTGTCGCGTGGATCAAAGGATCTGTGGTTTTCCCTCGAGGCTTTCCCTCGAGGCTTTCCCACAGGGCTGTCCCACGTGCCACCGTGGTGTGAGTCGATCCTCGGCGTGAAAGATGAGCCAGTGCAGGGCAAAGAGGTTCCTCTGGAATGGACTGAGACATCTGGGGGACTCTTGCTATGGTGGTACGACCATGGAGTTCCTCTCGCCTTTCCTGTTGAGAGTGCCTCCTCTTGAGATGCGACGGGAATGCCGGGAATTCTTTCCCGTTGAAAGCAGGGAAAGGATCCCTCATCTCAAGCTACGAGGGGGAAACGGGGCTCCTCGGGATGTGGGCAGGACCATCGTGCTTCCTCTCGAGTGGACACGGGTATGTCGGTGAACTTCTTGAGTTGCAGCAAGGGTGTGAAAGACCCTTTCAAAGTTCCAGAGGTTAGGTGTCATTAGTCTCCAGACGCCTCATCGGAAATAGGCCTCATCTAGCCTGGAAGGGAGAACTTCCTGGATTTTCTCGAGGTGCGGCAGGTGTTCTCGAGTTACGACGGGTACCACAGGGACCCGCCCTGATGGCCTCAGGAGAGGCCAGTCCCCATGCGAGTTGCTAGGGGGCCTCTCGGGATTCCTCTCCCGTCGATACCGGGGCCAAAAACCTTGTGTGGAGTCAGGGCCAGAACCGAGGATTCCTCTCAGGGGCTGACATGGATCTTTGGGTACTTCTAGAGTCTCCCCAGGGGAGTCAGGCCTGGTCTCGAGTGGGGGCATGGACGTGCGCTTTCCTTCCAGGCTGTAGCAGCAATGTCACGCTTCCCGTCGCGTGGATCAAATGATCTGTGGTTTTCTCTCGAGGCTTTCCCACAGGGCTGTCCCACGTGCCACCGTGGTGTGAGTCGATCCTCGGAGTGAAAGATGAGCCAGTGCAGGGCAAAGAGGTTCCTCTGGAATGGACTGAGACATCTGAGGGACTCTTGGAATGGTGGTACGACCATGGAGTTCCTCTCGCCTTTCCTGTTGAGAGTGCCTCCTCTTGAGATGCGACGGGATCGCTGGGAATACTTTCCCGTTGAAAGCAGGGAAAGGATCCCTCATCTCGAGCTACGAGGGGGTAACGGGGCTCCTCTGGATGTGGGCGGACCATCGTGCTTCCCCTCGTGTGGAGACGGGTATGGCGGTAAACTTCTTGAGTTGCTGCAAGGGTGTGAAAGACCCTTTCGAAGTTCCAGAGGTTAGGTGTCATTAGTCTCCAGACGCCTCATCGGAAATAGGCCTCATCTCGCCTGGAAGGGAGAACTTCCTGGATTTTCTCGAGTTGCGGCAGGTGTTCTCGAGTTACGACGGGGACCTCAGGGACCCGCCCTGGTGGCCTCAGGAGAGGCCAGTCCCCATGCGAGTTGCTAGGGGGCCTCTCGGGATTCCTCTCCCGTCGATACCGGGGCCAAAATCCTTGTGTGGAGTCAGGGCCGGAACCGAGGATTCCTCTCAGGGGCTGACATGGATCTTTGGGTACTTCTAGAGTCTCCCCAGGAGAGTCAGGCCTCGTCTCGAGAGGGGGCATGCACGTGCGCTTTCCTTTCAGGCTGTAGCAGCAATGTCAAGCTTCCCGTCGCGTGGATCAAATGATCTGTGGTTTTCCCTCGAGGCTTTCCCTCGAGGCTTTCCCACAGGGCTGTCCCACGTGCCACCGTGGTGTGAGTCGATCCTCGGCGTGAAAGATGAGCCAGTGCAGGGCAAAGGGGTTCCTCTGGAATGGACTGAGACATCTGGGGGACTCTTGGAATGGTGGTACGACCATGGAGTTCCTCTCGCCTTTCCTGTTGAGAGTGCCTCCTCTTGAGATGCGACGGGAACGCCGGGAATTCTTTCCCGTTGAAAGCAGGGAAAGGATCCCTCATCTCGAGCTCCGAGGGGGAAACGGGGCTCCTCTGGATGTGGGCGGGACCATCGTGCTTCCTCCCGAGTGGACACGGGTATGGCGGTGAACTTCCTGAGTTGCAGCAAGGGTGTGAAAGACCCTTTCGAAGTTCCAGAGGTTAGGTGTCATTAGTCTCCAGACGCCTCATCGGAAATAGGCCTCATCTCGCCTGGAAGGGAGAACTTCCTGGATTTTCTCGAGTTGCGGCAGGTGTTCTCGAGTTACGACGGGGACCTCAGGGACCCGCCCTGGTGGCCTCAGGAGAGGCCAGTCCCCATGCGAGTTGCTAGGGGGCCTCTCGGGATTCCTCTCCCGTCGATACCGGGGCCAAAAGCCTTGTGTGGAGTCAGGGCCGGAACCGAGCATTCCTCTCAGGGGTTACATGGATCTTTGGGTACTTCTGGAGTCTCCCCAGGGGAGTCAGGCCTCGTCTCGAGTGGGGGCATGCACGTGCGCTTTCCTTCCAGGCTGTAGCAGCAATGTCACGCTTCGCATCGCGAGGATTAAAGGATCTGTGGTTTTCCCTCGAGGCTTTCCCTCGAGGCTTTCCCACAGGGCTGTCCCACGTGCCACCGTGGTGTGAGTCGATCCTCGGCGTGAAAGATGAGCCAGTGCAGGGCAAAGAGGTTCCTCTGGAATGGACTGAGACATCTGGGGGACTCTTGGAATGGTGGTACGACCATGGAGTTCCTCTCGCCTTTCCTGTTGAGAGTGCCTCCTCTTGAGTTGTGACGGGAACGCCGGGAATTCTTTCCCGTTGAAAGCAGGGAAAGGATCCCTCATCTCGAGCTACGAGGGGGAAACGGGGCTCCTCGGGATGTGGGCGGGACCATCGTGCTTCCTCTCGAGTGGACACGGGTATGTCGGTGAACTTCTTGAGTTGCAGCAAGGGTGTGAAAGACCCTTTCGAAGTTCCAGAGGTGAGGTGTCATTAGTCTCCAGACGCCTCATCGGAAATAGGCCTCATCTAGCCTGGAAGGGAGAACTTCCTGGATTTTCTCGAGGTGCGGCAGGTGTTCTCGAGTTACGACGGGTACCACAGGGACCCGCCCTGATGGCCTCAGGAGAGGCCAGTCCCCATGCGAGTTGCTAGGGGGCCTCTCGGGATTCCTCTCCCGTCGATACCGGGGTCAAAAACCTTGTGTGGAGTCAGGGCCAAAACCGAGGATTCCTCTCAGGGGCTGACATGGATCTTTGGGTACTTCTGGAGTCTCCCCAGGGGAGTCAGGCCTCGTCTTGAGTGGGGGCATGCACGTGCGCTTTCCTTCCAGGCTGTAGCAGCAATGTCAAGCTTCCTGTCGCGTGGATCAAAGGATCTCTGGTTTTCCCTCGAGGCTTTCCCTCGAGGCTTTCCCACAGGGCTGTCCCACGTGCCACCGTGGTGTGGGTCGAACCTCGGCGTGAAAGATGAGCCAGTGCAGGGCAAAGAGGTTCCTCTGGAATGGACTGAGACATCTGGGGGACTCTTGGAATGGTGGTACGACCATGGAGTTCCTCTCGCCTTTCCTGTTGAGAGTGCCTCCTCTTGAGATGCGACGGGAATGCCGGGAATTCCTTCCCGTTGAAAGCAGGGAAAGGATCCCTCATCTCAAGCTACGAGGGGGAAACGGGGCTCCTCGGGATGTGGGCGGGACCATCGTGCTTCCTCTCGAGTGGACACGGGTATGTCGGTGAACTTCTTGAGTTGCAGCAAGGGTGTGAAAGATCTTTCGAAGTTCCAGAGGTTAGGTGTCATTAGTCTCCAGACGCCTCATCGGAAATAGGCCTCATCTAGCCTGGAAGGGAGAACTTCCTGGATTTTCTCGAGGTGCGGCAGGTGTTCTCGAGTTACGACGGGTACCACAGGGAGCCGCCCTGATGGCCTCAGGAGAGGCCAGTCCCCATGCGAGTTCCTAGGGGGCCTCTCGGGATTCCTCTCCCGTCGATACCGGGGCCAAAAACCTTGTGTGGAGTCAGGGCCAGAACCGAGGATTCCTCTCAGGGGCTGACATGGATCTTTGGGTACTTCTGGAGTCTCCCCAGAGGAGTCAGGCCTCGTCTCGAGTGGGGGCATGCACGTGCGCTTTCCTTCCAGGCTGTAGCAGCAATGTCAAGCTTCCTGTCGCGTGGATCAAAGGATCTGTGGTTTTCCCTCGAGGCTTTCCCTCGAGGCTTTCCCACAGGGCTGTCCCACGTGCCACCGTGGTGTGAGTCGATCCTCGGCGTGAAAGATGAGCCAGTGCAGGGCAAAGAGGTTCCTCTGGAATGGACTGAGACATCTGGGGGACTCTTGGTATGGTGGTACGACCATGGAGTTCCTCTCGCCTTTCCTGTTGAGAGTGCCTCCTCTTGAGATGCGACGGGAATGCCGGGAATTCTTTCCCGTTGAAAGCAGGGAAAGGATCCCTCATCTCAAGCTACGAGGGGGAAACGGGGCTCCTCTGGATATTGGCGGGACCATCGTGCTTCCTCTCGTGTGGAAACGGGTTTGGCGGTAAACTTCTTGAGTTGCAGCAAGGGTGTGAAAGACCCTTTCGAAGTTCCAGAGGTTAGGTGTCATTAGTCTCCAGACGCCTCATCGGAAATAGGCCTCATCTCACCTGGAAAAGAGAACTTCCTGGATTTTCTCGAGTTGCGGCAGGTGTTCCCGAGTTACGACGGGGACCTCAGGGACCCGCCCTGGTGGCCTCAGGAGAGGCCAGTCCCCATGCGAGTTGCTAGGGGGCCTCTCGGGATTCCTCTCCCGTCGATACCGGGGCCAAAAACCTTGTGTGGAGTCAGGGCCGGAACCGAGGATTCCTCTCAGGGGCTGACATGGATCTTTGGGTACTTCTGGAGTCTCCCCAGGGGAGTCAGGCCTCGTCTCGGGTGGGGGCATGCACGTGTGCTTTCCTTCCAGGCTGTAGCAGCAATGTCACGCTTCCCGTCGCGTGGATCAAAGGATCTGTGGTTTTCCCTCGAGGCTTTCCCTCGAGGCTTTCCCACAGGGCTCTCCCACGTGCCACCGTGGTGTGAGTCGATCCTCGGCGTGAAAGATGAGCCAGTGCAGGGCAAAGAGGTTCCTCTGGAATGGACTGAGACATCTGGGGGACTCTTGGAATGGTGGTACGACCATGGAGTTCCTCTCGCCTTTCCTGTTGAGAGTGCCTCCTCTTGAGTTGTGACGGGAACTCCGGGAATTCTTTCCCGTTGAAAGCAGGGAAAGGATCCCTCATCTCGAGCTACGAGGGGGAAACGGGGCTCCTCGGGATGTGGGCGGGACCGTCGTGCTTCCTCTCGAGTGGACACGGGTATGTCGGTGAACTTCTTGAGTTGCAGCAAGGGTGTGAAAGACCCTTTCGAAGTTCCAGAGGTTGGGTGTCATTAGTCTCCAGACGCCTCATCGGAAATAGGCCTCATCTCGCCTGGAAGGGAGAACTTCCTGGATTTTCTCGAGTTGCGGCAGGTGTTCTCGAGTTACGACGGGGACCTCAGGGACCCGCCCTGGTGGCCTCAGGAGAGGCCAGTCCCCATGCGAGTTGCTAGGGGGCCTCTCGGGATTCCTCTCCCGTCGATACCTGGGCCAAAAACCTTGTGTGGAGTCAGGGCTGGAACCGAGGATTCCTCTCAGGGGCTGACATGGATCTTTGGGTACTTCTGGAGTCTCCCCAGGGGAGTCAGGCCTCGTCTCGAGTGGGGGCATGCACGTGTGCTTTCCTTCCAGGCTAGAGCAGCAATGTCACGCTTCCCGTCGCGTGCATCAAAGGATCTGTGGTTTTCCCTCGAGGCTTTCCCTCGAGGCTTTCCCACAGGGCTGTCCCACGTGCCACCGTGGTGTGAGTCGATCCTCGGCGTGAAAGATGAGCCAGTGCAGGGCAAAGAGGTTCCTCTGGAATGGACTGAGACATCTGGGGGACTCTTGGAATGGTGGTACGACCATGGAGTTCCTCTCGCCTTTCCTGTTGAGAGTGCCTCCTCTTGAGATGCGATGGGAACGCCGGGAATTCTTTCCCGTTGAAAGCAGGGAAAGGATCCCTCATCTCGAGCTACGAGGGGGAAACGGGGCTCCTCGGGATGTGGGCAGGACCATCGTGCTTCCTCTCGAGTGGACACGGGTATGTCGGTGAACTTCTTGAGTTGCAGCAAGGGTGTGAAAGACCCTTTCAAAGTTCCAGAGTTTAGGTGTCATTAGTCTCCAGACGCCTCATCGGAAATAGGCCTCATCTAGCCTGGAAGGGAGAACTTCCTGGATTTTCTCGAGGTGCGGCAGGTGTTCTCGAGTTACGACGGGTACCACAGGGACCCGCCCTGATGGCCTCAGGAGAGGCCAGTCCCCATGCGAGTTGCTAGGGGGCCTCTCGGGATTCCTCTCCCGTCGATACCGGGGCCAAAAACCTTGTGTGGAGTCAGGGCCAGAACCGAGGATTCCTCTCAGGGGCTGACATGGATCTTTGGGTACTTCTAGAGTCTCCCCAGGGGAGTCAGGCCTGGTCTCGAGTGGGGGCATGGACGTGCGCTTTCCTTCCAGGCTGTAGCAGCAATGTCACGCTTCCCGTCGCGTGGATCAAATGATCTGTGGTTTTCTCTCGAGGCTTTCCCACAGGGCTGTCCCACGTGCCACCGTGGTGTGAGTCGATCCTCGGAGTGAAAGATGAGCCAGTGCAGGGCAAAGAGGTTCCTCTGGAATGGACTGAGACATCTGAGGGACTCTTGGAATGGTGGTACGACCATGGAGTTCCTCTCGCCTTTCCTGTTGAGAGTGCCTCCTCTTGAGATGCGACGGGATCGCTGGGAATACTTTCCCGTTGAAAGCAGGGAAAGGATCCCTCATCTCGAGCTACGAGGGGGAAACGGGGCTCCTCTGGATGTGGGCGGACCATCGTGCTTCCCCTCGTGTGGAGACGGGTATGGCGGTAAACTTCTTGAGTTGCTGCAAGGGTGTGAAAGACCCTTTCGAAGTTCCAGAGGTTAGGTGTCATTAGTCTCCAGACGCCTCATCGGAAATAGGCCTCATCTCGCCTGGAAGGGAGAACTTCCTGGATTTTCTCGAGTTGCGGCAGGTGTTCTCGAGTTACGACGGGGACCTCAGGGACCCGCCCTGGTGGCCTCAGGAGAGGCCAGTCCCCATGCGAGTTGCTAGGGGGCCTCTCGGGATTCCTCTCCCGTCGATACCGGGGCCAAAATCCTTGTGTGGAGTCAGGGCCGGAACCGAGGATTCCTCTCAGGGGCTGACATGGATCTTTGGGTACTTCTAGAGTCTCCCCAGGAGAGTCAGGCCTCGTCTCGAGAGGGGGCATGCACGTGCGCTTTCCTTTCAGGCTGTAGCAGCAATGTCAAGCTTCCCGTCGCGTGGATCAAATGATCTGTGGTTTTCCCTCGAGGCTTTCCCTCGAGGCTTTCACACAGGGCTGTCCCACGTGCCACCGTGGTGTGAGTCGATCGTCGGCGTGAAAGATGAGCCAGTGCAGGGCAAAGAGGTTCCTCTGGAATGGACTGAGACATCTGGGGGACTCTTGGAATGGTGGTACGACCATGGAGTTCCTCTCGCCTTTCCTGTTGAGAGTGCCTCCTCTTGAGATGCGACGGGAATGCCGGGAATTCTTTCCCGTTGAAAGCAGGGAAAGGATCCCTCATCTCGAGCTACGAGGGGGAAACGGGGCTCCTCTGGATGTGGGCGGGACCATCGTGCTTCCTCTCGAGTGGACACGGGTATGGCGGTGAACTTCTTGAGTTGCAGCAAGGGTGTGAAAGACCCTTTCGAAGTTCCAGAGGTTAGGTGTCGTTAGTCTCCAGACGCCTCATCGGAAATAGGCCTCATCTCGCCTGGAAGGGAGAACTTCCTGGATTTTCTCGAGTTGTGGCAGGTGTTCTCGAGTTACGACGGGGACCTCAGGGACCCGCCCTGGTGGCCTCAGGAACGGCCAGACCCCATGGGAGTTGCTAGGGGGCCTCTCGGGATTCCTCTCCCGTCCATACCGGGGCCAAAAACCTTGTGTGGAGTCAGGGCCGGAACCGAGGATTCCTCTCAGGGGCTGACATGGATCTTTGGGTACTTCTGGAGTCTCCCCAGGGCCGTCAGGCCTCGTCTCGAGTGGGGGCATGCACGTGCGCTTTCCTTCCAGGCTGTAGCAGCAATATCACGCTTCCCGTGGCCTGGATCAAATGATCTGTGGTTTTCCCTCGAGGCTTTCCCTCGAGGCTTTCACACAGGGCTGTCCCACGTGCCACCGTGGTGTGAGTCGATCGTCGGCGTGAAAGATGAGCCAGTGCAGGGCAAAGAGGTTCCTCTGGAATGGACTGAGACATCTGGGGGACTCGTGGAATGGTGGTAGGACCATGGAGTTCCTCTCGCCTTTCCTGTTGAGAGTGCCTCCTCTTGAGATGCGATGGGAACGCCGGGAATTCTTTCCCGTTGAACGCAGGGAAAGGATCCCTCATCTCGAGCTACGAGGGGGAAACGGGGCTCCTCTGGATGTGGGCGGGAAAATCGTGCTTCCTCGCGAGTGGAGACGGGTATGGCGGTGAACTTCTTGAGTCGCAGCAAGGGTGTGAAAGACCCTTTCGAAGTTCCAGAGTTTAGGTGTCATTAGTCTCCAAACGCCTCATCGGAAATAGGATTCTTCTCGCCTGTAAGGGAGAACTTCCTGGATTTTCTCGAGTTGCGACAGGTGTTCTCGAGTTACGACGGAGACCTCAGGGACCCGCCCTGGTGGCCTCAGGAGAGGCCAGTCCCCATGCGAGTTGCTAGGGGGCCTCTCGGGATTCCTCTCCCGTCGATACCGGGGCCAAAAACCTTGTGTGGAGTCAGGGCCGGAACCGAGGATTCCTCTCAGGGGCTGACATGGATCTTTGGGTACTTCTGGAGTCTCCCCAGGGGAGTCAGGCCTCGTCTCGAGTGGGGGCATGCACGTTTGCTTTCCTTCCAGGCTGTAGCAGCAATGTCACGCTTCCCGTCGCGTGCATCAAAGGATCTGTGGTTTTCCCTCGAGGCTTTCCCTCGAGGCTTTCCCACAGGGCTGTCCCACGTGCCACCGTGGTGTGAGTCGATCCTCGGCGTGAAAGATGAGCCAGTGCAGGGCAAAGAGGTTCCTCTGGAATGGACTGAGACATCTGGGGGACTCTTGGAATGGTGGTACGACCATGGAGTTCCTCTCGCCTTTCCTGTTGAGAGTGCCTCCTCTTGAGATGCGACGGGAACGCCGGGAATTCTTTCCCGTTGGAAGCAGGGAAAGGATCCCTCATCTCGAGCTACGAGGGGGAAACGGGGCTCCTCGGGATGTCGGCGGGACCATCGTGCTTCCTCTCGAGTGGACACGGGTATGTCGGTGAACTTCTTGAGTTGCAGCAAGGGTGTGAAAGACCCTTTCGAAGTTCCAGAGGTGAGGTGTCATTAGTCTCCAGACGCCTCATCGGAAATAGGCCTCATCTAGCCTGGAAGGGAGAACTTCCTGGATTTTCTCGAGGTGCGGCAGGTGTTCTCGAGTTACGACGGGTACCACAGGGACCCGCCCTGATGGCCTCAGGAGAGGCCAGTCCCCATGCGAGTTGCTAGGGGGCCTCTCGGGATTCCTCTCCCGTCGATACCGGGGTCAAAAACCTTGTGTGGAGTCAGGGCCAGAACCGAGGATTCCTCTCAGGGGCTGACATGGATCTTTGGGTACTTCTGGAGTCTCCCCAGGGGAGTCAGGCCTCGTCTTGAGTGGGGGCATGCACGTGCGCTTTCCTTCCAGGCTGTAGCAGCAATGTCAAGCTTCCTGTCGCGTGGATCAAAGGATCTCTGGTTTTCCCTCGAGGCTTTCCCTCGAGGCTTTCCCACAGGGCTGTCCCACGTGCCACCGTGGTGTGGGTCGAACCTCGGCGTGAAAGATGAGCCAGTGCAGGGCAAAGAGGTTCCTCTGGAATGGACTGAGACATCTGGGGGACTCTTGGAATGGTGGTACGACCATGGAGTTCCTCTCGCCTTTCCTGTTGAGAGTGCCTCCTCTTGAGATGCGACGGGAATGCCGGGAATTCCTTCCCGTTGAAAGCAGGGAAAGGATCCCTCATCTCAAGCTACGAGGGGGAAACGGGGCTCCTCTGGATATGGGCGGGACCATCGTGCTTCCTCTCGTGTGGAAACGGGTTTGGCGGTAAACTTCTTGAGTTGCAGCAAGGGTGTGAAAGACCCTTTCGAAGTTCCAGAGGTTAGGTGTCATTAGTCTCCAGACGCCTCATCGGAAATAGGCCTCATCTCGCCTGGAAAAGAGAACTTCCTGGATTTTCTCGAGTTGCGGCAGGTGTTCCCGAGTTACGACGGGGACCTCAGGGACCCGCCCTGGTGGCCTCAGGAGAGGCCAGTCCCCATGCGAGTTGCTAGGGGGCCTCTCGGGATTCCTCTCCCGTCGATACCGGGGCCAAAAACCTTGTGTGGAGTCAGGGCCGGAACCGAGGATTCCTCTCAGGGGCTGACATGGATCTTTGGGTACTTCTGGAGTCTCCCCAGGGGAGTCAGGCCTCGTCTCGAGTGGGGGCATGCACGTGTGCTTTCCTTCCAGGCTGTAGCAGCAATGTCACGCTTCCCGTCGCGTGGATCAAAGGATCTGTGGTTTTCCCTCGAGGCTTTCCCTCGAGGCTTTCCCACAGGGCTCTCCCACGTGCCACCGTGGTGTGAGTCGATCCTCGGCGTGAAAGATGAGCCAGTGCAGGGCAAAGAGGTTCCTCTGGAATGGACTGAGACATCTGGGGGACTCTTGGAATGGTGGTACGACCATGGAGTTCCTCTCGCCTTTCCTGTTGAGAGTGCCTCCTCTTGAGTTGTGACGGGAACTCCGGGAATTCTTTCCCGTTGAAAGCAGGGAAAGGATCCCTCATCTCGAGCTACGAGGGGGAAACGGGGCTCCTCGGGATGTGGGCGGGACCGTCGTGCTTCCTCTCGAGTGGACACGGGTATGTCGGTGAACTTCTTGAGTTGCAGCAAGGGTGTGAAAGACCCTTTCGAAGTTCCAGAGGTTGGGTGTCATTAGTCTCCAGACGCCTCATCGGAAATAGGCCTCATCTCGCCTGGAAGGGAGAACTTCCTGGATTTTCTCGAGTTGCGGCAGGTGTTCTCGAGTTACGACGGGGACCTCAGGGACCCGCCCTGGTGGCCTCAGGAGAGGCCAGTCCCCATGCGAGTTGCTAGGGGGCCTCTCGGGATTCCTCTCCCGTCGATACCGGGGCCAAAAACCTTGTGTGGAGTCAGGGCTGGAACCGAGGATTCCTCTCAGGGGCTGACATGGATCTTTGGGTACTTCTGGAGTCTCCCCAGGGGAGTCAGGCCTCGTCTCGAGTGGGGGCATGCACGTGTGCTTTCCTTCCAGGCTAGAGCAGCAATGTCACGCTTCCCGTCGCGTGCATCAAAGGATCTGTGGTTTTCCCTCGAGGCTTTCCCTCGAGGCTTTCCCACAGGGCTGTCCCACGTGCCACCGTGGTGTGAGTCGATCCTCGGCGTGAAAGATGAGCCAGTGCAGGGCAAAGAGGTTCCTCTGGAATGGACTGAGACATCTGGGGGACTCTTGGAATGGTGGTACGACCATGGAGTTCCTCTCGCCTTTCCTGTTGAGAGTGCCTCCTCTTGAGATGCGACGGGAACGCCGGGAATTCTTTCCCGTTGAAAGCAGGGAAAGGATCCCTCATCTCGAGCTCCGAGGGGGAAACGGGGCTCCTCTGGATGTGGGCGGGACCATCGTGCTTCCTCCCGAGTGGACACGGGTATGGCGGTGAACTTCCTGAGTTGCAGCAAGGGTGTGAAAGACCCTTTCGAAGTTCCAGAGGTTAGGTGTCATTAGTCTCCAGACGCCTCATCGGAAATAGGCCTCATCTCGCCTGGAAGGGAGAACTTCCTGGATTTTCTCGAGTTGCGGCAGGTGTTCTCGAGTTACGACGGGGACCTCAGGGACCCGCCCTGGTGGCCTCAGGAGAGGCCAGTCCCCATGCGAGTTGCTAGGGGGCCTCTCGGGATTCCTCTCCCGTCGATACCGGGGCCAAAAGCCTTGTGTGGAGTCAGGGCCGGAACCGAGCATTCCTCTCAGGGGTTACATGGATCTTTGGGTACTTCTGGAGTCTCCCCAGGGGAGTCAGGCCTCGTCTCGAGTGGGGGCATGCACGTGCGCTTTCCTTCCAGGCTGTAGCAGCAATGTCACGCTTCGCATCGCGAGGATTAAAGGATCTGTGGTTTTCCCTCGAGGCTTTCCCTCGAGGCTTTCCCACAGGGCTGTCCCACGTGCCACCGTGGTGTGAGTCGATCCTCGGCGTGAAAGATGAGCCAGTGCAGGGCAAAGAGGTTCCTCTGGAATGGACTGAGACATCTGGGGGACTCTTGGAATGGTGGTACGACCATGGAGTTCCTCTCGCCTTTCCTGTTGAGAGTGCCTCCTCTTGAGTTGTGACGGGAACGCCGGGAATTCTTTCCCGTTGAAAGCAGGGAAAGGATCCCTCATCTCGAGCTACGAGGGGGAAACGGGGCTCCTCGGGATGTGGGCGGGACCATCGTGCTTCCTCTCGATTGGACACGGGTATGTCGGTGAACTTCTTGAGTTGCAGCAAGGGTGTGAAAGACCCTTTCGAAGTTCCAGAGGTTAGGTGTCATTAGTCTCCAGACGCCTCATCGGAAATAGGCCTCATCTAGCCTGGAAGGGAGAACTTCCTGGATTTTCTCGAGGTGCGGTAGGTGTTCTCGAGTTACGACGGGTACCACAGGGACCCGCCCTGATGGCCTCAGGAGAGGCCAGTCCCCATGCGAGTTGCTAGGGGGCCTCCCGGGATTCCTCTCCAGTCGATACCGGGGCCAAAAACCTTGTGTGGAGTCAGGGCCAGAACCGAGGATTCCTCTCAGGGGCTGACATGGATCTTTGGGTACTTCTAGAGTCTCCCCAGGGGAGTCAGGCCTCGTCTCGAGTGGGGGCATGCACGTGCGCTTTCCTTCCAGGCTGTAGCAGCAATGTCACGCTTCCCGTCGCGTGGATCAAATGATCTGTGGTTTTCCCTCGAGGCTTTCCCTCGAGGCTTTCCCACAGGGCTGTCCCATGTGCCACCGTGGTGTGAGTCGATCCTCGGAGTGAAAGATGAGCCAGTGCAGGGCAAAGAGGTTCCTCTGGAATGGACTGAGACATCTGGGGGACTCTTGGAATGGTGGTACGACCATGGAGTTCCTCTCGCCTTTCCTGTTGAGAGTGCCTCCTCTTGAGATGCGACGGAAACGCTGGGAATTCTTTCCCGTTGAAAGCAGGGAAAGGATCCCTCATGTCGAGCTACGAGGGGGAAACGGGGCTCCTCTGGATGTGGGCGGGACCATCGTGCTTCCTCTCGAGTGGAGACGGGTATGGCGGTGAACTTCTTGAGTTGCAGCAAGGGTGTGAAAGACCCTTTCGAAGTTCCAGAGGTTACGTGTCAGTCTCCAGACGCCTCATCGGAAATAGACCTCATCTCGCCTGGAAGGGAGAACTTCCTGGATTTTCTCGAGGTGCTGCAGGTGTTCTCGTGTTACGACTGGTACCACAGGGACCCGCCCTGATGGCCTCAGGAGAGGCCAGTCCCCATGCGTGTTGCTAGGGGGCCTCTCGGGATTCCTCTCCCGTCGATACTGGGGCCAAATACCTTGTGTGGAGTCAGGGCCGGAACCGAGGATTCCTCTCAGGGGCTGACATGGATCTTTGGGTACTTCTGGAGTCTCCCCAGGGGAGTCAGGCCTCATCTCGAGTGGGGGCATGCACGTGCGCTTTCCTTCCAGGCTGTAGCAGCAATGTCACGCTTCCCGTCGCGTGGATCAAAGTATCTGTGGTTTTCCCTCTAGGCTTTCCCTCGAGGCTTTCCCACAGGGCTGTCCCACGTGCCACCGTGGTGTGAGTCGATTCTCGGCGTGAAAGATGAGCCAGTGCAGGGCAAAGAGGTTCCTCTGGAATGGACTGAGACATCTGGGGGACTCTTGGAATGGTGGTACGACCATGGAGTTCCTCTCGCCTTTCCTGTTGAGAGTGCCTCCTCTTGAGATGCGACGGGAATGCCGGGAATTCTTTCCCGTTGAAAGCAGGGAAAGGGTCCCTCATCTCGAGCTACGAGGGGGAAACGGGGCTCCTCTGGATGTGGGCGGGACCATCGTGCTTTCTCTCGTGTGGAGACGGGTATGGCGGTAAACTTCTTGAGTTGCAGCAAGGGTGTGAAAGACCCTTTCGAAGTTCCAGAGTTTGGGTGTCATTAGTCTCCAGACGCCTCATCGGAAATAGGCCTCATCTCGCCTGGAAGGGAGAACTTCCTGGATTTTCTCGAGTTGCGGCAGGTGTTCTCGAGTTACGACGGGGACCTCAGGGACCCGCCCTGGTGGCCTCAGGAGAGGCCAGTCCCCATGCGAGTTGCTAGGGGGCCTCTCGGGATTCCTCTCCCGTCGATACCGGGGCCAAAAACCTTGTGTGGAGTCAGGGCCGGAACCGAGGATTCCTCTCAGGGGCTGACATGGATCTTTGGGTACTTCTGGAGTCTCCCCAGGGGAGTCAGGCCTCGTCTCGAGTGGGGGCATGCACGTGTGCTTTCCTTCCAGGCTGTAGCAGCAATGTCACGCTTCCCGTCGCGTGGATCAAAGGATCTGTGGTTTTCCCTCGAGGCTTTCCCTCGAGGCTTTCCCACAGGGCTGTCCCACGTGCCACCGTGGTGTGAGTCGATCCTCGGCGTGAAAGATGAGCCAGTGCAGGGCAAAGAGGTTCCTCTGGAATGGACTGAGACATCTGGGGGACTCTTGGAATGGTGGTACGACCATGGAGTTCCTCTCGCCTTTCCTGTTGAGAGTGCCTCCTCTTGAGATGCGACGGGAACGCCGGGAATTCTTTCCCGTTGAAAGCAGGGAAAGGATCCCTCATCTCGAGCTACGAGGGGGAAACGGGGCTCCTCGGGATGTGGGCGGGACCATCGTGCTTCCTCTCGAGTGGACACGGGTATGTCGGTGAACTTCTTGAATTGCAGCAAGGGTGTGAAAGACCCTTCCGAAGTTCCAGAGGTTAGGTGTCATTAGTCTGCAGACGCCTCATCGGAAATAGGCCTCATCTCGCCTGGAAGGGAGAACTTCCTGGATTTTCTGAGGTGCGGCAGGTGTTTTCGAGTTACGACGGGTACCACAGGGACCCGCCCTGATGGCCTCAGGAGAGGCCAGTCCCCATGCGAGTTGCTAGGGGGCCTCTCGGGATTCCTCTCCCGTCGATACCGGAGCCAAAAACCTTGTGTGGAGTCAGGGCCAGAACCGAGGATTCCTCTCAGGGGCTGACATGGATCTTTGGGTACTTCTGGAGTCTCCCCAGGGGAGTCAGGCCTCGTCTCGAGTGGGGGCATGCACGTGCGCTTTCCTTCCAGGCTGTAGCAGCAATGTCACGCTTCCCGTCGCGTGCATCAAAGGATCTGTGGTTTTCCCTCGAGGCTTTCCCTCGAGGCTTTCCCACAGGGCTGTCCCACGTGCCACCGTGGTGTGAGTCGATCCTCGGCGTGAAAGATGAGCCAGTGCAGGGCAAAGAGGTTCCTCTGGAATGGACTGAGACATCTGGGGGACTCTTGGAATGGTGGTACGACCATGGAGTTCCTCTCGCCTTTCCTGTTGAGAGTGCCTCCTCTTGAGTTGTGACGAGAATGCCGGGAATTCTTTCCCGTTGAAAGCAGGGAAAGGATCCCTCATCTCGAGCTACGAGGGGGAAACGGGGCTCCTCGGGATGTGGGCGGGACCATCGTGCTTCCTCTCGAGTGGACACGGGTATGTCGGTGAACTTCTTGAGTTGCAGCAAGGGTGTGAAAGACCCTTTCGAAGTTCCAGAGGTTAGGTGTCATTAGTCTCCAGACGCCTCATCGGAAATAGGCCTCATCTAGCCTGGAAGGGAAAACTTCCTGGATTTTCTCGAGGTGCGGCAGGTGTTCTCGAGTTACGACGGGTACCACAGGGACCCGCCCTGATGGCCTCAGGAGAGGCCAGTCCCCATGCGAGTTGCTAGGGGGCCTCTCGGGATTCCTCTCCAGTCGATACCGGGGCCCAAAACCTTGTGTGGAGTCAGGGCCAGAACCGAGTATTCCTCTCAGGGGCTGACATGGATCTTTGGGTACTTCTAGAGTCTCCCCAGGGGAGTCAGGCCTCTTCTCGAGTGGGGGCATGCACGTGCGCTTTCCTTCCAGGCTGTAGCAGCAATGTCACGCTTCCCGTCCCGTGGATCAAATGATCTGTGGTTTTCCCTCGAGGCTTTCCCTCGAGGCTTTCCCACAGGGCTGTCCCATGTGCCACCGTGGTGTGAGTCGATCCTCGGAGTGAAAGATGAGCCAGTGCAGGGCAAAGAGGTTCCTCTGGAATGGACTGAGACATCTGGGGGACTCTTGGAATGGTGGTACGACCATGGAGTTCCTCTCGCCTTTCCTGTTGAGAGTGCCTCCTCTTGAGTTGTGACGGGAACTCCGGGAATTCTTTCCCGTTGAAAGCAGGGAAAGGATCCCTCATCTCGAGCTACGAGGGGGAAACGGGGCTCCTCGGGATGTGGGCGGGACCATCGTGCTTCCTCTCGAGTGGACACGGGTATGTCGGTGAACTTCTTGAGTTGCAGCAAGGGTGTGAAAGACCCTTTCGAAGTTCCAGAGGTTACGTGTCAGTCTCCAGACGCCTCATCGGAAATAGACCTCATCTCGCCTGGAAGGGAGAACTTCCTGGATTTTCTCGAGGGGCGGCAGGTGTTCTCGAGTTACGACTGGTACCACAGGGACCCGCCCTGATGGCCTCAGGAGAGGCCAGTCCCCATGCGTGTTGCTAGGGGGCCTCTCGGGATTCCTCTACCGTCGATACTGGGGCCAAATACCTTGTGTGGTGTCAGGGCCGGAACCGAGGATTCCTCTCAGGGGCTGACATGGATCTTTGGGTACTTCTGGAGTCTCCCCAGGGGAGTCAGGCCTCGTCTCGAGTGGGGGCATGCACGTGCGCTTTCCTTCCAGGCTGTAGCAGCAATGTCACGCTTCCCGTCGCGTGGATCAAAGTATCTGTGGTTTTCCCTCTAGGCTTTCCCTCGAGGCTTTCCCACAGGGCTGTCCCACGTGCCACCGTGGTGTGAGTCGATTCTCGGCGTGAAAGATGAGCCAGTGCAGGGCAAAGAGGTTCCTCTGGAATGGACTGAGACATCTGGGGGACTCTTGGAATGGTGGTACGACCATGGAGTTCCTCTCGCCTTTCCTGTTGAGAGTGCCTCCTCTTGAGATGCGACGGGAATGCCGGGAATTCTTTCCCGTTGAAAGCAGGGAAAGGGTCCCTCATCTCGAGCTACGAGGGGGAAACGGGGCTCCTCTGGATGTGGGCGGGACCATCGTGCTTTCTCTCGTGTGGAGACGGGTATGGCGGTAAACTTCTTGAGTTGCAGCAAGGGTGTGAAAGACCCTTTCGAAGTTCCAGAGTTTGGGTGTCATTAGTCTCCAGACGCCTCATCGGAAATAGGCCTCATCTCGCCTGGAAGGGAGAACTTCCTGGATTTTCTCGAGTTGCGGCAGGTGTTCTCGAGTTACGACGGGGACCTCAGGGACCCGCCCTGGTGGCCTCAGGAGAGGCCAGTCCCCATGCGAGTTGCTAGGGGGCCTCTCGGGATTCCTCTCCCGTCGATACCGGGGCCAAAAACCTTGTGTGGAGTCAGGGCCGGAACCGAGGATTCCTCTCAGGGGCTGACATGGATCTTTGGGTACTTCTGGAGTCTCCCCAGGGGAGTCAGGCCTCGTCTCGAGTGGGGGCATGCACGTGTGCTTTCCTTCCAGGCTGTAGCAGCAATGTCACGCTTCCCGTCGCGTGGATCAAAGGATCTGTGGTTTTCCCTCGAGGCTTTCCCTCGAGGCTTTCCCACAGGGCTGTCCCACGTGCCACCGTGGTGTGAGTCGATCCTCGGCGTGAAAGATGAGCCAGTGCAGGGCAAAGAGGTTCCTCTGGAATGGACTGAGACATCTGGGGGACTCTTGGAATGGTGGTACGACCATGGAGTTCCTCTCGCCTTTCCTGTTGAGAGTGCCTCCTCTTGAGATGCGACGGGAACGCCGGGAATTCTTTCCCGTTGAAAGCAGGGAAAGGATCCCTCATCTCGAGCTACGAGGGGGAAACGGGGCTCCTCGGGATGTGGGCGGGACCATCGTGCTTCCTCTCGAGTGGACACGGGTATGTCGGTGAACTTCTTGAATTGCAGCAAGGGTGTGAAAGACCCTTCCGAAGTTCCAGAGGTTAGGTGTCATTAGTCTGCAGACGCCTCATCGGAAATAGGCCTCATCTCGCCTGGAAGGGAGAACTTCCTGGATTTTCTGAGGTGCGGCAGGTGTTTTCGAGTTACGACGGGTACCACAGGGACCCGCCCTGATGGCCTCAGGAGAGGCCAGTCCCCATGCGAGTTGCTAGGGGGCCTCTCGGGATTCCTCTCCCGTCGATACCGGAGCCAAAAACCTTGTGTGGAGTCAGGGCCAGAACCGAGGATTCCTCTCAGGGGCTGACATGGATCTTTGGGTACTTCTGGAGTCTCCCCAGGGGAGTCAGGCCTCGTCTCGAGTGGGGGCATGCACGTGCGCTTTCCTTCCAGGCTGTAGCAGCAATGTCACGCTTCCCGTCGCGTGCATCAAAGGATCTGTGGTTTTCCCTCGAGGCTTTCCCTCGAGGCTTTCCCACAGGGCTGTCCCACGTGCCACCGTGGTGTGAGTCGATCCTCGGCGTGAAAGATGAGCCAGTGCAGGGCAAAGAGGTTCCTCTGGAATGGACTGAGACATCTGGGGGACTCTTGGAATGGTGGTACGACCATGGAGTTCCTCTCGCCTTTCCTGTTGAGAGTGCCTCCTCTTGAGTTGTGACGAGAATGCCGGGAATTCTTTCCCGTTGAAAGCAGGGAAAGGATCCCTCATCTCGAGCTACGAGGGGGAAACGGGGCTCCTCGGGATGTGGGCGGGACCATCGTGCTTCCTCTCGAGTGGACACGGGTATGTCGGTGAACTTCTTGAGTTGCAGCAAGGGTGTGAAAGACCCTTTCGAAGTTCCAGAGGTTAGGTGTCATTAGTCTCCAGACGCCTCATCGGAAATAGGCCTCATCTAGCCTGGAAGGGAAAACTTCCTGGATTTTCTCGAGGTGCGGCAGGTGTTCTCGAGTTACGACGGGTACCACAGGGACCCGCCCTGATGGCCTCAGGAGAGGCCAGTCCCCATGCGAGTTGCTAGGGGGCCTCTCGGGATTCCTCTCCAGTCGATACCGGGGCCCAAAACCTTGTGTGGAGTCAGGGCCAGAACCGAGTATTCCTCTCAGGGGCTGACATGGATCTTTGGGTACTTCTAGAGTCTCCCCAGGGGAGTCAGGCCTCTTCTCGAGTGGGGGCATGCACGTGCGCTTTCCTTCCAGGCTGTAGCAGCAATGTCACGCTTCCCGTCCCGTGGATCAAATGATCTGTGGTTTTCCCTCGAGGCTTTCCCTCGAGGCTTTCCCACAGGGCTGTCCCATGTGCCACCGTGGTGTGAGTCGATCCTCGGAGTGAAAGATGAGCCAGTGCAGGGCAAAGAGGTTCCTCTGGAATGGACTGAGACATCTGGGGGACTCTTGGAATGGTGGTACGACCATGGAGTTCCTCTCGCCTTTCCTGTTGAGAGTGCCTCCTCTTGAGTTGTGACGGGAACTCCGGGAATTCTTTCCCGTTGAAAGCAGGGAAAGGATCCCTCATCTCGAGCTACGAGGGGGAAACGGGGCTCCTCGGGATGTGGGCGGGACCATCGTGCTTCCTCTCGAGTGGACACGGGTATGTCGGTGAACTTCTTGAGTTGCAGCAAGGGTGTGAAAGACCCTTTCGAAGTTCCAGAGGTTACGTGTCAGTCTCCAGACGCCTCATCGGAAATAGACCTCATCTCGCCTGGAAGGGAGAACTTCCTGGATTTTCTCGAGGGGCGGCAGGTGTTCTCGAGTTACGACTGGTACCACAGGGACCCGCCCTGATGGCCTCAGGAGAGGCCAGTCCCCATGCGTGTTGCTAGGGGGCCTCTCGGGATTCCTCTACCGTCGATACTGGGGCCAAATACCTTGTGTGGTGTCAGGGCCGGAACCGAGGATTCCTCTCAGGGGCTGACATGGATCTTTGGGTACTTCTGGAGTCTCCCCAGGGGAGTCAGGCCTCGTCTCGAGTGGGGGCATGCACGTGCGCTTTCCTTCCAGGCTGTAGCAGCAATGTCACGCTTCCCGTCGCGTGGATCAAAGTATCTGTGGTTTTCCCTCTAGGCTTTCCCTCGAGGCTTTCCCACAGGGCTGTCCCACGTGCCACCGTGGTTTGAGTCGATTCTCGGCGTGAAAGATGAGCCAGTGCAGGGCAAAGAGGTTCCTCTGGAATGGACTGAGACATCTGGGGGACTCTTGGAATGGTGGTACGACCATGGAGTTCCTCTCGCCTTTCCTGTTGAGAGTGCCTCCTCTTGAGATGCGACGGGAATGCCGGGAATTCTTTCCCATTGAAAGCAGGGAAAGGATCCCTCATCTCGAGCTACGAGGTGGAAACGGGGCTCCTCTGGATGTGGGCGGGACCATCGTGCTTTCTCTCATGTGGAGACGGGTATGGCGGTAAACTTCTTGAGTTGCAGCAAGGGTGTGAAAGACCCTTTCGAAGTTCCAGAGGTTAGGTGTCATTAGTCTCCAGACGCCTCATCGGAAATAGGCCTCATCTCGCCTGGAAGGGAGAACTTCCTGGATTTTCTCGAGTTGCGGCAGGTGTTTTCGAGTTACGACGGGGACCTCAGGGACCCGCCCTGGTGGCCTCAGGAGAGGCCAGTCCCCATGCGAGTTGCTAGGGGGCCTCTCGGGATTCCTCTCCCGTCGATACCGGGGCCAAAAACCTTGTGTGGAGTCAAGGCCAGAACCGAGGATTC
Source organism: Capricornis sumatraensis (assembly GCF_032405125.1). Taxonomy (NCBI): domain Eukaryota; kingdom Metazoa; phylum Chordata; class Mammalia; order Artiodactyla; family Bovidae; genus Capricornis; species Capricornis sumatraensis. The sequence continues at coordinate 13,811,782 of NW_027184612.1, forward strand.
CTCTCAGGGGCTGACATGGATCTTTGGGTACTTCTGGAGTCTCCCCAGGGGAGTCAGGCCTCGTCTCGAGTGGGGGCATGCACGTGCGCTTTCCTTCCAGGCTGTAGCAGCAATGTCACGCTTCCCGTCGCGTGGATCAAAGGATCTGTGGTTTTCCCTCGAGGCTTTCCCTCGAGGCTTTCCCACAGGGCTGTCCCACATGCCACCGTGGTGTGAGTCGATCCTCGGCGCGAAAGATGAGCCAGTGCAGGGCAAAGAGGTTCCTCTGGAATGGACTGAGACATCTGGGGGACTCTTGGAATGGTGGTACGACCATGGAGTTCCTCTCGCCTTTCCTGTTAAGAGTGCCTCCTCTTGAGATCCGACGGGAACGCCGGGAATTCTTTCCCGTTGAAAGCAGGGAAAGGATCCCTCATCTCGAGCTACGAGGGGGAAACGGGGCTCCTCTGGATGTGGGCGGGACCATCGTGCTTCCTCTCGAGTGGAGACGGGTATGGCGGTGAACTTCTTGAGTTGCAGCAAGGGTGTGAAAGACCCTTTCGAAGTTCCAGAGGTTAGGTGTCATTAGTCTCCAGACGCCTCATCGGAAATAGGCCTCATCTCGCCTGGAAGGGAGAACTTCCTGGATTTTCTCGAGTTGCGGCAGGTGTTCTCGAGTTACGACGGGGACCTCAGGGACCCGCCCTGGTGGCCTCAGTAGAGGCCAGTCCCCATGCGAGTTGCTAGGGGGCCTCTCGGGATTCCTCTCCCGTCGATACCGGGGCCAAAAGCCTTGTGTGGAGTCAGGGCCGGAACCGAGCATTCCTCTCAGGGTTTACATGGATCTTTGGGTACTTCTGGAGTCTCCCCAGGGGAGTCAGGCCTCGTCTCGAGTGGGGGCATGCACGTGCGCTTTCCTTCCAGGCTGTAGCAGCAATGTCACGCTTCCCATCGCGAGGATTAAAGGATCTGTGGTTTTCCCTCGAGGCTTTCCCTCGAGGCTTTCCCACAGGGCTGTCCCACGTGCCACCTTTCTGTGAGTCGATCCTCGGCGTGAAAGATGAGCCAGTGCAGGGCAAAGAGGTTCCTCTGGAATGGACTGAGACATCTGGGGGACTCTTGGAATGGTGGTACGACCATGGAGTTCCTCTCGCCTTTCCTGTTGAGAGTGCCTCCTCTTGAGCTGCGACGGGAATGCCGGGAATTCTTTCCCGTTGGAAGCAGGGAAAGGATCCCTCATCTCGAGCTCCGAGGGGGAAACGTGGCTCCTCTGTATGTGGGCGGGACCATCGTGCTTTCTCTCGTGTGGAGACGGGTATGGCGGTAAACTTCTTGAGTTGCAGCAAGGGTGTGAAAGACCCTTTCGAAGTTCCAGAGGTTAGGTGTCATTAGTCTCCAGACGCCTCATCGGAAATAGGCCTCATCTCGCCTGGAAGGGAGAACTTCCTGGATTTTCTCGAGTTGCAGCAGGTGTTCTCGAGTTACGACGGGGACCTCAGGGACCCGCCCTGGTGGCCTCAGGAGAGGCCAGTCCCCATGCAAGTTGCTAGGGGGCCTCTCGGGATTCCTCTCCCGTCGATACGGGGGCCAAAAACCTTGTGTGGAGTCAGGGCCGGAACCGAGGATTCCTCTCAGGGGCTGACATGGATCTTTGGGTACTTCTGGAATCTCCCCAGGGGAGTCAGGCCTCGTCTCGAGTGGGGGCATGCGCGTGTGCTTTCCTTCCAGGCTGTAGCAGCAATGTCACGCTTCCCGTCGCGTGGATCAAAGGATCTGTGGTTTTCCCTCGAGGCTTTCCCTCGAGGCTTTCCCACAGGGCTGTCCCACGTGCCACCGTGGTGTGAGTCGATCCTCGGCGTGAAAGATGAGCCAGTGCAGGGCAAAGAGGTTCCTCTGGAATGGACTGAGACATCTGGGGGACTCTTTGAATGGTGGTACGACCATGGAGTTCCTCTCGCCTTTCCTGTTGAGAGTGCCTCCTCTTGAGATGCGCCGGGAACGCCGGGAATTCTTTCCCGTTGAAAGCAGGGAAAGGATCCCTCTTCTCGAGCTACGAGGGGGAAACAGGGCTCCTCTGGATGTGGGCGGGACCATCGTGCTTCCTCTCGAGTGGAGACGGGTATGGCGGTGAACTTCTTGAGTTGCAGCAAGGGTGTGAAAGACCCTTTCGAAGTTCCAGAGGTTAGGTGTCATTAGTCTCCAGACGCCTCATCGGAAATAGGCCTCATCTCGCCTGGAAGGGAGAACTTCCTGGATTTTCTCGATTTGCGGCAGGTGTTCTCGAGTTACGACGGGGACCTCAGGGACCCGCCCTGGTGGCCTCAGGAGAGGCCAGTCCCCATGCGAGTTGCTAGGGGGCCTCTCGGGATTCCTCTCCCGTCGATACCGGGGCCAAAAACCTTGTGTGGATTCAAGGCCGGAACCGAGGATTCCTCTCAGGGGCTGACATGGATCTTTGGGAACTTCTGGAGTCTCCCCAGGGGAGTCAGGCCTCGTCCCCAGTGGGGGCATGCACGTGCGCTTTCCTTCCAGGCTGTAGCAGCAATGTCACACTTCCCGTCGCGTGGATCAAAGGATCTGTGGTTTTCCCTCGAGGCTTTCCCTCGAGGCTTTCCCACAGGGCTGTCCCACGTGCCACCGTGGTGTGAGTCGATCCTCGGCGTGGAAGATGAGCCAGTGCAGGGCAAAGAGGTTTCTCTGGAATGGACTGAGACATCTGGGGGACTCTTGGAATGGTGGTACGACCATGGAGTTCCTCTCGCCTTTCCTGTTGAGAGTGCCTCCTCTTGAGATGCGACGGGAACGCCGGGAATTCTTTCCCGTTGAAAGCAGGGAAAGGATCCCACATCTCGAGCTCCGAGGGGGAAACGGGGCTCCTCTGGATGTGGGCGGGACCATCGTGCTTCCTCTCGAGTGGAGACGGGTATGGCGGTGAACTTCTTGAGTTGCAGCAAGGGTGTGAAAGACCCTTTCGAAGGTCCAGAGGTTAGGTGTCATTAGTCTCCAGACGCCTCATCGGAAATACGCCTCATCTCGCCTGGAAGGGAGAACTTCCTGGATTTTCTCGAGTTGCGGCAGGTGTTCTCGAGTTATGACGGGGACCTCATGGACACGCCCTGGTGGCCTCAGGAGAGGCCAGTCCCCATGCGAGTTGCTAGGGGGCCTCTCGGGATTCCTCTCCCGTCGATACCGGGGCCAAAAACCTTGTGTGGAGTCAGGGCCGGAACCGAGGATTCCTCACAGGGGTGACAAGGATCTTTGGGTACTTCTGGAGTCTCCCCAGGGGAGTCAGGCCTCGTCTCCAGTGGGGGCATGCACGTGCGCTTTCCTTCCAGGCTGTAGCAGCAATGTCACGCTTCCCGTCGCCTGCATCAAAGGATCTGTGGTTTTCCCTCGAGGCTTTCCCTCGAGGCTTTCCCACAGGGCTGTCCCACGTGCCACCGTGGTGTGAGTCGATCCTCGGCGTGAAAGATGAGCCAGTGCAGGGCAAAGAGGTTCCTCTGGAATGGACTGAGACATCTGGGGGACTCTTGGAATGGTGGTACGACCATGGAGTTCCTCTCGCCTTTCCTGTTGAGAGTGCCTCCTCTTGAGATGCGACGGGAACGCCGGGAATTCTTTCCCGTTGAAAGCAGGGAAAGGATCCCTCATCTCGAGCTCCGAGGGGGAAACGGGGCTCCTCTGGATGTGGGCGGGACCATCGTGCTTCCTCTCGAGTGGAGACGGGTATGGCGGTGAACTTCTTGAGTTGCAGCAAGGGTGTGAAAGACCCTTTCGACGTTCCAGAGGTTAGGTGTCATTAGTCTCCAGACGCCTCATCGGAAATAGGACTCATCTCGCCTGGAAGGGAGAACTTCCTGGATTTTCTCGAGTTGCGGCAGGTGTTCTCGAGTTACGACGGGGACCTCAGGGACCCGCCTTGGTGGCCTCAGGAGAGGCCAGTCCCCATGCGAGTTGCTAGGGGGCCTCTCGGGATTCCTCTCCCGTCGATACCGGGGCCAAAAACCTTGTGTGGAGTCAGGGCCGGAACCGAGGATTCCTCTCAGGGGCTGACATGGATCTTTGGGTACTTCTGGAGTCTCCCCAGGGGAGTCAGGCCTCGTCTCGAGTGGGGGCATGCACGTGCGCTTTCCTTCCAGGCTGTAGCAGCAATGTCACGCTTCCCGTCGCGTGCATCAAAGGATCTGTGGTTTTCCCTCGAGGCTTTCCCTCGAGGCTTTCCAGCAGGGCTGTCCCACGTGCCACCGTGGTGTGAGTCGATCCTCGGCGTCAAAGATGAGCCAGTGCAGGGCAAAGAGGTTCCTCTGGAATGGACTGAGACATCTGGGCGACTCTTGGAATGGTGGTACGACCATGGAGTTCCTCTCGCCTTTCCTGTTGAGAGTGCCTCCTCTTGAGATGCGACGGGAACGCCGGAAATTCTTTCCCGTTGAAAGCAGGGAAAGGATCCCTCATCTCGAGCTACGAGGGGGAAACGGGGCTCCTCTGGATGTGGGCGGGACCATCGTGCTTCCTCTCGAGTGGACACGGGTATGGCGCTGAACTTCTTGAGTTGCAGCAAGGGTGTGAAAGACCCTTTCGAAGTTCCAGAGGTTAGGTGTCATTAGTCTCCAGACGCCTCATCGGAAATAGGCCTCATCTCGCCTGGAAGGGAGAACTTCCTGGATTTTCTCGATTTGCGGCAGGTGTTCTCGAGTTACGACGGGGACCTCAGGGACCCGCCCTGGTGGCCTCAGGAGAGGCCAGTCCCCATGCGAGTTGCTAGGGGGCCTCTCGGGATTCCTCTCCCGTCGATACCGGGGCCAAAAACCTTGTGTGGAGTCAAGGCCGGAACCGAGGATTCCTCTCAGGGGCTGACATGGATCTTTGGGTACTTCTGGAGTCTCCCCAGGGGAGTCAGGCCTCGTCTCCAGTGGGGTCATGCACGTGCGCTTTCCTTCCAGGCTGTAGCAGCAATGTCACCCTTCCCGTCGCGTGGATCAAAGGATCTGTGGTTTTCCCTCGAGGCTTTCCCTCGAGGCTTTCCCACAGGGCTGTCCCACGTGCCACCGTGGTGTGAGTCGATCCTCGGCGTGGAAGATGAGCCAGTGCAGGGCAAAGAGGTTCCTCTGGAATGGACTGAGACATCTGGGGGACTCTTGGAATGGTGGTAAGACCCTGGAGTTCCTCTCGCCTTTCCTGTTGAGAGTGCCTCCTCTTGAGATGCGACGGGAACGCCGGGAATTCTTTCCCGTTGAAAGCAGGGAAAGGATCCCACATCTCGAGCTCCGAGGGGGAAACGGGGCTCCTCTGGATGTGGGCGGGACCATCGTGCTTCCTCTCGAGTGGAGACGGGTATGGCGGTGAACTTCTTGAGTTGCAGCAAGGGTGTGAAAGACCCTTTCGAAGTTCCAGAGGTTAGGTGTCATTAGTCTCCAGACGCCTCATCGGAAATTCGCCTCATCTCGCCTGGAAGGGAGAACTTCCTGGATTTTCTCGAGTTGCGGCAGGTGTTCTCGAGTTATGACGGGGACCTCAGGGACACGCCCTGGTGGCCTCAGGAGAGGCCAGTCCCCATGCGAGGTGCTAGGGGGCCTCTCGGGATTCCTCTCCCGTCGATACCGGGGCCAAAAACCTTGTGTGGAGTCAGGGCCGGAACCGAGGATTCCTCTCAGGGGTGATATGGATCTTTGGGTACTTCTGGAGTCTCCCCAGGGGAGTCAGGCCTCGTCTCGAGTGGGGGCATGCACGTGCGCTTTCCTTCCAGGCTGTAGCAGCAATGTCACGCTTCCCGTCGCGTGCATCAAAGGATCTGTGGTTTTCCCTCGAGGCTTTCCCTCGAGGCTTTCCCGCACGGCTGTCCCACGTTCCACCGTGTTGTGAGTCGATCCTCGGCGTGAAAGATGAGCCAGTGCAGGGCAAAGAGGTTCCTCTGGAATGGACTGAGACATCTGGGGGACTCTTGGAATGGTGGTACGACCATGGAGTTCCTCTCGCCTTTCCTGTTGAGAGTGCCTCCTCTTGAGATGCGACGGGAACGCCGGGAATTCTTTCCCGTTGAAAGCAGGGAAAGGATCCCTCATCTCGAGCTACGAGGGGGAAACGGGGCTCCTCTGGATGTGGGTGGGACCATCGTGCTTCCTCTCGAGTGGAGACGGGTATGGCGGAGAACTTCTTGAGTTGCAGCAAGGGTGTGAAAGACCCTTTCGAAGTTCCAGAGGTTACGTGTCAGTCTCCAGATGCCTCATCGGAAATAGACCTCATCTCGCCTGGAAGGGAGAACTTCCTGGATTTTCTCGAGGTGCGGCAGGTGTTCTCGAGTTACGACGGGTACCACAGGGACCCGCCCTGATGGCCTCAGGAGAGGCCAGTCCCCATGCGAGTTGCTAGGGGGCCTCTCGGGATTCCTCTCCCATCGATACTAGGGCCAAAAACCTTGTGTGGAGTCAGGGCCGGAACCGAGGATTCCTCACAGGGGTGACATGGATCTTTGGGTACTTCTGGAGTCTCCCCAGGGGAGTCAGGCCTCGTCTCGAGTGGGGGCATGAACGTGTGCTTTCCTTCCAGGCTGTAGCAGCAATGTCACGCTTCCCGTCGCGTGGATCAAAGGATCTGTGGTTTTCCCTCGAGGCTTTCCCTCGAGGCTTTCCCACAGGGCTGTCCCACGTGCCACCGTGGTGTGAGTCGATCCTCGGCATGAAAGATGAGCCAGTGCAGTGCAAAGAGGTTCCTCTGGAATGGACTCAGACATCTGGGGGACTCTTGGAATGGTGGTACGACCATGGAGTTCCTCTCGCCTTTCCTGTTGAGAGTGCCTCCTCTTGAGATGCGACGGGAATGCCGGGAATTCTTTCCCGTTGAAAGCAGGGAAAGGATCCCTCATCTCTAGCTACGAGGGGGAAACGGGGCTCCTCTGGATGTGGGCGGGACCATCGTGCTTCCTCTCGAGTGGAGACGGGCAAGGAGGTGAACTTCTTGAGTAGCAGCAAGGGTGTGAAAGACCCTTTCGAAGTTCCAGAGGTTGGGTGTCATTAGTCTCCAGACGCCTCATCGGAAATAGGCCTCATCTCGCCTGGAAGGGAGAACTTCCTGGATTTTCTCGAGTTGCGGCAGGTGTTCTCGAGTTACGACGGGGACCTCAGGGACTCGCCCTGGTGGCCTCAGGAGAGGCCAGTCCCCATGCGAGGTGCTAGGGGGCCTCTCGGGATTCCTCTCCCGTCGATACCGGGGCCAAAAACCTTGTGTGCAGTCAGGGCCGGAAACGAGGATTCCTCTCAGGGGCTGACATGGATCTTTGGGTACTTCTGGAGTCTCCCCAGGGGATTCAGGCCTCGTCTCGAGTGGGGGCATGCACGTGCGCTTTCCTTCCAGGCTGTAGCAGCAATGTCACGCTTCCCGTCGCGTGGATCAAAGGATCTGTGGTTTTCCCTCGAGGCTTTCCCTCGAGGCTTTCCCACATGGCTGTGCCACGTGCCACCGTGGTGTGAGTCGATCCTCGGCGTGAAAGATGAGCCAGTGCAGGGCAAAGAGGTTCCTCTGGAATGGACTGAGACATCTGGGGGACTCTTGGAATGGTGGTACGACCATGGAGTTCCTCTCGCCTTTCCTGTTGAGAGTGCCTCCTCTTGAGATGCGACGGGAATGACGGGAATACTTTCCCGTTGAAAGCAGGGAAAGGATACCTCATCTCGAGCTACGAGGGGGAAACGGGGCTCCTCTGGATGTGGGCGGGACCATCGTGCTTCCTCTCGAGTGGAGACGGGTATGGCGGTGAACTTCTTGAGTTGCAGCAAGTGTGTGAAAGACCCTTTCGAAGTTCCAGAGGTTAGGTGTCATTAGTCTCCAGACGCCTCATCGGAAATAGGCCTCATCTCGCCTGCAAGGGAGAACTTCCTTGATTTTCTCGAGTTGCGGTAGGTGTTCTCGAGTTACGACGGGGACCTCAGGGACCCGCCCTGGTTGCCTCAAGAGGCCAGTCCCCATGCGATTTGATACGGGGCCTCTCGGGATTCCTCTCCCGTCGATACCGGGGCCAAAAACCTTGTGTGGAGTCAGGGCCGTAACCGAGGATTCCTCTCAGGGGCTGACATGGATCTTTGGGTACTTTTGGAATCTCCCCAGGGGAGTCAGGCCTCGTCTCCAGTGGGGGCATGCACGTGCGCTTTCCTTCCAGGCTGTAGCAGTAATGTCACGCTTCCCGTGGCGTGGATCAAAGGATCTGTGGTTTTCCCTCGAGGCTTTCCCACAGGGCTGTCCCACGTGCCACCGTGGTGTGAGTCGATCCTCGGCGTGAAAGATGAGCCAGTGCAGGGCAAAGAGGTTCCTCTGGAATGGACTGAGACATCTGGGGGACTCTTGGAATGGTGGTACGACCATGGAGTTCCTCTCGCCTTTCCTGTTGAGAGTGCCTCCTCTTGAGATGCGACGGGAACGCCGGGAATTCTTTCCCGTTGAAAGCAGGGAAAGGATCCCTCATCTCGAGCTACGAGGGGGAAACGGGGCTCCTCTGGATGTGGGCGGGACCATCGTGCTTCCTCTCGAGTGGACACGGGTATGGCGGTGAACTTCTTGAGTTGCAGCAAGGTTGTGAAAGACCCTTTCGAAGTTCCAGAGGTTAGGTGTCATTAGTCTCCAGACGCCTCATCGGAAATAGGCCTCATCTCGCCTGGAAGGGAGAACTTCCTGGATTTTCTCGAGTTGCGGCAGGTGTTCTCGAGTTACGACGGGGACCTCAGGGACCCGCTCTGGTGGCCTCAGGAGAGGCCAGTCCCCATGCGAGGTGCTAGGGGGCCTATCGGGATGCCTCTCCCGTCGATACCGGGGCCAAAAACCTTGTGTGGAGTCAGGGCCGGAACCGAGGATTCCTCTCAGGGGCTGACATGGATCTTTGGGTACTTCTGGAGTCTCCCCAGGGGAGTCAAGCCTCGTCTCGAGTGGGGGCATGCACGTGCGCTTTCCTTCCAGGCTGTAGCAGCAATGTCACGCTTCCCGTCGCGTGGATCAAAGGATCTGTGGTTTTCCCTCGAGGCTTTCCCACAGGGCTGTCCCACGTGCCACCGTGGTGTGAGTCGATCCTCGGCGTGAAAGATGAGCCAGTGCAGGGCAAAGAGGTTCCTCTGGAATGGACTGAGACATCTGGGGGACTCTTGGAATGGTGGTACGACCATGGAGTTCCTCTCGCCTTTCCTGTTGAGAGTGCCTCCTCTTGAGATGCGATGGGAACGCCGGGAATTCTTTCCCGTTGAAAGCAGGGAAAGGATCCCTCATCTCGAGCTACGAGGGGGAAACGGGGCTCCTCTGGATGTGGGCGGGACCATCTTGCTTCCTCTCGAGTGGAGACGCATATGGCGGTGAACTTCTTGAGTTGCAGCAAGGGTGTGAAAGACCCTTTCGAAGTCCCAGAGGTTAGGTTTCATTAGTCTCCAGACGCCTCATCGGAAATAGGCCTCATCTCGCCTGGAAGGGAGAACTTCCAGGATTTTCTCGAGTTGCGGCAGGTGTTCTCGAGTTACAACGGGGACCTCAGGGACCCGCCCTGGTGGCCTCAGGAGAGGCCAGTCCCCATGCGAGTTGCTAGGGGGCCTCTCGGGATTCCTCTCCCGTCGATACCGGGGTCAAAAACCTTGTGTGGAGTCAGGGCCGGAACCGAGGATTCCTCTCAGGTGCTGACATGGATCTTTGGGTACTTCTGGAGTCTCCCCAGGGGAGTCAGGCCTCGTCTCGAGTGGGGGTATGCACGTGCGCTTTCCTTACAGGCTGTAGCAGCAATGTCACGCTTCCCGTGGTGTGGATCAAAGGATCTGTGGTTTTCCCTCGAGGCTTTCCCACAGGGCTGTCCCACGTTCCACCGTGGTGTGAGTCGATCCTCGGCGTGAAAGATGAGCCAGTGCAGGGCAAAGAGGTTCCTCTGGAATGGACTGAGACATCTGGGGGACTCTTGGAATGGTGGTACGACCATGGAGTTCCTCTCGCCTTTTCTGTTGAGAGTGCCTCCTCTTGAGATGCGACGGGAACGCCGGGAATTCTTTCCCGTTGAAAGCAGGGAAAGGATCCCTCATCTTGAGCTACGAGGGGGAAACGGGGCTCCTCTGGATGTGGGCGGGACCATCGTGCTTCCTCTCGAGTGGAGACGGGTATGGCGGTGAACTTCTTGAGTTGCAGCAAGGGTGTGAAAGACCCTTTCGAAGTTCGAGAGGTTAGGTGTCATTAGTCTCCAGACGCCTCATCGGAAATAGGCCTCATCTCGCCTGGAAGGGAGAACTTCCTGGATTTTCTCGAGTTGCGGCAGGTGTTCTCGAGTTACGACGGGGACCTCAGGGACCCGCCCTGGTGGCCTCAGGAGAGGCCAGTCCCCATGCGAGGTGCTAGGGGGCCTCTCGGGATTCCTCTCCCGTCGATACCGGGGCCAAAAACCTTTTGTGCAGTCAGGGCCGGAACCGAGGATTCCTCTCAGGGGCTTATATGGATCTTTGGGTACTTCTGGAGTCTCCCCACGGGAGTCAGGCCTCGTCTCGAGTGGGGGCATGCATGTGCGCTTTCCTTCCAGGCTGTAGCAGCAATGTCACGCTTCCCGTCGCGTGGATCAAAGGATCTGTGGTTTTCCCTCGAGGCTTTCCCTCGAGGCTTTCCCACAGGGCTGTCCCACGTGCCTCCGTGGTGTGAGTCGATCCTCGGCGTGAAAGATGAGCCAGTGCAGGGCAAAGAGGTTCCTCTGGAATGGACTGAGACATCTGGGGGACTCTAGGAATGGTGGTAGGACCATGGAGTTCCTCTCGCCTTTCCTGTTGAGAGTGCCTCCTCTTGAGATGCGACGGGAACGCCGGGAATTCTTTCCCGTTGAAAGCAGGGAAAGGATCCCTCATCTCGAGCTACGAGGGGGAAACGGGGCTCCTCTGGATGTGGGCGGGACCATCGTGCTTCCTCTCGAGTGGAGACGGGTATGGCGGTGAACTTCTTGAGTTGCAGCAAGGGTGTGAAAGACCCTTTCGAATTTCCAGAGGTTAGGTGTCATTAGTCTCCAGACGACTCATCGGAAATAGGCCTCATCTCGCCTGGAAGGGAGAACTTCCTGGATTTTCTCGAGTTGCGGCAGGTGTTCTCGAGTTACAACGGGGACCTCAGGGACCCGCCCTGGTGGCCTCAGGAGAGGCCAGTACCCATGCGAGGTGCTAGGGGGCCTCTCGGGATTCCTCTCCCGTCGATACCGGGGCCAAAAACCTTGTGTGGAGTCAGGGCCGGAACCGAGGATTCCTCTCAGGGGCTGACATGGATCTTTGGGTACTTCTGGAGTCTCCCCAGGGGAGTCAGGCCTCGTCTCGAGTGGTGGCATGCACGTGCGCTTTCCTTACAGGCTGTAGCAGCAATGTCACGCTTCCCGTGGCGTGGATCAAAGGATCTGTGGTTTTCCCTCGAGGCTTTCCCACAGGGCTGTCCCACGTGCCACCGTGGTGTGAGTCGATCCTCGGCGTGAAAGATGAGCCAGTGCAGGGCAAAGAGGTTCCTCTGGAATGGACTGAGACATCTGGGGGACTCTTGGAATGGTGGTACGACCATGGAGTTCCTCTCGCCTTTCCTGTTGAGAGTGCCTCCTCTTGAGATGCGACGGGAACGCCGGGAATTCTTTCCCGTTGAAAGCAGGGAAAGGATCCCTCATCTCTAGCTACGAGGGGGAAACGGGGCTCCTCTGGATGTGGGCGGGACCATCGTGCTTCCTCTCGAGTGGAGACGGGCAAGGAGGTGAACTTCTTGAGTAGCAGCAAGGGTGTGAAAGACCCTTTCGAAGTTCCAGAGGTTGGGTGTCATTAGTCTCCAGACGCCTCATCGGAAATAGGCCTCATCTCGCCTGGAAGGGAGAACTTCCTGGATTTTCTCGAGTTGCGGCAGGTGTTCTCGAGTTACGACGGGGACCTCAGGGACTCGCCCTGGTGGCCTCAGGAGAGGCCAGTCCCCATGCGAGGTGCTAGGGGGCCTCTCGGGATTCCTCTCCCGTCGATACCGGGGCCAAAAACCTTGTGTGCAGTCAGGGCCGGAAACGAGGATTCCTCTCAGGGGCTGACATGGATCTTTGGGTACTTCTGGAGTCTCCCCAGGGGATTCAGGCCTCGTCTCGAGTGGGGGCATGCACGTGCGCTTTCCTTCCAGGCTGTAGCAGCAATGTCACGCTTCCCGTCGCGTGGATCAAAGGATCTGTGGTTTTCCCTCGAGGCTTTCCCTCGAGGCTTTCCCACATGGCTGTGCCACGTGCCACCGTGGTGTGAGTCGATCCTCGGCGTGAAAGATGAGCCAGTGCAGGGCAAAGAGGTTCCTCTGGAATGGACTGAGACATCTGGGGGACTCTTGGAATGGTGGTACGACCATGGAGTTCCTCTCGCCTTTCCTGTTGAGAGTGCCTCCTCTTGAGATGCGACGGGAATGACGGGAATACTTTCCCGTTGAAAGCAGGGAAAGGATCCCTCATCTCGAGCTACGAGGGGGAAACGGGGCTCCTCTGGATGTGGGCGGGACCATCGTGCTTCCTCTCGAGTGGAGACGGGTATGGCGGTGAACTTCTTGAGTTGCAGCAAGTGTGTGAAAGACCCTTTCGAAGTTCCAGAGGTTAGGTGTCATTAGTCTCCAGACGCCTCATCGGAAATAGGCCTCATCTCGCCTGCAAGGGAGAACTTACTTGATTTTCTCGAGTTGCGGTAGGTGTTCTCGAGTTACGACGGGGACCTCAGGGACCCGCCCTGGTTGCCTCAAGAGGCCAGTCCCCATGCGATTTGATACGGGGCCTCTCGGGATTCCTCTCCCGTCGATACCGGGGCCAAAAACCTTGTGTGGAGTCTGGGCCGTAACCGAGGATTCCTCTCAGGGGCTGACATGGATCTTTGGGTACTTTTGGAATCTCCCCAGGGGAGTCAGGCCTCGTCTCGAGTGGGGGCATGCACGTGCGCTTTCCTTCCAGGCTGTAGCAGTAATGTCACGCTTCCCGTGGCGTGGATCAAAGGATCTGTGGTTTTCCCTCGAGGCTTTCCACAGGGCTGTCCCACGTGCCACCGTGGTGTGAGTCGATCCTCGGCGTGAAAGATGAGCCAGTGCAGGGCAAAGAGGTTCCTCTGGAATGGACTGAGACATCTGGGGGACTCTTGGAATGGTGGTACGACCATGGAGTTCCTCTCGCCTTTCCTGTTGAGAGTGCCTCCTCTTGAGATGCGACGGGAACGCCGGGAATTCTTTCCCGTTGAAAGCAGGGAAAGGATCCCTCATCTCGAGCTACGAGGGGGAAACGGGGCTCCTCTGGATGTGGGCGGGACCATCGTGCTTCCTCTCGAGTGGACACGGGTATGGCGGTGAACTTCTTGAGTTGCAGCAAGGTTGTGAAAGACCCTTTCGAAGTTCCAGAGGTTAGGTGTCATTAGTCTCCAGACGCCTCATCAGAAATAGGCCTCATCTCGCCTGGAAGGGAGAACTTCCTGGATTTTCTCGAGTTGCGGCAGGTGTTCTCGAGTTACGACGGGGACCTCAGGGACCCGCTCTGGTGGCCTCAGGAGAGGCCAGTCCCCATGCGAGGTGCTAGGGGGCCTATCGGGATGCCTCTCCCGTCGATACCGGGGCCAAAAACCTTGTGTGCAGTCAGGGCCGGAACCGAGGATTCCTCTCAGGGGCTGACATGGATCTTTGGGTACTTCTGGAGTCTCCCCAGGGGAGTCAAGCCTCGTCTCGAGTGGGGGCATGCACGTGCGCTTTCCTTCCAGGCTGTAGCAGCAATGTCACGCTTCCCGTCGCGTGGATCAAAGGATCTGTGGTTTTCCCTCGAGGCTTTCCCACAGGGCTGTCCCACGTGCCACCGTGGTGTGAGTCGATCCTCGGCGTGAAAGATGAGCCAGTGCAGGGCAAAGAGGTTCCTCTGGAATGGACTGAGACATCTGGGGGACTCTTGGAATGGTGGTACGACCATGGAGTTCCTCTCGCCTTTCCTGTTGAGAGTGCCTCCTCTTGAGATGCGACGGGAACGCCGGGAATTCTTTCCCGTTGAAAGCAGGGAAAGGATCCCTCATCTCGAGCTACGAGGGGGAAACGGGGCTCCTCTGGATGTGGGCGGGACCATCGTGCTTCCTCTCGAGTGGAGACGCATATGCCGGTGAACTTCTTGAGTTGCAGCAAGGGTGTGAAAGACCCTTTCGAAGTCCCAGAGGTTAGGTTTCATTAGTCTCCAGACGCCTCATCGGAAATAGGCCTCATCTCGCCTGGAAGGGAGAACTTCCAGGATTTTCTCGAGTTGCGGCAGGTGTTCTCGAGTTACAACGGGGACCTCAGGGACCCGCCCTGGTGGCCTCAGGAGAGGCCAGTCCCCATGCGAGTTGCTAGGGGGCCTCTCGGGATTCCTCTCCCGTCGATACCGGGGTCAAAAACCTTGTGTGGAGTCAGGGCCGGAACCGAGGATTCCTCTCAGGGGCTGACATGGATCTTTGGGTACTTCTGGAGTCTCCCCAGGGGAGTCAGGCCTCGTCTCGAGTGGGGGCATGCACGTGCGCTTTCCTTACAGGCTGTAGCAGCAATGTCACGCTTCCCGTGGTGTGGATCAAAGGATCTGTGGTTTTCCCTCGAGGCTTTCCCACAGGGCTGTCCCACGTTCCACCGTGGTGTGAGTCGATCCTCGGCGTGAAACATGAGCCAGTGCAGGGCAAAGAGGTTCCTCTGGAATGGACTGAGACATCTGGGGGACTCTTGGAATGGTGGTACGACCATGGAGTTCCTCTCGCCTTTTCTGTTGAGAGTGCCTCCTCTTGAGATGCGACGGGAACGCCGGGAATTCTTTCCCGTTGAAAGCAGGGAAAGGATACCTCATCTTGAGCTACGAGGGGGAAACGGGGCTCCTCTGGATGTGGGCGGGACCATCGTGCTTCCTCTCGAGTGGAGACGGGTATGGCGGTGAACTTCTTGAGTTGCAGCAAGGGTGTGAAAGACCCTTTCGAAGTTCGAGAAGATAGGTGTCATTAGTCTCCAGACGCCTCATCGGAAATAGGCCTCATCTCGCCTGGAAGGGAGAACTTCCTGGATTTTCTCGAGTTGCGGCAGGTGTTCTCGAGTTACGACGGGGACCTCAGGGACCCGCCCTGGTGGCCTCAGGAGAGGCCAGTCCCCATGCGAGGTGCTAGGGGGCCTCTCGGGATTCCTCTCCCGTCGATACCGGGGCCAAAAACCTTTTGTGCAGTCAGGGCCGGAACCGAGGATTCCTCTCAGGGGCTTATATGGATCTTTGGGTACTTCTGGAGTCTCCCCACGGGAGTCAGGCCTCGTCTCGAGTGGGGGCATGCACGTGCGCTTTCCTTACAGGCTGTAGCAGCAATGTCACGCTTCCCGTCGCGTGGATCAAAGGATCTGTGGTTTTCCCTCGAGGCTTTCCCTCGAGGCTTTCCCACAGGGCTGTCCCACGTGCCTCCGTGGTGTGAGTCGATCCTCGGCGTGAAAGATGAGCCAGTGCAGGGCAAAGAGGTTCCTCTGGAATGGACTGAGACATCTGGGGGACTCTAGGAATGGTGGTAGGACCATGGAGTTCCTCTCGCCTTTCCTGTTGAGAGTGCCTCCTCTTGAGATGCGACGGGAACGCCGGGAATTCTTTCCCGTTGAAAGCAGGGAAAGGATCCCTCATCTCGAGCTACGAGGGGGAAACGGGGCTCCTCTGGATGTGGGCGGGACCATCGTGCTTCCTCTCGAGTGGAGACGGGTATGGCGGTGAACTTCTTGAGTTGCAGCAAGGGTGTGAAAGACCCTTTCGAATTTCCAGAGGTTAGGTGTCATTAGTCTCCAGACGACTCATCGGAAATAGGCCTCATCTCGCCTGGAAGGGAGAACTTCCTGGATTTTCTCGAGTTGCGGCAGGTGTTCTCGAGTTACGACGGGGACCTCAGGGACCCGCCCTGGTGGCCTCAGGAGAGGCCAGTACCCATGCGAGGTGCTAGGGGGCCTCTCGGGATTCCTCTCCCGTCGATACCGGGGCCAAAAACCTTGTGTGGAGTCAGGGCCGGAACCGAGGATTCCTCTCAGGGGCTGACATGGATCTTTGGGTACTTCTGGAGTCTCCCCAGGGGAGTCAGGCCTCGTCTCGAGTGGGGGCATGCACGTGCGCTTTCCTTACAGGCTGTAGCAGCAATGTCATGCTTCCCGTGGCGTGGATCAAAGGATCTGTGGTTTTCCCTCGAGGCTTTCCCACAGGGCTGTCCCACGTGCCACCGTGGTGTGAGTCGATCCTCGGCGTGAAAGAGGAGCCAGTGCAGGGCAAAGAGGTTCCTCTGGAATGGACTAAGACATCTGGGGGACTCTTGGAATGGTGGTACGACCATGGAGTTCCTCTCGCCTTTCCTGTTGAGAGTGCCTCCTCTTGAGATGCGACGGGAACGCCGGGAATTCTTTCCCGTTGAAAGCAGGGAAAGGATCCCTCATCTTGAGCTACGAGGGGGAAACGGGGCTCCTCTGGATGTGGGCGGGACCATCGTGCTTCCTCTCGAGTGGAGACGGGTATGGCGGTGAACTTCTTGAGTTGCAGCAAGGGTGTGAAAGACCCCTTCGAAGTTCGAGAGGTTAGGTGTCATTAGTCTCCAGACGCCTCATCGGAAATAGGCCTCATCTCGCCTGGAAGGGAGAACTTCCTGGATTTTCTCGAGTTGCGGCAGGTGTTCTCGAGTTACGACGGGGACCTCAGGGACCCGCCCTGGTGGCCTCAGGAGAGGCCAGTCCCCATGCGAGGTGCTAGGGGGCCTCTCGGGATTCCTCTCCCGTCGATACCGGGGCCAAAAACCTTGTGTGCAGTCAGGGCCGGAACCGAGGATTCCTCTCAGGGGCTGACATGGATCTTTGGGTACTTCTGGAGTCTCCCCACGGGAGTCAGGCCTCGTCTCGTGTGGGGGCATGCACGTGCGCTTTCCTTCCAGGCTGTAGCAGCAATGTCACGCTTCCCGTCGCGTGGATCAAAGGATCTGTGGTATTCCCTCGAGGCTTTCCCTCGAGGCTTTCCCACAGGGCTGTCCCACGTGCCTCCGTGGTGTGAGTCGATCCTCGGCGTGAAAGATGAGCCAGTGCATGGCAAGGAGGTTCCTCTGGAATGGACTGAGACATCTGGGGGACTCTAGGAATGGTGGTACGACCATGGAGTTCCTCTCGCCTTTGCTGTTGAGAGTGCCTCCTCTTGAGATGCGACGGGAACGCCGGGAATTCTTTCCCGTTGAAAGCAGGGAAAGGATCCCTCATCTCGAGCTACGAGGGGGAAACGGGGCTCCTCTGGATGTGGGCGGGACCATCGTGCTTCCTCTCGAGTGGAGACGGGTATGGCGGTGAACTTCTTGAGTTGCAGCAAGGGTGTGAAAGACCCTTTCGAAGTTCCAGAGGTTAGGTGTCATTAGTCTCCAGACGACTCATCGAAAATAGGCCTCATCTCGCCTGCAAGGGAGAACTTCCTGGATTTTCTCGAGTTGCGGCAGGTGTTCTCGAGTTACGACAGGGACCTCAGGGACCCGCCCTGGTGGCCTCAGGAGAGGCCAGTCCCCATGCGAGGTGCTAGGGGGCCTATCGGGATGCCTCTCCCGTCGATACCGGGGCCAAAAACCTTGTGTGCAGTCAGGGCCGGAACCGAGGATTCCTCTCAGGGGCTGACATGGATCTTTGGGTACTTCTGGAGTCTCCCCAGGGGAGTCAAGCCTCGTCTCGAGTGGGGGCATGCACGTGCGCTTTCCTTCCAGGCTGTAGCAGCAATGTCACGCTTCCCGTCGCGTGGATCAAAGGATCTGTGGTTTTCCCTCGAGGCTTTCCCACAGGGCTGTCCCACGTGCCACCGTGGTGTGAGTCGATCCTCGGCGTGAAAGATGAGCCAGTGCAGGGCAAAGAGGTTCCTCTGGAATGGACTGAGACATCTGGGGGACTCTTGGAATGGTGGTACGACCATGGAGTTCCTCTCGCCTTTCCTGTTGAGAGTGCCTCCTCTTGAGATGCGACGGGAACGCCGGGAATTCTTTCCCGTTGAAAGCAGGGAAAGGATCCCTCATCTCGAGCTACGAGGGGGAAACGGGGCTCCTCTGGATGTGGGCGGGACCATCGTGCTTCCTCTCGAGTGGAGACGCATATGGCGGTGAACTTCTTGAGTTGCAGCAAGGGTGTGAAAGACCCTTTCGAAGTCCCAGAGGTTAGGTTTCATTAGTCTCCAGACGCCTCATCGGAAATAGGCCTCATCTCGCCTGGAAGGGAGAACTTCCAGGATTTTCTCGAGTTGCGGCAGGTGTTCTCGAGTTACAACGGGGACCTCAGGGACCCGCCCTGGTGGCCTCAGGAGAGGCCAGTCCCCATGCGAGTTTCTAGGGGGCCTCTCGGGATTCCTCTCCCGTCGATACCGGGGTCAAAAACCTTGTGTGGAGTCAGAGCCGGAACCGAGGATTCCTCTCAGGGGCTGACATGGATCTTTGGGTACTTCTGGAGTCTCCCCAGGGGAGTCAGGCCTCGTCTCGAGTGGGGGCATGCACGTGCGCTTTCCTTACAGGCTGTAGCAGCAATGTCACGCTTCCCGTGGTGTGGATCAAAGGATCTGTGGTTTTCCCTCGATGCTTTCCCACAGGGCTGTCCCACGTTCCACCGTGGTGTGAGTCGATCCTCGGCGTGAAAGATGAGCCAGTGCAGGGCAAAGAGGTTCCTCTGGAATGGACTGAGACATCTGGGGGACTCTTGGAATGGTGGTACGACCATGGAGTTCCTCTCGCCTTTTCTGTTGAGAGTGCCTCCTCTTGAGATGCGACGGGAACGCCGGGAATTCTTTCCCGTTGAAAGCAGGGAAAGGATACCTCATCTTGAGCTACGAGGGGGAAACGGGGCTCCTCTGGATGTGGGCGGGACCATCGTGCTTCCTCTCGAGTGGAGACGGGTATGGCGGTGAACTTCTTGAGTTGCAGCAAGGGTGTGAAAGACCCTTTCGAAGTTCGAGAGGTTAGGTGTCATTAGTCTCCAGACGCCTCATCGGAAATAGGCCTCATCTCGCCTGGAAGGGAGAACTTCCTGGATTTTCTCGAGTTGCGGCAGGTGTTCTCGAGTTACGACGGGGACCTCAGGGACCCGCCCTGGTGGCCTCAGGAGAGGCCAGTCCCCATGCGAGGTGCTAGGGGGCCTCTCGGGATTCCTCTCCCGTCGATACCGGGGCCAAAAACCTTTTGTGCAGTCAGGTCCGGAACCGAGGATTCCTCTCAGGGGCTTATATGGATCTTTGGGTACTTCTGGAGTCTCCCCACGGGAGTCAGGCCTCGTCTCGAGTGGGGGCATGCACGTGCGCTTTCCTTCCAGGCTGTAGCAGCAATGTCACGCTTCCCGTCGCGTGGATCAAAGGATCTGTGGTTTTCCCTCGAGGCTTTCCCTCGAGGCTTTCCCACAGGGCTGTCCCACGTGCCTCCGTGGTGTGAGTCGATCCTCGGCGTGAAAGATGAGCCAGTGCAGGGCAAAGAGGTTCCTCTGGAATGGACTGAGACATCTGGGGGACTCTAGGAATGGTGGTAGGACCATGGAGTTCCTCTCGCCTTTCCTGTTGAGAGTGCCTCCTCTTGAGATGCGACGGGAACGCCGGGAATTCTTTCCCGTTGAAAGCAGGGAAAGGATCCCTCATCTCGAGCTACGAGGGGGAAACGGGGCTCCTCTGGATGTGGGCGGGACCATCGTGCTTCCTCTCGAGTGGAGACGGGTATGGCGGTGAACTTCTTGAGTTGCAGCAAGGGTGTGAAAGACCCTTTCGAATTTCCAGAGGTTAGGTGTCATTAGTCTCCAGACGACTCATCGGAAATAGGCCTCATCTCGCCTGGAAGGGAGAACTTCCTGGATTTTCTCGAGTTGCGGCAGGTGTTCTCGAGTTACGACGGGGACCTCAGGGACCCGCCCTGGTGGCCTCAGGAGAGGCCAGTACCCATGCGAGGTGCTAGGGGGCCTCTCGGGATTCCTCTCCCGTCGATACCGGGGCCAAAAACCTTGTGTGGAGTCAGGGCCGGAACCGAGGATTCCTCTCAGGGGCTGACATGGATCTTTGGGTACTTCTGGAGTCTCCCCAGGGGAGTCAGGCCTCGTCTCGAGTGGGGGCATGCACGTGCGCTTTCCTTACAGGCTGTAGCAGCAATGTCACGCTTCCCGTGGCGTGGATCAAAGGATCTGTGGTTTTCCCTCGAGGCTTTCCCACAGGGCTGTCCCACGTGCCATCGTGGTGTGAGTCGATCCTCGGCGTGAAAGATGAGCCAGTGCAGGGCAAAGAGGTTCCTCTGGAATGGACTGAGACATCTGGGGGACTCTTGGAATGGTGGTACGACCATGGAGTTCCTCTCGCCTTTCCTGTTGAGAGTGCCTCCTCTTGAGATGCGACGGGAACGCCGGGAATTCTTTCCCGTTGAAAGCAGGGAAAGGATCCCTCATCTCTAGCTACGAGGGGGAAACGGGGCTCCTCTGGATGTGGGCGGGACCATCGTGCTTCCTCTCGAGTGGAGACGGGCAAGGAGGTGAACTTCTTGAGTAGCAGCAAGGGTGTGAAAGACCCTTTCGAAGTTCCAGAGGTTGGGTGTCATTAGTCTCCAGACGCCTCATCGGAAATAGGCCTCATCTCGCCTGGAAGGGAGAACTTCCTGGATTTTCTCGAGTTGCGGCAGGTGTTCTCGAGTTACGACGGGGACCTCAGGGACTCGCCCTGGTGGCCTCAGGAGAGGCCAGTCCCCATGCGAGGTGCTAGGGGGCCTCTCGGGATTCCTCTCCCGTCGATACCGGGGCCAAAAACCTTGTGTGCAGTCAGGGCCGGAAACGAGGATTCCTCTCAGGGGCTGACATGGATCTTTGGGTACTTCTGGAGTCTCCCCAGGGGATTCAGGCCTCGTCTCGAGTGGGGGCATGCACGTGCGCTTTCCTTCCAGGCTGTAGCAGCAATGTCACGCTTCCCGTCGCGTGGATCAAAGGATCTGTGGTTTTCCCTCGAGGCTTTCCCTCGAGGCTTTCCCACATGGCTGTGCCACGTGCCACCGTGGTGTGAGTCGATCCTCGGCGTGAAAGATGAGCCAGTGCAGGGCCAAGAGGTTCCTCTGGAATGGACTGAGACATCTGGGGGACTCTTGGAATGGTGGTACGACCATGGAGTTCCTCTCGCCTTTCCTGTTGAGAGTGCCTCCTCTTGAGATGCGACGGGAATGACGGGAATACTTTCCCGTTGAAAGCAGGGAAAGGATCCCTCATCTCGAGCTACGAGGGGGAAACGGGGCTCCTCTGGATGTGGGCGGGACCATCGTGCTTCCTCTCGAGTGGAGACGGGTATGGCGGTGAACTTCTTGAGTTGCAGCAAGTGTGTGAAAGACCCTTTCGAAGTTCCAGAGGTTAGGTGTCATTAGTCTCCAGACGCCTCATCGGAAATAGGCCTCATCTCGCCTGCAAGGGAGAACTTACTTGATTTTCTCGAGTTGCGGTAGGTGTTCTCGAGTTACGACGGGGACCTCAGGGACCCGCCCTGGTTGCCTCAAGAGGCCAGTCCCCATGCGATTTGATACGGGGCCTCTCGGGATTCCTCTCCCGTCGATACCGGGGCCAAAAACCTTGTGTGGAGTCTGGGCCGTAACCGAGGATTCCTCTCAGGGGCTGACATGGATCTTTGGGTACTTTTGGAATCTCCCCAGGGGAGTCAGGCCTCGTCTCGAGTGGGGGCATGCACGTGCGCTTTCCTTCCAGGCTGTAGCAGTAATGTCACGCTTCCCGTGGCGTGGATCAAAGGATCTGTGGTTTTCCCTCGAGGCTTTCCCACAGGGCTGTCCCACGTGCCACCGTGGTGTGAGTCGATCCTCGGCGTGAAAGATGAGCCACTGCAGGGCAAAGAGGTTCCTCTGGAATGGACTGAGACATCTGGGGGACTCTTGGAATGGTGGTACGACCATGGAGTTCCTCTCGCCTTTCCTGTTGAGAGTGCCTCCTCTTGAGATGCGACGGGAACGCCGGGAATTCTTTCCCGTTGAAAGCAGGGAAAGGATCCCTCATCTCGAGCTACGAGGGGGAAACGGGGCTCCTCTGGATGTGGGCGGGACCATCGTGCTATCTCTCGAGTGGACACGGGTATGGCGGTGAACTTCTTGAGTTGCAGCAAGGGTGTGAAAGACCCTTTCGAAGTCCCAGAGGTTAGGTTTCATTAGTCTCCAGACGCCTCATCGGAAATAGGCCTCATCTCGCCTGGAAGGGAGAACTTCCAGGATTTTCTCGAGTTGCGGCAGGTGTTCTCGAGTTACAACGGGGACCTCAGGGACCCGCCCTGGTGGCCTCAGGAGAGGCCAGTCCCCATGCGAGGTGCTAGGGGGCCTCTCGGGATTCCTCTCCCGTCGATACCGGGGCCAAAAACCTTGTGTGCAGTCAGGGCCGGAACCGAGGATTCCTCTCAGGGGCTGACATGGATCTTTGGGTACTTCTGGAGTCTCCCCACGGGAGTCAGGCCTCGTCTCGTGTGGGGGCATGCACGTGCGCTTTCCTTCCAGGCTGTAGCAGCAATGTCACGCTTCCCGTCGCGTGGATCAAAGGATCTGTGGTATTCCCTCGAGGCTTTCCCTCGAGGCTTTCCCACAGGGCTGTCCCACGTGCCTCCGTGGTGTGAGTCGATCCTCGGCGTGAAAGATGAGCCAGTGCATGGCAAGGAGGTTCCTCTGGAATGGACTGAGACATCTGGGGGACTCTAGGAATGGTGGTACGACCATGGAGTTCCTCTCGCCTTTGCTGTTGAGAGTGCCTCCTCTTGAGATGCGACGGGAACGCCGGGAATTCTTTCCCGTTGAAAGCAGGGAAAGGATCCCTCATCTCGAGCTACGAGGGGGAAACGGGGCTCCTCTGGATGTGGGCGGGACCATCGTGCTTCCTCTCGAGTGGAGACGGGTATGGCGGTGAACTTCTTGAGTTGCAGCAAGGGTGTGAAAGACCCTTTCGAAGTTCCAGAGGTTAGGTGTCATTAGTCTCCAGACGACTCATCGAAAATAGGCCTCATCTCGCCTGCAAGGGAGAACTTCCTGGATTTTCTCGAGTTGCGGCAGGTGTTCTCGAGTTACGACGGGGACCTCAGGGACCCGCCCTGGTGGCCTCAGGAGAGGCCAGTCCCCATGCGAGGTGCTAGGGGGCCTATCGGGATGCCTCTCCCGTCGATACCGGGGCCAAAAACCTTGTGTGCAGTCAGGGCCGGAACCGAGGATTCCTCTCAGGGGCTGACATGGATCTTTGGGTACTTCTGGAGTCTCCCCAGGGGAGTCAAGCCTCGTCTCGAGTGGGGGCATGCACGTGCGCTTTCCTTCCAGGCTGTAGCAGCAATGTCACGCTTCCCGTCGCGTGGATCAAAGGATCTGTGGTTTTCCCTCGAGGCTTTCCCACAGGGCTGTCCCACGTGCCACCGTGGTGTGAGTCGATCCTCGGCGTGAAAGATGAGCCAGTGCAGGGCAAAGAGGTTCCTCTGGAATGGACTGAGACATCTGGGGGACTCTTGGAATGGTGGTACGACCATGGAGTTCCTCTCGCCTTTCCTGTTGAGAGTGCCTCCTCTTGAGATGCGACGGGAACGCCGGGAATTCTTTCCCGTTGAAAGCAGGGAAAGGATCCCTCATCTCGAGCTACGAGGGGAAAACGGGGCTCCTCTGGATGTGGGCGGGACCATCGTGCTTCCTCTCGAGTGGAGACGCATATGGCGGTGAACTTCTTGAGTTGCAGCAAGGGTGTGAAAGACCCTTTCGAAGTCCCAGAGGTTAGGTTTCATTAGTCTCCAGACGCCTCATCGGAAATAGGCCTCATCTCGCCTGGAAGGGAGAACTTCCAGGATTTTCTCGAGTTGCGGCAGGTGTTCTCGAGTTACAACGGGGACCTCAGGGACCCGCCCTGGTGGCCTCAGGAGAGGCCAGTCCCCATGCGAGTTTCTAGGGGGCCTCTCGGGATTCCTCTCCCGTCGATACCGGGGTCAAAAACCTTGTGTGGAGTCAGGGCCGGAACCGAGGATTCCTCTCAGGGGCTGACATGGATCTTTGGGTACTTCTGGAGTCTCCCCAGGGGAGTCAGGCCTCGTCTCGAGTGGGGGCATGCACGTGCGCTTTCCTTCCAGGCTGTAGCAGCAATGTCACGCTTCCCGTCGCGTGCATCAAAGGATCTGTGGTTTTCCCTCGAGGCTTTCCCTCGAGGCTTTCCCACAGGGCTGTCCCACGTGCCTCCGTGGTGTGAGTCGATCCTCGGCGTGAAAGATGAGCCAGTGCAGGGCAAAGAGGTTCCTCTGGAATGGACTGAGACATCTGGGGGACTCTTGGAATGGTGGTGCGACCATGGAGTTCCTCTCGCCTTTCCTGTTGAGAGTGCCTCCTCTTGAGATGCGACTGGAACGCCGGGAATTCCTTCCCGTTGAAAGCAGGAAAGGATCCCTCATCTCGAGCTCCGAGAGGGAAACGGGGCTCCTCTGGATGTGGGCGGGACCATCGTGCTTCCTCTCGAGTGGAGACGGGTATGGCGGTGAACTTCTTGAGTTGCAGCAAGGGTGTGAAAGACCCTTTCGAAATTCCAAAGGTTAGGTGTCATTAGTCTCCAGACGCCTCATCGGAAATAGGCCTCATCTCGCCTGGAAGGGAGAACTTCCTGGATTTTCTCGAGTTGCGGCAGGTGTTCTCGAGTTAAGACGGGGACCTCAGGGACCCGCCCTGGTGGCCTCAGGAGAGGCCAGTCCCCATGCGAGGTGCTAGGGGGCCTCTCGGGATTCCTCTCCCTTCGATACCGGGGCCAAAAAGCTTGTGTGGAGTCAGGGCCGGAACCGAGGATTCCTCTCAGGGGCTGACATGGATCTTTGGGTACTTCTGGAGTCTCCCCAGCGGAGTTAGGCCTCGACTCGAGTGGGGGCATGCACGTGCGCTTTCCTTCCAGGCTGTAGCAGCAATGTCACGCTTCCCGTCGCGTGGATCAAAGGATCTGTGGTTTTCCCTCGAGGCTTTCCCTCGAGGCTTTCCCACAGGGCTGTCCCACGTGCCTCCGTGGTGTGAGTCGATCCTCGGCGTGAAAGATGAGCCAGTGCAGGGCAAAGAGGTTCCTCTGGAATGGACTGAGACATCTGGGGGACTCTAGGAATGGTGGTAGGACCATGGAGTTCCTCTCGCCTTTCCTGTTGAGAGTGCCTCCTCTTGAGATGCGACGGGAACGCCGGGAATTCTTTCCCGTTGAAAGCAGGGAAAGGATCCCTCATCTCGAGCTACGAGGGGGAAACGGGGCTCCTCTGGATGTGGGCGGGACCATCGTGCTTCCTCTCGAGTGGAGACGGGTATGGCGGTGAACTTCTTGAGTTGCAGCAAGGGTGTGAAAGACCCTTTCGAATTTCCAGAGGTTAGGTGTCATTAGTCTCCAGACGACTCATCGGAAATAGGCCTCATCTCGCCTGGAAGGGAGAACTTCCTGGATTTTCTCGAGTTGCGGCAGGTGTTCTCGAGTTACGACGGGGACCTCAGGGACCCGCCCTGGTGGCCTCAGGAGAGGCCAGTACCCATGCGAGGTGCTAGGGGGCCTCTCGGGATTCCTCTCCCGTCGATACCGGGGCCAAAAACCTTGTGTGGAGTCAGGGCCGGAACCGAGGATTCCTCTCAGGGGCTGACATGGATCTTTGGGTACTTCTGGAGTCTCCCCAGGGGAGTCAGGCCTCGTCTCGAGTGGTGGCATGCACGTGCGCTTTCCTTACAGGCTGTAGCAGCAATGTCACGCTTCCCGTGGCGTGGATCAAAGGATCTGTGGTTTTCCCTCGAGGCTTTCCCACAGGGCTGTCCCACGTGCCACCGTGGTGTGAGTCGATCCTCGGCGTGAAAGATGAGCCAGTGCAGGGCAAAGAGGTTCCTCTGGAATGGACTGAGACATCTGGGGGACTCTTGGAATGGTGGTACGACCATGGAGTTCCTCTCGCCTTTCCTGTTGAGAGTGCCTCCTCTTGAGATGCGACGGGAACGCCGGGAATTCTTTCCCGTTGAAAGCAGGGAAAGGATCCCTCATCTCTAGCTACGAGGGGGAAACGGGGCTCCTCTGGATGTGGGCGGGACCATCGTGCTTCCTCTCGAGTGGAGACGGGCAAGGAGGTGAACTTCTTGAGTAGCAGCAAGGGTGTGAAAGACCCTTTCGAAGTTCCAGAGGTTGGGTGTCATTAGTCTCCAGACGCCTCATCGGAAATAGGCCTCATCTCGCCTGGAAGGGAGAACTTCCTGGATTTTCTCGAGTTGCGGCAGGTGTTCTCGAGTTACGACGGGGACCTCAGGGACTCGCCCTAGTGGCCTCAGGAGAGGCCAGTCCCCATGCGAGGTGCTAGGGGGCCTCTCGGGATTCCTCTCCCGTCGATACCGGGGCCAAAAACCTTGTGTGCAGTCAGGGCCGGAAACGAGGATTCCTCTCAGGGGCTGACATGGATCTTTGGGTACTTCTGGAGTCTCCCCAGGGGATTCAGGCCTCGTCTCGAGTGGGGGCATGCACGTGCGCTTTCCTTCCAGGCTGTAGCAGCAATGTCACGCTTCCCGTCGCGTGGATCAAAGGATCTGTGGTTTTCCCTCGAGGCTTTCCCTCGAGGCTTTCCCACATGGCTGTGCCACGTGCCACCGTGGTGTGAGTCGATCCTCGGCGTGAAAGATGAGCCAGTGCAGGGCAAAGAGGTTCCTCTGGAATGGACTGAGACATCTGGGGGACTCTTGGAATGGTGGTACGACCATGGAGTTCCTCTCGCCTTTCCTGTTGAGAGTGCCTCCTCTTGAGATGCGACGGGAATGACGGGAATACTTTCCCGTTGAAAGCAGGGAAAGGATCCCTCATCTCGAGCTACGAGGGGGAAACGGGGCTCCTCTGGATGTGGGCGGGACCATCGTGCTTCCTCTCGAGTGGAGACGGGTATGGCGGTGAACTTCTTGAGTTGCAGCAAGTGTGTGAAAGACCCTTTCGAAGTTCCAGAGGTTAGGTGTCATTAGTCTCCAGACGCCTCATCGGAAATAGGCCTCATCTCGCCTGCAAGGGAGAACTTACTTGATTTTCTCGAGTTGCGGTAGGTGTTCTCGAGTTACGACGGGGACCTCAGGGACCCGCCCTGGTTGCCTCAAGAGGCCAGTCCCCATGCGATTTGATACGGGGCCTCTCGGGATTCCTCTCCCGTCGATACCGGGGCCAAAAACCTTGTGTGGAGTCTGGGCCGTAACCGAGGATTCCTCTCAGGGGCTGACATGGATCTTTGGGTACTTTTGGAATCTCCCCAGGGGAGTCAGGCCTCGTCTCGAGTGGGGGCATGCACGTGCGCTTTCCTTCCAGGCTGTAGCAGTAATGTCACGCTTCCCGTGGCGTGGATCAAAGGATCTGTGGTTTTCCCTCGAGGCTTTCCCACAGGGCTGTCCCACGTGCCACCGTGGTGTGAGTCGATCCTCGGCGTGAAAGATGAGCCAGTGCAGGGCAAAGAGGTTCCTCTGGAATGGACTGAGACATCTGGGGGACTCTTGGAATGGTGGTACGACCATGGAGTTCCTCTCGCCTTTCCTGTTGAGAGTGCCTCCTCTTGAGATGCGACGGGAACGCCGGGAAATCTTTCCCGTTGAAAGCAGGGAAAGGATCCCTCATCTCGAGCTACGAGGGGGAAACGGGGCTCCTCTGGATGTGGGCGGGACCATCGTGCTTCCTCTCGAGTGGACACGGGTATGGCGGTGAACTTCTTGAGTTGCAGCAAGGTTGTGAAAGACCCTTTCGAAGTTCCAGAGGTTAGGTGTCATTAGTCTCCAGACGCCTCATCGGAAATAGGCCTCATCTCGCCTGGAAGGGAGAACTTCCTGGATTTTCTCGAGTTGCGGCAGGTGTTCTCGAGTTACGACGGGGACCTCAGGGACCCGCTCTGGTGGCCTCAGGAGAGGCCAGTCCCCATGCGAGGTGCTAGGGGGCCTATCGGGATGCCTCTCCCGTCGATACCGGGGCCAAAAACCTTGTGTGCAGTCAGGGCCGGAACCGAGGATTCCTCTCAGGGGCTGACATGGATCTTTGGGTACTTCTGGAGTCTCCCCAGGGGAGTCAAGCCTCGTCTCGAGTGGGGGCATGCACGTGCGCTTTCCTTCCAGGCTGTAGCAGCAATGTCACGCTTCCCGTCGCGTGGATCAAAGGATCTGTGGTTTTCCCTCGAGGCTTTCCCACAGGGCTGTCCCACGTGCCACCGTGGTGTGAGTCGATCCTCGGCGTGAAAGATGAGCCAGTGCAGGGCAAAGAGGTTCCTCTGGAATGGACTGAGACATCTGGGGGACTCTTGGAATGGTGGTACGACCATGGAGTTCCTCTCGCCTTTCCTGTTGAGAGTGCCTCCTCTTGAGATGCGACGGGAACGCCGGGAATTCTTTCCCGTTGAAAGCAGGGAAAGGATCCCTCATCTCGAGCTACGAGGGGGAAACGGGGCTCCTCTGGATGTGGGCGGGACCATCGTGCTTCCTCTCGAGTGGAGACGCATATGGCGGTGAACTTCTTGAGTTGCAGCAAGGGTGTGAAAGACCCTTTCGAAGTCCCAGAGGTTAGGTTTCATTAGTCTCCAGACGCCTCATCGGAAATAGGCCTCATCTCGCCTGGAAGGGAGAACTTCCAGGATTTTCTCGAGTTGCGGCAGGTGTTCTCGAGTTACAACGGGGACCTCAGGGACCCGCCCTGGTGGCCTCAGGAGAGGCCAGTCCCCATGCGAGTTGCTAGGGGGCCTCTCGGGATTCCTCTCCCGTCGATACCGGGGTCAAAGACCTTGTGTGGAGTCAGGGCCGGAACCGAGGATTCCTCTCAGGGGCTGACATGGATCTTTGGGTACTTCTGGAGTCTCCCCAGGGGAGTCAGGCCTCGTCTCGAGTGGGGGCATGCACGTGCGCTTTCCTTACAGGCTGTAGCAGCAATGTCACGCTTCCCGTGGTGTGGATCAAAGGATCTGTGGTTTTCCCTCGAGGCTTTCCCACAGGGCTGTCCCACGTTCCACCGTGGTGTGAGTCGATCCTCGGCGTGAAAGATGAGCCAGTGCAGGGCAAAGAGGTTCCTCTGGAATGGACTGAGACATCTGGGGGACTCTTGGAATGGTGGTACGACCATGGAGTTCCTCTCGCCTTTTCTGTTGAGAGTGCCTCCTCTTGAGATGCGACGGGAACGCCGGGAATTCTTTCCCGTTGAAAGCAGGGAAAGGATACCTCATCTTGAGCTACGAGGGGGAAACGGGGCTCCTCTGGATGTGGGCGGGACCATCGTGCTTCCTCTCGAGTGGAGACGGGTATGGCGGTGAACTTCTTGAGTTGCAGCAAGGGTGTGAAAGACCCTTTCGAAGTTCGAGAGGATAGGTGTCATTAGTCTCCAGACGCCTCATCGGAAATAGGCCTCATCTCGCCTGGAAGGGAGAACTTCCTGGATTTTCTCGAGTTGCGGCAGGTGTTCTCGAGTTACGACGGGGACCTCAGGGACCCGCCCTGGTGGCCTCAGGAGAGGCCAGTCCCCATGCGAGGTGCTAGGGGGCCTCTCGGGATTCCTCTCCCGTCGATACCGGGGCCAAAAACCTTTTATGCAGTCAGGGCCGGAACCGAGGATTCCTCTCAGGGGCTTATATGGATCTTTGGGTACTTCTGGAGTCTCCCCACGGGAGTCAGGCCTCGTCTCGAGTGGGGGCATGCACGTGCGCTTTCCTTCCAGGCTGTAGCAGCAATGTCACGCTTCCCGTCGCGTGGATCAAAGGATCTGTGGTTTTCCCTCGAGGCTTTCCCTCGAGGCTTTCCCACAGGGCTGTCCCACGTGCCTCCGTGGTGTGAGTCGATCCTCGGCGTGAAAGATGAGCCAGTGCAGGGCAAAGAGGTTCCTCTGGAATGGACTGAGACATCTGGGGGACTCTAGGAATGGTGGTAGGACCATGGAGTTCCTCTCGCCTTTCCTGTTGAGAGTGCCTCCTCTTGAGATGCGACGGGAACGCCGGGAATTCTTTCCCGTTGAAAGCAGGGAAAGGATCCCTCATCTCGAGCTACGAGGGGGAAACGGGGCTCCTCTGGATGTGGGCGGGACCATCGTGCTTCCTCTCGAGTGGAGACGGGTATGGCGGTGAACTTCTTGAGTTGCAGCAAGGGTGTGAAAGACCCTTTCGAATTTCCAGAGGTTAGGTGTCATTAGTCTCCAGACGACTCATCGGAAATAGGCCTCATCTCGCCTGGAAGGGAGAACTTCCTGGATTTTCTCGAGTTGCGGCAGGTGTTCTCGAGTTACGACGGGGACCTCAGGGACCCGCCCTGGTGGCCTCAGGAGAGGCCAGTACCCATGCGAGGTGCTAGGGGGCCTCTCGGGATTCCTCTCCCGTCGATACCGGGGCCAAAAACCTTGTGTGGAGTCAGGGCCGGAACCGAGGATTCCTCTCAGGGGCTGACATGGATCTTTGGGTACTTCTGGAGTCTCCCCAGGGGAGTCAGGCCTCGTCTCGAGTGGGGGCATGCACGTGCGCTTTCCTTACAGGCTGTAGCAGCAATGTCATGCTTCCCGTGGCGTGGATCAAAGGATCTGTGGTTTTCCCTCGAGGCTTTCCCACAGGGCTGTCCCACGTGCCACCGTGGTGTGAGTCGATCCTCGGCGTGAAAGATGAGCCAGTGCAGGGCAAAGAGGTTCCTCTGGAATGGACTGAGACATCTGGGGGACTCTTGGAATGGTGGTACGACCATGGAGTTCCTCTCGCCTTTCCTGTTGAGAGTGCCTCCTCTTGAGATGCGACGGGAACGCCGGGAATTCTTTCCCGTTGAAAGCAGGGAAAGGATCCCTCATCTTGAGCTACGAGGGGGAAACGGGGCTCCTCTGGATGTGGGCGGGACCATCGTGCTTCCTCTCGAGTGGAGACGGGTATGGCGGTGAACTTCTTGAGTTGCAGCAAGGGTGTGAAAGACCCCTTCGAAGTTCGAGAGGTTAGGTGTCATTAGTCTCCAGACGCCTCATCGGAAATAGGCCTCATCTCGCCTGGAAGGGAGAACTTCCTGGATTTTCTCGAGTTGCGGCAGGTGTTCTCGAGTTACGACGGGGACCTCAGGGACCCGCCCTGGTGGCCTCAGGAGAGGCCAGTCCCCATGCGAGGTGCTAGGGGGCCTCTCGGGATTCCTCTCCCGTCGATACCGGGGCCAAAAACCTTGTGTGCAGTCAGGGCCGGAACCGAGGATTCCTCTCAGGGGCTGACATGGATCTTTGGGTACTTCTGGAGTCTCCCCACGGGAGTCAGGCCTCGTCTCGTGTGGGGGCATGCACGTGCGCTTTCCTTCCAGGCTGTAGCAGCAATGTCACGCTTCCCGTCGCGTGGATCAAAGGATCTGTGGTATTCCCTCGAGGCTTTCCCTCGAGGCTTTCCCACAGGGCTGTCCCACGTGCCTCCGTGGTGTGAGTCGATCCTCGGCGTGAAAGATGAGCCAGTGCAGGGCAAGGAGGTTCCTCTGGAATGGACTGAGACATCTGGGGGACTCTAGGAATGGTGGTACGACCATGGAGTTCCTCTCGCCTTTGCTGTTGAGAGTGCCTCCTCTTGAGATGCGACGGGAACGCCGGGAATTCTTTCCCGTTGAAAGCAGGGAAAGGATCCCTCATCTCGAGCTACGAGGGGGAAACGGGGCTCCTCTGGATGTGGGCGGGACCATCGTGCTTCCTCTCGAGTGGAGACGGGTATGGCGGTGAACTTCTTGAGTTGCAGCAAGGGTGTGAAAGACCCTTTCGAAGTTCCAGAGGTTAGGTGTCATTAGTCTCCAGACGACTCATCGAAAATAGGCCTCATCTCGCCTGCAAGGGAGAACTTCCTGGATTTTCTCGAGTTGCGGCAGGTGTTCTCGAGTTACGACGGGGACCTCAGGGACCCGCCCTGGTGGCCTCAGGAGAGGCCAGTCCCCATGCGAGGTGCTAGGGGGCCTATCGGGATGCCTCTCCCGTCGATACCGGGGCCAAAAACCTTGTGTGCAGTCAGGGCCGGAACCGAGGATTCCTCTCAGGGGCTGACATGGATCTTTGGGTACTTCTGGAGTCTCCCCAGGGGAGTCAAGCCTCGTCTCGAGTGGGGGCATGCACGTGCGCTTTCCTTCCAGGCTGTAGCAGCAATGTCACGCTTCCCGTCGCGTGGATCAAAGGATCTGTGGTTTTCCCTCGAGGCTTTCCCACAGGGCTGTCCCACGTGCCACCGTGGTGTGAGTCGATCCTCGGCGTGAAAGATGAGCCAGTGCAGGGCAAAGAGGTTCCTCTGGAATGGACTGAGACATCTGGGGGACTCTTGGAATGGTGGTACGACCATGGAGTTCCTCTCGCCTTTCCTGTTGAGAGTGCCTCCTCTTGAGATGCGACGGGAACGCCGGGAATTCTTTCCCGTTGAAAGCAGGGAAAGGATCCCTCATCTCGAGCTACGAGGGGGAAACGGGGCTCCTCTGGATGTGGGCGGGACCATCGTGCTTCCTCTCGAGTGGAGACGCATATGGCGGTGAACTTCTTGAGTTGCAGCAAGGGTGTGAAAGACCCTTTCGAAGTCCCAGAGGTTAGGTTTCATTAGTCTCCAGACGCCTCATCGGAAATAGGCCTCATCTCGCCTGGAAGGGAGAACTTCCAGGATTTTCTCGAGTTGCGGCAGGTGTTCTCGAGTTACAACGGGGACCTCAGGGACCCGCCCTGGTGGCCTCAGGAGAGGCCAGTCCCCATGCGAGTTTCTAGGGGGCCTCTCGGGATTCCTCTCCCGTCGATACCGGGGTCAAAAACCTTGTGTGGAGTCAGGGCCGGAACCGAGGATTCCTCTCAGGGGCTGACATGGATCTTTGGGTACTTCTGGAGTCTCCCCAGGGGAGTCAGGCCTCGTCTCGAGTGGGGGCATGCACGTGCGCTTTCCTTACAGGCTGTAGCAGCAATGTCACGCTTCCCGTGGTGTGGATCAAAGGATCTGTGGTTTTCCCTCGAGGCTTTCCCACAGGGCTGTCCCACGTTCCACCGTGGTGTGAGTCGATCCTCGGCGTGAAAGATGAGCCAGTGCAGGGCAAAGAGGTTCCTCTGGAATGGACTGAGACATCTGGGGGACTCTTGGAATGGTGGTACGACCATGGAGTTCCTCTCGCCTTTTCTGTTGAGAGTGCCTCCTCTTGAGATGCGACGGGAACGCCGGGAATTCTTTCCCGTTGAAAGCAGGGAAAGGATACCTCATCTTGAGCTACGAGGGGGAAACGGGGCTCCTCTGGATGTGGGCGGGACCATCGTGCTTCCTCTCGAGTGGAGACGGGTATGGCGGTGAACTTCTTGAGTTGCAGCAAGGGTGTGAAAGACCCTTTCGAAGTTCGAGAGGTTAGGTGTCATTAGTCTCCAGACGCCTCATCGGAAATAGGCCTCATCTCGCCTGGAAGCGAGAACTTCCTGGATTTTCTCGAGTTGCGGCAGGTGTTCTCGAGTTACGACGGGGACCTCAGGGACCCGCCCTGGTGGCCTCAGGAGAGGCCAGTCCCCATGCGAGGTGCTAGGGGGCCTCTCGGGATTCCTCTCCCGTCGATACCGGGGCCAAAAACCTTTTGTGCAGTCAGGGCCGGAACCGAGGATTCCTCTCAGGGGCTTATATGGATCTTTGGGTATTTCTGGAGTCTCCCCACGGGAGTCAGGCCTCGTCTCGAGTGGGGGCATGCACGTGCGCTTTCCTTCCAGGCTGTAGCAGCAATGTCACGCTTCCCGTCGCGTGGATCAAAGGATCTGTGGTTTTCCCTCGAGGCTTTCCCTCGAGGCTTTCCCACAGGGCTGTCCCACGTGCCTCCGTGGTGTGAGTCGATCCTCGGCGTGAAAGATGAACCAGTGCAGGGCAAAGAGGTTCCTCTGGAATGGACTGAGACATCTGGGGGACTCTAGGAATGGTGGTAGGACCATGGAGTTCCTCTCGCCTTTCCTGTTGAGAGTGCCTCCTCTTGAGATGTGACGGGAACGCCGGGAATTCTTTCCCGTTGAAAGCAGGGAAAGGATCCCTCATCTCGAGCTACGAGGGGGAAACGGGGCTCCTCTGGATGTGGGCGGGACCATCGTGCTTCCTCTCGAGTGGAGACGGGTATGGCGGTGAACTTCTTGAGTTGCAGCAAGGGTGTGAAAGACCCTTTCGAATTTCCAGAGGTTAGGTGTCATTAGTCTCCAGACGACTCATCGGAAATAGGCCTCATCTCGCCTGGAAGGGAGAACTTCCTGGATTTTCTCGAGTTGCGGCAGGTGTTCTCGAGTTACGACGGGGACCTCAGGGACCCGCCCTGGTGGCCTCAGGAGAGGCCAGTACCCATGCGAGGTGCTAGGGGGCCTCTCGGGATTCCTCTCCCGTCGATACCGGGGCCAAAAACCTTGTGTGGAGTCAGGGCCGGAACCGAGGATTCCTCTCAGGGGCTGACATGGATCTTTGGGTACTTCTGGAGTCTCCCCAGGGGAGTCAGGCCTCGTCT
Organism: Capricornis sumatraensis; assembly: GCF_032405125.1. NCBI lineage: Eukaryota > Metazoa > Chordata > Mammalia > Artiodactyla > Bovidae > Capricornis > Capricornis sumatraensis. Next base: position 13,846,143 of record NW_027184612.1, read on the forward strand.
CGAGTGGGGGCATGCACGTGCGCTTTCCTTACAGGCTGTAGCAGCAATGTCACGCTTCCCGTCGCGTGCATCAAAGGATCTGTGGTTTTCCCTCGAGGCTTTCCCACAGGGCTGTCCCACGTGCCACCGTGGTGTGAGTCGATCCTCGGCGTGAAAGATGAGCCAGTGCAGGGCAAAGAGGTTCCTCTGGAATGGACTGAGACATCTGGGGGACTCTTGGAATGGTGGTACGACCATGGAGTTCCTCTCGCCTTTCCTGTTGAGAGTGCCTCCTCTTGAGATGCGACGGGAACGCCGGGAATTCTTTCCCGTTGAAAGCAGGGAAAGGATCCCTCATCTCTAGCTACGAGGGGGAAACGGGGCTCCTCTGGATGTGGGCGGGACCATCGTGCTTCCTCTCGAGTGGAGACGGGCAAGGAGGTGAACTTCTTGAGTAGCAGCAAGGGTGTGAAAGACCCTTTCGAAGTTCCAGAGGTTGGGTGTCATTAGTCTCCAGACGCCTCATCGGAAATAGGCCTCATCTCGCCTGGAAGGGAGAACTTCCTGGATTTTCTCGAGTTGCGGCAGGTGTTCTCGAGTTACGACGGGGACCTCAGGGACTCGCCCTGGTGGCCTCAGGAGAGGCCAGTCCCCATGCGAGGTGCTAGGGGGCCTCTCGGGATTCCTCTCCCGTCGATACCGGGGCCAAAAACCTTGTGTGCAGTCAGGGCCGGAAACGAGGATTCCTCTCAGGGGCTGACATGGATCTTTGGGTACTTCTGGAGTCTCCCCAGGGGATTCAGGCCTCGTCTCGAGTGGGGGCATGCACGTGCGCTTTCCTTCCAGGCTGTAGCAGCAATGTCACGCTTCCCGTCGCGTGGATCAAAGGATCTGTGGTTTTCCCTCGAGGCTTTCCCTCGAGGCTTTCCCACATGGCTGTGCCACGTGCCACCGTGGTGTGAGTCGATCCTCGGCGTGAAAGATGAGCCAGTGCAGGGCAAAGAGGTTCCTCTGGAATGGACTGAGACATCTGGGGGACTCTTGGAATGGTGGTACGACCATGGAGTTCCTCTCGCCTTTCCTGTTGAGAGTGCCTCCTCTTGAGATGCGACGGGAATGACGGGAATACTTTCCCGTTGAAAGCAGGGAAAGGATCCCTCATCTCGAGCTACGAGGGGGAAACGGGGCTCCTCTGGATGTGGGCGGGACCATCGTGCTTCCTCTCGAGTGGACACGGGTATGGCGGTGAACTTCTTGAGTTGCAGCAAGTGTGTGAAAGACCCTTTCGAAGTTCCAGAGGTTAGGTGTCATTAGTCTCCAGACGCCTCATCGGAAATAGGCCTCATCTCGCCTGCAAGGGAGAACTTACTTGATTTTCTCGAGTTGCGGTAGGTGTTCTCGAGTTACGACGGGGACCTCAGGGACCCGCCCTGGTTGCCTCAAGAGGCCAGTCCCCATGCGATTTGATACGGGGCCTCTCGGGATTCCTCTCCCGTCGATACCGGGGCCAAAAACCTTGTGTGGAGTCTGGGCCGTAACCGAGGATTCCTCTCAGGGGCTGACATGGATCTTTGGGTACTTTTGGAATCTCCCCAGGGGAGTCAGGCCTCGTCTCGAGTGGGGGCATGCACGTGCGCTTTCCTTCCAGGCTGTAGCAGTAATGTCACGCTTCCCGTGGCGTGGATCAAAGGATCTGTGGTTTTCCCTCGAGGCTTTCCCACAGGGCTGTCCCACGTGCCACCGTGGTGTGAGTCGATCCTCGGCGTGAAAGATGAGCCAGTGCAGGGCAAAGAGGTTCCTCTGGAATGGACTGAGACATCTGGGGGACTCTTGGAATGGTGGTACGACCATGGAGTTCCTCTCGCCTTTCCTGTTGAGAGTGCCTCCTCTTGAGATGCGACGGGAACGCCGGGAATTCTTTCCCGTTGAAAGCAGGGAAAGGATCCCTCATCTCGAGCTACGAGGGGGAAACGGGGCTCCTCTGGATGTGGGCGGGACCATCGTGCTTCCTCTCGAGTGGACACGGGTATGGCGGTGAACTTCTTGAGTTGCAGCAAGGTTGTGAAAGACCCTTTCGAAGTTCCAGAGGTTAGGTGTCATTAGTCTCCAGACGCCTCATCGGAAATAGGCCTCATCTCGCCTGGAAGGGAGAACTTCCTGGATTTTCTCGAGTTGCGGCAGGTGTTCTCGAGTTACGACGGGGACCTCAGGGACCCGCTCTGGTGGCCTCAGGAGACGCCAGTCCCCATGCGAGGTGCTAGGGGGCCTATCGGGATGCCTCTCCCGTCGATACCGGGGCCAAAAACCTTGTGTGCAGTCAGGGCCGGAACCGAGGATTCCTCTCAGGGGCTGACATGGATCTTTGGGTACTTCTGGAGTCTCCCCAGGGGAGTCAAGCCTCGTCTCGAGTGGGGGCATGCACGTGCGCTTTCCTTACAGGCTGTAGCAGCAATGTCACGCTTCCCGTCGCGTGGATCAAAGGATCTGTGGTTTTCCCTCGAGGCTTTCCCACAGGGCTGTCCCACGTGCCACCGTGGTGTGAGTCGATCCTCGGCGTGAAAGATGAGCCAGTGCAGGGCAAAGAGGTTCCTCTGGAATGGACTGAGACATCTGGGGGACTCTTGGAATGGTGGTACGACCATGGAGTTCCTCTCGCCTTTCCTGTTGAGAGTGCCTCCTCTTGAGATGCGACGGGAACGCCGGGAATTCTTTCCCGTTGAAAGCAGGGAAAGGATCCCTCATCTCGAGCTACGAGGGGGAAACGGGGCTCCTCTGGATGTGGGCGGGACCATCGTGCTTCCTCTCGAGTGGAGACGCATATGGCGGTGAACTTCTTGAGTTGCAGCAAGGGTGTGAAAGACCCTTTCGAAGTCCCAGAGGTTAGGTTTCATTAGTCTCCAGACGCCTCATCGGAAATAGGCCTCATCTCGCCTGGAAGGGAGAACTTCCAGGATTTTCTCGAGTTGCGGCAGGTGTTCTCGAGTTACAACGGGGACCTCAGGGACCCGCCCTGGTGGCCTCAGGAGAGGCCAGTCCCCATGCGAGTTGCTAGGGGGCCTCTCGGGATTCCTCTCCCGTCGATACCGGGGTCAAAAACCTTGTGTGGAGTCAGGGCCGGAACCGAGGATTCCTCTCAGGGGCTGACATGGATCTTTGGGTACTTCTGGAGTCTCCCCAGGGGAGTCAGGCCTCGTCTCGAGTGGGGGCATGCACGTGCGCTTTCCTTACAGGCTGTAGCAGCAATGTCACGCTTCCCGTGGTGTGGATCAAAGGATCTGTGGTTTTCCCTCGAGGCTTTCCCACAGGGCTGTCCCACGTTCCACCGTGGTGTGAGTCGATCCTCGGCGTGAAAGATGAGCCAGTGCAGGGCAAAGAGGTTCCTCTGGAATGGACTGAGACATCTGGGGGACTCTTGGAATGGTGGTACGACCATGGAGTTCCTCTCGCCTTTTCTGTTGAGAGTGCCTCCTCTTGAGATGCGACGGGAACGCCGGGAATTCTTTCCCGTTGAAAGCAGGGAAAGGATACCTCATCTTGAGCTACGAGGGGGAAACGGGGCTCCTCTGGATGTGGGCGGGACCATCGTGCTTCCTCTCGAGTGGAGACGGGTATGGCGGTGAACTTCTTGAGTTGCAGCAAGGGTGTGAAAGACCCTTTCGAAGTTCGAGAGGATAGGTGTCATTAGTCTCCAGACGCCTCATCGGAAATAGGCCTCATCTCGCCTGGAAGGGAGAACTTCCTGGATTTTCTCGAGTTGCGGCAGGTGTTCTCGAGTTACGACGGGGACCTCAGGGACCCGCCCTGGTGGCCTCAGGAGAGGCCAGTCCCCATGCGAGGTGCTAGGGGGCCTCTCGGGATTCCTCTCCCGTCGATACCGGGGCCAAAAACCTTTTGTGCAGTCAGGGCCGGAACCGAGGATTCCTCTCAGGGGCTTATATGGATCTTTGGGTACTTCTGGAGTCTCCCCACGGGAGTCAGGCCTCGTCTCGAGTGGGGGCATGCACGTGCGCTTTCCTTCCAGGCTGTAGCAGCAATGTCACGCTTCCCGTCGCGTGGATCAAAGGATCTGTGGTTTTCCCTCGAGGCTTTCCCTCGAGGCTTTCCCACAGGGCTGTCCCACGTGCCTCCGTGGTGTGAGTCGATCCTCGGCGTGAAAGATGAGCCAGTGCAGGGCAAAGAGGTTCCTCTGGAATGGACTGAGACATCTGGGGGACTCTAGGAATGGTGGTAGGACCATGGAGTTCCTCTCGCCTTTCCTGTTGAGAGTGCCTCCTCTTGAGATGCGACGGGAACGCCGGGAATTCTTTCCCGTTGAAAGCAGGGAAAGGATCCCTCATCTCGAGCTACGAGGGGGAAACGGGGCTCCTCTGGATGTGGGCGGGACCATCGTGCTTCCTCTCGAGTGGAGACGGGTATGGCGGTGAACTTCTTGAGTTGCAGCAAGGGTGTGAAAGACCCTTTCGAATTTCCAGAGGTTAGGTGTCATTAGTCTCCAGACGACTCATCGGAAATAGGCCTCATCTCGCCTGGAAGGGAGAACTTCCTGGATTTTCTCGAGTTGCGGCAGGTGTTCTCGAGTTACGACGGGGACCTCAGGGACCCGCCCTGGTGGCCTCAGGAGAGGCCAGTACCCATGCGAGGTGCTAGGGGGCCTCTCGGGATTCCTCTCCCGTCGATACCGGGGCCAAAAACCTTGTGTGGAGTCAGGGCCGGAACCGAGGATTCCTCTCAGGGGCTGACATGGATCTTTGGGTACTTCTGGAGTCTCCCCAGGGGAGTCAAGCCTCGTCTCGAGTGGGGGCATGCACGTGCGCTTTCCTTACAGGCTGTAGCAGCAATGTCATGCTTCCCGTGGCGTGGATCAAAGGATCTGTGGTTTTCCCTCGAGGCTTTCCCACAGGGCTGTCCCACGTGCCACCGTGGTGTGAGTCGATCCTCGGCGTGAAAGATGAGCCAGTGCAGGGCAAAGAGGTTCCTCTGGAATGGACTGAGACATCTGGGGGACTCTTGGAATGGTGGTACGACCATGGAGTTCCTCTCGCCTTTCCTGTTGAGAGTGCCTCCTCTTGAGATGCGACGGGAACGCCGGGAATTCTTTCCCGTTGAAAGCAGGGAAAGGATCCCTCATCTTGAGCTACGAGGGGGAAACGGGGCTCCTCTGGATGTGGGCGGGACCATCGTGCTTCCTCTCGAGTGGAGACGGGTATGGCGGTGAACTTCTTGAGTTGCAGCAAGGGTGTGAAAGACCCCTTCGAAGTTCGAGAGGTTAGGTGTCATTAGTCTCCAGACGCCTCATCGGAAATAGGCCTCATCTCGCCTGGAAGGGAGAACTTCCTGGATTTTCTCGAGTTGCGGCAGGTGTTCTCGAGTTACGACGGGGACCTCAGGGACCCGCCCTGGTGGCCTCAGGAGAGGCCAGTCCCCATGCGAGGTGCTAGGGGGCCTCTCGGGATTCCTCTCCCGTCGATACCGGGGCCAAAAACCTTGTGTGCAGTCAGGGCCGGAACCGAGGATTCCTCTCAGGGGCTGACATGGATCTTTGGGTACTTCTGGAGTCTCCCCACGGGAGTCAGGCCTCGTCTCGTGTGGGGGCATGCACGTGCGCTTTCCTTCCAGGCTGTAGCAGCAATGTCACGCTTCCCGTCGCGTGGATCAAAGGATCTGTGGTATTCCCTCGAGGCTTTCCCTCGAGGCTTTCCCACAGGGCTGTCCCACGTGCCTCCGTGGTGTGAGTCGATCCTCGGCGTGAAAGATGAGCCAGTGCATGGCAAGGAGGTTCCTCTGGAATGGACTGAGACATCTGGGGGACTCTAGGAATGGTGGTACGACCATGGAGTTCCTCTCGCCTTTGCTGTTGAGAGTGCCTCCTCTTGAGATGCGACGGGAACGCCGGGAATTCTTTCCCGTTGAAAGCAGGGAAAGGATCCCTCATCTCGAGCTACGAGGGGGAAACGGGGCTCCTCTGGATGTGGGCGGGACCATCGTGCTTCCTCTCGAGTGGAGACGGGTATGGCGGTGAACTTCTTGAGTTGCAGCAAGGGTGTGAAAGACCCTTTCGAAGTTCCAGAGGTTAGGTGTCATTAGTCTCCAGACGACTCATCGAAAATAGGCCTCATCTCGCCTGCAAGGGAGAACTTCCTGGATTTTCTCGAGTTGCGGCAGGTGTTCTCGAGTTACGACGGGGACCTCAGGGACCCGCCCTGGTGGCCTCAGGAGAGGCCAGTCCCCATGCGAGGTGCTAGGGGGCCTATCGGGATGCCTCTCCCGTCGATACCGGGGCCAAAAACCTTGTGTGCAGTCAGGGCCGGAACCGAGGATTCCTCTCAGGGGCTGACATGGATCTTTGGGTACTTCTGGAGTCTCCCCAGGGGAGTCAAGCCTCGTCTCGAGTGGGGGCATGCACGTGCGCTTTCCTTCCAGGCTGTAGCAGCAATGTCACGCTTCCCGTCGCGTGGATCAAAGGATCTGTGGTTTTCCCTCGAGGCTTTCCCACAGGGCTGTCCCACGTGCCACCGTGGTGTGAGTCGATCCTCGGCGTGAAAGATGAGCCAGTGCAGGGCAAAGAGGTTCCTCTGGAATGGACTGAGACATCTGGGGGACTCTTGGAATGGTGGTACGACCATGGAGTTCCTCTCGCCTTTCCTGTTGAGAGTGCCTCCTCTTGAGATGCGACGGGAACGCCGGGAATTCTTTCCCGTTGAAAGCAGGGAAAGGATCCCTCATCTCGAGCTACGAGGGGGAAACGGGGCTCCTCTGGATGTGGGCGGGACCATCGTGCTTCCTCTCGAGTGGAGACGCATATGGCGGTGAACTTCTTGAGTTGCAGCAAGGGTGTGAAAGACCCTTTCGAAGTCCCAGAGGTTAGGTTTCATTAGTCTCCAGACGCCTCATCGGAAATAGGCCTCATCTCGCCTGGAAGGGAGAACTTCCAGGATTTTCTCGAGTTGCGGCAGGTGTTCTCGAGTTACAACGGGGACCTCAGGGACCCGCCCTGGTGGCCTCAGGAGAGGCCAGTCCCCATGCGAGTTTCTAGGGGGCCTCTCGGGATTCCTCTCCCGTCGATACCGGGGTCAAAAACCTTGTGTGGAGTCAGGGCCGGAACCGAGGATTCCTCTCAGGGGCTGACATGGATCTTTGGGTACTTCTGGAGTCTCCCCAGGGGAGTCAGGCCTCGTCTCGATTGGGGGCATGCACGTGCGCTTTCCTTCCAGGCTGTAGCAGCAATGTCACGCTTCCCGTCGCGTGCATCAAAGGATCTGTGGTTTTCCCTCGAGGCTTTCCCTCGAGGCTTTCCCACAGGGCTGTCCCACGTGCCTCCGTGGTGTGAGTCGATCCTCGGCGTGAAAGATGAGCCAGTGCAGGGCAAAGAGGTTCCTCTGGAATGGACTGAGACATCTGGGGGACTCTTGGAATGGTGGTACGACCATGGAGTTCCTCTCGCCTTTCCTGTTGAGAGTGCCTCCTCTTGAGATGCGACTGGAACGCCGGGAATTCCTTCCCGTTGAAAGCAGGAAAGGATCCCTCATCTCGAGCTCCGAGAGGGAAACGGGGCTCCTCTGGATGTGGGCGGGACCATCGTGCTTCCTCTCGAGTGGAGACGGGTATGGCGGTGAACTTCTTGAGTTGCAGCAAGGGTGTGAAAGACCCTTTCGAAATTCCAAAGGTTAGGTGTCATTAGTCTCCAGACGCCTCATCGGAAATAGGCCTCATCTCTCCTGGAAGGGAGAACTTCCTGGATTTTCTCGAGTTGCGGCAGGTGTTCTCGAGTTAAGACGGGGACCTCAGGGACCCGCCCTGGTGGCCTCAGGAGAGGCCAGTCCCCATGCGAGGTGCTAGGGGGCCTCTCGGGATTCCTCTCCCTTCGATACCGGGGCCAAAAAGCTTGTGTGGAGTCAGGGCCGGAACCGAGGATTCCTCTCAGGGGCTGACATGGATCTTTGGGTACTTCTGGAGTCTCCCCAGCGGAGTTAGGCCTCGACTCGAGTGGGGGCATGCACGTGCGCTTTCCTTCCAGGCTGTAGCAGCAATGTCACGCTTCCCGTCGCGTGGATCAAAGGATCTGTGGTTTTCCCTCGAGGCTTTCCCTCGAGGCTTTCCCACAGGGCTGTCCCACGTGCCTCCGTGGTGTGAGTCGATCCTCGGCGTGAAAGATGAGCCAGTGCAGGGCAAAGAGGTTCCTCTGGAATGGACTGAGACATCTGGGGGACTCTAGGAATGGTGGTAGGACCATGGAGTTCCTCTCGCCTTTCCTGTTGAGAGTGCCTCCTCTTGAGATGCGACGGGAACGCCGGGAATTCTTTCCCGTTGAAAGCAGGGAAAGGATCCCTCATCTCGAGCTACGAGGGGGAAACGGGGCTCCTCTGGATGTGGGCGGGACCATCGTGCTTCCTCTCGAGTGGAGACGGGTATGGCGGTGAACTTCTTGAGTTGCAGCAAGTGTGTGAAAGACCCTTTCGAAGTTCCAGAGGTTAGGTGTCATTAGTCTCCAGACGCCTCATCGGAAATAGGCCTCATCTCGCCTGCAAGGGAGAACTTACTTGATTTTCTCGAGTTGCGGTAGGTGTTCTCGAGTTACGACGGGGACCTCAGGGACCCGCCCTGGTTGCCTCAAGAGGCCAGTCCCCATGCGATTTGATACGGGGCCTCTCGGGATTCCTCTCCCGTCGATACCGGGGCCAAAAACCTTGTGTGGAGTCTGGGCCGTAACCGAGGATTCCTCTCAGGGGCTGACATGGATCTTTGGGTACTTTTGGAATCTCCCCAGGGGAGTCAGGCCTCGTCTCGAGTGGGGGCATGCACGTGCGCTTTCCTTCCAGGCTGTAGCAGTAATGTCACGCTTCCCGTGGCGTGGATCAAAGGATCTGTGGTTTTCCCTCGAGGCTTTCCCACAGGGCTGTCCCACGTGCCACCGTGGTGTGAGTCGATCCTCGGCGTGAAAGATGAGCCAGTGCAGGGCAAAGAGGTTCCTCTGGAATGGACTGAGACATCTGGGGGACTCTTGGAATGGTGGTACGACCATGGAGTTCCTCTCGCCTTTCCTGTTGAGAGTGCCTCCTCTTGAGATGCGACGGGAACGCCGGGAATTCTTTCCCGTTGAAAGCAGGGAAAGGATCCCTCATCTCGAGCTACGAGGGGGAAACGGGGCTCCTCTGGATGTGGGCGGGACCATCGTGCTTCCTCTCGAGTGGACACGGGTATGGCGGTGAACTTCTTGAGTTGCAGCAAGGTTGTGAAAGACCCTTTCGAAGTTCCAGAGGTTAGGTGTCATTAGTCTCCAGACGCCTCATCGGAAATAGGCCTCATCTCGCCGGGAAGGGAGAACTTCCTGGATTTTCTCGAGTTGCGGCAGGTGTTCTCGAGTTACAACGGGGACCTCAGGGACCCGCTCTGGTGGCCTCAGGAGAGGCCAGTCCCCATGCGAGGTGCTAGGGGGCCTATCGGGATGCCTCTCCCGTCGATACCGGGGCCAAAAACCTTGTGTGCAGTCAGGGCCGGAACCGAGGATTCCTCTCAGGGGCTGACATGGATCTTTGGGTACTTCTGGAGTCTCCCCAGGGGAGTCAAGCCTCGTCTCGAGTGGGGGCATGCACGTGCGCTTTCCTTCCAGGCTGTAGCAGCAATGTCACGCTTCCCGTCGCGTGGATCAAAGGATCTGTGGTTTTCCCTCGAGGCTTTCCCACAGGGCTGTCCCACGTGCCACCGTGGTGTGAGTCGATCCTCGGCGTGAAAGATGAGCCAGTGCAGGGCAAAGAGGTTCCTCTGGAATGGACTGAGACATCTGGGGGACTCTTGGAATGGTGGTACGACCATGGAGTTCCTCTCGCCTTTCCTGTTGAGAGTGCCTCCTCTTGAGATGCGACGGGAACGCCGGGAATTCTTTCCCGTTGAAAGCAGGGAAAGGATCCCTCATCTCGAGCTACGAGGGGGAAACGGGGCTCCTCTGGATGTGGGCGGGACCATCGTGCTTCCTCTCGAGTGGAGACGCATATGGCGGTGAACTTCTTGAGTTGCAGCAAGGGTGTGAAAGACCCTTTCGAAGTCCCAGAGGTTAGGTTTCATTAGTCTCCAGACGCCTCATCGGAAATAGGCCTCATCTCGCCTGGAAGGGAGAACTTCCAGGATTTTCTCGAGTTGCGGCAGGTGTTCTCGAGTTACAACGGGGACCTCAGGGACCCGCCCTGGTGGCCTCAGGAGAGGCCAGTCCCCATGCGAGTTGCTAGGGGGCCTCTCGGGATTCCTCTCCCGTCGATACCGGGGTCAAAAACCTTGTGTGGAGTCAGGGCCGGAACCGAGGATTCCTCTCAGGGGCTGACATGGATCTTTGGGTACTTCTGGAGTCTCCCCAGGGGAGTTAGGCCTCGTCTCGAGTGGGGGCATGCACGTGCGCTTTCCTTACAGGCTGTAGCAGCAATGTCACGCTTCCCGTGGTGTGGATCAAAGGATCTGTGGTTTTCCCTCGAGGCTTTCCCACAGGGCTGTCCCACGTTCCACCGTGGTGTGAGTCGATCCTCGGCGTGAAAGATGAGCCAGTGCAGGGCAAAGAGGTTCCTCTGGAATGGACTGAGACATCTGGGGGACTCTTGGAATGGTGGTACGACCATGGAGTTCCTCTCGCCTTTTCTGTTGAGAGTGCCTCCTCTTGAGATGCGACGGGAACGCCGGGAATTCTTTCCCGTTGAAAGCAGGGAAGGATACCTCATCTTGAGCTACGAGGGGGAAACGGGGCTCCTCTGGATGTGGGCGGGACCATCGTGCTTCCTCTCGAGTGGAGACGGGTATGGCGGTGAACTTCTTGAGTTGCAGCAAGGGTGTGAAAGACCCTTTCGAAGTTCGAGAGGATAGGTGTCATTAGTCTCCAGACGCCTCATCGGAAATAGGCCTCATCTCGCCTGGAAGGGAGAACTTCCTGGATTTTCTCGAGTTGCGGCAGGTGTTCTCGAGTTACGACGGGGACCTCAGGGACCCGCCCTGGTGGCCTCAGGAGAGGCCAGTCCCCATGCGAGGTGCTAGGGGGCCTCTCGGGATTCCTCTCCCGTCGATACCGGGGCCAAAAACCTTTTGTGCAGTCAGGGCCGGAACCGAGGATTCCTCTCAGGGGCTTATATGGATCTTTGGGTACTTCTGGAGTCTCCCCACGGGAGTCAGGCCTCGTCTCGAGTGGGGGCATGCACGTGCGCTTTCCTTCCAGGCTGTAGCAGCAATGTCACGCTTCCCGTCGCGTGGATCAAAGGATCTGTGGTTTTCCCTCGAGGCTTTCCCTCGAGGCTTTCCCACAGGGCTGTCCCACGTGCCTCCGTGGTGTGAGTCGATCCTCGGCGTGAAAGATGAGCCAGTGCAGGGCAAAGAGGTTCCTCTGGAATGGACTGAGACATCTGGGGGACTCTAGGAATGGTGGTAGGACCATGGAGTTCCTCTCGCCTTTCCTGTTGAGAGTGCCTCCTCTTGAGATGCGACGGGAACGCCGGGAATTCTTTCCCGTTGAAAGCAGGGAAAGGATCCCTCATCTCGAGCTACGAGGGGGAAACGGGGCTCCTCTGGATGTGGGCGGGACCATCGTGCTTCCTCTCGAGTGGAGACGGGTATGGCGGTGAACTTCTTGAGTTGCAGCAAGGGTGTGAAAGACCCTTTCGAATTTCCAGAGGTTAGGTGTCATTAGTCTCCAGACGACTCATCGGAAATAGGCCTCATCTCGCCTGGAAGGGAGAACTTCCTGGATTTTCTCGAGTTGCGGCAGGTGTTCTCGAGTTACGACGGGGACCTCAGGGACCCGCCCTGGTGGCCTCAGGAGAGGCCAGTACCCATGCGAGGTGCTAGGGGGCCTCTCGGGATTCCTCTCCCGTCGATACCGGGGCCAAAAACCTTGTGTGGAGTCAGGGCCGGAACCGAGGATTCCTCTCAGGGGCTGACATGGATCTTTGGGTACTTCTGGAGTCTCCCCAGGGGAGTCAGGCCTCGTCTCGAGTGGGGGCATGCACGTGCGCTTTCCTTACAGGCTGTAGCAGCAATGTCATGCTTCCCGTGGCGTGGATCAAAGGATCTGTGGTTTTCCCTCGAGGCTTTCCCACAGGGCTGTCCCACGTGCCACCGTGGTGTGAGTCGATCCTCGGCGTGAAAGATGAGCCAGTGCAGGGCAAAGAGGTTCCTCTGGAATGGACTGAGACATCTGGGGGACTCTTGGAATGGTGGTACGACCATGGAGTTCCTCTCGCCTTTCCTGTTGAGAGTGCCTCCTCTTGAGATGCGACGGGAACGCCGGGAATTCTTTCCCGTTGAAAGCAGGGAAAGGATCCCTCATCTTGAGCTACGAGGGGGAAACGGGGCTCCTCTGGATGTGGGCGGGACCATCGTGCTTCCTCTCGAGTGGAGACGGGTATGGCGGTGAACTTCTTGAGTTGCAGCAAGGGTGTGAAAGACCCCTTCGAAGTTCGAGAGGTTAGGTGTCATTAGTCTCCAGACGCCTCATCGGAAATAGGCCTCATCTCGCCTGGAAGGGAGAACTTCCTGGATTTTCTCGAGTTGCGGCAGGTGTTCTCGAGTTACGACGGGGACCTCAGGGACCCGCCCTGGTGGCCTCAGGAGAGGCCAGTCCCCATGCGAGGTGCTAGGGGGCCTCTCGGGATTCCTCTCCCGTCGATACCGGGGCCAAAAACCTTGTGTGCAGTCAGGGCCGGAACCGAGGATTCCTCTCAGGGGCTGACATGGATCTTTGGGTACTTCTGGAGTCTCCCCACGGGAGTCAGGCCTCGTCTCGTGTGGGGGCATGCACGTGCGCTTTCCTTCCAGGCTGTAGCAGCAATGTCACGCTTCCCGTCGCGTGGATCAAAGGATCTGTGGTATTCCCTCGAGGCTTTCCCTCGAGGCTTTCCCACAGGGCTGTCCCACGTGCCTCCGTGGTGTGAGTCGATCCTCGGCGTGAAAGATGAGCCAGTGCAGGGCAAGGAGGTTCCTCTGGAATGGACTGAGACATCTGGGGGACTCTAGGAATGGTGGTACGACCATGGAGTTCCTCTCGCCTTTGCTGTTGAGAGTGCCTCCTCTTGAGATGCGACGGGAACGCCGGGAATTCTTTCCCGTTGAAAGCAGGGAAAGGATCCCTCATCTCGAGCTACGAGGGGGAAACGGGGCTCCTCTGGATGTGGGCGGGACCATCGTGCTTCCTCTCGAGTGGAGACGGGTATGGCGGTGAACTTCTTGAGTTGCAGCAAGGGTGTGAAAGACCCTTTCGAAGTTCCAGAGGTTAGGTGTCATTAGTCTCCAGACGACTCATCGAAAATAGGCCTCATCTCGCCTGCAAGGGAGAACTTCCTGGATTTTCTCGAGTTGCGGCAGGTGTTCTCGAGTTACGACGGGGACCTCAGGGACCCGCCCTGGTGGCCTCAGGAGAGGCCAGTCCCCATGCGAGGTGCTAGGGGGCCTATCGGGATGCCTCTCCCGTCGATACCGGGGCCAAAAACCTTGTGTGCAGTCAGGGCCGGAACCGAGGATTCCTCTCAGGGGCTGACATGGATCTTTGGGTACTTCTGGAGTCTCCCCAGGGGAGTCAAGCCTCGTCTCGAGTGGGGGCATGCACGTGCGCTTTCCTTCCAGGCTGTAGCAGCAATGTCACGCTTCCCGTCGCGTGGATCAAAGGATCTGTGGTTTTCCCTCGAGGCTTTCCCACAGGGCTGTCCCACGTGCCACCGTGGTGTGAGTCGATCCTCGGCGTGAAAGATGAGCCAGTGCAGGGCAAAGAGGTTCCTCTGGAATGGACTGAGACATCTGGGGGACTCTTGGAATGGTGGTACGACCATGGAGTTCCTCTCGCCTTTCCTGTTGAGAGTGCCTCCTCTTGAGATGCGACGGGAACGCCGGGAATTCTTTCCCGTTGAAAGCAGGGAAAGGATCCCTCATCTCGAGCTACGAGGGGGAAACGGGGCTCCTCTGGATGTGGGCGGGACCATCGTGCTTCCTCTCGAGTGGAGACGCATATGGCGGTGAACTTCTTGAGTTGCAGCAAGGGTGTGAAAGACCCTTTCGAAGTCCCAGAGGTTAGGTTTCATTAGTCTCCAGACGCCTCATCGGAAATAGGCCTCATCTCGCCTGGAAGGGAGAACTTCCAGGATTTTCTCGAGTTGCGGCAGGTGTTCTCGAGTTACAACGGGGACCTCAGGGACCCGCCCTGGTGGCCTCAGGAGAGGCCAGTCCCCATGCGAGTTTCTAGGGGGCCTCTCGGGATTCCTCTCCCGTCGATACCGGGGTCAAAAACCTTGTGTGGAGTCAGGGCCGGAACCGAGGATTCCTCTCAGGGGCTGACATGGATCTTTGGGTACTTCTGGAGTCTCCCCAGGGGAGTCAGGCCTCGTCTCGAGTGGGGGCATGCACGTGCGCTTTCCTTCCAGGCTGTAGCAGCAATGTCACGCTTCCCGTCGCGTGCATCAAAGGATCTGTGGTTTTCCCTCGAGGCTTTCCCTCGAGGCTTTCCCACAGGGCTGTCCCACGTGCCTCCGTGGTGTGAGTCGATCCTCGGCGTGAAAGATGAGCCAGTGCAGGGCAAAGAGGTTCCTCTGGAATGGACTGAGACATCTGGGGGACTCTTGGAATGGTGGTACGACCATGGAGTTCCTCTCGCCTTTTCTGTTGAGAGTGCCTCCTCTTGAGATGCGACGGGAACGCCGGGAATTCTTTCCCGTTGAAAGCAGGGAAAGGATACCTCATCTTGAGCTACGAGGGGGAAACGGGGCTCCTCTGGATGTGGGCGGGACCATCGTGCTTCCTCTCGAGTGGAGACGGGTATGGCGGTGAACTTCTTGAGTTGCAGCAAGGGTGTGAAAGACCCTTTCGAAGTTCGAGAGGTTAGGTGTCATTAGTCTCCAGACGCCTCATCGGAAATAGGCCTCATCTCGCCTGGAAGGGAGAACTTCCTGGATTTTCTCGAGTTGCGGCAGGTGTTCTCGAGTTACGACGGGGACCTCAGGGACCCGCCCTGGTGGCCTCAGGAGAGGCCAGTCCCCATGCGAGGTGCTAGGGGGCCTCTCGGGATTCCTCTCCCGTCGATACCGGGGCCAAAAACCTTTTGTGCAGTCAGGGCCGGAACCGAGGATTCCTCTCAGGGGCTTATATGGATCTTTGGGTACTTCTGGAGTCTCCCCACGGGAGTCAGGCCTCGTCTCGAGTGGGGGCATGCACGTGCGCTTTCCTTCCAGGCTGTAGCAGCAATGTCACGCTTCCCGTCGCGTGGATCAAAGGATCTGTGGTTTTCCCTCGAGGCTTTCCCTCGAGGCTTTCCCACAGGGCTGTCCCACGTGCCTCCGTGGTGTGAGTCGATCCTCGGCGTGAAAGATGAGCCAGTGCAGGGCAAAGAGGTTCCTCTGGAATGGACTGAGACATCTGGGGGACTCTAGGAATGGTGGTAGGACCATGGAGTTCCTCTCGCCTTTCCTGTTGAGAGTGCCTCCTCTTGAGATGCGACGGGAACGCCGGGAATTCTTTCCCGTTGAAAGCAGGGAAAGGATCCCTCATCTCGAGCTACGAGGGGGAAACGGGGCTCCTCTGGATGTGGGCGGGACCATCGTGCTTCCTCTCGAGTGGAGACGGGTATGGCGGTGAACTTCTTGAGTTGCAGCAAGGGTGTGAAAGACCCTTTCGAATTTCCAGAGGTTAGGTGTCATTAGTCTCCAGACGACTCATCGGAAATAGGCCTCATCTCGCCTGGAAGGGAGAACTTCCTGGATTTTCTCGAGTTGCGGCAGGTGTTCTCGAGTTACGACGGGGACCTCAGGGACCCGCCCTGGTGGCCTCAGGAGAGGCCAGTACCCATGCGAGGTGCTAGGGGGCCTCTCGGGATTCCTCTCCCGTCGATACCGGGGCCAAAAACCTTGTGTGGAGTCAGGGCCGGAACCGAGGATTCCTCTCAGGGGCTGACATGGATCTTTGGGTACTTCTGGAGTCTCCCCAGGGGAGTCAGGCCTCGTCTCGAGTGGGGGCATGCACGTGCGCTTTCCTTCCAGGCTGTAGCAGCAATGTCACGCTTCCCGTGGCGTGGATCAAAGGATCTGTGGTTTTCCCTCGAGGCTTTCCCACAGGGCTGTCCCACGTGCCACCGTGGTGTGAGTCGATCCTCGGCGTGAAAGATGAGCCAGTGCAGGGCAAAGAGGTTCCTCTGGAATGGACTGAGACATCTGGGGGACTCTTGGAATGGTGGTACGACCATGGAGTTCCTCTCGCCTTTCCTGTTGAGAGTGCCTCCTCTTGAGATGCGACGGGAACGCCGGGAATTCTTTCCCGTTGAAAGCAGGGAAAGGATCCCTCATCTCTAGCTACGAGGGGGAAACGGGGCTCCTCTGGATGTGGGCGGGACCATCGTGCTTCCTCTCGAGTGGAGACGGGCAAGGAGGTGAACTTCTTGAGTAGCAGCAAGGGTGTGAAAGACCCTTTCGAAGTTCCAGAGGTTGGGTGTCATTAGTCTCCAGACGCCTCATCGGAAATAGGCCTCATCTCGCCTGGAAGGGAGAACTTCCTGGATTTTCTCGAGTTGCGGCAGGTGTTCTCGAGTTACGACGGGGACCTCAGGGACTCGCCCTGGTGGCCTCAGGAGAGGCCAGTCCCCATGCGAGGTGCTAGGGGGCTTCTCGGGATTCCTCTCCCGTCGATACCGGGGCCAAAAACCTTGTGTGCAGTCAGGGCCGGAAACGAGGATTCCTCTCAGGGGCTGACATGGATCTTTGGGTACTTCTGGAGTCTCCCCAGGGGATTCAGGCATCGTCTCGAGTGGGGGCATGCACGTGCGCTTTCCTTCCAGGCTGTAGCAGCAATGTCACGCTTCCCGTCGCGTGGATCAAAGGATCTGTGGTTTTCCCTCGAGGCTTTCCCTCGAGGCTTTCCCACATGGCTGTGCCACGTGCCACCGTGGTGTGAGTCGATCCTCGGCGTGAAAGATGAGCCAGTGCAGGGCAAAGAGGTTCCTCTGGAATGGACTGAGACATCTGGGGGACTCTTGGAATGGTGGTACGACCATGGAGTTCCTCTCGCCTTTCCTGTTGAGAGTGCCTCCTCTTGAGATGCGACGGGAATGACGGGAATACTTTCCCGTTGAAAGCAGGGAAAGGATCCCTCATCTCGAGCTACGAGGGGGAAACGGGGCTCCTCTGGATGTGGGCGGGACCATCGTGCTTCCTCTCGAGTGGAGACGGGTATGGCGGTGAACTTCTTGAGTTGCAGCAAGTGTGTGAAAGACCCTTTCGAAGTTCCAGAGGTTAGGTGTCATTAGTCTCCAGACGCCTCATCGGAAATAGGCCTCATCTCGCCTGCAAGGGAGAACTTACTTGATTTTCTCGAGTTGCGGTAGGTGTTCTCGAGTTACGACGGGGACCTCAGGGACCCGCCCTGGTTGCCTCAAGAGGCCAGTCCCCATGCGATTTGATACGGGGCCTCTCGGGATTCCTCTCCCGTCGATACCGGGGCCAAAAACCTTGTGTGGAGTCTGGGCCGTAACCGAGGATTCCTCTCAGGGGCTGACATGGATCTTTGGGTACTTTTGGAATCTCCCCAGGGGAGTCAGGCCTCGTCTCGAGTGGGGGCATGCACGTGCGCTTTCCTTCCAGGCTGTAGCAGTAATGTCACGCTTCCCGTGGCGTGGATCAAAGGATCTGTGGTTTTCCCTCGAGGCTTTCCCACAGGGCTGTCCCACGTGCCACCGTGGTGTGAGTCGATCCTCGGCGTGAAAGATGAGCCAGTGCAGGGCAAAGAGGTTCCTCTGGAATGGACTGAGACATCTGGGGGACTCTTGGAATGGTGGTACGACCATGGAGTTCCTCTCGCCTTTCCTGTTGAGAGTGCCTCCTCTTGAGATGCGACGGGAACGCCGGGAATTCTTTCCCGTTGAAAGCAGGGAAAGGATCCCTCATCTCGAGCTACGAGGGGGAAACGGGGCTCCTCTGGATGTGGGCGGGACCATCGTGCTTCCTCTCGAGTGGACACGGGTATGGCGGTGAACTTCTTGAGTTGCAGCAAGGTTGTGAAAGACCCTTTCGAAGTTCCAGAGGTTAGGTGTCATTAGTCTCCAGACGCCTCATCGGAAATAGGCCTCATCTCGCCTGGAAGGGAGAACTTCCTGGATTTTCTCGAGTTGCGGCAGGTGTTCTCGAGTTACGACGGGGACCTCAGGGACCCGCTCTGGTGGCCTCAGGAGAGGCCAGTCCCCATGCGAGGTGCTAGGGGGCCTATCGGGATGCCTCTCCCGTCGATACCGGGGCCAAAAACCTTGTGTGCAGTCAGGGCCGGAACCGAGGATTCCTCTCAGGGGCTGACATGGATCTTTGGGTACTTCTGGAGTCTCCCCAGGGGAGTCAAGCCTCGTCTCGAGTGGGGGCATGCACGTGCGCTTTCCTTCCAGGCTGTAGCAGCAATGTCACGCTTCCCGTCGCGTGGATCAAAGGATCTGTGGTTTTCCCTCGAGGCTTTCCCACAGGGCTGTCCCACGTGCCACCGTGGTGTGAGTCGATCCTCGGCGTGAAAGATGAGCCAGTGCAGGGCAAAGAGGTTCCTCTGGAATGGACTGAGACATCTGGGGGACTCTTGGAATGGTGGTACGACCATGGAGTTCCTCTCGCCTTTCCTGTTGAGAGTGCCTCCTCTTGAGATGCGACGGGAACGCCGGGAATTCTTTCCCGTTGAAAGCAGGGAAAGGATCCCTCATCTCGAGCTACGAGGGGGAAACGGGGCTCCTCTGGATGTGGGCGGGACCATCGTGCTTCCTCTCGAGTGGAGACGCATATGGCGGTGAACTTCTTGAGTTGCAGCAAGGGTGTGAAAGACCCTTTCGAAGTCCCAGAGGTTAGGTTTCATTAGTCTCCAGACGCCTCATCGGAAATAGGCCTCATCTCGCCTGGAAGGGAGAACTTCCAGGATTTTCTCGAGTTGCGGCAGGTGTTCTCGAGTTACAACGGGGACCTCAGGGACCCGCCCTGGTGGCCTCAGGAGAGGCCAGTCCCCATGCGAGTTGCTAGGGGGCCTCTCGGGATTCCTCTCCCGTCGATACCGGGGTCAAAAACCTTGTGTGGAGTCAGGGCCGGAACCGAGGATTCCTCTCAGGGGCTGACATGGATCTTTGGGTACTTCTGGAGTCTCCCCAGGGGAGTCAGGCCTCGTCTCAAGTGGGGGCATGCACGTGCGCTTTCCTTACAGGCTGTAGCAGCAATGTCACGCTTCCCGTGGTGTGGATCAAAGGATCTGTGGTTTTCCCTCGAGGCTTTCCCACAGGGCTGTCCCACGTTCCACCGTGGTGTGAGTCGATCCTCGGCGTGAAAGATGAGCCAGTGCAGGGCAAAGAGGTTCCTCTGGAATGGACTGAGACATCTGGGGGACTCTTGGAATGGTGGTACGACCATGGAGTTCCTCTCGCCTTTTCTGTTGAGAGTGCCTCCTCTTGAGATGCGACGGGAACGCCGGGAATTCTTTCCCGTTGAAAGCAGGGAAAGGATACCTCATCTTGAGCTACGAGGGGGAAACGGGGCTCCTCTGGATGTGGGCGGGACCATCGTGCTTCCTCTCGAGTGGAGACGGGTATGGCGGTGAACTTCTTGAGTTGCAGCAAGGGTGTGAAAGACCCTTTCGAAGTTCGAGAGGTTAGGTGTCATTAGTCTCCAGACGCCTCATCGGAAATAGGCCTCATCTCGCCTGGAAGGGAGAACTTCCTGGATTTTCTCGAGTTGCGGCAGGTGTTCTCGAGTTACGACGGGGACCTCAGGGACCCGCCCTGGTGGCCTCAGGAGAGGCCAGTCCCCATGCGAGGTGCTAGGGGGCCTCTCGGGATTCCTCTCCCGTCGATACCGGGGCCAAAAACCTTTTGTGCAGTCAGGGCCGGAACCGAGGATTCCTCTCAGGGGCTTATATGGATCTTTGGGTACTTCTGGAGTCTCCCCACGGGAGTCAGGCCTCGTCTCGAGTGGGGGCATGCACGTGCGCTTTCCTTCCAGGCTGTAGCAGCAATGTCACGCTTCCCGTCGCGTGGATCAAAGGATCTGTGGTTTTCCCTCGAGGCTTTCCCTCGAGGCTTTCCCACAGGGCTGTCCCACGTGCCTCCGTGGTGTGAGTCGATCCTCGGCGTGAAAGATGAGCCAGTGCAGGGCAAAGAGGTTCCTCTGGAATGGACTGAGACATCTGGGGGACTCTAGGAATGGTGGTAGGACCATGGAGTTCCTCTCGCCTTTCCTGTTGAGAGTGCCTCCTCTTGAGATGCGACGGGAACGCCGGGAATTCTTTCCCGTTGAAAGCAGGGAAAGGATCCCTCATCTCGAGCTACGAGGGGGAAACGGGGCTCCTCTGGATGTGGGCGGGACCATCGTGCTTCCTCTCGAGTGGAGACGGGTATGGCGGTGAACTTCTTGAGTTGCAGCAAGGGTGTGAAAGACCCTTTCGAATTTCCAGAGGTTAGGTGTCATTAGTCTCCAGACGACTCATCGGAAATAGGCCTCATCTCGCCTGGAAGGGAGAACTTCCTGGATTTTCTCGAGTTGCGGCAGGTGTTCTCGAGTTACGACGGGGACCTCAGGGACCCGCCCTGGTGGCCTCAGGAGAGGCCAGTACCCATGCGAGGTGCTAGCGGGCCTCTCGGGATTCCTCTCCCGTCGATACCGGGGCCAAAAACCTTGTGTGGAGTCAGGGCCGGAACGGAGGATTCCTCTCAGGGGCTGACATGGATCTTTGGGTACTTCTGGAGTCTCCCCAGGGGAGTCAGGCCTCGTCTCGAGTGGGGGCATGCACGTGCGCTTTCCTTACAGGCTGTAGCAGCAATGTCACGCTTCCCGTGGCGTGGATCAAAGGATCTGTGGTTTTCCCTCGAGGCTTTCCCACAGGGCTGTCCCACGTGCCACCGTGGTGTGAGTCGATCCTCGGCGTGAAAGATGAGCCAGTGCAGGGCAAAGAGGTTCCTCTGGAATGGACTGAGACATCTGGGGGACTCTTGGAATGGTGGTACGACCATGGAGTTCCTCTCGCCTTTCCTGTTGAGAGTGCCTCCTCTTGAGATGCGACGGGAACGCCGGGAATTCTTTCCCGTTGAAAGCAGGGAAAGGATCCCTCATCTCTAGCTACGAGGGGGAAACGGGGCTCCTCTGGATGTGGGCGGGACCATCGTGCTTCCTCTCGAGTGGAGACGGGCAAGGAGGTGAACTTCTTGAGTAGCAGCAAGGGTGTGAAAGACCCTTTCGAAGTTCCAGAGGTTGGGTGTCATTAGTCTCCAGACGCCTCATCGGAAATAGGCCTCATCTCGCCTGGAAGGGAGAACTTCCTGGATTTTCTCGAGTTGCGGCAGGTGTTCTCGAGTTACGACGGGGACCTCAGGGACTCGCCCTGGTGGCCTCAGGAGAGGCCAGTCCCCATGCGAGGTGCTAGGGGGCCTCTCGGGATTCCTCTCCCGTCGATACCGGGGCCAAAAACCTTGTGTGCCGTCAGGGCCGGAAACGAGGATTCCTCTCAGGGGCTGACATGGATCTTTGGGTACTTCTGGAGTCTCCCCAGGGGATTCAGGCCTCGTCTCGAGTGGGGGCATGCACGTGCGCTTTCCTTCCAGGCTGTAGCAGCAATGTCACGCTTCCCGTCGCGTGGATCAAAGGATCTGTGGTTTTCCCTCGAGGCTTTCCCTCGAGGCTTTCCCACATGGCTGTGCCACGTGCCACCGTGGTGTGAGTCGATCCTCGGCGTGAAAGATGAGCCAGTGCAGGGCAAAGAGGTTCCTCTGGAATGGACTGAGACATCTGGGGGACTCTTGGAATGGTGGTACGACCATGGAGTTCCTCTCGCCTTTCCTGTTGAGAGTGCCTCCTCTTGAGATGCGACAGGAATGACGGGAATACTTTCCCGTTGAAAGCAGGGAAAGGATCCCTCATCTCGAGCTACGAGGGGGAAACGGGGCTCCTCTGAATGTGGGCGGGACCATCGTGCTTCCTCTCGAGTGGAGACGGGTATGGCGGTGAACTTCTTGAGTTGCAGCAAGTGTGTGAAAGACCCTTTCGAAGTTCCAGAGGTTAGGTGTCATTAGTCTCCAGACGCCTCATCGGAAATAGGCCTCATCTCGCCTGCAAGGGAGAACTTACTTGATTTTCTCGAGTTGCGGTAGGTGTTCTCGAGTTACGACGGGGACCTCAGGGACCCGCCCTGGTTGCCTCAAGAGGCCAGTCCCCATGCGATTTGATACGGGGCCTCTCGGGATTCCTCTCCCGTCGATACCGGGGCCAAAAACCTTGTGTGGAGTCTGGGCCGTAACCGAGGATTCCTCTCAGGGGCTGACATGGATCTTTGGGTACTTTTGGAATCTCCCCAGGGGAGTCAGGCCTCGTCTCGAGTGGGGGCATGCACGTGCGCTTTCCTTCCAGGCTGTAGCAGTAATGTCACGCTTCCCGTGGCGTGGATCAAAGGATCTGTTGTTTTCCCTCGAGGCTTTCCCACAGGGCTGTCCCACGTGCCACCGTGGTGTGAGTCGATCCTCGGCGTGAAAGATGAGCCAGTGCAGGGCAAAGAGGTTCCTCTGGAATGGACTGAGACATCTGGGGGACTCTTGGAATGGTGGTACGACCATGGAGTTCCTCTCGACTTTCCTGTTGAGAGTGCCTCCTCTTGAGATGCGACGGGAACGCCGGGAATTCTTTCCCGTTGAAAGCAGGGAAAGGATCCCTCATCTCGAGCTACGAGGGGGAAACGGGGCTCCTCTGGATGTGGGCGGGACCATCGTGCTTCCTCTCGAGTGGACACGGGTATGGCGGTGAACTTCTTGAGTTGCAGCAAGGTTGTGAAAGACCCTTTCGAAGTTCCAGAGGTTAGGTGTCATTAGTCTCCAGACGCCTCATCGGAAATAGGCCTCATCTCGCCTGGAAGGGAGAACTTCCTGGATTTTCTCGAGTTGCGGCAGGTGTTCTCGAGTTACGACGGGGACCTCAGGGACCCGCTCTGGTGGCCTCAGGAGACGCCAGTCCCCATGCGAGGTGCTAGGGGGCCTATCGGGATGCCTCTCCCGTCGATACCGGGGCCAAAAACCTTGTGTGCAGTCAGGGCCGGAACCGAGGATTCCTCTCAGGGGCTGACATGGATCTTTGGGTACTTCTGGAGTCTCCCCAGGGGAGTCAAGCCTCGTCTCGAGTGGGGGCATGCACGTGCGCTTTCCTTCCAGGCTGTAGCAGCAATGTCACGCTTCCCGTCGCGTGGATCAAAGGATCTGTGGTTTTCCCTCGAGGCTTTCCCACAGGGCTGTCCCACGTGCCACCGTGGTGTGAGTCGATCCTCGGCGTGAAAGATGAGCCAGTGCAGGGCAAAGAGGTTCCTCTGGAATGGACTGAGACATCTGGGGGACTCTTGGAATGGTGGTACGACCATGGAGTTCCTCTCGCCTTTCCTGTTGAGAGTGCCTCCTCTTGAGATGCGACGGGAACGCCGGGAATTCTTTCCCGTTGAAAGCAGGGAAAGGATCCCTCATCTCGAGCTACGAGGGGGAAACGGGGCTCCTCTGGATGTGGGCGGGACCATCGTGCTTCCTCTCGAGTGGAGACGCATATGGCGGTGAACTTCTTGAGTTGCAGCAAGGGTGTGAAAGACCCTTTCGAAGTCCCAGAGGTTAGGTTTCATTAGTCTCCAGACGCCTCATCGGAAATAGGCCTCATCTCGCCTGGAAGGGAGAACTTCCAGGATTTTCTCGAGTTGCGGCAGGTGTTCTCGAGTTACAACGGGGACCTCAGGGACCCGCCCTGGTGGCCTCAGGAGAGGCCAGTCCCCATGCGAGTTGCTAGGGGGCCTCTCGGGATTCCTCTCCCGTCGATACCGGGGTCAAAAACCTTGTGTGGAGTCAGGGCCGGAACCGAGGATTCCTCTCAGGGGCTGACATGGATCTTTGGGTACTTCTGGAGTCTCCCCAGGGGAGTCAGGCCTCGTCTCGAGTGGGGGCATGCACGTGCGCTTTCCTTACAGGCTGTAGCAGCAATGTCACGCTTCCCGTGGTGTGGATCAAAGGATCTGTGGTTTTCCCTCGAGGCTTTCCCACAGGGCTGTCCCACGTTCCACCGTGGTGTGAGTCGATCCTCGGCGTGAAAGATGAGCCAGTGCAGGGCAAAGAGGTTCCTCTGGAATGGACTGAGACATCTGGGGGACTCTTGGAATGGTGGTACGACCATGGAGTTCCTCTCGCCTTTTCTGTTGAGAGTGCCTCCTCTTGAGATGCGACGGGAACGCCGGGAATTCTTTCCCGTTGAAAGCAGGGAAAGGATACCTCATCTTGAGCTACGAGGGGGAAACGGGGCTCCTCTGGATGTGGGCGGGACCATCGTGCTTCCTCTCGAGTGGAGACGGGTATGGCGGTGAACTTCTTGAGTTGCAGCAAGGGTGTGAAAGACCCTTTCGAAGTTCGAGAGGATAGGTGTCATTAGTCTCCAGACGCCTCATCGGAAATAGGCCTCATCTCGCCTGGAAGGGAGAACTTCCTGGATTTTCTCGAGTTGCGGCAGGTGTTCTCGAGTTACGACGGGGACCTCAGGGACCCGCCCTGGTGGCCTCAGGAGAGGCCAGTCCCCATGCGAGGTGCTAGGGGGCCTCTCGGGATTCCTCTCCCGTCGATACCGGGGCCAAAAACCTTTTGTGCAGTCAGGGCCGGAACCGAGGATTCCTCTCAGGGGCTTATATGGATCTTTGGGTACTTCTGGAGTCTCCCCACGGGAGTCAGGCCTCGTCTCGAGTGGGGGCATGCACGTGCGCTTTCCTTCCAGGCTGTAGCAGCAATGTCACGCTTCCCGTCGCGTGGATCAAAGGATCTGTGGTTTTCCCTCGAGGCTTTCCCTCGAGGCTTTCCCACAGGGCTGTCCCACGTGCCTCCGTGGTGTGAGTCGATCCTCGGCGTGAAAGATGAGCCAGTGCAGGGCAAAGAGGTTCCTCTGGAATGGACTGAGACATCTGGGGGACTCTAGGAATGGTGGTAGGACCATGGAGTTCCTCTCGCCTTTCCTGTTGAGAGTGCCTCCTCTTGAGATGCGACGGGAACGCCGGGAATTCTTTCCCGTTGAAAGCAGGGAAAGGATCCCTCATCTCGAGCTACGAGGGGGAAACGGGGCTCCTCTGGATGTGGGCGGGACCATCGTGCTTCCTCTCGAGTGGAGACGGGTATGGCGGTGAACTTCTTGAGTTGCAGCAAGGGTGTGAAAGACCCTTTCGAATTTCCAGAGGTTAGGTGTCATTAGTCTCCAGACGACTCATCGGAAATAGGCCTCATCTCGCCTGGAAGGGAGAACTTCCTGGATTTTCTCGAGTTGCGGCAGGTGTTCTCGAGTTACGACGGGGACCTCAGGGACCCGCCCTGGTGGCCTCAGGAGAGGCCAGTACCCATGCGAGGTGCTAGGGGGCCTCTCGGGATTCCTCTCCCGTCGATACCGGGGCCAAAAACCTTGTGTGGAGTCAGGGCCGGAACCGAGGATTCCTCTCAGGGGCTGACATGGATCTTTGGGTACTTCTGGAGTCTCCCCAGGGGAGTCAGGCCTCGTCTCGAGTGGGGGCATGCACGTGCGCTTTCCTTACAGGCTGTAGCAGCAATGTCATGCTTCCCGTGGCGTGGATCAAAGGATCTGTGGTTTTCCCTCGAGGCTTTCCCACAGGGCTGTCCCACGTGCCACCGTGGTGTGAGTCGATCCTCGGCGTGAAAGATGAGCCAGTGCAGGGCAAAGAGGTTCCTCTGGAATGGACTGAGACATCTGGGGGACTCTTGGAATGGTGGTACGACCATGGAGTTCCTCTCGCCTTTCCTGTTGAGAGTGCCTCCTCTTGAGATGCGACGGGAACGCCGGGAATTCTTTCCCGTTGAAAGCAGGGAAAGGATCCCTCATCTTGAGCTACGAGGGGGAAACGGGGCTCCTCTGGATGTGGGCGGGACCATCGTGCTTCCTCTCGAGTGGAGACGGGTATGGCGGTGAACTTCTTGAGTTGCAGCAAGGGTGTGAAAGACCCCTTCGAAGTTCGAGAGGTTAGGTGTCATTAGTCTCCAGACGCCTCATCGGAAATAGGCCTCATCTCGCCTGGAAGGGAGAACTTCCTGGATTTTCTCGAGTTGCGGCAGGTGTTCTCGAGTTACGACGGGGACCTCAGGGACCCGCCCTGGTGGCCTCAGGAGAGGCCAGTCCCCATGCGAGGTGCTAGGGGGCCTCTCGGGATTCCTCTCCCGTCGATACCGGGGCCAAAAACCTTGTGTGCAGTCAGGGCCGGAACCGAGGATTCCTCTCAGGGGCTGACATGGATCTTTGAATACTTCTGGAGTCTCCCCACGGGAGTCAGGCCTCGTCTCGTGTGGGGGCATGCACGTGCGCTTTCCTTCCAGGCTGTAGCAGCAATGTCACGCTTCCCGTCGCGTGGATCAAAGGATCTGTGGTATTCCCTCGAGGCTTTCCCTCGAGGCTTTCCCACAGGGCTGTCCCACGTGCCTCCGTGGTGTGAGTCGATCCTCGGCGTGAAAGATGAGCCAGTGCATGGCAAGGAGGTTCCTCTGGAATGGACTGAGACATCTGGGGGACTCTAGGAATGGTGGTACGACCATGGAGTTCCTCTCGCCTTTGCTGTTGAGAGTGCCTCCTCTTGAGATGCGACGGGAATGCCGGGAATTCTTTCCCGTTGAAAGCAGGGAAAGGATCCCTCATCTCGAGCTACGAGGGGGAAACGGGGCTCCTCTGGATGTGGGCGGGACCATCGTGCTTCCTCTCGAGTGGAGACGGGTATGGCGGTGAACTTCTTGAGTTGCAGCAAGGGTGTGAAAGACCCTTTCGAAGTTCCAGAGGTTAGGTGTCATTAGTCTCCAGACGACTCATCGAAAATAGGCCTCATCTCGCCTGCAAGGGAGAACTTCCTGGATTTTCTCGAGTTGCGGCAGGTGTTCTCGAGTTACGACGGGGACCTCAGGGACCCGCCCTGGTGGCCTCAGGAGAGGCCAGTCCCCATGCGAGGTGCTAGGGGGCCTATCGGGATGCCTCTCCCGTCGATACCGGGGCCAAAAACCTTGTGTGCAGTCAGGGCCGGAACCGAGGATTCCTCTCAGGGGCTGACATGGATCTTTGGGTACTTCTGGAGTCTCCCCAGGGGAGTCAGGCCTCGTCTCGAGTGGGGGCATGCACGTGCGCTTTCCTTCCAGGCTGTAGCAGCAATGTCACGCTTCCCGTCGCGTGCATCAAAGGATCTGTGGTTTTCCCTCGAGGCTTTCCCTCGAGGCTTTCCCACAGGGCTGTCCCACGTGCCTCCGTGGTGTGAGTCGATCCTCGGCGTGAAAGATGAGCCAGTGCAGGGCAAAGAGGTTCCTCTGGAATGGACTGAGACATCTGGGGGACTCTTGGAATGGTGGTACGACCATGGAGTTCCTCTCGCCTTTCCTGTTGAGAGTGCCTCCTCTTGAGATGCGACTGGAACGCCGGGAATTCCTTCCCGTTGAAAGCAGGAAAGGATCCCTCATCTCGAGCTCCGAGAGGGAAACGGGGCTCCTCTGGATGTGGGCGGGACCATCGTGCTTCCTCTCGAGTGGAGACGGGTATGGCGGTGAACTTCTTGAGTTGCAGCAAGGGTGTGAAAGACCCTTTCGAAATTCCAAAGGTTAGGTGTCATTAGTCTCCAGACGCCTCATCGGAAATAGGCCTCATCTCGCCTGGAAGGGAGAACTTCCTGGATTTTCTCGAGTTGCGGCAGGTGTTCTCGAGTTAAGACGGGGACCTCAGGGACCCGCCCTGGTGGCCTCAGGAGAGGCCAGTCCCCATGCGAGGTGCTAGGGGGCCTCTCGGGATTCCTCTCCCTTCGATACCGGGGCCAAAAAGCTTGTGTGGAGTCAGGGCCGGAACCGAGGATTCCTCTCAGGGGCTGACATGGATCTTTGGGTACTTCTGGAGTCTCCCCAGCGGAGTTAGGCCTCGACTCGAGTGGGGGCATGCACGTGCGCTTTCCTTCCAGGCTGTAGCAGCAATGTCACGCTTCCCGTCGCGTGGATCAAAGGATCTGTGGTTTTCCCTCGAGGCTTTCCCTCGAGGCTTTCCCACAGGGCTGTCCCACGTGCCTCCGTGGTGTGAGTCGATCCTCGGCGTGAAAGATGAGCCAGTGCAGGGCAAAGAGGTTCCTCTGGAATGGACTGAGACATCTGGGGGACTCTAGGAATGGTGGTAGGACCATGGAGTTCCTCTCGCCTTTCCTGTTGAGAGTGCCTCCTCTTGAGATGCGACGGGAACGCCGGGAATTCTTTCCCGTTGAAAGCAGGGAAAGGATCCCTCATCTCGAGCTACGAGGGGGAAACGGGGCTCCTCTGGATGTGGGCGGGACCATCGTGCTTCCTCTCGAGTGGAGACGGGTATGGCGGTGAACTTCTTGAGTTGCAGCAAGGGTGTGAAAGACCCTTTCGAATTTCCAGAGGTTAGGTGTCATTAGTCTCCAGACGACTCATCGGAAATAGGCCTCATCTCGCCTGGAAGGGAGAACTTCCTGGATTTTCTCGAGTTGCGGCAGGTGTTCTCGAGTTACGACGGGGACCTCAGGGACCCGCCCTGGTGGCCTCAGGAGAGGCCAGTACCCATGCGAGGTGCTAGGGGGCCTCTCGGGATTCCTCTCCCGTCGATACCGGGGCCAAAAACCTTGTGTGGAGTCAGGGCCGGAACCGAGGATTCCTCTCAGGGGCTGACATGGATCTTTGGGTACTTCTGGAGTCTCCCCAGGGGAGTCAGGCCTCGTCTCGAGTGGGGGCATGCACGTGCGCTTTCCTTACAGGCTGTAGCAGCAATGTCACGCTTCCCGTGGCATGGATCAAAGGATCTGTGGTTTTCCCTCGAGGCTTTCCCACAGGGCTGTCCCACGTGCCACCGTGGTGTGAGTCGATCCTCGGCGTGAAAGATGAGCCAGTGCAGGGCAAAGAGGTTCCTCTGGAATGGACTGAGACATCTGGGGGACTCTTGGAATGGTGGTACGACCATGGAGTTCCTCTCGCCTTTCCTGTTGAGAGTGCCTCCTCTTGAGATGCGACGGGAACGCCGGGAATTCTTTCCCGTTGAAAGCAGGGAAAGGATCCCTCATCTCTAGCTACGAGGGGGAAACGGGGCTCCTCTGGATGTGGGCGGGACCATCGTGCTTCCTCTCGAGTGGAGACGGGCAAGGAGGTGAACTTCTTGAGTAGCAGCAAGGGTGTGAAAGACCCTTTCGAAGTTCCAGAGGTTGGGTGTCATTAGTCTCCAGACGCCTCATCGGAAATAGGCCTCATCTCGCCTGGAAGGGAGAACTTCCTGGATTTTCTCGAGTTGCGGCAGGTGTTCTCGAGTTACGACGGGGACCTCAGGGACTCGCCCTGGTGGCCTCAGGAGAGGCCAGTCCCCATGCGAGGTGCTAGGGGGCCTCTCGGGATTCCTCTCCCGTCGATACCGGGGCCAAAAACCTTTTGTGCAGTCAGGGCCGGAACCGAGGATTCCTCTCAGGGGCTTATATGGATCTTTGGGTACTTCTGGAGTCTCCCCACGGGAGTCAGGCCTCGTCTCGAGTGGGGGCATGCACGTGCGCTTTCCTTCCAGGCTGTAGCAGCAATGTCACGCTTCCCGTCGCGTGGATCAAAGGATCTGTGGTTTTCCCTCGAGGCTTTCCCTCGAGGCTTTCCCACAGGGCTGTCCCACGTGCCTCCGTGGTGTGAGTCGATCCTCGGCGTGAAAGATGAGCCAGTGCAGGGCAAAGAGGTTCCTCTGGAATGGACTGAGACATCTGGGGGACTCTAGGAATGGTGGTAGGACCATGGAGTTCCTCTCGCCTTTCCTGTTGAGAGTGCCTCCTCTTGAGATGCGACGGGAACGCCGGGAATTCTTTCCCGTTGAAAGCAGGGAAAGGATCCCTCATCTCGAGCTACGAGGGGGAAACGGGGCTCCTCTGGATGTGGGCGGGACCATCGTGCTTCCTCTCGAGTGGAGACGGGTATGGCGGTGAACTTCTTGAGTTGCAGCAAGGGTGTGAAAGACCCTTTCGAATTTCCAGAGGTTAGGTGTCATTAGTCTCCAGACGACTCATCGGAAATAGGCCTCATCTCGCCTGGAAGGGAGAACTTCCTGGATTTTCTCGAGTTGCGGCAGGTGTTCTCGAGTTACGACGGGGACCTCAGGGACCCGCCCTGGTGGCCTCAGGAGAGGCCAGTACCCATGCGAGGTGCTAGGGGGCCTCTCGGGATTCCTCTCCCGTCGATACCGGGGCCAAAAACCTTGTGTGGAGTCAGGGCCGGAACCGAGGATTCCTCTCAGGGGCTGACATGGATCTTTGGGTACTTCTGGAGTCTCCCCAGGGGAGTCAGGCCTCGTCTCGAGTGGGGGCATGCACGTGCGCTTTCCTTACAGGCTGTAGCAGCAATGTCATGCTTCCCGTGGCGTGGATCAAAGGATCTGTGGTTTTCCCTCGAGGCTTTCCCACAGGGCTGTCCCACGTGCCACCGTGGTGTGAGTCGATCCTCGGCGTGAAAGATGAGCCAGTGCAGGGCAAAGAGGTTCCTCTGGAATGGACTGAGACATCTGGGGGACTCTTGGAATGGTGGTACGACCATGGAGTTCCTCTCGCCTTTCCTGTTGAGAGTGCCTCCTCTTGAGATGCGACGGGAACGCCGGGAATTCTTTCCCGTTGAAAGCAGGGAAAGGATCCCTCATCTTGAGCTACGAGGGGGAAACGGGGCTCCTCTGGATGTGGGCGGGACCATCGTGCTTCCTCTCGAGTGGAGACGGGTATGGCGGTGAACTTCTTGAGTTGCAGCAAGGGTGTGAAAGACCCCTTCGAAGTTCGAGAGGTTAGGTGTCATTAGTCTCCAGACGCCTCATCGGAAATAGGCCTCATCTCGCCTGGAAGGGAGAACTTCCTGGATTTTCTCGAGTTGCGGCAGGTGTTCTCGAGTTACGACGGGGACCTCAGGGACCCGCCCTGGTGGCCTCAGGAGAGGCCAGTCCCCATGCGAGGTGCTAGGGGGCCTCTCGGGATTCCTCTCCCGTCGATACCGGGGCCAAAAACCTTGTGTGCAGTCAGGGCCGGAACCGAGGATTCCTCTCAGGGGCTGACATGGATCTTTGAATACTTCTGGAGTCTCCCCACGGGAGTCAGGCCTCGTCTCGTGTGGGGGCATGCACGTGCGCTTTCCTTCCAGGCTGTAGCAGCAATGTCACGCTTCCCGTCGCGTGGATCAAAGGATCTGTGGTATTCCCTCGAGGCTTTCCCTCGAGGCTTTCCCACAGGGCTGTCCCACGTGCCTCCGTGGTGTGAGTCGATCCTCGGCGTGAAAGATGAGCCATTGCATGGCAAGGAGGTTCCTCTGGAATGGACTGAGACATCTGGGGGACTCTAGGAATGGTGGTACGACCATGGAGTTCCTCTCGCCTTTGCTGTTGAGAGTGCCTCCTCTTGAGATGCGACGGGAATGCCGGGAATTCTTTCCCGTTGAAAGCAGGGAAAGGATCCCTCATCTCGAGCTACGAGGGGGAAACGGGGCTCCTCTGGATGTGGGCGGGACCATCGTGCTTCCTCTCGAGTGGAGACGGGTATGGCGGTGAACTTCTTGAGTTGCAGCAAGGGTGTGAAAGACCCTTTCGAAGTTCCAGAGGTTAGGTGTCATTAGTCTCCAGACGACTCATCGAAAATAGGCCTCATCTCGCCTGCAAGGGAGAACTTCCTGGATTTTCTCGAGTTGCGGCAGGTGTTCTCGAGTTACGACGGGGACCTCAGGGACCCGCCCTGGTGGCCTCAGGAGAGGCCAGTCCCCATGCGAGGTGCTAGGGGGCCTATCGGGATGCCTCTCCCGTCGATACCGGGGCCAAAAACCTTGTGTGCAGTCAGGGCCGGAACCGAGGATTCCTCTCAGGGGCTGACATGGATCTTTGGGTACTTCTGGAGTCTCCCCAGGGGAGTCAGGCCTCGTCTCGAGTGGGGGCATGCACGTGCGCTTTCCTTCCAGGCTGTAGCAGCAATGTCACGCTTCCCGTCGCGTGCATCAAAGGATCTGTGGTTTTCCCTCGAGGCTTTCCCTCGAGGCTTTCCCACAGGGCTGTCCCACGTGCCTCCGTGGTGTGAGTCGATCCTCGGCGTGAAAGATGAGCCAGTGCAGGGCAAAGAGGTTCCTCTGGAATGGACTGAGACATCTGGGGGACTCTTGGAATGGTGGTACGACCATGGAGTTCCTCTCGCCTTTCCTGTTGAGAGTGCCTCCTCTTGAGATGCGACTGGAACGCCGGGAATTCCTTCCCGTTGAAAGCAGGAAAGGATCCCTCATCTCGAGCTCCGAGAGGGAAACGGGGCTCCTCTGGATGTGGGCGGGACCATCGTGCTTCCTCTCGAGTGGAGACGGGTATGGCGGTGAACTTCTTGAGTTGCAGCAAGGGTGTGAAAGACCCTTTCGAAATTCCAAAGGTTAGGTGTCATTAGTCTCCAGACGCCTCATCGGAAATAGGCCTCATCTCGCCTGGAAGGGAGAACTTCCTGGATTTTCTCGAGTTGCGGCAGGTGTTCTCGAGTTAAGACGGGGACCTCAGGGACCCGCCCTGGTGGCCTCAGGAGAGGCCAGTCCCCATGCGAGGTGCTAGGGGGCCTCTCGGGATTCCTCTCCCTTCGATACCGGGGCCAAAAAGCTTGTGTGGAGTCAGGGCCGGAACCGAGGATTCCTCTCAGGGGCTGACATGGATCTTTGGGTACTTCTGGAGTCTCCCCAGCGGAGTTAGGCCTCGACTCGAGTGGGGGCATGCACGTGCGCTTTCCTTCCAGGCTGTAGCAGCAATGTCACGCTTCCCGTCGCGTGGATCAAAGGATCTGTGGTTTTCCCTCGAGGCTTTCCCTCGAGGCTTTCCCACAGGGCTGTCCCACGTGCCTCCGTGGTGTGAGTCGATCCTCGGCGTGAAAGATGAGCCAGTGCAGGGCAAAGAGGTTCCTCTGGAATGGACTGAGACATCTGGGGGACTCTAGGAATGGTGGTAGGACCATGGAGTTCCTCTCGCCTTTCCTGTTGAGAGTGCCTCCTCTTGAGATGCGACGGGAACGCCGGGAATTCTTTCCCGTTGAAAGCAGGGAAAGGATCCCTCATCTCGAGCTACGAGGGGGAAACGGGGCTCCTCTGGATGTGGGCGGGACCATCGTGCTTCCTCTCGAGTGGAGACGGGTATGGCGGTGAACTTCTTGAGTTGCAGCAAGGGTGTGAAAGACCCTTTCGAATTTCCAGAGGTTAGGTGTCATTAGTCTCCAGACGACTCATCGGAAATAGGCCTCATCTCGCCTGGAAGGGAGAACTTCCTGGATTTTCTCGAGTTGCGGCAGGTGTTCTCGAGTTACGACGGGGACCTCAGGGACCCGCCCTGGTGGCCTCAGGAGAGGCCAGTACCCATGCGAGGTGCTAGGGGGCCTCTCGGGATTCCTCTCCCGTCGATACCGGGGCCAAAAACCTTGTGTGGAGTCAGGGCCGGAACCGAGGATTCCTCTCAGGGGCTGACATGGATCTTTGGGTACTTCTGGAGTCTCCCCAGGGGAGTCAGGCCTCGTCTCGAGTGGGGGCATGCACGTGCGCTTTCCTTACAGGCTGTAGCAGCAATGTCACGCTTCCCGTGGCATGGATCAAAGGATCTGTGGTTTTCCCTCGAGGCTTTCCCACAGGGCTGTCCCACGTGCCACCGTGGTGTGAGTCGATCCTCGGCGTGAAAGATGAGCCAGTGCAGGGCAAAGAGGTTCCTCTGGAATGGACTGAGACATCTGGGGGACTCTTGGAATGGTGGTACGACCATGGAGTTCCTCTCGCCTTTCCTGTTGAGAGTGCCTCCTCTTGAGATGCGACGGGAACGCCGGGAATTCTTTCCCGTTGAAAGCAGGGAAAGGATCCCTCATCTCTAGCTACGAGGGGGAAACGGGGCTCCTCTGGATGTGGGCGGGACCATCGTGCTTCCTCTCGAGTGGAGACGGGCAAGGAGGTGAACTTCTTGAGTAGCAGCAAGGGTGTGAAAGACCCTTTCGAAGTTCCAGAGGTTGGGTGTCATTAGTCTCCAGACGCCTCATCGGAAATAGGCCTCATCTCGCCTGGAAGGGAGAACTTCCTGGATTTTCTCGAGTTGCGGCAGGTGTTCTCGAGTTACGACGGGGACCTCAGGGACTCGCCCTGGTGGCCTCAGGAGAGGCCAGTCCCCATGCGAGGTGCTAGGGGGCCTCTCGGGATTCCTCTCCCGTCGATACCGGGGCCAAAAACCTTGTGTGCAGTCAGGGCCGGAAACGAGGATTCCTCTCAGGGGCTGACATGGATCTTTGGGTACTTCTGGAGTCTCCCCAGGGGATTCAGGCCTCGTCTCGAGTGGGGGCATGCACGTGCGCTTTCCTTCCAGGCTGTAGCAGCAATGTCACGCTTCCCGTCGCGTGGATCAAAGGATCTGTGGTTTTCCCTCGAGGCTTTCCCTCGAGGCTTTCCCACATGGCTGTGCCACGTGCCACCGTGGTGTGAGTCGATCCTCGGCGTGAAAGATGAGCCAGTGCAGGGCAAAGAGGTTCCTCTGGAATGGACTGAGACATCTGGGGGACTCTTGGAATGGTGGTACGACCATGGAGTTCCTCTCGCCTTTCCTGTTGAGAGTGCCTCCTCTTGAGATGCGACGGGAATGACGGGAATACTTTCCCGTTGAAAGCAGGGAAAGGATCCCTCATCTCGAGCTACGAGGGGGAAACGGGGCTCCTCTGGATGTGGGCGGGACCATCGTGCTTCCTCTCGAGTGGAGACGGGTATGGCGGTGAACTTCTTGAGTTGCAGCAAGTGTGTGAAAGACCCTTGCGAAGTTCCAGAGGTTAGGTGTCATTAGTCTCCAGACGCCTCATCGGAAATAGGCCTCATCTCGCCTGCAAGGGAGAACTTACTTGATTTTCTCGAGTTGCGGTAGGTGTTCTCGAGTTACGACGGGGACCTCAGGGACCCGCCCTGGTTGCCTCAAAAGGCCAGTCCCCATGCGATTTGATACGGGGCCTCTCGGGATTCCTCTCCCGTCGATACCGGGGCCAAAAACCTTGTGTGGAGTCTGGGCCGTAACCGAGGATTCCTCTCAGGGGCTGACATGGATCTTTGGGTACTTTTGGAATCTCCCCAGGGGAGTCAGGCCTCGTCTCGAGTGGGGGCATGCACGTGCGCTTTCCTTCCAGGCTGTAGCAGTAATGTCACGCTTCCCGTGGCGTGGATCAAAGGATCTGTGGTTTTCCCTCGAGGCTTTCCCACAGGGCTGTCCCACGTGCCACCGTGGTGTGAGTCGATCCTCGGCGTGAAAGATGAGCCAGTGCAGGGCAAAGAGGTTCCTCTGGAATGGACTGAGACATCTGGGGGACTCTTGGAATGGTGGTACGACCATGGAGTTCCTCTCGCCTTTCCTGTTGAGAGTGCCTCCTCTTGAGATGCGACGGGAACGCCGGGAATTCTTTCCCGTTGAAAGCAGGGAAAGGATCCCTCATCTCGAGCTACGAGGGGGAAACGGGGCTCCTCTGGATGTGGGCGGGACCATCGTGCTTCCTCTCGAGTGTACACGGGTATGGCGGTGAACTTCTTGAGTTGCAGCAAGGTTGTGAAAGACCCTTTCGAAGTTCCAGAGGTTAGGTGTCATTAGTCTCCAGACGCCTCATCGGAAATAGGCCTCATCTCGCCTGGAAGGGAGAACTTCCTGGATTTTCTCGAGTTGCGGCAGGTGTTCTCGAGTTACGACGGGGACCTCAGGGACCCGCTCTGGTGGCCTCAGGAGAGGCCAGTCCCCATGCGAGGTGCTAGGGGGCCTATCGGGATGCCTCTCCCGTCGATACCGGGGCCAAAAACCTTGTGTGCAGTCAGGGCCGGAACCGAGGATTCCTCTCAGGGGCTGACATGGATCTTTGGGTACTTCTGGAGTCTCCCCAGGGGAGTCAAGCCTCGTCTCGAGTGGGGGCATGCACGTGCGCTTTCCTTCCAGGCTGTAGCAGCAATGTCACGCTTCCCGTCGCGTGGATCAAAGGATCTGTGGTTTTCCCTCGAGGCTTTCCCACAGGGCTGTCCCACGTGCCACCGTGGTGTGAGTCGATCCTCGGCGTGAAAGATGAGCCAGTGCAGGGCAAAGAGGTTCCTCTGGAATGGACTGAGACATCTGGGGGACTCTTGGAATGGTGGTACGACCATGGAGTTCCTCTCGCCTTTCCTGTTGAGAGTGCCTCCTCTTGAGATGCGACGGGAACGCCGGGAATTCTTTCCCGTTGAAAGCAGGGAAAGGATCCCTCATCTCGAGCTACGAGGGGGAAACGGGGCTCCTCTGGATGTGGGCGGGACCATCGTGCTTCCTCTCGAGTGGAGACGCATATGGCGGTGAACTTCTTGAGTTGCAGCAAGGGTGTGAAAGACCCTTTCGAAGTCCCAGAGGTTAGGTTTCATTAGTCTCCAGACGCCTCATCGGAAATAGGCCTCATCTCGCCTGGAAGGGAGAACTTCCAGGATTTTCTCGAGTTGCGGCAGGTGTTCTCGAGTTACAACGGGGACCTCAGGGACCCGCCCTGGTGGCCTCAGGAGAGGCCAGTCCCCATGCGAGTTGCTAGGGGGCCTCTCGTGATTCCTCTCCCGTCGATACCGGGGTCAAAAACCTTGTGTGGAGTCAGGGCCGGAACCGAGGATTCCTCTCAGGGGCTGACATGGATCTTTGGGTACTTCTGGAGTCTCCCCAGGGGAGTCAGGCCTCGTCTCGAGTGGGGGCATGCACGTGCGCTTTCCTTACAGGCTGTAGCAGCAATGTCACGCTTCCCGTGGTGTGGATCAAAGGATCTGTGGTTTTCCCTCGAGGCTTTCCCACAGGGCTGTCCCACGTTCCACCGTGGTGTGAGTCGATCCTCGGCGTGAAAGATGAGCCAGTGCAGGGCAAAGAGGTTCCTCTGGAATGGACTGAGACATCTGGGGGTCTCTTGGAATGGTGGTACGACCATGGAGTTCCTCTCGCCTTTTCTGTTGAGAGTGCCTCCTCTTGAGATGCGACGGGAACGCCGGGAATTCTTTCCCGTTGAAAGCAGGGAAAGGATACCTCATCTTGAGCTACGAGGGGGAAACGGGGCTCCTCTGGATGTGGGCGGGACCATCGTGCTTCCTCTCGAGTGGAGACGGGTATGGCGGTGAACTTCTTGAGTTGCAGCAAGGGTGTGAAAGACCCTTTCGAAGTTCGAGAGGATAGGTGTCATTAGTCTCCAGACGCCTCATCGGAAATAGGCCTCATCTCGCCTGGAAGGGAGAACTTCCTGGATTTTCTCG
Organism: Capricornis sumatraensis; assembly: GCF_032405125.1. Classification (NCBI taxonomy): domain Eukaryota; kingdom Metazoa; phylum Chordata; class Mammalia; order Artiodactyla; family Bovidae; genus Capricornis; species Capricornis sumatraensis. Next base: position 13,883,344 of record NW_027184612.1, read on the forward strand.
AGTTGCGGCAGGTGTTCTCGAGTTACGACGGGGACCTCAGGGACCCGCCCTGGTGGCCTCAGGAGAGGCCAGTCCCCATGCGAGGTGCTAGGGGGCCTCTCGGGATTCCTCTCCCGTCGATACCGGGGCCAAAAACCTTTTGTGCAGTCAGGGCCGGAACCGAGGATTCCTCTCAGGGGCTTATATGGATCTTTGGGTACTTCTGGAGTCTCCCCACGGGAGTCAGGCCTCGTCTCGAGTGGGGGCATGCACGTGCGCTTTCCTTCCAGGCTGTAGCAGCAATGTCACGCTTCCCGTCACGTGGATCAAAGGATCTGTGGTTTTCCCTCGAGGCTTTCCCTCGAGGCTTTCCCACAGGGCTGTCCCACGTGCCTCCGTGGTGTGAGTCGATCCTCGGCGTGAAAGATGAGCCAGTGCAGGGCAAAGAGGTTCCTCTGGAATGGACTGAGACATCTGGGGGACTCTAGGAATGGTGGTAGGACCATGGAGTTCCTCTCGCCTTTCCTGTTGAGAGTGCCTCCTCTTGAGATGCGACGGGAACGCCGGGAATTCTTTCCCGTTGAAAGCAGGGAAAGGATCCCTCATCTCGAGCTACGAGGGGGAAACGGGGCTCCTCTGGATGTGGGCGGGACCATCGTGCTTCCTCTCGAGTGGAGACGGGTATGGCGGTGAACTTCTTGAGTTGCAGCAAGGGTGTGAAAGACCCTTTCGAATTTCCAGAGGTTAGGTGTCATTAGTCTCCAGACGACTCATCGGAAATAGGCCTCATCTCGCCTGGAAGGGAGAACTTCCTGGATTTTCTCGAGTTGCGGCAGGTGTTCTCGAGTTACGACGGGGACCTCAGGGACCCGCCCTGGTGGCCTCAGGAGAGGCCAGTACCCATGCGAGGTGCTAGGGGGCCTCTCGGGATTCCTCTCCCGTCGATACCGGGGCCAAAAACCTTGTGTGGAGTCAGGGCCGGAACCGAGGATTCCTCTCAGGGGCTGACATGGATCTTTGGGTACTTCTGGAGTCTCCCCAGGGGAGTCAGGCCTCGTCTCGAGTGGGGGCATGCACGTGCGCTTTCCTTACAGGCTGTAGCAGCAATGTCATGCTTCCCGTGGCGTGGATCAAAGGATCTGTGGTTTTCCCTCGAGGCTTTCCCACAGGGCTGTCCCACGTGCCACCGTGGTGTGAGTCGATCCTCGGCGTGAAAGATGAGCCAGTGCAGGGCAAAGAGGTTCCTCTGGAATGGACTGAGACATCTGGGGGACTCTTGGAATGGTGGTACGACCATGGAGTTCCTCTCGCCTTTCCTGTTGAGAGTGCCTCCTCTTGAGATGCGACGGGAACGCCGGGAATTCTTTCCCGTTGAAAGCAGGGAAAGGATCCCTCATCTTGAGCTACGAGGGGGAAACGGGGCTCCTCTGGATGTGGGCGGGACCATCGTGCTTCCTCTCGAGTGGAGACGGGTATGGCGGTGAACTTCTTGAGTTGCAGCAAGGGTGTGAAAGACCCCTTCGAAGTTCGAGAGGTTAGGTGTCATTAGTCTCCAGACGCCTCATCGGAAATAGGCCTCATCTCGCCTGGAAGGGAGAACTTCCTGGATTTTCTCGAGTTGCGGCAGGTGTTCTCGAGTTACGACGGGGACCTCAGGGACCCGCCCTGGTGGCCTCAGGAGAGGCCAGTCCCCATGCGAGGTGCTAGGGGGCCTCTCGGGATTCCTCTCCCGTCGATACCGGGGCCAAAAACCTTGTGTGCAGTCAGGGCCGGAACCGAGGATTCCTCTCAGGGGCTGACATGGATCTTTGGGTACTTCTGGAGTCTCCCCACGGGAGTCAGGCCTCGTCTCGTGTGGGGGCATGCACGTGCGCTTTCCTTCCAGGCTGTAGCAGCAATGTCACGCTTCCCGTCGCGTGGATCAAAGGATCTGTGGTATTCCCTCGAGGCTTTCCCTCGAGGCTTTCCCACAGGGCTGTCCCACGTGCCTCCGTGGTGTGAGTCGATCCTCGGCGTGAAAGATGAGCCAGTGCAGGGCAAGGAGGTTCCTCTGGAATGGACTGAGACATCTGGGGGACTCTAGGAATGGTGGTACGACCATGGAGTTCCTCTCGCCTTTGCTGTTGAGAGTGCCTCCTCTTGAGATGCGACGGGAACGCCGGGAATTCTTTCCCGTTGAAAGCAGGGAAAGGATCCCTCATCTCGAGCTACGAGGGGGAAACGGGGCTCCTCTGGATGTGGGCGGGACCATCGTGCTTCCTCTCGAGTGGAGACGGGTATGGCGGTGAACTTCTTGAGTTGCAGCAAGGGTGTGAAAGACCCTTTCGAAGTTCCAGAGGTTAGGTGTCATTAGTCTCCAGACGACTCATCGAAAATAGGCCTCATCTCGCCTGCAAGGGAGAACTTCCTGGATTTTCTCGAGTTGCGGCAGGTGTTCTCGAGTTACGACGGGGACCTCAGGGACCCGCCCTGGTGGCCTCAGGAGAGGCCAGTCCCCATGCGAGGTGCTAGGGGGCCTATCGGGATGCCTCTCCCGTCGATACCGGGGCCAAAAACATTGTGTGCAGTCAGGGCCGGAACCGAGGATTCCTCTCAGGGGCTGACATGGATCTTTGGGTACTTCTGGAGTCTCCCCAGGGGAGTCAAGCCTCGTCTCGAGTGGGGGCATGCACGTGCGCTTTCCTTCCAGGCTGTAGCAGCAATGTCACGCTTCCCGTCGCGTGGATCAAAGGATCTGTGGTTTTCCCTCGAGGCTTTCCCACAGGGCTGTCCCACGTGCCACCGTGGTGTGAGTCGATCCTCGGCGTGAAAGATGAGCCAGTGCAGGGCAAAGAGGTTCCTCTGGAATGGACTGAGACATCTGGGGGACTCTTGGAATGGTGGTACGACCATGGAGTTCCTCTCGCCTTTCCTGTTGAGAGTGCCTCCTCTTGAGATGCGACGGGAACGCCGGGAATTCTTTCCCGTTGAAACCAGGGAAAGGATCCCTCATCTCGAGCTACGAGGGGGAAACGGGGCTCCTCTGGATGTGGGCGGGACCATCGTGCTTCCTCTCGAGTGGAGACGCATATGGCGGTGAACTTCTTGAGTTGCAGCAAGGGTGTGAAAGACCCTTTCGAAGTCCCAGAGGTTAGGTTTCATTAGTCTCCAGACGCCTCATCGGAAATAGGCCTCATCTCGCCTGGAAGGGAGAACTTCCAGGATTTTCTCGAGTTGCGGCAGGTGTTCTCGAGTTACAACGGGGACCTCAGGGACCCGCCCTGGTGGCCTCAGGAGAGGCCAGTCCCCATGCGAGTTTCTAGGGGGCCTCTCGGGATTCCTCTCCCGTCGATACCGGGGTCAAAAACCTTGTGTGGAGTCAGGGCCGGAACCGAGGATTCCTCTCAGGGGCTGACATGGATCTTTGGGTACTTCTGGAGTCTCCCCAGGGGAGTCAGGCCTCGTCTCGAGTGGGGGCATGCACGTGCGCTTTCCTTACAGGCTGTAGCAGCAATGTCACGCTTCCCGTGGTGTGGATCAAAGGATCTGTGGTTTTCCCTCGAGGCTTTCCCACAGGGCTGTCCCACGTTCCACCGTGGTGTGAGTCGATCCTCGGCGTGAAAGATGAGCCAGTGCAGGGCAAAGAGGTTCCTCTGGAATGGACTGAGACATCTGGGGGACTCTTGGAATGGTGGTACGACCATGGAGTTCCTCTCGCCTTTTCTGTTGAGAGTGCCTCCTCTTGAGATGCGACGGGAACGCCGGGAATTCTTTCCCGTTGAAAGCAGGGAAAGGATACCTCATCTTGAGCTACGAGGGGGAAACGGGGCTCCTCTGGATGTGGGCGGGACCATCGTGCTTCCTCTCGAGTGGAGACGGGTATGGCGGTGAACTTCTTGAGTTGCAGCAAGGGTGTGAAAGACCCTTTCGAAGTTCGAGAGGTTAGGTGTCATTAGTCTCCAGACGCCTCATCGGAAATAGGCCTCATCTCGCCTGGAAGGGAGAACTTCCTGGATTTTCTCGAGTTGCGGCAGGTGTTCTCGAGTTACGACGGGGACCTCAGGGACCCGCCCTGGTGGCCTCAGGAGAGGCCAGTCCCCATGCGAGGTGCTAGGGGGCCTCTCGGGATTCCTCTCCCGTCGATACCGGGGCCAAAAACCTTTTGTGCAGTCAGGGCCGGAACCGAGGATTCCTCTCAGGGGCTTATATGGATCTTTGGGTACTTCTGGAGTCTCCCCACGGGAGTCAGGCCTCGTCTCGAGTGGGGGCATGCACGTGCGCTTTCCTTCCAGGCTGTAGCAGCAATGTCACGCTTCCCGTCGCGTGGATCAAAGGATCTGTGGTTTTCCCTCGAGGCTTTCCCTCGAGGCTTTCCCACAGGGCTGTCCCACGTGCCTCCGTGGTGTGAGTCGATCCTCGGCGTGAAAGATGAGCCAGTGCAGGGCAAAGAGGTTCCTCTGGAATGGACTGAGACATCTGGGGGACTCTAGGAATGGTGGTAGGACCATGGAGTTCCTCTCGCCTTTCCTGTTGAGAGTGCCTCCTCTTGAGATGCGACGGGAACGCCGGGAATTCTTTCCCGTTGAAAGCAGGGAAAGGATCCCTCATCTCGAGCTACGAGGGGGAAACGGGGCTCCTCTGGATGTGGGCGGGACCATCGTGCTTCCTCTCGAGTGGAGACGGGTATGGCGGTGAACTTCTTGAGTTGCAGCAAGGGTGTGAAAGACCCTTTCGAATTTCCAGAGGTTAGGTGTCATTAGTCTCCAGACGACTCATCGGAAATAGGCCTCATCTCGCCTGGAAGGGAGAACTTCCTGGATTTTCTCGAGTTGCGGCAGGTGTTCTCGAGTTACGACGGGGACCTCAGGGACCCGCCCTGGTGGCCTCAGGAGAGGCCAGTACCCATGCGAGGTGCTAGGGGGCCTCTCGGGATTCCTCTCCCGTCGATACCGGGGCCAAAAACCTTGTGTGGAGTCAGGGCCGGAACCGAGGATTCCTCTCAGGGGCTGACATGGATCTTTGGGTACTTCTGGAGTCTCCCCAGGGGAGTCAGGCCTCGTCTCGAGTGGGGGCATGCACGTGCGCTTTCCTTACAGGCTGTAGCAGCAATGTCACGCTTCCCGTGGCGTGGATCAAAGGATCTGTGGTTTTCCCTCGAGGCTTTCCCACAGGGCTGTCCCACGTGCCACCGTGGTGTGAGTCGATCCTCGGCGTGAAAGATGAGCCAGTGCAGGGCAAAGAGGTTCCTCTGGAATGGACTGAGACATCTGGGGGACTCTTGGAATGGTGGTACGACCATGGAGTTCCTCTCGCCTTTCCTGTTGAGAGTGCCTCCTCTTGAGATGCGACGGGAACGCCGGGAATTCTTTCCCGTTGAAAGCAGGGAAAGGATCCCTCATCTCTAGCTACGAGGGGGAAACGGGGCTCCTCTGGATGTGGGCGGGACCATCGTGCTTCCTCTCGAGTGGAGACGGGCAAGGAGGTGAACTTCTTGAGTAGCAGCAAGGGTGTGAAAGACCCTTTCGAAGTTCCAGAGGTTGGGTGTCATTAGTCTCCAGACGCCTCATCGGAAATAGGCCTCATCTCGCCTGGAAGGGAGAACTTCCTGGATTTTCTCGAGTTGCGGCAGGTGTTCTCGAGTTACGACGGGGACCTCAGGGACTCGCCCTGGTGGCCTCAGGAGAGGCCAGTCCCCATGCGAGGTGCTAGGGGGCCTCTCGGGATTCCTCTCCCGTCGATACCGGGGCCAAAAACCTTGTGTGCAGTCAGGGCCGGAAACGAGGATTCCTCTCAGGGGCTGACATGGATCTTTGGGTACTTCTGGAGTCTCCCCAGGGGATTCAGGCCTCGTCTCGAGTGGGGGCATGCACGTGCGCTTTCCTTCCAGGCTGTAGCAGCAATGTCACGCTTCCCGTCGCGTGGATCAAAGGATCTGTGGTTTTCCCTCGAGGCTTTCCCTCGAGGCTTTCCCACATGGCTGTGCCACGTGCCACCGTGGTGTGAGTCGATCCTCGGCGTGAAAGATGAGCCAGTGCAGGGCAAAGAGGTTCCTCTGGAATGGACTGAGACATCTGGGGGACTCTTGGAATGGTGGTACGACCATGGAGTTCCTCTCGCCTTTCCTGTTGAGAGTGCCTCCTCTTGAGATGCGACGGGAATGACGGGAATACTTTCCCGTTGAAAGCAGGGAAAGGATCCCTCATCTCGAGCTACGAGGGGGAAACGGGGCTCCTCTGGATGTGGGCGGGACCATCGTGCTTCCTCTCGAGTGGAGACGGGTATGGCGGTGAACTTCTTGAGTTGCAGCAAGTGTGTGAAAGACCCTTTCGAAGTTCCAGAGGTTAGGTGTCATTAGTCTCCAGACGTCTCATCGGAAATAGGCCTCATCTCGCCTGCAAGGGAGAACTTACTTGATTTTCTCGAGTTGCGGTAGGTGTTCTCGAGTTACGACGGGGACCTCAGGGACCCGCCCTGGTTGCCTCAAGAGGCCAGTCCCCATGCGATTTGATACGGGGCCTCTCGGGATTCCTCTCCCGTCGATACCGGGGTCAAAAACCTTGTGTGGAGTCTGGGCCGTAACCGAGGATTCCTCTCAGGGGCTGACATGGATCTTTGGGTACTTTTGGAATCTCCCCAGGGGAGTCAGGCCTCGTCTCGAGTGGGGGCATGCACGTGCGCTTTCCTTCCAGGCTGTAGCAGTAATGTCACGCTTCCCGTGGCGTGGATCAAAGGATCTGTGGTTTTCCCTCGAGGCTTTCCCACAGGGCTGTCCCACGTGCCACCGTGGTGTGAGTCGATCCTCGGCGTGAAAGATGAGCCAGTGCAGGGCAAAGAGGTTCCTCTGGAATGGACTGAGACATCTGGGGGACTCTTGGAATGGTGGTACGACCATGGAGTTCCTCTCGCCTTTCCTGTTGAGAGTGCCTCCTCTTGAGATGCGACGGGAACGCCGGGAATTCTTTCCCGTTGAAAGCAGGGAAAGGATCCCTCATCTCGAGCTACGAGGGGGAAACGGGGCTCCTCTGGATGTGGGCGGGACCATCGTGCTTCCTCTCGAGTGGACACGGGTATGGCGGTGAACTTCTTGAGTTGCAGCAAGGTTGTGAAAGACCCTTTCGAAGTTCCAGAGGTTAGGTGTCATTAGTCTCCAGACGCCTCATCGGAAATAGGCCTCATCTCGCCTGGAAGGGAGAACTTCCTGGATTTTCTCGAGTTGCGGCAGGTGTTCTCGAGTTACGACGGGGACCTCAGGGACCCGCTCTGGTGGCCTCAGGAGAGGCCAGTCCCCATGCGAGGTGCTAGGGGGCCTATCGGGATGCCTCTCCCGTCGATACCGGGGCCAAAAACCTTGTGTGCAGTCAGGGCCGGAACCGAGGATTCCTCTCAGGGGCTGACATGGATCTTTGGGTACTTCTGGAGTCTCCCCAGGGGAGTCAAGCCTCGTCTCGAGTGGGGGCATGCACGTGCGCTTTCCTTCCAGGCTGTAGCAGCAATGTCACGCTTCCCGTCGCGTGGATCAAAGGATCTGTGGTTTTCCCTCGAGGCTTTCCCACAGGGCTGTCCCACGTGCCACCGTGGTGTGAGTCGATCCTCGGCGTGAAAGATGAGCCAGTGCAGGGCAAAGAGGTTCCTCTGGAATGGACTGAGACATCTGGGGGACTCTTGGAATGGTGGTACGACCATGGAGTTCCTCTCGCCTTTCCTGTTGAGAGTGCCTCCTCTTGAGATGCGACGGGAACGCCGGGAATTCTTTCCCGTTGAAAGCAGGGAAAGGATCCCTCATCTCGAGCTACGAGGGGGAAACGGGGCTCCTCTGGATGTGGGCGGGACCATCGTGCTTCCTCTCGAGTGGAGACGCATATGGCGGTGAACTTCTTGAGTTGCAGCAAGGGTGTGAAAGACCCTTTCGAAGTCCCAGAGGTTAGGTTTCATTAGTCTCCAGACGCCTCATCGGAAATAGGCCTCATCTCGCCTGGAAGGGAGAACTTCCAGGATTTTCTCGAGTTGCGGCAGGTGTTCTCGAGTTACAACGGGGACCTCAGGGACCCGCCCTGGTGGCCTCAGGAGAGGCCAGTCCCCATGCGAGTTGCTAGGGGGCCTCTCGGGATTCCTCTCCCGTCGATACCGGGGTCAAAAACCTTGTGTGGAGTCAGGGCCGGAACCGAGGATTCCTCTCAGGGGCTGACATGGATCTTTGGGTACTTCTGGAGTCTCCCCAGGGGAGTCAGGCCTCGTCTCGAGTGGGGGCATGCACGTGCGCTTTCCTTACAGGCTGTAGCAGCAATGTCACGCTTCCCGTGGTGTGGATCAAAGGATCTGTGGTTTTCCCTCGAGGCTTTCCCACAGGGCTGTCCCACGTTCCACCGTGGTGTGAGTCGATCCTCGGCGTGAAAGATGAGCCAGTGCAGGGCAAAGAGGTTCCTCTGGAATGGACTGAGACATCTGGGGGACTCTTGGAATGGTGGTACGACCATGGAGTTCCTCTCGCCTTTTCTGTTGAGAGTGCCTCCTCTTGAGATGCGACGGGAACGCCGGGAATTCTTTCCCGTTGAAAGCAGGGAAAGGATACCTCATCTTGAGCTACGAGGGGGAAACGGGGCTCCTCTGGATGTGGGCGGGACCATCGTGCTTCCTCTCGAGTGGAGACGGGTATGGCGGTGAACTTCTTGAGTTGCAGCAAGGGTGTGAAAGACCCTTTCGAAGTTCGAGAGGATAGGTGTCATTAGTCTCCAGACGCCTCATCGGAAATAGGCCTCATCTCGCCTGGAAGGGAGAACTTCCTGGATTTTCTCGAGTTGCGGCAGGTGTTCTCGAGTTACGACGGGGACCTCAGGGACCCGCCCTGGTGGCCTCAGGAGAGGCCAGTCCCCATGCGAGGTGCTAGGGGGCCTCTCGGGATTCCTCTCCCGTCGATACCGGGGCCAAAAACCTTTTGTGCAGTCAGGGCCGGAACCGAGGATTCCTCTCAGGGGCTTATATGGATCTTTGGGTACTTCTGGAGTCTCCCCACGGGAGTCAGGCCTCGTCTCGAGTGGGGGCATGCACGTGCGCTTTCCTTCCAGGCTGTAGCAGCAATGTCACGCTTCCCGTCGCGTGGATCAAAGGATCTGTGGTTTTCCCTCGAGGCTTTCCCTCGAGGCTTTCCCACAGGGCTGTCCCACGTGCCTCCGTGGTGTGAGTCGATCCTCGGCGTGAAAGATGAGCCAGTGCAGGGCAAAGAGGTTCCTCTGGAATGGACTGAGACATCTGGGGGACTCTAGGAATGGTGGTAGGACCATGGAGTTCCTCTCGCCTTTCCTGTTGAGAGTGCCTCCTCTTGAGATGCGACGGGAACGCCGGGAATTCTTTCCCGTTGAAAGCAGGGAAAGGATCCCTCATCTCGAGCTACGAGGGGGAAACGGGGCTCCTCTGGATGTGGGCGGGACCATCGTGCTTCCTCTCGAGTGGAGACGGGTATGGCGGTGAACTTCTTGAGTTGCAGCAAGGGTGTGAAAGACCCTTTCGAATTTCCAGAGGTTAGGTGTCATTAGTCTCCAGACGACTCATCGGAAATAGGCCTCATCTCGCCTGGAAGGGAGAACTTCCTGGATTTTCTCGAGTTGCGGCAGGTGTTCTCGAGTTACGACGGGGACCTCAGGGACCCGCCCTGGTGGCCTCAGGAGAGGCCAGTACCCATGCGAGGTGCTAGGGGGCCTCTCGGGATTCCTCTCCCGTCGATACCGGGGCCAAAAACCTTGTGTGGAGTCAGGGCCGGAACCGAGGATTCCTCTCAGGGGCTGACATGGATCTTTGGGTACTTCTGGAGTCTCCCCAGGGGAGTCAGGCCTCGTCTCGAGTGGGGGCATGCACGTGCGCTTTCCTTACAGGCTGTAGCAGCAATGTCATGCTTCCCGTGGCGTGGATCAAAGGATCTGTGGTTTTCCCTCGAGGCTTTCCCACAGGGCTGTCCCACGTGCCACCGTGGTGTGAGTCGATCCTCGGCGTGAAAGATGAGCCAGTGCAGGGCAAAGAGGTTCCTCTGGAATGGACTGAGACATCTGGGGGACTCTTGGAATGGTGGTACGACCATGGAGTTCCTCTCGCCTTTCCTGTTGAGAGTGCCTCCTCTTGAGATGCGACGGGAACGCCGGGAATTCTTTCCCGTTGAAAGCAGGGAAAGGATCCCTCATCTTGAGCTACGAGGGGGAAACGGGGCTCCTCTGGATGTGGGCGGGACCATCGTGCTTCCTCTCGAGTGGAGACGGGTATGGCGGTGAACTTCTTGAGTTGCAGCAAGGGTGTGAAAGACCCCTTCGAAGTTCGAGAGGTTAGGTGTCATTAGTCTCCAGACGCCTCATCGGAAATAGGCCTCATCTCGCCTGGAAGGGAGAACTTCCTGGATTTTCTCGAGTTGCGGCAGGTGTTCTCGAGTTACGACGGGGACCTCAGGGACCCGCCCTGGTGGCCTCAGGAGAGGCCAGTCCCCATGCGAGGTGCTAGGGGGCCTCTCGGGATTCCTCTCCCGTCGATACCGGGGCCAAAAACCTTGTGTGCAGTCAGGGCCGGAACCGAGGATTCCTCTCAGGGGCTGACATGGATCTTTGGGTACTTCTGGAGTCTCCCCACGGGAGTCAGGCCTCGTCTCGTGTGGGGGCATGCACGTGCGCTTTCCTTCCAGGCTGTAGCAGCAATGTCACGCTTCCCGTCGCGTGGATCAAAGGATCTGTGGTATTCCCTCGAGGCTTTCCCTCGAGGCTTTCCCACAGGGCTGTCCCACGTGCCTCCGTGGTGTGAGTCGATCCTCGGCGTGAAAGATGAGCCAGTGCATGGCAAGGAGGTTCCTCTGGAATGGACTGAGACATCTGGGGGTCTCTAGGAATGGTGGTACGACCATGGAGTTCCTCTCGCCTTTGCTGTTGAGAGTGCCTCCTCTTGAGATGCGACGGGAACGCCGGGAATTCTTTCCCGTTGAAAGCAGGGAAAGGATCCCTCATCTCGAGCTACGAGGGGGAAACGGGGCTCCTCTGGATGTGGGCGGGACCATCGTGCTTCCTCTCGAGTGGAGACGGGTATGGCGGTGAACTTCTTGAGTTGCAGCAAGGGTGTGAAGACCCTTTCGAAGTTCCAGAGGTTAGGTGTCATTAGTCTCCAGACGACTCATCGAAAATAGGCCTCATCTCGCCTGCAAGGGAGAACTTCCTGGATTTTCTCGAGTTGCGGCAGGTGTTCTCGAGTTACGACGGGGACCTCAGGGACCCGCCCTGGTGGCCTCAGGAGAGGCCAGTCCCCATGCGAGGTGCTAGGGGGCCTATCGGGATGCCTCTCCCGTCGATACCGGGGCCAAAAACCTTGTGTGCAGTCAGGGCCGGAACCGAGGATTCCTCTCAGGGGCTGACATGGATCTTTGGGTACTTCTGGAGTCTCCCCAGGGGAGTCAAGCCTCGTCTCGAGTGGGGGCATGCACGTGCGCTTTCCTTCCAGGCTGTAGCAGCAATGTCACGCTTCCCGTCGCGTGGATCAAAGGATCTGTGGTTTTCCCTCGAGGCTTTCCCACAGGGCTGTCCCACGTGCCACCGTGGTGTGAGTCGATCCTCGGCGTGAAAGATGAGCCAGTGCAGGGCAAAGAGGTTCCTCTGGAATGGACTGAGACATCTGGGGGACTCTTGGAATGGTGGTACGACCATGGAGTTCCTCTCGCCTTTCCTGTTGAGAGTGCCTCCTCTTGAGATGCGACGGGAACGCCGGGAATTCTTTCCCGTTGAAAGCAGGGAAAGGATCCCTCATCTCGAGCTACGAGGGGGAAACGGGGCTCCTCTGGATGTGGGCGGGACCATCGTGCTTCCTCTCGAGTGGAGACGCATATGGCGGTGAACTTCTTGAGTTGCAGCAAGGGTGTGAAAGACCCTTTCGAAGTCCCAGAGGTTAGGTTTCATTAGTCTCCAGACGCCTCATCGGAAATAGGCCTCATCTCGCCTGGAAGGGAGAACTTCCAGGATTTTCTCGAGTTGCGGCAGGTGTTCTCGAGTTACAACGGGGACCTCAGGGACCCGCCCTGGTGGCCTCAGGAGAGGCCAGTCCCCATGCGAGTTTCTAGGGGGCCTCTCGGGATTCCTCTCCCGTCGATACCGGGGTCAAAAACCTTGTGTGGAGTCAGGGCCGGAACCGAGGATTCCTCTCAGGGGCTGACATGGATCTTTGGGTACTTCTGGAGTCTCCCCAGGGGAGTCAGGCCTCGTCTCGAGTGGGGGCATGCACGTGCGCTTTCCTTCCAGGCTGTAGCAGCAATGTCACGCTTCCCGTCGCGTGCATCAAAGGATCTGTGGTTTTCCCTCGAGGCTTTCCCTCGAGGCTTTCCCACAGGGCTGTCCCACGTGCCTCCGTGGTGTGAGTCGATCCTCGGCGTGAAAGATGAGCCAGTGCAGGGCAAAGAGGTTCCTCTGGAATGGACTGAGACATCTGGGGGACTCTTGGAATGGTGGTACGACCATGGAGTTCCTCTCGCCTTTCCTGTTGAGAGTGCCTCCTCTTGAGATGCGACTGGAACGCCGGGAATTCCTTCCCGTTGAAAGCAGGAAAGGATCCCTCATCTCGAGCTCCGAGAGGGAAACGGGGCTCCTCTGGATGTGGGCGGGACCATCGTGCTTCCTCTCGAGTGGAGACGGGTATGGCGGTGAACTTCTTGAGTTGCAGCAAGGGTGTGAAAGACCCTTTCGAAATTCCCAAGGTTAGGTGTCATTAGTCTCCAGACGCCTCATCGGAAATAGGCCTCATCTCGCCTGGAAGGGAGAACTTCCTGGATTTTCTCGAGTTGCGGCAGGTGTTCTCGAGTTAAGACGGGGACCTCAGGGACCCGCCCTGGTGGCCTCAGGAGAGGCCAGTCCCCATGCGAGGTGCTAGGGGGCCTCTCGGGATTCCTCTCCCTTCGATACCGGGGCCAAAAAGCTTGTGTGGAGTCAGGGCCGGAACCGAGGATTCCTCTCAGGGGCTGACATGGATCTTTGGGTACTTCTGGAGTCTCCCCAGCGGAGTTAGGCCTCGACTCGAGTGGGGGCATGCACGTGCGCTTTCCTTCCAGGCTGTAGCAGCAATGTCACGCTTCCTGTCGCGTGGATCAAAGGATCTGTGATTTTCCCTCGAGGCTTTCCCTCGAGGCTTTCCCACAGGGCTGTCCCACGTGCCACCGTGGTGTGAGTCGATCCTCGGCGTGAAAGATGAGCCAGTGCAGGGCAAAGAGGTTCCTCTGGAATGGACTGAGACATCTGGGGGACTCCTGGAATGGTGGTACGACCATGGAGTTCCTCTCGCCTTTCCTGTTGAGAGTGCCTCCTCTTGAGATGCGACGGGAACGCCGGGAATTCTTTCCCGTCTAAAGCAGGGAAAGGTTCCCTCATCTCGAGCTCCGAGGGGGAAACGGGGCTCCTTTGGATGTGGGCGGGACCATCGTGCTTCCTCTCGAGTGGAGACGGGTATGGCGGTGAACTTCTTGAGTTGCAGCAAGGGTGTGAAAGACCCTTTCGAAGTTCGAGAGGTTAGGTGTCATTAGTCTCCAGACGCCTCATCGGAAATAGGCCTCATCTCGCCTGGAAGGGAGAACTTCCTGGATTTTCTCGAGTTGCGGCAGGTGTTCTCGAGTTACGACGGGGACCTCAGGGACCCGCCCTGGTGGCCTCAGGAGAGGCCAGTCCCCATGCGAGGTGCTAGGGGGCCTCTCGGGATTCCTCTCCCGTCGATACCGGGGCCAAAAACCTTTTGTGCAGTCAGGGCCGGAACCGAGGATTCCTCTCAGGGGCTTATATGGATCTTTGGGTACTTCTGGAGTCTCCCCACGGGAGTCAGGCCTCGTCTCGAGTGGGGGCATGCACGTGCGCTTTCCTTCCAGGCTGTAGCAGCAATGTCACGCTTCCCGTCGCGTGGATCAAAGGATCTGTGGTTTTCCCTCGAGGCTTTCCCTCGAGGCTTTCCCACAGGGCTGTCCCACGTGCCTCCGTGGTGTGAGTCGATCCTCGGCGTGAAAGATGAGCCAGTGCAGGGCAAAGAGGTTCCTCTGGAATGGACTGAGACATCTGGGGGACTCTAGGAATGGTGGTAGGACCATGGAGTTCCTCTCGCCTTTCCTGTTGAGAGTGCCTCCTCTTGAGATGCGACGGGAACGCCGGGAATTCTTTCCCGTTGAAAGCAGGGAAAGGATCCCTCATCTCGAGCTACGAGGGGGAAACGGGGCTCCTCTGGATGTGGGCGGGACCATCGTGCTTCCTCTCGAGTGGAGACGGGTATGGCGGTGAACTTCTTGAGTTGCAGCAAGGGTGTGAAAGACCCTTTCGAATTTCCAGAGGTTAGGTGTCATTAGTCTCCAGACGACTCATCGGAAATAGGCCTCATCTCGCCTGGAAGGGAGAACTTCCTGGATTTTCTCGAGTTGCGGCAGGTGTTCTCGAGTTACGACGGGGACCTCAGGGACCCGCCCTGGTGGCCTCAGGAGAGGCCAGTACCCATGCGAGGTGCTAGGGGGCCTCTCGGGATTCCTCTCCCGTCGATACCGGGGCCAAAAACCTTGTGTGGAGTCAGGGCCGGAACCGAGGATTCCTCTCAGGGGCTGACATGATTCTTTGGGTACTTCTGGAGTCTCCCCAGGGGAGTCAGGCCTCGTCTCGAGTGGGGGCATGCACGTGCGCTTTCCTTACAGGCTGTAGCAGCAATGTCACGCTTCCCGTGGCGTGGATCAAAGGATCTGTGGTTTTCCCTCGAGGCTTTCCCACAGGGCTGTCCCACGTGCCACCGTGGTGTGAGTCGATCCTCGGCGTGAAAGATGAGCCAGTGCAGGGCAAAGAGGTTCCTCTGGAATGGACTGAGACATCTGGGGGACTCTTGGAATGGTGGTACGACCATGGAGTTCCTCTCGCCTTTCCTGTTGAGAGTGCCTCCTCTTGAGATGCGACGGGAACGCCGGGAATTCTTTCCCGTTGAAAGCAGGGAAAGGATCCCTCATCTTGAGCTACGAGGGGGAAACGGGGCTCCTCTGGATGTGGGCGGGACCATCGTGCTTCCTCTCGAGTGGAGACGGGTATGGCGGTGAACTTCTTGAGTTGCAGCAAGGGTGTGAAAGACCCCTTCGAAGTTCGAGAGGTTAGGTGTCATTAGTCTCCAGACGCCTCATCGGAAATAGGCCTCATCTCGCCTGGAAGGGAGAACTTCCTGGATTTTCTCGAGTTGCGGCAGGTGTTCTCGAGTTACGACGGGGACCTCAGGGACCCGCCCTGGTGGCCTCAGGAGAGGCCAGTCCCCATGCGAGGTGCTAGGGGGCCTCTCGGGATTCCTCTCCCGTCGATACCGGGGCCAAAAACCTTGTGTGCAGTCAGGGCCGGAACCGAGGATTCCTCTCAGGGGCTGACATGGATCTTTGGGTACTTCTGGAGTCTCCCCACGGGAGTCAGGCCTCGTCTCGTGTGGGGGCATGCACGTGCGCTTTCCTTCCAGGCTGTAGCAGCAATGTCACGCTTCCCGTCGCGTGGATCAAAGGATCTGTGGTATTCCCTCGAGGCTTTCCCTCGAGGCTTTCCCACAGGGCTGTCCCACGTGCCTCCGTGGTGTGAGTCTATCCTCGGCGTGAAAGATGAGCCAGTGCATGGCAAGGAGGTTCCTCTGGAATGGACTGAGACATCTGGGGGACTCTAGGAATGGTGGTACGACCATGGAGTTCCTCTCGCCTTTGCTGTTGAGAGTGCCTCCTCTTGAGATGCGACGGGAACGCCGGGAATTCTTTCCCGTTGAAAGCAGGGAAAGGATCCCTCATCTCGAGCTACGAGGGGGAAACGGGGCTCCTCTGGATGTGGGCGGGACCATCGTGCTTCCTCTCGAGTGGAGACGGGTATGGCGGTGAACTTCTTGAGTTGCAGCAAGGGTGTGAAAGACCCTTTCGAAGTTCCAGAGGTTAGGTGTCATTAGTCTCCAGACGACTCATCTAAAATAGGCCTCATCTCGCCTGCAAGGGAGAACTTCCTGGATTTTCTCGAGTTGCGGCAGGTGTTCTCGAGTTACGACGGGGACCTCAGGGACCCGCCCTGGTGGCCTCAGGAGAGGCCAGTCCCCATGCGAGGTGCTAGGGGGCCTCTCGGGATTCCTCTCCCGTCGATACCGGGGCCAAAAACCTTGTGTGGAGTCAGGGTCGGAACCGAGGATTCCTCTCAGGGGCTTATATGGATCTTTGGGTACTTCTGGAGTCTCGCCAGGGGAGACAGGCCTCGTCTCGAGTGGGGGCATGCACGTGCGCTTTCCTTCCAGGCTGTAGCAGCAATGTCACGCTTCCCGTCGCGTGCATCAAAGGATCTGTGGTTTTCCCTCGAGGGTTTCCCTCGAGGCTTTCCCACAGGGCTGTCCCACGTGCCTCCGTGGTGTGAGTCGATCCTCGGCGTGAAAGATGAGCCAGTGCAGGGCAAAGAGGTTCCTCTGGAATGGACTGAGACATCTGGGGGACTCTTGGAATGGTGGTACGACCATGGAGTTCCTCTCGCCTTTCCTGTTGAGAGTGCCTCCTCTTGAGATTGGACTGGAACGCCGGGAATTCCTTCCCGTTGAAAGCAGGAAAGGATCCCTCATCTCGAGCTCCGAGAGGGAAACGGGGCTCCTCTGGATGTGGGCGGGACCATCGTGCTTCCTCTCGAGTGGAGACGGGTATGGCGGTGAACTTCTTGAGTTGCAGCAAGGGTGTGAAAGACCCTTTCGAAATTCCAAAGGTTAGGTGTCATTAGTCTCCAGACGCCTCATCGGAAATAGGCCTCATCTCGCCTGGAAGGGAGAACTTCCTGGATTTTCTCGAGTTGCGGCAGGTGTTCTCGAGTTAAGACGGGGACCTCAGGGACCCGCCCTGGTGGCCTCAGGAGAGGCCAGTCCCCATGCGAGGTGCTAGGGGGCCTCTCGGGATTCCTCTCCCTTCGATACCGGGGCCAAAAAGCTTGTGTGGAGTCAGGGCCGGAACCGAGGATTCCTCTCAGGGGCTGACATGGATCTTTGGGTACTTCTGGAGTCTCCCCAGCGGAGTTAGGCCTCGACTCGAGTGGGGGCATGCACGTGCGCTTTCCTTCCAGGCTGTAGCAGCAATGTCACGCTTCCTGTCGCGTGGATCAAAGGATCTGTGATTTTCCCTCGAGGCTTTCCCTCGAGGCTTTCCCACAGGGCTGTCCCACGTGCCACCGTGGTGTGAGTCGATCCTCGGCGTGAAAGATGAGCCAGTGCAGGGCAAAGAGGTTCCTCTGGAATGGACTGAGACATCTGGGGGACTCCTGGAATGGTGGTACGACCATGGAGTTCCTCTCGCCTTTCCTGTTGAGAGTGCCTCCTCTTGAGATGCGACGGGAACGCCGGGAATTCTTTCCCGTCTAAAGCAGGGAAAGGTTCCCTCATCTCGAGATACGAGGGGGAAACGGGGCTCCTCTGGATGTGGGCGGGACCATCGTGCTTCCTCTCGAGTGGAGACGGGTATGGCGGTGAACTTCTTGAGTTGCAGCAAGGGTTTGAAAGACCCTTTCGAAGTTCCAGAGGTTAGGTGTCATTAGTCTCCAGACGCCTCATCGGAAATAGGCCTCATCTCGCCTGAAAGGGAGAATTTCCTGGATTTTCTCGAGTTGCGGCAGGTGTTCTCGAGTTACGACGGGGACCTCAGGGACCCGCCCTGGTGGCCTCAGGAGAGGCCAGTCCCCATGCGAGGTGCTAGGGGGCCTCTCGGGATTCCTCTCCCGTCGATACCGGGGCCAAAAACCTTGTGTGGAGTCAGGGCCGGAACCGAGGATTCCTCTCAGGGGCTGACATGGATCTTTGGGTACTTCTGGAGTCTCCCCAGGGGAGTTAGGACTCTTCTCGAGTGGGGGCATGCACGTGCGCTTTCCTTCCCGGCTGTAGCAGCAATGTCACGCTTCCCGTCGCATGGATCAAAGGATCTGTGGTTTTCCCTCGAGGCTTTCCCACAGGGCTGTCCCACGTGCCACCGTGGTGTGAGTCGATCCTCGGCGTGAAAGATGAGCCAGTGCAGGGCAAAGAGGTTCCTCTGGAATGGACTGAGACATCTGGGGGACTCTTGGAATGGTGGTACGACCATGGAGTTCCTCTCGCCTTTCCTGTTGAGAGTGCCTCCTCTTGAGATGCGACGGGAACGCCGGGAATTCTTTCCCGTTGAAAGCAGGGAAAGGATCCATCATCTCGAGCTCCGAGGGGGAAACGGGGCTCCTTTGGATGTGGGCGGGACCATCATGCTTCCTCTGGAGTGGAGACGGGTATGGCGGTGAACTTCTTGAGTTGCAGCAAGGGTGTGAAAGACCCTTTCGAAGTTCCAGAGGTTAGGTGTCATTAGTCTCCAGACGCCTCATCGGAAATAGGCCTCATCTCGCCTGGAAGGGAGAACTTCCTGGATTTTCTCGAGTTGGGGCAGGTGTTCTCGAGTTACGACGGGGACCTCAGGGACCCGCCCTGGTGGCCTCAGGAGAGGCCAGTCCCCATGCGAGTTGCTAGGGGGCCTCTCGGGATTCCTCTCCCGTCGATACCGGGGCCAAAAACTTTGTATGGAGTCAGGGCCGGAACCGAGGATTCCTCTCAGGGGCTGACATGGATCTTTGGGTTCTTCTGGAGTCCCCCCAGGGGAATCAGGCCTCGTCTCGAGTGGGGGCATGCACGTGCGCTTTCCTTCCAGGCTGTAGCAGCAATGTCACGCTTCCCGTCGCGTGGATCAAAGGATCTGTGGTTTTCCCTCGAGGCTTTCCCTCGAGGCTTTCCCACAGGGCTGTCCCACGTGCCACCGTGGTGTGAGTCGATCCTCGGCGTGAAAGATGAGCCAGTGCAGGGCAAAGAGGTTCCTCTGGAATGGACTGAGACATCTGGGGGACTCTTGGAATGGTGGTACGACCATGGAGTTCCTCTCACCTTTCCTGTTGAGAGTGCCTCCTCTTGAGATGCGACGGGAACGCCGGGAATTCTTTCCCGTTGAAAGCAGGAAAAGGATCCCTCATCTCGAGCTACGAGGGGGAAACGGGGCTCCTCTGGATGTGGGCGGAACCATCGTGCTTCCTCTCTAGTGGAGACAGGTATGGTGGTGAACTTCTTGAGTTGCAGCAAGGGTGTGAAAGACCCTTTCGAAGTTCCAGAGGTTAGGTGTCATTAGTCTCCAGACGCCTCATAGGAAATAGGCCTCATCTTGCCTGGAAGGGAGAACTTCCTGGATTTTCTCGAGTTGCGGCAGGTGTTCTCGAGTTATGACGGGGACCTCAGGAACCCGCCCTGGTGGCCTCAGGAGAGGCCAGTCCCTATGCGAGTTGCTAGGGGGCCTCTCAGGATTCCTCTCCCGTCGATACCGGGGCCAAAAACCTTGTATGGAGTCAGGGCCGGAACCGAGGATTCCTCTCAGGGGCTGACATGGATCTTTGGGTACTTCTGGAGTCTCCCCAGGGGAGTCAGGCCTCGTCTCGAGTGGAGGCATGCACGTGCACTTTCCTTCCAGGCTGTAGCAGCAATGTCACGCTTCCCGTCGCGTGGATCAAAGGATCTGTGGTTTTCCCTCGAGGCTTTCCCACAGGGCTGTCCCACGTGCCACCGTGGTGTGAGTCGATCCTCGGCGTGAAAGATGAGCCAGTGCAGGACAAAGAGGTTCCTCTGGAATGGACTGAGATATCTGGGGGACTTTTGGAATGGTGGTACGACCATGGAGTTCCTCTTGCCTTTCCTGTTGAGAGTGCCTCCTCTTGAGATGCGACGGGAACGCCGGGAACTCTTTCCCTTTGAAAGCAGGGAAAGGATCCCTCATCTCGAGCTACGAGGGGAAATCGGGGCTCCTCTGGATGTGGGCGGGACCATCGTGCTTCATCTCGAGTGGAGACGGGTATGGCGGTGAACTTCTTGATTTGCAGCAAGGGTGTGAAAGACCCTTTCGAAGTTCCAGAGGTTAGGTGTCATTAGTCTCCAGACGCCTCATCAGAAATAGGCCTCATCTCGCCTGGAAGGG
Organism: Capricornis sumatraensis; assembly: GCF_032405125.1. Taxonomy (NCBI): domain Eukaryota; kingdom Metazoa; phylum Chordata; class Mammalia; order Artiodactyla; family Bovidae; genus Capricornis; species Capricornis sumatraensis. Next base: position 13,903,262 of record NW_027184612.1, read on the forward strand.
AGAACTTCCTGGATTTTCTCGAGTTGCGGCAGGTGTTCTCGAGTTACGACGGGGACCTCAGGGACACGCCCTGGTGGCCTCAGAAGAGGCCAGTCCCTATGCGAGTTGCTAGGGGGCCTCTCGGGATTCCTCTCCCGTCGATACCGGGGCCAACAACCTTGTGTGGAGTCAGGGCCGTAACCGAGGATTCCTCTCATGGGCTGACATGGATCTTTGGGTACGTTTGGAGACTCCCCAGTGGAGTCAGGCCTCGTCTCGAGTGGGGGCATGCACGTGCGCTTTCCTTCCAGGCTGTAGCAGCAATGTCACGCTTCCCGTCGCGTGGATCAAAGGATCTGTGGTTTTCCCTCGAGGCTTTCCCTCGAGGCTTTCCCACAGGGCTGTCCCACGTGCCACCGTGGTGTGAGTCGATCCTCGGCGTGAAAGATGAGCCAGTGCAGGGCAAAGAGGTTCCTCTGGAATGGACTGAGACATCTGGGGGACTCTTGGAATGATGGTACGACCATGGAGTTCCTCTCGCCTTTCCTGTTGAGAGTGCCTCCTCTTGAGATGCGACGGGAACGCCGGGAATTCTTTCCCGTTGAAAGCAGGCAAAGGATCCCTCATCTCGAGCTACGAGGGGGAAACGGGGCTCCTCTGGATGTGGGCGGGACCATCGTGCTTCCTCTCGAGTGGAGACGGGTATGGCGGTGAACTTCTTGAGTTGCAGCAAGGGTGTGAAAGACTCTTTCGAAGTTCCAGAGGTTAGGTGTCATTAGTCTCCAGACGCCTGATCGGAAATAGGCCTCATCTCGCCTTGAAGGGAGAACTTCCTGGATTTTCTCGAGTTGGGGCAGGTGTTCTCAAGTTACGACGGGGACCTCAGGGACCCGCCCTGGTGGCCTCAGGAGAGGCCAGTCCCCATGCGAGTTGCTAGGGGGCCTCTCGGGATTCCTCTCCCGTCGATACCGGGGCCAAAAACCTTGTGTGGAGTCAGGGCCGGAACCGAGGATTCCTCTCAGGGGCTGAAATGGATCTTTGGGTACTTCTGGAGTCTCCCCAGGGGAGTCAGGCCTCGTCTCGAGTGGGGGCATGCACGTGTGCTTTCCTTCCAGGCTGTAGCAGCAATGTCACGCTTCCCTTCGCGTGGATCAAAGGATCTGTGGTTTTCCCTCGAGGCTTTCCCTCGAGGCTTTCCCTCAGGGCTGTCCCACGTGCCACCGTGGTGTGAGTCGATACTCGGCATGAAAGATGAGCTAGTGCAGGGCAAAGAGTTTCCTCTGGAATGGACTGAGACATCTGGGGGACTCTTGGAATGGTGGTACGACCATGGAGTTCCTCTCGCCTTTCCTGTTGAGAGTGCCTCCTCTTGAGATGCGACGGGAATGACGGGAATAATTTCCCGTTGAAAGCAGGGAAAGGATCCCTCATCTCGAGCTACGAGGGGGAAACGGGGCTCCTCTGGATGTGGGCGGGACCATCGTGCTTCCTCTCGAGTGGAGACGGGTATGGCGGTGAACTTCTTGAGTTGCAGCAAGGGTGTGAAAGACCCTTTCGAAGTTCCAGAGGTTAGGTGTCATTAGTCTCCAGACGCCTCATCGGAAATAGGCCTCATCTCGCCTGGAAGGGAGAACTTCCTGGAATTTCTCGAGTTGCGGCAGGTGTTCTCGAGTTACGACGGGGACCTCAGGGACCCGCCCTGGTGGCCTCAGGAAAGGCCAGTCCCCATGCGAGTTGCTAGGGGGCCTCTCGGGATTCCTCTCCCGTCGATACCGGGGCCAAAAACCTTGTGTGGAGTCAGGGCCGGAACCGAGGATTCCTCTCAGGGGCTGACATGGATCTTTGGGTACTTCTGGAGTCTCCCCAGGGGAGTCAGGCCTCGTCTCGAGTGGAGGCATGCACGTGCACTTTCCTTCCAGGCTGTAGCAGCAATGTCACGCTTCCCGTCGCGTGGATCAAAGGATCTGTGGTTTTCCCTCGAGGCTTTCCCACAGGGCTGTCCCACGTGCCACCGTGGTGTGAGTCGATCCTCGGCGTGAAAGATGAGCCAGTGCAGGACAAAGAGGTTCCTCTGGAATGGACTGAGATATCTGGGGGACTTTTGGAATGGTGGTACGACCATGGAGTTCCTCTTGCCTTTCCTGTTGAGAGTGCCTCCTCTTGAGATGCGACGGGAACGCCGGGAACTCTTTCCCTTTGAAAGCAGGGAAAGGATCCCTCATCTCGAGCTACGAGGGGAAATCGGGGCTCCTCTGGATGTGGGCGGGACCATCGTGCTTCATCTCGAGTGGAGACGGGTATGGCGGTGAACTTCTTGATTTGCAGCAAGGGTGTGAAAGACCCTTTCGAAGTTCCAGAGGTTAGGTGTCATTAGTCTCCAGACGCCTCATCAGAAATAGGCCTCATCTCGCCTGGAAGGGAGAACTTCCTGGATTTTCTCGAGTTGCGGCAGGTGTTCTCGAGTTACGACGGGGACCTCAGGGACACGCCCTGGTGGCCTCAGAAGAGGCCAGTCCCTATGCGAGTTGCTAGGGGGCCTCTCGGGATTCCTCTCCCGTCGATACCGGGGCCAACAACCTTGTGTGGAGTCAGGGCCGTAACCGAGGATTCCTCTCATGGGCTGACATGGATCTTTGGGTACGTTTGGAGACTCCCCAGTGGAGTCAGGCCTCGTCTCGAGTGGGGGCATGCACGTGCGCTTTCCTTCCAGGCTGTAGCAGCAATGTCACGCTTCCCGTCGCGTGGATCAAAGGATCTGTGGTTTTCCCTCGAGGCTTTCCCTCGAGGCTTTCCCACAGGGCTGTCCCACGTGCCACCGTGGTGTGAGTCGATCCTCGGCGTGAAAGATGAGCCAGTGCAGGGCAAAGAGGTTCCTCTGGAATGGACTGAGACATCTGGGGGACTCTTGGAATGATGGTACGACCATGGAGTTCCTCTCGCCTTTCCTGTTGAGAGTGCCTCCTCTTGAGATGCGACGGGAACGCCGGGAATTCTTTCCCGTTGAAAGCAGGCAAAGGATCCCTCATCTCGAGCTACGAGGGGGAAACGGGGCTCCTCTGGATGTGGGCGGGACCATCGTGCTTCCTCTCGAGTGGAGACGGGTATGGCGGTGAACTTCTTGAGTTGCAGCAAGGGTGTGAAAGACTCTTTCGAAGTTCCAGAGGTTAGGTGTCATTAGTCTCCAGACGCCTGATCGGAAATAGGCCTCATCTCGCCTTGAAGGGAGAACTTCCTGGATTTTCTCGAGTTGGGGCAGGTGTTCTCAAGTTACGACGGGGACCTCAGGGACCCGCCCTGGTGGCCTCAGGAGAGGCCAGTCCCCATGCGAGTTGCTAGGGGGCCTCTCGGGATTCCTCTCCCGTCGATACCGGGGCCAAAAACCTTGTGTGGAGTCAGGGCCGGAACCGAGGATTCCTCTCAGGGGCTGAAATGGATCTTTGGGTACTTCTGGAGTCTCTCCAGGGGAGTCAGGCCTCGTCTCGAGTGGGGCCTGCACGTGCGCTTTCCTTCCAGGCTGTAGCAGCAATGTCACGCTTCCCGAAGCGTGGATCATAGGATCTGTGGTTTTCCCTCGAGGCTTTCCCTGGAGGCTTTCCCACAGGGCTGTCCCACGTGCCACCGTGGTGTGACTCCATCCTCGGCGTGAAAGATGAGCCAGTGCAGGGCAAAGAGGTTACTCTGGAATGGACTGAGACATCTGGGGGACTCTTGGAATGGTGGTACGACCATGGAGTTCCTCTCGCCTTTCCTGTTGAGAGTGCCTCCTCTTGAGATGCGACGGGAACGCCGGGAATTCTTTCCCGTTGAAAGCAGGCAAAAGATCCCTCATCTCGAGCTACGAGGGGGAAACGGGGCTCCTCTTGATGTGGGCGGGACCATCCTGCTTCCTCTCGAGTGGAGACGGGTATGGAAGTGAACTTCTTGAGTTGCAGCAAGGGTGTGAAAGACCCTTTCGAAGTTCCAGAGGTTAGGTGTCATTAGTCTCCAGACGCCTCATCGGAAATAGGCCTCATCTCGCCTGGAAGGGAGAACTTCCTGGATTTTCTCGAGATGCGGCAGGTGTTCTCGAGTTACGACGGGGACCTCAGGGACCCGCCCTGGTGGCCTCAGGAGAGGCCAGTCCACATGCGAGTTGCTAGGGGGCCTCTCGGGATTCCTCTCCCGTCGATACCGGTGCCAAAAACCTTGTGTGGAGTCAGGGCCGGAAACGAGGATTCCTCTCAGTGGCTGACATGGATCTTTGGGTACTTCTGGAGTCTCCGCAGGGGAGTCAGGCCTCGTCTCGAGTGGGGGCATGCACATGCGTTTTCTTTCCATGCTGTAGCAGCAATGTCACGCTTCCCGTCGCGTGGATCAAAGGATCTGTGGTTTTCCCTCGAGGCTTTCCCACAGGGCTGTCCCACGTGCCACCGTGGTGTGAGTCGATCCTCGGCGTGAAAGATGAGCCAGTGCAGGGCAAAGAGATTCCTCTGGAATGGACTGAGACATCTGGGGGACTCTTGGAATGGTGGTACGACCATGGAGTTCCTCTCGCCTTTCCTGTTGAGAGTGCCTCCTCTTGAGATGCGACGGGAACTCCGGGAATTCTTTCCCGTTGAAAGCAGGCAAAGGATCCCTCATCTCGAGCTACGAGGGGGAAACGGGGCTCCTCTGGATGTGGGCGGGACCATCGTGCTTCCTCTCGAGTGGAGACGGGTATGGCGGTGAACTTCTTGAGTTGCAGCAAGGGTGTGAAAGACCCTTTCGAAGTTCCAGAGGTTAGGTGTCATTAGTCTCCAGACGCCTCATAGGAAATAGGCCTCATCTCGCCTGGAAGGGAGAACTTCCTGGATTTTCTCGAGTTGCGGCAGGTGTTCTCGAGTTACGACGGGGACCTCAGGGACCCGCCCTGGTGGCCTCAGGAGTGGCCAGTCCCCATGCGAGTTGCTAGGGGGCCTCTCGGGATTCCTCTCCCGTCGATAGCGGGGTCAAAAACCTTGTGTGGAGTCAGGGCCAGAACCGAGGATTCCTCTCAGGGGCTGATATGGATCTTTGGGTACTTCTGGAGTCTCGCCAGGGGAGACAGGCCTCGTCTCGTGAGGGGGCATGCACGTGCACTTTCCTTCCAGGCTGTAGCAGCAATGTCACGCTTCCCGTCGCGTGGATCATAGGATCTGTGGTTTTCCCTCGAGGCTTTCCCTCGAGGCTTTCCCACAGGGCTGTCCCACGTGCCACCGTGGTGTGAGTCGATCCTCGGCGTGAAAGATGAGCCAGTGCAGGGCAAAGAGCTTCCTCTGGAATGGACTGAGACATCTGGGGGACTCTTGGAATGGTGGTACCACCATGGAGTTCCTCTCGCCTTTCCTGTTGAGAGTGCCTCCTCTTGAGATGCGATGGGAACGCCGGGAATTCTTTCCCATTGAAAGCAGGCAAAGGATCCCTCATCTCGAGCTACGAGGGGGAAACGGGGCTCCTCTGGATGTTGGCGGGACCATCCTGCTTCCTCTCGAGTGGAGACGGGTATGGAAGTGAACTTCTTGAGTTGCAGCAAGGGTGTGAAAGACCCTTTCGAAATTCCAGAGGTTAGGTGTCATTAGTCTCCAGACGCCTCATCGGAAATAGGATTCTTCTCGCCTGGAAGGGAGAACTTCCTGGATTTTCTCGAGATGCGGCAGGTGTTCTCGAGTTACGACGGGGACCTCAGGGACCCGCCCTGGTGGCCTCAGGAGAGGCCAGTCCACATGCGAGTTGCTAGGGGGCCTCTCGGGATTCCTCTCCCGTCGATACCGGGGCCAAAAACCTTGTGTGGAGTCAGGGCCGGAACCGAGGATTCCTCTCAGGGGCTGATATGGATCTTTGGGTACTTCTGGAGTCTCGCCAGGGGAGACAGGCCTCGTCTCGTGAGGGGGCATGCACGTGCACTTTCCTTCCAGGCTGTAGCAGCAATGTCACCCTTCCCGTCGCGTGGATCAAAGGATCTGTGGTTTTCCCTCGAGGCTTTCCCTCGAGGCTTTCCCACAGGGCTGTCCCACGTGCCACCGTGGTGTGAGTCGATCCTCGGCGTGAAAGATGAGCCAGTGCAGGGCAAAGAGTTTCCTCTGGAATGGACTGAGACATCTGGGGGACTCTTGGAATGGTGGTACGACCATGGAGTTCCTCTCGCCTTTCCTGTTGAGAGTGCCTCCTCTTGAGATGCGACGGGAACGCCGGGAATTTTTTCCCGTTGAAAGCAGGAAAAGAATCCCTCATCTCGAGCTACGAGGGGGAAACGGGGCTCCTCTGGATGTGGGCGGGACCATCGTGCTTCCTCTCGAGTGGAGACGGGTATGGCGGTGAACTTCTTGAGTTGCAGCAAGGGTGTGAAAGACCCTTTCGAAGTTCCAGAGGTTAGGTGTCATTAGTCTCCAGACGCCTCATCAGAAATAGGCCTCATCTCGCCTGGAAGGGAGAACTTCCTGGATTTCTCGAGTTGCGGCAGGTGTTCTCGAGTTACGACGGGGACCTCTGGGACCCGCCCTGGTGGCCTCAGGAGAGGCCAGTCCCTATGCGAGTTGCTAGGGGGCCTCTCGGGATTCCTCTCCCGTCGATACCGGTGCCAAAAACCTTGTGTGGAGTCAGGGCCGGAAACGAGGATTCCTCTCAGTGGCTGACATGGATCTTTGGGTACTTCTGGAGTCTCCGCAGGGGAGTCAGGCCTCGTCTCGAGTGGGGGCATGCACATGCGTTTTCTTTCCATGCTGTAGCAGCAATGTCACGCTTCCCGTCGCGTGGATCAAAGGATCTGTGGTTTTCCCTCGAGGCTTTCCCACAGGGCTGTCCCACGTGCCACCGTGGTGTGAGTCGATCCTCGGCGTGAAAGATGAGCCAGTGCAGGGCAAAGAGATTCCTCTGGAATGGACTGAGACATCTGGGGGACTCTTGGAATGGTGGTACGACCATGGAGTTCCTCTCGCCTTTCCTGTTGAGAGTGCCTCCTCTTGAGATGCGACGGGAACTCCGGGAATTCTTTCCCGTTGAAAGCAGGCAAAGGATCCCTCATCTCGAGCTACGAGGGGGAAACGGGGCTCCTCTGGATGTGGGCGGGACCATCGTGCTTCCTCTCGAGTGGAGACGGGTATGGCGGTGAACTTCTTGAGTCGCAGCAAGGGTGTGAAAGACCCTTTCGAAGTTCCAGAGGTTAGGTGTCATTAGTCTCCAGACGCCTCATCGGAAATAGGCCTCATCTCGCCTGGAAGGGAGAACTTCCTGGATTTTCTCGAGTTGCGGCAGGTGTTCTCGAGTTACGACGGGGACCTCAGGGACCCGCCCTGGTGGCCTCAGGAGTGGCCAGTCCCCATGCGAGTTGCTAGGGGGCCTCTCGGGATTCCTCTCCCGTCGATAGCGGGGTCAAAAACCTTGTGTGGAGTCAGGGCCAGAACCGAGGATTCCTCTCAGGGGCTGATATGGATCTTTGGGTACTTCTGGAGTCTCGCCAGGGGAGACAGGCCTCGTCTCGTGAGGGGGCATGCACGTGCACTTTCCTTCCAGGCTGTAGCAGCAATGTCACGCTTCCCGTCGCGTGGATCATAGGATCTGTGGTTTTCCCTCGAGGCTTTCCCTCGAGGCTTTCCCACAGGGCTGTCCCACGTGCCACCGTGGTGTGAGTCGATCCTCGGCGTGAAAGATGAGCCAGTGCAGGGCAAAGAGCTTCCTCTGGAATGGACTGAGACATCTGGGGGACTCTTGGAATGGTGGTACCACCATGGAGTTCCTCTCGCCTTTCCTGTTGAGAGTGCCTCCTCTTGAGATGCGATGGAAACGCCGGGAATTCTTTCCCATTGAAAGCAGGCAAAGGATCCCTCATCTCGAGCTACGAGGGGGAAACGGGGCTCCTCTGGATGTTGGCGGGACCATCCTGCTTCCTCTCGAGTGGAGACGGGTATGGAAGTGAACTTCTTGAGTTGCAGCAAGGGTGTGAAAGACCCTTTCGAAATTCCAGAGGTTAGGTGTCATTAGTCTCCAGACGCCTCATCGGAAATAGGATTCTTCTCGCCTGGAAGGGAGAACTTCCTGGATTTTCTCGAGATGCGGCAGGTGTTCTCGAGTTACGACGGGGACCTCAGGGACCCGCCCTGGTGGCCTCAGGAGAGGCCAGTCCACATGCGAGTTGCTAGGGGGCCTCTCGGGATTCCTCTCCCGTCGATACCGGGGCCAAAAACCTTGTGTGGAGTCAGGGCCGGAACCGAGGATTCCTCTCAGGGGCTGATATGGATCTTTGGGTACTTCTGGAGTCTCGCCAGGGGAGACAGGCCTCGTCTCGTGAGGGGGCATGCACGTGCACTTTCCTTCCAGGCTGTAGCAGCAATGTCACCCTTCCCGTCGCGTGGATCAAAGGATCTGTGGTTTTCCCTCGAGGCTTTCCCTCGAGGCTTTCCCACAGGGCTGTCCCATGTGCCACCGTGGTGTGAGTCGATCCTCGGCGTGAAAGATGAGCCAGTGCAGGGCAAAGAGTTTCCTCTGGAATGGACTGAGACATCTGGGGGACTCTTGGAATGGTGGTACGACCATGGAGTTCCTCTCGCCTTTCCTGTTGAGAGTGCCTCCTCTTGAGATGCGACGGGAACGCCGGGAATTTTTTCCCGTTGAAAGCAGGAAAAGAATCCCTCATCTCGAGCTACGAGGGGGAAACGGGGCTCCTCTGGATGTGGGCGGGACCATCGTGCTTCCTCTCGAGTGGAGACGGGTATGGCGGTGAACTTCTTGAGTTGCAGCAAGGGTGTGAAAGACCCTTTCGAAGTTCCAGAGGTTAGGTGTCATTAGTCTCCAGACGCCTCATCAGAAATAGGCCTCATCTCGCCTGGAAGGGAGAACTTCCTGGATTTCTCGAGTTGCGGCAGGTGTTCTCGAGTTACAACGGGGACCTCTGGGACCCGCCCTGGTGGCCTCAGGAGAGGCCAGTCCCTATGCGAGTTGCTAGGGGGCCTCTCGGGATTCCTCTCCCGTTGATACCGGGGCCAAAAACCTTGTGTGGAGTCAGGGCCGGAACCGAGGATTCCTCTCAGGGGCAGACATGGATCATTGGGTACTTCTGGAGTCTCCCCAGGGGAGTCAGGCCTCGTCTCGAGAGGGGGCATGCACGTGCGCTTTCCTTCCAGGCTGTAGCAGCAATGTCACGCTTCCCGTCGCGTGGATCATAGGATCTGTGGTTTTCCCTCGAGGCTTTCCCTCGAGGCTTTCCCACAGGGCTGTCCCACGTGCCACCGTGGTGTGAGTCGATCCTCGGCGTGAAAGATGAGCCAGTGCAGGGCAAAGAGCTTCCTCTGGAATGGACTGAGACATCTGGGGGACTCTTGGAATGGTGGTACGACCATGGAGTTCCTCTCGCCTTTCCTGTTGAGAGTGCCTCCTCTTGAGATGCGACGGGAACGCCGGGAATTCTTTCCCGTTGAAAGCAGGCAAAGGATCCCTCATCTCGAGCTACGAGGGGGAAACGGGGCTCCTCTGGATGTGGGCGGGACCATCCTGCTTCCTCTCGAGTGGAGACGGGTATGGAAGTGAACTTCTTGAGTTGCAGCAAGGGTGTGAAAGACCCTTTCGAAGTTCCAGAGGTTAGGTGTCATTCGTCTCCAGACGCCTCATCGGAAATAGGCCTCATCTCGCCTGGAAGGGAGAACTTCCTGGATTTTCTCGAGATGCGGCAGGTGTTCTCGAGTTACGACGGAGACCTCAGGGACCCGCCCTGGTGGTCTCAGGAGAGGCTAGTCCACATGCGAGTTGCTAGGGGGCCTCCCGTGATTCCTCTCCCGTCGATACCGGGGCCAACAACCTTGTGTGGAGTCAGGGCCGGAAACGAGGATTCCTCTCAGGGGCTGACATGGATCTTTGGGTACTTCTGGTGTCTCCGCAGGGGAGACAGGCCTCGTCTCGTGAGGGGGCATGCACGTGCACTTTCCTTCCAGGCTGTAGCAGCAATGTCACCCTTCCCGTCGCGTGGATCAAAGGATCTGTGGTTTTCCCTCGAGGCTTTCCCTCGAGGCTTTCCCACAGGGCTGTCCCACGTGCCACCGTGGTGTGAGTCGATCCTCGGCGTGAAAGATGAGCCAGTGCAGGGCAAAGAGTTTCCTCTGGAATGGACTGAGACATCTGGGGGACTCTTGGAATGGTGGTACGACCATGGAGTTCCTCTCGCCTTTCCTGTTGAGAGTGCCTCCTCTTGAGATGCGACGGGAACGCCGGGAATTTTTTCCCGTTGAAAGCAGGAAAAGGATCCCTCATCTCGAGCTACGAGGGGGAAACGGGGCTCCTCTGGATGTGGGCGGGACCATCGTGCTTCCTCTCGAGTGGAGACGGGTATGGCGGTGAACTTCTTGAGTTGCAGCAAGGGTGTGAAAGACCCTTTCGAAGTTCCAGAGGTTAGGTGTCATTAGTCTCCAGACGCCTCATCAGAAATAGGCCTCATCTCGCCTGGAAGGGAGAACTTCCTGGATTTCTCGAGTTGCGGCAGGTGTTCTCGAGTTACGACGGGGACCTCTGGGACCCGCCCTGGTGGCCTCAGGAGAGGCCAGTCCCTATGCGAGTTGCTAGGGGGCCTCTCGGGATTCCTCTCCCGTCGATACCGGGGCCAAAAACCTTGTGTGGAGTCAGGGCCAGAACCGAGGATTCCTCTCAGGGGCAGACATGGATCTTTGGGTACTTCTGGAGTCTCCCCAGGGGAGTCAGGCCTCGTCTCGATTTGGGGCATGCACGTGCGCTTTCCTTCCAGGCTGTAGCAGCAATGTCACGCTTCCCGTCGCGTGGAGCATAGGATCTGTGGTTTTCCCTCGAGGCTTTCCCTCGAGGCTTTCCCACAGGGCTGTCCCACGTGCCACCGTGGTGTGAGTCGATCCTCGGCGTGAAAGATGAGCCAGTGCAGGGCAAAGAGCTTCCTCTGGAATGGACTGAGACATCTGGGGGACTCTTGGAATGGTGCTACGACCATGGAGTTCCTCTCGCCTTTCCTGTTGAGAGTGCCTCCTCTTGAGATGCGACGGCAACGCCGGGAATTCTTTCCCGTTGAAAGCAGGCAAAGGATCCCTCATCTCGAGCTACGAGGGGGAAACGGGGCTCCTCTGGATGTGGGCGGGACCATCCTGCTTCCTCTCGAGTGGAGACGGGTATGGAAGTGAACTTCTTGAGTTGCAGCAAGGGTGTGAAAGACCCTTTCGAAGTTCCAGAGGTTAGGTGTCATTCGTCTCCAGACGCCTCATCGGAAATAGGCCTCATCTCGCTTGGAAGGGAGAACTTCCTGGATTTTCTCGAGATGCGGCAGGTGTTCTCGAGTTACGACGGGGACCTCAGGGACCCGCCCTGGTGGTCTCAGGAGAGGCTAGTCCACATGGGAGTTGCTAGGGGGCCTCCCGTGATTCCTCTCCCGTCGATACCGGGGCCAAAAACCTTGTGTGGAGTCAGGGCCGGAAACGAGGATTCCTCTCAGGGGCTGACATGGATCTTTGGGTACTTCTGGAGTCTCCCCAGGGGAGTCAGGCCTCGTCTCGAGTGGGGGCATGCACGTGCGTTTTCTTTCCAGGCTGTAGCAGCAATGTCACGCTTCCCGTCGCGTGGATCAAAGGATCTGTGGTTTTCCCTCGAGGATTTCCCACAGGGCTGTCCCACGTTCCACCGTGGTGTGAGTCGATCCTCGGCGTGAAAGATGAGCCAGTGCAGGGCACAGAGGTTCCTCTGGAATGGACTGAGACATCTGGGGGACTCTTGGAATGGTGGTACGACCATGGAGTTCCTCTCGCCTTTCCTGTTGAGAGTGCCTCCTCTTGAGATGCGACGGGAACGCCGGGAATTCTTTCCCGTTGAAAGCAGGGAAAGGATCCCTCATCTCGAGCTACGAGGGGGAAACGGGGCTCCTCTGGATGTGGGCGGGACCATCGTGCTTCCTCTCTAGTGGAGACGGGTATTGCCGGGGTCCAGCCCCGGTGGATCCAGGGAATTCGAAGGGTGGACGGCGTTGGCGTGGAAAGACTTGTTTATTTATTAATATAAGATTAGATTAAGAAACTGTAGTGCAGTAGGAAGATTAAGTGGAGAAAGAGGGCTGAATAGCTTGGTTTACGCGGAAGACCAATAAAATTCCAGACAAGGAATTTGCACCATCTACGTTGGGCCACCGGTGCCCGCTTGAATATCTAAGGGTGCCTCGCCTTAAGCTCCCTTTCTCGCGGATCTTAATAACCAGGGCAAATAAGTAGACCTGGCGAGCCTCCGCGCCCCAGATGGAAATTCAGCCTGAAATTAAAGTAAAGAGCAGAGGGAAGAAAAGGGAGAGAAAAAGAGAGAGAGAGAGAGACACGGGGGGAGCCATATTCCCAAGACACCAGGCCGAGACTAGTCCGAGAAACTGGTCTGAGAATCTGGTCCCGTCCTTTATTGTTCAGAAGGCCTTTTATACTTTTGATAAAACATGGAGATCAATGGGTAACACAAAGTTATGCAGCGTTAGCAGTCCAGACTCTTATCAAAACCAGGCTTTTCTCTCTGCATACCTAATTGTATACACAAGTCTTAGGTAATTTACATCATCTTCCAACCAAAAGGGCCAATTAACATTTTACAGCCTTTTTTCTGATAAGGGTTTGTCAACCACAAGACTTATTTGTGTTGATCTTCCCAAGGTCTGGTGCCACTCTCGGAAAGCACTAAAGAAAGTTACATTCTTAGACAGCAAGGATACAGCAACTTATAACAAGTAGAGGGAGTGCAGTGATTTATAGCAAAAGAGAAGCAATTAACTCAAAAGTCTAGTGTTGCTAACATCAAAACTACTATGTATCTTTTTCTACATCCTGCTTACATTAACATCCTTCCAGGTGCCTAAAAGATAAAGAATAAGGAGGTCTGGCAGCAATCCTTGAGTCAACAGTGAAAACCCTCTACCAATATAATTTTTAACTCTTTAGAAAAGGCTCTGTATCTTTAAGATGCTTTTAAGCTTTGTGCCTCCCGCGGTTGGGGGGCTGTAAGCAATTCACAAGCTGTAAGCTTTGTGCCTCTCGCGGTTGGGGGGCTGTAAGCAATTCACAAGCTGTAAGAGGTCTGGGGAACCTGTTAGGCAGACTAGAGAGCTATCAGAGGGGTTTAACTGAAACATCCCTTTCAAATGCAGAAGACTAAAACCCTGAATTGACTTTTTTCCAGAGAATATCAGAAAAGTGGAAAAGCAGAGCACAAAAGCCGGCAGATTTTTGCTGGGGTACATGCTTAGGAATATCCAGAGGGGTCCCTGAAGTCTGAGCACGCCTTGCGTATGTCAGCTTCCTTCCTCATGACCTTGTCACGGGCGGGATTCCTCACACTGGCTTCCGGCAACTCCCCCTTCTTTATTAGTTTTTTAAAAAAATTAGGTGCAGTTCAATCGCGAGATTCCGAATGCTCTGCCGAAGAGTCCTGACAACACAAGGAAGCAGGATTACAAGGAGCAGGATTATGGCACCCACAGCAGCATAGCTAGAGACAGTAGTCAGAAGAGTTTTTCCAGAAATGAAGTCAGAGAAGGTGTGGAAAAAGTCATTGGCTTCTCCTGCGGCGGTAAAATCTAATCGGGAGTGTTCCAAGGTCTGAATCTGATTATGAAGTTTCCCTAAATCTAAACTAATATCTGAGCTGTTCCAGACACCTAAAATATGATTTTTGACCCTCTCCCATTTAAAATCTGTCTCATTTACTTTCAGGGATGTAACACATATCCACCGGTAATCGGCATGACATGAAAGAGCCAATTTCATTTTCAGACTCTGTAATTCATTCCCAATATGCATTACTGCTTCTTCTAAGGCATCAATCCTTATTTCTAGCTTCCTATCTATAATTTCCTGGGTTGCCAGCGTTAGAGAAACATTTTTGGATACGGTGTCAACATATTGGGCAGTATACACTTGTTGAGACAATGATAATGCCGCCACAGTAACAGAAGTAATTGCGGTTATCAAAGCTGATATTCCCAAAACAAGTAAGCCCACAAACCGTCGTGTTCGCATTAAATCTTGTAGCTGTTGCAGTACAGCTAGGCCATGGTTATCATACCAATACGTGGCTACAGTTACAGGTACCATGAGATAGGGCGGACGTTTTAAAACCATGAAAGAGCAAACTTTATATTGAGGAGTTAAACAGGATGAAAGCATACATTGTTCACAAGACACTACATGGGGTCCACCTGTATAATTCAATTGTATGTTAAGTCTTTCAGAATCATTAGTGAAAAGAAAAACATAAGGAGAGGGTAGACAAGCTAAAATAGAGTAAATAGAGGTATTTTTTGGTCGGATTAAAATAATAGGGGCGGTAGCCGCAAGGGCTCTCCAAATTTCTGGCTGCCAAAAGGTTTTACCTCTAGTTATATAAGACAGCATAAGGGGAACAAATTGGTTATGATGCCGTCTGGTGGCAACTAACGGCCAAGAACTTGAATATTCTTTCCAATTATCCAATCTATTGATAAAGTCATCGTCAGACTCAGGGTCTTGACCTGGATTTGGGTTGCTCCAGTCCTGAATCGCACAATTTCTTCCTCCCGGCATATTGTAATCTACTCTCGAATTATAAATACAAGATTTCCAAATCGGATATCCTGAATGATCATCTATAGTTTTCCAAATAACATCTGAGGGAGCAACATCATCACAATTTGGATATTCTGATGGAGTTTTGAGAGACAAAGACTTATAGGGGCCAAGGACCCCAGGCATACGGGCTCGTAATATCCAAGCAGACCGATCCCCTATAGATGCAAATTTAGAGGTTGGGGAATCTGTCATAACTGCTTTTGTGGAGGCTCCAATGCATCCTGTCTTGGTAAAGAAGTCTCCTGTAAGGCCAGGAGGAAAATTAAAGCAGACAGGAAAATCATCTGCTAGTCCTTTAAAGGTATAATTGAAATTAATAGGGTATTGGTCTTTTGTATAGGAAGTATAAGATCCTCCCAAAAGGCGAGGCTGGTCTGTACTAACTCGTATGGGGTCACTGTTCCAAGTAACAACTTGGAAAGTTGGAGGATCCGGGAGAAACGCCCAATATTTGGTTGGAATGGGAGCAGCGCTTACCTGGCAAGAGAGCAAGGCAAGCATGGCAATAAACACCTTTTCAGGAGAGACTGACGATCCCTGTAGGGTAGCTATCCCCTGTGCCTGGCGACAGAGAGCTTTAATCTGTCCCCAGGTGGGCAAGGAGGCTTGTTGGGTTGACTGAGCTGGGCGTCCTAATGGATTCCTGCGAGGCAAAAAATCAGGGGGTGCAATATCCTGTATCTGAAGTCGTGACATCTGTCCAGTGGGTGGCTCCGATCCGCGCCTATCCGGGATCTCCAATGTCAGCTGTCCTGGGGTCAGCGGCGTTTCCCGTGCTGGCGGAGGGAGCGGGGGAAGAGGGAGTTTCTTCCTTTTTAGAGATCGCGGTGGCGGGGGATTCTGGTATCCGGGGAGCTGAGACATGGCGAATTAGTCTGTCTGGAACCCAAATCGGAGCGTCCGCGTCCTGTGGAAAAACACAAGCATACCCTCGCCCATTGGTTAATAAGGGGTCAGGACCTTTCCATTGTCCGGAAAGAAGGTCCCTCCATTTTACTAATGGTTTTGCATTCAATTGCTCTGGGCACCAATGGCGAAGCATTGCAGTGTTTCCGGATGAATCAGCATTTAAGTTATTTATTACGAAAAGAGCATGTTGCAAAATCTGATGGGGGGAACTATATTTAAATTCCCCTTCTTTTAGTTTTTGAATATGGATTTTCAGTGTTTGATGTGCTCTTTCCACAATGGCTTGTCCTTGTGGGTTATAAGGGATGCCGGTGTTATGTTTAATTTGAAATCTTGTACAGAATTGCTGAAAAGATTTAGAAGTGTAAGCAGGAGCATTATCAGTTTTTAAAGCTTTTGGCAAGCCCAGATAGGAAAAGCATGTAAAAAGATGTTGTATTACATCTTTAACTGCTTCCCCTGTACGAGCAGTGGCAATAATAACATGAGAGAAGGTATCTACAGTTACATGAACAAAAGACATGGGTTACATCCATTTGCCAGAGTGCATTAGGTTTGAGACCGCGAGGGTTAACTCCCAGAGGCAAAGCATTCACGGTAGTAGGACAATGTGAACAAGAACGAACAATCTCTCGGGCAGATTCTCGAGGAATTTGAAACTGGTATCGTAAGGCAGTGGCATTTTGGTGATGAAGTGAGTGAGAAGCTCGAGCTTCTTCAAAAACAGAAGCCACTGAAATCCTGGTTAACGAATCTGCCAATTCATTGAGAGCATTTAAAGGGCCAGGCAGGCCGGAATGAGCCCGAATGTGGCCGATAAAGAACGCCCGATTTCTTTTCCATATTTGCTGCTGCAGTTTAGTTAACAAATGGAAGATAGCAGTTTTGTTTTCAGGCAAAACTGCAGTCTCAATGTGTGGAAACAGCCTGACCACATACTGAGAGTCAGAATAAAGGTTAAATTCTTTCTCCGCAAACATAACAAAGGCCTCAATAACAGCTGTGATTTCAGCCCTTTGAGCTGAAGTTTCTTGTGTTTCCAAAAGTTTTTGATGATCTCTTGTGACTATAGAGGCTCTACCGTTAGCCGATCCATCAGTAAAGACTACCTGAGCATCTGAAATAGGGAACTGTTTACACCGGACAGGAAAAATAACTGGATGGTTAGACATAAAATTTAGTAAAACATGCGAGGGTAAATGATGCAAAATTTGACCACAGTAATTCCCTATGGCAATCTGCCAGTCTTCATCAAACATTAAAAGAGCATCAAGCTGCTCCTTATTATATGGAATTACAATCTCTGATGGCTCTTTACCAAACAATTCAATGCTCCGCTTCCTTCCTTTTAGCATTAATGTGGCAATTAAACCAGGATAAGAAGCCACGACTTTTTTAGCTTGGGTAGGAAGATGGATCCATTCTAAAGGGCCGCGTTGCCACAGAACTCCCGTAGGCGCCGTTGGAGTAGCTAGGCAAAGGAACTGCCACGTCATCGTCAAATCAATTCTTTTTACATAGCTATTTGATAAGGCTGCTTCTACTTTGCCTAGGGCTTCTTGAGCCTCAGCTGTTAATTGTCTTTTTGAGGTTGGATCAGGATCCCCGCGTAAAGTGTTAAAAAGAGGTTTTAATTCGGCAGTGGTTAATTTTAAATATGGTCTAATCCAATTAATATCACCTAAGAGTTTTTGATAATCATTTAAAGTAATAAGATGGTCTTTTCTCAATTGCAGCGGGGTATGAGTCACCGTTTCCGAATTTATGACTCTTCCTAAGTAAGTTATGGGCGGATTGATTTGAATTTTTTCTGGGGCAATTTTTAGGCCTCTGTCTGTCAATGCCTGGGTCAGGTCCTGGAGCACAGTCTGCAGGTGAACTCTATCAGGATGAGCTATTAAAATATCATCCATATAGTGAATCATATACACGTGTTCATATTTAGCCCTAGTATCTTCTAGAGCGGCATTAACAAATTTTTGGCATAAAGTAGGGCTATTTTTCATTCCCTGAGGCAGAACCTTCCACTGAAACCGTAAATAAGGCTGTTTAAGATTTTCTGATGGCAGACTAAAGGCAAATCGCTTTTTATCCTCAGGATTTAAGGGAATAGTGAAAAAACAATCTTGTAAATCAATAACAATTATATTATATCCCTCTGGAACGGCTACTGGGGAAGGGAGCCCAGGCTGTAAGGCCCCCATGTCCTCCATGGTGGCATTAATAGCTCTCAAATCCTGTAAAAGTCGCCATTTACCAGATTTTTTCTTAATGACAAAAATAGGAGTGTTCCAGGGGCTATTGGAGGGCTCAATATGTCCCAATTCTAATTGTTCAAAGATTAATGCTTTAGCTGCCAATAATTTTTCCTTATGCAGAGGCCACTGTTCTACCCACACCGGATCTTGAGATTTCCATGTGATGGGGTCGGCAGCAAAAACAATGGCCTCAATTATAAATTTGGATATCCCAATCCAGCACGTAGCTTGCGAGGAGTTGGGCAAATTGGCTCAATTATTCCTGTCTGTTGTTTACCCAATCCTTTTGATGGATCATAGCCCATCTGCAACATCTGAGAGGTCACTTTATCATCAGGGCTAAAAAGTAACACTCCCATTTGAGATAGCACGTCCCTCCCCCACAGGGTAAGGGGGAGCGAAGGAACGACATAAGGTTGGAAAGTTCCACGGGTATCCTCAAATTGCCAATCTAAAATTTTTGCACTTTTGGCTATTGTGGGGGCTCTTCCTATCCCCACCAAGTTATTTTCAGTAGTATGTGTGGGCCAGGAGCTGGGCCAGTCTTTTCCTGAAATGCAAGAAACATCTGCTCCTGTGTCTAATAACCCCACAATAGACTTGCCATTAATCAGGATAGTCTTCATAGGACGTTTCTGAGTAATTTCTGTTATCCAAAAAACCATATCACTAGACCCAAATCCTTTATCCTGCCTTTCATTTTGAGTAGCTGTGCGCCCAATTGCAGTGTGGTAAGGCAAAAGCAAAAGTTGGGCTATTCTTTGTCCCTGATGTATTTGGAAAGTTTTAGTTGGGGGTGAAATCATTATCTGGATTTCTCCTGTATAATCTGAGTCAATTACTCCAGGGATGATTGTGAGACCTTGCATAGCTAAGGAACTTCTGCCTAGTATAATTCCTACTAAACCTGTTGGTAATGGGCCTTTAACTCCTGTAGGTATTTTTACAGTGGGGCTATCTGGTGTTAATATTGCTGAGGTGGTGGAACTGAGGTCCAGTCCTGCGCTGCCTGGGGTTGCTCTGATGAGTTCTGCGATGGGACGAAGGGAATGAATGGGTTCAGTGAGGCTGCCCCAATTGTTGTCGGGGCCTGAGGCTGGCCCCTCAATCCGTTTCCCGACTGCTGGTCGGGGCCCAAAAAGGCTCCATTTCTATGGAATTGTGACCTACATTCTTTTGCCCAGTGATATCCTTTTTGACAACGAGGGCAGAGAGATCTAGGGAGATTAGTAGGCACAGCCGGGGAGGGAGAATTCGGCAGAGAAGAACCGGCTGCTTTTTGGGGACAAGCTCGCATAAGGTGCCCTTCCCGTCCGCAAGAGAAGCAGGCCTTGGATAAACCAATATTCTGGCCTGGACTACTGGAATGACTCTTTGACGGGTTATTTCTATTTGTAAAAAAGGACTGTACTGCCTGCTGGTAAGAATTTCCCTTTATGGCTGCAGCTATGGCAACGCCCTGCATCATCGCTGGTCCTACATCTGCACATTGCCTGATATAATCTATTATTTCCCCAGTTTTTTTAATAGGACGTAAAATGGCCTGGCAGGTAGAATTAGCATTTTCAAATGCCAGTTGTTTTATCAATATACTAGCTGCCTCAGTGTTGGAAATTACTCTGTTGACTGCCTCTGCAAGTCTTGATATAAAGTCTTCATATGGCTCTTCTGGTTTTTGTTTAACATTTGAGAAGGAAGAGGTAGATTCTTTCCCTTCAGGCAACAAACGCCAAGCCCCAAGGGCGCAGGCGGTTACTTGATCTAAAGTGGTTTTATCTAATCCCATTTGATCTCTAAGTGTTCCAAAATCATTAGTCCCTGCCAACATATTTTTTATAATATATCTTGGGCCATATTTTTGGTTAGCATCAGCCTGTTTTTGGGCTAGATCTTCATATTCAGTTCTCCAAAGTACATATTGACCTCCAGACAGACAAGCTTTAGCGACTGTCTTCCAGTCATGGGGTGTCATCCATCTGCCCGCTAAAGCTTCCACCAATGATACAGTGTACGGGGCTTTAGGCCCATACAAAGCACAAGCCTGTTTGAGTTCTTTAATCATTTTCATTGGAATGGGTTCCCAGTGGGGGGCTGTTCTCCCACCACTTCCACCAAATATTATGGGGAAACAAGCCTCAAGGTGGGGATCAAGTTCATCATCTGGGCTAGAGAAAACTCTTCTTCGGGGAGCTTCTAGTGGAGGCCCCTCACCCTTATAGGGAGGGGGGGGCAAGGGGTGTCCTATGTCACTTTCTTCGTACTTTGGGAATTTTTTATCCGTTCTGTGTTTAGGTCTTACGGATGTTTTATCTGGGGAATCTGGCCTTAAACTCTCAGGTGCATATAATCTGATGGGGGACATTTGTCTTGAGCCTCTGGAAGCAGAAGGCTTAATTAAGGAAATTTCTCTTGAATTTGTGGAAGCAGGTGGTCTGGTTGGGGAAGTTTTTATTAAGCTCTTTGGAGCAGATAATCTAATTGGAGAAGTTTCTCTTAAACTCCTTGGAGCATCTTTATTTAATAAAGACCAGTCCTCATCAGAATGATCTTGACTTACTTCCTCTTCCAAATCTTCCTCATCTGAAAGCTGCTCTTTTTTGTCATCTCTATCTATTACCTTTTCTTGGGCAGTCATTGCAGCTATCATTTGACTCAACTGCCGATAGTTAGGTGTAGCCTCCTTTTCATCACTCTCCTCTTCGATAGATACCTTTTTCTCTGCACTTTCCTCTTTAAGATGTACCTTTTCAGATTCAGGGGCAGGGTCTAGAGCGTCCCTAATTATATTCCATAAGGAAAAGGCGTCAGTAGGCACCTTTTGTGAGCCATGTTCAGCATGGTAAGTTTTTAGTTGTTTTCCTACTCTCTCCCAGGTGTCTAAGTTAACAGTGCCTTCTTCTGGAAACCAGGGACACTGTTCTTGTACAAAGGAAAAAAATGAATGAATATTGGATTTTTTAACTTTAATTCCTCGTTTAGTTAGTAACTGCAAGATTACTCCTGTAAAAAGCTGTCTTTCTTTTGATTCACTGTTACCCATGTCAGAAAATTAAGTCTTATAGAAAAGTCTACCTCAACAAAAAGGTTTTACCTTTGGCGAGGGGGGTTTTGTTGTCAACCCTAAGATAGCAGGTTTCTTTTCAACCTCTAGAGCACCAGGTTTCTCTTAAACCCTTGAACACTTCCCACTCCTCCTCACCCTGTCTATCCTACAGGGGGGTCCGCGGCACCCTGAGTGGGGTCCTAGCCGTCCCGAACACTCAACACTGGGGGAGTACCCGAAAGTACTCCGGGGGGAGTGATTAAGTCACTCCGGGGGGGAGCAACAGAGAGTGCTCCGGGGGGAGCAACAGAGAGTGCTCCGGGGGGAGCTACAGAGAGTGCTCCGGGGGGAGCTTTTGCTCCGAGGAACCTACCTTCGAATAGCCTGTTCCGGGCGCCACTTGCCGGGGTCCAGCCCCGGTGGATCCAGGGAATTCGAAGGGTGGACGGCGTTGGCGTGGAAAGACTTGTTTATTTATTAATATAAGATTAGATTAAGAAACTGTAGTGCAGTAGGAAGATTAAGTGGAGAAAGAGGGCTGAATAGCTTGGTTTACGCGGAAGACCAATAAAATTCCAGACAAGGAATTTGCACCATCTACGTTGGGCCACCGGTGCCCGCTTGAATATCTAAGGGTGCCTCGCCTTAAGCTCCCTTTCTCGTGGATCTTAATAACCAGGGCAAATAAGTAGACCTGGCGAGCCTCCGCGCCCCAGATGGAAATTCAGCCTGAAATTAAAGTAAAGAGCAGAGGGAAGAAAAGGGAGAGAAAAAGAGAGAGAGAGAGAGACACGGGGGGAGCCAGATTCCCAAGACACCAGGCCGAGACTAGTCCGAGAAACTGGTCTGAGAATCTGGTCCCGTCCTTTATTGTTCAGAAGGCCTTTTATACTTTTGATAAAACATGGAGATCAATGGGTAACACAAAGTTATGCAGCGTTAGCAGTCCAGACTCTTATCAAAACCAGGCTTTTCTCTCTGCATACCTAATTGTATACACAAGTCTTAGGTAATTTACATCATCTTCCAACCAAAAGGGCCAATTAACATTTTACAGCCTTTTTTCTGATAAGGGTTTGTCAACCACAAGACTTATTTGTGTTGATCTTCCCAAGGTCTGGTGCCACTCTCGGAAAGCACTAAAGAAAGTTACATTCTTAGACAGCAAGGATACAGCAACTTATAACAAGTAGAGGGAGTGCAGTGATTTATAGCAAAAGAGAAGCAATTAACTCAAAAGTCTAGTGTTGCTAACATCAAAACTACTATGTATCTTTTTCTACATCCTGCTTACATTAACATCCTTCCAGGTGCCTAAAAGATAAAGAATAAGGAGGTCTGGCAGCAATCCTTGAGTCAACAGTGAAAACCCTCTACCAATATAATTTTTAACTCTTTAGAAAAGGCTCTGTATCTTTAAGATGCTTTTAAGCTTTGTGCCTCCCGCGGTTGGGGGGCTGTAAGCAATTCACAAGCTGTAAGAGGTCTGGGGAACCTGTTAGGCAGACTAGAGAGCTATCAGAGGGGTTTAACTGAAACATCCCTTTCAAATGCAGAAGACTAAAACCCTGAATTGACTTTTTTCCAGAGAATATCAGAAAAGTGGAAAAGCAGAGCACAAAAGCCAGCAGATTTTTGCTGGGGTACATGCTTAGGAATATCCAGAGGGGTCCCTGAAGTCTGAGCACGCCTTGCGTATGTCAGCTTCCTTCCTCATGACCTTGTCACGGGCGGGATTCCTCACACTGGCTTCCGGCAGGGTATGGTGGTGAACTTCTTGAGTTGCAGCAAGGCTGTGAAAGACCCTTTCGAAGTTCCAGAGGTAAGGTGTCATTAGTCTCCAGACGCCTCATCGGAAATAGGCCTCATCTCGCCTGGAAGGGAGAACTTCCTGGATTTTCTCGAGTTGCGGCAGGTGTTCTCGAGTTACGACGGGGACCTCAGGGACCCGCCCTGGTGGCCTCAGGAGAGGCCAGTCCCTATGCGAGTTGCTAGGGGGCCTCTCGGGATTCCTCTCCCGTCGATACCGGGGCCAAAAACCTTGTGTGGAGTCAGGGCCGGAACCGAGGATTCCTCTCAGGGGCTGACATGGATCTTTGGGTACTTCTGGAGTCTCCCCAGGGGAGTCAGGCCTCGTCTCGAGTGGGGGCATGCACGTGCGCTTTCCTTCCAGGCTGTAGCAGCAATGTCATGCTACCTGTCGCGTGGATCAAATGATCTGTGGTTTTCCCTCGAGGCTTTCCCACAGGGCTGTCCCACGTGCCACCGTGGTGTGAGTCGATCCTCGGCGTGAAAGATGAGCCAGTGCAGGGCAAAGAGGTTCCTCTGGAATGGACTGAGACATCTGGGGGACTCTTGGAATGGTGGTACGACCATGGAGTTCCTCTCGCCTTTCCTGTTGAGAGTGCCTCCTCTTGAGATGCGACGGGAATGCCGGGAATATTTTCCCGTTGAAAGCAGGGAAAGGATCCCTCATCTCGAGCTACGAGGGGGAAACGGGGCTCCTCTGGATGTGGGCGGGACCATCGTGCTTTCTCTCGACTGGAGACGGGTATGGCGGTGAACTTCTTGAGTTGCAGCAAGGGTGTGAAAGACCCTTTCGAAGTTCCAGAGGTTAGGTGTCATTAGTCTCCAGACGCCTCATCGGAAATAGGCCTCATCTCGCCTGGAAGGGAGAACTTCCTTGATTTTCTCGAGTTGGGGCAGGTGTTCTCGAGTTACGACGGGGACCTCAGGGACCCGCCCTGTTGGCCTCAGGAGAGGCCAGTCCCTATGCGTGTTGCTAGGGGGCCCCTCGGGATTCCTCTCCCGTCGATACCGGGGCCAAAAACCTTGTGTGGAGACAGGGCTGGAACCGAGGATTCCTCTCAGGGACTGATATGGATCTTTGGGTACTTCTGGAGTCTCGCCAGGGGAGACAGGCCTCGTGTCGTGTGGGGGCTTGCACGTGCACTTTCCTGCCAGGCTGTAGCAGCAATGTCACGCTTCCCTTCGCGTGGATCAAAGGATCTGCGGTTTTCCCTCGAGGCTTTCCCTCGAGGCTTTCCCACAGGGATGTCCCACGTGACACCGTGGTGTGAGTCGATTCTCGGCGTGAAAAATGAGCCAGTGCAGGGCAAAGAGGTTCCTCTGGAATGGACTGAGACATCTGGGGGACTCTTGGAATGGTGGTACGACCATGGAGTTCCTCTCGCCTTTCCTGTTGAGAGTGCCTCCTCTTGAGATGCGACGGGAACGCCGGGAATTCTTTCCCGTTGAAAGGAGGGAAAGGATCCCTCATCTCGAGCTCCGAGGGGGAAACGGGGCTCCTCTGGATGTGGGCGGGACCATCGTGCTTTCTCTCGAGTGGAGACGGGTATGGCGGTGAATTTCTTGAGTTGCAGCAAGGGTGTGAAAGACCCTTTCGAAGTTCCAGAGGTTTGGTGTCATTAGTCTCCAGAGGCCTCATCGGAAATAGGCCTCATCTCGCCTGGAAGGGAGAACTTCCTGGATTTTCTCGAGTTGCGGCAGGTGTTCTCGAGTTACGACGGGGACCTCAGGGACCCGCCCTGGTGGCCTCCGGAGAGGGCAGTCCCCATGCGAGTTGCTAGGGGGCCTCTCGGGATTCCTCTCCCGTCGATACCGGGCCCAAAAACCTTGTGTGGAGTCAGGGCCGGAACCGAGGATTCCTCTCAGGGGCTGACATGGATCTTTGGGTACTTCTGGAGTCTCCCCAGTGGAGTCAGGCCTCGTCTCGAGTGGGGGCATGCACGTGCGCTTTCCTTCCAGGCTGTAGCAGCAATGTCACGCTTCCCGTCGCGTGGATCAAAGGATCTGTGGTTTTCCCTCGAGGCTTTCCCTCGAGGCTTTCCCACAGGGCTGTCCCACGTGCCACCGTGGTGTGAGTCGATCCTCGGCGTGAAAGATGAGCCAGTGCAGGGCAAAGAGGTTCCTCTGGAATGGACTGAGACATCTGGGGGACTCTTGGAATGGTGGTACGACCATGGAGTTCCTCTCGCCTTTCCTGTTGAGAGTGCCTCCTCTTGAGATGCGACGGGAACGCAGGGAATTCTTTCCCGTTGAAAGCAGGGAAAGGATCCCTCATCTCGAGCTACGAGGGGGAAACGGGGCTCCTTTGGATGTGGTCGGCACCATCGTGCTTCCTCTCGAGTGGAGACGGGTATGGTGGTGAACTTCTTGAGTTGCAGCAAGGGTGTGAAAGACCCTTTCGAAGTTCCAGAGGTTAGGTGTCATTAGTCTCCAGACGCCTCATCGGAAATAGGCCTCATCTCGCCTGGAAGGGAGAACTTCCTGGATTTTCTCGAGTTGCGGCAGGTGTTCTCGAGTTACGACGGGGACCTCAGGGACCGGCCCTGGTGGCCTCAGGAGAGGCCAGTCCCCATGCGAGTTGCTAGGGGGCCTCTTGGGATTCCTCTCCCGTCGATACCGGGGCCAAAAAGCTTGTGTGGAGTCAGGGCCGGAACCGAGGATTCCTCTCAGGGGCTGACATGGATCTTTGGGTACTTCTGGAGTCTCCCCAGGGGAGTCAGGCCTCGTCTCGAGTGGGGGCATGCACGTGCGCTTTCCTTCCAGGCTGTAGCAGCAATGTCACGCTTCCCGTCGCGTGGATCAAAGGATCTGTGGTTTTCCCTCGAGGCTTTCCCTCGAGCCTTTCCCACAGGGCTGTCCCACGTGCCACCGTGGTGTGAGTCGATCCTCGGCGTGAAAGATGAGCCAGTGCAGGGCAAAGAGGTTCCTCTGGAATGGACTGAGACATCTGGGGGACTCTTGGAATGGTGGTACGACCATGGAGTTCCTCTCGCTTTCCTGTTGAGAGTGCCTCCTCTTGAGATGCGACGGGAACGCCGGGAATTCTTTCCCGTTGAAAGCAGGGAAAGGATCCCTCATCTCGAGCTACGAGGGGGAAACGGGGCTCCTCTGGATGTGGGCGGGACCATCGTGCTTCCACTCTAGTGGAGACGGTTCTGGTGGTGAACTTCTTGAGTTGCAGCAAGGCTGTGAAAGACCCTTTCGAAGTTCCAGAGGTAAGGTGTCATTAGTCTCCAGACGCCTCATCGGAAATAGGCCTCATCTCGCCTGGAAGGGAGAACTTCCTGGATTTTCTCGAGTTGCGGCAGGTGTTCTCGAGTTACGACGGGGACCTCAGGGACCCGCCCTGGTGGCCTCAGGAGAGGCCAGTCCCTATGCGAGTTGCTAGGGGGCCTCTCGGGATTCCTCTCCCGTCGATACCGGGGCCAAAAACCTTGTGTGGAGTCAGGGCCGGAACCGAGGATTCCTCTCAGGGGCTGACATGGATCTTTGGGTACTTCTGGAGTCTCCCCAGGGGAGTCAAGCCTCGTCTCGAGTGGGGGCATGAACGTGCCCTTTCCTTAAAGGCTGTAGCAGCAATGTCACGCTTCCCGTCGCGTGGATCAAAGGATCTGTGGTTTTCCCTCGAGGCTTTCCTTCGAGGCTTTCCCACAGGGCTGTCCCACGTGACACCGTGGTGTGAGTCGATTCTCGGCGTGAAAGATGAGCCAGTGCAGGGCAAAGAGGTTCCTCTGGAATGGACTGAGACATCTGGGGGACTCTTGGAATGGTGGTACGACCATGGAGTTCCTCTCGCCTTTCCTGTTGAGAGTGCCTCCTCTTGAGATGCGACGGGAACGCCGGGAATTCTTTCCCGTTGAAAGCAGGGAATGGATCCCTCATCTCGAGCTACGAGGGGGAAACGGGGCTCCTCTGGATGTGGGCGGGACCATCGTGCTTCCTCTCGAGTGGAGACGGGTATGGCGGTGAACTTCTTGAGTTGCAGCAAGGGTGTGAAAGACCCTTTCGAAGTTCCAGAGGTTAGGTGTCATTAGTCTCCAGACGCCTCATCGGAAATAGGCCTCATCTCGCCTGGAAGGGAGAACTTCCTGGATTTTCTCGAGTTGCGGCAGGTGTTCTCGAGTTACGACGGGGACCTCAGGGACCCGCCCTGGTGGCCTCAGGAGAGGCCAGTCCCCATGCGAGTTGTTAGGGGGCCTCTCGGGATTCCTCTCCCGTCGATACCGGGGCCAAAAACCTTGTGTGGAGTCAGGGCCGGAACCGAGGATTCCTCTCAGGGGCTGACATGGATCTTTGGGTACTTCTGGAGTCTCCCCAGGGGAGTCAGGCCTCGTCTCGAGTGGGGGCAAGCGCGTGCGCTTTCCTTCCAGGCTTTAGCAGCAATGTCACGCTTCCCGTCGCTTGGATCAAATGATCTGTGGTTTTCCCTCGAGGCTTTCCCTCGAGGCTTTCCCACAGGGCTGTCCCACGTGCCACCGTGGTGTGAGTCGATCCTCGGCGTGAAAGATGAGCCAGTGCAGGGCAAAGAGGCTCCTCTGGAATGGACTGAGACATCTGGGGGACTCTTGGAATGGTGGTACGACCATGGAGTTCCTCTCGCCTTTCCTGTTGAGAGTGCCTCCTCTTGAGATGCGACGGGAACGCCGGGAATTCTTTCCTGTTGAAAGCAGGGAAAGGATCCCTCATCTCGAGCTACGAGGGGGAAACGGGGCTCCTCTGGATGTGGGCGGGACCATCGTGCTTCCTCTCTAGTGGAGACGGGTATGGCGGTGAACTTCTTGAGTTGCAGCAAGGGTGTGAAAGACCCTTTCGAAGTTCCAGAGGTTAGGTGTCATTAGTCTCCAGACGCCTCATCGGAAATAGGCCTCATCTCGCCTGGAAGGGAGAACTTCCTGGATTTTCTCGAGTTGCGGCAGGTGTTCTCGAGTTACGACGGGGACCTCAGGGACCCGCCCTGGTGGCCTCAGGAGAGGCCAGTCCCCATGCGAGTTGCTAGGGGGCCTCTCGGGATTCCTCTCCCGTCGATACCGGGGCCAAAAACCTTGTGTGGAGTCAGGGCCGGAACCGAGGATTCCTCTCAGGGGCTGACATGGATCTGTGGGTACTTGTGGAGTCTCCCCAGGGGAGTCAGGCCTCGTCGAGAGTGGGGGCATGCACGTGCGCTTTCCTTCCAGGCTGTAGCAGCAATGTCACGCTTCCCGTCGCGTGGATCAAAGGATCTGTGGTTTTCCCTCGAGGCTTTCCCTCGAGGCTTTCCCACAGGGCTGTCCCACGTGCCACCGTGGTGTGAGTCGATCATCGGCGTGAAAGATGAGCCAGTGCAGGGCAAAGAGGCTCCTCTGGAATGGACTGAGACATCTGGGGGACTCTTGGAATGGTGGTACGACCATGGAGTTCCTCTCGCCTTTCCTGTTGAGAGTGCCTCCTCTTGAGATGCGACGGGAACGCCGGGAATTCTTTCCCGTTGAAAGCAGGGAATGGATCCCTCATCTCGAGCTCCAAGGGGGAAACGGGTCTCCTCTGGATGTGGGCGGGACCATCGTGCTTCCTCTCGAGTGGAGACGGGTATGGCGGTGAACTTCTTGAGTTGCAGCAAGGGTGTGAAAGACCCTTTCGAAGTTCCAGAGTTTAGGTGTCATTAGTCTCCAGACGCCTCATCGGAAATAGGCCTCATCTCGCCTGGAAGGGAGAACTTCCTGGATTTTCTCGAGTTGCGGCAGGTGTTCTCGAGTTACGACGGGGACCTCAGGGACCCGCCCTGGTGGCCTCAGGAGAGGCCAGTCCCCATGCGAGTTGCTAGGGGGCCTCTCGGGATTCCTCTCCCGTCGATACCGGGGCCAAAAACTTTGTGTGGAGTCAGGGCCGGAACCGAGGATTCCTCTCAGGGGCTGACATGGATCTTTGGGTACTTGTGGAGTCTCCCCAGGGGAGTCAGGCCTCGTCGAGAGTGGGGGCATGCACGTGCGCTTTCCTTCCAGGCTGTAGCAGCAATGTCACGCTTCCAGTCGCGTGGATCAAAGGATCTGTGGTTTTCCCTCGAGGCTTTCCCTCGAGGCTTTCCCACAGGGCTGTCCCACGTGCCACCGTGTTGTGAGTCGATCATCGGCGTGAAAAAGAGCCAGTGCAGGGCAAAGAGGCTCCTCTGGAATGGACTGAGACATCTGGGGGACTCTTGGAATGGTGGTACGACCATGGAGTTCCTCTCGCCTTTCCTGTTGAGAGTGCCTCCTCTTGAGATGCGACGGGAACGCAGGGAATTCTTTCCCGTTGAAAGCAGGGAATGGATCCCTCATCTCGAGCTCCAAGGGGGAAACGGGTCTCCTCTGGATGTGGGCGGGACCATCGTGCTTCCTCTCGAGTGGAGACGGGTATGGCGGTGAACTTCTTGAGTTGCAGCAAGGGTGTGAAAGACCCTTTCGAAGTTCCAGAGTTTAGGTGTCATTAGTCTCCAGACGCCTCATCGGAAATAGGCCTCATCTCGCCTGGAAGGGAGAACTTCCTGGATTTTCTCGAGTTGCGGCAGGTGTTCTCGAGTTACGACGGGGACCTCAGGGACCCGCCCTGGTGGCCTCAGGAGAGGCCAGTCCCCATGCGAGTTGCTAGGGGGCCTCTCGGGATTCCTCTCCCGTCGATACCGGGGCCAAAAACCTTGTGTGGAGTCAGGGCCGGAACCGAGGATTCCTCTCAGGGGCTGACATGGATCTTTGGGTACTTGTGGAGTCTCCCCAGGGGAGTCAGGCCTCGTCTCGAGTGGGGGCATGCACGTGCGCTTTCCTTCCAGGCTGTAGCAGCAATGTCACGCTTCCCGTCGCGTGGATCAAAGGATCTGTGGTTTTCCCTCGAGGCTTTCCCTCGAGGCTTTCCCACAGGGCTGTCCCACGTGCCACCGTGGTGTGAGTCGATCCTCGGCGTGAAAGATGAGCCAGTGCAGGGCAAAGAGGCTCCTATGGAATGGACTGAGACATCTGGGGGACTCTTGGAATGGTGGTACGACCATGGAGTTCCTCTCGCCTTTCCTGTTGAGAGTGCCTCCTCTTGAGATGCGACGGGAACGCTGGGAATTCTTTCCCGTTGAAAGCAGGGAATGGATCCCTCATCTCGAGCTCCGAGGGGGAAACGGGTCTCCTCTGGATGTGGGCGGGACCATCGTGCTTCCTCTCGAGTGGAGACGGGTATGGCGGTGAACTTCTTGAGTTGCAGCAAGGGTGTGAAAGACCCTTTCGAAGTTCCAGAGTTTAGGTGTCATTAGTCTCCAGACGCCTCATCGGAAATAGGCCTCATCTCGCCTGGAAGGGAGAACTTCCTGGATTTTCTCGAGTTGCGGCAGGTGTTCTCGAGTTACGACGGGGACCTCAGGGACCCGCCCTGGTGGCCTCAGGAGAGGCCAGTCCCCATGCGAGTTGCTAGGGGGCCTCTCGGGATTCCTCTTCCGTCGATACCGGGGCCAAAAACCTTGTGTGGAGTCAGGGCCGGAACCGAGGATTCCTCTCAGGGGCTGACATGGATCTTTGGGTACTTGTGGAGTCTCCCCAGGGGAGTCAGGCCTCGTCTCGAGTGGGGGCATGCACGTGCGCTTTCCTTCCAGGCTGTAGCAGCAATGTCACGCTTCCCGTCGCGTGGATCAAAGGATCTGTGGTTTTCCCTCGAGGCTTTCCCTCGAGGCTTTCCCACAGGGCTGTCCCACGTGCCACCGTGGTGTGAGTCGATCCTCGGCGTGAAAGATGAGCCAGTGCAGGGCAAAGAGGTTCCTCTGGAATGGACTGAGACATCTGGGGGACTCTTGGAATGGTGGTACGACCATGGAGTTCCTCTCGCCTTTCCTGTTGAGAGTGCCTCCTCTTGAGATGCGACGGGAACGCCGGGAATTCTTTCCCGTTGAAAGCAGGGAATGGATCCCACATCTCGAGCTCCGAGGGGGAAACGGGTCTCCTCTGGATGTGGGCGGGACCATCGTGCTTCCTCTCGAGTGGAGACGGGTATGGCGGTGAACTTCTTGAGTTGCAGCAAGGGTGTGAAAGACCCTTTCGAAGTTCCAGAGTTTAGGTGTCATTAGTCTCCAGACGCCTCATCGGAAATAGGCCTCATCTCCCCTGGAAGGGAGAACTTCCTGGATTTTCTCGAGTTGCGGCAGGTGTTCTCGAGTTACGACGGGGACCTCAGGGACCCGCCCTGGTGGCCTCAGGAGAGGCCAGTCCCCATGCAAGTTGCTAGGGGGCCTCTCGGGATTCCTCTCCCGTCGATACCGGGGCCAAAAACCTTGTGTGGAGTCAGGGCCGGAACCGAGGATTCCTCTCAGGGGCTGACATGGATCTTTGGGTACTTGTGGAGTCTCCCCAGGGGAGTCAGGCCTCGTCTCGAGTGGGGGCATGCACGTGCGCTTTCCTTCCAGGCTGTAGCAGCAATGTCACGCTTCCCGTCGCGTGGATCAAAGGATCTGTGGTTTTCCCTCGAGGCTTTCCCTCGAGGCTTTCCCACAGGGCTGTCCCACGTGCCACCGTGGTGTGAGTCGATCCTCGGCGTGAAAGAAGAGCCAGTGCAGGGCAAAGAGGCTCCTCTGGAATGGACTGAGACATCTGGGGGACTCTTGGAATGGTGGTACGACCATGGAGTTCCTCTCGCCTTTCCTGTTGAGAGTGCCTCCTCTTGAGATGCGACGGGAACGCCGGGAATTCTTTCCCGTTGAAAGCAGGGAAAGGATCCCTCATCTCGAGCTACGAGGGGGAAACGGGGCTCCTCTGGATGTGGGCGGGACCATCGTGCTTCCTCTCGAGTGGAGACGGGTATGGCGGTGAACTTCTTGAGTTGCAGCAAGGGTGTGAAAGACCCTTTCGAAGTTCCAGAGGTTAGGTGTCATTTGTCTCCAGAGGCCTCATCGGAAATAGGCCTCATCTCGCCTGGAAGGGAGAACTTCCTGGATTTTCTCGAGTTGCGGCAGGTGTTCTAGACTTACGACGGGGACCTCAGGGACCCGCCCTGTTGGCCTCAGGAGAGGCCATTCCCCATGCGAGTTGCTAGGGGGCCTCTCGGGATTCCTCTCCCGTCGATACCGGGGCCAAAAACCTTGTGTGGAGTCAGGGCCGGAACCGAGGATTCCTCTCAGGGGCTGACATGGATCTTTGGGTACTTCTGGAGTCTCCCCAGGGGAGTCAGGCCTCGTCTCGAGTGGGGGCATGCACGTGCGCTTTCCTTCCAGGCTGTAGCAGCAATGTCACGCTTCCCGTCGCGTGGATCAAAGGATCTGTGGTTTTCCCTCGAGGCTTTCCCTCGAGGCTTTCCCACAGGGCTGTCCCACGTGCCACCGTGGTGTGAGTCGATCCTCGGCGTGAAAGATGAGCCAGTGCAGGGCAAAGAGGCTCCTCTGGAAAGGACTGAGACATCTGGGGGACTCTTGGAATGGTGGTACGACCATGGAGTTCCTCTCGCCTTTCCTGTTGAGAGTGCCTCCTCTTGAGATGCGACGGGAACGCCGGGAATTCTTTCCCGTTGAAAGCAGGGAATGGATCCCTCATCTCGAGCTCCGAGGGGGAAACGGGTCTCCTCTGGATGTGGGCGGGACCATCGTGCTTCCTCTCGAGTGGAGACAGGTATGGCGGTGAACTTCTTGAGTTGCAGCAAGGGTGTGAAAGACCCTTTCGAAGTTCCAGAGTTTAGGTGTCATTAGTCTCCAGACGCCTCATCGGAAATAGGCCTCATCTCGCCTGGAAGGGAGAACTTCCTGGATTTTCTCGAGTTGCGGCAGGTGTTCTCGAGTTACGACGGGGACCTCAGGGACCCGCCCTGGTGGCCTCAGGAGAGGCCATTCCCCATGCGAGTTGCTAGGGGGCCTCTCGGGATTCCTCTCCCGTCGATACCGGGGCCAAAAACCTTGTGTGGAGTCAGGGCCGGAACCGAGGATTCCTCTCAGGGGCTGACATGGATCTTTGGGTACTTCTGGAGTCTCCCCAGGGGAGTCAGGCCTCGTCTCGAGTGGGGGCATGCACGTGCGCTTTCCTTCCAGGCTGTAGCAGCAATGTCACGCTTCCCGTCGCGTGGATCAAAGGATCTGTGGTTTTCCCTCGAGGCTTTCCCTCGAGGCTTTCCCACAGGCCTGTCCCACGTGCCACCGTGGTGTGAGTCGATCCTCGGCGTGAAAGATGAGCCAGTGCAGGGCAAAGAGGCTCCTCTGGAATGGACTGAGACATCTGGGGGACTCTTGGAATGGTGGTACGACCATGGAGTTCCTCTCGCCTTTCCTGTTGAGAGTGCCTCCTCTTGAGATGCGACGGGAACGCCGGGAATTCTTTCCCGTTGACAGCAGGGAATGGATCCCTCATCTCGAGCTACGAGGGGGAAACGGGGCTCCTCTGGATGTGGGCGGGACCATCGTGCTTCCTCTCGAGTGGAGACGGGTATGGCGGTGAACTTCTTGAGTTGCAGCAAGGGTGTGAAAGACCCCTTCGAAGTTCCAGAGGTTAGTTGTCATTTGTCTCCAGAGGCCTCATCGGAAATAGGCCTCATCTCGCCTGGAAGGGAGAACTTCCTGGATTTTCTCGAGTTGCCGCAGGTGTTCTCGAGTTACGACGGGGACCTCAGGGACCCGCCCTGGTGGCCTCAGGAGAGGCCAGTCCCCATGCGAGTTGCTAGGGGGCCTCTCGGGATTCCTCTCCCGTCGATACCGGGGCCAAAAACCTTGTGTGGAGTCAGGGCCGGAACCGAGGATTCCTCTCAGGGGCTGAGATGGATCTTTGGGTACTTCTGGAGTCTCCCCAGGGGACTCAGGCCTCGTCTCGAGTGGGGGCATGCACGTGCGCTTGCCTTCCAGGCTGTAGCAGCAATGTCACGCTTCCCGTCGCGTGGATCAAAGGATCTGTGGTTTTCCCTCGAGGCTTTCCCTCGAGGCTTTCCCACAGGGCTGTCCCACGTACCACCGTGGTGTGAGTCGATCCTCGGCGTGAAAGATGAGCCAGTGCAGGGAAAAGAGGCTCCTCTGGAATGGACTGAGACATCTGGGGGACTCTTGGAATGGTGGTACGACCATGGAGTTCCTCTCGCCTTTCCTGTTGAGAGTGCCTCCTTTTGAGATGCGACGGGAACGCCGGGAATTCTTTCCCGTTGAAAGCAGGGAAAGGATCCCTCATCTCGAGCTCCGAGGGGGAAACGGGGCTCCTCTGGATGTGGGCGGGACCATCGTGCTTCCTCTCGAGTGGAGACGGGTATGGAGGTGAACTTCTTGAGTTGCATCAAGGGTGTGAAAGACCCTTTCGAAGTTCCAGAGGTTTGTTGTCATTTGTCTCCAGACGCCTCATCGGAAATAGGCCTCACCTCGCCTGGAAGGGAGAACTTCCTGGATTTTCTCGAGTTGCGGCAGGTGTTCTCGAGTTACGACGGGGACCTCAGGGACCCGCCCTGGTGGCCTCAGGAGAGGCCAGTCCCCATGCGAGATGCTAGGGGGCCTCTCGGGATTCCTCTCCCGTCGATACCGGGGCAAAAACCTTGTGTGGAGTCAGGGCCGGAACCGAGGATTCCTCTCAGGGGCTGACATGGATCTTTGGGTACTTGTGGAGTCTAACCAGGGGAGTCAGGCCTCGTCTCGAGTGGGGGCATGCACGTGCGCTTTCCTTCCAGGCTGTAGCAGCAATGTCACGCTTCCCGTCGCGTGGATCAAAGGATCTGTGGTTTTCCCTCGAGGCTTTCCCACAGGGCTGTCCCACGTGACACCGTGGTGTGAGTCGATCCTCGGCGTTAAAGATTAGCCAGTGCAGGGCAAAGAGGTTCCGCTGGAATGGACTGAGACATCTGGGGGACTCTTGGAATGGTGGTACGACCATGGAATTCCTCTCGCCTTTCCTGTTGAGAGTGCCTCCTTTTGAGATGCGACGGGAACGCCGGGAATTCTTTCCCGTTGAAAGCAGGGAAAGGATCCCTCATCTCGAGCTCCGAGGGGGAAACGGGGCTCCTCTGGATGTGGGCGGGACCATCGTGCTTCCTCTCGAGTGGAGACGGGTATGGAGGTGAACTTCTTGAGTTGCATCAAGGGTGTGAAAGTCCCTTTCGAAGTTCCAGAGGTTTGTTGTCATTTGTCTCCAGACGCCTCATCGGAAATAGGCCTCACCTCGCCTGGAAGGGAGAACTTCCTGGATTTTCTCGAGTTGCGGCAGGTGTTCTCGAGTTACGACGGGGACCTCAGGGACCCGCCCTGGTGGCCTCAGGAGAGGCCAGTCCCCATGCGAGATGCTAGGGGGCCTCTCGGGATTCCTCTCCCGTCGATACCGGGGCAAAAACCTTGTGTGGAGTCAGGGCCGGAACCGAGGATTCCTCTCAGGGGCTGACATGGATCTTTGGGTACTTGTGGAGTCTAACCAGGGGAGTCAGGCCTCGTCTCGAGTGGGGGCATGCACGTGCGCTTTCCTTCCAGGCTGTAGCAGCAATGTCACGCTTCCCGTCGCGTGGATCAAAGGATCTGTGGTTTTCCCTCGAGGCTTTCCCACAGGGCTGTCCCACGTGACACCGTGGTGTGAGTCGATCCTCGGCGTTAAAGATTAGCCAGTGCAGGGCAAAGAGGTTCCGCTGGAATGGACTGAGACATCTGGGGGACTCTTGGAATGGTGGTACGACCATGGAGTTCCTCTCGCCTTTCCTGTTGAGAGTTCCTCCTCTTGAGATGCGACGGGAACGCCGGGAAATCTTTCCTGTTGAAAGCAGGGAAAGGATCCCTCACCTCGAGCTACGAGGGGGAAACGGGGCTCCTCTGGATGTGGGCGGGACCATCGTGTTTCCTCTCGAGTGGAGACGGGTATGGCGGTGAACTTCTTGAGTTGCAGCAAGGGTGTGAAAGACCCTTTCGAAGTTCCAGAGTTTAGGTGTCATTAGTCTCCAGACGCCTCATCGGAAATAGGCCTCATCTCGCCTGGAAGGGAGAACTTCCTGGATTTTCTCGAGTTGCGGCAGGTGTTCTCGAGTTACGACGGGGACCTCAGGGACCCGCCCTGGTGGCCTCAGGAGAGGCCAGTCCCCATGCGAGTTGCTAGGGGGCCTCTCGGGATTCCTCTCCCGTCGATACCGGGGCCAAAAACCTTGTGTGGAGTCAGGGCCGGAACCGAGGATTCCTCTCAGGGGCTGAGATGGATCTTTGGGTACTTCTGGAGTCTCCCCAGGGGACTCAGGCCTCGTCTCGAGTGGGGGCATGCACGTGCGCTTTCCTTCCAGGCTGTAGCAGCAATGTCACGCTTCCCGTGGCGTGGATCAAAGTATCTGTGGTTTTCCCTCGAGGCTTTCCCTCGAGGCTTTCCCACAGGGCTGTCCCACGTACCACCGTGGTGTGAGTCGATCCTCGGCGTGAAAGATGAGCCAGTGCAGGGAAAAGAGGCTCCTCTGGAATGGACTGAGACATCTGGGGGACTCTTGGAATGGTGGTACGACCATGGAGTTCCTCTCGCCTTTCCTGTTGAGAGTGCCTCCTTTTGAGATGCGACGGGAACGCCGGGAATTCTTTCCCGTTGAAAGCAGGGAAAGGATCCCTCATCTCGAGCTCCGAGGGGGAAACGGGGCTCCTCTGGATGTGGGCGGGACCATCGTGCTTCCTCTCGAGTGGAGACGGGTATGGAGGTGAACTTCTTGAGTTGCATCAAGGGTGTGAAAGACCCTTTCGAAGTTCCAGAGGTTTGTTGTCATTTGTCTCCAGACGCCTCATCGGAAATAGGCCTCACCTCGCCTGGAAGGGAGAACTTCCTGGATTTTCTCGAGTTGCGGCAGGTGTTCTCGAGTTACGACGGGGACCTCAGGGACCCGCCCTGGTGGCCTCAGGAGAGGCCAGTCCCCATGCGAGATGCTAGGAGGCCTCTCGGGATTCCTCTCCCGTCGATACCGGGGCAAAAACCTTGTGTGGAGTCAGGGCCGGAACCGAGGATTCCTCTCAGGGGCTGACATGGATCTTTGGGTACTTGTGGAGTCTAACCAGGGGAGTCAGGCCTCGTCTCGAGTGGGGGCATGCACATGCGCTTTCCTTCCAGGCTGTAGCAGCAATGTCACGCTTCCCGTCGCGTGGATCAAAGGATCTGTGGTTTTCCCTCGAGGCTTTCCCACAGGGCTGTCCCACGTGACACCGTGGTGTGAGTCGATCCTCGGCGTTAAAGATTAGCCAGTGCAGGGCAAAGAGGTTCCGCTGGAATGGACTGAGACATCTGGGGGACTCTTGGAATGGTGGTACGACCATGGAGTTCCTCTCGCCTTTCCTGTTGAGAGTTCCTCCTCTTGAGATGCGACGGGAACGCCGGGAAATCTTTCCTGTTGAAAGCAGGGAAAGGATCCCTCACCTCGAGCTACGAGGGGGAAACGGGGCTCCTCTGGATGTGGGCGGGACCATCGTGCTTCCTCTCGAGTGGAGACGGTTATGGCGGTGAACTTCTTGAGTTGCAGCAAGGGTGTGAAAGACCCTTTCGAAGTTCCAGAGGTTCCGTGTCATTAGTCTCCAGACGCCTTATCGGAAATAAGCCTCATCTCGCCTGGAAGGGAGAACTTCCTGGATTTTCTCGAGTTGCGGCAGGTGTTCTCGAGTTACGACGGGGACCTCAGGAACCCGCCCTGGTGGCCTCAGGAAAGGTCAGTCCCCTTGCGAGTTGCTAGGGGGCCTCTCGGGATTCCTCTCCCGTCGATACGGGGGCCAAAATACTTGTGTGGAGTCAGGGCCGGAACCGAGGATTCCTCTCAGGGGCTGACATGGATCTTTGGGTACTTCTGGAGTTTCCCCAGGGGAGTCAGGCCTCGTCTCGAGTGGGGGCATGCACGTGCGCTTTCCTTACAGGCTGTAGCAGCAATGTCACGGTTCCCGTCGCGTGGATCAAAGGATCTGTGGTTTTCCCTCGAGGCTTTCCCACAGGGCTGTCCCACGTGCCACCGTGGTGTGAGACGATCCTCGGCGTGAAAGATGAGCCAGTGCAGGGCAAAGAGGTTCCTCTGGAATGGACTGAGACATCTGGGGGACTCTTGGAATGGTGGTACGACCATGGAGTTCCTCTCACCTTTCCTGTTGAGAGTTCCTCCTCTTGAGATGCGACGGGAACGCCGGGAATTCTTTCCTGTTGGAAGCAGGGAAAGGATCCCACATCTCGAGCTACGAGGGGGAAACGGGGCTCCTCTGAATGTGGGCGGGACCATCGTGCTTCCTCTCGAGTGGAGACGGGTATGGCGGTGAACTTCTTGAGTTGCAGCAAGGGTGTGAAAGACCCTTTTGAAGTCCCAGAGATTAGCTGTCATTAGACTCCAGACGCCTCATCGGAAATAGGCCTCATCTCGCCTGGAACGGAGAACTTCCTGGATTTTCTCGAGTTGCGGCAGGTGTTCTCGAGTTACGACGGGGACGTCAGGGACAAGCCCTGGTGGCCGCAGGAAACTCCAGTCCCCATACGAGTTGCTAGGGTGCCTCTCGGGATTCCTCTCAAGTCGATACCGGGGCCAAAAACCTTGTGTGGAGTCAGGGCCGGAACGGAGGATTCCTCTAAGGGGCTTACATGGATCTTTGGGTCTTTCTGGAGTCTCCCCAGGGGAGTCAGGCCTCGTCTCGAGTGGGGGCATGCACGTGCGCTTTCCTTCCAGGCTGTAGCAGCAATGTCACGCTTCCCGTCGCGTGGATCAAACGATCTGTGGTTTTCCCTCGAGGCTTTCCCTCGAGGCTTTCCCACAGGGCTGTCCCACGTGCCACCGTGGTGTGAGTCAACCCTCGGCGTGAAAGATGAGCCAGTGCAGGGCAAAGAGTTTCCTCTGGAATGGACTGAGAAATCTCGGGGACTCTTGGAATGGTGGTTCGACCATGGAGTTCCTCTCATCTTTCCTATTGAGAGTGCCTCCTCTTGAGATGCGACGGGAACGCCGGGAATTCTTTCCCGTTGATAGCAGGGAAAGGATCCCTCATCTCGATCTACGAGGGGGAAACGGGGCTCCTCTGGATGTGGGCGGGACCATCGTGTTTCCTCTCGAGTGGAGACGGGTATGGCGGTGAACTTCTTGAGTTGCAGCAAGGGTGTGAAAGACCCTTTCGAAGTTCCAGAGGTTCGGTGTCATTAGTCTCCAGACGCCTCATCGGAAATAGGCCTCATCTCGCCTGGAAGGGAGAACTTCCTGGATTTTCTCGAGTTGCGGCAGGTGTTCTCGAGTTACGACGGGGACCTCAGGGACCCGCCCTGGTGGCCTCAGGAAAGGCCAGTCCCCATGCGAGTTGCTCGGGGGCCTCTCGGGATTCCTCTCCCGTCGATACGGGGGCCAAAAACTTTGTGTGGAGTCAGGGCCGGAACCGAGGATTCCTCTCAGGGAATGACATGGATCTTTGGGTACTTCTGGAGTCTCCCCAGGAGAGTCAGGCCTCGTCTCGAGTGGGGGCATGCACGTGCGCTTTCCTTCCAGGCTGTAGCAGCAATGTCACGCTTCCCGTCGCGTGGATCAAAGGATCTGTGGTTTTCCCTCGAGGCTTTCCCACAGGGCTGTCCCACGTGCCACCCTGGTGTGAGTCGATCCTCGGCGTGAAAGATGAGCCAGTGCAGGGCAAAGAGGTTCCTCTGGAATGGACTGAGAAATCTCGGGGACTCTTGGAATGGTGGTACGACCATGGAGTTCCTCTCGTCTTTCCTGTTGAGAGTGCCTCCTCTTGAGATGCGACGGGAACGCCGAAAATACTTTCCCGTTGATAGCAGGGAAAGGATCCCTCATCTCGAGCTACGAGGGGCAAACGGGGCTCCTCTGGATGTGGGCGGGACCATCATGTTTCCTTTCGAGTGGAGACGGATATGGCGGTGAACTTCTTGAGTTGCAGCAAGGGTGTGAAAGACCCTTTCGAAGTTCCAGAGGTTAGGTGTCATTAGTCTCCAGACGCCTCATCGGAAATAGGCCTCATCTCGCCTGGAAGGGAGAACTTCCTGGATTTTCTCGAGTTGCGGCAGGTGTTCTCGAGTTACGACGGGGACCTCAGGGACCCGCCCTGGTGGCCTCAGGAGAGGCCAGTCCCCAAGCGAGTTGCTAAGGGGCCTCTCGGGATTACTCTTCCGGCGATACCGGGGCCAAAACCCTTTGGTGGAGTCAGGGCCGGAACCAAGGATTCCTCTCAGGGGCTGACATGGATCTTTGGGTACTTCTGGAGTCTCCCCAGGGGAGTCAGGCCTCGTCTCGAGTGGGGGCATGCATGTGCGCTTTCCTTCCAGGCTGTAGCAGCAATGTCACCCTTCCCGTCGCGTGGATCAAACGATCTGTGGTTTTCCCTCGAGGCTTTCCCTAGAGGCTTTCCCACAGGGCTGTCCCACGTGCCACCGTGGTGTGAGTCGATCCTCGGCGTGAAAGATGAGCCAGTGCAGGGCAAAGAGGTTCCTCTGGAATGCACTGAGACATCTGGGGGACTCTTGGAATGGTGGTATGACCATGGAGTTCCTCTCGCCTTTCCTGTTGAGAGTGCCTCCTCTTGAGATGCGACGGGAACGCCGGGAATTCTTTCCCGTTGAAAGCAGGGAAAGGATCCCTCATCTCGAGCTACGAGGGGGAAACGGGGCTCCTCTGGATGTGTGCGGGACCATCGTGCTTCCTCTCGAGTGGAGACGGGTATGGCGGTGAACTTCTTGAGTTGCAGCAAGGGTGTGAAAGACCCTTTTGAAGTTCCAGAGGTTAGGTGTCATTAGTCTCCAGACGCCTCATCGGAAATAGGCCTCATCTCGCCTGGAAGGGAGAACTTCCTGGATTTTCTCGAGTTGCGGCAGGTGTTCTCGAGTTACGACGGGGACCTCAGGGACCCGCCCTGGTGGCCTCAGGAGACGCCAGTCCCCATGCGAGTTGCTAGGGGGCCTCTCGGGATTCCTCTCCCGTCGATACCGGGGCCAAAAACCTTGTGTGGAGTCAGGGCCGGAACCGAGGATTCCTCTCAGGGGCTGATATGGATCTTTGGGTACATCTGGAGTCTCGCCAGGGGAGACAGGCCTCGTCTCGAGTCGGGGCATGCACGTGCACTTTCCTTCCAGGCTGTAGCAGCAATGTCACGCTTCCCGTCGCGTGGATCAAAGGATCTGTGGTTTTCCCTCGAGGCTTTCCCTCGAGGCTTTCCCACAGGGCTGTCCCACGTGCCACCATGGTGTGAGTCGATCCTCGGCGTGAAAGATGAGCCAGTGCAGGGCAAAGAGGTTCCTCTGGAATGGACTGAGACATCTGGGGGACTCTTGGAATGGTGGTTCGACCATGGAGTTCCTCTCGCCTTTCCTGTTGAGAGTGCCTCCTCTTGAGATGCGACAGGAACGCCGGGAATTCTTTCCCGTTGAAAGCAGGGAAAGGATCCCTCATCTCGAGCTCCGAGGGGGAAACGGGGCTCCTCTGGATGTGGGCGGGACCATCGTGCTTCCTCTCGAGTGGAGACGGGTATGGCGGTGAACTTCTTGAGTCGCAGCAAGGGTGTGAAAGACCCTTTCGAAGTTCCAGAGGTTAGGTGTCATTAGTCTCCAGACGCCTCATCGGAAATAGGCCTCATCTCGCCTGGAAGGGAGAACTTCCTGGATTTTCTCGAGTTGCGGCAGGTGTTCTCGAGTTACGACGGGGAACTCAGGGACCCGCCCTTGTGGCCTCAGGAGAGGCCAGTCCCCATGCGAGTTGCTAGGGTGCCTCTCAGGATTCCTCTCCTGACGATACCGGGGCCAAAAACCTTTGGTGGAGTCAGGGCCGGAACCGAGGATTCCTCTCAGGGGCTGACATGGATCTTTGGGTACTTCTGGAGTCTCCCCAAGGGAGTCAGGCCACGTCTCGAGTGGGGGCATGCACGTGCGCTTTCCTTCCAGGCTGTAGCAGAAATGTCACGCTTCCCGTGGCGTGGATCAAAGGATCTGTGGTTTTCCCTCGAGGCTTTCCCTCGAGGCTTTCCCACAGGGCTGTCCCACGTGCCACCGTGGTGTGAGTCGATCCTCGGCGTGAAAGATGAGCCAGTGAAGGGCAAAGAGGTTCCTCTGGAATGGACTGAGACATCTGGGGGACTCTTGGAATGGTGGTACGACCATGGAGTTCCTCTCGCCTTTCCTGGTGAGAGTGCATCCTCTTGAGATGCAACGGGAACGCCGGGAATTCTTTCCCGTTGAAAGCAGGGAAAGGATCCCTCATCTCGAGCTATGAGGGGGAAACGGTGCTCCTCTGGATGTGGGCGGGACCATCGTGCTTCCTCTTGAGTGGACACGGGTATGGCGGTGAACTTCTTGAGTTGCAGCAAGGGTGTGAAAGACCCTTTCGTAGTTCCAGAGGTTAGTTGTCATTAGTCTCCAGACGCCTCATCGGAAATAGGCCTCATCTCGCCTGGAAGGGAGAATTTCCTGGATTTTCTCGAGTTGCGGCAGGTGTTCTCGAGTTACGACGGGGACCTCAGGGACCCGCCCTGGTGGCCTCAGGAGACGCCAGTCCCCATGCGAGTTGCTAGGGGGCCTATCGGGATTCCTCTCCCGTCGATACCGGGGCGAAAAACCTTGTGTGGAGTCAGGGCCGGAACCGATGATTCCTCTCAGGGGCTGATATGGATCTTTGGGTACATCTGGAGTCTCCCCAGGGGAGACAGGCCTCGTCTCGAGTCGGGGCATGCACGTGCACTTTCCTTCCAGGCTGTAGCAGCAATGTCACGCTTCCCGTCGCGTGGATCAAAGGATCTGTGGTTTTCCCTCGAGGCTTTCCCTCGAGGCTTTCCCACAGGGCTGTCCCACGTGCCCCCGTGGTGTGAGTCGATCCTCGGCGTGAAAGATGAGCCAGTGCAGGGCAAAGAGGTTCCTCTGCAATGGACTGAGACATCTGGGGGACTCTTGGAATGGTGGTACGACCATGGAGTTCCTCTCGCCTTTCCTGTTGAGAGTGCCTCCTCTTGAGATGCGACGGGAACGCCGGGAATTCTTTCCCCTTGAAAGCAGGGACAGGATCCCTCATCTCGAGCTACGAGGGGGAAACGGGGCTCCTCTGGATGTGGGCGGGACCATCATGCTTCCTCTCGAGTGGAGACGGGTATGGCGGTGAACTTCTTGAGTTGCAGCAAGGGTGTGAAAGACCCTTTCGAAGTTCCAGAGTTTAGGTGTCATTAGTCTCCAGACGCCTCATCGGAAATAGGCCTCATCTCGCCTGGAAGGGAGAACTTCCTGGATTTTCTCGAGTTGCGGCAGGTGTTCTCGAGTTACGACGGGGACCTCAGGGACCCGCCCTGGTGGCCTCAGGAGACGCCAGTCCCATGCGAGTTGCTAGGGGGCCTCTCGGGATTCCTCTCCCGTCGATACCGGGGCCAAAAACATTTGGTGGAGTCAGGGTCGGAACCGAGGATTCCTCTCAGGGGCTGACATGGATCTTTGGGTACTTCTGGAGTCTCCCCAGGGGAGTCAGGCCTCGTCTCGAGTGGGGGCATGCACGTGCGCTTTCCTTCCAGGCTGTAGCAGCAATGTCACGCTTCCCGTGGCGTGGATCAAAGGATCTGTGGTTTTCCCTCGAGGCTTTCCCTCGAGGCTTTCCCACAGGGCTGTCCCACGTGCCACCGTGGTGTGATTCGATCCTCGGCGTGAAAGATGTGCCAGTGCAGGGCAAAGAGCTTCCTTTGGAATGGACTGAGACATCTGGGGGACTCTTGGAATGGTGGTACGACCATGGAGTTCCTCTCGCCTTTCCTGTTGAGAGTGCCTGCTCTTGAGATGCGACGGGAACGCCGGGAATTCTTTCCCGTTGAAAGCAGGGAAAGGATCCCTCATCTCGAGCTACGAGGGGGAATCGGTGCTCCTCTGGATGTGGGCGGGACCATCGTGCTTCCTCTTGAGTGGACACGGGTATGGCGGTGAACTTCTTGAGTTGCAGCAAGGGTGTGAAAGACTCTTTCGAAGTTCCAGAGGTTAGGTGTCATTAGTCTCCAGACGCCTCATCAGAAATAGGCCTCATCTCGCCTGGAAGGGAGAACTTCCTGGATTTTCTCGAGGTGCGGCAGGTGTTCTCGAGTTACGACGGGGACCTCAGGGACCCGCCCTGGTGGCCTCAGGAGACGCCAGTCCCCATGCGAGTTGCTAGGGGGCCTCTCGGGATTCCTCTCCCGTCGATACCGGGGCCAAAAACCTTGTGTGGAGTCAGGGCCGGAACCGAGGATTCCTCTCAGGGGATGATATGGATCTTTGGGTATATCTGGAGTCTCGCCAGGGGAGACAGGCCTCGTCTCGAGTCGGGGCATGCACGTGCACTTTCCTTCCAGGCTGTAGCAGCAATGTCACGCTTCCCGTCGCGTGGATCAAAGGATCTGTGGTTTTCCCTCGAGGCTTTCCCTCGAGGCTTTCCCACAGGGCTGTCCCACGTGCCACCGTGGTGTGAGTCGATCCTCGGCCTGAAAGATGAGCCAGTGTAGGGCAAAGAGGTTCCTCTGGAATGGACTGAGACATCTGGGGGACTCTTGGAATAGTGGTACGACCATGGAGTTCCTCTCGCCTTTCCTGTTGAGAGTGCCTCCTCTTGAGATGCGACGGGAACGCCGGGAATTCTTTCCCGTTGAAAGCAGGGAAAGGATCCCTCATCTCGAGCTACGAGGGGGAAACGGGGCTCCTCTGGATGTGGGCGGGACCATCGTGCTTCCTCTCGAGTGGAGACGGGTATGGCGGTGAACTTCTTGAGTCGCAGCAAGGGTGTGAAAGACCCTTTCGAAGTTCCAGAGGTTAGGTGTCATTAGTCTCCAGACGCCTCATCGGAAATAGGCCTCATCTCGCCTGGAAGGGAGAACTTCCTGGATTTTCTCGAGTTGCGGCAGGTGTTCTCGAGTTACGACGGGGACCTCAGGGACCCGCCCTGGTGGCCTCAGGAGAGGCCAGTCCCCATGCG
Organism: Capricornis sumatraensis; assembly: GCF_032405125.1. Taxonomy (NCBI): domain Eukaryota; kingdom Metazoa; phylum Chordata; class Mammalia; order Artiodactyla; family Bovidae; genus Capricornis; species Capricornis sumatraensis. The sequence continues at coordinate 13,947,631 of NW_027184612.1, forward strand.
AGTTGCTAGGGGGCCTCTCGGGATTCCTCTCCCGTCGATACCGGGGCCAAAAACCTTTGGTGGAGTCAGGGCCGGAACCGAGGATTCCTCTCAGGGGCTGACATGGATCTTTGAGTACTTCTGGAGTCTCCCCAGGGGAGTCAGGCCTCGTCTCGACTGGGGGCATGCACGTGCGCTTTCCTTCCAGGCTGTAGCAGCAATGTCACGCTTCCCGTGGCGTGGATCAAAGGATCTGTGGTTTTCCCTTGAGGCTTTCCATCGAGGCTTTCCCACAGGGCTGTCCCACGTGCCACCATGGTGTGAGTCGATCCTCGGCGTGATAGATGAGCCAGTGCAGGGCAAAGAGGTTCCTCTGGAATGGACTGAGACATCTGGGGGACTCTTGGAATGGTGGTACGACCATGGAGTTCCACTCGCCTTTCCTGCTGAGAGTGCCTCCTCTTGAGATGCGACGGGAACGCCGGGAATTCTTTCCCGTTGAAAGCAGGGAAAGGATCCCTCATCTCGAGCTACGAGGGGGAAACGGTGCTCCTCTGGATGTGGGCGGGACCATCGTGCTTCCTCTCGAGTGGACACGGGTATGGCGGTGAACTTCTTGAGTTGCAGCAAGGGTGTGAAAGACCCTTTCGAAGTTCCAGAGTTTAGGTGTCATTAGTCTCCAGACGCCTCATCGGAAATAGGCCTCATCTCGCCTGGAAGGGAGAACTTCCTGGATTTCTCGAGTTGCGGCAGGTGTTCTCGAGTTTCGACGGGGACCTCAGGGACCCGCCCTGGTGGCCTCAGGAGAGGCCAGTCCCCATGCGAGTTGCTAGGGGGCCTCTCGGGATTACTCTTCCGTCGATACCGGGGCCAAAACCCTTTGGTGGAGTCAGGGCCGGAACCGAGGATTCCTCTGAGGGGCTGATATGGATCTTTGGGTACTTCAGGAGTCTCCCCAGGGGAGTCAGGCCTCGTCTCGAGTGGGGGCATGCACGTGCGCTTTCCTTCCAGGCTGTAGCAGCAATGTCACGCTTCCCGTCGCGTGGATCAAAGGATCTGTGGTTTTCCCTCGAGGCTTTCCCTCGAGGCTTTCCCACAGGGCTGTCCCACGTGCCACCGTGGTGTGAGTCGATCCTCGGCGTGAAAGATGAGCCAGTGCAGGGCAAAGAGGTTCCTCTGGAATGCACTGAGACATCTGGGGGACTCTTGGAATGGTGGTACGACCATGGAGTTCCTCTCGCTTTTCCTGTTGAGAGTGCCTCCTCTTGAGATGCGACGGGAACGCCGGGAATTCTTTCCCGTTGAAAGCAGGGAAAGGATCCCTCATCTCGAGCTACGAGGGGGAAACGGTGCTCCTCTGGATGTGGGCGGGACCATTGTGCTTCCTCTTGAGTGGACACGGGTATGGCGGTGAACTTCTTGAGTTGCAGCAAGGGTGTGAAAGACCCTTTCGAAGTTCCACAGGTTAGGTGTCATTAGTCTCCAGACGTCTCATTGGAAATAGGCCTCATCTCGCCTGGAAGGGAGAATTTCCTGGATTTTCTCGAGTTGCGGCAGGTGTTCTCGAGTTACGACGGGGACCTCAGGGACCCGCCCTGGTGGCCTCAGTAGACGCCAGTCCCCATGTGAGTTGCTAGGGGGCCTCTCGGGATTCCTCTCCCGTCGATACCGGGGCCAAAAACCTTGTGTGGAGTCAGGGCCGGAACCGAGGATTCCTCTCAGGGGCTGATATGGATCTTTGGGTACATCTGGAGTCTCGCCAAGGGAGACAGGCCTCGTCTCGAGTCGGGGCATGCACGTGCACTTTCCTTCCAGGCTGTAGCAGCAATATCACGCTTCCCGTCGCGTGGATCTAAGGATCTGTGGTTTTCCCTCGAGGCTTTCCCTCGAGGCTTTCCCACAGGGCTGTCCCACGTGCCACCGTGGTGTGATTCGATCCTCGGCGTGAAAGATGTGCCAGTGCAGGGCAAAGAGGTTCCTCTGGAATGGACTGAGACATCTGGGGGACTCTTGGAATGGTGGTACGACCATGGAGTTCCTCTCGCCTTTCCTGTTGAGAGTGCCTGCTCTTGAGATGCGACGGGAACGCCGGGAATTCTTTCCCGTTGAAAGCAGGGAAAGGATCCCTCATCTCGAGCTACGAGGGGGAAACGGTGCTCCTCTGGATGTGGGCGGGACCATCGTGCTTCCTCTTGAGTGGACACGGGTATGGCGGTGAATTTCTTGAGTTGCAGCAAGGGTGTGAAAGACTCTTTCGAAGTTCCAGAGGTTAGGTGTCATTAGTCTCCAGACGCCTCATCAGAAATAGGCCTCATCTCGCCTGGAAGGGAGAACTTCCTGGATTTTCTCGAGTTGCGGCAGGTGTTCTCGAGTTACGACGGGGACCTCAGGGACCCGCCCTGGTGGCCTCAGGAGACGCCAGTCCCCATGCGAGTTGCTAGGGGGCCTCTCGGGATTCCTCTCCCGTCGATACCGGGGCCAAAAACCTTGTGTGGAGTCAGGGCCGGAACCGAGGATACCTCTCATGGGCTGATATGGATCTTTGGGTACATCTGGAGTCTCGCCAGGGGAGACAGGCCTCGTCTCGAGTCGGGGCATGCACGTGCACTTTCCTTCCAGGCTGTAGCAGCAATGTCACGCTTCCCGTCACGTGGATCAAAGGATCTGTGGTTTTCCCTCGAGGCTTTCCCTCGAGGCTTTCCCACAGGGCTGTCGCACGTGCCACCATGGTGTGAGTCGATCCTCGGCGTGAAAGATGAGCCAGTGCAGGGCAAAGAGGTTCCTCTGGAATGGACTGAGACATCTGGGGGACTCTTGGAATGGTGGTACGACCATGGAGTTCCTCTCGCCTTTCCTGTTGGGAGTGCCTCCTCTTGAGATGTGACGGGAACGCCGGGAATTCTTTCCCGTTGAAAGCATGGAAAGGTTCCCTCATCTCGAGCTACGAAGGGGAAACGGTGCTCCTCTGGATGTGGACGGGACCATCGTGCTTCCTCTCGAGTGGACACGGGTATGGCGGTGAACTTCTTGAGTCGCAGCAAGGGTGTGAAAGACCCTTTCGAAGTTCCAGAGGTTAGGTGTCATTAGTCTCCAGACGCCTCATCGGAAATAGGCCTCATCTCGCCTGGAAGGGAGAACTTCCTGGATTTTCTCGAGTTGCGGCAGGTGTTCTCGAGTTACGACGGGGACCTCAGGGACCCGCCCTGGTGGCCTCAGGAGAGGCCAGTCCCCATGCGAGTTGCTAGGGGGCCTCTCGGGATTCCTCTCCCTTCGATACCGGGGCCAAAAACCTTTGGTGGAGTCAGGGCCGGAACCGCGGATTCCTCTCAGGGGCTGACATGGATCTTTGAGTACTTCTGGAGTCTCCCTAGGGGAGTCAGGCCTCGTCTCGACTGGGGGCATGCACGTGCGCTTTCCTTCCAGGCTGTAGCAGCAATGTGACGCTTCCCGTGGCGTGGATCAAAGGATCTGTGGTTTTCCCTCGAGGCTTTCCATCGAGGCTTTCCCACAGGGCTGTCCCACGTGCCACCATGGTGTGAGTCGATCCTCGGCGTGATAGATGAGCCAGTGCAGGGCAAAGAGGTTCCTCTGGAATGGACTGAGACATCTGGGGGACTCTTGGAATGGTGGTACGACCATGGAGTTCCTCTCGCCTTTCCTGCTGAGAGTGCCTCCTCTTGAGATGCGACGGGAACGCCGGGAATTCTTTCCCGTTGAAAGCATGGAAAGGTTCCCTCATTTCGAGCTACGAGGGGGAAACGGTGCTCCTCTGGATGTGGGCGGGACCATCGTGCTTCCTCTCGAGTGGACACGGGTATGGCGGTGAACTTCTTGAGTTGCAGCAAGGGTGTGAAAGACCCTTTCGAAGTTCCAGAGGTTAGGTGTCATTAGTCTCCAGACGCCTCATCGGAAATAGGCCTCATCTCGCCTGGAAGGGAGAACTTCCTGGATTTTCTCGAGTTGCGGCAGGTGTTCTCGAGTTAAGACGGGGACCTCAGGGACCCTCCCTGGTGGCCTCAGGAGAGGACAGTCCCCATGCGAGTTGCTAGGGGGCCTCTCAGGATTCCTCTCCCGTCGATACCGGGGCCAAAACCCTTTGGTGGAGTCAGGGCCGGAACCGAGGATTCCTCTCAGGGGCTGACATGGATCTTTGGGTACTTCTGGAGTCTCCCCAGGGGAGTCAGGCCTCGTCTCGAGTGGGGGCATGCACGTGCGCTTTCCTTCCAGGCTGTAGCAGCAATGTCACGCTTCCCGTCACGTGGATCAAAGGATCTGTGGTATTCCCTCGAGGCTTTCCCTCGAGGCTTTCCCACAGGGCTGTCCCACGTGCCACCGTGGTGTGAGTCGATCCTCGGCGTGAAAGATGAGCCAGTGCAGGGCAAAGAGGTTCCTCTGGAATGCACTGAGACATCTGGGGGACTCTTGGAATGGTGGTACGACCATGGAGTTCCTCTCGCCTTTCCTGTTGAGAGTGCCTCCTCTTGAGATGCGACGGGAACGCCGGGAATTCTTTCCCGTTGAAAGCAGGGAAAGGATCCCTCATCTCGAGCTACGAGGGGGAAACGGTGCTCCTCTGGATGTGGGCGGGACCATCGTGCTTCCTCTTGAGTGGACACGGGTATGGCGGTGAACTTCTTGAGTTGCAGCAAGGGTGTGAAAGACCCTTTCGAAGTTCCAGAGGTTAGGTGTCATTAGTCTCCAGCCGCCTCATCGGAAATAGGCCTCATCTCGCCTGGAAGGGAGAACTTCCTGGATTTTCTCGAGTTGCGGCAGGTGTTCTCGAGTTACGACGGGGACCTCAGGGACCCGCCCTGGTGGCCTCAGGAGAGGCCAGTCCCCATGCGAGTTGCTAGGAGGCCTCTCGGGATTCCTCTCCCGTCCATACTGCGGCCAAAAACATTTGGTGGAGTCAGGGCCGGAACCGAGGATTCCTCTCAGGGGCTGACATGGATCTTTGAGTACTTCTGGAGTCTCCCCAGGGGAGTCAGGCCTCGTCTCGAGTCGGGGCATGCTCATGCGCTTTCCTTCCAGGCTGTAGCAGCAATGTCACGCTTCCCGTGGCGTGGATCAAAGGATCTGTGGTTTTCCCTCGAGGCTTTCCCTCGAGGCTTTCCCACAGGGCTGTCCCACGTGCCACCGTGGTGTGATTCGATCCTCGGCGTGAAAGATGTGCCAGTGCAGGGCAAAGAGGTTCCTCTGGAATGGACTGAGACATCTGGGGGACTCTTGCAATGGTGGTACGACCATGGAGTTCCTCTCGCCTTTCCTGTTGAGAGTGCCTGCTCTTGAGATGCGAGGGGAACGCCGGGAATTCTTTCCCGTTGAAAGCAGGGAAAGGATCCCTCATCTCGAGCTACGAGGGGGAAACGGTGCTCCTCTGGATGTGGGCGGGACCATCGTGCTTCCTCTTGAGTGGACACGGGTATGGCGGTGAACTTCTTGAGTTGCAGCAAGGGTGTGAAAGACCCTTTCGAAGTTCCAGAGGTTAGGTGTCATTAGTCTCCAGACGCCTCATCAGAAATAGGCCTCATCTCGCCTGGAAGGGAGAACTTCCTGGATTTTCTCGAGTTGTGGCAGGTGTTCTCGAGTTACGACGGGGACCTCAGGGACCCGCCCTGGTGGCCTCAGGAGACGCCAGTCCCCATGCGAGTTGCTAGGGGGCCTCTCGGGATTCCTCTCACGTCGATACCGGGGCCAAAAACCTTGTGTGGAGTCAGGGCCGGAACCGAGGATTCCTCTCAGGGGCTGATATGGATCTTTTGGTACATCTGGAGTCTCGCCAGGGGAGACAGGCCTCGTCTTGAGTCGGGGCATGCACGTGCACTTTCCTTCCAGGCTGTAGCAGCAATGTCACGCTTCCCGTCGCGTGGATCAAAGGATCTGTGGTTTTCCCTCGAGGCTTTCCCTCGAGGCTTTCCCCCAGGGCTGTCCCACGTGCCACCATGGTGTGAGTCGATCCTCGGCGTGAAAGATGAGCCAGTGCAGGGCAAAGAGGTTCCTCTGGAATGGACTGAGACATCTGGGTGACTCTTGGAATGGTGGTACGACCATGGAGTTCCTCTCGCCTTTCCTGTTGAGAGTGCCTCCTCTTGAGATGCGACGGGAACGCCGGGAATTCTTTCCCGTTGAAAGCATGGAAAGGTTCCCTCATCTCGAGCTACGAGGGGGAAACGGGGCTCCTCTGGATGTGGGCGGGACCATCGTGATTCCTCTCGAGTGGACACGGGTATGGCGGTGAACTTCTTGAGTCGCATCAAGGGTGTGAAAGACCCTTTCGAAGTTCCAGAGGTTAGGTGTCATTAGTCTCCAGACGCCTCATCGGAAATAGGCCTCATCTCGCCTGGAAGGGAGAACTTCCTGGATTTTCTCGAGTTGCGGCAGGTGTTCTCGAGTTACGACGGGGACCTCAGGGACCCGCCCTGGTGGCCTCAGGAGAGTCCAGTCCCCATGCGAGTTGCTAGGGGGCCTATCGGGATTCCTCTCCCGTCGATACCGGGGCCAAAAACCATTGGTGGAGTCAGGGCCGGAACCGAGGATTCCTCTCAGGGGCTGACATGGATCTTTGAGTACTTCTGGAGTCTCCCCAGGGGAGTCAGGCCTCGTCTCGACTGGGGGCATGCACGTGCGCTTTCCTTCCAGGCTGTAGCAGCAATGTCACGCTTCCCGTCGCGTGGATCAAAGGATCTGTGGTTTTCCCTCGAGGCTTTCCCTCGAGGCTTTCCCACAGGGCTGTCCCACGTGCCACCGTGGTGTGATTCGATCCTCGGCGTGAAAGATGTGCCAGTGCAGGGCAAAGAGGTTCCTCTGGAATGGACTGAGACATCTGGGGGACTCTTGGAATGGTGGTACGACCATGGAGTTCCTCTCGCCTTTCCTGTTGAGATTGCCTGCTCTTGAGATGCGACGGGAACGCCGGGAATTCTTTCCCGTTGAAAGCAGGGAAAGGATCCCTCATTTCGAGCTACGAGGGGGAAACGGTGCTCCTCTGGATGTGGGCGGGACCATCGTGCTTCCTCTCGAGTGGACACGGGTATGGCAGTGAACTTCTTGAGTTGCAGCAAGGGTGTGAAAGACTCTTTCGAAGTTCCAGAGGTTAGGTGTCATTAGTCTCCAGACGCCTCATCGGAAATAGGCCTCATCTCGCCTGCAAGGGAGAACTTCCTGGATTTTCTCGAGTTGCGGCAGGTGTTCTCGAGTTACGACGGGGACCTCAGGGACCCGCCCTGGTGGCCTCAGGAGACGCCAGTCCCCATGCGAGTTGCTAGGGGGCCTCTCGGGATTCCTCTCCCGTCGATACCGGGGCCAAAAACCTTGTGTGGAGTCAGGGCCGGAACCGAGGATTCCTCTCAGGGGCTGATATGGATCTTTGGGTACATCTGGAGTCTCGCCAGGGGAGACAGGCCTCGTCTCGAGTCGGGGCATGCACGTGCACTTTCCTTCCAGGCTGTAGCAGCAATGTCACGCTTCCCGTCGCGAGGATCAAAGGATCTGTGGTTTTCCCTCGAGGCTTTCCCTCGAGGCTTTCCCACAGGGCTGTCCCACGTGCCACCGTGGTGTGAGTCGATCCTCGGCGTGAAAGATGAGCCAGTGCAGGGCAAAGAGGTTCCTCTGGAATGGACTGAGACATCTGGGGGACTCTTGGAATGGTGGTACGACCATGGAGTTCCTCTCGCCTTTCCTGTTGAGAGTGCCTCCTCTTGAGATGCGACGGGAACGCCAGGAATTCTTTCCCGTTGAAAGCAGGGAAAGGATCCCTCATCTCGAGCTACGAGGAGGAAACGGGGCTCCTCTGGATGTGGGCGGGACCATCGTGCTTCCTCTCGAGTGGAGACGGGTATGGCGGTGAACTTCTTGAGTTGCAGCAAGGGTGTGAAAGACCCTTTCGAAGTTCCAGAGTTTAGGTGTCATTAGTCTCCAGACGCCTCATCGGAAATAGGCCTCATCTCGCCTGGAAGGGAGAACTTCCTGGATTTTCTCGAGTTGCGGCAGGTGTTCTCGAGTTACGACGGGGACCTCAGGGACCCGCCCTGGTGGCCTCAGGAGAGGCCAGTCCCCATGCGAGTTGCTAGGGGGCCTCTCGGGATTCCTCTCCCGTCGATACCGGGGCCAAAAACATTTGGTGGAATCAGGGCCGGAACCGAGGATTCCTCTCAGGGGCTGACATGGATCTTTGGGTACTTCTGGAGTCTCCCCAGGGGAGTCAGGCCTCGTCTCGAGTGGGGGCATGCACGTGCGCTTTCCTTCTAGGCTGTAGCAGCAATGTCACGCTTCCCGTGGCGTGGATCAAAGGATCTGTGGATTTCCCTCGAGGCTTTCCCTCGAGGCTTTCCCACAGGGCTGTCCCACGTGCCACCGTGGTGTGATTCGATCCTCGACGTGAAAGATGTGCCAGTGCAGGGCAAAGAGGTTCCTCTGGAATGGACTGAGACATCTGGGGGACTCTTGGAATGGTGGTACGACCATGGAGTTCCTCTCGCCTTTCCTGTTGAGAGTGCCTGCTCTTGAGATGCGACGGGAACGCAGGGAATTCTTTCCCGTTGAAAGCAGGGAAAGGATCCCTCATCTCGAGCTACGAGGGGGAAACGGTGCTCCTCTGGATGTGGGCGGGACCATCGTGCTTCCTCTTGAGTGGACACGGGTATGGCGGTGAACTTCTTGAGTTGCAGCAAGGGTGTGAAAGACTCTTTCGAAGTTCCAGAGGTTAGGTGTCATTAGTCTCCAGACGCCTCATCGGAAATAGGCCTCATCTCGCCTGGAAGGGAGAACTTCCTGGATTTTCTCGAGTTGCGGCAGGTGTTCTCGAGTGACGACGAGGACCTCAGGGACCCGCCCTGGTGGCCTCAGGAGACGCCAGTCCCCATGCGAGTTGCTAGGGGGCCTCTCGGGATTCCTCTCCCGTCGATACCGGGGCCAAAAACCTTGTGTGGAGTCAGGGCCGGAACCGAGGATTCCTCTCAGGGGCTGATATGGATCTTTTGGTACATCTGGAGTCTCGCCAGGGGAGACCGGCCTCGTCTCGAGTCGGGGCATGCACGTGCACTTTCCTTCCAGGCTGTAGCAGCAATGTCACGCTTCCCGTCGCGTGGATCAAACGATCTGTGGTTTTCCCTCGAGGCTTTCCCTCGAGGCTTTCCCACAGGGCTGTCCCACGTGCCACCGTGGTGTGAGTCGATCCTCGGCGTGAAAGATGAGCCAGTGCAGGGCAAAGAGGTTCCTCTGGAATGGACTGAGACATCTAGGGGACTCTTGGAATGGTGGTACGACCATGGAGTTCCTCTCGCCTTTCCTGTTGAGAGTGCCTCCTCTTGAGATGCGACGGGAACGCCGGGAATTCTTTCCCGTTGAAAGCAGGGAAAGGATCCCTCATCTCGAGCTACGAGGTGGAAACGGGGCTCCTCTGGATGTGGGCGGGACCATCGTGCTTCCTCTCGAGTGGAGACGGGTATGGCGGTGAACTTCTTGAGTTGCAGCAAGGGTGTGAAAGACCCTTTCGAAGTTCCAGAGGTTAGGTGTCATTAGTCTCCAGACGCCTCATCGGAAATAGGCCTCATCTCGCCTGGAAGGGAGAATTTCCTGGATTTTCTCGAGTTGCGGCAGGTGTTCTCGAGTTACGACGGGGACCTCAGGGACCCGCCCTGGTGGAATCAGGAGAGGCCAGTCCCCATGCGAGTTGCTAGGGGGCCTCTCGGGATTCCTCTCCCATCGATACCGGGGCCAAAAACCTTGTGTGGAGTCAGGGCCGGAAGCGAGGATTCCTCTCAGGGGCTGATATGGATCCTTGGGTACATCTGGAGTCTCGCCAGGGGAGACAGGCCTCGTCTCGAGTCGGGGCATGCACGTGCACTTTCCTTCCAGGCTGTAGCAGCAATGTCACGCTTCCCGTCGCGTGGATCAAAGGATCTGTGGTTTTCCCTCGAGGCTTTCCCTCGAGGCTTTCCCACAGGGCTGTCCCACGTGCCACCATGGTGTGAGTCGATCCTCGGCGTGAAAGATGAGCCAGTGCATGGCAAAGAGGTTCCTCTGGAATGGACTGAGACATCTGGGGGACTCTTGGAATGGTGGTACGACCATGGAGTTCCTCTCGCCTTTCCTGTTGAGAGTGCCTCCTCTTGAGATGCGACGGGAACGCCGGGAATTCTTTCCCGTTGAAAGCAGGGAAAGGATCCCTCATCTCGAGCTACGAGGGGGAAACGGTGCTCCTCTGGATGTGGGCGGGACCATCGTGCTTCCTCTTGAGTGGACACGGGTATGGCGGTGAACTTCTTGAGTTGCAGCAAGGGTGTGAAAGACCCTTTCGAAGTTCCAGAGTTTAGGTGTCATTAGTCTCCAGACGCCTCATCGGAAATAGGCCTCATCTCGCCTGGAAGGGAGAACTTCCTGGATTTCTCGAGTTGCGGCAGGTGTTCTCGAGTTACGACGGGGACCTCAGGGACCCGCCCTGGTGGCCTCAGGAGAGGCCAGTCCCCATGCGAGTTGCTAGGGGGCCTCTCGGGATTCCTCTCCCGTCGATACCGGGGCCAAAAACTTTTGGTGGAGTCAGGGCCGGAACCGAGTATTCCTCTCAGGGGCTGACATGGATCTTTGGGTACTTCTGGAGTCTCCCCAGGGGAGTCAGGCCTCGTCTCGAGTGGGGGCATGCCCGTGCGCTTTCCTTCCAGGCTGTAGCAGCAATGTCACGCTTCCCGTGGCGTTGATCAAAGGATCTGTGGTTTTCCCTCGAGGCTTTCCCTCGAGGCTTTCCCACAGGGCTGTCCCACGTGCCACCGTGGTGTGATTCGATCCTCGGCGTGAAAGATGTGCCAGTGAAGGGCAAAGAGGTTCCTCTGGAATGGACTGAGACATCTGCGGGACTCTTGGAATTGTGGTACGACCATGGAGTTCCTCTCGCCTTTCCTGTTGAGAGTGCCTGCTCTTGAGATGTGACGGGAACGCCGGGAATTCTTTCCCGTTGAAAGCAGGGAAAGGATCCCTCATCTCGAGCTCCGAGTGGGAAACGGGGCTCCTCTGGATGTGGGCGGGACCATCGTGCTTCCTATCGAGTGGAGACGGGTATGGCGGTGAACTTCTTGAGTTGCAGCAAGGGTGTGAAAGACCCTTTCGAAGTTCCAGAGGTTAGGTGTCATTAGTCTCCAGACGCCTCATCGGAAATAGGCCTCATCTCGCCTGGAAGGGAGAACTTCCTGGATTTTCTCGAGTTGCGGCAGGTGTTCTCGAGTTACGACGGGGACCTCAGGGACCCGCCCTGGTGGCCTCAGGAGAGGCCAGTCCCCATGCGAGTTGCTAGGGGGCCTCTCGGGATTCCTCTCCCGTCGATACCGGGGCCAAAAACCTTCTGTGGAGTCAGGGCCGGAACTGAGGATTCCTCTCAGGGGCTGATATGGATCTTTGGGTACATCTGGAGTCTCGCCAGGGGAGACCGGCCTCGTCTCGAGTCGGGGCATGCACGTGCACTTTCCTTCCAGGCTGTAGCAGCAATGTCACGCTTCCCGTCTCGTGGATCAAACGATCTGTGGTTTTCCCTCGAGGCTTTCCCTCGAGGCTTTCCCACAGGGCTGTCCCACGTGCCACCGTGGTGTGAGTCGATCCTCGGCGTGAAAGATGAGCCAGTGCAGGGCAAAGAGGTTCCTCTGGAATGGACTGAGACATCTGGGGGACTCTTGGAATGGTGGTACGACCATGGAGTTCCTCTCGCCTTTCCTGTTGAGAGTGCCTCCTCTTGAGATGCGACGGGAACGCCGGGAATTCTTTCCCGTTGAAAGCAGGGAAAGGATCCCTCATCTCGAGCTACGAGGGGGAAACGGGGCTCCTCGGGATGTGGGCGGGACCATCGTGCTTCCTCTCGAGTGGACACGGGTATGGCGGTGAACTTCTTGAGTTGCAGCAAGGGTGTGAAAGACCCTTTCGAAGTTCCAGAGGTTAGGTGTCATTAGTCTCCAGCCGCCTCATCGGAAATAGGCCTCATGTCGCCTGGAAGGGAGAACTTCCTGGATTTTCTCGAGTTGCGGCAGGTGTTCTCGAGTTACGACGGGGACCTCAGGGACCCGCCCTGGTGGCCTCAGGAGAGGCCAGTCCCCATGCGAGTTGCTAGGAGGCCTCTCGGGATTCCTCTCCCGTCCATACCGCGGCCAAAAACATTTGGTGGAGTCAGGGCCGGAACCGAGGATTCCTCTCAGGGGCTGACATGGATCTTTGAGTACTTCTGGAGTCTCCCCAGGGGAGTCAGGCCTCGTCTCGAGTGGGGGCATGCTCATGCGCTTTCCTTCCAGGCTGTAGCAGCAATGTCACGCTTCCCGTGGCGTGGATCAAAGGATCTGTGGTTTTCCCTCGAGGCTTTCCCTCGAGGCTTTCCCACAGGGCTGTCCCACGTGCCACCGTGGTGTGATTCGATCCTCGGCGTGAAATATGTGCCAGTGCAGGGCAAAGAGGTTCCTCTGGAATGGACTGAGACATCTGGGGGACTCTTGGAATGGTGGTACGACCATGGAGTTCCTCTCGCCTTTCCTGTTGAGAGTGCCTGCTCTTGAGATGCGAGGGGAACGCCGGGAATTCTTTCCCGTGAAAGCAGGGAAAGGATCCCTCATCTCGAGCTACGAGGGGGAAACGGTGCTCCTCTGGATGTGGGCGGGACCATCGTGCTTCCTCTTGAGTGGACACGGGTATGGCGGTGAACTTCTTGAGTTGCAGCAAGGGTGTGAAAGACCCTTTCGAAGTTCCAGAGGTTAGGTGTCATTAGTCTCCAGACGCCTCATCAGAAATAGGCCTCATCTCGCCTGGAAGGGAGAACTTCCTGGATTTTCTCGAGTTGTGGCAGGTGTTCTCGAGTTACGACGGGGACCTCAGGGACCCGCCCTGGTGGCCTCAGGAGACGCCAGTCCCCATGCGAGTTGCTAGGGGGCCTCTCGGGATTCCTCTCCCGTCGATACCGGGGCCAAAAACCTTGTGTGGAGTCAGGGCCGGAACCGAGGATTCCTCTCAGGGGCTGATATGGATCTTTGGGTACATCTGGAGTCTCGCCAGGGGAGACAGGCCTCGTCTTGAGTCGGGGCATGCACGTGCACTTTCCTTCCAGGCTCTAGCAGCAATGTCACGCTTCCCGTCGCGTGGATCAAAGGATCTGTGGTTTTCCCTCGAGGCTTTCCCTCGAGGCTTTCCCCCAGGGCTGTCCCACGTGCCACCATGGTGTGAGTCGATCCTCGGCGTGAAAGATGAGCCAGTGCAGGGCAAAGAGGTTCCTCTGGAATGGACTGAGACATCTGGGTGACTCTTGGAATGGTGGTACGACCATGGAGTTCCTCTCGCCTTTCCTGCTGAGAGTGCCTCCTCTTGAGATGCGACGGGAACGCCGGGAATTCTTTCCCGTTGAAAGCAGGGAAAGGATCCCTCATCTCGAGCTACGAGGGGGAAACGGTGCTCCTCTGGATGTGGGCGGGACCATCGTGCTTCCTCTTGAGTGGACACGGGTATGGCGGTGAACTTCTTGAGTTGCAGCAAGGGTGTGAAAGACCCTTTCGAAGTTCCAGAGTTTAGGTGTCATTAGTCTCCAGACGCCTCATCGGAAATAGGCCTCATCTCGCCTGGAAAGGAGAACTTCCTGGATTTCTCGAGTTGCGGCAGGTGTTCTCGAGTTACGACGGGGACCTCAGGGACCCGCCCTGGTGGCCTCAGGAGAGGCCAGTCCCCATGCGAGTTGCTAGGGGGCCTCTCGGGATTACTCTTCCGTCGATACCGGGGCCAAAACCCTTTGTTGGAGTCAGGGCCGGAACCGAGGATTCCTCTCAGGGGCTGACATGGATCTTTGGGTACTTCTGGAGTCTCCCCAGGGGAGTCAGGCCTCGTCTCGAGTGGGGGCATGCACGTGCGCTTTCCTTCCAGGCTGTAGCAGCAATGTCACGCTTCCCGTCGCGTGGATCAAAGGATCTGTGGTTTTCCCTCGAGGCTTTCCCTCGAGGCTTTCCCACAGGGCTGTCCCACGTGCCACCGTGGTGTGAGTCGATCCTCGGCGTGAAAGATGAGCCAGTGCAGGGCAAAGAGGTTCCTCTGGAATGCACTGAGACATCTGGGGAACTCTTGGAATGGTGGTACGACCATGGAGTTCCTCTCGCCTTTCCTGTTGAGAGTGCCTCCTCTTGAGATGCGACGGGAACGCCGGGAATTCTTTCCCGTTGAAAGCAGGGAAAGGATCCCTCATCTCGAGCTACGAGGGGGAAACGGTGCTCCTCTGGATGTGGGCGGGACCATCGTGCTTCCTCTTGAGTGGACACGGGTATGGCGGTGAACTTCTTGAGTTGCAGCAAGGGTGTGAAAGACCCTTTCGAAGTTCCAGAGGTTAGGTGTCATTAGTCTCCAGACGCCTCATTGGAAATAGGCCTCATCTCGCCTGGAAGGGAGAATTTCCTGGATTTTCTCGAGTTGCGGCAGGTGTTCTCGAGTTACGACGGGGACCTCAGGAACCCGCCCTGGTGGCCTCAGTAGACGTCAGTCCCCATGTGAGTTGCTAGGGGGCCTCTCGGGATTCCTCTCCCGTCGATACCGGGGCCAAAAACCTTGTGTGGAATCAGGGCCGGAACCGAGGATTCCTCTCAGGGGCTGCTATGGATCTTTGGGTACATCTGGAGTCTCGCCAGGGGAGACAGGCCTCGTCTCGAGTCGGGGCATGCACGTGCACTTTCCTTCCAGGCTGTAGCAGCAATGTCACGCTTCCCGTCGCGTGGATCAAAGGATCTGTTCTTTTCCCTCGAGGCTTTCCCTCGAGGCTTTCCCACAGGGCTGTCCCACGTGCCACCGTGGTGTGAGTCGATCCTCGGCGTGAAAGATGAGCCAGTGCAGGGCAAAGAGGTTCCTCTGGAATGGACTGAGACATCTGGGGGACTCTTGGAATGGTGGTACGACCATGGAGTTCCTCTCGCCTTTCCTGTTGAGAGTGCCTCCTCTTGAGATGTGACGGGAACGCCGGGAATTCTTTCCCGTTGAAAGCAGGGAAAGGATCCCTCATCTCGAGCTACGAGGGGGAAACGGGGCTCCTCTGGATGTGGGCGGGACCATCGTGCTTCCTCTCGAGTGGAGACGGGTATGGCGGTGAACTTCTTGAGTTGCAGCAAGGGTGTGAAAGACCCTTTCTAAGTTCCAGAGTTTAGGTGTCATTAGTCTCCAGACGCCTCATCGGAAATAGGCCTCATATCGCCTGGAAGGGAGAACTTCCTGGATTTTCTCGAGTTGCGGCAGGTGTTCTCGAGTTACGACGGGGACCTCAGGGACCCGCCCTGGTGGCCTCAGGAGAGGCCAGTCCCCATGCGAGTTGCTAGGGGGCCTCTCGGGATTCCTCTCCCGTCGATACCGGGGCCAAAAACTTTTGGTGGAGTCAGGGCCGGAACCGAGGATTCCTCTCAGGGGCTGACATGGATCTTTGGGTACTTCTGGAGTCTCCCCAGGGGAGTCAGGCCTCGTCTCGAGTGGGGGCATGCACGTGCGCTTTCCTTCCAGGCTGTAGCAGCAATGTCACGCTTCCCGTGGCGTGGATCAAAGGATCTGTGGTTTTCCCTCGAGGCTTTCCCTCGAGGCTTTCCCACAGGGCTGTCCCACGTGCCACCGTGGTGTGATTCGATCCTCGGCGTGAAAGATGTGCCAGTGAAGGGCAAAGAGGTTCCTCTGGAATGGACTGAGACATCTGGGGGACTCTTGGAATTGTGGTACGACCATGGAGTTCCTCTCGCCTTTCCTGTTGAGAGTGCCTGCTCTTGAGATGCGACGGGAACGCCGGGAATTCTTTCCCGTTGAAAGCAGGGAAAGGATCCCTCATCTCGAGCTCCGAGTGGGAAACGGGGCTCCTCTGGATGTGGGCGGGACAATCGTGCTTCCTATCGAGTGGAGACGGGTATGGCGGTGAACTTCTTGAGTTGCAGCAAGGGTGTGAAAGACCCTTTCGAAGTTCCAGAGGTTAGGTTTCATTAGTCTCCAGACGCCTCATCGGAAATAGGCGTCATCTCGCCTGGAAGGGAGAACTTCCTGGATTTTCTCGAGTTGCGGCAGGTGTTCTCGAGTTACGACGGGGACCTCAGGGACCCGCCCTGTTGGCCTCAGGAGAGGCCAGTCCCCATGCGAGTTGCTAGGGGGCCTCTCGGGATTCCTCTCCCGTCGATACCGGGGCCAAAAACCTTGTGTGGAGTCAGGGCCGGAACTGAGGATTCCTCTCAGGGGCTGATATGGATCTTTGGGTACATCTGGAGTCTCGCCAGGGGAGACCGGCCTCGTCTCGAGTCGGGGCATGCACGTGCACTTTCCTTCCAGGCTGTAGCAGCAATGTCACGCTTCCCGTCTCGTGGATCAAACGATCTGTGGTTTTCCCTCGAGGCTTTCCCTCGAGGCTTTCCCACAGGGCTGTCCCACGTGCCACCGTGGTGTGAGTCGATCCTCGGCGTGAAAGATGAGCCAGTTCAGGGCAAAGAGGTTCCTCTGGAATGGACTGAGACATCTGGGGGACTCTTGGAATGGTGGTACGACCATGGAGTTCCTCTCGCCTTTCCTGTTGAGAGTGCCTCCTCTTGAGATGCGACGGGAACGCCGGGAATTCTTTCCCGTTGAAAGCAGGGAAAGGATCCCTCATCTCGAGCTACGAGGGGGAAACGGTGCTCCTCTGGATGTGGGCGGGACCATCGTGCTTCCTCTCGAGTGGACACGGGTATGGCGGTGAACTTCTTAAGTCGCAGCAAGGGTGTGAAAGACCCTTTCGAAGTTCCAGAGGTTAGGTGTCATTAGTCTCCAGACGCCTCATCGGAAATAGGCCTCATCTCGCCTGGAAGGGAGAACTTCCTGGATTTTCTCGAGTTGCGGCAGGTGTTATCGAGTTACGACGGGGACCTCAGGGACCCGCCCTGGTGGCCTCAGGAGAGGCCAGTCCCCATGCGAGTTGCTAGGGGGCCTCTCGGGATTCCTCTCCCGTCGATACCGGGCCAAAAAACCTTGTGTGGAGTCAGGGCCGGAACCGAGGATTCCTCTCAGGGGCTGATATGGATCTTTGGGTACATCTGGAGTCTCGCCAGGGGAGACAGGCCTCGTCTCGAGTCGGGGCATGCACGTGCACTTTCCTTCCAGGCTGTAGCAGCAATGTCACGCTTCCCGTCGCGTGGATGAAAGGATCTGTGGTTTTCCCTCGAGGCTTTCCCTCGAGGCTGTCCCACAGGGCTGTCCCACGTGCCACCGTGGTGTGAGTCGATCCTCGGCGTGAAAGATGAGCCAGTGCAGGGCAAAGAGGTTCCTCTGGAATGGACTGAGACATCTGCGGGACTCTTGGAATGGTGGTACGACCATGGAGTTCCTCTCGCCTTTCCTGTTGAGAGTGCCTCCTCTTGAGATGCGACGGGAACGCCGGGAATTCTTTCCCGTTGAAAGCAGGGAAAGGATCCCTCATCTCGAGCTACGAGGGGGAAACGGGGCTCCTCTGGATGTGGGCGGGACCATCGTGCTTCCTCTCGAGTGGAGACGGGTATGGCGGTGAACATCTTGAGTCGCAGCAAGGGTGTGAAAGACCCTTTCGAAGTTCCAGAGGTTAGGTGTCATTAGTCTCCAGACGCCTCATCGGAAATAGGCCTCATCTCGCCTGGAAGGGAGAATTTCCTGGATTTTCTCGAGTTGCGGCAGGTGTTCTCGAGTTACGACGGGGACCTCAGGAACCCGCCCTGGTGGCCTCAGTAGACACCAGTCCCCATGTGAGTTGCTAGGGGGCCTCTCGGGATTACTCTCCCGTCGATACCGGGGCCAAAAACCTTGTGTGGAGTCAGGGCCGGAACCGAGGATTCCTCTCAGGGGCTGATATGTATCTTTGGGTACATCTGGAGTCTCGCCAGGGGAGACCGGCCTCGTCTCGAGTCGGGGCATGCACGTGCACTTTCCTTCCAGGCTGTAGCAGCAATGTCACGCTTCCCGTCGCGTGGATCAAACGATCTGTGGTTTTCCCTCGAGGCTTTCCCTCGAGGCTTTCCCACAGGGCTGTCCCACGTGCCACCGTGGTGTGAGTCGATCCTCGGCGTGAAAGATGAGCCAGTTCAGGGCAAAGAGGTTCCTCTGGAATGGACTGAGACATCTGGGGGACTCTTGGAATGGTGGTACGACCATGGAGTTCCTCTCGCCTTTCCTGTTGAGAGTGCCTCCTCTTGAGATGCGACGGGAACGCCGGGAATTCTTTCCCGTTGAAAGCAGGGAAAGGATCCCTCATCTCGAGCTACGAGGGGGAAACGGTGCTCATCTGGATGTGGGCGGGACCATCGTGCTTCCTCTCGAGTGGACACGGGTATGGCGGTGAACTTCTTGAGTCGCAGCAAGGGTGTGAAAGACCCTTTCGAAGTTCCAGAGGTTAGGTGTCATTAGTCTCCAGACGCCTCATCGGAAATAGGCCTCATCTCGCCTGGAAGGGAGAACTTCCTGGATTTTCTCGAGTTGCGGCAGGTGTTATCGAGTTACGACGGGGACCTCAGGGACCCGCCCTGGTGGCCTCAGGAGAGGCCAGTCCCCATGCGAGTTGCTAGGGGGCCTCTCGGGATTCCTCTCCCGTCCATACCGGGGCCAAAAACCTTGTGTGGAGTCAGGGCCGGAACCGAGGATTCCTCTCAAGGGCTGATATGGATCTTTGGGTACATCTGGAGTCTCGCCAGGGGAGACAGGCCTCGTCTCGAGTCGGGGCATGCACGTGCACCTTCCTTCCAGGCTGTAGCAGCAATGTCACGCTTCCCGTCGCGTGGATCAAAGGATCTGTGGTTTTCCCTCGAGGCTTTCCTTCGAGGCTTTCCCACAGGGCTGTCCCACGTGCCACCGTGGTGTGAGTCGATCCTCGGCGTGAAAGATGAGCCAGTGCAGGGCAAAGAGGTTCCTCTGGAATGGACTGAGACATCTGGGGGACTCTTGGAATGGTGGTACGACCATGGAGTTCCTCTCGCCTTTCCTGTTGAGAGTGCCTCCTCTTGAGATGCGACGGGAACGCCGGGAATTCTTTCCCGTTGAAAGCAGGGAAAGGATCCCTCATTTCGAGCTACGAGGGGGAAACGGGGCTCCTCTGGATGTGGGCGGGACCATCGTGCTTCCTCTCGAGTGGAGACGGGTATGGCGGTGAACTTCTTGAGTCGCAGCAAGGGTGTGAAAGACCCTTTCGAAGTTCCAGAGGTTACGTTTCATTAGTCTCCAGACGCCTCATCGGAAATAGGCCTCATCTCGCCTGGAAGGGAGAACTTCCTGGATTTCTCGAGTTGCGGCAGGTGTTCTCGAGTTACGACGGGGACCTCAGGGACCCGCCCTGGTGGCCTCAGGAGAGGCCAGTCCCCATGCGAGTTGCTAGGGGGCCTCTCGGGATTCCTCTCCCGTCGATACCGGGGCCAAAAACCTTGTGTGGAGTCAGGGCCAGAACCGAGGATTCCTCTCA
The DNA here is from genome assembly GCF_032405125.1 of Capricornis sumatraensis. Lineage (NCBI taxonomy): Eukaryota > Metazoa > Chordata > Mammalia > Artiodactyla > Bovidae > Capricornis > Capricornis sumatraensis. The sequence continues at coordinate 13,967,015 of NW_027184612.1, forward strand.
GGGGCTGATATGGATCTTTGGGTACATCTGGAGTCTCGCCAGGGGAGACAGGCCTCGTCTCGAGTCAGGGCATGCACGTTCACTTTCCTTCCAGGCTGTAGCAGCAATGTCACGTTTCCCGTCGCGTGGATCAAAGGATCTGTGGTTTTCCCTCGAGGCTTTCCCTCGAGGCTTTCCCACAGGGCTGTCCCACGTGCCACCGTGGTGTGAGTCGATCCTCGGCGTGAAAGATGAGCCAGTGCAGGGCAAAGAGGTTCCTCTGGAATGGACTGAGACATCTGCGGGACTCTTGGAATGGTGGTACGACCATGGAGTTCCTCTCGCCTTTCCTGTTGAGAGTGCCTCCTCTTGAGATGCGACGGGAACGCCGGGAATTCTTTCCCGTTGAAAGCAGGGAAAGGATCCCTCATCTCGAGCTTCGAGGGGGAAACGGGGCTCCTCTGGATGTGGGCGGGACCATCGTGCTTCCTCTCGAGTGGAGACGGGTATGGCGGTGAACATCTTGAGTCGCAGCAAGGGTGTGAAAGACCCTTTCGAAGTTCCAGAGGTTAGGTGTCATTAGTCTCCAGACGCCTCATCGGAAATAGGCCTCATCTCGCCTGGAAGGGAGAACTTCCTGGATTTTCTCGAGTTGCGGCAGGTGTTCTCGAGTTACGACGGGGACCTCAGGGACCCTCCCTGGTGGCCTCAGTAGACGCCAGTCCCCATGTGAGTTGCTAGGGGGCCTCTCGGGATTCCTCTCCCGTCGATACCGGGGCCAAAAACCTTGTGTGGAGTCAGGGCCGGAACCGAGGATTCCTCTCAGGGGCTGCTATGGATCTTTGGGTACATCTGGAGCCTCGCCAGGGGAGACAGGCCTCGTCTCGAGTCGGGGCATGCACGTGCACTTTCCTTCCAGGCTGTAGCAGCAATGTCACGCTTCCTTCGCGTGGATCAAAGGATCTGTGGTTTTCCCTCGAGGCTTTCCCTCGAGGCTTTCCCACAGGGCTGTCCCACGTGCCACCGTGGTGTGAGTCGATCCTCCGCGTGAAAGATGAGCCAGTGCAGGGCAAAGAGGTTCCTCTTGAATGGACTGAGACATCTGGGGGACTCTTGAAATGGTGGTACGACCATGGAGTTCCTCTCGCCTTTCCTGTTGAGAGTGCCTCCTCTTGAGATGCGACGGGAACGCCGGGAATTCTTTCCCGTTGAAAGCAGGGAAAGGATCCCTCATCTCGAGCTACGAGGGGGAAACGGGGCTCCTCTGGATGTGGGCGGGACCATCGTGCTTCCTCTCGAGTGGAGACGGGTATGGCGGTGAACTTCTTGAGTTGCAGCAAGGGTGTGAAAGACCCTTTCTAAGTTCCAGAGTTTAGGTGTCATTAGTCTCCAGACGCCTCATCGGAAATAGGCCTCATCTCGCCTGGAAGGGAGAACTTCCTGGATTTTCTCGAGTTGCGGCAGGTGTTCTCGAGTTACGACGGGGACCTCATGGGCCCGCCCTGGTGGCCTCAGGAGAGGCCAGTCCCCATGCGAGTTGCTAGGGGGCCTCTCGGGATTCCTCTCCCGTCGATACCGGGGCCAAAAACTTTTGGTGGAGTCAGGGCCGGAACCGAGGATTCCTCTCAGGGGCTGACATGGATCTTTGGGTACTTCTGGAGTCTCCCCAGGGGAGTCAGGCCTCGTCTCGAGTGGGGGCATGCACGTGCGCTTTCCTTCCAGGCTGTAGCAGCAATGTCACGCTTCCCGTGGCGTGGATCAAAGGATCTGTGGTTTTCCCTCGAGGCTTTTCCTCGAGGCTTTCCCACAGGGCTGTCCCACGTGCCACCGTGGTGTGATTCGATCCTCGGCGTGAAAGATGTGCCAGTGAAGGGCAAAGAGGTTCCTCTGGAATGGACTGAGACATCTGGGGGACTCTTGGAATGGTGGTACGACCATGGAGTTCCTCTCGCCTTTCCTGTTGAGAGTGCCTGCTCTTGAGATGCCAAGGGAACGCCGGGAATTCTTTCCCGTTGAAAGCAGGGAAAGGATCCCTCATCTCGAGCTCCGAGTGGGAAACGGGGCTCCTCTGGATGTGGGCGGGACCATCGTGCTTCCTCTCGAGTGGAGACGGGTATGGCGGTGAACTTCTTGAGTTGCAGCAAGGGTGTGAAAGACCCTTTCGAAGTTCCAGAGGTTAGGTGTCATTAGTCTCCAGACGCCTCATCGGAAATAGGCGTCATCTCGCCTGGAAGGGAGAACTTCCTGGATTTTCTCGAGTTGCGGCAGGTGTTCTCGAGTTACGACGGGGACCTCAGGGACCCGCCCTGGTGGCCTCAGGAGAGGCCAGTCCCCATGCGAGTTGCTAGGGGGCCTCTCGGGATTCCTCTCCCGTCGATACCGGGGCCAAAAACCTTGTGTGAAGTCAGGGCCGGAACCGAGGATTCCTCTCAGGGGCTGATATGGATCTTTGGGTACATCTGGAGTCTCAACAGGGTAGACCGGCCTCGTCTCGAGTCGGGGCATGCACGTGCACTTTCCTTCCAGGCTGTAGCAGCAATGTCACGCTTCCCGTCGCGTGGATCAAACGATCTGTGGTTTTCCCTCGAGGCTTTCCCTCGAGGCTTTCCCACAGGGCTGTCCCACGTGCCACCGTGGTGTGAGTCGATCCTCGGCGTGAAAGATGAGCCAGTTCAGGGCAAAGAGGTTCCTCTGGAATGGACTGAGACATCTGGGGGACTCTTGGAATGGTGGTACGACCATGGAGTTCCTCTCCCCTTTCCTGTTGAGAGTGCCTCCTCTTGAGATGCGACGGGAACGCCGGGAATTCTTTCCCGTTGAAAGCAGGGAAAGGATCCCTCATCTCGAGCTACGAGGGGGAAACGGTGCTCCTCTGGATGTGGGCGGGACCATCGTGCTTCCTCTCAAGTGGACACGGGTATGGCGGTGAACTTCTTGAGTCACAGCAAGGGTGTGAAAGACCCTTTCGAAGTTCCAGAGGTTAGGTGTCATTAGTCTCCAGACGCCTCATCGGAAATAGGCCTCATCTCGCCTGGAAGGGAGAACTTCCTGGATTTTCTCGAGTTGCGGCAGGTGTTATCGAGTTACGACGGGGACCTCAGGGACCCGCCCTGGTGGCCTCAGGAGAGGCCAGTCCCCATGCGAGTTGCTAGGGGGCCTCTCGGGATTCCTCTCCCGTCGATACCGGGGCCAAAAACCTTGTGTGGAGTCAGGGCCGGAACCGAGGATTCCTCTCAGGGGCTGATATGGATCTTTGGGTACATCTGGAGTCTCGCCAGGGGAGACAGGCCTCGTCTCGAGTCGGGGCATGCACGTGCACTTTCCTTCCAGGCTGTAGCAGCAATGTCACGCTTCCCGTCGCGTGGATCAAAGGATCTGTGGTTTTCCCTCGAGGCTTTCCTTCGAGGCTTTCCCACAGGGCTGTACCACGTGCCACCGTGGTGTGAGTCGATCCTCGGCGTGAAAGATGAGCCAGTGCAGGGCAAAGAGGTTCCTCTGGAATGGACTGAGACATCTGGGGGACTCTTGGAATGGTGGTACGACCATGGAGTTCCTCTCGCCTTTCCTGTTGAGAGTGCCTCCTCTTGAGATGCGACGGGAACGCCGGGAATTCTTTCCCGTTGAATGCAGGGAAAGGATCCCTCATCTCGAGCTACGAGGGGGAAACGGGGCTCCTCTGGATGTGGGCGGGACCATCGTGCTTCCTCTCGAGTGGAGACGGGTATGGCAGTGAACTTCTTGAGTCGCAGCAAGGGTGTGAAAGACCCTTTCGAAGTTCCAGAGGTTAGGTGTCATTAGTCTCCAGACGCCTCATCGGAAATAGGCCTCATCTCGCCTGGAAGGGAGAACTTCCTGGATTTTCTCGAGTTGCGGCAGGTGTTCTCGAGTTACGACGGGGACCTCAGGGACCCGCCCTGGTGGCCTCAGGAGAGGCCAGTCCCCATGCGAGTTCCTAGGGGGCCTTTCGGGATTCCTCTCCCGTCGATACCGGGGCCAAAAACCTTGTGTGGAGTCAGGGCCGGAACCGAGGATTCCTCTCAGGGGCTGACATGGATCTTTGGGTACTTCTGGAGTCTCCCCAGGGGAGTCAGGCCTCGTCTCGCGTGGGGGCATGCACGTGCGCTTTCCTTCCAGGCTGTAGCAGCAATGTAACGCTTCTTGTCGCGTGGATCAAAGGATCTGTGGTTTTCCCTCGAGGCTTTCCCACAGGGCTGTCGCACGTGCCACCGTGGTGTGAGTCGATCCTCGGCGTGAAAGATGAGCCAGTGCAGGGCAAAGAGGTTCCTCTGGAATGGACTGAGACATCTGGGGGACTCTTGGAATGGTGGTACGACCATGGAGTTCCTCTCGCTTTCCTGTTGAGAGTGCCTCCTCTTGAGATGCGACGGGAACGCCGGGAATTCTTTCCCGTTGAAAGCAGGGAAAGGATCCCTCATCTCGAGCTACGAGGGGGAAACGGTGCACCTCTGGATGTGGGCGGGACCATCGTGCTTCCTCTCGAGTGGACACGGGTATGGCGGTGAACTTCTTGAGTCGCAGCAAGGGTGTGAAAGACCCTTTCGAAGTTCCAGAGGTTAGGTGTCATTAGTCTCCAGACGCCTCATCGGAAATAGGCCTCATCTCGCCTGGAAGGGAGAACTTCCTGGATTTTCTCCAGTTGCTGCAGGTGTTCTCGAGTTACGACGGGGACCTCAGGGACCCGCCCTGGTGGCCTCAGGAGAGGCCAGTCCCCATGCGAGTTGCTAGGGGGCCTCTCGGGATTCCTCTCCCGTCGATACCGGGGCCAAAAACCTTTGGTGGAGTCAGGGCCGGAACCGAAGATTCCTCTCATGGGCTGACATGGATCTTTGAGTACTTCTGGAGTCTCCCCAGGGGAGTCAGGCCTCGTCTCGAGTGGGGGCATGCACGTGCGCTTTCCTTCCAGGCTGTAGCAGGAATGTCACGCTTCCCATGGCGTGGATCAAAGGATCTGTGGTTTTCCCTCGAGGCTTTCCAACGAGGCTTTCCCACAGGGCTGTCCCACGTGCCACCATGGTGTGAGTCGATCCTCGGCGTGATAGATGAGCCAGTGCTGGGCAAAGAGGTTCCTCTGGAATGGACTGAGACATCTGGGGGACTCTTGGAATGGTGGTACGACCATGGAGTTCCTCTCGCCTTTCCTGCTGAGAGTGCCTCCTCTTGAGATGCGACGGGAACGCCGGGAATTCTTTCCCGTTGAAAGCAGGGAAAGGATCCCTCATCTCGAGCTACGAGGGGGAAACGGTGCTCATCTCGATGTGGGCGGGACCATCGTGCTTCCTCTCGAGTGGACACGGGTATGGCGGTGAACTTCTTGAGTCGCAGCAAGGGTGTGAAAGACCCTTTCGAAGTTCCAGAGGTTAGGTGTCATTAGTCTCCAGACGCCTCATCGGAAATAGGCCTCATCTCGCCTGGAAGGGAGAACTTCCTGGATTTTCTCGAGTTGCGGCAGGTGTTATCGAGTTACGACGGGGACCTCAGGGACCCGCCCTGGTGGCCTCAGGAGAGGCCAGTCCCCATGCGAGTTGCTAGGGGGCCTCTCGGGATTCCTCTCCCGTCCATACCGGGGCCAAAAACCTTGTGTGGAGTCAGGGCCGGAACCGAGGATTCCTCTCAAGGGCTGATATGGATCTTTGGGTACATCTGGAGTCTCGCCAGGGGAGACAGGCCTCGTCTCGAGTCGGGGCATGCACGTGCACCTTCCTTCCAGGCTGTAGCAGCAATGTCACGCTTCCCGTCGCGTGGATCAAAGGATCTGTGGTTTTCCCTCGAGGCTTTCCTTCGAGGCTTTCCCACAGGGCTGTCCCACGTGCCACCGTGGTGTGAGTCGATCCTCGGCGTGAAAGATGAGCCAGTGCAGGGCAAAGAGGTTCCTCTGGAATGGACTGAGACATCTGGGGGACTCTTGGAATGGTGGTACGACCATGGAGTTCCTCTCGCCTTTCCTGTTGAGAGTGCCTCCTCTTGAGATGCGACGGGAACGCCGGGAATTCTTTCCCGTTGAAAGCAGGGAAAGGATCCCTCATTTCGAGCTACGAGGGGGAAACGGGGCTCCTCTGGATGTGGGCGGGACCATCGTGCTTCCTCTCGAGTGGAGACGGGTATGGCGGTGAACTTCTTGAGTCGCAGCAAGGGTGTGAAAGACCCTTTCGAAGTTCCAGAGGTTACGTTTCATTAGTCTCCAGACGCCTCATCGGAAATAGGCCTCATCTCGCCTGGAAGGGAGAACTTCCTGGATTTTCTCGAGTTGCGGCAGGTGTTCTCGAGTTACGACGGGGACCTCAGGGACCCGCCCTGGTGGCCTCAGGAGAGGCCAGTCCCCATGCGAGTTGCTAGGGGGCCTCTCGGGATTCCTCTCCCGTCGATACCGGGGCCAAAAACCTTGTGTGGAGTCAGGGCCAGAACCGAGGATTCCTCTCAGGGGCTGATATGGATCTTTGGGTACATCTGGAGTCTCGCCAGGGGAGACAGGCCTCGTCTCGAGTCAGGGCATGCACGTTCACTTTCCTTCCAGGCTGTAGCAGCAATGTCACGTTTCCCGTCGCGTGGATCAAAGGATCTGTGGTTTTCCCTCGAGGCTTTCCCTCGAGGCTTTCCCACAGGGCTGTCCCACGTGCCACCGTGGTGTGAGTCGATCCTCGGCGTGAAAGATGAGCCAGTGCAGGGCAAAGAGGTTCCTCTGGAATGGACTGAGACATCTGCGGGACTCTTGGAATGGTGGTACGACCATGGAGTTCCTCTCGCCTTTCCTGTTGAGAGTGCCTCCTCTTGAGATGCGACGGGAACGCCGGGAATTCTTTCCCGTTGAAAGCAGGGAAAGGATCCCTCATCTCGAGCTACGAGGGGGAAACGGGGCTCCTCTGGATGTGGGCGGGACCATCGTGCTTCCTCTCGAGTGGAGACGGGTATGGCGGTGAACATCTTGAGTCGCAGCAAGGGTGTGAAAGACCCTTTCGAAGTTCCAGAGGTTAGGTGTCATTAGTCTCCAGACGCCTCATCGGAAATAGGCCTCATCTCGCCTGGAAGGGAGAACTTCCTGGATTTTCTCGAGTTGCGGCAGGTGTTCTCGAGTTACGACGGGGACCTCAGGGACCCTCCCTGGTGGCCTCAGGAGAGGCCAGTCCCCATGCGAGTTGCTAGGGGGCCTCTCGGGATTCCTCTCCCGTCGATACCGGGGCCAAAAACCTTTGGTGGAGTCAGGGCCGGAACCGAGGATTCCTCTCAGGGGCTGACATGGATCTTTGAGTACTTCTGGAGTCTCCCCAGGGGAGTCAGGCCTCGTCTCGACTGGGGGCATGCACGTGCGCTTTCCTTCCAGGCTGTAGCAGCAATGTCACGCTTCCCGTCGCGTGGATCAAAGGATCTGTGGTTTTCCCTCGAGGCTTTCCATCGAGGCTTTCCCACAGGGCTGTCCAACGTGCCACCATGGTGTGAGTCGATCCTCGGCGTGATAGATGAGCCAGTGCAGGGCAAAGAGGTTCCTCTGGAATGGACTGAGACATCTGGGGGACTCTTGGAATGGTGGTACGACCATGGAGTTCCTCTCGCCTTTCCTGCTGAGAGTGCCTCCTCTTGAGATGCGACGGGAACGCCGGGAATTCTTTCCCGTTGAAAGCAGGGAAAGGATCCCTCATCTCGAGCTACGAGGGGGAAACGGTGCTCCTCTGGATGTGGGCGCGACCATCGTGCTTCCTCTTGAGTGGACACGGGTATGGCGGTGAACTTCTTGAGTTGCAGCAAGGGTGTGAAAGACCCTTTCGAAGTTCCAGAGTTTAGGTGTCATTAGTCTCCAGACGCCTCATCGGAAATAGGCCTCATCTCGCCTGGAAGGGAGAACTTCCTGGATTTCTCGAGTTGCGGCAGGTGTTCTCGAGTTACGACGGGGACCTCAGGGACCCGCCCTGGTGGCCTCAGGAGAGGCCAGTCCCCATGCGAGTTGCTAGGGGGCCTCTCGGGATTACTCTTCCGTCGATACCGGGGCCAAAACCCTTTGGTGGAGTCAGGGCCGGAACCGAGGATTCCTCTCAGGGGCTGACATGGATCTTTGGGTACTTCTGGAGTCTCCCCAGGGGAGTCAGGCCTCGTCTCGAGTGGGGTCATGCACGTGCGCTTTCCTTCCAGGCTGTAGCAGCAATGTCACGCTTCCCGTCGCGTGGATCAAACGATCTGTGGTTTTCCCTCGAGGCTTTCCCTCGAGGCTTTCCCACAGGGCTGTCCCACGTGCCACCGTGGTGTGAGTCGATCCTAGGCGTGAAAGATGAGCCAGTGCAGGGCAAAGAGGTTCCTCTGGAATGCACTGAGACATCTGGGGGACTCTTGGAATGGTGGTACGACCATGGAGTTCCTCTCGCCTTTCCTGTTGAGAGTGCCTCCTCTTGAGATGCGACGGGAACGCCGGGAATTCTTTCCCGTTGAAAGCAGGGAAAGGAATCCTCATCTCGAGCTACGAGGGGGAAACGGTGCTCCTCTGGATGTGGGCGGGACCATCGTGCTTCCTCTTGAGTGGACACGGGTATGGCGGTGAACTTCTTGAGTTGCAGCAAGGGTGTGAAAGACCCTTTCGAAGTTCCAGAGGTTAGGTGTCATTAGTCTCCAGACGCCTCATTGGAAATAGGCCTCATCTCGCCTGGAAGGGAGAATTTCCTGGATTTTCTCGAGTTGCGGCAGGTGTTCTCGAGTTACGACGGGGACCTCAGGAACCCGCCCTGGTGGCCTCAGTAGACGCCAGTCCCCATGTGAGTTGCTAGGGGGCCTCTCGGGATTCCTCTCCCGTCGATACCGGGGCCAAAAACCTTGTGTGGAGTCAGGGCCGGAACCGAGGATTCCTCTCAGGGGCTGCTATGGATCTTTGGGTACATCTGGAGCCTCGCCAGGGGAGACAGGCCTCGTCTCGAGTCGGGGCATGCACGTGCACTTTCCTTCCAGGCTGTAGCAGCAATGTCACGCTTCCTTCGCGTGGATCAAAGGATCTGTGGTTTTCCCTCGAGGCTTTCCCTCGAGGCTTTCCCACAGGGCTGTCCCACGTGCCACCGTGGTGTGAGTCGATCCTCGGCGTGAAAGATGAGCCAGTGCAGGGCAAAGAGGTTCCTCTTGAATGGACTGAGACATCTGGGGGACTCTTGAAATGGTGGTACGACCATGGAGTTCCTCTCGCCTTTCCTGTTGAGAGTGCCTCCTCTTGAGATGCGACGGGAACGCCGGGAATTCTTTCCCGTTGAAAGCAGGGAAAGGATCCCTCATCTCGAGCTACGAGGGGGAAACGGTGCTCCTCTGGATGTGGGCGGGACCATCGTGCTTCCTCTCGAGTGGAGACGGGTATGGCGGTGAACTTCTTGAGTTGCAGCAAGGGTGTGAAAGACCCTTTCTAAGTTCCAGAGTTTAGGTGTCATTAGTCTCCAGACGCCTCATCGGAAATAGGCCTCATCTCGCCTGGAAGGGAGAACTTCCTGGATTTTCTCGAGTTGCGGCAGGTGTTCTCGAGTTACGACGGGGACCTCATGGGCCCGCCCTGGTGGCCTCAGGAGAGGCCAGTCCCCATGCGAGTTGCTAGGGGGCCTCTCGGGATTCCTCTCCCGTCGATACCGGGGCCAAAAACTTTTGGTGGAGTCAGGGCCGGAACCGAGGATTCCTCTCAGGGGCTGACATGGATCTTTGGGTACTTCTGGAGTCTCCCCAGGGGAGTCAGGCCTCGTCTCGAGTGGGGGCATGCACGTGCGCTTTCCTTCCAGGCTGTAGCAGCAATGTCACGCTTCCCGTGGCGTGGATCAAAGGATCTGTGGTTTTCCCTCGAGGCTTTCCCTCGAGGCTTTCCCACAGGGCTGTCCCACGTGCCACCGTGGTGTGATTCGATCCTCGGCGTGAAAGATGTGCCAGTGAAGGGCAAAGAGGTTCCTCTGGAATGGACTGAGACATCTGGGGGACTCTTGGAATGGTGGTACGACCATGGAGTTCCTCTCGCCTTTCCTGTTGAGAGTGCCTCCTCTTGAGATGCGACGGGAACGCCGGGAATTCTTTCCCGTTGAATGCAGGGAAAGGATCCCTCATCTCGAGCTACGAGGGGGAAACGGGGCTCCTCTGGATGTGGGCGGGACCATCGTGCTTCCTCTCGAGTGGAGACGGGTATGGCAGTGAACTTCTTGAGTCGCAGCAAGGGTGTGAAAGACCCTTTCGAAGTTCCAGAGGTTAGGTGTCATTAGTCTCCAGACGCCTCATCGGAAATAGGCCTCATCTCGCCTGGAAGGGAGAACTTCCTGGATTTTCTCGAGTTGCGGCAGGTGTTCTCGAGTTACGACGGGGACCTCAGGGACCCGCCCTGGTGGCCTCAGGAGAGGCCAGTCCCCATGCGAGTTCCTAGGGGGCCTTTTGGGATTCCTCTCCCGTCGATACCGGGGCCAAAAACCTTGTGTGGAGTCAGGGCCGGAACCGAGGATTCCTCTCAGGGGCTGACATGGATCTTTGGGTACTTCTGGAGTCTCCCCAGGGGAGTCAGGCCTCGTCTCGCGTGGGGGCATGCACGTGCGCTTTCCTTCCAGGCTGTAGCAGCAATGTAACGCTTCTTGTCGCGTGGATCAAAGGATCTGTGGTTTTCCCTCGAGGCTTTCCCACAGGGCTGTCGCACGTGCCACCGTGGTGTGAGTCGATCCTCGGCGTGAAAGATGAGCCAGTGCAGGGCAAAGAGGTTCCTCTGGAATGGACTGAGACATCTGGGGGACTCTTGGAATGGTGGTACGACCATGGAGTTCCTCTCGCTTTCCTGTTGAGAGTGCCTCCTCTTGAGATGCGACGGGAACGCCGGGAATTCTTTCCCGTTGAAAGCAGGGAAAGGATCCCTCATCTCGAGCTACGAGGGGGAAACGGTGCACCTCTGGATGTGGGCGGGACCATCGTGCTTCCTCTCGAGTGGACACGGGTATGGCGGTGAACTTCTTGAGTCGCAGCAAGGGTGTGAAAGACCCTTTCGAAGTTCCAGAGGTTAGGTGTCATTAGTCTCCAGACGCCTCATCGGAAATAGGCCTCATCTCGCCTGGAAGGGAGAACTTCCTGGATTTTCTCCAGTTGCTGCAGGTGTTCTCGAGTTACGACGGGGACCTCAGGGACCCGCCCTGGTGGCCTCAGGAGAGGCCAGTCCCCATGCGAGTTGCTAGGGGGCCTCTCGGGATTCCTCTCCCGTCGATACCGGGGCCAAAAACCTTTGGTGGAGTCAGGGCCGGAACCGAAGATTCCTCTCATGGGCTGACATGGATCTTTGAGTACTTCTGGAGTCTCCCCAGGGGAGTCAGGCCTCGTCTCGAGTGGGGGCATGCACGTGCGCTTTCCTTCCAGGCTGTAGCAGGAATGTCACGCTTCCCATGGCGTGGATCAAAGGATCTGTGGTTTTCCCTCGAGGCTTTCCATCGAGGCTTTCCCACAGGGCTGTCCCACGTGCCACCATGGTGTGAGTCGATCCTCTGCGTGATAGATGAGCCAGTGCTGGGCAAAGAGGTTCCTCTGGAATGGACTGAGACATCTGGGGGACTCTTGGAATGGTGGTACGACCATGGAGTTCCTCTCGCCTTTCCTGCTGAGAGTGCCTCCTCTTGAGATGCGACGGGAACGCCGGGAATTCTTTCCCGTTGAAAGCAGGGAAAGGATCCCTCATCTCGAGCTACGAGGGGGAAACGGTGCTCATCTCGATGTGGGCGGGACCATCGTGCTTCCTCTCGAGTGGACACGGGTATGGCGGTGAACTTCTTGAGTCGCAGCAAGGGTGTGAAAGACCCTTTCGAAGTTCCAGAGGTTAGGTGTCATTAGTCTCCAGACGCCTCATCGGAAATAGGCCTCATCTCGCCTGGAAGGGAGAACTTCCTGGATTTTCTCGAGTTGCGGCAGGTGTTATCGAGTTACGACGGGGACCTCAGGGACCCGCCCTGGTGGCCTCAGGAGAGGCCAGTCCCCATGCGAGTTGCTAGGGGGCCTCTCGGGATTCCTCTCCCGTCCATACCGGGGCCAAAAACCTTGTGTGGAGTCAGGGCCGGAACCGAGGATTCCTCTCAAGGGCTGATATGGATCTTTGGGTACATCTGGAGTCTCGCCAGGGGAGACAGGCCTCGTCTCGAGTCGGGGCATGCACGTGCACCTTCCTTCCAGGCTGTAGCAGCAATGTCACGCTTCCCGTCGCGTGGATCAAAGGATCTGTGGTTTTCCCTCGAGGCTTTCCTTCGAGGCTTTCCCACAGGGCTGTCCCACGTGCCACCGTGGTGTGAGTCGATCCTCGGCGTGAAAGATGAGCCAGTGCAGGGCAAAGAGGTTCCTCTGGAATGGACTGAGACATCTGGGGGACTCTTGGAATGGTGGTACGACCATGGAGTTCCTCTCGCCTTTCCTGTTGAGAGTGCCTCCTCTTGAGATGCGACGGGAACGCCGGGAATTCTTTCCCGTTGAAAGCAGGGAAAGGATCCCTCATTTCGAGCTACGAGGGGGAAACGGGGCTCCTCTGGATGTGGGCGGGACCATCGTGCTTCCTCTCGAGTGGAGACGGGTATGGCGGTGAACTTCTTGAGTCGCAGCAAGGGTGTGAAAGACCCTTTCGAAGTTCCAGAGGTTACGTTTCATTAGTCTCCAGACGCCTCATCGGAAATAGGCCTCATCTCGCCTGGAAGGGAGAACTTCCTGGATTTTCTCGAGTTGCGGCAGGTGTTCTCGAGTTACGACGGGGACCTCAGGGACCCGCCCTGGTGGCCTCAGGAGAGGCCAGTCCCCATGCGAGTTGCTAGGGGGCCTCTCGGGATTCCTCTCCCGTCGATACCGGGGCCAAAAACCTTGTGTGGAGTCAGGGCCAGAACCGAGGATTCCTCTCAGGGGCTGATATGGATCTTTGGGTACATCTGGAGTCTCGCCAGGGGAGACAGGCCTCGTCTCGAGTCAGGGCATGCACGTTCACTTTCCTTCCAGGCTGTAGCAGCAATGTCACGTTTCCCGTCGCGTGGATCAAAGGATCTGTGGTTTTCCCTCGAGGCTTTCCCTCGAGGCTTTCCCACAGGGCTGTCCCACGTGCCACCGTGGTGTGAGTCGATCCTCGGCGTGAAAGATGAGCCAGTGCAGGGCAAAGAGGTTCCTCTGGAATGGACTGAGACATCTGCGGGACTCTTGGAATGGTGGTACGACCATGGAGTTCCTCTCGCCTTTCCTGTTGAGAGTGCCTCCTCTTGAGATGCGACGGGAACGCCGGGAATTCTTTCCCGTTGAAAGCAGGGAAAGGATCCCTCATCTCGAGCTACGAGGGGGAAACGGGGCTCCTCTGGATGTGGGCGGGACCATCGTGCTTCCTCTCGAGTGGAGACGGGTATGGCGGTGAACATCTTGAGTCGCAGCAAGGGTGTGAAAGACCCTTTCGAAGTTCCAGAGGTTAGGTGTCATTAGTCTCCAGACGCCTCATCGGAAATAGGCCTCATCTCGCCTGGAAGGGAGAACTTCCTGGATTTTCTCGAGTTGCGGCAGGTGTTCTCGAGTTACGACGGGGACCTCAGGGACCCTCCCTGGTGGCCTCAGGAGAGGCCAGTCCCCATGCGAGTTGCTAGGGGGCCTCTCGGGATTCCTCTCCCGTCGATACCGGGGCCAAAAACCTTTGGTGGAGTCAGGGCCGGAACCGAGGATTCCTCTCAGGGGCTGACATGGATCTTTGAGTACTTCTGGAGTCTCCCCAGGGGAGTCAGGCCTCGTCTCGACTGGGGGCATGCACGTGCGCTTTCCTTCCAGGCTGTAGCAGCAATGTCACGCTTCCCGTCGCGTGGATCAAAGGATCTGTGGTTTTCCCTCGAGGCTTTCCATCGAGGCTTTCCCACAGGGCTGTCCAACGTGCCACCATGGTGTGAGTCGATCCTCGGCGTGATAGATGAGCCAGTGCAGGGCAAAGAGGTTCCTCTGGAATGGACTGAGACATCTGGGGGACTCTTGGAATGGTGGTACGACCATGGAGTTCCTCTCGCCTTTCCTGCTGAGAGTGCCTCCTCTTGAGATGCGACGGGAACGCCGGGAATTCTTTCCCGTTGAAAGCAGGGAAAGGATCCCTCATCTCGAGCTACGAGGGGGAAACGGTGCTCCTCTGGATGTGGGCGCGACCATCGTGCTTCCTCTTGAGTGGACACGGGTATGGCGGTGAACTTCTTGAGTTGCAGCAAGGGTGTGAAAGACCCTTTCGAAGTTCCAGAGTTTAGGTGTCATTAGTCTCCAGACGCCTCATCGGAAATAGGCCTCATCTCGCCTGGAAGGGAGAACTTCCTGGATTTCTCGAGTTGCGGCAGGTGTTCTCGAGTTACGACGGGGACCTCAGGGACCCGCCCTGGTGGCCTCAGGAGAGGCCAGTCCCCATGCGAGTTGCTAGGGGGCCTCTCGGGATTACTCTTCCGTCGATACCGGGGCCAAAACCCTTTGGTGGAGTCAGGGCCGGAACCGAGGATTCCTCTCAGGGGCTGACATGGATCTTTGGGTACTTCTGGAGTCTCCCCAGGGGAGTCAGGCCTCGTCTCGAGTGGGGTCATGCACGTGCGCTTTCCTTCCAGGCTGTAGCAGCAATGTCACGCTTCCCGTCGCGTGGATCAAACGATCTGTGGTTTTCCCTCGAGGCTTTCCCTCGAGGCTTTCCCACAGGGCTGTCCCACGTGCCACCGTGGTGTGAGTCGATCCTAGGCGTGAAAGATGAGCCAGTGCAGGGCAAAGAGGTTCCTCTGGAATGCACTGAGACATCTGGGGGACTCTTGGAATGGTGGTACGACCATGGAGTTCCTCTCGCCTTTCCTGTTGAGAGTGCCTCCTCTTGAGATGCGACGGGAACGCCGGGAATTCTTTCCCGTTGAAAGCAGGGAAAGGAATCCTCATCTCGAGCTACGAGGGGGAAACGGTGCTCCTCTGGATGTGGGCGGGACCATCGTGCTTCCTCTTGAGTGGACACGGGTATGGCGGTGAACTTCTTGAGTTGCAGCAAGGGTGTGAAAGACCCTTTCGAAGTTCCAGAGGTTAGGTGTCATTAGTCTCCAGACGCCTCATTGGAAATAGGCCTCATCTCGCCTGGAAGGGAGAATTTCCTGGATTTTCTCGAGTTGCGGCAGGTGTTCTCGAGTTACGACGGGGACCTCAGGAACCCGCCCTGGTGGCCTCAGTAGACGCCAGTCCCCATGTGAGTTGCTAGGGGGCCTCTCGGGATTCCTCTCCCGTCGATACCGGGGCCAAAAACCTTGTGTGGAGTCAGGGCCGGAACCGAGGATTCCTCTCAGGGGCTGCTATGGATCTTTGGGTACATCTGGAGCCTCGCCAGGGGAGACAGGCCTCGTCTCGAGTCGGGGCATGCACGTGCACTTTCCTTCCAGGCTGTAGCAGCAATGTCACGCTTCCTTCGCGTGGATCAAAGGATCTGTGGTTTTCCCTCGAGGCTTTCCCTCGAGGCTTTCCCACAGGGCTGTCCCACGTGCCACCGTGGTGTGAGTCGATCCTCGGCGTGAAAGATGAGCCAGTGCAGGGCAAAGAGGTTCCTCTTGAATGGACTGAGACATCTGGGGGACTCTTGAAATGGTGGTACGACCATGGAGTTCCTCTCGCCTTTCCTGTTGAGAGTGCCTCCTCTTGAGATGCGACGGGAACGCCGGGAATTCTTTCCCGTTGAAAGCAGGGAAAGGATCCCTCATCTCGAGCTACGAGGGGGAAACGGTGCTCCTCTGGATGTGGGCGGGACCATCGTGCTTCCTCTCGAGTGGAGACGGGTATGGCGGTGAACTTCTTGAGTTGCAGCAAGGGTGTGAAAGACCCTTTCTAAGTTCCAGAGTTTAGGTGTCATTAGTCTCCAGACGCCTCATCGGAAATAGGCCTCATCTCGCCTGGAAGGGAGAACTTCCTGGATTTTCTCGAGTTGCGGCAGGTGTTCTCGAGTTACGACGGGGACCTCATGGGCCCGCCCTGGTGGCCTCAGGAGAGGCCAGTCCCCATGCGAGTTGCTAGGGGGCCTCTCGGGATTCCTCTCCCGTCGATACCGGGGCCAAAAACTTTTGGTGGAGTCAGGGCCGGAACCGAGGATTCCTCTCAGGGGCTGACATGGATCTTTGGGTACTTCTGGAGTCTCCCCAGGGGAGTCAGGCCTCGTCTCGAGTGGGGGCATGCACGTGCGCTTTCCTTCCAGGCTGTAGCAGCAATGTCACGCTTCCCGGGGCGTGGATCAAAGGATCTGTGGTTTTCCCTCGAGGCTTTCCCTCGAGGCTTTCCCACAGGGCTGTCCCACGTGCCACCGTGGTGTGATTCGATCCTCGGCGTGAAAGATGTGCCAGTGAAGGGCAAAGAGGTTCCTCTGGAATGGACTGAGACATCTGGGGGACTCTTGGAATGGTGGTACGACCATGGAGTTCCTCTCGCCTTTCCTGTTGAGAGTGCCTGCTCTTGAGATGCCAAGGGAACGCCGGGAATTCTTTCCCGTTGAAAGCAGGGAAAGGATCCCTCATCTCGAGCTCCGAGTGGGAAACGGGGCTCCTCTGGATGTGGGCGGGACCATCGTGCTTCCTCTCGAGTGGAGACGGGTATGGCGGTGAACTTCTTGAGTTGCAGCAAGGGTGTGAAAGACCCTTTCGAAGTTCCAGAGGTTAGGTGTCATTAGTCTCCAGACGCCTCATCGGAAATAGGCGTCATCTCGCCTGGAAGGGAGAACTTCCTGGATTTTCTCGAGTTGCGGCAGGTGTTCTCGAGTTACGACGGGGACCTCAGGGACCCGCCCTGGTGGCCTCAGGAGAGGCCAGTCCCCATGCGAGTTGCTAGGGGGCCTCTCGGGATTCCTCTCCCGTCGATACCGGGGCCAAAAACCTTGTGTGAAGTCAGGGCCGGAACCGAGGATTCCTCTCAGGGGCTGATATGGATCTTTGGGTACATCTGGAGTCTCAACAGGGTAGACCGGCCTCGTCTCGAGTCGGGGCATGCACGTGCACTTTCCTTCCAGGCTGTAGCAGCAATGTCACGCTTCCCGTCGCGTGGATCAAACGATCTGTGGTTTTCCCTCGAGGCTTTCCCTCGAGGCTTTCCCACAGGGCTGTCCCACGTGCCACCGTGGTGTGAGTCGATCCTCGGCGTGAAAGATGAGCCAGTTCAGGGCAAAGAGGTTCCTCTGGAATGGACTGAGACATCTGGGGGACTCTTCAATGGTGGTACGACCATGGAGTTCCTCTCCCCTTTCCTGTTGAGAGTGCCTCCTCTTGAGATGCGACGGGAACGCCGGGAATTCTTTCCCGTTGAAAGCAGGGAAAGGATCCCTCATCTCGAGCTACGAGGGGGAAACGGTGCTCCTCTGGATGTGGGCGGGACCATCGTGCTTCCTCTCAAGTGGACACGGGTATGGCGGTGAACTTCTTGAGTCGCAGCAAGGGTGTGAAAGACCCTTTCGAAGTTCCAGAGGTTAGGTGTCATTAGTCTCCAGACGCCTCATCGGAAATAGGCCTCATCTCGCCTGGAAGGGAGAACTTCCTGGATTTTCTCGAGTTGCGGCAGGTGTTATCGAGTTACGACGGGGACCTCAGGGACCCGCCCTGGTGGCCTCAGGAGAGGCCAGTCCCCATGCGAGTTGCTAGGGGGCCTCTCGGGATTCCTCTCCCGTCGATACTGGGGCCAAAAACCTTGTGTGAAGTCAGGGCCGGAACCGAGGATTCCTCTCAGGGGCTGATATGGATCTTTGGGTACATCTGGAGTCTCAACAGGGTAGACCGGCCTCGTCTCGAGTCGGGGCATGCACGTGCACTTTCCTTCCAGGCTGTAGCAGCAATGTCACGCTTCCCGTCGCGTGGATCAAACGATCTGTGGTTTTCCCTCGAGGCTTTCCCTCGAGGCTTTCCCACAGGGCTGTCCCACGTGCCACCGTGGTGTGAGTCGATCCTCGGCGTGAAAGATGAGCCAGTTCAGGGCAAAGAGGTTCCTCTGGAATGGACTGAGACATCTGGGGGACTCTTGGAATGGTGGTACGACCATGGAGTTCCTCTCCCCTTTCCTGTTGAGAGTGCCTCCTCTTGAGATGCGACGGGAACGCCGGGAATTCTTTCCCGTTGAAAGCAGGGAAAGGATCCCTCATCTCGAGCTACGAGGGGGAAACGGTGCTCCTCTGGATGTGGGCGGGACCATCGTGCTTCCTCTCAAGTGGACACGGGTATGGCGGTGAACTTCTTGAGTCGCAGCAAGGGTGTGAAAGACCCTTTCGAAGTTCCAGAGGTTAGGTGTCATTAGTCTCCAGACGCCTCATCGGAAATAGGCCTCATCTCGCCTGGAAGGGAGAACTTCCTGGATTTTCTCGAGTTGCGGCAGGTGTTATCGAGTTACGACGGGGACCTCAGGGACCCGCCCTCGTGGCCTCAGGAGAGGCCAGTCCCCATGCGAGTTGCTAGGGGGCCTCTCGGGATTCCTCTCCCGTCGATACCGGGGCCAAAAACCTTGTGTGGAGTCAGGGCCGGAACCGAGGATTCCTCTCAGGGGCTGATATGGATCTTTGGGTACATCTGGAGTCTCGCCAGGGGAGACAGGCCTCGTCTCGAGTCGGGGCATGCACGTGCACTTTCCGTCCAGGCTGTAGCAGCAATGTCACGCTTCCCGTCGCGTGGATCAAAGGATCTGTGGTTTTCCCTCGAGGCTTTCCTTCGAGGCTTTCCCACAGGGCTGTACCACGTGCCACCGTGGTGTGAGTCGATCCTCGGCGTGAAAGATGAGCCAGTGCAGGGCAAAGAGGTTCCTCTGGAATGGACTGAGACATCTGGGGGACTCTTGGAATGGTGGTACGACCATGGAGTTCCTCTCGCCTTTCCTGTTGAGAGTGCCTCCTCTTGAGATGCGACGGGAACGCCGGGAATTCTTTCCCGTTGAATGCAGGGAAAGGATCCCTCATCTCGAGCTACGAGGGGGAAACGGGGCTCCTCTGGATGTGGGCGGGACCATCGTGCTTCCTCTCGAGTGGAGACGGGTATGGCAGTGAACTTCTTGAGTCGCAGCAAGGGTGTGAAAGACCCTTTCGAAGTTCCAGAGGTTAGGTGTCATTAGTCTCCAGACGCCTCATCGGAAATAGGCCTCATCTCGCCTGGAAGGGAGAACTTCCTGGATTTTCTCGAGTTGCGGCAGGTGTTCTCGAGTTACGACGGGGACCTCAGGGACCCGCCCTGGTGGCCTCAGGAGAGGCCAGTCCCCATGCGAGTTGCTAGCGGGCCTTTCGGGATTCCTCTCCCGTCGATACCGGGGCCAAAAACCTTGTGTGGAGTCAGGGCCGGAACCGAGGATTCCTCTCAGGGGCTGACATGGATCTTTGGGTACTTCTGGAGTCTCCCCAGGGGAGTCAGGCCTCGTCTCGCGTGGGGGCATGCACGTGCGCTTTCCTTCCAGGCTGTAGCAGCAATGTAACGCTTCTCGTCGCGTGGATCAAAGGATCTGTGGTTTTCCCTCGAGGCTTTCCCACAGGGCTGTCGCACGTGCCACCGTGGTGTGAGTCGATCCTCGGCGTGAAAGATGAGCCAGTGCAGGGCAAAGAGGTTCCTCTGGAATGGACTGAGACATCTGGGGGACTCTTGGAATGGTGGTACGACCATGGAGTTCCTCTCGCTTTCCTGTTGAGAGTGCCTCCTCTTGAGATGCGACGGGAACGCCGGGAATTCTTTCCCGTTGAAAGCAGGGAAAGGATCCCTCATCTCGAGCTACGAGGGGGAAACGGTGCACCTCTGGATGTGGGCGGGACCATCGTGCTTCCTCTCGAGTGGACACGGGTATGGCGGTGAACTTCTTGAGTCGCAGCAAGGGTGTGAAAGACCCTTTCGAAGTTCCAGATGTTAGGTGTCATTAGTCTCCAGACGCCTCATCGGAAATAGGCCTCATCTCGCCTGGAAGGGAGAACTTCCTGGATTTTCTCCAGTTGCTGCAGGTGTTCTCGAGTTACGACGGGGACCTCAGGGACCCGCCCTGGTGGCCTCAGGAGAGGCCAGTCCCCATGCGAGTTGCTAGGGGGCCTCTCGGGATTCCTCTCCCGTCGATACCGGGGCCAAAAACCTTTGGTGGAGTCAGGGCCGGAACCGAGGATTCCTCTCATGGGCTGACATGGATCTTTGAGTACTTCTGGAGTCTCCCCAGGGGAGTCAGGCCTCGTCTCGAGTGGGGGCATGCACGTGCGCTTTCCTTCCAGGCTGTAGCAGGAATGTCACGCTTCCCATGGTGTGGATCAAAGGATCTGTGGTTTTCCCTCGAGGCTTTCCATCGAGGCTTTCCCACAGGGCTGTCCCACGTGCCACCATGGTGTGAGTCGATCCTCGGCGTGATAGATGAGCCAGTGCTGGGCAAAGAGGTTCCTCTGGAATGGACTGAGACATCTGGGGGACTCTTGGAATGGTGGTACGACCATGGAGTTCCTCTCGCCTTTCCTGCTGAGAGTGCCTCCTCTTGAGATGCGACGGGAACGCCGGGAATTCTTTCCCGTTGAAAGCAGGGAAAGGATCCCTCATCTCGAGCTACGAGGGGGAAACGGTGCTCCTCTGGATGTGGGCGGGACCATCGTGCTTCCTCTTGAGTGGACACGGGTATGGCGGTGAACTTCTTGAGTTGCAGCAAGGGTGTGAAAGACCCTTTCGAAGTTCCAGAGTTTAGGTGTCATTAGTCTCCAGACGCCTCATCGGAAATAGGCCTCATCTCGCCTGGAAGGGAGAACTTCCTGGATTTCTCGAGTTGCGGCAGGTGTTCTCGAGTTACGACGGGGACCTCAGGGATCCGCCCTGGTGGCCTCAGGAGAGGCCAGTCCCCATGGGAGTTGCTAGGGGGCTTCTCGGGATTACTCTTCCGTCGATACCGGGGCCAAAACCCTTTGGTGGAGTCAGGGCCGGAACCGAGGATTCCTCTCAGGGGCTGACATGGATCTTTGGGTACTTCTGGAGTCTCCCCAGGGGAGTCAGGCCTCGTCTCGAGTGGGGGCATGCACGTGCGCTTTCCTTCCTGGCTGTAGCAGCAATGTCACGCTTCCCGTTGCGTGGATCAAAGGATCTGTGGTTTTCCCTTGAGGCTTTCCCTCGAGGCTTTCCCACAGGGCTGTCCCACGTGCCACCGTGGTGTGAGTCGATCCTCGGCGTGAAAGATGAGCCAGTGCAGGGCAAAGAGGTTCCTCTGGAATGCACTGAGACATCTGGGGAACTCTTGGAATGGTGGTACGACCATGGAGTTCCTCTCGCCTTTCCTGTTGAGAGTGCCTCCTCTTGAGATGCGACGGGAACGCCGGGAATTCTTTCCCGTTGAAAGCAGGGAAAGGATCCCTCATCTCGAGCTACGAGGGGGAAACGGTGCTCCTCTGGATGTGGGCGGGAGCATCGTGCTTCCTCTTGAGTGGACACGGATTTGGCGGTGAACTTCTTGAGTTGCAGCAAGGGTGTGAAAGACCCTTTCGAAGTTCCAGAGGTTAGGTGTCATTAGTCTCCAGACGCCTCATTGGAAATAGGCCTCATCACGCCTGGAAGGGAGAATTTCCTGGATTTTCTCGAGTTGGGGCAGGTGTTCTCGAGTTACGACGGGGACCTCAGGGACCCGCCCTGGTGGCCTCAGGAGAGGCCAGTCCCCATGTGAGTTGCTAAGGGGCCTCTCGGGATTCCTCTCCCGTCGATACCGGGGCCAAAAACCTTGTGTGGAGTCAGGGCCGGGACCGAGGATTCCTCTCAGCGGTGACAAGGATCTTTGGGTACTTCTGGAGTCTCCCCAGGGGAGTCAGGCCTCGTCTCGAGTGGGGGCATGCACGTGCGCTTTCCTTCCAGGCTGTAGCAGCAATGTCACGCTTCCCGTCGCGTGGATCAAAGGATCTGTGGTTTTACCTCGAGGCTTTCCCTCGAGGCTTTCCCACAGGGCTGTCCCACGTGCCACCGTGGTGTGAGTCGATCCTCGGCGTGAAAGATGAGCCAGTGCAGGGCAAAGAGGTTCCTCTGGAATGGACTGAGTCATCTGGGGGACTCTTGGAATGGTGGTACGACCATGGAGTTCCTCTCGCCTTTCCTGTTGAGAGTGCCTCCTCTTGAGATGCGACGGGAACGCCGGGAATTCTTTCCCGTTGAAAGCAGGGAAAGGATCCCTCATCTCGAGCTACGAGGGGGAAACGGGGCTCCTCTGGATGTGGGCGGGACCATCGTGCTTCCTCTCGAGTGGAGACGGGTATGGCGGTGAACTTCTTGAGTTGCAGCAAGGGTGTGAAAGATCCTTTCGAAGTTTCAGAGGTTAGGTGTCATTAGTCTCCAGACGCCTCATCGGAAATAGGCCTCATCTCGCCTGCAAGGGAGAACTTCCTGGATTTTCTCGAGTTGCGGCAGGTGTTCTCGAGTTACGACGGGGACCTCAGGGACCCGCCCTGGTTGCCTCAGGAGAGGCCAGTCCCCATGAGAGTTGCTAGGGGGCCTCTCGGGATTCCTATCCCGTCGATACCGGGGCCAAAACCCTTGTGTGGAGTCAGGGTCGGAACCGAGGTTTCCTCTCAGAGGTGACATGGAACTTTGGGTATTTCTGGAGTCTCCCCAGGGGAGTCAGGCCTCGTCTCGAGTGGGGGCATGCATGTGCGCTTTCCTTCCAGGCTGTAGCAGCAATGTCACGCTTCCCGTCGCGTGGATCAAAGGATCTGTGGTTTTCCCTCGAGGCTTTCCCTCGAGGCTTTGCCACAGGGATGTCCCACGTGCCACCGTGGTGTGAGTCGATCCTCGGCGTGAAAGATGAGCCAGTGCAGGGCAAAGAGGTTCCTCTGGAATGGACTGAGACATCTGGCTGACTCTTGGAATGGTGGTACGACCATGGAGTTCCTCTCGCCTTTCCTGTTGAGAGTGCCTCCTCTTGAGATGCGACGGGAACGCCGGGAATTCTTTCCCGTTGAAAGCAGGGAAAGGATCCCTCATCTCGAGCTACGAGGGGGAAACGTGGCTCCTCTGGATGTGGGCGGGACCATCGTGCTTCCTCTCGAGTGGAGACGGGTATGGCGGTGAACTTCTTGAGTAGCAGCAAGGGTGTGAAAGACCCTTTCGAAGTTCCAGAGGTTAGGTGTCATTAGTCTCCAGACGCCTCATCGGAAATAGGCCTCATCTCGGCTGGAAGGGAGAACTTCCTGGATTTTCTCGAGTTGCGGCAGGTGTTCTCGAGTTACGACGGGGACCTCAGGGACCCGCCATGGTGGCCTCAGGAAAGGCCATTCCCCATGCGAGTTGCTAGGGGGCCTCTCAGGATTCCTCTCCCGTCGATACCGGGGCCAAAAACCTTGTGTGGAGTCAGGGCCGGAACCGAGGTTTCCTCTCAGGGGTGACATGGATCTTTGGGTACTTCTGGAGTCTCCCTAGGGGAGTCAGGACTAGTCTCGAGTGGGGGCATGCACGTGCGCTTTCCTTCCAGGCTGTAGCAGCAATGTCACGCTTCCCGTCGCGTGGATCAAAGGATCTGTGGTTTTCCCTCGAGGCTTTCCCACAGGGCTGTCACCCGTGCCACCGTGGTGTGAGTCGATCCTCGGCGTGAATGATGAGCCAGTGCAGGGCAAAGAGGTTCCTCTGGAATGGACTGAGACATCTGGGGGACTCTTGGAATGGTGGTACGACCATGGAGTTCCTCTCGCCTTTCCTGTTGAGAGTGCCTCCTCTTGAGATGCAACGGGAACGCCGGGAATTCTTTCCCGTTGAAAGCAGGGAAAGGATCCCTCATCTCGAGCTACGAGGGGGAAACGGGGCTCCTCTGGATGTGGGCGGGACCATCGTGCTTCCTCTCGAGTGGAGACGGGTATGGCGGTGAACTTCTTGAGTAGCAGCAAGGGTGTGAAAGACCCTTTCGAAGTTCCAGAGGTTAGGTGTCATTAGTCTCCAGACGCCTCATCGGAAATAGGCCTCATCTCGCCTGGAAGGGAGAACTTCCTGGATTTTCTCGAGTTGCGGCAGGTGTTCTCGAGTTACGACGGGGACCTCAGGGACCCGCCATGGTGGCCTCAGGAAAGGCCAGTCCCCATGCGAGTTGCTAGGGGGCCTCTCAGGATTCCTCTCCCGCCGATACCGGGGCCAAAAACCTTGTGTGGAGTCAGGGCCGGAAACGAGGTTTCCTCTCAGGGGTGACATGGATCTTTGGGTACTTCTGGAGTCTCCCTAGGGGAGTCAGGCCTCGTCTCGAGTGGGGGCATGCACGTGCGCTTTCCTTCCAGGCTGTAGCAGCAATGTCATGCTTCCCGTCGCGTGGATCAAAGGATCTGTGGTTTTCCCTCGAGGCTTTCCCTCGAGGCTTTCCAACAGGGCTGTCCCACGTTCCACCGTGGTGTGAGTCGATCCTCGGCGTGAAAGATGAGCCAGTGCAGGGCAAAGAGGTTCCTCTGGAATGGACTGAGACATCTGGGGGACTCTTGGAATGGTGGTACGACCATGGAGATCCTCTCGCCTTTCCTGTTGAGAGTGCCTCCTCTTGAGATGCGACGGGAACGCCGGGAATTCTTTCCCGTTGAAAGCAGGGAAAGGATCCCTCATCTCGAGCTACGAGGGGGAAACGGGGCTCCTCTGGATGTGGGCGGGACCATCGTGCTTCCTCTCGAGTGGAGACGGGTATGGCGGTGAACTTCTTGAGTAGCAGCAAGGGTGTGAAAGACCCTTTCGAAGTTCCAGAGGTTAGGTGTCATTAGTCTCCAGACGCCTCATTGGAAATAGGCCTCATCTGGCCTGGAAGGGAGAACTTCCTGGATTTTCTCGAGTTGCGGCAGGTGTTCTCGAGTTACGACGGGGACCTCAGGGACCCGCCCTGGTGGCCTCAGGAGAGGCCAGTCCCCATGCGAGTTGCTAGGGGGCCTCTCGGGATTCCTCTCCCGTCGATACCGGGGCCAAGAACCTTGTGTGAAGTCAGGACCCGAACCGAGGATTCCTCTCAGGGGCTGACATGGATCTTTGGGTACTTCTGGAGTCTCCCCACTGGAGTCAGGCCTCGTTTCGAGTGGGGGCATGCACGAGCGCTTTTCTTCCAGGCTGTAGCAGCAATGTCACGCTTACCTTCGCGTGGATCAAAGGATCTGTGGTTTTCCCTCGAGGCTTTCCCTCGAGGCTTTCCCACAGGGTTGTCCCACGTGCCGCCGTGGTGTGAGTCGATCCTCAGCGTGAAAGATTATCCAGTGCAGGGCAAACAGGTTCCTCTGGAATGGACTGAGACATCTGGGGGACTCTTGGAATGGTGGTACGACCATGGAGTTCTTCTCGCCTTTCCAGTTGAGAGTGCCTCCTCTTGAGATGCGACGGAAATGCCGGGAATTCGTTCCCGTTAAAAGCAGGGAAAGGATCCCTCATCTCGAGCTACGAGGGGAAACGGGGCTCCTCTGGATGTGGGCGGGACCATCGTGCTTCCTCTCGAGTGGAGACAGGTATGGCGGTGAACTTCTTGTGTTGCAGCAAGGGTGTGAAAGACCCTTTCGAAGTTCCAGAGGTTAGGTGTCATTAGTCTGCAGACGCCTCATTGGAAATAGGCCTCATCTCGCCTGGAAGGGAGAACATCCTGGATTTTCTCGAGTTGCGGCAGGTGTTCTCGAGTTACGACGGGGACCTCAGGGACCCGCCCTGGTGGCCTCAGGAAAGGCCAGTCCCCATGCGAGTTGCTAGGGGGCCTCTCAGGATTCCTCTCCCGTCGATACCGGGGCCAAAAACCTTGTGTGGAGTCAGGGCCGGAACCGAGGTTTCCTCTCAGGGGTGACATGGAACTTTGGGTATTTCTGGAGTCTCCCCAGGGGAGTCAGGCCTCGTCTCGAGTGGGGGCATGCACGTGCGCTTTCCTTCCAGGCTGTAGCAGCAATGTCACGCTTCCCGTCACGTGGATCAAAGGATCTGTGGTTTTCCCTCGAGGCTTTCCCTCGAGGCTTTGCCACAGGGCTGTCCCACGTGCCACAGTGGTGTGAGTCGATCCTCGGCGTGAAAGATGAGCCAGTGCAGGGCAACGAGGTTCCTCTGGAATGGACTGAGACATCTGGGGGACTCTTGGAATGGTGGTACGACCATGGAGTTCCTCTCGCCATTCCTGTTGAGAGTGCCTCCTCTTGAGATGCGACGGGAACGCCGGGAATTCTTTCCCGTTGAAAGCAGGGAAAGGATCCCTCATCTCGAGCTACGAGGGGGAAACGGGGCTCCTCTGGATGTGGGCGGGACCATCGTGCTTCCTCTCGAGTGGAGACGGGTATGGCGGTGAACTTCTTGAGTAGCAGCAAGGGTGTGAAAGACCCTTTCGAAGTTCCAGAGGTTAGGTGTCATTAGTCTCCAGACGCCTCATCGGAAATAGGCCTCATCTCGGCTGGAAGGGAGAACTTCCTGGATTTTCTCGAGTTGTGGCAGGTGTTCTCGAGTTACGACGGGGACCTCAGGGACCCGCCATGGTGGCCTCAGGAAAGGCCAGTCCCCATGCGAGTTGCTAGGGGGCCTCTCAGGATTCCTCTCCCGTCGATACCGGGGCCAAAAACCTTGTGTGGAGTCAGGGCCGGAAACGAGGTTTCCTCTCAGGGGTGACATGGATCTTTGTGTACTTCTGGAGTCTCCCTAGGGGAGTCAGGACTCGTCTCGAGTGGGGGCATGCACGTGCGCTTTACTTCCAGGCTGTAGCAGCAATGTCACGCTTCCCGTCGCGTGGATCAAAGGATCTGTGGTTTTCCCTCGAGGCTTTCCCTCGAGGCTTTCCCACAGGGCTGTCCCACGTGCCACCGTGGTGTGAGTCGATCCTCGGCGTGAAAGATGAGCCAGTACAGGGCAAAGATCTTCCTCTCGAATGGACTGAGACATCTGGGGGACTCTTGGAATGGTGGTACGACCATGGAGTTCCTCTCGCCTTTCCTGTTGAGAGTGCCTCCTCTTGAGATGCGACGGGAACGCCGGGAATTCTTTCCCGTTGAAAGCAGGGAAAGGATCCCTCATTTCGAGCTACGTGGGGGAAACGGGGCTCCTCTGGATGTGGGCGGGACCATCGTGCTTCCTCTCGAGTGGAGACGGGTATGGCGGTGAACTTCTTGAGTAGCAGCAAGGGTGTGAAAGACCCTTTCGAAGTTCCAGAGGTTAGGTGTCATTAGTCTCCAGACGCCTCATCGGAAATAGGCCTCATCTCGGCTGGAAGGGAGAACTTCCTGGATTTTCTCGAGTTGCGGCAGGTGTTCTGGAGTTACGACGGGGACCTCGGGGACCCGCCATGGTGGCCTCAGTAAAGGCCAGTCCCCATGCGAGTTGATAGGGGGCCTCTCAGGATTCCTCTCCCGTCGATACCGGGGCCAAAAACCTTGTGTGGAGTCAGGGCCGGAAACGAGGTTTCCTCTCAGGGGTGACATGGATCTTTGGGTACTTCTGGAGTCTCCCTAGGGGAGTCAGGACTCGTCTCGAGTGGGGGCATGCACGTGCGCTTTACTTCCAGGCTGTAGCAGCAATGTCACGCTTCCCGTCACGTGGATCAAAGGATCTGTGGTTTTCCCTCGAGGCTTTCCGTCGAGGCTTTCCCACAGGGCTGTCCCACGTGCCACCGTGGTGTGAGTCGATCCTCGGCGTGAAAGATGAGCCAGTGCAGGGCAAAGAGCTTCCTCTCGAATGGACTGAGACATCTGGGGGACTCTTGGAATGGTGGTATGACCATGGATTTCCTCTCGCCTTTCCTGTTGAGAGTGCCTCCTCTTGAGATGCGACGGGAACGCCGGGAATTCTTTCCCGTTGAAAGCAGGGAAAGGATCCCTCATCTCGAGCTACGAGGGGGAAACGGGGCTCCTCTGGATGTGGGCGGGACCATCGTGCTTCCTCTCGAGTGGAGACGGGTATGGCGGTGAACTTCTTGAGTAGCAGCAAGGGTGTGAAAGACCCTTTCAAAGTTCCAGAGTTTAGGTTTCATTAGTCTCCAGACGCCTCATCGGAAATAGGCCTCATCTCGCCTGGAAGGGAGAACTTCCTGGATTTTCTGGAGTTGCGGCAGGTGTTCTCGAGTTACGACGGGGACCTCAGGGACCCGCCGTGGTGGCCTCAGGAGAGGCCATTCCCCATGCGAGTTGCTAGGGGGCCTCTCAGTATTCCACTCCTGTCGATACCGGGGCCAAAAACCTTGTTTGGAGTCAGGGCCGGAACCGAGGATTCCTCTCAGGGGCTGACATGGATCTTTGGGTACTTCTGGAGTCTCCCCACTGGAGTCAGGCCTCGTTTCGAGTGGGGGCATGCACGAGCGCTTTTCTTCCAGGCTGTAGCAGCAATGTCAAGCTTACCTCCGCGTGGATCAAAGGATCTGTGGTTTTCCCTCGAGGCTTTCCCTCGAGGCTTTGCCACAGGGCTGTCCCACGTGCCACAGTGGTGTGAGTCGATCCTCGGCGTGAAAGATGAGCCAGTGCAGGGCAAAGAGGTTCCTCTGGAATGGACTGAGACATCTGGGGGACTCTTGGAATGGTGGTACGACCATGGAGTTCCTCTTGCCTTTCCTGTTGAGAGTGCCTCCTCTTGAGATGCGACGGGAACGCCGGGAATTCTTTCCCGTTGAAAGCAGGGAAAGGATCCCTCATCTCGAGCTATGAGGGGGAAACGGGGCTCCTCTGGATGTGGGCGGGACCATCGTGCTTCCTCTCGAGTGGAGACGGGTATGGCGGTGAACTTCTTGAGTAGCAGCAAGGGTGTGAAAGACCCTTTCGAAGTTCCAGAGGTTAGGTGTCATTAGTCTCCAGACGCCTCATCGGAAATAGGCCTCATCTCGCCTGGAAGGGAGAACTTCCTGGATTTTCTCGAGTTGCGGCAGGTGTTCTCGAGTTACGACGGGGACCTCAGGGACCCGCCATGGTGGCCTCAGGAAAGGCCAGTCCCCATGCGAGTTGCTAGGGGGCCTCTCAGGATTCCTCTCCCGTCGATACAGGGGCCAAAAACCTTGTGTGGAGTCAGAGCCGGAAACGAGGTTTCCTCTCAGGGGTGACATGGATCTTTGGGTACTTCTGGAGTCTCCCTAGGGGAGTCAGGACTCGTCTCGAGTCGGGGCATGCACGTGCGCTTTACTTCCAGGCTGTAGCAGCAATGTCACGCTTCCCGTCGCGTGGATCAAAGGATCTGTGGTTTTCCCTCGAGGCTTTCCGTCGAGGCTTTCCCACAGGGCTGTCCCACGTGCCACCGTGGTGTGAGTCGATCCTCGGCGTGAAAGATGAGCCAGTGCAGGGCAAAGAGGTTCCTCTGGAATGCACTGAGACATCTGGGGGACTCTTGGAATGGTGGTACGACCATGGATTTCCTCTCGCCTTTCCTGTTGAGAGTGCCTCCTCTTGAGATGCGACGGGAACGCCGGGAATTCTTTCCCGTTGAAAGCAGGGAAAGGATCCCTCATCTCGAGCTACAAGGGGGAAACGGGGCTCCTCTGGATGTGGGCGGGACCATCGTGCTTCCTCTCGAGTGGAGACGGGTATGGTGGTGAACTTCTTGAGTTGCAGCAAGGGTGTGAAAGACCCTTTCGAAGTTCCAGAGGTTAGGTGTCATTAGTCTCCAGACGCCTCATCGGAAATAGGCCTCATCTCGCCTGGAAGGGAGAACTTCCTGGATTTTCTCGAGTTGCGGCAGGTGTGCTCGAGTTACGACGGGGACCTCAGGGACCCGCCATGGTGGTCTCAGGAAAGGCCAGTCCCCATGCGAGCTGCTAGGGGGCCTCTCAGGATTCCTCTCCCGTCGATACCGGGGCCAAAAACCTTGTGTGAAATCAGGGCCGGAACCGGGGATTCCTCTCAGGGGCTGACATGGATCTTTGGGTACTTCTGGAGTCTCCCCAGGGGAGTCAGGCCTCGTTTCGTGTGGAGGCATGCACGTGCGCTTTCCTTCCAGGCTGTAGCAGCAATGTCACGCTTCCCGTCGCGTGGATCAAAGGATCTGTGGTTTTCCCTCGAGGCTTTCCCTCGAGGCTATGCCACAGGGCTGTCCCACGTGCCACCGTGGTGTGAGTCGATCCTCGGCGTGAAAGATGAGCCAGTGCAGGGCAAAGAGGTTCCTCTGGAATGGACTGAGAGATCTGGGGGACTCTTGGAATGGTGGTACGACCATGGAGTTCCTCTCGCCTTTCCTGTTGAGAGTGCCTCCTCTTGAGATGCGACGGGAACGCCGGGAATTCTTTCCCGTTGAAAGCAGGGAAAGGATCCCTCATCTCGAGCTATGAGGGGGAAACGGGGCTCCTCTGGATGTGGGCGGGACCATCGTGCTTCCTCTCGAGTGGAGACGGGTATGGCGGTGAACTTCTTGAGTAGCAGCAAGGGTGTGAAAGACCCTTTCGAAGTTCCAGAGGTTAGGTGTCATTAGTCTCCAGACGCCTCATCGGAAATAGGCCTCATCTCGCCTGGAAGTGAGAACTTCCTGGATTTTCTCGAGTTGCGGCAGGTGTTCTTGAGTTACGACGGGGACCTCAGGGACCCGCCATGGTGGCCTCAGGAAAGGCCAGTCCCCATGCGAGTTGCTAGGGGGCCTCTCAGGATTCCTCTCCCGTCGATACAGGGGCCAAAAACCTTGTGTGGAGTCAGAGCCGGAAACGAGGTTTCCTCTCAGGGGTGACATGGATCTTTGGGTACTTCTGGAGTCTCCCTAGGGGAGTCAGGACTCGTCTCGAGTCGGGGCATGCACGTGCGCTTTACTTCCAGGCTGTAGCAGCAATGTCACGCTTCCCGTCGCGTGGATCAAAGGATCTGTGGTTTTCCCTCGAGGCTTTCCGTCGAGGCTTTCCCACAGGGCTATCCCACGTGCCACCGTGGTGTGAGTCGATCCTCGGCGTGAAAGATGAGCCAGTGCAGGGCAAAGAGGTTCCTCTGGAATGCACTGAGACATCTGGGGGACTCTTGGAATGGTGGTACGACCATGGATTTCCTCTCGCCTTTCCTGTTGAGAGTGCCTCCTCTTGAGATGCGACGGGAACGCCGGGAATTCTTTCCCGTTGAAAGCAGGGAAAGGATCCCTCATCTCGAGCTACAAGGGGGAAACGGGGCTCCTCTGGATGTGGGCGGGACCATCGTGCTTCCTCTCGAGTGGAGACGGGTATGGTGGTGAACTTCTTGAGTTGCAGCAAGGGTGTGAAAGACCCTTTCGAAGTTCCAGAGGTTAGGTGTCATTAGTCTCCAGACGCCTCATCGGAAATAGGCCTCATCTCGCCTGGAAGGGAGAACTTCCTGGATTTTCTCGAGTTGCGGCAGGTGTGCTCGAGTTACGACGGGGACCTCAGGGACCCGCCATGGTGGTCTCAGGAAAGGCCAGTCCCCATGCGAGTTGCTAGGGGGCCTCTCAGGATTCCTCTCCCGTCGATACCGGGGCCAAAAACCTTGTGTGAAATCAGGGCCGGAACCGGGGATTCCTCTCAGGGGCTGACATGGATCTTTGGGTACTTCTGGAGTCTCCCCAGGGGAGTCAGGCCTCGTTTCGTGAGGAGGCATGCACGTGCGCTTTCCTTCCAGGCTGTAGCAGCAATGTCACGCTTCCCGTCGCGTGGATCAAAGGATCTGTGGTTTTCCCTCGAGGCTTTCCCTCGAGGCTATGCCACAGGGCTGTCCCACGTGCCACCGTGGTGTGAGTCGATCCTCGGCGTGAAAGATGAGCCAGTGCAGGGCAAAGAGGTTCCTCTGGAATGGACTGAGAGATCTGGGGGACTCTTGGAATGGTGGTACGACCATGGAGTTCCTCTCGCCTTTCCTGTTGAGAGTGCCTCCTCTTGAGATGCGACGGGAACGCCGGGAATTCTTTCCCGTTGAAAGCAGGGAAAGGATCCCTCATCTCGAGCTACGAGAAGGAAACGGGGCTCCTCTGGATGTGGGCGGGACCATCGTGCTTCCTCTCGAGTGGAGACGGGTATGGCGGTGAACTTCTTGAGTAGCAGCAAGGGTGTGAAAGACCCTTTCGAAGTTCCAGAGGTTAGGTGTCATTAGTCTCCAGACGCCTCATCGGAAATAGGCCTCATCTCGGCTGGAAGGGAGAACTTCCTGGATTTTCTCGAGTTGCGGCAGGTGTTCTGGAGTTACGACGGGGACCTCAGGGACCCGCCATGGTGGCCTCAGGAAAGGCCAGTCCCCATGCGAGTTGCTAGGGGGCCTCTCAGGATTCCTCTCCCGTCGATACCGGGGCCAAAAACCTTGTGTGGAGTCAGGGCCGGAAACGAGGTTTCCTCTCAGGGGTGACATGGAACTTTGGGTATTTCTGGAGTCTCCCCAGGGGAGTCAGGCCTCGTCTCGAGTGGGGGCATGCACGTGTGCTTTCCTTCCAGGCTGTAGCAGCAATGTCACGCTTCCCGTCGCGTGGATCAAAGGATCTGTGGTTTTCCCTCGAGGCTTTCCCACAGGGCTGTCCCACGTGCCACCGTGGTGTGAGTCGATCCTCGGCGTGAAAGATGAGCCAGTGCAGGGCAAAGAGGTTCCTCTGGAATGGACTGAGACATCTGGGGGACTCTTGGAATGGTGGTATGACCATGGAGTTCCTCTCGCCTTTCCTGTTGAGAGTGCCTCCTCTTGAGATGCGACGGGAACGCCGGGAATTCTTTCCCGTTGAAAGCAGGGAAAGGATCCCTCATCTCGAGCTACGAGGGGGAAACGGGGCTCCTCTGGATGTGGGCGGGACCATCGTGCTTCCTCTCGAGTGGAGACGGGTATGGAGATGAACTTCTTGAGTAGCAGCAAGGGTGTGAAAGACCCTTTCGAAGTTCCAGAGGTTAGGTGTCATTAGTCTCCAGACGCCTCATCGGAAATAGGCCTCATCTCGCCTGGAAGGGAGAACTTCCTGGATTTTCTCGAGTTGCGGCAGGTGTTCTCGAGTTACGACGGGGACCTCAGGGACCCGCCCTGGTGGCCTCAGGAGAGGCCAGTCCCCATGCGAGTTGCTAGGGGGCCTCTCGGGATTCCTCTCCCGTCGATACCGGGGCCAAAAACCTTGTGTGGAGTCAGGGCCGGAACCGAGGATTCCTCTCAGGGGCTGACATGGATCTTTGGGTACTTCTGGAGTCTCCCCAGGGGAGTCAGGCCTCGTCTCGAGTGGGGGCATGCACGTGCGCTTTCCTTCCAGGCTGTAGCAGCAATGTCACGCTTCCCATGGCGTGGATCAAAGGATCTGTGGTTTTCCCTCGAGGCTTTCCCTCGAGGCTTTCCCACAGGGCTGTCCCACGTGCCACCGTGGTGTGAGTCGATCCTCGGCGTGAAAGATGAGCCAGTGCAGGGCAAAGAGGTTCCTCTGGAATGGACTGAGACATCTGGGGGACTCTTGGAATGGTGGTACGACCATGGAGTTCCTCTCGCCTTTCCTGTTGAGAGTGCCTATTCTTGAGATGCGACGGGAACGCCGGGAATTCTTTCCCGTTGAAACCAGGGAAAGGATCCCTCATCTCGAGCTACGAGGGGGAAACGGGGCTCCTCGGGATGTGGGCGGGACCATCGTGCTTCCTCTCGAGTGGAGACGGGTATGGCGGTGAACTTCTTGAGTTGCAGCAAGGGTGTGAAAGACCCTTTCGAAGTTCCAGAGGTTAGGTGTCATTAGTCTCCAGACGCCTCATCGGAAATAGGCCTCATCTCGCCTGGAAGGGAGAGCTTCCTGGATTTTCTCGAGGTGCGGCAGGTGTTCTGGAGTTACGACGGGGACCTCAGGGACCCGCCCTGGTGGCCTCAGGAGAGGCCAGTCCCCATGCGAGTTGCTAGGGGGCCTCTCGGGATTCCTCTCCCGTCGATACTGGGGCCAAAAACCTTGTGTGGAGTCAGGGCCGGAACCGAGGATTCCTCTCAGGGACTGACATGGATCTTTGGGTACTTCTAGAGTCTCCCCAGGGGAGTCAGGCCTCGTCTCGAGTGGGGGCATGCACGTGCGCTTTCCTTCCAGGCTGTAGCAGCAATGTCACGCTTCCCGTGGCCTGGATCAAAGGATCTGTGGTTTTCCCTCGAGGCTTTCCCTCGAGGCTTTCCCACAGGGCTGTCCCACGTGCCACCGTGGTGTGAGTCGATCCTCGGCGTGAAAGAGGAGCCAGTGCAGGGCAAAGAGGTTGCTCTGGAATGGACTGAGACATCTGGGGGACTCTTTGAATTATGGTACGACCATGGAGTTCCTCTCGCCTTACCTGTTGAGAGTGCCTCCTCTTGAGATGCGACGGGAACACCGGGAATTCTTTCCCGTTGAAAGCAGGGAAAGGATCCCTCATCTCGAGCTACGAGGGGGAAACGGGGCTCCTCTGGATGTGGGCGGGACCATCGTGCTTCCTCTCGAGTGGAGATGGGTATGGCGGTGAACTTCTTGAGTTGCAGCAAGGGTGTGAAAGACCCTTTCGAAGTTCCAGAGGTTAGGTGTCATTAGTCTCCAGACGCCTCATCGGAAATAGGCCTCATCTCGCCTGGAAGGGAGAACTTCCTGGATTTTCTCGAGTTGCGGCAGGTGTTCTCGAGTTACGACGGGGACCTCAGGGACCCGCCCTGGTGGCCTCAGGAGAGGCCAGTCCCCATGCGAGTTGCTAGGGGGCCTCTCGGGATTCCTCTCCCGTCGATACCGGGGCAAAAAACCTTGTGTGGAGTCAGGGCCGGAACCGAGGATTCCTCTCAGGTGCTGACATGGATCTTTGGGTACTTCTGGAGTCTCCCCAGGGGAGTCAGGCCTCGTCTCGAGTGGGGGCATGCACGTGCGCTTTCCTTCCAGGCTATAGCAGGAATGTCACGCTTCCCGTCTCGTGGATCAAAGGATCTGTGGTTTTTCCTCGAGGTTTTCCCTCTAGGATTTCCCACAGGGCTGTCCCAAGTGCCACCGTGGTGTGAGTCGATCCTCGGCGTGAAAGATGAGCCAGTGCAGGGCAAAGAGGTTCCTCTGGAATGGACTGAGACATCTGGGGGACTCTTGGAATGGTGGTATGACCATGGAGTTCCTCTCGCCTTTCCTGTTGAGAGTGCCTCCTCTTGAGATGCGACGGGAACGCCGGGAATTCTTTCCCGTTGAAACCAGGGAAAGGATCCCTCATCTCGAGCTACGAGGGGGAAACGGGGCTCCTCTGGATGTGGGCGGGACCATCCTGCTTCCTCTCGAGTGGAGACGGGTATGGCGGTGAACTTCTTGAGTTGCAGCAAGGGTGTGAAAGACCCTTTCGAAGTTCCAGAGGTTAGGTGTCATTAGTCTCCAGACGCCTCATCGGAAATAGGCCTCATCTCGCCTGGAAGGGAGAACTTCCTGGATTTTCTCGAGTTGCGGCAGGTGTTCTCGAGTTACGACGGGGACCTCAGGGACCCGCCCTGGTGGCCTCAGGAGAGGCCAGTCCCCATGCGAGTTGCTAGGGGGCCTCTCGGGATTCCCCTCCCGTCGATACCGGGGCCAAAAACCTTGTGTGGAGTCAGGGCCGGAACCGAGGATTCCTCTCAGGGGCTGACATGGATCTTTGGGTACTTCTGGAGTCTCCCCAGGGGAGTCAGGCCTCGTCTCGAGTGGGGGCATGCACGTGCGCTTTCCTTCCAGGCTGTAGCAGCAATGTCACGCTTCCCGTGGCCTGGATCAAAGGATCTGTGGTTTTCCCTCGAGGCTTTCCCTCGAGGCTTTCCCACAGGGCTGTCCCACGTGCCACCGTGGTGTGAGTCGATCCTCGGCGTGAAAGATGAGCCAGTGCAGGGCAAAGAGATTGCTCTGGAATGGACTGAGACATCTGGGGGACTCTTAGAATGGTGGTACGACCATGGAGTTCCTCTCGCCTTTCCTGTTGAGAGTGCCTCCTCTTGAGATGCGACGGGAACGCCGGGAATTCTTTCCCGTTGAAAGCAGGGAAAGGATCCCTCATCTCGAGCTACGAGGGGGAAACGGGGCTCCTCTGGATGTGGGCGGGACCATCGTGCTTCCACTCGAGTGGAGACGGGTATGGCGGTGAACTTCTTGAGTTGCAGCAAGGGTGTGAAAGACCCTTTCGAAGTTCCAGAGGTTAGGTGTCATTAGTCTCCAGACGTCTCATCGGAAATAGGCCTCATCTCGCCTGGAAGGGAGAACTTCCTGGATTTTCTCGAGTTGCGGCAGGTGTTCTCGAGTTACGACGGGGACCTCAGGGACCCGCCCTGGTGGCCTCAGGTGAGGCCAGTCCCCATGCGAGTTGCTAGGGGGCCTCTGGGGATTCCTCTCCCGTCGATACCGGGGCCAAAAACCTTGTGTGGATTCAGGGCCGGAACCGAGGATTCCTCTCAGGGGCTGACATGGATCTTTGGGTACTTCTGGAGTCTCCCCAGGGGAGTCAGGCCTCGTCTCGAGTGGGGGCATGCACGTGCGCTTTCCTTCCAGGCTGTAGCAGCAATGTCACGCTTCCCGTGGCCTGGATCAAAGGATCTGTGGTTTTCCCTCGAGGCTTTCCCTCGAGGCTTTCCCACAGGGCTGTCCCACGTGCCACCGTGGTGTGAGTCGATCCTCGGCGTGAAAGATGAGCCAGTGCAGGGCAAAGAGGTTGCTCTGGAATGGACTGAGACATGTGGGTGACTCTTTGAATGATGGTACGACCATGGAGTTCCTCTCGCCTTTCCTGTTGAGAGTGCCTCCTCTTGAGATGCGACGGGAACGCCGGGAATTCTTTCCCGTTGAAAGCAGGGAAAGGATCCCTCATCTCGAGCTACGAGGGGGAAACGGGGCTCCTCTGGATGTGGGCGGGACCATCGTGCTTCCTCTCGAGTGGAGATGGGTATGGCGGTGAACTTCTTGAGTTGCAGCAAGGGTGTGAAAGACCCTTTCGAAGTTCCAGAGGTTAGGTGTCATTAGTCTCCAGACGCCTCATCGGAAATAGGCCTCATCTCGCCTGGAAGGGAGAACTTCCTGGATTTTCTCGAGTTGCGGCAGGTGTTCTCGAGTCACGACGGGGACCTCAGGGACCCGCCCTGGTGGCCTCAGGAGAGGCCAGTCCCCATGCGAGTTGCTAGGGGGCCTCTCGGGATTCCTCTCCCGTCGATACCGGGGCCAAAAACCTTGTGTGGAGTCAGGGCCGGAACCGAGGATTCCTCTCAGGGGCTGACATGGATCTTTGGGTACTTCTGGAGTCTCCCCAGGGGAGTCAGGCCTCGTCTCGAGTGGGGGCATGCACGTGCGCTTTCCTTCCAGGCTGTAGCAGGAATGTCATGCTTCCCGTCTCGTAGATCAAAGGATCTGTGGTTTTTCCTCGAGGCTTTCCCTCTAGGATTTCCCACAGGGCTGTCCCACGTGCCACCGTGGTGTGAGTCGATCCTCGGCGTGAAAGATGAGCCAGTGCAGGGCAAAGAGGTTCCTCTGGAATGGACTGAGACATCTGGGGGACTCTTGGAATGGTGGTATGACCATGGAGTTCCTCTCGCCTTTCCTGTTGAGAGTGCCTCCTCTTGAGATGCGACGGGAACGCCGGGAATTCTTTCCCGTTGAAAGCAGGTAAAGGATCCCTCATCTCGATCTACGAGGGGGAAACGGGGCTCCTCTGGATGTGGGCGGGACCATCGTGTTTCCTCTCGAGTGGAGACGGGTATGGCGGTGAACTTCTTGAGTTGCAGCAAGGGTGTGAAAGACCCTTTCGAAGTTCCAGAGGTTAGGTGTCATTAGTCTCCAGACGCCTCATCGGAAATAGGCCTCATCTCGCCTGGAAGGGAGAACTTCCTGGATTTTCTCGAGTTGCGGCAGGTGTTCTCGAGTTACGACGGGGACCTCAGGGACCAGCCCTTGTGGCCTCAGGAGAGGCCAGTCCCCATGCGAGGTGCTAGGGGTCCTCTCGGGATTCCTCTCCCGTCGATACCGGGGCCAAAAACCTTGTGTGGAGTCAGGGCCGGAACCGAGGATTCCTCTCAGGGGCTGACATGGATCTTTGGGTACTTCTGGAGTCTCCCCAGGGGAGTCAGGCCTCGTCTCGAGTGGGGGCATGCACGTGCGCTTTCCTTCCAGGCTGTAGCAGCAATGTCACGCTTCCCGTCGCGTGGATCAAAGGATCTGTGGTTTTCCCTCGAGGCTTTCCCTCGAGGCTTTCCCACAGGGCTGTCCCACGTGCCACCGTGGTGTGAGTCGATTCTCGGCGTGAAAGATGAGCCAGTGCAGGGCAAAGAGGTTCCTCTGGAATGGACTGAGACATCTGGGGGACTCTTGGAGTGGTGGTACGACCATGGAGTTCCTCTCGCCTTTCCTGTTGAGAGTGCCTCCTCTTGAGATGCGACGGGAATGCCGGGAATTCTTTCCCGTTGAAAGCAGGGAAAGGATCCCTCATCTCGAGCTACAAGGGGGAAACGGGGCTCCTCTGGATGTGGGCGGGACCATCGTGCTTTCTCTCGTGTGGAGACGGGTATGGCGGTAAACTTCTTGAGTTGCAGCAAGGGTGTGAAAGACCCTTTCGAAGTTCCAGAGGTTGGGTGTCATTAGTCTCCAGACGCCACATCGGAAATAGGCCTCATCTCGCCTGGAAGGGAGAACTTCCTGGATTTTCTCGAGTTGCGGCAGGTGTTCTCGAGTTACGACGGGGACCTCAGGGACCCGCCCTGGTGGCCTCAGGAGAGGCCAGTCCCCATGCGAGTTGCTAGGGGGCCTCTCGGGATTCCTCTCCCGTCGATACCGGGGCCAAAAACCTTGTGTGGAATCAGGGCCGGAACCGAGGATTCCTCTCAGGGGCTGACATGGATCTTTGGGTACTTCTGGAGTCTCCCCAGGGGAGTCAGGCCTCGTCTCGAGTGGGGGCATGCACGTGCGCTTTCCTTCCAGGCTGTAGCAGCAATGTCACGCTTCCCGTGGCCTGGATCAAAGGATCTGTGGTTTTCCCTCGAGGCTTTCCCTCGAGGCTTTCCCACAGGGCTGTCCCACGTGCCACCGTGGTGTGAGTCGATCCTCGGCGTGAAAGAGGAGCCAGTGCAGGGCAAAGAGGTTGCTCTGGAATGGACTGAGACATCTGGGGGACTCTTTGAATTATGGTACGACCATGGAGTTCCTCTCGCCTTACCTGTTGAGAGTGCCTCCTCTTGAGATGCGACGGGAACACCGGGAATTCTTTCCCGTTGAAAGCAGGGAAAGGATCCCTCATCTCGAGCTACGAGGGGGAAACGGGGCTCCTCTGGATGTGGGCGGGACCATCGTGCTTCCTCTCGAGTGGAGATGGGTATGGCGGTGAACTTCTTGAGTTGCAGCAAGGGTGTGAAAGACCCTTTCGAAGTTCCAGAGGTTAGGTGTCATTAGTCTCCAGACGCCTCATCGGAAATAGGCCTCATCTCGCCTGGAAGGGAGAACTTCCTGGATTTTCTCGAGTTGCGGCAGGTGTTCTCGAGTTACGACGGGGACCTCAGGGACCCGCCCTGGTGGCCTCAGGAGAGGCCAGTCCCCATGCGAGTTGCTAGGGGGCCTCTCGGGATTCCTCTCCCGTCGATACCGGGGCAAAAAACCTTGTGTGGAGTCAGGGCCGGAACCGAGGATTCCTCTCAGGTGCTGACATGGATCTTTGGGTACTTCTGGAGTCTCCCCAGGGGAGTCAGGCCTCGTCTCGAGTGGGGGCATGCACGTGCGCTTTCCTTCCAGGCTATAGCAGGAATGTCACGCTTCCCGTCTCGTGGATCAAAGGATCTGTGGTTTTTCCTCGAGGTTTTCCCTCTAGGATTTCCCACAGGGCTGTCCCAAGTGCCACCGTGGTGTGAGTCGATCCTCGGCGTGAAAGATGAGCCAGTGCAGGGCAAAGAGGTTCCTCTGGAATGGACTGAGACATCTGGGGGACTCTTGGAATGGTGGTATGACCATGGAGTTCCTCTCGCCTTTCCTGTTGAGAGTGCCTCCTCTTGAGATGCGACGGGAACGCCGGGAATTCTTTCCCGTTGAAACCAGGGAAAGGATCCCTCATCTCGAGCTACGAGGGGGAAACGGGGCTCCTCTGGATGTGGGCGGGACCATCGTGCTTCCTCTCGAGTGGAGACGGGTATGGCGGTGAACTTCTTGAGTTGCAGCAAGGGTGTGAAAGACCCTTTCGAAGTTCCAGAGGTTAGGTGTCATTAGTCTCCAGACGCCTCATCGGAAATAGGCCTCATCTCGCCTGGAAGGGAGAACTTCCTGGATTTTCTCGAGTTGCGGCAGGTGTTCTCGAGTTACGACGGGGACCTCAGGGACCCGCCCTGGTGGCCTCAGGAGAGGCCAGTCCCCATGCGAGTTGCTAGGGGGCCTCTCGGGATTCCCCTCCCGTCGATACCGGGGCCAAAAACCTTGTGTGGAGTCAGGGCCGGAACCGAGGATTCCTCTCAGGGGCTGACATGGATCTTTGGGTACTTCTGCAGTCTCCCCAGGGGAGTCAGGCCTCGTCTCGAGTGGGGGCATGCACGTGCGCTTTCCTTCCAGGCTGTAGCAGCAATGTCACGCTTCCCGTGGCCTGGATCAAAGGATCTGTGGTTTTCCCTCGAGGCTTTCCCTCGAGGCTTTCCCACAGGGCTGTCCCACGTGCCACCGTGGTGTGAGTCGATCCTCGGCGTGAAAGATGAGCCAGTGCAGGGCAAAGAGATTGCTCTGGAATGGACTGAGACATCTGGGGGACTCTTAGAATGGTGGTACGACCATGGAGTTCCTCTCGCCTTTCCTGTTGAGAGTGCCTCCTCTTGAGATGCGACGGGAACGCCGGGAATTCTTTCCCGTTGAAAGCAGGGAAAGGATCCCTCATCTCGAGCTACGAGGGGGAAACGGGGCTCCTCTGGATGTGGGCGGGACCATCGTGCTTCCACTCGAGTGGAGACGGGTATGGCGGTGAACTTCTTGAGTTGCAGCAAGGGTGTGAAAGACCCTTTCGAAGTTCCAGAGGTTAGGTGTCATTAGTCTCCAGACGTCTCATCGGAAATAGGCCTCATCTCGCCTGGAAGGGAGAACTTCCTGGATTTTCTCGAGTTGCGGCAGGTGTTCTCGAGTTACGACGGGGACCTCAGGGACCCGCCCTGGTGGCCTCAGGTGAGGCCAGTCCCCATGCGAGTTGCTAGGGGGCCTCTGGGGATTCCTCTCCCGTCGATACCGGGGCCAAAAACCTTGTGTGGATTCAGGGCCGGAACCGAGGATTCCTCTCAGGGGCTGACATGGATCTTTGGGTACTTCTGGAGTCTCCCCAGGGGAGTCAGGCCTCGTCTCGAGTGGGGGCATGCACGTGCGCTTTCCTTCCAGGCTGTAGCAGCAATGTCACGCTTCCCGTGGCCTGGATCAAAGGATCTGTGGTTTTCCCTCGAGGCTTTCCCTCGAGGCTTTCCCACAGGGCTGTCCCACGTGCCACCGTGGTGTGAGTCGATCCTCGGCGTGAAAGATGAGCCAGTGCAGGGCAAAGAGGTTGCTCTGGAATGGACTGAGACATGTGGGTGACTCTTTGAATGATGGTACGACCATGGAGTTCCTCTCGCCTTTCCTGTTGAGAGTGCCTCCTCTTGAGATGCGACGGGAACGCCGGGAATTCTTTCCCGTTGAAAGCAGGGAAAGGATCCCTCATCTCGAGCTACGAGGGGGAAACGGGGCTCCTCTGGATGTGGGCGGGACCATCGTGCTTCCTCTCGAGTGGAGATGGGTATGGCGGTGAACTTCTTGAGTTGCAGCAAGGGTGTGAAAGACCCTTTCGAAGTTCCAGAGTTTAGGTGTCATTAGTCTCCAGACGCCTCATCGGAAATAGGCCTCATCTCGCCTGGAAGGGAGAACTTCCTGGATTTTCTCGAGTTGCGGCAGGTGTTCTCGAGTCACGACGGGGACCTCAGGGACCCGCCCTGGTGGCCTCAGGAGAGGCCAGTCCCCATGCGAGTTGCTAGGGGGCCTCTCGGGATTCCTCTCCCGTCGATACCGGGGCCAAAAACCTTGTGTGGAGTCAGGGCCGGAACCGAGGATTCCTCTCAGGGGCTGACATGGATCTTTGGGTACTTCTGGAGTCTCCCCAGGGGAGTCAGGCCTCGTCTCGAGTGGGGGCATGCACGTGCGCTTTCCTTCCAGGCTGTAGCAGGAATGTCATGCTTCCCGTCTCGTAGATCAAAGGATCTGTGGTTTTTCCTCGAGGCTTTCCCTCTAGGATTTCCCACAGGGCTGTCCCACGTGCCACCGTGGTGTGAGTCGATCCTCGGCGTGAAAGATGAGCCAGTGCAGGGCAAAGAGGTTCCTCTGGAATGGACTGAGACATCTGGGGGACTCTTGGAATGGTGGTATGACCATGGAGTTCCTCTCGCCTTTCCTGTTGAGAGTGCCTCCTCTTGAGATGCGACGGGAACGCCGGGAATTCTTTCCCGTTGAAAGCAGGTAAAGGATCCCTCATCTCGATCTACGAGGGGGAAACGGGGCTCCTCTGGATGTGGGCGGGACCATCGTGTTTCCTCTCGAGTGGAGACGGGTATGGCGGTGAACTTCTTGAGTTGCAGCAAGGGTGTGAAAGACCCTTTCGAAGTTCCAGAGGTTAGGTGTCATTAGTCTCCAGACGCCTCATCGGAAATAGGCCTCATCTCGCCTGGAAGGGAGAACTTCCTGGATTTTCTCGAGTTGCGGCAGGTGTTCTCGAGTTACGACGGGGACCTCAGGGACCAGCCCTTGTGGCCTCAGGAGAGGCCAGTCCCCATGCGAGGTGCTAGGGGTCCTCTCGGGATTCCTCTCCCGTCGATACCGGGGCCAAAAACCTTGTGTGGAGTCAGGGCCGGAACCGAGGATTCCTCTCAGGGGCTGACATGGATCTTTGGGTACTTCTGGAGTCTCCCCAGGGGAGTCAG
Source organism: Capricornis sumatraensis (assembly GCF_032405125.1). Classification (NCBI taxonomy): domain Eukaryota; kingdom Metazoa; phylum Chordata; class Mammalia; order Artiodactyla; family Bovidae; genus Capricornis; species Capricornis sumatraensis. Next base: position 14,009,592 of record NW_027184612.1, read on the forward strand.
GCCTCGTCTCGAGTGGGGGCATGCACGTGCGCTTTCCTTCCAGGCTGTAGCAGCAATGTCACGCTTCCCGTCGCGTGGATCAAAGGATCTGTGGTTTTCCCTCGAGGCTTTCCCTCGAGGCTTTCCCACAGGGCTGTCCCACGTGCCACCGTGGTGTGAGTCGATTCTCGGCGTGAAAGATGAGCCAGTGCAGGGCAAAGAGGTTCCTCTGGAATGGACTGAGACATCTGGGGGACTCTTGGAGTGGTGGTACGACCATGGAGTTCCTCTCGCCTTTCCTGTTGAGAGTGCCTCCTCTTGAGATGCGACGGGAATGCCGGGAATTCTTTCCCGTTGAAAGCAGGGAAAGGATCCCTCATCTCGAGCTACAAGGGGGAAACGGGGCTCCTCTGGATGTGGGCGGGACCATCGTGCTTTCTCTCGTGTGGAGACGGGTATGGCGGTAAACTTCTTGAGTTGCAGCAAGGGTGTGAAAGACCCTTTCGAAGTTCCAGAGGTTGGGTGTCATTAGTCTCCAGACGCCTCATCGGAAATAGGCCTCATCTCGCCTGGAAGGGAGAACTTCCTGGATTTTCTCGAGTTGCGGCAGGTGTTCTCGAGTTACGACGGGGACCTCAGGGACCCGCCCTGGTGGCCTCAGGAGAGGCCAGTCCCCATGCGAGTTGCTAGGGGGCCTCTCGGGATTCCTCTCCCGTCGATACCGGGGCCAAAAACCTTGTGTGGAGTCAGGGCCGGAACCGAGGATTCCTCTCAGGGGCTGACATGGATCTTTGGGTACTTCTGGAGTCTCCCCAGGGGAGTCAGGCCTCGTCTCGAGTGGGGGCATGCACGTGTGCTTTCCTTCCAGGCTGTAGCAGCAATGTCACGCTTCCCGTCGCGTGCATCAAAGGATCTGTGGTTTTCCCTCGAGGCTTTCCCTCGAGGCTTTCCCACAGGGCTGTCCCACGTGCCACCGTGGTGTGAGTCGATCCTCGGCGTGAAAGATTAGCCAGTGCAGGGCAAAGAGGTTCCTCTGGAATGGACTGAGACATCTGGGGGACTCTTGGAATGGTGGTACGACCATGGAGTTCCTCTCGCCTTTCCTTTTGAGAGTGCCTCCTCTTGAGATGCGACGGGAACGCCGGGAATTCTTTCCCGTTGAAAGCAGGGAAAGGATCCCTCATCTCGAGCTACGAGGGGGAAACGGGGCTCCTCGGGATGTGGGCGGGACCATCGTGCTTCCTCTCGAGTGGACACGGGTATGTCGGTGAACTTCTTGAGTTGCAGCAAGGGTGTGAAAGACCCTTTCGAAGTTCCAGAGGTTAGGTGTCATTAGTCTCCAGACGCCTCATCGGAAATAGGCCTCATCTCGCCTGGAAGGGAGAACTTCCTGGATTTTCTCGAGTTGCGGCAGGTGTTCTCGAGTTACGACGGGGACCTCAGGGACCCGCCCTGGTGGCCTCAGGAGAGGCCAGTCCCCATGCGAGTTGCCAGGGGGCCTCTCGGGGTTCCTCTCCCGTCGATACCGGGGCCAAAAACCTTGTGTGGAGTCAGGGCCAGAACCGAGGATTCCTCTCAGGGGCTCACATGGATCTTTGGGTACTTCTAGAGTCTCCCGAGGGTAGTCAGGCCTCGTCTCGAGTGGGGGCATGCACGTGCGCTTTCCTTCCAGGCTGTAGCAGCAATGTCACGCTTCACGTCGCGTGGATCAAAGGATCTGTGGTTTTCCCTCGAGGCTTTCCCTCGAGGCTTTCCCACAGGGCTGTTCCACGTGCCACCGTGGTGTGAGTCGATCCTCGGCGTGAAAGATGAGCCATCGCAGGGCAAAGAGGTTCCTCTGGAATGGACTGAGACATCTGGGGGACTCTTGGAATGGTGGTACGACCATGGAGTTCATCTCGCCTTTCCTGTTGAGAGTGCCTCCTCTTGAGATGCGACGGGAATGCCGTGAATTCTTTCCCGTTGAAAGCAGGGAAAGGATCCCTCATCTCGAGCTACGAGGGGGAAACGGGGCTCCTCTGGATGTGGGCGGGACCATCGTGCTTCCTCTCGAGTGGAGATGGGTATGGCGGTGAACTTCTTGAGTTGCAGCAAGGGTGTGAAAGACCCTTTCGAAGTTCCAGAGGTTAGGTGTCATTAGTCTCCAGACGCCTCATCGGAAATAGGCCTCATCTCGCCTGGAAGGGAGAACTTCCTGGATTTTCTCGAGTTGCGGCAGGTGTTCTCGAGTCACGACGGGGACCTCAGGGACCCGCCCTGGTGGCCTCAGGAGAGGCCAGTCCCCATGCGAGTTGCTAGGGGGCCTCTCGGGATTCCTCTCCCGTCGATACCGGGGCCAAAAACCTTGTGTGGAGTCAGGGCCGGAACCGAGGATTCCTCTCAGGGGCTGACATGGATCTTTGGGTACTTCTGGAGTCTCCCCAGGGGAGTCAGGCCTCGTCTCGAGTGGGGGCATGCACGTGCGCTTTCCTTCCAGGCTGTAGCAGGAATGTCATGCTTCCCGTCTCGTAGATCAAAGGATCTGTGGTTTTTCCTCGAGGCTTTCCCTCTAGGATTTCCCACAGGGCTGTCCCACGTGCCACCGTGGTGTGAGTCGATCCTCGGCGTGAAAGATGAGCCAGTGCAGGGCAAAGAGGTTCCTCTGGAATGGACTGAGACATCTGGGGGACTCTTGGAATGGTGGTATGACCATGGAGTTCCTCTCGCCTTTCCTGTTGAGAGTGCCTCCTCTTGAGATGCGACGGGAACGCCGGGAATTCTTTCCCGTTGAAAGCAGGTAAAGGATCCCTCATCTCGATCTACGAGGGGGAAACGGGGCTCCTCTGGATGTGGGCGGGACCATCGTGTTTCCTCTCGAGTGGAGACGGGTATGGCGGTGAACTTCTTGAGTTGCAGCAAGGGTGTGAAAGACCCTTTCGAAGTTCCAGAGGTTAGGTGTCATTAGTCTCCAGACGCCTCATCGGAAATAGGCCTCATCTCGCCTGGAAGGGAGAACTTCCTGGATTTTCTCGAGTTGCGGCAGGTGTTCTCGAGTTACGACGGGGACCTCAGGGACCAGCCCTTGTGGCCTCAGGAGAGGCCAGTCCCCATGCGAGGTGCTAGGGGTCCTCTCGGGATTCCTCTCCCGTCGATACCGGGGCCAAAAACCTTGTGTGGAGTCAGGGCCGGAACCGAGGATTCCTCTCAGGGGCTGACATGGATCTTTGGGTACTTCTGGAGTCTCCCCAGGGGAGTCAGGCCTCGTCTCGAGTGGGGGCATGCACGTGCGCTTTCCTTCCAGGCTGTAGCAGCAATGTCACGCTTCCCGTCGCGTGGATCAAAGGATCTGTGGTTTTCCCTCGAGGCTTTCCCTCGAGGCTTTCCCACAGGGCTGTCCCACGTGCCACCGTGGTGTGAGTCGATTCTCGGCGTGAAAGATGAGCCAGTGCAGGGCAAAGAGGTTCCTCTGGAATGGACTGAGACATCTGGGGGACTCTTGGAGTGGTGGTACGACCATGGAGTTCCTCTCGCCTTTCCTGTTGAGAGTGCCTCCTCTTGAGATGCGACGGGAATGCCGGGAATTCTTTCCCGTTGAAAGCAGGGAAAGGATCCCTCATCTCGAGCTACAAGGGGGAAACGGGGCTCCTCTGGATGTGGGCGGGACCATCGTGCTTTCTCTCGTGTGGAGACGGGTATGGCGGTAAACTTCTTGAGTTGCAGCAAGGGTGTGAAAGACCCTTTCGAAGTTCCAGAGGTTGGGTGTCATTAGTCTCCAGACGCCTCATCGGAAATAGGCCTCATCTCGCCTGGAAGGGAGAACTTCCTGGATTTTCTCGAGTTGCGGCAGGTGTTCTCGAGTTACGACGGGGACCTCAGGGACCCGCCCTGGTGGCCTCAGGAGAGGCCAGTCCCCATGCGAGTTGCTAGGGGGCCTCTCGGGATTCCTCTCCCGTCGATACCGGGGCCAAAAACCTTGTGTGGAGTCAGGGCCGGAACCGAGGATTCCTCTCAGGGGCTGACATGGATCTTTGGGTACTTCTGGAGTCTCCCCAGGGGAGTCAGGCCTCGTCTCGAGTGGGGGCATGCACGTGTGCTTTCCTTCCAGGCTGTAGCAGCAATGTCACGCTTCCCGTCGCGTGCATCAAAGGATCTGTGGTTTTCCCTCGAGGCTTTCCCACAGGGCTGTCCCACGTGCCACCGTGGTGTGAGTCGATCCTCGGCGTGAAAGATTAGCCAGTGCAGGGCAAAGAGGTTCCTCTGGAATGGACTGAGACATCTGGGGGACTCTTGGAATGGTGGTACGACCATGGAGTTCCTCTCGCCTTTCCTTTTGAGAGTGCCTCCTCTTGAGATGCGACGGGAACGCCGGGAATTCTTTCCCGTTGAAAGCAGGGAAAGGATCCCTCATCTCGAGCTACGAGGGGGAAACGGGGCTCCTCGGGATGTGGGCGGGACCATCGTGCTTCCTCTCGAGTGGACACGGGTATGTCGGTGAACTTCTTGAGTTGCAGCAAGGGTGTGAAAGACCCTTTCGAAGTTCCAGAGGTTAGGTGTCATTAGTCTCCAGACGCCTCATCGGAAATAGGCCTCATCTCGCCTGGAAGGGAGAACTTCCTGGATTTTCTCGAGTTGCGGCAGGTGTTCTCGAGTTACGACGGGGACCTCAGGGACCCGCCCTGGTGGCCTCAGGAGAGGCCAGTCCCCATGCGAGTTGCCAGGGGGCCTCTCGGGGTTCCTCTCCCGTCGATACCGGGGCCAAAAACCTTGTGTGGAGTCAGGGCCAGAACCGAGGATTCCTCTCAGGGGCTCACATGGATCTTTGGGTACTTCTAGAGTCTCCCGAGGGTAGTCAGGCCTCGTCTCGAGTGGGGGCATGCACGTGCGCTTTCCTTCCAGGCTGTAGCAGCAATGTCACGCTTCACGTCGCGTGGATCAAAGGATCTGTTGTTTTCCCTCGAGGCTTTCCCTCGAGGCTTTCCCACAGGGCTGTCCCACGTGCCACCGTGGTGTGAGTCGATCCTCGGCGTGAAAGATGAGCCATCGCAGGGCAAAGAGGTTCCTCTGGAATGGACTGAGACATCTGGGGGACTCTTGGAATGGTGGTACGACCATGGAGTTCATCTCGCCTTTCCTGTTGAGAGTGCCTCCTCTTGAGATGCGACGGGAATGCCGTGAATTCTTTCCCGTTGAAAGCAGGGAAAGGATCCCTCATCTCGAGCTACGAGGGGGAAACGGGGCTCCTCTGGATGTGGGCGGGACCATCGTGCTTCCTCGCGAGTGGAGACGGGTATGGCGGTGAACTTCTTGAGTTGCAGCAAGGGTGTGAAAGACCCTTTCGAAGTTCCAGAGTTTAGGTGTCATTAGTCTCCAAACGCCTCATCGGAAATAGGATTCTTCTCGCCTGGAAGGGAGAACTTCCTGGATTTTCTCGAGTTGCGACAGGTGTTCTCGAGTTACGACGGAGACCTCAGGGACCCGCCCTGGTGGCCTCAGGAGAGGCCAGTCCCCATGCGAGTTGCTAGGGGGCCTCTCGGGATTCCTCTCCCGTCGATACCGGGGCCAAAAACCTTGTGTGGAGTCAGGGCCGGAACCGAGGATTCCTCTCAGGGGCTGACATGGATCTTTGGGTACTTCTGGAGTCTCCCCAGGGGAGTCAGGCCTCGTCTCGAGTGGGGGCATGCACGTGCGCTTTCCTTCCAGGCTGTAGCAGCAATGTCACGCTTCCCGTCGCGTGGATCAAAGGATCTGTGGTTTTCCCTCGAGGCTTTGCCTCGAGCCTTTCCCACAGGGCTGTCCCACGTGCCACCGTGGTGTGAGTCGATCCTCGGCGTGAAAGATGATCCAGTGCAGGGCAAAGAGGTTCCTCTGGAATGGACTGAGACATCTGGGGGACTCTTGGAATGGTGGTACGACCATGGAGTTCCTCTCGCCTTTCCTGTTGAGAGTGCCTCCTCTTGAGATGCGACGGGAATGCCGGGAATTCTTTCCCGTTGAAAGCAGGGAAAGGATCCCTCATCTCGAGCTACGAGGGGGAAACGGGGCTCCTCTGGATGTGGGCGGGACCATCGTGCTTCCTCTCGAGTGGACACGGGTATGGCGGTGAACTTCTTGAGTTGCAGCAAGGGTGTGAAAGACCCTTTCGAAGTTCCAGAGGTTAGGTGTCGTTAGTCTCCAGACGCCTCATCGGAAATAGGCCTCATCTCGCCTGGAAGGGAGAACTTCCTGGATTTTCTCGAGTTGCGGCAGGTGTTCTCGAGTTACGACGGGGACCTCAGGGAGCCGCCCTGGTGGCCTCAGGAGAGGCCAGTCCCCATGCGAGTTGCTAGGGGGCCTCTCGGGATTCCTCTCCCGTCGATACCGGGGCCAAAAACCTTGTGTGGAGTCAGGGCCGGAACCGAGGATTCCTCTCAGGGGCTGACATGGATCTTTGGGTACTTCTGGAGTCTCCCCAGGGGAGTCAGGCCTCGTCTCGAGTGGGGGCATGCACGTGTGCTTTCCTTCCAGGCTGTAGCAGCAATGTCACGCTTCCCGTCGCGTGCATCAAAGGATCTGTGGTTTTCCCTCGAGGCTTTCCCTCGAGGCTTTCCCACAGGGCTGTCCCACGTGCCACCGTGGTGTGAGTCGATCCTCGGCGTGAAAGATGAGCCAGTGCAGGGCAAAGAGGTTCCTCTGGAATGGACTGAGACATCTGGGGGACTCTTGGAATGGTGGTACGACCATGGAGTTCCTCTCGCCTTTCCTGTTGAGAGTGCCTCCTCTTGAGATGCGACGGGAACGCCGGGAATTCTTTCCCGTTGAAAGCAGGGAAAGGATCCCTCATCTCGAGCTACGAGGGGGAAACGGGGCTCCTCGGGATGTGGGCGGGACCATCGTGCTTCCTCTCGAGTGGACACGGGTATGTCGGTGAACTTCTTGAGTTGCAGCAAGGGTGTGAAAGACCCTTTCGACGTTCCAGAGGTTAGGTGTCATTAGTCTCCAGACGCCTCATCGGAAATAAGCCTCATCTCGCCTGGAAGGGAGAACTTCCTGGATTTTCTCGAGTTGCGGCAGGTGTTCTCGAGTTACGACGGGGACCTCAGGGACCCGCCCTGGTGGCCTCAGGAGAGGCCAGTCCCCATGCGAGTTGCTAGGGGGCCTCTCGGGATTCCTCTCCCGTCGATACCGGGGCCAAAAACCTTGTGTGGAGTCAGGGCTGGAACCGAGGATTCCTCTCAAGGGCTGACATGGATCTTTGGGTACTTCTAGAGTCTCCCGAGGGTAGTCAGGCCTCGTCTCGAGTGGGGGCATGCACGTGCGCTTTCCTTCCAGGCTGTAGCAGCAATGTCACGCTTCCCGTCGCGTGGATCAAAGGATCTGTTGTTTTCCCTCGAGGCTTTCCCTCGAGGCTTTCCCACAGGGCTGTCCCACGTGCCACCGTCGTGTGAGTCGATCCTCGGCGTGAAATATGAGCCATCGCAGGGCAAAGAGGTTCCGCTGGAATGGACTGAGACATCTGGGGGACTCTTGGAATGGTGGTACGACCATGGAGTTCATCTCGCCTTTCCTGTTGAGAGTGCCTCCTCTTGAGATGCGACGGGAATGCCGGGAATTCTTTCCCGTTGAAAGCAGGGAAAGGATCCCTCATCTCGAGCTACGAGGGGGAAACGGGGCTCCTCTGGATGTGGGCGGGACCATCGTGCTTTCTCTCGTGTGGAGACGGGTATGGCGGTAAACTTCTTGAGTTGCAGCAAGGGTGTGAAAGACCCTTTCGAACTTCCAGATGTTAGGTGTCATTAGTCTCCAACGCCTCATCGGAAATAGGCCTCATCTAGCCTGGAAGGGAGAACTTCCTGGATTTTCTCGAGGTGCGGCAGGTGTTCTCGCGTTACGACGGGTACCACAGGGACCCGCCCTGATGGCCTCAGGAGAGGCCAGTCCCCATGCGAGGTGCTAGGGGGCCTCTCGGGATTCCTCTCCCGTCGACACCGGGGCCAAAAACCTTGTGTGGAGTCAGGGCCAGAACCGAGGATTCCTCTCAGGGGCTGACATGGATCTTTGGGTACTTCTAGAGTCTCCCCAGGGGAGTCAGGCCTCGTCTCGAGTGGGGGCATGCACGTGCGCTTTCCTTCCAGGCTGTAGCAGCAATGTCACGCTTCCCGTCGCGTGGATCAAATGATCTGTGGTTTTCTCTCGAGGCTTTCCCTCGAGGCTTTCCCACAGGGCTGTCCCACGTGCCACCGTGGTGTGAGTCGATCCTCGGCGTGAAAGATGAGCCAGTGCAGGGCAAAGAGGTTCCTCTGGAATGGACTGAGACATCTGAGGGACTCTTGGAATGGTGGTACGACCATGGAGTTCCTCTCGCCTTTCCTGTTGAGAGTGCCTCCTCTTGAGATGCGACGGGAATGCCGGGAATTCTTTCCCGTTGAAAGCAGGGAAAGGATCCCTCATCTCGAGCTACCAGGGGGAAACGGGGCTCCTCTGGATGTGGGCGGGACCATCGTGCTTCCTCTCGAGTGGAGACGGGTATGGCGGTGAACTTCTTGAGTTGCAGCAAGGGTGTGAAAGACCCTTTCGAAGTTCCAGAGGTTAGGTGTCATTAGTCTCCAGACGCCTCATCGGAAATAGGCCTCATCTCGCCTGGAAGGGAGAACTTCCTGGATTTTCTCGAGTTGCGGCAGGTGTTCTCGAGTTACGACGGGGACCTCAGGGACCCGCCCTGGTGGCCTCAGGAGAGGCCAGTCCCCATGCGAGTTGCTAGGGGGCCTCTCGGGATTCCTCTCCCGTCGATACCGGGGCAAAAACCTTGTGTGGAGTCAGGGCCGGAACCGACGATTCCTCTCAGGGGCTGACATGGATCTTTGGGTACTTCTGGAGTCTCCCCAGGGGAGTCAGGCCTCGTCTCGAGTGGGGGCATGCACGTGCGCTTTCCTTCCAGGCTGTAGCAGCAATGTCAAGCTTCCTGTCGCGTGGATCAAAGGATCTGTGGTTTTCCCTCGAGGCTTTCCCTCGAGGCTTTCCCACAGGGCTGTCCCACGTGCCACCGTGGTGTGGGTCGAACCTCGGCGTGAAAGATGAGCCAGTGCAGGGCAAAGAGGTTCCTCTGGAATCGACTGAGACATCTGGGGGACTCTTGGAATGGTGGTACGACCATGGAGTTCCTCTCGCCTTTCCTGTTGAGAGTGCCTCCTCTTGAGATGCGACGGGAATGCCGGGAATTCCTTCCCGTTGAAAGCAGGGAAAGGATCCCTAACCTCAAGCTACGAGGGGGAAACGGGGCTCCTCGGGATGTGGGCGGGACGATCGTGCTTCCTCTCGAGTGGACACGGGTATGTCGGTGAACTTCTTGAGTTGCAGCAAGGGTGTGAAAGACCCTTTCGAAGTTCCAGAGGTTAGGTGTCATTAGTCTCCAGACGCCTCATCGGAAATAGGCCTCATCTAGCCTGGAAGGGAGAACTTCCTGGATTTTCTCGAGGTGCGGCAGGTGTTCTCGAGTTACGACGGGTACCACAGGGAGCCGCCCTGATGGCCTCAGGAGAGGCCAGTCCCCATGCGAGTTGCTAGGGGGCCTCTCGGGATTCCTCTCCCGTCGATACCGGGGCCAAAAACCTTGTGTGGAGTCAGGGCCAGAACCGAGGATTCCTCTCAGGGGCTGACATGGATCTTTGGGTACTTCTGGAGTCTCCCCAGAGGAGTCAGGCCTCGTCTCGAGTGGGGGCATGCACGTGCGCTTTCCTTCCAGGCTGTAGCAGCAATGTCAAGCTTCCTGTCGCGTGGATCAAAGGATCTGTGGTTTTCCCTCGAGGCTTTCCCTCGAGGCTTTCCCACAGGGCTGTCCCACGTGCCACCGTGGTGTGAGTCGATCCTCGGCGTGAAAGATGAGCCAGTGCAGGGCAAAGAGGTTCCTCTGGAATGGACTGAGACATCTGGGGGCCTCTTGGTATGGTGGTACGACCATGGAGTTCCTCTCGCCTTTCCTGTTGAGAGTGCCTCCTCTTGAGATGCGACGGGAATGCCGGGAATTCTTTCCCGTTGAAAGCAGGGAAAGGATCCCTCATCTCAAGCTACGAGGGGGAAACGGGGCTCCTCTGGATGTGGGCGGGACCATCGTGCTTCCTCTCGTGTGGAAACGGGTTTGGCGGTAAACTTCTTGAGTTGCAGCAAGGGTGTGAAAGACCCTTTCGAAGTTCCAGAGGTTAGGTGTCATTAGTCTCCAGACGCCTCATCGGAAATAGGCCTCATCTCGCCTGGAAGGGAGAACTTCCTGGATTTTCTCGAGTTGCGGCAGGTGTTCCCGAGTTACGACGGGGACCTCAGGGACCCGCCCTGGTGGCCTCAGGAGAGGCCAGTCCCCATGCGAGTTGCTAGGGGGCCTCTCGGGATTCCTCTCCCGTCAATACCGGGGCCAAAAACCTTGTGTGGAGTCAGGGCCGGAACCGAGGATTCCTCTCAGGGGCTGACATGGATCTTTGGGTACTTCTGGAGTCTCCCCAGGGGAGTCAGGCCTCGTCTCGAGTGGGGGCATGCACGTGTGCTTTCCTTCCAGGCTGTAGCAGCAATGTCACGCTTCCCGTCGCGTGGATCAAAGGATCTGTGGTTTTCCCTCGAGGCTTTCCCTCGAGGCTTTCCCACAGGGCTCTCCCACGTGCCACCGTGGTGTGAGTCGATCCTCGGCGTGAAAGATGAGCCAGTGCAGGGCAAAGAGGTTCCTCTGGAATGGACTGAGACATCTGGGGGACTCTTGGAATGGTGGTACGACCATGGAGTTCCTCTCGCCTTTCCTGTTGAGAGTGCCTCCTCTTGAGTTGTGACGGGAACTCCGGGAATTCTTTCCCGTTGAAAGCAGGGAAAGGATCCCTCATCTCGAGCTACGAGGGGGAAACGGGGCTCCTCGGGATGTGGGCGGGACCATCGTGCTTCCTCTCGAGTGGACACGGGTATGTCGGTGAACTTCTTGAGTTGCAGCAAGGGTGTGAAAGACCCTTTCGAAGTTCCAGAGGTTGGGTGTCATTAGTCTCCAGACGCCTCATCGGAAATAGGCCTCATCTCGCCTGGAAGGGAGAACTTCCTGGATTTTCTCGAGTTGCGGCAGGTGTTCTCGAGTTACGACGGGGACCTCAGGGACCCGCCCTGGTGGCCTCAGGAGAGGCCAGTCCCCATGCGAGTTGCTAGGGGGCCTCTCGGGATTCCTCTCCCGTCGATACCGGGGCCAAAAACCTTGTGTGGAGTCAGGGCTGGAACCGAGGATTCCTCTCAGGGGCTGACATGGATCTTTGGGTACTTCTGGAGTCTCCCCAGGGGAGTCAGGCCTCGTCTGGAGTGGGGGCATGGACGTGCGCTTTCCTTCCAGGCTGTAGCAGCAATGTCACGCTTCCCGTCGCGTGGATCAAATGATCTGTGGTTTTCTCTCGAGGCTTTCCCACAGGGCTGTCCCACGTGCCACCGTGGTGTGAGTCGATCCTCGGAGTGAAAGATGAGCCAGTGCAGGGCAAAGAGGTTCCTCTGGAATGGACTGAGACATCTGAGGGACTCTTGGAATGGTGGTACGACCATGGAGTTCCTCTCGCCTTTCCTGTTGAGAGTGCCTCCTCTTGAGATGCGACGGGATCGCTGGGAATACTTTCCCGTTGAAAGCAGGGAAAGGATCCCTCATCTCGAGCTACGAGGGGGAAACGGGGCTCCTCTGGATGTGGGCGGACCATCGTGCTTCCCCGCGTGTGGAGACGGGTATGGCGGTAAACTTCTTGAGTTGCTGCAAGGGTGTGAAAGACCCTTTCGAAGTTCCAGAGGTTAGGTGTCATTAGTCTCCAGACGCCTCATCGGAAATAGGCCTCATCTCGCCTGGAAGGGAGAACTTCCTGGATTTTCTCGAGTTGCGGCAGGTGTTCTCGAGTTACGACGGGGACCTCAGGGACCCGCCCTGGTGGCCTCAGGAGAGGCCAGTCCCCATGCGAGTTGCTAGGGGGCCTCTCGGGATTCCTCTCCCGTCGATACCGGGGCCAAAATCCTTGTGTGGAGTCAGGGCCAGAACCGAGGATTCCTCTCAGGGGCTGACATGGATCTTTGGGTACTTCTGGAGTCTCCCCAGGGGAGTCAGGCCTCGTCTCGAGTGGGGGCATGCACGTGCGCTTTCCTTCCAGGCTGTAGCAGCAATGTCACGCTTCCCGTCGCGTGCATCAAAGGATCTGTGGTTTTCCCTCGAGGCTTTCCCTCGAGGCTTTCCCACAGGGCTGTCCCACGTGCCACCGTGGTGTGAGTCGATCCTCGGCGTGAAAGATGAGCCAGTGCAGGGCAAAGAGGTTCCTCTGGAATGGACTGAGACATCTGGGGGACTCTTGGAATGGTGGTACGACCATGGAGTTCCTCTCGCCTTTCCTGTTGAGAGTGCCTCCACTTGAGATGCGACGGGAACGCCGGGAATTCTTTCCCGTTGGAAGCAGGGAAAGGATCCCTCATCTCGAGCTACGAGGGGGAAACGGGGCTCCTCGGGATGTCGGCGGGACCATCGTGCTTCCTCTCGAGTGGACACGGGTATGTCGGTGAACTTCTTGAGTTGCAGCAAGGGTGTGAAAGACCCTTTCGAAGTTCCAGAGGTTAGGTGTCATTAGTCTCCAGACGCCTCATCGGAAATAGGCCTCATCTAGCCTGGAAGGGAGAACTTCCTGGATTTTCTCGAGGTGCGGCAGGTGTTCTCGAGTTACGACGGGTACCACAGGGACCCGCCCTGATGGCCTCAGGAGAGGCCAGTCCCCATGCGAGTTGCTAGGGGGCCTCTCGGGATTCCTCTCCCGTCGATACCGGGGCCAAAAACCTTGTGTGGAGTCAGGGCCAGAACCGAGGATTCCTCTCAGGGGCTGACATGGATCTTTGGGTACTTCTGGAGTCTCCACAGGGGAGTCAGGCCTCGTCTCGAGTGGGGGCATGCACGTGCGCTTTCCTTCCAGGCTGTAGCAGCAATGTCAAGCTTCCTGTCGCGTGAATCAAAGGATCTGTGGTTTTCCCTCGAGGCTTTCCCTCGAGGCTTTCCCACAGGGCTGTCCCACGTGCCACCGTGGTGTGGGTCGAACCTCGGCGTGAAAGATGAGCCAGTGCAGGGCAAAGAGGTTCCTCTGGAATCGACTGAGACATCTGGGGGACTCTTGGAATGGTGGTACGACCATGGAGTTCCTCTCGCCTTTCCTGTTGAGAGTGCCTGCTCTTGAGATGCGACGGGAATGCCGGGAATTCCTTCCCGTTGAAAGCAGGGAAAGGATCCCTCACCTCAAGCTACGAGGGGGAAACGGGGCTCCTCGGGATGTGGGCGGGACCATCGTGCTTCCTCTCGAGTGGACACGGGTATGTCGGTGAACTTCTTGAGTTGCAGCAAGGGTGTGAAAGACCCTTTCGAAGTTCCAGAGGTTAGGTGTCATTAGTCTCCAGACGCCTCATCGGAAATAGGCCTCATCTAGCCTGGAAGGGAGAACTTCCTGGATTTTCTCGAGGTGCGGCAGGTGTTCTCGAGTTACGACGGGTACCACAGGGAGCCGCCCTGATGGCCTCAGGAGAGGCCAGTCCCCATGCGAGTTGCTAGGGGGCCTCTCGGGATTCCTCTCCCGTCGATACCGGGGCCAAAAACCTTCTGTGGAGTCAGGGCCAGAACCGAGGATTCCTCTCAGGGGCTGACATGGATCTTTGGGTACTTCTGTAGTCTCCCCAGAGGAGTCAGGCCTCGTCTCGAGTGGGGGCATGCACGTGCGCTTTCCTTCCAGGCTGTAGCAGCAATGTCAAGCTTCCTGTCGCGTGGATCAAAGGATCTGTGGTTTTCCCTCGAGGCTTTCCCTCGAGGCTTTCCCACAGGGCTGTCCCACGTGCCACCGTGGTGTGAGTCGATCCTCGGCGTGAAAGATGAGCCAGTGCAGGGCAAAGAGGTTCCTCTGGAATGGACTGAGACATCTGGGGGACTCTTGGTATGGTGGTACGACCATGGAGTTCCTCTCGCCTTTCCTGTTGAGAGTGCCTCCTCTTGAGATGCGACGGGAATGCCGGGAATTCTTTCCCGTTGAAAGCAGGGAAAGGATCCCTCATCTCAAGCTACGAGGGGGAAACGGGGCTCCTCTGGATGTGGGCGGGACCATCGTGCTTCCTCTCGTGTGGAAACGGGTTTGGCGGTAAACTTCTTGAGTTGCAGCAAGGGTGTGAAAGACCCTTTCGAAGTTCCAGAGGTTAGGTGTCATTAGTCTCCAGACGCCTCATCGGAAATAGGCCTCATCTCGCCTGGAAGGGAGAACTTCCTGGATTTTCTCGAGTTGCGGCAGGTGTTCCCGAGTTACGACGGGGACCTCAGGGACCCGCCCTGGTGGCCTCAGGAGAGGCCAGTCCCCATGCGAGTTGCTAGGGGGCCTCTCGGGATTCCTCTCCCGTCGATACCGGGGCCAAAAACCTTGTGTGGAGTCAGGGCCGAAACCGAGGATTCCTCTCAGGGGCTGACATGGATCTTTGGGTACTTCTGGAGTCTCCCCAGGGGAGTCAGGCCTCGTCTCGAGTGGGGGCATGCACGTGTGCTTTCCTTCCAGGCTGTAGCAGCAATGTCACGCTTCCCGTCGCGTGGATCAAAGGATCTGTGGTTTTCCCTCGAGGCTTTCCCTCGAGGCTTTCCCACAGGGCTCTCCCACGTGCCACCGTGGTGTGAGTCGATCCTCGGCGTGAAAGATGAGCCAGTGCAGGGCAAAGAGGTTCCTCTGGAATGGACTGAGACATCTGGGGGACTCTTGGAATGGTGGTACGACCATGGAGTTCCTCTCACCTTTCCTGTTGAGAGTGCCTCCTCTTGAGTTGTGACGGGAACTCCGGAAATTCTTTCCCGTTGAAAGCAGGGAAAGGATCCCTCATCTCGAGCTACGAGGGGGAAACGGGGCTCCTCGGGATGTGGGCGGGACCATCGTGCTTCCTCTCGAGTGGACACGGGTATGTCGGTGAACTTCTTGAGTTGCAGCAAGGGTGTGAAAGACCCTTTCGAAGTTCCAGAGGTTGGGTGTCATTAGTCTCCAGACGCCTCATCGGAAATAGGCCTCATCTCGCCTGGAAGGGAGAACTTCCTGGATTTTCTCGAGTTGCGGCAGGTGTTCTCGAGTTACGACGGGGACCTCAGGGACCCGCCCTGGTGGCCTCAGGAGAGGCCAGTCCCCATGCGAGTTGCTAGGGGGCCTCTCGGGATTCCTCTCCCGTCGATACCGGGGCCAAAAACCTTGTGTGGAGTCAGGGCTGGAACCGAGGATTCCTCTCAGGGGCTGACATGGATCTTTGGGTACTTCTGGAGTCTCCCCAGGGGAGTCAGGCCTCGTCTGGAGTGGGGGCATGCACGTTTGCTTTCCTTCCAGGCTGTAGCAGCAATGTCACGCTTCCCGTCGCGTGCATCAAAGAATCTGTGGTTTTCCCTCGAGGCTTTCCCTCGAGGCTTTCCCACAGGGCTGTCCCACGTGCCACCGTGGTGTGAGTCGATCCTCGGCGTGAAAGATGAGCCAGTGCAGGGCAAAGAGGTTCCTCTGGAATGGACTGAGACATCTGGGGGACTCTTGGAATGGTGGTACGACCATGGAGTTCCTCTCGCCTTTCCTGTTGAGAGTGCCTCCTCTTGAGATGCGATGGGAACGCCGGGAATTCTTTGCCGTTGAAAGCAGGGAAAGGATCCCTCATCTCGAGCTACGAGGGGGAAACGGGGCTCCTCGGGATGTGGGCGGGACCATCGTGCTTCCTCTCGAGTGGACACGGGTATGTCGGTGAACTTCTTGAGTTGCAGCAAGGGTGTGAAAGACCCTTTCGAAGTTCCAGAGGTTAGGTGTCATTAGTCTCCAGACGCCTCATCGGAAATAGGCCTCATCTAGCCTGGAAGGGAGAACTTCCTGGATTTTCTCGAGGTGCGGCAGGTGTTCTCGAGTTACGACGGGTACCACAGGGACCCGCCCTGATGGCCTCAGGAGAGGCCAGTCCCCATGCGAGTTGCTAGGGGGCCTCTCGGGATTCCTCTCCCGTCGATACCGGGGCCAAAAACCTTGTGTGGAGTCAGGGCCAGAACCGAGGATTCCTCTCAGGGGCTGACATGGATCTTTGGGTACTTCTAGAGTCTCCCCAGGGGAGTCAGGCCTGGTCTCGAGTGGGGGCATGGACGTGCGCTTTCCTTCCAGGCTGTAGCAGCAATGTCACGCTTCCCGTCGCGTGGATCAAATGATCTGTGGTTTTCTCTCGAGGCTTTCCCACAGGGCTGTCCCACGTGCCACCGTGGTGTGAGTCGATCCTCGGAGTGAAAGATGAGCCAGTGCAGGGCAAAGAGGTTCCTCTGGAATGGACTGAGACATCTGAGGGACTCTTGGAATGGTGGTACGACCATGGAGTTCCTCTCGCCTTTCCTGTTGAGAGTGCCTCCTCTTGAGATGCGACGGGATCGCTGGGAATACTTTCCCGTTGAAAGCAGGGAAAGGATCCCTCATCTCGAGCTACGAGGGGGAAACGGGGCTCCTCTGGATGTGGGCGGACCATCGTGCTTCCCCTCGTGTGGAGACGGGTATGGCGGTAAACTTCTTGAGTTGCTGCAAGGGTGTGAAAGACCCTTTCGAAGTTCCAGAGGTTAGGTGTCATTAGTCTCCAGACGCCTCATCGGAAATAGGCCTCATCTCGCCTGGAAGGGAGAACTTCCTGGATTTTCTCGAGTTGCGGCAGGTGTTCTCGAGTTACGACGGGGACCTCAGGGACCCGCCCTGGTGGCCTCAGGAGAGGCCAGTCCCCATGCGAGTTGCTAGGGGGCCTCTCGGGATTCCTCTCCCGTCGATACCGGGGCCAAAATCCTTGTGTGGAGTCAGGGCCAGAACCGAGGATTCCTCTCAGGGGCTGACATGGATCTTTGGGTACTTCTGGAGTCTCCCCAGGGGAGTCAGGCCTCGTCTCGAGTGGGGGCATGCACGTGCGCTTTCCTTCCAGGCTGTAGCAGCAATGTCACGCTTCCCGTCGCGTGCATCAAAGGATCTGTGGTTTTCCCTCGAGGCTTTCCCTCGAGGCTTTCCCACAGGGCTGTCCCACGTGCCACCGTGGTGTGAGTCGATCCTCGGCGTGAAAGATGGGCCAGTGCAGGGCAAAGAGGTTCCTCTGGAATGGACTGAGACATCTGGGGGACTCTTGGAATGGTGGTACGACCATGGAGTTCCTCTCGCCTTTCCTGTTGAGAGTGCCTCCTTTTGAGTTGTGACGAGAACGCCGGGAATTCTTTCCCGTTGAAAGCAGGGAAAGGATCCCTCATCTCGAGCTACGAGGGGGAAACGGGG
Organism: Capricornis sumatraensis; assembly: GCF_032405125.1. Lineage (NCBI taxonomy): Eukaryota > Metazoa > Chordata > Mammalia > Artiodactyla > Bovidae > Capricornis > Capricornis sumatraensis. Next base: position 14,026,817 of record NW_027184612.1, read on the forward strand.
CTCCTCGGGATGTGGGCGGGACCATCGTGCTTCCTCTCGAGTGGACACGGGTATGTCGGTGAACTTCTTGAGTTGCAGCAAGGGTGTGAAAGACCCTTTCGAAGTTCCAGAGGTTAGGTGTCATTAGTCTCCAGACGCCTCATCGGAAATAGGCCTCATCTAGCCTGGAAGGGAGAACTTCCTGGATTTTCTCGAGGTGCGGCAGGTGTTCTCGAGTTACGACGGGTACCACAGGGACCCGCCCTGATGGCCTCAGGAGAGGCCAGTCCCCATGCGAGTTGCTAGGGGGCCTCTCGGGATTCCTCTCCAGTCGATACCGGGGCCAAAAACCTTGTGTGGAGTCAGGGCCAGAACCGAGGATTCCTCTCAGGGGCTGACATGGATCTTTGGGTACTTCTAGAGTCTCCCCAGGGGAGTCAGGCCTCTTCTCGAGTGGGGGCATGCACGTGCGCTTTCCTTCCAGGCTGTAGCAGCAATGTCACGCTTCCCGTCCCGTGGATCAAATGATCTGTGGTTTTCCCTCGAGGCTTTCCCTCGAGGCTTTCCCACAGGGCTGTCCCATGTGCCACCGTGGTGTGAGTCGATTCTCGGAGTGAAAGATGAGCCAGTGCAGGGCAAACAGGTTCCTCTGGAATGGACTGAGACATCTGGGGGACTCTTGGAATGGTGGTACGACCATGGAGTTCCTCTCGCCTTTCCTGTTGAGAGTGCCTCCTCTTGAGTTGTGACGGGAACTCCGGGAATTCTTTCCCGTTGAAAGCAGGGAAAGGATCCCTCATCTCGAGCTACGAGGGGGAAACGGGGCTCCTCGGGATGTGGGCGGGACCATCGTGCTTCCTCTCGAGTGGACACGGGTATGTCGGTGAACTTCTTGAGTTGCAGCAAGGGTGTGAAAGACCCTTTCGAAGTTCCAGAGGTTACGTGTCAGTCTCCAGACGCCTCATCGGAAATAGACCTCATCTCGCCTGGAAGGGAGAACTTCCTGGATTTTCTCGAGGGGCGGCAGGTGTTCTCGAGTTACGACTGGTACCACAGGGACCCGCCCTGATGGCCTCAGGAGAGGCCAGTCCCCATGCGTGTTGCTAGGGGGCCTCTCGGGATTCCTCTCCCGTCGATACTGGGGCCAAATACCTTGTGTGGTGTCAGGGCCGGAACCGAGGATTCCTCTCAGGGGCTGACATGGATCTTTGGGTACTTCTGGAGTCTCCCCAGGGGAGTCAGGCCTCGTCTCGAGTGGGGGCATGCACGTGCGCTTTCCTTCCAGGCTATAGCAGCAATGTCACGCTTCCCGTCGCGTGGATCAAAGTATCTGTGGTTTTCCCTCTAGGCTTTCCCTCGAGGCTTTCCCACAGGGCTGTCCCACGTGCCACCGTGGTTTGAGTCGATTCTCGGCGTGAAAGATGAGCCAGTGCAGGGCAAAGAGGTTCCTCTGGAATGGACTGAGACATCTGGGGGACTCTTGGAATGGTGGTACGACCATGGAGTTCCTCTCGCCTTTCCTGTTGAGAGTGCCTCCTCTTGAGATTCGACGGGAATGCCGGGAATTCTTTCCCGTTGAAAGCAGGGAAAGGATCCCTCATCTCGAGCTACGAGGTGGAAACGGGGCTCCTCTGGATGTGGGCGGGACCATCGTGCTTTCTCTCGTGTGGAGACGGGTATGGCGGTAAACTTCTTGAGTTGCAGCAAGGGTGTGAAAGACCCTTTCGAAGTTCCAGAGGTTAGGTGTCATTAGTCTCCAGACGCCTCATCGGAAATAGGCCTCATCTCGCCTGGAAGGGAGAACTTCCTGGATTTTCTCGAGTTGCGGCAGGTGTTTTCGAGTTACGACGGGGACCTCAGGGACCCGCCCTGGTGGCCTCAGGAGAGGCCAGTCCCCATGCGAGTTGCTAGGGGGCCTCTCGGGATTCCTCTCCCGTCGATACCGGGGCCAAAAACCTTGTGTGGAGTCAGGGCCAGAACCGAGGATTCCTCTCAGGGGCTGACATGGATCTTTGGGTACTTCTGGCGTCTCCCCAGGGGAGTCAGGCCTCGTCTCGAGTGGGGGCATGCACGTGCGCTTTCCTTCCAGGCTGTAGCAGCAATGTCACGCTTCCCCTCGCGTGGATCAAAGGATCTGTGGTTTTCCCTCGAGGCTTTCCCTCGAGGCTTTCCCACAGGGCTGTCCCACATGCCACCGTGGTGTGAGTCGATCCTCGGCGCGAAAGATGAGCCAGTGCAGGGCAAAGGGGTTCCTCTGGAATGGACTGAGACATCTGGGGGACTCTTGGAATGGTGGTACGACCATGGAGTTCCTCTCGCCTTTCCTGTTGAGAGTGCCTCCTCTTGAGTTGTGACGGGAACTCCGGGAATTCTTTCCCGTTGAAAGCAGGGAAAGGATCCCTCATCTCGAGCTACGAGGGGGAAACGGGGCTCCTCGGGATGTGGGCGGGACCATCGTGCTTCCTCTCGAGTGGACACGGGTATGTCGGTGAACTTCTTGAGTTGCAGCAAGGGTGTGAAAGACCCTTTCGAAGTTCCAGAGGTTACGTGTCAGTCTCCAGACGCCTCATCGGAAATAGACCTCATCTCGCCTGGAAGGGAGAACTTCCTGGATTTTCTCGAGGGGCGGCAGGTGTTCTCGAGTTACGACTGGTACCACAGGGACCCGCCCTGATGGCCTCAGGAGAGGCCAGTCCCCATGCGTGTTGCTAGGGGGCCTCTCGGGATTCCTCTCCCGTCGATACTGGGGCCAAATACCTTGTGTGGTGTCAGGGCCGGAACCGAGGATTCCTCTCAGGGGCTGACATGGATCTTTGGGTACTTCTGGAGTCTCCCCAGGGGAGTCAGGCCTCGTCTCGAGTGGGGGCATGCACGTGCGCTTTCCTTCCAGGCTATAGCAGCAATGTCACGCTTCCCGTCGCGTGGATCAAAGTATCTGTGGTTTTCCCTCTAGGCTTTCCCTCGAGGCTTTCCCACAGGGCTGTCCCACGTGCCACCGTGGTTTGAGTCGATTCTCGGCGTGAAAGATGAGCCAGTGCAGGGCAAAGAGGTTCCTCTGGAATGGACTGAGACATCTGGGGGACTCTTGGAATGGTGGTACGACCATGGAGTTCCTCTCGCCTTTCCTGTTGAGAGTGCCTCCTCTTGAGATTCGACGGGAATGCCGGGAATTCTTTCCCGTTGAAAGCAGGGAAAGGATCCCTCATCTCGAGCTACGAGGTGGAAACGGGGCTCCTCTGGATGTGGGCGGGACCATCGTGCTTTCTCTCGTGTGGAGACGGGTATGGCGGTAAACTTCTTGAGTTGCAGCAAGGGTGTGAAAGACCCTTTCGAAGTTCCAGAGGTTAGGTGTCATTAGTCTCCAGACGCCTCATCGGAAATAGGCCTCATCTCGCCTGGAAGGGAGAACTTCCTGGATTTTCTCGAGTTGCGGCAGGTGTTTTCGAGTTACGACGGGGACCTCAGGGACCCGCCCTGGTGGCCTCAGGAGAGGCCAGTCCCCATGCGAGTTGCTAGGGGGCCTCTCGGGATTCCTCTCCCGTCGATACCGGGGCCAAAAACCTTGTGTGGAGTCAGGGCCAGAACCGAGGATTCCTCTCAGGGGCTGACATGGATCTTTGGGTACTTCTGGCGTCTCCCCAGGGGAGTCAGGCCTCGTCTCGAGTGGGGGCATGCACGTGCGCTTTCCTTCCAGGCTGTAGCAGCAATGTCACGCTTCCCCTCGCGTGGATCAAAGGATCTGTGGTTTTCCCTCGAGGCTTTCCCTCGAGGCTTTCCCACAGGGCTGTCCCACATGCCACCGTGGTGTGAGTCGATCCTCGGCGCGAAAGATGAGCCAGTGCAGGGCAAAGAGGTTCCTCTGGAATGGACTGAGACATCTGGGGGACTCTTGGAATGGTGGTACGACCATGGAGTTCCTCTCGCCTTTCCTGTTAAGAGTGCCTCCACTTGAGATCCGACGGGAACGCCGGGAATTCTTTCCCGTTGAAAGCAGGGAAAGGATCCCTCATCTCGAGCTACGAGGGGGAAACGGGGCTCCTCTGGATGTGGGCGGGACCATCGTGCTTCCTCTCGAGTGGAGACGGGTATGGCGGTGAACTTCTTGAGTTGCAGCAAGGGTGTGAAAGACCCTTTCGAAGTTCCAGAGGTTAGGTGTCATTAGTCTCCAGACGCCTCATCGGAAATAGGCCTCATCTCGCCTGGAAGGGAGAACTTCCTGGATTTTCTCGAGTTGGGGCAGGTGTTCTCGAGTTACGACGGGGACCTCAGGGACCCGCCCTGGTGGCCTCAGGAGAGGCCAGTCCCCATGCGAGTTGCTAGGGGGCCTCTCGGGATTCCTCTCCCGTCGATACCGGGGCCAAAAACCTTGTGTGGAGTCAGGGCCGGACCGAGGATTCCTCTCAGGGGCTGACATGGATCTTTGGGTACTTCTGGAGTCTCCCCAGGGGAGTCAGGCCTCGTCTCGAGTGGGGGCATGCACGTGCGCTTTCCTTCCAGGCTGTAGCAGCAATGTCACGCTTCCCATCGCGTGGATCAAATGATCTGTGGTTTTCCCTTGAGGCTTTCCCTCGAGGCTTTCCCACAGGGCTGTCCCACGTGCCACCGTGGTGTGAGTCGATCCTCGGCGTGAAAGATGAGCCAGTGCAGGGCAAAGGGGTTCCTCTGGAATGGACTGAGACATCTGGGGGACTCTTGGAATGGTGGTACGACCATGGAGTTCCTCTCGCCTTTCCTGTTGAGAGTGCCTCCTCTTGAGATGCGACGGGAACGCCGGGAATTCTTTCCCGTTGAAAGCAGGGAAAGGATCCCTCATCTCGAGCCCCGAGGGGGAAACGGGGCTCCTCTGGATGTGGGCGGGACCATCGTGCTTCCTCCCGAGTGGACACGGATATGGCGGTGAACTTCTTTAGTTGCAGCCAGGGTGTGAAAGACCCTTTCGAAGTTCCAGAGGTTAGGTGTCATTAGTCTCCAAACGCCTCATCGGAAATAGGCCTCATCTCGCCTGGAAGGGAGAACTTCCTGGATTTTCTCGAGTTGCGGTAGGTGTTCTCGAGTTACGACGGGGACCTCAGGGACCCGCCCTGGTGGCCTCAGGAGAGGCCAGTCCCCATGCGAGTTGCTAGGGGGCCTCTCGGGATTCCTCTCCCGTCGATACCGGGGCCAAAAGCCTTGTGTGGAGTCAGGGCCGGAACCGAGCATTCCTCTCAGGGTTTACATGGATCTTTGGGTACTTCTGGAGTCTCCCCAGGGGAGTCAGGCCTCGTCTCGAGTGGGGGCATGCACGTGCGCTTTCCTTCCAGGCTGTAGCAGCAATGTCACGCTTCCCATCGCGAGGATTAAAGGATCTGTGGTTTTCCCTCGAGGCTTTCCCTCGAGGCTTTCCCACAGGGCTGTCCCACGTGCCACCTTTCTGTGAGTCGATCCTCGGCGTGAAAGATGAGCCAGTGCAGGGCAAAGAGGTTCCTCTGGAATGGACTGAGACATCTGGGGGACTCTTGGAATGGTGGTACGACCATGGAGTTCCTCTCGCCTTTCCTGTTGAGAGTGCCTCCTCTTGAGCTGCGACGGGAATGCCGGGAATTCTTTCCCGTTGGAAGCAGGGAAAGGATCCCTCATCTCGAGCTCCGAGGGGGAAACGTGGCTCCTCTGTATGTGGGCGGAACGATCGTGCTTTCTCTCGTGTGGAGACGGGTATGGCGGTAAACTTCTTGAGTTGCAGCAAGGGTGTGAAAGACCCTTTCGAATTTCCAGAGGTTAGGTGTCATTAGTCTCCAGACGCCTCATCGGAAATAGGCCTCATCTCGCCTGGAAGGGAGAACTTCCTGGATTTTCTCGAGTTGCAGCAGGTGTTCTCGAGTTACGACGGGGACCTCAGGGACCCGCCCTGGTGGCCTCAGGAGAGGCCAGTCCCCATGCAAGTTGCTAGGGGGCCTCTCGGGATTCCTCTCCCGTCGATACCGGGGCCAAAAACCTTGTGTGGAGTCATGGCCGGAACCGAGGATTCCTCTCAGGGGCTGACATGGATCTTTGGGTACTTCTGGAATCTCCCCAGGGGAGTCAGGCCTCGTCTCGAGTGGGGGCATGCACGTGTGCTTTCCTTCCAGGCTGTAGCAGCAATGTCACGCTTCCCGTCGCGTGGATCAAAGGATCTGTGGTTTTCCCTCGAGGCTTTCCCTCGAGGCTTTCCCACAGGGCTGTCCCACGTGCCACCGTGGTGTGAGTCGATCCTCGGCGTGAAAGATGAGCCAGTGCAGGGCAAAGAGGTTCCTCTGGAATGGACTGAGACATCTGGGGGACTCTTGGAATGGTGGTACGACCATGGAGTTCCTCTCGCCTTTCCTGTTGAGAGTGCCTCCTCTTTGGATGCGACGGGAACGCCGGGAATTCTTTCCCGTTGAAAGCAGGGAAAGGATCCCTCATCTCGAGCTACGAGGGGGAAACGGGGCTCCTCTGGATGTGGGCGGGACCATCGTGCTTCCTCTCGAGTGGACACGGGTATGGCGGTGAACTTCTTGAGTTGCAGCAAGGGTGTGAAAGACCCTTTCGAAATTCCAGAGGTTAGGTGTCATTAGTCTCCAGACGCCTCATCGGAAATAGGCCTCATCTCGCCTGGAAGGGAGAACTTCCTGGATATTCTCGATTTGCGGCAGGTGTTCTCGAGTTATGACGGGGACCTCAGGGACCCGCCCTGGTGGCCTCAGGAGAGGCCAGTCCCCATGCGAGTTGCTAGGGGGCCTCTCGGGATTCCTCTCCCGTCGATCCCGGGGCCAAAAACCTTGTGTGGAGTCAGGGCCGGAACCGAGGATTCCTCTCAGGGGTGACATGGATCTTTGGGCACTTCTGGAGTCTCCCCAGGGGAGTCAGGCCTCGTCTCGAGTGGGGGCATGCACGTGCGCTTTCCTTCCAGGCTGTAGCAGCAATGTCACGCTTCCCGTTGCGTGCATCAAAGGATCTGTGGTTTTCCCTCGAGGCTTTCCCTCGAGGCTTTCCCACAGGGCTGTCCCACGTGCCACCGTGGTGTGAGTCGATCCTCGGCGTGAAAGATGAGCCAGTGCAGGGCAAAGAGGTTCCTCTGGAATGGACTGAGACATCTGGGGGACTCTTGGAATGGTGGTACGACCATGGAGTTCCTCTCGCCTTTCCTGTTGAGAGTGCCTCCTCTTGAGTTGTGACGGGAACTCCGGGAATTCTTTCCCGTTGAAAGCAGGGAAAGGATCCCTCATCTCGAGCTACGAGGGGGAAACGGGGCTCCTCTGGATGTGGGCGGGACCATCGTGCTTCCTCTAGAGTGGAGACGGGTATGGCGGTGAACTTCTTGAGTTGCAGCAAGGGTGTGAAAGACCCTTTCGAAATTCCAGAGGTTAGGTGTCATTAGTCTCCAGACGCCTCATCGGAAATAGGCCTCATCTCGCCTGGAAGGTAGAACTTCCTGGATATTCTCGATTTGCGGCAGGTGTTCTCGAGTTATGACGGGGACCTCAGGGACCCGCCCTGGTGGCCTCAGGAGAGGCCAGTCCCCATGTGAGTTGCTAGGGGGCCTCTCGGGATTCCTCTCCCGTCGATACCGGGGCCAAAAACCTTGTGTGGAGTCAGGGCCGGAACCGAGGATTCCTCTCAGGGGTGACATGGATCTTTGGGCACTTCTGGAGTCTCCCCAGGGGAGTCAGGCCTCGTCTCGAGTGGGGACATGCACGTGCGCTTTCCTTCCAGGCTGTAGCAGCAATGTCACGCTTCCCGTCGCGTGCATCAAAGGATCTGTGGTTTTCCCTCGAGGCTTTCCCTCGAGGCTTTCCCACAGGGCTGTCCCACGTGCCACCGTGGTGTGAGTCGATCCTCGGCGTGAAACATGAGCCAGTGCAGGGCAAAGAGGTTCCTCTGGAATGGACTGAGACATCTGGGGGACTCTTGGAATGGTGGTACGACCATGGAGTTCCTCTCGACTTTCCTGTTGAGAGTGCCTCCTCTTGAGATGCGACGGGAACGCCGGGAATTCTTTCCCGTTGAAAGCAGGGAAAGGATCCCTCATCTCGAGCTCCGAGGGGGAAACGGGGCTCCTCTGGATGTGGGCGGGACCATCGTGCTTCCTCTCGAGTGGAGACGGGTATGGCGGTGAACTTCTTGAGTTGCAGCAAGGGTGTGAAAGACCCTTTCGACGTTCCAGAGGTTAGGTGTCATTAGTCTCCAGACGCCTCATCGGAAATAGGCCTCATCTCGCCTGGAAGGGAGAACTTCCTGGATTTTCTCGAGTTGCGGCAGGTGTTTTCGAGTTACGAAGGGGACCTCAGGGACCCGCCCTGGTGGCCTCAGGAGAGGCCAGTCCCCATGCGAATTGCTAGGGGGCCTCTCGGGATTCCTCTCCCGTCGATACCGGGGCCAAAAACCTTGTGTGGAGTCAGGGCCGGAACCGAGGATTCCTCTCAGGGGCTGACATGGATCTTTGGGTACTTCTGGCGTCTCCCCAGGGGAGTCAGGCCTCGTCTCGAGTGGGGGCATGCACGTGCGCTTTCCTTCCAGGCTGTAGCAGCAATGTCACGCTTCCCCTCGCGTGGATCAAAGGATCTGTGGTTTTCCCTCGAGGCTTTCCCTCGAGGCTTTCCCACAGGGCTGTCCCACATGCCACCGTGGTGTGAGTCGATCCTCGGCGCGAAAGATGAGCCAGTGCAGGGCAAAGAGGTTCCTCTGGAATGGACTGAGACATCTGGGGGACTCTTGGAATGGTGGTACGACCATGGAGTTCCTCTCGCCTTTCCTGTTGAGAGTGCCTCCTCTTGAGTTGTGACGGGAACTCCGGGAATTCTTTCCCGTTGAAAGCAGGGAAAGGATCCCTCATCTCGAGCTACGAGGGGGAAACGGGGCTCCTCGGGATGTGGGCGGGACCATCGTGCTTCCTCTCGAGTGGACACGGGTATGTCGGTGAACTTCTTGAGTTGCAGCAAGGGTGTGAAAGACCCTTTCGAAGTTCCAGAGGTTACGTGTCAGTCTCCAGACGCCTCATCGGAAATAGACCTCATCTCGCCTGGAAGGGAGAACTTCCTGGATTTTCTCGAGGGGCGGCAGGTGTTCTCGAGTTACGACTGGTACCACAGGGACCCGCCCTGATGGCCTCAGGAGAGGCCAGTCCCCATGCGTGTTGCTAGGGGGCCTCTCGGGATTCCTCTCCCGTCGATACTGGGGCCAAATACCTTGTGTGGTGTCAGGGCCGGAACCGAGGATTCCTCTCAGGGGCTGACATGGATCTTTGGGTACTTCTGGAGTCTCCCCAGGGGAGTCAGGCCTCGTCTCGAGTGGGGGCATGCACGTGCGCTTTCCTTCCAGGCTATAGCAGCAATGTCACGCTTCCCGTCGCGTGGATCAAAGTATCTGTGGTTTTCCCTCTAGGCTTTCCCTCGAGGCTTTCCCACAGGGCTGTCCCACGTGCCACCGTGGTTTGAGTCGATTCTCGGCGTGAAAGATGAGCCAGTGCAGGGCAAAGAGGTTCCTCTGGAATGGACTGAGACATCTGGGGGACTCTTGGAATGGTGGTACGACCATGGAGTTCCTCTCGCCTTTCCTGTTGAGAGTGCCTCCTCTTGAGATTCGACGGGAATGCCGGGAATTCTTTCCCGTTGAAAGCAGGGAAAGGATCCCTCATCTCGAGCTACGAGGTGGAAACGGGGCTCCTCTGGATGTGGGCGGGACCATCGTGCTTTCTCTCGTGTGGAGACGGGTATGTCGGTGAACTTCTTGAGTTGCAGCAAGGGTGTGAAAGACCCTTTCGAAGTTCCAGAGGTTAGGTGTCATTAGTCTCCAGACGCCTCATCGGAAATAGGCCTCATCTCGCCTGGAAGGGAGAACTTCCTGGATTTTCTCGAGTTGCGGCAGGTGTTTTCGAGTTACGACGGGGACCTCAGGGACCCGCCCTGGTGGCCTCAGGAGAGGCCAGTCCCCATGCGAGTTGCTAGGGGGCCTCTCGGGATTCCTCTCCCGTCGATACCGGGGCCAAAAACCTTGTGTGGAGTCAGGGCCAGAACCGAGGATTCCTCTCAGGGGCTGACATGGATCTTTGGGTACTTCTGGCGTCTCCCCAGGGGAGTCAGGCCTCGTCTCGAGTGGGGGCATGCACGTGCGCTTTCCTTCCAGGCTGTAGCAGCAATGTCACGCTTCCCCTCGCGTGGATCAAAGGATCTGTGGTTTTCCCTCGAGGCTTTCCCTCGAGGCTTTCCCACAGGGCTGTCCCACATGCCACCGTGGTGTGAGTCGATCCTCGGCGCGAAAGATGAGCCAGTGCAGGGCAAAGAGGTTCCTCTGGAACGGACTGAGACATCTGGGGGACTCTTGGAATGGTGGTACGACCATGGAGTTCCTCTCGCCTTTCCTGTTAAGAGTGCCTCCTCTTGAGATCCGACGGGAACGCCGGGAATTCTTTCCCGTTGAAAGCAGGGAAAGGATCCCTCATCTCGAGCTACGAGGGGGAAACGGGGCTCCTCTGGATGTGGGCGGGACCATCGTGCTTCCTCTCGAGTGGAGACGGGTATGGCGGTGAACTTCTTGAGTTGCAGCAAGGGTGTGAAAGACCCTTTCGAAGTTCCAGAGGTTAGGTGTCATTAGTCTCCAGACGCCTCATCGGAAATAGGCCTCATCTCGCCTGGAAGGGAGAACTTCCTGGATTTTCTCGAGTTGGGGCAGGTGTTCTCGAGTTACGACGGGGACCTCAGGGACCCGCCCTGGTGGCCTCAGGAGAGGCCAGTCCCCATGCGAGTTGCTAGGGGGCCTCTCGTGATTCCTCTCCCGTCGATACCGGGGCCAAAAACCTTGTGTGGAGTCAGGGCCGGACCGAGGATTCCTCTCAGGGGCTGACATGGATCTTTGGGTACTTCTGGAGTCTCCCCAGGGGAGTCAGGCCTCGTCTCGAGTGGGGGCATGCACGTGCGCTTTCCTTCCAGGCTGTAGCAGCAATGTCACGCTTCCCGTCGCGTGGATCAAATGATCTGTGGTTTTCCCTCGAGGCTTTCCCTCGAGGCTTTCCCACAGGGCTGTCCCACGTGCCACCGTGGTGTGAGTCGATCCTCGGCGTGAAAGATGAGCCAGTGCAGGGCAAAGGGGTTCCTCTGGAATGGACTGAGACATCTGGGGGACTCTTGGAATGGTGGTACGACCATGGAGTTCCTCTCGCCTTTCCTGTTGAGAGTGCCTCCTCTTGAGATGCGACGGGAACGCCGGGAATTCTTTCCCGTTGAAAGCAGGGAAAGGATCCCTCATCTCGAGCCCCGAGGGGGAAACGGGGCTCCTCTGGATGTGGGCGGGACCATCGTGCTTCCTCCCGAGTGGACACGGATATGGCGGTGAACTTCTTTAGTTGCAGCCAGGGTGTGAAAGACCCTTTCGAAGTTCCAGAGGTTAGGTGTCATTAGTCTCCAAACGCCTCATCGGAAATAGGCCTCATCTCGCCTGGAAGGGAGAACTTCCTGGATTTTCTCGAGTTGCGGTAGGTGTTCTCGAGTTACGACGGGGACCTCAGGGACCCGCCCTGGTGGCCTCAGGAGAGGCCAGTCCCCATGCGAGTTGCTAGGGGGCCTCTCGGGATTCCTCTCCCGTCGATACCGGGGCCAAAAGCCTTGTGTGGAGTCAGGGCCGGAACCGAGCATTCCTCTCAGGGTTTACATGGATCTTTGGGTACTTCTGGAGTCTCCCCAGGGGAGTCAGGCCTCGTCTCGAGTGGGGGCATGCACGTGCGCTTTCCTTCCAGGCTGTAGCAGCAATGTCACGCTTCCCATCGCGAGGATTAAAGGATCTGTGGTTTTCCCTCGAGGCTTTCCCTCGAGGCTTTCCCACAGGGCTGTCCCACGTGCCACCTTTCTGTGAGTCGATCCTCGGCGTGAAAGATGAGCCAGTGCAGGGCAAAGAGGTTCCTCTGGAATGGACTGAGACATCTGGGGGACTCTTGGAATGGTGGTACGACCATGGAGTTCCTCTCGCCTTTCCTGTTGAGAGTGCCTCCTCTTGAGCTGCGACGGGAATGCCGGGAATTCTTTCCCGTTGGAAGCAGGGAAAGGATCCCTCATCTCGAGCTCCGAGGGGGAAACGTGGCTCCTCTGTATGTGGGCGGGACGATCGTGCTTTCTCTCGTGTGGAGACGGGTATTGCGGTAAACTTCTTGAGTTGCAGCAAGGGTGTGAAAGACCCTTTCGAAGTTCCAGAGGTTAGGTGTCATTAGTCTCCAGACGCCTCATCGGAAATAGGCCTCATCTCGCCTGGAAGGGAGAACTTCCTGGATTTTCTCGAGTTGCAGCAGGTGTTCTCGAGTTACGACGGGGACCTCAGGGACCCGCCCTGGTGGCCTCAGGAGAGGCCAGTCCCCATGCAAGTTGCTAGGGGGCCTCTCGGGATTCCTCTCCCGTCGATACCGGGGCCAAAAACCTTGTGTGGAGTCATGGCCGGAACCGAGGATTCCTCTCAGGGGCTGACATGGATCTTTGGGTACTTCTGGAATCTCCCCAGGGGAGTCAGGCCTCGTCTCGAGTGGGGGCATGCACGTGTGCTTTCCTTCCAGGCTGTAGCAGCAATGTCACGCTTCCCGTCGCGTGGATCAAAGGATCTGTGGTTTTCCCTCGAGGCTTTCCCTCGAGGCTTTCCCACAGGGCTGTCCCACGTGCCACCGTGGTGTGAGTCGATCCTCGGCGTGAAAGATGAGCCAGTGCAGGGCAAATAGTTTCCTCTGGAATGGACTGAGACATCTGGGGGACTCTTTGAATGGTGGTACGACCATGGAGTTCCTCTCGCCTTTCCTGTTAAGAGTGCCTCCTCTTGAGATGCGCCAGGAACGCCGGGAATTCTTTCCCGTTGAAAGCAGGGAAAGGATCCCTCTTCTCGAGCTACGAGGGGGAAACAGGGCTCCTCTGGATGTGGGCGGGACCATCGTGCTTCCTCTCGAGTGGAGACGGGTATGGCGGTGAACTTCTTGAGTTGCAGCAAGGGTGTGAAAGACCCTTTCGAAGTTCCAGAGGTTAGGTGTCATTAGTCTCCAGAAGCCTCATCGGAAATAGGCCTCATCTAGCCTGGAAGGGAGAACTTCCTGAATTTTCTCGAGGTGCGGCAGGTGTTCTCGAGTTACGACGGGTACCACAGGGACCCGCCCTGATGGCCTCAGGAACGGCCAGTCTCCATGCGAGTTGCTAGGGGGCCTCTCGGGATTCCTCTCCCGTCGATACCGGGGCCAAAAACCTTGTGTGGAGTCAGGGCCGGAACGGAGGATTCCTCTCAGGGGCTGACATGGATCTTTGGGTACTTCTAGAGTCTCCCCAGTGGAGTCAGGCCTCGTCTCGAGTGGGGGCATGCACGTGCGCTTTCCTTCCAGGCTGTAGCAGCAATGTCACGCTTCCCGTCTTGTGGATCAAAGGATCTGTGGTTTTCCCTCGAGGCTTTCCCTCGAGGCTTTCCCACAGGGCTGTCCCACGTGCCACCGTGGTGTGAGTCGATCCTCGGCGTGAAAGATGAGCCAGTGCAGGGCAAAGAGGTTCCTCTGGAATGGACTGAGACATCTGGGGGACTCTTGGAATGGTGGTACGACCATGGAGTTCCTCTCGCTTTTCCTGTTGAGAGTGCCTCCTCTTTGGATGCGACGGGAACGCCGGGAATTCTTTCCCGTTGAAAGCAGGGAAAGGATCCCTCATCTCGAGCTACGAGGGGGAAACGGGGCTCCTCTGGATGTGGGCGGGACCATCGTGCTTCCTCTCGAGTGGACACGGGTATGGCGGTGAACTTCTTGAGTTGCAGCAAGGGTGTGAAAGACCCTTTCGAAATTCCAGAGGTTAGGTGTCATTAGTCTCCAGACGCCTCATCGGAAATAGGCCTCATCTCGCCTGGAAGGGAGAACTTCCTGGATATTCTCGATTTGCGGCAGGTGTTCTCGAGTTATGACGGGGACCTCAGGGACCCGCCCTGGTGGCCTCAGGAGAGGCCAGTCCCCATGTGAGTTGCTAGGGGGCCTCTCGGGATTCCTCTCCCGTCGATACCGGGGCCAAAAACCTTGTGTGGAGTCAGGGCCGGAACCGAGGATTCCTCTCAGGGGTGACATGGATCTTTGGGCACTTCTGGAGTCTCCCCAGGGGAGTCAGGCCTCGTCTCGAGTGGGGACATGCACGTGCGCTTTCCTTCCAGGCTGTAGCAGCAATGTCACGCTTCCCGTCGCGTGCATCAAAGGATCTGTGGTTTTCCCTCGAGGCTTTCCCTCGAGGCTTTCCCACAGGGCTGTCCCACGTGCCACCGTGGTGTGAGTCGATCCTCGGCGTGAAACATGAGCCAGTGCAGGGCAAAGAGGTTCCTCTGGAATGGACTGAGACATCTGGGGGACTCTTGGAATGGTGGTACGACCATGGAGTTCCTCTCGACTTTCCTGTTGAGAGTGCCTCCTCTTGAGATGCGACGGGAACGCCGGGAATTCTTTCCCGTTGAAAGCAGGGAAAGGATCCCTCATCTCGAGCTCCGAGGGGGAAACGGGGCACCTCTGGATGTGGGCGGGACCATCGTGCTTCCTCTCGAGTGGAGACGGGTATGGCGGTGAACTTCTTGAGTTGCAGCAAGGGTGTGAAAGACCCTTTCGACGTTCCAGAGGTTAGGTGTCATTAGTCTCCAGACGCCTCATCGGAAATAGGCCTCATCTCGCCTGGAAGGGAGAACTTCCTGGATTTTCTCGAGTTGCGGCAGGTGTTTTCGAGTTACGAAGGGGACCTCAGGGACCCGCCCTGGTGGCCTCAGGAGAGGCCAGTCCCCATGCGAATTGCTAGGGGGCCTCTCGGGATTCCTCTCCCGTCGATACCGGGGCCAAAAACCTTGTGTGGAGTCAGGGCCGGAACCGAGGATTCCTCTCAGGGGCTGACATGGATCTTTGGGTACTTCTGGAGTCTCCCCAGGGGAGTCAGGCCTCGTCTCGAGAGGGGGCATGCACGTGCGCTTTCCTTCCAGGCTGTAGCAGCAATGTCACGCTTCCCGTCGCGTGCATCAAAGGATCTGTGGTTTTCCCTCGAGGCTTTCCCTCGAGGCTTTCCAGCAGGGCTGTCCCACGTGCCACCGTGGTGTGAGTCGATCCTCGGCGTCAAAGATGAGCCAGTGCAGGGCAAAGAGGTTCCTCTGGAATGGACTGAGACATCTGGGCGACTCTTGGAATGGTGGTACGACCATGGAGTTCCTCTCGCCTTTCCTGTTGAGAGTGCCTCCTCTTGAGTTGTGACGGGAACTCCGGGAATTCTTTCCCGTTGAAAGCAGGGAAAGGATCCCTCATCTCGAGCTACGAGGGGGAAACGGGGCTCCTCGGGATGTGGGCGGGACCATCGTGCTTCCTCTCGAGTGGACACGGGTATGTCGGTGAACTTCTTGAGTTGCAGCAAGGGTGTGAAAGACCCTTTCGAAGTTCCAGAGGTTACGTGTCAGTCTCCAGACGCCTCATCGGAAATAGACCTCATCTCGCCTGGAAGGGAGAACTTCCTGGATTTTCTCGAGGGGCGGCAGGTGTTCTCGAGTTACGACTGGTACCACAGGGACCCGCCCTGATGGCCTCAGGAGAGGCCAGTCCCCATGCGTGTTGCTAGGGGGCCTCTCGGGATTCCTCTCCCGTCGATACTGGGGCCAAATACCTTGTGTGGTGTCAGGGCCGGAACCGAGGATTCCTCTCAGGGGCTGACATGGATCTTTGGGTACTTCTGGAGTCTCCCCAGGGGAGTCAGGCCTCGTCTCGAGTGGGGGCATGCACGTGCGCTTTCCTTCCAGGCTATAGCAGCAATGTCACGCTTCCCGTCGCGTGGATCAAAGTATCTGTGGTTTTCCCTCTAGGCTTTCCCTCGAGGCTTTCCCACAGGGCTGTCCCACGTGCCACCGTGGTTTGAGTCGATTCTCGGCGTGAAAGATGAGCCAGTGCAGGGCAAAGAGGTTCCTCTGGAATGGACTGAGACATCTGGGGGACTCTTGGAATGGTGGTACGACCATGGAGTTCCTCTCGCCTTTCCTGTTGAGAGTGCCTCCTCTTGAGATTCGACGGGAATGCCGGGAATTCTTTCCCGTTGAAAGCAGGGAAAGGATCCCTCATCTCGAGCTACGAGGGGGAAACGGGGCTCCTCTGGATGTGGGCGGGACCATCGTGCTTTCTCTCGTGTGGAGACGGGTATGGCGGTAAACTTCTTGAGTTGCAGCAAGGGTGTGAAAGACCCTTTCGAAGTTCCAGAGGTTAGGTGTCATTAGTCTCCAGACGACTCATCGGAAATAGGCCTCATCTCGCCTGGAAGGGAGAACTTCCTGGATTTTCTCGAGTTGCGGCAGGTGTTTTCGAGTTACGACGGGGACCTCAGGGACCCGCCCTGGTGGCCTCAGGAGAGGCCAGTCCCCATGCGAGTTGCTAGGGGGCCTCTCGGGATTCCTCTCCCGTCGATACCGGGGCCAAAAACCTTGTGTGGAGTCAGGGCCAGAACCGAGGATTCCTCTCAGGGGCTGACATGGATCTTTGGGTACTTCTGGCGTCTCCCCAGGGGAGTCAGGCCTCGTCTCGAGTGGGGGCATGCACGTGCGCTTTCCTTCCAGGCTGTAGCAGCAATGTCACGCTTCCCCTCGCGTGGATCAAAGGATCTGTGGTTTTCCCTCGAGGCTTTCCCTCGAGGCTTTCCCACAGGGCTGTCCCACGTGCCACCGTGGTGTGAGTCGATCCTCGGCGTGAAAGATGAGCCAGTGCAGGGCAAATAGTTTCCTCTGGAATGGACTGAGACATCTGGGGGACTCTTTGAATGGTGGTACGACCATGGAGTTCCTCTCGCCTTTCCTGTTAAGAGTGCCTCCTCTTGAGATGCGCCAGGAACGCCGGGAATTCTTTCCCGTTGAAAGCAGGGAAAGGATCCCTCTTCTCGAGCTACGAGGGGGAAACAGGGCTCCTCTGGATGTGGGCGGGACCATCGTGCTTCCTCTCGAGTGGAGACGGGTATGGCGGTGAACTTCTTGAGTTGCAGCAAGGGTGTGAAAGACCCTTTCGAAGTTCCAGAGGTTAGGTGTCATTAGTCTCCAGAAGCCTCATCGGAAATAGGCCTCATCTAGCCTGGAAGGGAGAACTTCCTGAATTTTCTCGAGGTGCGGCAGGTGTTCTCGAGTTACGACGGGTACCACAGGGACCCGCCCTGATGGCCTCAGGAACGGCCAGTCTCCATGCGAGTTGCTAGGGGGCCTCTCGGGATTCCTCTCCCGTCGATACCGGGGCCAAAAACCTTGTGTGGAGTCAGGGCCGGAACGGAGGATTCCTCTCAGGGGCTGACATGGATCTTTGGGTACTTCTAGAGTCTCCCCAGTGGAGTCAGGCCTCGTCTCGAGTGGGGGCATGCACGTGCGCTTTCCTTCCAGGCTGTAGCAGCAATGTCACGCTTCCCGTCTTGTGGATCAAAGGATCTGTGGTTTTCCCTCGAGGCTTTCCCTCGAGGCTTTCCCACAGGGCTGTCCCACGTGCCACCGTGGTGTGAGTCGATCCTCGGCGTGAAAGATGAGCCAGTGCAGGGCAAAGAGGTTCCTCTGGAATGGACTGAGACATCTGGGGGACTCTTGGAATGGTGGTACGACCATGGAGTTCCTCTCGCTTTTCCTGTTGAGAGTGCCTCCTCTTTGGATGCGACGGGAACGCCGGGAATTCTTTCCCGTTGAAAGCAGGGAAAGGATCCCTCATCTCGAGCTACGAGGGGGAAACGGGGCTCCTCTGGATGTGGGCGGGACCATCGTGCTTCCTCTCGAGTGGACACGGGTATGGCGGTGAACTTCTTGAGTTGCAGCAAGGGTGTGAAAGACCCTTTCGAAATTCCAGAGGTTAGGTGTCATTAGTCTCCAGACGCCTCATCGGAAATAGGCCTCATCTCGCCTGGAAGGGAGAACTTCCTGGATATTCTCGATTTGCGGCAGGTGTTCTCGAGTTATGACGGGGACCTCAGGGACCCGCCCTGGTGGCCTCAGGAGAGGCCAGTCCCCATGCGAGTTGCTAGGGGGCCTCTCGGGATTCCTCTCCCGTCGATCCCGGGGCCAAAAACCTTGTGTGGAGTCAGGGCCGGAACCGAGGATTCCTCTCAGGGGTGACATGGATCTTTGGGCACTTCTGGAGTCTCCCCAGGGGAGTCAGGCCTCGTCTCGAGTGGGGGCATGCACGTGCGCTTTCCTTCCAGGCTGTAGCAGCAATGTCACGCTTCCCGTTGCGTGCATCAAAGGATCTGTGGTTTTCCCTCGAGGCTTTCCCTCGAGGCTTTCCCACAGGGCTGTCCCACGTGCCACCGTGGTGTGAGTCGATCCTCGGCGTGAAAGATGAGCCAGTGCAGGGCAAAGAGGTTCCTCTGGAATGGACTGAGACATCTGGGGGACTCTTGGAATGGTGGTACGACCATGGAGTTCCTCTCGCCTTTCCTGTTGAGAGTGCCTCCTCTTTGGATGCGACGGGAACGCCGGGAATTCTTTCCCGTTGAAAGCAGGGAAAGGATCCCTCATCTCGAGCTACGAGGGGGAAACGGGGCTCCTCTGGATGTGGGCGGGACCATCGTGCTTCCTCTAGAGTGGAGACGGGTATGGCGGTGAACTTCTTGAGTTGCAGCAAGGGTGTGAAAGACCCATTCGAAATTCCAGAGGTTAGGTGTCATTAGTCTCCAGACGCCTCATCGGAAATAGGCCTCATCTCGCCTGGAAGGGAGAACTTCCTGGATATTCTCGATTTGCGGCAGGTGTTCTCGAGTTATGACGGGGACCTCAGGGACCCGCCCTGGTGGCCTCAGGAGAGGCCAGTCCCCATGTGAGTTGCTAGGGGGCCTCTCGGGATTCCTCTCCCGTCGATACCGGGGCCAAAAACCTTGTGTGGAGTCAGGGCCGGAACCGAGGATTCCTCTCAGGGGTGACATGGATCTTTGGGCACTTCTGGAGTCTCCCCAGGGGAGTCAGGCCTCGTCTCGAGTGGGGACATGCACGTGCGCTTTCCTTCCAGGCTGTAGCAGCAATGTCACGCTTCCCGTCGCGTGCATCAAAGGATCTGTGGTTTTCCCTCGAGGCTTTCCCTCGAGGCTTTCCCACAGGGCTGTCCCACGTGCCACCGTGGTGTGAGTCGATCCTCGGCGTGAAAGATGAGCCAGTGCAGGGCAAAGAGGTTCCTCTGGAATGGACTGAGACATCTGGGGGACTCTTGGAATGGTGGTACGACCATGGAGTTCCTCTCGACTTTCCTGTTGAGAGTGCCTCCTCTTGAGATGCGACGGGAACGCCGGGAATTCTTTCCCGTTGAAAGCAGGGAAAGGATCCCTCATCTCGAGCTCCGAGGGGGAAACGGGGCTCCTCTGGATGTGGGCGGGACCATCGTGCTTCCTCTCGAGTGGAGACGGGTATGGCGGTGAACTTCTTGAGTTGCAGCAAGGGTGTGAAAGACCCTTTCGACGTTCCAGAGGTTAGGTGTCATTAGTCTCCAGACGCCTCATCGGAAATAGGCCTCATCTCGCCTGGAAGGGAGAACTTCCTGGATTTTCTCGAGTTGCCGCAGGTGTTCTCGAGTTACGACGGGGACCTCAGGGACCCGCCCTGGTGGCCTCAGGAGAGGCCAGTCCCCATGCGAGTTGCTAGGGGGCCTCTCGGGATTCCTCTCCCGTCGATACCGGGGCCAAAAACCTTGTGTGGAGTCAGGGCCGGAACCGAGGATTCCTCTCAGGGGCTGACATGGATCTTTGGGTACTTCTGGAGTCTCCCCAGGGGAGTCAGGCCTCGTCTCGAGAGGGGGCATGCACGTGCGCTTTCCTTCCAGGCTGTAGCAGCAATGTCACGCTTCCCGTCGCGTGCATCAAAGGATCTGTGGTTTTCCCTCGAGGCTTTCCCTCGAGGCTTTCCAGCAGGGCTGTCCCACGTGCCACCGTGGTGTGAGTCGATCCTCGGCGTCAAAGATGAGCCAGTGCAGGGCAAAGAGGTTCCTCTGGAATGGACTGAGACATCTGGGCGACTCTTGGAATGGTGGTACGACCATGGAGTTCCTCTCGCCTTTCCTGTTGAGAGTGCCTCCTCTTGAGATGCGACGGGAACGCCGGGAATTCTTTCCCGTTGAAAGCAGGGAAAGGATCCCTCATCTCGAGCTACGAGGGGGAAACGGGGCTCCTCTGGATGTGGGTGGGACCATCGTGCTTCCTCTCGAGTGGAGACGGGTATGGCGGTGAACTTCTTGAGTTGCAGCAAGGGTGTGAAAGACCCTTTCGAAGTTCCAGAGGTTACGTGTCAGTCTCCAGATGCCTCATCGGAAATAGACCTCATCTCGCCTGGAAGGGAGAACTTCCTGGATTTTCTCGAGGTGTGGCAGGTGTTCTCGAGTTACGACGGGTACCACAGGGACCCGCCCTGATGGCCTCAGGAGAGGCCAGTCCCCATGCGAGTTGCTAGGGGGCCTCTCGGGATTCCTCTCCCGTCGATACTAGGGCCAAAAACCTTGTGTGGAGTCAGGGCCGGAACCGAGGATTCCTCACAGGGGTGACATGGATCTTTGGGTACTTCTGGAGTCTCCCCAGGGGAGTCAGGCCTCGTCTCGAGTGGGGGCATGCACGTGCGCTTTCCTTCCAGGCTGTAGCAGCAATGTCACGCTTCCCGTCGCGTGCATCAAAGGATCTGTGGTTTTCCCTCGAGGCTTTCCCTCGAGGCTTTCCCGCAGGGCTGTCCCACGTGCCACCGTGGTGTGAGTCGATCCTCGGCGTCAAAGATGAGCCAGTGCAGGGCAAAGAGGTTCCTCTGGAATGGACTGAGACATCTGGGGGACTCTTGGAATGGTGGTACGACCATGGAGTTCCTCTCGCCTTTCCTGTTGAGAGTGCCTCCTCTTGAGATGCGACGGGAACGCCGGGAATTCTTTCCCGTTGAAAGCAGGGAAAGGATCCCTCATCTCGAGCTCCGAGGGGGAAACGGGGCTCCTCTGGATGTGGGCGGGACCATCGTTCTTCCTCTCGAGTGGAGACGGGTATGGCGGTGAACTTCTTGAGTTGCAGCAAGGGTGTGAAAGACCCTTTCGAAGTTCCAGAGGTTAGGTGTCATTAGTCTCCAGACGCCTCATCGGAAATAGGCCTCATCTCGCCTGGAAGGGAGAACTTCCTGGATTTTCTCGAGTTGCGGTAGGTGTTCTCGAGTTACGACGGGGACCTCAGGGACCCGCCCTGGTGGCCTCAGGAGAGGCCAGTCCCCATGCGAGTTGCTAGGGGGCCTCTCGGGATTCCTCTCCCGTCGATACCGGGGCCAAAAGCCTTGTGTGGAGTCAGGGCCGGAACCGAGCATTCCTCTCAGAGTTTACATGGATCTTTGGGTACTTCTGGAGTCTCCCCAGGGGAGTCAGGCCTCGTCTCGAGTGGGGGCATGCACGTGCGCTTTCCTTCCAGGCTGTAGCAGCAATGTCACGCTTCCCATCGCGAGGATTAAAGGATCTGTGGTTTTCCCTCGAGGCTTTCCCTCGAGGCTTTCCCACAGGGCTGTCCCACGTGCCACCTTTCTGTGAGTCGATCCTCGGCGTGAAAGATGAGCCAGTGCAGGGCAAAGAGGTTCCTCTGGAATGGACTGAGACATCTGGGGGACTCTTGGAATGGTGGTACGACCATGGAGTTCCTCTCGCCTTTCCTGTTGAGAGTGCCTCCTCTTGAGCTGCGACGGGAATGCCGGGAATTCTTTCCCGTTGGAAGCAGGGAAAGGATCCCTCATCTCGAGCTCCGAGGGGGAAACGTGGCTCCTCTGTATGTGGGCGGGACGATCGTGCTTTCTCTCGTGTGGAGACGGGTATGGCGGTAAACTTCTTGAGTTGCAGCAAGGGTGTGAAAGACCCTTTCGAAGTTCCAGAGGTTAGGTGTCATTAGTCTCCAGACGCCTCATCGGAAATAGGCCTCATCTCGCCTGGAAGGGAGAACTTCCTGGATTTTCTCGAGTTGCAGCAGGTGTTCTCGAGTTACGACGGGGACCTCAGGGACCCGCCCTGGTGGCCTCAGGAGAGGACAGTCCCCATGCAAGTTGCTAGGGGGCCTCTCGGGATTCCTCTCCCGTCGATACCGGGGCCAAAAACCTTGTGTGGAGTCATGGCCGGAACCGAGGATTCCTCTCAGGGGTGACATGGATCTTTGGGCACTTCTGGAGTCTCCCCAGGGGAGTCAGGCCTCGTCTCGAGTGGGGACATGCACGTGCGCTTTCCTTCCAGGCTGTAGCAGCAATGTCACGCTTCCCGTCGCGTGCATCAAAGGATCTGTGGTTTTCCCTCGAGGCTTTCCCTCGAGGCTTTCCCACAGGGCTGTCCCACGTGCCACCGTGGTGTGAGTCGATCCTCGGCGTGAAAGATGAGCCAGTGCAGGGCAAAGAGGTTCCTCTGGAATGGACTGAGACATCTGGGGGACTCTTGGAATGGTGGTACGACCATGGAGTTCCTCTCGACTTTCCTGTTGAGAGTGCCTCCTCTTGAGATGCGACGGGAACGCCGGGAATTCTTTCCCGTTGAAAGCAGGGAAAGGATCCCTCATCTCGAGCTCCGAGGGGGAAACGGGGCTCCTCTGGATGTGGGCGGGACCATCGTGCTTCCTCTCGAGTGGAGACGGGTATGGCGGTGAACTTCTTGAGTTGCAGCAAGGGTGTGAAAGACCCTTTCGACGTTCCAGAGGTTAGGTGTCATTAGTCTCCAGACGCCTCATCGGAAATAGGCCTCATCTCGCCTGGAAGGGAGAACTTCCTGGATTTTCTCGAGTTGCCGCAGGTGTTCTCGAGTTACGACGGGGACCTCAGGGACCCGCCCTGGTGGCCTCAGGAGAGGCCAGTCCCCATGCGAGTTGCTAGGGGGCCTCTCGGGATTCCTCTCCCGTCGATACCGGGGCCAAAAACCTTGTGTGGAGTCAGGGCCGGAACCGAGGATTCCTCTCAGGGGCTGACATGGATCTTTGCGTACTTCTGGAGTCTCCCCAGGGGAGTCAGGCCTCGTCTCGAGAGGGGGCATGCACGTGCGCTTTCCTTCCAGGCTGTAGCAGCAATGTCACGCTTCCCGTCGCGTGCATCAAAGGATCTGTGGTTTTCCCTCGAGGCTTTCCCTCGAGGCTTTCCAGCAGGGCTGTCCCACGTGCCACCGTGGTGTGAGTCGATCCTCGGCGTCAAAGATGAGCCAGTGCAGGGCAAAGAGGTTCCTCTGGAATGGACTGAGACATCTGGGCGACTCTTGGAATGGTGGTACGACCATGGAGTTCCTCTCGCCTTTCCTGTTGAGAGTGCCTCCTCTTGAGATGCGACGGGAACGCCGGGAATTCTTTCCCGTTGAAAGCAGGGAAAGGATCCCTCATCTCGAGCTACGAGGGGGAAACGGGGCTCCTCTGGATGTGGGTGGGACCATCGTGCTTCCTCTCGAGTGGAGACGGGTATGGCGGTGAACTTCTTGAGTTGCAGCAAGGGTGTGAAAGACCCTTTCGAAGTTCCAGAGGTTACGTGTCAGTCTCCAGATGCCTCATCGGAAATAGACCTCATCTCGCCTGGAAGGGAGAACTTCCTGGATTTTCTCGAGGTGTGGCAGGTGTTCTCGAGTTACGACGGGTACCACAGGGACCCGCCCTGATGGCCTCAGGAGAGGCCAGTCCCCATGCGAGTTGCTAGAGGGCCTCTCGGGATTCCTCTCCCGTCGATACTAGGGCCAAAAACCTTGTGTGGAGTCAGGGCCGGAACCGAGGATTCCTCACAGGGGTGACATGGATCTTTGGGTACTTCTGGAGTCTCCCCAGGGGAGTCAGGCCTCGTCTCGAGTGGGGGCATGCACGTGCGCTTTCCTTCCAGGCTGTAGCAGCAATGTCACGCTTCCCGTCGCGTGCATCAAAGGATCTGTGGTTTTCCCTCGAGGCTTTCCCTCGAGGCTTTCCCGCAGGGCTGTCCCACGTGCCACCGTGGTGTGAGTCGATCCACGGCGTCAAAGATGAGCCAGTGCAGGGCAAAGAGGTTCCTCTGGAATGGACTGAGACATCTGGGGGACTCTTGGAATGGTGGTACGACCATGGAGTTCCTCTCGCCTTTCCTGTTGAGAGTGCCTCCTCTTGAGATGCGACGGGAACGCCGGGAATTCTTTCCCGTTGAAAGCAGGGAAAGGATCCCTCATCTCGAGCTCCGAGGGGGAAACGGGGCTCCTCTGGATGTGGGCGGGACCATCGTTCTTCCTCTCGAGTGGAGACGGGTATGGCGGTGAACTTCTTGAGTTGCAGCAAGGGTGTGAAAGACCCTTTCGAAGTTCCAGAGGTTAGGTGTCATTAGTCTCCAGACGCCTCATCGGAAATAGGCCTCATCTCGCCTGGAAGGGAGAACTTCCTGGATTTTCTCGAGTTGCGGTAGGTGTTCTCGAGTTACGACGGGGACCTCAGGGACCCGCCCTGGTGGCCTCAGGAGAGGCCAGTCCCCATGCGAGTTGCTAGGGGGCCTCTGGGGATTCCTCTCCCGTCGATACCGGGGCCAAAAGCCTTGTGTGGAGTCAGGGCCGGAACCGAGCATTCCTCTCAGGGTTTACATGGATCTTTGGGTACTTCTGGAGTCTCCCCAGGGGAGTCAGGCCTCGTCTCGAGTGGGGGCATGCACGTGCGCTTTCCTTCCAGGCTGTAGCAGCAATGTCACGCTTCCCATCGCGAGGATTAAAGGATCTGTGGTTTTCCCTCGAGGCTTTCCCTCGAGGCTTTCCCACAGGGCTGTCCCACGTGCCACCTTTCTGTGAGTCGATCCTCGGCGTGAAAGATGAGCCAGTGCAGGGCAAAGAGGTTCCTCTGGAATGGACTGAGACATCTGGGGGACTCTTGGAATGGTGGTACGACCATGGAGTTCCTCTCGCCTTTCCTGTTGAGAGTGCCTCCTCTTGAGCTGCGACGGGAATGCCGGGAATTCTTTCCCGTTGGAAGCAGGGAAAGGATCCCTCATCTCGAGCTCCGAGGGGGAAACGTGGCTCCTCTGTATGTGGGCGGGACGATCGTGCTTTCTCTTGTGTGGAGACGGGTATGGCGGTAAACTTCTTGAGTTGCAGCAAGGGTGTGAAAGACCCTTTCGAAGTTCCAGAGGTTAGGTGTCATTAGTCTCCAGACGCCTCATCGGAAATAGGCCTCATCTCGCCTGGAAGGGAGAACTTCCTGGATTTTCTCGAGTTGCAGCAGGTGTTCTCGAGTTACGACGGGGACCTCAGGGACCCGCCCTGGTGGCCTCAGGAGAGGCCAGTCCCCATGCAAGTTGCTAGGGGGCCTCTCGGGATTCCTCTCCCGTCGATACCGGGGCCAAAAACCTTGTGTGGAGTCATGGCCGGAACCGAGGATTCCTCTCAGGGGCTGACATGGATCTTTGGGTACTTCTGGAATCTCCCCAGGGGAGTCAGGCCTCGTCTCGAGTGGGGGCATGCACGTGTGCTTTCCTTCCAGGCTGTAGCAGCAATGTCACGCTTCCCGTCGCGTGGATCAAAGGATCTGTGGTTTTCCCTCGAGGCTTTCCCTCGAGGCTTTCCCACAGGGCTGTCCCACGTGCCACCGTGGTGTGAGTCGATCCTCGGCGTGAAAGATGAGCCAGTGCAGGGCAAAGAGGTTCCTCTGGAATGGACTGAGACATCTGGGGGACTCTTTGAATGGTGGTACGACCATGGAGTTCCTCTCGCCTTTCCTGTTAAGAGTGCCTCCTCTTGAGATGCGCCGGGAACGCCGGGAATTCTTTCCCGTTGAAAGCAGGGAAAGGATCCCTCTTCTCGAGCTACGAGGGGGAAACAGGGCTCCTCTGGATGTGGGCGGGACCATCGTGCTTCCTCTCGAGTGGAGACGGGTATGGCGGTGAACTTCTTGAGTTGCAGCAAGGGTGTGAAAGACCCTTTCGAAGTTCCAGAGGTTAGGTGTCATTAGTCTCCAGAAGCCTCATCGGAAATAGGCCTCATCTAGCCTGGAAGGGAGAACTTCCTGAATTTTCTCGAGGTGCGGCAGGTGTTCTCGAGTTACGACGGGTACCACAGGGACCCGCCCTGATGGCCTCAGGAACGTCCAGTCTCCATGCGAGTTGCTAGGGGGCCTCTCGGGATTCCTCTCCCGTCGATACTGGGGCCAAATACCTTGTGTGGTGTCAGGGCCGGAACCGAGGATTCCTCTCAGGGGCTGACATGGATCTTTGGGTACTTCTGGAGTCTCCCCAGGGGAGTCAGGCCTCGTCTCGAGTGGGGGCATGCACGTGCGCTTTCCTTCCAGGCTATAGCAGCAATGTCACGCTTCCCGTCGCGTGGATCAAAGTATCTGTGGTTTTCCCTCTAGGCTTTCCCTCGAGGCTTTCCCACAGGGCTGTCCCACGTGCCACCGTGGTTTGAGTCGATTCTCGGCGTGAAAGATGAGCCAGTGCAGGGCAAAGAGGTTCCTCTGGAATGGACTGAGACATCTGGGGGACTCTTGGAATGGTGGTACGACCATGGAGTTCCTCTCGCCTTTCCTGTTGAGAGTGCCTCCTCTTGAGATTCGACGGGAATGCCGGGAATTCTTTCCCGTTGAAAGCAGGGAAAGGATCCCTCATCTCGAGCTACGAGGTGGAAACGGGGCTCCTCTGGATGTGGGCGGGACCATCGTGCTTTCTCTCGTGTGGAGACGGGTATGGCGGTAAACTTCTTGAGTTGCAGCAAGGGTGTGAAAGACCCTTTCGAAGTTCCAGAGGTTAGGTGTCATTAGTCTCCAGACGCCTCATCGGAAATAGGCCTCATCTCGCCTGGAAGGGAGAACTTCCTGGATTTTCTCGAGTTGCGGCAGGTGTTTTCGAGTTACGACGGGGACCTCAGGGACCCGCCCTGGTGGCCTCAGGAGAGGCCAGTCCCCATGCGAGTTGCTAGGGGGCCTCTCGGGATTCCTCTCCCGTCGATACCGGGGCCAAAAACCTTGTGTGGAGTCAGGGCCAGAACCGAGGATTCCTCTCAGGGGCTGACATGGATCTTTGGGTACTTCTGGCGTCTCCCCAGGGGAGTCAGGCCTCGTCTCGAGTGGGGGCATGCACGTGCGCTTTCCTTCCAGGCTGTAGCAGCAATGTCACGCTTCCCCTCGCGTGGATCAAAGGATCTGTGGTTTTCCCTCGAGGCTTTCCCTCGAGGCTTTCCCACAGGGCTGTCCCACATGCCACCGTGGTGTGAGTCGATCCTCGGCGCGAAAGATGAGCCAGTGCAGGGCAAAGAGGTTCCTCTGGAATGGACTGAGACATCTGGGGGACTCTTGGAATGGTGGTACGACCATGGAGTTCCTCTCGCCTTTCCTGTTGAGAGTGCCTCCTCTTGAGTTGTGACGGGAACTCCGGGAATTCTTTCCCGTTGAAAGCAGGGAAAGGATCCCTCATCTCGAGCTACGAGGGGGAAACGGGGCTCCTCGGGATGTGGGCGGGACCATCGTGCTTCCTCTCGAGTGGACACGGGTATGTCGGTGAACTTCTTGAGTTGCAGCAAGGTTGTGAAAGACCCTTTCGAAGTTCCAGAGGTTACGTGTCAGTCTCCAGACGCCTCATCGGAAATAGACCTCATCTCGCCTGGAAGGGAGAACTTCCTGGATTTTCTCGAGGGGCGGCAGGTGTTCTCGAGTTACGACTGGTACCACAGGGACCCGCCCTGATGGCCTCAGGAGAGGCCAGTCCCCATGCGAGGTGCTAGGGGGCCTCTCGGGATTCCTCTCCCGTCGATACTGGGGCCAAATACCTTGTGTGGTGTCAGGGCCGGAACCGAGGATTCCTCTCAGGGGCTGACATGGATCTTTGGGTACTTCTGGAGTCTCCCCAGGGGAGTCAGGCCTCGTCTCGAGTGGGGGCATGCACGTGCGCTTTCCTTCCAGGCTATAGCAGCAATGTCACGCTTCCCGTCGCGTGGATCAAAGTATCTGTGGTTTTCCCTCTAGGCTTTCCCTCGAGGCTTTCCCACAGGGCTGTCCCACGTGCCACCGTGGTTTGAGTCGATTCTCGGCGTGAAAGATGAGCCAGTGCAGGGCAAAGAGGTTCCTCTGGAATGGACTGAGACATCTGGGGGACTCTTGGAATGGTGGTACGACCATGGAGTTCCTCTCGCCTTTCCTGTTGAGAGTGCCTCCTCTTGAGATTCGACGGGAATGCCGGGAATTCTTTCCCGTTGAAAGCAGGGAAAGGATCCCTCATCTCGAGCTACGAGGTGGAAACGGGGCTCCTCTGGATGTGGGCGGGACCATCGTGCTTTCTCTCGTGTGGAGACGGGTATGGCGGTAAACTTCTTGAGTTGCAGCAAGGGTGTGAAAGACCCTTTCGAAGTTCCAGAGGTTAGGTGTCATTAGTCTCCAGACGCCTCATCGGAAATAGGCCTCATCTCGCCTGGAAGGGAGAACTTCCTGGATTTTCTCGAGTTGCGGCAGGTGTTTTCGAGTTACGACGGGGACCTCAGGGACCCGCCCTGGTGGCCTCAGGAGAGGCCAGTCCCCATGCGAGTTGCTAGGGGGCCTCTCGGGATTCCTCTCCCGTCGATACCGGGGCCAAAAACCTTGTGTGGAGTCAGGGCCAGAACCGAGGATTCCTCTCAGGGGCTGACATGGATCTTTGGGTACTTCTGGCGTCTCCCCAGGGGAGTCAGGCCTCGTCTCGAGTGGGGGCATGCACGTGCGCTTTCCTTCCAGGCTGTAGCAGCAATGTCACGCTTCCCCTCGCGTGGATCAAAGGATCTGTGGTTTTCCCTCGAGGCTTTCCCTCGAGGCTTTCCCACAGGGCTGTCCCACATGCCACCGTGGTGTGAGTCGATCCTCGGCGCGAAAGATGAGCCAGTGCAGGGCAAAGAGGTTCCTCTGGAACGGACTGAGACATCTGGGGGACTCTTGGAATGGTGGTACGACCATGGAGTTCCTCTCGCCTTTCCTGTTAAGAGTGCCTCCTCTTGAGATCCGACGGGAACGCCGGGAATTCTTTCCCGTTGAAAGCAGGGAAAGGATCCCTCATCTCGAGCTACGAGGGGGAAACGGGGCTCCTCTGGATGTGGGCGGGACCATCGTGCTTCCTCTCGAGTGGAGACGGGTATGGCGGTGAACTTCTTGAGTTGCAGCAAGGGTGTGAAAGACCCTTTCGAAGTTCCAGAGGTTAGGTGTCATTAGTCTCCAGACGCCTCATCGGAAATAGGCCTCATCTCGCCTGGAAGGGAGAACTTCCTGGATTTTCTCGAGTTGGGGCAGGTGTTCTCGAGTTACGACGGGGACCTCAGGGACCCGCCCTGGTGGCCTCAGGAGAGGCCAGTCCCCATGCGAGTTGCTAGGGGGCCTCTCGGGATTCCTCTCCCGTCGATACCGGGGCCAAAAACCTTGTGTGGAGTCAGGGCCGGACCGAGGATTCCTCTCAGGGGCTGACATGGATCTTTGGGTACTTCTGGAGTCTCCCCAGGGGAGTCAGGCCTCGTCTCGAGTGGGGGCATGCACGTGCGCTTTCCTTCCAGGCTGTAGCAGCAATGTCACGCTTCCCGTCGCGTGGATCAAATGATCTGTGGTTTTCCCTCGAGGCTTTCCCTCGAGGCTTTCCCACAGGGCTGTCCCACGTGCCACCGTGGTGTGAGTCGATCCTCGGCGTGAAAGATGAGCCAGTGCAGGGCAAAGGGGTTCCTCTGGAATGGACTGAGACATCTGGGGGACTCTTGGAATGGTGGTACGACCATGGAGTTCCTCTCGCCTTTCCTGTTGAGAGTGCCTCCTCTTGAGATGCGACGGGAACGCCGGGAATTCTTTCCCGTTGAAAGCAGGTAAAGGATCCCTCATCTCGAGCCCCGAGGGGGAAACGGGGCTCCTCTGGATGTGGGCGGGACCATCGTGCTTCCTCCCGAGTGGACACGGATATGGCGGTGAACTTCTTTAGTTGCAGCCAGGGTGTGAAAGACCCTTTCGAAGTTCCAGAGGTTAGGTGTCATTAGTCTCCAAACGCCTCATCGGAAATAGGCCTCATCTCGCCTGGAAGGGAGAACTTCCTGGATTTTCTCGAGTTGCGGTAGGTGTTCTCGAGTTACGACGGGGACCTCAGGGACCCGCCCTGGTGGCCTCAGGAGAGGCCAGTCCCCATGCGAGTTGCTAGGGGGCCTCTCGGGATTCCTCTCCCGTCGATACCGGGGCCAAAAGCCTTGTGTGGAGTCAGGGCCGGAACCGAGCATTCCTCTCAGGGTTTACATGGATCTTTGGGTACTTCTGGAGTCTCCCCAGGGGAGTCAGGCCTCGTCTCGAGTGGGGGCATGCACGTGCGCTTTCCTTCCAGGCTGTAGCAGCAATGTCACGCTTCCCATCGCGAGGATTAAAGGATCTGTGGTTTTCCCTCGAGGCTTTCCCTCGAGGCTTTCCCACAGGGCTGTCCCACGTGCCACCTTTCTGTGAGTCGATCCTCGGCGTGAAAGATGAGCCAGTGCAGGGCAAAGAGGTTCCTCTGGAATGGACTGAGACATCTGGGGGACTCTTGGAATGGTGGTACGACCATGGAGTTCCTCTCGCCTTTCCTGTTGAGAGTGCCTCCTCTTGAGCTGCGACGGGAATGCCGGGAATTCTTTCCCGTTGGAAGCAGGGAAAGGATCCCTCATCTCGAGCTCCGAGGGGGAAACGTGGCTCCTCTGTATGTGGGCGGGACGATCGTGCTTTCTCTTGTGTGGAGACGGGTATGGCGGTAAACTTCTTGAGTTGCAGCAAGGGTGTGAAAGACCCTTTCGAAGTTCCAGAGGTTAGGTGTCATTAGTCTCCAGACGCCTCATCGGAAATAGGCCTCATCTCGCCTGGAAGGGAGAACTTCCTGGATTTTCTCGAGTTGCAGCAGGTGTTCTCGAGTTACGACGGGGACCTCAGGGACCCGCCCTGGTGGCCTCAGGAGAGGCCAGTCCCCATGCAAGTTGCTAGGGGGCCTCTCGGGATTCCTCTCCCGTCGATACCGGGGCCAAAAACCTTGTGTGGAGTCATGGCCGGAACCGAGGATTCCTCTCAAGGGCTGACATGGATCTTTGGGTACTTCTGGAATCTCCCCAGGGGAGTCAGGCCTCGTCTCGAGTGGGGGCATGCACGTGTGCTTTCCTTCCAGGCTGTAGCAGCAATGTCACGCTTCCCGTCGCGTGGATCAAAGGATCTGTGGTTTTCCCTCGAGGCTTTCCCTCGAGGCTTTCCCACAGGGCTGTCCCACGTGCCACCGTGGTGTGAGTCGATCCTCGGCGTGAAAGATGAGCCAGTGCAGGGCAAAGAGGTTCCTCTGGAATGGACTGAGACATCTGGGGGACTCTTTGAATGGTGGTACGACCATGGAGTTCCTCTCGCCTTTCCTGTTAAGAGTGCCTCCTCTTGAGATGCGCCGGGAACGCCGGGAATTCTTTCCCGTTGAAAGCAGGGAAAGGATCCCTCTTCTCGAGCTACGAGGGGGAAACAGGGCTCCTCTGGATGTGGGCGGGACCATCGTGCTTCCTGTCGAGTGGAGACGGGTATGGCGGTGAACTTCTTGAGTTGCAGCAAGGGTGTGAAAGACCCTTTCGAAGTTCCAGAGGTTAGGTGTCATTAGTCTCCAGAAGCCTCATCGGAAATAGGCCTCATCTAGCCTGGAAGGGAGAACTTCCTGAATTTTCTCGAGGTGCGACAGGTGTTCTCGAGTTACGACGGGTACCACAGGGACCCGCCCTGATGGCCTCAGGAACGGCCAGTCTCCATGCGAGTTGCTAGGGGGCCTCTCGGGATTCCTCTCCCGTCGATCCCGGGGCCAAAAACCTTGTGTGGAGTCAGGGCCGGAACCGAGGATTCCTCTCAGGGGTGACATGGATCTTTGGGCACTTCTGGAGTCTCCCCAGGGGAGTCAGGCCTCGTCTCGAGTGGGGGCATGCACGTGCGCTTTCCTTCCAGGCTGTAGCAGCAATGTCACGCTTCCCGTCGCGTGCATCAAAGGATCTGTGGTTTTCCCTCGAGGCTTTCCCTCGAGGCTTTCCCACAGGGCTGTCCCACGTGCCACCGTGGTGTGAGTCGATCCTCGGCGTGAAAGATGAGCCAGTGCAGGGCAAAGAGGTTCCTCTGGAATGGACTGAGACATCTGGGGGACTCTTGGAATGGTGGTACGACCATGGAGTTCCTCTCGCCTTTCCTGTTGAGAGTGCCTCCTCTTTGGATGCGACGGGAACGCCGGGAATTCTTTCCCGTTGAAAGCAGGGAAAGGATCCCTCATCTCGAGCTCCGAGGGGGAAACGGGGCTCCTCTGGATGTGGGCGGGACCATCGTGCTTCCTCTCGAGTGGAGACGGGTATGGCGGTGAACTTCTTGAGTTGCAGCAAGGGTGTGAAAGACCCTTTCGACGTTCCAGAGGTTAGGTGTCATTAGTCTCCAGACGCCTCATCGGAAATAGGCCTCATCTCGCCTGGAAGGGAGAACTTCCTGGATTTTCTCGAGTTGCCGCAGGTGTTCTCGAGTTACGACGGGGACCTCAGGGACCCGCCCTGGTGGCCTCAGGAGAGGCCAGTCCCCATGCGAGTTGCTAGGGGGCCTCTCGGGATTCCTCTCCCGTCGATACCGGGGCCAAAAACCTTGTGTGGAGTCAGGGCCGGAACCGAGGATTCCTCTCAGGGGCTGACATGGATCTTTGGGTACTTCTGGAGTCTCCCCAGGGGAGTCAGGCCTCGTCTCGAGAGGGGGCATGCACGTGCGCTTTCCTTCCAGGCTGTAGCAGCAATGTCACGCTTCCCGTCGCGTGCATCAAAGGATCTGTGGTTTTCCCTCGAGGCTTTCCCTCGAGGCTTTCCAGCAGGGCTGTCCCACGTGCCACCGTGGTGTGAGTCGATCCTCGGCGTCAAAGATGAGCCAGTGCAGGGCAAAGAGGTTCCTCTGGAATGGACTGAGACATCTGGGCGACTCTTGGAATGGTGGTACGACCATGGAGTTCCTCTCGCCTTTCCTGTTGAGAGTGCCTCCTCTTGAGATGCGACGGGAACGCCGGGAATTCTTTCCCGTTGAAAGCAGGGAAAGGATCCCTCATCTCGAGCTACGAGGGGGAAACGGGGCTCCTCTGGATGTGGGTGGGACCATCGTGCTTCCTCTCGAGTGGAGACGGGTATGGCGGTGAACTTCTTGAGTTGCAGCAAGGGTGTGAAAGACCCTTTCGAAGTTCCAGAGGTTACGTGTCAGTCTCCAGATGCCTCATCGGAAATAGACCTCATCTCGCCTGGAAGGGAGAACTTCCTGGATTTTCTCGAGGTGTGGCAGGTGTTCTCGAGTTACGACGGGTACCACAGGGACCCGCCCTGATGGCCTCAGGAGAGGCCAGTCCCCATGCGAGTTGCTAGGGGGCCTCTCGGGATTCCTCTCCCGTCGATACTAGGGCCAAAAACCTTGTGTGGAGTCAGGGCCGGAACCGAGGATTCCTCACAGGGGTGACATGGATCTTTGGGTACTTCTGGAGTCTCCGCAGGGGAGTCAGGCCTCGTCTCGAGTGGGGGCATGCACGTGCGCTTTCCTTCCAGGCTGTAGCAGCAATGTCACGCTTCCCGTCGCGTGCATCAAAGGATCTGTGGTTTTCCCTCGAGGCTTTCCCTCGAGGCTTTCCCGCAGGGCTGTCCCACGTGCCACCGTGGTGTGAGTCGATCCTCGGCGTCAAAGATGAGCCAGTGCAGGGCAAAGAGGTTCCTCTGGAATGGACTGAGACATCTGGGGGACTCTTGGAATGGTGGTACGACCATGGAGTTCCTCTCGCCTTTCCTGTTGAGAGTGCCTCCTCTTGAGATGCGACGGGAACGCCGGGAATTCTTTCCCGTTGAAAGCAGGGAAAGGATCCCTCATCTCGAGCTCCGAGGGGGAAACGGGGCTCCTCTGCATGTGGGCCGGACCATCGTTCTTCCTCTCGAGTGGAGACGGGTATGGCGGTGAACTTCTTGAGTTGCAGCAAGGGTGTGAAAGACCCTTTCGAAGTTCCAGAGGTTAGGTGTCATTAGTCTCCAGACGCCTCATCGGAAATAGGCCTCATCTCGCCTGGAAGGGAGAACTTCCTGGATTTTCTCGAGTTGCGGCAGGTGTTCTCGAGTTTTGACGGGGACCTCAGGGACACGCCCTGGTGGCCTCAAGAACAGCCAGTCCCCATGCGAGTTGCTAGGGGGCCTCTCGGGATTCCTCTCCCGTCGATACCGGGGCCAAAAACCTTGTGTGGAGTCAGGGCCGGAACCGAGGATTCCTCTCAGGGGCTGACATGGATCTTTGGGTAATTCTGGAGTCTCCCCAGGGGAGTCAGGCCTCGTCTCGAGTGGGGGCATGCACGTGCGCTTTCCTTCCAGGCGGTAGCAGCAATGTCACGCTTCCCGTCGCATGGATCAAAGGATCTGTGGTTTTCCCTCGAGGCTTTCCCTCGAGGCTTTCCCACAGGGCTGTCCCACGTGCCACCGTGGTGTGAGTCGATCCTCGGCGTGAAAGATGAGCCAGTGCAGGGCAAAGAGGTTCCTCTGGAATGGACTGAGACATCTGGGGGACTCGTGGAATGGTGGTACGACCATGTAGTTCCTCTCGCCTTTCCTGTTGAGAGTGCCACCTCTTGAGATGCGACGGGAACGCCGGGAATTCTTTCCCGTTGAAAGCAGGGAAAGGATCCCTCATTTCGAGCCACGAGGGGGAAACGGGGCTCCTCTGGATGTGGGCGGGACCATCGTGCTTCCTCTCGAGTGGAGACGGGTATGGCGGTGAACTTCTTGAGTTGCAGCAAGGGTGTGAAAGACCCTTTCGAAGTCCCAGAGGTTAGGTGTCATTAGTTTCCAGACGCCTCATCGGAAATAGGCCTCATCTCGCCTGGAAGGGAGAACTTCCAGGATTTTCTCGAGTTGCGGCAGGTGTTCTCGAGTTACAACGGGGACCTCAGGGACCCGCCCTGGTGGCCTCAGGAGAGGCCAGTCCCCATGCGAGTTGCTAGGGGGCCTCTCGGGATTCCTCTCCCGTCGATACCGGGGTCAAAAACCTTGTGTGGAGTCAGGGCCGGAACCGAGGATTCCTCTCAGGGGCTGACATGGATCTTTGGGTACTTCTGGAGTCTCCCCAGGGGAGTCAGGCCTCGTCTCGAGTGGGGGCATGCACGTGCGCTTTCCTTACAGGCTGTAGCAGCAATGTCACGCTTCCCGTCGCGTGGATCAAAGGATCTGTGGTTTTCCCTCGAGGCTTTCCCACAGGGCTGTCCCACGTGCCACCGTGGTGTGAGTCGATCCTCGGCGTGAAAGATGAGCCAGTGCAGTGCAAAGAGGTTCCTCTGGAATGGACTGAGACATCTGGGGGACTCTTGGAATGGTGGTACGACCATGGAGTTCCTCTCGCCTTTCCTGTTGAGAGTGCCTCCTCTTGAGATGCGACGGGAACGCCGGGAATTCTTTCCCGTTGAAAGCAGGGAAAGGATCCCTCATCTCGAGCTACGAGGGGGAAACGGGGCTCCTCTGGATGTGGGCGGGACCATCGTGCTTCCTCTCGAGTGGAGACGGGTATGGCGGTGAACTTCTTGAGTTGCAGGAAGGGTGTGAAAGGCCCTTTCGAATTTCCAGAGGTTAGGTGTCATTAGTCTCCAGACGACTCATCGGAAATAGGCCTCATCTCGCCTGGAAGGGAGAACTTCCTGGATTTTCTCGAGTTGCGGCAGGTGTTCTCGAGTTACGACGGGGACCTCAGGGACCCGCCCTGGTGGCCTCAGGAGAGGCCAGTCCCCATGCGAGGTGCTAGGGGGCCTCTCGGGATTCCTCTCCCGTCGATACCGGGGCCAAAAACCTTGTGTGGAGTCAGGGCCGGAACCGAGGATTCCTCTCAGGGGCTGACATGGATCTTTGGGTACTTCTGGAGTCTCCCCAGGGGAGTCAGGCCTCGTCTCGAGTGGGGGCATGCACGTGCGCTTTCCTTCCAGGCTGTAGCAGCAATGTCACGCTTCCCGTGGTGTGGATCAAAGGATCTGTGGTTTTCCCTCGAGGCTTTCCCACAGGGCTGTCCCACGTGCCACCGTGGTGTGAGTCGATCCTCGGCGTGAAAGATGAGCCAGTGCAGGGCAAAGAGGTTCCTCTGGAATGGACTGAGACATCTGGGGGACTCTTGGAATGGTGGTACGACCATGGAGTTCCTCTCGCCTTTTCTGTTGAGAGTGCCTCCTCTTGAGATGCGACGGGAACGCCGGGAATTCTTTCCCGTTGAAAGCAGGGAAAGGATCCCTCATCTTGAGCTACGAGGGGGAAACGGGGCTCCTCTGGATGTGGGCGGGACCATCGTGCTTCCTCTCGAGTGGAGACGGATATGGCGGTGAACTTCTTGAGTTGCAGCAAGGGTGTGAAAGACCCTTTCGAAGTTCGAGAGGTTAGGTGTCATTAGTCTCCAGACGCCTCATCGGAAATAGGCCTCATCTCGCCTGGAAGGGAGAACTTCCTGGATTTTCTCGAGTTGCGGCAGGTGTTCTCGAGTTACGACGGGGACCTCAGGGACCCGCCCTGGTGGCCTCAGGAGAGGCCAGTCCCCATGCGAGGTGCTAGGGGGCCTCTCGGGATTCCTCTCCCGTCGATACCGGGGCCAAAAACCTTTTGTGCAGTCAGGGCCGGAACCGAGGATTCCTCTCAGGGGCTTATATGGATCTTTGGGTACTTCTGGAGTCTCCCCACGGGAGTCAGGCCTCGTCTCGAGTGGGGGCATGCACGTGCGCTTTACTTCCAGGCTGTAGCAGCAATGTCACGCTTCCCGTCGCGTGGATCAAAGGATCTGTGGTTTTCCCTCGAGGCTTTCCCTCGAGGCTTTCCCACAGGGCTGTCCCACGTGCCTCCGTGGTGTGAGTCGATCCTCGGCGTGAAAGATGAGCCAGTGCAGGGCAAAGAGTTTCCTCTGGAATGGACTGAGACATCTGGGGGACTCTAGGAATGGTGGTAGGACCATGGAGTTCCTCTCGCCTTTCCTGTTGAGAGTGCCTCCTCTTGAGATGTGACGGGAACGCCGGGAATTCTTTCCCGTTGAAAGCAGGGAAAGGATCCCTCATCTCGAGCTACGAGGGGGAAACGGGGCTCCTCTGGATGTGGGCGGGACCATCGTGCTTCCTCTCGAGTGGAGACGGGTATGGCGGTGAACTTCTTGAGTTGCAGCAAGGGTGTGAAAGACCCTTTCGAATTTCCAGAGGTTAGGTGTCATTAGTCTCCAGACGACTCATCGGAAATAGGCCTCATCTCGCCTGGAAGGGAGAACTTCCTGGATTTTCTCGAGTTGCGGCAGGTGTTCTCGAGTTACGACGGGGACCTCAGGGACCCGCCCTGGTGGCCTCAGGAGAGGCCAGTACCCATGCGAGGTGCTAGGGGGCCTCTCGGGATTCCTCTCCCGTCGATACCGGGGCCAAAAACCTTGTGTGGAGTCAGGGCCGGAACCGAGGATTCCTCTCAGGGGCTGACATGGATCTTTGGGTACTTCTGGAGTCTCCCCAGGGGAGTCAGGCCTCGTCTCGAGTGGGGGCATGCACGTGCGCTTTCCTTACAGGCTGTAGCAGCAATGTCACGCTTCCCGTGGCGTGGATCAAAGGATCTGTGGTTTTCCCTCGAGGCTTTCCCACAGGGCTGTCCCACGTGCCACCGTGGTGTGAGTCGATCCTCGGCGTGAAAGATGAGCCAGTGCAGGGCAAAGAGGTTCCTCTGGAATGGACTGAGACATCTGGGGGACTCTTGGAATGGTGGTACGACCATGGAGTTCCTCTCGCCTTTCCTGTTGAGAGTGCCTCCTCTTGAGATGCGACGGGAACGCCGGGAATTCTTTCCCGTTGAAAGCAGGGAAAGGATCCCTCATCTCGAGCTACGAGGGGGAAACGGGGCTCCTCTGGATGTGGGCGGGACCATCGTGCTTCCTCTCGAGTGGAGACGGGTATGGCGGTGAACTTCTTGAGTTGCAGCAAGGGTGTGAAAGACCCCTTCGAAGTTCGAGAGGTTAGGTGTCATTAGTCTCCAGACGCCTCATCGGAAATAGGCCTCATCTCGCCTGGAAGGGAGAACTTCCTGGATTTTCTCAAGTTGCGGCAGGTGTTCTCGAGTTACGACGGGGACCTCAGGGACCCGCCCTGGTGGCCTCAGGAGAGGCCAGTCCCCATGCGAGGTGCTAGGGGGCCTCTCGGGATTCCTCTCCCGTCGATACCGGGGCCAAAAACCTTGTGTGCAGTCAGGGCCGGAACCGAGGATTCCTCTCAGGGGCTGACATGGATCTTTGGGTACTTCTGGAGTCTCCCCACGGGAGTCAGGCCTCGTCTCGTGTGGGGGCATGCACGTGCGCTTTCCTTCCAGGCTGTAGCAGCAATGTCACGCTTCCCGTCGCGTGGATCAAAGGATCTGTGGTATTCCCTCGAGGCTTTCCCTCGAGGCTTTCCCACAGGGCTGTCCCACGTGCCACCGTGGTGTGAGTCGATCCTCGGCGTGAAAGATGAGCCTGTGCAGGGCAAAGAGGTTCCTCTGGAATGGACTGAGACATCTGGGGGACTCTTGGAATGGTGGTACGACCATGGAGTTCCTCTCGCCTTTCCTGTTGAGAGTGCCTCCTCTTGAGATGCGACGGGAACGCCGGGAATTCTTTCCCGTTGAAAGCAGGGAAAGGATCCCTCATCTCGAGCTACGAGGGGGAAACGGGGCTCCTCTGGATGTGGGCGGGACCATCGTGCTTCCTCTCGAGTGGACACGGGTATGGCGGTGAACTTCTTGAGTTGCAGCAAGGGTGTGAAAGACCCTTTCGAAGTTCCAGAGGTTAGGTGTCATTAGTCTCCAGACGCCTCATCGGAAATAGGCCTCATCTCGCCTGGAAGGGAGAACTTCCTGGATTTTCTCGAGTTGCGGCAGGTGTTCTCGAGTTACGACGGGGACCTCAGGGACCCGCCCTGGTGGCCTCAGGAGAGGCCAGTCCCCATGCGATGTGCTAGGGGGCCTCTCGGGATTCCTCTCCCGTCGATACCGGGGCCAAAAACCTTGTGTGGAGTCAGGGCCGGAACCGAGGATTCCTCTCAGGGGCTGACATGGATCTTTGGGTACTTCTGGAGTCTCCCCAGGGGAGTCAAGCCTCGTCTCGAGTGGGGGCATGCACGTGCGCTTTCCTTCCAGGCTGTAGCAGCAATGTCACGCTTCCTGTCGCGTGGATCAAAGGATCTGTGGTTTTCCCTCGAGGCTTTCCCTCGAGGCTTTCCACCAGGGCTGTCCCACGTGCCACCGTGGTGTGAGTCGATCCTCGGCGTGAAAGATGAGCCAGTGCAGGGCAAAGAGGTTCCTCTGGAATGGACTGAGACATCTGGGGGACTCCTGGAATGGTGGTACGACCATGGAGTTCCTCTCGCCTTTCCTGTTGAGAGTGCCTCCTCTTGAGATGCGACGGGAACGCCGGGAATTCTTTCCCGTCTAAAGCAGGGAAAGGTTCCCTCATCTCGAGATACGAGGGGGAAACGGGGCTCCTCTGGATGTGGGCGGGACCATCGTGCTTCCTCTCGAGTGGAGACGGGTATGGCGGTGAACTTCTTGAGTTGCAGCAAGGGTTTGAAACACCCTTTCGAAGTTCCAGAGGTTAGGTATCATTAGTCTCCAGACGCCTCATCGGAAATAGGCCTCATCTCGCCTGAAAGGGAGAATTTCCTGGATTTTCTCGAGTTGCGGCAGGTGTTCTCGAGTTACGACGGGGACCTCAGGGACCCGCCCTGGTGGCCTCAGGAGAGGCCAGTCCCCATGCGAGGTGCTAGGGGGCCTCTCGGGATTCCTCTCCCGTCGATACCGGGGCCAAAAACCTTGTGTGGAGTCAGGGCCGGAACCGAGGATTCCTCTCAGGGGCTGACATGGATCTTTGGGTACTTCTGGAGTCTCCCCAGGGGAGTTAGGACTCTTCTCGAGTGGGGGCATGCACGTGCGCTTTCCTTCCCGGCTGTAGCAGCAATGTCACGCTTCCCGTCGCGTGGATCAAAGGATCTGTGGTTTTCCCTCGAGGCTTTCCCACAGGGCTGTCCCACGTGCCACCGTGGTGTGAGTCGATCCTCGGCGTGAAAGATGAGCCAGTGCAGGGCAAAGAGGTTCCTCTGGAATGGACTGAGACATCTGGGGGACTCTTGGAATGGTGGTACGACCATGGAGTTCCTCTCGCCTTTCCTGTTGAGAGTGCCTCCTCTTGAGATGCGACGGGAACGCCGGGAATTCTTCCCCGTTGAAAGCAGGGAAAGGATCCATCATCTCGAGCTCCGAGGGGGAAACGGGGCTCCTTTGGATGTGGGCGGGACCATCATGCTTCCTCTGGAGTGGAGACGGGTATGGCGGTGAACTTCTTGAGTTGCAGCAAGGGTGTGAAAGACCCTTTCGAAGTTACAGAGGTTAGGTGTCATTAGTCTCCAGACGCCTCATCGGAAATAGGCCTCATCTCGCCTGGAAGGGAGAACTTCCTGGATTTTCTCGAGTTGGGGCAGGTGTTCTCGAGTTACGACGGGGACCTCAGGGACCCGCCCTGGTGGCCTCAGGAGAGGCCAGTCCCCATGCGAGTTGCTAGGGGGCCTCTCGGGATTCCTCTCCCGTCGATACCGGGGCCAAAAACTTTGTATGGAGTCAGGGCCGGAACCGAGGATTCCTCTCAGGGGCTGACATGGATCTTTGGGTTCTTCTGGAGTCCCCCCAGGGGAGTCAGGCCTCGTCTCGAGTGGGGGCATGCACGTGCGCTTTCCTTCCAGGCTGTAGCAGCAATGTCACGCTTCCCGTCGCGTGGATCAAAGGATCTGTGGTTTTCCCTCGAGGCTTTCCCTCGAGGCTTTCCCACAGGGCTGTCCCACGTGCCACCGTGGTGTGAGTCGATCCTCGGCGTGATAGATGAGCCAGTGCAGGGCAAAGAGGTTCCTCTGGAATGGACTGAGACATCTGGGGGACTCTTGGAATGGTGGTACGACCATGGAGTTCCTCTCACCTTTCCTGTTGAGAGTGCCTCCTCTTGAGATGCGACGGGAACGCCGGGAATTCTTTCCCGTTGAAAGCAGGAAAAGGATCCCTCATCTCGAGCTACGAGGGGGAAACGGGGCTCCTCTGGATGTGGGCGGAACCATCGTGCTTCCTCTCTAGTGGAGACAGGTATGGTGGTGAACTTCTTGAGTTGCAGCAAGGGTGTGAAAGACCCTTTCGAAGTTCCAGAGGTTAGGTGTCATTAGTCTCCAGACGCCTCATAGGAAATAGGCCTCATCTCCCCTGGAAGGGAGAACTTCCTGGATTTTCTCGAGTTGCGGCAGGTGTTCTCGAGTTATGACGGGGACCTCAGGAACCCGCCCTGGTGGCCTCAGGAGAGGTCAGTCCCTATGCGAGTTGCTAGGGGGCCTCTCAGGATTCCTCTCCCGTCGATACCGGGGCCAAAAACCTTGTATGGAGTCAGGGCCGGAACCGAGGATTCCTCTCAGGGGCTGACATGGATCTTTGGGTACTTCTGGAGTCTCCCCAGGGGAGTCAGGCCTCGTCTCGAGTGGGGGCATGCACGTGCACTTTCCTTCCAGGCTGTAGCAGCAATGTCACGCTTCCCGTCGCGTGGATCAAAGGATCTGTGGTTTTCCCTCGAGGCTTTCCCACAGGGCTGTCCCACGTGCCACCGTGGTGTGAGTCGATCCTCGGCGTGAAAGATGAGCCAGTGCAGGACAAAGAGGTTCCTCTGGAATGGACTGAGACATCTGGGGGACTCTTGGAATGGTGGTACGACCATGGAGTTCCTCTCGCCTTTCCTGTTGAGAGTGCCTCCTCTTGAGATGCGACGGGAACGCCGGGAATTCTTTCCCGTTGAAAGCAGGGAAAGGATCCCTCATCTCGAGCTCCGAGGGGGAAACGGGGCTCCTCTGCATGTGGGCCGGACCATCGTTCTTCCTCTCGAGTGGAGACGGGTATGGCGGTGAACTTCTTGAGTTGCAGCAAGGGTGTGAAAGACCCTTTCGAAGTTCCAGAGGTTAGGTGTCATTAGTCTCCAGACGCCTCATCGGAAATAGGCCTCATCTCGCCTGGAAGGGAGAACTTCCTGGATTTTCTCGAGTTGCGGCAGGTGTTCTCGAGTTTTGACGGGGACCTCAGGGACACGCCCTGGTGGCCTCAAGAACAGCCAGTCCCCATGCGAGTTGCTAGGGGGCCTCTCGGGATTCCTCTCCCGTCGATACCGGGGCCAAAAACCTTGTGTGGAGTCAGGGCCGGAACCGAGGATTCCTCTCAGGGGCTGACATGGATCTTTGGGTAATTCTGGAGTCTCCCCAGGGGAGTCAGGCCTCGTCTCGAGTGGGGGCATGCACGTGCGCTTTCCTTCCAGGCGGTAGCAGCAATGTCACGCTTCCCGTCGCATGGATCAAAGGATCTGTGGTTTTCCCTCGAGGCTTTCCCTCGAGGCTTTCCCACAGGGCTGTCCCACGTGCCACCGTGGTGTGAGTCGATCCTCGGCGTGAAAGATGAGCCAGTGCAGGGCAAAGAGGTTCCTCTGGAATGGACTGAGACATCTGGGGGACTCGTGGAATGGTGGTACGACCATGTAGTTCCTCTCGCCTTTCCTGTTGAGAGTGCCACCTCTTGAGATGCGACGGGAACGCCGGGAATTCTTTCCCGTTGAAAGCAGGGAAAGGATCCCTCATTTCGAGCCACGAGGGGGAAACGGGGCTCCTCTGGATGTGGGCGGGACCATCGTGCTTCCTCTCGAGTGGAGACGGGTATGGCGGTGAACTTCTTGAGTTGCAGCAAGGGTGTGAAAGACCCTTTCGAAGTCCCAGAGGTTAGGTGTCATTAGTTTCCAGACGCCTCATCGGAAATAGGCCTCATCTCGCCTGGAAGGGAGAACTTCCAGGATTTTCTCGAGTTGCGGCAGGTGTTCTCGAGTTACAACGGGGACCTCAGGGACCCGCCCTGGTGGCCTCAGGAGAGGCCAGTCCCCATGCGAGTTGCTAGGGGGCCTCTCGGGATTCCTCTCCCGTCGATACCGGGGTCAAAAACCTTGTGTGGAGTCAGGGCCGGAACCGAGGATTCCTCTCAGGGGCTGACATGGATCTTTGGGTACTTCTGGAGTCTCCCCAGGGGAGTCAGGCCTCGTCTCGAGTGGGGGCATGCACGTGCGCTTTCCTTACAGGCTGTAGCAGCAATGTCACGCTTCCCGTCGCGTGGATCAAAGGATCTGTGGTTTTCCCTCGAGGCTTTCCCACAGGGCTGTCCCACGTGCCACCGTGGTGTGAGTCGATCCTCGGCGTGAAAGATGAGCCAGTGCAGTGCAAAGAGGTTCCTCTGGAATGGACTGAGACATCTGGGGGACTCTTGGAATGGTGGTACGACCATGGAGTTCCTCTCGCCTTTCCTGTTGAGAGTGCCTCCTCTTGAGATGCGACGGGAACGCCGGGAATTCTTTCCCGTTGAAAGCAGGGAAAGGATCCCTCATCTCGAGCTACGAGGGGGAAACGGGGCTCCTCTGGATGTGGGCGGGACCATCGTGCTTCCTCTCGAGTGGAGACGGGTATGGCGGTGAACTTCTTGAGTTGCAGCAAGGGTGTGAAAGGCCCTTTCGAATTTCCAGAGGTTAGGTGTCATTAGTCTCCAGACGACTCATCGGAAATAGGCCTCATCTCGCCTGGAAGGGAGAACTTCCTGGATTTTCTCGAGTTGCGGCAGGTGTTCTCGAGTTACGACGGGGACCTCAGGGACCCGCCCTGGTGGCCTCAGGAGAGGCCAGTCCCCATGCGAGGTGCTAGGGGGCCTCTCGGGATTCCTCTCCCGTCGATACCGGGGCCAAAAACCTTGTGTGGAGTCAGGGCCGGAACCGAGGATTCCTCTCAGGGGCTGACATGGATCTTTGGGTACTTCTGGAGTCTCCCCAGGGGAGTCAGGCCTCGTCTCGAGTGGGGGCATGCACGTGCGCTTTCCTTCCAGGCTGTAGCAGCAATGTCACGCTTCCCGTGGTGTGGATCAAAGGATCTGTGGTTTTCCCTCGAGGCTTTCCCACAGGGCTGTCCCACGTGCCACCGTGGTGTGAGTCGATCCTCGGCGTGAAAGATGAGCCAGTGCAGGGCAAAGAGGTTCCTCTGGAATGGACTGAGACATCTGGGGGACTCTTGGAATGGTGGTACGACCATGGAGTTCCTCTCGCCTTTTCTGTTGAGAGTGCCTCCTCTTGAGATGCGACGGGAACGCCGGGAATTCTTTCCCGTTGAAAGCAGGGAAAGGATCCCTCATCTTGAGCTACGAGGGGGAAACGGGGCTCCTCTGGATGTGGGCGGGACCATCGTGCTTCCTCTCGAGTGGAGACGGATATGGCGGTGAACTTCTTGAGTTGCAGCAAGGGTGTGAAAGACCCTTTCGAAGTTCGAGAGGTTAGGTGTCATTAGTCTCCAGACGCCTCATCGGAAATAGGCCTCATCTCGCCTGGAAGGGAGAACTTCCTGGATTTTCTCGAGTTGCGGCAGGTGTTCTCGAGTTACGACGGGGACCTCAGGGACCCGCCCTGGTGGCCTCAGGAGAGGCCAGTCCCCATGCGAGGTGCTAGGGGGCCTCTCGGGATTCCTCTCCCGTCGATACCGGGGCCAAAAACCTTTTGTGCAGTCAGGGCCGGAACCGAGGATTCCTCTCAGGGGCTTATATGGATCTTTGGGTACTTCTGGAGTCTCCCCACGGGAGTCAGGCCTCGTCTCGAGTGGGGGCATGCACGTGCGCTTTCCTTCCAGGCTGTAGCAGCAATGTCACGCTTCCCGTCGCGTGGATCAAAGGATCTGTGGTTTTCCCTCGAGGCTTTCCCTCGAGGCTTTCCCACAGGGCTGTCCCACGTGCCTCCGTGGTGTGAGTCGATCCTCGGCGTGAAAGATGAGCCAGTGCAGGGCAA
This sequence comes from Capricornis sumatraensis, assembly GCF_032405125.1. NCBI lineage: Eukaryota > Metazoa > Chordata > Mammalia > Artiodactyla > Bovidae > Capricornis > Capricornis sumatraensis. The sequence continues at coordinate 14,071,522 of NW_027184612.1, forward strand.
AGAGTTTCCTCTGGAATGGACTGAGACATCTGGGGGACTCTAGGAATGGTGGTAGGACCATGGAGTTCCTCTCGCCTTTCCTGTTGAGAGTGCCTCCTCTTGAGATGCGACGGGAACGCCGGGAATTCTTTCCCGTTGAAAGCAGGGAAAGGATCCCTCATCTCGAGCTACGAGGGGGAAACGGGGCTCCTCTGGATGTGGGCGGGACCATCGTGCTTCCTCTCGAGTGGAGACGGGTATGGCGGTGAACTTCTTGAGTTGCAGCAAGGGTGTGAAAGACCCTTTCGAATTTCCAGAGGTTAGGTGTCATTAGTCTCCAGACGACTCATCGGAAATAGGCCTCATCTCGCCTGGAAGGGAGAACTTCCTGGATTTTCTCGAGTTGCGGCAGGTGTTCTCGAGTTACGACGGGGACCTCAGGGACCCGCCCTGGTGGCCTCAGGAGAGGCCAGTACCCATGCGAGGTGCTAGGGGGCCTCTCAGGATTCCTCTCCCGTCGATACCGGGGCCAAAAACCTTGTGTGGAGTCAGGGCCGGAACCGAGGATTCCTCTCAGGGGCTGACATGGATCTTTGGGTACTTCTGGAGTCTCCCCAGGGGAGTCAGGCCTCGTCTCGAGTGGGGGCATGCACGTGCGCTTTCCTTACAGGCTGTAGCAGCAATGTCACGCTTCCCGTGGCGTGGATCAAAGGATCTGTGGTTTTCCCTCGAGGCTTTCCCACAGGGCTGTCCCACGTGCCACCGTGGTGTGAGTCGATCCTCGGCGTGAAAGATGAGCCAGTGCAGGGCAAAGAGGTTCCTCTGGAATGGACTGAGACATCTGGGGGACTCTTGGAATGGTGGTACGACCATGGAGTTCCTCTCGCCTTTCCTGTTGAGAGTGCCTCCTCTTGAGATGCGACGGGAACGCCGGGAATTCTTTCCCGTTGAAAGCAGGGAAAGGATCCCTCATCTCGAGCTACGAGGGGGAAACGGGGCTCCTCTGGATGTGGGCGGGACCATCGTGCTTCCTCTCGAGTGGAGACGGGTATGGCGGTGAACTTCTTGAGTTGCAGCAAGGGTGTGAAAGACCCCTTCGAAGTTCGAGAGGTTAGGTGTCATTAGTCTCCAGACGCCTCATCGGAAATAGGCCTCATCTCGCCTGGAAGGGAGAACTTCCTGGATTTTCTCAAGTTGCGGCAGGTGTTCTCGAGTTACGACGGGGACCTCAGGGACCCGCCCTGGTGGCCTCAGGAGAGGCCAGTCCCCATGCGAGGTGCTAGGGGGCCTCTCGGGATTCCTCTCCCGTCGATACCGGGGCCAAAAACCTTGTGTGCAGTCAGGGCCGGAACCGAGGATTCCTCTCAGGGGCTGACATGGATCTTTGGGTACTTCTGGAGTCTCCCCACGGGAGTCAGGCCTCGTCTCGTGTGGGGGCATGCACGTGCGCTTTCCTTCCAGGCTGTAGCAGCAATGTCACGCTTCCCGTCGCGTGGATCAAAGGATCTGTGGTATTCCCTCGAGGCTTTCCCTCGAGGCTTTCCCACAGGGCTGTCCCACGTGCCACCGTGGTGTGAGTCGATCCTCGGCGTGAAAGATGAGCCTGTGCAGGGCAAAGAGGTTCCTCTGGAATGGACTGAGACATCTGGGGGACTCTTGGAATGGTGGTACGACCATGGAGTTCCTCTCGCCTTTCCTGTTGAGAGTGCCTCCTCTTGAGATGCGACGGGAACGCCGGGAATTCTTTCCCGTTGAAAGCAGGGAAAGGATCCCTCATCTCGAGCTACGAGGGGGAAACGGGGCTCCTCTGGATGTGGGCGGGACCATCGTGCTTCCTCTCGAGTGGACACGGGTATGGCGGTGAACTTCTTGAGTTGCAGCAAGGGTGTGAAAGACCCTTTCGAAGTTCCAGAGGTTAGGTGTCATTAGTCTCCAGACGCCTCATCGGAAATAGGCCTCATCTCGCCTGGAAGGGAGAACTTCCTGGATTTTCTCGAGTTGCGGCAAGTGTTCTCGAGTTACGACGGGGACCTCAGGGACCCGCCCTGGTGGCCTCAGGAGAGGCCAGTCCCCATGCGATGTGCTAGGGGGCCTCTCGGGATTCCTCTCCCGTCGATACCGGGGCCAAAAACCTTGTGTGGAGTCAGGGCCGGAACCGAGGATTCCTCTCAGGGGCTGACATGGATCTTTGGGTACTTCTGGAGTCTCCCCAGGGGAGTTAGGACTCTTCTCGAGTGGGGGCATGCACGTGCGCTTTCCTTCCCGGCTGTAGCAGCAATGTCACGCTTCCCGTCGCGTGGATCAAAGGATCTGTGGTTTTCCCTCGAGGCTTTCCCACAGGGCTGTCCCACGTGCCACCGTGGTGTGAGTCGATCCTCGGCGTGAAAGATGAGCCAGTGCAGGGCAAAGAGGTTCCTCTGGAATGGACTGAGACATCTGGGGGACTCTTGGAATGGTGGTACGACCATGGAGTTCCTCTCGCCTTTCCTGTTGAGAGTGCCTCCTCTTGAGATGCGACGGGAACGCCGGGAATTCTTCCCCGTTGAAAGCAGGGAAAGGATCCATCATCTCGAGCTCCGAGGGGGAAACGGGGCTCCTTTGGATGTGGGCGGGACCATCATGCTTCCTCTGGAGTGGAGACGGGTATGGCGGTGAACTTCTTGAGTTGCAGCAAGGGTGTGAAAGACCCTTTCGAAGTTACAGAGGTTAGGTGTCATTAGTCTCCAGACGCCTCATCGGAAATAGGCCTCATCTCGCCTGGAAGGGAGAACTTCCTGGATTTTCTCGAGTTGGGGCAGGTGTTCTCGAGTTACGACGGGGACCTCAGGGACCCGCCCTGGTGGCCTCAGGAGAGGCCAGTCCCCATGCGAGTTGCTAGGGGGCCTCTCGGGATTCCTCTCCCGTCGATACCGGGGCCAAAAACTTTGTATGGAGTCAGGGCCGGAACCGAGGATTCCTCTCAGGGGCTGACATGGATCTTTGGGTTCTTCTGGAGTCCCCCCAGGGGAGTCAGGCCTCGTCTCGAGTGGGGGCATGCACGTGCGCTTTCCTTCCAGGCTGTAGCAGCAATGTCACGCTTCCCGTCGCGTGGATCAAAGGATCTGTGGTTTTCCCTCGAGGCTTTCCCTCGAGGCTTTCCCAAAGGGCTGTCCCACGTGCCACCGTGGTGTGAGTCGATCCTCGGCGTGAAAGATGAGCCAGTGCAGGGCAAAGAGGTTCCTCTGGAATGGACTGAGACATCTGGGGGACTCTTGGAATGGTGGTACGACCATGGAGTTCCTCTCACCTTTCCTGTTGAGAGTGCCTCCTCTTGAGATGCGACGGGAACGCCGGGAATTCTTTCCCGTTGAAAGCAGGAAAAGGATCCCTCATCTCGAGCTACGAGGGGGAAACGGGGCTCCTCTGGATGTGGGCGGAACCATCGTGCTTCCTCTCTAGTGGAGACAGGTATGGTGGTGAACTTCTTGAGTTGCAGCAAGGGTGTGAAAGACCCTTTCGAAGTTCCAGAGGTTAGGTGTCATTAGTCTCCAGACGCCTCATAGGAAATAGGCCTCATCTCCCCTGGAAGGGAGAACTTCCTGGATTTTCTCGAGTTGCGGCAGGTGTTCTCGAGTTATGACGGGGACCTCAGGAACCCGCCCTGGTGGCCTCAGGAGAGGTCAGTCCCTATGCGAGTTGCTAGGGGGCCTCTCAGGATTCCTCTCCCGTCGATACCGGGGCCAAAAACCTTGTATGGAGTCAGGGCCGGAACCGAGGATTCCTCTCAGGGGCTGACATGGATCTTTGGGTACTTCTGGAGTCTCCCCAGGGGAGTCAGGCCTCGTCTCGAGTGGGGGCATGCACGTGCACTTTCCTTCCAGGCTGTAGCAGCAATGTCACGCTTCCCGTCGCGTGGATCAAAGGATCTGTGGTTTTCCCTCGAGGCTTTCCCACAGGGCTGTCCCACGTGCCACCGTGGTGTGAGTCGATCCTCGGCGTGAAAGATGAGCCAGTGCAGGACAAAGAGGTTACTCTGGAATGGACTGAGATATCTGGGGGACTTTTGAAATGGTGGTACGACCATGGAGTTCCTCTTGCCTTCCCTGTTGAGAGTGCCTCCTCTTGAGATGCGACGGGAACGCCGGGAACTCTTTCCCTTTGAAAGCAGGAAAGGATCCCTCATCTCGAGCTACGAGGGGAAATCGGGGCTCCTCTGGATGTGGGCGGGACCATCGTGCTTCATCTCGAGTGGAGACGGGTATGGCGGTGAACTTCTTGAGTTGCAGCAAGGGTGTGAAAGACCCTTTCGAAGTTCCAGAGGTTAGGTGTCATTAGTCTCCAGACGCCTCATCAGAAATAGGCCTCATCTGGCCTGGAAGGGAGAACTTCCTGGATTTTCTCGAGTTGCGGCAGGTGTTCTCGAGTTACGACGGGGACCTCAGGGACCCGCCCTGGTGGCCTCAGAAGAGGCCAGTCCCTATGCGAGTTGCTAGGGGGCCTCTCGGGATTCCTCTCCCGTCGATACCGGGGCCAACAACCTTGTGTGGAGTCAGGGCCGTAACCGAGGATTCCTCTCATGGGCTGACATGGATCTTTGGGTACGTCTGGAGACTCCCCAGTGGAGTCAGGCCTCGTCTCGAGTGGGGGCATGCACGTGCGCTTTCCTTCCAGGCTGTATCAGCAGTGTCACGCTTCCCGTCGCGTGGATCAAAGGATCTGTGGTTTTCCCTCGAGGCTTTCCCTCGAGGCTTTCCCACAGGGCTGTCCCACGTGCCACCGTGGTGTGAGTCGATCCTCGGCGTGAAAGATGAGCCAGTGCAGGGCAAAGAGGTTCCTCTGGAATGGACTGAGACATCTGGGGGACTCTTGGAATTGTGGTACGACCATGGAGTTCCTCTCGCCTTTCCTGTTGAGAGTGCCTCCTCTTGAGATGCGACGGGAACGCCGGGAATTCTTTCCCGTTGAAAGCAGGCAAAGGATCCCTCATCTCGAGCTACGAGGGGGAAACGGGGCTCCTCTGGATGTGGGCGGGACCATCGTGCTTCCTCTCGAGTGGAGACGGGTATGGCGGTGAACTTCTTGAGTTGCAGCAAGGGTGTGAAAGACTCTTTCGAAGTTCCAGAGGTTAGGTGTCATTAGTCTCCAGACGCCTCATCGGAAATAGGCTTCATCTCGCCTGGAAGGGAGAACTTCCTGGATTTTCTCGAGTTGGGGCAGGTGTTCTCAAGTTACGACGGGGACCTCAGGGACCCGCCCTGGTGGCCTCAGGAGAGGCCAGTCCCCATGCGAGTTGCTAGGGGGCCTCTCGGGATTCCTCTCCCATCGATACCGGGGCCAAAAACCTTGTGTGGAGTCAGGGCCGGAACCGAGGATTCCTCTCAGGGGCTGAAATGGATCTTTGGGTACTTCTGGAGTCTCCCCAGGGGAGTCAGGCCTCGTCTCGAGTGGGGGCATGCACGTGTGCTTTCCTTCCAGGCTGTAGCAGCAATGTCACGCTTCCCTTCGCGTGGATCAAAGGATCTGTGGTTTTCCCTCGAGGCTTTCCCTCGAGGCTTTCCCTCAGGGCTGTCGCACGTGCCACCGTGGTGTGAGTCGATACTCGGCATGAAAGATGAGCCAGTGCAGGGCAAAGAGTTTCCTCTGGAATGGACTGAGACATCTGGGGGACTCTTGGAATGGTGGTACGACCATGGAGTTCCTCTCGCCTTTCCTGTTGAGAGTGCCTCCTCTTGAGATGCGACGGGAATGACGGGAATACTTTCCCGTTGAAAGCAGGGAAAGGATCCCTCATCTCGAGCTACGAGGGGGAAACGGGGCTCCTCTGGATGTGGGCGGGACCATCGTGCTTCCTCTCGAGTGGAGACGGGTATGGCGGTGAACTTCTTGAGTTGCAGCAAGGGTGTGAAAGACCCTTTCAAAGTTCCAGAGGTTAGGTGTCATTAGTCTCCAGACGCCTCATCGGAAATAGGCCTCATCTGGCCTGGAAGGGAGAACTTCCTGGATTTTCTCGAGTTGCGGCAGGTGTTCTCGAGTTACGACGGGGACCTCAGGGACCCGCCCTGGTGGCCTCAGGAAAGGCCAGTCCCCATGCGAGTTGCTAGGGGGCCTCTCGGGATTCCTCTCCCGTCGATACCGGGGCCAAAAACCTTGTGTGGAGTCAGGGCCGGAACCGAGGATTCCTCTCAGGGGCTGACATGGATCTTTGGGTACTTCTGGAGTCTCCCCAGGGGAGTCAGGCCTCGTCTCGAGTGGGGGCCTGCACGTGCGCTTTCCTTCCAGGCTGTAGCAGCAATGTCACGCTTCCCGAAGCGTGGATCATAGGATCTGTGGTTTTCCCTCGAGGCTTTCCCTCGAGGCTTTCCCACAGGGCTGTCCCACGTGCCACCGTGGTGTGAGTCGATCCTCGGCGTGAAAGATGAGCCAGTGCAGGGCAAAGAGGTTCCTCTGGAATGGACTGAGACATCTGGGGGACTCTTGGAATGGTGGTACGACCATGGAGTTCCTCTCGCCTTTCCTGTTGAGAGTGCCTCCTCTTGAGATGCGACGGGAACGCCGGGAATTCTTTCCCGTTGAAAGCAGGCAAAGGATCCCTCATCTCGAGCTACGAGGGGGAAACGGGGCTCCTCTGGATGTGGGCGGGACCATCCTGCTTCCTCTCGAGTGGAGACGGGTATGGAAGTGAACTTCTTGAGTTGCAGCAAGGGTGTGAAAGACCCTTTCGAAGTTCCAGAGGTTAGGTGTCATTAGTCTCCAGACAACTCATCGGAAATAGGCCTCATCTCGCCTGGAAGGGAGAACTTCCTGGATTTTCTCGAGATGCGGCAGGTGTTCTCGAGTTACGACGGGGACCTCAGGGACCCGCCCTGGTGGCCTCAGGAGAGGCCAGTCCACATGCGAGTTGCTAGGGGGCCTCTCGGGATTCCTCTCCCGTCGATACCGGGGCCAAAAACCTTGTGTGGAGTCAGGGCCGGAAACGAGGATTCCTCTCAGGGGCTGACATGGATCTTTGGGTACTTCTGGAGTCTCCGCAGGGGAGTCAGGCCTCGTCTCGAGTGGGGGCATGCACATGCGTTTTCTTTCCATGCTGTAGCAGCAATGTCACGCTTCCCGTCGCGTGGATCAAAGGATCTGTGGTTTTCCCTCGAGGCTTTCCCACAGGGCTGTCCCACGTGCCACCGTGGTGTGAGTCGATCCTCGGCGTGAAAGATGAGCCAGTGCAGGGCAAAGAGATTCCTCTAGAATGGACTGAGACATCTGGGGGACTCTTGGAATGGTGGTACGACCATGGAGTTCCTCTCGCCTTTCCTGTTGAGAGTGCCTCCTCTTGAGATGCGACGGGAACTCCGGGAATTCTTTCCCGTTGAAAGCAGGCAAAGGATCCCTCATCTCGAGCTACGAGGGGGAAACGGGGCTCCTCTGGATGTGGGCGGGACCATCGTGCTTCCTCTCGAGTGGAGACGGGTATGGCGGTGAACTTCTTGAGTTGCAGCAAGGGTGTGAAAGACCCTTTCGAAGTTCCAGAGGTTAGGTGTCATTAGTCTCCAGACGCCTCATAGGAAATAGGCCTCATCTCGCCTGGAAGGGAGAACTTCCTGGATTTTCTCGAGTTGCGGCAGGTGTTCTCGAGTTACGACGGGGACCTCAGGGACCCGCCCTGGTGGCCTCAGGAGTGGCCAGTCCCCATGCGAGTTGCTAGGGGGCCTCTCGGGATTCCTCTCCCGTCGATACCGGGGTCAAAAACCTTGTGTGGAGTCAGGGCCAGAACCGAGGATTCCTCTCAGGGGCTGATATGGATCTTTGGGTACTTCTGGAGTCTCGCCAGGGGAGACAGGCCTCGTCTCGTGAGGGGGCATGCACGTGCACTTTCCTTCCAGGCTGTAGCAGCAATGTCACGCTTCCCGTCGCGTGGATCATAGGATCTGTGGTTTTCCCTCGAGGCTTTCCCTCGAGGCTTTCCCACAGGGCTGTCCCACGTGCCACCGTGGTGTGAGTCGATCCTCGGCGTGAAAGATGAGCCAGTGCAGGGCAAAGAGCTTCCTCTGGAATGGACTGAGACATCTGGGGGACTGTTGGAATGGTGGTACCACCATGGAGTTCCTCTCGCCTTTCCTGTTGAGAGTGCCTCCTCTTGAGATGCGATGGGAACGCCGGGAATTCTTTCCCGTTGAAAGCAGGCAAAGGATCCCTCATCTCGAGCTACGAGGGGGAAACGGGGCTCCTCTGGATGTGGGCGGGACCATCCTGCTTCCTCTCGAGTGGAGACGGGTATGGAAGTGAACTTCTTGAGTTGCAGCAAGGGTGTGAAAGACCCTTTCGAAATTCCAGAGGTTAGGTGTCATTAGTCTCCAGACGCCTCATCGGAAATAGGATTCTTCTCGCCTGGAAGGGAGAACTTCCTGGATTTTCTCGAGATGCGGCAGGTGTTCTCGAGTTACGACGGGGACCTCAGGGACCCGCCCTGGTGGCCTCAGGAGAGGCCAGTCCACATGCGAGTTGCTAGGGGGCCTCGCGGGATTCCTCTCCCGTCGATACCAGGACCAAAAACCTTGTGTGGAGTCAGGGCCGGAAACGAGGATTCCTCTCAGGGGCTGACATGGATCTTTGGGTACTTCTGGAGTCTCCGCAGGGGAGTCAGGCCTCGTCTCGAGTGGGGGCATGCACGTGCGTTTTCTTTCCAGGCTGTAGCAGCAATGTCACGCTTCCCTTCGCGTGGATCAAAGGATCTGTGGTTTTCCCTCGAGGCTTTCCCTCAGGGCTGTCCCACGTGCCACCGTGGTGTGAGTCGATCCTCGGCGTGAAAGATGAGCCAGTGCAGGGCAAAGAGGTTCCTCTGGAATGGACTGAGACATCTGGGGGACTCTTGGAATGGTGGTACGACCATGGAGTTCCTCTCGCCTTTCCTGTTGAGAGTGCCTCCTCTTGAGATGCGACGGGAACTCCGGGAATTCTTTCCCGTTGAAAGCAGGCAAAGGATCCCTCATCTCGAGCTACGAGGGGGAAACGGGGCTCCTCTGGATGTGGGCGGGACCATCGTGCTTCCTCTCGAGTGGACACGGGTATGGCGGTGAACTTCTTGAGTTGCAGCAAGGGTGTGAAAGACCCTTTCGAAGTTCCAGAGGTTAGGTGTCATTAGTCTCCAGAGGCCTCATCGGAAATAGGCCTCATCTCGCCTGGAAGGGAGAACTTCCTGGATTTTCTCGAGTTGCGGCAGGTGTTCTCGAGTTACGACGGGGACCTCAGGGACCCGCCCTGGTGGCCTCAGGAGTGGCCAGTCACCATGCGAGTTGCTAGGGGGCCTGTCGGGATTCCTCTCCCGTCGATACCGGGGCCAAAAACCTTGTGTGGAGTCAGGGCCGGAACCGAGGATTCCTCTCAGGGGCTGATATGGATCTTTGGGTACTTCTGGAGTCTCGCCAGGGGAGACAGGCCTCGTCTCGTGAGGGGGCATGCACGTGCACTTTCCTTCCAGGCTGTAGCAGCAATGTCACCCTTCCCGTCGCGTGGATCAAAGGATCTGTGGTTTTCCCTCGAGGCTTTCCCTCGAGGCTTTCCCACAGGGCTGTCCCACGTGCCACCGTGGTGTGAGTCGATCCTCGGCGTGAAAGATGAGCCAGTGCAGGGCAAAGAGTTTCCTCTGGAATGGACTGAGACATCTGGGGGACTCTTGGAATGGTGGTACGACCATGGAGTTCCTCTCGCCTTTCCTGTTGAGAGTGCCTCCTCTTGAGGTGCGACGGGAACGCCGGGAATTTTTTCCCGTTGAAAGCAGGAAAAGGATCCCTCATCTCGAGCTACGAGGGGGAAACGGGGCTCCTCTGGATGTGGGCGGGACCATCGTGCTTCCTCTCGAGTGGAGACGGGTATGGCGGTGAACTTCTTGAGTTGCAGCAAGGGTGTGAAAGACCCTTTCGAAGTTCCAGAGGTTAGGTGTCATTAGTCTCCAGACGCCTCATCAGAAATAGGCCTCATCTCGCCTGGAAGGGAGAAATTCCTGGATTTCTCGAGTTGCGGCAGGTGTTCTCGAGTTACGACGGGGACCTCTGGGACCCGCCCTGGTGGCCTCAGGAGAGGCCAGTCCCTATGCGAGTTGCTAGGGGGCCTCTCGGGATTCCTCTCCCGTCGATACCGGGGCCAAAAACCTTGTGTGGAGTCAGGGCCAAAACCGAGGATTCCTCTCAGGGGCTGACATGGATCTTTGGGTACTTCTGGAGTCTCCCCAGGGGAGTCAGGCCTCGTCTCGAGTGGGGGCATGCACGTGCGCTTTCCTTCCAGGCTGTAGCAGCAATGTCACGCTTCCCGTCGCGTGGATCATAGGGCTGTGGTTTTCCCTCGAGGCTTTCCCTCGAGGCTTTCCCACAGGGCTGTCCCACGTGCCACCGTGGTGTGAGTCGATCCTCGGCGTGAAAGATGAGCCAGTGCAGGGCAAAGAGGTTCCTCTGGAATGGACTGAGACATCTGGGGGACTCTTGGAATGGTGGTACGACCATGGAGTTCCTCTCGCCTTTCCTGTTGAGAGTGCCTCCTCTTGAGATGCGACGGGAACGCCGGGAATTCTTTCCCGTTGAAAGCAGGCAAAGGATCCCTCATCTCGAGCTACGAGGGGGAAACGGGGCTCCTCTGGATGTGGGCGGGACCATCCTGCTTCCTCTCGAGTGGAGACGGGTATGGAAGTGAACTTCTTGAGTTGCAGCAAGGGTGTGAAAGACCCTTTCGAAGTTCCAGAGGTTAGGTGTCATTAGTCTCCAGACGCCTCATCGGAAATAGGCCTCATCTCGCCTGGAAGGGAGAACTTCCTGGATTTTCTCGAGATGCGGCAGGTGTTCTCGAGTTACGACGGGGACTTCAGGGACCCGCCCTGGTGGCCTCAGGAGAGGCCAGTCCACATGCGAGTTGCTAGGGGGCCTCCCGGGATTCCTCTCCCGTCGATACCGGGGCCAAAAACCTTGTGTGGAGTCAGGGCCGGAAACGAGGATTCCTCTCAGGGGCTGATATGGATCTTTGGGTACTTCTGGAGTCTCCGCAGGGGAGTCAGGCCTCGTCTCGAGTGGGGGCATGCACGTGCGTTTTCTTTCCAGGCTGTAGCAGCAATGTCACGCTTCCCGTCGCGTGGATCAAAGGATCTGTGGTTTTCCCTCGAGGATTTCCCACAGGGCTGTCCCACGTGCCACCGTGGTGTGAGTCGATCCTCGGCGTGAAAGATGAGCCAGTGCAGGGCACAGAGGTTCCTCTGGAATGGACTGAGACATCTGGGGGACTCTTGGAATGGTGGTACGACCATGGAGTTCCTCTCGCCTTTCCTGTTGAGAGTGCCTCCTCTTGAGATGCGACGGGAACGCCGGGAATTCTTTCCCGTTGAAAGCAGGGAAAGGATCCCTCATCTCGAGCTACGAGGGGGAAACGGGGCTCCTCTGGATGTGGGCGGGACCATCGTGCTTCCTCTCTAGTGGAGACGGGTATTGCCAGGGTCCAGCCCCGGTGGATCCAGGGAATTCGAAGGGTGGACGGCGTTGGCGTGGAAAGACTTGTTTATTTATTAATATAAGATTAGATTAAGAAACTGTAGTGCAGTAGGAAGATTAAGTGGAGAAAGAGGGCTGAATAGCTTGGTTTACGCGGAAGACCAATAAAATTCCAGACAAGGAATTTGCACCATCTACGTTGGGCCACCGGTGCCCGCTTGAATATCTAAGGGTGCCTCGCCTTAAGCTCCCTTTCTCGCGGATCTTAATAACCAGGGCAAATAAGTAGACCTGGCGAGCCTCCGCGCCCCAGATGGAAATTCAGCCTGAAATTAAAGTAAAGAGCAGAGGGAAGAAAAGGGAGAGAAAAAGAGAGAGAGAGAGAGACACGGGGGGAGCCATATTCCCAAGACACCAGGCCGAGACTAGTCCGAGAAACTGGTCTGAGAATCTGGTCCCGTCCTTTATTGTTCAGAAGGCCTTTTATACTTTTGATAAAACATGGAGATCAATGGGTAACACAAAGTTATGCAGCGTTAGCAGTCCAGACTCTTATCAAAACCAGGCTTTTCTCTCTGCATACCTAATTGTATACACAAGTCTTAGGTAATTTACATCATCTTCCAACCAAAAGGGCCAATTAACATTTTACAGCCTTTTTTCTGATAAGGGTTTGTCAACCACAAGTCTTATTTGTGTTGATCTTCCCAAGGTCTGGTGCCACTCTCGGAAAGCACTAAAGAAAGTTACATTCTTAGACAGCAAGGATACAGCAACTTATAACAAGTAGAGGGAGTGCAGTGATTTATAGCAAAAGAGAAGCAATTAACTCAAAAGTCTAGTGTTGCTAACATCAAAACTACTATGTATCTTTTTCTACATCCTGCTTACATTAACATCCTTCCAGGTGCCTAAAAGATAAAGAATAAGGAGGTCTGGCAGCAATCCTTGAGTCAACAGTGAAAACCCTCTACCAATATAATTTTTAACTCTTTAGAAAAGGCTCTGTATCTTTAAGATGCTTTTAAGCTTTGTGCCTCCCGCGGTTGGGGGGCTGTAAGCAATTCACAAGCTGTAAGCTTTGTGCCTCTCGCGGTTGGGGGGCTGTAAGCAATTCACAAGCTGTAAGAGGTCTGGGGAACCTGTTAGGCAGACTAGAGAGCTATCAGAGGGGTTTAACTGAAACATCCCTTTCAAATGCAGAAGACTAAAACCCTGAATTGACTTTTTTCCAGAGAATATCAGAAAAGTGGAAAAGCAGAGCACAAAAGCCGGCAGATTTTTGCTGGGGTACATGCTTAGGAATATCCAGAGGGGTCCCTGAAGTCTGAGCACGCCTTGCGTATGTCAGCTTCCTTCCTCATGACCTTGTCACGGGCGGGATTCCTCACACTGGCTTCCGGCAACTCCCCCTTCTTTATTAGTTTTTTAAAAAAATTAGGTGCAGTTCAGTCGCGAGATTCCGAATGCTCTGCCGAAGAGTCCTGACAACACAAGGAAGCATGATTACAAGGAGCAGGATTATGGCACCCACAGCAGCATAGCTAGAGACAGTAGTCAGAAGAGTTTTTCCAGAAATGAAGTCAGAGAAGGTGTGGAAAAAGTCATTGGCTTCTCCTGTGGCGGTAAAATCTAATCGGGAGTGTTCCAAGGTCTGAATCTGATTATGAAGTTTCCCTAAATCTAAACTAATATCTGAGCTGTTCCAGACACCTAAAATATGATTTTTGACCCTCTCCCATTTAAAATCTGTCTCATTTACTTTCAGGGATGTAACACATATCCACCGGTAATCGGCATGACATGAAAGAGCCAATTTCATTTTCAGACTCTGTAATTCATTCCCAATATGCATTACTGCTTCTTCTAAGGCATCAATCCTTATTTCTAGCTTCCTATCTATAATTTCCTGGGTTGCCAGCGTTAGAGAAACATTTTTGGATACGGTGTCAACATATTGGGCAGTATACACTTGTTGAGACAATGATAATGCCGCCACAGTAACAGAAGTAATTGCGGTTATCAAAGCTGATATTCCCAAAACAAGTAAGCCCACAAACCGTCGTGTTCGCATTAAATCTTGTAGCTGTTGCAGTACAGCTAGGCCATGGTTATCATACCAATACGTGGCTACAGTTACAGGTACCATGAGATAGGGCGGACGTTTTAAAACCATGAAAGAGCAAACTTTATATTGAGGAGTTAAACAGGATGAAAGCATACATTGTTCACAAGACACTACATGGGGTCCACCTGTATAATTCAATTGTATGTTAAGTCTTTCAGAATCATTAGTGAAAAGAAAAACATAAGGAGAGGGTAGACAAGCTAAAATAGAGTAAATAGAGGTATTTTTTGGTCGGATTAAAATAATAGGGGCGGTAGCCGCAAGGGCTCTCCAAATTTCTGGCTGCCAAAAGGTTTTACCTCTAGTTATATAAGACAGCATAGGGGGAACAAATTGGTTATGATGCCGTCTGGTGGCAACTAACGGCCAAGAACTTGAATATTCTTTCCAATTATCCAATCTATTGATAAAGTCATCGTCAGACTCAGGGTCTTGACCTGGATTTGGGTTGCTCCAGTCCTGAATCGCACAATTTCTTCCTCCCGGCATATTGTAATCTACTCTCGAATTATAAATACAAGATTTCCAAATCGGATATCCTGAATGATCATCTATAGTTTTCCAAATAACATCTGAGGGAGCAACATCATCACAATTTGGATATTCTGATGGAGTTTTGAGAGACAAAGACTTATAGGGGCCAAGGACCCCAGGCATACGGGCTCGTAATATCCAAGCAGACCGATCCCCTATAGATGCAAATTTAGAGGTTGGGGAATCTGTCATAACTGCTTTTGTGGAGGCTCCAACGCATCCTGTCTTGGTAAAGAAGTCTCCTGTAAGGCCAGGAGGAAAATTAAAGCAGACAGGAAAATCATCTGCTAGTCCTTTAAAGGTATAATTGAAATTAATAGGGTATTGGTCTTTTGTATAGGAAGTATAAGATCCTCCCAAAAGGCGAGGCTGGTCTGTACTAACTCGTATGGGGTCACTGTTCCAAGTAACAACTTGGAAAGTTGGAGGATCCGGGAGAAACGCCCAATATTTGGTTGGAATGGGAGCAGCGCTTACCTGGCAAGAGAGCAAGGCAAGCATGGCAATAAACACCTTTTCAGGAGAGACTGACGATCCCTGTAGGGTAGCTATCCCCTGTGCCTGGCGACAGAGAGCTTTAATCTGTCCCCAGGTGGGCAAGGAGGCTTGTTGGGTTGACTGAGCTGGGCGTCCTAATGGATTCCTGCGAGGCAAAAAATCAGGGGGTGCAATATCCTGTATCTGAAGTCGTGACATCTGTCCAGTGGGTGGCTCCGATCCGCGCCTATCCGGGATCTCCAATGTCAGCTGTCCTGGGGTCAGCGGCGTTTCCCGTGCTGGCGGAGGGAGCGGGGGAAGAGGGAGTTTCTTCCTTTTTAGAGATCGCGGTGGCGGGGGATTCTGGTATCCGGGGAGCTGAGACATGGCGAATTAGTCTGTCTGGAACCCAAATCGGAGCGTCCGCGTCCTGTGGAAAAACACAAGCATACCCTCGCCCATTGGTTAATAAGGGGTCAGGACCTTTCCATTGTCCGGAAAGAAGGTCCCTCCATTTTACTAATGGTTTTGCATTCAATTGCTCTGGGCACCAATGGCGAAGCATTGCAGTGTTTCCGGATGAATCAGCATTTAAGTTATTTATTACGAAAAGAGCATGTTGCAAAATCTGATGGGGGGAACTATATTTAAATTCCCCTTCTTTTAGTTTTTGAATATGGATTTTCAGTGTTTGATGTGCTCTTTCCACAATGGCTTGTCCTTGTGGGTTATAAGGGATGCCGGTGTTATGTTTAATTTGAAATCTTGTACAGAATTGCTGAAAAGATTTAGAAGTGTAAGCAGGAGCATTATCAGTTTTTAAAGCTTTTGGCAAGCCCAGATAGGAAAAGCATGTAAAAAGATGTTGTATTACATCTTTAACTGCTTCCCCTGTACGAGCAGTGGCAATAATAACATGAGAGAAGGTATCTACAGTTACATGAACAAAAGACAGTTTTCCAAATGAAGAGACATGGGTTACATCCATTTGCCAGAGTGCATTAGGTTTGAGACCGCGAGGGTTAACTCCCAGAGGCAAAGCATTCACGGTAGTAGGACAATGTGAACAAGAACGATCTCTCGGGCAGATTCTCGAGGAATTTGAAACTGGTATCGTAAGGCAGTGGCATTTTGGTGATGAAGTGAGTGAGAAGCTCGAGCTTCTTCAAAAACAGAAGCCACTGAAATCCTGGTTAACGAATCTGCCAATTCATTGAGAGCATTTAAAGGGCCAGGCAGGCCGGAATGAGCCCGAATGTGGCCGATAAAGAACGCCCGATTTCTTTTCCATATTTGCTGCTGCAGTTTAGTTAACAAATGGAAGATAGCAGTTTTGTTTTCAGGCAAAACTGCAGTCTCAATGTGTGGAAACAGCCTGACCACATACTGAGAGTCAGAATAAAGGTTAAATTCTTTCTCCGCAAACATAACAAAGGCCTCAATAACAGCTGTGATTTCAGCCCTTTGAGCTGAAGTTTCTTGTGTTTCCAAAAGTTTTTGATGATCTCTTGTGACTATAGAGGCTCTACCGTTAGCCGATCCATCAGTAAAGACTACCTGAGCATCTGAAATAGGGAACTGTTTACACCGGACAGGAAAAATAACTGGATGGTTAGACATAAAATTTAGTAAAACATGCGAGGGTAAATGATGCAAAATTTGACCACAGTAATTCCCTATGGCAATCTGCCAGTCTTCATCAAACATTAAAAGAGCATCAAGCTGCTCCTTATTATATGGAATTACAATCTCTGATGGCTCTTTACCAAACAATTCAATGCTCCGCTTCCTTCCTTTTAGCATTAATGTGGCAATTAAACCAGGATAAGAAGCCACGACTTTTTTAGCTTGGGTAGGAAGATGGATCCATTCTAAAGGGCCGCGTTGCCACAGAACTCCCGTAGGCGCCGTTGGAGTAGCTAGGCAAAGGAACTGCCACGTCATCGTCAAATCAATTCTTTTTACATAGCTATTTGATAAGGCTGCTTCTACTTTGCCTAGGGCTTCTTGAGCCTCAGCTGTTAATTGTCTTTTTGAGGTTGGATCAGGATCCCCGCGTAAAGTGTTAAAAAGAGGTTTTAATTCGGCAGTGGTTAATTTTAAATATGGTCTAATCCAATTAATATCACCTAAGAGTTTTTGATAATCATTTAAAGTAATAAGATGGTCTTTTCTCAATTGCAGCGGGGTATGAGTCACCGTTTCCGAATTTATGACTCTTCCTAAGTAAGTTATGGGCGGATTGATTTGAATTTTTTCTGGGGCAATTTTTAGGCCTCTGTCTGTCAATGCCTGGGTCAGGTCCTGGAGCACAGTCTGCAGGTGAACTCTATCAGGATGAGCTATTAAAATATCATCCATATAGTGAATCATATACACGTGTTCATATTTAGCCCTAGTATCTTCTAGAGCGGCATTAACAAATTTTTGGCATAAAGTAGGGCTATTTTTCATTCCCTGAGGCAGAACCTTCCACTGAAACCGTAAATAAGGCTGTTTAAGATTTTCTGATGGCAGACTAAAGGCAAATCGCTTTTTATCCTCAGGATTTAAGGGAATAGTGAAAAAACAATCTTGTAAATCAATAACAATTATATTATATCCCTCTGGAACGGCTACTGGGGAAGGGAGCCCAGGCTGTAAGGCCCCCATGTCCTCCATGGTGGCATTAATAGCTCTCAAATCCTGTAAAAGTCGCCATTTACCAGATTTTTTCTTAATGACAAAAATAGGAGTGTTCCAGGGGCTATTGGAGGGCTCAATATGTCCCAATTCTAATTGTTCAAAGATTAATGCTTTAGCTGCCAATAATTTTTCCTTATGCAGAGGCCACTGTTCTACCCACACCGGATCTTGAGATTTCCATGTGATGGGGTCGGCAGCAAAAACAATGGCCTCAATTATAAATTTGGATATCCCAATCCAGCACGTAGCTTGCGAGGAGTTGGGCAAATTGGCTCAATTATTCCTGTCTGTTGTTTACCCAATCCTTTTGATGGATCATAGCCCATCTGCAACATCTGAGAGGTCACTTTATCATCAGGGCTAAAAAGTAACACTCCCATTTGAGATAGCACGTCCCTCCCCCACAGGGTAAGGGGGAGCGAAGGAACGACATAAGGTTGGAAAGTTCCACGGGTATCCTCAAATTGCCAATCTAAAATTTTTGCACTTTTGGCTATTGTGGGGGCTCTTCCTATCCCCACCAAGTTATTTTCAGTAGTATGTGTGGGCCAGGAGCTGGGCCAGTCTTTTCCTGAAATGCAAGAAACATCTGCTCCTGTGTCTAATAACCCCACAATAGACTTGCCATTAATCAGGATAGTCTTCATAGGACGTTTCTGAGTAATTTCTGTTATCCAAAAAACCATATCACTAGACCCAAATCCTTTATCCTGCCTTTCATTTTGAGTAGCTGTGCGCCCAATTGCAGTGTGGTAAGGCAAAAGCAAAAGTTGGGCTATTCTTTGTCCCTGATGTATTTGGAAAGTTTTAGTTGGGGGTGAAATCATTATCTGGATTTCTCCTGTATAATCTGAGTCAATTACTCCAGGGATGATTGTGAGACCTTGCATAGCTAAGGAACTTCTGCCTAGTATAATTCCTACTAAACCTGTTGGTAATGGGCCTTTAACTCCTGTAGGTATTTTTACAGTGGGGCTATCTGGTGTTAATATTGCTGAGGTGGTGGAACTGAGGTCCAGTCCTGCGCTGCCTGGGGTTGCTCTGATGAGTTCTGCGATGGGACGAAGGGAATGAATGGGTTCAGTGAGGCTGCCCCAATTGTTGTCGGGGCCTGAGGCTGGCCCCTCAATCCGTTTCCCGACTGCTGGTCGGGGCCCAAAAAGGCTCCATTTCTATGGAATTGTGACCTACATTCTTTTGCCCAGTGATATCCTTTTTGACAACGAGGGCAGAGAGATCTAGGGAGATTAGTAGGCACAGCCGGGGAGGGAGAATTCGGCAGAGAAGAACCGGCTGCTTTTTGGGGACAAGCTCGCATAAGGTGCCCTTCCCGTCCGCAAGAGAAGCAGGCCTTGGATAAACCAATATTCTGGCCTGGACTACTGGAATGACTCTTTGACGGGTTATTTCTATTTGTAAAAAAGGACTGTACTGCCTGCTGGTAAGAATTTCCCTTTATGGCTGCAGCTATGGCAACGCCCTGCATCATCGCTGGTCCTACATCTGCACATTGCCTGATATAATCTATTATTTCCCCAGTTTTTTTAATAGGACGTAAAATGGCCTGGCAGGTAGAATTAGCATTTTCAAATGCCAGTTGTTTTATCAATATACTAGCTGCCTCAGTGTTGGAAATTACTCTGTTGACTGCCTCTGCAAGTCTTGATATAAAGTCTTCATATGGCTCTTCTGGTTTTTGTTTAACATTTGAGAAGGAAGAGGTAGATTCTTTCCCTTCAGGCAACAAACGCCAAGCCCCAAGGGCGCAGGCGGTTACTTGATCTAAAGTGGTTTTATCTAATCCCATTTGATCTCTAAGTGTTCCAAAATCATTAGTCCCTGCCAACATATTTTTTATAATATATCTTGGGCCATATTTTTGGTTAGCATCAGCCTCTTTTTGGGCTAGATCTTCATATTCAGTTCTCCAAAGTACATATTGACCTCCAGACAGACAAGCTTTAGCGACTGTCTTCCAGTCATGGGGTGTCATCCATCTGCCCGCTAAAGCTTCCACCAATGATACAGTGTACGGGGCTTTAGGCCCATACAAAGCACAAGCCTGTTTGAGTTCTTTAATCATTTTCATTGGAATGGGTTCCCAGTGGGGGGCTGTTCTCCCACCACTTCCACCAAATATTATGGGGAAACAAGCCTCAAGGTGGGGATCAAGTTCATCATCTGGGCTAGAGAAAACTCTTCTTCGGGGAGCTTCTAGTGGAGGCCCCTCACCCTTATAGGGAGGGGGGGGCAAGGGGTGTCCTATGTCACTTTCTTCGTACTTTGGGAATTTTTTATCCGTTCTGTGTTTAGGTCTTACGGATGTTTTATCTGGGGAATCTGGCCTTAAACTCTCAGGTGCATATAATCTGATGGGGGACATTTGTCTTGAGCCTCTGGAAGCAGAAGGCTTAATTAAGGAAATTTCTCTTGAATTTGTGGAAGCAGGTGGTCTGGTTGGGGAAGTTTTTATTAAGCTCTTTGGAGCAGATAATCTAATTGGAGAAGTTTCTCTTAAACTCCTTGGAGCATCTTTATTTAATAAAGACCAGTCCTCATCAGAATGATCTTGACTTACTTCCTCTTCCAAATCTTCCTCATCTGAAAGCTGCTCTTTTTTGTCATCTCTATCTATTACCTTTTCTTGGGCAGTCATTGCAGCTATCATTTGACTCAACTGCCGATAGTTAGGTGTAGCCTCCTTTTCATCACTCTCCTCTTCGATAGATACCTTTTTCTCTGCACTTTCCTCTTTAAGATGTACCTTTTCAGATTCAGGGGCAGGGTCTAGAGCGTCCCTAATTATATTCCATAAGGAAAAGGCGTCAGTAGGCACCTTTTGTGAGCCATGTTCAGCATGGTAAGTTTTTAGTTGTTTTCCTACTCTCTCCCAGGTGTCTAAGTTAACAGTGCCTTCTTCTGGAAACCAGGGACACTGTTCTTGTACAAAGGAAAAAAATGAATGAATATTGGATTTTTTAACTTTAATTCCTCGTTTAGTTAGTAACTGCAAGATTACTCCTGTAAAAAGCTGTCTTTCTTTTGATTCACTGTTACCCATGTCAGAAAATTAAGTCTTATAGAAAAGTCTACCTCAACAAAAAGGTTTTACCTTTGGCGAGGGGGGTTTTGTTTTCAACCCTAAGATAGCAGGTTTCTTTTCAACCTCTAGAGCACCAGGTTTCTCTTAAACCCTTGAACACTTCCCACTCCTCCTCACCCTGTCTATCCTACAGGGGGGTCCGCGGCACCCTGAGTGGGGTCCTAGCCGTCCCGAACACTCAACACTGGGGGAGTACCCGAAAGTACTCCGGGGGGAGTGATTAAGTCACTCCGGGGGGGAGCAACAGAGAGTGCTCCGGGGGGAGCAACAGAGAGTGCTCCGGGGGGAGCTACAGAGAGTGCTCCGGGGGGAGCTTTTGCTCCGAGGAACCTACCTTCGAATAGCCTGTTCCGGGCGCCACTTGCCGGGGTCCAGCCCCGGTGGATCCAGGGAATTCGAAGGGTGGACGGCGTTGGCGTGGAAAGACTTGTTTATTTATTAATATAAGATTAGATTAAGAAACTGTAGTGCAGTAGGAAGATTAAGTGGAGAAAGAGGGCTGAATAGCTTGGTTTACGCGGAAGACCAATAAAATTCCAGACAAGGAATTTGCACCATCTACGTTGGGCCACCGGTGCCCGCTTGAATATCTAAGGGTGCCTCGCCTTAAGCTCCCTTTCTCGCGGATCTTAATAACCAGGGCAAATAAGTAGACCTGGCGAGCCTCCGCGCCCCAGATGGAAATTCAGCCTGAAATTAAAGTAAAGAGCAGAGGGAAGAAAAGGGAGAGAAAAAGAGAGAGAGAGAGAGACACGGGGGGAGCCAGATTCCCAAGAAACCAGGCCGAGACTAGTCCGAGAAACTGGTCTGAGAATCTGGTCCCGTCCTTTATTGTTCAGAAGGCCTTTTATACTTTTGATAAAACATGGAGATCAATGGGTAACACAAAGTTATGCAGCGTTAGCAGTCCAGACTCTTATCAAAACCAGGCTTTTCTCTCTGCATACCTAATTGTATACACAAGTCTTAGGTAATTTACATCATCTTCCAACCAAAAGGGCCAATTAACATTTTACAGCCTTTTTTCTGATAAGGGTTTGTCAACCACAAGACTTATTTGTGTTGATCTTCCCAAGGTCTGGTGCCACTCTCGGAAAGCACTAAAGAAAGTTACATTCTTAGACAGCAAGGATACAGCAACTTATAACAAGTAGAGGGAGTGCAGTGATTTATAGCAAAAGAGAAGCAATTAACTCAAAAGTCTAGTGTTGCTAACATCAAAACTACTATGTATCTTTTTCTACATCCTGCTTACATTAACATCCTTCCAGGTGCCTAAAAGATAAAGAATAAGGAGGTCTGGCAGCAATCCTTGAGTCAACAGTGAAAACCCTCTACCAATATAATTTTTAACTCTTTAGAAAAGGCTCTGTATCTTTAAGATGCTTTTAAGCTTTGTGCCTCCCGCGGTTGGGGGGCTGTAAGCAATTCACAAGCTGTAAGCTTTGTGCCTCTCGCGGTTGGGGGGCTGTAAGCAATTCACAAGCTGTAAGAGGTCTGGGGAACCTGTTAGGCAGACTAGAGAGCTATCAGAGGGGTTTAACTGAAACATCCCTTTCAAATGCAGAAGACTAAAACCCTGAATTGACTTTTTTCCAGAGAATATCAGAAAAGTGGAAAAGCAGAGCACAAAAGCCAGCAGATTTTTGCTGGGGTACATGCTTAGGAATATCCAGAGGGGTCCCTGAAGTCTGAGCACGCCTTGCGTATGTCAGCTTCCTTCCTCATGACCTTGTCACGGGCGGGATTCCTCACACTGGCTTCCGGCAGGGTATGGTGGTGAACTTCTTGAGTTGCAGCAAGGCTGTGAAAGACCCTTTCGAAGTTCCAGAGGTAAGGTGTCATTAGTCTCCAGACGCCTCATCGGAAATAGGCCTCATCTCGCCTGGAAGGGAGAACTTCCTGGATTTTCTCGAGTTGCGGCAGGTGTTCTCGAGTTACGACGGGGACCTCAGGGACCCGCCCTGGTGGCCTCAGGAGAGGCCAGTCCCTATGCGAGTTGCTAGGGGGCCTCTCGGGATTCCTCTCCCGTCGATACCGGGGCCAAAAACCTTGTGTGGAGTCAGGGCCGGAACCGAGGATTCCTCTCAGGGGCTGACATGGATCTTTGGGTACTTCTGGAGTCTCCCCAGGGGAGTCAGGCCTCGTCTCGAGTGGGGGCATGCACGTGCACTTTCCTTCCAGGCTGTAGCAGCAATGTCACGCTACCTGTCGCGTGGATCAAATGATCTGTGGTTTTCCCTCGAGGCTTTCCCACAGGGCTGTCCCACGTGCCACCGTGGTGTGAGTCGATCCTCGGCGTGAAAGATGAGCCAGTGCAGGGCAAAGAGGTTCCTCTGGAATGGACTGAGACATCTGGGGGACTCTTGGAATGGTTGTACGACCATGGAGTTCCTCTCGCCTTTCCTGTTGAGAGTGCCTCCTCTTGAGATGCGACGGGAACGCCGGGAATATTTTCCCGTTGAAAGCAGGGAAAGGATCCCTCATCTCGAGCTACGAGGGGGAAACGGGGCTCCTCTGGATGTGGGCGGGACCATCGTGCTTTCTCTCGACTGGAGACGGGTATGGCGGTGAACTTCTTGAGTTGCAGCAAGGGTGTGAAAGACCCTTTCGAAGTTCCAGAGGTTAGGTGTCGTTAGTCTCCAGACGCCTCATCGGAAATAGGCCTCATCTCGCCTGGAAGGGAGAACTTCCTTGATTTTCTCGAGTTGGGGCAGGTGTTCTCGAGTTACGACGGGGACCTCAGGGACCCGCCCTGTTGGCCTCAGGAGAGGCCAGTCCCTATGCGTGTTGATAGGGGGCCCCTCGGGATTCCTCTCCCGTCGATACCGGGGCCAAAAACCTTGTGTGGAGACAGGGCTGGAACCGAGGATTCCTCTCAGGGACTGATATGGATCTTTGGGTACTTCTGGAGTCTCGCCAGGGGAGACAGGCCTCGTCTCGTGTGGGGGCATGCAAGTGCACTTTCCTGCCAGGCTGTAGCAGCAATGTCACGCTTCACGTCGCGTGGATCAAAGGATCTGCGGTTTTCCCTCGAGGCTTTCCCTCGAGGCTTTCCCACAGGGCTGTCCCACGTGACACCGTGGTGTGAGTCGATTCTCGGCGTGAAAAATGAGCCAGTGCAGGGCAAAGAGGTTCCTCTGGAATGGACTGAGACATCTGGGGGACTCTTGGAATGGTGGTACGACCATGGAGTTCCTCTCGCCTTTCCTGTTGAGAGTGCCTCCTCTTGAGATGCGACGGGAACGCCGGGAATTCTTTCCCGTTGAAAGGAGGGAAAGGATCCCTCATCTCGAGCTACGAGGGGGAAACGGGTCTCCACTGGATGTGGGCGGGACCATCGTGCTTTCTCTCGAGTGGAGACGGGTATGGCGGTGAACTTCTTGAGTTGCAGCAAGGGTGTGAAAGACCCTTTCGAAGTTCCAGAGGTTTGGTGTCATTAGTCTCCAGAGGCCTCATCGGAAATAGGCCTCATCTCGCCTGGAAGGGAGAACTTCCTGGATTTTCTCGAGTTGCGGCAGGTGTTCTCGAGTTACGACGGGGACCTCAGGGACCCGCCCTGGTGGCCTCCGGAGAGGCCAGTCCCCATGCGAGTTGCTAGGGGGCCTCTCGGGATTCCTCTCCCGTCGATACCGGGCCCAAAAACCTTGTGTGGAGTCAGGGCCGGAACCGAGGATTTCTCTCAGGGGCTGACATGGATCTTTGGGTACTTCTGGAGTCTCCCCAGTGGAGTCAGGCCTCGTCTCGAGTGGGGGCATGCACGTGCGCTTTCCTTCCAGGCTGTAGCAGCAATGTCACGCTTCCCGTCGCGTGGATCAAAGGATCTGTGGTTTTCCCTCGAGGCTTTCCCTCGAGGCTTTCCCACAGGGCTGTCCCAAGTGCCACCGTGGTGTGAGTCGATCCTCGGCGTGAAAGATGAGCCAGTGCAGGGCAAAGAGGTTCCTCTGGAATGGACTGAGACATCTGGGGGACTCTTGGAATGGTGGTACGACCATGGAGTTCCTCTCGCCTTTCCTGTTGAGAGTGCCTCCTCTTGAGATGCGACGGGAACGCCGGGAATTCTTTCCCGTTGAAAGCAGGGAAAGGATCCCTCATCTCGAGCTACGAGGGGGAAACGGGGCTCCTCTGGATGTGGGCGGGACCATCGTGCTTCCTGTCTAGTGGAGATGGGTATGGTGGTGAACTTCTTGAGTTGCAGCAAGGCTGTGAAAGACCCTTTCGAAGTTCCAGAGGTAAGGTGTCATTAGTCTCCAGACGCCTCATCGGAAATAGGCCTCATCTCGCCTGGAAGGGAGAACTTCCTGGATTTTCTCGAGTTGCGGCAGGTGTTCTCGAGTTACAACGGGGACCTCAGGGACCCGCCCTGGTGGCCTCAGGAGAGGCCAGTCCCTATGCGAGTTGCTAGGGGGCCTCTCGGGATTCCTCTCCCGTCGATACCGGGGCCAAAAACCTTGTGAGGAGTCAGGGCCGGAACCGAGGATTCCTCTCAGGGGCTGACATGGATCTTTGGGTACTTCTGGAGTCTCCCCAGGGGAGTCAGGCCTCGTCTCGAGTGGGGGCATGCACGTGCACTTTCCTTCCAGGCTGTAGCAGCAATGTCACGCTTCCCGTCGCGTGGATCAAATGATGTGTGGTTTTCCCTCGAGGCTTTCCCACAGGGCTGTCCCACGTGCCACCGTGGTGTGAGTCGATCCTCGGCGCGAAAGATGAGCCAGTGCAGGGCAAAGAGGTTCCTCTGGAATGCACTGAGACATCTGGGGGACTCTTGGAATGGTGGTACGACCATGGAGTTCCTCTCGCCTTTCCTGTTGAGAGTGCCTCCTCTTGAGATGCGACAGGAACGCCGGGAATTTTTTCCCGTTGAAAGCAGGGAAAGGATCCCTCATCTCGAGCTACGAGGGGGAAACGGGGCTCCTCTGGATGTGGGCGGGACCATCGTGCTTTCCCTCGAGTGGAGACGGGTATGGCGGTGAACTTCTTGAGTTGCAGCAAGGGTGTGAAAGACCCTTTCGAAGTTCCAGAGGTTAGGTGTCATTAGTCTCCAGACGCCTCATCGGAAATAGGCCTCATCTCGCCTGGAAGGGAGAACTTCCTTGATTTTCTCGAGTTGCGGCAGGTGTTCTCGAGTTACGACGGGGACCTCAGGGACCCGCCCTGTTGGCCTCAGGAGAGGCCAGTCCCTATGCGTGTTGCTAGGGGGCCCCTCGGGATTCCTCTCCCGTCGATACCGGGGCCAAAAACCTTGTGTGGAGTCAGGGCCGGAACCGAGGATTCCTCTCAGGGACTGATATGGATCTTTGGGTACTTCTGGAGTCTCGCCAGGGGAGACAGGCCTCGTCTCGTGTGGGGGCATGCACGTGCCCTTTCCTTAAAGGCTGTAGCAGCAATGTCACGCTTCCCGTCGCGTGGATCAAAGGCTCTGTGGTTTTCCCTCGAGGCTTTCCCTCGAGGCTTTCCCACAGGGCTGTCCCACGTGCCACCGTGGTGTGAGTCGATCCTCGGCGTGAAAGATGAGCCAGTGCATGGCAAAGAGGTTCCTCTGGAATGGACTGAGACATCTGGGGGACTCTTGGAATGGTGGTACGACCATGGAGTTCCTCTCGCCTTTCCTGTTGAGAGTGCCTCCTCTTGAGATGCGACGGGAACGCCGGGAATTCTTTCCCGTTGAAAGCAGGGAAAGGATCCCTCATCTCGAGCTACGAGGGGGAAACGGGGCTCCTCTGGATGTGGGCGGGACCATCGTGCTTCCTCTCGAGTGGACACGGGTATGGCGGTGAACTTCTTGAGTTGCAGCAAGGGTGTGAAAGACCCTTTCGAAGTTCCAGAGGTTAGGTGTCATTAGTCTCCAGACGCCTCATCGGAAATAGGCCTCATCTCGCCTGGAATGGAGAACTTCCTGGATTTTCTCGAGTTGCGGCAGGTGTTCTCGAGTTACGACGGGGACCTCAGGGACCCGCCATGGTGGCCTCAGGAGAGGCCCGTCCCCATGCGAGTTGCTAGGGGGCCTCTCGGGATTCCTCTCCCGTCGATACGGGGGCCAAAAAGCTTGTGTGGAGTCAGGGCCGGAACCGAGGATTCCTCTCAGGGGCTGACATGGATCTTTGGGTACTTCTGGAGTCTCCCCAGGGGAGTCAGGCCTCGTCTCGAGTGGGGGCATGCACGTGCGCTTTCCTTCCAGGCTGTAGCAGCAATGTCACGCTTCCCGTCGCGTGGATCAAAGGATCTGTGGTTTTCCCTCGAGGCTTTCCCTCGAGGCTTTCCCACAGGGCTGTCCCACGTGCCACCGTGGTGTGAGTCGATCCTCGGCGTGAAAGATGAGCCAGTGCAGGGCAAAGAGGTTCCTCTGGAATGGACTGAGACATCTGGGGGACTCTTGGAATGGTGGTACGACCATGGAGTTCTTCTCGCCTTTCCTGTTGAGAGTGCCTCCTCTTGAGATGCGACAGGAACGCCGGGAATACTTTCCCGTTGAAAGCAGGGAAAGGATCCCTCATCTCGAGCTACGAGGGGGATACGGGGCTCCTCTGGATGTGGGCGGGACCATCGTGCTTCCTCTCGAGTGGAGACGGGTATGGCGGTGAACTTCTTGAGTTGCAGCAAGGGTGTGAAAGACCCTTTCGAAGTTCCAGAGGTTTGGTGTCATTAGTCTCCAGAGGCCTCATCGGAAATAGGCCTCATCTCGCCTGGAAGGGAGAACTTCCTGGATTTTCTCGAGTTGCGGCAGGTGTTCTCGAGTTACGACGGGGACCTCAGGGACCCGCCCTGGTGGCCTCAGGAGAGGCCAGTCCCCATGAGAGTTGCTAGGGGGCCTCTCGGGATTCCTCTCCCGTCGATACCGGGGCCAAAATGCTTGTGTGGAGTCAGGGCCGGAACCGAGAATTCCTCTCAGGGGCTGACATGGATCTTTGGGTACTTCTGGAGTCTCCCCAGGGGAGTCAGGCCTCGTCTCGAGTGGGGGCATGCACGTGTGCTTTCCTTCCAGGCTGTAGCATCAATGTCACGCTTCCCGTCGCGTGGATCAAAGGATCTGTGGTTTTCCCTCGAGGCTTTCCCTCGAGGCTTTCCCACAGGGCTGTCCCACGTGCCACCGTGTTGTGAGTCGATCCTCGGCGTGAAAGATGAGCCAGTGCAGGGCAAAGAGGTTCCTCTGGAATGGACTGAGACATCTGGGGGACTCTTGGAATGGTGGTACGACCATGGAGTTCCTCTCGCCTTTCCTGTTGAGAGTGCCTCCTCTTGAGATGCGACGGGAACGCCGGGAATTCTTTCCCGTTGAAACCAGGGAAAGGATTCCTCATCTCGAGCTACGAGGGGGAAACGGGGCTCCTCTGGATGTGGGCGGGACCATCGTGCTTCCTCTCGAGTGGAGACGGGTATGGCGGTGAACTTCTTGAGTTGCAGCAAGGGTGTGAAAGACCCTTTCGAAGTTCCAGAGGTTTGGTGTCATTAGTCTCCAGAGGCCTCATCGGAAATAGGCCTCATCTCGCCTGGAAGGGAGAACTTCCTGGATTTTCTCGAGTTGCGGCAGGTTTTCTCGAGTTACGACGGGGACCTCAGGGACCCGCCCTGGTGGCCTCCGGAGAGGCCAGTCCCCATGCGAGTTGCTAGGGGGCCTCTCGGGATTCCTCTCCCGTCGATACCGGGGCCAAAAACCTTGTGTGGAGTCAGGGCCGGAACCGAGGATTCCTCTCAGGGGCTGACATGGATCTTTGGGGACTTCTGGAGTCTCCCCAGTGGAGTCAGGCCTCGTCTCGAGTGGGGGCATGCACGTGCGCTTTCCTTCCAGGCTGTAGCAGCAATGTCACGCTTCCCGTCACGTGGATCAAAGGATCTGTGGTTTTCCCTCGAGGCTTTCCCTCGAGGCTTTCCCACAGGGCTGTCCAACGTGCCACCTTGGTGTGAGTCGATCCTCGGCGTGAAAGATGAGCCAGTGCAGGGCAAAGATGTTCCTCTGGAATGGACTGAGACATCTGGGGGACTCTTGGAATGGTGGTACGACCATGGAGTTCCTCTCGCCTTTCCTGTTGAGAGTGCCTCCACTTGAGATGCGACGGGAACGCCGGGAATTCTTTCCCGTTGAAAGCAGGGAAAGGATCCCTCATCTCGAGCTACGAGGGGGAAACGGGGCTCCTCTGGATGTGGGCGGGACCATCGTGCTTCCTCTCTAGTGGAGACGGTTCTGGTGGTGAACTTCTTGAGTTGCAGCAAGGCTGTGAAAGACCCTTTCGAAGTTCCAGAGGTAAGGTGTCATTAGTCTCCAGACGCCTCATCGGAAATAGGCCTCATCTCGCCTGGAAGGGAGAACTTCCTGGATTTTCTCGAGTTGCGGCAGGTGTTCTCGAGTTACGACGGGGACCTCAGGGACCCGCCCTGGTGGCCTCAGGAGAGGCCAGTCCCTATGCGAGTTGCTAGGGGGCCTCTCGGGATTCCTCTCCCGTCGATACCGGGGCCAAAAACCTTGTGTGGAATCAGGGCCGGAACCGAGGATTCCTCTCAGGGGCTGACATGGATCTTTGGGTACTTCTGGAGTCTCCCCAGGGGAGTCAAGCCTCGTCTCGAGTGGGGGCATGAACGTGCACTTTCCTTCCAGGCTGTAGCAGCAATGTCACGCTTCCCGTCGCGTGGATCAAATGATGTGTGGTTTTCCCTAGAGGCTTTCCCACAGGGCTGCCCACGTGCCACCGTGGTGTGAGTCGATCCTCGGCATGAAAGATGAGCCAGTGCAGGGCAAAGAGGTTCCTCTGGAATGGACTGAGACATCTGGGGGACTCTTGGAATGGTGGTACGACCATTGAGTTCCTCTCGCCTTTCCTGTTGAGAGTGCCTCCTCTTGAGATGCGACGGGAACGCCGGGAATTTTTTCCCGTTGAAAGCAGGGAAAGGATCCCTCATCTCGAGCTACGAGGGGGAAACGGGGCTCCTCTGGATGTGGGCGGGACCATCGTGCTTTCTCTCGAGTGGAGACGGGTATGGCGGTGAACTTTTTGAGTTGCAGCAAGGGTGTGAAAGACCCTTTCGAAGTTCCAGAGGTTAGGTGTCATTAGTCTCCAGACGCCTCATCGGAAATAGGCCTCATCTCACCTGGAAGGGAGAACTTCCTTGATTTTCTCGAGTTGCAGCAGGTGTTCTCGAGTTACGACGGGGACCTCAGGGACCCGCCCTGTTGGCCTCAGGAGAGGCCAGTCCCTATGCGTGTTGCTAGGGGGCCCCTCGGGATTCCTCTCCCGTCGATACCGGGGCCAAAAACCTTGTGTGGAGTCAGGGCCGGAACCGAGGATTCCTCTCAGGGACTGATATGGATCTTTGGGTACTTCTGGAGTCTCGCCAGGGGAGACAGGCCTCGTCTCGTGTGGGGGCATGCACGTGCACTTTCATTCCAGGCTGTAGCAGCAATGTCACGCTTCCCGTCGCGTGGATCAAAGGATCTGTGGTTTTCCCTCGAGGCTTTCCCTCGAGGCTTTCCCACAGGGCTGTCCCACGTGCCACCGTGGTGTGAGTCGATCCTCGGCGTGAAAGATGAGCCAGTGCAGGGCAAAGAGGTTCCTCTGGAATGGACTGAGACATCTGGGGGACTCTTGGAATGGTGGTACGACCATGGAGTTCCTCTCGCCTTTCCTGTTGAGAGTGCCTCCTCTTGAGATGCGACGGGAACGCCGGGAATTCTTTCCCGTTGAAAGCAGGGAAAGGATCCCTCATCTCGAGCTAGGAGGGGGAAACGGGGCTCCTCTGGATGTGGGCGGGACCATCGTGCTTCCTCTCGAGTGGAGACGGGTATGGCGGTGAACTTCTTGAGTCGCAGCAAGGGTGTGAAAGACCCTTTCGAAGTTCCAGAGGTTAGGTGTCATTAGTCTCCAGACGCCTCATCGGAAATAGGCCTCATCTCGCCTGGAAGGGAGAACTTCCTGGATTTTCTCGAGTTGCGGCAGGTGCTCTCGAGTTACGACGAGGACCTCAGGGACCCGCCCTGGTGGCCTCAGGAGAGGCCAGTCCCCATGCGAGTTGCTAGGGGGCCTCTCGGGATTCCTCTCCCGTCGATACCGGGGCCAAAAACCTTGTGTGGAGTCAGGGCCGGAACCGAGGATTCCTCTCAGGGGCTGACATGGATCTTTGGGTACTTCTGGAGTCTCCCCAGGGGAGTCAGGCCTCGTCTCGAGTGGGGGCATGCACGTGCGCTTTCCTTCCAGGCTGTAGCAGCAATGTCACGCTTCCCGTCGCGTGGATCAAAGGATCTGTGGTTTTCCTCGAGCCTTGCCCTCGAGGCTTTCCCACAGGGCTGTCCCACGTGCCACCGTGGTGTGAGTCGATCCTTGGCGTGAAAGATGAGCCACTGCAGGGCAAAGAGGTTCCTCTGGAATGGACTGAGACATCTGGGGGACTCTTGGAATGGTGGTACGACCATGGAGTTCCTCTCGCCTTTCCTGTTGAGAGTGCCTCCGCTTGAGATGCGACGGGAACGCTGGGAATTCTTTCCCGTTGAAAGCAGGGAAAGGATCCCTCCTCTCGAGCTACAAGGTGGATACGGAGCTCCTCTGGATGTGGGCGGGACCATCGTGCTTCCTCTCGAGTGGAGACGGGTATGGCGGTGAACTTCCTTAGTTGCAGCAAGGGTGTGAAAGACCCTTTCGAAGTTCCAGAGGTTAGGTGTCATTAGTCTCCAGAGGCCTCATCGGAAATAGGCCTCATCTCGCCTGGAAGGGAGAACTTCCTGGATTTTCTCGAGTTGCGGCAGGTGTTCTCGAGTTACGACGGGGAACTCAGGGACCCGCCCTGGTGGCCTCAGGAAAGGCTAGTCCCCTGGAGAGTTGCTAGGGGGCCTCTCCGGATTCCTCTCCCGTCGATACCGGGGCTAAAATCCTTCTGTGGAGTCATGGCCGAAACCGAGGATTCCTCTCAGGGGTTGACATGGATCTCTGGGTCTGTCTGGAGTCTCCCCAGGGAAGTCAGGCCTCGTCTCGAGTGGGGGCATGCATGTGCGCTTTCCTTCCAGGCTGTAGCAGCAATGTCATGCTTCCCGTCGCGTGGATCAAAGGATCTGTGGTTTTCCCTCGAGGCTTTACCTCGAGGCTTTCCCACAGGGCTGTCCCACGTGCCACCGTGGTGTGAGTCGATCCTTGGCGTGAAAGATGAGCCAGTGCAGGGCAAAGAGGTTCCTCTGGAATGGACTGAGACATCTGGGGGACTCTTGGAATGGTGGTACGACCATGGAGTTCCTCTCGCCTTTCCTGTTGAGAGTGCCTCCTCTTGAGATGCGACGTGAACGCCGGGAATTCTTTCCCGTTGAAAGCAGGGAAAGGATCCCTCATCTCGAGCTACGAGGGGGAAACGGGGCTCCTCTGGATGTGGGCGGGACCATCGTGCTTCCTCTCGAGTGGAGACGGGTATGGCAGTGAACTTCTTGAGTTGCAGCAAGGGTGTGAAAGACCCTTTCGAAGTTCCAGAGGTTAGGTGTCATTAGTCTCCAGACGCCTCATCGGAAATAGGCCTCATCTCGCCTGGAAGGGCGAACATCCTGGATTTTCTCGAGTTGCGGCAGGTGTTCTCGAGTTACGACGGGGACCTCAGGGACCCGCCCTGGTGGCCTCAGGAGAGGCCAGTCCCCATGCGAGGTGCTAGGAGGCCTCTCGGGATTCCTCTCCCGTCGATACCGGGGCCAAAAACCTTGTGTGCAGTCAGGGCCGGAACCGAGGATTCCTCTCAGGGGCTGACATGGATCTTTGGGTACTTCTGGAGTCTCCCCACGGGAGTCAGGCCTCGTCTCGAGTGGGGGCATGCACGTGCGCTTTCCTTCCAGGCTGTAGCAGCAATGTCACGCTTCCCGTCGCGTGGATCAAAGGATCTGTGGTATTCCCTCGAGGCTTTCCCTAGAGGCTTTCCCACAGGGCTGTCCCACGTGCCACCGTGGTGTGAGTCGATCCTCGGCGTGAAAGATGAGCCAGTGCAGGGCAAAGAGGTTCCTCTGGAATGGACTGAGACATCTGGGGGACTCTTGGAATGGTGGTACGACCATGGAGTTCCTCTCGCCTTTCCTGTTGAGAGTGCCTCCTCTTGAGATACGACGGGAACACCGGGAATTCTTTCCCGTTGAAAGCAGGGAAAGGATCCCTCATCTCGAGCTAAGAGGGGGAAACGGGGCTCCTCTGGATGTGGG
Organism: Capricornis sumatraensis; assembly: GCF_032405125.1. Classification (NCBI taxonomy): domain Eukaryota; kingdom Metazoa; phylum Chordata; class Mammalia; order Artiodactyla; family Bovidae; genus Capricornis; species Capricornis sumatraensis. The sequence goes on from NW_027184612.1 coordinate 14,104,014, forward strand.
CGGGACCATCGTGCTTCCTCTCGAGTGGAGACGGGTATGGCGGTGAAATTCTTGAGTTGCAGCAAGGGTGTGAAAGACCCTTTCGAAGTTCGAGAGGTTAGGTGTCATTAGTCTCCAGACGCCTCATCGGAAATAGGCCTCATCTCGCCTGGAAGGGAGAACTTCCTGGATTTTCTCGAGTTGCGGCAGGTGTTCTCGAGTTACGACGGGGACCTCAGGGACCCGCCCTGGTGGCCTCAGGAGAGGCCAGTCCCCATGCGAGGTGCTAGGGGGCCTCTCGGGATTCCTCTCCCGTCGATACCAAGGCCAAAAACCTTGTGTGGAGTCAGGGTCGGAACCGAGGATTCCTCTCAGGGGCTTATATGGATCTTTGGGTACTTCTGGAGTCTCGCCAGGGGAGACAGGCCTCGTCTCGAGTGGGGGCATGCACGTGCGCTTTCCTTCCAGGCTGTAGCAGCAATGTCACGCTTCCCGTCGCGTGGATCAAAGGATCTGTGGTTTTCCCTCGAGGCTTTCCCTCGAGGCTTTCCCACAGGGCTGTCCCACGTGCCTCCGTGGTGTGAGTCGATCCTCGGCGTGAAAGATGAGCCAGTGCAGGGCAAACAGGTTCCTCTGGAATGGACTGAGACATCTGGGGGACTCTAGGAATGGTGGTACGACCATGGAGTTCCTCTCGCCTTTCCTGTTGAGAGTGCCTCCTCTTGAGATGCGACGGGAATGCCGGGAATTCTTTCCCGTTGAAAGCAGGGAAAGGATCCCTCATCTCGAGCTACGAGGGGGAAACGGGGCTCCTCTGGATGTGGGCGGGACCATCGTGCTTCCTCTCGAGTGGAGACGGGTATGGCGGTGAACTTCTTGAGTTGCAGCAAGGGTGTGAAAGACCCTTTCGAAGTTCCAGAGGTTAGGTGTCATTAGTCTCCAGACGACTCATCGGAAATAGGCCTCATCTCGCCTGCAAGGGAGAACTTCCTGGATTTTCTCGAGTTGGGGCAGGTGTTCTCGAGTTACGACGGGGACCTCAGGGACCCGCCCTGGTGGCCTCAGGAGAGGCCAGTCCCCATGCGAGGTGCTAGGGGGCCTCTCGGGATTCCTCTCCCGTCGATACCGGGGCCAAAAAGCTTGTGTGGAGTCAGGGCCGGAACCGAGGATTCCTCTCAGGGGCTGACATGGATCTTTGGGTACTTCTGGAGTCTCCCCAGAGGAGTTAGGCCTCGAATCGAGTGGGGGCATGCACGTGCGCTTTCCTTCCAGGCTGTAGCAGCAATGTCACGCTTCCCGTGGCGTGTATCAAAGGATCTGTGGTTTTCCCTCGAGACTTTCCCACAGGGCTGTCCCACGTGCCACCGTGGTGTGAGTCGATCCTCGGCGTGAAAGATGAGCCAGTGCAGGGCAAAGAGGTTCCTCTGAAATGGACTGAGACATCTGGGCGACTCTTGGAATGGTGGTACGACCATGGAGTTCCTCTCGCCTTTCCTGTTGAGAGTGCCTCCTCTTGAGATGCGACAGGAACGTCGGGAATTCTTTCCCGTTGAAAGCAGGGAAAGGATCCCTCATCTCGAGCTACGAGGGGGAAACGGGGCTCCTCTGGATGTGGGCGGGACCATCGTGCTTCCTCTCGAGTGGACACGGGTATGGCGGTGAACTTCTTGAGTTGCAGCAAGGGTGTGAAAGACCCTTTCGAAGTTCCAGAGGTTAGGTGTCATTAGTCTCCAGACGCCTCATCGGAAATAGGCCTCATCTCGCCTGGAAGGGAGAACTTCCTGGATTTTCTCGAGTTGCGGCAGGTGTTCTCGAGTTACGACGGGGACCTCAGGGACCCGCCCTGGTGGCCTCAGGAGAGGCCAGTCCCCATGCGATGTGCTAGGGGGCCTCTCGGGATTCCTCTCCCGTCGATACCGGGGCCAAAAACCTTGTGTGGAGTCAGGGCCGGAACCGAGGATTCCTCTCAGGGGCTGACATGGATCTTTGGGTACTTCTGGAGTCTCCCCAGGGGAGTCAGGCCTCGTCTCGAGTGGGGGCATGCACGTGCGCTTTCCTTCCAGGCTGTAGCAGCAATGTCACGCTTCCCGTCGCGTGGATCATAGGATCTGTGGTTTTCCCTCGAGGCTTTCCCACAGGGCTGTCCCACGTGCCACCGTGGTGTGAGTCGATCCTCGGCGTGAAAGATGAGCCAGTGCAGGGCAAAGAGCTTCCTCTGGAATGGACTGAGACATCTGGGGGACTCTTGGAATGGTGGTACGACCATGGAGTTCCTCTCGCCTTTCCTGTTGAGAGTGCCTCCTCTTGAGATGCGACGTGAACGCCGGGAATTCTTTCCCGTTGAAAGCAGGGAAAGGATCCCTCATCTCGAGCTACGAGGGGGAAACGGGGCTCCTCTGGATGTGGGCGGGACCATCGTGCTTCCTCTCGAGTGGAGACGGGTATGGCAGTGAAATTCTTGAGTTGCAGCAAGGGTGTGAAAGACCCTTTCGAAGTTCCAGAGGTTAGGTGTCATTAGTCTCCAGACGCCTCATCGGAAATAGGCCTCATCTCGCCTGGAAGGGAGAACATCCTGGATTTTCTCGAGTTGCGGCAGGTGTTCTCGAGTTACGACGGGGACCTCAGGGACCCGCCCTGATGGCCTCAGGAGAGGCCAGTCCCCATGCGAGGTGCTAGGAGGCCTCTCGGGATTCCTCTCCCGTCGATACCGGGGCCAAAAACCTTGTGTGCAGTCAGGGCCGGAACCGAGGATTCCTCTCAGGGGCTGACATGGATCTTTGGGTACTTCTGGAGTCTCCCCACGGGAGTCAGGCCTCGTCTCGAGTGGGGGCATGCACGTGCGCTTTCCTTCCAGGCTGTAGCAGCAATGTCACGCTTCCCGTCGCGTGGATCAAAGGATCTGTGGTATTCCCTCGAGGCTTTCCCTAGAGGCTTTCCCACAGGGCTGTCCCACGTGCCACCGTGGTGTGAGTCGATCCTCGGCGTGAAAGATGAGCCAGTGCAGGGCAAAGAGGTTCCTCTGGAATGGACTGAGACATCTGGGGGACTCTTGGAATGGTGGTACGACCATGGAGTTCCTCTCGCCTTTCCTGTTGAGAGTGCCTCCTCTTGAGATACGACGGGAACACCGGGAATTCTTTCCCGTTGAAAGCAGGGAAAGGATCCCTCATCTCGAGCTAAGAGGGGGAAACGGGGCTCCTCTGGATGTGGGCGGGACCATCGTGCTTCCTCTCGAGTGGAGACGGGTATGGCGGTGAAATTCTTGAGTTGCAGCAAGGGTGTGAAAGACCCTTTCGAAGTTCGAGAGGTTAGGTGTCATTAGTCTCCAGACGCCTCATCGGAAATAGGCCTCATCTCGCCTGGAAGGGAGAACTTCCTGGATTTTCTCGAGTTGCGGCAGGTGTTCTCGAGTTACGACGGGGACCTCAGGGACCCGCCCTGGTGGCCTCAGGAGAGGCCAGTCCCCATGCGAGGTGCTAGGGGGCCTCTCGGGATTCCTCTCCCGTCGATACCAAGGCCAAAAACCTTGTGTGGAGTCAGGGTCGGAACCGAGGATTCCTCTCAGGGGCTTATATGGATCTTTGGGTACTTCTGGAGTCTCGCCAGGGGAGACAGGCCTCGTCTCGAGTGGGGGCATGCACGTGCGCTTTCCTTCCAGGCTGTAGCAGCAATGTCACGCTTCCCGTCGCGTGGATCAAAGGATCTGTGGTTTTCCCTCGAGGCTTTCCCTCGAGGCTTTCCCACAGGGCTGTCCCACGTGCCTCCGTGGTGTGAGTCGATCCTCGGCGTGAAAGATGAGCCAGTGCAGGGCAAAGAGGTTCCTCTGGAATGGACTGAGACATCTGGGGGACTCTAGGAATGGTGGTACGACCATGGAGTTCCTCTCGCCTTTCCTGTTGAGAGTGCCTCCTCTTGAGATGCGATGGGAATGCCGGGAATTCTTTCCCGTTGAAAGCAGGGAAAGGATCCCTCATCTCGAGCTACGAGGGGGAAACGGGGCTCCTCTGGATGTGGGCGGGACCATCGTGCTTCCTCTCGAGTGGAGACGGGTATGGCGGTGAACTTCTTGAGTTGCAGCAAGGGTGTGAAAGACCCTTTCGAAGTTCCAGAGGTTAGGTGTCATTAGTCTCCAGACGACTCATCGGAAATAGGCCTCATCTCGCCTGGAAGGGAGAACTTCCTGGATTTTCTCGAGTTGCGGCAGGTGTTCTCGAGTTACGACGGGGACCTCAGGGACCCGCCCTGGTGGCCTCAGGAGAGGCCAGTCCCCATGCGAGGTGCTAGGGGGCCTCTCGGGATTCCTCTCCCGTCGATACCGGGGCCAAAAAGCTTGTGTGGAGTCAGGGCCGGAACCGAGGATTCCTCTCAGGGGCTGACATGGATCTTTGGGTACTTCTGGAGTCTCCCCAGAGGAGTTAGGCCTCGAATCGAGTGGGGGCATGCACGTGCGCTTTCCTTCCAGGCTGTAGCAGCAATGTCACGCTTCCCGTGGCGTGTATCAAAGGATCTGGGGTTTTCCCTCGAGACTTTCCCACAGGGCTGTCCCACGTGCCACCGTGGTGTGAGTCGATCCTCGGCGTGAAAGATGAGCCAGTGCAGGGCAAAGAGGTTCCTCTGGAATGGACTGAGACATCTGGGGGACTCTTGGAATGGTGGTACGACCATGGAGTTCCTCTCGCCTTTCCTGTTGAGAGTGCCTCCTCTTGAGATGCGACGGGAACGCCGGGAATTCTTTCCCGTTGAAAGCAGGGAAAGGATCCCTCATCTCGAGCTCCGAGGGGGAAACTGGGCTCCTCTGGATATGGGCGGGACCATCGTGCTTCCTCTCGAGTGGAGACGGGTATGGCGGTGAACTTCTTGAGTTGCAGCAAGGGTGTGAAAGACCCTTTCGAAGTTCCAGAGGTTTGGTGTCATTAGTCTCCAGAGGCCTCATCGGAAATAGGCCTCATCTCGCCTGGAAGGGAGAACTTCCTGGATTTTCTCGAGTTGCGGCAGGTGTTCTCGAGTTACGACGGGGACCTCAGGGACCCGCCCTGGTGGCCTCCGGAGAGGCCAGTCCACATGCGAGTTGCTAGGGGGTCTCTCGGGATTCCTCTCCCGTCGATACCGGGGCCAAAAAGCTTGTGTGGAGTCAGGGCCGGAACCGAGGATTCCTCTCAGGGGCTGACATGGATCTTTGGGTACTTCTGGAGTCTCCCCAGGGGAGTCAGGCCTCGTCTCGAGTGGGGGCATGCACGTGCGCTTTCCTTCCAGGCTGTAGCAGCAATGTCACGCTTCCCGTCGCGTGGATCAAAGGATCTGTGGTTTTCCCTCGAGGCTTTCCCTCGAGGCTTTCCCACAGGGCTGTCCCACGTGCCACCGTGTTGTGAGTCGATCCTCGGCGTGAAAGATGAGCCAGTGCAGGGCAAAGAGTTTCCTCTGGAATGGACTGAGACATCTGGGGGACTCTTGGAATGGTGGTACGACCATGGAGTTCCTCTCGCCTTTCCTGTTGAGAGTGCCTCCTCTTGAGATGCGACGGGAACGCCGGGAATTCTTTCCCTTTGAAACCAGGGAAAGGATCCCTCATCTCGAGCTACGAGGGGGAAACGGGGCTCCTCTGGATGTGGGCGGGACCATCGTGCTTCCTCTCGAGTGGAGACGGGTATGGCGGTGAACTTCTTGAGTTGCAGCAAGGGTGTGAAAGACCCTTTCGAAGTTCCAGTGGTTTGGTGTCATTAGTCTCCAGAGGCTTCATCGGAAATAGGCCTCATCTCGCCTGGAAGGGAGAACTTCCTGGATTTTCTCGAGTTGCGGCAGGAGTTCTCGAGTTACGACGGGGACCTCAGGGACCCGCCCTGGTGGCCTCCGGAGAGGCCAGTCCCCATGCGAGTTGCTAGGGGGCCTCTCGGGATTCCTCTCCCGTCGATACCGGGGCCAAAAAGCTTGTGTGGAGTCAGGGCCGGAACCGAGGATTCCTCTCAGGGGCTGACATGGATCTTTGGGTACTTCTGGAGTCTCCCCAGGGGAGTCAGGCCTCGTCTCGAGTGGGGGCATGCACGTGCGCTTTCCTTCCAGGCTGTAGCAGCAATGTCACGCTTCCCGTCGCGTGGATCAAAGGATCTGTGGTTTTCCCTCGAGGCTTTCCCTCGAGGCTTTCCCACAGGGCTGTCCCACGTGCCACCGTGCTGTGAGTCGATCCTCGGCGTGAAAGATGAGCCAGTGCAGGGCAAAGAGGTTCCTCTGGAATGGACTGAGACATCTGGGGGACTCTTGGAATGGTGGTACAACCATGGAGTTCCTCTCGCCTTTCCTGTTGAGAGTGCCTCCTCTTGAGATGCGACGGGAACGCCGGGAATTCTTTCCCGTTGAAAGCAGGGAAAGGATCCCTCATCTCGAGCTAGGAGGGGGAAACGGGGCTCCTCTGGATGTGGGCGGGACCATCGTGCTTCCTCTCGAGTGGAGACGGGTATGGCGGTGAACTTCTTGAGTCGCAGCAAGGGTGTGAAAGACCCTTTCGAAGTTCCAGAGGTTAGGTGTCATTAGTCTCCAGACGCCTCATCGGAAATAGGCCTCATCTCGCCTGGAAGGGAGAACTTCCTGGATTTTCTCGAGTTGCGGCAGGTGCTCTCGAGTTACGACGAGGACCTCAGGGACCCGCCCTGGTGGCCTCAGGAGAGGCCAGTCCCCATGCGAGTTGCTAGGGGGCCTCTCGGGATTCCTCTCCCGTCGATACCGGGGCCAAAAACCTTGTGTGGAGTCAGGGCCGGAACCGAGGATTCCTCTCAGGGGCTGACATGGATCTTTGGGTACTTCTGGAGTCTCCCCAGGGGAGTCAGGCCTCGTCTCGAGTTGGGGCATGCACGTGCGCTTTCCTTCCAGGCTGTAGCAGCAATGTCACGCTTCCCGTCGCGTGGATCAAAGGATCTGTGGTTTTCCTCGAGCCTTGCCCTCGAGGCTTTCCCACAGGGCTGTCCCACGTGCCACCGTGGTGTGAGTCGATCCTTGGCGTGAAAGATGAGCCACTGCAGGGCAAAGAGGTTCCTCTGGAATGGACTGAGACATCTGGGGGACTCTTGGAATGGTGGTACGACCATGGAGTTCCTCTCGCCTTTCCTGTTGAGAGTGCCTCCGCTTGAGATGCGACGGGAACGCTGGGAATTCTTTCCCGTTGAAAGCAGGGAAAGGATCCCTCCTCTCGAGCTACAAGGTGGATACGGAGCTCCTCTGGATGTGGGCGGGACCATCGTGCTTCCTCTCGAGTGGAGACGGGTATGGCGGTGAACTTCCTTAGTTGCAGCAAGGGTGTGAAAGACCCTTTCGAAGTTCCAGAGGTTAGGTGTCATTAGTCTCCAGAGGCCTCATCGGAAATAGGCCTCATCTCGCCTGGAAGGGAGAACTTCCTGGATTTTCTCGAGTTGCGGCAGGTGTTCTCGAGTTACGACGGGGACCTCAGGGACCCGCCCTGGTGGCCTCAGGAGAGGCCAGTCCCCATGCGATGTGCTAGGGGGCCTCTCGGGATTCCTCTCCCGTCGATACCGGGGCCAAAAACCTTGTGTGGAGTCAGGGCCGGAACCGAGGATTCCTCTCAGGGGCTGACATGGATCTTTGGGTACTTCTGGAGTCTCCCCAGGGGAGTCAGGCCTCGTCTCGAGTGGGGGCATGCACGTGCGCTTTCCTTCCAGGCTGTAGCAGCAATGTCACGCTTCCCGTCGCGTGGATCATAGGATCTGTGGTTTTCCCTCGAGGCTTTCCCACAGGGCTGTCCCACGTGCCACCGTGGTGTGAGTCGATCCTCGGCGTGAAAGATGAGCCAGTGCAGGGCAAAGAGCTTCCTCTGGAATGGACTGAGACATCTGGGGGACTCTTGGAATGGTGGTACGACCATGGAGTTCCTCTCGCCTTTCCTGTTGAGAGTGCCTCCTCTTGAGATGCGACGGGAACGCCGGGAATTCTTTCCCGTTGAAAGCAGGCAAAGGATCCCTCATCTCGAGCTACGAGGGGGAAACGGGGCTCCTCTGGATGTGGGCGGGACCATCCTGCTTCCTCTCGAGTGGAGACGGGTATGGAAGTGAACTTCTTGAGTTGCAGCAAGGGTGTGAAAGACCCTTTCGAAGTTCCAGAGGTTAGGTGTCATTAGTCTCCAGACGCCTCATCGGAAATAGGCCTCATCTCGCCTGGAAGGGAGAACTTCCTGGATTTTCTCGAGATGCGGCAGGTGTTCTCGAGTTACGTCGGGGACCTCAGGGACCCGCCCTGGTGGCCTCAGGAGAGGCCAGTCCACATGCGAGTTGCTAGGGGGCCTCGCGGGATTCCTCTCCCGTCGATACCGGGGCCAAAAACCTTGTGTGGAGTCAGGGCCGGAAACGAGGATTCCTCTCAGGGGCTGACATGGATCTTTGGGTACTTCTGGAGTCTCCGCATGGGATTCAGGCCTCTTCTCGAGTGGGGGCATGCACGTGGGTTTTCTTTCCAGGTTGTAGCAGCAATGTCACGCTTCCCGTCGCGTGGATCAAAGGATCTGTGGTTTTCCCTCGAGGCTTTCCCACAGGGCTGTCCCACGTTCCACCGTGGTGTGAGTCGATCCTCGGCGTGAAAGATGAGCCAGTGCAGGGCACAGAGGTTCCTCTGGAATGGACTGAGACATCTGGGGGACTCTTGGAATGGTGGTATGACCATGGAGTTCCTCTCGCCTTTCCTGTTGAGAGTGCCTCCTCTTGAGATGCGACGGGAACGCCGGGAATTCTTTCCCGTTGAAAGCAGGGAAAGGATCCCTCATCTCGAGCTACGAGGGGGAAACGGGGCTCCTCTGGATGTGGGCGGGACCATCGTGCTTCCTCTCGAGTGGAGACGGGTATGGCGGTGAACTTCTTGAGTTGCAGCAAGGGTGTGAAAGACCCTTTCGAAGTTCCAGAGGTTTGGTGTCATTAGTCTCCAGAGGCCTCATCGGAAATAGGCCTCATCTCGCCTGGATGGGAGAACTTCCTGGATTTTCTCGAGTTGCGGCAGGTGTTCTCGAGTTACGACGGGGACCTCAGGGACCCGCCCTGGTGGCCTCAGGAGAGAGGCCAGTCCCTAGGCGAGTTGCTAGGGGGCCTCTCGGGATTCCTCTCCCGTTGATACCGGGGCCAAAAGCCTTGTGTGGAGTCAGGGCCGGAACCGAGGATTCCTCTCAGGGGCTGACATGGATCTTTGGGTACTTCTGGAGTCTCCCCAGGGGAGTCAGGCCTCGTCTCGAGTGGGGGCATGCACGTGCGCTTTCCTTCCAGGCTGTAGCAGCAATGTCACGCTTCCCGTCGCGTGGATCAAAGGATCTGTGGTTTTCCCTCGAGGCTTTCCCTCGAGGCTTTCCCACAGGGCTGTCCCACGTGCCACCGTGGTGTGAGTCGATCCTCGGCATGAAAGATGAGCCAGTGCAGGGCAAAGAGGTTCCTCTGGAATGGACTGAGACATCTGGGGGACTCTTGGAATGGTGGTACGACCATGGAGTTCCTCTCGCCTTTCCTGTTGAGAGTGCCTCCTCTTGAGATGCGACGGGAACGCCGGGAATTCTTTCCCGTTGAAAGCAGGGAGAGGATCCCTCATCTCGAGCTACGAGGGGGAAACGGGGCTCCTCTGGATGTGGGCGGGACCATCGTGCTTCCTCTCTAGTGGAGACGGGTATTGCCGGGGTCCAGCCCCGGTGGATCCATGGAATTCGAAGGGTGGACGGCGTTCGCGTGGAAAGACTTGTTTATTTATTAATATAAGATTAGATTAAGAAACTGTAGTGCAGTAGGAAGATTAAGTGGAGAAAGAGGGCTGAATAGCTTGGTTTACGCGGAAGACCAATAAAATTCCAGACAAGGAATTTGCACCATCTACGTTGGGCCACCGGTGCCCGCTTGAATATCTAAGGGTGCCTCGCCTTAAGCTCCCTTTCTCGCGGATCTTAATAACCAGGGCAAATAAGTAGACCTGGCGAGCCTCCGCGCCCCAGATGGAAATTCAGCCTGAAATTAAAGTAAAGAGCAGAGGGAAGAAAAGGGAGAGAAAAAGAGAGAGAGAGAGAGACACGGGGGGAGCCAGATTCCCAAGAAACCAGGCCGAGACTAGTCCGAGAAACTGGTCTGAGAATCTGGTCCCGTCCTTTATTGTTCAGAAGGCCTTTTATACTTTTGATAAAACATGGAGATCAATGGGTAACACAAAGTTATGCAGCGTTAGCAGTCCAGACTCTTATCAAAACCAGGCTTTTCTCTCTGCATACCTAATTGTATACACAAGTCTTAGGTAATTTACATCATCTTCCAACCAAAAGGGCCAATTAACATTTTACAGCCTTTTTTCTGATAAGGGTTTGTCAACCACAAGACTTATTTGTGTTGATCTTCCCAAGGTCTGGTGCCACTCTCGGAAAGCACTAAAGAAAGTTACATTCTTAGACAGCAAGGATACAGCAACTTATAACAAGTAGAGGGAGTGCAGTGATTTATAGCAAAAGAGAAGCAATTAACTCAAAAGTCTAGTGTTGCTAACATCAAAACTACTATGTATCTTTTTCTACATCCTGCTTACATTAACATCCTTCCAGGTGCCTAAAAGATAAAGAATAAGGAGGTCTGGCAGCAATCCTTGAGTCAACAGTGAAAACCCTCTACCAATATAATTTTTAACTCTTTAGAAAAGGCTCTGTATCTTTAAGATGCTTTTAAGCTTTGTGCCTCCCGCGGTTGGGGGGCTGTAAGCAATTCACAAGCTGTAAGCTTTGTGCCTCTCGCGGTTGGGGGGCTGTAAGCAATTCACAAGCTGTAAGAGGTCTGGGGAACCTGTTAGGCAGACTAGAGAGCTATCAGAGGGGTTTAACTGAAACATCCCTTTCAAATGCAGAAGACTAAAACCCTGAATTGACTTTTTTCCAGAGAATATCAGAAAAGTGGAAAAGCAGAGCACAAAAGCCGGCAGATTTTTGCTGGGGTACATGCTTAGGAATATCCAGAGGGGTCCCTGAAGTCTGAGCACGCCTTGCGTATGTCAGCTTCCTTCCTCATGACCTTGTCACGGGCGGGATTCCTCACACTGGCTTCCGGCAACTCCCCCTTCTTTATTAGTTTTTAAAAAAAATTAGGTGCAGTTCAGTCGCGAGATTCCGAATGCTCTGCCGAAGAGTCCTGACAACACAAGGAAGCATGATTACAAGGAGCAGGATTATGGCACCCACAGCAGCATAGCTAGAGACAGTAGTCAGAAGAGTTTTTCCAGAAATGAAGTCAGAGAAGGTGTGGAAAAAGTCATTGGCTTCTCCTGTGGCGGTAAAATCTAATCGGGAGTGTTCCAAGGTCTGAATCTGATTATGAAGTTTCCCTAAATCTAAACTAATATCTGAGCTGTTCCAGACACCTAAAATATGATTTTTGACCCTCTCCCATTTAAAATCTGTCTCATTTACTTTCAGGGATGTAACACATATCCACCGGTAATCGGCATGACATGAAAGAGCCAATTTCATTTTCAGACTCTGTAATTCATTCCCAATATGCATTACTGCTTCTTCTAAGGCATCAATCCTTATTTCTAGCTTCCTATCTATAATTTCCTGGGTTGCCAGCGTTAGAGAAACATTTTTGGATACGGTGTCAACATATTGGGCAGTATACACTTGTTGAGACAATGATAATGCCGCCACAGTAACAGAAGTAATTGCGGTTATCAAAGCTGATATTCCCAAAACAAGTAAGCCCACAAACCGTCGTGTTCGCATTAAATCTTGTAGCTGTTGCAGTACAGCTAGGCCATGGTTATCATACCAATACGTGGCTACAGTTACAGGTACCATGAGATAGGGCGGACGTTTTAAAACCATGAAAGAGCAAACTTTATATTGAGGAGTTAAACAGGATGAAAGCATACATTGTTCACAAGACACTACATGGGGTCCACCTGTATAATTCAATTGTATGTTAAGTCTTTCAGAATCATTAGTGAAAAGAAAAACATAAGGAGAGGGTAGACAAGCTAAAATAGAGTAAATAGAGGTATTTTTTGGTCGGATTAAAATAATAGGGGCGGTAGCCGCAAGGGCTCTCCAAATTTCTGGCTGCCAAAAGGTTTTACCTCTAGTTATATAAGACAGCATAGGGGGAACAAATTGGTTATGATGCCGTCTGGTGGCAACTAACGGCCAAGAAATTGAATATTCTTTCCAATTATCCAATCTATTGATAAAGTCATCGTCAGACTCAGGGTCTTGACCTGGATTTGGGTTGCTCCAGTCCTGAATCGCACAATTTCTTCCTCCCGGCATATTGTAATCTACTCTCGAATTATAAATACAAGATTTCCAAATCGGATATCCTGAATGATCATCTATAGTTTTCCAAATAACATCTGAGGGAGCAACATCATCACAATTTGGATATTCTGATGGAGTTTTGAGAGACAAAGACTTATAGGGGCCAAGGACCCCAGGCATACGGGCTCGTAATATCCAAGCAGACCGATCCCCTATAGATGCAAATTTATAGGTTGGGGAATCTGTCATAACTGCTTTTGTGGAGGCTCCAACGCATCCTGTCTTGGTAAAGAAGTCTCCTGTAAGGCCAGGAGGAAAATTAAAGCAGACAGGAAAATCATCTGCTAGTCCTTTAAAGGTATAATTGAAATTAATAGGGTATTGGTCTTTTGTATAGGAAGTATAAGATCCTCCCAAAAGGCGAGGCTGGTCTGTACTAACTCGTATGGGGTCACTGTTCCAAGTAACAACTTGGAAAGTTGGAGGATCCGGGAGAAACGCCCAATATTTGGTTGGAATGGGAGCAGCGCTTACCTGGCAAGAGAGCAAGGCAAGCATGGCAATAAACACCTTTTCAGGAGAGACTGACGATCCCTGTAGGGTAGCTATCCCCTGTGCCTGGCGACAGAGAGCTTTAATCTGTCCCCAGGTGGGCAAGGAGGCTTGTTGGGTTGACTGAGCTGGGCGTCCTAATGGATTCCTGCGAGGCAAAAAATCAGGGGGTGCAATATCCTGTATCTGAAGTCGTGACATCTGTCCAGTGGGTGGCTCCGATCCGCGCCTATCCGGGATCTCCAATGTCAGCTGTCCTGGGGTCAGCGGTGTTTCCCGTGCTGGCGGAGGGAGCGGGGGAAGAGGGAGTTTCTTCCTTTTTAGAGATCGCGGTGGCGGGGGATTCTGGTATCCGGGGAGCTGAGACATGGCGAATTAGTCTGTCTGGAACCCAAATCGGAGCGTCCGCGTCCTGTGGAAAAACACAAGCATACCCTCGCCCATTGGTTAATAAGGGGTCAGGACCTTTCCATTGTCCGGAAAGAAGGTCCCTCCATTTTACTAATGGTTTTGCATTCAATTGCTCTGGGCACCAATGGCGAAGCATTGCAGTGTTTCCGGATGAATCAGCATTTAAGTTATTTATTACGAAAAGAGCATGTTGCAAAATCTGATGGGGGGAACTATATTTAAATTCCCCTTCTTTTAGTTTTTGAATATGGATTTTCAGTGTTTGATGTGCTCTTTCCACAATGGCTTGTCCTTGTGGGTTATAAGGGATGCCGGTGTTATGTTTAATTTGAAATCTTGTACAGAATTGCTGAAAAGATTTAGAAGTGTAAGCAGGAGCATTATCAGTTTTTAAAGCTTTTGGCAAGCCCAGATAGGAAAAGCATGTAAAAAGATGTTGTATTACATCTTTAACTGCTTCCCCTGTACGAGCAGTGGCAATAATAACATGAGAGAAGGTATCTACAGTTACATGAACAAAAGACAGTTTTCCAAATGAAGAGACATGGGTTACATCCATTTGCCAGAGTGCATTAGGTTTGAGACCGCGAGGGTTAACTCCCAGAGGCAAAGCATTCACGGTAGTAGGACAATGTGAACAAGAACGAACAATCTCTCGGGCAGATTCTCGAGGAATTTGAAACTGGTATCGTAAGGCAGTGGCATTTTGGTGATGAAGTGAGTGAGAAGCTCGAGCTTCTTCAAAAACAGAAGCCACTGAAATCCTGGTTAACGAATCTGCCAATTCATTGAGAGCATTTAAAGGGCCAGGCAGGCCGGAATGAGCCCGAATGTGGCCGATAAAGAACGCCCGATTTCTTTTCCATATTTGCTGCTGCAGTTTAGTTAACAAATGGAAGATAGCAGTTTTGTTTTCAGGCAAAACTGCAGTCTCAATGTGTGGAAACAGCCTGACCACATACTGAGAGTCAGAATAAAGGTTAAATTCTTTCTCCGCAAACATAACAAAGGCCTCAATAACAGCTGTGATTTCAGCCCTTTGAGCTGAAGTTTCTTGTGTTTCCAAAAGTTTTTGATGATCTCTTGTGACTATAGAGGCTCTACCGTTAGCCGATCCATCAGTAAAGACTACCTGAGCATCTGAAATAGGGAACTGTTTACACCGGACAGGAAAAATAACTGGATGGTTAGACATAAAATTTAGTAAAACATGCGAGGGTAAATGATGCAAAATTTGACCACAGTAATTCCCTATGGCAATCTGCCAGTCTTCATCAAACATTAAAAGAGCATCAAGCTGCTCCTTATTATATGGAATTACAATCTCTGATGGCTCTTTACCAAACAATTCAATGCTCCGCTTCCTTCCTTTTAGCATTAATGTGGCAATTAAACCAGGATAAGAAGCCACGACTTTTTTAGCTTGGGTAGGAAGATGGATCCATTCTAAAGGGCCGCGTTGCCACAGAACTCCCGTAGGCGCCGTTGGAGTAGCTAGGCAAAGGAACTGCCACGTCATCGTCAAATCAATTCTTTTTACATAGCTATTTGATAAGGCTGCTTCTACTTTGCCTAGGGCTTCTTGAGCCTCAGCTGTTAATTGTCTTTTTGAGGTTGGATCAGGATCCCCGCGTAAAGTGTTAAAAAGAGGTTTTAATTCGGCAGTGGTTAATTTTAAATATGGTCTAATCCAATTAATATCACCTAAGAGTTTTTGATAATCATTTAAAGTAATAAGATGGTCTTTTCTCAATTGCAGCGGGGTATGAGTCACCGTTTCCGAATTTATGACTCTTCCTAAGTAAGTTATGGGCGGATTGATTTGAATTTTTTCTGGGGCAATTTTTAGGCCTCTGTCTGTCAATGCCTGGGTCAGGTCCTGGAGCACAGTCTGCAGGTGAACTCTATCAGGATGAGCTATTAAAATATCATCCATATAGTGAATCATATACACGTGTTCATATTTAGCCCTAGTATCTTCTAGAGCGGCATTAACAAATTTTTGGCATAAAGTAGGGCTATTTTTCATTCCCTGAGGCAGAACCTTCCACTGAAACCGTAAATAAGGCTGTTTAAGATTTTCTGATGGCAGACTAAAGGCAAATCGCTTTTTATCCTCAGGATTTAAGGGAATAGTGAAAAAACAATCTTGTAAATCAATAACAATTATATTATATCCCTCTGGAATGGCTACTGGGGAAGGGAGCCCAGGCTGTAAGGCCCCCATGTCCTCCATGGTGGCATTAATAGCTCTCAAATCCTGTAAAAGTCGCCATTTACCAGATTTTTTCTTAATGACAAAAATAGGAGTGTTCCAGGGGCTATTGGAGGGCTCAATATGTCCCAATTCTAATTGTTCAAAGATTAATGCTTTAGCTGCCAATAATTTTTCCTTATGCAGAGGCCACTGTTCTACCCACACCGGATCTTGAGATTTCCATGTGATGGGGTCGGCAGCAAAAACAATGGCCTCAATTATAAATTTGGATATCCCAATCCAGCACGTAGCTTGCGAGGAGTTGGGCAAATTGGCTCAATTATTCCTGTCTGTTGTTTACCCAATCCTTTTGATGGATCATAGCCCATCTGCAACATCTGAGAGGTCACTTTATCATCAGGGCTAAAAAGTAACACTCCCATTTGAGATAGCACGTCCCTCCCCCACAGGGTAAGGGGGAGCGAAGGAACGACATAAGGTTGGAAAGTTCCACGGGTATCCTCAAATTGCCAATCTAAAATTTTTGCACTTTTGGCTATTGTGGGGGCTCTTCCTATCCCCACCAAGTTATTTTCAGTAGTATGTGTGGGCCAGGAGCTGGGCCAGTCTTTTCCTGAAATGCAAGAAACATCTGCTCCTGTGTCTAATAACCCCACAATAGACTTGCCATTAATCAGGATAGTCTTCATAGGACGTTTCTGAGTAATTTCTGTTATCCAAAAAACCATATCACTAGACCCAAATCCTTTATCCTGCCTTTCATTTTGAGTAGCTGTGCGCCCAATTGCAGTGTGGTAAGGCAAAAGCAAAAGTTGGGCTATTCTTTGTCCCTGATGTATTTGGAAAGTTTTAGTTGGGGGTGAAATCATTATCTGGATTTCTCCTGTATAATCTGAGTCAATTACTCCAGGGATGATTGTGAGACCTTGCATAGCTAAGGAACTTCTGCCTAGTATAATTCCTACTAAACCTGTTGGTAATGGGCCTTTAACTCCTGTAGGTATTTTTACAGTGGGGCTATCTGGTGTTAATATTGCTGAGGTGGTGGAACTGAGGTCCAGTCCTGCGCTGCCTGGGGTTGCTCTGATGAGTTCTGCGATGGGACGAAGGGAATGAATGGGTTCAGTGAGGCTGCCCCAATTGTTGTCGGGGCCTGAGGCTGGCCCCTCAATCCGTTTCCCGACTGCTGGTCGGGGCCCAAAAAGGCTCCATTTCTATGGAATTGTGACCTACATTCTTTTGCCCAGTGATATCCTTTTTGACAACGAGGGCAGAGAGATCTAGGGAGATTAGTAGGCACAGCCGGGGAGGGAGAATTCGGCAGAGAAGAACCGGCTGCTTTTTGGGGACAAGCTCGCATAAGGTGCCCTTCCCGTCCGCAAGAGAAGCAGGCCTTGGATAAACCAATATTCTGGCCTGGACTACTGGAATGACTCTTTGACGGGTTATTTCTATTTGTAAAAAAGGACTGTACTGCCTGCTGGTAAGAATTTCCCTTTATGGCTGCAGCTATGGCAACGCCCTGCATCATCGCTGGTCCTACATCTGCACATTGCCTGATATAATCTATTATTTCCCCAGTTTTTTTAATAGGACGTAAAATGGCCTGGCAGGTAGAATTAGCATTTTCAAATGCCAGTTGTTTTATCAATATACTAGCTGCCTCAGTGTTGGAAATTACTCTGTTGACTGCCTCTGCAAGTCTTGATATAAAGTCTTCATATGGCTCTTCTGGTTTTTGTTTAACATTTGAGAAGGAAGAGGTAGATTCTTTCCCTTCAGGCAACAAACGCCAAGCCCCAAGGGCGCAGGCGGTTACTTGATCTAAAGTGGTTTTATCTAATCCCATTTGATCTCTAAGTGTTCCAAAATCATTAGTCCCTGCCAACATATTTTTTATAATATATCTTGGGCCATATTTTTGGTTAGCATCAGCCTGTTTTTGGGCTAGATCTTCATATTCAGTTCTCCAAAGTACATATTGACCTCCAGACAGACAAGCTTTAGCGACTGTCTTCCAGTCATGGGGTGTCATCCATCTGCCCGCTAAAGCTTCCACCAATGATACAGTGTACGGGGCTTTAGGCCCATACAAAGCACAAGCCTGTTTGAGTTCTTTAATCATTTTCATTGGAATGGGTTCCCAGTGGGGGGCTGTTCTCCCACCACTTCCACCAAATATTATGGGGAAACAAGCCTCAAGGTGGGGATCAAGTTCATCATCTGGGCTAGAGAAAACTCTTCTTCGGGGAGCTTCTAGTGGAGGCCCCTCACCCTTATAGGGAGGGGGGGGCAAGGGGTGTCCTATGTCACTTTCTTCGTACTTTGGGAATTTTTTATCCGTTCTGTGTTTAGGTCTTACGGATGTTTTATCTGGGGAATCTGGCCTTAAACTCTCAGGTGCATATAATCTGATGGGGGACATTTGTCTTGAGCCTCTGGAAGCAGAAGGCTTAATTAAGGAAATTTCTCTTGAATTTGTGGAAGCAGGTGGTCTGGTTGGGGAAGTTTTTATTAAGCTCTTTGGAGCAGATAATCTAATTGGAGAAGTTTCTCTTAAACTCCTTGGAGCATCTTTATTTAATAAAGACCAGTCCTCATCAGAATGATCTTGACTTACTTCCTCTTCCAAATCTTCCTCATCTGAAAGCTGCTCTTTTTTGTCATCTCTATCTATTACCTTTTCTTGGGCAGTCATTGCAGCTATCATTTGACTCAACTGCCGATAGTTAGGTGTAGCCTCCTTTTCATCACTCTCCTCTTCGATAGATACCTTTTTCTCTGCACTTTCCTCTTTAAGATGTACCTTTTCAGATTCAGGGGCAGGGTCTAGAGCGTCCCTAATTATATTCCATAAGGAAAAGGCGTCAGTAGGCACCTTTTGTGAGCCATGTTCAGCATGGTAAGTTTTTAGTTGTTTTCCTACTCTCTCCCAGGTGTCTAAGTTAACAGTGCCTTCTTCTGGAAACCAGGGACACTGTTCTTGTACAAAGGAAAAAAATGAATGAATATTGGATTTTTTAACTTTAATTCCTCGTTTAGTTAGTAACTGCAAGATTACTCCTGTAAAAAGCTGTCTTTCTTTTGATTCACTGTTACCCATGTCAGAAAATTAAGTCTTATAGAAAAGTCTACCTCAACAAAAAGGTTTTACCTTTGGCGAGGGGGGTTTTGTTTTCAACCCTAAGATAGCAGGTTTCTTTTCAACCTCTAGAGCACCAGGTTTCTCTTAAACCCTTGAACACTTCCCACTCCTCCTCACCCTGTCTATCCTACAGGGGGGTCCGCGGCACCCTGAGTGGGGTCCTAGCCGTCCCGAACACTCAACACTGGGGGAGTACCCGAAAGTACTCCGGGGGGAGTGATTAAGTCACTCCGGGGGGGAGCAACAGAGAGTGCTCCGGGGGGAGCAACAGAGAGTGCTCCGGGGGGAGCTACAGAGAGTGCTCCGGGGGGAGCTTTTGCTCCGAGGAACCTACCTTCGAATAGCCTGTTCCGGGCGCCACTTGCCGGGGTCCAGCCCCGGTGGATCCAGGGAATTCGAAGGGTGGACGGCGTTGGCGTGGAAAGACTTGTTTATTTATTAATATAAGATTAGATTAAGAAACTGTAGTGCAGTAGGAAGATTAAGTGGAGAAAGAGGGCTGAATAGCTTGGTTTACGCGGAAGACCAATAAAATTCCAGACAAGGAATTTGCACCATCTACGTTGGGCCACCGGTGCCCGCTTGAATATCTAAGGGTGCCTCGCCTTAAGCTCCCTTTCTCGCGGATCTTAATAACCAGGGCAAATAAGTAGACCTGGCGAGCCTCCGCGCCCCAGATGGAAATTCAGCCTGAAATTAAAGTAAAGAGCAGAGGGAAGAAAAGGGAGAGAAAAAGAGAGAGAGAGAGAGACACGGGGGGAGCCAGATTCCCAAGAAACCAGGCCGAGACTAGTCCGAGAAACTGGTCTGAGAATCTGGTCCCGTCCTTTATTGTTCAGAAGGCCTTTTATACTTTTGATAAAACATGGAGATCAATGGGTAACACAAAGTTATGCAGCGTTAGCAGTCCAGACTCTTATCAAAACCAGGCTTTTCTCTCTGCATACCTAATTGTATACACAAGTCTTAGGTAATTTACATCATCTTCCAACCAAAAGGGCCAATTAACATTTTACAGCCTTTTTTCTGATAAGGGTTTGTCAACCACAAGACTTATTTGTGTTGATCTTCCCAAGGTCTGGTGCCACTCTCGGAAAGCACTAAAGAAAGTTACATTCTTAGACAGCAAGGATACAGCAACTTATAACAAGTAGAGGGAGTGCAGTGATTTATAGCAAAAGAGAAGCAATTAACTCAAAAGTCTAGTGTTGCTAACATCAAAACTACTATGTATCTTTTTCTACATCCTGCTTACATTAACATCCTTCCAGGTGCCTAAAAGATAAAGAATAAGGAGGTCTGGCAGCAATCCTTGAGTCAACAGTGAAAACCCTCTACCAATATAATTTTTAACTCTTTAGAAAAGGCTCTGTATCTTTAAGATGCTTTTAAGCTTTGTGCCTCCCGCGGTTGGGGGGCTGTAAGCAATTCACAAGCTGTAAGCTTTGTGCCTCTCGCGGTTGGGGGGCTGTAAGCAATTCACAAGCTGTAAGAGGTCTGGGGAACCTGTTAGGCAGACTAGAGAGCTATCAGAGGGGTTTAACTGAAACATCCCTTTCAAATGCAGAAGACTAAAACCCTGAATTGACTTTTTTCCAGAGAATATCAGAAAAGTGGAAAAGCAGAGCACAAAAGCCAGCAGATTTTTGCTGGGGTACATGCTTAGGAATATCCAGAGGGGTCCCTGAAGTCTGAGCACGCCTTGCGTATGTCAGCTTCCTTCCTCATGACCTTGTCACGGGCGGGATTCCTCACACTGGCTTCCGGCAGGGTATGGTGGTGAACTTCTTGAGTTGCAGCAAGGCTGTGAAAGACCCTTTCGAAGTTCCAGAGGTAAGGTGTCATTAGTCTCCAGACGCCTCATCGGAAATAGGCCTCATCTCGCCTGGAAGGGAGAACTTCCTGGATTTTCTCGAGTTGCGGCAGGTGTTCTCGAGTTACGACGGGGACCTCAGGGACCCGCCCTGGTGGCCTCAGGAGAGGCCAGTCCCTATGCGAGTTGCTAGGGGGCCTCTCGGGATTCCTCTCCCGTCGATACCGGGGCCAAAAACCTTGTGTGGAGTCAGGGCCGGAACCGAGGATTCCTCTCAGGGGCTGACATGGATCTTTGGGTACTTCTGGAGTCTCCCCAGGGGAGTCAGGCCTCGTCTCGAGTGGGGGCATGCACGTGCACTTTCCTTCCAGGCTGTAGCAGCAATGTCACGCTACCTGTCGCGTGGATCAAATGATCTGTGGTTTTCCCTCGAGGCTTTCCCACAGGGCTGTCCCACGTGCCACCGTGGTGTGAGTCGATCCTCGGCGTGAAAGATGAGCCAGTGCAGGGCAAAGAGGTTCCTCTGGAATGGACTGAGACATCTGGGGGACTCTTGGAATGGTTGTACGACCATGGAGTTCCTCTCACCTTTCCTGTTGAGAGTGCCTCCTCTTGAGATGCGACGGGAACGCCGGGAATATTTTCCCGTTGAAAGCAGGGAAAGGATCCCTCATCTCGAGCTACGAGGGGGAAACGGGGCTCCTCTGGATGTGGGCGGGACCATCGTGCTTTCTCTCGACTGGAGACGGGTATGGCGGTGAACTTCTTGAGTTGCAGCAAGGGTGTGAAAGACCCTTTCGAAGTTCCAGAGGTTAGGTGTCGTTAGTCTCCAGACGCCTCATCGGAAATAGGCCTCATCTCGCCTGGAAGGGAGAACTTCCTTGATTTTCTCGAGTTGGGGCAGGTGTTCTCGAGTTACGACGGGGACCTCAGGGACCCGCCCTGTTGGCCTCAGGAGAGGCCAGTCCCTATGCGTGTTGCTAGGGGGCCCCTCGGGATTCCTCTCCCGTCGATACCGGGGCCAAAAACCTTGTGTGGAGACAGGGCTGGAACCGAGGATTACTCTCAGGGACTGATATGGATCTTTGGGTACTTCTGGAGTCTCGCCAGGGGAGACAGGCCTCGTCTCGTGTGGGGGCATGCAAGTGCACTTTCCTGCCAGGCTGTAGCAGCAATGTCACGCTTCACGTCGCGTGGATCAAAGGATCTGCGGTTTTCCCTCGAGGCTTTCCCTCGAGGCTTTCCCACAGGGCTGTCCCACGTGACACCGTGGTGTGAGTCGATTCTCGGCGTGAAAAATGAGCCAGTGCAGGGCAAAGAGGTTCCTCTGGAATGGACTGAGACATCTGGGGGACTCTTGGAATGGTGGTACGACCATGGAGTTCCTCTCGCCTTTCCTGTTGAGAGTGCCTCCTCTTGAGATGCGACGGGAACGCCGGGAATTCTTTCCCGTTGAAAGGAGGGAAAGGATCCCTCATCTCGAGCTACGAGGGGGAAACGGGTCTCCACTGGATGTGGGCGGGACCATCGTGCTTTCTCTCGAGTGGAGACGGGTATGGCGGTGAACTTCTTGAGTTGCAGCAAGGGTGTGAAAGACCCTTTCGAAGTTCCAGAGGTTTGGTGTCATTAGTCTCCAGAGGCCTCATCGGAAATAGGCCTCATCTCGCCTGGAAGGGAGAACTTCCTGGATTTTCTCGAGTTGCGGCAGGTGTTCTCGAGTTACGACGGGGACCTCAGGGACCCGCCCTGGTGGCCTCCGGAGAGGCCAGTCCCCATGCGAGTTGCTAGGGGGCCTCTCGGGATTCCTCTCCCGTCGATACCGGGCCCAAAAACCTTGTGTGGAGTCAGGGCCGGAACCGAGGATTCCTCTCAGGGGCTGACATGGATCTTTGGGTACTTCTGGAGTCTCCCCAGTGGAGTCAGGCCTCGTCTCGAGTGGGGGCATGCACGTGCGCTTTCCTTCCAGGCTGTAGCAGCAATGTCACGCTTCCCGTCGCGTGGATCAAAGGATCTGTGGTTTTCCCTCGAGGCTTTCCCTCGAGGCTTTCCCACAGGGCTGTCCCACGTGCCACCGTGGTGTGAGTCGATCCTCGGCGTGAAAGATGAGCCAGTGCAGGGCAAAGAGGTTCCTCTGGAATGGACTGAGACATCTGGGGGACTCTTGGAATGGTGGTACGACCATGGAGTTCCTCTCGCCTTTCCTGTTGAGAGTGCCTCCTCTTGAGATGCGACGGGAACGCCGGGAATTCTTTCCCGTTGAAAGCAGGGAAAGGATCCCTCATCTCGAGCTACGAGGGGGAAACGGGGCTCCTCTGGATGTGGGCGGGACCATCGTGCTTCCTGTCTAGTGGAGATGGGTATGGTGGTGAACTTCTTGAGTTGCAGCAAGGCTGTGAAAGACCCTTTCGAAGTTCCAGAGGTAAGGTGTCATTAGTCTCCAGACGCCTCATCGGAAATAGGCCTCATCTCGCCTGGAAGGGAGAACTTCCTGGATTTTCTCGAGTTGCGGCAGGTGTTCTCGAGTTACAACGGGGACCTCAGGGACCCGCCCTGGTGGCCTCAGGAGAGGCCAGTCCCTATGCGAGTTGCTAGGGGGCCTCTCGGGATTCCTCTCCCGTCGATACCGGGGCCAAAAACCTTGTGAGGAGTCAGGGCCGGAACCGAGGATTCCTCTCAGGGGCTGACATGGATCTTTGGGTACTTCTGGAGTCTCCCCAGGGGAGTCAGGCCTCGTCTCGAGTGGGGGCATGCACGTGCACTTTCCTTCCAGGCTGTAGCAGCAATGTCACGCTTCCCGTCGCGTGGATCAAATGATGTGTGGTTTTCCCTCGAGGCTTTCCCACAGGGCTGTCCCACGTGCCACCGTGGTGTGAGTCAATCCTCGGCGCGAAAGATGAGCCAGTGCAGGGCAAAGAGGTTCCTCTGGAATGCACTGAGACATCTGGGGGACTCTTGGAATGGTGGTATGACCATGGAGTTTCTCTCGCCTTTCCTGTTGAGAGTGCCTCCTCTTGAGATGCGACGGGAACGCCGGGAATTTTTTCCCGTTGAAAGCAGGGAAAGGATCCCTCATCTCGAGCTACGAGGGGGAAACGGGGCTCCTCTGGATGTGGGCGGGACCATCGTGCTTTCCCTCGAGTGGAGACGGGTATGGCGGTGAACTTCTTGAGTTGCAGCAAGGGTGTGAAAGACCCTTTCGAAGTTCCAGAGGTTAGGTGTCATTAGTCTCCAGACGCCTCATCGGAAATAGGCCTCATCTCGCCTGGAAGGGAGAACTTCCTTGATTTTCTCGAGTTGCGGCAGGTGTTCTCGAGTTACGACGGGGACCTCAGGGACCCGCCCTGTTGGCCTCAGGAGAGGCCAGTCCCTATGCGTGTTGCTAGGGGGCCCCTCGGGATTCCTCTCCCGTCGATACCGGGGCCAAAAACCTTGTGTGGAGTCAGGGCCGGAACCGAGGATTCCTCTCAGGGACTGATATGGATCTTTGGGTACTTCTGGAGTCTCGCCAGGGGAGACAGGCCTCGTCTCGTGTGGGGGCATGCACGTGCCCTTTCCTTAAAGGCTGTAGCAGCAATGTCACGCTTCCCGTCGCGTGGATCAAAGGCTCTGTGGTTTTCCCTCGAGGCTTTCCCTCGAGGCTTTCCCACAGGGCTGTCCCACGTGCCACCGTGGTGTGAGTCGATCCTCGGCGTGAAAGATGAGCCAGTGCATGGCAAAGAGGTTCCTCTGGAATGGACTGAGACATCTGGGGGACTCTTGGAATGGTGGTACGACCATGGAGTTCCTCTCGCCTTTCCTGTTGAGAGTGCCTCCTCTTGAGATGCGACGGGAACGCCGGGAATTCTTTCCCGTTGAAAGCAGGGAAAGGATCCCTCATCTCGAGCTACGAGGGGGAAACGGGGCTCCTCTGGATGTGGGCGGGACCATCGTGCTTCCTCTCTAGAGGAGACGGGTATGGCGGTGAACTTCTTGAGTTGCAGCAAGGGTGTGAAAGACCCTTTCGAAGTTCCAGAGGTTTGGTGTCATTAGTCTCCAGAGGCCTCATCGGAAATAGGCCTCATCTCGCCTGGAAGGGAGAACTTCCTGGATTTTCTCGAGTTGCGGCAGGTGTTCTCGAGTTACGACGGGGACCTCAGGGACCCGCCCTGGTGGCCTCAGGAGAGGCCAGTCCCCATGAGAGTTGCTAGGGGGCCTCTCGGGATTCCTCTCCCGTCGATACCGGGGCCAAAATGCTTGTGTGGAGTCAGGGCCGGAACCGAGAATTCCTCTCAGGGGCTGACATGGATCTTTGGGTACTTCTGGAGTCTCCCCAGGGGAGTCAGGCCTCGTCTCGAGTGGGGGCATGCACGTGTGCTTTCCTTCCAGGCTGTAGCATCAATGTCACGCTTCCCGTCGCGTGGATCAAAGGATCTGTGGTTTTCCCTCGAGGCTTTCCCTCGAGGCTTTCCCACAGGGCTGTCCCACGTGCCACCGTGTTGTGAGTCGATCCTCGGCGTGAAAGATGAGCCAGTGCAGGGCAAAGAGGTTCCTCTGGAATGGACTGAGACATCTGGGGGACTCTTGGAATGGTGGTACGACCATGGAGTTCCTCTCGCCTTTCCTGTTGAGAGTGCCTCCTCTTGAGATGCGACGGGAACGCCGGGAATTCTTTCCCGTTGAAACCAGGGAAAGGATCCCTCATCTCGAGCTACGAGGGGGAAACGGGGCTCCTCTGGATGTGGGCGGGACCATCGTGCTTCCTCTCGAGTGGAGACGGGTATGGCGGTGAACTTCTTGAGTTGCACCAAGGGTGTGAAAGACCCTTTCGAAGTTCCAGAGGTTTGGTGTCATTAGTCTCCAGAGGCCTCATCGGAAATAGGCCTCATCTCGCCTGGAAGGGAGAACTTCCTGGATTTTCTCGAGTTGCGGCAGGTTTTCTCGGGTTACGACGGGGACCTCAGGGACCCGCCCTGGTGGCCTCCGGAGAGGCCAGTCCCCATGCGAGTTGCTAGGGGGCCTCTCGGGATTCCTCTCCCGTCGATACCGGGGCCAAAAACCTTGTGTGGAGTCAGGGCCGGAACCGAGGATTCCTCTCAGGGGCTGACATGGATCTTTGGGGACTTCTGGAGTCTCCCCAGTGGAGTCAGGCCTCGTCTCGAGTGGGGGCATGCACGTGCGCTTTCCTTCCAGGCTGTAGCAGCAATGTCACGCTTCCCGTCACGTGGATCAAAGGATCTGTGGTTTTCCCTCGAGGCTTTCCCTCGAGGCTTTCCCACAGGGCTGTCCAACGTGCCACCTTGGTGTGAGTCGATCCTCGGCGTGAAAGATGAGCCAGTGCAGGGCAAAGATGTTCCTCTGGAATGGACTGAGACATCTGGGGGACTCTTGGAATGGTGGTACGACCATGGAGTTCCTCTCGCCTTTCCTGTTGAGAGTGCCTCCACTTGAGATGCGACGGGAACGCCGGGAATTCTTTCCCGTTGAAAGCAGGGAAAGGATCCCTCATCTCGAGCTACGAGGGGGAAACGGGGCTCCTCTGGATGTGGGCGGGACCATCGTGCTTCCTCTCTAGTGGAGACGGTTCTGGTGGTGAACTTCTTGAGTTGCAGCAAGGCTGTGAAAGACCCTTTCGAAGTTCCAGAGGTAAGGTGTCATTAGTCTCCAGACGCCTCATCGGAAATAGGCCTCATCTCGCCTGGAAGGGAGAACTTCCTGGATTTTCTCGAGTTGCGGCAGGTGTTCTCGAGTTACGACGGGGACCTCAGGGACCCGCCCTGGTGGCCTCAGGAGAGGCCAGTCCCTATGCGAGTTGCTAGGGGGCCTCTCGGGATTCCTCTCCCGTCGATACCGGGGCCAAAAACCTTGTGTGGAATCAGGGCCGGAACCGAGGATTCCTCTCAGGGGCTGACATGGATCTTTGGGTACTTCTGGAGTCTCCCCAGGGGAGTCAAGCCTCGTCTCGAGTGGGGGCATGAACGTGCACTTTCCTTCCAGGCTGTAGCAGCAATGTCACGCTTCCCGTCGCGTGGATCAAATGATGTGTGGTTTTCCCTAGAGGCTTTCCCACAGGGCTGCCCACGTGCCACCGTGGTGTGAGTCGATCCTCGGCATGAAAGATGAGCCAGTGCAGGGCAAAGAGGTTCCTCTGGAATGGACTGAGACATCTGGGGGACTCTTGGAATGGTGGTACGACCATTGAGTTCCTCTCGCCTTTCCTGTTGAGAGTGCCTCCTCTTGAGATGCGACGGGAACGCCGGGAATTTTTTCCCGTTGAAAGCAGGGAAAGGATCCCTCATCTCGAGCTACGAGGGGGAAACGGGGCTCCTCTGGATGTGGGCGGGACCATCGTGCTTTCTCTCGAGTGGAGACGGGTATGGCGGTGAACTTTTTGAGTTGCAGCAAGGGTGTGAAAGACCCTTTCGAAGTTCCAGAGGTTAGGTGTCATTAGTCTCCAGACGCCTCATCGGAAATAGGCCTCATCTCACCTGGAAGGGAGAACTTCCTTGATTTTCTCGAGTTGCAGCAGGTGTTCTCGAGTTACGACGGGGACCTCAGGGACCCGCCCTGTTGGCCTCAGGAGAGGCCAGTCCCTATGCGTGTTGCTAGGGGGCCCCTCGGGATTCCTCTCCCGTCGATACCGGGGCCAAAAACCTTGTGTGGAGTCAGGGCCGGAACCGAGGATTCCTCTCAGGGACTGATATGGATCTTTGGGTACTTCTGGAGTCTAGCCAGGGGAGACAGGCCTCGTCTCGTGTGGGGGCATGCACGTGCACTTTCCTTCCAGGCTGTAGCAGCAATGTCACGCTTCCCGTCGCGTGGATCAAAGGATCTGTGGTTTTCCCTCGAGGCTTTCCCTCGAGGCTTTCCCACAGGGCTGTCCCACGTGCCACCGTGGTGTGAGTCGATCCTCGGCGTGAAAGATGAGCCAGTGCAGGGCAAAGAGGTTCCTCTGGAATGGACTGAGACATCTGGGGGACTCTTGGAATGGTGGTACGACCATTGAGTTCCTCTCGCCTTTCCTGTTGAGAGTGCCTCCTCTTGAGATGCGACGGGAACGCCGGGAATTTTTTCCCGTTGAAAGCAGGGAAAGGATCCCTCATCTCGAGCTACGAGGGGGAAACGGGGCTCCTCTGGATGTGGGCGGGACCATCGTGCTTTCTCTCGAGTGGAGACGGGTATGGCGGTGAACTTCTTGAGTTGCAGCAAGGGTGTGAAAGACCCTTTCGAAGTTCCAGAGGTTAGGTGTCATTAGTCTCCAGACGCCTCATCGGAAATAGGCCTCATCTCGCCTGGAAGGGAGAACTTCCTGGATTTTCTCGAGTTGCGGCAGGTGTTCTCGAGTTACGACGGGGACCTCAGGGACCCGCCCTGGTGGCCTCAGGAGAGGCCAGTCCCCATGCGAGTTGTTAGGGGGCCTCTCGGGATTACTCTCCCGTCGATACCGGGGCCAAAAAGCTTGTGTGGAGTCAGGGCCGGAACCGAGGATTCCTCTCAGGGGCTGACATGGATCTTTGGGTACTTCTGGAGTCTCCCCAGGGGAGTCAGGCCTCGTCTCGAGTGGAGGCATGCGCGTGCGCTTTCCTTCCAGGCTTTAGCAGCAATGTCACGCTTCCCGTCGCGTGGATCAAAGGATCTGTGGTTTTCCCTCGAGGCTTTCCCACAGGGCTGTCCCACGTGCCACCGTGGTGTGAGTCGATCCTCGGCGTGAAAGATGAGCCAGTGCAGGGCAAAGAGGTTCCTCTGGAATGGACTGAGACATTTGGGGGACTCTTGGAATGGTGGTACGACCATGGAGTTCCTCTCGCCTTTCCTGTTGAGAGTGCCTCCTCTTGAGATGCGACGGGAACGCCGGGAATTCTTTCCCGTTGAAAGCAGGGAAAGGATCCCTCATCTCGAGCTAGGAGGGGGAAACGGGGCTCTTCTGGATGTGGGCGGGACCATCGTGCTTCCTCTCGAGTGGAGACGGGTATGGCGGTGAACTTCTTGAGTTGCAGCAAGGGTGTGAAAGACCCTTTCGAAGTTCCAGAGGTTAGGTGTCATTAGTCTCCAGACGCCTCATCGGAAATAGGCGTCATCTCGCCTGGAAGGGAGAACTTCCTGGATTTTCTCGAGTTGCGGCAGGTGTTCTCGAGTTACGACGGGGACCTCAGGGACCCGCCCTGGTGGCCTCAGGAGAGGCCAGTCCCCATGCGAGTTGCTAGGGGGCCTCTCGGGATTCCTCTCCCGTCGATACCGGGGCCAAAAAGCTTGTGTGGAGTCAGGGCCGGAACCGAGGATTCCTCTCAGGGGCTGACATGGATCTTTGGGTACTTCTGGAGTCTCCCCAGGGGAGTCAGGCCTCGTCTCGAGTGGGGGCATGCACGTGCGCTTTCCTTCCAGGCTGTAGCAGCAATGTCACGCTTCCCGTCGCGTGGATCAAAGGATCTGTGGTTTTCCTCGAGCCTTGCCCTCGAGGCTTTCCCACAGGGCTGTCCCACGTGCCACCGTGGTGTGAGTCGATCCTTGGCGTGAAAGATGAGCCACTGCAGGGCAAAGAGGTTCCTCTGGAATGGACTGAGACATCTGGGGGACTCTTGGAATGGTGGTACGACCATGGAGTTCCTCTCGCCTTTCCTGTTGAGAGTGCCTCCGCTTGAGATGCGACGGGAACGCTGGGAATTCTTTCCCGTTGAAAGCAGGGAAAGGATCCCTCCTCTCGAGCTACAAGGTGGATACGGAGCTCCTCTGGATGTGGGCGGGACCATCGTGCTTCCTCTCGAGTGGAGACGGGTATGGCGGTGAACTTCCTTAGTTGCAGCAAGGGTGTGAAAGACCCTTTCGAAGTTCCAGAGGTTAGGTGTCATTAGTCTCCAGAGGCCTCATCGGAAATAGGCCTCATCTCGCCTGGAAGGGAGAACTTCCTGGATTTTCTCGAGTTGCGGCAGGTGTTCTCGAGTTACGACGGGGACCTCAGGGACCCGCCCTGGTGGCCTCAGGAAAGGCTAGTCCCCTGGAGAGTTGCTAGGGGGCCTCTCCGGATTCCTCTCCCGTCGATACCGGGGCTAAAATCCTTCTGTGGAGTCATGGCCGAAACCGAGGATTCCTCTCAGGGGTTGACATGGATCTCTGGGTCTGTCTGGAGTCTCCCCAGGGAAGTCAGGCCTCGTCTCGAGTGGGGGCATGCATGTGCGCTTTCCTTCCAGGCTGTAGCAGCAATGTCATGCTTCCCGTCGCGTGGATCAAAGGATCTGTGGTTTTCCCTCGAGGCTTTCCCACAGGGCTGTCCCACGTGCCACCGTGGTGTGAGTCGATCCTTGGCGTGAAAGATGAGCCAGTGCAGGGCAAAGAGGTTCCTCTGGAATGGACTGAGACATCTGGGGGACTCTTGGAATGGTGGTACGACCATGGAGTTCCTCTCGCCTTTCCTGTTGAGAGTGCCTCCTCTTGAGATGCGACGTGAACGCCGGGAATTCTTTCCCGTTGAAAGCAGGGAAAGGATCCCTCATCTCGAGCTACGAGGGGGAAACGGGGCTCCTCTGGATGTGGGCGGGACCATCGTGCTTCCTCTCGAGTGGAGACGGGTATGGCAGTGAACTTCTTGAGTTGCAGCAAGGGTGTGAAAGACCCTTTCGAAGTTCCAGAGGTTAGGTGTCATTAGTCTCCAGACGCCTCATCGGAAATAGGCCTCATCTCGCCTGGAAGGGCGAACATCCTGGATTTTCTCGAGTTGCGGCAGGTGTTCTCGAGTTACGACGGGGACCTCAGGGACCCGCCCTGGTGGCCTCAGGAGAGGCCAGTCCCCATGCGAGGTGCTAGGAGGCCTCTCGGGATTCCTCTCCCGTCGATACCGGGGCCAAAAACCTTGTGTGCAGTCAGGGCCGGAACCGAGGATTCCTCTCAGGGGCTGACATGGATCTTTGGGTACTTCTGGAGTCTCCCCACGGGAGTCAGGCCTCGTCTCGAGTGGGGGCATGCACGTGCGCTTTCCTTCCAGGCTGTAGCAGCAATGTCACGCTTCCCGTCGCGTGGATCAAAGGATCTGTGGTATTCCCTCGAGGCTTTCCCTAGAGGCTTTCCCACAGGGCTGTCCCACGTGCCACCGTGGTGTGAGTCGATCCTCGGCGTGAAAGATGAGCCAGTGCAGGGCAAAGAGGTTCCTCTGGAATGGACTGAGACATCTGGGGGACTCTTGGAATGGTGGTACGACCATGGAGTTCCTCTCGCCTTTCCTGTTGAGAGTGCCTCCTCTTGAGATACGACGGGAACACCGGGAATTCTTTCCCGTTGAAAGCAGGGAAAGGATCCCTCATCTCGAGCTAAGAGGGGGAAACGGGGCTCCTCTGGATGTGGGCGGGACCATCGTGCTTCCTCTCGAGTGGAGACGGGTATAGCGGTGAAATTCTTGAGTTGCAGCAAGGGTGTGAAAGACCCTTTCGAAGTTCGAGAGGTTAGGTGTCATTAGTCTCCAGACGCCTCATCGGAAATAGGCCTCATCTCGCCTGGAAGGGAGAACTTCCTGGATTTTCTCGAGTTGCGGCAGGTGTTCTCGAGTTACGACGGGGACCTCAGGGACCCGCCCTGGTGGCCTCAGGAGAGGCCAGTCCCCATGCGAGGTGCTAGGGGGCCTCTCGGGATTCCTCTCCCGTCGATACCAAGGCCAAAAACCTTGTGTGGAGTCAGGGTCGGAACCGAGGATTCCTCTCAGGGGCTTATATGGATCTTTGGGTACTTCTGGAGTCTCGCCAGGGGAGACAGGCCTCGTCTCGAGTGGGGGCATGCACGTGCGCTTTCCTTCCAGGCTGTAGCAGCAATGTCACGCTTCCCGTCGCGTGGATCAAAGGATCTGTGGTTTTCCCTCGAGGCTTTCCCTCGAGGCTTTCCCACAGGGCTGTCCCACGTGCCTCCGTGGTGTGAGTCGATCCTCGGCGTGAAAGATGAGCCAGTGCAGGGCAAACAGGTTCCTCTGGAATGGACTGAGACATCTGGGGGACTCTAGGAATGGTGGTACGACCATGGAGTTCCTCTCGCCTTTCCTGTTGAGAGTGCCTCCTCTTGAGATGCGACGGGAATGCCGGGAATTCTTTCCCGTTGAAAGCAGGGAAAGGATCCCTCATCTCGAGCTACGAGGGGGAAACGGGGCTCCTCTGGATGTGGGCGGGACCATCGTGCTTCCTCTCGAGTGGAGACGGGTATGGCGGTGAACTTCTTGAGTTGCAGCAAGGGTGTGAAAGACCCTTTCGAAGTTCCAGAGGTTAGGTGTCATTAGTCTCCAGACGACTCATCGGAAATAGGCCTCATCTCGCCTGCAAGGGAGAACTTCCTGGATTTTCTCGAGTTGCGGCAGGTGTTCTCGAGTTACGACGGGGACCTCAGGGACCCGCCCTGGTGGCCTCAGGAGAGGCCAGTCCCCATGCGAGGTGCTAGGGGGCCTCTCGGGATTCCTCTCCCGTCGATACCGGGGCCAAAAAGCTTGTGTGGAGTCAGGGCCGGAACCGAGGATTCCTCTCAGGGGCTGACATGGATCTTTGGGTACTTCTGGAGTCTCCCCAGAGGAGTTAGGCCTCGAATCGAGTGGGGGCATGCACGTGCGCTTTCCTTCCAGGCTGTAGCAGCAATGTCACGCTTCCCGTGGCGTGTATCAAAGGATCTGTGGTTTTCCCTCGAGACTTTCCCACAGGGCTGTCCCACGTGCCACCGTGGTGTGAGTCGATCCTCGGCGTGAAAGATGAGCCAGTGCAGGGCAAAGAGGTTCCTCTGAAATGGACTGAGACATCTGGGCGACTCTTGGAATGGTGGTACGACCATGGAGTTCCTCTCGCCTTTCCTGTTGAGAGTGCCTCCTCTTGAGATGCGACAGGAACGCCGGGAATTCTTTCCCGTTGAAAGCAGGGAAAGGATCCCTCATCTCGAGCTACGAGGGGGAAACGGGGCTCCTCTGGATGTGGGCGGGACCATCGTGCTTCCTCTCGAGTGGACACGGGTATGGCGGTGAACTTCTTGAGTTGCAGCAAGGGTGTGAAAGACCCTTTCGAAGTTCCAGAGGTTAGGTGTCATTAGTCTCCAGACGCCTCATCGGAAATAGGCTTCATCTCGCCTGGAAGGGAGAACTTCCTGGATTTTCTCGAGTTGCGGCAGGTGTTCTCGAGTTACGACGGGGATCTCAGGGACCCGCCCTGGTGGCCTCAGGAGAGGCCAGTCCCCATGCGATGTGCTAGGGGGCCTCTCGGGATTCCTCTCCCGTCGATACCGGGGCCAAAAACCTTGTGTGGAGTCAGGGCCGGAACCGAGGATTCCTCTCAGGGGCTGACATGGATCTTTGGGTACTTCTGGAGTCTCCCCAGGGGAGTCAGGCCTCGTCTCGAGTGGGGGCATGCACGTGCGCTTTCCTTCCAGGCTGTAGCAGCAATGTCACGCTTCCCGTCGCGTGGATCATAGGATCTGTGGTTTTCCCTCGAGGCTTTCCCACAGGGCTGTCCCACGTGCCACCGTGGTGTGAGTCGATCCTCGGCGTGAAAGATGAGCCAGTGCAGGGCAAAGAGCTTCCTCTGGAATGGACTGAGACATCTGGGGGACTCTTGGAATGGTGGTACGACCATGGAGTTCCTCTCGCCTTTCCTGTTGAGAGTGCCTCCTCTTGAGATGCGACGTGAACGCCGGGAATTCTTTCCCGTTGAAAGCAGGGAAAGGATCCCTCATCTCGAGCTACGAGGGGGAAACGGGGCTCCTCTGGATGTGGGCGGGACCATCGTGCTTCCTCTCGAGTGGAGACGGGTATGGCAGTGAAATTCTTGAGTTGCAGCAAGGGTGTGAAAGACCCTTTCGAAGTTCCAGAGGTTAGGTGTCATTAGTCTCCAGACGCCTCATCGGAAATAGGCCTCATCTCGCCTGGAAGGGAGAACATCCTGGATTTTCTCGAGTTGCGGCAGGTGTTCTCGAGTTACGACGGGGACCTCAGGGACCCGCCCTGATGGCCTCAGGAGAGGCCAGTCCCCATGCGAGGTGCTAGGAGGCCTCTCGGGATTCCTCTCCCGTCGATACCGGGGCCAAAAACCTTGTGTGCAGTCAGGGCCGGAACCGAGGATTCCTCTCAGGGGCTGACATGGATCTTTGGGTACTTCTGGAGTCTCCCCACGGGAGTCAGGCCTCGTCTCGAGTGGGGGCATGCACGTGCGCTTTCCTTCCAGGCTGTAGCAGCAATGTCACGCTTCCCGTCGCGTGGATCAAAGGATCTGTGGTATTCCCTCGAGGCTTTCCCTAGAGGCTTTCCCACAGGGCTGTCCCACGTGCCACCGTGGTGTGAGTCGATCCTCGGCGTGAAAGATGAGCCAGTGCAGGGCAAAGAGGTTCCTCTGGAATGGACTGAGACATCTGGGGGACTCTTGGAATGGTGGTACGACCATGGAGTTCCTCTCGCCTTTCCTGTTGAGAGTGCCTCCTCTTGAGATACGACGGGAACACCGGGAATTCTTTCCCGTTGAAAGCAGGGAAAGGATCCCTCATCTCGAGCTAAGAGGGGGAAACGGGGCTCCTCTGGATGTGGGCGGGACCATCGTGCTTCCTCTCGAGTGGAGACGGGTATGGCGGTGAAATTCTTGAGTTGCAGCAAGGGTGTGAAAGACCCTTTCGAAGTTCGAGAGGTTAGGTGTCATTAGTCTCCAGACGCCTCATCGGAAATAGGCCTCATCTCGCCTGGAAGGGAGAACTTCCTGGATTTTCTCGAGTTGCGGCAGGTGTTCTCGAGTTACGACGGGGACCTCAGGGACCCGCCCTGGTGGCCTCAGGAGAGGCCAGTCCCCATGCGAGGTGCTAGGGGGCCTCTCGGGATTCCTCTCCCGTCGATACCAAGGCCAAAAACCTTGTGTGGAGTCAGGGTCGGAACCGAGGATTCCTCTCAGGGGCTTATATGGATCTTTGGGTACTTCTGGAGTCTCGCCAGGGGAGACAGGCCTCGTCTCGAGTGGGGGCATGCACGTGCGCTTTCCTTCCAGGCTGTAGCAGCAATGTCACGCTTCCCGTCGCGTGGATCAAAGGATCTGTGGTTATCCCTCGAGGCTTTCCCTCGAGGCTTTCCCACAGGGCTGTCCCACGTGCCTCCGTGGTGTGAGTCGATCCTCGGCGTGAAAGATGAGCCAGTGCAGGGCAAAGAGGTTCCTCTGGAATGGACTGAGACATCTGGGGGACTCTAGGAATGGTGGTACGACCATGGAGTTCCTCTCGCCTTTCCTGTTGAGAGTGCCTCCTCTTGAGATGCGACGGGAATGCCGGGAATTCTTTCCCGTTGAAAGCAGGGAAAGGATCCCTCATCTCGAGCTACGAGGGGGAAACGGGGCTCCTCTGGATGTGGGCGGGACCATCGTGCTTCCTCTCGAGTGGAGACGGGTATGGCGGTGAACTTCTTGAGTTGCAGCAAGGGTGTGAAAGACCCTTTCGAAGTTCCAGAGGTTAGGTGTCATTAGTCTCCAGACGACTCATCGGAAATAGGCCTCATCTCGCCTGCAAGGGAGAACTTCCTGGATTTTCTCGAGTTGCGGCAGGTGTTCTCGAGTTACGACGGGGACCTCAGGGACCCGCCCTGGTGGCCTCAGGAGAGGCCAGTCCCCATGCGAGGTGCTAGGGGGCCTCTCGGGATTCCTCTCCCGTCGATACCGGGGCCAAAAAGCTTGTGTGGAGTCAGGGCCGGAACCGAGGATTCCTCTCAGGGGCTGACATGGATCTTTGGGTACTTCTGGAGTCTCCCCAGAGGAGTTAGGCCTCGAATCGAGTGGGGGCATGCACGTGCGCTTTCCTTCCAGGCTGTAGCAGCAATGTCACGCTTCCCGTGGCGTGTATCAAAGGATCTGTGGTTTTCCCTCGAGACTTTCCCACAGGGCTGTCCCACGTGCCACCGTGGTGTGAGTCGATCCTCGGCGTGAAAGATGAGCCAGTGCAGGGCAAAGAGGTTCCTCTGGAATGGACTGAGACATCTGGGGGACTCTTGGAATGGTGGTACGACCATGGAGTTCCTCTCGCCTTTCCTGTTGAGAGTGCCTCCTCTTGAGATGCGACGGGAACGCCGGGAATTCTTTCCCGTTGAAAGCAGGGAAAGGATCCCTCATCTCGAGCTCCGAGGGGGAAACTGGGCTCCTCTGGATATGGGCGGGACCATCGTGCTTCCTCTCGAGTGGAGACGGGTATGGCGGTGAACTTCTTGAGTTGCAGCAAGGGTGTGAAAGACCCTTTCGAAGTTCCAGAGGTTTGGTGTCATTAGTCTCCAGAGGCCTCATCGGAAATAGGCCTCATCTCGCCTGGAAGGGAGAACTTCCTGGATTTTCTCGAGTTGCGGCAGGTGTTCTCGAGTTACGACGGGGACCTCAGGGACCCGCCCTGGTGGCCTCCGGAGAGGCCAGTCCACATGCGAGTTGCTAGGGGGTCTCTCGGGATTCCTCTCCCGTCGATACCGGGGCCAAAAAGCTTGTGTGGAGTCAGGGCCGGAACCGAGGATTCCTCTCAGGGGCTGACATGGATCTTTGGGTACTTCTGGAGTCTCCCCAGGGGAGTCAGGCCTCGTCTCGAGTGGGGGCATGCACGTGCGCTTTCCTTCCAGGCTGTAGCAGCAATGTCACGCTTCCCGTCACGTGGATCAAAGGATCTGTGGTTTTCCCTCGAGGCTTTCCCTCGAGGCTTTCCCACAGGGCTGTCCCACGTGCCACCGTGTTGTGAGTCGATCCTCGGCGTGAAAGATGAGCCAGTGCAGGGCAAAGAGGTTCCTCTGGAATGGACTGAGACATCTGGGGGACTCTTGGAATGGTGGTACGACCATGGAGTTCCTCTCGCCTTTCCTGTTGAGAGTGCCTCCTCTTGAGATGCGACGGGAACGCCGGGAATTCTTTCCCTTTGAAACCAGGGAAAGGATCCCTCATCTCGAGCTACGAGGGGGAAACGGGGCTCCTCTGGATGTGGGCGGGACCATCGTGCTTCCTCTCGAGTGGAGACGGGTATGGCGGTGAACTTCTTGAGTTGCAGCAAGGGTGTGAAAGACCCTTTCGAAGTTCCAGTGGTTTGGTGTCATTAGTCTCCAGAGGCTTCATCGGAAATAGGCCTCATCTCGCCTGGAAGGGAGAACTTCCTGGATTTTCTCGAGTTGCGGCAGGAGTTCTCGAGTTACGACGGGGACCTCAGGGACCCGCCCTGGTGGCCTCCGGAGAGGCCAGTCCCCATGCGAGTTGCTAGGGGGCCTCTCGGGATTCCTCTCCCGTCGATACCGGGGCCAAAAAGCTTGTGTGGAGTCAGGGCCGGAACCGAGGATTCCTCTCAGGGGCTGACATGGATCTTTGGGTACTTCTGGAGTCTCCCCAGGGGAGTCAGGCCTCGTCTCGAGTGGGGGCATGCACGTGCGCTTTCCTTCCAGGCTGTAGCAGCAATGTCACGCTTCCCGTCGCGTGGATCAAAGGATCTGTGGTTTTCCCTCGAGGCTTTCCCTCGAGGCTTTCCCACAGGGCTGTCCCACGTGCCACCGTGCTGTGAGTCGATCCTCGGCGTGAAAGATGAGCCAGTGCAGGGCAAAGAGGTTCCTCTGGAATGGACTGAGACATCTGGGGGACTCTTGGAATGGTGGTACGACCATGGAGTTCCTCTCGCCTTTCCGGTTGAGAGTGCCTCCTCTTGAGATGCGACGGGAACGCCGGGAATTCTTTCCCGTTGAAAGCAGGGAAAGGATCCCTCATCTCGAGCTAGGAGGGGGAAACGGGGCTCCTCTGGATGTGGGCGGGACCATCGTGCTTCCTCTCGAGTGGAGACGGGTATGGCGGTGAACTTCTTGAGTCGCAGCAAGGGTGTGAAAGACCCTTTCGAAGTTCCAGAGGTTAGGTGTCATTAGTCTCCAGACGCCTCATCGGAAATAGGCCTCATCTCGCCTGGAAGGGAGAACTTCCTGGATTTTCTCGAGTTGCGGCAGGTGCTCTCGAGTTACGACGAGGACCTCAGGGACCCGCCCTGGTGGCCTCAGGAGAGGCCAGTCCCCATGCGAGTTGCTAGGGGGCTTCTCGGGATTCCTCTCCCGTCGATACCGGGGCCAAAAACCTTGTGTGGAGTCAGGGCCGGAACCGAGGATTCCTCTCAGGGGCTGACATGGATCTTTGGGTACTTCTGGAGTCTCCCCAGGGGAGTCAGGCCTCGTCTCGAGTTGGGGCATGCACGTGCGCTTTCCTTCCAGGCTGTAGCAGCAATGTCACGCTTCCCGTCGCGTGGATCAAAGGATCTGTGGTTTTCCTCGAGCCTTGCCCTCGAGGCTTTCCCACAGGGCTGTCCCACGTGCCACCGTGGTGTGAGTCGATCCTTGGCGTGAAAGATGAGCCACTGCAGGGCAAAGAGGTTCCTCTGGAATGGACTGAGACATCTGGGGGACTCTTGGAATGGTGGTACGACCATGGAGTTCCTCTCGCCTTTCCTGTTGAGAGTGCCTCCGCTTGAGATGCGACGGGAACGCTGGGAATTCTTTCCCGTTGAAAGCAGGGAAAGGATCCCTCCTCTCGAGCTACAAGGTGGATACGGAGCTCCTCTGGATGTGGGCGGGACCATCGTGCTTCCTCTCGAGTGGAGACGGGTATGGCGGTGAACTTCCTTAGTTGCAGCAAGGGTGTGAAAGACCCTTTCGAAGTTCCAGAGGTTAGGTGTCATTAGTCTCCAGAGGCCTCATCGGAAATAGGCCTCATCTCGCCTGGAAGGGAGAACTTCCTGGATTTTCTCGAGTTGCGGCAGGTGTTCTCGAGTTACGACGGGGACCTCAGGGACCCGCCCTGGTGGCCTCAGGAAAGGCTAGTCCCCTGGAGAGTTGCTAGGGGGCCTCTCCGGATTCCTCTCCCGTCGATACCGGGGCTAAAATCCTTCTGTGGAGTCATGGCCGAAACCGAGGATTCCTCTCAGGGGTTGACATGGATCTCTGGGTCTGTCTGGAGTCTCCCCAGGGAAGTCAGGCCTCGTCTCGAGTGGGGGCATGCATGTGCGCTTTCCTTCCAGGCTGTAGCAGCAATGTCATGCTTCCCGTCGCGTGGATCAAAGGATCTGTGGTTTTCCCTCGAGGCTTTCCCTCGAGGCTTTCCCACAGGGCTGTCCCACGTGCCACCGTGGTGTGAGTCGATCCTTGGCGTGAAAGATGAGCCAGTGCAGGGCAAAGAGGTTCCTCTGGAATGGACTGAGACATCTGGGGGACTCTTGGAATGGTGGTACGACCATGGAGTTCCTCTCGCCTTTCCTGTTGAGAGTGCCTCCTCTTGAGATGCTACGTGAACGCCGGGAATTCTTTCCCGTTGAAAGCAGGGAAAGGATCCCTCATCTCGAGCTACGAGGGGGAAACGGGGCTCCTCTGGATGTGGGCGGGACCATCGTGCTTCCTCTCGAGTGGAGACGGGTATGGCAGTGAACTTCTTGAGTTGCAGCAATGGTGTGAAAGACCCTTTCGAAGTTCCAGAGGTTAGGTGTCATTAGTCTCCAGACGCCTCATCGGAAATAGGCCTCATCTCGCCTGGAAGGGCGAACATCCTGGATTTTCTCGAGTTGCGGCAGGTGTTCTCGAGTTACGACGGGGACCTCAGGGACCCGCCCTGGTGGCCTCAGGAGAGGCCAGTCCCCATGCGAGGTGCTAGGAGGCCTCTCGGGATTCCTCTCCCGTCGATACCGGGGCCAAAAACCTTGTGTGCAGTCAGGGCCGGAACCGAGGATTCCTCTCAGGGGCTGACATGGATCTTTGGGTACTTCTGGAGTCTCCCCACGGGAGTCAGGCCTCGTCTCGAGTGGGGGCATGCACGTGCGCTTTCCTTCCAGGCTGTAGCAGCAATGTCACGCTTCCCATCGCGTGGATCAAAGGATCTGTGGTATTCCCTCGAGGCTTTCCCTAGAGGCTTTCCCACAGGGCTGTCCCACGTGCCACCGTGGTGTGAGTCGATCCTCGGCGTGAAAGATGAGCCAGTGCAGGGCAAAGAGGTTCCTCTGGAATGGACTGAGACATCTGGGGGACTCTTGGAATGGTGGTACGACCATGGAGTTCCTCTCGCCTTTCCTGTTGAGAGTGCCTCCTCTTGAGATACGACGGGAACACCGGGAATTCTTTCCCGTTGAAAGCAGGGAAAGGATCCCTCATCTCGAGCTAAGAGGGGGAAACGGGGCTCCTCTGGATGTGGGCGGGACCATCGTGCTTCCTCTCGAGTGGAGATGGGTATGGCGGTGAACTTCTTGAGTTGCAGCAAGGGTGTGAAAGACCCTTTCGAAGTTCGAGAGGTTAGGTGTCATTAGTCTCCAGACGCCTCATCGGAAATAGGCCTCATCTCGCCTGGAAGGGAGAACTTCCTGGATTTTCTCGAGTTGCGGCAGGTGTTCTCGAGTTACGACGGGGACCTCAGGGACCCGCCCTGGTGGCCTCAGGAGAGGCCAGTCCCCATGCGAGGTGCTAGGGGGCCTCTCGGGATTCCTCTCCCGTCGATACCAAGGCCAAAAACCTTGTGTGGAGTCAGGGTCGGAACCGAGGATTCCTCTCAGGGGCTTATATGGATCTTTGGGTACTTCTGGAGTCTCGCCAGGGGAGACAGGCCTCGTCTCGAGTGGGGGCATGCACGTGCGCTTTCCTTCCAGGCTGTAGCAGCAATGTCACGCTTCCCGTCGCGTGGATCAAAGGATCTGTGGTTTTCCCTCGAGGCTTTCCCTCGAGGCTTTCCCACAGGGCTGTCCCACGTGCCTCCGTGGTGTGAGTCGATCCTCGGCGTGAAAGATGAGCCAGTGCAGGGCAAACAGGTTCCTCTGGAATGGACTGAGACATCTGGGGGACTCTAGGAATGGTGGTACGACCATGGAGTTCCTCTCGCCTTTCCTGTTGAGAGTGCCTCCTCTTGAGATGCGACGGGAATGCCGGGAATTCTTTCCCGTTGAAAGCAGGGAAAGGATCCCTCATCTCGAGCTACGAGGGGGAAACGGGGCTCCTCTGGATGTGGGCGGGACCATCGTGCTTCCTCTCGAGTGGAGACGGGTATGGCGGTGAACTTCTTGAGTTGCAGCAAGGGTGTGAAAGACCCTTTCGAAGTTCCAGAGGTTAGGTGTCATTAGTCTCCAGACGACTCATCGGAAATAGGCCTCATCTCGCCTGCAAGGGAGAACTTCCTGGATTTTCTCGAGTTGCGGCAGGTGTTCTCGAGTTACGACGGGGACCTCAGGGACCCGCCCTGGTGGCCTCAGGAGAGGCCAGTCCCCATGCGAGGTGCTAGGGGGCCTCTCGGGATTCCTCTCCCGTCGATACCGGGGCCAAAAAGCTTGTGTGGAGTCAGGGCCGGAACCGAGGATTCCTCTCAGGGGCTGACATGGATCTTTGGGTACTTCTGGAGTCTCCCCAGAGGAGTTAGGCCTCGAATCGAGTGGGGGCATGCACGTGCGCTTTCCTTCCAGGCTGTAGCAGCAATGTCACGCTTCCCGTGGCGTGTATCAAAGGATCTGTGGTTTTCCCTCGAGACTTTCCCACAGGGCTGTCCCACGTGCCACCGTGGTGTGAGTCGATCCTCGGCGTGAAAGATGAGCCAGTGCAGGGCAAAGAGGTTCCTCTGAAATGGACTGAGACATCTGGGCGACTCTTGGAATGGTGGTACGACCATGGAGTTCCTCTCGCCTTTCCTGTTGAGAGTGCCTCCTCTTGAGATGCGACAGGAACGCCGGGAATTCTTTCCCGTTGAAAGCAGGGAAAGGATCCCTCATCTCGAGCTACGAGGGGGAAACGGGGCTCCTCTGGATGTGGGCGGGACCATCGTGCTTCCTCTCGAGTGGACACGGGTATGGCGGTGAACTTCTTGAGTTGCAGCAAGGGTGTGAAAGACCCTTTCGAAGTTCCAGAGGTTAGGTGTCATTAGTCTCCAGACGCCTCATCGGAAATAGGCCTCATCTCGCCTGGAAGGGAGAACTTCCTGGATTTTCTCGAGTTGCGGCAGGTGTTCTCGAGTTACGACGGGGACCTCAGGGACCCGCCCTGGTGGCCTCAGGAGAGGCCAGTCCCCATGCGATGTGCTAGGGGGCCTCTCGGGATTCCTCTCCCGTCGATACCGGGGCCAAAAACCTTGTGTGGAGTCAGGGCCGGAACCGAGGATTCCTCTCAGGGGCTGACATGGATCTTTGGGTACTTCTGGAGTCTCCCCAGGGGAGTCAGGCCTCGTCTCGAGTGGGGGCATGCACGTGCGCTTTCCTTCCAGGCTGTAGCAGCAATGTCACGCTTCCCG
Source organism: Capricornis sumatraensis (assembly GCF_032405125.1). Taxonomy (NCBI): domain Eukaryota; kingdom Metazoa; phylum Chordata; class Mammalia; order Artiodactyla; family Bovidae; genus Capricornis; species Capricornis sumatraensis. The sequence goes on from NW_027184612.1 coordinate 14,145,564, forward strand.
TCGCGTGGATCATAGGATCTGTGGTTTTCCCTCGAGGCTTTCCCACAGGGCTGTCCCACGTGCCACCGTGGTGTGAGTCGATCCTCGGCGTGAAAGATGAGCCAGTGCAGGGCAAAGAGCTTCCTCTGGAATGGACTGAGACATCTGGGGGACTCTTGGAATGGTGGTACGACCATGGAGTTCCTCTCGCCTTTCCTGTTGAGAGTGCCTCCTCTTGAGATGCGACGTGAACGCCGGGAATTCTTTCCCGTTGAAAGCAGGGAAAGGATCCCTCATCTCGAGCTACGAGGGGGAAACGGGGCTCCTCTGGATGTGGGCGGGACCATCGTGCTTCCTCTCGAGTGGAGACGGGTATGGCAGTGAAATTCTTGAGTTGCAGCAAGGGTGTGAAAGACCCTTTCGAAGTTGCAGAGGTTAGGTGTCATTAGTCTCCAGACGCCTCATCGGAAATAGGCCTCATCTCGCCTGGAAGGGAGAACATCCTGGATTTTCTCGAGTTGCGGCAGGTGTTCTCGAGTTACGACGGGGACCTCAGGGACCCGCCCTGATGGCCTCAGGAGAGGCCAGTCCCCATGCGAGGTGCTAGGAGGCCTCTCGGGATTCCTCTCCCGTCGATACCGGGGCCAAAAACCTTGTGTGCAGTCAGGGCCGGAACCGAGGATTCCTCTCAGGGGCTGACATGGATCTTTGGGTACTTCTGGAGTCTCCCCACGGGAGTCAGGCCTCGTCTCGAGTGGGGGCATGCACGTGCGCTTTCCTTCCAGGCTGTAGCAGCAATGTCACGCTTCCCGTCGCGTGGATCAAAGGATCTGTGGTATTCCCTCGAGGCTTTCCCTAGAGGCTTTCCCACAGGGCTGTCCCACGTGCCACCGTGGTGTGAGTCGATCCTCGGCGTGAAAGATGAGCCAGTGCAGGGCAAAGAGGTTCCTCTGGAATGGACTGAGACATCTGGGGGACTCTTGGAATGGTGGTACGACCATGGAGTTCCTCTCGCCTTTCCTGTTGAGAGTGCCTCCTCTTGAGATACGACGGGAACACCGGGAATTCTTTCCCGTTGAAAGCAGGGAAAGGATCCCTCATCTCGAGCTAAGAGGGGGAAACGGGGCTCCTCTGGATGTGGGCGGGACCATCGTGCTTCCTCTCGAGTGGAGACGGGTATGGCGGTGAAATTCTTGAGTTGCAGCAAGGGTGTGAAAGACCCTTTCGAAGTTCGAGAGGTTAGGTGTCATTAGTCTCCAGACGCCTCATCGGAAATAGGCCTCATCTCGCCTGGAAGGGAGAACTTCCTGGATTTTCTCGAGTTGCGGCAGGTGTTCTCGAGTTACGACGGGGACCTCAGGGACCCGCCCTGGTGGCCTCAGGAGAGGCCAGTCCCCTTGCGAGGTGCTAGGGGGCCTCTCGGGATTCCTCTCCCGTCGATACCAAGGCCAAAAACCTTGTGTGGAGTCAGGGTCGGAACCGAGGATTCCTCTCAGGGGCTTATATGGATCTTTGGGTACTTCTGGAGTCTCGCCAGGGGAGACAGGCCTCGTCTCGAGTGGGGGAATGCACGTGCGCTTTCCTTCCAGGCTGTAGCAGCAATGTCACGCTTCCCGTCGCGTGGATCAAAGGATCTGTGGTTTTCCCTCGAGGCTTTCCCTCGAGGCTTTCCCACAGGGCTGTCCCACGTGCCTCCGTGGTGTGAGTCGATCCTCGGCGTGAAAGATGAGCCAGTGCAGGGCAAAGAGGTTCCTCTGGAATGGACTGAGACATCTGGGGGACTCTAGGAATGGTGGTACGACCATGGAGTTCCTCTCGCCTTTCCTGTTGAGAGTGCCTCCTCTTGAGATGCGACGGGAATGCCGGGAATTCTTTCCCGTTGAAAGCAGGGAAAGGATCCCTCATCTCGAGCTACGAGGGGGAAACGGGGCTCCTCTGGATGTGGGCGGGACCATCGTGCTTCCTCTCGAGTGGAGACGGGTATGGCGGTGAACTTCTTGAGTTGCAGCAAGGGTGTGAAAGACCCTTTCGAAGTTCCAGAGGTTAGGTGTCATTAGTCTCCAGACGACTCATCGGAAATAGGCCTCATCTCGCCTGCAAGGGAGAACTTCCTGGATTTTCTCGAGTTGCGGCAGGTGTTCTCGAGTTACGACGGGGACCTCAGGGACCCGCCCTGGTGGCCTCAGGAGAGGCCAGTCCCCATGCGAGGTGCTAGGGGGCCTCTCGGGATTCCTCTCCCGTCGATACCGGGGCCAAAAAGCTTGTGTGGAGTCAGGGCCGGAACCGAGGATTCCTCTCAGGGGCTGACATGGATCTTTGGGTACTTCTGGAGTCTCCCCAGAGGAGTTAGGCCTCGAATCGAGTGGGGGCATGCACGTGCGCTTTCCTTCCAGGCTGTAGCAGCAATGTCACGCTTCCCGTGGCGTGTATCAAAGGATCTGTGGTTTTCCCTCGAGACTTTCCCACAGGGCTGTCCCACGTGCCACCGTGGTGTGAGTCGATCCTCGGCGTGAAAGATGAGCCAGTGCAGGGCAAAGAGGTTCCTCTGAAATGGACTGAGACATCTGGGCGACTCTTGGAATGGTGGTACGACCATGGAGTTCCTCTCGCCTTTCCTGTTGAGAGTGCCTCCTCTTGAGATGCGACAGGAACGCCGGGAATTCTTTCCCGTTGAAAGCAGGGAAAGGATCCCTCATCTCGAGCTACGAGGGGGAAACGGGGCTCCTCTGGATGTGGGCGGGACCATCGTGCTTCCTCTCGAGTGGACACGGGTATGGCGGTGAACTTCTTGAGTTGCAGCAAGGGTGTGAAAGACCCTTTCGAAGTTCCAGAGGTTAGGTGTCATTAGTCTCCAGACGCCTCATCGGAAATAGGCCTCATCTCGCCTGGAAGGGAGAACTTCCTGGATTTTCTCGAGTTGCGGCAGGTGTTCTCGAGTTACGACGGGGACCTCAGGGACCCGCCCTGGTGGCCTCAGGAGAGGCCAGTCCCCATGCGATGTGCTAGGGGGCCTCTCGGGATTCCTCTCCCGTCGATACCGGGGCCAAAAACCTTGTGTGGAGTCAGGGCCGGAACCGAGGATTCCTCTCAGGGGCTGACATGGATCTTTGGGTACTTCTGGAGTCTCCCCAGGGGAGTCAGGCCTCGTCTCGAGTGGGGGCATGCACGTGCGCTTTCCTTCCAGGCTGTAGCAGCAATGTCACGCTTCCCGTCGCGTGGATCATAGGATCTGTGGTTTTCCCTCGAGGCTTTCCCACAGGGCTGTCCCACGTGCCACCGTGGTGTGAGTCGATCCTCGGCGTGAAAGATGAGCCAGTGCAGGGCAAAGAGCTTCCTCTGGAATGGACTGAGACATCTGGGGGACTCTTGGAATGGTGGTACGACCATGGAGTTCCTCTCGCCTTTCCTGTTGAGAGTGCCTCCTCTTGAGATGCGACGGGAACGCCGGGAATTCTTTCCCGTTGAAAGCAGGCAAAGGATCCCTCATCTCGAGCTACGAGGGGGAAACGGGGCTCCTCTGGATGTGGGCGGGACCATCCTGCTTCCTCTCGAGTGGAGACGGGTATGGAAGTGAACTTCTTGAGTTGCAGCAAGGGTGTGAAAGACCCTTTCGAAGTTCCAGAGGTTAGGTGTCATTAGTCTCCAGACGCCTCATCGGAAATAGGCCTCATCTCGCCTGGAAGGGAGAACTTCCTGGATTTTCTCGAGATGCGGCAGGTGTTCTCGAGTTACGACGGGGACCTCAGGGACCCGCCCTGGTGGCCTCAGGAGAGGCCAGTCCACATGCGAGTTGCTAGGGGGCCTCGCGGGATTCCTCTCCCGTCGATACCGGGGCCAAAAACCTTGTGTGGAGTCAGGGCCGGAAACGAGGATTCCTCTCAGGGGCTGACATGGATCTTTGGGTACTTCTGGAGTCTCCGCATGGGATTCAGGCCTCTTCTCGAGTGGGGGCATGCACGTGGGTTTTCTTTCCAGGTTGTAGCAGCAATGTCACGCTTCCCGTCGCGTGGATCAAAGGATCTGTGGTTTTCCCTCGAGGCTTTCCCACAGGGCTGTCCCACGTTCCACCGTGGTGTGAGTCGATCCTCGGCGTGAAAGATGAGCCAGTGCAGGGCACAGAGGTTCCTCTGGAATGGACTGAGACATCTGGGGGACTCTTGGAATGGTGGTATGACCATGGAGTTCCTCTCGCCTTTCCTGTTGAGAGTGCCTCCTCTTGAGATGCGACGGGAACGCCGGGAATTCTTTCCCGTTGAAAGCAGGGAAAGGATCCCTCATCTCGAGCTACGAGGGGGAAACGGGGCTCCTCTGGATGTGGGCGGGACCATCGTGCTTCCTCTCGAGTGGAGACGGGTATGGCGGTGAACTTCTTGAGTTGCAGCAAGGCTGTGAAAGACCCTTTCGAAGTTCCAGAGGTTTGGTGTCATTAGTCTCCAGAGGCCTCATCGGAAATAGGCCTCATCTCGCCTGGATGGGAGAACTTCCTGGATTTTCTCGAGTTGCGGCAGGTGTTCTCGAGTTACGACGGGGACCTCAGGGACCCGCCCTGGTGGCCTCAGGAGAGAGGCCAGTCCCTAGGCGAGTTGCTAGGGGGCCTCTCGGGATTCCTCTCCCGTTGATACCGGGGCCAAAAGCCTTGTGTGGAGTCAGGGCCGGAACCGAGGATTCCTCTCAGGGGCTGACATGGATCTTTGGGTACTTCTGGAGTCTCCCCAGGGGAGTCAGGCCTCGTCTCGAGTGGGGGCATGCACGTGCGCTTTCCTTCCAGGCTGTAGCAGCAATGTCACGCTTCCCGTCGCGTGGATCAAAGGATCTGTGGTTTTCCCTCGAGGCTTTCCCTCGAGGCTTTCCCACAGGGCTGTCCCACGTGCCACCGTGGTGTGAGTCGATCCTCGGCATGAAAGATGAGCCAGTGCAGGGCAAAGAGGTTCCTCTGGAATGGACTGAGACATCTGGGGGACTCTTGGAATGGTGGTACGACCATGGAGTTCCTCTCGCCTTTCCTGTTGAGAGTGCCTCCTCTTGAGATGCGACGGGAACGCCGGGAATTCTTTCCCGTTGAAAGCAGGGAGAGGATCCCTCATCTCGAGCTACGAGGGGGAAACGGGGCTCCTCTGGATGTGGGCGGGACCATCGTGCTTCCTCTCTAGTGGAGACGGGTATTGCCGGGGTCCAGCCCCGGTGGATCCATGGAATTCGAAGGGTGGACGGCGTTCGCGTGGAAAGACTTGTTTATTTATTAATATAAGATTAGATTAAGAAACTGTAGTGCAGTAGGAAGATTAAGTGGAGAAAGAGGGCTGAATAGCTTGGTTTACGCGGAAGACCAATAAAATTCCAGACAAGGAATTTGCACCATCTACGTTGGGCCACCGGTGCCCGCTTGAATATCTAAGGGTGCCTCGCCTTAAGCTCCCTTTCTCGCGGATCTTAATAACCAGGGCAAATAAGTAGACCTGGCGAGCCTCCGCGCCCCAGATGGAAATTCAGCCTGAAATTAAAGTAAAGAGCAGAGGGAAGAAAAGGGAGAGAAAAAGAGAGAGAGAGAGAGACACGGGGGGAGCCAGATTCCCAAGAAACCAGGCCGAGACTAGTCCGAGAAACTGGTCTGAGAATCTGGTCCCGTCCTTTATTGTTCAGAAGGCCTTTTATACTTTTGATAAAACATGGAGATCAATGGGTAACACAAAGTTATGCAGCGTTAGCAGTCCAGACTCTTATCAAAACCAGGCTTTTCTCTCTGCATACCTAATTGTATACACAAGTCTTAGGTAATTTACATCATCTTCCAACCAAAAGGGCCAATTAACATTTTACAGCCTTTTTTCTGATAAGGGTTTGTCAACCACAAGACTTATTTGTGTTGATCTTCCCAAGGTCTGGTGCCACTCTCGGAAAGCACTAAAGAAAGTTACATTCTTAGACAGCAAGGATACAGCAACTTATAACAAGTAGAGGGAGTGCAGTGATTTATAGCAAAAGAGAAGCAATTAACTCAAAAGTCTAGTGTTGCTAACATCAAAACTACTATGTATCTTTTTCTACATCCTGCTTACATTAACATCCTTCCAGGTGCCTAAAAGATAAAGAATAAGGAGGTCTGGCAGCAATCCTTGAGTCAACAGTGAAAACCCTCTACCAATATAATTTTTAACTCTTTAGAAAAGGCTCTGTATCTTTAAGATGCTTTTAAGCTTTGTGCCTCCCGCGGTTGGGGGGCTGTAAGCAATTCACAAGCTGTAAGCTTTGTGCCTCTCGCGGTTGGGGGGCTGTAAGCAATTCACAAGCTGTAAGAGGTCTGGGGAACCTGTTAGGCAGACTAGAGAGCTATCAGAGGGGTTTAACTGAAACATCCCTTTCAAATGCAGAAGACTAAAACCCTGAATTGACTTTTTTCCAGAGAATATCAGAAAAGTGGAAAAGCAGAGCACAAAAGCCGGCAGATTTTTGCTGGGGTACATGCTTAGGAATATCCAGAGGGGTCCCTGAAGTCTGAGCACGCCTTGCGTATGTCAGCTTCCTTCCTCATGACCTTGTCACGGGCGGGATTCCTCACACTGGCTTCCGGCAACTCCCCCTTCTTTATTAGTTTTTTAAAAAAATTAGGTGCAGTTCAGTCGCGAGATTCCGAATGCTCTGCCGAAGAGTCCTGACAACACAAGGAAGCATGATTACAAGGAGCAGGATTATGGCACCCACAGCAGCATAGCTAGAGACAGTAGTCAGAAGAGTTTTTCCAGAAATGAAGTCAGAGAAGGTGTGGAAAAAGTCATTGGCTTCTCCTGTGGCGGTAAAATCTAATCGGGAGTGTTCCAAGGTCTGAATCTGATTATGAAGTTTCCCTAAATCTAAACTAATATCTGAGCTGTTCCAGACACCTAAAATATGATTTTTGACCCTCTCCCATTTAAAATCTGTCTCATTTACTTTCAGGGATGTAACACATATCCACCGGTAATCGGCATGACATGAAAGAGCCAATTTCATTTTCAGACTCTGTAATTCATTCCCAATATGCATTACTGCTTCTTCTAAGGCATCAATCCTTATTTCTAGCTTCCTATCTATAATTTCCTGGGTTGCCAGCGTTAGAGAAACATTTTTGGATACGGTGTCAACATATTGGGCAGTATACACTTGTTGAGACAATGATAATGCCGCCACAGTAACAGAAGTAATTGCGGTTATCAAAGCTGATATTCCCAAAACAAGTAAGCCCACAAACCGTCGTGTTCGCATTAAATCTTGTAGCTGTTGCAGTACAGCTAGGCCATGGTTATCATACCAATACGTGGCTACAGTTACAGGTACCATGAGATAGGGCGGACGTTTTAAAACCATGAAAGAGCAAACTTTATATTGAGGAGTTAAACAGGATGAAAGCATACATTGTTCACAAGACACTACATGGGGTCCACCTGTATAATTCAATTGTATGTTAAGTCTTTCAGAATCATTAGTGAAAAGAAAAACATAAGGAGAGGGTAGACAAGCTAAAATAGAGTAAATAGAGGTATTTTTTGGTCGGATTAAAATAATAGGGGCGGTAGCCGCAAGGGCTCTCCAAATTTCTGGCTGCCAAAAGGTTTTACCTCTAGTTATATAAGACAGCATAGGGGGAACAAATTGGTTATGATGCCGTCTGGTGGCAACTAACGGCCAAGAAATTGAATATTCTTTCCAATTATCCAATCTATTGATAAAGTCATCGTCAGACTCAGGGTCTTGACCTGGATTTGGGTTGCTCCAGTCCTGAATCGCACAATTTCTTCCTCCCGGCATATTGTAATCTACTCTCGAATTATAAATACAAGATTTCCAAATCGGATATCCTGAATGATCATCTATAGTTTTCCAAATAACATCTGAGGGAGCAACATCATCACAATTTGGATATTCTGATGGAGTTTTGAGAGACAAAGACTTATAGGGGCCAAGGACCCCAGGCATACGGGCTCGTAATATCCAAGCAGACCGATCCCCTATAGATGCAAATTTAGAGGTTGGGGAATCTGTCATAACTGCTTTTGTGGAGGCTCCAACGCATCCTGTCTTGGTAAAGAAGTCTCCTGTAAGGCCAGGAGGAAAATTAAAGCAGACAGGAAAATCATCTGCTAGTCCTTTAAAGGTATAATTGAAATTAATAGGGTATTGGTCTTTTGTATAGGAAGTATAAGATCCTCCCAAAAGGCGAGGCTGGTCTGTACTAACTCGTATGGGGTCACTGTTCCAAGTAACAACTTGGAAAGTTGGAGGATCCGGGAGAAACGCCCAATATTTGGTTGGAATGGGAGCAGCGCTTACCTGGCAAGAGAGCAAGGCAAGCATGGCAATAAACACCTTTTCAGGAGAGACTGACGATCCCTGTAGGGTAGCTATCCCCTGTGCCTGGCGACAGAGAGCTTTAATCTGTCCCCAGGTGGGCAAGGAGGCTTGTTGGGTTGACTGAGCTGGGCGTCCTAATGGATTCCTGCGAGGCAAAAAATCAGGGGGTGCAATATCCTGTATCTGAAGTCGTGACATCTGTCCAGTGGGTGGCTCCGATCCGCGCCTATCCGGGATCTCCAATGTCAGCTGTCCTGGGGTCAGCGGCGTTTCCCGTGCTGGCGGAGGGAGCGGGGGAAGAGGGAGTTTCTTCCTTTTTAGAGATCGCGGTGGCGGGGGATTCTGGTATCCGGGGAGCTGAGACATGGCGAATTAGTCTGTCTGGAACCCAAATCGGAGCGTCCGCGTCCTGTGGAAAAACACAAGCATACCCTCGCCCATTGGTTAATAAGGGGTCAGGACCTTTCCATTGTCCGGAAAGAAGGTCCCTCCATTTTACTAATGGTTTTGCATTCAATTGCTCTGGGCACCAATGGCGAAGCATTGCAGTGTTTCCGGATGAATCAGCATTTAAGTTATTTATTACGAAAAGAGCATGTTGCAAAATCTGATGGGGGGAACTATATTTAAATTCCCCTTCTTTTAGTTTTTGAATATGGATTTTCAGTGTTTGATGTGCTCTTTCCACAATGGCTTGTCCTTGTGGGTTATAAGGGATGCCGGTGTTATGTTTAATTTGAAATCTTGTACAGAATTGCTGAAAAGATTTAGAAGTGTAAGCAGGAGCATTATCAGTTTTTAAAGCTTTTGGCAAGCCCAGATAGGAAAAGCATGTAAAAAGATGTTGTATTACATCTTTAACTGCTTCCCCTGTACGAGCAGTGGCAATAATAACATGAGAGAAGGTATCTACAGTTACATGAACAAAAGACAGTTTTCCAAATGAAGAGACATGGGTTACATCCATTTGCCAGAGTGCATTAGGTTTGAGACCGCGAGGGTTAACTCCCAGAGGCAAAGCATTCACGGTAGTAGGACAATGTGAACAAGAACGAACAATCTCTCGGGCAGATTCTCGAGGAATTTGAAACTGGTATCGTAAGGCAGTGGCATTTTGGTGATGAAGTGAGTGAGAAGCTCGAGCTTCTTCAAAAACAGAAGCCACTGAAATCCTGGTTAACGAATCTGCCAATTCATTGAGAGCATTTAAAGGGCCAGGCAGGCCGGAATGAGCCCGAATGTGGCCGATAAAGAACGCCCGATTTCTTTTCCATATTTGCTGCTGCAGTTTAGTTAACAAATGGAAGATAGCAGTTTTGTTTTCAGGCAAAACTGCAGTCTCAATGTGTGGAAACAGCCTGACCACATACTGAGAGTCAGAATAAAGGTTAAATTCTTTCTCCGCAAACATAACAAAGGCCTCAATAACAGCTGTGATTTCAGCCCTTTGAGCTGAAGTTTCTTGTGTTTCCAAAAGTTTTTGATGATCTCTTGTGACTATAGAGGCTCTACCGTTAGCCGATCCATCAGTAAAGACTACCTGAGCATCTGAAATAGGGAACTGTTTACACCGGACAGGAAAAATAACTGGATGGTTAGACATAAAATTTAGTAAAACATGCGAGGGTAAATGATGCAAAATTTGACCACAGTAATTCCCTATGGCAATCTGCCAGTCTTCATCAAACATTAAAAGAGCATCAAGCTGCTCCTTATTATATGGAATTACAATCTCTGATGGCTCTTTACCAAACAATTCAATGCTCCGCTTCCTTCCTTTTAGCATTAATGTGGCAATTAAACCAGGATAAGAAGCCACGACTTTTTTAGCTTGGGTAGGAAGATGGATCCATTCTAAAGGGCCGCGTTGCCACAGAACTCCCGTAGGCGCCGTTGGAGTAGCTAGGCAAAGGAACTGCCACGTCATCGTCAAATCAATTCTTTTTACATAGCTATTTGATAAGGCTGCTTCTACTTTGCCTAGGGCTTCTTGAGCCTCAGCTGTTAATTGTCTTTTTGAGGTTGGATCAGGATCCCCGCGTAAAGTGTTAAAAAGAGGTTTTAATTCGGCAGTGGTTAATTTTAAATATGGTCTAATCCAATTAATATCACCTAAGAGTTTTTGATAATCATTTAAAGTAATAAGATGGTCTTTTCTCAATTGCAGCGGGGTATGAGTCACCGTTTCCGAATTTATGACTCTTCCTAAGTAAGTTATGGGCGGATTGATTTGAATTTTTTCTGGGGCAATTTTTAGGCCTCTGTCTGTCAATGCCTGGGTCAGGTCCTGGAGCACAGTCTGCAGGTGAACTCTATCAGGATGAGCTATTAAAATATCATCCATATAGTGAATCATATACACGTGTTCATATTTAGCCCTAGTATCTTCTAGAGCGGCATTAACAAATTTTTGGCATAAAGTAGGGCTATTTTTCATTCCCTGAGGCAGAACCTTCCACTGAAACCGTAAATAAGGCTGTTTAAGATTTTCTGATGGCAGACTAAAGGCAAATCGCTTTTTATCCTCAGGATTTAAGGGAATAGTGAAAAAACAATCTTGTAAATCAATAACAATTATATTATATCCCTCTGGAATGGCTACTGGGGAAGGGAGCCCAGGCTGTAAGGCCCCCATGTCCTCCATGGTGGCATTAATAGCTCTCAAATCCTGTAAAAGTCGCCATTTACCAGATTTTTTCTTAATGACAAAAATAGGAGTGTTCCAGGGGCTATTGGAGGGCTCAATATGTCCCAATTCTAATTGTTCAAAGATTAATGCTTTAGCTGCCAATAATTTTTCCTTATGCAGAGGCCACTGTTCTACCCACACCGGATCTTGAGATTTCCATGTGATGGGGTCGGCAGCAAAAACAATGGCCTCAATTATAAATTTGGATATCCCAATCCAGCACGTAGCTTGCGAGGAGTTGGGCAAATTGGCTCAATTATTCCTGTCTGTTGTTTACCCAATCCTTTTGATGGATCATAGCCCATCTGCAACATCTGAGAGGTCACTTTATCATCAGGGCTAAAAAGTAACACTCCCATTTGAGATAGCACGTCCCTCCCCCACAGGGTAAGGGGGAGCGAAGGAACGACATAAGGTTGGAAAGTTCCACGGGTATCCTCAAATTGCCAATCTAAAATTTTTGCACTTTTGGCTATTGTGGGGGCTCTTCCTATCCCCACCAAGTTATTTTCAGTAGTATGTGTGGGCCAGGAGCTGGGCCAGTCTTTTCCTGAAATGCAAGAAACATCTGCTCCTGTGTCTAATAACCCCACAATAGACTTGCCATTAATCAGGATAGTCTTCATAGGACGTTTCTGAGTAATTTCTGTTATCCAAAAAACCATATCACTAGACCCAAATCCTTTATCCTGCCTTTCATTTTGAGTAGCTGTGCGCCCAATTGCAGTGTGGTAAGGCAAAAGCAAAAGTTGGGCTATTCTTTGTCCCTGATGTATTTGGAAAGTTTTAGTTGGGGGTGAAATCATTATCTGGATTTCTCCTGTATAATCTGAGTCAATTACTCCAGGGATGATTGTGAGACCTTGCATAGCTAAGGAACTTCTGCCTAGTATAATTCCTACTAAACCTGTTGGTAATGGGCCTTTAACTCCTGTAGGTATTTTTACAGTGGGGCTATCTGGTGTTAATATTGCTGAGGTGGTGGAACTGAGGTCCAGTCCTGCGCTGCCTGGGGTTGCTCTGATGAGTTCTGCGATGGGACGAAGGGAATGAATGGGTTCAGTGAGGCTGCCCCAATTGTTGTCGGGGCCTGAGGCTGGCCCCTCAATCCGTTTCCCGACTGCTGGTCGGGGCCCAAAAAGGCTCCATTTCTATGGAATTGTGACCTACATTCTTTTGCCCAGTGATATCCTTTTTGACAACGAGGGCAGAGAGATCTAGGGAGATTAGTAGGCACAGCCGGGGAGGGAGAATTCGGCAGAGAAGAACCGGCTGCTTTTTGGGGACAAGCTCGCATAAGGTGCCCTTCCCGTCCGCAAGAGAAGCAGGCCTTGGATAAACCAATATTCTGGCCTGGACTACTGGAATGACTCTTTGACGGGTTATTTCTATTTGTAAAAAAGGACTGTACTGCCTGCTGGTAAGAATTTCCCTTTATGGCTGCAGCTATGGCAACGCCCTGCATCATCGCTGGTCCTACATCTGCACATTGCCTGATATAATCTATTATTTCCCCAGTTTTTTTAATAGGACGTAAAATGGCCTGGCAGGTAGAATTAGCATTTTCAAATGCCAGTTGTTTTATCAATATACTAGCTGCCTCAGTGTTGGAAATTACTCTGTTGACTGCCTCTGCAAGTCTTGATATAAAGTCTTCATATGGCTCTTCTGGTTTTTGTTTAACATTTGAGAAGGAAGAGGTAGATTCTTTCCCTTCAGGCAACAAACGCCAAGCCCCAAGGGCGCAGGCGGTTACTTGATCTAAAGTGGTTTTATCTAATCCCATTTGATCTCTAAGTGTTCCAAAATCATTAGTCCCTGCCAACATATTTTTTATAATATATCTTGGGCCATATTTTTGGTTAGCATCAGCCTGTTTTTGGGCTAGATCTTCATATTCAGTTCTCCAAAGTACATATTGACCTCCAGACAGACAAGCTTTAGCGACTGTCTTCCAGTCATGGGGTGTCATCCATCTGCCCGCTAAAGCTTCCACCAATGATACAGTGTACGGGGCTTTAGGCCCATACAAAGCACAAGCCTGTTTGAGTTCTTTAATCATTTTCATTGGAATGGGTTCCCAGTGGGGGGCTGTTCTCCCACCACTTCCACCAAATATTATGGGGAAACAAGCCTCAAGGTGGGGATCAAGTTCATCATCTGGGCTAGAGAAAACTCTTCTTCGGGGAGCTTCTAGTGGAGGCCCCTCACCCTTATAGGGAGGGGGGGGGCAAGGGGTGTCCTATGTCACTTTCTTCGTACTTTGGGAATTTTTTATCCGTTCTGTGTTTAGGTCTTACGGATGTTTTATCTGGGGAATCTGGCCTTAAACTCTCAGGTGCATATAATCTGATGGGGGACATTTGTCTTGAGCCTCTGGAAGCAGAAGGCTTAATTAAGGAAATTTCTCTTGAATTTGTGGAAGCAGGTGGTCTGGTTGGGGAAGTTTTTATTAAGCTCTTTGGAGCAGATAATCTAATTGGAGAAGTTTCTCTTAAACTCCTTGGAGCATCTTTATTTAATAAAGACCAGTCCTCATCAGAATGATCTTGACTTACTTCCTCTTCCAAATCTTCCTCATCTGAAAGCTGCTCTTTTTTGTCATCTCTATCTATTACCTTTTCTTGGGCAGTCATTGCAGCTATCATTTGACTCAACTGCCGATAGTTAGGTGTAGCCTCCTTTTCATCACTCTCCTCTTCGATAGATACCTTTTTCTCTGCACTTTCCTCTTTAAGATGTACCTTTTCAGATTCAGGGGCAGGGTCTAGAGCGTCCCTAATTATATTCCATAAGGAAAAGGCGTCAGTAGGCACCTTTTGTGAGCCATGTTCAGCATGGTAAGTTTTTAGTTGTTTTCCTACTCTCTCCCAGGTGTCTAAGTTAACAGTGCCTTCTTCTGGAAACCAGGGACACTGTTCTTGTACAAAGGAAAAAAATGAATGAATATTGGATTTTTTAACTTTAATTCCTCGTTTAGTTAGTAACTGCAAGATTACTCCTGTAAAAAGCTGTCTTTCTTTTGATTCACTGTTACCCATGTCAGAAAATTAAGTCTTATAGAAAAGTCTACCTCAACAAAAAGGTTTTACCTTTGGCGAGGGGGGTTTTGTTTTCAACCCTAAGATAGCAGGTTTCTTTTCAACCTCTAGAGCACCAGGTTTCTCTTAAACCCTTGAACACTTCCCACTCCTCCTCACCCTGTCTATCCTACAGGGGGGTCCGCGGCACCCTGAGTGGGGTCCTAGCCGTCCCGAACACTCAACACTGGGGGAGTACCCGAAAGTACTCTGGGGGGAGTGATTAAGTCACTCCGGGGGGGAGCAACAGAGAGTGCTCCGGGGGGAGCAACAGAGAGTGCTCCGGGGGGAGCTACAGAGAGTGCTCCGGGGGGAGCTTTTGCTCCGAGGAACCTACCTTCGAATAGCCTGTTCCGGGCGCCACTTGCCGGGGTCCAGCCCCGGTGGATCCAGGGAATTCGAAGGGTGGACGGCGTTGGCGTGGAAAGACTTGTTTATTTATTAATATAAGATTAGATTAAGAAACTGTAGTGCAGTAGGAAGATTAAGTGGAGAAAGAGGGCTGAATAGCTTGGTTTACGCGGAAGACCAATAAAATTCCAGACAAGGAATTTGCACCATCTACGTTGGGCCACCGGTGCCCGCTTGAATATCTAAGGGTGCCTCGCCTTAAGCTCCCTTTCTCGCGGATCTTAATAACCAGGGCAAATAAGTAGACCTGGCGAGCCTCCGCGCCCCAGATGGAAATTCAGCCTGAAATTAAAGTAAAGAGCAGAGGGAAGAAAAGGGAGAGAAAAAGAGAGAGAGAGAGAGACACGGGGGGAGCCAGATTCCCAAGAAACCAGGCCGAGACTAGTCCGAGAAACTGGTCTGAGAATCTGGTCCCGTCCTTTATTGTTCAGAAGGCCTTTTATACTTTTGATAAAACATGGAGATCAATGGGTAACACAAAGTTATGCAGCGTTAGCAGTCCAGACTCTTATCAAAACCAGGCTTTTCTCTCTGCATACCTAATTGTATACACAAGTCTTAGGTAATTTACATCATCTTCCAACCAAAAGGGCCAATTAACATTTTACAGCCTTTTTTCTGATAAGGGTTTGTCAACCACAAGACTTATTTGTGTTGATCTTCCCAAGGTCTGGTGCCACTCTCGGAAAGCACTAAAGAAAGTTACATTCTTAGACAGCAAGGATACAGCAACTTATAACAAGTAGAGGGAGTGCAGTGATTTATAGCAAAAGAGAAGCAATTAACTCAAAAGTCTAGTGTTGCTAACATCAAAAGTACTATGTATCTTTTTCTACATCCGGCTTACATTAACATCCTTCCAGGTGCCTAAAAGATAAAGAATAAGGAGGTCTGGCAGCAATCCTTGAGTCAACAGTGAAAACCCTCTACCAATATAATTTTTAACTCTTTAGAAAAGGCTCTGTATCTTTAAGATGCTTTTAAGCTTTGTGCCTCCCGCGGTTGGGGGGCTGTAAGCAATTCACAAGCTGTAAGCTTTGTGCCTCTCGCGGTTGGGGGGCTGTAAGCAATTCACAAGCTGTAAGAGGTCTGGGGAACCTGTTAGGCAGACTAGAGAGCTATCAGAGGGGTTTAACTGAAACATCCCTTTCAAATGCAGAAGACTAAAACCCTGAATTGACTTTTTTCCAGAGAATATCAGAAAAGTGGAAAAGCAGAGCACAAAAGCCAGCAGATTTTTGCTGGGGTACATGCTTAGGAATATCCAGAGGGGTCCCTGAAGTCTGAGCACGCCTTGCATATGTCAGCTTCCTTCCTCATGACCTTGTCACGGGCGGGATTCCTCACACTGGCTTCCGGCAGGGTATGGTGGTGAACTTCTTGAGTTGCAGCAAGGCTGTGAAAGACCCTTTCGAAGTTCCAGAGGTAAGGTGTCATTAGTCTCCAGACGCCTCATCGGAAATAGGCCTCATCTCGCCTGGAAGGGAGAACTTCCTGGATTTTCTCGAGTTGCGGCAGGTGTTCTCGAGTTACGACGGGGACCTCAGGGACCCGCCCTGGTGGCCTCAGGAGAGGCCAGTCCCTATGCGAGTTGGTAGGGGGCCTCTCGGGATTCCTCTCCCGTCGATACCGGGGCCAAAAACCTTGTGTGGAGTCAGGGCCGGAACCGAGGATTCCTCTCAGGGGCTGACATGGATCTTTGGGTACTTCTGGAGTCTCCCCAGGGGAGTCAGGCCTCGTCTCGAGTGGGGGCATGCACGTGCACTTTCCTTCCAGGCTGTAGCAGCAATGTCACGCTTCCCGTCGCGTGGATCAAATGATCTGCGGTTTTCCCTCGAGGCTTTCCCACAGGGCTGTCCCACGTGCCACCGTGGTGTGAGTCGATCCTCGGCGTGAAAGATGAGCCAGTGCAGGGCAAAGAGGTTCCTCTGGAATGGACTGAGACATCTGGGGGACTCTTGGAATGGTTGTACGACCATGGAGTTCCTCTCGCCTTTCCTGTTGAGAGTGCCTCCTCTTGAGATGCGACGGGAACGCCGGGAATATTTTCCCGTTGAAAGCAGGGAAAGGATCCCTCATCTCGAGCTACGAGGGGGAAACGGGGCTCCTCTGGATGTGGGCGGGACCATCGTGCTTTCTCTCGACTGGAGACGGGTATGGCGGTGAACTTCTTGAGTTGCAGCAAGGGTGTGAAAGACCCTTTCGAAGTTCCAGAGGTTAGGTGTCATTAGTCTCCAGACGCCTCATCGGAAATAGGCCTCATCTCGCCTGGAAGGGAGAACTTCCTTGATTTTCTCGAGTTGGGGCAGGTGTTCTCGAGTTATGACGGGGACCTCAGGGACCCGCCCTGTTGGCCTCAGGAGAGGCCAGTCCCTATGCGTGTTGCTAGGGGGCCCCTCGGGATTCCTCTCCCGTCGATACCGGGGCCAAAAACCTTGTGTGGAGACAGGGCTGGAACCGAGGATTCCTCTCAGGGACTGATATGGATCTTTGGGTACTTCTGGAGTCTCGCCAGGGGAGACAGGCCTCGTCTCGTGTGGGGGCATGCACGTGCACTTTCCTGCCAGGCTGTAGCAGCAATGTCACGCTTCACGTCGCGTGGATCAAAGGATCTGCGGTTTTCCCTCGAGGCTTTCCCTCGAGGCTTTCCCACAGGGCTGTCCCACGTGACACCGTGGTGTGAGTCGATTCTCGGCGTGAAAAATGAGCCAGTGCAGGGCAAAGAGGTTCCTCTGGAATGGACTGAGACATCTGGGGGACTCTTGGAATGGTGGTACGACCATGGAGTTCCTCTCGCCTTTCCTGTTGAGAGTGCCTCCTCTTGAGATGCGACGGGAACGCCGGGAATTCTTTCCCGTTGAAAGGAGGGAAAGGATCCCTCATCTCGAGCTACGAGGGGGAAACGGGGCTCCACTGGATGTGGGCGGGACCATCGTGCTTTCTCTCGAGTGGAGACGGGTATGGCGGTGAACTTCTTGAGTTGCAGCAAGGGTGTGAAAGACCCTTTCGAAGTTCCAGAGGTTTGGTGTCATTAGTCTCCAGAGGCCTCATCGGAAATAGGCCTCATCTCGCCTGGAAGGGAGAACTTCCTGGATTTTCTCGAGTTGCGGCAGGTGTTCTCGAGTTACGACGGGGACCTCAGGGACCGGCCCTGGTGGCCTCAGGAGAGGCCAGTCCCCATGCGAGTTGCTAGGGGGCCTCTTGGGATTCCTCTCCCGTCGATACCGGGCCCAAAAACCTTGTGTGGAGTCAGGGCCGGAACCGAGGATTCCTCTCAGGGGCTGACATGGATCTTTGGGTACTTCTGGAGTCTCCCCAGTGGAGTCAGGCCTCGTCTCGAGTGGGGGCATGCACGTGCGCTTTCCTTCCAGGCTGTAGCAGCAATGTCACGCTTCCCGTCGCGTGGATCAAAGGATCTGTGGTTTTCCCTCGAGGCTTTCCCTCGAGGCTTTCCCACAGGGCTGTCCCACGTGCCACCGTGGTGTGAGTCGATCCTCGGCGTGAAAGATGAGCCAGTGCAGGGCAAAGAGGTTCCTCTGGAATGGACTGAGACATCTGGGGGACTCTTGGAATGGTGGTACGACCATGGAGTTCCTCTCGCCTTTCCTGTTGAGAGTGCCTCCTCTTGAGATGCGACGGGAACGCAGGGAATTCTTTCCCGTTGAAAGCAGGGAAAGGATCCCTCATCTCGAGCTACGAGGGGGAAACGGGGCTCCTTTGGATGTGGTCGGCACCATCGTGCTTCCTCTCGAGTGGAGACGGGTATGGTGGTGAACTTCTTGAGTTGCAGCAAGGGTGTGAAAGACCCTTTCGAAGTTCCAGAGGTTAGGTGTCATTAGTCTCCAGACGCCTCATCGGAAATAGGCCTCATCTCGCCTGGAAGGGAGAACTTCCTGGATTTTCTCGAGTTGCGGCAGGTGTTCTCGAGTTACGACGGGGACCTCAGGGACCGGCCCTGGTGGCCTCAGGAGAGGCCAGTCCCCATGCGAGTTGCTAGGGGGCCTCTTGGGATTCCTCTCCCGTCGATACCGGGGCCAAAAAGCTTGTGTGGAGTCAGGGCCGGAACCGAGGATTCCTCTCAGGGGCTGACATGGATCTTTGGGTACTTCTGGAGTCTCCCCAGGGGAGTCAGGCCTCGTCTCGAGTGGGGGCATGCACGTGCGCTTTCCTTCCAGGCTGTAGCAGCAATGTCACGCTTCCCGTCGCGTGGATCAAAGGATCTGTGGTTTTCCCTCGAGGCTTTCCCTCGAGCCTTTCCCACAGGGCTGTCCCACGTGCCACCGTGGTGTGAGTCGATCCTCGGCGTGAAAGATGAGCCAGTGCAGGGCAAAGAGGTTCCTCTGGAATGGACTGAGACATCTGGGGGACTCTTGGAATGGTGGTACGACCATGGAGTTCCTCTCGCCTTTCCTGTTGAGAGTGCCTCCTCTTGAGATGCGACAGGAACGCCGGGAATTCTTTCCCGTTGAAAGCAGGGAAAGGATCCCTCATCTCGAGCTACGAGGGGGAAACGGGGCTCCTCTGGATGTGGGCGGGACCATCGTGCTTCCTGTCTAGTGGAGATGGGTATGGTGGTGAACTTCTTGAGTTGCAGCAAGGCTGTGAAAGACCCTTTCGAAGTTCCAGAGGTAAGGTGTCATTAGTCTCCAGACGCCTCATCGGAAATAGGCCTCATCTCGCCTGGAAGGGAGAACTTCCTGGATTTTCTCGAGTTGCGGCAGGTGTTCTCGAGTTACGACGGGGACCTCAGGGACCCGCCCTGTTGGCCTCAGGAGAGGCCAGTCCCTATGCGTGTTGCTAGGGGGCCCCTCGGGATTCCTCTCCCGTCGATACCGGGGCCAAAAACCTTGTGTGGAGTCAGGGCCGGAACCGAGGATTCCTCTCAGGGACTGATATGGATCTTTGGGTACTTCTGGAGTCTCGCCAGGGGAGACAGGCCTCGTCTCGTGTGGGGGCATGCACGTGCCCTTTCCTTAAAGGCTGTAGCAGCAATGTCATGCTTCCCGTCGCGTGGATCAAAGGATCTGTGGTTTTCCCTCGAGGCTTTCCCTCGAGGCTTTCCCACAGGGCTGTCCCACGTGCCACCGTGGTGTGAGTCGATCCTCGGCGTGAAAGATGAGCCAGTGCAGGGCAAAGAGGTTCCTCTGGAATGGACTGAGACATTTGGGGGACTCTTGGAATGGTGGTACGACCATGGAGTTCCTCTCGCCTTTCCTGTTGAGAGTGCCTCCTCTTGAGATGCGACGGGAACGCCGGGAATTCTTTCCCGTTGAAAGCAGGGAAAGGATCCCTCATCTCGAGCTAGGAGGGGGAAACGGGGCTCCTCTGGATGTGGGCGGGACCATCGTGCTTCCTCTCGAGTGGAGACGGGTATGGCGGTTAACTTCTTGAGTTGCAGCAAGGGTGTGAAAGACCCTTTCGAAGTTCCAGAGGTTAGGTGTCATTAGTCTCCAGACGCCTCATCGGAAATAGGCCTCATCTCGCCTGGAAGGGAGAACTTCCTGGATTTTCTCGAGTTGCGGCAGGTGTTCTCGAGTTACGACGGGGACCTCAGGGACCGGCCCTGGTGGCCTCAGGAGAGGCCAGTCCCCATGCGAGTTGCTAGGGGGCCTCTCGGGATTCCTCTCCCGTCGATACCGGGGCCAAAAAGCTTGTGTGGAGTCAGGGCCGGAACCGAGGATTCCTCTCAGGGGCTGACATGGATCTTTGGGTACTTCTGGAGTCTCCCCAGGGGAGTCAGGCCTCTTCTCGAGTGGGGGCATGCACGTGCGCTTTTCTTCCAGGCTGTAGCAGCAATGTCACGCTTCCCGTCGCGTGGATCAAAGGATCTGTGGTTTTCCCTCGAGGCTTTCCCTCGAGGCTTTCCCACAGGGCTGTCCCACGTGCCACCGTGTTGTGAGTCGATCCTCGGCGTGAAAGATGAGCCAGTGCAGGGCAAAGAGGTTCCTCTGGAATGGACTGAGACATCTGGGGGACTCTTGGAATGGTGGTACGACCATGGAGTTCCTCTCGCCTTTCCTGTTGAGAGTGCCTCCTCTTGAGATGCGACGGGAACGCCGGAAATACTTTCCCGTTGAAAGCAGGGAAAGGATCCCTCATCTCGAGCTCCGAGGGGGAAACGGGGCTCCTATGGATGTGGGCGGGACCATCATGCTTCCTCTCGAGTGGAGACGGGTATGGCGGTGAACTTCTTGAGTTGCAGCAAGGGTGTGAAAGACCCTTTCGAAGTTCCAGAGGTTTGGTGTCATTAGTCTCCAGAGGCCTCATCGGAAATAGGCCTCATCTCGCCTGGAAGGGAGAACTTCCTGGATTTTCTCGAGTTGCGGCAGGTGTTCTCGAGTTACGACGGGGACCTCAGGGACCGGCCCTGGTGGCCTCAGGAGAGGCCAGTCCCCATGCGAGTTGCTAGGGGGCCTCTCGGGATTCCTCTCCCGTCGATACCGGGGCCAAAAAGCTTGTGTGGAGTCAGGGCCGGAACCGAGGATTCCTCTCAGGGGCTGACATGGATCTTTGGGTACTTCTGGAGTCTCCCCAGGGGAGTCAGGCCTCGTCTCGAGTGGGGGCATGCACGTGCGCTTTCCTTCCAGGCTGTAGCAGCAATGTCACGCTTCCCGTCGCGTGGATCAAAGGATCTGTGGTTTTCCCTCGAGGCTTTCCCTCGAGGCTTTCCCACAGGGCTGTCCCACGTGCCACCGTGTTGTGAGTCGATCCTCGGCGTGAAAGATGAGCCAGTGCAGGGCAAAGAGGTTCCTCTGGAATGGACTGAGACATCTGGGGGACTCTTGGAATGGTGGTACGACCATGGAGTTCCTCTCGCCTTTCCTGTTGAGAGTGCCTCCTCTTGAGATGCGACGGGAACGCCGGGAATTCTTTCCCGTTGAAAGCAGGGAAAGGATCCCTCATCTTGAGCTAGGAGGGGGAAACGGGGCTCCTCTGGATGTGGGCGGGACCATCGTGCTTCCTCTCGAGTGGAGACGGGTATGGCGGTGAACTTCTTGAGTTGCAGCAAGGGTGTGAAAGACCCTTTCGAAGTTTCAGAGGTTTGGTGTCATTAGTCTCCAGAGGCCTCATCGGAAATAGGCCTCATCTCGCCTGGAAGGGAGAACTTCCTGGATTTTCTCGAGTTGCAGCAGGTGTTCTCGAGTTAAGACGGGGACCTCAGGGACCGGCCCTGGTGGCCTCAGGAGAGGCCAGTCCCCATGCGAGTTGCTAGGGGGCCTCTCGGGATTCCTCTCCCGTCGATACCGGGGCCAAAAAGCTTGTGTGGAGTCAGGGCCGGAACCGAGGATTCCTCTCAGGGGCTGACATGGATCTTTGGGTACTTCTGGAGTCTCCCCAGGGGAGTCAGGCCTCGTCTCGAGTGGGGGCATGCACGTGCGCTTTCCTTCCAGGCTGTAGCAGCAATGTCACGCTTCCCGTCGCGTGGATCAAAGGATCTGTGGTTTTCCCTCGAGGCTTTCCCTCGAGGCTTTCCCACAGGGCTGTCCCACGTGCCACCGTGTTGTGAGTCGATCCTCGGCGTGAAAGATGAGCCAGTGCAGGGCAAAGAGGTTCCTCTGGAATGGACTGAGACATCTGGGGGACTCTTGGAATGGTGGTACGACCATGGAGTTCCTCTCGCCTTTCCTGTTGAGAGTGCCTCCTCTTGAGATGCGACGGGAACGCCGGGAATTCTTTCCCGTTGAAAGCAGGGAAAGGATCCCTCATCTCGAGCTAGGAGGGGGAAACGGGGCTCCTCTGGATGTGGGCGGGACCATCGTGCTTCCTCTCGAGTGGAGACGGGTATGGCGGTGAACTTCTTGAGTTGCAGCAAGGGTGTGAAAGACCCTTTCGAAGTTCCAGAGGTTTGGTGTCATTAGTCTCCAGAGGCCTCATCGGAAATAGGCCTCATCTCGCCTGGAAGGGAGAACTTCCTGGATTTTCTCGAGTTGCGGCAGGTGTTCTGGAGTTACGACGGGGACCTCAGGGACCGGCCCTGGTGGCCTCAGGAGAGGCCAGTCCCCATGCGAGTTGCTAGGGGGCCTCTCGGGATTCCTCTCCCGTCGATACCGGGGCCAAAAAGCTTGTGTGGAGTCAGGGCCGGAACCGAGGATTCCTCTCAGGGGCTGACATGGATCTTTGGGTACTTCTGGAGTCTCCCCAGGGGAGTCAGGCCTCGTCTCGAGTGGGGGCATGCACGTGCGCTTTCCTTCCAGGCTGTAGCGGCAATGTCACGCTTCCCGTCGCGTGGATCAAAGGATCTGTGGTTTTCCCTCGAGGCTTTCCCTCGAGGCTTTCCCACAGGGCTGTCCCACGTGCCACCGTGTTGTGAGTCGATCCTCGGCGTGAAAGATGAGCCAGTGCAGGGCAAAGAGGTTCCTCTGGAATGGACTGAGACATCTGGGGGACTCTTGGAATGGTGGTACGACCATGGAGTTCCTCTCGCCTTTCCTGTTGAGAGTGCCTCCTCTTGAGATGCGACGGGAACGCCGGGAATTCTTTCCCGTTGAAAGCAGGGAAAGGATCCCTCATCTCGAGCTCCGAGGGGGAAACTGGGCTCCTCTGGATGTGGGCGGGACCATCGTGCTTCCTCTCGAGTGGAGACGGGTATGGCGGTGAACTTCTTGAGTTGCAGCAAGGGTGTGAAAGACCCTTTCGAAGTTCCAGAGGTTTGGTGTCATTAGTCTCCAGAGGCCTCATCGGAAATAGGCCTCATCTCGCCTGGAAGGGAGAACTTCCTGGATTTTCTCGAGTTGCGGCAGGTGTTCTCGAGTTACGACGGGAACCTCAGGGACCCGCCCTGGTGGCCTCAGGAGAGGCCAGTCCACATGCGAGTTGCTAGGGGGTCTCTCGGGATTCCTCTCCCGTCGATACCGGGGCCAAAAAGCTTGTGTGGAGTCAGGGCCGGAACCGAGGATTCCTCTCATGGGCTGACATGGATCTTTGGGTACTTCTGGAGTCTCCCCAGGGGAGTCAGGCCTCGTCTCGAGTGGGGGCATGCACGTGCGCTTTCCTTCCAGGCTGTAGCAGCAATGTCACGCTTCCCGTCGCGTGGATCAAAGGATCTGTGGTTTTCCCTCGAGGCTTTCCCTCGAGGCTTTCCCACAGGGCTGTCCCACGTGCCACCGTGTTGTGAGTCGATCCTCGGCGTGAAAGATGAGCCAGTGCAGGGCAAAGAGGTTCCTCTGGAATGGACTGAGGCATCTGGGGGACTCTTGGAATGGTGGTACGACCATGGAGTTCCTCTCGCCTTTCCTGTTGAGAGTGCCTCCTCTTGAGATGCGACGGGAACGCCGGGAATACTTTCCCGTTGAAAGCAGGGAAAGGATCCCTCATCTCGAGCTCCGAGGGGGAAACGGGGCTCCTATGGATGTGGGCGGGACCATCATGCTTCCTCTCGAGTGGAGACGGGTATGGCGGTGAACTTCTTGAGTTGCAGCAAGGGTGTGAAAGACCCTTTCGAAGTTCCAGAGGTTTGGTGTCATTAGTCTCCAGAGGCCTCATCGGAAATAGGCCTCATCTCGCCTGGAAGGGAGAACTTCCTGGATTTTCTCGAGTTGCGGCAGGTGTTCTCGAGTTACGACGGGGACCTCAGGGACCGGCCCTGGTGGCCTCAGGAGAGGCCAGTCCCCATGCGAGTTGCTAGGGGGCCTCTCGGGATTCCTCTCCCGTCGATACCGGGGCCAAAAAGCTTGTGTGGAGTCAGGGCCGGAACCGAGGATTCCTCTCAGGGGCTGACATGGATCTTTGGGTACTTCTGGAGTCTCCCCAGGGGAGTCAGGCCTCGTCTCGAGTGGGGGCATGCACGTGCGCTTTCCTTCCAGGCTGTAGCAGCAATGTCACGCTTCCCGTCGCGTGGATCAAAGGATCTGTGGTTTTCCCTCGAGGCTTTCCCTCGAGGCTTTCCCACAGGGCTGTCCCACGTGCCACCGTGTTGTGAGTCGATCCTCGGCGTGAAAGATGAGCCAGTGCAGGGCAAAGAGGTTCCTCTGGAATGGACTGAGACATCTGGGGGACTCTTGGAATGGTGGTACGACCATGGAGTTCCTCTCGCCTTTCCTGTTGAGAGTGCCTCCTCTTGAGATGCGACGGGAACGCCGGGAATTCTTTCCCGTTGAAAGCAGGGAAAGGATCCCTCATCTTGAGCTAGGAGGGGGAAACGGGGCTCCTCTGGATGTGGGCGGGACCATCGTGCTTCCTCTCGAGTGGAGACGGGTATGGCGGTGAACTTCTTGAGTTGCAGCAAGGGTGTGAAAGACCCTTTCGAAGTTTCAGAGGTTTGGTGTCATTAGTCTCCAGAGGCCTCATCGGAAATAGGCCTCATCTCGCCTGGAAGGGAGAACTTCCTGGATTTTCTCGAGTTGCAGCAGGTGTTCTCGAGTTAAGACGGGGACCTCAGGGACCGGCCCTGGTGGCCTCAGGAGAGGCCAGTCCCCATGCGAGTTGCTAGGGGGCCTCTCGGGATTCCTCTCCCGTCGATACCGGGGCCAAAAAGCTTGTGTGGAGTCAGGGCCGGAACCGAGGATTCCTCTCAGGGGCTGACATGGATCTTTGGGTACTTCTGGAGTCTCCCCAGGGGAGTCAGGCCTCGTCTCGAGTGGGGGCATGCACGTGCGCTTTCCTTCCAGGCTGTAGCAGCAATGTCACGCTTCCCGTCGCGTGGATCAAAGGATCTGTGGTTTTCCCTCGAGGCTTTCCCTCGAGGCTTTCCCACAGGGCTGTCCCACGTGCCACCGTGTTGTGAGTCGATCCTCGGCGTGAAAGATGAGCCAGTGCAGGGCAAAGAGGTTCCTCTGGAATGGACTGAGACATCTGGGGGACTCTTGGAATGGTGGTACGACCATGGAGTTCCTCTCGCCTTTCCTTTTGAGAGTGCCTCCTCTTGAGATGCGACGGGAACGCCGGGAATTCTTTCCCGTTGAAAGCAGGGAAAGGATCCCTCATCTCGAGCTAGGAGGGGGAAACGGGGCTCCTCTGGATGTGGGCGGGACCATCGTGCTTCCTCTCGAGTGGAGACGGGTATGGCGGTGAACTTCTTGAGTTGCAGCAAGGGTGTGAAAGACCCTTTCGAAGTTCCAGAGGTTTGGTGTCATTAGTCTCCAGAGGCCTCATCGGAAATAGGCCTCATCTCGCCTGGAAGGGAGAACTTCCTGGATTTTCTCGAGTTGCGGCAGGTGTTCTGGAGTTACGACGGGGACCTCAGGGACCGGCCCTGGTGGCCTCAGGAGAGGCCAGTCCCCATGCGAGTTGCTAGGGGGCCTCTCGGGATTCCTCTCCCGTCGATACCGGGGCCAAAAAGCTTGTGTGGAGTCAGGGCCGGAACCGAGGATTCCTCTCAGGGGCTGACATGGATCTTTGGGTACTTCTGGAGTCTCCCCAGGGGAGTCAGGCCTCGTCTCGAGTGGGGGCATGCACGTGCGCTTTCCTTCCAGGCTGTAGCGGCAATGTCACGCTTCCCGTCGCGTGGATCAAAGGATCTGTGGTTTTCCCTCGAGGCTTTCCCTCGAGGCTTTCCCACAGGGCTGTCCCACGTGCCACCGTGTTGTGAGTCGATCCTCGGCGTGAAAGATGAGCCAGTGCAGGGCAAAGAGGTTCCTCTGGAATGGACTGAGACATCTGGGGGACTCTTGGAATGGTGGTACGACCATGGAGTTCCTCTCGCCTTTCCTGTTGAGAGTGCCTCCTCTTGAGATGCGACGGGAACGCCGGGAATTCTTTCCCGTTGAAAGCAGGGAAAGGATCCCTCATCTCGAGCTCCGAGGGGGAAACTGGGCTCCTCTGGATGTGGGCGGGACCATCGTGCTTCCTCTCGAGTGGAGACGGGTATGGCGGTGAACTTCTTGAGTTGCAGCAAGGGTGTGAAAGACCCTTTCGAAGTTCCAGAGGTTTGGTGTCATTAGTCTCCAGAGGCCTCATCGGAAATAGGCCTCATCTCGCCTGGAAGGGAGAACTTCCTGGATTTTCTCGAGTTGCGGCAGGTGTTCTCGAGTTACGACGGGGACCTCAGGGACCCGCCCTGGTGGCCTCAGGAGAGGCCAGTCCACATGCGAGTTGCTAGGGGGTCTCTCGGGATTCCTCTCCCGTCGATACCGGGGCCAAAAAGCTTGTGTGGAGTCAGGGCCGGAACCGAGGATTCCTCTCATGGGCTGACATGGATCTTTGGGTACTTCTGGAGTCTCCCCAGGGGAGTCAGGCCTCGTCTCGAGTGGGGGCATGCACGTGCGCTTTCCTTCCAGGCTGTAGCAGCAATGTCACGCTTCCCGTCGCGTGGATCAAAGGATCTGTGGTTTTCCCTCGAGGCTTTCCCTCGAGGCTTTCCCACAGGGCTGTCCCACGTGCCACCGTGTTGTGAGTCGATCCTCGGCGTGAAAGATGAGCCAGTGCAGGGCAAAGAGGTTCCTCTGGAATGGACTGAGGCATCTGGGGGACTCTTGGAATGGTGGTACGACCATGGAGTTCCTCTCGCCTTTCCTGTTGAGAGTGCCTCCTCTTGAGATGCGACGGGAACGCCGGGAATACTTTCCCGTTGAAAGCAGGGAAAGGATCCCTCATCTCGAGCTCCGAGGGGGAAACGGGGCTCCTATGGATGTGGGCGGGACCATCATGCTTCCTCTCGAGTGGAGACGGGTATGGCGGTGAACTTCTTGAGTTGCAGCAAGGGTGTGAAAGACCCTTTCGAAGTTCCAGAGGTTTGGTGTCATTAGTCTCCAGAGGCCTCATCGGAAATAGGCCTCATCTCGCCTGGAAGGGAGAACTTCCTGGATTTTCTCGAGTTGCGGCAGGTGTTCTCGAGTTACGACGGGGACCTCAGGGACCGGCCCTGGTGGCCTCAGGAGAGGCCAGTCCCCATGCGAGTTGCTAGGGGGCCTCTCGGGATTCCTCTCCCGTCGATACCGGGGCCAAAAAGCTTGTGTGGAGTCAGGGCCGGAACCGAGGATTCCTCTCAGGGGCTGACATGGATCTTTGGGTACTTCTGGAGTCTCCCCAGGGGAGTCAGGCCTCGTCTCGAGTGGGGGCATGCACGTGCGCTTTCCTTCCAGGCTGTAGCAGCAATGTCACGCTTCCCGTCGCGTGGATCAAAGGATCTGTGGTTTTCCCTCGAGGCTTTCCCTCGAGGCTTTCCCACAGGGCTGTCCCACGTGCCACCGTGGTGTGAGTCGATCCTCGGCGTGAAAGATGAGCCAGTGCAGGGCAAAGAGGTTCCTCTGGAATGGACTGAGACATCTGGGGGACTCTTGGAATGGTGGTACGACCATGGAGTTCCTCTCGCCTTTCCTGTTGAGAGTGCCTCCTCTTGAGATGCGACGGGAACGCCGGGAATTCTTTCCCGTTGAAAGCAGGGAAAGGATCCCTCATCTCGAGCTAGGAGGGGGAAACGGGGCTCCTCTGGATGTGGGCGGGACCATCGTGCTTCCTCTCGAGTGGAGACGGGTATGGCGGTGAACTTCTTGAGTTGCAGCAAGGGTGTGAAAGACCCTTTCGAAGTTTCAGAGGTTTGGTGTCATTAGTCTCCAGAGGCCTCATCGGAAATAGGCCTCATCTCGCCTGGAAGGGAGAACTTCCTGGATTTTCTCGAGGTGCGGCAGGTGTTCTCGAGTTAAGACGGGGACCTCAGGGACCGGCCCTGGTGGCCTCAGGAGAGGCCAGTCCCCATGCGAGTTGCTAGGGGGCCTCTCGGGATTCCTCTCCCGTCGATACCGGGGCCAAAAAGCTTGTGTGGAGTCAGGGCCGGAACCGAGGATTCCTCTCAGGGGCTGACATGGATCTTTGGGTGCTTCTGGAGTCTCCCCAGGGGAGTCAGGCCTCGTCTCGAGTGGGGGCATGCACGTGCGCTTTCCTTCCAGGCTGTAGCAGCAATGTCACGCTTCCCGTCGCGTGGATCAAAGGATCTGTGGTTTTCCCTCGAGGCTTTCCCTCGAGGCTTTCCCACAGGGCTGTCCCACGTGCCACCGTGTTGTGAGTCGATCCTCGGCGTGAAAGATGAGCCAGTGCAGGGCAAAGAGGTTCCTCTGGAATGGACTGAGACATCTGGGGGACTCTTGGAATGGTGGTACGACCATGGAGTTCCTCTCGCCTTTCCTGTTGAGAGTGCCTCCTCTTGAGATGCGACGGGAACGCCGGGAATTCTTTCCCGTTGAAAGCAGGGAAAGGATCCCTCATCTCGAGCTAGGAGGGGGAAACGGGGCTCCTCTGGATGTGGGCGGGACCATCGTGCTTCCTCTCGAGTGGAGACGGGTATGGCGGTGAACTTCTTGAGTTGCAGCAAGGGTGTGAAAGACCCTTTCGAAGTTTCAGAGGTTTGGTGTCATTAGTCTCCAGAGGCCTCATCGGAAATAGGCCTCATCTCGCCTGGAAGGGAGAACTTCCTGGATTTTCTCGAGGTGCGGCAGGTGTTCTCGAGTTAAGACGGGGACCTCAGGGACCGGCCCTGGTGGCCTCAGGAGAGGCCAGTCCCCATGCGAGTTGCTAGGGGGCCTCTCGGGATTCCTCTCCCGTCGATACCGGGGCCAAAAAGCTTGTGTGGAGTCAGGGCCGGAACCGAGGATTCCTCTCAGGGGCTGACATGGATCTTTGGGTACTTCTGGAGTCTCCCCAGGGGAGTCAGGCCTCGTCTCGAGTGGGGGCATGCACGTGCGCTTTCCTTCCAGGCTGTAGCAGCAATGTCACGCTTCCCGTCGCGTGGATCAAAGGATCTGTGGTTTTCCCTCGAGGCTTTCCCTCGAGGCTTTCCCACAGGGCTGTCCCACGTGCCACCGTGTTGTGAGTCGATCCTCGGCGTGAAAGATGAGCCAGTGCAGGGCAAAGAGGTTCCTCTGGAATGGACTGAGACATCTGGGGGACTCTTGGAATGGTGGTACGACCATGGAGTTCCTCTCGCCTTTCCTGTTGAGAGTGCCTCCTCTTGAGATGCGACGGGAACGCCGGGAATTCTTTCCCGTTGAAAGCAGGGAAAGGATCCCTCATCTCGAGCTACGAGGGGGAAACGGGGCTCCTCTGGATGTGGGCGGGACCATCGTGCTTCCTCTCGAGTGGAGACGGGTATGGCGGTGAACTTCTTGAGTTGCAGCAAGGGTGTGAAAGACCCTTTCGAAGTTCCAGAGGTTTGGTGTCATTAGTCTCCAGAGGCCTCATCGGAAATAGGCCTCATCTCGCCTGGAAGGGAGAACTTCCTGGATTTTCTCGAGTTGCGGCAGGTGTTCTGGAGTTACGACGGGGACCTCAGGGACCGGCCCTGGTGGCCTCAGGAGAGGCCAGTCCCCATGCGAGTTGCTAGGGGGCCTCTCGGGATTCCTCTCCCGTCGATACCGGGGCCAAAAAGCTTGTGTGGAGTCAGGGCCGGAACCGAGGATTCCTCTCAGGGGCTGACATGGATCTTTGGGTACTTCTGGAGTCTCCCCAGGGGAGTCAGGCCTCGTCTCGAGTGGGGGCATGCACGTGCGCTTTCCTTCCAGGCTGTAGCGGCAATGTCACGCTTCCCGTCGCGTGGATCAAAGGATCTGTGGTTTTCCCTCGAGGCTTTCCCTCGAGGCTTTCCCACAGGGCTGTCCCACGTGCCACCGTGTTGTGAGTCGATCCTCGGCGTGAAAGATGAGCCAGTGCAGGGCAAAGAGGTTCCTCTGGAATGGACTGAGACATCTGGGGGACTCTTGGAATGGTGGTACGACCATGGAGTTCCTCTCGCCTTTCCTGTTGAGAGTGCCTCCTCTTGAGATGCGACGGGAACGCCGGGAATTCTTTCCCGTTGAAAGCAGGGAAAGGATCCCTCATCTCGAGCTCCGAGGGGGAAACTGGGCTCCTCTGGATGTGGGCGGGACCATCGTGCTTCCTCTCGAGTGGAGACGGGTATGGCGGTGAACTTCTTGAGTTGCAGCAAGGGTGTGAAAGACCCTTTCGAAGTTCCAGAGGTTTGGTGTCATTAGTCTCCAGAGGCCTCATCGGAAATAGGCCTCATCTCGCCTGGAAGGGAGAACTTCCTGGATTTTCTCGAGTTGCGGCAGGTGTTCTCGAGTTACGACGGGGACCTCAGGGACCCGCCCTGGTGGCCTCAGGAGAGGCCAGTCCACATGCGAGTTGCTAGGGGGTCTCTCGGGATTCCTCTCCCGTCGATACCGGGGCCAAAAAGCTTGTGTGGAGTCAGGGCCGGAACCGAGGATTCCTCTCAGGGGCTGACATGGATCTTTGGGTACTTCTGGAGTCTCCCCAGGGGAGTCAGGCCTCGTCTCGAGTGGGGGCATGCACGTGCGCTTTCCTTCCAGGCTGTAGCAGCAATGTCACGCTTCCCGTCGCGTGGATCAAAGGATCTGTGGTTTTCCCTCGAGGCTTTCCCTCGAGGCTTTCCCACAGGGCTGTCCCACGTGCCACCGTGTTGTGAGTCGATCCTCGGCGTGAAAGATGAGCCAGTGCAGGGCAAAGAGGTTCCTCTGGAATGGACTGAGACATCTGGGGGACTCTTGGAATGGTGGTACGACCATGGAGTTCCTCTCGCCTTTCCTGTTGAGAGTGCCTCCTCTTGAGATGCGACGGGAACGCCGGGAATTCTTTCCCTTTGAAACCAGGGAAAGGATCCCTCATCTCGAGCTACGAGGGGGAAACGGGGCTCCTCTGGATGTGGGCGGGACCATCGTGCTTCCTCTCGAGTGGAGACGGGTATGGCGGTGAACTTCTTGAGTTGCAGCAAGGGTGTGAAAGACCCTTTCGAAGTTCCAGTGGTTTGGTGTCATTAGTCTCCAGAGGCTTCATCGGAAATAGGCCTCATCTCGCCTGGAAGGGAGAACTTCCTGGATTTTCTCGAGTTGCGGCAGGAGTTCTCGAGTTACGACGGGGACCTCAGGGACCCGCCCTGGTGGCCTCCGGAGAGGCCAGTCCCCATGCGAGTTGCTAGGGGGCCTCTCGGGATTCCTCTCCCGTCGATACCGGGGCCAAAAAGCTTGTGTGGAGTCAGGGCCGGAACCGAGGATTCCTCTCAGGGGCTGACATGGATCTTTGGGTACTTCTGGAGTCTCCCCAGGGGAGTCAGGCCTCGTCTCGAGTGGGGGCATGCACGTGCGCTTTCCTTCCAGGCTGTAGCAGCAATGTCACGCTTCCCGTCGCGTGGATCAAAGGATCTGTGGTTTTCCCTCGAGGCTTTCCCTCGAGGCTTTCCCACAGGGCTGTCCCACGTGCCACCGTGCTGTGAGTCGATCCTCGGCGTGAAAGATGAGCCAGTGCAGGGCAAAGAGGTTCCTCTGGAATGGACTGAGACATCTGGGGGACTCTTGGAATGGTGGTACGACCATGGAGTTCCTCTCGCCTTTCCTGTTGAGAGTGCCTCCTCTTGAGATGCGACGGGAACGCCGGGAATTCTTTCCCGTTGAAAGCAGGGAAAGGATCCCTCATCTCGAGCTAGGAGGGGGAAACGGGGCTCCTCTGGATGTGGGCGGGACCATCGTGCTTCCTCTCGAGTGGAGACGGGTATGGCGGTGAACTTCTTGAGTCGCAGCAAGGGTGTGAAAGACCCTTTCGAAGTTCCAGAGGTTAGGTGTCATTAGTCTCCAGACGCCTCATCGGAAATAGGCCTCATCTCGCCTGTAAGGGAGAACTTCCTGGATTTTCTCGAGTTGCGGCAGGTGCTCTCGAGTTACGACGAGGACCTCAGGGACCCGCCCTGGTGGCCTCAGGAGAGGCCAGTCCCCATGCGAGTTGCTAGGGGGCCTCTCGGGATTCCTCTCCCGTCGATACCGGGGCCAAAAACCTTGTGTGGAGTCAGGGCCGGAACCGAGGATTCCTCTCAGGGGCTGACATGGATCTTTGGGTACTTCTGGAGTCTCCCCAGGGGAGTCAGGCCTCGTCTCGAGTGGGGGCATGCACGTGCGCTTTCCTTCCAGGCTGTAGCAGCAATGTCACGCTTCCCGTCGCGTGGATCAAAGGATCTGTGGTTTTCCTCGAGCCTTGCCCTCGAGGCTTTCCCACAGGGCTGTCCCACGTGCCACCGTGGTGTGAGTCGATCCTTGGCGTGAAAGATGAGCCACTGCAGGGCAAAGAGGTTCCTCTGGAATGGACTGAGACATCTGGGGGACTCTTGGAATGGTGGTACGACCATGGAGTTCCTCTCGCCTTTCCTGTTGAGAGTGCCTCCTCTTGAGATGCGACGGGAACGCTGGGAATTCTTTCCCGTTGAAAGCAGGGAAAGGATCCCTCCTCTCGAGCTACAAGGTGGATACGGAGCTTCTCTGGATGTGGGCGGGACCATCGTGCTTCCTCTCGAGTGGAGACGGGTATGGCGGTGAACTTCCTTAGTTGCAGCAAGGGTGTGAAAGACCCTTTCGAAGTTCCAGAGGTTAGGTGTCATTAGTCTCCAGAGGCCTCATCGGAAATAGGCCTCATCTCGCCTGGAAGGGAGAACTTCCTGGATTTTCTCGAGTTGCGGCAGGTGTTCTCGAGTTACGACGGGGACCTCAGGGACCCGCCCTGGTGGCCTCAGGAAAGGCTAGTCCCCTGGAGAGTTGCTAGGGGGCCTCTCCGGATTCCTCTCCCGTCGATACCGGGGCTAATATCCTTCTGTGGAGTCATGGCCGAAACCGAGGATTCCTCTCAGGGGTTGACATGGATCTCTGGGTCTGTCTGGAGTCTCCCCAGGGGAGTCAGGCCTCGTCTCGAGTGGGGGCATGCACGTGCGCTTTCCTTCCAGGCTGTAGCAGCAATGTCACGCTTCCCGTCGCGTGGATCAAAGGATCTGTGGTTTTCCCTCGAGGCTTTCCCTCGAGGCTTTCCCACAGGGCTGTCCCACGTGCCACCGTGGTGTGAGTCGATCCTCGGCATGAAAGATGAGCCAGTGCAGGGCAAAGAGGTTCCTCTGGAATGGACTGAGACATCTGGGGGACTCTTGGAATGGTGGTACGACCATGGAGTTCCTCTCGCCTTTCCTGTTGAGAGTGCCTCCTCTTGAGATGCGACGGGAACGCCGGGAATTCTTTCCCGTTGAAAGCAGGGAGAGGATCCCTCATCTCGAGCTACGAGGGGGAAACGGGGCTCCTCTGGATGTGGGCGGGACCATCGTGCTTCCTCTCTAGTGGAGACGGGTATTGCCGGGGTCCAGCCCCGGTGGATCCATGGAATTCGAAGGGTGGACGGCGTTGGCGTGGAAAGACTTGTTTATTTATTAATATAACATTAGATTAAGAAACTGTAGTGCAGTAGGAAGATTAAGTGGAGAAAGAGGGCTGAATAGCTTGGTTTACGCGGAAGACCAATAAAATTCCAGACAAGGAATTTGCACCATCTACGTTGGGCCACCGGTGCCCGCTTGAATATCTAAGGGTGCCTCGCCTTAAGCTCCCTTTCTCGCGGATCTTAATAACCAGGGCAAATAAGTAGACCTGGCGAGCCTCCGCGCCCCAGATGGAAATTCAGCCTGAAATTAAAGTAAAGAGCAGAGGGAAGAAAAGGGAGAGAAAAAGAGAGAGAGAGAGAGACACGGGGGGAGCCAGATTCCCAAGAAACCAGGCCGAGACTAGTCCGAGAAACTGGTCTGAGAATCTGGTCCCGTCCTTTATTGTTCAGAAGGCCTTTTATACTTTTGATAAAACATGGAGATCAATGGGTAACACAAAGTTATGCAGCGTTAGCAGTCCAGACTCTTATCAAAACCAGGCTTTTCTCTCTGCATACCTAATTGTATACACAAGTCTTAGGTAATTTACATCATCTTCCAACCAAAAGGGCCAATTAACATTTTACAGCCTTTTTTCTGATAAGGGTTTGTCAACCACAAGACTTATTTGTGTTGATCTTCCCAAGGTCTGGTGCCACTCTCGGAAAGCACTAAAGAAAGTTACATTCTTAGACAGCAAGGATACAGCAACTTATAACAAGTAGAGGGAGTGCAGTGATTTATAGCAAAAGAGAAGCAATTAACTCAAAAGTCTAGTGTTGCTAACATCAAAACTACTATGTATCTTTTTCTACATCCTGCTTACATTAACATCCTTCCAGGTGCCTAAAAGATAAAGAATAAGGAGGTCTGGCAGCAATCCTTGAGTCAACAGTGAAAACCCTCTACCAATATAATTTTTAACTCTTTAGAAAAGGCTCTGTATCTTTAAGATGCTTTTAAGCTTTGTGCCTCCCGCGGTTGGGGGGCTGTAAGCAATTCACAAGCTGTAAGCTTTGTGCCTCTCGCGGTTGGGGGGCTGTAAGCAATTCACAAGCTGTAAGAGGTCTGGGGAACCTGTTAGGCAGACTAGAGAGCTATCAGAGGGGTTTAACTGAAACATCCCTTTCAAATGCAGAAGACTAAAACCCTGAATTGACTTTTTTCCAGAGAATATCAGAAAAGTGGAAAAGCAGAGCACAAAAGCCGGCAGATTTTTGCTGGGGTACATGCTTAGGAATATCCAGAGGGGTCCCTGAAGTCTGAGCACGCCTTGCGTATGTCAGCTTCCTTCCTCATGACCTTGTCACGGGCGGGATTCCTCACACTGGCTTCCGGCAACTCCCCCTTCTTTATTAGTTTTTTAAAAAAATTAGGTGCAGTTCAGTCGTGAGATTCCGAATGCTCTGCCGAAGAGTCCTGACAACACAAGGAAGCACGATTACAAGGAGCAGGATTATGGCACCCACAGCAGCATAGCTAGAGACAGTAGTCAGAAGAGTTTTTCCAGAAATGAAGTCAGAGAAGGTGTGGAAAAAGTCATTGGCTTCTCCTGTGGCGGTAAAATCTAATCGGGAGTGTTCCAAGGTCTGAATCTGATTATGAAGTTTCCCTAAATCTAAACTAATATCTGAGCTGTTCCAGACACCTAAAATATGATTTTTGACCCTCTCCCATTTAAAATCTGTCTCATTTACTTTCAGGGATGTAACACATATCCACCGGTAATCGGCATGACATGAAAGAGCCAATTTCATTTTCAGACTCTGTAATTCATTCCCAATATGCATTACTGCTTCTTCTAAGGCATCAATCCTTATTTCTAGCTTCCTATCTATAATTTCCTGGGTTGCCAGCGTTAGAGAAACATTTTTGGATACGGTGTCAACATATTGGGCAGTATACACTTGTTGAGACAATGATAATGCCGCCACAGTAACAGAAGTAATTGCGGTTATCAAAGCTGATATTCCCAAAACAAGTAAGCCCACAAACCGTCGTGTTCGCATTAAATCTTGTAGCTGTTGCAGTACAGCTAGGCCATGGTTATCATACCAATACGTGGCTACAGTTACAGGTACCATGAGATAGGGCGGACGTTTT
This sequence comes from Capricornis sumatraensis, assembly GCF_032405125.1. Taxonomy (NCBI): domain Eukaryota; kingdom Metazoa; phylum Chordata; class Mammalia; order Artiodactyla; family Bovidae; genus Capricornis; species Capricornis sumatraensis. Next base: position 14,181,259 of record NW_027184612.1, read on the forward strand.
AAAACCATGAAAGAGCAAACTTTATATTGAGGAGTTAAACAGGATGAAAGCATACATTGTTTACAAGACACTACATGGGGTCCACCTGTATAATTCAATTGTATGTTAAGTCTTTCAGAATCATTAGTGAAAAGAAAAACATAAGGAGAGGGTAGACAAGCTAAAATAGAGTAAATAGAAGTATTTTTTGGTCGGATTAAAATAATAGGGGCGGTAGCCGCAAGGGCTCTCCAAATTTCTGGCTGCCAAAAGGTTTTACCTCTAGTTATATAAGACAGCATAGGGGGAACAAATTGGTTATGATGCCGTCTGGTGGCAACTAACGGCCAAGAAATTGAATATTCTTTCCAATTATCCAATCTATTGATAAAGTCATCGTCAGACTCAGGGTCTTGACCTGGATTTGGGTTGCTCCAGTCCTGAATCGCACAATTTCTTCCTCCCGGCATATTGTAATCTACTCTCGAATTATAAATACAAGATTTCCAAATCGGATATCCTGAATGATCATCTATAGTTTTCCAAATAACATCTGAGGGAGCAACATCATCACAATTTGGATATTCTGATGGAGTTTTGAGAGACAAAGACTTATAGGGGCCAAGGACCCCAGGCATACGGGCTCGTAATATCCAAGCAGACCGATCCCCTATAGATGCAAATTTAGAGGTTGGGGAATCTGTCATAACTGCTTTTGTGGAGGCTCCAACGCATCCTGTCTTGGTAAAGAAGTCTCCTGTAAGGCCAGGAGGAAAATTAAAGCAGACAGGAAAATCATCTGCTAGTCCTTTAAAGGTATAATTGAAATTAATAGGGTATTGGTCTTTTGTATAGGAAGTATAAGATCCTCCCAAAAGGCGAGGCTGGTCTGTACTAACTCGTATGGGGTCACTGTTCCAAGTAACAACTTGGAAAGTTGGAGGATCCGGGAGAAACGCCCAATATTTGGTTGGAATGGGAGCAGCGCTTACCTGGCAAGAGAGCAAGGCAAGCATGGCAATAAACACCTTTTCAGGAGAGACTGACGATCCCTGTAGGGTAGCTATCCCCTGTGCCTGGCGACAGAGAGCTTTAATCTGTCCCCAGGTGGGCAAGGAGGCTTGTTGGGTTGACTGAGCTGGGCGTCCTAATGGATTCCTGCGAGGCAAAAAATCAGGGGGTGCAATATCCTGTATCTGAAGTCGTGACATCTGTCCAGTGGGTGGCTCCGATCCGCGCCTATCCGGGATCTCCAATGTCAGCTGTCCTGGGGTCAGCGGCGTTTCCCGTGCTGGCGGAGGGAGCGGGGGAAGAGGGAGTTTCTTCCTTTTTAGAGATCGCGGTGGCGGGGGATTCTGGTATCCGGGGAGCTGAGACATGGCGAATTAGTCTGTCTGGAACCCAAATCGGAGCGTCCGCGTCCTGTGGAAAAACACAAGCATACCCTCGCCCATTGGTTAATAAGGGGTCAGGACCTTTCCATTGTCCGGAAAGAAGGTCCCTCCATTTTACTAATGGTTTTGCATTCAATTGCTCTGGGCACCAATGGCGAAGCATTGCAGTGTTTCCGGATGAATCAGCATTTAAGTTATTTATTACGAAAAGAGCATGTTGCAAAATCTGATGGGGGGAACTATATTTAAATTCCCCTTCTTTTAGTTTTTGAATATGGATTTTCAGTGTTTGATGTGCTCTTTCCACAATGGCTTGTCCTTGTGGGTTATAAGGGATGCCGGTGTTATGTTTAATTTGAAATCTTGTACAGAATTGCTGAAAAGATTTAGAAGTGTAAGCAGGAGCATTATCAGTTTTTAAAGCTTTTGGCAAGCCCAGATAGGAAAAGCATGTAAAAAGATGTTGTATTACATCTTTAACTGCTTCCCCTGTACGAGCAGTGGCAATAATAACATGAGAGAAGGTATCTACAGTTACATGAACAAAAGACAGTTTTCCAAATGAAGAGACATGGGTTACATCCATTTGCCAGAGTGCATTAGGTTTGAGACCGCGAGGGTTAACTCCCAGAGGCAAAGCATTCACGGTAGTAGGACAATGTGAACAAGAACGAACAATCTCTCGGGCAGATTCTCGAGGAATTTGAAACTGGTATCGTAAGGCAGTGGCATTTTGGTGATGAAGTGAGTGAGAAGCTCGAGCTTCTTCAAAAACAGAAGCCACTGAAATCCTGGTTAACGAATCTGCCAATTCATTGAGAGCATTTAAAGGGCCAGGCAGGCCGGAATGAGCCCGAATGTGGCCGATAAAGAACGCCCGATTTCTTTTCCATATTTGCTGCTGCAGTTTAGTTAACAAATGGAAGATAGCAGTTTTGTTTTCAGGCAAAACTGCAGTCTCAATGTGTGGAAACAGCCTGACCACATACTGAGAGTCAGAATAAAGGTTAAATTCTTTCTCCGCAAACATAACAAAGGCCTCAATAACAGCTGTGATTTCAGCCCTTTGAGCTGAAGTTTCTTGTGTTTCCAAAAGTTTTTGATGATCTCTTGTGACTATAGAGGCTCTACCGTTAGCCGATCCATCAGTAAAGACTACCTGAGCATCTGAAATAGGGAACTGTTTACACCGGACAGGAAAAATAACTGGATGGTTAGACATAAAATTTAGTAAAACATGCGAGGGTAAATGATGCAAAATTTGACCACAGTAATTCCCTATGGCAATCTGCCAGTCTTCATCAAACATTAAAAGAGCATCAAGCTGCTCCTTATTATATGGAATTACAATCTCTGATGGCTCTTTACCAAACAATTCAATGCTCCGCTTCCTTCCTTTTAGCATTAATGTGGCAATTAAACCAGGATAAGAAGCCACGACTTTTTTAGCTTGGGTAGGAAGATGGATCCATTCTAAAGGGCCGCGTTGCCACAGAACTCCCGTAGGCGCCGTTGGAGTAGCTAGGCAAAGGAACTGCCACGTCATCGTCAAATCAATTCTTTTTACATAGCTATTTGATAAGGCTGCTTCTACTTTGCCTAGGGCTTCTTGAGCCTCAGCTGTTAATTGTCTTTTTGAGGTTGGATCAGGATCCCCGCGTAAAGTGTTAAAAAGAGGTTTTAATTCGGCAGTGGTTAATTTTAAATATGGTCTAATCCAATTAATATCACCTAAGAGTTTTTGATAATCATTTAAAGTAATAAGATGGTCTTTTCTCAATTGCAGCGGGGTATGAGTCACCGTTTCCGAATTTATGACTCTTCCTAAGTAAGTTATGGGCGGATTGATTTGAATTTTTTCTGGGGCAATTTTTAGGCCTCTGTCTGTCAATGCCTGGGTCAGGTCCTGGAGCACAGTCTGCAGGTGAACTCTATCAGGATGAGCTATTAAAATATCATCCATATAGTGAATCATATACACGTGTTCATATTTAGCCCTAGTATCTTCTAGAGCGGCATTAACAAATTTTTGGCATAAAGTAGGGCTATTTTTCATTCCCTGAGGCAGAACCTTCCACTGAAACCGTAAATAAGGCTGTTTAAGATTTTCTGATGGCAGACTAAAGGCAAATCGCTTTTTATCCTCAGGATTTAAGGGAATAGTGAAAAAACAATCTTGTAAATCAATAACAATTATATTATATCCCTCTGGAATGGCTACTGGGGAAGGGAGCCCAGGCTGTAAGGCCCCCATGTCCTCCATGGTGGCATTAATAGCTCTCAAATCCTGTAAAAGTCGCCATTTACCAGATTTTTTCTTAATGACAAAAATAGGAGTGTTCCAGGGGCTATTGGAGGGCTCAATATGTCCCAATTCTAATTGTTCAAAGATTAATGCTTTAGCTGCCAATAATTTTTCCTTATGCAGAGGCCACTGTTCTACCCACACCGGATCTTGAGATTTCCATGTGATGGGGTCGGCAGCAAAAACAATGGCCTCAATTATAAATTTGGATATCCCAATCCAGCACGTAGCTTGCGAGGAGTTGGGCAAATTGGCTCAATTATTCCTGTCTGTTGTTTACCCAATCCTTTTGATGGATCATAGCCCATCTGCAACATCTGAGAGGTCACTTTATCATCAGGGCTAAAAAGTAACACTCCCATTTGAGATAGCACGTCCCTCCCCCACAGGGTAAGGGGGAGCGAAGGAACGACATAAGGTTGGAAAGTTCCACGGGTATCCTCAAATTGCCAATCTAAAATTTTTGCACTTTTGGCTATTGTGGGGGCTCTTCCTATCCCCACCAAGTTATTTTCAGTAGTATGTGTGGGCCAGGAGCTGGGCCAGTCTTTTCCTGAAATGCAAGAAACATCTGCTCCTGTGTCTAATAACCCCACAATAGACTTGCCATTAATCAGGATAGTCTTCATAGGACGTTTCTGAGTAATTTCTGTTATCCAAAAAACCATATCACTAGACCCAAATCCTTTATCCTGCCTTTCATTTTGAGTAGCTGTGCGCCCAATTGCAGTGTGGTAAGGCAAAAGCAAAAGTTGGGCTATTCTTTGTCCCTGATGTATTTGGAAAGTTTTAGTTGGGGGTGAAATCATTATCTGGATTTCTCCTGTATAATCTGAGTCAATTACTCCAGGGATGATTGTGAGACCTTGCATAGCTAAGGAACTTCTGCCTAGTATATTTCCTACTAAACCTGTTGGTAATGGGCCTTTAACTCCTGTAGGTATTTTTACAGTGGGGCTATCTGGTGTTAATATTGCTGAGGTGGTGGAACTGAGGTCCAGTCCTGCGCTGCCTGGGGTTGCTCTGATGAGTTCTGCGATGGGACGAAGGGAATGAATGGGTTCAGTGAGGCTGCCCCAATTGTTGTCGGGGCCTGAGGCTGGCCCCTCAATCCGTTTCCCGACTGCTGGTCGGGGCCCAAAAAGGCTCCATTTCTATGGAATTGTGACCTACATTCTTTTGCCCAGTGATATCCTTTTTGACAACGAGGGCAGAGAGATCTAGGGAGATTAGTAGGCACAGCCGGGGAGGGAGAATTCGGCAGAGAAGAACCGGCTGCTTTTTGGGGACAAGCTCGCATAAGGTGCCCTTCCCGTCCGCAAGAGAAGCAGGCCTTGGATAAACCAATATTCTGGCCTGGACTACTGGAATGACTCTTTGACGGGTTATTTCTATTTGTAAAAAAGGACTGTACTGCCTGCTGGTAAGAATTTCCCTTTATGGCTGCAGCTATGGCAACGCCCTGCATCATCGCTGGTCCTACATCTGCACATTGCCTGATATAATCTATTATTTCCCCAGTTTTTTTAATAGGACGTAAAATGGCCTGGCAGGTAGAATTAGCATTTTCAAATGCCAGTTGTTTTATCAATATACTAGCTGCCTCAGTGTTGGAAATTACTCTGTTGACTGCCTCTGCAAGTCTTGATATAAAGTCTTCATATGGCTCTTCTGGTTTTTGTTTAACATTTGAGAAGGAAGAGGTAGATTCTTTCCCTTCAGGCAACAAACGCCAAGCCCCAAGGGCGCAGGCGGTTACTTGATCTAAAGTGGTTTTATCTAATCCCATTTGATCTCTAAGTGTTCCAAAATCATTAGTCCCTGCCAACATATTTTTTATAATATATCTTGGGCCATATTTTTGGTTAGCATCAGCCTGTTTTTGGGCTAGATCTTCATATTCAGTTCTCCAAAGTACATATTGACCTCCAGACAGACAAGCTTTAGCGACTGTCTTCCAGTCATGGGGTGTCATCCATCTGCCCGCTAAAGCTTCCACCAATGATACAGTGTACGGGGCTTTAGGCCCATACAAAGCACAAGCCTGTTTGAGTTCTTTAATCATTTTCATTGGAATGGGTTCCCAGTGGGGGGCTGTTCTCCCACCACTTCCACCAAATATTATGGGGAAACAAGCCTCAAGGTGGGGATCAAGTTCATCATCTGGGCTAGAGAAAACTCTTCTTCGGGGAGCTTCTAGTGGAGGCCCCTCACCCTTATAGGGAGGGGGGGGGGCAAGGGGTGTCCTATGTCACTTTCTTCGTACTTTGGGAATTTTTTATCCGTTCTGTGTTTAGGTCTTACGGATGTTTTATCTGGGGAATCTGGCCTTAAACTCTCAGGTGCATATAATCTGATGGGGGACATTTGTCTTGAGCCTCTGGAAGCAGAAGGCTTAATTAAGGAAATTTCTCTTGAATTTGTGGAAGCAGGTGGTCTGGTTGGGGAAGTTTTTATTAAGCTCTTTGGAGCAGATAATCTAATTGGAGAAGTTTCTCTTAAACTCCTTGGAGCATCTTTATTTAATAAAGACCAGTCCTCATCAGAATGATCTTGACTTACTTCCTCTTCCAAATCTTCCTCATCTGAAAGCTGCTCTTTTTTGTCATCTCTATCTATTACCTTTTCTTGGGCAGTCATTGCAGCTATCATTTGACTCAACTGCCGATAGTTAGGTGTAGCCTCCTTTTCATCACTCTCCTCTTCGATAGATACCTTTTTCTCTGCACTTTCCTCTTTAAGATGTACCTTTTCAGATTCAGGGGCAGGGTCTAGAGCGTCCCTAATTATATTCCATAAGGAAAAGGCGTCAGTAGGCACCTTTTGTGAGCCATGTTCAGCATGGTAAGTTTTTAGTTGTTTTCCTACTCTCTCCCAGGTGTCTAAGTTAACAGTGCCTTCTTCTGGAAACCAGGGACACTGTTCTTGTACAAAGGAAAAAAATGAATGAATATTGGATTTTTTAACTTTAATTCCTCGTTTAGTTAGTAACTGCAAGATTACTCCTGTAAAAAGCTGTCTTTCTTTTGATTCACTGTTACCCATGTCAGAAAATTAAGTCTTATAGAAAAGTCTACCTCAACAAAAAGGTTTTACCTTTGGCGAGGGGGGTTTTGTTTTCAACCCTAAGATAGCAGGTTTCTTTTCAACCTCTAGAGCACCAGGTTTCTCTTAAACCCTTGAACACTTCCCACTCCTCCTCACCCTGTCTATCCTACAGGGGGGTCCGCGGCACCCTGAGTGGGGTCCTAGCCGTCCCGAACACTCAACACTGGGGGAGTACCCGAAAGTACTCCGGGGGGAGTGATTAAGTCACTCCGGGGGGGAGCAACAGAGAGTGCTCCGGGGGGAGCAACAGAGAGTGCTCCGGGGGGAGCTACAGAGAGTGCTCCGGGGGGAGCTTTTGCTCCGAGGAACCTACCTTCGAATAGCCTGTTCCGGGCGCCACTTGCCGGGGTCCAGCCCCGGTGGATCCAGGGAATTCGAAGGGTGGACGGCGTTGGCATGGAAAGACTTGTTTATTTATTAATATAAGATTAGATTAAGAAACTGTAGTGCAGTAGGAAGATTAAGTGGAGAAAGAGGGCTGAATAGCTTGGTTTACGCGGAAGACCAATAAAATTCCAGACAAGGAATTTGCACCATCTACGTTGGGCCACCGGTGCCCGCTTGAATATCTAAGGGTGCCTCGCCTTAAGCTCCCTTTCTCGCGGATCTTAATAACCAGGGCAAATAAGTAGACCTGGCGAGCCTCCGCGCCCCAGATGGAAATTCAGCCTGAAATTAAAGTAAAGAGCAGAGGGAAGAAAAGGGAGAGAAAAAGAGAGAGAGAGAGAGACACGGGGGGAGCCAGATTCCCAAGAAACCAGGCCGAGACTAGTCCGAGAAACTGGTCTGAGAATCTGGTCCCGTCCTTTATTGTTCAGAAGGCCTTTTATACTTTTGATAAAACATGGAGATCAATGGGTAACACAAAGTTATGCAGCGTTAGCAGTCCAGACTCTTATCAAAACCAGGCTTTTCTCTCTGCATACCTAATTGTATACACAAGTCTTAGGTAATTTACATCATCTTCCAACCAAAAGGGCCAATTAACATTTTACAGCCTTTTTTCTGATAAGGGTTTGTCAACCACAAGACTTATTTGTGTTGATCTTCCCAAGGTCTGGTGCCACTCTCGGAAAGCACTAAAGAAAGTTACATTCTTAGACAGCAAGGATACAGCAACTTATAACAAGTAGAGGGAGTGCAGTGATTTATAGCAAAAGAGAAGCAATTAACTCAAAAGTCTAGTGTTGCTAACATCAAAACTACTATGTATCTTTTTCTACATCCTGCTTACATTAACATCCTTCCAGGTGCCTAAAAGATAAAGAATAAGGAGGTCTGGCAGCAATCCTTGAGTCAACAGTGAAAACCCTCTACCAATATAATTTTTAACTCTTTAGAAAAGGCTCTGTATCTTTAAGATGCTTTTAAGCTTTGTGCCTCCCGCGGTTGGGGGGCTGTAAGCAATTCACAAGCTGTAAGCTTTGTGCCTCTCGCGGTTGGGGGGCTGTAAGCAATTCACAAGCTGTAAGAGGTCTGGGGAACCTGTTAGGCAGACTAGAGAGCTATCAGAGGGGTTTAACTGAAACATCCCTTTCAAATGCAGAAGACTAAAACCCTGAATTGACTTTTTTCCAGAGAATATCAGAAAAGTGGAAAAGCAGAGCACAAAAGCCAGCAGATTTTTGCTGGGGTACATGCTTAGGAATATCCAGAGGGGTCCCTGAAGTCTGAGCACGCCTTGCGTATGTCAGCTTCCTTCCTCATGACCTTGTCACGGGCGGGATTCCTCACACTGGCTTCCGGCAGGGTATGGTGGTGAACTTCTTGAGTTGCAGCAAGGCTGTGAAAGACCCTTTCGAAGTTCCAGAGGTAAGGTGTCATTAGTCTCCAGACGCCTCATCGGAAATAGGCCTCATCTCGCCTGGAAGGGAGAACTTCCTGGATTTTCTCGAGTTGCGGCAGGTGTTCTCGAGTTACGACGGGGACCTCAGGGACCCGCCCTGGTGGCCTCAGGAGAGGCCAGTCCCTATGCGAGTTGCTAGGGGGCCTCTCGGGATTCCTCTCCCGTCGATACCGGGGCCAAAAACCTTGTGTGGAGTCAGGGCCGGAACCGAGGATTCCTCTCAGGGGCTGACATGGATCTTTGGGTACTTCTGGAGTCTCCCCAGGGGAGTCAGGCCTCGTCTCGAGTGGGGGCATGCACGTGCACTTTCCTTCCAGGCTGTAGCAGCAATGTCACGCTACCTGTCGCGTGGATCAAATGATCTGTGGTTTTCCCTCGAGGCTTTCCCACAGGGCTGTCCCACGTGCCACCGTGGTGTGAGTCGATCCTCGGCGTGAAAGATGAGCCAGTGCAGGGCAAAGAGGTTCCTCTGGAATGGACTGAGACATCTGGGGGACTCTTGGAATGGTTGTACGACCATGGAGTTCCTCTCGCCTTTCCTGTTGAGAGTGCCTCCTCTTGAGATGCGACGGGAACGCCGGGAATATTTTCCCGTTGAAAGCAGGGAAAGGATCCCTCATCTCGAGCTACGAGGGGGAAACGGGGCTCCTCTGGATGTGGGCGGGACCATCGTGCTTCCTCTCGAGTGGAGACTGGTATGGCGGTGAACTTCTTGAGTTGCAGCAAGGGTGTGAAAGACCCTTTCGAAGCTCCAGAGGTTCGGTGTCATTAGTCTCCAGACGCCTCATCGGAAATAGGCCTCATCTCGCCTGGAAGGGAGAACTTCCTGGATTTTCTCGAGTTGCGGCAGGTGTTCTCGAGTTACGACGGGGACCTCAGGGACCCGCCCTGGTGGCCTCAGGAGAGGCCAGTCCCCATGCGAGGTGCTAGGGGGCCTCTCGGGATTCCTCTCCCGTCGATACCCGGGCCAAAAACCTTGTGCGGAATCAGGGCCAGAACCGAGGATTCCTCTCAGGGGCTGACATGGATCTTTGTGTATTGTGGAGTCTCCCCAGGGGAGTCAGGCCTTGTCTCGAGTGGGGGCATGCATGTGCGCTTTCCTTCCAGGCTGTAGCAGCAATGTCACGCTTCCCGTCGCGTGGATCAAAGGATCTGTGGTTTTCCCTCGAGGCTTTCCCTCGAGGCTTTCCCACAGGGCTGTCCCACGTGCCACCGTGGTGTGAGTCGATCCTCGGCGTGAAAGATGAGCCAGTGCAGGGCAAAGAGGTTCCTCTGGAATGGACTGAGACATCTGGGGTCTCTTGGAATGGTGGTACGACCATGGATTTCCTCTCGCCTTTCCTGTTGAGAGTGCCTCCTCTTGAGATGCGACGGGAACGCCAGGAATTCTTTCCCGTTGAAAGCAGCGAAAGGATCCCTCATCTCGAGCTCCGAGGGGGAAACGGGGCTCCTCTGGATGTGGGCGGGACCATCGTGCTTCCTCTCGAGTGGAGACGGGTATGGCAGTGAACTTCTTGAGTTGCAGCACGGTGTGAAAGACCCTTTCGAAGTTCCAGAGGTTAGGTGTCATTAGTCTCCAGACGCCTCATCGTAAATAGGCCTCATCTCGCCTGGAAGGGAGAACTTCCTGGATTTTCTCGAGTTGTGGCAGGTGTTCTCGAGTTACGACGGGGACCTCAGGGACCCGCCCTGGTGGCCTCAGGAGAGGCCAGTCCCCATGCGAGGTGCTAGGGGGCCTCTCGGGATTCCTCTCCCATCGATACCAGGGCCAAAATCCTTGTGTGCGGTCAGGGCCGGAACCGAGGATTCCTCTCAGGGGCTGACATGGATCTTTGGGTACTTCTGGAGTCTCCCCAAGGGAGTCAGGCCTCGTCTCGAGTGGGGGCATGCACGTGCGCTTTCCTTCCAGGCTGTAGCAGCAATGTCACGCTTCCCGTCTCGTGGATCAAAGGATCTGTGGTTTTCCCTCGAGGCTTTCCCACAGGGCTGTCCCACGTGCCACCGTGGTGTGAGTCGATTCTCGGCGTGAAAGATGAGCCAGTGCAGGGCAAAGAGGTTCCTCTGGAATGGACTGAGACATCTGGGGGACTCTTGGAATGGTGGTACGACCATGGAGTTCCTCTCGCCTTTCCTGTTGAGAGTGCCTCCTCTTGAGATGCGACAGGAACGCCGGGAATTCTTTCCCGTTGAAAGCAGGGAAAGGAACCCTCATCTCGAGCTACGAGGGGGAATCGGGGCTCCTCTGGATGTGGGCGGGACCATCGTGCTTCCTCTCGAGTGGAGACGGGTATGGCGGTGAAATTCTTGAGTTGCAGCAAGGGTGTGAAAGACCCTTTCGAAGTTCCAGAGGTTAGGTGTCATTAGTCTCCAGACGCCTCATCGGAAATAGGCCTCATCTCGCCTGGAAGGGAGAACTTCCTGGATTTTCTCGAGTTGCGGCAGGTGTTCTCGAGTTACGACGGGGACCTCAGGGACCCGCCCTGGTGGCCTCAGGAACGGCCAGTCCCCATGCTAGTTGCTAGGGGGCCTCTCGGGATTCCTCTCCCGTCGATACCGGGGCCAAAAACCTTGTGTGGAGTCAGGGCCGGAACCGAGGATTCCTCTCAGGGGCTCACATGGATCTTTGGGTTCTTCTGGAGTCTCCCCAGGAGAGTCAGGCCTCGTCTCGAGTGGGGGCATACACGTGCGCTTTCCTTCCAGGCTGTAGCAGCAATGTCATGCTTCCCGTCGCGTGGATCAAAGGATCTGTGGTTTTCCCTCGAGGCTTTCCCTCGATGATTTCCCTCGAGGCTTTCCCACAGGGCTGTCCCACGTGCCACCGTGGTGTGAGTCGATCCTCGGCGTGAAAGATGAGCCAGTACAGGGCAAAGAGGTTCCTCTGGAATGGACTGAGACATCTGGGGGACTCTTGGAATGGTGGTACGACCATGGAGCTCCTCTCGCCTTTCCTGTTGAGAGTGCCTCCTCTTGAGATGCGACGGGAACGCCTGGAATTCGTTCCCGTTGAAAGCAGGGAAAGGAACCCTCATCTCGAGCTACGAGGGGGAAATGGGGCTCCTCTGGATGTGGGCGGGACCATCGTGCTTCCTCTCGAGTGGAGACGGGTATGGCGGTGAACTTCTTGAGTTGCAGCAAGGGTGTGAAAGACCCTTTCGAAGTTCCAGAGGTTAGGTGTCATTAGTCTCCAGACGCCTCATCGGAAATAGGCCTCATCTCGCCTGGAAGGGAGAACTTCCTGGAATTTCTCGAGTTGCGGCAGGTGTTCTCGATTTACGACGCGGACCTCAGGGACCCGCCCTGGTGGACTCAGGAGAGGCCAGTCCCCATGCGAGGTGCTAGGGGGCCTCTCGGTATTCCTCTCCCGTCGATACCGGGGCCAAAAACCTTGTGCGGAGTCAGGGCCAGAACCGAGGATTCCTCTCAGGGTCTGACATGGATCTTTGTGTACTTGTGGAGTCTCCCCAGGGGAGTCAGGCCTCGTCTCGAGTGGGGGCATGCATGTGCGCTTTCCTTCCAGGCTGTAGCAGCAATGTCACGCTTCCCGTCGCGTAGATCAAAGGATCTGTGGTTTTCCCTCGAGGCTTTACCTCGAGGCTTTCCCACAGGGCTGTCCCACGTGCCACCGTGGTGTGAGTCGATCCTCGGCGTGAAAGATGAGCCAGTGCAGGGCAAAGAGTTTCCTCTGGAATGGACTGAGACATCTGGGGGACTCTTGGAATGGTGGTACGACCATGGATTTCCTCTCGCCTTTCCTGTTGAGAGTGCCTCCTCTTGAGATGCGACGAGAACGCCAGGAATTCTTTCCCGTTGAAAGCAGCGAAAGGATCCCTCATCTCGAGCTCCGAGGGGGAAACGGGGCTCCTCTGGATGTGGGCGGGACCATCGTGCTTCCTCTCGAGTGGAGACGGGTATGGCAGTGAACTTCTTGAGTTGCAGCAAGGGTGTGAAAGACCCTTTCGAAGTTCCAGAGGTTAGGTGTCATTAGTCTCCAGACACCTCATCGGAAATAGGCCTCATCTCGCCTGGAAGGGAGAACTTCCTGGATTTTCTCGAGTTGTGGCAGGTGTTCTCGAGTTACGACGGGGACCTCAGGGACCCGCCCTGGTGGCCTCAGGAGAGGCCAGTCCTCATGCGAGGTGCTAGGGGGCTCTCGGGATTCCTCTCCCGTTGATACCGGGGCCAAAATCCTTGTGTCCAGTCAGGGCCGGAACCGAGGATTCCTCTCAGGGGCTGACATGGATCTTTGGGTACGTCTGGAGTCTCCCCAGGGGAGTCAGGCCTCGTCTCGAGTGGGGGCATGCACGTGCGCTTTCCTTCCAGGATGTAGCAGCAATGTCACGCTTCCCGTCGCGTGGATCAAAGGATCTGTGGTTTTCCCTCGAGGCTTTCCCACAGGGCTGTCCCACGTGCCACCGTGGTGTGAGTCGATTCTCGGCGTGAAAAATGAGCCAGTGCAGGGCAAAGAGGTTCCTCTGGAATGGACTGAGACATCTGGGGGACTCTTGGAATGGTGGTACGACCATGGAGTTCCTCTTGCCTTTCCTGTTGAGAGTGCCTCCTCTTGAGATGCAACGGGAACGCCAGGAATTCTTTCCCGTTGAAAGCAGGGAAAGGATCCCTCATCTCGAGCTACGAGTGGGAAACGGGGCTCCTCTGGATGTGGGCGGGACCATCGTGCTTCCTCTCGAGTGGAGACGGATATGGCGGTGAAATTCTTGAGTTGCAGCAAGGGTGTGAAAGACCCTTTCGAAGTTCCAGAGGTTAGGTGTCATTAGTCTCCAGACGCCTCATCGGAAATAGGCCTCATTTCGCCTGGAAAGGAGAACTTCCTGGATTTTCTCGAGTTGCGGCAGGTGTTCTCGAGTTACGACGGGGACCTCAGGGACCCGCCCTGGTGGCCTCAGGAACGGCCAGTCCACATGCTAGTTGCTAGGGGGCCTCTCGGGATTCCTCTCCCGTCGATACCGGGGCCAAAAACCTTGTGTGGAGTCAGGGCCGGAACCGAGGATTCCTCTCAGGGGCTGACATGTATCTTTGGGTACTTCTGGAGTCTCCCCAGGGGAGTCAGGCCTCGTCTCTAGTGGGGGCATGCACGTGCGCTTTCCTTCCAGGCTGTAGCAGCAATGTCATGCTTCCCGTCGCGTGGATCAAAGGATCTGTGGTTTTCCCTCGAGGCTTTCCCTCGAGGCTTTCCCACAGGGCTGTCCCACGTGCCACCGTGGTGTGAGTCGATCCTCGGCGTGAAAGATGAGCCAGTACAGGGCAAAGAGTTTCCTCTGGAATGGACTGAGACATCTGGGGGACTCTTGGAATGGTGGTACGACCATGGAGCTACTCTCACCTTTCCTGTTGAGAGTGCCTCCTCTTGAGATGCGACGGAAACGCCGGGAATTCTTTCCCGTTGAAAGCAGGGAAAGGATCCCTCATCTCGAGCTACGAGGGGGAAACGGGGCTCCTCTGGATGTGGGCGGGACCATCGTGCTTCCTCTCGAGTGGAGACGGGTATGGCGGTGAACTTCTTGAGTTGCAGCAAGGGTGTGAAAGACCCTTTCGAAGTTCCAGAGGTTAGGTTCATTAGTCTCCAGACGCCTCATCGGAAATAGGCCTCATCTCGCCTGGAAGGGAGAACTTCCTGGATTTTCTCGAGTTGCGGCAGGTGTTCTCGAGTTACGACGGGGACCTCAGGGACCCGCCCTGGTGGCCTCAGGAACGGCCAGTCCCCATGCGAGTTGCTAGGGGGCCTCTCGGGATTCCTCTCCCGTCGATACCGGGGCCAAAAACCTTGTGTGGAGTCAGGGCCGGAACCGAGGATTCCTCTCAGGGGCTGACATGGATCTTTGGGTACTTCTGGAGTCTCCCCAGGAGAGTCAGGCCTCGTCTCGAGTGGGGGCATGCACGTGCGCTTTCCTTCCAGGCTGTAGCAGCAATGTCACGCTTCCCGTCGCGTGGATCAAAGGATCTGTGGTTTTCCCTCGAGGCTTTCCCACAGGGCTGTCCCACGTGCCACCGTGGTGTGAGTCGATTCTCGGCGTGAAAAATGAGCCAGTGCAGGGCAAAGAGGTTCCTCTGGAATGGACTGAGACATCTGGGGTACTCTTGGAATGGTGGTACGACCATGGAGTTCCTCTTGCCTTTCCTGTTGAGAGTGCCTCCTCTTGAGATGCAACGGGAACGCCAGGAATTCTTTCCCGTTGAAAGCAGGGAAAGGATCCCTCATCTCGAGCTACGAGTGGGAAACGGGGCTCCTCTGGATGTGGGCGGGACCATCGTGCTTCCTCTCGAGTGGAGACGGATATGGCGGTGAAATTCTTGAGTTGCAGCAAGGGTGTGAAAGACCCTTTCGAAGTTCCAGAGGTTAGGTGTCATTAGTCTCCAGACGCCTCATCGGAAATAGGCCTCATTTCGCCTGGAAAGGAGAACTTCCTGGATTTTCTCGAGTTGCGGCAGGTGTTCTCGAGTTACGACGGGGACCTCAGGGACCCGCCCTGGTGGCCTCAGGAACGGCCAGTCCACATGCTAGTTGCTAGGGGGCCTCTCGGGATTCCTCTCCCGTCGATACCGGGGCCAAAAACCTTGTGTGGAGTCAGGGCCGGAACCGAGGATTCCTCTCAGGGGCTGACATGTATCTTTGGGTACTTCTGGAGTCTCCCCAGGGGAGTCAGGCCTCGTCTCTAGTGGGGGCATGCACGTGCGCTTTCCTTCCAGGCTGTAGCAGCAATGTCATGCTTCCCGTCGCGTGGATCAAAGGATCTGTGGTTTTCCCTCGAGGCTTTCCCTCGAGGCTTTCCCACAGGGCTGTCCCACGTGCCACCGTGGTGTGAGTCGATCCTCGGCGTGAAAGATGAGCCAGTACAGGGCAAAGAGTTTCCTCTGGAATGGACTGAGACATCTGGGGGACTCTTGGAATGGTGGTACGACCATGGAGCTACTCTCACCTTTCCTGTTGAGAGTGCCTCCTCTTGAGATGCGACGGAAACGCCGGGAATTCTTTCCCGTTGAAAGCAGGGAAAGGATCCCTCATCTCGAGCTACGAGGGGGAAACGGGGCTCCTCTGGATGTGGGCGGGACCATCGTGCTTCCTCTCGAGTGGAGACGGGTATGGCGGTGAACTTCTTGAGTTGCAGCAAGGGTGTGAAAGACCCTTTCGAAGTTCCAGAGGTTAGGTTCATTAGTCTCCAGACGCCTCATCGGAAATAGGCCTCATCTCGCCTGGAAGGGAGAACTTCCTGGATTTTCTCGAGTTGCGGCAGGTGTTCTCGAGTTACGACGGGGACCTCAGGGACCCGCCCTGGTGGCCTCAGGAACGGCCAGTCCCCATGCGAGTTGCTAGGGGGCCTCTCGGGATTCCTCTCCCGTCGATACCGGGGCCAAAAACCTTGTGTGGAGTCAGGGCCGGAACCGAGGATTCCTCTCAGGGGCTGACATGGATCTTTGGGTACTTCTGGAGTCTCCCCAGGAGAGTCAGGCCTCGTCTCGAGTGGGGGCATGCACGTGCGCTTTCCTTCCAGGCTGTAGCAGCAATGTCATGCTTCCCGTCGCGTGGATCAAAGGATCTGTGGTTTTCCCTCGAGGCTTTCCCTCGATGCTTTCCCTCGAGGCTTTCCCACAGGGCTGTCCCACGTGCCACCGAGGTGTGAGTCGATCCTCGGCGTGAAAGATGAGCCAGTACAGAGCAAAGAGGTTCCTCTGGAATGGACTGAGACATCTGGGGGACTCTTGGAATGGTGGTACGACCATGGAGCTCCTCTCGCCTTTCCTGTTGAGAGTGCCTCCTCTTGAGATGCGACGGGAACGCCTGGAATTCGTTCCCGTTGAAAGCAGGGAAAGGAACCCTCATCTCGAGCTACGAGGGGGAAACGGGGCTCCTCTGGATGTGGGCGGGACCATCGTGCTTCCTCTCGAGTGGAGACGGGTATGGCGGTTAACTTCTTGAGTTGCAGCAAGGGTGTGAAAGACCCTTTCGAAGTTCCAGAGGTTAGGTGTCATTAGTCTCCAGACGCCTCATCGGAAATAGGCCTCATCTCGCCTGGAAGGGAGAACTTCCTGGATTTTCTCGAGTTGTGGCAGGTGTTCTCGAGTTACGACGGGGACCTCAGGGACCCGCCCTGGTGGCCTCAGGAGAGGCCAGTCCCCATGCGAGGTGCTAGGGGGCCTCTCGGGATTCCTCTCCCATCGATACCGGGGCCAAAATCCTTGTGTCCAGTCAGGGCCAGAACCGAGGATTCCTCTCAGGGGCTGACATGAATCTTTGGGTACGTCTGGAGTCTCCCCAGGGGAGTCAGGCTTCGTCTCGAGTGGGGGCATGCACGTGCGCTTTCCTTCCAGGATGTAGCAGCAATGTCACGCTTCCCGTCTCGTGGATCAAAGGATCTGTGGTTTTCCCTCGAGGCTTTCCCACAGGGCTGTCCCACGTGCCACCGTGGTGTGAGTCGATTCTCGGCGTGAAAGATGAGCCAGTGCAGGGCAAAGAGGTTCCTCTGGAATGGACTGAGACATCTGGGGAACTCTTGGAATGGTGGTACGACCATGGAGTTCCTCTCGCCTTTCCTGTTGAGAGTGCCTCCTCTTGAGATGCGACGGAAACGCCGGGAATTGTTTCCCGTTGAAAGCAGGGAAAGGATCCCTCATCTCGAGCTACGAGGGGGAAACGGGGCTCCTCTGGATGTGGGCGGGACCATCGTGCTTCCTCTCGAGTGGAGACGGGTATGGCGGTGAACTTCTTGAGTTGCAGCAAGGGTGTGAAAGACCCTTTAGAAGTTCCAGAGGTTAGGTGTCATTAGTCTCCAGACGCCTCATCGGAAATAGGCCTCATCTCGCCTGGAAGGGAGAACTTCCTGGATTTTCTCGAGTTGCGGCAGGTGTTCTCGAGTTACGACGGGGACCTCAGGGACCCGCCCTGGTGGCCTCAGGAACGGCCAGTCCCCATGCGAGTTGCTAGGGGGCCTCTCGGGATTACTCTCCCGTCGATACCGGGGCCAAAAACCTTGTGTGGAGTCAGGGACGGAACCGAGGATTCCTCTCAGGGGCTGACTTGGATCTTTGGGTACTTCTGGAGTCTCCCCAGGAGAGTCAGGCCTCGTCTCGAGTGGGGGCATGCACGTGCGCTTTCCTTCCAGGCTGTAGCAGCAATGTCATGCTTCCCGTCGCGTGGATCAAAGGATCTGTGGTTTTCCCTCGAGGCTTTCCCTCGAGGATTTCCCTCGAGGCTTTCCCACAGGGCTGTCCCACGTGCCACCGTGGTGTGAGTCGATCCTCGGCGTGAAAGATGAGCCAGTGCAGGGCAAAGAGGTTCCTCTGGAATGGACTGAGACATCTGGGGGACTCTTGGAATGGTGGTACGACCATGGAGTTCCTCTCGCCTTTCCTGTTAAGAGTGCCTCCTCTTGAGATGTGACGGGAACGCCGGGAATTCTTTCCCGTTGAAAGCAGGGAAAGGATCCCTCATCTCGAGCTACGAGGGGGAAACGGGGCTCCTCTGGATGTGGGCGGGACCATCATGCTTCCTCTCGAGTCGACAAGGGTATGGCGGTGAACTTCTTGTGTTGCAGCAAGGGTGTGAAAGTCCCTTTCGAAGTTCCAGAGGTTAGGTGTCATTAGTGTCCAGACGCCTCATCGGAAATAGGCCTCATCTCGCCTGGAAGGGAGAACTTCCTGGATTTTCTCGAGTTGCGGCAGGTGTTCTCCAGTTACGACGGGGACCTCAGGGACCGGCCTGGTGGCCTCAGGAAAGGCCAGTCCCCATGCGAGGTGCTAGGGGGCCTCTCGGGATTCCTCTCCCGTCGATACCGGGGCCAAAAACCTTGTGTGGAGTCAGGGCCGGAACCGAGGATTCCTCTCAGGGGCTGACATGGATCTTGGGGTACTTCTGGAGTCTCCCCAGGGGAGTCAGTCCTCGTCTCGAGTGGGGGCATGCACGTGCGCTTTCCTTCCAGGCTGTAGCAGCAATGTCACGCTTCCCGTGGCGTGGATCAAAGGATCTGTGGTTTAAACTCGAGGCTTTCCCACAGGGCTGTCCCACGAGCCACCGTGGTGTGAGTCGATCCTCGGCGTGAAAGATGAGCCAGTGCAGGGCAAAGAGGTTCCTCTGGAATGGACTGAGACATCTCGGGGACTCTTGGAATGGTGGTACGACAATGGAGTTCCTCTCATCTTTCCTGTTGAGAGTGCCTCATCTTGAGATGCGACGGGAACGCTGGGATTTCTTTCCCGTTGATAGCAGGGAAAGGATCCCTCATCTCGAGCTCCGAGGGGGAAACGGGGCTCCTCTGGATGTGGGCGGGACCATCGTGCTTCCTCTCGAGTGGAAACGGGTATGGCGGTGAACTTCTTGAGTTGCAGCAAGGGTGTGAAAGACCCTTTCGAAGTTCCAGAGTTTCGGTGTCATTAGTCTCCAGACGTCTCATCGGAAATAGGCCTCATCTCGCCTGGAAGGGAGAACTTCCTGGATTTTCTCGAGTTGCGGCAGGTGTTCTCGAGTTACGACGGGGACCTCAGGGACCCGCCCTGGTGGCCTCAGGAGACGCCAGTCCCCATGCGAGTTGCTAGGGGGCCTCTCGGGATTCCTCTCCCGTAGATACCGGGGCCAAAAACCTTGTGTGGAGTCAGGGCCGGAACCGAGGATTCCTCTCAGGGGCTGACATGGATCTTTGGGTACTTCTGGAGTCTCCCCAGGGGAGTCAGGCCTCGTCTCGAGTGGGGGCATGCACGTGCGCTTTCCTTCCAGGCTGTAGCAGCAATGTCACGCTTCCCGTCGCGTGGATCAAGGGATCTGTGGTTTTCCCTCGAGGCTTTCCCTAGAGGCTTTCCCACAGGGCTGTCCCACGTGCCACCGTGGTGTGAGTCGATCCTCGGCGTGAAAGATGAGCCAGTGCAGGGCAAAGAGGTTCCTCTGGAATGGACTGAGACATCTGGGGGACTCTTGGAATGGTGTTACGACCATGGAGTTCCTCTTGCCTTTCCTGTTGAGAGTGCCTCCTCTTGAGATGCGACGGGAACCCCGGAATTCTTTCCCATTTAAAGCAGGGAAAGGATCCCTCATCTTGAGCGACGAGGGGGAAACGGGGTTCCTCTGGTTATGGGTGGGACGATCGTGTTAACTCTCGAGTGGAGACGGGTATGGAGGTGAACTACTTGAGTTGCAGCAAGGGTGTGAAAGACCCTGTCGAAGTTCCAGAGGTTAGGTGTCATTAGTCTCCAGACGCCTCATCAGAAATAGGCCTCATCTCGCCTGGAAGGGAGAACTTCCTGGATTTTCTTGAGTTGCGGCAGGTGTTCTCCAGTTACGACGGGGAACTCAGGGACCGGCCTGGTGGCCTCAGGAAAGGCCAGTCCCCATGCGAGGTGCTAGGGGGCCTCTCGGGATTCCTCTTCCGTCGATACCGGGGCCAAAAACCTTGTGTGGAGTCAGGGCCGGAACCGAGGATTCCTCTCAGGGCAGACATGGATCTTGGGGTACTTCTGGAGTCTCCCCAGGGGAGTCAGGCCTCGTCTCGAGTGGGGGCATGCACGTGCGCTTTCCTTCCAGGCTGTAGCAGCAATGTCACGCTTCCCGTCGCGTGGATCAAAGGATCTGTGGTTTACCCTCTAGGCTTTCCCACAGGGCTGTCCCACGAGCCACCGTGGTGTGAGTCGATCCTCGGCGTGAAAGATGAGCCAGTGCAGGGCAAAGAGTTTCCTCTGGAATGGACTGAGAAATCTCGGGGACTCTTGGAATGGTGGTACGACCATGGAGTTCCTCTCATCTTTCCTGTTGAGAGTGCCTAATCTTGAGATGCGACGGGAACGCTGGGATTTCTTTCCCGTTGATAACAGGGAAAGGATCCCTCATCTCGAGCTACGAGGGGGAAACGGGGCTCCTCTGGATGTGGGCGGGACCATCGTGTTTCCTCTCGAGTGGAGACGGGTATGGCGGTGAACTTCTTGAGTTGCAGCAAGGGTGTGAAAGACCCTTTCGAAGCTCCAGAGGTTCGGTGTCATTAGTCTCCAGACGCCTCATCGGAAATAGGCCTCATCTCGCCTGGAAATGAGAACTTCCTGGATTTTCTCGAGTTGCGGCAGGTGTTCTCGAGTTACGACGGGGACCTCAGGGACACGCCCTGGTGTCCTCAGGAAAGGCCAGTCCCCATGCGAGTTGCTAGGGGGCCTCTCGGGATTTCTCTCCCTTCGATACCGGGTCCAAAAACCTTGTGTGGAGTCAGGGCCGGAACCGAGGATTCCTCTCAGGGGCTGACATGGATCTTTGGGTACTTCTGGAGTCTCCCCAGGGGAGTCAGGCCTCGTCTCGAGTGGGGGCATGCACGTGCGCTTTCCTTCCAAGCTGTAGCAGCAATGTCACGCTTCCCGTCGCATGGATCAAGGGATCTGTGGTTTTCCCTCGAGGCTTTCCCTCGAGGCTTTCCCACAGGGCTGTCCCACGTGCCACCGTGGTGTGAGTCGATCCTCGGCGTGAAAGATGAGCCAGTGCAGGGCAAAGAGGTTCCTCTGGAATGGACTGAGACACCTGGGGGACTCTTGGAATGGTGGTACGACCATGGAGTTCCTCTCGCCTTTCCTGTTGAGAGTGCCTCCTCTTGAGATGTGACGGGAACGCCGGGAATTCTTTCCCGTTGAAAGCAGGGAAAGGATCCCTCATCTCGAGCTCCGAGGGGGAAACGGGGCTCCTCTGGATGTGGGCGGGACCATCATGCTTCCTCTCGAGTCGACACGGGTATGGCGGTGAACTTCTTGTGTTGCAGCAAGGGTGTGAAAGACCCTTTCGAAGTTCCAGAGGTTAGGTGTCATTAGTGTCCAGACGCCTCATCGGAAATAGGCCTCATCTCGCCTGGAAGGGAGAACTTCCTGGATTTTCTCGAGTTGCGGCAGGTGTTCTCCAGTTACGACGGGGACCTCAGGGACCGGCCTGGTGGCCTCAGGAAAGGCCAGTCCCCATGCGAGGTGCTAGGGGGCCTCTCGGGATTCCTCTCCCGTCGATACCGGGGCCAAATACTTTGTGTGGAGTCAGGGCCGGAACCGAGGATTCCTCTCAGGGGATGACATGGATCTTTGGGTACTTCTGGAGTCTCCCCAGGGGAGTCATGCCTCGTCTCGAGTGGGGGCATGCACGTGCGCTTTCCTTCCAGGCTGTAGCAGCAATGTCACGCTTCCCGTCGTGTGGATCAAAGGATCTGTGGTTTTCCCTCTAGGCTTTCCCACAGGGCTGTCCCACGTGCCACCGTGGTGTGAGTCGATCCTCGACGTGAAAGATGAGCCTGTGCAGGGCAAAGAGGTTACTCTGGAATGGACTGAGACATCTGGGGGACTCTTGCAATGGTGGTACGACCATGGAGTTCCTCTCGCCTTTCCTGTTGAGAGTGCCTCCTCTTGAGTTGCGACGGGAACACCGGGAATTCTTTCCCATTGAAAGCAGGGAAAGGATCCCTCATCTCGAGCTACGAGGGGGAAACGGGGCTCCTCTGGTTGTGGGTGGGACGATCGTGCTTCCTCTCGAGTGGAGACGGGTATGGCGGTGAACTTCTTGAGTTGCAGCAAGGGTGTGAAAGACCCTTTCGAAGTTCCAGAAGTTAGGTGTCATTAGTCTCCAGACGCCTCATCGGAAATAGGCCTCATCTCGCCTGGAAGGGAGAACTTCCTGGATTTTCTCGAGTTGCAGCAGGTGTTCTCGAGTTACGACGGGGACCTCAGGGACCCGCCATGGTGGCCTCAGGAAAGGCCAGTCCTCATGCGAGTTGCTAGGTTGCCTCTCGGTATTCCTCTCCCGTCGATACCTGGACCAAAAACCTTGTGTGGAGTGAGGGCCGGAACCGAGGATTACTCTCAGGGGCTGACATGGATCTTTGGGTACTTCTGGAGTCTCCCCAGGGGAGTCAGGCCTCGTCTCGAGTGGGGGCATGCACGTGCGCTTTCCTTCCAGGCTGTAGCAGCAATGTCACGCTTCCCATGGCGTGGATCAAAGGATCTGTGGTTTTCCCTCGAGGCTTTCCCTCGAGGCTTTCCCACAGGGCTGTCCCACGTGCCACCGTGGTGTGAGTCGATTCTCGGCGTGAAAGATGAGCCAGTGCAGTGCAAAGAGGTTCCTCTGGATTGGACTGAGACATCTGGGGGACTCTTGGAATGGTGGTACGACCATGGAGTTCCTCTCGCCTTTCCTGTTGAGAGTGCCTCCTCTTGAGATGCGACGGGAACGCCGGGAATTCTTTCCCGTTGAAAGCAGCGAAAGGATCCCTCATCTCGAGCTCCGAGGGGGAAACGGGGCTCCTCTGGATGTGGGCGGGACCATCGTGCTTCCTCTCGAGTGGAGACGGGTATGGCGGTGAAATTCTTGAGTTGCAGCAAGGGTGTGAAAGAACCTTTCAAAGTTCCAGAGGTTAGGTGTCATTAGTCTCCAGACGCCTCATCGGAAATAGGCCTCATCTCGCCTGGAAAGGAGAACTTCCTGGATTTTCTCGAGTTGCGGCAGGTGTTCTCGAGTTACGTCAGGGACCTCAGGGACCCGCCCTGGTGGCCTCAGGAACGGCCAGTCCCCATGCTAGTTGCTAGGGGGCCTCTCGGGATTCCTCTCCCGTCGATACCGGGGCCAAAAACCTTGTGTGGAGTCAGGGCCGGAACCGAGGATTCCTCTCAGGGGCTGACATGGATCTTTGGGTACTTCTGGAGTCTCCCCAGGGGAGTCAGGCCTCGTCTCGAGTGGGGGCATGCACGTGCGCTTTCCTTCCAGGCTGTAGCAGCAATGTCATGCTTCCCGTCGCGTGGATCAAAGGATCTGTGGTTTTCCCTCGAGGCTTTCCCTCGAGGCTTTCCCACAGGGCTGTCCCACGTGCCACCGTGGTGTGAGTCGATCCTCGGCCTGAAAGATGAGCCAGTACAGGGCAAAGAGGTTCCTCTGGAATGGACTGAGACATCTGGGGGACTCTTGGAATGGTGGTACGACCATGGAGCTCCTCTCGCCTTTCCTGTTGAGAGTGCCTCCTCTTGAGATGCGACGGAAACGCCGGGAATTCTTTCCCGTTGAAAGCAGGGAAAGGATCCCTCATCTTGAGCTACGAGGGGGAAACGGGGCTCCTCTGGAAGTGGGCGGGACCATCGTGCTTCCTCTCGAGTGGAGACGGGTATGGCGGTGAACTTCTTGAGTTGCAGCAAGGGTGTGAAAGACCCTTTCGAAGTTCCAGAGGTTAGGTGTCATTAGTCTCCAGACGCCTCATCGGAAATAGGCCTCATCTCGCCTGGAAGGGAGAACTTCCTGGATTTTCTCGAATTGCGGCAGGTGTTCTCGAGTTACGACGGGGACCTCAGGGTCCCGCCCTGGTGGCCTCAGGAACGGCCAGTCCCCATGCTAGTTGCTAGGGGGCCTCTCGGGATTCCTCTCCCGTCGATACCGGGGCCAAAAACCTTGTGTGGAGTCAGGGCCGGAACCGAGGATTCCTCTCAGGGGCTGACATGGATCTTTGGGTACTTCTGGAGTCTCCCCAGGAGAGTCAGGCCTCGTCTCGAGTGGGGGCATGCACGTGCGCTTTCCTTCCAGGCTGTAGCAGCAATGTCATGCTTCCCGTGGCGTGGATCAAAGGATCTGTGGTTTTCCCTCGAGGCTTTCCCTCGAGGCTTTCCCACAGGGCTGTCCCACGTGCCACCGAGGTGTGAGTCGATCCTCGGCGTGAAAGATGAGCCAGTACAGGGCAAAGAGGTTCCTCTGGAATGGACTGAGACATCTGGGGGACTCTTGGAATGGTGGTACGACCATGGAGCTCCTCTCGCCTTTCCTGTTGAGAGTGCCTCCTCTTGAGATGCGACGGAATCGTCGGGAATACTTTCCCATTGAAAGCAGGGAAAGGATCCCTCATCTCGAGCTACGAGGGGGAAACGGGGCTCCTCTGGATGTGGGCGGGACCATCGTGCTTCCTCTCGAGTGGAAACGGGTATGGTGGTGAACTTCTTGAGTTGCAGCAAGGGTGTGAAAGACCCTTTGGAAGTTCCAGAGGTTAGGTGTCATTAGTCTCCAGACGCCTCATGGGAAATAGGCCTCATCTCGCCTGGAAGGGAGAACTTCCTGGATTTTCTCGAGTTGCGGAGGGGATCTCGAGTTACGACGGGGACCTCAGGGACCCGCCCTGGTGGCCTCAAGAACGGCCAGTCCCCATGCTAGTTGCTTGGGGGCCTCTCGGGATTCCTCTCCCGTAGATACCGGGGCCAAAAACCTTGTGTGGAGTCAGGGCCGGAACCGAGGATTCCTCTCAGGGGCTGACATGGATCTTTGGGTACTTCTGGAGTCTCCCCAGGGGAGTCAGGCCTCGTCTCGAGTGGGGGCATGCACGTGCGCTTTCCTTCCAGGCTGTAGCAGCAATGTCACGCTTCCCGTCGCGTGGATCAAGGGATCTGTGGTTTTCCCTCGAGGCTTTCCCTCGAGGCTTTCCCACAGGGCTGTCCCACATGCCACCGTGGTGTGAGTCGATCCTCGGCGTGAAAGATGAGCCAGTGCAGGGCAAAGAGGTTCCTCTGGAATGGACTGAGACATCTGGTGTCTCTCGGAATGGTGGTACGACCATGGAGTTCCTCTTGCCTTTCCTGTTGAGAGTGCCTCCTCTTGAGATGCGACAGGAACCCCGGAATTCTTTCCCATTTAAAGCAGGGAAAGGATCCCTCATCTTGAGCTCGAGGGGGAAACGGGGCTCCTCTGGTTGTGGGTGGGACGATCGTGCTTCCTCTCGAGTGGAGACGGGTATGGCGGTGAACTACTTGAGTTGCAGCAAGGGTGTTAAAGACCCTTTCGAAGTTCCAGAGGTTAGGTGTCATTAGTCTCCAGACGCCTCATCGGAAATAGGCCTCATCTCGCCTGGAAGGGAAAACTTCCTGGATTTTCTCGAGTTGCGGCAGGTGTTCTCGAGTTACGACGGGGACCTCAGGGACCGGCCTGGTGGCCTCAGGAAAGGCCAGTCCCCATGCGAGGTGCTAGGGGGCCTCTCCGGATTCCTCTCCCGTCGATACCGGGGCCAAAAATCTTGTGTGGAGTCAGGGCCGAACCGAGGATTCCTCTCAGGGCTGACATGGATCTTGGGGTACTTCTGGAGTCTCCCCAGGGGAGTCAGACCTCGTCTCGAGTGGGGGCATGCACGTGCGCTTTCCTTCCAGGCTGTAGCAGCAATGTCACTCTTCCCGTCGCGTGGATCAAAGTATCTGTGGTTTTCAATCGAGGCTTTCCCACAGGGCTGTCCCACGTGCCACCGTGGTGTGAGTCGATCCTCGGCGTGAAAGATGAGCCAGTGCAAGACAAAGAGGTTCCTCTGGAATGGACTGAGAAATCTTGGGGACTCTTGGAATGGTGGTACGACCATGGAGTTCCTCTCGTCTTTCCTGTTGAGAGTGCCTCCTCTTGAGATGCGACGGGAACGCCGAAAATACTTTCGCGTTGATAGCAGGGAAAGGACCCCTCATCTCGAGCTACGAGGGGCAAACGGGGCTCCTCTGGATGTGGGCGGGACCATCATGTTTCCTCTCGAGTGGAGACGGTTATGGCGGTGAACTTCTTGAGTTGCAGCAAGGGTGTGAAAGACCCTTTCGAAGTTCCAGAGGTTCCGTGTCATTAGTCTCCAGACGCCTCATCGGAAATAGGCCTCATCTCGCCTGGAAGGGAGAACTTCCTGGATTTTCTCGAGTTGCGGCAGGTGTTCTCGAGTTACGACGGGGACCTCAGGGACCCTCCCTGGTGGCCTCAGGAAAGGCCAGTCCCCATGCGAGTTGCTCGGGGGCCTCTCAGGATTCCTCTCCTGTCGATACCGGGGCCAAAAAACTTGTGTGGAGTCAGGGCCGGAACCGAGGATTCCTCTCAGGGGCTGACATGGATCTTTGGGTACCTCTGGAGTCTCCCCTGGGGAGTCAGGCCTTGTCTCGTTGGGGGCATGAACGTGCGCTTTCCTTCCAGGCTGTAGCAGCAATGTCTCGGTTCCCGTCGCGTGGATCAAAGGATCTGTGGTTTTCCCTCGAGGGTTTCCCACAGGGCTGTCCCACGTGCCACCGTGGTGTGAGTCGATCCTCGGCGTGAAAGATGAGCCAGTGCAGGGCAAACAGGTTCCTCTGGAATGGACTGAGACATCTGGGGGACTCTTGGAATGGTGGTACGACCATGGAGTTCCTCTCGCCTTTCCTGTTGAGAGTGCCTCCTCTTGAGATGCGACGGGAACGCCGGGAATTCTTTCCCGTTGAAAGCAGGGAAAGGATCCCTCATCTCGAGCTACGAGGGGGAAACGGGGCTCCTCTGGATGTGGGCGGGACCATCGTGCTTCCTTTCGAGTGGAGACGGGTATGGCGGTGAAATTCTTGAGTTGCAGGAAGGGTGTGAAAGACCCTTTCGAAGTTCCAGAGGTTAGGTGTCATTAGTTTCCAGACGCCTCATCGGAAATAGGCCTCATTTCGCCTGGAAAGGAGAACTTCCTGGATTTTCTCGAGTTGCGGCAGGTGTTCTCGATTTACGACGGGGACCTCAGGGACCCGCGCTGGTGGCCTCAGGTACGGCCAGTCCCCATGCTAGTTGCTAGGGGGCCTCTCGGGATTCCTCTCCCGTCGATACCGGGGCCAAAATCCTTGTGTGGAGTCAGGGCCGGATCCGAGGATTCCTCTCAGGGGCTGACATGGATCTTTGGGTACTTCTGGTGTCTCCCCAGGGGAGTCAGGACTCGTCTCGAGTGGGGGCATGCACGTGCGCTTTCCTTCCAGGCTGTAGCAGCTATGTCATGCTTCCCGTCGCGTGGATCAAAGGATCTGTGGTTTTCCCTCGAGGCTTTCCCTCGAGGCTTTCCCACAGGGCTGTCCCACGTACCACCGTGGTGTGAGTCGATCCTCGGCGTGAAAGATGAGCCAGTGCAGGGCAAACAGGTTCCTCTGGAATGGACTGAGACATCTAGGGGACTCTTGGAATGGTGGTACGACCATGGAGTTCCTCTCGCCTTTCCTGTTGAGAGTGCCTCCTCTTAAGATGCGACGGGAACGCCGGGAATTCTTTCCCGTTGAAAGCAGGGAAAGGATCCCTCATCTCGAGCTACGAGGGGGAAACGGGGCTCCTCTGGAGGTGGGCGGGACCATCGTGCTTCCTTTCGAGTGGAGACGGGTATGGCGGTGAAATTCTTGAGTTGCAGCAAGGGTGTGAAAGACCCTTTCGAAGTTCCAGAGGTTAGGTGTCATTAGTTTCCAGACGCCTCATCGGAAATAGGCCTCATTTCGCCTGGAAAGGAGAACTTCCTGGATTTTCTCGAGTTGCGGCAGGTGTTCTCGATTTACGACGGGGACCTCAGGGACCCGCCCTGGTGGCCTCAGGAACGGCCAGTCCCCATGCTAGTTGCTAGGGGGCCTCTCGGGATTCCTCTCCCGTCGATACCGGGGCCAAAAACCTTGTGTGGAGTCAGGGCCGGAACCGAGGATTCCTCTCAGGGGCTGACATGGATCTTTGGGTACTTGTGGAGTCTCCCCAGGGGAGTCAGGCCTCGTCTCGAGTGGGGGCATGCACGTGCGCTTTACTTCCAGGCTGTAGCAGCAATGTCACGCTTCCCGTGGCGTGGATCAAAGGATCTGTGGTTTTCCCTCGAGGCTTTCCCTCGAGGCTTTCCCACAGGGCTGTCCCACGTGCCACCGTGGTGTGAGTCGATCCTCGGCGTGAAAGATGAGCCAGTGCAGGGCAAAGAGGCTCCTCTGGAATGGACTGAGACATCTGGGGGACTCTTGGAATGGTGGTACGACCATGGAGTTCCTCTCGCCTTTCCTGTTGAGAGTGCCTCCTCTTGAGATGCGACGGGAACGCCGGGAATTCTTTCCCGTTGAAAGCAGGGAAAGGATCCCTCATCTCGAGCTACGAGGGGGAAACGGTGCTCCTCTGGATGTGGGCGGGACCATCGTGCTTCCTCTCGAGTGGAGACGGGTATGGCGGTGAACTTCTTGAGTTGCAGCAAGGATGTGAAAGACCCTTTTGAAGTTCCAGAGGTTAGGTGTCATTAGTCTCCAGACGCCTCATCGGAAATAGGCCTCATCTCGCCTGGAAGGGAGAACTTCCTGGATTTTCTCGAGTTGCGGCAGGTGTTCTCGAGTTACGACGGGGACCTCAGGGACCCGCCCTGGTGGCCTCAGGAGAGGCCAGTCCCCATGCGAGTTGCTAGGGGGCCTCTCGGGATTCCTCTCCCGTCGATACCGGCGCCAAAAACCTTGTGTGGATTCAGGGCCGGAACCGAGGATTCCTCTCAGGGGCTGACATGGATCTTTGGGTACTTGTGGAGTCTCCCCAGGGGAGTCAGGCCTCGTCTCGAGTGGGGGCATGCACGTGCGCTTTCCTTCCAGGCTGTAGCAGCAATGTCACGCTTCCCGTGGCGTGGATCAAAGGATCTGTGGTTTTCCCTCGAGGCTTTCCCTCGAGGCTTTCCCACAGGGCTGTCCCACGTGCCACCGTGGTGTGAGTCGATCCTCGGCGTGAAAGATGAGCCAGTGCAGGGCAAAGAGGTTCCTCTGGAATGGACTGAGACATCTGGGGGACTCTTGAAATGGTGGTACGACCATGGAGTTCCTCTCGCCTTTCCTGTTGAGAGTGCCTCCTCTTGAGATGTGACGGGAACGCCGGGAATTCTTTCCCGTTGAAAGCAGGGAAAGGATCCCTCATCTCGAGCTCCGAGGGGGAAACGGGGCTCCTCTGGATGTGGGCGGGACCATCGTGCTTCCTCTCGAGTGGAGACGGGTATGGCGGTGAACTTCTTGAGTTGCAGCAAGGGTGTGAAAGACCCTTTCGAAGTTCCAGAGGTTAGGTGTCATTAGTCTCCAGACGCCTCATCGGAAATAGGCCTCATCTCGCCTGGAAGGGAGAACTTCCTGGATTTTCTCGAGTTGCGGCAGGTGTTCTCGAGTTACGACGGGGACCTCAGGGACCCGCCCTGGTGGCCTCAGGAGAGGCCAGTCCCCTGCGAGTTGCTAGGGGGCCTCTCGGGATTCCTCTCCCGTCAAAACCGGGGCCAAAAACCTTGTGTGGAGTCAGGGCCGGAACCAAGGTTTCCTCTCAGGGGTTGACATGGATCTTTGGGTACTTCTGGAGTCTCCCCAGGGGAGTCAGGCCTCGTCTCGAGTGGGGGCATGCACGTGCGCTTTCCTTCCAGGCTGCAGCAGCAATGTCACGCTTCCCGTCGCGTGGATCAAAGGATCTGTGGTTTTCAATCGAGGCTTTCCCACAGGGCTGTCCCACGTGCCACCGTGGTGTGAGTCGATCCTCGGCGTGAAAGATGAGCCAGTGCAGGACAAAGAGGTTCCTCTGGAATGGACTGAGAAATCTCGGGGACTCTTGGAATGGTGGTACGACCATGGAGTTCCTCTCATCTTTCCTGTTGAGAGTGCCTCCTCTTGAGATGCGACGGGAACGCCGGGAATACTTTCCCGTTGATAGCAGGGAAAGGACCCCTCATCTCGAGCTACGAGGGCCAAACGGGGCTCCTCTGGATGTGGGCGGGACCATCATGTTTCCTCTTGAGTGGAGACGGTTATGGCGGTGAACTTCTTGAGTTGCAGCAAGGGTGTGAAAGACCCTTTCGAAGTTCCAGAGGTTCCGTGTCATTAGTCTCCAGACGCCTCATCGGAAATAGGCCTCATCTCGCCTGGAAGGGAGAACTTCCTGGATTTTCTTGAGTTGCGGCAGGTGTTCTCGAGTTACGACGGGGACCTCAGGGACCCGCCCTGGTGGCCTCAGGAAAGGCCAGTCCCCATGCGAGTTGCTCGGGGGCCTCTCAGGATTCCTCTCCTGTCGATACCGGGGCCAAAAAACTTGTGTGGAGTCAGGGCCGGAACCGAGGATTCCTCTCAGGGGCTGACATGGATCTTTGGGTACTTCTGGAGTCTACCCAGGGGAGTCAGGCCTTCTCTCGAGTGGGGGCATGAACGTGCGCTTTTCTTCCAGGCTGTAGCAGCAATGTCTCGGTTCCCGTCGCGTGGATCAAAGGATCTGTGGTTTTCCCTCGAGGCTTTCCCACAGGGCTGTCCCACGTGCCACCGGGGTGTGAGTCGATTCTCGGCGTGAAAGATGAGACAGTGCAGGGCAAAGAGGTTCCTCTGGATTGGACTGAGACATCTGGGGGACTCTTGGAATGGTGGTACGACCATGGAGTTCCTCTCGCCTTTCCTGTTGAGAGTGCCTCCTCTTGAGATGCGACGGGAACGCCGGGAATTCTTTCCCGTTGAAAGCAGGGAAAGGATCCCTCATCTCGAGCTACGAGGGGGAAACGGGGCTCCTCTGGATGTGGGCGGGACCATCGTGCTTCCTCTCGATTGGAGACGGGTATGGCGGTGAAATTCTTGAGTTGCAGCAAGGGTGTGAAAGACCCTTTCGAAGTTCCAGAGGTTCAGTGTCATTAGTCTCCAGACGCCTCATCGGAAATAGGCCTCATCTCGCCTGGAAGGGAGAACTTCCTGGATTTTCTCGAGTTGCGGCAGGTGTTCTCGAGTTACGACGGGGACCTCAGGGACCCGCCCTGGTGTCCTCAGGAAAGGCCAGTCCCCATGCGAGTTGCTCGGGGGCCTCTCGGGATTCCTCTCCCGTCGATACCGGGGCCAAAATCCTTCTGTGGAGTCAGGGCCGGAACCGAGGATTCCTCTCAGGGGCTGACATGTGTCTTTGGGTACTTCTGGAGTCTCCCCAGGTGGGTTAGGCCTCGTCTCGAGTGGGGGCATGCACGTGCGCCTTCCTTCCAGGCTGTAGCAGCAATGTCACGCTTCCCGTCGCGTGGATCAAAGGATCTGTGGTTTTCCCTCGAGGCTTTCCCTCGAGGATTTCCCACAGGGCTGTCTCACGTGCCACCGTTGTGTGAGTCGATCCTCGGCGTGAAAGATGAGCAAGTGCAGGGCAAACAGGTTCCTCTGGAATGGACTGAGACATCTGGGGGACTCTTGGAATGGTGGTACGACCCTGGAGTTCCTCTCGCCTTTCCTGTTGAGAGTGCCTCCTCTTGAGATGCGACGGGAACGCCGGGAATTCTTTCCCGTTGAAAGCAGGGAAAGGATCCCTCAACTCGAGCTACGAGGGGGAAACGGGGCTCCTCTGGATGTGGGCGGGACCATCGTGCTTCCTTTCGAGTGGAGACGGGTATGGCGGTGAAATTCTTGAGTTGCAGCAAGGGTGTGAAAGACCCTTTCGAAGTTCCAGAGGTTAGGTGTCATTAGTCTCCAGACGCCTCATCGGAAATAGGCCTCATTTCGCCTGGAAAGGAGAACTTCCTGGATTTTCTCGAGTTGCGGCAGGTGTTCTCGAGTTACGACGGGGACCTCAGGGACCCGCCCTGGTGGCCTCAGGAACGGCCAGTCCCCATGCTAATTGCTAGGGGGCCTCTCGGGATTCCTCTCCCGTCGATACCGGGGCCAAAAACCTTGTGTGGAGTCAGGGCCGGAACCGAGGATTCCTCTCAGGGGCTGACATGGATCTTTGGGTACTTCTGGAGTCTCCCCAGGGGAGTCAGGACTCATCTCGAGTGGGGGCATGCACGTGCGCTTTCCTGCCAGGCTGTAGCAGCAATGTCACGCTTCCCGTCGCGTGGATCAAAGGATCTGTGGTTTTCCCTCGAGGCTTTCACTCGAGGCTTTCCCACAGGGCTGTCCCACGTGCCACCGTGGTGTGAGTCGATCCTCGGCGTGAAAGATGAGCCAGTGCAGGGCAAAGAGGTTCCTCTGGAATGGACTGAGACATCTGGGGGACTCTTGGAATGGTGGTACGACCATGGAGTTCCTCTCGCCTTTCCTGTTGAGAGTGCCTCCTCTTGAGATGCGACGGGAACGCCGGGAATTCTTTCCCGTTGAAAGCAGGGAATGGATCCCTCATCTCGAGCTACGAGGGGGATACGGGTCTCCTCTGGATGTGGGCGGGACCATCGTGCTTCCTCTCGAGTGGAGACGGGTATGGCGGTGAACTTCTTGAGTTGCAGCAAGGGTGTGAAAGACCCTTTCGAAGTTCCAGAGGTTAGGTGTCATTAGTCTCCAGACGC
This sequence comes from Capricornis sumatraensis, assembly GCF_032405125.1. NCBI lineage: Eukaryota > Metazoa > Chordata > Mammalia > Artiodactyla > Bovidae > Capricornis > Capricornis sumatraensis. Next base: position 14,213,866 of record NW_027184612.1, read on the forward strand.
CTCATCGGAAATAGGCCTCATCTTGCCTGGAAGGGAGAACGTCCTGGATTTTCTCGAGTTGCGGCAGGTGTTCTCGAGTTACGACGGGGACCTCAGGGACCCTCCCTGGTGGCCTCAGGAGAGGCCAGTCCATATGCGAGTTGCTAGGGGGCCTCTCGGGATTCCTCTCCCGTCGATACCGGGGCCAAAAACCTTGTGTGGAGTCAGGGCCGGAACCGAGGATTCCTCTCAGGGGCTGACATGGATCTTTGGGTACTTGTGGAGTCTCCCCAGGGGAGTCAGGCCTCGTCGAGAGTGGGGGCATGCACGTGCGCTTTCCTTCCAGGCTGTAGCAGCAATGTCACGCTTCCCGTCGCGTGGATCAAAGGATCTGTGGTTTTCCCTCGAGGCTTTCGCTCGAGGCTTTCCCACAGGGCTGTCCCACGTGCCACCGTGGTGTGAGTCGATCCTCGGCGTGAAAGATGAGCCAGTGCAGGGCAAAGAGGCTTCTCTGGAATGGACTGAGACATCTGGGGGACTCTTGGAATGGTGGTACGACCATGGAGTTCCTCTTGCCTTTCCTGTTGAGAGTGCCTCCTCTTGAGATGCGACGGGAACGCCGGGAATTCTTTCCCGTTGAAAGCAGGGAATGGATCCCTCATCTCGAGCTACGAGGGGGAAACGGGGCTCCTCTGGATGTGGGCGGGACCATCGTGCTTCCTCTCGAGTGGAGACGGGTATGGCGGTGAACTTCTTGAGTTGCAGCAAGGATGTGAAAGACCCTTTCGAAGTTCCAGAGGTTCGGTGTTACTAGTCTACAGACGTCTCATCGGAAATAGGCCTCATCTCGCCTGGAAGGGAGAACTTCCTGGATTTTCTCGAATTGCGGCAGGTGTTCTCGAGTTACGACGGGGACCTCAGGGACCCGCCCTGGTGGCCTCAGGAAAGGCAAGTCCCCATACGAGTTGCTCGGGGGCTTCTCGGGATTCCTCTCCCGTCGATACCGGGGCCAAAAACCTTGTGTGGAGTCAGGGCCGGAACCGAGCATTCCTCTCAGGGGATGACATGGATCTTTGGGTACTTCTGGAGTCTCCCCAGGGGAGTCAGGCCTCGTCTCGAGTGGGGGCATGCACGTGCGCTTTCCTTCCAGGCTGTAGCAGCAATGTCACGCTTCCCGTCGCGTGGATCAAAGGATCTGTGGTTTACCCTCGAGGCTTTCCCACAGGGCTGTCCCACGTGCCACCGTGGTGTGAGTCGATCCTCGGCGTGAAAGATGAGCCAGTGCAGGGCAAAGAGGTTCCTCTGGAATGGACTGAGACATCTGGGGGACTCTTGGAATGGTGGTACGACCATGGAGTTCCTCTCGCCTTTTCTGTTGAGAGTTCCTCCTCTTGAGATGCGACGGGAACGCCGGGAATTCTTTCCTGTTGAAAGCAGGGAAAGGATCCCTCATCTCGAGCTACGAGGGGGAAACGGGGCTCCTCTGAATGTGGGCGGGACCATCGTGCTTCCTCTCGAGTGGAGACGGGTATGGCGGTGAACTTCTTGAGTTGCAGCATGGGTGTGAAAGACCCTATTGAAGTCCCAGAGATTAGCTGTCATTAGACTCCAGACGCCTCATCGGAAATAGGCCTCATCTCGCCTGGAAGGGAGAACTTCCTGGATTTTCTCGAGTTGCGGCAGGTGTTCTCGAGTTACGACGGGGACGTCAGGGACAAGCCCTGGTGGCCTCAGGAAACTCCAGTCCCCATGCGAGTTGCTAGGGTGCCTCTCGGGATTCCTCTCCAGTCGATACCGGGGCCAAAAACCTTGTGTGGAGTCAGGGCCGGAACCGAGGATTCCTCTCAGGGGCTGACATGGATCTTTGGGTACTTCTGGAGTCTCCCCAGGGGAGTCAGGACTCGTCTTGAGTGGGGGCATGCACGTGCGCTTTCCTTCCAGGCTGTAGCAGCAATGTCATGCTTCCCGTCGCGTGGATCAAAGGATCTGTGGTTTTCCCTCGAGGCTTTCCCTCGAGGCTTTCCCACATTGCTGTCCCATGTGCCACCGTGGTGTGAGTTGATCCTCGGCGTGAAAGATGAGCCAGTGCAGGGCAAAGAGTTTCCTCTGGAATGGACTGAGAAATCTCGGAGACTCTTGGAATGGTGGTACGACCATGGAGTTCCTCTCATCTTTCCTGTTGAGAGTGCCTAATCTTGAGATGCGACGGGAACGCCGGGAATTCTTTCCCGTTGATAGCAGGGAAAGGATCCCTCATCTCGAGCTACGAGTGGGAAACGGGGCTCCTCTGGATGTGGGCAGGACCATCGTGTTTCCTCTCGAGTGGAGACGGGTATGGCGGTGAACTTCTTGAGTTGCAGCAAGGGTGAGAAAGACCCTTTCGAAGTTCCAGAGGTTCGGTGTCATTAGTCTCCAGACGCCTCATCGGAAATAGGCCTCATCTCGCCTGGAAGGGAGAACTTCCTGGATTTTCTCGAGTTGCGGCAGGTGTTCTCGAGTTACGACGGGGACCTCAGGGACCCGCCCTGGTGTCCTTAGGAAAGGCCAGTCCCCATGCGAGTTGCTCGGGGGCCTCTCGGGATTCCTCTCCCGTCGATACCGGGGCCAAAATCCTTCTGTGGAGTCAGGGCCGGAACCGAGGATTCCTCTCAGGGGCTGACATGGGTCTTTGGGTACTTCTGGAGTCTCCCCACGGGGGTCAGGCCTCGTCTCGAGTGGGGGCATGCACGTGCGCCTTCCTTCCAGGCTGTAGCAGCAATGTCACGCTTCCCGTCGCGTGGATCAAAGGATCTGTGGTTTTCCCTCGAGGCTTTCCCTCGAGGCTTTCCCACAGGGCTGTCTCACGTGCCACCGTTGTGTGAGTCGATCCTCGGCGTGAAAGATGAGCCAGTGCAGGGCAAAAAGTTTCCTCTGGAATGGACTGAGACATCTGGGTGACTCTTGGAATGGTGGTACGACCATGGAGTTCCTCTCGCCTTTCCTGTTGAGAGTGCCTCCTCTTGAGATGCGACGGGAACGCCGGGAAATCTTTCCCGGTGAAAGCAGGGAAAGGATCCCTCATCTCGAGCTCCGAGGGGGAAACGGGGCTCCTCTGGATGTGGGCGGGAACATCGTGCTTCCTTTCGAGTGGAGACGGGTATGGCGGTGAAATTCTTGAGTTGCAGCAAGGGTGTGAAAGACCCTTTCGAAGTTCCAGAGGTTAGGTGTCATTAGTCTCCAGACGCCTCATTGGAAATAGGCCTCATTTCGCCTGGAAAGGAGAACTTCCTGGATTTTCTCGAGTTGCGGCAGGTGTTCTCGATTTACGACGGGGACCTCAGGGACCCGCCCTGGTGGCCTCAGGAACGGGCAGTCCCCATGCTAGTTGCCAGGGGGCCTCTCGGGATTCCTCTCCCGTCGATACCGGGGCCAAAAACCTTGTGTGGAGTCAGGGCCGGAACCGAGGATTCCTCTCAGGGGATGACATGGATCTTTGGGTACTTCTGGAGTCTCCCCAGGGGAGTCAGGCCTCGTCTCGAGTGGGGGCATGCACGTGCGCTTTCCTTCCAGGCTGTAGCAGCAATGTCATGCTTCCCGTCGCGTGGATCAAAGGATCTGTGGTTTTCCCTCGAGGCTTTCCCTCGAGGCTTTCCCACAGGGCTGTCCCACGTGCCACCGTGGTGTGAGTCGATCCTCGGCGTGAAAGATGAGCCAGTGCAGTGCAAAGAGGTTCCTCTGGAATGGACTGAGACATCTGGGGGACTCTTGGAATGGTGGTACGACCATGGAGTTCCTCTCGCCTTTCCTGTTGAGAGTGCCTCCTCTTGAGATGCGACGGGAACGCCGGGAATTCTTTCCCGTTGAAAGCAGGGAAAGGATCCCTCATCTCGAGCTCTGAGGGGGAAACGGGGCTCCTCTGGATGTGGGCGGGACCATCGTGCTTCCTCTCGAGTGGAGACGGGTATGGCGGTGAACTTCTTGATTTGCATTAAGGGTGTGAAAGACCCTTTCGAAGTTCCAGAGGTTAGGTGTCATTAGTCTCCAGACGCCTCATCGGAAATAGGCCTCATCTCGCCTGGAAGGGAGAACTTCCTGGATTTTCTCGAGTTGCGGCAGGTGTTCTCGAGTTACGACGGGGACCTCAGGGACCCGCCCTGGTGGCCTCAGGAGAATCCAGTCCCCATGCGAATTGCTAGGGGGCCTCTCGGGATTCCTCTCCCGTCGATACCGGGGCCAAAAACCTTGTGTGGAGTCAGGGCCGGAACCGAGGATTCCTCTCAGGGGCTGACATGGATCTTTGGGTACTTCTGGAGTCTCCCCAGGGGAGTCAGGCCTCGTGTCGAGTGGGGGCATGCACGTGCGCTTTCCTTCCAGGCTGTAGCAGCAATGTCACGCTTCCCGTGGCGTGGATCAAAGGATCTGTGGTTTTACCTCGAGGCTTTCCCTCGAGGCTTTCCCACAGGGCTGTCCCACGTGCCACTGTGGTGTGAGTCGATCCTCGGCGTGAAAGATCAGCCAGTGCAGGGCAAAGAGGTTCCTCTGGAATGGACTGAGACATCTGGGGGACTCTTGGAATGGTGGTACGACCATGGAGTTCCTCTCGCCTTTCCTGTTGAGAGTGCCTCCTCTTGAGATGCGACGGGAACGCCGGGAATGCTTTCCCGTTGAAAGCAGGGAAAGGATCCCTCATCTCGAGCTACGAGGGGGAAACGGGGCTCCTCTGGCTGTGGGCAGGACGATCGTGTTTCCTCTCGAGTGGACACGGGTATGGCGCTGAACTTCTTGAGTTGCAGCAAGGGTGTGAAAGACCCTTTCGAAGTTCCAGAGGTTAGGTGTCATTCGTCTCCAAACGCCTCATCGGAAATAGGCCTCATCTCGCCTGGAAGGGAGAACTTCCTGGATATTCTCGAGTTGCGGCAGGTGTTCTCGAGTTACGACGGGGACCTCAGGGACCCGCCCTGGTGGCCTCAGGAGAGGCCAGTCCCCATGCGAGTTGCTAGGGGGCCTCTCGGGGTTCCTCTCCCATCGATACTGGGGCAAAAACCTTGTGTGGAGTCAGGGCCGGAACCGAGGATTCCTCTCAGGGGCTGACATGGATCTTTGGGTACTTCTGGAGTCTCCCCAGGGGAGTCAGGCCTCGTCTCGAGTGGGAGCATGCACGTGCGCTTTCCTTCCAGGCTGTAGCAGCAATGTCACGCTTCCCGTCGCGTGGATCACAGGATCTGTGGTTTTCCCTCGAGACTTTCCCTCGAGGCTTACCCACAGGGCTGTCCCACGTGCCACCGTGGTGTGAGTCGATCCTCGGCGTGAAAGATGAGCCAGTGCAGGGCAAAGAGGCTCCTCTGGAATGGACTGAGACATCTGGGGGACTCTTGGAATGGTGGTACGACCATGGAGTTCCTCTCGCCTTTCCTGTTGAGAGTGCCTCCTCTTGAGATGCGTCGGGAACGCCGGGAATTCTTTCCCGTTGAAAGCAGGGAAAGGATCCCTCATCTCGAGCTCCGAGGGGGAAACGGGGCTCCTCTGGATGTGGGCGGGACCATCATGCTTCATCTCGAGTGGAGACGGGTATGGAGGTGAACTTCATGAGTTGCATCAAGGGTGTGAAAGACCCTTTCGAAGTTCCAGAGGTTTGTTGTCATTTGTCTCCAGACGCCTCATCGGAAATAGGCCTCATCTCGCCTGGAAGGGAGAACTTCCTGGATTTTCTCGAGTTGCGGCAGGTGTTCTCGAGTTACGACGGGGACCTCAGGGACCCGCCGTGGTGGCCTCAGGAGAGGCCAGTCCCCATGCGAGTTGCTAGGGGGCCTCTCGGGATTCCTCTCCCGTCGATACCGGGGCAAAAAACCTTGTGTGGAGTCAGGGCCGGAACCGAGGATTCCTCTCAGGGGCTGACATGGATCTTTGGGTACTTGTGGAGTCTCCCCAGGGGAGTCAGGCCTCGTCTCGAGTGGGGGCATGCACGTGCGCTTTCCTTCCAGGCTGTAGCAGCAATGTCACGCTTCCCGTCCCGTGGATCAAAGGATCTGTGGTTTTCCCTCAAGGCTTTCGCTCGAGGCTTTCCCACAGGGCTGTCCCACGTGCCACGGTGGTGTGAGTCGATCCTCGGCGTGAAAGATGAGCCAGTGCAGGGCAAAGAGGTTCCTCTGGAATGGACTGAGACATCTGGGGGACTCTTGGAATGATGGTACGACCATGGAGTTCCTCTCGCCTTTCCTGTTGAGAGTGCCTCCTCTTGAGATGCGACGGGAACGCCGGGAATTCTTTCCCGTTGAAAGCAGGGAAAGGATCCCTCATCTCGAGCTACGAGGGGGAAACTGGGCTCCTCTGGATGTGGGCGGGACCATCGTGCTTCCTCTCGAGTGGAGACGGGTATGGCGGTGAACTTCTTGAGTTGCAGCAAGGATGTGAAAGACCCTTTCGAAGTTCCAGAGGTTAGGTGTCATTAGTCTCCAGACGCCTCATCGGAAATAGGCCTCATCTCGCCTGGAAGGGAGAACTTCCTGGATTTTCTCGAGTTGCGGCAGGTGTTCTCGAGTTACGACGGGGACCTCAGGGACCCGCCCTGGTGGCCTCAGGAGAGGCCAGTCCCCATGCGAGTTGCTAGGGGGCCTCTCGGGATTCCTCTCCCGTCGATACCGGGGCCAAAAACCTTGTGTGGAGTCAGGCCCGGAACCGAGGATTCCTCTCAGGGGCTGACATGGATCTTTGGGTACTTGTCGAGTCTCCCCAGGGGAGTCAGGACTCGTCTCGAGTGGGGGCATGCACGTGCGCTTTCCTTCCAGGCTGTAGCAGCAATGTCACGCTTCCCGTCGCGTGGATCAAAGGATCTGTGGTTTTCCCTCGAGGCTTTCCCTCGAGGCTTTCCCACAGGGCTGTCCCACGTGCCACCGTGGTGTGAGTCGATCCTCGGCGTGAAAGATGAGCCAGTGCAGGGCAAAGAGGCTCCTCTGGAATGGACTGAGACATCTGGGGGACTCTTGGAATGGTGGTACGACCATGGAGTTCCTCTCGCCTTTCCTGTTGAGAGTGCCTCCTCTTGAGATGCGACGGGAACGCCGGGAATTCTTTCCCGTTGAAAGCAGGGAATGGATCCCTCATCTCGAGCTCCGAGGGGGAAACGGGGCTCCTCTGGATGTGGGCGGGACCATCGTGCTTCCTCTCGAGTGGAGACGGGTATGGCGGTGAAATTCTTGAGTTGCAGCAAGGGTGTGAAAGACCCTTTCGAAGTTCCAGAGGTTAGGTGTCATTAGTCTCCAGACGCCTCATCGGAAATAGGCCTCATTTCGCCTGGAAAGAGAACTTCCTGGATTTTCTCGAGTTGCGGCAGGTGTTCTCGATTTACGACGGGGACCTCAGGGACCCGCCCTGGTTTCCTCAGGTACGGCCAGTCCCCATGCTAGTTGCTAGGGTGCCTCTCGGGATTCCTCTCCCGTCGATACCGGGGCCAAAAACCTTGTGTGGAGTCAGGGCCGGAACCGAGGATTCCTCTCAGGGGCTGACATGGATCTTTGGGTAGTTCTGGAGTCTCCCCAGGGGAGTCAGGACTCGTCTCGAGTGGGGGCATGCACGTGCGCTTTCCTTCCAGGCTGTAGCAGCAATGTCACGCTTCCCGTCGCGTGGATCAAAGGATCTGTGGTTTTCCCTCGAGGCTTTCCCTCGAGGCTTTCCCACAGGGCTGTCCCACGTGCCACCGTGGTGTGAGTCGATCCTCGGAGTGAAAGATGAGCCAGTGCAGGGCAAAGAGGCTCCTCTGGAATGGACTGAGACATCTGGGGGACTCTTGGAATGGTGGTACGACCATGGAGTTCCTCTCGCCTTTCCTGTTGAGAGTGCCTCCTCTTGAGATGCGACGGGAACGCCGGGAATTCTTTCCCGTTGAAAGCAGGGAATGGATCCCTCATCTCGAGCTCCGAGGGGGAAACGGGTCTCCTCTGGATGTGGGCGGGACCATCGTGCTTCCTCTTGAGTGGAGACGGGTATGGCGGTGAACTTCTTGAGTTGCAGCAAGGGTGTGAAAGACCCTTTCGAAGTTCCAGAGTTTAGGTGTCATTAGTCTCCAGACGCCTCATCGGAAATAGGCCTCATCTTGCCTGGAAGGGAGAACTTCCTGGATTTTCTCGAGTTGCGGCAGGTGTTCTCGAGTTACGACGGGGACCTCACGGACCCGCCCTGGTGGCCTCAGGAGAGGCCAGTCCCCATGCGAGTTGCTAGGGGGCCTCTCGGGATTCCTCTCCCGTCGATACCGGGGCCAAAAACCTTGTGTGGAGTCAGGGCCGGAACCGAGGATTCCTCTCAGGGGCTGACATGGATCTTTGGGTACTTGTGGAGTCTCCCCAGGGGAGTCAGGCCTCGTCTCGAGTGGGGGCATGCACGTGCGCTTTCCTTCCAGGCTGTAGCAGCAATGTCACGCTTCCCGTCGCGTGGATCAAAGGATCTGTGATTTTCCCTCGAGGCATTCGCTAGAGGCTTTCCCACAGGGCTGTCCCACGTGCCACCGTGGTGTGAGTCGATCCTCGGCGTGAAAGATGAGCCAGTGCAGGGCAAAGAGGCTCCTCTGGAATGGACTGAGACATCTGGGGGACTCTTGGAATGGTGGTACGACCATGGAGTTCCTCTCGCCTTTCCTGTTGAGAGTGCCTCCTCTTGAGATGCGACGGGAACGCCGGGAATTCTTTCCCGTTGAAAGCAGGGAATGGATCCCTCATCTCGAGCTACGAGGGGGAAACGGGGCTCCTCTGGATGTGGGCGGGACCATCGTGCTTCCTCTCGAGTGGAGACGGGTATGGCGGTGAACTTCTTGAGTTGCAGCAAGGGTGTGAAAGACCCTTTCGAAGTTCCAGAGGTTAGGTGTCATTTGTCTCCAGAGGCCTCATCGGAAATAGGCCTCATCTCGCCTGGAAGGGAGAACTTCCTGGATTTTCTCGAGTTGCGGCAGGTGTTCTCGAGTTACGACGGGGACCTCAGGGACCCGCCGTGGTGGCCTCAGGAGAGGCCAGTCCCCATGCGAGTTGCTAGGGGGCCTCTCGGGATTCCTCTCCCGTCGATACCGGGGCCAAAAACCTTGTGTGGAGTCAGGGCCGGAACCGAGGATTCCTCTCAGGGGCTGACATGGATCTTTGGGTACTTCTGGAGTCTCCCCAGGGGAGTCAGGCCTCGTCTCGAGTGGGGGCATGCAAGTGCGCTTTCCTTCCAGGCTGTAGCAGCAATGTCACGCTTCCCGTCGCGTGGATCAAACGATCTGTGGTTTTCCCTCGAAGTTTTCCCTCGAGGCTTTCCCACAGGGCTGTCCCACGTGCCACCGTGGTGTGAGTCGATCCTCGGCGTGAAAGATGAGCCAGTGCAGGGCAAAGAGGCTCCTCTGGAATGGACTGAGACATCTGGGGGACTCTTGGAATGGTGGTACGACCATGGAGTTCCTCTCGCCTTTCCTGTTGAGAGTGCCTCCTCTTGAGATGCGACGGGAACGCCGGGAATTCTTTCCCGTTGAAAGCAGGGAAAGGATCCCTCATCTCGAGCTCCGAGGGGGAAACGGGGCTCCTCTGGATGTGGGCGGGACCATCGTGCTTCCTCTCGAGTGGAGACGGGTATGGAGGTGAACTTCTTGAGTTGCAGCAAGGGTGTGAAAGACCCTTTCGAAGTTCCAGAGGTTTGTTGTCATTTGTCTCCAGACGCCTCATCGGAAATAGGCCTCATCTCGCCTGGAAGGGAGAACTTCCTGGATTTTCTCGAGTTGCGGCAGGTGTTCTCGAGTTACGACGGGGACCTCAGGGACCCGCCCTGGTGGCCTCAGGAGAGGCCAGTCCCCATGCGAGTTGCTAGGGGGCCTCTCGGAATTCCTCTCCCGTCGATACCGGGGCCAAAAACCTTGTGTGGAGTCAGGGCCGGAACCGAGGATTCCTCTCAGGGGCTCACATGGATCTTTGGGTACTTCTGGAGTCTCCCCAGGGGAGTCAGGCCTCGTCTCGAGTGGGGGCATGCACGTGCGCTTTCCTTCCAGGCTGTAGCAGCAATGTCACGCTTCCCGTCGCATGGATCAAAGGATCTGTGGTTTTCCCTCGAGGCTTTCCCTCGTGGCTTTCCCACAGGGCTGTCCCACGTGCCACCGTGGTGTGAGTCGATCCTCGGCATGAAAGATGAGCCAGTGCATGGCAAAGAGGCTCCTCTGGAATGGACTGAGACATCTGGGGGACTCTTGGAATGGTGGTACGACCATGGAGTTCCTCTCGCCTTTCCTGTTGAGAGTGCCTCCTCTTGAGATGCGACGGGAACGCCGGGAATTCTTTCCCGTTGAAAGCAGGGAAAGGATCCCTCATCTCGAGCTACGAGGGGGAAACGGGGCTCCTCTGGATGTGGGCAGGACCATCGTGCTTCCTCTCGAGTGGAGACGGGTACGGCGGTGAACTTCTTGAGTTGCAGCAAGGGTGTGAAAGACCCTTTCGAAGTTCCAGAGGTTAGGTGTCATTAGTCTCCAGACGCCTCATCGGAAATAGGCCTCATCTCGCCTGGAAGGGAGAACTTCCTGGATTTTCTCGAGTTGCGGCAGGTGTTCTCGAGTTACGACGGGGACCTCAGGGACCCGCCCTGGTGGCCTCAGGAGAGGCCAGTCCCCATGCGAGTTGCTAGGGGGCCTCTCGCGATTCCTCTCCCGTCGATACCGGGGCCAAAAACCTTGTGTGGAGTCAGGGCCGGAACCGAGGATTCCTCTCAGGGGCTGACATGGATCTTTGGGTACTTCTGGAGTCTCCCCAGGGGAGTCAGGCCTCGTCTCGAGTGGGGGCATGCACGTGCGCTTTCCTTCCAGGCTGTAGCAGCAATGTCACGCTTCCCGTCGCATGGATCAAAGGATCTGTGGTTTTCCCTCGAGGCTTTCCCTCGTGGCTTTCCCACAGGGCTGTCCCACGTGCCACCGTGGTGTGAGTCGATCCTCGGCGTGAAAGATGAGCCAGTGCAGGGCAAAGAGGCTCCTCTGGAATGGACTGAGACATCTGGGGGACTCTTGGAATGGTGGTACGACCATGGAGTTCCTCTCGCCTTTCCTGTTGAGAGTGCCTCCTCTTGAGATGCGACGGGAACGCCGGGAATTCTTTCCCGTTGAAAGCAGGGAAAGGATCCCTCATCTCGAGCTACGAGGGGGAAACGGGGCTCCTCTGGATGTGGGCGGGACCATCGTGCTTCCTCTCGAGTGGAGACGGGTACGGCGGTGAACTTCTTGAGTTGCAGCAAGGGTGTGAAAGACCCTTTCGAAGTTCCAGAGGTTAGGTGTCATTTGTCTCCAGAGGCCTCATCGGAAATAGGCCTCATCTCGCCTGGAAGGGAGAACTTCCTGGATTTTCTCGAGTTGCGGCAGGTGTTCTCGACTTACGACGGGGACCTCCGGGACCCGCCCTGTTGGCCTCAGGAGAGGCCAGTCCCCATGCGAGTTGCTAGGGGGCCTCTCGGGATTCCTCTCCCTTTGATACCGGGGCCAAAAACCTTGTGTGGAGTCAGGGCGGGAACCGAGGATTCCTCTCAGGGGCTGACATGGATCTTTGGGTACTTGTGGAGTCTCCCCTGGGGAGTCAGGCCTCGTCTCAAGTGGGGGCATGCACGTGCGCTTTCCTTCCAGGCTGTAGCAGCAATGTCACGCTTCCCGTCACGTGGATCAAAGGATCTGTGGTTTTCCCTGGAGGCTTTCCCTCGAGGCTTTCCCACAGGGCTGTCCCACGTGCCACCGTGGTGTGAGTCGATCATCGGCGTGAAAGATGAGCCAGTGCAGGGCAAAGAGGCTCCTCTGGAATGGACTGAGACATCTGGGGGACTCTTGGAATGGTGGTACGACCATGGAGTTCCTCTCGCCTTTCCTGTTGAGAGTGCCTCCTCTTGAGATGCGACGGGAACGCCGGGAATTCTTTCCCGTTGAAAGCAGGGAATGGATCCCTCATCTCGAGCTCCAAGGGGGAAACGGGTCTCCTCTGGATGTGGGCGGGACCATCGTGCTTCCTCTCGAGTGGAGACGGGTATGGCGTTGAACTTCTTGAGTTGCAGCAAGGGTGTGAAAGACCCTTTCGAAGTTCCAGAGTTTAGGTGTCATTAGTCTCCAGACGCCTCATCGGAAATAGGCCTCATCTCGCCTGGAAGGGAGAACTTCCTGGATTTTCTCGAGTTGCGGCAGGTGTTCTCGAGTTACGACGGGGACCTCAGGGACCCGCCCTGGTGGCCTCAGGAGAGGCCAGTCTCCATGCGAGTTGCTAGGGGGCCTCTCGGGATTCCTCTCCCGTCGATACCAGGGCCAAAAACCTTGTGTGGAGTCAGGGCCGGAACCGAGGATTCCTCTCAGAGGCTGACATGGATCTTTGGGTTCTTGTGGAGTCTCCCCAGGGGAGTCAGGCCTCGTCTCGAGTGGGGGCATGCACGTGCGCTTTCCTTCCAGGCTGTAGCAGCAATGTCACGCTTCCCGTCACGTGGATCAAAGGATCTGTGGTTTTCCCTCGAGGCTTTCCCTCGAGGCTTTCCCACAGGGCTGTCCCACGTGCCACCGTGGTGTGAGTCGATCCTCGGCGTGAAAGATGAGCCAGTGCAGGGCAAAGAGGCTCCTCTGGAATGGACTGAGACATCTGGGGGACTCTTGGAATGGTGGTACGACCATGGAGTTCCTCTCGCCTTTCCTGTTGAGAGTGCCTCCTCTTGAGATGCGACGGGAACGCCGGGTATTCTTTCCCGTTGAATGCAGGGAATGGATCCCTCATCTCGAGCTCCGAGGGGGAAACGGGTCTCCTCTGGATGTGGGCGGGACCATCGTGCTTCCTCTCGAGTGGAGACGGGTATGGCGGTGAACTTCTTGAGTTGCAGCAAGGGTGTGAAAGACCCTTTCGAAGTTCCAGAGTTTAGGTGTCATTAGTCTCCAGACGCCTCATCGGAAATAGGCCTCATCTCGCCTGGAAGGGAGAACTTCCTGGATTTTTTCGAGTTGCGGCAGGTGTTCTCGAGTTACGACGGGGACCTCAGGGACCCGCCCTGGTGGCCTCAGGAGAGGCCAGTCCCCATGCGAGTTGCTAGGGGGCCTCTCGCGATTCCTCTCCCGTCGATACCGGGGCCAAAAACCTTGTGTGGAGTCAGGGCCGGAACCGAGGATTCCTCTCAGGGGCTGACATGGATCTTTGGGTACTTCTGGAGTCTCCCCAGGGGAGTCAGGCCTCGTCTCGAGTGGGGGCATGCACGTGCGCTTTCCTTCCAGGCTGTAGCAGCAATGTCACGCTTCCCGTCGCATGGATCAAAGGATCTGTGGTTTTCCCTCGAGGCTTTCCCTCGTGGCTTTCCCACAGGGCTGTCCCACGTGCCACCGTGGTGTGAGTCGATCCTCGGCGTGAAAGATGAGCCAGTGCAGGGCAAAGAGGCTCCTCTGGAATGGACTGAGACATCTGGGGGACTCTTGGAATGGTGGTACGACCATGGAGTTCCTCTCGCCTTTCCTGTTGAGAGTGCCTCCTCTTGAGATGCGACGGGAACGCCGGGAATTCTTTCCCGTTGAAAGCAGGGAAAGGATCCCTCATCTCGAGCTACGAGGGGGAAACGGGGCTCCTCTGGATGTGGGCGGGACCATCGTGCTTCCTCTCGAGTGGAGACGGGTACGGCGGTGAACTTCTTGAGTTGCAGCAAGGGTGTGAAAGACCCTTTCGAAGTTCCAGAGGTTAGGTGTCATTTGTCTCCAGAGGCCTCATCGGAAATAGGCCTCATCTCGCCTGGAAGGGAGAACTTCCTGGATTTTCTCGAGTTGCGGCAGGTGTTCTCGACTTACGACGGGGACCTCCGGGACCCGCCCTGTTGGCCTCAGGAGAGGCCAGTCCCCATGCGAGTTGCTAGGGGGCCTCTCGGGATTCCTCTCCCTTTGATACCGGGGCCAAAAACCTTGTGTGGAGTCAGGGCGGGAACCGAGGATTCCTCTCAGGGGCTGACATGGATCTTTGGGTACTTGTGGAGTCTCCCCTGGGGAGTCAGGCCTCGTCTCAAGTGGGGGCATGCACGTGCGCTTTCCTTCCAGGCTGTAGCAGCAATGTCACGCTTCCCGTCACGTGGATCAAAGGATCTGTGGTTTTCCCTGGAGGCTTTCCCTCGAGGCTTTCCCACAGGGCTGTCCCACGTGCCACCGTGGTGTGAGTCGATCATCGGCGTGAAAGATGAGCCAGTGCAGGGCAAAGAGGCTCCTCTGGAATGGACTGAGACATCTGGGGGACTCTTGGAATGGTGGTACGACCATGGAGTTCCTCTCGCCTTTCCTGTTGAGAGTGCCTCCTCTTGAGATGCGACGGGAACGCCGGGAATTCTTTCCCGTTGAAAGCAGGGAATGGATCCCTCATCTCGAGCTCCAAGGGGGAAACGGGTCTCCTCTGGATGTGGGCGGGACCATCGTGCTTCCTCTCGAGTGGAGACGGGTATGGCGTTGAACTTCTTGAGTTGCAGCAAGGGTGTGAAAGACCCTTTCGAAGTTCCAGAGTTTAGGTGTCATTAGTCTCCAGACGCCTCATCGGAAATAGGCCTCATCTCGCCTGGAAGGGAGAACTTCCTGGATTTTCTCGAGTTGCGGCAGGTGTTCTCGAGTTACGACGGGGACCTCAGGGACCCGCCCTGGTGGCCTCAGGAGAGGCCAGTCTCCATGCGAGTTGCTAGGGGGCCTCTCGGGATTCCTCTCCCGTCGATACCAGGGCCAAAAACCTTGTGTGGAGTCAGGGCCGGAACCGAGGATTCCTCTCAGAGGCTGACATGGATCTTTGGGTTCTTGTGGAGTCTCCCCAGGGGAGTCAGGCCTCGTCTCGAGTGGGGGCATGCACGTGCGCTTTCCTTCCAGGCTGTAGCAGCAATGTCACGCTTCCCGTCACGTGGATCAAAGGATCTGTGGTTTTCCCTCGAGGCTTTCCCTCGAGGCTTTCCCACAGGGCTGTCCCACGTGCCACCGTGGTGTGAGTCGATCCTCGGCGTGAAAGATGAGCCAGTGCAGGGCAAAGAGGCTCCTCTGGAATGGACTGAGACATCTGGGGGACTCTTGGAATGGTGGTACGACCATGGAGTTCCTCTCGCCTTTCCTGTTGAGAGTGCCTCCTCTTGAGATGCGACGGGAACGCCGGGTATTCTTTCCCGTTGAATGCAGGGAATGGATCCCTCATCTCGAGCTCCGAGGGGGAAACGGGTCTCCTCTGGATGTGGGCGGGACCATCGTGCTTCCTCTCGAGTGGAGACGGGTATGGCGGTGAACTTCTTGAGTTGCAGCAAGGGTGTGAAAGACCCTTTCGAAGTTCCAGAGTTTAGGTGTCATTAGTCTCCAGACGCCTCATCGGAAATAGGCCTCATCTCGCCTGGAAGGGAGAACTTCCTGGATTTTCTCGAGTTGCGGCAGGTGTTCTCGAGTTACGACGGGGACCTCAGGGACCCGCCCTGGTGGCCTCAGGAGAGGCCAGTCCCCATGCGAGTTGCTAGGGGGCCTCTCGGGATTCCTCTCCCGTCGATACCGGGGCCAAAAACCTTGTGTGGAGTCAGGGCCGGAACCGAGGATTCCTCTCAGGGGCTGACATGGATCTTTGGGTACTTGTGGAGTCTCCCCAGGGGAGTCAGGCCTCGTCGAGAGTGGGGGCATGCATGTGCGCTTTCCTTCCAGGCTGTAGCAGCAATGTCACGCTTCCCGTCGCGTGGATCAAAGGATCTGTGGTTTTCCCTCGAGGCTTTCCCTCGAGGCTTTCCCACAGGGCTGTCCCACGTGCCACCGTGGTGTGAGTCGATCATCGGCGTGAAAGATGAGCCAGTGCAGGGCAAAGAGGC
The DNA here is from genome assembly GCF_032405125.1 of Capricornis sumatraensis. Lineage (NCBI taxonomy): Eukaryota > Metazoa > Chordata > Mammalia > Artiodactyla > Bovidae > Capricornis > Capricornis sumatraensis. The sequence goes on from NW_027184612.1 coordinate 14,229,613, forward strand.
TCCTCTGGAATGGACTGAGACATCTGGGGGACTCTTGGAATGGTGGTACGACCATGGAGTTCCTCTCGCCTTTCTTGTTGAGAGTGCCTCCTCTTGAGATGCGACGGGAACGCCGGGAATTCTTTCCCGTTGAAAGCAGGGAATGGATCCCTCATCTCGAGCTCCAAGGGGGAAACGGGTCTCCTCTGGATGTGGGCGGGACCATCGTGCTTCCTCTCGAGTGGAGACGGGTATGGCGGTGAACTTCTTGAGTTGCAGCAAGGGTGTGAAAGACCCTTTCGAAGTTCCAGAGTTTAGGTGTCATTAGTCTCCAGACGCCTCATCGGAAATAGGCCTCATCTCGCCTGGAAGGGAGAACTTCCTGTATTTTCTCGACTTGCGGCAGGTGTTCTCGATTTACGACGGGGACCTCAGGGACCCGCCCTGGTGGCCTCAGGAGAGGCCAGTCCCCATGCGAGTTGCTAGGGGGCCTCTCGGGATTCCTCTCCCGTCGATACCGGGGCCAAAAACCTTGTGTGGAGTCAGGGCCGGAACCGAGGATTCCTCTCAGGGGCTGACATGGATCTTTGGGTACTTGTGGAGTCTCCACAGGGGAGTCAGGCCTCGTCTCGAGTGGGGGCATGCACGTGCGCTTTCCTTCCAGGCTTTAGCAGCAATGTCACGCTTCCCGTCGCGTGGATCAAAGGATCTGTGGTTTTCCCTCGAGGCTTTCCCTCGAGGCTTTCCCACAGGGCTGTCCCACGTGCCACCGTGGTGTGAGTCGATCATCGGCGTGAAAGAAGAGCCAGTGCAGGGCAAAGAGGCTCCTCTGGAATGGACTGAGACATCTGGGGGACTCCTGGAATGGTGGTACGACCATGGAGTTCCTCTCGCCTTTCCTGTTGAGAGTGCCTCCTCTTGAGATGCGACGGGAACGCAGGGAATTCTTTCCCGTTGAAAGCAGGGAATGGATCCCTCATCTCGAGCTCCAAGGGGGAAACGGGTCTCCTCTGGATGTGGGCGGGACCATCGTGCTTCCTCTCGAGTGGAGACGGGTATGGCGGTGAACTTCTTGAGTTGCAGCAAGGGTGTGAAAGACCCTTTCGAAGTTCCAGAGTTTAGGTGTCATTAGTCTCCAGACGCCTCATCGGAAATAGGCCTCATCTCGCCTGGAAGGGAGAACTTCCTGGATTTTCTCGAGTTGCGGCAGGTGTTCTCGAGTTACGACGGGGACCTCAGGGACCCGCCCTGGTGGCCTCAGGAGAGGCCAGTCCCCATGCGAGTTGCTAGGGGGCCTCTAGGGATTCCTCTCCCGAAGATACCAGGGCCAAAAACCTTGTGTGGAGTCAGGGCCGGAACCGAGGATTCCTCTCAGGGGCTGACATGGATCTTTGGGTACTTGTGGAGTCTCCCCAGGGGAGTCAGGAATCGTCTCGAGTGGGGGCATGCACGTGCGCTTTCCTTCCAGGCTGTAGCAGCAATGTCACGCTTCCCGTCGCGTGGATCAAAGGATCTGTGGTTTTCCCTCGAGGCTTTCCCTCGAGGCTTTCCCACAGGGCTGTCCCACGTGCCACCGTGGTGTGAGTCGATCCTCGGCGTGAAAGATGAGCCAGTGCAGGGCAAAGAGGCTCCTCTGGAATGGACTGAGACATCTGGGGGACTCTTGGAATGGTGGTACGACCATGGAGTTCCTCTCGCCTTTCCTGTTGAGAGTGCCTCCTCTTGAGATGCGACGGGAACGCCGGGAATTCTTTCCCGTTGAAAGCAGGGAATGGATCCCTCATCTCGAGCTCCGAGGGGGAAACGGGTCTCCTCTGGATGTGGGCGGGACCATCGTGCTTCCTCTCGAGTGGAGACGGGTATGGCGGTGAACTTCTTGAGTTGCAGCAAGGGTGTGAAAGACCCTTTCGAAGTTCCAGAGTTTAGGTGTCATTAGTCTCCAGACGCCTCATCGGAAATAGGCCTCATCTCGCCTGGAAGGGAGAACTTCCTGGATTTTCTCGAGTTGCGGCAGGTGTTCTCGAGTTACGACGGGGACCTCAGGGACCCGCCCTGGTGGCCTCAGGAGAGGCCAGTCCCCATGCGAGTTGCTAGGGGGCCTCTCGGGATTCCTCTCCCGTCGATACCAGGGCCAAAAACCTTTTGTGGAGTCAGGGCCGGAACCGAGGATTCCTCTCAGGGGCTGACATGGATCTTTGGGTACTTCTGGAGTCTCCCCAGGGGAGTCAGGCCTCGTCTCGAGTGGGGGCATGCACGTGAGCTTTCCTTCCAGGCTGTAGCAGCAATGTCACGCTTCCCGTCGCGTGGATCAAAGGATCTGTGGTTTTCCCTCGAGGCTTTCCCTCGAGGCTTTCCCACAGGGCTGTCCCACGTGCCACCGTGGTGTGAGTCGATCCTCGGCGTGAAAGATGAGCCAGTGCAGGGCAAAGAGGCTCCTCCGGAATGGACTGAGACATCTGGGGGACTCTTGGAATGGTGGTACGACCATGGAGTTCCTCTCGCCTTTCCTGTTGAGAGTGCCTCCTCTTGAGATGCGACGGGAACGCTGGGAATTCTTTCCCGTTGAAAGCAGGGAATGGATCCCTCATCTCGAGCTCCGAGGGGGAAACGGGTCTCCTCTGGATGTGGGCGGGACCATCGTGCTTCCTCTCGCGTGGAGACGGGTATGGCGGTGAACTTCTTGAGTTGCAGCAAGGGTGTGAAAGACCCTTTCGAAGTTCCAGAGTTTAGGTGTCATTAGTCTCCAGACGCCTCATCGGAAATAGGCCTCATCTCGCCTGGAAGGGAGAACTTCCTGGATTTTCTCGAGTTGCGGCAGGTGTTCTCGAGTTACGACGGGGACCTGAGGGACCCGCCCTGGTGGCCTCAGGAGAGGCCAGTCCCCATGCGAGTTGCTAGGGGGCCTCTCGGGATTCCTCTTCCGTCGATACCGGGGCCAAAAACCTTGTGTGGAGTCAGGGCCGGAACCGAGGATTCCTCTCAGGGGCTGACATGGATCTTTGGGTACTTGTGGAGTCTCCCCAGGGGAGTCAGGCCTCGTCTCGAGTGGGGGCATGCACGTGCGCTTTCCTTCCAGGCTGTAGCAGCAATGTCACGCTTCCCGTGGCGTGGATCAAAGGATCTGTGGTTTTCCCTCGAGGCTTTCCCTCGAGGCTTTCCCACAGGGCTGTCCCACGTGCCACCGTGGTGTGAGTCGATCCTCGGCGTGAAAGATGAGCCAGTGCAGGGCAAAGAGGCTCCTCTGGAATGGACTGAGACATCTGGGGGACTCTTGGAATGGTGGTACGACCATGGAGTTCCTCTCGCCTTTCCTGTTGAGAGTGCCTCCTCTTGAGATGCGACGGGAACGCTGGGAATTCTTTCCCGTTGAAAGCAGGGAATGGATCCCTCATCTCGAGCTCCGAGGGGGAAACGGGTCTCCTCTGGATGTGGGCGGGACCATCGTGCTTCCTCTCGAGTGGAGACGGGTATGGCGGTGAACTTCTTGAGTTGCAGCAAGGGTGTGAAAGACCCTTTCGAAGTTCCAGAGTTTAGGTGTCATTAGTCTCCAGACGCCTCATCGGAAATAGGCCTCATCTCGCCTGGAAGGGAGAACTTCCTGGATTTTCTCGAGTTGCGGCAGGTGTTCTCGAGTTACGACGGGGACCTCAGGGACCCACCCTGGTGGCCTCAGGAGAGGCCAGTCCCCATGCGAGTTGCTAGGGGGCCTCTCGGGATTCCTCTTCCGTCGATACCGGGGCCAAAAACCTTCTGTGGAGTCAGGGCTGGAACCGAGGATTCCTCTCAGGGGCTGACATGGATCTTTGGGTACTTGTGGAGTCTCCCCAGGGGAGTCAGGCCTCGTCTCGAGTGGGGGCATGCACGTGCGCTTTCCTTCCAGGCTGTAGCAGCAATGTCACGCTTCCCGTCGCGTGGATCAAAGGATCTGTGGTTTTCCCTCGAGGCTTTCCCTCGAGGCTTTCCCACAGGGCTGTCCCACGTGCCACCGTGGTGTGAGTCCATCCTCGGCGTGAAAGATGAGCCAGTGCAGGGCAAAGAGGCTCCTCTGGAATGGACTGAGACATCTGGGGGACTCTTGGAATGGTGGTACGACCATGGAGTTCCTCTCGCCTTTCCTGTTGAGAGTGCCTCCTCTTGAGATGCGACGGGAACGCCGGGAATTCTTTCCCGTTGAAAGCAGGGAATGGATCCCTCATCTCGAGCTCCGAGGGGGAAACGGGTCTCCTCTGGATGTGGGCGGGACCATCGTGCTTCCTCTCGAGTGGAGACGGGTATGGCGGTGAACTTCTTGAGTTGCAGCAAGGGTGTGAAAGACCCTTTCGAAGTTCCAGAGTTTAGGTGTCATTAGTCTCCAGACGCCTCATCGGAAATAGGCCTCATCTCGCCTGGAAGGGAGAACTTCCTGGATTTTCTCGAGTTTCGGCAGGTGTTCTCGTGTTACGACGGGGACCTCAGGGACCCGCCCTGGTGGCCTCAGGAGAGGCCAGTCCCCATGCGAGTTGCTAGGGGGCCTCTCGGGATTCCTCTCCCGTCGATACCGGGGCCAAAAACCTTGTGTGGAGTCAGGGCCGGAACCGAGGATTCCTCTCAGGGGCTGACATGGATCTTTGGGTACTTGTGGAGTCTCCCCAGGGGAGTCAGGCCTCGTCTCGAGTGGGGGCATGCACGTGCGCTTTCCTTCCAGGCTGTAGCAGCAATGTCACGCTTCCCGTCGCGTGGATCAAAGGATCTGTGGTTTTCCCTCGAGGCTTTCCCTCGAGGCTTTCCCACAGGGCTGTCCCACGTGCCACCGTGGTGTGAGTCGATCCTCGGCGTGAAAGATGAGCCAGTGCAGGGCAAAGAGGCTCCTCTGGAATGGACTGAGACATCTGGGGGACTCTTGGAATGGTGGTACGACCATGGAGTTCCTCTCGCCTTTCCTGTTGAGAGTGCCTCCTTTTGAGATGCGACGGGAACGCCGGGAATTCTTTCCCGTTGAAAGCAGGGAAAGGATCCCTCATCTCGAGCTCCGAGGGGGAAACGGGGCTCCTCTGGATGTGGGCGGGACCATCGTGCTTCCTCTCGAGTGGAGACGGGTATGGAGGTGAACTTCTTGAGTTGCATCAAGGGTGTGAAAGACCCTTTCGAAGTTCCAGAGGTTTGTTGTCATTTGTCTCCAGACGCCTCATCGGAAATAGGCCTCACCTCGCCTGGAAGGGAGAACTTCCTGGATTTTCTCGAGTTGCGGCAGGTGTTCTCGAGTTACGACGGGGACCTCAGGGACCCGCCCTGGTGGCCTCAGGAGAGGCCAGTCCCCATGCGAGATGCTAGGGGGCCTCTCGGGATTCCTCTCCCGTCGATACCGGGGCAAAAACCTTGTGTGGAGTCAGGGCCGGAACCGAGGATTCCTCTCAGGGGCTGACATGGATCTTTGGGTACTTGTGGAGTCTAACCAGGGGAGTCAGGCCTCGTCTCGAGTGGGGGCATGCACGTGCGCTTTCCTTCCAGGCTGTAGCAGCAATGTCACGCTTCCCGTCGCGTGGATCAAAGGATCTGTGGTTTTCCCTCGAGGCTTTCCCACAGGGCTGTCCCACGTGACACCGTGTTGTGAGTCGATCCTCGGCGTTAAAGATTAGCCAGTGCAGGGCAAAGAGGTTCCGCTGGAATGGACTGAGACATCTGGGGGACTCTTGGAATGGTGGTACGACCATGGAGTTCCTCTCGCCTTTCCTGTTGAGAGTTCCTCCTCTTGAGATGCGACGGGAACGCCGGGAAATCTTTCCTGTTGAAAGCAGGGAAAGGATCCCTCACCTCGAGCTACGAGGGGGAAACGGGGCTCCTCTGGATGTGGGCGGGACCATCGTGCTTCCTCTCGAGTGGAGACGGGTATGGCGGTGAACTTCTTGAGTTGCAGCAAGGGTGTGAAAGACCCTTTTGAAGTCCAAGACATTAGCTGTCATTAGACTCCAGACGCCTCATCGGAAAGAGGCCTCATCTCGCCTGGAAGGGAGAACTTCCTGGATTTTCTCGAGTTGCGGCAGGTGTTCTTGAGTTACGACGGGGACCTCAGGGACCCGCCGTGGTGGCCACAGGAGAGGCCAGTCCCCATGCGAGTGGCTAGGGGGCCTCACCGGATTCCTCTCCCGTCGATACTGGGGCCAAAAACCTTGTGTGGAGTCAGGGCCGAAACCGAGGATTCCTCTCAGGGGCTGACATGGATCTTTGGGTACTTCTGGAGTCTCCCCAGGGGATTCAGGCCTCGTCTCGAGTGGGGGCATGCACATGCGCTTTCCTTCCAGGCTGTAGCAGCAATGTCACGCTTCCCGGCTCGTGGATCAAAGGATCTGTGGTTTTCCCTCGAGGCTTTCCCTCGAGGCTTTCCCACAGGGCTGTCCCACGTGCCACCGTGGTGTGAGTCAATCCTCGGCGTGAAAGATGAGCCAGTGCAGGGCAAAGAGTTTCCTCTGGAATGGACTGAGAAATCTCGGGGACTCTTGGAATGGTGGTACGACCATGGAGTTCCTCTCATCTTTCCTGTTGAGAGTGCCTCCTCTTGAGATGCGACGGGAACGCCGGGAATTCTTTCCCGTTGATAGCAGGGAAAGGATCGCTCATCTCGAGCTACGAGGGGAAAACGGGGCTCCTCTGGATGTGGGCGGGACCATCATGTTTCCTCTCGAGTGGAGACGGTTATGGCGGTGAACTTCTTGAGTTGCAGCAAGGGTGTGAAAGACCCTTTCGAAGTTCCAGAGGTTCCGTGTCATTAGTCTCCAGACGCCTTATCGGAAATAAGCCTCATCTCGCCTGGAAGGGAGAACTTCCTGGATTTTCTCGAGTTGCGGCAGGTGTTCTCGAGTTACGACGGGGACCTCAGGAACCCGCCCTGGTGGCCTCAGGAAAGGTCAGTCCCCTTGCGAGTTCCTAGGGGGCCTCTCGGGATTCCTCTCCCGTCGATACCGGGGCCAAAATACTTGTGTGGAGTCCGGGCCGGAACCGAGGATTCCTCTCAGGGGCTGACATGGATCTTTGGGTACTTCTGGAGTCTCCCCAGGGGAGTCAGGCCTCGTCTCGAGTGGGGGCATGCACGTGCGCTTTCCTTACAGGCTGTAGCAGCAATGTCACGGTTCCCGTCGCGTGGATCAAAGGATCTGTGGTTTTCTCTCGAGGCTTTCCAACAGGGCTGTCCCACGTGCCACCGTGGTGTGAGTCGATCCTCGGCGTGAAAGATGAGCCAGTGCAGGGCAAAGAGGTTCCTCTGGAATGGACTGAGACATCTGGGGGACTCTTGGAATGGTGGTACGACCATGGAGTTCCTCTCACCTTTCTTGTTGAGAGTTCCTCCTCTTGAGATGCGACGGGAACGCCGGGAATTCTTTCCTGTTGAAAGCAGGGAAAGGATCCCTCATCTCGAGCTACGAGGGGGAAACGGGGCTCCTCTGAATGTGGGCGGGACCATCGTGCTTCCTCTCGAGTGGAGACGGGTATGGCGGTGAACTTCTTGAGTTGCAGCAAGGGTGTGAAAGACCCTTTTGAAGTCCCAGAGATTAGCTGTCATTAGACTCCAGACGCCTCATCGGAAATAGGCCTCATCTCGCCTGGAACGGAGAACTTCCTGGATCTTCTCGAGTTGCGGCAGGTGTTCTCGAGTTACGACGGGGACGTCAGGAACAAGCCCTGGTGGCCTCAGGAAACTCCAGTCCCCATACGAGTTGCTAGGGTGCCTCTCGGGATTCCTCTCAAGTCGATACCGGGGCCAAAAACCTTGTGTGGAGTCAGGGCCGGAACGGAGGATTCCTCTAAGGGGCTGACATGGATCTTTGGGTCTTTCTGGAGTCTCCCCAGGGGAGTCAGGCCTCGTCTCGAGTGGGGGCATGCACGTGCGCTTTCCTTCCAGGCTGTAGCAGCAATGTCACGCTTCCCGTCGCGTGGATCAAAGGATCTGTGGTTTTCCCTCGAGGCTTTCCCTCGAGGCTTTCCCACAGGGCTGTCCCACGTGCCACCGTGGTGTGAGTCGATCCTCGGCGTGAAAGATGAGCCAGTGCAGGGCAAAGAGGCTCCTCTGGAATGGACTGAGACATCTGGGGGACTCTTGGAATGGTGGTACGACCATGGAGTTCCTCTCGCCTTTCCTGTTGAGAGTGCCTCCTCTTGAGATGCGACGGGAACGCCGGGAATTCTTTCCCGTTGAAAGCAGGGAATGGATCCCTCATCTCGAGCTCCGAGGGGGAAACGGGTCTCCTCTGGATGTGGGCGGGACCATCGTGCTTCCTCTCGAGTGGAGACAGGTATGGCGGTGAACTTCTTGAGTTGCAGCAAGGGTGTGAAAGACCCTTTCGAAGTTCCAGAGTTTAGGTGTCATTAGTCTCCAGACGCCTCATCGGAAATAGGCCTCATCTCGCCTGGAAGGGAGAACTTCCTGGATTTTCTCGAGTTGCGGCAGGTGTTCTCGAGTTACGACGGGGACCTCAGGGACCCGCCCTGGTTGCCTCAGGAGAGGCCAGTCCCCATGCGAGTTGCTAGGGGGCCTCTCGGGATTCCTCTCCCGTCGATACCGGGGCCAAAAACCTTGTGTGGAGTCAGGGCCGGAACCGAGGATTCCTCTCAGGGGCTGACATGGATCTTTGGGTACTTGTGGAGTCTCCCCAGGGGAGTCAGGCCTCGTCTCGAGTGGGGGCATGCACGTGCGCTTTCCTTCCAGGCTGTAGCAGCAATGTCACGCTTCCCGTGGCGTGGATCAAAGGATCTGTGGTTTTCCCTCGAGGCTTTCCCTCGAGGCTTTCCCACAGGGCTGTCCCACGTGCCACCGTGGTGTGAGTCGATCCTCGGCGTGAAAGATGAGCCAGTGCAGGGCAAAGAGGCTCCTCTGGAATGGACTGAGACATCTGGGGGACTCTTGGAATGGTGGTACGACCATGGAGTTCCTCTCGCCTTTCCTGTTGAGAGTGCCTCCTCTTGAGATGCGACGGGAACGCCGGGAATTCTTTCCCGTTGACAGCAGGGAATGGATCCCTCATCTCGAGCTACGAGGGGGAAACGGGGCTCCTCTGGATGTGGGCGGGACCATCGTGCTTCCTCTCGAGTGGAGACGGGTATGGCGGTGAACTTCTTGAGTTGCAGCAAGGGTGTGAAAGACCCCTTCGAAGTTCCAGAGGTTAGTTGTCATTTGTCTCCAGAGGCCTCATCGGAAATAGGCCTCATCTCGCCTGGAAGGGAGAACTTCCTGGATTTTCTCGAGTTGCCGCAGGTGTTCTCGAGTTACGACGGGGACCTCAGGGACCCGCCCTGGTGGCCTCAGGAGAGGCCAGTCCCCATGCGAGTTGCTAGGGGGCCTCTCGGGATTCCTCTCCCGTCGAAACCGGGGCCAAAAACCTTGTGTGGAGTCAGGGCCGGAACCGAGGATTCCTCTCAGGGGCTGAGATGGATCTTTGGGTACTTCTGGAGTCTCCCCAGGAGACTCAGGCCTCGTCTCGAGTGGGGGCATGCATGTGCGCTTTCCTTCCAGGCTGTAGCAGCAATGTCACGCTTCCCGTCGCGTGGATCAAAGGATCTGTGGTTTTCCCTCGAGGCTTTCCCTCGAGGCTTTCCCACAGGGCTGTCCCACGTACCACCGTGGTGTGAGTCGATCCTCGGCGTGAAAGATGAGCCAGTGCAGGGAAAAGAGGCTCCTCTGGAATGGACTGAGACATCTGGGGGACTCTAGGAATGGTGGTACGACCATGGAGTTCCTCTCGCCTTTCCTGTTGAGAGTGCCTCCTTTTGAGATGCGACGGGAACGCCGGGAATTCTTTCCCGTTGAAAGCAGGGAAAGGATCCCTCATCTCGAGCTCCGAGGGGGAAACGGGGCTCCTCTGGATGTGGGCGGGACCATCGTGCTTCCTCTCGAGTGGAGACGGGTATGGAGGTGAACTTCTTGAGTTGCAGCAAGGGTGTGAAAGACCCTTTCGAAGTTCCAGAGGTTTGTTGTCATTTGTCTCCAGACGCCTCATCGGAAATAGGCCTCACCTCGCCTGGAAGGGAGAACTTCCTGGATTTTCTCGAGTTGCGGCAGGTGTTCTCGAGTTACGACGGGGACCTCACGGACCCGCCCTGGTGGCCTCAGGAGAGGCCAGTCCCCATGCGAGATGCTAGGGGGCCTCTCGGGATTCCTCTCCCGTCGATACCGGGGCAAAAACCTTGTGTGGAGTCAGGGCCGGAACCGAGGATTCCTCTCAGGGGCTGACATGGATCTTTGGGTACTTGTGGAGTCTAACCAGGGGAGTCAGGCCTCGTCTCGAGTGGGGGCATGCACGTGCGCTTTCCTTCCAGGCTGTAGCAGCAATGTCACGCTTCCCGTCGCGTGGATCAAAGGATCTGTGGTTTTCCCTCGAGGCTTTCCCTCGAGGCTTTCCCACAGGGCTGTCCCACGTGCCACCGTGGTGTGAGTCGATTCTCGGCGTGAAAGATGAGACTGTGCAGGGCAAAGAGGTTCCTCTGGATTGGACTGAGACATCTGGGGGACTCTTGGAATGGTGGTAGGACCATGGAGTTCCTCTCGCCTTTCCTGTTGAGAGTGCCTCCTCTTGAGATGCGACGGGAACGCCGGGAATTCTTTCCCGTTGAAAGCAGGGAAAGGATCCCTCATCTCGAGCTACGAGGGGGAAACGGGGCTCCTCTGGATGTGGGCGGGACCATCGTGCTTCCTCTCGAGTGGAGACGGTTATGGCGGTGAACTTCTTGAGTTGCAGCAAGGGTGTGAAAGACCCTTTCGAAGTTCCAGAGGTTCAGTGTCATTAGTCTCAGACGCCTTATCGGACATAAGCCTCATCTCGCCTGGAAGGGAGAACTTCCTGGATTTTCTCGAGTTGCGGCAGGTGTTCTCGAGTTACGACGGGGACCTCAGGAACCCGCCCTGGTGGCCTCAGGAAAGGTCAGTCCCCTTGCGAGTTCCTAGGGGGCCTCTCGGGATTCCTCTCCCGTCGATAGCGGGGCCAAAATACTTGTGTGGAGTCAGGGCCGGAACCGAGGATTCCTCTCAGGGGCTGACATGGATCTTTGGGTACTTCTGGAGTTTCCCCAGGGGAGTCAGGCCTCGTCTCGAGTGGGGGCATGCACGTGCGCTTTCCTTACAGGCTGTAGCAGCAATGTCACGGTTCCCGTCGCGTGGATCAAAGGATCTGTGGTTTTCCCTCGAGGCTTTCCCACAGGGCTGTCCCACGTGCCACCGTGGTGTGAGTCGATCCTCGGCGTGAAAGATGAGCCAGTGCAGGGCAAAGAGGCTCCTCTGGAATGGACTGAGACATCTGGGGGACTCTTGGAATGGTGGTACGACCATGGAGTTCCTCTCGCCTTTCCTGTTGAGAGTGCCTCCTCTTGAGATGCGACGGGAACGCCGGGAATTCTTTCCCGTTGAAAGCAGGGAAAGGATCCCTCATCTCGAGCTACGAGGGGGAAACGGGGCTCCTCTGGATGTGGGCGGGACCATCGTGCTTCCTCTCGAGTGGAGACGGGTACGGCGGTGAACTTCTTGAGTTGCAGCAAGGGTGTGAAAGACCCTTTCGAAGTTCCAGAGGTTAGGTGTCATTTGTCTCCAGAGGCCTCATCGGAAATAGGCCTCATCTCGCCTGGAAGGGAGAACTTCCTGGATTTTCTCGAGTTGCGGCAGGTGTTCTCGACTTACGACGGGGACCTCCGGGACCCGCCCTGTTGGCCTCAGGAGAGGCCAGTCCCCATGCGAGTTGCTAGGGGGCCTCTCGGGATTCCTCTCCCTTTGATACCGGGGCCAAAAACCTTGTGTGGAGTCAGGGCGGGAACCGAGGATTCCTCTCAGGGGCTGACATGGATCTTTGGGTACTTGTGGAGTCTCCCCTGGGGAGTCAGGCCTCGTCTCAAGTGGGGGCATGCACGTGCGCTTTCCTTCCAGGCTGTAGCAGCAATGTCACGCTTCCCGTCACGTGGATCAAAGGATCTGTGGTTTTCCCTGGAGGCTTTCCCTCGAGGCTTTCCCACAGGGCTGTCCCACGTGCCACCGTGGTGTGAGTCGATCATCGGCGTGAAAGATGAGCCAGTGCAGGGCAAAGAGGCTCCTCTGGAATGGACTGAGACATCTGGGGGACTCTTGGAATGGTGGTACGACCATGGAGTTCCTCTCGCCTTTCCTGTTGAGAGTGCCTCCTCTTGAGATGCGACGGGAACGCCGGGAATTCTTTCCCGTTGAAAGCAGGGAATGGATCCCTCATCTCGAGCTCCAAGGGGGAAACGGGTCTCCTCTGGATGTGGGCGGGACCATCGTGCTTCCTCTCGAGTGGAGACGGGTATGGCGTTGAACTTCTTGAGTTGCAGCAAGGGTGTGAAAGACCCTTTCGAAGTTCCAGAGTTTAGGTGTCATTAGTCTCCAGACGCCTCATCGGAAATAGGCCTCATCTCGCCTGGAAGGGAGAACTTCCTGGATTTTCTCGAGTTGCGGCAGGTGTTCTCGAGTTACGACGGGGACCTCAGGGACCCGCCCTGGTGGCCTCAGGAGAGGCCAGTCTCCATGCGAGTTGCTAGGGGGCCTCTCGGGATTCCTCTCCCGTCGATACCAGGGCCAAAAACCTTGTGTGGAGTCAGGGCCGGAACCGAGGATTCCTCTCAGAGGCTGACATGGATCTTTGGGTTCTTGTGGAGTCTCCCCAGGGGAGTCAGGCCTCGTCTCGAGTGGGGGCATGCACGTGCGCTTTCCTTCCAGGCTGTAGCAGCAATGTCACGCTTCCCGTCACGTGGATCAAAGGATCTGTGGTTTTCCCTCGAGGCTTTCCCTCGAGGCTTTCCCACAGGGCTGTCCCACGTGCCACCGTGGTGTGAGTCGATCCTCGGCGTGAAAGATGAGCCAGTGCAGGGCAAAGAGGCTCCTCTGGAATGGACTGAGACATCTGGGGGACTCTTGGAATGGTGGTACGACCATGGAGTTCCTCTCGCCTTTCCTGTTGAGAGTGCCTCCTCTTGAGATGCGACGGGAACGCCGGGTATTCTTTCCCGTTGAATGCAGGGAATGGATCCCTCATCTCGAGCTCCGAGGGGGAAACGGGTCTCCTCTGGATGTGGGCGGGACCATCGTGCTTCCTCTCGAGTGGAGACGGGTATGGCGGTGAACTTCTTGAGTTGCAGCAAGGGTGTGAAAGACCCTTTCGAAGTTCCAGAGTTTAGGTGTCATTAGTCTCCAGACGCCTCATCGGAAATAGGCCTCATCTCGCCTGGAAGGGAGAACTTCCTGGATTTTTTCGAGTTGCGGCAGGTGTTCTCGAGTTACGACGGGGACCTCAGGGACCCGCCCTGGTGGCCTCAGGAGAGGCCAGTCCCCATGCGAGTTGCTAGGGGGCCTCTCGCGATTCCTCTCCCGTCGATACCGGGGCCAAAAACCTTGTGTGGAGTCAGGGCCGGAACCGAGGATTCCTCTCAGGGGCTGACATGGATCTTTGGGTACTTCTGGAGTCTCCCCAGGGGAGTCAGGCCTCGTCTCGAGTGGGGGCATGCACGTGCGCTTTCCTTCCAGGCTGTAGCAGCAATGTCACGCTTCCCGTCGCATGGATCAAAGGATCTGTGGTTTTCCCTCGAGGCTTTCCCTCGTGGCTTTCCCACAGGGCTGTCCCACGTGCCACCGTGGTGTGAGTCGATCCTCGGCGTGAAAGATGAGCCAGTGCAGGGCAAAGAGGCTCCTCTGGAATGGACTGAGACATCTGGGGGACTCTTGGAATGGTGGTACGACCATGGAGTTCCTCTCGCCTTTCCTGTTGAGAGTGCCTCCTCTTGAGATGCGACGGGAACGCCGGGAATTCTTTCCCGTTGAAAGCAGGGAAAGGATCCCTCATCTCGAGCTACGAGGGGGAAACGGGGCTCCTCTGGATGTGGGCGGGACCATCGTGCTTCCTCTCGAGTGGAGACGGGTACGGCGGTGAACTTCTTGAGTTGCAGCAAGGGTGTGAAAGACCCTTTCGAAGTTCCAGAGGTTAGGTGTCATTTGTCTCCAGAGGCCTCATCGGAAATAGGCCTCATCTCGCCTGGAAGGGAGAACTTCCTGGATTTTCTCGAGTTGCGGCAGGTGTTCTCGACTTACGACGGGGACCTCCGGGACCCGCCCTGTTGGCCTCAGGAGAGGCCAGTCCCCATGCGAGTTGCTAGGGGGCCTCTCGGGATTCCTCTCCCTTTGATACCGGGGCCAAAAACCTTGTGTGGAGTCAGGGCGGGAACCGAGGATTCCTCTCAGGGGCTGACATGGATCTTTGGGTACTTGTGGAGTCTCCCCTGGGGAGTCAGGCCTCGTCTCAAGTGGGGGCATGCACGTGCGCTTTCCTTCCAGGCTGTAGCAGCAATGTCACGCTTCCCGTCACGTGGATCAAAGGATCTGTGGTTTTCCCTGGAGGCTTTCCCTCGAGGCTTTCCCACAGGGCTGTCCCACGTGCCACCGTGGTGTGAGTCGATCATCGGCGTGAAAGATGAGCCAGTGCAGGGCAAAGAGGCTCCTCTGGAATGGACTGAGACATCTGGGGGACTCTTGGAATGGTGGTACGACCATGGAGTTCCTCTCGCCTTTCCTGTTGAGAGTGCCTCCTCTTGAGATGCGACGGGAACGCCGGGAATTCTTTCCCGTTGAAAGCAGGGAATGGATCCCTCATCTCGAGCTCCAAGGGGGAAACGGGTCTCCTCTGGATGTGGGCGGGACCATCGTGCTTCCTCTCGAGTGGAGACGGGTATGGCGTTGAACTTCTTGAGTTGCAGCAAGGGTGTGAAAGACCCTTTCGAAGTTCCAGAGTTTAGGTGTCATTAGTCTCCAGACGCCTCATCGGAAATAGGCCTCATCTCGCCTGGAAGGGAGAACTTCCTGGATTTTCTCGAGTTGCGGCAGGTGTTCTCGAGTTACGACGGGGACCTCAGGGACCCGCCCTGGTGGCCTCAGGAGAGGCCAGTCTCCATGCGAGTTGCTAGGGGGCCTCTCGGGATTCCTCTCCCGTCGATACCAGGGCCAAAAACCTTGTGTGGAGTCAGGGCCGGAACCGAGGATTCCTCTCAGAGGCTGACATGGATCTTTGGGTTCTTGTGGAGTCTCCCCAGGGGAGTCAGGCCTCGTCTCGAGTGGGGGCATGCACGTGCGCTTTCCTTCCAGGCTGTAGCAGCAATGTCACGCTTCCCGTCACGTGGATCAAAGGATCTGTGGTTTTCCCTCGAGGCTTTCCCTCGAGGCTTTCCCACAGGGCTGTCCCACGTGCCACCGTGGTGTGAGTCGATCCTCGGCGTGAAAGATGAGCCAGTGCAGGGCAAAGAGGCTCCTCTGGAATGGACTGAGACATCTGGGGGACTCTTGGAATGGTGGTACGACCATGGAGTTCCTCTCGCCTTTCCTGTTGAGAGTGCCTCCTCTTGAGATGCGACGGGAACGCCGGGTATTCTTTCCCGTTGAATGCAGGGAATGGATCCCTCATCTCGAGCTCCGAGGGGGAAACGGGTCTCCTCTGGATGTGGGCGGGACCATCGTGCTTCCTCTCGAGTGGAGACGGGTATGGCGGTGAACTTCTTGAGTTGCAGCAAGGGTGTGAAAGACCCTTTCGAAGTTCCAGAGTTTAGGTGTCATTAGTCTCCAGACGCCTCATCGGAAATAGGCCTCATCTCGCCTGGAAGGGAGAACTTCCTGGATTTTCTCGAGTTGCGGCAGGTGTTCTCGAGTTACGACGGGGACCTCAGGGACCCGCCCTGGTGGCCTCAGGAGAGGCCAGTCCCCATGCGAGTTGCTAGGGGGCCTCTCGGGATTCCTCTCCCGTCGATACCGGGGCCAAAAACCTTGTGTGGAGTCAGGGCCGGAACCGAGGATTCCTCTCAGGGGCTGACATGGATCTTTGGGTACTTGTGGAGTCTCCCCAGGGGAGTCAGGCCTCGTCGAGAGTGGGGGCATGCATGTGCGCTTTCCTTCCAGGCTGTAGCAGCAATGTCACGCTTCCCGTCGCGTGGATCAAAGGATCTGTGGTTTTCCCTCGAGGCTTTCCCTCGAGGCTTTCCCACAGGGCTGTCCCACGTGCCACCGTGGTGTGAGTCGATCATCGGCGTGAAAGATGAGCCAGTGCAGGGCAAAGAGGCTCCTCTGGAATGGACTGAGACATCTGGGGGACTCTTGGAATGGTGGTACGACCATGGAGTTCCTCTCGCCTTTCTTGTTGAGAGTGCCTCCTCTTGAGATGCGACGGGAACGCCGGGAATTCTTTCCCGTTGAAAGCAGGGAATGGATCCCTCATCTCGAGCTCCAAGGGGGAAACGGGTCTCCTCTGGATGTGGGCGGGACCATCGTGCTTCCTCTCGAGTGGAGACGGGTATGGCGGTGAACTTCTTGAGTTGCAGCAAGGGTGTGAAAGACCCTTTCGAAGTTCCAGAGTTTAGGTGTCATTAGTCTCCAGACGCCTCATCGGAAATAGGCCTCATCTCGCCTGGAAGGGAGAACTTCCTGTATTTTCTCGACTTGCGGCAGGTGTTCTCGATTTACGACGGGGACCTCAGGGACCCGCCCTGGTGGCCTCAGGAGAGGCCAGTCCCCATGCGAGTTGCTAGGGGGCCTCTCGGGATTCCTCTCCCGTCGATACCGGGGCCAAAAACCTTGTGTGGAGTCAGGGCCGGAACCGAGGATTCCTCTCAGGGGCTGACATGGATCTTTGGGTACTTGTGGAGTCTCCACAGGGGAGTCAGGCCTCGTCTCGAGTGGGGGCATGCACGTGCGCTTTCCTTCCAGGCTTTAGCAGCAATGTCACGCTTCCCGTCGCGTGGATCAAAGGATCTGTGGTTTTCCCTCGAGGCTTTCCCTCGAGGCTTTCCCACAGGGCTGTCCCACGTGCCACCGTGGTGTGAGTCGATCATCGGCGTGAAAGAAGAGCCAGTGCAGGGCAAAGAGGCTCCTCTGGAATGGACTGAGACATCTGGGGGACTCCTGGAATGGTGGTACGACCATGGAGTTCCTCTCGCCTTTCCTGTTGAGAGTGCCTCCTCTTGAGATGCGACGGGAACGCAGGGAATTCTTTCCCGTTGAAAGCAGGGAATGGATCCCTCATCTCGAGCTCCAAGGGGGAAACGGGTCTCCTCTGGATGTGGGCGGGACCATCGTGCTTCCTCTCGAGTGGAGACGGGTATGGCGGTGAACTTCTTGAGTTGCAGCAAGGGTGTGAAAGACCCTTTCGAAGTTCCAGAGTTTAGGTGTCATTAGTCTCCAGACGCCTCATCGGAAATAGGCCTCATCTCGCCTGGAAGGGAGAACTTCCTGGATTTTCTCGAGTTGCGGCAGGTGTTCTCGAGTTACGACGGGGACCTCAGGGACCCGCCCTGGTGGCCTCAGGAGAGGCCAGTCCCCATGCGAGTTGCTAGGGGGCCTCTAGGGATTCCTCTCCCGAAGATACCAGGGCCAAAAACCTTGTGTGGAGTCAGGGCCGGAACCGAGGATTCCTCTCAGGGGCTGACATGGATCTTTGGGTACTTGTGGAGTCTCCCCAGGGGAGTCAGGAATCGTCTCGAGTGGGGGCATGCACGTGCGCTTTCCTTCCAGGCTGTAGCAGCAATGTCACGCTTCCCGTCGCGTGGATCAAAGGATCTGTGGTTTTCCCTCGAGGCTTTCCCTCGAGGCTTTCCCACAGGGCTGTCCCACGTGCCACCGTGGTGTGAGTCGATCCTCGGCGTGAAAGATGAGCCAGTGCAGGGCAAAGAGGCTCCTCTGGAATGGACTGAGACATCTGGGGGACTCTTGGAATGGTGGTACGACCATGGAGTTCCTCTCGCCTTTCCTGTTGAGAGTGCCTCCTCTTGAGATGCGACGGGAACGCCGGGAATTCTTTCCCGTTGAAAGCAGGGAATGGATCCCTCATCTCGAGCTCCGAGGGGGAAACGGGTCTCCTCTGGATGTGGGCGGGACCATCGTGCTTCCTCTCGAGTGGAGACGGGTATGGCGGTGAACTTCTTGAGTTGCAGCAAGGGTGTGAAAGACCCTTTCGAAGTTCCAGAGTTTAGGTGTCATTAGTCTCCAGACGCCTCATCGGAAATAGGCCTCATCTCGCCTGGAAGGGAGAACTTCCTGGATTTTCTCGAGTTGCGGCAGGTGTTCTCGAGTTACGACGGGGACCTCAGGGACCCGCCCTGGTGGCCTCAGGAGAGGCCAGTCCCCATGCGAGTTGCTAGGGGGCCTCTCGGGATTCCTCTCCCGTCGATACCAGGGCCAAAAACCTTTTGTGGAGTCAGGGCCGGAACCGAGGATTCCTCTCAGGGGCTGACATGGATCTTTGGGTACTTCTGGAGTCTCCCCAGGGGAGTCAGGCCTCGTCTCGAGTGGGGGCATGCACGTGAGCTTTCCTTCCAGGCTGTAGCAGCAATGTCACGCTTCCCGTCGCGTGGATCAAAGGATCTGTGGTTTTCCCTCGAGGCTTTCCCTCGAGGCTTTCCCACAGGGCTGTCCCACGTGCCACCGTGGTGTGAGTCGATCCTCGGCGTGAAAGATGAGCCAGTGCAGGGCAAAGAGGCTCCTCCGGAATGGACTGAGACATCTGGGGGACTCTTGGAATGGTGGTACGACCATGGAGTTCCTCTCGCCTTTCCTGTTGAGAGTGCCTCCTCTTGAGATGCGACGGGAACGCTGGGAATTCTTTCCCGTTGAAAGCAGGGAATGGATCCCTCATCTCGAGCTCCGAGGGGGAAACGGGTCTCCTCTGGATGTGGGCGGGACCATCGTGCTTCCTCTCGCGTGGAGACGGGTATGGCGGTGAACTTCTTGAGTTGCAGCAAGGGTGTGAAAGACCCTTTCGAAGTTCCAGAGTTTAGGTGTCATTAGTCTCCAGACGCCTCATCGGGAATAGGCCTCATCTCGCCTGGAAGGGAGAACTTCCTGGATTTTCTCGAGTTGCGGCAGGTGTTCTCGAGTTACGACGGGGACCTGAGGGACCCGCCCTGGTGGCCTCAGGAGAGGCCAGTCCCCATGCGAGTTGCTAGGGGGCCTCTCGGGATTCCTCTTCCGTCGATACCGGGGCCAAAAACCTTGTGTGGAGTCAGGGCCGGAACCGAGGATTCCTCTCAGGGGCTGACATGGATCTTTGGGTACTTGTGGAGTCTCCCCAGGGGAGTCAGGCCTCGTCTCGAGTGGGGGCATGCACGTGCGCTTTCCTTCCAGGCTGTAGCAGCAATGTCACGCTTCCCGTGGCGTGGATCAATGGATCTGTGGTTTTCCCTCGAGGCTTTCCCTCGAGGCTTTCCCACAGGGCTGTCCCACGTGCCACCGTGGTGTGAGTCGATCCTCGGCGTGAAAGATGAGCCAGTGCAGGGCAAAGAGGCTCCTCTGGAATGGACTGAGACATCTGGGGGACTCTTGGAATGGTGGTACGACCATGGAGTTCCTCTCGCCTTTCCTGTTGAGAGTGCCTCCTCTTGAGATGCGACGGGAACGCTGGGAATTCTTTCCCGTTGAAAGCAGGGAATGGATCCCTCATCTCGAGCTCCGAGGGGGAAACGGGTCTCCTCTGGATGTGGGCGGGACCATCGTGCTTCCTCTCGAGTGGAGACGGGTATGGCGGTGAACTTCTTGAGTTGCAGCAAGGGTGTGAAAGACCCTTTCGAAGTTCCAGAGTTTAGGTGTCATTAGTCTCCAGACGCCTCATCGGAAATAGGCCTCATCTCGCCTGGAAGGGAGAACTTCCTGGATTTTCTCGAGTTGCGGCAGGTGTTCTCGAGTTACGACGGGGACCTCAGGGACCCACCCTGGTGGCCTCAGGAGAGGCCAGTCCCCATGCGAGTTGCTAGGGGGCCTCTCGGGATTCCTCTTCCGTCGATACCGGGGCCAAAAACCTTCTGTGGAGTCAGGGCTGGAACCGAGGATTCCTCTCAGGGGCTGACATGGATCTTTGGGTACTTGTGGAGTCTCCCCAGGGGAGTCAGGCCTCGTCTCGAGTGGGGGCATGCACGTGCGCTTTCCTTCCAGGCTGTAGCAGCAATGTCACGCTTCCCGTCGCGTGGATCAAAGGATCTGTGGTTTTCCCTCGAGGCTTTCCCTCGAGGCTTTCCCACAGGGCTGTCCCACGTGCCACCGTGGTGTGAGTCCATCCTCGGCGTGAAAGATGAGCCAGTGCAGGGCAAAGAGGCTCCTCTGGAATGGACTGAGACATCTGGGGGACTCTTGGAATGGTGGTACGACCATGGAGTTCCTCTCGCCTTTCCTGTTGAGAGTGCCTCCTCTTGAGATGCGACGGGAACGCCGGGAATTCTTTCCCGTTGAAAGCAGGGAATGGATCCCTCATCTCGAGCTCCGAGGGGGAAACGGGTCTCCTCTGGATGTGGGCGGGACCATCGTGCTTCCTCTCGAGTGGAGACGGGTATGGCGGTGAACTTCTTGAGTTGCAGCAAGGGTGTGAAAGACCCTTTCGAAGTTCCAGAGTTTAGGTGTCATTAGTCTCCAGACGCCTCATCGGAAATAGGCCTCATCTCGCCTGGAAGGGAGAACTTCCTGGATTTTCTCGAGTTTCGGCAGGTGTTCTCGTGTTACGACGGGGACCTCAGGGACCCGCCCTGGTGGCCTCAGGAGAGGCCAGTCCCCATGCGAGTTGCTAGGGGGCCTCTCGGGATTCCTCTCCCGTCGATACCGGGGCCAAAAACCTTGTGTGGAGTCAGGGCCGGAACCGAGGATTCCTCTCAGGGGCTGACATGGATCTTTGGGTACTTGTGGAGTCTCCCCAGGGGAGTCAGGCCTCGTCTCGAGTGGGGGCATGCACGTGCGCTTTCCTTCCAGGCTGTAGCAGCAATGTCACGCTTCCCGTCGCGTGGATCAAAGGATCTGTGGTTTTCCCTCGAGGCTTTCCCTCGAGGCTTTCCCACAGGGCTGTCCCACGTGCCACCGTGGTGTGAGTCGATCCTCGGCGTGAAAGATGAGCCAGTGCAGGGCAAAGAGGCTCCTCTGGAATGGACTGAGACATCTGGGGGACTCTTGGAATGGTGGTACGACCATGGAGTTCCTCTCGCCTTTCCTGTTGAGAGTGCCTCCTTTTGAGATGCGACGGGAACGCCGGGAATTCTTTCCCGTTGAAAGCAGGGAAAGGATCCCTCATCTCGAGCTCCGAGGGGGAAACGGGGCTCCTCTGGATGTGGGCGGGACCATCGTGCTTCCTCTCGAGTGGAGACGGGTATGGAGGTGAACTTCTTGAGTTGCATCAAGGGTGTGAAAGACCCTTTCGAAGTTCCAGAGGTTTGTTGTCATTTGTCTCCAGACGCCTCATCGGAAATAGGCCTCACCTCGCCTGGAAGGGAGAACTTCCTGGATTTTCTCGAGTTGCGGCAGGTGTTCTCGAGTTACGACGGGGACCTCAGGGACCCGCCCTGGTGGCCTCAGGAGAGGCCAGTCCCCATGCGAGATGCTAGGGGGCCTCTCGGGATTCCTCTCCCGTCGATACCGGGGCAAAAACCTTGTGTGGAGTCAGGGCCGGAACCGAGGATTCCTCTCAGGGGCTGACATGGATCTTTGGGTACTTGTGGAGTCTAACCAGGGGAGTCAGGCCTCGTCTCGAGTGGGGGCATGCACGTGCGCTTTCCTTCCAGGCTGTAGCAGCAATGTCACGCTTCCCGTCGCGTGGATCAAAGGATCTGTGGTTTTCCCTCGAGGCTTTCCCACAGGGCTGTCCCACGTGACACCGTGTTGTGAGTCGATCCTCGGCGTTAAAGATTAGCCAGTGCAGGGCAAAGAGGTTCCGCTGGAATGGACTGAGACATCTGGGGGACTCTTGGAATGGTGGTACGACCATGGAGTTCCTCTCGCCTTTCCTGTTGAGAGTTCCTCCTCTTGAGATGCGACGGGAACGCCGGGAAATCTTTCCTGTTGAAAGCAGGGAAAGGATCCCTCACCTCGAGCTACGAGGGGGAAACGGGGCTCCTCTGGATGTGGGCGGGACCATCGTGCTTCCTCTCGAGTGGAGACGGGTATGGCGGTGAACTTCTTGAGTTGCAGCAAGGGTGTGAAAGACCCTTTTGAAGTCCAAGACATTAGCTGTCATTAGACTCCAGACGCCTCATCGGAAAGAGGCCTCATCTCGCCTGGAAGGGAGAACTTCCTGGATTTTCTCGAGTTGCGGCAGGTGTTCTTGAGTTACGACGGGGACCTCAGGGACCCGCCGTGGTGGCCACAGGAGAGGCCAGTCCCCATGCGAGTGGCTAGGGGGCCTCACCGGATTCCTCTCCCGTCGATACTGGGGCCAAAAACCTTGTGTGGAGTCAGGGCCGAAACCGAGGATTCCTCTCAGGGGCTGACATGGATCTTTGGGTACTTCTGGAGTCTCCCCAGGGGATTCAGGCCTCGTCTCGAGTGGGGGCATGCACATGCGCTTTCCTTCCAGGCTGTAGCAGCAATGTCACGCTTCCCGGCTCGTGGATCAAAGGATCTGTGGTTTTCCCTCGAGGCTTTCCCTCGAGGCTTTCCCACAGGGCTGTCCCACGTGCCACCGTGGTGTGAGTCAATCCTCGGCGTGAAAGATGAGCCAGTGCAGGGCAAAGAGTTTCCTCTGGAATGGACTGAGAAATCTCGGGGACTCTTGGAATGGTGGTACGACCATGGAGTTCCTCTCATCTTTCCTGTTGAGAGTGCCTCCTCTTGAGATGCGACGGGAACGCCGGGAATTCTTTCCCGTTGATAGCAGGGAAAGGATCGCTCATCTCGAGCTACGAGGGGAAAACGGGGCTCCTCTGGATGTGGGCGGGACCATCATGTTTCCTCTCGAGTGGAGACGGTTATGGCGGTGAACTTCTTGAGTTGCAGCAAGGGTGTGAAAGACCCTTTCGAAGTTCCAGAGGTTCCGTGTCATTAGTCTCCAGACGCCTTATCGGAAATAAGCCTCATCTCGCCTGGAAGGGAGAACTTCCTGGATTTTCTCGAGTTGCGGCAGGTGTTCTCGAGTTACGACGGGGACCTCAGGAACCCGCCCTGGTGGCCTCAGGAAAGGTCAGTCCCCTTGCGAGTTCCTAGGGGGCCTCTCGGGATTCCTCTCCCGTCGATACCGGGGCCAAAATACTTGTGTGGAGTCCGGGCCGGAACCGAGGATTCCTCTCAGGGGCTGACATGGATCTTTGGGTACTTCTGGAGTCTCCCCAGGGGAGTCAGGCCTCGTCTCGAGTGGGGGCATGCACGTGCGCTTTCCTTACAGGCTGTAGCAGCAATGTCACGGTTCCCGTCGCGTGGATCAAAGGATCTGTGGTTTTCTCTCGAGGCTTTCCAACAGGGCTGTCCCACGTGCCACCGTGGTGTGAGTCGATCCTCGGCGTGAAAGATGAGCCAGTGCAGGGCAAAGAGGTTCCTCTGGAATGGACTGAGACATCTGGGGGACTCTTGGAATGGTGGTACGACCATGGAGTTCCTCTCACCTTTCTTGTTGAGAGTTCCTCCTCTTGAGATGCGACGGGAACGCCGGGAATTCTTTCCTGTTGAAAGCAGGGAAAGGATCCCTCATCTCGAGCTACGAGGGGGAAACGGGGCTCCTCTGAATGTGGGCGGGACCATCGTGCTTCCTCTCGAGTGGAGACGGGTATGGCGGTGAACTTCTTGAGTTGCAGCAAGGGTGTGAAAGACCCTTTTGAAGTCCCAGAGATTAGCTGTCATTAGACTCCAGACGCCTCATCGGAAATAGGCCTCATCTCGCCTGGAACGGAGAACTTCCTGGATCTTCTCGAGTTGCGGCAGGTGTTCTCGAGTTACGACGGGGACGTCAGGAACAAGCCCTGGTGGCCTCAGGAAACTCCAGTCCCCATACGAGTTGCTAGGGTGCCTCTCGGGATTCCTCTCAAGTCGATACCGGGGCCAAAAACCTTGTGTGGAGTCAGGGCCGGAACGGAGGATTCCTCTAAGGGGCTGACATGGATCTTTGGGTCTTTCTGGAGTCTCCCCAGGGGAGTCAGGCCTCGTCTCGAGTGGGGGCATGCACGTGCGCTTTCCTTCCAGGCTGTAGCAGCAATGTCACGCTTCCCGTCGCGTGGATCAAAGGATCTGTGGTTTTCCCTCGAGGCTTTCCCTCGAGGCTTTCCCACAGGGCTGTCCCACGTGCCACCGTGGTGTGAGTCGATCCTCGGCGTGAAAGATGAGCCAGTGCAGGGCAAAGAGGCTCCTCTGGAATGGACTGAGACATCTGGGGGACTCTTGGAATGGTGGTACGACCATGGAGTTCCTCTCGCCTTTCCTGTTGAGAGTGCCTCCTCTTGAGATGCGACGGGAACGCCGGGAATTCTTTCCCGTTGAAAGCAGGGAATGGATCCCTCATCTCGAGCTCCGAGGGGGAAACGGGTCTCCTCTGGATGTGGGCGGGACCATCGTGCTTCCTCTCGAGTGGAGACAGGTATGGCGGTGAACTTCTTGAGTTGCAGCAAGGGTGTGAAAGACCCTTTCGAAGTTCCAGAGTTTAGGTGTCATTAGTCTCCAGACGCCTCATCGGAAATAGGCCTCATCTCGCCTGGAAGGGAGAACTTCCTGGATTTTCTCGAGTTGCGGCAGGTGTTCTC
Organism: Capricornis sumatraensis; assembly: GCF_032405125.1. NCBI lineage: Eukaryota > Metazoa > Chordata > Mammalia > Artiodactyla > Bovidae > Capricornis > Capricornis sumatraensis. Next base: position 14,254,057 of record NW_027184612.1, read on the forward strand.
GAGTTACGACGGGGACCTCAGGGACCCGCCCTGGTTGCCTCAGGAGAGGCCAGTCCCCATGCGAGTTGCTAGGGGGCCTCTCGGGATTCCTCTCCCGTCGATACCGGGGCCAAAAACCTTGTGTGGAGTCAGGGCCGGAACCGAGGATTCCTCTCAGGGGCTGACATGGATCTTTGGGTACTTGTGGAGTCTCCCCAGGGGAGTCAGGCCTCGTCTCGAGTGGGGGCATGCACGTGCGCTTTCCTTCCAGGCTGTAGCAGCAATGTCACGCTTCCCGTGGCGTGGATCAAAGGATCTGTGGTTTTCCCTCGAGGCTTTCCCTCGAGGCTTTCCCACAGGGCTGTCCCACGTGCCACCGTGGTGTGAGTCGATCCTCGGCGTGAAAGATGAGCCAGTGCAGGGCAAAGAGGCTCCTCTGGAATGGACTGAGACATCTGGGGGACTCTTGGAATGGTGGTACGACCATGGAGTTCCTCTCGCCTTTCCTGTTGAGAGTGCCTCCTCTTGAGATGCGACGGGAACGCCGGGAATTCTTTCCCGTTGACAGCAGGGAATGGATCCCTCATCTCGAGCTACGAGGGGGAAACGGGGCTCCTCTGGATGTGGGCGGGACCATCGTGCTTCCTCTCGAGTGGAGACGGGTATGGCGGTGAACTTCTTGAGTTGCAGCAAGGGTGTGAAAGACCCCTTCGAAGTTCCAGAGGTTAGTTGTCATTTGTCTCCAGAGGCCTCATCGGAAATAGGCCTCATCTCGCCTGGAAGGGAGAACTTCCTGGATTTTCTCGAGTTGCCGCAGGTGTTCTCGAGTTACGACGGGGACCTCAGGGACCCGCCCTGGTGGCCTCAGGAGAGGCCAGTCCCCATGCGAGTTGCTAGGGGGCCTCTCGGGATTCCTCTCCCGTCGAAACCGGGGCCAAAAACCTTGTGTGGAGTCAGGGCCGGAACCGAGGATTCCTCTCAGGGGCTGAGATGGATCTTTGGGTACTTCTGGAGTCTCCCCAGGAGACTCAGGCCTCGTCTCGAGTGGGGGCATGCATGTGCGCTTTCCTTCCAGGCTGTAGCAGCAATGTCACGCTTCCCGTCGCGTGGATCAAAGGATCTGTGGTTTTCCCTCGAGGCTTTCCCTCGAGGCTTTCCCACAGGGCTGTCCCACGTACCACCGTGGTGTGAGTCGATCCTCGGCGTGAAAGATGAGCCAGTGCAGGGAAAAGAGGCTCCTCTGGAATGGACTGAGACATCTGGGGGACTCTAGGAATGGTGGTACGACCATGGAGTTCCTCTCGCCTTTCCTGTTGAGAGTGCCTCCTTTTGAGATGCGACGGGAACGCCGGGAATTCTTTCCCGTTGAAAGCAGGGAAAGGATCCCTCATCTCGAGCTCCGAGGGGGAAACGGGGCTCCTCTGGATGTGGGCGGGACCATCGTGCTTCCTCTCGAGTGGAGACGGGTATGGAGGTGAACTTCTTGAGTTGCAGCAAGGGTGTGAAAGACCCTTTCGAAGTTCCAGAGGTTTGTTGTCATTTGTCTCCAGACGCCTCATCGGAAATAGGCCTCACCTCGCCTGGAAGGGAGAACTTCCTGGATTTTCTCGAGTTGCGGCAGGTGTTCTCGAGTTACGACGGGGACCTCACGGACCCGCCCTGGTGGCCTCAGGAGAGGCCAGTCCCCATGCGAGATGCTAGGGGGCCTCTCGGGATTCCTCTCCCGTCGATACCGGGGCAAAAACCTTGTGTGGAGTCAGGGCCGGAACCGAGGATTCCTCTCAGGGGCTGACATGGATCTTTGGGTACTTGTGGAGTCTAACCAGGGGAGTCAGGCCTCGTCTCGAGTGGGGGCATGCACGTGCGCTTTCCTTCCAGGCTGTAGCAGCAATGTCACGCTTCCCGTCGCGTGGATCAAAGGATCTGTGGTTTTCCCTCGAGGCTTTCCCTCGAGGCTTTCCCACAGGGCTGTCCCACGTGCCACCGTGGTGTGAGTCGATTCTCGGCGTGAAAGATGAGACTGTGCAGGGCAAAGAGGTTCCTCTGGATTGGACTGAGACATCTGGGGGACTCTTGGAATGGTGGTAGGACCATGGAGTTCCTCTCGCCTTTCCTGTTGAGAGTGCCTCCTCTTGAGATGCGACGGGAACGCCGGGAATTCTTTCCCGTTGAAAGCAGGGAAAGGATCCCTCATCTCGAGCTACGAGGGGGAAACGGGGCTCCTCTGGATGTGGGCGGGACCATCGTGCTTCCTCTCGAGTGGAGACGGTTATGGCGGTGAACTTCTTGAGTTGCAGCAAGGGTGTGAAAGACCCTTTCGAAGTTCCAGAGGTTCAGTGTCATTAGTCTCAGACGCCTTATCGGACATAAGCCTCATCTCGCCTGGAAGGGAGAACTTCCTGGATTTTCTCGAGTTGCGGCAGGTGTTCTCGAGTTACGACGGGGACCTCAGGAACCCGCCCTGGTGGCCTCAGGAAAGGTCAGTCCCCTTGCGAGTTCCTAGGGGGCCTCTCGGGATTCCTCTCCCGTCGATAGCGGGGCCAAAATACTTGTGTGGAGTCAGGGCCGGAACCGAGGATTCCTCTCAGGGGCTGACATGGATCTTTGGGTACTTCTGGAGTTTCCCCAGGGGAGTCAGGCCTCGTCTCGAGTGGGGGCATGCACGTGCGCTTTCCTTACAGGCTGTAGCAGCAATGTCACGGTTCCCGTCGCGTGGATCAAAGGATCTGTGGTTTTCCCTCGAGGCTTTCCCACAGGGCTGTCCCACGTGCCACCGTGGTGTGAGTCGATCCTCGGCGTGAAAGATGAGCCAGTGCAGGGCAAAGAGGTTCCTCTGGAATGGACTGAGACATCTGGGGGACTCTTGGAATGGTGGTACGACCATGGAGTTCCTCTCACCTTTCCTGTTGAGAGTTCCTCCTCTTGAGATGCGACGGGAACGCCGGGAATTCTTTCCTGTTGAAAGCAGGGAAAGGATCCCTCATCTCGAGCTACGAGGGGGAAACGGGGCTCCTCTGAATGTGGGCGGGACCATCGTGCTTCCTCTCGAGTGGAGACGGGTATGGCGGTGAACATCTTGAGTTGCAGCAAGGGTGTGAAAGACCCTTTTGAAGTCCCAGAGATTAGCTGTCATTAGACTCCAGACGCCTCATCGGAAATAGGCCTCATCTCGCCTGGAACGGAGAACTTCCTGGATTTTCTCGAGTTGCGGCAGGTGTTCTCGAGTTACGACGGGGACGTCAGGGACAAGCCCTGGTGGCCTCAGGAAACTCCAGTCCCCATACGAGTTGCTAGGGTGCCTCTCGGGATTCCTCTCCCGTCGATACCGGGGCCAAAAACCTTGTGTGGAGTCAGGGCCGGAACGGAGGATTCCTCTAAGGGGCTTACATGGATCTTTGGGTCTTTCTGGAGTCTCCCCAGGGGAGTCAGGCCTCGTCTCGAGTGGGGGCATGCACGTGCGCTTTCCTTCCAGGCTGTAGCCGCAATGTCTCGGTTCCCGTCGCGTGGATCAAAGGATCTGTGGTTTTCCCTCGAGGCTTTCCCACAGGGCTGTCCCACGTGCCACCGTGGTGTGAGTCGATTCTCGGCGTGAAAGATGAGACAGTGCAGGGCAAAGAGGTTCCTCTGGATTGGACTGAGACATCTGGGGGACTCTTGGAATGGTGGTAGGACCATGGAGTTCCTCTCGCCTTTCCTGTTGAGAGTGCCTCCTCTTGAGATGCGACGGGAACGCCGAAAATACTTTCCCGTTGATAGCAGGGAAAGGATCCCTCATCTCGAGCTACGAGGGGGAAACTGGGCTCCTCTGGATGTGGGCGGGACCATCATGTTTCCTTTCGAGTGGAGACGGTTATGGCGGTGAACTTCTTGAGTTGCATCAAGGGTGTGAAAGACCCTTTCGAAGTTCCAGAGGTTAGGTGTCATTAGTCTCCAGACGCCTCATCGGAAATAGGCCTCATCTCGCCTGGAAGGGAGAACTTCCTGGATTTTCTCGAGTTGCGGCAGGTGTTCTCGAGTTACGACGGGGACCTCAGGGACCCGCCCTGGTGGCCTTAGGAGAGGGCAGTCCCCATGCGAGTTGCTAGGAGGCCTCTCGGGATTCCTCTCCCGTCGAAACCGGGGCCAAAAACATTTGGTGGAGTCAGGGCCGGAACCGAGGATTCCTCTCAGGGGCTGACATGGATCTTTGAGTACTTCTGGAGTCTCCCCAGGGGAGTCAGGCCTCGTCTCGAGTGGGGGAATGCACATGCGCTTTCCTTCCAGGCTGTAGCAGCAATGTCACGCTTCCCGTGGCGTGGATCAAAGGATCTGTGGTTTTCCCTCGAGGCTTTCCCTCGAGGCTTTCCCACAGGGCTGTCCCACGTGTCACCGTGGTGTGATTCGATCCTCGGCGTGAAAGATGTGCCAGTGCAGGGCAAAGAGGTTCCTCTGGAATGGACTGAGACATCTGGGGGACTCTTGGAATGGTGGTACGACCATGGAGTTCCTCTCGCCTTTCCTGTTGAGAGTGCCTGCTCTTGAGATGCGACGGGAACGCCGGGAATTCTTTCCCGTTGAAAGCAGGGAAAGGATCCCTCATCTCGAGCTCCGAGGGGGAAACGGTGCTCCTCTGGATGTGGGAGGGACCATCGTACTTCCTCTTGAGTGGACACGGGTATGGCGGTGAACTTCTTGAGTTGCAGCAAGGGTGTGAAAGACCCTTTCGAAGTTCCAGAGGTTAGGTGTCATTAGTCTCCAGACGCCTCATCGGAAATAGGCCTCATCTCGCCTGAAAGGGAGAACTTCCTGGATTTTCTCGAGTTGCGGCAGGTGTTCTCGAGTTACGACGGGGACCTCAGGGACCCGCCCTGGTGGCCTCAGGAGACGCCAGTCCCCATGCGAGTTGCTAGGGGGCCTCTCGGGATTCCTCTCCCGTCGATACCGGGGCCAAAAACCTTGTGTTGAGTCAGGGCCGGAACCGAGGATTCCTCTCAGGGGCTGATATGGATCTTTGGGTACATCTGGAGTCTCGCCAGGGGAGACAGGCCTCGTCTTTAGTCGGGGCATGCACGTGCACTTTCCTTCCAGGCTGTAGCAGCAATGTCACGCTTCCCGTCGCGTGGATCAAAGGATCTGTGGTTTTCCCTCGAGGCTTTCCCTCGAGGCTTTCCCACAGGGCTGTCGCACGTGCCACCATGGTGTGAGTCGATCCTCGGCGTGAAAGATGAGCCAGTGCAGGGCAAAGAGGTTTCTCTGGAATGGACTGAGACATCTGGGGGACTCTTGGAATGGTGGTACGACCATGGAGTTCCTCTCGCCTTTCCTGTTGAGAGTGCCTCCTCTTGAGATGCGACGGGAACGCCGGGAATTCTTTCCCGTTGAAAGCATGGAAAGGTTCCCTCATCTCGAGCTACGAGGGGGAAACGGTGCTCCTCTGGATGTGGGCGGGACCATCATGCTTCCTCTCGAGTGGACACGGGTATGGCGGTGAACTTCTTGAGTTGCAGCAAGGGTGTGAAAGACCCTTTCGAAGTTCCAGAGGTTAGGTGTCATTAGTCTCCAGACGCCTCATCGGAAATAGGCCTCATCTCGCCTGGAAGGGAGAACTTCCTGGATTTCTCGAGTTGCGGCAGGTGTTCTCGACTTACGACGGGGACCTCAGGGACCCGCCCTGGTGGCCTCAGGAGAGGCCAGTCCCCATGCGAGTTGCTAGGGGGCCTCTCGGGATTACTCTTCCGTCGATACCGGGGCCAAAACCCTTTGGTGGAGTCAGGGCCGGAACCGAGGATTCCTCTCAGGGGCTGACATGGATCTTTGGGTACTTCTGGAGTCTCCCCAGGGGAGTCAGGCCTCGTCTCGAGTGGGGGCATGCACGTGCGCTTTCCTTCCAGGCTGTAGCAGCAATGTCACGCTTCCCGTCGCGTGGATCAAACGATCTGTGGTTTTCCCTCGAGGCTTTCCCTCGAGGCTTTCCCACAGGGCTGTCCCACGTGCCACCGTGGTGTGAGTCGATCCTCGGCGTGAAAGATGAGCCAGTGCAGGGCAAAGAGGTTCCTCTGGAATGCACTGAGACATCTGGGGGACTCTTGGAATGGTGGTACGACCATGGAGTTCCTCTCGCCTTTCCTGTTGAGAGTGCCTCCTCTTGAGATGCGACGGGAACGCCGGGAATTCTTTCCCGTTGAAAGCAGGGAAAGGATCCCTCATCTCGAGCTACGAGGGGGAAACGGGGCTCCTCTGGATGTGGGCGGGACCATCGTGCTTCCTCTCGAGTGGAGACGGGTATGGCGGTGAACTTCTTGAGTTGCAGCAAGGGTGTGAAAGACCCTTTTGAAGTTCCAGAGGTTAGGTGTCATTAGTCTCCAGACGCCTCATCGGAAATAGGCCTCATCTCGCCTGGAAGGGAGAACTTCCTGGATTTTCTCGAGTTGCGGCAGGTGTTCTCGAGTTACGACGGGGACCTCAGGGACCCGCCCTGGTGGCCTCAGGAGACGCCAGTCCCCATGCGAGTTGCTAGGGGGCCTCTCGGGATTCCTCTCCCGTCGATACCGGGGCCAAAAACCTTGTGTGGAGTCAGGGCCGGAACCGAGGATTCCTCTCAGGGGCTGATATGGATCTTTGGGTACATCTGGAGTCTCGCCAGGGGAGACAGGCCTCGTCTCGAGTCGGGGCATGCACGTGCACTTTCCTTCCAGGCTGTAGCAGCAATGTCACGCTTCCCGTCGCGTGGATCAAAGGATCTGTGGTTTTCCCTCGAGGCTTTCCCTCGAGGCTTTCCCACAGGGCTGTCCCACGTGCCACCATGGTGTGAGTCGATCCTCGGCGTGAAAGATGAGCCAGTGCAGGGCAAAGAGGTTCCTCTGGAATGGACTGAGACATCTGGGGGACTCTTGGAATGGTGGTTCGACCATGGAGTTCCTCTCGCCTTTCCTGTTGAGAGTGCCTCCTCTTGAGATGCGACAGGAACGCCGGGAATTCTTTCCCGTTGAAAGCAGGGAAAGGATCCCTCATCTCGAGCTCCGAGGGGGAAACGGGGCTCCTCTGGATGTGGGCGGGACCATCGTGCTTCCTCTCGAGTGGAGACGGGTATGGCGGTGAACTTCTTGAGTCGCAGCAAGGGTGTGAAAGACCCTTTCGAAGTTCCAGAGTTTAGGTGTCATTAGTCTCCAGACGCCTCATCGGAAATAGGCCTCATCTCGCCTGGAAGGGAGAACTTCCTGGATTTTCTCGAGTTGCGGCAGGTGTTCTCGAGTTACGACGGGGACCTCAGGGACCCGCCCTGGTGGCCTCAGGAGACGCCAGTCCCCATGCGAGTTGCTAGGAGGCCTCTCGGGATTCCTCTCCCGTCGATACCGGGGCCAAAAACATTTGGTGGAGTCAGGGCCGGAGCCGAGGATTCCTCTCAGGGGCTGACATGGATCTTTGAGTACTTCTGGAGTCTCCCCAGGGGAGTCAGGCCTCGTCTCGAGTGGGGGCATGCACATGCGCTTTCCTTCCAGGCTGTAGCAGCAATGTCACGCTTCCCGTGGCGTGGATCAAAGGATCTGTGGTTTTCCCTCGAGGCTTTCCCTCGAGGCTTTCCCACAGGGCTGTCCCACGTGCCACCGTTGTGTGATCCGATCCTCGGCGTGAAAGATGTGCCAGTGCAGGGCAAAGAGGTTCCTCTGGAATGGACTGAGACATCTGGGGGACTCTTGGAATGGTGGTAGGACCATGGAGTTCCTCTCGCCTTTCCTGTTGAGAGTGCCTGCTCTTGAGATGCGACGGGAACGCCGGGAATTCTTTCCCGTTGAAAGCAGGGAAAGGATCCCTCATCTCGAGCTACGAGGGGGAAACGGTGCTCCTCTGGATGTGGGCGGGACCATCGTGCTTCCTCTTGAGTGGACACGGGTATGGCGGTGAACTTCTTGAGTTGCAGCAAGGGTGTGAAAGACCCTTTCGAAGTTCCAGAGGTTCCGTGTCATTAGTCTCCAGACGCCTCATCGGAAATAGGCCTCATCTCGCCTGGAAGGGAGAACTTCCTGAAGTTTCTCGAGTTGCGGCAGGTGTTCTCGAGTTACGACGGGGACCTCAGGGACCCGCCCTGGTGGCCTCAGGAAAGGCCAATCCCCATGCTAGTTGCTCGGGGGCCTCTCAGGATTCCTCTCCTTTCGATACCGGGGCCAAAAAACTTGTGTGGAGTCAGGGCCGGAACCGAGGATTCCTCTCAGGGGCTGACATGGATCTTTGGGTACTTCTGGAGTCTCCCCAGGGGAGTCAGGCCTCGTCTCGAGTAGGGGCATGCACGAGCGCTTTCCTTCCAGGCTGTAGCCGCAATGTCTCGGTTCCCGTCGCGTGGATCAAAGGATCTGTGGTTTTCCCTCGAGGCTTTCCCACAGGGCTGTCCCACGTGCCACCGTGGTGTTAGTCGATTCTCGGCGTGAAAGATGAGACAGTGCAGGGCAAAGAGGTTCCTCTGGATTGGACTGAGACATCTGGGGGACTCTTGGAATGGTCGTAGGACCATAGAGTTCCTCTCGCCTTTCCTGTTGAGAGTGCCTCCTCTTGAGATGCGATGGGAACGCCGGGAATTCTTTCCCGTTGAAAGCAGGGAAAGGATCCCTCATCTCGAGCTACGAGGGGGAAACGGGGCTCCTCTGGATGTGGGCGGGACCATCGTGCTTCCTCTCGAGTGGAGACGGGTATGGCGGTGAAATTCTTGAGTTGCAGCAAGGGTGTGAAAGACCCTTTCGAAGTTCAAGAGGTTAGGTGTCATTAGTCTCCAGACGCCTCATCGGAAATAGGCCTCATCTCGCCTGGAAAGGAGAACTTCCTGGATTTTCTCGAGTTGCGGCAGGTGTTCTCGATTTACGACGGGGACCTCAGGGACCCGCCCTGGTGGCCTCACGTACGGCCAGTCCCCATGCTAGTTGCTAGGGGGCCTCTCGGGATTCCTCTCCCGTCGATACCGGGGCCAAAAACCTTGTGTGGAGTCAGGGCCGGAACCGAGGATTCCTCTCAGGGGCTGACATGGATCTTTGGGTACTTCTGGAGTCTCCCCAGGGGAGTCAGGACTCGTCTCGAGTGGGGGCATGCACGTGCGCTTTCCTTCCAGGCTGTAGCAGCAATGTCATGCTTCCCGTCGCATGGATAAAAGGATCTGTGGTTTTCCCTCGAGGCTTTCCCTCGAGGCTTTCCCACAGGGCTGTCTCACGTGCCACCGTTGTGTGAGTCGATCCTCGGCGTGAAAGATGTGCCAGTGCAGGGCAAACAGGTTCCTCTGGAATGGACTGAGACATCTGGGGGACTCTTGGAATGGTGGTACGACCATGGAGTTCCTCTCGCGTTTCCTGTTGAGAGTGCCTCCTCTTGAGATGCGACGGGAACGCCGGGAATTCTTTCCCGTTGAAAGCAGGGAAAGGATCCCTCATCTCGAGCTACGAGGGGGAAACGGGGCTCCTCTCGATGTGGGCGGGACCATCGTGCCTCCTTTCGAGTGGAGACGGGTATGGCGGTGAAATTCTTGAGTTGCAGCAAGGGTGTGAAAGACCCTTTCGAAGTTCCAGAGGTTAGGTGTCATTAGTCTCCAAACGCCTCATCGGAAATAGGCCTCATTTCGCCTGGAAAGGAGAACTTCCTGAATTTTCTCGAGTTGCGGCAGGTGTTCTCGATTTACGACGGGGACCTCAGGGACCCGCCCTGGTGGCCTCAGGAACGGCCAGTCCCCATGCTAGTTTCTAGGGGGCCTCTCGGGATTCCTCTCCCGTCGATACCGGGGCCAAAAACCTTGTGTGGAGTCAGGGCCGGAACCGAGGATTCCTCTCACGGGCTGACATGGATCTTTGGGTACTTCTGGAGTCTCCCCAGGGGAGTCAGGACTCGTCTCGAGTGGGGGCATGCACGTGCGCTTTCCTTCCAGGCTGTAGCAGCAATGTCACGGTTCCCGGCTCGTGGATCAAAGGATCTGTGGTTTTCCCTCGAGGCTTTCCCTCGAGGCTTTCCCACAGGGCTGTCCCACGTGCCACCGTGGTGTGAGTCAACCCTCGGCGTGAAAGATGAGCCAGTGCAGGGCAAAGAGTTTCCTCTGGAATGGACTGAGAAATCTCGGGGACTCTTGGAATGGTGGTTCGACCATGGAGTTCCTCTCATCTTTCCTATTGAGAGTGCCTCCTCTTGAGATGCGACGGGAACGCCGGGAATTCTTTCCCGTTGATAGCAGGGAAAGGATCCCTCATCTCGATCTACGAGGGGGAAACGGGGCTCCTCTGGATGTGGGCGGGACCATCGTGTTTCCTCTCGAGTGGAGACGGGTATGGCGGTGAACTTCTTGAGTTGCAGCAAGGGTGTGAAAGACCCTTTCGAAGTTCCAGAGGTTCGGTGTCATTAGTCTCCAGACGCCTCATCGGAAATAGGCCTCATCTCGCCTGGAAGGGAGAACTTCCTGGATTTTCTCGAGTTGCGGCAGGTGTTCTCGAGTTACGACGGGGACCTCAGGGACCCGCCCTGGTGGCCTCAGGAAAGGCCAGTTCCCATGCGAGTTGCTCGGGGGCCTCTCGGGATTCCTCTCCCGTCGATACGGGGGCCAAAAACTTTGTGTGGAGTCAGGGCCGGAACCGAGGATTCCTCTCAGGGAATGACATGGATCTTTGGGTACTTCTGGAGTCTCCCCAGGAGAGTCAGGCCTCGTCTCGAGTGGGGGCATGCACGTGCGCTTTCCTTCCAGGCTGTAGCAGCAATGTCACGCTTCCCGTGGCGTGGATCAAAGGATCTGTGGTTTTACCTCGAGGCTTTCCATCGAGGCTTTCCCACAGGGCTGTCCCACGTGCCACCATGGTGTGAGTCGATCCTCGGCGTGATAGATGAGCCAGTGCAGGGCAAAGAGGTTCCTCTGGAATGGACTGAGACATCTGGGGGACTCTTGGAATGGTGGTACGACCATGGAGTTCCTCTCGCCTTTCCTGCTGAGAGTGCCTCCTCTTGAGATGCGACGGGAACGCCGGGAATTCTTTCCCGTTGAAAGCAGGGAAAGGATCCCTCATCTCGAGCTACGAGGGGGAAACGGTGCTCCTCTGGATGTGGGCGGGACCATCGTGCTTCCTCTTGAGTGGACACGGGTATGGCGGTGAACTTCTTGAGTTGCAGCAAGGGTGTGAAAGACCCTTTCGAAGTTCCAGAGGTTCCGTGTCATTAGTCTCCAGACGCCTCATCGGAAATAGGCCTCATCTCGCCTGGAAGGGAGAACTTCCTGAAGTTTCTCGAGTTGTGGCAGGTGTTCTCGAGTTACGACGGGGACCTCAGGGACCCGCCCTGGTGGCCTCAGGAAAGGCCAATCCCCATGCTAGTTGCTCGGGGGCCTCTCAGGATTCCTCTCCTGTCGATACCGGGGCCAAAAAACTTGTGTGGAGTCAGGGCCGGAACCGAGGATTCCTCTCAGGGGCTGACATGGATCTTTGGGTACTTCTGGAGTCTCCCCAGGGGAGTCAGGCCTCGTCTCGAGTAGGGGCATGCACGAGCGCTTTCCTTCCAGGCTGTAGCCGCAATGTCTCGGTTCCCGTCGCGTGGATCAAAGGATCTGTGGTTTTCCCTCGAGGCTTTCCCACAGGGCTGTCCCACGTGCCACCGTGGTGTGAGTCGATTCTCGGCGTGAAAGATGAGACAGTGCAGGGCAAAGAGGTTCCTCTGGATTGGACTGAGACATCTGGGGGACTCTTGGAATGGTCGTAGGACCATAGAGTTCCTCTCGCCTTTCCTGTTGAGAGTGCCTCCTCTTGAGATGCGATGGGAACGCCGGGAATTATTTCCCGTTGAAAGCAGGGAAAGGATCCCTCATCTCGAGCTACGAGGGGGAAACGGGGCTCCTCTGGATGTGGGCGGGACCATCGTGCTTCCTCTCGAGTGGAGACGGGTATGGCGGTGAAATTCTTGAGTTGCAGCAAGGGTGTGAAAGACCCTTTCGAAGTTCAAGAGGTTAGGTGTCATTAGTCTCCAGACGCCTCATCGGAAATAGGCCTCATCTCGCCTGGAAAGGAGAACTTCCTGGATTTTCTCGAGTTGCGGCAGGTGTTCTCGATTTACGACGGGGACCTCAGGGACCCGCCCTGGTGGCCTCAGGTACGGCCAGTCCCCATGCTAGTTGCTAGGGGGCCTCTCGGGATTCCTCTCCCGTCGATACCGGGGCCAAAAACCTTGTGTGGAGTCAGGGCCGGAACCGAGGATTCCTCTCAGGGGCTGACATGGATCTTTGGGTACTTCTGGAGTCTCCCCAGGGGAGTCAGGCCTCGTCTCGAGTGGGGGCATGCACGTGCGCTTTCCTTCCAGGCTGTAGCAGCAATGTCATGCTTCCCGTCGCATGGATAAAAGGATCTGTGGTTTTCCCTCGAGGCTTTCCCTCGAGGCTTTCCCACAGGGCTGTCTCACGTGCCACCGTTGTGTGAGTCGATCCTCGGCGTGAAAGATGTGCCAGTGCAGGGCAAACAGGTTCCTCTGGAATGGACTGAGACATCTGGGGGACTCTTGGAATGGTGGTACGACCATGGAGTTCCTCTCGCGTTTCCTGTTGAGAGTGCCTCCTCTTGAGATGCGACGGGAACGCCGGGAATTCTTTCCCGTTGAAAGCAGGGAAAGGATCCCTCATCTCGAGCTACGAGGGGGAAACGGGGCTCCTCTCGATGTGGGCGTGACCATCGTGCCTCCTTTCGAGTGGAGACGGGTATGGCGGTGAAATTCTTGAGTTGCAGCAAGGGTGTGAAAGACCCTTTCGAAGTTCCAGAGGTTAGGTGTCATTAGTCTCCAAACGCCTCATCGGAAATAGGCCTCATTTCGCCTGGAAAGGAGAACTTCCTGAATTTTCTCGAGTTGCGGCAGGTGTTCTCGATTTACGACGGGGACCTCAGGGACCCGCCCTGGTGGCCTCAGGAACGGCCAGTCCCCATGCTAGTTTCTAGGGGGCCTCTCGGGATTCCTCTCCCGTCGATACCGGGGCCAAAAACCTTGTGTGGAGTCAGGGCCGGAACCGAGGATTCCTCTCACGGGCTGACATGGATCTTTGGGTACTTCTGGAGTCTCCCCAGGGGAGTCAGGACTCGTCTCGAGTGGGGGCATGCACGTGCGCTTTCCTTCCAGGCTGTAGCAGCAATGTCACGGTTCCCGGCTCGTGGATCAAAGGATCTGTGGTTTTCCCTCGAGGCTTTCCCTCGAGGCTTTCCCACAGGGCTGTCCCACGTGCCACCGTGGTGTGAGTCAACCCTCGGCGTGAAAGATGAGCCAGTGCAGGGCAAAGAGTTTCCTCTGGAATGGACTGAGAAATCTCGGGGACTCTTGGAATGGTGGTTCGACCATGGAGTTCCTCTCATCTTTCCTATTGAGAGTGCCTCCTCTTGAGATGCGACGGGAACGCCGGGAATTCTTTCCCGTTGATAGCAGGGAAAGGATCCCTCATCTCGATCTACGAGGGGGAAACGGGGCTCCTCTGGATGTGGGCGGGACCATCGTGTTTCCTCTCGAGTGGAGACGGGTATGGCGGTGAACTTCTTGAGTTGCAGCAAGGGTGTGAAAGACCCTTTCGAAGTTCCAGAGGTTCGGTGTCATTAGTCTCCAGACGCCTCATCGGAAATAGGCCTCATCTCGCCTGGAAGGGAGAACTTCCTGGATTTTCTCGAGTTGCGGCAGGTGTTCTCGAGTTACGACGGGGACCTCAGGGACCCGCCCTGGTGGCCTCAGGAAAGGCCAGTCCCCATGCGATTTGCTCGGGGGCCTCTCGGGATTCCTCTCCCGTCGATACGGGGGCCAAAAACTTTGTGTGGAGTCAGGGCCGGAACCGAGGATTCCTCTCAGGGAATGACATGGATCTTTGGGTACTTCTGGAGTCTCCCCAGGAGAGTCAGGCCTCGTCTCGAGTGGGGGCATGCACGTGCGCTTTCCTTCCAGGCTGTAGCAGCAATGTCACGCTTCCCGTGGCGTGGATCAAAGGATCTGTGGTTTTCCCTCGAGGCTTTCCCTCGAGGCTTTCCCACAGGGCTGTCCCACGTGCCCCCGTGGTGTGAGTCGATCCTCGGCGTGAAAGATGAGCCAGTGCAGGGCAAAGAGGTTCCTCTGGAATGGACTGAGACATCTGGGGGACTCTTGGAATGGTGGTACGACCATGGAGTTCCTCTCGCCTTTCCTGTTGAGAGTGCCTCCTCTTGAGATGCGACGGGAACGCCGGGAATTCTTTCCCCTTGAAAGCAGGGAAAGGATCCCTCATCTCGAGCTACGAGGGGGAAACGGGGCTCCTCTGGATGTGGGCGGGACCATCGTGCTTCCTCTCGAGTGGAGACGGGTAAGGCGGTGAACTTCTTGAGTTGCAGCAAGGGTGTGAAAGACCCTTTCGAAGTTCCAGAGTTTAGGTGTCATTAGTCTCCAGACGCCTCATCGGAAATAGGCCTCATCTCGCCTGGAAGGGAGAACTTCCTGGATTTTCTCGAGTTGCGGCAGGTGTTCTCGAGTTACGACGGGGACCTCAGGGACCCGCCCTGGTGGCCTCAGGAGACGCCAGTCCCCATGCGAGTTGCTAGGAGGCCTCTCGGGATTCCTCTCCCGTCGATACCGGGGCCAAAAACATTTGGTGGAGTCAGGGCCGGAACCGAGGATTCCTCTCAGGGGCTGACATGGATCTTTGAGTACTTCTGGAGTCTCCCCAGGGGAGTCAGGCCTCGTCTCGAGTGGGGGCATGCACATGCGCTTTCCTTCCAGGCTGTAGCAGCAATGTCACGCTTCCCGTGGCGTGGATCAAAGGATCTGTGGTTTTCCCTCGAGGCTTTCCCTCGAGGCTTTCCCACAGGGCTGTCCCACGTGCCACCGTTGTGTGATTCGATCCTCGGCGTGAAAGATGTGCCAGTGCAGGGCAAAGAGGTTCCTCTGGAATGGACTGAGACATCTGGGGGACTCTTGGAATGGTGGTAGGACCATGGAGTTCCTCTCGCCTTTCCTGTTGAGAGTGCCTGCTCTTGAGATGCGACGGGAACGCCGGGAATTCTTTCCCGTTGAAAGCAGGGAAAGGATCCCTCATCTCGAGCTACGAGGGGGAAACGGTGCTCCTCTGGATGTGGGCGGGACCATCGTGCTTCCTCTTGAGTGGACACGGGTATGGCGGTGAACTTCTTGAGTTGCAGCAAGGGTGTGAAAGACCCTTTCGAAGTTCCAGAGGTTTGGTGTCATTAGTCTCCAGAGGCCTCATCGGAAATAGGCCTCATCTCGCCTGGAAGGGAGAACTTCCTGGATTTTCTCGAGTTGTGGCAGGTGTTCTCGAATTACGACGGGGACCTCAGGGACCCGCCCTGGTGGCCTCCGGAGAGGCCAGTCCCCATGCGAGTTGCTAGGGGGCCTCTCGGGATTCCTCTCCCGTCGATACCGGGGCCAAAAACCTTGTGTGGAGTCAGGGCCGGAACCGAGGATTCCTCTCAGGGGCTGACATGGATCTTTGGGTACTTCTGGAGTCACCCCAGTGGAGTCAGGCCTCGTCTCGAGTAGGGGCATGCACGTGCGCTTTCCTTTCAGGCTGTAGCAGCAATGTCACGCTTCCCGTCACGTGGATCAAAGGATCTGTGGTTTTCCCTCGAGGCTTTCCCTCGAGCCTTTCCCACAGGGCTGTCCCACGTGCCACCGTGGTGTGAGTCGATCCTCGGCGTGAAAGATGAGCCAGTGCAGGGCAAAGAGGTTCCTCTGAAATGGACTGAGACATCTGGGGGACTCTTGGAATGGTGGTACGACCATGGAGTTCCTCTCGCCTTTCCTGTTGAGAGTGCCTCCTCTTGAGATGCGACGGGAACGCCGGGAATTCTTTCCCGTTGAAAACAGGGAAAGGATCCCTCATCTCGAGCTAAGAGGGGGAAACGGGGCTCCTCTGGATGTGGGCGGGACCATCGTGCTTCCTCTCTAGTGGAGACGGGTATGGTGGTGAACTTCTTGAGTTGCAGCAAGGGTGTGAAAGACCCTTTCGAAGTTCCAGAGGTTAGGTGTCATTAGTCTCCAGACGCCTCATCGGAAATAGGCCTCATCTCGCCTGGAAGGGAGAACTTCCTGGATTTTCTCGAGTTGCGGCAGGTGTTCTCGAGTTACGACGGGGACCTCAGGGACCCGCCCTGGTGGCCTCAGGAGAGGCCAGTCCCTATGCGAGTTGCTAGGGGGCCTCTCGGGATTCCTCTCCCGTCGATACCGGGGCCAAAATCCTTGTGTGGAGTCAGGGCCGGAACCGAGGATTCCTCTCAGGGGCTGACATGGATCTTTGGGTACTTCTGGAGTCTCCCCAGGGGAGTCAGGCCTCGTCTCGAGTGGGGGCATGCACGTTCACTTTCCTTCCAGGCTGTAGCAGCAATGTCACGCTTCCCGTCGCGTGGATCAAATGATGTGTGGTTTTCCCTCGAGGCTTTCCCACAGGGCTGTCCCACGTGCCACCGTGGTGTGAGTCGATCCTCGGCGTGAAAGATGAGCCAGTGCAGGGCAAAGAGGTTCCTCTGGAATGGACTGAGACATCTGGGGGACTCTTGGAATGGTGGTACGACCATGGAGTTCCTCTCGCCTTTCCTGTTGAGAGTGCCTCCTCTTGAGATGCGACGGGAACGCCGGGAATTTTTTGCCGTTGAAAGCAGGGAAAGGATCTCTCATCTCGAGCTACGAGGGGGAAACGGGGCTCCTCTGGATGTGGGCGGGACCATCGTGCTTCCTCTCGAGTGGAGACGGATATGGCGGTGAACTTCTTGAGTTGCAGCAAGGGTGTGAAAGACCCTTTCGAAGTTCCAGAGGTTAGGTGTCATTAGTCTCCAGAGGCCTCATCGGAAATAGGCCTCATCTCGCCTGGAAGGGAGAACTTCCTGGATTTTCTCGAGTTGCGGCAGGTGTTCTCGAGTTACGACGGGGACCTCAGGGACCCGCCCTGGTGGCCTCAGGAGAGGCCAGTCCCCATGCGAGTTGCTAGGGGGCCTCTCGGGATTCCTCTCCCGTCGATACCGGGGCCAAAAAGCTTGTGTGGAGTCAAGGCCGGAACCGAGGATTCCTCTCAGGGGCTGACATGGATCTTTGGGTACTTCTGGAGTCTCCCCAGGGGAGTCAGGCCTCGTCTCGAGTGGGGGCATGCACGTGCGCTTTCCTTCCAGGCTGTAGCAGCAATGTCACGCTTCCCGTCGCGTGGATCAAAGGATCTGTGGTTTTCCCTCGAGGCTTTCCCTCGAGGCTTTCCCACAGGGCTGTCCCACGTGCCACCGTGGTGTGAGTCGATCCTCGGCGTGAAAGATGAGCCAGTGCAGGGCAAAGAGCTTCCTCTGGAATGGACTGAGACATCTGGGGGACTCTTGGAATGGTGGTACGACCATGGAGTTCCTCTCGCCTTTCCTGTTGAGAGTGCCTCCTCTTGAGATGCGACGGGAACACAGGGAATTCTTTCCCGTTGAAAGCAGGGAAAGGATCCCTCATCTCGAGCTACGAGGGGGAAACGGGGCTCCTTTGGATGTGGTCGGGACCATCGTGCTTCCTCTCGAGTGGAGACGGGTATGGTGGTGAACTTCTTGAGTTGCAGCAAGGGTGTGAAAGACCCTTTCGAAGTTCCAGAGGTTAGGTGTCATTAGTCTCCAGACGCCTCATCGGAAATAGGCCTCATCTCGCCTGGAAGGGAGAACTTCCTGGATTTTCTCGAGTTGCGGCAGGTGTTCTCGAATTACGACGGGGACCTCAGGGACCGGCCCTGGTGGCCTCAGGAGAGGCCAGTCCCCATGCGAGTTGCTAGGGGGCCTCTCGGGATTCCTCTCCCGTCGATACCGGGGCCAAAAAGCTTGTGTGGAGTCAGGACCGGAACCGAGGATTCCTCTCAGGGGCTGACATGGATCTTTGGGTACTTCTGGAGTCTCCCCAGGGGAGTCAGGCCTCATCTCGAGTGGGGGCATGCACGTGCGCTTTCCTTCCAGGCTGTAGCAGCAATGTCACGCTTCCCGTCGCGTGGATCAAAGGATCTGTGGTTTTCCCTCGAGGCTTTCCCTCGAGGCTTTCCCACAGGGCTGTCCCACGTGCCACCGTGTTGTGAGTCGATCCTCGGCGTGAAAGATGATCCAGTGCAGGGCAAAGAGGTTCCTCTGGAATGGACTGAGACATCTGGGGGACTCTTGGAATGGTGGTACGACCATGGAGTTCCTCTCGCCTTTCCTGTTGAGAGTGCCTCCTCTTGAGATGCGACGGGAACGCCGGGAATTCTTTCCCGTTGAAACCAGGGAAAGGATCCCTCATCTCGAGCTACGAGGGGGAAACGGGGCTCCTCTGGATGTGGGCGGGACCATCGTGCTTCCTCTCGAGTGGAGACGGGTATGGCGGTGAACTTCTTGAGTTGCAGCAAGGTGTGAAAGACCCTTTCGAAGTTCCAGAGGTTAGGTGTCATTAGTCTCCAGAGGCCTCATCGGAAATAGGCCTCATCTCGCCTGGAAGGGAGAACTTCCTGGATTTTCTCGAGTTGCGGCAGGTGTTCTCGAATTACGACGGGGACCTCAGGGACCCGCCCTGGTGGCCTCCGGAGAGGCCAGTCCCCATGCGAGTTGCTAGGGGCCCTCTCGGGATTCCTCTCCCGTCGATACCGGGGCCAAAAACCTTGTGTGGAGTCAGGGCCGGAACCGAGGATTCCTCTCAGGGGCTGACATGGATCTTTGGGTACTTCTGGAGTCTCCCCAGTGGAGTCAGGCCTCGTCTCGAGTGGGGGCATGCACGTGCGCTTTCCTTCCAGGCTGTAGCAGCAATGTCACGCTTCCCGTCGCTTGGATCAAAGGATCTGTGTTTTTCCCTCGAGGCTTTCCCACAGGGCTGTCCCACGTGCCACCGTGGTGTGAGTCGATCCTCGGCGTGAAAGATGAGCCAGTGCAGGGCAAAGAGCTTCCTCTGGAATGGACTGAGACATCTGGGGGAATCTTGGAATGGTGGTACGACCATGGAGTTCCTCTCGCCTTTCCTGTTGAGAGTGCCTCCTCTTGAGATGCGACGGGAACGCAGGGAATTCTTTCCCGTTGAAAGCAGGGAAAGGATCCCTCATCTCGAGCTACGAGGGGAAAACGGGGCTCCTTTGGATGTGGTCGGGACCATCGTGCTTCCTCTCGAGTGGAGACGGGTATGGTGGTGAACTTCTTGAGTTGCAGCAAGGGTGTGAAAGACCCTTTCGAAGTTCCAGAGGTTAGGTGTCATTAGTCTCCAGACGCCTCATCGGAAATAGGCCTCATCTCGCCTGGAAGGGAGAACTTCCTGGATTTTCTCGAGTTGTGGCAGGTGTTCTCGAGTTACGACGGGGACCTCAGGGACCGGCCCTGGTGGCCTCAGGAGAGGCCAGTCCCCATGCGAGTTGCTAGGGGGCCTCTCGGGATTCCTCTCCCGTCGATACCGGGGCCAAAAAGCTTGTGTGGAGTCAGGGCCGGAACCGAGGATTCCTCTCAGGGGCTGACATGGATCTTTGGGTACTTCTGGAGACTCCCCAGGGGAGTCAGGCCTCGTCTCGAGTGGGGGCATGCACGTGCGCTTTCCTTCCAGGCTGTAGCAGCAATGTCACGCTTCCCGTCGCGTGGATCAAAGGATCTGTGGTTTTTCCTCGAGGCTTTCCCTCGAGGCTTTCCCACAGGGCTGTCCCACGTGCCACCGTGTTGTGAGTCGATCCTCGGCGTGAAAGATGAGCCAGTGCAGGGCAAAGAGGTTCCTCTGGAATGGACTGAGACATCTGGGGGACTCTTGGAATGGTGGTACAACCATGGAGTTCCTCTCGCCTTTCCTGTTGAGAGTGCCTCTTCTTGAGATGCGACGGGAACGCCGGGAATTCGTTCCCGTTGAAACCAGGGAAAGGATCCCTCATCTCGAGCTACGAGGGGGAAACGGGGCTCCTCTGGATGTGGGCGGGACCATCGTGCTTCCTCTCGAGTGGAGACGGGTATGGTGGTGAACTTCTTGAGTTGCAGCAAGGGTGTGAAAGACCCTTTCGAAGTTCCAGAGGTTAGGTGTCATTAGTCTCCAGACGCCTCATCGGAAATAGGCCTCATCTCGCCTGGAAGGGAGAACTTCCTGGATTTTCTCGAGTTGCGGCAGGTGTTCTCGAGTTACGACGGGGACCTCAGGGACCCGCCCTGGTGGCCTCAGGAGAGGCCAGTCCCTATGCGAGTTGCTAGGGGGCCTCTCGGGATTCCTCTCCCGTCGATACCGGGGCCAAAATCCTTGTGTGGAGTCAGGGCCGGAACCGAGGATTCCTCTCAGGGGCTGACATGGATCTTTGGGTACTTCTGGAGTCTCCCCAGGGGAGTCAGGCCTCGTCTCGAGTGGGGGCATGCACGTTCACTTTCCTTCCAGGCTGTAGCAGCAATGTCACGCTTCCCGTCGCGTGGATCAAATGATGTGTGGTTTTCCCTCGAGGCTTTCCCACAGGGCTGTCCCACGTGCCACCGTGGTGTGAGTCGATCCTCGGCGTGAAAGATGAGCCAGTGCAGGGCAAAGAGGTTCCTCTGGAATGGACTGAGACAT
Organism: Capricornis sumatraensis; assembly: GCF_032405125.1. Classification (NCBI taxonomy): domain Eukaryota; kingdom Metazoa; phylum Chordata; class Mammalia; order Artiodactyla; family Bovidae; genus Capricornis; species Capricornis sumatraensis. Next base: position 14,274,496 of record NW_027184612.1, read on the forward strand.
CTGGGGGACTCTTGGAATGGTGGTACGACCATGGAGTTCCTCTCGCCTTTCCTGTTGAGAGTGCCTCCTCTTGAGATGCGACGGGAACGCCGGGAATTTTTTGCCGTTGAAAGCAGGGAAAGGATCTCTCATCTCGAGCTACGAGGGGGAAACGGGGCTCCTCTGGATGTGGTCGGGACCATCGTGCTTCCTCTCGAGTGGAGACGGATATGGCGGTGAACTTCTTGAGTTGCAGCAAGGGTGTGAAAGACCCTTTCGAAGTTCCAGAGGTTAGGTGTCATTAGTCTCCAGAGGCCTCATCGGAAATAGGCCTCATCTCGCCTGGAAGGGAGAACTTCCTGGATTTTCTCGAGTTGCGGCAGGTGTTCTCGAGTTACGACGGGGACCTCAGGGACCCGCCCTGGTGGCCTCAGGAGAGGCCAGTCCCCATGCGAGTTGCTAGGGGGCCTCTCGGGATTCCTCTCCCGTCGATACCGGGGCCAAAAAGCTTGTGTGGAGTCAAGGCCGGAACCGAGGATTCCTCTCAGGGGCTGACATGGATCTTTGGGTACTTCTGGAGTCTCCCCAGGGGAGTCAGGCCTCGTCTCGAGTGGGGGCATGCACGTGCGCTTTCCTTCCAGGCTGTAGCAGCAATGTCACGCTTCCCGTCGCGTGGATCAAAGGATCTGTGGTTTTCCCTCGAGGCTTTCCCTCGAGGCTTTCCCACAGGGCTGTCCCACGTGCCACCGTGGTGTGAGTCGATCCTCGGCGTGAAAGATGAGCCAGTGCAGGGCAAAGAGCTTCCTCTGGAATGGACTGAGACATCTGGGGGACTCTTGGAATGGTGGTACGACCATGGAGTTCCTCTCGCCTTTCCTGTTGAGAGTGCCTCCTCTTGAGATGCGACGGGAACACAGGGAATTCTTTCCCGTTGAAAGCAGGGAAAGGATCCCTCATCTCGAGCTACGAGGGGGAAACGGGGCTCCTTTGGATGTGGTCGGGACCATCGTGCTTCCTCTCGAGTGGAGACGGGTATGGTGGTGAACTTCTTGAGTTGCAGCAAGGGTGTGAAAGACCCTTTCGAAGTTCCAGAGGTTAGGTGTCATTAGTCTCCAGACGCCTCATCGGAAATAGGCCTCATCTCGCCTGGAAGGGAGAACTTCCTGGATTTTCTCGAGTTGCGGCAGGTGTTCTCGAATTACGACGGGGACCTCAGGGACCGGCCCTGGTGGCCTCAGGAGAGGCCAGTCCCCATGCGAGTTGCTAGGGGGCCTCTCGGGATTCCTCTCCCGTCGATACCGGGGCCAAAAAGCTTGTGTGGAGTCAGGACCGGAACCGAGGATTCCTCTCAGGGGCTGACATGGATCTTTGGGTACTTCTGGAGTCTCCCCAGGGGAGTCAGGCCTCATCTCGAGTGGGGGCATGCACGTGCGCTTTCCTTCCAGGCTGTAGCAGCAATGTCACGCTTCCCGTCGCGTGGATCAAAGGATCTGTGGTTTTCCCTCGAGGCTTTCCCTCGAGGCTTTCCCACAGGGCTGTCCCACGTGCCACCGTGTTGTGAGTCGATCCTCGGCGTGAAAGATGATCCAGTGCAGGGCAAAGAGGTTCCTCTGGAATGGACTGAGACATCTGGGGGACTCTTGGAATGGTGGTACGACCATGGAGTTCCTCTCGCCTTTCCTGTTGAGAGTGCCTCCTCTTGAGATGCGACGGGAACGCCGGGAATTCTTTCCCGTTGAAACCAGGGAAAGGATCCCTCATCTCGAGCTACGAGGGGGAAACGGGGCTCCTCTGGATGTGGGCGGGACCATCGTGCTTCCTCTCGAGTGGAGACGGGTATGGCGGTGAACTTCTTGAGTTGCAGCAAGGTGTGAAAGACCCTTTCGAAGTTCCAGAGGTTAGGTGTCATTAGTCTCCAGAGGCCTCATCGGAAATAGGCCTCATCTCGCCTGGAAGGGAGAACTTCCTGGATTTTCTCGAGTTGCGGCAGGTGTTCTCGAATTACGACGGGGACCTCAGGGACCCGCCCTGGTGGCCTCCGGAGAGGCCAGTCCCCATGCGAGTTGCTAGGGGCCCTCTCGGGATTCCTCTCCCGTCGATACCGGGGCCAAAAACCTTGTGTGGAGTCAGGGCCGGAACCGAGGATTCCTCTCAGGGGCTGACATGGATCTTTGGGTACTTCTGGAGTCTCCCCAGTGGAGTCAGGCCTCGTCTCGAGTGGGGGCATGCACGTGCGCTTTCCTTCCAGGCTGTAGCAGCAATGTCACGCTTCCCGTCGCTTGGATCAAAGGATCTGTGTTTTTCCCTCGAGGCTTTCCCACAGGGCTGTCCCACGTGCCACCGTGGTGTGAGTCGATCCTCGGCGTGAAAGATGAGCCAGTGCAGGGCAAAGAGCTTCCTCTGGAATGGACTGAGACATCTGGGGGAATCTTGGAATGGTGGTACGACCATGGAGTTCCTCTCGCCTTTCCTGTTGAGAGTGCCTCCTCTTGAGATGCGACGGGAACGCAGGGAATTCTTTCCCGTTGAAAGCAGGGAAAGGATCCCTCATCTCGAGCTACGAGGGGAAAACGGGGCTCCTTTGGATGTGGTCGGGACCATCGTGCTTCCTCTCGAGTGGAGACGGGTATGGTGGTGAACTTCTTGAGTTGCAGCAAGGGTGTGAAAGACCCTTTCGAAGTTCCAGAGGTTAGGTGTCATTAGTCTCCAGACGCCTCATCGGAAATAGGCCTCATCTCGCCTGGAAGGGAGAACTTCCTGGATTTTCTCGAGTTGTGGCAGGTGTTCTCGAGTTACGACGGGGACCTCAGGGACCGGCCCTGGTGGCCTCAGGAGAGGCCAGTCCCCATGCGAGTTGCTAGGGGGCCTCTCGGGATTCCTCTCCCGTCGATACCGGGGCCAAAAAGCTTGTGTGGAGTCAGGGCCGGAACCGAGGATTCCTCTCAGGGGCTGACATGGATCTTTGGGTACTTCTGGAGACTCCCCAGGGGAGTCAGGCCTCGTCTCGAGTGGGGGCATGCACGTGCGCTTTCCTTCCAGGCTGTAGCAGCAATGTCACGCTTCCCGTCGCGTGGATCAAAGGATCTGTGGTTTTTCCTCGAGGCTTTCCCTCGAGGCTTTCCCACAGGGCTGTCCCACGTGCCACCGTGTTGTGAGTCGATCCTCGGCGTGAAAGATGAGCCAGTGCAGGGCAAAGAGGTTCCTCTGGAATGGACTGAGACATCTGGGGGACTCTTGGAATGGTGGTACAACCATGGAGTTCCTCTCGCCTTTCCTGTTGAGAGTGCCTCTTCTTGAGATGCGACGGGAACGCCGGGAATTCGTTCCCGTTGAAACCAGGGAAAGGATCCCTCATCTCGAGCTACGAGGGGGAAACGGGGCTCCTCTGGATGTGGGCGGGACCATCGTGCTTCCTCTCGAGTGGAGACGGGTATGGTGGTGAACTTCTTGAGTTGCAGCAAGGGTGTGAAAGACCCTTTCGAAGTTCCAGAGGTTAGGTGTCATTAGTCTCCAGACGCCTCATCGGAAATAGGCCTCATCTCGCCTGGAAGGGAGAACTTCCTGGATTTTCTCGAGTTGCGGCAGGTGTTCTCGAGTTACGACGGGGACCTCAGGGACCCGCCCTGGTGGCCTCAGGAGAGGCCAGTCCCTATGCGAGTTGCTAGGGGGCCTCTCGGGATTCCTCTCCCGTCGATACCGGGGCCAAAATCCTTGTGTGGAGTCAGGGCCGGAACCGAGGATTCCTCTCAGGGGCTGACATGGATCTTTGGGTACTTCTGGAGTCTCCCCAGGGGAGTCAGGCCTCGTCTCGAGTGGGGGCATGCACGTTCACTTTCCTTCCAGGCTGTAGCAGCAATGTCACGCTTCCCGTCGCGTGGATCAAATGATGTGTGGTTTTCCCTCGAGGCTTTCCCACAGGGCTGTCCCACGTGCCACCGTGGTGTGAGTCGATCCTCGGCGTGAAAGATGAGCCAGTGCAGGGCAAAGAGGTTCCTCTGGAATGGACTGAGACATCTGGGGGACTCTTGGAATGGTGGTACGACCATGGAGTTCCTCTCGCCTTTCCTGTTGAGAGTGCCTCCTCTTGAGATGCGACGGGAACGCCGGGAATTTTTTGCCGTTGAAAGCAGGGAAAGGATCTCTCATCTCGAGCTACGAGGGGGAAACGGGGCTCCTCTGGATGTGGGCGGGACCATTGTGCTTCCTCTCGAGTGGAGACGGATATGGCGGTGAACTTCTTGAGTTGCAGCAAGGGTGTGAAAGACCCTTTCGAAGTTCCAGAGGTTAGGTGTCATTAGTCTCCAGAGGCCTCATCGGAAATAGGCCTCATCTCGCCTGGAAGGGAGAACTTCCTGGATTTTCTCGAGTTGCGGCAGGTGTTCTCGAGTTACGACGGGGACCTCAGGGACCCGCCCTGGTGGCCTCAGGAGAGGCCAGTCCCCATGCGAGTTGCTAGGGGGCCTCTTGGGATTCCTCTCCCGTCGATACCGGGGCCAAAAAGCTTGTGTGGAGTCAAGGCCGGAACCGAGGATTCCTCTCAGGGGCTGACATGGATCTTTGGGTACTTCTGGAGTCTCCCCAGGGGAGTCAGGCCTCGTCTCGAGTGGGGGCATGCACGTGCGCTTTCCTTCCAGGCTGTAGCAGCAATGTCACGCTTCCCGTCGCGTGGATCAAAGGATCTGTGGTTTTCCCTCGAGGCTTTCCCTCGAGGCTTTCCCACAGGGCTGTCCCACGTGCCACCGTGTTGTGAGTCGATCCTCGGCGTGAAAGATGATCCAGTGCAGGGCAAAGAGGTTCCTCTGGAATGGACTGAGACATCTGGGGGACTCTTGGAATGGTGGTACGACCATGGAGTTCCTCTCGCCTTTCCTGTTGAGAGTGCCTCCTCTTGAGATGCGACGGGAACGCCGGGAATTCTTTCCCGTTGAAATCAGGGAAAGGATCCCTCATCTCGAGCTCCGAGGGGGAAACGGGGCTCCTCTGGATGTGGGCGGGACCATCGTGCTTCCTCTCGAGTGGAGACGGGTATGGCGGTGAACTTCTTGAGTTGCAGCAAGGGTGTGAAAGACCCTTTCGAAGTTCCAGAGGTTAGGTGTCATTAGTCTCCAGAGGCCTCATCGGAAATAGGCCTCATCTCGCCTGGAAGGGAGAACTTCCTGGATTTTCTCGAGTTGCGGCAGGTGTTCTTGAGTTACGACGGGGACCTCAGGGACCCGCCCTGGTGGCTTCCGGAGAGGCCAGTCCCCATGCGAGTTGCTAGGGGCCCTCTCGGGATTCCTCTCCCGTCGATACCGGGGCCAAAAACCTTGTGTGGAGTCAGGGCCGGAACCGAGGATTCCTCTCAGGGGCTGACATGGATCTTTGGGTACTTCTGGAGTCTCCCCAGTGGAGTCAGGCCTCGTCTCGAGTGGGGGCATGCACGTGCGCTTTCCTTCCAGGCTGTAGCAGCAATGTCACGCTTCCCGTCGCTTGGATCAAAGGATCTGTGGTTTTCCCTCGAGGCTTTCCCTCGAGGCTTTCCCACAGGGCTGTCCCACGTGCCACCGTGGTGTGAGTCGATCCTCGGCGTGAAAGATGAGCCAGTGCAGGGCAAAGAGCTTCCTCTGGAATGGACTGAGACATCTGGGGGACTCTTGGAATGGTGGTACGACCATGGAGTTCCTCTCGCCTTTCCTGTTGAGAGTGCCTCCTCTTGAGATGCGACGGGAACACAGGGAATTCTTTCCCGTTGAAAGCAGGGAAAGGATCCCTCATCTCGAGCTACGAGGGGGAAACGGGGCTCCTTTGGATGTGGTCGGGACCATCGTGCTTCCTCTCGAGTGGAGACGGGTATGGTGGTGAACTTCTTGAGTTGCAGCAAGGGTGTGAAAGACCCTTTCGAAGTTCCAGAGGTTAGGTGTCATTAGTCTCCAGACGCCTCATCGGAAATAGGCCTCATCTCGCCTGGAAGGGAGAACTTCCTGGATTTTCTCGAGTTGCGGCAGGTGTTCTCGAGTTACGACGGGGACCTCAGGGACCCGCCCTGGTGGCCTCAGGAGAGGCCAGTCCCCATGCGAGTTGCTAGGGGGCCTCTCGGGATTCCTCTCCCGTCGATACCGGGGCCAAAAAGCTTGTGTGGAGTCAGGGCCGGAACCGAGGATTCCTCTCAGGGGCTGACATGGATCTTTGGGTATTTCTGGAGTCTCCCCAGGGGAGTCAGGCCTCGTCTCGAGTGGGGGCATGCACGTGCGCTTTCCTTCCAGGCTGTAGCAGCAATGTCACGCTTCCCGTCGCGTGGATCAAAGGATCTGTGGTTTTCCCTCGAGGCTTTCCCTCGAGGCTTTCCCACAGGGCTGTCCCACGTGCCACCGTGTTGTGAGTCGATCCTCGGCGTGAAAGATGATCCAGTGCAGGGCAAAGAGGTTCCTCTGGAATGGACTGAGACATCTGGGGGACTCTTGGAATGGTGGTACGACCATGGAGTTCCTCTCGCCTTTCCTGTTGAGAGTGCCTCCTCTTGAGATGCGACGGGAACGCCGGGAATTCTTTCCCGTTGAAACCAGGGAAAGGATCCCTCATCTCGAGCTACGAGGGGGAAACGGGGCTCCTCTGGATGTGGGCGGGACCATCGTGCTTCCTCTCGAGTGGAGACGGGTATGGCGGTGAACTTCTTGAGTTGCAGCAAGGTGTGAAAGACCCTTTCGAAGTTCCAGAGGTTAGGTGTCATTAGTCTCCAGAGGCCTCATCGGAAATAGGCCTCATCTCGCCTGGAAGGGAGAACTTCCTGGATTTTCTCGAGTTGCGGCAGGTGTTCTCGAATTACGACGGGGACCTCAGGGACCCGCCCTGGTGGCCTCCGGAGAGGCCAGTCCCCATGCGAGTTGCTAGGGGCCCTCTCGGGATTCCTCTCCCGTCGATACTGGGGCCAAAAACCTTGTGTGGAGTCAGGGCCGGAACCGAGGATTCCTCTCAGGGGCTGACATGGATCTTTGGGTACTTCTGGAGTCTCCCCAGTGGAGTCAGGCCTCGTCTCGAGTGGGGGCATGCACGTGCGCTTTCCTTCCAGGCTGTAGCAGCAATGTCACGCTTCCCGTCGCATGGATCAAAGGATCTGTGGTTTTCCCTCGAGGCTTTCCCTCGAGGCTTTCCCACAGGGCTGTCCCACGTGCCACCGTGGTGTGAGTCGATCCTCGGCGTGAAAGATGAGCCAGTGCAGGGCAAAGAGCTTCCTTTGGAATGGACTGAGACATCTGGGGGACTCTTGGAATGGTGGTACGACCATGGAGTTCCTCTCGCCTTTCCTGTTGAGAGTGCCTCCTCTTGAGATGCGACGGGAACGCAGGGAATTCTTTCCCGTTGAAAGCAGGGAAAGGATCCCTCATCTCGAGCTACGAGGGGGAAACGGGGCTCCATTGGATGTGGTCGGGACCATCGTGCTTCCTCTCGAGTGGAGACGGGTATGGTGGTGAACTTCTTGAGTTGCAGCAAGGGTGTGAAAGACCCTTTCGAAGTTCCAGAGGTTAGGTGTCATTAGTCTCCAGACGCCTCATCGGAAATAGGCCTCATCTCGCCTGGAAGGGAGAACTTCCTGGATTTTCTCGAGTTGCGGCAGGTGTTCTCGAGGTACGACGGGGACCTCAGGGACCGGCCCTGGTGGCCTCAGGAGAGGCCAGTCCCCATGCGAGTTGCTACGGGGCCTCTCGGGATTCCTCTCCCGTCGATACCGGGGCCAAAAAGCTTGTGTGGAGTCAGGGCCGGAACCGAGGATTCCTCTCAGGGGCTGACATGGATCTTTGGTTACTTCTGGAGTCTCCCCAGTGGAGTCAGACCTCGTCTCGAGTGGGGGCATGCACGTGCGCTTTCCTTCCAGGCTGTAGCAGCAATGTCACGCTTCCCGTCGCGTGGATCAAAGGATCTGTGGTTTTCCCTCGAGGCTTTCCCTCGAGGCTTTCCCACAGGGCTGTCCCACGTGCCACCGTGGTGTGAGTCGATCCTCGGCGTGAAAGATGAGCCAGTGCAGGGCAAAGAGGTTCCTCTGAAATGGACTGAGACATCTGGGGGACTCTTGGAATGGTGGTACGACCATGGAGATCCTCTCGCCTTTCCTGTTGAGAGTGCCTCCTCTTGAGATGCGACGGGAACGCCGGGAATTCTTTCCCGTTGAAAGCAGGGAAAGGATCCCTCATCTCGAGCACCGAGGGGAAAACGGGGCTCCTCTGGATGTGGGCGGGACCATCGTGCTTCCTCTCGAGTGGAGACGGGTATGGCGGAGAACATCTTGAGTTGCAGCAAGGGTGTGAAAGACCCTTTCAAAGTTCCAAAGGTTAGGTGTCATTAGTCTCCAGACGCCTCATCGGAAATAGGCCTCATCTCGCCTGGAAGGGAGAACTTTCTGGATTTTCTCGAGTTGCGGCAGGTGTTCTTAAGTTACGACGGGGAACTCAGGGACCCGCCCTGGTGGCCTCAGGATAGGCCAGTCCCCATGCGAGTTGCTAGGGGGCCTCTCGGGATTCCTCTCCCGTAGATACCGGGGCCAAAAACCTTGAGTGGAGTCAGGGCCGGAACCGAGGATTCCTCTCAGGGGCTGACATGGATCTTTGGGTACTTCTGGAGTCTCCCCAGGGGAGTCAGGCCTCGTCTCGAGTAGGGGCATGCACGAGCGCTTTCCTTCCAGGCTGTAGCCGCAATGTCTCGGTTCCCGTCGCGTGGATCAAAGGATCTGTGGTTTTCCCTCGAGGCTTTCCCACAGGGCTGTCCCACGTGCCACCGTGGTGTTAGTCGATTCTCGGCGTGAAAGATGAGACAGTGCAGGGCAAAGAGGTTCCTCTGGATTGGACTGAGACATCTGGGGGACTCTTGGAATGGTCGTAGGACCATAGAGTTCCTCTCGCCTTTCCTGTTGAGAGTGCCTCCTCTTGAGATGCGATGGGAACGCCGGGAATTCTTTCCCGTTGAAAGCAGGGAAAGGATCCCTCATCTCGAGCTACGAGGGGGAAACGGGGCTCCTCTGGATGTGGGCGGGACCATCGTGCTTCCTCTCGAGTGGAGACGGGTATGGCGGTGAAATTCTTGAGTTGCAGCAAGGGTGTGAAAGACCCTTTCGAAGTTCAAGAGGTTAGGTGTCATTAGTCTCCAGACGCCTCATCGGAAATAGGCCTCATCTCGCCTGGAAAGGAGAACTTCCTGGATTTTCTCGAGTTGCGGCAGGTGTTCTCGATTTACGACGGGGACCTCAGGGACCCGCCCTGGTGGCCTCACGTACGGCCAGTCCCCATGCTAGTTGCTAGGGGGCCTCTCGGGATTCCTCTCCCGTCGATACCGGGGCCAAAAACCTTGTGTGGAGTCAGGGCCGGAACCGAGGATTCCTCTCAGGGGCTGACATGGATCTTTGGGTACTTCTGGAGTCTCCCCAGGGGAGTCAGGACTCGTCTCGAGTGGGGGCATGCACGTGCGCTTTCCTTCCAGGCTGTAGCAGCAATGTCATGCTTCCCGTCGCATGGATAAAAGGATCTGTGGTTTTCCCTCGAGGCTTTCCCTCGAGGCTTTCCCACAGGGCTGTCTCACGTGCCACCGTTGTGTGAGTCGATCCTCGGCGTGAAAGATGTGCCAGTGCAGGGCAAACAGGTTCCTCTGGAATGGACTGAGACATCTGGGGGACTCTTGGAATGGTGGTACGACCATGGAGTTCCTCTCGCGTTTCCTGTTGAGAGTGCCTCCTCTTGAGATGCGACGGGAACGCCGGGAATTCTTTCCCGTTGAAAGCAGGGAAAGGATCCCTCATCTCGAGCTACGAGGGGGAAACGGGGCTCCTCTCGATGTGGGCGGGACCATCGTGCCTCCTTTCGAGTGGAGACGGGTATGGCGGTGAAATTCTTGAGTTGCAGCAAGGGTGTGAAAGACCCTTTCGAAGTTCCAGAGGTTAGGTGTCATTAGTCTCCAAACGCCTCATCGGAAATAGGCCTCATTTCGCCTGGAAAGGAGAACTTCCTGAATTTTCTCGAGTTGCGGCAGGTGTTCTCGATTTACGACGGGGACCTCAGGGACCCGCCCTGGTGGCCTCAGGAACGGCCAGTCCCCATGCTAGTTTCTAGGGGGCCTCTCGGGATTCCTCTCCCGTCGATACCGGGGCCAAAAACCTTGTGTGGAGTCAGGGCCGGAACCGAGGATTCCTCTCACGGGCTGACATGGATCTTTGGGTACTTCTGGAGTCTCCCCAGGGGAGTCAGGACTCGTCTCGAGTGGGGGCATGCACGTGCGCTTTCCTTCCAGGCTGTAGCAGCAATGTCACGGTTCCCGGCTCGTGGATCAAAGGATCTGTGGTTTTCCCTCGAGGCTTTCCCTCGAGGCTTTCCCACAGGGCTGTCCCACGTGCCACCGTGGTGTGAGTCAACCCTCGGCGTGAAAGATGAGCCAGTGCAGGGCAAAGAGTTTCCTCTGGAATGGACTGAGAAATCTCGGGGACTCTTGGAATGGTGGTTCGACCATGGAGTTCCTCTCATCTTTCCTATTGAGAGTGCCTCCTCTTGAGATGCGACGGGAACGCCGGGAATTCTTTCCCGTTGATAGCAGGGAAAGGATCCCTCATCTCGATCTACGAGGGGGAAACGGGGCTCCTCTGGATGTGGGCGGGACCATCGTGTTTCCTCTCGAGTGGAGACGGGTATGGCGGTGAACTTCTTGAGTTGCAGCAAGGGTGTGAAAGACCCTTTCGAAGTTCCAGAGGTTCGGTGTCATTAGTCTCCAGACGCCTCATCGGAAATAGGCCTCATCTCGCCTGGAAGGGAGAACTTCCTGGATTTTCTCGAGTTGCGGCAGGTGTTCTCGAGTTACGACGGGGACCTCAGGGACCCGCCCTGGTGGCCTCAGGAAAGGCCAGTCCCCATGCGAGTTGCTCGGGGGCCTCTCGGGATTCCTCTCCCGTCGATACGGGGGCCAAAAACTTTGTGTGGAGTCAGGGCCGGAACCGAGGATTCCTCTCAGGGAATGACATGGATCTTTGGGTACTTCTGGAGTCTCCCCAGGAGAGTCAGGCCTCGTCTCGAGTGGGGGCATGCACGTGCGCTTTCCTTCCAGGCTGTAGCAGCAATGTCACGCTTCCCGTGGCGTGGATCAAAGGATCTGTGGTTTTACCTCGAGGCTTTCCATCGAGGCTTTCCCACAGGGCTGTCCCACGTGCCACCATGGTGTGAGTCGATCCTCGGCGTGATAGATGAGCCAGTGCAGGGCAAAGAGGTTCCTCTGGAATGGACTGAGACATCTGGGGGACTCTTGGAATGGTGGTACGACCATGGAGTTCCTCTCGCCTTTCCTGCTGAGAGTGCCTCCTCTTGAGATGCGACGGGAACGCCGGGAATTCTTTCCCGTTGAAAGCAGGGAAAGGATCCCTCATCTCGAGCTACGAGGGGGAAACGGTGCTCCTCTGGATGTGGGCGGGACCATCGTGCTTCCTCTTGAGTGGACACGGGTATGGCGGTGAACTTCTTGAGTTGCAGCAAGGGTGTGAAAGACCCTTTCGAAGTTCCAGAGGTTCCGTGTCATTAGTCTCCAGACGCCTCATCGGAAATAGGCCTCATCTCGCCTGGAAGGGAGAACTTCCTGAAGTTTCTCGAGTTGCGGCAGGTGTTCTCGAGTTACGACGGGGACCTCAGGGACCCGCCCTGGTGGCCTCAGGAAAGGCCAATCCCCATGCTAGTTGCTCGGGGGCCTCTCAGGATTCCTCTCCTGTCGATACCGGGGCCAAAAAACTTGTGTGGAGTCAGGGCCGGAACCGAGGATTCCTCTCAGGGGCTGACATGGATCTTTGGGTACTTCTGGAGTCTCCCCAGGGGAGTCAGGCCTCGTCTCGAGTAGGGGCATGCACGAGCGCTTTCCTTCCAGGCTGTAGCCGCAATGTCTCGGTTCCCGTCGCGTGGATCAAAGGATCTGTGGTTTTCCCTCGAGGCTTTCCCACAGGGCTGTCCCACGTGCCACCGTGGTGTTAGTCGATTCTCGGCGTGAAAGATGAGACAGTGCAGGGCAAAGAGGTTCCTCTGGATTGGACTGAGACATCTGGGGGACTCTTGGAATGGTCGTAGGACCATAGAGTTCCTCTCGCCTTTCCTGTTGAGAGTGCCTCCTCTTGAGATGCGATGGGAACGCCGGGAATTATTTCCCGTTGAAAGCAGGGAAAGGATCCCTCATCTCGAGCTACGAGGGGGAAACGGGGCTCCTCTGGATGTGGGCGGGACCATCGTGCTTCCTCTCGAGTGGAGACGGGTATGGCGGTGAAATTCTTGAGTTGCAGCAAGGGTGTGAAAGACCCTTTCGAAGTTGAAGAGGTTAGGTGTCATTAGTCTCCAGACGCCTCATCGGAAATAGGCCTCATCTCGCCTGGAAAGGAGAACTTCCTGGATTTTCTCGAGTTGCGGCAGGTGTTCTCGATTTACGACGGGGACCTCAGGGACCCGCCCTGGTGGCCTCAGGTACGGCCAGTCCCCATGCTAGTTGCTAGGGGGCCTCTCGGGATTCCTCTCCCGTCGATACCGGGGCCAAAAACCTTGTGTGGAGTCAGGGCCGGAACCGAGGATTCCTCTCAGGGGCTGACATGGATCTTTGGGTACTTCTGGAGTCTCCCCAGGGGAGTCAGGACTCGTCTCGAGTGGGGGCATGCACGTGCGCTTTCCTTCCAGGCTGTAGCAGCAATGTCATGCTTCCCGTCGCATGGATAAAAGGATCTGTGGTTTTCCCTCGAGGCTTTCCCTCGAGGCTTTCCCACAGGGCTGTCTCACGTGCCACCGTTGTGTGAGTCGATCCTCGGCGTGAAAGATGTGCCAGTGCAGGGCAAACAGGTTCCTCTGGAATGGACTGAGACATCTGGGGGACTCTTGGAATGGTGGTACGACCATGGAGTTCCTCTCGCGTTTCCTGTTGAGAGTGCCTCCTCTTGAGATGCGACGGGAACGCCGGGAATTCTTTCCCGTTGAAAGCAGGGAAAGGATCCCTCATCTCGAGCTACGAGGGGGAAACGGGGCTCCTCTCGATGTGGGCGTGACCATCGTGCCTCCTTTCGAGTGGAGACGGGTATGGCGGTGAAATTCTTGAGTTGCAGCAAGGGTGTGAAAGACCCTTTCGAAGTTCCAGAGGTTAGGTGTCATTAGTCTCCAAACGCCTCATCGGAAATAGGCCTCATTTCGCCTGGAAAGGAGAACTTCCTGAATTTTCTCGAGTTGCGGCAGGTGTTCTCGATTTACGACGGGGACCTCAGGGACCCGCCCTGGTGGCCTCAGGAACGGCCAGTCCCCATGCTAGTTTCTAGGGGGCCTCTCGGGATTCCTCTCCCGTCGATACCGGGGCCAAAAACCTTGTGTGGAGTCAGGGCCGGAACCGAGGATTCCTCTCACGGGCTGACATGGATCTTTGGGTACTTCTGGAGTCTCCCCAGGGGAGTCAGGACTCGTCTCGAGTGGGGGCATGCACGTGCGCTTTCCTTCCAGGCTGTAGCAGCAATGTCACGGTTCCCGGCTCGTGGATCAAAGGATCTGTGGTTTTCCCTCGAGGCTTTCCCTCGAGGCTTTCCCACAGGGCTGTCCCACGTGCCACCGTGGTGTGAGTCAACCCTCGGCGTGAAAGATGAGCCAGTGCAGGGCAAAGAGTTTCCTCTGGAATGGACTGAGAAATCTCGGGGACTCTTGGAATGGTGGTTCGACCATGGAGTTCCTCTCATCTTTCCTATTGAGAGTGCCTCCTCTTGAGATGCGACGGGAACGCCGGGAATTCTTTCCCGTTGATAGCAGGGAAAGGATCCCTCATCTCGATCTACGAGGGGGAAACGGGGCTCCTCTGGATGTGGGCGGGACCATCGTGTTTCCTCTCGAGTGGAGACGGGTATGGCGGTGAACTTCTTGAGTTGCAGCAAGGGTGTGAAAGACCCTTTCGAAGTTCCAGAGGTTCGGTGTCATTAGTCTCCAGACGCCTCATCGGAAATAGGCCTCATCTCGCCTGGAAGGGAGAACTTCCTGGATTTTCTCGAGTTGCGGCAGGTGTTCTCGAGTTACGACGGGGACCTCAGGGACCCGCCCTGGTGGCCTCAGGAAAGGCCAGTCCCCATGCGAGTTGCTCGGGGGCCTCTCGGGATTCCTCTCCCGTCGATACGGGGGCCAAAAACTTTGTGTGGAGTCAGGGCCGGAACCGAGGATTCCTCTCAGGGAATGACATGGATCTTTGGGTACTTCTGGAGTCTCCCCAGGAGAGTCAGGCCTCGTCTCGAGTGGGGGCATGCACGTGCGCTTTCCTTCCAGGCAGTAGCAGCAATGTCACGCTTCCCGTGGCGTGGATCAAAGGATCTGTGGTTTTCCCTCGAGGCTTTCCCTCGAGGCTTTCCCACAGGGCTGTCCCACGTGCCCCCGTGGTGTGAGTCGATCCTCGGCGTGAAAGATGAGCCAGTGCAGGGCAAAGAGGTTCCTCTGGAATGGACTGAGACATCTGGGGGACTCTTGGAATGGTGGTACGACCATGGAGTTCCTCTCGCCTTTCCTGTTGAGAGTGCCTCCTCTTGAGATGCGACGGGAACGCCGGGAATTCTTTCCCCTTGAAAGCAGGGAAAGGATCCCTCATCTCGAGCTACGAGGGGGAAACGGGGCTCCTCTGGATGTGGGCGGGACCATCGTGCTTCCTCTCGAGTGGAGACGGGTATGGCGGTGAACTTCTTGAGTTGCAGCAAGGGTGTGAAAGACCCTTTCGAAGTTCCAGAGTTTAGGTGTCATTAGTCTCCAGACGCCTCATCGGAAATAGGCCTCATCTCGCCTGGAAGGGAGAACTTCCTGGATTTTCTCGAGTTGCGGCAGGTGTTCTCGAGTTACGACGGGGACCTCAGGGACCCGCCCTGGTGGCCTCAGGAGACGCCAGTCCCCATGCGAGTTGCTAGGAGGCCTCTCGGGATTCCTCTCCCGTCGATACCGGGGCCAAAAACATTTGGTGGAGTCAGGGCCGGAACCGAGGATTCCTCTCAGGGGCTGACATGGATCTTTGAGTACTTCTGGAGTCTCCCCAGGGGAGTCAGGCCTCGTCTCGAGTGGGGGCATGCACATGCGCTTTCCTTCCAGGCTGTAGCAGCAATGTCACGCTTCCCGTGGCGTGGATCAAAGGATCTGTGGTTTTCCCTCGAGGCTTTCCCTCGAGGCTTTCCCACAGGGCTGTCCCACGTGCCACCGTTGTGTGATTCGATCCTCGGCGTGAAAGATGTGCCAGTGCAGGGCAAAGAGGTTCCTCTGGAATGGACTGAGACATCTGGGGGACTCTTGGAATGGTGGTAGGACCATGGAGTTCCTCTCGCCTTTCCTGTTGAGAGTGCCTGCTCTTGAGATGCGACGGGAACGCCGGGAATTCTTTCCCGTTGAAAGCAGGGAAAGGATCCCTCATCTCGAGCTACGAGGGGGAAACGGTGCTCCTCTGGATGTGGGCGGGACCATCGTGCTTCCTCTTGAGTGGACACGGGTATGGCGGTGAACTTCTTGAGTTGCAGCAAGGGTGTGAAAGACCCTTTCGAAGTTCCAGAGGTTTGGTGTCATTAGTCTCCAGAGGCCTCATCGGAAATAGGCCTCATCTCGCCTGGAAGGGAGAACTTCCTGGATTTTCTCGAGTTGTGGCAGGTGTTCTCGAATTACGACGGGGACCTCAGGGACCCGCCCTGGTGGCCTCCGGAGAGGCCAGTCCCCATGCGAGTTGCTAGGGGGCCTCTCGGGATTCCTCTCCCGTCGATACCGGGGCCAAAAACCTTGTGTGGAGTCAGGGCCGGAACCGAGGATTCCTCTCAGGGGCTGACATGGATCTTTGGGTACTTCTGGAGTCACCCCAGTGGAGTCAGGCCTCGTCTCGAGTAGGGGCATGCACGTGCGCTTTCCTTTCAGGCTGTAGCAGCAATGTCACGCTTCCCGTCACGTGGATCAAAGGATCTGTGGTTTTCCCTCGAGGCTTTCCCTCGAGCCTTTCCCACAGGGCTGTCCCACGTGCCACCGTGGTGTGAGTCGATCCTCGGCGTGAAAGATGAGCCAGTGCAGGGCAAAGAGGTTCCTCTGAAATGGACTGAGACATCTGGGGGACTCTTGGAATGGTGGTACGACCATGGAGTTCCTCTCGCCTTTCCTGTTGAGAGTGCCTCCTCTTGAGATGCGACGGGAACGCCGGGAATTCTTTCCCGTTGAAAACAGGGAAAGGATCCCTCATCTCGAGCTAAGAGGGGGAAACGGGGCTCCTCTGGATGTGGGCGGGACCATCGTGCTTCCTCTCTAGTGGAGACGGGTATGGTGGTGAACTTCTTGAGTTGCAGCAAGGGTGTGAAAGACCCTTTCGAAGTTCCAGAGGTTAGGTGTCATTAGTCTCCAGACGCCTCATCGGAAATAGGCCTCATCTCGCCTGGAAGGGAGAACTTCCTGGATTTTCTCGAGTTGCGGCAGGTGTTCTCGAGTTACGACGGGGACCTCAGGGACCCGCCCTGGTGGCCTCAGGAGAGGCCAGTCCCTATGCGAGTTGCTAGGGGGCCTCTCGGGATTCCTCTCCCGTCGATACCGGGGCCAAAATCCTTGTGTGGAGTCAGGGCCGGAACCGAGGATTCCTCTCAGGGGCTGACATGGATCTTTGGGTACTTCTGGAGTCTCCCCAGGGGAGTCAGGCCTCGTCTCGAGTGGGGGCATGCACGTTCACTTTCCTTCCAGGCTGTAGCAGCAATGTCACGCTTCCCGTCGCGTGGATCAAATGATGTGTGGTTTTCCCTCGAGGCTTTCCCACAGGGCTGTCCCACGTGCCACCGTGGTGTGAGTCGATCCTCGGCGTGAAAGATGAGCCAGTGCAGGGCAAAGAGGTTCCTCTGGAATGGACTGAGACATCTGGGGGACTCTTGGAATGGTGGTACGACCATGGAGTTCCTCTCGCCTTTCCTGTTGAGAGTGCCTCCTCTTGAGATGCGACGGGAACGCCGGGAATTTTTTGCCGTTGAAAGCAGGGAAAGGATCTCTCATCTCGAGCTACGAGGGGGAAACGGGGCTCCTCTGGATGTGGGCGGGACCATCGTGCTTCCTCTCGAGTGGAGACGGATATGGCGGTGAACTTCTTGAGTTGCAGCAAGGGTGTGAAAGACCCTTTCGAAGTTCCAGAGGTTAGGTGTCATTAGTCTCCAGAGGCCTCATCGGAAATAGGCCTCATCTCGCCTGGAAGGGAGAACTTCCTGGATTTTCTCGAGTTGCGGCAGGTGTTCTCGAGTTACGACGGGGACCTCAGGGACCCGCCCTGGTGGCCTCAGGAGAGGCCAGTCCCCATGCGAGTTGCTAGGGGGCCTCTCGGGATTCCTCTCCCGTCGATACCGGGGCCAAAAAGCTTGTGTGGAGTCAAGGCCGGAACCGAGGATTCCTCTCAGGGGCTGACATGGATCTTTGGGTACTTCTGGAGTCTCCCCAGGGGAGTCAGGCCTCGTCTCGAGTGGGGGCATGCACGTGCGCTTTCCTTCCAGGCTGTAGCAGCAATGTCACGCTTCCCGTCGCGTGGATCAAAGGATCTGTGGTTTTCCCTCGAGGCTTTCCCTCGAGGCTTTCCCACAGGGCTGTCCCACGTGCCACCGTGGTGTGAGTCGATCCTCGGCGTGAAAGATGAGCCAGTGCAGGGCAAAGAGCTTCCTCTGGAATGGACTGAGACATCTGGGGGACTCTTGGAATGGTGGTACGACCATGGAGTTCCTCTCGCCTTTCCTGTTGAGAGTGCCTCCTCTTGAGATGCGACGGGAACACAGGGAATTCTTTCCCGTTGAAAGCAGGGAAAGGATCCCTCATCTCGAGCTACGAGGGGGAAACGGGGCTCCTTTGGATGTGGTCGGGACCATCGTGCTTCCTCTCGAGTGGAGACGGGTATGGTGGTGAACTTCTTGAGTTGCAGCAAGGGTGTGAAAGACCCTTTCGAAGTTCCAGAGGTTAGGTGTCATTAGTCTCCAGACGCCTCATCGGAAATAGGCCTCATCTCGCCTGGAAGGGAGAACTTCCTGGATTTTCTCGAGTTGCGGCAGGTGTTCTCGAATTACGACGGGGACCTCAGGGACCGGCCCTGGTGGCCTCAGGAGAGGCCAGTCCCCATGCGAGTTGCTAGGGGGCCTCTCGGGATTCCTCTCCCGTCGATACCGGGGCCAAAAAGCTTGTGTGGAGTCAGGACCGGAACCGAGGATTCCTCTCAGGGGCTGACATGGATCTTTGGGTACTTCTGGAGTCTCCCCAGGGGAGTCAGGCCTCATCTCGAGTGGGGGCATGCACGTGCGCTTTCCTTCCAGGCTGTAGCAGCAATGTCACGCTTCCCGTCGCGTGGATCAAAGGATCTGTGGTTTTCCCTCGAGGCTTTCCCTCGAGGCTTTCCCACAGGGCTGTCCCACGTGCCACCGTGTTGTGAGTCGATCCTCGGCGTGAAAGATGATCCAGTGCAGGGCAAAGAGGTTCCTCTGGAATGGACTGAGACATCTGGGGGACTCTTGGAATGGTGGTACGACCATGGAGTTCCTCTCGCCTTTCCTGTTGAGAGTGCCTCCTCTTGAGATGCGACGGGAACGCCGGGAATTCTTTCCCGTTGAAACCAGGGAAAGGATCCCTCATCTCGAGCTACGAGGGGGAAACGGGGCTCCTCTGGATGTGGGCGGGACCATCGTGCTTCCTCTCGAGTGGAGACGGGTATGGCGGTGAACTTCTTGAGTTGCAGCAAGGTGTGAAAGACCCTTTCGAAGTTCCAGAGGTTAGGTGTCATTAGTCTCCAGAGGCCTCATCGGAAATAGGCCTCATCTCGCCTGGAAGGGAGAACTTCCTGGATTTTCTCGAGTTGCGGCAGGTGTTCTCGAATTACGACGGGGACCTCAGGGACCCGCCCTGGTGGCCTCCGGAGAGGCCAGTCCCCATGCGAGTTGCTAGGGGCCCTCTCGGGATTCCTCTCCCGTCGATACCGGGGCCAAAAACCTTGTGTGGAGTCAGGGCCGGAACCGAGGATTCCTCTCAGGGGCTGACATGGATCTTTGGGTACTTCTGGAGTCTCCCCAGTGGAGTCAGGCCTCGTCTCGAGTGGGGGCATGCACGTGCGCTTTCCTTCCAGGCTGTAGCAGCAATGTCACGCTTCCCGTCGCTTGGATCAAAGGATCTGTGTTTTTCCCTCGAGGCTTTCCCACAGGGCTGTCCCACGTGCCACCGTGGTGTGAGTCGATCCTCGGCGTGAAAGATGAGCCAGTGCAGGGCAAAGAGCTTCCTCTGGAATGGACTGAGACATCTGGGGGAATCTTGGAATGGTGGTACGACCATGGAGTTCCTCTCGCCTTTCCTGTTGAGAGTGCCTCCTCTTGAGATGCGACGGGAACGCAGGGAATTCTTTCCCGTTGAAAGCAGGGAAAGGATCCCTCATCTCGAGCTACGAGGGGGAAACGGGGCTCCTCTGGATGTGGGCGGGACCATCGTGCTTCCTCTCGAGTGGAGACGGATATGGCGGTGAACTTCTTGAGTTGCAGCAAGGGTGTGAAAGACCCTTTCGAAGTTCCAGAGGTTAGGTGTCATTAGACTCCAGAGGCCTCATCGGAAATAGGCCTCATCTCGCCTGGAAGGGAGAACTTCCTGGATTTTCTCGAGTTGCGGCAGGTGTTCTCGAGTTACGACGGGGACCTCAGGGACCCGCCCTGGTGGCCTCAGGAGAGGCCAGTCCCCATGCGAGTTGCTAGGGGGCCTCTCGGGATTCCTCTCCCGTCGATACCGGGGCCAAAAAGCTTGTGTGGAGTCAAGGCCGGAACCGAGGATTCCTCTCAGGGGCTGACATGGATCTTTGGGTACTTCTGGAGTCTCCCCAGGGGAGTCAGGCCTCGTCTCGAGTGGGGGCATGCACGTGCGCTTTCCTTCCAGGCTGTAGCAGCAATGTCACGCTTCCCGTCGCGTGGATCAAAGGATCTGTGGTTTTCCCTCGAGGCTTTCCCTCGAGGCTTTCCCACAGGGCTGTCCCACGTGCCACCGTGGTGTGAGTCGATCCTCGGCGTGAAAGATGAGCCAGTGCAGGGCAAAGAGCTTCCTCTGGAATGGACTGAGACATCTGGGGGACTCTTGGAATGGTGGTACGACCATGGAGTTCCTCTCGCCTTTCCTGTTGAGAGTGCCTCCTCTTGAGATGCGACGGGAACACAGGGAATTCTTTCCCGTTGAAAGCAGGGAAAGGATCCCTCATCTCGAGCTACGAGGGGGAAACGGGGCTCCTTTGGATGTGGTCGGGACCATCGTGCTTCCTCTCGAGTGGAGACGGGTATGGTGGTGAACTTCTTGAGTTGCAGCAAGGGTGTGAAAGACCCTTTCGAAGTTCCAGAGGTTAGGTGTCATTAGTCTCCAGACGCCTCATCGGAAATAGGCCTCATCTCGCCTGGAAGGGAGAACTTCCTGGATTTTCTCGAGTTGCGGCAGGTGTTCTCGAATTACGACGGGGACCTCAGGGACCGGCCCTGGTGGCCTCAGGAGAGGCCAGTCCCCATGCGAGTTGCTAGGGGGCCTCTCGGGATTCCTCTCCCGTCGATACCGGGGCCAAAAAGCTTGTGTGGAGTCAGGACCGGAACCGAGGATTCCTCTCAGGGGCTGACATGGATCTTTGGGTACTTCTGGAGTCTCCCCAGGGGAGTCAGGCCTCATCTCGAGTGGGGGCATGCACGTGCGCTTTCCTTCCAGGCTGTAGCAGCAATGTCACGCTTCCCGTCGCGTGGATCAAAGGATCTGTGGTTTTCCCTCGAGGCTTTCCCTCGAGGCTTTCCCACAGGGCTGTCCCACGTGCCACCGTGTTGTGAGTCGATCCTCGGCGTGAAAGATGATCCAGTGCAGGGCAAAGAGGTTCCTCTGGAATGGACTGAGACATCTGGGGGACTCTTGGAATGGTGGTACGACCATGGAGTTCCTCTCGCCTTTCCTGTTGAGAGTGCCTCCTCTTGAGATGCGACGGGAACGCCGGGAATTCTTTCCCGTTGAAACCAGGGAAAGGATCCCTCATCTCGAGCTACGAGGGGGAAACGGGGCTCCTCTGGATGTGGGCGGGACCATCGTGCTTCCTCTCGAGTGGAGACGGGTATGGCGGTGAACTTCTTGAGTTGCAGCAAGGTGTGAAAGACCCTTTCGAAGTTCCAGAGGTTAGGTGTCATTAGTCTCCAGAGGCCTCATCGGAAATAGGCCTCATCTCGCCTGGAAGGGAGAACTTCCTGGATTTTCTCGAGTTGCGGCAGGTGTTCTCGAATTACGACGGGGACCTCAGGGACCCGCCCTGGTGGCCTCCGGAGAGGCCAGTCCCCATGCGAGTTGCTAGGGGCCCTCTCGGGATTCCTCTCCCGTCGATACCGGGGCCAAAAACCTTGTGTGGAGTCAGGGCCGGAACCGAGGATTCCTCTCAGGGGCTGACATGGATCTTTGGGTACTTCTGGAGTCTCCCCAGTGGAGTCAGGCCTCGTCTCGAGTGGGGGCATGCACGTGCGCTTTCCTTCCAGGCTGTAGCAGCAATGTCACGCTTCCCGTCGCTTGGATCAAAGGATCTGTGTTTTTCCCTCGAGGCTTTCCCACAGGGCTGTCCCACGTGCCACCGTGGTGTGAGTCGATCCTCGGCGTGAAAGATGAGCCAGTGCAGGGCAAAGAGCTTCCTCTGGAATGGACTGAGACATCTGGGGGAATCTTGGAATGGTGGTACGACCATGGAGTTCCTCTCGCCTTTCCTGTTGAGAGTGCCTCCTCTTGAGATGCGACGGGAACGCAGGGAATTCTTTCCCGTTGAAAGCAGGGAAAGGATCCCTCATCTCGAGCTACGAGGGGGAAACGGGGCTCCTCTGGATGTGGGCGGGACCATCGTGCTTCCTCTCGAGTGGAGACGGATATGGCGGTGAACTTCTTGAGTTGCAGCAAGGGTGTGAAAGACCCTTTCGAAGTTCCAGAGGTTAGGTGTCATTAGACTCCAGAGGCCTCATCGGAAATAGGCCTCATCTCGCCTGGAAGGGAGAACTTCCTGGATTTTCTCGAGTTGCGGCAGGTGTTCTCGAGTTACGACGGGGACCTCAGGGACCCGCCCTGGTGGCCTCAGGAGAGGCCAGTCCCCATGCGAGTTGCTAGGGGGCCTCTCGGGATTCCTCTCCCGTCGATACCGGGGCCAAAAAGCTTGTGTGGAGTCAAGGCCGGAACCGAGGATTCCTCTCAGGGGCTGACATGGATCTTTGGGTACTTCTGGAGTCTCCCCAGGGGAGTCAGGCCTCGTCTCGAGTGGGGGCATGCACGTGCGCTTTCCTTCCAGGCTGTAGCAGCAATGTCACGCTTCCCGTCGCGTGGATCAAAGGATCTGTGGTTTTCCCTCGAGGCTTTCCCTCGAGGCTTTCCCACAGGGCTGTCCCACGTGCCACCGTGGTGTGAGTCGATCCTCGGCGTGAAAGATGAGCCAGTGCAGGGCAAAGAGCTTCCTCTGGAATGGACTGAGACATCTGGGGGACTCTTGGAATGGTGGTACGACCATGGAGTTCCTCTCGCCTTTCCTGTTGAGAGTGCCTCCTCTTGAGATGCGACGGGAACACAGGGAATTCTTTCCCGTTGAAAGCAGGGAAAGGATCCCTCATCTCGAGCTACGAGGGGGAAACGGGGCTCCTTTGGATGTGGTCGGGACCATCGTGCTTCCTCTCGAGTGGAGACGGGTATGGTGGTGAACTTCTTGAGTTGCAGCAAGGGTGTGAAAGACCCTTTCGAAGTTCCAGAGGTTAGGTGTCATTAGTCTCCAGACGCCTCATCGGAAATAGGCCTCATCTCGCCTGGAAGGGAGAACTTCCTGGATTTTCTCGAGTTGCGGCAGGTGTTCTCGAATTACGACGGGGACCTCAGGGACCGGCCCTGGTGGCCTCAGGAGAGGCCAGTCCCCATGCGAGTTGCTAGGGGGCCTCTCGGGATTCCTCTCCCGTCGATACCGGGGCCAAAAAGCTTGTGTGGAGTCAGGACCGGAACCGAGGATTCCTCTCAGGGGCTGACATGGATCTTTGGGTACTTCTGGAGTCTCCCCAGGGGAGTCAGGCCTCATCTCGAGTGGGGGCATGCACGTGCGCTTTCCTTCCAGGCTGTAGCAGCAATGTCACGCTTCCCGTCGCGTGGATCAAAGGATCTGTGGTTTTCCCTCGAGGCTTTCCCTCGAGGCTTTCCCACAGGGCTGTCCCACGTGCCACCGTGTTGTGAGTCGATCCTCGGCGTGAAAGATGATCCAGTGCAGGGCAAAGAGGTTCCTCTGGAATGGACTGAGACATCTGGGGGACTCTTGGAATGGTGGTACGACCATGGAGTTCCTCTCGCCTTTCCTGTTGAGAGTGCCTCCTCTTGAGATGCGACGGGAACGCCGGGAATTCTTTCCCGTTGAAACCAGGGAAAGGATCCCTCATCTCGAGCTACGAGGGGGAAACGGGGCTCCTCTGGATGTGGGCGGGACCATCGTGCTTCCTCTCGAGTGGAGACGGGTATGGCGGTGAACTTCTTGAGTTGCAGCAAGGTGTGAAAGACCCTTTCGAAGTTCCAGAGGTTAGGTGTCATTAGTCTCCAGAGGCCTCATCGGAAATAGGCCTCATCTCGCCTGGAAGGGAGAACTTCCTGGATTTTCTCGAGTTGCGGCAGGTGTTCTCGAATTACGACGGGGACCTCAGGGACCCGTCCTGGTGGCCTCCGGAGAGGCCAGTCCCCATGCGAGTTGCTAGGGGCCCTCTCGGGATTCCTCTCCCGTCGATACCGGGGCCAAAAACCTTGTGTGGAGTCAGGGCCGGAACCGAGGATTCCTCTCAGGGGCTGACATGGATCTTTGGGTACTTCTGGAGTCTCCCCAGTGGAGTCAGGCCTCGTCTCGAGTGGGGGCATGCACGTGCGCTTTCCTTCCAGGCTGTAGCAGCAATGTCACGCTTCCCGTCGCTTGGATCAAAGGATCTGTGTTTTTCCCTCGAGGCTTTCCCACAGGGCTGTCCCACGTGCCACCGTGGTGTGAGTCGATCCTCGGCGTGAAAGATGAGCCAGTGCAGGGCAAAGAGCTTCCTCTGGAATGGACTGAGACATCTGGGGGAATCTTGGAATGGTGGTACGACCATGGAGTTCCTCTCGCCTTTCCTGTTGAGAGTGCCTCCTCTTGAGATGCGACGGGAACGCAGGGAATTCTTTCCCGTTGAAAGCAGGGAAAGGATCCCTCATCTCGAGCTACGAGGGGGAAACGGGGCTCCTCTGGATGTGGGCGGGACCATCGTGCTTCCTCTCGAGTGGAGACGGATATGGCGGTGAACTTCTTGAGTTGCAGCAAGGGTGTGAAAGACCCTTTCGAAGTTCCAGAGGTTAGGTGTCATTAGACTCCAGAGGCCTCATCGGAAATAGGCCTCATCTCGCCTGGAAGGGAGAACTTCCTGGATTTTCTCGAGTTGCGGCAGGTGTTCTCGAGTTACGACGGGGACCTCAGGGACCCGCCCTGGTGGCCTCAGGAGAGGCCAGTCCCCATGCGAGTTGCTAGGGGGCCTCTCGGGATTCCTCTCCCGTCGATACCGGGGCCAAAAAGCTTGTGTGGAGTCAAGGCCGGAACCGAGGATTCCTCTCAGGGGCTGACATGGATCTTTGGGTACTTCTGGAGTCTCCCCAGGGGAGTCAGGCCTCGTCTCGAGTGGGGGCATGCACGTGCGCTTTCCTTCCAGGCTGTAGCAGCAATGTCACGCTTCCCGTCGCGTGGATCAAAGGATCTGTGGTTTTCCCTCGAGGCTTTCCCTCGAGGCTTTCCCACAGGGCTGTCCCACGTGCCACCGTGGTGTGAGTCGATCCTCGGCGTGAAAGATGAGCCAGTGCAGGGCAAAGAGCTTCCTCTGGAATGGACTGAGACATCTGGGGGACTCTTGGAATGGTGGTACGACCATGGAGTTCCTCTCGCCTTTCCTGTTGAGAGTGCCTCCTCTTGAGATGCGACGGGAACACAGGGAATTCTTTCCCGTTGAAAGCAGGGAAAGGATCCCTCATCTCGAGCTACGAGGGGGAAACGGGGCTCCTTTGGATGTGGTCGGGACCATCGTGCTTCCTCTCGAGTGGAGACGGGTATGGTGGTGAACTTCTTGAGTTGCAGCAAGGGTGTGAAAGACCCTTTCGAAGTTCCAGAGGTTAGGTGTCATTAGTCTCCAGACGCCTCATCGGAAATAGGCCTCATCTCGCCTGGAAGGGAGAACTTCCTGGATTTTCTCGAGTTGCGGCAGGTGTTCTCGAATTACGACGGGGACCTCAGGGACCGGCCCTGGTGGCCTCAGGAGAGGCCAGTCCCCATGCGAGTTGCTAGGGGGCCTCTCGGGATTCCTCTCCCGTCGATACCGGGGCCAAAAAGCTTGTGTGGAGTCAGGACCGGAACCGAGGATTCCTCTCAGGGGCTGACATGGATCTTTGGGTACTTCTGGAGTCTCCCCAGGGGAGTCAGGCCTCATCTCGAGTGGGGGCATGCACGTGCGCTTTCCTTCCAGGCTGTAGCAGCAATGTCACGCTTCCCGTCGCGTGGATCAAAGGATCTGTGGTTTTCCCTCGAGGCTTTCCCTCGAGGCTTTCCCACAGGGCTGTCCCACGTGCCACCGTGTTGTGAGTCGATCCTCGGCGTGAAAGATGATCCAGTGCAGGGCAAAGAGGTTCCTCTGGAATGGACTGAGACATCTGGGGGACTCTTGGAATGGTGGTACGACCATGGAGTTCCTCTCGCCTTTCCTGTTGAGAGTGCCTCCTCTTGAGATGCGACGGGAACGCCGGGAATTCTTTCCCGTTGAAACCAGGGAAAGGATCCCTCATCTCGAGCTACGAGGGGGAAACGGGGCTCCTCTGGATGTGGGCGGGACCATCGTGCTTCCTCTCGAGTGGAGACGGGTATGGCGGTGAACTTCTTGAGTTGCAGCAAGGTGTGAAAGACCCTTTCGAAGTTCCAGAGGTTAGGTGTCATTAGTCTCCAGAGGCCTCATCGGAAATAGGCCTCATCTCGCCTGGAAGGGAGAACTTCCTGGATTTTCTCGAGTTGCGGCAGGTGTTCTCGAATTACGACGGGGACCTCAGGGACCCGCCCTGGTGGCCTCCGGAGAGGCCAGTCCCCATGCGAGTTGCTAGGGGCCCTCTCGGGATTCCTCTCCCGTCGATACTGGGGCCAAAAACCTTGTGTGGAGTCAGGGCCGGAACCGAGGATTCCTCTCAGGGGCTGACATGGATCTTTGGGTACTTCTGGAGTCTCCCCAGTGGAGTCAGGCCTCGTCTCGAGTGGGGGCATGCACGTGCGCTTTCCTTCCAGGCTGTAGCAGCAATGTCACGCTTCCCGTCGCATGGATCAAAGGATCTGTGGTTTTCCCTCGAGGCTTTCCCTCGAGGCTTTCCCACAGGGCTGTCCCACGTGCCACCGTGGTGTGAGTCGATCCTCGGCGTGAAAGATGAGCCAGTGCAGGGCAAAGAGCTTCCTTTGGAATGGACTGAGACATCTGGGGGACTCTTGGAATGGTGGTACGACCATGGAGTTCCTCTCGCCTTTCCTGTTGAGAGTGCCTCCTCTTGAGATGCGACGGGAACGCAGGGAATTCTTTCCCGTTGAAAGCAGGGAAAGGATCCCTCATCTCGAGCTACGAGGGGGAAACGGGGCTCCATTGGATGTGGTCGGGACCATCGTGCTTCCTCTCGAGTGGAGACGGGTATGGTGGTGAACTTCTTGAGTTGCAGCAAGGGTGTGAAAGACCCTTTCGAAGTTCCAGAGGTTAGGTGTCATTAGTCTCCAGACGCCTCATCGGAAATAGGCCTCATCTCGCCTGGAAGGGAGAACTTCCTGGATTTTCTCGAGTTGCGGCAGGTGTTCTCGAGGTACGACGGGGACCTCAGGGACCGGCCCTGGTGGCCTCAGGAGAGGCCAGTCCCCATGCGAGTTGCTAGGGGGCCTCTCGGGATTCCTCTCCCGTCGATACCGGGGCCAAAAAGCTTGTGTGGAGTCAGGGCCGGAACCGAGGATTCCTCTCAGGGGCTGACATGGATCTTTGGTTACTTCTGGAGTCTCCCCAGTGGAGTCAGACCTCGTCTCGAGTGGGGGCATGCACGTGCGCTTTCCTTCCAGGCTGTAGCAGCAATGTCACGCTTCCCGTCGCGTGGATCAAAGGATCTGTGGTTTTCCCTCGAGGCTTTCCCTCGAGGCTTTCCCACAGGGCTGTCCCACGTGCCACCGTGGTGTGAGTCGATCCTCGGCGTGAAAGATGAGCCAGTGCAGGGCAAAGAGGTTCCTCTGAAATGGACTGAGACATCTGGGGGACTCTTGGAATGGTGGTACGACCATGGAGATCCTCTCGCCTTTCCTGTTGAGAGTGCCTCCTCTTGAGATGCGACGGGAACGCCGGGAATTCTTTCCCGTTGAAAGCAGGGAAAGGATCCCTCATCTCGAGCACCGAGGGGAAAACGGGGCTCCTCTGGATGTGGGCGGGACCATCGTGCTTCCTCTCGAGTGGAGACGGGTATGGCGGAGAACATCTTGAGTTGCAGCAAGGGTGTGAAAGACCCTTTCAAAGTTCCAAAGGTTAGGTGTCATTAGTCTCCAGACGCCTCATCGGAAATAGGCCTCATCTCGCCTGGAAGGGAGAACTTTCTGGATTTTCTCGAGTTGCGGCAGGTGTTCTTAAGTTACGACGGGGAACTCAGGGACCCGCCCTGGTGGCCTCAGGATAGGCCAGTCCCCATGCGAGTTGCTAGGGGGCCTCTCGGGATTCCTCTCCCGTAGATACCGGGGCCAAAAACCTTGAGTGGAGTCAGGGCCGGAACCGAGGATTCCTCTCAGGGGCTGACATGGATCTTTGGGTATTTCTGGAGTCTCCCCAGGGGAGTCAGGCCTCGTCTCGAGTGGGGGCATGCACGTGCGCTTTCCTTCCAGGCTGTAGCAGCAATGTCACGCTTCCCGTCACGTGGATCAAAGGATCTGTGATTTTCACTCGAGGCTTTCCCTCGAGGCTTTCCCACAGGGCTGTCCCACGTGCCACCGTGGTGTGAGTCGATCCTCGGCGTGAAAGATGAGCCAGTGCAGGGCAAAGAGGTTCCTCTGGAATGGACTGAGACATCTGGGGGACTCTTGGAATGGTGGTACGACCATGGAGTTCCTCTCGCCTTTCCTGTTGAGAGTGCCTCCTCTTGAGATGCGACGGGAACGCCGGGAATTCTTTCCCGTTGAAAGCAGGGAAAGGATCCCTCATCTCGAGCTACGAGGGGGAAACGGGGCTCCTCTGGATGTGGGCGGGACCATCGTGCTTCCTCTCCAGTGGAGACGGGTATGGCGGTGAACTTCTTGAGTTGCACCAAGGGTGTGAAAGACCCTTTCGAAGTTCCAGAGGTTAGGTGTCATTAGTCTCCAGACGCCTCATCGGAAATAGGCCTCATCTCGCCTGGAAGGGAGAACTTCCTGGATTTTCTCGAGTTGCGGCAGGTGTTCTCGAGTTACGACGGGGACCTCAGGGACCCGCCCTGGTGGCCTCAGGAGAGGCCAGTCCCCATGCGAGTTGCTAGGGGGCCTCTCGGGATTCCTCTCCCGTCGATACCGGGGCCAAAAACCTTGTGCGGAGTCAGGGCCGGAACCGAGGATTCCTCTCAGGGGCTGACATGGATCTTTGGGTACTTGTGGAGTCTCCCCAGGGGAGTCAGGCCTCGTCTCGAGTGGGGGCATGCACGTGCACTTTCCTTCCAGGCTGTAGCAGCAATGTCACGCTTCCCGTCGCGTGGATCAAAGGATCTGTGGTTTTCCCTCGAGGCTTTCCCACAGGGCTGTCCCACGTGCCACCGTGGTGTGAGTCGATCCTCGGCGTGAAAGATGAGCCAGTGCAGGGCAAAGAGGTTCCTCTGGAATTGACTGAGACATCTGGGGGACTCTTGGAATGGTGGTACGACCATGGAGTTCCTCTCGCCTTTCCTGTTGAGAGTGCCTCCTCTTGAGATGCGACGGGAACGCCGGGAATTCTTTCCCGTTGAAAGCAGGGAAAGGATCCCTCATCTCGAGCTACGAGGGGGAAACGGGGCTCCTCTGGATGTGGGCGGGACCATCGTGCTTCCTCTTTAGTGGAGACGGGTATGGCGGTGAACTTCTTGAGTTGCAGCAAGGGTGTGAAAGACCCTTTCAAAGTTCCAGATGTTAGGTGTCATTAGTCTCCAGAGGCCTCATCGGAAATAGGCCTCATCTCGCCTGGAAGGGAGAACTTCCTGGATTTTCTCGAGTTGCGGCAGGTGTTCTCGATTTACGACGGGGACCTCAGGGACCCGCCCTGGTGGCCTCAGGTACGGCCAGTCCCCATGCTAGTTGCTAGGGGGCCTCTCGGGATTCCTCTCCCGTCGATACCGGGGCCAAAAACCTTGTGTGGAGTCAGGGCCGGAACCGAGGATTCCTCTCAGGGGCTGACATGGATCTTTGGGTACTTCTGGAGTCTCCCCAGGGGAGTCAGGACTCGTCTCGAGTGGGGGCATGCACGTGCGCTTTCCTTCCAGGCTGTAGCAGCAATGTCATGCTTCCCGTCGCATGGATAAAAGGATCTGTGGTTTTCCCTCGAGGCTTTCCCTCGAGGCTTTCCCACAGGGCTGTCTCACGTGCCACCGTTGTGTGAGTCGATCCTCGGCGTGAAAGATGTGCCAGTGCAGGGCAAACAGGTTCCTCTGGAATGGACTGAGACATCTGGGGGACTCTTGGAATGGTGGTACGACCATGGAGTTCCTCTCGCGTTTCCTGTTGAGAGTGCCTCCTCTTGAGATGCGACGGGAACGCCGGGAATTCTTTCCCGTTGAAAGCAGGGAAAGGATCCCTCATCTCGAGCTACGAGGGGGAAACGGGGCTCCTCTCGATGTGGGCGTGACCATCGTGCCTCCTTTCGAGTGGAGACGGGTATGGCGGTGAAATTCTTGAGTTGCAGCAAGGGTGTGAAAGACCCTTTCGAAGTTCCAGAGGTTAGGTGTCATTAGTCTCCAAACGCCTCATCGGAAATAGGCCTCATTTCGCCTGGAAAGGAGAACTTCCTGAATTTTCTCGAGTTGCGGCAGGTGTTCTCGATTTACGACGGGGACCTCAGGGACCCGCCCTGGTGGCCTCAGGAACGGCCAGTCCCCATGCTAGTTTCTAGGGGGCCTCTCGGGATTCCTCTCCCGTCGATACCGGGGCCAAAAACCTTGTGTGGAGTCAGGGCCGGAACCGAGGATTCCTCTCACGGGCTGACATGGATCTTTGGGTACTTCTGGAGTCTCCCCAGGGGAGTCAGGACTCGTCTCGAGTGGGGGCATGCACGTGCGCTTTCCTTCCAGGCTGTAGCAGCAATGTCACGGTTCCCGGCTCGTGGATCAAAGGATCTGTGGTTTTCCCTCGAGGCTTTCCCTCGAGGCTTTCCCACAGGGCTGTCCCACGTGCCACCGTGGTGTGAGTCAACCCTCGGCGTGAAAGATGAGCCAGTGCAGGGCAAAGAGTTTCCTCTGGAATGGACTGAGAAATCTCGGGGACTCTTGGAATGGTGGTTCGACCATGGAGTTCCTCTCATCTTTCCTATTGAGAGTGCCTCCTCTTGAGATGCGACGGGAACGCCGGGAATTCTTTCCCGTTGATAGCAGGGAAAGGATCCCTCATCTCGATCTACGAGGGGGAAACGGGGCTCCTCTGGATGTGGGCGGGACCATCGTGTTTCCTCTCGAGTGGAGACGGGTATGGCGGTGAACTTCTTGAGTTGCAGCAAGGGTGTGAAAGACCCTTTCGAAGTTCCAGAGGTTCGGTGTCATTAGTCTCCAGACGCCTCATCGGAAATAGGCCTCATCTCGCCTGGAAGGGAGAACTTCCTGGATTTTCTCGAGTTGCGGCAGGTGTTCTCGAGTTACGACGGGGACCTCAGGGACCCGCCCTGGTGGCCTCAGGAAAGGCCAGTCCCCATGCGAGTTGCTCGGGGGCCTCTCGGGATTCCTCTCCCGTCGATACGGGGGCCAAAAACTTTGTGTGGAGTCAGGGCCGGAACCGAGGATTCCTCTCAGGGAATGACATGGATCTTTGGGTACTTCTGGAGTCTCCCCAGGAGAGTCAGGCCTCGTCTCGAGTGGGGGCATGCACGTGCGCTTTCCTTCCAGGCAGTAGCAGCAATGTCACGCTTCCCGTGGCGTGGATCAAAGGATCTGTGGTTTTCCCTCGAGGCTTTCCCTCGAGGCTTTCCCACAGGGCTGTCCCACGTGCCCCCGTGGTGTGAGTCGATCCTCGGCGTGAAAGATGAGCCAGTGCAGGGCAAAGAGGTTCCTCTGGAATGGACTGAGACATCTGGGGGACTCTTGGAATGGTGGTACGACCATGGAGTTCCTCTCGCCTTTCCTGTTGAGAGTGCCTCCTCTTGAGATGCGACGGGAACGCCGGGAATTCTTTCCCCTTGAAAGCAGGGAAAGGATCCCTCATCTCGAGCTACGAGGGGGAAACGGGGCTCCTCTGGATGTGGGCGGGACCATCGTGCTTCCTCTCGAGTGGAGACGGGTATGGCGGTGAACTTCTTGAGTTGCAGCAAGGGTGTGAAAGACCCTTTCGAAGTTCCAGAGTTTAGGTGTCATTAGTCTCCAGACGCCTCATCGGAAATAGGCCTCATCTCGCCTGGAAGGGAGAACTTCCTGGATTTTCTCGAGTTGCGGCAGGTGTTCTCGAGTTACGACGGGGACCTCAGGGACCCGCCCTGGTGGCCTCAGGAGACGCCAGTCCCCATGCGAGTTGCTAGGAGGCCTCTCGGGATTCCTCTCCCGTCGATACCGGGGCCAAAAACATTTGGTGGAGTCAGGGCCGGAACCGAGGATTCCTCTCAGGGGCTGACATGAATCTTTGAGTACTTCTGGAGTCTCCCCAGGGGAGTCAGGCCTCGTCTCGAGTGGGGGCATGCACATGCGCTTTCCTTCCAGGCTGTAGCAGCAATGTCACGCTTCCCGTGGCGTGGATCAAAGGATCTGTGGTTTTCCCTCGAGGCTTTCCCTCGAGGCTTTCCCACAGGGCTGTCCCACGTGCCACCGTTGTGTGATTCGATCCTCGGCGTGAAAGATGTGCCAGTGCAGGGCAAAGAGGTTCCTCTGGAATGGACTGAGACATCTGGGGGACTCTTGGAATGGTGGTAGGACCATGGAGTTCCTCTCGCCTTTCCTGTTGAGAGTGCCTGCTCTTGAGATGCGACGGGAACGCCGGGAATTCTTTCCCGTTGAAAGCAGGGAAAGGATCCCTCATCTCGAGCTACGAGGGGGAAACGGTGCTCCTCTGGATGTGGGCGGGACCATCGTGCTTCCTCTTGAGTGGACACGGGTATGGCGGTGAACTTCTTGAGTTGCAGCAAGGGTGTGAAAGACCCTTTCGAAGTTCCAGAGGTTTGGTGTCATTAGTCTCCAGAGGCCTCATCGGAAATAGGCCTCATCTCGCCTGGAAGGGAGAACTTCCTGGATTTTCTCGAGTTGTGGCAGGTGTTCTCGAATTACGACGGGGACCTCAGGGACCCGCCCTGGTGGCCTCCGGAGAGGCCAGTCCCCATGCGAGTTGCTAGGGGGCCTCTCGGGATTCCTCTCCCGTCGATACCGGGGCCAAAAACCTTGTGTGGAGTCAGGGCCGGAACCGAGGATTCCTCTCAGGGGCTGACATGGATCTTTGGGTACTTCTGGAGTCACCCCAGTGGAGTCAGGCCTCGTCTCGAGTAGGGGCATGCACGTGCGCTTTCCTTTCAGGCTGTAGCAGCAATGTCACGCTTCCCGTCACGTGGATCAAAGGATCTGTGGTTTTCCCTCGAGGCTTTCCCTCGAGCCTTTCCCACAGGGCTGTCCCACGTGCCACCGTGGTGTGAGTCGATCCTCGGCGTGAAAGATGAGCCAGTGCAGGGCAAAGAGGTTCCTCTGAAATGGACTGAGACATCTGGGGGACTCTTGGAATGGTGGTACGACCATGGAGTTCCTCTCGCCTTTCCTGTTGAGAGTGCCTCCTCTTGAGATGCGACGGGAACGCCGGGAATTCTTTCCCGTTGAAAACAGGGAAAGGATCCCTCATCTCGAGCTAAGAGGGGGAAACGGGGCTCCTCTGGATGTGGGCGGGACCATCGTGCTTCCTCTCTAGTGGAGACGGGTATGGTGGTGAACTTCTTGAGTTGCAGCAAGGGTGTGAAAGACCCTTTCGAAGTTCCAGAGGTTAGGTGTCATTAGTCTCCAGACGCCTCATCGGAAATAGGCCTCATCTCGCCTGGAAGGGAGAAATTCCTGGATTTTCTCGAGTTGCGGCAGGTGTTCTCGAGTTACGACGGGGACCTCAGGGACCCGCCCTGGTGGCCTCAGGAGAGGCCAGTCCCTATGCGAGTTGCTAGGGGGCCTCTCGGGATTCCTCTCCCGTCGATACCGGGGCCAAAATCCTTGTGTGGAGTCAGGGCCGGAACCGAGGATTCCTCTCAGGGGCTGACATGGATCTTTGGGTACTTCTGGAGTCTCCCCAGGGGAGTCAGGCCTCGTCTCGAGTGGGGGCATGCACGTTCACTTTCCTTCCAGGCTGTAGCAGCAATGTCACGCTTCCCGTCGCGTGGATCAAATGATGTGTGGTTTTCCCTCGAGGCTTTCCCACAGGGCTGTCCCACGTGCCACCGTGGTGTGAGTCGATCCTCGGCGTGAAAGATGAGCCAGTGCAGGGCAAAGAGGTTCCTCTGGAATGGACTGAGACATCTGGGGGACTCTTGGAATGGTGGTACGACCATGGAGTTCCTCTCGCCTTTCCTGTTGAGAGTGCCTCCTCTTGAGATGCGACGGGAACGCCGGGAATTTTTTGCCGTTGAAAGCAGGGAAAGGATCTCTCATCTCGAGCTACGAGGGGGAAACGGGGCTCCTCTGGATGTGGGCGGGACCATCGTGCTTCCTCTCGAGTGGAGACGGATATGGCGGTGAACTTCTTGAGTTGCAGCAAGGGTGTGAAAGACCCTTTCGAAGTTCCAGAGGTTAGGTGTCATTAGTCTCCAGAGGCCTCATCGGAAATAGGCCTCATCTCGCCTGGAAGGGAGAACTTCCTGGATTTTCTCGAGTTGCGGCAGGTGTTCTCGAGTTACGACGGGGACCTCAGGGACCCGCCCTGGTGGCCTCAGGAGAGGCCAGTCCCCATGCGAGTTGCTAGGGGGCCTCTCGGGATTCCTCTCCCGTCGATACCGGGGCCAAAAAGCTTGTGTGGAGTCAAGGCCGGAACCGAGGATTCCTCTCAGGGGCTGACATGGATCTTTGGGTACTTCTGGAGTCTCCCCAGGGGAGTCAGGCCTCGTCTCGAGTGGGGGCATGCACGTGCGCTTTCCTTCCAGGCTGTAGCAGCAATGTCACGCTTCCCGTCGCGTGGATCAAAGGATCTGTGGTTTTCCCTCGAGGCTTTCCCTCGAGGCTTTCCCACAGGGCTGTCCCACGTGCCACCGTGGTGTGAGTCGATCCTCGGCGTGAAAGATGAGCCAGTGCAGGGCAAAGAGCTTCCTCTGGAATGGACTGAGACATCTGGGGGACTCTTGGAATGGTGGTACGACCATGGAGTTCCTCTCGCCTTTCCTGTTGAGAGTGCCTCCTCTTGAGATGCGACGGGAACACAGGGAATTCTTTCCCGTTGAAAGCAGGGAAAGGATCCCTCATCTCGAGCTACGAGGGGGAAACGGGGCTCCTTTGGATGTGGTCGGGACCATCGTGCTTCCTCTCGAGTGGAGACGGGTATGGTGGTGAACTTCTTGAGTTGCAGCAAGGGTGTGAAAGACCCTTTCGAAGTTCCAGAGGTTAGGTGTCATTAGTCTCCAGACGCCTCATCGGAAATAGGCCTCATCTCGCCTGGAAGGGAGAACTTCCTGGATTTTCTCGAGTTGCGGCAGGTGTTCTCGAATTACGACGGGGACCTCAGGGACCGGCCCTGGTGGCCTCAGGAGAGGCCAGTCCCCATGCGAGTTGCTAGGGGGCCTCTCGGGATTCCTCTCCCGTCGATACCGGGGCCAAAAAGCTTGTGTGGAGTCAGGACCGGAACCGAGGATTCCTCTCAGGGGCTGACATGGATCTTTGGGTACTTCTGGAGTCTCCCCAGGGGAGTCAGGCCTCATCTCGAGTGGGGGCATGCACGTGCGCTTTCCTTCCAGGCTGTAGCAGCAATGTCACGCTTCCCGTCGCGTGGATCAAAGGATCTGTGGTTTTCCCTCGAGGCTTTCCCTCGAGGCTTTCCCACAGGGCTGTCCCACGTGCCACCGTGTTGTGAGTCGATCCTCGGCGTGAAAGATGATCCAGTGCAGGGCAAAGAGGTTCCTCTGGAATGGACTGAGACATCTGGGGGACTCTTGGAATGGTGGTACGACCATGGAGTTCCTCTCGCCTTTCCTGTTGAGAGTGCCTCCTCTTGAGATGCGACGGGAACGCCGGGAATTCTTTCCCGTTGAAACCAGGGAAAGGATCCCTCATCTCGAGCTACGAGGGGGAAACGGGGCTCCTCTGGATGTGGGCGGGACCATCGTGCTTCCTCTCGAGTGGAGACGGGTATGGCGGTGAACTTCTTGAGTTGCAGCAAGGTGTGAAAGACCCTTTCGAAGTTCCAGAGGTTAGGTGTCATTAGTCTCCAGAGGCCTCATCGGAAATAGGCCTCATCTCGCCTGGAAGGGAGAACTTCCTGGATTTTCTCGAGTTGCGGCAGGTGTTCTCGAATTACGACGGGGACCTCAGGGACCCGCCCTGGTGGCCTCCGGAGAGGCCAGTCCCCATGCGAGTTGCTAGGGGCCCTCTCGGGATTCCTCTCCCGTCGATACCGGGGCCAAAAACCTTGTGTGGAGTCAGGGCCGGAACCGAGGATTCCTCTCAGGGGCTGACATGGATCTTTGGGTACTTCTGGAGTCTCCCCAGTGGAGTCAGGCCTCGTCTCGAGTGGGGGCATGCACGTGCGCTTTCCTTCCAGGCTGTAGCAGCAATGTCACGCTTCCCGTCGCTTGGATCAAAGGATCTGTGTTTTTCCCTCGAGGCTTTCCCACAGGGCTGTCCCACGTGCCACCGTGGTGTGAGTCGATCCTCGGCGTGAAAGATGAGCCAGTGCAGGGCAAAGAGCTTCCTCTGGAATGGACTGAGACATCTGGGGGAATCTTGGAATGGTGGTACGACCATGGAGTTCCTCTCGCCTTTCCTGTTGAGAGTGCCTCCTCTTGAGATGCGACGGGAACGCAGGGAATTCTTTCCCGTTGAAAGCAGGGAAAGGATCCCTCATCTCGAGCTACGAGGGGGAAACGGGGCTCCTCTGGATGTGGGCGGGACCATCGTGCTTCCTCTCGAGTGGAGACGGATATGGCGGTGAACTTCTTGAGTTGCAGCAAGGGTGTGAAAGACCCTTTCGAAGTTCCAGAGGTTAGGTGTCATTAGACTCCAGAGGCCTCATCGGAAATAGGCCTCATCTCGCCTGGAAGGGAGAACTTCCTGGATTTTCTCGAGTTGCGGCAGGTGTTCTCGAGTTACGACGGGGACCTCAGGGACCCGCCCTGGTGGCCTCAGGAGAGGCCAGTCCCCATGCGAGTTGCTAGGGGGCCTCTCGGGATTCCTCTCCCGTCGATACCGGGGCCAAAAAGCTTGTGTGGAGTCAAGGCCGGAACCGAGGATTCCTCTCAGGGGCTGACATGGATCTTTGGGTACTTCTGGAGTCTCCCCAGGGGAGTCAGGCCTCGTCTCGAGTGGGGGCATGCACGTGCGCTTTCCTTCCAGGCTGTAGCAGCAATGTCACGCTTCCCGTCGCGTGGATCAAAGGATCTGTGGTTTTCCCTCGAGGCTTTCCCTCGAGGCTTTCCCACAGGGCTGTCCCACGTGCCACCGTGGTGTGAGTCGATCCTCGGCGTGAAAGATGAGCCAGTGCAGGGCAAAGAGCTTCCTCTGGAATGGACTGAGACATCTGGGGGACTCTTGGAATGGTGGTACGACCATGGAGTTCCTCTCGCCTTTCCTGTTGAGAGTGCCTCCTCTTGAGATGCGACGGGAACACAGGGAATTCTTTCCCGTTGAAAGCAGGGAAAGGATCCCTCATCTCGAGCTACGAGGGGGAAACGGGGCTCCTTTGGATGTGGTCGGGACCATCGTGCTTCCTCTCGAGTGGAGACGGGTATGGTGGTGAACTTCTTGAGTTGCAGCAAGGGTGTGAAAGACCCTTTCGAAGTTCCAGAGGTTAGGTGTCATTAGTCTCCAGACGCCTCATCGGAAATAGGCCTCATCTCGCCTGGAAGGGAGAACTTCCTGGATTTTCTCGAGTTGCGGCAGGTGTTCTCGAATTACGACGGGGACCTCAGGGACCGGCCCTGGTGGCCTCAGGAGAGGCCAGTCCCCATGCGAGTTGCTAGGGGGCCTCTCGGGATTCCTCTCCCGTCGATACCGGGGCCAAAAAGCTTGTGTGGAGTCAGGACCGGAACCGAGGATTCCTCTCAGGGGCTGACATGGATCTTTGGGTACTTCTGGAGTCTCCCCAGGGGAGTCAGGCCTCATCTCGAGTGGGGGCATGCACGTGCGCTTTCCTTCCAGGCTGTAGCAGCAATGTCACGCTTCCCGTCGCGTGGATCAAAGGATCTGTGGTTTTCCCTCGAGGCTTTCCCTCGAGGCTTTCCCACAGGGCTGTCCCACGTGCCACCGTGTTGTGAGTCGATCCTCGGCGTGAAAGATGATCCAGTGCAGGGCAAAGAGGTTCCTCTGGAATGGACTGAGACATCTGGGGGACTCTTGGAATGGTGGTACGACCATGGAGTTCCTCTCGCCTTTCCTGTTGAGAGTGCCTCCTCTTGAGATGCGACGGGAACGCCGGGAATTCTTTCCCGTTGAAACCAGGGAAAGGATCCCTCATCTCGAGCTACGAGGGGGAAACGGGGCTCCTCTGGATGTGGGCGGGACCATCGTGCTTCCTCTCGAGTGGAGACGGGTATGGCGGTGAACTTCTTGAGTTGCAGCAAGGTGTGAAAGACCCTTTCGAAGTTCCAGAGGTTAGGTGTCATTAGTCTCCAGAGGCCTCATCGGAAATAGGCCTCATCTCGCCTGGAAGGGAGAACTTCCTGGATTTTCTCGAGTTGCGGCAGGTGTTCTCGAATTACGACGGGGACCTCAGGGACCCGCCCTGGTGGCCTCCGGAGAGGCCAGTCCCCATGCGAGTTGCTAGGGGCCCTCTCGGGATTCCTCTCCCGTCGATACCGGGGCCAAAAACCTTGTGTGGAGTCAGGGCCGGAACCGAGGATTCCTCTCAGGGGCTGACATGGATCTTTGGGTACTTCTGGAGTCTCCCCAGTGGAGTCAGGCCTCGTCTCGAGTGGGGGCATGCACGTGCGCTTTCCTTCCAGGCTGTAGCAGCAATGTCACGCTTCCCGTCGCTTGGATCAAAGGATCTGTGTTTTTCCCTCGAGGCTTTCCCACAGGGCTGTCCCACGTGCCACCGTGGTGTGAGTCGATCCTCGGCGTGAAAGATGAGCCAGTGCAGGGCAAAGAGCTTCCTCTGGAATGGACTGAGACATCTGGGGGAATCTTGGAATGGTGGTACGACCATGGAGTTCCTCTCGCCTTTCCTGTTGAGAGTGCCTCCTCTTGAGATGCGACGGGAACGCAGGGAATTCTTTCCCGTTGAAAGCAGGGAAAGGATCCCTCATCTCGAGCTACGAGGGGGAAACGGGGCTCCTCTGGATGTGGGCGGGACCATCGTGCTTCCTCTCGAGTGGAGACGGATATGGCGGTGAACTTCTTGAGTTGCAGCAAGGGTGTGAAAGACCCTTTCGAAGTTCCAGAGGTTAGGTGTCATTAGACTCCAGAGGCCTCATCGGAAATAGGCCTCATCTCGCCTGGAAGGGAGAACTTCCTGGATTTTCTCGAGTTGCGGCAGGTGTTCTCGAGTTACGACGGGGACCTCAGGGACCCGCCCTGGTGGCCTCAGGAGAGGCCAGTCCCCATGCGAGTTGCTAGGGGGCCTCTCGGGATTCCTCTCCCGTCGATACCGGGGCCAAAAAGCTTGTGTGGAGTCAAGGCCGGAACCGAGGATTCCTCTCAGGGGCTGACATGGATCTTTGGGTACTTCTGGAGTCTCCCCAGGGGAGTCAGGCCTCGTCTCGAGTGGGGGCATGCACGTGCGCTTTCCTTCCAGGCTGTAGCAGCAATGTCACGCTTCCCGTCGCGTGGATCAAAGGATCTGTGGTTTTCCCTCGAGGCTTTCCCTCGAGGCTTTCCCACAGGGCTGTCCCACGTGCCACCGTGGTGTGAGTCGATCCTCGGCGTGAAAGATGAGCCAGTGCAGGGCAAAGAGCTTCCTCTGGAATGGACTGAGACATCTGGGGGACTCTTGGAATGGTGGTACGACCATGGAGTTCCTCTCGCCTTTCCTGTTGAGAGTGCCTCCTCTTGAGATGCGACGGGAACACAGGGAATTCTTTCCCGTTGAAAGCAGGGAAAGGATCCCTCATCTCGAGCTACGAGGGGGAAACGGGGCTCCTTTGGATGTGGTCGGGACCATCGTGCTTCCTCTCGAGTGGAGACGGGTATGGTGGTGAACTTCTTGAGTTGCAGCAAGGGTGTGAAAGACCCTTTCGAAGTTCCAGAGGTTAGGTGTCATTAGTCTCCAGACGCCTCATCGGAAATAGGCCTCATCTCGCCTGGAAGGGAGAACTTCCTGGATTTTCTCGAGTTGCGGCAGGTGTTCTCGAATTACGACGGGGACCTCAGGGACCGGCCCTGGTGGCCTCAGGAGAGGCCAGTCCCCATGCGAGTTGCTAGGGGGCCTCTCGGGATTCCTCTCCCGTCGATACCGGGGCCAAAAAGCTTGTGTGGAGTCAGGACCGGAACCGAGGATTCCTCTCAGGGGCTGACATGGATCTTTGGGTACTTCTGGAGTCTCCCCAGGGGAGTCAGGCCTCATCTCGAGTGGGGGCATGCACGTGCGCTTTCCTTCCAGGCTGTAGCAGCAATGTCACGCTTCCCGTCGCGTGGATCAAAGGATCTGTGGTTTTCCCTCGAGGCTTTCCCTCGAGGCTTTCCCACAGGGCTGTCCCACGTGCCACCGTGTTGTGAGTCGATCCTCGGCGTGAAAGATGATCCAGTGCAGGGCAAAGAGGTTCCTCTGGAATGGACTGAGACATCTGGGGGACTCTTGGAATGGTGGTACGACCATGGAGTTCCTCTCGCCTTTCCTGTTGAGAGTGCCTCCTCTTGAGATGCGACGGGAACGCCGGGAATTCTTTCCCGTTGAAACCAGGGAAAGGATCCCTCATCTCGAGCTACGAGGGGGAAACGGGGCTCCTCTGGATGTGGGCGGGACCATCGTGCTTCCTCTCGAGTGGAGACGGGTATGGCGGTGAACTTCTTGAGTTGCAGCAAGGTGTGAAAGACCCTTTCGAAGTTCCAGAGGTTAGGTGTCATTAGTCTCCAGAGGCCTCATCGGAAATAGGCCTCATCTCGCCTGGAAGGGAGAACTTCCTGGATTTTCTCGAGTTGCGGCAGGTGTTCTCGAATTACGACGGGGACCTCAGGGACCCGTCCTGGTGGCCTCCGGAGAGGCCAGTCCCCATGCGAGTTGCTAGGGGCCCTCTCGGGATTCCTCTCCCGTCGATACCGGGGCCAAAAACCTTGTGTGGAGTCAGGGCCGGAACCGAGGATTCCTCTCAGGGGCTGACATGGATCTTTGGGTACTTCTGGAGTCTCCCCAGTGGAGTCAGGCCTCGTCTCGAGTGGGGGCATGCACGTGCGCTTTCCTTCCAGGCTGTAGCAGCAATGTCACGCTTCCCGTCGCTTGGATCAAAGGATCTGTGTTTTTCCCTCGAGGCTTTCCCACAGGGCTGTCCCACGTGCCACCGTGGTGTGAGTCGATCCTCGGCGTGAAAGATGAGCCAGTGCAGGGCAAAGAGCTTCCTCTGGAATGGACTGAGACATCTGGGGGAATCTTGGAATGGTGGTACGACCATGGAGTTCCTCTCGCCTTTCCTGTTGAGAGTGCCTCCTCTTGAGATGCGACGGGAACGCAGGGAATTCTTTCCCGTTGAAAGCAGGGAAAGGATCCCTCATCTCGAGCTACGAGGGGGAAACGGGGCTCCTCTGGATGTGGGCGGGACCATCGTGCTTCCTCTCGAGTGGAGACGGATATGGCGGTGAACTTCTTGAGTTGCAGCAAGGGTGTGAAAGACCCTTTCGAAGTTCCAGAGGTTAGGTGTCATTAGACTCCAGAGGCCTCATCGGAAATAGGCCTCATCTCGCCTGGAAGGGAGAACTTCCTGGATTTTCTCGAGTTGCGGCAGGTGTTCTCGAGTTACGACGGGGACCTCAGGGACCCGCCCTGGTGGCCTCAGGAGAGGCCAGTCCCCATGCGAGTTGCTAGGGGGCCTCTCGGGATTCCTCTCCCGTCGATACCGGGGCCAAAAAGCTTGTGTGGAGTCAAGGCCGGAACCGAGGATTCCTCTCAGGGGCTGACATGGATCTTTGGGTACTTCTGGAGTCTCCCCAGGGGAGTCAGGCCTCGTCTCGAGTGGGGGCATGCACGTGCGCTTTCCTTCCAGGCTGTAGCAGCAATGTCACGCTTCCCGTCGCGTGGATCAAAGGATCTGTGGTTTTCCCTCGAGGCTTTCCCTCGAGGCTTTCCCACAGGGCTGTCCCACGTGCCACCGTGGTGTGAGTCGATCCTCGGCGTGAAAGATGAGCCAGTGCAGGGCAAAGAGCTTCCTCTGGAATGGACTGAGACATCTGGGGGACTCTTGGAATGGTGGTACGACCATGGAGTTCCTCTCGCCTTTCCTGTTGAGAGTGCCTCCTCTTGAGATGCGACGGGAACACAGGGAATTCTTTCCCGTTGAAAGCAGGGAAAGGATCCCTCATCTCGAGCTACGAGGGGGAAACGGGGCTCCTTTGGATGTGGTCGGGACCATCGTGCTTCCTCTCGAGTGGAGACGGGTATGGTGGTGAACTTCTTGAGTTGCAGCAAGGGTGTGAAAGACCCTTTCGAAGTTCCAGAGGTTAGGTGTCATTAGTCTCCAGACGCCTCATCGGAAATAGGCCTCATCTCGCCTGGAAGGGAGAACTTCCTGGATTTTCTCGAGTTGCGGCAGGTGTTCTCGAATTACGACGGGGACCTCAGGGACCGGCCCTGGTGGCCTCAGGAGAGGCCAGTCCCCATGCGAGTTGCTAGGGGGCCTCTCGGGATTCCTCTCCCGTCGATACCGGGGCCAAAAAGCTTGTGTGGAGTCAGGACCGGAACCGAGGATTCCTCTCAGGGGCTGACATGGATCTTTGGGTACTTCTGGAGTCTCCCCAGGGGAGTCAGGCCTCATCTCGAGTGGGGGCATGCACGTGCGCTTTCCTTCCAGGCTGTAGCAGCAATGTCACGCTTCCCGTCGCGTGGATCAAAGGATCTGTGGTTTTCCCTCGAGGCTTTCCCTCGAGGCTTTCCCACAGGGCTGTCCCACGTGCCACCGTGTTGTGAGTCGATCCTCGGCGTGAAAGATGATCCAGTGCAGGGCAAAGAGGTTCCTCTGGAATGGACTGAGACATCTGGGGGACTCTTGGAA
Organism: Capricornis sumatraensis; assembly: GCF_032405125.1. Taxonomy (NCBI): domain Eukaryota; kingdom Metazoa; phylum Chordata; class Mammalia; order Artiodactyla; family Bovidae; genus Capricornis; species Capricornis sumatraensis. Next base: position 14,316,947 of record NW_027184612.1, read on the forward strand.
TGGTGGTACGACCATGGAGTTCCTCTCGCCTTTCCTGTTGAGAGTGCCTCCTCTTGAGATGCGACGGGAACGCCGGGAATTCTTTCCCGTTGAAACCAGGGAAAGGATCCCTCATCTCGAGCTACGAGGGGGAAACGGGGCTCCTCTGGATGTGGGCGGGACCATCGTGCTTCCTCTCGAGTGGAGACGGGTATGGCGGTGAACTTCTTGAGTTGCAGCAAGGTGTGAAAGACCCTTTCGAAGTTCCAGAGGTTAGGTGTCATTAGTCTCCAGAGGCCTCATCGGAAATAGGCCTCATCTCGCCTGGAAGGGAGAACTTCCTGGATTTTCTCGAGTTGCGGCAGGTGTTCTCGAATTACGACGGGGACCTCAGGGACCCGCCCTGGTGGCCTCCGGAGAGGCCAGTCCCCATGCGAGTTGCTAGGGGCCCTCTCGGGATTCCTCTCCCGTCGATACTGGGGCCAAAAACCTTGTGTGGAGTCAGGGCCGGAACCGAGGATTCCTCTCAGGGGCTGACATGGATCTTTGGGTACTTCTGGAGTCTCCCCAGTGGAGTCAGGCCTCGTCTCGAGTGGGGGCATGCACGTGCGCTTTCCTTCCAGGCTGTAGCAGCAATGTCACGCTTCCCGTCGCATGGATCAAAGGATCTGTGGTTTTCCCTCGAGGCTTTCCCTCGAGGCTTTCCCACAGGGCTGTCCCACGTGCCACCGTGGTGTGAGTCGATCCTCGGCGTGAAAGATGAGCCAGTGCAGGGCAAAGAGCTTCCTTTGGAATGGACTGAGACATCTGGGGGACTCTTGGAATGGTGGTACGACCATGGAGTTCCTCTCGCCTTTCCTGTTGAGAGTGCCTCCTCTTGAGATGCGACGGGAACGCAGGGAATTCTTTCCCGTTGAAAGCAGGGAAAGGATCCCTCATCTCGAGCTACGAGGGGGAAACGGGGCTCCATTGGATGTGGTCGGGACCATCGTGCTTCCTCTCGAGTGGAGACGGGTATGGTGGTGAACTTCTTGAGTTGCAGCAAGGGTGTGAAAGACCCTTTCGAAGTTCCAGAGGTTAGGTGTCATTAGTCTCCAGACGCCTCATCGGAAATAGGCCTCATCTCGCCTGGAAGGGAGAACTTCCTGGATTTTCTCGAGTTGCGGCAGGTGTTCTCGAGGTACGACGGGGACCTCAGGGACCGGCCCTGGTGGCCTCAGGAGAGGCCAGTCCCCATGCGAGTTGCTAGGGGGCCTCTCGGGATTCCTCTCCCGTCGATACCGGGGCCAAAAAGCTTGTGTGGAGTCAGGGCCGGAACCGAGGATTCCTCTCAGGGGCTGACATGGATCTTTGGTTACTTCTGGAGTCTCCCCAGTGGAGTCAGACCTCGTCTCGAGTGGGGGCATGCACGTGCGCTTTCCTTCCAGGCTGTAGCAGCAATGTCACGCTTCCCGTCGCGTGGATCAAAGGATCTGTGGTTTTCCCTCGAGGCTTTCCCTCGAGGCTTTCCCACAGGGCTGTCCCACGTGCCACCGTGGTGTGAGTCGATCCTCGGCGTGAAAGATGAGCCAGTGCAGGGCAAAGAGGTTCCTCTGAAATGGACTGAGACATCTGGGGGACTCTTGGAATGGTGGTACGACCATGGAGATCCTCTCGCCTTTCCTGTTGAGAGTGCCTCCTCTTGAGATGCGACGGGAACGCCGGGAATTCTTTCCCGTTGAAAGCAGGGAAAGGATCCCTCATCTCGAGCACCGAGGGGAAAACGGGGCTCCTCTGGATGTGGGCGGGACCATCGTGCTTCCTCTCGAGTGGAGACGGGTATGGCGGAGAACATCTTGAGTTGCAGCAAGGGTGTGAAAGACCCTTTCAAAGTTCCAAAGGTTAGGTGTCATTAGTCTCCAGACGCCTCATCGGAAATAGGCCTCATCTCGCCTGGAAGGGAGAACTTTCTGGATTTTCTCGAGTTGCGGCAGGTGTTCTTAAGTTACGACGGGGAACTCAGGGACCCGCCCTGGTGGCCTCAGGATAGGCCAGTCCCCATGCGAGTTGCTAGGGGGCCTCTCGGGATTCCTCTCCCGTAGATACCGGGGCCAAAAACCTTGAGTGGAGTCAGGGCCGGAACCGAGGATTCCTCTCAGGGGCTGACATGGATCTTTGGGTATTTCTGGAGTCTCCCCAGGGGAGTCAGGCCTCGTCTCGAGTGGGGGCATGCACGTGCGCTTTCCTTCCAGGCTGTAGCAGCAATGTCACGCTTCCCGTCACGTGGATCAAAGGATCTGTGATTTTCACTCGAGGCTTTCCCTCGAGGCTTTCCCACAGGGCTGTCCCACGTGCCACCGTGGTGTGAGTCGATCCTCGGCGTGAAAGATGAGCCAGTGCAGGGCAAAGAGGTTCCTCTGGAATGGACTGAGACATCTGGGGGACTCTTGGAATGGTGGTACGACCATGGAGTTCCTCTCGCCTTTCCTGTTGAGAGTGCCTCCTCTTGAGATGCGACGGGAACGCCGGGAATTCTTTCCCGTTGAAAGCAGGGAAAGGATCCCTCATCTCGAGCTACGAGGGGGAAACGGGGCTCCTCTGGATGTGGGCGGGACCATCGTGCTTCCTCTCCAGTGGAGACGGGTATGGCGGTGAACTTCTTGAGTTGCAGCAAGGGTGTGAAAGACCCTTTCGAAGTTCCAGAGGTTAGGTGTCATTAGTCTCCAGACGCCTCATCGGAAATAGGCCTCATCTCGCCTGGAAGGGAGAACTTCCTGGATTTTCTCGAGTTGCGGCAGGTGTTCTCGAGTTACGACGGGGACCTCAGGGACCCGCCCTGGTGGCCTCAGGAGAGGCCAGTCCCCATGCGAGTTGCTAGGGGGCCTCTCGGGATTCCTCTCCCGTCGATACCGGGGCCAAAAACCTTGTGCGGAGTCAGGGCCGGAACCGAGGATTCCTCTCAGGGGCTGACATGGATCTTTGGGTACTTGTGGAGTCTCCCCAGGGGAGTCAGGCCTCGTCTCGAGTGGGGGCATGCACGTGCACTTTCCTTCCAGGCTGTAGCAGCAATGTCACGCTTCCCGTCGCGTGGATCAAAGGATCTGTGGTTTTCCCTCGAGGCTTTCCCACAGGGCTGTCCCACGTGCCACCGTGGTGTGAGTCGATCCTCGGCGTGAAAGATGAGCCAGTGCAGGGCAAAGAGGTTCCTCTGGAATGGACTGAGACATCTGGGGGACTCTTGGAATGGTGGTACGACCATGGAGTTCCTCTCGCCTTTCCTGTTGAGAGTGTCTCCTCTTGAGATGCGACGGGAACGCCGGGAATTCTTTCCCGTTGAAAGCAGGGAAAGGATCCCTCATCTCGAGCTACGAGGGGGAAACGGGGCTCCTCTGGATGTGGGCGGGACCATCGTGCTTCCTCTTGAGTGGACACGGGTATGGCGGTGAACTTCTTGAGTTGCAGCAAGGGTGTGAAAGACCCTTTCGAAGTTCCAGAGGTTAGGTGTCATTAGTCTCCAGACGCCTCATCGGAAATAGGCCTCATCTCGCCTGGAAGGGAGAACTTCCTGGATTTTCTCGATTTGCGGCTGGTGTTCTCGAGTTACGACGGGGACCTCAGGGACCCGCCCTGGTGGCCTCAGGAGAGGCCAGTCCCCATGCGAGTTGTTAGGGGGCCTCTCGGGATTCCTCTCCCGTCGATACCGGGGCCAAAAACCTTGTGTGGAGTCAGGGCCGGAACCGAGGATTCCTCTCAGGGGCTGACATGGATCTTTGGGTACTTCTGGAGTCTCCCCAGGGGAGTCAGGCCTCGTCTCGAGTGGGGGCATGCATGTGCGCTTTCCTTCCAGGCTATTCCAGCAATGTCATGCTTCCCGTCGCGTGGATCAAAGGATCTGTGGTTTTCCCTCGAGGCTTTCCCTCGAGGCTTTCCCACAGGGCTGTCCCACGTGCCACCGTGGTGTGAGTCGATTCTCGGCGTGAAAGATGAGCCAGTGCAGGGCAAAGAGGTTCCTCTGAAATAGACTGAGTCATCTGGGGGACTCTTGGAATGGTGGTACGACCATGGAGTTCCTCTCGCCTTTCCTGTTGAGAGTGCCTCCTCTTGAGATGCGACGGGAACGCCGGGAATTCTTTCCCGTTGAAAGCAGGGAAAGGATCCCTCATCTCGAGCTACGAGGGGGAAACGGGGCTCCTCTGGATGTGGGCGGGACCATCGTGCTTCCTCTCGAGTGGAGACGGGTATGGCGGTGAACTTCTTGAGTTGCACCAAGGGTGTGAAAGACCCTTTCGAAGTTCAAGAGGTTTGGTGTCATTAGTCTCCAGAGGCCTCATCGGAAATAGGCTTCATCTCGCCTGGAAGGGAGAACTTCCTGGATTTTCTCGAGTTGCGGCAGGTGTTCTCGAGTTACGACGGGGACCTCAGGGACCCGCCCTGGTGGCCTCCGGAGAGGCCAGTCCCCATGCGAGTTGCTAGGGGGCCTCTCGGGATTCCTCTCCCGTCGATACCGGGGCCAAAAACCTTGTGTGGAGACAGGGCCGGAACCGAGGATTCCTCTCAGGGGCTGACATAGATCTTTGGGTACTTCTGGAGTCTCCCCAGTGGAGTCAGACCTCGTCTCGAGTGGGGGCATGCACGTGCGCTTTCCTTCCAGGCTGTAGCAGCAATGTCACGCTTCCCGTCGCGTGGATCAAAGGATCTGTGGTTTTCCCTCGAGGCTTTCCCTCGAGGCTTTCCCACAGGGCTGTCCCACGTGCCACCGTGGTGTGAGTCGATCCTCGGCGTGAAAGATGAGCCAGTGCAGGGCAAAGAGGTTCCTCTGGAATGGACTGAGACATCTGGGGGACTCTTGGAATGGTGGTACGACCATGGAGTTCCTCTCGCCTTTCCTGTTGAGAGTGCCTCCTCTTGAGATGCGACGGGAACGCCGGGAATTCTTTCCCGTTGAAAGCAGGGAAAGGATCCCTCATCTCGAGCTACGAGGGGGAAACGGGGCTCCTTTGGATGTTGTCGGGACCATCGTGCTTCCTCTCGAGTGGAGACGGGTATGGTGGTGAACTTCTTGAGTTGCAGCAAGGGTGTGAAAGACCCTTTCGAAGTTCCAGAGGTTAGGTGTCATTAGTCTCCAGACGCCTCATCGGAAATAGGCCTCATCTCGCCTGGAAGAGAGAACTTCCTGGATTTTCTCGAGTTGCGGCAGGTGTTCTCGAGTTACGACGGGGACCTCAGGGACCGGCCCTGGTGGCCTCAGGAGAGGCCAGTCCCCATGCGAGTTGCTAGGGGGCCTCTCGGGATTCCTCTCCCGTCGATACCGGGGCCAAAAACCTTGTGTGGAGTCAGGGCCGGAACCGAGGATTCCTCTCAGGGGCTGATATGGATCTTTGGATACTTCTGGAGTCTCGCCAGGGGAGACAGGCCTCGTTTCGTGAGGGAGCATGCACGTGCACTTTCCTTCCAGGCTGTAGCAGCAATGTCACGCTTCCCGTCGCGTGGATCAAATGATGTGTGGTTTTCCCTAGAGGCTTTCCCACAGGGCTGTCCCACGTGACACCGTGGTGTGAGTCGATCCTCGGCGTGAAAGATGAGCCAGTGCAGGGCAAAGAGGTTCCTCTGGAATGGACTGAGACATCTGGGGGACTCTTGGAATGGTGGTACGACCATGGAGTTCCTCTCGCCTTTCCTGTTGAGAGTGCCTCCTCTTGAGATGCGACGGGAACGCCGGGAATTTTTTCCCGTTGAAAGCAGGGAAAGGATCCCTCATCTCGAGCTACGAGGGGGAAACGGGGCTCCTTTGCATGTGGGCGGGACCATCGTGCTTTCTCTCGAGTGGAGACGGGTACGGCGGTGAACTTCTTGAGTTGCAACAAGGGTGTGAAAGACACTTTCGAAGTTCCAGAGGTTAGGTGTCATTAGTCTCCAGACGCCTCATCGGAAATAGGCCTCATCTCGCCTGGAAGGGAGAACTTCCTGGATTTTCTCGAGTTGCGGCATGTGTTCTCGAGTTACGACGGGGACCTCAGGGACCCGCCCTGGTGGCCTCAGGAGAGGCCAGTCCCTAGGCGTGTTGCTAGGGGGCCTCTCGGGATTCCTCTCCCGTTGATACCGGGGCGAAAAACCTTGTGTGGAGTCAGGGCCGGAACCGAGGATTCCTCTCAGGGGCTGACATGGATCTTTGGGTACTTCTGGAGTCTCCCCAGGGGAGTCAGGCCTCGTCTCGAGTGGGGGCATGCACGTGCGCTTTCCTTCCAGGCTGTAGCAGCAATGTCACGCTTCCCGTCGCGTGGATCAAAGGATCTGTGGTTTTCCCTCGAGGCTTTCCCTCGAGGCTTTCCCACAGGGCTGTCCCACGTGCCACCGTGGTGTGAGTCGATCCTCGGCGTGAAAGATGAGCCAGTGCAGGGCAAAGAGTTTCCTCTGGAATGGACTGAGACATCTGGGGGACTCTTGGAATGGTGGTACGACCATGGAGTTCCTCTCGCCTTTCCTGTTGAGAGTGCCTCCTCTTGAGATGCGACGGGAACGCCGGGAATTCTTTCCCGTTGAAAGCAGGGAAAGGATCCCTCATCTCGAGCTCCGAGGGGGAAACGGGGCTCCTCTGGATGTGGGCGGGACCATCGTGCTTCCTCTCGAGTGGAGACGGGTATGGCGGTGAACTTCTTGAGTTGCAGCAAGGGTGTGAAAGACCCTTTCGAAATTCCAGAGGTTTGGTGTCATTAGTCTCCAGAGGCCTCATCGGAAATAGGCCTCATCTCGCCTGGAAGGGAGAACTTCCTGGATTTTCTCGAGTTGCGGCAGGTGTTCTCGAGTTACGACGGGGACCTCAGGGACCCGCCCTGGTGGCCTCAGGAGAGGCCAGTCCCCATGCGAGTTGCTAGGGGGTCTCTCGGGATTCCTCTCCCGTCGATACCGGGGCCAAAAAGCTTGTGTGGAGTCAGGGCCGGAACCGAGGATTCCTCTCAGGGGCTGACATGGATCTTTGGGTACTTCTGGAGTCTCCCCAGGGGAGTCAGGCCTCGTCTCGAGTGGGGGCATGCTCGTGCGCTTTCCTTCCAGGCTGTAGCAGCAATGTCACGCTTCCCGTCGCGTGGATCAAAGGATCTGTGGTTTTCCCTCGAGGCTTTCCCTCGAGGCTTTCCCACAGGGCTGTCCCACGTGCCACCGTGTTGTGAGTCGATCCTCGGCGTGAAAGATGAGCCAGTGCAGGGCAAAGAGGTTCCTCTGGAATGGACTGAGACATCTGGGGGACTCTTGGAATGGTGGTACGACCATGGAGTTCCTCTCGCCTTTCCTGTTGAGAGTGCCTCCTCTTGAGATGCGACGGGAACGCCGGGAATTCTTTCCCGTTGAAAGCAGGGAAAGGATCCCTCATCTCGAGCTACGAGGGGGAAACGGGGCTCCTCTGGATGTGGGCGGGACCATCGTGCTTCCTCTCGAGTGGAGACGGGTATGGCGGTGAACTTCTTGAGTTGCAGCAAGGGTGTGAAAGACCCTTTCGAAGTTCCAGAGGTTTGGTGTCATTAGTCTCCAGAGGCCTCATCGGAAATAGGCCTCATCTCGCCTGGAAGGGAGAACTTCCTGGATTTTCTCGAGTTGCGGCAGGTGTTCTCGAGTTACGACGGGGACCTCAGGGACCCGCCCTGGTGGCCTCAGGAGAGGCCAGTCCCCATGCGAGTTGCTAGGGGGCCTCTCGGGATTCCTCTCCCGTCGATACCGGGGCCAAAAACCTTGTGTGGAGTCAGGGCCGGAACCGAGGATTCCTCTCAGGGGCTGACATGGATCATTGGGTACTTCCGGAGTCTCCTCAGGGGAGTCAGGCCTCGTCTCGAGTAGGGGCATGCACGTGCGCTTTCCTTCCAGGCTGTAGCAGCAATGTCACGCTTCCCGTCGCGTGGATCAAAGGATCTGTGGTTTTCCCTCGAGGCTTTCCCACAGGGCTGTCCCACGTGCCACCGTGGTGTGAGTCGATCCTCGGCGTGAAAGATGAGCCAGTGCAGGGCAAAGAGGTTCCTCTGGAATGGACTGAGACATCTGGGGGACTCTTGGAATGGTGGTACGACCATGGAGTTCCTCTCGCCTTTCCTGTTGAGAGTGCCTCCTCTTGAGATGCGACGGGAACGCAGGGAATTCTTTCCCGTTGAAAGCAGGGAAAGGATCCCTCATCTCGAGCTACGAGGGGGAAACGGGGCTCCTTTGGATGTTGTCGGGACCATCGTGCTTCCTCTCGAGTGGAGACGGGTATGGTGGTGAACTTCTTGAGTTGCAGCAAGGGTGTGAAAGACCCTTTCGAAGTTCCAGAGGTTAGGTGTCATTAGTCTCCAGACGCCTCATCGGAAATAGGCCTCATCTCGCCTGGAAGGGAGAACTTCCTGGATTTTCTCGAGTTGCGGCAGGTGTTCTCGAGTTACGACGGGGACCTCAGGGACCGGCCCTGGTGGCCTCAGGAGAGGCCAGTCCCCATGCGAGTTGCTAGGGGCCCTCTCGGGATTCCTCTCCCGTCGATACCGGGGCCAAAAACCTTGTGTGGAGTCAGGGCCGGAACCGAGGATTCCTCTCAGGGGCTGATATGGATCTTTGGATACTTCTGGAGACTCGCCAGGGGAGACAGGCCTCGTTTCGTGAGGGGGCATGCACGTGCGCTTTCCTTCCAGGCTGTAGCAGCAATGTCACGCTTCCCGTCGCGTGGATCAAAGGATCTGTGGTTTTCCCTCGAGGCTTTCCCTCGAGGCTTTCCCACAGGGCTGTCCCACGTGCCACCGTGGTGTGAGTCGATCCTCGGCGTGAAAGATGAGCCAATGCAGGGCAAAGAGGTTCCTCTGGAATGGACTGAGACATCTGGGGGACTCTTGGAATGGTGGTACGACCATGGAGTTCCTCTCGCCTTTCCTGTTGAGAGTGCCTCCTCTTGAGATGCGACGGGAACGCCGGGAATTCTTTCCCGTTGAAAGCAGGGAAAGGATCCCTCATCTCGAGCTACGAGGGGGAAACGGGGCTCCTCTGGATGTGGGCGGGACCATCGTGCTTCCTCTCGAGTGGAGACGGGTATGGCGGTGAACTTCTTGAGTTGCAGCAAGGGTGTGAAAGACCATTTCGAAGTTCCAGAGGTTAGGTGTCATTAGTCTCCAGACGCCTCATCGGAAATAGGCCTCATCTCGCCTGGAAGGGAGAACTTCCTGGATTTTCTCGAGTTGCGGCAGGTGTTCTCGAGTTACGACGGGGACCTCAGGGACCCGCCCTGGTGGCCTCAGGAGAGGCCAGTCCCTAGGCGTGTTGCTAGGGGGCCTCTCGGGATTCCTCTCCCGTCGATACCGGGGCCAAAAACCTTGTGTGGAGTCAGGGCCGGAACCGAGGATTCCTCTCAGGGGCTGACATGGATCTTTGGGTACTTCTGGAGTCTCCCCAGGGGAGTCAGGCCTCGTCTCGAGTGGGGGCATGCACGTGCGCTTTCCTTCCAGGCTGTAGCAGCAATGTCACGCTTCCCGTCGCGTGGATCAAAGGATCTGTGGTTTTCCCTCGAGGCTTTCCCTCGAGGCTTTCCCACAGGGCTGTCCCACGTGCCACCGTGGTGTGAGTCGATCCTCGGCGTGAAAGATGAGCCAGTGCAGGGCAAAGAGGCTCCTCTGGAATGGACTGAGACATCTGGGGGACTCTTGGAATGGTGGTACGACCATGGAGTTCCTCTCGCCTTTCCTGTTGAGAGTGCCTCCTCTTGAGATGCAACGGGAACGCCGGGAATTCTTTCCCGTTGAAAGCAGGGAAAGGATCCCTCATCTCGAGCTCCGAGGGGGAAACGGGGCTCCTCTGGATGTGGGCGGGACCATCGTGCTTCCTCTCGAGTGGAGACGGGTATGGCGGTGAACTTCTTGAGTTGCAGCAAGGGTGTGAAAGACCCTTTCGAAATTCCAGAGGTTTGGTGTCATTAGTCTCCAGAGGCCTCATCGGAAATAGGCCTCATCTCGCCTGGAAGGGAGAACTTCCTGGATTTTCTCGAGTTGCGGCAGGTGTTCTCGAGTTACGACGGGGACCTCAGGGACCCGCCCTGGTGGCCTCAGGAGAGGCCAGTCCCCATGCGAGTTGCTAGGGGGTCTCTCGGGATTCCTCTCCCGTCGATACCGGGGCCAAAAAGCTTGTGTGGAGTCAGGGCCGGAACCGAGGATTCCTCTCAGGGGCTGACATGGATCTTTGGGTACTTCTGGAGTCTCCCCAGGGGAGTCAGGCCTCGTCTCGAGTGGGGGCATGCTCGTGCGCTTTCCTTCCAGTCTGTAGCAGCAATGTCACGCTTCCCGTCGCGTGGATCAAAGGATCTGTGGTTTTCCCTCGAGGCTTTCCCTCGAGGCTTTCCCACAGGGCTGTCCCACGTGCCACCGTGTTGTGAGTCGATCCTCGGCGTGAAAGATGAGCCAGTGCAGGGCAAAGAGGTTCCTCTGGAATGGACTGAGACATCTGGGGGACTCTTGGAATGGTGGTACGACCATGGAGTTCCTCTCGCCTTTCCTGTTGAGAGTGCCTCCTCTTGAGATGCGACGGGAACGCCGGGAATTCTTTCCCGTTGAAAGCAGGGAAAGGATCCCTCATCTCGAGCTACGAGGGGGAAACGGGGCTCCTCTGGATGTGGGCGGGACCATCGTGCTTCCTCTCGAGTGGAGACGGGTATGGCGGTGAACTTCTTGAGTTGCAGCAAGGGTGTGAAAGACCCTTTCGAAGTTCCAGAGGTTTGGTGTCATTCGTCTCCAGAGGCCTCATCGGAAATAGGCCTCATCTCGCCTGGAAGGGAGAACTTCCTGGATTTTCTCGAGTTGCGGCAGGTGTTCTCGAGTTACGACGGGGACCTCAGGGACCCGCCCTGGTGGCCTCAGGAGAGGCCAGTCCCCATGCGAGTTGCTAGGGGGCCTCTCGGGATTCCTCTCCCGTCGATACCGGGGCCAAAAACCTTGTGTGGAGTCAGGGCCGGAACCGAGGATTCCTCTCAGGGGCTGACATGGATCATTGGGTACTTCCGGAGTCTCCTCAGGGGAGTCAGGCCTCGTCTCGAGTAGGGGCATGCACGTGCGCTTTCCTTCCAGGCTGTAGCAGCAATGTCACGCTTCCCGTCGCGTGGATCAAAGGATCTGTGGTTTTCCCTCGAGGCTTTCCCACAGGGCTGTCCCACGTGCCACCGTGGTGTGAGTCGATCCTCGGCGTGAAAGATGAGCCAGTGCAGGGCAAAGAGGTTCCTCTGGAATGGACTGAGACATCTCGGGGACTCTTGGAATGGTGGTACGACCATGGAGTTCCTCTCGCCTTTCCTGTTGAGAGTGCCTCCTCTTGAGATGCGACGGGAACGCAGGGAATTCTTTCCCGTTGAAAGCAGGGAAAGGATCCCTCATCTCGAGCTACGAGGGGGAAACGGGGCTCCTTTGGATGTTGTCGGGACCATCGTGCTTCCTCTCGAGTGGAGACGGGTATGGTGGTGAACTTCTTGAGTTGCAGCAAGGGTGTGAAAGACCCTTTCGAAGTTCCAGAGGTTAGGTGTCATTAGTCTCCAGACGCCTCATCGGAAATAGGCCTCATCTCGCCTGGAAGGGAGAACTTCCTGGATTTTCTCGAGTTGCGGCAGGTGTTCTCGAGTTACGACGGGGACCTCAGGGACCGGCCCTGGTGGCCTCAGGAGAGGCCAGTCCCCATGCGAGTTGCTAGGGGCCCTCTCGGGATTCCTCTCCCGTCGATACCGGGGCCAAAAACCTTGTGTGGAGTCAGGGCCGGAACCGAGGATTCCTCTCAGGGGCTGATATGGATCTTTGGATACTTCTGGAGTCTCGCCAGGGGAGACAGGCCTCGTTTCGTGAGGGGGCATGCACGTGCGCTTTCCTTCCAGGCTGTAGCAGCAATGTCACGCTTCCCGTCGCGTGGATCAAAGGATCTGTGGTTTTCCCTCGAGGCTTTCCCTCGAGGCTTTCCCACAGGGCTGTCCCACGTGCCACCGTGGTGTGAGTCGATCCTCGGCGTGAAAGATGAGCCAATGCAGGGCAAAGAGGTTCCTCTGGAATGGACTGAGACATCTGGGGGACTCTTGGAATGGTGGTACGACCATGGAGTTCCTCTCGCCTTTCCTGTTGAGAGTGCCTCCTCTTGAGATGCGACGGGAACGCCGGGAATTCTTTCCCGTTGAAAGCAGGGAAAGGATCCCTCATCTCGAGCTACGAGGGGGAAACGGGGCTCCTCTGGATGTGGGCGGGACCATCGTGCTTCCTCTCGAGTGGAGACGGGTATGGCGGTGAACTTCTTGAGTTGCAGCAAGGGTGTGAAAGACCATTTCGAAGTTCCAGAGGTTAGGTGTCATTAGTCTCCAGACGCCTCATCGGAAATAGGCCTCATCTCGCCTGGAAGGGAGAACTTCCTGGATTTTCTCGAGTTGCGGCAGGTGTTCTCGAGTTACGACGGGGACCTCAGGGACCCGCCCTGGTGGCCTCAGGAGAGGCCAGTCCCTAGGCGTGTTGCTAGGGGGCCTCTCGGGATTCCTCTCCCGTCGATACCGGGGCCAAAAACCTTGTGTGGAGTCAGGGCCGGAACCGAGGATTCCTCTCAGGGGCTGACATGGATCTTTGGGTACTTCTGGAGTCTCCCCAGGGGAGTCAGGCCTCGTCTCGAGTGGGGGCATGCACGTGCGCTTTCCTTCCAGGCTGTAGCAGCAATGTCACGCTTCCCGTCGCGTGGATCAAAGGATCTGTGGTTTTCCCTCGAGGCTTTCCCTCGAGGCTTTCCCACAGGGCTGTCCCACGTGCCACCGTGGTGTGAGTCGATCCTCGGCGTGAAAGATGAGCCAGTGCAGGGCAAAGAGGCTCCTCTGGAATGGACTGAGACATCTGGGGGACTCTTGGAATGGTGGTACGACCATGGAGTTCCTCTCGCCTTTCCTGTTGAGAGTGCCTCCTCTTGAGATGCAACGGGAACGCCGGGAATTCTTTCCCGTTGAAAGCAGGGAAAGGATCCCTCATCTCGAGCTCCGAGGGGGAAACGGGGCTCCTCTGGATGTGGGCGGGACCATCGTGCTTCCTCTCGAGTGGAGACGGGTATGGCGGTGAACTTCTTGAGTTGCAGCAAGGGTGTGAAAGACCCTTTCGAAATTCCAGAGGTTTGGTGTCATTAGTCTCCAGAGGCCTCATCGGAAATAGGCCTCATCTCGCCTGGAAGGGAGAACTTCCTGGATTTTCTCGAGTTGCGGCAGGTGTTCTCGAGTTACGACGGGGACCTCAGGGACCCGCCCTGGTGGCCTCAGGAGAGGCCAGTCCCCATGCGAGTTGCTAGGGGGTCTCTCGGGATTCCTCTCCCGTCGATACCGGGGCCAAAAAGCTTGTGTGGAGTCAGGGCCGGAACCGAGGATTCCTCTCAGGGGCTGACATGGATCTTTGGGTACTTCTGGAGTCTCCCCAGGGGAGTCAGGCCTCGTCTCGAGTGGGGGCATGCTCGTGCGCTTTCCTTCCAGTCTGTAGCAGCAATGTCACGCTTCCCGTCGCGTGGATCAAAGGATCTGTGGTTTTCCCTCGAGGCTTTCCCTCGAGGCTTTCCCACAGGGCTGTCCCACGTGCCACCGTGTTGTGAGTCGATCCTCGGCGTGAAAGATGAGCCAGTGCAGGGCAAAGAGGTTCCTCTGGAATGGACTGAGACATCTGGGGGACTCTTGGAATGGTGGTACGACCATGGAGTTCCTCTCGCCTTTCCTGTTGAGAGTGCCTCCTCTTGAGATGCGACGGGAACGCCGGGAATTCTTTCCCGTTGAAAGCAGGGAAAGGATCCCTCATCTCGAGCTACGAGGGGGAAACGGGGCTCCTCTGGATGTGGGCGGGACCATCGTGCTTCCTCTCGAGTGGAGACGGGTATGGCGGTGAACTTCTTGAGTTGCAGCAAGGGTGTGAAAGACCCTTTCGAAGTTCCAGAGGTTTGGTGTCATTCGTCTCCAGAGGCCTCATCGGAAATAGGCCTCATCTCGCCTGGAAGGGAGAACTTCCTGGATTTTCTCGAGTTGCGGCAGGTGTTCTCGAGTTACGACGGGGACCTCAGGGACCCGCCCTGGTGGCCTCAGGAGAGGCCAGTCCCCATGCGAGTTGCTAGGGGGCCTCTCGGGATTCCTCTCCCGTCGATACCGGGGCCAAAAACCTTGTGTGGAGTCAGGGCCGGAACCGAGGATTCCTCTCAGGGGCTGACATGGATCATTGGGTACTTCCGGAGTCTCCTCAGGGGAGTCAGGCCTCGTCTCGAGTAGGGGCATGCACGTGCGCTTTCCTTCCAGGCTGTAGCAGCAATGTCACGCTTCCCGTCGCGTGGATCAAAGGATCTGTGGTTTTCCCTCGAGGCTTTCCCACAGGGCTGTCCCACGTGCCACCGTGGTGTGAGTCGATCCTCGGCGTGAAAGATGAGCCAGTGCAGGGCAAAGAGGTTCCTCTGGAATGGACTGAGACATCTCGGGGACTCTTGGAATGGTGGTACGACCATGGAGTTCCTCTCGCCTTTCCTGTTGAGAGTGCCTCCTCTTGAGATGCGACGGGAACGCAGGGAATTCTTTCCCGTTGAAAGCAGGGAAAGGATCCCTCATCTCGAGCTACGAGGGGGAAACGGGGCTCCTTTGGATGTTGTCGGGACCATCGTGCTTCCTCTCGAGTGGAGACGGGTATGGTGGTGAACTTCTTGAGTTGCAGCAAGGGTGTGAAAGACCCTTTCGAAGTTCCAGAGGTTAGGTGTCATTAGTCTCCAGACGCCTCATCGGAAATAGGCCTCATCTCGCCTGGAAGGGAGAACTTCCTGGATTTTCTCGAGTTGCGGCAGGTGTTCTCGAGTTACGACGGGGACCTCAGGGACCGGCCCTGGTGGCCTCAGGAGAGGCCAGTCCCCATGCGAGTTGCTAGGGGCCCTCTCGGGATTCCTCTCCCGTCGATACCGGGGCCAAAAACCTTGTGTGGAGTCAGGGCCGGAACCGAGGATTCCTCTCAGGGGCTGATATGGATCTTTGGATACTTCTGGAGTCTCGCCAGGGGAGACAGGCCTCGTTTCGTGAGGGGGCATGCACGTGCGCTTTCCTTCCAGGCTGTAGCAGCAATGTCACGCTTCCCGTCGCGTGGATCAAAGGATCTGTGGTTTTCCCTCGAGGCTTTCCCTCGAGGCTTTCCCACAGGGCTGTCCCACGTGCCACCGTGGTGTGAGTCGATCCTCGGCGTGAAAGATGAGCCAGTGCAGGGCAAAGAGGTTCCTCTGGAATGGACTGAGACATCTGGGGGACTCTTGGAAAGGTGGTACGACCATGGAGTTCCTCTCGCCTTTCCTGTTGAGAGTGCCTCCTCTTGAGATGCGACGGGAACGCAGGGAATTCTTTCCTGTTGAAAGCAGGGAAAGGATCCCTCATCTCGAGTTACGAGGGGGAAACGGGGCTCTTCTGGATGTGGGCGGGACCATCGTGCTTCCTCTCGAGTGGAGACGGGTATGGCGGTGAACTTCTTGAGTCACAGCAAGGGTGTGAAAGACCCTTTCGAAGTTCCAGAGGTTAGGTGTCATTAGTCTCCAGACGCCTCATCGGAAATAGGCCTCATCTCGCCTGGAAGGGAGAACTTCCTGGATTTTCTCGAGTTGCGGCAGGTGTTCTCGAGTTACGACGGGGACCTCAGGGACCCGCCCTGGTGGCCTCAGAAGAGGCCAGTCCCCATGCGAGTTGCTAGGGGGCCTCTCGGGATTCCTCTCCCGTCGATACCGGGGCCAAAAACCTTGTGTGGAGTCAGGGCCGGAACCGAGGATTCCTCTCAGGGGCTGACATGGATCTTTGGGTACTTCTGGAGTCTCCCCAGTGGAGTCAGGCCTCGTCTCGAGTGGGGGCATGCACGTGCGCTTTCCTTCCAGGCTGTAGCAGCAATGTCACGCTTCCCGTCGCGTGGATCAAAGGATCTGTGGTTTTCCCTCGAGGCTTTCCCTCGAGGCTTTCCCACAGGGCTGTCCCACGTGCCACCGTGGTGTGAGTCGATCCTCGGCGTGAAAGATGAGCCAGTGCAGGGCAAAGAGGTTCCTCTGGAATGGACTGAGACATCTGGGGGACTCTTGGAATGGTGGTACGACCATGGAGTTCCTCTCGCCTTTCCTGTTGAGAGTGCCTCCTCTTGAGATGCGACGGGAACGCCGGGAATTCTTTCCCGTTGAAAGCAGGGAAAGGATCCCTCATCTCGAGCTACGAGGGGGAAACGGGGCTCCTTTGGATGTGGTCGGGACCATCGTGCTTCCTCTCGAGTGGGGACGGGTATGGTGGTGAACTTCTTGAGTTGCAGCAAGGGTGTGAAAGACCCTTTCCAAGTTCCAGAGGTTAGGTGTCATTAGTCTCCAGACGCCTCATCGGAAATAGGCCTCATCTCGCCTGGAAGGGAGAACTTCCTGGATTTTCTCGAGTTGCGGGAGGTGTTCTCGAGTTACGACGGGGAACTCAGGGACCGGCCCTGGTGGCCTCAGGAGAGGCCAGTCCCCATGCGAGTTGCTAGGGGGCCTCTCGGGATTGCTCTCCCGTCGATACCGGGGCCAAAAACCTTGTGTGGAGTCAGGGCCGGAACCGAGGATTCCTCTCAGGGGCTGACATGGATCTTTGGGTACTTCTGGAGTCTCCCCAGTGGAGTCAGGCCTCGTCTCGAGTGGGGGCATGCACGTGCGCTTTCCTTCCAGGCTGTAGCAGCAATGTCACGCTTCCCGTCGCGTGGATCAAAGGATCTGTGTTTTTCCCTCGAGGCTTTCCCTCGAGGCTTTCCCACAGGGCTGTCCCACGTGCCACCGTGGTGTGAGTCGATCCTCGGCGTGAAAGATGAGCCAGTGCAGGGCAAAGAGGTTCCTCTGGAATGGACTGAGACATCTGGGGGACTCTTCGAATGGTGGTACGACCATGGAGTTCCTCTCGCCTTTCCTGTTGAGAGTGCCTCCTCTTGAGATGCGACGGGAACGCAGGGAATTCTTTCCCGTTGAAAGCAGGGAAAGGATCCCTCATCTCGAGCTACGAGGGGGAAACGGGTCTCCTTTGGATGTGGTCGGGACCATCGTGCTTCCTCTCGAGTGGAGACGGGTATGGTGGTGAACTTCTTGAGTTGCAGCAAGGGTGTGAAAGACCCTTTCGAAGTTCCAGAGGTTAGGTGTCATTAGTCTCCAGACGCCTCATCGGAAATAGGCCTCATCTCGCCTGGAAGGGAGAACTTCCTGGATTTTCTCGAGTTGCGGCAGGTGTTCTCGAGTTACGACGGGGACCTCAGGGACCGGCCCTGGTGGCCTCAGGAGAGGCCAGTCCCCATGCGAGTTGCTAGGGGGCCTCTCGGGATTCCTCTCCCGTCGATACCGGGGCCAAAAACCTTGTGTGGAGTCAGGGCCGGAACCGAGGATTCCTCTCAGGGGCTGATATGGATCTTTGGATACTTCTGGAGTCTCGCCAGGGGAGAAAGGCCTCGTTTCGTGAGGGGGCATGCACGTGCACTTTCCTTCCAGGCTGTAGCAGCAATGTCACGCTTCCCGTCGCGTGGATCAAAGGATCTGTGGTTTTCCCTCGAGGCTTTCCCTCGAGGCTTTCCCACAGGGCTGTCCCACGTGCCACCGTGGTGTGAGTCGATCCTCGGCGTGAAAGATGAGCCAGTGCAGGGCAAAGAGGTTCCTCTGGAATGGACTGAGACATCTGGGGGACTCTTGGAATGGTGGTACGACCATGGAGTTCCTCTCGCCTTTCCTGTTGAGAGTGCCTCCTCTTGAGATGCGACGGGAACGCCGGGAATTCTTTCCCGTTGAAAGCAGGGAAAGGATCCCTCATCTCGAGCTACGAGGGGGAAACGGGGCTCCTCTGGATGTGGGCGGGACCATCGTGCTTCCTCTCGAGTGGAGACGGGTATGGCGGTGAACTTCTTGAGTTGCAGCAAGGGTGTGAAAGACCCTTTCGAAGTTCCAGAGGTTTGGTGTCATTAGTCTCCAGAGGCCTCATCGGAAATAGGCCTCATCTCGCCTGGAAGGGAGAACTTCCTGGATTTTCTCGAGTTGCGGCAGGTGTTCTCGAGTTACGACGGGGACCTCAGGGACCCGCCCTGGTGGCCTCAGGAGAGGCCAGTCCCCATGCGAGTTGCTAGGGGGCCTCTCGGGATTCCTCTCCCGTCGATACCGGGGCCAAAAACCTTGTGTGGAGTCAGGGCCGGAACCGAGGATTCCTCTCAGGGGCTGACATGGATCTTTGGGTACTTCTGGAGTCTCCCCAGGGGAGTCAGGCCTCGTCTCGAGTAGGGGCATGCACGTGCGCTTTCCTTCCAGGCTGTAGCAGCAATGTCACGCTTCCGTCGCGTGGATCAAAGGATCTGTGGTTTTCCCTCGAGGCTTTCCCTCGAGGCTTTCCCACAGGGCTGTCCCACGTGCCACCGTGGTGTGAGTCGATCCTCGGCGTGAAAGATGAGCCAGTGCAGGGCAAAGAGTTTCCTCTGGAATGGACTGAGACATCTGGGGGACTCTTGGAATGGTGGTACGACCATGGAGTTCCTCTCGCCTTTCCTGTTGAGAGTACCTCCTCTTGAGATGCGACGGGAACGCAGGGAATTCTTTCCCGTTGAAAGCAGGGAAAGGATCCCTCATCTCGAGCTACGAGGGGGAAACGGGGCTCCTTTGGATGTTGTCGGGACCATCGTGCTTCCTCTCGAGTGGAGACAGGTATGGTGGTGAACTTCTTGAGTTGCAGCAAGGGTGTGAAAGACCCTTTCGAAGTTCCAGAGGTTAGGTGTCATTAGTCTCCAGACGCCTCATCGGAAATAGGCCTCATCTCGCCTGGAAGGGAGAACTTCCTGGATTTTCTCGAGTTGCGGCAGGTGTTCTCGAGTTACGACGGGGACCTCAGGGACCCGCCCTGGTGGCCTCAGGAGAGGCCAGTCCCCATGCGAGTTGCTAGGGGCCCTCTCGGGATTCCTCTCCCGTCGATACCGGGGCCAAAAACCTTGTGTGGAGTCAGGGCCGGAACCGAGGATTCCTCTCAGGGGCTGATATGGATCTTTGGATACTTCTGGAGTCTCGCCAGGGGAGACAGGCCTCGTTTCGTGAGGGGGCATGCACGTGCACTTTCCTTCCAGGCTGTAGCAGCAATGTCACGCTTCCCGTCGCGTGGATCAAAGGATCTGTGGTTTTCCCTCGAGGCTTTCCCTCGAGGCTTTCCCACAGGGCTGTCCCACGTGCCACCGTGGTGTGAGTCGATCCTCGGCGTGAAAGATGAGCCAGTGCAGGGCAAAGAGGTTCCTCTGGAATGGACTGAGACATCTGGGGGACTCTTGGAATGGTGGTACGACCATGGAGTTCCTCTCGCCTTTCCTGTTGAGAGTGCCTCCTCTTGAGATGCGACGGGAACGCCGGGAATTCTTTCCCGTTGAAAGCAGGGAAAGGATCCCTCATCTCGAGCTACGAGGGGGAAACGGGGCTCTTCTGGATGTGGGCGGGACCATCGTGCTTCCTCTCGAGTGGAGACGGGTATGGCGGTGAACTTCTTGAGTCGCAGCAAGGGTGTGAAAGACCCTTTCGAAGTTCCAGAGGTTAGGTGTCATTAGTCTCCAGACGCCTCATCGGAAATAAGCCTCATCTCGCCTGGAAGGGAGAACTTCCTGGATTTTCTCGAGTTGCGGCAGGTGTTCTCGAGTTACGACGGGGACCTCAGGGACCCGCCCTGGTGGCCTCAGGAGAGGCCAGTCCCCATGCGAGTTGCTAGGGGGCCTCTCGGGATTCCTCTCCCGTCGATACCGGGGCCAAAAACCTTGTGTGGAGTCAGGGCCGGAACCGAGGATTCCTCTCAGGGGCTGACATGGATCTTTGGGTACTTCTGGAGTCTCCCCAGTGGAGTCAGGCCTCGTCTCGAGTGGGGGCATGCACGTGCGCTTTCCTTCCAGGCTCTAGCAGCAATGTCACGCTTCCCGTCGCGTGGATCAAAGGATCTGTGGTATTCCCTCGAGGCTATCCCTCGAGGCTTTCCCACAGGGCTGTCCCAAGTGCCACCGTGGTGTGAGTCGATCCTCGGCGTGAAAGATGAGCCAGTGCAGGGCAAAGAGGTTCCTCTGGAATGGACTGAGACATCTGGGGGACTCTTGGAATGGTGGTACGACCATGGAGTTCCTCTCGCCTTTCCTGTTGAGAGTGCCTCCTCTTGAGATGCGACGGGAACGCAGGGAATTCTTTCCCGTTGAAAGCAGGGAAAGGATCCCTCATCTCGAGCTACGAGGGGGAAACGGGGCTCCTTTGGATGTGGTCGGGACCATCGTGCTTCCTCTCGAGTGGAGACGGGTATGGTGGTGAACTTCTTGAGTTGCAGCAAGGGTGTGAAAGACCCTTTCGAAGTTCCAGAGGTTAGGTGTCATTAGTCTCCAGACGCCTCATCGGAAATAGGCCTCATCTCGCCTGGAAGGGAGAACTTCCTGGATTTTCTCGAGTTGCGGCAGGTGTTCTCGAGTTACGACGGGGACCTCAGGGACCGGCCCTGGTGGCCTCAGGAGAGGCCAGTCCCCATGCGAGTTGCTAGGGGGCCTCTCGGGATTCCTCTCCCGTCGATACCGGGGCCAAAAACCTTGTGTGGAGTCAGGGCCGGAACCGAGGATTCCTCTCAGGGGCTGACATGGATCTTTGGATACTTCTGGAGTCTCGCCAGGGGAGACAGGCCTCGTTTCGTGAGGGGGCATGCACGTGCACTTTCCTTCCAGGCTGTAGCAGCAATGTCACGCTTCCCGTCGCGTGGATCAAAGGATCTGTGGTTTTCCCTCGAGGCTTTCCCTCGAGGCTTTCCCACAGGGCTGTCCCACGTGCCACCGTGGTGTGAGTCGATCCTCGGCGTGAAAGATGAGCCAGTGCAGGGCAAAGAGGTTCCTCTGGAATGGACTGAGACATCTGGGGGACTCTTGGAATGGTGGTACGACCATGGAGTTCCTCTCGCCTTTCCTGTTGAGAGTGCCTCCTCTTGAGATGCGACGGGAACGCCGGGAATTCTTTCCCGTTGAAAGCAGGGAAAGGATCCCTCATCTCGAGCTACGAGGGGGAAACGGGGCTCTTCTGGATGTGGGCGGGACCATCGTGCTTCCTCTCGAGTGGAGACGGGTATGGCGGTGAACTTCTTGAGTCGCAGCAAGGGTGTGAAAGACCCTTTCGAAGTTCCAGAGGTTAGGTGTCATTAGTCTCCAGACGCCTCATCGGAAATAAGCCTCATCTCGCCTGGAAGGGAGAACTTCCTGGATTTTCTCGAGTTGCGGCAGGTGTTCTCGAGTTACGACGGGGACCTCAGGGACCCGCCCTGGTGGCCTCAGGAGAGGCCAGTCCCCATGCGAGTTGCTAGGGGGCCTCTCGGGATTCCTCTCCCGTCGATACCGGGGCCAAAAACCTTGTGTGGAGTCAGGGCCGGAACCGAGGATTCCTCTCAGGGGCTGACATGGATCTTTGGGTACTTCTGGAGTCTCCCCAGTGGAGTCAGGCCTCGTCTCGAGTGGGGGCATGCACGTGCGCTTTCCTTCCAGGCTCTAGCAGCAATGTCACGCTTCCCGTCGCGTGGATCAAAGGATCTGTGGTATTCCCTCGAGGCTATCCCTCGAGGCTTTCCCACAGGGCTGTCCCAAGTGCCACCGTGGTGTGAGTCGATCCTCGGCGTGAAAGATGAGCCAGTGCAGGGCAAAGAGGTTCCTCTGGAATGGACTGAGACATCTGGGGGACTCTTGGAATGGTGGTACGACCATGGAGTTCCTCTCGCCTTTCCTGTTGAGAGTGCCTCCTCTTGAGATGCGACGGGAACGCAGGGAATTCTTTCCCGTTGAAAGCAGGGAAAGGATCCCTCATCTCGAGCTACGAGGGGGAAACGGGGCTCCTTTGGATGTGGTCGGGACCATCGTGCTTCCTCTCGAGTGGAGACGGGTATGGTGGTGAACTTCTTGAGTTGCAGCAAGGGTGTGAAAGACCCTTTCGAAGTTCCAGAGGTTAGGTGTCATTAGTCTCCAGACGCCTCATCGGAAATAGGCCTCATCTCGCCTGGAAGGGAGAACTTCCTGGATTTTCTCGAGTTGCGGCAGGTGTTCTCGAGTTACGACGGGGACCTCAGGGACCGGCCCTGGTGGCCTCAGGAGAGGCCAGTCCCCATGCGAGTTGCTAGGGGGCCTCTCGGGATTCCTCTCCCGTCGATACCGGGGCCAAAAACCTTGTGTGGAGTCAGGGCCGGAACCGAGGATTCCTCTCAGGGGCTGACATGGATCTTTGGATACTTCTGGAGTCTCGCCAGGGGAGACAGGCCTCGTTTCGTGAGGGGGCATGCACGTGCACTTTCCTTCCAGGCTGTAGCAGCAATGTCACGCTTCCCGTCGCGTGGATCAAAGGATCTGTGGTTTTCCCTCGAGGCTTTCCCTCGAGGCTTTCCCACAGGGCTGTCCCACGTGCCACCGTGGTGTGAGTCGATCCTCGGCGTGAAAGATGAGCCAGTGCAGGGCAAAGAGGTTCCTCTGGAATGGACTGAGACATCTGGCGGAATCTTGGAATGGTTTTACGACCATGGAGTTCCTCTCGCCTTTCCTGTTGAGAGTGCCTCCTCTTGAGATGCGACTGGAACGCCGGGAATTCTTTCCCGTTGAAAGCAGGGAAAGGATCCCTCATCTCGAGCTCCGAGGGGGAAACCGGGCTCCTCTGGATGTGGGCGGGACCATCGTGCTTCCTCTCGAGTGGAGACGGGTATGGCGGTGAACTTCTTGAGTTGCAGCAAGGGTGTGAAAGACCCTTTCGAAGGTCCAGAGGTTTGGTGTCATTAGTCTCCAGAGGCCTCATCGGAAATAGGCCTCATCTCGCCTGGAAGGGAGAACTTCCTGGATTTTCTCGAGTTGCGGCAGGTGTTCTCGAGTTACGACGGGGACCTCAGGGACCCGCCCTGGTGGCCTCAGGAGAGGCCAGTCCCCATGCGAGTTGCTAGGGGGCCTCTCGGGATTCCTCTCCCGTCGATACCGGGGCCAAAAACCTTGTGTGGAGTCAGGGCCGGAACCGAGGATTCCTCTCAGGGGCTGACATGGATCTTTGGGTACTTCTGGAGTCTCCCCAGGAGAGTCAGGCCTCGTCTCGAGTGGGGGCATGCACGTGCGCTTTCCTTTCAGGTGTAGCAGCAATGTCACGCTTCCCGTCACGTGGATCAAAGGATCTGTGGTTTTCCCTCGAGGCTTTCCCTCGAGGCTTTCCCACAGGGCTGTCCCACGTGCCACCGTGGTGAGAGTCGATCCTCGGCGTGAAAGATGAGCCAGTGCAGGGCAAAGAGGTTCCTCTGGAATGGACTGAGACATCTGGGGGTCTCTTGGAATGATGGTACGACCATGGAGTTCCTCTCGCCTTTCCTGTTGAGAGTGCCTCCTCTTGAGATGCGACGGGAACGCAGGGAATTCTTTCCCGTTGAAAGCAGGGAAAGGATCCCTCATCTCGAGCTACGAGGGGGAAACGGGGCTCCTTTGTATGTTGTCGGGACCATCGTGCTTCCTCTCGAGTGGAGACGGGTATGGTGGTGAACTTCTTGAGTTGCAGCAAGGGTGTGAAAGACCCTTTCGAAGTTCCAGAGGTTAGGTGTCATTAGTCTCCAGACGCCTCATCGGAAATAGGCCTCATCTCGCCTGGAAGGGAGAACTTCCTGGATTTTCTCGAGTTGCGGCAGGTGTTCTCGAGTTACGACGGGGACCTCAGGGACCGGCCCTGGTGGCCTCAGGAGAGGCCAGTCCCCATGCGAGTTGCTAGGGGGCCTCTCGGGATTCCTCTCCCGTCGATACCGGGGCCAAAAACCTTGTGTGGAGTCAGGGCCGGAACCGAGGATTCCTCTCAGGGGCTGATATGGATCTTTGGATACTTCTGGAGTCTCGCCAGGGGAGACAGGCCTCGTTTCGTGAGGGGGCATGCACGTGCACTTTCCTTCCAGGCTGTAGCAGCAATGTCACGCTTCCCGTCGCGTGGATCAAAGGATCTGTGGTTTTCCCTCGAGGCTTTCCCTCGAGGCTTTCCCACAGGGCTGTCCCACGTGCCACCGTGGTGTGAGTCGATCCTCGGCATGAAAGATGAGCCAGTGCAGGGCAAAGAGGTTCCTCTGGAATGGACTGAGACATCTGGGGGACTCTTGGAATGGTGGTACGACCATGGAGTTCCTCTCGCCTTTCCTGTTGAGAGTGCCTCCTCTTGAGATGCGACGGGAACGCAGGGAATTCTTTCCCGTTGAAAGCAGGGAAAGGATCCCTCATCTCGAGCTACGAGGGGGAAACGGGGCTCTTCTGGATGTGGGCGGGACCATCGTGCTTCCTCTCGAGTGGAGACGGATATGGCGGTGAACTTCTTGAGTTGCAGCAAGGGTGTGAAAGACCCTTTCGAAGTTCCAGAGGTTTGGTGTCATTAGTCTCCAGAGGCCTCATCGGAAATAGCCCTCATCTCGCCTGGAAGGGAGAACTTCCTGGATTTTCTCGAGTTGCGGCAGGTGTTCTCGAGTTACGACGGGGAACTCAGGGACCGGCCCTGGTGGCCTCAGGAGAGGCCAGTCCCCATGCGAGTTGCTAGGGGGCCTCTCGGGATTCCTCTCCCGTCGATACCGGGGCTAAAATCCTTCTGAGGAGTCAGGGCCGGAACCGAGGATTCCTCTCAGGTGTTGACATGGATCTCTGGGTCTGTCTGGTGTCTCCCCAGGGGAGTCAAGCCTCGTCTCGAGGGGGGGCATGCACGTGCGCTTTCCTTCCAGGCTGTAGCAGCAATGTCACGCTTCCCGTCGCGTGGATCAAAGGATCTGTGGTTTTCCCTCGAGGCTTTCCCTCGAGGCTTTCCCACAGGGTTGTCCCACATGCCACGGTGGTGGGAGTCGATCATCGGCGTGAAAGATGAGCCAGTGCAGGGCAAAGAGGTTCCTCTGGAATGGACTGAGACTTCTGGGGGACTCTTGGAATGGTGGTACGACCATGGAGTTCCTCTCGCCTTTCCTGTTGAGAGTGCCTCCTCTTGAGATGCGACGGGAACACCGGGAATTCGTTCCCGTTGAAAGCAGGGCAAGGATCCCTCATCTCGAGCTCCGAGGGGGAAACGGGGCTCCTCTGGATGTGGGCGGGACCATCGTGCTTCCTCTCGAGTGGAGACGGGTATGGCGGTGAACTTCTTGAGTTGCAGCAAGGGTGTGAAAGACCCTTTCGAAGTTCCAGAGGTTAGGTGTCATTAGTCTCCAGACGCCTCATCGGAAATAGGCCTCATCTCGCCTGGAAGGGAGAACTTCCTGGATTTTCTCGAGTTGCGGCAGGTGTTCTCGAGTTACGACGCGGACCTCAGGGACCCGCCCTGGTGGACTCAGGAGAGGCCAGTCCCCATGCGAGGTGCTAGGGGGCCTCACGGGATTCCTCTCCCGTCGATACCGGGGCCAAAAACCTTGTGCGGAGTTAGGGCCAGAACCGAGGATTCCTCCCAGGGGCTGACATGGATCTTTGTGTACTTGTGGAGTCTCCCCAGGGGAGTCAGGCCTCGTCTGGAGTGGGGCATGCATGTGCGATTTCCTTCCAGGCTGTAGCAGCAATGTCACGCTTCCCGTCGCGTGGATCAAAGGATCTGTGGTTTTCCCTCGAGGCTTTCCCTCGAGGCTTTCCCACAGGGCTGTCCCACGTGCCACCGTGGTGTGAGTCGATCCTCGGCGTGAAAGATGAGCCAGTGCAGGGCAAAGAGGTTCCTCTGGAATGGACTGAGACATCTGGGGGACTCTTGGAATGGTGGTACGACCATGGAGTTCCTCTCGCCTTTCCTGTTGAGAGTGCCTCCTCTTGAAATGCGACGTGAACGCCGGGAATTCATTCCCGTTGAAAGCAGGGAAAGGATCCCTCATCTCGAGCTACGAGGGGGAAACGGGGCTCCTCTGGATGTGGGCGGGACCATCGTGCTTCCTCTCGAGTGGAGACGGGTATGGCAGTGAACTTCTTGATTTGCAGCAAGGGTGTGAAAGACCCTTTCGAAGTTCCAGAGGTTAGGTGTCATTAGTCTCCAGACGCCTCATCGGAAATAGGCCTCATCTCGCCTGGAAGGGAGAACTTCCTGGATTTTCTCGAGTTGCGGCAGGTGTTCTCGAGTTACGACGGGGACCTCAGGGACCCGCCCTGGTGGCCTCAGGAGAGGCCAGTCCCCATGCGATGTGCTAGGGGGCCTCTCGAGATTCCTCTCCCGTCGATACCGGGGCCAAAAACCTTGTGTGGAGTCAGGGCCGGAACCGAGGATTCCTCTCACGGGCTGACATGTATCTTTGTGTACTTCTGGAGTCTCCCCAGGGAAGTCAGGCCTCGTCTCGAGTGGGGGCATGCACGTGCGCTTTCCTTCCAGGCTGTAGCAGCAATGTCACGCTTCCCGTGGCGTGGATCAAAGGATCTGTGGTTTTCCCTCGAGGCTTTCCCTCGAGGCTTTCCCACAGGGCTGTCCCATGTGCCACCGTGGTGTGAGTCGATCCTCGGCGTGAAAGATGAGCCAGTGCAGGGCAAAGAGGTTCCTCTGGAATGGACTGAGACATCTGGGGGACTCTTGGAATGGTGCTACGACCATGGAGTTCCTCTCGACTTTCCTGTTGAGAGTACCTCGTCTTGAGATGCGACGGGAACGCCAGGAATTCTTTCCCGTTGAAAGCAGGGAAAGGATCCCTCATCTCGAGCTACGAGGGGGAAACGGGGCTCCTCTGGATGTGGGCGGGACCATCGTGCTTCCTCTCGAGTGGAGACGGATATGGCGGTGAACTTCTTGAGTTGCAGCAAGGGTGTGAAAGACCCTTTCGAAGTTCCAGAGGTTAGGTGTCATTAGTCTCCAGACGCCTCATCGGAAATAGGCCTCATCTCGCCTGGAAGGGAGAACTTCCTGGATTTTCTCGAGTTGTGGCAGGTGTTCTCGAGTTACGACGGGGACCTCAGGGACCCGCCCTGGTGGCCTCAGGAGTGGCCAGTCCCCATGCGAGCTGCTAGGGGGCCTCTCGGGATTCCTCTCCCGTCGATACCGGGGCCAAAAACCTTGTGTGGAGTCAGGGCCGGAACCGAGGATTCCTCTCAAGGGCTGACATGGATCTTTGGGTACTTGTGGAGTCTCCCCAGGGGAGTCAGGCCTCGTCTCGAGTGGGGGCATGCATGTGCGCATTCCTTCCATGCTGTAGCAGCAATGTCACGCTTCCCGTTGCGTGGATCAAAGGATCTGTGGTTTTCCCTCGAGGCTTTCCCTCGAGGCTTTCCCACAGGGCTGTCCCTGGTGCCACCGGGGTGTGAGTCGATCCTCGGCGTGAAAGATGAGCCAGTGCAGGGCAAAGAGGTTCCTCTGGAATGGACTGAGACATCTGGGGGACTCTTGGAATGGTGGTACGACCATGGAGTTCCTCTCGCCTTTCCTGTTGAGAGTGCCTCCTCTTGAGATGCGACGAGAACGCCGGGAATTCTTTCCCGTTGAAAGCAGGGAAAGGATCCCTCATCTCGAGCTACGAGGGGGAAACGGGGCTCCTCTGGATGTGGGCGGGACCATCGTGCTTCCTCTCGAGTGGAGACGGGTATGGCGGTGAACTTCTTGAGTTGCAGCAAGGGTGTGAAAGACCCTTTCGAAGTTCCAGAGGTTAGGTGTCATTAGTCTCCAGAGGCCTCATCGGAAATAGGCCTCATCTCGCCTGCAAGGGAGAACTTCCTGGATTTTCTCGAGTTGCGGCAGGTGTTCTCGAGTTACGACGGGTACCTCAGGGACCCGCCCTGGTGGCCTCAGGAGAGGCCAGTCCCCATGCGAGTTGCTAGGGGGCCTCTCTGAATTCCTCTCCCGTCGATACCGGGGCCAAAAACCTTGTGTGGAGTCAGGGCCGGATAAAAGGATTCCTCTCAGGGGCTGACATGGATCTTTGGGTACTTGTGGAGTCTCCCCAGGGGAGTCAGGCCTCGTCTCTAGTGGGGGCATGCACGTGCGCATTCCTTCCAGGCTGTAGCAGCAATGTCACGCTTCCCGTTGCGTGGATCAAAGGATCTGTGGTTTTCCCTCGAGGCTTTCCCTCGAGGCTTTCCCACAGGGCTGTTCCACGTGCCACCGTGATGTGAGTCGATCCTCGGCATGAAAGATGAGCCAGTGCAAGGCAAAGAGGTTCCTCTGGAATGGACTGAGACATCTGGGGGACTCTTGGAATGGTGGTACGACCATGGAGTTCCTCTCGCCTTTCCTGTTGAGAGTGCCTCCTCTTGAGATGCGACGGGAACGCCGGGAATTCGTTCCCGTTGAAAGCAGGGAAAGGATTCCTCATCTCGAGCTACGAGTGGGAAACGGGGCTCCTCTGGATGTGGGCGGGACCATCGTGCTTCCTCTCGAGTGGAGACGGGTATGGCGGTGAACTTCTTGAGTTGCAGCAAGGGTGTGAAAGACCCTTTCGAAGTTCCAGAGGTTAGGTGTCATTAGTCTCCAGACGCCTCATCGGAAATAGGCCTCATCTCGCCTGGAAGGGAGAACTTCCTGGATTTTCTCGAGTTGCGGCAGGTGTTCTCGAGTTACGACGCGGACCTCAGGGACCCGCCCTGGTGGACTCAGGAGAGGCCAGTCCCCATGCGAGGTGCTAGGGGGCCTCACGGGATTCGTCTCCCGTCGATACCGGGGCCAAAAACCTTGTGCGGAGTTAGGGCCAGAACCGAGGATTCCTCTCAGGGGCTGACATGGATCTTTGTGTACTTGTGGAGTCTCCCCAGGGGAGTCAGGCCTCGTCTCGAGTGGGGGCATGCATGTGCGCTTTCCTTCCAGGCTGTAGCAGCAATGTCACGCTTCCCGTTGCGTGGATCAAAGGATCTGTGGTTTTCCCTCGAGGCTTTCCCTCGAGGCTTTCCCACAGGGCTGTCCCTGGTGCCACCGTGGTGTGAGTCGATCCTCGGCGTGAAAGATGAGCCAGTGCAGGGCAAAGAGGTTCCTCTGGAATGGACTGAGACATCTGGGGGACTCTTGGAATGGTGGTACGACCATGGAGTTCCTCTCGCCTTTCCTGTTGAGAGTGCCTCCTCTTGAGATGCGACGAGAACGCCGGGAATTCTTTCCCGTTGAAAGCAGGGAAAGGATCCCTCATCTCGAGCTACGAGGGGGAAACGGGGCTCCTCTGGATGTGGGCGGGACCATCGTGCTTCCTCTCGAGTGGAGACGGGTATGGCGGTGAACTTCTTGAGTTGCAGCAAGGGTGTGAAAGACCCTTTCGAAGTTCCAGAGGTTAGGTGTCATTAGTCTCCAGAGGCCTCATCGGAAATAGGCCTCATCTCGCCTGCAAGGGAGAACTTCCTGGATTTTCTCGAGTTGCGGCAGGTGTTCTCGAGTTACGACGGGTACCTCAGGGACCCGTCCTGGGGGCCTCAGGAGAGGCCAGTCCCCATGCGAGTTGCTAGGGTGCCTCTCTGGATTCCTCTCCCGTCGATACCGGGGCCAAAAACCTTGTGTGGAGTCAGGGCCGGATCCGAGGATTCCTCTCAGGGGCTGACATGGATCTTTGGGTACTTGTGGAGTCTCCCCAGGGGAGTCAGGCCTCGTCTCGAGTGGGGGCATGCATGTGCGCTTTCCTTCCAGGCTGTAGCAGCAATGTCACGCTTCCCGTCGCGTGGATCAAAGGATCTGTGGTTTTCGCTCGAGGCTTTCCCTTGAGGCTTTCCCACAGGGCTGTCCCACGTGCCACCGTGGTGTGAGTCGATCCTCGGCGTGAAAGATGAGCCAGTGCAGGGCAAAGAGGTTCCTCTGGAATGGACTGAGACATCTGGGGGACTCTTGGAATGGTGCTACGACCATGGAGTTCCTCTCGACTTTCCTGTTGAGAGTACCTCGTCTTGAGATGCGACAGGAACGCCGGGAATTCTTTCCCGTTGAAAGCAGGGAAAGGATCCATCATCTCGAGCTACGAGGGGGAAACGGGGCTCCTCTGGATGTGGGCGGGACCATCGTGCTTCCTCTCGAGTGGAGACGGATATGGCGGTGAACTTCTTGAGTTGCAGCAAGGGTGTGAAAGACCCTTTCGAAGTTCCAGAGGTTAGGTGTCATTAGTCTCCAGACGCCTCATCGGAAATAGGCCTCATCTCGCCTGGAAGGGAGAACTTCCTGGATTTTCTCGAGTTGTGGCAGGTGTTCTCGAGTTACGACGGGGACCTCAGGGACCCGCCCTGGTGGCCTCAGGAGTGGCCAGTCCCCATGCGAGCTGCTAGGGGGCCTCTCGGGATTCCTCTCCCGTCGATACCGGGGCCAAAAACCTTGTGTGGATTCAGGGCCGGAACCGAGGATTCCTCTCAAGGGCTGACATGGATCTTTGGGTACTTGTGGAGTCTCCCCAGGGGAGTCAGGCCTCGTCTCGAGTGGGGGCATGCATGTGCGCTTTCCTTCCAGGCTGTAGCAGCAATGTCACGCTTCCCGTTGCGTGGATCAAAGGATCTGTGGTTTTCCCTCGAGGCTTTCCCTCGAGGCTTTCCCACAGGGCTGTCCCACGTGCCACCGTGGTGTGAGTCGATCCTCGGCGTGAAAGATGAGCCAGTGCAGGGCAAAGAGGTTCCTCTGGAATGGACTGAGACATCTGGGGGACTATGGAATGGTGGTACGACCATGGAGTTCCTCTCGCCTTTCCTGTTGAGAGTGCCTCCTCTTGAGATGCGACGTGAACGCCGGGAATTCGTTCCCGTTGAAAGCAGGGAAAGGATCCCTCATCTCGAGCTACGAGGTGGAAACGGGGCTCCTCTGGATGTGGGCGGGACCATCGTGCTTCCTCTCGAGTGGAGACGGGTATGGCGGTGAACTTCTTGAGTTGCAGCAAGGGTGTGAAAGACCCTTTCGAAGTTCCAGAGGTTAGGTGTCATTAGTCTCCAGAGGCCTCATCGGAAATAGGCCTCATCTCGCCTGGAAGGGAGAACTTCCTGGATTTTCTCGAGTTGCGGCAGGTGTTCTCGAGTTACGACGCGGACCACAGGGATCCGCCCTGGTGGCCTCAGGAGAGGCCAGTCCCCATGCGAGGTGCTAGGGGGCCTCTCGGGATTCCTCTCCCGTCGATACCGGGGCCAAAAACCTTGTGGGAAGTCAGGGCCAGAACCGAGGATTCCTCTCAGGGGCTGACATGGATCTTTGTGTACTTGTGGAGTCTCCCCAGGGGAGTCAGGCCTCGTCTCGAGTGGGGGCATGCATGTGCGCTTTCCTTCCAGGCTGTAGCAGCAATGTCACGCTTCCCGTCGCGTGGATCAAAGGATCTGTGGTTTTCCCTCGAGGCTTTCCCTCGAGGCTTTCCCACAGGGCTGTCCCACGTGCCACCGTGGTGTGAGTCGATCCTCGGCGTGAAAGATGAGCCAGTGCAGGGCAAAGAGGTTCCTCTGGAATGGACTGAGACATCTGGGGGACTCTTGGAATGGTGGTACGACCATGGAGTTCCTCTCGCCTTTCCTGTTGAGAGTGCCTCCTCTTGAGATGCGACGGGAACGCCGGGAATTCTTTCCCGTTGAAACCAGGGAAAGGATCCCTCATCTCGAGCTACGAGGGGGAAACGGGGCTCCTCTGGATGTGGGCGGGACCATCGTGCTTCCTCTCGAGTGGAGACGGGTATGGCAGTGAACTTCTTGAGTTGCAGCAAGGGTGTGAAAGACCCTTTCGAAGTTCCAGAGGTTAGGTGTCATTAGTCTCCAGACGCCTCATCGGAAATAGGCCTCATCTCGCCTGGAAGGTAGAACTTCCTGGATTTTCTCGAGTTGCGGCAGGTGTTGTCGAGTTACGACGGGGACCTCAGGGACCCGCACTGGTGGCCTCAGGAGAGGCCAGTCCCCATGCGAGTTGCTAGGGGGCTCTCGGGATTCCTCTCCCGTCGATACCGGGGCCAAAAACCTTGTGTGGAGTCAGGGCCGGAACCGAGGATTCCTCTCAGGGGCTGACATGGATCTTTGGGTACTTGTGGAGACTCCCCAGCGGAGTCAGGCCTCGTCTCGTGTGGGGGCATGCACGTGCGCTTTCCTTCCAGGCTGTAGCAGCAATGTCACGCTTCCCGTCGCGTGGATCAAAGGATCTGTGGTTTTCCCTCGAGGCTTTCCCACAGGGCTGTCCCACGTGCCACCGTGGTGTGAGTCGATCCTCGGCGTGAAAGATGAGCCAGTGCAGGGCAAAGAGCTTCCTCTGGAAAGGACTGAGACATGTGGGGGACTCTTGGAATGGTGGTACGACCATGGAGTTCCTCTCGCCTTTCCTGTTGAGAGTGCCTCCTCTTGAGATGCGACGGGAACGCCGGGAATTCTTTCCCGTTGAAAGCAGGGAAAGGATCCCTCATCTCGAGCTACGAGGGGGAAACGGGGCTCCTCTGGATGTGGGCGGGACCATCATGCTTCCTCTCGAGTGGACACGGGTATGGCGGTGAACTTCTTGAGTTGCAGCAAGGGTGTGAAAGACCCTTTCGAAGTTCCAGAGGTTAGGTGTCATTAGTCTCCCGACGCCTCATCGGAAATAGGCCTCATCTCGCCTGGTAGGGAGAACTTCCTGGATTTTCTCGAGTTGCGGCAGGTGTTCTCGAGTTACGACGGGGACCTCAGGGACCCGCCCTGGTGGCCTCATGAGAGGCCAGTCCCCATGCGAGTTGCTAGGGGGCCTCTCGGGATTCCTCTCCCATCGATACCGGGGCCAAAAACCTTGTGTGGAGTCAGGGCCGGAACCGAGGATTCCTCTCAGGGGCTGACATGGATCTTTGGGTACTTCTGGAGTCTCCCCAGGGGAGTCAGGCCTCGTCTCGAGTGGGGGCATGCACGTGCGCTTTCCTTCCAGGCTGTAGCAGCAATGTCACGCTTCCCGTCGCGTGGATCAAAGGATCTGTGGTTTTCCCTCGAGGCTTTCCCTCGAGGCTTTCCCACAGGGCTGTCCCACGTGCCACCGTGGTGTGAGTCGATCCTCGGCGTGAAAGATGAGCCAGTGCAGGGCAAAGAGGTTCCTCTGGAATGGACTGAGAAATCTCGGGGACTCTTGGAATGGTGGTACGACCATGGAGTTCCTCTCGTCTTTCCTGTTGAGAGTGCCTCCTCTTGAGATGCGACGGGAACGCCGAAAATACTTTCCCGTTGATAGCAGGGAAAGGATCCCTCATCTCGAGCTACGAGGGGCAATCGGGGCTCCTCTGGATGTGGGCGGGACCATCATGTTTCCTCTCGAGTGGAGACGGTTATGACGGTGAACTTCTTGAGTTGCAGCAAGGGTGTGAAAGACCCTTTCGAAGTTCCAGAGGTTAGGTGTCATTCGTCTCCAGACGCCTCATCGGAAATAGGCCTCATCTCGCCTAGAAGGGAGAACTTCCTGGATATTCTCGAGTTGTGGCAGGTGTTCTCGAGTTATGACGGGGACCTCAGGGACCCGCCCTGGTGTCCTCAGTAAAGGCCAGTCCCCATGCGAGTTGCTAGGGGGCCTCTCGGGATTCCTCTCCCGTCGATACCGGGGCCAAAAACCTTGTCTGGAGTCAGGGCCGGAACCGAGGATTCCTCTCAGGGGCTGACATGGATCTTTGGGTATTTCTGGAGTCTCCCCAGGGGAGTCAGGCCTCGTCTCGAGTGGGGGCATGCACGTGTGCTTTCCTTCCAGGCTGTAGCAGCAATGTCACGCTTCCCGTGGCGTGGATCAAAGGATCTGTGGTTTTCCCTCGAGGCTTTCCCACAGGGCTGTCCCACGTGCCACTGTGGTGTGAGTCGACTTCTCCGTGAAAGATGAGCCAGTGCAGGGCAAAGAGGTTCCTCTGGAATGGACTGAGACATCTGGGGGACTCTTGGAATGGTGGTACGGCCATGGAGTTCCTCTCGCCTTTCCTGTTGAGAGTGCCTCCTCGTGAGATGCGACGGGAACGCAGGAATTCTTTCCCGTTGAAAGCAGGGAAAGGATCCCTCATCTCGATCTCCGAGGGGGAAACGGGGCTCCTCTGGATGTGGGCGGGACCATCGTTCTTCCTCTCGAGTGGAGACGGGTATGGCGGTGAACTTCTTGAGTTGCAGCAAGGGTGTGAAAGACCCTTTCGAAGTTCCAGAGGTTAGGTGTCATTAGTCTCCAGACGCCTCATCGGAAATAGGCCTCATCTCGCCTGGAAGGGAGAACTTCCTGGATTTTCTGGAGTTGCGGCAGGTGTTCTCGAGTTACGACGGGGACCTCAGGGACCCGCCCTGGTGGCCTCAGGAGAGGCCAGTCCCCATGCGAGTTGCTGTGAGGCCTCTCGGGATTCCTCTCCCGTCGATACCGGGGCCAAAAACCTTGTGTGGAGTCAGGGCCGGAACCGAGAATTGCTCTCGAGGGCTGACATGGATCTTTGGGTACTTCTGGAGTCTCCCCAGGGGAGTCAGGCCTCGTCTCGAGTGGGGGCATGCACGTGCGATTTCCTTCCAGGCTGTAGCAGCAATGTCACGCTTCCCGTCGCGTGGATCAAAGGATCTGTGGTTTTCCCTCGAGGCTTTCCCTCGAGGCTTTCCCACAGGGCTGCCCCACGTGCCACCGTGGTGTGAGTCGATCCTCGGCGTGAAAGATGAGCCAGTGCAGGGCAAAGAGTTTCCTCTGGAATGGACTGAGACATCTGGGGGACTCTTGGAATGGTCGTACGACCATGGAGTTTCTCTCGCCTTTCCTGTTGAGAGTGCCTCCTCTTGAGATGCGACGGGAACGCCGGGAATTCTTTCCCGTTGAAAGCAGGGAAAGGATCCCTCATCTCGAGCTACGAGGGGGAAACGGGGCTCCTCTGGATGTGGGCGGGACCATCGTGCATCCTCTCGAGTGGAGACGGGTATGGCGGTGAACTTCTTGAGTTTCAGCAAGGGTGTGAAAGACCCTTTCGAAGTTCCATAGGTTAGGTGTCATTAGTCTCCAGACGCCTCATCGGAAATAGGCCTCATCTCGCCTGGAAGGGAGAACTTCCTGGATTTTCTGGAGTTTCGGCAGGTGTTCTCGAGTTACGACGGGGACCTCAGGGACCCGCCCTGGTGGCCTCAGGAGAGGCCAGTCCCCATGCGAGTTGCTAGGGGGCCTCTCGGAATTACTCTCCCGTCGATACCGGAGCCAAAAACCTTGTGTAGAGTCAGGGCCGGAACCGAGGATTCCTCTCAGGGGCTGACATGGATCTTTGGGTACTTCTGGAGTCTCCCCAGGGGAGTCAGGCCTCGTCTCGAGTGGGGGCATGCACGTGCGCTTTCCTTCCAGGCTGTAGCAGCAATGTCACGCTTCCCGTCGCGTGGATCAAAGGATCTGTGATTTTCCATCGAGGCTTTCCCACAGGGCTGTCCCACGTGCCACCGTGGTGTGAGTCGATCCTCGGCGTGAAAGATGAGCCAGTGCAGGGCAAAGAGGTTCCTTTGGAATGGACTGAGACATCTGGGGGACTCTTGGAATGGTGGTACGACCATGGAGTTCCTCTCGCCTTTCCTGTTGAGAGTGCCACCTCTTGAGATGCGTCAGGAACGCCGGGAATTCTTTGCTTTGAAAGCAGTGAAAGGATCCCTCATCTCGAGCTACGAGGGGGAAACGGGGCTCCTCTGGATGTGGGCGGGACCATCGTGCTTCCTCTCGAGTGGAGACGGGTATGGCGGTGAACTTCTTGAGTTGCAGCAAGGGTGTGAAAGACCCTTTCGAAGTTCCAGAGGTTAGGTGTCATTAGTCTCCAGACGCCTCATCGGAAATAGGCCTCATCTCGCCTGGAAGGGAGAAATTCCTGGATTTTCTCGAGTTGCGGCAGGTGTTCTCGAGTTACGACGGGGACCTCAGGGACCCGCCCTGGTGGCCTCAGGAGAGGCCAGTCCCCATGCGAGTTGCTAGGGGGCCTCTCGGGATTCCTCTCCCGTCGATACCGGGGCCAAAAACCTTGTGTAGAGTCAGGGCCGGAACCGAGGATTCCTCTCAGGGGCTGACATGGATCTTTGGGTACTTCTGGAGTCTCCCCAGGGGACTCAGGCCTCGTCTCGAGTGGGGGCATGCACGTGCGCTTTCCTTCCAGGCTGTAGCAGCAATGTCAGGCTTCCCGTCGCGTGGATCAAAGGATCTGTGATTTTCCATCGAGGCTTTCCCACAGGGCTCTCCCACGTGCCACCGTGGTGTGAGTCGATCCTCGGCGTGAAAGATGAGCCAGTGCAGGGCAAAGAGGTTCCTCTGGAATGGACTGAGACATCTGGGGGACTCTTGGAATGGTGGTACGACCATGGAGTTCCTCTCGCCTTTCCTGTTTAGAGTGCCACCTCTTGAGATGCGTCAGGAACGCCGGGAATTCTTTGCTTTGAAAGCAGTGAATGGATCCCTCATCTCGAGCTACGAGGGGGAAACGGGGCTCCTCTGGATGTGGGCGGGACCATCGTGCTTCCTCTCGAGTGGAGACGGGTATGGCGGTGAACTTCTTGAGTTGCAGCAAGGGTGTGAAAGACCCTTTCGAAGTTCCAGAGGTTAGGTGTCATTAGTCTCCAGACGCCTCATCGGAAATAAGCCTCATCTCGCCTGGAAGGGAGAACTTCCTGGATTTTCTCGAGTTGCGGCAGGTGTTCTCGAGTTACGACGGGGACCTCAGGGACCCGCCCTGGTGGCCTCAGGAGAGGCCAGTCCCCATGCGAGTTGCTGGGAGGCCTCTCGGGATTCCTCTCCCGTCGATACCGGGGCCAAAAACCTTGTGTGGAGTCAGGGCCGGAACCGAGAATTCCTCTCAAGGGCTGACATGGATCTTTGGGTACTTCTGGAGTCTCCCCAGGGGAGTCAGGCCTCGTCTCGAGTGGGGGCATGCACGTGCGCTTTCCTTCCAGCCTGTAGCAGCAATGTCACGCTTCCCGTGGCGTGGATCAAAGGATCTGTGGTTTTCCCTCGAGGCTTTCCCTCGAGGCTTTCCCACAGGGCTGTCCCACGTGCCACCGTGGTGTGAGTCGATCCTCGGCGTGAAAGATGAGCCAGTGCAGGGCAAAGAGGTTCCTATGGAATGGACTGAGACATCTCGGGGACTCGTGGAATGGTGGTACGACCATGGAGTTCCTCTCGCCTTTCCTGTTGAGAGTGCCTCCTCTTGAGATGTGACGGGAACGCTGGGAATTCTTTGCGTTGAAAGCAGGGAAAGGATCCCTCATCTCGAGCTTCGAGGGGGAAACGGGGCTCCTCTCGATGTGGGCGGGACCATCGTGCTTCCTCTCGAGTGGAGACGGGTATGGCGGTGAACTTCTTGAGTTGCAGCAAGGGTGTGAAAGACCCTTTCGAAGTTCCAGAGGTTAGGTGTCATTAGTCTCCAGACGCCTCATCGGAAATAGGCCTCATCTCGCCTGGAAGGGAGAACTTCCTGGATTTTCTGGAGTTGCGGCAGGTGTTCTCGAGTTACGACGGGGACCTCAGGGACCCGCCCTGGTGGCCTCAGGAGAGGCCAGTCCCCATGCGAGTTGCTAGGGGGCCTCTCGGAATTACTCTCCCGTCGATACCGGGGCCAAAAACCTTGTGTAGAGTCAGGGCAGGAACCGAGGATTCCTCTCAGGGGCTGACATGGATCTTTGGGTACTTCTGGAGTCTCCCCAGGGGAGTCAGGCCTCGTCTCGAGTGGGGGCATGCACGTGCGCTTTCCTTCCAGGCTGTAGCAGCAATGTCACGCTTCCCGTCGCGTGGATCAAAGGATCTGTGATTTTCCATCGAGGCTTTCCCACAGGGCTGTCCCACGTGCCACCGTGGTGTGAGTCGATCCTCGGCGTGAAAGATGAGCCAGTGCAGGGCAAAGAGGTTCCTTTGGAATGGACTGGGACATCTGGGGGACTCTTGGAATGGTGGTACGACCATGGAGTTCCTCTCGCCTTTCCTGTTGAGAGTGCCTCCTCTTGAGATGCGACGGGAACGCCGGGAATTCTTTCCCGTTGAAAGCAGGGAAAGGATCCCTCATCTCGAGCTAAGAGGGGGAAACGGGGCTCCTCTGGATGTGGGCGGGACCATCGTGCTTCCTCTCGAGTGGAGACGGGTATGGCGGTGAACTTCTTGAGTTGCAGCAAGGGTGTGAAAGACCCTTTCGAAGTTCCAGAGGTTAGGTGTCATTAGTCTCCAGACGCCTCATCGGAAATAGGCCTCATCTCGCCTGGAAGGGAGAACTTCCTGGATTTTCTCGAGTTGCGGCAGGTGTTCTCGAGTTACGACGGGGACCTCAGGGACCCGCCCTGGTGGCCTCAGGAGAGGCCAGTCCCCATGCGAGTTGCTGGGAGGCCTCTCGGGATTCCTCTCCCGTCGAAACCGGGGCCAAAAACCTTGTGTGGAGTCAGGGCCGGAACCGAGAATTGCTCTCAAGGGCTGACATGGATCTTTGGGTACTTCTGGAGTCTCCCCAGGGGAGTCAGGCCTCGTCTCGAGTGGGGACATGCACGTGCGATTTCCTTCCAGGCTGTAGCAGCAATGTCACGCTTCCCGTCGCGTGGATCAAAGGATCTGTGGTTTTCCCTCGAGGCTTTCCCTCGAGGCTTTCCCACAGGGCTGCCCCACGTGCCACCGTGGTGTTAGTCGATCCTCGGCGTGAAAGATGAGCCAGTGCAGGGCAAAGAGTTTCCTCTGGAATGGACTGAGACATCTGGGGGACTCTTGGAATGGTGGTACGACCATGGAGTTTCTCTCGCCTTTCCTGTTGAGAGTGCCTCCTCTTGAGATGCGACGGGAACGCCGGGAATTCTTTCCCGTTGAAAGCAGGGAAAGGATCCCTCATCTCGAGCTACGAGGGGGAAACGGGGCTCCTCTGGATGTGGGCGGGACCATCGTGCATCCTCTCGAGTGGAGACGGGTATGGCGGTGAACTTCTTGAGTTGCAGCAAGGGTGTGAAAGACCCTTTCGAAGTTCCAGAGGTTAGGTGTCATTAGTCTCCAGACGCCTCATCGGAAATAGGCCTCATCTCGCCTGGAAGGGAGAACTTCCTGGATTTTCTGGAGTTGCGGCAGGTGTTCTCGAGTTACGACGGGTACCTCAGGGACCCGCCCTGGTGGCCTCAGGAGAGGCCAGTCCCCATGCGAGTTGCTAGGGGGCCTCTCGGAATTACTCTCCCATCGATACCGGGGCCAAAAACCTTGTGTAGAGTCAGGGCCGGAACCGAGGATTCCTCTCAGGGGCTGACATGGATCTTTGGGTACTTCTGGAGTCTCCCCAGGGGAGTCAGGCCTCGTCTCGAGTGGGGGCATGCACGTGCGCTTTCCTTCCAGGCTGTAGCAGCAATGTCACGCTTCCCGTCGCGTGGATCAAAGGATCTGTGATTTTCCATCGAGGCTTTCCCACAGGGCTGTCCCACGTGCCACCGTGGTGTGAGTCGATCCTCGGCGTGAAAGATGAGCCAGTGCAGGGCAAAGAGGTTCCTTTGGAATGGACTGAGACATCTCGGGGACTCTTGGAATGGTGGTACGACCATGGAGTTCCTCTCGCCTTTCCTGTTGAGAGTGCCACCTCTTGAATTGCGTCAGGAACGCCGGGAATTCTTTGCTTTGAAAGCAGTGAAAGGATCCCTCATCTCGAGCTACGAGGGGGAAACGGGGCTCCTCTGGATGTGGGCGGGACCATCGTGCTTCCTCTCGAGTGGAGACGGGTATGGCGGTGAACTTCTTGAGTTGCAGCAAGGGTGTGAAAGACCCTTTCGAAGTTCCAGAGGTTAGGTGTCATTAGTCTCCAGACGCCTCATCGGAAATAGGCCTCATCTCGCCTGGAAGGGAGAAATTCCTGGATTTTCTCGAGTTGCGGCAGGTGTTCTCGAGTTACGACGGGGACCTCAGGGACCCGCCCTGGTGGCCTCAGGAGAGGCCAGTCCCCATGCGAGTTGCTAGGGGGCCTCTCGGGATTCCTCTCCCGTCGATACCGGGGCCAAAAACCTTGTGTAGAGTCAGGGCCGGAACCGAGGATTCCTCTCAGGGGCTGACATGGATCTTTGGGTACTTCTGGAGTCTCCCCAGGGGACTCAGGCCTCGTCTCGAGTGGGGGCATGCACGTGCGCTTTCCTTCCAGGCTGTAGCAGCAATGTCACGCTTCCCGTCGCGTGGATCAAAGGATCTGTGATTTTCCATCGAGGCTTTCCCACAGGGCTGTCCCACGTGCCACCGTGGTGTGAGTCGATCCTCGGCGTGAAAGATGAGCCAGTGCAGGGCAAAGAGGTTCCTTTGGAATGGACTGAGACATCTGGGGGACTCTTGGAATGGTGGTACGACCATGGAGTTCCTCTCGCCTTTCCTGTTGAGAGTGCCACCTCTTGAATTGCGTCAGGAACGCCGGGAATTCTTTGCTTTGAAAGCAGTGAAAGGATCCCTCATCTCGAGCTACGAGGGGGAAACGGGGCTCCTCTGGATGTGGGCGGGACCATCGTGCTTCCTCTCGAGTGGAGACGGGTATGGCGGTGAACTTCTTGAGTTGCAGCAAGGGTGTGAAAGACCCTTTCGAAGTTCCAGAGGTTAGGTGTCATTAGTCTCCAGACGCCTCATCGGAAATAGGCCTCATCTCGCCTGGAAGGGAGAAACTCCTGGATTTTCTCGAGTTGCGGCAGGTGTTCTCGAGTTACGACGGGTACCTCAGGGACCCGCCCTGGTGGCCTCAGGAGAGGCCAATCCCCATGCGAGTTGCTAGGGGGCCTCTCGGGATTCCTCTCCCGTCGATACCGGGGCCAAAAACCTTGTGTAGAGTCAGGGCCGGAACCGAGGATTCCTCTCAGGGGCTGACATGGATCTTTGGGTACTTCTGGAGTCTCCCCAGGGGAGTCAGGCCTCGTCTCGAGTGGGGGCATGCACGTGTGCTTTCCTTCCAGGCTGTAGCAGCAATGTCACGCTTCCCGTCGCGTGGATCAAAGGATCTGTGATTTTCCATCGAGGCTTTCCCACAGGGCTGTCCCACGTGCCACCGTGGTGTGAGTCGATCCTCGGCGTGAAAGATGAGCCAGTGCAGGGCAAAGAGGTTCCTCTGGAATGGACTGAGACATCTGGGGGACTGTTGGAATGGTGGTACGACCATGGAGTTCCTCTCGCCTTTCCTGTTTAGAGTGCCACCTCTTGAGATGCGTCAGGAACGCCGGGAATTCTTTGCTTTGAAAGCAGTGAAAGGATCCCTCATCTCGAGCTACGAGGGGGAAACGGGGCTCCTCTGGATGTGGGCGGGACCATCGTGCTTCCTCTCGAGTGGAGACGGGTATGGCGGTGAACTTCTTGAGTTGCAGCAAGGGTGTGAAAGACCCTTTCGAAGTTCCAGAGGTTAGGTGTCATTAGTCTCCAGACGCCTCATCGGAAATAGGCCTCATCTCGCCTGGAAGGGAGAAATTCCTGGATTTTCTCGAGTTGCGGCAGGTGTTCTCGAGTTACGACGGGGACCTCAGGGACCCGCCCTGGTGGCCTCAGGAGAGGCCAGTCCCCATGCGAGTTGCTAGGGGGCCTCTCGGGATTCCTCTCCCGTCGATACCGGGGCCAAAAACCTTGTGTAGAGTCAGGGCCGGAACCGAGGATTCCTCTCAGGGGCTGACATGGATCTTTGGGTACTTCTGGAGTCTCCCCAGGGGAGTCAGGCCTCGTCTCGAGTGGGGGCATGCACGTGCGCTTTCCTTCCAGGCTGTAGCAGCAATGTCACGCTTCCCGTCGCGTGGATCAAAGGATCTGTGATTTTCCATCGAGGCTTTCCCACAGGGCTGTCCCACGTGCCACCGTGGTGTGAGTCGATCCTCGGGGTGAAAGATGAGCCAGTGCAGGGCAAAGAGGTTCCTCTGGAATGGACTGAGACATCTGGGGGACTGTTGGAATGGTGGTACGACCATGGAGTTCCTCTCGCCTTTCCTGTTTAGAGTGCCACCTCTTGAGATGCGTCAGGAACGCCGGGAATTCTTTGCTTTGAAAGCAGTGAAAGGATCCCTCATCTCGAGCTACGAGGGGGAAACGGGGCTCCTCTGGATGTGGGCGGGACCATCGTGCTTCCTCTCGAGTGGAGACGGGTATGGCGGTGAACTTCTTGAGTTGCAGCAAGGGTGTGAAAGACCCTTTCGAAGTTCCAGAGGTTAGGTGTCATTAGTCTCCAGACGCCTCATCGGAAATAAGCCTCATCTCGCCTGGAAGGGAGAACTTCCTGGATGTTCTCGAGTTGCGGCAGGTGTTCTCGAGTTACGACGGGGACCTCAGGGACCCGCCCTGGTGGCCTCAGGAGAGGCCAGTCCCCATGCGAGTTGCTGGGAGGCCGCTCGGGATTCCTCTCCCGTCGATACTGGGGCCAAAAACCTTGTGTGGAGTCAGGGTCGGAACCGAGAATTCCTCTCAATGGCTGACATGGATCTTTGGGTACTTCAGGAGTCTCCCCAGGGGAGTCAGGCCTCGTCTCGAGTGGGGGCATGCACGTGCGCTTTCCTTCGAGGCTGTAGCAGCAATGTCACGCTTCCCGTCGCGTGGATCAAAGGATCTGTGGTTTTCCCTCGAGGCTTTCCCTCGAGGCTTTCCCACAGGGCTGTCCCACGTGCCACCGTGGTGTGAGTCGATCCTAGGCGTGAAAGATGAGCCAGTGCAGGGCAAAGAGGTTCCTCTGGAATGGACTGAGACATCTGGGGGACTCTTGGCATGGTGGTACGACCATGGAGTTCCTCAAGCCTTTCCTGTTGAGAGTGCCTCCTCTTGAGATGCGACGAGAACGCCGGGAATTCTTTCCCGTTAAATGCAGGGAAAGGATCCCTCATCTCGAGCAACGAGGGGGAAACGGGGCTCCTCTGGATGTGGGCGGGACCGTCGTGCTTCCTCTCGAGTGGAGATGGGTATGGCGGTGAACTTCTTGAGTTGCAGCAAGGGTGTGAAAGACCCTTTCGAAGTTCCAGAGGTTAGGTGTCATTAGTCTCCAGACGCCTCATCGGAAATAGGCCTCATCTCGCCTGGAAGGGAGAACTTCCTGGATTTTTTTGAGTTGCGGCAGGTGTTCTCGATTACGACGGGGACCTCAGGGACCCGCCCTGATGGCCTCAGGAGAGGCCAGGTCCATGCGAGTTGCTAGGTGGCCTCTCGGGATTCCTCTCCTGTCGATACCGGGGCCAAAAACCTTGTGTGGAGTCAGGGCCGGAACCGAGGATTCCTCTCAGGGGTGACATGGATCTTTGGGTACTTCTGGAGTCTCCCCAGGGGAGTCAGGCCTCGTCTCGAGCGGGGGCATGCACGTGCGCTTTCCTTCCAGGCTGTAGCAGGAATGTGACGCTTCCCGTCGCGTGGATCAAAGGATCTGTGGTTTTCCCTCGAGGCTTTCCCTCGAGGCTTTCCCACAGGGCTGTCCCACGTGCCACCGTGGTGTGAGTCGATCCTCGGCGTGAAAGATGAGCCAGTGCAGGGCAAAGAGGTTCCTCTGGAATGGACTGAGACATCTGGGGGACTCTTGGAATGGTGGTACGACCATGGAGTTCCTCTCGCCTTTCCTGTTGAGAGTGCCTTGTCTTGAGATGCGACGGGAACGCTGGGAATTCTTTCCCGTTGAAAGCAGGGAAAGGATCCCTCATCTCGAGCTACGAGGGGGAAACGGGGCTCCTCTGGATGTGGGCGGGACCATCGTTCTTCCTCTAGAGTGGAGACGGGTATGGCGGTGAACTTCTTGAGTTGCAGCAAGGGTGTGAAAGACCCTTTCGAAGTTCC
Source organism: Capricornis sumatraensis (assembly GCF_032405125.1). Classification (NCBI taxonomy): domain Eukaryota; kingdom Metazoa; phylum Chordata; class Mammalia; order Artiodactyla; family Bovidae; genus Capricornis; species Capricornis sumatraensis. The sequence continues at coordinate 14,360,411 of NW_027184612.1, forward strand.
AGAGGTTAGGTGTCATTAGACTCCAGACGCCTCATCGGAAATAGGCCTCATCTCGCCTGGAAGGGAGAACTTCCTGGATTTTCTCGAGTTGCGGCAGGTGTTCTCGAGTTACGACGGGGACCTCAGGGACCCGCCCTGGTGGCCTCAGGAGAGGCCAGTCCCCATGCGAGTTGCTAGGGGGCCTCTCGGGATTCCTCTCCCGTCGATACCGGGGCAAAAAACTTGTGTGGAGTCAGGGCCGGAACCGAGGATTCCTCTCAGGGGCTGACATGGATCTTTGGGTACTTCTGGAGTCTCCCCAGGGGAGTCAGGCCTCGTCTCGAGTGGGGGCATGCACGTGCGCTTTCCTTCGAGGCTGTAGCAGCAATGTCACGCTTCCCGTGGCGTGGATCAAAGGATCTGTGGTTTTCCCTCGAGGCTTTCCCTCGAGGCTTTCCCACAGGGCTGTCCCATGTGCCACCGTGGTGTGAGTCGATCCTCGGCGTGAAAGATGAGCCAGTGCAGGGCAAAGAGGTTCGTCTGGAATGGACTGAGACATCTGGGGGACTCTTGGAATGGTGGTACGACCATGGAGTTCCTCTCTCCTTTCCTGTTGAGGTTGCCTCCTCTTGAGATGTGACGGGAACGCCGGGAATTCTTTCCCGTTGAATGCAGGGAAAGGATCCCTCATCTCGAGCTACGAGGGGGAAACGGGGCTCCTCTGGATGTGGGCGGGACCGTAGTGCTTCCTCTCGAGTGGAGACGGGTATGGCAGTGAACTTCTTGAGTTGCAGCAAGGGTGTGAAAGACCCTTTCGAAGTTCCAGAGGTTAGGTGTCATTAGTCTCCAGACGCCTCATCGGAAATAGGCCTCATCTGGCCTGTAAGGGAGAACTTCCTGGATTTTCTTGAGTTGCGGCAGGTGTTCTCGAGTTACGACGGGGACCTCAGGGACCCGCCCTGATGGCCTCAGGAGAGGCCAGGTCCATGCGAGTTGCTAGGTGGCCTCTCGGGATTCCTCTCCTGTCGATTCCGGGGCCAAAAATCTTGTGTGGAGTCAGGGCCGGAACCGAGGATTCCTCTCAGGGGTGACATGGATCTTTGGGTACTTCTGGAGTCTCCCCAGGGGAGTCAGGCCTCGTCTCGAGCGGGGGCATGCACGTGCGCTTTCCTTCCAGGCTGTAGCAGCAATGTGACGCTTCCCGTCGCGTGGATCAAAGGATCTGTGGTTTTCCCTCGAGGCATTCCCTCGAGGCTTTCCCACAGGGCTGTCCCACGTACCACCGTGGTGTGAGTCGATCCTCGGCGTGAAAGATGAGCCAGTGCAGGGCAAAGAGGTTTCTCTGGAATGGACTGAGATATCTGGGGGACTCTTGGAATGATGATACGACCATGGAGTTCCTCTCGCCTTTCCTGTTGAGAGTGCCTCCTCTTGAGATGTGACGGGAACGCCGGGAATTCTTTCCCGTTGAATGCAGGGAAAGGATCACTCATCTCGAGCTACGAGGGGGAAACGGGGCTCCTCTGGATGTGGGCGGGACCATCGTGCTTCCTCTAGAGTGGAGACGGGTATGGCGGTGAACTTCTTGAGTTGCAGCAAGGGTGTGAAAGACCCTTTCGAAGTTCCAGAGGTTAGGTGTCATTAGTCTCCAGACGCCTCATCGGAAATAGGCCTCATCTCGCCTGGAAGGGAGAACTTCCTGGATTTTCTCGAGTTGCGGGAGGTGTTCTAGAGTTAAGACGGGGACCTCAGGGACCCGCCCTGGTGGCCTCAATAGAGAACAGTCCCCATGCGTCTTGCTAGGTGGCCTCTCGTGATTCTTCTCCCGTCGGTACCGGGGCCAAAAAACTTGTGTGGAGTCAGGGCCGGAACCGAGGATTCCTCTCAGGGGCTGACATGGATCTTTGGGTACTTCTGGAGTCTCCCCAGGGGAGTCAGGCCTCGTCTCGAGTGGGGGCATGCACGTGCGCTTTCCTTCCAGGCTGTAGCAGCAATGTCATTCTTCCCGTCGCATTTATGAAAGGATCTGTGGCTTTCCCTCGAGGCTTTCCCTCGAGGCTTTCCCACAGGGCTGTCCCACGTGGCACCGTGGTGTGAGTCGATCCTCGGCGTGAAAGATGAGCCAGTGCAGGTCAAAGAGGTTCCTCTGGAATGGACTGAGACATCTAGGGGACTCTAGGAATGGTGGTACGACCATGGAATTCCTCTCGCCTTTCCTGTTGAGATTGCCTCCTCTTGAGATGCGACGGGAATGCTGGGAATTTTTTCCCTTTGAAAGCAGGGAAACGATCCCTCATCTCGAGCTCCGAGGGGGAAACGGGGTTCCTCTGGATGTGGGCGGGACCATCGTGCTTCCTCTCGAGTGGAGACTGGTATGGCGGTGAACTTCTTGAGTTGCAGCAAGGGTGTGAAAGACCCTTTCGAAGTTCCAGAGGTTAGGTGTCATTAGTCTCCAGACGCCTCATCGGAAATAGGCCTCATCTCGCCTGGAAGGGGGAACTTCCTGGAATTTCTCGAGTTGCGGCAGGTGTTCTCGAGTTACGACGGGGACCTCAGGGACCCGCCCTGGTGGCCTCAGGAGAGGCCAGTCCCCATGCGAGTTGCTAGGGGGCCTCTCGGGATTCCTCTCGCGTCGATACCCGGGCCAAAAACCTTGTGTGGAGTCAGGGCCGGAATCGAGGATTTCTCTCCCGGGCTGATATGGATCTTTGGGTACTTCTGGAGTCTCGCCAGGGGAGACAGGCCTCATCTCGAGTGGGGGCATGCTCGTGCGTTTTCCTTCCAGGCTGTAGCAGCAATGTCACGCTTCCCATCGCGTGGATCAAAGGATCTGTGGTTTTCCCTCGAGGCTTTCCCTCGAGGCTTTCCCACAGGGCTGTCCCACGTGCCAACGTGGTGTGAGTCGATCCTCGGCGTGAAAGATGAGCCAGTGCAGGGCAAAGAGGTTCCTCTGGAATGGACTGAGACATCTGGGGGACTCTTGGAATGGTGGTACGACCATGGAGTTCCTCTCGCCTTTCCTGTTGAGAGTGCCTCCTCTTGAGATGCGACGGGAACGCCGGGAATTCTTTCCCGTTGAAAGCAGGGAAAGGATCCCTCATCTCGAGCTACGAGGGGGAAACGGGGCTCCTCTGGATGTGGGCGGGACCATCGTGCTTCCTCCCGAGTGGAGACGGGTATGGCGGTGAACTTCTTGAGTTGCAGCAAGGGTGTGAAAGACCCTTTCGAAGTTCCAGAGGTTAGGTGTCATTAGTCTCCAGACGCCTCATCGGAAATAGGCCTCATCTGGCCTGGAAGGGAGAACTTCCTGGATTTGCTCGAGTTGCGGCAGGTGTTCTCGAGTTACGACGGGGACCTCAGGGACCCGCCCTGGTGGCCTCAGGAGAGGCCAGTCCCCATGCTAGTTGCTAGGGGGCCCCTCGGGATTCCTCTCCCTTCGATACCGGGGCCAAAAACCTTGTGTGGAGTCAGGGCCGGAACCGAGGATTCCTCTCAGGGGCTGACATGGATCTTTGGGTACTTCTGGAGTCTCCCCAGGGGAGTCAGGCCTCGTCTCGAGTGGGGGCATGCACGTGCGCTTTCCTTCCAGGCTGTAGCAGCAATGTCATTTTTCCCGTCGCATTTATCAAAGGATCTGTGGCTTTCCCTCGAGACTTCCCCTCGAGGCTTTCCCACAGGGCTGTCCCACGTGCCACCGTGGTGTGAGTCGATCCTCGGCGTGAAAGATGAGCCAGTGCAGGGCAAAGAGGTTCCTCTGGAATTGACTGAGACATCTGGGGGAAGCTTGGAATGGTGGTACGACCATGGAGTTCCTCTCGCCTTTCCTGTTGAGAGTGCCTCCTCTTGAGATGCGACGGGAACGCCGGGAAATCTTTCCCGTTGAAAGCAGGGAAAGGATCCCTCATCTCAAGCTCCGAGGGGGAAACGGGGCTCCTCTGGATGTGGGCGGGACTATCGTGCTTCCTCCCGAGTGTAGACGGGTATTTCGGTGAACTTCTTGAGTTGCAGCAAGGGTGTGAATGACCCTTTCGAAGTTCCTGAGGTTAGGTGTCATTAGTCTCCAGACGCCTCATCGGAAATAGGCCTCATCTCCCCTGGAAGGGAGAACTTCCTGGATTTGCTCGAGTTGCGGAAGGTGTTCTCGAGTTACGACGGGGACCTCAGGGACCCGCCCTGGTGGCCTCAGGAGAGGCCAGTCCCCATGCTAGTTGCTAGGGGGCCCCTCGGGATTCCTCTCCCGTCGATACCGGGGCCAAAAACCTTGTGTGGAGTCAGGTCCGGAACCGAGGATTCCTCTCAGGGGCTGACATGGATCTTTGGGTACTTCTGGAGTCTCCCCAGGGGAGTCAGGCCTCGTCTCGAGTGGGGGCATGCACGTGCGCTTTCCTTCCAGGCTGTAGCAGCAATGTCATTCTTCCCGTCGCATTTATCAAAGGATCTGTGGCTTTCCCTCGAGGCTTTCCCTCGAGGCTTTCCCACAGGGCTGTCCCACGTGCCACCGTGGTGTGAGTCGATCCTCGGCGTGAAAGATGAACCAGTGCAGGTCAAAGAAGTTCCTCTGGAATGGACTGAGACATCTAGGGGACTCTAGGAATGGTGGTACAACCATTGAGTTCCTCTCGCCTTTCCTGTTGAGAGTGCCTCCTCTTGAGATGCGACGGGAATGCTGGGAATTTTTTCCTGTTGAAAGCAGGGAAACGATCCCTCATCTCGAGCTCCGAGGGGGAAACGGGGCTCCTCTGGATGTGGGCGGGACCATCGTGCTTCCTCTCGAGTGGAGACGGGTATGGCGGTGAACTTCTTGAGTTGCAGCAAGGGTGTGAAAGACCCTTTCGAAGTTCCAGAGGTTAGGTGTCATTAGTCTCCAGACGCCTCATCGGAAATAGGCCACATGTCGCCTGGAAGGGAGAACTTCCTGGATTTTCTCGAGTTGCGGCAGGTGTTCTCGAGTTACGACGGGGACCTCAGGGAACCGCCCTGGTGGCCTCAGGAGAGGCCAGTCCCCATGCAATTTGCTAGGGGGCCTCTCGGGATTCCTCTCCCGTCGATACCGGGGCCAAAAACCTTGTGTGGAGTCAGGCCCGGAACCGAGGATTCCTCTCAGGGGCTGACATGGATCTTTGGGTACTTCTGGAGTCTCCCCAGGGGAGTCAGGCCTCGTCTCGAGTGGGGGCATGCACGTGCGCTTTCCTTCCAGGCTGTAGCAGCAATGTCACACTTCCCGTCGCGTGGATCAAAGGATCTGTGGTTTTCCCTCGAGGCTTTCCCTCGAGGCTTTCCCACAGGGCTGTCCCACGTGCCACCGTGGTGTGAGTCGATCCTCGGCGTGAAAGATGAGCCAGTGCAGGGCAAAGAGGTTCCTCTGGAATGGACTGAGACATCTGGGGGACTCTTGGAATGGTGGTAGGACCATGGAGTTCCTCTCGCCTTTCCTGTTGAGAGTGCCTCCTCTTGAGATGCGACGGGAACGCCGGGAATTCTTTCCCGTTGAAAGCAGGGAAAGGATCCCTCATCTCGAGCTACGAGGGGGAAACGGGGCTCCTCTGGATGTGGGCGGGACCATCGTGCTTCCTCTCGAGTGGAGACGGGTATGGCGGTGAACTTCTTGAGTTGCAGCAAGGGTGTGAAAGACCCTTTCGAAGTTCCAGAGGTTAGGTGTCATTAGTCTCCAGACGCCTCATCGGAAATAGGCTTCATCTCGCCTGCAAGGGAGAACTTCCTGGATTTTCTCGAGTTGCGGCAGGTGTTCTCGAGTTACGACGGGGACCTCAGGGACCCGCCCTGGTTGCCTCAGGAGAGGCCAGTCCCCATGCGAGTTGCTAGGGGGCCTCTCGGGATTCCTCTCCCGTCGATACCGGGGCCAAAAACCTTGTGTGGAGTCAGGGCCAGAACCGAGGATTACTCTCAGGGGTGACATGTATCTTTGGGTACTTCTGGAGTCTCCCCAGGGGAGTCAGGACTCGTCTCGAGTGGGGGCATGCACGTGCGCTTTCCTTCCAGGACGCAGCAGCAATGTCACGCTTCCCGTCGCGTGGATCAAAGGATCTGTGGTTTTCCCTCGAGGCTTTCCCTCGAGGCTTTCCCACAAGGCTTTCCCACATGCCACCGTGGTGTGAGTCGATCCTCGGCGTGAAAGATGAGCCAGTGCAGAGCAAAAGGTTCCTCTGGAATGGACTGAGACATCTGGGGGACTCTTGGAATGGTGGTACGACCATGGAGTTCCTCTCGCCTTTCCTGTTGAGAGTGCCTCCTCTTGAGATGCGACGGGAACGCTGGGAATTCTTTCCCGTTGAAAGCAGGGAAAGGATCCCTCATCTCGAGCTACGAGGGGGAAACGGGGCTCCTCTGGATGTGGGCGGGACCATCGTGCTTCCTCTCCAGTGGAGACGGGTATGGCGGTGAACTTCTTGAGTTGCAGCAAGGGTGTGAAAGACCCTTTCGAAGTTCCAGAGTTTAGGTGTCATTAGTCTCCAGACGCCTCATCGGAAATAGGCCTCATCTCGCCTGCAAGGGAGAACTTCCTGGATTTTCTCGAGTTGCGGCAGGTGTTCTCGAGTTAGGACGGGGACCTCAGGGACCCGCCCTGGTGGCCTCAGGAGAGGCCAGTCCCCATGCGAGTTGCTAGGGGGCCTCTCGGGATTCCTCTCCCGTCGATACCGGGGCCAAAAACCTTGTGTGGAGTCAGGGCCGGGACCGAGGATTCCTCTCAGGGGCTGACATGGATCTTTGGGTACTTCTGGAGTCTCCCCACGGGATTCAGGCCTCGTCTCGAGTGGGGGCATGCACGTGCGCTTTCCTTCCAGGCTGTAGCAGGAATGTCACGATTCCCATCGCATTTATCAAAGGATCTGTGGCTTTCCCTCGAGGCTTTCCCTCGAGGCTTTCCCACAGGGCTGTCCCACGTGCCACCGTGTTGTGAGTCGATCCTCGGCGTGAAAGATGAGCCAGTGCAGGGCAAAGAGTTTCCTCTGGAATGGACTGAGACATCTGGGGGAGTCTTGGAATGGTGGTACGACCATGGAGTTCCTCTCGCCTTTCCTGTTGAGAGTGCCTCCTGTTGAGATGCGACGGGAACGCCGTGAATTCTTTCCCGTTGAAAGCAGGGAAAGGTTCCCTCATCTCGAGCTACGAGGGGGAAACGGGGCTCCTCTGGATGTGGGCGGGACCATCGTGCTTCCTCTCGAGTGGAGACGGGTATGGCGGTGAACTTCTTGAGTTGCAGCAAGGGTGTGAAAGACCCTTTCGAAGTTCCAGAGGTTAGGTGTCATTAGTCTCCAGACGTCTCATCGGAAATAGGCCACATGTCGCCTGGAAGGGAGAACTTCCTGGATTTTCTCGAGTTGCGGCAGGTGTTCTCGAGTTACGACGGGAACCTCAGGGAACCGCCCTGGTGGCCTCAGGAGAGGCCAGTCCCCATGCGAGTTGCTAGGGGGCCTCTCGGGATTCCTCTCCCGTCGATACCGGGGCCAAAAACCTTGTGTGGAGTCAGGCCCGGAACCGAGGATTCCTCTCAGGGGCTGACATGGATCTTTGGGTACTTCTGGAGTCTCCCCAGGGGAGTCAGGCCTCGTCTCGAGTGGGGGCATGCACGTGCGCTTTCCTTCCAGGCTGTAGCAGCAATGTCACGCTTCCCGTCGCGTGGATCAAAGGATCTGTGGTTTTCCCTCGAGTCTTTCCCTCGAGGCTTTCCCACAGGGCTGTCCCACGTGCCACCGTGGTGTGAGTCGATCCTCGGCGTGAAAGATGAGCCAGTGCAGGGCAAAGAGGTTCCTCTGGAATGGACTGAGACATCTGGGGGACTCTTGGAATGGTGGTACGACCATGGAGTTCCTCTCGCCTTTCCTGTTGAGAATGCCTCCTCTTGAGATGCGACGGGAACGCCGGGAATTCTTTCCCGTTGAAAGCAGGGAAAGGATCCCTCATCTCGAGCTACGAGGGGGAAACGGGGCTCCTCTGGATGTGGGCGGGACCATCGTGCTTCCTCTCAAGTGGAGACGGGTATGGCGGTGAACTTCTTGAGTTGCAGCAAGGGTGTGAAAGACCCTTTCGAAGTTCCAGAGGTTAGGTGTCATTAGTCTCCAGACGCCTCATCGGAAATAGGCCTCATCTCGCCTGCAAGGGAGAACTTCCTGGATTTTCTCGAGTTGCGGCAGGTGTTCTCGAGTTACGACGGGGACCTCAGGGACCCGCCCTGGTGGCCTCAGGAGAGGCCAGTCCCCATGCGAGTTGCTAGGGGGCCTCTCGGGATTCCTCTCCCGTCGATACCGGGGCCAAAATCCTTGTGTGGAGTCAGGGCCGGAACCGAGGATTACTCTCAGGGGTGACATGTATCTTTGGGTACTTCTGGAGTCTCCCCAGGGGAGTCAGGACTCGTCTCGAGTGGGGGCATGCACGTGCGCTTTCCTTCCAGGCTGCAGCAGCAATGTCACGCTTCCCGTCGCGTGGATCAAAGGATCTGTGGTTTTCCCTCGAGGCTTTCCCTCGAGGCTTTCCCACAAGGCTTTCCCACGTGCCACCGTGGTGTGAGTCGATCCTCGGCGTGAAAGATGAGCCAGTGCAGGGCAAAGAGGTTCCTCTGGAATTGACTGAGACATCTGGGCAATCCTGGAATGGTGGTACGACCATGGAGTTCCACTCGCCTTTCCTGTTGAGAATGCCTCCTCTTGAGATGCGACGGGAACACTGGGAATTCTTTCCCGTTGAAAGCAGGGAAAGGATCCCTCATCTCGAGCTACGACGGGGAAACGGGGCTCCTCTGGATGTGGGCGGGACCATCGTGCTTCCTCTCGAGTGGAGACGGGTATGGCGGTGAACTTCTTGAGTTGCAGCAAGGGTGTGAAAGACCCTTTCGAAGTTCCAGAGCTTAGGTGTCATTAGTCTACAGACGCCTCATCGGAAATAGGCCACATGTCGCCTGGAAGGGAGAACTTCCTGGATTTTCTCGAGTTGCGGCAGGTGTTCTCGACTTACGACGGGGACCTCAGGGAACCGCCCTGGTGGCCTCAGGAGAGGCCAGTCCCCATGCAATTTGCTAGGGGGCCTCTCGGGATTCCTCTCCCGTCGATACCGGGGCCAAAAACCTTGTGTGGAGTCAGGCCCGGAACCGAGGATTCCTCTCAGGGGCTGACATGGATCTTTGGGTACTTCTGGAGTCTCCCCAGGGGAGTCAGGCCTCGTCTCGAGTGGGGGCATGCACGTGCGCTTTCCTTCCAGGCTGTAGCAGCAATGTCACGCTTCCCGTCGCGTGGATCAAAGGATCTGTGGTTTTCCCTCGAGGCTTTCCCTCGAGGCTTTCCCACAGGGCTGTCCCACGTGCCACCGTGGTGTGAGTCGATCCTCGGCGTGAAAGATGAGCCAGTGCAGGGCAAAGAGGTTCCTCTGGAATGGACTGAGACATCTGGGGGACTCTTGGAATGGTGGTACGACCATGGAGTTCCTCTCGCCTTTCCTGTTGAGAGTGCCTCCTCTTGAGATGCTACGGGAACGCCGGGAATTCTTTCCCGTTGAAAGCAGGGAAAGGATCCCTCATCTCGAGCTACGAGGGGGAAACGGGGCTCCTCTGGATGTGGGCGGGACCATCGTGCTTCCTCTCGAGTGGAGACGGGTATGGCGGTGAACTTCTTGAGTTGCAGCAAGGGTGTGAAAGACCCTTTCGAAGTTCCAGAGGGTATGTGTCATTAGTCTCCAGACGCCTCATCGGAAATAGGCCTCATCTCGCCTGCAAGGGAGAACTTCCTGGATTTTCTCGAGTTGCGGCAGGTGTTCTCGAGTTACGACGGGGACCTCAGGGACCCGCCCTGGTTGCCTCAGGAGAGGCCAGTCCCCATGCGAGTTGCTAGGGGGCCTCTCGGGATTCCTCTCCCGTCGATACCGGGGCCAAACACCTTGTGTGGAGTCAGGGCCGGAACCGAGGATTACTCTCAGGGGTGACATGTATCTTTGGGTACTTCTGGAGTCTCCCCAGGGGAGTCAGGCCTCGTCTCGAGTCGGGGCATGCACGTGCGCTTTCCTTCCAGGCTGCAGCAGCAATGTCACGCTTCCCGTCGCGTGGATCAAAGGATCTGTGGTTTTCCCTCGAGGCTTTCCCTCGAGGCTTTCCCACAAGGCTTTCCCACGTGCCACCGTGGTGTGAGTCGATCCTCGGCGTGAAAGATGAGCCAGTGCAGGGCAAAAGGTTCCTCTGGAATGGACTGAGACATCTGGGGGAGTCTTGGAATGGTGGTACGACCATGGAGTTCCTCTCGCCTTTCCTGTTGAGAGTGCCTCCTCTTGAGATGCGACGGGAACGCCGGGAATTCTTTCCCGTTGAAAGCAGGGAAAGGATCCCTCATCTCGAGCTACGAGGGGGAAACGGGGCTCCTCTGGATGTGGGCGGGACCATCGTGCTTCCTCTCGAGTGGAGACGGGTATGGCGGTGAACTTCTTGAGTTGCAGCAAGGGTGTGAAAGACCCTTTCGAAGTTCCAGAGGTTAGGTGTCATTAGTCTCCAGACGCGTCATCGGAAATAGGCCTCATCTCGCCTGGAAGGGAGAACTTCCTGGATTTTCTCGAGTTGCGGCAGGTGTTCTCGAGTTACGACGGGGACCTCAGGGACCCGCCCTGGTGGCCTCAGGAGAGGCCAGTCCCCATGCGAGTTGCTAGGGGGCCTTTCGGGATTCCTCTCCCGTCGATACCGGGGCCAAAAACCTTGTGTGGAGTCAGGGCCGGGACCGAGGATTCCTCTCAGGGGCTGACATGGATCTTTGGGTACTTCTGGAGTCTCCCCACGGGAGTCAGGCCTCGTCTCGAGTGGGGGCATGCACGTGCGCTTTCCTTCCAGACTGTAACAGCAATGTCATACTTCCCGTCGCGTGGATCAAAGGATTTGTGGTTTTCCCTCGAGGCTTTCCCTCGAGGCTTTCCCACAGGGCTGTCCCACGTGCCACCGTGGTGTGAGTCGATCCTCGGCGTGAAAGATGAGCCAGTGCAGGGCAAAGAGGTTCCTTTGGAATGGACTGAGACATCTGGGGGACTCTTGGAATGGTGGTACGACCATGGAGTTCCTCTCGCCTTTCCTGTTGAGAGTGCCTCCTGTTGAGATGCGACGGGAACGCCGGGAATTCTTTCCCGTTGAAAGCAGGGAAACGATCCCTCATCTCGAGTTCCGAGGGGGAAACGGGGCTCCTCTGGATGTGGGCGGGTCCATCGTGCTTCCTCTCGAGTGGAGACGGGTATGGCGGTGAACTTCTTGAGTTGCAGCAAGGGTGTGAAAGACCCTTTCGAAATTCCAGAGGTTAGGTGTCATTAGTCTCCAGACGCCTCATCGGAAATAGGACTCATCTCGCCTGGAAGGGAGAACTTCCTGGATTTTCTCGAGTTACGGCAGGTGTTCTCGAGTTACGACGGGGACCTCAGGGACCCGCCCTGGTGGCCTAAGGAGAGGCCAGTCCCCATGCGAGTTGCTAGGGGGCCTCTCGGGATTCCTCTCCCGTCGATACCGGGGCCAAGAACCTTGTGTGGAGTCAGGGCCCGAACCGAGGATTTCTCTCAGGGGCTGACATGGATCTTTGGGTACTTCTGGAGTCTCCCCAGGGGAGTCAGGCCTCGTCTCGAGTGGGGGCATGCACGTGTGCTTTCCTTCCAGGCTGTAGCAGCAATGTCACGCTTCCCGTCGCGTGGATCAAAGGATCTGTGGTTTTCCCTCGAGGCTTTCCCTCGAGGCTTTCCCACAGGGCTGTCCCACGTGCCACCGTGGTGTGAGTCGATCCTCGGCGTGAAAAATGAGCCAGTGCAGGGCAAAGAGGTTCCTCTGGAATGGACTGAGACATCTGGGGGACTCTTGGAATGGTGGTACGACCATGGAGTTCCTCTCGCCTTTCCTGTTGAGAGTGCCTCCTCTTGAGATGCGACGGGAACGCCGGGAATTCTTTCCCGTTGAAAGCAGGGAAAGGATCCCTCATCTCGAGCTCCGAGGGGGAAACGGGGCTCCTCTGGATGTGGGAGGGACCATCGTGCTTCCTCTCGAGTGGAGACGGGTATGGCGGTGAACTTCTTGAGTTGCAGCAAGGGTGTGAAAGACCCTTTCGAAGTTCCAGAGGTTAGGTGTCATTAGTCTCCAGACGCCTCATCGGAAATAGGCCTCATCTCGCCTGCAAGGGAGAACTTCCTGGATTTTCTCGAGTTGCGGCAGGTGTTCTCGAGTTACGACGGGGACCTCAGGGACCCGCCCTGGTGGCCTCAGGAGAGGCCAGTCCCCATGCGAGTTGCTAGGGGGCCTCTCGGGATTCCTCTCCCGTCGATACCGGGGCCAAAAACCTTGTGTGGAGTCAGGGCCGGGACCGAGGATTCCTCTCAGGGGTGACATGGATCTTTGGGTACTTCTGGAGTCTCCCCAGGGGAGTCAGGCCTCCTCTCGAGTGGGGCCATGCACGTGCGCTTTCCTACCAGGCTGTAGCAGCAATGTCACGCTTCCCGTCGCGTGGATCAAAGGATCTGTGGTTTTCCCTCGAGGCTTTCCCTCGAGGCTTTCCCACAGGGCTGTCCCACGTGCCACCGTGGTGTGAGTCGATCCTCGGCGTGAAAGATGAGCCAGTGCAGGGCAAAGAGTTTCCTTTGGAATGGACTGAGACATCTGGGGGAGTCTTGGAATGGTGGTACGACCATGGAGTTCCTCTCGCCTTTCCTGTTGAGAGTGCCTCCTGTTGAGATGCGACGGGAACGCCGGGAATTCTTTCCCGTTGAAAGCAGGGAAAGGATCCCTCATCTCGAGCTCCGAGGGGGAAACGGGGTTCCTCTGGATGTGGGCGGGACCATCGTACATCCTCTCGAGTGGAGACAGGTATGGCGGTGAACTTCTTGAGTTGCAACAAGGGTGTGAAAGACCCTTTCGAAGTTCCAGACGTTAGGTGTCATTAGTCTCCAGACGCCTCATCGGAAATAGGCCTCATCTCGCCTGCAAGGGAGAACTTCCTGGATTTTCTCGAGTTGCGGCAGGTGTTCTCGAGTTACGACGGGGACCTCAGGGACCCGCCCTGGTTGCCTCAGGAGAGGCCAGTCCCCATGCGAGTTGCTAGGGGGCCTCTCGGGATTCCTATCCCGTCGATACCGGGGCCAAAAACCTTGTGTGGAGTCAGGGCCGGAACCGAGGATTCCTCTCAGGGGTGACATGGATCTTTGAGTACTTCTGGAGTCTCCCCAGGGGAGTCAGGCCTCGTCTCGAGTGGGTGCATGCACGTGCACTTTCCTTCCAGACTGTAGCAGCAATGTCACACTTCCCGTCGCGTGGATCAAAGGATCTGTGGTTTTCCCTCGAGGCTTTCCCTCGAGGCTTTCCCACAGGGCTGTCCCACGTGCCACCGTGGTGTGAGTCGATCCTCGGCGTGAAAGATGAGCCAGTGCAGGGCAAAGAGGTTCCTCTGGAATGGACTGAGACATCTGGGGGACTCTTGGAATGGTGGTACGACCATGGAGTTCCTCTCGCCTTTCCTGTTGAGAGTGCCTCCTCTTGAGATGCGACGGGAACGCCGGGAATTCTTTCCCGTTGAAAGCAGGGAAAGGATCCCTCATCTCGAGCTCCGAGGGGGAAACGGGGCTCCTCTGGATGTGGGCGGGACCATCGTGCTTCCTCTCGAGTGGAGACGGGTATGGCGGTGAACTTCTTGAGTTGCAGCAAGGGTGTGAAAGACCCTTTCGAAATTCCAGAGGTTAGGTGTCATTAGTCTCCAGACGCCTCATCGGAAATAGGCCTCATCTCGCCTGGAAGGGAGAACTTCCTGGATTTTCTCGAGTTACGGCAGGTGTTCTCGAGTTACGACGGGGACCTCAGGGACCCGCCCTGGTGGCCTAAGGAGAAGCCAGTCCCCATGCGAGTTGCTAGGGGGCCTCTCGGGATTCCTCTCCCGTCGATACCGGGGCCAAGAACCTTGTGTGGAGTCAGGGCCCGAACCGAGGATTCCTCTCAGGGGCTGACATGGATCTTTGGGTACTTCTGGAGTCTCCCCAGGGGAGTCAGGCCTCGTCTCGAGTGGGGGCATGCACGTGTGCTTTCCTTCCAGGCTGTAGCAGCAATGTCACGCTTCCCGTCGCGTGGATCAAAGGATCTGTGGTTTTCCCTCGAGGCTTTCCCTCGAGGCTTTCCCACAGGGCTGTCCCACGTGCCACCGTGGTGTGAGTCGATCCTCGGCGTGAAAGATGAGCCAGTGCAGGGCAAAGAGGTTCCTCTGGAATGGACTGAGACATCTGGGGGAGTCTTGGAATGGTGGTACGACCATGGAGTTCCTCTCGCCTTTCCTGTTGAGAGTGCCTCCTCTTGAGATGCGACGGGAACGCCGGGAATTCTTTCCCGTTGAAAGCAGGGATAGGATCCCTCATCTCGATCTCCGAGGGGGAAACGGGGCTCCTCTGGATGTGGGCGGGACCATCGTACTTCCTCTCGAGTGGAGACGGGTATGGCGGTGAACTTCTTGAGTTGCAGCAAGGGTGTGAAAGACCCTTTCGAAGTTCCAGAGGTTAGGTGTCATTAGTCTCCAGACGCCTCATCGGAAATAGGCCTCATCTCGCCTGGAAGGGAGAACTTCCTGGATTTTCTTGAGTTGCGGCAGGTGTTCTCGAGTTACGACGGGGACCTCAGGGACCCGCCCGGGTGGCCTCAAGAGAGGCCAGTCCCCATGCGAGTTGCTAGGGGGCCTCTCGGGATTCCTCTCCCGTCGATACCGGGGCCAAAAACCTTGTGTGGAGTCAGGGCCGGAACCGAGGATTCCTCTCAGGGGTGACATGGATCTTTGAGTACTTCTGGAGTCTCCCCAGGGGAGTCAGGCCTCGTCTCGAGTTGGGGCATGCACGTGCACTTTCCTTCCAGACTGTAGCAGCAATGTCACACTTCCCGTCGCGTGGATCAAAGGATCTGTGGTTTTCCCTCGAGGCTTTCCCTCGAGGCTTTCCCACAGGGCTGTCCCACGTGCCACCGTGGTGTGAGTCGATCCTCGGCGTGAAAGATGAGCCAGTGCAGGGCAAAGAGGTTCCTCTGGAATGGACTGAGACATCTGGGGGACTCTTGGAATGGTGGTACGACCATGGAGTTCCTCTCGCCTTTCCTGTTGAGAGTGCCTCCTCTTGAGATGCGACGGGAACGCCGGGAATTCTTTCCCGTTGAAAGCAGGGAAAGGATCCCTCATCTCGAGCTCCGAGGGGGAAACGGGGCTCCTCTGGATGTGGGCGGGACCATCGTGCTTCCTCTCGAGTGGAGACGGGTATGGCGGTGAACTTCTTGAGTTGCAGCAAGGGTGTGAAAGACCCTTTCGAAATTCCAGAGGTTAGGTGTCATTAGTCTCCAGACGCCTCATCGGAAATAGGCCTCATCTCGCCTGGAAGGGAGAACTTCCTGGATTTTCTCGAGTTACGGCAGGTGTTCTCGAGTTACGACGGGGACCTCAGGGACCCGCCCTGGTGGCCTAAGGAGAGGCCAGTCCCCATGCGAGTTGCTAGGGGGCCTCTCGGGATTCCTCTCCCGTCGATACCGGGGCCAAGAACCTTGTGTGGAGTCAGGGCCCGAACCGAGGATTCCTCTCAGGGGCTGACATGGATCTTTGGGTACTTCTGGAGTCTCCCCAGGGGAGTCAGGCCTCGTCTCGAGTGGGGGCATGCACGTGTGCTTTCCTTCCAGGCTGTAGCAGCAATGTCACGCTTCCCGTCGCGTGGATCAAAGGATCTGTGGTTTTCCCTCGAGGCTTTCCCTCGAGGCTTTCCCACAGGGCTGTCCCACGTGCCACCGTGGTGTGAGTCGATCCTCGGCGTGAAAGATGAGCCAGTGCAGGGCAAAGAGGTTCTTCTGGAATGGACTGAGACATCTGGGGGAGTCTTGGAATGGTGGTACGACCATGGAGTTCCTCTCGCCTTTCCTGTTGAGAGTGCCTCCTCTTGAGATGCGACGGGAACGCCGGGAATTCTTTCCCGTTGAAAGCAGGGATAGGATCCCTCATCTCGATCTCCGAGGGGGAAACGGGGCTCCTCTGGATGTGGGCGGGACCATCGTACTTCCTCTCGAGTGGAGACGGGTATGGCGGTGAACTTCTTGAGTTGCAGCAAGGGTGTGAAAGACCCTTTCGAAGTTCCAGAGGTTAGGTGTCATTAGTCTCCACACGCCTCATCGGAAATAGGCCTCATCTCGCCTGGAAGGGAGAACTTCCTGGATTTTCTTGAGTTGCGGCAGGTGTTCTCGAGTTACGACGGGGACCTCAGGGACCCGCCCGGGTGGCCTCAAGAGAGGCCAGTCCCCATGCGAGTTGCTAGGGGGCCTCTCGGGATTCCTCTCCCGTCGATACCGGGGCCAAAAACCTTGTGTGGAGTCAGGGCCGGGACCGAGGATTCCTCTCAGGGGTGACAAGGATCTTTGGGTACTTCTGGAGTCTCCCCAGGGGAGTCAGGCCTCCTCTCGAGTGAGGGCATGCACGTGCGCTTTCCTTCCAGACTGTAGCAGCAATGTCACACTTCCCTTCGCGTGGATCAAAGGATCTGTGGTTTTCCCTCGAGGCTTTCCCTCGAGGCTCTCCCACAGGGCTGTCCCACGTGCCACCGTGGTGTGAGTCGATCCTCGGCGTGAAAGATGAGCCAGTGCAGGGCAAAGAGGTTCCTCTGGAATGGACTGAGACATCTGGGGGACTCTTGGAATGGTGGTACGACCATGGAGTTCCTCTCGCCTTTCCTGTTGAGAGTGCCTCCTCTTGAGATGCGACGGGAACGCCGGGAATTCTTTCCCGTTGAAAGCAGGGAAAGGATCCCTCATCTCGAGCTCCGAGGGGGAAACGGGGCTCCTCTGGATGTGGGCGGGACCATCGTGCTTCCTCTCGAGTGGAGACGGGTATGGCGGTGAACTTCTTGAGTTGCAGCAAGGGTGTGAAAGACCCTTTCGAAATTCCAGAGGTTAGGTGTCATTAGTCTCCAGACGCCTCATCGGAAATAGGCCTCATCTCGCCTGGAAGGGAGAACTTCCTGGATTTTCTCGAGTTACGGCAGGTGTTCTCGAGTTACGACGGGGACCTCAGGGACCCGCCCTGGTGGCCTAAGGAGAGGCCAGTCCCCATGCGAGTTGCTAGGGGGCCTCTCGGGATTCCTCTCCCGTCGATACCGGGGAAAAGAACCTTGTGTGGAGTCAGGGCCCGAACCGAGGATTCCTCTCAGGGGCTGACATGGATCTTTGGGTACTTCTGGAGTCTCCCCAGGGGAGTCAGGCCTCGTCTCGAGTGGGGGCATGCACGTGTGCTTTCCTTCCAGGCTGTAGCAGCAATGTCACGCTTCCCGTCGCGTGGATCAAAGGATCTGTGGTTTTCCCTCGAGGCTTTGCCTCGAGGCTTTCCCACAGGGCTGTCCCACGTGCCACCGTGGTGTGAGTCGATCCTCGGGGTGAAAAATGAGCCAGTGCAGGGCAAAGAGGTTCCTCTGGAATGGACTGAGACATCTGGGGGACTCTTGGAATGGTGGTACGACCATGGAGTTCCTCTCGCCTTTCCTGTTGAGAGTGCCTCCTCTTGAGATGCGACGGGAACGCCGGGAATTCTTTCCCGTTGAAAGCAGTGAAATGATCCCTCATCTCGAGCTCCGAGGGGGAAACGGGGCTCCTCTGGATGTGGGCGGGACCATCGTGCTTCCTCTCGAGTGGAGACGGGTATGGCGGTGAACTTCTTGAGTTGCAGCAAGGGTGTGAAAGACCCTTTCGAAGTTCCAGAGGTTAGGTGTCATTAGTCTCCAGACGCCTCATCGGAAATAGGCCTCATCTCGCCTGGAAGGGAGAACTTCCTGGATTTTCTCGAGTTGCGGCAGGTGTTCTCGAGTTACGACGGGGACCTCAGGGACCCGCCCTGGTGGCCTCAGGAGAGGCCAGTCCCCATGCGAGTTGCTAGGGGGCCTCTCGGGATTCCTCTCCCGTCGATACCGGGGCCAAAAACCTTGTGTGGAGTCAGGGCCGGGACCGAGGATTCCTCTCAGGGGTGACATGGATCTTTGGGTACTTCTGGAGTTTCCCCAGGGGAGTCAGGCCTCCTCTCGAGTGGGGCCATGCACGTGCGCTGTCCTACCAGGCTGTAGCAGCAATGTCACGCTTCCCGTCGCGTGGATCAAAGGATCTGTGGTTTTCCCTCGAGGCTTTCCCTCGAGGCTTTCCCACAGGGCTGTCCCACGTGCCACCGTGGTGTGAGTCGATCCTCGGCGTGAAAGATGAGCCAGTGCAGGGCAAAGAGTTTCCTCTGGAATGGACTGAGACATCTGGGGGAGTCTTGGAATGGTGGTACGACCATGGAGTTCCTCTCGCCTTTCCTGTTGAGAGTGCCTCCTGTTGAGATGCGACGGGAACGCCGGGAATTCTTTCCCGTTGAAAGCAGGGAAAGGATCCCTCATCTCGAGCTCCGAGGGGGAAACGGGGTTCCTCTGGATGTGGGCGGGACCATCGTACTTCCTCTCGAGTGGAGACAGGTATGGCGGTGAACTTCTTGAGTTGCAACAAGGGTGTGAAAGACCCTTTCGAAGTTCCAGAGGTTAGGTGTCATTAGTCTCCAGACGCCTCATCGGAAATAGGCCTCATCTCGCCTGGAAAGGAGAACTTCCTGGATTTTCTTGAGTTGCGGCAGGTGTTCTCGAGTTACGACGGGGACCTCAGGGACCCGCCAGGGTGGCCTCAAGAGAGGCCAGTCCCCATGCGAGTTGCTAGGGGGCCTCTCGGGATTCCTCTCCCTTCGATACCGGGGCCAAAAACCTTGTGTGGAGTCAGGGCCGGGACCGAGGATTCCTCTCAGGGGTGACAAGGATCTTTGGGTACTTCTGGAGTCTCCCCAGGGGAGTCAGGCCTCGTCTCGAGTGGGGGCATGCACGTGCGCTTTCCTTCCAGGCTGTAGCAGCAATGTCACGGTTCCCGTCGCGTGGATCAAAGGATCTGTGGTTTTCCCTCGAGGCTTTCCCTCGAGGCTTTCCCACAGGGCTGTCCCACGTGCCACCGTGGTGTGAGTCGATCCTCGGCGTGAAAGATGAGCCAGTGCAGGGCAAAGAGGTTCCTCTGGAATGGACTGAGTCATCTGGGGGACTCTTGGAATGGTGGTACGACCATGGAGTTCCTCTCGCCTTTCCTGTTGAGAGTGCCTCCTCTTGAGATGCGACGGGAACGCCGGGAATTCTTTCCCGTTGAAAGCAGGGAAAGGATCCCTCATCTCGAGCTACGAGGGGGAAACGGGGCTCCTCTGGATGTGGGCGGGACCATCGTGCTTCCTCTCGAGTGGAGACGGGTATGGTGGTGAACTTCTTGAGTTGCAGCAAGGGTGTGAAAGACCCTTTCGAAGTTCCAGAGGTTAGGTGTCATTAGTCTCCAGACGCCTCATCGGAAATAGGCCTCATCTCGCCTGCAAGGGAGAACTTCCTGGATTTTATCGAGTTGCGGCAGGTGTTCTCGAGTTACGACGGGGACCTCAGGGACCCGCCCTGGTTGCCTCAGGAGAGGCCAGTCCCCATGCGAGTTGCTAGGTGGCCTCTCGGGATTCCTATCCCGTCGATACCGGGGCCAAAAACCTTGTGTGGAGTCAGGGCCGGAACCGAGGATTCCTCTCAGGGGTGACATGGATCTTTGAGTGCTTCTGGAGTCTCCCCAGGGGAGTCAGGCCTCGTCTCGAGTGGGGGCATGCACGTGCGCTTTCCTTCCAGACTGTAGCAGCAATGTCACACTTCCCGTCGCGTGGATCAAAGGATCTGTGGTTTTCCCTCGAGGCTTTCCCTCGAGGCTTTCCCACAGGGCTGTCCCACGTGCCACCGTGGTGTGAGTCGATCCTCGGCGTGAAAGATGAGCCAGTGCAGGGCAAAGAGGTTCCTCTGGAATGGACTGAGACATCTGGGGGAGTCTTGGAATGGTGGTACGACCATGGAGTTCCTCTCGCCTTTCCTGTTGAGAGTGCCTCCTCTTGAGATGCGACGGGAACGCCGGGAATTCTTTCCCGTTGAAAGCAGGGATAGGATCCCTCATCTCGATCTCCGAGGGGGAAACGGGGCTCCTCTGGATGTGGGCGGGACCATCGTACTTCCTCTCGAGTGGAGACGGGTATGGCGGTGAACTTCTTGAGTTGCAGCAAGGGTGTGAAAGACCCTTTCGAAGTTCCAGAGGTTAGGTGTCATTAGTCTCCAGACGCCTCATCGGAAATAGGCCTCATCTCGCCTGGAAGGGAGAACTTCCTGGATTTTCTTGAGTTGCGGCAGGTGTTCTCGAGTTACGACGGGGACCTCAGGGACCCGCCCGGGTGGCCTCAAGAGAGGCCAGTCCCCATGCGAGTTGCTAGGGGGCCTCTCGGGATTCCTCTCCCGTCGATACCGGGGCCAAAAACCTTGTGTGGAGTCAGGGCCGGGACCGAGGATTCCTCTCAGGGGTGACAAGGATCTTTGGGTACTTCTGGAGTCTCCCCAGGGGAGTCAGGCCTCCTCTCGAGTGAGGGCATGCACGTTCGCTTTCCTTCCAGACTGTAGCAGCAATGTCACACTTCCCTTCGCGTGGATCAAAGGATCTGTGATTTTCCCTCGAGGCTATCCCTCGAGGCTCTCCCACAGGGCTGTCCCACGTGCCACCGTGGTGTGAGTCGATCCTCGGCGTGAAAGATGAGCCAGTGCAGGGCAAAGAGGTTCCTCTGGAATGGACTGAGACATCTGGGGGACTCTTGGAATGGTGTACGACCATGGAGTTCCTCTCGCCTTTCCTGTTGAGAGTGCCTCCTCTTGAGATGCGACGGGAACGCCGGGAATTCTTTCCCGTTGAAAGCAGGGAAAGGATCCCTCATCTCGAGCTCCGAGGGGGAAACGGGGCTCCTCTGGATGTGGGCGGGACCATCGTGCTTCCTCTCGAGTGGAGACGGGTATGGCGGTGAACTTCTTGAGTTGCAGCAAGGGTGTGAAAGACCCTTTCGAAATTCCAGAGGTTAGGTGTCATTAGTCTCCAGACGCCTCATCGGAAATAGGCCTCATCTTGCCTGGAAGGGAGAACTTCCTGGATTTTCTCGAGTTACGGCAGGTGTTCTCGAGTTACGACGGGGACCTCAGGGACCCGCCCTGGTGGCCTAAGGAGAGGCCAGTCCCCATGCGAGTTGCTAGGGGGCCTCTCGGGATTCCTCTCCCGTCGATACCGGGGAAAAGAACCTTGTGTGGAGTCAGGGCCCGAACCGAGGATTCCTCTCAGGGGCTGACATGGATCTTTGGGTACTTCTGGAGTCTCCCCAGGGGAGTCAGGCCTCGTCTCGAGTGGGGGCATGCACGTGTGCTTTCCTTCCAGGCTGTAGCAGCAATGTCACGCTTCCCGTCGCGTGGATCAAAGGATCTGTGGTTTTCCCTCGAGGCTTTGCCTCGAGGCTTTCCCACAGGGCTGTCCCACGTGCCACCGTGGTGTGAGTCGATCCTCGGGGTGAAAAATGAGCCAGTGCAGGGCAAAGAGGTTCCTCTGGAATGGACTGAGACATCTGGGGGACTCTTGGAATGGTGGTACGACCATGGAGTTCCTCTCGCCTTTCCTTTTGAGAGTGCCTCCTCTTGAGATGCGACGGGAACGCCGGGAATTCTTTCCCGTTGAAAGCAGGGAAAGGATCCCTCATCTCGAGCTACGAGGGGGAAACGGGGCTCCTCTGGATGTGGGCGGGACCATCGTGCTTCCTCTCGAGTGGAGACGGGTATGGCGGTGAACTTCTTGAGTTGCAGCAAGGGTGTGAAAGACCCTTTCGAAGTTCCAGAGGTTAGGTGTCATTAGTCTCCAGACGCCTCATCGGAAATAGGCCTCATCTCGCCTGGAAGGGAGAACTTCCTGGATTTTCTCGAGTTGCGGCAGGTGTTCTCGAGTTACGACGGGGACCTCAGGGACCCGCCCTGGTGGCCTCAGGAGAGGCCAGTCCCCATGCGAGTTGCTAGGGGTCCTCTCGGGATTCCTCTCCCGTCGATACCGTGGCCAAAAACCTTGTGTGGAGTCAGGGCCGGGACCGAGGATTCCTCTCAGGGGTGACATGGATCTTTGGGTACTTCTGGAGTCTCCCCAGGGGAGTCAGGCCTCCTCTCGAGTGGGGCCATGCACGTGCGCTTTCCTACCAGGCTGTAGCAGCAATGTCACGCTTCCCGTCGCGTGGATCAAAGGATCTGTGGTTTTCCCTCGAGGCTTTCCCTCGAGGCTTTCCCACAGGGCTGTCCCACGTGCCACCGTGGTGTGAGTCGATCCTCGGCGTAAAAGATGAGCCAGTGCAGGGCAAAGAGGTTCCTCTGGAATGGACTGAGTCATCTGGGGGATTCTTGGAATGGTGGTACGACCATGGAGTTCCTCTCGCCTTTCCTGTTGAGAGTGCCTCCTCTTGAGATGCGACGGGAACGCCGGGAATTCTTTCCCGTTGAAAGCATGGAAAGGATCCCTCATCTCGAGCTACGAGGGGGAAACGGGGCTCCTCTGGATGTGGGCGGGACCATCGTGCTTCCTCTCGAGTGGAGACGGGTATGGCGGTGAACTTCTTGAGTTGCAGCAAGGGTGTGAAAGACCCTTTCGAAGTTCCAGAGGTTAGGTGTCATTAGTCTCCAGACGCCTCATCGGAAATAGGCCTCATCTCGCCTGCAAGGGAGAACTTCCTGGATTTTCTCGAGTTGCGGCAGGTGTTCTCGAGTTACGACGGGGATCTCAGGGAACCGCCCTGGTGGCCTAAGGAGAGGCCAGTCCCCATGCGAGTTGCTAGGGGGCCTCTCGGGATTCCTCTCCCGTCGATACCGGGGCCAAAAACCTTGTGTGGAGTCAGGGCCGGAACCGAGGATTCCTCTCAGGGGTGACATGTATCTTTGGGTACTTCTGGAGTCTCCCCAGGGGAGTCAGGCCTCGTCTCGAGTGGGGGCATGCACGTGCGCTTTCCTTCCAGGCTGTAGCAGCAATGTCACGCTTCCCGTCGAGTGGATCAAAGGATCTGAGGTTTTCCCTCGAGGCTTTCCCTCGAGGCTTTCCCACAAGGCTGTCCCACGTGCCACCGTGGTGTGAGTCGATCCTCGGCGTGAAAGATGAGCCAGTGCAGGGCAAAGAGGTTCCTCTGGAATGGACTGAGACATCTGGGGGACTCTTGGAATGGTGGTACGACCATGGAGTTCCTCTTGCCTTTCCTGTTGAGAGTGCCTCCTCTTGAGATGCGACTGGAACGCTGGGAATTCTTTCCCGTTGAAAGCAGGGAAAGGATCCCTCATCTCGAGCTACGAGGGGGAAACGGGGCTCCTCTGGATGTGGGCGGGACCATCGTGCTTCCTCTCGAGTGGAGACGGGTATGGCGATGTACTTCTTGAGTTGCAGCAAGGGTGTGAAAGACCCTTTCGAAATTCCAGAGGTTAGGTGTCATTAGTCTCCAGACGCCTCATCGGAAATAGGCCTCATCTCACCTGGAAGGGAGAACTTCCTGGATTTTCTCGAGTTGCGGCAGGTGTTCTCGAGTTACGACGGGGACCTCAGGGACCCGCCCTGGTGGCCTCAGGAGAGGCCAGTCCCCATGCGAGTTGCTAGGGGGCCTCTCGGGATTCCTCTCCCGTCGATACCGGGGCCAATAACCTTGTGTGGAGTCAGGGCCCGAACCGAGGATTCCTCTCAGGGGCTGACATGGATCTTTGAGTACTTCTGGATTCTCCCCAGGGGAGTCAGGCCTCCTCTCGAGTGGGGGCATGCACGTGCGCTTTCCTTCCAGACTGTAGCAGCAATGTCACACTTCCCGTCGCGTGGATCAAAGGATCTGTGGTTTTCCCTCGAGGCTTTCCCTCGAGGCTTTCCCACTGGGCTGTCCCACGTGCCACCGTGGTGTGAGTCGATCCTCGGCGTGAAAGATGAGCCAGTGCAGGGCAAAGAGGTTCCTCTGGAATGGACTGAGACATCTGGGGGACTCTTGGAATGGTGGTACGACCATGGAGTTCCTCTCGCCTTTCCTGTTGAGAGTGCCTCCTCTTGAGATGCGACGGGAACGCCGTGAATTCTTTCCCGTTGAAAGCAGGGAAAGGATCCCTCATCTCGAGCTCCGAGGGGGAAACGGGGCTCCTCTGGATGTGGGCGGGACCATCGTGCTTCCTCTCGAGTGGAGACGGGTATGGCGGTGAACTTCTTGAGTTGCAGCAAGGGTGTGAAAGACCCTTTCGAAATTCCAGAGGTTAGGTGTCATTAGTCTCCAGACGCCTCATCGGAAATAGGCCTCATCTCGCCTGGAAGGGAGAACTTCCTGGATTTTCTCGAGTTACGGCAGGTGTTCTCGAGTTACGACGGGGACCTCAGGGACCCGCCCTGGTGGCCTAAGGAGAGGCCAGTCCCCATGCGAGTTGCTAGGGGGCCTCTCGGGATTCCTCTCCCGTCGATACCGGGGCCAAGAACCTTGTGTGGAGTCAGGGCCCGAACCGAGGATTCCTCTCAGGGGCTGACATGGATCTTTGGGTACTTCTGGAGTCTCCCCAGGGGAGTCAGGCCTCGTCTCGAGTGGGGGCATGCACGTGTGCTTTCCTTCCAGGCTGTAGCAGCAATGTCACGCTTCCCGTCGCGTGGATCAAAGGATCTGTGGTTTTCCGTCGAGGCTTTCCCTCGAGGCTTTCCCACAGGGCTGTCCCACGTGCCACCGTGGTGTGAGTCGATCCTCTGCGTGAAAGATGAGCCAGTGCAGGGCAAAGAGTTTCCTCTGGAATGGACTGAGACATCTGGGGGCGTCTTGGAATGGTGGTACGACCATGGAGTTCCTCTCGCCTTTCCTGTTGAGAGTGCCTCCTGTTGAGATGCGACGGGAACGCCGGGAATTCTTTGCCGTTGAAAGCAGGGAAAGGATCCCTCATCTCGAGCTCCGAGGGGGAAACGGGGCTCCTCTGGATGTGGGCGGGACCATCGTACTTCCTCTCGAGTGGAGACGGGTATGGCGGTGAACTTCTTGAGTTGCAACAAGGGTGTGAAAGACCCTTTCGAAGTTCCAGAGGTTAGGTGTCATTAGTCTCCAGACGCCTCATCGGAAATAGGCCTCATCTCGCCTGCAAGGGAGAACTTCCTGGATTTTCTCGAGTTGCGGCAGGTGTTCTCGAGTTACGACGGGGACCTCAGGGACCCGCCCTGGTTGCCTCAGGAGAGGCCAGTCCCCATGCGAGTTGCTAGGGGGCCTCTCGGGATTCCTATCCCGTCGATACCGGGGCCAAAAACCTTGTGTGGAGTCAGGGCCGGAACCGAGGATTCCTCTCAGGGGTGACATGGATCTTTGAGTACTTCTGGAGTCTCCCCAGGGGAGTCAGGCCTCGTCTCGAGTGGGGGCATGCACGTGCGCTTTCCTTCCAGACTGTAGCAGCAATGTCACACTTCCCGTCGCGTGGATCAAAGGATCTGTGGTTTTCCCTCGAGGCTTTCCCTCGAGGCTTTCCCACAGGGCTGTCCCACGTGCCACCGTGGTGTGAGTCGATCCTCGGCGTGAAAGATGAGCCAGTGCAGGGCAAAGAGGTTCCTCTGGAATGGACTGAGACATCTGGGGGACTCTTGGAATGGTGGTACGACCATGGAGTTCCTCTCGCCTTTCCTGTTGAGAGTGCCTCCTCTTGAGATGCGACGGGAACGCCGGGAATTCTTTCCCGTTGAAAGCAGGGAAAGGATCCCTCATCTCGAGCTCCGAGGGGGAAACGGGGCTGCTCTGGATGTGGGCGGGACCATCGTGCTTCCTCTCGAGTGGAGACGGGTATGGCGGTGAACTTCTTGAGTTGCAGCAAGGGTGTGAAAAACCCTTTCGAAATTCCAGAGGTTAGGTGTCATTAGTCTCCAGACGCCTCATCGGAAATAGGCCTCATCTCGCCTGCAAGGGAGAACTTCCTGGATTTTCTCGAGTTGCGGCAGGTGTTCTCGAGTTACGACGTGGACCTCAGGGACCCGCCCTGGTGGCCTCAGGAGAGGCCAGTCCCCATGCGAGTTGCTAGGGGGCCTCTCGGGATTCCTCTCCCGTCGATACCGGGGCCAAGAACCTTGTGTGGAGTCAGGGCCGGAACCGAGGATTCCTCTCAGGGGCTGACATGGATCTTTGGGTACTTCTGGAGTCTCCCCAGGGGAGTCAGGCCTCGTCTCGAGTGGGGGCATGCACGTGTGCTTTCCTTCCAGGCTGTAGCAGCAATGTCACGCTTCCCGTCGCGTGGATCAAAGGATCTGTGGTTTTCCCTCGAGGCTTTCCCTCGAGGCTTTCCCACAGGGCTGTCCCACGTGCCACCGTGGTGTGAGTCGATCCTCGGCGTGAAAAATGAGCCAGTGCAGGGCAAAGAGGTTCCTCTGGAATGGACTGAGACATCTGGGGGACTCTTGGAATGGTGGTACGACCATGGAGTTCCTCTCGCCTTTCCTGTTGAGAGTGCCTCCTCTTGAGATGCGACGGGAACGCCGGGAATTCTTTCCCGTTGAAAGCAGGGAAAGGATCCCTCATCTCGAGCTCCGAGGGGGAAACGGGGCTCCTCTGGATGTGGGCGGGACCATCGTGCTTCCTCTCGAGTGGAGACGGGTATGGCGGTGAACTTCTTGAGTTGCAGCAAGGGTGTGAAAGACCCTTTCGAAGTTCCAGAGGTTAGGTGTCATTAGTCTCCAGACGCCTCATCGGAAATAGGCCTCATCTCGCCTGCAAGGGAGAACTTCCTGGATTTTCTCGAGTTGCGGCAGGTGTTCTCGAGTTACGACGGGGACCTCAGGGACCCGCCCTGGTGGCCTCAGGAGAGGCCAGTCCCCATGCGAGTTGCTAGGGGGCCTCTCGGGATTCCTCTCCCGTCGATACCGGGGCCAAAAACCTTGTGTGGAGTCAGGGCCGGGACCGAGGATTCCTCTCAGGGGTGACATGGATCTTTGGGTACTTCTGGAGTCTCCCCAGGGGAGTCAGGCCTCCTCTCGAGTGGGGCCATGCACGTGCGCTTTCCTACCAGGCTGTAGCAGCAATGTCACGCTTCCCGTCGCGTGGATCAAAGGATCTGTGGTTTTCCCTCGAGGCTTTCCCTCGAGGCTTTCCCACAGGGCTGTCCCACGTGCCACCGTGGTGTGAGTCGATCCTCGGCGTGAAAGATGAGCCAGTGCAGGGCAAAGAGTTTCCTTTGGAATGGACTGAGACATCTGGGGGAGTCTTGGAATGGTGGTACGACCATGGAGTTCCTCTCGCCTTTCCTGTTGAGAGTGCCTCCTGTTGAGATGCGACGGGAACGCCGGGAATTCTTTCCCGTTGAAAGCAGGGAAAGGATCCCTCATCTCGAGCTCCGAGGGGGAAACGGGGTTCCT
This sequence comes from Capricornis sumatraensis, assembly GCF_032405125.1. Lineage (NCBI taxonomy): Eukaryota > Metazoa > Chordata > Mammalia > Artiodactyla > Bovidae > Capricornis > Capricornis sumatraensis. The sequence continues at coordinate 14,387,622 of NW_027184612.1, forward strand.
CTGGATGTGGGCGGGACCATCGTACTTCCTCTCGAGTGGAGACAGGTATGGCGGTGAACTTCTTGAGTTGCAACAAGGGTGTGAAAGACCCTTTCGAAGTTCCAGAGGTTAGGTGTCATTAGTCTCCAGACGCCTCATCGGAAATAGGCCTCATCTCGCCTGGAAAGGAGAACTTCCTGGATTTTCTTGAGTTGCGGCAGGTGTTCTCGAGTTACGACGGGGACCTCAGGGACCCGCCCGGGTGGCCTCAAGAGAGGCCAGTCCCCATGCGAGTTGCTAGGGGGCCTCTCGGGATTCCTCTCCCGTCGATACCGGGGCCAAAAACCTTGTGTGGAGTCAGGGCCGGGACCGAGGATTCCTCTCAGGGGTGACAAGGATCTTTGGGTACTTCTGGAGTCTCCCCAGGGGAGTCAGGCCTCGTCTCGAGTGGGGGCATGCACGTGCGCTTTCCTTCCAGGCTGTAGCAGCAATGTCACTGTTCCCGTCGCGTGGATCAAAGGATCTGTGGTTTTCCCTCGAGGCTTTCCCTCGAGGCTTTCCCACAGGGCTGTCCCACGTGCCACCGTGGTGTGAGTCGATCCTCGGCGTGAAAGATGAGCCAGTGCAGGGCAAAGAGGTTCCTCTGGAATGGACTGAGTCATCTGGGGGACTCTTGGAATGGTGGTACGACCATGGAGTTCCTCTCGCCTTTCCTGTTGAGAGTGCCTCCTCTTGAGATGCGACGGGAACGCCGGGAATTCTTTCCCGTTGAAAGCAGTGAAAGGATCCCTCATCTCGAGCTACGAGGGGGAAACGGGGCTCCTCTGGATGTGGGCGGGACCATCGTGCTTCCTCTCGAGTGGAGACGGGTATGGTGGTGAACTTCTTGAGTTGCAGCAAGGGTGTGAAAGACCCTTTCGAAGTTCCAGAGGTTAGGTGTCATTAGTCTCCAGACGCCTCATCGGAAATAGGCCTCATCTCGCCTGCAAGGGAGAACTTCCTGGATTTTCTCGAGTTGCGGCAGGTGTTCTCGAGTTACGACGGGGACCTCAGGGACCCGCCCTGGTGGCCTCAGGAGAGGCCAGTCCCCATGCGAGTTGCTAGGGGGCCTCTCGGGATTCCTCTCCCGTCGATACCGGGGCCAAAAACCTTGTGTGGAGTCAGGGCCGGGACCGAGGATTCCTCTCAGGGGTGACATGGATCTTTGGGTACTTCTGGAGTCTCCCCAGGGGAGTCAGGCCTCCTCTCGAGTGGGGCCATGCACGTGCGCTTTCCTACCAGGCTGTAGCAGCAATGTCACGCTTCCCGTCGCGTGGATCAAAGGATCTGTGGTTTTCCCTCGAGGCTTTCCCTCGAGGCTTTCCCACAGGGCTGTCCCACGTGCCACCGTGGTGTGAGTCGATCCTCGGCGTGAAAGATGAGCCAGTGCAGGGCAAAGAGTTTCCTTTGGAATGGACTGAGACATCTGGGGGAGTCTTGGAATGGTGGTACGACCATGGAGTTCCTCTCGCCTTTCCTGTTGAGAGTGCCTCCTGTTGAGATGCGACGGGAACGCCGGGAATTCTTTCCCGTTGAAAGCAGGGAAAGGATCCCTCATCTCGAGCTCCGAGGGGGAAACGGGGTTCCTCTGGATGTGGGCGGGACCATCGTACTTCCTCTCGAGTGGAGACAGGTATGGCGGTGAACTTCTTGAGTTGCAACAAGGGTGTGAAAGACCCTTTCGAAGTTCCAGAGGTTAGGTGTCATTAGTCTCCAGACGCCTCATCGGAAATAGGCCTCATCTCGCCTGGAAAGGAGAACTTCCTGGATTTTCTTGAGTTGCGGCAGGTGTTCTCGAGTTACGACGGGGACCTCAGGGACCCGCCCGGGTGGCCTCAAGAGAGGCCAGTCCCCATGCGAGTTGCTAGGGGGCCTCTCGGGATTCCTCTCCCGTCGATACCGGGGCCAAAAACCTTGTGTGGAGTCAGGGCCGGGACCGAGGATTCCTCTCAGGGGTGACAAGGACCTTTGGGTACTTCTGGAGTCTCCCCAGGGGAGTCAGGCCTCGTCTCGAGTGCCGGCATGCACGTGCGCTTTCCTTCCAGGCTGTAGCAGCAATGTCACGGTTCCCGTCGCGTGGATCAAAGGATCTGTGGTTTTCCCTCGAGGCTTTCCCTCGAGGCTTTCCCACAGGGCTGTCCCACGTGCCACCGTGGTGTGAGTCGATCCTCGGCGTGAAAGATGAGCCAGTGCAGGGCAAAGAGGTTCCTCTGGAATGGACTGAGTCATCTGGGGGACTCTTGGAATGGTGGTACGACCATGGAGTTCCTCTCGCCTTTCCTGTTGAGAGTGCCTCCTCTTGAGATGCGACGGGAACGCCGGGAATTCTTTCCCGTTGAAAGCAGGGAAAGGATCCCTCATCTCGAGCTACGAGGGGGAAACGGGGCTCCTCTGGATGTGGGCGGGACCATCGTGCTTCCTCTCGAGTGGAGACGGGTATGGTGGTGAACTTCTTGAGTTGCAGCAAGGGTGTGAAAGACCCTTTCGAAGTTCCAGAGGTTAGGTGTCATTAGTCTCCAGACGCCTCATCGGAAATAGGCCTCATCTCGCCTGCAAGGGAGAACTTCCTGGATTTTCTCGAGTTGCGGCAGGTGTTCTCGAGTTACGACGGGGACCTCAGGGACCCGCCCTGGTTGCCTCAGGAGAGGCCAGTCCCCATGCGAGTTGCTAGGGGGCCTCTCGGGATTCCTATCCCGTCGATACCGGGGCCAAAAACCTTGTGTGGAGTCAGGGCCGGAACCGAGGATTCCTCTCAGGGGTGACATGGATCTTTGAGTACTTCTGGAGTCTCCCCAGGGGAGTCAGGCCTCGTCTCGAGTGGGGGCATGCACGTGCACTTTCCTTCCAGACTGTAGCAGCAATGTCACACTTCCCGTCGCGTGGATCAAAGGATCTGTGGTTTTCCCTCGAGGCTTTCCCTCGAGGCTTTCCCACAGGGCTGTCCCACGTGCCACCGTGGTGTGAGTCGATCCTCGGCGTGAAAGATGAGCCAGTGCAGGGCAAAGAGGTTCCTCTGGAATGGACTGAGTCATCTGGGGGACTCTTGGAATGGTGGTACGACCATGGAGTTCCTCTCGCCTTTCCTGTTGAGAGTGCCTCCTCTTGAGATGCGACGGGAACGCCGGGAATTCTTTCCCGTTGAAAGCAGGGAAAGGATCCCTCATCTCGAGCTACGAGGGGGAAACGGGGCTCCTCTGGATGTGGGCGGGACCATCGTGCTTCCTCTCGAGTGGAGACGGGTATGGTGGTGAACTTCTTGAGTTGCAGCAAGGGTGTGAAAGACCCTTTCGAAGTTCCAGAGGTTAGGTGTCATTAGTCTCCAGACGCCTCATCGGAAATAGGCCTCATCTCGCCTGGAAGGGAGAACTTCCTGGATTTTCTCGAGTTGTGGCAGGTGTTCTCGAGTTACGACGGGGACCTCAGGGACCCGCCCTGGTTGCCTCAGGAGAGGCCAGTCCCCATGCGAGTTGCTAGGGGGCCTCTCGGGATTCCTATCCCGTCGATACCGGGGCCAAAAACCTTGTGTGGAGTCAGGGCCGGAACCGAGGATTCCTCTCAGGGGTGACATGGATCTTTGAGTACTTCTGGAGTCTCCCCAGGGGAGTCAGGCCTCGTCTCGAGTGGGGGCATGCACGTGCACTTTCCTTCCAGACTGTAGCAGCAATGTCACACTTCCCGTCGCGTGGATCAAAGGATCTGTGGTTTTCCCTCGAGGCTTTCCCTCGAGGCTTTCCCACAGGGCTGTCCCACGTGCCACCGTGGTGTGAGTCGATCCTCGGCGTGAAAGATGAGCCAGTGCAGGGCAAAGAGGTTCCTCTGGAATGGACTGAGACATCTGGGGGACTCTTGGAATGGTGGTACGACCATGGAGTTCCTCTCGCCTTTCCTGTTGAGAGTGCCTCCTCTTGAGATGCGACGGGAACGCCGGGAATTCTTTCCCGTTGAAAGCAGGGAAAGGATCCCTCATCTCGAGCTCTGAGGGGGAAACGGGGCTCCTCTGGATGTGGGCGGGACCATCGTGCTTCCTCTCGAGTGGAGACGGGTATGGCGGTGAACTTCTTGAGTTGCAGCAAGGGTGTGAAAGACCCTTTCGAAATTCCAGAGGTTAGGTGTCATTAGTCTCCAGACGCCTCATCGGAAATAGGCCTCATCTCGCCTGGAAGGGAGAACTTCCTGGATTTTCTCGAGTTACGGCAGGTGTTCTCGAGTTACGACGGGGACCTCAGGGACCCGCCCTGGTGGCCTAAGGAGAGGCCAGTCCCCATGCGAGTTGCTAGGGGGCCTCTCGGGATTCCTCTCCCGTCGATACCGGGGCCAAGAACCTTGTGTGGAGTCAGGGCCCGAACCGAGGATTCCTCTCAGGGGCTGACATGGATCTTTGGGTACTTCTGGAGTCTCCCCACGGGAGTCAGGCCTCGTCTCGAGTGGGGGCATGCACGTGTGCTTTCCTTCCAGGCTGTAGCAGCAATGTCACGCTTCCCGTCGCGTGGATCAAAGGATCTGTGGTTTTCCCTCGAGGCTTTCCCTCGAGGCTTTCCCACAGGGCTGTCCCACGTGCCACCGTGGTGTGAGTCGATCCTCGGCGTGAAAGATGAGCCAGTGCAGGGCAAAGAGGTTCCTCTGGAATGGACTGAGACATCTGGGGGAGTCTTGGAATGGTGGTACGACCATGGAGTTCCTCTCGCCTTTCCTGTTGAGAGTGCCTCCTCTTGAGATGCGACGGGAACGCCGGGAATTCTTTCCCGTTGAAAGCAGGGATAGGATCCCTCATCTCAATCTCCGAGGGGGAAACGGGGCTCCTCTGGATGTGGGCGGGACCATCGTACTTCCTCTCGAGTGGAGACGGGTATGGCGGTGAACTTCTTGAGTTGCAGCAAGGGTGTGAAAGACCCTTTCGAAGTTCCAGAGGTTAGGTGTCATTAGTCTCCAGACGCCTCATCGGAAATAGGCCTCATCTCGCCTGGAAGGGAGAACTTCCTGGATTTTCTTGAGTTGCGGCAGGTGTTCTCGAGTTACGACAGGGACCTCAGGGACCCGCCCGGGTGGCCTCAAGAGAGGCCAGTCCCCATGCGAGTTGCTAGGGGGCCTCTCGGGATTCCTCTCCCGTCGATACCGGGGCCAAAAACCTTGTGTGGAGTCAGGGCCGGGACCGAGGATTCCTCTCAGGGGTGACAAGGATCTTTGGGTACTTCTGGAGTCTCCCCAGGGGAGTCAGGCCTCCTCTCGAGTGAGGGCATGCACGTGCGCTTTCCTTCCAGACTGTTGCAGCAATGTCACACTTCCCTTCGCGTGGATCAAAGGATCTGTGGTTTTCCCTCGAGGCTTTCCCTCGAGGCTCTCCCACAGGGCTGTCCCACGTGCCACCGTGGTGTGAGTCGATCCTCGGCGTGAAAGATGAGCCAGTGCAGGGCAAAGAGGTTCCTCTGGAATGGACTGAGACATCTGGGGGAGTCTTGGAATGGTGGTACGACCATGGAGTTCCTCTCGCCTTTCCTGTTGAGAGTGCCTCCTCTTGAGATGCGACGGGAACGCCGGGAATTCTTTCCCGTTGAAAGCAGGGAAAGGATCCCTCATCTCGAGCTCCGAGGGGGAAACGGGGCTCCTCTGGATGTGGGCGGGACCATCGTGCTTCCTCTCGAGTGGAGACGGGTATGGCGGTGAACTTCTTGAGTTGCAGCAAGGGTGTGAAAGACCCTTTCGAAGTTCCAGAGGTTAGGTGTCATTAGTCTCCAGACGCCTCATCGGAAATAGGCCTCATCTCGCCTGCAAGGGAGAACTTCCTGGATTTTCTTGAGTTGCGGCAGGTGTTCTCGAGTTACGACGGGGACCTCAGGGACCCGCCCGGGTGGCCTCAAGAGAGGCCAGTCCCCATGCGAGTTGCTAGGGGGCCTCTCGGGATTCCTCTCCCGTCGATACCGGGGCCAAAAACCTTGTGTGGAGTCAGGGCCGGGACCGAGGATTCCTCTCAGGGGTGACAAGGATCTTTGGGTACTTCTGGAGTCTCCCCAGGGGAGTCAGGCCTCCTCTCGAGTGAGGGCATGCACGTGCGCTTTCCTTCCAGACTGTAGCAGCAATGTCACACTTCCCTTCGCGTGGATCAAAGGATCTGTGATTTTCCCTCGAGGCTTTCCCTCGAGGCTCTCCCACAGGGCTGTCCCACGTGCCACCGTGGTGTGAGTCGATCCTCGGCGTGAAAGATGAGCCAGTGCAGGGCAAAGAGGTTCCCTGGAATGGACTGAGACATCTGGGGGACTCTTGGAATGGTGGTACGACCATGGAGTTCCTCTCGCCTTTCCTGTTGAGAGTGCCTCCTCTTGAGATGCGACGGGAACGCCGGGAATTCTTTCCCGTTGAAAGCAGGGAAAGGATCCCTCATCTCGAGCTCCGAGGGGGAAACGGGGCTCCTCTGGATGTGGGCGGGACCATCGTGCTTCCTCTCGAGTGGAGACGGGTATGGCGGTGAACTTCTTGAGTTGCAGCAAGGGTGTGAAAGACCGTTTCAAAATTCCAGAGGTTAGGTGTCATTAGTCTCCAGACGCCTCATCGGAAATAGGCCTCATCTCGCCTGGAAGGGAGAACTTCCTGGATTTTCTCGAGTTACGGCAGGTGTTCTCGAGTTACGACGGGGACCTCAGGGACCCGCCCTGGTGGCCTAAGGAGAGGCCAGTCCCCATGCGAGTTGCTAGGGGGCCTCTCGGGATTCCTCTCCCGTCGATACCGGGGAAAAGAACCTTGTGTGGAGTCAGGGCCCGAACCGAGGATTCCTCTCAGGGGCTGACATGGATCTTTGGGTACTTCTGGAGTCTCCCCAGGGGAGTCAGGCCTCGTCTCGAGTGGGGGCATGCACGTGTGCTTTCCTTCCAGGCTGTAGCAGCAATGTCACGCTTCCCGTCGCGTGGATCAAAGGATCTGTGGTTTTCCCTCGAGGCTTTGCCTCGAGGCTTTCCCACAGGGCTGTCCCACGTGCCACCGTGGTGTGAGTCGATCCTCGGGGTGAAAAATGAGCCAGTGCAGGGCAAAGAGATTCCTCTGGAATGGACTGAGACATCTGGGGGACTCTTGGAATGGTGGTACGACCATGGAGTTCCTCTCGCCTTTCCTGTTGAGAGTGCCTCCTCTTGAGATGCGACAGGAACTCCGGGAATTCTTTCCCGTTGAAAGCAGGGAAAGGATCCCTCATCTCGAGCTCCGAGGGGGAAACGGGGCTCCTCTGGATGTGGGCGGGACCATCGTGCTTCCTCTCGAGTGGAGACGGGTATGGCGGTGAACTTCTTGAGTTGCAGCAAGGGTGTGAAAGACCCTTTCGAAGTTCCAGAGGTTAGGTGTCATTAGTCTCCAGACGCCTCATCGGAAATAGGCCTCATCTCGCCTGGAAGGGAGAACTTCCTGGATTTTCTCGAGTTGCGGCAGGTGTTCTCGAGTTACGACGGGGACCTCAGGGACCCGCCCTGGTGGCCTCAGGAGAGGCCAGTCCCCATGCGAGTTGCTAGGGGGCCTCTTGGGATTCCTCTCCCGTCGATACCGTGGCCAAAAACCTTGTGTGGAGTCAGGGCCGGGACCGAGGATTCCTCTCAGGGGTGACATGGATCTTTGGGTACTTCTGGAGTCTCCCCAGGGGAGTCAGGCCTCCTCTCGAGTGGGGCCATGCACGTGCGCTTTCCTACCAGGCTGTAGCAGCAATGTCACGCTTCCCGTCACGTGGATCAAAGGATCTGTGGTTTTCCCTCGAGGCTTTCCCTCGAGGCTTTCCCACAGGGCTGTCCCACGTGCCACCGTGGTGTGAGTCGATCCTCGGCGTAAAAGATGTGCCAGTGCAGGGCAAAGAGGTTCCTCTGGAATGGACTGAGTCATCTGGGGGACTCTTGGAATGGTGGTACGACCATGGAGTTCCTCTCGCCTTTCCTGTTGAGAGTGCCTCCTCTTGAGATGCGACGGGAACGCCGGGAATTCTTTCCCGTTGAAAGCATGGAAAGGATCCCTCATCTCGAGCTACGAGGGGGAAACGGGGCTCCTCTGGATGTGGGCGGGACCATCGTGCTTCCTCTCGAGTGGAGACGGGTATGGCGGTGAACTTCTTGAGTTGCAGCAAGGGTGTGAAAGACCCTTTCGAAGTTCCAGAGGTTAGGTGTCATTAGTCTCCAGACGCCTCATCGGAAATAGGCCTCATCTCGCCTGCAAGGGAGAACTTCCTGGATTTTCTCGAGTTGCGGCAGGTGTTCTCGAGTTACGACGGGGACCTCAGGGACCCGCCCTGGTTGCCTCAGGAGAGGCCAGTCCCCATGCGAGTTGCTAGGGGGCCTCTCGGGATTCCTCTCCCGTCGATACCGGGGCCAAAAACCTTGTGTGGAGTCAGGGCCGGAACCGAGGATTCCTCTCAGGGGTGACATGTATCTTTGGGTACTTCTGGAGTCTCCCCAGGGGAGTCAGGCCTCGTCTCGAGTGGGGGCATGCACGTGCGCTTTCCTTCCAGGCTGTAGCAGCAATGTCACGCTTCCCGTCTAGTGGATCAAAGGATCTGTGGTTTTCCCTCGAGGCTTTCCCTCGAGGCTTTCCCACAAGGCTGTCCCACGTGCCACCGTGGTGTGAGTCGATCCTCGGCGTGAAAGATGAGCCAGTGCAGGGCAAAGAGGTTCCTCTGGAATGGACTGAGACATCTGGGGGACTCTTGGAATGGTGGTACGACCATGGAGTTCCTCTTGCCTTTCCTGTTGAGAGTGCCTCCTCTTGAGATGCGACTGGAACGCTGGGAATTCTTTCCCGTTGAAAGCAGGGAAAGGATCCCTCATCTCGAGCTACGAGGGGGAAACGGGGCTCCTCTGGATGTGGGCGGGACCATCGTGCTTCCTCTCGAGTGGAGACGGGTATGGCGATGTACTTCTTGAGTTGCAGCAAGGGTGTGAAAGACCCTTTCGAAATTCCAGAGGTTAGGTGTCATTAGTCTCCAGACGCCTCATCGGAAATAGGCCTCATCTCACCTGGAAGGGAGAACTTCCTGGATTTTCTCGAGTTGCGGCAGGTGTTCTCGAGTTACGACGGGGACCTCAGGGACCCGCCCTGGTGGCCTCAGGAGAGGCCAGTCCCCATGCGAGTTGCTAGGGGGCCTCTCGGGATTCCTCTCCCGTCGATACCGGGGCCAATAACCTTGTGTGGAGTCAGGGCCCGAACCGAGGATTCCTCTCAGGGGCTGACATGGATCTTTGAGTACTTCTGGAGTCTCCCCAGGGGAGTCAGGCCTCCTCTCGAGTGGGGGCATGCACGTGCGCTTTCCTTCCAGACTGTAGCAGCAATGTCACACTTCCCGTCGCGTGGATCAAAGGATCTGTGGTTTTCCCTCGAGGCTTTCCCTCGAGGCTTTCCCACTGGGCTGTCCCACGTGCCACCGTGGTGTGAGTCGATCCTCGGCGTGAAAGATGAGCCAGTGCAGGGCAAAGAGGTTCCTCTGGAATGGACTGAGACATCTGGGGGACTCTTGGAATGGTGGTACGACCATGGAGTTCCTCTCGCCTTTCCTGTTGAGAGTGCCTCCTCTTGAGATGCGACGGGAACGCCGTGAATTCTTTCCCGTTGAAAGCAGGGAAAGGATCCCTCATCTCGAGCTCCGAGGGGGAAACGGGGCTCCTCTGGATGTGGGCGGGACCATCGTGCTTCCTCTTGAGTGGAGACGGGTATGGCGGTGAACTTCTTGAGTTGCAGCAAGGGTGTGAAAGACCCTTTCGAAGTTCCAGAGGTTAGGTGTCATTAGTCTCCAGACGCCTCATCGGAAATAGGCCTCATCTCGCCTGGAAGGGAGAACTTCCTGGATTTTCTCGAGTTACGGCAGGTGTTCTCGAGTTACGACGGGGACCTCAGGGACCCGCCCTGGTGGCCTAAGGAGAGGCCAGTCCCCATGCGAGTTGCTAGGGGGCCTCTCGGGATTCCTCTCCCGTCGATACCGGGGCCAAGAACCTTGTGTGGAGTCAGGGCCCGAACCGAGGATTCCTCTCAGGGGCTGACATGGATCTTTGGGTACTTCTGGAGTCTCCCCAGGGGAGTCAGGCCTCGTCTCGAGTGGGGGCATGCACGTGTGCTTTCCTTCCAGGCTGTAGCAGCAATGTCACGCTTCCCGTCGCGTGGATCAAAGGATCTGTGGTTTTCCCTCGAGGCTTTCCCTCGAGGCTTTCCCACAGGGCTGTCCCACGTACCACCGTGGTGTGAGTCGAACCTCGGCGTGAAAAATGAGCCAGTGCAGGGCAAAGAGGTTCCTCTGGAATGGACTGAGACATCTGGGGGACTCTTGGAATGGTGGTACGACCATGGAGTTCCTCTCGCCTTTCCTGTTGAGAGTGCCTCCTCTTGAGATGCGACGGGAACGTCGGGAATTCTTTCCCGTTGAAAGCAGGGAAAGGATCCCTCATCTCGAGCTCCGAGGGGGAAACGGGGCTCCTCTGGATGTGGGCGGGACCATCGTGCTTCCTCTCGAGTGGAGACGGGTATGGCGGTGAACTTCTTGAGTTGCAGCAAGGGTGTGAAAGACCCTTTCGAAGTTCCAGAGGTTAGGTGTCATTAGTCTCCAGACGCCTCATCGGAAATAGGCCTCATCTCGCCTGGAAGGGAGAACTTCCTGGATTTTCTCGAGTTGCGGCAGGTGTTCTCGAGTTACGACGGGGACCTCAGGGACCCGCCCTGGTGGCCTCAGGAGAGGCCAGTCCCCATGCGAGTTGCTAGGGGGCCTCTCGGGATTCCTCTCCCGTCGATACCGGGGCCAAAAACCTTGTGTGGAGTCAGGGCCGGGACCCAGGATTCCTCTCAGGGGTGACATGGATCTTTGGGTACTTCTGTAGTCTCCCCAGGGGAGTCAGGCCTCCTCTCGAGTGGGGCCATGCACGTGCGCTTTCCTACCAGGCTGTAGCAGCAATGTCACGCTTCCCGTCGCGTGGATCAAAGGATCTGTGGTTTTCCCTCGAGGCTTTCCCTCGAGGCTTTCCCACAGGGCTGTCCCACGTGCCACCGTGGTGTGAGTCGATCCTCGGCGTGAAAGATGAGCCAGTGCAGGGCAAAGAGTTTCCTCTGGAATGGACTGAGACATCTGGGGGCGTCTTGGAATGGTGGTACGACCATGGAGTTCCTCTCGCCTTTCCTGTTGAGAGTGCCTCCTGTTGAGATGCGACGGGAACGCCGGGAATTCTTTGCCGTTGAAAGCAGGGAAAGGATCCCTCATCTCGAGCTCCGAGGGGGAAACGGGGTTCCTCTGGATGTGGGCGGGACCATCGTACTTCCTCTCGAGTGGAGACGGGTATGGCGGTGAACTTCTTGAGTTGCAACAAGGGTGTGAAAGACCCTTTCGAAGTTCCAGAGGTTAGGTGTCATTAGTCTCCAGACGCCTCATCGGAAATAGGCCTCATCTCGCCTGCAAGGGAGAACTTCCTGGATTTTCTCGAGTTGCGGCAGGTGTTCTCGAGTTACGACGGGGACCTCAGGGACCCGCCCTGGTTGCCTCAGGAGAGGCCAGTCCCCATGCGAGTTGCTAGGGGGCCTCTCGGGATTCCTCTCCCGTCGATACCGGGGCCAAAAACCTTGTGTGGAGTCAGGGCCGGAACCGAGGATTCCTCTCAGGGGTGACATGGATCTTTGAGTACTTCTGGAGTCTCCCCAGGGGAGTCAGGCCTCGTCTCGAGTGGGGGCATGCACGTGCGCTTTCCTTCCAGACTGTAGCAGCAATGTCACACTTCCCGTCGCGTGGATCAAAGGATCTGTGGTTTTCCCTCGAGGCTTTCCCTCGAGGCTTTCCCACAGGGCTGTCCCACGTGCCACCGTGGTGTGAGTCGATCCTCGGCGTGAAAGATGAGCCAGTGCAGGGCAAAGAGGTTCCTCTGGAATGGACTGAGACATCTGGGGGACTCTTGGAATGGTGGTACGACCATGGAGTTCCTCTCGCCTTTCCTGTTGAGAGTGCCTCCTCTTGAGATGCGACGGGAACGCCGGGAATTCTTTCCCGTTGAAAGCAGGGAAAGGATCCCTCATCTCGAGCTCCGAGGGGGAAACGGGGCTGCTCTGGATGTGGGCGGGACCATCGTGCTTCCTCTCGAGTGGAGACGGGTATGGCGGTTAACTTCTTGAGTTGCAGCAAGGGTGTGAAAGACCCTTTCGAAATTCCAGAGGTTAGGTGTCATTAGTCTCCAGACGCCTCATCGGAAATAGGCCTCAACTCGCCTGGAAGGGAGAACTTCCTGGATTTTCTCGAGTTACGGCAGGTGTTCTCGTGTTACGACGGGGACCTCAGGGACCCCCCCTGGTGGCCTAAGGAGAGGCCAGTCCCCATGCGAGTTGCTAGGGGGCCTCTCGGGATTCCTCTCCCGTCGATACCGGGGCCAAGAACCTTGTGTGGAGTCAGGGCCCGAACCGAGGATTCCTCTCAGGGGCTGACATGGATCTTTGGGTACTTCTGGAGTCTCCCCAGGGGAGTCAGGCCTCGTCTCGAGTGGGGGCATGCACGTGTGCTTTCCTTCCAGGCTGTAGCAGCAATATCACGCTTCCCGTCGCGTGGATCAAAGGATCTGTGGTTTTCCCTCGAGGCTTTCCCTCGAGGTTTTCCCACAGGGCTGTCCCACGTGCCACCGTGGTGTGAGTCGATCCTCGGCGTGAAAGATGAGCCAGTGCAGGGCAAAGAGGTTCCTCTGGAATGGACTGAGACATCTGGGGGAGTCTTGGAATGGTGGTACGACCATGGAGTTCCTCTCGCCTTTCCTGTTGAGAGTGCCTCCTCTTGAGATGCGACGGGAACGCCGGGAATTCTTTCCCGTTGAAAGCAGGGAAAGGATCCCTCATCTCGAGCTCCGAGGGGGAAACGGGGCTCCTCTGGATGTGGGCGGGACCATCGTACTTCCTCTCGAGTGGAGACGGGTATGGCGGTGAACTTCTTGAGTTGCAGCAAGGGTGTGAAAGATCCTTTCGAAGTTCCAGAGGTTAGGTGTCATTAGTCTCCAGACGCCTCATCGGAAATAGGCCTCATCTCGCCTGGAAGGGAGAACTTCCTGGATTTTCTTGAGTTGCGGAAGGTGTTCTCGAGTTACGACGGGGACCTCAGGGACCCGCCCGGGTGGCCTCAAGAGAGGCCAGTCCCCATGCGAGTTGCTAGGGGGCCTCTCGGGATTCCTCTCCCGTCGATACCGGGGCCAAAAACCTTGTGTGGAGTCAGGGCCGGGACCGAGGATTCCTCTCAGGGGTGACAAGGATCTTTGGGTACTTCTGGAGTCTCCCCAGGGGAGTCAGGCCTCCTCTCGAGTGGGGGCATGCACGTGAGCTTTCCTTCCAGGCTGTAGCAGCAATGTCACGCTTCCCGTGGCGTGGATCAAAGGATCTGTGGTTTTCCCTCGAGGCTTTCCCTCGAGGCTTTCCCACAGGGCTGTCCCACGTGCCACCGTGGTGTGAGTCGTTCCTCGGCGTGAAAGATGAGCCAGTGCAGGGCAAAGAGGTTCCTCTGGAATGGACTGAGTCATCTGGGGGACTCTTGGAATGGTGGTACGACCATGGAGTTCCTCTCGCCTTTCCTGTTGAGAGTGCCTCCTCTTGAGATGCGACGGGAACGCCGGGAATTCTTTCCCGTTGAAAGCAGGGAAAGGATCCCTCATCTCGAGCTACGAGGGGGAAACGGGGCTCCTCTGGATGTGGGCGGGACCATCGTGCTTCCTCTCGAGTGGAGACGGGTATGGCGGTGAACTTCTTGAGTTGCAGCAAGGGTGTGAAAGACCCTTTCGAAGTTCCAGAGGTTAGGTGTCATTAGTCTCCAGACGCCTCATCGGAAATAGGCCTCATCTCGCCTGCAAGGGAGAACTTCCTGGATTTTCTCGAGTTGCGGCAGGTGTTCTCGAGTTACGACGGGGACCTCAGGGACCCGCCCTGGTTGCCTCAGGAGAGGCCAGTCCCCATGCGAGTTGCCAGGGGGCCTCTCGGGATTCCTCTCCCGTCGATACCGGGGCCAAAAACCTTGTGTGGAGTCAGGGCCGGAACCGAGGATTCCCCTCAGGGGTGACATGTATCTTTGGGTACTTCTGGAGTCTCCCCAGGGGAGTCAGGCCTCGTCTCGAGTGGGGGCATGCACGTGCGCTTTCCTTCCAGGCTGTAGCAGCAATGTCACGGTTCCCGTCGAGTGGATCAAAGGATCTGTGGTTTTCCCTCGAGGCTTTCCCTCGAGGCTTTCCCACAAGGCTGTCCCACGTGCCACCGTGGTGTGAGTCGATCCTCGGCGTGAAAGATGAGCCAGTGCAGGGCAAAGAGGTTCCTCTGGAATGGACTGAGACATCTGGGGGACTCTTGGAATGGTGGTACGACCATGGAGTTCCTCTCGCCTTTCCTGTTGAGAGTGCCTCCTCTTGAGATGCGACGGGAACGCTGGGAATTCTTTCCCGTTGAAAGCAGGGAAAGGATCCCTCATCTCGAGCTACGAGGGGGAAACGGGGCTCCTCTGGATGTGGGCGGGACCATCGTGCTTCCTCTCGAGTGGAGACGGGTATGGCGATGCACTTCTTGAGTTGCAGCAAGGTTGTGAAAGACCCTTTCGAAATTACAGAGGTTAGGTGTCATTAGTCTCCAGACGCTTCATCGGAAATAGGCCTCATCTCACCTGGAAGGGAGAACTTCCTGGATTTTCTCGAGTTGCGGCAGGTGTTCTCGAGTTACGACGGGGACCTCAGGGACCCGCCCTGGTGGCCTCAGGAGAGGCCAGTCCCCATGCGAGTTGCTAGGGGGCCTGTCGGGATTCCTCTCCCGTCGATACCGGGCCAATAACCTTGTGTGGAGTCAGGGCCCGAACCGAGGATTCCTCTCAGGGGCTGACATGGATCTTTGGGTACTTCTGGAGTCTCCCCAGGGGAGTCAGGCCTCGTTTCGAGTGGGGGCATGCACGAGCGCTTTTCTTCCAGGCTGTAGCAGCAATGTCACGCTTACCTTCGCGTGGATCAAAGGATCTGTGGTTTTCCCTCGAGGCTTTCCCTCGAGGCTTTCCCACAGGGCTGTCCCACTTTCCACCGTGGTGTGAGTCGATCCTCGGCGTGAAAGATGAGCCAGTGCAGGGCAAAGAGGTTCCTCTGGAATGGACTGAGACATCTGGGGGATTCTTGGAATGGTGGTACGACCATAGAGTTACTCTCGCCTTTCCTGTTGAGAGTGCCTCCTCTTGAGATGCGAGGGGAATGCCGGGAATTCTTTCCCGTTGAAAGCAGGGAAAGGATCCCACATCTCGAGCTACGAGGGGGAAACGGGGCTCCTCTGGATATGGGCGGGACCATCGTGCTTCCTCTCGAGTGGAGACGGGTATGGCGGTGAACTTCTTGAGTTGCAGCAAGGGTGTGAAAGACCCTTTCGAAGTTCCAGAGGTTAGGTGTCATTAGTCTCCAGACGCCTCATTGGAAATAGGCCTCATCTCGCCTGGAAGGGAGAACTTGCTGGATTTTCTCGAGTTGCGGCAGGTGTTCTCGAGTTACGACGGGGACCTCAGGGACCCGCCCTGGTGGCCTCAGGAAAGGCCAATCCCCATGCGAGTTGCTAGGGGGCCTCTCAGGATTCCTCTCCCGTCGATACCGGGGCCAAAAACCTTGTGTGAAGTCAGGGCCGGAACCGGGGATTCCTCTCAGGGGCTGACATGGATCTTTGGGTACTTCTGGAGTCTCCCCAGGGGAGTCAGGCCTCGTTCCAAGTGGGGGCATGCACGTGCGCTTTCCTTCCAGGCTGTAGCAGCAATGTCACACTTCCCGTCGCGTGGATCAAAGGATCTGTGGTTTTCCCTCGAGGCTTTCCCTCGAGGCTTTCCCACAGGGCTGTCCCACGTGCCACCGTGGTGTGAGTCGATCCTCGGCGTGAAAGATGAGCCAGTGCAGGGCAAAGAGGTTCCTCTGGAATGGACTGAGACATCTGGGGGACTCTTGGAATGGTGGTACGACCATGGAGTTCCTATCGCCTTTTCTGTTGAGAGTGCCTCCTCTTGAGATGCGACGGGAACTCCGGGAATTCTTTCCCGGTGAAAGCAGGGAAAGGATCCCTCATCTCGAGCTACGAGGGGGAAACGGGGCTCCTCTGGATGTGGGCGGGACCATCGTGCTTCCTCTCGAGTGGAGACGGGTATGGCGGTGAACTTCTTGAGTTGCAGCAAGGGTGTGAAAGACCCTTTCGAAGTTCCAGAGGTTAGGTGTCATTAGTCTCCAGATGCCTCATCGGAAATAGGCTTCATCTCGCCTGGAAGGGAGAACTTCCTGGATTTTCTCGAGATGCGGCAGGTGTTCTCGCGTTACGACGGGGACCTCAGGGACCCGCCCTGGTGGCCTCAGGAACGGCCAGTCCCCATGCGAGTTGCTAGGGGGCCTCTCGGGATTCCTCTCCCGTCGATACCGGGGCCAAAAACCTTGTGTGGAGTCAGGGCCGGAACCGAGGATTCCTCTCAGGGGTGACATGGATCTTTGGGTACTTCTGGAGTCTCCCCAGGGGAGTGAGGCCTCGTCTCGTGTGGGGGCATGCACGTGCGCTTTCCTTCCAGGCTGTAGCAGCAATGTCACGCTTCTCGTCGCGTGGATCAAAGGATCTGTGGTTTTCCCTCGAAGCTTTGCCTCGAGGCTTTCCCACAGGGTTGTCCCACGTGCCGCCGTGGTGTGAGTCGATCCTCGGCGTGAAAGATGAGCCAGTGCAGGGCAAAGAGGTTCCTTTGGAATGGACTGAGACATCTGGGGGACTCTTGGAATGGTGGTACGACCATGGAGTTCTTCTCACCTTTCCTGTTGAGAGTGCCTCCTCTTGAGATGCGACGGAAATGCCGGGAATTCTTTCCCGTTAAAAGCAGGATAAGGATCCATCATTTCGAGTTACGAGGGGAAACGGGGCTCCTCTGGATGTGGGCGGGACCATCGTGCTTCCTCTCGAGTGGAGACGGGTATGGCGGTGAACTTCTTGTGTTGCAGCAAGGGTGTGAAAGACCCTTTCGAAGTTCCAGAGGTTAGGTGTCATTAGTCTCCAGACGCCTCATTGGAAATAGGCCTCATCTCGCCTGGAAGGGAGAACATCCTGGATTTTCTCGAGTTGCGGCAGGTGTTCTCGAGTTACGACGGGGACCTCAGGGAACCGCCCTGGTGGCCTCAGGAAAAGCCAGTCCCCATGCGAGTTGCTAGGGGGCCTCTCAGGATTCCTCTCCTGTCGATACCGGGGCCAAAAACCTTGTTTGGAGTCAGGGCCGGAACCGAGGGTTCGTCTCAGGGGCTGACATGGATCTTTGGGTACTTCTGGAGTCTCCCCACTGGAGCCAGGCCTCGTTTCGAGTGGGGGCATGCACGAGCGCTTTTCTTCCAGGCTGTAGCAGCAATGTCACGCTTACCTTCGCGTGGATCAAAGGATCTGTGGTTTTCCCTCGAGGCTTTCCCTCGAGGCTTTCCCACAGGGCTGTCCCACTTGCCACCGTGGTGTGAGTCGATCCTCGGCGTGAAAGATGAGCCAGTGCAGGGCAAAGAGGTTCCTCTGGAATGGACTGAGACATCAGGGGGATTCTTGGAATGGTGGTACGACCATAGAGTTCCTCTCGCCTTTCCTGTTGAGAGTGCCTCCTCTTGAGTTGCGAGGGGAATGCCGGGAATTCTTTCCCGTTGAAAGCAGGGAAAGGATCCCTCATCTCGAGCTACGAGGGGGAAACGGGGCTCCTCTGGATATGGGCGGGACCATCGTGCTTCCTCTCGAGTGGAGACGGGTATGGCGGTGAACTTCTTGAGTTGCAGCAAGGGTGTGAAAGACCCTTTCGAAGTTCCAGAGGTTAGGTGTCATTACTCTCCAGACGCCTCATCGGAAATAGGCCTCATCTCGCCTGGAAGGGAGAACTTCCTGGATTTTCTCGAGTTGCGGCAGGAGTTCTCGAGTTACGACGGGGACCTCAGGGACCCGCCATGGTGGCCTCAGGAAAGGCCAGTCCCCATGCGAGTTCCTAGGGGGCCTCTCAGGATTCCTCTCCCGTCGATACCGGGGCCAAAAACCTTGTGTGGAGTCAGGGCCGGAACCGAGGTTTTCTCTCAGGGGTGACATGGAACTTTGGGTATTTCTGGAGTCTCCCCAGGGGAGTCAGGCCTCGTCTCGAGTGGGGGCATGCACGTGCGCTTTCCTTCCAGGCTGTAGTAGCAATGTCACGCTTCCCGTCGCGTGGATCAAAGGATCTGTGGTTTTCCCTCGAGGCTTTCCCACAGGGCTGTCCCACGTGCCACCGTGGTGTGAGTCGATCCTCGGCGTGAAAGATGAGCCAGTGCAGGGCAAAGAGGTTCCTCTGGAATGGACTGAGACATCTGGGGGACTCTTGGAATGGTGGTACGACCATGGAGTTCCTCTCGCCTTTCCTGTTGAGAGTGCCTCCTCTTGAGATGCGACGGGAACGCCGGGAATTCTTTCCCGTTGAAAGCAGGGAAAGGATCCCTCATCTCGAGCTCCGAGGGGGAAACGGGGTTCCTCTGGATGTGGGCGGGACCATCGTACTTCCTCTCGAGTGGAGACAGGTATGGCGGTGAACTTCTTGAGTTGCAACAAGGGTGTGAAAAACCCTTTCGAAGTTCCAGAGGTTAGGTGTCATTAGTCTCCAGACGCCTCATCGGAAATAGGCCTCATCTCGCCTGGAAAGGAGAACTTCCTGGATTTTCTTGAGTTGCGGCAGGTGTTCTCGAGTTACGACGGGGACCTCAGGGACCCGCCCGGGTGGCCCCAAGAGAGGCCAGTCCCCATGCGAGTTGCTAGGGGGCCTCTCGGGATTCCTCTCCCGTCGATACCGGGGCCAAAAACCTTGTGTGGAGTCAGGGCCGGGACCGAGGATTCCTCTCAGGGGTGACAAGGACCTTTGGGTACTTCTGGAGTCTCCCCAGGGGAGTCAGGCCTCGTCTCGAGTGCCGCCATGCACGTGCGCTTTCCTTCCAGGCTGTAGCAGCAATGTCACGGTTCCCGTCGCGTGGATCAAAGGATCTGTGGTTTTCCCTCGAGGCTTTCCCTCGAGGCTTTCCCACAGGGCTGTCCCACGTGCCACCGTGGTGTGAGTCGATCCTCGGCGTGAAAGATGAGCCAGTGCAGGGCAAAGAGGTTCCTCTGGAATGGACTGAGTCATCTGGGGGACTCTTGGAATGGTGGTACGACCATGGAGTTCCTCTCGCCTTTCCTGTTGAGAGTGCCTCCTCTTGAGATGCGACGGGAACGCCGGGAATTCTTTCCCGTTGAAAGCAGGGAAAGGATCCCTCATCTCGAGCTACGAGGGGGAAACGGGGCTCCTCTGGATGTGGGCGGGACCATCGTGCTTCCTCTCGAGTGGAGACGGGTATGGTGGTGAACTTCTTGAGTTGCAGCAAGGGTGTGAAAGACCCTTTCGAAGTTCCAGAGGTTAGGTGTCATTAGTCTCCAGACGCCTCATCGGAAATAGGCCTCATCTCGCCTGCAAGGGAGAACTTCCTGGATTTTCTCGAGTTGCGGCAGGTGTTCTCGAGTTACGACGGGGACCTCAGGGACCCGCCCTGGTTGCCTCAGGAGAGGCCAGTCCCCATGCGAGTTGCTAGGGGGCCTCTCGGGATTCCTATCCCGTCGATACCGGGGCCAAAAACCTTGTGTGGAGTCAGGGCCGGAACCGAGGATTCCTCTCAGGGGTGACATGGATCTTTGAGTACTTCTGAAGTCTCCCCAGGGGAGTCAGGCCTCGTCTCGAGTGGGGGCATGCACGTGCACTTTCCTTCCAGACTGTAGCAGCAATGTCACACTTCCCGTCGCGTGGATCAAAGGATCTGTGGTTTTCCCTCGAGGCTTTCCCTCGAGGCTTTCCCACAGGGCTGTCCCACGTGCCACCGTGGTGTGAGTCGATCCTCGGCGTGAAAGATGAGCCAGTGCAGGGCAAAGAGGTTCCTCTGGAATGGACTGAGTCATCTGGGGGACTCTTGGAATGGTGGTACGACCATGGAGTTCCTCTCGCCTTTCCTGTTGAGAGTGCCTCCTCTTGAGATGCGACGGGAACGCCGGGAATTCTTTCCCGTTGAAAGCAGGGAAAGGATCCCTCATCTCGAGCTACGAGGGGGAAACGGGGCTCCTCTGGATGTGGGCGGGACCATCGTGCTTCCTCTCGAGTGGAGACGGGTATGGTGGTGAACTTCTTGAGTTGCAGCAAGGGTGTGAAAGACCCTTTCGAAGTTCCAGAGGTTAGGTGTCATTAGTCTCCAGACGCCTCATCGGAAATAGGCCTCATCTCGCCTGGAAGGGAGAACTTCCTGGATTTTCTCGAGTTGTGGCAGGTGTTCTCGAGTTACGACGGGGACCTCAGGGACCCGCCCTGGTTGCCTCAGGAGAGGCCAGTCCCCATGCGAGTTGCTAGGGGGCCTCTCGGGATTCCTATCCCGTCGATACCGGGGCCAAAAACCTTGTGTGGAGTCAGGGCCGGAACCGAGGATTCCTCTCAGGGGTGACATGGATCTTTGAGTACTTCTGGAGTCTCCCCAGGGGAGTCAGGCCTCGTCTCGAGTGGGGGCATGCACGTGCACTTTCCTTCCAGACTGTAGCAGCAATGTCACACTTCCCGTCGCGTGGATCAAAGGATCTGTGGTTTTCCCTCGAGGCTTTCCCTCGAGGCTTTCCCACAGGGCTGTCCCACGTGCCACCGTGGTGTGAGTCGATCCTCGGCGTGAAAGATGAGCCAGTGCAGGGCAAAGAGGTTCCTCTGGAATGGACTGAGACATCTGGGGGACTCTTGGAATGGTGGTACGACCATGGAGTTCCTCTCGCCTTTCCTGTTGAGAGTGCCTCCTCTTGAGATGCGACGGGAACGCCGGGAATTCTTTCCCGTTGAAAGCAGGGAAAGGATCCCTCATCTCGAGCTCTGAGGGGGAAACGGGGCTCCTCTGGATGTGGGCGGGACCATCGTGCTTCCTCTCGAGTGGAGACGGGTATGGCGGTGAACTTCTTGAGTTGCAGCAAGGGTGTGAAAGACCCTTTCGAAATTCCAGAGGTTAGGTGTCATTAGTCTCCAGACGCCTCATCGGAAATAGGCCTCATCTCGCCTGGAAGGGAGAACTTCCTGGATTTTCTCGAGTTACGGCAGGTGTTCTCGAGTTACGACGGGGACCTCAGGGACCCGCCCTGGTGGCCTAAGGAGAGGCCAGTCCCCATGCGAGTTGCTAGGGGGCCTCTCGGGATTCCTCTCCCGTCGATACCGGGGCCAAGAACCTTGTGTGGAGTCAGGGCCCGAACCGAGGATTCCTCTCAGGGGCTGACATGGATCTTTGGGTACTTCTGGAGTCTCCCCACGGGAGTCAGGCCTCGTCTCGAGTGGGGGCATGCACGTGTGCTTTCCTTCCAGGCTGTAGCAGCAATGTCACGCTTCCCGTCGCGTGGATCAAAGGATCTGTGGTTTTCCCTCGAGGCTTTCCCTCGAGGCTTTCCCACAGGGCTGTCCCACGTGCCACCGTGGTGTGAGTCGATCCTCGGCGTGAAAGATGAGCCAGTGCAGGGCAAAGAGGTTCCTCTGGAATGGACTGAGACATCTGGGGGAGTCTTGGAATGGTGGTACGACCATGGAGTTCCTCTCGCCTTTCCTGTTGAGAGTGCCTCCTCTTGAGATGCGACGGGAACGCCGGGAATTCTTTCCCGTTGAAAGCAGGGATAGGATCCCTCATCTCAATCTCCGAGGGGGAAACGGGGCTCCTCTGGATGTGGGCGGGACCATCGTACTTCCTCTCGAGTGGAGACGGGTATGGCGGTGAACTTCTTGAGTTGCAGCAAGGGTGTGAAAGACCCTTTCGAAGTTCCAGAGGTTAGGTGTCATTAGTCTCCAGACGCCTCATCGGAAATAGGCCTCATCTCGCCTGGAAGGGAGAACTTCCTGGATTTTCTTGAGTTGCGGCAGGTGTTCTCGAGTTACGACAGGGACCTCAGGGACCCGCCCGGGTGGCCTCAAGAGAGGCCAGTCCCCATGCGAGTTGCTAGGGGGCCTCTCGGGATTCCTCTCCCGTCGATACCGGGGCCAAAAACCTTGTGTGGAGTCAGGGCCGGGACCGAGGATTCCTCTCAGGGGTGACAAGGATCTTTGGGTACTTCTGGAGTCTCCCCAGGGGAGTCAGGCCTCCTCTCGAGTGAGGGCATGCACGTGCGCTTTCCTTCCAGACTGTTGCAGCAATGTCACACTTCCCTTCGCGTGGATCAAAGGATCTGTGGTTTTCCCTCGAGGCTTTCCCTCGAGGCTCTCCCACAGGGCTGTCCCACGTGCCACCGTGGTGTGAGTCGATCCTCGGCGTGAAAGATGAGCCAGTGCAGGGCAAAGAGGTTCCTCTGGAATGGACTGAGACATCTGGGGGAGTCTTGGAATGGTGGTACGACCATGGAGTTCCTCTCGCCTTTCCTGTTGAGAGTGCCTCCTCTTGAGATGCGACGGGAACGCCGGGAATTCTTTCCCGTTGAAAGCAGGGAAAGGATCCCTCATCTCGAGCTCCGAGGGGGAAACGGGGCTCCTCTGGATGTGGGCGGGACCATCGTGCTTCCTCTCGAGTGGAGACGGGTATGGCGGTGAACTTCTTGAGTTGCAGCAAGGGTGTGAAAGACCCTTTCGAAGTTCCAGAGGTTAGGTGTCATTAGTCTCCAGACGCCTCATCGGAAATAGGCCTCATCTCGCCTGCAAGGGAGAACTTCCTGGATTTTCTTGAGTTGCGGCAGGTGTTCTCGAGTTACGACGGGGACCTCAGGGACCCGCCCGGGTGGCCTCAAGAGAGGCCAGTCCCCATGCGAGTTGCTAGGGGGCCTCTCGGGATTCCTCTCCCGTCGATACCGGGGCCAAAAACCTTGTGTGGAGTCAGGGCCGGGACCGAGGATTCCTCTCAGGGGTGACAAGGATCTTTGGGTACTTCTGGAGTCTCCCCAGGGGAGTCAGGCCTCCTCTCGAGTGAGGGCATGCACGTGCGCTTTCCTTCCAGACTGTAGCAGCAATGTCACACTTCCCTTCGCGTGGATCAAAGGATCTGTGATTTTCCCTCGAGGCTTTCCCTCGAGGCTCTCCCACAGGGCTGTCCCACGTGCCACCGTGGTGTGAGTCGATCCTCGGCGTGAAAGATGAGCCAGTGCAGGGCAAAGAGGTTCCCTGGAATGGACTGAGACATCTGGGGGACTCTTGGAATGGTGGTACGACCATGGAGTTCCTCTCGCCTTTCCTGTTGAGAGTGCCTCCTCTTGAGATGCGACGGGAACGCCGGGAATTCTTTCCCGTTGAAAGCAGGGAAAGGATCCCTCATCTCGAGCTACGAGGGGGAAACGGGGCTCCTCTGGATGTGGGCGGGACCATCGTGCTTCCTCTCGAGTGGACACGGGTATGGCGCTGAACTTCTTGAGTTGCAGCAAGGGTGTGAAAGACCGTTTCAAAATTCCAGAGGTTAGGTGTCATTAGTCTCCAGACGCCTCATCGGAAATAGGCCTCATCTCGCCTGGAAGGGAGAACTTCCTGGATTTTCTCGAGTTACGGCAGGTGTTCTCGAGTTACGACGGGGACCTCAGGGACCCGCCCTGGTGGCCTAAGGAGAGGCCAGTCCCCATGCGAGTTGCTAGGGGGCCTCTCGGGATTCCTCTCCCGTCGATACCGGGGAAAAGAACCTTGTGTGGAGTCAGGGCCCGAACCGAGGATTCCTCTCAGGGGCTGACATGGATCTTTGGGTACTTCTGGAGTCTCCCCAGGGGAGTCAGGCCTCGTCTCGAGTGGGGGCATGCACGTGTGCTTTCCTTCCAGGCTGTAGCAGCAATGTCACGCTTCCCGTCGCGTGGATCAAAGGATCTGTGGTTTTCCCTCGAGGCTTTGCCTCGAGGCTTTCCCACAGGGCTGTCCCACGTGCCACCGTGGTGTGAGTCGATCCTCGGGGTGAAAAATGAGCCAGTGCAGGGCAAAGAGATTCCTCTGGAATGGACTGAGACATCTGGGGGACTCTTGGAATGGTGGTACGACCATGGAGTTCCTCTCGCCTTTCCTGTTGAGAGTGCCTCCTCTTGAGATGCGACAGGAACTCCGGGAATTCTTTCCCGTTGAAAGCAGGGAAAGGATCCCTCATCTCGAGCTCCGAGGGGGAAACGGGGCTCCTCTGGATGTGGGCGGGACCATCGTGCTTCCTCTCGAGTGGAGACGGGTATGGCGGTGAACTTCTTGAGTTGCAGCAAGGGTGTGAAAGACCCTTTCGAAGTTCCAGAGGTTAGGTGTCATTAGTCTCCAGACGCCTCATCGGAAATAGGCCTCATCTCGCCTGGAAGGGAGAACTTCCTGGATTTTCTCGAGTTGCGGCAGGTGTTCTCGAGTTACGACGGGGACCTCAGGGACCCGCCCTGGTGGCCTCAGGAGAGGCCAGTCCCCATGCGAGTTGCTAGGGGGCCTCTTGGGATTCCTCTCCCGTCGATACCGTGGCCAAAAACCTTGTGTGGAGTCAGGGCCGGGACCGAGGATTCCTCTCAGGGGTGACATGGATCTTTGGGTACTTCTGGAGTCTCCCCAGGGGAGTCAGGCCTCCTCTCGAGTGGGGCCATGCACGTGCGCTTTCCTACCAGGCTGTAGCAGCAATGTCACGCTTCCCGTCACGTGGATCAAAGGATCTGTGGTTTTCCCTCGAGGCTTTCCCTCGAGGCTTTCCCACAGGGCTGTCCCACGTGCCACCGTGGTGTGAGTCGATCCTCGGCGTAAAAGATGTGCCAGTGCAGGGCAAAGAGGTTCCTCTGGAATGGACTGAGTCATCTGGGGGACTCTTGGAATGGTGGTACGACCATGGAGTTCCTCTCGCCTTTCCTGTTGAGAGTGCCTCCTCTTGAGATGCGACGGGAACGCCGGGAATTCTTTCCCGTTGAAAGCATGGAAAGGATCCCTCATCTCGAGCTACGAGGGGGAAACGGGGCTCCTCTGGATGTGGGCGGGACCATCGTGCTTCCTCTCGAGTGGAGACGGGTATGGCGGTGAACTTCTTGAGTTGCAGCAAGGGTGTGAAAGACCCTTTCGAAGTTCCAGAGGTTAGGTGTCATTAGTCTCCAGACGCCTCATCGGAAATAGGCCTCATCTCGCCTGCAAGGGAGAACTTCCTGGATTTTCTCGAGTTGCGGCAGGTGTTCTCGAGTTACGACGGGGACCTCAGGGACCCGCCCTGGTTGCCTCAGGAGAGGCCAGTCCCCATGCGAGTTGCTAGGGGGCCTCTCGGGATTCCTCTCCCGTCGATACCGGGGCCAAAAACCTTGTGTGGAGTCAGGGCCGGAACCGAGGATTCCTCTCAGGGGTGACATGTATCTTTGGGTACTTCTGGAGTCTCCCCAGGGGAGTCAGGCCTCGTCTCGAGTGGGGGCATGCACGTGCGCTTTCCTTCCAGGCTGTAGCAGCAATGTCACGCTTCCCGTCTAGTGGATCAAAGGATCTGTGGTTTTCCCTCGAGGCTTTCCCTCGAGGCTTTCCCACAAGGCTGTCCCACGTGCCACCGTGGTGTGAGTCGATCCTCGGCGTGAAAGATGAGCCAGTGCAGGGCAAAGAGGTTCCTCTGGAATGGACTGAGACATCTGGGGGACTCTTGGAATGGTGGTACGACCATGGAGTTCCTCTTGCCTTTCCTGTTGAGAGTGCCTCCTCTTGAGATGCGACTGGAACGCTGGGAATTCTTTCCCGTTGAAAGCAGGGAAAGGATCCCTCATCTCGAGCTACGAGGGGGAAACGGGGCTCCTCTGGATGTGGGCGGGACCATCGTGCTTCCTCTCGAGTGGAGACGGGTATGGCGATGTACTTCTTGAGTTGCAGCAAGGGTGTGAAAGACCCTTTCGAAATTCCAGAGGTTAGGTGTCATTAGTCTCCAGACGCCTCATCGGAAATAGGCCTCATCTCACCTGGAAGGGAGAACTTCCTGGATTTTCTCGAGTTGCGGCAGGTGTTCTCGAGTTACGACGGGGACATCAGGGACCCGCCCTGGTGGCCTCAGGAGAGGCCAGTCCCCATGCGAGTTGCTAGGGGGCCTCTCGGGATTCCTCTCCCGTCGATACCGGGGCCAATAACCTTGTGTGGAGTCAGGGCCCGAACCGAGGATTCCTCTCAGGGGCTGACATGGATCTTTGAGTACTTCTGGAGTCTCCCCAGGGGAGTCAGGCCTCCTCTCGAGTGGGGGCATGCACGTGCGCTTTCCTTCCAGACTGTAGCAGCAATGTCACACTTCCCGTCGCGTGGATCAAAGGATCTGTGGTTTTCCCTCGAGGCTTTCCCTCGAGGCTTTCCCACTGGGCTGTCCCACGTGCCACCGTGGTGTGAGTCGATCCTCGGCGTGAAAGATGAGCCAGTGCAGGGCAAAGAGGTTCCTCTGGAATGGACTGAGACATCTGGGGGACTCTTGGAATGGTGGTACGACCATGGAGTTCCTCTCGCCTTTCCTGTTGAGAGTGCCTCCTCTTGAGATGCGACGGGAACGCCGTGAATTCTTTCCCGTTGAAAGCAGGGAAAGGATCCCTCATCTCGAGCTCCGAGGGGGAAACGGGGCTCCTCTGGATGTGGGCGGGACCATCGTGCTTCCTCTTGAGTGGAGACGGGTATGGCGGTGAACTTCTTGAGTTGCAGCAAGGGTGTGAAAGACCCTTTCGAAGTTCCAGAGGTTAGGTGTCATTAGTCTCCAGACGCCTCATCGGAAATAGGCCTCATCTCGCCTGGAAGGGAGAACTTCCTGGATTTTCTCGAGTTACGGCAGGTGTTCTCGAGTTACGACGGGGACCTCAGGGACCCGCCCTGGTGGCCTAAGGAGAGGCCAGTCCCCATGCGAGTTGCTAGGGGGCCTCTCGGGATTCCTCTCCCGTCGATACCGGGGCCAAGAACCTTGTGTGGAGTCAGGGCCCGAACCGAGGATTCCTCTCAGGGGCTGACATGGATCTTTGGGTACTTCTGGAGTCTCCCCAGGGGAGTCAGGCCTCGTCTCGAGTGGGGGCATGCACGTGTGCTTTCCTTCCAGGCTGTAGCAGCAATGTCACGCTTCCCGTCGCGTGGATCAAAGGATCTGTGGTTTTCCCTCGAGGCTTTCCCTCGAGGCTTTCCCACAGGGCTGTCCCACGTACCACCGTGGTGTGAGTCGAACCTCGGCGTGAAAAATGAGCCAGTGCAGGGCAAAGAGGTTCCTCTGGAATGGACTGAGACATCTGGGGGACTCTTGGAATGGTGGTACGACCATGGAGTTCCTCTCGCCTTTCCTGTTGAGAGTGCCTCCTCTTGAGATGCGACGGGAACGTCGGGAATTCTTTCCCGTTGAAAGCAGGGAAAGGATCCCTCATCTCGAGCTCCGAGGGGGAAACGGGGCTCCTCTGGATGTGGGCGGGACCATCGTGCTTCCTCTCGAGTGGAGACGGGTATGGCGGTGAACTTCTTGAGTTGCAGCAAGGGTGTGAAAGACCCTTTCGAAGTTCCAGAGGTTAGGTGTCATTAGTCTCCAGACGCCTCATCGGAAATAGGCCTCATCTCGCCTGGAAGGGAGAACTTCCTGGATTTTCTCGAGTTGCGGCAGGTGTTCTCGAGTTACGACGGGGACCTCAGGGACCCGCCCTGGTGGCCTCAGGAGAGGCCAGTCCCCATGCGAGTTGCTAGGGGGCCTCTCGGGATTCCTCTCCCGTCGATACCGGGGCCAAAAACCTTGTGTGGAGTCAGGGCCGGGACCCAGGATTCCTCTCAGGGGTGACATGGATCTTTGGGTACTTCTGTAGTCTCCCCAGGGGAGTCAGGCCTCCTCTCGAGTGGGGCCATGCACGTGCGCTTTCCTACCAGGCTGTAGCAGCAATGTCACGCTTCCCGTCGCGTGGATCAAAGGATCTGTGGTTTTCCCTCGAGGCTTTCCCTCGAGGCTTTCCCACAGGGCTGTCCCACGTGCCACCGTGGTGTGAGTCGATCCTCGGCGTGAAAGATGAGCCAGTGCAGGGCAAAGAGTTTCCTCTGGAATGGACTGAGACATCTGGGGGCGTCTTGGAATGGTGGTACGACCATGGAGTTCCTCTCGCCTTTCCTGTTGAGAGTGCCTCCTGTTGAGATGCGACGGGAACGCCGGGAATTCTTTGCCGTTGAAAGCAGGGAAAGGATCCCTCATCTCGAGCTCCGAGGGGGAAACGGGGTTCCTCTGGATGTGGGCGGGACCATCGTACTTCCTCTCGAGTGGAGACGGGTATGGCGGTGAACTTCTTGAGTTGCAACAAGGGTGTGAAAGACCCTTTCGAAGTTCCAGAGGTTAGGTGTCATTAGTCTCCAGACGCCTCATCGGAAATAGGCCTCATCTCGCCTGCAAGGGAGAACTTCCTGGATTTTCTCGAGTTGCGGCAGGTGTTCTCGAGTTACGACGGGGACCTCAGGGACCCGCCCTGGTTGCCTCAGGAGAGGCCAGTCCCCATGCGAGTTGCTAGGGGGCCTCTCGGGATTCCTCTCCCGTCGATACCGGGGCCAAAAACCTTGTGTGGAGTCAGGGCCGGAACCGAGGATTCCTCTCAGGGGTGACATGGATCTTTGAGTACTTCTGGAGTCTCCCCAGGGGAGTCAGGCCTCGTCTCGAGTGGGGGCATGCACGTGCGCTTTCCTTCCAGACTGTAGCAGCAATGTCACACTTCCCGTCGCGTGGATCAAAGGATCTGTGGTTTTCCCTCGAGGCTTTCCCTCGAGGCTTTCCCACAGGGCTGTCCCACGTGCCACCGTGGTGTGAGTCGATCCTCGGCGTGAAAGATGAGCCAGTGCAGGGCAAAGAGGTTCCTCTGGAATGGACTGAGACATCTGGGGGACTCTTGGAATGGTGGTACGACCATGGAGTTCCTCTCGCCTTTCCTGTTGAGAGTGCCTCCTCTTGAGATGCGACGGGAACGCCGGGAATTCTTTCCCGTTGAAAGCAGGGAAAGGATCCCTCATCTCGAGCTCCGAGGGGGAAACGGGGCTGCTCTGGATGTGGGCGGGACCATCGTGCTTCCTCTCGAGTGGAGACGGGTATGGCGGTTAACTTCTTGAGTTGCAGCAAGGGTGTGAAAGACCCTTTCGAAATTCCAGAGGTTAGGTGTCATTAGTCTCCAGACGCCTCATCGGAAATAGGCCTCAACTCGCCTGGAAGGGAGAACTTCCTGGATTTTCTCGAGTTACGGCAGGTGTTCTCGTGTTACGACGGGGACCTCAGGGACCCCCCCTGGTGGCCTAAGGAGAGGCCAGTCCCCATGCGAGTTGCTAGGGGGCCTCTCGGGATTCCTCTCCCGTCGATACCGGGGCCAAGAACCTTGTGTGGAGTCAGGGCCCGAACCGAGGATTCCTCTCAGGGGCTGACATGGATCTTTGGGTACTTCTGGAGTCTCCCCAGGGGAGTCAGGCCTCGTCTCGAGTGGGGGCATGCACGTGTGCTTTCCTTCCAGGCTGTAGCAGCAATATCACGCTTCCCGTCGCGTGGATCAAAGGATCTGTGGTTTTCCCTCGAGGCTTTCCCTCGAGGTTTTCCCACAGGGCTGTCCCACGTGCCACCGTGGTGTGAGTCGATCCTCGGCGTGAAAGATGAGCCAGTGCAGGGCAAAGAGGTTCCTCTGGAATGGACTGAGACATCTGGGGGAGTCTTGGAATGGTGGTACGACCATGGAGTTCCTCTCGCCTTTCCTGTTGAGAGTGCCTCCTCTTGAGATGCGACGGGAACGCCGGGAATTCTTTCCCGTTGAAAGCAGGGAAAGGATCCCTCATCTCGAGCTCCGAGGGGGAAACGGGGCTCCTCTGGATGTGGGCGGGACCATCGTACTTCCTCTCGAGTGGAGACGGGTATGGCGGTGAACTTCTTGAGTTGCAGCAAGGGTGTGAAAGATCCTTTCGAAGTTCCAGAGGTTAGGTGTCATTAGTCTCCAGACGCCTCATCGGAAATAGGCCTCATCTCGCCTGGAAGGGAGAACTTCCTGGATTTTCTTGAGTTGCGGCAGGTGTTCTCGAGTTACGACGGGGACCTCAGGGACCCGCCCGGGTGGCCTCAAGAGAGGCCAGTCCCCATGCGAGTTGCTAGGGGGCCTCTCGGGATTCCTCTCCCGTCGATACCGGGGCCAAAAACCTTGTGTGGAGTCAGGGCCGGGACCGAGGATTCCTCTCAGGGGTGACAAGGATCTTTGGGTACTTCTGGAGTCTCCCCAGGGGAGTCAGGCCTCCTCTCGAGTGGGGGCATGCACGTGAGCTTTCCTTCCAGGCTGTAGCAGCAATGTCACGCTTCCCGTGGCGTGGATCAAAGGATCTGTGGTTTTCCCTCGAGGCTTTCCCTCGAGGCTTTCCCACAGGGCTGTCCCACGTGCCACCGTGGTGTGAGTCGTTCCTCGGCGTGAAAGATGAGCCAGTGCAGGGCAAAGAGGTTCCTCTGGAATGGACTGAGTCATCTGGGGGACTCTTGGAATGGTGGTACGACCATGGAGTTCCTCTCGCCTTTCCTGTTGAGAGTGCCTCCTCTTGAGATGCGACGGGAACGCCGGGAATTCTTTCCCGTTGAAAGCAGGGAAAGGATCCCTCATCTCGAGCTACGAGGGGGAAACGGGGCTCCTCTGGATGTGGGCGGGACCATCGTGCTTCCTCTCGAGTGGAGACGGGTATGGCGGTGAACTTCTTGAGTTGCAGCAAGGGTGTGAAAGACCCTTTCGAAGTTCCAGAGGTTAGGTGTCATTAGTCTCCAGACGCCTCATCGGAAATAGGCCTCATCTCGCCTGCAAGGGAGAACTTCCTGGATTTTCTCGAGTTGCGGCAGGTGTTCTCGAGTTACGACGGGGACCTCAGGGACCCGCCCTGGTTGCCTCAGGAGAGGCCAGTCCCCATGCGAGTTGCCAGGGGGCCTCTCGGGATTCCTCTCCCGTCGATACCGGGGCCAAAAACCTTGTGTGGAGTCAGGGCCGGAACCGAGGATTCCCCTCAGGGGTGACATGTATCTTTGGGTACTTCTGGAGTCTCCCCAGGGGAGTCAGGCCTCGTCTCGAGTGGGGGCATGCACGTGCGCTTTCCTTCCAGGCTGTAGCAGCAATGTCACGGTTCCCGTCGAGTGGATCAAAGGATCTGTGGTTTTCCCTCGAGGCTTTCCCTCGAGGCTTTCCCACAAGGCTGTCCCACGTGCCACCGTGGTGTGAGTCGATCCTCGGCGTGAAAGATGAGCCAGTGCAGGGCAAAGAGGTTCCTCTGGAATGGACTGAGACATCTGGGGGACTCTTGGAATGGTGGTACGACCATGGAGTTCCTCTCGCCTTTCCTGTTGAGAGTGCCTCCTCTTGAGATGCGACGGGAACGCTGGGAATTCT
The DNA here is from genome assembly GCF_032405125.1 of Capricornis sumatraensis. Classification (NCBI taxonomy): domain Eukaryota; kingdom Metazoa; phylum Chordata; class Mammalia; order Artiodactyla; family Bovidae; genus Capricornis; species Capricornis sumatraensis. Next base: position 14,418,873 of record NW_027184612.1, read on the forward strand.
TTCCCGTTGAAAGCAGGGAAAGGATCCCTCATCTCGAGCTACGAGGGGGAAACGGGGCTCCTCTGGATGTGGGCGGGACCATCGTGCTTCCTCTCGAGTGGAGACGGGTATGGCGATGCACTTCTTGAGTTGCAGCAAGGTTGTGAAAGACCCTTTCGAAATTACAGAGGTTAGGTGTCATTAGTCTCCAGACGCTTCATCGGAAATAGGCCTCATCTCACCTGGAAGGGAGAACTTCCTGGATTTTCTCGAGTTGCGGCAGGTGTTCTCGAGTTACGACGGGGACCTCAGGGACCCGCCCTGGTGGCCTCAGGAGAGGCCAGTCCCCATGCGAGTTGCTAGGGGGCCTGTCGGGATTCCTCTCCCGTCGATACCGGGCCAATAACCTTGTGTGGAGTCAGGGCCCGAACCGAGGATTCCTCTCAGGGGCTGACATGGATCTTTGGGTACTTCTGGAGTCTCCCCAGGGGAGTCAGGCCTCGTTTCGAGTGGGGGCATGCACGAGCGCTTTTCTTCCAGGCTGTAGCAGCAATGTCACGCTTACCTTCGCGTGGATCAAAGGATCTGTGGTTTTCCCTCGAGGCTTTCCCTCGAGGCTTTCCCACAGGGCTGTCCCACTTTCCACCGTGGTGTGAGTCGATCCTCGGCGTGAAAGATGAGCCAGTGCAGGGCAAAGAGGTTCCTCTGGAATGGACTGAGACATCTGGGGGATTCTTGGAATGGTGGTACGACCATAGAGTTACTCTCGCCTTTCCTGTTGAGAGTGCCTCCTCTTGAGATGCGAGGGGAATGCCGGGAATTCTTTCCCGTTGAAAGCAGGGAAAGGATCCCACATCTCGAGCTACGAGGGGGAAACGGGGCTCCTCTGGATATGGGCGGGACCATCGTGCTTCCTCTCGAGTGGAGACGGGTATGGCGGTGAACTTCTTGAGTTGCAGCAAGGGTGTGAAAGACCCTTTCGAAGTTCCAGAGGTTAGGTGTCATTAGTCTCCAGACGCCTCATTGGAAATAGGCCTCATCTCGCCTGGAAGGGAGAACTTGCTGGATTTTCTCGAGTTGCGGCAGGTGTTCTCGAGTTACGACGGGGACCTCAGGGACCCGCCCTGGTGGCCTCAGGAAAGGCCAATCCCCATGCGAGTTGCTAGGGGGCCTCTCAGGATTCCTCTCCCGTCGATACCGGGGCCAAAAACCTTGTGTGAAGTCAGGGCCGGAACCGGGGATTCCTCTCAGGGGCTGACATGGATCTTTGGGTACTTCTGGAGTCTCCCCAGGGGAGTCAGGCCTCGTTCCAAGTGGGGGCATGCACGTGCGCTTTCCTTCCAGGCTGTAGCAGCAATGTCACACTTCCCGTCGCGTGGATCAAAGGATCTGTGGTTTTCCCTCGAGGCTTTCCCTCGAGGCTTTCCCACAGGGCTGTCCCACGTGCCACCGTGGTGTGAGTCGATCCTCGGCGTGAAAGATGAGCCAGTGCAGGGCAAAGAGGTTCCTCTGGAATGGACTGAGACATCTGGGGGACTCTTGGAATGGTGGTACGACCATGGAGTTCCTATCGCCTTTTCTGTTGAGAGTGCCTCCTCTTGAGATGCGACGGGAACTCCGGGAATTCTTTCCCGGTGAAAGCAGGGAAAGGATCCCTCATCTCGAGCTACGAGGGGGAAACGGGGCTCCTCTGGATGTGGGCGGGACCATCGTGCTTCCTCTCGAGTGGAGACGGGTATGGCGGTGAACTTCTTGAGTTGCAGCAAGGGTGTGAAAGACCCTTTCGAAGTTCCAGAGGTTAGGTGTCATTAGTCTCCAGATGCCTCATCGGAAATAGGCTTCATCTCGCCTGGAAGGGAGAACTTCCTGGATTTTCTCGAGATGCGGCAGGTGTTCTCGCGTTACGACGGGGACCTCAGGGACCCGCCCTGGTGGCCTCAGGAACGGCCAGTCCCCATGCGAGTTGCTAGGGGGCCTCTCGGGATTCCTCTCCCGTCGATACCGGGGCCAAAAACCTTGTGTGGAGTCAGGGCCGGAACCGAGGATTCCTCTCAGGGGTGACATGGATCTTTGGGTACTTCTGGAGTCTCCCCAGGGGAGTGAGGCCTCGTCTCGTGTGGGGGCATGCACGTGCGCTTTCCTTCCAGGCTGTAGCAGCAATGTCACGCTTCTCGTCGCGTGGATCAAAGGATCTGTGGTTTTCCCTCGAAGCTTTGCCTCGAGGCTTTCCCACAGGGTTGTCCCACGTGCCGCCGTGGTGTGAGTCGATCCTCGGCGTGAAAGATGAGCCAGTGCAGGGCAAAGAGGTTCCTTTGGAATGGACTGAGACATCTGGGGGACTCTTGGAATGGTGGTACGACCATGGAGTTCTTCTCACCTTTCCTGTTGAGAGTGCCTCCTCTTGAGATGCGACGGAAATGCCGGGAATTCTTTCCCGTTAAAAGCAGGATAAGGATCCATCATTTCGAGTTACGAGGGGAAACGGGGCTCCTCTGGATGTGGGCGGGACCATCGTGCTTCCTCTCGAGTGGAGACGGGTATGGCGGTGAACTTCTTGTGTTGCAGCAAGGGTGTGAAAGACCCTTTCGAAGTTCCAGAGGTTAGGTGTCATTAGTCTCCAGACGCCTCATTGGAAATAGGCCTCATCTCGCCTGGAAGGGAGAACATCCTGGATTTTCTCGAGTTGCGGCAGGTGTTCTCGAGTTACGACGGGGACCTCAGGGAACCGCCCTGGTGGCCTCAGGAAAAGCCAGTCCCCATGCGAGTTGCTAGGGGGCCTCTCAGGATTCCTCTCCTGTCGATACCGGGGCCAAAAACCTTGTTTGGAGTCAGGGCCGGAACCGAGGGTTCGTCTCAGGGGATGACATGGATCTTTGGGTACTTCTGGAGTCTCCCCACTGGAGCCAGGCCTCGTTTCGAGTGGGGGCATGCACGAGCGCTTTTCTTCCAGGCTGTAGCAGCAATGTCACGCTTACCTTCGCGTGGATCAAAGGATCTGTGGTTTTCCCTCGAGGCTTTCCCTCGAGGCTTTCCCACAGGGCTGTCCCACTTGCCACCGTGGTGTGAGTCGATCCTCGGCGTGAAAGATGAGCCAGTGCAGGGCAAAGAGGTTCCTCTGGAATGGACTGAGACATCAGGGGGATTCTTGGAATGGTGGTACGACCATAGAGTTCCTCTCGCCTTTCCTGTTGAGAGTGCCTCCTCTTGAGTTGCGAGGGGAATGCCGGGAATTCTTTCCCGTTGAAAGCAGGGAAAGGATCCCTCATCTCGAGCTACGAGGGGGAAACGGGGCTCCTCTGGATATGGGCGGGACCATCGTGCTTCCTCTCGAGTGGAGACGGGTATGGCGGTGAACTTCTTGAGTTGCAGCAAGGGTGTGAAAGACCCTTTCGAAGTTCCAGAGGTTAGGTGTCATTACTCTCCAGACGCCTCATCGGAAATAGGCCTCATCTCGCCTGGAAGGGAGAACTTCCTGGATTTTCTCGAGTTGCGGCAGGAGTTCTCGAGTTACGACGGGGACCTCAGGGACCCGCCATGGTGGCCTCAGGAAAGGCCAGTCCCCATGCGAGTTCCTAGGGGGCCTCTCAGGATTCCTCTCCCGTCGATACCGGGGCCAAAAACCTTGTGTGGAGTCAGGGCCGGAACCGAGGTTTTCTCTCAGGGGTGACATGGAACTTTGGGTATTTCTGGAGTCTCCCCAGGGGAGTCAGGCCTCGTCTCGAGTGGGGGCATGCACGTGCGCTTTCCTTCCAGGCTGTAGTAGCAATGTCACGCTTCCCGTCGCGTGGATCAAAGGATCTGTGGTTTTCCCTCGAGGCTTTCCCACAGGGCTGTCCCACGTGCCACCGTGGTGTGAGTCGATCCTCGGCGTGAAAGATGAGCCAGTGCAGGGCAAAGAGGTTCCTCTGGAATGGACTGAGACATCTGGGGGACTCTTGGAATGGTGGTACGACCATGGAGTTCCTCTCGCCTTTCCTGTTGAGAGTGCCTCCTCTTGAGATGCGACGGGAACGCCGGGAATTCTTTCCCGTTGAAAGCAGGGAAAGGATCCCTCATCTCGAGCTACGAGGGGGAAACGGGGCTCCTCTGGATGTGGGCGGGACCATCGTGCTTCCTCTCGAGTGGAGACGGGTATGGCGGTGAACTTCTTGAGTAGCAGCAAGGGTGTGAAAGACCCTCTCGAAATTCCAGAGGTTAGGTGTCATTAGTCTCCAGACGCCTCATCGGAAATAGGCCTCATCTCGCCTGGAAGGGAGAACTTCATGGATTTTCTCGAGTTGCGGCAGGTGTTCTCGAATTACGACGGGGACCTCAGGGACCCGCCCTGGTGGCCCCAGGAGAGGCCAGTCCCCATGCGAGTTGCTACGGGGCCTCTCGGGACTCCTCTCCCGTCGATACCGGGGCCAAAAACCTTGTGTGGAGTCAGGGCCGGAACCGAGGATTCCTCTCAGGGGCTGACATGGATCTTTGGGTACTTCTGGAGTCTCCCCAGGGGAGTCAGGCCTCGTCTCGAGTGGGGGCATGCACGTGTGCTTTCCTTCCAGGCTGTAGCAGCAATGTCACGCTTCCCGTCGCGTGGATCAAAGGATCTGTGGTTTTCCCTCGAGGCTTTCCCTTCAGGCTTTCCCACAGGGCTGTCCCACGTGCCACCGTGGTGTGAGTCGATCCTCGGCGTGAAAGATGAGCCAGTGCAGGGCAAAGAGGTTCCTCTGGAATGGACTGAGACATCTGGGGTACTCTTGGAATTGTGGTACGACCATGGAGTTCCTCTCACCTTTCCTGTTGAGAGTGCCTCCTCTTGAGATGCGACGGGAATGCCGGGAATTCTTTCCCGTTGAAAGCAGGGAAAGGATCCCTCATCTCGAGCTACGAATGTGAAACGGGGCTCCTCTGGATGTGGGCGGGACCATCGTGCTTCCTCTCGAGTGGAGACGGGTATGGCGGTGAACTTCTTGAGTTGCAGCAAGGGTGTGAAAGACCCTTTCGATGTTCCAGAGGTTAGGTGTCATTAGTCTCCAGACGCCTCATCGGAAATAGGCCTCATCTCGCCTGGAAGGGAGAACTTCCTGGATTTTCTCGAGTTGCGGCAGGTGTTCTCGAGTTACGACGGGGACCTCAGGGACCCGCCATGGTGGCCTCATGAAAGACCAGTCCCCATGCGAGTTGCTAGGGGGCCTCTCAGGATTCCTCTCCCGTCGATACCGGGGCCAAAAACCTTGTGTGGAGTCAGGGTCGGAACCGAGGTTTCCTCTCAGAGGTGACATGGAACTTTGGGTATTTCTGGAGTCTCCCCAGGGGAGTCAGGCCTCGTCTCGAGTGGGGGCATGCATGTGCGCTTTCCTTCCAGGCTGTAGCAGCAATGTCACGCTTCCCGTCGCGTGGATAAAAGGATCTGTGGTTTTCCCTCGAGGCTTTCCCTCGAGGCTTTGCCACAGGGATGTCCCACGTGCCACCGTGGTGTGAGTCGATCCTCGGCGTGAAAGATGAGCCAGTGCAGGGCAAAGAGGTTCCTCTGGAATGGACTGAGACATCTGGGGGACTCTTGGAATGGTGGTACGACCATGGAGTTCCTCTCGCCTTTCCTGTTGAGAGTGCCTCCTCTTGAGATGCGACGGGAACGCCGGGAATTCTTTCCCGTTGAAAGCAGGGAAAGGATCCCACATCTCGAGCTCCGAGGGGGAAACGGGGCTCCTCTGGATGTGGGCGGGACCATCGTGCTTCCTCTCGAGTGGAGACGGGTATGGCGGTGAACTTCTTGAGTAGCAGCAAGGGTGTGAAAGACCCTTTCGAAGTTCCAGAGGTTAGGTGTCATTAGTCTCCAGACGCCTCATCGGAAATAGGCCTCATCTCGCCTGGAAGGGAGAACTTCCTGGATTTTCTCGAGTTGCGGCAGGTGTTCTCGAGTTACGACGGGGACCTCAGGGACCCGCCATGGTGGCCTCAGGAAAGGCCATTCCACATGCGAGTTGCTAGGGGGCCTCTCAGGATTCCTCTCCCGTCGATACCGGGGCCAAAAACCTTGTGTGGAGTCAGGGCCGGAACCGAGGTTTCCTCTCAGGGGTGACATGGATCTTTGGGTACTTCTGGAGTCTCCCTAGGGGAGTCAGGACTCGTCTCGAGTGGGGGCATGCACGTGCGCTTTCCTTCCAGGCTGTAGCAGCAATGTCACGCTTCCCGTCGCGTGGATCAAAGGATCTGTGGTTTTCCCTCGAGGCTTTCCCACAGGGCTGTCACACGTGCCACCGTGGTGTGAGTCGATTCTCGGCGTGAAAGATGAGCCAGTGCAGGGCAAAGAGGTTCCTCTGGAATGGACTGAGCCATCTGGGGGACTCTTGGAATGGTGGTACGACCATGGAGTTCCTCTCGCCTTTCCTGTTGAGAGTGCCTCCTCTTGAGATGCGACGGGAACGCCGGGAATTCTTTCCCGTTGAAAGCAGGGAAAGGATCCCTCATCTCGAGCTACGAGGGGGAAACGGGGCTCCTCTGGATGTGGGCGGGACCATCGTGCTTCCTCTCGAGTGGAGACGGGTATGGCGGTGAACTTCTTGAGTTGCAGCAAGGGTGTGAAAGACCCTTTCGAAGTTCCAGAGGTTAGGTGTCATTAGTCTCCAGACGCCTCATCGGAAATAGGCCTCATCTCGCCTGGAAGGGAGAACTTCCTGGATTTTCTCGAGTTGCGGCAGGTGTTCTCGAGTTACGACGGGGACCTCAGGGACCCGCCATGGTGGCCTCAGGAAAGGCCAGTCCCCATGCGAGTTGCTAGGGGGCCTCTCAGGATTCCTCTCCCGTCGATACCGGGGCCAAAAACCTTGTGTGAAGTCAGGGCCGGAACCGGGGATTCCTCTCAGGGGCTGACATGGATCTTTGGGTACTTCTGGAGTCTCCCCAGGGGAGTGAGGCCTTGTCTCGAGTGGGGGCATGCACGTGCGCTTTCCTTCCAGGCTGTAGCAGCAATGTCACGCTTCTCGTCGTGTGGATCAAAGGATCTGTGGTTTTCCCTCTAGGCTTTCCCTCGAGGCTTTCCCACAGTGTTGTCCCACGTGCCGCCGTGGTGTGAGTCGATCCTCGGCGTGAAAGATGAGCCAGTGCAGGGCAAAGAGGTTCCTCTGGAATGGACTGAGACATCTGGGGGACTCTTGGAATGGTGGTACGACCATGGAGTTCTTCTCGCCTTTCCTGTTGAGAGTGCCTCCTCTTGAGATGCGACGGAAATGCCGGGAATTCTTTCCCGTTAAAAGCAGGGAAAGGATCCCTCATCTCGAGCTACGAGGGGAAACGGGGCTCCTCTGGATGTGGGCGGGACCATCGTGCTTCCTCTCGAGTGGAGACGGGTATGGCGGTGAATTTCTTGTGTTGCAGCAAGGGTGTGAAAGACCCTTTCGAAGTTCCAGAGGTTAGGTGTCATTAGTCTCCAGACGCCTCATTGGAAATAGGCCTCATCTCGCCTGGAAGGGAGCACATCCTGGATTTTCTCGAGTTGCGGCAGGTGTTCTCGAGTTACGACGGGGACCTCAGGGAACCGCCCTGGTGGCCTCAGGAAAAGCCAGTCCCCATGCGAGTTGCTAGGGGGCCTCTCAGGATTCCTCTCCTGTCGATACCGGGGCCAAAAACCTTGTTTGGAGTCAGGGCCGGAACCGAGGATTCCTCTCAGGGGCTGACATGGATCTTTGGGTACTTCTGGAGTCTCCCCACTGGAGTCAGGCCTCGTTTCAAGTGGGGGCATGCACGAGCGCTTTTCTTCCAGGCTGTAGCAGCAATGTCACACTTACCTTCGCGTGGATCAAAGGATCTGTGGTTTTCCCTCGAGGCTTTCCCTCGAGGCTTTCCCACAGGGCTGTCCCACATGCCACCGTGGTGTGAGTCGATCCTCGGCGTGAAAGATGAGCCAGTGCAGGGCAAAGAGGTTCCTCTGGAATGGACTGAGACATCTGGGGGACTCTTGGAATGGTGGTACGACCATGGAGTTCCTCTCGCCTTTCCTGTTGAGAGTGCCTCCTCTTGAGATGCGACGGGAACGCCGGGAATTCTTTCCCGTTGAAAGCAGGGAAAGGATCCCTCATCTCGAGCTACGAGGGGGAAACGGGGCTCCTCTGGATGTGGGCGGGACCATCGTGCTTCCTCTCGAGTGGAGACGGGTATGGCGGTGAACTTCTTGAGAAGCAGCAAGGGTGTGAAAGACCCTTTCGAAGTTCCAGAGGTTAGGTGTCATTAGTCTCCAGACGCCTCATAGGAAATAGGCCTCATCTCGCCTGGAAGGGAGAACTTCCTGGATTTTCTCGAGTTGCGGCAGGTGTTCTCGAGTTACGACGGGGACCTCAGGGACCCGCCATGGTGGCCTCAGGAAAGGCCAGTCCCCATGCGAGTTGCTAGGGGGCCTCTCAGGATTCCTCTCCCGTCGATACCGGGGCCAAAAACCTTGTGTGGAGTAAGGGCCGGAACCGAGGTTTTCTCTCAGGGGTGACATGGAACTTTGGGTATTTCTGGAGTCTCCCCAGGGGAGTCAGGCCTCGTCTCGAGTGGGGGCATGCACGTGCGCTTTCCTTCCAGGCTGTAGCAGCAATGTCACGCTTCCCGTCGCGTGGATCAAAGGATCTGTGGTTTTCCCTCGAGGCTTTCCCTCGAGGCTTTCCCACGTTCCACCGTGGTGTGAGTCGATCCTCGGCGTGAAGGATGAGCCAGTGCAGGGCAAAGAGATTCCTCTGCAATGGACTGAGACATCTGGGGGACTCTTGGAATGGTGGTACGACCATGGAGATCCTCTCGCCTTTCCTCTTGAGAGTGCCTCCTCTTGAGATGCGACGGGAACGCCGGGAATCCTTTCCCGTTGAAAGCAGGGAAAGGATCCCTCATCTCGAGCTACGAGGGGGAAACGGGGCTCCTCTGGATGTGGGCGGGACCATCGTGCTTCCTCTCGAGGGGAGACGGGTATGGCGGTGAACTTCTTGAGTAGCAGCAAGGGTGTGAAAGACCCTTTCGAAGTTCCAGAGGTTAGGTGTCATTAGTCTCCAGACGCCTCATTGGAAATAGGCCTCATCTGGCCTGGAAGGGAGAACTTCCTGGATTTTCTCGAGTTGCGGGAGGTGTTCTCGAGTTACGACGGGGACCTCAGGGACCCGCCCTGGTGGCCTCAGGAGAGGCCAGTCCCCATGCGAGTTGCTAGGGGGCCTCTCGGGATTCCTCTCCCGACGATACCGGGGCCAAAAACCTTGTGTGGAGTCAGGGCCGGAACCGAGGTTTCCTCTCAGGGGTGACATGGATCTTTGGGTACTTCTGGAGTCTCCCTAGGGGAGTCAGGACTCGTCTCGAGTGGGGGCATGCACGTGCGCTTTCCTTCCAGGCTGTAGCAGCAATGTCACGCTTCCCGTCGCGTGGATCAAAGGATCTGTGGTTTTCCCTCGAGGCTTTCCCTCGAGGCTTTCCCACAGGGTTGTCCCACGTGCCGCCGTGGTGTGAGTCGATCCTCGGCGTGAAAGATTATCCAGTGCAGGGCAAAGAGGTTCCTCTGGAATGGACTGAGACATCTGGGGGACTCTTGGAATGGTGGTACGACCATGGAGTTCCTCTCGCCTTTCCTGTTGAGAGTGCCTCCTCTTGAGATGCGACGGGAACGCCGGGAATTCTTTCCCGTTGAAAGCAGGGAAAGGATCCCTCATCTCGAGCTACGAGGGGGAAACGGGGCTCCTCTGGATGTGGGCGGGACCATCGTGCTTCCTCTCGAGTGGAGACGGGTATGGCGGTGAACTTCTTGAGTAGCAGCAAGGGTGTGAAAGACCCTTTCGAAGTTCCAGAGGTTAGGTGTCATTAGTCTCCAGAAGCCTCATAGGAAATAGGCCTCATCTCGCCTGGAAGGGAGAACTTCCTGGATTTTCTCGAGTTGCGGCAGGTGTTCTCGAGTTACGACGGGGACCTCAGGGACCCGCCATGGTGGCCTCAGGAAAGGCCAGTCCCCATGCGAGTTGCTAGGGGGCCTCTCAGGATTCCTCTCCCGTCGATACCGGGGCCAAAAACCTTGTGTGGAGTAAGGGCCGGAACCGAGGTTTTCTCTCAGGGGTGACATGGAACTTTGGGTATTTCTGGAGTCTCCCCAGGGGAGTCAGGCCTCGTCTCGAGTGGGGGCATGCACGTGCGCTTTCCTTCCAGGCTGTAGCAGCAATGTCACGCTTCCCGTCGCGTGGATCAAAGGATCTGTGGTTTTCCCTCGAGGCTTTCCCACAGGGCTGTCCCACGTGCCACCGTGGTGTGAGTCGATCCTCGGCGTGAAAGATGAGCCAGTGCAGGGCAAAGAGGTTCCTCTGGAATGGACTGAGACATCTGGGGGACTCTTGGAATGGTGGTACGACCATGGAGATCCTCTCGCCTTTCCTGTTGAGAGTGCCTCCTCTTGAGATGCGACGGGAACGCCGGGAATTCTTTCCCGTTGAAAGCAGGGAAAGGATCCCTCATCTCGAGCTACGAGGGGGAAACGGGGCTCCTCTGGATGTGGGCGGGACCATCGTGCTTCCTCTCGAGTGGAGACGGGTATGGCGGTGAACTTCTTGAGTAGCAGCAAGGGTGTGAAAGACCCTTTCGAAGTTCCAGAGGTTAGGTGTCATTAGTCTCCAGACGCCTCATTGGAAATAGGCCTCATCTGACCTGGAAGGGAGAACTTCCTGGATTTTCTCGAGTTGCGGCAGGTTTTCTCGAGTTACGACGGGGACCTCAGGGACCCGCCCTGGTGGCCTCAGGAGAGGCCAGTCCCCATGCGAGTTGCTAGGGGGCCTCTCGGGATTCCTCTCCCGTCGATACCGGGGCCAAGAACCTTGTGTGGAGTCAGGGCCCGAACCGAGGATTCCTCTCAGGGGCTGACATGGATCTTTGGGTACTTCTGGAGTCTCCCCACTGGAGTCAGGCCTCGTTTCGAGTGGGGGCATGCACGAGCGCTTTTCTTCCAGGCTGTAGCAGCAATGTCACGCTTCCCGTTGCGTGGATCAAAGGATCTGTGGTTTTCCCTCGAGGCTTTCCCTCGAGGCTTTGCCACAGGGCTGTCCCACGTGCCACCGTGGTGTGAGTCGATCCTCGGCGTGAATGATGAGCCAGTGCAGGGCAAAGAGGTTCCTCTGGAATGGACTGAGACATCTGGGGGACTCTTGGAATGGTGGTACGACCATGGAGTTCCTCTCGCCTTTCCTGTTGAGAGTGCCTCCTCTTGAGATGCGACGGGAACGCTGGGAATTCTTTCCCGTTGAAAGCAGGGAAAGGATCCCTCATCTCGAGCTACGAGGGGGAAACGGGGCTCCTCTGGATGTGGGCGGGACCATCGTGCTTCCTCTCGAGTGGAGACGGGTATGGCGGTGAACTTCTTGAGTAGCAGCAAGGGTGTGAAAGACCCTTTCGAAGTTCCAGAGGTTAGGTGTCATTAGTCTCCAGACGCCTCATCGGAAATAGGCCTCATTTCGGCTGGAAGGGAGAACTTCCTGGATTTTCTCGAGTTGCGACAGGTGTTCTCGAGTTACGACGGGGACCTCAGGGACCCGCCATGGTGGCCTCAGGAAAGGCCAGTCCCCATGCGAGTTGCTAGGGGGCCTCTCAGGATTCCTCTCCCGTCGATACCGGGGCCAAGAACCTTGTGTGGAGTCAGGGCCCGAACCGAGGATTCCTCTCAGGGGCTGACATGGATCTTTGGGTACTTCTGGAGTCTCCCCACTGGAGTCAGGCCTCGTTTCGAGTGGGGGCATGCACGAGCGCTTTTCTTCCAGGCTGTAGCAGCAATGTCACGCTTCCCGTTGCGTGGATCAAAGGATCTGTGGTTTTCCCTCGAGGCTTTCCCTCGAGGCTTTGCCACAGGGCTGTCCCACGTGCCACCGTGGTGTGAGTCGATCCTCGGCGTGAATGATGAGCCAGTGCAGGGCAAAGAGGTTCCTCTGGAATGGACTGAGACATCTGGGGGACTCTTGGAATGGTGGTACGACCATGGAGTTCCTCTCGCCTTTCCTGTTGAGAGTGCCTCCTCTTGAGATGCGACGGGAACGCTGGGAATTCTTTCCCGTTGAAAGCAGGGAAAGGATCCCTCATCTCGAGCTACGAGGGGGAAACGGGGCTCCTCTGGATGTGGGCGGGACCATCGTGCTTCCTCTCGAGTGGAGACGGGTATGGCGGTGAACTTCTTGAGTAGCAGCAAGGGTGTGAAAGACCCTTTCGAAGTTCCAGAGGTTAGGTGTCATTAGTCTCCAGACGCCTCATCGGAAATAGGCCTCATCTCGGCTGGAAGGGAGAACTTCCTGGATTTTCTCGAGTTGCGACAGGTGTTCTCGAGTTACGACGGGGACCTCAGGGACCCGCCATGGTGGCCTCAGGAAAGGCCAGTCCCCATGCGAGTTGCTAGGGGGCCTCTCAGGATTCCTCTCCCGTCGATACCGGGGCCAACAACCTTGTGTGGAGTCAGGGCCGGAAACGAGGTTTCCTCTCAGGGGTGACATGGATCTTTGGGTACTTCTGGAGTCTCCCTAGGGGAGTCAGGCCTCGTCTCGATTGGGGGCATGCACGTGCGCTTTCCTTCCAGGCTGTAGCAGCAATGTCACGCTTCCCGTCGCGTGGATCAAAGGATCTGTGGTTTTCCCTCGAGGCTTTCCCTCGAGGCTTTCCCACGTTCCACCGTGGTGTGAGTCGATCCTCGGCGTGAAAGATGAGCCAGTGCAGGGCAAAGAGGTTCCTCTGCAACGGACTGAGACATCTGGGGGACTCTTGGAATGGTGGTACGACCATGGAGATCCTCTCGCCTTTCCTGTTGAGAGTGCCTCCTCTTGAGATGCGACGGGAACGCCGGGAATCCTTTCCCGTTGAAAGCAGGGAAAGGATCCCTCATCTCGAGCTACGAGGGGGAAACGGGGCTCCTCTGGATGTGGGCGGGACCATCGTGCTTCCTCTCGAGGGGAGACGGGTATGGCGGTGAACTTCTTGAGTAGCAGCAAGGGTGTGAAAGACCCTTTCGAAGTTCCAGAGGTTAGGTGTCATTAGTCTCCAGACGCCTCATCGGAAATAGGCCTCATCTCGGCTGGAAGGGAGAACTTCCTGGATTTTCTCGAGTTGCGGCAGGTGTTCTCGAGTTACGACGGGGACCTCAGGGACCCACCATGGTGGCCTCAGGAAAGGCCAGTCCCCATGCGAGTTGCTAGGGGGCCTCTCAGGATTCCTCTCCCGTCGATACCGGGGCCAAAAACCTTGTGTGGAGTCAGGGCCGGAAACGAGGTTTCCTCTCAGGGGTGACATGGATCTTTGGGTACTTCTGGAGTCTCCCTAGGGGAGTCAGGACTCGTCTCGAGTGGGGGCATGCACGTGCGCTTTACTTCCAGGCTGTAGCAGCAATGTCACGCTTCCCGTCGCGTGGATCAAAGGATCTGTGGTTTTCCCTCGAGGCTTTCCCTCGAGGCTTTCCCACAGGGCTGTCCCACGTGCCACCGTGGTGTGAGTCAATCCTGGGCGTGAAAGATGAGCCAGTGCAGGGCAAAGAGGTTCCTCTGGAATGGACTGAGACATCTGGGGGACTCTTGGAATGGTGGTATGACCATGGAGTACCTCTCGCCTTTCCTGTTGAGAGTGCCTCCTCTTGAGATGCGACGGGAACGCCGGGAATTCTTTCCCGTTGAAAGCAGGGAAAGGATCCCTCATCTCGAGCTACGACGGGGAAACGGGGCTCCTCTGGATGTGGGCGGGACCATCGTGCTTCCTCTCGAGTGGAGACGGGTATGGCGGTGAACTTCTTGAGTTGCAGCAAGGGTGTGAAAGACCCTTTCGAAGTTCCAGAGGTTAGGTGTCATTAGTCTCCAGACGCCTCATCGGAAATAGGCCTCATCTCGCCTGGAAGGGAGAACTTCCTGGATTTTCTCGAGTTGCGGCAGGTGTTCTCGAGTTACGACGGGGACCTCAGGGACCCGCCCTGGTGGCCTCAGGAGAGGCCAGTCCCCATGCGAGGTGCTAGGGGGCCTCTCGGGATTCCTCTCCCGTCGATACCGGGGCCAAAAACCTTGTGTGGAGTCAGGGCCGGAACCGAGGATTCCTCTCAGGGGCTGACATGGATCTTTGGATACTTCTGGAGTCTCCCCAGGGGAGTCAGGCCTCGTCTCGAGTGGGGGCATGCACGTGCGCTTTCCTTCCAGGCTGTAGCATCAATGTCACGCTTCCCGTGGCCTGGATCAAAGGATCTGTGGTTTTCCCTCGAGGCTTTCCCTCGAGGTTTTCCCACAGGGCTGTCCCACGTGCCACCGTGGTGTGAGTCGATCCTCGGCGTGAAAGATGAGCCAGTGCAGGGCAAAGAGGTTCCTCTGTAATGGACTGAGACATCTGGGGGACTCTTGGAATGGTGGTACGACCATGGAGTTCCTCTCGCCTTTCCTGTTGAGAGTGCCTGCTCTTGAGATGCGACGGGAACGCCGGGAATTCTTTCCCGTTGAAAGCAGGGAAAGGATCCCTCATCTCGAGCTACGAGGGGGAAACGGGGCTCCTCTGGATGTGGGCGGGACCATCGTGCTTCCTCTCGAGTGGAGACGGGTATGGCGGTGAACTTCTTGAGTTGCAGCAAGGGTGTGAAAGACCCTTTCGAAGTTCCAGAGGTTAGGTGTCATTAGTCTCCAGACGCCTCATCGGAAATAGGCCTCATCTCGCCTGGAAGGGAGAACTTCCTGGATTTTCTCGAGTTGCGGCAGGTGTTCTCGAGTTACGACGGGGACCTCAGGGACCCGCCCTGGTGACCTCAGGAGAGGCCAGTCCCCATGCGAGTTGCTAGGGGGCCTCTCGGGATTCCTCTCCCGCCGATACCAGGGCCAAAAACCTTGTGTGGAGTCAGGGCCGGAACCGAGGATTCCTCTCAGGGGCTGATATGGATCTTTGGGTACTTCTGGAGTCTCCCTAGGGGAGTCAGGACTCGTCTCGAGTGGGGGCATGCACGTGCGCTTTCCTTCCAGGCTGTAGCAGCAATGTCACGCTTCCCGTCGCGTGGATCAAAGGATCTGTGGTTTTCCCTCGAGGCTTTCCCTCGAGGCTTTCCCACAGGGTTGTCCCACGTGCCGCCGTGGTGTGAGTCGATCCTCGGCGTGAAAGATTATCCAGTGCAGGGCAAAGAGGTTCCTCTGGAATGGACTGAGACATCTGGGGGACTCTTGGAATGGTGGTACGACCATGGAGTTCCTCTCGCCTTTCCTGTTGAGAGTGCCTCCTCTTGAGATGCGACGGGAACGCCGGGAATTCTTTCCCGTTGAAAGCAGGGAAAGGATCCCTCATCTCGAGCTACGAGGGGGAAACGGGGCTCCTCTGGATGTGGGCGGGACCATCGTGCTTCCTCTCGAGTGGAGACGGGTATGGCGGTGAACTTCTTGAGTAGCAGCAAGGGTGTGAAAGACCCTTTCGAAGTTCCAGAGGTTAGGTGTCATTAGTCTCCAGAAGCCTCATAGGAAATAGGCCTCATCTCGCCTGGAAGGGAGAACTTCCTGGATTTTCTCGAGTTGCGGCAGGTGTTCTCGAGTTACGACGGGGCCTCAGCGACCCGCCATGGTGGCCTCAGGAAAGGCCAGTCCCCATGCGAGTTGCTAGGGGGCCTCTCAGGATTCCTCTCCCGTCGATACCGGGGCCAAAAACCTTGTGTGGAGTAAGGGCCGGAACCGAGGTTTTCTCTCAGGGGTGACATGGAACTTTGGGTATTTCTGGAGTCTCCCCAGGGGAGTCAGGCCTCGTCTCGAGTGGGGGCATGCACGTGCGCTTTCCTTCCAGGCTGTAGCAGCAATGTCACGCTTCCCGTCGCGTGGATCAAAGGATCTGTGGTTTTCCCTCGAGGCTTTCCCACAGGGCTGTCCCACGTGCCACCGTGGTGTGAGTCGATCCTCGGCGTGAAAGATGAGCCAGTGCAGGGCAAAGAGGTTCCTCTGGAATGGACTGAGACATCTGGGGGACTCTTGGAATGGTGGTACGACCATGGAGATCCTCTCGCCTTTCCTGTTGAGAGTGCCTCCTCTTGAGATGCGACGGGAACGCCGGGAATTCTTTCCCGTTGAAAGCAGGGAAAGGATCCCTCATCTCGAGCTACGAGGGGGAAACGGGGCTCCTCTGGATGTGGGCGGGACCATCGTGCTTCCTCTCGAGTGGAGACGGGTATGGCGGTGAACTTCTTGAGTAGCAGCAAGGGTGTGAAAGACCCTTTCGAAGTTCCAGAGGTTAGGTGTCATTAGTCTCCAGACGCCTCATTGGAAATAGGCCTCATCTGACCTGGAAGGGAGAACTTCCTGGATTTTCTCGAGTTGCGGCAGGTTTTCTCGAGTTACGACGGGGACCTCAGGGACCCGCCCTGGTGGCCTCAGGAGAGGCCAGTCCCCATGCGAGTTGCTAGGGGGCCTCTCGGGATTCCTCTCCCGTCGATACCGGGGCCAAGAACCTTGTGTGGAGTCAGGGCCCGAACCGAGGATTCCTCTCAGGGGCTGACATGGATCTTTGGGTACTTCTGGAGTCTCCCCACTGGAGTCAGGCCTCGTTTCGAGTGGGGGCATGCACGAGCGCTTTTCTTCCAGGCTGTAGCAGCAATGTCACGCTTCCCGTTGCGTGGATCAAAGGATCTGTGGTTTTCCCACGAGGCTTTCCCTCGAGGCTTTGCCACAGGGCTGTCCCACGTGCCACCGTGGTGTGAGTCGATCCTCGGCGTGAATGATGAGCCAGTGCAGGGCAAAGAGGTTCCTCTGGAATGGACTGAGACATCTGGGGGACTCTTGGAATGGTGGTACGACCATGGAGTTCCTCTCGCCTTTCCTGTTGAGAGTGCCTCCTCTTGAGATGCGACGGGAACGCTGGGAATTCTTTCCCGTTGAAAGCAGGGAAAGGATCCCTCATCTCGAGCTACGAGGGGGAAACGGGGCTCCTCTGGATGTGGGCGGGACCATCGTGCTTCCTCTCGAGTGGAGACGGGTATGGCGGTGAACTTCTTGAGTAGCAGCAAGGGTGTGAAAGACCCTTTCGAAGTTCCAGAGGTTAGGTGTCATTAGTCTCCAGACGCCTCATCGGAAATAGGCCTCATCTCGGCTGGAAGGGAGAACTTCCTGGATTTTCTCGAGTTGCGACAGGTGTTCTCGAGTTACGACGGGGACCTCAGGGACCCGCCATGGTGGCCTCAGGAAAGGCCAGTCCCCATGCGAGTTGCTAGGGGGCCTCTCAGGATTCCTCTCCCGTCGATACCGGGGCCAACAACCTTGTGTGGAGTCAGGGCCGGAAACGAGGTTTCCTCTCAGGGGTGACATGGATCTTTGGGTACTTCTGGAGTCTCCCTAGGGGAGTCAGGCCTCGTCTCGAGTGGGGGCATGCACGTGCGCTTTCCTTCCAGGCTGTAGCAGCAATGTCACGCTTCCCGTCGCGTGGATCAAAGGATCTGTGGTTTTCCCTCGAGGCTTTCCCTCGAGGCTTTCCCACGTTCCACCGTGGTGTGAGTCGATCCTCGGCGTGAAAGATGAGCCAGTGCAGGGCAAAGAGGTTCCTCTGCAACGGACTGAGACATCTGGGGGACTCTTGGAATGGTGGTACGACCATGGAGATCCTCTCGCCTTTCCTGTTGAGAGTGCCTCCTCTTGAGATGCGACGGGAACGCCGGGAATCCTTTCCCGTTGAAAGCAGGGAAAGGATCCCTCATCTCGAGCTACGAGGGGGAAACGGGGCTCCTCTGGATGTGGGCGGGACCATCGTGCTTCCTCTCGAGGGGAGACGGGTATGGCGGTGAACTTCTTGAGTAGCAGCAAGGGTGTGAAAGACCCTTTCGAAGTTCCAGAGGTTAGGTGTCATTAGTCTCCAGACGCCTCATCGGAAATAGGCCTCATCTCGGCTGGAAGGGAGAACTTCCTGGATTTTCTCGAGTTGCGGCAGGTGTTCTCGAGTTACGACGGGGACCTCAGGGACCCACCATGGTGGCCTCAGGAAAGGCCAGTCCCCATGCGAGTTGCTAGGGGGCCTCTCAGGATTCCTCTCCCGTCGATACCGGGGCCAAAAACCTTGTGTGGAGTCAGGGCCGGAAACGAGGTTTCCTCTCAGGGGTGACATGGATCTTTGGGTACTTCTGGAGTCTCCCTAGGGGAGTCAGGACTCGTCTCGAGTGGGGGCATGCACGTGCGCTTTACTTCCAGGCTGTAGCAGCAATGTCACGCTTCCCGTCGCGTGGATCAAAGGATCTGTGGTTTTCCCTCGAGGCTTTCCCTCGAGGCTTTCCCACAGGGCTGTCCCACGTGCCACCGTGGTGTGAGTCAATCCTGGGCGTGAAAGATGAGCCAGTGCAGGGCAAAGAGGTTCCTCTGGAATGGACTGAGACATCTGGGGGACTCTTGGAATGGTGGTATGACCATGGAGTACCTCTCGCCTTTCCTGTTGAGAGTGCCTCCTCTTGAGATGCGACGGGAATGCCGGGAATTCTTTCCCGTTGAAAGCAGGGAAAGGATCCCTCATCTCGAGCTACGAGGGGGAAACGGGGCTCCTCTGGATGTGGGCGGGATCATCGTGCTTCCTCTCGAGTGGAGACGGGTATGGCAGAGAACTTCTTGAGTTGCAGCAAGGGAGTGAAAGACCCTTTCGAAGTTCCAGAGGTTAGGTGTCATTAGTCTCCAGACGCCTCATCGGAAATAGGCCTCATCACGCCTGGAAGGGAGAACTTCCTGGATTTTCTCGAGTTGCGGCAGGTGTTCTCGAGTTACGACGGGGACCTCAGGTACCAGCCCTGGTGGCCTCAGGAGAGGCCAATCCCCATGCGAGTTGCTAGAGGGACTCTGGGATTCCTCTCCCGTCGATACCGGGTCCAAAAACCTTGTGTGGAGTCAGGGCCGGAACCGAGGTTTCCTCTCTGGGGCTGACATGGATCTTTGGGTACTTCTGGAGTCTCCCCAGGGGAGTCAGGCCTCGTCTCGAGTGGGGACAGGTACGTGCGCTTTCCTTCCAGGCTGTAGCAGCAATGTCACTCTTCCCGTGGCCTGGATCAAAGGATCTGTGGTTTTCCCACGAGGCTTTCCCTCGAGGCTTTCCCACAGGTCTGTCCAACGTTCCACCGTGGTGTGAGTCGATCCTCGGCGTGAAAGATGAGCCAGTGCAGGGCAACGAGGTTCCTCTGGAATGGACTGAGACATCTGGGGGACTCTTGGAATGGTGGTACCACCATGGAGTTCCTCTCGCCTTTCCTGTTGAGAGTGCCTCCTCTTGAGATGCGACGGGAACGCCGGGAATTCTTTCCCGTTGAAAGCAGGGAAAGGATCCCTCATCTCGAGCTACGAGGGGGAAACGGGGCTCCTCTGGATGTGGGCGGGACCATCGTGCTTCCTCTCGAGTGGAGACGGGTATGGCGGTGAACTTCTTGAGTTGCAGCAAGGGTGTGAAAGACCCTTTCGAAGTTCCAGAGTTTAGGTGTCATTAGTCTCCAAACGCCTCATCGGAAATAGGATTCTTCTCGCCTGGAAGGGAGAACTTCCTGGATTTTCTCGAGTTGGGACAGGTGTTCTCGAGTTACGACGGGGACCTCAGGGACCCGCCCTGGTGGCCTCAGGAGAGGCCAGTCCCCATGCGAGTTGCTAGGGGGCCTCTCGGGATTCCTCTCCCGTCGATACCGGGGCCAAAAACCTTGTGTGGAGTCAGGGCCGGAACCGAGGATTCCTCTCAGGGGCTGACATGGATCTTTGGGTACTTCTGGAGTCTCCCCAGGGTAGTCAGGCCTCGTCTCGAGTGGGGGCATGCACGTGCGCTTTCCTTTCAGGCTGTAGCAGCAATGTCATGATTCCCGTCGCCTGGATCAAAGGATCTGTGGTTTTCCCTCGAGGCTTTCCCTTGAGGCTTTCCCACAGGGCTGTCCCACGTGCCACCGTGGTGTGAGTCGATCCTCGGCGTGAAAGATGAGCCAGTGCAGGGCAAAGAGGTTGCTCTGGAATGGACTGAGACATCTGGGGGACTCTTCGAATGGTGGTACGACCATGGAGTTCCTCTCGCCTTTCCTGTTGAGAGTGCCTCCTCTTGAGATGCGACGGGAACGCCGGGAATTCTTTCCCGTTGAAAGCAGGGAAAGGATCCCTCATCTCGAGATACCAGGGTGAAACGGGGCTCCTCTGGATGTGGGCGGGACCATCGTGCTTCCTCTCGAGTGGAGACGGGTATGGCGGTGAACTTCTTGAGTTGCAGCAAGGGTGTGAAAGACCCTTTCGAAGTTCCAGAGGTAAGGTGTCATTAGTCTCCAGACGCCTCATCGGAAATAGGCCTCATCTCGCCTGGAAGGGAGAACTTCCTGGATTTTCTCGAGTTGCGGCAGGTGTTCTCGAGTTACGACGGGGTCCTCAGGGACCCGCCCTGGTGGCCTCAGGAGAGGCCAGTCCCCATGCGAGTTGCTAGGGGGCCTCTCGGGATTCCTCTCCCATCGATACCGGGGCCAAAAACCTTGTGTGGAGTCAGGGCCGGAACCGAGGTTTCCTCTCTGGGGCTGACATGGATCCTTGGGTACTTCTGGAGTCTCCCCAGGGGAGTCAGGCCTCTTCTCGAGTGGGGACAGGTACGTGCGCTTTCCTTCCAGGCTGTAGCAGCAATGTCACTCTTCCCGTGGCCTGGATCAAAGGATCTGTGGTTTTCCCACGAGGCTTTCCCTCGAGGCTTTCCCACAGGTCTGTCCAACGTTCCACCGTGGTGTGAGTCGATACTCGGCGTTAAAGATGAGCCAGTGCAGGGCAAAGAGGTTCCTTTGGAATGGACTGAGACATCTGGGGGACTCGTGGAATGGTGGTACCACCATGGAGTTCCTCTCGCCTTTCCTGTTGAGAGTGCCTCCTCTTGAGATGCGACGGGAACGCCGGGAATTCTTTCCCGTTGAAAGCAGGGAAAGGATCCCTCATCTCGAGCTACGAGGGGGAAACGGGGCTCCTCTGGATGTGGGCGGGACCATCGTGCTTCCTCTCGAGTGGAGACGGGTATGGCGGTGAACTTCTTGAGTTGCAGCAAGGGTGTGAAAGACCCTTTCGAAGTTCCAGAGTTTAGGTGTCATTAGTCTCCACACGCCTCATCGGAAATAGGATTCTTCTCGCCTGGAAGGGAGAACTTCCTGGATTTTCTCGACTTGGGACAGGTGTTCTCGAGTTACGACGGGGACCTCAGGGACCCGTCCTGGTGGCCTCAGGAGAGGCCAGTCCCCATGCGAGTTGCTAGGGGGCCTCTCGGGATTCCTCTCCCGTCGATACCGGGGCCAAAAACCTTGTGTGGAGTCAGGGCCGGAACCGAGGATTCCTCTCAGGGGCTGACATGGATCTTTGGGTACTTCTGGAGTCTCCCCAGGGTAGTCAGGCCTCGTCTCGAGTGGGGGCATGCACGTGCGCTTTCCTTTCAGGCTATAGCAGCAATGTCATGCTTTCCGTCGCCTGGATCAAAGGATCTGTGGTTTTCCCTCGAGGCTTTCCCTTGAGGCTTTCCCACAGGGCTGTCCCACGTGCCATCGTGGTGTGAGTCGATCCTCGGCGTGAAAGATGAGCCAGTGCAGGGCATAGAGGTTGCTCTGGAATGGACTGAGACATCTGGGGGACTCTTGGAATGGTGGTACGACCATGGAGTTCCTCTCGCCTTTCCTGTTGAGAGTGCCTCCTCTTGAGATGCGACGGGAACGCCGGGAATTCTTTCCCGTTGAAAGCAGGGAAAGGATCCCTCATCTCGAGCTACGAGGGGGAAACGGGGCTCCTCTGGATGTGGGTGGAACCATCGTGCTTCCTCTCGAGTGGAGACGGGTATGGCGGTGAACTTCTTGATTTGCAGCAAGGGTGTGAAAGACCCTTTCGAAGTTCCAGAGGTTAGGTGTCATTAGTCTCCAGACGCCTCATCGGAAATAGGCCTCATCTCGCCTGGAAGGGAGAACTTCCTGGATTTTCTCGAGTTGCGGCAGGTGTTCTCGAGTTACGACGGGGACCTCAGGGACCCGCCCTGGTGGCCTCAGGAGAGGCCAGTCCCCATGCGAGTTGCTAGGGGGCCTCTCGGGATTCCTCTCCCGTCGATACCGGGGCCAAAAACCTTGTGTGGAGTCAGGGCCGGAACCGAGGATTCCTCTCAGGGGCTGACATGGATCTTTGGGTACTTCTGGAGTCTCCCCAGGGTAGTCAGGCCTCGTCTCGAGTGGGGGCATGCACGTGCGCGTTCCTTTCAGGCTGTAGCAGCAATGTCATGATTCCCATCGCCTGGATCAAAGGATCTGTGGTTTTCCCTCGAGGCTTTCCCTTGAGGCTTTCCCACAGGGCTGTCCCACGTGCCACCGTGGTGTGAGTCGATCCTCGGCGTGAAAGATGAGCCAGTGCAGGGCAAAGAGGTTGCTCTGGAATGGACTGAGACATCTGGGGGACTCTTCGAATGGTGGTACGACCATGGAGTTCCTCTCGCCTTTCCTGTTGAGAGTGCCTCCTCTTGAGATGCGACGGGAACGCCGGGAATTCTTTCCCGTTGAAAGCAGGGAAAGGATCCCTCATCTCGAGCTACCAGGGTGAAACGGGGCTCCTCTGGATGTGGGCGGGACCATCGTGCTTCCTCTCGAGTGGAGACGGGTATGGCGGTGAACTTCTTGAGTTGCAGCAAGGGTGTGAAAGACCCTTTCGAAGTTCCAGAGGTTAGGTGTCATTAGTCTCCAGACGCCTCATCGGAAATAGGCCTCATCTCGCCTGGAAGGGAGAACTTCCTGGATTTTCTCGAGTTGCGGCAGGTGTTCTCGAGTTACGACGGGGTCCTCAGGGACCCGCCCTGGTGGCCTCAGGAGAGGCCAGTCCCCATGCGAGTTGCTAGGGGGCCTCTCGGGATTCCTCTCCCATCGATACCGGGGCCAAAAACCTTGTGTGGAGTCAGGGCCGGAACCGAGGTTTCCTCTCTGGGGCTGACATGGATCCTTGGGTACTTCTGGAGTCTCCCCAGGGGAGTCAGGCCTCTTCTCGAGTGGGGACAGGTACGTGCGCTTTCCTTCCAGGCTGTAGCAGCAATGTCACTCTTCCCGTGGCCTGGATCAAAGGATCTGTGGTTTTCCCACGAGGCTTTCCCTCGAGGCTTTCCCACAGGTCTGTCCAACGTTCCACCGTGGTGTGAGTCGATACTCGGCGTTAAAGATGAGCCAGTGCAGGGCAAAGAGGTTCCTTTGGAATGGACTGAGACATCTGGGGGACTCGTGGAATGGTGGTACCACCATGGAGTTCCTCTCGCCTTTCCTGTTGAGAGTGCCTCCTCTTGAGATGCGACGGGAACGCCGGGAATTCTTTCCCGTTGAAAGCAGGGAAAGGATCCCTCATCTCGAGCTACGAGGGGGAAACGGGGCTCCTCTGGATGTGGGCGGGACCATCGTGCTTCCTCTCGAGTGGAGACGGGTATGGCGGTGAACTTCTTGAGTTGCAGCAAGGGTGTGAAAGACCCTTTCGAAGTTCCAGAGTTTAGGTGTCATTAGTCTCCACACGCCTCATCGGAAATAGGATTCTTCTCGCCTGGAAGGGAGAACTTCCTGGATTTTCTCGACTTGGGACAGGTGTTCTCGAGTTACGACGGGGACCTCAGGGACCCGTCCTGGTGGCCTCAGGAGAGGCCAGTCCCCATGCGAGTTGCTAGGGGGCCTCTCGGGATTCCTCTCCCGTCGATACCGGGGCCAAAAACCTTGTGTGGAGTCAGGGCCGGAACCGAGGATTCCTCTCAGGGGCTGACATGGATCTTTGGGTACTTCTGGAGTCTCCCCAGGGTAGTCAGGCCTCGTCTCGAGTGGGGGCATGCACGTGCGCTTTCCTTTCAGGCTATAGCAGCAATGTCATGCTTTCCGTCGCCTGGATCAAAGGATCTGTGGTTTTCCCTCGAGGCTTTCCCTTGAGGCTTTCCCACAGGGCTGTCCCACGTGCCATCGTGGTGTGAGTCGATCCTCGGCGTGAAAGATGAGCCAGTGCAGGGCATAGAGGTTGCTCTGGAATGGACTGAGACATCTGGGGGACTCTTGGAATGGTGGTACGACCATGGAGTTCCTCTCGCCTTTCCTGTTGAGAGTGCCTCCTCTTGAGATGCGACGGGAACGCCGGGAATTCTTTCCCGTTGAAAGCAGGGAAAGGATCCCTCATCTCGAGCTACGAGGGGGAAACGGGGCTCCTCTGGATGTGGGTGGAACCATCGTGCTTCCTCTCGAGTGGAGACGGGTATGGCGGTGAACTTCTTGATTTGCAGCAAGGGTGTGAAAGACCCTTTCGAAGTTCCAGAGGTTAGGTGTCATTAGTCTCCAGACGCCTCATCGGAAATAGGCCTCATCTCGCCTGGAAGGGAGAACTTCCTGGATTTTCTCGAGTTGCGGCAGGTGTTCTCGAGTTACGACGGGGACCTCAGGGACCCGCCCTGGTGGCCTCAGGAGAGGCCAGTCCCCATGCGAGTTGCTAGGGGGCCTCTCGGGATTCCTCTCCCGTCGATACCGGGGCCAAAAACCTTGTGTGGAGTCAGGGCCGGAACCGAGGATTCCTCTCAGGGGCTGACATGGATCTTTGGGTACTTCTGGAGTCTCCCCAGGGTAGTCAGGCCTCGTCTCGAGTGGGGGCATGCACGTGCGCTTTCCTTTCAGGCTGTAGCAGCAATGTCATGATTCCCATCGCCTGGATCAAAGGATCTGTGGTTTTCCCTCGAGGCTTTCCCTTGAGGCTTTCCCACAGGGCTGTCCCACGTGCCACCGTGGTGTGAGTCGATCCTCGGCGTGAAAGATGAGCCAGTGCAGGGCAAAGAGGTTGCTCTGGAATGGACTGAGACATCTGGGGGACTCTTCGAATGGTGGTACGACCATGGAGTTCCTCTCGCCTTTCCTGTTGAGAGTGCCTCCTCTTGAGATGCGACGGGAACGCCGGGAATTCTTTCCCGTTGAAAGCAGGGAAAGGATCCCTCATCTCGAGCTACCAGGGTGAAACGGGGCTCCTCTGGATGTGGGCGGGACCATCGTGCTTCCTCTCGAGTGGAGACGGGTATGGCGGTGAACTTCTTGAGTTGCAGCAAGGGTGTGAAAGACCCTTTCGAAGTTCCAGAGGTTAGGTGTCATTAGTCTCCAGACGCCTCATCGGAAATAGGCCTCATCTCGCCTGGAAGGGAGAACTTCCTGGATTTTCTCGAGTTGCGGCAGGTGTTCTCGAGTTACGACGGGGTCCTCAGGGACCCGCCCTGGTGGCCTCAGGAGAGGCCAGTCCCCATGCGAGTTGCTAGGGGGCCTCTCGGGATTCCTCTCCCATCGATACCGGGGCCAAAAACCTTGTGTGGAGTCAGGGCCGGAACCGAGGTTTCCTCTCTGGGGCTGACATGGATCCTTGGGTACTTCTGGAGTCTCCCCAGGGGAGTCAGGCCTCTTCTCGAGTGGGGACAGGTACGTGCGCTTTCCTTCCAGGCTGTAGCAGCAATGTCACTCTTCCCGTGGCCTGGATCAAAGGATCTGTGGTTTTCCCACGAGGCTTTCCCTCGAGGCTTTCCCACAGGTCTGTCCAACGTTCCACCGTGGTGTGAGTCGATACTCGGCGTTAAAGATGAGCCAGTGCAGGGCAAAGAGGTTCCTTTGGAATGGACTGAGACATCTGGGGGACTCGTGGAATGGTGGTACCACCATGGAGTTCCTCTCGCCTTTCCTGTTGAGAGTGCCTCCTCTTGAGATGCGACGGGAACGCCGGGAATTCTTTCCCGTTGAAAGCAGGGAAAGGATCCCTCATCTCGAGCTACGAGGGGGAAACGGGGCTCCTCTGGATGTGGGCGGGACCATCGTGCTTCCTCTCGAGTGGAGACGGGTATGGCGGTGAACTTCTTGAGTTGCAGCAAGGGTGTGAAAGACCCTTTCGAAGTTCCAGAGTTTAGGTGTCATTAGTCTCCACACGCCTCATCGGAAATAGGATTCTTCTCGCCTGGAAGGGAGAACTTCCTGGATTTTCTCGACTTGGGACAGGTGTTCTCGAGTTACGACGGGGACCTCAGGGACCCGTCCTGGTGGCCTCAGGAGAGGCCAGTCCCCATGCGAGTTGCTAGGGGGCCTCTCGGGATTCCTCTCCCATCGATACCGGTGCCAAAAACCTTGTGTGGAGTCAGGGCCGGAACCGAGGATTCCTCTCAGGGGCTGACATGGATCTTTGGGTACTTCTGGAGTCTCCCCAGGGGAGTCAGGCCTCCTCTCGAGTGGGGGCATGCACGTGCGCTTTCCTTTCAGGCTATAGCAGCAATGTCATGCTTTCCGTCGCCTGGATCAAAGGATCTGTGGTTTTCCCTCGAGGCTTTCCCTTGAGGCTTTCCCACAGGGCTGTCCCACGTGCCATCGTGGTGTGAGTCGATCCTCGGCGTGAAAGATGAGCCAGTGAAGGGCATAGAGGTTGCTCTGGAATGGACTGAGACATCTGGGGGACTCTTGGAATGGTGGTACGACCATGGAGTTCCTCTCGCCTTTCCTGTTGAGAGTGCCTCCTCTTGAGATGCGACGGGAACGCCGGGAATTCTTTCCCGTTGAAAGCAGGGAAAGGATCCCTCATCTCGAGCTACGAGGGGGAAACGGGGCTCCTCTGGATGTGGGTGGAACCATCGTGCTTCCTCTCGAGTGGAGACGGGTATGGCGGTGAACTTCTTGATTTGCAGCAAGGGTGTGAAAGACCCTTTCGAAGTTCCAGAGGTTAGGTGTCATTAGTCTCCAGACGCCTCATCGGAAATAGGCCTCATCTCGCCTGGAAGGGAGAACTTCCTGGATTTTCTCGAGTTGCGGCAGGTGTTCTCGAGTTACGACGGGGACCTCAGGGACCCGCCCTGGTGGCCTCAGGAGAGGCCAGTCCCCATGCGAGTTGCTACGGGGCCTCTCGGGATTCCTCTCCCGTCGATACCGGGGCCAAAAACCTTGTGTGGAGTCAGGGCCGGAACCGAGGATTCCTCTCAGGGGCTGACATGGATCTTTGGGTACTTCTGGAGTCTCCCCAGGGGAGTCAGGCCTCGTCTCGAGTGGGGGCATGCACGTGCGCTTTCCTTCCAGGCTGTAGCAGCAATGTCACGCTTCCCGTCGCGTGGATCAAAGGATCTGTGGTTTTCCCTCGAGGCTTTCCCTCGAGGCTTTCCCACAGGGCTGTCCCATGTGCCACCGTGGTGTGAGTCGATCCTCGGCGAGAAAGATGAGCCAGTGCAGGTCCAAGAGGTTCCTCTGGAATGGACTGAGACATCTGGGGGACTCTTGGAATGGTGGTACGACCATGGAGTTCCTCTCGCCTTTCCTGTTGAGAGTGCCTCCCCTTGAGATGCGACGGGAACGCCGGGAATTCTTTCCCGTTGAAAGCAGGGAAAGGATCCCTCATCTCGAGCTCCGAGGGGGAAACGGGGCTCCTCTGGATGTGCGCGGGACCATCGTGCTTCCTCGCGAGAGGAGACGGGTATGGCGGTGAACTTCTTGAGTTGCAGCAAGGGTGTGAAAGACCCTTTCGAAGTTCCAGAGTTTAGGTGTCATTAGTCTCCAAACGCCTCATCGGAAATAGGATTCTTCTGGCCTGGAAGGGAGAACTTCCTGGATTTTCCCGAGTTGCGACAGGTGTTCTCGAGTTACGACGGAGACCTCAGGGACCCGCCCTGGTGGCCTCAGGAGAGGCCAGTCCCCATGCGAGTTGCTAGGGGGCCTCTCGGGATTCCTCTCCCGTCGATAACAGGGCCAAAAACCTTGTGTGGAGTCAGGGCCGGAACCGAGGATTCCTCTCAGGGGCTGACATGGATCTTTGGGTACTTCTGGAGTCTCCCCAGGGGAGTCAGGCCCCGTCTCGAGTGGGGGCATGCACGTGCGCTTTCCTTCCAGGCTGTAGCAGCAATGTCACGCTTCCCGTCGCGTGGATCAAAGGATCTGTGGTTTTCCCTCGAGGCTTTGCCTCGAGGCTTTCCCACAGGGCTGTCCCACGTGCCACCGTGGTGTGAGTCGATCCTCGGCGTGAAAGATGAGCCATTGCAGGGCAAAGAGGTTCCTCTGGAATGGACTGAGACATCTGGGGGACTCTTGGAATGGTGGTACGACCATGGAGTTCCTCTCGCCTTTCCTGTTGAAAGTGCCTCCTCTTGAGATGCGACGGGAATGCCGGGAATTCTTTCCCGTTGAAAGCAGGGAAAGGATCCCTCATCTCGAGCTACGAGGGGGAAACGGGGCTCCTCTGGATGTGGGCGGGACCATCGTGCTTCCTCTCGAGTGGAGACGGGTATGGCGGTGAACTTCTTGAGTTGCAGCAAGGGTGTGAAAGACCCTTTCGAAGTTCCAGAGGTTAGGTGTCGTTAGTCTCCAGACGCCTCATCTGAAATAGGCCTCATCTCGCCTGGAAGGGAGAACTTCCTGGATTTTCTCGAGTTGTGGCAGGTGTTCTCGAGTTACGACGGGGACCTCAGGGACCCGCCCTGGTGGCCTCAGTAACGGCCAGTCCCCATGGGAGTTGCTAGGGGGCCTCTCGGGATTCCTCTCCCGTCGATACCGGGGCCAAAAACCTTGTGTGGAGTCAGGGCCGGAATCGAGGATTCCTCTCAGGGGCTGACATGGATCTTTGGGTACTTGTGGAGTCTCCCCAGGGGAGTCAGGCCTCGTCTCGAGTGGGGGCATGCACGTGCGCTTTCCTTCCAGGCTGTAGCAGGAATGTCACGCTTCCCGTCACGTGGATCAAACGATCTGTGGTTTTCCCTCGAGGCTTTCCCTCGAGGCTTTCCCACAGGGCTGTCCCATGTGCCACCGTGGTGTGAGTCGATCCTCGGCGTGAAAGATGAGCCAGTGCAGGGCAAAAAGGTTCCTCTGGAATGGACTGAGACATCTGGGGGACTCTTGGAATGGTGGTACGACCATGGAGTTCCTCTCGCCTTTCCTGTTGAGAGTGCCTCCTCTTGAGATGCGATGGGAACGCCGGGAATTCTTTCCCGTTGAACGCAGGGAAAGGATCCCTCATCTCGAGCTACGAGGGGGAAACGGGGCTCCTCTGGATGTGGGCGGGACCATCGTGCTTCCTCGCGAGTGGAGACGGGTATGGCGGTGAACTTCTTGAGTCGCAGCAAGGGTGTGAAAGACCCTTTCGAAGTTCCAGAGTTTAGGTGTCATTAGTCTCCAAACGCCTCATCGGAAATAGGATTCTTCTCGCCTGGAAGGGAGAACTTCCTGGATTTTCTCGAGTTGCGACAGGTGTTCTCGAGTTACGACGGGGAACTCAGGGAGCCGCCCTGGTGGCCTCAGGAGAGGCCAGTCCCCATGCGAGTTGCTAGGGGGCCTCTCGGGATTCCTCTCCCATCGATACCGGGGCCAAAAACCTTGTGTGGAGTCAGGGCCGGAACCGAGGATTCCTCTCAGGGGCTGACATGGATCTTTGGGTACTTCTGGAGTCTCCCCAGGGGAGTCAGGCCTCGTCTCGAGTGGGGGCATGCACGTGTGCTTTCCTTCCAGGCTGTAGCAGCAATGTCACGCTTCCCGTCGCGTGCATCAAAGGATCTGTGGTTTTCCCTCGAGGCTTTCCCTCGAGGCTTTCCCACAGGGCTGTCCCACGTGCCACCGTGGTGTGAGTCGATCCTCGGCGTGAAAGATGAGCCAGTGCAGGGCAAAGAGGTTCCTCTGGAATGGACTGAGACATCTGGGGGACTCTTGGAATGGTGGTACGACCATGGAGTTCCTCTCGCCTTTCCTGTTGAGAGTGCCTCCTCTTGAGATGCGACGGGAACGCCGGGAATTCTTTCCCGTTGAAAGCAGGGAAAGGATCCCTCATCTCGAGCTACGAGGGGGAAACGGGGCTCCTCGGGATGTGGGCGGGACCATCGTGCTTCCTCTCGAGTGGACACGGGTATGTCGGTGAACTTCTTGAGTTGCAGCAAGGGTGTGAAAGACCCTTTCGAAGTTCCAGAGGTTAGGTGTCATTAGTCTCCAGACGCCTCATCGGAAATAGGCCTCATCTCGCCTGGAAGGGAGAACTTCCTGGATTTTCTCGAGTTGCGGCAGGTGTTCTCGAGTTACGACGGGGACCTCAGGGACCCGCCCTGGTGGCCTCAGGAGAGGCCAGTCCCCATGCGAGTGGCTAGGGGGCCTCTCGGGATTCCTCTCCCGTCGATACTGGGGCCAAAAACCTTGTGTGGAGTCAGGGCCAGAACCGAGGATTCCTCTCAGGGGCTGACATGGATCTTTGGGTACTTCTAGAGTCTCCCGAGGGTAGTCAGGCCTCGTCTCGAGTGGGGGCATGCACGTGCGCTTTCCTTCCAGGCTGTAGCAGCAATGTCACGCTTCACGTCGCGTGGATCAAAGGATCTGTTGTTTTCCCTCGAGGCTTTCCCTCGAGGCTTTCCCACAGGGCTGTCCCACGTGCCACCGTGGTGTGAGTCGATCCTCGGCGTGAAAGATGAGCCAGCGCAGGGCAAAGAGGTTCCTCTGGAATGGACTGAGACATCTGGGGGACTCTTGGAATGGTGGTACGACCATGGAGTTCATCTCGCCTTTCCTGTTGAGAGTGCCTCCTCTTGAGATGCGACGGGAACGCCGGGAATTCTTTCCCGTTGAAAGCAGGGAAAGGATCCCTCATCTCGAGCTACGAGGGGGAAACGGGGCTCCTCTGGATGTGGGCGGGACCATCGTGCTTTCTCTCGTGTGGAGACGGGTATGGCGGTAAACTTCTTGAGTTGCAGCAAGGGTGTGAAAGACCCTTTCGAAGTTCCAGATGTTAGGTGTCATTAGTCTCCAGACGCCTCATCGGAAATAGGCCTCATCTAGCCTGGAAGGGAGAACTTCCTGGATTTTCTCGAGGTGCGGCAGGTGTTCTCGTGTTACGACGGGTACCACAGGGACCCGCCCTGATGGCCTCAGGAGAGGCCAGTCCCCATGCGAGTTGCTAGGGGGCCTCTCGGGATTCCTCTCCCGTCGACACCGGGGCCAAAAACCTTGTGTGGAGTCAGGGCCAGAACCGAGGATTCCTCTCAGGGGCTGACATGGATCTTTGGGTACTTCTAGAGTCTCCCCAGGGGAGTCAGGCCTCGTCTCGAGTGGGGGCATGCACGTGCGCTTTCCTTCCAGGCTGTAGCAGCAATGTCACGCTTCCCGTCGCGTGGATCAAATGATCTGTGGTTTTCTCTCGAGGCTTTCCCTCGAGGCTTTCCCACAGGGCTGTCCCACGTGCCACCGTGGTGTGAGTCGATCCTCGGCGTGAAAGATGAGCCAGTGCAGGGCAAAGAGGTTCCTCTGGAATGGACTGAGACATCTTAGGGACTCTTGGAATGGTGGTACGACCATGGAGTTCCTCTCGCCTTTCCTGTTGAGAGTGCCTCCTCTTGAGATGCGACGGGAATGTCGGGAATTCTTTCCCGTTGAAAGCAGGGAAAGGATCCCTCATCTCGAGCTACCAGGGGGAAACGGGGCTCCTCTGGATGTGGACGGGACCATCGTGCTTCCTCTCGAGTGGAGACGGGTATGGCGTTGAACTTCTTGAGTTGCAGCAAGGGTGTGAAAGACCCGTTCGAAGTTCCAGAGGTTAGGTGTCATTAGTCTCCAGACGCCTCATCGGAAATAGGCCTCATCTCGCCTGGAAGGGAGAACTTCCTGGATTTTCTCGAGTTGCGGCAGGTGTTCTCGAGTTACGACGGGGACCTCAGGGACCCGCCCTGGTGGCCTCAGGAGAGGCCAGTCCCCATGCGAGTTGCTAGGGGGCCTCTCGGGATTCCTCTCCCGTCGATACCGGGGCAAAAACCTTGTGTGGAGTCAGGGCCGGAACCGAGGATTCCTCTCAGGGGCTGACATGGATCTTTGGGTACTTCTGGAGTCTCCCCAGGCGAGTCAGGCCTCGTCTCGAGTGGGGGCATGCACGTGTGCTTTCCTTCCAGGCTGTAGCAGCAATGTCACGCTTCCCGTCGCGTGGATCAAAGGATCTGTGGTTTTCCCTCGAGGCTTTCCCTCGAGGCTTTCCCACAGGGCTGTCCCATGTGCCACCGTGGTGTGAGTCGATCCTCGGCGTGAAAGATGAGCCAGTGCAGGGCAAAGAGGTTCCTCTGGAATGGACTGAGACATCTGGGGGACTCTTGGAATGGTGGTACGACCATGGAGTTCCTCTCGCCTTTCCTGTTGAGAGTGCCTCCTCTTGAGATGCGACGGGAACGCCGGGAATTCTTTCCCGTAGAAAGCAGGGAAAGGATCCCTCATCTCGAGCTACGAGGGGGAAACGGGGCTCCTCGGGAGGTGGGCGGGACCATCGTGCTTCCTCTCGAGTGGACACGGGTATGTCGGTGAACTTCTTGAGTTGCAGCAAGGGTGTGAAAGACCCTTTCGAAGTTCCAGAGGTTAGGTGTCATTAGTCTCCAGACGCCTCATCAGAAATAGGCCTCATCTCGCCTGGAAGGGAGAACTTCCTGGATTTTCTCGAGTTGCGGCAGGTGTTCTCGAGTTACGACGGGGACCTCAGGGACCCGCCGTGGTGGCCTCAGGAGAGGCCAGTCCCCATGCGAGTTGCTAGGGGGCCTCTCGGGATTCCTCTCCCGTCGATACCGGGGCCAAAAACCTTGTGTGGAGTCACGGCCGGAACCGAGGATTCCTCTCAGGGGCTGACATGGATCTTTGGGTACTTCTGGAGTCTCCCCAGGGGAGTCAGGCCTCGTCTCGAGTGGGGGCATGCACGTGTGCTTTCCTTCCAGGCTGTAGCAGCAATGTCACGCTTCCCGTCGCGCGGATCAAAGGATCTGTGGTTTTCCCTCGAGGCTTTCCCTCGAGGCTTTCCCACAGGGCTGTCCCACGTGCCACCGTGGTGTGAGTCGATCCTCGGCGTGAAAGATGAGCCAGTGCAGGGCAAAGAGGTTCCTCTGGAATGGACTGAGACATCTGGGGGACTCTTGGAATGGTGGTACGACCATGGAGTTCCTCTCGCCTTTCCTGTTGAGAGTGCCTCCTCTTGAGATGCGACGGGAACGCCGGGAATTCTTTCCCGTTGAAAGCAGGGAAAGGATCCCTCATCTCGAGCTACGAGGGGGAAACGGGGCTCCTCGGGATGTGGGCGGGACCATCGTGCTTCCTCTCGAGTGGACACGGGTATGTCGGTGAACTTCTTGAGTTGCAGCAAGGGTGTGAAAGACCCTTTCGAAGTTCCAGAGGTTAGGTGTCATTAGTCTCCAGACGCCTCATCGGAAATAGGCCTCATCTCGCCTGGAAGGGAGAACTTCCTGGATTTTCTCGAGGTGCGGCAGGTGTTTTCGAGTTACGACGGGTACCACAGGGACCCGCCCTGATGGCCTCAGGAGAGGCCAGTCCCCATGCGAGTTGCTAGGGGGCCTCTCGGGATTCCTCTCCCGTCGATACCGGCGCCAAAAACCTTGTGTGGAGTCAGGGCCAGAACCGAGGATTCCTCTCAGGGGCTGACATGGATCTTTGGGTACTTCTGGAGTCTCCCCAGGGGAGTCAGGCCTCGTCTCGAGTGGGGGCATGCACGTGCGCTTTCCTTCCAGGCTGTAGCAGCAATGTCACGCTTCCCGTCGCGTGGATCAAAGGATCTGTGGTTTTCCCTCGAGGCTTTCCCTCGAGGCTTTCCCACAGGGCTGTCCCACGTGCCACCTTGGTGTGAGTCGATCCTCGGCGTGAAAGATGAGCCAGTGCAGGGCAAAGAGGTTCCTCTGGAATGGACTGAGACATCTGGGGGACTCTTGGAATGGTGGTACGACCATGGAGTTCCTCTCGCCTTTCCTGTTGAGAGTGACTCCTCTTGAGTTGTGACGGGAACGCCGGGAATTCTTTCCCGTTGAAAGCAGGGAAAGTATCCCTCATCTCGAGCTACGAGGGGGAAACGGGGCTCCTCGGGATGTGGGCGGGACCATCGTGCTTCCTCTCGAGTGGACACGGGTATGTCGGTGAACTTCTTGAGTTGCAGCAAGGGTGTGAAAGACCCTTTCGAAGTTCCAGAGGTTAGGTGTCATTAGTCTCCAGACGCCTCATCGGAAATAGGCCTCATCTAGCCTGGAAGGGAGAACTTCCTGGATTTTCTCGAGGTGTGGCAGGTGTTCTCGAGTTACGACGGGTACCACAGGGACCCGCCCTGATGTATTCAGGAGAGGCCGGTCCCCATGCGAGTTGCTAGGGGGCCTCCCGGGATTTCTCTCCAGTCGATACCGGGGCCAAAAACCTTGTGTGGAGTCAGGGCCAGAACCGAGGATTCCTCTCAGGGGCTGACATGGATCTTTGGGTACTTCTAGAGTCTCCCCAGGGGAGTCAGGCCTCGTCTCGAGTGGGGGCATGCACGTGCGCTTTCCTTCCAGGCTGTTGCAGCAATGTCACGCTTCCCGTCTCGTGGATCAAATGATCTGTGGTTTTCCCTCGAGGCTTTCCCTCGAGGCTTTCCCACAGGGCTGTCCCATGTGCCACCGTGGTGTGAGTCGATCCTCGGAGTGAAAGATGAGCCAGTGCAGGGCAAAGAGGTTCCTCTGGAATGGACTGAGACATCTGGGGGACTCTTGGAATGGTGGTACGACCATGGAGTTCCTCTCGCCTTTCCTGTTGAGAGTGCCTCCTCTTGAGATGCGACGGGAACGCCGGGAATTCTTTCCCGTAGAAAGCAGGGAAAGGATCCCTCATCTCGAGCTACGAGGGGGAAACGGGGCTCCTCGGGAGGTGGGCGGGACCATCGTGCTTCCTCTCGAGTGGACACGGGTATGTCGGTGAACTTCTTGAGTTGCAGCAAGGGTGTGAAAGACCCTTTCGAAGTTCCAGAGGTTAGGTGTCATTAGTCTCCAGACGCCTCATCAGAAATAGGCCTCATCTCGCCTGGAAGGGAGAACTTCCTGGATTTTCTCGAGTTGCGGCAGGTGTTCTCGAGTTACGACGGGGACCTCAGGGACCCGCCCTGGTGGCCTCAGGAGAGGCCAGTCCCCATGCGAGTTGCTAGGGGGCCTCTCGGGATTCCTCTCCCGTCGATACCGGGGCCAAAAACCTTGTGTGGAGTCAGGGCCGGAACCGAGGATTCCTCTCAGGGGCTGACATGGATCTTTGGGTACTTCTGGAGTCTCCCCAGGGGAGTCAGGCCTCGTCTCGAGTGGGGGCATGCAGGTGTGCTTTCCTTCCAGGCTGTAGCAGCAATGTCACGCTTCCCGTCGCGTGGATCAAAGGATCTGTGGTTTTCCCTCGAGGCTTTCCCTCGAGGCTTTCCCACAGGGCTGTCCCACGTGCCACCGTGGTGTGAGTCGATCCTCGGCGTGAAAGATGAGCCAGTGCAGGGCAAAGAGGTTCCTCTGGAATGGACTGAGACATCTGGGGGACTCTTGGAATGGTGGTACGACCATGGAGTTCGTCTCGCCTTTCCTGTTGAGAGTGCCTCCTCTTGAGATGCGACGGGAACGCCGGGAATTCTTTCCCGTTGAAAGCAGGGAAAGGATCCCTCATCTCGAGCTACGAGGGGGAAACGGGGCTCCTCGGGATGTGGGCGGGACCATCGTGCTTCCTCTCGAGTGGACACGGGTATGTCGGTGAACTTCTTGAGTTGCAGCAAGGGTGTGAAAGACCCTTCCGAAGTTCCAGAGGTTAGGTGTCATTAGTCTCCAGACGCCTCATCGGAAATAGGCCTCATCTCGCCTGGAAGGGAGAACTTCCTGGATTTTCTCGAGGTGCGGCAGGTGTTTTCGAGTTACGACGGGTACCACAGGGACCCGCCCTGATGGCCTCAGGAGAGGCCAGTCCCCATGCGAGTTGCTAGGGGGCCTCTCGGGATTCCTCTCCCGTCGATACCGGCGCCAAAAACCTTGTGTGGAGTCAGGGCCAGAACAGAGGATTCCTCTCAGGGGCTGACATGGATCTTTGGGTACTTCTGGAGTCTCCCCAGGGGAGTCAGGCCTCGTCTCGAGTGGGGGCATGCACGCGCGCTTTCCTTCCAGGCTGTAGCAGCAATGTCACGCTTCCCGTCGCGTGGATCAAAGGATCTGTGGTTTTCCCTCGAGGCTTTCCCTCGAGGCTTTCCCACAGGGCTGTCCCACGTGCCACCGTGGTGTGAGTCGATCCTCGGCGTGAAAGATGAGCCAGTGCAGGGCAAAGAGGTTCCTCTGGAATGGACTGAGACATCTGGGGGACTCTTGGAATGGTGGTACGACCATGGAGTTCCTCTCGCCTTTCCTGTTGAGAGTGCCTCCTCTTGAGTTGTGACGAGAACGCCGGGAATTCTTTCCCGTTGAAAGCAGGGAAAGGAACCCTCATCTCGAGCTACGAGGGGGAAACGGGGCTCCTCTGGATGTGGGCGGGACCATCGTGCTTCCTCTCGAGTGGAGACGGGTATGGCGGTGAACTTCTTGAGTTGCAGCAAGGGTGTGAAAGACCCTTTCGAAGTTCCTGAGGTTACGTGTCAGTCTCCAGACGCCTCATCGGAAATAGACCTCATCTCGCCTGGAAGGGAGAACTTCCTGGATTTTCTCGAGGTGCGGCAGGTGTTCTCGAGTTACGACTGGTACCACAGGGACCCGCCCTGATGGCCTCAGGAGAGGCCAGTCCCCATGCGTGTTGCTAGGGGGCCTCTCGGGATTCCTCTCCCGTCGATACTGGGGCCAAATACCTTGTGTGGAGTCAGGGCCGGAACCGAGGATTCCTCTCAGGGGCTGACATGGATCTTTGGGTACTTCTGGAGTCTCCCCAGGGGAGTCAGGCCTCGTCTCGAGTGGGGGCATGCACGTGCGCTTTCCTTCCAGGCTATAGCAGCAATGTCACGCTTCCCGTCGCGTGGATCAAAGTATCTGTGGTTTTCCCTCTAGGCTTTCCCTCGAGGCTTTCCCACAGGGCTGTCCCACTTGCCACCGTGGTTTGAGTCGATTCTCGGCGTGAAAGATGAGCCAGTGCAGGGCAAAGAGGTTCCTCTGGAATGGACTGAGACATCTGGGGGACTCTTGGAATGGTGGTACGACCATGGAGTTCCTCTCGCCTTTCCTGTTGAGAGTGCCTCCTCTTGAGATGCAACGGGAATGCCGGGAATTCTTTCCCGTTGAAAGCAGGGAAAGGATCCCTCATCTCGAGCTACGAGGTGGAAACGGGGCTCCTCTGGATGTGGGCGGGACCATCGTGCTTTCTCTCGTGTGGAGACGGGTATGGCGGTAAACTTCTTGAGTTGCAGCAAGGGTGTGAAAGACCCTTTCGAAGTTCCAGAGGTTAGGTGTCATTAGTCTCCAGACGCCTCATCGGAAATAGGCCTCATCTCGCCTGGAAGGGAGAACTTCCTGGATTTTCTCGAGTTGCGGCAGGTGTTTTCGAGTTACGACGGGGACCTCAGGGACCCGCCCTGGTGGCCTCAGGAGAGGCCAGTCCCCATGCGAGTTGCTAGGGGGCCTCTCGGGATTCCTCTCCCGTCGATACCGGGGCCAAAAACCTTGTGTGGAGTCAGGGCCAGAACCGAGGATTCCTCTCAGGGGCTGACATGGATCTTTGGGTACTTCTGGAGTCTCCCCAGGGGAGTCAGGCCTCGTCTCGAGTGGGGGCATGCACGTGCGCTTTCCTTCCAGGCTGTAGCAGCAATGTCACGCTTCCCGTCGCGTGGATCAAAGGATCTGTGGTTTTCCCTCGAGGCTTTCCCTCGAGGCTTTCCCACAGGGCTGTCCCACGTGCCACCGTGGTGTGAGTCGATCCTCGGCGTGAAAGATGAGCCAGTGCAGGGCAAAGAGGTTCCTCTGGAATGGACTGAGACATCTGGGGGACTCTTGGAATGGTGGTACGACCATGGAGTTCGTCTCGCCTTTCCTGTTGAGAGTGCCTTCTCTTGAGATGCGACGGGAACGCCGGGAATTCTTTCCCGTTGAAAGCAGGGAAAGTATCCCTCATCTCGAGCTCCGAGGGGGAAACGGGGCTCCTCTGGATGTGGGCGGGACCATCGTGCTTCCTCCCGAGTGGACACGGGTATGGCGGTGAACTTCTTTAGTTGCAGCAAGGGTGTGAAAGACCCTTTCGAAGTTCCAGAGGTTAGGTGTCATTAGTCTCCAGAGGCCTCATCGGAAATAGGCCTCATCTCGCCTGGAAGGGAGAACTTCCTGGATTTTCTCGAGTTCCGGCAGGTGTTCTCGAGTTACGACGGGGACCTCAGGGACCCGCC
Organism: Capricornis sumatraensis; assembly: GCF_032405125.1. NCBI lineage: Eukaryota > Metazoa > Chordata > Mammalia > Artiodactyla > Bovidae > Capricornis > Capricornis sumatraensis. Next base: position 14,456,849 of record NW_027184612.1, read on the forward strand.
CTGGTGGCCTCAGTAGAGGCCAGTCCCCATGCGAGTTGCTAGGGGGCCTCTCGGGATTCCTCTCCCGTCGATACCGGGGCCAAAAGCCTTGTGTGGAGTCAGGGCCGGAATCGAGCATTCCTCTCAGGGGTTACATGGATCTTTGGGTACTTCTGGAGTCTCCCCAGGGGAGTCAGGCCTCGTCTCGAGTGGGGGCATGCACGTGCGCTTTCCTTCCAGGCTGTAGCAGCAATGTCACGCTTCCCATCGCGAGGATTAAAGGATCTGTGGTTTTCCCTCGAGGCTTTCCCTCGAGGCTTTCCCACAGGGCTGTCCCACGTGCCACCGTGGTGTGAGTCGATCCTCGGCGTGAAAGATGAGCCAGTGCAGGGCAAAGAGGTTCCTCTGGAATGGACTGAGACATCTGGGGGACTCTTGCAATGGTGGTACGACCATGGAGTTCCTCTCGCCTTTCCTGTTGAGAGTGCCTCCTCTTGAGCTGCGACGGGAATGCCGGGAATTCTTTCCCGTTGGAAGCAGGGAAAGGATCCCTCATCTCGAGCTCCGAGGGGGAAACGGGGCTCCTCTGTATGTGGGCGGGACCATCGTGCTTTCTCTCGTGTGGAGACGGGTATGGCGGTAAACTTCTTGAGTTGCAGCAAGGGTGTGAAAGACCCTTTCGAAATTCCAGAGGTTAGTTGTCATTAGTCTGCAGACGCCTCATCGGAAATAGGCCTCATCTCGCCTGGAAGGGAGAACTTCCTGGATTTTCTCGAGTTGCGGCAGGTGTTCTCGAGTTACGACGGGGACCTCAGGGACCCGCCCTTGTGGCCTCAGGAGAGGCCAGTCCCCATGCGAGTTGCTAGGGGGCCTCTCGGGATTCCTCTCCCGTCGATACCGGGGCCAAAAGCCTTGTGTGGAGTCAGGGCCGGAACCGAGCATTCCTCTCAGGGGTGACATGGATATTTGGGTACTTCTGGAGTCTCCCCAGGGGAGTCAGGCCTCGTCTCGAGTGGGGGCATGAACGTGCGCTTTCCTTCCAGGCTGTAGCAGCAATGTCACGCTTCCCGTCGCGTGCATCAAAGGATCTGTGGTTTTCCCTCGAGGCTTTCCCTCGAGGCTTTCCCACAGGGCTGTCCCACGTGCCACCGTGGTGTGAGTCGATCCTCGGCGTGAAAGATGAGCCAGTGCAGGGCAAAGAGGTTCCTCTGGAATGGACTGAGACATCTGGGGGACTCTTGGAATGGTGGTACGACCATGGAGTTCCTCTCGCCTTTCCTGTTGAGAGTGCCTCCTCTTTGGATGCGACGGGAACGCCGGGAATTCTTTCCCGTTGAAAGCAGGGAAAGGATCCCTCATCTCGAGCTACGAGGGGGAAACGGGGCTCCTCTGGATGTGGGCGGGACCATCATGCTTCCTCTCGAGTGGACACGGGTATGGCGGTGAACTTCTTGAGTTGCAGCAAGGGTGTGAAAGACCCTTTCGAAATTCCAGAGGTTAGTTGTCATTAGTCTCCAGACGCCTCATCGGAAATAGGCCTCATCTCGCCTGGAAGGGAGAACTTCCTGGATATTCTCGATTCGCGGCAGGTGTTCTCGAGTTATGACGGGGACCTCAGGGACCCGCCCTGGTGGCCTCAGGAGAGGCCAGTCCCCATGCGAGTTGCTAGGGGGCCTCTCGGGATTCCTCTCCCGTCGATACCGGGGCCAAAAACCTTGTGTGGAGTCAGGGCCGGAACCGAGGATTCCTCTCAGGGGTGACATGGATCTTTGGGTACTTCTGGAGTCTCCCCAGGGGAGTCAGGCCTCGTCTCGAGTGGGGGCATGCACGTGCGCTTTCCTTCCAGGCTGTAGCAGCAATGTCACGCTTCCCGTCGCGTGCATCAAAGGATCTGTGGTTTTCCCTCGAGGCTTTCCCTCGAGGCTTTCCAGCAGGGCTGTCCCACGTGCCAACGTGGTGTGAGTCGATCCTCGGCGTGAAAGATGAGCCAGTGCAGGGCAAAGAGGTTCCTCTGGAATGGACTGAGACATCTGGGCGACTCTTGGAATGGTGGTACGACCATGGAGTTCCTCTCGCCTTTCCTGTTGAGAGTGCCTCCTCTTTGGATGCGACGGGAACGCCGGGAATTCTTTCCCGTTGAAAGCAGGGAAAGGATCCCTCATCTCGAGCTACGAGGGGGAAACGGTGCTCCTCTGGATGTGGGCGGGACCATCATGCTTCCTCTCGAGTGGACACGGGTATGGCGGTGAACTTCTTGAGTTGCAGCAAGGGTGTGAAAGACCCTTTCGAAATTCCAGAGGTTAGGTGTCATTAGTCTCCAGACGCCTCATCGGAAATAGGCCTCATCTCGCCTGGAAGGGAGAACTTCCTGGATATTCTCGATTCGCGGCAGGTGTTCTCGAGTTATGACGGGGACCTCAGGGACCCGCCCTGGTGGCCTCAGGAGAGGCCAGTCCCCATGCGAGTTGCTAGGGGGCCTCTCGGGATTCCTCTCCCGTCGATACCGGGGCCAAAAACCTTGTGTGGAGTCAGGGCCGGAACCGAGGATTCCTCTCAGGGGTGACATGGATCTTTGGGTACTTCTGGAGTCTCCCCAGGGGAGTCAGGCCTCGTCTCGAGTGGGGGCATGCACGTGCGCTTTCCTTCCAGGCTGTAGCAGCAATGTCACGCTTCCCGTCGCGTGCATCAAAGGATCTGTGGTTTTCCCTCGAGGCTTTCCCTCGAGGCTTTCCAGCAGGGCTGTCCCACGTGCCACCGTGGTGTGAGTCGATCCTCGGCGTGAAAGATGAGCCAGTGCAGGGCAAAGAGGTTCCTCTGGAATGGACTGAGACATCTGGGCGACTCTTGGAATGGTGGTACGACCATGGAGTTCCTCTCGCCTTTCCTGTTGAGAGTGCCTCCTCTTGAGATGCGACGGGAACGCCGGGAATTCTTTCCCGTTGAAAGCAGGGAAAGGATCCCTCATCTCGAGCTACGAGGGTGAAACGGGGCTCCTCTGGATGTGGGCGGGACCATCGTGCTTCCTCTCGAGTGGACACGGGTATGGCGCTGAACTTCTTGAGTTGCAGCAAGGGTGTGAAAAACCCTTTCGAAGTTCCAGAGGTTAGGTGTCATTAGTCTCCAGACGCCTCATCGGAAATAGGCCTCATCTCGCCTGGAAGGGAGAACTTCCTGGATTTTCTCGAGTTGCGGCAGGTGTTCTCGAGTTATGACGGGGACCTCAGGGACACGCCCTGGTGGCCTCAGGAGAGGCCAGTCCCCATGCGAGTTGCTAGGGGGCCTCTCGGGATTCCTCTCCCGTCGATACCGGGGCCAAAAACCTTGTGTGGAGTCAGGGCCGGAACCGAGGATTCCTCTCAGGGGTGATATGGATCTTTGGGTACTTCTGGAGTCTCCCCAGGGGAGTCAGGCCTCGTCTCGAGTGGGGGCATGCACGTGCGCTTTCCTTCCAGGCTGTAGCAGCAATGTCACGCTTCCCATCGCGTGCATCAAAGGATCTGTGGTTTTCCCTCGAGGCTTTCCCTCGAGGCTTTCCCGCAGGGCTGTCCCACGTTCCACCGTGGTGTGAGTCGATCCTCGGCGTGAAAGATGAGCCAGGGCAGGGCAAAGAGGTTCCTCTGGAATGGACTGAGACATCTGGGGGACTCTTGGAATGGTGGTACGACCATGGAGTTCCTCTCGCCTTTCCTGTTGAGAGTGCCTCCTCTTGAGATGCGACGGGAACGCCGGGAATTCTTTCCCGTTGAAAGCAGGGAAAGGATCCCTCATCTCGAGCTACGAGGGGGAAACGGGGCTCCTCTGGATGTGGGTGGGACCATCGTGCTTCCTCTCGAGTGGAGACGGGTATGGCGGTGAACTTCTTTAGTTGCAGCAAGGGTGTGAAAGACCCTTTCGAAGTTCCAGAGGTTACGTGTCAGTCTCCAGATGCCTCATCGGAAATAGACCTCATCTCGCCTGGAAGGGAGAACTTCCTGGATTTTCTCGAGGTGCGGCAGGTGTTCTCGAGTTACGACGGGTACCAAAGGGAACCGCCCTGATGGCCTCAGGAGAGGCCAGTCCCCATGCGAGTTGCTAGGGGGCCTCTCGGGATTCCTCTCCCGTCGATACTAGGGCCAAAAACCTTGTGTGGAGTCAGGGCCGGAACCGAGGATTCCTCACAGGGGTGACATGGATCTTTGGGTACTTCTGGAGTCTCCCCAGGGGAGTCAGGCCTCGTCTCGAGTGGGGGCATGCACGTGCGCTTTCCTTCCAGGCTGTAGCAGCAATGTCACGCTTCCCGTCGCGTGCATCAAAGGATCTGTGGTTTTCCCTCGAGGCTTTCCCTCGAGGCTTTCCCGCAGGGCTGTCCCACGTGCCACCGTGGTGTGAGTCGATCCTCGGCGTCAAAGATGAGCCAGTGCAGGGCAAAGAGGTTCCTCTGGAATGGACTGAGACATCTGGGGGACTCTTGGAATGGTGGTACGACCATGGAGTTCCTCTCGCCTTTCCTGTTGAGAGTGCCTCCTCTTGAGATGCGACGGGAACGCAGGGAATTCTTTCCCGTTGAAAGCAGGGAAAGGATCCCTCATCTCGAGCTCCGAGGGGGAAACGGGGCTCCTCTGGATGTGGGCGGGACCATCGTGCTTCCTCTCGAGTGGAGACGGGTATGGCGGTGAACTTCTTGAGTTGCAGCAAGGGTGTGAAAGACCCTTTCGAAGTTCCAGAGGTTAGGTGTCATTAGTCTCCAGACGCCTCATCGGAAATAGGCCTCATCTCGCCTGCAAGGGAGAACTTCCTGGATTTTCTCGAGTTGCGGCAGGTGTTCTCGAGTTACGACGGGGATCTCAGGGACCCGCCCTGGTGGCCTCAAGAACAGCCAGTCCCCATGCGAGTTGCTAGGGGGCCTCTCGGGATTCCTCTCCCGTCGATACCGGGGCCAAAAACCTTGTGTGGAGTGACGGCCGGAACCGAGGATTCCTCTCAGGGGCTGACATGGATCTTTGGGTACTTCTGGAGTCTCCCCAGGGGAGTCAGTCCTCGTCTCGAGTGGGGGCATGCACGTGTGCTTTCCTTCCAGGCTTTAGCAGCAATGTCACGCTTCCCGTCGCGTGGATCAAAGGATCTGTGGTTTTCCCTCGAGGCTTTCCCTCGAGGCTTTCCCACAGGGCTGTCCCACGTGCCACCGTGGTGTGAGTCGATCCTCGGCATGAAAGATGAGCCAGTGCAGGGCAAAGAGGTTCCTCTGGAATGGACTCAGACATCTGGGGGACTCTTGGAATGGTGGTACGACCATGGAGTTCCTCTCGCCTTTCCTGTTGAGAGTGCCTCCTCTTGAGATGCGACGGGAATGCCGGGAATTCTTTCCCGTTGAAAGCAGGGAAAGGATCCCTCATCTCTAGCTACGAGGGGGAAACGGGGCTCCTCTGGATGTGGGCGGGACCATCGTGCTTCCTCTCGAGTGGAGACGGGCAAGGAGGTGAACTTCTTGAGTAGCAGCAAGGGTGTGAAAGACCCTTTCGAAGTTCCAGAGGTTGGGTGTCATTAGTCTCCAGACGCCTCATCGGAAATAGGCCTCATCTCGCCTGGAAGGGAGAACTTCCTGGATTTTCTCGAGTTGCGGCAGGTGTTCTCGAGTTACGACGGGGACCTCAGGGACCCGCCCTGGTGGCCTCAGGAGAGGCCAGTCCCCATGCGAGGTGCTAGGGTGCCTCTCGGGATTCCTCTCCCGTCGATACCGGGGCCAAAAACCTTGTGTGCAGTCAGGGCCGGAAACGAGGATTCCTCTCAGGGGCTGACATGGATCTTTGAGTACTTCTGGAGTCTCCCCAGGGGATTCAGGCCTCGTCTCGAGTGGGGGCATGCACGTGCGCTTTCCTTCCAGGCTGTAGCAGCAATGTCACGCTTCCCGTCGCGTGGATCAAAGGATCTGTGGTTTTCCCTCGAGGCTTTCCCTCGAGGCTTTCCCACATGGCTGTGCCACGTGCCACCGTGGTGTGAGTCGATCCTCGGCGTGAAAGATGAGCCAGTGCAGGGCAAAGAGGTTCCTCTGGAATGGACTGAGACATCTGGGGGACTCTTGGAATGGTGGTACGACCATGGAGTTCCTCTCGCCTTTCCTGTTGAGAGTGCCTCCTCTTGAGATGCGACGGGAATGACGGGAATACTTTCCCGTTGAAAGCAGGGAAAGGATCCCTCATCTCGAGCTACGAGGGGGAAACGGGGCTACTCTGGATGTGGGCGGGACCATCGTGCTTCCTCTCGAGTGGAGACGGGTATGGCGGTGAACTTCTTGAGTTGCAGCAAGTGTGTGAAAGACCCTTTCGAAGTTCCAGAGGTTAGGTGTCATTAGTCTCCAGACGCCTCATCGGAAATAGGCCTCATCTCGCCTGCAAGGGAGAACTTCCTTGATTTTCTAGAGTTGCGGTAGGTGTTCTCGAGTTACGACGGGGACCTCAGGGACCCGCCCTGGTTGCCTCAAGAGGCCAGTCCCCATGCGATTTGCTACGGGGCCTCTCGGGATTCCTCTCCCGTCGATACCGGGGCCAAAAACCTTGTGTGGAGTCAGGGCCGTAACCGAGGATTCCGCTCAGGGGCTGACATGGATCTTTGGGTACTTCTGGAGTCTCCCCAGGGGAGTCAGGCCTCGTCTCGAGTGGGGGCATGCACGTGCGCTTTCCTTCCAGGCTGTAGCAGCAATGTCACGCTTCCCGTGGCGTGGATCAAAGGATCTGTGGTTTTCCCTCGAGGCTTTCCCACAGGGCTGTCCCACGTGCCACCGTGGTTTGAGTCGATCCTCGGCGTGAAAGATGAGCCAGTGCAGGGCAAAGAGGTTCCTCTGGAATGGACTGAGACATCTGGGGGACTCTTGGAATGGTGGTACGACCATGGAGTTCCTCTCGCCTTTCCTGTTGAGAGTGCCTCCTCTTGAGATGCGACGGGAACGCCGGGAATTCTTTCCCGTTGAAAGCAGGGAAAGGATCCCTCATCTCGAGCTACGAGGGGGAAACGGGGCTCCTCTGGATGTGGGCGGGACCATCGTGCTTCCTCTCGAGTGGACACGGGTATGGCGGTGAACTTCTTGAGTTGCAGCAAGGTTGTGAAAGACCCTTTCGAAGTTCCAGAGGTTAGGTGTCATTAGTCTCCAGACGCCTCATCGGAAATAGGCCTCATCTCGCCTGGAAGGGAGAACTTCCTGGATTTTCTCGAGTTGCGGCAGGTGTTCTCGAGTTACGACGGGGACCTCAGGGACCCGCCCTGGTGGCCTCAGGAGAGGCCAGTCCCCATGGGAGTTGCTAGGGGGCCTCTCGGGATTCCTCTCCCGTCGATACCGGGGCCAAAAACCTTGTGTGGAGTCAGGGGCGGAACCGAGGATTCCTCTCAGGGGCTGACATGGATCTTTGGGTATTTCTGGAGTCTCCCCAAGGGAGTCAGGGCTCGTCTCGAGTTTGGGCATGCACGTGCGCTTTCCTTCCAGGCTGTAGCAGCAATGTCACGCTTCCCGTCGCATGGATCAAAGGATCTGTGGTTTTCCCTCGAGGCTTTCCCTCGAGGCTTTCCCACAGGGCTGTCCCACGTGCCACCGTGGTGTGAGTCGATCCTCGGCGTGAAAGATGAGCCAGTGCAGGGCAAAGAGGTTCCTCTGGAATGGACTGAGACATCTGGGGGACTCTTGGAATGGTGGTACGACCATGGAGTTCCTCTCGCCTTTCCTGTTGAGAGTGCCTCCTCTTGAGATGCGACGGGAACGCCGGGAATTCTTTCCCGTTGAAAGCAGGGAAAGGATCCCTCATCTCGAGCTACGAGGGGGAAACGGGGCTCCTCTGGATGTGGGCGGGACCATCGTGCTTCCTCTCGAGTGGAGACGGGTATGGCGGTGAACTTCTTGAGTTGCAGCAAGTGTGTGAAAGACCCTTTCGAAGTTCCAGAGGTTAGGTGTCATTAGTCTCCAGACGCCTCATCGGAAATAGGCCTCATCTCGCCTGCAAGGGAGAACTTCCTTGATTTTCTAGAGTTGCGGTAGGTGTTCTCGAGTTACGACGGGGACCTCAGGGACCCGCCCTGGTTGCCTCAAGAGGCCAGTCCCCATGCGATTTGCTACGGGGCCTCTCGGGATTCCTCTCCCGTCGATACCGGGGCCAAAAACCTTGTGTGGAGTCAGGGCCGTAACCGAGGATTCCGCTCAGGGGCTGACATGGATCTTTGGGTACTTCTGGAGTCTCCCCAGGGGAGTCAGGCCTCGTCTCGAGTGGGGGCATGCACGTGCGCTTTCCTTCCAGGCTGTAGCAGCAATGTCACGCTTCCCGTGGCGTGGATCAAAGGATCTGTGGTTTTCCCTCGAGGCTTTCCCACAGGGCTGTCCCACGTGCCACCGTGGTTTGAGTCGATCCTCGGCGTGAAAGATGAGCCAGTGCAGGGCAAAGAGGTTCCTCTGGAATGGACTGAGACATCTGGGGGACTCTTGGAATGGTGGTACGACCATGGAGTTCCTCTCGCCTTTCCTGTTGAGAGTGCCTCCTCTTGAGATGCGACGGGAACGCCGGGAATTCTTTCCCGTTGAAAGCAGGGAAAGGATCCCTCATCTCGAGCTACGAGGGGGAAACGGGGCTCCTCTGGATGTGGGCGGGACCATCGTGCTTCCTCTCGAGTGGACACGGGTATGGCGGTGAACTTCTTGAGTTGCAGCAAGGTTGTGAAAGACCCTTTCGAAGTTCCAGAGGTTAGGTGTCATTAGTCTCCAGACGCCTCATCGGAAATAGGCCTCATCTCGCCTGGAAGGGAGAACTTCCTGGATTTTCTCGAGTTGCGGCAGGTGTTCTCGAGTTACGACGGGGACCTCAGGGACCCGCCCTGGTGGCCTCAGGAGAGGCCAGTCCCCATGGGAGTTGCTAGGGGGCCTCTCGGGATTCCTCTCCCGTCGATACCGGGGCCAAAAACCTTGTGTGGAGTCAGGGGCGGAACCGAGGATTCCTCTCAGGGGCTGACATGGATCTTTGGGTATTTCTGGAGTCTCCCCAAGGGAGTCAGGGCTCGTCTCGAGTTTGGGCATGCACGTGCCCTTTCCTTCCAGGCTGTAGCAGCAATGTCACGCTTCCCGTCGCATGGATCAAAGGATCTGTGGTTTTCCCTCGAGGCTTTCCCTCGAGGCTTTCCCACAGGGCTGTCCCACGTGCCACCGTGGTGTGAGTCGATCCTCGGCGTGAAAGATGAGCCAGTGCAGGGCAAAGAGGTTCCTCTGGAATGGACTGAGACATCTGGGGGACTCTTGGAATGGTGGTACGACCATGGAGTTCCTCTCGCCTTTCCTGTTGAGAGTGCCTCCTCTTGAGATGCGACGGGAACGCCGGGAATTCTTTCCCGTTGAAAGCAGGGAAAGGATCCCTCATCTCGAGCTACGAGGGGGAAACGGGGCTCCTCTGGATGTGGGCGGGACCATCGTGCTTCCTCTCGAGTGGAGACGGGTATGGCGGTGAACTTCTTGAGTTGCAGCAAGGGTGTGAAAGACCCTTTCGAATTTCCAGAGGTTAGGTGTCATTAGTCTCCAGACGACTCATCGGAAATAGGCCTCATCTCGCCTGGAAGGGAGAACTTCCTGGATTTTCTCGAGTTGCGGCAGGTGTTCTCGAGTTACGACGGGGACCTCAGGGACCCGCCCTGGTGGCCTCAGGATAGGCCAGTACCCATGCGAGGTGCTAGGGGGCCTCTCGGGATTCCTCTCCCGTCGATACCGGGGCCAAAAACCTTGTGTGGAGTCAGGGCCGGAACCGAGGATTCCTCTCAGGGGCTGACATGGATCTTTGGGTACTTCTGGAGTCTCCCCAGGGGAGTCAGGCCTCGTCTCGAGTGGGGGCATGCACGTGCGCTTTCCTTACAGGCTGTAGCAGCAATGTCACGCTTCCCGTGGCGTGGATCAAAGGATCTGTGGTTTTCCCTCGAGGCTTTCCCACAGGGCTGTCCCACGTGCCACCGTGGTGTGAGTCGATCCTCGGCGTGAAAGATGAGCCAGTGCAGGGCAAAGAGGTCCCTCTGGAATGGACTGAGACATCTGGGGGACTCTTGGAATGGTGGTACGACCATGGAGTTCCTCTCGCCTTTCCTGTTGAGAGTGCCTCCTCTTGAGATGCGACGGGAACGCCGGGAATTCTTTCCCGTTGAAAGCAGGGAAAGGATCCCTCATCTTGAGCTACGAGGGGGAAACAGGGCTCCTCTGGATGTGGGCGGGACCATCGTGCTTCCTCTCGAGTGGAGACGGGTATGGCGTTGAACTTCTTGAGTTGCAGCAAGGGTGTGAAAGACCCTTTCGAAGTTCGAGAGGTTAGGTGTCATTAGTCTCCAGACGCCTCATCGGAAAAAGGCCTCATCTCGCCTGGAAGGGAGAACTTCCTGGATTTTCTCGAGTTGCGGCAGGTGTTCTCGAGTTACGACGGGGACCTCAGGGACCCGCCCTGGTGGCCTCAGGAGAGGCCAGTCCCCATGCGAGGTGCTAGGGGGCCTCTCGGGATTCCTCTCCCGTCGATACCGGGGCCAAAAACCTTGTGTGCAGTCAGGGCCGGAACCGAGGATTCCTCTCAGGGGCTGACATGGATCTTTGGGTAATTCTGGAGTCTCCCCACGGGACTCAGGCCTCGTCTCGAGTGGGGGCATGCACGTGCGCTTTCCTTCCAGGCTGTAGCAGCAATGTCACGCTTCCCGTCGCGTGGATCATAGGATCTGTGGTATTCCCTCGAGGCTTTCCCTCGAGGCTTTCCCACAGGGCTGTCCCACGTGCCACCGTGGTGTGAGTCGATCCTCGGCGTGAAAGATGAGCCAGTGCAGGGCAAAGAGGTTCCTCTGGAATGGACTGAGACATCTGGGGGACTCTTGGAATGGTGGTACGACCATGGAGTTCCTCTCGCCTTTCCTGTTGAGAGTGCCTCCTCTTGAGATACGACGGGAACACCGGGAATACTTTCCCGTTGAAAGCAGGGAAAGGATCCCTCATCTCGAGCTAAGAGGGGGAAACGGGGCTCCTCTGGATGTGGGCGGGACCATCGTGCTTCCTCTCGAGTGGAGACGGGTATGGCGGTGAACTTCTTGAGTTGCAGCAAGGGTGTGAAAGACCCTTTCGAAGTTCCAGAGGTTAGGTGTCATTAGTCTCCAGACGCCTCATCGGAAATAGGCCTCATCTCGCCTGGAAGGGAGAAATTCCTGGATTTTCTCGAGTTGCGGCAGGTGTTCTCGAGTTACGACGGGGACCTCAGGGACCCGCCCTGGTGGCCTCAGGAGAGGCCCGTCCCCATGCGAGGTGCTAGGGGGCCTCTCGGGATTCCTCTCCCGTCGATACCGGGGCCAAAAAGCTTGTGTGGAGTCAAGGCCGGAACCGAGGATTCCTCTCAGGGGCTGCCATGGATCTTTGGGTACTTCTGGAGTCTCCCCAGGGGAGTCAGGCCTCGACTCGAGTGGGGGCATGCACGTGCGCTTTCCTTCCAGGCTGTAGCAGCAATGTCACGCTTCCCGTCGCGTGGATCAAAGGATCTGTGGTTTTCCCTCGAGGCTTTCCCTCGAGGCTTTCCCACAGGTCTGTCCCACGTGCCTCCGTGGTGTGAGTCGATCCTCGGCGTGAAAGATGAGCCAGTGCAGGGCAAAGAGGTTCCTTTGGAATGGACTGAGACATCTGGGGGACTCTTGGAATGGTGGTACGACCAAGGAGTTCCTCTCGCCTTTCCTGTTGAGAGTGCCTCCTCTTGAGATGCGACGGGAACGCCGGGAATTCCTTCCCGTTGAAAGCAGGAAAGGATCCCTCATCTCGAGCTCCGAGAGGGAAACGGGGCTCCTCTGGATGTGGGCGGGACCATCGTGCTTCCTCTCGAGTGGAGACGGGTATGGCGGTGAACTTCTTGAGTTGCAGCAAGGGTGTGAAAGACCCTTTCGAAATTCCAAAGGTTAGGTGTCATTAGTCTCCAGACGCCTCATCGGAAATAGGCCTCATCTCGCCTGGAAGGGAGAACTTCCTGGATTTTCTCGAGTTGCGGCAGGTGTTCTCGAGTTAAGACGGGGACCTCAGGGACCCGCCCTGGTGGCCTCAGGAGAGGCCAGTCCCCATGCGAGGTTCTAGGGGGCCTCTCGGGATTCCTCTCCCGTCGATACCGGGGCCAAAAAGCTTGTGTGGAGTCAAGGCCGGAACCGAGGATTCCTCTCAGGGGCTGCCATGGATCTTTGGGTACTTCTGGAGTCTCCCCAGGGGAGTCAGGCCTCGACTCGAGTGGGGGCATGCACGTGCGCTTTCCTTCCAGGCTGTAGCAGCAATGTCACGCTTCCCGTCGCGTGGATCAAAGGATCTGTGGTATTCCCTCGAGGCTTTCCCTCGAGGCTTTCCCACAGGGCTGTCCCACGTGCCACCGTGGTGTGAGTCGATCCTCGGCGTGAAAGATTAGCCAGTGCAGGGCAAAGAGGTTCCTCTGGAATGGACTGAGACATCTGGGGGACTCTTGGAATGGTGGTACGACCATGGAGTTCCTCTCGCCTTTCCTGTTGAGAGTGCCTCCTCTTGAGATACGACGGGAACACCGGGAATTCTTTCCCGTTGAAAGCAGGGAAAGGATCCCTCATCTCGAGCTAAGAGGGGGAAACGGGGCTCCTCTGGATGTGGGCGGGACCATCGTGCTTCCTCTCGAGTGGAGACGGGTATGGCGGTGAACTTCTTGAGTTGCAGCAAGGGTGTGAAAGACCCTTTCGAAGTTCGAGAGGTTAGGTGTCATTAGTCTCCAGACGCCTCATCGGAAATAGGCCTCATCTCGCCTGGAAGGGAGAACTTCCTGGATTTTCTCGAGTTGCGGCAGGTGTTCTCGAGTTACGACGGGGACCTCAGGGACCCGCCCTGGTGGCCTCAGGAGAGGCCAGTCCCCATGCGAGGTGCTAGGGGGCCTCTCGGGATTCCTCTCCCGTCGATACCAAGGCCAAAAACCTTGTGTGGAGTCAGGGTCGGAACCGAGGATTCCTCTCAGGGGCTTATATGGATCTTTGGGTACTTCTGGAGTCTCGCCAGGGGAGACAGGCCTCGTCTCAAGTGGGGGCATGCACGTGCGCTTTCCTTCCAGGCTGTAGCAGCAATGTCACGCTTCCCGTCGCGGGGATCAAAGGATCTGTGGTTTTCCCTCGAGGCTTTCCCTGGAGGCTTTCCCACAGGGCTGTACCTCGTGCCTCCGTGGTGTGAGTCGATCCTCGGCGTGAAAGATGAGCCAGTGCAGGGCAAAGAGGTTCCTCTGGAATGGACTGAGACATCTGGGGGACTCTAGGAATGGTGGTACGACCATGGAGTTCCTCTCGCCTTTCCTGTTGAGAGTGCCTCCTCTTGAGATGCGACGGGAACGCCGGGAATTCCTTCCCGTTGAAAGCAGGAAAGGATACCTCATCTCGAGCTCCGAGAGGGAAACGGGGCTCCTCTGGATGTGGGCGGGACCATCGTGCTTCCTCTCGAGTGGAGACGGGTATGGTGGTGAACTTCTTGAGTTGCAGCAAGGGTGTGAAAGACCCTTTCGAAATTCCAAAGGTTAGGTGTCATTAGTCTCCAGACGCCTCATCGGAAATAGGCCTCATCTCGCCTGGAAGGGAGAACTTCCTGGATTTTCTCGAGTTGCGGCAGGTGTTCTCGAGTTAAGACGGGGACCTCAGGGACCCGCCCTGGTGGCCTCAGGAGAGGCCAGTCCCCATGCGAGGTGCTAGGGGGCCTCTCGGGATTCCTCTCCCGTCGATACCGGGGCCAAAAAGCTTGTGTGGAGTCAGGGCCGGAACCGAGGATTCCTCTCAGGGGCTGACATGGATCTTTGGGTACTTCTGGAGTCTCCCCAGGGGAGTCAGGCCTCGACTCGAGTGGGGGCATGCACGTGCGCTTTCCTTCCAGGCTGTAGCAGCAATGTCACGCTTCCCGTCGCGTGGATCAAAGGATCTGTGGTTATCCCTCGAGACTTTCCCACAGGGCTGTCCCACGTGCCACCGTGGTGTGAGTCGATCCTCGGCGTGAAAGATGAGCCAGTGCAGGGCAAAGAGGTTCCTCTGGAATGGACTGAGACATCTGGGGGACTCTTGGAATGGTGGTACGACCATGGAGTTCCTCTCGCCTTTCCTGTTGAGAGTGCCTCCTCTTGAGATGCGACGGGAACGCCGGGAATTCTTTCCCGTTGAAAGCAGGGAAAGGATCCCTCATCTCGAGCTACGAGGGGGAAACGGGGCTCCTCTGGATGTGGGCGGGACCATCGTGCTTCCTCTCGAGTGGACACGGGTATGGCGGTGAACTTCTTGAGTTGCAGCAAGGGTGTGAAAGACCCTTTCGAAGTTCCAGAGGTTAGGTGTCATTAGTCTCCAGACGCCTCATCGGAAATAGGCCTCATCTCGCCTGGAAGGGAGAACTTCCTGGATTTTCTCGAGTTGCGGCAGGTGTTCTCGAGTTACGACGGGGAACTCAGGGACCCGCCCTGGTGGCCTCAGGAGAGGCCAGTCCCCATGCGATGTGCAAGGGGGCCTCTCGGGATTCCTCTCCCGTCGATACCGGGGCCAAAAACCTTGTGTGGAGTCAGGGCCGGAACCGAGGATTCCTCTCAGGGGCTGACATGGATCTTTGGGTACTTCTGGAGTCTCCCCAGGGGAGTCAGGCCTCGTCTCGAGTGGGGGCATGCACGTGCGCTTTCCTTCCAGGCTGTAGCAGCAATGTCACGCTTCCTGTCGCGTGGATCAAAGGATCTGTGGTTTTCCCTCGAGGCTTTCCCTCGAGGCTTTCCCACAGGGCTGTCCCACGTGCCACCGTGGTATGAGTCGATCCTCGGCGTGAAAGATGAGCCAGTGCAGGGCAAAGAGGTTCCTCTGGAATGGACTGAGACATCTTCGGGACTCCTTGAATGGTGGTACGACCATGGAGTTCCTCTCGCCTTTCCTGTTGAGAGTGCCTCCTCTTGAGATGCGACGGGAACGCCGGGAATTCTTTCCCGTCTAAAGCAGGCAAAGGTTCCCTCATCTCGAGATACGAGGGGGAAACGGGGCTCCTCTGGATGTGGGCGGGACCATCGTGCTTCCTCTCGAGTGGAGACGGGTATGGCGGTGAACTTCTTGAGTTGCAGCAAGGGTGTGAAAGACCCTTTCGAAGTTCCAGAGGTTAGGTGTCATTAGTCTCCAGACGCCTCATCGGAAATAGGCCTCATCTCGCCTGAAAGGGAGAACTTCCTGGATTTTCTCGAGTTGCGGCAGGTGTTCTCGAGTTACGACGGGGACCTCAGGGACCCGCCCTGGTGGCCTCAGGAGAGGCCAGTCCCCATGCGAGGTGCTAGGGGGCCTCTCGGGATTCCTCTCCCGTCGATACCGGGGCCAAAAACCTTGTGTGCAGTCAGGGCCGGAACCGAGGATTCCTCTCAGGGGCTGACATGGATCTTTGGGTACTTCTGGAGTCTCCCCAGGGGAGTTAGGCCTCTTCTCGAGTGGGTGCATGCACGTGCGCTTTCTTTCCCGGCTGTAGCAGCAATGTCACGCTTCCCGTGGCGTGTATCAAAGGATCTGTGGTTTTCCCTCGAGGCTTTCCCACAGGGCTGTCCCACGTGCCACCGTGGTGTGAGTCGATCCTCGGCGTGAAAGATGAGCCAGTGCAGGGCAAAGAGGTTCCTCTGGAATGGACTGAGACATCTGGGGGACTCTTGGAATGGTGGTACGACCATGGAGTTCCTCTCGCCTTTCCTGTTGAGAGTGCCTCCTCTTGAGATGCGACGGGAACGCCGGGAAATCTTCCCCGTTGAAAGCAGGGAAAGGATCCATCATCTCGAGCTCCGAGGGGGAAACGGGGCTCCTTTGGATGTGGGCGGGACCATCGTGCTTCCTCTCGAGTGGAGACGGGTATGGCGGTGAACTTCTTGAGTTGCAGCAAGGGTGTGAGAGACCCTTTCGAAGTTCCAGAGGTTAGGTGTCATTAGTCTCCAGACGCCTCATCGGAAATAGGCCTCATCTCGCCTGGAAGGGAGAACTTCCTGGATTTTCTCGAGTTGGGGCAGGTGTTCTCGAGTTACGACGGGGACCTCAGGGACCCGCCCTGGTGGCCTCAGGAGAGGCCAGTCCCCATGCGAGTTGCTAGGGGGCCTCTCGGGATTCCTCTCCCGTCGATACCGGGGCCAAAAACATTGTATGGAGTCAGGGCCGGAACCGAGGATTCCTCTCAGGGGCTGACATGGATCTTTGGGTTCTTCTGGAGTCCCCCCAGGGGAGTCAGGCCTCGTCTCGAGTGGGGGCATGCACGTGCGCTTTCCTTCCAGGCTGTAGCAGCAATGTCACGCTTCCAGTCGCGTGGATCAAAGGATCTGTGGTTTTCCCTCGAGGCTTTCCCTCGAGGCTTTCCCACAGGGCTGTCCCACGTGCCACCGTGGTGTGAGTCGATCCTCGGCGTGAAAGATGAGCCAGTGCAGGGCAAAGAGGTTCCTCTGGAATGGACTGAGACATCTGGGGGACTCTTGGAATGGTGGTACGACCATGGAGTTCCTCTCGCCTTTCCTGTTGAGAGTGCCTCCTCTTGAGATGGGACGGGAACGCCGGGAACTCTTTCCATTTGAAACCAGGGAAAGGATCCCTCATCTCGAGCTACGAGGGGAAAACGGGGCTCCTCTGGATGTGGCGGGACCATCGTGCTTCATCTCGAGTGGAGACGGGTATGGCGGTGAACTTCTTGAGTTGCAGCAAGGGTGTGAAAGACCCTTTCGAAGTTCCAGAGGTTAGGTGTCATTAGTCTCCAGACGCCACATAGGAAATAGGCCTCATCTCGCCAGGAAGGGAGAACTTCCTGGATTTTCTCGAGTTGCGGCAGGTGTTCTCGAGTTACGACGGGGACCTCAGGAACCCGCCCTGGTGGCCTCAGGAGAGGCCAGTCCCTATGCGAGTTGCTAGGGGGCCTCTCGGGATTCCTCTCCCGTCGATACCGGGGCCAAAAACCTTGTATGGAGTCAGGGCCGGAACCGAGGATTCCTCTCAGTGGCTGACATGGATCTTTGGGTACTTCTGGAGTCTCCCCAGGGGAGTCAGGCCTCGTCTCGAGTGGGGGCATGCACGTGCACTTTCCTTCCAGGCTGTAGCAGCAATGTCACGCTTCCCGTCGCGTGGATCAAAGGATCTGTGGTTTTCCCTCGAGGATTTCCCACAGGGCTGTCCCACGTGCCACCGTGGTGTGAGTCGATCCTCGGCGTGAAAGATGAGCCAGTGCAGGACAAAGAGGTTCCTCTGGAATGGACTGAGATATCTGGGGGACTCTTGGAATGGTGATACGACCATGGAGTTCCTCTCGCCTTTCCTGTTGAGAGTGCCTCCTCTTGAGATGGGACGGGAACGCCGGGAACTCTTTCCATTTGAAACCAGGGAAAGGATCCCTCATCTCGAGCTACGAGGGGAAAACGGGGCTCCTCTGGATGTGGCGGGACCATCGTGCTTCATCTCGAGTGGAGACGGGTATGGCGGTGAACTTCTTGAGTTGCAGCAAGGGTGTGAAAGACCCTTTCGAAGTTCCAGAGGTTAGGTGTCATTAGTCTCCAGACGCCTCATCAGAAATAGGCCTCATCTCGCCTGGAAGGGAGAACTTCCTGGATTTTCTCGAGTTGCGGCAGGTGTTCTCGAGTTACGACGGGGACCTCAGGGACCCGCCCTGGTGGCCTCAGGAGAGGCCAGTCCCTATGCGAGTTGCTAGGGGGCCTCTCGGGATTCCTCTCCCGTCGATACCGGGGCCAACAACCTTGTGTGGAGTCAGGGCCGTAACCGAGGATTCCTCTCATGGGCTGACATGGATCTTTGGGTACGTCTGGAGACTCCCCAGTGGAGTCAGGCCTCGTCTCGAGTGGGGGCATGGACGTGCGCTTTCCTTCCAGGCTGTAGCAGCAATGTCACGCTTCCCGTCGCGTGGATCAAAGGATCTGTGGTTTTCCCTCGAGGCTTTCCCTCGAGGCTTTCCCACAGGGCTGTCCCACGTGCCACCGTGGTGTGAGTCGATCCTCGGCGTGACAGATGAGCCAGTGCAGGGCAAAGAGGTTCCTCTGGAATGGACTGAGACATCTGGGGGACTCTTGGAATGGTCGTACGACCATGGAGTTCCTCTCGCCTTTCCTGTTGAGAGTTCCTCCTCTTGAGATGCGACGGGAACGCCGGGAATTCTTTCCCGTTGAAAGCAGGCAAAGGATCCCTCATCTCGAGCTACGAGGGGGAAACGGGGCTCCTCTGGATGTGGACGGGACCATCGTGCTTCCTCTCGAGTGGAGACGGGTATGGCGGTGAACTTCTTGAGTTGCAGCAAGGGTGTGAAAGACTCTTTCGAAGTTCCAGAGGTTAGGTGTCATTAGTCTCCAGACGCCTCATCGGAAATAGGCCTCATCTCGCCTGGAAGGGAGAACTTCCTGGATTTTCTCGAGTTGCGGCAGGTGTTCTCGAGTTACGACGGGGACCTCAGGGACCCGCCCTGGTGGCCTCAGGAGAGGCCAGTCCCCATGCGAGTTGCTAGGGGGCCTCTCGGGATTCCTCTCGCGTCGATACCGGGGCCAAAAACCTTGTGTGGAGTCAGGGCCGGAACCGAGGATTCCTCTCAGGGGCTGACATGGATCTTTGGGTACTTCTGGAGTCTCGCCAGGGGAGACAGGCCTCGTCTCGAGTGGGGGCATGCACGTGCGCTTTCCTTCCAGGCTGTAGCAGCAATGTCACGCTTCCTGTCGCGTGGATCAAAGGATCTGTGGTTTTCCCTCGAGGCTTTCCCTCGAGGCTTTCCCACAGGGCTGTCCCACGTGCCTCCGTGGTGTGAGTCGATCCTCGGCGTGAAAGATGAGCCAGTGCAGGGCAAAGAGGTTCCTCTGGAATGGACTGAGACATCTGGGGGACTCTAGGAATGGTGGTACGACCATGGAGTTCCTCTCGCCTTTCCTGTTGAGAGTGCCTCCTCTTGAGATGCGACGGGAACGCCGGGAATTCTTTCCCGTTGAAAGCAGGGAAAGGATCCCTCATCTCGAGCTACGAGGGGGAAACGGGGCTCCTCTGGATGTGGGCGGGACCATCGTGCTTCCTCTCGAGTGGAGACGGGTATGGCGGTGAACTTCTTGAGTTGCAGCAAGGGTGTGAAAGACCCTTTCGAAGTTCCAGAGGTTAGGTGTCATTAGTCTCCACACGACTCATCGGAAATAGGCCTCATCTCGCCTGCAAGGGAGAACTTCCTGGATTTTCTCGAGTTGCGGCAGGTGTTCTCGAGTTACGACGGGGACCTCAGGGACCCGCCCTGGTGGCCTCAGGAGAGGCCAGTCCCCATGCGAGGTGCTAGGGGGCCTCTCGGGATTCCTCTCCCGTCGATACCGAGGCCAAAAACCTTGTGTGGAGTCAGGGTCGGAACCGAGGATTCCTCTCAGGGGCTTATATGGATCTTTGGGTACTTCTGGAGTCTCGCCAGGGGAGACAGGCCTCGTCTCGAGTGGGGGCATGCACGTGCGCTTTCCTTCCAGGCTGTAGCAGCAATGTCACGCTTCCCGTCGCGTGCATCAAAGGATCTGTGGTTTTCCCTCGAGGCTTTCCCTCGAGGCTTTCCCACAGGGCTGTCCCACGTGCCTCCGTGGTGTGAGTCGATCCTCGGCGTGAAAGATGAGCCAGTGCAGGGCAAAGAGGTTCCTCTGGAATGGACTGAGACATCTGGGGGACTCTTGGAATGGTGGTACGACCATGGAGTTCCTCTCGCCTTTCCTGTTGAGAGTGCCTCCTCTTGAGATGCGACGGGAACGCCGGGAATTCCTTCCCGTTGAAAGCAGGAAAGGATCCCTCATCTCGAGCTCCGAGAGGGAAACGGGGCTCCTCTGGATGTGGGCGGGACCATCGTGCTTCCTCTCGAGTGGAGTCGGGTATGGAGGTGAACTTCTTGAGTTGCAGCAAGGGTGTGAAAGACCCTTTCGAAATTCCAAAGGTTAGGTGTCATTAGTCTCCAGACGCCTCATCGGAAATAGGCCTCATCTCGCCTGGAAGGGAGAACTTCCTGGATTTTCTCGAGTTGCGGCAGGTGTTCTCGAGTTAAGACGGGGACCTCAGGGACCCGCCCTGGTGGCCTCAGGAGAGGCCAGTCCCCATGCGAGGTGGAGGGGGCCTCTCGGGATTCCTCTCCATTCAATACCGGGGCCAAAAAGCTTGTGTGGAGTCAGGGCCGGAACCGAGGATTCCTCTCAGGGGCTGACATGGATCTTTGGGTACTTCTGGAGTCTACCCAGCGGAGTTAGGTCTCGACTCGAGTGGGGGCATGCACGTGCGCTTTCCTTCCAGGCTGTAGCAGCAATGTCACGCTTCCCGTGGCGTGTATCAAAGGATCTGTGGTTTTCCCTCGAGACTTTCCCACAGGGCTGTCCCACGTGCCACCGTGGTGTGAGTCGATCCTCGGCGTGAAAGATGAGCCAGTGCAGGGCAAAGAGGTTCCTCTGGAATGGACTGAGACATCTGGGGGACTCTTGGAATGGTGGTACGACCATGGAGTTCCTCTCGCCTTTCCTGTTGAGAGTGCCTCCTCTTGAGATGCGACGGGAACGCCGGGAATTCTTTCCCGTTGAAAGCAGGCAAAGGATCCCTCATCTCGAGCTACGAGGGGGAAACGGGGCTCCTCTGGATGTGGGCGGGACCATCGTGCTTCCTCTCGAGTGGAGACGGGTATGGCGGTGAACTTCTTGAGTTGCAGCAAGGGTGTGAAAGACCCTTTCGAAGTTCCAGAGGTTAGGTGTCATTAGTCTCCAGACGCCTCATCGGAAATAGGCCTCATCTCGCCTGGAAGGGAGAACTTCCTGGATTTTCTCGAGTTGCGGCAGGTGTTCTCGAGTTACGACGGGGACCTCAGGGACCCGCCCTGGTGGCCTCAGGAGAGGCCAGTCCCCATGCGATGTGCTAGGTGGCCTCTCGGGATTCCTCTCCCGTCGATACCGGGGCCAAAAACCTTGTGTGGAGTCAGGGCCGGAACCGAGGATTCCTCTCAGGGGCTGACATGGATCTTTGGGTACTTCTGGAGTCTCCCCAGGGGAGTCAGGCCTCGTCTCGAGTGGGGGCATGCACGTGCGCTTTCCTTCCAGGCTGTAGCAGCAATGTCACGCTTCCTGTCGCGTGGATCAAAGAATCTGTGGTTTTCCCTCGAGGCTTTCCCTCGAGGCTTTCCCACAGGGCTGTCCCACGTGCCACCGTGGTGTGAGTCGATCCTCGGCGTGAAAGATGAGCCAGTGCAGGGCAAAGAGCTTCCTCTGGAATGTACTGAGACATCTGGGGGACTCTTGGAATGGTGGTACCACCATGGAGTTCCTCTCGCCTTTCCTGTTGAGAGTGCCTCCTCTTGAGATGCGATGGGAACGCCGGGAATTCTTTCCCGTTGAAAGCAGGCAAAGGATCCCTCATCTCGAGCTACGAGGGGGAAACGGGGCTCCTCTGGATGTGGGCGGGACCATCCTGCTTCCTCTCGAGTGGAGACGGGTATGGAAGTGAACTTCTTGAGTTGCAGCAAGGGTGTGAAAGACCCTTTCGAAGTTCCAGAGGTTAGGTGTCATTAGTCTCCAGACGCCTCATCGGAAATAGGATTCTTATCGCCTGGAAGGGAGAACTTCCTGGATTATCTCGAGATGCGGCAGGTGTTCTCGAGTTACGACGGGGACCTCAGGGACCCGCCCTGGTGGCCTCAGGAGAGGCCAGTCCACATGCGAGTTGCTAGGGGGCCTCTCGGAATTCCTCTCCCGTCGATACCGGGGCCAAAAAGCTTGTGTGGAGTCAGGGCCGGAAACGAGGATTCCTCTCAGGGGCTGACATGTATCTTTGGGTACTTCTGGAGTCTCCGCAGGGGAGTCAGGCCTCGTCTCGAGTGGGGGCATGCACGTGCGCTATCCTTCCAAGCTGTAGCAGCAATGTCACGCTTCTCGACCCATGGATCAAAGGATCTGTGGTTTTCCCTTCAGGCTTTCCCACAGGGCTGTCCCACGTGCCACCGTGGTGTGAGTCGATCTTCGGCGTGAAAGATGAGCCAGTGCAGGGCAAAGAGGTTCCTCTGGAATGGACTGATACATCTGGGGGACTCTTGGAATGGTGGTACGATCATGGAGTTCCTCTCGCCTTTCCTGTTGAGAGTGCCTCCTCTTGAGATGCGACGGGAACGCCTGGAATTCTTTCCCGTTGAAAGCAGGGAAAGGATCCCTCATCTCGAGCTACGAGGGGGAAACGGGGCTCCTCTGGATGTGGGCGGGACCATCGTGCTTCCTCTCGAGTGGAGACGGGTATGGCGGTGAACTTCTTGAGTTGCAGCAAGGGTGTGAAAGACCCTTTCGAAGTTCCAGAGGTTAGGTGTCATTAGTCTCCAGAAGCCTCATCGGAAATAGGCCTCATCTCGCCTGGAAGGGAGAACTTCCTGGATTTTCTCGAGTTGCAGCAGGTGTTCTCGAGTTACGACGTGGACCTCAGGGACCCTCCCTGGTGGCCTCAGGAAAGGCCAGTCCCCATGCGAGTTGCTAGGGGGCCTCTCGGGATTCCTCTCCCGTCGATACCGGTGCCAAATACCTTGTGTGGAGTCAGGGCCGGAACCGAGGATTCCTCTCAGGGGCTGACATGGATCTTTGGGTACTTCTGGAGTCTCCCCAGGGGAGTCAGGCCTCGTCTCGAGTGGGGGCATGCACGTGTGCTTTCCTTCCAGGCTGTAGCAGCAATGTCACGCTTCCCGTTGCGTGGATCAAAGGATCTGTGATTTTCCCTCGAGGCTTTCCCTCGAGGCTTTCCCACAGGGCTGTCCCACGTGCCTCCGTGGTGTGAGTCGATCCTCTGCGTGAAAGATGAGCCAGTGCAGGGCAAGGAGCTTCCTCTGGAATGGACTGAGACATCTGGGGGACTCTTGGAATGGTGGTACGACCATGGAGTTCCTCTCGCCTTTCCTGTTGAGAGTGCCTCCTCTTGAGATGCGACGGGAACGCCGGGAATTCTTTCCCGTTGAAAGCAGGCAAAGGATCCCTCATCTCGAGCTACGAGGGGGAAACGGGGCTCCTCTGGATGTGGGCGGGACCATCCTGCTTCCTCTCGAGTGGAGACGGGTATGGAAGTGAACTTCTTGAGTTGCAGCAAGGGTGTGAAAGACCCTTTCGAAGTTCCAGAGGTTAGGTGTCATTAGTCTCCAGACGCCTCATCGGAAATAGGCCTCATCTCGCCTGGAAGGGAGAACTTCCTGGATTTTCTCGAGATGCGGCAGGTGTTCTCGAGTTACGACGGGGACCTCAGGGACCCGCCCTGGTGGCCTCAGGAGAGGCCAGTCCACATGCGAGTTGCTAGGGGGTCTCTCGGGATTCCTCTCCCGTCGATACCGGGGCCAAAAACCTTGTGTGGAGTCAGGGCCGGAACCGAGGATTCCTCTCAGGGGCTGACATGGATCTTTGGGTGCCGGGGTCCAGCCCCGGTGGATCCAGGGAATTCGAAGGGTGGACGGCGTTGGCGTGGAAAGACTTGTTTATCTATTAATATAAGATTAGATTAAGAAACTGTAGTGCAGTAGGAAGATTAAGTGGAGAAAGAGGGCTGAATAGCTTGGTTTACGCGGAAGGCCAATAAAATTCCAGACAAGGAATTTGCACCATCTACGTTGGGCCACCGGTGCCCGCTTGAATATCTAAGGGTGCCTCGCCTTAAGCTCCCTTTCTCGCGGATCTTAATAACCAGGGCAAATAAGTAGACCTGGCGAGCCTCCGCGCCCCAGATGGAAATTCAGCCTGAAATTAAAGTAAAGAGCAGAGGGAAGAAAAGGGAGAGAAAAAGAGAGAGAGAGAGAGACACGGGGTGAGCCAGATTCCCAAGAAACCAGGCCGAGACTAGTCCGAGAAACTGGTCTGAGAATCTGGTCCCTCCTTTATTGTTCAGAAGGCCTTTTATACTTTTGGTAAAACATGGAGATCAATGGGTAACACAAAGTTATGCAGCGTTAGCAGTCCAGACTCTTATCAAAACCAGGCTTTTTTCTCTGCATACCTAATTGTATACACAAGTCTTAGGTAATTTACATCATCTTCCAGCCAAAAGGGCCAATTTAACATTTTACAGCCTTTTTTCTGATAAGGGTTTGTCAACCACAAGACTTATTTGTGTTGATTTTCCCAAGGTCTGGTGCCACTCTCAGAAAGCACTAAATAAAGTTACATTCTTACACAGCAAGGATACAGCAACTTATAACAATTAGAGGGAGTACAGTGATTTACAGCAAAAGAGAAGCAATTAACTCAAAAGTCTAGTGTTGCTAACATCAAAACTACTATGTATCTTTTTCTACATCCTGCTTACATTAACATCCTTCCAGGTGCCTAAAAGATAAAGAATAAGGAGGTCTGGCAGCAATCCTTGAATCAACAGTGAAAACCCTCTACTAATATAATTTTTAACTCTTTAGAAAAGGCTCTGTATCTTTAAGATGTCTCTCGCGGTTGGGGGCTGTAAGCAATTCACAAGCTGTAAGCTTTGTGCCTCTCGCGGTTGGGGGGCTGTAAGCAATTCACAAGCTGTAAGAGGTCTGGGGAACCTGTTAGGCAGACTAGAGAGCTATCAGAGGGGTTTAACTGAAACATCCCTTTCAAATGCAGAAGACTAAAACCCTGAATTGACTTTTTTCCAGAGAATATCAGAAAAGTGGAAAAGCAGAGCACAAAAGGTGGCAGATTTTTGCTGGGGTACATGCTTAGGAATATCCAGAGGGGTCCCTGAAGTCTGAGCACGCCTTGCGTATGTCAGCTTCCTTCCTCATGACCTTGTCACGGGCGGGATTCCTCACACTGGCTTCCGGCAACTCCCCCTTCTTTATTAGTTTTTTAAAAAAATTAGGTGCAGTTCAGTCGCGAGATTCCGAATGCTCTGCCGAAGAGTCCTGACAACACAAGGAAGCACGATTACAAGGAGCAGGATTATGGCACCCACAGCAGCATAGCTAGAGACAGTAGTCAGAAGAGTTTTTCCAGAAATGAAGTCAGAGAAGGTGTGGAAAAAGTCATTGGCTTCTCCTGCGGCGGTAAAATCTAATCGGGAGTGTTCCAAGGTCTGAATCTGATTATGAAGTTTCCCTAAATCTAAACTAATATCTGAGCTGTTCCAGACACCTAAAATATGATTTTTGACCCTCTCCCATTTAAAATCTGTCTCATTTACTTTCAGGGATGTAACACATATCCACCGGTAATCGGCATGACATGAAAGAGCCAATTTCATTTTCAGACTCTGTAATTTATTCCCAATATGCATTACTGCTTCTTCTAAGGCATCAATCCTTATTTCTAGCTTCCTATCTATAATTTCCTGGGTTGCCAGCGTTAGAGAAACATTTTTGGATACGGTGTCAACATATTGGGCAGTATACACTTGTTGAGACAATGATAATGCCGCCACAGTAACAGAAGTAATTGCGGTTATCAAAGCTGATATTCCCAAAACAAGTAAGCCCACAAACCGTCGTGTTCGCATTAAATCTTGTAGCTGTTGCAGTACAGCTAGGCCATGGTTATCATACCAATACGTGGCTACAGTTACAGGTACCATGAGATAGGGCGGACGTTTTAAAACCATGAAAGAGCAAACTTTATATTGAGGAGTTAAACAGGATGAAAGCATACATTGTTCACAAGACACTACATGGGGTCCACCTGTATAATTCAATTGTATGTTAAGTCTTTCAGAATCATTAGTGAAAAGAAAAACATAAGGAGAGGGTAGACAAGCTAAAATAGAGTAAATAGAGGTATTTTTTGGTCGGATTAAAATAATAGGGGCGGTAGCCGCAAGGGCTCTCCAAATTTCTGGCTGCCAAAAGGTTTTACCTCTAGTTATATAAGACAGCATAGGGGGAACAAATTGGTTATGATGCCGTCTGGTGGCAACTAACGGCCAAGAAATTGAATATTCTTTCCAATTATCCAATCTATTGATAAAGTCATCGTCAGACTCAGGGTCTTGACCTGGATTTGGGTTGCTCCAGTCCTGAATCGCACAATTTCTTCTTCCCGGCATATTGTAATCTACTCTCGAATTATAAATACAAGATTTCCAAATCGGATATCCTGAATGATCATCTATAGTTTTCCAAATAACATCTGAGGGAGCAACATCATCACAATTTGGATATTCTGATGGAGTTTTGAGAGACAAAGACTTATAGGGGCCAAGGACCCCAGGCATACGGGCTCGTAATATCCAAGCAGACCGATCCCCTATAGATGCAAATTTAGAGGTTGGGGAATCTGTCATAACTGCTTTTGTGGAGGCTCCAACGCATCCTGTCTTGGTAAAGAAGTCTCCTGTAAGGCCAGGAGGAAAATTAAAGCAGACAGGAAAATCATCTGCTAGTCCTTTAAAGGTATAATTGAAATTAATAGGGTATTGGTCTTTTGTATAGGAAGTATAAGATCCTCCCAAAAGGCGAGGCTGGTCTGTACTGACTCGTATGGGGTCACTGTTCCAAGTAACAACTTGGAAAGTTGGAGGATCCGGGAGAAACGCCCAATATTTGGTTGGAATGGGAGCAGCGCTTACCTGGCAAGAGAGCAAGGCAAGCATGGCAATAAACACCTTTTCAGGAGAGACTGACGATCCCTGTAGGGTAGCTATCCCCTGTGCCTGGCGACAGAGAGCTTTAATCTGTCCCCAGGTGGGCAAGGAGGCTTGTTGGGTTGACTGAGCTGGGCGTCCTAATGGATTCCTGCGAGGCAAAAAATCAGGGGGTGCAATATCCTGTATCTGAAGTCGTGACATCTGTCCAGTGGGTGGCTCCGATCCGCGCCTATCCGGGATCTCCAATGTCAGCTGTCCTGGGGTCAGCGGCGTTTCCCGTGCTGGCGGAGGGAGCGGGGGAAGAGGGAGTTTCTTCCTTTTTAGAGATCGCGGTGGCGGGGGATTCTGGTATCCGGGGAGCTGAGACATGGCGAATTAGTCTGTCTGGAACCCAAATCGGAGCGTCCGCGTCCTGTGGAAAAACACAAGCATACCCTCGCCCATTGGTTAATAAGGGGTCAGGACCTTTCCATTGTCCGGAAAGAAGGTCCCTCCATTTTACTAATGGTTTTGCATTCAATTGCTCTGGGCACCAATGGCGAAGCATTGCAGTGTTTCCGGATGAATCAGCATTTAAGTTATTTATTACGAAAAGAGCATGTTGCAAAATCTGATGGGGGGAACTATATTTAAATTCCCCTTCTTTTAGTTTTTGAATATGGATTTTCAGTGTTTGATGTGCTCTTTCCACAATGGCTTGTCCTTGTGGGTTATAAGGGATGCCGGTGTTATGTTTAATTTGAAATCTTGTACAGAATTGCTGAAAAGATTTAGAAGTGTAAGCAGGAGCATTATCAGTTTTTAAAGCTTTTGGCAAGCCCAGATAGGAAAAGCATGTAAAAAGATGTTGTATTACATCTTTAACTGCTTCCCCTGTACGAGCAGTGGCAATAATAACATGAGAGAAGGTATCTACAGTTACATGAACAAAAGACAGTTTTCCAAATGAAGAGACATGGGTTACATCCATTTGCCAGAGTGCATTAGGTTTGAGACCGCGAGGGTTAACTCCCAGAGGCAAAGCATTCACGGTAGTAGGACAATGCGAACAAGAACGAACGATCTCTCGGGCAGATTCTCGAGGAATTTGGAACTGGTATCGCAAGGCAGTGGCATTCTGATGATGAAGTGAGTGAGAAGCTCGAGCTTCTTCAAAAACAGAAGCCACTGAAATCCTGGTTAACGAATCTGCCAATTCATTGAGAGCATTTAAAGGGCCAGGCAGGCCGGAATGAGCCCGAATATGGCCGATAAAGAACGCCCGATTTCTTTTCCATATTTGCTGCTGCAGTTTAGTTAACAAATGGAAGATAGCGGTTTTGTTTTCAGGCAAAACTGCTGTCTCAATGTGTGGAAACAGCCTGACCACATACTGAGAGTCAGAATAAAGGTTAAATTCTTTCTCTGCAAACATAACAAAGGCCTCAATAACAGCTGTGATTTCAGCTCTTTGAGCTGAAGTTTCTTGTGTTTCCAAAAGTTTCTGATGATCTCTTGTGACTATAGAGGCTCTACCGTTAGCCGATCCATCAGTAAAGACTACCTGAGCGTCTGAAATAGGGAACTGTTTACACCGGACAGGAAAAATAACTGGATGGTTAGACATAAAATTTAGCAAAACATGCGAGGGTAAATGATGCAAAATTTGACCACAGTAATTCCCTATGGCAATCTGCCAGTCTTCATCAAACATTAAAAGAGCATCAAGCTGCTCCTTATTATATGGAATTACAATCTCTGATGGCTCTTTACCAAACAATTCAATGCTCCGCTTCCTTCCTTTTAGCATTAATGTGGCAATTAAACCAGGATAAGAAGCCACGACTTTTTTAGCTTGGGTAGGAAGATGGATCCATTCTAAAGGGCCGCGTTGCCACAGAACTCCCGTAGGCGCCGTTGGAGTAGCTAGGCAAAGGAACTGCCACGTCATCGTCAAATCAATTCTTTTTACATAGCTATTTGATAAGGCTGCTTCTACTTTGCCTAGGGCTTCTTGAGCCTCAGCTGTTAATTGTCTTTTTGAGGTTGGATCAGGATCCCCGCGTAAAGTGTTAAAAAGAGGTTTTAATTCGGCAGTGGTTAATTTTAAATATGGTCTAATCCAATTAATATCACCTAAGAGTTTTTGATAATCATTTAAAGTAATAAGATGGTCTTTTCTCAATTGCAGCGGGGTATGAGTCACCGTTTCCGAATTTATGACTCTTCCTAAGTAAGTTATGGGCGGATTGATTTGAATTTTTTCTGGGGCAATTTTTAGGCCTCTGTCTGTCAATGCCTGGGTCAGGTCCTGGAGCACAGTCTGCAGGTGAACTCTATCAGGATGAGCTATTAAAATATCATCCATATAGTGAATCATATACACGTGTTCATATTTAGCCCTAGTATCTTCTAGAGCGGCATTAACAAATTTTTGGCATAAAGTAGGGCTATTTTTCATTCCCTGAGGCAGAACCTTCCACTGAAACCGTAAATAAGGCTGTTTAAGATTTTCTGATGGCAGACTAAAGGCAAATCGCTTTTTATCCTCAGGATTTAAGGGAATAGTGAAAAAACAATCTTGTAAATCAATAACAATTATATTATATCCCTCTGGAATGGCTACTGGGGAAGGGAGCCCAGGCTGTAAGGCCCCCATGTCTTCCATGGTGGCATTAATAGCTCTCAAATCCTGTAAAAGTCGCCATTTACCAGATTTTTTCTTAATGACGAAAATAGGAGTGTTCCAGGGGCTATTGGAGGGCTCAATATGTCCCAATTCTAATTGTTCAAAGATTAATGCTTTAGCTGCCAATAATTTTTCCTTATGCAGAGGCCACTGTTCTACCCACACCGGATCTTGAGATTTCCATGTGATGGGGTCGGCAGCAAAAACAATGGCCTCAATTATAAATTTGGATATCCCAATCCAGCACGTAGCTTGCGAGGAGTTGGGCAAATTGGCTCAATTATTCCTGTCTGTTGTTTACCCAATCCTTTTGATGGATCATAGCCCATCTGCAACATCTGAGAGGTCACTTTATCATCAGGGCTAAAAAGTAACACTCCCATTTGAGATAGCACGTCCCTCCCCCACAGGGTAAGGGGGAGCGAAGGAACGACATAAGGTTGGAAAGTTCCACGGGTATCCTCAAATTGCCAATCTAAAATTTTTGCACTTTTGGCTATTGTGGGGGCTCTTCCTATCCCCACCAAGTTATTTTCAGTAGTATGTGTGGGCCAGGAGCTGGGCCAGTCTTTTCCTGAAATGCAAGAAACATCTGCTCCTGTGTCTAATAACCCCACAATAGACTTGCCATTAATCAGGATAGTCTTCATAGGACGTTTTTGAGTAATTTCTGTTATCCAAAAAACCATATCACTAGACCCAAATCCTTTATCCTGCCTTTCATTTTGAGTAGCTGTGCGCCCAATTGCAGTGTGGTAAGGCAAAAGCAAAAGTTGGGCTATTCTTTGTCCCTGATGTATTTGGAAAGTTTTAGTTGGGGGTGAAATCATTATCTGGATTTTTCCTGTATAATCTGAGTCAATTACTCCAGGGATGATTGTGAGACCTTGCATAGCTAAGGAACTTCTGCCTAGTATAATTCCTACTAAACCTGTTGGTAATGGGCCTTTAACTCCTGTAGGTATTTTTACAGTGGGGCTATCTGGTGTTAATATTGCTGAGGTGGTGGAACTGAGGTCCAGTCCTGCGCTGCCTGGGGTTGCTCTGATGAGTTCTGCGATGGGACGAAGGGAATGAATGGGTTCAGTGAGGCTGCCCCAATTGTTGTCGGGGCCTGAGGCTGGCCCCTCAATCCGTTTCCCGACTGCTGGTCGGGGCCCAAAAAGGCTCCATTTCTATGGAATTGTGACCTACATTCTTTTGCCCAGTGATATCCTTTTTGACAACGAGGGCAGAGAGATCTAGGGAGATTAGTAGGCACAGCCGGGGAGGGAGAATTCGGCAGAGAAGAATCGGCTGCTTTTTGGGGACAAGCTCGCATAAGGTGCCCTTCCCGTCCGCAAGAGAAGCAGGCCTTGGATAAACCAATATTCTGGCCTGGACTACTGGAATGACTCTTTGAGGGGTTATTTCTATTTGTAAAAAAGGACTGTACTGCCTGCTGGTAAGAATTTCCCTTTATGGCTGCAGCTATGGCAACGCCCTGCATCATCGCTGGTCCTACATCTGCACATTGCCTGATATAATCTATTATTTCCCCAGTTTTTTTAATAGGACGTAAAATGGCCTGGCAGGTAGAATTAGCATTTTCAAATGCCAGTTGTTTTATCAATATACTAGCTGCCTCAGTGTTGGAAATTACTCTGTTGACTGCCTCTGCAAGTCTTGATATAAAGTCTTCATATGGCTCTTCTGGTTTTTGTTTAACATTTGAGAAGGAAGAGGTAGATTCTTTCCCTTCAGGCAACAAACGCCAAGCCCCAAGGGCGCAGGCGGTTACTTGATCTAAAGTGGTTTTATCTAATCCCATTTGATCTCTAAGTGTTCCAAAATCATTAGTCCCTGCCAACATATTTTTTATAATATATCTTGGGCCATATTTTTGGTTAGCATCAGCCTGTTTTTGGGCTAGATCTTCATATTCAGTTCTCCAAAGTACATATTGACCTCCAGACAGACAAGCTTTAGCGACTGTCTTCCAGTCATGGGGTGTCATCCATCTGCCCGCTAAAGCTTCCACCAATGATACAGTGTACGGGGCTTTAGGCCCATACAAAGCACAAGCCTGTTTGAGTTCTTTAATCATTTTCATTGGAATGGGTTCCCAGTGGGGGGCTGTTCTCCCACCACTTCCACCAAATATTATGGGGAAACAAGCCTCAAGGTGGGGATCAAGTTCATCATCTGGGCTAGAGAAAACTCTTCTTCGGGGAGCTTCTAGTGGAGGCCCCTCACCCTTATAGGGAGGGGGGGGCAAGGGGTGTCCTATGTCACTTTCTTCGTACTTTGGGAATTTTTTATCCGTTCTGTGTTTAGGTCTTACGGATGTTTTATCTGGGGAATCTGGCCTTAAACTCTCAGGTGCATATAATCTGATGGGGGACATTTGTCTTGAGCCTCTGGAAGCAGAAGGCTTAATTAAGGAAATTTCTCTTGAATTTGTGGAAGCAGGTGGTCTGGTTGGGGAAGTTTTTATTAAGCTCTTTGGAGCAGATAATCTAATTGGAGAAGTTTCTCTTAAACTCCTTGGAGCATCTTTATTTAATAAAGACCAGTCCTCATCAGAATGATCTTGACTTACTTCCTCTTCCAAATCTTCCTCATCTGAAAGCTGCTCTTTTTTGTCATCTCTATCTATTACCTTTTCTTGGGCAGTCATTGCAGCTATCATTTGACTCAACTGCCGATAGTTAGGTGTAGCCTCCTTTTCATCACTCTCCTCTTCGATAGATACCTTTTTCTCTGCACTTTCCTCTTTAAGATGTACCTTTTCAGATTCAGGGGCAGGGTCTAGAGCGTCCCTAATTATATTCCATAAGGAAAAGGCGTCAGTAGGCACCTTTTGTGAGCCATGTTCAGCATGGTAAGTTTTTAGTTGTTTTCCTACTCTCTCCCAGGTGTCTAAGTTAACAGTGCCTTCTTCTGGAAACCAGGGACACTGTTCTTGTACAAAGGAAAAAAATGAATGAATATTGGATTTTTTAACTTTAATTCCTCGTTTAGTTAGTAACTGCAAGATTACTCCTGTAAAAAGCTGTCTTTCTTTTGATTCACTGTTACCCATGTCAGAAAATTAAGTCTTATAGAAAAGTCTACCTCAACAAAAAGGTTTTACCTTTGGCGAGGGGGGTTTTGTTTTCAACCCTAAGATAGCAGGTTTCTTTTCAACCTCTAGAGCACCAGGTTTCTCTTAAACCCTTGAACACTTCCCACTCCTCCTCACCCTGTCTATCCTACAGGGGGGTCCGCAGCACCCTGAGTGGGGTCCTAGCCGTCCCGAACACTCAACACTGGGGGAGTACCCGAAAGTACTCCGGGGGGAGTGATTAAGTCACTCCGGGGGGAGCAACAGAGAGTGCTCCGGGGGGAGCAAAAGAGAGTGCTCCGGGGGGAGCTACAGAGAGTGCTCCGGGGGGAGCTTTTGCTCCGAGGAACCTACCTTCGAATAGCCTGTTCCGGGCGCCACTTGCCGGGGTCCAGCCCCGGTGGATCCAGGGAATTCGAAGGGTGGACGGCGTTGGCGTGGAAAGACTTGTTTATCTATTAATATAAGATTAGATTAAGAAACTGTAGTGCAGTAGGAAGATTAAGTGGAGAAAGAGGGCTGAATAGCTTGGTTTACGCGGAAGGCCAATAAAATTCCAGACAAGGAATTTGCACCATCTACGTTGGGCCACCGGTGCCCGCTTGAATATCTAAGGGTGCCTCGCCTTAAGCTCCCTTTCTCGCGGATCTTAATAACCAGGGCAAATAAGTAGACCTGGCGAGCCTCCGCGCCCCAGATGGAAATTCAGCCTGAAATTAAAGTAAAGAGCAGAGGGAAGAAAAGGGAGAGAAAAAGAGAGAGAGAGAGAGACACGGGGTGAGCCAGATTCCCAAGAAACCAGGCCGAGACTAGTCCGAGAAACTGGTCTGAGAATCTGGTCCCTCCTTTATTGTTCAGAAGGCCTTTTATACTTTTGATAAAACATGGAGATCAATGGGTAACACAAAGTTATGCAGCGTTAGCAGTCCAGACTCTTATCAAAACCACGCTTTTTTCTCTGCATACCTAATTGTATACACAAGTCTTAGGTAATTTACATCATCTTCCAGCCAAAAGGGCCAATTTAACATTTTACAGCCTTTTTTCTGATAAGGGTTTGTCAACCACAAGACTTATTTGTGTTGATTTTCCCAAGGTCTGGTGCCACTCTCAGAAAGCACTAAATAAAGTTACATTCTTACACAGCAAGGATACAGCAACTTATAACAATTAGAGGGAGTACAGTGATTTACAGCAAAAGAGAAGCAATTAACTCAAAAGTCTAGTGTTGCTAACATCAAAACTACTATGTATCTTTTTCTACATCCTGCTTACATTAACATCCTTCCAGGTGCCTAAAAGATAAAGAATAAGGAGGTCTGGCAGCAATCCTTGAATCAACAGTGAAAACCCTCTACTAATATAATTTTTAACTCTTTAGAAAAGGCTCTGTATCTTTAAGATGTCTCTCGCGGTTGGGGGCTGTAAGCAATTCACAAGCTGTAAGCTTTGTGCCTCTCGCGGTTGGGGGGCTGTAAGCAATTCACAAGCTGTAAGAGGTCTGGGGAACCTGTTAGGCAGACTAGAGAGCTATCAGAGGGGTTTAACTGAAACATCCCTTTCAAATGCAGAAGACTAAAACCCTGAATTGACTTTTTTCCAGAGAATATCAGAAAAGTGGAAAAGCAGAGCACAAAAGCTGGCAGATTTTTGCTGGGGTACATGCTTAAGAATATCCAGAGGGGTCCCTGAAGTCTGAGCACGCCTTGCGTATGTCAGCTTCCTTCCTCATGACCTTGTCACGGGCGGGATTCCTCACACTGGCTTCCGGCATTTGGGTACTTCTGGAGTCTCCCCAGGGGAGTCAGGCCTCGTCTCGAGTGGGGGCATGCGCGTGCGCTTTCCTTCCAGGCTTTAGCAGCAATGTCACGCTTCCCGTCGCTTGGATCAAAGGATCTGTGGTTTTCCCTCGAGGCTTTCCCTCGAGGCTTTCCCACAGGGCTGTCCCACGTGCCACCGTGGTGTGAGTCGATCCTCGGCGTGAAAGATGAGCCAGTGCAGGGCAAAGAGGTTCCTCTGGAATGGACTGAGACATCTGGGGGACTCTTGGAATGGTGGTACGACCATGGAGTTCCTCTCGCCTTTCCTGTTGAGAGTGCCTCCTCTTGAGATGCGACGGGAACTCCGGGAATTCTTTCCCGTTGAAAGCAGGCAAAGGATCCCTCATCTCGAGCTACGAGGGGGAAACGGGGCTCCTCTGGATGTGGGCG
This sequence comes from Capricornis sumatraensis, assembly GCF_032405125.1. Taxonomy (NCBI): domain Eukaryota; kingdom Metazoa; phylum Chordata; class Mammalia; order Artiodactyla; family Bovidae; genus Capricornis; species Capricornis sumatraensis. Next base: position 14,491,296 of record NW_027184612.1, read on the forward strand.
GGACCATCGTGCTTCCTCTCGAGTGGAGACGGGTATGGCGGTGAACTTCTTGAGTTGCAGCAAGGGTGTGAAAGACCCTTTCGAAGTTCCAGAGGTTAGGTGTCATTAGTCTCCAGACGCCTCATCGGAAATAGGCCTCATCTCGCCTGGAAGGGAGAACTTCCTGGATTTTCTCGAGTTGCGGCAGGTGTTCTCGAGTTACGACGGGGACCTCAGGGACCCGCCCTGGTGGCCTCAGGAAAGGCCAGTCCCCATGCGAGTTGCTAGGGGGCCTCTCGGGATTCCTCTCCCGTCGATACCGGGGCCAAAAACCTTGTGTGGAGTAAGGGCCGGAAACGAGGATTCCTCTCAGGGGCTGACATGGATCTTTGGGTACTTCTGGAGTCTCCGCAGGGGAGTCAGGCCTCGTCTCGAGTGGGGGCATGCACGTGCGTTTTCTTTCCATGCTGTAGCAGCAATGTCACGCTTCCCGTCGCGTGGATCAAAGGATCTGTGGTTTTCCCTCGAGGCTTTCCCACAGGGCTGTCCCACGTGCCACCGTGGTGTGAGTCGATCCTCGGCGTGAAAGATGAGCCAGTGCAGGGCAAAGAGGTTCCTCTGGAATGGACTGAGACATCTGGGGGACTCTTGGAATGGTGGTACGACCATGGAGTTCCTCTCGCCTTTCCTGTTGAGAGTGCCTCCTCTTGAGATGCGACGGGAACTCCGGGAATTCTTTCCCGTTGAAAGCAGGCAAAGGATCCCTCATCTCGAGCTACGAGGGGGAAACGGGGCTCCTCTGGATGTGGGCGGGACCATCGTGCTTCCTCTCGAGTGGAGACGGGTATGGCGGTGAACTTCTTGAGTTGCAGCAAGGGTGTGAAAGACCCTTTCGAAGTTCCAGAGGTTAGGTGTCATTAGTCTCCAGACGCCTCATCGGAAATAGGCCTCATCTCGCCTGGAAGGGAGAACTTCCTGGATTTTCTCGAGTTGCGGCAGGTGTTCTCGAGTTACGACGGGGACCTCAGGGACCCGCCCTGGTGGCCTCAGGAGTGGCCAGTCACCATGCGAGTTGCTAGGGGGCCTTTCGGGATTCCTCTCCCGTCGATACCGGGGCCAAAAACCTTGTGTGGAGTCAGGGCCAGAACCGAGGATTCCTCTCAGGGGCTGATATGGATCTTTGGGTACTTCTGGAGTCTCGCCAGGGGAGACAGGCCTCGTCTCGTGAGGGGGCATGCACGTGCACTTTCCTTCCAGGCTGTAGCAGCAATGTCACGCTTCCCGTCGCGTGGATCATAGGATCTGTGGTTTTCCCTCGAGGCTTTCCCTCGAGGCTTTCCCACAGGGCTGTCCCACCTGCCACCGTGGTGTGAGTCGATCCTCGGCGTGAAAGATGAGCCAGTGCAGGGCAAAGAGCTTCCTCTGGAATGGACTGAGACATCTGGGGGACTCTTGGAATGGTGGTACCACCATGGAGTTCCTCTCGCCTTTCCTGTTGAGAGTGCCTCCTCTTGAGATGCGATGGGAACGCCGGGAATTCTTTCCCGTTGAAAGCAGGCAAAGGATCCCTCATTTCGAGCTACGAGGGGGAAACGGGGCTCCTCTGGATGTGGGCGGGAACATCCTGCTTCCTCTCGAGTGGAGACGGGTATGGAAGTGAACTTCTTGAGTTGCAGCAAGGGTGTGAAAGACCCTTTCGAAATTCCAGAGGTTAGGTGTCATTAGTCTCCAGACGCCTCATCGGAAATAGGATTCTTCTCGCCTGGAAGGGAGAACTTCCTGGATTTTCTCGAGATGCGGCAGGTGTTCTCGAGTTACGACGGGGACCTCAGGGACCCGCCCTGGTGGCCTCAGGAGAGGCCAGTCCACATGCGAGTTGCTAGGGGGCCTCTCGGAATTCCTCTCCCGTCGATACCGGGGCCAAAAACCTTGTGTGGAGTCAGGGCCGGAAACGAGGATTCCTTTCAGGGGCTGACATGGATCTTTGGGTACTTCTGGAGTCTCCGCAGGGGAGTCAGGCCTCGTCTCGAGTGGGGGCATGCACGTGCGTTTTCTTTCCAGGCTGTAGCAGCAATGTCACGCTTCCCGTCGCGTGGATCAAAGGATCTGTGGTTTTCCCTCGAGGCTTTCCCACAGGGCTGTCCCACGTTCCACCGTGGTGTGAGTCGATCCTCGGCGTGAAAGATGAGCCAGTGCAGGGCAAAGAGCTTCCTCTGGAATGGACTGAGACATCTGGGGGACTCTTGGAATGGTGGTACGACCATGGAGTTCCTCTCGCCTTTCCTGTTGAGAGTGCCTCCTCTTGAGATGCGACGGGAACGCCGGGAATTCTTTCCCGTTGAAAGCAGGGAAAGGATCCCTCATCTCGAGCTCCGAGGGGGAAACGGGGCTCCTCTGGATGTGGGCGGGACCATCGTGCTTCCTCTCTAGTGGAGATGGGTATTGCCGGGGTCCAGCCCCGGTGGATCCAGGGAATTCGAAGGGTGGACGGCGTTGGCGTGGAAAGACTTGTTTATTTATTAATATAAGATTAGATTAAGAAACTGTAGTGCAGTAGGAAGATTAAGTGGAGAAAGAGGGCTGAATAGCTTGGTTTACGCGGAAGACCAATAAAATTCCAGACAAGGAATTTGCACCATCTACGTTGGGCCACCGGTGCCCGCTTGAATATCTAAGGGTGCCTCGCCTTAAGCTCCCTTTCTCGCGGATCTTAATAACCAGGGCAAATAAGTAGACCTGGCGAGCCTCCGCGCCCCAGATGGAAATTCAGCCTGAAATTAAAGTAAAGAGCAGAGGGAAGAAAAGGGAGAGAAAAAGAGAGAGAGAGAGAGACACGGGGGGAGCCATATTCCCAAGACACCAGGCCGAGACTAGTCCGAGAAACTGGTCTGAGAATCTGGTCCCGTCCTTTATTGTTCAGAAGGCCTTTTATACTTTTGATAAAACATGGAGATCAATGGGTAACACAAAGTTATGCAGCGTTAGCAGTCCAGACTCTTATCAAAACCAGGCTTTTCTCTCTGCATACCTAATTGTATACACAAGTCTTAGGTAATTTACATCATCTTCCAACCAAAAGGGCCAATTAACATTTTACAGCCTTTTTTCTGATAAGGGTTTGTCAACCACAAGACTTATTTGTGTTGATCTTCCCAAGGTCTGGTGCCACTCTCGGAAAGCACTAAAGAAAGTTACATTCTTAGACAGCAAGGATACAGCAACTTATAACAAGTAGAGGGAGTGCAGTGATTTATAGCAAAAGAGAAGCAATTAACTCAAAAGTCTAGTGTTGCTAACATCAAAACTACTATGTATCTTTTTCTACATCCTGCTTACATTAACATCCTTCCAGGTGCCTAAAAGATAAAGAATAAGGAGGTCTGGCAGCAATCCTTGAGTCAACAGTGAAAACCCTCTACCAATATAATTTTTAACTCTTTAGAAAAGGCTCTGTATCTTTAAGATGCTTTTAAGCTTTGTGCCTCCCGCGGTTGGGGGGCTGTAAGCAATTCACAAGCTGTAAGCTTTGTGCCTCTCGCGGTTGGGGGGCTGTAAGCAATTCACAAGCTGTAAGAGGTCTGGGGAACCTGTTAGGCAGACTAGAGAGCTATCAGAGGGGTTTAACTGAAACATCCCTTTCAAATGCAGAAGACTAAAACCCTGAATTGACTTTTTTCCAGAGAATATCAGAAAAGTGGAAAAGCAGAGCACAAAAGCCGGCAGATTTTTGCTGGGGTACATGCTTAGGAATATCCAGAGGGGTCCCTGAAGTCTGAGCACGCCTTGCGTATGTCAGCTTCCTTCCTCATGACCTTGTCACGGGCGGGATTCCTCACACTGGCTTCCGGCAACTCCCCCTTCTTTATTAGTTTTTTAAAAAAATTAGGTGCAGTTCAGTCGCGAGATTCCGAATGCTCTGCCGAAGAGTCCTGACAACACAAGGAAGCACGATTACAAGGAGCAGGATTATGGCACCCACAGCAGCATAGCTAGAGACAGTAGTCAGAAGAGTTTTTCCAGAAATGAAGTCAGAGAAGGTGTGGAAAAAGTCATTGGCTTCTCCTGCGGCGGTAAAATCTAATCGGGAGTGTTCCAAGGTCTGAATCTGATTATGAAGTTTCCCTAAATCTAAACTAATATCTGAGCTGTTCCAGACACCTAAAATATGATTTTTGACCCTCTCCCATTTAAAATCTGTCTCATTTACTTTCAGGGATGTAACACATATCCACCGGTAATCGGCATGACATGAAAGAGCCAATTTCATTTTCAGACTCTGTAATTCATTCCCAATATGCATTACTGCTTCTTCTAAGGCATCAATCCTTATTTCTAGCTTCCTATCTATAATTTCCTGGGTTGCCAGCGTTAGAGAAACATTTTTGGATACGGTGTCAACATATTGGGCAGTATACACTTGTTGAGACAATGATAATGCCGCCACAGTAACAGAAGTAATTGCGGTTATCAAAGCTGATATTCCCAAAACAAGTAAGCCCACAAACCGTCGTGTTCGCATTAAATCTTGTAGCTGTTGCAGTACAGCTAGGCCATGGTTATCATACCAATACGTGGCTACAGTTACAGGTACCATGAGATAGGGCGGACGTTTTAAAACCATGAAAGAGCAAACTTTATATTGAGGAGTTAAACAGGATGAAAGCATACATTGTTCACAAGACACTACATGGGGTCCACCTGTATAATTCAATTGTATGTTAAGTCTTTCAGAATCATTAGTGAAAAGAAAAACATAAGGAGAGGGTAGACAAGCTAAAATAGAGTAAATAGAGGTATTTTTTGGTCGGATTAAAATAATAGGGGCGGTAGCCGCAAGGGCTCTCCAAATTTCTGGCTGCCAAAAGGTTTTACCTCTAGTTATATAAGACAGCATAGGGGGAACAAATTGGTTATGATGCCGTCTGGTGGCAACTAACGGCCAAGAAATTGAATATTCTTTCCAATTATCCAATCTATTGATAAAGTCATCGTCAGACTCAGGGTCTTGACCTGGATTTGGGTTGCTCCAGTCCTGAATCGCACAATTTCTTCCTCCCGGCATATTGTAATCTACTCTCGAATTATAAATACAAGATTTCCAAATCGGATATCCTGAATGATCATCTATAGTTTTCCAAATAACATCTGAGGGAGCAACATCATCACAATTTGGATATTCTGATGGAGTTTTGAGAGACAAAGACTTATAGGGGCCAAGGACCCCAGGCATACGGGCTCGTAATATCCAAGCAGACCGATCCCCTATAGATGCAAATTTAGAGGTTGGGGAATCTGTCATAACTGCTTTTGTGGAGGCTCCAATGCATCCTGTCTTGGTAAAGAAGTCTCCTGTAAGGCCAGGAGGAAAATTAAAGCAGACAGGAAAATCATCTGCTAGTCCTTTAAAGGTATAATTGAAATTAATAGGGTATTGGTCTTTTGTATAGGAAGTATAAGATCCTCCCAAAAGGCGAGGCTGGTCTGTACTAACTCGTATGGGGTCACTGTTCCAAGTAACAACTTGGAAAGTTGGAGGATCCGGGAGAAACGCCCAATATTTGGTTGGAATGGGAGCAGCGCTTACCTGGCAAGAGAGCAAGGCAAGCATGGCAATAAACACCTTTTCAGGAGAGACTGACGATCCCTGTAGGGTAGCTATCCCCTGTGCCTGGCGACAGAGAGCTTTAATCTGTCCCCAGGTGGGCAAGGAGGCTTGTTGGGTTGACTGAGCTGGGCGTCCTAATGGATTCCTGCGAGGCAAAAAATCAGGGGGTGCAATATCCTGTATCTGAAGTCGTGACATCTGTCCAGTGGGTGGCTCCGATCCGCGCCTATCCGGGATCTCCAATGTCAGCTGTCCTGGGGTCAGCGGCGTTTCCCGTGCTGGCGGAGGGAGCGGGGGAAGAGGGAGTTTCTTCCTTTTTAGAGATCGCGGTGGCGGGGGATTCTGGTATCCGGGGAGCTGAGACATGGCGAATTAGTCTGTCTGGAACCCAAATCGGAGCGTCCGCGTCCTGTGGAAAAACACAAGCATACCCTCGCCCATTGGTTAATAAGGGGTCAGGACCTTTCCATTGTCCGGAAAGAAGGTCCCTCCATTTTACTAATGGTTTTGCATTCAATTGCTCTGGGCACCAATGGCGAAGCATTGCGGTGTTTCCGGATGAATCAGCATTTAAGTTATTTATTACGAAAAGAGCATGTTGCAAAATCTGATGGGGGGAACTATATTTAAATTCCCCTTCTTTTAGTTTTTGAATATGGATTTTCAGTGTTTGATGTGCTCTTTCCACAATGGCTTGTCCTTGTGGGTTATAAGGGATGCCGGTGTTATGTTTAATTTGAAATCTTGTACAGAATTGCTGAAAAGATTTAGAAGTGTAAGCAGGAGCATTATCAGTTTTTAAAGCTTTTGGCAAGCCCAGATAGGAAAAGCATGTAAAAAGATGTTGTATTACATCTTTAACTGCTTCCCCTGTACGAGCAGTGGCAATAATAACATGAGAGAAGGTATCTACAGTTACATGAACAAAAGACAGTTTTCCAAATGAAGAGACATGGGTTACATCCATTTGCCAGAGTGCATTAGGTTTGAGACCGCGAGGGTTAACTCCCAGAGGCAAAGCATTCACGGTAGTAGGACAATGTGAACAAGAACGAACAATCTCTCGGGCAGATTCTCGAGGAATTTGAAACTGGTATCGTAAGGCAGTGGCATTTTGGTGATGAAGTGAGTGAGAAGCTCGAGCTTCTTCAAAAACAGAAGCCACTGAAATCCTGGTTAACGAATCTGCCAATTCATTGAGAGCATTTAAAGGGCCAGGCAGGCCGGAATGAGCCCGAATGTGGCCGATAAAGAACGCCCGATTTCTTTTCCATATTTGCTGCTGCAGTTTAGTTAACAAATGGAAGATAGCAGTTTTGTTTTCAGGCAAAACTGCAGTCTCAATGTGTGGAAACAGCCTGACCACATACTGAGAGTCAGAATAAAGGTTAAATTCTTTCTCCGCAAACATAACAAAGGCCTCAATAACAGCTGTGATTTCAGCCCTTTGAGCTGAAGTTTCTTGTGTTTCCAAAAGTTTTTGATGATCTCTTGTGACTATAGAGGCTCTACCGTTAGCCGATCCATCAGTAAAGACTACCTGAGCATCTGAAATAGGGAACTGTTTACACCGGACAGGAAAAATAACTGGATGGTTAGACATAAAATTTAGTAAAACATGCGAGGGTAAATGATGCAAAATTTGACCACAGTAATTCCCTATGGCAATCTGCCAGTCTTCATCAAACATTAAAAGAGCATCAAGCTGCTCCTTATTATATGGAATTACAATCTCTGATGGCTCTTTACCAAACAATTCAATGCTCCGCTTCCTTCCTTTTAGCATTAATGTGGCAATTAAACCAGGATAAGAAGCCACGACTTTTTTAGCTTGGGTAGGAAGATGGATCCATTCTAAAGGGCCGCGTTGCCACAGAACTCCCGTAGGCGCCGTTGGAGTAGCTAGGCAAAGGAACTGCCACGTCATCGTCAAATCAATTCTTTTTACATAGCTATTTGATAAGGCTGCTTCTACTTTGCCTAGGGCTTCTTGAGCCTCAGCTGTTAATTGTCTTTTTGAGGTTGGATCAGGATCCCCGCGTAAAGTGTTAAAAAGAGGTTTTAATTCGGCAGTGGTTAATTTTAAATATGGTCTAATCCAATTAATATCACCTAAGAGTTTTTGATAATCATTTAAAGTAATAAGATGGTCTTTTCTCAATTGCAGCGGGGTATGAGTCACCGTTTCCGAATTTATGACTCTTCCTAAGTAAGTTATGGGCGGATTGATTTGAATTTTTTCTGGGGCAATTTTTAGGCCTCTGTCTGTCAATGCCTGGGTCAGGTCCTGGAGCACAGTCTGCAGGTGAACTCTATCAGGATGAGCTATTAAAATATCATCCATATAGTGAATCATATACACGTGTTCATATTTAGCCCTAGTATCTTCTAGAGCGGCATTAACAAATTTTTGGCATAAAGTAGGGCTATTTTTCATTCCCTGAGGCAGAACCTTCCACTGAAACCGTAAATAAGGCTGTTTAAGATTTTCTGATGGCAGACTAAAGGCAAATCGCTTTTTATCCTCAGGATTTAAGGGAATAGTGAAAAAACAATCTTGTAAATCAATAACAATTATATTATATCCCTCTGGAACGGCTACTGGGGAAGGGAGCCCAGGCTGTAAGGCCCCCATGTCCTCCATGGTGGCATTAATAGCTCTCAAATCCTGTAAAAGTCGCCATTTACCAGATTTTTTCTTAATGACAAAAATAGGAGTGTTCCAGGGGCTATTGGAGGGCTCAATATGTCCCAATTCTAATTGTTCAAAGATTAATGCTTTAGCTGCCAATAATTTTTCCTTATGCAGAGGCCACTGTTCTACCCACACCGGATCTTGAGATTTCCATGTGATGGGGTCGGCAGCAAAAACAATGGCCTCAATTATAAATTTGGATATCCCAATCCAGCACGTAGCTTGCGAGGAGTTGGGCAAATTGGCTCAATTATTCCTGTCTGTTGTTTACCCAATCCTTTTGATGGATCATAGCCCATCTGCAACATCTGAGAGGTCACTTTATCATCAGGGCTAAAAAGTAACACTCCCATTTGAGATAGCACGTCCCTCCCCCACAGGGTAAGGGGGAGCGAAGGAACGACATAAGGTTGGAAAGTTCCACGGGTATCCTCAAATTGCCAATCTAAAATTTTTGCACTTTTGGCTATTGTGGGGGCTCTTCCTATCCCCACCAAGTTATTTTCAGTAGTATGTGTGGGCCAGGAGCTGGGCCAGTCTTTTCCTGAAATGCAAGAAACATCTGCTCCTGTGTCTAATAACCCCACAATAGACTTGCCATTAATCAGGATAGTCTTCATAGGACGTTTCTGAGTAATTTCTGTTATCCAAAAAACCATATCACTAGACCCAAATCCTTTATCCTGCCTTTCATTTTGAGTAGCTGTGCGCCCAATTGCAGTGTGGTAAGGCAAAAGCAAAAGTTGGGCTATTCTTTGTCCCTGATGTATTTGGAAAGTTTTAGTTGGGGGTGAAATCATTATCTGGATTTCTCCTGTATAATCTGAGTCAATTACTCCAGGGATGATTGTGAGACCTTGCATAGCTAAGGAACTTCTGCCTAGTATAATTCCTACTAAACCTGTTGGTAATGGGCCTTTAACTCCTGTAGGTATTTTTACAGTGGGGCTATCTGGTGTTAATATTGCTGAGGTGGTGGAACTGAGGTCCAGTCCTGCGCTGCCTGGGGTTGCTCTGATGAGTTCTGCGATGGGACGAAGGGAATGAATGGGTTCAGTGAGGCTGCCCCAATTGTTGTCGGGGCCTGAGGCTGGCCCCTCAATCCGTTTCCCGACTGCTGGTCGGGGCCCAAAAAGGCTCCATTTCTATGGAATTGTGACCTACATTCTTTTGCCCAGTGATATCCTTTTTGACAACGAGGGCAGAGAGATCTAGGGAGATTAGTAGGCACAGCCGGGGAGGGAGAATTCGGCAGAGAAGAACCGGCTGCTTTTTGGGGACAAGCTCGCATAAGGTGCCCTTCCCGTCCGCAAGAGAAGCAGGCCTTGGATAAACCAATATTCTGGCCTGGACTACTGGAATGACTCTTTGACGGGTTATTTCTATTTGTAAAAAAGGACTGTACTGCCTGCTGGTAAGAATTTCCCTTTATGGCTGCAGCTATGGCAACGCCCTGCATCATCGCTGGTCCTACATCTGCACATTGCCTGATATAATCTATTATTTCCCCAGTTTTTTTAATAGGACGTAAAATGGCCTGGCAGGTAGAATTAGCATTTTCAAATGCCAGTTGTTTTATCAATATACTAGCTGCCTCAGTGTTGGAAATTACTCTGTTGACTGCCTCTGCAAGTCTTGATATAAAGTCTTCATATGGCTCTTCTGGTTTTTGTTTAACATTTGAGAAGGAAGAGGTAGATTCTTTCCCTTCAGGCAACAAACGCCAAGCCCCAAGGGCGCAGGCGGTTACTTGATCTAAAGTGGTTTTATCTAATCCCATTTGATCTCTAAGTGTTCCAAAATCATTAGTCCCTGCCAACATATTTTTTATAATATATCTTGGGCCATATTTTTGGTTAGCATCAGCCTGTTTTTGGGCTAGATCTTCATATTCAGTTCTCCAAAGTACATATTGACCTCCAGACAGACAAGCTTTAGCGACTGTCTTCCAGTCATGGGGTGTCATCCATCTGCCCGCTAAAGCTTCCACCAATGATACAGTGTACGGGGCTTTAGGCCCATACAAAGCACAAGCCTGTTTGAGTTCTTTAATCATTTTCATTGGAATGGGTTCCCAGTGGGGGGCTGTTCTCCCACCACTTCCACCAAATATTATGGGGAAACAAGCCTCAAGGTGGGGATCAAGTTCATCATCTGGGCTAGAGAAAACTCTTCTTCGGGGAGCTTCTAGTGGAGGCCCCTCACCCTTATAGGGAGGGGGGGGCAAGGGGTGTCCTATGTCACTTTCTTCGTACTTTGGGAATTTTTTATCCGTTCTGTGTTTAGGTCTTACGGATGTTTTATCTGGGGAATCTGGCCTTAAACTCTCAGGTGCATATAATCTGATGGGGGACATTTGTCTTGAGCCTCTGGAAGCAGAAGGCTTAATTAAGGAAATTTCTCTTGAATTTGTGGAAGCAGGTGGTCTGGTTGGGGAAGTTTTTATTAAGCTCTTTGGAGCAGATAATCTAATTGGAGAAGTTTCTCTTAAACTCCTTGGAGCATCTTTATTTAATAAAGACCAGTCCTCATCAGAATGATCTTGACTTACTTCCTCTTCCAAATCTTCCTCATCTGAAAGCTGCTCTTTTTTGTCATCTCTATCTATTACCTTTTCTTGGGCAGTCATTGCAGCTATCATTTGACTCAACTGCCGATAGTTAGGTGTAGCCTCCTTTTCATCACTCTCCTCTTCGATAGATACCTTTTTCTCTGCACTTTCCTCTTTAAGATGTACCTTTTCAGATTCAGGGGCAGGGTCTAGAGCGTCCCTAATTATATTCCATAAGGAAAAGGCGTCAGTAGGCACCTTTTGTGAGCCATGTTCAGCATGGTAAGTTTTTAGTTGTTTTCCTACTCTCTCCCAGGTGTCTAAGTTAACAGTGCCTTCTTCTGGAAACCAGGGACACTGTTCTTGTACAAAGGAAAAAAATGAATGAATATTGGATTTTTTAACTTTAATTCCTCGTTTAGTTAGTAACTGCAAGATTACTCCTGTAAAAAGCTGTCTTTCTTTTGATTCACTGTTACCCATGTCAGAAAATTAAGTCTTATAGAAAAGTCTACCTCAACAAAAAGGTTTTACCTTTGGCGAGGGGGGTTTTGTTTTCAACCCTAAGATAGCAGGTTTCTTTTCAACCTCTAGAGCACCAGGTTTCTCTTAAACCCTTGAACACTTCCCACTCCTCCTCACCCTGTCTATCCTACAGGGGGGTCCGCGGCACCCTGAGTGGGGTCCTAGCCGTCCCGAACACTCAACACTGGGGGAGTACCCGAAAGTACTCCGGGGGGAGTGATTAAGTCACTCCGGGGGGGAGCAACAGAGAGTGCTCCGGGGGGAGCAACAGAGAGTGCTCCGGGGGGAGCTACAGAGAGTGCTCCGGGGGGAGCTTTTGCTCCGAGGAACCTAGCTTCGAATAGCCTGTTCCGGGCGCCACTTGCCGGGGTCCAGCCCCGGTGGATCCAGGGAATTCGAAGGGTGGACGGCGTTGGCGTGGAAAGACTTGTTTATTTATTAATATAAGATTAGATTAAGAAACTGTAGTGCAGTAGGAAGATTAAGTGGAGAAAGAGGGCTGAATAGCTTGGTTTACGCGGAAGACCAATAAAATTCCAGACAAGGAATTTGCACCATCTACGTTGGGCCACCGGTGCCCGCTTGAATATCTAAGGGTGCCTCGCCTTAAGCTCCCTTTCTCGCGGATCTTAATAACCAGGGCAAATAAGTAGACCTGGCGAGCCTCCGCGCCCCAGATGGAAATTCAGCCTGAAATTAAAGTAAAGAGCAGAGGGAAGAAAAGGGAGAGAAAAAGAGAGAGAGAGAGAGACAGGGGGGGAGCCAGATTCCCAAGAAACCAGGCCGAGACTAGTCCGAGAAACTGGTCTGAGAATCTGGTCCCGTCCTTTATTGTTCAGAAGGCCTTTTATACTTTTGATAAAACATGGAGATCAATGGGTAACACAAAGTTATGCAGCGTTAGCAGTCCAGACTCTTATCAAAACCAGGCTTTTCTCTCTGCATACCTAATTGTATACACAAGTCTTAGGTAATTTACATCATCTTCCAACCAAAAGGGCCAATTAACATTTTACAGCCTTTTTTCTGATAAGGGTTTGTCAACCACAAGACTTATTTGTGTTGATCTTCCCAAGGTCTGGTGCCACTCTCGGAAAGCACTAAAGAAAGTTACATTCTTAGACAGCAAGGATACAGCAACTTATAACAAGTAGAGGGAGTGCAGTGATTTATAGCAAAAGAGAAGCAATTAACTCAAAAGTCTAGTGTTGCTAACATCAAAACTACTATGTATCTTTTTCTACATCCTGCTTACATTAACATCCTTCCAGGTGCCTAAAAGATAAAGAATAAGGAGGTCTGGCAGCAATCCTTGAGTCAACAGTGAAAACCCTCTACCAATATAATTTTTAACGCTTTAGAAAAGGCTCTGTATCTTTAAGATGCTTTTAAGCTTTGTGCCTCCCGCGGTTGGGGGGCTGTAAGCAATTCACAAGCTGTAAGCTTTGTGCCTCTCGCGGTTGGGGGGCTGTAAGCAATTCACAAGCTGTAAGAGGTCTGGGGAACCTGTTAGGCAGACTAGAGAGCTATCAGAGGGGTTTAACTGAAACATCCCTTTCAAATGCAGAAGACTAAAACCCTGAATTGACTTTTTTCCAGAGAATATCAGAAAAGTGGAAAAGCAGAGCACAAAAGCCAGCAGATTTTTGCTGGGGTACATGCTTAGGAATATCCAGAGGGGTCCCTGAAGTCTGAGCACGCCTTGCGTATGTCAGCTTCCTTCCTCATGACCTTGTCACGGGCGGGATTCCTCACACTGGCTTCCGGCAGGGTATGGTGGTGAACTTCTTGAGTTGCAGCAAGGCTGTGAAAGACCCTTTCGAAGTTCCAGAGGTAAGGTGTCATTAGTCTCCAGACGCCTCATCGGAAATAGGCCTCATCTCGCCTGGAAGGGAGAACTTCCTGGATTTTCTCGAGTTGCGGCAGGTGTTCTCGAGTTACGACGGGGACCTCAGGGACCCGCCCTGGTGGCCTCAGGAGAGGCCAGTCCCTATGCGAGTTGCTAGGGGGCCTCTCGGGATTCCTCTCCCGTCGATACCGGGGCCAAAAACCTTGTGTGGAGTCAGGGCCGGAACCGAGGATTCCTCTCAGGGGCTGACATGGATCTTTGGGTACTTCTGGAGTCTCCCCAGGGGAGTCAGGCCTCGTCTCGAGTGGGGGCATGCACGTGCACTTTCCTTCCAGGCTGTAGCAGCAATGTCACGCTACCTGTCGCGTGGATCAAATGATCTGTGGTTTTCCCTCGAGGCTTTCCCACAGGGCTGTCCCACGTGCCACCGTGGTGTGAGTCGATCCTCGGCGTGAAAGATGAGCCAGTGCAGGGCAAAGAGGTTCCTCTGGAATGGACTGAGACATCTGGGGGACTCTTGGAATGGTGGTACGACCATGGAGTTCCTCTCGCCTTTCCTGTTGAGAGTGCCTCCTCTTGAGATGCGACGGGAACGCCGGGAATATTTTCCCGTTGAAAGCAGGGAAAGGATCCCTCATCTCGAGCTACGAGGGGGAAACGGGGCTCCTCTGGATGTGGGCGGGACCATCGTGCTTTCTCTCGAGTGGAGACGGGTATGGCGGTGAACTTCTTGAGTTGCAGCAAGGGTGTGAAAGACCCTTTCGAAGTTCCAGAGGTTAGGTGTCATTAGTCTCCAGACGCCTCATCGGAAATAGGCCTCATCTCGCCTGGAAGGAAGAACTTCCTTGATTTTCTCGAGTTGCGGCAGGTGTTCTCGAGTTACGACGGGGACCTCAGGGACCCGCCCTGTTGGCCTCAGGAGAGGCCAGTCCCTATGCGTGTTGCTAGGGGGCCCCTCGGGATTCCTCTCCCGTCGATACCGGGGCCAAAAACCTTGTGTGGAGACAGGGCTGGAACCGAGGATTCCTCTCAGGGACTGATATGGATCTTTGGGTACTTCTGGAGTCACGCCAGGGGAGTCAGGCCTCGTCTCGTGTGGGGGCATGCACGTGCGCTTTCCTTCCAGGCTGTAGCAGCAATGTCACGCTTCACGTCGCGTGGATCAAAGGATCTGCGGTTTTCCCTCGAGGCTTTCCCTCGAGGCTTTCCCACAGGGCTGTCCCACGTGACACCGTGGTGTGAGTCGATTCTCGGCGTGAAAAATGAGCCAGTGCAGGGCAAAGAGGTTCCTCTGGAATGGACTGAGACATCTGGGGGACTCTTGGAATGGTGGTACGACCATGGAGTTCCTCTCGCCTTTCCTGTTGAGAGTGCCTCCTCTTGAGATGCGACGGGAACGCCGGGAATTCTTTCCCGTTGAAAGGAGGGAAAGGATCCCTCATCTCGAGCTACGAGGGGGAAACGGGGCTCCTCTGGATGTGGGCGGGACCATCGTGCTTTCTCTCGAGTGGAGACGGGTATGGCGGTGAACTTCTTGAGTTGCAGCAAGGGTGTGAAAGACCCTTTCGAAGTTCCAGAGGTTAGGTGTCATTAGTCTCCAGACGCCTCATCGGAAATAGGCCTCATCTCGCCTGGAAGGGAGAACTTCCTGGATTTTCTCGAGTTGCGGCAGGTGTTCTCGAGTTACGACGGGGAACTCAGGGACCCGCCCTGGTGGCCTCAGGAGAGGCCAGTCCCCATGCGAGTTGCTAGGGGGCCTCTCGGGATTCCTCTCCCGTCGATACCGGGGCCAAAAACCTTGTGTGGAGTCAGGGCCGGAACCGAGGATTCCTCTCAGGGGCTGACATGGATCTTTGGGTACTTCTGGAGTCTCCCCAGGGGAGTCAGGCCTCGTCTCGAGTGGGGGCATGCACGTGCACTTTCCTTCCAGGCTGTAGCAGCAATGTCACGCTTCCCGACGCGTGGATCAAAGGATCTGTGGTTTTCCCTCGAGGCTTTCCCACAGGGCTGTCCCACGTGCCACCGTGTTGTGAGTCGATCCTCGGTGTGAAAGATGAGCCAGTGCAGGGCAAAGAGGTTCCTCTGGAATGGACTGAGACATCTGGGGGACTCTTGGAATGGTGGTACGACCATGGAGTTCCTCTCGCCTTTCCTGTTGAGAGTGCCTCCTCTTGAGATGCGACGGGAACGCCGGGAATTCTTTCCCGTTGAAAGCAGGGAAAGGATCCCTCATCTCGAGCTACGAGGGGGAAACGGGGCTCCTCTGGATGTGGGCGGGACCATCCTGCTTCCTCTCGAGTGGAGACGGGTATGGCGGTGAACTTCTTGAGTTGCAGCAAGGGTGTGAAAGACCCTTTCGAAGTTCCAGAGGTTAGGTGTCATTAGTCTCCAGACGCCTCATCGGAAATAGGCCTCATCTCGCCTGGAAGGGAGAACTTCCTGGATTTTCTCGAGTTGCGGCAGGTGTTCTCGAGTTACGACGGGGACCTCAGGGACCCGCCCTGGTGGCCTCAGGAGAGGCCATTCCCCATGCGAGTTGCTAGGGGGCCTCTCGGGATTCCTCTCCCGTCGATACCGGGGCCAAAAACCTTGTGTGGAGTCAGGGCCGGAACCGAGGATTCCTCTCAGGGGCTGACATGGATCTTTGGGTACTTCTGGAGTCTCCCCAGGGGAGTCAGGCCTCGTCTCGAGTGGGGGCATGCACGTGCACTTTCCTTTCAGGCTGTAGCAGCAATGTCACGCTTCCCGTCGCGTGGATCAAAGGATCTGTGGTTTTCCCTCGAGGCTTTCCCACAGGGCTGTCCCACGTGACACCGTGGTGTGAGTCGATCCTCGGCGTGAAAGATGAGCCAGTGCAGGGCAAAGAGTTTCCTCTGGAATGGACTGAGACATCTGGGGGACTCTTGGAATGGTGGTACGACCATGGAGTTCCTCTCGCCTTTCCTGTTGAGAGTGCCTCCTCTTGAGATGCGACGGGAACGCCGGGAATTCTTTCCCGTTGAAAGCAGGGAAAGGATCCCTCATCTCGAGCTACGAGGGGGAAACGGGGCTCCTCTGGATGTGGGCGGGACCATCGTGCTTCCTCTATAGTGGAGACGGGTATGGCGGTGAACTTCTTGAGTTGCAGCAAGGGTGTGAAAGACCCTTTCGAAGTTCCAGAGGTTAGGTGTCATTAGTCTCCAGAGGCCTCATCGGAAATAGGCCTCATCTCGCCTGGAAGGGAGAACTTCCTGGATTGTCTCGAGTTGCGGCAGGTGTTCTCGAGTTACGACGGGGACCTCAGGGACCCGCCCTGGTGGCCTCAGGAGAGGCCAGTCCCTAGGCGAGTTGCTAGGGGGCCTCTCGGGATTCCTCTCCCGTTGATACCGGGGCCAAAAACCTTGTGTGGAGTCAGGGCCGGAACCGAGGATTCCTCTCAGGGGCTGACATGGATCTTTGGGTACTTCTGGAGTCTCCCCAGGGGAGTCAGGCCTCGTCTCGAGTGGGGGCATGCACGTGCGCTTTCCTTCCAGGCTGTAGCAGCAATGACACGCTTCCCGTCGCTTGGATCAAAGGATCTGTGGTTTTCCCTCTAGGCTTTCCCTCGAGGCTTTCCCACAGGGCTGTCCCACGTGCCACCGTGGTGTGAGTCAATCCTGGGCGTGAAAGATGAGCCAGTGCAGGGCAAAGAGGTTCCTCTGGAATGGACTGAGACATCTGGGGGACTCTTGGAATGGTGGTACGACCATGGAGTTCCTCTCGCCTTTCCTGTTGAGAGTGCCTCCTCTTGAGATGCGACGGGAACGCCGGGAATTCTTTCCCGTTTAAAGCAGGGAAAGGATCCCTCATCTCGAGCTACGAGGGGGAAACGGGGCTCCTCTGGATGTGGGCGGGACCATCGTGCTTTCTCTCGAGTGGAGACGGGTATGGCGGTGAACTTCTTGATTTGCAGCAAGGGTGTGAAAGACCCTTTCGAAGTTCCAGAGGTTAGGTGTCATTAGTCTCCAGACGCCTCATCGGAAATAGGCCTCATCTCGCCTGGAAGGGAGAACTTCCTGGATTTTCTCGAGTTGCGGCAGGTGTTCTCGAGTTACGACGGGGAACTCAGGGACCCGCCCTGGTGGCCTCAGGAGAGGCCAGTCCCCATGCGAGTTGCTAGGGGGCCTCTCGGGATTCCTCTCCCGTCGATACCGGGGCCAAAAAGCTTGTGTGGAGTCAGGGCCGGAACCGAGGATTCCTCTCAGGGGCTGACATGGATCTTTGGGTACTTCTGGAGTCTCCCCAGGGGAGTCAGGCCTCGTCTCGAGTGGGGGCATGCACGTGCGCTTTCCTTCCAGGCTGTAGCAGCAATGTCACGCTTCCCGTCGCGTGGATCAAAGGATCTGTGGTTTTCCCTCGAGGCTTTCCCTCGAGGCTTTCCCACAGGGCTGTCCCACGTGCCACCGTGGTGTGAGTCGATCCTCGGCGTGAAAGATGAGCCAGTGCAGGGCAAAGAGGTTCCTCTGGAATGGACTGAGACATCTGGGGGACTCTTGGAATGGTGGTACGACCATGGAGTTCCTCTCGCCTTTCCTGTTGAGAGTGCCTCCTCTTGAGATGCGACGGGAACGCCTGGAATTCTTTCCCGTTGAAAGCAGGGAAAGGATCCCTCATCTCGAGCTACGAGGGGGAAACGGGGCTCCTCTGGATGTGGGCGGGACCATCGTGCTTCCTCTCGAGTGGAGACGGGTATGGCGGTGAACTTCTTGAGTTGCAGCAAGGGTGTGAAAGACCCTTTCGAAGTTCCAGATGTTAGGTGTCATTAGTCTCCAGACGCCTCATCGGAAATAGGCCTCATCTCGCCTGGAAGGGAGAACTTCCTGTATTTTCTCGAGTTGCGGCAGGTGTTCTCGAGTTACGACGGGGACCTCAGGGACCCGCCCTGGTGGCCTCAGGAGAGGCCAGTCCCCATGCGAGTTGCTAGGGGGCCTCTCGGGATTCCTCTCCCGTCGATACCGGGGCCAAAAACCTTGTGTGGAGTCAGGGCCGGAACCGAGGATTCCTCTCAGGGGCTGACATGGATCTTTGGGTACTTCTGGAGTCTCCCCAGGGGAGTCAGGCCTCGTCTCGAGTGGGGGCATGCACGTGCACTTTCCTTCCAGGCTGTAGCAGCAATGTCACGCTTCCCGTCGCGTGGATCAAAGGATCTGTGGTTTTCCCTCGAGGCTTTCCCACAGGGCTGTCCCACGTGCCACCGTGTTGTGAGTCGATCCTCGGCTTGAAAGATGAGCCAGTGCAGGGCAAAGAGGTTCCTCTGGAATGGACTGAGACATCTGGGGGACTCTTGGAATGGTGGTACGACCATGGAGTTCCTCTCGCCTTTCCTGTTGAGAGTGCCTCCTCTTGAGATGCGACGGGAACGCCGGGAATACTTTCCCGTTGAAAGCAGGGAAAGGATCCCTCATCTCGAGCTACGAGGGGGAAACGGGGCTCCTCTGGATGTGGGCGGGACCATCGTGCTTCCTCTCGAGTGGAGACGGGTATGGCGGTGAACTTCTTGAGTTGCAGCAAGGGTGTGAAAGACCCTTTCGAAGTTCCAGAGGTTAGGTGTCATTAGTCTCCAGAGGCCTCATCGGAAATAGGCCTCATCTCGCCTGCAAGGGAGAACTTCCTGGATTTTCTCGAGTTGCGGCAGGTGTTCTCGAGTTACGACGGGGACCTCAGGGACCCGCCCTGGTGGCCTCAGGAGAGGCCAGTCCCCATGCGAGTTGCTAGGGGGCCTCTCGGGATTCCTCTCCCGTCGATACCGGGGCCAAAAACCTTGTGTGGAGTCAGGGCCGGAACCGAGGATTCCTCTCAGGGGCTGACATGGATCTTTGGGTACTTCTGGAGTCTCCCCAGGGGAGTCAGGCCTCGTCTCGAGTGGGGGCATGCACGTGCGCTTTCCTTCCAGCCTGTAGCAGCAATGTCACGCTTCCCGTCGCGTGGATCAAAGGATCTGTGGTTTTCCCTCGAGGCTTTCCCTCGAGGCTTTCCCACAGGGCTGTCCCACGTGCCACCGTTTTGTGAGTCGATCCTCGGCGTGAAAGATGAGCCAGTGCAGGGCAAAGAGGTTCCTCTGGAATGGACTGAGACATCTGGGGGACTCTTGGAATGGTGGTACGACCATGGAGTTCCTCTCGCCTTTCCTGTTGAGAGTGCCTCCTCTTGAGATGCGACGGGAACGCCGGGAATTCTTTCCCGTTGAAACCAGGGAAAGGATCCCTCATCTCGAGCACCGAGGGGAAAACGGGGCTCCTCTGGATGTGGGCGGGACCATCCTGCTTCCTCTCGAGTGGAGACGGGTATGGCGGTGAACTTCTTGAGTTGCAACAAGGGTGTGAAAGACCCTTTCGAAGTTCCAGAGGTTTGGTGTCATTAGTCTCCAGAGGCCTCATCGGAAATAGGCCTCATCTCGCCTGGAAGGGAGAACTTCCTGGATTTTCTCGAGTTGCGGCAGGTGTTCTCGAGTTACGACGGGGACCTCAGGGACCCGCCCTGGTGGCCTCCGGAGAGGCCAGTCCCCATGCGAGTTGCTAGGGGGCCTCTCGGGATTCCTCTCCCGTCGATACCGGGGCCAAAAACCTTGTGTGGAGTCAGGGCCGGAACCGCGGATTCCTCTCAGGGGCTGACATGGATCTTTGGGTACTTCTGGAGTCTCCCCAGTGGAGTCAGGCCTCGTCTCGAGTGGGGGCATGCACGTGCGCTTTCCTTCCAGGCTGTAGCAGCAATGTCACGCTTCCCGTCGCGTGGATCAAAGGATCTGTGGTTTTCCCTCGAGGCTTTCCCTCGAGGCTTTCCCACAGGGCTGTCCCACGTGCCACCGTGGTGTGAGTCGATCCTCGGCGTGAAAGATGAGCCAGTGCAGGGCAAAGAGGTTCCTCTGGAATGGACTGAGACATCTGGGGGACTCTTGGAATGGTGGTACGACCATGGAGTTCCTCTCGCCTTTCCTGTTGAGAGTGCCTCCTCTTGAGATGCGACGGGAACGCCGGGAATTCTTTCCCGTTGAAAGCAGGAAAAGGATCCCTCATCTCGAGCTACGAGGGGGAAACGGGGCTCCTCTGGATGTGGGCGGGACCATCGTGTTTCCTCTCGAGTGGAGACGGGTATATCGGTGAACTTCTTGAGTTGCAGCAAGGGTGTGAAAGACCCTTTCGAAGTTCCAGAGGTTAGGTGTCATTAGTCTCCAGAGGCCTCATCGGAAATAGGCCTCATCTCGCCTGGAAGGGAGAACTTCCTGGATTTTCTCGAGTTGCGGCAGGTGTTCTCGAGTTACGACGGGGACCTCAGGGACCCGCCCTGGTGGCCTCAGGAGAGGCCAGTCCCCATGCGAGTTGCTAGGGGGCCTCTCGGGATTGCTCTCCCGTCGATACCGGGGCCAAAAACCTTGTGTGGAGTCAGGGCCGGAACCGAGGATTCCTCTCAGGGGCTGACATGGATCTTTGGGTACTTCTGGAGTCTCCCCAGGGGAGTCAGGCCTCGTCTCGAGTGGGGGCATGCACGTGCACTTTCCTTCCAGGCTGTAGCAGCAATGTCACGCTTCCCGACGCGTGGATCAAAGGATCTGTGGTTTTCCCTCGAGGCTTTCCCACAGGGCTGTCCCACGTGCCACCGTGTTGTGAGTCGATCCTCGGCGTGAAAGATGAGCCAGTGCAGGGCAAAGAGGTTCCTCTGGAATGGACTGAGACATCTGGGGGACTCTTGGAATGGTGGTACGACCATGGAGTTCCTCTCGCCTTTCCTGTTGAGAGTGCCTCCTCTTGAGATGCGACGGGAACGCCGGGAATTCTTTCCCGTTGAAAGCAGGGAAAGGATCCCTCATCTCGAGCTACGAGGGGGAAACGGGGCTCCTCTGGATGTGGGCGGGACCATCCTGCTTCCTCTCGAGTGGAGACGGGTATGGCGGTGAACTTCTTGAGTTGCAGCAAGGGTGTGAAAGACCCTTTCGAAGTTCCAGAGGTTAGGTGTCATTAGTCTCCAGACGCCTCATCGGAAATAGGCCTCATCTCGCCTGGAAGGGAGAACTTCCTGGATTTTCTCGAGTTGCGGCAGGTGTTCTCGAGTTACGACGGGGACCTCAGGGACCCGCCCTGGTGGCCTCAGGAGAGGCCAGTCCCCATGCGAGTTGCTAGGGGGCCTCTCGGGATTCCTCTCCCGTCGATACCGGGGCCAAAAACCTTGTGTGGAGTCAGGGCCGGAACCGAGGATTCCTCTCAGGGGCTGACATGGATCTTTGGGTACTTCTGGAGTCTCCCCAGGGGAGTCAGGCCTCGTCTCGAGTGGGGGCATGCACGTGCACTTTCCTTCCAGGCTGTAGCAGCAATGTCACGCTTCTCGTCGCGTGGATCAAAGGATCTGTGGTTTTCCCTCGAGGCTTTCCCACAGGGCTGTCCCACGTGCCACCGTGGTGTGAGTCGATCCTCGGCGTGAAAGATGAGCCAGTGCAGGGCAAAGAGTTTCCTCTGGAATGGACTGAGACATCTGGGGGACTCTTGGAATGGTGGTACGACCATGGAGTTCCTCTCGCCTTTCCTGTTGAGAGTGCCTCCTCTTGAGATGCGACGGGAACGCCGGGAATTCTTTCCCGTTGAAAGCAGGGAAAGGATCCCTCATCTCGAGCTACGAGGGGGAAACGGGGCTCCTCTGGATGTGGGCGGGACCATCGTGCTTCCTCTCTAGTGGAGACGGGTATGGCGGTGAACTTCTTGAGTTGCAGCAAGGGTGTGAAAGACCCTTTCGAAGTTCCAGAGGTTAGGTGTCATTAGTCTCCAGAGGCCTCATCGGAAATAGGCCTCATCTCGCCTGGAAGGGAGAACTTCCTGGATTTTCTCGAGTTGCGGCAGGTGTTCTCGAGTTACGACGGGGACCTCAGGGACCCGCCCTGGTGGCCTCAGGAGAGGCCAGTCCCTAGGCGAGTTGCTAGGGGGCCTCTCGGGATTCCTCTCCCGTTGATACCGGGGCCAAAAACCTTGTGTGGAGTCAGGGCCGGAACCGAGGATTCCTCTCAGGGGCTGACATGGATCTTTGGGTACTTCTGGAGTCTCCCCAGGGGAGTCAGGCCTCGTCTCGAGTGGGGGCATGCACGTGCGCTTTCCTTCCAGGCTGTAGCAGCAATGACACGCTTCCCGTCGCTTGGATCAAAGGATCTGTGGTTTTCCCTCGAGGCTTTCCCTCGAGGCTTTCCCACAGGGCTGTCCCACGTGCCACCGTGGTGTGAGTCAATCCTGGGCGTGAAAGATGAGCCAGTGCAGGGCAAAGAGGTTCCTCTGGAATGGACTGAGACATCTGGGGGACTCTTGGAATGGTGGTACGACCATGGAGTTCCTCTCGCCTTTCCTGTTGAGAGTGCCTCCTCTTGAGATGCGACGGGAACGCCGGGAATTCTTTCCCGTTTAAAGCAGGGAAAGGATCCCTCATCTCGAGCTACGAGGGGGAAACGGGGCTCCTCTGGATGTGGGCGGGACCATCGTGCTTCCTCTCTAGTGGAGACGGGTATGGTGGTGAACTTCTTGAGTTGCAGCAAGGCTGTGAAAGACCCTTTCGAAGTTCCAGAGGTAAGGTGTCATTAGTCTCCAGACGCCTCATCGGAAATAGGCCTCATTTCGCCTGGAAGGGAGAACTTCCTGGATTTTCTCCAGTTGCGGCAGGTGTTCTCGAGTTACGACGGGGACCTCAGGGACCCGCCCTGGTGGCCTCAGGAGAGGCCAATCCCTATGCGAGTTGCTAGGGGGCCTCTCGGGATTCCTCTCCCGTCGATACCGGGGCCAAAAACCTTGTGTGGAGTCAGGGCCGGAACCGAGGATTCCTCTCAGGGGCTGACATGGATCTTTGGGTACTTCTGGAGTCTCCCCAGGGGAGTCAGGCCTCGTCTCGAGTGGGGGCATGCACGTG
Organism: Capricornis sumatraensis; assembly: GCF_032405125.1. Lineage (NCBI taxonomy): Eukaryota > Metazoa > Chordata > Mammalia > Artiodactyla > Bovidae > Capricornis > Capricornis sumatraensis. The sequence continues at coordinate 14,514,391 of NW_027184612.1, forward strand.
CACTTTCCTTCCAGGCTGTAGCAGCAATGTCACGCTTCCCGTCGCGTGGATCAAATGATGTGTGGTTTTCCCTCGAGGCTTTCCCACAGGGCTGTCCCACGTGCCACCGTGGTGTGAGTCGATCCTCGGCGTGAAAGATGAGCCAGTGCAGGGCAAAGAGGTTCCTCTGGAATGCACTGAGACATCTGGGGGACTCTTGGAATGGTGGTACGACCATGGAGTTCCTCTCGCCTTTCCTGTTGAGAGTGCCTCCTCTTGAGATGCGACGGGAACGCCGGGAATTTTTTGCCGTTGAAAGCAGGGAAAGGATCCCTCATCTCGAGCTACGAGGGGGAAACGGGGCTCCTCTGGATGTGGGCGGGACCATCGTGCTTTCTCTCGAGTGGAGACGGGTATGGCGGTGAACTTCTTGAGTTGCAGCAAGGGTGTGAAAGACCCTTTCGAAGTTCCAGAGGTTAGGTGTCATTAGTCTCCAGACGCCTCATCGGAAATAGGCCTCATCTCGCCTGGAAGGGAGAACTTCCTTGATTTTCTCGAGTTGCGGCAGGTGTTCTCGAGTTACGACGGGGACCTCAGGGACCCGCCCTGGTGGCCTCAGGAGAGGCCAGTCCCTATGCGTGTTGCTAGGGGGCCCCTCGGGATTCCTCTCCCGTCGATACCGGGGCCAAAAACCTTGTGTGGAGTCAGGGCCGGAACCGAGGATTCCTCTCAGGGACTGATATGGATCTTTGGGTACTTCTGGAGTCTCGCCAGGGGAGACAGGCCTCGTCTCGTGTGGGGGCATGCACGTGCACTTTCCTTCCAGGCTGTAGCAGCAATGTCACGCTTCCCGTCGCGTGGATCAAAGGATCTGCGGTTTTCCCTCGAGGCTTTCCCTCGAGGCTTTCCCACAGGGCTGTCCCACGTGACACCGTGGTGTGAGTCGATTCTCGGCGTGAAAAATGAGCCAGTGCAGGGCAAAGAGGTTCCTCTGGAATGGACTGAGACATCTGGGGGACTCTTGGAATGGTGGTACGACCATGGAGTTCCTCTCGCCTTTCCTGTTGAGAGTGCCTCCTCTTGAGATGCGACGGGAACGCCGGGAATTCTTTCCCGTTGAAACCAGGGAAAGGATCCCTCATCTCGAGCTACGAGGGGGAAACGGGGCTCCTCTGGATGTGGGCGGGACCATCCTGCTTCCTCTTGAGTGGACACGGGTATGGCGGTGAACTTCTTGAGTTGCAGCAAGGGTGTGAAAGACCCTTTCGAAGTTCCAGAGGTTAGGTGTCATTAGTCTCCAGACGCCTCATCGGAAATAGGCCTCATCTCGCCTGGAAGGGAGAACTTCCTGGACTTTCTCGAGTTGCGGCAGGTGTTCTCGAGTTACGACGGGGACCTCAGGGACCCGCCCTGGTGGCCTCAGGAGAGGCCAGTCCCCATGCGAGTTGCTAGGGGGCCTCTCGGGATTCCTCTCCCGTCGATACCGGGGCCAAAAAGCTTGTGTGGAGTCAGGGCCGGAACCGAGGATTCCTCTCATGGGCTGACATGGATCTTTGGGTACTTCTGGAGTCTCCCCAGGGGAGTCAGGCCTCGTCTCGAGTGGGGGCATGCACGTGCGCTTTCCTTCCAGGCTGTAGCAGCAATGTCACGCTTCCCGTCGCGTGGATCAAAGGATCTGTGGTTTTCCCTCGAGGCTTTCCCTCGAGGCTTTCCCACAGGGCTGTCCCACGTGCCACCGTGGTGTGAGTCGATCCTCGGCGTGAAAGATGAGCCAGTGCAGGGCAAAGAGGTTCCTCTGGAATGGACTGAGACATCTGGGGGACTCTTGGAATGGTGGTACGACCATGGAGTTCCTCTCGCCTTTCCTGTTGAGAGTGCCTCCTCTTGAGATGCGACGGGAACGCCGGGAATTCTTTCCCGTTGAAAGCAGGGAAAGGATCCCTCATCTCGAGCACCGAGGGGAAAACTGGGCTCCTCTGGATGTGGGCGGGACCATCGTGCTTCCTCTCGAGTGGAGACGGGTATGGCGGAGAACTTCTTGAGTTGCAGCAAGGGTGTGAAAGACCCTTTCAAAGTTCCAGAGGTTAGGTGTCATTAGTCTCCAGACGCCTCATCGGAAATAGGCCTCATCTCGCCTGGAAGGGAGAACTTCCTGGATTTTCTCGAGTTGCGGCAGGTGTTCTAAAGTTACGACGGGGAACTCAGGGACCCGCCCTGGTGGCCTCAGGAGAGGCCAGTCCCCATGCGAGTTGCTAGGGGGCCTCTCGGGATTCCTCTCCCGTCGATACCGGGGCCTAAAACCTTGAGTGGAGTCAGGGCCGGAACCGAGGATTCCTCTCAGGGGCTGACATGGATCTTTGGGTACTTCTGGAGTCTCCCCAGGGGAGTCAGGCCTCGTCTCGAGTGGGGGCATGCACGTGCGCTTTCCTTCCAGGCTGTAGCAGCAATGTCACGCTTCCCGTCACGTGCATCAAAGGATCTGTGGTTTTCCCTCGAGGCTTTCCCTCGAGGCTTTCCCACAGGGCTGTCCCACGTGCCACCGTGGTGTGAGTCGATCCTCGGCGTGAAAGATGAGCCAGTGCAGGGCAAAGAGTTTCCTCTGGAATGGACTGAGACATCTGGGGGACTCTTGGAATGGTGGTACGACCATGGAGTTCCTCTCGCCTTTCCTGTTGAGAGTGCCTCCTCTTGAGATGCGACGGGAACGCCGGGAATTCTTTCCCGTTGAAAGCAGGGAAAGGATCCCTCATCTCGAGCTACGAGGGGGAAACGGGGCTCCTCTGGATGTGGGCGGGACCATCGTGCTTCCTCTCGAGTGGAGACGGGTATGGCGGTGAACTTCTTGAGTTGCAGCAAGGGTGTGAAAGACCCTTTCGAAGTTCCAGAGGTTAGGTGTCATTAGTCTCCAGACGCCTCATCGGAAATAGGCCTCATCTCGCCTGGAAGGGAGAACTTCCTGGATTTTCTCGAGTTGCGGCAGGTGTTCTCGAGTTACGACGGGGACCTCAGGGACCCGCCCTGGTGGCCTCAGGAGAGGCCAGTCCCCATGCGAGTTGCTAGGGGGCCTCTCGGGATTCCTCTCCCGTCGATACCGGGGCCAAAAACCTTGTGTGGAGTCAGGGCCGGAACCGAGGATTCCTCTCAGGGGCTGACATGGATCTTTGGGTACTTCTGGAGTCTCCCCAGGGGAGTCAGGCCTCGTCTCGAGTGGAGGCATGCACGTGCACTTTCCTTCCAGGCTGTAGCAGCAATGTCACGCTTCCCGTCGCGTGGATCAAAGGATCTGTGGTTTTCCCTCGAGGCTTTCCCTCGAGGCTTTCCCACAGGGCTGTCCCACGTGCCACCGTGGTGTGAGTCGATCCTCGGCGTGAAAGATGAGCCAGTGCAGGGCAAAGAGGTTCCTCTGGAATGGACTGAGACATCTGGGGGACTCTTGGAATGGTGGTACGACCATGGAGTTCCTCTCGCCTTTCCTGTTGAGAGTGCCTCCTCTTGAGATGCGACGGGAACGCCGGGAATTCTTTCCCGTTGAAAGCAGGGAAAGGATCCCTCATATCGAGCTACGAGGGGGAAACGGGGCTCCTCTGGATGTGGGCGGGACCATCGTGCGTCCTCTCGAGTGGAGACGGGTATGGCGGTGAACTTCTTGAGTTGCACCAAGGGTGTGAAAGACCCTTTCGAAGTTCCAGAGGTTTGGTGTCATTAGTCTCCAGAGGCCTCATCGGAAATAGGCCTCATCTCGCCTGGAAGGGAGAACTTCCTGGATTTTCTCGAGTTGCGGCAGGTGTTCTCGAGTTACGACGGGGACCTCAGGGACCCGCCCTGGTGGCCTCAGGAGAGGCCAGTCCCCATGCGAGTTGCTAGGAGGCCTCTCGGGATTCCTCTCCCGTCGATACCGGGGCCAAAAACCTTGTGTGGAGTCAGGGCCGGAACCGAGGATTCCTCTCAGGGGCTGACATGGATCTTTGGGTACTTCTGGAGTCTCCCCAGTGGAGTCAGACCTCGTCTCGAGTGGGGGCATGCACGTGTGCTTTCCTTCCATGCTGTAGCAGCAATGTCACGCTTCCCGTCGCGTGGATCAAAGGATCTGTGGTTTTCCCTCGAGGCTTTCCCTCGAGGCTTTCCCACAGGGCTGTCCCACGTGCCACCGTGGTGTGAGTCGATCCTCGGCGTGAAAGATGAGCCAGTGCAGGGCAAAGAGCTTCCTCTGGAATGGACTGAGACATCTGGGGGACTCTTGGAATGGTGGTACGACCATGGAGATCCTCTCGCCTTTCCTGTTGAGAGTGCCTCCGCTTAAGATGCGACGGGAACGCCGGGAATTCTTTCCCGTTGAAAGCAGGGAAAGGATCCCTCATCTCGAGCACCGAGGGGAAAACGGGACTCCTCTGGATGTGGGCGGGACCATCGTGCTTCCTCTCGAGTGGAGACGGGTATGGCGGAGAACTTCTTGTGTTGCAGCAAGGGTGTGAAAGACCCTTTCAAAGTTCCAGAGGTTAGGTGTCATTAGTCTCCAGACGCCTCATCGGAAATATGCCTCATCTCGCCTGGAAGGGAGAACTTCCTGGATTTTCTCGAGTTGCGGCAGGTGTTCTCGAGTTACGACGGGGACCTCAGGGACCCGCCCTGGTGGCCTCAGGAGAGGCCAGTCCCTAGGCGAGTTGCTAGGGGGCCTCTCGGGATTCCTCTCCCGTTGATACCGGGGCCAAAAACCTTGTGTGGAGTCAGGGCCGGAACCGAGGATTCCTCTCAGGGGCTGACATGGATCTTTGGGTACTTCTGGAGTCTCCCCAGGGGAGTCAGGCCTCGTCTCGAGTGGGGGCATGCACGTGCACTTTCCTTCCAGGCTGTAGCAGCAATGTCACGCTTCCCGTCGCGTGGATCAAAGGATCTGTGGTTTTCCCTCGAGGCTTTCCCTCGAGGCTTTCCCACAGGGCTGTCCCACGTGCCACCGTGGTGTGAGTCAATCCTGGGCGTGAAAGATGAGCCAGTGCAGGGCAAAGAGGTTCCTCTGGAATGGACTGAGACATCTGGGGGACTCTTGGAATGGTGGTACGACCATGGAGTTCCTCTCGCCTTTCCTGTTGAGAGTGCCTCCTCTTGAGATGCGACGGGAACGCCGGGAATTCTTTCCCGTTGAAAGCAGGGAAAGGATCCCTCATCTCGAGCTACGAGGGGGAAACGGGGCTCCTCTGGATGTGGGCGGGACCATCGTGCTTCCTCTCTAGTGGAGACGGGTATGGTGGTGAACTTCTTGAGTTGCAGCAAGGCTGTGAAAGACCCTTTCGAAGTTCCAGAGGTAAGGTGTCATTAGTCTCCAGACGCCTAATCGGAAATAGGCCTCATCTCGCCTGGAAGGGAGAACTTCCTGGATTTTCTCGAGTTGCGGCAGGTGTTCTCGAGTTACGACGGGGACCTCAGGGACCCGCCCTGGTGGCCTCAGGAGAGGCCAGTCCCTATGCGAGTTGCTAGGGGGCCTCTCGGGATTCCTCTCCCGTCGATACCGGGGCCAAAAACCTTGTGTGGAGTCAGGGCCGGAACCGAGGATTCCTCTCAGGGGCTGACATGGATCTTTGGGTACTTCTGGAGTCTCCCCAGGGGAGTCAGGCCTCGTCTCGAGTGGGGGCATGCACGTGCACTTTCCTTCCAGGCTGTAGCAGCAATGTCACGCTTCCCGTCGCGTGGATCAAATGATGTGTGGTTTTCCCTCGAGGCTTTCCCACAGGGCTGTCCCACGTGCCACCGTGGTGTGAGTCGATTCTCGGCGTGAAAAATGAGCCAGTGCAGGGCAAAGAGGTTCCTCTGGAATGGACTGAGACATCTGGGGGACTCTTGGAATGGTGGTACGACCATGGAGTTCCTCTCGCCTTTCCTGTTGAGAGTGCCTCCTCTTGAGATGCGACGGGAACGCCGGGAATTCTTTCCCGTTGAAAGCAGGGAAAGGATCCCTCATCTCGAGCTACGAGGGGGAAACGGGGCTCCTCTGGATGTGGGCGGGACCATCGTGCTTCCTCTCGAGTGGAGACGGGTATGGCGGTGAACTTCTTGAGTTGCAGCAAGGGTGTGAAAGACCCTTTCGAAGTTCCAGAGGTTAGGTGTCATTAGTATCCAGAGGCCTCATCGGAAATAGGCCTCATCTCGCCTGGAAGGGAGAACTTCCTGGATTTTCTCGAGTTGCGGCAGGTGTTCTTAAGTTACGACGGGGAACTCAGGGACCCGCCCTGGTGGCCTCAGGAGAGGCCAGTCCCCATGCGAGTTGCTAGGGGGCCTCTCGGGATTCCTCTCCCGTCGATACCGGGGCCAAAAACCTTGAGTGGAGTCAGGGCCGGAACCGAGGATTCCTCTCAGGGGCTGACATGGATCTTTGGGTACTTCTGGAGTCTCCCCAGGGGAGTCAGGCCTCGTCTCGAGTGGGGGCATGCACGTGCGCTTTCCTTCCAGGCTGTAGCAGCAATGTCACGCTTCCCGTCACGTGGATCAAAGGATCTGTGGTTTTCCCTCGAGGCTTTCCCTCGAGGCTTTCCCACAGGGCTGTCCCACGTGCCACCGTGGTGTGAGTCGATCCTCGGCGTGAAAGATGAGCCAGTGCAGGGCAAAGAGGTTCCTCTGGAATGGACTGAGACATCTGGGGGACTCTTGGAATGGTGGTACGACCATGGAGTTCCTCTCGCCTTTCCTGTTGAGAGTGCCTCCTCTTGAGATGCGACGGGAACGCCGGGAATTTTTTGCCGTTGAAAGCAGGGAAAGGATCCTTCATCTCGAGCTACGAGGGGAAACGGGGCTCCTCTGGATGTGGGCGGGACCATCGTGCTTTCTCTCGAGTGGAGACGGGTATGGCGATGAACTTCTTGAGTTGCAGCAAGGGTGTGAAAGACCCTTTCGAAGTTCCAGAGGTTAGGTGTCATTAGTCTCCAGACGCCTCATCGGAAATAGGCCTCATCTCGCCTGGAAGGGAGAACTTCCTTGATTTTCTCGAGTTGCGGCAGGTGTTCTCGAGTTACGACGGGGACCTCAGGTACCCGCCCTGTTGGCCTCAGGAGAGGCCAGTCCCTATGCGTGTTGCTAGGGGGCCCCTCGGGATTTCTCTCCCGTCGATACCGGGGCCAAAAACCTTGTGTGGAGACAGGGCCGGAACCGAGGATTCCTCTCAGGGACTGATATGGATCTTTGGGTACTTCTGGAGTCTCGCCAGGGGAGACAGGTCTCGTCTCGTGTGGGGGCATGCACGTGCACTTTCCTTCCAGGCTGTAGCAGCAATGTCACGCTTCCCGTCGCGTGGATCAAAGGATCTGCGGTTTTCCCTCGAGGCTTTCCCTCGAGGCTTTCCCACAGGGCTGTCCCACGTGACACCGTGGTGTGAGTCGATTCTCGGCGTGAAAAATGTGCCAGTGCAGGGCCAAGAGGTTCCTCTGGAATGGACTGAGACATCTGGGGGACTCTTGGAATGGTGGTACGACCATGGAGTTCCTCTCACCTTTCCTGTTGAGAGTGCCTCCTCTTGAGATGCGACGGGAACGCCGGGAATTCTTTCCCGTTGAAAGCAGGGAAAGGATCCCTCATCTCGAGCTACGAGGGGGAAACGGGGCTCCTCTGGATGTGGGCGGGACCATCGTGCTTCCTCTCGAGTGGAGACGGGTATGGCGGTGAACTTCTTGAGTTGCAGCAAGGGTGTGAAAGACCCTTTCGAAGTTCCAGAGGTTAGGTGTCATTAGTCTCCAGAGGCCTCATCGGAAATAGGCCTCATCTCGCCTGGAAGGGAGAACTTCCTGGATTTTCTCGAGTTGCGGCAGGTGTTCTCGAGTTTTGACGGGGACCTCAGGGACCCGCCCTGGTGGCCTCAGGAGAGGCCAGTCCCCATGCGAGTTGCTAGGGGGCCTCTCGGGATTCCTCTCCCGTCGATACCGGGGCCAAAAAGCTTGTGTGGAGTCAGGGCCGGAACCGAGGATTCCTCTCAGGGGCTGACATGGATCTTTGGGTACTTCTGGAGTCTCCCCAGTGGAGTCAGGCCTCGTCTCGAGTGGGGGCATGCACGTGCGCTTTCCTTTCAGGCTGTAGCAGCAATGTCACGCTTCCCGTCACGTGGATCAAAGGATCTGTGGTTTTCCCTCGAGGCTTTCCCTCGAGGCTTTCCCACAGGGCTGTCCCACGTGCCACCGTGGTGTGAGTCGATCCTCGGCGTGAAAGATGAGCCAGTGCAGGGCAAAGAGGTTCCTCTGGAATGGACTGAGACATCTGGGGGACTCTTGGAATGGTGGTACGACCATGGAGTTCCTCTCGCCTTTCCTGCTGAGAGTGCCTCCTCTTGAGATGCGACGGGAACGCCGGGAATTCTTTCCCGTTGAAAGCAGGGAAAGGATCCCTCATCTCGAGCTCCGAGGGGCAAACGGGGCTCCTCTGGATTTGGGCGGGACCATCGTGCTTCCTCTCTAGTGGAGCCGGGTATGGCGGTGAACTTCTTGAGTTGCAGCAAGGGTGTGAAAGACCCTTTCGAATTTCCAGAGGTCAGGTGTCATTAGTCTCCAGAGGCCTCATCGGAAATAGGCCTCATCTCGCCTGGAAGGGAGAACTTCCTGGATTTTCTCGAGTTGCGGCAGGTGTTCTCGAGTTACGACGGGGACCTCAGGGACCCGCCCTGGTGGCCTCAGGAAAGGCCAGTCCCTAGGCGAGTTGCTAGGGGGCCTCTCGGGATTCCTCTCCCGTTGATACCGGGGCCAAAAACCTTGTGTGGAGTCAGGGCCGGAACCGAGGATTCCTCTCAGGGGCTGACATGGATCTTTGGGTACTTCTGGAGTCTCCCCAGGGGATTCAGGCCTCGTCTCGAGTGGGGGCATGCACGTGCGCTTTCCTTCCAGGCTGTAGCAGCAATGTCACGCTTCCCGTCGCGTGGATCAAAGGATCTGTGGTTTTCCCTCGAGGCTTTCCCTCGAGGCTTTCCCACAGGGCTGTCCCACGTGCCACCGTGGTGTGAGTCGATCCTCGGCGTGAAAGATGAGCCAGTGCAGGGCAAAGAGGTTCCTCTGGAATGGACTGAGACATCTGGGGGACTCTTGGAATGGTGGTACGACCATGGAGTTCCTCTCGCCTTTCCTGTTGAGAGTGCCTCCTCTTGAGATGCGACGGGAACGCCGGGAATTCTTTCCCGTTGAAAGCAGGGAAAGGATCCCTCATCTCGAGCTACGAGGGGGAAACGGGGCTCCTCTGGATGTGGGCGGGACCATCGTGCTTCCTCTCTAGTGGAGACGGGTATGGTGGTGAACTTCTTGAGTTGCAGCAAGGCTGTGAAAGACCCTTTCGAAGTTCCAGAGGTTAGGTGTCATTAGTCTCCAGACGCCTCATCGGAAATAGGCCTCATCTCGCCTGGAAGGGAGAACTTCCTGGATTTTCTCGAGTTGCGGCAGGTGTTCTTAAGTTACGACGGGGAACTCAGGGACCCGCCCTGGTGGCCTCAGGAGAGGCCAGTCCCCATGCGAGTTGCTAGGGGGCCTCTCGGGATTCCTCTCCCGTCGATACCGGGGCCAAAAACCTTGAGTGGAGTCAGGGCCGGAACCGAGGATTCCTCTCAGGGGCTGACATGGATCTTTGGGTACTTCTGGAGTCTCCCCAGGGGAGTCAGGCCTCGTCTCGAGTGGGGGCATGCACGTGCGCTTTCCTTCCAGGCTGTAGCAGCAATGTCACGCTTCCCGTCACGTGGATCAAAGGATCTGTGGTTTTCCCTCGAGGCTTTCCCTCGAGGCTTTCCCACAGGGCTCTCCCACGTGCCACCGTGGTGTGAGTCGATCCTCGGCGTGAAAGATGAGCCAGTGCAGGGCAAAGAGCTTCCTCTGGAATGGACTGAGACATCTGGGGGACTCTTGGAATGGTGGTACGACTATGGAGTTCCTCTCGCCTTTCCTGTTGAGAGTGCTTCCTCTTGAGATGCGACGGGAACGCAGGGAATTCTTTCCCGTTGAAAGCAGGGAAAGGATCCCTCATCTCGAGCTACGAGGGGGAAACGGGGCTCCTTTGGATGTGGTCGGGACCATCGTGCTTCCTCTCGAGTGGAGACGGGTATGGCGGTGAACTTCTTGAGTTGCAGCAAGGGTGTGAAAGACCCTTTCGAAGTTCCAGAGGTTTGGTGTCAATAGTCTCCAGAGGCCTCATCGGAAATAGGCCTCATCTCGCCTGGAAGGGAGAACTTCCTGGATTTTCTCGAGCTGCGGCAGGTGTTCTCGAGTTACGACGGGGACCTCAGGGACCCGCCCTGGTGGCCTCAGGAGAGGCCAGTCCCCATGCGTGTTGCTAGTGGGTCTCTCGGGATTCCTCTCCCGTCGATACCGGGGCCAAAAAGCTTTTGTGGAGTCAGGGCCGGAACCGAGGATTCTTCTCAGGGGCTGACATGGATCTTTGGGTACTTCTGGAGTCTCCGCAGGGGAGTCAGGCCTCGTCTCGAGTGGGGGCATGCATGTGCGCTTTCCTTCCAGGCTGTAGCAGCAATGTCACGCTTCCCGTCGCGTGGATCAAAGGATCTGTGGTTTTCCCTCGAGGCTTTCCCTCGAGGCTTTCCCACAGGGCTGTCCCACGTGCCACCGTGTTGTGAGTCGATCCTCGGCGTGAAAGATGAGCCAGTGCAGGGCAAAGAGGTTCCTCTGAAATGGACTGAGACATCTGGGGGACTCTTGGAATGGTGGTACGACCATGGAGTTCCTCTCGCCTTTCCTGTTGAGAGTGCCTCCTCTTGAGATGCGACGGGAACGCCGGGAATTCTTTCCCGTTGAAAGCAGGGAAAGGATTCCTCATCTCGAGCTACGAGGGGGAAACGGGGCTCCTCTGGATGTGGGCGGGACCATCGTGCTTCCTCTCGAGTGGAGACGGGTATGGCGGTGAACTTCTTGAGTTGCACCAAGGGTGTGAAAGACCCTTTCGAAGTTCCAGAGGTTTGGTGTCATTAGTCTCCAGAGGCCTCATCGGAAATAGGCCTCATCTCGCCTGAAAGGGAGAACTTCCTGGATTTTCTCGAGTTGCGGCACGTGTTCTCGAGTTACGACGGGGACCTCAGGGACCCGCCCTGGTGGCCTCAGGAGAGGCCAGTCCCCATGCGAGTTGCTAGGGGGCCTCTCGGGATTCCTCTCCCGTCGATACCGGGGCCAAAAACCTTGTGTGGAGTCAGGGCCGGAACCGAGGATTCCTCTCAAGGGCTGACATGGATCTTTGGGTACTTCTGGAGTCTCCCCAGTGGAGTCAGACCTCGTCTCGAGTGGGGGCATGCACGTGCGCTTTCCTTCCACGCTGTAGTAGCAATGTCACGCTTCCCGTCGCGTGGATCAAAGGATCTGTGGTTTTCCCTCGAGGCTTTCCCTCGAGGCTTTCCCACAGGGCTGTCCCACGTGCCACCGTGGTGTGAGTCGATCCTCGGCGTGAAAGATGAGCCAGTGCAGGGCAAAGAGGTTCCTCTGGAATGGACTGAGACATCTGGGGGACTCTTGGAATGGTGGTACGAACATGGAGTTCCTCTCGCCTTTCCTGTTGAGAGTGCCTCCTCTTGAGATGCGACGGGAACGCCGGGAATTCTTTCCCGTTGAAAGCAGGGAAAGGATCCCTCATCTCGAGCTACGAGGGGGAAACGGGGCTCCTCTGGATGTGGGCGGGACCATCGTGCTTCCTCTCTAGTGGAGACGGGTATGGCAGTGAACTTCTTGAGTTGCAGCAAGGGTGTGAAAGACCCTTTCGAAGTTCCAGAGGTTAGGTGTCATTAGTCTCTGGAGGCCTCATCGGAAATAGGCCTCATCTCGCCTGGAAGGGAGAACTTCCTGGATTTTCTCGAGTTGCGGCAGGTGTTCTCGAGTTACGACGGGGACCTCAGGGACCCGCCCTGGTGGCCTCAGGAGAGGCCAGTCCCTAGGCGAGTTGCTAGGGGGCCTCTCGAGAATCCTCTCCCGTTGATACCGGGGCCAAAAACCTTGTGTGGAGTCAGGGCCAGAACCGAGGATTCCTCTCAGGGGCTGACATGGATCTTTGGGTACTTCTGGAGTCTCCCCAGGGGAGTCAGGCCTCGTCTCGAGTGGGGGCATGCACGTGCGCTTTCCTTCCAGGCTGTAGCAGCAATGTCACGCTTCCCGTCGCGTGGATCAAAGGATCTGTGGTTTTCCCTCGAGGCTTTCCCTCGAGGCTTTCCCACAGGGCTGTCCCACCTGCCACCGTGGTGTGAGTCAATCCTGGGCGTGAAAGATGAGCCAGTGCAGGGCAAAGAGGTTCCTCTGGAATGGACTGAGACATCTGGGGGACTCTTGGAATGGTGGTACGACCATGGAGTTCCTCTCGCCTTTCCTGTTGAGAGTGCCTCCTCTTGAGATGCGACGGGAACGCCGGGAATTCTTTCCCGTTTAAAGCAGGGAAAGGATCCCTCATCTCGAGCTACGAGGGGGAAACGGGGCTCCTCTGGATGTGGGCGGGACCATCGTGCTTCCTCTCTAGTGGAGACGGGTATGGTGGTGAACTTCTTGAGTTGCAGCAAGGCTGTGAAAGACCCTTTCGAAGTTCCAGAGGTAAGGTGTCATTAGTCTCCAGACGCCTCATCGGAAATAGGCCTCATCTCGACTGGAAGGGAGAACTTCCTGGATTTTCTCGAGTTGCGGCAGGTGTTCTCGAGTTACGACGGGGACCTCAGGGACCCGCCCTGGTGGCCTCAGGAGAGGCCAGTCCCTATGCGAGTTGCTAGGGGGCCTCTCGGGATTCCTCTCCCGTCGATACCCGGGGCAAAAACATTGTGTGGAGTCAGGGCCGGAACCGAGGATTCCTCTCAGGGGCTGACATGGATCTTTGGGTACTTCTGGAGTCTCCCCAGGGGAGTCAGGCCTCGTCTCGAGTGGGGGCATGCACGTGCACTTTCCTTCCAGGCTGTAGCAGCAATGTCACGCTTCCCGTCGCGTGGATCAAATGATGTGTGGTTTTCCCTCGAGGCTTTCCCACAGGGCTGTCCCACGTGCCACCGTGGTGTGAGTCGATCCTCGGCGTGAAAGATGAGCCAGTGCAGGGCAAAGAGGTTCCTCTGGAATGGACTGAGACATCTGGGGGACTCTTGGAATGGTGGTACGACCATGGAGTTCCTCTCGCCTTTCCTGTTGAGAGTGCCTCCTCTTGAGATGCGACGGGAACGCCGGGAATTTTTTGCCGTTGAAAGCAGGGAAAGGATCCTTCATCTCGAGCTACGAGGGGAAACGGGGCTCCTCTGGATGTGGGCGGGACCATCGTGCTTTCTCTCGAGTGGAGACGGGTATGGCGATGAACTTCTTGAGTTGCAGCAAGGGTGTGAAAGACCCTTTCGAAGTTCCAGAGGTTAGGTGTCATTAGTCTCCAGACGCCTCATCGGAAATAGGCCTCATCTCGCCTGGAAGGGAGAACTTCCTTGATTTTCTCGAGTTGCGGCAGGTGTTCTCGAGTTACGACGGGGACCTCAGGTACCCGCCCTGTTGGCCTCAGGAGAGGCCAGTCCCTATGCGTGTTGCTAGGGGGCCCCTCGGGATTTCTCTCCCGTCGATACCGGGGCCAAAAACCTTGTGTGGAGACAGGGCCGGAACCGAGGATTCCTCTCAGGGACTGATATGGATCTTTGGGTACTTCTGGAGTCTCGCCAGGGGAGACAGGTCTCGTCTCGTGTGGGGGCATGCACGTGCACTTTCCTTCCAGGCTGTAGCAGCAATGTCACGCTTCCCGTCGCGTGGATCAAAGGATCTGCGGTTTTCCCTCGAGGCTTTCCCTCGAGGCTTTCCCACAGGGCTGTCCCACGTGACACCGTGGTGTGAGTCGATTCTCGGCGTGAAAAATGTGCCAGTGCAGGGCCAAGAGGTTCCTCTGGAATGGACTGAGACATCTGGGGGACTCTTGGAATGGTGGTACGACCATGGAGTTCCTCTCACCTTTCCTGTTGAGAGTGCCTCCTCTTGAGATGCGACGGGAACGCCGGGAATTCTTTCCCGTTGAAAGCAGGGAAAGGATCCCTCATCTCGAGCTACGAGGGGGAAACGGGGCTCCTCTGGATGTGGGCGGGACCATCGTGCTTCCTCTCGAGTGGAGACGGGTATGGCGGTGAACTTCTTGAGTTGCAGCAAGGGTGTGAAAGACCCTTTCGAAGTTCCAGAGGTTAGGTGTCATTAGTCTCCAGAGGCCTCATCGGAAATAGGCCTCATCTCGCCTGGAAGGGAGAACTTCCTGGATTTTCTCGAGTTGCGGCAGGTGTTCTCGAGTTTTGACGGGGACCTCAGGGACCCGCCCTGGTGGCCTCAGGAGAGGCCAGTCCCCATGCGAGTTGCTAGGGGGCCTCTCGGGATTCCTCTCCCGTCGATACCGGGGCCAAAAAGCTTGTGTGGAGTCAGGGCCGGAACCGAGGATTCCTCTCAGGGGCTGACATGGATCTTTGGGTACTTCTGGAGTCTCCCCAGTGGAGTCAGGCCTCGTCTCGAGTGGGGGCATGCACGTGCGCTTTCCTTTCAGGCTGTAGCAGCAATGTCACGCTTCCCGTCACGTGGATCAAAGGATCTGTGGTTTTCCCTCGAGGCTTTCCCTCGAGGCTTTCCCACAGGGCTGTCCCACGTGCCACCGTGGTGTGAGTCGATCCTCGGCGTGAAAGATGAGCCAGTGCAGGGCAAAGAGGTTCCTCTGGAATGGACTGAGACATCTGGGGGACTCTTGGAATGGTGGTACGACCATGGAGTTCCTCTCGCCTTTCCTGCTGAGAGTGCCTCCTCTTGAGATGCGACGGGAACGCCGGGAATTCTTTCCCGTTGAAAGCAGGGAAAGGATCCCTCATCTCGAGCTCCGAGGGGCAAACGGGGCTCCTCTGGATGTGGGCGGGACCATCGTGCTTCCTCTCTAGTGGAGACGGGTATGGCGGTGAACTTCTTGAGTTGCAGCAACGGTGTGAAAGACCCTTTCGAATTTCCAGAGGTCAGGTGTCATTAGTCTCCAGAGGCCTCATCGGAAATAGGCCTCATCTCGCCTGGAAGGGAGAACTTCCTGGATTTTCTCGAGTTGCGGCAGGTGTTCTCGAGTTACGACGGGGACCTCAGGGACCCGCCCTGGTGGCCTCAGGAAAGGCCAGTCCCTAGGCGAGTTGCTAGGGGGCCTCTCGGGATTCCTCTCCCGTTGATACCGGGGCCAAAAACCTTGTGTGGAGTCAGGGCCGGAACCGAGGATTCCTCTCAGGGGCTGACATGGATCTTTGGGTACTTCTGGAGTCTCCCCAGGGGATTCAGGCCTCGTCTCGAGTGGGGGCATGCACGTGCGCTTTCCTTCCAGGCTGTAGCAGCAATGTCACGCTTCCCGTCGCGTGGATCAAAGGATCTGTGGTTTTCCCTCGAGGCTTTCCCTCGAGGCTTTCCCACAGGGCTGTCCCACGTGCCACCGTGGTGTGAGTCGATCCTCGGCGTGAAAGATGAGCCAGTGCAGGGCAAAGAGGTTCCTCTGGAATGGACTGAGACATCTGGGGGACTCTTGGAATGGTGGTACGACCATGGAGTTCCTCTCGCCTTTCCTGTTGAGAGTGCCTCCTCTTGAGATGCGACGGGAACGCCGGGAATTCTTTCCCGTTGAAAGCAGGGAAAGGATCCCTCATCTCGAGCTACGAGGGGGAAACGGGGCTCCTCTGGATGTGGGCGGGACCATCGTGCTTCCTCTCTAGTGGAGACGGGTATGGTGGTGAACTTCTTGAGTTGCAGCAAGGCTGTGAAAGACCCTTTCGAAGTTCCAGAGGTTAGGTGTCATTAGTCTCCAGACGCCTCATCGGAAATAGGCCTCATCTCGCCTGGAAGGGAGAACTTCCTGGATTTTCTCGAGTTGCGGCAGGTGTTCTTAAGTTACGACGGGGAACTCAGGGACCCGCCCTGGTGGCCTCAGGAGAGGCCAGTCCCCATGCGAGTTGCTAGGGGGCCTCTCGGGATTCCTCTCCCGTCGATACCGGGGCCAAAAACCTTGAGTGGAGTCAGGGCCGGAACCGAGGATTCCTCTCAGGGGCTGACATGGATCTTTGGGTACTTCTGGAGTCTCCCCAGGGGAGTCAGGCCTCGTCTCGAGTGGGGGCATGCACGTGCGCTTTCCTTCCAGGCTGTAGCAGCAATGTCACGCTTCCCGTCACGTGGATCAAAGGATCTGTGGTTTTCCCTCGAGGCTTTCCCTCGAGGCTTTCCCACAGGGCTCTCCCACGTGCCACCGTGGTGTGAGTCGATCCTCGGCGTGAAAGATGAGCCAGTGCAGGGCAAAGAGCTTCCTCTGGAATGGACTGAGACATCTGGGGGACTCTTGGAATGGTGGTACGACTATGGAGTTCCTCTCGCCTTTCCTGTTGAGAGTGCTTCCTCTTGAGATGCGACGGGAACGCAGGGAATTCTTTCCCGTTGAAAGCAGGGAAAGGATCCCTCATCTCGAGCTACGAGGGGGAAACGGGGCTCCTTTGGATGTGGTAGGGACCATCGTGCTTCCTCTCGAGTGGAGACGGGTATGGCGGTGAACTTCTTGAGTTGCAGCAAGGGTGTGAAAGACCCTTTCGAAGTTCCAGAGGTTTGGTGTCAATAGTCTCCAGAGGCCTCATCGGAAATAGGCCTCATCTCGCCTGGAAGGGAGAACTTCCTGGATTTTCTCGAGCTGCGGCAGGTGTTCTCGAGTTACGACGGGGACCTCAGGGACCCGCCCTGGTGGCCTCAGGAGAGGCCAGTCCCCATGCGTGTTGCTAGTGGGTCTCTCGGGATTCCTCTCCCGTCGATACCGGGGCCAAAAAGCTTTTGTGGAGTCAGGGCCGGAACCGAGGATTCTTCTCAGGGGCTGACATGGATCTTTGGGTACTTCTGGAGTCTCCGCAGGGGAGTCAGGCCTCGTCTCGAGTGGGGGCATGCATGTGCGCTTTCCTTCCAGGCTGTAGCAGCAATGTCACGCTTCCCGTCGCGTGGATCAAAGGATCTGTGGTTTTCCCTCGAGGCTTTCCCTCGAGGCTTTCCCACAGGGCTGTCCCACGTGCCACCGTGTTGTGAGTCGATCCTCGGCGTGAAAGATGAGCCAGTGCAGGGCAAAGAGGTTCCTCTGAAATGGACTGAGACATCTGGGGGACTCTTGGAATGGTGGTACGACCATGGAGTTCCTCTCGCCTTTCCTGTTGAGAGTGCCTCCTCTTGAGATGCGACGGGAACGCCGGGAATTCTTTCCCGTTGAAAGCAGGGAAAGGATTCCTCATCTCGAGCTACGAGGGGGAAACGGGGCTCCTCTGGATGTGGGCGGGACCATCGTGCTTCCTCTCGAGTGGAGACGGGTATGGCGGTGAACTTCTTGAGTTGCACCAAGGGTGTGAAAGACCCTTTCGAAGTTCCAGAGGTTTGGTGTCATTAGTCTCCAGAGGCCTCATCGGAAATAGGCCTCATCTCGCCTGAAAGGGAGAACTTCCTGGATTTTCTCGAGTTGCGGCACGTGTTCTCGAGTTACGACGGGGACCTCAGGGACCCGCCCTGGTGGCCTCAGGAGAGGCCAGTCCCCATGCGAGTTGCTAGGGGGCCTCTCGGGATTCCTCTCCCGTCGATACCGGGGCCAAAAACCTTGTGTGGAGTCAGGGCCGGAACCGAGGATTCCTCTCAAGGGCTGACATGGATCTTTGGGTACTTCTGGAGTCTCCCCAGTGGAGTCAGACCTCGTCTCGAGTGGGGGCATGCACGTGCGCTTTCCTTCCACGCTGTAGTAGCAATGTCACGCTTCCCGTCGCGTGGATCAAAGGATCTGTGGTTTTCCCTCGAGGCTTTCCCTCGAGGCTTTCCCACAGGGCTGTCCCACGTGCCACCGTGGTGTGAGTCGATCCTCGGCGTGAAAGATGAGCCAGTGCAGGGCAAAGAGGTTCCTCTGGAATGGACTGAGACATCTGGGGGACTCTTGGAATGGTGGTACGAACATGGAGTTCCTCTCGCCTTTCCTGTTGAGAGTGCCTCCTCTTGAGATGCGACAGGAACGCCGGGAATTCTTTCCCGTTGAAAGCAGGGAAAGGATCCCTCATCTCGAGCTACGAGGGGGAAACGGGGCTCCTCTGGATGTGGGCGGGACCATCGTGCTTCCTCTCTAGTGGAGACGGGTATGGCAGTGAACTTCTTGAGTTGCAGCAAGGGTGTGAAAGACCCTTTCGAAGTTCCAGAGGTTAGGTGTCATTAGTCTCTGGAGGCCTCATCGGAAATAGGCCTCATCTCGCCTGGAAGGGAGAACTTCCTGGATTTTCTCGAGTTGCGGCAGGTGTTCTCGAGTTACGACGGGGACCTCAGGGACCCGCCCTGGTGGCCTCAGGAGAGGCCAGTCCCTAGGCGAGTTGCTAGGGGGCCTCTCGAGAATCCTCTCCCGTTGATACCGGGGCCAAAAACCTTGTGTGGAGTCAGGGCCAGAACCGAGGATTCCTCTCAGGGGCTGACATGGATCTTTGGGTACTTCTGGAGTCTCCCCAGGGGAGTCAGGCCTCGTCTCGAGTGGGGGCATGCACGTGCGCTTTCCTTCCAGGCTGTAGCAGCAATGTCACGCTTCCCGTCGCGTGGATCAAAGGATCTGTGGTTTTCCCTCGAGGCTTTCCCTCGAGGCTTTCCCACAGGGCTGTCCCACGTGCCACCGTGGTGTGAGTCAATCCTGGGCGTGAAAGATGAGCCAGTGCAGGGCAAAGAGGTTCCTCTGGAATGGACTGAGACATCTGGGGGACTCTTGGAATGGTGGTACGACCATGGAGTTCCTCTCGCCTTTCCTGTTGAGAGTGCCTCCTCTTGAGATGCGACGGGAACGCCGGGAATTCTTTCCCGTTTAAAGCAGGGAAAGGATCCCTCATCTCGAGCTACGAGGGGGAAACGGGGCTCCTCTGGATGTGGGCGGGACCATCGTGCTTCCTCTCTAGTGGAGACGGGTATGGTGGTGAACTTCTTGAGTTGCAGCAAGGCTGTGAAAGACCCTTTCGAAGTTCCAGAGGTAAGGTGTCATTAGTCTCCAGACGCCTCATCGGAAATAGGCCTCATCTCGACTGGAAGGGAGAACTTCCTGGATTTTCTCGAGTTGCGGCAGGTGTTCTCGAGTTACGACGGGGACCTCAGGGACCCGCCCTGGTGGCCTCAGGAGAGGCCAGTCCCTATGCGAGTTGCTAGGGGGCCTCTCGGGATTCCTCTCCCGTCGATACCCGGGCCAAAAACATTGTGTGGAGTCAGGGCCGGAACCGAGGATTCCTCTCAGGGGCTGACATGGATCTTTGGGTACTTCTGGAGTCTCCCCAGGGGAGTCAGGCCTCGTCTCGAGTGGGGGCATGCACGTGCACTTTCCTTCCAGGCTGTAGCAGCAATGTCACGCTTCCCGTCGCGTGGATCAAATGATGTGTGGTTTTCCCTCGAGGCTTTCCCACAGGGCTGTCCCACGTGCCACCGTGGTGTGAGTCGATCCTCGGCGTGAAAGATGAGCCAGTGCAGGGCAAAGAGGTTCCTCTGGAATGGACTGAGACATCTGGGGGACTCTTGGAATGGTGGTACGACCATGGAGTTCCTCTCGCCTTTCCTGTTGAGAGTGCCTCCTCTTGAGATGCGACGGGAACGCCGGGAATTTTTTGCCGTTGAAAGCAGGGAAAGGATCCTTCATCTCGAGCTACGAGGGGAAACGGGGCTCCTCTGGATGTGGGCGGGACCATCGTGCTTTCTCTCGAGTGGAGACGGGTATGGCGATGAACTTCTTGAGTTGCAGCAAGGGTGTGAAAGACCCTTTCGAAGTTCCAGAGGTTAGGTGTCATTAGTCTCCAGACGCCTCATCGGAAATAGGCCTCATCTCGCCTGGAAGGGAGAACTTCCTTGATTTTCTCGAGTTGCGGCAGGTGTTCTCGAGTTACGACGGGGACCTCAGGTACCCGCCCTGTTGGCCTCAGGAGAGGCCAGTCCCTATGCGTGTTGCTAGGGGGCCCCTCGGGATTTCTCTCCCGTCGATACCGGGGCCAAAAACCTTGTGTGGAGACAGGGCCGGAACCGAGGATTCCTCTCAGGGACTGATATGGATCTTTGGGTACTTCTGGAGTCTCGCCAGGGGAGACAGGTCTCGTCTCGTGTGGGGGCATGCACGTGCACTTTCCTTCCAGGCTGTAGCAGCAATGTCACGCTTCCCGTCGCGTGGATCAAAGGATCTGCGGTTTTCCCTCGAGGCTTTCCCTCGAGGCTTTCCCACAGGGCTGTCCCACGTGACACCGTGGTGTGAGTCGATTCTCGGCGTGAAAAATGTGCCAGTGCAGGGCCAAGAGGTTCCTCTGGAATGGACTGAGACATCTGGGGGACTCTTGGAATGGTGGTACGACCATGGAGTTCCTCTCACCTTTCCTGTTGAGAGTGCCTCCTCTTGAGATGCGACGGGAACGCCGGGAATTCTTTCCCGTTGAAAGCAGGGAAAGGATCCCTCATCTCGAGCTACGAGGGGGAAACGGGGCTCCTCTGGATGTGGGCGGGACCATCGTGCTTCCTCTCGAGTGGAGACGGGTATGGCGGTGAACTTCTTGAGTTGCAGCAAGGGTGTGAAAGACCCTTTCGAAGTTCCAGAGGTTAGGTGTCATTAGTCTCCAGAGGCCTCATCGGAAATAGGCCTCATCTCGCCTGGAAGGGAGAACTTCCTGGATTTTCTCGAGTTGCGGCAGGTGTTCTCGAGTTTTGACGGGGACCTCAGGGACCCGCCCTGGTGGCCTCAGGAGAGGCCAGTCCCCATGCGAGTTGCTAGGGGGCCTCTCGGGATTCCTCTCCCGTCGATACCGGGGCCAAAAAGCTTGTGTGGAGTCAGGGCCGGAACCGAGGATTCCTCTCAGGGGCTGACATGGATCTTTGGGTACTTCTGGAGTCTCCCCAGTGGAGTCAGGCCTCGTCTCGAGTGGGGGCATGCACGTGCGCTTTCCTTTCAGGCTGTAGCAGCAATGTCACGCTTCCCGTCACGTGGATCAAAGGATCTGTGGTTTTCCCTCGAGGCTTTCCCTCGAGGCTTTCCCACAGGGCTGTCCCACGTGCCACCGTGGTGTGAGTCGATCCTCGGCGTGAAAGATGAGCCAGTGCAGGGCAAAGAGGTTCCTCTGGGATGGACTGAGACATCTGGGGGATTCTTGGAATGGTGGTACGACCATGGAGTTCCTCTCGCCTTTCCTGTTGAGAGTGCCTCCTCTTGAGATGCGACGGGAACGCCGGGAATTCTTTCCCGTTGAAAGCAGGGAAAGGATCCCTCATCTCGAGCTACGAGGGGGAAACGGGGCTCCTCTGGATGTGGGCGGGACCATCGTTCTTCCTCTCTAGTGGAGACGGGTATGGCGGTGAACTTCTTGAGTTGCAGCAAGGGTGTGAAAGACCCTTTCGAAATTCCAAAGGTTAGGTGTCATTAGTCTCCAGAGGCCTCATCGGAAATAGGCCTCATCTCGCCTGGAAGGGAGAACTTCCTGGATTTTCTCCAGTTGCGGCAGGTGTTCTCGAGTTACGACGGAGACCTCAGGGACCCGCCCTGGTGGCCTCAGGAAAGGCCAGTCCCTAGGCGAGTTGCTAGGGGGCCTCTCGGGATTCCTCTCCCGTTGATACCAGGGCCAAAAACCTTGTGTGGAGTCAGGGCCGGAACCGAGGATTCCTCTCAGGGGCTGACATGGATCTTTGGGTACTTCTGGAGTCTCCCCAGGGGAGTCAGGCCTCGTCTCGAGTGGGGGCATGCACGTGCGCTTTCCTTCCAGGCTGTAGCAGCAATGTCACGCTTCCCGTCGCGTGGATCAAAGGATCTGTGGTTTTACCTCGAGGCTTTCCCTCGAGGCTTTCCCACAGGGCTGTCCCACGTGCCACCGTGGTGTGAGTCGATCCTCGGCATGAAAGATGAGCCAGTGCAGGGCAAAGAGCTTCCTCTGGAATGGACTGAGACATCTGGGGGACTCTTGGAATGGTGGTACGACCATGGAGTTCCTCTCGCCTTTCCTGTTGAGAGTGCTTCCTCTTGAGATGCGACGGGAACGCAGGGAATTCTTTCCCGTTGAAAGCAGGGAAAGGATCCCTCATCTCGATCTACGAGGGGGAAACGGGGCTCCTTTGGATGTGGTCGGGACCATCGTGCTTCCTCTCGAGTGGAGACGGGTATGGTGGTGAACTTCTTGAGTTGCAGCAAGGGTGTGAAAGACCCTTTCGAAGTTCCAGAGGTTAGGTGTCATTAGTCTCCAGACGCCTCATCGGAAATAAGCCTCATCTCGCCTGGAAGGGAGAACTTCCTGGATTTTCTCGAGTTGTGGCAGGTGTTCTCGAGTAACGACGGGGACCTCAGGGACCGGCCCTGGTGGCCTCAGGAGAGGCCAGTCCCCATGCGAGTTGCTAGGGGGCCTCTCGGGATTCCTCTCCCGTCGATACCGGGGCCAAAAAGCTTGTGTGGAGTCAGGGCCGGAACCGAGGATTCCTCTCAGGGGCTGACATGGATCTTTGGGTACTTCTGGAGTCTCCCCAGGGGAGTCAGGCCTCGTCTCGAGTGGGGGCATGCACGTGCGCTTTCCTTCCAGGCTGTAGCAGCAATGTCACGCTTCCCGTGGCGTGGATCAAAGGATGTGTGGTTTTCCCTCGAGGCTTTCCCTCGAGGCTTTCCCACAGGGCTGTCCCACGTGCCACCGCGGTGTGAGTCGATCCTCGGCGTGAAAGATGAGCCAGTGCAGGGCAAAGAGGTTCCTCTGGAATGGACTGAGACATCTGGGGGACTCTTGGAATGGTGGTACGACCATGGAGTTCCTCTCGCCTTTCCTGTTGAGAGTGCCTCCTCTTGAGATGCGACGGGAACGCCAGGAATTCTTTCCCGTTGAAACCAGGGAAAGGATCCCTCATCTCGAGCTACGAGGGGGAAACGGGGCTCCTCTGGATGTGGGCGGGACCATCGTGCTTCCTCTCGAGTGGAGACGGGTATGGCGGTGAACTTCTTGAGTTGCAGCAAGGGTGTGAAAGACCCTTTCGAAGTTCCAGAGGTTTGGTGTCAATAGTCTCCAGAGGCCTCATCGGAAATAGGCCTCATCTCGCCTGGAAGGGAGAACTTCCTGGATTTTCTCGAGTTGCGGCAGGTGTTCTCGAGTTACGACGGGGACCTCAGGGACCCGCCCTGGTGGCCTCAGGAGAGGCCAGTCCCCATGCGAGTTGCTAGGGGGTCTCTCGGGATTCCTCTCCCGTCGATACCGGGGCCAAAAAGCTTGTGTGGAGTCAGGGCCGGAACCTAGGATTCTTCTCAGGGGCTGACATGGATCTTTGGGTACTTCTGGAGTCTCCCCAGGGGAGTCAGGCCTCGTCTCGAGTGGGGGCATGCACGTGCACTTTCCTTCCAGGCTGTAGCAGCAATGTCACTCTTCCCGTCGCGTGGATCAAATGATGTGTGGTTTTCCCTCGAGGCTTTCCCACAGGGCTGTCCCACGTGCCACCGTGGTGTGAGTCGATCCTCGGCGTGAAAGATGAGCCAGTGCAGGGCAAAGAGGTTCCTCTGGAATGGACTGAGACATCTGGGGGACTCTTGGAATGGTGGTACGACCATGGAGTTCCTCTCGCCTTTCCTGTTGAGAGTGCCTCCTCTTGAGATGCGACGGGAACGCAGGGAATTCTTTCCCGTTGAAAGCAGGGAAAGGATCCCTCATCTCGAGCTACGAGGGGGAAACGGGGCTCCTCTGGATGTGGGCGGGACCATCGTGCTTCCTCTCGAGTGGAGACGGGTATGGCGGTGAACTTCTTGAGTTGCAGCAAGGGTGTGAAAGACCCTTTCGAAGTTCCAGAGGTTAGGTGTCATTAGTCTCCAGACGCCTCATCGGAAATAGGCCTCATCTCGCCTGGAAGGGAGAACTTCCTTGATTTTCTCGAGTTGCGGCAGGTGTTCTCGAGTTACGACGGGGACCTCAGGGACCCGCCCTGTTGGCCTCAGGAGAGGCCAGTCCCTATGCGTGTTGCTAGGGGGCCCCTCGGGATTCCTCTCCCGTCGATACCGGGGCCAAAAACCTTGTGTGGAGTCAGGGCCGGAACCGAGGATTCCTCTCCGGGACTGATATGGATCTTTGGGTACTTCTGGAGTCTCGCCAGGGGAGACAGGCCTCGTCTCGTGTGGGGGCATGCACGTGCACTTTCCTTCCAGGCTGTAGCAGCAATGTCACGCTTCCCGTCGCGTGGATCAAAGGATCTGCGGTTTTCCCTCGAGGCTTTCCCTCGAGGCTTTCCCACAGGGCTGTCCCACGTGACACCGTGGTGTGAGTCGATTCTCGGCATGAAAAATGAGCCAGTGCAGGGCAAAGAGGTTCCTCTGGAATGGACTGAGACATCTGGGGGACTCTTGGAATGGTGGTACGACCATGGAGTTCCTCTCGCCTTTCCTGTTGAGAGTGCCTCCTCTTGAGATGCGACGGGAACGCCGGGAATTCTTTCCCGTTGAAAGCAGGGAAAGGATCCCTCATCTCGAGCTACGAGGGGGAAACGGGGCTCCTCTGGATGTGGGCGGGATCATCGTGCTTCCTCTTGAGTGGACACGGGTATGGCGGTGAACTTCTTGAGTTGCAGCAAGGTTGTGAAAGACCCTTTCGAAGTTCCAGAGGTTAGGTGTCATTAGTCTCCAGACGCCTCATCGGAAATAGGCCTCATCTCGCCTGGAAGGGAGAACTTCCTGGATTTTCTCGAGTTGCGGCAGGTGTTCTCGAGTTACGACGGGGACCTCAGGGACCCGCCCTGGTGGCCTCAGGAAAGGCCAGTCCCTAGGCGAGTTGCTAGGGGGCCTCTCGGGATTCCTCTCCCGTTGATACCGGGGCCAAAAACCTTGTGTGGAGTCAGGGCCGGAACCGAGGATTCCTCTCAGGGGCTGACATGGATCTTTGGGTACTTCTGGAGTCTCCCCAGGGGAGTCAGGCCTCGTCTCGAGTGGGGGCATGCACGTGCGCTTTCCTTCCAGGCTGTAGCAGCAATGTCACGCTTCCCGTCGCGTGGATCAAAGGATCTGTGGTTTTCCCTCGAGGCTTTCCCTCGAGGCTTTTCCACAGGGCTGTCCCACGTGCCACCGTGGTGTGAGTCGATCCTCGGCGTGAAAGATGAGCCAGTGCAGGGCAAAGAGGTTCCTCTGGAATGGACTGAGACATCTGGGGGACTCTTGGAATGGTGGTACGACCATGGAGTTCCTCTCGCCTTTCCTGTTGAGAGTGCCTCCTCTTGAGATGCGACGGGAACGCCGGGAATACTTTCCCGTTGAAAGCAGGGAAAGGATCCCTCATCTCGAGCTACGAGGGGGAAACGGGGCTCCTCTGGATGTGGGCGGGACCATCGTGCTTCCTCTCTAGTGGAGACGGGTATGGTGGTGAACTTCTTGAGTTGCAGCAAGGCTGTGAAAGACCCTTTCGAAGTTCCAGAGGTTAGGTGTCATTAGTCTCCAGACGCCTCATCGGAAATAGGCCTCATCTCGCCTGGAAGGGAGAACTTCCTGGATTTTCTCGAGTTGCGGCAGGTGTTCTTAAGTTACGACGGGGAACTCAGGGACCCGCCCTGGTGGCCTCAGGAGAGGCCAGTCCCCATGCGAGTTGCTAGGGGGCCTCTCGGGATTCCTCTCCCGTCGATACCGGGGCCAAAAACCTTGAGTGGAGTCAGGGCCGGAACCGAGGATTCCTCTCAGGGGCTGACATGGATCTTTGGGTACTTCTGGAGTCTCCCCAGGGGAGTCAGGCCTCGTCTCGAGTGGGGGCATGCACGTGAGCTTTCCTTCCAGGCTGTAGCAGCAATGTCACGCTTCCCGTCACGTGGATCAAAGGATCTGTGGTTTTCCCTCGAGGCTTTCCCTCGAGGCTTTCCCACAGGGCTGTCCCACGTGCCACCGTGGTGTGAGTCGATCCTCGGCGTGAAAGATGAGCCAGTGCAGGGCAAAGAGGTTCCTCTGGAATGGACTGAGACATCTGGGGGACTCTTGGAATGGTGGTACGACCATGGAGTTCCTCTCGCCTTTCCTGTTGAGAGTGCCTCCTCTTGATATGCGACGGGAACGCCGGGAATTCTTTCCCGTTGAAAGCAGGAAAAGGATCCCTCATCTCGAGCTACGAGGGGGAAACGGGGCTCCTCTGGATGTGGGCGGGACCATCGTGCTTCCTCTCGTGTGGAGACGGGTATGGCGGTGAACTTCTTGAGTTGCAGCAAGGGTGTGTAAGACCCTTTCGAAGTTCCAGAGGTTAGGTGTCATTAGTCTCCAGACGCCTCATCGGAAATAGGCCTCATCTCGCCTGGAAGGGAGAACTTCCTGGATTTTCTCCAGTTGCGGCAGGTGTTCTCGAGTTACGACGGGGACCTCAGGGACCCGCCCTGGTGGCCTCAGGAGAGGCCAGTCCCCATGCGAGTTGCTAGGGGGCCTCTCGGGATTCCTCTCCCGTCGATACCGGGGCCAAAAACCTTGTGTGGAGTCAGGGCCGGAACCGAGGATTCCTCTCAGGGGCTGACTTGGATCTTTGGGTACTTCTGGAGTCTCCCCAGGGGAGTCAGGCCTCGTCTCGAGTGGGGGCATGCACGTGCACTTTCCTTCCAGGCTGTAGCAGCAATGTCACGCTTCCCGTCGCGTGGATTAAAGGATCTGTGGTTTTCCCTCTAGGCTTTCCCACAGGGCTGTCCCACGTGCCACCGTGGTGTGAGTCGATCCTCGGCGTGAAAGATGAGCCAGTGCAGGGCAAAGAGGTTCCTCTGGAATGGACTGAGACATCTGGGGGACTCTTGGAATGGTCGTACGACCATGGAGTTCCTCTCGCCTTTCCTGTTGAGAGTGCCTCCTCTTGAGATGCGACGGGAACGCCGGGAATTCTTTCCCGTTGAAAGCAGGGAAAGGATCCCTCATCTCGAGCTACGAGGGGGAAACGGGGCTCCTCTGGATGTGGGCGGGACCATCGTGCTTCCTCACGAGTGGAGACGGGTATGGCGGTGAACTTCTTGAGTTGCACCAAGGGTGTGAAAGACCCTTTCGAAGTTCCAGAGGTTTGGTGTCATTAGTCTCCAGAGGCCTCATCGGAAATAGGCCTCATCTCGCCTGGAAGGGAGAACTTCCTGGATTTTCTCGAGTTGCGGCAGGTGTTCTCGAGTTACGACGGGGACCTCAGGGACCCGCCCTGGTGGCCTCAGGAGAGGCCAGTCCCCATGCGAGTTGCTAGGGGGCCTCTCGGGATTCCTCTCCCGTCGATACCGGGGCCAAAAACCTTGTGTGGAGTCAGGGCCGGAACCGAGGATTCCTCTCAGGGGCTGACATGGATCTTTGGGTACTTGTGGAGTCTCCCCAGGGGAGTCAGGCCTCGTCTCGAGTGGGGGCATGCACGTGCGCTTTCCTTCCAGGCTGTAGCAGCAATGTCACGCTTCCCGTGGCGTGGATCAAAGGATCTGTGGTTTTCCCTCGAGGCTTTCCCTCGAGGCTTTCCCACAGGGCTGTCCCACGTGCCACCGTGGTGTGAGTCGATCCTCGGCGTGAAAGATGAGCCAGTGCAGGGCAAAGAGGTTCCTCTGGAATGGACTGAGACATCTGGGGGACTCTTGGAATGGTGGTACGACCATGGAGATCCTCTCGCCTTTCCTGTTGAGAGTGCCTCCTATTGAGATGCGACGGGAACGACGGGAATTCTTTCCCGTTGAAAGCAGGGAAAGGATCCCTCATCTCGAGCACCGAGGGGAAAACGGGGCTCCTCTGGATGTGGGCGGGACCATCGTGCTTCCTCTCGAGTGGAGACGGGTATGGCGGAGAACTTCTTGAGTTGCAGCAAGGGTGTGAAAGACCCTTTCAAAGTTCCAGAGGTTAGGTGTCATTAGTCTCCAGACGCCTCATCGGAAATAGGCCTCATCTCGCCTGGAAGGGAGAACTTCCTGGATTTTCTCGAGTTGCGGCAGGTGTTCTTAAGTTACGACGGGGAACTCAGGGACCCGCCCTGGTGGCCTCAGGAGAGGCCAGTCCCCATGCGAGTTGCTAGGGGGCCTCTCGGGATTCCTCTCCCGTCGATACCGGGGCCAAAAACCTTGAGTGGAGTCAGGGCCGGAACCGAGGATTCCTCTCAGGGGCTGACATGGATCTTTGGGTACTTCTGGAGTCTCCCCAGGGGAGTCAGGCCTCGTCTCGAGTGGGGGCATGCACGTGCACTTTCCTTCCAGGCTGTAGCAGCAATGTCACGCTTCCCGTCACGTGGATCAAAGGATCTGTGGTTTTCCCTCGAGGCTTTCCCTCGAGGCTTTCCCACAGGGCTGTCCCACGTGCCACCGTGGTGTGAGTCGATCCTCGGCGTGAAAGATGAGCCAGTGCAGGGCAAAGAGTTTCCTCTGGAATGGACTGAGACATCTGGGGGACTCTTGGAATGGTGGTACGACCATGGAGTTCCTCTCGCCTTTCCTGTTGAGAGTACCTCCTCTTGTTATGCGACGGGAACGCCGGGAATTCTTTCCCGTTGAAAGCAGGGAAAGGATCCCTCATCTCGAGCTCCGAGGGGGAAACGGGGCTCCTCTGGATGTGGGCGGGACCATCGTGCTTCCTCTCGAGTGGAGACGGGTATGGCGGTGAACTTCTTGAGTTGCAGCAAGGGTGTGAAAGACCCTTTCGAAGTTCCAGAGGTTAGGTGTCATTAGTCTCCAGACGCCTCATCGGAAATAGGCCTCATCTCGCCTGGAAGGGAGAACTTCCTGGATTTTCTCGAGTTGCGGCAGGTGTTCTCGAGTTACGACGGGGAACTCAGGGACCCGCCCTGGTGGCCTCAGGAGAGGCCAGTCCCCATGCGAGTTGCTAGGGGGCCTCTCGGGATTCCTCTCCCGTCGATACCGGGACCAAAAACCTTGTGTGGAGTCAGGGCCGGAACCGAGGATTCCTCTCAGGGGCTGACATGGATCTTTGGGTACTTCTGGAGTCTCCCCAGGGGAGTCAGGCCTCGTCTCGAGTGGGGGCATGCACGTGCACTTTCCTTCCAGGCTGTAGCAGCAATGTCACGCTTCCCGTCGCGTGGATCAAAGGATCTGTGGTTTTCCCTCGAGGCTTTCCCACAGGGCTGACCCACGTGCCACCGTGGTGTGAGTCGATCCTCGGCGTGAAAGATGAGCCAGTGCAGGGCAAAGAGGTTCCTCTGGAATGGACTGAGACATCTGGGGGACTCTTGGAATGGTGGTACGACCATGGAGTTCCTCTCGCCTTTCCTGTTGAGAGTGCCTCCTCTTGAGATGCGACGGGAACGCCGGGAATTCTTTCCCGTGGAAAGCAGGGAAAGGATCCCTCATCTCGAGCTACGAGGGGGAAACGGGGCTCCTCTGGATGTGGGCGGGACCATCGTGCTTCCTCTCTAGTGGAGACGGGTATGGTGGTGAACTTCTTGAGTTGCAGCAAGGGTGTGAAAGACCCTTTCGAAGTTCCAGAGGTTAGGTGTCATTAGTCTCCAGAGGCCTCATCGGAAATAGGCCTCATCTCGCCTGGAAGGGAGAACTTCCTGGATTTTCTCGAGTTGCGGCAGGTGTTCTCGAGTTACGACGGGGACCTCAGGGACCCGCCCTGGTGGCCTCAGGAGAGGCCAGTCCCTAGGCGAGTTGCTAGGGGGTCTCTCGGGATTCCTCTCCCGTTGATACCGGGGCCAAAAACCTTGTGTGGAGTCAGGGCCGGAACCGAGGATTCCTCTCAGGGGCTGACATGGATCTTTGGGTACTTCTGGAGTCTCCCCAGGGGAGTCAGGCCTCGTCTCGAGTGGGGGCATGCACGTGCGCTTTCCTTCCAGGCTGTAGCAGCAATGTCACGCTTCCCGTCGCGTGGATCAAAGGATCTGCGGTTTTCCCTCGAGGCTTTCCCTCGAGGCTTTCCCACAGGGCTGTCCCACGTGCCACCGTGGTGTGAGTCAATCCTGGGCGTGAAAGATGAGCCAGTGCAGGGCAAAGAGGTTCCTCTGGAATGGACTGAGACATCTGGGGGACTCTTGGAATGGTGGTACGACCATGGAGTTCCTCTCGCCTTTCCTGTTGAGA
This sequence comes from Capricornis sumatraensis, assembly GCF_032405125.1. NCBI lineage: Eukaryota > Metazoa > Chordata > Mammalia > Artiodactyla > Bovidae > Capricornis > Capricornis sumatraensis. Next base: position 14,544,303 of record NW_027184612.1, read on the forward strand.
GTGCCTCCTCTTGAGTTGCGACGGGAACGCCGGGAATTCTTTCCCGTTTAAAGCAGGGAAAGGATCCCTCATCTCGAGCTACGAGGGGGAAACGGGGCTCCTCTGGATGTGGGCGGGACCATCGTGCTTCCTCTCTAGTGGAGACGGGTATGGTGGTGAACTTCTAGAGTTGCAGCAAGGCTGTGAAAGACCCTTTCGAAGTTCCAGAGGTAAGGTGTCATTAGTCTCCAGACGCCTCATCGGAAATAGGCCTCATTTCGCCTGGAAGGGAGAACTTCCTGGATATTCTCGAGTTGCGGCAGGTGTTCTCGAGTTACGACGGGGACCTCAGGGACCCGCCCTGGTGGCCTCAGGAGAGGCCAGTCCCTATGCGAGTTGCTAGGGGGCCTCTCGGGATTCCTCTCCCGTCGATACCGGGGCCAAAACCTTGTGTGGAGTCAGGGCCGGAACCGAGGATTCCTCTCAGGGGCTGACATGGATCTTTGGATACTTCTGGAGTCTCCCCAGGGGAGTCAGGCCTCGTCTCGAGTGGGGGCATGCACGTGCACTTTCCTTCCAGGCTGTAGCAGCAATGTCACGCTTCCCGTCGCGTGGATCAAATGATGTGTGGTTTTCCCTCGAGGCTTTCCCACAGGGCTGTCCCACGTGCCACCGTGGTGTGAGTCGATCCTCGGCGTGAAAGATGAGCCAGTGCAGGGCAAAGAGGTTCCTCTGGAATGGACTGAGACATCTGGGGGACTCTTGGAATGGTGGTACGACCATGGAGTTCCTCTCGCCTTTCCTGTTGAGAGTGCCTCCTCTTGAGATGCGACGGGAACGCCGGGAATTTTTTGCCGTTGAAAGCAGGGAAAGGATCCCTCATCTCGAGCTACGAGGGGGAAACGGGGCTCCTCTGGATGTGGGCGGGACCATCGTGCTTTCTCTCGAGTGGAGACGGGTATGGCGGTGAACTTCTTGAGTTGCAGCAAGGGTGTGAAAGACCCTTTCGAAATTCCAGAGGTTAGGTGTCATTAGTCTCCAGACGCCTCATCGGAAATAGGCCTCATCTCGCCTGGAAGGGAGAACTTCCTGGATTTTCTCGAGTTGCGGCAGGTGTTCTCGAGTTACGACGGGGACCTCAGGGACCCGCCCTGTTGGCCTCAGGAGAGGCCAGTCCCTATGCGTGTTGCTAGGGGGCCCCTCGGGATTCCTCTCCCGTCGATACCGGGGCCAAAAACCTTGTGTGGAGTCAGGGCCGGAACCGAGGATTCCTCTCAGGGACTGATATGGATCTTTGGGTACCTCTGGAGACTCGCCAGGGGAGACAGGCCTCGTCTCGTGTGGGGGCATGCACGTGCACTTTCCTTCCAGGCTGTAGCAGCAATGTCACGCTTCCCGTCGCGTGGATCAAAGGATCTGCGGTTTTCCCTCGAGGCTTTCCCTCGAGGCTTTCCCACAGGGCTGTCCCACGTGACACCGTGGTGTGAGTTGATTCTCGGCGTGAAAAATGAGCCAGTGCAGGGCAAAGAGGTTCCTCTGGAATGGACTGAGACATCTGGGGGACTCTTGGAATGGTGGTACGACCATGGAGTTCCTCTCGCCTTTCCTGTTGAGAGTGCCTCCTCTTGAGATGCGACGGGAACGCCGGGAATTCTTTCCCGTTGAAAGCAGGGAAAGGATCCCTCATCTCGAGCTACGAGGGGGAAACGGGGCTCCTCTGGATGTGGGCGGGACCATCGTGCTTCCTCTTGAGTGGACACGGGTATGGCGGTGAACTTCTTGAGTTGCAGCAAGGGTGTGAAAGACCCTTTCGAAGTTCCAGAGGTTAGGTGTCATTAGTCTCCAGACGCCTCATCGGAAATAGGCCTCATCTCGCCTGGAAGGGAGAACTTCCTGGATTTTCTCGATTTGGGGCAGGTGTTCTCGAGTTACGACGGGGACCTCAGGGACCCGCCCTGGTGGCCTCAGGAGAGGCCAGTCCCCATGCGAGTTGTTATGGGGCCTCTCGGGATTCCTCTCCCGTCGATACCGGGGCCAAAAACCTTGTGTGGAGTCAGGGCCGGAACCGAGGATTCCTCTCAGGGGCTGACATGGATCTTTGGGTACTTCTGGAGTCTCCCCAGGGGAGTCAGGCCTCGTCTCGAGTGGGGGCATGCGCGTGCCCTTTCCTTCCAGGCTTTAGCAGCAATGTCACGCTTCCCGTCGCTTTGATCAAAGGATCTGTGGTTTTCCCTCGAGGCTTTCCCTCGAGGCTTTCCCACAGGGCTGTCCCACGTGCCACCGTGGTGTGAGTCGATCCTCGGCGTGAAAGATGAGCCAGTGCAGGGCAAAGAGGTTCCTCTGGAATGGACTGAGACATCTGGGGGACTCTTGGAATGGTGGTACGACCATGGAGTTCCTCTCGCCTTTCCTGTTGAGAGTGCCTCCTCTTGAGATGTGACGGGAACGCCGGGAATTCTTTCCCGTTGAAAGCAGGGAAAGGATCCCTCATCTCGAGCTACGAGGGGGAATTGGGGCTCCTCTGGATGTGGGCGGGACCATCGTGCTTCCTCTCGAGTGGAGACGGGTATGGCGGTGAACTTCTTGAGTTGCAGCAAGGGTGTGAAAGACCCTTTCGAAGTTCCAGAGGTTAGGTGTCATTAGACTCCAGACGCCTCATCGGAAATAGGCCTCATCTCGCCTGGAAGGGAGAACTTCCTGGATTTTCTCGAGTTGCGGCAGGTGTTCTCGAGTTTCGACGGGGACCTCAGGAACCCGCCCTGGTGGCCTCAGGAGAGGCCAGTCCCCATGCGAGTTGCTAGGGGGCCTCTCGGGATTCCTCTCCCGTCGATACCGGGGCCAAAAAGCTTGTGTGGAGTCAGGGCCGGAACCGAGGATTCCTCTCAGGGGCTGACATGGATCTTTGGGTACTTCTGGAGTCTCCCCAGTGGAGTCAGGCCTCGTCTCGAGTGGGGGCATGCACGTGCGCTTTCCTTTCAGGCTGTAGCAGCAATGTCACGCTTCCCGTCACGTGGATCAAAGGATATGTGGTTTTCCCTCGAGGCTTTCCCTCGAGGCTTTCCCACAGGGCTGTCCCACGTGCCACCGTGGTGTGAGTCGATCCTCGGCGTGAAAGATGAGCCAGTGCAGGGCAAAGAGGTTCCTCTGGAATGGACTGAGACATCTGGGGGACTCTTGGAATGGTCGTACGACCATGGAGTTCCTCTCGCCTTTCCTGTTGAGAGTGCCTCCTCTTGAGATGCGACGGGAACGCCGGGAATTCTTTCCCGTTGAAAGCAGGGAAAGGATCCCTCATCTCGAGCTACGAGGGGGAAACGGGGCTCCTCTGGATGTGGGCGGGACCATCGTGCTTCCTCTCTAGTGGAGACGGGTATGGTGGTGAACTTCTTGAGTTGCAGCAAGGCTGTGAAAGACCCTTTCGAAGTTCCAGAGGTTAGGTGTCATTAGTCTCCAGACGCCTCATCGGAAATAGGCCTCATCTCGCCTGGAAGGGAGAACTTCCTGGATTTTCTCGAGTTGCGGCAGGTGTTCTCGAGTTACGACGGGGACCTCAGGGACCCGCCCTGGTGGCCTCAGGAGAAGCCAGTCCCTATGCGAGTTGCTAGGGGGCCTCTCGGGATTCCTCTCCCGTCGATACCGGGGCCAAAAACCTTGTGTGGAGTCAGGGCCGGAACCGAGGATTCCTCTCAGGGGCTGACATGGATCTTTGGGTACTTCTGGAGTCTCCCCAGGGGAGTCAGGCCTCGTCTCGAGTGGGGGCATGCACGTGCACTTTCCTTCCAGGCTGTAGCAGCAATGTCACGCTTCCCGTCGCGTGGATCAAATGATGTGTGGTTTTCCCTCGAGGCTTTCCCACAGGGCTGTCCCACGTGCCACCGTGGTGTGAGTCGATCCTCGGCGTGAAAGATGAGCCAGTGCAGGGCAAAGAGCTTCCTCTGGAATGGACTGAGACATCTGGGGGACTCTTGGAATGGTGGTACGACCATGGAGTTCCTCTCGCCTTTCCTGTTGAGAGTGCCTCCTCTTGAGATGCGACGGGAACGCAGGGAATTCTTTCCCGTTGAAAGCAGGGAAAGGATCCCTCATCTCGAGCTACGAGGGGGAAACGGGGCTCCTCTGGATGTGGTCGGGACCATCGTGCTTCCTCTCGAGTGGAGACGGGTATGGTGGTGAACTTCTTGAGTTGCAGCAAGGGTGTGAAAGACCCTTTCGAAGTTCCAGAGGTTAGGTGTCATTAGTCTCCAGACGCCTCATCGGAAATAAGCCTCATCGCGCCTGGAAGGGAGAACTTCCTGGATTTTCTCGAGTTGTGGCAGGTGTTCTCGAGTAACGACGGGGACCTCAGGGACCGGCCCTGGTGGCCTCAGGAGAGGCCAGTCCCCATGCGAGTTGCTAGGGGGCCTCTTGGGATTCCGCTCCCGTCGATACCGGGGCCAAAAAGCTTGTGTGGAGTCAGGGCCGGAACCGAGGATTCCTCTCAGGGGCTGACATGGATCTTTGGGTACTTCTGGAGTCTCCCCAGGGGAGTCAGGCCTCGGCTCGAGTGGGGGCATGCACGTGCGCTTTCCTTCCAGGCTGTAGCAGCAATGTCACGCTTCCCGTCGCGTGGATCAAAGGATCTGTGGTTTTCCCTCGAGGCTTTCCCTCGAGGCTTTCCCACAGGGCTGTCCCACGTGCCACCGTGGTGTAAGTCGATCCTCGGCGTGAAAGATGAGCCAGTGCAGGGCAAAGAGGTTCCTCTGGAATGGACTGAGACATCTGGGGGACTCTTGGAATGGTGGTACTACCATGGAGTTCCTCTCGCCTTTCCTGTTGAGAGTGCCTCCTCTTGAGATGCGACGGGAACGCCGGGAATTCTTTCCCGTTGAAAGCAGGGAAAGGATCCCTCATCTCGAGCTACGAGGGGGAAACGGGGCTCCTCTGGATGTGGGCGGGACCATCGTGCTTCCTCTCGAGTGGAGACGGGTATGGCGGTGAACTTCTTGAGTTGCAGCAAGGGTGTGAAAGACCCTTTCGAAGTTCCAGAGGTTTGGTGTCAATAGTCTCCAGAGGCCTCATCGGAAATAGGCCTCATCTCGCCTGGAAGGGAGAACTTCCTGGATTTTCTCGAGTTGCGGCAGGTGTTCTCGAGTTACGACGGGGACCTCAGGGACCCGCCCTGGTGGCCTCAGGAGAGGCCAGTCCCCATGCGAGTTGCTAGGGGGTCTCTCGGGATTCCTCTCCCGTCGATACCGGGGCCAAAAAGCTTGTGTGGAGTCAGGGCCGGAACCGAGGATTCTTCTCAGGGGCTGACATGGATCTTTGGGTACTTCTGGAGTCTCCCCAGGGGAGTCAGGCCTCGTCTCGAGTGGGGAATGCATGTGCGCTTTCCTTCCAGGCTGTAGCAGCAATGTCACGCTTCCCGTCGCGTGGATCAAAGGATCTGTGGTTTTCCCTCGAGGCTTTCCCTCGAGGCTTTCCCACAGGGCTGTCCCACGTGCCACCGTGTTGTGAGTCGATCCTCGGAGTGAAAGATGAGCCAGTGCAGGGCAAAGAGGTTCCTCTGAAATGGACTGAGACATCTGGGGGACTCTTGGAATGGTGGTACGACCATGGAGTTCCTCTCGCCTTTCCTGTTGAGAGTGCCTCCTCTTGAGATGCGACGGGAACGCCGGGAATTCTTTCCCGTTGAAAGCAGGGAAAGGATCCCTCATCTCGAGCTACGAGGGGGAAACGGGGCTCCTCTCGATGTGGGCGGGACCATCGTGCTTCCTCTCGAGTGGAGACGGGTATGGCGGTGAACTTCTTGAGTTGCACCAAGGGTGTGAAAGACCCTTTCGAAGTTCCAGAGGTTTGGTGTCATTAGTCTCCAGAGGCCTCATCGGAAATAGGCCTCATCTCGCCTGGAAGGGAAAACTTCCTGGATTTTCTCGAGTTGCGGCAGGTGTTCTCGAGTTACGACGGGGACCTCAGGGACCCGCCCTGGTGGCCTCAGGAGAGGCCAGTCCCCATGCGAGTTGCTAGGGGGCCTCTCGGGATTCCTCTCCCGTCGATACCGGGGCCAAAAACCTTGTGTGGAGTCAGGGCCGGAACCGAGGATTGTCTCAGGGGCTGACATGGATCTTTGGGTACTTCTGGAGTCTCCCCAGTGGAGTCAGACCTCGTCTCGAGTGGGGGCATGCACGTGCGCTTTCCTTCCAGGCTGTAGCAGCAATGTCACGCTTCCCGTCGCGTGGATCAAAGGATCTGTGGTTTTCCCTCGAGGCTTTCCCTCGAGGCTTTCCCACAGGGCTGTCCCACGTGCCACCGTGGTGTGAGTCGATCCTCGGCGTGAAAGATGAGCCAGTGCAGGGCAAAGAGGTTCCTCTGGAATGGACTGAGACATCTGGGGGACTCTTGGAATGGTGGTACGACCATGGAGATCCTCTCGCCTTTCCTGTTGAGAGTGCCTCCTCTTGAGATGCGACGGGAACGCCGGGAATTCTTTCCCGTTGAAAGCAGGGAAAGGTTCCCTCATCTCGAGCACCGAGGGGAAAACGGGGCTCCTCTGGATATGGGCGGGACCATCGTGCTTCCTCTCGAGTAGAGACGGGTATGGCGGATAACTTCTTGAGTTGCAGCAAGGGTGTGAAAGACCCTTTCAAAGTTCCAGAGGTTAGGTGTCATTAGTCTCCAGACGCCTCATCGGAAATAGGCCTCATCTCGCCTGGAAGGGAGAACTTCCTGGATTTTCTCGAGTTGCGGCAGGTGTTCTTAAGTTACGACGGGGAACTCAGGGACCCGCCCTGGTGGCCTCAGGAGAGGCCAGTCCCCATGCGAGTTGCTAGGGGGCCTCTCGGGATTCCTCTCCCGTCGATACCGGGGCCAAAAAGCTTGTGTGGAGTCAGGGCCGGAACCGAGGATTCCTCTCAGGGGCTGACATGGATCTTTGGGTACTTCTGGAGTCTCCCCAGGGGAGTCAGGCCTCGTCTCGAGTGGGGGCATGCGCGTGCGCTTTCCTTCCAGGCTTTAGCAGCAATGTCACGCTTCCCGTCGCGTGGATCAAAGGATCTGTGGTTTTCCCTCGAGGCTTTCCCTCGAGGCTTTCCCACAGGGCTGTCCCACGTGCCACCGTGGTGTGAGTCGATCCTCGGCGTGAAAGATGAGCCAGTGCAGGGCAAAGAGGTTCCTCTGGAATGGACTGAGACATCTGGGGGACTTTTGGAATGGTGGTACGACCATGGAGTTCCTCTCGCCTTTCCTGTTGAGAGTGCCTCCTCTTGAGATGCGACGGGAACGCCGGGAATTCTTTCCCGTTGAAAGCAGGGAAAGGATACCTCATCTCGAGCTACGAGGGGGAAACGGGGCTCCTCTGGATGTGGGCGGGACCATCGTGCTTCCTCTCGAGTGGAGACGGGTATGGCGGTGAACTTCTTGAGTTGCAGCAAGGGTGTGAAAGACCCTTTCGAAGTTCCAGAGGTTAGGTGTCATTAGTCTCCAGACGCCTCATCGGAAATAGGCCTCATCTCGCCTGGAAGGGAGAACTTCCTGGATTTTCTCAAGTTGCGGCAGGTGTTCTGAGTTTCGACGGGGACCTCAGGGACCCGCCCTGGTGGCCTCAGGAGAGGCCAGTCCCCATGCGAGTTGCTAGGGGGCCTCTCGGGATTCCTCTCCCGTCGATACCGGGGCCAAAAAGCTTGTGTGGAGTCAGGGCCGGAACCGAGGATTCCTCTCAGGGGCTGACATGGATCTTTGGGTACTTCTGGAGTCTCCCCAGTGGAGTCAGGCCTCGTCTCGAATGGAGGCATGCACGTGCGCTTTCCTTTCAGGCTGTAGCAGCAATGTCACGCTTCCCGTCACGTGGATCAAAGGATCTGTGGTTTTCCCTCGAGGCTTTCCCTCGAGGCTTTCCCACAGGGCTGTCCCACGTGCCACCGTGGTGTGAGTCGATCCTCGGCGTGAAAGATGAGCCAGTGCAGGGCAAAGAGGTTCCTCTGGAATGGACTGAGACATCTGGGGGACTCTTGGAATGGTGGTACGACCATGGAGTTCCTCTCGCCTTTCCTGTTGAGAGTGCCTCCTCTTGAGATGCGACGGGAACGCCGGGAATTCTTTCCCGTTGAAAGCAGGGAAAGGATCCCTCATCTCGAGCTACGAGGGCGAAACGGGGCTCCTCTGGATGTGGGCGGGACCATCGTGCTTCCTCTCTAGTGGAGACGGGTATGGCGGTGAACTTCTAGAGTTGCAGCAAGGGTGTGAAAGACCCTTTCGAAGTTCCAGAGGTTAGGTGTCATTAGTCTCCAGAGGCCTCATCGGAAATAGGCCTCATCTCGCCTGGAAGGGAGAACTTCCTGGATTTTCTCGAGTTGCGGCCGGTGTTCTCGAGTTACGACGGGGACCTCAGGGACCCGCCCTGGTGGCCTCCGGAAAGGCCAGTCCCTAGGCGAGTTGCTAGGGGGCCTCTCGGGATTCCTCTCCCGTTGATACCGGGCCAAAAACCTTGTGTGGAGTCAGGGCCGGAACCGAGGATTCCTCTCAGGGGCTGACATGGAACTTTGGGTACTTCTGGAGTCTCCCCAGGGGAGTCAGGCCTCGTCTCGAGTGGGGGCATGCACGTGCGCTTTCCTTCCAGGCTGTAGCAGCAATGTCACGCTTCCCGTCGCGTGGATCAAAGGATCTGTGGTTTTCCCTCGAGGCTTTCCCTCGAGGCTTTCCCACAGGGCTGTCCCACGTGCCACCGTGGTGTGAGTCGATCCTCGGCGTGAAAGATGAGCCAGTGCAGGGCAAAGAGATTCCTCTGGAATGGACTGAGACATCTGGGGGACTCTTGGAATGGTGGTACGACCATGGAGTTCCTCTCGCCTTTCCTGTTGAGAGTGCCTCCTCTTGAGATGCGACGGGAACGCCGGGAATTCTTTCCCGTTGAAAGCAGGGAAAGGATCCCTCATCTCGAGCTCCGAGGGGGAAACGGGGCTCCTCTGGATGTGGGCGGGACCATCGTGCTTCCTCTCGAGTGGAGACGGGTATGGCGGTGAACTTCTTGAGTTGCAGCAAGGGTGTGAAAGACCCTTTCGAAGTTCCAGAGGTTTGGTGTCAATAGTCTCCAGAGGCCTCATCGGAAATAGGCCTCATCTCGCCTGGAAGGGAGAACTTCCTGGATTTTCTCGAGTTGCGGCAGGTGTTCTCGAGTTACGACGGGGACCTCAGGGACCCGCCCTGGTGGCCTCAGGAGAGGCCAGTCCCCATGCTAGTTGCTAGGGGGTCTCTCGGGATTCCTCTCCCGTCGATACCGGGGCCAAAAAGCTTGTGTGGAGTCAGGGCCGGAACCGAGGATTCTTCTCAGGGGCTGACATGTATCTTTGGGTACTTCTGGAGTCTCCCCAGGGGAGTCAGGCCTCGTCTCGAGTGGGGAATGCATGTGCGCTTTCCTTCCAGGCTGTAGCAGCAATGTCACGCTTCCCGTCGCGTGGATCAAAGGATCTGTGGTTTTCCCTCGAGGCTTTCCCTCGAGGCTTTCCCACAGGGCTGTCCCACGTGCCACCGTGTTGTGAGTCGATCCTCGGAGTGAAAGATGAGCCAGTGCAGGGCAAAGAGATTCCTCTGAAATGGACTGAGACATCTGGGGGACTCTTGGAATGGTGGTACGACCATGGAGTTCCTCTCGCCTTTCCTGTTGAGAGTGCCTCCTCTTGAGATGCGACGGGAACGCCGGGAATTCTTTCCCGTTGAAAGCAGGGAAAGGATCCCTCATCTCGAGCTACGAGGGGGAAACGGGTCTCCTCTCGATGTGGGCGGGACCATCGTGCTTCCTCTCGAGTGGAGACGGGTATGGCGGTGAACTTCTTGAGTTGCACCAAGGTTGTGAAAGACCCTTTCGAAGTTCCAGAGGTTTGGTGTCATTAGTCTCCAGAGGCCTCATCGGAAATAGGCCTCATCTCGCCTGGAAGGGAGAACTTCCTGGATTTTCTCGAGTTGCGGCAGGTGTTCTCGAGTTACGACGGGGACCTCAGGGACCCGCCCTGGTGGCCTCAGGAGAGGCCAGTCCCCATGCGAGTTGCTAGGGGGCCTCTCGGGATTCCTCTCCCGTCGATACCGGGGCCAAAAACCTTGTGTGGAGTCAGGGCCGGAACCGAGGATTCCTCTCAGGGGCTGACATGGATCTTTGGGTACTTCTGGAGTCTCCCCAGTGGAGTCAGACCTCGTCTCGAGTGGGGGCATGCACGTGCGCTTTCCTTCCAGGCTGTAGTAGCAATGTCACGCTTCCCGTCGCGTGGATCAAAGGATCTGTGGTTTTCCCTCGAGGCTTTCCCTCGAGGCTTTCCCACAGGGCTGTCCCACGTGCCACCGTGGTGTGAGTCGATCCTCGGCGTGAAAGATGAGCCAGTGCAGGGCAAAGAGGTTCCTCTGGAATGGACTGAGACATCTGGGGGACTCTTGGAATGGTGGTACGACCATGGAGATCCTCTCGCCTTTCCTGTTGAGAGTGCCTCCTCTTGAGATGCGACGGGAACGCCGGGAATTCTTTCCCGTTGAAAGCAGGGAAAGGTTCCCTCATCTCGAGCACCGAGGGGAAAACGGGGCTCCTCTGGATGTGGGCGGGACCATCGTGCTTCCTCTCGAGTGGAGACGGGTATGGCGGAGAACTTCTTGAGTTGCAGCAAGGGTGTGAAAGACCCTTTCAAAGTTCCAGAGGTTAGGTGTCATTAGTCTCCAGACGCCTCATCGGAAATAGGCCTCATCTCGCCTGGAAGGGAGAACTTCCTGGATTTTCTCGAGTTGCGGCAGGTGTTCTTAAGTTACGACGGGGAACTCAGGGACCCGCCCTGGTGGCCTCAGGAGAGGCCAGTCCCCATGCGAGTTGCTAGGGGGCCTCTCGGGAATCCTCTCCGGTCGATACCGGGGCCAAAAAGCTTGTGTGGAGTCAGGGCCAGAACCGAGGATTCCTCTCAGGGGCTGACATGGATCTTTGGGTACTTCTGGAGTCTCCCCAGGGGAGTCAGGCCTCGTCTCGAGTGGGGGCATGCGCGTGCGCTTTCCTTCCAGGCTTTAGCAGCAATGTCACGCTTCCCGTCGCTTGGATCAAAGGATCTGTGGTTTTCCCTCGAGGCTTTCCCTCGAGGCTTTCCCACAGGGCTGTCCCACGTGCCACCGTGGTGTGAGTCGATCCTCGGCGTGAAAGATGAGCCAGTGCAGGGCAAAGAGGTTCCTCTGGAATGGACTGAGACATCTGGGGGACTCTTGGAATGGTGGTACGACCATGGAGTTCCTCTCGCCTTTCCTGTTGAGAGTGCCTCCTCTTGAGATGCGACGGGAACACCCGGAATTCTTTCCCGTTGAAAGCAGGGAAAGGATCCCTCATCTCGAGCTACGAGGGGGAAACGGGGCTCCTCTGGATGTGGGCGGGACCATCGTGCTTCCTTTCGAGTGGAGACGGGTATGGCGGTGAACTTCTTGAGTTGCAGCAAGGGTGTGAAAGACCCTTTCGAAGTTCCAGAGGTTAGGTGTCATTAGTCTCCAGACGCCTCATCGGAAATAGGCCTCATCTCGCCTGGAAGGGAGAACTTCCTGGATTTTCTCGAGTTGCGGCAGGTGTTCTGAGTTTCGACGGGGACCTCAGGGACCCGCCCTGGTGGCCTCAGGAGAGGCCAGTCCCCATGCGAGTTGCTAGGGGGCCTCTCGGGATTCCTCTCCCGTCGATACCGGGGCCAAAGAGCTTGTGTGGAGTCAGGGCCGGAACCGAGGATTCCTCTCAGGGGCTGACATGGATCTTTGGGTACTTCTGGAGTCTCCCCAGTGGAGTCAGGCCTCGTCTCGAATGGAGGCATGCACGTGCGCTTTCCTTTCAGGCTGTAGCAGCAATGTCACGCTTCCCGTCACGTGGATCAAAGGATCTGTGGTTTTCCCTCGAGGCTTTCCCTCGAGGCTTTCCCACAGGGCTGTCCCACGTGCCACCGTGGTGTGAGTCGATCCTCGGCGTGAAAGATGAGCCAGTGCAGGGCAAAGAGGTTCCTCTGGAATGGACTGAGACATCTGGGGGACTCTTGGAATGGTGGTACGACCATGGAGTTCCTCTCGCCTTTCCTGTTGAGAGTGCCTCCTCTTGAGATGCGACGGGAACGCCGGGAATTCTTTCCCGTTGAAAGCAGGGAAAGGATCCCTCATCTCGAGCTACGAGGGGGAAACGGGGCTCCTCTGGATGTGGGCGGGACCATCGTGCTTTCTCTCTAGTGGAGACGGGTATGGCGGTGAACTTCTAGAGTTGCAGCAAGGGTGTGAAAGACCCTTTCAAAGTTCCAGAGGTTAGGTGTCGTTAGTCTCCAGAGGCCTCATCGGAAATAGGCCTCATCTCGCCTGGAAGGGAGAACTTCCTGGATTTTCTCGAGTTGCGGCAGGTGTTCTCGAGTTACGACGGGGACCTCAGGGACCCGCCCTGGTGGCCTCAGGAAAGGCCAGTCCCTAGGCGAGTTGCTAGGGGGCCTCTCGGGATTCCTCTCCCGTTGATACCGGGGCCAAAAACCTTGTGTGGAGTCAGGGCCGGAACCGAGGATTCCTCTCAGGGGCTGACATGGAACTTTGGGTACTTCTGGAGTCTGCCCAGGGGAGTCAGGCCTCGTCTCGAGTGGGGGCATGCACGTGCGCTTTCCTTCCAGGCTGTAGCTGCAATGTCACGCTTCCCGTCGCGTGGATCAAAGGATCTGTGCTTTTTCCTCGAGGCTTTCCCTCGAGGCTTTCCCACAGGGCTGTCCCACGTGCCACCGTGGTGTGAGTCGATCCTCGGCGTGAAAGATGAGCCAGTGCAGTGCAAAGAGGTTCCTCTGGAATGGACTGAGACATCTGGGGGACTCTTGGAATGGTGGTACGACCATGGAGTTCCTCTCGCCTTTCCTGTTGAGAGTGCCTCCTCTTGAGATGCGACGGGAACGCCGGGAATTTTTTCCCGTTGAAAGCAGGGAAAGGATCCCTCATCTCGAGCTACGAGGGGGAAACGGGGCTCCTCTGGATGTGGGCGGGACCATCGTGTTTTCTCTCGAGTGGAGACGGGTATGGCGGTGAACTTCTTGAGTTGCAGCAAGGGTGTGAAAGACCCTTTCGAAGTTCCAGAGGTTAGGTGTCATTAGTCTCCAGACGCCTCATCGGAAATAGGCCTCATCTCGCCTGGAAGGGAGAACTTCCTTGATTTTCTCGAGTTGCGGCAGGTGTTCTCGAGTTACGACGGGGACCTCAGGGACCCGCCCTGTTGGCCTCAGGAGAGGCCAGTCCCTATGCGTGTTGCTAGGGGGCCCGTCGGGATTCCTCTCCCGTCGATACCGGGGCCAAAAACCTTGTGTGGAGTCAGGGCCGGAACCGAGGATTCCTCTCAGGGACTGATATGGATCTTTGGGTACTTCTGGAGTCTCGCCAGGGGAGACAGGCCTCGTCTCGTGTGGGGGCATGCACGTGCACATTCCTTCCAGGCTGTAGCAGCAATGTCACGCTTCCCGTCGCGTGGATCAAAGGATCTGCGGTTTTCCCTCGAGGCTTTCCCTCGAGGCTTTCCCACAGGGCTGTCCCACGTGACACCGTGGTGTGAGTCGATTCTCGGCGTGAAAAATGAGCCAGTGCAGGGCAAAGAGGTTCCTCTGGAATGGACTGAGACATCTGGGGGACTCTTGGAATGGTGGTACGACCATGGAGTTCCTCTCGCCTTTCCTGTTGAGAGTGCCTCCTCTTGAGATGCGACGGGAACGCCGGGAATTCTTTCCCGTTGAAAGCAGAGAAAGGATCCCTCATCTCGAGCTACGAGGGGGAAACGGGGCTCCTCTGGATGTGGGCGGGACCATCGTGCTTCCTCTCTAGTGGAGACGGGTATGGTGGTGAACTTCTTGAGTTGCAGCAAGGCTGTGAAAGACCCTTTCGAAGTTCCAGAGGTTAGGTGTCATTAGTCTCCAGACGCCTCATCGGAAATAGGCCTCATCTCGCCTGGAAGGGAGAACTTCCTGGATTTTCTCGAGTTGCGGCAGGTGTTCTCGAGTTACGACGGGGACCTCAGGGACCCGCCCTGGTGGCCTCAGGACAGGCCAGTCCCTATGCGAGTTGCTAGGGGGCCTCTCGGGATTCGTCTCCCGTCGATACCGGGGCCAAAAACCTTGTGTGGAGTCAGGGCCGGAACCGAGGATTCCTCTCAGGGGCTGACATGGATCTTTGGGTACTTCTGGAGTCTCCCCAGGGGAGTCAGGCCTCGTCTCGAGTGGGGGCATGCACGTGCACTTTCCTTCCAGGCTGTAGCAGCAATGTCACGCTTCCCGTGGCGTGGATCAAAGGATCTGTGGTTTTCCCTCGAGGCTTTCCCACAGGGCTGTCCCACGTGCCACCGTGGTGTGAGTCGATCCTCGGCGTGAAAGATGAGCCAGTGCAGGGCAAAGAGGTTCCTCTGGAATGGACTGAGACATCTGGGGGACTCTTGGAATGGTGGTACGACCATGGAGTTCCTCTCGCCTTTCCTGTTGAGACTGCCTCCTCTTGAGATGCGACGGGAACGCCGGGAATTTTTTCCCGTTGAAAGCAGGGAAAGGATCCCTCATCTCGAGCTACGAGGGGGAAACGGGGCTCCTCTGGATGTGGGCGGGACCATCGTGTTTTCTCTCGAGTGGAGACGGGTATGGCGGTGAACTTCTTGAGTTGCAGCAAGGGTGTGAAAGACCCTTTCGAAGTTCCAGAGGTTAGGTGTCATTAGTCTCCAGACGCCTCATCGGAAATAGGCCTCATCTCGCCTGGAAGGGAGAACTTCCTTGATTTTCTCGAGTTGCGGCAGGTGTTCTCGAGTTACGACGGGGACCTCAGGGACCCGCCCTGTTGGCCTCAGGAGAGGCCAGTCCCTATGCGTGTTGCTAGGGGGCCCGTCGGGATTCCTCTCCCGTCGATACCGGGGCCAAAAACCTTGTGTGGAGTCAGGGCCGGAACCGAGGATTCCTCTCAGGGACTGATATGGATCTTTGGGTACTTCTGGAGTCTCGCCAGGGGAGACAGGCCTCGTCTCGTGTGGGGGCATGCACGTGCACATTCCTTCCAGGCTGTAGCAGCAATGTCACGCTTCCCGTCGCGTGGATCAAAGGATCTGCGGTTTTCCCTCGAGGCTTTCCCTCGAGGCTTTCCCACAGGGCTGTCCCACGTGACACCGTGGTGTGAGTCGATTCTCGGCGTGAAAAATGAGCCAGTGCAGGGCAAAGAGGTTCCTCTGGAATGGACTGAGACATCTGGGGGACTCTTGGAATGGTGGTACGACCATGGAGTTCCTCTCGCCTTTCCTGTTGAGAGTGCCTCCTCTTGAGATGCGACGGGAACGCCGGGAATTCTTTCCCGTTGAAAGCAGAGAAAGGATCCCTCATCTCGAGCTACGAGGGGGAAACGGGGCTCCTCTGGATGTGGGCGGGACCATCGTGCTTCCTCTCGAGTGGAAACGGGTATGGCGTTGAACTTCTTGAGTTGCAGCAAGGGTGTGAAAGACCCTTTCGAAGTTCCAGAGGTTAGGTGTCATTAGTCTCCAGACGCCTCATCGGAAATAGGCCTCATCTCGCCTGGAAGGGAGAACTTCCTGGATTTTCTCGAGTTGCGTCAGGTGTTCTCGAGTTACGACGGGGACCTCAGGGACCCGCCCTGGTGGCCTCAGGAGAGGCCAGTCCCCATGCGAGTTGTTAGGGGGCCTCTCGGGATTCCTCTCCCGTCGATACCGGGGCCAAAAACCTTGTGTGGAGTCAGGGCCGGAACCGAGGATTCCTCTCAGGGGCTGACATGGATCTTTGGGTACTTCTGGAGTCTCCCCAGGGGAGTCAGGCCTCGTCTCGAGTGGGGGCATGCGCGTGCGCTTTCCTTCCAGGCTTTAGCAGCAATGTCACGCTTCCCGTCGCTTGGATCAAAGGATCTGTGGTTTTCCCTCGAGGCTTTCCCTCGAGGCTTTCCCACAGGGCTGTCCCACGTGCCACCGTGGTGTGAGTCGATCCTCGGCGTGAAAGATGAGCCAGTGCAGGGCAAAGAGGTTCCTCTGGAATGGACTGAGACATCTGGGGGACTCTTGGAATGGTGGTACGACCATGGAGTTCCTCTCGCCTTTCCTGTTGAGAGTGCCTCCTCTTGAGATGCGACGGGAACGCCGGGAATTCTTTCCCGTTGAAAGCAGGGAAAGGATCCCT
Organism: Capricornis sumatraensis; assembly: GCF_032405125.1. Taxonomy (NCBI): domain Eukaryota; kingdom Metazoa; phylum Chordata; class Mammalia; order Artiodactyla; family Bovidae; genus Capricornis; species Capricornis sumatraensis. Next base: position 14,560,406 of record NW_027184612.1, read on the forward strand.
CATCTCGAGCTCCGAGGGGGAAACGGGGCTCCTCTGGATGTGGGCGGGACCATCGTGCTTCCTCTCGAGTGGAGACGGGTATGGCGGTGAACTTCTTGAGTTGCAGCAAGGGTGTGAAAGACCCTTTCGAAGTTCCAGAGGTTAGGTGTCATTAGTCTCCAGACGCCTCATCGGAAATAGGCCTCATCTCGCCTGGAAGGGAGAACTTCCTGGATTTTCTCGAGTTGCGGCAGGTGTTCTCGAGTTTCGACGGGGACCTCAGGGACCCGCCCTGGTAACCTCAGGAGAGGCCAGTCCCCATGCGAGTTGCTAGGGGGCCTCTCGGGATTCCTCTCCCGTCGATACCGGGGCCAAAAAGCTTGTGTGGAGTCAGGGCCGGAACCGAGGATTCCTCTCAGGGGCTGACATGGATCTTTGGGTACTTCTGGAGTCTCCCCAGGGGAGTCAGGCCTCGTCTCGAGTGGGGGCATGCACGTGCGCTTTCCTTCCAGGCTGTAGCAGCAATGTCACGCTTCCCGTCGCGTGGATCAAAGGATCTGTGGTTTTCCCTCGAGGCTTTCCCTCGAGGCTTTCCCACAGGGCTGTCCCACGTGCCACCGTGTTGTGAGTCGATCCTCGGCGTGAAAGATGAGCCAGTGCAGGGCAAAGAGGTTCCTCTGGAATGGACTGAGTCATCTGAGGGACTCTTGGAATGGTGGTACGACCATGGAGTTCCTCTCGCCTTTCCTGTTGAGAGTGCCTCCTCTTGAGATTCGACGGGAACGCCGGGAATACTTTCCCGTTGAAAGCAGGGAAAGGATCCCTCATCTCGAGCTACGAGGGGGAAACGGGGCTCCTCTGGATGTGGGCGGGACCATCGTGCTTCCTCTCGAGTGGAGACGGGTATGGCGGTGAACTTCTTGAGTTGCAGCAAGGGTGTGAAAGACCCTTTCGAAGTTCCAGAGGTTTGGTGTCATTAGTCTCCAGAGGCCTCATCGGAAATAGGCCTCATCTCGCCTGGAAGGGAAAACTTCCTGGATTTTCTCTAGTTGCGGCAGGTGTTCTCGAGTTACGACGGGGACCTCAGGGACCCGCCCTGGTGGCCTCAGGAGAGGCCAGTCCCCATGCGAGTTGCTAGGGGGCCTCTCGGGATTCCTCTCCCGTCGATACCGGGGCCAAAAAGCTTGTGTGGAGTCAGGGCCGGAACCGAGGATTCCTCTCAGGGGCTGACATGGATCTTTGGGTACTTCTGGAGTCTCCCCAGGGGAGTCAGGCCTCGTCTCGAGTGGGGGCATGCACGTGCGCTTTCCTTCCAGGCTGTAGCAGCAATGTCACGCTTCCCGTCGCGTGGATCAAAGGATCTGTGGTTTTCCCTCGAGGCTTTACCTGGAGGCTTTCCCACAGGGCTGTCCCAAGTGCCACCGTGTTGTGAGTCGATCCTCGGCGTGAAAAATGAGCCAGTGCAGGGCAAAGAGGTTCCTCTGGAATGGACTGAGACATCTTGGGGACTCTTGGAATGGTGGTACGACCATGGAGTTCCTCTCGCCTTTCCTGTTGAGAGTGCCTCCTCTTGAGATGCGACGGGAACGCCGGGAATTCTTTCCCGTTGAAACCAGGGAAAGGATCCCTCATCTCGAGCTACGAGGGGGAAACGGGGCTCCTCTGGATGTGGGCGGGACCATCGTGCTTCCTCTCGAGTGGAGGCGGGTATGGCGGTGAACTTCTTGAGTTGCAGCAAGGGTGTGAAAGACCCTTTCGAAGTTCCAGAGGTTTGGTGTCATTAGTCTCCAGACGCCTCATCGGAAATAGGCCTCATCTCGCCTGGAAGGGAGAACTTCCTGGATTTTCTCGAGTTGCGGCAGGTGTTCTTAAGTTACGACGGGGAACTCAGGGACCCGCCCTGGTGGCCTCAGGAGAGGCCAGTCCCCATGCGAGTTGCTAGGGGGCCTCTCGGGATTCCTCTCCCGTCGATACCGGGGCCAAAAAGCTTGTGTGGAGTCAGGGCCGGAACCGAGGATTCCTCTCAGGGGCTGACATGGATCTTTGGGTACTTCTGGAGTCTCCCCAGGGGAGTCAGGCCTCGTCTCGAGTGGGGGCATGCGCGTGCGCTTTCCTTCCAGGCTTTAGCAGCAATGTCACGCTTCCCGTCGCGTGGATCAAAGGATCTGTGGTTTTCCCTCGAGGCTTTCCCTCGAGGCTTTCCCACAGGGCTGTCCCACGTGCCACCGTGGTGTGAGTCGATCCTCGGCGTGAAAGATGAGCCAGTGCAGGGCAAAGAGGTTCCTCTGGAATGGACTGAGACATCTGGGGGACTTTTGGAATGGTGGTACGACCATGGAGTTCCTCTCGCCTTTCCTGTTGAGAGTGCCTCCTCTTGAGATGCGACGGGAACGCCGGGAATTCTTTCCCGTTGAAAGCAGGGAAAGGATACCTCATCTCGAGCTACGAGGGGGAAACGGGGCTCCTCTGGATGTGGGCGGGACCATCGTGCTTCCTCTCGAGTGGAGACGGGTATGGCGGTGAACTTCTTGAGTTGCAGCAAGGGTGTGAAAGACCCTTTCGAAGTTCCAGAGGTTAGGTGTCATTAGTCTCCAGACGCCTCATCGGAAATAGGCCTCATCTCGCCTGGAAGGGAGAACTTCCTGGATTTTCTCAAGTTGCGGCAGGTGTTCTGAGTTTCGACGGGGACCTCAGGGACCCGCCCTGGTGGCCTCAGGAGAGGCCAGTCCCCATGCGAGTTGCTAGGGGGCCTCTCGGGATTCCTCTCCCGTCGATACTGGGGCCAAAAAGCTTGTGTGGAGTCAGGGCCGGAACCGAGGATTCCTCTCAGGGGCTGACATGGATCTTTGGGTACTTCTGGAGTCTCCCCAGTGGAGTCAGGCCTCGTCTCGAATGGAGGCATGCACGTGCGCTTTCCTTTCAGGCTGTAGCAGCAATGTCACGCTTCCCGTCACGTGGATCAAAGGATCTGTGGTTTTCCCTCGAGGCTTTCCCTCGAGGCTTTCCCACAGGGCTGTCCCACGTGCCACCGTGGTGTGAGTCGATCCTCGGCGTGAAAGATGAGCCAGTGCAGGGCAAAGAGGTTCCTCTGGAATGGACTGAGACATCTGGGGGACTCTTGGAATGGTGGTACGACCATGGAGTTCCTCTCGCCTTTCCTGTTGAGAGTGCCTCCTCTTGAGATGCGACGGGAACGCCGGGAATTCTTTCCCGTTGAAAGCAGGGAAAGGATCCCTCATCTCGAGCTACGAGGGCGAAACGGGGCTCCTCTGGATGTGGGCGGGACCATCGTGCTTCCTCTCTAGTGGAGACGGGTATGGCGGTGAACTTCTAGAGTTGCAGCAAGGGTGTGAAAGACCCTTTCGAAGTTCCAGAGGTTAGGTGTCATTAGTCTCCAGAGGCCTCATCGGAAATAGGCCTCATCTCGCCTGGAAGGGAGAACTTCCTGGATTTTCTCGAGTTGCGGCCGGTGTTCTCGAGTTACGACGGGGACCTCAGGGACCCGCCCTGGTGGCCTCCGGAAAGGCCAGTCCCTAGGCGAGTTGCTAGGGGGCCTCTCGGGATTCCTCTCCCGTTGATACCGGGCCAAAAACCTTGTGTGGAGTCAGGGCCGGAACCGAGGATTCCTCTCAGGGGCTGACATGGAACTTTGGGTACTTCTGGAGTCTCCCCAGGGGAGTCAGGCCTCGTCTCGAGTGGGGGCATGCACGTGCGCTTTCCTTCCAGGCTGTAGCAGCAATGTCACGCTTCCCGTCGCGTGGATCAAAGGATCTGTGGTTTTCCCTCGAGGCTTTCCCTCGAGGCTTTCCCACAGGGCTGTCCCACGTGCCACCGTGGTGTGAGTCGATCCTCGGCGTGAAAGATGAGCCAGTGCAGGGCAAAGAGATTCCTCTGGAATGGACTGAGACATCTGGGGGACTCTTGGAATGGTGGTACGACCATGGAGTTCCTCTCGCCTTTCCTGTTGAGAGTGCCTCCTCTTGAGATGCGACGGGAACGCCGGGAATTCTTTCCCGTTGAAAGCAGGGAAAGGATCCCTCATCTCGAGCTACGAGGGGGAAACGGGGCTCCTCTGGATGTGGGCGGGACCATCGTGCTTCCTCTCGAGTGGAGACGGGTATGGCGGTGAACTTCTTGAGTTGCAGCAAGGGTGTGAAAGACCCTTTCGAAGTTCCAGAGGTTTGGTGTCAATAGTCTCCAGAGGCCTCATCGGAAATAGGCCTCATCTCGCCTGGAAGGGAGAACTTCCTGGATTTTCTCGAGTTGCGGCAGGTGTTCTCGAGTTACGACGGGGACCTCAGGGACCCGCCCTGGTGGCCTCAGGAGAGGCCAGTCCCCATGCTAGTTGCTAGGGGGTCTCTCGGGATTCCTCTCCCGTCGATACCGGGGCCAAAAAGCTTGTGTGGAGTCAGGGCCGGAACCGAGGATTCTTCTCAGGGGCTGACATGTATCTTTGGGTACTTCTGGAGTCTCCCCAGGGGAGTCAGGCCTCGTCTCGAGTGGGGAATGCATGTGCGCTTTCCTTCAGGCTGTAGCAGCAATGTCACGCTTCCCGTCGCGTGGATCAAAGGATCTGTGGTTTTCCCTCGAGGCTTTCCCTCGAGGCTTTCCCACAGGGCTGTCCCACGTGCCACCGTGTTGTGAGTCGATCCTCGGAGTGAAAGATGAGCCAGTGCAGGGCAAAGAGATTCCTCTGAAATGGACTGAGACATCTGGGGGACTCTTGGAATGGTGGTACGACCATGGAGTTCCTCTCGCCTTTCCTGTTGAGAGTGCCTCCTCTTGAGATGCGACGGGAACGCCGGGAATTCTTTCCCGTTGAAAGCAGGGAAAGGATCCCTCATCTCGAGCTACGAGGGGGAAACGGGTCTCCTCTCGATGTGGGCGGGACCATCGTGCTTCCTCTCGAGTGGAGACGGGTATGGCGGTGAACTTCTTGAGTTGCACCAAGGTTGTGAAAGACCCTTTCGAAGTTCCAGAGGTTTGGTGTCATTAGTCTCCAGAGGCCTCATCGGAAATAGGCCTCATCTCGCCTGGAAGGGAGAACTTCCTGGATTTTCTCGAGTTGCGGCAGGTGTTCTCGAGTTACGACGGGGACCTCAGGGACCCGCCCTGGTGGCCTCAGGAGAGGCCAGTCCCCATGCGAGTTGCTAGGGGGCCTCTCGGGATTCCTCTCCCGTCGATACCGGGGCCAAAAACCTTGTGTGGAGTCAGGGCCGGAACCGAGGATTCCTCTCAGGGGCTGACATGGATCTTTGGGTACTTCTGGAGTCTCCCCAGTGGAGTCAGACCTCGTCTCGAGTGGGGGCATGCACGTGCGCTTTCCTTCCAGGCTGTAGTAGCAATGTCACGCTTCCCGTCGCGTGGATCAAAGGATCTGTGGTTTTCCCTCGAGGCTTTCCCTCGAGGCTTTCCCACAGGGCTGTCCCACGTGCCACCGTGGTGTGAGTCGATCCTCGGCGTGAAAGATGAGCCAGTGCAGGGCAAAGAGGTTCCTCTGGAATGGACTGAGACATCTGGGGGACTCTTGGAATGGTGGTACGACCATGGAGATCCTCTCGCCTTTCCTGTTGAGAGTGCCTCCTCTTGAGATGCGACGGGAACGCCGGGAATTCTTTCCCGTTGAAAGCAGGGAAAGGTTCCCTCATCTCGAGCACCGAGGGGAAAACGGGGCTCCTCTGGATGTGGGCGGGACCATCGTGCTTCCTCTCGAGTGGAGACGGGTATGGCGGAGAACTTCTTGAGTTGCAGCAAGGGTGTGAAAGACCCTTTCAAAGTTCCAGAGGTTAGGTGTCATTAGTCTCCAGACGCCTCATCGGAAATAGGCCTCATCTCGCCTGGAAGGGAGAACTTCCTGGATTTTCTCGAGTTGCGGCAGGTGTTCTTAAGTTACGACGGGGAACTCAGGGACCCGCCCTGGTGGCCTCAGGAGAGGCCAGTCCCCATGCGAGTTGCTAGGGGGCCTCTCGGGATTCCTCTCCCGTCGATACCGGGGCCAAAAAGCTTGTGTGGAGTCAGGGCCAGAACCGAGGATTCCTCTCAGGGGCTGACATGGATCTTTGGGTACTACTGGAGTCTCCCCAGGGGAGTCAGGCCTCGTCTCGAGTGGGGGCATGCGCGTGCGCTTTCCTTCCAGGCTTTAGCAGCAATGTCACGCTTCCCGTCGCTTGGATCAAAGGATCTGTGGTTTTCCCTCGAGGCTTTCCCTCGAGGCTTTCCCACAGGGCTGTCCCACGTGCCACCGTGGTGTGAGTCGATCCTCGGCGTGAAAGATGAGCCAGTGCAGGGCAAAGAGGTTCCTCTGGAATGGACTGAGACATCTGGGGGACTCTTGGAATGGTGGTACGACCATGGAGTTCCTCTCGCCTTTCCTGTTGAGAGTGCCTCCTCTTGAGATGCGACGGGAACACCCGGAATTCTTTCCCGTTGAAAGCAGGGAAAGGATCCCTCATCTCGAGCTACGAGGGGGAAACGGGGCTCCTCTGGATGTGGGCGGGACCATCGTGCTTCCTTTCGAGTGGAGACGGGTATGGCGGTGAACTTCTTGAGTTGCAGCAAGGGTGTGAAAGACCCTTTCGAAGTTCCAGAGGTTAGGTGTCATTAGTCTCCAGACGCCTCATCGGAAATAGGCCTCATCTCGCCTGGAAGGGAGAACTTCCTGGATTTTCTCGAGTTGCGGCAGGTGTTCTGAGTTTCGACGGGGACCTCAGGGACCCGCCCTGGTGGCCTCAGGAGAGGCCAGTCCCCATGCGAGTTGCTAGGGGGCCTCTCGGGATTCCTCTCCCGTCGATACCGGGGCCAAAGAGCTTGTGTGGAGTCAGGGCCGGAACCGAGGATTCCTCTCAGGGGCTGACATGGATCTTTGGGTACTTCTGGAGTCTCCCCAGTGGAGTCAGGCCTCGTCTCGAATGGAGGCATGCACGTGCGCTTTCCTTTCAGGCTGTAGCAGCAATGTCACGCTTCCCGTCACGTGGATCAAAGGATCTGTGGTTTTCCCTCGAGGCTTTCCCTCGAGGCTTTCCCACAGGGCTGTCCCACGTGCCACCGTGGTGTGAGTCGATCCTCGGCGTGAAAGATGAGCCAGTGCAGGGCAAAGAGGTTCCTCTGGAATGGACTGAGACATCTGGGGGACTCTTGGAATGGTGGTACGACCATGGAGTTCCTCTCGCCTTTCCTGTTGAGAGTGCCTCCTCTTGAGATGCGACGGGAACGCCGGGAATTCTTTCCCGTTGAAAGCAGGGAAAGGATCCCTCATCTCGAGCTACGAGGGGGAAACGGGGCTCCTCTGGATGTGGGCGGGACCATCGTGCTTTCTCTCTAGTGGAGACGGGTATGGCGGTGAACTTCTAGAGTTGCAGCAAGGGTGTGAAAGACCCTTTCAAAGTTCCAGAGGTTAGGTGTCGTTAGTCTCCAGAGGCCTCATCGGAAATAGGCCTCATCTCGCCTGGAAGGGAGAACTTCCTGGATTTTCTCGAGTTGCGGCAGGTGTTCTCGAGTTACGACGGGGACCTCAGGGACCCGCCCTGGTGGCCTCAGGAAAGGCCAGTCCCTAGGCGAGTTGCTAGGGGGCCTCTCGGGATTCCTCTCCCATTGATACCGGGGCCAAAAACCTTGTGTGGAGTCAGGGCCGGAACCGAGGATTCCTCTCAGGGGCTGACATGGAACTTTGGGTACTTCTGGAGTCTGCCCAGGGGAGTCAGGCCTCGTCTCGAGTGGGGGCATGCACGTGCGCTTTCCTTCCAGGCTGTAGCTGCAATGTCACGCTTCCCGTCGCGTGGATCAAAGGATCTGTGCTTTTTCCTCGAGGCTTTCCCTCGAGGCTTTCCCACAGGGCTGTCCCACGTGCCACCGTGGTGTGAGTCGATCCTCGGCGTGAAAGATGAGCCAGTGCAGTGCAAAGAGGTTCCTCTGGAAAGAACTGAGACATCTGGGGGACTCTTGGAATGGTGGTACGACCATGGAGTTCCTCTCGCCTTTCCTGTTGAGAGTGCCTCCTCTTGAGATGCGACGGGAACGCCGGGAATTTTTTCCCGTTGAAAGCAGGGAAAGGATCCCTCATCTCGAGCTACGAGGGGGAAACGGGGCTCCTCTGGATGTGGGCGGGACCATCGTGTTTTCTCTCGAGTGGAGACGGGTATGGCGGTGAACTTCTTGAGTTGCAGCAAGGGTGTGAAAGACCCTTTCGAAGTTCCAGAGGTTAGGTGTCATTAGTCTCCAGACGCCTCATCGGAAATAGGCCTCATCTCGCCTGGAAGGGAGAACTTCCTTGATTTTCTCGAGTTGCGGCAGGTGTTCTCGAGTTACGACGGGGACCTCAGGGACCCGCCCTGTTGGCCTCAGGAGAGGCCAGTCCCTATGCGTGTTGCTAGGGGGCCCGTCGGGATTCCTCTCCCGTCGATACCGGGGCCAAAAACCTTGTGTGGAGTCAGGGCCGGAACCGAGGATTCCTCTCAGGGACTGATATGGATCTTTGGGTACTTCTGGAGTCTCGCCAGGGGAGACAGGCCTCGTCTCGTGTGGGGGCATGCACGTGCACATTCCTTCCAGGCTGTAGCAGCAATGTCACGCTTCCCGTCGCGTGGATCAAAGGATCTGCGGTTTTCCCTCGAGGCTTTCCCTCGAGGCTTTCCCACAGGGCTGTCCCACGTGACACCGTGGTGTGAGTCGATTCTCGGCGTGAAAAATGAGCCAGTGCAGGGCAAAGAGGTTCCTCTGGAATGGACTGAGACATCTGGGGGACTCTTGGAATGGTGGTACGACCATGGAGTTCCTCTCGCCTTTCCTGTTGAGAGTGCCTCCTCTTGAGATGCGACGGGAACGCCGGGAATTCTTTCCCGTTGAAAGCAGAGAAAGGATCCCTCATCTCGAGCTACGAGGGGGAAACGGGGCTCCTCTGGATGTGGGCGGGACCATCGTGCTTCCTCTCTAGTGGAGACGGGTATGGTGGTGAACTTCTTGAGTTGCAGCAAGGCTGTGAAAGACCCTTTCGAAGTTCCAGAGGTTAGGTGTCATTAGTCTCCAGACGCCTCATCGGAAATAGGCCTCATCTCGCCTGGAAGGGAGAACTTCCTGGATTTTCTCGAGTTGCGGCAGGTGTTCTCGAGTTACGACGGGGACCTCAGGGACCCGCCCTGGTGGCCTCAGGAGAAGCCAGTCCCTATGCGAGTTGCTAGGGGGCCTCTCGGGATTCCTCTCCCGTCGATACCGGGGCCAAAAACCTTGTGTGGAGTCAGGGCCGGAACCGAGGATTCCTCTCAGGGGCTGACATGGATCTTTGGGTACTTCTGGAGTCTCCCCAGGGGAGTCAGGCCTCGTCTCGAGTGGGGGCATGCACGTGCACTTTCCTTCCAGGCTGTAGCAGCAATGTCACGCTTCCCGTCGCGTGGATCAAATGATGTGTGGTTTTCCCTCGAGGTTTTCCCACAGGGCTGTCCCACGTGCCACCGTGGTGTGAGTCGATCCTCGGCGTGAAAGATGAGCCAGTGCAGGGCAAAGAGCTTCCTCTGGAATGGACTGAGACATCTGGGGGACTCTTGGAATGGTGGTACGACCATGGAGTTCCTCTCGCCTTTCCTGTTGAGAGTGCCTCCTCTTGAGATGCGACGGGAACGCAGGGAATTCTTTCCCGTTGAAAGCAGGGAAAGGATCCCTCATCTCGAGCTACGAGGGGGAAACGGGGCTCCTCTGGATGTGGTCGGGACCATCGTGCTTCCTCTCGAGTGGAGACGGGTATGGTGGTGAACTTCTTGAGTTGCAGCAAGGGTGTGAAAGACCCTTTCGAAGTTCCAGAGGTTAGGTGTCATTAGTCTCCAGACGCCTCATCGGAAATAAGCCTCATCGCGCCTGGAAGGGAGAACTTCCTGGATTTTCTCGAGTTGTGGCAGGTGTTCTCGAGTAACGACGGGGACCTCAGGGACCGGCCCTGGTGGCCTCAGGAGAGGCCAGTCCCCATGCGAGTTGCTAGGGGGCCTCTTGGGATTCCTCTCCCGTCGATACCGGGGCCAAAAAGCTTGTGTGGAGTCAGGGCCGGAACCGAGGATTCCTCTCAGGGGCTGACATGGATCTTTGGGTACTTCTGGAGTCTCCCCAGGGGAGTCAGGCCTCGGCTCGAGTGGGGGCATGCACGTGCGCTTTCCTTCCAGGCTGTAGCAGCAATGTCACGCTTCCCGTCGCGTGGATCAAAGGATCTGTGGTTTTCCCTCGAGGCTTTCCCTCGAGGCTTTCCCACAGGGCTGTCCCACGTGCCACCGTGGTGTAAGTCGATCCTCGGCGTGAAAGATGAGCCAGTGCAGGGCAAAGAGGTTCCTCTGGAATGGACTGAGACATCTGGGGGACTCTTGGAATGGTGGTACTACCATGGAGTTCCTCTCGCCTTTCCTGTTGAGAGTGCCTCCTCTTGAGATGCGACGGGAACGCCGGGAATTCTTTCCCGTTGAAAGCAGGGAAAGGATCCCTCATCTCGAGCTACGAGGGGGAAACGGGGCTCCTCTGGATGTGGGCGGGACCATCGTGCTTCCTCTCGAGTGGAGACGGGTATGGCGGTGAACTTCTTGAGTTGCAGCAAGGGTGTGAAAGACCCTTTCGAAGTTCCAGAGGTTTGGTGTCAATAGTCTCCAGAGGCCTCATCGGAAATAGGCCTCATCTCGCCTGGAAGGGAGAACTTCCTGGATTTTCTCGAGTTGCGGCAGGTGTTCTCGAGTTACGACGGGGACCTCAGGGACCCGCCCTGGTGGCCTCAGGAGAGGCCAGTCCCCATGCGAGTTGCTAGGGGGTCTCTCGGGATTCCTCTCCCGTCGATACCGGGGCCAAAAAGCTTGTGTGGAGTCAGGGCCGGAACCGAGGATTCTTCTCAGGGGCTGACATGGATCTTTGGGTACTTCTGGAGTCTCCCCAGGGGAGTCAGGCCTCGTCTCGAGTGGGGAATGCATGTGCGCTTTCCTTCCAGGCTGTAGCAGCAATGTCACGCTTCCCGTCGCGTGGATCAAAGGATCTGTGGTTTTCCCTCGAGGCTTTCCCTCGAGGCTTTCCCACAGGGCTGTCCCACGTGCCACCGTGTTGTGAGTCGATCCTCGGAGTGAAAGATGAGCCAGTGCAGGGCAAAGAGGTTCCTCTGAAATGGACTGAGACATCTGGGGGACTCTTGGAATGGTGGTACGACCATGGAGTTCCTCTCGCCTTTCCTGTTGAGAGTGCCTCCTCTTGAGATGCGACGGGAACGCCGGGAATTCTTTCCCGTTGAAAGCAGGGAAAGGATCCCTCATCTCGAGCTACGAGGGGGAAACGGGGCTCCTCTCGATGTGGGCGGGACCATCGTGCTTCCTCTCGAGTGGAGACGGGTATGGCGGTGAACTTCTTGAGTTGCACCAAGGGTGTGAAAGACCCTTTCGAAGTTCCAGAGGTTTGGTGTCATTAGTCTCCAGAGGCCTCATCGGAAATAGGCCTCATCTCGCCTGGAAGGGAAAACTTCCTGGATTTTCTCGAGTTGCGGCAGGTGTTCTCGAGTTACGACGGGGACCTCAGGGACCCGCCCTGGTGGCCTCAGGAGAGGCCAGTCCCCATGCGAGTTGCTAGGGGGCCTCTCGGGATTCCTCTCCCGTCGATACCGGGGCCAAAAACCTTGTGTGGAGTCAGGGCCGGAACCGAGGATTGTCTCAGGGGCTGACATGGATCTTTGGGTACTTCTGGAGTCTCCCCAGTGGAGTCAGACCTCGTCTCGAGTGGGGGCATGCACGTGCGCTTTCCTTCCAGGCTGTAGCAGCAATGTCACGCTTCCCGTCGCGTGGATCAAAGGATCTGTGGTTTTCCCTCGAGGCTTTCCCTCGAGGCTTTCCCACAGGGCTGTCCCACGTGCCACCGTGGTGTGAGTCGATCCTCGGCGTGAAAGATGAGCCAGTGCAGGGCAAAGAGGTTCCTCTGGAATGGACTGAGACATCTGGGGGACTCTTGGAATGGTGGTACGACCATGGAGATCCTCTCGCCTTTCCTGTTGAGAGTGCCTCCTCTTGAGATGCGACGGGAACGCCGGGAATTCTTTCCCGTTGAAAGCAGGGAAAGGTTCCCTCATCTCGAGCACCGAGGGGAAAACGGGGCTCCTCTGGATGTGGGCGGGACCATCGTGCTTCCTCTCGAGTAGAGACGGGTATGGCGGATAACTTCTTGAGTTGCAGCAAGGGTGTGAAAGACCCTTTCAAAGTTCCAGAGGTTAGGTGTCATTAGTCTCCAGACGCCTCATCGGAAATAGGCCTCATCTCGCCTGGAAGGGAGAACTTCCTGGATTTTCTCGAGTTGCGGCAGGTGTTCTTAAGTTACGACGGGGAACTCAGGGACCCGCCCTGGTGGCCTCAGGAGAGGCCAGTCCCCATGCGAGTTGCTAGGGGGCCTCTCGGGATTCCTCTCCCGTCGATACCGGGGCCAAAAAGCTTGTGTGGAGTCAGGGCCGGAACCGAGGATTCCTCTCAGGGGCTGACATGGATCTTTGGGTACTTCTGGAGTCTCCCCAGGGGAGTCAGGCCTCGTCTCGAGTGGGGGCATGCGCGTGCGCTTTCCTTCCAGGCTTTAGCAGCAATGTCACGCTTCCCGTCGCGTGGATCAAAGGATCTGTGGTTTTCCCTCGAGGCTTTCCCTCGAGGCTTTCCCACAGGGCTGTCCCACGTGCCACCGTGGTGTGAGTCGATCCTCGGCGTGAAAGATGAGCCAGTGCAGGGCAAAGAGGTTCCTCTGGAATGGACTGAGACATCTGGGGGACTTTTGGAATGGTGGTACGACCATGGAGTTCCTCTCGCCTTTCCTGTTGAGAGTGCCTCCTCTTGAGATGCGACGGGAACGCCGGGAATTCTTTCCCGTTGAAAGCAGGGAAAGGATACCTCATCTCGAGCTACGAGGGGGAAACGGGGCTCCTCTGGATGTGGGCGGGACCATCGTGCTTCCTCTCGAGTGGAGACGGGTATGGCGGTGAACTTCTTGAGTTGCAGCAAGGGTGTGAAAGACCCTTTCGAAGTTCCAGAGGTTAGGTGTCATTAGTCTCCAGACGCCTCATCGGAAATAGGCCTCATCTCGCCTGGAAGGGAGAACTTCCTGGATTTTCTCAAGTTGCGGCAGGTGTTCTGAGTTTCGACGGGGACCTCAGGGACCCGCCCTGGTGGCCTCAGGAGAGGCCAGTCCCCATGCGAGTTGCTAGGGGGCCTCTCGGGATTCCTCTCCCGTCGATACCGGGGCCAAAAAGCTTGTGTGGAGTCAGGGCCGGAACCGAGGATTCCTCTCAGGGGCTGACATGGATCTTTGGGTACTTCTGGAGTCTCCCCAGTGGAGTCAGGCCTCGTCTCGAATGGAGGCATGCACGTGCGCTTTCCTTTCAGGCTGTAGCAGCAATGTCACGCTTCCCGTCACGTGGATCAAAGGATCTGTGGTTTTCCCTCGAGGCTTTCCCTCGAGGCTTTCCCACAGGGCTGTCCCACGTGCCACCGTGGTGTGAGTCGATCCTCGGCGTGAAAGATGAGCCAGTGCAGGGCAAAGAGGTTCCTCTGGAATGGACTGAGACATCTGGGGGACTCTTGGAATGGTGGTACGACCATGGAGTTCCTCTCGCCTTTCCTGTTGAGAGTGCCTCCTCTTGAGATGCGACGGGAACGCCGGGAATTCTTTCCCGTTGAAAGCAGGGAAAGGATCCCTCATCTCGAGCTACGAGGGCGAAACGGGGCTCCTCTGGATGTGGGCGGGACCATCGTGCTTCCTCTCTAGTGGAGACGGGTATGGCGGTGAACTTCTAGAGTTGCAGCAAGGGTGTGAAAGACCCTTTCGAAGTTCCAGAGGTTAGGTGTCATTAGTCTCCAGAGGCCTCATCGGAAATAGGCCTCATCTCGCCTGGAAGGGAGAACTTCCTGGATTTTCTCGAGTTGCGGCCGGTGTTCTCGAGTTACGACGGGGACCTCAGGGACCCGCCCTGGTGGCCTCCGGAAAGGCCAGTCCCTAGGCGAGTTGCTAGGGGGCCTCTCGGGATTCCTCTCCCGTTGATACCGGGCCAAAAACCTTGTGTGGAGTCAGGGCCGGAACCGAGGATTCCTCTCAGGGGCTGACATGGAACTTTGGGTACTTCTGGAGTCTCCCCAGGGGAGTCAGGCCTCGTCTCGAGTGGGGGCATGCACGTGCGCTTTCCTTCCAGGCTGTAGCAGCAATGTCACGCTTCCCGTCGCGTGGATCAAAGGATCTGTGGTTTTCCCTCGAGGCTTTCCCTCGAGGCTTTCCCACAGGGCTGTCCCACGTGCCACCGTGGTGTGAGTCGATCCTCGGCGTGAAAGATGAGCCAGTGCAGGGCAAAGAGATTCCTCTGGAATGGACTGAGACATCTGGGGGACTCTTGGAATGGTGGTACGACCATGGAGTTCCTCTCGCCTTTCCTGTTGAGAGTGCCTCCTCTTGAGATGCGACGGGAACGCCGGGAATTCTTTCCCGTTGAAAGCAGGGAAAGGATCCCTCATCTCGAGCTACGAGGGGGAAACGGGGCTCCTCTGGATGTGGGCGGGACCATCGTGCTTCCTCTCGAGTGGAGACGGGTATGGCGGTGAACTTCTTGAGTTGCAGCAAGGGTGTGAAAGACCCTTTCGAAGTTCCAGAGGTTTGGTGTCAATAGTCTCCAGAGGCCTCATCGGAAATAGGCCTCATCTCGCCTGGAAGGGAGAACTTCCTGGATTTTCTCGAGTTGCGGCAGGTGTTCTCGAGTTACGACGGGGACCTCAGGGACCCGCCCTGGTGGCCTCAGGAGAGGCCAGTCCCCATGCTAGTTGCTAGGGGGTCTCTCGGGATTCCTCTCCCGTCGATACCGGGGCCAAAAAGCTTGTGTGGAGTCAGGGCCGGAACCGAGGATTCTTCTCAGGGGCTGACATGTATCTTTGGGTACTTCTGGAGTCTCCCCAGGGGAGTCAGGCCTCGTCTCGAGTGGGGAATGCATGTGCGCTTTCCTTCCAGGCTGTAGCAGCAATGTCACGCTTCCCGTCGCGTGGATCAAAGGATCTGTGGTTTTCCCTCGAGGCTTTCCCTCGAGGCTTTCCCACAGGGCTGTCCCACGTGCCACCGTGTTGTGAGTCGATCCTCGGAGTGAAAGATGAGCCAGTGCAGGGCAAAGAGATTCCTCTGAAATGGACTGAGACATCTGGGGGACTCTTGGAATGGTGGTACGACCATGGAGTTCCTCTCGCCTTTCCTGTTGAGAGTGCCTCCTCTTGAGATGCGACGGGAACGCCGGGAATTCTTTCCCGTTGAAAGCAGGGAAAGGATCCCTCCTCTCGAGCTACGAGGGGGAAACGGGTCTCCTCTCGATGTGGGCGGGACCATCGTGCTTCCTCTCGAGTGGAGACGGGTATGGCGGTGAACTTCTTGAGTTGCACCAAGGTTGTGAAAGACCCTTTCGAAGTTCCAGAGGTTTGGTGTCATTAGTCTCCAGAGGCCTCATCGGAAATAGGCCTCATCTCGCCTGGAAGGGAGAACTTCCTGGATTTTCTCGAGTTGCGGCAGGTGTTCTCGAGTTACGACGGGGACCTCAGGGACCCGCCCTGGTGGCCTCAGGAGAGGCCAGTCCCCATGCGAGTTGCTAGGGGGCCTCTCGGGATTCCTCTCCCGTCGATACCGGGGCCAAAAACCTTGTGTGGAGTCAGGGCCGGAACCGAGGATTCCTCTCAGGGGCTGACATGGATCTTTGGGTACTTCTGGAGTCTCCCCAGTGGAGTCAGACCTCGTCTCGAGTGGGGGCATGCACGTGCGCTTTCCTTCCAGGCTGTAGTAGCAATGTCACGCTTCCCGTCGCGTGGATCAAAGGATCTGTGGTTTTCCCTCGAGGCTTTCCCTCGAGGCTTTCCCACAGGGCTGTCCCACGTGCCACCGTGGTGTGAGTCGATCCTCGGCGTGAAAGATGAGCCAGTGCAGGGCAAAGAGGTTCCTCTGGAATGGACTGAGACATCTGGGTGACTCTTGGAATGGTGGTACGACCATGGAGATCCTCTCGCCTTTCCTGTTGAGAGTGCCTCCTCTTGAGATGCGACGGGAACGCCGGGAATTCTTTCCCGTTGAAAGCAGGGAAAGGTTCCCTCATCTCGAGCACCGAGGGGAAAACGGGGCTCCTCTGGATGTGGGCGGGACCATCGTGCTTCCTCTCGAGTGGAGACGGGTATGGCGGAGAACTTCTTGAGTTGCAGCAAGGGTGTGAAAGACCCTTTCAAAGTTCCAGAGGTTAGGTGTCATTAGTCTCCAGACGCCTCATCGGAAATAGGCCTCATCTCGCCTGGAAGGGAGAACTTCCTGGATTTTCTCGAGTTGCGGCAGGTGTTCTTAAGTTACGACGGGGAACTCAGGGACCCGCCCTGGTGGCCTCAGGAGAGGCCAGTCCCCATGCGAGTTGCTAGGGGGCCTCTCGGGAATCCTCTCCCGTCGATACCGGGGCCAAAAAGCTTGTGTGGAGTCAGGGCCAGAACCGAGGATTCCTCTCAGGGGCTGACATGGATCTTTGGGTACTTCTGGAGTCTCCCCAGGGGAGTCAGGCCTCGTCTCGAGTGGGGGCATGCGCGTGCGCTTTCCTTCCAGGCTTTAGCAGCAATGTCACGCTTCCCGTCGCTTGGATCAAAGGATCTGTGGTTTTCCCTCGAGGCTTTCCCTCGAGGCTTTCCCACAGGGCTGTCCCACGTGCCACCGTGGTGTGAGTCGATCCTCGGCGTGAAAGATGAGCCAGTGCAGGGCAAAGAGGTTCCTCTGGAATGGACTGAGACATCTGGGGGACTCTTGGAATGGTGGTACGACCATGGAGTTCCTCTCGCCTTTCCTGTTGAGAGTGCCTCCTCTTGAGATGCGACGGGAACACCCGGAATTCTTTCCCGTTGAAAGCAGGGAAAGGATCCCTCATCTCGAGCTACGAGGGGGAAACGGGGCTCCTCTGGATGTGGGCGGGACCATCGTGCTTCCTTTCGAGTGGAGACGGGTATGGCGGTGAACTTCTTGAGTTGCAGCAAGGGTGTGAAAGACCCTTTCGAAGTTCCAGAGGTTTGGTGTCATTAGTCTCCAGACGCCTCATCGGAAATAGGCCTCATCTCGCCTGGAAGGGAGAACTTCCTGGATTTTCTCGAGTTGCGGCAGGTGTTCTGAGTTTCGACGGGGACCTCAGGGACCCGCCCTGGTGGCCTCAGGAGAGGCCAGTCCCCATGCGAGTTGCTAGGGGGCCTCTCGGGATTCCTCTCCCGTCGATACCGGGGCCAAAGAGCTTGTGTGGAGTCAGGGCCGGAACCGAGGATTCCTCTCAGGGGCTGACATGGATCTTTGGGTACTTCTGGAGTCTCCCCAGTGGAGTCAGGCCTCGTCTCGAATGGAGGCATGCACGTGCGCTTTCCTTTCAGGCTGTAGCAGCAATGTCACGCTTCCCGTCACGTGGATCAAAGGATCTGTGGTTTTCCCTCGAGGCTTTCCCTCGAGGCTTTCCCACAGGGCTGTCCCACGTGCCACCGTGGTGTGAGTCGATCCTCGGCGTGAAAGATGAGCCAGTGCAGGGCAAAGAGGTTCCTCTGGAATGGACTGAGACATCTGGGGGACTCTTGGAATGGTGGTACGACCATGGAGTTCCTCTCGCCTTTCCTGTTGAGAGTGCCTCCTCTTGAGATGCGACGGGAACGCCGGGAATTCTTTCCCGTTGAAAGCAGGGAAAGGATCCCTCATCTCGAGCTACGAGGGGGAAACGGGGCTCCTCTGGATGTGGGCGGGACCATCGTGCTTTCTCTCTAGTGGAGACGGGTATGGCGGTGAACTTCTAGAGTTGCAGCAAGGGTGTGAAAGACCCTTTCAAAGTTCCAGAGGTTAGGTGTCGTTAGTCTCCAGAGGCCTCATCGGAAATAGGCCTCATCTCGCCTGGAAGGGAGAACTTCCTGGATTTTCTCGAGTTGCGGCAGGTGTTCTCGAGTTACGACGGGGACCTCAGGGACCCGCCCTGGTGGCCTCAGGAAAGGCCAGTCCCTAGGCGAGTTGCTAGGGGGCCTCTCGGGATTCCTCTCCCGTTGATACCGGGGCCAAAAACCTTGTGTGGAGTCAGGGCCGGAACCGAGGATTCCTCTCAGGGGCTGACATGGAACTTTGGGTACTTCTGGAGTCTGCCCAGGGGAGTCAGGCCTCGTCTCGAGTGGGGGCATGCACGTGCGCTTTCCTTCCAGGCTGTAGCTGCAATGTCACGCTTCCCGTCGCGTGGATCAAAGGATCTGTGCTTTTTCCTCGAGGCTTTCCCTCGAGGCTTTCCCACAGGGCTGTCCCACGTGCCACCGTGGTGTGAGTCGATCCTCGGCGTGAAAGATGAGCCAGTGCAGTGCAAAGAGGTTCCTCTGGAATGGACTGAGACATCTGGGGGACTCTTGGAATGGTGGTACGACCATGGAGTTCCTCTCGCCTTTCCTGTTGAGAGTGCCTCCTCTTGAGATGCGACGGGAACGCCGGGAATTTTTTCCCGTTGAAAGCAGGGAAAGGATCCCTCATCTCGAGCTACGAGGGGGAAACGGGGCTCCTCTGGATGTGGGCGGGACCATCGTGTTTTCTCTCGAGTGGAGACGGGTATGGCGGTGAACTTCTTGAGTTGCAGCAAGGGTGTGAAAGACCCTTTCGAAGTTCCAGAGGTTAGGTGTCATTAGTCTCCAGACGCCTCATCGGAAATAGGCCTCATCTCGCCTGGAAGGGAGAACTTCCTTGATTTTCTCGAGTTGCGGCAGGTGTTCTCGAGTTACGACGGGGACCTCAGGGACCCGCCCTGTTGGCCTCAGGAGAGGCCAGTCCCTATGCGTGTTGCTAGGGGGCCCGTCGGGATTCCTCTCCCGTCGATACCGGGGCCAAAAACCTTGTGTGGAGTCAGGGCCGGAACCGAGGATTCCTCTCAGGGACTGATATGGATCTTTGGGTACTTCTGGAGTCTCGCCAGGGGAGACAGGCCTCGTCTCGTGTGGGGGCATGCACGTGCACATTCCTTCCAGGCTGTAGCAGCAATGTCACGCTTCCCGTCGCGTGGATCAAAGGATCTGCGGTTTTCCCTCGAGGCTTTCCCTCGAGGCTTTCCCACAGGGCTGTCCCACGTGACACCGTGGTGTGAGTCGATTCTCGGCGTGAAAAATGAGCCAGTGCAGGGCAAAGAGGTTCCTCTGGAATGGACTGAGACATCTGGGGGACTCTTGGAATGGTGGTACGACCATGGAGTTCCTCTCGCCTTTCCTGTTGAGAGTGCCTCCTCTTGAGATGCGACGGGAACGCCGGGAATTCTTTCCCGTTGAAAGCAGAGAAAGGATCCCTCATCTCGAGCTACGAGGGGGAAACGGGGCTCCTCTGGATGTGGGCGGGACCATCGTGCTTCCTCGCTAGTGGAGACGGGTATGGTGGTGAACTTCTTGAGTTGCAGCAAGGCTGTGAAAGACCCTTTCGAAGTTCCAGAGGTTAGGTGTCATTAGTCTCCAGACGCCTCATCGGAAATAGGCCTCATCTCGCCTGGAAGGGAGAACTTCCTGGATTTTCTCGAGTTGCGGCAGGTGTTCTCGAGTTACGACGGGGACCTCAGGGACCCGCCCTGGTGGCCTCAGGACAGGCCAGTCCCTATGCGAGTTGCTAGGGGGCCTCTCGGGATTCGTCTCCCGTCGATACCGGGGCCAAAAACCTTGTGTGGAGTCAGGGCCGGAACCGAGGATTCCTCTCAGGGGCTGACATGGATCTTTGGGTACTTCTGGAGTCTCCCCAGGGGAGTCAGGCCTCGTCTCGAGTGGGGGCATGCACGTGCACTTTCCTTCCAGGCTGTAGCAGCAATGTCACGCTTCCCGTGGCGTGGATCAAAGGATCTGTGGTTTTCCCTCGAGGCTTTCCCACAGGGCTGTCCCACGTGCCACCGTGGTGTGAGTCGATCCTCGGCGTGAAAGATGAGCCAGTGCAGGGCAAAGAGGTTCCTCTGGAATGGACTGAGACATCTGGGGGACTCTTGGAATGGTGGTACGACCATGGAGTTCCTCTCGCCTTTCCTGTTGAGACTGCCTCCTCTTGAGATGCGACGGGAACGCCGGGAATTTTTTCCCGTTGAAAGCAGGGAAAGGATCCCTCATCTCGAGCTACGAGGGGGAAACGGGGCTCCTCTGGATGTGGGCGGGACCATCGTGTTTTCTCTCGAGTGGAGACGGGTATGGCGGTGAACTTCTTGAGTTGCAGCAAGGGTGTGAAAGACCCTTTCGAAGTTCCAGAGGTTAGGTGTCATTAGTCTCCAGACGCCTCATCGGAAATAGGCCTCATCTCGCCTGGAAGGGAGAACTTCCTTGATTTTCTCGAGTTGCGGCAGGTGTTCTCGAGTTACGACGGGGACCTCAGGGACCCGCCCTGTTGGCCTCAGGAGAGGCCAGTCCCTATGCGTGTTGCTAGGGGGCCCGTCGGGATTCCTCTCCCGTCGATACCGGGGCCAAAAACCTTGTGTGGAGTCAGGGCCGGAACCGAGGATTCCTCTCAGGGACTGATATGGATCTTTGGGTACTTCTGGAGTCTCGCCAGGGGAGACAGGCCTCGTCTCGTGTGGGGGCATGCACGTGCACATTCCTTCCAGGCTGTAGCAGCAATGTCACGCTTCCCGTCGCGTGGATCAAAGGATCTGCGGTTTTCCCTCGAGGCTTTCCCTCGAGGCTTTCCCACAGGGCTGTCCCACGTGACACCGTGGTGTGAGTCGATTCTCGGCGTGAAAAATGAGCCAGTGCAGGGCAAAGAGGTTCCTCTGGAATGGACTGAGACATCTGGGGGACTCTTGGAATGGTGGTACGACCATGGAGTTCCTCTCGCCTTTCCTGTTGAGAGTGCCTCCTCTTGAGATGCGACGGGAACGCCGGGAATTCTTTCCCGTTGAAAGCAGAGAAAGGATCCCTCATCTCGAGCTACGAGGGGGAAACGGGGCTCCTCTGGATGTGGGCGGGACCATCGTGCTTCCTCTCGAGTGGAAACGGGTATGGCGTTGAACTTCTTGAGTTGCAGCAAGGGTGTGAAAGACCCTTTCGAAGTTCCAGAGGTTAGGTGTCATTAGTCTCCAGACGCCTCATCGGAAATAGGCCTCATCTCGCCTGGAAGGGAGAACTTCCTGGATTTTCTCGAGTTGCGGCAGGTGTTCTCGAGTTACGACGGGGACCTCAGGGACCCGCCCTGGTGGCCTCAGGAGAGGCCAGTCCCCATGCGAGTTGTTAGGGGGCCTCTCGGGATTCCTCTCCCGTCGATACCGGGGCCAAAAACCTTGTGTGGAGTCAGGGCCGGAACCGAGGATTCCTCTCAGGGGCTGACATGGATCTTTGGGTACTTCTGGAGTCTCCCCAGGGGAGTCAGGCCTCGTCTCGAGTGGGGGCATGCGCGTGCGCTTTCCTTCCAGGCTTTAGCAGCAATGTCACGCTTCCCGTCGCTTGGATCAAAGGATCTGTGGTTTTCCCTCGAGGCTTTCCCTCGAGGCTTTCCCACAGGGCTGTCCCACGTGCCACCGCGGTGTGAGTCGATCCTCGGCGTGAAAGATGAGCCAGTGCAGGGCAAAGAGGTTCCTCTGGAATGGACTGAGACATCTGGGGGACTCTTGGAATGGTGGTACGACCATGGAGTTCCTCTCGCCTTTCCTGTTGAGAGTGCCTCCTCTTGAGATGCGACGGGAACGCCGGGAATTCTTTCCCGTTGAAAGCAGGGAAAGGATCCCTCATCTCGAGCTCCGAGGGGGAAACGGGGCTCCTCTGGATGTGGGCGGGACCATCGTGCTTCCTCTCGAGTGGAGACGGGTATGGCGGTGAACTTCTTGAGTTGCAGCAAGGGTGTGAAAGACCCTTTCGAAGTTCCAGAGGTTAGGTGTCATTAGTCTCCAGACGCCTCATCGGAAATAGGCCTCATCTCGCCTGGAAGGGAGAACTTCCTGGATTTTCTCGAGTTGCGGCAGGTGTTCTCGAGTTTCGACGGGGACCTCAGGGACCCGCCCTGGTAACCTCAGGAGAGGCCAGTCCCCATGCGAGTTGCTAGGGGGCCTCTCGGGATTCCTCTCCCGTCGATACCGGGGCCAAAAAGCTTGTGTGGAGTCAGGGCCGGAACCGAGGATTCCTCTCAGGGGCTGACATGGATCTTTGGGTACTTCTGGAGTCTCCCCAGGGGAGTCAGGCCTCGTCTCGAGTGGGGGCATGCACGTGCGCTTTCCTTCCAGGCTGTAGCAGCAATGTCACGCTTCCCGTCGCGTGGATCAAAGGATCTGTGGTTTTCCCTCGAGGCTTTCCCTCGAGGCTTTCCCACAGGGCTGTCCCACGTGCCACCGTGTTGTGAGTCGATCCTCGGCGTGAAAGATGAGCCAGTGCAGGGCAAAGAGGTTCCTCTGGAATGGACTGAGTCATCTGAGGGACTCTTGGAATGGTGGTACGACCATGGAGTTCCTCTCGCCTTTCCTGTTGAGAGTGCCTCCTCTTGAGATGCGACGGGAACGCCGGGAATACTTTCCCGTTGAAAGCAGGGAAAGGATCCCTCATCTCGAGCTACGAGGGGGAAACGGGGCTCCTCTGGATGTGGGCGGGACCATCGTGCTTCCTCTCGAGTGGAGACGGGTATGGCGGTGAACTTCTTGAGTTGCAGCAAGGGTGTGAAAGACCCTTTCGAAGTTCCAGAGGTTTGGTGTCATTAGTCTCCAGAGGCCTCATCGGAAATAGGCCTCATCTCGCCTGGAAGGGAAAACTTCCTGGATTTTCTCTAGTTGCGGCAGGTGTTCTCGAGTTACGACGGGGACCTCAGGGACCCGCCCTGGTGGCCTCAGGAGAGGCCAGTCCCCATGCGAGTTGCTAGGGGGCCTCTCGGGATTCCTCTCCCGTCGATACCGGGGCCAAAAAGCTTGTGTGGAGTCAGGGCCGGAACCGAGGATTCCTCTCAGGGGCTGACATGGATCTTTGGGTACTTCTGGAGTCTCCCCAGGGGAGTCAGGCCTCGTCTCGAGTGGGGGCATGCACGTGCGCTTTCCTTCCAGGCTGTAGCAGCAATGTCACGCTTCCCGTCGCGTGGATCAAAGGATCTGTGGTTTTCCCTCGAGGCTTTACCTGGAGGCTTTCCCACAGGGCTGTCCCAAGTGCCACCGTGTTGTGAGTCGATCCTCGGCGTGAAAAATGAGCCAGTGCAGGGCAAAGAGGTTCCTCTGGAATGGACTGAGACATCTTGGGGACTCTTGGAATGGTGGTACGACCATGGAGTTCCTCTCGCCTTTCCTGTTGAGAGTGCCTCCTCTTGAGATGCGACGGGAACGCCGGGAATTCTTTCCCGTTGAAACCAGGGAAAGGATCCCTCATCTCGAGCTACGAGGGGGAAACGGGGCTCCTCTGGATGTGGGCGGGACCATCGTGCTTCCTCTCGAGTGGAGGCGGGTATGGCGGTGAACTTCTTGAGTTGCAGCAAGGGTGTGAAAGACCCTTTCGAAGTTCCAGAGGTTTGGTGTCATTAGTCTCCAGACGCCTCATCGGAAATAGGCCTCATCTCGCCTGGAAGGGAGAACTTCCTGGATTTTCTCGAGTTGCGGCAGGTGTTCTTAAGTTACGACGGGGAACTCAGGGACCCGCCCTGGTGGCCTCAGGAGAGGCCAGTCCCCATGCGAGTTGCTCGGGGGCCTCTCGGGATTCCTCTCCCGTCGATACCGGGGCCAAAAAGCTTGTGTGGAGTCAGGGCCGGAACCGAGGATTCCTCTCAGGGGCTGACATGGATCTTTGGGTACTTCTGGAGTCTCCCCAGGGGAGTCAGGCCTCGTCTCGAGTGGGGGCATGCGCGTGCGCTTTCCTTCCAGGCTTTAGCAGCAATGTCACGCTTCCCGTCGCGTGGATCAAAGGATCTGTGGTTTTCCCTCGAGGCTTTCCCTCGAGGCTTTCCCACAGGGCTGTCCCACGTGCCACCGTGGTGTGAGTCGATCCTCGGCGTGAAAGATGAGCCAGTGCAGGGCAAAGAGGTTCCTCTGGAATGGACTGAGACATCTGGGGGACTTTTGGAATGGTGGTACGACCATGGAGTTCCTCTCGCCTTTCCTGTTGAGAGTGCCTCCTCTTGAGATGCGACGGGAACGCCGGGAATTCTTTCCCGTTGAAAGCAGGGAAAGGATACCTCATCTCGAGCTACGAGGGGGAAACGGGGCTCCTCTGGATGTGGGCGGGACCATCGTGCTTCCTCTCGAGTGGAGACGGGTATGGCGGTGAACTTCTTGAGTTGCAGCAAGGGTGTGAAAGACCCTTTCGAAGTTCCAGAGGTTAGGTGTCATTAGTCTCCAGACGCCTCATCGGAAATAGGCCTCATCTCGCCTGGAAGGGAGAACTTCCTGGATTTTCTCAAGTTGCGGCAGGTGTTCTGAGTTTCGACGGGGACCTCAGGGACCCGCCCTGGTGGCCTCAGGAGAGGCCAGTCCCCATGCGAGTTGCTAGGGGGCCTCTCGGGATTCCTCTCCCGTCGATACCGGGGCCAAAAAGCTTGTGTGGAGTCAGGGCCGGAACCGAGGATTCCTCTCAGGGGCTGACATGGATCTTTGGGTACTTCTGGAGTCTCCCCAGTGGAGTCAGGCCTCGTCTCGAATGGAGGCATGCACGTGCGCTTTCCTTTCAGGCTGTAGCAGCAATGTCACGCTTCCCGTCACGTGGATCAAAGGATCTGTGGTTTTCCCTCGAGGCTTTCCCTCGAGGCTTTCCCACAGGGCTGTCCCACGTGCCACCGTGGTGTGAGTCGATCCTCGGCGTGAAAGATGAGCCAGTGCAGGGCAAAGAGGTTCCTCTGGAATGGACTGAGACATCTGGGGGACTCTTGGAATGGTGGTACGACCATGGAGTTCCTCTCGCCTTTCCTGTTGAGAGTGCCTCCTCTTGAGATGCGACGGGAACGCCGGGAATTCTTTCCCGTTGAAAGCAGGGAAAGGATCCCTCATCTCGAGCTACGAGGGCGAAACGGGGCTCCTCTGGATGTGGGCGGGACCATCGTGCTTCCTCTCTAGTGGAGACGGGTATGGCGGTGAACTTCTAGAGTTGCAGCAAGGGTGTGAAAGACCCTTTCGAAGTTCCAGAGGTTAGGTGTCATTAGTCTCCAGAGGCCTCATCGGAAATAGGCCTCATCTCGCCTGGAAGGGAGAACTTCCTGGATTTTCTCGAGTTGCGGCCGGTGTTCTCGAGTTACGACGGGGACCTCAGGGACCCGCCCTGGTGGCCTCCGGAAAGGCCAGTCCCTAGGCGAGTTGCTAGGGGGCCTCTCGGGATTCCTCTCCCGTTGATACCGGGCCAAAAACCTTGTGTGGAGTCAGGGCCGGAACCGAGGATTCCTCTCAGGGGCTGACATGGAACTTTGGGTACTTCTGGAGTCTCCCCAGGGGAGTCAGGCCTCGTCTCGAGTGGGGGCATGCACGTGCGCTTTCCTTCCAGGCTGTAGCAGCAATGTCACGCTTCCCGTCGCGTGGATCAAAGGATCTGTGGTTTTCCCTCGAGGCTTTCCCTCGAGGCTTTCCCACAGGGCTGTCCCACGTGCCACCGTGGTGTGAGTCGATCCTCGGCGTGAAAGATGAGCCAGTGCAGGGCAAAGAGATTCCTCTGGAATGGACTGAGACATCTGGGGGACTCTTGGAATGGTGGTACGACCATGGAGTTCCTCTCGCCTTTCCTGTTGAGAGTGCCTCCTCTTGAGATGCGACGGGAACGCCGGGAATTCTTTCCCGTTGAAAGCAGGGAAAGGATCCCTCATCTCGAGCTACGAGGGGGAAACGGGGCTCCTCTGGATGTGGGCGGGACCATCGTGCTTCCTCTCGAGTGGAGACGGGTATGGCGGTGAACTTCTTGAGTTGCAGCAAGGGTGTGAAAGACCCTTTCGAAGTTCCAGAGGTTTGGTGTCAATAGTCTCCAGAGGCCTCATCGGAAATAGGCCTCATCTCGCCTGGAAGGGAGAACTTCCTGGATTTTCTCGAGTTGCGGCAGGTGTTCTCGAGTTACGACGGGGACCTCAGGGACCCGCCCTGGTGGCCTCAGGAGAGGCCAGTCCCCATGCTAGTTGCTAGGGGGTCTCTCGGGATTCCTCTCCCGTCGATACCGGGGCCAAAAAGGTTGTGTGGAGTCAGGGCCGGAACCGAGGATTCTTCTCAGGGGCTGACATGTATCTTTGGGTACTTCTGGAGTCTCCCCAGGGGAGTCAGGCCTCGTCTCGAGTGGGGAATGCATGTGCGCTTTCCTTCCAGGCTGTAGCAGCAATGTCACGCTTCCCGTCGCGTGGATCAAAGGATCTGTGGTTTTCCCTCGAGGCTTTCCCTCGAGGCTTTCCCACAGGGCTGTCCCACGTGCCACCGTGTTGTGAGTCGATCCTCGGAGTGAAAGATGAGCCAGTGCAGGGCAAAGAGATTCCTCTGAAATGGACTGAGACATCTGGGGGACTCTTGGAATGGTGGTACGACCATGGAGTTCCTCTCGCCTTTCCTGTTGAGAGTGCCTCCTCTTGAGATGCGACGGGAACGCCGGGAATTCTTTCCCGTTGAAAGCAGGGAAAGGATCCCTCATCTCGAGCTACGAGGGGGAAACGGGTCTCCTCTCGATGTGGGCGGGACCATCGTGCTTCCTCTCGAGTGGAGACGGGTATGGCGGTGAACTTCTTGAGTTGCACCAAGGTTGTGAAAGACCCTTTCGAAGTTCCAGAGGTTTGGTGTCATTAGTCTCCAGAGGCCTCATCGGAAATAGGCCTCATCTCGCCTGGAAGGGAGAACTTCCTGGATTTTCTCGAGTTGCGGCAGGTGTTCTCGAGTTACGACGGGGACCTCAGGGACCCGCCCTGGTGGCCTCAGGAGAGGCCAGTCCCCATGCGAGTTGCTAGGGGGCCTCTCGGGATTCCTCTCCCGTCGATACCGGGGCCAAAAACCTTGTGTGGAGTCAGGGCCGGAACCGAGGATTCCTCTCAGGGGCTGACATGGATCTTTGGGTACTTCTGGAGTCTCCCCAGTGGAGTCAGACCTCGTCTCGAGTGGGGGCTGCACGTGCGCTTTCCTTCCAGGCTGTAGTAGCAATGTCACGCTTCCCGTCGCGTGGATCAAAGGATCTGTGGTTTTCCCTCGAGGCTTTCCCTCGAGGCTTTCCCACAGGGCTGTCCCACGTGCCACCGTGGTGTGAGTCGATCCTCGGCGTGAAAGATGAGCCAGTGCAGGGCAAAGAGGTTCCTCTGGAATGGACTGAGACATCTGGGGGACTCTTGGAATGGTGGTACGACCATGGAGATCCTCTCGCCTTTCCTGTTGAGAGTGCCTCCTCTTGAGATGCGACGGGAACGCCGGGAATTCTTTCCCGTTGAAAGCAGGGAAAGGTTCCCTCATCTCGAGCACCGAGGGGAAAACGGGGCTCCTCTGGATGTGGGCGGGACCATCGTGCTTCCTCTCGAGTGGAGACGGGTATGGCGGAGAACTTCTTGAGTTGCAGCAAGGGTGTGAAAGACCCTTTCAAAGTTCCAGAGGTTAGGTGTCATTAGTCTCCAGACGCCTCATCGGAAATAGGCCTCATCTCGCCTGGAAGGGAGAACTTCCTGGATTTTCTCGAGTTGCGGCAGGTGTTCTTAAGTTACGACGGGGAACTCAGGGACCCGCCCTGGTGGCCTCAGGAGAGGCCAGTCCCCATGCGAGTTGCTAGGGGGCCTCTCGGGATTCCTCTCCCGTCGATACCGGGGCCAAAAAGCTTGTGTGGAGTCAGGGCCAGAACCGAGGATTCCTCTCAGGGGCTGACATGGATCTTTGGGTACTACTGGAGTCTCCCCAGGGGAGTCAGGCCTCGTCTCGAGTGGGGGCATGCACGTGCGCTTTCCTTCCAGGCTTTAGCAGCAATGTCACGCTTCCCGTCGCTTGGATCAAAGGATCTGTGGTTTTCCCTCGAGGCTTTCCCTCGAGGCTTTCCCACAGGGCTGTCCCACGTGCCACCGTGGTGTGAGTCGATCCTCGGCGTGAAAGATGAGCCAGTGCAGGGCAAAGAGGTTCCTCTGGAATGGACTGAGACATCTGGGGGACTCTTGGAATGGTGGTACGACCATGGAGTTCCTCTCGCCTTTCCTGTTGAGAGTGCCTCCTCTTGAGATGCGACGGGAACACCCGGAATTCTTTCCCGTTGAAAGCAGGGAAAGGATCCCTCATCTCGAGCTACGAGGGGGAAACGGGGCTCCTCTGGATGTGGGCGGGACCATCGTGCTTCCTTTCGAGTGGAGACGGGTATGGCGGTGAACTTCTTGAGTTGCAGCAAGGGTGTGAAAGACCCTTTCGAAGTTCCAGAGGTTAGGTGTCATTAGTCTCCAGACGCCTCATCGGAAATAGGCCTCATCTCGCCTGGAAGGGAGAACTTCCTGGATTTTCTCGAGTTGCGGCAGGTGTTCTGAGTTTCGACGGGGACCTCAGGGACCCGCCCTGGTGGCCTCAGGAGAGGCCAGTCCCCATGCGAGTTGCTAGGGGGCCTCTCGGGATTCCTCTCCCGTCGATACCGGGGCCAAAGAGCTTGTGTGGAGTCAGGGCCGGAACCGAGGATTCCTCTCAGGGGCTGACATGGATCTTTGGGTACTTCTGGAGTCTCCCCAGTGGAGTCAGGCCTCGTCTCGAATGGAGGCATGCACGTGCGCTTTCCTTTCAGGCTGTAGCAGCAATGTCACGCTTCCCGTCACGTGGATCAAAGGATCTGTGGTTTTCCCTCGAGGCTTTCCCTCGAGGCTTTCCCACAGGGCTGTCCCACGTGCCACCGTGGTGTGAGTCGATCCTCGGCGTGAAAGATGAGCCAGTGCAGGGCAAAGAGGTTCCTCTGGAATGGACTGAGACATCTGGGGGACTCTTGGAATGGTGGTACGACCATGGAGTTCCTCTCGCCTTTCCTGTTGAGAGTGCCTCCTCTTGAGATGCGACGGGAACGCCGGGAATTCTTTCCCGTTGAAAGCAGGGAAAGGATCCCTCATCTCGAGCTACGAGGGGGAAACGGGGCTCCTCTGGATGTGGGCGGGACCATCGTGCTTTCTCTCTAGTGGAGACGGGTATGGCGGTGAACTTCTAGAGTTGCAGCAAGGGTGTGAAAGACCCTTTCAAAGTTCCAGAGGTTAGGTGTCGTTAGTCTCCAGAGGCCTCATCGGAAATAGGCCTCATCTCGCCTGGAAGGGAGAACTTCCTGGATTTTCTCGAGTTGCGGCAGGTGTTCTCGAGTTACGACGGGGACCTCAGGGACCCGCCCTGGTGGCCTCAGGAAAGGCCAGTCCCTAGGCGAGTTGCTAGGGGGCCTCTCGGGATTCCTCTCCCATTGATACCGGGGCCAAAAACCTTGTGTGGAGTCAGGGCCGGAACCGAGGATTCCTCTCAGGGGCTGACATGGAACTTTGGGTACTTCTGGAGTCTGCCCAGGGGAGTCAGGCCTCGTCTCGAGTGGGGGCATGCACGTGCGCTTTCCTTCCAGGCTGTAGCTGCAATGTCACGCTTCCCGTCGCGTGGATCAAAGGATCTGTGCTTTTTCCTCGAGGCTTTCCCTCGAGGCTTTCCCACAGGGCTGTCCCACGTGCCACCGTGGTGTGAGTCGATCCTCGGCGTGAAAGATGAGCCAGTGCAGTGCAAAGAGGTTCCTCTGGAATGGACTGAGACATCTGGGGGACTCTTGGAATGGTGGTACGACCATGGAGTTCCTCTCGCCTTTCCTGTTGAGAGTGCCTCCTCTTGAGATGCGACGGGAACGCCGGGAATTTTTTCCCGTTGAAAGCAGGGAAAGGATCCCTCATCTCGAGCTACGAGGGGGAAACGGGGCTCCTCTGGATGTGGGCGGGACCATCGTGTTTTCTCTCGAGTGGAGACGGGTATGGCGGTGAACTTCTTGAGTTGCAGCAAGGGTGTGAAAGACCCTTTCGAAGTTCCAGAGGTTAGGTGTCATTAGTCTCCAGACGCCTCATCGGAAATAGGCCTCATCTCGCCTGGAAGGGAGAACTTCCTTGATTTTCTCGAGTTGCGGCAGGTGTTCTCGAGTTACGACGGGGACCTCAGGGACCCGCCCTGTTGGCCTCAGGAGAGGCCAGTCCCTATGCGTGTTGCTAGGGGGCCCGTCGGGATTCCTCTCCCGTCGATACCGGGGCCAAAAACCTTGTGTGGAGTCAGGGCCGGAACCGAGGATTCCTCTCAGGGACTGATATGGATCTTTGGGTACTTCTGGAGTCTCGCCAGGGGAGACAGGCCTCGTCTCGTGTGGGGGCATGCACGTGCACATTCCTTCCAGGCTGTAGCAGCAATGTCACGCTTCCCGTCGCGTGGATCAAAGGATCTGCGGTTTTCCCTCGAGGCTTTCCCTCGAGGCTTTCCCACAGGGCTGTCCCACGTGACACCGTGGTGTGAGTCGATTCTCGGCGTGAAAAATGAGCCAGTGCAGGGCAAAGAGGTTCCTCTGGAATGGACTGAGACATCTGGGGGACTCTTGGAATGGTGGTACGACCATGGAGTTCCTCTCGCCTTTCCTGTTGAGAGTGCCTCCTCTTGAGATGCGACGGGAACGCCGGGAATTCTTTCCCGTTGAAAGCAGAGAAAGGATCCCTCATCTCGAGCTACGAGGGGGAAACGGGGCTCCTCTGGATGTGGGCGGGACCATCGTGCTTCCTCTCTAGTGGAGACGGGTATGGTGGTGAACTTCTTGAGTTGCAGCAAGGCTGTGAAAGACCCTTTCGAAGTTCCAGAGGTTAGGTGTCATTAGTCTCCAGACGCCTCATCGGAAATAGGCCTCATCTCGCCTGGAAGGGAGAACTTCCTGGATTTTCTCGAGTTGCGGCAGGTGTTCTCGAGTTACGACGGGGACCTCAGGGACCCGCCCTGGTGGCCTCAGGACAGGCCAGTCCCTATGCGAGTTGCTAGGGGGCCTCTCGGGATTCGTCTCCCGTCGATACCGGGGCCAAAAACCTTGTGTGGAGTCAGGGCCGGAACCGAGGATTCCTCTCAGGGGCTGACATGGATCTTTGGGTACTTCTGGAGTCTCCCCAGGGGAGTCAGGCCTCGTCTCGAGTGGGGGCATGCACGTGCACTTTCCTTCCAGGCTGTAGCAGCAATGTCACGCTTCCCGTGGCTTGGATCAAAGGATCTGTGGTTTTCCCTCGAGGCTTTCCCACAGGGCTGTCCCACGTGCCACCGTGGTGTGAGTCGATCCTCGGCGTGAAAGATGAGCCAGTGCAGGGCAAAGAGGTTCCTCTGGAATGGACTGAGACATCTGGGGGACTCTTGGAATGGTGGTACGACCATGGAGTTCCTCTCGCCTTTCCTGTTGAGACTGCCTCCTCTTGAGATGCGACGGGAACGCCGGGAATTTTTTCCCGTTGAAAGCAGGGAAAGGATCCGTCATCTCGAGCTACGAGGGGGAAACGGGGCTCCTCTGGATGTGGGCGGGACCATCGTGTTTTCTCTCGAGTGGAGACGGGTATGGCGGTGAACTTCTTGAGTTGCAGCAAGGGTGTGAAAGACCCTTTCGAAGTTCCAGAGGTTAGGTGTCATTAGTCTCCAGACGCCTCATCGGAAATAGGCCTCATCTCGCCTGGAAGGGAGAACTTCCTTGATTTTCTCGAGTTGCGGCAGGTGTTCTCGAGTTACGACGGGGACCTCAGGGACCCGCCCTGTTGGCCTCAGGAGAGGCCAGTCCCTATGCGTGTTGCTAGGGGGCCCGTCGGGATTCCTCTCCCGTCGATACCGGGGCCAAAAACCTTGTGTGGAGTCAGGGCCGGAACCGAGGATTCCTCTCAGGGACTGATATGGATCTTTGGGTACTTCTGGAGTCTCGCCAGGGGAGACAGGCCTCGTCTCGTGTGGGGGCATGCACGTGCACATTCCTTCCAGGCTGTAGCAGCAATGTCACGCTT
The DNA here is from genome assembly GCF_032405125.1 of Capricornis sumatraensis. Lineage (NCBI taxonomy): Eukaryota > Metazoa > Chordata > Mammalia > Artiodactyla > Bovidae > Capricornis > Capricornis sumatraensis. The sequence goes on from NW_027184612.1 coordinate 14,592,221, forward strand.
CCCGTCGCGTGGATCAAAGGATCTGCGGTTTTCCCTCGAGGCTTTCCCTCGAGGCTTTCCCACAGGGCTGTCCCACGTGACACCGTGGTGTGAGTCGATTCTCGGCGTGAAAAATGAGCCAGTGCAGGGCAAAGAGGTTCCTCTGGAATGGACTGAGACATCTGGGGGACTCTTGGAATGGTGGTACGACCATGGAGTTCCTCTCGCCTTTCCTGTTGAGAGTGCCTCCTCTTGAGATGCGACGGGAACGCCGGGAATTCTTTCCCGTTGAAAGCAGAGAAAGGATCCCTCATCTCGAGCTACGAGGGGGAAACGGGGCTCCTCTGGATGTGGGCGGGACCATCGTGCTTCCTCTCGAGTGGAAACGGGTATGGCGTTGAACTTCTTGAGTTGCAGCAAGGGTGTGAAAGACCCTTTCGAAGTTCCAGAGGTTAGGTGTCATTAGTCTCCAGACGCCTCATCGGAAATAGGCCTCATCTCGCCTGGAAGGGAGAACTTCCTGGATTTTCTCGAGTTGCGGCAGGTGTTCTCGAGTTACGACGGGGACCTCAGGGACCCGCCCTGGTGGCCTCAGGAGAGGCCAGTCCCCATGCGAGTTGTTAGGGGGCCTCTCGGGATTCCTCTCCCGTCGATACCGGGGCCAAAAACCTTGTGTGGAGTCAGGGCCGGAACCGAGGATTCCTCTCAGTGGCTGACATGGATCTTTGGGTACTTCTGGAGTCTCCCCAGGGGAGTCAGGCCTCGTCTCGAGTGGGGGCATGCGCGTGCGCTTTCCTTCCAGGCTTTAGCAGCAATGTCACGCTTCCCGTCGCTTGGATCAAAGGATCTGTGGTTTTCCCTCGAGGCTTTCCCTCGAGGCTTTCCCACAGGGCTGTCCCACGTGCCACCGTGGTGTGAGTCGATCCTCGGCGTGAAAGATGAGCCAGTGCAGGGCAAAGAGGTTCCTCTGGAATGGACTGAGACATCTGGGGGACTCTTGGAATGGTGGTACGACCATGGAGTTCCTCTCGCCTTTCCTGTTGAGAGTGCCTCCTCTTGAGATGCGACGGGAACGCCGGGAATTCTTTCCCGTTGAAAGCAGGGAAAGGATCCCTCATCTCGAGCTCCGAGGGGGAAACGGGGCTCCTCTGGATGTGGGCGGGACCATCGTGCTTCCTCTCGAGTGGAGATGGGTATGGCGGTGAACTTCTTGAGTTGCAGCAAGGGTGTGAAAGACCCTTTCGAAGTTCCAGAGGTTAGGTGTCATTAGTCTCCAGACGCCTCATCGGAAATAGGCCTCATCTCGCCTGGAAGGGAGAACTTCCTGGATTTTCTCGAGTTGCGGCAGGTGTTCTCGAGTTTCGACGGGGACCTCAGGGACCCGCCCTGGTAACCTCAGGAGAGGCCAGTCCCCATGCGAGTTGCTAGGGGGCCTCTCGGGATTCCTCTCCCGTCGATACCGGGGCCAAAAAGCTTGTGTGGAGTCAGGGCCGGAACCGAGGATTCCTCTCAGGGGCTGACATGGATCTTTGGGTACTTCTGGAGTCTCCCCAGGGGAGTCAGGCCTCGTCTCGAGTGGGGGCATGCACGTGCGCTTTCCTTCCAGGCTGTAGCAGCAATGTCACGCTTCCCGTCGCGTGGATCAAAGGATCTGTGGTTTTCCCTCGAGGCTTTCCCTCGAGGCTTTCCCACAGGGCTGTCCCACGTGCCACCGTGTTGTGAGTCGATCCTCGGCGTGAAAGATGAGCCAGTGCAGGGCAAAGAGGTTCCTCTGGAATGGACTGAGTCATCTGAGGGACTCTTGGAATGGTGGTACGACCATGGAGTTCCTCTCGCCTTTCCTGTTGAGAGTGCCTCCTCTTGAGATGCGACGGGAACGCCAGGAATACTTTCCCGTTGAAAGCAGGGAAAGGATCCCTCATCTCGAGCTACGAGGGGGAAACGGGGCTCCTCTGGATGTGGGCGGGACCATCGTGCTTCCTCTCGAGTGGAGACGGGTATGGCGGTGAACTTCTTGAGTTGCAGCAAGGGTGTGAAAGACCCTTTCGAAGTTCCAGAGGTTTGGTGTCATTAGTCTCCAGAGGCCTCATCGGAAATAGGCCTCATCTCGCCTGGAAGGGAAAACTTCCTGGATTTTCTCTAGTTGCGGCAGGTGTTCTCGAGTTACGACGGGGACCTCAGGGACCCGCCCTGGTGGCCTCAGGAGAGGCCAGTCCCCATGCGAGTTGCTAGGGGGCCTCTCGGGATTCCTCTCCCGTCGATACCGGGGCCAAAAAGCTTGTGTGGAGTCAGGGCCGGAACCGAGGATTCCTCTCAGGGGCTGACATGGATCTTTGGGTACTTCTGGAGTCTCCCCAGGGGAGTCAGGCCTCGTCTCGAGTGGGGGCATGCACGTGCGCTTTCCTTCCAGGCTGTAGCAGCAATGTCACGCTTCCCGTCGCGTGGATCAAAGGATCTGTGGTTTTCCCTCGAGGCTTTACCTGGAGGCTTTCCCACAGGGCTGTCCCAAGTGCCACCGTGCTGTGAGTCGATCCTCGGCGTGAAAAATGAGCCAGTGCAGGGCAAAGAGGTTCCTCTGGAATGGACTGAGACATCTTGGGGACTCTTGGAATGGTGGTACGACCATGGAGTTCCTCTCGCCTTTCCTGTTGAGAGTGCCTCCTCTTGAGATGCGACGGGAACGCCGGGAATTCTTTCCCGTTGAAACCAGGGAAAGGATCCCTCATCTCGAGCTACGAGGGGGAAACGGGGCTCCTCTGGATGTGGGCGGGACCATCGTGCTTCCTCTCGAGTGGAGGCGGGTATGGCGGTGAACTTCTTGAGTTGCAGCAAGGGTGTGAAAGACCCTTTCGAAGTTCCAGAGGTTTGGTGTCATTAGTCTCCAGACGCCTCATCGGAAATAGGCCTCATCTCGCCTGGAAGGGAGAACTTCCTGGATTTTCTCGAGTTGCGGCAGGTGTTCTCAAATTACGACGGGGACCTCAGGGACCCGCCCTGATGGCCTCCGGAGAGGCCAGTCCCCATGCGAGTTGCTAGGGGGCCTCTCGTGATTCCTCTCCCGTCGATACTGGGGCCAAAAACCTTGTGTGGAGTCAGGGCCGGAACCGAGGATTCCTCTCAGGGGCTGACATGGATCTTTGGGTACTTCTGGAGTCTCCCCAGTGGAGTCAGGCCTCGTCTCGAGTGGGGGCATGCACGTGCGCTTTCCTTTCAGGCTGTAGCAGCAATGTCACGCTTCCCGTCACGTGGATCAAAGGATCTGTGGTTTTCCCTCGAGGCTTTCCCTCGAGGCTTTCCCACAGGGCTGTCCCACGTGCCACCGTGGTGTGATTCGATCCTCGGCGTGAAAGATGAGCCAATGGAGGGCAAAGAGGTTCCTCTGGAATGGACTGAGACATCTGGGGGACTCTTGGAATGGTGGTACGACCATGGAGTTCCTCTCGCCTTTCCTGTTGAGAGTGCCTCCTCTTGAGATGCGACGGGAACGCCGGGAATTCTTTCCCGTTGAAACCAGGGAAAGGATCCCTCATCTCGAGCTCCGAGGGGGAAACGGGGCTCCTCTGGATGTGGGCGGGACCATCGTGCTTCCTCTCTAGTGGAGACGGGTATGGCGGTGAACTTCTTGAGTTGCAGCAAGGGTGTGAAAGACCCTTTCGAAGTTCCAGAGGTTAGGTGTCATTAGTCTCCAGACGCCTCATCGGAAATAGGCCTCATCTCGCCTGGAAGGGAGAACTTCCTGGATTTTCTCGAGTTGCGGCAGGTGTTCTCGAGTTACGACGGGGACCTCAGGGACCCGCCCTGGTGGCCTCAGGAGAGGCCAGTCCCTAGGCGTGTTGCTAGGGGGCCTCTCGGGATTCCTCTCCCGTTGATACCGGGGCGAAAAACCTTGTGTGGAGTCAGGGCCGGAACCGAGGATTCCTCTCAGGGGCTGACATGGATCTTTGGGTACTTCTGGAGACTCCCTAGGGGAGTCAGGCCTCGTCTCGAGTGGGGGCATGCACGTGCGCTTTCCTTCCAGGCTGTAGCAGCAATGTCACGCTTCCCGTCGCGTGGATCAAGGATCTGTGGTTTTCCCTCGAGGCTTTCCCTCGAGGCTTTCCCACAGGGCTGTCCCACGTGCCACCGTGGTGTGAGTCGATCCTCGGCGTGAAAGATGAGCCAGTGCAGGGCAAAGAGGTTCCTCTGGAATGGACTGAGACATCTGGGGGACTCTTGGAATGGTGGTACGACCATGGAGTTCCTCTCGCCTTTCCTGTTGAGAGTGCCTCCTCTTGAGATGCGACGGGAACGCCGGGAATTTTTTCCCGTTGAAAGCAGGGAAAGGATCCCTCATCTCGAGCTACGAGGGGGAAACGGGGCTCCTCTGGATGTGGGCGTGACCATCGTGCGTTCTCTCGAGTGGAGACGGGTATGGCGGTGAACTTCTTGAGTTGCAACAAGGGTGTGAAAGACCCTTTCGAAGTTCCAGAGGTTAGGTGTCATTAGTCTCCAGACGCCTCATCGGAAATAGGCCTCATCTCGCCTGGAAGGGAGAACTTCCTGGATTTTCTCGAGTTGCGGCAGGTGTTCTCGAGTTACGACGGGGACCTCAGGGACCCGCCCTGGTGGCCTCAGGAGAGGCCAGTCCCCATGCGAGTTGCTAGGGTGTCTCTCGAGATTCCTCTCCCGTCGATACCGGGGCCAAAAAGCTTGTGTGGAGTCAGGGCCGGAACCGAGGATTCCTCTCAGGGGCTGACATGGATCTTTGGATACTTCTGGAGTCTCGCCAGGGGAGACAGGCCTCGTTTCGTGAGGGGGCATGCACGTGCACTTTCCTTCCAGGCTGTAGCAGCAATGTCACGCTTCCCGTTGCGTGGATCAAAGGATCTGTGGTTTTCCCTCGAGGCTTTCCCTCGAGGCTTTCCCACAGGGCTGTCCCACGTGCCACCGTGGTGTGAGTCGATCCTCGGCGTGAAAGATGAGCCAGTGCAGGGCAAAGAGGTTCCTCTGGAATGGACTGAGACATCTGGGGGACTCTTGGAATGGTGGTACGACCATGGAGTTCCTCTCGCCTTTCCTGTTCAGAGTGCCTCCACTTGAGATGCGACGGGAACGCCGGGAATTCTTTCCCGTTGAAAGCAGGGAAAGGATCCCTCATCTCGAGCTACGAGGGGGAAACGGGGCTCTTCTGGATGTGGGCGGGACCATCGTGCTTCCTCTCGAGTGGAGACGGGTATGGCGGTGAACTTCTTGAGTCGCAGCAAGGGTGTGAAAGACCCTTTCGAAGTTCCAGAGGTTAGGTGTCATTAGTCTCCAGACGCCTCATCGGAAATAAGCCTCATCTCGCCTGGAAGGGAGAACTTCCTGGATTTTCTCGAGTTGCGGCAGGTGTTCTCGAGTTACGACGGGGACCTCAGGGACCCGCCCTGGTGGCCTCAGGAGAGGCCAGTCCCCATGCGAGTTGCTAGGGGGCCTCTCGGGATTCCTCTCCCGTCGATACCGGGGCCAAAAACCTTGTGTGGAGTCAGGGCCGGAACCGAGGATTCCTCTCAGGGGCTGACATGGATCTTTGGGTACTTCTGGAGTCTCCCCAGTGGAGTCAGGCCTCGTCTCGAGTGGGGGCATGCACGTGCGCTTTCCTTCCAGGCTGTAGCAGCAATGTCACGCTTCCCGTCGCGTGGATCAAAGGATCTGTGGTTTTCCCTCGAGGCTTTCCCTCGAGGCTTTCCCACAGGGCTGTCCCACGTGCCACCGTGGTGTGAGTCGATCCTCGGCGTGAAAAATGAGCCAGTGCAGGGCAAAGAGGTTCCTCTGGAATGGGCTGAGACATCTGGGGGACTCTTGGAATGGTGGTACGACCATGGAGTTCCTCTCGCCTTTCCTGTTGAGAGTGCCTCCTCTTGAGATGCGACGGGAACGCCGGGAATTTTTTCCCGGTGAAAGCAGGGAAAGGATCCCTCATCTCGAGCTACGAGGGGGAAACGGGGCTCCTCTGGATGTGGGCGGGACCATCGTGCTTTCTCTCGAGTGGAGACGGGTATGGCGGTGAACTTCTTGAGTTGCAACAAGGGTGTGAAAGACCCTTTCGAAGTTCCAGAGGTTAGGTGTCATTAGTCTCCAGACGCCTCATCGGAAATAGGCCTCATCTCGCCTGGAAGGGAGAACTTCCTGGATTTTCTGGAGTTGCGGCAGGTGTTCTCGAATTACGACGGGGACCTCAGGGACCCGCCCTGGTGGCCTCCGGAGAGGCCAGTCCCCATGCGAGTTGCTAGGGGGCCTCTCGGGATTCCTCTCCCGTCGATACCGGGGCCAAAAACCTTGTGTGGAGTCAGGGCCGGAACCGAGGATTCCTCTCAGGGGCTGACATGGATCTTTGGGTACTTCTGGAGTCTCCCCAGTGGAGTCAGGCCTCGTCTCGAGTGGGGGCATGCACGTGCGCTTTCCTTTCAGGCTGTAGCAGCAATGTCACGCTTCCCGTCACGTGGATCAAAGGATCTGTGGTTTTCCCTCGAGGCTTTCCCTCGAGGCTTTCCCACAGGGCTGTCCCACGTGCCACCGTGGTGTGAGTCGATCCTCGGCGTGAAAGATGAGCCAGTGCAGGGCAAAGAGGTTCCTCTGGAATGGACTGAGACATCTGGGGGACTCTTGGAATGGTGGTACGACCATGGAGTTCCTCTCGCCTTTCCTGTTGAGACTGCCTCCTCTTGAGATGCGACGGGAACGCCGGGAATTCTTTCCCGTTTAAAGCAGGGAAAGGATCCCTCATCTCGAGCTACGAGGGGGAAACGGGGCTCCTCTGGATGTGGGCGGGACCATCGTGCTTCCTCTCGAGTGGAGACGGGTATGGCGGTGAACTTCTTGAGTCGCAGCAAGGGTGTGAAAGACCCTTTCGAAGTTCCAGAGGTTAGGTGTCATTAGTCTCCAGACGCCTCATCGGAAATAGGCCTCATCTCGCCTGGAAGGGAGAACTTCCTGGATTTTCTCGAGTTGCGGCAGGTGTTCTCGAGTTACGACAGGGACCTCAGGGACCCGCCCTGGTGGCCTCAGGAGAGGCCAGTCCCCATGCGAGTTGCCAGGGGGCCTCTCGGGATTCCTCTCCCGTCGATACCGGGGCCAAAAACCTTGTGTGGAGTCAGGGCCGGAACCGAGGATGCCTCTCAGGGGCTGACATGGATCTTTGGGTACTTCTGGAGTCTCCCCAGGGGAGTCAGGCCTCGTCTCGAGTGGGGGCATGCACGTGCGCTTTCCTTCCAGGCTGTAGCAGCAATGTCACGCTTCCCGTCGCGTGGATCAAAGGATCTGTGGTTTTCCCTCGAGGCTTTCCCTCGAGGCTTTCCCACAGGGCTGTCCCACGTGGCACCGTGGTGTGAGTCGATCCTCGGCGTGAAAGATGAGCCAGTGCAGGGCAAAGAGGTTCCTCTGGAATGGACTGAGACATCTGGGGGACTCTTGGAATGGTGGTACGACCATGGAGTTCCTCTCGCCTTTCCTGTTGAGAGTGCCTCCTCTTGAGATGCGACGGGAACGCCGGGAATTCTTTCCCGTTGAAAGCAGGGAAAGGATCCCTCATCTCGAGCTCCGAGGGGGAAACGGGGCTCCTCTGGATGTGGGCGGGACAATCGTGCATCCTCTCGATTGGAGACGGGTATGGCGGTGAACTTCTTGAGTTGCAGCAAGGGTGTGAAAGACCCTTTCGAAGTTCCAGAGGTGTGGTGTCATTAGTCTCCAGAGGCCTCATCGGAAATAGGCCTCATCTCGCCTGGAAGGGAGAACTTCCTGGATTTTCTCGAGTTGCGGCAGGTGTTCTCGAGTTACGACGGGGACCTCAGGGACCCGCCCTGGTGGCCTCAGGAGAGGCCAGTCCCCATGCGAGTTGCTAGGGTGTCTCTCGAGATTCCTCTCCCGTCGATACCGGGGCCAAAAAGCTTGTGTGGAGTCAGGGCCGGAACCGAGGATTCCTCTCAGGGGCTGACATGGATCTTTGGATACTTCTGGAGTCTCGCCAGGGGAGACAGGCCTCGTTTCGTGAGGGGGCATGCACGTGCACTTTCCTTCCAGGCTGTAGCAGCAATGTCACGCTTCCCGTTGCGTGGATCAAAGGATCTGTGGTTTTCCCTCGAGGCTTTCCCTCGAGGCTTTCCCACAGGGCTGTCCCACGTGCCACCGTGGTGTGAGTCGATCCTCGGCGTGAAAGATGAGCCAGTGCAGGGCAAAGAGGTTCCTCTGGAATGGACTGAGACATCTGGGGGACTCTTGGAATGGTGGTACGACCATGGAGTTCCTCTCGCCTTTCCTGTTCAGAGTGCCTCCACTTGAGATGCGACGGGAACGCCGGGAATTCTTTCCCGTTGAAAGCAGGGAAAGGATCCCTCATCTCGAGCTACGAGGGGGAAACGGGGCTCTTCTGGATGTGGGCGGGACCATCGTGCTTCCTCTCGAGTGGAGACGGGTATGGCGGTGAACTTCTTGAGTCGCAGCAAGGGTGTGAAAGACCCTTTCGAAGTTCCAGAGGTTAGGTGTCATTAGTCTCCAGACGCCTCATCGGAAATAAGCCTCATCTCGCCTGGAAGGGAGAACTTCCTGGATTTTCTCGAGTTGCGGCAGGTGTTCTCGAGTTACGACGGGGACCTCAGGGACCCGCCCTGGTGGCCTCAGGAGAGGCCAGTCCCCATGCGAGTTGCTAGGGGGCCTCTCGGGATTCCTCTCCCGTCGATACCGGGGCCAAAAACCTTGTGTGGAGTCAGGGCCAGAACCGAGGATTCCTCTCAGGGGCTGACATGGATCGTTGGGTACTTCTGGAGTCTCCCCAGTGGAGTCAGGCCTCGTCTCGAGTGGGGGCATGCACGTGCGCTTTCCTTCCAGGCTGTAGCAGCAATGTCACGCTTCCCGTCGCGTGGATCAAAGGATCTGTGGTTTTCCCTCGAGGCTTTCCCTCGAGGCTTTCCCACAGGGCTGTCCCACGTGCCACCGTGGTGTGAGTCGATCCTCGGCGTGAAAGATGAGCCAGTGCAGGGCAAAGAGGTTCCTCTGGAATGGACTGAGACATCTGGGGGACTCTTGGAATGGTGGTACGACCATGGAGTTCCTCTCGCCTTTCCTGTTGAGAGTGCCTCCTCTTGAGATGCGACGGGAACGCAGGGAATTCTTTCCCGTTGAAAGCAGGGAAAGGATCCCTCATCTCGAGCTACGAGGGGGAAACGGGGCTCCTTTGGATGTGGTCGGGACCATCGTGCTTCCTCTCGAGTGGGGACGGGTATGGTGGTGAACTTCTTGAGTTGCAGCAAGGGTGTGAAAGACCCTTTCGAAGTCCAGAGGTTAGGTGTCATTAGTCTCCAGACGCCTCATCGGAAATAGGCCTCATCTCGCCTGGAAGGGAGAACTTCCTGGATTTTCTCGAGTTGCGGCAGGTGTTCTCGAGTTACGACGGGGACCTCAGGGACCGGCCCTGGTGGCCTCAGGAGAGGCCAGTCCCCATGCGAGTTGCTAGGGGGCCTCTCGGGATTCCTCTCCCGTCGATACCGGGGCCAAAAACCTTGTGTGGAGTCAGGGCCGGAACCGAGGATTCCTCTCAGGGGCTGACATGGATCTTTGGGTACTTCTGGAGTCTCCCCAGGGGAGTCAGGCCTCGTCTCGAGTGGGGGCATGCACGTGCACTTTCCTTCCAGGCTGTAGCAGCAATGTCACGCTTCCCGTCGCGTGGATCAAATGATGTGTGGTTTTCCCTAGAGGCTTTCCCACAGGGCTGTCCCACGTGCCACCGTGGTGTGAGTCGATCCTCGGCGTGAAAAATGAGCCAGTGCAGGGCAAAGAGGTTCCTCTGGAATGGGCTGAGACATCTGGGGTACTCTTGGAATGGTGGTACGACCATGGAGTTCCTCTCGCCTTTCCTGTTGAGAGTGCCTCCTCTTGAGATGCGACGGGAACGCCGGGAATTTTTTCCCGTTGAAAGCAGGGAAAGGATCCCTCATCTCGAGCTACGAGGGGGAAACGGGGCTCCTCTGGATGTGGGCGGGACCATCGTGCTTTCTCTCGAGTGGAGACGGGTATGGCGGTGAACTTCTTGAGTTGCAACAAGGGTGTGAAAGACCCTTTCGAAGTTCCAGAGGTTAGGTGTCATTAGTCTCCAGACGCCTCATCGGAAATAGGCCTCATCTCGCCTGGAAGGGAGAACTTCCTTGATTTTCTCGAGTTGCGGCAGGTGTTCTCGAGTTACGACGGGGACCTCAGGGACCCGCCCTGGTGGCCTCCGGAGAGGCCAGTCCCCATGCGAGTTGCTAGGGGGCCTCTCGGGATTCCTCTCCCGTCGATACCGGGGCCAAAAACCTTGTGTGGAGTCAGGGCCGGAACCGAGGATTCCTCTCAGGGGCTGACATGGATCTTTGGGTACTTCTGGAGTCTCCCCAGTGGAGTCAGGCCTCGTCTCGAGTGGGGGCATGCACGTGCGCTTTCCTTCCAGGCTGTAGCAGCAATGTCACGCTTCCCGTCGCGTGGATCAAAGGATCTGTGGTTTTCCCTCGAGGCTTTCCCTCGAGGCTTTCCCACAGGGCTGTCCCACGTGCCACCGTGGTGTGAGTCGATCCTCGGCGTGAAAGATGAGCCAGTGCAGGGCAAAGAGGTTCCTCTGGAATGGACTGAGACATCTGGGGGACTCTTGGAATGGTGGTACGACCATGGAGTTCCTCTCGCCTTTCCTGTTGAGAGTGCCTCCTCTTGAGATGCGACGGGAACGCAGGGAATTCTTTCCCGTTGAAAGCAGGGAAAGGATCCCTCATCTCGAGCTACGAGGGGGAAACGGGGCTCCTTTGGATGTGGTCGGGACCATCGTGCTTCCTCTCGAGTGGGGACGGGTATGGTGGTGAACTTCTTGAGTTGCAGCAAGGGTGTGAAAGACCCTTTCGAAGTCCAGAGGTTAGGTGTCATTAGTCTCCAGACGCCTCATCGGAAATAGGCCTCATCTCGCCTGGAAGGGAGAACTTCCTGGATTTTCTCGAGTTGCGGCAGGTGTTCTCGAGTTACGACGGGGACCTCAGGGACCGGCCCTGGTGGCCTCAGGAGAGGCCAGTCCCCATGCGAGTTGCTAGGGGGCCTCTCGGGATTCCTCTCCCGTCGATACCGGGGCCAAAAACCTTGTGTGGAGTCAGGGCCGGAACCGAGGATTCCTCTCAGGGGCTGACATGGATCTTTGGGTACTTCTGGAGTCTCCCCAGGGGAGTCAGGCCTCGTCTCGAGTGGGGGCATGCACGTGCACTTTCCTTCCAGGCTGTAGCAGCAATGTCACGCTTCCCGTCGCGTGGATCAAATGATGTGTGGTTTTCCCTAGAGGCTTTCCCACAGGGCTGTCCCACGTGCCACCGTGGTGTGAGTCGATCCTCGGCGTGAAAAATGAGCCAGTGCAGGGCAAAGAGGTTCCTCTGGAATGGGCTGAGACATCTGGGGGACTCTTGGAATGGTGGTACGACCATGGAGTTCCTCTCGCCTTTCCTGTTGAGAGTGCCTCCTCTTGAGATGCGACGGGAACGCCGGGAATTTTTTCCCGTTGAAAGCAGGGAAAGGATCCCTCATCTCGAGCTACGAGGGGGAAACGGGGCTCCTCTGGATGTGGGCGGGACCATCGTGCTTTCTCTCGAGTGGAGACGGGTATGGCGGTGAACTTCTTGAGTTGCAACAAGGGTGTGAAAGACCCTTTCGAAGTTCCAGAGGTTAGGTGTCATTAGTCTCCAGACGCCTCATCGGAAATAGGCCTCATCTCGCCTGGAAGGGAGAACTTCCTTGATTTTCTCGAGTTGCGGCAGGTGTTCTCGAGTTACGACGGGGACCTCAGGGACCCGCCCTGGTGGCCTCCGGAGAGGCCAGTCCCCATGCGAGTTGCTAGGGGGCCTCTCGGGATTCCTCTCCCGTCGATACCGGGGCCAAAAACCTTGTGTGGAGTCAGGGCCGGAACCGAGGATTCCTCTCAGGGGCTGACATGGATCTTTGGGTACTTCTGGAGTCTCCCCAGTGGAGTCAGGCCTCGTCTCGAGTGGGGGCATGCACGTGCGCTTTCCTTCCAGGCTGTAGCAGCAATGTCACGCTTCCCGTCGCGTGGATCAAAGGATCTGTGGTTTTCCCTCGAGGCTTTCCCTCGAGGCTTTCCCACAGGGCTGTCCCACGTGCCACCGTGGTGTGAGTCGATCCTCGGCGTGAAAGATGAGCCAGTGCAGGGCAAAGAGGTTCCTCTGGAATGGACTGAGACATCTGGGGGACTCTTGGAATGGTGGTACGACCATGGAGTTCCTCTCGCCTTTCCTGTTGAGAGTGCCTCCTCTTGAGATGCGACGGGAACGCAGGGAATTCTTTCCCGTTGAAAGCATGGAAAGGATCCCTCATCTCGAGCTACGAGGGGGAAACGGGGCTCCCTTGGATGTGGTCGGGACCATCGTGCTTCCTCTCGAGTGGAGACGGGTATGGTGGTGAACTTCTTGAGTTGCAGCAAGGGTGTGAAAGACCCTTTCGAAGTTCCAGAGGTTAGGTGTCATTAGTCTCCAGACGCCTCATCGGAAATAGGCCTCATCTCGCCTGGAAGGGAGAACTTCCTGGATTTTCTCGAGTTGTGGCAGGTGTTCTCGAGTTACGACGGGGACCTCAGGGACCGGCCCTGGTGGCCTCAGGAGAGGCCAGTCCCCATGCGAGTTGCTAGGGGGCCTCTCGGGATTCCTCTCCCGTCGATACCGGGGCCAAAAAGCTTGTGTGGAGTCAGGGCCGGAACCGAGGATTCCTCTCAGGGGCTGACATGGATCTTTGGGTACTTCTGGAGTCTCCCCAGGGGAGTCAGGCCTCGTCTCGAGTGGGGGCATGCACGTGCGCTTTCCTTCCAGGCTGTAGCAGCAATGTCACGCTTCCCGTCGCGTGCATCAAAGGATCTGTGGTTTTCCCTCGAGGCTTTCCCTCGAGGCTTTCCCACAGGGCTGTCCCACGTGCCACCGTGTTGTGAGTCGATCCTCGGCGTGAAAGATGAGCCAGTGCAGGGCAAAGAGGTTCCTCTGGAATGGACTGAGACATCTGGGGGACTCTTGGAATGGTGGTACGACCATGGAGTTCCTCTCGCCTTTCCTGTTGAGAGTGCCTCCTCTTGAGATGCGACGGGAACGCCGGGAATTCTTTCCCGTTGAAAGCAGGGAAAGGATCCCTCATCTCGAGCTCCGAGGGGGAAACGGGGATCCTTTGCATGTGGTCGGGACCATCGTGCTTCCTCTCGAGTGGAGACGGGTATGGTGGTGAACTTCTTGAGTTGCAGCAAGGGTGTGAAAGACCCTTTCGAAGTTCCAGAGGTTAGGTGTCATTAGTCTCCAGACGCCTCATCGGAAATAGGCCTCATATCGCCTGGAAGGGAGAACTTCCTGGATTTTCTCGAGTTGCGGCAGGTGTTCTCGAGTTACGACGGGGACCTCAGGGACCGGCCCTCGTGGCCTCAGGAGAGGCCAGTCCCCATGCGAGTTGCTAGGGGGCCTCTCGGGATTCCTCTCCCGTCGATACCGGGGCCAAAAAACTTCTGTGGAGTCAGGGCCGGAACCGAGGATTCCTCTCAGGGGCTGATATGCATCTTTGGATACTTCTGGAGTCTCGCCAGGGGAGACAGGCCTCGTTTCGTGAGGGGGCATGCACGTGCACTTTCCTTCCAGGCTTTAGCAGCAATGTCACGCTTCCCGTCGCGTGGATCAAAGGATCTGTGGTTTTCCCTCGAGGCTTTCCCTCGAGGCTTTCCCACAGGGCTGTCCCACGTGCCACCGTGGTGTGAGTCGATCCTCGGCGTGAAAGATGAGCCAGTGCAGGGCAAAGAGGTTCCTCTGGAATGGACTGAGACATCTGGGGGACTCTTGGAATGGTGGTACGACCATGGAGTTCCTCTCGCCTTTCCTGTTGAGACTGCCTCCTCTTGAGATGCGACGGGAACGCCGGGAATTCTTTCCCGTTTAAAGCAGGGAAAGGATCCCTCATCTCGAGCTACGAGGGGGAAACGGGGCTCCTCTGGATGTGGGCGGGACCATCGTGCTTCCTCTCGAGTGGAGACGGGTATGGCGGTGAACTTCTTGAGTTGCAGCAAGGGTGTGAAAGACCCTTTCGAAGTTCCAGAGGTTAGGTGTCATTAGTCTCCAGACGCCTCATCGGAAATAGGCCTCATCTCGCCTGGAAGGGAGAACTTCCTGGATTTTCTCGAGTTGAGGCAGGTGTTCTCGAGTTACGACAGGGACCTCAGGGACCCGCCCTGGTGGCCTCAGGAGAGGCCAGTCCCCATGCGAGTTGCTAGGGGGCCTCTCGGGATTCCTCTCCCGTCGATACCGGGGCCAAAAACCTTGTGTGGAGTCAGGGCCGGAACCGAGGATGCCTCTCAGGGGCTGACATGGATCTTTGGGTACTTCTGGAGTCTCCCCAGGGGAGTCAGGCCTCGTCTCGAGTGGGGGCATGCACGTGCGCTTTCCTTCCAGGCTGTAGCAGCAATGTCACGCTTCCCGTCGCGTGGATCAAAGGATCTGTGGTTTTCCCTCGAGGCTTTCCCTCGAGGCTTTCCCACAGGGCTGTCCCACGTGGCACCGTGGTGTGAGTCGATCCTCGGCGTGAAAGATGAGCCAGTGCAGGGCAAAGAGGTTCCTCTGGAATGGACTGAGACATCTGGGGGACTCTTGGAATGGTGGTACGACCATGGAGTTCCTCTCGCCTTTCCTGTTGAGAGTGCCTCCTCTTGAGATGCGACGGGAACGCCGGGAATTCTTTCCCGTTGAAAGCAGGGAAAGGATCCCTCATCTCGAGCTCCGAGGGGGAAACGGGGCTCCTCTGGATGTGGGCGGGACCATCGTGCTTCCTCTCGAGTGGAGACGGGTATGGCGGTGAACTTCTTGAGTTGCAGCAAGGGTGTGAAAGACCCTTTCGAAGTTCCAGAGGTTTGGTGTCATTAGTCTCCAGAGGCCTCATCGGAAATAGGCCTCATCTCGCCTGGAAGGGAGAACTTCCTGGATTTTCTCGAGTTGCGGCAGGTGTTCTCGAGTTACGACGGGGACCTCAGGTACCCGCCCTGGTGGCCTCAGGAGAGGCCAGTCCCCATGCGAGTTGCTAGGGGGTCTCTCGGGATTCCTCTCCCGTCGATACCGGGGCCAAAAAGCTTGTGTGGAGTCAGGGCCAGAACCGAGGATTCCTCTCAGGGGCTGACATGGATCTTTGGGTACTTCTGGAGTCTCCCCAGGGGAGTCAGGCCTCGTCTCGAGTGGGAGCATGCTCGTGCGCTTTCCTTCCAGGCTGTAGCAGCAATGTCACGCTTCCCGTCGCGTGGATCAAAGGATCTGTGGTTTTCCCTCGAGGCTTTCCCTCGAGGCTTTCCCACAGGGCTGTCCCACGTGCCACCGTGCTGTGAGTCGATCCTCGGCGTGAAAGATGAGCCAGTGCAGGGCAAAGAGGTTCCTCTGGAATGGACTGAGACATCTGGGGGACTCTTGGAATGGTGGTACGACCATGGAGTTCCTCTCGCCTTTCCTGTTGAGAGTGCCTCCTCTTGAGATGCGACGGGAACGCAGGGAATTATTTCCCGTTGAAAGCAGGGAAAGGATCCCTCATCTCGAGCTACGAGGGGGAAACGGGGCTCCTTTGGATGTTGTCGGGACCATCGTGCTTCCTCTCGAGTGGAGACGGGTATGGTGGTGAACTTCTTGAGTTGCAGCAAGGGTGTGAAAGACCCTTTCGAAGTTCCAGAGGTTAGGTGTCATTAGTCTCCAGACGCCTCATCGGAAATAGGCCTCATCTCGCCTGGAAGGGAGAACTTCCTGGATTTTCTCGAGTTGCGGCAGGTGTTCTCGAGTTACGACGGGGACCTCAGGGACCGGCCCTGGTGGCCTCAGGAGAGGCCAGTCCCCATGCGAGTTGCAAAGGGCCCTCTCGGGATTCCTCTCCCGTCGATACCGGGGCCAAAAACCTTGTGTGGAGTCAGGGCCGTAACCGAGGATTCCTCTCAGGGGCTGATATGGATCTTTGGATACTTCTGGAGTCTCGCCAGGGGAGACAGGCCTCGTTTCGTGAGGGGGCATGCACGTGCACTTTCCTTCCAGGCTGTAGCAGCAATGTCACGCTTCCCGTCGCGTGGATCAAAGGATCTGTGGTTTTCCCTCGAGGCTTTCCCTCGAGGCTTTCCCACAGGGCTGTCCCACGTGCCACCGTGGTGTGAGTCGATCCTCGGCGTGAAACATGAGCCAGTGCAGGGCAAAGAGGTTCCTCTGGAATGGACTGAGACATCTGGGGGACTCTTGGAATGGTGGTACGACCATGGAGTTCCTCTCGCCTTTCCTGTTGAGAGTGCCTCATCTTGAGATGCGACGGGAACGCCGGGAATTCTTTCCCGTTGAAAGCAGGGAAAGGATCCCTCATCTCGAGCTACGAGGGGGAAACGGGGCTCTTCTGGATGTGGGCGGGACCATCGTGCTTCCTCTCGAGTGGAGACGGGTATGGCGGTGAACTTCTTGAGTCGCAGCAAGGGTGTGAAAGACCCTTTCGAAGTTCCAGAGGTTAGGTGTCATTAGTCTCCAGACGCCTCATCGGAAATAGGCCTCATCTCGCCTGGAAGGGAGAACTTCCTGGATTTTCTCGAGTTGCGGCAGGTGTTCTCGAGTTACGACGGGGACCTCAGGGACCCGCCCTGGTGGCCTCAGGAGAGGCCAGTCCCCATGCGAGTTGCTAGGGGGCCTCTCGGGATTCCTCTCCCGTCGATACCGGGGCCAAAAACCTTGTGTGGAGTCAGGGCCGGAACCGAGGATTCCTCTCAGGGGCTGACATGGATCTTTGGGTACTTCTGGAGTCTCCCCAGTGGAGTCAGGCCTCGTCTCGAGTGGGGGCATGCACGTGCGCTTTCCTTCCAGGCTGTAGCAGCAATGTCACGCTTCCCGTCGCGTGGATCAAAGGATCTGTGGTATTCCCTCGAGGCTTTCCCTCGAGGCTTTCCCACAGGGCTGTCCCACGTGCCACCGTGGTGTGAGTCGATCCTCGGCGTGAAAGATGAGCCAGTGCAGGGCAAAGAGGTTCCTCTGGAATGGACTGAGACATCTGGGGGACTCTTGGAATGGTGGTACGACCATGGAGTTCCTCTCGCCTTTCCTGTTGAGAGTGCCTCCTCTTGAGATGCGACGGGAACACAGGGAATTCTTTCCCGTTGAAAGCAGGGAAAGGATCCCTCATCTCGAGCTACGAGGGGGAAACGGGGCTCCTTTGGATGTGGTCGGGACCATCGTGCTTCCTCTCGAGTGGAGACGGGTATGGTGGTGAACTTCTTGAGTTGCAGCAAGGGTGTGAAAGACCCTTTCGAAGTTCCAGAGGTTAGGTGTCATTAGTCTCCAGACGCCTCATCGGAAATAGGCCTCATCTCGCCTGGAAGGGAGAACTTCCTGGATTTTCTCGAGTTGCGGCAGGTGTTCTCGAGTTACGACGGGGACCTCAGGGACCCGCCCTGGTGGCCTCAGGAGAGGCCAGTCTCCATGCGAGTTGCTAAGGGGTCTCTCGGGATTCCTCTCCCGTCGATACCGGGGCCAAAAAGCTTGTGTGGAGTCAGGGCCGGAACCGAGGATTCCTCTCAGGGGCTGACATGGATCTTTGGGTACTTCTGGAGTCTCCCCAGGGGAGTCAGGCCTCGTCTCGAGTGGGGGCATGCTCGTGCGCTTTCCTTCCAGGCTGTAACAGCAATGTCACGCTTCCCGTCGCGTGGATCAAAGGATCTGTGGTTTTCCCTCGAGGCTTTCCCTCGAGGCTTTCCCACAGGGCTGTCCCACGTGCCACCGTGTTGTGAGTCGATCCTCGGCGTGAAAGATGAGCCAGTGCAGGGCAAAGAGGTTCCTCTGGAATGGACTGAGACATCTGGGGGACTCTTGGAATGGTGGTACGACCATGGAGTTCCTCTCGCCTTTCCTGTTGAGAGTGCCTCCTCTTGAGATGCGACGGGAACGCCGGGAATTCTTTCCCGTTGAAAGCAGGGAAAGGATCCCTCATCTCGAGCTACGAGGGGGAAACGGGGCTCCTCTGGATGTGGGCGGGACCATCGTGCTTCCTCTCGAGTGGAGACGGGTATGGCGGTGAACTCTTGAGTTGCAGCAAGGGTGTGAAAGACCCTTTCGAAGTTCCAGAGGTTTGGTGTCATTAGTCTCCAGAGGCCTCATCGGAAATAGGCCTCATCTCGCCTGGAAGGGAGAACTTCCTGGATTTTCTCGAGTTGCGGCAGGTGTTCTCGATTTACGACGGGGACCTCAGGGACCCGCCCTGGTGGCCTCAGGAGAGGCCAGTCCCCATGCGAGTTGCTAGGGGGCCTCTCGGGATTCCTCTCCCGTCGATACCGGGGCCAAAAACCTTGTGTGGAGTCAGGGCCGGAAACGAGGATTCCTCTCAGGGGCTGACATGGATCTTTGGGTACTTCTGGAGTCTCCCCAGGGGAGTCAGGCCTCGTCTCGAGTAGGGGCATGCACGTGCGCTTTCCTTCCAGGCTGTAGCAGCAATGTCACGCTTCCCGTCGTGTGGATCAAAGGATCTGTGGTTTTCCCTCGAGGCTTTCCCTCGAGGCTTTCCCACAGGGCTATCCCACGTGCCACCGTGGTGTGAGTCGATTCTCGGCGTGAAAGATGAGCCAGTTCAGGGCAAAGAGGTTCCTCTGGAATGGACTGAGACATCTGGGGGACTCTTGGAATGGTGGTACGACCATGGAGTTCCTCTCGCCTTTCCTGTTGAGAGTGCCTCCTCTTGAGATGCGACGGGAACGCAGGGAATTATTTCCCGTTGAAAGCAGGGAAAGGATCCCTCATCTCGAGCTACGAGGGGGAAACGGGGCTCCTTTGGATGTTGTCGGGACCATCGTGCTTCCTCTCGAGTGGAGACAGGTATGGTGGTGAACTTCTTGAGTTGCAGCAAGGGTGTGAAAGACCCTTTCGAAGTTCCAGAGGTTAGGTGTCATTAGTCTCCAGACGCCTCATCGGAAATAGGCCTCATCTCGCCTGGAAGGGAGAACTTCCTGGATTTTCTCGAGTTGCGGCAGGTGTTCTCGAGTTACGACGGGGACCTCAGGGACCGGCCCTGGTGGCCTCAGGAGAGGCCAGTCCCCATGCGAGTTGCTAGGGGCCCTCTCGGGATTCCTCTCCCGTCGATACCGGGGCCAAAAACCTTGTGTGGAGTCAGGGCCGGAACCGAGGATACCTCTCAGGGGCTGATATGGATCTTTGGATACTTCTGGAGTCTCGCCAGGGGAGACAGGCCTCGTTTCGTGAGGGGGCATGCACGTGCACTTTCCTTCCAGGCTGTAGCAGCAATGTCACGCTTCCCGTCGCGTGCATCAAAGGATCTGTGGTTTTCCCTCGAGGCTTTCCCTCGAGGCTTTCCCACAGGGCTTTCCCACGTGCCACCGTGGTGTGAGTCGATCCTCGGCGTGAAAGATGAGCCAGTGCAGGGCAAAGAGGTTCCTCTGGAATGGACTGAGACATCTGGGGGACTCTTGGAATGGTGGTACGACCATGGAGTTCCTCTCGCCTTTCCTGTTGAGAGTGCCTCCTCTTGAGATGCGACGGGAACGCCGGGAATTCTTTCCCGTTGAAAGCAGGGAAAGGATCCCTCATCTCGAGCTACGAGGGGGAAACGGGGCTCTTCTGAATGTGGGCGGGACCATCGTGCTTCCTCTCGAGTGGAGACGGGTATGGCGGTGAACTTCTTGAGTCGCAGCAAGGGTGTGAAAGACCCTTTCGAAGTTCCAGAGGTTAGGTGTCATTAGTCTCCAGACGCCTCATCGGAAATAAACCTCATCTCGCCTGGAAGGGAGAACTTCCTGGATTTTCTCGAGTTGCGGCAGGTGTTCTCGAGTTACGACGGGGACCTCAGGGACCCGCCCTGGTGGCCTCAGGAGAGGCCAGTCCCCATGCGAGTTGCTAGGGGGCCTCTCGGGATTCCTCTCCCGTCGATACCGGGGCCAAAAACCTTGTGTGGAGTCAGGGCCGGAACCGAGGATTCCTCTCAGGGGCTGACATGGATCTTTGGGTACTTCTGGAGTCTCCCCAGTGGATTCAGGCCTCGTCTCGAGTGGGGGCATGCACGTGCGCTTTCCTTCCAGGCTGTAGCAGCAATGTCACGCTTCCCGTCGCGTGGATCAAAGGATCTGTGGTATTCCCTCGAGGCTTTCCCTCGAGGCTTTCCCACAGGGCTGTCCCACGTGCCACCGTGGTGTGAGTCGATCCTCGGCGTGAAAGATGAGCCAGTGCAGGGCAAAGAGGTTCCTCTGGAATGGACTGAGACATCTGGGGGACTCTTGGAATGGTGGTACGACCATGGAGTTCCTCTCGCCTTTCCTGTTGAGAGTGCCTCCTCTTGAGATGCGACGGGAACGCCGGGAATTCTTTCCCGTTGAAAGCAGGGAAAGGATCCCTCATCTCGAGCTACGAGGGGGAAACGGGGCTCCTTTGGATGTGGTCGGGACCATCGTGCTTCTTCTCGAGTGGAGACGGGTATGGTGGTGAACTTCTTGAGTTGCAGCAAGGGTGTGAAAGACCCTTTCGAAGTTCCAGAGGTTAGGTGTCATTAGTCTCCAGACGCCTCATCGGAAATAGGCCTCATCTCGCCTGGAAGGGAGAACTTCCTGGATTTTCTCGAGTTGCGGCAGGTGTTCTCGAGTTACGACGGGGACCTCAGGGACCGGCCCTGGTGGCCTCAGGAGAGGCCAGTCCCCATGCGAGTTGCTAGGGGGCCTCTCGGGATTCCTCTCCCGTCGATACCGGGGCCAAAAACCTTGTGTGGAGTCAGGGCCGGAACCGAGGATTCCTCTCAGGGGCTGACATGGATCTTTGGATACTTCTGGAGTCTCGCCAGGGGAGACAGGCCTCGTTTCGTGAGGGGGCATGCACGTGCACTTTCCTTCCAGGCTGTAGCAGCAATGTCACGCTTCCCGTCGCGTGGATCAAAGGATCTGTGGTTTTCCCTCGAGGCTTTCCCTCGAGGCTTTCCCACAGGGCTGTCCCACGTGCCACCGTGTTGTGAGTCGATCCTCGGCGTGAAAGATGAGCCAGTGCAGGGCAAAGAGGTTCCTCTGGAATGGACTGAGACATCTGGGGGACTCTTGGAATGGTGGTACGACCATGGAGTTCCTCTCGCCTTTCCTGTTGAGAGTGCCTCCTCTTGAGATGCGACGGGAACGCCGGGAATTCTTTCCCGTTGAAAGCAGGGAAAGGATCACTCATCTCGAGCTACGAGGGGGAAACAGGGCTCTTCTGGATGTGGGC
Organism: Capricornis sumatraensis; assembly: GCF_032405125.1. Classification (NCBI taxonomy): domain Eukaryota; kingdom Metazoa; phylum Chordata; class Mammalia; order Artiodactyla; family Bovidae; genus Capricornis; species Capricornis sumatraensis. The sequence goes on from NW_027184612.1 coordinate 14,613,430, forward strand.
GGGACCATCGTGCTTCCTCTCGAGTGGAGACGGGTATGGCGGTGAACTTCTCGAGTCGCAGCAAGGGTGTGAAAGACCCTTTCGAAGTTCCAGAGGTTAGGTGTCATTAGTCTCCAGACGCCTCATCGGAAATAGGCCTCATCTCGCCTGGAAGGGAGAACTTCCTGGATTTTCTCGAGTTGCGGCAGGTGTTCTCGAGTTACGACGGGGACCTCAGGGACCCGCCCTGGTGGCCTCAGGAGAGGCCAGTCCCCATGCGAGTTGCTAGGGGGCCTCTCGGGATTCCTCTCCCGTCGATACCGGGGCCAAAAACCTTGTGTGGAGTCAGGGCCGGAACCGAGGATTCCTCTCAGGGGCTGACATGGATCTTTGGGTACTTCTGGAGTCTCCCCAGTGGAGTCAGGCCTCGTCTCGAGTGGGGGCATGCACGTGCGCTTTCCTTCCAGGCTGTAGCAGCAATGTCACGCTTCCCGTCGCGTGGATCAAAGGATCTGTGGTTTTCCCTCGAGGCTTTCCCTCGAGGCTTTCCCACAGGGCTGTCCCACGTGCCACCGTGGTGTGAGTCGATCCTCGGCGTGAAAGATGAGCCAGTGCAGGGCAAAGAGGTTCCTCTGGAATGGACTGAGACATCTGGGGGACTCTTGGGATGGTGGTACGACCATGGAGTTCCTCTCGCCTTTCCTGTTGAGAGTGCCTCCACTTGAGATGCGACGGGAACGCAGGAAATTCTTTCCCGTTGAAAGCAGGGAAAGGATCCCTCATCTCGAGCTACGAGGGGGAAACGGGGCTCCTTTGGATGTGGTCGGGACCATCGTGCTTCCTCTCGAGTGGAGACGGGTATGGTGGTGAACTTCTTGAGTTGCAGCAAGGGTGTGAAAGACCCTTTCGAAGTTCCAGAGGTTAGGTGTCATTAGTCTCCAGACGCCTCATCGGAAATAGGCCTCATCTCGCCTGGAAGGGAGAACTTCCTGGATTTTCTCGAGTTGCGGCAGGTGTTCTCGAGTTACGACGGGGAACTCAGGGACCGGCCCTGGTGGCCTCAGGAGAGGCCAGTCCCCAAGCGAGTTGCTAGGGGGCCTCTCGGGATTCCTCTCCCGTCGATACCGGGGCCAAAAACCTTGTGTGGAGTCAGGGCCAGAACCGAGGATTCCTCTCAGGGGCTGACATGGATCTTTGGGTACTTCTGGAGTCTCCCCAGTGGAGTCAGGCGTCGTCTCGAGTGGGGGCATGCACGTGCGCTTTCCTTCCAGGCTGTAGCAGCAATGTCACGCTTCCCGTCGCGTGGATCAAAGGATCTGTGGTTTTCCCTCGAGGCTTTCCCTCGAGGCTTTCCCACAGGGCTGTCCCACGTGCCACCGTGGTGTGAGTCGATCCTCGGCGTGAAAGATGAGCCAGTGCAGGGCAAAGAGGTTCCTCTGGAATGGACTGAGACATCTGGGGGACTCTTGGAATGGTGGTACGACCATGGAGTTCCTCTCGCCTTTCCTGTTGAGAGTGCCTCCACTTGAGATGCGACGGGAACGCAGGAAATTCTTTCCCGTTGAAAGCAGGGAAAGGATCCCTCATCTCGAGCTACGAGGGGGAAACGGGGCTCCTTTGGATGTGGTCGGGACCATCGTGCTTCCTCTCGAGTGGAGACGGGTATGGTGGTGAACTTCTTGAGTTGCAGCAAGGGTGTGAAAGACCCTTTCGAAGTTCCAGAGGTTAGGTGTCATTAGTCTCCAGACGCCTCATCGGAAATAGGCCTCATCTCGCCTGGAAGGGAGAACTTCCTGGATTTTCTCGAGTTGCGGCAGGTGTTCTCGAGTTACGACGGGGAACTCAGGGACCGGCCCTGGTGGCCTCAGGAGAGGCCAGTCCCCATGCGAGTTGCTAGGGGGCCTCTCGGGATTCCTCTCCCGTCGATACCGGGGCCAAAAACCTTGTGTGGAGTCAGGGCCGGAACCGAGGATTCCTCTCAGGGGCTGACATGGATCTTTGGGTACTTCTGGAGTCTCCCCAGTGGAGTCAGGCCTCGTCTCGAGTGGGGGCATGCACGTGCGCTTTCCTTCCAGGCTGTAGCAGCAATGTCACGCTTCCCGTCGCGTGGATCAAAGGATCTGTGGTTTTCCCTCGAGGCTTTCCCTCGAGGCTTTCCCACAGGGCTGTCCCACGTGCCACCGTGGTGTGAGTCGATCCTCGGCGTGAAAGATGAGCCAGTGCAGGGCAAAGAGGTTCCTCTGGAATGGACTGAGACATCTGGGGGACTCTTGGAATGGTGGTACGACCATGGAGTTCCTCTCGCCTTTCCTGTTGAGAGTGCCTCCTCTTGAGATGCGACGGGAACGCAGGGAATTCTTTCCCGTTGAAAGCAGGGAAAGGATCCCTCATCTCGAGCTACGAGGGGGAAACGGGGCTCCTTTGGATGTGGTCGGGACCATCGTGCTTCCTCTCGAGTGGAGACGGGTATGGTGGTGAACTTCTTGAGTTGCAGCAAGGGTGTGAAAGACCCTTTCGAAGTTCCAGAGGTTAGGTGTCATTAGTCTCCAGACGCCTCATCGGAAATAGGCCTCATCTCGCCTGGAAGGGAGAACTTCCTGGATTTTCTCGAGTTGCGGCAGGTGTTCTCGAGTTACGACGGGGACCTCAGGGACCGGCCCTGGTGGCCTCAGGAGAGGCCAGTCCCCATGCGAGTTGCTAGGGGGCCTCTCGGGATTCCTCTCCCGTCGATACCGGGGCCAAAAACCTTGTGTGGAGTCAGGGCCGGAACCGAGGATTCCTCTCAGGGGCTGACATGGATCTTTGGGTACTTCTGGAGTCTCCCCAGTGGAGTCAGGCCTCGTCTCGAGTGGGGGCATGCACGTGCGCTTTCCTTCCAGGCTGTAGCAGCAATGTCACGCTTCCCGTCGCGTGGATCAAAGGATCTGTGGTTTTCCCTCGAGGCTTTCCCTCGAGGCTTTCCCACAGGGCTGTCCCACGTGCCACCGTGGTGTGAGTCGATCCTCGGCGTGAAAGATGAGCCAGTGCAGGGCAAAGAGGTTCCTCTGGAATGGACTGAGACATCTGGGGGACTCTTGGAATGGTGGTACGACCATGGAGTTCCTCTCGCCTTTCCTGTTGAGAGTGCCTCCTCTTGAGATGCGACGGGAACGCAGGGAATTCTTTCCCGTTGAAATCAGGGAAAGGATCCCTCATCTCGAGCTACGAGGGGGAAACGGGGCTCCTTTGGATGTGGTCGGGACCATCGTGCTTCCTCTCGAGTGGAGACGGGTATGGTGGTGAACTTCTTGAGTTGCAGCAAGGGTGTGAAAGACCCTTTCGAAGTTCCAGAGGTTAGGTGTCATTAGTCTCCAGACGCCTCATCGGAAATAGGCCTCATCTCGCCTGGAAGGGAGAACTTCCTGGATTTTCTCGAGTTGCGGCAGGTGTTCTCGAGTTACGACGGGGACCTCAGGGACCGGCCCTGGTGGCCTCAGGAGAGGCCAGTCCCCATGCGAGTTGCTAGGGGGCCTCTCGGGATTCCTCTCCCGTCGATACCGGGGCCAAAAACCTTGTGTGGAGTCAGGGCCGGAACCGAGGATTCCTCTCAGGGGCTGATATGGATCTTTGGATACTTCTGGAGTCTCGCCAGGGGAGACAGGCCTCGTTTCGTGAGGGGGCATGCACGTGCACTTTCCTTCCAGGCTGTAGCAGCAATGTCACGCTTCCCGTCGCGTGGATCAAAGGATCTGTGGTTTTCCCTCGAGGCTTTCCCTCGAGGCTTTCCCACAGGGCTGTCCCACGTGCCACCGTGGTGTGAGTCGATCCTCGGCGTGAAAGATGAGCCAGTGCAGGGCAAAGAGGTTCCTCTGGAATGGACTGAGACATCTGGGGGACTCTTGGAATGGTGGTACGACCATGGAGTTCCTCTCGCCTTTCCTGTTGAGAGTGCCTCCTCTTGAGATGCGACGGGAACGCCGGGAATTCTTCCCCGTTTAAAGCAGGGAAAGGATCCCTCATCTCGAGCTACGAGGGGGAAACGGGGATCCTCTGGATGTGGGCGGGACCATCGTGCTTCCTCTCGAGTGGAGACGGGTATGGCGGTGAACTTCTTGAGTCGCAGCAAGGGTATGAAAGACCCTTTCGAAGTTCCAGAGGTTAGGTGTCATTAGTCTCCAGACGCCACATCGGAAATAGGCCTCATCTCGCCTGGAAGGGAGAACTTCCTGGATTTTCTCGAGTTGCGGCAGGTGCTCTCGAGTTACGCCGAGGACCTCAGGGACCCGCCCTGGTGGCCTCAGGAGAGGCCAGTCCCCATGCGAGTTGCTAGGGGGCCTCTCGGGATTCCTCTCCCGTCGATACCGGGGCCAAAAACCTTGTGTGGAGTCAGGGCCGGAACCGAGGATTCCTCTCAGGGGCTGACATGGATCTTTGGGTACTTCTGGAGTCTCCCCAGGGGAGTCAGGCCTCGTCTCGAGTGGGGGCATGCACGTGCGCTTTCCTTCCAGGCTGTAGCAGCAATGTCACGCTTCCCGTCGCGTGGATCAAAGGATCTGTGGTTTTCCCTCGAGGCTTTCCCTCGAGGCTTTCCCTCGAGGCTTTCCCACAGGGCTGTCCCACGTGCCAACGTGGTGTGAGTCGATCCTCGGCGTGAAAGATGAGCCAGTGCAGGGCAAAGAGGTTCCTCTGGAATGGACTGAGACATCTGGGGGACTCTTGGAATGGTGGTACGACCATGGAGTTCCTCTCGCCTTTCCTGTTGAGAGTGCCTCCTCTTGAGATGCGACGGGAACGCAGGGAATTCTTTCCCGTTGAAAGCAGGGAAAGGATCCCTCATCTCGAGCAACGAGGGGGAAACGGGGCTCCTTTGGATGTGGTCGGGACCATCGTGCTTCCTCTCGAGTGGAGACGGGTATGGTGGTGAACTTCTTGAGTCGCAGCAAGGGTGTGAAAGACCCTTTCGAAGTTCCAGAGGTTAGGTGTCATTAGTCTCCAGACGCCTCATCGGAAATAGGCCTCATTTCGCCTGGAAGGGAGAACTTCCTGGATTTTCTCGAGGTGCGGCAGGTGTTCTCGAGTTACGACGGGGACCTCAGGGACCGGCCCTGGTGGCCTCAGGAGAGGCCAGTCCCCATGCGAGTTGCTAGGGGGCCTCTCGGGATTCCTCTCCCGTCGATACCGGGGCCAAAAACCTTGTGTGGAGTCAGGGCCGGAACCGAGGATTCCTCTCAGGGGCTGATATGGATCTATGGATACTTCTTGAGTCTCGACAGGGGAGACAGGCCTCGTTTCGTGAGGGGGCATGCACGTGCACTTTCCTTCCAGGCTGTAGCAGCAATGTCACGCTTCCCGTGGCGTGGATCAAAGGATCTGTGGTTTTCCTCGAGCCTTGCCCTCGAGGCCTTCCCCCAGGGCTGTCCCACGTGCCACCGTGGTGTGAGTCGATCCTCGGCGTGAATGATGAGCCACTGCAGGGCAAAGAGGTTCCTCTGTAATGGACTGAGACATCTGGGGGACTCTTGGAATGGTGGTACGACCATGGAGTTCCTCTCGCCTTTCCTGTTGAGAGTGCCTCCGCTTGAGATGCGACGGGAACGCAGGGAATTCTTTCCCGTTGAAAGCAGGGAAAGGATCCCTCCTCTCGAGCTACGAGGTGGAAACGGAGCTCCTCTGGATGTGGGCGGGACCATCGTGCTTCCTCTCGAGTGCAGACGGGTATGGCGGTGAACTTCCTTAGTTGCAGCAAGGGTGTGAAAGACCCTTTCGAAGTTCCAGAGGTTAGGTGTCATTAGTCTCCAGAGGCCTCATCGGAAATAGGCCTCATCTCGCCTGGAAGGGAGAACTTCCTGGATTTTCTCGAGTTGCGGCAGGTGTTCTCGAGTTACGACGGGGACCTCAGGGACCCGCCCTGGTGGCCTCAGGAAAGGCTAGTCCCCTGGAGAGTTGCTAGGGGGCCTCTCCGGATTCCTCTCCCGTCGATACCGGGGCTAAAATCCTTCTGAGGAGTCAGGGCCGGAACCGAGGATTCCTCTCAGGTGTTGACATGGATCTCTGGGTCTGTCTGGAGTCTCCCCAGGGGAGTCAAGCCTCGTCTCGAGGGGGGGCATGCACGTGCGCTTTCCTTCCAGGCTGTAGCAGCAATGTCACGCTTCCCGTCGCGTGGATCAAAGGATCTGTGGTTTTCCCTCGAGGCTTTCCCTCGAGGCTTTCCCACAGGGCTGTCCCACATGCCACGGTGGTGGGAGTCGATCATCGGCGTGAAAGATGAGCCAGTGCAGGGCAAAGAGGTTCCTCTGGAATGGACTGAGACTTCTGGGGGACTCTTGGAATGGTGGTACGACCATGGAGTTCCTCTCGCCTTTCCTGTTGAGAGTGCCTCCTCTTGAGATGCGACGGGAACACCGGGAATTCGTTCCCGTTGAAAGCAGGGCAAGGATCCCTCATCTCGAGCTACGAGGGGGAAACGGGGCTCCTCTGGATGTGGGCGGGACCATCGTGCTTCCTCTCGAGTGGAGACGGGTATGGCGGTGAACTTCTTGAGTTGCAGCAAGGGTGTGAAAGACCCTTTCGAAGTTCCAGAGGTTAGGTGTCATTAGTCTCCAGAGGCCTCATCGGAAATAGGCCTCATCTCGCCTGCAAGGGAGAACTTCCTGGATTTTCTCGAGTTGCGGCAGGTGTTCTCGAGTTACGACGGGTATCTCAGGGACCCGCCCTGGTGGCCTCAGGAGAGGCCAGTCCCCATGCGAGTTGCTAGGGGGCCTCTCGGGATTCCTCTCCCGTCGATACCGGGGCCAAAAACCTTGTGTGGAGTCAGGGCCGGAACCGAGGATTCCTCTCAGGGGCTGATATGGATCTATGGATACTTCTTGAGTCTCGACAGGGGAGACAGGCCTCGTTTCGTGAGGGGGCATGCACGTGCACTTTCCTTCCAGGCTGTAGCAGCAATGTCACGCTTCCCGTGGCGTGGATCAAAGGATCTGTGGTTTTCCTCGAGCCTTGCCCTCGAGGCCTTCCCCCAGGGCTGTCCCACGTGCCACCGTGGTGTGAGTCGATCCTCGGCGTGAATGATGAGCCACTGCAGGGCAAAGAGGTTCCTCTGTAATGGACTGAGACATCTGGGGGACTCTTGGAATGGTGGTACGACCATGGAGTTCCTCTCGCCTTTCCTGTTGAGAGTGCCTCCGCTTGAGATGCGACGGGAACGCAGGGAATTCTTTCCCGTTGAAAGCAGGGAAAGGATCCCTCCTCTCGAGCTACGAGGTGGAAACGGAGCTCCTCTGGATGTGGGCGGGACCATCGTGCTTCCTCTCGAGTGCAGACGGGTATGGCGGTGAACTTCCTTAGTTGCAGCAAGGGTGTGAAAGACCCTTTCGAAGTTCCAGAGGTTAGGTGTCATTAGTCTCCAGAGGCCTCATCGGAAATAGGCCTCATCTCGCCTGGAAGGGAGAACTTCCTGGATTTTCTCGAGTTGCGGCAGGTGTTCTCGAGTTACGACGGGGACCTCAGGGACCCGCCCTGGTGGCCTCAGGAAAGGCTAGTCCCCTGGAGAGTTGCTAGGGGGCCTCTCCGGATTCCTCTCCCGTCGATACCGGGGCTAAAATCCTTCTGAGGAGTCAGGGCCGGAACCGAGGATTCCTCTCAGGTGTTGACATGGATCTCTGGGTCTGTCTGGAGTCTCCCCAGGGGAGTCAAGCCTCGTCTCGAGGGGGGGCATGCACGTGCGCTTTCCTTCCAGGCTGTAGCAGCAATGTCACGCTTCCCGTCGCGTGGATCAAAGGATCTGTGGTTTTCCCTCGAGGCTTTCCCTCGAGGCTTTCCCACAGGGCTGTCCCACATGCCACGGTGGTGGGAGTCGATCATCGGCGTGAAAGATGAGCCAGTGCAGGGCAAAGAGGTTCCTCTGGAATGGACTGAGACTTCTGGGGGACTCTTGGAATGGTGGTACGACCATGGAGTTCCTCTCGCCTTTCCTGTTGAGAGTGCCTCCTCTTGAGATGCGACGGGAACACCGGGAATTCGTTCCCGTTGAAAGCAGGGCAAGGATCCCTCATCTCGAGCTACGAGGGGGAAACGGGGCTCCTCTGGATGTGGGCGGGACCATCGTGCTTCCTCTCGAGTGGAGACGGGTATGGCGGTGAACTTCTTGAGTTGCAGCAAGGGTGTGAAAGACCCTTTCGAAGTTCCAGAGGTTAGGTGTCATTAGTCTCCAGAGGCCTCATCGGAAATAGGCCTCATCTCGCCTGCAAGGGAGAACTTCCTGGATTTTCTCGAGTTGCGGCAGGTGTTCTCGAGTTACGACGGGTATCTCAGGGACCCGCCCTGGTGGCCTCAGGAGAGGCCAGTCCCCATGCGAGTTGCTAGGGGGCCTCTCTGGATTCCTCTCCCGTCGATACCGGGGCCAAAAACCTTGTGCGGAGTCAGGGCCAGAACCGAGGATTCCTCTCAGGGGCTGACATGGATCTTTGGGTACTTCTGGAGTCTCCCCAGGGGAGTCAGGCCTCGTCTCGAGTGGGGGCATGCATGTGCGCTTTCCTTCCAGGCTGTAGCAGCAATGTCACGCTTCCCGTCGCGTGGATCAAAGGATCTGTGGTTTTCCCTCGAGGCTTTCCCTCGAGGCTTTCCCACAGGGCTGTCCCTCGTGCCACCGTGGTGTGAGTCGATCCTCGGCGTGAAAGATGAGCCAGTGCAGGGCAAAGAGGTTCCTCTGGAATGGACTGAGACATCTGGGGGACTCTTGGAATGGTGGTACGACCATGGAGTTCCTCTCGCCTTTCCTGTTGAGAGTGCCTTCTCTTGAGATGCGACGTGAACGCCGGGAATTCTTTCCCGTTGAAAGCAGGGAAAGGATCCCTCATCTCGAGCTACGAGGGGGAAACGGGGCTCCTCTGGATGTGGGCGGGACCATCGTGCTTCCTCTCGAGTGGAGACGGGTATGGCGGTGAACTTCTTGAGTTGCAGCAAGGGTGTGAAAGACCCTTTCGAAGTTCCAGAGGTTAGGTGTCATTAGTCTCCAGAGGCCTCATCGGAAATAGGCCTCATCTCGCCTGCAAGGGAGAACTTCCTGGATTTTCTCGAGTTGCGGCAGGTGTTCTCGAGTTATGACGGGTACCTCAGGGACCCGCCCTGGTGGCCTCAGGAGAGGCCAGTCCCCATGCGAGTTGCTAGGGGGCCTCTCGGGATTCCTCTCCCGTCGATACCGGGGCCAAAAACCTTGTGTGGAGTCAGGGCCGGATCCGAGGATTCCTCTCAGGGGCTGACATGGATCTTTGGGTACTTGTGGAGTCTCCCCAGGGGAGTCAGGCCTCGTCTCTAGTGGGGGCATGCACGTGCGCATTCCTTCCAGGCTGTAGCAGCAATGTCACGCTTCCCGTTGCGTGGATCAAAGGATCTGTGGTTTTCCCTCGAGGCTTTCCCTCGAGGCTTTCCCACAGGGCTGTTCCACGTGCCACCGTGATGTGAGTCGATCCTCGGCATGAAAGATGAGCCAGTGCAGGGCAAAGAGGTTCCTCTGGAATGGACTGAGACATCTGGGGGACTCTTGGAATGGTGGTACGACCATGGAGTTCCTCTCGCCTTTCCTGTTGAGAGTGCCTCCTCTTGAGATGCGACGGGAACGCCGGGAATTCGTTCCCGTTGAAAGCAGGGAAAGGATCCCTCATCTCGAGCTACGAGGGGGAAACGGGGCTCCTCTGGATGTGGGCGGGACCATCGTGCTTCCTCTCGAGTGGAGACGGGCATGGCGGTGAACTTCTTGAGTTGCAGCAAGGGTGTGAAAGACCCTATCGAAGTTCCAGAGGTTAGGTGTCATTAGTCTCCAGACGCCTCATCGGAAATAGGCCTCATCTCGCCTGGAAGGGAGAACTTCCTGGATTTTCTCGAGTTGCGGCAGGTGTTCTCGAGTTAGGACGCGGACCTCAGGGACCCGCCCTGGTGGCCTCAGGAGAGGCCAGTCCCCATGCGAGGTGCTAGGGGGCCTCACGGGATTCCTCTCCCGTCGATACCGGGGCCAAAAACCTTGTGCGGAGTTAGGGCCAGAACCGAGGATTCCTCTCAGGGGCTGACATGGATCTTTGTGTACTTGTGGAGTCTCCCCAGGGGAGTCAGGCCTCGTCTCGAGTGGGGGCATGCACGTGCGCTTTCCTTCCATGCTGTAGCAGCAATGTCATGCTTCCCGTCGCGTGGATCAAAGGATCTGTGGTTTTCCCACGAGGCTTTCCCTCGAGGCTTTCCCACAGGGCTGTCCCACGTGCCACCGTGGTGTGAGTCGATCCTCGGCGTGAAAGATGAGCCAGTGCAGGGCAAAGAGGTTCCTCTGGAATGGACTGAGACATCTGGGGGACTCTTGGAATGGTGGTACGACCATGGAGTTCCTCTCGCCTTTCCTGTTGAGAGTGCCTCCTCTTGAGATGCGACGGGAACGCCGGGAATTCTTTCCCGTTGAAAGCAGGGAAAGGATCCCTCATCTCGAGCTACGAGGGGGAAACGGGGCTCCTCTGGATGTGGGCGGGACCATCGTGCTTCCTCTAGAGTGGAGACGGGTATGGCGGTGAACTTCTTGAGTTGCAGCAAGGATGTGAAAGACCCTTTCGAAGTTCCAGAGGTTAGGTGTCATTAGTCTCCAGACGCCTCATCGGAAATAGGCCTCATCTCGCCTGGAAGGGAGAACTTCCTGGATTTTCTCGAGTTGCGGCAGGTGTTCTCGAGTTACGACGGGGACCTCAGGGACCCGCCCTGGTGGCCTCAGGAGAGGCCACTCCCCATGCGAGTTGCTAGGGGGCCTCTCGGGATTCCTCTCCCGTCAATACCGAGGCCAAAAACCTTGTGTGGAGTCAGGGCCGGAACCGAGGATTCCTCTCAGGGGCTGACATGGATCTTTGGGTACTTGTGGAGTCTCCCCAGGGGAGTCAGGCCTCGTCTCGAGTGGGGGCATGCACGTGCGCTTTCCTTCCAGGCTGTAGCAGCAATGTCACGCTTCCCGTCGCGTGGATCAAAGGATCTGTGGTTTTCCCTCGAGGCTTTCCCTCGAGGCTTTCCCACAGGGCTGTCCCACGTGCCACCGTGGTGTGAGTCGATCCGCGGCGTGAAAGATCAGCCAGTGCAGGGCAAAGAGGTTCCTCTGGAATGGACTGAGACATCTGGGGGACTCTTGGAATGGTGGTACGACCATGGAGTTCCTCTCGCCTTTCCTGTTGAGAGTGCCTCCTCTTGAGATGCGACGGGAACGCCGGGAATTCTTTCCCGTTGAAACCAGGGAAAGGATCCCTCATCTCGAGCTACGAGGGGGAAACGGGGCTCCTCTGGATGTGGGCGGGACGATCGTGCTTCCTCTCGAGTGGACACGGGTATGGCGCTGAACTTCTTGAGTTGCAGCAAGGGTGTGAAAGACCCTTTCGAAGTTCCAGAGGTTAGGTGTCATTCGTCTCCAAAGGCCTCATCGGAAATAGGCCTCATCTCGCCTGGAAGGGAGAACTTCCTGGATATTCTCGAGTTGCGGCAGGTGTTCTCGAGTTACTCCGGGGACCTCAGGGACCCGCCCTGGTGGCCTCAGGAGAGGCCAGTCCCCATGCGAGTTGCTAGGGGGCCTCTCGGGATTCCTCTCCCATCGATACTGGCGCAAAAACCTTGTGTGGAGTCAGGGCCGGAACCGAGGATTCCTCTCAGGGGCTGACATGGATCTTTGGGTACTTCTGGAGTCTCCCCAGGGGAGTCAGGCCTCGTCTCGAGTGGGGGCATGCACGTGCGCTTTCCTTCCAGGCTGTAGCAGCAATGTCACGCTTCCCGTCGCGTGGATCAAAGGATCTGTGGTTTTCCCTCGAGGCTTTCCCTCGAGGCTTTCCCACAGGGCTGTCCCACGTGCCACCGTGGTGTGAGTCGATCCTCGGCGTGAAAGATGAGCCAGTGCAGGGCAAAGAGGCTCCTCTGTAATGGACTGAGACATCTGGGGGACTCTTGGAATGGTGGTACGACCATGGAGTTCCTCTCGCCTTTCCTGTTGAGAGTGCCTCCTCTTGAGATGCGACGGGAACGCCGGGAATTCTTTCCCGTTGAAACCAGGGAAAGGATCCCTCATCTCGAGCTACGAGGGGGAAACGGGGCTCCTCTGGATGTGGGCGGGACGATCGTGCTTCCTCTCGAGTGGACACGGGTATGGCGCTGAACTTCTTGAGTTGCAGCAAGGGTGTGAAAGACCCTTTCGAAGTTCCAGAGGTTAGGTGTCATTCGTCTCCAAAGGCCTCATCGGAAATAGGCCTCATCTCGCCTGGAAGGGAGAACTTCCTGGATATTCTCGAGTTGCGGCAGGTGTTCTCGAGTTACGCCGGGGACCTCAGGGACCCGCCCTGGTGGCCTCAGGAGAGGCCAGTCCCCATGCGAGTTGCTAGGGGGCCTCTCGGGATTCCTCTCCCATCGATACTGGCGCAAAAACCTTGTGTGGAGTCAGGGCCGGAACCGAGGATTCCTCTCAGGGGCTGACATGGATCTTTGGGTACTTCTGGAGTCTCCCCAGGGGAGTCAGGCCTCGTCTCGAGTGGGGGCATGCACGTGCGCTTTCCTTCCAGGCTGTAGCAGCAATGTCACGCTTCCTGTCGCGTGGATCAAAGGATCTGTGGTTTTCCCTCGAGGCTTTCCCTCGAGGCTATCCCACAGGGCTGTCCCACGTGCCACCGTGGTGTGAGTCGATCCTCGGCGTGAAAGATGAGCCAGTGCAGGGCAAAGAGGCTCCTCTGTAATGGACTGAGACATCTGGGGGACTCTTGGAATGGTGGTACGACCATGGAGTTCCTCTCGCCTTTCCTGTTGAGAGTGCCTCCTCTTGAGATGAGACGGGAACGCCGGGAATTCTTTCCCGTTGAAAGCAGGGAAAGGATCCCTCATCTCGAGCTACGAGGGGGAAACGGGGCTCCTCTGGATGTGGGCGGGACCATCGTGCTTCCTCTCGAGTGGAGACGGTTACGGCGGTGAACTTCTTGAGTTGCAGCAAGGGTGTGAAAGACCCTTTCGAAGTTCCAGAGGTTAGGTGTCATTTGTCTCCAGACGCCTCATCGGAAATAGGCCTCATCTCGCCTGGAAGGGAGAACTTCCTGGATTTTCTCGAGTTGCGGCAGGTGTTCTCGAGTTACGACGGGAACCTCAGGGACCCGCCCTGGTGGCCTCCGGAGAGGCCAGTCCCCATGCGAGTTGCTAGGGGCCCTCTCGGGATTCCTCTCCCGTCGATACCGGGGCCAAAAACCTTGTGTGGAGTCAGGGCCGGAACCGAGGATTCCTCTCAGGGGCTGACATGGATCTTTGGGTACTTCTGGAGTCTCCCCAGGGGAGTCAGGCCTCGTCTCGAGTGGGGGCATGCACGTTCGCTTTCCTTCCAGGCTGTAGCAGCAATGTCACGCTTCCCGTCGCGTGGATCAAAGGATCTGTGGTTTTCCCTCGAGGCTTTCCCTCGAGGCTTTCCCACAGGGCTGTCCCACGTGCCACCGTGGTGTGAGTCGATCCTCGGCGTGAAAGATGAGCCAGTGCAGGGCAAAGAGGCTCCTCTGGAATGGACTGAGACATCTGGGGGACTCTTGGAATGGTGGTACGACCATGGAGTTCCTCTCGCCTTTCCTGTTGAGAGTGCCTCCTCTTGAGATGCGATGGGAACGCCGGGAATTTTTTCCCGTTGAAAGGAGGGAATGGATCCCTCATCTCGAGCTCCGAGGGGGAAACGGGGCTCCTCTGGATGTGGGCGGGACCATCGTGCTTCCTCTCGAGTGGAGACGGGTATGGCGGTGAACTTCTTGAGTTGCAGCAAGGGTGTGAAAGACCCTTTCGAATTTCCAGAGTTTAGGTGTCATTAGTCTCCAGACGCCTCATCGGAAATAGGCCTCATCTCGCCTGGAAGGGAGAACTTCCTGGATTTTCTCGAGTTGCGGCAGGTGTTCTCGAGTTACGACGGGGACCTCAGGGACCCGCCCTGGTGGCCTCAGGAGAGGCCAGTCCCCATGCGAGTTGCTAGGGGGCCTCTCGGGATTCCTCTCCGGTCGATACCGGGGCAAAAAACCTTGTGTGGAGTCAGGGCCGGAACCGAGGATTCCTCTCAGGGGCTGACATGGATCTTTGGGTACTTGTGGAGTCTCACCAGGGGAGTCAGGCCTCGTCTCGAGTGGGGGCATGCACGTGCGCTTTCCTTCCAGGCTGTAGCAGCAATGTCACGCTTCCCGTCGCGTGGATCAAAGGATCTGTGGTTTTCCCTCGAGGCTTTCCCTCGAGGCTTTCCCACAGGGCTGTCCCACGTGCCACCGTTGTGTGTGTCGATCCTCGGCGTGAAAGATGAGCCAGTGCAGGGCAAAGAGGTTCCTCTGGAATGGACTGAGACATCTGGGGGACTCTTGGAATGGTGGTACGACCATGGAGTTCCTCTCGCCTTTCCTGTTGAGAGTGCCTCCTCTTGAGATGCGACGGGAACGCCGGGAATTCTTTCCCGTTGAAAGCAGGGAAAGGATCCCTCATCTCGAGCTCCGAGGGGGAAACGGGGCTCCTCTGGATGTGGGCGGGACCATCGTGCTTCCTCTCGAGTGGAGACGGTATGGCGGTGAACTTCTTGAGTTGCAGCAAGGGTGTGAAAGACCCTTTCGAAGTTCCAGAGGTTAGGTGTCATTAGTCTCCAGACGCCTCATCGGAAATAGGCCTAATCTCGCCTGGAAGGGAGAACTTCCTGGATTTTCTCGAGTTGCGGCAGGTGTTCTCGAGTTACGACGGGGACCTCAGGGACCCGCCCTGGTGGCCTCAGGAGAGGCCAGTCCCCATGCGAGTTGCTAGGGGGCCTCTCGGGATTCCTCTCCCGTAGATACCGGGGCCAAAAACCTTGTGTGGAGTCAGGGCCGGAACCGAGGATTCCTCTCAGGGTCTGACATGGATCTTTGGGTACTTGTGGAGTCTCCCCAGGGGAGTCAGGCCTCGTCTCGAGTGGGGGCATGCACGTGTGCTTTCCTTCCAGGCTGTAGCACCAATGTCACGCTTCCCGTGGCGTGGATCAAAGTATCTGCGGTTTTCCCTCGAGGCTTTCGCTCGAGGCTTTCCCACAGGGCTGTCCCACGTGCCACCGTGGTGTGAGTCGATCCTCGGCGTGAAAGATGAGCCAGTGCAGGGCAAAGAGGCTCCTCTGTAATGGACTGAGACATCTGGGGGACTCTTGGAATGGTGGTACGACCATGGAGTTCCTCTCGCCTTTCCTGTTGAGAGTGCCTCCTCTTGAGATGCGACGGGAACGCCGGGAATTCTTTCCCGTTGAAAGCAGGGAAAGGATCCCTCATCTCGAGCTACGAGGGGGAAACGGGGCTCCTCTGGATGTGGGCGGGACCATCGTGCTTCCTCTCGAGTGGAGACGGGTACGGCGGTGAACTTCTTGAGTTGCAGCAAGGGTGTGAAAGACCCTTTCGAAGCTCCAGAGGTTAGGTGTCATTTGTCTCCAGACGCCTCATCGGAAATAGGCCTCATCTCGCCTGGAAGGGAGAACTTCCTGGATTTTCTCGAGTTGCGGCAGGTGTTCTCGAGTTACGACGGGAACCTCAGGGACCCGCCCTGGTGGCCTCCGGAGAGGCCAGTCCCCATGCGAGTTGCTAGGGGCCCTATCGGGATTCCTCTCCCGTCGATACCGGGGCCAAAAACCTTGTGTGGAGTCAGGGCCGGAACCGAGGATTCCTCTCAGGGGCTGACATGGATCTTTGGGTACTTCTGGAGTCTCCCCAGGGGAGTCAGGCCTCGTCTCGAGTGGGGGCATGCACGTTCGCTTTCCTTCCAGGCTGTAGCAGCAATGTCACGCTTCCCGTCGCGTGGATCAAAGGATCTGTGGTTTTCCCTCGAGGCTTTCCCTCGAGGCTTTCCCACAGGGCTGTCCCACGTGCCACCGTGGTGTGAGTCGATCCTCGGCGTGAAAGATGAGCCAGTGCAGGGCAAAGAGGCTCCTCTGGAATGGACTGAGACATCTGGGGGACTCTTGGAATGGTGGTACGACCATGGAGTTCCTCTCGCCTTTCCTGTTGAGAGTGCCTCCTCTTGAGATGCGACGGGAACGCCGGGAATTCTTTCCCGTTGAAAGGAGGGAATGGATCCCTCATCTCGAGCTCCGAGGGGGAAACGGGGCTCCTCTGGATGTGGGCGGGACCATCGTGCTTCCTCTCGAGTGGAGACGGGTATGGCGGTGAACTTCTTGAGTTGCAGCAAGGGTGTGAAAGACCCTTTCGAATTTCCAGAGTTTAGGTGTCATTAGTCTCCAGACGCCTCATCGGAAATAGGCCTCATCTCGCCTGGAAGGGAGAACTTCCTGGATCTTCTCGAGTTGCGGCAGGTGTTCTCGAGTTACGACGGGGACCTCAGGGACCCGCCCTGGTGGCCTCAGGAGAGGCCAGTCCCCATGCGAGTTGCTAGGGGGCCTCTCGGGATTCCTCTCCGGTCGATACCGGGGCAAAAAACCTTGTGTGGAGTCAGGGCCGGAACCGAGGATTCCTCTCAGGGGCTGACATGGATCTTTGGGTACTTGTGGAGTCTCCCCAGGGGAGTCAGGCCTCGTCTCGAGTTGGGGCATGCACGTGCGCTTTCCTTCCAGGCTGTAGCAGCAATGTCTCGCTTCCCGTCGCGTGGATCAAAGGATCTGTGGTTTTCCCTCGAGGCTTTCCGTCGAGGCTTTCCCACAGGGCTGTCCCACGTGCCACCGTGGTGTGAGTCGATCCTCGGCGTGAAAGATGAGCCAGTGCAGGGCAAAGAGGCTCCTCTGGAATGGACTGAGACATCTGGGGGACTCTTGGAATGGTGGTACGACCATGGAGTCCTCTCGCCTTTCCTGTTGAGAGTGCCTCCTCTTGAGATGCGACGGGAACGCCGGGAATTCTTTCCCGTTGAAAGCAGGGAAAGGATCCCTCATCTCGAGCTACGAGGGGGAAACGGGGCTCCTCTGGATGTGGGCGGGACCATCGTGCTTCCTCTCTAGTGGAGACGGGTATGGAGGTGAACTTCATGAGTTGCATCAAGGGTGTGAAAGACCCTTTCGAAGTTCCAGAGGTTTGTTGTCATTTGTCTCCAGACGCCTCATCGGAAATAGGCCTCATCTCGCCTGGAAGGGAGAACTTCCTGGATTTTCTCGAGTTGCGGCAGGTGTTCTCGAGTTACGACGGGGACCTCAGGGACCCGCCCTGGTGGCCTCAGGAGAGGCCAGTCCCCATGCGAGTTACTAGGGGGCCTCTCGGGATTCCTCTCCGGTCGATACCGGGGCAAAAAACCTTGTGTGGAGTCAGGGCCGGAACCGAGGATTCCTCTCAGGGGCTGACATGGATCTTTGGGTACTTCTGGAGTCTCCCCAGGGGAGTCAGGCCTCGTCTCGAGTGGGGGCATGCACGTGCGCTTTCCTTCCAGGCTGTAGCAGCAATGTCACGCTTCCCGTCCCGTGGATCAAAGGATCTGTGGTTTTCCCTCGAGGCTTTCGCTCGAGGCTTTCCCACAGGGCTGTCCCACGTGCCACGGTGGTGTGAGTCGATCCTCGGCGTGAAAGATGAGCCAGTGCAGGGCAAAGAGGTTCCTCTGGAATGGACTGAGACATCTGGGGGACTCTTGGAATGGTGCTACGACCATGGAGTTCCTCTCGCCTTTCCTGTTGAGAGTGCCTCCTCTTGAGATGCGACGGGAACGCCGGGAATTCTTTCCCGTTGAAAGCAGGGAAAGGATCCCTCATCTCGAGCTCCGAGGGGGAAACGGGGCTCCTCTGGATGTGGGCGGGACCATCGTGCTTCCTCTCGAGTGGAGACGGTATGGCGGTGAACTTCTTGAGTTGCAGCAAGGGTGTGAAAGACCCTTTCGAAGTTCCAGAGGTTAGGTGTCATTAGTCTCCAGAGGCCTCATCGGAAATAGGCCTCATCTCGCCTGGAAGGGAGAACTTCCTGGATTTTCTCGAGTTGCGGCAGGTGTTCTCGAGTTACGACGGGGACCTCAGGGACCCGCCCTGGTGGCCTCAGGAGAGGCCAGTCCCCATGCGAGTTGTTAGGGGGCCTCTCGGGATTCCTCTCCCGTCGATACCGGGGCCAAAAACCTTGTGTGGAGTCAGGGCCGGAACCAAGGATTCCTCTCAGGGGCTGACATGGATCTTTGGGTACTTCTGGAGTCTCCCCAGGGGAGTCAGGCCTCGTCTCGAGTGGGGGCATGCCCGTGCGCTTTCCTTCCAGGCTGTAGCACCAATGTCACGCTTCCCGTAGCGTGGATCAAAGGATCTGTGGTTTTCCCTCGAGGCTTTCCCTCGAGGCTTTCCCACAGGGCTGTCCCACGTGCCACCGTGGTGTGAGTCGATCCTCGGCGTGAAAGATCAGCCAGTGCAGGGCAAAGAGGTTCCTCTGGAATGGACTGAGATATCTGGGGGACTCTTGGAATGGTGGTACGACCATGGAGTTCCTCTCGCCTTTCCTGTTGAGAGTGCCTCCTCTTGAGATGCGACGGGAACGCCGGGAATTCTTTCCCGTTGAAAGCAGGGAAAGGATCCCTCATCTCGAGCTACGAGGGGGAAACTGGGCTCCTCTGGATGTGGGCGGGACGATCGTGCTTCCTCTCGAGTGGACACGGGTATGGCGCTGAACTTCTTGAGTTGCAGCAAGGGTGTGAAAGACCCTTTCGAAGTTCCAGAGGTTAGGTGTCATTCGTCTCCAAACGCCTCATCGGAAATAGGCCTCATCTCGCCTGGAAGGGAGAACTTCCTGGATTTTCTCGAGTTGCGGCAGGTGTTCTCGAGTTACGACGGGGACCTCAGGGACCCGCCCTGGTGGCCTCAGGAGAGGCCAGTCCCCATGCGAGTTACTAGGGGGCCTCTCGGGATTCCTCTCCGGTCGATACCGGGGCCAAAAACCTTGTGTGGAGTCAGGGCCGGAACCGAGGATTCCTCTCAGGGGCTGACATGGATCTTTGGGTACTTCTGGAGTCTCCCCAGGGGAGTCAGGCCTCGTCTCGAGTGGGGGCATGCACGTTCGCTTTCCTTCCAGGCTGTAGCAGCAATGTCACGCTTCCCGTCGCGTGGATCAAAGGATCTGTGGTTTTCCCTCGAGGCTTTCCCTCGAGGCTTTCCCACAGGGCTGTCCCACGTGCCACCGTGGTGTGAGTCGATCCTCGGCGTGAAAGATGAGCCAGTGCAGGGCAAAGAGGCTCCTCTGGAATGGACTGAGACATCTGGGGGACTCTTGGAATGGTGGTACGACCATGGAGTTCCTCTCGACTTTCCTGTTGAGAGTGCCTCCTCTTGAGATGCGATGGGAACGCCGGGAATTTTTTCCCGTTGAAAGGAGGGAATGGATCCCTCATCTCGAGCTCCGAGGGGGAAACGGGGCTCCTCTGGATGTGGGCGGGACCATCGTGCTTCCTCTCGAGTGGAGACGGGTATGGCGGTGAACTTCTTGAGTTGCAGCAAGGGTGTGAAAGACCCTTTCGAATTTCCAGAGTTTAGGTGTCATTAGTCTCCAGACGCCTCATCGGAAATAGGCCTCATCTCGCCTGGAAGGGAGAACTTCCTGGATTTTCTCGAGTTGCGGCAGGTGTTCTCGAGTTACGACGGGGACCTCAGGGACCCGCCCTGGTGGCCTCAGGAGAGGCCAGTCCCCATGCGAGTTGCTAGGGGGCCTCTCGGGATTCCTCTCCGGTCGATACCGGGGCAAAAAACCTTGTGTGGAGTCAGGGCCGGAACCGAGGATTCCTCTCAGGGGCTGACATGGATCTTTGGGTACTTGTGGAGTCTCACCAGGGGAGTCAGGCCTCGTCTCGAGTGGGGGCATGCACGTGCGCTTTCCTTCCAGGCTGTAGCAGCAATGTCACGCTTCCCGTCGCGTGGATCAAAGGATCTGTGGTTTTCCCTCGAGGCTTTCCCTCGAGGCTTTCCCACAGGGCTGTCCCACGTGCCACCGTTGTGTGTGTCGATCCTCGGCGTGAAAGATGAGCCAGTGCAGGGCAAAGAGGTTCCTCTGGAATGGACTGAGACATCTGGGGGACTCTTGGAATGGTGGTACGACCATGGAGTTCCTCTCGCCTTTCCTGTTGAGAGTGCCTCCTCTTGAGATGCGACGGGAACGCCGGGAATTCTTTCCCGTTGAAAGCAGGGAAAGGATCCCTCATCTCGAGCTCCGAGGGGGAAACGGGGCTCCTCTGGATGTGGGCGGGACCATCGTGCTTCCTCTCGAGTGGAGACGGTATGGCGGTGAACTTCTTGAGTTGCAGCAAGGGTGTGAAAGACCCTTTCGAAGTTCCAGAGGTTAGGTGTCATTAGTCTCCAGACGCCTCATCGGAAATAGGCCTAATCTCGCCTGGAAGGGAGAACTTCCTGGATTTTCTCGAGTTGCGGCAGGTGTTCTCGAGTTACGACGGGGACCTCAGGGACCCGCCCTGGTGGCCTCAGGAGAGGCCAGTCCCCATGCGAGTTGCTAGGGGGCCTCTCGGGATTCCTCTCCCGTAGATACCGGGGCCAAAAACCTTGTGTGGAGTCAGGGCCGGAACCGAGGATTCCTCTCAGGGTCTGACATGGATCTTTGGGTACTTGTGGAGTCTCCCCAGGGGAGTCAGGCCTCGTCTCGAGTGGGGGCATGCACGTGCGCTTTCCTTCCAGGCTGTAGCACCAATGTCACGCTTCCCGTGGCGTGGATCAAAGTATCTGCGGTTTTCCCTCGAGGCTTTCGCTCGAGGCTTTCCCACAGGGCTGTCCCACGTGCCACCGTGGTGTGAGTCGATCCTCGGCGTGAAAGATGAGCCAGTGCAGGGCAAAGAGGCTCCTCTGTAATGGACTGAGACATCTGGGGGACTCTTGGAATGGTGGTACGACCATGGAGTTCCTCTCGCCTTTCCTGTTGAGAGTGCCTCCTCTTGAGATGCGACGGGAACGCCGGGAATTCTTTCCCGTTGAAAGCAGGGAAAGGATCCCTCATCTCGAGCTACGAGGGGGAAACGGGGCTCCTCTGGATGTGGGCGGGACCATCGTGCTTCCTCTCGAGTGGAGACGGGTACGGCGGTGAACTTCTTGAGTTGCAGCAAGGGTGTGAAAGACCCTTTCGAAGCTCCAGAGGTTAGGTGTCATTTGTCTCCAGACGCCTCATCGGAAATAGGCCTCATCTCGCCTGGAAGGGAGAACTTCCTGGATTTTCTCGAGTTGCGGCAGGTGTTCTCGAGTTACGACGGGAACCTCAGGGACCCGCCCTGGTGGCCTCCGGAGAGGCCAGTCCCCATGCGAGTTGCTAGGGGCCCTATCGGGATTCCTCTCCCGTCGATACCGGGGCCAAAAACCTTGTGTGGAGTCAGGGCCGGAACCGAGGATTCCTCTCAGGGGCTGACATGGATCTTTGGGTACTTCTGGAGTCTCCCCAGGGGAGTCAGGCCTCGTCTCGAGTGGGGGCATGCACGTTCGCTTTCCTTCCAGGCTGTAGCAGCAATGTCACGCTTCCCGTCGCGTGGATCAAAGGATCTGTGGTTTTCCCTCGAGGCTTTCCCTCGAGGCTTTCCCACAGGGCTGTCCCACGTGCCACCGTGGTGTGAGTCGATCCTCGGCGTGAAAGATGAGCCAGTGCAGGGCAAAGAGGCTCCTCTGGAATGGACTGAGACATCTGGGGGACTCTTGGAATGGTGGTACGACCATGGAGTTCCTCTCGCCTTTCCTGTTGAGAGTGCCTCCTCTTGAGATGCGACGGGAACGCCGGGAATTCTTTCCCGTTGAAAGGAGGGAATGGATCCCTCATCTCGAGCTCCGAGGGGGAAACGGGGCTCCTCTGGATGTGGGCGGGACCATCGTGCTTCCTCTCGAGTGGAGACGGGTATGGCGGTGAACTTCTTGAGTTGCAGCAAGGGTGTGAAAGACCCTTTCGAATTTCCAGAGTTTAGGTGTCATTAGTCTCCAGACGCCTCATTGGAAATAGGCCTCATCTCGCCTGGAAGGGAGAACTTCCTGGATCTTCTCGAGTTGCGGCAGGTGTTCTCGAGTTACGACGGGGACCTCAGGGACCCGCCCTGGTGGCCTCAGGAGAGGCCAGTCCCCATGCGAGTTGCTAGGGGGCCTCTCGGGATTCCTCTCCGGTCGATACCGGGGCAAAAAACCTTGTGTGGAGTCAGGGCCGGAACCGAGGATTCCTCTCAGGGGCTGACATGGATCTTTGGGTACTTGTGGAGTCTCCCCAGGGGAGTCAGGCCTCGTCTCGAGTTGGGGCATGCACGTGCGCTTTCCTTCCAGGCTGTAGCAGCAATGTCACGCTTCCCGTCGCGTGGATCAAAGGATCTGTGGTTTTCCCTCGAGGCTTTCCGTCGAGGCTTTCCCACAGGGCTGTCCCACGTGCCACCGTGGTGTGATCGATCCTCGGCGTGAAAGATGAGCCAGTGCAGGGCAAAGAGGCTCCTCTGGAATGGACTGAGACATCTGGGGGACTCTTGGAATGGTGGTACGACCATGGAGTTCCTCTCGCCTTTCCTGTTGAGAGTGCCTCCTCTTGAGATGCGACGGGAACGCCGGGAATTCTTTCCCGTTGAAAGCAGGGAAAGGATCCCTCATCTCGAGCTACGAGGGGGAAACGGGGCTCCTCTGGATGTGGGCGGGACCATCGTGCTTCCTCTCTAGTGGAGACGGGTATGGAGGTGAACTTCATGAGTTGCATCAAGGGTGTGAAAGACCCTTTCGAAGTTCCAGAGGTTTGTTGTCATTTGTCTCCAGACGCCTCATCGGAAATAGGCCTCATCTCGCCTGGAAGGGAGAACTTCCTGGATTTTCTCGAGTTGCGGCAGGTGTTCTCGAGTTACGACGGGGACCTCAGGGACCCGCCCTGGTGGCCTCAGGAGAGGCCAGTCCCCATGCGAGTTACTAGGGGGCCTCTCGGGATTCCTCTCCGGTCGATACCGGGGCAAAAAACCTTGTGTGGAGTCAGGGCCGGAACCGAGGATTCCTCTCAGGGGCTGACATGGATCTTTGGGTACTTCTGGAGTCTCCCCAGGGGAGTCAGGCCTCGTCTCGAGTGGGGGCATGCACGTGCGCTTTCCTTCCAGGCTGTAGCAGCAATGTCACGCTTCCCGTCCCGTGGATCAAAGGATCTGTGGTTTTCCCTCGAGGCTTTCGCTCGAGGCTTTCCCACAGGGCTGTCCCACGTGCCACGGTGGTGTGAGTCGATCCTCGGCGTGAAAGATGAGCCAGTGCAGGGCAAAGAGGTTCCTCTGGAATGGACTGAGACATCTGGGGGACTCTTGGAATGGTGCTACGACCATGGAGTTCCTCTCGCCTTTCCTGTTGAGAGTGCCTCCTCTTGAGATGCGACGGGAACGCCGGGAATTCTTTCCCGTTGAAAGCAGGGAAAGGATCCCTCATCTCGAGCTCCGAGGGGGAAACGGGGCTCCTCTGGATGTGGGCGGGACCATCGTGCTTCCTCTCGAGTGGAGACGGTATGGCGGTGAACTTCTTGAGTTGCAGCAAGGGTGTGAAAGACCCTTTCGAAGTTCCAGAGGTTAGGTGTCATTAGTCTCCAGAGGCCTCATCGGAAATAGGCCTCATCTCGCCTGGAAGGGAGAACTTCCTGTATTTTCTCGAGTTGCGGCAGGTGTTCTCGAGTTACGACGGGGACCTCAGGGACCCGCCCTGGTGGCCTCAGGAGAGGCCAGTCCCCATGCGAGTTGTTAGGGGGCCTCTCGGGATTCCTCTCCCGTCGATACCGGGGCCAAAAACCTTGTGTGGAGTCAGGGCCGGAACCAAGGATTCCTCTCAGGGGCTGACATGGATCTTTGGGTACTTCTGGAGTCTCCCCAGGGGAGTCAGGCCTCGTCTCGAGTGGGGGCATGCCCGTGCGCTTTCCTTCCAGGCTGTAGCACCAATGTCACGCTTCCCGTAGCGTGGATCAAAGGATCTGTGGTTTTCCCTCGAGGCTTTCCCTCGAGGCTTTCCCACAGGGCTGTCCCACGTGCCACCGTGGTGTGAGTCGATCCTCGGCGTGAAAGATCAGCCAGTGCAGGGCAAAGAGGTTCCTCTGGAATGGACTGAGATATCTGGGGGACTCTTGGAATGGTGGTACGACCATGGAGTTCCTCTCGCCTTTCCTGTTGAGAGTGCCTCCTCTTGAGATGCGACGGGAACGCCGGGAATTCTTTCCCGTTGAAAGCAGGGAAAGGATCCCTCATCTCGAGCTACGAGGGGGAAACTGGGCTCCTCTGGATGTGGGCGGGACGATCGTGCTTCCTCTCGAGTGGACACGGGTATGGCGCTGAACTTCTTGAGTTGCAGCAAGGGTGTGAAAGACCCTTTCGAAGTTCCAGAGGTTAGGTGTCATTCGTCTCCAAACGCCTCATCGGAAATAGGCCTCATCTCGCCTGGAAGGGAGAACTTCCTGGATTTTCTCGAGTTGCGGCAGGTGTTCTCGAGTTACGACGGGGACCTCAGGGACCCGCCCTGGTGGCCTCAGGAGAGGCCAGTCCCCATGCGAGTTACTAGGGGGCCTCTCGGGATTCCTCTCCGGTCGATACCGGGGCCAAAAACCTTGTGTGGAGTCAGGGCCGGAACCGAGGATTCCTCTCAGGGGCTGACATGGATCTTTGGGTACTTGTGGAGTCTCCCCAGGGGAGTCAGGCCTCGTCTCGAGTGGGGTCATGCACGTGCGCTTTCCTTCCAGGCTGTAGCAGCAATGTCACACTTCCCGTGGCGTGGATCAAAGGATCTGTGGTTTTCCCTCGAGGCTTTCGCTCGAGGCTTTCCCACATGGCTGTCCCACGTGCCACGGTGGTGCGAGTCGATCCTCGGCGTGAAAGATGAGCCAGTGCAGGGCAAAGAGGTTCCTCTGGAATGGACTGAGACATCTGGGGGACTCTTGGAATGATGGTACGACCATGGAGTTCCTCTCGCCTTTCCTGTTGAGAGTGCCTCCTCTTGAGATGCGACGGGAACGCCGGGAATTCTTTCCCGTTGAAAGCAGGGAAAGGATCCCTCATCTCGAGCTACGAGCGGGAAACTGGGCTCCTCTGGATGTGGGCGGGACCATCGTGCTTCCTGTCGAGTGGAGACGGGTATGGCGGTGAACTTCTTGAGTTGCAGCAAGGATGTGAAAGACCCTTTCGAAGTTCCAGAGGTTAGGTGTCATTAGTCTCCAGAGGCCTCATCGGAAATAGGCCTCATCTCGCCTGGAAGGGAGAACTTCCTGGATTTTCTCGAGTTGCGGCAGGTGTTCTCGAGTTACGACGGGGACCTCAGGGACCCGCCCTGGTGGCCTCAGGAGAGGCCAGTCCCCATGCGAGTTGCTAGTGGGCCTCTCGGGATTCCTCTCCCGTAGATACCGGGGCCAAAAACCTTGTGTGGAGTCAGGGCCGGAACCGAGGATTCCTCTCAGGGGCTGACATGGATCTTTGGGTACTTGTGGAGTCTCCCCAGGGGAGTCAGGCCTCGTCTCGAGTGGGGGCATGCACGTGCGCTTTCCTTCCAGACTGTAGCAGCAATGTCACGCTTCCCGTGGCGTGGATCAAAGGATCTGTGGTTTTCCCTCGAGGCTTTCCCTCGAGGCTTTCCCACAGGGCTGTCCCACGTGCCACCGTTGTGTGTGTCGATCCTCGGCGTGAAAGATGAGCCAGTGCAGGGCAAAGAGGTTCCTCTGGAATGGACTGAGACATCTGGGGGACTCTTGGAATGGTGGTACGACCATGGAGTTCCTCTCGCCTTTCCTGTTGAGAGTGCCTCCTCTTGAGATGCGACGGGAACGCCGGGAATTCTTTCCCGTTGAAAGCAGGGAAAGGATCCCTCATCTCGAGCTCCGAGGGGGAAACCGGGCTCCTCTGGATGTGGGCGGGACCATCGTCCTTCCTCTCGAGTGGAGACGGTATGGCGGTGAACTTCTTGAGTTGCAGCAAGGGTGTGAAAGACCCTTTCGAAGTTCCAGAGGTTAGGTGTCATTAGTCTCCAGACGCCTCATCGGAAATAGGCCTAATCTCGCCTGGAAGGGAGAACTTCCTGGATTTTCTCGAGTTGCGGCAGGTGTTCTCGAGTTACGACGGGGACCTCAGGGACCCGCCCTGGTGGCCTCAGGAGAGGCCAGTCCCCATGCGAGTTGCTAGGGGGCCTCTCGGGATTCCTCTCCCGTAGATACCGGGGCCAAAAACCTTGTGTGGAGTCAGGGCCGGAACCGAGGATTCCTCTCAGGGTCTGACATGGATCTTTGGGTACTTGTGGAGTCTCCCCAGGGGAGTCAGGCCTCGTCTCGAGTGGGGGCATGCACGTGCGCTTTCCTTCCAGGCTGTAGCACCAATGTCACGCTTCCCGTGGCGTGGATCAAAGTATCTGCGGTTTTCCCTCGAGGCTTTCGCTCGAGGCTTTCCCACAGGGCTGTCCCACGTGCCACGGTGGTGTGAGTCGATCCTCGGCGTGAAAGATGAGCCAGTGCAGGGCAAAGATGTTCCTCTGGAATGGACTGAGACATCTGGGGGACTCTTGGAATGATGGTACGACCATGGAGTTCCTCTCGCCTTTCCTGTTGAGAGTGCCTCCTCTTGAGATGCGACAGGAACGCCGGGAATTCTTTCCCGTTGAAAGCAGGGAAAGGATCCCTCATCTCGAGCTACGAGGGGGAAACTGGGCTACTCTGGATGTGGGCGGGACGATCGTGCTTCCTCTCGAGTGGACACGGGTATGGCGCTGAACTTCTTGAGTTGCAGCAAGGGTGTGAAAGACCCTTTCGAAGTTCCAGAGGTTAGGTGTCATTCGTCTCCAAACGCCTCATCGGAAATAGGCCTCATCTCGCCTGGAAGGGAGATTTTCCTGGATTTTCTCGAGTTGCGGCAGGTGTTCTCGAGTTACGACGGGGACCTCAGGGACCCGCCCTGGTGGCCTCAGGAGAGGCCAGTCCCCATGCGAGTTACTAGGGGGCCTCTCGGGATTCCTCTCCGGTCGATACAGGGGCAAAAAACCTTGTGTGGAGTCAGGGCCGGAACCGAGGATTCCTCTCAGGGGCTGACATGGATCTTTGGGTACTTCTGGAGTCTCCCCAGGGGAGTCAGGCCTCGTCTCGAGTGGGGGCATGCACGTGCGCTTTCCTTCCAGGCTGTAGCACCAATGTCACGCTTCCCGTGGCGTGGATCAAAGTATCTGCGGTTTTCCCTCGAGGCTTTCGCTCGAGGCTTTCCCACAGGGCTGTCCCACGTGCCACGGTGGTGTGAGTCGATCCTCGGCGTGAAAGATGAGCCAGTGCAGGGCAAGGAGGTTCCTCTGGAATGGACTGAGACATCTGGGGGACTCTTGGAATGATGGTACGACCATGGAGTTCCTCTCGCCTTTCCTGTTGAGAGTGCCTCCTCTTGAGATGCGACGGGAACGCCGGGAATTCTTTCCCGTTGAAAGCAGGGAAAGGATCCCTCATCTCGAGCTACGAGGGGGAAACTGGGCTCCTCTGGATGTGGGCGGGACGATCGTGCTTCCTCTCGAGTGGACACGGGTATGGCGCTGAACTTCTTGAGTTGCAGCAAGGGTGTGAAAGACCCTTTCGAAGTTCCAGAGGTTAGGTGTCATTCGTCTCCAAACGCCTCATTGGAAATAGGCCTCATCTCGCCTGGAAGGGAGATTTTCCTGGATTTTCTCGAGTTGCGGCAGGTGTTCTCGAGTTACGACGGGGACCTCAGGGACCCGCCCTGGTGGCCTCAGGAGAGGCCAGTCCCCATGCGAGTTACTAGGGGGCCTCTCGGGATTCCTCTCCGGTCGATACCGGGGCAAAAAACCTTGTGTGGAGTCAGGGCCGGAACCGAGGATTCCTCTCAGGGGCTGACATGGATCTTTGGGTACTTCTGGAGTCTCCCCAGGGGAGTCAGGCCTCGTCTCGAGTGGGGGCATGCACGTGCGCTTTCCTTCCAGGCTGTAGCAGCAATGTCACGCTTCCCGTGGCGTGGATCAAAGGATCTGTGGTTTTCCCTCGAGGCTTTCCCTCGAGGCTTTCCCACAGGGCTGTCCCACGTGCCACCGTTGTGTGTGTCGATCCTTGGCGTGAAAGATGAGCCAGTGCAGGGCAAGGAGGTTCCTCTGGAATGGACTGAGACATCTGGGGGACTCTTGGAATGGTGGTACGACCATGGAGTTCCTCTCGCCTTTCCTGTTGAGAGTGCCTCCTCTTGAGATGCGACGGGAACGCCGGGAATTCTTTCCCGTTGAAAGCAGGGAAAGGATCCCTCATCTCGAGCTCCGAGGGGGAAACGGGGCTCCTCTGGATGTGGGCGGGACCATCGTGCTTCCTCTCGAGTGGAGACGGTATGGCGGTGAACTTCTTGAGTTGCAGCAAGGGTGTGAAAGACCCTTTCGAAGTTCCAGAGGTTAGGTGTCATTAGTCTCCAGACGCCTCATCGGAAATAGGCCTCATCTCGCCTGGAAGGGAGAACTTCCTGGATTTTCTCGAGTTGCGGCAGGTGTTCTCGAGTTACGACGGGGACCTCAGGGACCCGCCCTGGTGGCCTCAGGAGAGGCCAGTCCCCATGCGAGTTGCTAGGGGCCCTCTCGGGATTCCTCTCCCGTCGATACCGGGGCCAAAAACCTTGTGTGGAGTCCGGGCCGGAACCGAGGATTCCTCTCAGGGGCTGACATGGATCTTTGGGTACTTGTGGAGTCTCCCCAGGGGAGTCAGGCCTCGTCTCGAGTGGGGGCATGCACGTGCGCTTTCCTTCCAGGCTGTAGCAGCAATGTCACGCTTCCCGACGCGTGGATCAAAGGATCTGTGTCTTTCCCTCGAGGCTTTCCCTCGAGGCTTTCCCACAGGGCTGTCCCACGTGCCACCGTGGTGTGAGTCGATCCTCGGCGTGAAAAATCAGCCAGTGCAGGGCAAAGAGGTTCCTCTGGAATGGACTGAGACATCTGGGGGACTCTTGGAATGGTGGTACGACCATGGAGTTCCTCTCGCCTTTCCTGTTGAGAGTGCCTCCTCTTGAGATGCGACGGGAACGCCGGGAATTCTTTCCCGTTGAAAGCAGGGAAAGGATCCCTCATCTCGAGCTACGAGGGGGAAACGGGGTTCCTCTGGATGTGGGCGGGACCATCGTGCTTCCTCTCGAGTGGACACGGGTATGGCGGTGAACTTCTTGAGTTGCAGCAAGGATGTGAAAGACCCTTTCAAAGTTCCAGAGGTTAGGTGTCATTCGTCTCGAGACGCCTCATCGGAAATAGGCCTCATCTCGCCTGGAAGGTAGAACTTCCTGGATTTTCTCGAGTTGCGGCAGGTGTTGTCGAGTTACGACGGGGACCTCAGGGACCCGCACTGGTGGCCTCAGGAGTGGCCAGTCCCCATGCGAGTTGCTAGGGGGCTCTCGGGATTCCTCTCCCGTCGATACCGGGGCCAAAAACCTTGTGTGGAGTCAGGGCCGGAACCGAGGATTCCTCTCAGGGGCTGACATGGATCTTTGGGTACTTGTGGAGACTCCCCAGCGGAGTCAGGCCTCGTCTAGTGTGGGGGCATGCACGTGCGCTTTCCTTCCAGGCTGTAGCAGCAATGTCACGCTTCCCGTCGCGTGGATCAAAGGATCTGTGGTTTTCCCTCGAGGCTTTCCCACAGGGCTGTCCCACGTGCCACCATGGTGTGAGTCGATCCTCGGCGTGAAAGATGAGCCAGTGCAGGGCAAAGAGCTTCCTCTGGAAAGGACTGAGACATCTGGGGGACTCTTGGAATGGTGGTACGACCATGGAGTTCCTCTCGCCTTTCCTGTTGAGAGTGCCTCCTCTTGAGATGCGACGGGAACGCCGGGAATTCTTTCCCGTTGAAAGCAGGGAAAGGATCCCTCATCTCGAGCTACGAGGGGGAAACGGGGCTCCTCTGGATGTGGGCGGGACCATCATGCTTCCTCTCGAGTGGACACGGGTATGGCGGTGAACTTCTTGAGTTGCAGCAAGGGTGTGAAAGACCCTTTCGAAGTTCCAGAGGTTAGGTGTCATTAGTCTCCCGAGCCTCATCGGAAATAGGCCTCATCTCGCCTGGAAGGGAGAACTTCCTGGATTTTCTCGAGTTGCGGCAGGTGTTGTCGAGTTACGACGGGGACCTCAGGGACCCGCCCTGGTGGCCTCATGAGAGGCCAGTCCCCATGCGAGTTGCTAGGGGGCCTCTCGGGATTCCTCTCCCATCGATACCGGGGCCAAAAACCTTGTGTGGGGTCAGGGCCGGAACCGAGGATTCCTCTCAGGGGCTGACATGGATCTTTGGGTACTTCTGGAGTCTCCCCAGGGGAGTCAGGCCTCGTCTCGAGTGGGGGCATGCACGTGCGCTTTCCTTCCAGGCTGTAGCAGCAATGTCACGCTTCCCGTCGCGTGGATCAAAGGATCTGTGGTTTTCCCTCGAGGCTTTCCCTCGAGGCTTTCCCACAGGGCTGTCCCACGTGCCACCGTGGTGTGAGTCGATCCTCGGCGTGAAAGATGAGCCAGTGCAGGGCAAAGAGGTTCCTCTGGAATGGACTGAGAAATCTCGGGGACTCTTGGAATGGTGGTACGACCATGGAGTTCCTCTCATCTTTCCTGTTGAGAGTGCCTCCTCTTGAGATGCGACGGGAACGCCGGGAATTCTTTCCCGTTGATAGCAGGGAAAGGATCCCTCATCTCGAGCTACGAGGGGGAAACGGGGCTCCTCTGGATGTGGGCGGGACCATCGTGTTTCCTCTCGAGTGGAGACGGGTATGGCGGTGAACTTCTTGAGTTGCAGCAAGGGTGTGAAAGACCCTTTTGATGTTGCAGAGGTTCGGTGTCATTAGTCTCCAGACGTCTCATCGGAAATAGGCCTCATCTCGCCTTAAAGGGAGAACTTCCTGGATTTTCTCGAGTTGCGGCAGGTGTTCTCGAGTTACGACGAGGACCTCAGGGACCCGCCCTGGTGGCCTCAGGAAAGGCCAGTCCCCATGCGAGTTGCTCGGGGGCCTCTCGGGATTCCTCTCCCGTCGATACCGGGGCAAAAACTTTGTGTGGAGTCAGGGCCGGAACCGAGGATTCCTCTCAGGGTCTGACATGGATCTTTGGGTACTTCTGGAGTCTCCCCAGGGGAGTCAGGCCTCGTCTCGAGTGGGGGCATGCACGTGCGCTTTCCTTCCAGGCTGTAGCAGCAATGTCACGCTTCCCGTCGCGTGGATAAAAGGATCTGTGGTTTACCCTCGAGGCTTTCCCACAGGGCTGTCCCACGTGCCACCGTGGTGTGAGTCGATCCTCGGCGTGAAAGATGAGCCAGTGCAGGGCAAAGAGGTTCCTCTGGAATGGACTGAGAAATCTCGGGGACTCTTGGAATGGTGGTACGACCATGGAGTTCCTCTCGTCTTTCCTGTTGAGAGTGCCTCCTCTTGAGATGCGACGGGAACGCCGAAAATACTTTCCCGTTGATAGCAGGGAAAGGATCCCTCATCTCGAGCTACGAGGGGCAATCGGGGCTCCTCTGGATGTGGGCGGGACCATCATGTTTCCTCTCGAGTGGAGACGGTTATGACGGTGAACTTCTTGAGTTGCAGCAAGGGTGTGAAAGACCCTTTCGATGTTCCAGAGGTTCCGTGTCATTAGTCTCCAGACGCCTTATCGGAAATATGCCTCATCTCGCCTGGAAGGGAGAACTTCCTGGATTTTCTCGAGTTGCGGCAGGTGTTCTCGAGTTACGACGGGGACCTCAGGAACCCGCCCTGGTGGCCTCAGGAAAGGTCAGTCCCCTTGCGAGTTCCTAGGGGGCCTCTCGGGATTCCTCTCCCGTCGATACCGGGGCCAAAATACTTGTGTGGAGTCAGGGCCGGAACCGAGGATTCCTCTCAGGGGCTGACATGGATCTTTGGGTATTTCTGGAGTCTCCCCAGGGGAGTCAGGCCTCGTCTCGAGTGGGGGCATGCACGTGCGCTTTCCTTACAGGCTGTAGCAGCAATGTCACGGTTCCCGTCGCGTGGATCAAAGGATCTGTGGTTTTCCCTCGAGGCTTTCCCACAGGGCTGTCCCACGTGCCACCGTGGTGTGAGTCGATCCTCGGCGTGAAAGATGAGCCAGTGCAGGGCAAAGAGGTTCCTCTGGAATGGACTGAGACCTCTGGGGGACTCTTGGAATGGTGGTACGACCATGGAGTTCCTCTCGCCTTTCCTGTTGAGAGTTCCTCCTCTTGAGATGCGACGGGAACGCCGGGAATTCTTTCCTGTTGAAAGCAGGGAAAGGATCCCTCATCTCGAGCTACGAGGGGGAAACGGGGCTCCTCTGAATGTGGGCGGGACCATCGTGCTTCCTCTCGAGTGGAGACGGGTATGGCTGTGAACTTCTTGAGTTGCAGCATGGGTGTGAAAGACCCTTTTGAAGTCCCAGAGATTAGCTGTCATTAGACTCCAGACGCCTCATCGGAAATAGGCCTCATCTCGCCTGGAAGGGAGAACTTCCTGGATTTTCTCGAGTTGCGGCAGGTGTTCTCGAGTTACGACGGGGACGTCAGGGACAAGCCCTGGTGGCCTCAGGAAACTCCAGTCCCCATGCGAGTTGCTAGGGTGCCTCTCGGGATTCCTCTCCAGTCGATTCCGGGGCCAAAAACCTTGTGTGGAGTCAGGGCCGGAACGGAGGATTCCTCTAAGGGGCTGACATGGATCTTTCGGTCTTTCTGGAGTCTCCCCAGGGGAGTCAGGCCTCGTCTCGAGTGGGGGCATGCACGTGCGCTTTCCTTCCAGGCTGTAGCAGCAATATCACGCTTCCCGTCGCGTGGATCAAAGGATCTGTGGTTTTCCCTCTAGGCTTTCCCTCGAGGCTATCCCACAGGGCTGTCCCACGTGCCACCGTGGTGTGAGTCGATCTTCGGTATGAAAGATGAGCCAGTGCAGGGCAAAGAGGTTCCTCTGGAATGGACTGAAACATCTGGGGGACTCTTGGAATGGTGGTACGACCATGGAGTTCCTCTCGTCTTTCCTGTTGAGACTGCCTCCTCTTGAGATGCGACGGGAACGCCGAAAATACTTTCCCGTTGATAGCAGGGAAAGGATCCTTCATCTCGAGCTACGAGGGGCAAACGGGGCTCCTCTGGATGTGGGCGGGACCATCATGTTTCCTCTCGAGTGGAGACGGTTATGGCGGTGAACTTCTTGAGTTGCAGCAAGGGTGTGAAAGACTCTTTCGAAGTTCCAGAGGTTCCGTGTCATTAGTCTCCAGACTCCTCATCGGAAATAGGCCTCATCTCGCCTGGAAGGGAGAACTTCCTGAAGTTTCTCGAGTTGCGGCAGGTGTTCTCGAGTTACGACGGGGACCTCAGGGACCCGCCCTGGTGGCCTCAGGAAAGGCCAGTCCCCATGCGAGTTGCTCGGGGGCCTCTCAGGATTCCTCTCCTGTCGATAACGGGGCCAAAAACCTTGTGTGGAGTCAGGGCCGGAACCGAGGATTCCTCTCAGGGGCTGACATTGATCTTTGGGTACTTCTGGAGTCTCCACAGGGGAGTCAGGCCTTGTCTCGAGTGGGGGCATGCACGTGCGCTTTCCTTCCAGGCTGTAGCAGCAATGTCTCGGTTCCCGTCGCGTGGATCAAAGGATCTGTGGTTTTCCCTCGAGGCTTTCCCACAGGGCTGTCCCACGTGCCACCGTGGTGTGAGTCGATTCTCGGCGTGAAAGATGAGACAGTGCAGGGCAAAGAGGTTCCTCTGGATTGGACTGAGACATCTGGGGGACTCTTGGAATGGTGGTACGACCATGGAGTTCCTCTCGCCTTTCCTGTTGAGAGTGCCTCCTCTTGAGATGCGACGGGAACGCCGGGAATTCTTTCCCGTTGAAAACAGGGAAAGGATCCCTCATCTCGAGCTACGAGGGGGAAACTGGGCTCCTCTGGATGTGGGCGGGACCATCGTGCTTCCTCTCGAGTGGAGACGGGTATGGCGGTGAAATTCTTGAGTTGCAGCAAGGGTGTGAAAGACCCTTTCGAAGTTCCAGAGGTTAGGTGTCATTAGTCTCCAGACGCCTCATCGGAAATAGACCTCACTTCGCCTGGAAAGGAGAACTTCCTGGATTTTCTCGAGTTGCGGCAGGTGTTCTCGATTTACGACGGGGACCTCAGGGACCCGCCCTGGTGGCCTCAGGTAGGGCCAGTCCCCATGCTAGTTGCTAGGGGGCCTCTCGGGATTCCTCTCCCGTCGATACCGGGGCCAAAAACCTTGTGTGGAGTCAGGGCCGGAACCGAGGATTCCTCTCAGGGGCTGACATGGATCTTTGGGTACTTCTGGAGTCTCCCCAGGGGAGTCAGGACTCGTCTCGAGTGGGGGCATGCACGTGCGCTTTCCTTCCAGACTGTAGCAGCAATGTCATGCTTCCCGTCGCGTGGATCAAAGGATCTGTGGTTTTCCCTCGAGCCTTTCCCTCGAGGCTTTCCCACAGGGCTGTCCCACGTGCCACCGTGGTGTGAGTCGATCCTCGGCGTGACAGATGAGCCAGTGCAGGGCAAAGAGGTTCCTCTGGAATGGACTGAGAAATCTCGGGGACTCTTGGAATGGTGGTACGACCATGGAGTTCCTCTCATCTTTCCTGTTGAGAGTGCCTCCACTTGAGATGCGACGGGAACGCCGGGAATTCTATCCCGTTGAAAGCAGGGAAAGGATCCCTCATCTCGAGCTACGAGGGGGAAACGGGGCTCCTCTGGATGTGGGCGGGACCATCGTGTTTAATCTCGAGTGGAGACGGGTATGGCGGTGAACTTCTTGAGTTGCAGCAAGGGTGTGAAAGACCCTTTCGAAGTTCCAGAGGTTTGTTGTCATTTGTCTCCAGACGCCTCATCGGAAATAGGCCTCAATCGCCTGGAAGGGAGAACTTCCTGGATTTTCTCGAGTTGCGGCAGGTGTTCTCGAGTTACGACGGGGACCTCAGGGACCCGCCCTGGTGGCCTCAGGAGAGGCCAGTCCCCATGCGAGATGCTAGGGGGCCTCTCGAGATTCCTCTCCCGTCGATACCGGGGCAAAAACCTTGTGTGGAGTCAGGGCCGGAACCGAGGATTCCTCTCAGGGGCTGACATGGATCTTTGGGTACTTGTGGAGTCTCCCCAGGGGAGTCAGGCCTCGTCTCGAGTGGGGGCATGCACGTGCGCTTTCCTTCCAGGCTGTAGCAGCAATGTCACGCTTCCTGTCGCGTGGATCAAAGGATCTGTGGTTTTCCCTCGAGGCTTTCCTTCGAGGCTTTCCCACAGGGCTGTCCCACGTGCCACCGTGGTGTGAGTCGATCCTCGGCGTGAAAGATGAGCCAGTGCAGGGCAAAGAGGCTCCTCTGGAATGGACTGAGACATCTGGGGGACTCTTGGAATGGTGGTACGACCTTGGAGTTCCTCTCGCCTTTCGTGTTGAGAGTGCCTCCTCTTGAGATGCGACGGGAACGCCGGGAATTCTTTCCCGTTGAAAGCAGGGAAAGGATCCCTCATCTGGAGCTACGAGGGGGAAACGGGGCTCCTCTGGATGTGGGCGGGACCATCGTGCTTCCTCTCGAGTGGAGACGGGTACGGCGGTGAACTTATTGAGTTGCAGCAAGGGTGTGAAAGACCCTTTCGAAGTTCCAGAGGTTAGGTGTTTTTTGTCTCCAGAGGCCTCATCGGAAATAGGCCTCATCTCGCCTGGAAGGGAGAACTTCCTGGATTTTCTCGAGTTGCGGCAGGTGTTCTCGAGTTACGACGGGGACCTCAGGGACCCGCCCTGTTGGCCTCAGGAGAGGCCAGTCCCCATGCGAGTTGCTAGTGGGCCTCTCGGGATTCCTCTCCCGTCGATACCGGGGCCAAAAACCTTGTGTGGAGTCAGGGCCGGAACCGAGGATTCCTCTCAGGGGCTGACATGGATCTTTGGGTACTTCTGGAGTCTCCCCAGGGGAGTCAGGCCTCGTCTCGAGTGGGGGCATGCACGTGCGCTTTCCTTCCAGGCTGTAGCAGCAATGTCACGCTTCCCGTCGCGTGGATCAAAGGATCTGTGGTTTTCCCTCGAGGCTTTCCCACAGGGCTGTCCCACATGCCACCGTGGTGTGAGTCGATCCTCGGCGTGAAAGATGAGCCAGTGCAGGGCAAAGAGGCTCCTCTGGAATGGACTGAGACATCTGGGGGACTCTTGGAATGGTGGTACGACCAGGGAGTTCCTCTCGCCTTTCCTGTTGAGAGTTCCTCCTCTTGAGATGCGACGGGAACGCCGGGAATTCTTTCCTGTTGAAAGCAGGGAAAGGATCCCTCATCTCGAGCTACGAGGGGGAAACGGGGCTCCTCTGAATGTGGGCGGGACCATCGTGCTTCCTCTCGAGTGGAGACGGGTATGGCTGTGAACTTCTTGAGTTGCAGCATGGGTGTGAAAGACCCTTTTGAAGTCCCAGAGATTAGCTGTCATTAGACTCCAGACGCCTCATCGGAAATAGGCCTCATCTCGCCTGGAAGGGAGAACTTCCTGGATTTTCTCGAGTTGCGGCAGGTGTTCTCGAGTTACGACGGGGACGTCAGGGACAAGCCCTGGTGGCCTCAGGAAACTCCAGTCCCCATGCGAGTTGCTAGGGTGCCTCTCGGGATTCCTCTCCAGTCGATTCCGGGGCCAAAAACCTTGTGTGGAGTCAGGGCCGGAACGGAGGATTCCTCTAAGGGGCTGACATGGATCTTTGGGTCTTTCTGGAGTCTCCCCAGGGGAGTCAGGCCTCGTCTCGAGTGGGGGCATGCACGTGCGCTTTCCTTCCAGGCTGTAGCAGCAATATCACGCTTCCCGTCGCGTGGATCAAAGGATCTGTGGTTTTCCCTCTAGGCTTTCCCTCGAGGCTATCCCACAGGGCTGTCCCACGTGCCACCGTGGTGTGAGTCGATCTTCGGTATGAAAGATGAGCCAGTGCAGGGCAAAGAGGTTCCTCTGGAATGGACTGAAACATCTGGGGGACTCTTGGAATGGTGGTACGACCATGGAGTTCCTCTCGTCTTTCCTGTTGAGACTGCCTCCTCTTGAGATGCGACGGGAACGCCGAAAATACTTTCCCGTTGATAGCAGGGAAAGGATCCTTCATCTCGAGCTACGAGGGGCAAACGGGGCTCCTCTGGATGTGGGCGGGACCATCATGTTTCCTCTCGAGTGGAGACGGTTATGGCGGTGAACTTCTTGAGTTGCAGCAAGGGTGTGAAAGACTCTTTCGAAGTTCCAGAGGTTCCGTGTCATTAGTCTCCAGACTCCTCATCGGAAATAGGCCTCATCTCGCCTGGAAGGGAGAACTTCCTGAAGTTTCTCGAGTTGCGGCAGGTGTTCTCGAGTTACGACGGGGACCTCAGGGACCCGCCCTGGTGGCCTCAGGAAAGGCCAGTCCCCATGCGAGTTGCTCGGGGGCCTCTCAGGATTCCTCTCCTGTCGATAACGGGGCCAAAAACCTTGTGTGGAGTCAGGGCCGGAACCGAGGATTCCTCTCAGGGGCTGACATTGATCTTTGGGTACTTCTGGAGTCTCCACAGGGGAGTCAGGCCTTGTCTCGAGTGGGGGCATGCACGTGCGCTTTCCTTCCAGGCTGTAGCAGCAATGTCTCGGTTCCCGTCGCGTGGATCAAAGGATCTGTGGTTTTCCCTCGAGGCTTTCCCACAGGGCTGTCCCACGTGCCACCGTGGTGTGAGTCGATTCTCGGCGTGAAAGATGAGACAGTGCAGGGCAAAGAGGTTCCTCTGGATTGGACTGAGACATCTGGGGGACTCTTGGAATGGTGGTACGACCATGGAGTTCCTCTCGCCTTTCC
Source organism: Capricornis sumatraensis (assembly GCF_032405125.1). NCBI lineage: Eukaryota > Metazoa > Chordata > Mammalia > Artiodactyla > Bovidae > Capricornis > Capricornis sumatraensis. The sequence continues at coordinate 14,651,014 of NW_027184612.1, forward strand.
TGTTGAGAGTGCCTCCTCTTGAGATGCGACGGGAACGCCGGGAATTCTTTCCCGTTGAAAACAGGGAAAGGATCCCTCATCTCGAGCTACGAGGGGGAAACTGGGCTCCTCTGGATGTGGGCGGGACCATCGTGCTTCCTCTCGAGTGGAGACGGGTATGGCGGTGAAATTCTTGAGTTGCAGCAAGGGTGTGAAAGACCCTTTCGAAGTTCCAGAGGTTAGGTGTCATTAGTCTCCAGACGCCTCATCGGAATTAGACCTCACTTCGCCTGGAAAGGAGAACTTCCTGGATTTTCTCGAGTTGCGGCAGGTGTTCTCGATTTACGACGGGGACCTCAGGGACCCGCCCTGGTGGCCTCAGGTACGGCCAGTCCCCATGCTAGTTGCTAGGGGGCCTCTCGGGATTCCTCTCCCGTCGATACCGGGGCCAAAAACCTTGTGTGGAGTCAGGGCCGGAACCGAGGATTCCTCTCAGGGGCTGACATGGATCTTTGGGTACTTCTGGAGTCTCCCCAGGGGAGTCAGGACTCGTCTCGAGTGGGGGCATGCACGTGCGCTTTCCTTCCAGACTGTAGCAGCAATGTCATGCTTCCCGTCGCGTGGATCAAAGGATCTGTGGTTTTCCCTCGAGCCTTTCCCTCGAGGCTTTCCCACAGGGCTGTCCCACGTGCCACCGTGGTGTGAGTCGATCCTCGGCGTGAAAGATGAGCCAGTGCAGGGCAAAGAGGCTCCTCTGGAATGGACTGAGACATCTGGGGGACTCTTGGAATGGTGGTACGACCATGGAGTTCCTCTCGCCTTTCCTGTTGAGAGTGCCTCCTCTTGAGATGCGACGGGAACGCCGGGAATTCTTTCCCGTTGAAAGCAGGGAATGGATCCCTCATCTCGAGCTACGAGGGGGAAACGGGGCTCCTCTGGATGTGGGCGGGACCATCGTGCTTCCTCTCGAGTGGAGACGGGTATGGCGGTGAACTTCTTGAGTTGCAGCAAGGGTGTGAAAGACCCTTTCGAAGTTCCAGAGGTTAGGTGTCATTTGTCTCCAGAGGCCTCATCGGAAATAGGCCTCATCTCGCCTGGAAGGGAGAAGTTCCTGGATTTTCTCGAGTTGCGGCAGGTGTTCTCGAGTTACGACGGGGACCTCAGGGACCCGCCGTGGTGGCCTCAGGAGAGGCCAGTCCCCATGCGAGTTGCTAGGGGGCCTCTCGGGATTCCTCTCCCGTCGATACCGGGGCCAAAAACCTTGTGTGGAGTCAGGGCCGGAACCGAGGATTCCTCTCAGGGGCTGACATGGATCTTTGGGTACTTGTGGAGTCTCCCCAGGGGAGTCAGGCCTCGTCTCGAGTGGGGGCATGCACGTGCGCTTTCCTTCCAGGCTGTAGCAGCAATGTCACGCTTCCCGTCGCGTAGATCAAAGGATCTGTGGTTTTCCCTCGAGGCTTTCCCTCGAGGCTTTCCCACAGGGCTGTCCCACGTGCCACCGTGGTGTGAGTCCATCCTCGGCGTGAAAGATTAGCCAGTGCAGGGCAAAAAGGCTCCTCTGGAATGGACTGAGACATCTGGGGGACTCTTGGCATGGTGGTACGACCATGGAGTTCCTCTCGCCTTTCCTGTTGAGAGTGCCTCCTCTTGAGATGCGACGGGAACGCCGGGAATTCTTTCCCGTTGAAAGCAGGGAAAGGATCCCTCATCTCGAGCTCCGAGGGGGAAACGGGGCTCCTCTGGATGTGGGCGGGACCATCGTGCTTCCTCTCGAGTGGAGACGGGTATGGAGGTGAACTTCTTGAGTTGCATCAAGGGTGTGAAAGACCCTTTCGAAGTTCCAGAGGTTTGTTGTCATTTGTCTCCAGACGCCTCATCGGAAATAGGCCTCAATCGCCTGGAAGGGAGAACTTCCTGGATTTTCTCGAGTTGCGGCAGGTGTTCTCGAGTTACGACGGGGACCTCAGGGACCCGCCCTGGTGGCCTCAGGAGAGGCCAGTCCCCATGCGAGATGCTAGGGGGCCTCTCGAGATTCCTCTCCCGTCGATACCGGGGCAAAAACCTTGTGTGGAGTCAGGGCCGGAACCGAGGATTCCTCTCAGGGGCTGACATGGATCTTTGGGTACTTGTGGAGTCTCCCCAGGGGAGTCAGGCCTCGTCTCGAGTGGGGGCATGCACGTGCGCTTTCCTTCCAGGCTGTAGCAGCAATGTCACGCTTCCTGTCGCGTGGATCAAAGGATCTGTGGTTTTCCCTCGAGGCTTTCCTTCGAGGCTTTCCCACAGGGCTGTCCCACGTGCCACCGTGGTGTGAGTCGATCCTCGGCGTGAAAGATGAGCCAGTGCAGGGCAAAGAGGCTCCTCTGGAATGGACTGAGACATCTGGGGGACTCTTGGAATGGTGGTACGACCTTGGAGTTCCTCTCGCCTTTCCTGTTGAGAGTGCCTCCTCTTGAGATGCGACGGGAACGCCGGGAATTCTTTCCCGTTGAAAGCAGGGAAAGGATCCCTCATCTCGAGCTACGAGGGGGAAACGGGGCTCCTCTGGATGTGGGCGGGACCATCGTGCTTCCTCTCGAGTGGTGACGGGTACGGCGGTGAACTTATTGAGTTGCAGCAAGGGTGTGAAAGACCCTTTCGAAGTTCCAGAGGTTAGGTGTCATTTGTCTCCAGAGGCCTCATCGGAAATAGGCCTCATCTCGCCTGGAAGGGAGAACTTCCTGGATTTTCTCGAGTTGCGGCAGGTGTTCTCGAGTTACGACGGGGACCTCAGGGACCCGCCCTGTTGGCCTCAGGAGAGGCCAGTCCCCATGCGAGTTGCTAGTGGGCCTCTCGGGATTCCTCTCCCGTCGATACCGGGGCCAAAAACCTTGTGTGGAGTCAGGGCCGGAACCGAGGATTCCTCTCAGGGGCTGACATGGATCTTTGGGTACTTCTGGAGTCTCCCCAGGGGAGTCAGGCCTCGTCTCGAGTGGGGGCATGCACGTGCGCTTTCCTTCCAGGCTGTAGCAGCAATGTCACGCTTCCCGTCGCGTGGATCAAAGGATCTGTGGTTTTCCCTCGAGGCTTTCCCACAGGGCTGTCCCACATGCCACCGTGGTGTGAGTCGATCCTCGGCGTGAAAGATGAGCCAGTGCAGGGCAAAGAGGCTCCTCTGGAATGGACTGAGACATCTGGGGGACTCTTGGAATGGTGGTACGACCAGGGAGTTCCTCTCGCCTTTCCTGTTGAGAGTTCCTCCTCTTGAGATGCGACGGGAACGCCGGGAATTCTTTCCTGTTGAAAGCAGGGAAAGGATCCCTCATCTCGAGCTACGAGGGGGAAACGGGGCTCCTCTGAATGTGGGCGGGACCATCGTGCTTCCTCTCGAGTGGAGACGGGTATGGCTGTGAACTTCTTGAGTTGCAGCATGGGTGTGAAAGACCCTTTTGAAGTCCCAGAGATTAGCTGTCATTAGACTCCAGACGCCTCATCGGAAATAGGCCTCATCTCGCCTGGAAGGGAGAACTTCCTGGATTTTCTCGAGTTGCGGCAGGTGTTCTCGAGTTACGACGGGGACGTCAGGGACAAGCCCTGGTGGCCTCAGGAAACTCCAGTCCCCATGCGAGTTGCTAGGGTGCCTCTCGGGATTCCTCTCCAGTCGATTCCGGGGCCAAAAACCTTGTGTGGAGTCAGGGCCGGAACGGAGGATTCCTCTAAGGGGCTGACATGGATCTTTGGGTCTTTCTGGAGTCTCCCCAGGGGAGTCAGGCCTCGTCTCGAGTGGGGGCATGCACGTGCGCTTTCCTTCCAGGCTGTAGCAGCAATATCACGCTTCCCGTCGCGTGGATCAAAGGATCTGTGGTTTTCCCTCTAGGCTTTCCCTCGAGGCTATCCCACAGGTCTGTCCCACGTGCCACCGTGGTGTGAGTCGATCTTCGGTATGAAAGATGAGCCAGTGCAGGGCAAAGAGGTTCCTCTGGAATGGACTGAAACATCTGGGGGACTCTTGGAATGGTGGTACGACCATGGAGTTCCTCTCGTCTTTCCTGTTGAGACTGCCTCCTCTTGAGATGCGACGGGAACGCCGAAAATACTTTCCCGTTGATAGCAGGGAAAGGATCCTTCATCTCGAGCTACGAGGGGCAAACGGGGCTCCTCTGGATGTGGGCGGGACCATCATGTTTCCTCTCGAGTGGAGACGGTTATGGCGGTGAACTTCTTGAGTTGCAGCAAGGGTGTGAAAGACTCTTTCGAAGTTCCAGAGGTTCCGTGTCATTAGTCTCCAGACTCCTCATCGGAAATAGGCCTCATCTCGCCTGGAAGGGAGAACTTCCTGAAGTTTCTCGAGTTGCGGCAGGTGTTCTCGAGTTACGACGGGGACCTCAGGGACCCGCCCTGGTGGCCTCAGGAAAGGCCAGTCCCCATGCGAGTTGCTCGGGGGACTCTCAGGATTCCTCTCCTGTCGATAACGGGGCCAAAAAACTTCTGTGGAGTCAGGGCCGGAACCGAGGATTCCTCTCAGGGGCTGACATTGATCTTTGGGTACTTCTGGAGTCTCCACAGGGGAGTCAGGCCTTGTCTCGAGTGGGGGCATGCACGTGCGCTTTCCTTCCAGGCTGTAGCAGCAATGTCTCGGTTCCCGTCGCGTGGATCAAAGGATCTGTGGTTTTCCCTCGAGGCTTTCCCACAGGGCTGTCCCACGTGCCACCGTGGTGTGAGTCGATTCTCGGCGTGAAAGATGAGACAGTGCAGGGCAAAGAGGTTCCTCTGGATTGGACTGAGACATCTGGGGGACTCTTGGAATGGTGGTACGACCATGGAGTTCCTCTCGCCTTTCCTGTTGAGAGTGCCTCCTCTTGAGATGCGACGGGAACGCCGGGAATTCTTTCCCGTTGAAAACAGGGAAAGGATCCCTCATCTCGAGCTACGAGGGGGAAACTGGGCTCCTCTGGATGTGGGCGGGACCATCGTGCTTCCTCTCGAGTGGAGACGGGTATGGCGGTGAAATTCTTGAGTTGCAGCAAGGGTGTGAAAGACCCTTTCGAAGTTCCAGAGGTTAGGTGTCATTAGTCTCCAGACGCCTCATCGGAAATAGACCTCACTTCGCCTGGAAAGGAGAACTTCCTGGATTTTCTCGAGTTGCGGCAGGTGTTCTCGATTTACGACGGGGACCTCAGGGACCCGCCCTGGTGGCCTCAGGTAGGGCCAGTCCCCATGCTAGTTGCTAGGGGGCCTCTCGGGATTCCTCTCCCGTCGATACCGGGGCCAAAAACCTTGTGTGGAGTCAGGGCCGGAACCGACGATTCCTCTCAGGGGCTGACATGGATCTTTGGGTACTTCTGGAGTCTCCCCAGGGGAGTCAGGACTCGTCTCGAGTGGGGGCATGCACGTGCGCTTTCCTTCCAGACTGTAGCAGCAATGTCATGCTTCCCGTCGCGTGGATCAAAGGATCTGTGGTTTTCCCTCGAGCCTTTCCCTCGAGGCTTTCCCACAGGGCTGACCCACGTGACACCGTGGTGTGAGTCGATCCTCGGCGTGACAGATGAGCCAGTGCAGGGCAAAGAGTTTCCTCTGGAATGGACTGAGAAATCTCGGGGACTCTTGGAATGGTGGTACGACCATGGAGTTCCTCTCATCTTTCCTGTTGAGAGTGCCTCCACTTGAGATGCGACGGGAACGCCGGGAATTCTATCCCGTTGATAGCAGGGAAAGGATCCCTCATCTCGAGCTACGAGGGGGAAACGGGGCTCCTCTGGATGTGGGCGGGACCATCTTGTTTAATCTCGAGTGGAGACGGGTATGGCGGTGAACTTCTTGAGTTGCAGCAAGGGTGTGAAAGACCCTTTCGAAGTTCCAGAGGTTCGGTGTCATTAGTCTCCAGACGCCTCATCGGAAATAGGCCTCATCTCGCCTGGAAGGGAGAACTTCCTGGATTTTCTCGAGTTGCGGCAGGTGTTCTCGAGTTACGACGGGGACCTCAGGGACCCGCCGTGGTGGCCTCAGGAGAGGCCAGTCCCCATGCGAGTTGCTAGGGGGCCTCTCGGGATTCCTCTCCCGTCGATACCGGGGCCAAAAACCTTGTGTGGAGTCAGGGCCGGAACCGAGGATTCCTCTCAGGGGCTGACATGGATCTTTGGGTACTTGTGGAGTCTCCCCAGGGGAGTCAGGCCTCGTCTTGAGTGGGGGCATGCACGTGCGCTTTCCTTCCAGGCTGTAGCAGCAATGTCACGCTTCCCGTCGCGTGGATCAAAGGATCTGTGATTTTCCCTCGAGGCTTTCGCTCGAGGCTTTCCCACAGGGCTGTCCCACGTGCCACCGTGGTGTGAGTCGATCCTCGGCGTGAAAGATTAGCCAGTGCAGGGCAAAGAGGCTCCTCTGGAATGGACTGAGACATCTGGGGGACTCTTGGCATGGTGGTACGACCATGGAGTTCCTCTCGCCTTTCCTGTTGAGAGTGCCTCCTCTTGAGATGCGACGGGAACGCCGGGAATTCTTTCCCGTTGAAAGCAGGGAAAGGATCCCTCATCTCGAGCTCCGAGGGGGAAACGGGGCTCCTCTGGATGTGGGCGGGACCATCGTGCTTCCTCTCGAGTGGAGACGGGTATGGAGGTGAACTTCTTGAGTTGCATCAAGGGTGTGAAAGACCCTTTCGAAGTTCCAGAGGTTTGTTGTCATTTGTCTCCAGACGCCTCATCGGAAATAGGCCTCAATCGCCTGGAAGGGAGAACTTCCTGGATTTTCTCGAGTTGCGGCAGGTGTTCTCGAGTTACGACGGGGACCTCAGGGACCCGCCCTGGTGGCCTCAGGAGAGGCCAGTCCCCATGCGAGATGCTAGGGGGCCTCTCGAGATTCCTCTCCCGTCGATACCGGGGCAAAAACCTTGTGTGGAGTCAGGGCCGGAACCGAGGATTCCTCTCAGGGGCTGACATGGATCTTTGGGTACTTGTGGAGTCTCCCCAGGGGAGTCAGGCCTCGTCTCGAGTGGGGGCATGCACGTGCGCCTTCCTTCCAGGCTGTAGCAGCAATGTCACGCTTCCTGTCGCGTGGATCAAAGGATCTGTGGTTTTCCCTCGAGGCTTTCCTTCGAGGCTTTCCCACAGGGCTGTCCCACGTGCCACCGTGGTGTGAGTCGATCCTCGGCGTGAAAGATGAGCCAGTGCAGGGCAAAGAGGCTCCTCTGGAATGGACTGAGACATCTGGGGGACTCTTGGAATGGTGGTACGACCTTGGAGTTCCTCTCGCCTTTCCTGTTGAGAGTGCCTCCTCTTGAGATGCGACGGGAACGCCGGGAATTCTTTCCCGTTGAAAGCAGGGAAAGGATCCCTCATCTCGAGCTACGAGGGGGAAATGGGGCTCCTCTGGATGTGGGCGGGACCATCGTGCTTCCTCTCGAGTGGAGACGGGTACGGCGGTGAACTTATTGAGTTGCAGCAAGGGTGTGAAAGACCCTTTCGAAGTTCCAGAGGTTAGGTGTCATTTGTCTCCAGAGGCCTCATCTGAAATAGGCCTCATCTCGCCTGGAAGGGAGAACTTCCTGGATTTTCTCGAGTTGCGGCAGGTGTTCTCGAGTTACGACGGGGACCTCAGGGACCCGCCCTGTTGGCCTCAGGAGAGGCCAGTCCCCATGCGAGTTGCTAGTGGGCCTCTCGGGATTCCTCTCCCGTCGATACCGGGGCCAAAAACCTTGTGTGGAGTCAGGGCCGGAACCGAGGATTCCTCTCAGGGGATGACATGGATCTTTGGGTACTTCTGGAGTCTCCCCAGGGGAGTCAGGCCTCGTCTCGAGTGGGGGCATGCACGTGCGCTTTCCTTCCAGGCTGTAGCAGCAATGTCACGCTTCCCGTCGCGTGGATCAAAGGATCTGTGGTTTTCCCTCGAGGCTTTCCCACAGGGCTGTCCCACATGCCACCGTGGTGTGAGTCGATCCTCGGCGTGAAAGATGAGCCAGTGTAGGGCAAAGAGGCTCCTCTGGAATGGACTGAGACATCTGGGGGACTCTTGGAATGGTGGTACGACCAGGGAGTTCCTCTCGCCTTTCCTGTTGAGAGTGCCTCCTCTTGAGATGCGACGGGAACGCCGGGAATTCTTTCCCGTTGAAAGCAGGGAATGGATCCCTCATCTCGAGCTCCAAGGGGGAAACGGGTCTCCTCTGGATGTGGGCGGGACCATCGTGCTTCCTCTCGAGTGGAGACGGGTATGGCGGTGAACTTCTTGAGTTGCAGCAAGGGTGTGAAAGACCCTTTCGAAGTTCCAGAGGTTAGGTGTCATTAGTCTCCAGACGCCTCATCGGAAATAGGCCTCATCTCGCCTGGAAGGGAGAACTTCCTGGATTTTCTCGAGTTGCGGCAGGTGTTCTCGAGTTACGACGGGGACCTCAGGGACCCGCCCTGGTGGCCTCAGGAGAGGCCAGTCCCCATGCGAGTTGCTAGGGGGCCTCTCGGGATTCCTCTCCCGTCGATACCAGGGCCAAAAACCTTGTGTGGGGTCAGGGCCGGAACCGAGGATTCCTCTCAGGGGCTGACATGGATCTTTGGGTACTTCTGGAGTCTCCCCAGGGGAGTCAGGCCACGTCTCGAGTGGGGGCATGCACGTGCGCTTTCCTTCCAGGCTGTAGCAGCAATGTCACGCTTCCCGTCGCGTGGATCAAAGGATCTGTGGTTTTCCCTGGAGGCTTTCCCTCGAGGCTTTCCCACAGGGCTGTCCCACGTGCCACCGTGGTGTGAGTCGATCCTCGGCGTGAAAGATGAGCCAGTGCAGGGCAAAGAGGCTCCTCTGGAATGGACTGTGACATCTGGGGGACTCTTGGAATGGTGGTACGACCATGGAGTTCCTCTCGCCTTTCCTGTTGAGAGTGCCTCCTCTTGAGATGCGACGGGAACGCCGGGAATTCTTTCCCGTTGAAAGCAGGGAATGGATCCCTCATCTCGAGCTCCGAGGGGGAAACGGGTCTCCTCTGGATGTGGGCGGGACCATCGTGCTTCCTCTCGAGTGGAGACGGGTATGGCGGTGAACTTCTTGAGTTGCAGCAAGGGTGTGAAAGACCCTTTCGAAGTTCCAGAGTTTAGGTGTCATTAGTCTCCAGACGCCTCATCGGAAATAGGCCTCATCTCGCCTGGAAGGGAGAACTTACTGGATTTTCTCGAGTTGCGGCAGGTGTTCTCGAGTTACGACGGGGACCTCAGGGACCCGCCCTGGTGGCCTCAGGAGAGGCCAGTCCCCATGCGAGTTGCTAGGGGGCCTCTCGGCATACCTCTCCCGTCGATACCGGGGCCAAAAACCTTGTGTGGAGTCAGGGCCGGAACCGAGGATTCCTCTCAGGGGCTGACATGGATCTTTGGGTACTTGTGGAGTCTCCCCAGGGGAGTCAGGCCTCGTCTCGAGTGGGGGCATGCACGTGCGCTTTCCTTCCAGGCTGTAGCAGCAATGTCACGCTTCCCGTCGCGTGGATCAAAGGATCTGTGGTTTTCCCTCGAGGCTTTCGCTCGAGGCTTTCCCACAGGGCTGTCCCACGTGCCACCGTGGTGTGAGTCGATCCTCGGCGTGAAAGATGAGCCAGTGCAGGGCAAAGAGGCTCCTCTGGAATGGACTGAGACATCTGGGGGACTCTTGGAATGGTGGTACGACCATGGAGTTCCTCTCGCCTTTCCTGTTGAGAGTGCCTCCTCTTGAGATGCGACGGGAACGCCGGGAATTCTTTCCCGTTGACAGTAGGGAATGGATCCCTCATTTCGAGCTACGAGGGGGAAACGGGGCTCCTCTGGATGTGGGCAGGACCATCGTGCTTCCTCTAGAGTGGAGACGGGTATGGCGGTGAACTTCTTGAGTTGCAGCAAGGGTGTGAAAGACCCCTTCGAAGTTCCAGAGGTTAGGTGTCATTTGTCTCCAGAGGCCTCATCGGAAATAGGCCTCATCTCGCCTGGAAGGGAGAACTTCCTGGATTTTCTCGAGTTGCGGCAGGTGTTCTCGAGTTACGACGGGGACCTCAGGGACCCGCCCTGGTGGCCTCAGGAGAGGCCAGTCCCCATGCGAGTTGCTAGGGGGCCTCTCGGGATTCCTCTCCCGTCGATACCGGGGCCAAAAACCTTGTGTGGAGTCAGGGCCGGAACCGAGGATTCCTCTCAGGGGCTGACATGGATCTTTGGGTACTTCTGGAGTCTCCCCAGGGGAGTCAGGCCTCGTCTCGAGTGGGGGCATGCACGTGCGCTTTCCTTCCAGGCTGTAGCAGCAATGTCACGCTTCCTGTCGCGTGGATCAAAGGATCTGTGGTTTTCCCTCGAGGCTTTCCTTCGAGGCTTTCCCACAGGGCTGTCCCACGTGCCACCGTGGTGTGAGTCGATCCTCGGCGTGAAAGATGAGCCAGTGCAGGGCAAAGAGGCTCCTCTGAAATGGACTGAGACATCTGGGGGACTCTTGGAATGGTGGTACGACCTTGGAGTTCCTCTCGCCTTTCCTGTTGAGAGTGCCTCCTCTTGAGATGCGACGGGACCGCCGGGAATTCTTTCCCGTTGGTAGCAGGGAAAGGATCCCTCATCTCGAGCTACGAGGGGGAAACGGGGCTCCTCTGGATGTGGGCGGGACCATCGTGTTTCCTCTCGAGTGGAGACGGGTATGGCGGTGAACTTCTTGAGTTGCAGCAAGGGTGTGAAAGACCCTTTCGAAGTTCCAGAGGTTCGGTGTCATTAGTCTCCAGACGTCTCATCGGAAATAGGCCTCATCTCGCCTGGAAGGGAGAACTTCCTGGATTTTCTCGAGTTGCGGCAGGTGTTCTCGAGTTACGACGGGGACCTCAGGGACCCGCCCTGGTGTCCTCAGGAAAGGCCAGTCCCCATGCGTGTTGCTCGGGGGCCTCTCGGGATTCCTCTCCCGTCGATACCGGGGCCAAAAACTTTGTGTGGAGTCAGGGCCGGAACCGAGGATTCCTCTCAGGGGATGACATGGATCTTTGGGTACTTCTGGAGTCTCCCCAGGGGAGTCAGGCCTCATCTCGAGTGGGGGCATGCACGTGCGCTTTCCTTCCAGGCTGTAGCAGCAATGTCACGATTCCCGTCGCGTGGATCAAAGGATCTGTGGTTTTCCCTCGAGGCTTTCCCACTGGGCTGTCCCACGTGCCACCGTGGTGTGAGTCGATCCTCGGCGTGAAAGATGAGCCAGTGCAGGGCAAAGAGGTTCCTCTGGAATGGACTGAGAAATCTCGGGGACTCTTGGAATGGTGGTACGACCATGGAGTTCCTCTCGTCTTTCCTGTTGAGAGTGCCTCCTCTTGAGATGCGACGGGAACGCCGAAAATACTTTCCGGTTGATAGCAGGGAAAGGATCCCTCATCTCGAGCTCCGAGGGGCAAACGGGGCTCCTCTGGATGTGGGCGGGACCATCATGTTTCCTCTCGAGTGGAGACGGTTATGGCGGTGAACTTCTTGAGTTGCAGCAAGGGTGTGAAAGACCCTTTCGAAGTTCCAGAGGTTCCGTGTCATTAGTCTCCAGACGCCTCATCGTAAATAGGCCTCATCTCGCCTGGAAGGGAGAACTTCCTGGATTTTCTCGAGTTGCGGCAGGTGTTCTCGAGTTATGACGGGGACCTCAGGGACCCGCCCTGGTGGCCTCAGGAAAGGTCAGTCCCCTTGCGAGTTCCTAGGGGGCCTCTCGGGATTCCTCTCCCGTCGATACCGGGGCCAAAATACTTGTGTGGAGTCAGGGCCGGAACCGAGGATTCCTCTCAGGGGCTGACATGGATCTTTGGGTACTTCTGGAGTCTCCCCAGGGGAGTCAGGCCTCGTCTCGAGTGGGGGCATGCTCGTGCGCTTTCCTTACAGGCTGTAGCAGCAATGTCATGGTTCCCGTCGCGTGGATCAAAGGATCTGTGGTTTTCCCTCGAGGCTTTCCCACAGGGCTGTTCCACGTGCCACCGTGGTGTGAGTGGATCCTCGGCGTTAAAGATGAGCCAGTGCAGGGCAAAGAGGTTCCTCTGGAATGGACTGAGACATCTGGGGGACTCTTGGAATGGTGGTACGACCATGGAGTTCCTCTCGCCTTTCCTGTTGAGAGGGCCTCCTCTTGAGATGCGACGGGAATGCCGGGAATTCTTTCCTGTTGAAAGCAGGGAAAGGATCCCTCATCTCGAGCTACGAGGGGGAAACGGGGCTCCTCTGAATGTGGGCGGGACCATCGTGCTTCCTCTCGAGTGGAGACGGGTATGGCGGTGAACTTCTTTAGTTGCAGCAAGGGTGTGAAAGACCCTTTTGAAGTCCCAGAGATTAGCTGTCATTAGACTCCAGACGCCTCATCGGAAATAGGCCACATCTCGCCTGGAACGGAGAACTTCCTGGATTTTCTCGAGTTGCGGCAGGTGTTCTCGAGTTACGACGGGGACGTGAGGGACAAGCCCTGGTGGCCTCAGGAAACTCCAGTCCCCATACGAGTTGCTAGGGTGCCTCTCGGGATTCCTCTCCAGTCGATACCGGGGCCTAAAACCTTGTGTGGAATCAGGGCCGGAACGGAGGATTCCTCTAAGGGGCTGACATGGATCTTTGGGTCTTTCTGGAGTCTCCCCAGGGGAGTCAGGCCTCGTCTCGAGTGGGGGCATGCACGTGCGCTTTCCTTCCAGGCTGTAGCAGCAATGTCACGCTTCCCGTCGCGTGGATCAAAGGATCTGTGGTTTTCCCTCTAGGCTTTCCCTCGAGGCTTTCCCACAGGGCTGTCCCACGTGCCACCGTGGTGTGAGTCGATCCTCGGCGTGAAAGATGAGCCAGTGCAGGGCAAAGAGGCTCCTCTGGAATGGACTGTCACATCTGGGGGACTCTTGGAATGGTGGTACGACCATGGAGTTCCTCTCGCCTTTCCTGTTGAGAGTGCCTCCTCTTGAGATGCGACGGGAACGCCGGGAATTCTTTCCCGTTGAAAGCAGGGAATGGATCCCTCATCTCGAGCTCCGAGGGGGAAACGGGTCTCCTCTGGATGTGGGCGGGACCATCGTGCTTCCTCTCGAGTGGAGACGGGTATGGCGGTGAACTTCTTGAGTTGCAGCAAGGGTGTGAAAGACCCTTTCGAAGTTCCAGAGTTTAGGTGTCATTAGTCTCCAGACGCCTCATCGGAAATAGGCCTCATCTCGCCTGGAAGGGAGAACTTACTGGATTTTCTCGAGTTGCGGCAGGTGTTCTCGAGTTACGACGGGGACCTCAGGGACCCGCCCTGGTGGCCTCAGGAGAGGCCAGTCCCCATGCGAGTTGCTAGGGGGCCTCTCGGGATTCCTCTCCCGTCGATACCGGGGCCAAAAACCTTGTGTGGAGTCAGGGCCGGAACCGAGGATTCCTCTCAGGGGCTGACATGGATCTTGGGTACTTCTGGAGTCTCCCCAGGGGAGTCAGGCCTCGTCTCGAGTGGGGGCATGCACGTGCGCTTTCCTTCCAGGCTGTAGCAGCAATGTCACGCTTCCCGTCGCGTGGATCAAAGGATCTGTGGTTTTCCCTCGAGGCTTTCGCTCGAGGCTTTCCCACAGGGCTGTCCCACGTGCCACCGTGGTGTGAGTCGATCCTCGGCGTGAAAGATGAGCCAGTGCAGGGCAAAGAGGCTCCTCTGGAATGGACTGAGACATCTGGGGGACTCTTGGAATGGTGGTACGACCATGGAGTTCCTCTCGCCTTTCCTGTTGAGAGTGCCTCCTCTTGAGATGCGACGGGAACGCCGGGAATTCTTTCCCGTTGACAGTAGGGAATGGATCCCTCATCTCGAGCTACGAGGGGGAAACGGGGCTCCTCTGGATGTGGGCGGGACCATCGTGCTTCCTCTCGAGTGGAGACGGGTATGGCGGTGAACTTCTTGAGTTGCAGCAAGGGTGTGAAAGACCCCTTCGAAGTTCCAGAGGTTAGGTGTCATTTGTCTCCAGAGGCCTCATCGGAAATAGGCCTCATCTCGCCTGGAAGGGAGAACTTCCTGGATTTTCTCGAGTTGCGGCAGGTGTTCTCGAGTTACGACGGGGACCTCAGGGACCCGCCCTGGTGGCCTCAGGAGAGGCCAGTCCCCATGCGAGTTGCTAGGGGGCCTCTCGGGATTCCTCTCCCGTCGATACCGGGGCCAAAAACCTTGTGTGGAGTCAGGGCCGGAACCGAGGATTCCTCTCAGGGGCTGACATGGATCTTTGGGTACTTCTGGAGTCTCCCCAGGGGAGTCAGGCCTCGTCTCGAGTGGGGGCATGCACGTGCGCTTTCCTTCCAGGCTGTAGCAGCAATGTCACGCTTCCCGTCGCGTGGATCAAAGGATCTGTGGTTTTCCCTCGAGGCTTTCCCTCGAGGCTTTACCACAGGGCTGTCCCACGTACCACCGTGGTGTGAGTCGATCCTCGGCGTGAAAGATGAGCCAGTGCAGGGCAAAGAGGCTCCTCTGGAATGGACTGAGACATCTGGGGGACTCTTGGAATGGTGGTACGACCATGGAGTTCCTCTCGCCTTTCGTGTTGAGAGTTCCTCCTCTTGAGATGCGACGGGAACGCCGGGAATTCTTTCCTGTTGAAAGCAGGGAAAGGATCCCTCATCTCGAGCTACGAGGGGGAAACGGGGCTCCTCTGAATGTGGGCGGGACCATCGTGCTTCCTCTCGAGTGGAGACGGGTATGGCGGTGAACTTCTTGAGTTGCAGCAAGGGTGTGAAAGACCCTTTTGAAGTCCCAGAGATTAGCTGTCATTAGACTCCAGACGCCTCATCGGAAATAGGCCACATCTCGCCTGGAACGGAGAACTTCCTGGATTTTCTCGAGTTGCGGCAGGTGTTCTCGAGTTACGACGGGGACGTGAGGGACAAGCCCTGGTGGCCTCAGGAAACTCCAGTCCCCATACGAGTTGCTAGGGTGCCTCTCGGGATTCCTCTCCAGTCGATACCGGGGCCTAAAACCTTGTGTGGAGTCAGGGCCGGAACGGAGGATTCCTCTAAGGGGCTGACATGGATCTTTGGGTCTTTCTGGAGTCTCCCCAGGGGAGTCAGGCCTCGTCTCGAGTGGGGGCATGCACGTGCGCTTTCCTTCCAGGCTGTAGCAGCAATGTCACGCTTCCCGTCGCGAGAATCAAAGGATCTGTGGTTTTCCCTCGAGGCTTTCCCACAGGGCTGTCCCACGTGCCACCGTGGTGTGAGTCGATCCTCGGCGTGAAAGATGAGCCAGTGCAGGGCAAAGAGGTTCCTTTGGAATGGACTGAGACATCTGGGGGACTCTTGGAATGGTGGTACGACCATGGAGTTCCTCTCGCCTTTCCTGTTGAGAGTGCCACCTCTTGAGATGCGTCAGGAACGCCGGGAATTCTTTGCTTTGAAAGCAGTGAAAGGATCCCTCATCTCGAGCTACGAGGGGGAAACGGGGCTCCTCTGGATGTGGGCGGGACCATCGTGCTTCCTCTCGAGTGGAGACGGGTATGGCGGTGAACTTCTTGAGTTGCAGCAAGGGTGTGAAAGACCCTTTCGAAGTTCCAGAGGTTAGGTGTCATTAGTCTCCAGACGCCTCATCGGAAATAGGCCTCATCTCGCCTGGAAGGGAGAAATTCCTGGATTTTCTCGAGTTGCGGCAGGTGTTCTCGAGTTACGACGGGGACCTCAGGGACCCGCCCTGGTGGCCTCAGGAGACGCCAGTCCCCATGCGAGTTGCTAGGGGGCCTCTCGGGATTCCTCTCCCGTCGATACCGGGGCCAAAAACCTTGTGTAGAGTCAGGGCCGGAACCGAGGATTCCTCTCAGGGGCTGACATGGATCTTTGGGTACTTCTGGAGTCTCCCCAGGGTGTCAGGCCTCGTCTCGAGTGGGGGCATGCACGTGCGCTTTCCTTCCAGGCTGTAGCAGCAATGTCAGGCTTCCCGTCGCGTGGATCAAAGGATCTGTGATTTTCCATCGAGGCTTTCCCACAGGGCTGTCCCACGTGCCACCGTGGTGTGAGTCGATCCTCGGCGTGAAAGATGAGCCAGTGCAGGGCAAAGAGGTTCCTCTGGAATGGACTGAGACATCTGGGGGACTCTTGGAATGGTGGTACGACCATGGAGTTCCTCTCGCCTTTCCTGTTGAGAGTGCCACCTCTTGAGATGCGTCAGGAACGCCGGGAATTCTTTGCTTTGAAAGCAGTGAAAGGATCCCTCATCTCGAGCTACGAGGGGGAAACGGGGCTCTTCTGGATGTGGGCGGGACCATCGTGCTTCCTCTCGAGTGGAGACGGGTATGGCGGTGAACTTCTTGAGTTGCAGCAAGGGTGTGAAAGACCCTTTCGAAGTTCCAGAGGTTAGGTGTCATTATTCTCCAGACGCCTCATCGGAAATAGGCCTCATCTCGCCTGGAAGGGAGAACTTCCTGGATTTTCTCGAGTTGCGGCAGGTGTTCTCGAGTTACGACGGGGCCCTCAGGGACCCGCCCTGGTGGCCTCAGGAGAGGCCAGTCCCCATGCGAGTTGCTGGGAGGCCTCTCGGGATTCCTCTCCCGTCGATACTGGGGCCAAAAACCTTGTGTGGAGTCAGGGCCGGAACCGAGAATTCCTCTCAATGGCTGACATGGATCTTTGGGTACTTCAGGAGTCTCCCCAGGGGAGTCAGGCCTCGTCTCGAGTGGGGGCATGCACGTGCGCTTTCCTTCCAGGCTGTAGCAGCAATGTCACGCTTCCCGTCGCGTGGATCAAAGGATCTGTGGTTTTCCCTCGAGGCGTTCCCTCGAGGCTTTCCCACAGGGCTGTCCCACGTGCCACCGTGGTGTGAGTCGATCCTCGGCGTGAAAGATGAGCCAGTGCAGGGCAAAGAGGTTCCTCTGGAATGGACTGAGACATCTGGGGGACTCTTGGAATGGTGGTACGACCATGGAGTTCCGCTCGCCTTTCCTGTTGAGAGTGCCACCTCTTGAGATGCGACGGGAACGCCGGGAATTCTTTCCCGTTGAAAGCAGGGAAAGGATCCCTCATCTCGAGCTACGAGGGGGAAACGGGGCTCCTCTGGATGTGGGCGGGACCATCGTGCTTCCTCTCGAGTGGAGACGGGTATGGCGGTGAACTTCTTGAGTTGCAGCAAGGGTGTGAAAGACCCTTTCGAAGTTCCAGAGGTTAGGTGTCATTAGTCTCCAGACGCCTCATCGGAAATAGGCCTCATCTCGCCTGGAAGGGAGAACTTCCTGGATTTTCTCGAGTTGTGGCAGGTGTTCTCGAGTTACGACGGGGACCTCAGGAACCCGCCCTGGTGGCCTCAGGAGAGGCCAGTCCCCATGCGAGTTGCTGGGAGGCCTCTCGGGATTCCTCTCCCGTCGATACCGGGGCCAAAAACCTTGTGTGGAGTCAGGGCCGGAACCGAGGATTCCTCTCAGGGGCTGACATGGATCTTTGGGTACTTCTGGAGTCTCCCCAGGGGAGTCAGGCCTCGTCTCGAGTGGGGGCATGCACGTGCGCTTTCCTTCCAGGCTGTAGCAGCAATGTCACGCTTCCCGTCGCGTGGATCAAAGGATCTGTGGTTTTCCCTCGAGGCTTTCCCTCGAGGCTTTACCACAGGGCTGTCCCACGTACCACCGTGGTGTGAGTCGATCCTCGGCGTGAAAGATGAGCCAGTGCAGGGCAAAGAGGCTCCTCTGGAATGGACTGAGACATCTGGGGGACTCTTGGAATGGTGGTACGACCATGGAGTTCCTCTCGCCTTTCGTGTTGAGAGTTCCTCCTCTTGAGATGCGACGGGAACGCCGGGAATTCTTTCCTGTTGAAAGCAGGGAAAGGATCCCTCATCTCGAGCTACGAGGGGGAAACGGGGCTCCTCTGAATGTGGGCGGGACCATCGTGCTTCCTCTCGAGTGGAGACGGGTATGGCGGTGAACTTCTTGAGTTGCAGCAAGGGTGTGAAAGACCCTTTTGAAGTCCCAGAGATTAGCTGTCATTAGACTCCAGACGCCTCATCGGAAATAGGCCACATCTCGCCTGGAACGGAGAACTTCCTGGATTTTCTCGAGTTGCGGCAGGTGTTCTCGAGTTACGACGGGGACGTGAGGGACAAGCCCTGGTGGCCTCAGGAAACTCCAGTCCCCATACGAGTTGCTAGGGTGCCTCTCGGGATTCCTCTCCAGTCGATACCGGGGCCTAAAACCTTGTGTGGAGTCAGGGCCGGAACGGAGGATTCCTCTAAGGGGCTGACATGGATCTTTGGGTCTTTCTGGAGTCTCCCCAGGGGAGTCAGGCCTCGTCTCGAGTGGGGGCATGCACGTGCGCTTTCCTTCCAGGCTGTAGCAGCAATGTCACGCTTCCCGTCGCGAGAATCAAAGGATCTGTGGTTTTCCCTCGAGGCTTTCCCACAGGGCTGTCCCACGTGCCACCGTGGTGTGAGTCGATCCTCGGCGTGAAAGATGAGCCAGTGCAGGGCAAAGAGGTTCCTTTGGAATGGACTGAGACATCTGGGGGACTCTTGGAATGGTGGTACGACCATGGAGTTCCTCTCGCCTTTCCTGTTGAGAGTGCCACCTCTTGAGATGCGTCAGGAACGCCGGGAATTCTTTGCTTTGAAAGCAGTGAAAGGATCCCTCATCTCGAGCTACGAGGGGGAAACGGGGCTCCTCTGGATGTGGGCGGGACCATCGTGCTTCCTCTCGAGTGGAGACGGGTATGGCGGTGAACTTCTTGAGTTGCAGCAAGGGTGTGAAAGACCCTTTCGAAGTTCCAGAGGTTAGGTGTCATTAGTCTCCAGACGCCTCATCGGAAATAGGCCTCATCTCGCCTGGAAGGGAGAAATTCCTGGATTTTCTCGAGTTGCGGCAGGTGTTCTCGAGTTACGACGGGGACCTCAGGGACCCGCCCTGGTGGCCTCAGGAGACGCCAGTCCCCATGCGAGTTGCTAGGGGGCCTCTCGGGATTCCTCTCCCGTCGATACCGGGGCCAAAAACCTTGTGTAGAGTCAGGGCCGGAACCGAGGATTCCTCTCAGGGGCTGACATGGATCTTTGGGTACTTCTGGAGTCTCCCCAGGGTGTCAGGCCTCGTCTCGAGTGGGGGCATGCACGTGCGCTTTCCTTCCAGGCTGTAGCAGCAATGTCAGGCTTCCCGTCGCGTGGATCAAAGGATCTGTGATTTTCCATCGAGGCTTTCCCACAGGGCTGTCCCACGTGCCACCGTGGTGTGAGTCGATCCTCGGCGTGAAAGATGAGCCAGTGCAGGGCAAAGAGGTTCCTCTGGAATGGACTGAGACATCTGGGGGACTCTTGGAATGGTGGTACGACCATGGAGTTCCTCTCGCCTTTCCTGTTGAGAGTGCCACCTCTTGAGATGCGTCAGGAACGCCGGGAATTCTTTGCTTTGAAAGCAGTGAAAGGATCCCTCATCTCGAGCTACGAGGGGGAAACGGGGCTCTTCTGGATGTGGGCGGGACCATCGTGCTTCCTCTCGAGTGGAGACGGGTATGGCGGTGAACTTCTTGAGTTGCAGCAAGGGTGTGAAAGACCCTTTCGAAGTTCCAGAGGTTAGGTGTCATTATTCTCCAGACGCCTCATCGGAAATAGGCCTCATCTCGCCTGGAAGGGAGAACTTCCTGGATTTTCTCGAGTTGCGGCAGGTGTTCTCGAGTTACGACGGGGCCCTCAGGGACCCGCCCTGGTGGCCTCAGGAGAGGCCAGTCCCCATGCGAGTTGCTGGGAGGCCTCTCGGGATTCCTCTCCCGTCGATACTGGGGCCAAAAACCTTGTGTGGAGTCAGGGCCGGAACCGAGAATTCCTCTCAATGGCTGACATGGATCTTTGGGTACTTCAGGAGTCTCCCCAGGGGAGTCAGGCCTCGTCTCGAGTGGGGGCATGCACGTGCGCTTTCCTTCCAGGCTGTAGCAGCAATGTCACGCTTCCCGTCGCGTGGATCAAAGGATCTGTGGTTTTCCCTCGAGGCGTTCCCTCGAGGCTTTCCCACAGGGCTGTCCCACGTGCCACCGTGGTGTGAGTCGATCCTCGGCGTGAAAGATGAGCCAGTGCAGGGCAAAGAGGTTCCTCTGGAATGGACTGAGACATCTGGGGGACTCTTGGAATGGTGGTACGACCATGGAGTTCCGCTCGCCTTTCCTGTTGAGAGTGCCACCTCTTGAGATGCGACGGGAACGCCGGGAATTCTTTCCCGTTGAAAGCAGGGAAAGGATCCCTCATCTCGAGCTACGAGGGGGAAACGGGGCTCCTCTGGATGTGGGCGGGACCATCGTGCTTCCTCTCGAGTGGAGACGGGTATGGCGGTGAACTTCTTGAGTTGCAGCAAGGGTGTGAAAGACCCTTTCGAAGTTCCAGAGGTTAGGTGTCATTAGTCTCCAGACGCCTCATCGGAAATAGGCCTCATCTCGCCTGGAAGGGAGAACTTCCTGGATTTTCTCGAGTTGTGGCAGGTG
The DNA here is from genome assembly GCF_032405125.1 of Capricornis sumatraensis. Taxonomy (NCBI): domain Eukaryota; kingdom Metazoa; phylum Chordata; class Mammalia; order Artiodactyla; family Bovidae; genus Capricornis; species Capricornis sumatraensis. The sequence goes on from NW_027184612.1 coordinate 14,671,299, forward strand.
TTCTCGAGTTACGACGGGGACCTCAGGAACCCGCCCTGGTGGCCTCAGGAGAGGCCAGTCCCCATGCGAGTTGCTGGGAGGCCTCTCGGGATTCCTCTCCCGTCGATACCGGGGCCAAAAACCTTGTGTGGAGTCAGGGCCGGAACCGAGAATTCCTCTCAAGGGCTGACATGGATCTTTGGGTACTTCTGGAGTCTCCCCAGGGGAGTCAGGCCTCGTCTCGAGTGGGGGCATGCACGTGCGCTTTCCTTCCAGGCTGTAGCAGCAATGTCACGCTTCCCGTGGCGTGGATCAAAGGATCTGTGGTTTTCCCTCGAGGCTTTCCCTCGAGGCTTTCCCACAGGGCTGTCCCACGTGCCACCGTGGTGTGAGTCGATCCTCGGCGTGAAAGATGAGCCAGTGCAGGGCAAAGAGGTTCCTCTGGAATGGACTGAGACATCTCGGGGACTCTTGGAATGGTGGTACGACCATGGAGTTCCTCTCGCCTTTCCTGTTGAGAGTGCCTCCTCTTGAGATGTGACGGGAACGCTGGGAATTCTTTGCGTTGAAAGCAGGGAAAGGATCCCTCATCTCGAGCTTCGAGGGGGAAACGGGGCTCCTCTCGATGTGGGCGGGACCATCGTGCTTCCTCTCGAGTGGAGACGGGTATGGCGGTGAACTTCTTGAGTTGCAGCAAGGGTGTGAAAGACCCTTTCGAAGTTCCAGAGGTTAGGTGTCATTCGTCTCCAGACGCCTCATCGGAAATAGGCTTCATCTCGCCTGGAAGGGAGAACTTCCTGGATTTTCTCGAGTTGCGGCAGGTGTTCTCGAGTTACGACGGGGACCTCAGGGACCCGCCCTGGTGGCCTCAGGGGAGGCCAGTACCCATGCGAGTTGCTAGGGGGCCTCTCGGGATTAATCTCCCGTCGATACCGGGGCCAAAAACCTTGTGTGGAGTCAGGGCCGGAACCGAGGATTCCTCTCAGGGGCTGACATGGATCTTTGGGTACTTCTGGAGTCTCCCCAGGGGAGTCAGGCCTCGGCTCGTGTGGGGGCATGCACGTGCGATTTCCTTCAAGGCTGTAGCAGCAATGTCACGCATCCCGTCGCGTGGAGTAATGGATCTGTGGTTTTCCCTCGAGGCTTTCCCACAGGGCTGTCCCACGTGCCACCGTGGTGTGAGTCGATCCTCGGCGTGAAAGATGAGCCAGTGCAGGGCAAAGAGGTTCCTCTGGAATGGACTGAGACATCTGGGGGACTCTTGGAATGGTGGTACGACCATGGAGTTCCGCTCGCCTTTCCTGTGGAGAGTGCCTCCTCTTGAGATGCGACGGGAACGCCGGGAATTCTTTCCCGTTGAAAGCAGGGAAAGGATCCCTCATCTCGAGCTACGAGGGGGAAACGGGGCTCCTCTGGATGTGGGCGGGACCATCGTGCTTCCTCTCGAGTGGAGACGGGTATGGCGGTGAACTTCTTGAGTTGCAGCAAGGGTGTGAAAGACCCTTTCGAAGTTCCAGAGGTTAGGTGTCATTAGTCTCCAGACGCCTCATCGGAAATAGGCCTCATCTCGCCTGGAAGGGAGAACTTCCTGGATTTTCTCGAGTTGCGGCAGGTGTTCTCGAGTTACGACGGGGACCTCAGGGACCCGCCCTGGTGGCCTCAGGAGAGGCCAGTCCCCATGCGAGTTGCTGGGAGGCCTCTCGGGATTCCTCTCCCGTCGATACCGGGGCCAAAAACCTTGTGTGGAGTCAGGGCCGGAACCGAGAATTCCTCTCAAGGGCTGACATGGATCTTTGGGTACTTCTGGAGTCTCCCCAGGGGAGTCAGGCCTCGTCTCGAGTGGGGGCATGCACGTGCGCTTTCCTTCCAGGCTGTAGCAGCAATGTCACGCTTCCCGTCGCGTGGATCAAAGGATCTGTGGTTTTCCCTCGAGGCTTTCCCTCGAGGCTTTCCCACAGGGCTGCCCCACGTGCCACCGTGGTGTGAGTCGATCCTCGGCGTGAAAGATGAGCCAGTGCAGGGCAAAGAGGTTCCTCTGGAATGGACTGAGACATCTGGGGGACTTTTGGAATGGTGGTACGACCATGGAGTTTCTCTCGCCTTTCCTGTTGAGAGTGCCTCCTCTTGAGATGCGACGGTAACGCCGGGAATTCTTTCCCGTTGAAAGCAGGGAAAGGATCCCTCATCTCGAGCTACGAGGGGGAAACGGGGCTCCTCTGGATGTGGGCGGGACCATCGTGCATCCTCTCGAGTGGAGACGGGTATGGCGGTGAACTTCTTGAGTTGCAGCAAGGGTGTGAAAGACCCTTTCGAAGTTCCAGAGGTTAGGTGTCATTAGTCTCCAGACGCCTCATCGGAAATAGGCCTCATCTCGCCTGGAAGGGAGAACTTCCTGGATTTTCTCGAGTTGCGGCAGGTGTTCTCGAGTTACGACGGGGACCTCAGGGACCCGCCCTGGTGGCCTCAGGAGAGGCCAGTCCCCATGCGAGTTGCTAGGGGGCCTCTCGGGATTACTCTCCCGTCGATACCGGGGCCAAAAACCTTGTGTAGAGTCAGGGCCGGAACCGAGGATTCCTCTCAGGGGCTGACATGGATCTTTGGGTACTTCTGGAGTCTCCCCAGGGGAGTCAGGCCTCGTCTCGAGTGGGGGCATGCACGTGCGCTTTCCTTCCAGGCTGTAGCACCAATGTCACGCTTCCCGTCGCGAGGATCAAAGGATCTGTGATTTTCCATCGAGGCTTTCCCACAGGGCTGTCCCACGTGCCACCGTGGTGTGAGTCGATCCTCGGCGTGAAAGATGAGCCAGTGCAGGGCAAAGAGGTTCCTCTGGAATGGACTGAGACATCTGGGGGACTCTTGGAATGGTGGTACGACCATGGAGTTCCGCTCGCCTTTCCTGTTGAGAGTGCCTCTTCTTGAGATGCGACGGGAACGCCGGGAATTCTTTCCCGTTGAAAGCAGGCAAAGGATCCCTCATCTCGAGCTCCGAGGGGGAAACGGGGCTCCTCTGGATGTGGGCGGGACCATCGTGCTTCCTCTCGAGTGGAGACGGGTATGGCGGTGAACTTCTTGAGTTGCAGCAAGGGTGTGAAAGACCCTTTCGAAGTTCCAGAGGTTAGGTGTCATTAGTCTCCAGACGCCTCATCGGAAATAGGCCTCATCTCGCCTGGAAGGGAGAACTTCCTGGATTTTCTCGAGTTGCGGCAGGTGTTCTCGAGTTACGACGGGGACCTCAGGGACCCGCCCTGGTGGCCTCAGGAGAGGCCAGTACCCATGCGAGTTGCTAGGGGGCCTCTCGGGATTAATCTCCCGTCGATACCGGGGCCAAAAACCTTGTGTGGAGTCAGGGCCGGAACCGAGGATTCCTCTCAGGGGCTGACATGGATGTTTGGGTACTTCTGGAGTCTCCCCAGGGGAGTCAGGCCTCGTCTCGAGTGGGGGCATGCACGTGCGATTTCCTTCCAGGCTGTAGCAGCAATGTCACGCATCCCGTCGAGTGGAGTAATGGATCTGCGGTTTTCCATCGAGGCTTTCCCACAGGGCTGTCCCACGTGCCACCGTGGTGTGAGTCGATCCTCGGCGTGAAAGATGAGCCAGTGCAGGGCAAAGAGGTTCCTCTGGAATGGACTGAGACATCTGGGGGACTCTTGGAATGGTGGTACGACCATGGAGTTCCGCTCGCCTTTCCTGTTGAGAGTGCCTCTTCTTGAGATGCGACGGGAACGCCGGGAATTCTTTCCCGTTGAAAGCAGGCAAAGGATCCCTCATCTCGAGCTCCGAGGGGGAAACGGGGCTCCTCTGGATGTGGGCGGGACCATCGTGCTTCCTCTCGAGTGGAGACGGGTATGGCGGTGAACTTCTTGAGTTGCAGCAAGGGTGTGAAAGACCCTTTCGAAGTTCCAGAGGTTAGGTGTCATTAGTCTCCAGACGCCTCATCGGAAATAGGCCTCATCTCGCCTGGAAGGGAGAACTTCCTGGATTTTCTCGAGTTGCGGCAGGTGTTCTCGAGTTACGACGGGGACCTCAGGGACCCGCCCTGGTGGCCTCAGGAGAGGCCAGTCCCCATGCGAGTTGCTAGGGGGCCTCTCGGGATTCCTCTCCCGTCGATACCGGGGCCAAAAACCTTCTGTGGAGTCAGGCCCGGAACCGAGGATTCCTGTCAGGGGCTGACATGGATCTTTGGGTACTTCTGGAGTCTCCCCAGGGGAGTCAGGCCTCGTCTTGACTGGGAGCATGCACGTACGCTTTCCTTCCAGGCTGTAGCAGCAATGTCACGCTTCCCGTCGCGTGGATCAAAGGATCTGTGGTTTTCCCTCGAGGCTTTCCCTCGAGGCTTTCCCACAGGGCTGTCCCACGTGCCACCGTGGTGTGAGTCGATCCTCGGCGTGAAAGATGAGCCAGTGCAGGGCAAAGAGGTTCCTCTGGAATGGACTGAGACATCTGGGGGACTCTTGGAATGGTGGTACGACCATGGAGTTCCTCTCGCCTTTCCTGTTGAGAGTGCCTCCTCTTGAGATGCGACGGGAACGCCGGGAATTCTTTCCCGTTGAAAGCAGGGAAAGGATCCCTCATCTCGAGCTAAGAGGGGGAAACGGGGCTCCTCTGGATGTGGGCGGGACCATCGTGCTTCCTCCCGAGTGGAGACGGGTATGGCGGTGAACTTTTTGAGTTGCAGCAAGGGTGTGAATGACCCTTTCGAAGTTCCAGAGGTTAGGTGTCATTAGGCTCCAGACGCCTCATCGGAAATAGGCCTCATCTCGCCTGGAAGGGAGAACTTCCTGGATTTTCTCGAGTTGCGGCAGGTGTTCTCGAGTTACGACGGGGACCTCAGGGACCCGCCCTGGTGGCCTAAGGAACGGAGAGTCCCCATGCGAGTTGCTAGGGGGCCTCTCGGGATTCCTCTCCCATCGATACTGGGGCCAAAAAACCTTGTGTGGAGTCAGGGCCGGAACCGAGGATTTCTCTCACGGGCTGATATGGATCTTTGGGTACTTCTGGAGTCTCGCCAGGGGAGACAGGCCTCATCTCGAGTGGGGGCATGCTCGTGCGTTTTCCTTCCAGGCTGTAGCAGCAATGTCACGCTTCCCATCGCGTGGATCAAAGGATCTGTGGTTTTCCCTCGAGGCTTTCCCTCGAGGCTTTCCCACAGGGCTGTCCCACGTGCCACCGTGGTGTGAGTCGATCCTCGGCGTGAAAGATGAGCCAGAGCAGGGCAAAGAGGTTCCTCTGGAATGGACTGAGACATCTGGGGGACTCTTGGAATGGTGGTACGACCATGGAGTTCCTCTCGCCTTTCCTGTTGAGAGTGCCTCCTCTTGAGATGCGACGGGAATGCCGGGAATTCTTTCCCGTTGAAAGCAGGAAAAGGATCCCTCATCTCGAGCTAAGAGGGGGATACGGGGCTCCTCTGGATGTGCGCGGGATCATCGTGCTTCCTCTCGAGTGGAGACGGGTATGGCGGTGAACTTCTTGAGTTGCAGCAATTGTGTGAAAGACCCTTTCGAAGTTCCAGAGGTTAGGTGTCATTAGTCTCCAGACGCCTCATCGGAAATAGGCCTCATATCGCCTGGAAGGGAGAACTTCCTGGATTTTCTCGAGTTGCGGCAGGTGTTCTCGAGTTACGACGGGGAACTCAGGGAACCGCCCTGGTGGCCTCAGGAGAGGCCAGTCCCCATGCTAGTTGCTAGGGGGCCCCTCGGGATTCCTCTCCCGTCGATACCGGGGCCAAAAACCTTGTGTGGAGTCAGGGCCGGAACCGAGGATTCCTCTCAGGGGCTGACATGGATGTTTGGGTACTTCTGGAGTCTCCCCAGGGGAGTCAGGCCTCGGCTCGAGTGGGGGCATGCACGTGCGCTTTCCTTCCAGGCTGTAGCAGCAATGTCACGCTTCCCGTGGTGTGGATCAAAGGATCTGTGGTTTTCCCTAGAGGCTTTCCCTCGAGGCTTTCCCACAGGGCTGTCCCACGTGCCACCGTGGTGTGAGTCGATCCTCGGCGTGAAAGATGAGCCAGTGCAGGGCAAAGAGGTTCCTCTGGAATGGACTGAGACATCTCGGGGACTCTTGGAATGGTGGTACGACCATGGAGTTCCTCTCGCCTTTCCTGTTGAGAGTGCCTCCTCTTGAGATGTGACGGGAACGCCGGGAATTCTTTGCGTTGAAAGCAGGGAAAGGATCCCTCATCTCGAGCTACGAGGGGGAAACGGGGCTCCTCTCGATGTGGGCGTGACCATCGTGCTTCCTCTCGAGTGGAGACGGGTATGGCGGTGAACTTCTTGAGTTGCAGCAAGGGTGTGAAAGACCCTTTCGAAGTTCCAGAGGTTAGGTGTCATTTGTCTCCAGACGCCTCATCGGAAATAGGCTTCATCTCGCCTGGAAGGGAGAACTTCCTGGATTTTCTCGAGTTGCGGCAGGTGTTCTCGAGGTACGACGGGGACCTCAGGGACCCGCCCTGGTCGCCTCAGGGGAGGCCAGTACCCATGCGAGTTGCTAGGGGGCCTCTCGGGATTAATCTCCCGTCGATACCGGGGCCAAAAACCTTGTGTGGAGTCAGGGCCGGAACCGAGGATTCCTCTCAGGGGCTGACATGGATGTTTGGGTACTTCTGGAGTCTCCCCAGGGGAGTCAGGCCTCGTCTCGAGTGGGGGCATGCACGTGCGATTTCCTTCCAGGCTGTAGCAGCAATGTCACGCATCCCGTCGAGTGGAGTAATGGATCTGCGGTTTTCCATCGAGGCTTTCCCACAGGGCTGTCCCACGTGCCACCGTGGTGTGAGTCGATCCTCGGCGTGAAAGATGAGCCAGTGCAGGGCAAAGAGGTTCCTCTGGAATGGACTGAGACATCTGGGGGACTCTTGGAATGGTGGTACGACCATGGAGTTCCGCTCGCCTTTCCTGTTGAGAGTGCCTCTTCTTGAGATGCGACGGGAACGCCGGGAATTCTTTCCCGTTGAAAGCAGGCAAAGGATCCCTCATCTCGAGCTCCGAGGGGGAAACGGGGCTCCTCTGGATGTGGGCGGGACCATCGTGCTTCCTCTCGAGTGGAGACGGGTATGGCGGTGAACTTCTTGAGTTGCAGCAAGGGTGTGAAAGACCCTTTCGAAGTTCCAGAGGTTAGGTGTCATTAGTCTCCAGACGCCTCATCGGAAATAGGCCTCATCTCGCCTGGAAGGGAGAACTTCCTGGATTTTCTCGAGTTGCGGCAGGTGTTCTCGAGTTACGACGGGGACCTCAGGGACCCGCCCTGGTGGCCTCAGGAGAGGCCAGTCCCCATGCGAGTTGCTAGGGGGCCTCTCGGGATTCCTCTCCCGTCGATACCGGGGCCAAAAACCTTCTGTGGAGTCAGGCCCGGAACCGAGGATTCCTGTCAGGGGCTGACATGGATCTTTGGGTACTTCTGGAGTCTCCCCAGGGGAGTCAGGCCTCGTCTTGACTGGGAGCATGCACGTACGCTTTCCTTCCAGGCTGTAGCAGCAATGTCACGCTTCCCGTCGCGTGGATCAAAGGATCTGTGGTTTTCCCTCGAGGCTTTCCCTCGAGGCTTTCCCACAGGGCTGTCCCACGTGCCACCGTGGTGTGAGTCGATCCTCGGCGTGAAAGATGAGCCAGTGCAGGGCAAAGAGGTTCCTCTGGAATGGACTGAGACATCTGGGGGACTCTTGGAATGGTGGTACGACCATGGACTTCCTCTCGCCTTTCCTGTTGAGAGTGCCTCCTCTTGAGATGCGACGGGAACGCCGGGAATTCTTTCCCGTTGAAAGCAGGGAAAGGATCCCTCATCTCGAGCTAAGAGGGGGAAACGGGGCTCCTCTGGATGTGGGCGGGACCATCGTGCTTCCTCCCGAGTGGAGACGGGTATGGCGGTGAACTTTTTGAGTTGCAGCAAGGGTGTGAATGACCCTTTCGAAGTTCCAGAGGTTAGGTGTCATTAGGCTCCAGACGCCTCATCGGAAATAGGCCTCATCTCGCCTGGAAGGGAGAACTTCCTGGATTTGCTCGAGTTGCGGCAGGTGTTCTCGAGTTACGACGGGGACCTCAGGGACCCGCCCTGGTGGCCTCAGGAGAGGCCAGTCCCCATGCGAGTTGCTAGGGGGCCTCTCGGGATTCCTCTCCCGTCGATACCAGGGCCAAAAACCTTGTGTGGATTCAGGGCCGGAACCGAGGATTTCTCTCACGGGCTGATATGGATCTTTGGGTACTTCTGGAGTCTCGCCAGGGGAGACAGGCCTCATCTCGAGTGGGGGCATCCTCGTGCGTTTTCCTTCCAGGCTGTAGCAGCAATGTCACGCTTCCCATCGCGTGGATCAAAGGATCTGTGGTTTTCCCTCGAGGCTTTCCCTCGAGGCTTTCCCACAGGGTTGTCCCACGTGCCACCGTGGTGTGAGTCGATCCTCGGCGTGAAAGATGAGCCAGTGCAGGGCAAAGAGGTTCCTCTGGAATGGACTGAGACATCTGGGTGACTCTTGGAATGGTGGTACGACCATGGAGTTACTCTCGCCTTTCCTGTTGAGAGTGCCTCCTCTTGAGATGCGACGGGAACGCCGGGAATTCTTTCCCGTTGAAAGCAGGGAAAGGATCCCTCATCTCGAGCTAAGAGGGAGATACGGGGCTCCTCTGGATGTGCGCGGGATCATCGTGCTTCCTCTCGAGTGGAGATGGGTATGGCTGTGAACTTCTTGAGTTGCCGCAAGGGTGTGAAAGACCCTTTCGAATTTCCAGAGGTTAGGTGTCATTACTCTCCAGACGCCTCATCGGAAATTGGCCTCATCTCGCCTGTAAGGGAGAACTTCCTGGATTTTCTCGAGTTGCGGCAGGTGTTCTCGAGATACGACGGGGACATCAGGGACCCGCTCTGGTGGCCTCTGGAAAAGCCAGTCCCCATGCGAGTTGCTAGGGGGCCTCTAGAGATTCCTCTCCCGTCGATACTGGGGCCAAAAACCTTGTGTGGAGTCAGGGCTGGAACCGAGGATTCCTCTCAGGGGCTGACATGAATCTTTGAGTACTTCTGGAGTCTCCCCAGGGGAGTCAGGCCTCGTCTCGAGTGGGGGCATGCACGTGCGCTTTCCTTCCAGGCTGTAGCAGCAATGTCATTCTTCCCGTCGCATTTATCAAAGGATCTGTGGCTTTCCCTCGAGACTTCCCCTCGAGGCTTTCCCACAGGGCTGTCCCACGTGCCACCGTGGTGTGAGTCGATCCTCGGCGTGAAAGATGAGCCAGTGCAGGGCAAAGAGGTTCCTCTGGAATTGACTGAGACATCTGGGGGAAGCTTGGAATGGTGGTACGACCATGGAGTTCCTCTCGCCTTTCCTGTTGAGAGTGCCTCCTCTGGAGATGCGACGGGAACGCCGGGAAATCTTTCCCGTTGAAAGCAGGGAAAGGATCCCTCATCTCAAGCTCCGAGGGGGAAACGGGGCTCCTCTGGATGTGGGCGGGACCATCGTGCTTCCTCCCGAGTGGAGACGGGTATTTCGGTGAACTTCTTGAGTTGCAGCAAGGGTGTGAATGACCCTTTCGAAGTTCCTGAGGTTAGGTGTCATTAGTCTCCAGACGCCTCATCGGAAATAGGCCTCATCTCGCCTGGAAGGGAGAACTTCCTGGATTTGCTCGAGTTGCGGCAGGTGTTCTCGAGTTACGACGGGGACCTCAGGGACCCGCCCTGGTGGCCTCAGGAGAGGCCAGTCCCCATGCTAGTTGCTAGGGGGCCCCTCGGGATTCCTCTCCCGTCGATACCGGGGCCAAAAACCTTGTGTGGAGTCAGGGCCAGAACCGAGGATTCCTCCCAGGGGCTGACATGGATCTTTGGGTACTTCTGGAGTCTCCCCAGGGGAGTCAGGCCTCGTCTCGAGTGGGGGCATGCACGTGCGCTTTCCTTCCAGGCTGTAGCAGCAATGTCATTCTTCCCGTCGCATTTATCAAAGGATCTGTGGCTTTCCCTCGAGGCTTTCCCTCGAGGCTTTCCCACAGGGCTGTCCCACGTGCCACCGTGGTGTGAGTCGATCCTCGGCGTGAAAGATGAGCCAGTGCAGGTCAAAGAGGTTCCTCTGGAATGGACTGAGACATCTAGGGGACTCTAGGAATGGTGGTACAACCATTGAGTTCCTCTCGCCTTTCCTGTTGAGAGTGCCTCCACTTGAGATGCGACGGGAATGCTGGGAATTTTTTCCTGTTGAAAGCAGGGAAACGATCCCTCATCTCGAGCTCCGAGGGGGAAACGGGGCTCCTCTGGATGTGGGCGGGACCATCGTGCTTCCTCTCGAGTGGAGACGGGTATGGCGGTGAACTTCTTGAGTTGCAGCAAGGGTGTGAAAGACCCTTTCGAAGTTCCAGAGGTTAGGTGTCATTAGTCTCCAGACGCCTCATCGGAAATAGGCCTCATCTCGCCTGGAAGGGAGAACTTCCTGGATTTTCTCGAGTTTCGGCAGGAGTTCTCGAGTTACGATGGGGACCTCAGGGACCCGCCCTGGTGGCCTCAGGAACGGCCAGTCCCCATGCGAGTTGCTAGGGGGCCTCTCGGGATTCCTATCCCATCAATACTGGGGCCAAAAACATTGTGTGGAGTCAGGGCCGGAACCAAGGATTCCTCTCAGCGGCTGACATGGATCTTTGGGTACTTCTGGAGTCTCCCCAGGGGAGTCAGGCCTCGTCTCGAGTGGGGGCATGCACGTGCGCTTTCCTTCCAGGCTGAAGCAGCAATGTCACGCTTTCCGTGGCGTGGATCAAAGGATCTGTGGTTTTCCCTCGAGGCTTTCCCTCGAGGCTTTCCCACAGGGCTGTCCCACGTGCCACTGTGGTGTGAGTCGATCCTGGGCGTGAAAGATGAGCCAGTGCAGGGTAAAGAGGTTCCTCTGGAATGGACTGAGACATCTGGGGGACTCTTGGAATGGTGGTACGACCATGGTGTTCCTCTCGCCTTTCCTGTTGAGAGTGCCTCCTCTTGACATGCGACGGGAACGCCAGGAATTGTTTTCCGTTGAAAGCAGGGAAAGGATCCCTCATCTCGAGCTCCGAGGGGGAAACGGGGCTCCTCTGGATGTGGGCGGGACCATCGTGCTTCCTCCCGAGTGGAGACGGGTATGGCGGTGAACTTCTTGAGTTGCAGCAAGGGTGTGAAAGACCCTTTCGAAGTTCCAGAGGTTAGGTGTCATTAGTCTCCAGACGCCTCAACGGAAATAGGCCTCATCTCGCCTGGAAGGGAGAACTTCCTGGATTTTCTCGAGTTGGGGCAGGTGTTCTCGAGTTACGACGGGGACCTCAGGGACCCGCCCTGGTGGCCTCAGGAGAGGCCAGTCCCCATGCTAGTTGCTAGGGGGCCCCTCGGGATTGCTCTCCCGTCGATACTGGGGCCAAAAACCTTGTGTGGAGTCAGGGCCGGAACCGAGGATTCCTCTCAGGGGCTGACATGGATCTTTGGGTACTTCTGGAGTCTCCCCAGGGGAGTCAGGCCTCGTCTCGAGTGGTGGCATGCACTTGCGCTTTCCTTCCAGGCTGTAGCAGCAATGTCACGCTTCCCGTCACGTGGATCAAAGGATATGTGGTTTTCCCTCGAGGCTTTCCCTCGAGGCTTTCCCACAGGGCTGTCCCACGTGCGACCGTGGTGTGAGTCGATCCTCGGCGTGAAAGATGAGCCAGTGCAGGGCAAAGAGGTTCCTCTGGAATGGACTGAGACATCTGGGGGACTCTTGGAATGGTGGTACGACCATGGAGTTCCTCTCGCCTTTCCTGTTGAGAGTGCCTCCTCTTGAGATGCGACGAGAACGCCGGGAATTCTTTCCCGTTTAAAGCAGGGAAAGGATCCCTCATCTCGAGCTACGAGGGGGAAACGGGGCTCCTCTGGATGTGGGCGGGACCATCGTGCTTCCTCCCGAGTGGAGACGGGTATGGCGGTGAACTTCTTGAGTTGCAGCAAGGGTGTGAATGACCCTTTTGAAGTTCCAGAGGTTAGGTGTCATTAGTCTCCAGACGCCTCATCGGAAATAGGCCTCATCTGGCCTGGAAGGGAGAACTTCCTGGATTTGCTCGAGTTGCGGCAGGTGTTCTCGAGTTACGACGGGGACCTCAGGGACCCGCCCTGGTGGCCTCAGGAGAGGCCAGTCCCCATGCTAGTTGCTAGGGGGCCCCTCGGGATTCCTCTCCCTTCGATACCGGGGCCAAAAGCCTTGTGTGGAGTCAGGGCCGGAACCGAGGATTCCTCTCAGGGGCTGACATGGATCTTTGGGTACTTCTGGAGTCTCCCCAGGGGAGTCAGGCCTCGTCTCGAGTGGGGGCATGCACGTGCGCTTTCCTTCCAGGCTGTAGCAGCAATGTCATTCTTCCCGTCGCATTTATCAAAGGATCTGTGGCTTTCCCTCGAGACTTCCCCTCGAGGCTTTCCCACAGGGCTGTCCCACGTGCCACCGTGGTGTGAGTCGATCCTCGGCGTGAAAGATGAGCCAGTGCAGGGCAAAGAGGTTCCTCTGGAATTGACTGAGACATCTGGGGGAAGCTTGGAATGGTGGTACGACCATGGAGTTCCTCTCGCCTTTCCTGTTGAGAGTGCCTCCTCTTGAGATGCGATGGGAACGCCGGGAAATCTTTCCCGTTGAAAGCAGGGAAAGGATCCCTCATCTCAAGCTCCGAGGGGGAAACGGGGCTCCTCTGGATGTGGGCGGGACCATCGTGCTTCCTCCCGAGTGGAGACGGGTATTTCGGTGAACTTCTTGAGTTGCAGCAAGGGTGTGAATGACCCTTTCGAAGTTCCTGAGGTTAGGTGTCATTAGTCTCCAGACGCCTCATCGGAAATAGGCCTCATCTCGCCTGGAAGGGAGAACTTCCTGGATTTGCTCGAGTTGCGGCAGGTGTTCTCGAGTTACGACGGGGACCTCAGGGACCCGCCCTGGTGGCCTCAGGAGAGGCCAGTCCCCATGCTAGTTGCTAGGGGGCCCCTCGGGATTCCTCTCCCGTCGATACCGGGGCCAAAAATCTTGTGTGGAGTCAGGGCCGGAACCGAGGATTCCTCTCAGGGGCTGACATGGATCTTTGGGTACTTCTGGAGTCTCCCCAGGGGAGTCAGGCCTCGTTTCGAGTGGGGGCATGCACGTGCGCTTTCCTTCCAGGCTGTAGCAGCAATGTCATTCTTCCCGTCGCATTTATCAAAGGATCTGTGGCTTTCCCTCGAGGCTTTCCCTCGAGGCTTTCCCACAGGGCTGTCCCACGTGCCACCGTGGTGTGAGTCGATCCTCGGCGTGAAAGATGAGCCAGTGCAGGTCAAAGAGGTTCCTCTGGAATGGACTGAAACATCTAGGGGACTCTAGGAATGGTGGTACGACCATTGAGTTCCTCTCGCCTTTCCTGTTGAGAGTGCCTCCTTTTGAGATGCGACGGGAATGCTGGGAATTTTTTCCTGTTGAAAGCAGGGAAACGATCCCTCATCTCGAGCTCCGAGGGGGAAACGGGGCTCCTCTGGATGTGGGCGGGACCATCGTGCTTCCTCTCGAGTGGAGACGGGTATGGCGGTGAACTTCTTGAGTTGCAGCAAGGGTGTGAAAGACCCTTTCGAAGTTCCAGAGGTTAGGTGTCATTAGTCTCCAGACGCCTCATCGGAAATAGGCCTCATCTCGCCTGGAAGGGAGAACTTCCTGGATTTTCTCGAGTTGCGGCAGGTGTTCTCGTGTTAGGACGGGGACCTCAGGGACCCGCCCTGGTGGCCTCAGGAACGGCCAGTCCCCATGTGAGTTGCTAGGGGGCCTCTCGGGATTCCTCTCCCATCAATACTGGGGCCAAAAACATTGTGTGGAGTCAGGGCCGGAACCGAGGATTCCTCTCAGGGGCTGACATGGATCTTTGGGTACTTCTGGAGTCTCCCCAGGGGAGTCAGGCCTCGTCTCGAGTGGGGGCATGCACGTGCGCTTTCCTTCCAGGCTCTAGCAGCAATGTCACGCTTCCCGTCGCGTGGATCAAAGGATCTGTGTTTTTCCCTCGAGGCTTTCCCTCGAGGCTTTCCCACAGGGCTGTCCCACGTGCCACCATGGTGTGAGTCGATCCTCGGCGTGAAAGATGAGCCAGTGCAGGTCAAAGAGGTTCCTCTGGAATGGACTGAGACATCTGGGGGACTCTTGGAATGGTGGTACGACCATGGAGTTCCTCTCGCCTTTCCTGTTGAGAGTGCCTCCTCTTGAGATGCGACGGGAACGCCGGGAATTCTTTCCCGTTAAAAGCAGGGAAAGGATCCCTCATCTCGAGCTACGAGGGGGAAACGGGGCTCCTCTGGATGTGGGCGGGACCATCGTGCTTCCTCCCGAGTGGAGACGGGTATGGCGGTGAACTTCTTGAGTTGCAGCAAGGGTGTGAATGACCCTTTCGAAGTTCCAGAGGTTAGGTGTCATTAGTCTCCAGACGCCTCATCGGAAATAGGCCTCATCTGGCCTGGAAGGGAGAACTTCCTGGATTTGCTCGAGTTGCGGCAGGTGTTCTCGAGTTACGACGGGGACCTCAGGGACCCGCCCTGGTGGCCTCAGGAGAGGCCAGTCCCCATGCTAGTTGCTAGGGGGCCCCTCGGGATTCCTCTCCCTTCGATACCGGGGCCAAAAACCTTGTGTGGAGTCAGGGCCGGAACCGAGGATTCCTCTCAGGGGCTGACATGGATCTTTGGGTACTTCTGGAGTCTCCCCAGGGGAGTCAGGCCTCGTCTCGAGTGGGGGCATGCACGTGCGCTTTCCTTCCAGGCTGTAGCAGCAATGTCATTCTTCCCGTCGCATTTATCAAAGGATCTGTGGCTTTCCCTCGAGACTTCCCCTCGAGGCTTTCCCACAGGGCTGTCCCACGTGCCACCGTGGTGTGAGTCGATCCTCGGCGTGAAAGATGAGCCAGTGCAGGGCAAAGAGGTTCCTCTGGAATTGACTGAGACATCTGGGGGAAGCTTGGAATGGTGGTACGACCATGGTGTTCCTCTCGCCTTTCCTGTTGAGAGTGCCTCCTCTTGAGATGCGACGGGAACGCCGGGAAATCTTTCCCGTTGAAAGCAGGGAAAGGATCCCTCATCTCAAGCTCCGAGGGGGAAACGGGGCTCCTCTGGATGTGGGCGGGACCATCGTGCTTCCTCCCGAGTGGAGACGGGTATTTCGGTGAACTTCTTGAGTTGCAGCAAGGGTGTGAATGACCCTTTCGAAGTTCCTGAGGTTAGGTGTCATTAGTCTCCAGACGCCTCATCGGAAATAGGCCTCATCTCGCCTGGAAGGGAGAACTTCCTGGATTTTCTCGAGTTGCGGCAGGTGTTTTCGTGTTAGGACGGGGACCTCAGGGACCCGCCCTGGTGGCCTCAGGAACGGCCAGTCCCCATGCGAGTTGCTAGGGGGCCTCTCGGGATTCCTCTCCCATCAATACTGGGGCCAAAAACATTGTGTGGAGTCAGGGCCGGAACCGAGGATTCCTCTCAGGGGCTGACATGGATCTTTGGGTACTTCTGGAGTCTCCCCAGGGGAGTCAGGCCTCGTCTCGAGTGGGGGCATGCACGTGCGCTTTCCTTCCAGGCTATAGCAGCAATGTCACGCTTTCCGTGGCGAGGATCAAAGGATCTGTGGTTTTCCCTCGAGGCTTTCCCTCGAGGCTTTCCCACAGGGCTGTCCCACGTGCCACTGTGGTGTGAGTTGATCCTCGGGGTGAAAGATGAGCCAGTGCAGGGCAAAGAGGTTCCTCTGGAATGGACTGAGACATCTGGGGGACTCTTGGAATGGTGGTACGACCATGGTGTTCCTCTCGCCTTTCCTGTTGAGAGTGCCTCCTCTTGACATGCGACGGGAACGCCAGGAATTCTTTTCCGTTGAAAGCAGGGAAAGGATCCCTCATCTCGAGCTCCGAGGGGGAAACGGCGCTCCTCTGGATGTGGGCGGGACCATCGTGCTTCCTCCCGAGTGGAGACGGGTATGGCGGTGAACTTCTTGAGTTGCAGCAAGGGTGTGAAAGACCCTTTCGAAGTTCCAGAGGTTAGGTGTCATTAGTCTCCAGACGCCTCATCGGAAATAGGCCTCATCTCGCCTGGAAGGGAGAACTTCCTGGATTTTCTCGAGTTGCGGCAGGTGTTCTCGAGTTACGACGGGGACCTCAGGGACCCGCCCTGGTGGCCTCAGGAGAGGCCAGTCCCCATGCTAGTTGCTAGGGGGCCCCTCGGGATTCCTCTCCCGTCGATACCGGGGCCAAAAACCTTGTGTGGAGTCAGGGCCGGAACCGAGGATTCCTCTCAGGGGCTGACATGGATCTTTGGGTACTTCTGGAGTCTCCCCAGGTGAGTCAGGCCTCGTCTCGAGTGGGGGCATGCACGTGCGCTTTCCTTCCAGGCTCTAGCAGCAATGTCACGCTTCCCGTCGCGTGGATCAAAGGATCTGTGGTTTTCCCTCGAGGCTTTCCCTCGAGGCTTTCCCACAGGGCTGTCCCACGTGCCACCATGGTGTGAGTCGATCCTCGGCGTGAAAGATGAGCCAGTGCAGGTCAAAGAGGTTCCTCTGGAATGGACTGAGACATCTGGGGGACTCTTGGAATGGTGGTACGACCATGGAGTTCCTCTCGCCTTTCCTGTTGAGAGTGCCTCCTCTTGAGATGCGACGGGAACGCCGGGAATTCTTTCCCGTTGAAAGCAGGGAAAGGATCCCTCATCTCGAGCTACGAGGGGGAAACGGGGCTCCTCTGGATGTGGGCGGGACCATCGTGCTTCCTCTCGAGTGGAGACGGGTATGGCGGTGAACTTCTTGAGTTGCAGCAAGGGTGTGAAAGACCCTTTCGAAGTTCCAGAGGTTAGGTGTCATTAGTCTCCAGACGCCTCATCGGAAATAGGCCTCATCTTGCCTGGAAGGGAGAACTTCCTGGATTTTCTCGAGTTGCGGCAGGTGTTCTCGAGTTACGACGGGGACCTCAGGGACCCGCCCTGGTGGCCTCAGGAGAGGCCAGTCCCCATGCGAGTTGCTAGGCGGCCTCTCGGGATTCCTCTCCCGTCGATACCGGGGCCAAAAACCTTGTGTGGAGTCAGGGCCGGGACCGAGGATTCCTCTCAGGGTCTGACATGGATCTTTGGGTACTTCTGGAGTCTCCCCACGGGAGTCAGGACTCGTCTCGAGTGGGGGCATGCACGTGCGCTTTCCTTCCAGGCTGTAGCAGCAATGTCACGATTCCCGTCGCATTTATCAAAGGATCTGTGGCTTTCCCTCGAGGCTTTCCCTCGAGGCTTTACCACAGGGCTGTCCCACGTGCCACCGTTTTGTGAGTCGATCCTCGGCGTGAAAGATGAGCCAGTGCAGGGCAAAGAGTTTCCTCTGGAATGGACTGAGACATCTGGGGGAGTCTTGGAATGGTGGTACGACCATGGAGTTCCTCTCGCCTTTCCTGTTGAGAGTGCCTCCTCTTGAGATGCGACGGGAACGCCGGGAATTCTTTCCCGTTGTAAGCAGGGAAAGGATCCCTCATCTCGAGCTACGAGGGGGAAACGGGGCTCCTCTGGATGTGGGTGGGACCATCGTGCTTCCTCTCGAGTGGAGACGGGTATGGCGGTGAACTTCTTGAGTTGCAGCAAGGGTGTGAAAGACCCTTTCGAAGTTCCAGAGGTTAGGTGTCATTAGACTCCAGACGCCTCATCGGAAATAGGCCTCATCTCGCCTGGAAGGGAGAACTTCCTGGATTTTCTCGAGTTGCGGCAGGTGTTCTCGAGTTACGACGGGGACGTCAGGGACCCGCCCTGGTGGCCTCAGGAGAGGCCACTCCCCGTGCGAGTTGCTAGGCGGCCTCTCGGGATTCCTCTCCCGTCGATACCGCGGCCAAAAACCTTGTGTGGAGTCAGGGCCGGAACTGAGGATTCCTCTCAGGGGCTGACATGGATCTTTGGGTACTTCTGGAGTCTCCCCAGGGGAGTCAGGCCTCGTCTCGAGTGGTGGCATGAACTTGCGCTTTCCTTCCAGGCTGTAGCAGCAATGTCACGCTTCCCGTCGGGTGGATCAAAGGATCTGTGGTTTTCCCTCGAGGCTTTCCCTCGAGGCTTTCCCACAGGGCTGGCCCACGTGCCACCGTGGTGTGAGTCGATCCTCGGCGTGAAAGATGAGCCAGTGCAGGGCAAAGAGGTTCCTCTGGAATGGACTGAGACATCTGGGGGACTCTTGGAATGGTGGTACGACCATGGAGTTCCTCTCGCCTTTCTTGTTGAGAGTGCCTCCTCTTGAGATGCGACGGGAACGCCGGGAATTCTTTCCCGTTGAAAGCAGGGAAGGGATCCCTCATCTCGAGCTACGAGGGGGAAACGGGGCTCCTCTGGATGTGGGCGGGACCATCGTGCTTCCTCTCGAGTGGAGACGGGTATGGCGGTGAACTTCTTGAGTTGCAGCAAGGGTGTGAAAGACCCATTCGAAGTTCCAGAGGTTAGGTGTCATTAGTCTCCAGACGCCTCATCGGAAATAGGCCTCATCTCGCCTGGAAGGGAGAACTTCCTGGATTTTCTCGAGTTGCGGCAGGTGTTCTCGAGTTACGATGGGGACCTCAGGGACCCGCCCTGGTGGCCTCAGGAGAGGCCAGTCCCCATGCGAGTTGCTAGGGGGCCTCTCGGGATTCCTCTCCCGTCGATACCGGGGCCAAAAACCTTGTGTGGAGTCAGGGCCGGGACCGAGGATTCCTCTCAGGGGCTGACATGGATCTTTGGGTACTTCTGGAGTCTCCCCACGGGAGTCAGGCCTCGTCTCGAGTGGGGGCATGCACGTGCGCTTTCCTTCCAGGCTGTAGCAGCAATGTCACGATTCCCGTCGCATTTATCAAAGGATCTGTGGCTTTCCCTCGAGGCTTTCCCTCGAGGCTTTCCCACAGGGCTCTCCCACGTGCCACCGTGTTGTGAGTCGATCCTCGGCGTGAAAGATGAGCCAGTGCAGGGCAAAGAGTTTCCTCTGGAATGGACTGAGACATCTGGGGGAGTCTTGGAATGGTGGTACGACCATGGAGTTCCTCTCGCCTTTCCTGTTGAGAGTGCCTCCTCTTGAGATGCGACGGGAACGCCGGGAATTCTTTCCCGTTGAAAGCAGGGAAAGGATCCCTCATCTCGAGCTACGAGGGGGAAACGAGGCTCCTCTGGATGTGGGCGGGACCATCGTGCTTCCTCTCGAGTGGAGACGGCTATGGCGGTGAACTTCTTGAGTTGCAGCAAGGGTGTGAAAGACCCTTTCGAAGTTCCAGAGGTTAGGTGTCATTAGACTCCAGACGCCTCATCGGAAATAGGCCTCATCTCGCCTGGAAGGGAGAACTTCCTGGATTTTCTCGAGTTGCGGCAGGTGTTCTCGAGTTACGATGGGGACGTCAGGGACCCGCCCTGGTGGCCTCAGGAGAGGCCACTCCCCGTGCGAGTTGCTATGCGGCCTCTCGGGATTCCTCTCCCGTCGATACCGGGGCCAAAAACCTTGTGTGGAGTCAGGGCCGGAACCGAGGATTCCTCTCAGGGGCTGACATGGATCTTTGGGTACTTCTGGAGTCTCCCCAGGGGAGTCAGGCCTCGTCTCGAGTGGGGGCATGAACTTGCGCTTTCCTTCCAGGCTGTAGCAGCAATGTCACGCTTCCCGTCGGGTGGATCAAAGGATCTGTGGTTTTCCCTCGAGGCTTTCCCTCGAGGCTTTCCCACAGGGCTGGCCCACGTGCCACCGTGGTGTGAGTCGATCCTCGGCGTGAAAGATGAGCCAGTGCAGGGCAAAGAGGTTCCTCTGGAATGGACTGAGACATCTGGGGGACTCTTGGAATGGTGGTACGACCATGGAGTTCCTCTCGCCTTTCCTGTTGAGAGTGCCTCCTCTTGAGATGCGACGGGAACGCCGGGAATTCTTTCCCGTTGAAAGCAGGGAAGGGATCCCTCATCTCGAGCTACGAGGGGGAAACGGGGCTCCTCTGGATGTGGGCGGGACCATCGTGCTTCCTCTCGAGTGGAGACGGGTATGGCGGTGAACTTCTTGAGTTGAAGCAAGGGTGTGAAAGACCCTTTCGAAGTTCCAGAGGTTAGGTGTCATTAGTCTCCAGACGCCTCATCGGAAATAGGCCTCATCTCGCCTGCAAGGGAGAACTTCCTGGATTTTCTCGAGTTGCGGCAGGTGTTCTCGAGTTACGACGGGGACCTCAGGGACCCGCCCTGGTTGCCTCAGGAGAGGCCAGTCCCCATGCTAGTTGATAGGGGGCCTCTCGGGATTCCTCTCCCTTCGATACCGGGGACAAAAACCTTGTGTGGAGTCAGGGCCGGAACCGAGGATTCCTCTCAGGGGTGACATGTATCTTTGAGTACTTCTGGAGTCTCCAAAGGGGAGTCAGGCCTCGTCTCCAGTGGGGGCATGCACGTGCGCTTTCCTTCCAGGCTGTAGCAGCAATGTCACGATTCCCGTCGCATTTATCAAAGGGTCTGTGGCTTTCCCTCGAGTCTTTCCCTCGAGGCTTTCCCACAGGGCTGTCCCACGTGCCACCGTGGTGTGAATCGATCCTCGGCGTGAAAGATGAGCCAGTGCAGGTCAAAGAGGTTCCTCTGGAATGGACTGAGAAATCTAGGGGACTCTAGGAATGGTGGTACGACCATGGAGTTCCTCTCGCCTTTCCTGTTGAGAGTGCCTCTTCTTGAGATGCGACAGGAACGCCGGGAATTCTTTCCCGTTGAAAGCAGGGAAAGGATCCCTCATCTCGAGCTACGAGGGGGAAACGGGGCTCCTCTGGATGTGGGCGGGACCATCGTGCTTCCTCTCGAGTGGAGACGGGTATGCCGGTGAACTTCTTGAGTTGCAGCAAGGGTGTGAAAGACCCTTTCGAAGTTCCAGAGGTTAGGTGTCATTAGTCTCCAGACGCCTCATCGGAAATAGGCCTCATCTCGCCTGCAAGGGAGAACTTCCTGGATTTTCTCGAGTTGCGGCAGGTGTTCTCGAGTTACGACGGGGACCTCAGGGACCCGCCCTGGTGGCCTCAGGAGAGGCCAGTCCCCATGCGAGTTGATAGGGGGCCTCTCGGGATTCCTCTCCCGTCGATACCGGGGACAAAAACCTTGTGTGGAGTCAGGGCCGGAACCGAGGATTCCTCTCAGGGGTGACATGTATCTTTGGGTACTTCTGGAGTCTCCAAAGGGGAGTCAGGCCTCGTCTCGAGTGGGGGCATGCACGTGCGCTTTCCTTCCAGGCTGTAGCAGCAATGTCACACTTCCCGTCGCGTGGATCAAAGGATCTGTGGTTTTCCCTCGAGGCTTTCATTCGAGGCTGTCCCACAGGGCTGTCTCACGTGCCACCGTGGTGTGAGTCGATCCTCGGCGTGAAAGATGAGCCAGTGCAGGGCAAAGAGGTTCCTCTGGAATGGACTGAGACATCTGGGCAATCCTGGAATGGTGGTACGACCATGGAGTTCCTCTCGCCTTTCCTGTTGAGAATGCCTCCTCTTGAGATGCGACGGGAACACTGGGAATTCTTTCCCGTTGAAAGCAGGGAAAGGATCCCTCATCTCGAGCTACGAGGGGGAAACGGGGCTCCTCTGGATGTGGGCGGGACCATCGTGCTTCCTCTCGAGTGGAGACGGGTATGGCGGTGAACTTCTTGAGTTGCAGCAAGAGTGTGCAAGACCCTTTCGAAGTTCCAGAGGTTAGGTGTCATTAGTCTCCAGACGCCTCATCGGAAATAGGCCACATGTCGCCTGGAAGGGAGAACTTCCTGGATTTTCTCGAGTTGCGGCAGGTGTTCTCGAGTTACGACGGGGACCTCAGGGAACCGCCCTGGTGGCCTCAGGAGAGGCCAGTCCCCATGCAATTTGCTAGGGGGCCTCTCGGGATTCCTCTCCCGTCGATACCGGGGCCAAATACCTTGTGTGGAGTCAGGCCCGGAACCGAGGATTCCTCTCAGGGGCTGACATGGATCTTTGGGTACTTCTGGAGTCTCCCCAGGGGAGTCAGGCCTCGTCTCGAGTGGGGGCATGCACGTGCGCTTTCCTTCCAGGCTGTAGCAGCAATGTCACGCTTCCCGTCGCGTGGATCAAAGGATCTGTGGTTTTCCCTCGAGGCTTTCCCTCGAGGCTTTCCCACAGGGCTGTCCCACGTGCCACCGTGGTGTGAGTCGATCCTCGGCGTGAAAGATGAGCCAGTGCAGGGCAAAGAGGTTCCTCTGGAATGGACTGAGACATCTGGGGAACTCTTGGAATGGTGGTACGACCATGGAGTTCCTCTCGCCTTTCCTGTTGAGAGTGCCTCCTCTTGAGATGAGACGGGAACGCCGGGAATTCTTTCCCATTGAAAGCAGGGAAAGGATCCCTCATCTCGAGCTACGAGTGGGAAACGGGGCGCCTCTGGATGTGGGCGGGACCATCGTGCTTCCTCTCGAGTGGAGACGGGTATGGCGGTGAACTTCTTGAGTTGCAGCAAGGGTGTGAAAGACCCTTTCGAAGTTCCAGAGGTTAGGTGTCATTAGTCTCCAGACGCCTCATCGGAAATAGGCCTCATCTCGCCTGCAAGGGAGAACTTCCTGGATTTTCTCGAGTTGCGGCAGGTATTCTCGAGTTACGACGGGGACCTCAGGGACCCGCCCTGGTTGCCTCAGGAGAGGCCAGTCCCCATGCGAGTTGCTAGGGGGCCTCTCGGGATTCCTCTCCCGTCGATACCGGGGCCAAAAACCTTGTGTCGAGTCAGGGCCGGAACCGAGGATTACTCTCAGGGGTGATATGTATCTTTGGGTACTTCTGGAGTCTCCCCAGGGGAGTCAGGACTCGTCTCGAGTGGGGGCATGCACGTGCGCTTTCCTTCCAGGCTGCAGCAGCAATGTCACGCTTCCCGTCGCGTGGATCAAAGGATCTGTGGTTTTCCCTCGAGGCTTTCCCTCGAGGCTTTCCCACAAGGCTTTCCCACGTGCCACCGTGGTGTGAGTCGATCCTCGGCGTGAAAGATGAGCCAGTGCAGGGCAAAAGGTTCCTCTGGAATGGACTGAGACATCTGGGGGACTCTTGGAATGGTGGTACGACCATGGAGTTCCTCTCGCCTTTCCTGTTGAGAGTGCCTCCTCTTGAGATGCGACGGGAACGCTGGGAATTCTTTCCCGTTGAAAGCAGGGAAAGGATCCCTCATCTCGAGCTACGAGGGGGAAACGGGGCTCCTCTGGATGTGGGCGGGACCATCGTGCTTCCTCTCGAGTGGAGACGGGTATGGCGGTGAACTTCTTGAGTTGCAGCAAGGGTGTGAAAGACCCTTTCGAAATTCCAGAGTTTAGGTGTCATTAGTCTCCAGACGCCTCATCGGAAATAGGCCTCATCTCGCCTGGAAGGGAGAACTTCCTGGATTTTCTCGAGTTGCGGCAGGTGTTCTCGAGTTACGACGGGGACCTCAGGGACCCGCCCTGGTGGCCTCAGGAGAGGCCAGTCCCCATGCGAGTTGCTAGGGGGCCTCTCGGGATTCCTCTCCCGTCGATACCGGGGCCAAAAACCTTGTGTGGAGTCAGGGCCGGGACCGAGGATTCCTCTCAGGGGCTGACATGGATCTTTGGGTACTTCTGGAGTCTCCCCACGGGAGTCAGGCCTCGTCTCGAGTGGGGGCATGCACGTGCGCTTTCCTTCCAGGCTGTAGCAGCAATGTCACGATTCCCGTCGCATTTATCAAAGGATCTGTGGCTTTCCCTCGAGGCTTTCCCTCGAGGCTTTCCCACAGGGCTGTCCCACGTGCCACCGTGTTGTGAGTCGATCCTCGGCGTGAAAGATGAGCCAGTGCAGGGCAAAGAGTTTCCTCTGGAATGGACTGAGACATATGGGGGAGTCTTGGAATGGTGGTACGACCATGGAGTTCCTCTCGCCTTTCCTGTTGAGAGTGCCTCCTCTTGAGATGCGACGGGAACGCCGGGAATTCTTTCCCGTTGAAAGCAGGGAAAGGATCCCTCATCTCGAGCTACGAGGGGGAAACGGGGCTCCTCTGGATGTGGGCGGGACCATCGTGCTTCCTCTCGAGTGGAGACGGGTATGGCGATGAAATTCTTGAGTTGCAGCAAGGGTGTGAAAGACCCTTTCGAAGTTCCAGAGGTTAGGTGTCATTAGACTCCAGACGCCTCATCGGAAATAGGCCTCATCTCGCCTGGAAGGGAGAACTTCCTGGATTTTCTCGAGTTGCGGCAGGTGTTCTCGAGTTACGACGGGGACGTCAGGGACCCGCCCTGGTGGCCTCAGGAGAGGCCACTCCCCGTGCGAGTTGCTAGGCGGCCTCTCGGGATTCCTCTCCCGTCGATACCGGGGCCAAAAACCTTGTGTGGAGTCAGGGCCGGAACCGAGGATTCCTCTCAGGGGCTGACATGGATCTTTGGGTACTTCTGGAGTCTCCCCAGGGGAGTCAGGCCTCGTCTCGAGTGGTGGCATGAACTTGCGCTTTCCTTCCAGGCTGTAGCAGCAATGTCACGCTTCCCGTCGGGTGGATCAAAGGATCTGTGGTTTTCCCTCGAGGCTTTCCCTCGAGGCTTTCCCACAGGGCTGGCCCACGTGCCACCGTGGTGTGAGTCGATCCTCGGCGTGAAAGATGAGCCAGTGCAGGGCAAAGAGGTTCCTCTGGAATGGACTGAGACATCTGGGGGACTCTTGGAATGGTGGTACGACCATGGAGTTCCTCTCGCCTTTCCTGTTGAGAGTGCCTCCTCTTGAGATGCGACGGGAACGCCGGGAATTCTTTCCCGTTGAAAGCAGGGAAGGGATCCCTCATCTCGAGCTACGAGGGGGAAACGGGGCTCCTCTGGATGTGGGCGGGACCATCGTGCTTCCTCTCGAGTGGAGACGGGTATGGCGGTGAACTTCTTGAGTTGCAGCAAGGGTGTGAAAGACCCTTTCGAAATTCCAGAGGTTAGGTGTCATTAGTCTCCAGACGCCTCATCGGAAATAGGCCTCATCTCGCCTGGAAGGGAGAACTTCCTGGATTTTCTCGAGTTACGGCAGGTGTTCTCGAGTTACGACGGGGACCTCAGGGACCCGCCCTGGTGGCCTAAGGAGAGGCCAGTCCCCATGCGAGTTGCTAGGGGGCCTCTCGGGATTCCTCTCCCGTCGATACCGGGGCCAAGAACCTTGTGTGGAGTCAGGGCCCGAACCGAGGATTCCTCTCAGGGGCTGACATGGATCTTTGGGTACTTCTGGAGTCTCCCCAGGGGAGTCAGGCCTCGTCTCGAGTGGGGGCATGCACGTGTGCTTTCCTTCCAGGCTGTAGCA
The DNA here is from genome assembly GCF_032405125.1 of Capricornis sumatraensis. NCBI lineage: Eukaryota > Metazoa > Chordata > Mammalia > Artiodactyla > Bovidae > Capricornis > Capricornis sumatraensis. The sequence continues at coordinate 14,696,429 of NW_027184612.1, forward strand.
GCAATGTCACGCTTCCCGTCGCGTGGATCAAAGGATCTGTGGTTTTCCCTCGAGGCTTTCCCTCGAGGCTTTCCCACAGGGCTGTCCCACGTGCCACCGTGGTGTGAGTCGATCCTCGGCGTGAAAAATGAGCCAGTGCAGGGCAAAGAGGTTCCTCTGGAATGGACTGAGACATCTGGGGGACTCTTGGAATGGTGGTACGACCATGGAGTTCCTCTCGCCTTTCCTGTTGAGAGTGCCTCCTCTTGAGATGCGACGGGAACGCCGGGAATTCTTTCCCGTTGAAAGCAGGGAAAGGATCCCTCATCTCGAGCTCCGAGGGGGAAACGGGGCTCCTCTGGATGTGGGCGGGACCATCGTGCTTCCTCTCGAGTGGAGACGGGTATGGCGGTGAACTTCTTGAGTTGCAGCAAGGGTGTGAAAGACCCTTTCGAAGTTCCAGAGTTTAGGTGTCATTAGTCTCCAGACGCCTCATCGGAAATAGGCCTTATCTCGCCTGGAAGGGAGAACTTCCTGGATTTTCTCGAGTTGCGGCAGGTGTTCTCGAGTTACGACGGGGACCTCAGGGACCCGCCCTGGTGGCCTCAGGAGAGGCCAGTCCCCATGCGAGTTGCTAGGGGGCCTCTCGGGATTCCTCTCCCGTCGATACCGGGGCCAAAAACCTTGTGTGGAGTCAGGGCCGGACCGAGGATTCCTCTCATGGGTGACATGGATCTTTGGGTACTTCTGGAGTCTCCCCAGGGGAGTCAGGCCTCCTCTCGAGTGGGGCCATGCACGTGCGCTTTCCTACCAGGCTGTAGCAGCAATGTCACGCTTCCCGTCGCGTGGATCAAAGGATCTGTGGTTTTCCCTCGAGGCTTTCCCTCGAGGCTTTCCCACAGGGCTGTCCCACGTGCCACCGTGGTGTGAGTCGATCCTCGGCGTGAAAGATGAGCCAGTGCAGGGCAAAGAGTTTCCTCTGGAATGGACTGAGACATCTGGGGGAGTCTTGGAATGGTGGTACGACCATGGAGTTCCTCTCGCCTTTCCTGTTGAGAGTGCCTCCTGTTGAGATGCGACGGGAACGCCGGGAATTCTTTCCCGTTGAAAGCAGGGAAAGGATCCCTCATCTCGAGCTCCGAGGGGGAAACGGGGCTCCTCTGGATGTGGGCGGGACCATCGTACTTCCTCTCGAGTGGAGACGGGTATGGCAGTGAACTTCTTGAGTTGCAACAAGGGTGTGAAAGACCCTTTCGAAGTTCCAGAGGTTAGGTGTCATTAGTCTCCAGACGCCTCATCGGAAATAGGCCTCATCTCGCCTGGAAGGGAGAACTTCCTGGATTTTCTTGAGTTGTGGCAGGTGTTCTCGAGTTACGACGGGGACCTCAGGGACCCGCCCGGGTGGCCTCAAGAGAGGCCAGTCCCCATGCGAGTTGCTAGGGGGCCTCTCGGCATTCCTCTCCCGTCGATACCAGGGCCAAAAACCTTGTGTGGAGTCAGGGCCGGGACCGAGGATTCCTCTCAGGGGTGACAAGGATCTTTGGGTACTTCTGGAGTCTCCCCAGGGGAGTCAGGCCTCGTCTCGAGTGGGGGCATGCACGTGCGCTTTCCTTCCAGACTGTAGCAGCAATGTCACACTTCCCGTCGCGTGGATCAAAGGATCTGTGGTTTTCCCTCGAGGCTTTCCCTCGAGGCTTTCCCACTGGGCTGTCCCACGTGCCACCGTGGTGTGAGTCGATCCTCGGCCTGAAAGATGAGACAGTGCAGGGCAAAGAGGTTCCTCTGGAATGGACTGAGACATCTGGGGGACTCTTGGAATGGTGGTACGACCATGGAGTTCCTCTCGCCTTTCCTGTTGAGAGTGCCTCCTCTTGAGATGCGACGGGAACGCCGTGAATTCTTTCCCGTTGAAAGCAGGGAAAGGATCCCTCATCTCGAGCTCCGAGGGGGAAACGGGGCTCCTCTGGATGTGGGCGGGACCATCGTGCTTCCTCTCGAGTGGAGACGGGTATGGCGGTGAACTTCTTGAGTTGCAGCAAGGGTGTGAAAGACCCTTTCGAAATTCCAGAGGTTAGGTGTCATTAGCCTCCAGACGCCTCATCGGAAATAGGCCTCATCTCGCCTGGAAGGGAGAACTTCCTGGATTTTCTCGAGTTACGGCAGGTGTTCTCGAGTTACGACGGGGACCTCAGGGACCCGCCCTGGTGGCCTAAGGAGAGGCCAGTCCCCATGCGAGTTGCTAGGGGGCCTCTCGGGATTCCTCTCCCGTCGATACCGGGGCCAAGAACCTTGTGTGGAGTCAGGGCCCGAACCGAGGATTCCTCTCAGGGGCTGACATGGATCTTTGGGTACTTCTGGAGTCTCCCCAGGGGAGTCAGGCCTCGTCTCGAGTGGGGGCATGCACGTGTGCTTTCCTTCCAGGGTGTAGCAGCAATGTCACGCTTCCCGTCGCGTGGATCAAAGGATCTGTGGTTTTCCCTCGAGGCTTTCCCTCGAGGCTTTCCCACAGGCCTGTCCCACGTGCCACCGTGGTGTGAGTCGATCCTCGGCGTGAAAAATGAGCCAGTGCAGGGCAAAGAGGTTCCTCTGGAATGGACTGAGACATCTGGGGGACTCTTGGAATGGTGGTACGACCATGGAGTTCCTCTCGCCTTTCCTGTTGAGAGTGCCTCCTCTTGAGATGCGACGGGAACGCTGGGAATTCTTTCCCGTTGAAAGCAGGGAAAGGATCCCTCATCTCGAGCTACGAGGGGGAAACGGGGCTCCTCTGGATGTGGGCGGGACCATCGTGCTTCCTCTCGAGTGGAGACGGGTATGGCGATGTACTTCTTGAGTTGCAGCAAGGGTGTGAAAGACCCTTTCGAAATTCCAGAGGTTAGGTGTCATTAGACTCCAGACGCCTCATCGGAAATAGGCCTCATCTCACCTGGAAGGGAGAACTTCCTGGATTTTCTCGAGTTGCGGCAGGTGTTCTCGAGTTACGACGGGGACCTCAGGGACCCGCCCTGGTGGCCTCAGGAGAGGCCAGTCCCCATGCGAGTTGCTAGGGGGCCTCTCGGGATTCCTCTCCCGTCGATACCGGGGCCAATAACCTTGTGTGGAGTCAGGGCCCGAACCGAGGATTCCTCTCAGGGGCTGACATGGATCTTTGGGTACTTCTGGAGTCTCCCCAGGGGAGTCAGGCCTCGTCTCGAGTGGGGGCATGCACGTGTGCTTTCCTTCCAGGCTGTAGCAGCAATGTCACGCTTCCCGTCGCGTGGATCAAAGGATCTGTGGTTTTCCCTCGAGGCTTTCCCTCGAGGCTTTCCCACAGGGCTGTCCCACGTGCCACCGTGGTGTGAGTCGATCCTCGGCGTGAAAAATGAGCCAGTGCAGGGCAAAGAGGTTCCTCTGGAATGGACTGAGACATCTGGGGGACTCTTGGAATGGTGGTACGACCATGGAGTTCCTCTCGCCTTTCCTGTTGAGAGTGCCTCCTCTTGAGATGCGACGGGAACGCCGGGAATTCTTTCCCGTTGAAAGCAGGGAAAGGATCCCTCATCTCGAGCTCCGAGGGGGAAACGGGGCTCCTCTGGATGTGGGCGGGACCATCGTGCTTCCTCTCGAGTGGAGACGGGTATGGCGGTGAACTTCTTGAGTTGCAGCAAGGGTGTGAAAGACCCTTTCGAAGTTCCAGAGTTTAGGTGTCATTAGTCTCCAGACGCCTCATCGGAAATAGGCCTTATCTCGCCTGGAAGGGAGAACTTCCTGGATTTTCTCGAGTTGCGGCAGGTGTTCTCGAGTTACGACGGGGACCTCAGGGACCCGCCCTGGTGGCCTCAGGAGAGGCCAGTCCCCATGCGAGTTGCTAGGGGGCCTCTCGGGATTCCTCTCCCGTCGATACCGGGGCCAAGAACCTTGTGTGAAGTCAGGGCCGGAACCGAGGATTCCTCTCAGGGGCTGACATGGATCTTTGGGTACTTCTGGAGTCTCCCCACTGGAGTCAGGCCTCGTTTCGAGTGGGGGCATGCACGAGCGCTTTTCTTCCAGGCTGTAGCAGCAATGTCACGCTTACCTTCGCGTGGATCAAAGGATCTGTGGTTTTCCCTCGAGGCTTTCCCTCGATGCTTTCCCACAGGGTTGTCCTACGTGCCGCCGTGGTGTGAGTCGATCCTCGGCGTGAAAGATTATCCAGTGCAGGGCAAAGAGGTTCCTCTGGAATGGACTGAGACATCTGGGGGACTCTTGGAATGGTGGTACGACCATGGAGTTCTTCTCGCCTTTCCTGTTGAGAGTGCCTCCTCTTGAGATGCGACGGAAATGCCGGGAATTCTTTCCCGTTAAAAGCAGGGAAAGGATCCCTCATCTCGAGCTACGAGGGGAAACGGGGCTCCTCTGGATGTGGGCGGGACCATCGTGCTTCCTCTCGAGTGGAGACGGGTATGGCGGTGAACTTCTTGTGTTGCAGCAAGGGTGTGAAAGACCCTTTCGAAGTTCCAGAGGTTAGGTGTCATTAGTCTCCAGACGCCTCATTGGAAATAGGCCTCATCTCGCCTGGAAGGGAGAACATCCTGGATTTTCTCGAGTTGCGGCAGGTGTTCTCGAGTTACGACGGGGACCTCAGGGAACCGCCCTGGTGGCCTCAGGAAAAGCCAGTCCCCATGCGAGTTGCTAGGGGGCCTCTCAGGATTCCTCTCCTGTCGATACCGGGGCCAAAAACCTTGTTTGGAGTCAGGGCCGGAACCGAGGATTCCTCTCAGGGGCTGACATGGATCTTTGGGTACTTCTGGAGTCTCACCACTGGAGTCAGGCCTCGTTTCGAGTGGGGGCATGCACGAGCGCTTTTCTTCCAGGCTGTAGCAGCAATGTCACGCTTACCTTCGCGTGGATCAAAGGATCTGTGGTTTTCCCTCGAGGCTTTCCCTCGAGGCTTTCCCACAGGGCTGTCCCACTTGCCACCGTGGTGTGAGTCGATCCTCGGCGTGAAAGATGAGCCAGTGCAGGGCAAAGAGGTTCCTCTGGAATGGACTGAGACATCTGGGGGATTCTTGGAATGGTGGTACGACTATAGAGTTCCTCTCGCCTTTCCTGTTGAGAGTGCCTTCTCTTGAGATGCGAGGGGAATGCCGGGAATTCTTTCCCGTTGAAAGCAGGGAAAGGATCCCTCATCTCGAGCTACGAGGGGGAAACGGGGCTCCTCTGGATATGGGCGGGACCATCGTGCTTCCTCTCGATTGGAGACGGGTATGGCGGTGAACTTCTTGAGTTGCAGCAAGGGTGTGAAAGACCCTTTCGAAGTTCCAGAGGTTAGGTGTCATTAGTCTCCAGACGCCTCATTGGAAATAGGCCTCATCTCGCCTGGAAGGGAGAACTTCCTGGATTTTCTCGAGTTGCGGCAGGTGTTCTCGAGTTACGACGGGGACCTCAGGGACCCGCCCTGGTGGCCTCAGTAAAGGCCAGTCCCCATGCGAGTTGCTAGGGGGCCTCTCAGGATTCCTCTCCCGTCGATACCGGGGCCAAAAACCTTGTGTGGAGTCAGGGCCGGAACCGAGGTTTCCTCTCAGGGGTGACATGGAACTTTGGGTATTTCTGGAGTCTCCCCAGGGGAGTCAGGCCTCGTCTCGAGTGGGGGCATGCACGTGCGCTTTCCTTCCAGGCTGTAGCAGCAATGTCACGCTTCCTGTCGCGTGGATCAAAGGATCTGTGGTTTTCCCTCGAGGCTTTCCCTCGAGGCTTTGCCACAGGGCTGTCCCACGTGCCACAGTGGTGTGAGTCGATCCTCGGCGTGAAAGATGAGCCAGTGCAGGGCAACGAGTTTCCTCTGGAATGGACTGAGACATCTGGGGGACTCTTGGAATGGTGGTACGACCATGGAGTTCCTCTCGCCTTTCCTGTTGAGAGTGCCTCCTCTTGAGATGCGACGGGAACGCCGGGAATTCTTTCCCGTTGAAAGCAGGGAAAGGATCCCTCATCTCGAGCTACGAGGGGGAAACGGGGCTCCTCTGGATGTGGGCGGGACCATCGTGCTTCCTCTCGAGTGGAGACGGGTATGGCGGTGAACTTCTTGAGTAGCAGCAAGGGTGTGAAAGACCCTTTCGAAGTTCCAGAGGTTAGGTGTCATTAGTCTCCAGAGGCCTCATCGGAAATAGGCCTCATCTCGCATGGAAGGGAGAACTTCCTGGATTTTCTCGAGGTGCGGCAGGTGTTCTCGAGTTACGACGGGTACCACAGGGACCCGCCCTGATGGCCTCAGGAGAGGCCAGTCCCCATGCGAGTTGCTAGGGGGCCTCTCGGGATTCCTCTCCCGTCGATACCGGGGCCAAAAACCTTGTGTGGAGTCAGGGCCAGAACCGAGGATTCCTCTCAGGGGCTGACATGGATCTTTGGGTACTTCTAGAGTCTCCCCAGGGGAGTCAGGCCTCGTTTTGAGTGGGGGCATGCACGTGCGCTTTCCTTCCAGGCTGTAACAGCAATGTCACGCTTCCCGTCGCGTGGATCAAATGATCTGTGGTTTTCTCTCGAGGCTTTCCCTCGAGGCTTTCCCACAGGGCTGTCCCACGTGCCACCGTGGTGTGAATCGATCCTCGGCGTGAAAGATGAGCCAGTGAAGGGCAAAGAGGTTCCTCTGGAATGGACTGAGACATCTGAGGGACTCTTGGAATGGTGGTACGACCATGGAGTTCCTCTCGCCTTTCCTGTTGAGAGTGCCTCCTCTTGAGATGCGACGGGAACGCTGGGAATTCATTCCCGTTGAAAGCAGGGAAAGGATCCCTCATCTCGAGCTACGAGGGGGAAACGGGGCTCCTCTGGATGTGGGCGGGACCATCGTGCTTCCTCTCGAGTGGAGACGGGTATGTCGGTGAACTTCTTGAGTTGCAGCAAGGGTGTGAAAGACCCTTTCGAAGTTCCAGAGGTTAGGTGTCATTAGTCTCCAGACGCCTCATCGGAAATAGGCCTCATCTCGCCTGGAACGAGAACTTCCTGGATTTTCTCGAGTTTCGGCAGGTGTTCTCGAGTTACGACGGGGACTTCAGGGAGCCGCCCTGGTGGCCTCAGGAGAGGCCAGTCCCCATGCGAGTTGCTAGGGGGCCTCTCGGGATTCCTCTCCCGTCGATACCGGAGCCAAAAACCTTGTGTGGAGTCAGGGCCGGAACCGAGGATTCCTCTCAGGGGCTGACATGGATCTTTGGGTACTTCTGGAGTCTCCCCAGGGGAGTCAGGCCTCGTCTCGAGTGGGGGCATGCACGTGTGCTTTCCTTCCAGGCTGTAGCAGCAATGTCACGCTTCCCGTCGCGTGCATCAAAGGATCTGTGGTTTTCCCTCGAGGATTTCCCTCGAGGCTTTCCCACAGGGCTGTCCCACGTGCCACCGTGGTGTGAGTCGATCCTCGGCGTGAAAGATGAGCCAGTGCAGGGCAAAGAGGTTCCTCTGGAATGGACTGAGACATCTGGGGGACTCTTGGAATGGTGGTACGACCATGGAGTTCCTCTCGCCTTTCCTGTTGAGAGTGCCTCCTCTTGAGATGCGACGGGAACGCCGGGAATTCTTTCCCGTTGAAAGCAGGGAAAGGATCCCTCATCTCGAGCTACGAGGGGGAAACGGGGCTCCTCTGGATGTGGGCGGGACCATCGTACTTCCTCTCGAGTGGACACGGGTATGTCGGTGAACTTCTTGAGTTGCAGCAAGGGTGTGAAAGACCCTTTCGAAGTTCCAGAGGTTAGGTGTCATTAGTCTCCAGACGCCTCATTGGAAATAGGCCTCATCTCGCCTGGAAGGGAGAACTTCCTGGATTTTCTCGAGTTGCGGCAGGTGTTCTCGAGTTACGACGGGGACCTCAGGGACCCGCCCTGGTGGCCTCAGGAGAGGCCAGTCCCCATGCGAGTTGCTAGGGGGCCTCTCGGGATTCCTCTCCCGTCGATACTGGGGCCAAAAACCTTGTGTGGAGTCAGGGCCAGAACCGAGGATTCCTCTCAGGGGCTGACATGGATCTTTGGGTACTTCTAGAGTCTCCCCAGGGGAGTCAGGCCTCGTCTCGAGTGGGGGCATGCACGTGCGCTTTCCTTCCAGGCTGTAGCAGCAATGTCACGCTTCCCGTCGCGTGGATCAAATGATCTGTGGTTTTCTCTCGAGGCTTTCCCTCGAGGCTTTCCCACAGGGCTGTCCCACGTGCCACCGTGGTGTGAGTCGATCCTCGGCGTGAAAGATGAGCCAGTGCAGGGCAAAGAGGTTCCTCTGGAATGGACTGAGACATCTGAGGGACTCTTGGAATGGTGGTACGACCATGGAGTTCCTCTCGCCTTTCCTGTTGAGAGTGCCTCCTCTTGAGATGCGACGGGAATGCCGGGAATTCTTTCCCGTTGAAAGCAGGGAAAGGATCCCTCATCTCGAGCTACCAGGGGGAAACGGGGCTCCTCTGGATGTGGGCGGGACCATCGTGCTTCCTCTCGAGTGGAGATGGGTATGGCGTTGAACTTCTTGAGTTGCAGCAAGGGTGTGAAAGACCCGTTCGAAGTTCCAGAGGTTAGGTGTCATTAGTCTCCAGACGCCTCATCGGAAATAGGCCTCATCTCGCCTGGAAGGGAGAACTTCCTGGATTTTCTCGAGTTGCGGCAGGTGTTCTCGAGTTACGACGGGGACCTCAGGGACCCGCCCTGGTGGCCTCAGGAGAGGCCAGTCCCCATGCGAGTTGCTAGGGGGCCTCTCGGGATTCCTCTCCCGTCGATACCGGAGCCAAAAACCTTGTGTGGAGTCAGGGCCGGAACCGAGGATTCCTCTCAGGGGCTGACATGGATCTTTGGGTACTTCTGGAGTCTCCCCAGGGGAGTCAGGCCTCGTCTCGAGTGGGGGCATGCACGTGTGCTTTCCTTCCAGGCTGTAGCAGCAATGTCACGCTTCCCGTCGCGTGCATTAAAGGATCTGTGGTTTTCCCTCGAGGATTTCCCTCGAGGCTTTCCCACAGGGCTGTCCCACGTGCCACCGTGGTGTGAGTCGATCCTCGGCGTGAAAGATGAGCCAGTGCAGGGCAAAGAGGTTCCTCTGGAATGGACTGAGACATCTGGGGGACTCTTGGAATGCTGGTACGACCATGGAGTTCCTCTCGCCTTTCCTGTTGAGAGTGCCTCCTCTTGAGATGCGACGGGAATGCCGGGAATTCTTTCCCGTTGAAAGCAGGGAAAGGATCCCTCATCTCGAGCTACGAGGGGGAAACGGGGCTCCTCTGGATGTGGGCGGGACCATCGTGCTTCCTCTCGAGTGGACACGGGTATGTCGGTGAACTTCTTGAGTTGCAGCAAGGGTGTGAAAGACCCTTTCGAAGTTCCAGAGGTTAGGTGTCATTAGTCTCCAGACGCCTCATTGGAAATAGGCCTCATCTCGCCTGGAAGGGAGAACTTCCTGGATTTTCTCGAGTTGCGGCAGGTGTTCTCGAGTTACGACGGGGACCTCAGGGACCCGCCCTGGTGGCCTCAGGAGAGGCCAGTCCCCATGCGAGTTGCTAGGGGGCCTCTCGGGATTCCTCTCCCGTCGATACTGGGGCCAAAAACCTTGTGTGGAGTCAGGGCCAGAACCGAGGATTCCTCTCAGGGGCTGACATGGATCTTTGGGTACTTCTAGAGTCTCCCGAGGGTAGTCAGGCCTCGTCTCGAGTGGGGGCATGCACGTGCGCTTTCCTTCCAGGCTGTAGCAGCAATGTCACGCTTCACGTCGCGTGGATCAAAGGATCTGTTGTTTTCCCTCGAGGCTTTCTCTCGAGGCTTTCCCACAGGGCTGTCCCACGTGCCACCGTGGTGTGAGTCGATCCTCGGCGTGAAAGATGAGCCAGCGCAGGGCAAAGAGGTTCCTCTGGAATGGACTGAGACATCAGGGGGACTCTTGGAATGGTGGTACGACCATGGAGTTCATCTCGCCTTTCCTGTTGAGAGTGCCTCCTCTTGAGATGCGACGGGAATGCCGGGAATTCTTTCCCGTTGAAAGCAGGGAAAGGATCCCTCATCTCGAGCTACGAGGGGGAAACGGGGCTCCTCTGGATGTGGGCGTGACCATCGTGCTTTCTCTCGTGTGGAGACGGGTATGGCGGTAAACTTCTTGAGTTGCAGCAAGGGTGTGAAAGACCCTTTCGAAGTTCCAGATGTTAGGTGTCATTAGTCTCCAGACGCCTCATCGGAAATAGGCCTCATCTAGCCTGGAAGGGAGAACTTCCTGGATTTTCTCGAGGTGCGGCAGGTGTTCTCGTGTTACGACGGGTACCACAGGGACCCGCCCTGATGGCCTCAGGAGAGGCCAGTCCCCATGCGAGTTGCTAGGGGGCCTCTCGGGATTCCTCTCCCGTCGACACCGGGGCCAAAAACCTTTTGTGGAGTCAGGGCCAGAACCGAGGATTCCTCTCAGGGGCTGACATGGATCTTTGGGTACTTCTAGAGTCTCCCCAGGGGAGTCAGGCCTCGTCTCGAGTGGGGGCATGCACGTGCGCTTTCCTTCCAGGCTGTAGCAGCAATGTCACGCTTCCCGTCGCGTGGATCAAATGATCTGTGGTTTTCTCTCGAGGCTTTCCCTCGAGGCTTTCCCACAGGGCTGTCCCACGTGCCACCGTGGTGTGAGTCGATCCTCGGCGTGAAAGATGAGCCAGTGCAGGGCAAAGAGGTTCCTCTGGAATGGACTGAGACATCTGAGGGACTCTTGGAATGGTGGTACGACCATGGAGTTCCTCTCGCCTTTCCTGTTGAGAGTGCCTCCTCTTGAGATGCGACGATAATGCCGGGAATTCTTTCCCGTTGAAAGCAGGGAAAGGATCCCTCATCTCGAGCTACCAGGGGGAAACGGGGCTCCTCTGGATGTGGGCGGGACCATCGTGCTTCCTCTCGAGTGGAGATGGGTATGGCGTTGAACTTCTTGAGTTGCAGCAAGGGTGTGAAAGACCCGTTCGAAGTTCCAGAGGTTAGGTGTCATTAGTCTCCAGACGCCTCATCGGAAATAGGCCTCATCTCGCCTGGAAGGGAGAACTTCCTGGATTTTCTCGAGTTGCGGCAGGTGTTCTCGAGTTACGACGGGGACCTCAGGGACCCGCCCTGGTGGCCTCAGGAGAGGCCAGTCCCCATGCGAGTTGCTAGGGGGCCTCTCGGAATTCCTCTCCCGTCGATACCGGGGCAAAAACCTTGTGTGGAGTCAGGGCCGGAACCGAGGATTCCTCTCAGGGGCTGACATGGATCTTTGGGTACTTCTGGAGTCTCCCCAGGGGAGTCAGGCCTCGTCTCCAGTGGGGGCATGCACGTGCGCTTTCCTTCCAGGCTGTAGCAGCAATGTCACGCTTCCCGTCGCGTGGATCAAAGGATCTGTGGTTTTCCCTCTAGGCTTTCCCTCGAGGCTTTCCCACAGGGCTGTCCCACGTGCCACCGTGGTGTGAGTCGATTCTCGGCGTGAAAGATGAGCCAGTGCAGGGCAAAGAGGTTCCTCTGGAATGGACTGAGACATCTGGGGGACTCTTGGAATGGTGGTACGACCATGGAGTTCCTCTCGCCTTTCCTGTTGAGAGTGCCTCCTCTTGAGATGCGACGGGAATGCCGGGAATTCTTTCCCGTTGAAAGCAGGGAAAGGATCCCTCATCTCGAGCTACGAGGGGGAAACGGGGCTCCTCTGGATGTGGGCGGGACCATCGTGCTTTCTCTCGAGTGGAGACGGGTATGGCGGTAAACTTCTTGAGTTGCAGCAAGGGTGTGAAAGACCCTTTCGAAGTTCCAGAGTTTGGGTGTCATTAGTCTCCAGACGCCTCATCGGCAATAGGCCTCATCTCGCCTGGAAGGGAGAACTTCCTGGATTTTCTCGAGTTGCGGCAGGTGTTCTCGAGTTACGACGGGGACCTCAGGGACCCGCCCTGGTGGCCTCAGGAGAGGCCAGTCCCCATGCGAGTTGCTAGGGGGCCTCTCGGGATTCCTCTCCCGTCGATACCGGGGCCAAAAACCTTCTGTGGAGTCAGGGCCGGAACCGAGGATTCCTCTCAGGGGCTGACATGGATCTTTGGGTACTTCTGGAGTCTCCCCAGGGGAGTCAGGCCTCGTCTCGAGTGGGGGCATGCACGTGTGCTTTCCTTCCAGGCTGTAGCAGCAATGTCACGCTTCCCGTCGCGTGGATCAAAGGATCTGTGGTTTTCCCTCGAGGCTTTCCCTCGAGGCTTTCCCACAGGGCTGTCCCACGTGCCACCGTGGTGTGAGTCGATCCTCGGCGTGAAAGATGAGCCAGTGCAGGGCAAAGAGGTTCCTCTGGAATGGACTGAGACATCTGGGGGACTCTTGGAATGGTGGTACGACCATGGAGTTCGTCTCGCCTTTCCTGTTGAGAGTGCCTCCTCTTGAGATGCGACGGGAACGCCGGGAATTCTTTCCCGTTGAAAGCAGGGAAAGGATCCCTCATCTCGAGCTACGAGGGGGAAACGGGGCTCCTCGGGATGTGGGCGGGACCATCGTGCTTCCTCTCGAGTGGACACGGGTATGTCGGTGAACTTCTTGAGTTGCAGCAAGGGTGTGAAAGACCCTTCCGAAGTTCCAGAGGTTAGGTGTCATTAGTCTCCAGACGCCTCATCGGAAATAGGCCTCATCTCGCCTGGAAGGGAGAACTTCCTGGATTTTCTCGAGGTGCGGCAGGTGTTCTCGAGTTACGACTGGTACCACAGGGACCCGCCCTGATGGCCTCAGGAGAGGCCAGTCCCCATGCGTGTTGCTAGGGGGCCTCTCGGGATTCCTCTCCCGTCGATACTGGGGCCAAATACCTTGTGTGGAGTCAGGGCCGGAACCGAGGATTCCTCTCAGGGGCTGACATGGATCTTTGGGTTCTTCTGGAGTCTCCCCAGGGGAGTCAGGCCTCGTCTCGAGTGCGGGCATGCACGTGCGCTTTCCTTCCAGGCTATAGCAGCAATGTCACACTTCCCGTCGCGTGGATCAAAGTATCTGTGGTTTTCCCTCTAGGCTTTCCCTCGAGGCTTTCCCACAGGGCTGTCCCACGTGCCACCGTGGTGTGAGTCGATTCTCGGCGTGAAAGATGAGCCAGTGCAGGGCAAAGAGGTTCCTCTGGAATGGACTGAGACATCTGGGGGACTCTTGGAATGGTGGTACGACCATGGAGTTCCTCTCGCCTTTCCTGTTGAGAGTGCCTCCTCTTGAGATGCGACGGGAATGCCGGGAATTCTTTCCCGTTGAAAGCAGGGAAAGGATCCCTCATCTCGAGCTACGAGGGGGAAACGGGGCTCCTCTGGATGTGGGCGGGACCATCGTGCTTTCTCTCGAGTGGAGACGGGTATGGCGGTAAACTTCTTGAGTTGCAGCAAGGGTGTGAAAGACCCTTTCGAAGTTCCAGAGTTTGGGTGTCATTAGTCTCCAGACGCCTCATCGGAAATAGGCCTCATCTCGCCTGGAAGGGAGAACTTCCTGGATTTTCTCGAGTTGCGGCAGGTGTTCTCGAGTTACGACGGGGACCTCAGGGACCCGCCCTGGTGGCCTCAGGAGAGGCCAGTCCCCATGCGAGTTGCTAGGGGGCCTCTCGGGATTCCTCTCCCGTCGATACCGGGGCCAAAAACCTTGTGTGGAGTCAGGGCCGGAACCGAGGATTCCTCTCAGGGGCTGACATGGATCTTTGGGTACTTCTGGAGTCTCCCCAGGGGAGTCAGGCCTCGTCTCGAGTGGGGGCATGCACGTGTGCTTTCCTTCCAGGCTGTAGCAGCAATGTCACGCTTCCCGTCGCGTGGATCAAAGGATCTGTGGTTTTCCCTCGAGGCTTTCCCTCGAGGCTTTCCCACAGGGCTGTCCCACGTGCCACCGTGGTGTGAGTCGATCCTCGGCGTGAAAGATGAGCCAGTGCAGGGCAAAGAGGTTCCTCTGGAATGGACTGAGACATCTGGGGGACTCTTGGAATGGTGGTACGACCATGGAGTTCGTCTCGCCTTTCCTGTTGAGAGTGCCTCCTCTTGAGATGCGACGGGAACGCCGGGAATTCTTTCCCGTTGAAAGCAGGGAAAGGATCCCTCATCTCGAGCTACGAGGGGGAAACGGGGCTCCTCGGGATGTGGGCGGGACCATCGTGCTTCCTCTCGAGTGGACACGGGTATGTCGGTGAACTTCTTGAGTTGCAGCAAGGGTGTGAAAGACCCTTCCGAAGTTCCAGAGGTTAGGTGTCATTAGTCTCCAGACGCCTCATCGGAAATAGGCCTCATCTCGCCTGGAAGGGAGAACTTCCTGGATTTTCTCGAGGTGCGGCAGGTGTTTTCGAGTTACGACGGGTACCACAGGGACCCGCCCTGATGGCCTCAGGAGAGGCCAGTCCCCATGCGAGTTGCTAGGGGGCCTCTCGGGATTCCTCTCCCGTCGATACCGGCGCCAAAAACCTTGTGTGGAGTCAGGGCCAGAACCGAGGATTCCTCTCAGGGGCTGACATGGATCTTTGGGTACTTCTGGAGTCTCCCCAGGGGAGTCAGGCCTCGTCTCGAGTGGGGGCATGCACGTGCGCTTTCCTTCCAGGCTGTAGCAGCAATGTCACGCTTCCCGTCCCGTGGATCAAAGGATCTGTGGTTTTCCCTCGAGGCTTTCCCTCAAGGCTTTCCCACAGGGCTGTCCCACGTGCCACCGTGGTGTGAGTCGATCCTCGGCGTGAAAGATGAGCCAGTGCAGGGCAAAGAGGTTCCTCTGGAATGGACTGAGACATCTGGGGGACTCTTGGAATGGTGGTACGACCATGGAGTTCCTCTCGCCTTTCCTGTTGAGAGTGCCTCCTCTTGAGTTGTGACGAGAACGCCGGGAATTCTTTCCCGTTGAAAGCAGGGAAAGGATCCCTCATCTCGAGCTACGAGGGGGAAACGGGGCTCCTCTGGATGTGGGCGGGACCATCGTGCTTCCTCTCGAGTGGAGACGGGTATGGCGGTGAACTTCTTGAGTTGCAGCAAGGGTGTGAAAGACCCTTTCGAAGTTCCTGAGGTTACGTGTCAGTCTCCAGACGCCTCATCGGAAATAGACCTCATCTCGCCTGGAAGGGAGAACTTCCTGGATTTTCTCGAGGTGCGGCAGGTGTTCTCGAGTTACGACTGGTACCACAGGGACCCGCCCTGATGGCCTCAGGAGAGGCCAGTCCCCATGCGTGTTGCTAGGGGGCCTCTCGGGATTCCTCTCCCGTCGATACCGGGGCCAAAATCCTTGTGTGGAGTCAGGGCCGGAACCGAGGATTCCTCTCAGGGGCTGACATGGATCTTTGGGTACTTCTGGAGTCTCCCCAGGGGAGTCAGGCCTCGTCTCGAGTGGGGGCATGCACGTGTGCTTTCCTTCCAGGCTGTAGCAGCAATGTCACGCTTCCCGTCGCGTGGATCAAAGGATCTGTGGTTTTCCCTCGAGGCTTTCCCTCGAGGCTTTCCCACAGGGCTGTCCCACGTGCCACCGTGGTGTGAGTCGATCCTCGGCGTGAAAGATGAGCCAGTGCAGGGCAAAGAGGTTCCTCTGGAATGGACTGAGACATCTGGGGGACTCTTGGAATGGTGGTACGACCATGGAGTTCCTCTCGCCTTTCCTGTTGAGAGTGCCTCCTCTTGAGATGCGCCGGGAACGCCGGGAATTCTTTCCCGTTGAAAGCAGGGAAAGGATCCCTCTTCTCGAGCTACGAGGGGGAAACAGGGCTCCTCTGGATGTGGGCGGGACCATCGTGCTTCCTCTCGAGTGGAGACGGGTATGGCGGTGAACTTCTTGAGTTGCAGCAAGGGTGTGAAAGACCCTTTCGAAGTTCCAGAGGTTAGGTGTCATTAGTCTCCAGAAGCCTCATCGGAAATAGGCCTCATCTAGCCTGGAAGGGAGAACTTCCTGAATTTTCTCGAGGTGCGGCAGGTGTTCTCGAGTTACGACGGGTACCACAGGGACCCGCCCTGATGGCCTCAGGAACGGCCAGTCTCCATGCGAGTTGCTAGGGGGCCTCTGGGGATTCCTCTCCCGTCGATACCGGGGCCAAAAACCTTGTGTGGAGTCAGGGCCGGAACCGAGGATTCCTCTCAGGGGCTGACATGGATCTTTGGGTACTTCTAGAGTCTCCCCAGGGGAGTCAGGCCTCGTCTCGAGTGGGGGCATGCACGTGCGCTTTCCTTCCAGGCTGTAGCAGCAATGTCACGCTTCCCGTCTTGTGGATCAAAGGATCTGTGGTTTTCCCTCGAGGCTTTCCCTCGAGGCTTTCCCACAGGGCTGTCCCACGTGCCACCGTGGTGTGAGTCGATCCTCGGCGTGAAAGATGAGCCAGTGCAGGGCAAAGAGGTTCCTCTGGAATGGACTGAGACATCTGGGGGACTCTTGGAATGGTGGTACGAACATGGAGTTCCTCTCGCCTTTCCTGTTGAGAGTGCCTCCTCTTGAGATGCGACGGGAATGCCGGGAATTCTTTCCCGTTGAAAGCAGGGAAAGGATCCCTCATCTCGAGCTACGAGGGGGAAACGGGGCTCCTCTGGATGTGGGCGGGACCATCGTGCTTTCTCTCGAGTGGAGACGGGTATGGCGGTAAACTTCTTGAGTTGCAGCAAGGGTGTGAAAGACCCTTTCGAAGTTCCAGAGTTTGGGTGTCATTAGTCTCCAGACGCCTCATCGGAAATAGGCCTCATCTCGCCTGGAAGGGAGAACTTCCTGGATTTTCTCGAGTTGCGGCAGGTGTTCTCGAGTTACGACGGGGACCTCAGGGACCCGCCCTGGTGGCCTCAGGAGAGGCCAGTCCCCATGCGAGTTGCTAGGGGGCCTCTCGGGATTCCTCTCCCGTCGATACCGGGGCCAAAAACCTTGTGTGGAGTCAGGGCCGGAACCGAGGATTCCTCTCAGGGGCTGACATGGATCTTTGGGTACTTCTGGAGTCTCCCCAGGGGAGTCAGGCCTCGTCTCGAGTGGGGGCATGCACGTGTGCTTTCCTTCCAGGCTGTAGCAGCAATGTCACGCTTCCCGTCGCGTGGATCAAAGGATCTGTGGTTTTCCCTCGAGGCTTTCCCTCGAGGCTTTCCCACAGGGCTGTCCCACGTGCCACCGTGGTGTGAGTCGATCCTCGGCGTGAAAGATGAGCCAGTGCAGGGCAAAGAGGTTCCTCTGGAATGGACTGAGACATCTGGGGGACTCTTGGAATGGTGGTACGACCATGGAGTTCGTCTCGCCTTTCCTGTTGAGAGTGCCTCCTCTTGAGATGCGACGGGAACGCCGGGAATTCTTTCCCGTTGAAAGCAGGGAAAGGATCCCTCATCTCGAGCTACGAGGGGGAAACGGGGCTCCTCGGGATGTGGGCGGGACCATCGTGCTTCCTCTCGAGTGGACACGGGTATGTCGGTGAACTTCTTGAGTTGCAGCAAGGGTGTGAAAGACCCTTCCGAAGTTCCAGAGGTTAGGTGTCATTAGTCTCCAGACGCCTCATCGGAAATAGGCCTCATCTCGCCTGGAAGGGAGAACTTCCTGGATTTTCTCGAGGTGCGGCAGGTGTTTTCGAGTTACGACGGGTACCACAGGGACCCGCCCTGATGGCCTCAGGAGAGGCCAGTCCCCATGCGAGTTGCTAGGGGGCCTCTCGGGATTCCTCTCCCGTCGATACCGGCGCCAAAAACCTTGTGTGGAGTCAGGGCCAGAACCGAGGATTCCTCTCAGGGGCTGACATGGATCTTTGGGTACTTCTGGAGTCTCCCCAGGGGAGTCAGGCCTCGTCTCGAGTGGGGGCATGCACGTGCGCTTTCCTTCCAGGCTGTAGCAGCAATGTCACGCTTCCCGTCCCGTGGATCAAAGGATCTGTGGTTTTCCCTCGAGGCTTTCCCTCAAGGCTTTCCCACAGGGCTGTCCCACGTGCCACCGTGGTGTGAGTCGATCCTCGGCGTGAAAGATGAGCCAGTGCAGGGCAAAGAGGTTCCTCTGGAATGGACTGAGACATCTGGGGGACTCTTGGAATGGTGGTACGACCATGGAGTTCCTCTCGCCTTTCCTGTTGAGAGTGCCTCCTCTTGAGTTGTGACGAGAACGCCGGGAATTCTTTCCCGTTGAAAGCAGGGAAAGGATCCCTCATCTCGAGCTACGAGGGGGAAACGGGGCTCCTCTGGATGTGGGCGGGACCATCGTGCTTCCTCTCGAGTGGAGACGGGTATGGCGGTGAACTTCTTGAGTTGCAGCAAGGGTGTGAAAGACCCTTTCGAAGTTCCTGAGGTTACGTGTCAGTCTCCAGACGCCTCATTGGAAATAGACCTCATCTCGCCTGGAAGGGAGAACTTCCTGGATTTTCTCGAGGTGCGGCAGGTGTTCTCGAGTTACGACTGGTACCACAGGGACCCGCCCTGATGGCCTCAGGAGAGGCCAGTCCCCATGCGTGTTGCTAGGGGGCCTCTTGGGATTCCTCTCCCGTCGATACTGGGGCCAAATACCTTGTGTGGAGTCAGGGCCGGAACCGAGGATTCCTCTCAGGGGCTGACATGGATCTTTGGGTACTTCTGGAGTCTCCCCAGGGGAGTCAGGCCTCGTCTCGAGTGGGGGCATGCACGTGCGCTTTCCTTCCAGGCTATAGCAGCAATGTCACACTTCCCGTCGCGTGGATCAAAGTATCTGTGGTTTTCCCTCTAGGCTTTCCCTCGAGGCTTTCCCACAGGGCTGTCCCACGTGCCACCGTGGTTTGAGTCGATTCTCGGCGTGAAAGATGAGCCAGTGCAGGGCAAAGAGGTTCCTCTGGAATGGACTGAGACATCTGGGGGACTCTTGGAATGGTGGTACGACCATGGAGTTCCTCTCGCCTTTCCTGTTGAGAGTGCCTCCTCTTGAGCTGCGACGGGAATGCCGGGAATTCTTTCCCGTTGGAAGCAGGGAAAGGATCCCTCATCTCGAGCTCCGAGGGGGAAACGTGGCTCCTCTGTATGTGGGCGGGACCATCGTGCTTTCTCTCGTGTGGAGACGGGTATGGCGGTAAACTTCTTGAGTTGCAGCAAGGGTGTGAAAGACCCTTTCGAAGTTCCAGAGGTTAGGTGTCATTAGTCTCCAGACGCCTCTTCGGAAATAGGCCTCATCTCGCCTGGAAGGGAGAACTTCCTGGATTTTCTCGAGTTGCGGCAGGTGTTCTCGAGTTACGACGGGGACCTCAGGGACCCGCCCTTGTGGCCTCAGGAGAGGCCAGTCCCCATGCAAGTTGCTAGGGGGCCTCTCGGGATTCCTCTCCCGTCGATACCGGGGCCAAAATCCTTGTGTGGAGTCAGGGCCGGAACCGAGGATTCCTCTCAGGGGCTGACATGGATCTTTGGGTACTTCTGGAGTCTCCCCAGGGGAGTCAGGCCTCGTCTCGAGTGGGGGCATGCACGTGTGCTTTCCTTCCAGGCTGTAGCAGCAATGTCACGCTTCCCGTCGCGTGGATCAAAGGATCTGTGGTTTTCCCTCTAGGCTTTCCCTCGAGGCTTTCCCACAGGGCTGTCCCACGTGCCACCGTGGTGTGAGTCGATCCTCGGCGTGAAAGATGAGCCAGTGCAGGGCAAAGAGGTTCCTCTGGAATGGACTGAGACATCTGGGGGACTCTTGGAATGGTGGTACGACCATGGAGTTCCTCTCGCCTTTCCTGTTGAGAGTGCCTCCTCTTGAGATGCGCCGGGAACGCCGGGAATTCTTTCCCGTTGAAAGCAGGGAAAGGATCCCTCTTCTCGAGCTACGAGGGGGAAACAGGGCTCCTCTGGATGTGGGCGGGACCATCGTGCTTCCTCTCGAGTGGAGACGGGTATGGCGGTGAACTT
Source organism: Capricornis sumatraensis (assembly GCF_032405125.1). Lineage (NCBI taxonomy): Eukaryota > Metazoa > Chordata > Mammalia > Artiodactyla > Bovidae > Capricornis > Capricornis sumatraensis. The sequence continues at coordinate 14,716,110 of NW_027184612.1, forward strand.
CTTGAGTTGCAGCAAGGGTGTGAAAGACCCTTTCGAAGTTCCAGAGGTTAGGTGTCATTAGTCTCCAGAAGCCTCATCGGAAATAGGCCTCATCTAGCCTGGAAGGGAGAACTTCCTGAATTTTCTCGAGGTGCGGCAGGTGTTCTCGAGTTACGACGGGTACCACAGGGACCCGCCCTGATGGCCTCAGGAACGGCCAGTCTCCATGCGAGTTGCTAGGGGGCCTCTGGGGATTCCTCTCCCGTCGATACCGGGGCCAAAAACCTTGTGTGGAGTCAGGGCCGGAACCGAGGATTCCTCTCAGGGGCTGACATGGATCTTTGGGTACTTCTAGAGTCTCCCCAGGGGAGTCAGGCCTCGTCTCGAGTGGGGGCATGCACGTGCGCTTTCCTTCCAGGCTGTAGCAGCAATGTCACGCTTCCCGTCTTGTGGATCAAAGGATCTGTGGTTTTCCCTCGAGGCTTTCCCTCGAGGCTTTCCCACAGGGCTGTCCCACGTGCCACCGTGGTGTGAGTCGATCCTCGGCGTGAAAGATGAGCCAGTGCAGGGCAAAGAGGTTCCTCTGGAATGGACTGAGACATCTGGGGGACTCTTGGAATGGTGGTACGACCATGGAGTTCCTCTCGCCTTTCCTGTTGAGAGTGCCTCCTCTTGAGATGCGACGGGAATGCCGGGAATTCTTTCCCGTTGAAAGCAGGGAAAGGATCCCTCATCTCGAGCTCCGAGGGGGAAACGGGGCTCCTCTGGATGTGGGCGGGACCATCGTGCTTTCTCTCGTGTGGAGACGGGTATGGCGGTAAACTTCTTGAGTTGCAGCAAGGGTGTGAAAGACCCTTTCGAAGTTCCAGAGGTTAGGTGTCATTAGTCTCCAGACGCCTCATCGGAAATAGGCCTCATCTCGCCTGGAAGGGAGAACTTCCCGGATTTTCTCGAGGTGCGGCCGGTGTTCTCGAGTTACGACGGGGACCTCAGGGACCCGCCCTTGTGGCCTCAGGAGAGGCCAGTCCCCATGCAAGTTGCTAGGGGGCCTCTCGGGATTCCTCTCCCGTCGATACCGGGGCCAAAATCCTTGTGTGGAGTCAGGGCCGGAACCGAGGATTCCTCTCAGGGGCTGACATGGATCTTTGGGTACTTCTGGAGTCTCCCCAGGGGAGTCAGGCCTCGTCTCGAGTGGGGGCATGCACGTGTGCTTTCCTTCCAGGCTGTAGCAGCAATGTCACGCTTCCCGTCGCGTGGATCAAAGGATCTCTGGTTTTCCCTCGAGGCTTTCCCTCGAGGCTTTCCCACAGGGCTGTCCCACGTGCCACCGTGGTGTGAGTCGATCCTCGGCGTGAAAGATGAGCCAGTGCAGGGCAAAGAGGTTCCTCTGGAATGGACTGAGACATCTGGGGGACTCTTGGAATGGTGGTACGACCATGGAGTTCCTCTCGCCTTTCCTGTTGAGAGTGCCTCCTCTTGAGATGCGCCGGGAACGCCGGGAATTCTTTCCCGTTGAAAGCAGGGAAAGGATCCCTCTTCTCGAGCTACGAGGGGGAAACAGGGCTCCTCTGGATGTGGGCGGGACCATCGTGCTTCCTCTCGAGTGGAGATGGGTATGGCGGTGAACTTCTTGAGTTGCAGCAAGGGTGTGAAAGACCCTTTCGAAGTTCCAGAGGTTAGGTGTCATTAGTCTCCAGAAGCCTCATCGGAAATAGGCCTCATCTAGCCTGGAAGGGAGAACTTCCTGAATTTTCTCGAGGTGCGGCAGGTGTTCTCGAGTTACGACGGGTACCACAGGGACCCGCCTTGATGGCCTCAGGAACGGCCTGTCTCAATGCGAGTTGCTAGGGGGCCTCTCGGGATTCCTCTCCCGTCGATACCGGGGCCAAAAACCTTGTGTGGAGTCAGGGCCGGAACCGAGGATTCCTCTCAGGGGCTGACATGGATCTTTGGGTACTTCTAGAGTCTCCCCAGGGGAGTCAGGCCTCGTCTCGAGTGGGGGCATGCACGTGCGCTTTCCTTCCAGGCTGTAGCAGCAATGTCACGCTTCCCGTCTTGTGGATCAAAGGATCTGTGGTTTTCCCTCGATGCTTTCCCTCGAGGCTTTCCCACAGGGCTGTCCCACGTGCCACCGTGGTGTGAGTCGATCCTCGGCGTGAAAGATGAGCCAGTGCAGGGCAAAGAGGTTCCTCTGGAATGGACTGAGACATCTGGGGGACTCTTGGAATGGTGGTACGACCATGGAGTTCCTCTCGCCTTTCCTGTTGAGAGTGCCTCCTCTTGAGATGCGACGGGAATGCCGGGAATTCTTTCCCGTTGAAAGCAGGGAAAGGATCCCTCATCTCGAGCTCCGAGGGGGAAACGGGGCTCCTCTGGATGTGGGCGGGACCATCGTGCTTTCTCTCGTGTGGAGACGGGTATGGCGGTAAACTTCTTGAGTTGCAGCAAGGGTGTGAAAGACCCTTTCGAAGTTCCAGAGGTTAGGTGTCATTAGTCTCCAGACGCCTCATCGGAAATAGGCCTCATCTCGCCTGGAAGGGAGAACATCCCGGATTTTCTCGAGGTGCGGCCGGTGTTCTCGAGTTACGACGGGGACCTCAGGGACCCGCCCTGGTGGCCTCAGGAGAGGCCAGTCCCCATGCGAGTTGCTAGGGGGCCTCTCGGGATTCCTCTCCCGTCGATACCGGGGCCAAAAACCTTGTGTGGAGTCAGGGCCGGAACCGAGGATTCCTCTCAGGGGTGACATGGATCTTTGGGTACTTCTGGAGTCTCCCCAGGGGAGTCAGGCCTCGTCTCGAGTGGGGGCATGCACGTGCGCTTTCCTTCCAGGCTGTAGCAGCAATGTCACGCTTCCCGTCGCGTGCATCAAAGGATCTGTGGTTTTCCCTCGAGGCTTTCCCTCGAGGCTTTCCAGCAGGGCTGTCCCACGTGCCACCGTGGTGTGAGTCGATCCTCGGCGTGAAAGATGAGCCAGTGCAGGGCAAAGAGGTTCCTCTGGAATGGACTGAGACATCTGGGCGACTCTTGGAATGGTGGTACGACCATGGAGTTCCTCTCGCCTTTCCTGTTGAGAGTGCCTCCTCTTGAGATGCGACGGGAACGCCGGGAATTCTTTCCCGTTGAAAGCAGGGAAAGGATCCCTCATCTCGAGCTACGAGGGTGAAACGGGGCTCCTCTGGATGTGGGCGGGACCATCGTGCTTCCTCTCGAGTGGACACGGGTATGGCGCTGAACTTCTTGAGTTGCAGCAAGGGTGTGAAAGACCCTTTCGAAGTTCCAGAGGTTAGGTGTCATTAGTCTCCAGACGCCTCATCGGAAATAGGCCTCATCTCGCCTGGAAGGGAGAACTTCCTGGATTTTCTCGAGTTGCGGCAGGTGTTCTTGAGTTACGACGGGGACCTCAGGGACCCGCCCTGGTGGCCTCAGGAGAGGCCAGTCCCCATGCGAGTTGCTAGGGGGCCTCTCGGGATTCCTCTCCCGTCGATACCGGGGCCAAAAACCTTGTGTGGAGTCAAGGCCGGAACCGAGGATTCCTCTCAGGGGCTGACATGGATCTTTGGGTACTTCTGGAGTCTCCCCAGGGGAGTCAGGCCTCGTCTCCAGTGGGGGCATGCACGTGCGCTTTCCTTCCAGGCTGTAGCAGCAATGTTACACTTCCCGTCGCGTGGATCAAAGGATCTGTGGTTTTCCCTCGAGGCTTTCCCTCGAGGCTTTCCCACAGGGCTGTCCCACGTGCCACCGTGGTTTGAGTCGATCCTCGACGTGGAAGATGAGCCAGTGCAGGGCAAAGAGGTTCCTCTGGAATGGACTGAGACATCTGGGGGACTCTTGGAATGGTGGTACGACCCTGGAGTTCCTCTCGCCTTTCCTGTTGAGAGTGCCTCCTCTTGAGATGCGACGGGAACGCCGGGAATTCTTTCCCGTTGAAAGCAGGGAAAGGATCCCACATCTCGAGCTCCGAGGGGGAAACGGGGCTCCTCTGGATGTGGGCGGGACCATCGTGCTTCCTCTCGAGTGGAGACGGGTATGGCGGTGAACTTCTTGAGTTGCAGCAAGGGTGTGAAAGACCGTTTCGAAGTTCCAGAGTTTAGGTGTCATTAGTCTCCAGACGCCTCATCGGAAATACGCCTCATCTCGCCTGGAAGGGAGAACTTCCTGGATTTTCTCGAGTTGCGGCAGGTGTTCTCGAGTTATGACGGGGACCTCAGGGACACGCCCTGGTGGCCTCAGGAGAGGCCAGTCCCCATGCGAGTTGCTAGGGGGCCTCTCGGGATTCCTCTCCCGTCGATACCGGGGCCAAAAACCTTGTGTGGAGTCAGGGCCGGAACCGAGGATTCCTCTCAGGGGTGATATGGATCTTTGGGTACTTCTGGAGTCTCCCCAGGGGAGTCAGGCCTCGTCTCGAGTGGGGGCATGCACGTGCGCTTTCCTTCCAGGCTGTAGCAGCAATGTCACGCTTCCCGTCGCGTGCATCAAAGGATCTGTGGTTTTCCCTCGAGGCTTTCCCTCGAGGCTTTCCCGCAGGGCTGTCCCACGATCCACCGTGGTGTGAGTCGATCCTCGGCGTGAAAGATGAGCCAGGGCAGGGCAAAGAGGTTCCTCTGGAATGGACTGAGACATCTGGGGGACTCTTGGAATGGTGGTACGACCATGGAGTTCCTCTCGCCTTTCCTGTTGAGAGTGCCTCCTCTTGAGATGCGACGGGAACGCCGGGAATTCTTTCCCGTTGAAAGCAGGGAAAGGATCCCTCATCTCGAGCTACGAGGGGGAAACGGGGCTCCTCTGGATGTGGGTGGGACCATCGTGCTTCCTCTCGAGTGGAGACGGGTATGGTGGTGAACTTCTTGAGTTGCAGCAAGGGTGTGAAAGACCCTTTCGAAGTTCCAGAGGTTACGTGTCAGTCTCCAGATGCCTCATCGGAAATAGACCTCATCTCGCCTGGAAGGGAGAACTTCCTGGATTTTCTCGAGGTGCGGCAGGTGTTCTCGAGTTACGACGGGTACCAAAGGGACCCGCCCTGATGGCCTCAGGAGAGGCCAGTCCCCATGCGAGTTGCTAGGGGGCCTCTCGGGATTCCTCTCCCGTCGATACTAGGGCCAAAAACCTTGTGTGGAGTCAGGGCCGGAACCGAGGATTCCTCACAGGGGTGACATGGATCTTTGGGTACTTCTGGAGTCTCCCCAGGGGAGTCAGGCCTCGTCTCGAGTGGGGGCATGCACGTGCGCTTTCCTTCCAGGCTGTAGCAGCAATGTCACGCTTCCCGTCGCGTGCATCAAAGGATCTGTGGTTTTCCCTCGAGGCTTTCCCTCGAGGCTTTCCCGCAGGGCTGTCCCACGTGCCACCGTGGTGTGAGTCGATCCTCGGCGTCAAAGATGAGCCAGTGCAGGGCAAAGAGGTTCCTCTGGAATGGACTGAGACATCTGGGGGACTCTTAGAATGGTGGTACGACCATGGAGTTCCTCTCGCCTTTCCTGTTGAGAGTGCCTCCTCTTGAGATGCGACGGGAACGCCGGGAATTCTTTCCCGTTGAAAGCAGGGAAAGGATCCCTCATCTCGAGCTCCGAGGGGGAAACGGGGCTCCTCTGGATGTGGGCGGGACCATCGTGCTTCCTCTCGAGTGGAGACGGGTATGGCGGTGAACTTCTTGAGTTGCAGCAAGGGTGTGAAAGACCCTTTCGAAGTTCCAGAGGTTAGGTGTCATTAGTCTCCAGACGCCTCATCGGAAATAGGCCTCATCTCGCCTGGAAGGGAGAACTTCCTGGATTTTCTCGAGTTGCGGCAGGTGTTCTCGAGTTACGACGGGGATCTCAGGGACCCGCCCTGGTGGCCTCAAGAACAGCCAGTCCCCATGCGATGTGCTAGGGGGCCTCTCGGGATTCCTCTCCCGTCGATACCGGGGCCAAAAACCTTGTGTGGAGTCAGGGCCGGAACCGAGGATTCCTCTCAGGGGCTGACATGGATCTTTGGGTACTTCTGGAGTCTCCCCAGGGGAGTCAGGCCTCGTCTCGAGTGGGGGCATGCACGTGTGCTTTCCTTCCAGGCTGTAGCAGCAATGTCACGCTTCCCGTCGCGTGGATCAAAGGATCTGTGGTTTTCCCTCGAGGCTTTCCCTCGAGGCTTTCCCACAGGGCTGTCCCACGTGCCACCGTGGTGTGAGTCGATCCTCGGCATGAAAGATGAGCCAGTGCAGGGCAAAGAGGTTCCTCTGGAATGGACTCAGACATCTGGGGGACTCTTGGAATGGTGGTACGACCATGGAGTTCCTCTCGCCTTTCCTGTTGAGAGTGCCTCCTCTTGAGATGCGACGGGAATGCCGGGAATTCTTTCCCGTTGAAAGCAGGGAAAGGATCCCTCATCTCTAGCTACGAGGGGGAATCGGGGCTCCTCTGGATGTGGGCGGGACCATCGTGCTTCCTCTCGAGTGGAGACGGGCAAGGAGGTGAACTTCTTGAGTAGCAGCAAGGGTGTGAAAGACCCTTTCGAAGTTCCAGAGGTTGGGTGTCATTAGTCTCCAGACGCCTCATCGGCAATAGGCCTCATCTCGCCTGGAAGGGGAACTTCCTGGATTTTCTCGAGTTGCGGCAGGTGTTCTCGAGTTACGACGGGGACCTCAGGGACCCGCCCTGGTGGCCTCAGGAGAGGCCAGTACCCATGCGAGGTGCTAGGGGGCCTCTCGGTATTCCTCTCCCGTCGATACCGGGGCCAAAAACCTTTTGTGCAGTCAGGGCCGGAACCGAGGATTCCTCTCAGGGGCTTATATGGATCTTTGGGTACTTCTGGAGTCTCCCCACGGGAGTCAGGCCTCGTCTCGAGTGGGGGCATGCACGTGCGCTTTCCTTCCAGAGTGCAGCAGCAATGTCACGCTTCCCGTCGCGTGGATCAAAGGATCTGTGGTTTTCCCTCGAGGCTTTCCCTCGAGGCTTTCCCACAAGGCTGTCCCACGTGCCTCCGTGGTGTGAGTCGATCCTCGGCGTGAAAGATGAGCCAGTGCAGGGCAAAGAGGTTCCTCTGGAATGGACTGAGACATCTGGGGGACTCTAGGAATGGTGGTAGGACCATGGAGTTCCTCTCGCCTTTCCTGTTGAGAGTGCCTCCTCTTGAGATGCGACGGGAACGCCGGGAATTCTTTCCCGTTGAAAGCAGGGAAAGGATCCCTCATCTCGAGCTACGAGGGGGAAACGGGGCTCCTCTGGATGTGGGCGGGACCATCGTGTTTCCTCTCGAGTGGAGACGGGTATGGCGGTGAACTTCTTGAGTTGCAGCAAGGGTGTGAAAGACCCTTTCGAATTTCCAGAGGTTAGGTGTCATTAGTCTCCAGACGACTCATCGGAAATAGGCCTCATCTCGCCTGGAAGGGAGAACTTCCTGGATTTTCTCGAGTTGCGGCAGGTGTTCTCGAGTTACGACGGGGACCTCAGGGACCCGCCCTGGTGGCCTCAGGATAGGCCAGTACCCATGCGAGGTGCTAGGGGGCCTCTCGGGATTCCTCTCCCGTCGATACCGGGGCCAAAAACCTTGTGTGGAGTCAGGGCCGGAACCGAGGATTCCTCTCAGGGGCTGACATGGATCTTTGGGTACTTCTGGAGTCTCCCCAGGGGAGTCAGGCCTCGTCTCGAGTGGGGGCATGCACGTGGGCTTTCCTTCCAGGCTGTAGCAGCAATGTCACGCTTCCCGTGGCGTGGATCAAAGGATCTGTGGTTTTCCCTCGAGGCTTTCCCACAGGGCTGTCCTACGTGCCACAGTGGTGTGAGTCGATCCTCGGCGTGAAAGATGAGCCAGTGCAGGGCAAAGAGGTTCCTCTGGAATGGACTGAGACATCTGGGGGACTCTTGGAATGGTGGTACGACCATGGAGTTCCTCTCGCCTTTCCTGTTGAGAGTGCCTCCTCTTGAGATGCGACGGGAAAGCCGGGAATTCTTTCCCGTTGAAAGCAGGGAAAGGATCCCTCATCTTGAGCTACGAGGGGGAAACGGGGCTCCTCTGGATGTGGGCGGGACCATCGTGCTTCCTCTCGAGTGGAGACGGGTATGGCGGTGAACTTCTTGAGTTGCAGCAAGGGTGTGAAAGACCCTTTCGAAGTTCGAGAGGTTAGGTGTCATTAGTCTCCAGACGCCTCATCGGAAATAGGCCTCATCTCGCCTGGAAGGGAGAACTTCCTGGATTTTCTCGAGTTGCGGCAGGTGTTCTCGAGTTACGACGGGGACCTCAGGGACCCGCCCTGGTGGCCTCAGGAGAGGCCAGTCCCCATGCGAGGTGCTAGGGGGCCTCTCGGGAATCCTCTCCCGTCGATACCGGGGCCAAAAACCTTTTGTGCAGTCAGGGCCGGAACCGAGGATTCCTCTCAGGGGCTTATATGGATCTTTGGGTACTTCTGGAGTCTCCCCACGGGAGTCAGGCCTCGTCTCGAGTGGGGGCATGCACGTGCGCTTTCCTTCCAGGGTGCAGCAGCAATGTCACGCTTCCCGTCGCGTGGATCAAAGGATCTGTGGTTTTCCCTCGAGGCTTTCCCTCGAGGCTTTCCCACAGGGCTGTCCCACGTGCCTCCGTGGTGTGAGTCGATCCTCGGCGTGAAAGATGAGCCAGTGCAGGGCAAAGAGCTTCCTCTGGAATGGACTGAGACATCTGGGGGACTCTTGGAATGGTGGTACGACCATGGAGTTCCTCTCGCCTTTCCTGTTGAGAGTGCCTCCTCTTGAGATGCGACGGGAACGCCAGGAACTCTTTCCCGTTGAAAGCAGGCAAAGGATCCCTCATCTCGAGCTACGAGGGGGAAACGGGGCTACTCTGGATGTGGGCGGGACCATCCTGCTTCCTCTCTAGTGGAGACGGGTATGGAAGTGAACTTCTTGAGTTGCAGCAAGGGTGTGAAAGACCCTTTCGAAGTTCCAGAGGTTAGGTGTCATTAGTCTCCAGACGCCTCATCGGAAATAGGCCTCATCTCGCCTGGAAGGGAGAACTTCCTGGATTTTCTCGAGATGCGGCAGGTGTTCTCGAGTTACGACGGGGACCTCAGGGACCCGCCCTGGTGGCCTCAGGAGAGGCCAGTCCACATGCGAGTTGCTAGGGGGCCTCGCGGGATTCCTCTCCCGTCGATACCGGGGCCAAAAACCTTGTGTGGAGTCAGGGCCGGAACCGAGGATTCCTCTCAGGGGCTGACATGGATCTTTGGGTACTTCTGGAGTCTCCGCAGGGGAGTCAGGCCTCGTCTCGAGTGGGGGCATGCACGTGCGTTTTCTTTCCAGGCTGTAGCAGCAATGTCACGCTTCCCTTCGCGTGGATCAAAGGATCTGTGGTTTTCCCTTGAGGCTTTCCCACAGGGCTGTCCCTCGTGCCACCGTGGTGTGAGTCGATCCTCGGCGTGAAAGATGAGCCAGTGCAGGGCAAAGAGGTTCCTCTGGAATGGACTGAGACATCTGGGGGACTCTTGGAATGGTGGTACGATCATGGAGTTCCTCTCGCCTTTCCTGTTGAGAGTGCCTCCTCTTGAGATGCGACGGGAACTCCGGGAATTCTTTCCCGTTGAAAGCAGGCAAAGGATCCCTCATCTCGAGCTACGAGGGGGAAACGGGGCTCCTCTGGATGTGGGCGGGACCATCGTGCTTCCTCTCGAGTGGAGACGGGTATGGCAGTGAACTTCTTGAGTTGCAGCAAGGGTGTGAAAGACCCTTTCGAAGTTCCAGAGGTTAGGTGTCATTAGTCTCCAGACGCCTCATCGGAAATAGGCCTCATCTCGCCTGGAAGGGAGAACTTCCTGGATTTTCTCGAGTTGCGGCAGGTGTTCTCGAGTTACGACGGGGACCTCAGGGACCCGCCCTGGTGGCCTCAGGAGTGGCCACTCACCATGCGAGTTGCTAGGGGGCCTCTCGGGATTCCTCTCCCGTCGATACCGGGGCCAAAAACCTTGTGTGGAGTCAGGGCCAGAACCGAGGATTCCTCTCAGGGGCTGACATGGATCTTTGGGTACTTCTGGAGTCTCGCCAGGGGAGACAGGCCTCGTCTCGTGAGGGGGCATGCACGTGCACTTTCCTTCCAGGCTGTAGCAGCAATGTCACGCTTCCCGTCGCGTGGATCAAAGGATCTGTGGTTTTCCCTCGAGGCTTTCCCTCGAGGCTTTCCACAGGGCTGTCCCACGTGCCACCGTGGTGTGAGTCGATCCTCGGCGTGAAATATGAGCCAGTGCAGGGCAAAGAGTTTCCTCTGGAATGGACTGAGACATCTGGGGGACTCTTGGAATGGTGGTACGACCATGGAGTTCCTCTCGCCTTTCCTGTTGAGAGTGCCTCCTCTTGAGATGCGACGGGAACGCCGGGAATTTTTTCCCGTTGAAAGCAGGAAAAGGATCCCTCATCTCGAGCTACGAGGGGGAAACGGGGCTCCTCTGGATGTGGGCGGGACCATCGTGCTTCCTCTCGAGTGGAGACGGGTATGGCGGTGAACTTCTTGAGTTGCAGCAAGGGTGTGAAAGACCCTTTCGAAGTTCCAGAGGTTAGGTGTCATTAGTCTCCAGACGCCTCATCAGAAATAGGCCTCATCTCGCCTGGAAGGGAGAACTTCCTGGATTTTCTCGAGTTGCGGCAGGTGTTCTCGAGTTACGACGGGGACCTCTGGGACCCGCCCTGGTGGCCTCAGGAGAGGCCAGTCCCTATGCGAGTTGCTAGGGGGCCTCTCGGGATTCCTCTCCCCTCGATACCGGGGCCAAAAACCTTGTGTGGAGTCAGGGCCGGAACCGAGGATTCCTCTCAGGGGCTGACATGGATCTTTGGGTACTTCTGGAGTCTCCCCAGGGGAGTCAGGCCTCGTCTCGAGGGGGGCATGCACGTGCGCTTTCCTTCCAGGCTGTAGCAGCAATGTCACACTTCCCGTCGCGTGGATCATAGAATCTGTGGTTTTCCCTCGAGGCTTTCCCTCGAGGCTTTCCCACAGGGCTGTCCCACGTGCCACCGTGGTGTGAGTCGATCCTCGGCGTGAAAGATGAGCCAGTGCAGGGCAAAGAGCTTCCTCTGGAATGGACTGAGACATCTGGGGGAGTCTTGGAATGGTGGTACGACCATGGAGTTCCTCTCGCCTTTCCTGTTGAGAGTGCCTCCTCTTGAGATGCGACGGGAACGCCGGGAATTCTTTCCCGTTGAAAGCAGGCAAAGGATCCCTCATCTCGAGCTACGAGGGGGAAACGGGGCTCCTCTGGATGTGGGCGGGACCATCCTGCTTCCTCTCGAGTGGAGACGGGTATGGAAGTGAACTTCTTGAGTTGCAGCAAGGGTGTGAAAGACCCTTTCGAAGTTCCAGAGGTTAGGTGTCATTAGTCTCCAGACGCCTCATCGGAAATAGGCCTCATCTCGCCTGGAAGGGAGAACTTCCTGGATATTCTCGAGATGCGGCAGGTGTTCTCGAGTTACGACGGGGACCTCAGGGACCCGCCCTGGTGGCCTCAGGAGAGGCCAGTCCACATGCGAGTTGCTAGGGGGCCTCGCGGGATTCCTCTCCCGTCGATACCGGGGCCAAAAACCTTGTGTGGAGTCAGGGCCGGAAACGAGGATTCCTCTCAGGGGCTGACATGGATCTTTGGGTACTTCTGGAGTCTCCGCAGGGGAGTCAGGCCTCGTCTCGAGTGGGGGCATGCACGTGCGTTTTCTTTCCAGGCTGTAGCAGCAATGTCACGCTTCCCGTCGCGTGGATCAAAGGATCTGTGGTTTTCCCTCGAGGCTTTCCCACAGGGCTGTCCCACGTTCCACCGTGGTGTGAGTCGATCCTCGGCGTGAAAGATGAGCCAGTGCAGGGCAAAGAGGTTCCTCTGGAATGGACTGAGACATCTGGGGGACTCTTGGAATGGTGGTACGACCATGGAGTTCCTCTCGCCTTTCCTGTTGAGAGTGCCTCCTCTTGAGATGCGACGGGAACGCCGGGAATTCTTTCCCGTTGAAAGCAGGCAAAGGATCCCTCATCTCGAGCTACGAGGGGGAAACGGGGCTCCTCTGGATGTGGGCGGGACCATCGTGCTTCCTCTCGAGTGGAGACGGGTATTGCCGGGGTCCAGCCCCGGTGGATCCAGGGAATTCGAAGGGTGGACGGCGTTGGCGTGGAAAGACTTGTTTATTTATTAATATAAGATTAGATTAAGAAACTGTAGTGCAGTAGGAAGATTAAGTGGAGAAAGAGGGCTGAATAGCTTGGTTTACGCGGAAGACCAATAAAATTCCAGACAAGGAATTTGCACCATCTACGTTGGGCCACCGGTGCCCGCTTGAATATCTAAGGGTGCCTCGCCTTAAGCTCCCTTTCTCGCGGATCTTAATAACCAGGGCAAATAAGTAGACCTGGCGAGCCTCCGCGCCCCAGATGGAAATTCAGCCTGAAATTAAAGTAAAGAGCAGAGGGAAGAAAAGGGAGAGAAAAAGAGAGAGAGAGAGAGACACGGGGGGAGCCATATTCCCAAGACACCAGGCCGAGACTAGTCCGAGAAACTGGTCTGAGAATCTGGTCCCGTCCTTTATTGTTCAGAAGGCCTTTTATACTTTTGATAAAACATGGAGATCAATGGGTAACACAAAGTTATGCAGCGTTAGCAGTCCAGACTCTTATCAAAACCAGGCTTTTCTCTCTGCATACCTAATTGTATACACAAGTCTTAGGTAATTTACATCATCTTCCAACCAAAAGGGCCAATTAACATTTTACAGCCTTTTTTCTGATAAGGGTTTGTCAACCACAAGACTTATTTGTGTTGATCTTCCCAAGGTCTGGTGCCACTCTCGGAAAGCACTAAAGAAAGTTACATTCTTAGACAGCAAGGATACAGCAACTTATAACAAGTAGAGGGAGTGCAGTGATTTATAGCAAAAGAGAAGCAATTAACTCAAAAGTCTAGTGTTGCTAACATCAAAACTACTATGTATCTTTTTCTACATCCTGCTTACATTAACATCCTTCCAGGTGCCTAAAAGATAAAGAATAAGGAGGTCTGGCAGCAATCCTTGAGTCAACAGTGAAAACCCTCTACCAATATAATTTTTAACTCTTTAGAAAAGGCTCTGTATCTTTAAGATGCTTTTAAGCTTTGTGCCTCCCGCGGTTGGGGGGCTGTAAGCAATTCACAAGCTGTAAGCTTTGTGCCTCTCGCGGTTGGGGGGCTGTAAGCAATTCACAAGCTGTAAGAGGTCTGGGGAACCTGTTAGGCAGACTAGAGAGCTATCAGAGGGGTTTAACTGAAACATCCCTTTCAAATGCAGAAGACTAAAACCCTGAATTGACTTTTTTCCAGAGAATATCAGAAAAGTGGAAAAGCAGAGCACAAAAGCCGGCAGATTTTTGCTGGGGTACATGCTTAGGAATATCCAGAGGGGTCCCTGAAGTCTGAGCACGCCTTGCGTATGTCAGCTTCCTTCCTCATGACCTTGTCACGGGCGGGATTCCTCACACTGGCTTCCGGCAACTCCCCCTTCTTTATTAGTTTTTTAAAAAAATTAGGTGCAGTTCAGTCGCGAGATTCCGAATGCTCTGCCGAAGAGTCCTGACAACACAAGGAAGCACGATTACAAGGAGCAGGATTATGGCACCCACAGCAGCATAGCTAGAGACAGTAGTCAGAAGAGTTTTTCCAGAAATGAAGTCAGAGAAGGTGTGGAAAAAGTCATTGGCTTCTCCTGCGGCGGTAAAATCTAATCGGGAGTGTTCCAAGGTCTGAATCTGATTATGAAGTTTCCCTAAATCTAAACTAATATCTGAGCTGTTCCAGACACCTAAAATATGATTTTTGACCCTCTCCCATTTAAAATCTGTCTCATTTACTTTCAGGGATGTAACACATATCCACCGGTAATCGGCATGACATGAAAGAGCCAATTTCATTTTCAGACTCTGTAATTCATTCCCAATATGCATTACTGCTTCTTCTAAGGCATCAATCCTTATTTCTAGCTTCCTATCTATAATTTCCTGGGTTGCCAGCGTTAGAGAAACATTTTTGGATACGGTGTCAACATATTGGGCAGTATACACTTGTTGAGACAATGATAATGCCGCCACAGTAACAGAAGTAATTGCGGTTATCAAAGCTGATATTCCCAAAACAAGTAAGCCCACAAACCGTCGTGTTCGCATTAAATCTTGTAGCTGTTGCAGTACAGCTAGGCCATGGTTATCATACCAATACGTGGCTACAGTTACAGGTACCATGAGATAGGGCGGACGTTTTAAAACCATGAAAGAGCAAACTTTATATTGAGGAGTTAAACAGGATGAAAGCATACATTGTTCACAAGACACTACATGGGGTCCACCTGTATAATTCAATTGTATGTTAAGTCTTTCAGAATCATTAGTGAAAAGAAAAACATAAGGAGAGGGTAGACAAGCTAAAATAGAGTAAATAGAGGTATTTTTTGGTCGGATTAAAATAATAGGGGCGGTAGCCGCAAGGGCTCTCCAAATTTCTGGCTGCCAAAAGGTTTTACCTCTAGTTATATAAGACAGCATAGGGGGAACAAATTGGTTATGATGCCGTCTGGTGGCAACTAACGGCCAAGAAATTGAATATTCTTTCCAATTATCCAATCTATTGATAAAGTCATCGTCAGACTCAGGGTCTTGACCTGGATTTGGGTTGCTCCAGTCCTGAATCGCACAATTTCTTCCTCCCGGCATATTGTAATCTACTCTCGAATTATAAATACAAGATTTCCAAATCGGATATCCTGAATGATCATCTATAGTTTTCCAAATAACATCTGAGGGAGCAACATCATCACAATTTGGATATTCTGATGGAGTTTTGAGAGACAAAGACTTATAGGGGCCAAGGACCCCAGGCATACGGGCTCGTAATATCCAAGCAGACCGATCCCCTATAGATGCAAATTTAGAGGTTGGGGAATCTGTCATAACTGCTTTTGTGGAGGCTCCAATGCATCCTGTCTTGGTAAAGAAGTCTCCTGTAAGGCCAGGAGGAAAATTAAAGCAGACAGGAAAATCATCTGCTAGTCCTTTAAAGGTATAATTGAAATTAATAGGGTATTGGTCTTTTGTATAGGAAGTATAAGATCCTCCCAAAAGGCGAGGCTGGTCTGTACTAACTCGTATGGGGTCACTGTTCCAAGTAACAACTTGGAAAGTTGGAGGATCCGGGAGAAACGCCCAATATTTGGTTGGAATGGGAGCAGCGCTTACCTGGCAAGAGAGCAAGGCAAGCATGGCAATAAACACCTTTTCAGGAGAGACTGACGATCCCTGTAGGGTAGCTATCCCCTGTGCCTGGCGACAGAGAGCTTTAATCTGTCCCCAGGTGGGCAAGGAGGCTTGTTGGGTTGACTGAGCTGGGCGTCCTAATGGATTCCTGCGAGGCAAAAAATCAGGGGGTGCAATATCCTGTATCTGAAGTCGTGACATCTGTCCAGTGGGTGGCTCCGATCCGCGCCTATCCGGGATCTCCAATGTCAGCTGTCCTGGGGTCAGCGGCGTTTCCCGTGCTGGCGGAGGGAGCGGGGGAAGAGGGAGTTTCTTCCTTTTTAGAGATCGCGGTGGCGGGGGATTCTGGTATCCGGGGAGCTGAGACATGGCGAATTAGTCTGTCTGGAACCCAAATCGGAGCGTCCGCGTCCTGTGGAAAAACACAAGCATACCCTCGCCCATTGGTTAATAAGGGGTCAGGACCTTTCCATTGTCCGGAAAGAAGGTCCCTCCATTTTACTAATGGTTTTGCATTCAATTGCTCTGGGCACCAATGGCGAAGCATTGCAGTGTTTCCGGATGAATCAGCATTTAAGTTATTTATTACGAAAAGAGCATGTTGCAAAATCTGATGGGGGGAACTATATTTAAATTCCCCTTCTTTTAGTTTTTGAATATGGATTTTCAGTGTTTGATGTGCTCTTTCCACAATGGCTTGTCCTTGTGGGTTATAAGGGATGCCGGTGTTATGTTTAATTTGAAATCTTGTACAGAATTGCTGAAAAGATTTAGAAGTGTAAGCAGGAGCATTATCAGTTTTTAAAGCTTTTGGCAAGCCCAGATAGGAAAAGCATGTAAAAAGATGTTGTATTACATCTTTAACTGCTTCCCCTGTACGAGCAGTGGCAATAATAACATGAGAGAAGGTATCTACAGTTACATGAACAAAAGACAGTTTTCCAAATGAAGAGACATGGGTTACATCCATTTGCCAGAGTGCATTAGGTTTGAGACCGCGAGGGTTAACTCCCAGAGGCAAAGCATTCACGGTAGTAGGACAATGTGAACAAGAACGAACAATCTCTCGGGCAGATTCTCGAGGAATTTGAAACTGGTATCGTAAGGCAGTGGCATTTTGGTGATGAAGTGAGTGAGAAGCTCGAGCTTCTTCAAAAACAGAAGCCACTGAAATCCTGGTTAACGAATCTGCCAATTCATTGAGAGCATTTAAAGGGCCAGGCAGGCCGGAATGAGCCCGAATGTGGCCGATAAAGAACGCCCGATTTCTTTTCCATATTTGCTGCTGCAGTTTAGTTAACAAATGGAAGATAGCAGTTTTGTTTTCAGGCAAAACTGCAGTCTCAATGTGTGGAAACAGCCTGACCACATACTGAGAGTCAGAATAAAGGTTAAATTCTTTCTCCGCAAACATAACAAAGGCCTCAATAACAGCTGTGATTTCAGCCCTTTGAGCTGAAGTTTCTTGTGTTTCCAAAAGTTTTTGATGATCTCTTGTGACTATAGAGGCTCTACCGTTAGCCGATCCATCAGTAAAGACTACCTGAGCATCTGAAATAGGGAACTGTTTACACCGGACAGGAAAAATAACTGGATGGTTAGACATAAAATTTAGTAAAACATGCGAGGGTAAATGATGCAAAATTTGACCACAGTAATTCCCTATGGCAATCTGCCAGTCTTCATCAAACATTAAAAGAGCATCAAGCTGCTCCTTATTATATGGAATTACAATCTCTGATGGCTCTTTACCAAACAATTCAATGCTCCGCTTCCTTCCTTTTAGCATTAATGTGGCAATTAAACCAGGATAAGAAGCCACGACTTTTTTAGCTTGGGTAGGAAGATGGATCCATTCTAAAGGGCCGCGTTGCCACAGAACTCCCGTAGGCGCCGTTGGAGTAGCTAGGCAAAGGAACTGCCACGTCATCGTCAAATCAATTCTTTTTACATAGCTATTTGATAAGGCTGCTTCTACTTTGCCTAGGGCTTCTTGAGCCTCAGCTGTTAATTGTCTTTTTGAGGTTGGATCAGGATCCCCGCGTAAAGTGTTAAAAAGAGGTTTTAATTCGGCAGTGGTTAATTTTAAATATGGTCTAATCCAATTAATATCACCTAAGAGTTTTTGATAATCATTTAAAGTAATAAGATGGTCTTTTCTCAATTGCAGCGGGGTATGAGTCACCGTTTCCGAATTTATGACTCTTCCTAAGTAAGTTATGGGCGGATTGATTTGAATTTTTTCTGGGGCAATTTTTAGGCCTCTGTCTGTCAATGCCTGGGTCAGGTCCTGGAGCACAGTCTGCAGGTGAACTCTATCAGGATGAGCTATTAAAATATCATCCATATAGTGAATCATATACACGTGTTCATATTTAGCCCTAGTATCTTCTAGAGCGGCATTAACAAATTTTTGGCATAAAGTAGGGCTATTTTTCATTCCCTGAGGCAGAACCTTCCACTGAAACCGTAAATAAGGCTGTTTAAGATTTTCTGATGGCAGACTAAAGGCAAATCGCTTTTTATCCTCAGGATTTAAGGGAATAGTGAAAAAACAATCTTGTAAATCAATAACAATTATATTATATCCCTCTGGAACGGCTACTGGGGAAGGGAGCCCAGGCTGTAAGGCCCCCATGTCCTCCATGGTGGCATTAATAGCTCTCAAATCCTGTAAAAGTCGCCATTTACCAGATTTTTTCTTAATGACAAAAATAGGAGTGTTCCAGGGGCTATTGGAGGGCTCAATATGTCCCAATTCTAATTGTTCAAAGATTAATGCTTTAGCTGCCAATAATTTTTCCTTATGCAGAGGCCACTGTTCTACCCACACCGGATCTTGAGATTTCCATGTGATGGGGTCGGCAGCAAAAACAATGGCCTCAATTATAAATTTGGATATCCCAATCCAGCACGTAGCTTGCGAGGAGTTGGGCAAATTGGCTCAATTATTCCTGTCTGTTGTTTACCCAATCCTTTTGATGGATCATAGCCCATCTGCAACATCTGAGAGGTCACTTTATCATCAGGGCTAAAAAGTAACACTCCCATTTGAGATAGCACGTCCCTCCCCCACAGGGTAAGGGGGAGCGAAGGAACGACATAAGGTTGGAAAGTTCCACGGGTATCCTCAAATTGCCAATCTAAAATTTTTGCACTTTTGGCTATTGTGGGGGCTCTTCCTATCCCCACCAAGTTATTTTCAGTAGTATGTGTGGGCCAGGAGCTGGGCCAGTCTTTTCCTGAAATGCAAGAAACATCTGCTCCTGTGTCTAATAACCCCACAATAGACTTGCCATTAATCAGGATAGTCTTCATAGGACGTTTCTGAGTAATTTCTGTTATCCAAAAAACCATATCACTAGACCCAAATCCTTTATCCTGCCTTTCATTTTGAGTAGCTGTGCGCCCAATTGCAGTGTGGTAAGGCAAAAGCAAAAGTTGGGCTATTCTTTGTCCCTGATGTATTTGGAAAGTTTTAGTTGGGGGTGAAATCATTATCTGGATTTCTCCTGTATAATCTGAGTCAATTACTCCAGGGATGATTGTGAGACCTTGCATAGCTAAGGAACTTCTGCCTAGTATAATTCCTACTAAACCTGTTGGTAATGGGCCTTTAACTCCTGTAGGTATTTTTACAGTGGGGCTATCTGGTGTTAATATTGCTGAGGTGGTGGAACTGAGGTCCAGTCCTGCGCTGCCTGGGGTTGCTCTGATGAGTTCTGCGATGGGACGAAGGGAATGAATGGGTTCAGTGAGGCTGCCCCAGTTGTTGTCGGGGCCTGAGGCTGGCCCCTCAATCCGTTTCCCGACTGCTGGTCGGGGCCCAAAAAGGCTCCATTTCTATGGAATTGTGACCTACATTCTTTTGCCCAGTGATATCCTTTTTGACAACGAGGGCAGAGAGATCTAGGGAGATTAGTAGGCACAGCCGGGGAGGGAGAATTCGGCAGAGAAGAACCGGCTGCTTTTTGGGGACAAGCTCGCATAAGGTGCCCTTCCCGTCCGCAAGAGAAGCAGGCCTTGGATAAACCAATATTCTGGCCTGGACTACTGGAATGACTCTTTGACGGGTTATTTCTATTTGTAAAAAAGGACTGTACTGCCTGCTGGTAAGAATTTCCCTTTATGGCTGCAGCTATGGCAACGCCCTGCATCATCGCTGGTCCTACATCTGCACATTGCCTGATATAATCTATTATTTCCCCAGTTTTTTTAATAGGACGTAAAATGGCCTGGCAGGTAGAATTAGCATTTTCAAATGCCAGTTGTTTTATCAATATACTAGCTGCCTCAGTGTTGGAAATTACTCTGTTGACTGCCTCTGCAAGTCTTGATATAAAGTCTTCATATGGCTCTTCTGGTTTTTGTTTAACATTTGAGAAGGAAGAGGTAGATTCTTTCCCTTCAGGCAACAAACGCCAAGCCCCAAGGGCGCAGGCGGTTACTTGATCTAAAGTGGTTTTATCTAATCCCATTTGATCTCTAAGTGTTCCAAAATCATTAGTCCCTGCCAACATATTTTTTATAATATATCTTGGGCCATATTTTTGGTTAGCATCAGCCTGTTTTTGGGCTAGATCTTCATATTCAGTTCTCCAAAGTACATATTGACCTCCAGACAGACAAGCTTTAGCGACTGTCTTCCAGTCATGGGGTGTCATCCATCTGCCCGCTAAAGCTTCCACCAATGATACAGTGTACGGGGCTTTAGGCCCATACAAAGCACAAGCCTGTTTGAGTTCTTTAATCATTTTCATTGGAATGGGTTCCCAGTGGGGGGCTGTTCTCCCACCACTTCCACCAAATATTATGGGGAAACAAGCCTCAAGGTGGGGATCAAGTTCATCATCTGGGCTAGAGAAAACTCTTCTTCGGGGAGCTTCTAGTGGAGGCCCCTCACCCTTATAGGGAGGGGGGGGCAAGGGGTGTCCTATGTCACTTTCTTCGTACTTTGGGAATTTTTTATCCGTTCTGTGTTTAGGTCTTACGGATGTTTTATCTGGGGAATCTGGCCTTAAACTCTCAGGTGCATATAATCTGATGGGGGACATTTGTCTTGAGCCTCTGGAAGCAGAAGGCTTAATTAAGGAAATTTCTCTTGAATTTGTGGAAGCAGGTGGTCTGGTTGGGGAAGTTTTTATTAAGCTCTTTGGAGCAGATAATCTAATTGGAGAAGTTTCTCTTAAACTCCTTGGAGCATCTTTATTTAATAAAGACCAGTCCTCATCAGAATGATCTTGACTTACTTCCTCTTCCAAATCTTCCTCATCTGAAAGCTGCTCTTTTTTGTCATCTCTATCTATTACCTTTTCTTGGGCAGTCATTGCAGCTATCATTTGACTCAACTGCCGATAGTTAGGTGTAGCCTCCTTTTCATCACTCTCCTCTTCGATAGATACCTTTTTCTCTGCACTTTCCTCTTTAAGATGTACCTTTTCAGATTCAGGGGCAGGGTCTAGAGCGTCCCTAATTATATTCCATAAGGAAAAGGCGTCAGTAGGCACCTTTTGTGAGCCATGTTCAGCATGGTAAGTTTTTAGTTGTTTTCCTACTCTCTCCCAGGTGTCTAAGTTAACAGTGCCTTCTTCTGGAAACCAGGGACACTGTTCTTGTACAAAGGAAAAAAATGAATGAATATTGGATTTTTTAACTTTAATTCCTCGTTTAGTTAGTAACTGCAAGATTACTCCTGTAAAAAGCTGTCTTTCTTTTGATTCACTGTTACCCATGTCAGAAAATTAAGTCTTATAGAAAAGTCTACCTCAACAAAAAGGTTTTACCTTTGGCGAGGGGGGTTTTGTTTTCAACCCTAAGATAGCAGGTTTCTTTTCAACCTCTAGAGCACCAGGTTTCTCTTAAACCCTTGAACACTTCCCACTCCTCCTCACCCTGTCTATCCTACAGGGGGGTCCGCGGCACCCTGAGTGGGGTCCTAGCCGTCCCGAACACTCAACACTGGGGGAGTACCCGAAAGTACTCCGGGGGGAGTGATTAAGTCACTCCGGGGGGGAGCAACAGAGAGTGCTCCGGGGGGAGCAACAGAGAGTGCTCCGGGGGGAGCTACAGAGAGTGCTCCGGGGGGAGCTTTTGCTCCGAGGAACCTACCTTCGAATAGCCTGTTCCGGGCGCCACTTGCCGGGGTCCAGCCCCGGTGGATCCAGGGAATTCGAAGGGTGGACGGCGTTGGCGTGGAAAGACTTGTTTATTTATTAATATAAGATTAGATTAAGAAACTGTAGTGCAGTAGGAAGATTAAGTGGAGAAAGAGGGCTGAATAGCTTGGTTTACGCGGAAGACCAATAAAATTCCAGACAAGGAATTTGCACCATCTACGTTGGGCCACCGGTGCCCGCTTGAATATCTAAGGGTGCCTCGCCTTAAGCTCCCTTTCTCGCGGATCTTAATAACCAGGGCAAATAAGTAGACCTGGCGAGCCTCCGCGCCCCAGATGGAAATTCAGCCTGAAATTAAAGTAAAGAGCAGAGGGAAGAAAAGGGAGAGAAAAAGAGAGAGAGAGAGAGACACGGGGGGAGCCAGATTCCCAAGAAACCAGGCCGAGACTAGTCCGAGAAACTGGTCTGAGAATCTGGTCCCGTCCTTTATTGTTCAGAAGGCCTTTTATACTTTTGATAAAACATGGAGATCAATGGGTAACACAAAGTTATGCAGCGTTAGCAGTCCAGACTCTTATCAAAACCAGGCTTTTCTCTCTGCATACCTAATTGTATACACAAGTCTTAGGTAATTTACATCATCTTCCAACCAAAAGGGCCAATTAACATTTTACAGCCTTTTTTCTGATAAGGGTTTGTCAACCACAAGACTTATTTGTGTTGATCTTCCCAAGGTCTGGTGCCACTCTCGGAAAGCACTAAAGAAAGTTACATTCTTAGACAGCAAGGATACAGCAACTTATAACAAGTAGAGGGAGTGCAGTGATTTATAGCAAAAGAGAAGCAATTAACTCAAAAGTCTAGTGTTGCTAACATCAAAACTACTATGTATCTTTTTCTACATCCTGCTTACATTAACATCCTTCCAGGTGCCTAAAAGATAAAGAATAAGGAGGTCTGGCAGCAATCCTTGAGTCAACAGTGAAAACCCTCTACCAATATAATTTTTAACTCTTTAGAAAAGGCTCTGTATCTTTAAGCTGCTTTTAAGCTTTGTGCCTCCCGCGGTTGGGGGGCTATAAGCAATTCACAAGCTGTAAGCTTTGTGCCTCTCGCGGTTGGGGGGCTGTAAGCAATTCACAAGCTGTAAGAGGTCTGGGGAACCTGTTAGGCAGACTAGAGAGCTATCAGAGGGGTTTAACTGAAACATACCTTTCAAATGCAGAAGACTAAAACCCTGAATTGACTTTTTCCAGAGAATATCAGAAAAGTGGAAAAGCAGAGCACAAAAGCCAGCAGATTTTTGCTGGGGTACATGCTTAGGAATATCCAGAGGGGTCCCTGAAGTCTGAGCACGCCTTGCGTATGTCAGCTTCCTTCCTCATGACCTTGTCACGGGCGGGATTCCTCACACTGGCTTCCGGCAGGGTATGGTGGTGAACTTCTTGAGTTGCAGCAAGGCTGTGAAAGACCCTTTCGAAGTTCCAGAGGTAAGGTGTCATTAGTCTCCAGACGCCTCATCGGAAATAGGCCTCATCTCGCCTGGAAGGGAGAACTTCCTGGATTTTCTCGAGTTGCGGCAGGTGTTCTCGAGTTACGACGGGGACCTCAGGGACCCGCCCTGGTGGCCTCAGGAGAGGCCAGTCCCTATGCGAGTTGCTAGGGGGCCTCTCGGGATTCCTCTCCCGTCGATACCGGGGCCAAAAACCTTGTGTGGAGTCAGGGCCGGAACCGAGGATTCCTCTCAGGGGCTGACATGGATCTTTGGGTACTTCTGGAGTCTCCCCAGGGGAGTCAGGCCTCGTCTCGAGTGGGGGCATGCACGTGCACTTTCCTTCCAGGCTGTAGCAGCAATGTCACGCTTCCCGTCGCGTGGATCAAATGATCTGCGGTTTTCCCTCGAGGCTTTCCCTCGAGGCTTTCCCACAGGGCTGTCCCATGTGACACCGTGGTGTGAGTCGATTCTCGGCGTGAAAAATGAGCCAGTGCAGGGCAAAGAGGTTCCTCTGGAATGGACTGAGACATCTGGGGGACTCTTGGAATGGTGGTACGACCATGGAGTTCCTCTCGCCTTTCCTGTTGAGAGTGCCTCCTCTTGAGATGCGACGGGAACGCCGGGAATTCTTTCCCGTTGAAAGCAGGGAAAGGATCCCTCATCTCGAGCTACGAGGGGGAAACGGGGCTCCTCTGGATGTGGGCGGGACCATCGTGCTTCCTCTCGAGTGGAGACGGGTATGGCGGTGAACTTCTTGAGTTGCAGCAAGGGTGTGAAAGACCCTTTCGAAGTTCCAGAGTTTAGGTGTCATTAGTCTCCAGACGCCTCATCGGAAATAGGCCTCATCTCGCCTGGAAGGGAGAACTTCCTGGATTTTCTCGAGTTGCGGCAGGTGTTCTCGAGTTACGACGGGGACCTCAGGGACCCGCCCTGGTGGCCTCAGGAGAGGCCAGTCCCCATGCGAGTTGCTAGGGGGCCTCTCGGGATTCCTCTCCCGTCGATACCGGGGCCAAAAACCTTGTGTGGAGTCAGGGCCGGAACCGAGGATTCCTCTCAGGGGCTGACATGGATCTTTGGGTACTTCTGGAGTCTCCCCAGGGGAGTCAGGCCTCGTCTCGAGTGGGGGCATGCACGTGCGCTTTCCTTCCAGGCTGTAGGAGCAATGTCACGCTTCCCGTCGCGTGGATCAAAGGATCTGTGGTTTTCCCTCGAGGCTTTCCCTCGAGGCTTTCCCACAGGGCTGTCCCACGTGCGACCGTGGTGTGAGTCGATCCCCGGCGTGAAAGATGAGCCAGTGCAGGGCAAAGAGGTTCCTCTGCAATGGACTGAGACATCTGGGGGACTCTTGGAATGGTGGTACGACCATGGAGTTCCTCTCGCCTTTCCTGTTGAGAGTGCCTCCTCTTGAGATGCGACGGGAACGCCGGGAATTCTTTCCCGTTGAAAGCAGGGAAAGGATCCCTCATCTCGAGCTCCGAGGGGGAAACGGGGCTCCTCTGGATGTGGGCGGGACCATCGTGCTTCCTCTCGAGTGGAGACGGGTATGGCGGTGAACTTCTTGAGTTGCAGCAAGGGTGTGAAAGACCCTTTCGAAGTTCCAGAGGTTAGGTGTCATTAGTCTCCAGACGCCTCATCGGAAATAGGCCTCATCTCGCCTGGAAGGGAGAACTTCCTGGATTTTCTCGAGTTGCGGCAGGTGTTCTCGAGTTACGACGGGGACCTCAGGGACCCGCCCTGGTGGCCTCAGGAGAGGCCAGTCCCCATGCGAGTTGCTAGGGGGCCTCTCGGGATTCCTCTCCCGTCGATACCGGGGCCAAAAACCTTGTGTGGAGTCAGGGCCGGAACCGAGGATTCCTCTCAGGGGCTGACATGGATCTTTGGGTACTTCTGGAGTCTCCCCAGGGGAGTCAGGCCTCGTCTCGAGTGGGTGCATGCACGTGCGCTTTCCTTCCAGGCTGTAGCAGCAATGTCACGCTTCCCGTCGCGTGGATCAAAGGATCTGTGGTTTTCCCTCGAGGCTTTCCCTCGAGGCTTTCCCACAGGGCTGTCCCACGTGCCACCGTGTTGTGAGTCGATCCTCGGCGTGAAAGATGAGCCAGTGCAGGGCAAAGAGGTTCCTCTGGAATTGACTGAGACATCTGGGGGACTCTTGGAATGGTGGTACGACCATGGAGTTCCTCTCGCCTTTCCTGTTGAGAGTGCCTCCTCTTGAGATGCGACGGGAACGCCGGGAATACTTTCCCGTTGAAAGCAGGGAAAGGATCCCTCATCTCGAGCTACGAGGGGGAAACGGGGCTCCTCTGGATGTGGGCGGGACCATCGTGCTTCCTCTCGAGTGGAGACGGGTATGGCGGTGAACTTCTTGAGTTGCAGCAAGGGTGTGAAAGACCCTTTCGAAGTTCCAGAGGTTAGGTGTCATTAGTCTCCAGAGGCCTCATCGGAAATAGGCCTCATCTCGCCTGGAAGGGAGAACTTCCTGGATTTTCTCGAGTTGCGGCAGGTGTTCTCGAGTTACGACGGGGACCTCAGGTACCAGCCCTGGTGGCCTCAGGAGAGGCCAATCCCCATGCGAGTTGCTAGGGGGCCTCTCGGGATTCCTCTCCCGTCGATACCGCGGCCAAAAACCTTGTGTGGAGTCAGGGCCGGAACCGAGGATTCCTCTCAGGGGCTGACATGGATCTTTGGGTACTTCTGGAGTCTCCCCAGGGGAGTCAGGCCTCGTCTCGAGTGGGGGCATGCACGTGCGCTTTCCTTCTAGGCTGTAGCAGCAATGTGACGCTTCCCGTCGCGTGGATCAAAGGATCTGTGGGTTTCCCTCGAGGCTTTCCCACAGTGCTGTCCCAAGTGCCACCGTCGTGTGAGTCGATCCTCGGCGTGAAAGATGAGCCAGTGCAGGGCAAAGAGGTTCCTCTAGAATGGACTGAGACTTCGGGGGGAATCTTGGCATGGTGGTACGACCATGGAGTTCCTCTCGCCTTTCTTGTTGAGAGTGCCTCCTCTTGAGATGCGACGGGAATGCCGGGAATTCTTTCCCGTTGAAAGCAGGGAAAGGATCCCTCATCTCGAGCTACGAGGGGGAAACGGGGCTCCTCTGGATGTGGGCGGGACCATCGTGCTTCCTCTCGAGTGGAGACGGGTATGGCGGTGAACTTCTTGAGTTGCAGCAAGGGTGTGAAAGACCCTTTCGAAGTTCCAGAGGTTAGGTGTCATTAGTCTCCAGAGGCCTCATCGGAAATAGGCCTCATCTCGCCTGGAAGGGAGAACTTCCTGGATTTTCTCGAGTTGCGGCAGGTGTTCTCGAGTTACGACGGGGACCTCAGGGACCCGCCATGGTGGCCTCAGGAGAGGCCAGTCCCCATGCGAGTTGCTAGGGGGCCTCTCGGGATTCCTCTCCCGTCGATACCGGGGCCAAAAAGCTTGTGTGGAGTCAGGGCCGGAACCGAGGATTCCTCTCAGGGGCTGACATGGATCTTTGGGTACTTCTGGAGTCTCCCCAGGGGAGTCAGGCCTCGTCTCTAGTGGGGGCATGCACGTGCGCTTTCCTTCCAGGCTGTAGCAGCAATGTCACGCTTCCCGTCGCGTGGATCAAAGGATCTGTGGTTTTCCCTCGAGGCTTTCCCTCGAGGCTTTCCCACAGGGCTGTCCCACGTGCCACCGTGTTGTGAGTCGATCCTCGGCGTGAAAGATGAGCCAGTGCAGGGCAAAGAGGTTCCTCTGGAATGGACTGAGACATCTGGGGGACTCTTGGAATGGTGGTACGACCATGGAGTTCCTCTCGCCTTTCCTGTTGAGAGTGCCTCCTCTTGAGATGCGACGGGAACGCCGGGAATACTTTCCCGTTGAAACCAGGGAAAGGATCCCTCATCTCTAGCTACGAGGGGGAAACGGGGCTCCTCTGAATGTGGGCGGGACCATCGTGCTTCCTCTCGAGTGGAGACGGGTAAGGCGGTGAACTTCTTGAGTCGCAGCAAGGGTGTGAAAGACCCTTTCGAAGTTCCAGAGGTTTGGTGTCATTAGTCTCCAGAGGCCTCATCGGAAATAGGCCTCATCTCGCCTGGAAGGGAGAACTTCCTGGATTTTCTCGAGTTGCGGCAGGTGTTCTCGAGTTACGACGGGGACCTCAGGTACCAGCCCTGGTGGCCTCAGGAGAGGCCAATCCCCATGCTAGTTGCTAGGGGGCCTCTCGGGATTCCTCTCCCGTCGATACCGCGGCCAAAAACCTTGTGTGGAGTCAGGGCCGGAACCGAGGATTCCTCTCAGGGGCTGACATGGATCTTTGGGTACTTCTGGAGTCTCCCCAGGGGAGTCAGGCCTCGTCTCGAGTGGGGGCATGCACGTGCGCTTTCCTTCCAGGCTGTAGCAGCAATGTGACGCTTCCCGTCGCGTGGATCAATGGATTTGTGGGTTTCCCTCGAGGCTTTCGCACAGTGCTGTCCCAAGTGCCACCGTCGTGTGAGTCGATCCTCGGCGTGAAAGATGAGCCAGTGCAGGGCAAGGAGGTTCCTCTAGAATGGACTGAGACATCTGGGGGAATCTTGGCATGGTGGTACGACCATGGAGTTCCTCTCGCCTTTCTTGTTGAGAGTGCCTCCTCTTGAGATGCGACGGGAATGCCGGGAATTCTTTCCCGTTGAAAGCAGGGAAAGGATCCCTCATCTCGAGCTACGAGGGGGAAACGGGGCTCCTCTGGATGTGGGCGGGACCATCGTGGTTCCTCTCGAGTGGAGACGGGTATGGCGGTGAACTTCTTGAGTTGCAGCAAGGGTGTGAAAGACCCTTTCGAAGTTCCAGAGGTTAGGTGTCATTAGTCTCCAGAGGCCTCATCGGAAATAGGCCTCATCTCGCCTGGAAGGGAGAACTTCCTGGATTTTCTCGAGTTGCGGCAGGTGTTCTCGAGTTACGACGGGGACCTCAGGGACCCGCCATGGTGGCCTCAGGAGAGGCCAGTCCCCATGCGAGTTGCTAGGGGGCCTCTCGGGATTCCTCTCCCGTCGATACCGGGGCCAAAAAGCTTGTGTGGAGTCAGGGCCGGAACCGAGGATTCTTCTCAGGGGCTGACATGGATCTTTGGGTACTTCTGGAGTCTCCCCAGGGGAGTCAGGCCTCGTCTCGAGTGGGGGCATGCACGTGCGCTTTCCTTCCAGGCTGTAGCAGCAATGTCACGCTTCCCGTCGCGTGGATCAAAGGATCTGTGGTTTTCCCTCGAGGCTTTCCCTCGAGGCTTTCCCACAGGGCTGTCCCACGTGCCACCGTGTTGTGAGTCGATCCTCGGCGTGAAAGATGAGCCAGTGCAGGGCAAAGAGGTTCCTCTGGAATGGACTGAGACATCTGGGGGACTCTTGGAATGGTGGTACGACCATGGAGTTCCTCTCGCCTTTCCTGTTGAGAGTGCCTCCTCTTGAGATGCGACGGGAACGCCGGGAATACTTTCCCGTTGAAACCAGGGAAAGGATCCCTCATCTCTAGCTACGAGGGGGAAACGGGGCTCCTCTGAATGTGGGCGGGACCATCGTGCTTCCTCTCGAGTGGAGACGGGTAAGGCGGTGAACTTCTTGAGTCGCAGCAAGGGTGTGAAAGACCCTTTCGAAGTTCCAGAGGTTTGGTGTCATTAGTCTCCAGAGGCCTCATCGGAAATAGGCCTCATCTCGCCTGGAAGGGAGAACTTCCTGGATTTTCTCGAGTTGCGGCAGGTGTTCTCGAGTTACGACGGGGACCTCAGGTACCAGCCCTGGTGGCCTCAGGAGAGGCCAATCCCCATGCTAGTTGCTAGGGGGCCTCTCGGGATTCCTCTCCCGTCGATGCCGCGGCCAAAAACCTTGTGTGGAGTCAGGGCCGGAACCGAGGATTCCTCTCAGGGGCTGACATGGATCTTTGGGTACTTCTGGAGTCTCCCCAGGGGAGTCAGGCCTCGTCTCGAGTGGGGGCATGCACGTGCGCTTTCCTTCCAGGCTGTAGCAGCAATGTGACGCTTCCCGTCGCGTGGATCAATGGATTTGTGGGTTTCCCTCGAGGCTTTCGCACAGTGCTGTCCCAAGTGCCACCGTCGTGTGAGTCGATCCTCGGCGTGAAAGATGAGCCAGTGCAGGGCAAAGAGGTTCCTCTAGAATGGACTGAGACATCTGGGGGAATCTTGGCATGGTGGTACGACCATGGAGTTCCTCTCGCCTTTCTTGTTGAGAGTGCCTCCTCTTGAGATGCGACGGGAATGCCGGGAATTCTTTCCCGTTGAAAGCAGGGAAAGGATCCCTCATCTCGAGCTACCAGGGGGAAACGGGGCTCCTCTGGATGTGGGCGGGACCATCGTGCTTCCTCTCGAGTGGAGACGGGTATGGCGGTGATCTTCTTGAATTGCAGCAAGGGTGTGAAATACGCTTTCGAAGTTCCAGAGGTTAGGTGTCATTAGTCTCCAGACGCCTCATCGGAAATAGGCCTCATCTCGCCTGGAAGAGAGAACTCCCTGGATTTTCTCGAGTTGCGGCAGGTGTTCTCGAGTTACGACGGGGACCTCAGGGACCCGCCCTGGTGGCCTCAGGAGAGGCCAGTCCCCATGCGAGTTGCTAGGGGGCCTCTTGGGATTCCTCTCCCGTCGCTACAGCGGCCAAAAACCTTGTGTGGAGTCAGGGCCGGAACCGAGGATTCCTCTCAGGGGCTGACATGGATCTTTGGGTACTTCTGGAGTCTCCCCAGGGGAGTCAGGCCTCGTCTCGAGTGGGGACATGCACGTGCGCTTTCCTTCCAGGCTGTAGCAGCAATGTCACGCTTCCCGTCGCGTGGATCAAAGGATCTGTGGTTTTCCCTCGAGGCTTTCCCTCGAGGCTTTCCCACAGGGCTGTCCAACGTGCCACCGTGGTGTGAGTCGATCCTCGGCGTGAAAGATGAGCCAGTGCAGGGCAAAGAGGTTCCTCTGGAATGGACTGAGACATCTGGGGGACTCTTGGAATGGTGGTACGACCATGGAGTTCCTCTCGCCTTTCCTGTTGAGAGTGCCTCCTCTTGAGATGTGACGGGAACGCCGGGAATTCTTTCCCGTTGAAAGCAGGGAAAGGATCCCTCATCTCGAGCTACGAGGGGGAAACGGGGCTACTCTGGATGTGGGCGGGACCATCGTGGTTCCTCTCGAGTGGAGACGGGTATGGCGGTGAACTTCTTGAGTTGCAGCAAAGGTGTGAAAGACCCTTTCGAAGTTCCAGAGGTTAGGTGTCATTAGTCTCCAGACGCCTCATCGGAAATAGGCCTCATCTCGCCTGGAAGGGAGAACTTCCTGGATTTTCTCGAGTTGCGGCAGGTGTTCTCGAGTTACGACGGGGACCTCAGGGACCCGCCCTGGTGGCCTCAGGAGAGGCCAGTCCCCATGCGAGCTGCTAGGGGGCCTCTCGGGATTCCTCTCCAGTCGATACCGGGGCCAAAAACCTTGTGTGGAGTCAGGGCCGGAACCGAGGATTCCTCTCAGGGGCTGACATGGATCTGTGGGTACTTCTGGAGTCTTCCCAGGGGAGTCAGGCCTCGTCTCGAGTGGGGGCATGCACGTGCGCTTTCCTTCCAGGCTGTAGCAGCAATGTCACGCTTCCCGTCGCGTGGATCAAAGGATCTGTGGGTTTCCCTCGATGCTTTCCCTCGAGGCTTTCCCACAGGGCTGTCCCACGTGCCACCGTTGTGTGAGTCGATCCTCGGCGTGAAAGATGAGCCAGTGCAGGGCAAAGAGGTTCCTCTGGAATGGACTGAGACATCTGGGGGACTCTTGGCATGGTGGTACGACCATGGAGTTCCTCTCGCCTTTCCTGTTGAGAGTGCCTCCTCTTGAGATGCGACGGGAACGCCGGGAATTCTTTCCCGTTGAAAGCAGGGAAAGGATCCCTCATCTCGAGCTACGAGGGGGAAACGGGGCTCCTCTGGATGTGGGCGGGACCATCGTGCTTCCTCTCGAGTGGAGACGCGTATGGCGGTGAACTTCTTGAGTTGCAGCAAGAGTGTGAAAGACACTTTCGAAGTTCCAGGGGTTAGGTGTCATTAGTCTCCAGACGCCTCATCGGAAATAGGCCTCATCTCGCCTGGAAGGGAGAACTTCCTGGATTTTCTCGAGTTGCGGCAGGTGTTCTCGAGTTACGACGGGGACCTCAGGGACCCGCCCTGGTGGCCTCAGGAGAGGCCAGTCCCCATGCGAGTTGCTAGGGGGCCTCTCGGGATTCCTCTCCCGTCGATACCGGGGCCAAAAACCTTGTGTGGAGTCAGGGCCGGAATCGAGGATTCCTCTCAGGGGCTGACATGGATCTTTGGGTACTTCTGGAGTCTCCCCAGGGGAGTCAGGCCTCGTCTCGAGTGGGGGCATGCACGTGCGCTTTCCTTCCAGGCTGTAGCAGCAATGTGACGCTTCCCGTCGCGTGGATCAAAGGATCTGTGGGTTTCCCTCGAGGCTTTCCCACAGTGCTGTCCCACGTGCCACCGTGGTGTAAGTCGATCCTCGGCGTGAAAGATGAGCCAGTGCAGGGCAAAGAGGTTCCTCTGGAAAGGACTGAGACATCTGGGGGACTCTTGGAATGGTGGTACGACCATGGAGTTCCTCTCGCCTTTCCTGTTCAGAGTGCCTCCTCTTGAGATGCGACGGGAACGCCGGGAATTCTATCCCGTTGAAAGCAGGGAAAGGATCCCTCATCTCGATCTACGAGGGGGAAACGGGGCTCCTCTGCATGTGGGCGGGACCATCGTGCTTCCTCTCGAGTGGAGACGGGTATGGCGGTGAACTTCTTGAGTTGCAGCAAGGGTGTGAAAGACCCTTTCGAAGTTCCAGAGGTTAGGCGTCATTAGTCTCCAGACGCCTCATCGGAAATAGGCCTCATCTCGCCTGGAAGGGAGAACTTCCTGGATTTTCTCCAGTTGCGGCAGGTGTTCTCGAGTTACGACGGGGACCTCAGGGACCCGCCATGGTGGCCTCAGGAGAGGCCAGTCCCCATGCGAGTTGCTAGGGGGCCTCTCGGGATTCCTCTTCCGTCGATACCGGGGCCAAAAACCTTGTGTGGAGTCAGGACCGGAACCGAGGATTCCTCTCAGGGGCTGACATGGGTCTTTGGGTACTTCTGGAGTCTCCCCAGGGGAGTCAGGCCTCGTCTCGAGTGGGGACATGCACGTGCGCTTTCCTTCCAGGCTGTAGCAGCAATGTCACGCTTCCCGTCGCGTGGATCAAAGGATCTGTGGTTTTCCCTCGAGGCTTTCCCTCGAGGCTTTCCCACAGGGCTGTCCCACGTGCCACCGTGGTGTGAGTCGATCCTCGGCGTGAAAGATGAGCCAGTGCAGGGCAAAGAGGTTCCTCTGGAATGGAGTGAGACATCTGGGGGACTCTTGGAATGGTGGTACCACCATGGAGTTCCTCTCGCCTTTCCTGATGAGAGTGCCTCCTCTTGAGAATCGACGGGAACGCCGGGAATTCTTTCCCGTTGAAAGCAGGGAAAGGATCCCTCATCTCGAGCTATGAGGGGGAAACGGGGCTCCTCTGGATGTGGGCGGGACCATCGTGCTTCCTCTCGAGTGGAGACGGGTATGGCGGTGAACTTCTTGAGTTAGAGCAAGCGTGTGAAAGACCCTTTCGAAGTTCCAGAGGTTAGGTGTCATTAGTCTCCAGACGCCTCATCGGAAATAGGCCTCATCTCGCCTGGAAGGGAGAACTTCCTGGATATTCTCGAGTTGCGGCAGGTGTTCTCGAGTTACGACGGGGACCTCAGGGACCAGCCCTGGTGGCCTCAGGAGAGGCCTGTCCCCATGCGAGTTGCTAGGGGGCCTCTCGGGATTCCTCTCCTGTCGATACCGGGGCCAAAAACCTTGTTTGGAGTCAGGGCCGGAACCGAGGATTCCTCTCAGGGGCTGACATGGATCTGTGGGTACTTCTGGAGTCTCCCCAGGGGAGTCAGGCCTCGTCTCGAGTCGGGGCATGCACGTGCGCTTTCCTTCCAGGCTGTAGCAGCAATGTCAGGCTTCCCGTCGGGTGGATCAAAGGATCTGTGGTTTTCCCTCGAGGCTTTCCCACAGGGCTGTCCCACGTGCCACCGTGGTGTGAGTCGATCCTCGGCGTGAAAGATGAACCAGTGCAGGGCAAAGAGGTTCCTCTGGGATGGACTGAGACATCTGGGGGACTCTTGGAATGGTGGTACGACCATGGAGTTCCTCTCGCCTTTCCTGTTGAAAGTGCCTCCTCTTGAGATGCGACGGGAACGCCGGGAATTCTTTCCCGTTGAAAGCAGGGAAAGGAACCCTCATTTCGAGCTACGAGGGGGAAACGGGGCTCCTCTGGATGTGGGCGGGAGCATCGTGCTTCCTCTCGAGTGGAGACGGGTATGGCGGTGAACTTCTTGAGTTGCAGCAAGGGTGTGAAAGACCCTTTCGAAGTTCCAGAGGTTAGGTGTCATTAGTCTACAGATGCCTCATCGGAAATATGCCTCATCTCGCCTGGCAGGGAGAACGTCCTGGATTTTCTCGAGTTGCGGCCGGTGTTCTCGAGTTATGACCGGGACCTAAGGGACCCGCCCTCGTGGCCTCAGGAGAGGCCAGTCCCCATGCGAGTTGCTAGGGGGCCTCTCGGGATTCCTCTCCCGTCGATACCGGGGCCAAAAACCTTGTGTGGAGTCAGGGCCGGAACCGAGGATTCCTCTCAGGGGCTGACATGGATCTTTGGGTACTTCTGGAGTCTCCCCAGGGGAGTCAGGCCTCGTCTCGAGTGGGGGCATGCACGTGCGCTTTCCTTCCAGGCTGTAGCAGCAATGTCACGCTTCCCGTCGCGTGGATCAAAGGATCTGTGGTTTTCCCTCGAGGCTTTCCCTCGAGGCTTTCCCACAGGGCTGTCCCACGTGCCACCGTGGTGTGAGTCGATCCTCGGCGTGAAAGATGAGCCAGTGCAGGGCAAATAGTTTCCTCTGGAATGGACTGAGACATCTGGGGGACTCTTGGAATGGTGGTACGACCATGGAGTTCCTCTCGCCTTTTCTGCTGAGAGTGCCTCCTCTTGAGATGCGACGGGAATGCCGGGAATTCTTTCCCGTTGAAAGCAGGGAAAGGATCCCTCATCTCGAGCTACGAGGGGGAAACGGGGCTCCTCTGGATGTGGGCGGGACCATCGTGCTTCCTCTCGAGTGGAGACGGGTATGGCGGTGAACTTCTTGAGTTGCAGCAAGGGTGTGAAAGACCCTTTCGAAGTTCCAGAGGTTAGGTGTCATTAGTCTCCAGATGCCTCATCGGAAATAGGCCTCATCTCGCCTGGCAGGGAGAACGTCCTGGATTTTCTCGAGTTGCGGCCGGTGTTCTCGAGTTACGACCGGGACCTCAGGGACCCGCCCTCGTGGCCTCAGGAGAGGCCAGTCCCCATGCGAGTTGCTAGGGGGCCTTCGGGATTCCTCTCCAGTCGATACCGCGGCCAAAAACCTTGTGTGGAGTCAGGGCCGGAACCGAGGATTCCTGTCAGGGGCTGACATGGATCTGTGGGTACTTCTGGAGTCTCCCCAGGGGAGTCAGGCCTCTTCTCGAGTGGGGGCATGCACGTGCGCTTTCCTTCCAGGCTGTAGCAGCAATGTCACGCTTCCCGTCGCGTGGATCAAAGGATCTGTGGTTTTCCCTCGAGGCTTTCCCTCGACGCTTTCCCACAGGGCTGTCCCACGTGCCACCGTGGTGTGAGTCGATCCTCGGCGTGAAAGATGAGCCAGTGCAGGGCAAAGAGGTTCCTCTGGAAAGGACTGAGACATCTGGGGGACTCTTGGAATGGTGGTACGACCATGGAGTTCCTCTCGCCTTTCCTGTTGAGAGTGCCTCCTCTTGAGATGCGACGGGAACGCCGGGAATTCTATCCCGTTGAAAGCAGGGAAAGGATCCCTCATCTCGAGCTACGAGGGGGAAACGGGGCTCCTCTGCATGTGGGCGCGACCATCGTGCTTCCTCTCGAGTGGAGACGGGTATGGCGGTGAACTTCTTGAGTTGCAGCAAGGGTGTGAAAGACCCTTTCGAAGTTCCAGAGGTTAGGTGTCATTAGTCTCCAGACGCCTCATCGGAAATAGGCCTCATCTCGCCTGGAAGGGAGAACTTCCTGGATTTTCTCGAGTTGCGGCCGGTGTTCTCGAGTTACGACGGGGACCTCAGGGACCCGCAATGGTGGCCTCAGGAGAGGCCAGTCCCCATGCGAGTTGCTAGGGGGCCTCTCGGGATTCCTCTTCCGTCGATACCGGGGCCAAAAACCTTGTGTGGAGTCAGGGCCGGAACCGAGGATTCCTCTCAGGGGCTGACATGGATCTTTGGGTACTTCTGGAGTCTCCCCAGGGGAGTCAGGCCTCGTCTCGAGTGGGGACATGCACGTGCGCTTTCCTTCCAGGCTGTAGCAGCAATGTCACGCTTCCCGTCGCGTGGATCAAAGGATCTGTGGTTTTCCCTCGAGGCTTTCCCTCGAGGCTTTCCCACAGGGCTGTCCCACGTGCCACCGTGGTGTGAGTCGATCCTCGGCGTGAAAGATGAGCCAGTGCAGGGCAAAGAGGTTCCTCTGGAATGGACTGAGACATCTGGGGGACTCTTGGAATGGTGGTACGACCATGGAGTTCCTCTCGCCTTTCCTGTTGAGAGTGCCTCCTCTTGAGATGTGACGGGAACGCCGGGAATTCTTTCCCGTAGAAAGCAGGGAAAGGATCCCTCATCTCGAGCTACGAGGGGGAAACGGGGCTCCTCTGGATGTGGGCGGGACCATCGTGCTTCCTCTCGAGTGGAGACGGGTATGGCGGTGAACTTCTTGAGTTGCAGCAAGGGTGTGAAAGACCCTTTCGAAGTTCCAGAGGTTAGGTGTCATTAGTCTCCAGACGCCTCATCGGAAATAGGCCTCATCTCGCCTGGAAGGGAGAACTTCCTGGATTTTCTCGAGTTGCGGCAGGTGTTCTCGAGTTACGACGGGGACCTCAGGGACCCGCCCTGGTGGCCTCAGGAGAGGCCAGTCCCCATGCGAGGTGCTAGGGGGCCTCTCGGGATTCCTCTCCTGTCGATACCGGGGCCAAAAACCTTGTTTGGAGTCAGGGCCGGAACCGAGGATTCCTCTCAGGGGCTGACATGGATCTGTGGGTACTTCTGGAGTCTCCCCAGGGGAGTCAGGCCTCGTCTCGAGTCGGGGCATGCACGTGCGCTTTCCTTCCAGGCTGTAGCAGCAATGTCAGGCTTCCCGTCGGGTGGATCAAAGGATCTGTGGTTTTCCCTCGAGGCTTTCCCACAGGGCTGTCCCACGTGCCACCGTGGTGTGAGTCGATCCTCGGCGTGAAAGATGAACCAGTGCAGGGCAAAGAGGTTCCTCTGGGATGGACTGAGACATCTGGGGGACTCTTGGAATGGTGGTACGACCATGGAGTTCCTCTCGCCTTTCCTGTTGAAAGTGCCTCCTCTTGAGATGCGACGGGAACGCCGGGAATTCTTTCCCGTTGAAAGCAGGGAAAGGAACCCTCATTTCGAGCTACGAGGGGGAAACGGGGCTCCTCTGGATGTGGGCGGGAGCATCGTGCTTCCTCTCGAGTGGAGACGGGTATGGCGGTGAACTTCTTGAGTTGCAGCAAGGGTGTGAAAGACCCTTTCGAAGTTCCAGAGGTTAGGTGTCATTAGTCTACAGATGCCTCATCGGAAATATGCCTCATCTCGCCTGGCAGGGAGAACGTCCTGGATTTTCTCGAGTTGCGGCCGGTGTTCTCGAGTTATGACCGGGACCTAAGGGACCCGCCCTCGTGGCCTCAGGAGAGGCCAGTCCCCATGCGAGTTGCTAGGGGGCCTCTCGGGATTCCTCTCCCGTCGATACCGGGGCCAAAAACCTTGTGTGGAGTCAGGGCCGGAACCGAGGATTCCTCTCAGGGGCTGACATGGATCTTTGGGTACTTCTGGAGTCTCCCCAGGGGAGTCAGGCCTCGTCTCGAGTGGGGGCATGCACGTGCGCTTTCCTTCCAGGCTGTAGCAGCAATGTCACGCTTCCCGTCGCGTGGATCAAAGGATCTGTGGTTTTCCCTCGAGGCTTTCCCTCGAGGCTTTCCCACAGGGCTGTCCCACGTGCCACCGTGGTGTGAGTCGATCCTCGGCGTGAAAGATGAGCCAGTGCAGGGCAAATAGTTTCCTCTGGAATGGACTGAGACATCTGGGGGACTCTTGGAATGGTGGTACGACCATGGAGTTCCTCTCGCCTTTTCTGCTGAGAGTGCCTCCTCTTGAGATGCGACGGGAATGCCGGGAATTCTTTCCCGTTGAAAGCAGGGAAAGGATCCCTCATCTCGAGCTACGAGGGGGAAACGGGGCTCCTCTGGATGTGGGCGGGACCATCGTGCTTCCTCTCGAGTGGAGACGGGTATGGCGGTGAACTTCTTGAGTTGCAGCAAGGGTGTGAAAGACCCTTTCGAAGTTCCAGAGGTTAGGTGTCATTAGTCTCCAGATGCCTCATCGGAAATAGGCCTCATCTCGCCTGGCAGGGAGAACGTCCTGGATTTTCTCGAGTTGCGGCCGGTGTTCTCGAGTTACGACCGGGACCTCAGGGACCCGCCCTCGTGGCCTCAGGAGAGGCCAGTCCCCATGCGAGTTGCTAGGGGGCCTTCGGGATTCCTCTCCAGTCGATACCGCGGCCAAAAACCTTGTGTGGAGTCAGGGCCGGAACCGAGGATTCCTGTCAGGGGCTGACATGGATCTGTGGGTACTTCTGGAGTCTCCCCAGGGGAGTCAGGCCTCTTCTCGAGTGGGGGCATGCACGTGCGCTTTCCTTCCAGGCTGTAGCAGCAATGTCACGCTTCCCGTCGCGTGGATCAAAGGATCTGTGGTTTTCCCTCGAGGCTTTCCCTCGACGCTTTCCCACAGGGCTGTCCCACGTGCCACCGTGGTGTGAGTCGATCCTCGGCGTGAAAGATGAGCCAGTGCAGGGCAAAGAGGTTCCTCTGGAAAGGACTGAGACATCTGGGGGACTCTTGGAATGGTGGTACGACCATGGAGTTCCTCTCGCCTTTCCTGTTGAGAGTGCCTCCTCTTGAGATGCGACGGGAACGCCGGGAATTCTATCCCGTTGAAAGCAGGGAAAGGATCCCTCATCTCGAGCTACGAGGGGGAAACGGGGCTCCTCTGCATGTGGGCGCGACCATCGTGCTTCCTCTCGAGTGGAGACGGGTATGGCGGTGAACTTCTTGAGTTGCAGCAAGGGTGTGAAAGACCCTTTCGAAGTTCCAGAGGTTAGGTGTCATTAGTCTCCAGACGCCTCATCGGAAATAGGCCTCATCTCGCCTGGAAGGGAGAACTTCCTGGATTTTCTCGAGTTGCGGCAGGTGTTCTCGAGTTACGACGGGGACCTCAGGGACCCGCCCTGGTGGCCTCAGGAGAGGCCAGTCCCCATGCGAGGTGCTAGGGGGCCTCTCGGGATTCCTCTCCCGTCGATACCGGGGCCAAAAACCTTGTGTGGAGTCAGGGCCGGAACCGAGGATTCCTCTCAGGGGCTGACATGGATCTTTGGGCACTTCTGGAGTCTCCCTAGGGGAGTCAGGCCTCGTCTCGAGTGGGGGCATGCATGTGCGCTTTCCTTCCAGGCTGTAGCAGCAATGTCACGCTTCCCGTCGCGTGGATCAAAGGATCTGTGGTTTTCCCTTGAGGCTTTCCCTCGAGGCTTTCCCACAGGGCTGTCCCACGTGCCACCGTGGTGTGATTCGATCCTCGGCGTGAAAGATGAGCCAGTGCAGGGCAAAGAGGTTCCTCTGGAATGGACTGAGACATCTGGGGGACTCTTGGAATGGTGGTACGACCATGGAGTTCCTCTCGCCTTTCCTGTTGAGAGTGCCTCCTCTTGAGATGCGACGGGAACGCCGGGAATTCTATCCCGTTGAAAGCAGGGAAAGGATCCCTCATCTCGAGCTACGAGGGGGAAACGGGGCTCCTCTGCATGTGGGCGGGACCATCGTGCTTCCTCTCGAGTGGAGACGGGTATGGCGGTGAACTTCTTGAGTTGCAGCAAGGGTGTGAAAGACCCTTTCGAAGTTCCAGAGGTTAGGTGTCATTAGTCTCCAGACGCCTCATCGGAAATAGGCCTCATCTCGCCTGGAAGGGAGAACTTCCTGGATTTTCTCGAGTTGCGGCCGGTGTTCTCGAGTTACGACGGGGACCTCAGGGACCCGCAATGTTGGCCTCAGGAGAGGCCAGTCCCCATGCGAGTTGCTAGGGGGCCTCTCGGGATTCCTCTTCCGTCGATACCGGGGCCAAAAACCTTGTGTGGAGTCAGGGCCGGAACCGAGGATTCCTCTCAGGGGCTGACATGGATCTTTGGGTACTTCTGGAGTCTCCCCAGGGGAGTCAGGCCTCGTCTCGAGTGGGGACATGCACGTGCGCTTTCCTTCCAGGCTGTAGCAGCAATGTCACGCTTCCCGTCGCGTGGATCAAAGGATCTGTGGTTTTCCCTCGAGGCTTTCCCTCGAGGCTTTCCCACAGGGCTGTCCCACGTGCCACCGTGGTGTGAGGCGATCCTCGGCGTGAAAGATGAGCCAGTGCAGGGCAATGAGGTTCCTCTGGAATGGACTGAGACATCTGGGGGACTCTTGGAATGGTGGTACGACCATGGAGTTCCTCTCGCCTTTCCTGTTGAGAGTGCCTCCTCTTGAGATGCGATGGGAATGCCGGGAATTCTTTCCCGTTGAAAGCAGGGAAAGGATCCCTCATCTCGAGCTACGAGGGGGAAACGGGGCTCCTCTGCATGTGGGCGCGACCATCGTGCTTCCTCTCGAGTGGAGACGGGTATGGCGGTGAACTTCTTGAGTTGCAGCAAGGGTGTGAAAGACCCTTTCGAAGTTCCAGAGGTTAGGTGTCATTAGTCTCCAGACGCCTCATCGGAAATAGGCCTCATCTCGCCTGGAAGGGAGAACTTCCTGGATTTTCTCGAGTTGCGGCAGGTGTTCTCGAGTTACGACGGGGACCTCAGGGACCCGCCCTGGTGGCCTCAGGAGAGGCCAGTCCCCATGCGAGGTGCTAGGGGGCCTCTCGGGATTCCTCTCCCGTCGATACCGGGGCCAAAAACCTTGTGTGGAGTCAGGGCCGGAACCGAGGATTCCTCTCAGGGGCTGACATGGATCTTTGGGCACTTCTGGAGTCTCCCTAGGGGAGTCAGGCCTCGTCTCGAGTGGGGGCATGCATGTGCGCTTTCCTTCCAGGCTGTAGCAGCAATGTCACGCTTCCCGTGGCGTGGATCAAAGGATCTGTGGTTTTCCCTTGAGGCTTTCCCTCGAGGCTTTCCCACAGGGCTGTCCCACGTGCCACCGTGGTGTGATTCGATCCTCGGCGTGAAAGATGAGCCAGTGCAGGGCAAAGAGGTTCCTCTGGAATGGACTGAGACATCTGGGGGACTCTTGGAATGGTGGTACGACCATGGAGTTCCTCTCGCCTTTCCTGTTGAGAGTGCCTCCTCTTGAGATGCGACGGGAACGCCGGGAATTCTATCCCGTTGAAAGCAGGGAAAGGATCCCTCATCTCGAGCTACGAGGGGGAAACGGGGCTCCTCTGCATGTGGGCGGGACCATCGTGCTTCCTCTCGAGTGGAGACGGGTATGGCGGTGAACTTCTTGAGTTGCAGCAAGGGTGTGAAAGACCCTTTCGAAGTTCCAGAGGTTAGGTGTCATTAGTCTCCAGACGCCTCATCGGAAATAGGCCTCATCTCGCCTGGAAGGGAGAACTTCCTGGATTTTCTCGAGTTGCGGCCGGTGTTCTCGAGTTACGACGGGGACCTCAGGGACCCGCAATGTTGGCCTCAGGAGAGGCCAGTCCCCATGCGAGTTGCTAGGGGGCCTCTCGGGATTCCTCTTCCGTCGATACCGGGGCCAAAAACCTTGTGTGGAGTCAGGGCCGGAACCGAGGATTCCTCTCAGGGGCTGACATGGATCTTTGGGTACTTCTGGAGTCTCCCCAGGGGAGTCAGGCCTCGTCTCGAGTGGGGACATGCACGTGCGCTTTCCTTCCAGGCTGTAGCAGCAATGTCACGCTTCCCGTCGCGTGGATCAAAGGATCTGTGGTTTTCCCTCGAGGCTTTCCCTCGAGGCTTTCCCACAGGGCTGTCCCACGTGCCACCGTGGTGTGAGGCGATCCTCGGCGTGAAAGATGAGCCAGTGCAGGGCAATGAGGTTCCTCTGGAATGGACTGAGACATCTGGGGGACTCTTGGAATGGTGGTACGACCATGGAGTTCCTCTCGCCTTTCCTGTTGAGAGTGCCTCCTCTTGAGATGCGATGGGAATGCCGGGAATTCTTTCCCGTTGAAAGCAGGGAAAGGATCCCTCATCTCGAGCTACGAGGGGGAAACGGGGCTCCTCTGGATGTGGGCGGGACCATCGTGCTTCCTCTCGAGTGGAGACGGGTATGGGGGTGAACTTCTTGAGTTGCAGTAAGGGTGTGAAAGACCCTTTCGAAGTTCCAGAGGTTAGGTGTCATTAGTCTCCAGACGCCTCATCGGAAATAGGCCTCATCTCGCCTGGAAGGGAGAACTTCCTGGATTTTCTCGAGTTGCGGCAGGTGTTCTCGAGTTACGACGGGGACCTCAGGGACCCGCCCTGGTGGCCTCAGGAGAGGCCAGTCCCCATGCGAGTTGCTAGGGGGCCTCTCGGGATTCCTCTCCCGTCGATACCGGGGCCAAAAACCTTGTGTGGAGTCAGGGCCGGAACCGAGGATTCCTCTCAGGGGCTGACATGGATCTGTGGGTACTTCTGGAGTCTCCCCAGGGGAGTCAGGCCTCGTCTCGAGTGGGAGCATGCACGTGCGCTTTCCTTCCAGGCTGTTGCAGCAATGTCACGCTTCCCGTCGCGTGGATCAAAGGATCTGTGGTTTTCCCTCGAGGCTTTCCCTCGAGGCTTTCCCACAGGGCTGTCCCACGTGCAACCGTGGTGTGAGTCGATCCTCGGCGTGAGAGATGAGCCAGTGCAGGGCAAATAGTTTCCTCTGGAATGGACTGAGACATCTGGGGGACTCTTGGAATGGTGGTACGACCATGGAGTTCCTCTCGCCTTTCCTGTTGAGAGTGCCTCCTCTTGAGATGCGACGGGAATGCCGGGAATTCTTTCCCGTTGAAAGCAGGGAAAGGATCCCTCATCTCGAGCTACGAGGGGGAAACGGGGCTCCTCTGGATGTGGGCGGGACCATCGTGCTTCCTCTCGAGTGGAGACGGGTATGGCGGTGAACTTCTTGAGTTGCAGCAAGGGTGTGAAAGAACCTTTCGAAGTTCCAGAGGTTAGGTGTCATTAGTCTCCAGATGCCTCATCGGAAATAGGCCTCATCTCGCCTGGCAGGGAGAACGTCCTGGATTTTCTGGAGTTGGGGCCGGTGTTCTCGAGTTACGACCGGGACCTCAGGGACCCGCCCTCGTGGACTCAGGAGAGGCCAGTCCCCATGCGAGTTGCTAGGGGGCCTTCGGGATTCCTCTCCAGTCGATACCGGGGCCAAAAACCTTGTGTGGAGTCAGGGCCGGAACCGAGGATTCCTCTCAGGGGCTGACATGGATCTTTGGGTACTTCTGGAGTCTCCCCAGGGGAGTCAGGCCTCGTCTCGAGTGGGGGCATGCACGTGCGCTTTCCTTCCAGGCTGTAGCAGCAATGTCACGCTTCCCGTGGCGTGGATCAAAGGATCTGTGGTTTTCCCTCGAGGCTTTCCCACAGGGCTGTCCCACGTGCCACCGTGGTGTGATTCGATCCTCGGCGTGAAAGATGAGCCAGTGCAGGGCAAAGAGGTTCCTCTGGAAAGGACTGAGACATCTGGGGGACTCTTGGAATGGTGGCACGACCATGGAGTTCCTCTCGCCTTTCCTGTTGAGAGTGCCTCCTCTTGAGATGCGACGGGAACGCCGGGAATTCTTTCCCGTTGAAAGCAGGGAAAGGATCCCTCATCTCGAGCTAGGAGGGGGAAACGGGGCTCACCTGGATGTGGGCGGGACCATCGTGCTTCCTCTCGAGTGGAGACGGGTATGGCGGTGAACTTCTTGAGTTGCAGCAAGGGTGTAAAAGACCCTTTCGAAGTTCCAGAGTTAGGTGTCATTACTCTCCAGACGCCTCATCGGAAATAGGCCTCATCTCGCCTGGAAGGGAGAACTTCCTGGATTTTCTCGAGTTGAGGCAGGTGTTATCGAGTTACGACGGGGACCTCAGGGACCCGCCCTGGTGGCCTCAGGAGAGGCCAGTCCCCATGCGAGTTGCTAGGGGGCCTCTCGGGATTCCTCTCCCGTCGATACCGGGGCCAAAAACCTTGTGTGGAGTCAATTCCGGAACCGAGGATTCCTCTCAGGGGCTGACATGGATCTGTGGGTACTTCTGGAGTCTCCCCAGGGGAGTCAGGCCTCGTCTCGAGTGGGGGCATGCACGTGCGCTTTCCTTCCAGGCTGTAGCAGCAATGTCACGCTTCCCGTCGCGTGGATCAAACGATCTGTGGTTTTCCCTCGAGGCTTTCCCTCGAGGCTTTCCCACAGGGCTGTCCCACGTGCCACCGTGGTGTGAGTCGATCCTCGGCGTGAAAGATGAGCCAGTGCAGGGCAAAGAGGTTCCTCTGGAATGGACTGAGACATCTGGGGGACTCTTGGAATGGTGGTACGACCATGGAGTTCCTCTCGCCTTTCCTGTTGAGAGTGCCTCCTCTTGAGATGCGACGGGAACGCCGGGAATTCTTTCCCGTTGAAAGCAGGCAAAGGATCCCTCATCTCGAGCTACAAGGGGGAAACGGGGCTCCTCTGGATGTGGGCGGGACCATCCTTCTTCCTATCGAGTGGAGACGGGTATGGAAGTGAACTTCTTGAGTTGCAGCAAGGGTGTGAAAGACCCTTTCGAAGTTCCAGAGGTTAGGTGTCATTAGTCTCCAGACGCCTCATCGGAAATAGGCCTCATCTCGCCTGGAATGGAGAACTTCCTGGATTTTCTCGAGATGCGGCAGGTGTTCTCGAGTTACGACGGGGACCTCAGGGACCCGCCCTGGTGGCCTCAGGAGAGGCCAGTCCACATGCGAGTTGCTAGGGGGCCTCTCGGGATTCCTCTCCCGTCGATACCGGGGCCAAAAACCTTGTGTGGAGTCAGGGCCAGAAACGAGGATTCCTCTCAGGGGCTGACATGGAACTTTGGGTACTTCTGGAGTCTCCGCAGGGGAGTCAGGCCTCGTCTCGAGTGGGGGCATGCACGTGCGCTTTCTTTCCATGCTGTAGCAGCAATGTCACGCTTCCCGTCGAGTGGATCAAAGGATCTGTGGTTTTCCCTCGAGGCTTTCCCACAGGGCTGTCCCACGTGCCACCGTGGTGTGAGTCGATCCTCGGCGTGAAAGATGAGCCAGTGCAGGGCAAAGAGGTTCCTCTGGAATGGACTGAGACATCTGGGGGACTCTTGGAATGGTGGTACGACCATGGAGTTCCTCTCGCCTTTCCTGTTGAG
Source organism: Capricornis sumatraensis (assembly GCF_032405125.1). Lineage (NCBI taxonomy): Eukaryota > Metazoa > Chordata > Mammalia > Artiodactyla > Bovidae > Capricornis > Capricornis sumatraensis. The sequence goes on from NW_027184612.1 coordinate 14,760,265, forward strand.
AGTGCCTCCTCTTGAGATGCGACGGGAACTCCGGGAATTCTTTCCCGTTGAAAGCAGGCAAAGGATCCCTCATCTCGAGCTACGAGGGGGAAACGGGGCTCCTCTGGATGTGGGCGGGACCATCGTGCTTCCTCTCGAGTGGAGACGGGTATGGCGGTGAACTTCTTGAGTTGCAGCAAGGGTGTGAAAGACCCTTTCGAAGTTCCAGAGGTTAGGTGTCATTAGTCTCCAGACGCCTCATCGGAAATAGGCCTCATCTCGCCTGGAAGGGAGAACTTCCTGGATTTTCTTGAGTTGCGGCAGGTGTTCTCGAGTTACGACGGGGACCTCAGGGACCCGCCCTGGTGGCCTCAGGAGTGGCCAGTCACCATGCGAGTTGCTAGGGGGCCTCTCGGGATTCCTCTCCCGTCGATACCGGGGCCAAAAACCTTGTGTGGAGTCAGGGCCAGAACCGAGGATTCCTCTCAGGGGCTGATATGGATCTTTGGGTACTTCTGGAGGCTCGCCAGGGGAGACAGGCCTCGTCTCGTGAGGGGGCATGCACGTGCACTTTCCTTCCAGGCTGTAGCAGCAATGTCACGCTTCCCGTCGCGTGGATCATAGGATCTGTGGTTTTCCCTCGAGGCTTTCCCTCGAGGCTTTCCAACAGGGCTGTCCCACGTGCCACCGTGGTGTGAGTCGATCCTCGGCGTGAAAGATGAGCCAGTGCAGGGCAAAGAGCTTCCTCTGGAATGGACTGAGACATCTGGGGGACTCTTGGAATGGTGGTACCACCATGGAGTTCCTCTCGCCTTTCCTGTTGAGAGTGCCTCCTCTTGAGATGCGATGGGAACGCCGGGAATTCTTTCCCGTTGAAAGCAGGCAAAGGATCCCTCATCTCGAGCTACGAGGGGGAAACGGGGCTCCTCTGGATGTGGGCGGGACCATCGTGCTTCCTCTCGAGTGGAGACGGGTATGGCGGTGAACTTCTTGAGTTGCAGCAAGGGTGTGAAAGACCCTTTCGAAGTTCCAGAGGTTAGGTGTCATTAGTCTCCAGATGCCTCATCGGAAATAGGCCTCATCTCGCCTGGCAGGGAGAACGTCCTGGATTTTCTCGAGTTGCGGCCGGTGTTCTCGAGTTACGACCGGGACCTCAGGGACCCGCCCTCGTGGCCTCAGGAGAGGCCAGTCCCCATGCGAGTTGCTAGGGGGCCTTCGGGATTCCTCTCCAGTCGATACCGCGGCCAAAAACCTTGTGTGGAGTCAGGGCCGGAACCGAGGATTCCTGTCAGGGGCTGACATGGATCTGTGGGTACTTCTGGAGTCTCCCCAGGGGAGTCAGGCCTCTTCTCGAGTGGGGGCATGCACGTGCGCTTTCCTTCCAGGCTGTAGCAGCAATGTCACGCTTCCCGTCGCGTGGATCAAAGGATCTGTGGTTTTCCCTCGAGGCTTTCCCTCGACGCTTTCCCACAGGGCTGTCCCACGTGCCACCGTGGTGTGAGTCGATCCTCGGCGTGAAAGATGAGCCAGTGCAGGGCAAAGAGGTTCCTCTGGAAAGGACTGAGACATCTGGGGGACTCTTGGAATGGTGGTACGACCATGGAGTTCCTCTCGCCTTTCCTGTTGAGAGTGCCTCCTCTTGAGATGCGACGGGAACGCCGGGAATTCTATCCCGTTGAAAGCAGGGAAAGGATCCCTCATCTCGAGCTACGAGGGGGAAACGGGGCTCCTCTGCATGTGGGCGCGACCATCGTGCTTCCTCTCGAGTGGAGACGGGTATGGCGGTGAACTTCTTGAGTTGCAGCAAGGGTGTGAAAGACCCTTTCGAAGTTCCAGAGGTTAGGTGTCATTAGTCTCCAGACGCCTCATCGGAAATAGGCCTCATCTCGCCTGGAAGGGAGAACTTCCTGGATTTTCTCGAGTTGCGGCCGGTGTTCTCGAGTTACGACGGGGACCTCAGGGACCCGCAATGGTGGCCTCAGGAGAGGCCAGTCCCCATGCGAGTTGCTAGGGGGCCTCTCGGGATTCCTCTTCCGTCGATACCGGGGCCAAAAACCTTGTGTGGAGTCAGGGCCGGAACCGAGGATTCCTCTCAGGGGCTGACATGGATCTTTGGGTACTTCTGGAGTCTCCCCAGGGGAGTCAGGCCTCGTCTCGAGTGGGGACATGCACGTGCGCTTTCCTTCCAGGCTGTAGCAGCAATGTCACGCTTCCCGTCGCGTGGATCAAAGGATCTGTGGTTTTCCCTCGAGGCTTTCCCTCGAGGCTTTCCCACAGGGCTGTCCCACGTGCCACCGTGGTGTGAGTCGATCCTCGGCGTGAAAGATGAGCCAGTGCAGGGCAAAGAGGTTCCTCTGGAATGGACTGAGACATCTGGGGGACTCTTGGAATGGTGGTACGACCATGGAGTTCCTCTCGCCTTTCCTGTTGAGAGTGCCTCCTCTTGAGATGTGACGGGAACGCCGGGAATTCTTTCCCGTAGAAAGCAGGGAAAGGATCCCTCATCTCGAGCTACGAGGGGGAAACGGGGCTCCTCTGGATGTGGGCGGGACCATCGTGCTTCCTCTCGAGTGGAGACGGGTATGGCGGTGAACTTCTTGAGTTGCAGCAAGGGTGTGAAAGACCCTTTCGAAGTTCCAGAGGTTAGGTGTCATTAGTCTCCAGACGCCTCATCGGAAATAGGCCTCATCTCGCCTGGAAGGGAGAACTTCCTGGATTTTCTCGAGTTGCGGCAGGTGTTCTCGAGTTACGACGGGGACCTCAGGGACCCGCCCTGGTGGCCTCAGGAGAGGCCAGTCCCCATGCGAGGTGCTAGGGGGCCTCTCGGGATTCCTCTCCCGTCGATACCGGGGCCAAAAACCTTGTGTGGAGTCAGGGCCGGAACCGAGGATTCCTCTCAGGGGCTGACATGGATCTTTGGGCACTTCTGGAGTCTCCCTAGGGGAGTCAGGCCTCGTCTCGAGTGGGGGCATGCATGTGCGCTTTCCTTCCAGGCTGTAGCAGCAATGTCACGCTTCCCGTGGCGTGGATCAAAGGATCTGTGGTTTTCCCTTGAGGCTTTCCCTCGAGGCTTTCCCACAGGGCTGTCCCACGTGCCACCGTGGTGTGATTCGATCCTCGGCGTGAAAGATGAGCCAGTGCAGGGCAAAGAGGTTCCTCTGGAATGGACTGAGACATCTGGGGGACTCTTGGAATGGTGGTACGACCATGGAGTTCCTCTCGCCTTTCCTGTTGAGAGTGCCTCCTCTTGAGATGCGACGGGAACGCCGGGAATTCTATCCCGTTGAAAGCAGGGAAAGGATCCCTCATCTCGAGCTACGAGGGGGAAACGGGGCTCCTCTGCATGTGGGCGGGACCATCGTGCTTCCTCTCGAGTGGAGACGGGTATGGCGGTGAACTTCTTGAGTTGCAGCAAGGGTGTGAAAGACCCTTTCGAAGTTCCAGAGGTTAGGTGTCATTAGTCTCCAGACGCCTCATCGGAAATAGGCCTCATCTCGCCTGGAAGGGAGAACTTCCTGGATTTTCTCGAGTTGCGGCCGGTGTTCTCGAGTTACGACGGGGACCTCAGGGACCCGCAATGTTGGCCTCAGGAGAGGCCAGTCCCCATGCGAGTTGCTAGGGGGCCTCTCGGGATTCCTCTTCCGTCGATACCGGGGCCAAAAACCTTGTGTGGAGTCAGGGCCGGAACCGAGGATTCCTCTCAGGGGCTGACATGGATCTTTGGGTACTTCTGGAGTCTCCCCAGGGGAGTCAGGCCTCGTCTCGAGTGGGGACATGCACGTGCGCTTTCCTTCCAGGCTGTAGCAGCAATGTCACGCTTCCCGTCGCGTGGATCAAAGGATCTGTGGTTTTCCCTCGAGGCTTTCCCTCGAGGCTTTCCCACAGGGCTGTCCCACGTGCCACCGTGGTGTGAGGCGATCCTCGGCGTGAAAGATGAGCCAGTGCAGGGCAATGAGGTTCCTCTGGAATGGACTGAGACATCTGGGGGACTCTTGGAATGGTGGTACGACCATGGAGTTCCTCTCGCCTTTCCTGTTGAGAGTGCCTCCTCTTGAGATGCGATGGGAATGCCGGGAATTCTTTCCCGTTGAAAGCAGGGAAAGGATCCCTCATCTCGAGCTACGAGGGGGAAACGGGGCTCCTCTGGATGTGGGCGGGACCATCGTGCTTCCTCTCGAGTGGAGACGGGTATGGGGGTGAACTTCTTGAGTTGCAGTAAGGGTGTGAAAGACCCTTTCGAAGTTCCAGAGGTTAGGTGTCATTAGTCTCCAGACGCCTCATCGGAAATAGGCCTCATCTCGCCTGGAAGGGAGAACTTCCTGGATTTTCTCGAGTTGCGGCAGGTGTTCTCGAGTTACGACGGGGACCTCAGGGACCCGCCCTGGTGGCCTCAGGAGAGGCCAGTCCCCATGCGAGTTGCTAGGGGGCCTCTCGGGATTCCTCTCCCGTCGATACCGGGGCCAAAAACCTTGTGTGGAGTCAGGGCCGGAACCGAGGATTCCTCTCAGGGGCTGACATGGATCTGTGGGTACTTCTGGAGTCTCCCCAGGGGAGTCAGGCCTCGTCTCGAGTGGGAGCATGCACGTGCGCTTTCCTTCCAGGCTGTTGCAGCAATGTCACGCTTCCCGTCGCGTGGATCAAAGGATCTGTGGTTTTCCCTCGAGGCTTTCCCTCGAGGCTTTCCCACAGGGCTGTCCCACGTGCAACCGTGGTGTGAGTCGATCCTCGGCGTGAGAGATGAGCCAGTGCAGGGCAAATAGTTTCCTCTGGAATGGACTGAGACATCTGGGGGACTCTTGGAATGGTGGTACGACCATGGAGTTCCTCTCGCCTTTCCTGTTGAGAGTGCCTCCTCTTGAGATGCGACGGGAATGCCGGGAATTCTTTCCCGTTGAAAGCAGGGAAAGGATCCCTCATCTCGAGCTACGAGGGGGAAACGGGGCTCCTCTGGATGTGGGCGGGACCATCGTGCTTCCTCTCGAGTGGAGACGGGTATGGCGGTGAACTTCTTGAGTTGCAGCAAGGGTGTGAAAGAACCTTTCGAAGTTCCAGAGGTTAGGTGTCATTAGTCTCCAGATGCCTCATCGGAAATAGGCCTCATCTCGCCTGGCAGGGAGAACGTCCTGGATTTTCTGGAGTTGGGGCCGGTGTTCTCGAGTTACGACCGGGACCTCAGGGACCCGCCCTCGTGGACTCAGGAGAGGCCAGTCCCCATGCGAGTTGCTAGGGGGCCTTCGGGATTCCTCTCCAGTCGATACCGGGGCCAAAAACCTTGTGTGGAGTCAGGGCCGGAACCGAGGATTCCTCTCAGGGGCTGACATGGATCTTTGGGTACTTCTGGAGTCTCCCCAGGGGAGTCAGGCCTCGTCTCGAGTGGGGGCATGCACGTGCGCTTTCCTTCCAGGCTGTAGCAGCAATGTCACGCTTCCCGTGGCATGGATCAAAGGATCTGTGGTTTTCCCTCGAGGCTTTCCCTCGAGGCTTTCCCACAGGGCTGTCCCACGTGCCACCGTGGTGTGAGTCGATCCTCGGCGTGAAAGATGAGCCAGTGCAAGGCAAAGAGGTTCCTCTGGAATGGACTGAGACAGCTGGGGGACTCTTGGAATGGTGGTACGACCATGGAGTTCCTCTCGCCTTTCCTGTTGAGAGTGCCTCCTCTTGAGATGCGACGGGAACGCCGGGAATTCTTTCCCGTTGAAAGCAGGGAAAGGATCCCTCATCTCGAGCTACGAGGGGGAAAAGGGGCTCCTCTGGATGTGGGCGGGACCATCGTGGTTCCTCTCGAGTGGAGACGGGTATGGCGGTGAACTTCTTGAGTTGCAGCAAGGGTGTGAAAGACCCTTTTGAAGTTCCAGAGGTTAGGTGTCATTAGTCTCCAGACGCCTCATCGGAAATAGGCCTCATCTCGCCTGGAAGGGAGAACTTCCTGGATTTTCTCGAGTTGCGGCAGGTGTTCTCGAGTTACAACGGGTACCTCAGGTACCCGCCCTGGTGGCCTCAGGAGAGGCCAGTCCGCATGCGAGTTGCTAGGGGGCCTCTCGGAATTCCTCTCCCGTCGATACCGGGGCCAAAAACATTGTGTGGAGTCATGGCCGGAACCGAGGATTCCTCTCAGGGGCTGACATGGATCTTTGGGTACTTCTGGAGTCTCCCCAGGGGAGTCAGGCCTCGTCTCGAGTGGGGGCATGCACGTGCGCTTTCCTTCCAGGCTGTAGCAGCAATGTCACGCTTCCCGTGGCGTGGATCAAAGGATCTGTGGTTTTCCCTCGAGGCTTTCCCACAGGGCTGTCCCACGTGCCACCGTGGTGTGATTCGATCCTCGGCGTGAAAGATGAGCCAGTGCAGGGCAAAGAGGTTCCTCTGGAAAGGACTGAGACATCTGGGGGACTCTTGGAATGGTGGCACGACCATGGAGTTCCTCTCGCCTTTCCTGTTGAGAGTGCCTCCTCTTGAGATGCGACGGGAACGCCGGGAATTCTTTCCCGTTGAAAGCAGGGAAAGGATCCCTCATCTCGAGCTAGGAGGGGGAAACGGGGCTCACCTGGATGTGGGCGGGACCATCGTGCTTCCTCTCGAGTGGAGACGGGTATGGCGGTGAACTTCTTGAGTTGCAGCAAGGGTGTAAAAGACCCTTTCGAAGTTCCAGAGTTAGGTGTCATTACTCTCCAGACGCCTCATCGGAAATAGGCCTCATCTCGCCTGGAAGGGAGAACTTCCTGGATTTTCTCGAGTTGAGGCAGGTGTTATCGAGTTACGACGGGGACCTCAGGGACCCGCCCTGGTGGCCTCAGGAGAGGCCAGTCCCCATGCGAGTTGCTAGGGGGCCTCTCGGGATTCCTCTCCCGTCGATACCGGGGCCAAAAACCTTGTGTGGAGTCAATTCCGGAACCGAGGATTCCTCTCAGGGGCTGACATGGATCTGTGGGTACTTCTGGAGTCTCCCCAGGGGAGTCAGGCCTCGTCTCGAGTGGGGGCATGCACGTGCGCTTTCCTTCCAGGCTGTAGCAGCAATGTCACGCTTCCCGTCGCGTGGATCAAACGATCTCTGGTTTTCCCTCGAGGCTTTCCCTCGAGGCTTTCCCACAGGGCTGTCCCACGTGCCACCGTGGTGTGAGTCGATCCTCGGCGTGAAAGATGAGCCAGTGCAGGGCAAAGAGGTTCCTCTGGAATGGACTGAGACATCTGGGGGACTCTTGGAATGGTGGTACGACCATGGAGTTCCTCTCGCCTTTCCTGTTGAGAGTGCCTCCTCTTGAGATGCGACGGGAACTCCGGGAATTCTTTCCCGTTGAAAGCAGGCAAAGGATCCCTCATCTCGAGCTACGAGGGGGAAACGGGGCTCCTCTGGATGTGGGCGGGACCATCGTGCTTCCTCTCGAGTGGAGACGGGTATGGCGGTGAACTTCTTGAGTTGCAGCAAGGGTGTGAAAGACCCTTTCGAAGTTCCAGAGGTTAGGTGTCATTAGTCTCCAGACGCCTCATCGGAAATAGGCCTCATCTCGCCTGGAAGGGAGAACTTCCTGGATTTTCTTGAGTTGCGGCAGGTGTTCTCGAGTTACGACGGGGACCTCAGGGACCCGCCCTGGTGGCCTCAGGAGTGGCCAGTCACCATGCGAGTTGCTAGGGGGCCTCTCGGGATTCCTCTCCCGTCGATACCGGGGCCAAAAACCTTGTGTGGAGTCAGGGCCAGAACCGAGGATTCCTCTCAGGGGCTGATATGGATCTTTGGGTACTTCTGGAGGCTCGCCAGGGGAGACAGGCCTCGTCTCGTGAGGGGGCATGCACGTGCACTTTCCTTCCAGGCTGTAGCAGCAATGTCACGCTTCCCGTCGCGTGGATCATAGGATCTGTGGTTTTCCCTCGAGGCTTTCCCTCGAGGCTTTCCAACAGGGCTGTCCCACGTGCCACCGTGGTGTGAGTCGATCCTCGGCGTGAAAGATGAGCCAGTGCAGGGCAAAGAGCTTCCTCTGGAATGGACTGAGACATCTGGGGGACTCTTGGAATGGTGGTACCACCATGGAGTTCCTCTCGCCTTTCCTGTTGAGAGTGCCTCCTCTTGAGATGCGATGGGAACGCCGGGAATTCTTTCCCGTTGAAAGCAGGCAAAGGATCCCTCATCTCGAGCTACGAGGGGGAAACGGGGCTCCTCTGGATGTGGGCGCGACGATCGTGCTTCCTCTCGAGTGGAGACGGGTATGGAAGTGAACTTCTTGAGTTGCAGCAAGGGTGTGAAAGACCCTTTCGAAATTCCAGAGGTTAGGTGTCATTAGTCTCCAGACGCCTCATCGGAAATAGGATTCTTCTCGCCTGGAAGGGAGAACTTCCTGGATTTTCTCGAGATGCGGCAGGTGTTCTCGAGTTACGACGGGGACCTCAGGGACCCGCCCTGGTGGCCTCAGGAGAGGCCAGTCCACATGCGAGTTGCTAGGGGGCCTCTCGGAATTCCTCTCCCGTCGATACCGGGGCCAAAAACCTTGTGTGGAGTCAGGGCCGGAAACGAGGATTCCTCTCAGGGGCTGACATGGATCTTTGGGTACTTCTGGAGTCTCCGCAGGGGAGTCAGGCCTCGTCTCGAGGGGGGCATGCACGTGCGCTATCCTTCCAAGCTGTAGCAGCAATGTCACGATTCTCGACCCATGGATCAAAGGATCTGTGGTTTTCCCTCCAGGCTTTCCCACAGGGCTGTCCCACGTGCCACCGTGGTGTGAGTCGATCTTCGGCGTGAAAGATGAGCCAGTGCAGGGCAAAGAGGTTCCTCTGGAATGGACTGATACATCTGGGGGACTCTTGGAATGGTGGTATGATCATGGAGTTCCTCTCGCCTTTCCTGTTGAGAGTGCCTCCTCTTGAGTTGCGACGGGAACGCCTGGAATTCTTTCCCGTTGAAAGCAGGGAAAGGATCCCTCATCTCGAGCTACGAGGGGGAAACGGGGCTCCTCTGGATGTGGGCGGGACCATCGTGCTTCCTCTCGAGTGGAGACGGGTATGGCGGTGAACTTCTTGAGTTGCAGCAAGGGTGTGAAAGACCCTTTCGAATTTCCAGAGGTTAGGTGTCATTAGTCTCCAGAAGCCTCATCTGAAATAGGCCTCATCTCTCCTGGAAAGGAGAACTTCCTGGATTTTCTCGAGTTGCAGCAGGTGTTCTCGAGTTACGACGTGGACCTCAGGGACCCTCCCTGGTGGCCTCAGGAAAGGCCAGTCCCCATGCGAGTTGCTAGGGGGCCTCTCGGGATTCCTCTCCCGTCGATATCGGTGCCAAATACCTTGTGTGGAGTCAGGGCCGGAACCGAGGATTCCTCTCAGGGGCTGACATGGATCTTTGGGTACTTCTGGAGTCTCCCCAGGGGAGTCAGGCCTCGTCTCGAGTGGGGGCATGCACGTGTGCTTTCCTTCCAGGCTGTAGCAGCAATGTCACGCTTCCCGTCGCGTGGATCAAAGGATCTGTGGTTTTCCCTCGAGTCTTTCCCTCGAGGCTTTCCCACAGGGCTGTCCCACGTGCCTCCGTGGTGTGAGTCGATCCTCTGCGTGAAAGATGAGCCAGTGCAGGGCAAAGAGCTTCCTCTGGAATGGACTGAGACATCTGGGGGACTCTTGGAATGGTGGTACGACCATGGAGTTCCTCTCGCCTTTCCTATTGAGAGTGCCTCCTCTTGAGATGCGACGGGAACGCCGGGAATTCTTTCCCGTTGAAAGCAGGCAAAGGATCCCTCATCTCGAGCTACGAGGGGGAAACGGGGCTCCTCTGGATGTGGGCGGGACCATCCTGCTTCCTGTCGAGTGGAGACGGGTATGGAAGTGAACTTCTTGAGTTGCAGCAAGGGTGTGAAAGACCCTTTCGAAGTTCCAGAGGTTAGGTGTCATTAGTCTCCAGACACCTCATCGGAAATAGGCCTCATCTCGCCTGGAAGGGAGAACTTCCTGGATTTTCTCGAGATGCGGCAGGTGTTCTCGAGTTACGACGGGGACCTCAGGGACCCGCCCTGGTGGCCTCAGGAGAGGCCAGTCCACATGCGAGTTGCTAGGGGGCCTCTCGGGATTCCCCTCCCGTCGATACCGGGGCCAAAAACCTTGTGTGGAGTCAGGGCCGGAACCGAGGATTCCTCTCAGGGGCTGACATGGATCTTTTGTACTTCTGGAGTCTCCGCAGGGGAGTCAGGCCTCGTCTCGAGTGGGGGCATGCACGTGCGTTTTCTTTCCAGGCTGTAGCAGCAATGTCACGCTTCCCTTCGCGTGGATCAAAGGATCTGTGGTTTTCCCTCGAGGCTTTCCCACAGGGCTGTCCCACGTGCCACCGTGGTGTGAGTCGATCCTCGGCGTGAAAGATGAGCCAGTGCAGGGCAAAGAGGTTCCTCTGGAATGGACTGAGACATCTGGGGGACTCTTGGAATGGTGGTACGACCATGGAGTTCCTCTCGCCTTTCCTGTTGAGAGTGCCTCCTCTTGAGATGCGACGGGAACTCCGGGAATTCTTTCCCGTTGAAAGCAGGCAAAGGATCCCTCATCTCGAGCTACGAGGGGGAAACGGGGCTCCTCTGGATGTGGGCGGGACCATCGTGCTTCCTCTCGAGTGGAGACGGGTATGGCGGTGAACTTCTTGAGTTGCAGCAAGGGTGTGAAAGACCCTTTCGAAGTTCCAGAGGTTAGGTGTCATTAGTCTCCAGACGCCTCATCGGAAATAGGCCTCATCTCGCCTGGAAGGGAGAACTTCCTGGATTTTCTCGAGTTGCGGCAGGTGTTCTCGAGTTACGACGGGGACCTCAGGGACCCGCCCTGGTGGCCTCAGGAGTGGCCAGTCACCATGCGAGTTGCTAGGGGGCCTCTCGGGATTCCTCTCCCGTCGATACCGGGGCCAAAAACCTTGTGTGGAGTCAGGGCCAGAACCGAGGATTCCTCTCAGGGGCTGATATGGATCTTTGGGTACTTCTGGACTCTCGCCAGCGGAGACAGGCCTCGTCTTGTGAGGGGGCATGCACGTGCACTTTCCTTCCAGGCTGTAGCAGCAATGTCACACTTCCCGTCGCGTGGATCAAAGGATCTGTGGTTTTCCCTCGAGGCTTTCCCTCGAGGCTTTCCCACAGGGCTGTCCCACGTGCCACCGTGGTGTGAGTCGATCCTCGGCGTGAAAGATGAGCCAGTGCAGGGCAAAGAGTTTCCTCTGGAATGGACTGAGACATCTGGGGGACTCTTGGAATGGTGGTACGACCATGGAGTTCCTCTCGCCTTTCCTGTTGAGAGTGCCTCCTCTTGAGATGCGACGGGAACGCCGGGAATTTTTTCCCGTTGAAAGCAGGAAAAGGATCCCTCATCTCGAGCTACGAGGGGGAAACGGGGCTCCTCTGGATGTGGGCGGGACCATCGTGCTTCCTCTCGAGTGGAGACGGGTATGGCGGTGAACTTCTTGAGTTGCAGCAAGGGTGTGAAAGACCCTTTCGAAGTTCCAGAGGTTAGGTGTCATTAGTCTCCAGACGCCTCATCAGAAATAGGCCTCATCTCGCCTGGAAGGGAGAACTTCCTGGATTTTCTCGCGTTGCGGCAGGTGTTCTCGAGTTACGACGGGGACCTCTGGGACCCGCCCTGGTGGCCTCAGGAGAGGCCAGTCCCTATGCGAGTTGCTAGGGGGCCTCTCGGGATTCCTCTCCCGTCGATACCGGGGCCAAAAACCTTGTGTGGAGTCAGGGCCGGAACCGAGGATTCCTCTCAGGGGCTGACATGGATCTTTGGGTACTTCTGGAGTCTCCCCAGGGGAGTCAGGCCTCGTCTCGAGTGGGGGCATGCACGTGCGCTTTCCTTCCAGGCTGTAGCAGCATTGTCACGCTTCCCGTCGCGTGGATCATAGGATCTGTGGTTTTCCCTCGAGGCTTTCCCTCGAGGCTTTCCCACAGGGCTGTCCCACGTGCCACCGTGGTGTGAGTCGATCCTCGGCGTGAAAGATGAGCCAGTGCAGGGCAAAGTGCTTCCTCTGGAATGGACTGAGACATCTGGGGGACTCTTGGAATGGTGGTACGACCATGGAGTTCCTCTCGCCTTTCCTGTTGAGAGTGCCTCCTCTTGAGATGCGACGGGAACGCCGGGAATTCTTTCCCGTTGAAAGCAGGAAAAGGATCCCTCATCTCGAGCTACGAGGGGGAAACGGGGCTCCTCTGGATGTGGGCGGGACCATCCTGCTTCCTGTCGAGTGGAGACGGGTATGGAAGTGAACTTCTTGAGTTGCAGCAAGGGTGTGAAAGACCCTTTCGAAGTTCCAGAGGTTAGGTGTCATTAGTCTCCAGACGCCTCATCGGAAATAGGCCTCATCTCGCCTGGAAGGGAGAACTTCCTGGATTTTCTCGAGATGCGGCAGGTGTTCTCGAGTTACGACGGGGACCTCAGGGACCCGCCCTGGTGGCCTCAGGTGAGGCCAGTCCACATGCGAGTTGCTAGGGGGCCTCTCGGGATTCCTCTCCCGTCGATACCGGGGCCAAAAACCTTGTGTGGAGTCAGGGCCGGAAACGAGGATTCCTCTCAGGGGCTGACATGGATCTTTGGGTACTTCTGGAGTCTCCGCAGGGGAGTCAGGCCTCGTCTCGAGTGGGGGCATGCACGTGCGTTTTCTTTCCAGGCTGTAGCAGCAATGTCACGCTTCCCGTCGCGTGGATCAAAGGATCTGTGGTTTTCCCTCGAGGCTTTCCCACAGGGCTGTCCCACGTTCCACCGTGGTGTGAGTCGATCCTCGGCGTGAAAGATGAGCCAGTGCAGGGCACAGAGGTTCCTCTGGAATGGACTGAGACATCTGGGGGACTCTTGGAATGGTGGTACGACCATGGAGTTCCTCTCGCCTTTCCTGTTGAGAGTGCCTCCTCTTGAGATGCGACGGGAACGCCGGGAATTCTTTCCCGTTGAAAGCAGGGAAAGGATCCCTCATCTCGAGCTACGAGGGGGAAACGGGGCTCCTCTGGATGTGGGCGGGACCATCGTGCTTCCTCTCTAGTGGAGACGGGTATTGCCGGGGTCCAGCCCCGGTGGATCCAGGGAATTCGAAGGGTGGACGGCGTTGGCGTGGAAAGACTTGTTTATTTATTAATATAAGATTAGATTAAGAAACTGTAGTGCAGTAGGAAGATTAAGTGGAGAAAGAGGGCTGAATAGCTTGGTTTACGCGGAAGACCAATAAAATTCCAGACAAGGAATTTGCACCATCTACGTTGGGCCACCGGTGCCCGCTTGAATATCTAAGGGTGCCTCGCCTTAAGCTCCCTTTCTCGCGGATCTTAATAACCAGGGCAAATAAGTAGACCTGGCGAGCCTCCGCGCCCCAGATGGAAATTCAGCCTGAAATTAAAGTAAAGAGCAGAGGGAAGAAAAGGGAGAGAAAAAGAGAGAGAGAGAGAGACACGGGGGGAGCCATATTCCCAAGACACCAGGCCGAGACTAGTCCGAGAAACTGGTCTGAGAATCTGGTCCCGTCCTTTATTGTTCAGAAGGCCTTTTATACTTTTGATAAAACATGGAGATCAATGGGTAACACAAAGTTATGCAGCGTTAGCAGTCCAGACTCTTATCAAAACCAGGCTTTTCTCTCTGCATACCTAATTGTATACACAAGTCTTAGGTAATTTACATCATCTTCCAACCAAAAGGGCCAATTAACATTTTACAGCCTTTTTTCTGATAAGGGTTTGTCAACCACAAGACTTATTTGTGTTGATCTTCCCAAGGTCTGGTGCCACTCTCGGAAAGCACTAAAGAAAGTTACATTCTTAGACAGCAAGGATACAGCAACTTATAACAAGTAGAGGGAGTGCAGTGATTTATAGCAAAAGAGAAGCAATTAACTCAAAAGTCTAGTGTTGCTAACATCAAAACTACTATGTATCTTTTTCTACATCCTGCTTACATTAACATCCTTCCAGGTGCCTAAAAGATAAAGAATAAGGAGGTCTGGCAGCAATCCTTGAGTCAACAGTGAAAACCCTCTACCAATATAATTTTTAACTCTTTAGAAAAGGCTCTGTATCTTTAAGATGCTTTTAAGCTTTGTGCCTCCTGCGGTTGGGGGGCTATAAGCAATTCACAAGCTGTAAGCTTTGTGCCTCTCGCGGTTGGGGGGCTGTAAGCAATTCACAAGCTGTAAGAGGTCTGGGGAACCTGTTAGGCAGACTAGAGAGCTATCAGAGGGGTTTAACTGAAACATCCCTTTCAAATGCAGAAGACTAAAACCCTGAATTGACTTTTTTCCAGAGAATATCAGAAAAGTGGAAAAGCAGAGCACAAAAGCCAGCAGATTTTTGCTGGGGTACATGCTTAGGAATATCCAGAGGGGTCCCTGAAGTCTGAGCACGCCTTGCGTATGTCAGCTTCCTTCCTCATGACCTTGTCACGGGCGGGATTCCTCACACTGGCTTCCGGCAGGGTATGGTGGTGAACTTCTTGAGTTGCAGCAAGGCTGTGAAAGACCCTTTCGAAGTTCCAGAGGTAAGGTGTCATTAGTCTCCAGACGCCTCATCGGAAATAGGCCTCATCTCGCCTGGAAGGGAGAACTTCCTGGATTTTCTCGAGTTGCGGCAGGTGTTCTCGAGTTACGACGGGGACCTCAGGGACCCACCCTGGTGGCCTCAGGAGAGGCCAGTCCCTATGCGAGTTGCTAGGGGGCCTCTCGGGATTCCTCTCCCGTCGATACCGGGGCCAAAAACCTTGTGTGGAGTCAGGGCCGGAACCGAGGATTCCTCTCAGGGGCTGACATGGATCTTTGGGTACTTCTGGAGTCTCCCCAGGGGAGTCAGGCCTCGTCTCGAGTGGGGGCATGCACGTGCACTTTCCTTCCAGGCTGTAGCAGCAATGTCACGCTTCCCGTCGCGTGGATCAAATGATCTGCGGTTTTCCCTCGAGGCTTTCCCTCGAGGCTTTCCCACAGGGCTGTCCCATGTGACACCGTGGTGTGAGTCGATTCTCGGCGTGAAAAATGAGCCAGTGCAGGGCAAAGAGGTTCCTCTGGAATGGACTGAGACATCTGGGGGACTCTTGGAATGGTGGTACGACCATGGAGTTCCTCTCGCCTTTCCTGTTGAGAGTGCCTCCTCTTGAGATGCGACGGGAACGCCGGGAATTCTTTCCCGTTGAAAGCAGGGAAAGGATCCCTCATCTCGAGCTACGAGGGGGAAACGGGGCTCCTCTGGATGTGGGCGGGACCATCGTGCTTCCTCTCGAGTGGAGACGGGTATGGCGGTGAACTTCTTGAGTTGCAGCAAGGGTGTGAAAGACCCTTTGGAAGTTCCAGAGGTTAGGTGTCATTAGTCTCCAGACGCCTCATCGGAAATAGGCCTCATCTCGCCTGGAAGGGAGAACTTCCTGGATTTTCTCGAGTTGCGGCAGGTGTTCTCGAGTTACGACGGGGACCTCAGGGACCCGCCCTGGTGGCCTCAGGAGAGGCCAGTCCACATGCGAGTTGTTAGGGGGCCTCTCGGGATTCCTCTCCCGTCGATACCGGGGCCATAAACCTTGTGTGGAGTCAGGGCCGGAACCGAGGATTCCTCTCAGGGGCTGACATGGATCTTTGGGTACTTCTGGAGTCTCCCCAGGGGAGTCAGGCCTCGTCTCGAGTGGGGGCATGCACGTGCGCTTTCCTTCCAGGCTGTAGCAGCAATGTCACGCTTCCCGTCGCGTGGATCAAAGGATCTGTGGTTTTCCCTCGAGGCTTTCCCTCGAGGCTTTCCCACAGGGCTGTCCCACGTGCCACCGTGTTGTGAGTCGATCCTCGGCGTGAAAGATGAGCCAGTGCAGGGCAAAGAGGTTCCTCTGGAATGGACTGAGACATCTGGGGGACTCTTGGAATGGTGGTACGACCATGGAGTTCCTCTCGCCTTTCCTGTTGAGAGTGCCTCCTCTTGAGATGCGACGGGAACGCCGGGAATACTTTCCCGTTGAAACCAGGGAAAGGATCCCTCATCTCTAGCTACGAGGGGGAAACGGGGCTCCTCTGAATGTGGGCGGGACCATCGTGCTTCCTCTCGAGTGGAGACGGGTATGGCGGTGAACTTCTTGAGTTGCAGCAAGGGTGTGAAAGACCCTTTCGAAGTTCCAGAGGTTTGGTGTCATTAGTCTCCAGAGGCCTCATCGGAAATAGGCCTCATCTCGCCTGGAAGGGAGAACTTCCTGGATTTTCTCGAGTTGCGGCAGGTGTTCTCGAGTTACGACGGGGACCTCAGAGACCCGCCCTGGTGGCCTCCGGAGAGGCCAGTCCCCATGCGAGTTGCTAGGGGGCCTCTCGGGATTCCTCTCCCGTCGATACCGGGGCCAAAAACCTTGTGTGGAGTCAGGGCCGGAACCGAGGATTCCTCTCAGGGGCTGACATGGATCTTTGGGTACTTCTGGAGTCTCCCCAGGGGAGTCAGGACTCGTCTCGAGTGGGGGCATGCACGTGCGCTTTCCTTCCAGGCTGTAGCAGCAATGTCACGCTTCCCGTCGCGTGGATCAAAGGATCTGTGGTTTTCCCTCGAGGCTTTCCCTCGAGGCTTTCCCACAGGGCTGTCCCACGTGCCACCGTGGTGTGAGTCGATCCTCGGCGTGAAAGATGAGCCAGTGCAGGGCAAAGAGGTTCCTCTGGAATGGACTGAGACATCTGGGGGACTCTTGGAATGGTGGTACGACCATGGAGTTCCTCTCGCCTTTCCTGTTGAGAGTGCCTCCTCTTGAGATGCGACGGGAACGCAGGGAATTCTTTCCCGTTGAAAGCAGGGAAAGGATCCCTCATCTCGAGCTACGAGGGGGAAACGGGGCTCCCTTGGATGTGCTCGGGACCATCGTGCTTCCTCTCGAGTGGAGACGGGTATGGTGGTGAACTTCTTGAGTTGCAGCAAGGGTGTGAAAGACCCTTTCGAAGTTCCAGAGGTTAGGTGTCATTAGTCTCCAGACGCCTCATCGGAAATAGGCCTCATCTCGCCTGGAAGGGAGAACTTCCTGGATTTTCTCGAGTTGCGGCAGGTGTTCTCGAGTTACGACGGGGACCTCAGGGACCGGCCCTGGTGGCCTCAGGAGAGGCCAGTCCCCATGCGAGTTGCTAGGGGGCCTCTCGGGATTCCTCTCCCGTCGATACCGGGGCCAAAAAGCTTGTGTGGAGTCAGGGCCGGAACCGAGGATTCCTCTCAGGGGCTGACATGGATCTTTGGGTACTTCTGGAGTCTCCCCAGGGGAGTCAGGCCTCGTCTCGAGTGGGGGCATGCACGTGCGCTTTCCTTCCAGGTTGTAGCAGCAATGTCACGCTTCCCGTCGCGTGGATCAAAGGATCTGTGGTTTTCCCTCGAGGCTTTCCCTCGAGGCTTTCCCGCAGGGCTGTCCCACGTGCCACCGTGTTGTGAGTCGATCCTCGGCGTGAAAGATGAGCCAGTGCAGGGCAAAGAGGTTCCTCTGGAATGGACTGAGACATCTGGGGGACTCTTGGAATGGTGGTACGACCATGGAGTTCCTCTCGCCTTTCCTGTTGAGAGTGCCTCCTCTTGAGATGCGACGGGAACGCCGGGAATTCTTTCCCGTTGAAAGCAGGGAAAGGATCCCTCATCTCGAGCTCCGAGGGGGAAACGGGGCTCCTCTGGATGTGGGCGGGACCATCGTGCTTCCTCTCGAGTGGAGACGGGTATGGCGGTGAACTTCTTGAGTTGCAGCAAGGGTGTGAAAGACCCTTTCGAAGTTCCAGAGGTTTGGTGTCATTAGTCTCCAGAGGCCTCATCGGAAATAGGCCTCATCTCGCCTGGAAGGGAGAACTTCCTGGATTTTCTCGAGTTGCGGCAGGTGTTCTCGAGTTACGACGGGGACCTCAGGGACCCGCCCTGGTGGCCTCAGGAGAGGCCAGTCCCCATGCGAGTTGCTACGGGGCCTCTCGGGATTCCTCTCCCGTCGATACCGGGGCCAAAAACCTTGTGTGGAGTCAGGGCCGGAACCGAGGATTCCTCTCAGGGGCTGACATGGATCTTTGGGTACTTCTGGAGTCTCCCCAGTGGAGTCAGGCCTCGTATCGAGTGGGGGCATGCACGTGCGCTTTCCTTCCAGGCTGTAGCAGCAATGTCACGCTTCCCGTCGCGTGGATCAAAGGATCTGTGGTTTTCCCTCGAGGCTTTCCCTCGAGGCTTTCCCACAGGGCTGTCCCACGTGCCACCGTGGTGTGAGTCGATCCTCGGCGTGAAAGATGAGCCAGTGCAGGGCAAAGAGGTTCCTCTGGAATGGACTGAGACATCTGGGGGACTCTTGGAATGGTGGTACGACCATGGAGATCCTCTCGCCTTTCCTGTTGAGAGTGCCTCCTCTTGAGATGCGACGGGAACGCCGGGAATTCTTTCCCGTTGAAAGCAGGGAAAGGATCCCTCATCTCGAGCACCGAGGGGGAAACGGGGCTCCTCTGGATGTGGGCGGGACCATCGTGCTTCCTCTCGAGTGGAGACGGGTATGGCGGAGAACTTCTTGAGTTGCAGCAAGGGTGTGAAAGACCCTTTCAAAGTTCCAGAGGTTAGGTGTCATTAGTCTCCAGACCCCTCATCGGAAATAGGCCTCATCTCGCCTGGAAGGGAGAACTTCCTGGATTTTCTCGAGTTGCGGCAGGTGTTCTTAAGTTACGACGGGGAACTCAGGCACCCGCATGGTGGCCTCAGGAGAGGCCAGTCCCCATGCGAGTTGCTAGGGGGCCTCTCGGGATTCCTCTCCCGTCGATACCGGGGCCAAAAACCTTGTGTGGAGTCAGGGCCGGAACCGAGGATTCCTCTCAGGGGCTGACATGGATCTTTGGGTACTTCTGGAGTCTCCCCAGGGGAGTCAGGCCTCGTCTCGAGTGGGGGCATGCACGTGCACTTTCCTTCCAGGCTGTAGCAGCAATGTCACGCTTCCCGTCGCGTGGATCAAATGATCTGCGGTTTTCCCTCGAGGCTTTCCCTCGAGGCTTTCCCACAGGGCTGTCCCATGTGACACCGTGGTGTGAGTCGATTCTCGGCGTGAAAAATGAGCCAGTGCAGGGCAAAGAGGTTCCTCTGGAATGGACTGAGACATCTGGGGGACTCTTGGAATGGTGGTACGACCATGGAGTTCCTCTCGCCTTTCCTGTTGAGAGTGCCTCCTCTTGAGATGCGACGGGAACGCCGGGAATTCTTTCCCGTTGAAAGCAGGGAAAGGATCCCTCATCTCGAGCTACGAGGGGGAAACGGGGCTCCTCTGGATGTGGGCGGGACCATCGTTCTTCCTCTCGAGTGGAGACGGGTATGGCGGTGAACTTCTTGAGTTGCAGCAAGGGTGTGAAAGATCCTTTGGAAGTTCCAGAGGTTAGGTGTCATTAGTCTCCAGACGCCTCATCGGAAATAGGCCTCATCTCGACTGGAAGGGAGAACTTCCTGGATTTTCTCGAGTTGCGGCAGGTGTTCTCGAGTTACGACGGGGACCTCAGGGACCCGCCCTGGTGGCCTCAGGAGAGGCCAGTCCCCATGCGAGTTGTTAGGGGGACTCTCGGGATTCCTCTCCCGTCGATACCGGGGCCAAAAACCTTGTGTGGAGTCAGGGCCGGAACCGAGGATTCCTCTCAGGGGCTGACATAGATCTTTGGGTACTTCTGGAGTCTCCCCAGGGGAGTCAGGCCTCGTCTCGAGTGGGGGCATGCACGTGCGCTTTCCTTCCAGGCTTTAGGAGCAATGTCACGCTTCCCGTCGCGTGGATCAAAGGATCTGTGATTTTCCCTCGAGGCTTTCCCTCGAGGCTTTCCCACAGGGCTGTCCCACGTGCGACCGTGGTGTGAGTCGATCCTCGGCGTGAAAGATGAGCCAGTGCAGGGCAAAGAGGTTCCTCTGGAAAGGACTGAGACATCTGGGGGACTCTTGGAATGGTGGTACGACCATGGAGTTCCTCTCGCCTTTCCTGTTGAGAGTGCCTCCTCTTGAGATGCGACGGGAACGCAGGGAATTCTTTCCCGTTGAAAGCAGGGAAAGGATCCCTCATCTCGAGCTCCGAGGGGGAAACGGGGCTCCTCTGGATGTGGGCGGGACCATCGTGCTTCCTCTCGAGTGGAGACGGGTATGGCGGTGAACTTCTTGAGTTGCAGCAAGGGTGTGAAAGACCCTTTCGAAGTTCCAGAGTTTAGGTGTCATTAGTCTCCAGACGCCTCATCGGAAATAGGCCTCATCTCGCCTGAAAGGGAGAACTTCCTGGATTTTCTCGAGTTGCGGCAGGTGTTCTCGAGTTACGACGGGGACCTCAGGGACCCGCCCTGGTGGCCTCAGGAGAGGCCAGTCCCCATGCGAGTTGCTAGGGGGCCTCTCGGGATTCCTCTCCCGTCGATACCGGGGCCAAAAACCTTGTGTGGAGTCAGGGCCGGAACCGAGGATTCCTCTCAGGGGCTGACATGGATCTTTGGGTACTTCTGGAGTCTCCCCAGGGGAGTCAGGCCTCGTCTCGAGTGGGTGCATGCACGTGCGCTTTCCTTCCAGGCTGTAGCAGCAATGTCACGCTTCCCGTCGCGTGGATCAAAGGATCTGTGGTTTTCCCTCGAGGCTTTCCCTCGAGGCTTTCCCACAGGGCTGTCCCACGTGCCACCGTGGTGTGAGTCGATCCTCGGCGTGAAAGATGAGCCAGTGCAGGGCAAAGAGGTTCCTCTGGAATTGACTGAGACTTCTGGGGGACTCTTGGAATGGTGGTACGACCATGGAGTTCCTCTCGCCTTTCCTGTTGAGAGTGCCTCCTCTTGAGATGCGACGGGAACGCCGGGAATACTTTCCCGTTGAAAGCAGGGAAAGGATCCCTCATCTCGAGCTACGAGGGGGAAACGGGGCTCCTCTGGATGTGGGCGGGACCATCGTGCTTCCTCTCGAGTGGAGACGGGTATGGCGGTGAACTTCTTGAGTTGCAGCAAGGGTGTGAAAGACCCTTTCGAAGTTCCAGAGGTTAGGTGTCATTAGTCTCCAGAGGCCTCATCGGAAATAGGCCTCATCTCGCCTGGAAGGGAGAACTTCCTGGATTTTCTCGAGTTGCGGCAGGTGTTCTCGAGTTACGACGGGGACCTCAGGGACCCGCCCTGGTGGCCTCAGGAGAGGCCAGTCCCCATGGGAGTTGCTAGGGGGCCTCTCGGGATTCCTCTCCCGTCGATACTGGGGCCAAAAAGCTTCTGTGGAGTCAGGGCCCGAACCGAGGATTCCTCTCAGGGGCTGACATGGATCTTTGGGTACTTCTGGATTCTCCCCAGGGGAGTCAGGCCTCGTCTCGAGTGGGGGCATGCACGTGCGCTTTCCTTCCAGGCTGTAGCAGCAATGTCACGCTTCCCGTCGCGTGGATCAAAGGATCTGTGGTTTTCCCTCGAGGCTTTCCCTCGAGGCTTTCCCACAGGGCTGTCCCACGTGCCACCGTGTTGTGAGTCGATCCTCGGCGTGAAAGATGAGCCAGTGCAGGGCAAAGAGGTTCCTCTGGAATGGACTGAGACATCTGGGGGACTCTTGGAATGGTGGTACGACCATGGAGTTCCTCTCGCCTTTCCTGTTGAGAGTGCCTCCTCTTGAGATGCGACGGGAACGCCGGGAATACTTTCCCGTTGAAACCAGGGAAAGGATCCCTCATCTCTAGCTACGAGGGGGAAACGGGGCTCCTCTGGATGTGGGCGGGACCATCGTGCTTCCTCTCGAGTGGAGACGGGTATGGCAGTGAACTTCTTGAGTTGCAGCAAGGGTGTGAAAGACCCTTTCGAAGTTCCAGAGGTTTGGTGTCATTAGTCTCCAGAGGCCTCATCGGAAATAGGCCTCATCTCGCCTGGAAGGGAGAACTTCCTGGATTTTCTCGAGTTGCGGCAGGTGTTCTAGAGGTCCGACGGGGACCTCAGGGACCCGCCCTGGTGGCCTCCGGAGAGGCCAGTCCCCATGCGAGTTGCTAGGGGGCCTCTCGGGATTCCTCTCCCGTCGATACCGGGGCCAAAAACCTTGTGTGGAGTCAGGGCCGGAACCGAGGATTCCTCTCAGGGGCTGACATGGATCTTTGGGTACTTCTGGAGTCTCCCCAGTGGAGTCAGGCCTCGTCTCGAGTGGGGGCATGCACGTGCGCTTTCCTTCCAGGCTGTAGCAGCAATGTCACGCTTCCCGTCGCGTGGATCAAAGGATCTGTGGTTTTCCCTCGAGGCTTTCCCTCGAGGCTTTCCCACAGGGCTGTCCCACGTGCCACCGTGGTGTGAGTCGATCCTCGGCGTGAAAGATGAGGCAGTGCAGGGCAAAGAGGTTCCTCTGGAATGGACTGAGACATCTGGGGGACTCTTGGAATGGTGGTACGACCATGGAGATCCTCTCGCCTTTCCTGTTGAGAGTGCCTCCTCTTGAGATGCGACGGGAACGCCGGGAATTCTTTCCCGTTGAAAGCAGGGAAAGGATCCCTCATCTCGAGCACCGAGGGGGAAACGGGGCTCCTCTGGATGTGGGCGGGACCATCGTGCTTCCTCTCGAGTGGAGACGGGTATGGCGGAGAACTTCTTGAGTTGCAGCAAGGGTGTGAAAGACCCTTTCAAAGTTCCAGAGGTTAGGTGTCATTAGTCTCCAGACCCCTCATCGGAAATAGGCCTCATCTCGCCTGGAAGGGAGAACTTCCTGGATTTTCTCGAGTTGCGGCAGGTGTTCTTAAGTTACGACGGGGAACTCAGGCACCCGCATGGTGGCCTCAGGAGAGGCCAGTCCCCATGCGAGTTGCTAGGGGGCCTCTCGGGATTCCTCTCCCGTCGATACCGGGGCCAAAAACCTTGTGTGGAGTCAGGGCCGGAACCGAGGATTCCTCTCAGGGGCTGACATGGATCTTTGGGTACTTCTGGAGTCTCCCCAGGGGAGTCAGGCCTCGTCTCGAGTGGGGGCATGCACGTGCACTTTCCTTCCAGGCTGTAGCAGCAATGTCACGCTTCCCGTCGCGTGGATCAAATGATCTGCGGTTTTCCCTCGAGGCTTTCCCTCGAGGCTTTCCCACAGGGCTGTCCCATGTGACACCGTGGTGTGAGTCGATTCTCGGCGTGAAAAATGAGCCAGTGCAGGGCAAAGAGGTTCCTCTGGAATGGACTGAGACATCTGGGGGACTCTTGGAATGGTGGTACGACCATGGAGTTCCTCTCGCCTTTCCTGTTGAGAGTGCCTCCTCTTGAGATGCGACGGGAACGCCGGGAATTCTTTCCCGTTGAAAGCAGGGAAAGGATCCCTCATCTCGAGCTACGAGGGGGAAACGGGGCTCCTCTGGATGTGGGCGGGACCATCGTTCTTCCTCTCGAGTGGAGACGGGTATGGCGGTGAACTTCTTGAGTTGCAGCAAGGGTGTGAAAGATCCTTTGGAAGTTCCAGAGGTTAGGTGTCATTAGTCTCCAGACGCCTCATCGGAAATAGGCCTCATCTCGACTGGAAGGGAGAACTTCCTGGATTTTCTCGAGTTGCGGCAGGTGTTCTCGAGTTACGACGGGGACCTCAGGGACCCGCCCTGGTGGCCTCAGGAGAGGCCAGTCCCCATGCGAGTTGTTAGGGGGACTCTCGGGATTCCTCTCCCGTCGATACCGGGGCCAAAAACCTTGTGTGGAGTCAGGGCCGGAACCGAGGATTCCTCTCAGGGGCTGACATAGATCTTTGGGTACTTCTGGAGTCTCCCCAGGGGAGTCAGGCCTCGTCTCGAGTGGGGGCATGCACGTGCGCTTTCCTTCCAGGCTTTAGGAGCAATGTCACGCTTCCCGTCGCGTGGATCAAAGGATCTGTGATTTTCCCTCGAGGCTTTCCCTCGAGGCTTTCCCACAGGGCTGTCCCACGTGCGACCGTGGTGTGAGTCGATCCTCGGCGTGAAAGATGAGCCAGTGCAGGGCAAAGAGGTTCCTCTGGAAAGGACTGAGACATCTGGGGGACTCTTGGAATGGTGGTACGACCATGGAGTTCCTCTCGCCTTTCCTGTTGAGAGTGCCTCCTCTTGAGATGCGACGGGAACGCAGGGAATTCTTTCCCGTTGAAAGCAGGGAAAGGATCCCTCATCTCGAGCTCCGAGGGGGAAACGGGGCTCCTCTGGATGTGGGCGGGACCATCGTGCTTCCTCTCGAGTGGAGACGGGTATGGCGGTGAACTTCTTGAGTTGCAGCAAGGGTGTGAAAGACCCTTTCGAAGTTCCAGAGTTTAGGTGTCATTAGTCTCCAGACGCCTCATCGGAAATAGGCCTCATCTCGCCTGAAAGGGAGAACTTCCTGGATTTTCTCGAGTTGCGGCAGGTGTTCTCGAGTTACGACGGGGACCTCAGGGACCCGCCCTGGTGGCCTCAGGAGAGGCCAGTCCCCATGCGAGTTGCTAGGGGGCCTCTCGGGATTCCTCTCCCGTCGATACCGGGGCCAAAAACCTTGTGTGGAGTCAGGGCCGGAACCGAGGATTCCTCTCAGGGGCTGACATGGATCTTTGGGTACTTCTGGAGTCTCCCCAGGGGAGTCAGGCCTCGTCTCGAGTGGGTGCATGCACGTGCGCTTTCCTTCCAGGCTGTAGCAGCAATGTCACGCTTCCCGTCGCGTGGATCAAAGGATCTGTGGTTTTCCCTCGAGGCTTTCCCTCGAGGCTTTCCCACAGGGCTGTCCCACGTGCCACCGTGGTGTGAGTCGATCCTCGGCGTGAAAGATGAGCCAGTGCAGGGCAAAGAGGTTCCTCTGGAATTGACTGAGACTTCTGGGGGACTCTTGGAATGGTGGTACGACCATGGAGTTCCTCTCGCCTTTCCTGTTGAGAGTGCCTCCTCTTGAGATGCGACGGGAACGCCGGGAATACTTTCCCGTTGAAAGCAGGGAAAGGATCCCTCATCTCGAGCTACGAGGGGGAAACGGGGCTCCTCTGGATGTGGGCGGGACCATCGTGCTTCCTCTCGAGTGGAGACGGGTATGGCGGTGAACTTCTTGAGTTGCAGCAAGGGTGTGAAAGACCCTTTCGAAGTTCCAGAGGTTAGGTGTCATTAGTCTCCAGAGGCCTCATCGGAAATAGGCCTCATCTCGCCTGGAAGGGAGAACTTCCTGGATTTTCTCGAGTTGCGGCAGGTGTTCTCGAGTTACGACGGGGACCTCAGGGACCCGCCCTGGTGGCCTCAGGAGAGGCCAGTCCCCATGGGAGTTGCTAGGGGGCCTCTCGGGATTCCTCTCCCGTCGATACCGGGGCCAAAAAGCTTCTGTGGAGTCAGGGCCCGAACCGAGGATTCCTCTCAGGGGCTGACATGGATCTTTGGGTACTTCTGGATTCTCCCCAGGGGAGTCAGGCCTCGTCTCGAGTGGGGGCATGCACGTGCGCTTTCCTTCCAGGCTGTAGCAGCAATGTCACGCTTCCCGTCGCGTGGATCAAAGGATCTGTGGTTTTCCCTCGAGGCTTTCCCTCGAGGCTTTCCCACAGGGCTGTCCCACGTGCCACCGTGTTGTGAGTCGATCCTCGGCGTGAAAGATGAGCCAGTGCAGGGCAAAGAGGTTCCTCTGGAATGGACTGAGACATCTGGGGGACTCTTGGAATGGTGGTACGACCATGGAGTTCCTCTCGCCTTTCCTGTTGAGAGTGCCTCCTCTTGAGATGCGACGGGAACGCCGGGAATACTTTCCCGTTGAAACCAGGGAAAGGATCCCTCATCTCTAGCTACGAGGGGGAAACGGGGCTCCTCTGGATGTGGGCGGGACCATCGTGCTTCCTCTCGAGTGGAGACGGGTATGGCAGTGAACTTCTTGAGTTGCAGCAAGGGTGTGAAAGACCCTTTCGAAGTTCCAGAGGTTTGGTGTCATTAGTCTCCAGAGGCCTCATCGGAAATAGGCCTCATCTCGCCTGGAAGGGAGAACTTCCTGGATTTTCTCGAGTTGCGGCAGGTGTTCTAGAGGTCCGACGGGGACCTCAGGGACCCGCCCTGGTGGCCTCCGGAGAGGCCAGTCCCCATGCGAGTTGCTAGGGGGCCTCTCGGGATTCCTCTCCCGTCGATACCGGGGCCAAAAACCTTGTGTGGAGTCAGGGCCGGAACCGAGGATTCCTCTCAGGGGCTGACATGGATCTTTGGGTACTTCTGGAGTCTCCCCAGTGGAGTCAGGCCTCGTCTCGAGTGGGGGCATGCACGTGCGCTTTCCTTCCAGGCTGTAGCAGCAATGTCACGCTTCCCGTCGCGTGGATCAAAGGATCTGTGGTTTTCCCTCGAGGCTTTCCCTCGAGGCTTTCCCACAGGGCTGTCCCACGTGCCACCGTGGTGTGAGTCGATCCTCGGCGTGAAAGATGAGCCAGTGCAGGGCAAAGAGGTTCCTCTGGAATGGACTGAGACATCTGGGGGACTCTTGGAATGGTGGTACGACCATGGAGTTCCTCTCGCCTTTCCTGTTGAGAGTGCCTCCTCTTGAGATGCGACGGGAACGCAGGGAATTCTTTCCCGTTGAAAGCAGGGAATGGATCCCTCATCTCGAGCTACGAGGGGGAAACGGGGCTCCTTTGGATGTGGTCGGGACCATCGTGCTTCCTCTCGAGTGGAGACGGGTATGGTGGTGAACTTCTTGAGTTGCAGCAAGGGTGTGAAAGACCCTTTCGAAGTTCCAGAGGTAAGGTGTCATTAGACTCAAGACGCCTCATCGGAAATAGGCCTCATCTCGCCTGGAAGGGAGAACTTCCTGGATTTTCTCGAGTTGCGGCAGGTGTTCTCGAGTTACGATGGGGACCTCAGGGACCGGCCCTGGTGGCCTCAGGAGAGGCCAGTCCCCATGCGAGTTGCTAGGGGGCCTCTCGGGATTCCTCTCCCGTCGATACCGGGGCCAAAAAGCTTGTGTGGAGTCAGGGCCGGAACCGAGGATTCCTCTCAGGGGCTGACATGGATCTTTGGGTACTTCTGGAGTCTCCCCAGGGGAGTCAGGCCTCGTCTCGAGTGGGGGCATGCACGTGCGCTTTCCTTCCAGGTTGTAGCAGCAATGTCACGCTTCCCGTCGCGTGGATCAAAGGATCTGTGGTTTTCCCTCGAGGCTTTCCCTCGAGGCTTTCCCACAGGGCTGTCCCACGTGCCACCGTGTTGTGAGTCGATCCTCGGCGTGAAAGATGAGCCAGTGCAGGGCAAAGAGGTTCCTCTGGAATGGACTGAGACATCTGGGGGACTCTTGGAATGGTGGTACGACCATGGAGTTCCTCTCGCCTTTCCTGTTGAGAGTGCCTCCTCTTGAGATGCGACGGGAACGCCGGGAATTCTTTCCCGTTGAAAGCAGGGAAAGGATCCCTCATCTCGAGCTCCGAGGGGGAAACGGGGCTCCTCTGGATGTGGGCGGGACCATCGTGCTTCCTCTCGAGTGGAGACGGGTATGGCGGTGAACTTCTTGAGTTGCAGCAAGGGTGTGAAAGACCCTTTCGAAGTTCCAGAGGTTTGGTGTCATTAGTCTCCAGAGGCCTCATCGGAAATAGGCCTCATCTCGCCTGGAAGGGAGAACTTCCTGGATTTTCTCGAGTTGCGGCAGGTGTTCTCGAGTTACGACGGGGACCTCAGGGACCCGCCCTGGTGGCCTCAGGAGAGGCCAGTCCCCATGCGAGTTGCTACGGGGCCTCTCGGGATTCCTCTCCCGTCGATACCGGGGCCAAAAACCTTGTGTGGAGTCAGGGCCGGAACCGAGGATTCCTCTCAGGGGCTGACATGGATCTTTGGGTACTTCTGGAGTCTACCCAGTGGAGTCAGGCCTCGTCTCAAGTGGGGGCATGCACGTGCGCTTTCCTTCCAGGCTGTAGCAGCAATGTCACTCTTCCCGTCGCGTGGATCAAAGGATCTGTGGTTTTCCCTCGAGGCTTTCCCTCGAGGCTTTCCCACAGGGCTGTCCCACGTGCCACCGTGGTGTGAGTCGATCCTCGGCGTGAAAGATGAGCCAGTGCAGGGCAAAGAGGTTCCTCTGGAATGGACTGAGACATCTGGGGGACTCTTGGAATGGTGGTACGACCAAGGAGATCCTCTCGCCTTTCCTGTTGAGAGTGCCTCCTCTTGAGATGCGACGGGAACGCCGGGAATTCTTTCCCGTTGAAAGCAGGGAAAGGATCCCTCATCTCGAGCACCGAGGGGGAAACGGGGCTCCTCTGGATGTGGGCGGGACCATCGTGCTTCCTCTCGAGTGGAGACGGGTATGGCGGAGAACTTCTTGAGTTGCAGCAAGGGTGTGAAAGACCCTTTCAAAGTTCCAGAGGTTAGGTGTCATTAGTCTCCAGACGCCTCATCGGAAATAGGCCTCATCTCGCCTGGAAGGGAGAACTTCCTGGATTTTCTCGAGTTGCGGCAGGTGTTCTTAAGTTACGACGGGGAACTCAGGCACCCGCCCTGGTGGCCTCAGGAGAGGCCAGTCCCCATGCGAGTTGCTAGGGGGCCTCTCGGGATTCCTCTCCCGTCGATACCGGGGCCAAAAACCTTGAGTGGAGTCAGGGCCGGAAGCGAGGATTCCTCTCAGGGGCTGACATGGATCTTTGGGTACTTCTGGAGTCTCCCCAGGGGAGTCAGGCCTCGTCTCGAGTGGGGGCATGCACGTGCGCTTTACTTCCAGGCTGTAGCAGCAATGTCACGCTTCCCGTCACGTGGATCAAAGGATCTGTGGTTTTCCCTCGAGGCTTTCCCTCGAGGCTTTCCCACAGGGCTGTCCCACGTGCCACCGTGGTGTGAGTCGATCCTCGGCGTGAAAGATGAGCCAGTGCAGGGCAAAGAGTTTCCTCTGGAATGGACTGAGATATCTGGGGGACTCTTGGAATGGTGGTAAGACCATGGAGTTCCTCTCGCCTTTCCTGTTGAGAGTGCCTACTCTTGAGATGCGACAGGAACGCCGGGAATTCTTTCCCGTTGAAAGCAGGGAAAGGATCCCTCATCTCGAGCTCCGAGGGGGAAACGGGGCTCCTCTGGATGTGGGCGGGACCATCGTGCTTCCTCTCGAGTGGAGACGGGTATGGCGGTGAACTTCTTGAGTTGCAGCAAGGGTGTGAAAGACCCTTTCGAAGTTCCAGAGGTTAGGTGTCATTAGTCTCCAGACGCCTCATCGGAAATAGGCCTCATCTCGCCTGGAAGGGAGAACTTCCTGGATTTTCTCGAGTTGCGGCAGGTGTTCTCGAGTTACGACGGGGACCTCAGGGACCCGCCATGGTGGCCTCAGGAGAGGCCAGTCCTCATGAGAGTTGCTAGGGGGCCTCTCGGGATTCCTCTCCCGTCGATACCGGGGCCAAAAAGCTTGTGTGGAGTCAGGGCCGGAACCGAGAATTCCTCTCAGGGGCTGACATGGATCTTTGGGTACTTCTGGAGTCTCCCCAGGGGAGTCAGGCCTCGTCTCGAGTGGGGGCATGCACGTGCGCTTTCCTTCCAGGCTGTAGCAGCAATGTCACGCTTCCCGGCGCGTGGATCAAAGGATCTCTGGTTTTCCCTCGAGGCTTTCCCTCGAGGCTTTCCCACAGGGCTGTCCCACGTGCCACCGTGTTGTGAGTCGATCCTCGGCGTGAAAGATGAGCCAGTGCAGGGCAAAGAGGTTCCTCTGGAATGGACTGAGACATCTGGGGGACTCTGGGAATGGTGGTACGACCATGGAGTTCCTCTCGCCTTTCCTGTTGAGAGTGCCTCCGCTTGAGATGCGACGGGAACGCCGGAAATTCTTTCCCGTTGAAACCAGGGAAAGGATCCCTCATCTCGAGCTACGAGGGGGAAACGGGGCTCCTCTGGATGTGCGCGGGACCATCGTGCTTCCTCTCGAGTGGAGACGGGTATGGCGGTGAACTTCTTGAGTTGCAGCAAGGGTGTGAAAGACCCTTTCGAAGTTCCAGAGGTTCCGTGTCATTAGTCTCCAGACGCCTCATCGGAAATAGGCCTCATCTCGCCTGGAAGGGAGAACTTCCTGGATTTTCTCGAGTTGCGGCAGGTGTTCTCGAGTTACGACGGGGACCTCAGGGACCCGCCCTGGTGGCCTCCGGAGAGGCCAGTCCCCATGCGAGTTGCTAGGGGGCCTCTCGGGATTCCTCTCCCGTCGATCCCGGGGCCAAAAACCTTGTGTGGAGTCAGGGCCGGAACCGAGGATTCCTCTCAGGGGCTGACATGGATCTTTAGGTACTTCTGGAGTCTCCCCAGTGGAGTCAGGCCTCGTCTCGAGTGGGGGCATGCACGTGCGCTTTCCTTCCAGGCTGTAGCAGCAATGTCACGCTTCCCGTCGCGTGGATCAAAGGATCTGTGGTTTTCCCTCGAGGCTTTCCCTCGATGCTTTCCCACAGTGCTGTCCCACGTGCCACCGTGGTGTGAGTCGATCCTCGGCGTGAAAGATGAGCCAGTGCAAGGCAAAGAGGTTCCTCTGGAATGGACTGAGACATCTGGGGGACTCTTGGAATTGTGGTACGACCATGGAGTTCCTCTCGCCTTTCCTGTTGAGAGTGCCTCCACTTGAGATGCGACGGGAACGCCGGGAATACTTTCCCGTTGAAAGCAGGGAAAGGATCCCTCATCTCGAGCTACGAGGGGGAAACGGGGCTCCTCTGGATGTGGGCGGGACCATCGTGCTTCCTCTCTAGTGGAGACGGTTCTGGTGGTGAACTTCTTGAGTTGCAGCAAGGCTGTGAAAGACCCTTTCGAAGTTCCAGAGGTAAGGTGTCATTAGTCTCCAGACGCCTCATCGGAAATAGGCCTCATCTCGCCTGGAAGGGAGAACTTCCTGGATTTTCTCGAGTTGCGGCAGGTGTTCTCGAGTTCCGACGGGGACCTCAGGGACCGGCCCTGGTGGCCTCAGGAGAGGCCAGTCCCCATGCGAGTTGCTAGGGGGCCTCTCGGGATTCCTCTCCCGTCGATACCGGGGCCAAAAAGCTTGTGTGGAGTCAGGGCCGGAACCAAGGATTCCTCTCAGGGGCTGACATGGATCTTTGGGTACTTCTGGAGTCTCCCCAGGGGAGTCAGGCGTCGTCTCGAGTGGGGGCATGCACGTGCGCTTTCCTTCCAGGCTGTAGCAGCAATGTCACGCTTCCCGTCGCGTGGATCAAAGGATCTGTGGTTTTCCCTCGAGGCTTTCCCTCGAGGCTTTCCCACAGGGCTGTCCCACGTGCCACCGTGTTGTGAGTCGATCCTCGGCGTGAAAGATGAGCCAGTGCAGGGCAAAGAGTTTCCTCTGGAATGGACTGAGACATCTGGGGGACTCTTGGAATGGTGGTACGACCATGGAGTTCCTCTCGCCTTTCCTGTTGAGAGTGCCTCCTCTTGAGATGAGACGGGAACGCCGGGAATTCTTTCCCTTTGAAACCAGGGAAAGGATCCCTCATCTCGAGCTAGGAGGGGGAAACGGGGCTCCTCTGGATGTGGGCGGGACCATCGTGCTTCCTCTCGAGTGGAGACGGGTATGGCGGTGAACTTCTTGAGTTGCAGCAAGGGTGTGAAAGACCCTTTCGAAGTTCCAGAGGTTTGGTGTCATTAGTCTCCAGAGGCTTCATCGGAAATAGGCCTCATCTCGCCTGGAAGGGAGAACTTCCTGGATTTTCTCGAGTTGCGGCAGTAGTTCTCGAGTTACGACGGGGACCTCAGGGACACGCCCTGGTGGCCTCTGGAGAGGCCAGTCCCCATGCGAGTTGCTAGGGGCCTCTCGGGATTCCTCTCCCGTCGATACCGGGGCCAAAAACCTTGTGTGGAGTCAGGGCCGGAACCGAGGATTCCTCTCAGGGGCTGACATGGATCTTTGGGTACTTCTGGAGTCTCCCCAGGGGAGTCAGGCCTCGTCTCGAGTGGGGGCATGCACGTGCGCTTTCCTTCCAGGCTGTAGCAGCAATGTCACGCTTCCCGTCGCGTGGATCAAAGGATCTGTGGTTTTCCCTCGAGGCTTTCCCTCGAGGCTTTCTCTCGAGGCTTTCCCACAGGGCTGTCCCACGTGCCACCGTGGTGTGAGTCGATCCTCCGCGTGAAAGATGAGCCAGTGCAGGGCAAAGAGGTTCCTCTGGAATGGACTGAGACATCTGGGGGACTCTTGGAATGGTGGTACGACCATGGAGTTCCTCTCGCCTTTCCTGTTGAGAGTGCCTCCTCTTGAGATGCGACGGGAACGCAGGGAATTCTTTCCCGTTGAAAGCAGGGAAAGGATCCCTCATCTCGAGCTACGAGAGGGAAACGGGGCTCCTTTGGATGTGGTCGGGACCATCGTGCTTCCTCTCGAGTGGAGACGGGTATGGTGGTGAACTTCTTGAGTCGCAGCAAGGGTGTGAAAGACCCTTTCGAAGTTCCAGAGGTTAGGTGTCATTAGTCTCCAGACGCCTCATCGGAAATAGGCCTCATTTCGCCTGGAAGGGAGAACTTCCTGGATTTTCTCGAGGTGCGGCAGGTGTTCTCGAGTTACGACGGGGACCTCAGGGACCGGCCCTGGTGGCCTCAGGAGAGGCCAGTCCCCATGCGAGTTGCTAGGGGGCCTCTCGGGATTCCTCTCCCGTCGATACCGGGGCCAAAAACCTTGTGTGGAGTCAGGGCCGGAACCGAGGATTCCTCTCAGGGGCTGATATGGATCTTTGGATACTTCTGGAGTCTCGACAGGGGAGACAGGCCTCGTTTCGTGAGGGGGCATGCACGTGCACTTTCCTTCCAGGCTTTAGCAGCAATGTCACGCTTCCCGTGGCGTGGATCAAAGGATCTGTGCTTTTCCTCGAGCCTTGCCCTCGAGGCTTTCCCACAGGGCTGTCCCACGTGCCACCGTGGTGTGAGTCGATCCTCGGCGTGAAAGATGAGCCAGTGCAGGGCAAAGAGGTTCCTCTGTAATGGACTGAGACATCTGGGGGACTCTTGGAATGGTGGTACGACCATGGAGTTCCTCTCACCTTTCCTGTTGAGAGTGCCTCCGCTTGAGATGCGACGGGAACGCTGGGAATTCTTTCCTGTTGAAAGCAGGGAAAGGATCCCTCCTCTCGAGCTACAAGGTGGAAACGGAGCTCCTCTGGATGTGGGCGGGACCATCGTGCTTCCTCTCGAGTGGAGACGGGTATGGCGGTGAACTTCCTTAGTTGCAGCAAGGGTGTGAAAGACCCTTTCGAAGTTCCAGAGGTTAGGTGTCATTAGTCTCCAGAGGCCTCATCGGAAATAGGCCTCATCTCGCCTGGAAGGGAGAACTTCCTGGATTTTCTCGAGTTGCGGCAGGTGTTCTCGAGTTACGACGGGGACCTCAGGGACCCGCCCTGGTGGCCTCAGGAAAGGCTAGTCCCCTGGAGAGTTGCTAGGGGTCCTCTCCGGATTCCTCTCCCGTCGATACCGGGGATAAAATCCTTCTGTGGAGTCAGGGCCGAAACCGAGGATTCCTCTCAGGGGTTGACATGGATCTCTGGGTCTGTCTGGAGTCTCCCCAGGGTAGTCAAGCCTCGTCTCGAGGGGGGGCATGCACGTGCGCTTTCCTTCCAGGCTGTAGCAGCAATGTCACGCTTCCCGTCGCGTGGATCAAAGGATCTGTGGTTTTCCCTCGAAGCTTTCCCTCGAGGCTTTCCCACAGGGCTGTCCCACATGCCACGGTGGTGGGAGTCGATCATCGGCGTGAAAGATGAGCCAGTGCAGGGCAAAGAGGTTCCTCTGGAATGGACTGAGACATCTGGGGGACTCTTGGAATGGTGGTACGACCATGCAGTTCCTCTCGCCTTTCCTGTTGAGAGTGCCTCCTCTTGAGATGCGACGGGAACACCGGGAATTCGTTCCCGTTGAAAGCAGGGAAAGGATCCCTCATCTCGAGCTACGAGGGGGAAACGGGGCTCCTCTGGATGTGGGCGGGACCTTCGTGCTTCCTCTCGAGTGGAGACGGGTATGGCGGTGAACTTCATGAGTTGCAGCAAGGGTGTGAAAGACCCTTTCGAAGTTCCAGAGGTTAGGTGTCATTAGTCTCCAGAGGCCTCATCGGAAATAGGCCTCATCTCGCCTGCAAGGGAGAACTTCCTGGATTTTCTCGAGTTGCGGCAGGTGTTTTCGAGTTACGACGGGTATCTCAGGGACCCGCCCAGGTGGCCTCAGGAGAGGCCAGTCCCCATGCGAGTTGCTAGGGGGCCTCTCTGGATTCCTCTCCCGTCGATACCGGGGCCAAAAACCTTGTGTGGAGTCAGGGCCGGATCCGAGGATTCCTCTCAGGGGCTGACATGGATCTTTGGGTACTTGTGGAGTCTCCCCAGGGGAGTCAGGCCTCGTCTCTAGTGGGGGCATGCACGTGGGCATTCCTTCCAGGCTCTAGCAGCAATGTCACGCTTCCCGTTGCGTGGATCAAAGGATCTGTGGTTTTCCCTCGAGGCTTTCCCTCGAGGCTTTCCCACAGGGCTGTTCCACGTGCAACCGTGATGTGAGTCGATCCTCGGCGTGAAAGATGAGCCAGTGCAGGGCAAAGAGGTTCCTCTGGAATGGACTGAGACATCTGGGGGACTCTTGGAATGGTGGTACGACCATGGAGTTCCTCTCGCCTTTCCTGTTGAGAGTGCCTCCTCTTGAGATGCGACGGGAACGCCGGGAATTCGTTCCCGTTGAAAGCAGGGAAAGGATCCCTCATCTCGAGCTACGAGGGGGAAACGGGGTTCCTCTGGATGTGGGCGGGACCATCGTGCTTCCTCTCGAGTGGAGACGGGTATGGCGGTGAACTTCTTGAGTTGCAGCAAGGGTGTGAAAGACCCTTTCGAAGTTCCAGAGGTTAGGTGTCATTAGTCTCCAGACGCCTCATCGGAAATAGGCCTCATCTCGCCTGGAAGGGAGAACTTCCTGGATTTTCTCGAGTTGCGGCAGGTGTTCTCGAGTTACGACGCGGACCTCAGGGACCCGCCCTGGTGGCCTCAGGAGAGGCCAGTCCCCATGCGAGGTGCTAGGGGGCCTCTCGGGATTCCTCTCCCGTCGATACCGGGGCCAAAAACCTTGTGCGGAGTCAGGGCCAGAACCGAGGATTCCTCTCAGGGGCTGACATGGATCTTTGTGTACTTGTGGAGTCTCCCCAGGGGAGTCAGGCCTCGTCTCGAGTGGGGGCATGCATGTGCGCTTTCCTTCCAGGCTGTAGCAGCAATTTTACGCTTCCCGTCGCGTGGATCAAAGGATCTGTGGTTTTCCCTCGAGGCTTTCCCTCGAGGCTTTCCCACAGGGCTGTTCCACGTGCCACCGTGATGTGAGTCGATCCTCGGCGAGAAAGATGAGCCCGTGCAGGGCAAAGAGGTTCCTCTGGAATGGACTGAGACATCTGGGGGACTCTTGGAATGTTGGTACGACCATGGAGTTCCTCTCGCCTTTCCTGTTGAGAGTGCCTCCTCTTGAGATGCGACGTGAACGCCGGGAATTCGTTCCCGTTGAAAGCAGGGAAAGGATCCCTCATCTCGAGCTACGAGGGGGAAACGGGGCTCCTCTGGATGTGGGCGGGACCATCGTGCTTCCTCTCGAGTGGAGACGGGTATGGCGGTGAACTTCTTGAGTTGCAGCAAGGGTGTGAAAGACCCTTTCGAAGTTCCAGAGGTTAGGTGTCATTAGTCTCCAGACGCCTCATCGGAAATAGGCCTCATCTCGCCTGGAAGGGAGAACTTCCTGGATTTTCTCGAGTTGCGGCAGGAGTTCTCGAGTTACGACGCGGACCTCAGGGACCCGCCCTGGTGGACTCAGGAGAGGCCAGTCCCCATGCGAGGTGCTAGGGGGCCTCTCGGGATTCCTCTCCCGTCGATACCGGGGCCAAAAACCTTGTGCGGAGTTAGGGTCAGAATCGAGGATTCCTCTCAGGGGCTGACATGGATCTTTGTGTACTTGTGGAGTCTCCCCAGGGGAGTCAGGCCTCGTCTCGAGTGGGGGCATGCATGTGCGCTTTCCTTCCAGGCTGTAGCAGCAATGTCACGCTTCCCGTCGCGTGGATCAAAGGATCTGTGGTTTTCCCTCGAGGCTTTCCCTCGAGGCTTTCCCACAGGGCTGTCCCACGTGCCACCGTGGTGTGAGTCGATCCTCGGCGTGAAAGATGAGCCAGTGCAGGGCACAGAGGTTCCTCTGGAATGGACTGAGACATCTGGGGGACTCTTGGAATGGTGGTACGACCATGGAGTTCCTCTCGCCTTTCCTGTTGAGAGTGCCTCCTCTTGAGATGCGACGGGAACGCCGGGAATTCTTTCCCGTTGAAAGCAGGGAAAGGATCCCTCATCTCGAGATACGAGGGGGAAACGGGGCTCCTCTGGATGTGGGCGGGACCATCGTGCTTCCTCTCAAGTGGAGACGGGTATGGCGGTGAACTTCTTGAGTTGCAGCAAGGGTGTGAAAGACCCTTTCGAAGTTCCAGAGGTTAGGTGTCATTAATCTCCAGACGCCTCATCGGAAATAGGCCTCATCTCGCCTGGAAGGGAGAACTTCCTGGATTTTCTCGAGTTGTGGCAGGTGTTCTCGAGTTACGACGGGGACCTCAGGGACCCGCCCTGGTGGCCTCAGGAGTGGCCAGTCCCCAAGCGAGGTGCTAGGGGGCCTCTCGGGATTCCTCTCCCGTCGATACCGGGGCCAAAAACCTTGTGTGGAGACAGGGCCGGAAACGAGGATTCCTCTCAAGGGCTGACATGGATCTTTGGGTACTTGTGGAGTCTCCCCAGGGGAGTCAGGCCTCGTCTCGAGTGGGGGCATGCATGTGCGCATTCCTTCCAGGCTGTAGCAGCAATGTCACGCTTCCCGTTGCGTGGATCAAAGGATCTGTGGTTTTCCCTCGAGGCTTTCCCTCGAGGCTTTCCCACAGGGCTGTTCCACGTGCCACCGTGATGTGAGTCGATTCTCGGCGTGAAAGATGAGCCAGTGCAGGGCAAAGAGGTTCCTCTGGAATGGACTGAGACATCTGGGGGACTCTTGGAATGGTGGTACGACCATGGAGTTCCTCTCGCCTTTCCTGTTGAGAGTGCCTCCTCTTGAGATGCGACGGGAACGCCGGGAATTCGTTCCCGTTGAAAGCAGGGAAAGGATCCCTCATCTCGAGCTACGAGGTGGAAACGGGGCTCCTCTGGATGTGGGCGGGACCATCGTGCTTCCTCTCGAGTGGAGACGGGTATGGCGGTGAACTTCTTGAGTTGCAGCAAGGGTGTGAAAGACCCTTTCGAAGTTCCAGAGGTTAGGTGTCATTAGTCTGCAGACGCCTCATCGGAAATAGGCCTCATCTCGCCTGGAAGGGAGAACTTCCTGGATTTTCTCGAGTTGCGGCAGGTGTTCTCGAGTTACGACGCGGACCTCAGGGACCCGCCCTGGTGGACTCAGGAGAGGCCAGTCCCCATGCGAGTTGCTAGGGGGCCTCTCGGGATTCCTCTCCCGTCGATACCGGGGCCAAAAACCTTGTGCGGAGTCTGGGCCAGAACCGAGGATTCCTCTCAGGGGCTGACATGGATCTTTGTGTACTTCTGGAGTCTCCCCAGGGAAGTCAGGCCTCGTCTCGAGTGGGGGCATGCACGTGCGCTTTCCTTCCAGGCTGTAGCAGCAATGTCACGCTTCCCGTCGCGTGGATCAAAGGATCTGTGGTTTTCCCTCGAGGCTTTCCCTCGAGGCTTTCCCACAGGGCTGTCCCACGTGCCACCGTGGTGTGAGTCGATCCTCGGCGTGAAAGATGAGCCAGTGCAGGGCAAAGAGGTTCCTCTGGAATGGACTGAGACATCTGGGGGACTCTTGGAATGGTGGTACGACCATGGAGTTCCTCTCGCCTTTCCTGTTGAGAGTGCCTCCTATTGAGTTGCGACGGGAACGCCGGGAATTCTTTCCCGTTGAAAGCAGGGAAAGGATCCCTCATCTCGAGCTCCGAGGGGGAAACGGGGCTCCTCTGGATGTGGGCGGGACCATCGTGCTTCCTCTCGAGTGGAGACGGGTATGGCAGTGAACTTCTTGAGTTGCAGCAAGGGTGTGAAAGACCCTTTCGAAGTTCCAGAGGTTAGGTGTCATTAGTCTCCAGACGCCTCATCGGAAATAGGCCTCATCTCGCCTGGAAGGGAGAACTTCCTCGATTTTCTCGAGTTGCGGCAGGTGTTCTCGAGTTACGACGGGGACCTCAGGGACCCGCCCTGGTGGCCTCAGGAGAAGCCAGTCCCCATGCGAGTTGCTAGGGGGCCTCTCGGGATTCCTCTCCCGTCGATACCGGGGCCAAAAACCTTGTGTGGAGTCAGGGCCGGAACCGAGGATTCCTCTCAGGGGCTGACATGGATCTTTGGGTACTTGTGGAGTCTCCGCAGGGGAGTCAGGCCTCGTCTCGAGTGGGGGCATGCACGTGCGCTTTCCTTCCAGGCTGTAGCAGCAATGTCACGCTTCCCGTCGCGTGGATCAAAGGATCTGTGGTTTTACCTCGAGGCTTTCCCTCGAGGCTTTCCCACAGGGCTGTCCAACGTGCCACCGTGGTGTGAGTCGATCCTCGGCGTGAAAGATGAGCCAATGCAGGGCAAAGAGGTTCCTCTGGAATGGACTGAGACATCTGGGGGACTCTTGGAATGGTGGTACGACCATGGATTTCCTCTCGCCTTTCCTGTTGAGAGTGCCTCCTCTTGAGATGCGACGGGAACGCCAGGAATCCTTTCCTGTTGAAAGCAGCGAAAGGATCCCTCATCTCGAGCTCCGAGGGGGAAACGGGGCTCCTCTGGATGTGGGCGGGACCATCGTGCTTCCTCTCGAGTGGAGACGGGTATGGCAGTGAACTTCATGAGTTGCAGCAAGGGTGTGAAAGACCCTTTCGAAGTTCCAGAGGTTAGGTGTCATTAGTCTCCAGACACCTCATCGGAAATAGGCCTCATCTCGCCTGGAAGGGAGAACTTCCTGGATTTTCTCGAGTTGTGGCAGGTGTTCGCGAGTTACGACGGGGACCTCAGGGACCCGCCCTGGTGGCCTCAGGAGAGGCCAGTCCCCATGCGAGGTGCTAGGGGGCCTCTCGGGATTCCTCTCCCTTCGATACCGGGGCCAAAATCTTTATATCCAGTCAGGGCCGGAACCGAGGATTCCTCTCAGGGGCTGACATGGATCTTTGGGTACGTCTGGAGTCTCCCCAGGGGAGTCAGGCCTCGTCTCGAGTGGGGGCATGCACGTGCGCTTTCCTTACAGGATGTAGCAGCAATGTCACGCTTCCCGTCTCGTGGATCAAAGGATCTGTGGTTTTCCCTCGAGGCTTTCCCACAGGGCTGTCCCACGTGCCACCGTGGTGTGAGTCGATTCTCGGCGTGAAAGATGAGCCAGTGCAGGGCAAAGAGGTTCCTCTGGAATGGACTGAGACATCTGGGGGACTCTTGGAATGGTGGTACGACCATGGAGTTCCTCTTGCCTTTCCTGTTGAGAGTGCCTCCTCTTGAGATGCAACGGGAACGCCAGGAATTCTTTCCCGTTGAAAGCAGGGAAAGGATCCCTCATCTCGAGCTCCGAGGGGGAAACGGGGCTCCTCTGGATGTGGGCGGGACCATCGTGCTTCCTCTCGAGTGGAGACGGGTATGGCGGTGAACTTCTTGAGTTGCAGCAAGGGTGTGAAAGACCCTTTCTAAGTTCCAGAGGTTAGGTGTCATTAGTCTCCAGACGCCTCATCGGAAATAGGCCTCATCTCGCCTGGAAGGGAGAACTTCCTGGATTTTCTCGAGTTGCGGCAGGTGTTCTCGATTTACGACGCGGACCTCAGGGACCCGCCCTGGTGGACTCAGAAGAGGCCAGTCCCCATGCGAGGTGCTAGGGGGCCTCTCGGGATTCCTCTCCCGTCGATACCGGGGCCAAAAACCTTGTGCGGAGTCAGGGCCAGAACCGAGGATTCCTCTCAGGGTCTGACATCGATCTTTGTGTACTTGTGGAGTCTCCCCAGGGGAGTCAGGCCTCGTCTCGAGTGGGGGCATGCATGTGCGCTTTCCTTCCAGGCTGTAGCAGCAATGTCACGCTTCCCGTCGCGTAGATCAAAGGATCTGTGGTTTTCCCTCGAGGCTTTCCCTCGAGGCTTTCCCACAGGGCTGTCCCACGTGCCACCGTGGTGTGAGTCGATCCTCGGCGTGAAAGATGAGCCAGTGCAGGGCAAAGAGGTTCCTCTGGAATGGACTGAGACATCTGGGGGACTCTTGGAATGGTGGTACGACCATGGATTTCCTCTCGCCTTTCCTGTTGAGAGTGCCTCCTCTTGAGATGCGACGGGAACGCCAGGAATTCTTTCCCGTTGAAAGCAGCGAAAGGATCCCTCATCTCGAGCTCCGAGGGGGAAACGGGGCTCCTCTGGATGTGGGCGGGACCATCGTGCTTCCTCTCGAGTGGAGACGGGTATGGCAGTGAACTTCTTGAGTTGCAGCAAGGGTGTGAAAGACCCTTTCGAAGTTCCAGAGGTTAGGTGTCATTAGTCTCCAGACACCTCATCGGAAATAGGCCTCATCTCGCCTGGAAGGGAGAACTTCCTGGATTTTCTCGAGTTGTGGCAGGTGTTCTCGAGTTACGACGGGGACCTCAGGGACCCGCCCTCGTGGCCTCAGGAGAGGCCAGTCCCCATGCGAGGTGCTAGGGGGCCTCTCGGGATTCCTCTCCCATCGATACCGGGGCCAAAATCCTTGTGTCCAGTCAGGGCCGGAACCGAGGATTCCTCTCAGGGGCTGACATGGATCTTTGGGTACGTCTGGAGTCTCCCCAGGGGAGTCAGGCCTCGTCTCGAGTGGGGGCATGCACGTGCACTTTCCTTCCAGGATGTAGCAGCAATGTCACGCTTCCCGTCGCGTGGATCAAAGGATCTGTGGTTTTCCCTCGAGGCTTTCCCACAGGGCTGTCCCATGTGCCACCGTGGTGTGAGTCGATTCTCGGCGTGAATGATGAGCCAGTGCAGGGCAAAGAGGTTCCTCTGGAATGGACTGAGACATCTGGGGGACTCTTGGAATGGTGGTACGACCATGGAGTTCCTCTTGCCTTTCCTGTTGAGAGTGCCTCCTCTTGAGATGCAACGGGAACGCCAGGAATTCTTTCCCGTTGAAAGCAGGGAAAGGATCCCTCATCTCGAGCTTCGAGGGGGAAACGGGGCTCCTCTGGATGTGGGCGGGACCGTCGTGCTTCCTCTCGAGTGGAGACGGGTATGGCGGTGAAATTCTTGAGTTGCAGCAAGGGTGTGAAAGACCCTTTCGAAGTTCCAGAGGTTAGGTGTCATTAGTCTCCAGACGCCTCATCGGAAATAGGCCTCATCTCGCCTGGAAAGGAGAACTTCCTGGATTTTCTCGAGTTGCGGCAGGTGTTCTCGAGTTACGACAGGGACATCAGGGACCCGCCCTGGTGGCCTCAGGAACGGCCAGTCCACATGCTAGTTGCTAGGGGGCCTCTCGGGATTCCTCTCCCGTCGATACCGGGGCCAAAAACCTTGTGTGGAGTCAGGGCCGGAACCGAGGATTCCTCTCAGGGGCTGACATGTATCTTTGGGTACTTCTGGAGTCTCCCCAGGGGAGTCAGGCCTCGTCTCGAGTGGGGGCATGCATGTGCGCTTTCCTTCCAGGCTGTAGCAGCAATGTCATGCTTCCCGTCGCGTGGATCAAAGGATCTGTGGTTTACCCTCGAGGCTTTCCCACAGGGCTGTCCCACGAGCCACCGTGGTGTGAGTCGATCCTCGGCGTGAAAGATGAGCCAGTGCAGGGCAAAGAGTTTCCTCTGGAATGGACTGAGACATCTGGGGGACTCTTGGAATGGTGTTACGACCATGGAGTTCCTCTTGCCTTTCCTGTTGAGAGTGCCTCCTCTTGAGATGCGACGGGAACCCCGGAATTCTTTCCCATTTAAAGCAGGGAAAGGATCCCTCATCTTGAGCTACGAGGGGGAAACGGGGTTCCTCTGGTTATGGGTGGGACGATCGTGTTAACTCTCGAGTGGAGACGGGTATGGCGGTGAACTACTTGAGTTGCAGCAAGGGTGTGAAAGACCCTTTCGAAGTTCCAGAGGTTAGGTGTCATTAGTCTCCAGACGCCTCATCAGAAATAGGCCTCATCTCGCCTGGAAGGGAGAACTTCCTGGATTTTCTCGAGTTGCGGCAGGTGTTCTCCAGTTACGACGGGGAACTCAGGGACCGGCCTGGTGGCCTCAGGAAAGGCCAGTCCCCATGCGAGGTGCTAGGGGGCCTCTCGGGATTCCTCTTCCGTCGATACCGGGGCCAAAAACCTTGTGTGGAGTCAGGGCCGGAACCGAGGATTCCTCTCAGGGCTGACATGGATCTTGGGGTACTTCTGGAGTCTCCCCAGGGGAGTCAGGCCTCGTCTCGAGTGGGGGCATGCACGTGCGCTTTCCTTCCAGGCTGTAGCAGCAATGTCACGCTTCCCGTCGCGTGGATCAAAGGATCTGTGGATTTCAATCGAGGCTTTCCCTTGAGGCTTTCCCACAGGTTGTCCCACGTGCCACCGTGGTGTGATTCGATACTCGGCGTGAAAGATGAGCCAGTGCAGGGCAAAGAGGTTCCTCTGGAATGGACTGAGACATCTGGGGGACTCTTGGAATGGTGGTACGACCATGGAGTTCCTCTCGCCTTTCCTGTTAAGAGTGCCTCCTCTTGAGATGTGACGGGAACGCCGGGAATTCTTTCCCATTGAAAGCAGGGAAAGGATCCCTCATCTCGAGCTACGAGGGGGAAACGGGGCTCCTCTGGATGTGGGCGGGACCATCATGCTTCCTCTCGAGTCGACACGGGTATGGCGGTGAACTTCTTGTGTTGCAGCAAGGGTGTGAAAGACCCTTTCGAAGTTCCAGAGGTTAGGTGTCATTAGTCTCCAGACGCCTCATCGGAAATAGGCCTCATCTCGCCTGGAAGGGAGAACTTCCTGGATTTTCTCGAGTTGCGGCAGGTGTTCTCCAGTTACGACGGGGAACTCAGGGACCGGCCTGGTGGCCTCAGGAAAGGCCAGTCCCCATGCGAGGTGCTAGGGGGCCTCTCGGGATTCCTCTCCCGTCGATACCGGGGCCAAAAACCTTGTGTGGAGTCAGGGCCGGAACCGAGGATTCCTCTCAGGGGCTGACATGGATCTTGGGGTACTTCTGGAGTCTCCCCAGGGG
This sequence comes from Capricornis sumatraensis, assembly GCF_032405125.1. Lineage (NCBI taxonomy): Eukaryota > Metazoa > Chordata > Mammalia > Artiodactyla > Bovidae > Capricornis > Capricornis sumatraensis. The sequence goes on from NW_027184612.1 coordinate 14,803,102, forward strand.
AGTCAGTCCTCGTCTCGAGTGGGGGCATGCACGTGCGCTTTCCTTCCAGGCTGTAGCAGCAATGTCACGCTTCCCGTCGCGTGGATCAAAGGATCTGTGGTTTACCCTCGAGGCATTCCCACAGGGCTGTCCCACGAGCCACCGTGGTGTGAGTCGATCCTCGGCGTGAAAGATGAGCCAGTGCAGGGCAAAGAGGTTCCTCTGGAATGGACTGAGAAATCTCGGGGACTCTTGGAATGGTGGTACGACCATGGAGTTCCTCTCATCTTTCCTGTTGAGAGTGCCTAATCTTGAGATGCGACGGGAACGCTGGGATTTCTTTCCCGTTGATAATAGGGAAAGGATCCCTCATCTCGAGCTACGAGGGAGAAACGGGGTCCTCTGGATGTGGGCGGGACCATCGTGTTTCCTCTCGAGTGGAGACGGGTATGGCGGTGAACTTCTTGAGTTGCAGCAAGGGTGTGAAAGACCCTTTCGAAGTTCCAGAGGTTCGGTGTCATTAGTCTCCAGACGCCTCATCGGAAATAGGCCTCATCTCGCCTGGAAGGGAGAACTTCCTGGATTTTCTCGAGTTGCGGCAGGTGTTCTCGAGTTACGACGGGGACCTCAGGGACACGCCCTGGTGTCCTCAGGAAAGGCCAGTCCCCATGCGAGTTGCTAGGGGGCCTCTCGGGATTCCTCTCCCGTCGATACCGGGGCCAAAAACCTTGTGTGGAGTCAGGGCCGGAACCGAGGATTCCTCTCAGGGGCTGACATGGATCTTTGGGTACTTCTGGAGTCTCCCCAGGGGAGTCAGGCCTCGTCTCGAGTGGGGGCATGCACGTGCGCTTTCCTTCCAGGCTGTAGCAGCAATGTCACGCTTCCCGTCGCATGGATCAAGGGATCTGTGGTTTTCCCTCGAGGCTTTCCCTCGAGGCTTTCCCACAGGGCTGTCCCACGTGCCACCGTGGTGTGAGTCGATCCTCGGCGTGAAAGATGAGCCAGTGCAGGGCAAAGAGGTTCCTCTGGAGTGGACTGAGACATCTGGGGGACTCTTGGAATGGTGGTACGACCATGGAGTTCCTCTCGCCTTTCCTGTTGAGAGTGTCTCCTCTTGAGATGTGACGGGAACGCCGGGAATTCTTTCCCGTTGAAAGCAGGGAAAGGATCCCTCATCTCGAGCTGCGAGGGGGAAACGGGGCTCCTCTGGATGTGGGCGGGACCATCATGCTTCCTCTCGAGTCGACACGGGTATGGCGGTGAACTACTTGAGTTGCAGCAAGGGTGTGAAAGACCCTTTCGAAGTTCCAGAGGTTAGGTGTCATTAGTCTCCAGACGCCTCATCGGAAATAGGCCTCATCTCGCCTGGAAGGGAGAACTTCCTGGATTTTCTCGAGTTGCGGCAGGTGTTCTCGATTTACGACGGGGACCTCAGGGACCCGCCCTGGTGGCCTCAGGAACGGCCAGTCCCCATGCTAGTTGCTAGGGGGCCTCTCGGGATTCCTCTCCCGTCGATACCGGGGCCAAAAACCTTGTGTGGAGTCAGGGCCGGAACCGAGGATTCCTCTCAGGGGCTGACATGGATCTTTGGGTACTTCTGGAGTCTCCCCAGGGGAGTCAGGCCTCGTCTCGAGTGGGGGCATGCACGTGCGCTTTCCTTCCAGGCTGTAGCAGCAATGTCACGCTTCCCGTCGCGTGGATCAAAGGATCTGTGGTTTTCCCTCGAGGCTTTCGCTCGAGGCTTTCCCACAGGGCTGTCCCACGTGCCACCGTGGTGTGAGTCGATCCTCGGCGTGAAAGATGAGCCAGTGCAGGGCAAAGAGGCTTCTCTGGAATGGACTGAGACATCTGGGGGACTCTTGGAATGGTGGTACGACCATGGAGTTCCTCTCGCCTTTCCTGTTGAGAGTGCCTCCTCTTGAGATGCGACGGGAACGCCGGGAATTCTTTCCCGTTGAAAGCAGGGAATGGATCCCTCATCTCGAGCTACGAGGGGGAAACGGGGCTCCTCTGGATGTGGGGGGGACCATCGTGCTTCCTCTCGAGTGGAGACGGGTATGGCGGTGAACTTCTTGAGTTGCAGCAAGGGTGTGAAAGACCCTTTCGAAGTTCCAGAGGTTAGGTGTCATTTGTCTCCAGAGGCCTCATCGGAAATAGGCCTCATCTCGCCTGGAAGGGAGAACTTCCTGGATTTTCTCGAGTTGCGGAAGGTGTTCTCGAGTTACGACGGGGACCTCAGGGACCCGCCCTGGTGGCCTCAGGAGAGGCCAGTCCCCATGCGAGTTGCTAGGGGGCCTCTCGGGATTCCTCTCCCGTCGATACCGGGGCCAAAAACCTTGTGTGGAGTCAGGGCCGGAACCGAGGATTCCTCTCAGGGGCTGACATGGATCTTTGGGTACTTCTGGAGTCTCCCCAGGGGAGTTAGGCCTCGTCTCGAGTGGGGGCATGCACGTGCGCTTTCCTTCCAGGTTTTAGCAGCAATGTCATGCTTCCCGTCGCGTGGATCAAAGGATCTGTGGTTTTCCCTCGAGGCTTTCCCTCGAGGCTTTCCCACAGGGCTGTCCCACGTGCCACCGTGGTGTGAGTCGATCCTCGGCGTGAAAGATGAGCCAGTGCAGGGCAAAGAGGCTCCTCTGGAATGGACTGAGACATCTGGGGGACTCTTGGAATGGTGGTACGACCATGGAGTTCCTCTCGCCTTTCCTGTTGAGAGTGCCTCCTCTTGAGATGCGACGGGAACGCCGGGAATTCTTTCCCGTTGAAAGCAGGGAAAGGATCCCTCATCTCGAGCTCCGAGGGGGAAACGGGGCTCCTCTGGATGTGGGCGGGACCATCGTGCTTCCTCTCGAGTGGAGACGGGTATGGCGGTGAACTTCTTGAGTTGCAGCAAGGATGTGAAAGACCCTTTCGAAGTTCCAGAGGTTCGATGTCACTAGTCTCCAGACGTCTCATCGGAAATAGGCCTCATCTCGCCTGGAAGGGAGAACTTCCTGGATTTTCTCGAGTTGCGGCAGGTGTTCTCGAGTTACGACGGGGACCTCAGGGACCCGCCCTGGTGGCCTCAGGAAAGGCCAGTCCCCATACGAGTTGCTCGGGGGCTTCTCGGGATTCCTCTCCCGTCAATACCGGGGCCAAAAACCTTGTGTGGAGTCAGGGCCGGAACCGAGGATTCCTCTCAGGGGATGACATGGATCTTTGGGTACTTCTGGAGTCTCCCCAGGGGAGTCAGGCCTCGTCTAGAGTGGGGGCATGCACGTGCGCTTTCCTTCCAGGCTGTAGCAGCAATGTCACGCTTCCCGTCGCGTGGATCAAAGGATCTGTGGTTTACCCTCGAGGCTTTCCCACAGGGCTGTCCCACGTGCCACCGTGGTGTGAGTCGATCCTCGGCGTGAAAGATGAGCCAGTGCAGGGCAAAGAGGTTCCTCTGGAATGGACTGAGAAATCTCGGGGACTCTTGGAATGGTGGTACGACCATGGAGTTCCTCTCGTCTTTCCTGTTGAGAGTGCCTCCTCTTGAGATGCGACGGGAACGCCGAAAATACTTTCCCGCTGATAGCAGGGAAAGGATCCCTCATCTCGAGCTACGAGGGGCAAACGGGGCTCCTCTGGATGTGGGCGGGACCATCGTGCTTCCTCTCGAGTGGAGACGGGTATGGCGGTGAACTTCTTGAGTTGCAGCAAGGGTGTGAAAGACCCTTTCGAAGTTCCAGAGGTTAGATGTCATTAGTCTCCAGACGCCTTATCGGAAATAGGCCTCATCTCGCCTGGAAGGGAGAACTTCCTGGATTTTCTCGAGTTGCGTCAGGTGTTCTCGAGTTACGACGGGGACCTCAGGGACCCGCCCTGGTGGCCTCAGGAGAGGACAGTCCCCATGCGAGGTGCTAGGGGGCCTCTCGGGATTCCTCTCCCGTCAATACCGGCGCCAAAAACCTTGTGTGAAGTCAGGGCCGGAACCGAGGATTCCTCTCAGGGGCTGACATGGATCTTTGGGTACTTGTGGAGTCTCCCCAGGGGAGTCAGGCCTCGTCTCGAGTGGGGGCATGCACGTGCGCTTTCCTTCCAGGCTGTAGCAGCAATGTCACGCTTCCCGTCGCGTGGATCAAAGGATCTGTGGTTTTCCCTCGAGGCTTTCCCTCGAGGCTTTCCCACAGGGCTGTCCCACGTGCCACCGTGGTGTGAGTCGATCCTCGGCGTGAAAGATGAGCCAGTGCAGGGCAAAGAGGTTCCTCTGGAATGGACTGAGACATCTGGGGGACTCTTGGAATGGTGGTACGACCATGGAGTTCCTCTCGCCTTTCCTGTTGAGAGTGCCTCCACTTGAGATGCGACTGGAATGCCGGTAATTCTTTCCCGTTGTAAGCAGGGAAAGGATCCCTCATCTCGAGCTCCGAGGGGGAAACGGGGCTCCTCTGGATGTGGGCGGAACCATCGTGCTTCCTCTCGAGTGGAGACGGGTATGGCGGTGAACTTCTTGAGTTGCAGCAAGGATGTGAAAGACCCTTTCGAAGTTCCAGAGGTTAGGTGTCATTAGTCTCCAGACGCTTCATCGGAAATAGGCCTCATCTCGCCTGGAAGGGAGAACTTCCTGGATTTTCTCGAGTTGCGGCAGGTGTTCTCGAGTTACGACGGGGACCTCAGGGACCCGCCCTGGTGGCCTCAGGAGAGGCCAGTCCCCATGCGAGTTGCTAGGGGGCCTATCGGGATTCCTCTCCCGTCGATACCGGGGCCAAAAACCTTGTGTGGCGTCAGGGCCGGAACCGAGGATTCCTCTCAGGGGCTGACATGGATCTTTGGGTACTTCTGGAGTCTCGCCAGGGGAGTCAGGCCTCGTCTCGAGTGGGGGCATGCACGTGCGCTTTCCTTCCAGGCTGTAGCAGCAATGTCATTCTTCCCGTCGCGTGGATCAAAGGATCTGTGGTTTTCCCTCGAAGCTTTCCCTAGAGGCTTTCCCACAGGGCTGTCCCACGTGCCACCGTGGTGTGAGTCGATCCTCGGCGTGAAAGATGAGCCAGTGCAGGGCAAAGAGGTTCCTCTGGAATGGACTGAGACATCTGGGGGACTCTTGGAATGGTGTACGACCATGGAGTTCCTCTCGCCTTTCCTGTTGAGAGTGCCTCCTCTTGAGATGCGACGGGAACGCCGGGAATTCTTTCCCGTTGAAAGCAGGGAAAGGATCCCTCATCTCGAGCTCCGAGGGGGAAACGGGGCTCCTCTGGATGTGGGCGGGACCATCGTGCTTCCTCTCGAGTGGAGACGGGTATGGCGGTAAACTTCTTGAGTTGCAGCAAGGGTGTGAAAGACCCTTTCGAAGTTCCAGAGGTTAGGTGTCATTAGTCTCCAGACGCCTCATCGGAAATAGGCCTCATCTCGCCTGGAAGGGAGAACTTCCTGGATTTTCTCGAGTTGCGGCAGGTGTTCTCGAGTTACGACGGGGACCTCAGGGACCCGCCCTGGTGGCCTCAGGAGAGGCCAGTCCCCATGCGAGTTGCTAGGGGGCCTCTCGGGATTCCTCTCCCGTCGATACCGGGTCCAAAAACCTTGTGTGGTGTCAGGGCCGGAACCGAGGATTCCTCTCAGGTGCTGACATGGATTTTTGGGTACTTCTGGAGTCTCCCCAGGGCAGTCAGGCCTCGTCTCGTGTGGGGGCATGCACTTGCGCTTTCCTTCCAGGCTGTAGCAGCAATGTCACGCTTCCCGTGGCGTGGATCAAAGGATCTGTGGTTTTCCCTCGAGGCTTTCCCTCGAGGCTTTCCCACAGGGCTGTCCCACGTGCCACCGTGGTGTGAGTCGATCCTCGGCGTGAAAGATGAGCCAGTGCAGGGCAAAGAGGTTCCTCTGGAATGGACTGAGACATCTGGGGGACTCTTGGAATGGTGGTACGACCATGGAGTTCCTCTCGCCTTTCCTGTTGAGAGTGCCTCCTCTTGAGATGCGACGGGAACGCCGGGAATTCTTTCCCGTTGAAAGCAGGGAAAGGATCCCTCATCTCGAGCTACGAGGGGGAAACGGGACTCCTCTGGATGTGGGCGGGACCATCGTGCTTCCTCCCGAGTGGAGACGGGTATGGCGGTGAACTTCTTGAGTTGCAGCAAGGGTGTGAAAGACCCTTTCGAATTTCCAGAAGTTAGGTGTCATTTATCTCCAGACGCCTCATCGGAAATAGGCCTCATCTCGCCTGGAAGGGAGAACTTCCTGGATTTTCTCGAGTTGCGGCAGGTGTTCTCGAGTTACGACGGGGACCTCAGGGACCCGCCCTGGTGGCCTCAGGAGAGGCCAGTCCCCATGCGAGTTGCTAGGGGGCCTCTCGGGATTCCTCTCCCGTCGATACCGGGCCGAAAAACATTTTTTGGAGTCAGGGCCGGAACCGAGGATTCCTCTCAGGGGCTGACATGGATCTTTGGGTACTTCTGGTGTGTCCCCAAGGGAGTCAGGCCTCGTCTCGAGTCGGGGCATGCACGTGCGCTTTCCTTCCAGGCTGTAGCAGCAATGTCACGCTTCCCGTCGCGTGGATCAAAGGATCTGTGGTTTTCCCTCGAGGCTTTCCCTCGAGGCTTCCCCACAGGGCTGTCCCACGTGCCACCGTGGTGTGAGTCGATCCTCGGCGTGAACGATGAGCCAGTGCAGGGCAAAGAGGTTCCTCTGGAATGGACTGAGACATCTGGGGGACTCTTGGAATGGTGGTACGACCATGGAGTTCCTCTCGCCTTTCCTGTTGAGAGTGATTCCTCTTGAGATGCGACGGGAACGCCGGGAATTCTTTCCCGTTGAAAGCAGGGAAAGGATCCCTCATCTCGAGCTCCGAGGGGGAAACGGGGCTCCTCTGGATGTTGGCGGGTCCATCGTGCTTCCTCTCGAGTGGAGACGGGTATGGCGTTGAACTTCTTGAGTTGCAGCAAGGGTGTGAAAGACCCTTTCGAAGTTCCAGAGGTTAGGTGTCATTAGTCTCCAGACGCCTCATCGGAAATAGGCCTCATCTCGCCTGGAATGGAGAACTTCCTGGATTTTCTCGAGTTGCGTCAGGTGTTCTCGAGTTACGACGGGGACCTCAGGGACCCGACCTGGTGGCCTCAGGAGAGGCCAGTCCCCATGCGAGTTGCTAGGGGGCCTCTCGGGATTCCTCTCCCGTTGATACCAGGGCCAAAAACCTTGTGTGGAGTCAGGGCCGGAAGCGAGGATTCCTCTCAGGGGCTGACATGGATCTTTGGGGACTTCTGCAGTCTCCCCAAGGGAGTCAGGCCTCGTCTCGAGTGGGGGCATCCACGTGCGCTTTCCTTCCAGGCTGTAGCAGCAATGTCACGCTTCCCGTCTCGTGGATCAAAGGATCTGTGGTTTTCCCTCGAGGCATTCCCTCGAGGCTTTCCCACATGGCTGTCCCACGTGCCACCGTGGTGTGAGTCGATCCTCGGCGTGAAAGATGAGCCAGTGCAGGGCAAAGAGGTTCCTCTGGAATGGACTGAGACATCTGGGGGACTCTTGGAATGGTGGTACGACCATGGAGTTCCTCTCGCCTTTCCTGTTGAGAGTGCCTCCTCTTGAGATGCGACGGGAACGCCGGGAATTCTTTCCCGTTGAAAGCAGGGAAAGGATCCCTCATCTCGAGCTACGAGGGGGAAACGGGGCTCCTCTGGATGTGTGCGGGACCATCGTGCTTCCTCTCGAGTGGAGACGGGTATGGCGGTGAACTTCTTGAGTTGCAGCAAGGGTGTGAAAGACCCTTTCGAAGTTCCAGAGGTTAGATGTCATTAGTCTCCAGACGCCTTATCGGAAATAGGCCTCATCTCGCCTGGAAGGGAGAACTTCCTGGATTTTCTCGAGTTGCGGCAGGTGTTCTCGAGTTACGACGGGGACCTCAGGGACCCGCCCTGGTGGCCTCAGGAGAGGACAGTCCCCATGCGAGGTGCTAGGGGGCCTCTCGGGATTCCTCTCCCGTCGATACCGGCGCCAAAAACCTTGTGTGAAGTCAGGGCCGGAACCGAGGATTCCTCTCAGGGGCTGACATGGATCTTTGGGTACTTGTGGAGTCTCCCCAGGGGAGTCAGGCCTCGTCTCGAGTGGGGGCATGCACGTGCGCTTTCCTCCCAGGCTGTATCAGCAATGTCACGCTTCCCGTCACGTGGATCAAAGGATCTGTGGTTTTCCCTCGAGGCTTTCCCTCGAAGCTTTCCCACAGGGCTGTCCCACGTGCCACCGTGGTGTGAGTCGATCCTCGGCGTGAAAGATGAGCCAGTGCAGGGCAAAGAGGTTCCTCTGGAATGGACTGAGACATCTGGGGGACTCTTGGAATGGTGGTACGACCATGGAGTTCCTCTCGCCTTTCCTGTTGAGAGTGCCTCCTCTTGAGATGCGACGGGAACGCCGGGAATTCTTTCCCGTTGAAAGCAGGGAAAGGATCCCTCATCTCGAGCTACGAGGGGGAAACGGGACTCTTCTGGATGTGGGCGGGACCATCGTGCTTCCTCCCGAGTTGAGACGGGTATGGCGGTGAACTTCTTGAGCTTCAGAAAGGGTGTGAAAGACCCTTTCGAAGTTCCAGAAGTTAGGTGTCATTTATCTCCAGACGCCTCATCGGAAATAGGCCTCATCTCGACTGGAAGGGAGAACTTCCTGGATTTTCTCGAGTTGCGGCAGGTGTTCTCGAGTTACGACGGGGACCTCAGGGACCCGCCCTGGTGGCCTCAGGAGAGGCCAGTCCCCATGCGAGTTGCTAGGGGGCCTCTCGGGATTCCTCTCCCGTCGATACCGGGCCCAAAAACATTTTTTGGAGTCAGGGCCGGAACCGAGGATTCCTCTCAGGGGCTGACATGGACCTTTGGGTACTTCTGGAGTGTCCCCAAGGGAGTCAGGCCTCGTCTCGAGTCGGGGCATGCACGTGCGCTTTCCTTCCAGGCTGTAGCAGCAATGTCACGCTTCCCGTCGCGTGGATCAAAGGATCTGTGGTTTTCCCTCGAGGCTTTCCCTCGAGGCTTTCCCACAGGGCTGTCCCACGTGCCACCGTGGTGTGAGTCGATCCTCGGCGTGAAAGATGAGCCAGTGCAGGGCAAAGAGGTTCCTCTGGAATGGACTGAGACATCTGGGGGACTCTTGGAATGGTGGTACGACCATGGAGTTCCTCTCGCCTTTCCTGTTGAGAGTGCCTCCTATTGAGATGCGACGGGAACGCCGGGAATTCTTTCCCCTTGAAAGCAGGGAAAGGATCCCTCATCTCGAGCTCCGAGGGGGAAACGGGGCTCCTCTGGATGTGGGCGGGACCATCGTGCTTCCTCTCGAGTGGAGACGGGTATGGCGGTGAACTTCTTGAGTTGCAGCAAGGGTGTGAAAGACCCTTTCGAAGTTCCAGAGTTTAGGTGTCATTAGTCTCCAGAAGCTTCATCGGAAATAGGCCTCATCTCTCCTGCAAGGGAGAACTTCCTGGATTTTCTCGAGTTGCGGCAGGTGTTCTCGAGTTACGACGGGGACCTCAGGGACCCGCCCTGGTGGCCTCAGGAGAGGCCAGTCCCCATGCGAGTTGCTAGGGGGCCTCTCGGGATTCCTCTCCCGTCGATACCGGGGCCAAAAACCTTGTGTGGAGTCAGGGCCGGAACCGAGGATTCCTCTCAGGGGCTGACATGGATCTTTGGGTACTTCTGGAGTCTCCCCAGGGGAGTCAGGCCTCGTCTCGAGTGGGGGCATGCACGTGCGCTTTCCTTCCAGGCTGTAGCAGCAATGTCACGCTTCCCGTCGCGTGGATCAAAGGATCTGTGGTTTTCCCTCGAAGCTTTCCCTAGAGGCTTTCCCACAGGGCTGTCCCACGTGCCACCGTGGTGTGAGTCGATCCTCGGCGTGAAAAATGAGCCAGTGCAGGGCAAAGAGTTTCCTCTGGAATGGACTGAGACATCTGGGGGACTCTTGGAATGGTGGTACGACCATGGAGTTCCTCTCGCCTTTCCTGTGGACAGTGCCTCCTCTTGAGATGCGACGGGAACGCCGGGAATTCTTTCCCGTTGAAAGCAGGGAAAGGATCCCTCATCTCGAGCTACGAGGGGGAAACGGGGCTCCTCTGGATGTGGGCGGGACCAACGTGCTTCCTCTCGAGTGGAGACGGGTATGGCGGTGACCTTCTAGAGTTGCAGAAAGGGTGTGAAAGACCCTTTCGAAGTTCCAGAGGTTAGGTGTCATTAGTCTCCAGACGCCTCATCGGAAATAGGCCTCATCTCGCCTGGAAGGGAGAACTTCCTGGATTTTCTCGAGTTGCGGCAGGTGTTCTCGAGTTACGACGGGGACCTCAGAGACCCGCCCTGGTGGCCTCAGGAGAGGCCAGTCCCCATGCGAGTTGCTAGGGGGCCTCTCGGGATTCCTCTCCCGTCGATACCGGGGCCAAAAACCTTGTGTGGAGTCAGGGCCGGAACCGAGGATTCCTCTCAGGGGCTGACATGTATCTTTGGGTACTTCTGGAGTCTCCCCAGGGGAGTCAGGCCTCGTCTCGAGTGGGGGCATGCACGTGCACTTTCCTTCCAGGCTGTAGCAGCAATGTCACGCTTCCCGCCGCGTGGATCAAAGGATCTGTGGTTTTCCCTCGAGGCTTTCCCTCGAGGCTTTCCCACAGGGCTGTCCCACGTGCCACCGTGGTGTGAGTCGATCCTCGGCGTGAAAGATGAGCCAGTGCAGGGCAAAGAGTTTCCTCTGGAATGGACTGAGACATCTGGGGGACTCTTGGAATGGTGGTACGACCATGGAGTTCCTCTCGCCTTTCCTGTTGAGAGTGCCTCCTCTTGAGATGCGACGGGAACGCCGGGAATTCTTTCCTGTTGAAAGCAGGGAAAGGATCCCTCATCTCGAGCTACGAGGGGGAAACGGGGCTCCTCTGGATGTGGGCGGGACCATCGTGCTTCCTCTCGAGTGGAGACAGGTATGGCGGTGAACTTCTTGAGTTGCAGCAAGGGTGTGAAAGACCCTTTCGAAGTTCCAGAGGTTAGGTGTCATTAGTCTCCAGACGCCTCATCGGAAATAGGCCTCATCTCGCCTGGAAGGGAGAACTTCCTGGATTTTCTCCAGTTGCGGCAGGTTATCCCGAGTTACGACGGGGACCTCAGGGACCCGCCCTGGTGGCCTCAGGAGAGGCCAGTCCCCATGCGAGTTGCTAGGGGGCCTCTCGGGATTCCTCTCCCGTCGATACCGGGGCCAAAAGCCCTGTGTGGAGTCAGGGCCGGAACCGAGGATTCCTCTCAGGGGCTAATATGGATCTTTGGGTACTTCTGGAGTCTCGCCAGGGGAGACAGGCCTCGTCTCGAGTGGGGGCATGCACGTGCGCTTTCCTTCCAGGCTGTAGCAGCAATGTCACGCTTCTCGTCGCGTGGATCAAAGGGTCTGTGGTTTTCCCTCGAGGCTTTCCCTCGAGGCTTTCCCACAGGGCTGTCCCACGTGCCACCGTGGTGTGAGTCGATCCTCGGCGTGAAAGATGAGCCAGTGCAGGGCAAAGAGGTTCCTCTGGAATGGACTGAGACATCTGGGGGACTCTTGGAATGGTGGTACGACCATGGAGTTCCTCTCGCCTTTCCTGTTGAGAGTGCCTCCTCTTGAGATGCGACGGGAACGCCGGGAATTCTTTCCCGTTGAAAGCAGGGGAAGGATCCCTCATCTCGAGCTCCGAGGGGGAAACGGGGCTCCTCTGGATGTTGGCGGGTCCATCGTGCTTCCTCTCGAGTGGAGACGGGTATGGCGGTGAACTTCTTGAGTTGCAGCAAGGGTGTGAAAGACCCTTTTGAAGTTCCAGAGATTAGGTGTCATTAGTCTCCAGACGCCTCATCGGAAATAGGCCTCATCTCGCCTGGAAGGGAGAACTTCCTGGATTTTCTCGAGTTGCGGCAGGTGTTCTCGAGTTACGACGGGGACCTCAGGGACCCGCCCTGGTGGCCTCAGGAGAGGCCAGTCCCCATGCGAGTTGCTAGGGGGCCTCTCGTGATACCTCTCCCGTTGATACCAGGGCCAAAAACCTTGTGTGGAGTCAGGGCCGGAAGCGAGGATTCCTCTCAGGGGCTGACATGGATCTTTGGGTACTTCTGCAGTCTCCCCAGGGGAGTCAGGCCTCGTCTCGAGTGGGGGCATGCACGTGCACTTTCCTTCCAGGCTGTAGCAGCAATGTCACGCTTCCCGTCGCGTGGATCAAACGATCTGTGGTTTTCCCTCGAGGCTTTCCCTCGAGGCTTTCCCACAGGGCTGTCCCACGTGCCACCGTGGTGTGAGTCGATCCTCGGCGTGAAAGATGAGCCAGTGCAGGGCAAAGAGGTTCCTCTGGAATGGACTGAGACATCTGGGGGACTCTTGGAATGGTGGTACGACCATGGAGTTCCTCTCGCCTTTCCTGTTGAGAGTGCCTCCTATTGAGATGCGACGGGAACGCCGGGAATTCTTTCCCCTTGAAAGCAGGGAAAGGATCCCTCATCTCGAGCTCCGAGGGGGAAACGGGGCTCCTCTGGATGTGGGCGGGACCATCGTGCTTCCTCTCGAGTGGAGACGGGTATGGCGGTGAACTTCTTGAGTTGCAGCAAGGGTGTGAAAGACCCTTTCGAAGTTCCAGAGTTTAGGTGTCATTAGTCTCCAGAAGCTTCATCGGAAATAGGCCTCATCTCTCCTGCAAGGGAGAACTTCCTGGATTTTCTCGAGTTGCGGCAGGTGTTCTCGAGTTACGACGGGGACCTCAGGGACCCGCCCTGGTGGCCTCAGGAGAGGCCAGTCCCCATGCGAGTTGCTAGGGGGCCTCTCGGGATTCCTCTCCCGTCGATACCGGGGCCAAAAACCTTGTGTGGCGTCAGGGCCGGAACCGAGGATTCCTCTCAGGGGCTGACATGGATCTTTGGGTACTTCTGGAGTCTCCCCAGGGGAGTCAGGCCTCGTCTCGAGTGGGGGCATGCACGTGCGCTTTCCTTCCAGGCTGTAGCAGCAATGTCACGCTTCCCGTCGCTTGGATCAAAGGATCTGTGGTTTTCCCTCGAAGCTTTCCCTAGAGGCTTTCCCACAGGGCTGTCCCACGTGCCACCGTGGTGTGAGTCGATCCTCGGCGTGAAAGATGAGCCAGTGCAGGGCAAAGAGGTTCCTCTGGAATGGACTGAGACATCTGGGGGACTCTTGGAATGGTGGTACGACCATGGAGTTCCTCTCGCCTTTCCTGTTGAGAGTGCCTCCTCTTGAGATGCGACGGGAACGCCGGGAATTCTTTCCCCTTGAAAGCAGGGAAAGGATCCCTCATCTCGAGCTCCGAGGGGGAAACGGGGCTCCTCTGGATGTGGGCGGGACCATCGTGCTTCCTCTCGAGTGGAGACGGGTATGGCGGTGACCTTCTTGAGTTGCAGAAAGGGTTTGAAAGACCCTTTCGAAGTTCCAGAGGTTAGGTGTCATTAGTCTCCAGACGCCTCATCGGAAATAGGCCTCATCTCGCCTGGAAGGGAGAACTTCCTGGATTTTCTCGAGTTGCGGCAGGTGTTCTCGAGTTATGACGGGGACCTCAGAGACCCGCCCTGGTGGCCTCAGGAGAGGCCAGTCCCCATGCGAGTTGCTAGGGGGCCTCTCGGGATTCCTCTCCCGTCGATACCGGGGCCAAAAACCTTGTGTGGAGTCAGGGCCGGAACCGAGGATTCCTCTCAGTGGCTGACATGTATCTTTGGGTACTTGTGGAGTCTCCCCAGGGGAGTCAGGCCTCGTCTCGAGTGGGGGCATGCACGTGCACTTTCCTTCCAGGCTGTAGCAGCAATGTCACGCTTCCCGCCGCGTGGATCAAATGATCTGTGGTTTTCCCTCGAGGCTTTCCCTCGAGGCTTTCCCAAAGGGCTGTCCCACGTGCCACCGTGGTGTGAGTCGATCCTCGGCGTGAAAGATGAGCCAGTGCAGGGCAAAGAGTTTCCTCTGGAATGGACTGAGACATCTGGGGGACTCTTGGAATGGTGGTACGACCATGGAGTTCCTCTCGCCTTTCCTGTTGAGAGTGCCTCCTCTTGAGAGGCGACGGGAACGCCGGGAATTCTTTCCCGTTGAAAGCAGGGAAAGGATCCCTCATCTCGAGCTACGAGGGGGAAACGGGGCTCCTCTGGATGTGGGCGGGACCATCGTGCTTCCTCTCGAGTGGAGACAGGTATGGCGGTGAACTTCTTGAGTTGCAGCAAGGGTGTGAAAGACCCTTTCGAAGTTTCATAGTTTAGGTGTCATTAGTCTCCAGACGCCTCATCGGAAATAGGCCTCATCTCGCCTGGAAGGGAGAACTTCCTGGATTTTCTCGAGTTGCGGCAGGTTATCCCGAGTTACGACGGGGACCTCAGGGACCCGCCCTGGTGGCCTCAGGAGAGGCCAGTCCCCATGCGAGTTGCTAGGGGGCCTCTCGGGATTCCTCTCCCGTCGATACCGGGGCCAAAAACTTGTGTGGAGTCAGGGCCGGAACCGAGGATTCCTCTCAGGGGCTGATATGGATCTTTGGGTACTTCTGGAGTCTCGCCAGGGGAGACAGGCCTCGTCTCGAGTGGGGGCATGCACGTGCGCTTTCCTTCCAGGCTGTAGCAGCAATGTCACGCTTCCCGTCGCGTGGATCAAAGGGTCTGTGGTTTTCCCTCGAGGCTTTCCCTCGAGGCTTTCCCACAGGGCTGTCCCACGTGCCACCGTGGTGTGAGTCGATCCTCGGCGTGAAAGATGAGCCAGTGCAGGGCAAAGAGGTTCCTCTGGAATGGACTGAGACATCTGGGGGACTCTTGGAATGGTGGTACGACCATGGAGTTCCTCTCGCCTTTCCTGTTGAGAGTGCCTCCTCTTGAGATGCGACGGGAACGCCGGGAATTCTTTCCCGTTGAAAGCAGGGAAAGGATCCCTCATCTCGAGCTACGAGGGGGAAACGGGGCTACTCTGGATGTGGGCGGGACCATCGTGCTTCCTCTCGAGTGGAGACAGGTATGGCGGTGAACTTCTTGAGTTGCAGCAAGGGTGTGAAAGACCCTTTCAAAGTTCCAGAGGTTAGGTGTCATTAGTCTCCAGACGCCTCATCGGAAATAGGCCTCATCTCGCCTGGAAGGGAGAACTTCCTGGATTTTCTCGAGTTGCGGCAGGGGTTCTCGACTTACGACGGGGACCTCAGGGACCCGCCCTGGTGGCCTCAGGAGAGGCCAGTCCCCATGCGAGTTGCTAGGGGGCCTCTCGGGATTCCTCTCCTGTCGATACCGGGGCCAAAAGAATTTTTTGGAGTCAGGGCCGGAACCAAGGATTCCTCTCAGGGGCTTACATGGATCTTTGGGTACTTCTGGAGTCTCCCCAGGGGAGTCAGGCCTCGTCTCGAGTGGGGGCATGCACGTGCGCTTTCCTTCCAGGCTGTAGCAGCAATGTCACGCTTCCCGTCGCGTGGATCAAAGGATCTGTGGTTTTCCCTCGAAGCTTTCCCTAGAGGCTTTCCCACAGGGCTGTCCCACGTGCCACCGTGGTGTGAGTCGATCCTCGGCGTGAAAGATGAGCCAGTGCAGGGCAAAGAGGTTCCTCTGGAATGGACTGAGACATCTGGGGGACTCTTGGAATGGTGGTACGACCATGGAGTTCCTCTCGCCTTTCCTGTTGAGAGTGCCTCCTCTTGAGATGCAACGGGAACGCCGGGAATTCTTTACCGTTGAAAGCAGGGAAAGGATCCCTCATCTCGAGCTCCGAGGGGGAAACGGGGCTCCTCTGGATGTGGGCGGGACCATCGTGCTTCCTCTCGAGTGGAGACGGGTATGGCGGTGAACTTCTTGAGTTGCAGAAAGGGTGTGAAAGACCCTTTCGAAGTTCCAGAGGTTAGGTGTCATTAGTCTCCAGACGCCTCATCGGAAATAGGCCTCATCTCGCCTGGAAGGGAGAACTTCCTGGATTTTCTCGAGTTGCGGCAGGTGTTCTCGAGTTACGACGGGGACCTCAGGGACCCGCCCTGGTGGCCTCAGGAGAGGCCAGTCCCCATGCGAATTGCTAGGGGGCCTCTCGGGATTCCTCTTCCGTCGATACCGGGGCCAAAAACCTTGTGTGGAGTCAGGGCCGGAACCGAGGATTCCTCTCATGGGTTGACATGTATCTTTGGGTACATATGGAGTCTCCCCAGGGGAGTCAGGCCTCGTCTCGAGTGGGGGCATGCACGTGCGCATTCCTTCCAGGCTGTAGCAGCAATGTCACGCTTCCCGTCGCGTGGATCAAAGGATCTGTGGTTTTCCCTCGAGGCTTTCCCTCGAGGCTTTCCCACAGGGCTGTCCCACGTGCCACCGTGGTGTGAGTCGATCCTCGGCGTGAAAGATGAGCCAGTGCAGGGCAAAGAGGTTCCTCTGGAATGGACTGAGACATCTGGGGGACTCTTGGAATGGTGGTACGACCATGGAGTTCCTCTCGCCTTTCCTGTTGAGAGTGCCTCCTCTTGAGATGCGACGGGAACGCCGGGAATTCTTTCCCGTTGAAAGCAGGGAAAGGATCCCTCATCTCGAGCTCCGAGGGGGAAACGGGGCTCCTCTGGATGTGGGCGGGACCATCGTGCTTCCTCTCGAGTGGAGACGGGTATGGCGGTGAACTTCTTGAGTTGCAGAAAGGGTGTGAAAGACCCTTTCGAAGTTCCAGAGGTTAGGTGTCATTAGTCACCAGACGCCTCATCGGAAATAGGCCTCATCTCGCCTGGAAGGGAGAACTTCCTGGATTTTCTCGAGTTGCGGCAGGTTATCCCGAGTTACGACGGGGACCTCAGGGACCCGCCCTGGTGGCCTCAGGAGAGGCCAGTCCCCATGCGAGTTGCTAGGGGGCCTCTCGGGATTCCTCTCCCGTCGATACCGGGGCCAAAAACTTGTGTGGAGTCAGGGCCGGAACCGAGGATTCCTCTCAGGGGCTGATATGGATCTTTGGGTACTTCTGGAGTCTCGCCAGGGGAGACAGGCCTCGTCTCGAGTGGGGGCATGCACGTGCGCTTTCCTTCCAGGCTGTAGCAGCAATGTCACGCTTCCCGTCGCGTGGATCAAAGGGTCTGTGGTTTTCCCTCGAGGCTTTCCCTCGAGGCTTTCCCACAGGGCTGTCCCACGTGCCACCTTGGTGTGAGTCGATCCTCGGCGTGAAAGATGAGCCAGTGCAGGGCAAAGAGTTTCCTCTGGAATGGACTGAGACATCTGGGGGACTCTTGGAATGGTGGTACGACCATGGAGTTCCTCTCGCCTTTCCTGTTGAGAGTGCCTCCTCTTGAGATGCGACGGGAACGCCGGGAATTCTTTCCCGTTGAAAGCAGGGAAAGGATCCCTCATCTCGAGCTACGAGGGGGAAACGGGGCTCCTCTGGATGTGGGCGGTACCATCGTGCTTCCTCTCGAGTGGAGACAGGTATGGCGGTGAACTTCTTGAGTTGCAGCAAGGGTGTGAAAGACCCTTTCGAAGTTCCAGAGGTTAGGTGTCATTAGTCTCCAGACGCCTCATCGGAAATAGGCCTCATCTCGCCTGGAAGGGAGAACTTCCTGGATTTTCTCGAGTTGCGGCAGGGGTTCTCGACTTACGACGGGGACCTCAGGGACCCGCCCTGGTGGCCTCAGGAGAGGCCAGTCCCCATGCGAGTTGCTAGGGGGCCTCTCGGGATTCCTCTCCCGTCGATACCGGGGCCAAAAGAATTTTTTGGAGTCAGGGCCGGAACCAAGGATTCCTCTCAGGGGCTTACATGGATCTTTGGGTACTTCTGGAATCTCCCCAGGGGAGTCAGGCCTCGTCTCGAGTGGGGGCATGCACGTGCGCTTTCCTTCCAGGCTGTAGCAGCAATGTCACGCTTCCCGTCGCGTGGATCAAAGGATCTGTGGTTTTCCCTCGAAGCTTTCCCTAGAGGCTTTCCCACAGGGCTGTCCCACGTGCCACCGTGGTGTGAGTCGATCCTCGGCGTGAAAGATGAGCCAGTGCAGGGCAAAGAGTTTCCTCTGGAATGGACTGAGACATCTGGGGGACTCTTGGAATGGTGGTACGACCATGGAGTTCCTCTCGCCTTTCCTGTTGAGAATGCCTCCTCTTGAGATGCGACGGGAACGCCGGGAATTCTTTCCCGTTGAAAGCAGGGAAAGGATCCCTCATCTCGAGCTCCGAGGGGGAAACGGGGCTCCTCTGGATGTGGGCGGGACCATCGTGCTTCCTCTCGAGTGGACACGGGTATGGCGGTGAACTTCTTGAGTTGCAGAAAGGGTGTGAAAGACCCTTTTGAAGTTCCAGAGTTTAGGTGTCATTAGTCTCCAGACGCCTCATCGGAAATAGGCCTCATCTCGCCTGGAAGGGAGAACTTCCTGGATTTTCTCGAGTTGCGGCAGGTGTTCTCGAGTTACGACGGGGACCTCAGGGACCCGCCCTGGTGGCCTCAGGAGAGGCCAGTCCCCATGCGAGTTGCTAGGGGGCCTCTCGGGATTCCTCTCCCGTCGATACCGGGGCCAAAAACCTTGTGTGGAGTCAGGGCCGGAACCGAGGATTCCTCTCAGGGGCTGACATGTATCTTTGGGTACATCTGGAGTCTCCCCAGGGGAGTCAGGCCTCGTCTCGAGTGGGGGCATGCACGTGCGCATTCCTTCCAGGCTGTAGCAGCAATGTCACGCTTCCCGTCGCGTGGATCAAAGGATCTGTGGTTTTCCCTCGAGGCTTTCCCTCGAGGCTTTCCCACAGGGCTGTCCCACGTGCCACCGTGGTGTGAGTCGATCCTCGGCGTGAAAGATGAGCCAGTGCAGGGCAAAGAGGTTCCTCTGGAATGGACTGAGACATCTGGGGGACTCTTGGAATGGTGGTACGACCATGGAGTTCCTCTCAGCTTTCCTGTGGAGAGTGCCTCCTCTTGAGATGCGACGGGATCGCCGGGATTTCTTTCCCGTTGAAAGCAGGGAAAGGATCCCTCATCTCGAGCTCCGAGGGGGAAACGGGGCTCCTCTGGATGTGGGCGGGACCATCGTGCTTCGTCTCGAGTGGAGACAGGTATGGCGGTGAACTTCTTGAGTTGCAGCAAGGGTGTGAAAGACCCTTTCGAAGTTCCAGAGGTTAGGTGTCATTAGTCTCCAGACGCCTCATCGGAAATAGGCCTCATCTCGCCTGGAAGGGAGAACTTCCTGGATTTTCTGGAGTTGCGGCAGGTTATCCCTAGTTACGACGGGGACCTCAGGGACCCGCCCTGGTGGCCTCAGGAGAGGCCAGTCCCCATGCGAGTTGCTAGGGGGCCTCTCGGGATTCCTCTACCGTCGATACCGGGGCCAAAAACCTTGTGTGGAGTCAGGGCCGGAACCGAGGATTCCTCTCAGGGGCTGAAATGGATCTTTGGGTACTTCTGGAGTCTCCCCAGGGGATTCAGGTCTCGTCTCGAGTGGGGGCATGCACGTGCGCTTTCCTTCCAGGCTGTAGCAGCAATGTCACGCTTCCCGTCGCGTGGATCAAAGGATCTGTGGTTTTCCCTCGAGGCTTTCCCTCGAGGCTTTCCCACAGGGCTGTCCCACGTGCCACCGTGGTGTGAGTCGATCCTCGGCGTGAAAGATGAGCCAGTGCAGGGCAAAGAGGTTCCTCTGGAATGGACTGAGACATCTGGGGGACTCTTGGAATGGTGGTACGACCATGGAGTTCCTCTCGGCTTTCCTGTGGAGAGTGCCTCCTCTTGAGATGCGACGGGATCGCCGGGAATTCTTTCCCGTTGAAAGCAGGGAAAGGATCCCTCATCTCGAGCTCCGAGGGGGAAACGGGGCTCCTCTGGATGTGGGCGGGACCATCGTGCTTCCTCTCGAGTGGAGACGGGTATGGCGGTGAACTTCTTGAGTTGCATCAAGGGTGTGAAAGACCCTTTCGAAGTTCCAGAGGTTAGGTGTCATTAGTCTCCAGACGCCTCATCGGAAATAGGCCTCATCTCGCCTGCAAGGGAGAACTTCCTGGATTTTCTCGAGTTGCGGCAGGTGTTCCCGAGTTACGACGGGGACCTCAGGGACCCGCCCTGGTGGCCTCAGGAGAGGCCAGTCCCCATGCGAGTTGCTAGGGGGCCTCTCGGGATTCCTCTCCCGTCGATACCGGGGCCAAAAGAATTTTTTGGAGTCAGGGCCGGAACCGAGGATTCCTCTCAGGGGCTGACATGGATCTTTGGGTACTTCTGGAGTGTCCCCAAGGGAGTCAGGCCTCGTCTCGAGTCGGGGCATGCACGTGCGCTTTCCTTCCAGGCTGTAGCAGCAATGTCACGCTTCCCGTGGCGTGGATCAAAGGATCTGTGGTTTTCCCTCGAGGCTTTCCCTCGAGGCTTTCCCACAGGGCTCTCCCACGTGCCACCGTGGTGTGAGTCGATCCTTGGCGTGAAAGATGAGCCAGTGCAGGGCAAAGAGTTTCCTCTGGAATGGACTGAGACATCTGGGGGACTCTTGGAATGGTGGTACTACCATGGAGTTCCTCTCGCCTTTCCTGTTGAGAGTGCCTCCTCTTGAGATGTGACGGGAACGCCGGGAATTCTTTCCCGTTGAAAGCAGGGAAAGGATCCCTCATCTCGAGCTACGAGGGGGAAACGGGGCTCCTCTGGATGTGGGCGGGACCATCGTGCTTCCTCTCGAGTGGAGACAGGTATGGCGGTGAACTTCTTGAGTTGCAGCAAGGGTGTGAAAGACCCTTTCGAAGTTCCAGATGTTAGGTGTCATTAGTCTCCAGACGCCTCATCGGAAATAGGCCTCATCTCGCCTGGAAGGGAGAACTTCCTGGATTTTCTCGAGTTGCGGCAGGTGTTCCCGAGTTACGACGGGGACCTCAGGGACCCGCCCTGGTGGCCTCAGGAGAGGCCAGTCCCCATGCGAGTTGCTAGGGGGCCTCTCGGGATTCCTCTCCCGTCGATACCGGGGCCAAAAACCTTGTGTGGAGTCAGGGCCGGAACCGAGGATTCCTCTCAGGGGCTGAAATGGATCTTTGGGTACTTCTGGAGTCTCCCCAGGGGATTCAGGCCTCGTCTCGAGTGGGGGCATGCACGTGCGCTTTCCTTCCAGGCTGTAGCAGTAATGTCACGCTTCCCGTCGCGTGGATCAAAGGATCTGTGGTTTTCCCTCGAGGCTTTCCCACAGGGCTGTCCCACGTGCCACCGTGGTGTGAGTCGATCTTCGGCGTGAAAGATGAGCCAGTGCAGGGCAAAGAGGTTCCTCTGGAATGGACTGAGACATCTGGGGGACTCTTGGAATGGTGGTACGACCATGGAGTTCCTCTCGGCTTTCCTGTGGAGAGTGCCTCCTCTTGAGATGCGACGGGATCGCCGGGAATTCTTTCCCGTTGAAAGCAGGGAAAGGATCCCTCATCTCGAGCTCCGAGGGGGAAACGGGGCTCCTCTGGATGTGGGCGGGACCATCGTGCTTCCTCTCGATTGGAGACGGGTATGGCGGTCAACTTCTTGAGTTGCAGCAAGGGTGTGAAAGACCCTTTCGAAGTTCCAGAGGTTAGGTGTCATTAGTCTCCAGACGCCTCATCGGAAATAGGCCTCATCTCGCCTGGAAGGGAGAACTTCCTGCATTTTCTCGAGTTGCGGCAGGTGTTCTCGAGTTACGATGGGGACCTCAGGGACCCGCCCTGGTGGCCTCAGGAGAGGCCAGTCCCCATGCGAGTTGCTAGGGGGCCTCTTGGGATTCCTCTCCCGTCGATACCGGGGCCAAAAGAATTTTTTGGAGTCAGGGCCGGAACCGAGGATTCCTCTCAGGGGCTGACATGGATCTTTGGGTACTTCTGGAGTGTCCCCAAGGGAGTCAGGCCTCGTCTCGAGTCGGGGCATGCACGTGCGCTTTCCTTCCAGGCTGTAGCAGCAATGTCACGCTTCCCGTGGCGTGGATCAAAGGATCTGTGGTTTTCCCTCGAGGCTTTCCCTCGAGGCTTTCCCACAGGGCTCTCCCACGTGCCACCGTGGTGTGAGTCGATCCTCGGCGTGAAAGATGAGCCAGTGCAGGGCAAAGAGTTTCCTCTGGAATTGACTGAGACATCTGGGGGACTCTTGGAATGGTGGTACGACCATGGAGTTCCTCTTGGCTTTCCTGTGGAGAGTGCCTCCTCTTGAGATGCGACGGGATCGCCGGGAATTCTTTCCCGTTGAAAGCAGGGAAAGGATCCCTCATCTCGAGCTCCGAGGGGGAAACGGGGCTCCTCTGGATGTGGGCGGGACCATCGTGCTTCCTCTCGAGTGGAGACGGGTATGGCGGTGAACTTCTTGAGTTGCAGAAAGGGTGTGAAAGACCCTTTCGAAGTTCCAGAGGTTAGGTGTCATTAGTCTCCAGACGCCTCATCGGAAATAGGCCTCATCTCGCCTGGAAGGGAGAACTTCCTGGATTTTCTCGAGTTGCGGCAGGTGTTCTCGAGTTACGACGGGGACCTCAGGGACCCGCCCTGGTGGCCTCAGGAGAGGCCAGTCCCCATGCGAGTTGCTAGGGGGCCTCTCGAGATTCCTCTCCCGTTGATACCAGGGCCAAAAACCTTGTGTGGAGTCAGGGCCGGAACCGAGGATTCCTCTCAGGGGCTGACATGGATCTTTGGGTACTTCTGCAGTCTCCCCAAGGGAGTCAGGCCTCATCTCGAGTGGGGGCATGCACGTGCGCTTTCCTTCCAGGCTGTAGCAGCAATGTCACGCTTCCCGTCGCGTGGATCAAAGGATCTGTGGTTTTCCCTCGAGGCTTTCCCTCGAGGCTTTCCCACAGGGCTGTCCCACGTGCCACGTGGTGTGAGTCGATCCTCGGCGTGAAAGATGAGCCAGTGCAGGGCAAAGAGTTTCCTCTGGAATGGACTGAGACATCTGGGGGACTCTTGGAATGGTGTTACGACCATGGAGTTCCTCTCGCCTTTCCTGTTGAGAGTGCCTCCTCTTGAGATGCGACGGGAACGCCGGGAATTCTTTCCCGTTGAAAGCAGGGAAAGGATCCCTCATCTCGAGCTACGAGGGGGAAACGGGACTCCTCTGGATGTGGGCGGGACCATCGTGCTTCCTCCCGAGTGGAGGCGGGTATGGCGGTGAACTTCTTGAGTTGCAGCAAGGGTGTGAAAGACCCTTTCGAAGTTCCAGAAGTTAGGTGTCATTGATCTCCAGACGCCTCATCGGAAATAGGCCTCATCTCGCCTGGAAGGGAGAACTTCCTGGATTTTCTCGAGTTGCGGCAGGTGTTCTCAAGTTACGACGGGGACCTTAGGGACCCGCCCTGGTGGCCGCAGGAGAGGCCAGTCCCCATGCGAGTTGCTAGGGGGCCTCTCGGGATTCCTCTCCCGTCGATACCGGGGCCAAAAACCTTGTGTGGAGTCAGGGCCGGAACCGAGGATTCCTCTCAGGGGCTGAAATGGATCTTTGGGTACTTCTGGAGTCTCCCCAGGGGATTCAGGCCTCGTCTCGAGTGGGGGCATGCACGTGCGCTTTCCTTCCAGGCTGTAGCAGTAATGTCACTCTTCCCGTCGCGTGGATCAAAGGATCTGTGGTTTTCCCTCGAGGCTTTCCCTCGAGGCTTTCCCACAGGGCTGTCCCACGTGCCACCGTGGTGTGAGTCGATCTTCGGCGTGAAAGATGAGCCAGCAGGGCAAAGAGGTTCCTCTGGAATGGACTGAGACATCTGGGGGACTCTTGGAATGGTGGTACGACCATGGAGTTCCTCTCGGCTTTCCTGTGGAGAGTGCCTCCTCTTGAGATGCGACGGGATCGCCGGGAATTCCTTCCCGTTGAAAGCAGGGAAAGGATCCCTCATCTCGAGCTCCGAGGGGGAAACGGGGCTCCTCTGGATGTGGGCGGGACCATCGTGCTTCCTCTCGATTGGAGACGGGTATGGCGGTCAACTTCTTGAGTTGCAGCAAGGGTGTGAAAGACCCTTTCGAAGTTCCAGAGGTTAGGTGTCATTAGTCTCCAGACGCCTCATCGGAAATAGGCCTCATCTCGCCTGGAAGGGAGAACTTCCTGGATTTTCTCGAGTTGAGTCAGGTGTTCTCGAGTTACGAAGTGGACCTCAGGGACCCGCACTGGTGGCCTCAGGAGAGGCCAATCCCCATGCGAGTTGCTAGGGGTCCGCTCGGGATTCCTCTCCCGTCGATACCGGGGCCAAAAGAATTTTTTGGAGTCAGGGCCGGAACCGAGGATTCCTCTCAGGGGCTGACATGGATCTTTGGGTACTTCTGGAGTCTCCCCAGGGGAGTCAGGCCTCGTCTCGAGTGGGGGCATGCACGTGCGCTTTCCTTCCAGGCTGTAGCAGCAATGTCACGCTTCCCGTCGCGTGGATCAAAGGATCTGTGGTTTTCCCTCGAGGCTTTCCCTCGAGGCTTTCCCACAGGGCTCTCCCACGTGCCACCGTGGTGTGAGTCGATCCTCGGCGTGAAAGATGAGCCAGTGCAGGGCAAAGAGTTTCCTCTGGAATGGACTGAGATATCTGGGGGACTCTTGGAATGGTGGTACGACCATGGAGTTCCTCTCGGCTTTCCTGTGGAGAGTGCCTCCTCTTGAGATGCGACGGGATCGCCGGGAATTCTTTCCCGTTGAAAGCAGGGAAAGGATCCCTCATCTCGAGCTCCGAGGGGGAAACGGGGCTCCTCTGGATGTGGGCGGGACCATCGTGCTTCCTCTCGAGTGGAGACGGGTATGGCGTTGAACTTCTTGAGTTGCAGCAAGGGTGTGAAAGACCCTTTCGAAGTTCCAGAGGTTAGGTGTCATTAGTCTCCAGACGCCTCATCGGAAATAGGCCTCATCTCGCCTGGAAGGGAGAACTTCCTGGATTTTCTCGAGTTGCGGCAGGTGTTCTCGAGTTACGACGGGGATTTCAGGCACCCGCCCTGGTGGCCTCAGGAGAGGCCAGTCCCCATGCGAGTTGCTAGGGGGCCTCTCGGGATTCCTCTCTCGTCGATTCCGGGGCCAAAAACCTTGTGTGGAGTCAGGGCCGGAATCGAGGATTCCTCTCAGGGGCTGACATGGATCTTTGGGTACTTCTGGAGTCTCCCCAGGGGAGTCAGGCCTCGTCTCGTGTGGGGGCATGCACTTGCGCTTTCCTTCCAGGCTGTAGCAGCAATGTCACGCTTCCCGTGGCGTGGATCAAAGGATCTGTGGTTTTCCCTCGAGGCTTTCCCTCGAGGCTTTCCCACAGGGCTGTCCCACGTGCCACCGTGGTGTGAGTTGATCTTCGGCGTGAAAGATGAGCCAGTGCAGGGCAAAGAGGTTCCTCTGGAATGGACTGAGACATCTGGGGGACTCTTGGAATGGTGGAACGACCATGGAGTTCCTCTCGCCTTTCCTGTTGAGAGTGCCTCCTCTTGAGATGCGACGGGAACGCCGGGAATTCTTTCCCGTTGAAAGCAGGGAAAGGATTACTCATCTCGAGCTACGAGGGGGAAACGGGACTCCTCTGGATGTGAGCGGGACCATCGTGCTTCCTGGCGAGTGGAGACGGGTATGGCGGTGAACTTCTTGAGTTGCAGCAAGGGTGTGAAAGACCCTTTCGAAGTTCCAGAAGTTAGGTGTCATTTATCTCCAAACGCCTCATCGGAAATAGGCCTCATCTCGCCTGGAAGGGAGAACTTCCTGGATTTTCTCGAGTTGCGGCAGGTGTTCTCGAGTTACGACGGGAACCTCAGGGACCCGCCCTGGTGGCCTCAGGAGAGGCCAGTCCCCATGCGAGTTGCTAGGGGGCCTCTCGGGATTCCTCTCCCGTCGATACCGGGCCCAAAAACATTTTTTGGAGTCAGGGCCGGAACCGAGGATTCCTCTCAGGGGCTGATATGGATCTTTGGGTACTTCTGCAGTCTCCCCAAGGGAGTCAGGCCTCGTCTCGAGTGGGGGCATGCACGTGCGCTTTCCTTCCAGGCTGTAGCACCAATGTCACGCTTCCCGTCGCGTGGATCAAAGGATCTGTGGTTTTCCCTCGAGGCTTTCCCTCGAGGCTTTCCCACAGGGCTGTCCCACGTGCCACCGTGGTGTGAGTCGATCCTCGGCGTGAAAGATGAGCCAGTGCAGGGCAAAGAGGTTCCTCTGGAATGGACTGAGACATCTGGGGGACTCTTGGAATGGTGGTACGACCATGGAGTTCCTCTCGCCTTTCCTGTTGAGAGTGCCTCCTCTTGAGATGCGACGGGAACGCCGGGAATTCTTTCCCGTTGAAAGCAGGGAAAGGATCCCTCATCTCGAGCTCCGAGGGGGAAACGGGGCTCCTCTGGATGTTGGCAGGTCCATCGTGCTTCCTCTCGAGTGGAGACGGGTAAGGCGGTGAACTTCTTGAGTTGCAGCAAGGGTGTGAAAGACCCTTTCGAAGTTCCAGAGGTTAGGTGTCATTAGTCTCCAGACGCCTCATCGGAAATAGGCCTCATCTCGCCTGGAAGGGAGAACTTCCTGGATTTTCTCGAGTTGCGGCAGGTGTTCTCGAGTTACGACGGGGACTTCAGGCACCCGCCCTGGTGGCCTCAGGAGAGGCCAGTCCCCATGCGAGTTGCTAGGGGGCCTCTCGGGATTCCTCTCCCGTCGATACCGGGGCCAAAAACCTTGTGTGGAGTCAGGGCCGGAACCGAGGATTCCTCTCAGGGGCTGAAATGGATCTTTGGGTACTTCTGGAGTCTCCCCAGGGGATTCAGGCCTCGTCTCGAGTGGGGGCATGCACGTGCGCTTTCCTTCCAGGCTGTAGCAGTAATGTCACGCTTCCCGTCGCGTGGATCAAAGGATCTGTGGTTTTCCCTCGAGGCTTTCCCTCGAGGCTTTCCCACAGGGCTGTCCCACGTGCCACCGTGGTGTGAGTCGATCTTCGGCGTGAAAGATGAGCCAGTGCAGGGCAAAGAGGTTCCTCTGGAATGGACTGAGACATCTGGGGGACTCTTGGAATGGTGGTACGACCATGGAGTTCCTCTTGGCTTTCCTGTGGAGAGTGCCTCCTCTTGAGATGCGACGGGAACGCCGGGAATTCTTTCCCGTTGAAAGCAGGGAAAGGATCCCTCATCTCGAGCTACGAGGGGGAAACGGGACTCCTCTGGATGTGGGCGGGACCATCGTGCTTCCTCCCGAGTGGAGGCGGGTATGGCGGTGAACTTCTTGAGTTGCAGCAAGGGTGTGAAAGACCCTTTCGAAGTTCCAGAAGTTAGGTGTCATTGATCTCCAGACGCCTCATCGGAAATAGGCCTCATCTCGCCTGGAAGGGAGAACTTCCTGGATTTTCTCGAGTTGCGGCAGGTGTTCTCAAGTTACGACGGGGACCTTAGGGACCCGCCCTGGTGGCCGCAGGAGAGGCCAGTCCCCATGCGAGTTGCTAGGGGGCCTCTCGGATTCCTCTCCCGTCGATACCGGGGCCAAAAACCTTGTGTGGAGTCAGGGCCGGAACCGAGGATTCCTCTCAGGGGCTGAAATGGATCTTTGGGTACTTCTGGAGTCTCCCCAGGGGATTCAGGCCTCGTCTCGAGTGGGGGCATGCACGTGCGCTTTCCTTCCAGGCTGTAGCAGTAATGTCACTCTTCCCGTCGCGTGGATCAAAGGATCTGTGGTTTTCCCTCGAGGCTTTCCCTCGAGGCTTTCCCACAGGGCTGTCCCACGTGCCACCGTGGTGAGAGTCGATCTTCGGCGTGAAAGATGAGCCAGCAGGGCAAAGAGGTTCCTCTGGAATGGACTGAGACATCTGGGGGACTCTTGGAATGGTGGTACGACCATGGAGTTCCTCTCGGCTTTCCTGTGGAGAGTGCCTCCTCTTGAGATGCGACGGGATCGCCGGGAATTCCTTCCCGTTGAAAGCAGGGAAAGGATCCCTCATCTCGAGCTCCGAGGGGGAAACGGGGCTCCTCTGGATGTGGGCGGGACCATCGTGCTTCCTCTCGATTGGAGACGGGTATGGCGGTCAACTTCTTGAGTTGCAGCAAGGGTGTGAAAGACCCTTTCGAAGTTCCAGAGGTTAGGTGTCATTAGACTCCAGACGCCTCATCGGAAATAGGCCTCATCTCGCCTGGAAGGGAGAACTTCCTGGATTTTCTCGAGTTGCGTCAGGTGTACTCGAGTTACGAAGTGGACCTCAGGGACCCGCACTGGTGGCCTCAGGAGAGGCCAATCCCCATGCGAGTTGCTAGGGGGCCGCTCGGGATTCCTCTCCCGTCGATACCGGGGCCAAAAGAATTTTTTGGAGTCAGGGCCGGAACCGAGGATTCCTCTCAGGGGCTGACATGGATCTTTGGGTACTTCTGGAGTCTCCCCAGGGGAGTCAGGCCTCGTCTCGAGTGGGGGCATGCACGTGCGCTTTCCTTCCAGGCTGTAGCAGCAATGTCACGCTTCCCGTCGCGTGGATCAAAGGATTTGTGGTTTTCCCTCGAGGCTTTCCCTCGAGGCTTACCCACAGGGCTGTCCCACGTGCCACCGTGGTGTGAGTTGATCCTCGGCGTGAAAGATGAGCCAGTGCAGGGCAAAGAGGTTCCTCTGAAATGGACTGAGACATCTGGGGGACTCTTGGAATGGTGGTACGACCATGGAGTTCCTCTCGGCTTTCCTGTGGAGAGTGCCTCCTCTTGAGATGCGACGGGATCGCCGGGAATTCTTTCCCGTTGAAAGCAGGGAAAGGATCCCTCATCTCGAGCTCCGAGGGGGAAACGGGGCTCCTCTGGATGTGGGCGGGACCATCGTGCTTCCTCTCGAGTGGAGACGGGTATGGCGGTGAACTTTTTGAGTTGCAGCAAGGGTGTGAAAGACCCTTTCGAAGTTCCAGAGGTTAGGTGTCATTAGTCTCCAGACGCCTCATCGGAAATAGGCCTCATCTCGCCTGGAAGGGAGAACTTCCTGGATTTTCTCGAGTTGCGGCAGGTTATCCCGAGTTACGACGGGGACCTCAGGGACACGCCCTGGTGGCCTCAGGAGAGGCCAGTCCCCATGCGAGTTGCTAGGGGGCCTCTCGGGATTCCTCTCCCGTCGATACCGGGGCCAAAAACCTTGTGTGGAGTCAGGGCCGGAAGCGAGGATTCCTCTCAGGGGCTGAAATGGATCTTTGGGTACTTCTGGAGTCTCCCCAGGGGATTCAGGCCTCGTCTCGAGTGGGGGCATGCACGTGCGCTTTCCTTCCAGGCTGTAGCAGCAATGTCACGCTTCCCGTCGCGTGGATCAAAGGATCTGTGGTTTTCCCTCGAGGCTTTCCCTCGAGGCTTTCCCACAGGGCTCTCCCACGTGCCACCGTGGTGTGAGTCGATCCTCGGCGTGAAAGATGAGCCAGTGCAGGGCAAAGAGTTTCCTCTGGAATGGACTGAGACATCTGGGGGACTCTTGGAATGGTGGTACGACCATGGAGTTCCTCTCGGCTTTCCTGTGGAGAGTGCCTCCTCTTGAGATGCGACGGGATCGCCGGGAATTCTTTCCCGTTGAAAGCAGGGAAAGGATCCCTCATCTCGAGCTCCGAGGGGGAAACGGGGCTCCTCTGGATGTGGGCGGGACCATCGTGCTTCCTCTCGAGTGGAGACGGGTATGGCGTTGAACTTCTTGAGTTGCAGCAAGGGTGTGAAAGACCCTTTCGAAGTTCCAGAGGTTAGGTGTCATTAGTCTCCAGACGCCTCATCGGAAATAGGCCTCATCTCGCCTGGAAGGGAGAACTTCCTGGATTTTCTCGAGTTGCGGCAGGTGTTCTCGAGTTACGACGGGGATTTCAGGCACCCGCCCTGGTGGCCTCAGGAGAGGCCAGTCCCCATGCGAGTTGCTAGGGGGCCTCTCGGGATTCCTCTCTCGTCGATTCCGGGGCCAAAAACCTTGTGTGGAGTCAGGGCCGGAATCGAGGATTCCTCTCAGGGGCTGACATGGATCTTTGGGTACTTCTGGAGTCTCCCCAGGGGAGTCAGGCCTCGTCTCGTGTGGGGGCATGCACTTGCGCTTTCCTTCCAGGCTGTAGCAGCAATGTCACGCTTCCCGTGGCGTGGATCAAAGGATCTGTGGTTTTCCCTCGAGGCTTTCCCTCGAGGCTTTCCCACAGGGCTGTCCCACGTGCCACCGTGGTGTGAGTTGATCTTCGGCGTGAAAGATGAGCCAGTGCAGGGCAAAGAGGTTCCTCTGGAATGGACTGAGACATCTGGGGGACTCTTGGAATGGTGGAACGACCATGGAGTTCCTCTCGCCTTTCCTGTTGAGAGTGCCTCCTCTTGAGATGCGACGGGAACGCCGGGAATTCTTTCCCGTTGAAAGCAGGGAAAGGATTACTCATCTCGAGCTACGAGGGGGAAACGGGACTCCTCTGGATGTGAGCGGGACCATCGTGCTTCCTGGCGAGTGGAGACGGGTATGGCGGTGAACTTCTTGAGTTGCAGCAAGGGTGTGAAAGACCCTTTCGAAGTTCCAGAAGTTAGGTGTCATTTATCTCCAAACGCCTCATCGGAAATAGGCCTCATCTCGCCTGGAAGGGAGAACTTCCTGGATTTTCTCGAGTTGCGGCAGGTGTTCTCGAGTTACGACGGGAACCTCAGGGACCCGCCCTGGTGGCCTCAGGAGAGGCCAGTCCCCATGCGAGTTGCTAGGGGGCCTCTCGGGATTCCTCTCCCGTCGATACCGGGCCCAAAAACATTTTTTGGAGTCAGGGCCGGAACCGAGGATTCCTCTCAGGGGCTGATATGGATCTTTGGGTACTTCTGCAGTCTCCCCAAGGGAGTCAGGCCTCGTCTCGAGTGGGGGCATGCACGTGCGCTTTCCTTCCAGGCTGTAGCAGCAATGTCACGCTTCCCGTCGCGTGGATCAAAGGATCTGTGGTTTTCCCTCGAGGCTTTCCCTCGAGGCTTTCCCACAGGGCTGTCCCACGTGCCACCGTGGTGTGAGTCGATCCTCGGCGTGAAAGATGAGCCAGTGCAGGGCAAAGAGGTTCCTCTGGAATGGACTGAGACATCTGGGGGACTCTTGGAATGGTGGTACGACCATGGAGTTCCTCTCGCCTTTCCTGTTGAGAGTGCCTCCTCTTGAGATGCGACGGGAACGCCGGGAATTCTTTCCCGTTGAAAGCAGGGAAAGGATCCCTCATCTCGAGCTCCGAGGGGGAAACGGGGCTCCTCTGGATGTTGGCAGGTCCATCGTGCTTCCTCTCGAGTGGAGACGGGTAAGGCGGTGAACTTCTTGAGTTGCAGCAAGGGTGTGAAAGACCCTTTCGAAGTTCCAGAGGTTAGGTGTCATTAGTCTCCAGACGCCTCATCGGAAATAGGCCTCATCTCGCCTGGAAGGGAGAACTTCCTGGATTTTCTCGAGTTGCGGCAGGTGTTCTCGAGTTACGACGGGGACCTCAGGGACCCGCCCTGGTGGCCTCAGGAGAGGCCAGTCCCCATGCGAGTTGCTAGGGGGCCTCTCGGGATTCCTCTCCCGTTGATACCAGGGCCAAAAACCTTGTGTGGAGTCAGGGCCGGAAGCGAGGATTCCTCTCAGGAGCTGACATGGATCTTTGGGTACTTTTGCAGTCTCCCCAAGGGAGTCAGGCCTCGTCTCGAGTGGGGGCATGCACGTGCGCTTTCCTTCCAGGCTGTAGCAGCAATGTCACGCTTCCCGTCGCGTGGATCAAAGGATCTGTGGTTTTCCCTCGAGGCTTTCCCTCGAGGCTTTCCCACAGGGCTGTCCCACGTGCCACCGTGGTGTGAGTCGATCCTCGGCGTGAAAGATGAGCCAGTGCAGGGCAAAGAGGTTCCTCTGGTATGGACTGAGACATCTGGGGGACTCTTGGAATGGTGGTACGACCATGGAGTTCCTCTCGCCTTTCCTGTTGAGAGTGCCTCCTCTTGAGATGCGACGGGAACGCCGGGAATTCTTTCCCGTTGAAAGCAGGGAAAGGATCCCTCATCTCGAGCTACGAGGGGGAAACGGGGCTCCTCTGGATGTGGGCGGGACCATCGTGCTTCCTCTAGAGTGGAGACAGGTATGGCGGTGAACTTCTTGAGTTGCAGCAAGGGTGTGAAAGACCCTTTCGAAGTTCCAGAGGTTAGGTGTCATTAGTCTCCAGACGCCTCATCGGAAATAGGCCTCATCTCGCCTGCAAGGGAGAACTTCCTGGATTTTCTCGAGTTGCGGCAGGTGTTCCCGAGTTATGACGGGGACCTCAGGGACCCGCCCTGGTGGCCTCAGGAGAGGCCAGTCCCCATGCGAGTTGCTAGGGGGCCTCTCGGGATTCCTCTCCCGTCGATACCGGGCCCAAAAACCTTGTGTGGAGTCAGGGCCGGAACCGAGGATTCCTCTCAGGGGCTGATATGGATCTTTGTGTACTTCTGGAGTCTCGCCTGGGGAGAGAGGCCTCGTCTCCAGTGGGGGCATGCACGTGCGCTTTCCTTCCAGGCTGTAGCAGCAATGTCACGCTTCCCGTCGCGTGGATCAAAGGATCTGTGGTTTTCCCTCGAGGCTTTCCCTCGAGGCTTTCCCACAGGGCTGTCCCACGTGCCACCGTGGTGTGAGTCGATCCTCGGCGTGAAAGATGAGCCAGTGCAGGGCAAAGAGGTTCATCTGGAATGGACTGAGACATCTGGGGGACTCTTGGAATGGTGGTACGACCATGGAGTTCCTCTCGGCTTTTCTGTGGACAGTGCCTCCTCTTGAGATGCGACTGGATCGCCGGGAATTCTTTCCCGTTGAAAGCAGGGAAAGGATCCCTCATCTCGAGCTCCGAGGGGAAACGGGGCTCCTCTGGATGTGGGCGGGACCATCGTGCTTCCTCTCGAGTGGAGACGGGTATGGCGGTGAACTTCTTGAGTTGCAGCAAGGGTGTGAAAGACCCTTTCGAAGTTCCAGAGGTTAGGTGTCATTAGTCTCCAGACGCCTCATCGGAAATAGGCCTCATCTCGCCTGGAAGGGAGAACTTCCTG
The DNA here is from genome assembly GCF_032405125.1 of Capricornis sumatraensis. Lineage (NCBI taxonomy): Eukaryota > Metazoa > Chordata > Mammalia > Artiodactyla > Bovidae > Capricornis > Capricornis sumatraensis. Next base: position 14,835,786 of record NW_027184612.1, read on the forward strand.
GATTTTCTCGAGTTGCGGCAGGTGTTCTCGAGTTACGACGGGGACCTCAGGGACCCGCCCTGGTGGCCTCAGGAGAGGCCAGTCCCCATGCGAGTTGCTAGGGGGCCTCTCGGGATTCCTCTCCCGTCGATACCGGGGCCAAAAACCTTGTGTGGAGTCAGGGCCGGAACCGAGGATTCTTCTCAGGGGCTGACATGGATCTTTGGGTACTTCTGGAGTCTCCCCAGGGGAGTCAGGCCTCGTCTCGAGTGCGGGCATGCACGTGCGCTTTCCTTCCAGGCTGTAGCAGCAATGTCACGCTTCCCGTCGCGTGGATCAAAGGATCTGTGGTTTTCCCTCGAGGCTTTCCCTCGAGGCTTTGCCACAGGGTTGTGTCACGTGCCACCGTGGTGTGAGTCGATCCTCGGCGTGAAAGATGAGCCAGTGCAGGGCAAAGAGGTTCCTCTGGAATGGACTGAGACGTCGGGGGTACTCTTGGCATGGTGGTACGACCATGGAGTTCCTCTAGCCTTTCCTGTTGAGAGTGCCTCCTCTTGAGAAGCGATGGGAACGCCGGGAATTCTTTCCCGTTGAAAGCAGGGAAAGGATCCCTCATCTCGAGCTACGAGGGGGAAACGGGGCTCCTCTGGATGAGGGCGGGACGATCGTGCTTCCTCTCGAGTGGAGACGGGAATGGAGGTGAACTTCTTGAGTTGCAGCAAGGGTTTGAAAGACCCTTTCGAAGTTCCAGAGGTTAGGTGTCATTACTCTCCAGATGCATCATCGGAAATAGGCCTCATCTCGCCTGGAAGGGAGAATTTCCTGGATTTTCTCGAGTTGCGGCAGGTGTTCTCGAGTTACGACGGGGACCTCAGGGACCCGCCCTGGTAGCCTCAGGAGAGGCCAGTCCCCATGCGAGTTGCTAGGGGGACTCTCGGGATTACTCTCCCGTCGATACCGGGGCCAAAAACCTTGTGTGGAGTCAGTGCCGGAACCGAGGATTCCTCTCAGGGGCTGACATGGATCTTTGGGTACTTCTGGAGTCTCCCCAGGGGAGTCAGGCCTCGTCTCGAGTGCGGGCATGCACGTACGCTTTCCTTCCAGGCTGTAGCAGCAATGTCACGCTTCCCGTCGTGTGGAACAAAGGATCTGTGGTTTTCCCTCGAGGCCCTCCCTCGAGGCTTTCCCACACGGCAGTCCCACGTGCCACCGTGGTGTGAGTCGATCCTCGGCGTGAAAGATGAGCCAGTACAGGGCAAAAAGGTTCCTCTGGAATGGACTGAGACATCTGGTTGACTCTTGGAATGGTGGTTCGACCATGGAGTTCCTCTCGCCTTTCCAATTGAGAGTGCCTCCTCTTGAGATGCGACGGGAACGCTGGGAATACTTTCCCGTTGAAAGCAGGGAAAGGATCCCTCATCTCGAGCTACGAGGGGGAAACGGGGCTCCTCTGGATGTGGGCGGGACCATCGTGCTTCCTCTCGAGTGGAGACCGGTATGGCGGTGAACTTCTTGAGTTGCAGCAAGGGTGTGAAAGACCCATTCGAAGTTCCAGAGGTTAGGTGTCATTAGTCTCCAGACGCCTCATCGGAAATAGGCCTCATCTCGCCTGGAAGGGAGAACTTCCTGGATTTTCTCGAGTTGCGGCAGGTGTTCTCGAGTTACGACGGGGACCTCAGGGACCCGCCCTGGTGGCCTCAGGAGAGGCCAGTCCCCAAGCGAGTTGCTAGGGGTCCTCTCGGGATTCCTCTCCCATCGATATTGGGGCCAAAAACCTTGTGTGGAGTCAGGGCCGGAACCGAGGATTCCTCTCAGGGGCTGTTATGGATCTTTGGGTACTTCTGGAGTCTCCCCAGGGGAGTCAGGCCTCGTCTCGAGTGGGGGCATGCACGTGTGCTTGCCTTCCAGGCTGTAGCAGCAATGTCACGCTTCCCGTCGCGTGGATCAAAGGATCTGTGGTATTCCCTCGAGGCTTTCCCTCGAGGCTATCCCACATGCCTGTCCCACGTGCCACAGTGATGTGAGTCGATCCTCGGCGTGAAAGATGAGCCAGTGCAGGGCAAAGAGGTTCCTCGGGAATGGACTGAGACATCTGGGGGACTCTTGGCATCGTGGTACGACCATGGAGTTCCTCTCCCCTTTCCTGTTGAGAGTGCCTCCACTTGAGATGCGACGGGAACGCCGGGAATTCTTTCCCGTTGAAAGTAGGGAAAGGATCCCTCATCACGAGCTACGAGGGGGAAATGGGGCTCCTCTGGATGTGGGCGGGACCATCGTGCTTCCTCTCGAGTGGAGACGCGTATGGCGGTGAACTTCTTGAGTTGCAGCAAGGCTGTGAAAGACCCTTTCGACGTTCCAGAGGTTAGGTGTCATTAGTCTCCAGACGCCTCATCGGAAAGAGGCCTCATCTCGCCTGGAAGGGAGAACTTCCTGGATTTTCTCGAGTTGCGGCGGGTGTTCTCGAGTTACAACGGAGGCCACAGGGACCCGCCCTGGTGGCCTCAGGAAAGGTCAGTCCCAATGCGAGTTGCTATGTGGCCTCTCGGGATTCCTCTCCCGTCGATACTGGGGCCAAAACCCTTGTGTGGAGTCAGGGCCGGAACCGAGGATTCCTCTCAGGGGCTGATATGGATCTTTGGGTACTTCTGGAGTCTCCCCAGGGGAGTCAGGCCTCGTCTCGTGTGGGGTCATGCACGTGCGCTTTCCTTCCACACTGTAGAAGCAATGTCACGCTTCCCGTCGCGTGGATCAAAGGATCTGTGGTTCTCCCTCGAGGCTTTCCCACAGGGCTGTCCCTAGTGCCACCGTGGTGTGAGTCGTTCCTCGGCGTGAAAGATCAGCCAATGCAGGGCAAACAGGTTCCTCTGGAATGGAATGAGACATCTGGGGGACTCTTGGAATGGTGGTACGACAATGGAGTTCCTCTCGCCTTTCCTGTTGAGAGTGCCTCCTCTTGAGATGCGATGGGAACGCCGGGAATTCTTTCCCGATGAAAGCAGGGAAAGGATCCCATATCTCGAGCTACGAGGGGGAAACGGGGCTCCTCTGGATGTGGGCGGGACCATCGTGCTTCCTCTCGAGTGGAGACGGATATGGCGGTGAACTTCTTGAGTTGCAGCAAGGGTGTGAAATACGCTTTCAAAGTTCCAGAGTTTAGGTGTCATTAGTCTCCAGACCCCTCATCGGAAATAGGCTTCATCTCTCCTGGAAGGGAGAACTTCGTGGATTTTCTCGAGTTGCGGCAGGTGTTCTCGAGTTACGACGGGGACATCAGGGACCCGCCCTGGTGGCCTCAGGAAAGGCCAGTCCCCATGCGAGTTGCTATCGGGCCTCTCGGGATTCCTCTCCTGTCGATACCGGGGCCAAAATCTTTGTGTGGATTCAGGGCCGGAACCGAGGATTCCTCTCAGGGGCTGACATGGATCTTTGGGTACTTCTGGAGTCTCCCCAGGGGAGTCAGGCCTCGTCTCGAGTGGGGGCATGCACGTGCGCTTTCCTTCCAGGCTGTAGCAGCAATGTCACGCTTCCCGTCGCGTGCATCAAAGGATCTGTGGTTTTCCCTCTAGGCTTTCCCTCGAGGCTTTCCCACATGGCTGTCCCACGTGCCACCGTGGTGTGAGTCGATCCTCGGCGTGAAAGATGAGCCAGTGCAGGGCAAAGAGGATCCTATGGAATGGACTGAGACATGTGGGGGACTCTTGGAATGGTGGTACGACCATGGAGCTCCTCTCGACTTTCCTGTCGAGAGTGCCTCCTCTTGAGATGCGACGGGAACGCCGGGAATTCTTTCCCGTTGAAAGCAGGGAAAGGATCCCATATCTCGAGCTACGAGGGGGAAACGGGGCTCCTCTGGATGTGGGCGGGACCATCGTGCTTCCTCTCGAGTGGAGACGGGTATGGCGGTGAACTTCTTGAGTTGCAGCAAGGGTGTGAAAGACCCTTTCGAAGTTCCAGAGGTTAGGTGTCATTAGTCTCCAGACGCCTCATCGGAAATAGGCCTCATCTCGCCTGGAAGGGAGAACTTCCTGGATTTTCTCGAGTTGCGGCAGGTGTTCTCGAGTTACGACGGGGACCTCAGGGACCCGCCCTGGTGGCCTCAGGAGAGGCCAGTCCCCAAGCGAGTTGCTAGGGGTCCTCTCGGGATTCCTCTCCCGTCGATACCAGGGACAAAACCCTTGAGTGGAGTAAGGGCCGGAACCGAGGATTCCTCTCAGGGGCTGACATGGATCTTTGGGTACTCCTGGAGTCTCGCCAGGGGCGTCAGGCCTCGTCTCGAGTGGGGGCATGCACGTGTGCTTGCCTTCCAGGCTGTAGCAGCAATGTCACGCTTCCCGTCGCGTGGATCAAAGGATCTGTGGTTTTCCCTCGAGGCTTTCCCTCGAGGCTATCCCACATGCCTGTCCCACGTGCCACCGTGATGTGAGTCGATCCTCGGCGTGAAAGATGAGCCAGTGCAGGGCAAAGAGGTTCCTCGGGAATGGACTGAGACATCTGGGGGACTCTTGGCATCGTGTTACGACCATGGAGTTCCTCTCCCCTTTCCTGTTGAGAGTGCCTCCACTTGAGATGCGACGGGAACGCCGGGAATTCTTTCCCGTTGAAAGCAGGGAAAGGATCCCTCATCACGAGCTACGAGGGGGAAATGGGGCTCCTCTGGATGTGGGCGGGAACATCGTGCTTCCTCTCGAGTGGACACGGGTATGGCGGTGAACTTCTTGAGTTGCAGCAAGGGTGTGAAAGACCCTTTCGAAGTTCCAGAGGTTAGGTGTCATTAGTCTCCAGACCCCTCATCGGAAATAGGCTTCATCTCTCCTGGAAGGGAGAACTTCGTGGATTTTCTCGAGTTGCGTCAGGTGTTCTCGAGTTACGACGGTGACATCAGGGACCCTCCCTGGTGGCCTCAGGAAAGGCCAGTCCCCATGCGAGTTGCTATCGGGCCTCTCGGGATTCCTCTCCTGTCGATACCGGGGCCAAAATCTTTGTGTGGATTCAGGGCCGGAACCGAGGATTCCTCTCAGGGGCTGACATGGATCTTTGGGTACTTCTGGAGTCTCCCCAGGGGAGTCAGGCCTCGTCTCGAGTGGGGGCATGCACGTGCGCTTTCCTTCCAGGCAGTAGCAGCAATGTCACGCTTCCCGTGGCGTGGATCAAAGGATCTGTGGTTTTCCCTCGAGGCTTTCCCTCGAGGCTTTCCCACATGGCTGTCCCACGTGCCACCGTGGTGTGAGTCGATCCTAGGCGTGAAAGATGAGCCAGTGCAGGGCAAAGAGGATCCTATGGAATGGACTGAGACATGTGGGGGACTCTTGGCATGGTGGTACGACCATGGAGTTCCTCTCGACTTTCCTGTCGAGAGTGCCTCCTCTTGAGATGCGATGGGAACGCCGGGAATTCTTTCCTGTTGAATGCAGGGAAAGGATCCCTCATCTCGAGCTACGAGGGGTAAACGGGGCTCCTCTGGATGTGGGCGGGACCAACGTGCTTCCTCTCGAGTGGAGACGGGTATGGCGGTGAACATCTTGAGTTGCAGCAAGGGTGTGAAAGACCCTTTCGAAGTTCCAGAGGTTAGGTGTCATTAGTCTCCAGACCCCTCATCGGAAATAGGCTTCATCTCGCCTGGAAGGGAGAACTTCCTGGATTTTCTCGAGTTGCGGCAGGTGTTCTCGAGTTACGACGAGGACCTCAGGGACCCGCCCTGGTGGCCTCAGGAGAGGCCAGTCCCCAAGCGAGTTGCTAGGGGTCCTCTCGGGATTCCTTTCCCATCGATACCAGGGATAAAAACCTTGTGTGGAGTAAGGGCCGGAACCGAGGATTCCTCTCAGGGGCTGACATGGATCTTTGGGTACTCCTGGAGTCTCGCCAGGGGCGTCAGGCCTCCTCTCGAGTGGGGGCATGCACGTGTGCTTGCCTTCCAGGCTGTAGCAGCGATGTCACGCTTCCCGTCGCGTGGATCAAAATATCTGTGGTTTTCCCTCGAGGCTTTCCCTCAAGGCTTTCCCACAGGGCTGTCCCACGTGCCACCGTGGTGTGAGTCGATCCTCGGCGTGAAAGATGAGCCACTGCAGGGCAAAGAGGTTCCTCTGGAATGTACTGAGATATCTGGGGGACTCTTGGCATGGTGGTACGACCATGGAGTTCCTCTCGCCTCTCCTGCTGAGAGTGCCTCCTCTTGAGATGCGACGGGAACAACGGGAATTCTTTCCCGTTGAAAGCAGGGAAAGGATCCCTCATCTCGAGCTACGAGGGGGAAACGGGGCTCCTCTGGATGTGGGCCGGACCATCGTGCTTCCTCTCGAGTGGAGACGGGTATGGCGGTGAACTTCTTGAGTTGCAGCGAGGGTGTGAAAGACCCTTTCGAAGTTCCAGAGGTTAGGTGTCATTAGTCTCCAGACGCCTCATCGGAAAGAGGCCTCATCTCGCCTGGAAGGGAGAACTTCCTGGTTTTTCTCGAGTTGCGGCAGGTGTTCTCGAGTTAAGACGGGGACCTCAGGGACCCGCCCTGGTGGCCTCAGGAGAGGCCAGTCCCCATGCGATTTGCTAGGGGCCTCTCGGGATTCCTCTCCCGTCGATACTGGGGCCAAAAACCTTGTGTGGAGTCAGGGCCGGAACCGAGGATTCCTCTCAGGGGCTGACATGGATCTTTGGGTACTTCTCGAGTCTCCCCAGGGGAGTCAGGCCTCGTCTCGAGTGGGGGCATGCACGTGCGCTTTCCTTCCAGGCTGTAGCAGCAATGTCACGATTCCCGTCGCGTGGATCAAAGGATCTGTGGTTTTCCCTCGAGGCTTTCCCTCGAGGCTTTCCCACAGGGCTGTCCCACGTGCCACCGTGGTGTGAGTCGATCCTCGGCGTGAAAGATGAGCCAGTGCAGGGCAAAGAGGTTCCTCTGGAATGGACTGAGACATCTGGGGGACTCTTGGAATGGTGGTACGACCATGGAGTTCCTCTCGCCTTTCCTGTTGAGAGTGCCTCCTCTTGAGATGCGACGGGATCACCGGGAATTCTTTCCCGTTGAAAGCAGGGAAAGGATCCCTCATCTCGAGCTACGAGGAGGAAACGGGGCTCCTCTGGATGTGGGCGGGACCATCGTGCTTCCTCTCGAGTGGAGACGGGTATGGGGGTGAAATTCTTTAGTTGCAGCAAGGGTGTGAAAGACCCTTTCGAAGTTCCAGAGGTTAGGTGTCATTAGTCTCCAGACGCCTCATCGGAAATAGGCCTCATCTCGCCTGGAAGGGAGAACTTCCTGGACTTTCTCGAGTTGCGGCAGGTGTTCTCGAGTTACGACGGGGACCTCAGCAACCCGCCCTGGTGACCTCAGGAGAGGCCAGACCCCTAGCGAGTTGCTAGGGGGCCTCTCGGGATTCCTCTCCCGTCGATACCGGGGCCAAAAACCTTGTGTGGATTCAGGGCCGGAACCGAGGATTACTCTCAGGGGCTGACATGGATCTTTGGGTACTTCTGAAGTCTCCCCAGGGTAGTCAGGCCTCGTCTCGAGTGGGGGCATGCACGTGCGCTTTCCTTCCAGGCTGTAGCAGCAATGTCACGCTTCCCATCGCGTGGATCAAAGGATCTGTGGTTTTCCCTCGAGGATTTTCCTCGAGGCTTTCCCACAGGGCTGTCCCACGTGCCACCGTGGTGTGAGTCGATCCTCGGCGTGAAAGATGAGCCAGTGCAGGGCAAAGAGGTTCCTCTGGAATGGACTGAGACATCTGGGGGACTCTTGGAATGGTGGTACGACCATGGAGTTCCTCTCAACTTTCCTGTTGAGAGTGCCTCCTCTTGAGATGCGACGGGAACGCCGGGAATTCTTTCCCGTTGAAAGCAGGGAAAGGATCCCTCATCTGGAGCTACGAGGGGGAAACGGGGCTCCTCTGGATGTGGGCGGGACCATCGTGCTTCCTCTCGAGTGGAGACGGGTATGGCGGTGAACTTCTTGAGTTGCAGCAAGGGTGTGAAAGACCCTTTCGAAGTTCCAGAGGTTAGGTGTCATTAGTCTCCAGACGCCTCATCGGAAATAGGCCTCATCTCGCCTGGAAGGGAGAACTTCCTGGATTTTCTCGAGTTGCTGCAGGTGTTCTTGAGTTAAGACGGGGACCTCAGGGACCCGCCCTGGTGGCCTCAGGAGAGGCCAGTCCCCATGCGATTTGCTAGGGGCCTCTCGGGATTCCTCTCCCGTCGATACTGGGGCCAAAAACCTTGTGTGGAGTCAGGGCCGGAACCGAGCATTCCTCTCAGGGGCTGACATGGATCTTTGGGTACTTCTGGAGTCTCCCCAGGGGAGTCAGGCCTCGTCTCGAGTGGGGGCATGCACGTGCGCTTTCCTTCCAGGCTGTAGCAGCAATGTCATGCTTCCCGTGGCGTGGATGAAAGGATCTGTGGTTTTCCCTCGAGGCTTTCCCTCGAGGCTTTCCCACAGGGCTGTCCCACGTGCCACCGTGGTGTGAGTCGATCCTCGGCGTGAAAGATGAGCCAGTGCAGGGCAAAGAGGTTCCTCTGGAATGGACTGAGACATCTGGGGGACTCTTGGAATGGTGGTACGACCATGGAGTTCCTCTCGCCTTTCCTGTTGAGAGTGCCTCCTCTTGAGATGCGACGGGATCACCGGGAATTCTTTCCCGTTGAAAGCAGGGAAAGGATCCCTCATCTCGAGCTACGAGGTGGAAACGGGGCTCCTCTGGATGTGGGCGGGACCATCGTGCTTCCTCTCGAGTGGAGACGGGTATGGCGGTGAACTTCTTGAGTTGCAGCAAGGGTGTGAAAGACCCTTTCGAAGTTCCAGAGGTTAGCTGTCATTAGTCTCCAGACGCCTCATCGGAAATAGGCCTCATCTCGCCTGGAAGGGAGAACTTCCTGGATTTTCTCGAGTTGTGGCAGGTGTTCTCGAGTTACCACGGGGACCTCAGCGAACCGCCCTGGTGGCCTCAGGAGAGGCCAGACCCCTAGCGAGTTGCTAGGGGGCCTCTCGGGATTCCTTTCCCGTCGATACCGGGGCCAAAATCCTTGGGTGGAGTCAGGGCCGGAACCGAGGATTCCTCTCAGGGGCTGACATGGATCTTTGGGTACTTCTGGAGTCTCCCGATGGGAGTCAGGCCTCGTCTCGAGTGGGGGCATGCACGTGCGCTTTCCATCCAGGCTGTAGCAGCAATGTCACGCTTCCCGTCGCGTGGATCAAAGGATCTGTGGTTTGCCCTCGAGGCTTTCCCACAGGGCTGTCCCACGTGCCACCGTGGTGTGAGTCGATCCTCGGCGTGAAAGATGAGCCAGTGCAGGTCAAAGAGGTTCCTCTGGAATGGACTGAGAAACCTCGGGGACTCTTGGAATGGTGGTACGACCATGGAGTTCCTCTCGCCTTTCCTGTTGAGAGTGCCTCCTCTTGAGATGCGACGGAAACGCCGGGAATTCTTTCCCGTTGAAAGCAGGGAAAGGATCCCTCATCTCGAGCTACGAGGGGGAAACGGGGCTCCTCTGGATGTGGGCGGGACCTTCATGCTTCCTCTCGAGTCGACACGGGTATGGCGGTGAACTTCTTGAGTTGCAGCAAGGGTGTGAAAGACCCTTTCGAAGTTCCAGAGGTTCCGTGTCATTAGGCTCCAGACGCCTCATCGGAAATAGGCCTCATCTCGCCTGGAAGGGAGAACTTCCTGAATTTTCTCGAGTTGCGGCAGGTGTTCTCGAGTTACGACGGGGACATCAGGGTCCCGACCTGGTGGCCTCAGGAGAGGCCAGTCCCCATGCGAGTTGCTAGGGGCCCTCTCGGGATTCCTCTCCCGTCGATACCGGGGCCAAAAACCTTGTGTGGAGTCAGGGCCGGAACCGAGGATTCCTCACAGGGGCTGACATGGATCTTTGGGTACTTCTGGAGTCTCCCCAGGGGAGTCAGGCCTCGTCTCTAGTGGGGGCATGCACGTGCACTTTCCTTCCAGGCTGTAGCAGCAATGTCATGCTTCCCGTCGCGTGGATCAAAGGATCTGTGGTTTTCCCTGGAGGCTTTCCCTCGAGGCTTTCCCACAGGGCTGTCCCACGTGCCACCGTGGTTTGAGTCGATCCTCGTCGTGAAAGATGAGCCAGTGCAGGGCAAAGAGGTTCCTCTGGAATGGACTGAGACATCTGTGGGACTCTTGGAATGGTGGTACGACCATGGAGTTCCTCTCGCCTTTCCTGTTGAGAGTGCCTCCTCTTGAGATGCGACGGGAACGCCGGGAATTCTTTCCCGTTGAAAGCAGGGAAAGGATCCCACATCTCGAGCTCCGAGGGGGAAACGGGGCTCCTCTGGATGTGGGCGGGACCATCGTGCTTCCTCTCGAGTGGAGACGGGTATGGCGGTGAACTTCTTGAGTTGCAGCAAGGGTGTGAAAGACCCTTTCGAAGTTCCAGAGGTTAGGTGTCATTAGTCTCCAGACGCCTTATCGGAAATAGGCCTCATCTCGCCTGGAAGGGAGAACTTCCTGGATTTTCTCGAGTTGCGGCAGGTGTTCTCGAGTTAAGACGGGGACCTCAGGGACCCGCCCTGGTGGCCTCAGGAGAGGCCAGTCCCCATGCGATTTGCTATGGGGCCTCTCGGGATTCCTCTCCCGTCGATACAGGGGCCAAAAACCTTGTGTGGAGTCAGGGCCAGAACCGAGCATTCCTCTCAGGGGCTGACATGGATCTTTGGGTACTTGTGGAGTCTCCCCAGGGGAGTCAGGCCTCGTCTCGAGTGGTGGCATGCACGTGCGCTATCCTTCCAGGCTGAAGCAGCAATGTCACGCTTCCCGTCACGTGGATCAAAGGATCTGTGGTTTTCCCTCGAGGCTTTCCCTTGAGGCTTTCCCACAGGGCTCTCCCACGTGCCAACGTGGTGTGATTCGATCCTCGGCATGAAAGATGAGCCAGTTCAGGGCAAAGAGGTTCCTCTGGAATGGACTGAGACATCTGGGGGACTCTTGAAATGGTGGTACGACCATGCAGTTCCTCTCGCCTTTCCTGTTGAGAGTGCCTCCTCTTGAGATGCGATGGGAACGCCGGGAATTCTTTCCCGTTGAAAGCAGGGAAAGGATCCCTCATCTCGAGCTACGATGGGGAAACGGGGCTCCTCTGGATGTGGGCGGGACCATCATTCTTCCTCTCGAGTCGACACGGGTATGGCGGTGAACTACTTGAGTTGCAGCAAGGGTGTGAAAGACCCTTTCGAAGTTCCAGAGGTTAGGTGTCATTAGTCTCCAGACGCCTCATCGGAAATAGGCCTCATCTCGCCTGGAAGGGAGAACTTCCTGGATTTTCTCGAGTTGCGGCAGGTGTTCTCCAGTTACGACGGGGACCTCAGGGACCGGCCTGGTGGCCTCAGGAAAGGCCAGTCCCCATGCGAGTTGCTAGGGGGCCTCTCGGGATTCCTCTCCCGTCGATACCGGGGCCAAAAACCTTGTGTGGAGTCAGGGCCGGAACCGAGGATTCCTCTCAGGGGCTGACATGGATCTTTGGGTACTTGTGGAGTCTCCCCAGGGGAGTCAGGCCTCGTCTCGAGTGGGGGCATGCACGTGCGCTTTCCTTCCAGGCTGTAGCAGCAATGTCACGCTTCCCGTCGCGTGGATCAAAGGATCTGTGGTTTTCCCTCGAGGCTTTCCCTCGAGGCTTTCCCACAGGGCTGTCCCACGTGCCACCGTGGTGTGAGTCGATCCTCGGCGTGAAAGATGAGCCAGTGCAGGGCAAAGAGGCTCCTCTGGAATGGACTGAGACATCTGGGGGACTCTTGGAATGGTGGTACGACCATGGAGTTCCTCTCGCCTTTCCTGTTGAGAGTGCCTCCTCTTGAGATGCGACGGGAACGCCGGGAATTCTTTCCCGTTGAAAGCAGGGAATGGATCCCTCATCTCGAGCTCCGAGGGGGAAACGGGTCTCCTCTGGATGGGGGCGGGACCATCGTGCTTCCTCTCGAGTGGAGACGGGTATGGCGGTGAACTTCTTGAGTTGCAGCAAGGGTGTGAAAGACCCTTTCGAAGTTCCAGAGTTTAGGTGTCATTAGTCTCCAGACGCCTCATCGGAAATAGGCCTCATCTCGCCTGGAAGGGAGAACTTCCTGGATTTTCTCGAGTTGCGGCAGGTGTTCTCGAGTTACGACGGGGACCTCAGGGACCCGCCCTGGTGGCCTCAGGAGAGGCCAGTCCCCATGCGAGTTGCTAGGGGGCCTCTCGGGATTCCTCTCCCGTCGATACCGGGGCCAAAAACCTTGTGTGGAGTCAGGGCCGGAACCGAGGATTCCTCTCAGGGGCTGACATGGATCTTTGGGTACTTGTGGAGTCTCCCCAGGGGAGTCAGGCCTCGTCTCGAGTGGGGGCATGCACGTGCGCTTTCCTTCCAGGCTGTAGCAGCAATGTCACGCTTCCCGTCGCGTGGATCAGAGGATCTGTGGTTTTCCCTCGAGGCTTTCCCTCGAGGCTTTCCCACAGGGCTGTCCCATGTGCCACCGTGGTGTGAGTCGATCCTCGGCGTGAAAGATGAGCCAGTGCAGGGCAAAGAGGCTCCTCTGGAATGGACTGAGACATCTGGGGGACTCTTGGAATGGTGGTACGACCATGGAGTTCCTCTCGCCTTTCCTGTTGAGAGTGCCTCCTCTTGAGATGCGACGGGAACGCCGGGAATTCTTTCCCGTTGAAAGCAGGGAATGGATCCCTCATCTCGAGCTCCGAGGGGGAAACGGGGCTCCTCTGGATGTGGGCGGGACCATCGTGCTTCCTCTCGAGTGGAGACGGGTATGGCGGTGAACTTCTTGAGTTGCAGCAAGGGTGTGAAAGACCCTTTCAAAGTTCCAGAGTTTAGGTGTCATTAGTCTCCAGACGCCTCATCGGAAATAGGCCTCATCTCGCCTGGAAGGGAGAACTTCCTGGATTTTCTCGAGTTGCGGCAGGTGTTCTCGAGTTACGACGGGGACCTCAGGGACCCGCCCTGGTGGCCTCAGGAGAGGCCAGTCCCCATGGGAGTTGCTAGGGGGCCTCTCGGGATTCCTCTCCCGTCGAAACCGGGGCCAAAAACCTTGTGTGGAGTCAGGGCCAGAACCGAGGATTCTTCTCAGGGGCAGACATGGATCTTTGGGTACTTGTGGAGTCTCCCCAGGGGAGTCAGGCTTCGTCTCGAGTGGCGGCATGCACGTGCGCTTTCCTTCCAGGCTGTAGCAGCAATGTCACGCTTCCCGTCGCGTGGATCAAAGGATCTGTGGTTTTCCCTCGAGGCTTTCCCTCGAGGCTTTCCCACAGGGCTGTCCCACGTGCAACCGTGGTGTGAGTCGATCCTCGGCGTGAAAGATGAGCCAGTGCAGGGCAAAGAGGCTCCTCTGGAATGGACTGAGACATCTGGGGGACTCTTGGAATGGTGGTACGACCATGGAGTTCCTCTCGCCTTTCCTGTTGAGAGTGCCTCCTCTTGAGATGCGACGGGAACGCCGGGAATTCTTTCCCGTTGAAAGCAGGGAAAGGATCCCTCATCTCGAGCTACGAGGGGGAAACGGGGCTCCTCTGGATGTGGGCGGGACCATCGTGCTTCCTCTCGAGTGGAGACGGGTACGGCGGTAAACTTCTTGAGTTGCAGCAAGGGTGTGAAAGACCCTTTCGAAGTTCCAGAGGTTAGGTGTCATTTGTCTCCAGAGGCCTCATCGGAAATAGGCCTCATCTCGCCTGGAAGGGAGAACTTCCTGGATTTTCTCGAGTTGCGGCAGGTGTTCTCGAGTTACGACGGGAACATCAGGGACCCGCCCTGTTGGCCTCAGGAGAGGCCAGTCCCCATGCGAGTTGCTAGGGGGCCTCTCGGGATTCCTCTCCCGTCGATACCGGGGCCAAAAACCTTGTGTGGAGTCAGGGCCGGAACCGAGGATTCCTCTCAGGGGCTGACATGGATCTTTGGGTACTTCTGGAGTCTCCCCAGGGGAGTCAGGCCTCGTCTCGAGTGGGGGCATGCACGTGCGCTTTCCTTCCAGGCTGTAGCAGCAATGTCACGCTTCCCGTCGCGTGGATCAAAGGATCTGTGGTTTTCCCTCGAGGCTTTCCCTCGAGGCTTTCCCACAGGGCTGTCCCACGTGCCACCGTGGTGTGAGTCGATCCTCGGCGTGAAAGATGAGCCAGTGCAGGGCAAAGAGGCTCCTCTGGAATGGACTGAGACATCTGGGGGACTCTTGGAATGGTGGTACGACCATGGAGTTCCTCTCGCCTTTCCTGTTGAGAGTGCCTCCTCTTGAGATGCGACGGGAACGCCGGGAATTCTTTCCCGTTGAAAGCAGGGAATGGATCCCTCATCTCGAGCTCCGAGGGGGAAACGGGTCTCCTCTGGATGTGGGCGGGACCACCGTGCTTCCTCTCGAGTGGAGACGGGTATGGCGGTGAACTTCTTGAGTTGCAGCAAGGGTGTGAAAGACCCTTTCGAAGTTCCAGAGTTTAGGTGTCATTAGTCTCCAGACGCCTCATCGGAAATAGGCCTCATCTCGCCTGGAAGGGAGAACTTCCTGGATTTTCTCGAGTTGCGGCAGGTGTTCTCGAGTTACGACGGGGACCTCAGGGACCCGCCCTGGTGGCCTCAGGAGAGGCCAGTCCCCATGCGAGTTGCTAGGGGGCCTCTCGGGATTCCTCTCCCGTCGATACCAGGGCCAAAAACCTTGTGTGGAGTCAGGGCCGGAACCGAGGATTCCTCTCAGGGGCTGACATGGATCTTTGGGTACTTGTGGAGTCTCCCCAGGGGAGTCAGGCCTCGTCTCGAGTGGGGGCATGCACGTGCACTTTCCTTCCAGGCTGTAGCAGCAATGTCACGCTTCCCGTCGCGTGGATCAAAGGATCTGTGGTTTTCCCTCGAGGCTTTCCCTCGAGGCTTTCCCACAGGGCTGTCCCACGTGCCACCGTGGTGTGAGTCGATCCTCGGCGTGAAAGATGAGCCAGTGCAGGGCAAAGAGGCTCCTCTGGAATGGACTGAGACATCTGGGGGACTCTTGGAATGGTGGTACGACCATGGAGTTCCTCTCGCCTTTCCTGTTGAGAGTGCCTCCTCTTGAGATGCGACAGGAACGCCGGGAATTCTTTCCCGTTGAAAGCAGGGAATGGATCCCTCATCTCGAGCTCCGAGGGGGAAACGGGTCTCCTCTGGATGTGGGCGGGACCATCGTGCTTCCTCTCGAGTGGAGACGGGTATGGCGGTGAACTTCTTGAGTTGCAGCAAGGGTGTGAAAGACCCTTTCGAAGTTCCAGAGTTTAGGTGTCATTAGTCTCCAGACGCATCATCGGAAATAGGCCTCATCTCGCCTGGAAGGGAGAACTTCCTGGATTTTCTCGAGTTACGGCAGGTGTTCTCGAGTTACGACGGGGACCTCAGGGACCCGCCCTGGTGGCCTCAGGAGAGGCCAGTCCCCATGCGAGTTGCTAGGGGGCCTCTCGGGATTCCTCTCCCGTCGATACCGGGGCCAAAAACCTTGTGTGGAGTCAGGTCCGGAACCGAGGATTCCTCTCAGGGGCTGACATGGATCTTTGGGTACTTGTGGAGTCTCCCCAGGGGAGTCAGGCCTCGTCTCGAGTGGGGGCATGTACGTGCGCTTTCCTTCCAGGCTGTAGCAGCAATGTCACGCTTCCCGTAGCGTGGATCAAAGGATCTGTGGTTTTCCCTCGAGGCTTTCCCTCGAGGCTTTCCCACAGGGCTGTCCCACGTGCCACCGTGGTGTGAGTCGATCCTCGGCGTGAAAGATGAGCCAGTGCAGGGCAAAGAGGCTCCTCTGGAATGGACTGAGACATCAGGGGGACGCTTGGAATGGTGGTACGACCATGGAGTTCCTCTCGCCTTTCCTGTTGAGAGTGCCTCCTCTTGAGATGCGACGGGAACGCCGGGAATTCTTTCCCGTTGAAAGCAGGGAAAGGATCCCTCATCTCGAGCTACGAGGGGGAAACGGGGCTCCTCTGGATGTGGGCGGGACCATCGTGCTTCCTCTCGAGTGGAGACGGGTACGGCGGTGAACTTCTTGAGTTGCAGCAAGGGTGTGAAAGACCCTTTCGAACTTCCAGAGGTTAGGTGTCATTTGTCTCCAGAGGCCTCATCGGAAATAGGCCTCATCTCGCCTGGAAGGGAGAACTTCCTGGATTTTCTCGAGTTGCGGCAGGTGTTCTCGAGTTACGACGGGGACCTCAGGGACCCGCCCTGTTGGCCTCAGGAGAGGCCAGTCCCCATGCGAGTTGCTAGGGGGCCTCTCGGGATTCCTCTCCCGTCGATACCGGGGCCAAAAACCTTGTGTGGAGTCAGGGCCGGAACCGAGGATTCCTCTCAGGGGCTGACATGGATCTTTGGGTACTTCTGGAGTCTCCCCAGGGGAGTCAGGCCTCGTCTCGAGTGGGGGCATGCACGTGCGCTTTCCTTCCAGGCTGTAGCAGCAATGTCACGCTTCCCGTCGCGTGGATCAAAGGATCTGTGGTTTTCCCTCGAGGCTTTCCCTCGAGGCTTTCCCACAGGGCTGTCCCACGTGCCACCGTGGTGTGAGTCGATCCTCGGCGTGAAAGATGAGCCAGTGCAGGGCAAAGAGGCTCCTCTGGAATGGACTGAGACATCTGGGGGACTCTAGGAATGGTGGTACGACCATGGAGTTCCTCTCGCCTTTCCTGTTGAGAGTGCCTCCTCTTGAGATGCGACAGGAACGCCGGGAATTCTTTCCCGTTGAAAGCAGGGAATGGATCCCTCATCTCGAGCTCCAAGGGGGAAACGGGTCTCCTCTGGATGTGGGCGGGACCATCGTGCTTCCTCTCGAGTGGAGACGGGTATGGCGGTGAACTTCTTGAATTGCAGCAAGGTTGTGAAAGACCCTTTCGAAGTTCCAGAGTTTAGGTGTCATTAGTCTCCAGACGCCTCATCGGAAATAGGCCTCATCTCGCCTGGAAGGGAGAACTTCCTGGATTTTCTCGAGTTGCGGCAGGTGTTCTCGAGTTACGACGGGGACCTCAGGGACCCGCCCTGGTGGCCTCAGGAGAGGCCAGTCCCCATGCGAGTTGCTAGGGGGCCTCTTGGGATTCCTCTCCCGTCGATACCAGGGCCAAAAACCTTGTGTGGAGTCAGGGCCGGAACCGAGGATTCCTCTCAGGGGCTGACATGGATCTTTGGGTACTTGTGGAGTCTCCCCAGGGGAGTCAGGCCTCGTCTCGAGTGGGGGCATGCACGTGCGCTTTCCTTCCAGGCTGTAGCAGGAATGTCACGCTTCCCGTCCCGTGGATCAAAGGATCTGTGGTTTTCCCTCGAGGCTTTCCCTCGAGGCTTTCCCACAGGGCTGTCCCACGTGCCACCGTGGTGTGAGTCGATCCTCGGCGTGAAAGATGAGCCAGTGCAGGGCAAAGAGGCTCCTCTGGAATGGACTGAGACATCTGGGGTACTCTTGGAATGGTGGTACGACCATGGATTTCCTCTCGCCTTTCCTGTTGAGAGTGCCTCCACTTGAGATGCGACGGGAACGCCGGGAATTCTTTCCCGTTGAAAGCAGGGAATGGATCCCTCATCTCGAGCTCCGAGGGGGAAACGGGTCTCCTCTGGACGTGGGCGGGACCATCGTGCTTCCTCTCGAGTGGAGACGGGTATGGCGGTGAACTTCTTGAGTTGCAGCAAGGGTGTGAAAGACCCTTTCGAAGTTCCAGAGTTTAGGTGTCATTAGTCTCCAGACGCCTCATCGGAAATAGGCCTCATCTCGCCTGGAAGGGAGAACTTCCTGGATTTTCTCGAGTTGCGGCAGGTGTTCTCGAGTTACGACGGGGACCTCAGGGACCCGCCCTGGTGGCCTCAGGAGAGGCCAGTCCCCATGCGAGTTGCTAGGGGGCCTCTCGGGATTCCTCTCCCGTCGATACCGGGGCCAAAAACCTTGTGTGGAGTCAGGGCCGGAACCGAGGATTCCTCTCAGGGGCTGACATGGATCTTTGGGTACTTGTGGAGTCTCCCCAGGGGAGTCAGGCCTCGTCTCGAGTGGGGGCATGCACGTGCGCTTTCCTTCCAGGCTGTAGCAGCAATGTCACGCTTCCCGTGGCGTGGATCAAAGGATCTGTGGTTTTCCCTCGAGGCTTTCCCTCGAGGCTTTCCCACAGGGCTGTCCCACGTGCCACCGTGGTGTGAGTCGATCCTCGGCGTGAAAGATGAGCCAGTGCAGGGCAAAGAGGCTCCTCTGGAATGGACTGAGACATCTGGGGGACTCTTGGAATGGTGGTACGACCATGGAGTTCCTCTCGCCTTTCCTGTTGAGAGTGCCTCCTCTTGAGATGCGACGGGAACGCCGGGAATTCTTTCTCGTTGAAAGCAGGGAATGGATCCCTCATCTCGAGCTCCAAGGGGGAAACGGGTCTCCTCTGGATGTGGGCGGGACCATCGTGCTTCCTCTCGAGTGGAAACGGGTATGGCGGTGAACTTCTTGAGTTGCAGCAAGGGTGTGAAAGACCCTTTCTAAGTTCCAGAGTTTAGGTGTCATTAGTCTCCAGACGCCTCATCGGAAATAGGCCTCATCTCGCCTGGAAGGGAGAACTTCCTGGATTTTCTCGAGTTGCGGCAGGTGTTCTCGAGTTACGACGGGGACCTAAGGGACCCGCCCTGGTGGCCTCAGGAGAGGCCAGTCCCCATGCGAGTTGCTAGGGGGCCTCTCGGGATTCCTCTCCCGGCGATACCAGGGCCAAAAACCTTTTGTGGAGTCAGGGCCGGAACCGAGGATTCCTCTCAGGTGCTGACATGGATCTTTGGGTACTTGTGGAGTCTCCCCAGGGGAGTCAGGCCTCGTCTCGAGTGGGGGCATGCACGTGCGCTTTCCTTCCAGGCTGTAGCAGCAATGTCACGCTTCCCGTCGCGTGGATCAAAGGATCTGTGGTTTTCCCTCGAGGCTTTCCCTCGAGGCTTTCCCACAGGGCTGTCCCACGTGCCACCGTGGTGTGAGTCGATCCTCGGCGTGAAAGATGAGCCAGTGCAGGGCAAAGAGGCTCCTCTGGAATGGACTGAGACATCTGGGGGACTCTTGGAATGGTGGTACGACCATGGAGTTCCTCTCGCCTTTCCTGTTGAGAGTGCCTCCTCTTGAGATGCGACGGGAACGCCGGGAATTCTTTCCCGTTGAAAGCAGGGAATGGATCCCTCATCTCGAGCTCCGAGGGGGAAACGGGTCTCCTCTGGATGTGGGCGGGACCATCGTGCTTCCTCTCTAGTGGAGACGGGTATGGCGGTGAACTTCTTGAGTTGCAGCAAGGGTGTGAAAGACCCTTTCGAAGTTCCAGAGTTTAGGTATCATTAGTCTCCAGACGCCTCATCGGAAATAGGCCTCATCTCGCCTGGAAGGGAGAACTTCCTGGATTTTCTCGAGTTGCGGCAGGTGTTCTCGAGTTACGACGGGGACCTCAGGGACCCGCCCTGGTGGCCTCAGGAGAGGCCAGTCCCCATGCGAGTTGCTAGGGGGCCTCTCGGGATTCCTCTCCCGTCGATACCGGGGCCAAAAACCTTGTGTGGAGTCAGGGCCGGAACCGAGGATTCCTCTCAGGGGCTGACATGGATCTTTGGGTACTTGTGGAGTCTCCCCAGGGGAGTCAGGCCTCGTCTCGAGTGGGGGCATGCACGTGCGCTTTCCTTCCAGGCTGTAGCAGCAATGTCACGCTTCCCGTCGCGTGGATCAAAGGATCTGTGGTTTTCCCTCGAGGCTTTCCCTCGAGGCTTTCCCACAGGGCTGTCCCACGTGCCACCGTGGTGTGAGTCGATCCTCGGCGTGAAAGATGAGCCAGTGCAGGGCAAAGAGACTCCTCTGGAATGGACTGAGACATCTGGGGGACTCTTGGAATGGTGGTACGACCATGGAGTTCCTCTCGCCTTTCCTGTTGAGAGTGCCTCCTCTTGAGATGCGACGGGAACGCCGGGAATTCTTTCCCGTTGAAAGCAGGGAAAGGATCCCTCATCTCGAGCTACGAGGGGGAAACGGGGCTCCTCTGGATGTGGGCGGGACCATCGTGCTTCCTCTCGAGTGGAGACGGGTACGGCGGTGAACTTCTTGAGTTGCAGCAAGGGTGTGAAAGACCCTTTCGAAGTTCCAGAGTTTAGGTGTCATTAGTCTCCAGACGCCTCATCGGACATAGGCCTCATCTCGCCTGGAAGGGAGAACTTCCTGGATTTTCTCGAGTTGCGGCAGGTGTTCTCGAGTTACGACGGGGACCTCAGGGACCCGCCCTGGTGGCCTCAGGAGAGGCCAGTCCCCATGCGAGTTGCTAGGGGGCCTCTCGGGATTCCTCTCCCGTCGATACCAGGGCCAAAAACCTTGTGTGGAGTCAGGGCCGGAACCGAGGATTCCTCTCAGGGGCTGACATGGATCTTTGGGTACTTGTGGAGTCTCCCCAGGGGAGTCAGGCCTCGTCTCGAGTGGGGGCATGCACGTGCGCTTTCCTTCCAGGCTGTAGCAGCAATGTCACGCTTCCCGTGGCGTGGATCAAAGGATCTGTGGTTTTCCCTCGAGGCTTTCCCTCGAGGCTTTCCCACAGGGCTGTCCCACGTGCCACCGTGGTGTGAGTCGATCCTCGGCGTGAAAGATGAGCCAGTGCAGGGCAAAGAGGCTCCTCTGGAATGGACTGAGACATCTGGGGGACTCTTGGAATGGTGGTACGACCATGGAGTTCCTCTCGCCTTTCCTGTTGAGAGTGCCTCCTCTTGAGATGCGACGGGAACGCCGGGAATTCTTTCCCGTTGAAAGCAGGGAATGGATCCCTCATCTCGAGCTCCGAGGGGGAAACGGGTCTCCTCTGGATGTGGGCGGGACCATCGTGCTTCCTCTCGAGTGGAGACGGGTATGGCGGTGAACTTCTTGAGTTGCAGCAAGGGTGTGAAAGACCCTTTCGAAGTTCCAGAGTTTAGGTGTCATTAGTCTCCAGACGCCTCATCGGAAATAGGCCTCATCTCGCCTGGAAGGGAGAACTTCCTGGATTTTCTCGAGTTGCGGCAGGTGTTCTCGAGTTACGACGGGGACCTCAGGGACCCGCCCTGGTGGCCTCAGGAGAGGCCAGTCCCCATGCGAGTTGCTAGGGGGCCTCTCGGGATTCCTCTCCCTTCGATACCGGGGCCAAAAACCTTGTGTGGAGTCAGGGCCGGAACCGAGGATTCCTCTCAGGGGCTGACATGGATCTTTGGGTACTTGTGGAGTCTCCCCAGGGGAGTCAGGCCTCGTCTCGAGTGGGGGCATGCACGTGCGCTTTCCTTCCAGGCTGTAGCAGCAATGTCACGCTTCCCGTCGCGTGGATCAAAGGATCTGTGGTTTTCCCTCGAGGCTTTCCCTCGAGGCTTTCCCACAGGGCTGTCCCACGTGCCACCGTGGTGTGAGTCGATCCTCGGCGTGAAAGATGAGCCAGTGCAGGGCAAAGAGGCTCCTCTGGAATGGACTGAGACATCTGGGGGACTCTTGGAATGGTGGTACGACCATGGAGTTCCTCTCGCCTTTCCTGTTGAGAGTGCCTCCTCTTGAGATGCGACGGGAACGCCGGGAATTCTTTCCCGTTGAAAGCAGGGAAAGGATCCCTCATCTCGAGCTACGAGGGGGAAACGGGGCTCCTCTGGATGTGGGCGGGACCATCGTGCTTCCTCTCGAGTGGAGACGGGTACGGCGGTGAACTTCTTGAGTTGCAGCAAGGGTGTGAAAGACCCTTTCGAAGTTCCAGAGGTTAGGTGTCATTTGTCTCCAGACGCCTCATCGGAAATAGGCCTCATCTCGCCTGGAAGGGAGAACTTCCTGGATTTTCTCGAGTTGCGGCAGGTGTTCTCGAGTTACGACGGGGACCTCAGGGACCCGCCCTGGTGGCCTCAGGAGAGGCCAGTCCCCATGCGAGTTGCTAGGGGGCCTCTCGGGATTCCTCTCCCGTCGATACCGGGGCCAAAAACCTTGTGTGGAGTCAGGGGCGGAACCGAGGATTCCTCTCAGGGGATGACATGGATCTTTGGGTACTTCTGGAGTCTCCCCACGGGAGTCAGGCCTCGTCTCGAGTGGGGGCATGCACGTGCGCTTTCCTTCCAGGCTGTATCAGCAATGTCACGCTTCCCGTCGCGTGGATCAAAGGATCTGTGGATTTCCCTCGAGGCTTTCCCTCGAGGCTTTCCCACAGGGCTGTCCCACGTGCCACCGTGGTGTGAGTCGATCATCGGCGTGAAAGATGAGCCAGTGCAGGGCAAAGAGGCTCCTCTGGAATGGACTGAGACATCTGGGGGACTCTTGGAATGGTGGTACGACCATGGAGTTCCTCTCGCCTTTCCTGTTGAGAGTGCCTCCTCTTGAGATGCGACGGGAACGACGGGAATTCTTTCCCGTTGAAAGCAGGGAATGGATCCCTCATCTCGAGCTCCAAGGGGGAAACGGGTCTCCTCTGGATGTGGGCGGGACCATCGTGCTTCCTCTCGAGTGGAGACGGGTATGGCGGAGAACTTCTTGAGTTGCAGCAAGGGTGTGAAAGACCCTTTCGAAGTTCCAGAGTTTAGGTGTCATTAGTCTCCAGACGCCTCATCGGAAATAGGCCTCATCTCGCCTGGAAGGGAGAACTTCCTGGATTTTCTCGAGTTGCGGCAGGTGTTCTCGAGTTACGACGGGGACCTCAGGGACCCGCCCTGGTGGCCTCAGGAGAGGCCAGTCCCCATGCGAGTTGCTAGGGGGCCTCTCGGGATTCCTCTCCCGTCGATACCGGGGCCAAAAACCTTGTGTGGAGTCAGGGCCGGAACCGAGGATTCCTCTCAGGGGCTGACATGGATCTTTGGGTACTTGTGGAGTCTCCCCAGGGGAGTCAGGCCTCGTCTCGAGTGGAGGCATGCACGTGCGCTTTCCTTCCAGGCTGTAGCAGCAATGTCACGCTTCCCGTCGCGTGGATCAAAGGATCTGTGGATTTCCCTCGAGGCTTTCGCTCGAGGCTTTCCCACAGGGCTGTCCCACGTGCCACCGTGGTGTGAGTCGATCCTCGGCGTGAAAGATGAGCCAGTGCAGGGCAAAGAGGTTCCTCTGGAATGGACTGAGACATCTGGGGGACTCTTGGAATGGTGGTACGACCATGGAGTTCCTCTCGCCTTTCCTGTTGAGAGTGCCTCCTCTTGAGATGCGACGGGAACGCCGGGAATTCTTTCCCGTTGAAAGCAGGGAAAGGATCCCTCATCTCGAGCTTCGAGGGGGAAACGAGGCTCCTCTGGATGTGGGCGGGACAATCGTGCTTCCTCTCGAGTGGAGACGGGTATGGCGGTGAACTTCTTGAGTTGCAGCAAGGATGTGAAAGACCCTTTCGAAGTTCAAGAGGTTAGGTGTCATTAGTCTCCAGACGCCTCATCGGAAATAGGCCTCATCTCGCCTGGAAGGGAGAACTTCCTGGATTTTCTCGAGTTGCGGCAGGTGTTCTCGAGTTACGACGGGGACCTCAGGGACCCGCCCTGGTGGCCTCAGGAGAGGCCAGTCCCCATGCGAGTTGCTAGGGGGCCTCTCGGGATTCCTCTCCCGTCGATACCGGGGCCGAAAACCTTGTGTGGAGTCAGGGCCGGAACCGAGGATTCCTCTCAGGGGCTGACATGGATCTTTGGGTACTTGTGGAGTCTCCCCAGGGGAGTCAGGCCTCGTCTCGAGTGGGTGCATGCACGTGCACTTTCCTTCCAGGCTGTAGCAGCAATGTCACGCTTCCCGTGGCGTGGATCAAAGGATCTGTGGTTTTCCCTCGAGGCTTTCCCTCGAGGCTTTCCCACAGGGCTGTCCCACGTGCCACCGTGGTGTGAGTCGATCCTCGGCGTGAAAGATGAGCCAGTGCAGGGCAAAGAGGCTCCTCTGGAATGGACTGAGACATCTGGGGGACTCTTGGAATGGTGGTACGACCATGGAGTTCCTCTCGCCTTTCCTGTTGAGAGTGCCTCCTCTTGAGATGCGACGGGAACGCCGGGAATTCTTTCCCGTTGAAAGCAGGGAAAGGATCCCTCATCTCGAGCTTCGAGGGGGAAACGGGGCTCCTCTGGATGTGGGCGGGACCATCGTGCTTCCTCTCGAGTGGAGACGGGTATGGCGGTGAACGTCTTGAGTTGCAGCAAGGGTGTGAAAGACCCTTTCGAAGTTCCAGAGGTTAGGTGTCATTCGTCTCCAAACGCCTCATCGGAAATAGGCCTCATCTCGCCTGGAAGGGAGAACTTCCAGAATTTTCTCGAGTTGCGGCAGGTGTTCTCGAGTTACGACGGGGACCTCAGGGACCCGCCCTGGTGGCCTCAGGAGAGGCCAGTCCCCATGCGAGATGCTAGGGGGCCTCTCGGGATTCCTCTCCCGTCGATACCGGGGCAATAACCTTGTGTGGAGTCAGGGCCGGAACCGAGGATTCCTCTCAGGGGCTGACATGGATCTTTGGGTACTTGTGGAGTCTCCCCAGGGGAGTCAGGCCTCGTCTCGAGTGGGGGCATGCACGTGCGCTTTCCTTCCAGGCTGTAGCAGCAATGTCACGCTTCCCGTCGCGTGGATCAAAGGATCTGTGGTTTTCCCTCGAGGCTTTCCCTCGAGGCTTTCCCACAGGGCTGTCCCACGTGCCACCGTGGTGTGAGTCGATTCTCGGCGTGAAAGAAGAGCCAGTGCAGGGCAAAGAGGCTCCTCTGGAATGGACTGAGACATCTGGGGGACTCTTGGAATGGTGGTACGACCATGGAGTTCCTCTCGCCTTTCCTGTTGAGAGTGCCTCCTCTTGAGATGCGACGGGAACGCCGGGAATTCTTTCCCGTTGAAAGCAGGGAAAGGATCCCTCATCTCGAGCTACGAGGGGGAAACGGGGCTCCTCTGGATGTGGGCGGGACCATCGTGCTTCCTCTCGAGTGGAGACGGGTACGGCGGTGAACTTCTTGAGTTGCAGCAAGGGTGTGAAAGACCCTTTCGAAGTTCCAGAGGTTAGGTGTCATTTGTCTCCAGAGGCCTCATCGGAAATAGGCCTCATCTCGCCTGGAAGGGAGAACTTCCTGGATTTTCTCGAGTTGCGGCAGGTGTTCTCGAGTTACGACGGGGACCTCAGGGACCCGCCCTAGTGGCCTCAGGAGAGGCCAGTCCCCATGCGAGTTGCTAGGGGGCCTCTCGGGATTCCTCTCCCGTCGATACCGGGGCCAAAAACCTTGTGTGGAGTCAGGGCCGGAACCGAGGATTCCTCTCAGGGGCTGACATGGATCTTTGGGTACTTGTGGAGTCTCCCCAGGGGAGTCAGGCCTCGTCTCGAGTGGGGGCATGCACGTGCGCTTTCCTTCCAGGCTGTAGCAGCAATGTCACGCTTCCCGTCGCGTGGATCAAAGGATCTGTGGTTTTCCCTCGAGGCTTTCCCTCGAGGCTTTCCCACAGGGCTGTCCCACGTGCCACCGTGGTGTGAGTCGATCCTCGGCGTGAAAGATGAGCCAGTGCAGGGCAAAGAGGTTCCTCTGGAATGGACTGAGACATCTGGGGGACTCTTGGAATGGTGGTACGACCATGGAGTTCCTCTCGCCTTTCCTGTTGAGAGTGCCTCCTCTTGAGATGCGATGGGAACGCCGGGAATTCTTTCCCGTTGAAAGCAGGGAAAGGATCCCTCATCTCGAGCTACGAGGGGGAAACGGGGCTCCTCTGGATGTGGACGGGACCATCATGCTTCCTCTCGAGTGGACACGGGTATGGCGGTGAACTTCTTGAGTTGCAGCAAGGGTGTGAAAGACCCTTTCGAAGTTCCAGAGGTTAGGTGTCATTCGTCTCCAGACGCCTCATCGGAAATAGGCCTCATCTCGCCTGGAAGGTAGAACTTCATGGATTTTCTCGAGTTGCGGCAGGTGTTGTCGAGTTACGACGGGGACCTCAGGGACCCGCCCTGGTGGCCTCAGGAGAGGCCAGTCCCCATGCGAGTTGCTAGGAGGCCTCTCGGGATTCCTCTCCCGTCGATACCGGGGCCAAAAACCTTGTGTGGAGTCAGGGCCGGAACCGAGGATTCCTCTCAGGGGCTGACATGGATCTTTGGGTACTTGTGGAGTCTCCCCAGGGGAGTCAGGCCTCGTCTCGAGTGGGGGCATGCAAGTGCGCTTTCCTACCAGGCTGTAGCAGCAATGTCACGCTTCCCGTGGCGTGGATCAAAGGATCTGTGGTTTTCCCTCGAGGCTTTCCCTCGAGGCTTTCCCACAGGGCTGTCCCACGTGCCACCGTGGTGTGATCGATCCTCGGCGTGAAAGATGAGCCAGTGCAGGGCAAAGAGGTTCCTCAGGAATGGACTGAGACATCTGGGGGACTCTTGGAATGGTGGTACGACCATGGAGTTCCTCTCGCCTTTCCTGTTGAGAGTGCCTCCTCTTGAGATGCGACGGGAACGCCGGGAATTCTTTCCCGTTGAAAGCAGGGAAAGGATCCCTCATCTCGAGCTCCGAGGGGGAAACGGGGCTCCTCTGGATGTGGGCGGGACCATCGTGCTTCCTCTCGAGTGGAGACGGGTATGGCGGTGAACTTCTTGAGTTGCAGCAAGGGTGTGAAAGACCCTTTCGAAGTTCCAGAGGTTAGGTGTCATTAGTCTCCAGACGCCTCATCGGAAATAGGCCTCATCTCGCCTGGAAGGGAGAACTTCCTGGATTTTCTCGAGTTGCGGCAGGTGTTCTCGAGTTACGACGGGGACCTCAGGGACCCGCCCTGGTGGCCTCAGGAGAGGCCAGTCCCCATGCGAGTTGCTAGGGGGCCTCTCGGGATTCCTCTCCCGTCGATACCGGGGCCAAAAACCTTGTGTGGAGTCAGGGCCGGAACCGAGGATTCCTCTCAGGGGCTGACATGGATCTTTGGGTACTTCTGGAGTCTCCGCAGGGGAGTCAGGCCTCGTCTCGAGTGGGGGCATGCACGTGCGCTTTCCTTCCAGGCTGTAGCAGCAATGTCACGCTTCCCGTGGCGTGGATCAAAGGATCTGTGGTTTTCCCTCTAGGCTTTCCCTCGAGGCTTTCCCACAGGGCTGTCCCACGTGCCACCGTGGTGTGAGTCGATCCTCGGCGTGAAAGATGAGCCAGTGCAGGGCAAAGAGATTCCTCTGGAATGGACTGAGACATCTGGGGGACTCTTGGAATGGTGGTACGACCATGGAGTTCCTCTCGCCTTTCCTGTTGAGAGTGCCTCCTCTTGAGATGCGACGGGGATGCTGGGAATTCTTTCCCGTTGAAAGCAGGGAAACGATCCCTCATCTCGAGCTACGAGGGGGAAACGGGGCTCCTCTGGATGTGGGTGGGACCATCGTGCTTACTCTCGAGTGGAGACGGGTATGGCGGTGAACTTCTTGAGTTGCAGCAAGGGTGTGAAAGACCCTTTCGAAGTTCCAGAGGTTAGGTGTCATTAGTCTCCAGACGCCTCATCGGAAATAGGCCTCATCTCGCCTGGAAGGGAGAACTTCCTGGATTTTCTCAAGTTGCGGCACGTGTTCTTGAGTTACGACGGGGACCTCAGGGACCCGCCCTGGTGGCCTCAGGATAGGCCAGTCCCCATGCTAGTTGCTAGGGGGCCTCTCGGGATTCCTCTCCCGTCGATACCGGGGCCAAAAACCTTGTGTGGAGTCAGGGCCGGAACCGAGGATTCCTCTCAGGGGCTGACATGGATCTTTGGGTACTTGTGGAGTCTCCCCAGGGGAGTCAGGCCTCGTCTCGAGTGGGGGCATGCACGTACGCTTTCCTTCCAGGCTGTAGCAGCAATGTCACGCTTCCCGTCGCGTGGATCAAAGGATCTGTGGTTTTCCCTCGAGGCTTTCCCTCGAGGCTTTCCCACAGAGCTGTCCCACGTGCCACCGTGGTGTGAGTCGATCCTCGGCGTGAAAGATAAGCCAGTGCAGGGCAAAGAGGTTCCTCTGGAATGCACTGAGACATCTGGGGGACTCTTGGAATGGTGGTACGACCATGGAGTTCCTCTCGCCTTTCCTGTTGAGAGTGCCTCCTCTTGAGATGCGATGGGAACGCCGGGAATTCTTTCCCGTTGAAAGCAGGGAAAGGATTCCACATCTCGAGCTACGAGGGGCAAACGGGGCTCCTCTGGATGTGGGCGGGACCATCGTGCTTCCTCTCGAGTGGAGACGTGTATGGCGGTGAACTTCTTGAGTTGCAGCAAGGGTGTGAAAGACCCTTTCGAATTTCCAGAGGTTAGGTGTCATTAGTCTCCAGACGCCTCATCGGAAATAGGCCTCATCTCGCCTGGAAGGGAGAACTTCCTGGATTTTCTCGAGTTGCGGCAGGTGTTCCCGAGTTACGACGGGGACCTAGGGACCCGCCCTGGTGGCCTCAGGAGAGGCCAGTCCCCATGCGAGTTGCTAGGGGGCCTCTCGGGATTCCTCTCCCGTCGATACCGGGGCCAAAAACATTGTGTGGAGTCAGGGCCGGAACCGAGGATTCCTCTCAGGGGCTGACATGGATCTTTGGGTACTTCTGGAGTCTCCCCAGGGGATTCAGGCCTCGTCTCGAGTGGGGGCATGCACGTGCGCTTTCCTTCCAGGCTGTAGCAGCAATGTCACGCTTCCCGTCGCGTGGATCAAAGGATCTGTGGTTTTCCCTCGAGGCTTTCCCTCGAGGCTTTCCCACAGGGCTGTCCCACGTGCCACCGTGGTGTGAGTCGATCCTCGTCGTGAAAGATGAGCCAGTGCAGGGCAAAGAGGTTCCTCTGGAATGGACTGAGACATCTGGGGGACTCTTGGAATGGTGGTACGACCATGGAGTTCCTCTCGGCTTTCCTGTGGAGAGTGCCTCCTCTTGAGATGCGACGGGATCGCCGGGAATTCTTTCCCGTTGAAAGCAGGGAAAGGATCCCTCATCTCGAGCTCCGAGTGGGAAACGGGGCTCCTCTGGATGTGGGCGGGACCATCGTGCTTCCTCTCGAGTGGAGACGGGTATGGCGGTGAACTTCTTGAGTTGCAGCAAGGGTGTGAAAGACCCTTTCGAAGTTCCAGAGGTTAGGTGTCATTAGTCTCCAGACGCCTCATCGGAAATAGGCGTCATCTCGCCTGGAAGGGAGAACTTCCTGGATTTTCTCGAGTTGCGGCAGGTGTTCTCGAGTTACGACGGGGACCTCAGGGACCCGCCCTGGTGGCCTCAGGAGAGGCCAGTCCCCATGCGAGTTGCTAGGGGGCCTCTCGGGATTCCTCTCCCGTAGATACCGGGGCCAAAAACCTTGTGTGGAGTCAGGGCCGGAACCGAGGATTCCTCTCAGGAGCTGACATGGATCTTTGGGTACTTCTGGAGTCTCCCCAGGGGAGTCAGGCCTCGTCTCGAGTGGGGGCATGCACGTGCGCTTTCCTTCCAGGCTGTAGCAGCAATGTCACGCTTCCCGTCGCGTGGATCAAGGGATCTGTGGTTTTCCCTGGAGGCTTTCCCTCGAGGCTTTCCCACAGGGCTGTCCCACGTGCCACCGTGGTGTGAGTCGATCCTCGGCGTGAAAGATGAGCTAGTGCAGGGCAAAGAGGTTCCTCTGGAATGGACTGAGACATCTGAGGGACTCTTGGAATGGTGGTACGACCATGGAGTTCCTCTCGGCTTTCCTGTGGAGAGTGCCTCCTCTTGAGATGCGATGGGAACGCAGGGAATTCTTTCCCGTTGAAAGCAGGGAAAGGATCCCTCATCTCGAGCTCCGAGGGGGAAACGGGGCTCCTCTGGATGTGGGCGGGACCATCGTGCTTCCTCTCGAGTGGAGACGGGTATGGCAGTGAACTTCTTCAGTTGCAGCAAGGGTGTGAACGACCCTTTCGAAGTTCCAGAGGTTAGGTGTCATTAGTCTCCAGACGCCTCATCGGAAATAGGCCTCATCTCGCCTGGAAGGGAGATCTTCCTGGATTTTTTCGAGTTGCGGCAGGTGTTCTCGAGTTACGACGGGGACCTCAGGGACCCGCCCTGGTGGCCTCAGGAGAGGCCAGTCCCCATGCGAGTTGCTAGGGGGCCTCTCGGGATTCCTCTCCCGTCGATAACGGGGCCAAAAACCTTGTGTGGAGTCAGGGCCGGAACCGAGGATTCCTCTCAGGGGCTGACATGTATCTTTGGGTACGTCTGGAGTCTTCCCAGGGGAGTCAGGCCTCGTCTCGAGTGGGGGCATGCACGTGCGCTTTCCTTCCAGGCTGTAGCAGCAATGTCACGCTTCCCGTCGCGTGGATCAAAGGATCTGTGGTTTTCCCTCGAGGCTTTCCCTCGAGGCTTTCCCACAGGGCTGTCCCACGTGCCACCGTGGTGTGAGTCGATCCTCGGCGTGAAAGATGAGCCAGTGCAGGGCAAAGAGGTTCCTCTGGAATGGACTGAGACATCTGGGGGACTCTTGGAATGGTGGTACGACCATGGAGTTACTCTCGCCTTTCCTGTTGAGAGTGCCTCCACTTGAGATGAGACGAGAACACCGGGAATACTTTCCCGTTGAAATCAGGTCAAGGATCACTCATCTCGAACTACGAGGGGCAAACGGGGCTCCTCTGGATGTGGGCGGGACCATCGTGCTTCCTCTCGAGTGGAGACGGGTATGGCGGTGAACTTCTTGAGTTGCAGCAAGGGTGTGAAAGACCCTTTCGAAGTTCCAGAGGTTAGGTGTCATTCGTCTCCAGACGCCTCATCGGAAATAGGCCTCATCTGGCCTGGAAGGTAGAACTTCCTGGATTTTCTCGAGTTGCGGCAGGTGTTCTCGAGTTACGACGGGGACCTCAGGGACCCGCCCTGGTGGCCTCAGGAGAGGCCAGTCCCCATGCGAGTTGCTAGGGGGCCACTCGGGATTCCTCTCCCGTCGATACCGGGGCCAAAAACCTTGTGTGGAGTCAGGGCCGGAACCAAGGATTCCTCTCAGGGGCTGACATGGATCTTTGGGTACTTCTGGAGTCTCCCCAGCGGAGTCAGGCCTCGTCTCGAGTGGGGGCATGCACGTGCGCTTTCCTTCCAGGCTGTAGCAGCAATGTCACGCTTCCCGTCGCGTGGATCAAAGGATCTGTGGTTTTCCCTCGAGGCTTTCCCTCGAGGCTTTCCCACAGGGCTGTCCCACGTGCCACCGTGGTGTGAGTCGATCCTCGGCGTGAAAGATGAGCCAGTGCAGGGCAAAGAGGATCCTCTGGAATGGACTGAGACATCTGGGAGACTCTTGGAATGGTGGTACGACCATGGAGTTCCTCTCGCCTTTCCAGTTGAGAGTGCCTCTTCTTGAATGCGATGGGAACGCCGGGAATTCTTTCCCGTTGAAAGCAGGGAAAGGATCCCTCATCTCGAGCTACGAGGGGGAAACGGGGCTCCTCTGGATGTGGGCGGGACCATCATGCTTCCTCTCGAGTGGACACGGGTATGGCGGTGAACTTCTTGAGTTGCAGCAAGGGTGTGAAAGACCCTTTCGAAGTTCCAGAGGTTAGGTGTCATTCGTCTCCAGACGCCTCATCGGAAATAGGCCTCATCTGGCCTGGAAGGTAGAACTTCCTGGATTTTCTCGAGTTGCGGCAGGTGTTGTCGAGTTACGACGGGGACCTCAGGGACCCGCCCTGGTGGCCTCAGGAGAGGCCAGTCCCCATGCGAGTTGCTAGGGGGCCTCTCGGGATTCCTCTCCCGTCGATACCGGGGCCAAAAACCTTGTGTGGAGTCAGGGCCGGAACCGAGGATTCCTCTCAGGGGCTGACATGGATCTTTGGGTACTCCTGGAGTCTCCCCAGCTGAGTCAGGCCTCGTCTCGAGTGGGGGCATGCACGTGCGCTTTCCTTCCAGGCTGTAGCAGCAATGTCACGCTTCCCGTCGCGTGGATCAAAGGATCTGTGGTTTTCCCTCGAGGCTTTCCCTCGAGGCTTTCCCACAGAGCAGTCCCACGTGCCACCGTGGTGTGAGTCGATCCTCGGCGTGAAAGATGAGCCAGTGCAGGGCAAAGAGGTTCCTCTGGAATGGACTGAGACATCTGGGGGACTCTTGGAATGGTGGTACGACCATGGAGTTCCTCTCGCCTTTCCTGTTGAGAGTGCCTCCTCTTGAGATGCGACGGGAACGCCGGGAATTCTTTCCCGTTGAAAGCAGGGAAAGGATCCCTCATCTCGACCTACGAGGGGCAAACGGGGCTCCTCTGGATGTGGGCGGGACCATCGTGCTTCCTCTCGAGTGGAGACGGGTATGGCGGTGAACTTCTTGAGTTGCAGCAAGGGTGTGAAAGACCCTTTCGAAGTTCCAGAGGTTAGGTGTCATTAGTCTCCAGACGCCTCATCGGAAATAGGCCTCATCTCGCCTGGAAGGGAGAACTTCCTGGATTTTCTCGAGTTGCGGCAGGTGTTCTCGAGTTACAACGGGGACCTCAGGGACCCGCCCTGGTGGCCTCAGGATAGGCCAGTCCCCATGCGAGTTGCTAGGGGGCCTCTCGGGATTCCTCTCCCGTCGATACCGGGGCCAAAAACCTTGTGTGGAGTCAGGGCCGGAACCGAGGATTCCTCTCAGGGGCTGACATGGATCTTTGGGTACTCCTGGAGTCTCCCCAGGGGAGTCAGGCCTCGTCTCGAGTGGGGGCATGCACGTGCGCTTTCCTTCCAGGCTGTAGCAGCAATGTCACGCTTCCCGTCGCGTGGATCAAAGGATCTGTGGTTTTCCCTCGAGGCTTTCCCTCGAGGCTTTCCCACAGGGCTGTCCCACGTGCCACCGTGGTGTGAGTCGATCCTCGGCGTGAAAGATGAGCCAGTGCAGGGCAAAGAGGTTCCTCTGGAATGGACTGAGACATCTGGGGGACTTTTGGAATGGTGGTACGACCATGGAGTTCCTCTCGCCTTTCCTGTTGAGAGTGCCTCCTCTTGAGATGCGATGGGAACGCCGGGAATTCTTTCCCGTTTAAAGCAGGGAAAGGATCCCTCATCTCGAGCTACGAGGGGGAAACGGGGCTCCTCTGGATGTGGGCGGGACCATCATGCTTCCTCTCGAGTGGACACGGGTATGGCGGTGAACTTCTTGAGTTGCAGCCAGGGTGTGAAAGACCCTTTCGAAGTTCCAGAGGTTAGGTGTCATTCGTCTCCAGACGCCTCATCGGAAATAGGCCTCATCTCGCCTGGAAGGTAGAACTTCCTGGACTTTCTCGAGTTGCGGCAGGTGTTGTCGAGTTACGACGGGAACCTCAGGGACCCGCCCTGGTGGCCTCAGGAGAGACCAGTCCCCATGCGAGTTGCTAGGGGGCCTCTCGGGATTCCTCTCCCGTCGATACCGGGGCCAAAAACTTTGTGTGGAGTCAGGGCCGGAACCGAGGATTCCTCTCAGGGGCTGACATGGATCTTTGGGTACTTCTGGAGTCTCCCCAGGGGATTCAGGCCTCGTCTCGAGTGGGGGCATGCACGTGCGCTTTCCTTCCAGGCTGTAGCAGCAATGTCACGCTTCCCGTCGCGTGG
Organism: Capricornis sumatraensis; assembly: GCF_032405125.1. Taxonomy (NCBI): domain Eukaryota; kingdom Metazoa; phylum Chordata; class Mammalia; order Artiodactyla; family Bovidae; genus Capricornis; species Capricornis sumatraensis. The sequence goes on from NW_027184612.1 coordinate 14,869,031, forward strand.
ATCAAAGGATCTGTGGTTTTCCCTCGAGGCTTTCCCTCGAGGCTTTCCCACAGGGCTGTCCCACGTGCCACCGTGGTGTGAGTCGATCCTCGGCGTGAAAGATGAGCCAGTGCAGGGCAAAGAGGTTCCTCTGGAATGGACTGAGACATCTGGGGGACTCTTGGAATGGTGGTACGACCATGGAGTTCCTCTCGGCTTTCCTGTGGAGAGTGCCTCCTCTTGAGATGCGACGGGATCGCCGGGAATTCTTTCCCGTTGAAAGCAAGGAAAGGATCCCTCATCTCGAGCTCCGAGGGGGAAACGGGGCTCTTCTGGATGTGGGCGGGACCATCGTGCTTCCTCTCGAGTGGAGACGGGTATGGCGGTGAACTTCTTGAGTTGCAGCAAGGGTGTGAAAGACCCTTTCGAAGTTCCAGAGGTTAGGTTTCATTAGTCTCCAGACGCCTCATCGGAAATAGGCCTCATCTCGCCTGGAAGGGAGAACTTCCTGGATTTTCTCGAGTTGCGGCAGGTTATCCAGAGTTACGACGGGGACATCAGGGACCCGCCCTGGTGGCCTCAGGAGAGGCCAGTCCCCATGCGAGTTGCTAGGGGGCCTCTCGGGATTCCTCTCCCGTCGATACCGGGGCCGAAAACCTTGTGTGGAGTCAGGGCCGGAACCGAGGATTCCTCTCAGGGGCTGATATGGAAATTTGGGTACTTCTGGAGTCTCGCCAGGGGAGACAGGCCTCGTCTAGAGTGGGGGCATGCACGTGCGCTTTCCTTCCAGGCTGTAGCAGCAATGTCACGCTTCCCGTCGCGTGGATCAAAGGGTCTGTGGTTTTCCCTCGAGGCTTTCCCTCGAGGCTTTCCCACAGGGCTGTCCCACGTGCCACCGTGGTGTGAGTCGATCCTCGGCGTGAAAGATGAGCCAGTGCAGGGCAAAGAGTTTCCTCTGGAATGGACTGAGACATCTGGGGGACTCTTGGAATGGTGGTACGAACATGGAGTTCCTCTCGCCTTTCCTGTTGAGAGTGCCTCCTCTTGAGATGCGACGGGAACGCCGGGAATTCTTTCCCGTTGAAAGCAGGGAAACGATCCCTCATCTCGAGCTCCGAGGGGGAAACGGGGCTCCTCTGGATGTGGGCGGGACCATCGTGCTTCCTCTCGAGTGGAGACGGGTATGGCGGTGAACTTCTTGAGTTGCAGCAAGGGTGTGAAAGACCCTTTCGAAGTTCCAGATGTTAGGTGTCATTAGTCTCCAGACGCCTCATCGGAAATAGGCCTCATCTCGCCTGGAAGGGAGAACTTCCTGGATTTTCTCGAGTTGCGGCAGGTGTTCTCGAGTTACGACGAGGACCTCAGGGACCCGCCCTGGTGGCCTCAGGAGAGGCCAGTCCCCATGCGAGTTGCTAGGGGGCCTCTCGGGATTCCTCTCCCGTCGATACCGGGGCCAAAAGAATTTTTTGGAGTCAGGGCCGGAACCGAGGATTCCTCTCAGGGGCTGACATGGATCTTTGGGTACTTCTGGAGTCTCCCCAGGGGAGTCAGGCCTCGTCTCGAGTGGGGGCATGCACGTGCGCTTTCCTTCCAGGCTGTAGCAGCAATGTCACGCTTCCCGTCGCGTGGATCAAAGGATCTGTGGTTTTCCCTCGAGGCTTTCCCTCGAGGCTTTCCCACAGGGCTGTCCCACGTGCCACCGTGGTGTGAGTCGATCCTCGGCGTGAAAGATGAGCCAGTGCAGGGCAAAGAGGTTCCTCTGGAATGGACTGAGACATCTGGGGGACTCTTGGAATGGTGGTACGACCATGGAGTTCCTCTCGGCTTTCCTGTGGAAAGTGCCTCCTCTTGAGATGCGACGGGATCGCCGGGAATTCTTTCCCGTTGAAAGCAGGGAAAGGATCCCTCATCTCGAGCTCCGAGGGGGAAACGGGGCTCCTCTGGATGTGGGCGGGACCATCGTGCTTCCTCTCGAGTGGAGACGGGTATGGCGGTGAACTTCTTGAGTTGCAGCAAGGGTGTGAAAGACCCTTTCGAAGTTCCAGAGGTTAGGTGTCATTAGTCTCCAGACGCCTCATCGGAAATAGGCCTCATCTCGCCTGGAAGGGAGAACTTCCTGGATTTTCTCGAGTTGTGGCAGGTTATCCCGAGTTACGACGGGGACCTCAGGGACCCGCCCTGGTGGCCTCAGGAGAGGCCAGTCCCCATGCGAGTTGCTAGGGGGCCTCTCGGGATTCCTCTCCCGTCGATACCGGGGCCAAAAACCTTGTGTGGAGTCAGGGCCGGAACCGAGGATTCCTCTCAGGGGCTGACATGGATCTTTGGGTACTTCTGGAGTCTCCCCAGGGGAGTCAGGCCTCGTCTCGAGTGGGGGCATGCACGTGCGCTTTCCTTCCAGGCTATAGCAGCAATGTCATGCTTCCCGTGGCGTGGATCAAAGGATCTGTGGTTTTCCCTCTAGGCTTTCCCTCGAGGCTTTCCCACAGGGCTGTCCCACGTGCCACCGTGGTGTGAGTCGATCCTCGGCGTGAAAGATGAGCCTGTGCAGGGCAAAGAGGTTCCTCTGGAATGGACTGAGACATCTGGGGGACTCTTGGAATGGTGGTACGACCATGGAGTTCCTCTCGCCTTTCCTGTTGAGAGTGCCTCCTCTTGAGATGCGACGGGGACGCTGGGAATTCTTTCCCGTTGAAAGCAGGGAAACGATCCCTCATCTCGAGCTCCGAGGGGGAAACGGGGCTCCTCTGGATGTGGGCGGGACGATCGTGCTTCCTCTCGAGTGGAGACGGTTATGGCGGTGAACTTCTTGAGTTGCAACAAGGGTGTGAAAGACCCTTTCGAAGTTCCAGAGGTTAGGTGTCATTCGTCTCCAGACGCCTCATCGGAAATAGGCCTCATCTCGCCTGGAAGGTAGAACTTCCTGGATTTTCTCGAGTTGCGGCAGGTGTTGTCGAGTTACGACGGGGACCTCAGGGACCCGCCCTGGTGGCCTCAGGAGAGGCCAGTCCCCATGCGAGTTGCTAGGGGGCCTCTCGGGATTCCTCTCCCGTCGATACCGGGGCCAAAAACCTTGTGTGGAGTCAGGGCCGGAACCGAGGATTCCTCTCAGGGGCTGACATGGATCTTTGGGTACTTCTGGAGTCTCCCCAGGGGAGTCAGGCCTCGTCTCGAGTGGGGGCATGCACGTGCGCTTTCCTTCCAGGCTGTAGCAGCAATGTCACGCTTCCCGTCGCGTGGATCAAAGGATCTGTGGTTTTCCCTCGAGGCTTTCCCTCGAGGCTTTCCCACAGGGCTGTCCCACGTGCCACCGTGGTGTGAGTCGATCCTCGGCGTGAAAGATGAGCCAGTGCAGGGCAAAGAGGTTCCTCTGGAATGGACTGAGACATCTGGGGGACTCTTGGAATGGTGGTACGACCATGGAGTTCCTCTCGGCTTTCCTGTGGAAAGTGCCTCCTCTTGAGATGCGACGGGATCGCCGGGAATTCTTTCCCGTTGAAAGCAGGGAAAGGATCCCTCATCTCGAGCTCCGAGGGGGAAACGGGGCTCCTCTGGATGTGGGCGGGACCATCGTGCTTCCTCTCGAGTGGAGACGGGTATGGCGGTGAACTTCTTGAGTTGCAGCAAGGGTGTGAAAGACCCTTTCGAAGTTCCAGATGTTAGGTGTCATTAGTCTCCAGACGCCTCATCGGAAATAGGCCTCATCTCGCCTGGAAGGGAGAACTTCCTGGATTTTCTCGAGTTGCGGCAGGTGTTCTCGAGTTACGACGAGGACCTCAGGGACCCGCCCTGGTGGCCTCAGGAGAGGCCAGTCCCCATGCGAGTTGCTAGGGGGCCTCTCGGGATTCCTCTCCCGTCGATACCGGGGCCAAAAGAATTTTTTGGAGTCAGGGCCGGAACCGAGGATTCCTCTCAGGGGCTGACATGGATCTTTGGGTACTTCTGGAGTCTCCCCAGGGGAGTCAGGCCTCGTCTCGAGTGGGGGCATGCACGTGCGCTTTCCTTCCAGGCTGTAGCAGCAATGTCACGCTTCCCGTCGCGTGGATCAAAGGATCTGTGGTTTTCCCTCGAGGCTTTCCCTCGAGGCTTTCCCACAGGGCTGTCCCACGTGCCACCGTGGTGTGAGTCGATCCTCGGCGTGAAAGATGAGCCAGTGCAGGGCAAAGAGGTTCCTCTGGAATGGACTGAGACATCTGGGGGACTCTTGGAATGGTGGTACGACCATGGAGTTCCTCTCGGCTTTCCTGTGGAAAGTGCCTCCTCTTGAGATGCGACGGGATCGCCGGGAATTCTTTCCCGTTGAAAGCAGGGAAAGGATCCCTCATCTCGAGCTCCGAGGGGGAAACGGGGCTCCTCTGGATGTGGGCGGGACCATCGTGCTTCCTCTCGAGTGGAGACGGGTATGGCGGTGAACTTCTTGAGTTGCAGCAAGGGTGTGAAAGACCCTTTCGAAGTTCCAGAGGTTAGGTGTCATTAGTCTCCAGACGCCTCATCGGAAATAGGCCTCATCTCGCCTGGAAGGGAGAACTTCCTGGATTTTCTCGAGTTGTGGCAGGTTATCCCGAGTTACGACGGGGACCTCAGGGACCCGCCCTGGTGGCCTCAGGAGAGGCCAGTCCCCATGCGAGTTGCTAGGGGGCCTCTCGGGATTCCTCTCCCGTCGATACCGGGGCCAAAAACCTTGTGTGGAGTCAGGGCCGGAACCGAGGATTCCTCTCAGGGGCTGACATGGATCTTTGGGTACTTCTGGAGTCTCCCCAGGGGAGTCAGGCCTCGTCTCGAGTGGGGGCATGCACGTGCGCTTTCCTTCCAGGCTATAGCAGCAATGTCATGCTTCCCGTGGCGTGGATCAAAGGATCTGTGGTTTTCCCTCTAGGCTTTCCCTCGAGGCTTTCCCACAGGGCTGTCCCACGTGCCACCGTGGTGTGAGTCGATCCTCGGCGTGAAAGATGAGCCTGTGCAGGGCAAAGAGGTTCCTCTGGAATGGACTGAGACATCTGGGGGACTCTTGGAATGGTGGTACGACCATGGAGTTCCTCTCGCCTTTCCTGTTGAGAGTGCCTCCTCTTGAGATGCGACGGGGACGCTGGGAATTCTTTCCCGTTGAAAGCAGGGAAACGATCCCTCATCTCGAGCTCCGAGGGGGAAACGGGGCTCCTCTGGATGTGGGCGGGACGATCGTGCTTCCTCTCGAGTGGAGACGGTTATGGCGGTGAACTTCTTGAGTTGCAACAAGGGTGTGAAAGACCCTTTCGAAGTTCCAGAGGTTAGGTGTCATTCGTCTCCAGACGCCTCATCGGAAATAGGCCTCATCTCGCCTGGAAGGTAGAACTTCCTGGATTTTCTCGAGTTGCGGCAGGTGTTGTCGAGTTACGACGGGGACCTCAGGGACCCGCCCTGGTGGCCTCAGGAGAGGCCAGTCCCCATGCGAGTTGCTAGGGGGCCTCTCGGGATTCCTCTCCCGTCGATACCGGGGCCAAAAACCTTGTGTGGAGTCAGGGCCGGAACCGAGGATTCCTCTCAGGGGCTGACATGGATCTTTGGGTACTTCTGGAGTCTCCCCAGCGGAGTCAGGCCTCGTCTCGAGTGGGGGCATGCACGTGCGCTTTCCTTCCAGGCTGTAGCAGCAATGTCACGCTTCCCGTCGCGTGGATCAAAGGATCTGTGGTTTTCCCTCGAGGCTTTCCCTCGAGGCTTTCCCACAGGGCTTTCCCACGTGCCACCGTGGTGTGAGTCGATCCTCGGCGTGAAAGATGAGCCAGTGCAGGGCAAAGAGGTTCCTCTGGAATGGACTGAGACATCTGGGGGACTCTTGGAATGGTGGTACGACCATGGAGTTCCTCTCGCCATTCCAGTTGAGAGTGCCTCCTCTTGAGATGCGATGGGAACGCCGGGAATTCTTTCCCGTTGAAAGCAGGGAAAGGATCCCTCATCTCGAGCTACGAGGGGGAAACGGGGCTCCTCTGGATGTGGGCGGGACCATCGTGCTTCCTCTCGAGTGGACACGGGTATGGCGGTGAACTTCTTGAGTTGCAGCAAGGGTGTGAAAGACCCTTTCGAAGTTCCAGAGGTTAGGTGTCATTCGTCTCCAGACGCCTCATCGGAAATAGGCCTCATCTCGCCTGGAAGGTTGAACTTCCTGGATTTTCTCGAGTTGCGGCAGGTGTTGTCGAGTTACGACGGGGACCTCAGGGACCCGCCCTGGTGGCCTCAGGAGAGGCCAGTCCCCATGCGAGTTGCTAGGGGGCCTCTCGGGATTCCTCTCCCGTCGATACCGGGGCCAAAAACCTTGTGTGGAGTCAGGGCCGGAACCGAGGATTCCTCTCAGGGACTGACATGGATCTTTGGGTACTCCTGGAGTCTCCCCAGCGGAGTGAGGCCTCGTCTCGAGTGGGGGCATGCACGTGCGCTTTCCTTCCAGGCTGTAGCAGCAATGTCACGCTTCCCGTCGCGTGGATCAAAGGATCTGTGGTTTTCCCTCGAGGCTTTCCCTCGAGGCTTTCCCACAGGGCTGTCCCACGTGCCACCGTGGTGTGAGTCGATCCTCGGTGTGAAAGATGAGCCAGTGCAGGGCAAAGAGGTTCCTCTGGAATGGACTGAGACATCTGGGGGACTCTTGGAATGGTGGTACGACCATGGAGTTCCTCTCGCCTTTCCTGTTGAGAGTGCCTCCTCTTGAGATGCGACGGGAACGCCGGGAATTCTTTCCCGTTGAAAGCAGGGAAAGGATCCCTCATCTCGAGCTACGAGGGGCAAACGGGGCTCCTCTGGATGTGGGCGGGACCATCGTGCTTCCTCTCGACTGGAGACGGGTATGGCGGTGAACTTCTTGAGTTGCAGCAAGGGTGTGAAAGACCCTTTCGAAGTTCCAGAGGTTAGGTGTCATTAGTCTCCAGACGCCTCATCGGAAATAGGCCTCATCTCGCCTGGAAGGGAGAACTTCCTGGATTTTCTCGAGTTGCGGCAGGTGTTCCCGAGTTACGACGGGGACCTCTGGGAACCGCCCTGGTGGCCTCAGGAGAGGCCAGTCCCCATGCGAGTTGCTAGGGGGCCTCTCGGGATTCCTCTCCCGTCGATACCGGGGCCAAAAACCTTGTGTGGAGTCAGGGCCGGAACCGAGGATTCCTCTCAGGGGCTGACATGTATCTTTGGGTACTTCTGGAGTCTCCCCAGGGGAGTCAGGCCTCGTCTCGAGTGGGGGCATGCACGTGCGCTTTCCTTCCAGGCTGTAGCAGCAATGTCACGCTTCCCGTCTCGTGGATCAAAGGATCTGTGGTTTTCCCTCGAGGCTTTCCCTCGAGGCTTTCCCACAGGGCTGTCCCACGTGCCACCGTGGTGTGAGTCGATCCTCGGCGTGAAAGATGAGCCAGTGCAGGGCAAAGAGGTTCCTCTGGAATGGACTGAGACATCTGGGGGACTCTTGGAATGGTGGTACGACCATGGAGTTCCTCTCGGCTTTCCTGTGGAGAGTGCCTCCTCTTGAGATGCGACGGGATCGCCGGGAATTCTTTCCCGTTGAAAGCAGGGAAAGGATCCCTCATCTCGAGCTCCGAGGGGGAAACGGGGCTCTTCTGGATGTGGGCGGGACCATCGTGCTTCCTCTCGAGTGGAGACGGGCATGGCGGTGAACTTCTTGAGTTGCAGCAAGGGTGTGAAAGACCCTTTCGAAGTTCCAGAGGTTAGGTTTCATTAGTCTCCAGACGCCTCATCGGAAATAGGCCTCATCTCGCCTGGAAGGGAGAACTTCCTGGATTTTCTCGAGTTGCGGCAGGTTATCCAGAGTTACGACGGGGACCTCAGGGACCCGCCCTGGTGGCCTCAGGAGAGGCCAGTCCCCATGCGAGTTGCTAGGGGGCCTCTCGGGATTCCTCTCCCGTCGATACCGGGGCCAAAAACCTTGTGTGGAGTCAGGGCCGGAACCGAGGATTACTCTCAGGGGCTGATATGGATCTTTGGGTACTTCTGGAGTGTCGCCAGGGGAGACAGGCCTCGTCTAGAGTGGGGGCATGCACGTGCGCTTTCCTTCCAGGCTGTAGCAGCAATGTCACGCTTCCCGTCGCGTGGATCAAAGGGTCTGTGGTTTTCCCTCGAGGCTTTCCCTCGAGGCTTTCCCACAGGGCTGTCCCACGTGCCACCGTGGTGTGAGTCGATCCTCGGCGTGAAAGATGATCCAGTGCAGGGCAAAGAGGCTCCTCTGGAATGGACTGAGACATCTGGGGGACTCTTGGAATGGTGGTACGACCATGGAGTTCCTCTCGCCTTTCCTGTTGAGAGTGCCTCCTCTTGAGATGCGACGGGAACGCCGGGAATTCTTTCCCGTTGAAAGCAGGGAAAGGATCCCTCATCTCGAGCTACGAGGGGGAAACGGGGCTCCTCTGGATGTGGGCGGGACCATCGTGCTTCCTCTCGAGTGGAGACGGGTATGGCGGTGAACTTCTTGAGTTGCAGCAAGGGTGTGAAAGACCCTTTCGAAGTTCCAGAAGTTAGGTGTCATTAGTCTCCAGACGCCTCTTCGGAAATAGGCCTCATCTCGCCTGGAAGGGAGAACTTCCTGGATTTTCTCGAGTTGCGGCAGGTGTTCTCGAGTTACGACGGGGACCTCAGGGACCCGCCCTGGTGGCCTCAGGAGAGGCCAGTCCCCATGCGATTTGCTAGGGGGCCTCTCGGGATTCCTCTCCCGTCGATACCGGGGCCAAAAACCTTGTGTGGAGTCAGGGCCGGAACCGAGGATTCCTCTCAGGGGCTGACATGGATCTTTGGGTACTTCTGGAGTCTCCCCAGGGGAGTCAGGCCTCGTCTCGAGTGGGGGCATGCACGTGCGCTTTCCTTCCAGGCTGTAGCAGCAATGTCATGCTTCCCGTGGCGTGGATCAAAGGATCTGTGGTTTTCCCTCGAGGCTTTCCCTCGAGGTTTTCCCACAGGGCTGTCCCACGTGCCACCGTGGTGTGAGTCGATCCTCGGCGTGAAAGATGAGCCAGTGCAGGGCAAAGAGGTTCCTCTGGAATGGACTGAGACATCTGGGGGACTCTTGGAATGGTGGTACGACCATGGAGTTCCACTCGCCTTTTCTGTTGAGAGTGCCTCCTCTTGAGATGCGACGGGGACGCTGGGAATTCTTTCCCGTTGAAAGCAGGGAAAGGATCCCTCATCTCGAGCTCCGAGGGGGAAACGGGGCTCCTCTGGATGTGGGCGGGACCATCGTGCTTCCTCTCGAGTGGAGACGGGTATGGCGGTGAACTTCTTGAGTTGCAGCAAGGGTGTGAAAGACCCTTTCGAAGTTCCAGATGTTAGGTGTCATTAGTCTCCAGACGCTTCATCGGAAATAGGCCTCATCTCGCCTGGAAGGGAGAACTTCCTGGATTTCCTCGAGTTGCGGCAGGTGTTCTCGAGTTACGACGGGGACCTCAGGGACCCGCCCTGGTGGCCTCAGGAGAGGCCAGTCCCCATGCGAGTTGCTAGGGGGCCTCTCGGGATTCCTCTCCCGTCGATACCGGGGCCAAAAACCTTGTGTGGAGTCAGGGCCGGAACCGAGGATTCCTCTCAGGGGCTGACATGGATCTTTGGGTACTTCTGGAGTCTCCCCAGCGGAGTCAGGCCTCGTCTCGAGTGGGGGCATGCACGTGCGCTTTCCTTCCAGGCTGTAGCAGCAATGTCACGCTTCCCGTCACGTGGATCAAAGGATCTGTGGTTTTCCCTCGAGGCTTTCCCTCGAGGCTTTCCCACAGGGCTGTCGCACGTGCCACCGTGGTGTGAGTCGATCCTCGGCGTGAAAGATGAGCCAGTGCAGGGCAAAGAGGTTCCTCTGGAATGGACTGAGACATCTGGGGGACTCTTGGAATGGTGGTACGACCATGGAGTTCCTCTCGCCTTTCCAGTTGAGAGTGCCTCCTCTTGAGATGCGATGGGAACGCCGTTAATTCTTTCCCGTTGAAAGCAGGGAAAGGATCCCTCATCTCGAGCTACGAGGGGGAAACGGGGCTCCTCTGGATGTGGGCGGGACCATCATGCTTCCTCTCGAGTGGAGACGGGTATGGCGGTGAACTTCTTGAGTTGCAGCAAGGGAGTGAAAGACCCTTTCGAAGTTCCAGAGGTTAGGTGTCATTCGTCTCCAGACGCCTCATCGGAAATAGGCCTCATCTCGCCTGGAAGGTAGAACTTCCTGGATTTTCTCGAGTTGCGGCAGGTGTTGTCGAGTTACGACGGGGAACTCAGGGACCCGCCCTGGTGGCCTCAGGAGAGGCCAGTCCCCATGCGAGTTGCTAGGGAGCCTCTCGGGATTCCTCTCCCGTCGATACCGGGGCCAAAAACCTTGTGTGGAGTCAGGGCCGGAACCGAGGATTCCTCTCAGGGGCTGACATGGATCTTTGGGTACTCCTGGAGTCTCCCCAGCGGAGTCAGGCCTCTTCTCGAGTGGGGGCATGCACGTGCGCTTTCCTTCCAGGCTGTAGCAGCAATGTCACGCTTACCGTCGCGTGGATCAAAGGATCTGTGGTTTTCCCTCGAGGCTTTCCCTCGAGGCTTTCCCACAGGGCTGTCCCACGTGCCACCGTGGTGTGAGTCGATCCTCGGCGTGAAAGATGAGCCAGTGCAGGGCAAAGAGGTTCCTCTGGAATGGACTGAGACATCTGGGGGACTCTTGGAATGGTGGTACGACCATGGAGTTCCTCTCGCCTTTCCTGTTGAGAGTGCCTCCTCTTGAGATGCGACGGGAACGCCGGGAATTCTTTCCCGTTGAAAGAGGGAAAGGATGCCTCATCTCGAGCTACGAGGGGCAAACGGGGCTCCTCTGGATGTGGGCGGGACCATCGTGCTTCCTCTCGAGTGGAGACGGGTATGGCGGTGAACTTCTTTAGTTGCAGCAAGGGTGTGAAAGACCCTTTCGAAGTTCCAGAGGTTAGGTGTCATTCGTCTCCAGACGCCTCATCGGAAATAGGCCTCATCTCGCCTGGAAGGGAGAACTTCCTGGATTTTCTCGAGTTGCGGCAGGTGTTCCCGAGTTACGACGGGGACCTCTGGGACCCGCCCTGGTGGCCTCAGGAGAGGCCAGTCCCCATGCGAGTTGCTAGGGGGCCTCTCGGGATTCCTCTCCCGTCGATACCGGGGCCAAAAACCTTGTGTGGAGTCAGGGCCGGAACCGAGGATTCCTCTCAGGGGCTGAGATGGATCTTTGGGTACTTCTGGAGTCTCCCCAGCGGAGTCAGGCCTCGTCTCGAGTGGGGGCATGCACGTGCGCTTTCCTTCCAGGCTGTAGCAGCAATGTCACGCTTCCCGTCGCGTGGATCAAAGGATCTGTGGTTTTCCCTCGAGGCTTTCCCTCGAGGCTTTCCCACAGGGCTGTCCCACGTGCCACCGTGGTGTGAGTCGATCCTCGGCGTGAAAGATGAGCCAGTGCAGGGCAGAGAGGTTCCTCTGGAATGGACTGAGACATCTGGGGGACTCTTGGAATGGTGGTACGACCATGGAGTTCCTCTCGCCTTTCCAGTTGAGAGTGCCTCCTCTTGAGATGCGATGGGAACGCCGGGAATTCTTTCCCGTTGAAAGCAGGGAAAGGATCCCTCATCTCGAGCTACGAGGGGGAAACGGGGCTCCTCTGGATGTGGGCGGGACCATCATGCTTCCTCTCGAGTGGACACGGGTATGGCGGTGAACTTCTTGAGTTGCAGCAAGGGTGGAAAGACCCTTTCGAAGTTCCAGAGGTTAGGTGTCATTCGTCTCCAGACGCCTCATCGGAAATAGGCCTCATCTCGCCTGGAAGGTAGAACTTCCTGGATTTTCTCGAGTTGCGGCAGGTGTTGTCGAGTTACGACGGGGACCTCAGGGACCCGCCCTGGTGGCCTCAGGAGAGGCCAGTCCCCATGCGAGTTGCTAGGGGGCCTCTCGGGATTCCTCTCCCGTCGATACCGGGGCCAAACACCTTGTGTGGAGTCAGGGCCGGAACCGAGGATTCCTCTCAGGGGCTGACATGGATCTTTGGGTACTCCTGGAGTCTCGCCAGCGGAGTCAGGCCTCGTCTCGAGTGGGGGCATGCACGTGCGCTTTCCTTCCAGGCTGTAGCAGCAATGGCACGCTTACCGTCGCGTGGATCAAAGGATCTGTGGTTTTCCCTCGAGGCTTTCCCTCTAAGCTTTCCCACAGGGCTGTCCCACGTGCCACCGTGGTGTGAGTCGATCCTCGGCGTGAAAGATGAGCCAGTGCAGGGCAAAGAGGTTCCTCTGGAATGGACTGAGACATCTGGGGGACTCTTGGAATGGTGGTACGACCATGGAGTTCCTCTCGCCTTTCCTGTTGAGAGTGCCTCCTCTTGAGATGCGACGGGGACGCTGGGAATCCTTTCCCGTTGAAAGCAGGGAAACGATCCCTCATCTCGAGCTCCGAGGGGGAAACGGGGCTCCTCTGGATGTGGGCGGGACCATCGTGCTTCCTCTCGAGTGGAGACGGGTATGGCGGTGAACTTCTTGAGTTGCAGCAAGGGTGTGAAAGACCCTTTCGAAGTTCCAGAGGTTAGGTGTCATTAGTCTCCAGACGCCTCATCGGAAATAGGCCTCATCTCGCCTGGAAGGGAGAACTTCCTGGATTTTCTCGAGTTGCGGCAGGTGTTCTCGAGTTACGACGGGGACCTCAAGGACCCGCCCTGGTGGCCTCAGGATAGGCCAGTCCCCATGCGAGTTGCTAGGGGGCCTCTCGGATTCCTCTCCCGTCGATACCGGGGCCAAAAACCTTGTGTGGAGTCAGGGCCGGAACCGAGGATTCCTCTCAGGGGCTGACATGGATCTTTGGGTACTTCTGGAGTCTCCCCAGGGGAGTCAGGCCTCGTCTCGACTGGGGGCATGCACGTGCGCTTTCCTTCCAGGCTGTAGCAGCAATGTCACGCTTCCCGTCGCGTGGATCAAAGGATCTGTGGTTTTCCCTCGAGGCTTTCCCTCGAGGCTTTCCCACAGGGCTGTCCCACGTGACACCGTGGTGTGAGTCGATCCTCGGCGTGAAAGATGAGCCAGTGCCGGGCAAAGAGTTTCCTCTGGAATGGACTGAGACATCTGGGGGACTCTTGGAATGGTGGTACGACCATGGAGTTCCTCTCGCCTTTCCTGTTGAGAGTGCCTCCTCTTGAGATACGACGGGAACGCCGGGAATTCTTTCCCGTTGAAAGCAGGGAAAGGATCCCTCATCTCGAGCTACGAGGGGGAAACGGGGCTCCTCTGGATGTGGGCGGGACCATCGTGCTTCCTCTCGAGTGGAGACGGGTATGGCGGTGAACTTCTTGAGTTGCAGCAAGGGTGTGAAAGACCCTTTCGAAGTTCCAGAGGTTAGGTGTCATTAGTCTCCAGACGCCTCATCGGAAATAGGCCTCATCTCGCCTGGAAGGGAGAACTTCCTGGATTTTCTCGAGTTGCGGCAGGTGTTGTCGAGTTACGACGGGGACCTCAGGGACCCGCCCTGGTGGCCTCAGGAGAGGCCAGTCCCCATGCGAGTTGCTAGGGGGCCTCTCGGAATTCCTCTCCCGTCGATACCGGGGCCGAAAACCTTGTGTTGAGTCAGGGCCGGAACCGAGGATTCCTCTCAGGGGCTGACATGGATCTTTGGGTACTTCTGGAGTCTCCCCAGGGGAGTCAGGCCTCGTCTCGAGTGGAGGCATGCACGTGCGCTTTCCTTCCAGGCTGTAGCAGCAATGTCATGCTTCCCGTGGCGTGGATCAAAGGATCTGTGGTTTTCCCTCTAGGCTTTCCCTCGAGGCTTTCCCACAGGGCTATCCCACGTGCCACCGTGGTGTGAGTCGATCCTCGGCGTGAAAGATGAGCCAGTGCAGGGCAAAGAGGTTCCTCTGGAATGGACTGAGACATCTGGGGGACTCTTGGAATGGTGGTACGACCATGGAGTTCCTCTCGCCTTTCCTGTTGAGAGTGCCTCCTCTTGAGATGCGACGGGGACGCTGGGAATCCTTTCCCGTTGAAAGCAGGGAAACGATCCCTCATCTCGAGCTCCGAGGGGGAAACGGGGCTCCTCTGGATGTGGGCGGGACCATCGTGCTTCCTCTCGAGTGGAGACGGGTATGGCGGTGAACTTCTTGAGTTGCAGCAAGGGTGTGAAAGACCCTTTCGAAGTTCCAGAGGTTAGGTGTCATTAGTCTCCAGACGCCTCATCGGAAATAGGCCTCATCTCGCCTGGAAGGGAGAACTTCCTGGATTTTCTCGAGTTGCGGCAGGTGTTCTCGAGTTACGACGGGGACCTCAGGGACCCGCCCTGGTGGCCTCAGGATAGGCCAGTCCCCATGCGAGTTGCTAGGGGGCCTCTCGGATTCCTCTCCCGTCGATACCGGGGCCAAAAACCTTGTGTGGAGTCAGGGCCGGAACCGAGGATTCCTCTCAGGGGCTGACATGGATCTTTGGGTACTTGTGGAGTCTCCCCAGGGGAGTCAGGCCTCGTCTCGAGTGGGGGCATGCACGTGCGCTTTCCTTCCAGGCTGTAGCAGCAATGTCACGCTTCCCGTCGCGTGGATCAAAGGATCTGTGGTTTTCCCTCGAGGCTTTCCCTCGAGGCTTTCCCACAGGGCTGTCCCACGTGCCACCGTGGTGTGAGTCGATCCTCGGCGTGAAAGATGAGCCAGTGCAGGGCAAAGAGGTTCCTCTGGAATGGACTGAGACATCTGGGGGACTCTTGGAATGGTGGTACGACCATGGAGTTCCTCTCGCCTTTCCTGTTGAGAGTGCCTCCTCTTGAGATGCGATGGGAACGCCGGGAATTCTTTCCCGTTGAAAGCAGGGAAAGGATCCCTCATCTCGAGCTACGAGGGGGAAACGGGGCTCCTCTGGATGTGGGCGGGACCATCGTGCTTCCTCTCGAGTGGACACGGGTATGGCGGTGAACTTCTTGAGTTGCAGCAAGGGTGTGAAAGACCCTTTCGAAGTTCCAGAGGTTAGGTGTCATTAGTCTCCAGACGCCTCATCGGAAATAGGCCTCATCTGGCCTGGAAGGTAGAACTTCCTGGATTTTCTCGAGTTGCGGCAGGTGTTGTCGAGTTACGACGGGGACCTCAGGGACCCGCCCTGGTGGCCTCAGGAGAGGCCAGTCCCCATGCGAGTTGCTAGGGGGCCTCTCGGGATTCCTCTCCCGTCGATACCGGGGCCAAAAACCTTGTGTGGAGTCAGGGCCGGAACCAAGGATTCCTCTCAGGGGCTGACATGGATCTTTGGGTACTTCTGGAGTCTCCCCAGCGGAGTCAGGCCTCGTCTCGAGTGGGGGCATGCACGTGCGCTTTCCTTCCAGGCTGTAGCAGCAATGTCACGCTTCCCGTCGCGTGGATCAAAGGATCTGTGGTTTTCCCTCGAGGCTTTCCCTCGAGGCTTTCCCACAGGGCTGTCCCACGTGCCACCGTGGTGTGAGTCGATCCTCGGCGTGAAAGATGAGCCAGTGCAGGGCAAAGAGGTTCCTCTGGAATGGACTGAGACATCTGGGAGACTCTTGGAATGGTGGTACGACCATGGAGTTCCTCTCGCCTTTCCTGTTGAGAGTGCCTCCTCTTGAATGCGATGGGAATGCCGGGAATTCTTTCCCGTTGAAAGCAGGGAAAGGATCCCTCATCTCGAGCTACGAGGGGGAAACGGGGCTCCTCTGGATGTGGGCGGGACCATCATGCTTCCTCTCGAGTGGACACGGGTATGGCGGTGAACTTCTTGAGTTGCAGCAAGGGTGTGAAAGACCCTTTCGAAGTTCCAGAGGTTAGGTGTCATTCGTCTCCAGACGCCTCATCGGAAATAGGCCTCATCTGGCCTGGAAGGTAGAACTTCCTGGATTTTCTCGAGTTGCGGCAGGTGTTGTCGAGTTACGACGGGGACCTCAGGGACCCGCCCTGGTGGCCTCAGGAGAGGCCAGTCCCCATGCGAGTTGCTAGGGGGCCTCTCGGGATTCCTCTCCCGTCGATACCGGGGCCAAAAACCTTGTGTGGAGTCAGGGCCGGAACCGAGGATTCCTCTCAGGGGCTGACATGGATCTTTGCGTACTCCTGGAGTCTCCCCAGCGGAGTCAGGCCTCGTCTCGAGTGGGGGCATGCACGTGCGCTTTCCTTCCAGGCTGTAGCAGCAATGTCACGCTTCCCGTCGCGTGGATCAAAGGATCTGTGGTTTTCCCTCGAGGCTTTCCCTCGGGGCTTTCCCACAGGGCTGTCCCACGTGCCACCGTGGTGTGAGTCGATCCTCGGCGTGAAAGATGAGCCAGTGCAGGGCAAAGAGGTTCCTCTGGAATGGACTGAGACATCTGGGGGACTCTTGGAATGGTGGTACGACCATGGAGTTCCTCTCGCCTTTCCTGTTGAGAGTGCCTCCTCTTGAGATGCGACGGGAACGCCGGGAATTCTTTCCCGTTGAAAGCAGGGAAAGGATCCCTCATCTCGAGCTACGAGGGGCAAACGGGGCTCCTCTGGATGTGGGCGGGACCATCGTGCTTCCTCTCGAGTGGAGACGGGTATGGCGGTGAACTTCTTGAGTTGCAGCAAGGGTGTGAAAGACCCTTTCAAAGTTCCAGAGGTTAGGTGTCATTAGTCTCCAGACGCCTCATCGGAAATAGGCCTCATCTCGCCTGGAAGGGAGAACTTCCTGGATTTTCTCGAGTTGCGGCAGGTGTTGTCGAGTTACGACGGGGACCTCAGGGACCCGCCCTGGTGGCCTCAGGAGAGGCCAGTCCCCATGCGAGTTGCTAGGGGGCCTCTCGGGATTCCTCTCCCGTCGATACCGGGGCCAAAAACCTTGTGTGGAGTCAGGGCCGGAACCGAGGATTCCTCTCAGGGGCTGACATGGATCTTTGGGTACTTCTGGAGTCTCCCCAGGGGAGTCAGGCCTCGTCTCGAGTGGGGGCATGCACGTGCGCTTTCCTTCCAGGCTGTAGCAGCAATGTCATGCTTCCCGTGGCATGGATCAAAGGATCTGTGGTTTTCCCTCTAGGCTTTCCCTCGAGGCTTTCCCACAGGGCTGTCCCACGTGCCACCGTGGTGTGAGTCGATCCTCGGCGTGAAAGATGAGCCAGTGCAGGGCAAAGAGGTTCCTCTGGAATGGACTGAGACATCTGGGGGACTCTTGGAATGGTGGTACGACCATGGAGTTCCTCTCGCCTTTCCTGTTGAGAGTGCCTCCTCTTGAGATGCGACGGGGACGCTGGGAATCCTTTCCCGTTGAAAGCAGGGAAACGATACCTCATCTCGAGCTCCGAGGGGGAAACGGGGCTCCTCTGGATGTGGGCGGGACCATCGTGCTTCCTCTCGAGTGGAGACGGGTATGGCGGTGAACTTCTTGAGTTGCAGCAAGGGTGTGAAAGACCCTTTCGAAGTTCCAGAGGTTAGGTGTCATTAGTCTCCAGACGCCTCATCGGAAATAGGCCTCATCTCGCCTGGAAGGGAGAACTTCCTGGATTTTCTCGAGTTGCGGCAGGTGTTCTCGAGTTACGACGGGGACCTCAGGGACCCGCCCTGGTGGCCTCAGGATAGGCCAGTCCCCATGCGAGTTGCTAGGGGGCCTCTCGGATTCCTCTCCCGTCGATACCGGGGCCAAAAACCTTGTGTGGAGTCAGGGCCGGAACCGAGGATTCCTCTCAGGGGCTGACATGGATCTTTGGGTACTTGTGGAGTCTCCCCAGGGGAGTCAGGCCTCGTCTCGAGTGGGGGCATGCACGTGCGCTTTCCTTCCAGGCTGTAGCAGCAATGTCACGCTTCCCGTCGCGTGGATCAAAGGATCTGTGGTTTTCCCTCGAGGCTTTCCCTCGAGGCTTTCCCACAGGGCTGTCCCACGTGCCACCGTGGTGTGAGTCGATCCTCGGCGTGAAAGATGAGCCAGTGCAGGGCAAAGAGGTTCCTCTGGAATGGACTGAGACATCTGGGAGACTCTTGGAATGGTGGTACGACCATGGAGTTCCTCTCGCCTTTCCAGTTGAGAGTGCCTCCTCTTGAATGCGATGGGAACGCCGGGAATTCTTTCCCGTTGAAAGCAGGGAAAGGATCCCTCATCTCGAGCTACGAGGGGGAAACGGGGCTCCTCTGGATGTGGGCGGGACCATCATGCTTCCTCTCGAGTGGACACGGGTATGGCGGTGAACTTCTTGAGTTTCAGCAAGGGTGTGAAAGACCCTTTCGAAGTTTCAGAGGTTAGGTGTCATTCGTCTCCAGACGCCTCATCGGAAATAGGCCTCATCTGGCCTGGAAGGTAGAACTTCCTGGATTTTCTCGAGTTGCGGCAGGTGTTGTCGAGTTACGACGGGGACCTCAGGGACCCGCCCTGGTGGCCTCAGGAGAGGCCAGTCCCCATGCGAGTTGCTAGGGGGCCTCTCGGGATTCCTCTCCCGTCGATACCGGGGCCAAAAACCTTGTGTGGAGTCAGGGCCGGAACCGAGGATTCCTCTCAGGGGCTGACATGGATCTTTGGGTACTCCTGGAGTCTCCCCAGCGGAGTCAGGCCTCGTCTCGAGTGGGGGCATGCACGTGCGCTTTCCTTCCAGGCTGTAGCAGCAATGTCATGCTTCCCGTCGCGTGGATCAAAGGATCTGTGGTTTTCCCTCGAGGCTTTCCCTCGAGGCTTTCCCACAGGGCTGTCCCACGTGCCACCGTGGTGTGAGTCGATCCTCGGCGTGAAAGATGAGCCAGTGCAGGGCAAAGAGGTTCCTCTGGAATGGACTGAGACATCTGGGGGACTCTTGGAATGGTGGTACGACCATGGAGTTTCTCTCGCCTTTCCTGTTGAGAGTGCCTCCTCTTGAGATGCGACGGGGACGCTGGGAATTCTTTCCCGTTGAAAGCAGGGAAAGGATCCCTCATCTCGAGCTACGAGGGGGAAACGGGGCTCCTCTGGATGTGGGCGGGACCATCGTGCTTCCTCTCGAGTGGACACGGGTATGGCGGTGAACTTCTTGAGTTGCAGCAAGGGTGTGAAAGACCCTTTCGAAGTTCCAGAGGTTAGGTGTCATTCGTCTCCAGACGCCTCATCGGAAATAGGCCTCATCTGGCCTGGAAGGTAGAACTTCCTGGATATTCTCGAGTTGCGGCAGGTGTTCTCGAGTTACGACGGGGACCTCAGGGACCCGCCCTGGTGGCCTCAGGAGAGGCCAGTCCCCATGCGAGTTGCTAGGGGGCCACTCGGGATTCCTCTCCCGTCGATACCGGGGCCAAAAACCTTGTGTGGAGTCAGGGCCGGAACCAAGGATTCCTCTCAGGGGCTGACATGGATCTTTGGGTACTTCTGGAGTCTCCCCAGCGGAGTCAGGCCTCGTCTCGAGTGGGGGCATGCACGTGCGCTTTCCTTCCAGGCTGTAGCAGCAATGTCACGCTTCCCGTCGCGTGGATCAAAGGATCTGTGGTTTTCCCTCGAGGCTTTCCCTCGAGGCTTTCCCACAGGGCTGTCCCACGTGCCACCGTGGTGTGAGTCGATCCTCGGCGTGAAAGATGAGCCAGTGCAGGGCAAAGAGGTTCCTCTGGAATGGACTGAGACATCTGGGAGACTCTTGGAATGGTGGTACGACCATGGAGTTCCTCTCGCCTTTCCTGTTGAGAGTGCCTCCTCTTGAATGCGATGGGAACGCCGGGAATTCTTTCCCGTTGAAAGCAGGGAAAGGATCCCTCATCTCGAGCTACGAGGGGGAAACGGGGCTCCTCTGGATGTGGGCGGGACCATCGTGCTTCCTCTCGAGTGGACACGGGTATGGCGGTGAACTTCTTGAGTTGCAGCAAGGGTGTGAAAGACCCTTTCGAAGTTCCAGAGGTTAGGTGTCATTCGTCTCCAGACGCCTCATCGGAAATAGGCCTCATCTGGCCTGGAAGGTAGAACTTCCTGGATTTTCTCGAGTTGCGGCAGGTGTTGTCGAGTTACGACGGGGACCTCAGGGACCCGCTCTGGTGGCCTCAGGAGAGGCCAGTCCCCATGCGAGTTGCTAGGGGGCCTCTCGGGATTCCTCTCCCGTCGATACCGGGGCCAAAAACCTTGTGTGGAGTCAGGGCCGGAACCGAGGATTCCTCTCAGGGGCTGACATGGATCTTTGGGTACTCCTGGAGTCTCCCCAGCTGAGTCAGGCCTCGTCTCGAGTGGGGGCATGCACGTGCGCTTTCCTTCCAGGCTGTAGCAGCAATGTCACGCTTCCCGTCGCGTGGATCAAAGGATCTGTGGTTTTCCCTCGAGGCTTTCCCTCGAGGCTTTCCCACAGGGCTGTCCCACGTGCCACCGTGGTGTGAGTCGATCCTCGGCGTGAAAGATGAGCCAGTGCAGGGCAAAGAGGTTCCTCTGGAATGGACTGAGACATCTGGTGGACTCTTGGAATGGTGGTACGACCATGGAGTTCCTCTCGCCTTTCCTGTTGAGAGTGCCTCCTCTTGAGATGCGACGGGAACGCCGGGAATTCTTTCCCGTTGAAAGCAGGGAAAGGATCCCTCATCTCGAGCTACGAGGGGCAAACGGGGCTCCTCTGGATGTGGGCGGGACCATCGTGCTTCCTCTCGAGTGGAGACGGGTATGGCAGTGAACTTCTTGAGTTGCAGCAAGTGTGTGAAAGACCCTTTCGAAGTTCCAGAGGTTAGGTGTCATTAGTCTCCAGACGCCTCATCGGAAATAGGCCTCATCTCGCCTGGAAGGGAGAACTTCCTGGATTTTCTCGAGTTGCGGCAGGTGTTGTCGAGTTACGACGGGGACCTCAGGGACCCGCCCTGGTGGCCTCAGGAGAGGCCAGTCCCCATGCGAGTTGCTAGGGGGCCTCTCGGGATTCCTCTCCCGTCGATACCGGGGCCAAAAACCTTGTGTGGAGTCAGGGCCGGAACCGAGGATTCCTCTCAGGGGCTGACATGGATCTTTGTGTACTTCTGGAGTCTCCCCAGGGGAGTCAGGCTTCGTCTCGAGTGGGGGCATGCACGTGCGCTTTCCTTCCAGGCTGTAGCAGCAATGTCATGCTTCCCGTGGCGTGGATCAAAGGATCTGTGGTTTTCCCTCTAGGCTTTCCCTCGAGGCTTTCCCACAGGGCTGTCCCACGTGCCACCGTGGTGTGAGTCGATCCTCGGCGTGAAAGATGAGCCAGTGCAGGGCAAAGAGGTTCCTCTGGAATGGACTGAGACATCTGGGGGACTCTTGGAATGGTGGTACGACCATGGAGTTCCTCTCGCCTTTCCTGTTGAGAGTGCCTCCTCTTGAGATGCGACGGGGACGCTGGGAATTCTTTCCCGTTGAAAGCAGGGAAAGGATCCCTCATCTCGAGCTACGAGGGGGAAACGGGGCTCCTCTGGATGTGGGCGGGACCATCGTGCTTCCTCTCGAGTGGACACGGGTATGGCGGTGAACTTCTTGAGTTGCAGCAAGGGTGTGAAAGACCCTTTCGAAGTTCCAGAGGTTAGGTGTCATTCGTCTCCAGACGCCTCATCGGAAATAGGCCTCATCTGGCCTGGAAGGTAGAACTTCCTGGATATTCTCGAGTTGCGGCAGGTGTTCTCGAGTTACGACGGGGACCTCAGGGACCCGCCCTGGTGGCCTCAGGAGAGGCCAGTCCCCATGCGAGTTGCTAGGGGCCCACTCGGGATTCCTCTCCCGTCGATACCGGGGCCAAAAACCTTGTGTGGAGTCAGGGCCGGAACCAAGGATTCCTCTCAGGGGCTGACATGGATCTTTGGGTACTTCTGGAGTCTCCCCAGCGGAGTCAGGCCTCGTCTCGAGTGGGGGCATGCACGTGCGCTTTCCTTCCAGGCTGTAGCAGCAATGTCACGCTTCCCGTCGCGTGGATCAAAGGATCTGTGGTTTTCCCTCGAGGCTTTCCCTCGAGGCTTTCCCACAGGGCTGTCCCACGTGCCACCGTGGTGTGAGTCGATCCTCGGCGTGAAAGATGAGCCAGTGCAGGGCAAAGAGGTTCCTCTGGAATGGACTGAGACATCTGGGAGACTCTTGGAATGGTGGTACGACCATGGAGTTCCTCTCGCCTTTCCTGTTGAGAGTGCCTCCTCTTGAATGCGATGGGAACGCCGGGAATTCTTTCCCGTTGAAAGCAGGGAAAGGATCCCTCATCTCGAGCTACGAGGGGGAAACGGGGCTCCTCTGGATGTGGGCGGGACCATCATGCTTCCTCTCGAGTGGACACGGGTATGGCGGTGAACTTCTTGAGTTGCAGCAAGGGTGTGAAAGACCCTTTCGAAGTTCCAGAGGTTAGGTGTCATTCGTCTCCAGACGCCTCATCGGAAATAGGCCTCATCTGGCCTGGAAGGTAGAACTTCCTGGATTTTCTCGAGTTGCGGCAGGTGTTGTCGAGTTACGACGGGGACCTCAGGGACCCGCTCTGGTGGCCTCAGGAGAGGCCAGTCCCCATGCGAGTTGCTAGGGGGCCTCTCGGGATTCCTCTCCCGTCGATACCGGGGCCAAAAACCTTGTGTGGAGTCAGGGCCGGAACCGAGGATTCCTCTCAGGGGCTGACATGGATCTTTGGGTACTCCTGGAGTCTCCCCAGCTGAGTCAGGCCTCGTCTCGAGTGGGGGCATGCACGTGCGCTTTCCTTCCAGGCTGTAGCAGCAATGTCACGCTTCCCGTCGCGTGGATCAAAGGATCTGTGGTTTTCCCTCGAGGCTTTCCCTCGAGGCTTTCCCACAGGGCTGTCCCACGTGCCACCGTGGTGTGAGTCGATCCTCGGCGTGAAAGATGAGCCAGTGCAGGGCAAAGAGGTTCCTCTGGAATGGACTGAGACATCTGGTGGACTCTTGGAATGGTGGTACGACCATGGAGTTCCTCTCGCCTTTCCTGTTGAGAGTGCCTCCTCTTGAGATGCGACGGGAACGCCGGGAATTCTTTCCCGTTGAAAGCAGGGAAAGGATCCCTCATCTCGAGCTACGAGGGGCAAACGGGGCTCCTCTGGATGTGGGCGGGACCATCGTGCTTCCTCTCGAGTGGAGACGGGTATGGCGGTGAACTTCTTGAGTTGCAGCAAGGGTGTGAAAGACCCTTTCGAAGTTCCAGAGGTTAGGTGTCATTAGTCTCCAGACGCCTCATTGGAAATAGGCCTCATCTCGCCTGGAAGGGAGAACTTCCTGGATTTTCTCGAGTTGCGGCAGGTGTTGTCGAGTTACGACGGGGACCTCAGGGACCCGCCCTGGTGGCCTCAGGAGAGGCCAGTCCCCATGCGAGTTGCTAGGGGGCCTCTCGGGATTCCTCTCCCGTCGATACCGGGGCCAAAAACCTTGTGTGGAGTCAGGGCCGGAACCGAGGATTCCTCTCAGGGGCTGACATGGATCTTTGTGTACTTCTGGAGTCTCCCCAGGGGAGTCAGGCCTCGTCTCGAGTGGGGGCATGCACGTGCGCTTTCCTTCCAGGCTGTAGCAGCAATGTCATGCTTCCCGTGGCGTGGATCAAAGGATCTGTGGTTTTCCCTCGAGGCTTTCCCTCGAGGCTTTCCCACAGGGCTGTCCCACGTGCCACCGTGGTGTGAGTCGATCCTCGGCGTGAAAGATGAGCCAGTGCAGGGCAAAGAGGTTCCTCTGGAATGGACTGAGACATCTGGGGGACTCTTGGAATGGTGGTACGACCATGGAGTTCCTCTCGCCTTTCCTGTTGAGAGTGCCTCCTCTTGAGATGCGACGGGGACGCTGGGAATTCTTTCCCGTTGAAAGCAGGGAAAGGATCCCTCATCTCGAGCTACGAGGGGGAAACGGGGCTCCTCTGGATGTGGGCGGGACCATCGTGCTTCCTCTCGAGTGGACACGGGTATGGCGGTGAACTTCTTGAGTTGCAGCAAGGGTGTGAAAGACCCTTTCGAAGTTCCAGAGGTTAGGTGTCATTCGTCTCCAGACGCCTCATCGGAAATAGGCCTCATCTGGCCTGGAAGGTAGAACTTCCTGGATTTTCTCGAGTTGCGGCAGGTGTTCTCGAGTTACGACGGGGACCTCAGGGACCCGCCCTGGTGGCCTCAGGAGAGGCCAGTCCCCATGCGAGTTGCTAGGGGGCCACTCGGGATTCCTCTCCCGTCGATACCGGGGCCAAAAACCTTGTGTGGAGTCAGGGCCGGAACCAAGGATTCCTCTCAGGGGCTGACATGGATCTTTGGGTACTTCTGGAGTCTCCCCAGCGGAGTCAGGCCTCGTCTCGAGTGGGGGCATGCACGTGCGCTTTCCTTCCAGGCTGTAGCAGCAATGTCACGCTTCCCGTCGCGTGGATCAAAGGATCTGTGGTTTTCCCTCGAGGCTTTCCCTCGAGGCTTTCCCACAGGGCTGTCCCACGTGCCACCGTGGTGTGAGTCGATCCTCGGCGTGAAAGATGAGCCAGTGCAGGGCAAAGAGGTTCCTCTGGAATGGACTGAGACATCTGGGAGACTCTTGGAATGGTGGTACGACCATGGAGTTCCTCTCGCCTTTCCAGTTGAGAGTGCCTCCTCTTGAATGCGATGGGAACGCCGGGAATTCTTTCCCGTTGAAAGCAGGGAAAGGATCCCTCATCTCGAGCTACGAGGGGGAAACTGGGCTCCTCTGGATGTGGGCGGGACCATCATGCTTCCTCTCGAGTGGACACGGGTATGGCGGTGAACTTCTTGAGTTGCAGCAAGGGTGTGAAAGACCCTTTCGAAGTTCCAGAGGTTAGGTTTCATTCGTCTCCAGACGCCTCATCGGAAATAGGCCTCATCTGGCCTGGAAGGTAGAACTTACTGGATTTTCTCGAGTTGCGGCAGGTGTTGTCGAGTTACGACGGGGACCTCAGGGACCCGCCCTGGTGGCCTCAGGAGAGGCCAGTCCCCATGCGAGTTGCTAGGGGGCCTCTCGGGATTCCTCTCCCGTCGATACCGGGGCCAAAAACCTTGTGTGGAGTCAGGGCCGGAACCGAGGATTCCTCTCAGGGGCTGACATGGATTTTTGGGTACTCCTGGAGTCTCCCCAGCTGAGTCAGGCCTCGTCTCGAGTGGGGGCATGCACGTGCGCTTTCCTTCCAGGCTGTAGCAGCAATGTCACGCTTCCCGTCGCGTGGATCAAAGGATCTGTGGTTTTCCCTCGAGGCTTTCCCTCGAGGCTTTCCCACAGGGCTGTCCCACGTGCCACCGTGGTGTGAGTCGATCCTCGGCGTGAAAGATGAGCCAGTGCAGGGCAAAGAGGTTCCTCTGGAATGGACTGAGACATCTGGGGGACTCTTGGAATGGTGGTACGACCATGGAGTTCCTCTCGCCTTTCCTGTTGAGAGTGCCTCCTCTTGAGATGCGACGGGAACGCCGGGAATTCTTTCCCGTTGAAAGCAGGGAAAGGATCCCTCATCTCGACCTACGAGGGGCAAACGGGGCTCCTCTGGATGTGGGCGGGACCATCGTGCTTCCTCTCGAGTGGAGACGGGTATGGCGGTGAACTTCTTGAGTTGCAGCAAGGGTGTGAAAGACCCTTTCGAAGTTCCAGAGGTTAGGTGTCATTAGTCTCCAGACGCCTCATCGGAAATAGGCCTCATCTCGCCTGGAAGGGAGAACTTCCTGGATTTTCTCGAGTTGCGGCAGGTGTTGTCGAGTTACGACGGGGACCTCAGGGACCCGCCCTGGTGGCCTCAGGAGAGGCCAGTCCCCATGCGAGTTGCTAGGGGGCCTCTCGGGATTCCTCTCCCGTCGATACCGGGGCCAAAAACCTTGTGTGGAGTCAGGGCCGGAACCGAGGATTCCTCTCAGGGGCTGACATGGATCTTTGGGTACTTCTGGAGTCTCCCCAGGGGAGTCAGGCCTCGTCTCGAGTGGGGGCATGCACGTGCGCTTTCCTTCCAGGCTGTAGCAGCAATGTCATGCTTCCCGAGGCGTGGATCAAAGGATCTGTGGTTTTCCCTCTAGGCTTTCCCTCGAGGCTTTCCCACAGGGCTGTCCCACGTGCCACCGTGGTGTGAGTCGATCCTCGGCGTGAAAGATGAGCCAGTGCAGGGCAAAGAGGTTCCTCTGGAATGGACTGAGACATCTGGGGGACTCTTGGAATGGTGGTACGACCATGGAGTTCCTCTCGCCTTTCCTGTTGAGAGTGCCTCCACTTGAGATGCGACGGGGAAGCTGGGAATTCTTTCCCGTTGAAAGCAGGGAAAGGATCCCTCATCTCGAGCTCCGAGGGGGAAACGGGGCTCCTCTGGATGTGGGCGGGACCATCGTGCTTCCTCTCGAGTGGAGACGGGTATGGCGGTGAACTTCTTGAGTTGCAGCAAGGGTGTGAAAGACCCTTTCGAAGTTCCAGAGGTTAGGTGTCATTAGTCTCCAGACGCCTCATCGGAAATAGGCCTCATCTCGCCTGGAAGGGAGAACTTCCTGGATTTTCTCGAGTTGCGGCAGGTGTTCTCGAGTTACAACGGGGACCTCAGGGACCCGCCCTGGTGGCCTCAGGATAGGCCAGTCCCCATGCGAGTTGCTAGGGGGCCTCTCGGGATTCCTCTCCCGTCGATACCGGGGCCAAAAACCTTGTGTGGAGTCAGGGCCGGAACCGAGGATTCCTCTCAGGGGCTGACATGGATCTTTGGGTACTCCTGGAGTCTCCCCAGGGGAGTCAGGCCTCGTCTCGAGTGGGGGCATGCACGTGCGCTTTCCTTCCAGGCTGTAGCAGCAAT
This sequence comes from Capricornis sumatraensis, assembly GCF_032405125.1. Taxonomy (NCBI): domain Eukaryota; kingdom Metazoa; phylum Chordata; class Mammalia; order Artiodactyla; family Bovidae; genus Capricornis; species Capricornis sumatraensis. The sequence goes on from NW_027184612.1 coordinate 14,895,532, forward strand.
GTCACGCTTCCCGTCGCGTGGATCAAAGGATCTGTGGTTTTCCCTCGAGGCTTTCCCTCGAGGCTTTCCCACAGGGCTGTCCCACGTGCCACCGTGGTGTGAGTCGATCCTCGGCGTGAAAGATGAGCCAGTGCAGGGCAAAGAGGTTCCTCTGGAATGGACTGAGAAATCTGGGGGACTCTTGGAATGGTGGTACGACCATGGAGTTCCTCTCGCCTTTCCTGTTGAGAGTGCCTCCTCTTGAGATGCGATGGGAACGCCGGGAATTCTTTCCCGTTGAAAGCAGGGAAAGGATCCTTCATCTCGAGCTACGAGGGGGAAACGGGGCTCCTCTGGATGTGGGCGGGACCATCATGCTTCCTCTCGAGTGGACACGGGTATGGCGGTGAACTTCTTGAGTTGCAGCCAGGGTGTGAAAGACCCTTTCGAAGTTCCAGAGGTTAGGTGTCATTCGTCTCCAGACGCCTCATCGGAAATAGGCCTCATCTGGCCTGGAAGGTAGAACTTCCTGGATTTTCTCGAGTTGGGGCAGGTGTTGTCGAGTTACGACGGGAACCTCAGGGACCCGCCCTGGTGGCCTCAGGAGAGGCCAGTCCCCATGCGAGTTGCTAGGGGGCCTCTCGGGATTCCTCTCCCGTCGATACCAGGGCCAAAAACATTGTGTGGAGTCAGGGCCGGAACCGAGGATTCCTCTCAGGGGCTGACATGGATCTTTGGGTACTTCTGGAGTCTCCCCAGGGGATTCAGGCCTCGTCTCGAGTGGGGGCATGCACGTGCGCTTTCCTTCCAGGCTGTAGCAGCAATGTCACGCTTCCCGTCGCGTGGATCAAAGGATCTGTGGTTTTCCCTCGAGGCTTTCCCTCGAGGCTTACCCACAGGGCTGTCCCACGTGCCACCGTGGTGTGAGTCGATCCTCGGCGTGAAAGATGAGCCAGTGCAGGGCAAAGAGGTTCCTCTGGAATGGACTGAGACATCTGGGGGACTCTTGGAATGGTGGTACGACCATGGAGTTCCTCTCGGCTTTCCTGTGGAGAGTGCCTCCTCTTGAGATGCGACGGGATCGCCGGGAATTCTTTCCCGTTGAAAGCAAGGAAAGGATCCCTCATCTCGAGCTCCGAGGGGGAAACGGGGCTCTTCTGGATGTGGGCGGGACCATCGTGCTTCCTCTCGAGTGGAGACGGGTATGGCGGTGAACTTCTTGAGTTGCAGCAAGGGTGTGAAAGACCCTTTCGAAGTTCCAGAGGTTAGGTTTCATTAGTCTCCAGACGCCTCATCGGAAATAGGCCTCATCTCGCCTGGAAGGGAGAACTTCCTGGATTTTCTCGAGTTGCGGCAGGTTATCCAGAGTTACGACGGGGACATCAGGGACCCGCCCTGGTGGCCTCAGGAGAGGCCAGTCCCCATGCGAGTTGCTAGGGGGCCTCTCGGGATTCCTCTCCCGTCGATACCGGGGCCAAAAACCTTGTGTGGAGTCAGGGCCGGAACCGAGGATTCCTCTCAGTGGCTGATATGGAACTTTGGGTACTTCTGGAGTCTCGCCAGGGGAGACAGGCCTCGTCTAGAGTGGGGGCATGCACGTGCGCTTTCCTTCCAGGCTGTAGCAGCAATGTCACGCTTCCCGTCGCGTGGATCAAAGGGTCTGTGGTTTTCCCTCGAGGCTTTCCCTCGAGGCTTTCCCACAGGGCTGTCCCACGTGCCACCGTGGTGTGAGTCGATCCTCGGCGTGAAAGATGAGCCAGTGCAGGGCAAAGAGTTTCCTCTGGAATGGACTGAGACATCTGGGGGACTCTTGGAATGGTGGTACGACCATGGAGTTCCTCTCGCCTTTCCTGTTGAGAGTGCCTCCTCTTGAGATGCGACGGGAACGCCGGGAATTCTTTCCCGTTGAAAGCAGGGAAACGATCCCTCATCTCGAGCTACGAGGGGGAAACGGGATTCCTCTGGATGTGGGCGGGACCATCGTGCTTCCTCTCGAGTGGAGACGGGTATGGCGGTGAACTTCTTTAGTTGCAGCAAGGGTGTGAAAGACCCTTTCGAAGTTCCAGATGTTAGGTGTCATTAGTCTCCAGACGCCTCATCGGAAATAGGCCTCATCTCGCCTGGAAGGGAGAACTTCCTGGATTTTCTCGAGTTGCGGCAGGTGTTCTCGAGTTACGACGAGGACCTCAGGGACCCGCCCTGGTGGCCTCAGGAGAGGCCAGTCCCCATGCGAGTTGCTAGGGGGCCTCTCGGGATTCCTCTCCCGTCGATACCGGGGCCAAAAGAATTTTTTGGAGGCAGGGCCGGAACCGAGGATTCCTCTCAGGGGCTGACATGGATCTTTGGGTACTTCTGGAGTCTCCCCAGGGGAGTCAGGCCTCGTCTCGAGTGGGGGCATGCACGTGCGCTTTCCTTCCAGGCTGTAGCAGCAATGTCACGCTTCCCGTCGCGTGGATCAAAGGATCTGTGGTTTTCCCTCGAGGCTTTCCCTCGAGGCTTTCCCACAGGGCTGTCCCACGTGCCACCGTGGTGTGAGTCGATCCTCGGCGTGAAAGATGAGCCAGTGCAGGGCAAAGAGGTTCCTCTGGAATGGACTGAGACATCTGGGGGACTCTTGGAATGGTGGTACGACCATGGAGTTCCTCTCGCCTTTCCTGTTGAGAGTGCCTCCTCTTGAGATGCGATGGGAACGCCGGGAATTCTTTCCCGTTGAAAGCAGGGAAAGGATCCCTCATCTCGAGCTACGAGGGGGAAACGGGGCTCCTCTGGATGTGGGCGGGACCATCATGCTTCCTCTCGAGTGGACACGGGTATGGCGGTGAACTTCTTGAGTTGCAGCCAGGGTGTGAAAGACCCTTTCGAAGTTCCAGAGGTTAGGTGTCATTCGTCTCCAGACGCCTCATCGGAAATAGGCCTCATCTCGCCTGGAAGGTAGAACTTCCTGGATTTTCTCGAGTTGGGGCAGGTGTTGTCGAGTTACGACGGGAACCTCAGGGACCCGCCCTGGTGGCCTCAGGAGAGGCCAGTCCCCATGCGACTTGCTAGGGGGCCTCTCGGGATTCCTCTCCCGTCGATACCAGGGCCAAAAACATTGTGTGGAGTCAGGGCCGGAACCGAGGATTCCTCTCAGGGGCTGACATGGATCTTTGGGTACTTCTGGAGTCTCCCCAGGGGATTCAGGCCTCGTCTCGAGTGGGGGCATGCACGTGCGCTTTCCTTCCAGGCTGTAGCAGCAATGTCACGCTTCCCGTCGCGTGGATCAAAGGATCTGTGGTTTTCCCTCGAGGCTTTCCCTCGAGGCTTTCCCACAGGGCTGTCCCACGTGCCACCGTGGTGTGAGTCGATCCTCGGCGTGAAAGATGAGCCAGTGCAGGGCAAAGAGGTTCCTCTGGAATGGACTGAGACATCTGGGGGACTCTTGGAATGGTGGTACGACCATGGAGTTCCTCTCGGCTTTCCTGTGGAGAGTGCCTCCTCTTGAGATGCGACGGGATCGCCGGGAATTCTTTCCCGTTGAAAGCAAGGAAAGGATCCCTCATCTCGAGCTCCGAGGGGGAAACGGGGCTCTTCTGGATGTGGGCGGGACCATCGTGCTTCCTCTCGAGTGGAGACGGGTATGGCGGTGAACTTCTTGAGTTGCAGCAAGGGTGTGAAAGACCCTTTCGAAGTTCCAGAGGTTAGGTTTCATTAGTCTCCAGACGCCTCATCGGAAATAGGCCTCATCTCGCCTGGAAGGGAGAACTTCCTGGATTTTCTCGAGTTGCGGCAGGTTATCCAGAGTTACGACGGGGACATCAGGGACCCGCCCTGGTGGCCTCAGGAGAGGCCAGTCCCCATGCGAGTTGCTAGGGGGCCTCTCGGGATTCCTCTCCCGTCGATACCGGGGCCAAAAACCTTGTGTGGAGTCAGGGCCGGAACCGAGGATTCCTCTCAGTGGCTGATATGGAACTTTGGGTACTTCTGGAGTCTCGCCAGGGGAGACAGGCCTCGTCTAGAGTGGGGGCATGCACGTGCGCTTTCCTTCCAGGCTGTAGCAGCAATGTCACGCTTCCCGTCGCGTGGATCAAAGGGTCTGTGGTTTTCCCTCGAGGCTTTCCCTCGAGGCTTTCCCACAGGGCTGTCCCACGTGCCACCGTGGTGTGAGTCGATCCTCGGCGTGAAAGATGAGCCAGTGCAGGGCAAAGAGTTTCCTCTGGAATGGACTGAGACATCTGGGGGACTCTTGGAATGGTGGTACGACCATGGAGTTCCTCTCGCCTTTCCTGTTGAGAGTGCCTCCTCTTGAGATGCGACGGGAACGCCGGGAATTCTTTCCCGTTGAAAGCAGGGAAACGATCCCTCATCTCGAGCTACGAGGGGGAAACGGGATTCCTCTGGATGTGGGCGGGACCATCGTGCTTCCTCTCGAGTGGAGACGGGTATGGCGGTGAACTTCTTTAGTTGCAGCAAGGGTGTGAAAGACCCTTTCGAAGTTCCAGATGTTAGGTGTCATTAGTCTCCAGACGCCTCATCGGAAATAGGCCTCATCTCGCCTGGAAGGGAGAACTTCCTGGATTTTCTCGAGTTGCGGCAGGTGTTCTCGAGTTACGACGAGGACCTCAGGGACCCGCCCTGGTGGCCTCAGGAGAGGCCAGTCCCCATGCGAGTTGCTAGGGGGCCTCTCGGGATTCCTCTCCCGTCGATACCGGGGCCAAAAGAATTTTTTGGAGGCAGGGCCGGAACCGAGGATTCCTCTCAGGGGCTGACATGGATCTTTGGGTACTTCTGGAGTCTCCCCAGGGGAGTCAGGCCTCGTCTCGAGTGGGGGCATGCACGTGCGCTTTCCTTCCAGGCTGTAGCAGCAATGTCACGCTTCCCGTCGCGTGGATCAAAGGATCTGTGGTTTTCCCTCGAGGCTTTCCCTCGAGGCTTTCCCACAGGGCTGTCCCACGTGCCACCGTGGTGTGAGTCGATCCTCGGCGTGAAAGATGAGCCAGTGCAGGGCAAAGAGGTTCCTCTGGAATGGACTGAGACATCTGGGGGACTCTTGGAATGGTGGTACGACCATGGAGTTCCTCTCGCCTTTCCTGTTGAGAGTGCCTCCTCTTGAGATGCGATGGGAACGCCGGGAATTCTTTCCCGTTGAAAGCAGGGAAAGGATCCCTCATCTCGAGCTACGAGGGGGAAACGGGGCTCCTCTGGATGTGGGCGGGACCATCATGCTTCCTCTCGAGTGGACACGGGTATGGCGGTGAACTTCTTGAGTTGCAGCCAGGGTGTGAAAGACCCTTTCGAAGTTCCAGAGGTTAGGTGTCATTCGTCTCCAGACGCCTCATCGGAAATAGGCCTCATCTCGCCTGGAAGGTAGAACTTCCTGGATTTTCTCGAGTTGGGGCAGGTGTTGTCGAGTTACGACGGGAACCTCAGGGACCCGCCCTGGTGGCCTCAGGAGAGGCCAGTCCCCATGCGAGTTGCTAGGGGGCCTCTCGGGATTCCTCTCCCGTCGATACCAGGGCCAAAAACATTGTGTGGAGTCAGGGCCGGAACCGAGGATTCCTCTCAGGGGCTGACATGGATCTTTGGGTACTTCTGGAGTCTCCCCAGGGGATTCAGGCCTCGTCTCGAGTGGGGGCATGCACGTGCGCTTTCCTTCCAGGCTGTAGCAGCAATGTCACGCTTCCCGTCGCGTGGATCAAAGGATCTGTGGTTTTCCCTCGAGGCTTTCCCTCGAGGCTTTCCCACAGGGCTGTCCCACGTGCCACCGTGGTGTGAGTCGATCCTCGGCGTGAAAGATGAGCCAGTGCAGGGCAAAGAGGTTCCTCTGGAATGGACTGAGACATCTGGGGGACTCTTGGAATGGTGGTACGACCATGGAGTTCCTCTCGGCTTTCCTGTGGAGAGTGCCTCCTCTTGAGATGCGACGGGATCGCCGGGAATTCTTTCCCGTTGAAAGCAAGGAAAGGATCCCTCATCTCGAGCTCCGAGGGGGAAACGGGGCTCTTCTGGATGTGGGCGGGACCATCGTGCTTCCTCTCGAGTGGAGACGGGTATGGCGGTGAACTTCTTGAGTTGCAGCAAGGGTGTGAAAGACCCTTTCGAAGTTCCAGAGGTTAGGTTTCATTAGTCTCCAGACGCCTCATCGGAAATAGGCCTCATCTCGCCTGGAAGGGAGAACTTCCTGGATTTTCTCGAGTTGCGGCAGGTTATCCAGAGTTACGACGGGGACCTCAGGGACCCGCCCTGGTGGCCTCAGGAGAGGCCAGTCCCCATGCGAGTTGCTAGGGGGCCTCTCGGGATTCCTCTCCCGTCGATACCGGGGCCAAAAACCTTGTGTGGAGTCAGGGCCGGAACCGAGGATTCCTCTCAGGGGCTGATATGGAACTTTGGGTACTTCTGGAGTCTCGCCAGGGGAGACAGGCCTCGTCTAGAGTGGGGGCATGCACGTGCGCTTTCCTTCCAGGCTGTAGCAGCAATGTCACGCTTCCCGTCGCGTGGATCAAAGGGTCTGTGGTTTTCCCTCGAGGCTTTCCCTCGAGGCTTTCCCACAGGGCTGTCCCACGTGCCACCGTGGTGTGAGTCGATCCTCGGCGTGAAAGATGAGCCAGTGCAGGGCAAAGAGTTTCCTCTGGAATGGACTGAGACATCTGGGGGACTCTTGGAATGGTGGTACGACCATGGAGTTCCTCTCGCCTTTCCTGTTGAGAGTGCCTCCTCTTGAGATGCGACGGGAACGCCGGGAATTCTTTCCCGTTGAAAGCAGGGAAACGATCCCTCATCTCGAGCTACGAGGGGGAAACGGGATTCCTCTGGATGTGGGCGGGACCATCGTGCTTCCTCTCGAGTGGAGACGGGTATGGCGGTGAACTTCTTGAGTTGCAGCAAGGGTGTGAAAGACCCTTTCGAAGTTCCAGAGGTTAGGTGTCATTCGTCTCCAGACGCCTCATCGGAAATAGGCCTCATCTCGCCTGGACGGTAGAACTTCCTGGATTTTCTCGAGTTGCGGCAGGTGTTGTCGAGTTACGACGGGGACCTCAGGGTCCCGCCCTGGTGGCCTCAGGAGAGGCCAGTCCCCATGCGAGTTGCTAGGGGGCCTCTCGGGATTCCTCTCCCGTCGATACCGGGGCCAAAAACCTTGTGTGGAGTCAGGGCCGGAACCGAGGATTCCTCTCAGGGGCTGACATGGATCTTTGGGTACTTCTGGAGTCTCCCCAGCGGAGTCAGGCCTCGTCTCGAGTGGGGGCATGCACGTGCGCTTTCCGTCCAGGCTGTAGCAGCAATGTCACGCTTTCCGTCGCGTGGATCAAAGGATCTGTGGTTTTCCCTCGAGGCTTTCCCTCGAGGCTTTCCCACAGGGCTGTCCCACGTGCCACCGTGGTGTGAGTCGATCCTCGGCGTGAAAGATGAGCCAGTGCAGGGCAAAGAGGTTCCTCTGGAATGGACTGAGACATCTGGGGGACTCTTGGAATGGTGGTACGACCATGGAGTTCCTCTCGCCATTCCAGTTGAGAGTGCCTCCTCTTGAGATGCGATGGGAACGCCGGGAATTCTTTCCCGTTGAAAGCAGGGAAAGGATCCCTCATCTCGAGCTACGAGGGGGAAACGGGGCTCCTCTGGATGTGGGCGGGACCATCGTGCTTCCTCTCGAGTGGAGACGGGTATGGCGGTGAACTTCTTGAGTTGCAGCAAGGGTGTGAAAGACCCTTTCGAAGTTCCAGAGGTTAGGTGTCATTCGTCTCCAGACGCCTCATCGGAAATAGGCCTCATCTCGCCTGGAAGGTTGAACTTCCTGGATTTTCTCGAGTTGCGGCAGGTGTTGTCGAGTTACGACGGGGACCTCCGGGACCCGCCCTGGTGGCCTCAGGAGAGGCCAGTCCCCATGCGAGTTGCTAGGGGGCCTCTCGGGATTCCTCTCCCGTCGATACCGGGGCCAAAAACCTTGTGTGGAGTCAGGGCCGGAACCGAGGATTCCTCTCAGGGGCTGACATGGATCTTTGGGTACTTCTGGAGTCTCCCCAGGGGAGTCAGGCCTCGTCTCGAGTGGGGGCATGCACGTGCGCTTTCCTTCCAGGCTGTAGCAGCAATGTCATGCTTCCCGTGGCGTGGATCAAAGGATCTGTGGTTTTCCCTCGAGGCTTTCCCACAGGGCTGTCCCACGTGCCACCGTGGTGTGAGTCGATCCTCGGCGTGAAAGATGAGCCAGTGCAGGGCAAAGAGGTTCCTCTAGAATGGACTGAGACATCTGGGGGACTCTTGGAATGGTGGTACGACCATGGAGTTCCTCTCGGCTTTCCTGTGGAGAGTGCCTCCTCTTGAGATGCGACGGGATCGCCGGGAATTCTTTCCCGTTGAAAGCAAGGAAAGGATCCCTCATCTCGAGCTCCGAGGGGGAAACGGGGCTCCTCTGGATGTGGGCGGGACCATCGTGCTTCCTCTCGAGTGGAGACGGGTATGGCGGTGAACTTCTTGAGTTGCAGCAAGGGTGTGAAAGACCCTTTCGAAGTTCCAGAGGTTAGGTTTCATTAGTCTCCAGACGCCTCATCGGAAATAGGCCTCATCTCGCCTGGAAGGGAGAACTTCCTGGATTTTCTCGAGTTGCGGCAGGTTATCCAGAGTTACGACGGGGACATCAGGGACCCGCCCTGGTGGCCTCAGGAGAGGCCAGTCCCCATGCGAGTTGCTAGGGGGCCTCTCGGGATTCCTCTCCCGTCGATACCGGGGCCAAAAACCTTGTGTGGAGTCAGGGCCGGAACCGAGGATTCCTCTCAGGGGCTGATATGGAACTTTGGGTACTTCTGGAGTCTCGCCAGGGGAGACAGGCCTCGTCTAGAGTGGGGGCATGCACGTGCGCTTTCCTTCCAGGCTGTAGCAGCAATGTCACGCTTCCCGTCGCGTGGATCAAAGGGTCTGTGGTTTTCCCTCGAGGCTTTCCCTCGAGGCTTTCCCACAGGGCTGTCCCACGTGCCACCGTGGTGTGAGTCGATCCTCGGCGTGAAAGATGAGCCAGTGCAGGGCAAAGAGTTTCCTCTGGAATGGACTGAGACATCTGGGGGACTCTTGGAATGGTGGTACGACCATGGAGCTCCTCTCGCCTTTCCTGTTGAGAGTGCCTCCTCTTGAGATGCGACGGGAACGCCGGGAATTCTTTCCCGTTGAAAGCAGGGAAACGATCCCTCATCTCGAGCTACGAGGGGGAAACGGGATTCCTCTGGATGTGGGCGGGACCATCGTGCTTCCTCTCGAGTGGAGACGGGTATGGCGGTGAACTTCTTGAGTTGCAGCAAGGGTGTGAAAGACCCTTTCGAAGTTCCAGATGTTAGGTGTCATTAGTCTCCAGACGCCTCATCGGAAATAGGCCTCATCTCGCCTGGAAGGGAGAACTTCCTGGATTTTCTCGAGTTGCGGCAGGTGTTCTCGAGTTACGACGAGGACCTCAGGGACCCGCCCTGGTGGCCTCAGGAGAGGCCAGTCCCCATGCGAGTTGCTAGGGGGCCTCTCGGGATTCCTCTCCCGTCGATACCGGGGCCAAAAGAATTTTTTGGAGTCAGGGCCGGAACCGAGGATTCCTCTCAGGGGCTGACATGGATCTTTGGGTACTTCTGGAGTCTCCCCAGGGGAGTCAGGCCTCGTCTCGAGTGGGGGCATGCACGTGCGCTTTCCTTCCAGGCTGTAGCAGCAATGTCACGCTTCCCGTCGCGTGGATCAAAGGATCTGTGGTTTTCCCTCGAGGCTTTCCCTCGAGGCTTTCCCACAGGGCTGTCCCACGTGCCACCGTGGTGTGAGTCGATCCTCGGCGTGAAAGATGAGCCAGTGCAGGGCAAAGAGGTTCCTCTGGAATGGACTGAGACATCTGGGGGACTCTTGGAATGGTGGTACGACCATGGAGTTCCTCTCGGCTTTCCTGTGGAAAGTGCCTCCTCTTGAGATGCGACGGGATCGCCGGGAATTCTTTCCCGTTGAAAGCAGGGAAAGGATCCCTCATCTCGAGCTCCGAGGGGGAAACGGGGCTCCTCTGGATGTGGGCGGGACCATCGTGCTTCCTCTCGAGTGGAGACGGGTATGGCGGTGAACTTCTTGAGTTGCAGCAAGGGTGTGAAAGACCCTTTCGAAGTTCCAGAGGTTAGGTGTCATTAGTCTCCAGACGCCTCATCGGAAATAGGCCTCATCTCGCCTGGAAGGGAGAACTTCCTGGATTTTCTCGAGTTGCGGCAGGTTATCCCGACTTACGACGGGGACCTCAGGGACCCGCCCTGGTGGCCTCAGGAGAGGCCAGTCCCCATGCGAGTTGCTAGGGGGCCTCTCGGGATTCCTCTCCCGTCGATACCGGGGCCAAAAACCTTGTGTGGAGTCAGGGGCGGAACCGAGGATTCCTCTCAGGGGCTGACATGGATCTTTGGGTACTTCTGGAGTCTCCCCAGGGGAGTCAGGCCTCGTCTCGAGTGGGGGCATGCACGTGCGCTTTCCTTCCAGGCTATAGCAGCAATGTCATGCTTCCCGTGGCGTGGATCAAAGGATCTGTGGTTTTCCCTCTAGGCTTTCCCTCGAGGCTTTCCCACAGGGCTGTCCCACGTGCCACCGTGGTGTGAGTCGATCCTCGGCGTGAAAGATGAGCCAGTGCAGGGCAAAGAGGTTCCTCTGGAATGGACTGAGACATCTGGGGGACTCTTGGAATGGTGGTACGACCATGGAGTTCCTCTCGCCTTTCCTGTTGAGAGTGCCTCCTCTTGAGATGCGACGGGGACGCTGGGAATTCTTTCCCGTTGAAAGCAGGGAAACGATCCCTCATCTCGAGCTCCGAGGGGGAAACGGGGCTCCTCTGGATGTGGGCGGGACGATCGTGCTTCCTCTCGAGTGGAGACGGGTATGGCGGTGAACTTCTTGAGTTGCAGCAAGGGTGTGAAAGACCCTTTCGAAGTTCCAGAGGTTAGGTGTCATTCGTCTCCAGACGCCTCATCGGAAATAGGCCTCATCTCGCCTGGACGGTAGAACTTCCTGGATTTTCTCGAGTTGCGGCAGGTGTTGTCGAGTTACGACGGGGACCTCAGGGACCCGCCCTGGTGGCCTCAGGAGAGGCCAGTCCCCATGCGAGTTGCTAGGGGGCCTCTCGGGATTCCTCTCCCGTCGATTCCGGGGCCAAAAGAATTTTTTGGAGTCAGGGCCGGAACCGAGGATTCCTCTCAGGGGCTGACATGGATCTTTGGGTACTTCTGGAGTCTCCCCAGGGGAGTCAGGCCTCGTCTCGAGTGGGGGCATGCACGTGCGCTTTCCTTCCAGGCTGTAGCAGCAATGTCACGCTTCCCGTGGCGTGGATCAAAGGATCTGTGGTTTTCCGTCGAGGCTTTCCCTCGAGGCTTTCCCACAGGGCTGTCCCACGTGCCACCGTGGTGTGAGTCGATCCTCGGCGTGAAAGATGAGCCAGTGCAGGGCAAAGAGGTTCCTCTGGAATGGATTGAGACATCTGGGGGACTCTTGGAATGGTGGTACGACCATGGAGTTCCTCTCGGCTTTCCTGTGGAGAGTGCCTCCTCTTGAGATGCGACGGGATCGCCGGGAATTCTTTCCCGTTGAAAGCAGGGAAAGGATCCCTCATCTCGAGCTCCGAGGGGGAAACGGGGCTCCTCTGGATGTGGGCGGGACCATCGTGCTTCCTCTCGAGTGGACACGGGTATGGCGGTGAACTTCTTGAGTTGCAGCAAGGGTGTGAAAGACCCTTTCGAAGTTCCAGAGGTTAGGTGTCATTCGTCTCCAGACGCCTCATCGGAAATAGGCCTCATCTCGCCTGGAAGGGAGAACTTCCTGGATTTTCTCGAGTTGCGGCAGGTTATCCCGAGTTACGACGGGGACCTCCGGGACCCGCCCTGGTGGCCTCAGGAGAGGCCAGTCCCCATGCGAGTTGCTAGGGGGCCTCTCGGGATTCCTCTCCCGTCGATACCGGGGCCAAAAACCTTGTGTGGAGTCAGGGCCGGAACCGAGGATTCCTCTCAGGGGCTGACATGGATCTTTGGGTACTTCTGGAGTCTCCCCAGGGGAGTCAGGCCTCGTCTCGAGTGGGGGCATGCACGTGCGCTTTCCTTCCAGGCTGTAGCAGCAATGTCATGCTTCCCGTGGCCTGGATCAAAGGATCTGTGGTTTTCCCTCGAGGCTTTCCCACAGGGCTGTCCCACGTGCCACCGTGGTGTGAGTCGATCCTCGGCGTGAAAGATGAGCCAGTGCAGGGCAAAGAGGTTCCTCTGGAATGGACTGAGACATCTGGGGGACTCTTGGAATGGTGGTACGACCATGGAGTTCCTCTCGGCTTTCCTGTGGAGAGTGCCTCCTCTTGAGATGCGACGGGATCGCCGGGAATTCTTTCCCGTTGAAAGCAAGGAAAGGATCCCTCATCTCGAGCTCCGAGGGGGAAACGGGGCTCTTCTGGATGTGGGCGGGACCATCGTGCTTCCTCTCGAGTGGAGACGGGTATGGCGGTGAACTTCTTGAGTTGCAGCAAGGGTGTGAAAGACCCTTTCGAAGTTCCAGAGGTTAGGTGTCATTAGTCTCCAGACGCCTCATCGGAAATAGGCCTCATCTCGCCTGGAAGGGAGAACTTCCTGGATTTTCTCGAGTTGCGGCAGGTGTTCTCGAGTTACAACGGGGACCTCAGGGACCCGCCCTGGTGGCCTCAGGATAGGCCAGTCCCCATGCGAGTTGCTAGGGTGCCTCTCGGGATTCCTCTCCCTTCGATACCGGGGCCAAAAACCTTGTGTGGAGTCAGGGCCGGAACCGAGGATTCCTCTCAGGGGCTGACATGGATCTTTGGGTACTCCTGGAGTCTCCCCAGGGGAGTCAGGCCTCGTCTCGAGTGGGGGCATGCACGTGCGCTTTCCTTCCAGGCTGTAGCAGCAATGTCACGCTTCCCGTCGCGTGGATCAAAGGATCTGTGGTTTTCCCTCGAGGCTTTCCCTCGAGGCTTTCCCACAGGGCTGTCCCACGTGCCACCGTGGTGTGAGTCGATCCTCGGCGTGAAAGATGAGCCAGTGCAGGGCAAAGAGGTTCCTCTGGAATGGACTGAGACATCTGGGGGACTCTTGGAATGGTGGTACGACCATGGAGTTCCTCTCGCCTTTCCTGTTGAGAGTGCCTCCTCTTGAGATGCGATGGGAACGCCGGGAATTCTTTCCCGTTGAAAGCAGGGAAAGGATCCCTCATCTCGAGCTACGAGGGGGAAACGGGGCTCCTCTGGATGTGGGCGGGACCATCATGCTTCCTCTCGAGTGGACACGGGTATGGCGGTGAACTTCTTGAGTTGCAGCCAGGGTGTGAAAGACCCTTTCGAAGTTCCAGAGGTTAGGTGTCATTCGTCTCCAGACGCCTCATCGGAAATAGGCCTCATCTCGCCTGAAAGGTAGAACTTCCTGGATTTTCTCGAGTTGGGGCAGGTGTTGTCGAGTTACGACGGGAACCTCAGGGACCCGCCCTGGTGGCCTCAGGAGAGGCCAGTCCCCATGCGAGTTGCTAGGGGGCCTCTCGGGATTCCTCTCCCGTCGATACCAGGGCCAAAAACATTGTGTGGAGTCAGGGCCGGAACCGAGGATTCCTCTCAGGGGCTGACATGGATCTTTGGGTACTTCTGGAGTCTCCCCAGGGGATTCAGGCCTCGTCTCGAGTGGGGGCATGCACGTGCGCTTTCCTTCCAGGCTGTAGCAGCAATGTCACGCTTCCCGTCGCGTGGATCAAAGGATCTGTGGTTTTCCCTCGAGGCTTTCCCTCGAGGCTTTCCCACAGGGCTGTCCCACGTGCCACCGTGGTGTGAGTCGATCCTCGGCGTGAAAGATGAGCCAGTGCAGGGCAAAGAGGTTCCTCTGGAATGGACTGAGACATCTGGGGGACTCTTGGAATGGTGGTACGACCATGGAGTTCCTCTCGGCTTTCCTGTGGAGAGTGCCTCCTCTTGAGATGCGACGGGATCGCCGGGAATTCTTTCCCGTTGAAAGCAAGGAAAGGATCCCTCATCTCGAGCTCCGAGGGGGAAACGGGGCTCTTCTGGATGTGGGCGGGACCATCGTGCTTCCTCTCGAGTGGAGACGGGTATGGCGGTGAACTTCTTGAGTTGCAGCAAGGGTGTGAAAGACCCTTTCGAAGTTCCAGAGGTTAGGTTTCATTAGTCTCCAGACGCCTCATCGGAAATAGGCCTCATCTCGCCTGGAAGGGAGAACTTCCTGGATTTTCTCGAGTTGCGGCAGGTTATCCAGAGTTACGACGGGGACCTCAGGGACCCGCCCTGGTGGCCTCAGGAGAGGCCAGTCCCCATGCGAGTTGCTAGGGGGCCTCTCGGGATTCCTCTCCCGTCGATACCGGGGCCAAAAACCTTGTGTGGAGTCAGGGCCGGAACCGAGGATTCCTCTCAGGGGCTGATATGGAACTTTGGGTACTTCTGGAGTCTCGCCAGGGGAGACAGGCCTCGTCTAGAGTGGGGGCATGCACGTGCGCTTTCCTTCCAGGCTGTAGCAGCAATGTCACGCTTCCCGTCGCGTGGATCAAAGGGTCTGTGGTTTTCCCTCGAGGCTTTCCCTCGAGGCTTTCCCACAGGGCTGTCCCACGTGCCACCGTGGTGTGAGTCGATCCTCGGCGTGAAAGATGAGCCAGTGCAGGGCAAAGAGTTTCCTCTGGAATGGACTGAGACATCTGGGGGACTCTTGGAATGGTGGTACGACCATGGAGTTCCTCTCGCCTTTCCTGTTGAGAGTGCCTCCTCTTGAGATGCGACGGGAACGCCGGGAATTCTTTCCCGTTGAAAGCAGGGAAACGATCCCTCATCTCGAGCTACGAGGGGGAAACGGGATTCCTCTGGATGTGGGCGGGACCATCGTGCTTCCTCTCGAGTGGAGACGGGTATGGCGGTGAACTTCTTGAGTTGCAGCAAGGGTGTGAAAGACCCTTTCGAAGTTCCAGAGGTTAGGTGTCATTCGTCTCCAGACGCCTCATCGGAAATAGGCCTCATCTCGCCTGGACGGTAGAACTTCCTGGATTTTCTCGAGTTGCGGCAGGTGTTGTCGAGTTACGACGGGGACCTCAGGGACCCGCCCTGGTGGCCTCAGGAGAGGCCAGTCCCCATGCGAGTTGCTAGGGGGCCTCTCGGGATTCCTCTCCCGTCGATACCGGGGCCAAAAACCTTGTGTGGAGTCAGGGCCGGAACCGAGGATTCCTCTCAGGGGCTGACATGGATCTTTGGGTACTTCTGGAGTCTCCCCAGCGGAGTCAGGCCTCGTCTCGAGTGGGGGCATGCACGTGCGCTTTCCGTCCAGGCTGTAGCAGCAATGTCACGCTTTCCGTCACGTGGATCAAAGGATCTGTGGTTTTCCCTCGAGGCTTTCCCTCGAGGCTTTCCCACAGGGCTGTCCCACGTGCCACCGTGGTGTGAGTTGATCCTCGGCGTGAAAGATGAGCCAGTGCAGGGCAAAGAGGTTCCTCTGGAATGGACTGAGACATCTGGGGGACTCTTGGAATGGTGGTACGACCATGGAGTTCCTCTCGCCATTCCAGTTGAGAGTGCCTCCTCTTGAGATGCGATGGGAACGCCGGGAATTCTTTCCCGTTGAAAGCAGGGAAAGGATCCCTCATCTCGAGCTACGAGGGGGAAACGGGGCTCCTCTGGATGTGGGCGGGACCATCGTGCTTCCTCTCGAGTGGACACGGGTATGGCGGTGAACTTCTTGAGTTGCAGCAAGGGTGTGAAAGACCCTTTCGAAGTTCCAGAGGTTAGGTGTCATTCGTCTCCAGACGCCTCATCGGAAATAGGCCTCATCTCGCCTGGAAGGTTGAACTTCCTGGATTTTCTCGAGTTGCGGCAGGTGTTGTCGAGTTACGACGGGGACCTCAGGGACCCGCCCTGGTGGCCTCAGGAGAGGCCAGTCCCCATGCGAGTTGCTAGGGGGCCTCTCGGGATTCCTCTCCCGTCGATACCGGGGCCAAAAACCTTGTGTGGAGTCAGGGCCGGAACCGAGGATTCCTCTCAGGGGCTGACATGGATCTTTGGGTACTCCTGGAGTCTCCCTAGCGGAGTGAGGCCTCGTCTCGAGTGGGGGCATGCACGTGCGCTTTCCTTCCAGGCTGTAGCAGCAATGTCACGCTTCCCGTCGCGTGGATCAAAGGATCTGTGGTTTTCCCTCGAGGCTTTCCCTCGAGGCTTTCCCACAGGGCTGTCCCACGTGCCACCGTGGTGTGAGTCGATCCTCGGTGTGAAAGATGAGCCAGTGCAGGGCAAAGAGGTTCCTCTGGAATGGACTGAGACATCTGGGGGACTCTTGGAATGGTGGTACGACCATGGAGTTCCTCTCGCCTTTCCTGTTGAGAGTGCCTCCTCTTGAGATGCGACGGGAACGCCGGGAATTCTTTCCCGTTGAAAGCAGGGAAAGGATCCCTCATTTCGAGCTACGAGGGGCAAACGGGGCTCCTCTGGATGTGGGCGGGACCATCATGCTTCCTCTCGAGTGGAGACGGGTATGGCGGTGAACTTCTTGAGTTGCAGCAAGGGTGTGAAAGACCCTTTCGAAGTTCCAGAAGTTAGGTGTCATTAGTCTCCAGACGCCTCTTCGGAAATAGGCCTCATCTCGCCTGGAAGGGAGAACTTCCTGGATTTTCTCGAGTTGCGGCAGGTGTTCTCGAGTTACGACGGGGACCTCAGGGACCCGCCCTGGTGGCCTCAGGAGAGGCCAGTCCCCATGCGAGTTGCTAGGGGGCCTCTCGGGATTCCTCTCCCGTCGATTCCGGGGCCAAAAGAATTTTTTGGAGTCAGGGCCGGAACCGAGGATTCCTCTCAGGGGCTGACATGGATCTTTGGGTACTTCTGGAGTCTCCCCAGGGGAGTCAGGCCTCGTCTCGAGTGGGGGCATGCACGTGCGCTTTCCTTCCAGGCTGTAGCAGCAATGTCACGCTTCCCGTGGCGTGGATCAAAGGATCTGTGGTTTTCCGTCGAGGCTTTCCCTCGAGGCTTTCCCACAGGGCTGTCCCACGTGCCACCGTGGTGTGAGTCGATCCTCGGCGTGAAAGATGAGCCAGTGCAGGGCAAAGAGGTTCCTCTGGAATGGATTGAGACATCTGGGGGACTCTTGGAATGGTGGTACGACCATGGAGTTCCTCTCGGCTTTCCTGTGGAGAGTGCCTCCTCTTGAGATGCGACGGGATCGCCGGGAATTCTTTCCCGTTGAAAGCAGGGAAAGGATCCCTCATCTCGAGCTCCGAGGGGGAAACGGGGCTCCTCTGGATGTGGGCGGGACCATCGTGCTTCCTCTCGAGTGGACACGGGTATGGCGGTGAACTTCTTGAGTTGCAGCAAGGGTGTGAAAGACCCTTTCGAAGTTCCAGAGGTTAGGTGTCATTCGTCTCCAGACGCCTCATCGGAAATAGGCCTCATCTCGCCTGGAAGGGAGAACTTCCTGGATTTTCTCGAGTTGCGGCAGGTTATCCCGAGTTACGACGGGGACCTCCGGGACCCGCCCTGGTGGCCTCAGGAGAGGCCAGTCCCCATGCGAGTTGCTAGGGGGCCTCTCGGGATTCCTCTCCCGTCGATACCGGGGCCAAAAACCTTGTGTGGAGTCAGGGCCGGAACCGAGGATTCCTCTCAGGGGCTGACATGGATCTTTGGGTACTTCTGGAGTCTCCCCAGGGGAGTCAGGCCTCGTCTCGAGTGGGGGCATGCACGTGCGCTTTCCTTCCAGGCTGTAGCAGCAATGTCATGCTTCCCGTGGCGTGGATCAAAGGATCTGTGGTTTTCCCTCGAGGCTTTCCCACAGGGCTGTCCCACGTGCCACCGTGGTGTGAGTCGATCCTCGGCGTGAAAGATGAGCCAGTGCAGGGCAAAGAGGTTCCTCTGGAATGGACTGAGACATCTGGGGGACTCTTGGAATGGTGGTACGACCATGGAGTTCCTCTCGGCTTTCCTGTGGAGAGTGCCTCCTCTTGAGATGCGACGGGATCGCCGGGAATTCTTTCCCGTTGAAAGCAAGGAAAGGATCCCTCATCTCGAGCTCCGAGGGGGAAACGGGGCTCTTCTGGATGTGGGCGGGACCATCGTGCTTCCTCTCGAGTGGAGACGGGTATGGCGGTGAACTTCTTGAGTTGCAGCAAGGGTGTGAAAGACCCTTTCGAAGTTCCAGAGGTTAGGTTTCATTAGTCTCCAGACGCCTCATCGGAAATAGGCCTCATCTCGCCTGGAAGGGAGAACTTCCTGGATTTTCTCGAGTTGCGGCAGGTTATCCAGAGTTACGACGGGGACATCAGGGACCCGCCCTGGTGGCCTCAGGAGAGGCCAGTCCCCATGCGAGTTGCTAGGGGGCCTCTCGGGATTCCTCTCCCGTCGATACCGGGGCCAAAAACCTTGTGTGGAGTCAGGGCCGGAACCGAGGATTCCTCTCAGGGGCTGATATGGAACTTTGGGTACTTCTGGAGTCTCGCCAGGGGAGACAGGCCTCGTCTAGAGTGGGGGCATGCACGTGCGCTTTCCTTCCAGGCTGTAGCAGCAATGTCACGCTTCCCGTCGCGTGGATCAAAGGGTCTGTGGTTTTCCCTCGAGGCTTTCCCTCGAGGCTTTCCCACAGGGCTGTCCCACGTGCCACCGTGGTGTGAGTCGATCCTCGGCGTGAAAGATGAGCCAGTGCAGGGCAAAGAGTTTCCTCTGGAATGGACTGAGACATCTGGGGGACTCTTGGAATGGTGGTACGACCATGGAGTTCCTCTCGCCTTTCCTGTTGAGAGTGCCTCCTCTTGAGATGCGACGGGAACGCCGGGAATTCTTTCCCGTTGAAAGCAGGGAAACGATCCCTCATCTCGAGCTACGAGGGGGAAACGGGATTCCTCTGGATGTGGGCGGGACCATCGTGCTTCCTCTCGAGTGGAGACGGGTATGGCGGTGAACTTCTTGAGTTGCAGCAAGGGTGTGAAAGACCCTTTCGAAGTTCCAGATGTTAGGTGTCATTAGTCTCCAGACGCCTCATCGGAAATAGGCCTCATCTCGCCTGGAAGGGAGAACTTCCTGGATTTTCTCGAGTTGCGGCAGGTGTTCTCGAGTTACGACGAGGACCTCAGGGACCCGCCCTGGTGGCCTCAGGAGAGGCCAGTCCCCATGCGAGTTGCTAGGGGGCCTCTCGGGATTCCTCTCCCGTCGATACCGGGGCCAAAAGAATTTTTTGGAGTCAGGGCCGGAACCGAGGATTCCTCTCAGGGGCTGACATGGATCTTTGGGTACTTCTGGAGTCTCCCCAGGGGAGTCAGGCCTCGTCTCGAGTGGGGGCATGCACGTGCGCTTTCCTTCCAGGCTGTAGCAGCAATGTCACGCTTCCCGTCGCGTGGATCAAAGGATCTGTGGTTTTCCCTCGAGGCTTTCCCTCGAGGCTTTCCCACAGGGCTGTCCCACGTGCCACCGTGGTGTGAGTCGATCCTCGGCGTGAAAGATGAGCCAGTGCAGGGCAAAGAGGTTCCTCTGGAATGGACTGAGACATCTGGGGGACTCTTGGAATGGTGGTACGACCATGGAGTTCCTCTCGGCTTTCCTGTGGAAAGTGCCTCCTCTTGAGATGCGACGGGATCGCCGGGAATTCTTTCCCGTTGAAAGCAGGGAAAGGATCCCTCATCTCGAGCTCCGAGGGGGAAACGGGGCTCCTCTGGATGTGGGCGGGACCATCTTGCTTCCTCTCGAGTGGAGACGGGTATGGCGGTGAACTTCTTGAGTTGCAGCAAGGGTGTGAAAGACCCTTTCGAAGTTCCAGAGGTTAGGTGTCATTAGTCTCCAGACGCCTCATCGGAAATAGGCCTCATCTCGCCTGGAAGGGAGAACTTCCTGGATTTTCTCGAGTTGCGGCAGGTTATCCCGACTTACGACGGGGACCTCAGGGACCCGCCCTGGTGGCCTCAGGAGAGGCCAGTCCCCATGCGAGTTGCTAGGGGGCCTCTCGGGATTCCTCTCCTGTCGATACCGGGGCCAAAAACCTTGTGTGGAGTCAGGGGCGGAACCGAGGATTCCTCTCAGGGGCTGACATGGATCTTTGGGTACTTCTGGAGTCTCCCCAGGGGAGTCAGGCCTCGTCTCGAGTGGGGGCATGCACGTGCGCTTTCCTTCCAGGCTATAGCAGCAATGTCATGCTTCCCGTGGCGTGGATCAAAGGATCTGTGGTTTTCCCTCTAGGCTTTCCCTCGAGGCTTTCCCACAGGGCTGTCCCACGTGCCACCGTGGTGTGAGTCGATCCTCGGCGTGAAAGATGAGCCAGTGCAGGGCAAAGAGGTTCCTCTGGAATGGACTGAGACATCTGGGGGACTCTTGGAATGGTGGTACGACCATGGAGTTCCTCTCGCCTTTCCTGTTGAGAGTGCCTCCTCTTGAGATGCGACGGGGACGCTGGGAATTCTTTCCCGTTGAAAGCAGGGAAACGATCCCTCATCTCGAGCTCCGAGGGGGAAACGGGGCTCCTCTGGATGTGGGCGGGACGATCGTGCTTCCTCTCGAGTGGAGACGGGTATGGCGGTGAACTTCTTGAGTTGCAGCAAGGGTGTGAAAGACCCTTTCGAAGTTCCAGAGGTTAGGTGTCATTCGTCTCCAGACACCTCATCGGAAATAGGCCTCATCTCGCCTGGAAGGTAGAACTTCCTGGATTTTCTCGAGTTGCGGCAGGTGTTGTCGAGTTACGACGGGGACCTCAGGGACCCGCCCTGGTGGCCTCAGGAGAGGCCAGTCCCCATGCGAGTTGCTAGGGGGCCTCTCGGGATTCCTCTCCCGTCGATACCGGGGCCAAAAACCTTGTGTGGAGTCAGGGCCGGAACCGAGGATTCCTCTCAGGGGCTGACATGGATCTTTGGGTACTTCTGGAGTCTCCCCAGCGGAGTCAGGCCTCGTCTCGAGTGGGGGCATGCACGTGCGCTTTCCGTCCAGGCTGTAGCAGCAATGTCACGCTTTCCGTCGCGTGGATCAAAGGATCTGTGGTTTTCCCTCGAGGCTTTCCCTCGAGGCTTTCCCACAGGGCTGTCCCACGTGCCACCGTGGTGTGAGTCGATCCTCGGCGTGAAAGATGAGCCAGTGCAGGGCAAAGAGGTTCCTCTGGAATGGACTGAGACATCTGGGGGACTCTTGGAATGGTGGTACGACCATGGAGTTCCTCTCGCCATTCCAGTTGAGAGTGCCTCCTCTTGAGATGCGATGGGAACGCCGGGAATTCTTTCCCGTTGAAAGCAGGGAAAGGATCCCTCATCTCGAGCTACGAGGGGGAAACGGGGCTCCTCTGGATGTGGGCGGGACCATCGTGCTTCCTCTCGAGTGGACACGGGTATGGCGGTGAACTTCTTGAGTTGCAGCAAGGATGTGAAAGACCCTTTCGAAGTTCCAGAGGTTAGGTGTCATTCGTCTCCAGACGCCTCATCGGAAATAGGCCTCATCTCGCCTGGAAGGTTGAACTTCCTGGATTTTCTCGAGTTGCGGCAGGTGTTGTCGAGTTACGACGGGGACCTCAGGGACCCGCCCTGGTGGCCTCAGGAGAGGCCAGTCCCCATGCGAGTTGCTAGGGGGCCTCTCGGGATTCCTCTCCCGTCGATACCGGGGCCAAAAACCTTGTTTGGAGTCAGGGCCGGAACCGAGGATTCCTCTCAGGGGCTGACATGGATCTTTGGGTACTCCTGGAGTCTCCCTAGCGGAGTGAGGCCTCGTCTCGAGTGGGGGCATGCACGTGCGCTTTCCTTCCAGGCTGTAGCAGCAATGTCACGCTTCCCGTCGCGAGGATCAAAGGATCTGTGGTTTTCCCTCGAGGCTTTCCCTCGAGGCTTTCCCACAGGGCTGTCCCACGTGCCACCGTGGTGTGAGTCGATCCTCGGTGTGAAAGATGAGCCAGTGCAGGGCAAAGAGGTTCCTCTGGAATGGACTGAGACATCTGGGGGACTCTTGGAATGGTGGTACGACCATGGAGTTCCTCTCGCCCTTCCTGTTGAGAGTGCCTCCTCTTGAGATGCGACGGGAACGCCGGGAATTCTTTCCCGTTGAAAGCAGGGAAAGGATCCCTCATCTCGAGCTACGAGGGGCAAACGGGGCTCCTCTGGATGTGGGCGGGACCATCATGCTTCCTCTCGAGTGGAGACGGGTATGGCGGTGAACTTCTTGAGTTGCAGCAAGGGTGTGAAAGACCCTTTCGAAGTTCCAGAAGTTAGGTGTCATTAGTCTCCAGACGCCTCTTCGGAAATAGGCCTCATCTCGCCTGGAAGGGAGAACTTCCTGGATTTTCTCGAGTTGCGGCAGGTGTTCTCGAGTTACGACGGGGACCTCAGGGACCCGCCCTGGTGGCCTCAGGAGAGGCCAGTCCCCATGCGAGTTGCTAGGGGGCCTCTCGGGATTCCTCTCCCGTCGATTCCGGGGCCAAAAGAATTTTTTGGAGTCAGGGCCGGAACCGAGGATTCCTCTCAGGGGCTGACATGGATCTTTGGGTACTTCTGGAGTCTCCCCAGGGGAGTCAGGCCTCGTCTCGAGTGGGGGCATGCACGTGCGCTTTCCTTCCAGGCTGTAGCAGCAATGTCACGCTTCCAGTGGCGTGGATCAAAGGATCTGTGGTTTTCCGTCGAGGCTTTCCCTCGAGGCTTTCCCACAGGGCTGTCCCACGTGCCACCGTGGTGTGAGTCGATCCTCGGCGTGAAAGATGAGCCAGTGCAGGGCAAAGAGGTTCCTCTGGAATGGATTGAGACATCTGGGGGACTCTTGGAATGGTGGTACGACCATGGAGTTCCTCTCGGCTTTCCTGTGGAGAGTGCCTCCTCTTGAGATGCGACGGGATCGCCGGGAATTCTTTCCCGTTGAAAGCAGGGAAAGGATCCCTCATCTCGAGCTCAGAGGGGGAAACGGGGCTCCTCTGGATGTGGGCGGGACCATCGTGCTTCCTCTCGAGTGGACACGGGTATGGCGGTGAACTTCTTGAGTTGCAGCAAGGGTGTGAAAGACCCTTTCGAAGTTCCAGAGGTTAGGTGTCATTAGTCTCCAGACGCCTCATCGGAAATAGGCCTCATCTCGCCTGGAAGGGAGAACTTCCTGAATTTTCTCGAGTTGCGGCAGGTTATCCCGAGTTACGACGGGGACCTCCGGGACCCGCCCTGGTGGCCTCAGGAGAGGCCAGTCCCCATGCGAGTTGCTAGGGGGCCTCTCGGGATTCCTCTCCCGTCGATACCGGGGCCAAAAACCTTGTGTGGAGTCAGGGCCGGAACCGAGGATTCCTCTCAGGGGCTGACATGGATCTTTGGGTACTTCTGGAGTCTCCCCAGGGGAGTCAGGCCTCGTCTCGAGTGGGGGCATGCACGTGCGCTTTCCTTCCAGGCTGTAGCAGCAATGTCATGCTTCCCGTGGCGTGGATCAAAGGATCTGTGGTTTTCCCTCGAGGCTTTCCCACAGGGCTGTCCCACGTGCCACCGTGGTGTGAGTCGATCCTCGGCGTGAAAGATGAGCCAGTGCAGGGCAAAGAGGTTCCTCTGGAATGGACTGAAACATCTGGGGGACTCTTGGAATGGTGGTACGACCATGGAGTTCCACTCGCCTTTCCTGTTGAGAGTGCCTCCTCTTGAGATGCGACGGGGACGCTGGGAATTCTTTCCCGTTGAAAGCAGGGAAAGGATCCCTCATCTCGAGCTCCGAGGGGGAAACGGGGCTCCTCTGGATGTGGGCGGGACCATCGTGCTTCCTCTCGAGTGGAGACGGGTATGGCGGTGAACTTCTTGAGTTGCAGCAAGGGTGTGAAAGACCCTTTCGAAGTTCCAGATGTTAGGTGTCATTAGTCTCCAGACGCTTCATCGGAAATAGGCCTCATCTCGCCTGGAAGGGAGAACTTCCTGGATTTCCTCGAGTTGCGGCAGGTGTTCTCGAGTTACGACGGGGACCTCAGGGACCCGCCCTGGTGGCCTCAGGATAGGCCAGTCCCCATGCGAGTTGCTAGGGGGCCTCTCGGGATTCCTCTCCCGTCGATACGGGGCCAAAAACCTTGTGTGGTGTCAGGGCCGGAACCGAGGATTCCTCTCAGGGGCTGACATGGATCTTTGGGTACTTGTGGAGTCTCCCCAGGGGAGTCAGGCCTCGTCTCGAGTGGGGGCATGCACGTGCGCTTTCCTTCCAGGCTGTAGCAGCAATGTCACGCTTCCCGTCGCGTTGATCAAAGGATCTGTGGTTTTCCCTCGAGGCTTTCCCTCGAGGCTTTCCCACAGGGCTGTCCCACGTGCCACCGTGGTGTGAGTCGATCCTCGGCGTGAAAGATGAGCCAGTGCAGGGCAAAGAGGTTCCTCTGGAATGGACTGAGACATCTGGGGGACTCTTGGAATGGTGGTACGACCATGGAGTTCCTCTCGCCTTTCCTGTTGAGAGTGCCTCCTCTTGAGATGCGATGGGAACGCCGGGAATTCTTTCCCGTTGAAAGCAGGGACAGGATCCATCATCTCGAGCTACGAGGGGGAAACGGGGCTCCTCTGGATGTGGGCGGGACCATCATGCTTCCTCTCGAGTGGACACAGGTATGGCGGTGAACTTCTTGAGTTGCAGCAAGGGTGTGAAAGACCCTTTCGAAGTTCCAGAGGTTAGGTGTCATTCGTCTCCAGACGCCTCATCGGAAATAGGCCTCATCTCGCCTGGAAGGTAGAACTTCCTGGATTTTCTCGAGTTGCGGCAGGTGTTGTCGAGTTACGACGGGGACCTCAGGGACCCGCCCTGGTGGCCTCAGGAGAGGCCAGTCCCCATGCGAGTTGCTAGGGGGCCTCTCGGGATTTCTCTCCCGTCGATACCGGGACCAAAAACCTTGTGTGGAGTCAGGGCCGGAACCGAGGATTCCTCTCAGGGGCTGACATGGATCTTTGGGTACTTCTGGAGTCTCCCCAGCGGAGTCAGGCCTCGTCTCGAGTGGGGGCATGCACGTGCGCTTTCCTTCCAGGCTGTAGCAGCAATGTCACGCTTCCCGTCGCGTGGATCAAAGGATCTGTGGTTTTCCCTCGAGGCTTTCCCTCGAGGCTTTCCCACAGGGCTGTCCCACGTGCCACCGTGGTGTGAGTCGATCCTCGGCGTGAAAGATGAGCCAGTGCAGGGCAAAGAGGTTCCTCTGGAATGGACTGAGACATCTGGGGGACTCTTGGAATGGTGGTACGACCATGGAGTTCCTCTCGCCTTTCCAGTTGAGATTGCCTCCTCTTGAGATGCGATGGGAACGCCGGGAATTCTTTCCCGTTGAAAGCAGGGAAAGGATCCCTCATCTCGAGCTACGAGGGGGAAACGGGGCTCCTCTGGATGTGGGCGGGACCATCATGCTTCCTCTCGAGTGGACACGGGTATGGCGGTGAACTTCGTGAGTTGCAGCAAGGGTGTGAAAGACCCTTTCGAAGTTCCAGAGGTTAGGTGTCATTCGTCTCCAGACGCCTCATCGGAAATAGGCCTCATCTCGCCTGGAAGGTAGAACTTCCTGGATTTTCTCGAGTTGCGGCAGGTGTTCTCGAGTTACGACGGGGACCTCAGGGACCCGCCCTGGTGGCCTCAGGAGAGGCCAGTCCCCATGCGAGTTGCTAGGGGGCCTCTCGGGATTCCTCTCCCATCGATACCGGGGCCAAAAACCTTGTGTGGAGTCAGGGCCGGAACCGAGGATTCCTCTCAGGGGCTGACATGGATCTTTGGGTACTCCTGGAGTCTCCCCAGCGGAGTCAGGCCTCGTCTCGAGTGGGGGCATGCACGTGCGCTTTCCTTCCAGGCTGTAGCAGCAATGTCACGCTTCCCATCGCGTGGATCAAAGGATCTGTGGTTTTCCCTCGAGGCTTTCCCTCGAGGCTTTCCCACAGGGCTGTCCCACGTGCCACCGTGGTGTGAGTCGATCCTCGGCGTGAAAGATGAGCCAGTGCAGGGCAAAGAGGTTCCTCTGGAATGGACTGAGACATCTGGGGGACTCTTGGAATGGTGGTACGACCATGGAGTTCCTCTCGCCTTTCCTGTTGAAAGTGCCTCCTCTTGAGATGCGACGGGGACGCTGGGAATTCTTTCCCGTTGAAAGCAGGGAAACGATCCCTCATCTCGAGCTCCGAGGGGGAAACGGGGCTCCTCTGGATGTGGGCGGGACCATCGTGCTTCCTCTCAAGTGGAGACGGGTATGGCGGTGAACTTCTTGAGTTGCAGCAAGGGTGTGAAAGACCCTTTCGAAGTTCCAGAGGTTAGGTATCATTAGTCTCCAGACGCCTCATTTGAAATAGGCCTCATCTCGCCTGGAAGGGAGAACTTCCTGGATTTTCTCGAGTTGCGGCAGGTGTTGTCGAGTTACGACGGGGACCTCAGGGACCCGCCCTGGTGGCCTCAGGATAGGCCAGTCCCCATGCGAGTTGCTAGGGGGCCTCTCGGGATTCCTCTCCCGTCGATACCGGGGCCAAAAACCTTGTGAGGAGTCAGGGCCGGAACCGAGGATTCCTCTCAGGGGCTGACATGGATCTTTGGGTACTTGTGGAGTCTCCCCAGGGGAGTCAGGCCTCGTCTCGAGTGGGGGCATGCACGTGCGCTTTCCTTCCAGGCTGTAGCAGCAATGTCACGCTTTCCGTCGCGTGGATCAAAGGATCTGTGGTTTTCCCTCGAGGCTTTCCCTCGAGGCTTTCCCACAGGGCTGTCCCACGTGCCACCGTGGTGTGAGTCGATCCTCGGCGTGAAAGATGAGCCAGTGCAGGGCAAAGAGGTTCCTCTGGAATGGACTGAGACATCTGGGGGACTCTTGGAATGGTGGTACGACCATGGAGTTCCTCTCGCCTTTCCTGTTGAGAGTGCCTCCACTTGAGATGCGATGGGAACGCCGGGAATTCTTTCCCGTTGAAAGCAGGGAAAGGATCCCTCATCTCGAGCTCCGAGGGGGAAACGGGGCTCCTCTGGATGTGGGCGGGACCATCATGCTTCCTCTCGAGTGGACTCGGGTATGGCGGTGAACTTCTTGAGTTGCAGCAAGGGTGTGAAAGACCCTTTCGAAGTTCCAGAGGTTAGGTGTCATTCGTCTCCAGACGCCTCATCGGAAATAGGCCTCATCTCGCCTGGAAGGTAGAACTTCCTGGATTTTCTCCAGTTGCGGCAGGTGTTGTCGAGTTACGACGGGGACCTCAGGGACCCGCCCTGGTGGCCTCAGGAGAGGCCAGTCCCCATGCGAGTTGCTAGGGGGCCTCTCGGGATTCCTCTCCTGTCGATACCGGGGCCAAAAACCTTGTGTGGAGTCAGGGCCGGAACCGAGGATTCCTCTCAGGGGCTGACATGGATCTTTGGGTACTTCTGGAGTCTCCCCAGCGGAGTCAGGCCTCGTCTCGAGTGGGGGCATGCACGTGCGCTTTCCTTCCAGGCTGTAGCAGCAATGTCACGCTTCCCGTCACGTGGATCAAAGGATCTGTGGTTTTCCCTCGAGGCTTTCCCTCGAGGCTTTCCCACAGGGCTGTCGCACGTGCCACCGTGGTGTGAGTCGATCCTCGGCGTGAAAGATGAGCCAGTGCAGGGCAAAGAGGTTCCTCTGGAATGGACTGAGACATCTGGGGGACTCTTGGAATGGTGGTACGACCATGGAGTTCCTCTCGCCTTTCCAGTTGAGAGTGCCTCCTCTTGAGATGCGATGGGAAAGCCGTTAATTCTTTCCCGTTGAAAGCAGGGAAAGGATCCCTCATCTCGAGCTACGAGGGGGAAACGGGGCTCCTCTGGATGTGGGCGGGACCATCATGCTTCCTCTCGAGTGGAGACGGGTATGGCGGTGAACTTCTTGAGTTGCAGCAAGGGTGTGAAAGACCCTTTCGAAGTTCCAGAGGTTAGGTGTCATTCGTCTCCAGACGCCTCATCGGAAATAGGCCTCATCTCGCCTGGAAGGTAGAACTTCCTGGATTTTCTCGAGTTGTGGCAGGTGTTGTCGAGTTACGACGGGGAACTCAGGGACCCGCCCTGGTGGCCTCAGGAGAGGCCAGTCCCCATGCGAGTTGCTAGGGAGCCTCTCGGGATTCCTCTCCCGTCGATACCGGGGCCAAAAACCTTGTGTGGAGTCAGGGCCGGAACCGAGGATTCCTCTCAGGGGCTGACATGGATCTTTGGGTACTCCTGGAGTCTCCCCAGCGGAGTCAGGCCTCTTCTCGAGTGGGGGAATGCACGTGCGCTTTCCTTCCAGGCTGTAGCAGCAATGTCACGCTTACCGTCGCGTGGATCAAAGGATCTGTGGTTTTCCCTCGAGGCTTTCCCTCGAGGCTTTCCCACAGGGCTGTCCCACGTGCCACCGTGGTGTGAGTCGATCCTCGGCGTGAAAGATGAGCCAGTGCAGGGCAAAGAGGTTCCTCTGGAATGGACTGAGACATCTGGGGGACTCTTGGAATGGTGGTACGACCATGGAGTTCCTCTCGCCTTTCCTGTTGAGAGTGCCTCCTCTTGAGATGCGACGGGAACGCCGGGAATTCTTTCCCGTTGAAAGCAGGGAAAGGATCCCTCATCTCGAGCTACGAGGGGCAAACGGGGCTCCTCTGGATGTGGGCGGGACCATCGTGCTTCCTCTCGAGTGGAGACGGGTATGGCGGTGAACTTCTTTAGTTGCAGCAAGGGTGTGAAAGACCCTTTCGAAGTTCCAGAGGTTAGGTGTCATTCGTCTCCAGACGCCTCATCGGAAATAGGCCTCATCTCGCCTGGAAGGGAGAACTTCCTGGATTTTCTCGAGTTGCGGCAGGTGTTCCCGAGTTACGACGGGGACCTCTGGGACCCGCCCTGGTGGCCTCAGGAGAGGCCAGTCCCCATGCGAGTTGCTAGGGGGCCTCTCGGGATTCCTCTCCCGTCGATACCGGGGCCAAAAACCTTGTGTGGAGTCAGGGCCGGAACCGAGGATTCCTCTCAGGGGCTGACATGGATCTTTGGGTACTTCTGGAGTCTCCCCAGCGGAGTCAGGCCTCGTCTCGAGTGGGGGCATGCACGTGCGCTTTCCTTCCAGGCTGTAGCAGCAATGTCACGCTTCCCGTCGCGTGGATCAAAGGATCTGTGGTTTTCCCTCGAGGCTTTCCCTCGAGGCTTTCCCACAGGGCTGTCCCACGTGCCACCGTGGTGTGAGTCGATCCTCGGCGTGAAAGATGAGCCAGTGCAGGGCAGAGAGGTTCCTCTGGAATGGACTGAGACATCTGGGGGACTCTTGGAATGGTGGTACGACCATGGAGTTCCTCTCGCCTTTCCAGTTGAGAGTGCCTCCTCTTGAGATGCGATGGGAACGCCGGGAATTCTTTCCCGTTGAAAGCAGGGAAAGAATCCCTCATCTCGAGCTACGAGGGGGAAACGGGGCTCCTCTGGATGTGGGCGGGACCATCATGCTTCCTCTCGAGTGGACACGGGTATGGCGGTGAACTTCTTGAGTTGCAGCAAGGGTGTGAAAGACCCTTTCGAAGTTCCAGAGGTTAGGTGTCATTCGTCTCCAGACGCCTCATCGGAAATAGGCCTCATCTCGCCTGGAAGGTAGAACTTCCTGGATTTTCTCGAGTTGCGGCAGGTGTTGTCGAGTTACGACGGGGACCTCAGGGACCCGCCCTGGTGGCCTCAGGAGAGGCCAGTCCCCATGCGAGTTGCTAGGGGGCCTCTCGGGATTCCTCTCCCGTCGATACCGGGGCCAAAAACCTTGTGTGGAGTCAGGGCCGGAACCGAGGATTCCTCTCAGGGGCTGACATGGATCTTTGGGTACTCCTGGAGTCTCGCCAGCGTTGTCAGGCCTCGTCTCGAGTGGGGGCATGCACGTGCGCTTTCCTTCCAGGCTGTAGCAGCAATGTCACGCTTACCGTCGCGTGGATCAAAGGATCTGTGGTTTTCCCTCGAGGCTTTCCCTCGAGGCTTTCCCACAGGGCTGTCCCACGTGCCACCGTGGTGTGAGTCGATCCTCGGCGTGAAAGATGAGCCAGTGCAGGGCAAAGAGGTTCCTCTGGAATGGACTGAGACATCTGGGGGACTCTTGGAATGGTGGTACAACCATGGAGTTCCTCTCGCCTTTCCTGTTGAGAGTGCCTCCTCTTGAGATGCGACGGGAACGCCGGGAATTCTTTCCCGTTGAAAGCAGGGAAAGGATCCCTCATCTCGAGCTACGAGGGGCAAACGGGGCTCCTCTGGATGTGGGCGGGACCATCGTGCTTCCTCTCGAGTGGAGACGGGTATGGCGGTGAACTTCTTTAGTTGCAGCAAGGGTGTGAAAGACCCTTTCGAAGTTCCAGAGGTTAGGTGTCATTAGTCTCCAGACGCCTCATCGGAAATAGGCCTCATCTCGCCTGGAAGGGAGAACTTCCTGGATTTTCTCGAGTTACGGCAGGTGTTCCCGAGTTACGACGGGGACCTCTGGGACCCGCCCTGGTGGCCTCTGGAGAGGCCAGTCCCCATGCGAGTTGCTAGGGGGCCACTCGGGATTCCTCTCCCGTCGATACCGGGGCCAAAAACCTTGTGTGGAATCAGGGCCGGAACCGAGGATTCCTCTCAGGGGCTGACATGGATCTTTGGGTACTTCTGGAGTCTCGCCAGGGGAGACAGGCCTCGTCTCGAGTGGGGGCATGCACGTGCGCTTTCCTTCCAGGCTGTAGCAGCAATGTCACGCTTCCCGTCGCGTGGATCAAAGGGGCTGTGGTTTTCCCTCGAGGCTTTCCCTCGAGGCTTTCCCACAGGGCTGTCCCACGTGCCACCGTGGTGTGAGTCGATCCTCGGCGTGAAAGATGAGCCAGTGCAGGGCAAAGAGGTTCCTCTGGAATGGACTGAGACATCTGGGGGACTCTTGGAATGGTGGTACGACCATGGAGTTCCTCTCGCCTTTCCTGTTGAGAGTGCCTCCTCTTGAGATGCGAAGGGAACGCCGGGAATTCTTTCCCGTTGAAAGCAGGGAAAGGATCCCTCATCTCGAGCTCCGAGGGGGAAACGGGGCTCCTCTGGATGTGGGCGGGACCATCGTGCTTCCTCTCGAGTGGAGACGGGTATGGCGGTGAACTTCTTGAGTTGCAGCAAGGGTGTGAAAGACCCTTTCGAAGTTCCAGAGGTTAGGTGTCATTCGTCTCCAGACGCCTCATCGGAAATAGGCCTCATCTCGCCTGGAAGGTAGAACTTCCTGGATTTTCTCGAGTTGCGGCAGGTGTTGTCGAGTTACGACGGGGACCTCAGGGACCCGCCCTGGTGGCCTCAGGAGAGGCCAGTCCCCATGCGAGTTGCTAGGGGGCCTCTCGGGATTCCTCTCCCGTCGATACCGGGGCCAAAAACCTTGTGTGGAGTCAGGGCCGGAACCGAGGATTCCTCTCAGGGGCTGACATGGATCTTTGGGTACTTCTGGAGTCTCCCCAGCGGAGTCAGGCCTCGTCTCGAGTGGGGGCATGCACGTGCGCTTTCCTTCCAGGCTGTAGCAGCAATGTCACGCTTCCCGTCGCGTGGATCAAAGGATCTGTGGTTTTCCCTCGAGGCTTTCCCACAGGGCTGTCCCACGTGCCACCGTGGTGTGAGTCGATCCTCGGCGTGAAAGATGAGCCAGTGCAGGGCAAAGAGGTTCCTCTGGAATGGACTGAGACATCTGGGGGACTCTTGGAATGGTGGTACGACCATGGAGTTCCTCTCGCCTTTCCAGTTGAGAGTGCGTCCTCTTGAGATGCGATGGGAACGCCGGGAATTCTTTCCCGTTGAAAGCAGGGAAAGGATCCCTCATCTCGAGCTACGAGGGGGAAACGGGGCTCCTCTGGATGTGGGCGGGACCATCATGCTTCCTCTCGAGTGGACACGGGTATGGCGGTGAACTTCTTGAGTTGCAGCAAGGGTGTGAAAGACCCTTTCGAAGTTCCAGAGGTTAGGTGTCATTCGTCTCCAGACGCCTCATCGGAAATAGGCCTCATCTCGCCTGGAAGGTAGAACTTCCTGGATTTTTTCGAGTTGCGGCAGGTGTTGTCGAGTTACGACGGGGACCTCAGGGACCCGCCCTGGTGGCCTCAGGAGAGGCCAGTCCCCATGCGAGTTGCTAGGGGGCCTCTCGGGATTCCTCTCCTGTCGATACCGGGGCCAAAAACCTTGTGTGGAGTCAGGGCCGGAACCGAGGATTCCTCTCAGGGGCTGACATGGATCTTTGGGTACTCCTGGAGTCTCCCCAGCGGAGTGAGGCCTCGTCTCGAGTGGGGGCATGCACGTGCGCTTTCCTTCCAGGCTGTAGCAGCAATGTCACGCTTCCCGTCGCGTGGATCAAAGGATCTGTGGTTTTCCCTCGAGGCTTTCCCTCGAGGCTTTCCCACAGGGCTGTCCCACGTGCCACCGTGGTGTGAGTCGATCCTCGGCGTGAAAGATGAGCCAGTGCAGGGCAAAGAGGTTCCTCTGGAATGGACTGAGACATCTGGGGGACTCTTGGAATGGTGGTACGACCATGGAGTTCCTCTCGCCTTTCCTGTTGAGAGTGCCTCCTCTTGAGATGCGACGGGAACGCCGGGAATTCTTTCCCGTTGAAAGCAGGGAAAGGATCCCTCATCTCGAGCTACGAGGGGCAAACGGGGCTCCTCTGGATGTGGGCGGGACCATCGTGCTTCCTCTCGAGTGGAGACGGGTATGGCGGTGAACTTCTTTAGTTGCAGCAAGGGTGTGAAAGACCCTTTCGAAGTTCCAGAGGTTAGGTGTCATTCGTCTCCAGACGCCTCATCGGAAATAGGCCTCATCTCGCCTGGAAGGGAGAACTTCCTGGATTTTCTCGAGTTGCGGCAGGTGTTCCCGAGTTACGACGGGGACCTCTGGGACCCGCCCTGGTGGCCTCAGGAGAGGCCAGTCCCCATGCGAGTTGCTAGGGGGCCTCTCGGGATTCCTCTCCCGTCGATACCGGGGCCAAAAACCTTGTGTGGAGTCAGGGCCGGAACCGAGGATTCCTCTCAGGGGCTGACATGGATCTTTGGGTACTTCTGGAGTCTCCCCAGCGGAGTCAGGCCTCGTCTCGACTGGGGGCATGCACGTGCGCTTTCCTTCCAGGCTGTAGCAGCAATGTCACGCTTCCCGTCGCGTGGATCAAAGGATCTGTGGTTTTCCCTCGAGGCTTTCCCTCGAGGCTTTCCCACAGGGCTGTCCCACGTGCCACCGTGGTGTGAGTCGATCCTCGGCGTGAAAGATGAGCCAGTGCAGGGCAGAGAGGTTCCTCTGGAATGGACTGAGACATCTGGGGGACTCTTGGAATGGTGGTACGACCATGGAGTTCCTCTCGCCTTTCCAGTTGAGAGTGCCTCCTCTTGAGATGCGATGGGAACGCCGGGAATTCTTTCCCGTTGAAAGCAGGGAAAGAATCCCTCATCTCGAGCTACGAGGGGGAAACGGGGCTCCTCTGGATGTGGGCGGGACCATCATGCTTCCTCTCGAGTGGACACGGGTATGGCGGTGAACTTCTTGAGTTGCAGCAAGGGTGTGAAAGACCCTTTCGAAGTTCCAGAGGTTAGGTGTCATTCGTCTCCAGACGCCTCATCGGAAATAGGCCTCATCTCGCCTGGAAGGTAGAACTTCCTGGATTTTCTCGAGTTGCGGCAGGTGTTGTCGAGTTACGACGGGGACCTCAGGGACCCGCCCTGGTGGCCTCAGGAGAGGCCAGTCCCCATGCGAGTTGCTAGGGGGCCTCTCGGGATTCCTCTCCCGTCGATACCGGGGCCAAAAACCTTGTGTGGAGTCAGGGCCGGAACCGAGGATTCCTCTCAGGGGCTGACATGGATCTTTGGGTACTCCTGGAGTCTCGCCAGCGTTGTCAGGCCTCGTCTCGAGTGGGGGCATGCACGTGCGCTTTCCTTCCAGGCTGTAGCAGCAATGTCACGCTTACCGTCGCGTGGATCAAAGGATCTGTGGTTTTCCCTCGAGGCTTTCCCTCGAGGCTTTCCCACAGGGCTGTCCCACGTGCCACCGTGGTGTGAGTCGATCCTCGGCGTGAAAGATGAGCCAGTGCAGGGCAAAGAGGTTCCTCTGGAATGGACTGAGACATCTGGGGGACTCTTGGAATGGTGGTACAACCATGGAGTTCCTCTCGCCTTTCCTGTTGAGAGTGCCTCCTCTTGAGATGCGACGGGAACGCCGGGAATTCTTTCCCGTTGAAAGCAGGGAAAGGATCCCTCATCTCGAGCTACGAGGGGCAAACGGGGCTCCTCTGGATGTGGGCGGGACCATCGTGCTTCCTCTCGAGTGGAGACGGGTATGGCGGTGAACTTCTTTAGTTGCAGCAAGGGTGTGAAAGACCCTTTCGAAGTTCCAGAGGTTAGGTGTCATTAGTCTCCAGACGCCTCATCGGAAATAGGCCTCATCTCGCCTGGAAGGGAGAACTTCCTGGATTTTCTCGAGTTACGGCAGGTGTTCCCGAGTTACGACGGGGACCTCTGGGACCCGCCCTGGTGGCCTCTGGAGAGGCCAGTCCCCATGCGAGTTGCTAGGGGGCCACTCGGGATTCCTCTCCCGTCGATACCGGGGCCAAAAACCTTGTGTGGAATCAGGGCCGGAACCGAGGATTCCTCTCAGGGGCTGACATGGATCTTTGGGTACTTCTGGAGTCTCGCCAGGGGAGACAGGCCTCGTCTCGAGTGGGGGCATGCACGTGCGCTTTCCTTCCAGGCTGTAGCAGCAATGTCACGCTTCCCGTCGCGTGGATCAAAGGGGCTGTGGTTTTCCCTCGAGGCTTTCCCTCGAGGCTTTCCCACAGGGCTGTCCCACGTGCCACCGTGGTGTGAGTCGATCCTCGGCGTGAAAGATGAGCCAGTGCAGGGCAAAGAGGTTCCTCTGGAATGGACTGAGACATCTGGGGGACTCTTGGAATGGTGGTACGACCATGGAGTTCCTCTCGCCTTTCCTGTTGAGAGTGCCTCCTCTTGAGATGCGAAGGGAACGCCGGGAATTCTTTCCCGTTGAAAGCAGGGAAAGGATCCCTCATCTCGAGCTCCGAGGGGGAAACGGGGCTCCTCTGGATGTGGGCGGGACCATCGTGCTTCCTCTCGAGTGGAGACGGGTATGGCGGTGAACTTCTTGAGTTGCAGCAAGGGTGTGAAAGACCCTTTCGAAGTTCCAGAGGTTAGGTGTCATTCGTCTCCAGACGCCTCATCGGAAATAGGCCTCATCTCGCCTGGAAGGTAGAACTTCCTGGATTTTCTCGAGTTGCGGCAGGTGTTGTCGAGTTACGACGGGGACCTCAGGGACCCGCCCTGGTGGCCTCAGGAGAGGCCAGTCCCCATGCGAGTTGCTAGGGGGCCTCTCGGGATTCCTCTCCCGTCGATACCGGGGCCAAAAACCTTGTGTGGAGTCAGGGCCGGAACCGAGGATTCCTCTCAGGGGCTGACATGGATCTTTGGGTACTTCTGGAGTCTCCCCAGCGGAGTCAGGCCTCGTCTCGAGTGGGGGCATGCACGTGCGCTTTCCTTCCAGGCTGTAGCAGCAATGTCACGCTTCCCGTCGCGTGGATCAAAGGATCTGTGGTTTTCCCTCGAGGCTTTCCCACAGGGCTGTCCCACGTGCCACCGTGGTGTGAGTCGATCCTCGGCGTGAAAGATGAGCCAGTGCAGGGCAAAGAGGTTCCTCTGGAATGGACTGAGACATCTGGGGGACTCTTGGAATGGTGGTACGACCATGGAGTTCCTCTCGCCTTTCCAGTTGAGAGTGCGTCCTCTTGAGATGCGATGGGAACGCCGGGAATTCTTTCCCGTTGAAAGCAGGGAAAGGATCCCTCATCTCGAGCTACGAGGGGGAAACGGGGCTCCTCTGGATGTGGGCGGGACCATCATGCTTCCTCTCGAGTGGACACGGGTATGGCGGTGAACTTCTTGAGTTGCAGCAAGGGTGTGAAAGACCCTTTCGAAGTTCCAGAGGTTAGGTGTCATTCGTCTCCAGACGCCTCATCGGAAATAGGCCTCATCTCGCCTGGAAGGTAGAACTTCCTGGATTTTTTCGAGTTGCGGCAGGTGTTGTCGAGTTACGACGGGGACCTCAGGGACCCGCCCTGGTGGCCTCAGGAGAGGCCAGTCCCCATGCGAGTTGCTAGGGGGCCTCTCGGGATTCCTCTCCTGTCGATACCGGGGCCAAAAACCTTGTGTGGAGTCAGGGCCGGAACCGAGGATTCCTCTCAGGGGCTGACATGGATCTTTGGGTACTCCTGGAGTCTCCCCAGCGGAGTGAGGCCTCGTCTCGAGTGGGGGCATGCACGTGCGCTTTCCTTCCAGGCTGTAGCAGCAATGTCACGCTTCCCGTCGCGTGGATCAAAGGATCTGTGGTTTTCCCTCGAGGCTTTCCCTCGAGGCTTTCCCACAGGGCTGTCCCACGTGCCACCGTGGTGTGAGTCGATCCTCGGCGTGAAAGATGAGCCAGTGCAGGGCAAAGAGGTTCCTCTGGAATGGACTGAGACATCTGGGGGACTCTTGGAATGGTGGTACGACCATGGAGTTCCTCTCGCCTTTCCTGTTGAGAGTGCCTCCTCTTGAGATGCGACGGGAACGCCGGGAATTCTTTCCCGTTGAAAGCAGGGAAAGGATCCCTCATCTCGAGCTACGAGGGGCAAACGGGGCTCCTCTGGATGTGGGCGGGACCATCGTGCTTCCTCTCGAGTGGAGACGGGTATGGCGGTGAACTTCTTTAGTTGCAGCAAGGGTGTGAAAGACCCTTTCGAAGTTCCAGAGGTTAGGTGTCATTCGTCTCCAGACGCCTCATCGGAAATAGGCCTCATCTCGCCTGGAAGGGAGAACTTCCTGGATTTTCTCGAGTTGCGGCAGGTGTTCCCGAGTTACGACGGGGACCTCTGGGACCCGCCCTGGTGGCCTCAGGAGAGGCCAGTCCCCATGCGAGTTGCTAGGGGGCCTCTCGGGATTCCTCTCCCGTCGATACCGGGGCCAAAAACCTTGTGTGGAGTCAGGGCCGGAACCGAGGATTCCTCTCAGGGGCTGACATGGATCTTTGGGTACTTCTGGAGTCTCCCCAGCGGAGTCAGGCCTCGTCTCGACTGGGGGCATGCACGTGCGCTTTCCTTCCAGGCTGTAGCAGCAATGTCACGCTTCCCGTCGCGTGGATCAAAGGATCTGTGGTTTTCCCTCGAGGCTTTCCCTCGAGGCTTTCCCACAGGGCTGTCCCACGTGCCACCGTGGTGTGAGTCGATCCTCGGCGTGAAAGATGAGCCAGTGCAGGGCAGAGAGGTTCCTCTGGAATGGACTGAGACATCTGGGGGACTCTTGGAATGGTGGTACGACCATGGAGTTCCTCTCGCCTTTCCAGTTGAGAGTGCCTCCTCTTGAGATGCGATGGGAACGCCGGGAATTCTTTCCCGTTGAAAGCAGGGAAAGAATCCCTCATCTCGAGCTACGACGGGGAAACGGGGCTCCTCTGGATGTGGGCGGGACCATCATGCTTCCTCTCGAGTGGACAGGGGTATGGCGGTGAACTTCTTGAGTTGCAGCAAGGGTGTGAAAGACCCTTTCGAAGTTCCAGAGGTTAGGTGTCATTCGTCTCCAGACGCCTCATCGGAAATAGGCCTCATCTCGCCTGGACGGTAGAACTTCCTGGATTTTCTCGAGTTGCGGCAGGTGTTGTCGAGTTACGACGGGGACCTCAGGGACCCGCCCTGGTGGCCTCAGGAGAGGCCAGTCCCCATGCGAGTTGCTAGGGGGCCTCTCGGGATTCCTCTCCCGTCGATACCGGGGCCAAAAACCTTGTGTGGAGTCAGGGCCGGAACCGAGGATTCCTCTCAGGGGCTGACATGGATCTTTGGGTACTCCTGGAGTCTCGCCAGCGGAGTCAGGCCTCGTCTCGAGTGGGGGCATGCACGTGCGCTTTCCTTCCAGGCTGTAGCAGTAATGTCACGCTTACCGTCGCGTGGATCAAAGGATCTGTGGTTTTCCCTCGAGGCTTTCCCTCTAAGCTTTCCCACAGGGCTGTCCCACGTGCCACCGTGGTGTGAGTCGATCCTCGGCGTGAAAGATGAGCCAGTGCAGGGCAAAGAGGTTCCTCTGGAATGGACTGAGACATCTGGGGGACTCTTGGAATGGTGGTACAACCATGGAGTTCCTCTCGCCTTTCCTGTTGAGAGTGCCTCCTCTTGAGATGCGACGGGAACGCCGGGAATTCTTTCCCGTTGAAAGCAGGGAAAGGATCCCTCATCTCGAGCTACGAGGGGCAAACGGGGCTCCTCTGGATGTGGGCGGGACCATCGTGCTTCCTCTCTAGTGGAGACGGGTATGGCGGTGAACTTCTTGAGTTGCAGCAAGGGTGTGAAAGACCCTTTCGAAGTTCCAGAGTTTAGGTGTCATTCGTCTCCAGACGCCTCATCGGAAATAGGCCTCATCTCGCCTGGAAGGTAGAACTTCCTGGATTTTCTCGAGTTGCGGCAGGTGTTGTCGAGTTACGACGGGGACCTCAGGGACCCGCCCTGGTGGCCTCAGGAGAGGCCAGTCCCCATGCGAGTTGCTAGGGGGCCTCTCGGGATTCCTCTCCCGTCGATACCGGGGCCAAAAACCTTGTGTGGAGTCAGGGCCGGAACCGAGGATTCCTCTCAGGGGCTGACATGGATCTTTGGGTACTTCTGGAGTCTCCCCAGCGGAGTCAGGCCTCGTCTCGAGTGGGGGCATGCACGTGCGCTTTCCTTCCAGGCTGTAGCAGCAATGTCACGCTTCCCGTCGCGTGGATCAAAGGATCTGTGGTTTTCCCTCGAGGCTTTCCCACAGGGCTGTCCCACGTGCCACCGTGGTGTGAGTCGATCCTCGGCGTGAAAGATGAGCCAGTGCAGGGCAAAGAGGTTCCTCTGGAATGGACTGAGACATCTGGGGGACTCTTGGAATGGTGGTACGACCATGGAGTTCCTCTCGCCTTTCCAGTTGAGAGTGCGTCCTCTTGAGATGCGATGGGAACGCCGGGAATTCTTTCTCGTTGAAAGCAGGGAAAGGATCCCTCATCTCGAGCTACGAGGGGGAAACGGGGCTCCTCTGGATGTGGGCGGGACCATAATGCTTCCTCT
The DNA here is from genome assembly GCF_032405125.1 of Capricornis sumatraensis. Lineage (NCBI taxonomy): Eukaryota > Metazoa > Chordata > Mammalia > Artiodactyla > Bovidae > Capricornis > Capricornis sumatraensis. The sequence goes on from NW_027184612.1 coordinate 14,934,396, forward strand.
CGAGTGGACACGGGTATGGCGGTGAACTTCTTGAGTTGCAGCAAGGGTGTGAAAGACCCTTTCGAAGTTCCAGAGGTTAGGTGTCATTCGTCTCCAGACGCCTCATCGGAAATAGGCCTCATCTCTCCTGGAAGGTAGAACTTCCTGGATTTTTTCGAGTTGCGGCAGGTGTTGTCGAGTTACGACGGGGACCTCAGGGACCCGCCCTGGTGGCCTCAGGAGAGGCCAGTACCCATGCGAGTTGCTAGGGGGCCTCTCGGGATTCCTCTCCTGTCGATACCGGGGCCAAAAACCTTGTGTGGAGTCAGGGCCGGAACCGAGGATTCCTCTCAGGGGCTGACATGGATCTTTGGGTACTCCTGGAGTCTCCCCAGCGGAGTGAGGCCTCGTCTCGAGTGGGGGCATGCACGTGCGCTTTCCTTCCAGGCTGTAGCAGCAATGTCACGCTTCCCGTCGCGTGGATCAAAGGATCTGTGGTTTTCCCTCGAGGCTTTCCCTCGAGGCTTTCCCACAGGGCTGTCCCACGTGCCACCGTGGTGTGAGTCGATCCTCGGCGTGAAAGATGAGCCAGTGCAGGGCAAAGAGGTTCCTCTGGAATGGACTGAGACATCTGGGGGACTCTTGGAATGGTGGTACGACCATGGAGTTCCTCTCGCCTTTCCTGTTGAGAGTGCCTCCTCTTGAGATGCGACAGGAACGCCGGGAATTCTTTCCCGTTGAAAGCAGGGAAAGGATCCCTCATCTCGAGCTACGAGGGGCAAACGGGGCTCCTCTGGATGTGGGCGGGACCATCGTGCTTCCTCTCGAGTGGAGACGGGTATGGCGGTGAACTTCTTGAGTTGCAGCAAGGGTGTGAAAGACCCTTTCGAAGTTCCAGAGGTTAGGTGTCATTAGTCTCCAGACGCCTCATCGGAAATAGGCCTCATCTCGCCTGGAAGGGAGAACTTCCTGGATTTTCTCGAGTTGCGGCAGGTGTTCCCGAGTTACGACGGGGACCTCTGGGACCCGCCCTGGTGGCCTCAGGAGAGGCCAGTCCCCATGCGAGTTGCTAGGGGGCCTCTCGGGATTCCTCTCCCGTCGATACCGGGGCCAAAAACCTTGTGTGGAGTCAGGGCCGGAACCGAGGATTCCTCTCAGGGGCTGACATGTATCTTTGGGTACTTCTGGAGTCTCCCCAGGGGAGTCAGGCCTCGTCTCGAGTGGGGGCATGCACGTGCGCTTTCCTTCCAGGCTGTAGCAGCAATGTCACGCTTCCCGTCGCGTGGATCAAAGGATCTGTGGTTTTCCCTCGAGGCTTTCCCTCGAGGCGTTCCCACAGGGCTGTCCCACGTGCCACCGTGGTTTGAGTCGATCCTCGGCGTGAAAGATGAGCCAGTGCAGGGCAAAGAGGTTCCTCTGGAATGGACTGAGACATCTGGGGGACTCTTGGAATGGTGGTACGACCATGGAGTTCCTCTCGCCTTTCCAGTTGAGAGTGCGTCCTCTTGAGATGCGATGGGAACGCCGGGAATTCTTTCCCGTTGAAAGCAGGGAAAGGATCCCTCATCTCGAGCTACGAGGGGGAAACGGGGCTCCTCTGGATGTGGGCGGGACCATCATGCTTCCTCTCGAGTGGACACGGGTATGGCGGTGAACTTCTTGAGTTGCAGCAAGGGTGTGAAAGACCCTTTCGAAGTTCCAGAGGTTAGGTGTCATTCGTCTCCAGACGCCTCATCGGAAATAGGCCTCATCTCGCCTGGAAGGTAGAACTTCCTGGATTTTTTCGAGTTGCGGCAGGTGTTGTCGAGTTACGACGGGGACCTCAGGGACCCGCCCTGGTGGCCTCAGGAGAGGCCAGTCCCCATGCGAGTTGCTAGGGGGCCTCTCGGGATTCCTCTCCTGTCGATACCGGGGCCAAAAACCTTGTGTGGAGTCAGGGCCGGAACCGAGGATTCCTCTCAGGGGCTGACATGGATCTTTGGGTACTCCTGGAGTCTCCCCAGCGGAGTGAGGCCTCGTCTCGAGTGGGGGCATGCACGTGCGCTTTCCTTCCAGGCTGTAGCAGCAATGTCACGCTTCCCGTCGCGTGGATCAAAGGATCTGTGGTTTTCCCTCGAGGCTTTCCCTCGAGGCTTTCCCACAGGGCTGTCCCACGTGCCACCGTGGTGTGAGTCGATCCTCGGCGTGAAAGATGAGCCAGTGCAGGGCAAAGAGGTTCCTCTGGAATGGACTGAGACATCTGGGGGACTCTTGGAATGGTGGTACGACCATGGAGTTCCTCTCGCCTTTCCTGTTGAGAGTGCCTCCTCTTGAGATGCGACGGGAACGCCGGGAATTCTTTCCCGTTGAAAGCAGGTAAAGGATCCCTCATCTCGAGCTACGAGGGGCAAACGGGGCTCCTCTGGATGTGGGCGGGACCATCGTGCTTCCTCTCGAGTGGAGACGGGTATGGCGGTGAACTTCTTTAGTTGCAGCAAGGGTGTGAAAGACCCTTTCGAAGTTCCAGAGGTTAGGTGTCATTCGTCTCCAGACGCCTCATCGGAAATAGGCCTCATCTCGCCTGGAAGGGAGAACTTCCTGGATTTTCTCGAGTTGCGGCAGGTGTTCCCGAGTTACGACGGGGACCTCTGGGACCCGCCCTGGTGGCCTCAGGAGAGGCCAGTCCCCATGCGAGTTGCTAGGGGGCCTCTCGGGATTCCTCTCCCGTCGATACCGGGGCCAAAAACCTTGTGTGGAGTCAGGGCCGGAACCGAGGATTCCTCTCAGGGGCTGACATGGATCTTTGGGTACTTCTGGAGTCTCCCCAGCGGAGTCAGGCCTCGTCTCGAGTGGGGGCATGCACGTGCGCTTTCCTTCCAGGCTGTAGCAGCAATGTCACGCTTCCCGTCGCGTGGATCAAAGGATCTGTGGTTTTCCCTCGAGGCTTTCCCTCGAGGCGTTCCCACAGGGCTGTCCCACGTGCCACCGTGGTGTGAGTCGATCCTCGGCGTGAAAGATGAGCCAGTGCAGGGCAAAGAGGTTCCTCTGGAATGGACTGAGACATCTGGGGGACTCTTGGAATGGTGGTACGACCATGGAGTTCCTCTCGCCTTTCCAGTTGAGAGTGCGTCCTCTTGAGATGCGATGGGAACGCCGGGAATTCTTTCCCGTTGAAAGCAGGGAAAGGATCCCTCATCTCGAGCTACGAGGGGGAAACGGGGCTCCTCTGGATGTGGGCGGGACCATCATGCTTCCTCTCGAGTGGACACGGGTATGGCGGTGAACTTCTTGAGTTGCAGCAAGGGTGTGAAAGACCCTTTCGAAGTTCCAGAGGTTAGGTGTCATTCGTCTCCAGACGCCTCATCGGAAATAGGCCTCATCTCGCCTGGAAGGTAGAACTTCCTGGATTTTTTCGAGTTGCGGCAGGTGTTGTCGAGTTACGACGGGGACCTCAGGGACCCGCCCTGGTGGCCTCAGGAGAGGCCAGTCCCCATGCGAGTTGCTAGGGGGCCTCTCGGGATTCCTCTCCTGTCGATACCGGGGCCAAAAACCTTGTGTGGAGTCAGGGCCGGAACCGAGGATTCCTCTCAGGGGCTGACATGGATCTTTGGGTACTCCTGGAGTCTCCCCAGCGGAGTGAGGTCTCGTCTCGAGTGGGGGCATGCACGTGCGCTTTCCTTCCAGGCTGTAGCAGCAATGTCACGCTTCCCGTCGCGTGGATCAAAGGATCTGTGGTTTTCCCTCGAGGCTTTCCCTCGAGGCTTTCCCACAGGGCTGTCCCACGTGCCACCGTGGTGTGAGTCGATCCTCGGCGTGAAAGATGAGCCAGTGCAGGGCAAAGAGGTTCCTCTGGAATGGACTGAGACATCTGGGGGACTCTTGGAATGGTGGTACGACCATGGAGTTCCTCTCGCCTTTCCTGTTGAGAGTGCCTCCTCTTGAGATGCGACGGGAACGCCGGGAATTCTTTCCCGTTGAAAGCAGGTAAAGGATCCCTCATCTCGAGCTACGAGGGGCAAACGGGGCTCCTCTGGATGTGGGCGGGACCATCGTGCTTCCTCTCGAGTGGAGACGGGTATGGCGGTGAACTTCTTTAGTTGCAGCAAGGGTGTGAAAGACCCTTTCGAAGTTCCAGAGGTTAGGTGTCATTCGTCTCCAGACGCCTCATCGGAAATAGGCCTCATCTCGCCTGGAAGGGAGAACTTCCTGGATTTTCTCGAGTTGCGGCAGGTGTTCCCGAGTTACGACGGGGACCTCTGGGACCCGCCCTGGTGGCCTCAGGAGAGGCCAGTCCCCATGCGAGTTGCTAGGGGGCCTCTCGGGATTCCTCTCCCGTCGATACCGGGGCCAAAAACCTTGTGTGGAGTCAGGGCCGGAACCGAGGATTCCTCTCAGGGGCTGACATGGATCTTTGGGTACTTCTGGAGTCTCCCCAGCGGAGTCAGGCCTCGTCTCGAGTGGGGGCATGCACGTGCGCTTTCCTTCCAGGCTGTAGCAGCAATGTCACGCTTCCCGTCGCGTGGATCAAAGGATCTGTGGTTTTCCCTCGAGGCTTTCCCTCGAGGCTTTCCCACAGGGCTGTCCCACGTGCCACCGTGGTGTGAGTCGATCCTCGGCGTGAAAGATGAGCCAGTGCAGGGCAGAGAGGTTCCTCTGGAATGGACTGAGACATTTGGGGGACTCTTGGAATGGTGGTACGACCATGGAGTTCCTCTCGCCTTTCCAGTTGAGAGTGCCTCCTCTTGAGATGCGATGGGAACGCCGGGAATTCTTTCCCGTTGAAAGCAGGGAAAGAATCCCTCATCTCGAGCTACGAGGGGGAAACGGGGCTCCTCTGGATGTGGGCGGGACCATCATGCTTCCTCTCGAGTGGACAGGGGTATGGCGGTGAACTTCTTGAGTTGCAGCAAGGGTGTGAAAGACCCTTTCGAAGTTCCAGAGGTTAGGTGTCATTCGTCTCCAGACGCCTCATCGGAAATAGGCCTCATCTCGCCTGGAAGGTAGAACTTCCTGGATTTTCTCGAGTTGCGGCAGGTGTTGTCGAGTTACGACGGGGACCTCAGGGACCCGCCCTGGTGGCCTCAGGAGAGGCCAGTCCCCATGCGAGTTGCTAGGGGGCCTCTCGGGATTCCTCTCCCGTCGATACCGGGGCCAAAAACCTTGTGTGGAGTCAGGGCCGGAACCGAGGATTCCTCTCAGGGGCTGACATGGATCTTTGGGTACTCCTGGAGTCTCGCCAGCGGAGTCAGGCCTCGTCTCGAGTGGGGGCATGCACGTGCGCTTTCTTTCCAGGCTGTAGCAGCAATGTCACGCTTCCCGTCGCGTGGATCAAAGGATCTGTGGTTTTCCCTCGAGGCTTTCCCTCGAGGCTTTCCCACATGGCTGTCCCACGTGCCACCGTGGTGTGAGTCGATCCTAGGCGTGAAAGATGAGCCAGTGCAGGGCAAAGAGGATCCTATGGAATGGACTGAGACATGTGGGGGACTTTTGGAATGGTGGTACGACCATGGAGCTCCTCTCGACTTTCCTGTCGAGAGTGCCTCCTCTTGAGATGGGACGGGAACGCCGGGAATTCTTTCCCGTTGAAAGCAGGGAAAGGATCCCTCATCTCGAGCTACGAGGGGGAAACGGGGCTCCTCTGGATGTGGGCGGGACCATCGTGCTTCCTCTCGAGTGGAGACGGGTATGGCGGTGAACTTCTTGAGTTGCAGCAAGGGTGTGAAAGACCCTTTCGAATTTCCAGAGGTTAGGTGTCATTAGTCTCCAGACGCCTCATCGGAAATAGGCCTCATCTCGCCTGGAAGGGAGAACTTCCTGGATTTTCTCGAGTTGCGGCAGGTGTTCTCGAGTTACGACGGGGACCTCAGGGACCCGCCCTGGTGGCCTCAGGAGAGGCCAGTCCCCAAGCGAGTTGCTAGGGGTCCTCTCGGGATTCCTCTCCCGTCGATACCAGGGACAAAACCCTTGAGTGGAGTAAGGGCCGGAACCGAGGATTCCTCTCAGGGGCTGACATAGATCTTTGGGTACTCCTGGAGTCTCGCCAGGGGCGTCAGGCCTCGTCTCGAGTGGGGGCATGCACGTGTGCTTGCCTTCCAGGCTGTAGCAGCAATGTCACGCTTCCCGTCGCGTGGATCAAAGGATCTGTGGTTTTCCCTCGAGGCTTTCCCTCGAGGCTATCCCACATGCCTGTCCCACGTGCCACAGTGATGTGAGTCGATCCTCGGCGTGAAAGATGAGCCAGTGCAGGGCAAAGAGGTTCCTCGGGAATGGACTGAGACATCTGGGGGACTCTTGGCATCGTGGTACGACCATGGAGTTCCTCTCCCCTTTCCTGTTGAGAGTGCCTCCACTTGAGATGCGACGGGAACGCCGGGAATTCTTTCCCGTTGAAAGCAGGGAAAGGATCCCTCATCACGAGCTACGAGGGGGAAATGGGGCTCCTCTGGATGTGGGCGGGACCATCGTGCTTCCTCTCGAGTGGAGACGCGTATGGCGGTGAACTTCTTGAGTTGCAGCAAGGCTGTGAAAGACCCTTTCGACGTTCCAGAGGTTAGGTGTCATTAGTCTCCAGACGCCTCATCGGAAAGAGGCCTCATCTCGCCTGGAAGGGAGAACTTCCTGGATTTTCTCGAGTTGCGGCAGGTGTTCTCGAGTTACAACGGAGACCACAGGGACCCGCCCTGGTGGCCTCAGGAAAGGTCAGTCCCAATGCGAGTTGCTATGTGGCCTCTCGGGATTCCTCTCCCTTCGATACTGGGGCCAAAACCCTTGTGTGGAGTCAGGGCCGGAACCGAGGATTCCTCTCAGGGGCTGATATGGATCTTTGGGTACTTCTGGAGTCTCCCCAGGGGAGTCAGGCCTCGTCTCGTGTGGGGTCATGCACGTGCGCTTTCCTTCCACACTGTAGAAGCAATGTCACGCTTCCCGTCGCGTGGATCAAAGGATCTGTGGTTCTCCCTCGATGCTTTCCCACAGGGCTGTCCCTAGTGCCACCGTGGTGTGAGTCGTTCCTCGGCGTGAAAGATCAGCCAATGCAGGGCAAACAGGTTCCTCTGGAATGGAATGAGACATCTGGGGGACTCTTGGAATGGTGGTACGACCATGGAGTTCCTCTTGCCTTTCCTGTTGAGAGTGCCTCCTCTTGAGATGCGATGGGAACGCCGGGAATTCTTTCCCGTTGAAAGCAGGGAAAGGATCCCATATCTCGAGCTACGAGGGGGAAACGGGGCTTCTCTGGATGTGGGCGGGACCATCGTGCTTCCTCTCGAGTGGAGACGGATATGGCGGTGAACTTCTTGAGTTGCAGCAAGGGTGTGAAAGACCCTTTCGAAGTTCCAGAGGTTAGGTGTCATTCGTCTCCAGACCCCTCATCGGAAATAGGCTTCATCTCTCCTGGAAGGGAGAACTTCGTGGATTTTCTCGAATTGCGGCAGGTGTTCTCGAGTTACGACGGGGACATCAGGGACCCGCCCTGGTGGCCTCAGGAAAGGCCAGTCCCCATGCGAGTTGCTATCGGGCCTCTCGGGATTCCTCTCCTGTCGATACCGGGGCCAAAATCTTTGTGTGGATTCAGGGCCGGAACCGAGGATTCCTCTCAGGGGCTGACATGGATCTTTGGGTACTTCTGGAGTCTCCCCAGGGGAGTCAGGCCTCGTCTCGAGTGGGGGCATGCACGTGCGCTTTCCTTCCAGGCTGTAGCAGCAATGTCACGCTTCCCGTCGCGTGGATCAAAGGATCTGTGGTTTTCCCTCGAGGCTTTCCCTCCAGGCTTTCCCACATGGCTGTCCCACGTGCCACCGTGGTGTGAGTCGATCCTAGGCGTGAAAGATGAGCCAGTGCAGGGCAAAGAGGATCCTATGGAATGGACTGAGACATGTGGGGGACTCTTGGAATGGTGGTACGACCATGGAGCTCCTCTCGACTTTCCTGTCGAGAGTGCCTCCTCTTGAGATGCGACGGGATCGCCGGGAATTCTTTCCCGTTGAAAGCAGGGAAAGGATCCCTCATCTCGAGCTCCGAGGGGAAACGGGGCTCCTCTGGCTGTGGGCGGGACCATCGTGCTTCCTCTCGAGTGGAGACGGGTATGGCGGTGAACTTCTTGAGTTGCAGAAAGGGTGTGAAAGACCCTTTCGAAGTTCCAGAGGTTAGGTGTCATTAGTCTCCAGACGCCTCATCGGAAATAGGCCTCATCTCGCCTGGAAGGGAGAACTTCCTGGATTTTCTCGAGTTGCGGCAGGTGTTCTCGAGTTACGACGGGGACCTCAGGGACCCGCCCTGGTGGCCTCAGGAGAGGCCAGTCCCCATGCGAGTTGCTAGGGGGCTTCTCGGGATTCCTCTCCCGTCGATACCGGGGCCAAAAACCTTGTGTGGAGTCAGGGCCGGAATCGAGGATTCTTCTCAGGGGCTGACATGGATCTTTGGGTACTTCTGGAGTCTCCCCAGGGGAGTCAGGCCTCGTCTCGAGTGCGGGCATGCACGTGCGCTTTCCTTCCAGGCTGTAGCAGCAATGTCACGCTTCCCGTCGTGTGGAACAAAGGATCTGTGGTTTTCCCTCGAGGCCCTCCCTCGAGGCTTTCCCACACGGCAGTCCCACGTGCCACCGTGGTGTGAGTCGATCCTCGGCGTGAAAGATGAGCCAGTACAGGGCAAAAAGGTTCCTCTGGAATGGACTGAGACATCTGGTTGACTCTTGGAATGGTGGTTCGACCATGGAGTTCCTCTCGCCTTTCCTATTGAGAGTGCCTCCTCTTGAGATGCGACGGGAACGCTGGGAATTCTTTCCCGTTGAAAGCAGGGAAAGGATCCCTCATCTCGAGCTACGAGGGGGAAACGGGGCTCCTCTGGATGTGGGCGGGACCATCGTGCTTCCTCTCGAGTGGAGACCGGTATGGCGGTGAACTTCTTGAGTTGCAGCAAGGGTGTGAAAGACCCTTTCGAAGTTCCAGAGGTTAGGTGTCATTAGTCTCCAGACGCCTCATCGGAAATAAGCCTCATCTCGCCTGGAAGGGAGAACTTCCTGGATTTTCTCGAGTTGCGGCAGGTGTTCTCGAGTTACGACGAGGACCTCAGGGACCCGCCCTGGTGGCCTCAGGAGAGGCCAGTCCCCAAGCGAGTTGCTAGGGGTCCACTCGGGATTCCTCTCCCGTCGATACCAGGGACAAAAACCTTGTGTGGAGTAAGGGCCGGAACCGAGGATTCCTCTCAGGGGCTGACATGGATCTTTGGGTACTCCTGGAGACTCGCCAGGGGCGTCAGGCCTCGTCTCGAGTGGGGGCATGCACGTGTGCTTGCCTTCCAGGCTGTAGCAGCAATGTCACGCTTCCCGTCGCGTGGATCAAAGGATCTGTGGTTTTCCCTCAAGGCTTTCCCTCAAGGCTTTCCCACAGGGCTGTCCCACGTGCCACCGTGGTGTGAGTCGATCCTCGGCGTGAAAGATGAGCCACTGCAGGGCAAAGAGGTTCCTCTGGTATGTACTGAGATAAATGGGGGACTCTTGGCATGGTGGTACGAACATGGAGTTCCTCTCGCCTCTCCTGCTGAGAGTGCCTCCTCTTGAGATGCGACGGGAACAACGGGAATTCTTTCCCGTTGAAAGCAGGGAAAGGATCCCTCATCTGGAGCTACGAGGGGGAAACGGGGCTCCTCTGGATGTGGGCCGGACCATCGTGCTTCCTCTCGAGTGGAGACGGGTATGGGGGTGAACTTCTTGAGTTGCAGCAAGGGTGTGAAAGACCCTTTCGAAGTTCCAGAGGTTAGGTGTCATTAGTCTCCAGACGCCTCATCGGAAATAGGCCTCATCTCGCCTGGAAGGGAGAACTTCCTGGATTTTCTCGAGTTGCGGCAGGTGTTCTCGAGTTACGACGGAGACCTCAGGGACCCGCCCTGGTGGCCTCAGGAAAGGTCAGTCCCAATGCGAGTTGCTATGTGGCCTCTCGGGATTCCTCTCCCGTCGATACTGGGGCCAAAACCCTTGTGTGGAGTCAGGGCCGGAACCGAGGATTCCTCTCAGGGGCTGACATGGATCTTTGGGTACTTCTGGAGTCTCCCCAGGGGAGTCAGGCCTCGTCTCGTGTGGGGTCATGCACGTGCGCTTTCCTTCCACACTGTAGAAGCAATGTCACGCTTCCCGTCGCGTGGATCAAAGGATCTGTGGTTCTCCCTCGAGGCTTTCCCACAGGGCAGTCCCTAGTGCCACCGTGGTGTGAGTCGTTCCTCGGCGTGAAAGATGAGCCAATGCAGGGCAAACAGGTTCCTCTGGAATGGAATGAGACATCTGGGGGACTCTTGGAATGGTGGTACGACAGTGGAGTTCCTCTCGCCTTTCCTGTTGAGAGTGCCTCCTCTTGAGATGCGATGGGAACGCCGGGAATTCTTTCCCGTTGAAAGCAGGGAAAGGATCCCATATCTCGAGCTACGAGGGGGAAACGGGGCTCCTCTGGATGTGGGCGGGATCATCGTGCTTCCTCTCGAGTGGAGACGGGTATGGCGGTGAACTTCTTGAGTTGCAGCAAGGGTGTGAAAGACCCTTTCGAAGTTCCAGAGGTTAGGTGTCATTAGTCTCCAGACCCCTCATCGGAAATAGGCTTCATCTCTCCTGGAAGGGAGAACTTCGTGGATTTTCTCGAGTTGAGTCAGGTGTTCTCGAGTTACGACGGGGATATCAGGGACCCGCCCTGGTGGCCTCAGGAAAGGCCAGTCCCCATGCGAGTTGCTATCGGGCCTCTCGGGATTCCTCTCCTGTCGATACCGGGGCCAAAATCTTTGTGTGGATTCAGGGCCGGAACCGAGGATTCCTCTCAGGGGCTGACATGGATCTTTGGGTACTTCTGGAGTCTCCCCAGGGGAGTCAGGCCTCGTCTCGAGTGGGGACATGCACGTGCGCTTTCCTTCCAGGCTGTAGCAGCAATGTCACGCTTCCCGTCGCGTGGATCAAAGGATCTGTGGTTTTCCCTCGAGGCTTTCCCTCGAGGCTTTCCCACACGGCAGTCCCACGTGCCACCGTGGTGTGAGTCGATCCTCGGCGTGAAAGATGAGCCAGTACAGGGCAAAAAGGTTCCTCTGGAATGGACTGAGACATCTGGTTGACTCTTGGAATGGTGGTTCGACCATGGAGTTCCTCTCGCCTTTCCTATTGAGAGTGCCTCCTCTTGAGATGCGACGGGAACGCTGGGAATTCTTTCCCGTTGAAAGCAGGGAAAGGATCCCTCATCTCGAGCTACGAGGGGGAAACGGGGCTCCTCTGGATGTGGGCGGGACCATCGTGCTTCCTCTCGAGTGGAGACGGGTATGGCGGTGAACTTCTTGAGTTGCAGCAAGTGTGTGAAAGACCCTTTCGAAGTTCCAGAGGTTAGGTGTCATTAGTCTCCAGACGCCTCATCGGAAATAGGCCTCATCTCGCCTGGAAGGGAGAACTTCCTGGATTTTCTCGAGTTGCGGCAGGTGTTCTCGAGTTACGACGAGGACCTCAGGGACCCGCCCTGGTGGCCTCAGGAGAGGCCAGTCCCCAAGCGAGTTGCTAGGGGTCCTCTCGGGATTCCTCTCCCGTCGATACCAGGGACAAAAACCTTGTGTGGAGTAAGGGCCGGAACCGAGGATTCCTCTCAGGGGCTGACATGGATCTTTGGGTACTCCTGGAGACTCGCCAGGGGCGTCAGGCCTCATCTCGAGTGGGGGCATGCACGTGTGCTTGCCTTCCAGGCTGTAGCAGCAATGTCACGCTTCCCGTCGCGTGGATCAAAGGATCTGTGGTTTTCCCTCAAGGCTTTCCCTCAAGGCTTTCCCACAGGGCTGTCCCACGTGCCACCGTGGTGTGAGTCGATCCTCGGCGTGAAAGATGAGCCACTGCAGGGCAAAGAGGTTCCTCTGGTATGTACTGAGATAAATGGGGGACTCTTGGCATGGTGGTACGACCATGGAGTTCCTCTCGCCTCTCCTGCTGAGAGTGCCTCCTCTTGAGATGCGTCGGGAACAACGGGAATTCTTTCCCGTTGAAAGCAGGGAAAGGATCCCTCATCTGGAGCTACGAGGGGGAAACGGGGCTCCTCTGGATGTGGGCCGGACCATCGTGCTTCCTCTCGAGTGGAGACGGGTATGGGGGTGAACTTCTTGAGTTGCAGCAAGGGTGTGAAAGACCCTTTCGAAGTTCCAGAGGTTAGGTGTCATTAGTCTCCAGACGCCTCATCGGAAATAGGCCTCATCTCGCCTGGAAGGGAGAACTTCCTGGATTTTCTCGAGTTGCGGCAGGTGTTCTCGAGTTACGACGGAGACCTCAGGGACCCGCCCTGGTGGCCTCAGGAAAGGTCAGTCCCAATGCGAGTTGCTATGTGGCCTCTCGGGATTCCTCTCCCGTCGATACTGGGGCCAAACCCTTGTGTGGAGTCAGGGCCGGAACCGAGGATTCCTCTCAGGGGCTGACATGGATCTTTGGGTACTTCTGGAGTCTCCCCAGGGGAGTCAGGCCTCGTCTCGTGTGGGGTCATGCACGTGCGCTTTCCTTCCACACTGTAGAAGCAATGTCACGCTTCCCGTCGCGTGGATCAAAGGATCTGTGGTTCTCCCTCGAGGCTTTCCCACAGGGCAGTCCCTAGTGCCACCGTGGTGTGAGTCGTTCCTCGGCGTGAAAGATGGGCCAATGCAGGGCAAACAGGTTCCTCTGGAATGGAATGAGACATCTGGGGGACTCTTGGAATGGTGGTACGACAGTGGAGTTCCTCTCGCCTTTCCTGTTGAGAGTGCCTCCTCTTGAGATGCGATGGGAACGCCGGGAATTCTTTCCCGTTGAAAGCAGGGAAAGGATCCCATATCTCGAGCTACGAGGGGGAAACGGGGCTCCTCTGGATGTGGGCGGGATCATCGTGCTTCCTCTCGAGTGGAGACGGGTATGGCGGTGAACTTCTTGAGTTGCAGCAAGGGTGTGAAAGACCCTTTCGAAGTTCCAGAGGTTAGGTGTCATTAGTCTCCAGACCCCTCATCGGAAATAGGCTTCATCTCTCCTGGAAGGGAGAACTTCGTGGATTTTCTCGAGTTGAGTCAGGTGTTCTCGAGTTACGACGGGGATATCAGGGACCCGCCCTGGTGGCCTCAGGAAAGGCCAGTCCCCATGCGAGTTGCTATCGGGCCTCTCGGGATTCCTCTCCTGTCGATACCGGGGCCAAAATATTTGTGTGGATTCAGGGCCGGAACCGAGGATTCCTCTCAGGGGCTGACATGGATCTTTGGGTACTTCTGGAGTCTCCACAGGGGAGTCAGGCCTCGTCTCGAGTGGGGACATGCACGTGCGCTTTCCTTCCAGGCTGTAGCAGCAATGTCACGCTTCCCGTCGCGTGGATCAAAGGATCTGTGGTTTTCCCTCGAGGCTTTCCCTCGAGGCTTTCCCACATGGCTGTCCCACGTGCCACCGTGGTGTGAGTCGATCCTAGGCGTGAAAGATGAGCCAGTGCAGGGCAAAGAGGATCCTATGGAATGGACTGAGACATGTGGGGGACTTTTGGAATGGTGGTACGACCATGGAGCTCCTCTCGACTTTCCTGTCGAGAGTGCCTCCTCTTGAGATGGGACGGGAACGCCGGGAATTCTTTCCCGTTGAAAGCAGGGAAAGGATCCCTCATCTCGAGCTACGAGGGGGAAACGGGGCTCCTCTGGATGTGGGCGGGACCATCGTGCTTCCTCTCGAGTGGAGACGGGTATGGCGGTGAACTTCTTGAGTTGCAGCAAGGGTGTGAAAGACCCTTTCGAAGTTCCAGAGGTTAGGTGTCATTAGTCTCCAGACGCCTCATCGGAAATAGGCCTCATCTCGCCTGGAAGGGAGAACTTCCTGGATTTTCTCGAGTTGCGGCAGGTGTTCTCGAGTTACGACGGGGACCTCAGGGACCCGCCCTGGTGGCCTCAGGAGAGGCCAGTCCCCAAGCGAGTTGCTAGGGGTCCTCTCGGGATTCCTCTCCCGTCGATACCAGGGACAAAACCCTTGAGTGGAGTAAGGGCCGGAACCGAGGATTCCTCTCAGGGGCTGACATAGATCTTTGGGTACTCCTGGAGTCTCGCCAGGGGCGTCAGGCCTCGTCTCGAGTGGGGGCATGCACGTGTGCTTGCCTTCCAGGCTGTAGCAGCAATGTCACGCTTCCCGTCGCGTGGATCAAAGGATCTGTGGTTTTCCCTCGAGGCTTTCCCTCGATGCTATCCCACATGCCTGTCCCACGTGCCACAGTGATGTGAGTCGATCCTCGGCGTGAAAGATGAGCCAGTGCAGGGCAAAGAGGTTCCTCGGGAATGGACTGAGACATCTGGCGGACTCTTGGCATCGTGGTACGACCATGGAGTTCCTCTCCCCTTTCCTGTTGAGAGTGCCTCCACTTGAGATGCGACGGGAACGCCGGGAATTCTTTCCCGTTGAAAGCAGGGAAAGGATCCCTCATCACGAGCTACGAGGGGGAAATGGGGCTCCTCTGGATGTGGGCGGGACCATCGTGCTAACTCTCGAGTGGAGACGCGTATGGCGGTGAACTTCTTGAGTTGCAGCAAGGCTGTGAAAGACCCTTTCGACGTTCCAGAGGTTAGGTGTCATTAGTCTCCAGACGCCTCATCGGAAAGAGGCCTCATCTCGCCTGGAAGGGAGAACTTCCTGGATTTTCTCGAGTTGCGGCAGGTGTTCTCGAGTTACAACGGAGACCACAGGGACCCGCCCTGGTGGCCTCAGGAAAGGTCAGTCCCAATGCGAGTTGCTATGTGGCCTCTCGGGATTCCTCTCCCTTCGATACTGGGGCCAAAACCCTTGTGTGGAGTCAGGGCCGGAACCGACGATTCCTCTCAGGGGCTGATATGGATCTTTGGGTACTTCTGGAGTCTCCCCAGGGGAGTCAGGCCTCGTCTCGTGTGGGGTCATGCACGTGCCCTTTCCTTCCACACTGTAGAAGCAATGTCACGCTTCCCGTCGCGTGGATCAAAGGATCTGTGGTTCTCCCTCGATGCTTTCCCACAGGGCTGTCCCTAGTGCCACCGTGGTGTGAGTCGTTCCTCGGCGTGAAAGATCAGCCAATGCAGGGCAAACAGGTTCCTCTGGAATGGAATGAGACATCTGGGGGACTCTTGGAATGGTGGTACGACCATGGAGTTCCTCTCGCCTTTCCTGTTGAGAGTGCCTCCTCTTGAGATGCGATGGGAACGCCGGGAATTCTTTCCCGTTGAAAGCAGGGAAAGGATCCCATATCTCGAGCTACGAGGGGGAAACGGGGCTCCTCTGGATGTGGGCGGGACCATCGTGCTTCCTCTCGAGTGGAGACGGATATGGCGGTGAACTTCTTGAGTTGCAGCAAGGGTGTGAAAGACCCTTTCGAAGTTCCAGAGGTTAGGTGTCCTTCGTCTCCAGACCCCTCATCGGAAATAGGCTTCATCTCTCCTGGAAGGGAGAACTTCGTGGATTTTCTCGAATTGCGGCAGGTGTTCTCGAGTTACGACGGGGACATCAGGGACCCGCCCTGGTGGCCTCAGGAAAGGCCAGTCCCCATGCGAGTTGCTATCGGGCCTCTCGGGATTCCTCTCCTGTCGATACCGGGGCCAAAATCTTTGTGTGGATTCAGGGCCGGAACCGAGGATTCCTCTCAGGGGCTGACATGGATCTTTGGGTACTTCTGGAGTATCCCCAGGGGAGTCAGGCCTCGTCTCGAGTGGGGGCATGCACGTGCGCTTTCCTTCCAGGCTGTAGCAGCAATGTCACGCTTCCCGTCGCGTGGATCAAAGGATCTGTGGTTTTCCCTCGAGGCTTTCCCTCGAGGCTTTCCCACATGGCTGTCCCACGTGCCACCGTGGTGTGAGTCGATCCTAGGCGTGAAAGATGAGCCAGTGCAGGGCAAAGAGGATCCTATGGAATGGACTGAGACATGTGGGGGACTCTTGGAATGGTGGTACGACCATGGAGCTCCTCTCGACTTTCCTGTCGAGAGTGCCTCCTCTTGAGATGCGACGGGAACGCCGGGAATTCTTTCCCGTTGAAAGCAGGGAAAGGATCCCTCATCTCGAGCTACGAGGGGGAAACGGGGCTCCTCTGGATGTGGGCGGGACCATCGTGCTTCCTCTCGAGTGGAGACGGGTATGGCGGTGAACTTCTTGAGTTGCAGCAAGGGTGTGAAAGACCCTTTCGAAGTTCCAGAGGTTAGGTGTCATTAGTCTCCAGACGCCTCATCGGAAATAGGCCTCATCTCGCCTGGAAGGGAGAACTTCCTGGATTTTCTCGAGTTGCGGCAGGTGTTCTCGAGTTACGACGGGGACCTCAGGGACCCGCCCTGGTGGCCTCAGGAGAGGCCAGTCCCCAAGCGAGTTGCTAGGGGTCCTCTCGGGATTCCTCTCCCGTCGATACCAGGGACAAAACCCTTGAGTGGAGTAAGGGCCGGAACCGAGGATTCCTCTCAGGGGCTGACATGGATCTTTGGGTACTCCTGGAGTCTCGCCAGGGGCGTCAGGCCTCGTCTCGAGTGGGGGCATGCACGTGTGCTTGCCTTCCAGGCTGTAGCAGCAATGTCACGCTTCCCGTCGCGTGGATCAAAGGATCTGTGGTTTTCCCTCGAGGCTTTCCCTCGAGGCTATCCCACATGCCTGTCCCACGTGCCACCGTGATGTGAGTCGATCCTCGGCGTGAAAGATGATCCAGTGCAGGGCAAAGAGGTTCCTCGGGAAAGGACTGAGACATCTGGGGGACTCTTGGCATCGTGTTACGACCATGGAGTTCCTCTCCCCTTTCCTGTTGAGAGTGCCTCCACTTGAGATGCGACGGGAACGCCGGGAATTCTTTCCGTTGAAAGCAGGGAAAGGATCCCTCATCACGAGCTACGAGGGGGAAATGGGGCTCCTCTGGATGTGGGCGGGACCATCGTGCTTCCTCTCGAGTGGAGACTCGTATGGCGGTGAACTTCTTGAGTTGCAGCAAGGCTGTGAAAGACCCTTTCGACGTTCCAGAGGTTAGGTGTCATTAGTCTCCAGACGCCTCATCGGAAAGAGGCCTCATCTCGCCTGGAAGGGAGAACTTCCTGGATTTTCTCGAGTTGCGACAGGTGTTCTCGTGTTACAACGGAGACCACAGGGACCCGCCCTGGTGGCCTCAGGAAAGGTCAGTCCCAATGCGAGTTGCTATGTGGCCTCTCGGGATTCCTCTCCCGTCGATACTGGGGCCAAAACCCTTGTGTGGAGTCAGGGCCGGAACCGAGGATTCCTCTCAGGGGCTGATATGGATCTTTGGGTACTTCTGGAGTCTCCCCAGGGGAGTCAGGCCTCGTCTCGTGTGGGGTCATGCACGTGCGCTTTCCTTCCACACTGTAGAAGCAATGTCACCCTTCCCGTCGCGTGGATCAAAGGATCTGTGGTTCTCCCTCGAGGCTTTCCCACAGGGCTGTCCCTAGTGCCACCGTGGTGTGAGTCGTTCCTCGGCGTGAAAGATCAGCCAATGCAGGGCAAACAGGTTCCTCTGGAATGGAATGAGACATCTGGGGGACTCTTGGAATGGTGGTACGACAATGGAGTTCCTCTCGCCTTTCCTGTTGAGAGTGCCTCCTCTTGAGATGCGACGGGAACGCCGGGAATTCTTTCCCGTTGAAAGCAGGGAAAGGATCCCATATCTCGAGCTACGAGGGGGAAACGGAGCTCCTCTGGATGTGGGCGGGACCATCGTGCTTCCTCTCGAGTGGAGACGGGTATGGCGGTGAACTTCTTGAGTTGCAGCAAGGGTGTGAAAGACCCTTTCGAAGTTCCAGAGGTTAGGTGTCATTAGTCTCCAGACCCCTCATCGGAAATAGGCTTCATCTCTCCTGGAAGGGAGAACTTCGTGGATTTTCTCGAGTTGCGTCAGGTGTTCTCGAGTTACGACGGTGACATCAGGGACCCGCCCTGGTGGCCTCAGGAAAGGCCAGTCCCCATGCGAGTTGCTATCGGGCCTCTCGGGATTCCTCTCCTGTCGATACCGGGGCCAAAATCTTTGTGTGGATTCAGGGCCGGAACCGAGGATTCCTCTCAGGGGCTGACATGGATCTTTGGGTACTTCTGGAGTCTCCCCAGGGGAGTCAGGCATCGTCTCGAGTGGGGGCATGCACGTGCGCTTTCCTTCCAGGCTGTAGCAGCAATGTCACGCTTCCCGTGGCGTGGATCAAAGGATCTGTGGTTTTCCCTCGAGGCTTTCCCTCGAGGCTTTCCCACATGGCTGTCCCACGTGCCACCGTGGTGTGAGTCGATCCTAGGCGTGAAAGATGAGCCAGTGCAGGGCAAAGAGGATCCTATGGAATGGACTGAGACATGTGGGGGACTCTTGGAATGGTGGTACGACCTTGGAGCTCCTCTCGACTTTCCTGTCGAGAGTGCCTCCTCTTGAGATGCGACGGGAACGCCGGGAATTCTTTCCCGTTGAAAGCAGGGAAAGGATCCCTCATCTCGAGCTACGAGGGGGAAACGGGGCTCCTCTGGATGTGGGCGGGACCATCGTGCTTCCTCTCGAGTGGAGACGGGTATGGCGGTGAACTTCTTGAGTTGCAGCAAGGGTGTGAAAGACCCTTTCGAAGTTCCAGAGGTTAGGTGTCATTAGTCTCCAGACGCCTCATCGGAAATAGGCCTCATCTCGCCTGGAAGGGAGAACTTCCTGGATTTTCTCGAGTTGCGGCAGGTGTTCTCGAGTTACGACGGGGACCTCAGGGACCCGCCCTGGTGGCCTCAGGAGAGGCCAGTCCCCAAGCGAGTTGCTAGGGGTCCTCTCGGGATTCCTCTCCCGTCGATACCAGGGACAAAACCCTTGAGTGGAGTAAGGGCCGGAACCGAGGATTCCTCTCAGGGGCTGACATGGATCTTTGGGTACTCCTGGAGTCTCGCCAGGGGCGTCAGGCCTCGTCTCGAGTGGGGGCATGCACGTGTGCTTGCCTTCCAGGCTGTAGCAGCAATGTCACGCTTCCCGTCGCGTGGATCAAAGGATCTGTGGTTTTCCCTCGAGGCTTTCCCTCGAGGCTATCCCACATGCCTGTCCCACGTGCCACCGTGATGTGAATCGATCCTCGGCGTGAAAGATGATCCAGTGCAGGGCAAAGAGGTTCCTCGGGAAAGGACTGAGACATCTGGGGGACTCTTGGCATCGTGTTACGACCATGGAGTTCCTCTCCCCTTTCCTGTTGAGAGTGCCTCCACTTGAGATGCGACGGGAACGCCGGGAATTCTTTCCGTTGAAAGCAGGGAAAGGATCCCTCATCACGAGCTACGAGGGGGAAATGGGGCTCCTCTGGATGTGGGCGGGACCATCGTGCTTCCTCTCGAGTGGAGACGCGTATGGCGGTGAACTTCTTGAGTTGCAGCAAGGCTGTGAAAGACCCTTTCGACGTTCCAGAGGTTAGGTGTCATTAGTCTCCAGACGCCTCATCGGAAAGAGGCCTCATCTCGCCTGGAAGGGAGAACTTCCTGGATTTTCTCGAGTTGCGACAGGTGTTCTCGTGTTACAACGGAGACCACAGGGACCCGCCCTGGTGGCCTCAGGAAAGGTCAGTCCCAATGCGAGTTGCTATGTGGCCTCTCGGGATTCCTCTCCCGTCGATACTGGGGCCAAAACCCTTGTGTGGAGTCAGGGCCGGAACCGAGGATTCCTCTCAGGGGCTGATATGGATCTTTGGGTACTTCTGGAGTCTCCCCAGGGGAGTCAGGCCTCGTCTCGTGTGGGGTCATGCACGTGCGCTTTCCTTCCACACTGTAGAAGCAATGTCACCCTTCCCGTCGCGTGGATCAAAGGATCTGTGGTTCTCCCTCGAGGCTTTCCCACAGGGCTGTCCCTAGTGCCACCGTGGTGTGAGTCGTTCCTCGGCGTGAAAGATCAGCCAATGCAGGGCAAACAGGTTCCTCTGGAATGGAATGAGACATCTGGGGGACTCTTGGAATGGTGGTACGACAATGGAGTTCCTCTCGCCTTTCCTGTTGAGAGTGCCTCCTCTTGAGATGCGACGGGAACGCCGGGAATTCTTTCCCGTTGAAAGCAGGGAAAGGATCCCATATCTCGAGCTACGAGGGGGAAACGGAGCTCCTCTGGATGTGGGCGGGACCATCGTGCTTCCTCTCGAGTGGAGACGGGTATGGCGGTGAACTTCTTGAGTTGCAGCAAGGGTGTGAAAGACCCTTTCGAAGTTCCAGAGGTTAGGTGTCATTAGTCTCCAGACCCCTCATCGGAAATAGGCTTCATCTCTCCTGGAAGGGAGAACTTCGTGGATTTTCTCGAGTTGCGTCAGGTGTTCTCGAGTTACGACGGTGACATCAGGGACCCGCCCTGGTGGCCTCAGGAAAGGCCAGTCCCCATGCGAGTTGCTATCGGGCCTCTCGGGATTCCTCTCCTGTCGATACCGGGGCCAAAATCTTTGTGTGGATTCAGGGCCGGAACCGAGGATTCCTCTCAGGGGCTGACATGGATCTTTGGGTACTTCTGGAGTCTCCCCAGGGGAGTCAGGCCTCGTCTCGAGTGGGGGCATGCACGTGCGCTTTCCTTCCAGGCTGTAGCAGCAATGTCACGCTTCCCGTCGCGTGGATCAAAGGATCTGTGGTTTTCCCTCGAGGCTTTCCCTCGAGGCTTTCCCACATGGCTGTCCCACGTGCCACCGTGGTGTGAGTCGATCCTAGGCGTGAAAGATGAGCCAGTGCAGGGCAAAGAGGATCCTATGGAATGGACTGAGACATGTGGGGGACTTTTGGAATGGTGGTACGACCATGGAGCTCCTCTCGACTTTCCTGTCGAGAGTGCCTCCTCTTGAGATGGGACGGGAACGCCGGGAATTCTTTCCCGTTGAAAGCAGGGAAAGGATCCCTCATCTCGAGCTACGAGGGGGAAACGGGGCTCCTCTGGATGTGGGCGGGACCATCGTGCTTCCTCTCGAGTGGAGACGGGTATGGCGGTGAACTTCTTGAGTTGCAGCAAGGGTGTGAAAGACCCTTTCGAAGTTCCAGAGGTTAGGTGTCATTAGTCTCCAGACGCCTCATCGGAAATAGGCCTCATCTCGCCTGGAAGGGAGAACTTCCTGGATTTTCTCGAGTTGCGGCAGGTGTTCTCGAGTTACGACGGGGACCTCAGGGACCCGCCCTGGTGGCCTCAGGAGAGGCCAGTCCCCAAGCAAGTTGCTAGGGGTCCTCTCGGGATTCCTCTCCCGTCGATACCAGGGACAAAACCCTTGAGTGGAGTAAGGGCCGGAACCGAGGATTCCTCTCAGGGGCTGACATAGATCTTTGGGTACTCCTGGAGTCTCGCCAGGGGCGTCAGGCCTCGTCTCGAGTGGGGGCATGCACGTGTGCTTGCCTTCCAGGCTGTAGCAGCAATGTCACGCTTCCCGTCGCGTGGATCAAAGGATCTGTGGTTTTCCCTCGAGGCTTTCCCTCGATGCTATCCCACATGCCTGTCCCACGTGCCACAGTGATGTGAGTCGATCCTCGGCGTGAAAGATGAGCCAGTGCAGGGCAAAGAGGTTCCTCGGGAATGGACTGAGACATCTGGCGGACTCTTGGCATCGTGGTACGACCATGGAGTTCCTCTCCCCTTTCCTGTTGAGAGTGCCTCCACTTGAGATGCGACGGGAACGCCGGGAATTCTTTCCCGTTGAAAGCAGGGAAAGGATCCCTCATCACGAGCTACGAGGGGGAAATGGGGCTCCTCTGGATGTGGGCGGGACCATCGTGCTAACTCTCGAGTGGAGACGCGTATGGCGGTGAACTTCTTGAGTTGCAGCAAGGCTGTGAAAGACCCTTTCGACGTTCCAGAGGTTAGGTGTCATTAGTCTCCAGACGCCTCATCGGAAAGAGGCCTCATCTCGCCTGGAAGGGAGAACTTCCTGGATTTTCTCGAGTTGCGGCAGGTGTTCTCGAGTTACAACGGAGACCACAGGGACCCGCCCTGGTGGCCTCAGGAAAGGTCAGTCCCAATGCGAGTTGCTATGTGGCCTCTCGGGATTCCTCTCCCTTCGATACTGGGGCCAAAACCCTTGTGTGGAGTCAGGGCCGGAACCGACGATTCCTCTCAGGGGCTGATATGGATCTTTGGGTACTTCTGGAGTCTCCCCAGGGGAGTCAGGCCTCGTCTCGTGTGGGGTCATGCACGTGCCCTTTCCTTCCACACTGTAGAAGCAATGTCACGCTTCCCGTCGCGTGGATCAAAGGATCTGTGGTTCTCCCTCGATGCTTTCCCACAGGGCTGTCCCTAGTGCCACCGTGGTGTGAGTCGTTCCTCGGCGTGAAAGATCAGCCAATGCAGGGCAAACAGGTTCCTCTGGAATGGAATGAGACATCTGGGGGACTCTTGGAATGGTGGTACGACCATGGAGTTCCTCTCGCCTTTCCTGTTGAGAGTGCCTCCTCTTGAGATGCGATGGGAACGCCGGGAATTCTTTCCCGTTGAAAGCAGGGAAAGGATCCCATATCTCGAGCTACGAGGGGGAAACGGGGCTCCTCTGGATGTGGGCGGGACCATCGTGCTTCCTCTCGAGTGGAGACGGATATGGCGGTGAACTTCTTGAGTTGCAGCAAGGGTGTGAAAGACCCTTTCGAAGTTCCAGAGGTTAGGTGTCCTTCGTCTCCAGACCCCTCATCGGAAATAGGCTTCATCTCTCCTGGAAGGGAGAACTTCGTGGATTTTCTCGAATTGCGGCAGGTGTTCTCGAGTTACGACGGGGACATCAGGGACCCGCCCTGGTGGCCTCAGGAAAGGCCAGTCCCCATGCGAGTTGCTATCGGGCCTCTCGGGATTCCTCTCCTGTCGATACCGGGGCCAAAATCTTTGTGTGGATTCAGGGCCGGAACCGAGGATTCCTCTCAGGGGCTGACATGGATCTTTGGGTACTTCTGGAGTATCCCCAGGGGAGTCAGGCCTCGTCTCGAGTGGGGGCATGCACGTGCGCTTTCCTTCCAGGCTGTAGCAGCAATGTCAGGCTTCCCGTCGCGTGGATCAAAGGATCTGTGGTTTTCCCTCGAGGCTTTCCCTCGAGGCTTTCCCACATGGCTGTCCCACGTGCCACCGTGGTGTGAGTCGATCCTAGGCGTGAAAGATGAGCCAGTGCAGGGCAAAGAGGATCCTATGGAATGGACTGAGACATGTGGGGGACTCTTGGAATGGTGGTACGACCATGGAGCTCCTCTCGACTTTCCTGTCGAGAGTGCCTCCTCTTGAGATGCGACGGGAACGCCGGGAATTCTTTCCCGTTGAAAGCAGGGAAAGGATCCCTCGTCTCGAGCTACGAGGGGGAAACGGGGCTCCTCTGGATGTGGGCGGGACCATCGTGCTTCCTCTCGAGTGGAGACGGGTATGGCGGTGAACTTCTTGAGTTGCAGCAAGGGTGTGAAAGACCCTTTCGAAGTTCCAGAGGTTAGGTGTCATTAGTCTCCAGACGCCTCATCGGAAATAGGCCTCATCTCGCCTGGAAGGGAGAACTTCCTGGATTTTCTCGAGTTGCGGCAGGTGTTCTCGAGTTACGACGGGGACCTCAGGGACCCGCCCTGGTGGCCTCAGGAGAGGCCAGTCCCCAAGCGAGTTGCTAGGGGTCCTCTCGGGATTCCTCTCCCGTCGATACCAGGGACAAAACCCTTGAGTGGAGTAAGGGCCGGAACCGAGGATTCCTCTCAGGGGCTGACATGGATCTTTGGGTACTCCTGGAGTCTCGCCAGGGGCGTCAGGCCTCGTCTCGAGTGGGGGCATGCACGTGTGCTTGCCTTCCAGGCTGTAGCAGCAATGTCACGCTTCCCGTCGCGTGGATCAAAGGATCTGTGGTTTTCCCTCGAGGCTTTCCCTCGAGGCTATCCCACATGCCTGTCCCACGTGCCACCGTGATGTGAGTCGATCCTCGGCGTGAAAGATGATCCAGTGCAGGGCAAAGAGGTTCCTCGGGAAAGGACTGAGACATCTGGGGGACTCTTGGCATCGTGTTACGACCATGGAGTTCCTCTCCCCTTTCCTGTTGAGAGTGCCTCCACTTGAGATGCGACGGGAACGCCGGGAATTCTTTCCGTTGAAAGCAGGGAAAGGATCCCTCATCACGAGCTACGAGGGGGAAATGGGGCTCCTCTGGATGTGGGCGGGACCATCGTGCTTCCTCTCGAGTGGAGACTCGTATGGCGGTGAACTTCTTGAGTTGCAGCAAGGCTGTGAAAGACCCTTTCGACGTTCCAGAGGTTAGGTGTCATTAGTCTCCAGACGCCTCATCGGAAAGAGGCCTCATCTCGCCTGGAAGGGAGAACTTCCTGGATTTTCTCGAGTTGCGACAGGTGTTCTCGTGTTACAACGGAGACCACAGGGACCCGCCCTGGTGGCCTCAGGAAAGGTCAGTCCCAATGCGAGTTGCTATGTGGCCTCTCGGGATTCCTCTCCCGTCGATACTGGGGCCAAAACCCTTGTGTGGAGTCAGGGCCGGAACCGAGGATTCCTCTCAGGGGCTGATATGGATCTTTGGGTACTTCTGGAGTCTCCCCAGCGGAGTCAGGCCTCGTCTCGTGTGGGGTCATGCACGTGCGCTTTCCTTCCACACTGTAGAAGCAATGTCACCCTTCCCGTCGCGTGGATCAAAGGATCTGTGGTTCTCCCTCGAGGCTTTCCCACAGGGCTGTCCCTAGTGCCACCGTGGTGTGAGTCGTTCCTCGGCGTGAAAGATCAGCCAATGCAGGGCAAACAGGTTCCTCTGGAATGGAATGAGACATCTGGGGGACTCTTGGAATGGTGGTACGACAATGGAGTTCCTCTCGCCTTTCCTGTTGAGAGTGCCTCCTCTTGAGATGCGACGGGAACGCCGGGAATTCTTTCCCGTTGAAAGCAGGGAAAGGATCCCATATCTCGAGCTACGAGGGGGAAACGGAGCTCCTCTGGATGTGGGCGGGACCATCGTGCTTCCTCTCGAGTGGAGACGGGTATGGCGGTGAACTTCTTGAGTTGCAGCAAGGGTGTGAAAGACCCTTTCGAAGTTCCAGAGGTTAGGTGTCATTAGTCTCCAGACCCCTCATCGGAAATAGGCTTCATCTCTCCTGGAAGGGAGAACTTCGTGGATTTTCTCGAGTTGCGTCAGGTGTTCTCGAGTTACGACGGTGACATCAGGGACCCGCCCTGGTGGCCTCAGGAAAGGCCAGTCCCCATGCGAGTTGCTATCGGGCCTCTCGGGATTCCTCTCCTGTCGATACCGGGGCCAAAATCTTTGTGTGGATTCAGGGCCGGAACCGAGGATTCCTCTCAGGGGCTGACATGGATCTTTGGGTACTTCTGGAGTCTCCCCAGGGGAGTCAGGCATCGTCTCGAGTGGGGGCATGCACGTGCGCTTTCCTTCCAGGCTGTAGCAGCAATGTCACGCTTCCCGTGGCGTGGATCAAAGGATCTGTGGTTTTCCCTCGAGGCTTTCCCTCGAGGCTTTCCCACATGGCTGTCCCACGTGCCACCGTGGTGTGAGTCGATCCTAGGCGTGAAAGATGAGCCAGTGCAGGGCAAAGAGGATCCTATGGAATGGACTGAGACATGTGGGGGACTCTTGGAATGGTGGTACGACCTTGGAGCTCCTCTCGACTTTCCTGTCGAGAGTGCCTCCTCTTGAGATGCGACGGGAACGCCGGGAATTCTTTCCCGTTGAAAGCAGGGAAAGGATCCCTCATCTCGAGCTACGAGGGGGAAACGGGGCTCCTCTGGATGTGGGCGGGACCATCGTGCTTCCTCTCGAGTGGAGACGGGTATGGCGGTGAACTTCTTGAGTTGCAGCAAGGGTGTGAAAGACCCTTTCGAAGTTCCAGAGGTTAGGTGTCATTAGTCTCCAGACGCCTCATCGGAAATAGGCCTCATCTCGCCTGGAAGGGAGAACTTCCTGGATTTTCTCGAGTTGCGGCAGGTGTTCTCGAGTTACGACGGGGACCTCAGGGACCCGCCCTGGTGGCCTCAGGAGAGGCCAGTCCCCAAGCGAGTTGCTAGGGGTCCTCTCGGGATTCCTCTCCCGTCGATACCAGGGACAAAACCCTTGAGTGGAGTAAGGGCCGGAACCGAGGATTCCTCTCAGGGGCTGACATGGATCTTTGGGTACTCCTGGAGTCTCGCCAGGGGCGTCAGGCCTCGTCTCGAGTGGGGGCATGCACGTGTGCTTGCCTTCCAGGCTGTAGCAGCAATGTCACGCTTCCCGTCGCGTGGATCAAAGGATCTGTGGTTTTCCCTCGAGGCTTTCCCTCGAGGCTATCCCACATGCCTGTCCCACGTGCCACCGTGATGTGAGTCGATCCTCGGCGTGAAAGATGATCCAGTGCAGGGCAAAGAGGTTCCTCGGGAAAGGACTGAGACATCTGGGGGACTCTTGGCATCGTGTTACGACCATGGAGTTCCTCTCCCCTTTCCTGTTGAGAGTGCCTCCACTTGAGATGCGACGGGAACGCCGGGAATTCTTTCCGTTGAAAGCAGGGAAAGGATCCCTCATCACGAGCTACGAGGGGGAAATGGGGCTCCTCTGGATGTGGGCGGGACCATCGTGCTTCCTCTCGAGTGGAGACGCGTATGGCGGTGAACTTCTTGAGTTGCAGCAAGGCTGTGAAAGACCCTTTCGACGTTCCAGAGGTTAGGTGTCATTAGTCTCCAGACGCCTCATCGGAAAGAGGCCTCATCTCGCCTGGAAGGGAGAACTTCCTGGATTTTCTCGAGTTGCGACAGGTGTTCTCGTGTTACAACGGAGACCACAGGGACCCGCCCTGGTGGCCTCAGGAAAGGTCAGTCCCAATGCGAGTTGCTATGTGGCCTCTCGGGATTCCTCTCCCGTCGATACTGGGGCCAAAACCCTTGTGTGGAGTCAGGGCCGGAACCGAGGATTCCTCTCAGGGGCTGATATGGATCTTTGGGTACTTCTGGAGTCTCCCCAGGGGAGTCAGGCCTCGTCTCGTGTGGGGTCATGCACGTGCGCTTTCCTTCCACACTGTAGAAGCAATGTCACCCTTCCCGTCGCGTGGATCAAAGGATCTGTGGTTCTCCCTCGAGGCTTTCCCACAGGGCTGTCCCTAGTGCCACCGTGGTGTGAGTCGTTCCTCGGCGTGAAAGATCAGCCAATGCAGGGCAAACAGGTTCCTCTGGAATGGAATGAGACATCTGGGGGACTCTTGGAATGGTGGTACGACAATGGAGTTCCTCTCGCCTTTCCTGTTGAGAGTGCCTCCTCTTGAGATGCGACGGGAACGCCGGGAATTCTTTCCCGTTGAAAGCAGGGAAAGGATCCCATATCTCGAGCTACGAGGGGGAAACGGAGCTCCTCTGGATGTGGGCGGGACCATCGTGCTTCCTCTCGAGTGGAGACGGGTATGGCGGTGAACTTCTTGAGTTGCAGCAAGGGTGTGAAAGACCCTTTCGAAGTTCCAGAGGTTAGGTGTCATTAGTCTCCAGACCCCTCATCGGAAATAGGCTTCATCTCTCCTGGAAGGGAGAACTTCGTGGATTTTCTCGAGTTGCGTCAGGTGTTCTCGAGTTACGACGGTGACATCAGGGACCCGCCCTGGTGGCCTCAGGAAAGGCCAGTCCCCATGCGAGTTGCTATCGGGCCTCTCGGGATTCCTCTCCTGTCGATACCGGGGCCAAAATCTTTGTGTGGATTCAGGGCCGGAACCGAGGATTCCTCTCAGGGGCTGACATGGATCTTTGGGTACTTCTGGAGTCTCCCCAGGGGAGTCAGGCCTCGTCTCGAGTGGGGGCATGCACGTGCGCTTTCCTTCCAGGCTGTAGCAGCAATGTCACGCTTCCTGTGGCGTGGATCAAAGGATCTGTGGTTTTCCCTCGAGGCTTTCCCTCGAGGCTTTCCCACATGGCTGTCCCACGTGCCACCGTGGTGTGAGTCGATCCTAGGCGTGAAAGATGAGCCAGTGCAGGGCAAAGAGGATCCTATGGAATGGACTGAGACATGTGGGGGACTCTTGGCATGGTGGTACGACCATGGAGTTCCTCTCGACTTTCCTGTCGAGAGTGCCTCCTCTTGAGATGCGATGGGAACGCCGGGAATTCTTTCCTGTTGAATGCAGGGAAAGGATCCCTCATCTCGAGCTACGAGGGGTAAACGGGGCTCCTCTGGATGTGGGCGGGACCAACGTGCTTCCTCTCGAGTGGAGACGGGTATGGCGGTGAACATCTTGAGTTGCAGCAAGGGTGTGAAAGACCCTTTCGAAGTTCCAGAGGTTAGGTGTCATTAGTCTCCAGACCCCTCATCGGAAATAGGCTTCATCTCGCCTGGAAGGGAGAACTTCCTGGATTTTCTCGAGTTGCGGCAGGTGTTCTCGAGTTACGACGAGGACCTCAGGGACCCGCCCTGGTGGCCTCAGGAGAGGCCAGTCCCCAAGCGAGTTGCTATGGGTCCTCTCGGGATTCATCTCCCATCGATACCAGGGACAAAAACCTTGTGTGGAGTAAGGGCCGGAACCGAGGATTCCTCTCAGGGGCTGAAATGGATCTTTGGGTACTTCTGGAGTCTCCCCAGGGGAGTCAGGCCTCGTCTCGAGTGGGGGCATGCACGTGCGCTTTCCTTCCAGGCTGTAGCAGCAATGTCACGCTTCCCGTCGCGTGGATCAAAGGATCTGTGGGTTTCCCTGGAGGCTTTCCCACAGGGCTGTCCCACGTGCCACCGTGGTGTGAGTCGATCCTCGGCGTGAAAGATGAGCCAGTGCAGGGCAAAAAGGTTCCTCTGGAATGGACTGAGACATCTGGGGGACTCTTGGAAAGGTGGTACGACCATGGACTTCCTCTAGCCGTTCCTGTTGAGAGTGCCTCCTCTTGAGATGCGACGGGAACGCCGGGAATTCTTTCCTGTTGAAAGCAGGGAAAGGATCCCTCATCTCGAGCTACGAGGGGTAAACGGGGCTCCTCTGGATGTGGGCGGGACCATCGTGCTTCCTCTCGAGTCGAGACGGGTATGGCGGTGAACTTCTTGAGTTGCAGCAAGGCTGTGAAAGACCCTTTCGACGTTCCAGAGGTTAGGTGTCATTAGTCTCCAGGCTCCTCATCGGAAAGAGGTCTCATCTCGCCTGGAAGGGAGAACTTCCTGGATTTTCTCGAGTTGCGGCAGGTGTTCTCGAGTTACAACGGGGACCTCAGGGACCCGCCCTGGTGGCCTCAGGAAAGGTCAGTCCCCATGCGAGTTGCTAGGGGGCCTCTCGGGATTCCTCTCCCGTTGATACCGGGTCCAAAAACTTTGTGTGGAGTCAGGGCCGGAACCGAGGATTCCTCTCAGGGGCTGACATGGATCTTTGGGTACTTCTGGAGTCTCCCCAGGGGAGTCAGGCCTCGTCTCGAGTGGGGGCATGCACGTGCGCTTTCCTTCCAGGCTGTAGCAGCAATGTCACGCTTCCCGTCGCGTGGATCAAAGGATCTGTGGTTTTCCCTCGAGGCTTTCCCTCGAGGCTTTGCCACAGGGCTGTGTCACGCGCCACCGTGGTGTGAGTCGATCCTCGGCGTGAAAGATGAGCCAGTGCAGGGCAAAGAGGTTCCTCTGGAATGGACTGAGACATCTGGGGTACTCTTGGCATGGTGGTACGACCATGGAGTTCCTCTCGCCTTTCCTGTTGAGAGTGCCTCCAATTGAGAAGCGACGGGAACGCCGGGAATTCTTTCCCGTTGAAAGCAGGGAAAGGATTCCTCATCTCGAGCTACGAGGGGGAAACGGGGCTCCTCTGGATGAGGGCAGGACGATCGTGCTTCCTCTCGAGTGGAGACGGGAATGGCGGTGAACTTCTTGAGTTGTAGCAAAGTTGTGATAGACCGTTTTGAAGTTCCAGAGGTTAGTTGTCATTAGTCTCCAGAAGCCTCATCGGAAATATGCCTCATCTCGCCTGGAAGGGAGAACTTCCTAAATTTTCTCGAGTTGCGGCAGCTGTTCTCGCGTTACGACGGGGACCTCAGGGACCCGCCCTGGTGGCCTCAGGAGAGGCCAGTCCCCATGCGAGTTGCTAGGGCGCCTCTCGGGCTTCCTCTCCCGTCGAAACCGGGGCCAAA
Organism: Capricornis sumatraensis; assembly: GCF_032405125.1. Lineage (NCBI taxonomy): Eukaryota > Metazoa > Chordata > Mammalia > Artiodactyla > Bovidae > Capricornis > Capricornis sumatraensis. Next base: position 14,964,298 of record NW_027184612.1, read on the forward strand.
AACCTTGTGTGGAGTCAGGGCCGGAACCGAGGATTCCTCTCAGGGGCTGACATGGATCTTTGGGTACTTCTGGAGTCTCCCCACGGGAGTCAGGCCTCGTCTCGAGTGCGGGCATGCACGTGCGCTTGCCTTCCAGGCTGTAGCAGCAATGTCACGCTTCCCGTCGCGTGGATCAAAGGATCTGTGGTTTTCCCTCGAGGCTTTCCCTCGAGGCTATCCCACATGCCTGTCCCACGTGCCACCGTGATGTGAGTCGATCCTCGGCGTGAAAGATGATCCAGTGCAGGGCAAAGAGGTTCCTCGGGAAAGGACTGAGACATCTGGGGGACTCTTGGCATCGTGTTACGACCATGGAGTTCCTCTCCCCTTTCCTGTTGAGAGTGCCTCCACTTGAGATGCGACGGGAACGCCGGGAATTCTTTCCGTTGAAAGCAGGGAAAGGATCCCTCATCACGAGCTACGAGGGGGAAATGGGGCTCCTCTGGATGTGGGCGGGACCATCGTGCTTCCTCTCGAGTGGAGACGCGTATGGCGGTGAACTTCTTGAGTTGCAGCAAGGCTGTGAAAGACCCTTTCGACGTTCCAGAGGTTAGGTGTCATTAGTCTCCAGACGCCTCATCGGAAAGAGGCCTCATCTCGCCTGGAAGGGAGAACTTCCTGGATTTTCTCGAGTTGCGGCAGGTGTTCTCGTGTTACAACGGAGACCACAGGGACCCGCCCTGGTGGCCTCAGGAAAGGTCAGTCCCAATGCGAGTTGCTATGTGGCCTCTCGGGATTCCTCTCCCGTCGATACTGGGGCCAAAACCCTTGTGTGGAGTCAGGGCCGGAACCGAGGATTCCTCTCAGGGGCTGATATGGATCTTTGGGTACTTCTGGAGTCTCCCCAGGGGAGTCAGGCCTCGTCTCGTGTGGGGTCATGCACGTGCGCTTTCCTTCCACACTGTAGAAGCAATGTCACCCTTCCCGTCGCGTGGATCAAAGGATCTGTGGTTCTCCCTCGAGGCTTTCCCACAGGGCTGTCCCTAGTGCCACCGTGGTGTGAGTCGTTCCTCGGCGTGAAAGATCAGCCAATGCAGGGCAAACAGGTTCCTCTGGAATGGAATGAGACATCTGGGGGACTCTTGGAATGGTGGTACGACAATGGAGTTCCTCTCGCCTTTCCTGTTGAGAGTGCCTCCTCTTGAGATGCGACGGGAACGCCGGGAATTCTTTCCCGTTGAAAGCAGGGAAAGGATCCCATATCTCGAGCTACGAGGGGGAAACGGAGCTCCTCTGGATGTGGGCGGGACCATCGTGCTTCCTCTCAAGTGGAGACGGGTATGGCGGTGAACTTCTTGAGTTGCAGCAAGGGTGTGAAAGACCCTTTCGAAGTTCCAGAGGTTAGGTGTCATTAGTCTCCAGACCCCTCATCGGAAATAGGCTTCATCTCTCCTGGAAGGGAGAACTTCGTGGATTTTCTCGAGTTGCGTCAGGTGTTCTCGAGTTACGACGGTGACATCAGGGACCCGCCCTGGTGGCCTCAGGAAAGGCCAGTCCCCATGCGAGTTGCTATCGGGCCTCTCGGGATTCCTCTCCTGTCGATACCGGGGCCAAAATCTTTGTGTGGATTCAGGGCCGGAACCGAGGATTCCTCTCAGGGGCTGACATGGATCTTTGGGTACTTCTGGAGTCTCCCCAGGGGAGTCAGGCCTCGTCTCGAGTGGGGGCATGCACGTGCGCTTTCCTTCCAGGCTGTAGCAGCAATGTCACGCTTCCCGTGGCGTGGATCAAAGGATCTGTGGTTTTCCCTCGAGGCTTTCCCTCGAGGCTTTCCCACATGGCTGTCCCACGTGCCACCGTGGTGTGAGTCGATCCTAGGCGTGAAAGATGAGCCAGTGCAGGGCAAAGAGGATCCTATGGAATGGACTGAGACATGTGGGGGACTCTTGGAATGGTGGTACGACCTTGGAGCTCCTCTCGACTTTCCTGTCGAGAGTGCCTCCTCTTGAGATGCGACGGGAACGCCGGGAATTCTTTCCCGTTGAAAGCAGGGAAAGGATCCCTCATCTCGAGCTACGAGGGGGAAACGGGGCTCCTCTGGATGTGGGCGGGACCATCGTGCTTCCTCTCGAGTGGAGACGGGTATGGCGGTGAACTTCTTGAGTTGCAGCAAGGGTGTGAAAGACCCTTTCGAAGTTCCAGAGGTTAGGTGTCATTAGTCTCCAGACGCCTCATCGGAAATAGGCCTCATCTCGCCTGGAAGGGAGAACTTCCTGGATTTTCTCGAGTTGCGGCAGGTGTTCTCGAGTTACGACGGGGACCTCAGGGACCCGCCCTGGTGGCCTCAGGAGAGGCCAGTCCCCAAGCGAGTTGCTAGGGGTCCTCTCGGGATTCCTCTCCCGTCGATACCAGGGACAAAACCCTTGAGTGGAGTAAGGGCCGGAACCGAGGATTCCTCTCAGGGGCTGACATGGATCTTTGGGTACTCCTGGAGTCTCGCCAGGGGCGTCAGGCCTCGTCTCGAGTGGGGGCATGCACGTGTGCTTGCCTTCCAGGCTGTAGCAGCAATGTCACGCTTCCCGTCGCGTGGATCAAAGGATCTGTGGTTTTCCCTCGAGGCTTTCCCTCGAGGCTATCCCACATGCCTGTCCCACGTGCCACCGTGATGTCAGTCGATCCTCGGCGTGAAAGATGATCCAGTGCAGGGCAAAGAGGTTCCTCGGGAAAGGACTGAGACATCTGGGGGACTCTTGGCATCGTGTTACGACCATGGAGTTCCTCTCCCCTTTCCTGTTGAGAGTGCCTCCACTTGAGATGCGACGGGAACGCCGGGAATTCTTTCCCGTTGAAAGCAGGTAAAGGATCCCTCATCTCGAGCTCCGAGGGGGAAACCGGGCTCCTCTGGATGTGGGCGGGACCATCGTGCTTCCTCTCGAGTGGAGACGGGTATGGCGGTGAACTTCTTGAGTTGCAGCAAGGGTGTGAAAGACCCTTTCGAAGTTCCAGAGGTTAGGTGTCATTAGTCTACAGACGCCTCATCGGAAATAGGCCTCATCTCGCCTGGAAGGGAGAACTTCCTGGATTTTCTCGAGTTGCGGCAGGTGTTCCCGAGTTACGACGGGGACCTCAGGGACCCGCCCTGGTGGCCTCAGGAGAGGCCAGTCCCCATGCGAGTTGCTAGGGGGCCTCTCGGGATTCCTCTCCCGTCGATACCGGGTCCAAAAACCTTGTGTTGGGTCAGGGCCGGAACCGAGGATTCCTCTCAGGGGCTGATATGGATCTTTGGGTACTTCTGGAGTCTCGCCTGGGGAGTCAGGCCTCGTCTCCAGTGGGGGCATGCACGTGCGCTTTCCTTCCAGGCTGTAGCAGCAATGTCACGCTTCCCGTCGCGTGGATCAAAGGATCTGTGGTTTTCCCTCGAGGCTTTCCCTCGAGGCTTTCCCACAGGGCTGTCCCACGTGCCACCGTGGTGTGAGTCGATCCTCGGCGTGAAAGATGAGCCAGTGCAGGGCAAAGAGGTTCATCTGGAATGGACTGAGACATCTGGGGGACTCTTGGAATGGTGGTACGACCATGGAGTTCCTCTCGGCTTTTCTGTGGAGAGTGCCTCCTCTTGAGATGCGACGGGATCGCCGGGAATTCTTTCCCGTTGAAAGCAGGGAAAGGATCCCTCATCTCGAGCTCCGAGGGGAAACGGGGCTCCTCTGGCTGTGGGCGGGACCATCGTGCTTCCTCTCGAGTGGAGACGGGTATGGCGGTGAACTTCTTGAGTTGCAGAAAGGGTGTGAAAGACCCTTTCGAAGTTCCAGAGGTTAGGTGTCATTAGTCTCCAGACGCCTCATCGGAAATAGGCCTCATCTCGCCTGGAAGGGAGAACTTCCTGGATTTTCTCGAGTTGCGGCAGGTGTTGTCGAGTTACGACGGGGACCTCAGGGACTCGCCCTGGTGGCCTCAGGAGAGGCCAGTCCCCATGCGAGTTGCTAGGGGGCCTCTCGGGATTCCTCTCCCGTCGATACCGGGGCCAAAAACCTTGTGTGGAGTCAGGGCCGGAACCGAGGATTCTTCTCAGGGGCTGACATGGATCTTTGGGTACTTCTGGAGTCTCCCCAGGGGAGTCAGGCCTCGTCTCGAGTGCGGGCATGCACGTGCGCTTTCCTTCCAGGCTGTAGCAGCAATGTCACGCTTCCCGTCGTGTGGAACAAAGGATCTGTGGTTTTCCCTCGAGGCCCTCCCTCGAGGCTTTCCCACACGGCAGTCCCACGTGCCACCATGGTGTGAGTCGATCCTCGGCGTGAAAGATGAGCCAGTACAGGGCAAAAAGGTTCCTCTGGAATGGACTGAGACATCTGGTTGACTCTTGGAATGGTGGTTCGACCATGGAGTTCCTCTCGCCTTTCCTATTGAGAGTGCCTCCTCTTGAGATGCGACGGGAACGCTGGGAATTCTTTCCCGTTGAAAGCAGGGAAAGGATCCCTCATCTCGAGCTACGAGGGGGAAACGGGGCTCCTCTGGATGTGGGCGAGACCATCGTGCTTCCTCTCGAGTGGAGACCGGTATGGCGGTGAACTTCTTGAGTTGCAGCAAGGGTGTGAAAGACCCTTTCGAAGTTCCAGAGGTTAGGTGTCATTAGTCTCCAGACGCCTCATCGGAAATAGGCCTCATCTCGCCTGGAAGGGAGAACTTCCTGGATTTTCTCGAGTTGCGGCAGGTGTTCTCGAGTTACGACGAGGACCTCAGGGACCCGCCCTGGTGGCCTCAGGAGAGGCCAGTCCCCAAGCGAGTTGCTAGGGGTCCTCTCGGGATTCCTCTCCCGTCGATACCAGGGACAAAAACCTTGTGTGGATTCAGGGCCGGAACCGAGGATTCCTCTCAGGGGCTGACATGGATCTTTGGGTACTCCTGGAGTCTCGCCAGGGGCGTCAGGCCTCGTCTCGAGTGGGGGCATGCACGTGTGCTTGCCTTCCAGGCTGTAGCAGCAATGTCACGCTTCCCGTCGCGTGGATCAAAGGATCTGTGGTTTTCCCTCAAGGCTTTCCCTCAAGGCTTTCCCACAGGGCTGTCCCACGTGCCACCGTGGTGTGAGTCGATCCTCGGCGTGAAAGATGAGCCACTGCAGGGCAAAGAGGTTCCTCTGGTATGTACTGAGATATATGGGGGACTCTTGGCATGGTGGTACGACCATGGAGTTCCTCTCGCCTCTCCTGCTGAGAGTGCCTCCACTTGAGATGCGACGGGAACAACGGGAATTCTTTCCCGTTGAAAGCAGGGAAAGGATCCCTCATCTGGAGCTACGAGGGGGAAACGGGGCTCCTCTGGATGTGGGCCGGACCATCGTGCTTCCTCTCGAGTGGAGACGGGTATGGGGGTGAACTTCTTGAGTTGCAGCAAGGGTGTGAAAGACCCTTTCGAAGTTCCAGAGGTTAGGTGTCATTAGTCTCCAGACGCCTCATCGGAAATAGGCCTCATCTCGCCTGGAAGGGAGAACTTCCTGGATTTTCTCGAGTTGCGGCAGGTGTTCTCGAGTTACGACGGAGACCTCAGGGACCCGCCCTGGTGGCCTCAGGAAAGGTCAGTCCCAATGCGAGTTGCTATGTGGCCTCTCGGGATTCCTCTCCCGTCGATACTGGGGCCAAAACCCTTGTGTGGAGTCAGGGCCGGAACCGAGGATTCCTCTCAGGGGCTGATATGGATCTTTGGGTACTTCTGGAGTCTCCCCAGGGGAGTCAGGCCTCGTCTCGTGTGGGGTCATGCACGTGCGCTTTCCTTCCACACTGTAGAAGCAATGTCACGCTTCCCGTCGCGTGGATCAAAGGATCTGTGGTTCTCCCTCGAGGCTTTCCCACAGGGCTGTCCCTAGTTCCACCGTGGTGTGAGTCGTTCCTCGGCGTGAAAGATCAGCCAATGCAGGGCTTACAGGTTCCTCTGGAATGGAATGAGACATCTGGGGGACTCTTGGAATGGTGGTACGACCATGGAGTTCCTCTCGCCTTTCCTGTTGAGAGTGCCTCCTCTTGAGATGCGATGGGAACGCCGGGAATTCTTTCCCGTTGAAAGCAGGGAAAGGATCCCATATCTCGAGCTACGAGGGGGAAACGGGGCTCCTCTGGATGTGGGCGGGACCATCGTGCTTCCTCTCGAGTGGAGACGGGTATGGCGGTGAACTTCTTGAGTTGCAGCAAGGGTGTGAAAGACCCTTTCGAAGTTCCAGAGTTTAGGTGTCATTAGTCTCCAGACCCCTCATCGGAAATAGGCTTCATCTCTCCTGGAAGGGAGAACTTCGTGGATTTTCTCGAGTTGGGGCAGGTGTTCTCGAGTTACGACGGGGACATCAGGGACCCGCCCTGGTGGCCTCAGGAAATGCCAGTTTCCATGCGAGTTGCTATCGGGCCTCTCGGGATTCCTCTCCTGTCGATACCGGGGCCAAAATCTTTGTGTGGATTCAGGGCCGGAACCGAGGATTCCTCTCAGGGGCTGACATGGATCTTTGGGTACTTCTGGAGTCTCCCCAGGGGAGTCAGGCCTCGTCTCGAGTGGGGGCATGCACGTGCGCTTTCCTTCCAGGCTGGAGCAGCAATGTCACGCTTCCCGTCGCGTGGATCAAAGGATCTGTGGTTTTCCCTCGAGGCTTTCCCTCGAGGCTTTCCCACATGGCTGTCCCACGTGCCACCGTGGTGTGAGTCGATCCTAGGCGTGAAAGATGAGCCAGTGCAGGGCAAAGAGGATCCTATGGAATGGACTGAGACATGTGGGGGACTCTTGGAATGGTGGTACGACCATGGAGCTCCTCTCGACTTTCCTGTCGAGAGTGCCTCCTCTTGAGATGCGACGGGAACGCCGGGAATTCTTTCCCGTTGAAAGCAGGGAAAGGATCCCTCATCTCGAGCTACGAGGGGGAAACGGGGCGCCTCTGGATGTGGGCGGGACCATCGTGCTTCCTCTCGAGTGGAGACGGGTATGGCGGTGAACTTCTTGAGTCGCAGCAAGGGTGTGAAAGACCCTTTCGAAGTTCCAGAGGTTAGGTGTCATTAGTCTCCAGACGCCTCATCGGAAATAGGCCTCATCTCGCCTGGAAGGGAGAACGTCCTGGATTTTCTCGAGTTGCGGCAGGTGTTCTCGAGTTACGACGGGGACCTCAGGGACCCGCCCTGGTGGCCTCAGGAGAGGCCAGTCCCGAAGCGAGTTGCTAGGGGTCCTCTCGGGATTCCTCTCCCGTCGATACAAGGGACAAAACCCTTGAGTGGAGTAAGGGCCGGAACCGAGGATTCCTCTCAGGGGCTGACATGGATCTTTGGGTACTCCTGGAGTCTCGCCAGGGGCGTCAGGCCTCGTCTCGAGTGGGGGCATGCACGTGTGCTTGCCTTCCAGGCTGTAGCAGCAATGTCACGCTTCCCGTCGCGTCGATCTAAGGATCTGTGGTTTTCCCTCGAGGCTTTCCCTCGAGGCTATCCCACATGCCTGTCCCACGTGCCACCGTGATGTGAGTCGATCCTCGGCGTGAAAGATGATCCAGTGCAGGGCAAAGAGGTTCCTCGGGAATGGACTGAGACATCTGGGGGACTCTTGGCATCGTGTTACGACCATGGAGTTCCTCTCCCCTTTCCTGTTGAGAGTGCCTCCACTTGAGATGCGATGGGAACGCCGGGAATTCTTTCCCGTTGAAAGCAGGGAAAGGATCCCTCATCACGAGCTACGAGGGGGAAATGGGGCTCCTCTGGATGTGGGCGGGACCATCGTGCTTCCTCTCGAGTGGAGACGCGTATGGCGGTGAACTTCTTGAGTTGCAGCAAGGCTGTGAAAGACCCTTTCGACGTTCCAGAGGTTAGGTGTCATTAGTCTCCAGACGCCTCATCGGAAAGAGGCCTCATCTCGCCTGGAAGGGAGAACTTCCTGGATTTTCTCGAGTTGCGGCAGGTGTTCTCGTGTTACAACGGAGACCACAGGGACCCGCCCTGGTGGCCTCAGGAAAGGTCAGTCCCAATGCGAGTTGCTATGTGGCCTCTCGGGATTCCTCTCCCGTCGATACTGGGGCCAAAACCCTTGTGTGGAGTCAGGGCCGGAACCGAGGATTCCTCTCAGGGGCTGATATGGATCTTTGGGTACTTCTGGAGTCTCCCCAGGGGAGTCAGGCCTCGTCTCGTGTGGGGTCATGCACGTGCGCTTTCCTTCCACACTGTAGAAGCAATGTCACGCTTCCCGTCGCGTGGATCAAAGGATCTGTGGTTCTCCCTCGAGGCTTTCCCACAGGGCTGTCCCTAGTGCCACCGTGGTGTGAGTCGTTCCTCGGCGTGAAAGATCAGCCAATGCAGGGCAAACAGGTTCCTCTGGAATGGAATGAGACATCTGGGGGACTCTTGGAATGGTGGTACGACAATGGAGTTCCTCTCGCCTTTCCTGTTGAGAGTGCCTCCTCTTGAGATGCGATGGGAACGCCGGGAATTCTTTCCCGTTGAAAGCAGGGAAAGGATCCCATATCTCGAGCTACGAGGGGGAAACGGAGCTCCTCTGGATGTGGGCGGGACCATCGTGCTTCCTCTCGAGTGGAGACGGGTATGGCGGTGAACTTCTTGAGTTGCAGCAAGGGTGTGAAAGACCCTTTCGAAGTTCCAGAGGTTAGGTGTCATTAGTCTCCAGACCCCTCATCGGAAATAGGCTTCATCTCTCCTGGAAGGGAGAACTTCGTGGATTTTCTCGAGTTGCGTCAGGTGTTCTCGAGTTACGACGGTGACATCAGGGACCCGCCCTGGTGGCCTCAGGAAAGGCCAGTCCCCATGCGAGTTGCTATCGGGCCTCTCGGGATTCCTCTCCTGTCGATACCGGGGCCAAAATCTTTGTGTGGATTCAGGGCCGGAACCGAGGATTCCTCTCAGGGGCTGACATGGATCTTTGGGTACTTCTGGAGTCTCCCCAGGGGAGTCAGGCCTCGTCTCGAGTGGGGGCATGCACGTGCGCTTTCCTTCCAGGCTGGAGCAGCAATGTCACGCTACCCGTGGCATGGATCAAAGGATCTGTGGTTTTCCCTCGAGGCTTTCCCTCGAGGCTTTCCCACATGGCTGTCCCACGTGCCACCGTGGTGTGAGTCGATCCTAGGCGTGAAAGATGAGCCAGTGCAGGGCAAAGAGGATCCTTTGGAATGGACTGAGACATGTGGGGGACTCTTGGCATGGTGGTACGACCATGGAGTTCCTCTCGACTTTCCTGTCGAGAGTGCCTCCTCTTGAGATGCGATGGGAACGCCGGGAATTCTTTCCTGTTGAATGCAGGGAAAGGATCCCTCATCTCGAGCTACGAGGGGTAAACGGGGCTCCTCTGGATGTGGGCGGGACCAACGTGCTTCCTCTCGAGTGGAGACGGGTATGGCGGTGAACATCTTGAGTTGCAGCAAGGGTGTGAAAGACCCTTTCGAAGTTCCAGAGGTTAGGTGTCATTAGTCTCCAGACGCCTCATCGGAAATAGGCCTCATCTCGCCTGGAAGGGAGAACTTCCTGGATTTTCTCGAGTTGCGGTAGGTGTTCTCGAGTTACGACGGGGACCTCAAGGACCCGCCCTGGTGGCCTCAGGAGAGGCCAGACCACATGCGAGGTGCTAGGGGGCCTCTCGGGATTCCTCTCCTGTCGATACCGGGGCCAAAAACCTTGTGTGGAGTCAGGGCCGGAACCGAGGATTCCTCTCAGGGGCTGACATGGATCTTTGGGAACTTCTGAAGTCTCACCAGGGTAGTCAGGCCTCGTCTCGAGTGGGGGCATGCACGTGCGCTTTCCTTCCAGACTGTAGCAGCAATGTCACACTTCCCGTCGCGTGGATCAAAGGATCTGTGGTTTTCCCTCGAGGCTTTCCCTCGAGGCTTTCCCACAGGGCTGTCCCACGTGCCACCGTGGTGTGAGTCGATCCTCGGCGTGAAAGATGAGCCAGTGCAGGGCAAAGAGGTTCCTCTGGAATGGACTGAGACATCTGGGGGACTCTTGAAATGGTGGTACGACCATGGAGTTCCTCTCGCCTTTCCTGTTGAGAGTGCCTCCTCTTGAGATGCGACGGGAACGCCGGGAATTCTTTCCCGTTGAAAGCAGGGAAAGGATCCCTCATCTGGAGCTACGAGGGGGAAACGGGGCTCCTCTGGATGTGGGCGGGACCATCGTGCTTCCTCTCGAGTGGAGACGGGTATGGCGGTGAACTTCTTGAGTTGCAGCAAGGGTGTGAAAGACCCTTTCGAAGTTCCAGAGGTTAGGTGTCATTAGTCTCCAGACGCCTCATCGGAAATAGGCCTCATCTCGCCTGGAAGGGAGAACTTCCTGGATTTTCTCGAGTTGCGGCAGGTGTTCTCGAGTTAAGACGGGGACCTCAGGGACCCGCCCTGGTGGCCTCAGGAGAGGCCAGTCCCCATGCGATTTGCTAGGGGCCTCTCGGGATTCCTCTCCCGTCGATACTGGGGCCAAAAACCTTGTGTGGAGTCAGGGCCGGAACCGAGCATTCCTCTCAGGGGCTGACATGGATCTTTGGGTACTTCTGCAGTCTCCCCAGGGGAGTCAGGCCTCGTCTCGAGTGGGGGCATGCACGTGCGCTTTCCTTCCAGGCTGTAGCAGCAATGTCACGCTTCCCGTCGCGTGGATCAAAGGATCTGTGGTTTTCCCTCGAGGCTTTCCCTCGAGGCTTTCCCACAGGGCTGTCCCACGTGCCACCGTGGTGTGAGTCGATCCTCGGCGTGAAAGATGAGCCAGTGCAGGGCAAAGAGGTTCCTCTGGAATGGACTGAGACATCTGGGGGACTCTTGGAATGGTGGTACGACCATGGAGTTCCTCTCGCCTTTCCTGTTGAGAGTGCCTCCTCTTGAGATGCGACGGGATCACCGGGAATTCTTTCCCGTTGAAAGCAGGGAAAGGATCCCTCATCTCGAGCTACGAGGTGGAAACAGGGCTCCTCTGGATGTGGGCGGGACCATCGTGCTTCCTCTCGAGTGGAGACGGGTATGGGGGTGAACTTCTTTAGTTGCAGCAAGGGTGTGAAAGACCCTTTCGAAGTTCCAGAGGTTAGCTGTCATTAGTTTCCAGACGCCTCATCGGAAATAGGCCTCATCTCGCCTGGAAAGGAGAACTTCCTGGATTTTCTCGAGTTGTGGCAGGTGTTCTCGAGTTACCACGGGGACCTCAGCGACCCGCCCTGGTGGCCTCAGGAGAGGCCAGACCCCTAGCGAGTTGCTAGGTGGCCTCTCGGGATTCCTTTCCCGGCGATACCGGGGCCAAAAACCTTGTGTGGATTCAGGGCCGGAACCGAGGATTACTCTCAGGGGCTGACATGGATCTTTGGGTACTTCTGAAGTCTCCCCAGGGTAGTCAGGCCTCGTTTCGAGTGGGGGCATGCACGTGCGCTTTCCTTCCAGGCTGTAGCAGCAATGTCACGCTTCCCATCGCGTGGATCAAAGGATCTGTGGTTTTCCCTCGAGGCTTTCCCTCGAGGCTTTCCCACAGGGCTGTCCCACGTGCCACCGTGGTGTGAGTCGATCCTCGTCGTGAAAGATGAGCCAGTGCAGGGCAAAGAGGTTCCTCTGGAATGGACTGAGACATCTGGGGGACTCTTGGAATGGTGGTACGACCATGGAGTTACTCTCGCTTTTCCTGTTGAGAGTGCCTCCTCTTGAGATGCGACGGGAACGCCGGGAATTCTTTCCCGTTGAAAGCAGGGAAAGGATCCCTCATCTCGAGCTACGAGGGGGAAACGGGGCTCCTCTGGATGTGGGCGGGACCATTGTGCTTCTTCTCGAGTGGAGACGGGTATGGTGGTGAACTTCTTGAGTTGCAGCAAGGGTGTGAAAGACCCTTTCGAAGTTCCAGTGGTTAGGTGTCATTAGTCTCCAGATGCCTCATCGGAAATAGGCCTCAACTCGCCTGGAAGGGAATACTTCCTGGAATTTCTCGAGTTTCGGCAGGTGTTCTCGAGTTACGACGGGGACCTCAGGGACCCGCCCTGGTGGCCTCAGGAGAGGCCAGTCCCCATGCGAGTTGTTAGGGGGCCTCTCGGGATTCCTCTCCCATCGATACCGGGGCCAAAAACCTTCTGTGGATTCAGGGCCGGAACCGAGGATTCCTCTCAGGGGCTGACATGGATCTTTGGGTACATCTGGAGTCTCCCCAGGGGACTCAGGCCTCGTCTCGAGTGGGGGCCTGCACGTGCACTTTCCTTCCAGGCTGTAGCAGCAATGTCAAGCTTCCCGTGGCGTGGATCAAAGGATCTGTGGTTTTCCCTCGAGGCTTTCCCTTGAGGCTTTCCCACAGGGCTGTCCCACGTGCCACAGTGGTGTGAGTCGATCCTCGGCGTGAAAGATGAGCCAGTGCAGGGCAAAGAGGTTCCTCTGGAATGGACTGAGACATCTGGGGGACTCTTGGAATGGTGGTACGACCATGGAGCTCCTCTCGCCTTTCCTGTTGAGAGTGCCTCCTCTTGAGATGCGACGGAAACGCCGGGAATTCTTTCCCGTTGATAGCAGGGAAAGGATCCCTCATCTCGAGCTACGAGGGGGAAACGGGGCTCCTCTGGATGTGGGCGGGACCATCGTGCTTCCTCTCGAGTGGAGACGGGTATGGCGGTGAACTTCTTGAGTTGCAACAAGGGTGTGAAAGACCCTTTCGAAGTTCCAGAGGTTAGGTGTCATTAGTCTCCAGACGCCTCATCGGAAATAGGCCTCATCTCGCCTGGAAGGGAGAACTTCATGGATTTTCTCGAGTTGCGGCAGGTGTTCTCGAGTTACGACGGGGACCCCAGGGACCCGCCCTGATGGCCTCAAGAACGGCCAGTCCCCATGCTAGTTGCTAGTGGGCCTCTCGGGGTTCCTCTCCCGTAGATACCGGGGCCAAAAAACCTTGTGTGGAGTCAGGGCCGGAACCGAGGATTCCTCTCAGGGGCTGACATGGATCTTTGGGTACTTCTGGAGTCTCCCCAGGGGAGTCAGGCCTCGTCTCTAGTGGGGGCATGCACGTGCACTTTCCTTCCAGGCTGTAGCAGCAATGTCACGCTTCCCGTCGAGTGGATCAAGGGATCTGTGGTTTTCCCTCGAGGCTTTCCCTCGAGGCTTTCCCACAGGGCTGTCCCACGTGCCACCGTGGTGTGAGTCGATCCTCGGCGTGAAAGATGAGCCAGTGCAGGGCAAAGAGGTTCCTCTGGAATGGACTGAGACATCTGGGGGACTCTTGGAATGGTGGTACGACCATGGAGTTCCTCTTGCCTTTCCTGTTGAGAGTGCCTCCTCTTGAGATGCGACAGGAACACCGGGAATTCTTTCCCATTGAAAGCAGGGAAAGGATCCCTCATGTCGAGCTACGAGGGGGAAACGGGGCTCCTCTGGTTGTGGGTGGGACGATCGTGCTTCCTCTCGAGTGGAGTCGGGTATGGCGGTGAACTACTTGAGTTGCAGCAAGGGTGTGAAAGACCCTTTCAAAGATCCAGAGGTTAGGTGTCATTAGTCTCCAGACGCCTCATCGGAAATAGGCCTCATCTCGCCTGGAAGGGGGAACTTCCTGTTTTTTCTCGAGTTGCAGCAGGTTTTCTCGAGTTAGGACGGGGACCTCAGGGACCCGCCTTGGTGGCATCAGGAAAGGCCAGTCCCCATTCGAGTTGCTAGGGTGCCTCTCGGTATTTCTCTCCCGTCGATACCAGGACCAAAATCCTTGGGTGGAGCCAGGGCCGGAACCGAGGATTCCTCTCAGGGGCTGACATGGATCTTTGGGTCTTTCTGGAGTCTCCCAATGGGAGTCAGGCCTCGTCTCGAGTGGGGGCATGCACGTGCGCTTTCCATCCAGGCTGCAGCAGCAATGTCACGCTTCCCGTGGCGTGGATCAAAGGATCTGTGGTTTTCCCTCGAGGCTTTCCCACAGGGCTGTCCCACGTGCCACCGTGGTGTGAGTCGATCCTCGGCGTGAAAGATGAGCCAGTGCAGGGCAAAGAGGTTCCTCTGGAATGGACTGAGACATCTGGGGGACTCTTGGAATGGTGGTACGACCATGGAGTTCCTCTCGCCTTTCCTGTTGAGAGTGCCTCCTCTTGAGATGCGATGGGAACGCCGGGAATTCTTTCCCGTTGAAAGCAGGGAAAGGATCCCTCATCTCGAGCTACGAGGGGGAAACGGGGCTCCTCTGGATGTGGGCGGGACCATCATGCTTCCTCTCGAGTGGACACGGGTATGGCGGTGAACTTCTTGAGTTGCAGCAAGGGTGTGAAAGACCCTTTCGAAGTTCCAGAGGTTAGGTGTCATTCGTCTCCAGACGCCTCATCGGAAATAGGCCTCATCTCGCCTGGAAGGGAGAACTTCCTGGATTTTCTCGAGTTGCGGCAGGTGTTCTCGAGTTACGACGGGGACCTCAGGGACCCGCCCTGGTGGCCTCAGGAGAAACCAGTCCCCATGCGAGTTGCTAGGGGGCCTCTCGGGATTCCTCTCCCGTCGATACCGGGGCCAAAAACCTTGTGTGGAGTCAGGGCCGGAACCGAGGATTCCTCTCAGGGGCTGACATGGATCTTTGGGTACTTCTGGAGTCTCCCCAGGGGAGTCAGGCCTCGTCTCGAGTGGGGGCATGCACGTGCGCTTTCCTTCCAGGCTGTAGCAGCAATGTCACGCTTCCCGTGGCGTGGATCAAAGGATCTGTGGTTTTCCCTCTAGGCTTTCCCTCGAGGCTTTCCCACAGGGCTGTCCCACGTGCCACCATGGTGTGAGTCGATCCTCGGAGTGAAAGATGTGCCAGTGCAGGGCAAAGATGTTCCTCTGAAATGGACTGAGACATCTGGGGGACTCTTGGAAGGGTGGTACGACCATGGAGTTCCTCTCGCCTTTCCTGTTGAGAGTGCCTCCTCTTGAGATGCGACGGGGACGCTGGGAATTCTTTCCCGTTGAAAGCAGGGAAACGATCCCTCATCTCGAGCTACGAGGGGGAAACGGGGCTCCTCTGGATGTGGGCGGGACCATCGTGCTTACTCTCGAGTGGAGACGGGTATGGCGGTGAACTTCTTGAGTTGCAGCAAGGGTGTGAAAGACCCTTTCGAAGTTCCAGAGGTTAGGTGTCATTCGTCTCCAGACGCCTCATCGGAAATAGGCCTCATCTCGCCTGGAAGGGAGAACTTCCTGGATTTTCTCGAGTTGCGGCAGGTGTTGTCGAGTTACGACGGGGACCACAGGGACCCGCCCTGGTGGCCTCAGGAGAGGCCAGTCCCCATGCGAGTTGCTAGGGGGCCTCTCGGGATTCCTCTCCCGTCGATACCGGGGCCAAAAACCTTGTGTGGAGTCAGGGCCGGAACCGAGGATTCCTCTCACGGGCTGACATGGATCTTGTGTACTTGTGGAGTCTCCCCAGCGGAGTCAGGCCTCGTCTCGAGTGGGGGCATGCACGTGCGCTTTCCTTCCAAGCTGTAGCAGCAATGTCACGCTTCCCGTCGCGTGGATCAAAGGATCTGTGGTTTTCCCTCGAGGCTTTCCCTCGAAGCTTTCCCACAGGGCTGTCCCACGTGCCACCGTGGTGTGAGTCGATCCTCGGCGTGAAAGATGAGCCAGTGCAGGGCAAAGAGGATCCTCTGGAATGGACTGAGACATCTGGGGGACTCTTGGAATGGTGGAACGACCATGGAGTTCCTCTCGCCTTTCCTGTTGAGAGTGCCTCCTCTTGAGATGCGATGGGAACGCCGGGAATTCTTTCCCGTTGAAAGCAGGGAAAGGATCCCTCATCTCGAGCTACGAGGGGGAAACGGGGCTCCTCTGGATGTGGGCGGGACCATCGTGCTTCCTCCCGAGTGGACACGGGTATGGCGGTGAACTTCTTGAGTTGCAGCAAGGGTGTGAAAGACCCTTTCGAAGTTCCAGAGGTTAGGTGTCATTCGTCTCCAGACGCCTCATCGGAAATAGGCCTCATCTCGCCTGGAAGGGAGAACTTCCTGGATTTTCTCGAGTTGCGGCATGTGTTCTCCAGTTGCGACGGGGACCTCAGGGACCGGCCTGGTGGCCACAGGAAAGGCCAGTCCCCATGCGAGTTGCTAGGGGGCCTCTCGGGATTCCTCTCCCGTCGATACCGGGGCCAAAAACTTTGCGTGGAGTCAGGGGCGGAACCGAGGATTCCTCTCAGGGGATGACATGGATCTTTGGGTACTTGTGGAGTCTCCCCAGGGGAGTCAGGCCTCGTCTAGAGTGGGGGCATGCACGTGCGCTTTCCTTCCAGGCTGTAGCAGCAATGTCACGCTTCCCGTCGTGTGGATCAAAGGATCTGTGGTTTTCCCTCTAGGCTTTCCCACAGGGCTGTTCCACGTGCCACCGTGGTGTGAGTCGATCCTCGGCGTGAAAGATGAGCCTGTGCAGGGCAAAGAGTTTGCTCTGGAATGGACTGAGACATCTGGGGGACTCTTGGAATGGTGGTACGACCATGGAGTTCCTCTCGCCTTTCCTGTTGAGAGTGCTTCCTCTTGAGATGCGACGGGAACACCGGGAAATCTTTCCCATTGAAAGCAGGGAAAGAATCCCTCATCTCGAGCTACGAGGGGGAAACGGGGCTCTTCTGGTTGTGGTTGGGACGATCGTGCTTCCTCTCGAGTGGAGACGGTTATGGCGGTGAACTTCTTGAGTTGCAGCAAGGGTGTGAAAGACCCTTTCGAAGTTCCAGAGGTTAGGTGTCATTAGTGTCCAGACGCCTCATCGGAAATAGGCCTCATCTCGCCTGGAAGGGAGAACTTCCTGGATTTTCTCGAGTTGCAGCAGGTGTTCTCGAGTTACGACGGGGACCTCAGAGATCCGCCCTGGTGGCCTCAGGAAAGGCCAGTCCCCATGGGAGTTCCTAGGGGGCCTTTTGGGATTCCTCTCCCGTCGATACCGGGACCAAAATCCTTGTGTGGAGTCAGGGCCGGAACCGAGGATTCCTCTCAGGGGCTGACATGGGTCTTTGGGTACTTCTGGAGTCTCCCCAGGGGGGTCAGGCCTCGTCTCGAGTGGGGGCATGCACGTGCGCCTTCCTTCCAGGCTGTAGCAGCAATGTCACGCTTCCCGTCGCGTGGATCAAAGGATCTGTGGTTTTCCCTCGAGGCTTTCCCTCGAGGCTTTCCCACAGGGCTGTCTCACGTGCCACCGTGGTGTGAGTCGATCCTCAGCGTGAAAGATGAGCCAGTGCAGGGCAAACAGGTTCCTCTGGAATGGACTGAGACATCTGGGGGACTCTTGGAATGGTGGTACGACCATGGAGTTCCTCTCGCCTTTCCTGTTGAGAGTGCCTCCTCTTGAGATGCGACGGGAACGCCGGGAATTCTTTCCCGTTGAAAGCAGGGAAAGGATCCCTCATTTCGAGCTTCGAGGGGGAAACGGGGCTCCTCTGGATGTGGGCGGGACCATCGTGCTTCCTCTCGAGTGGAGACGGTTATGGCGGTGAACTTCTTGAGTTGCAGCAAGGGTGTGAAAGACCCTTTCGAAGTTCCAGAGGTTAGGTGTCATTAGTGTCCAGACGCCTCATCGGAAATAGGCCTCATCTCGCCTGGAAGGGAGAACTTCCTGGATTTTCTCGAGTTGCAGCAGGTGTTCTCGAGTTACGACGGGGACCTCAGAGATCCGCCCTGGTGGCCTCAGGAAAGGCCAGTCCCCATGGGAGTTCCTAGGGGGCCTTTTGGGATTCCTCTCCCGTCGATACCGGGACCAAAATCCTTGTGTGGAGTCAGGGCCGGAACCGAGGATTCCTCTCAGGGGCTGACATGGGTCTTTGGGTACTTCTGGAGTCTCCCCAGGGGGGTCAGGCCTCGTCTCGAGTGGGGGCATGCACGTGCGCCTTCCTTCCAGGCTGTAGCAGCAATGTCACGCTTCCCGTCCCGTGGATCAAAGGATCTGTGGTTTTCCCTCGAGGCTTTCCCTCGAGGCTTTCCCACAGGGCTGTCTCACGTGCCACCGTGGTGTGAGTCGATCCTCAGCGTGAAAGATGAGCCAGTGCAGGGCAAACAGGTTCCTCTGGAATGGACTGAGACATCTGGGGGACTCTTGGAATGGTGGTACGACCATGGAGTTCCTCTCGCCTTTCCTGTTGAGAGTGCCTCCTCTTGAGATGCGACGGGAACGCCGGGAATTCTTTCCCGTTGAAAGCAGGGAAAGGATCCCTCATTTCGAGCTTCGAGGGGGAAACGGGGCTCCTCTGGATGTGGGCGGGACCATCGTGCTTTCTCTCGAGTGGAAACGGGTATGGCGGTGAACTTCTTGAGTTGCAGCAAGGGTGTGAAAGACCCTTTCGAAGTTCCAGAGGTTCGGTGTCATTAGTCTCCAAACGTCTCATCGGAAATAGGCCTCATCACGTCTGGAAGGGAGAACTTCCTGGATTTTCTCGAGTTGCGGCAGGTGTTCTCGAGTTACGACGGGGACCTCAGGGACCCGCCCTGGTGTCCTCAGGAAAGGCCAGTCCCCATGCGAGTTCCTAGGGGGCCTCTCGGGATTCCTCTCCCGTCGATACCGGGGCCAAAAAATTTGTGTGGAGTCAGGGCCGGAACCGAGGATTCCTCTCAGGGGCTGACATGGATCTTTGGGTACTTCTGGAGTCTCCCCAGGGGGGTCAGGCCTCGTCTCGAGTGGGGGCATGCACGTGCACTTTCCTTCCAGGCTGTAGCAGCAATGTCACGCTTCCCGTGGCGTGGATCAAAGGATCTGTGGTTTTCCCTCGAGGCTTTCCCTCGAGGCTTTCCCACAGGGCTGTCCCACGTGCCACCGTGGTGTGAGTCGATCCTCGGCGTGAAAGATGAGCCAGTGCAGGGCAAAGAGGTTCCTCTGGAATGGACTGAGACATCTGGGGGACTCTTGGAATGGTGGTACGACCATGGAGTTCCTCTCGCCTTTCCTGTTGAGAGTGCCTCCTCTTGAGATGCGACGGGAACGCCGGGAATTCTTTCCCGTTGAAAGCAGGGAAAGGATCCCTCATCTCGAGCTACGAGGGGGAAACGGGGCTCCTCTGGATGTGGGCGGGACCATCGTGCTTCCTCTCGAGTGGACACGGGTATGGCGGTGAACTTCTTGAGTTGCAGCAAGGATGTGAAAGACCCTTTCAAAGTTCCAGAGGTTAGGTGTCATTAGTCTCCAGACGCCTCATCGGAAATAGGCCTCATCTCGCCTGGAAGGGAGAACTTCCTGGATTTTCTCGAGTTGCGGCAGGTGTTCTCGAGTTACGACGGGGACCTCAGGGACCCGCCCTGGTGGCCTCAGGAGAGGCCAGTCCCCATGCGAGTTGCTAGGGGGCCTCTCGGGATTCCTCTCCCGTCGATACCGGGGCCAAAAACCTTGTGTGGAGTCAGGGCCGGAACCGAGGATTCCTCTCAGGGGCTGACATGGATCTTTGGGTACTTGTGGAGTCTCCCCAGGGGAGTCAGGCCTCGTCTCGAGTGGGTGCATGCACGTGCACTTTCCTTCCAGGCTGTAGCAGCAATGTCACGCTTCCCGTGGCGTGGATCAAAGGATCTGTGGTTTTCCCTCGAGGCTTTCCCTCAAGGCTTTCCCACAGGGCTGTCCCACGTGCCACCGTGGTGTGAGTCGATCCTCGGCGTGAAAGATGAGCCAGTGCCGGGAAAAGAGGTTCCTCTGGAATGGACTGAGACATCTGGGGGACTGTTGGAATGGTGGTAGAACCATGGAGTTCCTCTCGCCTTTCCTGTTGAGAGTGCCTCCTCTTGAGATGCGACGGGAACGCCGGGAATTCTTTCCCGTTGAAAGCAGGGAAAGGATCCCTCATCTCGAGCTCCGAGGGGGATACGGGGCTCCTCGGGATGTGGGTGGGACCATCGTGCTTCCTCTCGAGTGGAGACGGGTATGGCGGTGAACTTCTTGAGTTGCAGCAAGGGTGTGAAAGACCCTTTCGAAGTTCCAGAGGTTAGGTGTCATTAGTCTCCAGACGCCTCATCGGAAATAGGCCTCATCTCGCCTGGAAGGGAGAACTTCCTGGATTTTCTCGAGTTGCGGCAGGTGTTCTCGAGTTACGACGGGGACCTCAGGGACCCGCCCTGGTGGCCTCAGGAGAGGCCAGTCCCCATGCGAGTTGCTAGGGGGCCTCTCGGGATTCCTCTCCCGTCGATACCGGGGCCAAAAACCTTGTGTGGAGTCAGGGCCGGAACCGAGGATTCCTCTCAGGGGCTGACATGGATCTTTGGGTACTTCTGGAGTTTCCCCAGGGGATTCAGGCCTCGTCTCGAGTGGGGGCATGCACGTGCGCTTTCCTTCCAGGCTGTAGCAGCAATGTCACTCTTCCCGTCGTGTGGATCAAAGGATCTGTGGTTTTCCCTCGAGGCTTTCCCTCGAGGCTTTCCCACAGGGCTGTCCCACGTGCCACCGTGGTGTGAGTCGATCCTCGGCGTGAAAGATGAGCCAGTGCAGGGCAAAGAGGTTCCTCTGGAATGGACTGAGACATCTGGGGGACTCTTGGAATGGTGGTACGACCATGGAGTTCCTCTCGCCTTTCCTGTTGAGAGTGCCTCCTCTTGAGATGCGACGGGAACGCTGGGAATTCTTTCCCGTTGAAAGCAGGGAAAGGATCCCTCATCTCGAGCTCCGAGGGGGAAACGGGGCTCCTCTGGATTTGGCGGGACCATCGTGCTTCCTCTCGTGTGGAGACGGGTATGGCGGTGAACTTCTTGAGTTGCAGCAAGGGTGTGAAAGACCCTTTCAAAGTTCCAGAGGTTAGGTGTCATTAGTCTCCAGACGCCTCATCGGAAATAGGCCTCATCTCGCCTGGAAGGGAGAACTTCCTGGATTTTCTCGAGTTGCGGCAGGTGTTGTCGAGTTACGACGGGGACCTCAGGGACCCGCCCTGGTGGCCTCAGGAGAGGCCAGTCCCCATGCGAGTTGCTAGGGGGCCTCTCGGGATTCCTCTCCCGTCGATACCGGGGCCGAAAACCTTGTGTGGAGTCAGGGCCGGAACCGAGGATTCCTCTCAGGGGCTTACATGGATCTTTGGGTACTTCTGGAGTCTCCCCAGGGGAGTCAGGCCTCGTCTCGAGTGGAGGCATGCACGTGCGCTTTCCTTCCAGGCTGTAGCAGCAATGTCATGCTTCCCGTGGCGTGGATCAAAGGATCTGTTGTTTTCCCTCTAGGCTTTCCCTCGAGGCTTTCCCACAGGGCTATCCCACGTGCCACCGTGGTGTGAGTCGATCCTCGGCGTGAAAGATGAGCCAGTGCAGGGCAAAGAGGTTCCTCTGGAATGGACTGAGACATCTGGGGGACTCTTGGAATGGTGGTACGACCATGGAGTTCCTCTCGCCTTTCCTGTTGAGAGTGCCTCCTCTTGAGATGCGACGGGGACGCTGGGAATCCTTTCCCGTTGAAAGCAGGGAAACGATCCCTCATCTCGAGCTCCGAGGGGGAAACGGGGCTCCTCTGGATGTGGGCGGGACCATCGTGCTTCCTCTCGAGTGGAGACGGGTATGGCGGTGAACTTCTTGAGTTGCAGCAAGGGTGTGAAAGACCCTTTCGAAGTTCCAGAGGTTAGGTGTCATTAGTCTCCAGACGCCTCATCGGAAATAGGCCTCATCTCGCCTGGAAGGGAGAACTTCCTGGATTATCTCGAGTTGCAGCAGGTGTTCTCGAGTTACGACGGGGACCTCAGGGACCCGCCCTGGTGGCCTCAGGATAGGCCAGTCCCCATGCGAGTTGCTAGGGGGCCTCTCGGGATTCCTCTCCCGTCGATACCGGGGCCAAAAACCTTGTGTGGAGTCAGGGCCGGAACCGAGGATTCCTCTCAGGGGCTGACATGGATCTTTGGGTACTTGTGGAGTCTTCCCAGGGGAGTCAGGCCTCGTCTCGAGTGGGGGCATGCACGTGCGCTTTCCTTCCAGGCTGTAGCAGCAATGTCACGCTTCCCGTCGCGTGGATCAAAGGATCTGTGGTTTTCCCTCGAGGCTTTCCCTCGAGGCTTTCCCACAGGGCTGTCCCACGTGCCACCGTGGTGTGAGTCGATCCTCGGAGTGAAAGATGAGCCAGTGCAGGGCAAAGAGGTTCCTCTGGAATGGACTGAGACATCTGGGGGACTCTTGGAATGGTGGTACGACCATGGAGTTCCTCTCGCCTTTCCTGTTGACAGTGCCTCCTCTTGAGATGCGATGGGAACGCCGGGAATTCTTTCCCGTTGAAAGCAGGGAAAGGATCCCTCATCTCGAGCTACGAGGGGCAAACGGGGCTCCTCTGGATGTGGGCGGGACCATCGTGCTTCCTCTCGAGTGGACACGGGTATGGCGGTGAACTTCTTGAGTTGCAGCAAGGGTGTGAAAGACCCTTTCGAAGTTCCAGAGGTTAGGTGTCATTCGTCTCCAGACGCCTCATCGGAAATAGGCCTCATCTCGCCTGGAAGGTAGAACTTCCTGGATTTTCTCGAGTTGCGGCAGGTGTTGTCGAGTTACGACGGGGACCTCAGGGACCCGCCCTGGTGGCCTCAGTTGAGGCCAGTCCCCATGCGAGTTGCTAGGGGGCCTCTCGGGATTCCTCTCCCGTCGATACCGGGGCCAAAAACCTTGTGTGGAGTCAGGGCCGGAACCGAGGATTCCTCTCAGGGGCTGACATGGATCTTTGGGTACTTCTGGAGTCTCCCCAGGGGAGTCAGGCCTCGTCTCGAATGGGGGCATGCACGTGCGCTTTCCTTCCAGGCTGTAGCAGCAATGTCATGCTTCCCGTGGCGTGGATCAAAGGATCTGTGGTTTTCCCTCTAGGCTTTCCCTCGAGGCTTTCCCACAGGGCTGTCCCACGTGCCACCGTGGTGTGAGTCGATCCTCGGCGTGAAAGATGAGCCAGTGCAGGGCAAAGAGGTTCCTCTGGAATGGACTGAGACATCTGGGGGACTCTTGGAATGGTGGTACGACCATGGAGTTCCTCTCGCCTTTCCTGTTGAGAGTGCCTCCTCTTGAGATGCGACGGGGACGCTGGGAATTCTTTCCCGTTGAAAGCAGGGAAACGATCCCTCATCTCGAGCTCCGAGTGGGAAACGGGGCTCCTCTGGATGTGGGCGGGACCATCGTGCTTCCTCTCGAGTGGAGACGGGTATGGCGGTGAACTTCTTGAGTTGCAGCAAGGGTGTGAAAGACCCTTTAGAAGTTCCAGAGGTTAGGTGTCATTAGTCTCCAGACGCCTCATCGGAAATAGGCCTCATCTCGCCTGGAAGGGAGAACTTCCTGGATTTTCTCGAGTTGCGGCAGGTGTTCTCGAGTTACAAGGGAGACCTCAGGGACCCGCCCTGGTGGCCTCAGGATAGGCCAGTCCCCATGCGAGTTGCTAGGGGGCCTCTCGGGATTCCTCTCCCGTCGATACCGGGGCCAAAAACCTTGTTTGGAGTCAGGGCCGGAACCGAGGATTCCTCTCAGGGGCTGACATGGATCTTTGGGTACTTGTGGAGTCTCCCCAGGGGAGTCAGGCCTCGTCTCGAGTGGGGGCATGCACGTGCGCTTTCCTTCCAGGCTGTAGCAGCAATGTCACGCTTCCCGTGGCGTGGATCAAAGGATCTGTGGTTTTCCCTCGAGGCTTTCCCTCGAGGCTTTCCCACAGGGCTGTCCCACGTGCCACCGTGGTGTGAGTCGATCCTCGGCGTGAAAGATGAGCCAGTGCAGGGCAAAGAGGTTCCTCTGGAATGGACTGAGACATCTGGGGGACTCTTGGAATGGTGGTACGACCATGGAGTTCCTCTCGCCTTTCCTGTTGAGAGTGCCTCCTCTTGAGATGCGATGGGAACGCCGGGAATTCTTTCCCGTTGAAAGCAGGGAAAGGATCCCTCATCTCGAGCTACGAGGGGGAAACGGGGCTCCTCTGGATGTGGGCGGGACCATCGTGCTTCCTCTCGAGTGGAGACGGGTATGGCGGTGAACTTCTTGAGTTGCAGCAAGGGAGTGAAAGACCCTTTCGAAGTTCCAGAGGTTAGGTGTCATTAGTCTCCAGACGCCTCATCGGAAATAGGCCTCATCTCGCCTGGAAGGGAGAACTTCCTGGATTTTCTCGAGTTGCGGCAGGTGTTCCCGAGTTACGACGGGGACCTCAGGGACCCGCCCTGGTGGCCTCAGGAGAGGCCAGTCCCCATGCGAGTTGCTAGGGGGCCACTCGGGATTCCTCTCCCGTCGATACTGGGGCCAAAAACCTTGTGTGGAGTCAGGGCCGGAACCGAGGATTCCTCTCAGGGGCTGACATGGATCTTTGGGTACTTCTGGAGTCTCGCCAGGGGAGACAGGCCTCGTCTCGAGTGGGGACATGCACGTGCGCTTTCCTTCCAGGCTGTAGCAGCAATGTCACGCTTCCCGTCGCGTGGATCAAAGGGGCTGTGGTTTTCCCTCGAGGCTTTCCCTCGAGGCTTTCCCACAGGGCTGTCCCACGTGCCACCGTGGTGTGAGTCGATCCTCGGCGTGAAAGATGAGCCAGTGCAGGGCAAAGAGTTTCCTCTGGAATGGACTGAGACATCTGGGGGACTCTTGGAATGGTGGTACGACCATGGAGTTCCTCTCGCCTTTCCTGTTGAGAGTGCCTCCTCTTGAGATGCGACGGGAACGCCCGGAATTCTTTCCCGTTGAAAGCAGGGAAAGGATCCCTCATCTCGAGCTCCGAGGGGGAAACGGGGCTCCTCTGGATGTGGGCGGGACCATCGTGCTTCCTCTCGAGTGGAGACGGGTATGGCGGTGAACTTCTTGAGTTGCAGCAAGGGTGTGAAAGACCCTTTCGAAGTTCCAGAGGTTAGGTGTCATTAGTCTCCAGACGCCTCATCGGAAATAGGCCTCATCTCGCATGGAAGGTAGAACTTCCTGGATTTTCTCGAGTTGCGGCAGGTTATCCCGAGTTACGACGGGGACCTCTGGGACCCGCCCTGGTGCCCTCAGGAGAGGCCAGTCCCCATGCGAGTTGCTAGGGGGCCTCTCGGGATTCCTCTCCCGTCGATACCGGGGCCAAAAACCTTGTGTGGAGTCAGGGCCGGAACCGAGGATTCCTCTCAGGGGCTGACATGGATCTTTGGGTACTTCTGCAGTCTCCCCAGGGGAGTCAGGCCTCGTCCCGAGTGGGGGCAAGCACGTGCGCTTTCCTTCCAGGCTGTAGCAGCAATGTCACGCTTCCCGTGGCGTGGATCAAAGGATCTGTGGTTTTCCCTCTAGGCTTTCCCTCGAGGCTTTCCCACAGGGCTGTCCCACGTGCCACCGTGGTGTGAGTCGATCCTCGGCGTGAAAGATGAGCCAGTGCAGGGCAAAGAGCTTCCTCTCGAATGGACTGAGACATCTGGGGGACTCTTGGAATGGTGGTACGACCATGGAGTTCCTCTCGCCTTTCCTGTTGAGAGTGCCTCCTCTTGAGATGCGACGGGGACGCTGGGAAATCTTTCCCGTTGAAAGCAGGGAAACGATCCCTCATCTCGAGCTCCGAGTGGGAAACGGGGCTCCTCTGGATGTGGGCGGGACCATCGTGCTTCCTCTCGAGTGGAGACGGGTATGGCGGTGAACTTCTTGAGTTGCAGCAAGGGTGTGAAAGACCCTTTCGAAGTTCCAGAGGTTAGGTGTCATTAGTCTCCAGACGCCTCATCGGAAATAGGCCTCATCTCGCCTGGAAGGGAGAACTTCCTGCATTTTCTCGAGTTGCGGCAGGTGTTCTCGAGTTACAACGGGGACCTCAGGGACCCGTCCTGGTGGCCTCAGGATAGGCCAGTCCCCATGCGAGTTGCTAGGGGGCCTCTCGGGATTCCTCTCCCGTCGATACCGGGGCCAAAAACCTTGTTTGGAGTCAGGGCCAGAACCGAGGATTCCTCTCAGGGGCTGACATGGATCTTTGGGTACTTGTGGAGTCTCCCCAGGGGAGTCAGGCCTCGTCTCGAGTGGGGGCATGCACGTGCGCTTTCCTTCCAGGCTGTAGCAGCAATGTCACGCTTCCCGTGGCGTGGATCAAAGGATCTGTGGTTTTCCCTCGAGGCTTTCCCTCGAGGCTTTCCCACAGGGCTGTCCCACGTGCCACCGTGGTGTGAGTCGATCCTCGGCGTGAAAGATGAGCCAGTGCAGGGCAAAGAGGTTCCTCTGGAATGGACTGAGACATCTGGGGGACTCTTGGAATGGTGGTACGACCATGGAGTTCCTCTCGCCTTTCCTGTTGAGAGTGCCTCCTCTTGAGATGCGATGGGAACGCCGGGAATTCTTTCCCGTTGAAAGCAGGGAAAGGATCCATCATCTCGAGCTACGAGGGGGAAACGGGGCTCCTCTGGATGTGGGCGGGACCATCATGCTTCCTCTCGAGTGGACACGGGTATGGCGGTGAACTTCTTGAGTTGCAGCAAGGGTGTGAAAGACCCTTTCGAAGTTCCAGAGGTTAGGTGTCATTCGTCTCCAGACGCCTCATCGGAAATAGGCCTCATCTCGCCTGGAAGGTAGAACTTCCTGGATTTTCTCGAGTTGCGGCAGGTGTTGTCGAGTTACGACGGGGACCTCAGGGACCCGCCCTGGTGGCCTCAGGAGAGGCCAGTCCCCATGAGAGTTGCTAGGGGGCCTCTCGGGATTCCTCTCCCGTCGATACCGGGGCCAAAAACCTTGTGTGGAGTCAGGGCCGGAACCGAGGATTCCTCTCAGGGGCTGACATGGATCTTTGGGTACTTCTGGAGTCTCCCCAGCGGAGTCAGGCCTCGTCTCGAGTGGGGGCATGCACGTGCGCTTTCCTTCCAGGCTGTAGCAGCAATGTCACGCTTCCCGTCGCGTGGATCAAAGGATCTGTGGTTTTCCCTCGAGGCTTTCCCTCGAGGCTTTCCCACAGGGCTGTCCCACGTGCCACCGTGGTGTGAGTCGATCCTCGGCGTGAAAGATGAGCCAGTGCAGGGCAAAGAGGTTCCTCTGGAATGGACTGAGACATCTGGGGGACTCTTGGAATGGTGGTACGACCATGGAGTTCCTCTCGCCTTTCCAGTTGAGAGTGCCTCCTCTTGAGATGCGATGGGAACGCCGGGAATTCTTTCCCGTTGAAAGCAGGGAAAGGATCCCTCATCTCGAGCTCCGAGGGGGAAACGGGGCTCCTCTGGATGTGGGCGGGACCATCATGCTTCCTCTCGAGTGGACACGGGTATGGCGGTGAACTTCGTGAGTTGCAGCAAGGGTGTGAAAGACCCTTTCGAAGTTCCAGAGGTTAGGTGTCATTCGTCTCCAGACGCCTCATCGGAAATAGGCCTCATCTCGCCTGGAAGGTAGAACTTCCTGGATTTTCTCGAGTTGCGGCAGGTGTTCTCGAGTTACGACGGGGACCTCAGGGACCCGCCCTGGTGGCCTCAGGAGAGGCCAGTCCCCATGCGAGTTGCTAGGGGGCCTCTCGGGATTCCTCTCCCATCGATACCGGGGCCAAAAACCTTGTGTGGAGTCAGGGCCGGAACCGAGGATTCCTCTCAGGGGCTGACATGGATCTTTGGGTACTCCTGGAGTCTCCCCAGCGGAGCCAGGCCTCGTCTCGAGTGGGGGCATGCACGTGCGCTTTCCTTCCAGGCTGTAGCAGCAATGTCACGCTTCCCGTCGCGTGGATCAAAGGATCTGTGGTTTTCCCTCGAGGCTTTCCCTCGAGGCTTTCCCACAAGGCTGTCCCACGTACCACCGTGGTGTGAGTCGATCCTCGGCGTGAAAGATGAGCCAGTGCAGGGCAAAGAGGTTCCTCTGGAATGGACTGAGACATCTGGGGGACTCTTGGAATGGTGGTACGACCATGGAGTTCCTCTCGCCTTTCCTGTTGAGAGTGCCTCCTCTTGAGATGCGACGGGAACGCCGGGAATTCTTTCCCGTTGAAAGCAGGGAAAGGATCCCTCATCTCGAGCTACGAGGGGCAAACGGGGCTCCTCTGGATGTGGGCGGGACCATCGTGCTTCCTCTCGAGTGGAGACGGGTATGGCGGTGAACTTCTTGAGTTGCAGCAAGTGAGTGAAAGACCCTTTCGAAGTTCCAGAGGTTAGGTGTCATTAGTCTCCAGACGCCTCATCGGAAATAGGCCTCATCTCGCCTGGAAGGGAGAACTTCCTGGATTTTCTCGAGTTGCGGCAGGTGTTCCCGAGTTACGACGGGGACCTCAGGGACCCGCCCTGGTGGCCTCAGGAGAGGCCAGTCCCCATGCGAGTTGCTAGGGGGCCACTCGGGATTCCTCTCCCGTCGATACTGGGGCCAAAAACCTTGTGTGGAGTCAGGGCCGGAACCGAGGATTCCTCTCAGGGGCTGACATGGATTTTTGGGTACTTCTGGAGTCTCGCCTGGGGAGTCAGGCCTCGTCTCGAGTGGGGGCATGCACGTGCGCTTTCCTTCCAGGCTGTAGCAGCAATGTCACGCTTCCCGTCGCGTGAATCAAAGGGGCTGTGGTTTTCCCTCGAGGCTTTCCCTCGAGGCTTTCCCACAGGGCTGTCCCACGTGCCACCGTGGTGTGAGTCGATTCTCGGCGTGAAAGATGAGCCAGTGCAGGGCAAAGAGTTTCCTCTGGAATGGACTGAGACATCTGGGGGACTCTTGGAATGGTGGTACGACCATGGAGTTCCTCTCGCCTTTCCTGTTGAGAGTGCCTCCTCTTGAGATGCGACGGGAACGCCGGGAATTCTTTCCCGTTGAAAGCAGGGAAAGGATCCCTCATCTCGAGCTCCGAGGGGGAAACGGGGCTCCTCTGGATGTGGGCGGGACCATCGTGCTTCCTCTCGAGTGGAGACGGGTATGGCGGTGAACTTCTTGAGTTGCAGCAAGGGTGTGAAAGACCCTTTCGAAGTTCCAGAGGTTAGGTGTCATTAGTCTCCAGACGCCTCATCGGAAATAGGCCTCATCTCGCCTGGAAGGGAGAACTTCCTGGATTTTCTCGAGTTGCGGCAGGTTATCCCGAGTTACGACGGGGACCTCTGGGACCCGCCCTGGTGGCCTCAGGAGAGGCCAGTCCCCATGCGAGTTGCTAGGGGGCCTCTCGGGATTCCTCTCCCGTCGATACCGGGGCCAAAAACCTTGTGTGGAATCAGGGCCGGAACCGAGGATTCCTCTCAGGGGCTGACATGTATCTTTGGGTACTTCTGGAGTCTCCCCAGGGGAGTCAGGCCTCGTCTCGAGTGGGGGCATGCACGTGCGCTTTCCTTCCAGGCTGTAGCAGCAATGTCACGCTTCCCGTCGCGTGGATCAAAGGATCTGTGGTTTTCCCTCGAGGCTTTCCCTCGAGGCTTTCCCACAGGGCTGTCCCACGTGCCACCGTGGTGTGAGTCGATCCTCGGCGTGAAAGATGAGCCAGTGCAGGGCAAAGAGGTTCCTCTGGAATGGACTGAGACATCTGGGGGACTCTTGGAATGGTGGTACGACCATGGAGTTCCTCTCGCCTTTGCAGTTGAGAGTGCCTCCTCTTGAGATGCGATGGGAACGCCGGGAATTCTTTCCCGTTGAAAGCAGGGAAAGGATCCCTCATGTCGAGCTACGAGGGGGAAACGGGGCTCCTCTGGATGTGGGCGGGACCATCATGCTTCCTCTCGAGTGGACACGGGTATGGCGGTGAACTTCGTGAGTTGCAGCAAGGGTGTGAAAGACCCTTTCGAATTTCCAGAGGTTAGGTGTCATTCGTCTCCAGACGCCTCATCGGAAATAGGCCTCATCTCGCCTGGAAGGTAGAACTTCCTGGATTTTCTCGAGTTGCGGCAGGTGTTCTCGAGTTACGACGGGGACCTCAGGGACCCGCCCTGGTGGCCTCAGGAGAGGCCAGTCCCCATGCGAGTTGCTAGGGGGCCTCTCGGGATTACTCTCCCGTCGATACCGGGGCCAAAAACCTTGTGTGGAGTCAGGGCCGGAACCGAGGATTCCTCTCAGGGGCTGACATGGATCTTTGGGTACTCCTGGAGTCTCCCCAGGGGAGTCAGGCCTCGTCTCGAGTGGGGGCATGCCCGTGCGCTTTCGTTCCAGGCTGTAGCAGCAATGTCACGCTTCCCGTCGCGTGGATCAAAGGATCTGTGGTTTTCCCTCGAGGCTTTCCCTCGAGGCTTTCCCACAGGGCTGTCCCACGTGCCACCGTGGTGTGAGTCGATCCTCGGCGTGAAAGATGAGCCAGTGCAGGGCAAAGAGGTTCCTCTGGAATGGACTGAGACATCTGGGGGACTCTTGGAATGGTGGTACGACCATGGAGTTCCTCTCGCCTTTCCTGTTGAGAGTGCCTCCTCTTGAGATGCGACGGGAACGCCGGGAATTCTTTCCCGTTGAAAGCAGGGAAAGGATCCCTCATCTCGAGCTACGAGGGGCAAACGGGGCTCCTCTGGATGTGGGCGGGACCATCGTGCTTCCTCTCGAGTGGAGACGGGTATGGCGGTGAACTTCTTGAGTTGCAGCAAGGGAGTGAAAGACCCTTTCGAAGTTCCAGAGGTTAGGTGTCATTAGTCTCCAGACGCCTCATCGGAAATAGGCCTCATCTCGCCTGGAAGGGAGAACTTCCTGGATTTTCTCGAGTTGCGGCAGGTGTTCCCGAGTTACGACGGGGACCTCAGGGACCCGCCCTGGTGGCCTCAGGAGAGGCCAGTCCCCATGCGAGTTGCTAGGGGGCCACTCGGGATTCCTCTCCCGTCGATACTGGGGCCAAAAACCTTGTGTGGAGTCAGGGCCGGAACCGAGGATTCCTCTCAGGGGCTGACATGGATCTTTGGGTACTTCTGGAGTCTCGCCAGGGGAGACAGGCCTCGTCTCGAGTGGGGGCATGCACGTGCGCTTTCCTTCCAGGCTGTAGCAGCAATCTCACTCTTCCCGTCGTGTGTATCAAAGGGGCTGTGGTTTTCCCTCGAGGCTTTCCCTCGAGGCTTTCCCACAGGGCTGTCCCACGTGCCACCGTGGTGTGAGTCGATCCTCGGCGTGAAAGATGAGCCAGTGCAGGGCAAAGAGGTTCCTCTGGAATGGACTGAGACATCTGGGGGACTCTTGGAATGGTGGTACGACCATGGAGTTCCTCTCGCCTTTCCTGTTGAGAGTGCCTCCTCTTGAGATGCGACGGGAACGCCGGGAATTCTTTCCCGTTGAAAGCAGGGAAAGCATCCCTCATCTCGAGCTCCGAGGGGGAAACGGGGCTCCTCTGGATGTGGGCGGGACCATCGTGCTTCCTCTCGAGTGGAGACGGGTATGGCGGTGAACTTCTTGAGTTGCAGCAAGGGTGTGAAAGACCCTTTCGAAGTTCCAGAGGTTAGGTGTCATTAGTCTCCAGACGCCTCATCGGAAATAGGCCTCATCTCGCCTGGAAGGGAGAACTTCCTGGATTTTCTCGAGTTGCGGCAGGTTATCCCGAGTTACGACGGGGACCTCTGGGAACCGCCCTGGTGGCCTAAGGAGAGGCCAGTCCCCATGCGAGTTGCTAGGGGGCCTCTCGGGATTCCTCTCCCGTCGATACCGGGGCCAAAAACCTTGTGTGGAGTCAGGGCCGGAACCGAGGATTCCTCTCAGGGGCTGACATGTATCTTTGGGTACTTCTGGAGTCTCCCCAGGGGAGTCAGGCCTCGTCTCGAGTGGGGGCATGCACGTGCGCTTTCCTTCCAGGCTGTAGCAGCAATGTCACGCTTCCCGTGGCGTGGATCAAAGGATCTGTGGTTTTCCCTCGAGGCTTTCCCTCGAGGCTTTCCAACAGGGCTGTCCCACGTGCCACCGTCGTGTGAGTCGATCCTCGGCGTGAAAGATGAGCCAGTGCAGGGCAAAGAGGTTCCTCTGGAATGGACTGAGACATCTGGGGGACTCTTGGAATGGTGGTACGACCATGGAGTTCCTCTCGCCTTTCCTGTGGAAAGTGCCTCCTCTTGAGATGCGACGGGAACGCCGGGAATTCTTTCCCGTTGAAAGCAGGGAAAGGATCCCTCATCTCGAGCTCCGAGGGGGAAACGGGGCTCCTCTGGATGTGGGCGGGACCATCGTGCTTCCTCTCGAGTGGAGACGGGTATGGCGGTGAACTTCTTGAGTTGCAGTAAGGGTGTGAAAGACCCTTTCGAAGTTCCAGAGGTTAGGTGTCATTAGTCTCCAGACGCCTCATCGGAAATAGGCCTCATCTCGCCCGGAAGGGAGAACTTCCTGGATTTTCTCGAGTTGCGGCAGGTGTTCCCGAGTTACGACGGGGACCTCAGGGACCCGCCCTGGTGGCCTCAGGAGAGGCCAGTCCCCATGCGAGTTGCTAGGGGGCCTCTCGGGATTCCTCTCCCGTCGATACCGGGGCCAAAAACCTTGTGTGGAGTCAGGGCCGGAACCGAGGATTCCTCTCAGGGGCTGACATGGATCTTTGGGTACTTCTGGAGTCTCCCCAGCGGAGTCAGGCCTCGTCTCGAGTGGGGGCATGCACGTGCGCTTTCCTTCCAGGCTGTAGCAGCAATGTCACGCTTCCCGTCGCGTGGATCAAAGGCTCTGTGGTTTTCCCTCGAGGCTTTCCCTCGAGGCTTTCCCACAGGGCTGTCCCACGTGCCACCGTGGTGTGAGTCGATCCTCGGCGTGAAAGATGAGCCAGTGCAGGGCAAAGAGGTTCCTCTGGAATGGACTGAGACATCTGGGGGACTCTTGGAATGGTGGTACGACCATGGAGTTCCTCTGGGCTTTCCTGTGGAGAGTGCCTCCTCTTGAGATTCGACGGGATCGCCGGGAATTCTTTCCCGTTGAAAGCAAGGAAAGGATCCCTCATCTCGAGCTCCGAGGGGGAAACGGGGCTCTTCTGGATGTGGGCGGGACCATCGTGCTTCCTCTCTAGTGGAGACGGGTATGGCGGTGAACTTCTTGAGTTGCAGCAAGGGTGTGAAAGACCCTTTCGAAGTTCCAGAGGTTAGGTGTCATTAGTCTCCAGACGCCTCATCGGAAATAGGCCTCATCTCGCCTGGAAGGGAGAACTTCCTGGATTTTCTCGAGTTGCGGCAGGTTATCCAGAATTACCACGGGGACCTCAGGGACCCGCCCTGGTGGCCTCAGGAGAGGCCAGTCCCCATGCGGGTTGCTAGGGGGCCTCTCGGGATTCCTCTCCCGTCGATACCGGGGCCAAAAACCTTGTGTGGAGTCAGGGCCGGAACCGAGGATTCCTCTCAGGGGCTGACATGTATCTTTGGGTACTTCTGGAGTCTCCCCAGGGGAGTCAGGCCTCGTCTCGAGTGGGGGCATGCCCGTGCGCTTTCGTTCCAGGCTGTAGCAGCAATGTCACGCTTCCCGTCGCGTGGATCAAAGGATCTGTGGTTTTCCCTCGAGGCTTTCCCTCGAGGCTTTCCCACAGGGCTGTCCCACGTGCCACCGTGGTGTGAGTCGATCCTCGGCGTGAAAGATGAGCCAGTGCAGGGCAAAGAGGTTCCTCTGGAATGGACTGAGACATCTGGGGGACTCTTGGAATGGTGGTACGACCATGGAGTTCCTTTCGCCTTTCCTGTTGAGAGTGCCTCCTCTTGAGATGCGACGGGAACGCCGGGAATTCTTTCCCGTTGAAAGCAGGGAAAGGATCCCTCATCTCGAGCTCCGAGGGGCAAACGGGGCTCCTCTGGATGTGGGCGGGACCATCGTGCTTCCTCTCGAGTGGAGACGGGTATGGCGGTGAACTTCTTGAGTTGCAGCAAGGGTGTGAAAGACCCTTTCGAAGTTCCAGAGGTTAGGTGTCATTAGTCTCCAGACGCCTCATCGGAAATAGGCCTCATCTCGCCTGGAAGGGAGAACTTCCTGGATTTTCTCGAGTTGCGGCAGGTGTTGTCGAGTTACGACGGGGACCTCAGGGACCCGCCCTGGTGGCCTCAGGAGAGGCCAGTCCCCATGCGAGTTGCTAGGGGGCCTCTCGGGATTCCTCTCCCGTCGATACCGGGGCCAAAAACCTTGTGTGGAGTCAGGGCCGGAACCGAGGATTCCTCTCAGGGGCTGACATGGATCTTTGGGTACTTCTGGAGTCTCCCCAGGGGAGTCAGGCCTCGTCTCGAGTGGGGGCATGCACGTGCGCTTTCCTTCCAGGCTGTAGCAGCAATGTCATGCTTCCCGTGGCGTGGATCAAAGGATCTGTGGTTTTCCCTCTAGGCTTTCCCTCGAGGCTTTCCCACAGGGCTGTCCCACGTTCCACCGTGGTGTGAGTCGATCCTCGGCGTGAAAGATGAGCCAGTGCAGGGCAAAGAGGTTCCTCTGGAATGGACTGAGACATCTGGGGGACTCTTGGAATGGTGGTACGACCATGGAGTTCCTCTCGCCTTTCCTGTTGAGAGTGCCTCCTCTTGAGATGCGACGGGGACGCTGGGAATTCTTTCCCGTTGAAAGCAGGGAAACGATCCCTCATCTCGAGCTCCGAGGGGGAAACGGGGCTCCTCTGGATGTGGGCGGGACCATCGTGCTTCCTCTCGAGTGGAGACGGGTATGGCGGTGAACTTCTTGAGTTGCAGTAAGGGTGTGAAAGACCCTTTCGAAGTTCCAGAGGTTAGGTGTCATTAGTCTCCAGACGCCTCATCGGAAATAGGCCTCATCTCGCCCGGAAGGGAGAACTTCCTGGATTTTCTCGAGTTGCGGCAGGTGTTCCCGAGTTACGACGGGGACCTCAGGGACCCGCCCTGGTGGCCTCAGGAGAGGCCACTCCCCATTCGAGTTGCTAGGGGGCCTCTCGGGATTCCTCTCCCGTCGATCCCGGGGCCAAAAACCTTGTGTGGAGTCAGGGCCGGAACCGAGGATTCCTCTCAGGGGCTGACATGGATCTTTGGGTACTTCTGGAGTCTCCCCAGCGGAGTCAGGCCTCGTCTCGAGTGGGGGCATGCACGTGCGCTTTCCTTCCAGGCTGTAGCAGCAATGTCACGCTTCCCGTCGCGTGGATCAAAGGCTCTGTGGTTTTCCCTCGAGGCTTTCCCTCGAGGCTTTCCCACAGGGCTGTCCCACGTGCCACCGTGGTGTGAGTCGATCCTCGGCGTGAAAGATGAGCCAGTGCAGGGCAAAGAGGTTCCTCTGGAATGGACTGAGACATCTGGGGGACTCTTGGAATGGTGGTACGACCTTGGAGTTCCTCTCGGCTTTCCTGTGGAGAGTGCCTCCTCTTGAGATTCGACGGGATCGCCGGGAATTCTTTCCCGCTGAAAGCAAGGAAAGGATCCCTCATCTCGAGCTCCGAGGGGGAAACGGGGCTCTTCTGGATGTGGGCGGGACCATCGTGCTTCCTCTCGAGTGGAGACGGGTATGGCGGTGAACTTCTTGAGTTGCAGCAAGGGTGTGAAAGACCCTTTCGAAGTTCCAGAGTTTAGGTTTCATTAGTCTCCAGACGCCTCATCGGAAATAGGCCTCATCTCGCCTGGAAGGGAGAACTTCCTGGATTTTCTCGAGTTGCGGCAGGTTATCCAGAGTTACCACGGGGACCTCAGGGACCCGCCCTGGTGGCCTCAGGAGAGGCCAGTCCCCATGCGAGTTGCTAGGGGGCCTCTCGGGATTCCTCTCCCGTCGATACCGGGGCCAAAAACCTTGTGTGGAGTCAGGGCCGGAACCGAGGATTCCTCTCAGGGGCTGACATGTATCTTTGGGTACTTCTGGAGTCTCCCCAGGGGAGTCAGGCCTCGTCTCGAGTGGGGGCATGCACGTGCGCTTTCCTTCCAGGCTGTAGCAGCAATGTCACGCTTCCCGTCGCGTGGATCAAAGGATCTGTGGTTTTCCCTCGAGGCTTTCCCTCGAGGCTTTCCCACAGGGCTGTCCCACGTGCCACCGTGGTGTGAGTCGATCCTCGGTGTGAAAGATGAGCCAGTGCAGGGCATAGAGGTTCCTCTGGAATGGACTGAGACATCTGGGGGACTCTTGGAATGGTGGTACGACCATGGAGTTCCTCTCGCCTTTGCAGTTGAGAGTGCCTCCTCTTGAGATGCGATGGGAA
Source organism: Capricornis sumatraensis (assembly GCF_032405125.1). NCBI lineage: Eukaryota > Metazoa > Chordata > Mammalia > Artiodactyla > Bovidae > Capricornis > Capricornis sumatraensis. Next base: position 15,000,011 of record NW_027184612.1, read on the forward strand.
CGCCGGGAATTCTTTCCCGTTGAAAGCAGGGAAAGGATCCCTCATGTCGAGCTACGAGGGGGAAACGGGGCTCCTCTGGATGTGGGCGGGACCTTCATGCTTCCTCTCGAGTGGACACGGGTATGGCGGTGAACTTCGTGAGTTGCAGCAAGGGTGTGAAAGACCCTTTCGAAGTTCCAGAGGTTAGGTGTCATTCGTCTCCAGACACCTCATCGGAAATAGGCCTCATCTCGCCTGGAAGGTAGAACTTCCTGGATTTTCTCGAGTTGCGGCAGGTGTTCTCGAGTTACGACGGGGACCTCAGGGACCCGCCCTGGTGGCCTCAGGAGAGGCCAGTCCCCATGCGAGTTGCTAGGGGGCCTCTCGGGATTCCTCTCCCGTCGATACCGGGGCCAAAAACCTTGTGTGGAGTCAGGGCCGGAACCGAGGATTCCTCTCAGGGGCTGACATGGATCTTTGGGTACTCCTGGAGTCTCCCCAGCGGAGTCAGGCCTCGTCTCGAGTGGGGGCATGCACGTGCGCTTTCCTTCCAGGCTGTAGCAGCAATGTCACGCTTCCCGTCGCGTGGATCAAAGGATCTGTGGTTTTCCCTCGAGGCTTTCCCTCGAGGCTTTCCCACAGGGCTGTCCCACGTGCCACCGTGGTGTGAGTCGATCCTCGGCGTGAAAGATGAGCCAGTGCAGGGCAAAGAGGTTCCTCTGGAATGGACTGAGACATCTGGGGGACTCTTGGAATGGTGGTACGACCATGGAGTTCCTTTCGCCTTTCCTGTTGAGAGTGCCTCCTCTTGAGATGCGACGGGAACGCCGGGAATTCTTTCCCGTTGAAAGCAGGGAAAGGATCCCTCATCTCGAGCTCCGAGGGGGAAACGGGGCTCCTCTGGATGTGGGCGGGACCATCGTGCTTCCTCTCGAGTGGAGACGGGTATGGCGGTGAACTTCTTGAGTTGCAGCAAGGGTGTGAAAGACCCTTTCGAAGTTCCAGAGGTTAGGTGTCATTAGTCTCCAGACGCCTCATCTGAAATAGGCCTCATCTCGCCTGGAAGGGAGAACTTCCTGGATTTTCTCGAGTTGCGGCAGGTGTTGTCGAGTTACGACGGGGACCTCAGGGACCCGCCCTGGTGGCCTCAGGAGAGGCCAGTCCCCATGCGAGTTGCTAGGGGGCCTCTCGGGGTTCCTCTCCCGTCGATACCGGGGCCAAAAACCTTGTGTGGAGTCAGGGCCGGAACCGAGGATTCCTCTCAGGGGCTGACATGTATCTTTGGGTACTTCTGGAGTCTCCCCAGGGGAGTCAGGCCTCGTCTCGAGTGGGGGCATGCACGTGCGCTTTCCTCCAGGCTGTAGCAGCAATGTCATGCTTCCCGTGGCGTGGATCAAAGGATCTGTGGTTTTCCCTCTAGGCTTTCCCTCGAGGCTTTCCCACAGGGCTGTCCCACGTGCCACCGTGGTGTGAGTCGATCCTCGGCGTGAAAGATGAGCCAGTGCAGGGCAAAGAGGTTCCTCTGGAATGGACTGAGACATCTGGGGGACTCTTGGAATGGTGGTACGACCATGGAGTTCCTCTCGCCTTTCCTGTTGAGAGTGCCTCCTCTTGAGATGCGACGGGGACGCTGGGAATTCTTTCCCGTTGAAAGAAGGGAAACTATCCCTCATCTCGAGCTCCGAGGGGGAAACGGGGCTCCTCTGGATGTGGGCGGGACCATCGTGCTTCCTCTCGAGTGGACACGGGTATGGCGGTGAACTTCTTGAGTTGCAGCAAGGGTGTGAAAGACCCTTTCGAAGTTCCAGAGGTTAGGTGTCATTAGTCTCCAGACGCCTCATCGGAAATAGGCCTCATCTCGCCTGGAAGGTAGAACTTCCTGGATTTTCTCGAGTTGCGGCAGGTGTTCTCGAGTTACGACGGGGACCTCAGGGACCCGCCCTGGTGGCCTCAGGAGAGGCCAGTCCCCATGCGAGTTGCTAGGGGCCTCTCGGGATTCCTCTCCCATCGATACCGGGGCCAAAAACCTTGTGTGGAGTCAGGGCCGGAACCGAGGATTCCTCTCAGGGGCTGACATGGATCTTTGGGTACTCCTGGAGTCTCCCCAGCGGAGCCAGGCCTCGTCTCGAGTGGGGGCATGCACGTGCGCTTTCCTTCCAGGCTGTAGCAGCAATGTCACGCTTACCGTCGCGTGGATCAAAGGATCTGTGGTTTTCCCTCGAGGCTTTCCCTCGAGGCTTTCCCACAGGGCTGTCCCACGTGCCACCGTGGTGTGAGTCGATCCTCGGCGTGAAAGATGAGCCAGTGCAGGGCAAAGAGGTTCCTCTGGAATGGACTGAGACATCTGGGGGACTCTTGGAATGGTGGTACGACCATGGAGTTCCTCTCGCCTTTCCTGTTGAGAGTGCCTCCTCTTGAGATGCGACGGGAACGCCGGGAATTCTTTCCCGTTGAAAGCAGGGAAAGGATCCCTCATCTCGAGCTACGAGGGGCAAACGGGGCTCCTCTGGATGTGGGCGGGACCATCGTGCTTCCTCTCGAGTGGAGACGGGTATGGCGGTGAACTTCTTGAGTTGCAGCAAGGGAGTGAAAGACCCTTTCGAAGTTCCAGAGGTTAGGTGTCATTAGTCTCCAGACGCCTCATCGGAAATAGGCCTCATCTCGCCCGGAAGGGAGAACTTCCTGGATTTTCTCGAGTTGCGGCAGGTGTTCCCGAGTTACGACGGGGACCTCAGGGACCCGCCCTGGTGGCCTCAGGAGAGGCCAGTCCCCATGCGAGTTGCTAGGGGGCCTCTCGGGATTCCTCTCCCGTCGATACCGGGGCCAAAAACCTTGTGTGGAGTCAGGGCCGGAACCGAGGATTCCTCTCAGGGGCTGACAGGGATCTTTGGGTACTTCTGGAGTCTCCCCAGGGGAGTCAGGCCTCGTCTCGAGTGGGGGCATGCACGTGCGCTTTCCTTCCAGGCTGTAGCAGCAATGTCACGCTTCCCGTGGCGTGGATCAAAGGATCTGTGGTTTTCCCTCGAGGCTTTCCCTCGAGGCTTTCCCACAGGGCTGTCCCACGTGCCACCGTGGTGTGAGTCGATCCTCGGCGTGAAAGATGAGCCAGTGCAGGGCAAAGAGGTTCCTCTGGAATGGACTGAGACATCTGGGGGACTCTTGGAATGGTGGTACGACCATGGAGTTCCTCTCGCCTTTCCTGTGGAGAGTGCCTCCTCTTGAGATGCGACGGGAACGCCGGGAATTCTTTCCCGTTGAAAGCAGGGAAAGGATCCCTCATCTCGAGCTCCGAGGGGGAAACGGGGCTCCTCTGGATGTGGGCGGGACCATCGTGCTTCCTCTCGAGTGGAGACGGGTATGGCGGTGAACTTCTTGAGTTGCAGTAAGGGTGTGAAAGACCCTTTCGAAGTTCCAGAGGTTAGGTGTCATTAGTCTCCAGACGCCTCATCGGAAATAGGCCTCATCTCGCCCGGAAGGGAGAACTTCCTGGATTTTCTCGAGTTGCGGCAGGTGTTCCCGAGTTACGACGGGGACCTCAGGGACCCGCCCTGGTGGCCTCAGGAGAGGCCAGTCCCCATTCGAGTTGCTAGGGGGCCTCTCGGGATTCCTCTCCTGTCGATACCGGGGCCAAAAACCTTGTGTGGAGTCAGGGCCGGAACCGAGGATTCCTCTCAGGGGCTGACATGGATCTTTGGGTACTTCTGGAGTCTCCCCAGCGGAGTCAGGCCTCGTCTCGAGTGGGGGCATGCACGTGCGCTTTCCTTCCAGGCTGTAGCAGCAATGTCACGCTTCCCGTCGCGTGGATCAAAGGATCTGTGGTTTTCCCTCGAGGCTTTCCCTCGAGGCTTTCCCACAGGGCTGTCCCACGTGCCACCGTGGTGTGAGTCGATCCTCGGCGTGAAAGATGAGCCAGTGCAGGGCAAAGAGGTTCCTCTGGAATGGACTGAGACATCTGGGAGACTCTTGGAATGGTGGTACGACCATGGAGTTCCTCTCGCCTTTCCAGTTGAGAGTGCCTCCTCTTGAGATGCGATGGGAACGCCGGGAATTCTTTCCCGTTGAAAGCAGGGAAAGGATCCCTCATCTCGAGCTACGAGGGGGAAACGGGGCTCCTCTGGATGTGGGCGGGACCATCATGCTTCCTCTCGTGTGGACACGGGTATGGCGGTGAACTTCGTGAATTGCAGCAAGGGTGTGAAAGACCCTTTCGAAGTTCCAGAGGTTAGGTGTCATTAGTCTCCAGACGCCTCATCGGAAATAGGCCTCATCTCGCCTGGAAGGTAGAACTTCCTGGATTTTCTCGAGTTGCGGCAGGAGTTCTCGAGTTACGACGGGGACCTCAGGGACCCGCCCTGGTGGCCTCAGGAGAGGCCAGTCCCCATGCGAGTTACTAGGGAGCCTCTCGGGATTCCTCTCCCATCGATACCGGGGCCAAAAACCTTGTGTGGAGTCAGGGCCGGAACCGAGGATTCCTCTCAGGGGCTGACATGGATCTTTGGGTACTCTTGGAGTCTCCCCAGCGGAGTCAGGCCTCGTCTCGAGTGGGGGCATGCACGTGCGCTTTCCTTCCAGGCTGTAGCAGCAATGTCACGCTTCCCGTGGCGTGGATCAAAGGATCTGTGGTTTTCCCTCGAGGCTTTCCCTCGAGACTTTCCCACAGGGCTGTCCCACGTGCCACCGTGGTGTGAGTCGATCCTCGGCGTGAAAGATGAGCCAGTGCAGGGCAAAGAGGTTCCTCTGGAATGGACTGAGACATCTGGGGGACTCTTGGAATTGTGGTACGACCATGGAGTTCCTCTCGCCTTTCCTGTTGAGAGTGCCTCCTCTTGAGATGGGACGGGAACGCCGGGAATTCTTTCCCGTTGAAAGCAGGGAAAGGATCCCTCATCTCGAGCTACGAGGGGCAAACGGGGCTCCTCTGGATGTGGGCGGGACCATCGTGCTTCCTCTCGTGTGGAGACGGGTATGGCGGTGAACTTCTTGAGTTGCAGCAAGGGTGTGAAAGACCCTTTCGAAGTTCCAGAGGTTAGGTGTCATTAGTCTCCAGACGCCTCATCGGAAATAGGCCTCATCTCGCCTGGAAGGGAGAACTTCCTGGATTTTCTCGAGTTGCGGCAGGTGTTCCCGAGTTACGACGGGGACCTCAGGGACCCGCCCTGGTGGCCTCAGGAGAGGCCAGTCCCCATGCGAGTTGCTAGGGGGCCACTCGGGATTCCTCTCCCGTCGATACTGGGGCCAAAAACCTTGTGTGGAGTCAGGGCCGGATCCGAGGATTCCTCTCAGGGGCTGACATGGATCTTTGGGTACTTCTGGAGTCTCGCCAGGGGAGACAGGCCTCGTCTCGAGTGGGGGCATGCACGTGCGCTTTCCTTCCAGGCTGTAGCAGCAATGTCACGCTTCCCGTCGCGTGGATCAAAGGGGCTGTGGTTTTCCCTCGAGGCTTTCCCTCGAGGCTTTCCCACAGGGCTGTCCCACGTGCCACCGTGGTTTGAGTCGATCCTCGGCGTGAAAGATGAGCCAGTGCAGGGCAAAGAGTTTCCTCTGGAATGGACTGAGACATCTGGGGGTCTCTTGGAATGGTGGTACGACCATGGAGTTCCTCTCGCCTTTCCTGTTGAGAGTGCCTCCTCTTGAGATGCGACGGGAACGCCGGGAATTCTTTCCCGTTGAAAGCAGGGAAAGGATCCCTCATCTCGAGCTCCGAGGGGGAAACGGGGCTCCTCTGGATGTGGGCGGGACCATCGTGCTTCCTCTCGAGTGGAGACGGGTATGGCGGTGAACTTCTTGAGTTGCAGCAAGGGTGTGAAAGACCCTTTCGAAGTTCCAGAGGTTAGGTGTCATTAGTCTCCAGACGCCTCATCGGAAATAGGCCTCATCTCGCCTGGAAGGGAGAACTTCCTGGATTTTCTCGAGTTGCGGCAGGTGTTCTCGAGTTACGACGGGGACCTCAGGGACCCGCCCTGGTGGCCTCAGGAGAGGCCAGTCCCCTTGCGAGTTGCTAGGGGGCCTCTCGGGATTCCTCTCCCGTCGATACCGGGGCCAAAAACCTTGTGTGGAGTCAGGGCTGGAACCGAGGATTCCTCTCAGGGGCTGACATGGATCTTTGGGTACTTCTGGAGTCTCCCCAGGGGAGTCAGGCCTCGTCTCGAGTGGGGCCATGCACGTGCGCTTTCCTTCCAGGCTGTAGCAGCAATGTCACGCTTCCCGTCGCGTGGATCAAAGGATCTGTGGGTTTCCCTGGAGGCTTTCCCACAGGGCTGTCCCACGTGCCACCGTGGTGTGAGTCGATCCTCGGCGTGAAAGATGAGCCAGTGCAGGGCAAAAAGGTTCCTCTGGAATGCACTGAGACATCTGGGGGACTCTTGGAATGGTGGTACGACCATGGAGTTCCTCTAGCCGTTCCTGTTGAAAGTGCCTCCTCTTGAGATGCGACAGGAACGCCGGGAATTCTTACCTGTTGAAAGCAGGGAAATGATCCCTCATCTCGAGCTACGAGGGGGAAACGGGGCTCCTCTGTTTGTAGGCGGGACCATCGTTCTTCCACTGGAGTGGAGACGGGTATGGCGGTGAACTTCTTGAGTTGCAGCAAGGGTGTGAAAGACCCTTTCGACGTTCCAGAGGTTAGGTGTCATTAGTTTCCAGACGCCTCATCGGAAAGAGGTCTCATCTCGCCTGGAAGGGAGAACTTCCTGGATTTTCTCGAGTTGCGGCAGGTGTTCTCGAGTTACAGCGGGGACCTCAGGGACCCGCCCTGGTGGCCTCAGGAAAGGTCAGTCCCAATGCGAGTTGCTATGTGGCCTCTCGGGATTCCTCTCCCGTTGATACCGGGTCCAAAAACTTTGTGTGGAGTCAGGGCCGGAACCGAGGATTCCTCTCAGGGGCTGACATGGATCTTTGGGTACTTCTGGAGTCTCCCCAGGGGAGTCAGGCCTCGTCTCGAGTGCGGGCATGCACGTGCGCTTTCCTTCCAGGCTGTAGCAGCAATGTCCCGCTTCCCGTCGCGTGGATCAAAGGATCTGTGGTTTTCCCTCGAGGCTTTCCCTCGAGGCTTTGCCACAGGGCTGTGTCACGCGCCACCGTGGTGTGAGTCGATCCTCGGCGTGAAAGATGAGCCAGTGCAGGGCAAAGAGGTTCCTCTGGAATGGACTGAGACATCTGGGGTACTCTTGGCATGGTGGTACGACCATGGAGTTCCTCTCGCCTTTCCTGTTGAGAGTGCCTCCTCTTGAGAAGCGACGGGAACGCCGGGAATTCTTTCCCGTTGAAAGCAGGGAAAGGATCCCTCATCTCGAGCTACGAGGGGGAAACGGGGCTCCTCTGGATGAGGGCGGGACGATCGTGCTTCCTCTCGAGTGGAGACGGGAATGGCGGTGAACTTCTTGAGTTGTAGCAAGGTTGTGATAGACCGTTTTGAAGTTCCAGAGTTTAGTTGTCATTAGTCTCCAGAAGCCTCATCGGAAATAGGCCTCATCTCGCCTGGAAGGGAGAACTTCCTAAATTTTCTCGAGTTGCGGCAGCTGTTCTCGCGTTACGACGGGGACCTCAGGGACCCGCCCTGGTGGCCTCAGGAGAGGCCAGTCCCCATGCGAGTTGCTAGGGCGCCTCTCGGGATTAGTCTCCCGTCGAAACCGGGGCCAAAAACCTTGTGTGGAGTCAGGGCCGGAACCGAGGATTCCTCTCAGGGGCTGACATTGATCTTTGGGTACTTCTGGAGTCTCCCCAGGGGAGTCAGGCCTCGTCTCGAGTGGGGGCATGCACGTGCGCTGTCCTTCCAGGCTGTAGCAGCAATGTCACGCTTCCCGTCGCGTGGATCAAAGGATCTGTGGTTTTCCCTCGAGGCCCTCCCTCGAGGCTTTCCCACACGGCTGTCCCACGTGCCACCGTGGTGTGAGTCGATCCTCGGCGTGAAAGATGAGCCAGTACAGGGCAAAGAGGTTCCTCTGGAATGGACTGAGACATATGGGGAACTCTTGGAATGGTGGTACGACCATGGAGTTCCTCTAGCCTTTCCTGTTGAGAGTGCCTCCTCTTGAGGTGCGACGGGAACGCTGGGAATTCTTTCCTGTTGAAAGCAGGGAAAGGATCCCTCATCTCGAGCTATGAGGGGGAAACGGGGCTCCTCTGGATGTAGGCGGGACCATCATGCTTCCTCTCGAGTGGAGACGGGTATGGCGGTGAACTTCTTGAGTTGCAGCAAGGGTGTGAAAGACCCTTTCGAAGTTCCAGAGTTTAGGTGTCATTAGTCTCCAGACGCCTCATCAGAAATAGGCCTCATCTCGCCTGGAAAGGAGAACTTCCTGGATTTTCTCGAGTTGCGGCAGGTGTTCTCGAGTTACGACGGGGACCTCAGGGACCCGCCCTGCTGGCCTCAGGAGAGGCCAGTCCCCATGCGAGTTGCTAGGGGGCCTCTCGGGATTACTCTCCCGTCGATACCGGGGCCAAAAACATTGTGTTGGGTCAGGGCCGGAACCGAGGATTCCTCTCAGGGGCTGACATGGATCTTTGGGTACTTCTGGAGTCTCCCCAGGGGAGTCAGGCCTCGTCTCGAGTGCGGGCATGCACGTGCGCTTTCCTTCCAGGCTGTAGCAGCAATGTCACTCTTCCCGTCGTGTGGATCAAAGGATCTGTGGTTTTCCCTCGAGGCTTTCCCTCGAGGCTTTGCCACAGGGCTGTGTCACGCGCCACCGTGGTGTGAGTCGATCCTCGGCGTGAAAGATGAGCCAGTGCAGGGCAAAGAGGTTCCTCTGGAATGGACTGAGACATCTGGGGTACTCTTGGCATGGTGGTACGACCATGGAGTTCCTCTCGCCTTTCCTGTTGAGAGTGCCTCCTCTTGAGAAGCGACGGGAACGCCGGGAATTCTTTCCCGTTGAAAGCAGGGAAAGGATCCCTCATCTCGAGCTACGAGGGGGAAACGGGGCTCCTCTGGATGAGGGCGGGACGATCGTGCTTCCTCTCGAGTGGAGACGGGAATGGCGGTGAACTTCTTGAGTTGTAGCAAGGGTGTGATAGACCCTTTTGAATTTCCAGAGGTTAGTTGTCATTAGTCTCCAGAAGCCTCATCGGAAATAGGCCTCATCTCGCCTGGAACGGAGAACTTCCTAAATTTTTTCGAGTTGCGGCAGCTGTTCTCGCGTTACGACGGGGACCTCAGGGACCCGCCCTGGTGGCCTCAGGAGAGGCCAGTCCCCATGCGAGTTGCTAGGGGGCCTCTCGGGATTCCTCTCCCGTCGAAACCTGGGCCATAAACCTTGTGTGGAGTCAGGGCCGGAACCGAGGATTCCTCTCAGGGGCTGACATGGATCTTTGGGTACTTCTGGAGTCTCCCCAGGGGAGTCAGGCCTCGTCTCGAGTGGGGGCATGCACGTGCGCTTTCCTTCCAGGCTGTAGCAGCAATGTCACGCTTCCCGTCGTGTGGATCAAAGGATCTGTGGTTTTCCTCGAGGCCCTCCCTCGAGGCTTTCCCACACGGTTGTCCCACGTGCCACCGTGGTGTGAGTCGATTCTCGGCGTGAAAGATGAGCCAGTACAGGGCAAAAAGGTTCCTCTGGAATGGACTGAGACATATGGGGGACTCTTGCAATGGTGGTACGACCATGGAGTTCCTCTAGACTTTCCTGTTAAGAGTGCCTCCTCTTGAGGTGCGACGGGAACGCCGGGAATTCTTTCCTGTTGAAAGCAGGGAAAGGATCCTTCATCTCGAGCTACGAGGGGGAAACGGGGCTCCTCTGGATGTAGGCGGGACCATCATGCTTCCTCTCGAGTGGAGACGGGTATGGCGGTGAACTTCTTGAGTTGCAGCAAGGGTGTGAAAGACTCTTTCGAAGTTCCAGAGGTTAGGTGTCATTAGTCTCCAGACGCTTCATCGGAAATAGGCCTCATCTCGCCTGGAAGGGAGAACTTCCTGGATTTTCTCGAGTTGCGGCAGGTGTTCTCGAGTTACGACGGGGACCTCAGGGACCCGCCCTGGTGGCCTCAGGAGAGGCCAGTCCCCATGCGAGTTGCTAGGGGGCCTCTCGGGATTACTCTCCCATCGATACCGGGGCCAAAAACCTTGTGTGGAGTCAGGGCCGGAACCGAGGATTCCTCTCAGGGGCTGACATGGATCTTTGGGTACTTTTGGAGTCTCTCCAGGGGAGTCAGGCCTCGTCTCGAGTGGGGGAATCCACGTGCGCTTTCCTTCCAGGCTGTAGCAGCAATGTCACGCTTCCCGTCGCGTGGATCAAAGGATCTGTGGTTTTCCCTCGAGGCTTTCCCTCGAGGCTTTCCCACAGGGCTGTCCCACGTGCCACCGTGGTGTTAGTCGAATCTCAGCGTGAAAGATGAGCCAGTGCAGGGCAAGGAGGTTCCTCTGGAATGGACTGAGACATCTGGGGGACTCTTGGAATGGTGGTACGAGCATGGAGTTCCTCTCGCCTTTCCTGTTGAGAGTGCCTCCTCTTGAGAAGCGACGGGAACGCCGGGAATTCTTTCCCGTTGAAAGCAGGGAAAGGATCCCTCATCTCGAGATACGAGGGGGAAACGGGGCTCCTCTGGATGAGGGCGGGACGATCGTGCTTCCTCTCGAGTGGAGACGGGAATGGCGGTGAACTTCTTGAGTTGTAGCAAGGTTGTGATAGACCGTTTTGAAGTTCCAGAGTTTAGTTGTCATTAGTCTCCAGAAGCCTCATCGGAAATAGGCCTCATCTCGCCTGGAAGGGAGAACTTCCTAAATTTTCTCGAGTTGCGGCAGCTGTTCTCGCGTTACGACGGGGACCTCAGGGACCCGCCCTGGTGGCCTCAGGAGAGGCCAGTCCCCATGCGAGTTGCTAGGGCGCCTCTCGGGATTCCTCTCCCGTGGAAACCGGGGCCAAAAACCTTGTGTGGAGTCAGGGCCGGAACCGAGGATTCCTCTCAGGGGCTGACATGGATCTTTGGGTACTTCTGGAGTCTCCCCAGGGGAGTCAGGCCTCGTCTCGAGTGCGGGCATGCACGTGCGCTTTCCTTCCAGGCTGTAGCAGCAATGTCACTCTTCCCGTCGTGTGGATCAAAGGATCTGTGGTTTTCCCTCGAGGCTTTCCCTCGAGGCTTTCCCACAGGGCTGTCCCACGTGCCACCGTGGTGTGAGTCGATCCTTGGCGTGAAAGATGAGCCAGTGCAGGGCAAAGAGGTTCCTCTGGAATGGACTGAGACATCTGGGGGACTCTTGGAATGGTGGTACGACCACGGAGTTCCTCTCGCCGATCCAGGTGAGAGTGCCTCCTCTTGAGATGCGACGGGAACGCTGAGAACTCTTTCCCGTTGAAAGCAGGGAAAGGATCCCTCATCTCGAGCTACGAGGGGGAAACGGGGCTCCTCTGGATGTGGACGGGACCATCGTGCTTCCTCTCGAGTGGAGACCGGTATGGCGGTGAACTTCTTGAGTTACAGCAAGGGTGTGAAAGACCCATTCGAAGTTCCAGAGGTTAGGTGTCATTAGTCTCCAGACGCCTCATCGGAAATAGGCTTCATCTTTCCTGGAAGGGAGAACTTCCTGGATTTTCTCGAGTTGCGGCAGGTGTTCTCGAGTTACGACGGGGACCTAAGGGACCCGGCCTGGTGGAATCAGGAAAGGCCATTCCCCATGGAAGTTGCTAGGGGACCTCTCGGGATACCTGTCCCGTCGATGCCGAGGCCAAAAACCATGTGTGAAGTCAGGGCCGGAACCGAGGATTCCTCTCAGGGGCTGACATGGATCTTTGGGTACTTTTGGAGTCTCCCCAGGGGAGTCAGGCCTCGTCTCGAGTGCGGGCATGCACGTGCGCTTTCCTTCCAGGCTGTAGCAGCAATGTCACGCTTCCCGTCGTGTGGATCAAAGGATCTGTGGTTTTCCCTCGAGGCCCTCCCTCGAGGCTTTCCCACACGGCAGTCCCACGTGCCACCGTGGTGTGAGTCGATCCTCGGCGTGAAAGTTGAGCCAGTACAGGGCACAAAGATTCCTCTGGAATGGACTGAGACATCTGGGGGACTCTTGGAATGGTGGTACGACCATGGAGTTCCTCTAGCCGTTCCTGTTGAGAGTGCCTCCTCTTGAGATGCGACGGGAACGCCGGGAATTCTTTCCTGTTGAAAGCAGGGAAATGATCCCTCATCTCGAGCTACGATGGGGAAACGGGGCTCCTCTGTTTGTAGGCGGGACCATCGTGCTTCCACTGAAGTGGAGACGGGTATGGCGGTGAACTTCTTGAGTTGCAGCAAGGGTGTGAAAGACCCTTTCGAAGTTCCAGAGGTTAGGTGTCATTAGTCTCCAGACGCCTCATCGGAAATAGGCCTCATCTCGCCTGGAAGGGAGAACTTCCTGGATTTTCTCGAGTTGCGGCAGGTGTTCTCGAGTTACGACGGGGACCACAGGGACCCGCCCTGGTGGCCTCAGGAGAGGCCAGTCCCCATGCGAGTTGCTAGGGGGCCTCTCGGTATTCCTCTCCCGTCGATACCGGGGCCAAAAACCTTGTGTGGAGTCAGGGCCGGAACCGAGGATTCCTCTCAGGGGCTGACATGGATCTTTGGGTACTTCTGGAGTCTCCCCAGGGGAGTCAGGCCTCGTCTCGAGTGGGGCCATGCACGTGCGCTTTCCTTCCAGGCTGTAGCAGCAATGTCACGCTTCCCGTCGCGTGGATCAAAGGATCTGTGGGTTTCCCTGGAGGCTTTCCCACAGGGCTGTCCCACGTGCCACCGTGGTGTGAGTCGATCCTCGGCGTGAAAGATGAGCCAGTGCAGGGCAAAAAGGTTCCTCTGGAATGCACTGAGACATCTGGGGGACTCTTGGAATGGTGGTACGACCATGGAGTTCCTCTAGCCGTTCCTGTTGAGAGTGCCTCCTCTTGAGATGCGACGGGAACGCCGGGAATTCGTTCCTGTTGAAAGCAGGGAAATGATCCCTCATCTCGAGCTACGAGGGGGAAACGGGGCTCCTCTGTTTGTAGGCGGGACCATCGTGCTTCCACTGGAGTGGAGACGGGTATGGCGGTGAACTTCTTGAGTTGCAGCAAGGGTGTGAAAGACCCTTTCGACGTTCCAGAGGTTAGGTGTCATTAGTCTCCAGACGCCTCATCGGAAAGAGGTCTCATCTCGCCTGGAAGGGAGAACTTCCTGGATTTTCTCGAGTTGCGGCAGGTGTTCTCGAGTTACAACGGGGACCTCATGGACCCGCCCTGGTGGCCTCAGGAAAGGTCAGTCCCAATGCGAGTTGCTATGTGGCCTCTCGGGATTCCTCTCCCGTTGATACCGGGTCCAAAAACTTTGTGTGGAGTCAGGGCCGGAACCGAGGATTCCTCTCAGGGGCTGACATGGATCTTTGGGTACTTCTGGAGTCTCCCCAGGGGAGTCAGGCCTCGTCTCGAGTGCGGGCATGCACGTGCGCTTTCCTTCCAGGCTGTAGCAGCAATGTCACGCTTCCCGTCGCGTGGATCAAAGGATCTGTGGTTTTCCCTCGAGGCTTTCCCTCGAGGCTTTGCCACAGGGCTGTGTCACGCGCCACCGTGGTGTGAGTCGATCCTCGGCGTGAAAGATGAGCCAGTGCAGGGCAAAGAGGTTCCTCTGGAATGGACTGAGACATCTGGTGGACTCTTGGAATGGTGGTACGACCACGGAGTTCCTCTCGCCGATCCAGGTGAGAGTGCCTCCTCTTGAGATGCGACGGGAACGCTGGGAACTCTTTCCCGTTGAAAGCAGGGAAAGGATCCCTCATCTCGAGCTACGAGGGGGAAACGGGGCTCCTCTGGATGTGGACGGGACCATCGTGCTTCCTCTCGAGTGGAGACCGGTATGGCGGTGAACTTCTTGAGTTACAGCAAGGGTGTGAAAGACCCATTCGAAGTTCCAGAGGTTAGGTGTCATTAGTCTCCAGACGCCTCATCGGAAATAGGCTTCATCTTTCCTGGAAGGGAGAACTTCCTGGATTTTCTCGAGTTGCGGCAGGTGTTCTCGAGTTACGACGGGGACCTCAGGGACCCGGCCTGGTGGCCTCAGGAAAGGCCATTCCCCATGGAAGTTGCTAGGGGACCTCTCGGGATTCCTGTCCCGTCGATGCCGAGGCCAAAAACCATGTGTGAAGTCAGGGCCGGAACCGAGGATTCCTCTCAGGGGCTGACATGGATCTTTGGATACTTCTGGAGTCTCCCCAGGGGAGTCAGGCCTCGTCTCGAGTGCGGGCATGCACGTGCGCTTTCCTTCCAGGCTGTAGCAGCAATGTCACGCTTCCCGTCGTGTGGATCAAAGGATCTGTGGTTTTCCCTCGAGGCCCTCCCTCGAGGCTTTCCCACACGGCAGTCCCACGTGCCACCGTGGTGTGAGTCGATCCTCGGCGTGAAAGTTGAGCCAGTACAGGGCACAAAGATTCCTCTGGAATGGACTGAGACTTCTGGGGGACTCTTGGAATGGTGGTACGACCATGGAGCTCCTCTAGCCGTTCCTGTTGAGAGTGCCTCCTCTTGAGATGCGACGGGAACGCCGGGAATTCTTTCCTGTTGAAAGCAGGGAAATGATCCCTCATCTCGAGCTACGAGGGGGAAACGGGGCTCCTCTGTTTGTAGGCGGGACCATCGTGCTTCCACTGGAGTGGAGACGGGTATGGCGGTGAACTTCTTGAGTTGCAGCAAGGGTGTGAAAGACCCTTTCGAAGTTCCAGAGGTTAGGTGTCATTAGTCTCCAGACGCCTCATCGGAAATAGGCCTCATCTCGCCTGGAAGGGAGAACTTCCTGGATTTTCTCGAGTTGCGGCAGGTGTTCTCGAGTTACGACGGGGACCACAGGGACCCGCCCTGGTGGCCTCAGGAGAGGCCAGTCCCCATGCGAGTTGCTAGGGGGCCTCTCAGTATTCCTCTCCCGTCGATACCGGGGCCAAAAACCTTGTGTGGAGTCAGGGCCGGAACCGAGGATTCCTCTCAGGGGCTGACATGGATCTTTGGGTACTTCTGGAGTCTCCCCAGGGGAGTCAGGCCTCGTCTCGAGTGGGGCCATGCACGTGCGCTTTCCTTCCAGGCTGTAGCAGCAATGTCACGCTTCCCGTCGCGTGGATCAAAGGATCTGTGCGTTTCCCTGGAGGCTTTCCCACAGGGCTGTCCCACGTGCCACCGTGGTGTGAGTCGATCCTCGGCGTGAAAGATGAGCCAGTGCAGGGCAAAAAGGTTCCTCTGGAATGCACTGAGACATCTGGGGGACTCTTGGAATGGTGGTACGACCATGGAGTTCCTCTAGCCGTTCCTGTTGAGAGTGCCTCCTCTTGAGATGCGACGGGAACGCCGGGAATTCTTTCCTGTTGAAAGCAGGGAAGTGATCCCTCATCTCGAGCTACGAGGGGGAAACGGGGCTCCTCTGTTTGTAGGCGGGACCATCGTGCTTCCACTGGAGTGGAGACGGGTATGGCGGTGAACTTCTTGAGTTGTAGCAAGGTTGTGATAGACCGTTTTGAAGTTCCAGAGGTTAGTTGTCATTAGTCTCCAGAAGCCTCATCTGAAATAGGCTTCATCTCGCCTGAAAGGGAGAACTTCCTAAACTTTCTCGAGTTGCGGCAGCTGTTCTCGCGTTACGACGGGGACCTCAGGGACCCGCCCTGGTGGCCTCAGGAGAGGCCAGTCCCCATGCGAGTTGCTAGGGCGCTTCTCGGGATTCCTCTCCCGTCGAAACCGGGGCCAAAAACCTTGTGTGGAGTCAGGGCCGGAACCGAGGATTCCTCTCAGGGGCTGACATTGATCTTTGGGTACTTCTGGAGTCTCCCCAGGGGAGTCAGGCCTCGTCTCGAGTGGGGGCATGCACGTGCGCTGTCCTTCCAGGCTGTAGCAGCAATGTCACGCTTCCCGTCGTGTGGATCAAAGGATCTGTGGTTTTCCCTCGAGGCCCTCCCTCGAGGCTTTCCCACACGGCTGTCCCACGTGTCACCGTGGTGTGAGTCGATCCTCGGCGTGAAAGATGACCCAGTACAGGGCAAAAAGGTTCCTCTGGAATGGACTGAGACATATGGGGGACTCTTGGAATGGTGGTACGACCATGGAGTTCCTCTAGACTTTCCTGTTAAGAGTGCCTCCTCTTGAGGTGCGACGGCAACGCCGGGAATTCTTTCCTGTTGAAAGCAGGGAAAGGATCCTTCATCTCGAGCTACGAGGGGGAAACGGGGCTCCTCTGGATGTAGGCGGGACCATCATGCTTCCTCTCGAGTGGAGACGGGTATGGCGGTGAACTTCTTGAGTTGCAGCAAGGGTGTGAAAGACTCTTTCGAAGTTCCAGAAGTTAGGTGTCATTAGTCTCCAGACGCTTGATCGGAAATAGGCCTCATCTCGCCTGGAAGGGAGAACTTCCTGGATTTTCTCGAGTTGCGGCAGGTGTTCTCGAGTTACGATGGGGACCTCAGGGACCCGGCCTGGTGGCCTCAGGAAAGGCCATTCGACATGGAAGTTGCTAGGGGACCACTCGGGATTCCTATCCCGTCGATACCGAGGCCAAACACCTTGTGTGGAGTCAGGGCCGGAACCGAGGATTCCTCTCAGGGGCTGACATGGATCTTTGGGTACTTTTGGAGTCTCTCCAGGGGAGTCAGGCCTCGTCTCGAGTGGGGGAATCCACGTGCGCTTTCCTTCCAGGCTGTAGCAGCAATGTCACGCTTCCCGTCGCGTGGGTCAAAGGATCTGTGGTTTTCCCTCGAGGCTTTCCCTCGAGGCTTTCCCACAGGGCTGTCCCACGTGCCACCGTGGTGTGAGTCGAATCTCAGCGTGAAAGATGAGCCAGTGCAGGGCAAGGAGGTTCCTCTGGAATGGACTGAGACATCTGGGGGACTCTTGGAATGGTGGTACGAGCATGGAGTTCCTCTCACCTTTCCTGTTGAGAGTGCCTCCTCTTGAGATGCGATGGGAACAGCGGGAATTCTTTCCCGTTGAAAGCAGGGAAAGGATCCCTCATCTCGAGCTACGAGGGGGAAACGGGGCTCCTCTGGATGTGGGCGGGACCATCGTGATTCCTCTCGAGTCGAGACGGGTATGGCGGTGAACTTCTTGAGTTGCAGCAAGGCTGTGAAAGACCCTTTCGACGTTCCAGAGGTTAGGTGTCATTAGTCTCCAGACGCCTCATCGGAAAGAGGCCTCATCTCGCCTGGAAGGGAGAACTTCCTGGATTTTCTCGAGTTGCGGCAAGTGTTCTCGAGTTACAACGGGGACCTCAGGGACCCGCCCTGGTGGCCTCAGGAAAGGTCAGTCCCAATGCGAGTTGCTATGTGGCCTCTCGGGATTCCTCTCCCATTGATACCGGGTCCAAAAACTTTGGGTGGAGTCAGGGCCGGAACCGAGGATTCCTCTCAGGGGATGACATGGATCTTTGGGTAATTCTGGAGTCTCCCCAGCGGAGTCAGGCCTCGTCTCGAGTGCAGGCATGCACGTGCGCTTTCCTTCCAGGCTGTAGCAGCAATGTCACTCTTCCCGTCGTGTGGATCAAAGGATCTGTGGTTTTCCCTCGAGGCCCTCCCTCGAGGCTTTCCCACAGGGCTGTCCCACGTGCCACCGTGGTGTGAGTCGATCCTTGGCGTGAAAGATGAGCCAGTGCAGGGCAAAGAGGTTCCTCTGGAATGGACTGAGACGTCTGGGGGACTCTTGGAATGGTGGTACGACCACGGAGTTCCTCTCGCCGATCCAGTTGAGAGTGCCTCCTCTTGAGATGCGACGGGAACGCTGGGAACTCTTTCCCGTTGAAAGCAGGGAAAGGATCCCTCATCTCGAGCTACGAGGGGGAAACGGTGCTCCTCTGTTTGTAGGCGGGACCATCGTGCTTCCTCTCGAGTGGAGACCGGTATGGCGGTGAACTTCTTGAGTTACAGCAAGGGTGTGAAAGACCCATTCGAAGTTCCAGAGGTTAGGTGTCATTAGTCTCCAGACGCCTCATCGGAAATAGGCTTCATCTTTCCTGGAAGGGAGAACTTCCTGGATTTTCTCGAGTTGCGGCAGGTGTTCTCGAGTTACGACGGGGACCTCAGGGACCCGGCCTGGTGGCCTCAGGAAAGGCCATTCCCCATGGAAGTTGCTAGGGGACCTCTCGGGATTCCTGTCCCGTCGATACCAAGGCCAAAAACCTTGTGTGGAGTCAGGGCCGGAACCGAGGATTCCTCTCAGGGGCTGACATGGATCTTTGGGTACTTCTGGAGTCTCCCCAAGGGAGTCAGGCCTCGTCTCGAGTGCGGGCATGCACGGGCGCTTTCCTTCCAGGCTGTAGCAGCAATGTCACGCTTCCCGTCGTGTGGATCAAAGGATCTGTGGTTTTCCCTCGAGGCCCTCCCTCGAGGCTTTCCCACACGGCAGTCGCACGTGCCACCGTGGTGTGAGTCGATCCTCGGCGTGAAAGTTGAGCCAGTACAGGGCACAAAGTTTCCTCTGGAATGGACTGAGTCATCTGGGGGACTCTTGGAATGGTGGTACGACCATGGAGTTCCTCTAGCCGTTCCTGTTGAGAGTGCCTCCTCTTGATATGCGACGGGAACGCCGGGAATTCTTTCCTGTTGAAAGCAGGGAAATGATCCCTCATCTCGAGCTACGAGGGGGAAACGGGGCTCCTCTGTTTGTAGGCGGGACCATCGTGCTTCCACTGGAGTGGAGACGGGTATGGCGGTGAACTTCTTGAGTTGCAGCAAGGGTGTGAAAGACCCTTTCGAAGTTCCAGAGGTTAGGTGTCATTAGTCTCCAGACGCCTCATCGGAAATAGGCCTCATCTCGCCTGGAAGGGAGAACTTCCAGGATTTTCTCGAGTTGCGGCAGGTGTTCTCGAGTTACGACGGGGACCTCAGGGACCCGCCCTGGTGGCCTCAGGAGAGGCCAGTCCCAATGCGAGTTGCTATGTGGCCTCTCGGGATTCCTCTCCCGTCGATACTGGGGCCAAAAACCTTGTGTGGAGTCAGGGCCGGAACCGAGGATTCCTCTCAGGGGCTGACATGGATCTTTGGGTACTTCTGTAGTCTCCCCAGGGGAGTCAGGCCTCGTCTCGAGTGGGTGCATGCACGTGCGCTTTCCTTCCAGGCTGTAGCAGCAATGTCACGCTTCCCGTCGCGGGGATCAAACGATCTGTGCTTTTCCCTCGAGGCTTTCCCTCGAGGCTTTCCCACAGGGCTGTCCCACGTGCCACCGTGGTGTGAGTCGATCCTCGGCGTGACAGATGAGCCAGTGCAGGGCAAAGAGGTTCCTCTGGAATCGACTGAGACATCTGGGGGACTCTTGGAATGGTGGTACGACCATGGAGTTCCTCTCGCCTTTCCTGTTGAGAGTGCCTCCTCTTGAGATGCGACGGGAACGCCGGGAATTCTTTCCCGTTGAAAGCAGGGAAAGGATCCCTCATCTCGAGCTACGAGGGGGAAACGGGGCTCCTCTGGATGTGGGCGGGACCATCGTGCTTCCTCTCGAGTGGAGACGGGTATGGCGGTGAACTTCTTGAGTTGCAGCAAGGGTGTGAAAGACCCTTTCGAAGTTCCAGAGGTTAGGTGTCATTAGTCTCCAGACGCCTCATCGGAAATAGGCCTCATCTCGCCTGGAAGGGAGAACTTCCTGGATTTTCTCGAGTTGCGGCAGGTGTTCTCGAGTTACGACGGGGACCTCAGAGACCCGCCCTGGTGGCCTCAGGAGAAGCCAGTCCCCATGCGAGTTGCTAGGGGGCCTCTCGGGATTCCTCTCCCGTCGATACCGGGGCCAAAAGAATATTTTGGAGTCAGGGCCGGAACCGAGGATTCCTCTCAGGGGCTGATATGGATCTTTGGGTACTTCTGGAGTCTCG
Organism: Capricornis sumatraensis; assembly: GCF_032405125.1. NCBI lineage: Eukaryota > Metazoa > Chordata > Mammalia > Artiodactyla > Bovidae > Capricornis > Capricornis sumatraensis. The sequence continues at coordinate 15,019,742 of NW_027184612.1, forward strand.
CCAGGGGAGATAGGCCTCGTCTCGTGTGGGGGAATGCACGTGTGCTTGCCTTCCAGGCTGTAGTAGCAATGTCACGCTTTCCGTCGCGTGGATCAAAGGATCTGTGGTTTTCCCTCGAGGCTTTCCCTCGAGGCTATCCCACATGCCTGTCCCACGTGCCACCGTTATGTGAGTCGATCCTCGGCGTGAAAGATGAGCCAGTGCAGGGCAAAGTGGTTCCTCGGGAATGGACTGAGACATCTGGGGGACTCTTGGCATCGTGGTACGACCATGGAGTTCCTCTCCCCTTTCCTGTTGAGAGTGCCTCCACTTGAGATGCGACGGGAACGCCGGGAATTCTTTCCCGTTGAAAGCAGGGAAAGGATCCCTCATCACGAGCTACGAGGGGGAAACGGGGCTCCTCTGGATGTGGGCGGGACCATCGTGCTTCCCCTCGAGTGGAGACGCGTATGGCGGTGAACTTCTTGAGTTGCAGCAAGGCTGTGAAAGACCCTTTCGACGTTCCAGAGGTTAGGTGTCATTAGTCTCCAGACGCCTCATCGGAAAAAGGCCTCATCTCGCCTGGAAGGGAGAACTTCCTGGATTTTCTCGAGTTGTGGCAGGTGTTCTCGAGTTTCAACGGGGACCTCAGGGACCCGCCCTGGTGGCCTCAGGAAAGGTCAGTCCCAATGCGAGTTGCTATGTAGCCTCTCGGGATTCCTCTCCCGTCGATACTGGGGCCAAAAACCTTGTGTGGAGTCAGGGCTGGAACCGAGGATTCCTCTCAGGGGCTGATATGGATCTTTGGGTACCTCTGGAGTCTCCCCAGGGGAGTCAGGCCTCGTCTCGTGTGGGGTCATGCACGTGCGCCTTCCTTCCACACTGTAGAAGAAATGTCACGCTTCCTGTCGCGTGGATCAAAGGATCTGTGGTTCTCCCTCGAGGCTTTCCCACAGGGCTGTCCCTAGTGCCACCGTGGTGTGAGTCGTTCCTCGGCGTGAAAGATAAGCCAATGCAGGGCAAACAGGTTCCTCTGGAATGGAATGAGACATCTGGGGGACTCTTGGAATGGTGGTACGACAATGGAGTTCCTCTCGCCTTTCCTGTTGACAGTGCCTCCTCTTGAGATGCGATGGGAACGCCGGGAATTCTTTCCCGTTGAAAGCAGGGAAAGGATCCCTCATCTCGAGCTACGAGGGGGAAACGGGGCTCCTCTGGATGTGGGCGCGACCATCGTGCTTCCTCTCGAGTGGAGACGGGTATGGCGGTGAACTTCTTGAGTTGCAGCAAGGGTGTGAAAGACCCTTTCGAAGTTCCAGAGGTTAGGTGTCATTAGTCTCCAGACGCCTCATCGGAAATAGGCCTCATCTCGCCTGGAAGGGAGAACTTCCTGGATTTTCTCGAGTTGCGGCAGGTGTTCTCGAGTTACGACGGGGACCTCAGGGACCCGCCCTGGTGGCCTCATGAGAGGCCAGTCCCGATGCGAGTTGCTAGGGGGCCTCTCGGGATTCCTCTCCCGTCGATACCGGGGCCAAAAACCTTGTGTGGAGTCAGGGCAGGAACCGAGGATTCCTCTCAGGGGCTAACATGGATCTTTGGGTACTTCTGGAGTCTCCCCAGGGGAGTCAGGCCTCGTCTCGAGTGGGGGCATGTAGGTGTGCTTTCCTTCCAGGCTGTAGCAGCAATGTCACGCTTCCCGTCGCGTGGATCAAAGGATCTCTGGTTTTCCCTCGAGGCTTTCCCTCGAGGCTTTCCCACAGGGCTGACCCACGTGCCACCGTGGTGTGAGTCGATCCTCGGCGTGAAAGATGAGCCAGTGCAGGGCAAAGAGGTTCCTCTGGATAGGACTGAGACATCTTGGGGACTCTTGGCATGGTGGTACGACCATGGAGTTCCTCTCGCCTTTCATGTTGAGAGTGCCTCCTCTTGAGATGCGACGGGAACGCCGGGAATTCTTTCCCGTTGAAAGCAGGGAAAGGATCCCTCATCTCGAGCTACGAGGGGGAAACGGGGCTCCTCTGGATGTGGGCAGGACCATCGTGCTTCCTCTCGAGTGGAGACGGGTATGGCGGTGAACTTCTTGAGTTGCAGCAAGGGTGTGAAAGACCCTTTCGAAGTTCCAGAGGTTAGGTGTCATTAGTCTCCAGACGCCTCATCGGAAATAGGCCTCATCTCGCCTGGAAGGGAGAACTTCCTGGATTTTCTCGAGTTGCGGCAGGTGTTCTCGAGTTACGACGGGGACCTCAGGGACCCGCCCTGCTGGCCTCAGGAGAGGCCAGTCCCCAAGCGAGTTGCTAGGGGTCCTCTCGGGATTCCTCTCCCGTCGATACCAGGGACAAAAACCTTGTGTGGAGTCAGGTCCGGAACCGAGGATTCCTCTCAACGGCTGACATGGATCTTTGGGTACTCCTGGAGTCTCGCCAGGGGCGTCAGGCCTCGTCTCGAGTGGGGGCATGCACGTGTGCTTGCCTTCCAGGCTGTAGCAGCAATGTCACACTTCCCGTCGAGTGGATCAAAGGATCTGTGGTTTTCCCTCGAGGCTTTCCCTCGAGGCTATCCCACATGCCTGTCCCACGTGCCACCGTGATGTGAGTCGATCCTCGGCGTGAAAGATGAGCCAGTGCAGGGCAAAGAGGTTCCTCGGGAATGGACTGAGACATCTGGGGGACTCTTGGCATCGTGGTAAGACCATGGAGTTCCTCTCCCCTTTCCTGTTGAGAGTGCCTCCACTTGAGATGCGACGGGAACGCCGGGAATTCTTTCCCGTTGAAAGCAGGGAAAGGATCCCTCATCACGAGCTACGAGGGGGAAACGGGGCTCCTCTGGATGTGGGCGGGACCATTGTGCTTCCTCTCGAGTGGAGACGCGTATGGCGGTGAACTTCTTGAGTTGCAGCAAGGCTGTGAAAGACCCTTTCGACGTTCCAGAGGTTAGGTGTCATTAGTCTCCAGACGCCTCATCGGAAAGAGGCCTCATCTCGCCTGGAAGGGAGAACTTCCTGGATTTTCTCGAGTTGCGGCAGGTGTTCTCGGGGTTACAACGGGGACCTCAGGGACCCGCCCTGGTGGCCTCAGGAAAGGTCAGTCCCAATGCGAGTTGCTATGTGGCCTCTCGGGATTCCTCTCCCGTCGATACTGGGGCCAAAAACCTTGTGTGGAGTCAGGGCCGGAACCGAGGATTCCTCTCAGGGGCTGATATGGATCTTTGGGTACTTCTGGATTCTCCCCAGGGGAGTCAGGCCTCGTCTCGTGTGGGGTCATGCACGTGCGCTTTCCTTCCACACTGTAGAAGCAATGTCACGCTTCCTGTCGCGAGGATCAAAGGAACTGTGGTTCTCCCTCGAGGCTTTCCCACAGGGCTGTCCCTAGTGCCACCGTGGTGTGAGTCGTTCCTCGGCGTGAAAGATGAGCCAATGCAGGGCAAACAGGTTCCTCTGGAATGGAATGAGACATCTGGGGGACTCTTGGAATGGTGGTACGACCATGGAGTTCCTCTCGCCTTTCCTGTTGAGAGTGCCTCCTCTTGAGATGTGACGGGAACGCCGGGAATTCTTTCCCGTTGAAAGCAGGGAAAGGATCCCTCATCTCGAGCTACGAGGGGGAAACGGGGCTCCTCTGTTTGTAGGCGGGACCATCGTGCTTCCTCTCGAGTGGAGACCGGTATGGCGGTGAACTTCTTGAGTTACAGCAAGGGTGTGAAAGACCCATTCGAAGTTCCAGAGGTTAGGTGTCATTAGTCTCCAGACGCCTCATCGGAAATAGGCTTCATCTTTCCTGGAAGGGAGAACTTCCTGGATTTTCTCGAGTTGCGGCAGGTGTTCTCGAGTTACGACGGGGACCTCAGGGACCCGGCCTGGTGGCCTCAGGAAAGGCCATTCCCCATGGAAGTTGCTAGGGGACCTCTCGGGATTCCTGTCCCGTCGATACCAAGGCCAAAAACCTTGTGTGGAGTCAGGGCCGGAACCGAGGATTCCTCTCAGGGGCTGACATGGATCTTTGGGTACTTCTGGAGTCTCCCCAAGGGAGTCAGGCCTCGTCTCGAGTGCGGGCATGCACGTGCGCTTTCCTTCCAGGCTGTAGCAGCAATGTCACGCTTCCCGTCGTGTGGATCAAAGGATCTGTGGTTTTCCCTCGAGGCCCTCCCTCGAGGCTTTCCCACACGGCAGTCCCACGTGCCACCGTGGTGTGAGTCGATCCTCGGCGTGAAAGTTGAGCCAGTACAGGGCACAAAGTTTCCTCTGGAATGGACTGAGACATCTGGGGGACTCTTGGAATGGTGGTACGACCATGGAGTTCCTCTAGCCGTTCCTGTTGAGAGTGCCTCCTCTTGATATGCGACGGGAACGCCGGGAATTCTTTCCTGTTGAAAGCAGGGAAATGATCCCTCATCTCGAGCTACGAGGGGGAAACGGGGCTCCTCTGTTTGTAGGCGGGATCATCGTGCTTCCACTGGAGTGGAGACGGGTATGGCGGTGAACTTCTTGAGTTGCAGCAAGGGTGTGAAAGACCCTTTCGAAGTTCCAGAGGTTAGGTGTCATTAGTCTCCAGACGCCTCATCGGAAATAGGCCTCATCTCGCCTCGAAGGGAGAACTTCCAGGATTTTCTCGAGTTGCGGCAGGTGTTCTCGAGTTACGACGGGGACCTCAGGGACCCGCCCTGGTGGCCTCAGGAGAGGCCAGTCCCAATGCGAGTTGCTATGTGGCCTCTCGGGATTCCTCTCCCGTCGATACTGGGGCCAAAAACCTTGTGTGGAGTCAGGGCCGGAACCGAGGATTCCTCTCAGGGGCTGACATGGATGTTTGGGTACTTCTGTAGTCTCCCCAGGGGAGTCAGGCCTCGTCTCGAGTGGGGGCATGCACGTGCGCTTTCCTTCCAGGCTGTAGCAGCAATGTCACGCTTCCCGTCGCGTGGATCAAAGGATCTGTGCTTTTCCCTCGAGGCTTTCCCTCGAGGCTTTCCCACAGGGCTGTCCCACGTGCCACCGTGGTGTGAGTCGATCCTCGGCGTGACAGATGAGCCAGTGCAGGGCAAAGAGGTTCCTCTGGAATGGACTGAGACATCTGGGGGACTCTTGGAATGGTGGTACGACCATGGAGTTCCTCTCGCCTTTCCTGTTGAGAGTGCCTCCTCTTGAGATGTGACGGGAACGCCGGGAATTCTTTCCCGATGAAAGCAGGGAAAGGATCCCTCATCTCGAGCTACGAGTGGGAAACGGGGCTCCTCTGGATGTGGGCGGGACCATCGTGCTTCCTCTCGAGTGGAGACAGGTATGGCGATGAACTTCTTGAGTTGCAGCAAGGGTGTGAAAGACCCTTTCGAAGTTCCAGAGGTTAGGTGTCATTAGTCTCCAGACGCCTCATCGGAAAAAGGCCTCATCTCGCCTGGAAGGGAGAACTTCCTGGATTTTGTCGAGTTGCGGCAGGTGTTCTCGAGTTAGACGGGGACCTCAGGGACCCGCCCTGATGGCCTCAGGAGAGGCCAGTCCCCATGCGAGTTGCTAGGGGGCCTCTCGGGATTCCTCTCCCGTCGATACCTGGGCCAAAAACCTTGTGTGGAGTCAGGGCCAAAACCGAGGATTCCTCTCAGGGGCTGACATGGATCTTTGGGTACTTCTGGAGTCTCCCCAAGGGAGTCAGTCCTCGTCTCGAGTGGGGGCATGCACGTGCACTTTCCTTCCAGGCTGTAGCAGCAATGTCACGCTTCCCGTCGCTTGGATCAAAGGATCTGTGGTTTTCCCTCGAAGCTTTCCCTCGAGGCTTTCCCACAGGGCTGTCCCACGTGCCACCGTGGTGTGAGTCGATCCTCGGCGTGAAAGATGAGCCAGTGCAGGGCAAAGAGGTTCCTCTGGAATGGACTGAGACATCTGGGGGACTCTTGGAATGGTGGTACGACCATGGAGTTCCGCTCGCCTTTCCTGTTGAGAGTGCCTCCTCTTGAGATGTGACGGGAACGCCGGGAATTCTTTCCCGATGAAAGCAGGGAAAGGATCCCTCATCTCGAGCTACGAGGGGGAAACGGGGCTCCTCTGGATGTGGGCGGGACCATCGTGCTTCCTCTCGAGTGGAGACAGGTATGGCGATGAACTTCTTGAGTTGCAGCAAGGGTGTGAAAGACCCTTTCGACGTTCCAGAGGTTAGGTGTCATTAGTCTCCAGACGCCTCATCGGAAAAAGGCCTCATCTCGCCTGGAAGGGAGAACTTCCTGGATTTTCTCGAGTTGTGGCAGGTGTTCTCGAGTTTCAACGGGGACCTCAGGGACCCGCCCTGGTGGCCTCAGGAAAGGTCAGTCCCAATGCGAGTTGCTATGTGGCCTCTCGGGATTCCTCTCCCGTCGATACTGGGGCCAAAAACCTTGTGTGGAGTCAGGGCCGGAACCGAGGATTCCTCTCAGGGGCTGATATGGATCTTTGGGTACCTCTGGAGTCTCCCCAGGGGAGTCAGGCCTCGTCTCGTGTGGGGTCATGCACGTGCGCCTTCCTTCCACACTGTAGAAGAAATGTCACGCTTCCTGTCGCGTGGATCAAAGGATCTGTGGTTCTCTCTCGAGGCTTTCCCACAGGGCTGTCCCTAGTGCCACCGTGGTGTGAGTCGTTCCTCGGCGTGAAAGATAAGCCAATGCAGGGCAAACAGGTTCCTCTGGAATGGAATGAGACATCTGGGGGACTCTTGGAATGGTGGTACGACAATGGAGTTCCTCTCGCCTTTCCTGTTGACAGTGCCTCCTCTTGAGATGCGACGGGAACGCCGGGAATTCTTTCCCGTTGAAAGCAGGGAAAGGATCCCTCATCTCGAGCTACGAAGGGGAAACGGGGCTCCTCTGGATGTGGGCGCGACCATCGTGCTTCCTCTCGAGTGGAGACGGGTATGGCGGTGAACTTCTTGAGTTGCAGCAAGGGTGTGAAAGACCCTTTCGAAGTTCCAGAGGTTAGGTGTCATTAGTCTCCAGACGCCTCATCGGAAATAGGCCTCATCTCGCCTGGAAGGGAGAACTTCCTGGATTTTCTCGAGTTGCGGCAGGTGTTGTCGAGTTACGACGGGGACCTCAGGGACCCGCCCTGGTGGCCTCAGGAGAGGCCAGTCCCGATGCGAGTTGCTAGGGGGCCTCTCGGGATTCCTCTCCCGTCGATACCGGGGCCAAAAACCTTGTGTGGAGTCAGGGCAGGAACCGAGGATTCCTCTCAGGGGCTAACATGGATCTTTGGGTACTTCTGGAGTCTCCCCAGGGGAGTCAGGCCTCGTCTCGAGTGGGGGCATGTAGGTGTGCTTTCCTTCCAGGCTGTAGCAGCAATGTCACGCTTCCCGTCGCATGGATCAAAGGATCTCTGGTTTTCCCTCGAGGCTTTCCCTCGAGGCTTTCCCACAGGGCTGTCCCACGTGCCACCGTGGTGTGAGTCGATCCTCGGCGTGAAAGATGAGCCAGTGCAGGGCAAAGAGGTTCCTCTGGATAGGACTGAGACATCTTGGGGACTCTTGGCATGGTGGTACGACCATGGAGTTCCTCTCGCCTTTCCTGTTGAGAGTGCCTCCTCTTGAGATGCGACGGGAACGCCGGGAATTCTTTCCCGTTGAAAGCAGGGAAAGGATCCCTCATCTCGAGCTACGAGGGGGAAACGGGGCTCCTCTGGATGTGGGCGGGACCATCGTGCTTCCTCTCGAGTGGAGACGGGTATGGCGGTGAACTTCTTGAGTTGCAGCAAGGGTGTGAAAGACCCTTTCGAAGTTCCAGATGTTAGGTGTCATTTGTCTCCAGACGCCTCATCGGAAATAGGCCTCATCTCGCCTGGAAGGGAGAACTTCCTGGATTTTCTCGAGTTGCGGCAGGTGTTCTCGAGTTAGACGGGGACCTCAGGGACCCGCCCTGATGGCCTCAGGAGAGGCCAGTCCCCATGCGAGTTGCTAGGGGGCCTCTCGGGATTCCTCTCCCGTCGATACCGGGGCCAAAAACCTTGTGTGGAGTCAGGGCCAAAACCGAGGATTCCTCTCAGGGGCTGACATGGATCTTTGGGTACTTCTGGAGTCTCCCCAAGGGAGTCAGGCCTCGTCTCGAGTGGGGGCATGCACGTGCACTTTCCTTCCAGGCTGTAGCAGCAATGTCACGCTTCCCGTCGCTTGGATCAAAGGATCTGTGGTTTTCCCTCGAAGCTTTCCCTCGAGGCTTTCCCACAGGCCTGTCCCACGTGCCACCGTGGTGTGAGTCGATCCTCGGCGTGAAAGATGAGCCAGTGCAGGGCAAAGAGGTTCCTCTGGAATGGACTGAGACATCTGGGAGACTCTTGGAATGGTGGTACGACCATGGAGTTCCGCTCGCCTTTCCTGTTGAGAGTGCCTCCTCTTGAGATGTGACGGGAACGCCGGGAATTCTTTCCCGTTGAAAGCAGGGAAAGGATCCCTCATCTCGAGTTACGAGGGGGAAACGGGGCTCCTCTGGATGTGGGCGGGACCATCGTGCTTCCTCTCGAGTGGAGACGGGTATGGCGATGAACTTCTTGAGTTGCAGCAAGGGTGTGAAAGACCCTTTCGAAGTTCCAGAGGTTAGGTGTCATTAGTCTCCAGATGCCTCATCGGAAATAGGCCTCATCTCGCCTGGAAGGGAGAACTTCCTGGATTTTCTCGAGTTGCGGCAGGTGTTCTCGAGTTACGACCGGGACCTCAGGGACCCGCCCTGGTGGCCTCAGGAGAGGCCAGTCCCCATGCGAGTTGCTAGGGGGCCTCTCGGGATTCCTCTCCCGTCGATACCGGGGCCAAAAACCTTGTGTGGAGTCAGGGCCGGAACCGAGGATTCCTCTCAGGGGCTGATATGGATCTTTGGGTACTTCTGGAGTCTCGCCAGGGGAGACAGGCCTCGTCTCGTGTGGGGGCATGAACCTGCACTTTCCTTCCAGGCTGTAGCAGCAATGTCACGCTTCCCGTCGCGTGGATCAAAGGATCTCTGGTTTTCCCTCGAGGCTTTCCCTCGAGGCTTTCCCACAGGGCTGTCCCACGTGCCACCGTGGTGTGAGTCGATCCTCGGCGTGAAAGATGAGCCAGTGCAGGGCAAAGAGGTTCCTCGGGAATGGACTGAGACATCTGGGGGACTCTTGGCATCGTGGTAAGACCATGGAGTTCCTCTCCCCTTTCCTGTTGAGAGTGCCTCCACTTGAGATGCGACGGGAACGCCGGGAATTCTTTCCCGTTGAAAGCAGGGAAAGGATCCCTCATCACGAGCTACGAGGGGGAAACGGGGCTCCTCTGGATGTGGGCGGGACCATCGTGCTTCCTCTCGAGTGGAGACGCGTATGGCGGTGAACTTCTTGAGTTTCAGCAAGGCTGTGAAAGACCCTTTCGACGTTCCAGAGGTTAGGTGTCATTAGTCTCCAGACGCCTCATCGGAAAGAGGCCTCATCTCGCCTGGAAGGGAGAACTTCCTGGATTTTCTCGAGTTGCGGCAGGTGTTCTCGAGTTACAACGGGGACCTCAGGGACCCGCCCTGGTGGCCTCAGGAAAGGTCAGTCCCAATGCGAGTTGCTATGTGGCCTCTCGGGATTCCTCTCCCGACGATACTGGGGCCAAAAACCTTGTGTGGAGTCAGGGCCGGAACCGAGGATTCCTCTCAGGGGCTGATATGGATCTTTGGGTACTTCTGGAGTCTCCCCAGGGGAGTCAGGCCTCGTCTCGTGTGGGGTCATGCACGTGCGCTTTCCTTCCACACTGTAGAAGCAATGTCACGCTTCCTGTCGCGAGGATCAAAGGATTTGTGGTTTTCCCTCGAAGCTTTCCCTCGAGGCTTTCCCACAGGGCTGTCCCACGTGCCACCGTGGTGTGAGTCGATCCTCGGCGTGAAAGATGAGCCAGTGCAGGGCAAAGAGGTTCCTCTGGAATGGACTGAGACATCTGGGGGACTCTTGGAATGGTGGTACGACCATGGAGTTCCGCTCGCCTTTCCTGTTGAGAGTGCCTCCTCTTGAGATGTGACGGGAACGCCGGGAATTCTTTCCCGTTGAAAGCAGGGAAAGGATCCCTCATCTCGAGCTACGAGGGGGAAACGGGGCTCCTCTGGATGTGGGCGGGACCATCGTGCTTCCTCTCGAGTGGAGACGGGTATGGCGATGAACTTCTTGAGTTGCAGCAAGGGTGTGAAAGACCCTTTCGAAGTTCCAGAGGTTAGGTGTCATTAGTCTCCAGATGCCTCATCGGAAACAGGCCTCATCTCGCCTGGAAGGGAGAACTTCCTGGATTTTCTCGAGTTGCGGCAGGTGTTCTCGAGTTACGACCGGGACCTCAGGGACCCGCCCTGGTGGCCTCAGGAGAGGCCAGTCCCCATGCGAGTTGCTAGGGGGCCTCTCGGGATTCCTCTCCCGTCGATACCGGGGCCAAAAACCTTGTGTGGAGTCAGGGCCGGAACCGAGGATTCCTCTCAGGGGCTGATATGGATCTTTGGGTACTTCTGGAGTCTCGCCAGGGGAGACAGGCCTCGTCTCGTGTGGGGGCATGAACCTGCACTTTCCTTCCAGGCTGTAGCAGCAATGTCACGCTTCCCGTCACGGGGATCAAAGGATCTGTGGTTTTCCCTCGAGGCTTTCCCTCGAGGCTTTCCCACAGGGCTGTCCCACGTGCCACCATGGTGTGAGTCGATTCTCGGCGTGAAAGATGAGCCAGTGCAGGGCAAAGAGGTTCCTCTGGAATGGACTGAGACATCTGGGGGACTCTTGGAATGGTGGTACGACCATGGAGTTCCTCTCGCCTTTCCTGTTGAGAGTGCCTCCTCTTGAGATGCGACGGGAACGCCGGGAATTCTTTCCCGTTGAAAGCAGGGAAAGGATCCCTCATCTCGAGCTACGAGGGGGAAACGGGGCTCCTCTGGATGTGGGCGGGACCATCGTGCTTCCTCTCGAGTGGAGACGGGTATGGCGGTGAACTTCTTGAGTTGCAGCAAGGGTGTGAAAGACCCTTTCGAAGTTCCAGATGTTAGGTGTCATTAGTCTCCAGACGCCTCATCGGAAATAGGCCTCATCTCGCCTGGAAGGGAGAACTTCCTGGATTTTCTCGAGTTGCGGCAGGTGTTCTCGAGTTAGACGGGGACCTCAGGGACCCGCCCTGATGGCCTCAGGAGAGGCCAGTCCCCATGCGAGTTGCTAGGGGGCCTCTCGGGATTCCTCTCCCGTCGATACCGGGGCCAAAAACCTTGTGTGGAGTCAGGGCCAAAACCGAGGATTCCTCTCAGGGGCTGACATGGATCTTTGGGTACTTCTGGAGTCTCCCCAAGGGAGTCAGGCCTCGTCTCGAGTGGGGGCATGCACGTTCACTTTCCTTCCAGGCTGTAGCAGCAATGTCACGCTTCCCGTCGCTTGGATCAAAGGATCTGTGGTTTTCCCTCGAAGCTTTCCCTCGAGGCTTTCCCACAGGCCTGTCCCACGTGCCACCGTGGTGTGAGTCGATCCTCGGCGTGAAAGATGAGCCAGTGCAGGGCAAAGAGGTTCCTCTGGAATGGACTGAGACATCTGGGGGACTCTTGGAATGGTGGTACGACCATGGAGTTCCGCTCGCCTTTCCTGTTGAGAGTGCCTCCTCTTGAGATGTGACGGGAACGCCGGGAATTCTTTCCCGTTGAAAGCAGGGAAAGGATCCCTCATCTCGAGTTACGAGGGGGAAACGGGGCTCCTCTGGATGTGGGCGGGACCATCGTGCTTCCTCTCGAGTGGAGACGGGTATGGCAATGAACTTCTTGAGTTGCAGCAAGGGTGTGAAAGACCCTTTCGAAGTTCCAGAGGTTAGGTGTCATTAGTCTCCAGATGCCTCATCGGAAATAGGCCTCATCTCGCCTGGAAGGGAGAACTTCCTGGATTTTCTCGAGTTGCGGCAGGTGTTCTCGAGTTACGACCGGGACCTCAGGGACCCGCCCTGGTGGCCTCAGGAGAGGCCAGTCCCCATGCGAGTTGCTAGGGGGCCTCTCGGGATTCCTCTCCCGTCGATACCGGGGCCAAAAACCTTGTGTGGAGTCAGGGCCGGAACCGAGGATTCCTCTCAGGGGCTGATATGGATCTTTGGGTACTTCTGGAGTCTCGCCAGGGGAGACAGGCCTCGTCTCGTGTGGGGGCATGAACCTGCACTTTCCTTCCAGGCTGTAGCAGCAATGTCACGCTTCCCGTCACGTGGATCAAAGGATCTGTGGTTTTCCCTCGAGGCTTTCCCTCGAGGCTTTCCCACAGGGCTGTCCCACGTGCCACCATGGTGTGAGTCGATTCTCGGCGTGAAAGATGAGCCAGTGCAGGGCAAAGAGGTTCCTCTGGAATGGACTGAGACATCTGGGGGACTCTTGGAATGGTGGTACGACCATGGAGTTCCTCTCGCCTTTCCTGTTGAGAGTGCCTCCTCTTGAGATGCGACGGGAACGCCGGGAATTCTTTCCCGTTGAAAGCAGGGAAAGGATCCCTCATCTCGAGCTACGAGGGGGAAACGGGGCTCCTCTGGATGTGGGCGGGACCATCGTGCTTCCTCTCGAGTGGAGACGGGTATGGCGGTGAACTTCTTGAGTTGCAGCAAGGGTGTGAAAGACCCTTTCGAAGTTCCAGAGGTTAGGTGTCATTAGTCTCCAGACGCCTCATCGGAAATAGGCCTCATCTCGCCTGGAAGGGAGAACTTCCTGGATTTTCTCGAGTTGCGGCATGTGTTCTCGAGTTACGACGGGGACCTCAGGGACCCGCCCTGGTGGCCTCAGGAGAGGCCAGTCCCCATGCGAGTTGCTAGGGGGCCTCTCGGGATTCCTCTCCCGTCGATACCGGGGCCAAAAGAATTTTTTGGAGTCAGGGCCGGAACCGAGGATTCCTCTCAGGGGCTGATATGGATCTTTGGGTACTTCTGGAGTCTCGCCAGGGGAGATAGGCCTCGTCTCGTGTGGGGGAATGCACGTGTGCTTGCCTTCCAGGCTGTAGTAGCAATGTCACGCTTTCCGTCGCGTGGATCAAAGGATCTGTGGTTTTCCCTCGAGGCTTTCCCTCGAGGCTATCCCACATGCCTGTCCCACGTGCCACCGTGATGTGAGTCGATCCTCGGCGTGAAAGATGAGCCAGTGCAGGGCAAAGTGGTTCCTCGGGAATGGACTGAGACATCTGGGGGACTCTTGGCATCGTGGTACGACCATGGAGTTCCTCTCCCCTTTCCTGTTGAGAGTGCCTCCACTTGAGATGCGACGGGAACGCCGGGAATTCTTTCCCGTTGAAAGCAGGGAAAGGATCCCTCATCACGAGCTACGAGGGGGAAACGGGGCTCCTCTGGATGTGGGCGGGACCATCGTGCTTCCTCTCGAGTGGAGACGCGTATGGCGGTGAACTTCTTGAGTTGCAGCAAGGCTGTGAAAGACCCTTTCGACGTTCCAGAGGTTAGGTGTCATTAGTCTCCAGACGCCTCATCGTAAAGAGGCCTCATCTCGCCTGGAAGGGAGAACTTCCTGGATTTTCTCGAGTTGTGGCAGGTGTTCTCGAGTTTCAACGGGGACCTCAGGGACCCGCCCTGGTGGCCTCAGGAAAGGTCAGTCCCAATGCGAGTTGCTATGTGGCCTCTCGGGATTCCTCTCCCGTCGATACTGGGGCCAAAAACCTTGTGTGGAGTCAGGGCCGGAACCGAGGATTCCTCTCAGGGGCTGATATGGATCTTTGGGTACCTCTTGGGTCTCCCCAGGGGAGTCAGGCCTCGTCTCGTGTGGGGTCATGCACGTGCGCCTTCCTTCCACACTGTAGAAGAAATGTCACGCTTCCTGTCGCGTGGATCAAAGGATCTGTGGTTCTCCCTCGAGGCTTTCCCACCGGGCTGTCCCTAGTGCCACCGTGGTGTGAGTCGTTCCTCGGCGTGAAAGATAAGCCAATGCAGGGCAAACAGGTTCCTCTGGAATGGAATGAGACATCTGGGGGACTCTTGGAATGGTGGTACGACAATGGAGTTCCTCTCGCCTTTCCTGTTGACAGTGCCTCCTCTTGAGATGCGACGGGAACGCCGGGAATTTTTTCCAGTTGAAAGCAGGGAAAGGATCCCTCATCTCGAGCTACGAGGGGGAAACGGGGCTCCTCTGGATGTGGGCGGGACCATCGTGCTTCCTCTCGAGTGGAGACGCGTATGGCGGTGAACTTCTTGAGTTGCAGCAAGGCTGTGAAAGACCCTTTCGACGTTCCAGAGGTTAGGTGTCATTAGTCTCCAGACGCCTCATCGGAAAGAGGCCTCATCTCGCCTGGAAGGGAGAACTTCCTGGATTTTCTCGAGTTGCGGCAGGTGTTCTCGAGTTACGACGGGGACCTCAGGGACCCGCCCTGGTGGCCTCAGGAGAGGCCAGTCCCGATGCGAGTTGCTAGGGGGCCTCTCGGGATTCCTCTCCCGTCGATACCGGGGCCAAAAACCTTGTGTGGAGTCAGGGCAGGAACCGAGGATTCCTCTCAGGGGCTAACATGGATCTTTGGGTACTTCTGGAGTCTCCCCAGGGGAGTCAGGCCTCGTCTCGAGTGGGGGCATGCAGGTGTGCTTTCCTTCCAGGCTGTAGCAGCAATGTCACGCTTCCCGTCGCGTGGATCAAAGGATCTCTGGTTTTCCCTCGAGGCTTTCCCTCGAGGCTTTCCCACAGGGCTGTCCCACGTGCCACCGTGGTGTGAGTCGATCCTCGGCGTGAAAGATGAGCCAGTGCAGGGCAAAGAGGTTCCTCGGGAATGGACTGAGACATCTGGGGGACTCTTGGCATCGTGGTAAGACCATGGAGTTCCTCTCCCCTTTCCTGTTGAGAGTGCCTCCACTTGAGATGCGACGGGAACGCCGGGAATTCTTTCCCGTTGAAAGCAGGGAAAGGATCCCTCATCACGAGCTACGAGGGGGAAACGGGGCTCCTCTGGATGTGGGCGGGACCATCGTGCTTCCTCTCGAGTGGAGACGCGTATGGCGGTGAACTTCTTGAGTTGCAGCAAGGCTGTGAAAGGCCCTTTCGACGTTCCAGAGGTTAGGTGTCATTAGTCTCCAGACGCCTCATCGGAAAGAGGCCTCATCTCGCCTGGAAGGGAGAACTTCCTGGATTTTCTCGAGTTGTGGCAGGTGTTCTCGAGTTACAACGGGGACCTCAGGGACCCGCCCTGGTGGCCTCAGGAAAGGTCAGTCCCAATGCGAGTTGCTATGTGGCCTCTCGGGATTCCTCTCCCGTCGATACTGGGGCCAAAAACCTTGTGTGGAGTCAGGGCCGGAACCGAGGATTCCTCTCAGGGGCTGATATGGATCTTTGGGTACTTCTGGAGTCTCCCCAGGGGAGTCAGGCCTCGTCTCGTGTGGGGTCATGCACGTGCGCTTTCCTTCCACACTGTAGAAGCAATGTCACGCTTCCTGTCGCGAGGATCAAAGGATTTGTGGTTTTCCCTCGAAGCTTTCCCTCGAGGCTTTCCCACAGGGCTGTCCCACGTGCCACCGTGGTGTGAGTCGATCCTCGGCGTGAAAGATGAGCCAGTGCAGGGCAAAGAGGTTCCTCTGGAATGGACTGAGACATCTGGGGGACTCTTGGAATGGTGGTACGACCATGGAGTTCCGCTCGCCTTTCCTGTTGAGAGTGCCTCCTCTTGAGATGTGACGGGAACGCCGGGAATTCTTTCCCGTTGAAAGCAGGGAAAGGATCCCTCATCTCGAGCTACGAGGGGGAAACGGGGCTCCTCTGGATGTGGGCGGGACCATCGTGCTTCCTCTCGAGTGGAGACGGGTATGGCGATGAACTTCTTGAGTTGCAGCAAGGGTGTGAAAGACCCTTTCGAAGTTCCAGAGGTTAGGTGTCATTAGTCTCCAGATGCCTCATCGGAAATAGGCCTCATCTCGCCTGGAAGGGAGAACTTCCTGGATTTTCTCGAGTTGCGGCAGGTGTTCTCGAGTTACGACCGGGACCTCAGGGACCCGCCCTGGTGGCCTCAGGAGAGGCCAGTCCCCTTGCGAGTTGCTAGGGGGCCTCTCGGGATTCCTCTCCCGTCGATACCGGGGCCAAAAACCTTGTGTGGAGTCAGGGCCGGAACCGAGGATTCCTCTCAGGGGCTGATATGGATCTTTGGGTACTTCTGGAGTCTCGCCAGGGGAGACAGGCCTCGTCTCGTGTGGGGGCATGAACCTGCACTTTCCTTCCAGGCTGTAGCAGCAATGTCACGCTTCCCGTCACGTGGATCAAAGGATCTGTGGTTTTCCCTCGAGGCTTTCCCTCGAGGCTTTCCCACAGGGCTGTCCCACGTGCCACCATGGTGTGAGTCGATTCTCGGCGTGAAAGATGAGCCAGTGCAGGGCAAAGAGTTTCCTCTGGAATGGACTGAGACATCTGGGGGACTCTTGGAATGGTGGTACGACCATGGAGTTCCTCTCGCCTTTCCTGTTGAGAGTGCCTCCTCTTGAGATGCGACGGGAACGCCGGGAATTCTTTCCCGTTGAAAGCAGGGAAAGGATCCCTCATCTCGAGCTACGAGGGGGAAACGGGGCTCCTCTGGAAGTGGGCGGGACCATCGTGCTTCCTCTCGAGTGGAGACGGGTATGGCGGTGAACTTCTTGAGTTGCAGCAAGGGTGTGAAAGACCCTTTCGAAGTTCCAGAGGTTAGGTGTCATTAGTCTCCAGACGCCTCATCGGAAATAGGCCTCATCTCGCCTGGAAGGGAGAACTTCCTGGATTTTCTCGAGTTGCGGCAGGTGTTCTCGAGTTACGACGGGGACCTCAGGGACCCGCCCTGGTGGCCTCAGGAGAGGCCAGTCCCGATGCGAGTTGCTAGGGGGCCTCTCGGGATTCCTCTCCCGTCGATACCGGGGCCAAAAACCTTGTGTGGAGTCAGGGCAGGAACCGAGGATTCCTCTCAGGGGCTAACATGGATCTTTGGGTACTTCTGGAGTCTCCCCAGGGGAGTCAGGCCTCGTCTCGAGTGGGGGCATGCAGGTGTGCTTTCCTTCCAGGCTGTAGCAGCAATGTCACGCTTCCCGTCGCGTGGATCAAAGGATCTCTGGTTTTCCCTCGAGGCTTTCCCTCGAGGCTTTCCCACAGGGCTGTCCCACGTGCCACCGTGGTGTGAGTCGATCCTCGGCGTGAAAGATGAGCCAGTGCAGGGCAAAGAGGTTCCTCTGGATAGGACTGAGACATCTTGGGGACTCTTGGCATGGTGGTACGACCATGGAGTTCCTCTCGCCTTTCCTGTTGAGAGTGCCTCCTCTTGAGATGCGACGGGAACGCCGGGAATTCTTTCCCGTTGAAAGCAGGGAAAGGATCCCTCATCTCGTGCTACGAGGGGGAAACGGGGCTCCTCTGGATGTGGGCGGGACCATCGTGCTTCCTCTCGAGTGGAGACGGGTATGGCGGTGAACTTCTTGAGTTGCAGCAAGGGTGTGAAAGACCCTTTCGAAGTGCCAGAGGTTAGGTGTCATTAGTCTCCAGACGCCTCATCGGAAATAGGCCTCATCTCGCCTGGAAGGGAGAACTTCCTGGATTTTCTCGAGTTGCGGCAGGTGTTCTCGAGTTACGACGGGGACCTCAGGGACCCGCCCTGCTGGCCTCAGGAGAGGCCAGTCCCCAAGCGAGTTGCTAGGGGTCCTCTCGGGATTCCTCTCCCGTCGATACCAGGAACAAAAACCTTGTGTGGAGTCAGGTCCGGAACCGAGGATTCCTCTCAGGGGCTGACATGGATCTTTGGGTACTCCTGGAGTCTCGCCAGGGGCGTCAGGCCTCGTCTCGAGTGGGGGCATGCACGTGTGCTTGCCTTCCAGGCTGTAGCAGCAATGTCACGCTTCCCGTCGCGTGGATCAAAGGATCTGTGGTTTTCCCTCGAGGCTTTCCCTCGAGGCTATCCCACATGCCTGTCCCACGTGCCACCGTGATGTGAGTCGATCCTCGGCGTGAAAGATGAGCCAGTGCAGGGCAAAGAGGTTCCTCGGGAATGGACTGAGACATCTGGGGGACTCTTGGCATCGTGGTAAGACCATGGAGTTCCTCTCCCCTTTCCTGTTGAGAGTGCCTCCACTTGAGATGCGACGGGAACGCCGGGAATTCTTTCCCGTTGAAAGCAGGGAAAGGATCCCTCATCACGAGCTACGAGGGGGAAACGGGGCTCCTCTGGATGTGGGCGGGACCATCGTGCTTCCTCTCGAGTGGAGACGCGTATGGCGGTGAACTTCTTGAGTTGCAGCAAGGCTGTGAAAGACCCTTTCGACGTTCCAGAGGTTAGGTGTCATTAGTCTCCAGACGCCTCATCGGAAAGAGGCCTCATCTCGCCTGGAAGGGAGAACTTCCTGGATTTTCTCGAGTTGCGGCAGGTGTTCTCGAGTTACAACGGGGACCTCAGGGACCCGCCCTGGTGGCCTCAGGAAAGGTCAGTCCCAATGCGAGTTGCTATGTGGCCTCTCGGGATTCCTCTCCCGTCGATACTGGGGCCAAAAACCTTGTGTGGAGTCAGGGCCGGAACCGAGGATTCCTCTCAGGGGCTGATATGGATCTTTGGGTACTTCTGGAGTCTCCCCAGGGGAGTCAGGCCTCGTCTCGTGTGGGGTCATGCACGTACGCCTTCCTTCCACACTGTAGAAGAAATGTCACGCTTCCTGTCGCGTGGATCAAAGGATCTGTGGTTCTCCCTCGAGGCTTTCCCACAGGGCTGTCCCTAGTGCCACCGTGGTGTGAGTCGTTCCTCGGCGTGAAAGATAAGCCAATGCAGGGCAAACAGGTTCCTCTGGAATGGAATGAGACATCTGGGGGACTCTTGGAATGGTGGTACGACAATGGAGTTCCTCTCGCCTTTCCTGTTGACAGTGCCTCCTCTTGAGATGCGACGGGAACGCCGGGAATTCTTTCCCGTTGAAAGCAGGGAAAGGATCCCTCATCTCGAGCTACGAGGGGGAAACGGGGCTCCTTTGGATGTGGGCGGGACCATCGTGCTTCCTCTCAAGTGGAAACGGGTATGGCGGTGAACTTCTTGAGTTGCAGCAAGGGTGTGAAAGACCCTTTCGAAGTTCCAGAGGTTAGGTGTCATTAGTCTCCAGACGCCTCATCGGAAATAGGCCTCATCTCGCCTGGAAGGGAGAACTTCCTGGATTTTCTCGATTTGCGGCAGGTGTTCTCGAGTTACGACGGGGACATCAGGGACCCGCCCTGGTGGCCTCAGGAGAGGCCAGTCCCGATGCGAGTTGCTAGGGGGCCTCTCGGGATTCCTCTCCCGTCGATACCGGGGCCAAAAACCTTGTGTGGAGTCAGGGCAGGAACCGAGGATTCCTCTCAGGGGCTAACATGGATCTTTGGGTACTTCTGGAGTCTCCCCAGGGGAGTCAGGCCTCGTCTCGAGTGGGGGCATGCAGGTGTGCTTTCCTTCCAGGCTGTAGCAGCAATGTCACGCTTCCCGTCGCGTGGATCAAAGGATCTCTGGTTTTCCCTCGAGGCTTTCCCTCGAGGCTTTCCCACAGGGCTGTCCCACGTGCCACCGTGGTGTGAGTCGATCCTCGGCGTGAACGATGAGCCAGTGCAGGGCAAAGAGGTTCCTCTGGATAGGACTGAGACATCTTGGGGACTCTTGGCATGGTGGTACGACCATGGAGTTCCTCTCGCCTTTCCTGTTGAGAGTGCCTCCTCTTGAGATGCGACGGGAACGCCGGGAATTCTTTCCCGTTGAAAGCAGGGAAAGGATCCCTCATCTCGTGCTACGAGGGGGAAACGGGGCTCCTCTGGATGTGGGCGGGACCATCGTGCTTCCTCTCGAGTGGAGACGGGTATGGCGGTGAACTTCTTGAGTTGCAGCAAGGGTGTGAAAGACCCTTTCGAAGTTCCAGAGGTTAGGTGTCATTAGTCTCCAGACGCCTCATCGGAAATAGGCCTCATCTCGCCTGGAAGGGAGAACTTCCTGGATTTTCTCGAGTTGCGGCAGGTGTTCTCGAGTTACGACGGGGACCTCAGGGACCCGCCCTGCTGGCCTCAGGAGAGGCCAGTCCCCAAGCGAGTTGCTAGGGGTCCTCTCGGGATTCCTCTCCCGTCGATACCAGGGACAAAAACCTTGTGTGGAGTCAGGTCCGGAACCGAGGATTCCTCTCAGGGGCTGACATGGATCTTTGGGTACTCCTGGAGTCTCGCCAGGGGCGTCAGGCCTCGTCTCAAGTGGGGGCATGCACGTGTGCTTGCCTTCCAGGCTGTAGCAGCAATGTCACGCTTCCCGTCGCGTGGATCAAAGGATCTGTGGTTTTCCCTCGAGGCTTTCCCTCGAGGCTATCCCACATGCCTGTCCCACGTGCCACCGTGATGTGAGTCGATCCTCGGCGTGAAAGATGAGCCAGTGCAGGGCAAAGAGGTTCCTCGGGAATGGACTGAGACATCTGGGGGACTCTTGGCATCGTGGTAAGACCATGGAGTTCCTCTCCCCTTTCCTGTTGAGAGTGCCTCCACTTGAGATGCGACGGGAACGCCGGGAATTCTTTCCCGTTGAAAGCAGGGAAAGGATCCCTCATCACGAGCTACGAGGGGGAAACGGGGCTCCTCTGGATGTGGGCGGGACCATCGTGCTTCCTCTCGAGTGGAGACCCGTATGGCGGTGAACTTCTTGAGTTGCAGCAAGGCTGTGAAAGACCCTTTCGACGTTCCAGAGGTTAGGTGTCATTAGTCTCCAGACGCCTCATCGGAAAGAGGCCTCATCTCGCCTGGAAGGGAGAACTTCCTGGATTTTCTCGAGTTGCGGCAGGTGTTCTCGAGTTACAACGGGGACCTCAGGGACCCGCCCTGGTGGCCTCAGGAAAGGTCAGTCCCAATGCGAGTTGCTATGTGGCCTCTCGGGATTCCTCTCCCGTCGATACTGGGGCCAAAAACCTTGTGTGGAGTCAGGGCCGGAACCGAGGATTCCTCTCAGGGGCTGATATGGATCTTTGGGTACTTCTGGAGTCTCCCCAGGGGAGTCAGGCCTCGTCTCGTGTGGGGTCATGCACGTGCGCTTTCCTTCCACACTGTAGAAGCAATGTCACGCTTCCTGTCGCGAGGATCAAAGGATCTGTGGTTCTCCCTCGAGGCTTTCCCACAGGGCTGTCCCTAGTGCCACCGTGGTGTGAGTCGTTCCTCGGCGTGAAAGATGAGCCAATGCAGGGCAAAGAGGTTCCTCTGGAATGGACTGAGACATCTGGGGGACTCTTGGAATGGTGGTACGACCATGGAGTTCCTCTCGCCTTTCCTGTTGAGAGTGCCTCCTCTTGAGATGCGACGGGAACGCCGGGAATTCTTTCCCGTTGAAAGCAGGGAAAGGATC
Organism: Capricornis sumatraensis; assembly: GCF_032405125.1. Taxonomy (NCBI): domain Eukaryota; kingdom Metazoa; phylum Chordata; class Mammalia; order Artiodactyla; family Bovidae; genus Capricornis; species Capricornis sumatraensis. Next base: position 15,040,932 of record NW_027184612.1, read on the forward strand.
CCTCATCACGAGCTACGAGGGGGAAACGGGGCTCCTCTGGATGTGGGCGGGACCATCGTGCTTCCTCTCGAGTGGAGACGCGTATGGCGGTGAACTTCTTGAGTTGCAGCAAGGCTGTGAAAGACCCTTTCGACGTTCCAGAGGTTAGGTGTCATTAGTCTCCAGACGCCTCATCGGAAAGAGGCCTCATCTCGCCTGGAAGGGAGAACTTCCTGGATTTTCTCGAGTTGCGGCAGGTGTTCTCGAGTTACAACGGGGACCTCAGGGACCCGCCCTGGTGGCCTCAGGAAAGGTCAGTCCCAATGAGAGTTGCTATGTGGCCTCTCGGGATTCCTCTCCCGTCGATACTGGGGCCAAAAACCTTGTGTGGAGTCAGGGCCGGAACCGAGGATTCCTCTCAGGGGCTGATATGGATCTTTGGGTACTTCTGGAGTCTCCCCAGGGGAGTCAGGCCTCGTCTCGTGTGGGGTCATGCACGTACGCCTTCCTTCCACACTGTAGAAGAAATGTCACGCTTCCTGTCGCGTGGATCAAAGGATCTGTGGTTCTCCCTAGAGGCTTTCCCACAGGGCTGTCCCTAGTGCCACCGTGGTGTGAGTCGTTCCTCGGCGTGAAAGATAAGCCAATGCAGGGCAAACAGGTTCCTCTGGAATGGAATGAGACATCTGGGGGACTCTTGGAATGGTGGTACGACAATGGAGTTCCTCTCGCCTTTCCTGTTGACAGTGCCTCCTCTTGAGATGCGACGGGAACGCCGGGAATTCTTTCCCGTTGAAAGCAGGGAAAGGATCCCTCATCTCGAGCTACGAGGGGGAAACGGGGCTCCTTTGGATGTGGGCGGGACCATCGTGCTTCCTCTCGAGTGGAAACGGGTATGGCGGTGAACTTCTTGAGTTGCAGCAAGGGTGTGAAAGACCCTTTCGAAGTTCCAGAGGTTAGGTGTCATTAGTCTCCAGACGCCTCATCGGAAATAGGCCTCATCTCGCCTGGAAGGGAGAACTTCCTGGATTTTCTCGATTTGCGGCAGGTGTTCTCGAGTTACGACGGGGACATCAGGGACCCGCCCTGGTGGCCTCAGGAGAGGCCAGTCCCGATGCGAGTTGCTAGGGGGCCTCTCGGGATTCCTCTCCCGTCGATACCGGGGCCAAAAACCTTGTGTGGAGTCAGGGCAGGAACCGAGGATTCCTCTCAGGGGCTAACATGGATCTTTGGGTACTTCTGGAGTCTCCCCAGGGGAGTCAGGCCTCGTCTCGAGTGGGGGCATGCAGGTGTGCTTTCCTTCCAGGCTGTAGCAGCAATGTCACACTTCCCGTCGCGTGGATCAAAGGATCTCTGGTTTTCCCTCGAGGCTTTCCCTCGAGGCTTTCCCACAGGGCTGTCCCACGTGCCACCGTGGTGTGAGTCGATCCTCGGCGTGAACGATGAGCCAGTGCAGGGCAAAGAGGTTCCTCTGGATAGGACTGAGACATCTTGGGGACTCTTGGCATGGTGGTACGACCATGGAGTTCCTCTCGCCTTTCCTGTTGAGAGTGCCTCCTCTTGAGATGCGACGGGAACGCCGGGAATTCTTTCCCGTTGAAAGCAGGGAAAGGATCCCTCATCTCGTGCTACGAGGGGGAAACGGGGCTCCTCTGGATGTGGGCGGGACCATCGTGCTTCCTCTCGAGTGGAGACGGGTATGGCGGTGAACTTCTTGAGTTGCAGCAAGGGTGTGAAAGACCCTTTCGAAGTTCCAGAGGTTAGGTGTCATTAGTCTCCAGACGCCTCATCGGAAATAGGCCTCATCTCGCCTGGAAGGGAGAACTTCCTGGATTTTCTCGAGTTGCGGCAGGTGTTCTCGAGTTACGACGGGGACCTCAGGGACCCGCCCTGCTGGCCTCAGGAGAGGCCAGTCCCCAAGCGAGTTGCTAGGGGTCCTCTCGGGATTCCTCTCCCGTCGATACCAGGGACAAAAACCTTGTGTGGAGTCAGGTCCGGAACCGAGGATTCCTCTCAGGGGCTGACATGGATCTTTGGGTACTCCTGGAGTCTCGCCAGGGGCGTCAGGCCTCGTCTCAAGTGGGGGCATGCACGTGTGCTTGCCTTCCAGGCTGTAGCAGCAATGTCACGCTTCCCGTCGCGTGGATCAAAGGATCTGTGGTTTTCCCTCGAGGCTTTCCCTCGAGGCTATCCCACATGCCTGTCCCACGTGCCACCGTGATGTGAGTCGATCCTCGGCGTGAAAGATGAGCCAGTGCAGGGCAAAGAGGTTCCTCGGGAATGGACTGAGACATCTGGGGGACTCTTGGCATCGTGGTAAGACCATGGAGTTCCTCTCCCCTTTCCTGTTGAGAGTGCCTCCACTTGAGATGCGACGGGAACGCCGGGAATTCTTTCCCGTTGAAAGCAGGGAAAGGATCCCTCATCACGAGCTACGAGGGGGAAACGGGACTCCTCTGGATGTGGGCGGGACCATCGTGCTTCCTCTCGAGTGGAGACCCGTATGGCGGTGAACTTCTTGAGTTGCAGCAAGGCTGTGAAAGACCCTTTCGACGTTCCAGAGGTTAGGTGTCATTAGTCTCCAGACGCCTCATCGGAAAGAGGCCTCATCTCGCCTGGAAGGGAGAACTTCCTGGATTTTCTCGAGTTGCGGCAGGTGTTCTCGAGTTACAACGGGGACCTCAGGGACCCGCCCTGGTGGCCTCAGGAAAGGTCAGTCCCAATGCGAGTTGCTATGTGGCCTCTCGGGATTCCTCTCCCGTCGATACTGGGGCCAAAAACCTTGTGTGGAGTCAGGGCCGGAACCGAGGATTCCTCTCAGGGGCTGATATGGATCTTTGGGTACTTCTGGAGTCTCCCCAGGGGAGTCAGGCCTCGTCTCGTGTGGGGTCATGCACGTGCGCTTTCCTTCCACACTGTAGAAGCAATGTCACGCTTCCTGTCGCGTGGATCAAAGGATCTGTGGTTCTCCCTCGAGGCTTTCCCACAGGGCTGTCCCTAGTGCCACCGTGGTGTGAGTCGATCCTCGGCGTGAAAGATGAGCCAGTGCAGGGCAAAGAGGTTCCTCTGGAATGGACGGAGACATCTGGGGGACTCTTGGAATGGTGGTACGACGATGGAGTTCCTCTCGCCTTTCCTGTTGAGAGTGCCTCCTCTTGAGATGCGACGGGAACGCCGGGAATTCTTTCCCGTTGAAAGCAGGGAAAGGATCCCTCATCTCGAGCTACGAGGGGGAAACGGGGCTCCTCTGGATGTGGGCGGGACCATCGTGCTTCCTCTCGAGTGGAGACCCGTATGGCGGTGAACTTCTTGAGTTGCAGCAAGGGTGTGAAAGACCCTTTCGAAGTTCCAGAGGTTAGGTGTCATTAGTCTCCAGACGCCTCATCGGAAATAGGCCTCATCTCGCCTGGAAGGGAGAACTTCCTGGATTTTCTCGAGTTGCGGCAGGTGTTCTCGAGTTACGACGGGGACCTCAGGGACCCGCCCTGCTGGCCTCAGGAGAGGCCAGTCCCCAAGCGAGTTGCTAGGGGTCCTCTCGGGACTCCTCTCCCTTCGATACCAGGGACAAAAACCTTGTGTGGAGTCAGGTCCGGAACCGAGGATTCCTCTCAGGGGCTGACATGGATCTTTGGGTACTCCTGGAGTCTCGCCAGGGGCGTCAGGCCTCGTCTCGAGTGGGGGCATGCACGTGTGCTTGCCTTCCAGGCTGTAGCAGCAATGTCACGCTTCCCGTCGCGTGGATCAAAGGATCTGTGGTTTTCCCTCGAGGCTTTCCCTCGAGGCTATCCCACATGCCTGTCCCACGTGCCACCGTGATGTGAGTCGATCCTCGGCGTGAAAGATGAGCCAGTGCAGGGCAAAGAGGTTCCTCGGGAATGGACTGAGACATCTGGGGGACTCTTGGCATCGTGGTAAGACCATGGAGTTCCTCTCCCCTTTCCTGTTGAGAGTGCCTCCACTTGAGATGCGACGGGAACGCCGGGAATTCTTTCCCGTTGAAAGCAGGGAAAGGATCCCTCATCACGAGCTACGAGGGGGAAACGGGGCTCCTCTGGATGTGGGCGGGACCATCGTGCTTCCTCTCGAGTGGAGACGCGTATGGCGGTGAACTTCTTGAGTTGCAGCAAGGCTGTGAAAGACCCTTTCGACGTTCCAGAGGTTAGGTGTCATTAGTCTCCAGACGCCTCATCGGAAAGAGGCCTCATCTCGCCTGGAAGGGAGAACTTCCTGGATTTTCTCGAGTTGCGGCAGGTGTTCTCGAGTTACAACGGGGACCTCAGGGACCCGCCCTGGTGGCCTCAGGAAAGGTCAGTCCCAATGCGAGTTGCTATGTGGCCTCTCGGGATTCCTCTCCCGTCGATACTGGGGCCAAAAACCTTGTGTGGAGTCAGGGCCGGAACCGAGGATTCCTCTCAGGGGCTGATATGGATCTTTGGGTACTTCTGGAGTCTCCCCAGGGGAGTCAGGCCTCGTCTCGTGTGGGGTCATGCACGTGCGCTTTCCTTCCACACTGTAGAAGCAATGTCACGCTTCCTGTCGCGAGGATCAAAGGATCTGTGGTTCTCCCTCGAGGCTTTCCCACAGGGCTGTCCCTAGTGCCACCGTGGTGTGAGTCGTTCCTCGGCGTGAAAGATGAGCCAATGCAGGGCAAACAGGTTCCTCTGGAATGGACTGAGACATCTGGGGGACTCTTGGAATGGTGGTACGACCATGGAGTTCCTCTCGCCTTTCCTGTTGAGAGTGCCTCCTCTTGAGATGCGACGGGAACGCCGGGAATTCTTTCCCGTTGAAAGCAGGGAAAGGATCCCTCATCTCGAGCTACGAGGGGGAAACGGGGCTCCTTTGGATGTGGGCGGGACCATCGTGCTTCCTCTCGAGTGGAGACGGGTATGGCGGTGAACTTCTTGAGTTGCAGCAAGGGTGTGATAGACCCTTTCGAAGTTCCAGAGGTTAGGTGTCATTAGTCTCCAGACGCCTAATCGGAAATAGGCCTCATCTCGCCTGGAAGGGAGAACTTCCTGGATTTTCTCGAGTTGCGGCAGGTGTTCTTGAGTTACGACGGGGACCTCAGGGACCCGCCCTGGTGGCCTCAGGAGAGGCCAGTCCCGATGCGAGTTGCTAGGGGGCCTCTCGGGATTCCTCTCCCGTCCATACCGGGGCCAAAAACCTTGTGTGGAGTCAGGGCGGGAACCGAGGAATCCTCTCAGGGGCTGACATGGATCTTTGGGTACTTCTGGAGTGTCCCCAGGGTAGTCAGGCCTCGTCTCGAGTGGGGGCATGCACGTGCGCTTTCCTTCCAGGCTGTAGCAGCCATGTCACGCTTCCCGTGGCGTAGATCAAAGGATCTGTGGTTTTCCCTCGAGGCTTTCCCTCGAGGCTTTCCCACAGGGCTGTCCCACGTGCCACCGTGGTGTGAGTCGATCCTCGGCGTGAAAGATGAGCCAGTGCAGGGCAAAGAGGTTCCTCTGGAATGGACTGAGACATCTGGGGGACTCTTGGAATGGTGGTACGACCATGGAGTTCCTCTCGCCTTTCCTGTTGAGAGTGCCTCCTCTTGAGATGCGACGGGAACGCCGGGAATTCTTTCCCGTTGAAAGCAGGGAAAGGATCCCTCATCTCGAGCTACGAGGGGGAAACGGGACTCCTCTGGATGTGGGCGGGACCATCGTGCTTCCTCCCGAGTGGAGACGGGTATGGCAGTGAACTTCTTGTGTTGCAGCAAGGGTGTGAAAGACCCTTTCGAAGTTCCAGAGGTTAGGTGTCATTTATCTCCAGACGCCTCATCCGAAATAGGCCTCATCTCGCCTGGAAGGGAGAACTTCCTGGATTTTCTCGAGTTGCGGCAGGTGTTCTCGAGTTACGACGGGGACCTCAGGGACCCGCCCTGGTGGCCTCAGGAGAGGCCAGTCCCCATGCGAGTTGCTAGGGGGCCTCTCGGGATTCCTCTCCCGTCGATACTGGGGCCAAAAACCTTGTGTGGAGTCAGGGCCGGAACCGAGGATTCCTCTCAGGGGCTGATATGGATCTTTGGGTACTTTTGGAGTCTCCCCAGGGGAGTCAGGTCTCGTCTCGTGTGGGGTCATGCACGTGCGCTTTCCTTCCACACTGTAGAAGCAATGTCACGCTTCCTGTCGCGTGGATCAAAGGATCTGTGGTTCTCCCTCGAGGCTTTCCCACAGGGCTGTCCCTAGTGCCACCGTGGTGTGAGTCGATCCTCGGCGTGAAAGATGAGCCAGTGCAGGGCAAAGAGGTTCCTCTGGAATGGACGGAGACATCTGGGGGACTCTTGGAATGGTGGTACGACGATGGAGTTCCTCTCGCCTTTCCTGTTGAGAGTGCCTCCTCTTGAGATGCGACGGGAACGCCGGGAATTCTTTCCCGTTGAAAGCAGGGAAAGGATCCCTCATCTCGAGCTACGAGGGGGAAACGGGGCTCCTCTGGATGTGGGCGGGACCATCGTGCTTCCTCTCGAGTGGAGACGGGTATGGCGGTGAACTTCTTGAGTTGCAGCAAGGGTGTGAAAGACCCTTTCGAAGTTCCAGAGGTTAGGTGTCATTAGTCTCCAGACGCCTCATCGGAAATAGGCCTCATCTCGCCTGGAAGGGAGAACTTCCTGGATTTTCTCGAGTTGCGGCAGGTGTTCTCGAGTTACGACGGGGACCTCAGGGACCCGCCCTGCTGGCCTCAGGAGAGGCCAGTCCCCAAGCGAGTTGCTAGGGGTCCTCTCGGGATTCCTCTCCCGTCGATACCAGGGACAAAAACCTTGTGTGGAGTCAGGTCCGGAACCGAGGATTCCTCTCAGGGGCTGACATGGATCTTTGGGTACTCCTGGAGTCTCGCCAGGGGCGTCAGGCCTCGTCTCGAGTGGGGGCATGCACGTGTGCTTGCCTTCCAGGCTGTAGCAGCAATGTCACGCTTCCCGTCGCGTGGATCAAAGGATCTGTGGTTTTCCCTCGAGGCTTTCCCTCGAGGCTATCCCACATGCCTGTCCCACGTGCCACCGTGATGTGAGTCGATCCTCGGCGTGAAAGATGAGCCAGTGCAGGGCAAAGAGGTTCCTCTGGAATGGACTGAGACATCTGGGGGACTCTTGGAATGGTGGTACGACCATGGAGTTCCTCTCGCCTTTCCTGTTGAGAGTGCCTCCTCTTGAGATGCGACGGGAAAGCCGGGAATTCTTTCCCGTTGAAAACAGGGAAAGGATCCCTCATCACGAGCTACGAGGGGGAAACGGGGCTCCTCTGGATGTGGGCGGGACCATCGTGCTTCCTCTCGAGTGGAGACGCGTATGGCGGTGAACTTCTTGAGTTGCAGCAAGGCTGTGAAAGACCCTTTCGACGTTCCAGAGGTTAGGTGTCATTAGTCTCCAGACGCCTCATCGGAAAGAGGCCTCATCTCGCCTGGAAGGGAGAACTTCCTGGATTTTCTCGAGTTGCGGCAGGTGTTCTCGAGTTACAACGGGGACCTCAGGGACCCGCCCTGGTGGCCTCAGGAAAGGTCAGTCCCAATGCGAGTTGCTATGTGGCCTCTCGGGATTCCTCTCCCGTCGATACTGGGGCCAAAAACCTTGTGTGGAGTCAGGGCCGGAACCGAGGATTCCTCTCAGGGGCTGATATGGATCTTTGGGTACTTCTGGAGTCTCCCCAGGGGAGTCAGGCCTCGTCTCGTGTGGGGTCATGCACGTGCGCTTTCCTTCCACACTGTAGAAGCAATGTCACGCTTCCTGTCGCGAGGATCAAAGGATCTGTGGTTCTCCCTCGAGGCTTTCCCACAGGGCTGTCCCTAGTGCCACCGTGGTGTGAGTCGTTCCTCGGCGTGAAAGATGAGCCAATGCAGGGCAAACAGGTTCCTCTGGAATGGACTGAGACATCTGGGGGACTCTTGGAATGGTGGTACGACCATGGAGTTCCTCTCGCCTTTCCTGTTGAGAGTGCCTCCTCTTGAGATGCGACGGGAACGCCGGGAATTCTTTCCCGTTGAAAGCAGGGAAAGGATCCCTCATCTCGAGCTACGAGGGGGAAACGGGGCTCCTTTGGATGTGGGCGGGACCATCGTGCTTCCTCTCGAGTGGAGACGGGTATGGCGGTGAACTTCTTGAGTTGCAGCAAGGGTGTGATAGACCCTTTCGAAGTTCCAGAGGTTAGGTGTCATTAGTCTCCAGACGCCTCATCGGAAATAGGCCTCATCTCGCCTGGAAGGGAGAACTTCCTGGATTTTCTCGAGTTGCGGCAGGTGTTCTTGAGTTACGACGGGGACCTCAGGGACCCGCCCTGGTGGCCTCAGGAGAGGCCAGTCCCGATGCGAGTTGCTAGGGGGCCTCTCGGGATTCCTCTCCCGTCCATACCGGGGCCAAAAACCTTGTGTGGAGTCAGGGCGGGAACCGAGGAATCCTCTCAGGGGCTGACATGGATCTTTGGGTACTTCTGGAGTGTCCCCAGGGCAGTCAGGCCTCGTCTCGAGTGGGGGCATGCACGTGCGCTTTCCTTCCAGGCTGTAGCAGCCATGTCACACTTCCCGTGGCGTGGATCAAAGGATCTGTGGTTTTCCCTCGAGGCTTTCCCTCGAGGCTTTCCCACAGGGCTGTCCCACGTGCCACCGAGGTGTGAGTCGATCCTCGGCGTGAAAGATGAGCCAGTGCAGGGCAAAGAGGTTCCTCTGGAATGGACTGAGACATCTGGGGGACTCTTGGAATGGTGGTACGACCATGGAGTTCCTCTCGCCTTTCCTGTTGAGAGTGCCTCCTCTTGAGATGCGACGGGAACGCCGGGAATTCTTTCCCGTTGAAAGCAGGGAAAGGATCCCTCATCTCGAGCTACGAGGGGGAAACGGGACTCCTCTGGATGTGGGCGGGACCATCGTGCTTCCTCCCGAGTGGAGACGGGTATGGCAGTGAACTTCTTGAGTTGCAGCAAGGGTGTGAAAGACCCTTTCGAAGTTCCAGAGGTTAGGTGTCATTTATCTCCAGACGCCTCATCCGAAATAGGCCTCATCTCGCCTGGAAGGGAGAACTTCCTGGATTTTCTCGAGTTGCGGCAGGTGTTCTCGAGTTACGACGGGGACCTCAGGGACCCGCCCTGGTGGCCTCAGGAGAGGCCAGTCCCCATGCGAGTTGCTAGGGGGCCTCTCGGGATTCCTCTCCCGTCGATACTGGGGCCAAAAACCTTGTGTGGAGTCAGGGCCGGAACCGAGGATTCCTCTCAGGGGCTGATATGGATCTTTGGGTACTTTTGGAGTCTCCCCAGGGGAGTCAGGTCTCGTCTCGTGTGGGGTCATGCACGTGCGCTTTCCTTCCACACTGTAGAAGCAATGTCACGCTTCCTGTCGCGTGGATCAAAGGATCTGTGGTTCTCCCTCGAGGCTTTCCCACAGGGCTGTCCCTAGTGCCACCGTGGTGTGAGTCGATCCTCGGCGTGAAAGATGAGCCAGTGCAGGGCAAAGAGGTTCCTCTGGAATGGACGGAGATATCTGGGGGACTCTTGGAATGGTGGTACGACGATGGAGTTCCTCTCGCCTTTCCTGTTGAGAGTGCCTCCTCTTGAGATGCGACGGGAACGCCGGGAATTCTTTCCCGTTGAAAGCAGGGAAAGGATCCCTCATCTCGAGCTACGAGGGGGAAACGGGGCTCCTCTGGATGTGGGCGGGACCATCGTGCTTCCTCTCGAGTGGAGACGGGTATGGCGGTGAACTTCTTGAGTTGCAGCAAGGGTGTGAAAGACCCTTTCAAAGTTCCAGAAGTTAGGTGTCATTAGTCTCCAGACGCCTCATCGGAAATAGGCCTCATCTCGCCTGGAAGGGAGAACTTCCTGGATTTTCTCGAGTTGCGGCAGGTGTTCCCGAGTTACGACGTGGACCTCAGGGACCCGCCCTGGTGGCCTCAGGAGAGGCCAGTCCCCATGCGAGTTGCTAGGGGGCCTCTCGGGATTCCTCTCCCGTCGATACCGGGGCCAAAAACCTTGTGTGGAGTCACGGCCGTAACCGAGGATTCCTCTCAGGGGCTGATATGGATCTTTGGGTACTTCTGGAGTCTCGCCAGGGGAGACAGGCCTCGACTCCAGTGGGGGCATGCACGTGCGCTTTCCTTCCAGGCTGTAGCAGCAATGTCACGCTTCCCGTGGCGTGGATCAAAGAATCTGTGGTTTTCCCTCGAGGCTTTCCCACAGGGCTGTCCCACGTGCCACCGTGGTGTGAGTCGATCCTCGGCGTGAAAGATGAGCCAGTGCAGGGCAAAGAGGTTCCTCTGGAATGGACTGAGACATCTGGGGGACTCTTGGAATGGTGGTACGACCATGGAGTTCCTCTCGCCTTTCCTGTTGAGAGTGCCTCCTCTTGAGATGCGACGGGAACGCCGGGAATTCTTTCCCGTTGAAAGCAGGGAAAGGATCCCTCATCTCGAGCTACGAGGGGGAAACGGGGCTCCTCTGGATGTGGGCGCGACCATCGTGCTTCCTCTCGAGTGGAGACGGGTATGGCGGTGAACTTCTTGAGTTGCAGCAAGGGTGTGAAAGACCCTTTCGAAGTTCCAGAGGTTAGGTGTCATTAGTCTCCAGACTCCTCATCGGAAATAGGCCTCATCTCGCCTGGAAGGAAGAACTTCCTGGAATTTCTCCAGTTGCGGCAGGTGTTCTCGAGTTAGACGGGGACCTCAGGGACCCGCCCTGATGGCCTCAGGAGAGGCCAGTCCCCATGCGAGTTGCTAGGGGGCCTCTCGGGATTCCTCTCCCGTCGATACCGGGGCCAAAAACCTTGTGTGGAGTCAGGGCCAGAACCGAGGATTCCTCTCAGGGGCTGACATGGATCTTTGGGTACTTCTGGAGTCTCGCCAGGGGAGACAGGCCTCGTCTCGTGTGGGGGCATGCACCTGCACTTTCCTTCCAGGCTGTAGCAGCAATGTCACGCTTCCCGTCACGTGGATCAAAGGATCTGTGGTTTTCCCTCGAGGCTTTACCTCGAGGCTTTCCCACAGGGCTGTCCCACGTGCCACCATGGTGTGAGTCGATCCTCGGCGTGAAAGATGAGCCAGTGCAGGGCAAAGAGGTTCCTCTGGAATGGACTGAGACATCTGGGGGACTCTTGGAATGGTGGTACGACCATGGAGTTCCTCTCGCCTTTCCTGTTGAGAGTGCCTCCTCTTGAGATGCGACGGGAACGCCGGGAATTCTTTCCCGTTGAAAGCAGGGAAAGGATCCCTCATCTCGAGCTACGAGGGGGAAACGGGGCTCCTCTGGATGTGGGCGGGACCTTCGTGCTTCCTCTCGAGTGGAGACGGGTATGGCGGTGAACTTCTTGAGTTGCAACAAGGGTGTGAATGACCCTTTCGAAGTTCCAGAGGTTAGGTGTCATTAGTCTCCAGACGCCTCATCGGAAATAGGCCTCATCTCGCCTGGAAGGGAGAACTTCCTGGATTTTCTCGAGTTGCGGCAGGTGTTCTCGAGTTACGACGGGGACCTCAGGGACCCGCCCTGGTGGCCTCAGGAGAGGCCAGTCCCCATGCGAGTTGCTAGGGGGCCTCTCGGGATTCCTCTCCCGTCGATACCGGGGCCAAAAGAATTTTTTGGAGTCAGGGCCGGAACCGAGGATTCCTCTCAGGGGCTGACATGATCTTTGGGTACTTCTGGAGTCTCCCCAGGGGAGTCAGGCCTCGTCTCGAGTCGGGGCATGCACGTGCGCTTTCCTTCCAGGCTGTAGCAGCAATGTCATGCTTCCCTTCGCGTGGATCAAAGGATCTGTGGTTTTCCCTCGAGGCTTTCCCACAGGGCTGTCCCACGTGCCACCGTAGTGTAAGTCGATCCTCGGCGTGAAAGATGAGCCAGTGCAGGGCAAAGAGGTTTCTCTGGAATGGACTGAGACATCTGGGGGACTTTTGGAATGGTGGTACGACCATGGAGTTCCTCTCGCCTTTCCTGTTGAGAGTGCCTCCTCTTGAGATGCGATGGGAACGCCGGGAATTCTTTCCCGTTGAAAGCAGGGAAAGGATCCCTCATCTCGAGCTCCGAGGCGGAAACGGGGCTCCTCTGGATGTGGGCGGGACCATCGTGCTTCCTCTCGAGTGGAGACGGGTATGGCGGTGAACTTCTTGAGTTGCAGCAAGGGTGTGAAAGACCCTTTCGAAGTTCCAGAGGTTAGGTGTCATTAGTCTCCAGACGCCTCATTGGAAATAGGCCTCATCTCGCCTTGAAGGGAGAACTTCCTGGATTTTCTCGAGTTGCGGCAGGTGTTCTCGAGTTACGACGGATACCTCAGGGTCCCACCCTGGTGGCCTCAGGAGAGGCCAGTCCCCATGCGAGGTGCTAGGGGGCCTCTCGGGATTCCTCTCCCGACGATACCGGGGCCAAAAACCTTGTGTGGAGTCAGGGCCGGAACCGAGGATTCCTCTCAGGGGCTGACATGCATCTGAGGGTACTTCTGGAGTCTCCCCAGGGGAGTCAGGCCTCGTCTCGAGTGGGGGCATGCACGTGCGCTTTCCTTCCAGGCTGTAGCAGCAATGTCACGCTTCCCGTGGCGTGGATCAAAGGATATGTGGTTTTCCCTCGAGGCTTTCCCTCGAGGCTTTCCCACAGGGCTGTCCCACGTGCCACCGTGGTGTGAGTCGATCCTCGGCGTGAAAGATGAGCCAGTGCAGGGCAAAGAGGTTCCTCTGGAATGGACTGAGACATCTGGGGGACTCTTGGAATGGTGGTACGACCATGGAGTTCCTCTCGCCTTTCCTGTTGAGAGTGCCTCCTCTTGAGATGCGACGGGAAAGCCGGGAATTCTTTCCCGTTGAAAGCAGGGAAAGGATCCCTCATCTCGAGCTCCGAGGGGGAAACGGGGCTCCTCTGGATGTGGGCGGGACCATCGGGCTTCCTCTCGAGTGGAGACGGGTATGGCGGTGAACTTCTTGAGTTGCAGCAAGGGTGTGAAAGACCCTTTCGAAGTTCCAGAGGTTAGGTGTCATTAGTCTCCAGACGCCTCATCGGAAATAGGCCTCATCTCGCCTTGAAGGGAGAACTTCCTGGATTGTCTCGAGTTGCGGCAGGTGTTCTCGAGTTACGACGGGGACCTCAGGGACCCGCCCTGGTGGCCTCAGGAGAGGCCAGTCCCCATGCGAGGTGCTAGGGGGCCTCTCGGGATTCCTCTCCCGTCGATACCGGGGCCAAAAACCTTGTGTGGAGTCAGGGCCGGAACCGAGGATTCCTCTCAGGGGCTGACATGGATCTTTGGGTACTTCTGGAGTCTCCCCAGGGGAGTCAGGCCTCGTCTCCAGTGGGGGCATGCACGTGCGCTTTCCTTCCAGGCTGTAGCAGCAATGTCACGCTTCCCGAGGCGTGGATCATAGGATCTGTGGTTTTCCCTCGAGGCTTTCCCTCGAGGCTTTCCCACAGGGCTGTCCCTCGTGCCACCGTGGTGTGAGTCGATCCTCGGCGTGAAAGATGAGCCAGTGCAGGGCAAAGAGGTTCCTCTGGAATGGACTGAGACATCTGGGGGACTCTTGGAATGGTGGTACGACCATGCAGTTCCTCTCGCCTTTCCTGTTGAGAGTGCCTCCTCTTGAGATGCAACGGGAACGCCGGGAATTCTTTCCCGTTGAAAGCAGGGAAAGGATCCCTCATCTCGAGCTCCGAGGGGGAAACGGGGCTCCTCTGGATGTGGGCGGGACCATCGTGCTTCCTCTCGAGTGGAGACGGGTATGGCGGTGAACTTCTTGAGTTGCAGCAAGGGTGTGAAAGACCCTTTGGAAGTACCAGAGGTTAGGTGTCATTAGTCTACAGACGCCTCATCGGAAATAGGCCTCATCTCGCCTGAAAGGGAGAACTTCCTGGATTTTCTCGAGTTGCGGCAGGTGTTCTCGAGTTACGACGGGGACCTCAGGGACCCGCACTGGTGGCCTCAGGAGAGGCCAGTCCCCATGCGAGGTGCTAGGGGGCCTCTCGGGATTCCTCTCCCGACGATACCGGGTCCAAAAACCTTGTGTGGAGTCAGGGCTGGAACCGAGGATTCCTCTCAGGGGCTGACATGGATCTTTGGGTACTTCTGGAGTCTCCCCAGGGGAGTCAGGCCTCGTCTCGAGTGGGGGCATGCACGTGTGGTTTCCTTCCAGGCTGTAGCAGCAATGTCACGCTTCCCGTGGCTTGGATCAAAGGATCTGTGGTTTTCCCTCGAGGCTTTCCCTCGATGCTTTCCCACAGGGCTGTCCCACGTGCCACCGTGGTGTGAGTCGATCCTCGGCATGAAAGATGAGCCAGTGCAGGGCAAAGAGGTTCCTCTGGAATGGACTGAGACATCTGGGGGACTCTTGGAATGGTGGTACGACCATGGAGTTCCTCTCGCCTTTCCTGTTGAGAATGCCTCCTCTTGAGATGCGACGGGAACGCCGGGAATTCTTTCCCGTTGAAAGCAGGGAAAGGATCCCTCATCTCGAGCTCCGAGGGGGAAACGGGGCTCCTCTGGATGTGGGCGGGACCATCGTGCTTCCTCTCGAGTGGAGACGGGTATGGCGGTGAACTTCTTGAGTTGCAGCAAGGGTGTGAAAGACCCTTTCGAAGTACCAGAGGTTAGGTGTCATTAGTCTCCAGACGCCTCATCGGAAATAGGCCTCATCTCGCCTGGAAGGGAGAACTTCCTGGATTTTCTCGAGTTGCGGCAGGTGTTCTCGAGTTACGACGGGGACCTCAGGGACCCGCCCTGGTGGCCTCAGGGGAGGCCAGTCCCCATGCGAGTTGCTAGGGGGCCTCTCGGGATTTCTCTCCCGTCGATACCGGGGCCAAAAACCTTGTGTGGAGTCAGGGCCGGAACCGAGGATTCCTCTCAGGTGCTGACATGGATCTTTGTGTACTTCTGGAGTCTCCCCAGGGGAGTCAGGCCTCGTCTCGAGTGGGGGCATGCACGTGCGCTTTCCTTCCAGGCTGTAGCAGCAATGTCACGCTTCCCGTCGCGTGGATCAAAGGATCTGTGGTTTTCCCTCGAGGCTTTCCCTCGAGGCTTTCCCACAGGGCTGTCCCACGTGCCACCGTGGTGTGAGTCGATCATCGGCGTGAAAGATGAGCCAGTGCAGGGCAAAGAGGTTCCTCTGGAATGGACTGAGACATCTGGGGGACTCTTGGAATGGTGGTACAACCATGGAGTTCCTCTCGCCTTTCCTGTTGAGAGTGCCTCCTCTTGAGATGCGACGGGAACGCCGGGAATTCTTTCCCGTTGAAAGCAGGGAAAGGTTCCCTCATCTCGAGCTGCGAGGGGGAAACGGGGATCCTCTGGATGTGGGCGGGACCATCGTGCTTCCTCTCGAGTGGAGACGGGTATGGCAGTGAACTTCTTGAGTCGCAGCAAGGGTGTGAAAGACCCTTTCGAAGTTCCAGAGGTTAGGTGTCATTAGTCTCCAGACGCCTAATCGGAAATAGGCCTCATCTCGCCTGGAAGGGAGAACTTCCTGGATTTTCTCGAGTTGCGGCAGGTGCTCTCGAGTTACGACGGGGACCTCAAGGACCCGCCCTGGTGGCCTCAGGAGAGGCCAGTCCCCATGCGAGTTGCTAGTGGGCCTCTCGGGATTCCGCTCCCGTCGATACCGGGGCCAAAAACCTTGTGAGGAGTCAGGGCCGGAACCGAGGATTCCTCTCAGGGGCTGATATGGATCTTTGGGTACTTCTGGAGTCTCCCCAGGGGAGACAGGCCTCGTCTCGAGTGGGGGCATGCACGTGCGCTTTCCTTCCAGGCTGTAGCAGCAATGTCACGCTTCCCGTCGCGTGGATCAAAGGATCTGTGGTTTTCCCTCGAGGCTTTCCCTCGAGGCTTTCCCACAGGGCTGTCCCACGTGCCACCGTGGTGTGAGTCTATCCTCGGCGTGAAAGATGAGCCAGTGCAGGGCAAAGAGGTTCCTCTGGAATGGACTGAGACATCTGGGGGACTCTTGGAATGGTGGTACTACCATGGAGTTCCTCTCGCCTTTCCTGTTGAGAGTGCCTCCTCTTGAGATGCGACGGCAACGCCGGGAATTCTTTCCCGTTGAAAGCATGGAAAGGATCCCTCATCTCGAGCTACGAGGGGGAAACGGGGATCCTCTGGATGTGGGCGGGACCATCGTGCTTCCTCTCGAGTGGAGACGGGTATGGCGGTGAACTTCTTGAGTCGCAGCAAGGGTGTGAAAGACCCTTTCGAAGTTCCAGAGGTTAGGTGTCATTAGTCTCCAGACGCCTCATCGGAAATAGGCCTCATCTCGCCTGGAAGGGAGAACTTCCTGGATTTTCTCGAGTTGCGGCAGTTGCTCTCGAGTTACGACGGGGACCTCAGGGACCCGTCCTGGTGGCCTCAGGAGAGGCCAGTCCCCATGCGAGTTGCTAGGGGGCCTCTCGGGATTCCTCTCCCGTCGATACCGGGGCCAAAAACCTTGTGAGGAGTCAGGGCCTGAACCGAGGATTCCTCTCAGCGGCTGATATGGATCTTTGGGTACTTCTGGAGTCTCCCCAGGGGAGACAGGCCTCGTCTCGAGTGGGGGCATGCACGTGCGCTTTCCTTCCAGGCTGTAGCAGCAATGTCACGCTTCCCGTCGCGTGGATCAAATGATCTGTGGTTTTCCATCGAGGCATTCCCTCGAGGCTATCCCACAGGGCTGTCCCACGTGCCACTGTGTTGTGAGTCATTCTCGGCGTGAAAGATGAGCCAGTGCAGGGCAAAGAGGTTCCTCTGGAATGGACTGAGACATCTGTGGGACTCTTGGAATGGTGGTACGACCATGGAGTTCCTCTCGCCTTTCCTGTTGAGAGTGCCTCCTCTTGAGATGCGACGGGAAAGCCGGGAATTCTTTCCCGTTGAAAGCAGGGAAAGGATCCCTCATCTCGAGCTACGAGGGGGAAACGGGGCTCCTCTGGATGTGGGCGGGACCATCGTGCTTCCTCTCGAGTGGAGACGGGTATGGCGGTGAACTTCTTGAGTTGCAGCAAGGGTGTGAAAGACCCTTTCGAAGTTCCAGAGGTTAGGTGTCATTAGTCTCCAGACGCCTCATCGGAAATAGGCCTCATCTCGCCTTGAAGGGAGAACTTCCTGGATTGTCTCGAGTTGCGGCAGGTGTTCTCGAGTTACGACGGGGACCTCAGGGACCCGCCCTGGTGGCCTCAGGAGAGGCCAGTCCCCATGCGAGGTGCTAGGGGGCCTCTCGGGATTCCTCTCCCGTCGATACCGGGGCCAAAAACCTTGTGTGGAGTCAGGGCCGGAACCGAGGATTCCTCTCAGGGGCTGACATGGATCTTTGGGTACTTCTGGAGTCTCCCCAGGGGAGTCAGGCCTCGTCTCGAGTGGGGGCATGCACGTGCGCTTTCCTTCCAGGCTGTAGCAGCAATGTCACGCTTCCCGTCGCGTGGATCAAAGGATCTGTGGTTTTCCCTCGAGGCTTTCCCTCGAGGCTTTCCCACAGGGCTGTCCCTCGTGCCACCGTGGTGTGAGTCGATCCTCGGCGTGAAAGATGAGCCAGTGCAGGGCAAAGAGGTTCCTCTGGAATGGACTGAGACATCTGGGGGACTCTTGGAATGGTGGTACGACAATGGAGTTCCTCTCGCCTTTCCTGTTGAGAGTGCCTCCTCTTGAGATGCAACGGGAACGCCGGGAATTCTTTCCCGTTGAAAGCAGGGAAAGGATCCCTCATCTCGAGCTCCGAGGGGGAAACGGGGCTCCTCTGGATGTGGGCGGGACCATCGTGCTTCCTCTCGAGTGGAGACGGGTATGGCGGTGAACTTCTTGAGTTGCAGCAAGGGTGTGAAAGACCCTTTGGAAGTACCAGAGGTTAGGAGTCATTAGTCTACAGACGCCTCATCGGAAATAGGCCTCATCTCGCCTGAAAGGGAGAACTTCCTGGATTTTCTCGAGTTGCGGCAGGTGTTCTCGAGTTACGACGGGGACCTCAGGGACCCGCACTGGTGGCCTCAGGAGAGGCCAGTCCCCATGCGAGGTGCTAGGGGGCCTCTCGGGATTCCTCTCCCGACGATACCGGGGCCAAAAACCTTGTGTGGAGTCAGGGCTGGAACCGAGGATTCCTCTCAGGGGCTGACATGGATCTTTGGGTACTTCTGGAGTCTCCCCAGGGGAGTCAGGCCTCGTCTCGAGTGGGGGCATGCACGTGTGGTTTCCTTCCAGGCTGTAGCAGCAATGTCACGCTTCCCGTGGCTTGGATCAAAGGATCTGTGGTTTTCCCTCGAGGCTTTCCCTCGATGCTTTCCCACAGGGCTGTCCCACGTGCCACCGTGGTGTGAGTCGATCCTCGGCATGAAAGATGAGCCAGTGCAGGGCAAAGAGGTTCCTCTGGAATGGACTGAGACATCTGGGGGACTCTTGGAATGGTGGTACGACCATGGAGTTCCTCTCGCCTTTCCTGTTGAGAATGCCTCCTCTTGAGATGCGACGGGAACGCCGGGAATTCTTTCCCGTTGAAAGCAGGGAAAGGATCCCTCATCTCGAGCTCCGAGGGGGAAACGGGGCTCCTCTGGATGTGGGCGGGACCATCGTGCTTCCTCTCGAGTGGAGACGGGTATGGCGGTGAACTTCTTGAGTTGCAGCAAGGGTGTGAAAGACCCTTTCGAAGTACCAGAGGTTAGGTGTCATTAGTCTCCAGACGCCTCATCGGAAATAGGCCTCATCTCGCCTGGAAGGGAGAACTTCCTGGATTTTCTCGAGTTGCGGCAGGTGTTCTCGAGTTACGACGGGGACCTCAGGGACCCGCCCTGGTGGCCTCAGGGGAGGCCAGTCCCCATGCGAGTTGCTAGGGGGCCTCTCGGGATTTCTCTCCCGTTGATACCGGGGCCAAAAACCTTGTGTGGAGTCAGGGCCGGAACCGAGGATTCCTCTCAGGTGCTGACATGGATCTTTGTGTACTTCTGGAGTCTCCCCAGGGGAGTCAGGCCTCGTCTCGAGTGGGGGCATGCACGTGCGCTTTCCTTCCAGGCTGTAGCAGCAATGTCACGCTTCCCGTCGCGTGGATCAAAGGATCTGTGGTTTTCCCTCGAGGCTTTCCCTCGAGGCTTTCCCACAGGGCTGTCCCACGTGCCACCGTGGTGTGAGTCGATCATCGGCGTGAAAGATGAGCCAGTGCAGGGCAAAGAGGTTCCTCTGGAATGGACTGAGACATCTGGGGGACTCTTGGAATGGTGGTACAACCATGGAGTTCCTCTCGCCTTTCCTGTTGAGAGTGCCTCCTCTTGAGATGAGATGGGAATGCCGGGAATTCTTTCCGTTGAAAGCAGGGAAAGGATCCCTCATCTCGAGCTCCGAGGGGGAAACGGGGCTCCTCTGGATGTGGGCGGGACCATCGTGCTTCCTCTCGAGTGGAGACGGGTATGGCGGTGAACTTCTTGAGTTGCAGCAAGGGTGTGAAAGACCCTTTCGAAGTTCCAGAGGTTAGGTGTCATTAGTCTCCAGACACCTCATCGGAAATAGGCCTCATCTCGCCTGGAAGGGAGAACTTCCTGGATTTTCTCGAGTTGCGGCAGGTGTTCTCGAGTTACGACGGGGACCTCAGGGACCCGCCCTGGTGGCCTCAGGAGAGGCCAGTCCCCATGCGAGGTGTTAGGGGGCCTCTCGGGATTCCTCTCCCGTCGATACCGGGGCCAAAAAACTTGTGTGGAGTCAGAGCCGGAACCAAGGATTCCTCTCAGGGGCTGACATGGATCTTTGGGTACTTCTGGAGTCTCCCCAGGGGAGTCAGGCCTCGTCTCGAGTGGGGGCATGCACGTGCGCTTTCCTTCCAGGCTGTAGCAGCAATGTCACGCTTCCCGTGGCGTGGATCAAAGGATCTGTGGTTTTCCCTCGAGGTTTTCCCTCGAGGCTTTCCCACAGGGCTGTCCCATGTGCCACCGTGGTGTGAGTCGATCCTCGGCGTGAAAGATGAGCCAGTTCAGGCAAAGAGGTTACTCTGGAATGGACTGAGACATCTGGGGGACTCTTGGAATGGTGGTACGACCATGGAGTTCCTCTCGCCTTTCCTGTTGAGAGTGCCTCCTCTTGAGATGCGACGGGAACGCCGGGAATTCTTTCCAGTTGAAAGCAGGAAAAGGATCCCTCATCTCGAGCTACGAGGGGGAAACGGGGCTCCTCTGGATGTGGGCGGGACCATCGTGCTTCCTCGCGTGTGGAGACGGGTATGGCGGTGAACTTCTTGAGTTGCAGCAAGGGTGTGAAAGACCCTTTCGAAGTTCCAGAGGTTAGGTGTCATTAGTCTCCAGACGCCTCATAGGAAATAGGCCTCATCTCGCCTGGAAGGGAGAACTTCCTGGATTTTCTCGAGTTATGGCAGGTGTTCTCGAGTTACGACTGGGACCTCAGGGACACGCCCTGGTGGCCTCAGGAGAGGCCAGTCCCCATGCGAGGTGGTAGGGGGCCTCTCGGGATTCCTCTCCTGTCGATACCGGGGCCAAAAACCTTGTGAGGAGTCAGGGCCGGAACCGAGGATTCCTCTCAGCGGCTGATATGGATCTTTGGGTACTTCTGGAGTCTCCCCAGGGGAGACAGGCCTCGTCTCGAGTGGGGGCATGCACGTGCGCTTTCCTTCCAGGCTGTAGCAGCAATGTCACGCTTCCCGTCGCGTGGATCAAATGATCTGTGGTTTTCCATGGAGGCATTCCCTCGAGGCTTTCCCACAGGGCTGTCCCACGTGCCACCGTGTTGTGAGTCATTCTCGGCGTGAAAGATGAGCCAGTGCAGGGCAAAGAGGTTCCTCTGGAATGGACTGAGACATCTGGGGGACTCTTGGAATGGTGGTACGACCATGGAGTTCCTCTCGCCTTTCCTGTTGAGAGTGCCTCCTCTTGAGTTGCGACGGGAACGCCGGGAATTCTTTCCCGTTGAAAGCAGGGAAAGGATCCCTCATCTCGAGCTCCGAGGGGGAAACGGGGCTCCTCTGGATGTGGGCGGGACCATCGTGCTTCCTCTCGAGTGGAGACGGGTATGGCGGTGAACTTCTTGAGTTGCAGCAAGGGTGTGAAAGACCCTTTCGAAGTTCCAGAGGTTAGGTGTCATTAGTCTCCAGACGCCTCATCGGAAATAGGCCTCATCTCGCCTTGAAGGGAGAACTTCCTGGATTTTCTCGAGTTGCGGCAGGTGTTCTCGAGTTACGACGGGGACCTCAGGGACCCGCCCTGGTGGCCTCAGGAGAGGCCAGTCCCCATGCGAGGTGCTAGGGGGCCTCTCGGGATTCCTCTCCGTCGATACCGGGGCCAAAAACCTTGTGTGGAGTCAGGGCCGGAACCGAGGATTCCTCTCAGGGGCTGACATGGATCTTTGGGTACTTCTGGAGTCTCCCCAGGGGAGTCAGGCCTCGTCTCGAGTGGGGGCATGCACGTGCGCTTTCCTTCCAGGCTATAGCAGCAATGTCACGCTTCCCGTCGCGTGGATCAAAGGATCTGTGGTTTTCCCTCGAGGCTTTCCCTCGAGGCTTTCCCACAGGGCTGTCCCACGTGCCACCGTGGTGTGAGTCGATCCTCGGCGTGAAAGATGAGCCAGTGCAGGGCAAAGAGGTTCCTCTGGAATGGACTGAGACATCTCGGGGACTCTTGGAATGGTGGTACGACCATGGAGTTCCTCTCGCCTTTCCTGTTGAGAGTGCCTCCTCTTGAGATGCGACGGGAACGCCGGGAATTACTTCCCGTTGAAAGCAGGGAAAGAATCCCTCATCTCGAGCTACGAGGGGGAAACGGGGCTCCTCTGGATGTGAACGGGACCATCGTGCTTCCTCTCGAG
Organism: Capricornis sumatraensis; assembly: GCF_032405125.1. NCBI lineage: Eukaryota > Metazoa > Chordata > Mammalia > Artiodactyla > Bovidae > Capricornis > Capricornis sumatraensis. Next base: position 15,062,601 of record NW_027184612.1, read on the forward strand.
TGGAGACGGGTATGGCGGTGAACTTCTTAACTAGCAGCAAGGGTGTGAAAGACCCTTTCGAAGTTCCAGAGGTTATGTGTCATTAGTCTCCAGACGCCTCATCGGAAATAGGCCTCATCTCGCCTGGAAGGGAGAACTTCCTGGATTTTCTCGAGTTGCGGCAGGTGTTCTCGAGTTACGACGGGGACCTCAGGGACCCGCTCTGGTGGCCTCAGGAGACCAGTCCCCATGCGAGGTGCTAGGGGGCCTCTCGGGATTCCTCTCCCGTCGATACCGGGGCCAAAAACCTTGTGTGGAGTCAGGGCCGGAACCGAGGATTCCTCTCAGGGGCTGACATGGATCTTTGGGTACTTCTGGAGTCTCCCCAGGGGAGTCAGGCCTCGTCTCGAGTGGGGGCATGCACGTGCGCTTTCCTTCCAGGCTGTAGCAGCAATGTCACGCTTCCCGAGGCGTGGATCATAGGATCTGTGGTTTTCCCTCGAGGCTTTCCCTCGAGGCTTTCCCACAGGGCTGTCCACGTGCCACCGTGGTGTGAGTCGATCCTCGGCGTGAAAGATGAGCCAGTGCAGGGCAAAGAGGTTCCTCTGGAATGGACTGAGACATCTGGGGGACTCTTGGAATGGTGGTACGACCATGGAGTTCCTCTCGCTTTTCCTGTTGAGAGTGCCTCCTCTTGAGATGCGACGGGAACGACGGGAATTCTTTCCCGTTGAAAGCAGGGAAAGGATACCTCATCTCGAGCTACGAGGGGGAAACGGGGCTCCTCTGGATGTGGGTGGGACTATCGTGCTTCCTCTCGAGTGGAGACGGGTATGGCGGTGAACTTCTTGAGTTGCAGCAAGGGTGTGAAAGACCCTTTCGAAGTTCCAGAGGTTAGGTGTCATTAGTCTCCAGACGCCTCATCGGAAATAGGCCTCATCTCGCCTGGAAGTGAGAACTTCCTGGATTTTCTCGAGTTGCGACAGGTGTTCTCGAGTTACGACGGGGACCTCAGGGACCCGCACTGGTGGCCTCAGGAGAGGCCAGTCCCCATGCGAGGTGCTAGGGGCCCTCTCGGGATTCCTCTCCCGACGATACCGGGGCCAAAAACCTTGTGTGGAGTCAGGGCTGGAACCGAGGATTCCTCTCAGGGGCTGACATGGATCTTTGGGTACTTCTGGAGTCTCCCCAGGGGAGTCAGGCCTCGTCTCCAGTGGGGGCATGCACGTGTGGTTTCCTTCCAGGCAGGCGCAGCAAGGTCACGCTTCCCGGGGCTTGGATCAAAGGATCTGTGGTTTTCCCTCGAGGCTTTCCCTCGATGCTTTCCCACAGGGCTGTCCCACGTGCCACCGTGGTGTGAGTCGATCCTCGGCATGAAAGATGAGCCAGTGCAGGGCAAAGAGGATCCTCTGGAATGGACTGAGACATCTGGGGGACTCTTGGAATGGTGGTACGACCATGGAGTTCCTCTCGCCTTTCCTGTTGAGAATGCCTCCTCTTGAGATGCGACGGGAACGCCGGTAATTCTTTCCCGTTGAAAGCAGGGAAAGGATCCCTCATCTCGAGCTCCGAGGGGGAAACGGGGCTCCTCTGGATGTGGGCGGGACCATCGTGCTTCCTCTCGAGTGGAGACGGGTATGGCGGTGAACTTCTTGAGTTGCAGCAAGGGTGTGAAAGACCCTTTCGAAGTACCAGAGGTTAGGTGTCATTAGTCTCCAGACGCCTCATCGGAAATAGGCCTCATCTCGCCTGGAAGGGAGAACTTCCTGGATTTTCTCGAGTTGCGGCAGGTGTTCTCGAGTTACGACGGGGACCTCAGGGACCCGCCCTGGTGGCCTCAGGAGAGGCCAGTCCCCATGCGAGTTGCTAGGGGGCCTCTCGGGATTCCTATCCCGTTGATACCGGGGCCAAAAACCTTGTGTGGAGTCAGGGCCGGAACCGAGGATTCCTCTCAGGGGCTGACATGGATCTTTCTGTACTTCTGGAGTCTCCCCAGGGGAGTCAGGCCTCGTCTCGAGTGGGGGCATGCACGTGCGCTTTCCTTCCAGGCTGTAGCAGCAATGTCACGCTTCCCGTCGCGTGGATCAAAGGATCTGTGGTTTTCCCTCGAGGCTTTCCCTCGAGGCTTTCCCACAGGGCTGTCCCACGTGCCACCGTGGTGTGAGTCGATCATCGGCGTGAAAGATGAGACAGTGCAGGGCAAAGAGGTTCCTCTGGAATGGACTGAGACATCTGGGGGACTCTTGGAATGGTGGTACAACCATGGAGTTCCTCTCGCCTTTCCTGTTGAGAGTGCCTCCTCTTGAGATGAGATGGGAATGCCGGGAATTCTTTCCGTTTAAAGCAGGGAAAGGATCCCTCATCTCGAGCTCCGAGGGGGAAACGGGGCTCCTCTGGATGTGGGCGGGACCATCGTGCTTCCTCTCGAGTGGAGACGGGTATGGCGGTGAACTTCTTGAGTTGCAGCAAGGGTGTGAAAGACCCTTTCGAAGTTCCAGAGGTTAGGTGTCATTAGTCTCCAGACACCTCATCGGAAATAGGCCTCATCTCGCCTGGAAGGGAGAACTTCCTGGATTTTCTTGAGTTGCGGCAGGTGTTCTCGAGTTACGACGGGGACCTCAGGGACCCGCCCTGGTGGCCTCAGGAGAGGCCAGTCCCCATGCGAGGTGTTAGGGGGCCTCTCGGGATTCCTCTCCCGTCGATACCGGGGCCAAAAACCTTGTGTGGAGTCAGGGCCGGAACCGAGGATTCCTCTCAGGGGCTGATATGGATCTTTGGGTACTTCTGGAGTCTCCCCAGGGGAGTCAGGCCTCGTCTCGAGTGGGGGCATGCACGTGCGCTTTCCTTCGAGGCTGTAGCAGCAATGTCACGCTTCCCGTGGCGTGGATCAAAGGATCTGTGGTTTTCCCTCGAGGTTTTCCCTCGAGGCTTTCCCACAGGGCTGTCCCACGTGCCACCGTGGTGTGAGTCGATCCTCGGCGTGAAAGATGAGCCAGTGCAGGCAAAGAGGTTCCTCTGGAATGGACTGAGACATCTGGGGGACTCTTGGAATGGTGGTACGACCATGGAGTTCCTCTCGCCTTTCCTGTTGAGAGTGCCTCCTCTTGAGATGCGACGGGAATGCCGGGAATTCTTTCCAGTTGAAAGCAGGAAAAGGATCCCTCATCTCGAGCTACGAGGGGGAAACGGGGCTCCTCTGGATGTGGGCGGGACCATCGTGCTTCCTCTCGTGTGGAGAGGGGTATGGCGGTGAACTTCTTGAGTTGCAGCAAGGGTGTGAAAGACCCTTTCGAAGTTCCAGAGGTTCGGTGTCATTAGTCTCCAGACGCCTCATCGGAAATAGGCCTCATCTCGCCTGGAAGGGAGAACTTCCTGGATTTTCTCGAGTTGCGGCAGGTGTTCTCGAGTTACGACGGGGACCTCAGGGACACGCCCTGGTGGCCTCAGGAGAGGCCAGTCCCCATACGAGGTGGTAGGGGGCCTCTCGGGATTCCTCTCCCGACGATACCGGGGCCAAAAACCTTGTGTGGAGTCAGGGCCGGAACCGAGGATTCCTCTCAGGGGCTGACATGGATCTTTGGGTACTTGTGGAGTCTCCCCAGGGGAGTCAGGCCTCGTCTCGAGTGGGGGCATGCACGTGCGCTTTCCTTCCAGGCTGTAGCAGAAATGTCACGCTTCCCTTGGCTTGGATCAAAGGATCTGTGATTTTCCCTTGAGGCTTTCCCTCGAGGATTTCCCACAGGGGTGTCCCACGTGCCACCGTGGTGTGAGTCAATCCTCGGCGTGAAAGATGAGCCAGTGCAGGGTAAAGAGGTTCCTCTGGAATGGACTGAGACATCTGGGGGACTCTTGGAATGGTGGTACGACCATGGAGTTCCTCTCGCCTTTCCTGTTGAGAGTGCCTCCTCTTGAGATGCGACGGGAACGCCGGGAATACTTTCCCGTTGAAAGCAGGGAAAGGATTCCTCATCTCGAGCTACGAGGGGCAAACGGGGCTCCTCTGGATGTGGGCGGGACCATCGTGCTTCCTCTCGAGTGGAGACGGGTATGGCGGTGAACTTCTTGAGTTGCAGCAAGGGTGTGAAAGACCCTTTCGAAGTTCCAGAGGTTAGGTGTCATTAGCCTCCAGACACCTCATCGGAAATTGGCCTCATCTCGCCTGGAAGGGAGAACTTCCTGGATTTTCTTGAGTTGCGGCAGGTGTTCTCGAGTTACGACGGGGACCTCAGGGACACGCCCTGGTGGCCTCAGGAGAGGCCAGTCCCCATGCGAGGTGCTAGGGGGCCTCTCGGGATTCCTATCCCGTCGATACCGGGGCCAAAAACCTTGTGTGGAGTCAAGGCCGGAACCGAGGATTCCTCTCAGGGGCTGACATGCATCTTTGGGTACTTCGGGAGTCTCCCCAGGGGAGTCAGGCCTCGTCTCGAGTGGGGGCATGCACGTGCGCTTTCCTTCCAGGCTGTAGCAGCAATGTCACGCTTCCCGTGGCTTGGACCAAGGATCTGTGGTTTTCCCTCAAGGCTTTCCCTCGAGGCTTTCCCACAGGGCTGTCCCACGTGCCACCGTGGTGTGAGTCGATCCTCGGCGTGAAAGATGAGCCAGTGCAGGGCAAAGAGGTTCCTCTGGAATGGACTGAGACATCTGGGGGACTCTTGGAATGGTGGTACGACCATGGAGTTCCTCTCGCTTTTCCTGTTGAGAGTGCCTCCTCTTGAGATGCGACGGGAACGACGGGAATTCTTTCCCGTTGAAAGCAGGGAAAGGATACCTCATTTCGAGCTACGAGGGGGAAACGGGGCTCCTCTGGATGTGGGCGGGACTATCGTGCTTCCTCTCGAGTGGAGACGGGTATGGCGGTGAACTTCTTGAGTTGCAGCAAGGGTGTGAAAGACCCTTTCGAAGTTCCAGAGGTTAGGTGTCATCAGTCTCCAGACGCCTCATCGGAAATAGGCCTCATCTCGCCTGGAAGGGAGAACTTCCTGGATTTTCTCGAGTTGCGGCAGGTGTTCTCGAGTTACGACGGGGACCTCAGGGACCCGCCCTGGTGGCGTCAGGAGAGGCCAGTCCCCAGGCGAGGTGCTAGGAGGCCTCTCGGGATTCCTCTCCCGACGATACCGGGGCCAAAAACCTTGTGTAGAGTCAGGGCTGGAACCGAGGATTCCTCTCAGGGGCTGACATGGATCTTTGGGTACCTCTGGAGTCTCCCCAGGGGAGTCAGGCCTCGTCTCCAGTGGGGGCATGCACGTGTGGTTTCCTTCCAGGCTGTAGCAGCAATGTCACGCTTCCCGTGGCTTGGATCAAAGGATCTGTGGTTTTCCCTCGAGGCTTTCCTTCGAGGCTTTCCCACAGGGCTGTCCCACGTGCCACCGTGGTGTGAGTCGATCCTCGGCGTGAAAGATGAGCCAGTGCAGGGCAAAGAGGTTCCTCTGGAATGGACTGAGACATCTGGGGGACTCTTGGAATGGTGGTATGACCATGGAGTTCCTCTCGCCTTTCCTGTTGAGAGTGCCTCCTCTTGAGATGCGACGGGAACGCCGGGAATTCTTTCCCGTTGAAAGCAGGGAAAGGATCCCTCATCTCGAGCTCCGAGGGGGAAACGGGGCTCCTCTGGATGTGGGCGGGACCATCGTGCTTCCTCTCGAGTGGAGACGGGTATGGCGGTGAACTTCTTGAGTTGCAGCAAGGGTGTGAAAGACCCTTTCGAAGTACCAGAGGTTAGGTGTCATTAGTCTCCAGACGCCTCATCGGAAATAGGCCTCATCTCGCCTGGAAGGGAGAACTTCCTGGATTTTCTCGAGTTGCGGCAGGTGTTCTCGAGTTACGACGGGGACCTCAGGGACCCGCCCTGGTGGCCTCAGGAGAGGCCAGTCCCCATGCGAGTTGCTAGGGGGCCTCTCGGGATTCCTCTCCCGTTGATACCGGGGCCAAAAACCTTGTGTGGAGTCAGGGCCGGAACCGAGGATTCCTCTCAGGGGCTGACATGGATCTTTGTGTACTTCTGGAGTCTCCCCAGGGGAGTCAGGCCTCGTCTCGAGTGGGGGCATGCACGTGCGCTTTCCTTCCAGGCTGTAGCAGCAATGTCACGCTTCCCGTCGCGTGGATCAAAGGATCTGTGGTTTTCCCTCGAGGCTTTCCCTCGAGGCTTTCCCACAGGGCTGTCCCACGTGCAACCGTGGTGTGAGTCGATCATCGGCGTGAAAGATGAGACAGTGCAGGGCAAAGAGGTTCCTCTGGAATGGACTGAGACATCTGGGGGACTCTTGGAATGGTGGTACAACCATGGAGTTCCTCTCGCCTTTCCTGTTGAGAGTGCCTCCTCTTGAGATGAGATGGGAATGCCGGGAATTCTTTCCGTTTAAAGCAGGGAAAGGATCCCTCATCTCGAGCTCCGAGGGGGAAACGGGGCTCCTCTGGATGTGGGCGGGACCATCGTGCTTCCTCTCAAGTGGAGACGGGTATGGCGGTGAACTTCTTGAGTTGCAGCAAGGGTGTGAAAGACCCTTTCGAAGTTCCAGAGGTTAGGTGTCATTAGTCTCCAGACACCTCATCGGAAATAGGCCTCATCTCGCCTGGAAGGGAGAACTTCCTGGATTTTCTCGAGTTGCGGCAGGTGTTCTCGAGTTACGACGGGGACCTCAGGGACCCGCCCTGGTGGCCTCAGGAGAGGCCAGTCCCCATGCGAGGTGTTAGGGGGCCTCTCGGGATTCCTCTCCCGTCGATACCGGGGCCAAAAACCTTGTGTGGAGTCAGGGCCGGAACCGAGGATTCCTCTCAGGGGCTGATATGGATCTTTGGGTACTTCTGGAGTCTCCCCAGGGGAGTCAGGCCTCGTCTCGAGTGGGGGCATGCACGTGCGCTTTCCTTCGAGGCTGTAGCAGCAATGTCACGCTTCCCGTGGCGTGGATCAAAGGATCTGTGGTTTTCCCTCGAGGTTTTCCCTCGAGGCTTTCCCACAGGGCTGTCCCACGTGCCACCGTGGTGTGAGTCGATCCTCGGCGTGAAAGATGAGCCAGTGCAGGCAAAGAGGTTCCTCTGGAATGGACTGAGACATCTGGGGGACTCTTGGAATGGTGGTACGACCATGGAGTTCCTCTCGCCTTTCCTGTTGAGAGTGCCTCCTCTTGAGATGCGACGGGAATGCCGGGAATTCTTTCCAGTTGAAAGCAGGAAAAGGATCCCTCATCTCGAGCTACGAGGGGGAAACGGGGCTCCTCTGGATGTGGGCGGGACCATCGTGCTTCCTCTCGTGTGGAGAGGGGTATGGCGGTTAACTTCTTGAGTTGCAGCAAGGGTGTGAAAGACCCTTTCGAAGTTCCAGAGGTTCGGTGTCATTAGTCTCCAGACGCCTCATCGGAAATAGGCCTCATCTCGCCTGGAAGGGAGAACTTCCTGGATTTTCTCGAGTTGCGGCAGGTGTTCTCGAGTTACGACGGGGACCTCAAGGACACGCCCTGTTGGCCTCAGGAGAGGCCAGTCCCCATACGAGGTGGTAGGGGGCCTCTCGGGATTCCTCTCCCGACGATACCGGGGCCAAAAACCTTGTGTGGAGTCAGGGCCGGAACCGAGGATTCCTCTCAGGGGCTGACATGGATCTTTGGGTACTTGTGGAGTCTCCCCAGGGGAGTCAGGCCTCGTCTCGAGTGGGGGCATGCACGTGCGCTTTCCTTCCAGGCTGTAGCAGAAATGTCACGCTTCCCGTGGCTTGGATCAAAGGATCTGTGATTTTCCCTTGAGGCTTTCCCTCGAGGCTTTCCCACAGGGCTGTCCCACGTGCCACCGTGGTGTGAGTCAATCCTCGGCGTGAAAGATGAGCCAGTGCAGGGTAAAGAGGTTCCTCTGGAATGGACTGAGACATCTGGGGGACTCTTGGAATGGTGGTACGACCATGGAGTTCCTCTCGCTTTTCCTGTTGAGAGTGCCTCCTCTTGAGATGCGACGGGAACGCCGGGAATTCTTTCCCGTTGAAAGCAGGGAAAGGATACCTCATTTCGAGCTATGAGGGGGAAACGCGGCTCCTCTGGATGTGGGCGGGACTATCGTGCTTCCTCTCGAGTGGAGACGGGTATGGCGGTGAACTTCTTGAGTTGCAGCAAGGGTGTGAAAGACCCTTTCGAAGTTCCAGAGGTTAGGTGTCATTAGTCTCCAGACGCCTCATCGGAAATAGGCCTCATCTCGCCTGGAAGGAAGAACTTCCTGGATTTTCTCGAGTTGCGGCAGGTGTTCTCGAATTACGACGGGGACCTCAGGGACCCGCCCTGGTGGCCTCAGGAGAGGCCAGTCCCCATGCGAGGTGCTAGGGGGCCTCTCGGGATTTCTCTCCCGACGATACCGGGGCCAAAAACCTTGTGTGGAGTTAGGGCTGGAACCGAGGATTCCTCTCAGGGGCTGAAAGGGATCTTTGGGTACTTCTGGAGTCTCCCCAGGGGAGTCAGGCCTCGTCTCGAGTGGGGGCATGCACGTGTGGTTTTCTTCCAGGCTGTAGCAGCAATGTCACGCTTCCCGTGGCTTGGATCAAAGGATCTGTGGTTTTCCCTCGAGGCTTTCCCTCGAGGCTTTCCCACAGGGCTGTCCCACGTGCCACCGTGGTGTGAGTCGATCCTCGGCGTGAAAGATGAGCCAGTGCAGGGCAAAGAGGTTCCTCTGGAATGGACTGAGACATCTGGGGGACTCTTGGAATGGTGGTATGACCATGGAGTTCCTCTCGCCTTTCCTGTTGAGAGTGCCTCCTCTTGAGATGCGACGGGAACGCCGGGAATTCTTTCCCGTTGAAAGCAGGGAAAGGATCCATCATCTCGAGCTCCGAGGGGGAAACGGAGCTCCTCTGGATGTGGGCGGGACCATCGTGCTTCCTCTCGAGTGGAGACGGGTATGGCGGTGAACTTCTTGACTTGCAGCAAGGGTGTGAAAGACCCTTTCGAAGTTCCAGAGGTTAGGTGTCATTAGTCTCCAGACACCTCATCGGAAATTGGCCTCATCTCGCCTGGAAGGGAGAACTTCCTGGATTTTCTTGAGTTGTGGCAGGTGTTCTCGAGTTACGACGGGGACCTCAGGGACCCGCCCTGGTGGCCTCAGGAGAGGCCAGTCCCCATGCGAGGTGCTAGGGGGCCTCTCGGGATTCCTCTCCCGACGATACCGGGGCCAAAAACCTTGTGTGGAGTCAGGGCTGGAACCGAGGATTCCTCTCAGGTGCTGACATGGATCTTTGGGTACTTCTGGAGTCTCCCCAGGGGAGTCAGGCCTCGTCTCGAGTGGGGGCATGCACGTGCACTTTCCTTGCAGGCTGTAGCAGCAATGTCACGCTTCCCGTTGCGTGGATCAAAGGATCTGAGGTTTTCCCTCGAGGCTTTCCCTCGAGGCTTTCCCACAGGGCTGTCCCACGTGCCACCGTGGTGTGAGTCGATCCTCGGCGTGAAAGATGAGCCAGTGCAGATCAAAGATGTTCCTCTGGCATGGACTGAGACATCTGGGGGACTCTTGGAATGGTGGTACACCATGGAGTTCCTCTCGCTTTTCCTGTTGAGAGTGCCTCCTCTTGAGATGCGACGGGAACGCCGGGAATTCTTTCCCGTTGAAAGCAGGGAAAGGATACCTCATCTCGAGCTACGAGGGGGAAACGGGGCTCCTCTGGATGTGGGCGGGACTATCGTGCTTCCTCTCGAGTGGAGACGGGTATGGCGGTGAACTTCTTGAGTTGCAGCAAGGGTGTGAAAGACCCTTTCGAAGTTCCAGAGGTTAGGTGTCATTAGTCTCCAGACGCCTCATCGGAAATAGGCCTCATCTCGCCTGGAAGGGAGAACTTCCTGGATTTTCTCGAGTTGCGGCAGGTGTTCTCGAGTTACGAAGGGGACCTCAGGGACCCGCCCTGGTGGCCTCAGGAGAGGCCAGTCCCCATGCGAGGTGTTAGGGGGCCTCTCGGGATTCCTCTCCCGACGATACCGGGGCCAAAAACCTTGTGTGGAGTCAGGGCTGGAACCGAGGATTCCTCTCAGGGGCTGACATGGATCTTTGGGTACTTCTGGAGTCTCCCCAGGGGAGTCAGGCCTCGTCTCGAGTGGGGGCATGCACGTGTGGTTTCCTTCCAGGCTGTAGCAGCAATGTCACGCTTCCCGGGGCTTGGTTCAAAGGATCTGTGGTTTTCCCTCGAGGCTTTCCCTCGAGGCTTTCCCACAGGGCTGTCCCACGTGCCACCGTGGTGTGAGTCGATCCTCGGCGTGAAAGATTAGCCAGTGCAGGGCAAAGAGGTTCCTCTGGAATGGACTGAGACATCTGGGGGACTCTTGGAATGGTGGAACGACCATGGAGTTCCTCTCGCCTTTCCTGTTGAGAGTGCCTCCTCTTGAGATGCGACGGGAACGCCGGGAATTCTTTCCCGTTGAAAGCAGGGAAAGGATCCCTCATCTCGAGCTCCGAGGGGGAAACGGGGCTCCTCTGGATGTGGGCGGGACCATCGTGCTTCCTCTCGAGTGGAGACGGGTATGGCGGTGAACTTCTTGAGTTGCAGTAAGGGTGTGAAAGACCCTTTCGAAGTACCAGAGGTTAGGTGTCATTAGTCTCCAGACGCCTCATCGGAAATAGTCCTCATCTCGCCTGGAAGGGAGAACTTCCTGGATTTTCTCGAGTTGTGGCAGGTGTTCTCGAGTTATGACGGGGACCTCAGGGACCCGCCCGGGTGGCCTCAGGAGAGGCCAGTCCCCATGCGAGTTGCTAGGGGGCCTCTCGGGATTCCTCTCCCATCGATACCGGGGCCAAAAACCTTGTGTGGAGTCAGGGCCGGAACCGAGGATTCCTCTCAGGGGCTGACATGGATCTTTGGGTACTTCTGGAGTCTCCCCAGGGGAGTCAGGCCTCGTCTCGAGTGGGGGCATGCACGTGCACTTTCCTTCCAGGCTGTAGCAGCAATGTCACGCTTCCCGTCGCGTGGATCAAAGGATCTGAGGTTCTCCCTCGAGGCTTTCCCTCGAGGCTTTCCCACAGGGCTGTCCCACGTGCCACCGTGGTGTGAGTCGATCCTCGGCGTGAAAGATGAGCCAGTGCAGGGCAAAGAGGTTCCTCTGGAATGGACTGAGACATCTGGGGGACTCTTGGAATGGTGGTACACCATGGAGTTCCTCTCGCATTTCCTGTTGAGAGTGCCTCCTCTTGAGATGTGATGGGAATGCCGGGAATTCTTTCCGTTGAAAGCAGGGAAAGGATTCCTCATCTCGAGCTACGAGGCGGAAACGGGGCTCCTCTGGATGTGGGCGGGACCATCGTGCTTCCTCTCGAGTGGAGACGGGTATGGCGGTGAACTTCTTGAGTTGCAGCAAGGGTGTGAAAGACCCTTTCGAAGTTCCAGAGGTTAGGTGTCATTAGTTTCCAGACACCTCATCGGAAATAGGCCTCATCTCGCCTGGAAGGGAGAACTTCCTGGATTTTCTCGAGTTGCGGCAGGTGTTCTCGAGTTACGACGGGGACCTCAGGGACCCGCCCTGGTGGCCTCAGGAGAGGCCAGTCCCCATGCGAGTTGCTAGGGGGCCTCTCGGGATTCCTCTCCCGTCGATACCGGGGCCAAAAACCTTGTGTGGAGTCAGGGCAGGAACCGAGGATTCCTCTCAGGGGCTGACATGGATCTTTGGGTACTTCTGGAGTCTCCCCAGAGGAGTCAGGCCTCGTCTCGAGTGGGGGCATGCACGTGCGCTTTCCTTCCAGGCTGTAGAAGCAATGTCACGCTTCCCGTTGCTTGGATCAAAGGATCTGTGGTTTTCCCTCGAGGCTTTCCCTCGAGGCTTTCCCACAGGGCTGTCCCACGTGCCACCGTGGTGTGAGTCGATCCTCGGCGTGAAAGATGAGCCAGTGCAGGGCAAAGATGTTCCTCTGGAATGGACTGAGACATCTGGGGGACTCTTGGAATGGTGGTACGACCATGGAGTTCCTCTCGCCTTTCCTGTTGAGAGTGCCTCCTCTTGAGATGCGATGGGAACGCCGGGAATTCTTTCCGTTGAAAGCAGGGAAAGGATCCCTCATCTCGAGCTCCGAGGGTGAAACGGGGCTCCCCTGGATGTGGGCGGGACCATCGTGCTTCCTCTCGAGTGGAGACAGGTATGGCGGTGAACTTCTTGAGTTGCAGCAAGGGTGTGAAAGACCCTTTCGAAGTTCCAGAGGTTAGGTGTCATTAGTCTCCAGACACCTCATCGGAAATTGGCCTCATCTCGCCTGGAAGGGAGAACTTCCTGGATTTTCTTGAGTTGCGGCAGGTGTTCTCGTGTTACGACGGGGACCTCAGGGACACGCCCTGGTGGCCTCAGGAGAGGCCAGTCCCCATGCGAGGTGCTAGGGGGCCTCTCGGGATTCCTCTCCCGTCGATACCGGGGCCAAAAACCTTGTGTGGAGTCAGGGCCGGAACCGAGGATTCCTCTCAGGGGCTGACATGGATCTTTGGGTACTTCTGGAGTCTCCCCAGGGGAGTCAGGCCTCGTCTCGAGTGGGGGCATGCACGTGCGCTTTCCTTCCAGGCTGTTGCAGCAATGTCACGCTTCCCGTCGCGTGGATCAAAGGATCTGTGGTTTTCCCTCGAGGCTTTCCCTCGAGGCTTTCCCACAGGGCTGTCCCACGTGCCACCGTGGTGTGAGTCGATCCTCGGCGTGAAAGATGAGCCAGTGCAGGGCAAAGAGCTTCCTCTGGAATGGACTGAGACATCTGGGGGACTCTTGGAATGGTGGTACGACCATGGAGTTCCTCTCGCCTTTCCTGTTGAGAGTGCCTCCTCTTGAGATGCGACGGGAACGCCGGGAATTCTTTTCCGTTGAAAGCTGGGAAAGGATCCCTCATCTCGAGCTACGAGTGGGAAACGGGGCTCCTCTGGATGTGGGCGGGACCATCGTGCTTCCTCTCGAGTGGAGACGGGTATGGCGGTGAACTTCTTGAGTTGCAGCAAGGGTGTGAACGACCCTTTCGAAGTTCCAGAGGTTAGGTGTCATTAGTCTCCAGACGCCTCATCGGAAATAGGCCTCATCTCGCCTGGAAGGGAGAACTTCCTGGATTTTCTCGAGTTGCGGCAGGTGTTCTCGAGTTACGACGGGGACCTCAGGGACCCGCCCTGGTGGCCTCAGGAAAGGCCAGTCCCCATGCGAGGTGCTAGGGGGCCTCTCGGGATTCCTCTCCCGTCGATACCGGGGCCAAAAACCTTGTGTGGAGTCAGGGCCGGAACAGAGGATTCCTCTCAGGGGCTGACATGGATCTTTGGGTACTTCTGGAGTCTCCGCAGGGGAGTCAGGCCTCGTCTCGAGTGGGGGCATGCACGTGCGTTTTCTTTCCAGTCTGTAGCAGCAATGTCACGCTTCCCGTCGCGTGGATCAAAGGATCTGTGGTTTTCCCTCGAGGCTTTCCCACAGGGCTGTCCCACGTTCCACCGTGGTGTGAGTCGATCCTCGGCGTGAAAGATGAGCCAGTGCAGGGCACAGAGGTTCCTCTGGAATGGACTGAGACATCTGGGGGACTCTTGGAATGGTGGTACGACCATGGAGTTCCTCTCGCCTTTCCTGTTGAGAGTGCCTCCTCTTGAGATGCGACGGGAACGCCGGGAATTCTTTCCCGTTGAAAGCAGGGAAAGGATCCCTCATCTCGAGCTACGAGGGGGAAACGGGGCTCCTCTGGATGTGGGCGGGACCATCGTGCTTCCTCTCTAGTGGAGACGGGTATTGCCGGGGTCCAGCCCCGGTGAATCCAGGGAATTCGAAGGGTGGACGGCGTTGGCGTGGAAAGACTTGTTTTTTTATTAATATAAGATTAGATTAAGAAACTGTAGTGCAGTAGGAAGATTAAGTGGAGAAAGAGGGCTGAATAGCTTGGTTTACGCGGAAGACCAATAAAATTCCAGACAAGGAATTTGCACCATCTACGTTGGGCCACCGGTGCCCGCTTGAATATCTAAGGGTGCCTCGCCTTAAGCTCCCTTTCTCGCGGATCTTAATAACCAGGGCAAATAAGTAGACCTGGCGAGCCTCCGCGCCCCAGATGGAAATTCAGCCTGAAATTAAAGTAAAGAGCAGAGGGAAGAAAAGGGAGAGAAAAAGAGAGAGAGAGAGAGACACGGGGGGAGCCATATTCCCAAGACACCAGGCCGAGACTAGTCCGAGAAACTGGTCTGAGAATCTGGTCCCGTCCTTTATTGTTCAGAAGGCCTTTTATACTTTTGATAAAACATGGAGATCAATGGGTAACACAAAGTTATGCAGCGTTAGCAGTCCAGACTCTTATCAAAACCAGGCTTTTCTCTCTGCATACCTAATTGTATACACAAGTCTTAGGTAATTTACATCATCTTCCAACCAAAAGGGCCAATTAACATTTTACAGCCTTTTTTCTGATAAGGGTTTGTCAACCACAAGACTTATTTGTGTTGATCTTCCCAAGGTCTGGTGCCACTCTCGGAAAGCACTAAAGAAAGTTACATTCTTAGACAGCAAGGATACAGCAACTTATAACAAGTAGAGGGAGTGCAGTGATTTATAGCAAAAGAGAAGCAATTAACTCAAAAGTCTAGTGTTGCTAACATCAAAACTACTATGTATCTTTTTCTACATCCTGCTTACATTAACATCCTTCCAGGTGCCTAAAAGATAAAGAATAAGGAGGTCTGGCAGCAATCCTTGAGTCAACAGTGAAAACCCTCTACCAATATAATTTTTAACTCTTTAGAAAAGGCTCTGTATCTTTAAGATGCTTTTAAGCTTTGTGCCTCCCGCGGTTGGGGGGCTGTAAGCAATTCACAAGCTGTAAGCTTTGTGCCTCTCGCGGTTGGGGGGCTGTAAGCAATTCACAAGCTGTAAGAGGTCTGGGGAACCTGTTAGGCAGACTAGAGAGCTATCAGAGGGGTTTAACTGAAACATCCCTTTCAAATGCAGAAGACTAAAACCCTGAATTGACTTTTTTCCAGAGAATATCAGAAAAGTGGAAAAGCAGAGCACAAAAGCCGGCAGATTTTTGCTGGGGTACATGCTTAGGAATATCCAGAGGGGTCCCTGAAGTCTGAGCACGCCTTGCGTATGTCAGCTTCCTTCCTCATGACCTTGTCACGGGCGGGATTCCTCACACTGGCTTCCGGCAACTCCCCCTTCTTTATTAGTTTTTTAAAAAAATTAGGTGCAGTTCAGTCGCGAGATTCCGAATGCTCTGCCGAAGAGTCCTGACAACACAAGGAAGCACGATTACAAGGAGCAGGATTATGGCACCCACAGCAGCATAGCTAGAGACAGTAGTCAGAAGAGTTTTTCCAGAAATGAAGTCAGAGAAGGTGTGGAAAAAGTCATTGGCTTCTCCTGCGGCGGTAAAATCTAATCGGGAGTGTTCCAAGGTCTGAATCTGATTATGAAGTTTCCCTAAATCTAAACTAATATCTGAGCTGTTCCAGACACCTAAAATATGATTTTTGACCCTCTCCCATTTAAAATCTGTCTCATTTACTTTCAGGGATGTAACACATATCCACCGGTAATCGGCATGACATGAAAGAGCCAATTTCATTTTCAGACACTGTAATTCATTCCCAATATGCATTACTGCTTCTTCTAAGGCATCAATCCTTATTTCTAGCTTCCTATCTATAATTTCCTGGGTTGCCAGCGTTAGAGAAACATTTTTGGATACGGTGTCAACATATTGGGCAGTATACACTTGTTGAGACAATGATAATGCCGCCACAGTAACAGAAGTAATTGCGGTTATCAAAGCTGATATTCCCAAAACAAGTAAGCCCACAAACCGTCGTGTTCGCATTAAATCTTGTAGCTGTTGCAGTACAGCTAGGCCATGGTTATCATACCAATACGTGGCTACAGTTACAGGTACCATGAGATAGGGCGGACGTTTTAAAACCATGAAAGAGCAAACTTTATATTGAGGAGTTAAACAGGATGAAAGCATACATTGTTCACAAGACACTACATGGGGTCCACCTGTATAATTCAATTGTATGTTAAGTCTTTCAGAATCATTAGTGAAAAGAAAAACATAAGGAGAGGGTAGACAAGCTAAAATAGAGTAAATAGAGGTATTTTTTGGTCGGATTAAAATAATAGGGGCGGTAGCCGCAAGGGCTCTCCAAATTTCTGGCTGCCAAAAGGTTTTACCTCTAGTTATATAAGACAGCATAGGGGGAACAAATTGGTTATGATGCCGTCTGGTGGCAACTAACGGCCAAGAAATTGAATATTCTTTCCAATTATCCAATCTATTGATAAAGTCATCGTCAGACTCAGGGTCTTGACCTGGATTTGGGTTGCTCCAGTCCTGAATCGCACAATTTCTTCCTCCCGGCATATTGTAATCTACTCTCGAATTATAAATACAAGATTTCCAAATCGGATATCCTGAATGATCATCTATAGTTTTCCAAATAACATCTGAGGGAGCAACATCATCACAATTTGGATATTCTGATGGAGTTTTGAGAGACAAAGACTTATAGGGGCCAAGGACCCCAGGCATACGGGCTCGTAATATCCAAGCAGACCGATCCCCTATAGATGCAAATTTAGAGGTTGGGGAATCTGTCATAACTGCTTTTGTGGAGGCTCCAACGCATCCTGTCTTGGTAAAGAAGTCTCCTGTAAGGCCAGGAGGAAAATTAAAGCAGACAGGAAAATCATCTGCTAGTCCTTTAAAGGTATAATTGAAATTAATAGGGTATTGGTCTTTTGTATAGGAAGTATAAGATCCTCCCAAAAGGCGAGGCTGGTCTGTACTAACTCGTATGGGGTCACTGTTCCAAGTAACAACTTGGAAAGTTGGAGGATCCGGGAGAAACGCCCAATATTTGGTTGGAATGGGAGCAGCGCTTACCTGGCAAGAGAGCAAGGCAAGCATGGCAATAAACACCTTTTCAGGAGAGACTGACGATCCCTGTAGGGTAGCTATCCCCTGTGCCTGGCGACAGAGAGCTTTAATCTGTCCCCAGGTGGGCAAGGAGGCTTGTTGGGTTGACTGAGCTGGGCGTCCTAATGGATTCCTGCGAGGCAAAAAATCAGGGGGTGCAATATCCTGTATCTGAAGTCGTGACATCTGTCCAGTGGGTGGCTCCGATCCGCGCCTATCCGGGATCTCCAATGTCAGCTGTCCTGGGGTCAGCGGCGTTTCCCGTGCTGGCGGAGGGAGCGGGGGAAGAGGGAGTTTCTTCCTTTTTAGAGATCGCGGTGGCGGGGGATTCTGGTATCCGGGGAGCTGAGACATGGCGAATTAGTCTGTCTGGAACCCAAATCGGAGCGTCCGCGTCCTGTGGAAAAACACAAGCATACCCTCGCCCATTGGTTAATAAGGGGTCAGGACCTTTCCATTGTCCGGAAAGAAGGTCCCTCCATTTTACTAATGGTTTTGCATTCAATTGCTCTGGGCACCAATGGCGAAGCATTGCAGTGTTTCCGGATGAATCAGCATTTAAGTTATTTATTACGAAAAGAGCATGTTGCAAAATCTGATGGGGGGAACTATATTTAAATTCCCCTTCTTTTAGTTTTTGAATATGGATTTTCAGTGTTTGATGTGCTCTTTCCACAATGGCTTGTCCTTGTGGGTTATAAGGGATGCCGGTGTTATGTTTAATTTGAAATCTTGTACAGAATTGCTGAAAAGATTTAGAAGTGTAAGCAGGAGCATTATCAGTTTTTAAAGCTTTTGGCAAGCCCAGATAGGAAAAGCATGTAAAAAGATGTTGTATTACATCTTTAACTGCTTCCCCTGTACGAGCAGTGGCAATAATAACATGAGAGAAGGTATCTACAGTTACATGAACAAAAGACAGTTTTCCAAATGAAGAGACATGGGTTACATCCATTTGCCAGAGTGCATTAGGTTTGAGACCGCGAGGGTTAACTCCCAGAGGCAAAGCATTCACGGTAGTAGGACAATGTGAACAAGAACGAACAATCTCTCGGGCAGATTCTCGAGGAATTTGAAACTGGTATCGTAAGGCAGTGGCATTTTGGTGATGAAGTGAGTGAGAAGCTCGAGCTTCTTCAAAAACAGAAGCCACTGAAATCCTGGTTAACGAATCTGCCAATTCATTGAGAGCATTTAAAGGGCCAGGCAGGCCGGAATGAGCCCGAATGTGGCCGATAAAGAACGCCCGATTTCTTTTCCATATTTGCTGCTGCAGTTTAGTTAACAAATGGAAGATAGCAGTTTTGTTTTCAGGCAAAACTGCAGTCTCAATGTGTGGAAACAGCCTGACCACATACTGAGAGTCAGAATAAAGGTTAAATTCTTTCTCCGCAAACATAACAAAGGCCTCAATAACAGCTGTGATTTCAGCCCTTTGAGCTGAAGTTTCTTGTGTTTCCAAAAGTTTTTGATGATCTCTTGTGACTATAGAGGCTCTACCGTTAGCCGATCCATCAGTAAAGACTACCTGAGCATCTGAAATAGGGAACTGTTTACACCGGACAGGAAAAATAACTGGATGGTTAGACATAAAATTTAGTAAAACATGCGAGGGTAAATGATGCAAAATTTGACCACAGTAATTCCCTATGGCAATCTGCCAGTCTTCATCAAACATTAAAAGAGCATCAAGCTGCTCCTTATTATATGGAATTACAATCTCTGATGGCTCTTTACCAAACAATTCAATGCTCCGCTTCCTTCCTTTTAGCATTAATGTGGCAATTAAACCAGGATAAGAAGCCACGACTTTTTTAGCTTGGGTAGGAAGATGGATCCATTCTAAAGGGCCGCGTTGCCACAGAACTCCCGTAGGCGCCGTTGGAGTAGCTAGGCAAAGGAACTGCCACGTCATCGTCAAATCAATTCTTTTTACATAGCTATTTGATAAGGCTGCTTCTACTTTGCCTAGGGCTTCTTGAGCCTCAGCTGTTAATTGTCTTTTTGAGGTTGGATCAGGATCCCCGCGTAAAGTGTTAAAAAGAGGTTTTAATTCGGCAGTGGTTAATTTTAAATATGGTCTAATCCAATTAATATCACCTAAGAGTTTTTGATAATCATTTAAAGTAATAAGATGGTCTTTTCTCAATTGCAGCGGGGTATGAGTCACCGTTTCCGAATTTATGACTCTTCCTAAGTAAGTTATGGGCGGATTGATTTGAATTTTTTCTGGGGCAATTTTTAGGCCTCTGTCTGTCAATGCCTGGGTCAGGTCCTGGAGCACAGTCTGCAGGTGAACTCTATCAGGATGAGCTATTAAAATATCATCCATATAGTGAATCATATACACGTGTTCATATTTAGCCCTAGTATCTTCTAGAGCGGCATTAACAAATTTTTGGCATAAAGTAGGGCTATTTTTCATTCCCTGAGGCAGAACCTTCCACTGAAACCGTAAATAAGGCTGTTTAAGATTTTCTGATGGCAGACTAAAGGCAAATCGCTTTTTATCCTCAGGATTTAAGGGAATAGTGAAAAAACAATCTTGTAAATCAATAACAATTATATTATATCCCTCTGGAACGGCTACTGGGGAAGGGAGCCCAGGCTGTAAGGCCCCCATGTCCTCCATGGTGGCATTAATAGCTCTCAAATCCTGTAAAAGTCGCCATTTACCAGATTTTTTCTTAATGACAAAAATAGGAGTGTTCCAGGGGCTATTGGAGGGCTCAATATGTCCCAATTCTAATTGTTCAAAGATTAATGCTTTAGCTGCCAATAATTTTTCCTTATGCAGAGGCCACTGTTCTACCCACACCGGATCTTGAGATTTCCATGTGATGGGGTCGGCAGCAAAAACAATGGCCTCAATTATAAATTTGGATATCCCAATCCAGCACGTAGCTTGCGAGGAGTTGGGCAAATTGGCTCAATTATTCCTGTCTGTTGTTTACCCAATCCTTTTGATGGATCATAGCCCATCTGCAACATCTGAGAGGTCACTTTATCATCAGGGCTAAAAAGTAACACTCCCATTTGAGATAGCACGTCCCTCCCCCACAGGGTAAGGGGGAGCGAAGGAACGACATAAGGTTGGAAAGTTCCACGGGTATCCTCAAATTGCCAATCTAAAATTTTTGCACTTTTGGCTATTGTGGGGGCTCTTCCTATCCCCACCAAGTTATTTTCAGTAGTATGTGTGGGCCAGGAGCTGGGCCAGTCTTTTCCTGAAATGCAAGAAACATCTGCTCCTGTGTCTAATAACCCCACAATAGACTTGCCATTAATCAGGATAGTCTTCATAGGACGTTTCTGAGTAATTTCTGTTATCCAAAAAACCATATCACTAGACCCAAATCCTTTATCCTGCCTTTCATTTTGAGTAGCTGTGCGCCCAATTGCAGTGTGGTAAGGCAAAAGCAAAAGTTGGGCTATTCTTTGTCCCTGATGTATTTGGAAAGTTTTAGTTGGGGGTGAAATCATTATCTGGATTTCTCCTGTATAATCTGAGTCAATTACTCCAGGGATGATTGTGAGACCTTGCATAGCTAAGGAACTTCTGCCTAGTATAATTCCTACTAAACCTGTTGGTAATGGGCCTTTAACTCCTGTAGGTATTTTTACAGTGGGGCTATCTGGTGTTAATATTGCTGAGGTGGTGGAACTGAGGTCCAGTCCTGCGCTGCCTGGGGTTGCTCTGATGAGTTCTGCGATGGGACGAAGGGAATGAATGGGTTCAGTGAGGCTGCCCCAGTTGTTGTCGGGGCCTGAGGCTGGCCCCTCAATCCGTTTCCCGACTGCTGGTCGGGGCCCAAAAAGGCTCCATTTCTATGGAATTGTGACCTACATTCTTTTGCCCAGTGATATCCTTTTTGACAACGAGGGCAGAGAGATCTAGGGAGATTAGTAGGCACAGCCGGGGAGGGAGAATTCGGCAGAGAAGAACCGGCTGCTTTTTGGGGACAAGCTCGCATAAGGTGCCCTTCCCGTCCGCAAGAGAAGCAGGCCTTGGATAAACCAATATTCTGGCCTGGACTACTGGAATGACTCTTTGACGGGTTATTTCTATTTGTAAAAAAGGACTGTACTGCCTGCTGGTAAGAATTTCCCTTTATGGCTGCAGCTATGGCAACGCCCTGCATCATCGCTGGTCCTACATCTGCACATTGCCTGATATAATCTATTATTTCCCCAGTTTTTTTAATAGGACGTAAAATGGCCTGGCAGGTAGAATTAGCATTTTCAAATGCCAGTTGTTTTATCAATATACTAGCTGCCTCAGTGTTGGAAATTACTCTGTTGACTGCCTCTGCAAGTCTTGATATAAAGTCTTCATATGGCTCTTCTGGTTTTTGTTTAACATTTGAGAAGGAAGAGGTAGATTCTTTCCCTTCAGGCAACAAACGCCAAGCCCCAAGGGCGCAGGCGGTTACTTGATCTAAAGTGGTTTTATCTAATCCCATTTGATCTCTAAGTGTTCCAAAATCATTAGTCCCTGCCAACATATTTTTTATAATATATCTTGGGCCATATTTTTGGTTAGCATCAGCCTGTTTTTGGGCTAGATCTTCATATTCAGTTCTCCAAAGTACATATTGACCTCCAGACAGACAAGCTTTAGCGACTGTCTTCCAGTCATGGGGTGTCATCCATCTGCCCGCTAAAGCTTCCACCAATGATACAGTGTACGGGGCTTTAGGCCCATACAAAGCACAAGCCTGTTTGAGTTCTTTAATCATTTTCATTGGAATGGGTTCCCAGTGGGGGGCTGTTCTCCCACCACTTCCAC
Organism: Capricornis sumatraensis; assembly: GCF_032405125.1. Classification (NCBI taxonomy): domain Eukaryota; kingdom Metazoa; phylum Chordata; class Mammalia; order Artiodactyla; family Bovidae; genus Capricornis; species Capricornis sumatraensis. The sequence goes on from NW_027184612.1 coordinate 15,084,220, forward strand.
CAAATATTATGGGGAAACAAGCCTCAAGGTGGGGATCAAGTTCATCATCTGGGCTAGAGAAAACTCTTCTTCGGGGAGCTTCTAGTGGAGGCCCCTCACCCTTATAGGGAGGGGGGGGCAAGGGGTGTCCTATGTCACTTTCTTCGTACTTTGGGAATTTTTTATCCGTTCTGTGTTTAGGTCTTACGGATGTTTTATCTGGGGAATCTGGCCTTAAACTCTCAGGTGCATATAATCTGATGGGGGACATTTGTCTTGAGCCTCTGGAAGCAGAAGGCTTAATTAAGGAAATTTCTCTTGAATTTGTGGAAGCAGGTGGTCTGGTTGGGGAAGTTTTTATTAAGCTCTTTGGAGCAGATAATCTAATTGGAGAAGTTTCTCTTAAACTCCTTGGAGCATCTTTATTTAATAAAGACCAGTCCTCATCAGAATGATCTTGACTTACTTCCTCTTCCAAATCTTCCTCATCTGAAAGCTGCTCTTTTTTGTCATCTCTATCTATTACCTTTTCTTGGGCAGTCATTGCAGCTATCATTTGACTCAACTGCCGATAGTTAGGTGTAGCCTCCTTTTCATCACTCTCCTCTTCGATAGATACCTTTTTCTCTGCACTTTCCTCTTTAAGATGTACCTTTTCAGATTCAGGGGCAGGGTCTAGAGCGTCCCTAATTATATTCCATAAGGAAAAGGCGTCAGTAGGCACCTTTTGTGAGCCATGTTCAGCATGGTAAGTTTTTAGTTGTTTTCCTACTCTCTCCCAGGTGTCTAAGTTAACAGTGCCTTCTTCTGGAAACCAGGGACACTGTTCTTGTACAAAGGAAAAAAATGAATGAATATTGGATTTTTTAACTTTAATTCCTCGTTTAGTTAGTAACTGCAAGATTACTCCTGTAAAAAGCTGTCTTTCTTTTGATTCACTGTTACCCATGTCAGAAAATTAAGTCTTATAGAAAAGTCTACCTCAACAAAAAGGTTTTACCTTTGGCGAGGGGGGTTTTGTTTTCAACCCTAAGATAGCAGGTTTCTTTTCAACCTCTAGAGCACCAGGTTTCTCTTAAACCCTTGAACACTTCCCACTCCTCCTCACCCTGTCTATCCTACAGGGGGGTCCGCGGCACCCTGAGTGGGGTCCTAGCCGTCCCGAACACTCAACACTGGGGGAGTACCCGAAAGTACTCCGGGGGGAGTGATTAAGTCACTCCGGGGGGGAGCAACAGAGAGTGCTCCGGGGGGAGCAACAGAGAGTGCTCCGGGGGGAGCTACAGAGAGTGCTCCGGGGGGAGCTTTTGCTCCGAGGAACCTACCTTCGAATAGCCTGTTCCGGGCGCCACTTGCCGGGGTCCAGCCCCGGTGGATCCAGGGAATTCGAAGGGTGGACGGCGTTGGCGTGGAAAGACTTGTTTATTTATTAATATAAGATTAGATTAAGAAACTGTAGTGCAGTAGGAAGATTAAGTGGAGAAAGAGGGCTGAATAGCTTGGTTTACGCGGAAGACCAATAAAATTCCAGACAAGGAATTTGCACCATCTACGTTGGGCCACCGGTGCCCGCTTGAATATCTAAGGGTGCCTCGCCTTAAGCTCCCTTTCTCGCGGATCTTAATAACCAGGGCAAATAAGTAGACCTGGCGAGCCTCCGCGCCCCAGATGGAAATTCAGCCTGAAATTAAAGTAAAGAGCAGAGGGAAGAAAAGGGAGAGAAAAAGAGAGAGAGAGAGAGACAGGGGGGGAGCCAGATTCCCAAGAAACCAGGCCGAGACTAGTCCGAGAAACTGGTCTGAGAATCTGGTCCCGTCCTTTATTGTTCAGAAGGCCTTTTATACTTTTGATAAAACATGGAGATCAATGGGTAACACAAAGTTATGCAGCGTTAGCAGTCCAGACTCTTATCAAAACCAGGCTTTTCTCTCTGCATACCTAATTGTATACACAAGTCTTAGGTAATTTACATCATCTTCCAACCAAAAGGGCCAATTAACATTTTACAGCCTTTTTTCTGATAAGGGTTTGTCAACCACAAGACTTATTTGTGTTGATCTTCCCAAGGTCTGGTGCCACTCTCGGAAAGCACTAAAGAAAGTTACATTCTTAGACAGCAAGGATACAGCAACTTATAACAAGTAGAGGGAGTTCAGTGATTTATACCAAAAGAGAAGCAATTAACTCAAAAGTCTAGTGTTGCTAACATCAAAACTACTATGTATCTTTTTCTACATCCTGCTTACATTAACATCCTTCCAGGTGCCTAAAAGATAAAGAATAAGGAGGTCTGGCAGCAATCCTTGAGTCAACAGTGAAAACCCTCTACCAATATAATTTTTAACTCTTTAGAAAAGGCTCTGTATCTTTAAGATGCTTTTAAGCTTTGTGCCTCCCGCGGTTGGGGGGCTGTAAGCAATTCACAAGCTGTAAGCTTTGTGCCTCTCGCGGTTGGGGGGCTGTAAGCAATTCACAAGCTGTAAGAGGTCTGGGGAACCTGTTAGGCAGACTAGAGAGCTATCAGAGGGGTTTAACTGAAACATCCCTTTCAAATGCAGAAGACTAAAACCCTGAATTGACTTTTTTCCAGAGAATATCAGAAAAGTGGAAAAGCAGAGCACAAAAGCCAGCAGATTTTTGCTGGGGTACATGCTTAGGAATATCCAGAGGGGTCCCTGAAGTCTGAGCACGCCTTGCGTATGTCAGCTTCCTTCCTCATGACCTTGTCACGGGCGGGATTCCTCACACTGGCTTCCGGCAGGGTATGGTGGTGAACTTCTTGAGTTGCAGCAAGGCTGTGAAAGACCCTTTCGAAGTTCCAGAGGTTAGGTGTCATTAGTCTCCAGACGCCTCATCGGAAATAGGCCTCATCTCGCCTGGAAGGGAGAACTTCCTGGATTTTCTCGAGTTGCGGCAGGTGTTCTCGAGTTACGACGGGGACCTCAGGGACCCGCCCTGGTGGCCTCAGGAAAGGCCAGTCCCCATGCGAGGTGCTAGGGGGCCTCTCGGGATTCCTCTCCCGTCGATACCGGGGCCAAAAACCTTGTGTGGAGTCAGGGCCGGAACCGAGGATTCCTCTCAGGGGCTGACATGGATCTTTGGGTACTTCTGGAGTCTCCCCAGGGGAGTCAGGCCTCGTCTCGAGTGGGGGCATGCACGTGCGCTTTCCTTCCAGGCTGTAGCAGCAATGTCACGCTTCCCGTGGCGTGGATCAAAGGATCTGTGGTATTCCCTCGAGGCTTTCCCTCGAGGCTTTCCCACAGGGCTGTCCCACGTGCCACCGTGGTGTGAGTCGATCCTCGGCGTGAAAGATGAGGCAGTGCAGGGCAAAGAGGTTCCTCTGGAATGGACTGAGACATCTGGGGGACTCTTGGAATGGTGGTACGACCATGGAGTTCCTCTCGCTTTTCCTGTTGAGAGTGCCTCCTCTTGAGATGCGACGGGAACGCCGGGAATTCTTTCCCGTTGAAAGCAGGGAAAGGATACCTCATCTCGAGCTACGAGGGGGAAACGGGGCTCCTCTGGATGTGGGCGGGACTATCGTGCTTCCTCTCGAGTGGAGACGGGTATGGCGGTGAACTTCTTGAGTTGCAGCAAGGGTGTGAAAGACCCTTTCGAAGTTCCAGAGGTTAGGTGTCATTAGTCTCCAGACGCCTCATCGGAAATAGGCCTCATCTCACCTGGAAGGGAGAACTTCCTGGATTTTCTCGAGTTGCGGCAGGTGTTCTCGAGTTACGAAGGGGACCTCAGGGACCCGCCCTGGTGGCCTCAGGAGAGGCCAGTCCCCATGCGAGGTGCTAGGGGGCCTCTCGGGATTCCTCTCCCGACGATACCGGGGCCAAAAACCTTGTGTGGAGTCAGGGCTGGAACCGAGGATTCCTCTCAGGGGCTGACATGGATCTTTGGGTACTTCTGGAGTCTCCCCAGGGGAGTCAGGCCTCGTCTCGAGTGGGGGCATGCACGTGTGGTTTCCTTCCAGGCTGTAGCAGCAATGTCACGCTTCCCGTGGCTTGGTTCAAAGGATCTGTGGTTTTCCCTCGAGGCTTTCCCTCGAGGCTTTCCCACAGGGCTGTCCCACGTGCCACCGTGGTGTGAGTCGATCCTCGGCGTGAAAGATGAGCCAGTGCAGGGCAAAGAGGTTCCTCTGGAATGGACTGAGACATCTGGGGGACTCTTGGAATGGTGGTACGACCATGGAGTTCCTCTCGCCTTTCCTCTTGAGAGTGCCTCCTCTTGAGATGTGACGGGAACGCCGGGAATTCTTTCCCGTTGAAAGCAGGGAAAGGATCCCTCATCTCGAGCTCCGAGGGGGAAACGGGGCTCCTCTGGATGTGGGCGGGACCATCGTGCTTCCTCTCGAGTGGAGACGGGTATGGCGGTGAACTTCTTGAGTTGCAGCAAGGGTGTGAAAGACCCTTTCGAAGTACCAGAGGTTAGGTGTCATTAGTCTCCAGACGCCTCATCAGAAATAGTCCTCATCTCGCCTGGAAGGGAGAACTTCCTGGATTTTCTCGAGTTATGGCGGGTGTTCTCGAGTTACGACGGGGACCTCAGGGACCCGCCCGGGTGGCCTCAGGAGAGGCCAGTCCCCATGCGAGTTGCTAGGGGGCCTCTCGGGATTCCTCTCCCGTCGATACCGGGGCCAAAAACCTTGTGTGGAGTCAGGGCCGGAACCGAGGATTCCTCTCAGGGGCTGACATGGATCTTTGGGTACTTCTGGAGTCTCCCCAGGGGAGTCAGGCCTCGTCTCGAGTGGGGGCATGCACGTGCACTTTCCTTCCAGGCTGTAGCAGCAATGTCACGCTTCCCGTCGCGTGGATCAAAGGATCTGAGGTTTTCCCTCGAGGCTTTCCCTCGAGGCTTTCCCACAGGGCTGTCCCACGTGCCACCGTGGTGTGAGTCGATCCTCGGCGTGAAAGATGAGCCAGTGCAGGGCAAAGAGGTTCCTCTGGAATGGACTGAGACATCTGGGGGACTCTTGGAATGGTGGTACACCATGGAGTTCCTCTCGCATTTCCTGTTGAGAGTGCCTCCTCTTCAGATGTGATGGGAATGCCGGGAATTCTTTCCGTTGAAAGCAGGGAAAGGATCCCTCATCTCGAGCTCCGAGGGGGAAACGGGGCTCCTCTGGATGTGGGCGGGACCATCGTGCTTCCTCTCGAGTGGAGACGGGTATGGCGGTGAACTTCTTGAGTTGCAGCAAGGGTGTGAAAGACCCTTTCGAAGTTCCAGAGGTAAGGTGTCATTAGTCTCCAGACACCTCATCGGAAATAGGCCTCATCTCGCCTGGAAGGGAGAACTTCCTGGATTTTCTTGAGTTGCGGCAGGTGTTCTCGAGTTACGACGGGGACCTCAGGGACCCGCCCGGGTGGCCTCAGGAGAGGCCAGTCCCCATGCGAGTTGCTAGGGGGCCTCTCGGGATTCCTCTCCCGTCGATACCGGGGCCAAAAACCTTGTGTGGAGTCAGGGCCGGAACCGAGGATTCCTCTCAGGGGCTGACATGGATCTTTGGGTACTTCTGGAGTCTCCCCAGGGGAGTCAGGCCTCGTCTCGAGTGGGGGCATGCACGTGCACTTTCCTTCCAGGCTGTAGAAGCAATGTCACACTTCCCGTCACGTGGATCAAAGGATCTGAGGTTTTCTCTCGAGGCTTTCCCTCGAGGCTTTCCCACAGGGCTGTCCCACGTGCCACCGTGGTGTGAGTCGATCCTCGGCGTGAAAGATGAGCCAGTGCAGGGCAAAGAGGTTCCTCTGGAATGGACTGAGACATCTGGGGGACTCTTGGAATGGTGGTACACCATGGAGTTCCTCTCGCATTTCCTGTTGAGAGTGCCTCCTCTTGAGATGTGATGGGAATGCCGGGAATTCTTTCCGTTGAAAGCAGGGAAAGGATCCCTCATCTCGAGCTCCGAAGCGGAAACGGGGCTCCTCTGGATGTGGGCGGGACCATCGTGCTTCCTCTCGAGTGCAGACGGGTATGGCGGTGAACTTCTTGAGTTGCAGCAAGGGTGTGAAAGACCCTTTCGAAGTTCCAGAGGTTAGGTGTCATTAGTCTCCAGACACCTCATCGGAAATAGGCCTCATCTCGCCTGGAAGGGAGAACTTCCTGGATTTTCTCGAGTTGCGGCAGGTGTTCTCGAGTTACGACGGGGACCTCAGGGACCCGCCCTGGTGGCCTCAGGACAGGCCAGTCCCCATGCGAGGTGTTAGGGGGCCTCTCGGGATTCCTCTCCCGTCGATACCGGGGCCAAAAACCTTGTGTGGAGTCAGGGCCGGAACCGAGGATTCCTCTCAGGGGCTGACATGGATCTTTGGGTACTTCTGGAGTCTCCCCAGGGGAGTCAGGCCTCGTCTCGAGTGGGGGCATGCACGTGCGCTTTCCTTCCAGGCTGTAGCAGCAATGTCACGCTTCCCGTTGCTTGGATCAAAGGATCTGTGTTTTTCCCTCGAGGCTTTCCCTCGAGGCTTTCCCACAGGGCTGTCCCACGTGCCACCGTGGTGTGAGTCGATCCTCGGCGTGAAAGATGAGCCAGTGCAGGGCAAAGAGGTTCCTCTGGAATGGACTGAGACATCTGGGGGACTCTTGGAATGGTGGTACGACCATGGAGTTCCTCTCGCCTTTCCTGTTGAGAGTGCCTCCTCTTGAGATGCGATGGGAACGCCGGGAATTCTTTCCGTTGAAAGCAGGGAAAGGATCCCTCATCTCGAGCTCCGAGGGGGAAACGGGGCTCCTCTGGATGTGGGCGGGACCATCGTGCTTCCTCTCGAGTGGAGACGGGTATGGCGGTGAACTTCTTCAGTTGCAGCAAGGGTGTGAAAGACCCTTTCGAAGTTCCAGAGGTTAGGTGTCATTAGTCTCCAGACACCTCATCGGAAATTGGCCTCATCTCGCCTGGAAGGGAGAACTTCCTGGATTTTCTTGAGTTGCGGCAGGTGTTATCGAGTTACGACGGGGACCTCAGGGACACGCCCTGGTGGCCTCAGGAGAGGCCAGTCCCCATGCGAGGTGCTAGGGGGCCTCTCGGGATTCCTCTCCCGTCGATACCGGGGCCAAAAACCTTGTGTGGAGTCAGGGCCGGAACCGAGGATTCCTCTCAGGGGCTGACATGGATCTTTGGGTGCTTCTGGAGACTCCCCAGGGGAGTCAGGCCTCGTCTCGACTGGGGGCATGCACGTGCGCTTTCCTTCCAGGCTGTTGCAGCAATGTCACGCTTCCCGGCGCGTGGATCAAAGGATCTGTGGTTTTCCCTCGAGGCTTTCCCTCGAGGCTTTCCCACAGGGCTGTCCCACGTGCCACCGTGGTGTGAGTCGATCCTCGGCGTGAAAGATGAGCCAGTGCAGGGGAAAGAGCTTCCTCTGGAATGGACTGAGACATCTGGGGGACTCTTGGAATGGTGGTACGACCATGGAGTTCCTCTCGCCTTTCCTGTTGAGAGTGCCTCCTCTTGAGATGCGACGGGAACGCCGGGAATTCTTTCCGTTGAAAGCAGGGAAAGGATCCCTCATCTCGAGCTCCGAGACGGAAACGGGGCTCCTCTGGATGTGGGCGGGACCATCGTGCTTCCTCTCGAGTGGAGACGGGTATGGCGGTGAACTTCTTGAGTTGCAGCAAGGGTGTGAAAGACCCTTTCGAAGTTCCAGAGGTTAGGTGTCATTAGTCTCCAGACACCTCATCGGAAATAGGCCTCATCTCGCCTGGAAGGGAGAACTTCCTGGATTTTCTCGAGTTGCGGCAGGTGTTCTCGAGTTACGACGGGGACCTCAGGGACCCGCCCTGGTGGCCTCAGGACAGGCCAGTCCCCATGCGAGGTGTTAGGGGGCCTCTCGGGATTCCTCTCCCGTCGATACCGGGGCCAAAAACCTTGTGTGGAGTCAGGGCCGGAACCGAGGATTCCTCTCAGGGGCTGACATGGATCTTTGGGTACTTCTGGAGTCTCCCCAGGGGAGTCAGGCCTCGTCTCGAGTGGGGGCATGCACGTGCGCTTTCCTTCCAGGCTGTAGCAGCAATGTCACGCTTCCCGTTGCTTGGATCAAAGGATCTGTGGTTTTCCCTCGAGGCTTTCCCTCGAGGCTTTCCCACAGGGCTGTCCCACGTGCCACCGTGGTGTGAGTCGATCCTCGGCGTGAAAGATGAGCCAGTGCAGGGCAAAGAGGTTCCTCTGGAATGGACTGAGACATCTGGGGGACTCTTGGAATGGTGGTACGACCATGGAGTTCCTCTCGCCTTTCCTGTTGAGAGTGCCTCCTCTTGAGATGCGATGGGAACGCCGGGAATTCTTTCCGTAGAAAGCAGGGAAAGGATCCCTCATCTGGAGCTACGAGGGGGAAACGGGGCTCCTCTGGATGTGGGCGGGACCATCGTGCTTCCTCTCGAGTGGAGACGGGTATGGCGGTGAACTTCTTCAGTTGCAGCAAGGGTGTGAAAGACCCTTTCGAAGTTCCAGAGGTTAGGTGTCATTAGTCTCCAGACACCTCATCGGAAATTGGCCTCATCTCGCCTGGAAGGGAGAACTTCCTGGATTTTCTTGAGTTGCGGCAGGTGTTCTCGAGTTACGACGGGGACCTCAGGGACACGCCCTGGTGGCCTCAGGAGAGGCCAGTCCCCATGCGAGGTGCTAGGGGGCCTCTCGGGATTCCTCTCCCGTCGATACCGGGGCCAAAAACCTTGTGTGGAGTCAGGGCCGGAACCGAGGATTCCTCTCAGGGGCTGACATGGATCTTTGGGTGCTTCTGGAGACTCCCCAGGGGAGTCAGGCCTCGTCTCGAGTGGGGGCATGCACGTGCGCTTTCCTTCCAGGCTGTTGCAGCAATGTCACGCTTCCCGGCGCGTGGATCAAAGGATCTGTGGTTTTCCCTCGAGGCTTTCCCTCGAGGCTTTCCCACAGGGCTGTCCCACGTGCCACCGTGGTGTGAGTCGATCCTCGGCGTGAAAGATGAGCCAGTGCAGGGGAAAGAGCTTCCTCTGGAATGGACTGAGACATCTGGGGGACTCTTGGAATGGTGGTACGACCATGGAGTTCCTCTCGCCTTTCCTGTTGAGAGTGCCTCCTCTTGAGATGCGACGGGAACGCCGGGAATTCTTTTCCGTTGAAAGCAGGGAAAGGATCCCTCATCTCGAGCTACGAGGGGGAAACGGGGCTCCTCTGGATGTGGGCGGGACCATCGTACTTCCTCTCGAGTGGAGACGGGTATGGCGGTGAACTTCTTGAGTTGCAGCAAGGGTGTGAACGACCCTTTCGAAGTTCCAGAGGTTAGGTGTCATTAGTCTCCAGACGCCTCATCGGAAATAGGCCTCATCTCGCCTGGAAGGGAGAACTTCCTGGATTTTCTCGAGTTGCGGCAGGTGTTCTCGAGTTACGACGGGGACCTCAGGGACCCGCCCTGGTGGCCTCAGGAAAGGCCAGTCCCCATGCGAGGTGCTAGGGGGCCTCTCGGGATTCCTCTCCCGTCGATACCGGGGCCAAAAACCTTGTGTGGAGTCAGGGCCGGAACCGAGGATTCCTCTCAGGGGCTGACATGGATCTTTGGGTACTTCTGGAGTCTCCCCAGGGGAGTCAGGCCTCGTCTCGAGTGGGGGCATGCACGTGCGCTTTCCTTCCAGGCTGTAGCAGCAATGTCACGCTTCCCGTGGCGTGGATCAAAGGATCTGTGGTTTTCCCTCGAGGCTTTCCCTCGAGGCTTTCCCACAGGGCTGTCCCACGTGCCACCGTGGTGTGAGTCGATCCTCGGCGTGAAAGATGAGGCAGTGCAGGGCAAAGAGGTTCCTCTGGAATGGACTGAGACATCTGGGGGACTCTTGGAATGGTGGTACGACCATGGAGTTCCTCTCGCTTTTCCTGTTGAGAGAGCCTCCTCTTGAGATGCGACGGGAACGACGGGAATTCTTTCCCGTTGAAAGCAGGGAAAGGATACCTCATCTTGAGCTACGAGGGGGAAACGGGGCTCCTCTGGATGTGGGCGGGACTATCGTGCTTCCTCTCGAGTGGAGACTGGTATGGCGGTGAACTTCTTGAGTTGCAGCAAGGGTGTGAAAGACCCTTTCGAAGTTCCAGAGGTTAGGTGTCATTAGTCTCCAGACGCCTCATCGGAAATAGGCCTCATCTCGCCTGGAAGGGAGAACTTCCTGGATTTTCTCGAGTTGCGGCAGGTGTTCTCGAGTTACGAAGGGGACCTCAGGGACCCGCCCTGGTGGCCTCAGGAGAGGCCAGTCCCCATGCGAGGTGCTAGGGGGCCTCTCGGGATTCCTCTCCCGTCGATACCGGGGCCAAAAACCTTGTGTGGAGTCAGGGCCGGAACCGAGGATTCCTCTCAGGGGCTGACATGGATCTTTGGGTACTTCTGGAGTCTCCCCTGGGGAGTCAGGCCTCGTCTCGAGTGGGGGCATGCACGTGTGCTTTCCTTCCAGGCTGTTGCAGCAATGTCACCCTTCCCGAGGCGTGGATCAAAGGATCTGTGGTTTTCCCTCGAAGCTTTCCCACAGGGCTGTCCCACGTGTAACTGTGGTGTGATTCGACCTCGCCGTGAACGATGAGCCAGTGCAGGGCAATGAGGTTCCTCTGGAATGGAATGAGACATCTGGGGGACTCTTGGAATGGTGATACGGCCATGTAGTTTCTCTCGCCTTTCCTGTTGAGAGTGCCTCCACTTGAGATGCGACGGGAACGCCGGGAATTCTTTCCCGTTGAAAGCAGGGAAAGGATCCCTCATCTCGAGCTACGAGGGGGAAACGGGTCTCCTCTGGATGTGGGCGGGACCATCGTGCTTCCTCTCGAGTGGAGACGGGTATGGCGGATAACTTCTTAAGTTGCAGCAAGGGTGTGAAAGACCCTTTCGAAGTTCCAGAGGTTACGTGTCATTCGTCTCCAGACGCCTCATCGGAAATAGGCCTCATCTCGCCTGGAAGGGAGAACTTCCTGGAATTTCTCGAGTTGCGGCAGGTGTTCTCGAGTTACGACGGGGACATCAGGGAACCGCCCTGGTGGCCTCAGGAAAAGCCAGTCCCCATGCGAGTTGCTAGGGGGCCTCTCGGGATTCCTTTCCCGTCGATATCGGGGCCAAAATCCTTTTGTGGAGTCAGGGCCGGAACTGAGGATTCCTCTCAGGGGCTGACATGAATCCTGGGGTACTTCTGAAGTCTCCCCAGGGTAGTCAGGCCTCGTCTCGAGTGGGGGCATGCACGTGCGCTTTCCCTCCAGGCTGTAGCAGTAATGTCACGTTTTCCCTCGCGTGAATCAAAGGATCTGTGGTTTTCCCTTGAGGCTTTCCCTAGAGGCTTTCCCACAGGGCTGTCCCACGTGCCACCGTGGTGTGAGTCGATCCTCGGCGTGAAAGATGAGCCAGTGCAGGGCAAAGAGGTTCCTCTGGAATGGACTGAGACATCTGGGGGACTCTTGGAATGGTGGTACGACCATGGAGTTCCTCTCGCCTTTCCTGTTGAGAGTGCCTCCTTTTGAGATGCGACGGGAACGCCGGGAAATCTTTCCCGTTGAAAGCAGGCAAAGGATCCCTCATCTCGAGCTACGAGGGGGAAACGGGGCTCCTCTGGATGTGGGCGGGACCATCGTGCTTCCTTTCGAGTGGAGACTGGTATGGCGGTGAACTTCTTGAGTTGCAGCAAGGGTGTGAAAGGCCCTTTCGAAGTTTCCGTCGTTAGGTGTCATTAGTCTCCAGAGGCCTCATAGGAAATAGGCCTCATCTCGCCTGGAAGGGAGAACTTCCTGGATTTTCTCGAGTTGCGGCAGGAGTTCTCGAGTTACTACGGGGACCTCAGGGACCCGCCCTGGTGGCCTCAGGAAAGGCCAGTCCCCATGCGAGTTGCTAGGGGGCCTCTCGGGATTCCTCTCCCATCGAAACCTGGGCCAAAAACCTTGTGTGGAGTCAGGGCCGGAACCGAGAATTCCTCTCAGGGGCTAACATGGATCTTGGGGTATTTCTGAAGTCTCCCCAGGGGAGTCAAGCCTCGTCTCGAGTGGGGGCATGCACGTGCGCTTTCCCTCCAGGCTGTAGCAGCAATGTCACACTTCCCGTCGCGTGGATCAAAGGATCTGTGTTTTTCCCTCGAGGCTTTCCCTCGAGGCTTTCCCACAGGGCTGTCCCACGTGCCACCGTGGTGTGAGTCGATCCTCGGCGTGAAAGATGAGCCAGTGCAGGGCAAAGAGGTTCCTCTGGAATGGACTGAGACATCTGGGGGACTCTTGGAATGGTGGTACGACCATGGAGTTCCTCTCGCCTTTCCTGTTGAGAGTGCCTCCTCTTGAGATGCGATGGGAACGCCGGGAATTCTTTCCCGTTGAAATCAGGGAAAGGATCCCTCATCTCGAGCTACGAGGGGGAAACGGGGCTCCTCTGGATGTGGGCGGGACCATCGTGCTTCCTCTCGAGTGGAGACGGGTATGGCGGTGAACTTCTTGAGTTGCAGCAAGGCTGTGAAAGACCCTTTCGAAGTTCCAGAGGTTAGGTGTCATTAGTCTCCAGACGCCTCATCGGAAATAGGCCTCATCTCGCCTGGAAGGGAGAACTTCCTGGATTTTCTCGAGTTGCGCCAGGTGTTCTCGAGTTACGACGGGGACCTCAGGGACCCGCCCTGGTGGCCTCAGGAGAGGCCAGTCCCCATGCGAGTTGCTAGGGGGCCTCTCGGGATTCCTCTCCCGTCGATACCGGGGCCAAAAACCTTGTGTGGAGTCAGGGCCGGAACCGAGGATTCCTCTCAGGGGCTGACATGGATCTTTGGGTACTTCTGGAGTCTCCCCAGGGGAGTCAGGCCTCGTCTCGAGTGGGGTCATGCACGTGCGCTTTCCTTCCAGGCTGTAGCAGCAATGTCACGCTTCCCGTCGCGTGGATTAAAGGATCTGTGGTTTTCCCTTGAGGCTTTCCCTCGAGGCTTTCCCACAGGGCTGTCCCATGTGCCACCGTGGTGTGAGTCGATCCTAGGCGTGAAAGATGAGCCAGTGCAGGGCAAAGAGGTTCCTCTTTAATGGACTGAGACATCTGGGGGACTCCTGGAATGGTGGTACGACCATGGAGTTCCTATCGCCTTTCCTGTTGAGAGTGCCTCCTCCTGAGATGCGACGGGAAAGCCTGGAATTCTTTCCCGTTAAAAGCAGGGAAAGGATCCCTCATCTCGAGCTACGAGGGGGAAACGGGGCTCCTCTGGATGTGGGCGGGACCATCGTGCTTCCTCTCGAGTGGAGACGGGTATGTCGGTGAACTTCTTGAGTTGCAGCAAGGGTGTGAAAGACCCTTTCGAAGTTCCAGAGGTTAGGTGTCATTAGTCTCCAGACGCCTCATCGGAAATAGGCCTCATCTCGCCTGGAAAGGAGAACTTCCTGGATTTTCTCGAGTTGCGGCAGGAGTTCTCGAGTTACGACGGGGACCTCAGGGACCCGCCCTGGTGGCCTCAGGAAAAGCAAGTCCCCATTCGAGTTGCTAGGGGGCCTCTCGGAATTCCTCTCCCGTCGATACTGGGGCCAAAATCCTTTTGTGGAGTCAGGGCCGGAACCGAGGATTCCTCTCAGGGGCTGACATGGATATTGGGGTGCTTCTGAAGTCTCCCCAGGGGAATCAAGCCTCGTCTCGAGTGGTGGCATGCACGTGCGCTTTCCCTCCAGGCTGTAGCAGCAATGTCACGATTCCCGTCGCATGAATCAAAGGATCTGTGGTTTTCCCTCGAGGCTTTCCCTCGAGGCTTTCCCACAGGGCTGTCCCACGTGCCACCGTGGTGTGAGTCGATCCTCGGCGTGAAAGATGAGCCAGTGCAGGGCAAAGAGGTTCCTCTGGAATGGACTGAGACATCTGGTGGACTCTTGGAATGGTGGTACGACCATGGAGTTCCTCTCGCCTTTCCTGTTGAGAGTGCCTCCTCTTGAGATGCGACGGGAACGCCGGGAATTCCTTCCCGTTGAAAGCAGGGAAAGGATCCCTCATCTCGAGCTACGAGGGGGAAACAGGGCTCCTCTGGATGTGGGCGGGACCATCGTGCTTCCTCTCGAGTGGAGACGGGGATGGCGGTGAACTTCTTGAGTTGCAGCAAGGGTGTGAAAGACCCTTTCGAAGTTCCAGAGGTTAGGTGTCATTAGTCTCCAGACGCCTCATCGGAAATAGGCCTCATCTCGCCTGGAAGGGAGAACTTCCTGGATTTTCTCGTGTTGCGGCAGGTGTTCTCGAGTTACGACGGGGACCTCAGGGACCCGCCCTGGTGGCCTCAAGAAAGGCCAGTCCCCATGCGAGTTGCTAGGTGGCCTCTCGGGATTCCTCTCCCGTCGGTTCCGGGGCCAAAATCCTTGTGTGGAGTCAGGGCCAGAACCGAGGATTCCTCTCAGGGGCTGACATGGATCTTTGGGTACTTCTGGAGTTTCCCCAGGGACGTCAGGCTTAGTCACGAGTCGGGGCATGCACGTGCGCTTTCCTTCCAGGCTGTAGCAGCAATGTCACGCTTCCCGTCGCGTGGATCAAAGGATATGTGGTTTTCTCTCGAGGCTTTCCCACAGGGCTGTCCCACGTGCCCCCGTGGTGTGAGTCGATCCTCGGCGTGAAAGATGAGCCAGTGCAGGGCAAAGAGGTTCCTCTGGAATGGACTGAGACATCTGGGGAACTCTTGGAATGGTGCTACGACCATGGAGTTCCTCTCGCCTTTCCTGTTGAGAGTGCCTCCTCTTGAGATGCGACGGGAACGCCGGGAATTCTTTCCCGTTGAAAGCAGGGAAAGGATCCCTCATCTCGAGCTACGAGGGGGATACGGGGCTCCACTGGATGTGGGCGGGACCATCGTGCTTCCTCTCGAGTGGAGACGGGTATGGCGGTGAACTTCTTGAGTTGCAGCAAGGGTGTGAAAGACCCTTTCGAAGTTCCAGAGGTTAGGTGTCATTAATCTCCAGACGCCTCATCGGAAATAGGCCTCATCTCGCCTGGAAGGGAGAACTTCCTGGATTTTCTCGAGTTGCAGCAAGTGTTCTCGAGTTACGACGGGGACCTCAGGGACCCACCCTGGTGGCGTCAGGAGAGGCCAGTCCCCATGCGAGTTGCTAGGGGGCCTCTCGGGATTCCTCTCCCGTCGATACCGGGGTCAAAAACATTGTGTGGAGTCAGGGCCGGAACCGAGGATTCCTCTCAGGGGCTGACATGAATCTTTGGGTACTTCTGGAGTCTCCCCAGGGGAGTCAGGCCTCGTCTCGAGTGGGGGCATGCACGTGCGATTTCCTTCCAGGCTGTAGCAGCAATGTAACGCTTCCCGTCGCGTGGATCAAAGGATCTGTGGTTTTCCCTCGAAGCTTTACCTCGAGGCTTTCCCACAGGGCTGTCCCACGTGCCACCGTGGTGTGAGTCGATCCTCGGCGTGAAAGATGAGCCAGTGCAGGGCAAAGAGGTTCCTCTGGAATGGACTGAGACATCTGGGGGACTCTTGGAATGGTGGTACGACCATGGAGTTCCTCTCGCCTTTCCTGTTGAGAGTGCCTCCTCTTGAGATGCGACGGGAACGCCGGGAATTCTTTCCCGTTGAAAGCAGGGACAGGATCCCTCATCTCGAGCTACGAGGGGGAAACGGGGCTCCTCTGGATGCGGGCGGGACCATCGTGCTTCCTCTCGAGTGGAGACGGGTATGGCGGTGAACTTCTTGAGTTGCAGCAAGGGTGTGAAAGACCCTTTAGAAATTCCAGAGGTTAGGTGTCTTTCGTCTCCAGACGGCTCATCGGAAATAGGCCTCATCTCGCCTGGAAGGGAGAACTTCCTGGATTTTCTCGAGTTGCGGCAGGTGTTTTCAAGTTACGACGGGGACCTCAGGGACCCGCTCTGGTGGTCTCAGGAGAGGCCAGTCCCCAAGCGAGTTGCTAGGGGGCCTCTCGGGATTCCTCTCCCGTCGATACCGGGGCCAAAAACCTTGTGTGGAGTCAGGGCCGGAACCGAGGATTCATCTCAGGGGCTGACATGGATCTTTGGGTACTTCTGGAGTCTCCCCAGGGACGTCAGGCTTAGTCACGAGTCGGGGCATGCACGTGCGCTTTCCTTCCAGGCTGTAGCAGCAATGTCACGCTTACCGTCGCGTGGATCAAAGGATCTGTGGTTTTCCCTCGAGGCTTTCCCTCGAGGCTTTCCCACAGGGCTGTCCCACGTGCCACCGTGGTGTGAGTCGATCCTCGGCGTGGAAGATGAGCCAGTGCAGGGCAAAGAGGTTCCTCTGGAATGGACTGAGAAATCTGGGGGACTTTGGAATGGTGATACGGCCATGGATTTCCTCTCGCCTTTCCTGTTGAGAGTGCCTCCTCTTGAGATGCGACGGGAACGCCGGGAATTCTTTCCCGTTGAAAGCAGGGAAAGGATCCCACATCTCGAGCTACGAGGGGCAAACGGGGCTCCTCTGGATGTGGGCGGGACCATCGTGCTTCCTCTCGAGTGGAGACGGGTATGGCGGTGAACTTCTTGAGTTGCAGCAAGGGTGTGAAAGACCCTTTCGAAGTTCCAGAGGTTAGGTGTCATTAGTCTCCAGACGCCTCATCGGAAATAGGCCTCATCTCGCTGGAAGGGAGAACTTCCTGGATTTTCTCGAGTTGCGGCAGGTGTTCTCGAGTTACGACGGGGACCTCAGGGACCCGCCCTGGTGGCCTCAGGAGAGGCCAGTCCCCATGCGAGTTGCTAGGGGGCCTCTCGGGATTCCTCTCCCGTCGATACCGGGGCCAAAAACCTTGTGTGGAGTCAGGGCCGGAACCGAGGATTCCTCTCAGGGGCTGACATGGATCTTTGGGTACTTCTGGAGTCTCCACAGGGGAGTCAGGCCTCGTCTCGAGTGGGGGCATGCACGTGCGCTTTCCTTCCAGGCTGTAGCAGCAATGTCACGCTTCCCGTCGCGTGGATCAAAGGATCTGCGGTTTTCCCTCGAGGCTTTCCCTCAAGGATTTCCCACAGGGCTATCCCACGTGCCACCGTGGTGTGAGTCGATCCTCGTCGTGAAAGATGAGCCAGTGCAGGGCAAAGAATTCCTCTGGAATGGACTGAGACATCTGGGGGACTCTTGGAATGGTGGTACAACCATGGAGTTCCTCTCGCCTTTCCTGTTGAGAGTGCCTCCTCTTGAGAAGAGACAGGAACGCTGGGAATTCTTTCCCGTTGAAAGCAGGGAAAGGATCCCTCATCTCGAGCTACGAGGGGGAAACGGGGCTCCTCTGGATGTGGGCGGGACCATCGTGCTTCCTCTCGAGTGGAGACGGGTATGGCGGTGAACTTCTTGAGTTGCAGCAAGGGTGTGAAAGACCCTTACGAAGTTCCAGAGGTTAGGTGTCATTAGGCTCCAGACGCCTCATCGGAAATAGGCCTCATCTCGCCTGGAAGGGAGAACTTCCTGGATTTTCTCGTGTTGCGGCAGGTGTTCTCGAGTTACGACGGGGACCTCAGGGACCCGCCCTGGTGGCCTCAGGAAAGGCCAGTCCCCATGCGAGTTGCTAGGTGGCCTCTCGGGATTCCTCTCCCGTCGGTTCCGGGGCCAAAATCCTTGTGTGGAGTCAGGGCCAGAACCGAGGATTCCTCTCAGGGGCTGGCATGGATCTTTGGGTACTTCTGGAGTCTCCCCATGGGAGTCAGGCCTCGTCTCGAGTGGGGGCATGCACGTGCACTTTCCTTCCAGGCTGTAGCAGCAATGTCACGCTTCCCGTCGCGTGGATCAAAGGATCTGTGGTTTTCCTAGAGGCTTTCCCTCGAGGCTTTCCCACAGGGCTGTCTCATGTGCCACCGTGGTGTGAGTCGATCCTCGGCGTGAACGATGAGCCAGTGCAGGGCAAAGAGGTTCCTCTGGAATGGACTGAGACATCTGGGGGACTCTTGGCATGGTGGTACGACCATGGAGTTCCTCTCGCCTTTCCTGTTGAGAGTGCCTCCTCTTGAGATGCGACGGGAACGCCGGGAATTCTTTCCTGTTGAAAGCAGGGAAAGGATCCCTCATCTCGAGCTACGAGGGGGAAACGGGGTTGCTCTGGATGTAGGCAGGACCATCGTGGTTCCTCTCGAGTGGAGACGGGTATGGCGGTGAACTTCTTGAGTTGCAGCAAGGGTGTGAAAGACCGTTTCGAAGTTCCAGAGGTTAGGTGTCATTAGTGTCCAGACGCCTCATCGGAAATAGGCCTCATCTCGCCTGGAAGGGAGAACTTCCTGGATTTTCTTGAGTTGCGGCAGGTGTTCTCGAGTTACGACGGGGTCCTCAGGGACCCGCCTTGGTGGCCTCAGGAGAGGCCAGTCCCCATGCGAGTTCCTAGGGCGCCTCTCGGGATTCCTCTCCCGTCGATACCGGGGCCAAAAACCTTGTTTGGAATCAGGGCCAGAACCGAGGATTCCTCTCAGGGGCTGACATGGATCTCTGGGTACTTCTGGAGTCTCCCCAGGGGAGTTAGGCCTCTTCTCGAGTGAGGGCATGCACGTGCGCTTTCCTTCCAGGCTGTAGCAGTAATGTCACGCTTCCCGTGGCGTAGATCAAAGGATCTGTGGTTTTCCCTCGAGGCTTTCCCTCGAGGCTTTCTCACAGGGCTGTCCCACGTGCCACCGTGGTGTGAGTCGATCCTCGGCGTGAAAGATGAGCCAGTGCAGGGCAAAGAGGTTCCTCTGGAATGGTCTGAAACATCTGGGGGACTCTTGGAATGGTGGTACGACCATGGAGTTGCTCTCGCCTTTCCTGTTGAGAGTGCCTCCTCTTGAGATGAGACGGGAATGCCGGGAATTCTTTCCCGTTGAAAGCAGGGAAAGGATCCCTCATTTCGAGCTATGAGGGGGAAACGGGGCTCCTCTGGATGTGGGCGGGACCATCGTGCTTCCTCTCGAGTGGAGACGGGTATGGCGGTGAACTTCTTGAGTTGCAGCAAGGGTGTGAAAGACCCTTTCGAAGTTCCAGAGGTTAGGTGTCATTAGTCTCCAGACTCCTCATCGGAAATAGGCCTCATCTCGCCTGGAAGGGAGAACTTCCTGGATTTTCTCGAGTTGCGGCAGGTGTTCTCGAGTTACGACGGGGACCTCAGGGACCCCCCCTGGTGGCCTCAGGAGAGGCCAGTCCCCATGCGAGTTGCTAGGGGGCCTCTCGGGATTCCTCTACCGTCGATACCGGGGCCAAAAACCTTGTGTGGAGTCAGGGCCGGAACCGAGGATTCCTCTCAGGGGCTGACATGGATCTTTGGGTACTTCTGGAGTCTCCCCAGGGGAGTCAGGCCTCGTCTCGAGTGGGGGCATGCACGTGCGCTTTCCTTCAAGGCTGTAGCAGCAATGTCACGCTTCCTGTGTCGTGGATCAAAGGATATGTGGTTTTCTCTCGAGGCTTTCCCACAGGGCTGTCCCACGTGCCCCCGTGGTGTGAGTCGATCCTCGGCGTGAAAGATGAGCCAGTGCAGGGCAAAGAGGTTCCTCTGGAATGGACTGAGACATCTGGGGGACTCTTGGAATGGTGGTACGACCATGGAGTTCCTCTCGCCTTTACTGTTGAGAGTGCCTCCTCTTGAGATGCGACGGGAACGCCGGGAATTCTTTCCCGTTGAAAGCAGGGAAAGGATCCCTCATCTCGAGCTACGAGGGGGATACGGGGCTCCTCTGGATGTGGGCGGGACCATCGTGCTTCCTCTCGAGTGGAGACGGGTATGGCGGTGAACTTCTTGAGTCGCAGCAAGGGTGTGAAAGACCCTTTCGTAGTTCCAGAGGTTAGGTGTCATTAGTCTCCAGACGCCTCATCGGAAATAGGCCTCATCTCGCCTGGAAGGGAGAACTCTCTGGATTTTCTCGAGTTGCCGCAGGTGTTCTCGAGTTACGACGGGGATCTCAGGGACCCGCCCTGGTGGCCTCAGGAAAGGCCAGTCCCCATGCGAGTTGCTCGGTGGCCTCTCGGGATACCTCTCCCGTCGGTTCCGGGGCCAAAATCCTTGTGTGGAGTCAGGGCCAGAACCGAGGATTCCTCTCATGGGCTGGCATGGATCTTTGGGTACTTCTGGAGTCTCCCCAGGGGAGTCAGGCCTCGTCTCGAGTGGGGGCATGCACGTGCACTTTCCTTCCATGCTGTAACAGCAATGTCACGCTTCCCGTCGCGTGCATCAAAGGATCTGCGGTTTTCCCTCGAGGCTTTCCCTCAAGGATTTCCCACAGGGCTATCCCAGGTGCCACCGTGGTGTGAGTCTATCCTCGGCGTGAAAGATGAGCCAGTGCAGGGCAAAGAATTCCTCTGGAATGGACTGAGACATCTGGGGGACTCTTGGAATGGTAGTACAACCATGGAGTTCCTCTCGCCTTTCCTGTTGAGAGTGCCTCCTCTTGAGAAGAGACGGGAACGCTGGGAATTCTTTCCCGTTGAAAGCAGGGAAATGATCCCTCACCTCGAGCTACGAGGGGGAATCGGGGCTCCTCTGGATGTGGGCGGGACCATCGTGCTTCCGCTCGAGTGGAGACGGGTATGGCGGTGAACTTCTTGAGTCGCAGCAAGGGTCTGAAAGACCCTTTCGTAGTTCCAGAGGTTAGGTGTCATTAGTCTCCAGACGCCTCATCGGAAATAGGCCTCATCTCGCCTGGAAGGGAGAACGTCCTGGATTTTCTAGAGTTGCCGCAGGTGTTCACGAGTTACGACGGGGACCTCAGGGACCCGCCCTGGTGGCCTCAGGAGAGGCCAGTCCCCATGCGAGTTGCTAGGTGGCCTCTCGGGATTCCTCTCCCGTCGGTTCCGGGGCCAATATCCTTGTGTGGAGTCAGGGCCAGAACCGAGGATTCCTCTCAGGGGCTGGCATGGATCTTTGGGTACTTCTGGAGTCTTCCCATGGGAGTAAGGCCTCGTCTCGAGTGGGGGCATGCACGTGCACTTTCCTTCCAGGCTGTAGCAGCAATGTCACGCTTCCTGTCGCGTGGATCAAAGGATCTGTGGTTTTCCCTCGAGGCTTTCCCTCGAGGCTTTCCCACAGGGCTGTCCCACGTGCCACCGTGGTGTGAGTCGATCCTCGGCGTGAAAGATGAGCCAGTGCAGGGCAAAGAGGTTCCTCTGGAATGGACTGAGACATCTGGGGGACTCTTGGAATGGTGGTACGACCATGGAGTTCCTCTCGCCTTTCCTGTTGAGAGTGCCTCCTCTTGAGATGCGACGGGAACGCCGGGAATTCTTTCCCGTTGAAAGCAGGGAAAGGATCCCTCATCTCGAGCTACGAGGGGGAAACGGGGCTCCTCTGAATATGGGCGGGACCATTGTGCTTCCTCTCGAGTGGAGACGGGTATGGCGGTGAACTTCTTGAGTTGCAGCAACCGTGTGAAAGACCCTTTCGAAGTTCCAGAGGTTAGGTGCATTAGTCTCCAGACGCCTCATCGGAAATAGGCCTCATCTCGCCTGGAAGGGAGAACTTCCTGGATTTTCTCGAGTTGCGGCAGGTGTTCTCGACTTACGACGGGGACCTCAGGGACCCGCCCTGGTGGCCTCAGGAGAGGCCAGTCCCCATGCGAGTTGCTAGGGGGCCTCTCGGGATTCCTCTCCCGTCGATACCGGGGCCAAAAACCTTGTGTGGAGTCAGGGCCGGAACCGAGGATTCCTCTCAGGGGCTGACATGGATCTTTGGGTACTTCTGGAGTCTCCCCAGGGGAGTCAGGCCTCGTCTCGAGTGGGGGCATGCACGTGCGCTTTCCTTCCAGGCTGTAGCAGCAATGTCACGCTTCCCGTCCCGTGGATCAAAGGATCTGTGGTTTTCCCTCGAGGCTTTCCCTCGAGGCTTTCCCACAGGGCAGTCCCACGTGCCACCGTGGTGTGAGTCGATCTTCGGCGTGGAAGATGAGCCAGTGCAGGGCAAAGAGGTTCCTCTGGAATGGACTGAGACATCTGGGGGACTCTTGGAATGGTGGTACGACCATGGAGTTCCTCTCGCCTTTCCCGTTGAGAGTGCCTCCACTTGAGATGCGATGGGAACGCCGGGAATTCTTTCCCGTTGAAAGCAGGGAAAGGATCCCTCATCTCGAGCTACGAGGGGGAAACGGGGCTCCTCTGGATGTGGGCGGTACCATCGTGCTTCCTCTCAAGTGGAGATGGGTATGGCGGAGAACTTCTTGAGTTGCAGCAAGGGTGTGAGAGACCCTTTCGAAGTTCAAGAGGTTAGGTGTCATTAGTCTCCAGACGCCTCATCGGAAATAGGCCTCATCTCGCCTGGAAGGGAGAACTTCCTGGATTTTCTCGAGTTGCGACAGGTGTTCTCGAGTTACGACGGGGACCTCAGGGACCCGCCCTGGTGGCCTCAGGAGAGGCCAGTCCCCATGCGAGTTGCTAGGGGGCCTCTCGGGATTCCTCTCCCGTCGATACCGGGGCCAAAAACCTTGTGTGGAGTCAGGGCCGGAACCGAGGATTCCTCTCAGGGGCTGACATGGATCGTTGGGTACTTCTGGAGTCTCCCCAGGGGAGTCAGGCCTCGTCTCGAGTGGGGGCATGCACGTGCGCTTTCCTTCCAGGCTGTAGCAGCAATTTCACGCTTCCCGTCCCTGGATCAAAGGATCTGTGGTTTTCCCTCGAGGCTTTCCCTCAAGGTTTTCCCACAGGGCTGTCCCACTTGCCACCGTGGTGTGAGTCGATCCTTGGTGTGAAAGATGAGCCAGTGCAGGGCAAAGAGGTTCCTCTGGAATGGACTGAGACATCTGTGGGACTCGTGGAATGGTGGTACGACCATGGAGTTCCTCTCGCCTTTCCTGTTGAGAGTGCCTCCTCTTGAGATGCGACGGGAACCCCGGGAATTCTTTCCCGTTGAAAGCAGGGAAAGGATCCCTCATCTCGAGCTACGAGGGGGAAACGGGGCTCCTATGGATGTGGGCGGGACCATCGTGCTTCCTCTCGAGTGGAGACGGGTATGGCGGTGAACTTCTTGAATTGCCGCAAGGGTGTGAAAGACCCTTTCGAATTTCCAGAGGTTAGGTGTCATTAGTCTCCAGACGCCTCATCGGACATAGGCCTCATCTCGCCTGCAAGGGAGAACTTCCTGGATTTTCTCGAGTTGTGGCAAGTGTTCTCGAGTTACGACGGGGACCTCAGGGACCCGCCCTGGTGGCCTCAGGAGAGGCCAGTCACCATGCGAGTTTCTAGGGGGCCTCTCGGGATTCCTCTCCCGTCGATACCGGGGCCAAAAACCTTGTGTGGAGTCAGGGCCGGAACCGAGGATTCCTCTCAGGGGCTGACATGGATCTTTGGGTACTTCTGGAGTCTCCCCAGGGGGGTCAGGCCTCGTCTCGATTGGGGGCATGCACGTGCGCTTTCCTTCCAGGCTGTAGCAGCAATGTCACTCTTCCAGTGGCCTGGATCAAAGGATCTGTGGTTTTCCCTCGAGGCTTTCCCTCGAGGCTTTCCCACAGGGCTGTCCGACGTGCCACCGTGGTGTGAGTCGATCCTCGGCGTGAAAGATGAGCCAGTGCAGGGCAAAGAGGTTCCTCTGGAATGGACTGAGACATCTGGGGGACTCTTGGAATGGTGGTACGACCATGGCTTTCCTCTCGCCTTTCCTGTTGAGAGTGCCTCCTCTTGAGATGTGACGGGAACGCCGGGAGCTCTTTCCCGTTGAAAGCAGGTAAAGGATCCCACATCTCGAGCTACGAGGGGGAAACGGGGCTCCTCTGGATGTGGGCGGGACCATCGTGCTTCCTCTCGAGTGGAGACGGGTATGGCGGTGAACTTCTTGAGTTGCAGCAAGGGTGTGAAAGACCCTTTCGAAGTTCCAGAGGTTAGATATCATTAGTCTCCAGACGCCTCATCGGAAATAGGCCTCATCTCGCCTGGAAGGGAGAACTTCCTGGATTTTCTCGAGTTGCGGCAGGTGTTCTCGAGTTTCGACGGGGAGCTCAGGGACCCGCCCTGGTGGCCTCAGGAGAGGCCAGTCCCCATGCGAGTTGCTAGGGGGCCTCTCGGGATTCCTCTCCCGTCGGTTCCGGGGCCAAAATCCTTGTGTGGAGTCAGGGCTAGAACCGAGGATTCCTCTCAGGGGCTGGCATGGATCTTTGGGTACTTCTGGAGTCTTCCCATGGGAGTAAGGCCTCGTCTCGAGTGGGGGCATGCACGTGCACTTTCCTTCCAGGCTGTAGCAGCAATGTCACGCTTCCTGTCGCGTGGATCAAAGGATCTGTGGTTTTCCCTCGAGGCTTTCCCTCGAGGCTTTCCCACAGGGCTGTCCCACGTGCCACCGTGGTGTGAGTCAATCCTCGGCGTGAAAGATGAGCCAGTGCAGGGCAAAGAGGTTCCTCTGGAATGGACTGAGACATCTGGGGGACTCTTGGAATGGTGGTACGACCATGGAGTTCCTCTCGCCTTTCCTGTTGAGAGTGCCTCCTCTTGAGATGCGACGGGAACGCCGGGAATTCTTTCCCGTTGAAAGCAGGGAAAGGATCCCTCATCTCGAGCTACGAGGGGGAAACGGGGCTCCTCTGAATATGGGCGGGACCATTGTGCTTCCTCTCGAGTGGAGACGGGTATGGCGGTGAACTTCTTGAGTTGCAGCAACCGTGTGAAAGACCCTTTCGAAGTTCCAGAGGTTAGGTGCATTAGTCTCCAGACGCCTCATCGGAAATAGGCCTCATCTCGCCTGGAAGGGAGAACTTCCTGGATTTTCTCGAGTTGCGGCAGGTGTTCTCGAGTTACGACGGGGACCTCAGGGACCCGCCCTGGTGGCCTCAGGAGAGGCCAGTCCCCATGCGAGTTGCTAGGGGGCCTCTCGGGATTCCTCTCCCGTCGATACCGGGGCCAAAAACCTTGTGTGGAGTCAGGGCCGGAACCGAGGATTCCTCTCAGGGGCTGACATGGATCTTTGGGTACTTCTGGAGTCTCCCCAGGGGAGTCAGGCCTCGTCTCGAGTGGGGGCATGCACGTGCGCTTTCCTTCCAGGCTGTAGCAGCAATGTCACGCTTCCCGTCCCGTGGATCAAAGGATCTGTGGTTTTCCCTCGAGGCTTTCCCTCGAGGCTTTCCCACAGGGCAGTCCCACGTGCCACCGTGGTGTGAGTCGATCTTCGGCGTGGAAGATGAGCCAGTGCAGGGCAAAGAGGTTCCTCTGGAATGGACTGAGACATCTGGGGGACTCTTGGAATGGTGGTACGACCATGGAGTTCCTCTCGCCTTTCCCGTTGAGAGTGCCTCCACTTGAGATGCGATGGGAACGCCGGGAATTCTTTCCCGTTGAAAGCAGGGAAAGGATCCCTCATCTCGAGCTACGAGGGGGAAACGGGGCTCCTCTGGATGTGGGCGGTACCATCGTGCTTCCTCTCAAGTGGAGATGGGTATGGCGGAGAACTTCTTGAGTTGCAGCAAGGGTGTGAGAGACCCTTTCGAAGTTCAAGAGGTTAGGTGTCATTAGTCTCCAGACGCCTCATCGGAAATAGGCCTCATCTCGCCTGGAAGGGAGAACTTCCTGGATTTTCTCGAGTTGCGACAGGTGTTCTCGAGTTACGACGGGGACCTCAGGGACCCGCCCTGGTGGCCTCAGGAGAGGCCAGTCCCCATGCGAGTTGCTAGGGGGCCTCTCGGGATTCCTCTCCCGTCGATACCGGGTCCAAAAACCTTGTGTGGAGTCAGGGCCGGAACCGAGGATTCCTCTCAGGGGCTGACATGGATCGTTGGGTACTTCTGGAGTCTCCCCAGGGGAGTCAGGCCTCGTCTCGAGTGGGGGCATGCACGTGCGCTTTCCTTCCAGGCTGTAGCAGCAATTTCACGCTTCCCGTCCCTGGATCAAAGGATCTGTGGTTTTCCCTCGAGGCTTTCCCTCAAGGTTTTCCCACAGGGCTGTCCCACGTGCCACCGTGGTGTGAGTCGATCCTTGGTGTGAAAGATGAGCCAGTGCAGGGCAAAGAGGTTCCTCTGGAATGGACTGAGACATCTGGGGGACTCGTGGAATGGTGGTACGACCATGGAGTTCCTCTCGCCTTTCCTGTTGAGAGTGCCTCCTCTTGAGATGCGACGGGAACCCCGGGAATTCTTTCCCGTTGAAAGCAGGGAAAGGATCCCTCATCTCGAGCTACGAGGGGGAAACGGGGCTCCTATGGATGTGGGCGGGACCATCGTGCTTCCTCTCGAGTGGAGACGGGTATGGCGGTGAACTTCTTGAATTGCCGCAAGGGTGTGAAAGACCCTTTCGAATTTCCAGAGGTTAGGTGTCATTAGTCTCCAGACGCCTCATCGGAAATAGGCCTCATCTCGCCTGCAAGGGAGAACTTCCTGGATTTTCTCGAGTTGTGGCAGGTGTTCTCGAGTTACGACGGGGACCTCAGGGACCCGCCCTGGTGGCCTCAGGAGAGGCCAGTCACCATGCGAGTTTCTAGGGGGCCTCTCGGGATTCCTCTCCCGTCGATACCGGGGCCAAAAACCTTGTGTGGAGTCAGGGCCGGAACCGAGGATTCCTCTCAGGGGCTGACATGGATCTTTGGGTACTTCTGGAGTCTCCCCAGGGGGGTCAGGCCTCGTCTCGATTGGGGGCATGCACGTGCGCTTTCCTTCCAGGCTGTAGCAGCAATGTCACGCTTCCCGTCCCGTGGATCAAAGGATCTGTGGTTTTCCCTCGAGGCTTTCCCTCGAGGCTTTCCCACAGGGCTGTCCGACGTGCCACCGTGGTGTGAGTCGATCCTCGGCGTGAAAGATGAGCCAGTGCAGGGCAAAGAGGTTCCTCTGGAATGGACTGAGACATCTGGGGGACTCTTGGAATGGTGGTACGACCATGGCTTTCCTCTCGCCTTTCCTGTTGAGAGTGCCTCCTCTTGAGATGTGACGGGAACGCCGGGAGCTCTTTCCCGTTGAAAGCAGGGAAAGGATCCCACATCTCGAGCTACGAGGGGGAAACGGGGCTCCTCTGGATGTGGGCGGGACCATCGTGCTTCCTCTCGAGTGGAGACGGGTATGGCGGTGAACTTCTTGAGTTGCAGCAAGGGTGTGAAAGACCCTTTCGAAGTTCCAGAGGTTAGATATCATTAGTCTCCAGACGCCTCATCGGAAATAGGCCTCATCTCGCCTGGAAGGGAGAACTTCCTGGATTTTCTCGAGTTGCGGCAGGTGTTCTCGAGTTTCGACGGGGAGCTCAGGGACCCGCCCTGGTGGCCTCAGGAGAGGCCAGTCCCCATGCGAGTTGCTAGGGGGCCTCTCGGGATTCCTCTCCAGTCGATACCGGGGCCAAAAACCTTGTGTGGAGTCAGGGCCGGAACCGAGGATTCCTCTCAGGGGCTGACATGGATCTTTGGGTACTTCTGGAGTCTCCCCAGGGGAGTCAGGCCTCGTCTCGAGTGGGGGCATGCACGTGCGCTTTCCTTCCAGGCTGTTGCAGCAATGTCACGCTTCCCGTCGCGTGGATCAAAGGATCTGTGGTTTTCCCTCGAGGCTTTCCCTCGAGGCTTTCCCACAGGTCTGTCCCACGTGTCACCGTGGTGTGAGTCGATCCTCGGCGTGAAAGATGAGCCAGTGCAGGGCAAAGAGGTTCCTCTGGAATGGACTGAGACATCTGGGGGACTCTTGGAATGGTGGTACGACCATGGAGTTGCTCTCGACTTTCCTGTTGAGAGTGCCTCCACTTGAGATGCGACGGGAATGCCGGGAATTCTTTCCCGTTGAAAGCAGGGAAAGGATCCCTCATTTCGAGCTACGAGGGGGAAACGGGGCTCCTCTGGATGTGGGCGGGACCATCGTGCTTCCTATCGAGTGGAGACGGGTATGGCGGTGAACTTCTTGAGTTGCAGCAAGGGTGTGAAAGACCCTTTCGAAATTCCAGAGGTTAGGTGTCATTCGTCTCCAGACGCCTCATCGGAAATAGGCCTCATCTCGCCTGGAAGGGAGAACTTCCTGGATTTTCTCGAGTTGCGGCAGGTGTTTTCGAGTTACGACGGGGACCTCAGGGACCAGCTCTGGTGGTCTCAGGAGAGGCCAGTCCCTATGCGAGTTGCTAGGGGGCCTCTCGGGATTCCTCTCCCGTCGATACCGGGGCCAAAATCCTTGTGTGGAGTCAGGGCCGGAACCGAGGATTCCCCTCAGGGGCTGACATGGATCTTTGGGTACTTCTGGAGTCTCCCCAGGGACGTCAGGCTTAGTCACGAGTCGGGGCATGCACGTGCGCTTTCCTTCCAGGCTGTAGCAGCAATGTCACGCTTCCCGTCGCGTGGATCAAAGGATCTGTGGTTTTCCCTCGAGGCTTTCCCACAGGGCTGTCCCACGTGCCACCGTGGTGTGAGTCGATCCTCGGCGTGAAAGATGAGCCAGTGCAGGGCAAAGAGGTTCCTCTGGAATGGACTGAGACATCTGGGGGACTCTTGGAATGGTGGTACGACCATGCAGTTCCTCTAGCCTTTCCTGTTGAGAGTGTCTCCTCTTGAGATGCGACGGGAACGCCGGGAATTCTTTCCCGTTGAAAGCAGGGAAAGGATCCCTCATCTCGAGCTACGAGGGGCAAACGGGGCTCCTCTGGATGTGGGCGGGACCATCGTGCTTCCTCTCGTGTGGAGACGGGTATGGCGGTGAACTTCTTGAGTTGCAGCAAGGGTGTGAAAGACCCTTTCGAAGTTCCAGAGGTTAGGTGTCATTAGTCTCCAGACGCCTCATCGGAAATAGGCCTCATCTCGCCTGGAAGGGAGAACTTCCTGGATTTTCTCGAGTTGCGGCAGGTGTTCTCGAGTTACGACGGGGACCTCAGGAACCCGCCCTGGTGGCCTCAGGAGAGGCCAGTCACCATGCGAGTTTCTAGGGGGCCTCTCGGGATTCCTCTCCCGTCGATACCGGGGCCAAAAACCTTGTGTGGAGTCAGGGCCGGAACCGAGGATTCCTCTCAGGGGCTGACATGGAACTTTGGGTACTTCTGGAGTCTCCCCAGGGGAGTCAGGCCTCGTCTCGATTGGGGGCATGCACGTGCGCTTTCCTTCCAGGCTGTAGCAGCAATGTCACGCTTCCCGTGGCCTGGATCAAAGGATCTGTGGTTTTCCCTCGAGGCTTTCCCTCGAGGCTTTCCCACAGGGCTGTCCGACGTGCCACCGTGGTGTGAGTCGATCCTCGGCGTGAAAGATGAGCCAGTGCAGGGCAAAGAGGTTCCTCTGGAATGGACTGAGACATCTGGGGGACTCTTGGAATGGTGGTACGACCATGGATTTCCTCTCGCCTTTCCTGTTGAGAGTGCCTCCTCTTGAGATGCGACGGGAACGCCGGGAGTTCTTTCCCGTTGAAAGCAGGGAAAGGATCCCACATCTCGAGCTACGAGGGGGAAACGGGGCTCCTCTGGATGTGGGCGGGACCATCGTGCTTCCTCTCGAGTGGAGACGGGTATGGCGGTGAACTTCTTGAGTTGCAGCAAGGGTGTGAAAGACCCTTTCGAAGTTCCAGAGGTTAGGTATCATTAGTCTCCAGACGCCTCATCGGAAATAGGCCTCATCTCGCCTGGAAGGGAGAACTTCCTGGATTTTCTCGAGTTGCGGCAGGTGTTCTCGAGTTTCGACGGGGAGCTCAGGGACCCGCCCTGGTGGCCTCAGGAGAGGCCAGTCCCCATGCGAGTTGCTAGGGGGCCTCTCGGGATTCCTCTCCCGTCGATACCGGGGCCAAAAACCTTGTGTGGAGTCAGGGCCGGAACCGAGGATTCCTCTCAGGGGCTGACATGGATCTTTGGGTACTTCTGGAGTCTCCCCAGGGGAGTCAGGCCTCGTCTCGAGTGGGGGAATGCACGTGCGCTTTCCTTCCAGGCTGTTGCAGCAATGTCACGCTTCCCGTTGCGTGGATCAAAGGATCTGTGGTTTTCCCTCGAGGCTTTCCCTCGAGGCTTTCCCACAGGGCTGTCCCACGTGCCACCGTGGTGTGAGTCGATCCTCGGCGTGAAAGATGAGCCAGTGCAGGGCAAAGAGGTTCCTCTGGAATGGACTGAGACATCTGGGGGACTCTTGGAATGGTGGTACGACCATGGAGTTCCTCTCGCCTTTCCTGTTGAGAGTGCCTCCACTTGAGATGCGACGGGAATGCCGGGAATTCTTTCCCTTTGAAAGCAGGGAAAGGATCCCTCATCTCGAGCTACGAGGGGGAAACGGGGCTCCTCTGGATGTGGGCGGGACTATCGTGCTTCCTCGCGAGTGGAGACGGGTATGGCGGTGAACTTCTTGAGTTGCAGCAAGGGTGTGAAAGACCCTTTCGAAATTCCAGAGGTTAGGTGTCATTCGTCTCCAGACGCCTCATCGGAAATAGGCCTCATCTCGCCTGGAAGGGAGAACTTCCTGGATTTTCTCGAGTTGCGGCAGGTGTTTTCGAGTTACGACGGGGACCTCAGGGACCCGCTCTGGTGGTCTCAGGAGAGGCCAGTCCCCATGCGAGTTGCTAGGGGGCCTCTCGGGATTCCTCTCCCGTCGATACCGGGGCCAAAAACCTTGTGTGGAGTCAGGGCCGGAACCGAGGATTCCCCTCAGGGGCTGACATGGATCTTTGGGTACTTCTGGAGTCTCCCCAGGGACGTCAGGCTTAGTCACGAGTCGGGGCATGCACGTGCGCTTTCCTTCCAGGCTGTAGCAGCAATGTCACGCTTCCCGTCGCGTGGATCAAAGGATCTGTGGTTTTCCCTCGAGGCTTTCCCTGGAGGCTTTCCCACAGGGCTGTCCCACGTGCCACCGTGGTGTGAGTCGATCCTCGGCGTGAAAGATGAGCCAGTGCAGGGCAAAGAGGTTCCTCTGGAATGGACTGAGACATCTGGGGGACTCTTGGAATGGTGGTACGACCATGGAGTTCCTCTCGCCTTTCCTGTTGAGAGTGCCTCCTCTTGAGATGCGACGGGAATGCCGGGAATTCTTTCCCGTTGAAAGCAGGGAAAGGATCCCTCATTTCGAGCTACGAGGGGGAAACGGGGCTCCTCTGGATGTGGGCGGGACCATCGTGCTTCCTCTCGAGTGGAGACGGGTATGGCGGAGAACTTCTTGAGTTGCAGCAAGGGTGTGAAAGACCCTTTCGAAATTCCAGAGGTTAGGTGTCATTCGTCTCCAGACGCCTCATCGGAAATAGGCCTCATCTCGCCTGGAAGGGAGAACTTCCTGGATTTTCTCGAGTTGCGGCAGGTGTTTTCGAGTTACGACGGGGACCTCAGGGACCCGCTCTGGTGGTCTCAGGAGAGGCCAGTCCCCATGCGAGTTGCTAGGGGGCCTCTCGGGATTCCTCTCCCGTCGATACCGGGGCCAAAAACCTTGTGTGGAGTCAGGGCCGGAACCGAGGATTCCCCTCAGGGGCTGACATGGATCTTTGGGTACTTCTGGAGTCTCCCCAGGGACGTCAGGCTTAGTCACGAGTCGGGGCATGCACGTGCGCTTTCCTTCCAGGCTGTAGCAGCAATGTCACGCTTCCCGTCGCGTGGATCAAAGGATCTGTGGTTTTCCCTCGAGGCTTTCCCACAGGGCTGTCCCACGTGCCACCGTGGTGTGAGTCGATCCTCGGCGTGAAAGATGAGCCAGTGCAGGGCAAAGAGGTTCCTCTGGAATGGACTGAGACATCTGGGGGACTCTTGGAATGGTGGTACGACCATGGAGTTCCTCTCGCCTTTCCTGTTGAGAGTGTCTCCTCTTGAGATGCGACGGGAATGCCGGGAATTCTTTCCCGTTGAAAGCAGGGAAAGGATCCCTCATCTCGAGCTACGAGGGGGAAACGGGGCTCCTCTGGATGTGGGCGGGACCATCGTGCTTCCTCTCGTGTGGAGACGGGTATGGCGGTGAACTTCTTGAGTTGCAGCAAGGGTGTGAAAGACCCTTTCGAAGTTCCAGAGGTTAGGTGTCATTAGTCTCCAGACGCCTCATCGGAAATAGGCCTCATCTCGCCTGGAAGGGAGAACTTCCTGGATTTTCTCGAGTTGCGGCAGGTGTTCTCGAGTTACGACGGGGACCTCAGGAACCCGCCCTGGTGGCCTCAGGAGAGGCCAGTCACCATGCGAGTTTCTAGGGGGCCTCTCGGGATTCCTCTCCCGTCGATACCGGGGCCAAAAACCTTGTGTGGAGTCAGGGCCGGAACCGAGGATTCCTCTCAGGGGCTGACATGGATCTTTGGGTACTTCTGGAGTCTCCCCAGGGGAGTCAGGCCTCGTCTCAATTGGGGGCATGCACGTGCGCTTTCCTTCCAGGCTGTAGCAGCAATGTCACGTTTCCCGTGGCCTGGATCAAAGGATCTGTGGTTTTGCTTCGAGGCTTTCCCACAGGGCTGTCCCACGTGCCACCGTGGAGTGAGTCGATCCTCGGCGTGAAAGATGAGCCAGTGCAGGGCAAAGAGGTTCCTCTGGAATGGACTGAGACATCTGGGGACTCTTGGAATGGTGGTACGACCATGGAGATCCTCTCGCCTTTCCTGTTGAGAGTGCCTCCTCTTGAGATGCGACGGGAACGCCGGGAATTCTTTCCCGTTGAAAGCAGGGAAAGAATCCCTCATCTCGAGCTAGGAGGGGGAAAAGGGGCTCCTCTGGATGTGGGCGGGACTATCGTGCTTCCTCTCGAGTGGAGACGGGTATGGCGGTGAACTTCTTGAGTTGCAGCAAGGGTGTGAAAGACCCTTTCGAAGTTCCAGAGGTTAGGTGTCATTAGTCTCCAGACGCCTCATCGGAAATAGGCCTCATCTCGCCTGGAAGGGAGAACTTCCTGGATTTTCTCGAGTTGCGGCAGGTGTTCTCGAGTTACGACGGGGACCTCAGGGACCCGCCCTGTTGGCCTCAGGAGAGGCCAGTCCCCATGCGTGTTGCTAGGGGGCATCACGGGATTCCTCTCCCGTCGATACAGGGGACAAAAACCTTGTGTGGAGTCAGGGCCGGAACCGAGGATTCCTCTCAGGGGCTGACATGGATCTTTGGGTACTTGTGGAGTCTCCCCAGGGGAGTCAGGCCTCGTCTCGAGTGGGGGCATGCACGTGCGCTTTCCTTCCAGGCTTTAGCAGCAATGTCACGCTTCCCATGGCCTGGATCAAAGGATCTGTGGTTTTCCCTCGAGGCTTTCCCTGGAGGCTTTCCCACAGGGCTGTCCCACGTGCCACCGTGGTGTGAGTCGATCCTCGGCGTGAAAGATGAGCCAGTGCACGGCAAAGAGGTTCCTCTGGAATTGACTGAGACATCTGGGGGACTCTTGGAATGGTGGTACGACCATGGAGTTCCTCTCGCCTTTCCTGTTGAGAGTGCCTCCTCTTGAGATGCGACGGGAAAGCCGGGAATTCTTTCCCGTTGAAAGCAGGGAAAGGATCCCTCATCTCGAGCTACGAGGGGGAAACGGGGCTCCTCTGGATGTGGGCGGGACCATCGTGCTTCCTCTCGAGTGGAGACGGGTATGGCGGTGAACTTCTTGAGTTGCAGCAAGGGTGTGAAAGACCCTTTCGAAGTTCCAGAGGTTACGTGTCATTAGTCTCCAGACGCCTCATCGGAAATAGGCCTCATCTCGCCTGGAAGGGAGAACTTCCTGGATTTTCTCGAGTTGCGGCAGGTGTTCTCGAGTTACGACGGTGACCTCAGGGACCCGCCCTGGTTTCCTCAGGAGAGGCCAGTCCCCATGCGAGTTGCTAGGGGGCCTCTCGGGATTCCTCTTCCGTCGATACCGGGTCCAAAAACCTCCTGTGGAGTCAGGGCCGGAACCGAGGATTCCTCTCAGGGGCTGACATGGATCTTTGGGTACTTCTGGAGTCTCCCCAGGGGAGTCAGGCCTCGTCTCGAGTGGGGGCATGCACGTGCGCTTTCCTTCCAGGCTGTAGCAGCAATTTCACGCTTCCCGTCCCTGGATCAAAGGATCTGTGGTTTTCCCTCGAGGCTTTCCCTCAAGGTTTTCCCACAGGGCTGTCCCACGTGCCACCGTGGTGTGAGTCGATCCTTGGTGTGAAAGATGAGCCAGTGCAGGGCAAAGAGGTTCCTCTGGAATGGACTGAGACATCTGGGGGACTCGTGGAATGGTGGTACGACCATGGAGTTCCTCTCGCCTTTCCTGTTGAGAGTGCCTCCTCTTGAGATGCGACGGGAACCCCGGGAATTCTTTCCCGTTGAAAGCAGGGAAAGGA
This sequence comes from Capricornis sumatraensis, assembly GCF_032405125.1. Lineage (NCBI taxonomy): Eukaryota > Metazoa > Chordata > Mammalia > Artiodactyla > Bovidae > Capricornis > Capricornis sumatraensis. The sequence continues at coordinate 15,118,137 of NW_027184612.1, forward strand.
TCCCTCATCTCGAGCTACGAGGGGGAAACGGGGCTCCTATGGATGTGGGCGGGACCATCGTGCTTCCTCTCGAGTGGAGACGGGTATGGCGGTGAACTTCTTGAATTGCCGCAAGGGTGTGAAAGACCCTTTCGAATTTCCAGAGGTTAGGTGTCATTAGTCTCCAGACGCCTCATCGGAAATAGGCCTCATCTCGCCTGCAAGGGAGAACTTCCTGGATTTTCTCGAGTTGTGGCAGGTGTTCTCGAGTTACGACGGGGACCTCAGGGACCCGCCCTGGTGGCCTCAGGAGAGGCCAGTCACCATGCGAGTTTCTAGGGGGCCTCTCGGGATTCCTCTCCCGTCGATACCGGGGCCAAAAACCTTGTGTGGAGTCAGGGCCGGAACCGAGGATTCCTCTCAGGGGCTGACATGGATCTTTGGGTACTTCTGGAGTCTCCCCAGGGGGGTCAGGCCTCGTCTCGATTGGGGGCATGCACGTGCGCTTTCCTTCCAGGCTGTAGCAGCAATGTCACGCTTCCCGTCCCGTGGATCAAAGGATCTGTGGTTTTCCCTCGAGGCTTTCCCTCGAGGCTTTCCCACAGGGCTGTCCGACGTGCCACCGTGGTGTGAGTCGATCCTCGGCGTGAAAGATGAGCCAGTGCAGGGCAAAGAGGTTCCTCTGGAATGGACTGAGACATCTGGGGGACTCTTGGAATGGTGGTACGACCATGGCTTTCCTCTCGCCTTTCCTGTTGAGAGTGCCTCCTCTTGAGATGTGACGGGAATGCCGGGAGCTCTTTCCCGTTGAAAGCAGGGAAAGGATCCCATATCTCGAGCTACGAGGGGGAAACGGGGCTCCTCTGGATGTGGGCGGGACCATCGTGCTTCCTCTCGAGTGGAGACGGGTATGGCGGTGAACTTCTTGAGTTGCAGCAAGGGTGTGAAAGACCCTTTCGAAGTTCCAGAGGTTAGATATCATTAGTCTCCAGACGCCTCATCGGAAATAGGCCTCATCTCGCCTGGAAGGGAGAACTTCCTGGATTTTCTCGAGTTGCGGCAGGTGTTCTCGAGTTTCGACGGGGAGCTCAGGGACCCGCCCTGGTGGCCTCAGGAGAGGCCAGTCCCCATGCGAGTTGCTAGGGGGCCTCTCGGGATTCCTCTCCCGTCGATACCGGGGCCAAAAACCTTGTGTGGAGTCAGGGCCGGAAACGAGGATTCCTCTCAGGGGCTGACATGGATCTTTGGGTACTTCTGGAGTCTCCCCAGGGGAGTCAGGCCTCGTCTCGAGTGGGGGCATGCACGTGCGCTTTCCTTCCAGGCTGTTGCAGCAATGTCACGCTTCCCGTCGCGTGGATCAAAGGATCTGTGGTTTTCCCTCGAGGCTTTCCCTCGAGGCTTTCCCACAGGTCTGTCCCACGTGTCACCGTGGTGTGAGTCGATCCTCGGCGTGAAAGATGAGCCAGTGCAGGGCAAAGAGGTTCCTCTGGAATGGACTGAGACATCTGGGGGACTCTTGGAATGGTGGTACGACCATGGAGTTGCTCTCGACTTTCCTGTTGAGAGTGCCTCCACTTGAGATGCGACGGGAATGCCGGGAATTCTTTCCCGTTGAAAGCAGGGAAAGGATCCCTCATTTCGAGCTACGAGGGGGAAACGGGGCTCCTCTGGATGTGGGCGGGACCATCGTGCTTCCTCTCGAGTGGAGACGGGTATGGCGGTGAACTTCTTGAGTTGCAGCAAGGGTGTGAAAGACCCTTTCGAAATTCCAGAGGTTAGGTGTCATTCGTCTCCAGACGCCTCATCGGAAATAGGCCTCATCTCGCCTGGAAGGGAGAACTTCCTGGATTTTCTCGAGTTGCGGCAGGTGTTTTCGAGTTACGACGGGGACCTCAGGGACCAGCTCTGGTGGTCTCAGGAGAGGCCAGTCCCCATGCGAGTTGCTATCGGGCCTCTCGGGATTCCTCTCCCGTCGATACCGGGGCCAAAATCCTTGTGTGGAGTCAGGGCCGGAACCGAGGATTCCCCTCAGGGGCTGACATGGATCTTTGGGTACTTCTGGAGTCTCCCCAGGGACGTCAGGCTTAGTCACGAGTCGGGGCATGCACGTGCGCTTTCCTTCCAGGCTGTAGCAGCAATGTCACGCTTCCCGTCGCGTGGATCAAAGGATCTGTGGTTTTCCCTCGAGGCTTTCCCACAGGGCTGTCCCACGTGCCACCGTGGTGTGAGTCGATCCTCGGCGTGAAAGATGAGCCAGTGCAGGGCAAAGAGGTTCCTCTGGAATGGACTGAGATATCTGGGGGACTCTTGGAATGGTGGTACGACCATGGAGTTCCTCTAGCCTTTCCTGTTGAGAGTGTCTCCTCTTGAGATGCGACGGGAACGCCGGGAATTCTTTCCCGTTGAAAGCAGGGAAAGGATCCCTCATCTCGAGCTACGAGGGGCAAACGGGGCTCCTCTGGATGTGGGCGGGACCATCGTGCTTCCTCTCGTGTGGAGACGGGTATGGCGGTGAACTTCTTGAGTTGCAGCAAGGGTGTGAAAGACCCTTTCGAAGTTCCAGAGGTTAGGTGTCATTAGTCTCCAGACGCCTCATCGGAAATAGGCCTCATCTCGCCTGGAAGGGAGAACTTCCTGGATTTTCTCGAGTTGCGGCAGGTGTTCTCGAGTTACGACGGGGACCTCAGGAACCCGCCCTGGTGGCCTCAGGAGAGGCCAGTCACCATGCGAGTTTCTAGGGGGCCTCTCGGGATTCCTCTCCCGTAGATACCGGGGCCAAAAACCTTGTGTGGAGTCAGGGCCGGAACCGAGGATTCCTCTCAGGGGCTGACATGGAACTTTGGGTACTTCTGGAGTCTCCCCAGGGGAGTCAGGCCTCGTCTCGATTGGGGGCATGCACGTGCGCTTTCCTTCCAGGCTGTAGCAGCAATGTCACGCTTCCCGTGGCCTGGATCAAAGGATCTGTGGTTTTCCCTCGAGGCTTTCCCTCGAGGCTTTCCCACAGGGCTGTCCGACGTGCCACCGTGGTGTGAGTCGATCCTCGGCGTGAAAGATGAGCCAGTGCAGGGCAAAGAGGTTCCTCTGGAATGGACTGAGACATCTGGGGGACTCTTGGAATGGTGGTACGACCATGGATTTCCTCTCGCCTTTCCTGTTGAGAGTGCCTCCTCTTGAGATGCGACGGGAACGCCGGGAGTTCTTTCCCGTTGAAAGCAGGGAAAGGATCCCACATCTCGAGCTACGAGGGGGAAACGGGGCTCCTCTGGATGTGGGCGGGACCATCGTGCTTCCTCTCGAGTGGAGACGGGTATGGCGGTGAACTTCTTGAGTTGCAGCAAGGGTGTGAAAGACCCTTTCGAAGTTCCAGAGGTTAGGTATCATTAGTCTCCAGACGCCTCATCGGAAATAGGCCTCATCTCGCCTGGAAGGGAGAACTTCCTGGATTTTCTCGAGTTGCGGCAGGTGTTCTCGAGTTTCGACGGGGAGCTCAGGGACCCGCCCTGGTGGCCTCAGGAGAGGCCAGTCCCCATGCGAGTTGCTAGGGGGCCTCTCGGGATTCCTCTCCCGTCGATACCGGGGCCAAAAACCTTGTGTGGAGTCAGGGCCGGAACCGAGGATTCCTCTCAGGGGCTGACATGGATCTTTGGGTACTTCTGGAGTCTCCCCAGGGGAGTCAGGCCTCGTCTCGAGTGGGGGAATGCACGTGCGCTTTCCTTCCAGGCTGTTGCAGCAATGTCACGCTTCCCGTTGCGTGGATCAAAGGATCTGTGGTTTTCCCTCGAGGCTTTCCCTCGAGGCTTTCCCACAGGGCTGTCCCACGTGCCACCGTGGTGTGAGTCGATCCTCGGCGTGAAAGATGAGCCAGTGCAGGGCAAAGAGGTTCCTCTGGAATGGACTGAGACATCTGGGGGACTCTTGGAATGGTGGTACGACCATGGAGTTCCTCTCGCCTTTCCTGTTGAGAGTGCCTCCACTTGAGATGCGACGGGAATGCCGGGAATTCTTTCCCGTTGAAAGCAGGGAAAGGATCCCTCATCTCGAGCTACGAGGTGGAAACGGGGCTCCTCTGGATGTGGGCGGGACCATCGTGCTTCCTCGCGAGTGGAGACGGGTATGGCGGTGAACTTCTTGAGTTGCAGCAAGGGTGTGAAAGACCCTTTCGAAATTCCAGAGGTTAGGTGTCATTCGTCTCCAGACGCCTCATCGGAAATAGGCCTCATCTGGCCTGGAAGGGAGAACTTCCTGGATTTTCTCGAGTTGCGGCAGGTGTTTTCGAGTTACGACGGGGACCTCAGGGACCCGCTCTGGTGGTCTCAGGAGAGGCCAGTCCCCATGCGAGTTGCTAGGGGGCCTCTCGGGATTCCTCTCCCGTCGATACCGGGGCCAAAAACCTTGTGTGGAGTCAGGGCCGGAACCGAGGATTCCCCTCAGGGGCTGACATGGATCTTTGGGTACTTCTGGAGTCTCCCCAGGGACGTCAGGCTTAGTCACGAGTCGGGGCATGCACGTGCGCTTTCCTTCCAGGCTGTAGCAGCAATGTCACGCTTCCCGTCGCGTGGATCAAAGGATCTGTGGTTTTCCCTCGAGGCTTTCCCTGGAGGCTTTCCCACAGGGCTGTCCCACGTGCCACCGTGGTGTGAGTCGATCCTCGGCGTGAAAGATGAGCCAGTGCAGGGCAAAGAGGTTCCTCTGGAATGGACTGAGACATCTGGGGGACTCTTGGAATGGTGGTACGACCATGGAGTTCCTCTCGCCTTTCCTGTTGAGAGTGCCTCCTCTTGAGATGCGACGGGAATGCCGGGAATTCTTTCCCGTTGAAAGCAGGGAAAGGATCCCTCATTTCGAGCTACGAGGGGGAAACGGGGCTCCTTTGGATGTGGGCGGGACCATCGTGCTTCCTCTCGAGTGGAGACGGGTATGGCGGTGAACTTCTTGAGTTGCAGCAAGGGTGTGAAAGACCCTTTCGAAATTCCAGAGGTTAGGTGTCATTCGTCTCCAGACGCCTCATCGGAAATAGGCCTCTTCTCGCCTGGAAGGGAGAACTTCCTGGATTTTCTCGAGTTGCGGCAGGTGTTTTCGAGTTACGACGGGGACCTCAGGGACCCGCTCTGGTGGTCTCCGGAGAGGCCAGTCCCCATGCGAGTTGCTAGGGGGCCTCTCGGGATTCCTCTCCCGTCGATACCGGGGCCAAAAACCTTGTGTGGAGTCAGGGCCGGAACCGAGGATTCCCCTCAGGGGCTGACATGGATCTTTGGGTACTTCTGGAGTCTCCCCAGGGACGTCAGGCTTAGTCACGAGTCCGGGCATGCACGTGCGCTTTCCTTCCAGGCTGTAGCAGCAATGTCACGCTTCCCGTCGCGTGGATCAAAGGATCTGTGGTTTTCCCTCGAGGCTTTCCCACAGGGCTGTCCCACGTGCCACCGTGGTGTGAGTCGATCCTCGGCGTGAAAGATGAGCCAGTGCAGGGCAAAGAGGTTCCTCTGGAATGGACTGAGACATCTGGGGGACTCTTGGAATGGTGGTACGACCATGGAGTTCCTCTCGCCTTTCCTGTTGAGAGTGTCTCCTCTTGAGATGCGACGGGAATGCCGGGAATTCTTTCCCGTTGAAAGCAGGGAAAGGATCCCTCATCTCGAGCTACGAGGGGCAAACGGGGCTCCTCTGGATGTGGGCGGGACCATCGTGCTTCCTCTCGTGTGGAGACGGGTATGGCGGTGAACTTCTTGAGTTGCAGCAAGGGTGTGAAAGACCCTTTCGAAGTTCCAGAGGTTAGGTGTCATTAGTCTCCAGACGCCTCATCGGAAATAGGCCTCATCTCGCCTGGAAGGGAGAACTTCCTGGATTTTCTCGAGTTGCGGCAGGTGTTCTCGAGTTACGACGGGGACCTCAGGAACCCGCCCTGGTGGCCTCAGGAGAGGCCAGTCACCATGCGAGTTTCTAGGGGGCCTCTCGGGATTCCTCTCCCGTCGATACCGGGGCCAAAAACCTTGTGTGGAGTCAGGGCCGGAACCGAGGATTCCTCTCAGGGGCTGACATGGATCTTTGGGTACTTCTGGAGTCTCCCCAGGGGAGTCAGGCCTCGTCTCGATTGGGGGCATGCACGTGCGCTTTCCTTCCAGGCTGTAGCAGCAATGTCACGCTTCCCGTGGCCTGGATCAAAGGATCTGTGGTTTTCCCTCGAGGCTTTCCCTCGAGGCTTTCCCACAGGGCTGTCCGACGTGCCACCGTGGTGTGAGTCGATCCTCGGCGTGAAAGATGAGCCAGTGCAGGGCAAAGAGGTTCCTCTGGAATGGACTGAGACATCTGGGGGACTCTTGGAATGGTGGTACGACCATGGATTTCCTCTCGCCTTTCCTGTTGAGAGTGCCTCCTCTTGAGATGCGACGGGAACGCCGGGAGTTCTTTCCCGTTGAAAGCAGGGAAAGGATCCCACATCTCGAGCTACGAGGGGGAAACGGGGCTCCTCTGGATGTGGGCGGGACCATCGTGCTTCCTCTCGAGTGGAGACGGGTATGGCGGTGAACTTCTTGAGTTGCAGCAAGGGTGTGAAAGACCCTTTCGAAGTTCCAGAGGTTAGGTATCATTAGTCTCCAGACGCCTCATCGGAAATAGGCCTCATCTCGCCTGGAAGGGAGAACTTCCTGGATTTTCTCGAGTTGCGGCAGGTGTTCTCGAGTTTCGACGGGGAGCTCAGGGACCCGCCCTGGTGGCCTCAGGAGAGGCCAGTCCCCATGCGAGTTGCTAGGGGGCCTCTCGGGATTCCTCTCCCGTCGATACCGGGGCCAAAAACCTTGTGTGGAGTCAGGGCCGGAACCGAGGATTCCTCTCAGGGGCTGACATGGATCTTTGGGTACTTCTGGAGTCTCCCCAGGGGAGTCAGGCCTCGTCTCGAGTGGGGGCATGCACGTGCGCTTTCCTTCCAGGCTGTAGCAGCAATGTCACGCTTCCCGTTGCGTGGATCAAAGGATCTGTGGTTTTCCCTCGAGGCTTTCCCTCGAGGCTTTCCAACAGGGCTGTCCCACGTGCCACCGTGGTGTGAGTCGATCCTCGGCGTGAAAGATGAGCCAGTGCAGGGCAAAGAGGTTCCTCTGGAATGGACTGAGACATCTGGGGGACTCTTGGAATGGTGGTACGACCATGGAGTTCCTCTCGCCTTTCCTGTTGAGAGTGCCTCCACTTGAGATGCGACGGGAATGCCGGGAATTCTTTCCCGTTGAAAGCAGGGAAAGGATCCCTCATCTCGAGCTACGAGGGGGAAACGGGGCTCCTCTGGATGTGGGCGGGACCATCGTGCTTCCTCGCGAGTGGAGACGGGTATGGCGGTGAACTTCTTGAGTTGCAGCAAGGGTGTGAAAGACCCTTTCGAAATTCCAGAGGTTAGGTGTCATTCGTCTCCAGACGCCTCATCGGAAATAGGCCTCATCTCGCCTGGAAGGGAGAACTTCCTGGATTTTCTCGAGTTGCGGCAGGTGTTTTCGAGTTACGACGGGGACCTCAGGGACCCGCTCTGGTGGTCTCAGGAGAGGCCAGTCCCCATGCGAGTTGCTAGGGGGCCTCTCGGGATTCCTCTCCCGTCGATACCGGGGCCAAAAACCTTGTGTGGAGTCAGGGCCGGAACCGAGGATTCCCCTCAGGGGCTGACATGGATCTTTGGGTACTTCTGGAGTCTCCCCAGGGACGTCAGGCTTAGTCACGAGTCGGGGCATGCACGTGCGCTTTCCTTCCAGGCTGTAGCAGCAATGTCACGCTTCCCGTCGCGTGGATCAAAGGATCTGTGGTTTTCCCTCGAGGCTTTCCCTGGAGGCTTTCCCACAGGGCTGTCCCACGTGCCACCGTGGTGTGAGTCGATCCTCGGCGTGAAAGATGAGCCAGTGCAGGGCAAAGAGGTTCCTCTGGAATGGACTGAGACATCTGGGGGACTCTTGGAATGGTGGTACGACCATGGAGTTCCTCTCGCCTTTCCTGTTGAGAGTGCCTCCTCTTGAGATGCGACGGGAATGCCGGGAATTCTTTCCCGTTGAAAGCAGGGAAAGGATCCCTCATTTCGAGCTACGAGGGGGAAACGGGGCTCCTCTGGATGTGGGCGGGACCATCGTGCTTCCTCTCGAGTGGAGACGGGTATGGCGGTGAACTTCTTGAGTTGCAGCAAGGGTGTGAAAGACCCTTTCGAAATTCCAGAGGTTAAGTGTCATTCGTCTCCAGACGCCTCATCGGAAATAAGCCTCATCTCGCCTGGAAGGGAGAACTTCCTGGATTTTCTCGAGTTGCGGCAGGTGTTTTCGAGTTACGACGGGGACCTCAGGGACCCGCTCTGGTGGTCTCCGGAGAGGCCAGTCCCCATGCGAGTTGCTAGGGGGCCTCTCGGGATTCCTCTCCCGTCGATACCGGGGCCAAAAACCTTGTGTGGAGTCAGGGCCGGAGCCGAGGATTCCCCTCAGGGGCTGACATGGATCTTTGGGTACTTCTGGAGTCTCCCCAGGGACGTCAGGCTTAGTCACGAGTCGGGGCATGCACGTGCGCTTTCCTTCCAGGCTGTAGCAGCAATGTCACGCTTCCCGTCGCGTGGATCAAAGGATCTGTGGTTTTCCCTCGAGGCTTTCCCACAGGGCTGTCCCACGTGCCACCGTGGTGTGAGTCCATCCTCGGCGTGAAAGATGAGCCAGTGCAGGGCAAAGAGGTTCCTCTGGAATGGACTGAGACATCTGGGGGACTCTTGGAATGGTGGTACGACCATGGAGTTCCTCTCGCCTTTCCTGTTGAGAGTGTCTCCTCTTGAGATGCGACGGGAATGCCGGGAATTCTTTCCCGTTGAAAGCAGGGAAAGGATCCCTCATCTCGAGCTACGAGGGGCAAACGGGGCTCCTCTGGATGTGGGCGGGACCATCGTGCTTCCTCTCGTGTGGAGACGGGTATGGCGGTGAACTTCTTGAGTTGCAGCAAGGGTGTGAAAGACCCTTTCGAAGTTCCAGAGGTTAGGTGTCATTAGTCTCCAGACGCCTCATCGGAAATAGGCCTCATCTCGCCTGGAAGGGAGAACTTCCTGGATTTTCTCGAGTTGCGGCAGGTGTTCTCGAGTTACGACGGGGACCTCAGGAACCCGCCCTGGTGGCCTCAGGAGAGGCCAGTCACCATGCGAGTTTCTAGGGGGCCTCTCGGGATTCCTCTCCCGTCGATACCGGGGCCAAAAACCTTGTGTGGAGTCAGGGCCGGAACCGAGGATTCCTCTCAGGGGCTGACATGGATCTTTGGGTACTTCTGGAGTCTCCCCAGGGGAGTCAGGCCTCGTCTCAATTGGGGGCATGCACGTGCGCTTTCCTTCCAGGCTGTAGCAGCAATGTCACGTTTCCCGTGGCCTGGATCAAAGGATCTGTGGTTTTGCTTCGAGGCTTTCCCACAGGGCTGTCCCACGTGCCACCGTGGAGTGAGTCGATCCTCGGCGTGAAAGATGAGCCAGTGCAGGGCAAAGAGGTTCCTCTGGAATGGACTGAGACATCTGGGGACTCTTGGAATGGTGGTACGACCATGGAGATCCTCTCGCCTTTCCTGTTGAGAGTGCCTCCTCTTGAGATGCGACGGGAACGCCGGGAATTCTTTCCCGTTGAAAGCAGGGAAAGAATCCCTCATCTCGAGCTATGAGGGGGTAACGGGGCTCCTCTGGATGTGGGCGGGACCATCATGCTTCCTCTCGAGTGGAGACGGGTATGGCGGTGAACTTCTTGAGTTGCAGCAAGGGTGTGAAAGACCCTTTCGAAGTTCCAGAGGTTAGGTGTCATTAGTCTCCAGACGCCTCATCGGAAATAGGCCTCATCTCGCCTGGAAGGGAGAACTTCCTGGATTTTCTCGAGTTGCGGCAGGTGTTCTCGAGTTACGACGGGGACCTCAGGGACCCGCCCTGGTGGCCTCAGGAGAGGCCAGTCCCCATGCGAGTTGCTAGGGGGCCTCTCGGGATTCCTCTCCCGTCGATACCGGGGCCAAAAACCTTGTGTGGAGTCAGGGCCGGAACCGAGGATTCCTCTCAGGGGCTGACATGGATCTTTGGGTACTTGTGGAGTCTCCCCAGGGGAGTCAGGCCTCGTCTCGAGTGGGGGCATGCACGTGCGCTTTCCTTCCAGGCTTTAGCAGCAATGTCACGCTTCCCATGGCCTGGATCAAAGGATCTGTGGTTTTCCCTCGAGGCTTTCCCTGGAGGCTTTCCCACAGGGCTGTCCCACGTGCCACCGTGGTGTGAGTCGATCCTCGGCGTGAAAGATGAGCCAGTGCACGGCAAAGAGGTTCCTCTGGAATTGACTGAGACATCTGGGGGACTCTTGGAATGGTGGTACGACCATGGAGTTCCTCTCGCCTTTCCTGTTGAGAGTGCCTCCTCTTGAGATGCGACGGGAAAGCCGGGAATTCTTTCCCGTTGAAAGCAGGGAAAGGATCCCTCATCTCGAGCTACGAGGGGGAAACGGGGCTCCTCTGGATGTGGGCGGGACCATCGTGCTTCCTCTCGAGTGGAGACGGGTATGGCGGTGAACTTCTTGAGTTGCAGCAAGGGTGTGAAAGACCCTTTCGAAGTTCCAGAGGTTAGGTGTCATTAGTCTCCAGACGCCTCATCGGAAATAGGCCTCATCTCGCCTGGAAGGGAGAACTTCCTGGATTTTCTCGAGTTGCGGCAGGTGTTCTCGAGTTACGACGGTGATCTCAGGGACCCGCCCTGGTTTCCTCAGGAGAGGCCAGTCCCCATGCGAGTTGCTAGGGGGCCTCTCGGGATTCCTCTACCGTCGATACCGGGTCCAAAAACCTCCTGTGGAGTCAGGGCCGGAACCGAGGATTCCTCTCAGGGGCTGACATGGATCTTTGGGTACTTCTGGAGTCTCCCCAGGGACGTCAGGCTTAGTCACGAGTCGGGGCATGCACGTGCGCTTTCCTTCCTGGCTGTAGCAGCAATGTCACGCTTCCCGTCGCGTGGATCAAAGGATCTGTGGTTTTCCCTCGAGGCTTTCCCACAGGGCTGTCCCACGTGCCACCGTGGTGTGAGTCGATCCTCGGCGTGAAAGATGAGCCAGTGCAGGGCAAAGAGGTTCCTCTGGAATGGACTGAGACATCTGGGGGACTCTTGGAATGGTGGTACGACCATGGAGTTCCTCTCGCCTTTCCTGTTGAGAGTGCCTCCTCTTGAGATGCGACGGGAACGCCGGGAATTCTTTCCCGTTGAAAGCAGGGAAAGGATCCCTCATCTCGAGCTACGAGGGGGAAACGGGGCTCCTCTGGATGTGGGCGGGACCATCGTGCTTCCTCTCGAGTGGAGACGGGTATGGCGGTGAACTTCTTGAGTTGCAGCAAGGGTGTGAAAGACCCTTTCGAAGTTCCAGAGGTTAGGTGTCATTAGTCTCCAGACGCCTCATCGGAAATAGGCCTGTTCTCGCCTGGAAGGGAGAACTTCCTGGATTTTCTCGAGTTGCGGCAGGTGTTCTCGAGTTACGACGGGGACCTCAGGGACCCGCCCTGGTGGCCTCAGGAGAGGCCAGTCCCCATGCGAGTTGCTAGGGGGCCTCTCGGGATTCCTCTCCCGTCGATACCGGGGCCAAAAACCTTGTGTGGATTCAGGGCCGGAACCGAGGATTCCTCTCAGGGGCTGACATGGATATTTGGGTACTTCTGGAGTCTCCCCAGGGGAGTCAGGCCTCGTCTCGTGTGGGGGCATGCACGTGCGCTTTCCTTCCAGGCTTTAGCAGCAATGTCACGCTTCCCGTGGCCTGGATCAAAGGATCTGTGGTTTTCCCTCGAGGCTTTCCCTGGAGGCTTTCCCACAGGGCTGTCCCACGTGCCACCGTGGTGTGAGTCGATCCTCGGCGTGAAAGATGAGCCAGTGCAGGGCAAAGAGGTTCCTCTGGAATGGACTGAGACATCTGGGGGACTCTTGGAATGGTGGTACGACCATGGAGTTCCTCTCGCCTTTCCTGTTGAGAGTGCCTCCTCTTGAGATGCGACGGGAATGCCGGGAATTCTTTCCCGTTGAAAGCAGGGAAAGGATCCCTCATTTCGAGCTACGAGGGGGAAACGGGGCTCCTCTGGATGTGGGCGGGACCATCGTGCTTCCTCTCGAGTGGAGACGGGTATGGCGGTGAACTTCTTGAGTTGCAGCAAGGGTTTGAAAGACCCTTTCGAAGTTCCAGAGGTTAGGTGTCATTCGTCTCCACACGCCTCATCGGAAATAGGCCTCATCTCGCCTGGAAGGGAGAACTTCCTGGATTTTCTCGAGTTGCGGCAGGTGTTTTCGAGTTACGACGGGGACCTCAGGGACCCGCTCTGGTGGTCTCAGGAGAGGCCAGTCCCCATGCGAGTTGCTAGGGGGCCTCTCGGGATTCCTCTCCCGTCGATACCGGGGCCAAAAACCTTGTGTGGAGTCAGGGCCGGAACCGAGGATTCCTCTCAGGGGCTGACATGGATCTTTGGGTACTTCTGGAGTCTCCCCAGGGACGTCAGGCTTAGTCACGAGTCGGGGCATGCACGTGCGCTTTCCTTCCAGGCTGTAGCAGCAATGTCACGCTTCCCGTCGCGTGGATCAAAGGATCTGTGGTTTTCCCTCGAGGCTTTCCCACAGGGCTGTCCCACGTGCCACCGTGGTGTGAGTCGATCCTCGGCGTGAAAGATGAGCCAGTGCAGGGCAAAGAGGTTCCTCTGGAATGGACTGAGACATCTGGGGGACTCTTGGAATGGTGGTACGACCATGGAGTTCCTCTCGCCTTTCCTGTTGAGAGTGCCTCCTCTTGAGATGCGACGGGAACGCCGGGAATTCTTTCCCGTTGAAAGCAGGGAAAGGATCCCTAATCTCGAGCTAGGAGGGGGAAATGGGGCTCCTCTGGATGTGGGCGGGACTATCGTGCTTCCTCTCGAGTGGAGACGGGTATGGCGGTGAACTTCTTGAGTTGCAGCAAGGGTGTGAAAGACCCTTTCGAAGTTCCAGAGGTTAGGTGTCATTAGTCTCCACACGCCTCATCGGAAATAGGCCTCATCTCGCCTGGAAGGGAGAACTTCCTGGATTTTCTCGAGTTGCGGCAGGTGTTCTCGAGTTACGACGGGGACCTCAGGGACCCGCCCTGTTGGCCTTAGGAGAGGCCAGTCCCCATGCGAGTTGCTAAGGGGGCCTCTCGGGATTCCTCTCCCGTCAATACCGGGGACAAAAACCTTGTGTGGAGTCAGGGCCGGAACCGAGGATTCCTCTCAGGGGCTGACATGTATCTTTGGGTACTTGTGGAGTCTCCCCAGGGGAGTCAGGCCTCGTCTCGAGTGGGGGCATGCACGTGCTCTTTCCTTCCAGGCTTTAGCAGCAATGTCACGTTTCCCATGGCCTGGATCAAAGGATCTGTGGTTTTCCCTCGAGGCTTTCCCTGGAGGCTTTCCCACAGGGCTGTCCCACGTGCCACCGTGGTGTGAGTCGATCCTCGCCGTGAAAGATGAGCCAGTGCAGGGCAAAGAGGTTCCTCTGGAATGGACTGAGACATCTGGGGGACTCTTGGAATGGTGGTACGACCATGGAGTTCCTCTCGCCTTTCCTGTTGAGAGTGCCTCCACTTGAGATGCGACGGGAATGCCGGGAATTCTTTCCCGTTGAAAGCAGGGAAAGGATCCCTCATCTCGAGGTACGAGGGGGAAACGGGGATCCTCTGGATGTGGGCGGGACCATCGTGCTTCCTCTCCAGTGGAGACGGGTATGGCGGTGAACTTCTTGATTCGCAGCAAGGGTGTGAAAGACCCTTTCGAAGTTCCAGAGGTTAGGTGTCATTAGTCTCCAGACGCCTCATCGGAAATTGGCCTCATCTCGCCTGGAAGGGAGAACTTCCTGGATTTTCTCGAGTTGCGGCAGGTGCTCTTGAGTTACGACGGGGACCTCAGGGACCCGCCCAGGTGGCCTCAGGAGAGGCCAGTCCCCATGCGAGTTGCTAGGGGGCCTCTCGGGATTCCTCTCCCGTCGATACCGGGGCCAAAAACCTTGTGTGTAGTCAGGGCCGGAAACGAGGATTCCTCTCAGGGGCTGACATGGATCTTTGGGTACTTCTGGAGTCTCCCCAGGGGAGTCAGGCCTCGTCTCGAGTGGGGGCATGCACGTGCGCTTTCCTTCCAGGCTGTAGCAGCAATGTCACGCTTCCCGTCGCGTGGATCAAAGGATCTGTGGTTTTCCCACGAGGCTTTCCCTCGAGGCTTTCCCACAGGGCTGTCCCACGTGCCTCCGTGGTGTGAGTCGATCCTCGCCGTGAATGATGAGCCAGTGCAGGGCAAAGAGGTTCCTCTGGAATGGACTGAGACATCTGGGGGACTCTTGGAATGGTGGTACGACCATGGAGTTCCTCTCGCCTTTCCTGTTGAGAGTGCCTCCTCTTGAGATGCGACGGGAACGCCGGGAATTCTTTCCCGTTGAAAGCAGGGAAAGGATCCCTCATCTCGACCTACGAGGGGGAAAGAGGGCTCCTCTGGATGTGGGCGGGACCATCGTGCTTCCTCTCGAGTGGAGACGGGTATGGCGGTGAACTTCTTGAGTTGCAGCAAGGGTGTGAAAGACCCTTTCGTAGTTCCAGAGGTTAGGTGTCATTAGTCTCCAGACGCCTCATCGGAAATAGGCCTCATCTCGCCTGGAAGGGAGAACTTCCTGGATTTTCTCGAGTTGCGCCAGGTGTTCTCGAGTTACGACGGGGACCTCATTGAGCCGCCCTGGTGGCCTCAGGAGAGGTCAGTCCCCATGTGAGTTGCTACGGGGCCTCTCGGGATTCCTCTCCCGTCGATACCAGGGCCAAAAACCTTGTGTGGAGTCAGGGCCGGAACCGAGGATTCCTCTCAGAGGCTGACATGGATCTTTGGGTACTTCTGGAGTCTCCCCAGGGGAGTCAGGCCTCGTCTCGAGTAGGGGCATGCACGTGCGCTTTCCTTCCAGGCTGTAGCAGGAATGTCACGCTTCCCGTTTCGTTTATCAAAGGATCTGTGGTTTTCCCTCGAGGCTTTCCCTCGAGGCTTTCCCACAGGGCTGTCCCACGTGCCACCGTGGTGTGAGTCGATCCTCGGCGTGAAAGATGAGCCAGTGCAGGGCAAAGAAGCTCCTCTGGAATGGACTGAGACATCTGGGGGACTCATGGAATGGTGGTACGACCATGGAGTTCCTCTCGCCTTTCCTGTTGAGAGTGCCTCCTCTTGAGATGCGACGGGAACGCCGGGAATTCTTTCCCGTTGAAAGCAGGGAAAGGATCCCTCATCTCGAGCTACTAGGGGGAAACGGGTCCCCTCTGGATGTGGGCGGGACCATCGTGCTTCCTCTCGAGTGGAGACGGGTATGGCGGTGAACTTCTTGAGTTGCAGCAAGGGTGTGAAAGACCCTGTCGAAGTTCCAGAGGTTAGGTGTCATTAGCCTCCAGACGCCTCATCGGAAATAGGCCTCATGTCGCCTGGAAGGGAGAACTTCCTGGATTTTCTCGAGTTGCGGCACGTGTTCTCGAGTTACGACGGGGACCACAGGGACCAGCCTTGGTGGCCTCAGGAGAGGCCAATCCCCATGCGAGTTGCTACGGGGCCTCTGGGATTCCTCTCCCATCGATACCGGGGCCAAAAACCTTCTGTGGAGTCAGGGCCGGAACCGAGGATTACTCTCAGGTGCTGACATGGATCTTTGGGTACTTCTGGAGTCTCCCCATGGAGTCAGGCCTGGTCTCGAGTGGGGACAGGCACGTGCGCTTTCCTTCCAGGCTGTAGCAGCAATATCGCGCTTCCTGTGGCGTGGATCAAAGGATCTGTGGTTTTCCCATGAGGCTTTCCCTCGAGGCTTTCCCACAGGTCTGTCCCACGTGGCACCGTGGTGTGAGTCGATCCTCGGCGTGAAAGATGAGCCAGTGCAGGGCAAAGAGCTTCCTCTGGAATGGACTGAGACATCTGGTGGAGTCTTGGAATGGTGGTACGACCATGGAGTTCCTCTCGCCTTTCCTGTTGAAAGTGCCTCTTCTTGAGATGCGACGGGAACGCCGGGAATTCTTTCCCGTTGAAAGCAGGGAAAGGATCCCTCATCTCGAGCTACGAGGGGGAAACGGGGCTCCTCTGGATGTGGGCGGGACCATCGTGCTTCCTCTTGAGTGGCGACGGTTATGGCAGTGAACTTCTTGAGTTGTAACAAGGGTGTGAAAGACCTTTCGAAGTTCCAGAGTTTAGGTGTCATTAGTCTCCAAACGCCTCATCGGAAATAGGATTCTTCTCGCCTGGAAGGGAGAACTTCCTGGATTTTCTCGAGTTGCGACAGGTGTTCTCGAGTTACGACGGGGACCTCAGGGACCCGCCTTGGTGGCCTCAGGAGAGGCCAGTCCCCATGCGAGTTGCTAGGGGGCCTCTCGGGATTCCTCTCCCATCGATACCGGGGCCAAAAACCTTGTGTGGAGTCAGGGCCGGAACCGAGGATTCCTCTCAGGGGCTGACATGGATCTTTGGGTACTTCTGGAGTCTCCCCAGGGGAGTCAGGCCTCGTCTCGAGTGGGGGCATGCAAGTGCGCTTTCCTTCCAGGCTGTAGCAGCAATGTCACGCTTCCCGTCGCGTGGATCAAAGGATCTGTGGTTTTCCCTCGAGGCTTTCCCTCGAGGCTTTCCCACAGGGCTGTCCCACGTGCCACCGTGGTGTGAGTCGATCCTCGGCGTGAAAGATGAGCCAGTGCAGGGCAAAGAGGTTCCTCTGGAATGGACTGAGACATCTGGGGGACTCTTGGAATGGTGGTACGACCATGGAGTTCCTCTCGCCTTTCCTGTTGAGAGTGCCTCCTCTTGAGATGCGACAGGAACGCCGGGAATTCTTTCCCGTTGAAAGCAGGGAAAGGATCCCTCATCTCGAGCTACGAGGGGGAAACGGGGCTCCTCTGGATGTGGGCGGGACCATCGTGCTTCCTCTCGAGTGGAGACGGGTATGGCGGTGAACTTCTTGAGTTGCAGCAA
Source organism: Capricornis sumatraensis (assembly GCF_032405125.1). NCBI lineage: Eukaryota > Metazoa > Chordata > Mammalia > Artiodactyla > Bovidae > Capricornis > Capricornis sumatraensis. The sequence continues at coordinate 15,135,054 of NW_027184612.1, forward strand.
GGGTGTGAAAGACCCTTTCGAAGTTCCAGAGGTTAGGTGTCATTAGTCTCCAGACGCCTCATCGGAAATAGGCCTCATCTCGCCTGGAAGGGAGAACTTCCTGGATTTTCTCGAGTTGCGGCAGGTGTTCTCGAGTTACGACGGGGACCTCAGGGACCCGCCCTGGTGGCCTCAGGAGAGGCCAGTCCCCATGCGAGTTGCTAAGGGGGCCTCTCGGGATTCCTCTCCCGTCGATACCGGGGCCAAAAACTTTGTGTGGAGTCAGGGGCGGAACCGAGGATTCCTCTCAGGGGCTGACATGGAGCTTTGGGTACTTCTGGAGTCTCCCCAGGGGAGTCAGGCCTCGTCTCGAGTGGGGGCATGCACGGGCGCTTTCCTTCCAGGCTGTAGCAGCAATGTCACGCTTCCCGTCGCGTGGAACAAAGGATCTACGGTTTTCCCTCGAGGCTTTCCCACAGGGCTGTCCCACGTGCCACCGTGGTGTGAGTCGATCCTCGGCGTGAAAGATGAGCCAGTGCAGGGCAAAGAGGTTCCTCTGGAATGGACTGAGACATCTGGGGGACTCTTGGAATGGTGGTACGACCATGGAGTTCCTCTCACCTTTCCTTTTGAGAGTGCCTCTTCTTGAGATGCGACGGGAACGCCGGGAATTCTTTCCCGTTGAAAGCAGGGAAAGGATCCCTCATCTCGAGCTACGAGGGGGAAACGGGGCTCCTCTGGATGTGGGCGGGACCATCGTGTTTCCTCTCGAGTGGAGACGGGTATGGCGGTGAACTTCTTGAGTTGCAGCAAGGGTGTGAAAGACCCTTTCGAAGTTCCAGAGGTTAGGTGTCATTAGTCTCCAGACGCCTCATCGGAAATAGGCCTCATCTCGCCTGGAAGGGAGAACTTCCTGGATTTTCTCGAGTTGCGGCAGGTGTTCTCGAGTTACGACGGGGACCTCAGGGACCCGCCCTGGTGGCCTCAGGAGAGGCCAGTCCCCATGCGAGTTGCTAGGGGGCCTCTCGGGATTCCTCTCCCGTCGATACCGGGGCCAAAAACCTTGTGTGGAGTCAGGGCCGGAACCGAGGATTCCTCTCAGGGGCTGACATGGATCTTTGGGTACTTCTGGAGTCTCCCCAGGGGAGTCAGGCCTCGTCTCGAGTGGGGGCATGCACGTGCGCTTTCCTTCCAGGCTGTAGCAGCAATGTCACGCTTCCCGTCGCGTGGATCAAAGGATCTGTGGTTTTCCCACGAGGCTTTCCCTCGAGGCTTTCCCACAGGGCTGTCCCACGTGCCACCGTGGTGTGAGTCGATCCTCGGCGTGAAAGATGAGCCAGTGCAGGGCAAAGAGATTCCTCTGGAATGGACTGAGACATCTGGGGGACTCTTGGAATGGTGGTACGACCATGGAGTTCCTCTCGCCTTTCCTGTTGAGAGTGCCTCCTCTTGAGATGCGACGGGAACGCCGGGAATTCTTTCCCGTTGAAAGCAGGGAAAGGATCCCTCATCTCGACCTACGAGGGGGAAAGGGGGCTCCTCTGGATGTGGGCGGGACCATCGTGCTTCCTCTCGAGTGGAGACGGGTATGGCGGTGAACTTCTTGAGTTGCGGCAAGGGTTTGAAACCCCTTTCGTAGTTCCAGAGGTTAGGTGTCATTAGTCTCCAGACGCCTCATCGGAAATAGGCCTCATCTCGCCTGGAAGGGAGAACTTCCTGGATTTTCTCGAGTTGCGGCAGGTGTTCTCGAGTTACGACGGGGACCTCATTGACCCGCCCTGGTGGCCTCAGGAGAGGCCAGTCCCCATGCGAGTTGCTAGGGGGCCTCTGGGATTCCTCTCCCGTCGATACCGGGTCCAAAAACCTTGTGTGGAGTCAGGGCCGGAAACGAGGATTCCTCTCAGGGGCTGACATGTATCTTTGGGTACTTGTGGAGTCTCCCCAGGGGAGTCAGGCCTCGTCTCGAGTGGGGGCATGCACGTGCTCTTTCCTTCCAGGCTTTAGCAGCAATGTCACGCTTCCCATGGCCTGGATCAAAGGATCTGTGGTTTTCCCTCGAGGCTTTCCCTGGAGGCTTTCCCACAGGGCTGTCCCACGTGCCACCGTGGTGTGAGTCGATCCTCGCCGTGAAAGATGAGCCAGTGCAGGGCAAAGAGGTTCCTCTGGAATGGACTGAGACATCTGGGGGACTCTTGGAATGGTGGTACGACCATGGAGTTCCTCTCGCCTTTCCTGTTGAGAGTGCCTCCACTTGAGATGCGACGGGAATGCCGGGAATTCTTTCCCGTTGAAAGCAGGGAAAGGATCCCTCATCTCGAGGTACGAGGGGGAAACGGGGATCCTCTGGATGTGGGCGGGACCATCGTGCTTCCTCTCCAGTGGAGACGGGTATGGCGGTGAACTTCTTGATTCGCAGCAAGGGTGTGAAAGACCCTTTCGAAGTTCCAGAGGTTAGGTGTCATTAGTCTCCAGACGCCTCATCGGAAATTGGCCTCATCTCGCCTGGAAGGGAGAACTTCCTGGATTTTCTCGAGTTGCGGCAGGTGCTCTTGAGTTACGACGGGGACCTCAGGGACCCGCCCTGGTGGCCTCAGGAGAGGCCAGTCCCCATGCGAGTTGCTAGGGGGCCTCTCGGGATTCCTCTCCCGTCGATACCGGGGCCAAAAACCTTGTGTGTAGTCAGGGCCGGAAACGAGGATTCCTCTCAGGGGCTGACATGGATCTTTGGGTACTTCTGGAGTCTCCCCAGGGGAGTCAGGCCTCGTCTCGAGTGGGGGCATGCACGTGCGCTTTCCTTCCAGGCTGTAGCAGCAATGTCACGCTTCCCGTCGCGTGGATCAAAGGATCTGTGGTTTTCCCACGAGGCTTTCCCTCGAGGCTTTCCCACAGGGCTGTCCCACGTGCCTCCGTGGTGTGAGTCGATCCTCGCCGTGAAAGATGAGCCAGTGCAGGGCAAAGAGGTTCCTCTGGAATGGACTGAGACATCTGGGGGACTCTTGGAATGGTGGTACGACCATGGAGTTCCTCTCGCCTTTCCTGTTGAGAGTGCCTCCTCTTGAGATGCGACGGGAACGCCGGGAATTCTTTCCCGTTGAAAGCAGGGAAAGGATCCCTCATCTCGACCTACGAGGGGGAAAGAGGGCTCCTCTGGATGTGGGCGGGACCATCGTGCTTCCTCTCGAGTGGAGACGGGTATGGCGGTGAACTTCTTGAGTTGCAGCAAGGGTGTGAAAGACCCTTTCGTAGTTCCAGAGGTTAGGTGTCATTAGTCTCCAGACGCCTCATCGGAAATAGGCCTCATCTCGCCTGGAAGGGAGAACTTCCTGGATTTTCTCGAGTTGCGCCAGGTGTTCTCGAGTTACGACGGGGACCTCATTGAGCCGCCCTGGTGGCCTCAGGAGAGGTCAGTCCCCATGTGAGTTGCTACGGGGCCTCTCGGGATTCCTCTCCCGTCGATACCAGGGCCAAAAACCTTGTGTGGAGTCAGGGCCGGAACCGAGGATTCCTCTCAGAGGCTGACATGGATCTTTGGGTACTTCTGGAGTCTCCCCAGGGGAGTCAGGCCTCGTCTCGAGTAGGGGCATGCACGTGCGCTTTCCTTCCAGGCTGTAGCAGGAATGTCACGCTTCCCGTTTCGTTTATCAAAGGATCTGTGGTTTTCCCTCGAGGCTTTCCCTCGAGGCTTTCCCACAGGGCTGTCCCACGTGCCACCGTGGTGTGAGTCGATCCTCGGCGTGAAAGATGAGCCAGTGCAGGGCAAAGAAGCTCCTCTGGAATGGACTGAGACATCTGGGGGACTCATGGAATGGTGGTACGACCATGGAGTTCCTCTCGCCTTTCCTGTTGAGAGTGCCTCCTCTTGAGATGCGACGGGAACGCCGGGAATTCTTTCCCGTTGAAAGCAGGGAAAGGATCCCTCATCTCGAGCTACTAGGGGGAAACGGGTCCCCTCTGGATGTGGGCGGGACCATCGTGCTTCCTCTCGAGTGGAGACGGGTATGGCGGTGAACTTCTTGAGTTGCAGCAAGGGTGTGAAAGACCCTGTCGAAGTTCCAGAGGTTAGGTGTCATTAGCCTCCAGACGCCTCATCGGAAATAGGCCTCATGTCGCCTGGAAGGGAGAACTTCCTGGATTTTCTCGAGTTGCGGCAGGTGTTCTCGAGTTACGACGGGGACCACAGGGACCAGCCTTGGTGGCCTCAGGAGAGGCCAATCCCCATGCGAGTTGCTAGGGGGCCTCTGGGATACCTCTCCCATCGATACCGGGGCCAAAAACCTTCTGTGGAGTCAGGGCCGGAACCGAGGATTACTCTCAGGTGCTGACATGGATCTTTGGGTACTTCTGGAGTCTCCCCATGGAGTCAGGCCTGGTCTCGAGTGGGGACAGGCACGTGCGCTTTCCTTCCAGGCTGTAGCAGCAATATCGCGCTTCCTGTGGCGTGGATCAAAGGATCTGTGGTTTTCCCATGAGGCTTTCCCTCGAGGCTTTCCCACAGGTCTGTCCCACGTGGCACCGTGGTGTGAGTCGATCCTCGGCGTGAAAGATGAGCCAGTGCAGGGCAAAGAGCTTCCTCTGGAATGGACTGAGACATCTGGTGGAGTCTTGGAATGGTGGTACGACCATGGAGTTCCTCTCGCCTTTCCTGTTGAATGTGCCTCTTCTTGAGATGCGACGGGAACGCCGGGAATTCTTTCCCGTTGAAAGCAGGGAAAGGATCCCTCATCTCGAGCTACGAGGGGGAAACGGGGCTCCTCTGGATGTGGGCGGGACCATCGTGCTTCCTCTCGAGTGGAGACGGGTATGGCGGTGAACTTTTTGAGTCGCAGCAAGGGTGTGAAAAACCCTTTCGAAGTTCCACAGGTTAGGTGTCATTAGTCTCCAGACGCCTCATCGGAAATAGGCCTCATCTCGCCTGGAAGGGAGAATTTCCTGGATTTTCTCGAGTTGCGCCAGGTGCTCTCGAGTTACGACGGGGACCTCAGGGACCCGTCCTGGTGGCCTCAGGAGAGGCCAGTCCCCATGCGAGTTGCTAGGGGGCCTCTCGGGATTCCTCTCCCGTCGATACCGGGGCCAAAAACCTTGTGTGGATTCAGGGCCGGAACCGAGGATTCCTCTCAGGGGCTGATATGGATCTTTGGGTACTTTTAGAGTCTCCCCAGGGGAGACAGGCCTCGTCTCGAGTGGGGGCATGCACGTGAGATTTCCTTCCAGGCTGTAGCAGCAATGTCACGCTTCCCTTCGCGTGGATCAAAGGATCTGTGATTTTCCCTCGAGGCTTTCCCTCGAGGCTTTCCCACAGGGCTGTCCCACGTGCCACCGTGGTGTGAGTCGATCCTGCGTGAAAGATGAGCCAGTGCAGGGCAAAGAGGTTCCTCTGGAATGGACTGAGACATCTGGGGGACTCTTGGAATGGTGGTACGACCATGGAGTTCCTCTCGCCTTTCCTGTTGAGAGTGCCTCCTCTTGAGATGCGACGGGAACGCCGGGAAGTCTTTCCCGTTGAAAGCAGGGAAAGGATCCCTCATCTCGAGCTACGAGGGGGAAACGGGGCTCCTCTGGATGTGGGCGGGACCATCGTGCTTCCCCTCGAGTGGAGACGGGTATGGCGGTGAACTTCTTGAGTTGCAGCAAGGGTGTGAAAGACCTTTTCGAAGTTCCAGAGGTTAGGTGTCATTAGTCTCCAGACGCCTCATCGGAAATAGGCCTCATCTCGCCTGGAAGGGAGAACTTCCTGGATTTTCTCGAGTTGCGGCAGGTGTTCTCGAGTTACGACGGGGACCTCAGGGACAAGCCCTGGTGGCCTCAGGAGAGGCCAGTCCCCATGCGAGTTGCTAGGGGGCCTCTCGGGATTCCTCTCCCGTCGATACCGGGGCCAAAAACCTTGTGTGGAGTCAGGGCCGGAACCGAGGATTCCTCTCAGGGGCTGAAATGGATCTTTGGGTACTTCTGGAGTCTCCCCAGGGGAGTCAGGGCTCGTCTCGAGTGGGGGCATGCACGTGCGCTTTCCTTCCAGGCTGTAGCAGCAATGTCACGCTTCCCTTCGCGTGGATCAAAGGATCTGTGGTTTTCCCTCGAGGCTTTCCCTCGAGGCTTTCCCACAGGGCTGTCCCACGTGCCACCGTGGTGTGAGTCGATCCTGGCGTGAAAGATGAGCCAGTGCAGGGCAAAGAGGTTCCTCTGGAATGGACTGAGACATCTGGGGGACTCTTGGAATGGTGGTACGACCATGGAGTTCCTCTCGCCTTACCTGTTGAGAGTGCCTCCTCTTGAGATGCGACGGGAACGCCGGGAATTCTTTCCCGTTGAAAGCAGGGAAAGGATCCCTCATCTCGAGCTAGGAGGGGGAAACGGGTCTCCTCTGGATGTGGGCGGGACCATCGTGCTTCCTCTCGAGTGGAGACGGATATGGCGGTGAACTTTTTGAGTCGCAGCAAGGGTGTGAAAGACCCTTTCGAAGTTCCAGATGTTAGGTGTCATTAGTCTCCAGACGCCTCATCGGAAATAGGCCACATCTCGCCTGGAAGGGAGAACTTCCTGGATTTTCTGGAGTTGCGGCAGGTGCTCTCGAGTTACGTCGGGGACCTCAGGGACCCGCCCTGGTGGCCTCAGGAGAGGCCAGTCCCCATGCGAGTTGCTAGGGGGCCTCTTGGGATTCCTCTCCCGTCGATACCGGGGACAAAAACCTTGTGTGGAGTCAGGGCCGGAAACGAGGATTCCTCTCAGGGGCTGACATGGATCTTTGGGTACTTCTGGAGTCTCCCCAGGGGAGTCAGGCCTCGTCTCGAGTGGGGGCATGCACGTGCTCTTTCCTTCCAGGCTGTAGCAGCAATGTCACGCTTCCCGTCGCGTGGATCAAAGGATCTGCGGTTTTCCCTCGAGGCTTTCCCTCGAGGCTTACCCACAGGGCTGTCCCACGTGCCACCGTGGTGTGAGTCGATCCTCGGCGTGAAAGATGAGCCAGTGCAGGGCAAAGAGGTTCCTCTGGAATGGACTGAGACATCTGGGGGACTCTTGGAATGGTGGTACGACCATGGAGTTCCTCTCACCTTTCCTGTTGAGAGTGCCTCTTCTTGAGATGCGACGGGAACGCCGGGAATTCTTTCCCGTTGAAAGCAGGGAAAGGATCCCTCATCTCGAGTTACGAAGGGGAAATGGGGCTCCTCTGGATGTGGGCGGGACCATCGTGCTTCCTCTCGAGTGGAGACGGGTATGGCGGTGAACTTTTTGAGTCGCAGCAACGGTGTGAAAAACCCTTTCGAAGTTCCACAGGTTAGGTGTCATTAGTCTCCAGACGCCTCATCGGAAATAGGCCTCATCTCGCCTGGAAGGGAGAATTTCCTGGATTTTCTCGAGTTGCGACAGGTGCTCTCGAGTTACGACGGGGACCTCAGGGACCCGCCCTGGTGGCCTCAGGAGAGGCCAGTCCCCATGCGAGTTGCTGGGGGGCCTCTCGGGATTCCTCTCCCGTCGATACCGGGGCCAAAAACCTTGTGTGGATTCAGGGCCGGAACCGAGGATTCCTCTCAGGGGCTGATATGGATCTTTGGGTACTTTTGGAGTCTCCCCAGGGGAGACAGGCCTCATCTCGAGTGGGGGCATGCACGTGAGATTTCCTTCCAGGCTGTAGCAGCAATGTCACGCTTCCCTTCGCGTGGATCAAAGGATCTGTGATTTTCCCTCGAGGCTTTCCCTCGAGGCTTTCCCACAGGGCTGTCCCACGTGCCACCGTGGTGTGAGTCGATCCTGCGTGAAAGATGAGCCAGTGCAGGGCAAAGAGGTTCCTCTGGAATGGACTGAGTCATCTGGGGGACTCTTGGAATGGTGGTACGACCATGGAGTTCCTCTCGCCTTTCCTGTTGAGAGTGCCTCCTCTTGAGATGCGACGGGAACGCCGGGAAGTCTTTCCCGTTGAAAGCAGGGAAAGGATCCCTCATCTCGAGCTACGAGGGGGAAACGGGGCTCCTCTGGATGTGGACGGGACCATCGTGCTTCCCCTCGAGTGGAGACGGGTATGGCGGTGAACTTCTTGAGTTGCAGCAAGGGTGTGAAAGACCTTTTCGAAGTTCCAGAGGTTAGGTGTCATTAGTCTCCAGACGCCTCATCGGAAATAGGCCTCATCTCGCCTGGAAGGGAGAACTTCCTGGATTTTCTCGAGTTGCGGCAGGTGTTCTCGAGTTACGATGGGGACCTCAGGGACCCGCCCTGGTGGCCTCAGGAGAGGCCAGTCCCCATGCGAGTTCCTAGGGGGCCTCTCGGGATTCCTCTCCCGTCGATACCGGGGCCAAAAACCTTGTGTGGAGTCAGGGCCGGAACCGAGGATTCCTCTCAGGGGCTGACATGGATCTTTGGGTACTTCTGGAGTCTCCCCAGGGGAGTCAGGCCTCGTCTCGAGTGGGGGCATGCACGTGCGCTTACCTTCCAGGCTGTAGCAGCAATGTCACGCATCCCGTCGCGTGGATCAAAGGATCTGCGGTTTTCCCTCGAGGCTTTCCCTCGAAGCTTTCCCACAGGGCTGTCCCACGTGCCACCGTGGTGTGAGTCGATCCTCGGCGTGAAAGATGAGCCAGTGCAGGGCAAAGAGGTTCCTCTGGAATGGACTGAGACATCTGGGGGACTCTTGGAATGGTGGTACGACCATGGAGTTCCTCTCGCCTTTCCTGTTGAGAGTGCCTCCTCTTGAGATGCGACGGGAACGCCGGGAAGTCTTTCCCGTTGAAAGCAGGGAAAGGATCCCTCATCTCGAGCTACGAGGGGGAAACGGGGCTCCTCTGGATGTGGACGGGACCATCGTGCTTCCCCTCGAGTGGAGACGGGTATGGCGGTGAACTTCTTGAGTTGCAGCAAGGGTGTGAAAGACCTTTTCGAAGTTCCAGAGGTTAGGTGTCATTAGTCTCCAGACGCCTCATCGGAAATAGGCCTCATCTCGCCTGGAAGGGAGAACTTCCTGGATTTTCTCGAGTTGCGGCAGGTGTTCTCGAGTTACGATGGGGACCTCAGGGACCCGCCCTGGTGGCCTCAGGAGAGGCCAGTCCCCATGCGAGTTCCTAGGGGGCCTCTCGGGATTCCTCTCCCGTCGATACCGGGGCCAAAAACCTTGTGTGGAGTCAGGGCCGGAACCGAGGATTCCTCTCAGGGGCTGACATGGATCTTTGGGTACTTCTGGAGTCTCCCCAGGGGAGTCAGGCCTCGTCTCGAGTGGGGGCATGCACGTGCGCTTTCCTTCCAGGCTGTAGCAGCAATGTCACGCATCCCGTCGCGTGGATCAAAGAATCTGCGGTTTTCCCTCGAGGCTTTCCCTCGAAGCTTTCCCACAGGGCTGTCCCACGTGCCACCGTGGTGTGAGTCGATCCTCGGCGTGAAAGATGAGCCAGTGCAGGGCAAAGAGGTTCCTCTGGAATGGACTGAGACATCTGGGGGACTCTTGGAATGGTGGTACGACCATGGAGTTCCTCTCACCTTTCCTGTTGAGAGTGCCTCTTCTTGAGATGCGACGGGAACGCCGGGAATTCGTTCCCGTTGAAAGCAGGGAAAGGATCCCTCATCTCGAGCTACGAGGGGGAAATGGGGCTCCTCTGGATGTGGGCGGGACCATCGTGCTTCCTCTCGAGTGGAGACGGGTATGGCGGTGAACTTTTTGAGTCGCAGCAAGGGTGTGAAAGACCCTTTCGAAGTTCCACAGGTTAGGTGTCATTAGTCTCCAGACGCCTCCTCGGAAATAGGCCTCATCTCGCCTGGAAGGGAGAATTTCCTGGATTTTCGAGTTGCGCCAGGTGCTCTCGAGTTACGACGGGGACCTCAGGGACCCGCCCTGGTGGCCTCAGGAGAGGCCAGTCCCCATGCGAGTTGCTAGGGGGCCTCTCGGGATTCCTCTCCAGTCGATACCGGGGCCAAAAACCTTGTGTGGATTCAGGGCCGGAACTGAGGATTCCTCTCAGGGGCTGACATGGATCTTTGGGTACTTCTGGAGTCTCCCCAGGGGAGTCAGGCCTCGTCTCGAGTGGGGGCATGCACGTGGGCTTTCCTTCCAGGCTGTAGCATCAATGTCACGCTTCCCGTCGCGTGGATCAAAGGATCTGTGGTTTTCCCTCGAGGCTTTCCCACAGGGCTGTCTCACGTGCCTCCGTGGTGTGAATCGATCCTCGGCGTGAAAGATGAGCCAGTGCAGGGCAAAGAGGTTCCTCTGGAATGGACTGAGACATCTGGGGGACTCTTGGAATGGTGGTACGACCATGGAGTTCCTCTAGCCTTTCCTGTTGAGAGTGCCTCCTCTTGAGATGCGACGATAACGCCGGGAATTCTTTCCCGTTGAAAGCAGGAAAGGATCCCACATCTCGAGCTATGATGGGGAAACGGGGCTCCTCTGGATGCGGGCGGGACCATCGTGTTTCCTCTCGAGTGGAGACGGGTATGGCGGTGAACTTCTTGAGTTGCAGCAAGGGTGTGAAAGACCCTTCCGATGTTCCAGAGGTTTGGTGTCATTAGTCTCCAGATGCCTCATCGGAAATAGGCCTCATCTCGCCTGGAAGGGAGAACTTCCTGGATTATCTCGAGTTGCGGCAGGAGTTCTCGAGTTACGACGGGGACCTCTGGGACCCGCCCTGGTGGCCTCAGGAGAGGCCAGTCCCCATGCGAGTTGCTAGGGGGCCTCTCGGGATTCCTCTCCCGTCGATACCGGGGCCAAAAACCTTGTGTGGAGTCAGGGCCGGAACCGAGGATTCCTCTCAGGGGCTGACATGGATCTTTGGGTACTTCTGGAGTCTCCCCAGGGGAGTCAGGCCTCGTCTCCAGTGGGGACATGCACGTGCGCTTTCCTTCCAGCCTGTGGCAGAAATGTCACGCTTCCCGACGCGTGGATCAAAGGATCTGTGGTTTTCCCTCGAGGCTTTCCTCGAGGCTTTCCCACAGGGCTGCCCCACGTGCCTCCGTGGTGTGAGTCGATCCTCGGCGTGAAAGATGAGCCAGTGCAGTGCAAAGAGGTTCCTCTGGAATGGACTGAGACATCTGGGGGACTCTTGGAATGGTGGTACGACCATGGAGTTCCTCTCGCCTTTCCTGTTGAGAGTGCCTCCTCTTGAGATGCGACGGGAACGCCGGGAATTCTTTCCCGTTGAAAGCAGGGAAAGGATCCCTCATCTCGAGCTACGAGGGGGAAACGGGGCTCCTCGGGATGTGGGCGGGACCATCGTGCTTCCTCTCGAGTGGAGACGGGTATGGCGGTGAACTTCTTGAGTTGCAGCAAGGGTGTGAAAGACCCTTTCGAAGTTCCAGAGTTTAGGTGTCATTAGTCTCCAGACGCCTCATCGGAAATAGGCCTCATCTCGCCTGGAAGGGAGAACTTCCTGGATTTTCTCGAGTTGCGGCAGGTGTTCTCCAGTTACGACGGGGACCTCAGGGACCCGCCCTGGTGGCCTCAGGAGAGGCCAGTCCCCATGCGAGTTGCTAGGGGGCCTCTCGGGATTCCTCTCCCGTCGATACCGGAGCCAAAAACCTTGTGTGGAATCAGGGCCGGAACCGAGGATTCCTCTCAGGGGCTGACATGGATCTTTGGATACTTCTGGAGTCTCCACAGGGGAGTCAGGCCTCGTCTCGAGTGGGGGCATGCACGTGCGCTTTCCTTCCAGGCTGTAGCAGCAATGTCACGCTTCCCGTGGCCTGGATCAAAGGAACTGTGGTTTTCCCTCGAGGCTTTCCCTCGAGGCTTTCCCACGGGGCTGTCCCACGTGCCACCGTGGTGTGAGTCGATCCTGGCGTGAAAGATGAGCCAGTGCAGGGCAAAGAGGTTCCTCTGGAATGGACTGAGACATCTGGGGGACTCTTGGAATGGTGGTACGACCATGGAGTTCCTCTCGCCTTTCCTGTTGAGAGTGCCTCCTCTTGAGATGCGACGGGAACGCCGGGAATTCTTTCCCGTTGAAAGCAGGGAAAGGATCCCTAATCTCGAGCTACGAGGGGGAAACGGGGCTCCTCTGGATGTGGGCGGGACCATCGTGCTTCCTCTCGAGTGGAGACGGGTATGGCGGTGAACTTCTTGAGTCGCAGCAAGGGTGTGAAAGACCCTTTCGAAGTTCCAGATGTTAGGTGTCATTAGTCTCCAGACGCCTCATCGGAAATAGGCCTCATCTCGCCTGGAAGGGAGAACTTCCTGGATTTTCTCGAGTTGCGGCAGGTGCTCTCGAGTTACGACGGGGACCTCAGGGACCCGCCCTGATGGCCTCAGGAGAGGCCAGTCCCCATGCGAGTTGCTAGGGGGCCTCACGGGATTCCTCTCCCGTCGATACCGGGGCCAAAAACCTTGTGTGGAGTCAGGACCGGAACCGAGGATTCCTCTCAGGGGCTGATATGGATCTTTGGGTACTTCTGGAGTCTCCCCAGGGGAGTCAGGCCTCGTCTCGAGTGGGGGCATGCACGTGCGCTTTCCTTCCAGGCTGTAGCAGCAATGTCACGCATCCCGTCGCGTGGATCAAAGGATCTGCGGTGTTCCCTCGAGGCTTTCCCTCGAAGCTTTCCCACAGGGCTGTCCCACGTGCCACCGTGGTGTGAGTCGATCCTCGGCGTGAAAGATGAGCCAGTGCAGGGCAAAGAGTTTCCTCTGGAATGGACTGAGACATCTGGGGGACTCTTGGAATGGTGGTACGACCATGGAGTTCCTCTCACCTTTCCTGTTGAGAGTGCCTCTTCTTGAGATGCGACGGGAACGCCGGGAATTCTTTCCCGTTGAAAGCAGGGAAAGGATCCCTCATCTCGAGCTACGAGGGGGAAATGGGGCTCCTCTGGATGTGGGCGGGACCATCGGGCTTCCTCTCGAGTGGAGACGGGTATGGCGGTGAACTTCTTGAGTTGCAGCAAGGGTGTGAAAGAGCCTTCCGAAGTTCCAGAGGTTTGGTGTCATTAGTCTCCAGATGCCTCATCGGAAATAGGCCTCATCTCGCCTGGAAGGGTGAACTTCCTGGATTTTCTCGAGTTGAGGCAGGTGTTCTCGAGTTACGACGGGGACCTCAGGGACCCGCCCTGGTGGCCTCAGGAGAGGCCAGTCCCCATGCGAGTTGCTAGGGGGCCTTTCGGGATTCGTCTCCCGTCGATACCGGGGACAAAAACCTTGTGTGGTGTCAGGGCCGGAACCGAGGATTCCTCTCAGAGGCTGACATGGATCTTTGGGTACTTCTGGAGTCTACCCAGTGGAGTCAGGCCTCGTCTCGAGTGGGGGCATGCACGTGCGCTTTCCTTCCAGGCTGTAGCAGCAATGTCACGCTTCCCTTCGCGTGGATCAAAGGATCTGTGGTTTTCCCTCGAGGCTTTCCCTCGAGGCTTTCCCTCAGGGCTGTCCCACGTGCCACCGTGGTGTGAGTCGATCCTGGCGTGAAAGATGAGCCAGTGCAGGGCAAAGAGGTTCCTCTGGAATGGACTGAGACATCTGGGGGACTCTAGGAATGGTGGTACGACCATGGAGTTCCTCTCGCCTTTCCTGTTGAGAGTGCCTCCTCTTGAGATGCGACGGGAACGCCGGGAATTCTTTCCCGTTGAAAGCAGGGAAAGGATCCCTCATCTCGAGCTCCGAGGGGGAAACGGGGCTCCTCTGGATGTGGGCGGGACCATCGTGCTTCCTCTCGAGTGGAGACGGGTATGGCGGTGAACTTCTTGAGTTGCAGCAAGAGTGTGAAAGACCCTTTCGAATTTCCAGAGGTTAGGTGTCATTAGTCTCCAGACGCCTCATCGGAAATAGGCCTCATCTCGCCTGGAAGGGAGAACTTCCTGGATTTTCTCGAGTTGCGGCAGGTGTTCTCGAGTTACGACGGGGACCTCAGGGACCCGCCCTGGTGGCCTCAGGAGAGGCCAGTCCCCATGCGAGTTGCTAGGGGGCCTCTCGGGATTCCTCTCCCGTCGATACCGGGGCCAAAAACCTTGTGTGGAGTCAGGGCCGGAACCGAGGATTCCTCTAAGGGGCTGACATGGATCTTTGGGTACTTCTGGAGTCTCCCCAGGGGAGTCAGGCCTCGTCTCGAGTGGGGGCATGCACGTGCGATTTCCTTCCAGGCTGTAGCAGCAATGTCACGCTTCCCGTCGCGTGGATCAAAGGATCTGTGGTTTTCCCTCGAGGCTTTCCCACAGGGCTGTCCCACGTGCCACCGTGGTGTGAGTCGATCCTCGGCGTGAAAGATGAGCCAGTGCAGGGCAAAGAGGTTCCTCTGGAATGGACTGAGACATCTGGGGGACTCTTGGAATGGTGGTACGACCATGGAGTTCCTCTCGCCTTTCCTGTTGAGAGTGCCTCCTCTTGAGATGCGACGGGAACGCCGGGAATTCTTTCCCGTTGAAAGCAGGGAAAGGATCCCTCATCTCGAGCTACGAGGGGGAAACGGGGCTCTTCTGGATGTGGGCGGGACCATCGTGCTTCCTCTCGAGTGGAGACGGGTATGGCGGTGAACTTCTTGAGTTGCAGCAAGGGTGTGAAAGACCCTTTAGAAGTTCCAGAGGTTAGGTGTCATTAGTCTCCAGACGCCTCATCGGAAATAGGCCTAATCTCGCCTGGAAGGGATAACTTCCTGGATTTTCTCGAGTTGCGGCAGCTGTTCTGGAGTTACGACGGGGACCTCAGGGACCCGCACTGGTGGCCTCAGGAGAGGTCAGTCCCCATGCGAGTTGCTAGGGGGCCTCTCGGGATTCCTCTCCCGTCGATACCGGGGCCAAAAACCTTGTGTGGAGTCAGGGCCGGAACCGAGGATTCCTCTCAGGGGCTGACATGGATCTTTGGGTACTTCTGGAGTCTCCCCAGGGGAATCAGGCCTCGTCTCGAGTGGGGGCATGCACGTGCGCTTTCCTTCCAAGCTGTAGCAGCAATATCTCGCTTCCCTTCGCGTGGATCAAAGGATCTGTGGTTTTCCCTCGAGGCTTTCCCTCGAGGCTTTCCCACAGGGCTGTCCCACGTGCCACCGTGGTGTGAGTCGATCCTGGCGTGAAAGATGAGCCAGTGCAGGGCACAGAGGTTCCGCTGGAATGGACTGAGACATCTGGGGGACTCTTGGAATGGTGGTACGACCATGGAGTTCCTCTCGCCTTTCCTGTTGAGAGTGCCTCCTCTTGAGATGCGACGGGAACGCCGGGAATTCTTTCCCGTTGAAAGCAGGGAAAGGATCCCTCATCTCGAGCTACGAGGGGGAAACGGGGCTCCTCTGGATGTGGGCGGGACCATCGTGCTTCCCCTCGAGTGGAGACGGGTATGGCGGTGAACTTCTTGATTTGCAGCAAGGGTGTGAAAGACCTTTTCGAAGTTCCAGAGGTTAGGTGTCATTAGTCTCCAGACGCCTCATCAGAAATAGGCCTCATCTCTCCTGGAAGGGAGAACTTCCTGGATTTTCTCGAGTTGCGGCAGGTTTTCTCGAGTTACGACGGGGACCTCAGGGACCCGCCCTGGTGGCCTCAGGAGAGGCCAGTCCCCATGCGAGTTGCTAGGGGGCCTCTCGGGATTCCTCTCCCGTCGATACCGGGGCCAAAAACCTTGTGTGGAGTCAGGGCCGGAACCGAGGATTCCTCTCAGGGGCTGACATGGATCTTTGGGTACTTCTGGAGTCTCCCCAGGGGAGTAGGCCTCGTCTCCAGTGGGGGCATGCACGTGCGCTTTCCTTCCAGGCTGTGGCAGAAATGTCACGCTTCCCGTCGCGTGGATCAAAGGATCTGTGGTTTTCCCTCGAGGCTTTCCTTGAGGCTTTCCCACAGGGCTGCCCCACGTGCCACCGTGGTGTGAGTCGATCCTCGGCGTGAAAGATGAGCCAGTGCAGTGCAAAGAGGTTCCTCTGGAATGGACTGAGACATCTGGGGGACTCTTGGAATGGTGGTACGACCATGGAGTTCCTCTCGCCTTTCCTGTTGAGAGTGCCTCCTCTTGAGATGCGACGGGAACGCCGGGAATTCTTTCCCGTTGAAAGCAGGGAAAGGATCCCACATCTCGAGCTACGATGGGGAAACGGGGATCCTCTGGATGTGGGCGGGACCATCGTGTTTCCTCTCGAGTGGAGACGGGTATGGCGGTGAACTTCTTGAGTTGCAGCAAGGGTGTGAAAGACCCTTCCGAAGTTCCAGAGGTTTGGTGTCATTAGTCTCCAGATGCCTCATCGGAAATAGGCCTCATCTCGCCTGGAAGGGTGAACTTCCTGGATTTTCTCGAGTTGAGGCAGGTGTTCTCGAGTTACGACGGGGACCTCAGGGACCCGCCCTGGTGGCCTCAGGAGAGGCCAGTCCCCATGCGAGTTGCTAGGGGGCCTTTCGGGATTCGTCTCCCGTCGATACCGGGGACAAAAACCTTGTGTGGTGTCAGGGCCGGAACCGAGGATTCCTCTGAGGCTGACATGGATCTTTGGGTACTTCTGGAGTCTCCCCAGGGGAGTCAGGCCTCGTCTCGAGTGGGGGCATGCACGTGCGCTTTCCTTCCAGGCTGTAGCAGCAATGTCACGCTTCCCTTCGCGTGGATCAAAGGATCTGTGGTTTTCCCTCGAGGCTTTCCCTCGAGGCTTTCCCACAGGGCTGTCCCACGTGCCACCGTGGTGTGAGTCGATCCTGGCGTGAAAGATGAGCCAGTGCAGGGCAAAGAGGTTCCTCTGGAATGGACTGAGACATCTGGGGGACTCTTGGAATGGTGGTACGACCATGGAGTTCCTCTCGCCTTTCCTGTTGAGAGTGCCTCCTCTTGAGATGCGACGGGAACGCCGGGAATTCTTTCCCGTTGAAAGCAGGGAAAGGATCCCTCATCTCGAGCTACGAGGGGGAAACGGGGCTCTTCTGGATTTGGGCGGGATCATCGTGCTTCCTCTCGAGTGGAGACGGGTATGGCGGTGAACTTCTTGAGTTGCAGCAAGGGTGTGAAAGACCCTTTCGAAGTTCCAGAGGTTAGGTGTCATTAGTCTCCAGACGCCTCATCGGAAATAGGCCTCATCTCGCCTGGAAGGGAGAACTTCCTGGATTTTCTCGAGTTGCGGCAGGTGTTCTCGAGTTACGACGGGGACCTCAGGGACCCGCCCTGGTGGCCTCAGGAGAGGCCAGTCCCCATGCGAGTTGCTAGGGGGCCTCTCGGGATTCCTCTCCCGTCGATACCGGGGCCAAAAACCTTGTGTGGAGTCAGGGCCGGAACCGAGGATTCCTCTAAGGGGCTGACATGGATCTTTGGGTACTTCTGGAGTCTCCCCAGGGGAGTCAGGCCTCGTCTCGAGTGGGGGCATGCACGTGCGATTTCCTTCCAGGCTGTAGCAGCAATGTCACGCTTCCCGTCGCGTGGATCAAAGGATCTGTGGTTTTCCCTCGAGGCTTTCCCACAGGGCTGTCCCACGTGCCACCGTGGTGTGAGTCGATCCTCGGCGTGAAAGATGAGCCAGTGCAGGGCAAAGAGGTTCCTCTGGAATGGACTGAGACATCTGGGGGACTCTTGGAATGGTGGTACGACCATGGAATTCCTCTCGCCTTTCCTGTTGAGAGTGCCTCCTCTTGAGATGCGACGGGAACGCCGGGAATTCTTTCCCGTTGAAAGCAGGGAAAGGATCCCTCATCTCGAGCTACGAGGGGGAAACGGGGCTCTTCTGGATGTGGGCGGGACCATCGTGCTTCCTCTCGAGTGGAGACGGGTATGGCGGTGAACTTCTTGAGTTGCAGCAAGGGTGTGAAAGACCCTTTAGAAGTTCCAGAGGTTAGGTGTCATTAGTCTCCAGACGCCTCATCGGAAATAGGCCTAATCTCGCCTGGAAGGGAGAACTTCCTGGATTTTCTCGAGTTGCGGCAGCTGTTCTGGAGTTACGACGGGGACCTCAGGGACCCGCACTGGTGGCCTCAGGAGAGGTCAGTCCCCATGCGAGTTGCTAGGGGGCCTCTCGGGATTCCTCTCCCGTCGATACCGGGGCCAAAAACCTTGTGTGGAGTCAGGGCCGGAACCGAGGATTCCTCTCAGGGGCTGACATGGATCTTTGGGTACTTCTGGAGTCTCCCCAGGGGAATCAGGCCTCGTCTCGAGTGGGGGCATGCACGTGCGCTTTCCTTCCAAGCTGTAGCAGCAATGTCACGCTTCCCTTCGCGTGGATCAAAGGATCTGTGGTTTTCCCTCGAGGCTTTCCCACAGGGCTGTCCCACGTGCCACCGTGGTGTGAGTCGATCCTGGCGTGAAAGATGAGCCAGTGCAGGGCACAGAGGTTCCGCTGGAATGGACTGAGACATCTGGGGGACTCTTGGAATGGTGGTACGACCATGGAGTTCCTCTCGCCTTTCCTGTTGAGAGTGCCTCCTCTTGAGATGCGACGGGAACGCCGGGAATTCTTTCCCGTTGAAAGCAGGGAAAGGATCCCTCATCTCGAGCTACGAGGGGGAAACGGGGCTCCTCTGGATGTGGGCGGGACCATCGTGCTTCCCCTCGAGTGGAGACGGGTATGGCGGTGAACTTCTTGATTTGCAGCAAGGGTGTGAAAGACCTTTTCGAAGTTCTAGAGGTTAGGTGTCATTAGTCTCCAGACGCCTCATCGGAAATAGGCCTCATCTCGCCTGGAAGGGAGAACTTCCTGGATTTTCTCGAGTTGCGGCAGGTGTTCTCGAGTTACGACGGGGACCTCAGGGACCCGCCCTGGTGGCCTCAAGAGAGGCCAGTCCCCATGCGAGTTGCTAGGGGGCCTCTCGGGATTCCTCTCCCGTCGATACCGGGGCCAAAAACCTTGTGTGGAGTCAGGGCCGGAACCGAGGATTCCTCTCAGGGGCTGACATGGATCTTTGGGTACTTCTGGAGTCTCCCCAGGGGAGTAGGCCTCGTCTCCAGTGGGGGCATGCACGTGCGCTTTCCTTCCAGGCTGTGGCAGAAATGTCACGCTTCCCGTCGCGTGGATCAAAGGATCTGTGGTTTTCCCTCGAGGCTTTCCTTGAGGCTTTCCCACAGGGCTGCCCCACGTGCCACCGTGGTGTGAGTCGATCCTCGGCGTGAAAGATGAGCCAGTGCAGTGCAAAGAGGTTCCTCTGGAATGGACTGAGACATCTGGGGGACTCTTGGAATGGTGGTACGACCATGGAGTTCCTCTCGCCTTTCCTGTTGAGAGTGCCTCCTCTTGAGATGCGACGGGAACGCCGGGAATTCTTTCCCGTTGAAAGCAGGGAAAGGATCCCACATCTCGAGCTACGATGGGGAAACGGGGATCCTCTGGATGTGGGCGGGACCATCGTGTTTCCTCTCGAGTGGAGACGGGTATGGCGGTGAACTTCTTGAGTTGCAGCAAGGGTGTGAAAGACCCTTCCGAAGTTCCAGAGGTTTGGTGTCATTAGTCTCCAGATGCCTCATCGGAAATAGGCCTCATCTCGCCTGGAAGGGTGAACTTCCTGGATTTTCTCGAGTTGAGGCAGGTGTTCTCGAGTTACGACGGGGACCTCAGGGACCCGCCCTGGTGGCCTCAGGAGAGGCCAGTCCCCATGCGAGTTGCTAGGGGGCCTTTCGGGATTCGTCTCCCGTCGATACCGGGGACAAAAACCTTGTGTGGTGTCAGGGCCGGAACCGAGGATTCCTCTGAGGCTGACATGGATCTTTGGGTACTTCTGGAGTCTCCCCAGGGGAGTCAGGCCTCGTCTCGAGTGGGGGCATGCACGTGCGCTTTCCTTCCAGGCTGTAGCAGCAATGTCACGCTTCCCTTCGCGTGGATCAAAGGATCTGTGGTTTTCCCTCGAGGCTTTCCCTCGAGGCTTTCCCACAGGGCTGTCCCACGTGCCACCGTGGTGTGAGTCGATCCTGGCGTGAAAGATGAGCCAGTGCAGGGCAAAGAGGTTCCTCTGGAATGGACTGAGACATCTGGGGGACTCT
This sequence comes from Capricornis sumatraensis, assembly GCF_032405125.1. Taxonomy (NCBI): domain Eukaryota; kingdom Metazoa; phylum Chordata; class Mammalia; order Artiodactyla; family Bovidae; genus Capricornis; species Capricornis sumatraensis. Next base: position 15,154,837 of record NW_027184612.1, read on the forward strand.
TGGAATGGTGGTACGACCATGGAGTTCCTCTCGCCTTTCCTGTTGAGAGTGCCTCCTCTTGAGATGCGACGGGAACGCCGGGAATTCTTTCCCGTTGAAAGCAGGGAAAGGATCCCTCATCTCGAGCTACGAGGGGGAAACGGGGCTCTTCTGGATTTGGGCGGGATCATCGTGCTTCCTCTCGAGTGGAGACGGGTATGGCGGTGAACTTCTTGAGTTGCAGCAAGGGTGTGAAAGACCCTTTCGAAGTTCCAGAGGTTAGGTGTCATTAGTCTCCAGACGCCTCATCGGAAATAGGCCTCATCTCGCCTGGAAGGGAGAACTTCCTGGATTTTCTCGAGTTGCGGCAGGTGTTCTCGAGTTACGACGGGGACCTCAGGGACCCGCCCTGGTGGCCTCAGGAGAGGCCAGTCCCCATGCGAGTTGCTAGGGGGCCTCTCGGGATTCCTCTCCCGTCGATACCGGGGCCAAAAACCTTGTGTGGAGTCAGGGCCGGAACCGAGGATTCCTCTAAGGGGCTGACATGGATCTTTGGGTACTTCTGGAGTCTCCCCAGGGGAGTCAGGCCTCGTCTCGAGTGGGGGCATGCACGTGCGATTTCCTTCCAGGCTGTAGCAGCAATGTCACGCTTCCCGTCGCGTGGATCAAAGGATCTGTGGTTTTCCCTCGAGGCTTTCCCACAGGGCTGTCCCACGTGCCACCGTGGTGTGAGTCGATCCTCGGCGTGAAAGATGAGCCAGTGCAGGGCAAAGAGGTTCCTCTGGAATGGACTGAGACATCTGGGGGACTCTTGGAATGGTGGTACGACCATGGAATTCCTCTCGCCTTTCCTGTTGAGAGTGCCTCCTCTTGAGATGCGACGGGAACGCCGGGAATTCTTTCCCGTTGAAAGCAGGGAAAGGATCCCTCATCTCGAGCTACGAGGGGGAAACGGGGCTCTTCTGGATGTGGGCGGGACCATCGTGCTTCCTCTCGAGTGGAGACGGGTATGGCGGTGAACTTCTTGAGTTGCAGCAAGGGTGTGAAAGACCCTTTAGAAGTTCCAGAGGTTAGGTGTCATTAGTCTCCAGACGCCTCATCGGAAATAGGCCTAATCTCGCCTGGAAGGGAGAACTTCCTGGATTTTCTCGAGTTGCGGCAGCTGTTCTGGAGTTACGACGGGGACCTCAGGGACCCGCACTGGTGGCCTCAGGAGAGGTCAGTCCCCATGCGAGTTGCTAGGGGGCCTCTCGGGATTCCTCTCCCGTCGATACCGGGGCCAAAAACCTTGTGTGGAGTCAGGGCCGGAACCGAGGATTCCTCTCAGGGGCTGACATGGATCTTTGGGTACTTCTGGAGTCTCCCCAGGGGAATCAGGCCTCGTCTCGAGTGGGGGCATGCACGTGCGCTTTCCTTCCAAGCTGTAGCAGCAATGTCACGCTTCCCTTCGCGTGGATCAAAGGATCTGTGGTTTTCCCTCGAGGCTTTCCCACAGGGCTGTCCCACGTGCCACCGTGGTGTGAGTCGATCCTGGCGTGAAAGATGAGCCAGTGCAGGGCACAGAGGTTCCGCTGGAATGGACTGAGACATCTGGGGGACTCTTGGAATGGTGGTACGACCATGGAGTTCCTCTCGCCTTTCCTGTTGAGAGTGCCTCCTCTTGAGATGCGACGGGAACGCCGGGAATTCTTTCCCGTTGAAAGCAGGGAAAGGATCCCTCATCTCGAGCTACGAGGGGGAAACGGGGCTCCTCTGGATGTGGGCGGGACCATCGTGCTTCCCCTCGAGTGGAGACGGGTATGGCGGTGAACTTCTTGATTTGCAGCAAGGGTGTGAAAGACCTTTTCGAAGTTCTAGAGGTTAGGTGTCATTAGTCTCCAGACGCCTCATCGGAAATAGGCCTCATCTCGCCTGGAAGGGAGAACTTCCTGGATTTTCTCGAGTTGCGGCAGGTGTTCTCGAGTTACGACGGGGACCTCAGGGACCCGCCCTGGTGGCCTCAAGAGAGGCCAGTCCCCATGCGAGTTGCTAGGGGGCCTCTCGGGATTCCTCTCCCGTCGATACCGGGGCCAAAAACCTTGTGTGGAGTCAGGGCCGGAACCGAGGATTCCTCTCAGGGGCTGACATGGATCTTTGGGTACTTCTGGAGTCTCCCCAGGGGAATCAGGCCTCGTCTCGAGTGGGGGCATGCACGTGCGCTTTCCTTCCAGGCTGTAGCAGCAATGTCACGCTTCCCTTCGCGTGGATCAAAGGATCTGTGGTTTTCCCTCGAGGCTTTCCCTCGAGGCTTTCCCACAGGGCTGTCCCACGTGCCACCGTGGTGTGAGTCGATGTTGGCGTGAAAGATGAGCCAGTGCAGGGCAAAGAGGTTCCTCTGGAATGGACTGAGACATCTGGGGGACTCTTGGAATGGTGGTACGACCATGGAGTTCCTCTCGCCTTTCCTGTTGAGAGTGCCTCCTCTTGAGATGCGACGGGAACGCCGGGAATTCTTTCCCGTTGAAAGCAGGGAAAGGATCCCTCATCTCGAGCAACGAGGGGGAAACGGGGCTCCTCTGGATTTGGGAGGGACCATCGTGCTTCCTCCCGAGTGGAGACGGGTATGGCGGTGAACTTCTTGAGTTGCAGCAAGGGTGTGAAAGACCCTTTCGAAGTTCCAGAGGTTAAGTGTCATTAGTCTCCAGACGCCTCATCGGAAATAGGCCTCATCTAGCCTGGAAGGGAGAATTTCCTGGATTTTCTCGAGTTGCAGCCGGTGTTCTCGAGTTACGATGGGGACCTCAGGGACCCGCCCTGGTGGCCTCAGGAGAGGCCAGTCCCCAGGCGAGTTGCTAGGGGGCCTCTCGGGATTCCTCTCCCTTCGATACCGGGGCCAAAAACCTTGTGTGGAGTCAGGGCCGGAACCGAGGATTCCTCTCAGGGGCTGACATGGATCTTTGGGTACTTGTGGAGTCTCCACATGGGAGTCAGGCCTCGTCTCGAGTGGGGGCATGCACGTGTGCTTTCCTTCCAGGCTGTAGCAGTAATGTCACGCTTCCCGTGGCCTGGATCAAAGGATCTGTGGTTTTCCCTCGAGGCTTTCCCTCGACGCTTTCCCACAGGGCTGTCCCACGTGCCACCGTGGTGTGAGTCGATGCTGGCGTGAAAGATGAGCCAGTGCAGGGCAAAGAGTTTCCTCTGGAATGGACTGAGACATCTGGGGGACTCTTGGAATGGTGGTACGACCATGGAGTTCCTCTCGCCTTTCCTGTTGAGAGTGCCTCCTCTTGAGATGCGACGGGAACGCCGGGAATTCTTTCCCGTTGAAAGCAGGGAAAGGATCCCTCATCTCGAGCTACGAGGGGGAAACGGGGCTCCTCTGGATGTGGGCGGGACCATCGTGCTTCCTCTCGAGTGGAGACGGGTATGGCGGTGAACTTCTTGAGTTGCAGCAAGGGTGTGAAAGACCCTTTCGAAGTTCCAGAGGTTAGGTGTCATTAGTCTCCAGACGCCTCATCGGAAATAGGCCTCATCTCGCCTGGAAGGGAGAACTTCCTGGATTTTCTCGAGTTGCGGCAGCTGTTCTGGAGTTACGACGGGGACCTCAGGGACCCGCCCTGGTGGCCTCAGGAGAGGCCAGTCCCCATGCGAGTTGCTAGGGGGCCTCTCGGGATTCCTCTCCCGTCGATACCGGGGCCAAAAACCTTGTGTGGAGTCAGGGCCGGAACCGAGGATTCCTCTCAGGGGCTGACATGGATCTTTGGGTACTTCTGGAGTCTCCACAGGGGAGTCAGGCCTCGTCTCGAGTGGGGGCATGCACGTGCGCTTTCCTTCCAGGCTGTAGCAGCAATGTCACGCTTCCCTTCGCGTGGATCAAAGGATCTGTGGTTTTCCCTCGAGGCTTTCCCTCGAGGCTTTCCCACAGGGCTGTCCCACGTGCCACCGTGGTGTGAGTCGATCCTGGCGTGAAAGATGAGCCAGTGCAGGGCACAGAGGTTCCGCTGAAATGGACTGAGACATCTGGGGGACTCTTGGAATGGTGGTACGACCATGGAGTTCCTCTCGCCTTTCCTGTTGAGAGTGCCTCCTCTTGAGATGGGACGGGAACGCCGGGAATTCTTTCCCGTTGAAAGCAGGGAAAGGATCCATCATCTCGAGCTACAAGGGGGAAACGGGGCTCCTCTGGATGTGGGCGGGACCATCGTGCTTCCCCTCGAGTGGAGACGGGTATGGCGGTGAACTTCTTGATTTGCAGCAAGGGTGTGAAAGACCTTTTCGAAGTTCCAGAGGTTAGGTGTCATTAGTCTCCAGACGCCTCATCAGAAATAGGCCTCATCTCGCCTGGAAGGGAGAACTTCCTGGATTTTCTCGAGTTGCGGCAGGTTTTCTCGAGTTACGACGGGGACCTCAGGGACCCGCCCTGGTGGCCTCAGGAGAGGCCAGTCCCCATGCGAGTTGCTAGGGGGCCTCTCGGGATTCCTCTCCCGTCGATACCGGGGCCAAAAACCTTGTGTGGAGTCAGGGCCGGAACCGAGGATTCCTCTCAGGGGCTGACATGGATCTTTGGGTACTTCTGGAGTCTCCCCAGGGGAGTAGGCCTCGTCTCCAGTGGGGGCATGCACGTGCGCTTTCCTTCCAGGCTGTAGCAGCAATGTCACGCTTCCCTTCGCGTGGATCAAAGGATCTGTGGTTTTCCCTCGAGGCTTTCCCTCGAGGCTTTCCCACAGGGCTGTCCCACGTGCCACCGTGGTGTGAGTCGATCCTGGCGTGAAAGATGAGCCAGTGCAGGGCAAAGAGGTTCCTCTGGAATGGACTGAGACATCTGGGGGACTCTTGGAATGGTGGTACGACCATGGAGTTCCTCTCGCCTTTCCTGTTGAGAGTGCCTCCTCTTGAGATGCGACGGGAACGCCGGGAATTCTTTCCCGTTGAAAGCAGGGAAAGGATCCCTCATCTCGAGCTACGAGGGGGAAACGGGGCTCTTCTGGATGTGGGCGGGATCATCGTGCTTCCTCTCGAGTGGAGACGGGTATGGCGGTGAACATCTTGAGTTGCAGCAAGAGTGTGAAAGACCCTTTCGAATTTCCAGAGGTTAGGTGTCATTAGTCTCCAGACGCCTCATCGGAAATAGGCCTCATCTCGCCTGGAAGGGAGAACTTCCTGGATTTTCTCGAGTTGCGGCAGGTGTTCTCGAGTTACGACGGGGACCTCAGGGACCCGCCCTGGTGGCCTCAGGAGAGGCCAGTCCCCATGCGAGTTGCTAGGGGGCCTCTCGGGATTCCTCTCCCGTCGATACCGGGGCCAAAAACCTTGTGTGGAGTCAGGGCCGGAACCGAGGATTCCTCTAAGGGGCTGACATGGATCTTTGGGTACTTCTGGAGTCTCCCCAGGGGAGTCAGGCCTCGTCTCGAGTGGGGGCATGCACGTGCGATTTCCTTCCAGGCTGTAGCAGCAATGTCACGCTTCCCGTCGCGTGGATCAAAGGATCTGTGGTTTTCCCTCGAGGCTTTCCCACAGGGCTGTCCCACGTGCCACCGTGGTGTGAGTCGATCCTCGGCGTGAAAGATGAGCCAGTGCAGGGCAAAGAGGTTCCTCTGGAATGGACTGAGACATCTGGGGGACTCTTGGAATGGTGGTACGACCATGGAGTTCCTCTCGCCTTTCCTGTTGAGAGTGCCTCCTCTTGAGATGCGACGGGAACGCCGGGAATTCTTTCCCGTTGAAAGCAGGGAAAGGATCCCTCATCTCGAGCTACGAGGGGGAAACGGGGCTCTTCTGGATGTGGGCGGGACCATCGTGCTTCCTCTCGAGTGGAGACGGGTATGGCGGTGAACTTCTTGAGTTGCAGCAAGGGTGTGAAAGACCCTTTAGAAGTTCCAGAGGTTAGGTGTCATTAGTCTCCAGACGCCTCATCGGAAATAGGCCTCATCTCGCCTGGAAGGGAGAACTTCCTGGATTTTCTCGAGTTGCGGCAGCTGTTCTGGAGTTACGACGGGGACCTCAGGGACCCGCACTGGTGGCCTCAGGAGAGGTCAGTCCCCATGCGAGTTGCTAGGGGGCCTCTCGGGATTCCTCTCCCGTCGATACCGGGGCCAAAAACCTTGTGTGGAGTCAGGGCCGGAACCGAGGATTCCTCTCAGGGGCTGACATGGATCTTTGGGTACTTCTGGAGTCTCCCCAGGGGAATCAGGCCTCGTCTCGAGTGGGGGCATGCACGTGCGCTTTCCTTCCAAGCTGTAGCAGCAATGTCACGCTTCCCTTCGCGTGGATCAAAGGATCTGTGGTTTTCCCTCGAGGCTTTCCCTCGAGGCTTTCCCACAGGGCTGTCCCACGTGCCACCGTGGTGTGAGTCGATCCTGGCGTGAAAGATGAGCCAGTGCCGGGCACAGAGGTTCCGCTGGAATGGACTGAGACATCTGGGGGACTCTTGGAATGGTGGTACGACCATGGAGTTCCTCTCGCCTTTCCTGTTGAGAGTGCCTCCTCTTGAGATGCGACGGGAACGCCGGGAATTCTTTCCCGTTGAAAGCAGGGTAAGGATCCCTCATCTCGAGCTACGAGGGGGAAACGGGGCTCCTCTGGATGTGGGCGGGACCATCGTGCTTCCCCTCGAGTGGAGACGGGTATGGCGGTGAACTTCTTGATTTGCAGCAAGGGTGTGAAAGACCTTTTCGAAGTTCTAGAGGTTAGGTGTCATTAGTCTCCAGACGCCTCATCGGAAATAGGCCTCATCTCGCCTGCAAGGGAGAACTTCCTGGATTTTCTCGAGTTGCGGCAGGTGTTCTCGAGTTACGACGGGGACCTCAGGGACCCGCCCTGGTGGCCTCAGGAGAGGCCAGTCCCCATGCGAGTTGCTAGGGGGCCTCTCGGGATTCCTCTCCCGTCGATACCGGGGCCAAAAACCTTGTGTGGAGTCAGGGCCGGAACCGAGGATTCCTCTCAGGGGCTGACATGGATCTTTGGGTACTTCTGGAGTCTCCCCAGGGGAATCAGGCCTCGTCTCGAGTGGGGGCATGCACGTGCGCTTTCCTTCCAGGCTGTAGCAGCAATGTCACGCTTCCCTTCGCGTGGATCAAAGGATCTGTGGTTTTCCCTCGAGGCTTTCCCTCGAGGCTTTCCCACAGGGCTGTCCCACGTGCCACCGTGGTGTGAGTCGATGCTGGCGTGAAAGATGAGCCAGTGCAGGGCAAAGAGGTTCCTCTGGAATGGACTGAGACATCTGGGGGACTCTTGGAATGGTGGTACGACCATGGAGTTCCTCTCGCCTTTCCTGTTGAGAGTGCCTCCTCTTGAGATGCGACGGGAACGCCGGGAATTCTTTCCCGTTGAAAGCAGGGAAAGGATCCCTCATCTCGAGCTACGAGGGGGAAACGGGGCTCCTCTGGATGTGGGCGGGACCATCGTGCTTCCTCTCGAGTGGAGACGGGTATGGCGGTGAACTTCTTGAGTTGCAGCAAGGGTGTGAAAGACCCTTTCGAAGTTCCAGAGGTTAGGTGTCATTAGTCTCCAGACGCCTCATCGGAAATAGGCCTCATCTCGCCTGGAAGGGAGAACTTCCTGGATTTTCTCGAGTTGCGGCAGCTGTTCTGGAGTTACGACGGGGACCTCAGGGACCCGCCCTGGTGGCCTCAGGAGAGGCCAGTCCCCATGCGAGTTGCTAGGGGGCCTCTCGGGATTCCTCTCCCGTCGATACCGGGGCCAAAAACCTTGTGTGGAGTCAGGGCCGGAACCGAGGATTCCTCTCAGGGGCTGACATGGATCTTTGGGTACTTCTGGAGTCTCCACAGGGGAGTCAGGCCTCGTCTCGAGTGGGGGCATGCACGTGCGCTTTCCTTCCAGGCTGTAGCAGCAATGTCACGCTTCCCTTCGCGTAGATCAAAGGATCTGTGGTTTTCCCTCGAGGCTTTCCCTCGAGGCTTTCCCACAGGGCTGTCCCACGTGCCACCGTGGTGTGAGTCGATCCTGGCGTGAAAGATGAGCCAGTGCAGGGCACAGAGGTTCCGCTGGAATGGACTGAGACATCTGGGGGACTCTTGGAATGGTGGTACGACCATGGAGTTCCTCTCGCCTTTCCTGTTGAGAGTGCCTCCTCTTGAGATGGGACGGGAACGCCGGGAATTCTTTCCCGTTGAAAGCAGGGAAAGGATCCATCATCTCGAGCTACGAGGGGGAAACGGGGCTCCTCTGGATGTGGGCGGGACCATCGTGCTTCCCCTCGAGTGGAGACGGGTATGGCGGTGAACTTCTTGATTTGCAGCAAGGGTGTGAAAGACCTTTTCGAAGTTCCAGAGGTTAGGTGTCATTAGTCTCCAGACGCCTCATCGGAAATAGGCCTCATCTCGCCTGGAAGGGAGAACTTCCTGGATTTTCTCGAGTTGCGGCAGGTGTTCTCGAGTTACGACGGGGACCTCAGGGACCCGCCCTGGTGGCCTCAGGAGAGGCCAGTCCCCATGCGAGTTGCTAGGGGGCCTCTCGGGATTCCTCTCCCGTCGATACCGGGGCCAAAAACCTTGTGTGGAGTCAGGGCCGGAACCGAGGATTCCTCTCAGGGGCTGACATGGATCTTTGGGTACTTCTGGAGTCTCCCCAGGGGAGTAGGCCTCGTCTCCAGTGGGGGCATGCACGTGCGCTTTCCTTCCAGGCTGTGGCAGAAATGTCACGCTTCCCGTCGCGTGGATCAAAGGATCTGTGGTTTTCCCTCGAGGCTTTCCTTGAGGCTTTCCCACAGGGCTGCCCCACGTGCCACCGTGGTGTGAGTCGATCCTCGGCGTGAAAGATGAGCCAGTGCAGTGCAAAGAGGTTCCTCTGGAATGGACTGAGACATCTGGGGGACTCTTGGAATGGTGGTACGACCATGGAGTTCCTCTCGCCTTTCCTGTTGAGAGTGCCTCCTCTTGAGATGCGACGGGAATGCCGGGAGTTCTTTCCCGTTGAAAGCAGGGAAAGGATCCCACATCTCGAGCTACGATGGGGAAACGGGGCTCCTCTGGATGTGGGCGGGACCATCGTGTTTCCTCTCGAGTGGAGACGGGTATGGCGGTGAACTTCTTGAGTTGCAGCAAGGGTGTGAAAGACCCTTCCGAAGTTCCAGAGGTTTGGTGTCATTAGTCTCCAGATGCCTCATCGGAAATAGGCCTCATCTCGCCTGGAAGGGTGAACTTCCTGGATTTTCTCGAGTTGAGTCAGGTGTTCTCGAGTTACGACGGGGACCTCAGGGACCCGCCCTGGTGGCCTCAGGAGAGGCCAGTCCCCATGCGAGTTGCTAGGGGGCCTTTCGGGATTCGTCTCCCGTCGATACCGGGGACAAAAACCTTGTGTGGTGTCAGGGCCGGAACCGAGGATTCCTCTCAGAGGCTGACATGCATCTTTGGGTACTTCTGGAGTCTCCCCAGGGGAGTCAGGCCTCGTCTCGAGTGGGGGCATGCACGTGCGCTTTCCTTCCAGGCTGTAGCAGCAATGTCACGCTTCCCTTCGCGTGGATCAAAGGATCTGTGGTTTTCCCTCGAGGCTTTCCCTCGAGGCTTTCCCACAGGGCTGTCCCACGTGCCACCGTGGTGTGAGTCGATCCTGGCGTGAAAGATGAGCCAGTGCAGGGCAAAGAGGTTCCTCTGGAATGGACTGAGACATCTGGGGGACTCTTGGAATGGTGGTACGACCATGGAGTTCCTCTCGCCTTTCCTGTTGAGAGTGCCTCCTCTTGAGATGCGACGGGAACGCCGGGAATTCTTTCCCGTTGAAAGCAGGGAAAGGATCCCTCATCTCGAGCTACGAGGGGGAAACGGGGCTCCTCTGGATGTGGGCGGGACCATCGTGCTTCCTCTCGAGTGGAGACGGGTATGGCGGTGAACTTCTTGAGTTGCAGCAAGAGTGTGAAAGACCCTTTCGAATTTCCAGAGGTTAGGTGTCATTAGTCTCCAGACGCCTCATCGGAAATAGGCCTCATCTCGCCTGGAAGGGAGAACTTCCTGGATTTTCTCGAGTTGCGGCAGGTGTTCTCGAGTTACGACGGGGACCTCAGGGACCCGCCCTGGTGGCCTCAGGAGAGGCCAGTCCCCATGCGAGTTGCTAGGGGGCCTCTCGGGATTCCTCTCCCGTCGATACCGGGGCCAAAAACCTTGTGTGGAGTCAGGGCCGGAACCGAGGATTCCTCTAAGGGGCTGACATGGATCTTTGGGTACTTCTGGAGTCTCCCCAGGGGAGTCAGGCCTCGTCTCGAGTGGGGGCATGCACGTGCGATTTCCTTCCAGGCTGTAGCAGCAATGTCACGCTTCCCGTCGCGTGGATCAAAGGATCTGTGGTTTTCCCTCGAGGCTTTCCCTCGAGGCTTTCCCACAGGGCTGTCCCACGTGCCACCGTGGTGTGAGTCGATGCTGGCGTGAAAGATGAGCCAGTGCAGGGCAAAGAGTTTCCTCTGGAATGGACTGAGATATCTGGGGGACTCTTGGAATGGTGGTACGACCATGGAGTTCCTCTCGCCTTTCCTGTTGAGAGTGCCTCCTCTTGAGATGCGACGGGAACGCCGGGAATTCTTTCCCGTTGAAAGCAGGGAAAGGATCCCTCATCTCGAGCTACGAGGGGGAAACGGGGCTCTTCTGGATGTGGGCGGGACCATCGTGCTTCCTCTCGAGTGGAGACGGGTATGGCGGTGAACTTCTTGAGTTGCAGCAAGGGTGTGAAAGACCCTTTCGAAGTTCCAGAGGTTATGTGCCATTAGTCTCCAGACGCCTCATTGGAAATAGGCCTCATCTCGCCTGGAAGGGAGAACTTCCTGGATTTTCTCGAGGTGCGGCAGGTGTTCTCGAGTTACGACGGGGACCTCAGGAACCCACCCTGGTGGCCTCAGGAGAAGCCAGTCCCCATGCGAGTTGCAAGGGGGCCTCTCGGGATTCCTCTCCCGTCGATACCGGGGCCAAAGACCTTGTGTGGAGTCAGGGCCGGAACCGAGGATTCCTCTCAGGGGCAGACATGGATCTTTGGGTACTTCTGGAGTCTCCCCAGGGGAGTCAGGCCTCGTCTCGAGTGGGGGCATGCACGTACGCTTTCCTTCCAGGCTGTGGCAGAAATGTCACGCTTCCCGTGGCGTGGATCAAAGGATCTGTGGTTTTCCCTCGAGGCTTTCCTCGAGGCTTTCCCACAGGGCTGTCCCACGTGCCACCGTGGTGTGAGTCGATCCTCGGCGTGAAAGATGAGCCAGTGCAGGGCAAAGAGGTTCCTCTGGAATGGACTGAGACATCTGGGGGACTCTTGGAATGGTGGTACGACCATGGAGTTCCTCTCGCCTTTCCTGTTGAGAGTGCCTCCTCTTGAGATGCGACGGGAACGCCGGGAATTCTTTCCCGTTGAAAGCAGGGAAAAGATCCCTCATCTCGAGCTACGAGGGGGAAACGGGGCTCCTCTGGATGTGGGCGGGACCATCGTGCTTCCTCTCGAGTGGAGACGGGTATGGCGGTGAACTTCTTGAGTTGCAGCAAGGGTGTGAAAGACCCTTTCGAAGTTCCAGAGTTTAGGTGTCATTAGTCTCCAGACGCCTCATCGGAAATAGGCCTCATCTCGCCTGGAAGGGAGAACTTCCTGGATTTTCTCGAGTTGCGGCAGGTGTTCTCGAGTTACGACGGGGATCTCAGGGACCCGCCCTGGTGGCCTCAGGAGAGGCCAGTCCCCATGCGAGTTGCTAGGGGGCCTCTCGGGATTCCTCTCCCGTCGATACCGGGGCCAAAAACCTTGTGTGGAGTCAGGGCCGGAACCGAGGATTCCTCTCAGGGGCTGACATGGATCTTTGGGTACTTCTGGAGTCTCCCCAGGGGAGTCAGGCCTCGTCTCGAGTGGGGGCATGCACGTGCGCTTTCCTTCCAGGCTGTAGCAGCAATGTCACGCTTCCCGTCGCGTGGATCAAAGGATCTGTGGTTTTCCCTCGAGGCTTTCCCACAGGGCTGTCCCACGTGCCACCGTGGTGTGAGTCGATCCTCGGCGTGAAAGATGAGCCAGTGCAGGGCAAAGAGGTTCCTCTGGAATGGACTGAGACATCTGGGGGACTCTTGGAATGGTGGTACGACCATGGAGTTCCTCTCGCCTTTCCTGTTGAGAGTGCCTCCTCTTGAGATGCGACGGGAACGCCGGGAATTCTTTCCCGTTGAAAGCAGGGAAAGGATCCCTCATCTTGATCTACGAGGGGGAAACGGGGCTCCTCTGGATGTGGGCGGGACCATCGTGCTTCCTCTCGAGTGGAGACGGGTATGGCGGTGAACTTCTTGAGTTGCAGCAAGGGTGTGAAAGACCCTTTCGAAGTTCCAGAGGTTAGGTGTCATTAGTCTCCAGACGCCTCATCGGAAATAGGCCTCATCTCGCCTGGAAGGGAGAACTTCCTGGATTTTCTCGAGTTGCGGCAGGTGTTCTCGAGTTACGACGGGGACCTCAGGGACCCGACCTGGTGGCCTCAGGAGAGGCCAGTCCCCATGCGAGGTGCTAGGGGACCTCTTGGGGTTCCTCTCCCGTCAATTCGGGGGCCAAATACCTTGTGTGTAGTCAGGGCCGGAACCGAGGATTCCTCTCAGGGGCTGACATGGATCTTTGGGTACTTCTGGAGTCTCCCCAGGGGAGTCAGGCCTCGTCTCGAGTGGGGGCATGCACGTGCGCTTTCCTTCCAGGCTGTAGCAGCAATGTCACGCTTCCCGTCGCGTGGATTAAAGGATCTGTGGTTTTCCCTCGAGGCTTTCCCTCGAGGCTTTCCCACAAGCCTCTCCCACGTGCCACCGTGGTGTGAGTCGATTCTCGGCGTGAAAGATGAGCCAGTGCAGTGCAAAGAGGTTCCTCTGGAATGGACTGAGACATCTGGGGGACTCTTGGAATGGTGGTACGACCATGGAGTTCCTCTCGCCTTTCCTGTTGAGAGTGCCTCCTCTTGAGATGCGACGGGAACGCCGGGAATTCTTTCCCGTTGAAAGCAGGGAAAGGATCCCTCATCTCGAGCTACGAGGGGGAAACGGGGCTCCTCTGGATTTGGGAGGGACCATCGTGCTTCCTCGCGAGTGGAGACGGGTATGGCGGTGAACTTCTTGAGTTGCAGCAAGGGTGTGAAAGACCCTTTCGAAGTTCCAGAGGTTAAGTGTCATTAGTCTCCAGACGACTCATCGGAAATAGGCCTCATCTAGCCTGCAAGGGAGAATTTCCTGGATTTTCTCGAGTTATAGCCGGTGTTCTCGAGTTACGATGGGGACCTCAGGGACCCGCCCTGGTGGCCTCAGGAGAGGCCAGTCCCCAGGCGAGTTGCTAGGGGGCCTCTCGGGATTCCTCTCCCTTCGATACCGGGGCCAAAAACCTTGTGTGGAGTCAGGGCCGGAACCGAGGATTCCTCTCAGGGGCTGACATGGATCTTTGGGTACTTGTGGAGTCTCCACAGGGGAGTCAGGCCTCGTCTCGAGTGGGGGCATGCACGTGTGCTTTCCTTCCAGGCTGTAGCAGTAATGTCACGCTTCCCGTGGCCTGGATCAAAGGATCTGTGGTTTTCCCTCGAGGCTTTCCCTCGAGGCTTTCCCACAGGGCTGTCCCACGTTCCACCGTGGTGTGAGTCGATCCTGGCGTGAAAGATGAGCCAGTGCAGGGCACAGAGGTTCCGCTGGAATGGACTGAGATATCTGGGGGACTCTTGGAATGGTGGTACGACCATGGAGTTCCTCTCGCCTTTCCTGTTGAGAGTGCCTCCTCTTGAGATGCGACGGGAACGCCGGGAATTCTTTCCCGTTGAAAGCAGGGAAAGGATCCCTCATCTCGAGCTACGAGGGGGAAACGGGGCTCCTCTGGATGTGGGCGGGACCATCGTGCTTCCCCTCGAGTGGAGACGGGTATGGCGGTGAACTTCTTGATTTGCAGCAAGGGTGTGAAAGACCTTTTCGAAGTTCTAGAGGTTAGGTGTCATTAGTCTCCAGACGCCTCATCGGAAATAGGCCTCATCTCGCCTGGAAGGGAGAACTTCCTGGATTTTCTCGAGTTGCGGCAGGTGTTCTCGAGTTACGACGGGGACCTCAGGGACCCGCCCTGGTGGCCTCAAGAGAGGCCAGTCCCCATGCGAGTTGCTAGGGGGCCTCTCGGGATTCCTCTCCCGTCGATACCGGGGCCAAAAACCTTGTGTGGAGTCAGGGCCGGAACCGAGGATTCCTCTCAGGGGCTGACATGGATCTTTGGGTACTTCTGGAGTCTCCCCAGGGGAATCAGGCCTCGTCTCGAGTGGGGGCATGCACGTGCGCTTTCCTTCCAGGCTGTAGCAGCAATGTCACGCTTCCCTTCGCGTGGATCAAAGGATCTGTGGTTTTCCCTCGAGGCTTTCCCTCGAGGCTTTCCCACAGGGCTGTCCCACGTGCCACCGTGGTGTGAGTCGATGCTGGCGTGAAAGATGAGCCAGTGCAGGGCAAAGAGGTTCCTCTGGAATGGACTGAGACATCTGGGGGACTCTTGGAATGGTGGTACGACCATGGAGTTCCTCTCGCCTTTCCTGTTGAGAGTGCCTCCTCTTGAGATGCGACGGGAACGCCGGGAATTCTTTCCCGTTGAAAGCAGGGAAAGGATCCCTCATCTCGAGCTACGAGGGGGAAACGGGGCTCCTCTGGATTTGGGAGGGACCATCGTGCTTCCTCCCGAGTGGAGACGGGTATGGCGGTGAACTTCTTGAGTTGCAGCAAGGGTGTGAAAGACCCTTTCGAAGTTCCAGAGGTTAAGTGTCATTAGTCTCCAGACGCCTCATCGGAAATAGGCCTCATCTAGCCTGGAAGGGAGAATTTCCTGGATTTTCTCGAGTTGCAGCCGGTGTTCTCGAGTTACGATGGGGACCTCAGGGACCCGCCCTGGTGGCCTCAGGAGAGGCCAGTCCCCAGGCGAGTTGCTAGGGGGCCTCTCGGGATTCCTCTCCCTTCGATACCGGGGCCAAAAACCTTGTGTGGAGTCAGGGCCGGAATCGAGGATTCCTCTCAGGGGCTGACATGGATCTTTGGGTACTTGTGGAGTCTCCACAGGGGAGTCAGGCCTCGTCTCGAGTGGGGGCATGCACGTGTGCTTTCCTTCCAGGCTGTAGCAGTAATGTCACGCTTCCCGTGGCCTGGATCAAAGGATCTGTGGTTTTCCCTCGAGGCTTTCCCTCGAGGCTTTCCCACAGGGCTGTCCCACGTGCCACCGTGGTGTGAGTCGATGCTGGCGTGAAAGATGAGCCAGTGCAGGGCAAAGAGGTTCCTCTGGAATGGACTGAGACATCTGGGGGACTCTTGGAATGGTGGTACGACCATGGAGTTCCTCTCGCCTTTCCTGTTGAGAGTGCCTCCTCTTGAGATGCGACGGGAACGCCGGGAATTCTTTCCCGTTGAAAGCAGGGAAAGGATCCCTCATCTCGAGCTACGAGGGGGAAACGGGGCTCCTCTGGATGTGGGCGGGACCATCGTGCTTCCTCTCGAGTGGAGACGGGTATGGCGGTGAACTTCTTGAGTTGCAGCAAGGGTGTGAAAGACCCTTTCGAAGTTCCAGAGGTTAGGTGTCATTAGTCTCCAGACGGCTCATCGGAAATAGGCCTCATCTCGCCTGGAAGGGAGAACTTCCTGGATTTTCTCGAGTTGCGGCAGCTGTTCTGGAGTTACGACGGGGACCTCAGGGACCCGCCCTGGTGGCCTCAGGAGAGGCCAGTCCCCATGCGAGTTGCTAGGGGGCCTCTCGGGATTCCTCTCCCGTCGATACCGGGGCCAAAAACCTTGTGTGGAGTCAGGGCCGGAACCGAGGATTCCTCTCAGGGGCTGACATGGATCTTTGGGTACTTCTGGAGTCTCCACAGGGGAGTCAGGCCTCGTCTCGAGTGGGGGCATGCACGTGCGCTTTCCTTCCAGGCTGTAGCAGCAATGTCACGCTTCCCTTCGCGTGGATCAAAGGATCTGTGGTTTTCCCTCGAGGCTTTCCCTCGAGGCTTTCCCACAGGGCTCTCCAACGTGCCACCGTGGTGTGAGTCGATCCTGGCGTGAAAAATGAGCCAGTGCAGGGCACAGAGGTTCCGCTGGAATGGACTGAGACATCTGGGGGACTCTTGGAATGGTGGTACGACCATGGAGTTCCTCTCGCCTTTCCTGTTGAGAGTGCCTCCTCTTGAGATGGGACGGGAACGCCGGGAATTCTTTCCCGTTGAAAGCAGGGAAAGGATCCATCATCTCGAGCTACGAGGGGAAACGGGGCTCCTCTGGATGTGGGCGGGACCATCGTGCTTCCCCTCGAGTGGAGACGGGTATGGCGGTGAACTTCTTGATTTGCAGCAAGGGTGTGAAAGACCTTTTCGAAGTTCCAGAGGTTAGGTGTCATTAGTCTCCAGACGCCTCATCGGAAATAGGCCTCATCTCGCCTGGAAGGGAGAACTTCCTGGATTTTCTCGAGTTGCGGCAGGTGTTCTCGAGTTACGACGGGGACCTCAGGGACCCGCCCTGGTGGCCTCAGGAGAGGCCAGTCCCCATGCGAGTTGCTAGGGGGCCTCTCGGGATTCCTCTCACGTCGATACCGGGGCCAAAAACCTTGTGTGGAGTCAGGGCCGGAACCGAGGATTCCTCTCAGGGGCTGACATGGATCTTTGGGTACTTCTGGAGTCTCCCCAGGGGAGTAGGCCTCGTCTCCAGTGGGGGCATGCACGTGCGCTTTCCTTCCAGGCTGTGGCAGAAATGTCACGCTTCCCGTCGCGTGGATCAAAGGATCTGTGGTTTTCCCTCGAGGCTTTCCTTGAGGCTTTCCCACAGGGCTGCCCCACGTGCCACCGTGGTGTGAGTCGTTCCTCGGCGTGAAAGATGAGCCAGTGCAGTGCAAAGAGGTTCCTCTGGAATGGACTGAGACATCTGGGGGACTCTTGGAATGGTGGTACGACCATGGAGTTCCTCTCGCCTTTCCTGTTGAGAGTGCCTCCTCTTGAGATGCGACGGGAACGCCGGGAATTCTTTCCCGTTGAAAGCAGGGAAAGGATCCCACATCTCGAGCTACGATGGGGAAACGGGGCTCCTCTGGATGTGGGCGGGACCATCGTGTTTCCTCTCGAGTGGAGACGGGTATGGCGGTGAACTTCTTGAGTTGCAGCAAGGGTGTGAAAGACCCTTCCGAAGTTCCAGAGGTTTGGTGTCATTAGTCTCCAGATGCCTCATCGGAAATAGGCCTCATCTCGCCTGGAAGGGTGAACTTCCTGGATTTTCTCGAGTTGAGGCAGGTGTTCTCGAGTTACGACGGGGACCTCAGGGACCCGCCCTGGTGGCCTCAGGAGAGGCCAGTCCCCATGCGAGTTGCTAGGGGGCCTTTCGGGATTCGTCTCCCGTCGATACCGGGGACAAAAACCTTGTGTGGTGTCAGGGCCGGAACCGAGGATTCCTCTCAGAGGCTGACATGGATCTTTGGGTACTTCTGGAGTCTCCCCAGGGGAGTCAGGCCTCGTCTCGAGTGGGGGCATGCACGTGCGCTTTCCTTCCAGGCTGTAGCAGCAATGTCACGCTTCCCTTCGCGTGGATCAAAGGATCTGTGGTTTTCCCTCGAGGCTTTCCTCGAGGCTTTCCCACAGGGCTGTCCCACGTGCCACCGTGGTGTGAGTCGATCCTGGCGTGAAAGATGAGCCAGTGCAGGGCAAAGAGGTTCCTCTGGAATGGACTGAGACATCTGGGGGACTCTTGGAATGGTGGTACGACCATGGAGTTCCTCTCGCCTTTCCTGTTGAGAGTGCCTCCTCTTGAGGTGCGACGGGAACGCCGGAAATTCTTTCCCGTTGAAAGCAGGGAAAGGATCCCTCATCTCGAGCTACGAGGGGGAAACGGGGCTCCTCTGGATGTGGGCGGGACCATCGTGCTTCCTCTCGAGTGGAGACGGGTATGGCGGTGAACTTCTTGAGTTGCAGCAAGTGTGTGAAAGACCCTTTCAAATTTCCAGAGGTTAGGTGTCATTAGTCTCCAGACGCCTCATCGGAAATAGGCCTCATCTCGCCTGGAAGGGAGAACTTCCTGGATTTTCTCGAGTTGCGGCAGGTGTTCTCGAGTTACGACGGGGACCTCAGGGACCCGCCCTGGTGGCCTCAGGAGAGGCCAGTCCCCATGCGAGTTGCTAGGGGGCCTCTCGGGATTCCTCTCCCGTCGATACCGGGGCCAAAAACCTTGTGTGGTGTCAGGGCCGGAACCGAGGATTCCTCTCAGGGGCTGACATGGATCTTTGGGTACTTCTGGAGTCTCCCCAGGGGAGTCAGGCCTCGTCTCGAGTCGGGGCATGCACGTGCGCTTTCCTTCCAGGCTGTAGCAGCAATGTCACGCTTCCCGTCGCGTGGATCAAAGGATCTGTGGTTTTCCCTCGAGGCTTTCCCACAGCGCTGTCGCACGTGCCACCGTGGTGTGAATCGATCCTCGGCGTGAAAGATGAGCCAGTGCAGGGCAAAGAGGTTCCTCTGGAATGGACTGAGACATCTGGGGGACTCTTGGAATGGTGGTACGACCATGGAGTTCCTCTCGCCTTTCCTGTTGAGAGTGCCTCCTCTTGAGATGCGACGGGAACGCCGGGAATTCTTTCCCGTTGAAAGCAGGGAAAGGATCCCACATCTCGAGCTACGATGGGGAAACGGGGCTCCTCTGGATGTGGGCGGGACCATCGTGTTTCCTCTCGAGTGGAGACGGGTATGGCGGTGAACTTCTTGAGTTGCAGCAAGGGTGTGAAAGACCCTTCCGAAGTTCCAGAGGTTTGGTGTCATTAGTCTCCAGATGCCTCATCGGAAATAGGCCTCATCTCGCCTGGAATGGTGAACTTCCTGGATTTTCTCGAGTTGCGACAGGTGTTCTCGAGTTACGACGGGGACCTCAGGGACCCGCCCTGGTGGCCTCAGGAGAGGCCAGTCCCCATGCGAGTTGCTAGGGGGCCTCTCGGGATTCCTCTCCCGTCGATACCGGAGCCAAAAACCTTGTGTGGAGTCAGGGCCGGAACCGAGGATTCCTCTCAGGGGCTGACATGGATCTTTGGGTACTTCTGGAGTCTCCACAGGGGAGTCAGGCCTCGTCTCGAGTGGGGGCATGCACGTGCGCTTTCCTTCCAGGCTGTAGCAGCAATGTCACGCTTCCCGTGGCCTGGATCAAAGGATCTGTGGTTTTCCCTCGAGGCTTTCCCTCGAGGCTTTCCCACAGGGCTGTCGCACGTGCCACCGTGGTTTGAATCGATCCTCGGCGTGAAAGATGAGCCAGTGCAGGGCAAAGAGGTTCCTCTGAAATGGACTGAGACATCTGGGGGACTCTTGGAATGGTGGTACGACCATGGAGTTCCTCTCGCCTTTCCTGTTGAGAGTGCCTCCTCTTGAGATGCGACGGGAACGCCGGGAATTCTTTCCCGTTGAAAGCAGGGAAAGGATCCCTCATCTCGAGCTACGATGGGGAAACGGGGCTCCTCTGGATGTGGGCGGGACCATCGTGTTTCCTCTCGAGTGGAGACGGTTATGGCGGTGAACTTCTTGAGTTGCAGCAAGGGTGTGAAAGACCCTTTCGAAGTTCCAGAGTTTAGGTGTCATTAGTCTCCAGACGCCTCATCGGAAATAGGCCTCATCTCGCCTGGAAGGGAGAACTTCCTGGATTTTCTCGAGTTGCGGCAGGTGTTCTCCAGTTACGACGGGGACCTCAGGGACCCGCCCTGGTGGCCTCAGGAGAGGCCAGTCCCCATGCGAGGTGCTAGGGGACCTCTTGGGGTTCCTCTCCCGTCAATTCCGGGGCCAAAAACCTTGTGTGTAGTCAGGGCCGGAACCGAGGATTCCTCTCAGGGGCTGACATGGATCTTTGGGTACTTCTGGAGTCTCCCCAGGGGAGTCAGGCCTCGTCTCGAGTGGGGGCATGCACGTGCGCTTTCCTTCCAGGCTGTAGCAGCAATGTCACGCTTCCCGTCGCGTGGATTAAAGGATCTGTGGTTTTCCCTCGAGGCTTTCCCTCGAGGCTTTCCCACAGGGCTCTCCCACGTGCCACCGTGGTGTGAGTCGATCCTCGGCGTGAAAGATGAGCCAGTGCAGGGCAAAGAGGTTCCTCTGGAATGGACTGAGACATCTGGGGGACTCTTGGAATGGTGGTACGACCATGGAGTTCCTCTTGCCTTTCCTGTTGAGAGTGCCTCCTCTTGAGATGCGACGGGAACGCCGGGAATTCTTTCCCGTTGAAAGCAGGGAAAGGATCCCTCATCTCGAGCTACGAGGGGGAAACGGGGCTCCTCTGGATTTGGGAGGGACCATCGTGCTTCCTCGCGAGTGGAGACGGGTATGGCGGTGAACTTCTTGAGTTGCAGCAAGGGTGTGAAAGACCCTTTCAAAGTTCCAGAGGTTAAGTGTCATTAGTCTCCAGACGCCTCATCGGAAATAGGCCTCATCTAGCCTGGAAGGGAGAATTTCCTGGATTTTCTCGAGTTGCAGCCGGTGTTCTCGAGTTACGATGGGGACCTCAGGGACCCGCCCTGGTGGCCTCACGAGAGGCCAGTCCCCAGGCGAGTTGCTAGGGGGCCTCTCGGGATTCCTCTCCCTTCGATACCGGGGCCAAAAACCTTGTGTGGAGTCAGGGCCGGAACCGAGGATTCCTCTCAGGGGCTGACATGGATCTTTGGGTACTTGTGGAGTCTCCACAGGGGAGTCAGGCCTCGTCTCGAGTGGGGGCATGCACGTGTGCTTTCCTTCCAGGCTGTAGCAGTAATGTCACGCTTCCCGTGGCCTGGATCAAAGGATCTGTGGTTTTCCCTCGAGGCTTTCCCTCGAGGCTTTCCCACAGGGCTGTCCCACGTGCCACCGTGGTGTGAGTCGATCCTCGGCGTGAAAGATGAGCCAGTGCAGGGCAAAGAGGTTCCTCTGGAATGGACTGAGACTTCTGGGGGACTCTTAGAATGGTGGTACGACCATGGAGTTCCTCTCACCTTTCCTGTTGAGAGTGCCTCCTCTTGAGATGCGACGGGAACGCCGGGAATTCTTTCCCGTTGAAAGCAGGGATAGGATCCCTCATCTCGAGCTACGAGGGGGAAACGGGGATCCTCTGGATGTGGGCGGGACCATCGTGCTTCCTCTCCAGTGGAGACGGGTATGGCGGTGAACTTCTTGAGTCGCAGCAAGGGTGTGAAAGACCCTTTCGAAGTTCCAGAGGTTAGGTGTCATTAGTCTCCAGACGCCTCATCGGAAATACGCCTCATCTCGCCTGGAAGGGAGAACTTCCTGGATTTTCTCGAGTTGCAGCCGGTGTTCTCGAATTACGATGGGGACCTCAGGGACCCGCCCTGGTGGCCTCAGGAGAGGCCAGTCCCCATGCGAGTTGCTAGGGGGCCTCTCGGGATTCCTCTCCCGTCGATACCGGGGCCAAAAACCTTGTGTGGAGTCAGGGCCGGAACCGAGGATTCCTCTCAGGGGCTGACATGGATCTTTGGTTACTTCTGGAGTCTCCCCAGGGGAGTCAGGCCTCGTCTCGAGTGGGGGCATGCACGTGCGCTTTCCTTCCAGGCTGTAGCAGCAATGTCACGCTTCCCGTCGCGTGGATCAAAGGATCTGTGGTTTTCCCTCGAGGCTTTCCCACAGGGCTGTCCCACGTGCCACCGTGGTGTGAGTCGATCCTCGGCGTGAAAGATGAGCCAGTGCAGGGCAAAGAGGTTCGTCTGGAATGGACTGAGACATCTGGGGGACTCTTGGAATGGTGGTACGACCATGGAGTTCCTCTCGCCTTTCCTGTTGAGAGTGCCTCCTCTTGAGATGCGACGGGAACGCCGGGAATTCTTTCCCGTTGAAAGCAGGGAAAGGATCCCTCATCTCGAGCTACGAGGGGGAAACGGGGATCCTCTGGATGTGGGCGGGACCATCGTGCTTCCTCTCCAGTGGAGACGGGTATGGCGGTGAACTTCTTTAGTCGCAGCAAAGGTGTGAAAGACCCTTTCGAAGTTCCAGAGGTTAGGTGTCATTAGTCTCCACACGCCTCATCAGAAATATGCCTCATCTCGCCTGGAAGGGAGAACTTCCTGGATTTTCTCGAGTTGCGGCAGGTGTTCTCGAATTACGACGGGGACCTCAGGGACCCGCCTTGGTGGCTTCAGGAGAGGCCAGTCCACATGCGAGTTGCTAGGGGGCCTCTCGGGTTTCCTCTCTCGTCGATACCGGGGCCAAAATCCTTGTGTGGAGTCAGGGCCGGAACCGAGGATTCCTCTCAGGGGCTGACATGGATCTTTGGGTACTTCTGGAGTCTCCCCAGGGGAGTCAGGCCTCGTCTCGAGTGGGGGCATGCACGTGCGCTTTTCTTCCAGGCTGTAGCAGCAATGTCACGCTTCCCGTCGCGTGGATCAAAGGATCTGCGGTTTTCCCTCGAGGCTTTCCCTCGAGGCTTTCCCACAGGGCTGTCCCACGTGCCACCGTGGTGTGAGTCGATCCTCGGCGTGAAAGATGAGCCAGTGCAGGGCAAAGAGGTTCCTCTGGAATGGACTGAGACATCTGGGGGACTCTTGGAATGGTGGTACGACCATGGAGTTCCTCTCGCCTTTCCTGTTGAGAGTGCCTCCTTTTGATATGGGACAGGAACGTCGGGAATTCGTTCCCGTTGAAAGCAGGGAAAGGATCGCTCATCTCGAGCTACGACGGGGAAACGGGGCTCCTCTGGATGTGGGCGGGACCATCGTGCTTCCTCTCGAGTGGAGACGGGTATGGCGGTGAACTTCTTGAGTTGCAGCAAGGGTGTGAAAGACCCTTTCGAAGTTCCAGAGGTTATGTGCCATTAGTCTCCAGACGCCTCATTGGAAATAGGCCTCATCTCGCCTGGAAGGGAGAACTTCCTGGATTTTCTCGAGGTGCGGCAGGTGTTCTCGAGTTACGACGGGGACCTCAGGAACCCGCACTGGTGGCCTCAGGAGAAGCCAGTCCCCATGCGAGTTGCAAGGGGGCCTCTCGGGATTCCTCTCCCGTCGATACCGGGGCCAAAGACCTTGTGTGGAGTCAGGGCCGGAACCGAGGATTCCTCTCAGGGGCAGACATGGATCTTTGGGTACTTCTGGAGTCTCCCCAGGGGAGTCAGGCCTCGTCTCGAGTGGGGGCATGCACGTACGCTTTCCTTCCAGGCTGTGGCAGAAATGTCACGCTTCCCGTGGCGTGGATCAAAGGATCTGTGGTTTTCCCTCGAGGCTTTCCTCGAGGCTTTCCCACAGGGCTGTCCCACGTGCCACCGTGGTGTGAGTCGATCCTCGGCGTGAAAGATGAGCCAGTGCAGGGCAAAGAGGTTCCTCTGGAATGGACTGAGACATCTGGGGGACTCTTGGAATGGTGGTACGACCATGGAGTTCCTCTCGCCTTTCCTGTTAAGAGTGCCTCCTCTTGAGATGCGACGGGAACGCCGGGAATTCTTTCCCGTTGAAAGCAGGGAAAAGATCCCTCATCTCGAGCTACGAGAGGGAAACGGGGCTCCTCTGGATGTGGGCGGGACCATCGTGCTTCCTCTCGAGTGGAGACGGGTATGGCGGTGAACTTCTTGAGTTGCAGCAAGGGTGTGAAAGACCCTTTCGAAGTTCCAGAGTTTAGGTGTCATTAGTCTCCAGACGCCTCATCGGAAATAGGCCTCATCTCGCCTGGAAGGGAGAACTTCCTGGATTTTCTCGAGTTGCGGCAGGTGTTCTCCAGTTACGACGGGGACCTCAGGGACCCGCCCTGGTGGCCTCAGGAGAGGCCAGTCCCCATGCGAGTTGCTAGGGGGCCTCTCGGGATTCCTCTCCCGTCGATACCGGGGCCAAAAACCTTGTGTGGAGTCAGGGCCGGAACCGAGGATTCCTCTCAGGGGCTGACATGGATCTTTGGGTACTTCTGGAGTCTCCCCAGGGGAGTCAGGCCTCGTCTCGAGTGGGGGCATGCACGTGCGCTTTCCTTCCAGGCTGTAGCAGCAATGTCACGATTCCCGTCGCGTGCATCAAAGGATCTGTGGTTTTCCCTCGAGGCTTTCCCACAGGGCTGTCGCACGTGCCACTGTGGTGTGAGTCGATCCTCGGCGTGAAAGATGAGCCAGTGCAGGGCAAAGAGGTTCCTCTGGAATGGACTGAGACATCTGGGGGACTCTTAGAATGGTGGTACGACCATGGAGTTCCTCTCTCCTTTCCTGTTGAGAGTGCCTCCTCTTGAGATGCGACGGGAACGCCGGGAATTCTTTCCCGTTGAAAGCAGGGAAAGGATCCCTCATCTTGATCTACGAGGGGGAAACGGGGCTCCTCTGGATGTGGGCGAGACCATCGTGCTTCCTCTCGAGTGGAGACGGGTATGGCGGTGAACTTCTTGAGTTGCAGCAAGGGTGTGAATGACCCTTTCGAAGTTACAGAGGTTAGGTGTCATTAGTCTCCAGACGCCTGATCGGAAATAGGCCTCATCTCGCCTGGAAGGGAGAACATCCTGGATTTTCTCGAGTTGCGGCAGGTGTTTTCGAGTTACGACGGTGACCTCAGGGACCCGCCCTGGTGGCCTCAGGAGAGGCCAGTCCCCTTGCGAGGTGCTAGGGGACCTCTTGGGGTTCCTCTCCCGTCAATTCTGGGGCCAAAAACCTTGTGTGTAGTCAGGGCCGGAACCGAGGATTCCTCTCAGGGGCTGACATGGATCTTTGGGTACTTCTGGAGTCTCCCCAGGGGAGTCAGGCCTCGTCTCGAGTGGGGGCATGCACGTGCGCTTTCCTTCCAGGCTGTAGCAGCAATGTCACGCTTCCCGTCGCGAGGATTAAAGGATCTGTGGTTTTCCCTCGAGGCTTTCCCTCGAGGCTTTCCCACAGGGCTCTCCCACGTGCCACCGTGGTGTGAGTCGATCCTCGGCGTGAAAGATGAGCCAGTGCAGGGCAAAGAGGTTCCTCTGGAATGGACTGAGACATCTGGGGGACTCTTGGAATGGTGGTACGACCATGGAGTTCCTCTCGCCTTTCCTGTTGAGAGTGCCTCCTCTTGAGATGCGACGGGAACGCCGGGAATTCTTTCCCGTTGAAAGCAGGGAAAGGATCCCTCATCTCGAGCTACGAGGGGGAAACGGGGCTCCTCTGGATTTGGGAGGGACCATCGTGCTTCCTCCCGAGTGGAGACGGGTATGGCGGTGAACTTCTTGAGTTGCAGCAAGGGTGTGAAAGACCCTTTCGAAGTTCCAGAGGTTAAGTGTCATTAGTCTCCAGACGCCTCATCGGAAATAGGCCTCATCTAGCCTGGAAGGGAGAATTTCCTGGATTTTCTCGAGTTGCAGCCGGTGTTCTCGAGTTACGATGGGGACCTCAGGGACCCGCCCTGGTGGCCTCAGGAGAAGCCAGTCCCCAGGCGAGTTGCTAGGGGGCCTCTCGGGATTCCTCTCCCTTCGATACCGGGGCCAAAAACCTTGTGTGGAGTCAGGGCCGGAACCGAGGATTCCTCTCAGGGGCTGACATGGATCTTTGGGTACTTGTGGAGTCTCCACAGGGGAGTCAGGCCTCGTCTCGAGTGGGGGCATGCACGTGTGCTTTCCTTCCAGGCTGTAGCAGTAATGTCACGCTTCCCGTGGCCTGGATCAAAGGATCTGTGGTTTTCCCTCGAGGCTTTCCCTCGAGGCTTTCCCACAGGGCTGTCCCACGTGCCACCGTGGTGTGAGTCGATCCTCGGCGTGAAAGATGAGCCAGTGCAGGGCAAAGAGGTTCCTCTGGAATGGACTGAGACTTCTGGGGGACTCTTAGAATGGT
Organism: Capricornis sumatraensis; assembly: GCF_032405125.1. Lineage (NCBI taxonomy): Eukaryota > Metazoa > Chordata > Mammalia > Artiodactyla > Bovidae > Capricornis > Capricornis sumatraensis. The sequence goes on from NW_027184612.1 coordinate 15,180,459, forward strand.
GGTACGACCATGGAGTTCCTCTCGCCTTTCCTGTTGAGAGTGCCTCCTCTTGAGATGCGACGGGAACGCCGGGAATTCTTTCCCGTTGAAAGCAGGGAAAGGATCCCTCATCTCGAGCTACGAGGGGGAAACGGGGATCCTCTGGATGTGGGCGGGACCATCGTGCTTCCTCTCCAGTGGAGACGGGTATGGCGGTGAACTTCTTGATTCGCAGCAAGGGTGTGAAAGACCCTTTCGAAGTTCCAGAGGTTAGGTGTCATTAGTCTCCAGACGCCTCATCGGAAATAGGCCTCATCTCGCCTGGAAGGGAGAACTTCCTGGATTTTCTCGAGTTGCAGCCGGTGTTCTCGAATTACGATGGGGACCTCAGGGACCCGCCCTGGTGGCCTCAGGAGAGGCCAGTCCCCATGCGAGTTGCTAGGGGGCCTCTCGGGATTCCTCTCCCTTCGATACCGGGGCCAAAAACCTTGTGTGGAGTCAGGGCCGGAACCGAGGATTCCTCTCAGGGGCTGACATGGATCTTTGGGTACTTGTGGAGTCTCCCCAGGGGAGTCAGGCCTCATCTCGAGTGGGGGCATGCACGTGCGCTTTCCTTCCAGGCTGTAGCAGCAATGTCACGCTTCCCGTCGCGTGGATCAAAGGATCTGTGATTTTCCCTCGAGGCATTCCCTCGAGGCTTTCCCACAGGGCTGTCCCACGTGCCACCGTGGTGTGAGTCGATCCTCGGCGTGAAAGATGAGCCAGTGCAGGGCAAAGAGGTTCCTCTGGAATGGACTGAGACATCTGGGGGACTCTTGGAATGGTGGTACGACCGTGGAGTTCCTCTCGCCTTTCCTGTTGAGAGTTCCTCCTCTTGAGATGCGACGGGAACACCGGGAATTCTTTCCCGTTGAAAGCAGGGAAAGGATCCCTCATCTCGAGCTACGAGGGGGAAACGGGGCTCCTCTGGATGTGGGCGGGACCATCGTGCTTCCTCTCGAGTGGAGACGGGTATGGCGGTGAATTTCTTGAGTTTCAGCAAGGGTGTGAAAGACCCTTTCGAAGTTCCAGAGGTTAGGTGTCATTAATCTCCAGACGCCTCATCGGAAATAGGCCTCATCTCGCCTGGAAAGGAGAACTTCCTGGATTTTCTCGAGTTGCGGCAGGTGTTCTCGAGTTACGACGGGGATCTCAGGGACCCGCCCTGGTGGCCTCAGGAGAGGCCAGTCCCCATGCGAGTTGCTAGGGGGCCTCTCGGGATTCCTCTCCCGTCGATACCGGGGCCAAAAACCTTGTGTGGAGTCAGGGCCGGAACCGAGGATTCCTCTCAGGGGCTGACATGGATCTTTGGGTACTTCTGGAGTCTCCCCAGGGGAGTCAGGCCTCGTCTCGAGTGGGGGCATGCACGTGCGCTTTCCTTCCAGGCTGTAGCAGCAATGTCACGCTTCCCGTCGCGTGGATCAAAGGATCTGTGGTTTTCCCTCGAGGCTTTCCCACAGGGCTGTCCCACGTGCCACCGTGGTGTGAGTCGATCCTCGGCGTGAAAGATGAGCCAGTGCAGGGCAAAGAGGTTCCTCTGGAATGGACTGAGACATCTGGGGGACTCTTTGAATGGTGGTACGACCATGGAGTTCCTCCCGCCTTTCCTGTTGAGAGTGCCTCCTCTTGAGATGCGACGGGAACGCCGGGAATTCTTTCCCGTTGAAAGCAGGGAAAGGATCCCTCATCTTGATCTACGAGGGGGAAACGGGGCTCCTCTGGATGTGGGCGGGACCATCGTGCTTCCTCTCGAGTGGAGACGGGTATGGCGGTGAACTTCTTGAGTTGCAGCAAGGGTGTGAAAGACCCTTTCGAAGTTCCAGAGGTTAGGTGTCATTAGTCTCCAGACGCCTCATCGGAAATAGGCCTCATCTCGCCTGGAAGGGAGAACTTCCTGGATTTTCTCGAGTTGCGGCAGGTGTTCTCGAGTTACGACGGGGACCTCAGGGACCCGACCTGGTGGCCTCAGGAGAGGCCAGTCCCCATGGGAGGTGCTAGGGGACCTCTTGGGGTTCCTCTCCCGTCAATTCGGGGGCCAAAAACCTTGTGTGTAGTCAGGGCCGGAACCGAGGAATCCTCTCAGGGGCTGACATGGATCTTTGGGTACTTCTGGAGTCTCCCCAGGGGAGTCAGGCCTCGTCTCGAGTGGGGGCATGCACGTGCGCTTTCCTTCCAGGCTGTAGCAGCAATGTCACGCTTCCCGTCGCGTGGATTAAAGGATCTGTGGTTTTCCCTCGAGGCGTTCCCTCGAGGCTTTCCCACAAGCCTCTCCCACGTGCCACCGTGGTGTGAGTCGATTCTCGGCGTGAAAGATGAGCCAGTGCAGTGCAAAGAGGTTCCTCTGGAATGGACTGAGACATCTGGGGGACTCTTGGAATGGTGGTACGACCATGGAGTTCCTCTCGCCTTTCCTGTTGAGAGTGCCTCCTCTTGAGATGCGACGGGAACGCCGGGAATTCTTTCCCGTTGAAAGCAGGGAAAGGATCCCTCATCTCGAGCTACGAGGGGGAAACGGGGCTCCTCTGGATTTGGGAGGGACCATCGTGCTTCCTCGCGAGTGGAGACGGGTATGGCGGTGAACTTCTTGAGTTGCAGCAAGGGTGTGAAAGACCCTTTCGAAGTTCCAGAGGTTAAGTGTCATTAGTCTCCAGACGACTCATCGGAAATAGGCCTCATCTAGCCTGCAAGGGAGAATTTCCTGGATTTTCTCGAGTTGCAGCCGGTGTTCTCGAGTTACGATGGGGACCTCAGGGACCCGCCCTGGTGGCCTCAGGAGAGGCCAGTCCCCAGGCGAGTTGCTAGGGGGCCTCTCGGGATTCCTCTCCCTTCGATACCGGGGCCAAAAACCTTGTGTGGAGTCAGGGCCGGAACCGAGGATTCCTCTCAGGGGCTGACATGGATCTTTGGGTACTTGTGGAGTCTCCACAGGGGAGTCAGGCCTCGTCTCGAGTGGGGGCATGCACGTGTGCTTTCCTTCCAGGCTGTAGCAGTAATGTCACGCTTCCCGTGGCCTGGATCAAAGGATCTGTGGTTTTCCCTCGAGGCTTTCCCTCGAGGCTTTCCCACAGGGCTGTCCCACGTGCCACCGTGGTGTGAGTCGATCCTCGGCGTGAAAGATGAGCTAGTGCAGGGCAAAGAGGTTCCTCTGGAATGGACTGAGACTTCTGGGGGACTCTTAGAATGGTGGTACGACCATGGAGTTCCTCTCGCCTTTCCTGTTGAGAGTGCCTCCTCTTGAGATGCGACGGGAACGCCGGGAATTCTTTCCCGTTGAAAGCAGGGAAAGGATCCCTCATCTCGAGCTACGAGGGGGAAACGGGGATCCTCTGGATGTGGGCGGGACCATCGTGCTTCCTCTCCAGTGGAGACGGGTATGGCGGTGAACTTCTTGAGTCGCAGCAAGGGTGTGAAAGACCCTTTCGACGTTCCAGAGGTTAGGTGTCATTAGTCTCCAGACGCCTCATCGGAAATAGGCCTCATCTCGCCTGGAAGGGAGAACTTCCTGGATTTTCTCGAGTTGCAGCCGGTGTTCTCGAATTACGATGGGGACCTCAGGGACCCGCCCTGGTGGCCTCAGGAGAGGCCAGTCCCCATGCGAGTTGCTAGGGGGCCTCTCGGGATTCCTCTCCCTTCGATACCGGGGCCAAAAACCTTGTGTGGAGTCAGGGCCGGAACCGAGGATTCCTCTCAGGGGCTGACATGGATCTTTGGGTACTTGTGGAGTCTCCCCAGGGGAGTCAGGCCTCATCTCGAGTGGGGGCATGCACGTGCGCTTTCCTTCCAGGCTGTAGCAGCAATGTCACGCTTCCCGTCGCGTGGATCAAAGGATCTGTGATTTTCCCTCGAGGCATTCCCTCGAGGCTTTCCCACAGGGCTGTCCCACGTGCCACCGTGGTGTGAGTCGATCCTCGGCGTGAAAGATGAGCCAGTGCAGGGCAAAGAGGTTCCTCTGGAATGGACTGAGACATCTGGGGGACTCTTGGAATGGTGGTACGACCATGGAGTTCCTCTCGCCTTTCCTGTTGAGAGTGTCTCCTCTTGAGATGCGACGGGAACACCGGGAATTCTTTCCCGTTGAAAGCAGGGAAAGGATCCCTCATCTCGAGCTACGAGGGGGAAACGGGGCTCCTCTGGATGTGGGCGGGACCATCGTGCTTCCTCTCGAGTGGAGACGGGTATGGCGGTGAATTTCTTGAGTTTCAGCAAGGGTGTGAAAGACCCTTTCGAAGTTCCAGAGGTTAGGTGTCATTAATCTCCAGACGCCTCATCGGAAATAGGCCTCATCTCGCCTGGAAAGGAGAACTTCCTGGATTTTCTCGAGTTGCGGCAGGTGTTCTCGAGTTACGACGGGGATCTCAGGGACCCGCCCTGGTGGCCTCAGGAGAGGCCAGTCCCCATGCGAGTTGCTAGGGGGCCTCTCGGGATTCCTCTCCCGTCGATACCGGGGCCAAAAACCTTGTGTGGAGTCAGGGCCGGAACCGAGGATTCCTCTCAGGGGCTGACATGGATCTTTGGGTACTTCTGGAGTCTCCCCAGGGGAGTCAGGCCTCGTCTCGAGTGGGGGCATGCACGTGCGCTTTCCTTCCAGGCTGTAGCAGCAATGTCACGCTTCCCGTCGCGTGGATCAAAGGATCTGTGGTTTTCCCTCGAGGCTTTCCCACAGGGCTGTCCCACGTGCCACCGTGGTGTGAGTCGATCCTCGGCGTGAAAGATGAGCCAGTGCAGGGCAAAGAGGTTCCTCTGGAATGGACTGAGACATCTGGGGGACTCTTTGAATGGTGGTACGACCATGGAGTTCCTCCCGCCTTTCCTGTTGAGAGTGCCTCCTCTTGAGATGCGACGGGAACGCCGGGAATTCTTTCCCGTTGAAAGCAGGGAAAGGATCCCTCATCTTGATCTACGAGGGGGAAACGGGGCTCCTCTGGATGTGGGCGGGACCATCGTGCTTCCTCTCGAGTGGAGACGGGTATGGCGGTGAACTTCTTGAGTTGCAGCAAGGGTGTGAAAGACCCTTTCGAAGTTCCAGAGGTTAGGTGTCATTAGTCTCCAGACGCCTCATCGGAAATAGGCCTCATCTCGCCTGGAAGGGAGAACTTCCTGGATTTTCTCGAGTTGCGGCAGGTGTTCTCGAGTTACGACGGGGACCTCAGGGACCCGACCTGGTGGCCTCAGGAGAGGCCAGTCCCCATGCGAGGTGCTAGGGGACCTCTTGGGGTTCCTCTCCCGTCAATTCGGGGGCCAAAAACCTTGTGTGTAGTCAGGGCCGGAACCGAGGAATCCTCTCAGGGGCTGACATGGATCTTTGGGTACTTCTGGAGTCTCCCCAGGGGAGTCAGGCCTCGTCTCGAGTGGGGGCATGCACGTGCGCTTTCCTTCCAGGCTGTAGCAGCAATGTCACGCTTCCCGTCGCGTGGATTAAAGGATCTGTGGTTTTCCCTCGAGGCGTTCCCTCGAGGCTTTCCCACAAGCCTCTCCCACGTGCCACCGTGGTGTGAGTCGATTCTCGGCGTGAAAGATGAGCCAGTGCAGTGCAAAGAGGTTCCTCTGGAATGGACTGAGACATCTGGGGGACTCTTGGAATGGTGGTACGACCATGGAGTTCCTCTCGCCTTTCCTGTTGAGAGTGCCTCCTCTTGAGATGCGACGGGAACGCCGGGAATTCTTTCCCGTTGAAAGCAGGGAAAGGATCCCTCATCTCGAGCTACGAGGGGGAAACGGGGCTCCTCTGGATTTGGGAGGGACCATCGTGCTTCCTCGCGAGTGGAGACGGGTATGGCGGTGAACTTCTTGAGTTGCAGCAAGGGTGTGAAAGACCCTTTCGAAGTTCCAGAGGTTAAGTGTCATTAGTCTCCAGACGACTCATCGGAAATAGGCCTCATCTAGCCTGCAAGGGAGAATTTCCTGGATTTTCTCGAGTTGCAGCCGGTGTTCTCGAGTTACGATGGGGACCTCAGGGACCCGCCCTGGTGGCCTCAGGAGAGGCCAGTCCCCAGGCGAGTTGCTAGGGGGCCTCTCGGGATTCCTCTCCCTTCGATACCGGGGCCAAAAACCTTGTGTGGAGTCAGGGCCGGAACCGAGGATTCCTCTCAGGGGCTGACATGGATCTTTGGGTACTTGTGGAGTCTCCACAGGGGAGTCAGGCCTCGTCTCGAGTGGGGGCATGCACGTGTGCTTTCCTTCCAGGCTGTAGCAGTAATGTCACGCTTCCCGTGGCCTGGATCAAAGGATCTGTGGTTTTCCCTCGAGGCTTTCCCTCGAGGCTTTCCCACAGGGCTGTCCCACGTGCCACCGTGGTGTGAGTCGATCCTCGGCGTGAAAGATGAGCCAGTGCAGGGCAAAGAGGTTCCTCTGGAATGGACTGAGACTTCTGGGGGACTCTTAGAATGGTGGTACGACCATGGAGTTCCTCTCGCCTTTCCTGTTGAGAGTGCCTCCTCTTGAGATGCGACGGGAACGCCGGGAATTCTTTCCCGTTGAAAGCAGGGAAAGGATCCCTCATCTCGAGCTACGAGGGGGAAACGGGGATCCTCTGGATGTGGGCGGGACCATCGTGCTTCCTCTCCAGTGGAGACGGGTATGGCGGTGAACTTCTTGAGTCGCAGCAAGGGTGTGAAAGACCCTTTCGACGTTCCAGAGGTTAGGTGTCATTAGTCTCCAGACGCCTCATCGGAAATACGCCTCATCTCGCCTGGAAGGGAGAACTTCCTGGATTTTCTCGAGTTGCAGCCGGTGTTCTCGAATTACGATGGGGACCTCAGGGACCCGCCCTGGTGGCCTCAGGAGAGGCCAGTCCCCATGCGAGTTGCTAGGGGGCCTCTCGGGATTCCTCTCCCTTCGATACCGGGGCCAAAAACCTTGTGTGGAGTCAGGGCCGGAACCGAGGATTCCTCTCAGGGGCTGACATGGATCTTTGGGTACTTGTGGAGTCACCCCAGGGGAGTCAGGCCACGTCTCGAGTGGGGGCATGCACGTGCGCTTTCCTTCCAGGCTGTAGCAGCAATGTCACGCTTCCCGTCGCGTGGATCAAAGGATCTGTGATTTTCCCTCGAGGCATTCCCTCGAGGATTTCCCACAGGGCTGTCCCACGTGCCACCGTGGTGTGAGTCGATCCTCGGCGTGAAAGATGAGCCAGTGCAGGGCAAAGAGGTTCCTCTGGAATGGACTGAGACATCTGGGGGACTCTTGGAATGGTGGTACGACCATGGAGTTCCTCTCGCCTTTCCTGTTGAGAGTTCCTCCTCTTGAGATGCGACGGGAACACCGGGAATTCTTTCCCGTTGAAAGCAGGGAAAGGATCCCTCATCTCGAGCTACGAGGGGGAAACGGGGCTCCTCTGGATGTGGGCGGGACCATCGTGCTTCCTCTCGAGTGGAGACGGGTATGGCGGTGAATTTCTTGAGTTTCAGCAAGGGTGTGAAAGACCCTTTCGAAGTTCCAGAGGTTAGGTGTCATTAATCTCCAGACGCCTCATCGGAAATAGGCCTCATCTCGCCTGGAAAGGAGAACTTCCTGGATTTTCTCGAGTTGCGGCAGGTGTTCTCGAGTTACGACGGGGACCTCAGGGACCCGCCCTGGTGGCCTCAGGAGAGGCCAGTCCCCATGCGAGTTGCTAGGGGGCCTCTCGGGATTCCTCTCCCGTCGATACCGGGGCCAAAAACCTTGTGTGGAGTCAGGGCCGGAACCGAGGATTCCTCTCAGGGGCTGACATGGATCTTTGGGTACTTCTGGAGTCTCCACAGGGGAGTCAGGCCTCGTCTCGAGTGGGGGCATGCACGTGCGCTTTCCTTCCAGGCTGTAGCAGCAATGTCACGCTTCCCGTCGCGTGGATCAAAGGATCTGTGGTTTTCCCTCGAGGCTTTCCCACAGGGCTGTCCCACGTGCCACCGTGGTGTGAGTCGATCCTCGGCGTGAAAGATGAGCCAGTGCAGGGCAAAGAGGTTCCTCTGGAATGGACTGAGACATCTGGGGGACTCTTGGAATGGTGGTACGACCATGGAGTTCCTCCCGCCTTTCCTGTTGAGAGTGCCTCCTCTTGAGATGCGACGGGAACGCCGGGAATTCTTTCCCGTTGAAAGCAGGGAAAGGATCCCTCATCTTGATCTACGAGGGGGAAACGGGGCTCCTCTGGATGTGGGCGGGACCATCGTGCTTCCTCTCGAGTGGAGACGGGTAGGGCGGTGAACTTCTTGAGTTGCAGCAAGGGTGTGAAAGACCCTTTCGAAGTTCCAGAGGTTAGGTGTCATTAGTCTCCAGACGCCTCATCGGAAATAGGCCTCATCTCGCCTGGAAGGGAGAACTTCCTGGATTTTCTCGAGTTGCGGCAGGTGTTCTCGAGTTACGACGGGGACCTCAGGGACCCGACCTGGTGGCCTCAGGAGAGGCCAGTCCCCATGCGAGGTGCTAGGGGACCTCTTGGGGTTCCTCTCCCGTCAATTCCGGGGCCAAAAACCTTGTGTGTAGTCAGGGCCGGAACCGAGGATTCCTCTCAGGGGCTGACATGGATCTTTGGGTACTTCTGGAGTCTCCCCAGGGGAGTCAGGCCTCGTCTCGAGTGGGGGCATGCACGTGCGCTTTCCTTCCAGGCTGTAGCAGCAATGTCACGCTTCCCGTCGCGTGGATTAAAGGATCTGTGGTTTTCCCTCGAGGCTTTCCCTCGAGGCTTTCCCACAAGCCTCTCCCACGTGCCACCGTGGTGTGAGTCGATCCTCGGCGTGAAAGATGAGCCAGTGCAGTGCAAAGAGGTTCCTCTGGAATGGACTGAGACATCTGGGGGACTCTTGGAATGGTGGTACGACCATGGAGTTCCTCTCGCCTTTCCTGTTGAGAGTGCCTCCTCTTGAGATGCGACGGGAACGCCGGGAATTCTTTCCCGTTGAAAGCAGGGAAAGGATCCCTCATCTCGAGCTACGAGGGGGAAACGGGGCTCCTCTGGATTTGGGAGGGACCATCGTGCTTCCTCGCGAGTGGAGACGGGTATGGCGGTGAACTTCTTGAGTTGCAGCAAGGGTGTGAAAGACCCTTTCGAAGTTCCAGAGGTTAAGTGTCATTAGTCTCCAGACGACTCATCGGAAATAGGCCTCATCTAGCCTGCAAGGGAGAATTTCCTGGATTTTCTCGAGTTGCAGCTGGTGTTCTCGAGTTACGATGGGGACCTCAGGGACCCGCCCTGGTGGCCTCAGGAGAGGCCAGTCCCCAGGCGAGTTGCTAGGGGGCCTCTCGGGATTCCTCTCCCTTCGATACCGGGGCCAAAAACCTTGTGTGGAGTCAGGGCCGGAACCGAGGATTCCTCTCAGGGGCTGACATGGATCTTTGGGTACTTGTGGAGTCTCCACAGGGGAGTCAGGCCTCGTCTCGAGTGGGGGCATGCACGTGTGCTTTCCTTCCAGGCTGTAGCAGTAATGTCACGCTTCCCGTGGCCTGGATCAAAGGATCTGTGGTTTTCCCTCGAGGCTTTCCCTCGAGGCTTTCCCACAGGGCTGTCCCACGTGCCACCGTGGTGTGAGTCGATCCTCGGCGTGAAAGATGAGCCAGTGCAGGGCAAAGAGGTTCCTCTGGAATGGACTGAGACTTCTGGGGGACTCTTAGAATGGTGGTACGACCATGGAGTTCCTCTCGCCTTTCCTGTTGAGAGTGCCTCCTCTTGAGATGCGACGGGAACGCCGGGAATTCTTTCCCGTTGAAAGCAGGGAAAGGATCCCTCATCTCGAGCTACGAGGGGGAAACGGGGATCCTCTGGATGTGGGCGGGACCATCGTGCTTCCTCTCCAGTGGAGACGGGTATGGCGGTGAACTTCTTGAGTCGCAGCAAGGGTGTGAAAGACCCTTTCGACGTTCCAGAGGTTAGGTGTCATTAGTCTCCAGACGCCTCATCGGAAATACGCCTCATCTCGCCTGGAAGGGAGAACTTCCTGGATTTTCTCGAGTTGCAGCCGGTGTTCTCGAATTACGATGGGGACCTCAGGGACCCGCCCTGGTGGCCTCAGGAGAGGCCAGTCCCCATGCGAGTTGCTAGGGGGCCTCTCGGGATTCCTCTCCCTTCGATACCGGGGCCAAAAACCTTGTGTGGAGTCAGGGCCGGAACCGAGGATTCCTCTCAGGGGCTGACATGGATCTTTGGGTACTTGTGGAGTCTCCCCAGGGGAGTCAGGCCACGTCTCGAGTGGGGGCATGCACGTGCGCTTTCCTTCCAGGCTGTAGCAGCAATGTCACGCTTCCCGTCGCGTGGATCAAAGGATCTGTGATTTTCCCTCGAGGCATTCCCTCGAGGCTTTCCCACAGGGCTGTCCCACGTGCCACCGTGGTGTGAGTCGATCCTCGGCGTGAAAGATGAGCCAGTGCAGGGCAAAGAGGTTCCTCTGGAATGGACTGAGACATCTGGGGGACTCTTGGAATGGTGGTACGACCATGGAGTTCCTCTCGCCTTTCCTGTTGAGAGTTCCTCCTCTTGAGATGCGACGGGAACACCGGGAATTCTTTCCCGTTGAAAGCAGGGAAAGGATCCCTCATCTCGAGCTACGAGGGGGAAACGGGGCTCCTCTGGATGTGGGCGGGACCATCGTGCTTCCTCTCGAGTGGAGACGGGTATGGCGGTGAACTTCTTGAGTTGCAGCAAGGGTGTGAAAGACCCTTTCGAAGTTCCAGAGGTTAGGTGTCATTAGTCTCCAGACGCCTCATCGGAAATAGGCCTCATCTAGCCTGCAAGGGAGAATTTCCTGGATTTTCTCGAGTTGCAGCCGGTGTTCTCGAGTTACGATGGGGACCTCAGGGACCCGCCCTGGTGGCCTCAGGAGAGGCCAGTCCCCAGGCGATTTGCTAGGGGGCCTCTCGGGATTCCTCTCCCTTCGATACCGGGGCCAAAAACCTTGTGTGGAGTCAGGGCCGGAACCGAGGATTCCTCTCAGGGCCTGACATGGATCTTTGGGTACTTGTGGAGTCTCCACAGGGGAGTCAGGCCTCGTCTCGAGTGGGGGCATGCACGTGTGCTTTCCTTCCAGGCTGTAGCAGTAATGTCACGCTTCCCGTGGCCTGGATCAAAGGATCTGTGGTTTTCCCTCGAGGCTTTCCCTCGAGGCTTTCCCACAGGGCTGTCCCACGTGCCACCGTGGTGTGAGTCGATCCTCGGCGTGAAAGATGAGCCAGTGCAGGGCAAAGAGGTTCCTCTGGAATGGACTGAGACTTCTGGGGGACTCTTAGAATGGTGGTACGACCATGGAGTTCCTCTCGCCTTTCCTGTTGAGAGTGCCTCCTCTTGAGATGCGACGGGAACGCCGGGAATTCTTTCCCGTTGAAAGCAGGGAAAGGATCCCTCATCTCGAGCTACGAGGGGGAAACGGGGATCCTCTGGATGTGGGCGGGACCATCGTGCTTCCTCTCCAGTGGAGACGGGTATGGCGGTGAACTTCTTGAGTCGCAGCAAGGGTGTGAAAGACCCTTTCGACGTTCCAGAGGTTAGCTGTCATTAGTCTCCAGACGCCTCATCGGAAATACGCCTCATCTCGCCTGGAAGGGAGAACTTCCTGGATTTTCTCGAGTTGCAGCCGGTGTTCTCGAATTACGATGGGGACCTCAGGGACCCGCCCTGGTGGCCTCAGGAGAGGCCAGTCCCCATGCGAGTTGCTAGGGGGCCTCTCGGGATTCCTCTCCCTTCGATACCGGGGCCAAAAACCTTGTGTGGAGTCAGGGCCGGAACCGAGGATTCCTCTCAGGGGCTGACATGGATCTTTGGGTACTTGTGGAGTCTCCCCAGGGGAGTCAGGCCACGTCTCGAGTGGGGGCATGCACGTGCGCTTTCCTTCCAGGCTGTAGCAGCAATGTCACGCTTCCCGTCGCGTGGATCAAAGGATCTGTGATTTTCCCTCGAGGCATTCCCTCGAGGCTTTCCCACAGGGCTGTCCCACGTGCCACCGTGGTGTGAGTCGATCCTCGGCGTGAAAGATGAGCCAGTGCAGGGCAAAGAGGTTCCTCTGGAATGGACTGAGACATCTGGGGGACTCTTGGAATGGTGGTACGACCATGGAGTTCCTCTCGCCTTTCCTGTTGAGAGTTCCTCCTCTTGAGATGCGACGGGAACACCGGGAATTCTTTCCCGTTGAAAGCAGGGAAAGGATCCCTCATCTCGAGCTACGAGGGGGAAACGGGGCTCCTCTGGATGTGGGCGGGACCATCGTGCTTCCTCTCGAGTGGAGACGGGTATGGCGGTGAATTTCTTGAGTTTCAGCAAGGGTGTGAAAGACCCTTTCGAAGTTCCAGAGGTTAGGTGTCATTAATCTCCAGACGCCTCATCGGAAATAGGCCTCATCTCGCCTGGAAAGGAGAACTTCCTGGATTTTCTCGAGTTGCGGCAGGTGTTCTCGAGTTACGACGGGGACCTCAGGGACCCGCCCTGGTGGCCTCAGGAGAGGCCAGTCCCCATGCGAGTTGCTAGGGGGCCTCTCGGGATTCCTCTCCCGTCGATACCGGGGCCAAAAACCTTGTGTGGAGTCAGGGCCGGAACCGAGGATTCCTCTCAGGGGCTGACATGGATCTTTGGGTACTTCTGGAGTCTCCACAGGGGAGTCAGGCCTCGTCTCGAGTGGGGGCATGCACGTGCGCTTTCCTTCCAGGCTGTAGCAGCAATGTCACGCTTCCCGTCGCGTGGATCAAAGGATCTGTGGTTTTCCCTCGAGGCTTTCCCACAGGGCTGTCCCACGTGCCACCGTGGTGTGAGTCGATCCTCGGCGTGAAAGATGAGCCAGTGCAGGGCAAAGAGGTTCCTCTGGAATGGACTGAGACATCTGGGGGACTCTTGGAATGGTGGTACGACCATGGAGTTCCTCCCGCCTTTCCTGTTGAGAGTGCCTCCTCTTGAGATGCGACGGGAACGCCGAGAATTCTTTCCCGTTGAAAGCAGGGAAAGGATCCCTCATCTTGATCTACGAGGGGGAAACGGGGCTCCTCTGGATGTGGGCGGGACCATCGTGCTTCCTCTCGAGTGGAGACGGGTATGGCGGTGAACTTCTTGAGTTGCAGCAAGGGTGTGAAAGACCCTTTCGAAGTTCCAGAGGTTAGGTGTCATTAGTCTCCAGACGCCTCATCGGAAATAGGCCTCATCTCGCCTGGAAGGGAGAACTTCCTGGATTTTCTCGAGTTGCGGCAGGTGTTCTCGAGTTACGACGGGGACCTCAGGGACCCGACCTGGTGGCCTCAGGAGAGGCCAGTCCCCATGCGAGGTGCTAGGGGACCTCTTGGGGTTCCTCTCCCGTCAATTCCGGGGCCAAAAACCTTGTGTGTAGTCAGGGCCGGAACCGAGGATTCCTCTCAGGGGCTGACATGGATCTTTGGGTACTTCTGGAGTCTCCCCAGGGGAGTCAGGCCTCGTCTCGAGTGGGGGCATGCACGTGCGCTTTCCTTCCAGGCTGTAGCAGCAATGTCACGCTTCCCGTCGCGTGGATTAAAGGATCTGTGGTTTTCCCTCGAGGCTTTCCCTCGAGGCTTTCCCACAAGCCTCTCCCACGTGCCACCGTGGTGTGAGTCGATCCTCGGCGTGAAAGATGAGCCAGTGCAGTGCAAAGAGGTTCCTCTGGAATGGACTGAGACATCTGGGGGACTCTTGGAATGGTGGTACGACCATGGAGTTCCTCTCGCCTTTCCTGTTGAGAGTGCCTCCTCTTGAGATGCGACGGGAACGCCGGGAATTCTTTCCCGTTGAAAGCAGGGAAAGGATCCCTCATCTCGAGCTACGAGGGGGAAACGGGGCTCCTCTGGATTTGGGAGGGACCATCGTGCTTCCTCGCGAGTGGAGACGGGTATGGCGGTGAACTTCTTGAGTTGCAGCAAGGGTGTGAAAGACCCTTTCGAAGTTCCAGAGGTTAAGTGTCATTACTCTCTTGACGACTCATCGGAAATAGGCCTCATCTAGCCTGCTTGGGAGAATTTCCTGGATTTTCTCGAGTTGCAGCCGGTGTTCTCGAGTTACGATGGGGACCTCAGGGACCCGCCCTGGTGGCCTCAGGAAAGGCCAGTCCCCAGGCGAGTTGCTAGGGGGCCTCTCGGGATTCCTCTCCCTTCGATACCGGGGCCAAAAACCTTGTGTGGAGTCAGGGCCGGAACCGAGGATTCCTCTCAGGGGCTGACATGGATCTTTGGGTACTTGTGGAGTCTCCACAGGGGAGTCAGGCCTCGTCTCGAGTGGGGGCATGCACGTGTGCTTTCCTTCCAGGCTGTAGCAGTAATGTCACGCTTCCCGTGGCCTGGATCAAAGGATCTGTGGTTTTCCCTCGAGGCTTTCCCTCGAGGCTTTCCCACAGGCCTGTCCCACGTGCCACCGTGGTGTGAGTCGATCCTCGGCGTGAAAGATGAGCCAGTGCAGGGCAAAGAGGTTCCTCTGGAATGGACTGAGATTTCTGGGGGACTCTTAGAATGGTGGTACGACCATGGAGTTCCTCTCGCCTTTCCTGTTGAGAGTGCCTCCTCTTGAGATGCGACGGGAACGCCGGGAATTCTTTCCCGTTGAAAGCAGGGAAAGGATCCCTCATCTCGAGCTACGAGGGGGAAACGGGGATCCTCTGGATGTGGGCGGGACCATCGTGCTTCCTCTCCAGTGGAGACGGGTATGGCGGTGAACTTCTTGAGTCGCAGCAAGGGTGTGAAAGACCCTTTCGAAGTTCCAGAGGTTAGGTGTCATTAGTCTCCAGACGCCTCATCGGAAATACGCCTCATCTCGCCTGGAAGGGAGAACTTCCTGGATTTTCTCGAGTTGCGGCAGGTGCTCTCGAGTTACGACGGGAACCTCAGGGACCCGCTCTGGTGGCCTCAGGAGAGGCCAGTCCCCATGCGAGTTGCTAGGGGGCCTCTCGGGATTCCTCTCCCGTCGATACCGGGGCCAAAAACTTTGTGTGGAGTCAGGGCCGGAAACGAGGATTCCTCTCAGGGGCTGACATGGATCTTTGGGTACTTCTGGAGTCTCCCCAGGGGAGTCAGGCCTCGTCTCGAGTGGGGGCATGCACGTGCGCTTTCCTTCCAGGCTGTAGCAGCAATGTCACGCTTCCCGTCGCGTGGATCAAAGGATCTGCGGTATTCCCTCGAGGCTTTCCCTCGAGGCTTTCCCACAGGGCTGTCCCACGTGCCACCGTGGTGTGAGTCGATCCTCGGCATGAAAGATGAGCCAGTGCAGGGCAAAGAGGTTCCTCTGGAATGGACTGAGACATCTGGGGGACTCTTGGAATGGTGGTACGACCATGGAGTTCCTCTCGCCTTTCCTGTTGAGAATGCCTCCTCTTGAGATGCGACGGGAATGCCGGGAATTCTTTCCCGTTGAAAGCAGGGAAAGGATCCCTCATCTCGAGCTACGAGGGGGAAACGGGGATCCTCTGGATGTGGGCGGGACCATCGTGCTTCCTCTCGAGTGGAGACGGGTATGGCGGTGAACTTCTTGAGTCGCAGCAAAGGTGTGAAAGACCCTTTCGAAGTTCCAGAGGTTAGGTGTCATTAGTCTCCAGACGCCTCATCGGAAATAGGCCTCATCTCGCCTGGAAGGGAGAACTTCCTGGATTTTCTCGAGTTGCAGCCGGTGTTCTCGAATTACGACGGGGACCTCAGGGACCCGCCCTGGTGGCCTCAGGAGAGGCCAGTCCCCATGCGAGGTGATAGGGGGCCTCTCGGGATTCCTCTCCCGTCGATACCGGGGCCAAAAACCTTGTGTGGAGTCAGGGCAGGAACCGAGGATTCTTCTCAGGGGCTGAGATGGATCTTTGGGTACTTCTGAGGTCTCCCCAGGGGAGTCAGGCCTCGTCTCGAGTGGGGGCATGCACGTGCGCTTTCCTTCCAGGCTGTAGCAGCAATGTCACGCTTCCCGTCGCGTGGATCAAAGGATCTGTGGTTTTCCCTCGAGGCTTTCCCACAGGGCTGTCCCACGTGCCACCATGGTGTGAGTCGATCCTAGGCGTGAAAGATGAGCCAGTGCAGGGCAAAGAGGTTCCTCTGGAATGGACTGAGACATCTGGGGGACTCTTGGCATGGTGGTACGACCATGGAGTTCCTCTCGCCTTTCCTGTTGAGAGTGCCTCCTCTTGAGATGCGATGGGAACGCTGGGAATTCTTTCCCGTTGAAAGCAGGGAAAGGATCCCTCATCTCGAGCTACGAGGGGGAAACGGGGCTCCTCTGGATGTGGGCGGGACCATCGTGCTTCCTCTCGAGTGGAGACGGGTATGGCGGTGAACTTCTTGAGTTGCAGCAAGGGTGTGAAAGACCCTTTCGAAGTTACAGAGGTTAGGTGTCATTAGTCTCCAGATGCCTCATCGGAAATAGGCCTCATCTCGCCTGGAAGGGAGAACTTCCTGGATTTTCTCGAGTTGCGGCAGGTGTTCTCGAGTTACGACGGGGACCTCAGGGACCCGTCCTGGTGGCCTCAGGAGAGGCCAGTCCCCATGCGAGTTGCTAGGGGGCCTCTCGGGATTTCTCTCTCGTCGATGCCGGGGCCAAAAACCTTGTGTGGAGTCAGGGCCGGAACCGAGGATTCCTCTCATGGGTGACATGGATCTTTGGGTACTTCTGGAGTCTCCCCAGGGGAGTCAGGCCTCGTCTCGAGTGGGGGCATGCACGTGCGCTTTCCTTCCAGGCTGTAGCAGCAATGTCACGCTTCCCGTCGCGTGGATCAAAGGATCTGTGGTTTTCCCTCGAGGCTTTCCCTCGAGGCTTTCCCACAGGGCTGTCCCACGTGCCACCGTGGTGTGAGTCGATCCTAGGTGTGAAAGATGAGCCAGTGCAGGGCAAAGAGGTTCCTCTGGAATGGACTGAGACATCTGGGGGACTCTTGGAATGGTGGTACGACCATGGAGTTCCTCTCGCCTTTCCTGTTGAGAATGCCTCCTCTTGAGATGCGACGGGAACGCCGGGAATTCTTTCCCGTTGAAAGCAGGGAAAGGATCCCTCATCTCGAGCTACGAGGGGGAAACGGGGATCCTCTGGATGTGGGCGGGACCATCGTGCTTCCTCTCGAGTGGAGACGGGTATGGCGGTGAACTTCTTGAGTCGCAGCAAAGGTGTGAAAGACCCTTTCGAAGTTCCAGAGGTTAGGTGTCATTAGTCTCCAGACGCCTCATCGGAAATAGGCCTCATCTCGCCTGGAAGGGAGAACTTCCTGGATTTTCTCGAGTTGCAGCCGGTGTTCTCGAATTACGATGGGGACCTCAGGGACCCGCCCTGGTGGCCTCAGGAGAGGCCAGTCCCCATGCGAGTTGCTAGGGGGCCTCTTGGGGTTCCTCTCCCGTCAATTCCGGGGCCATAAACCTTGTGTGTAGTCAGGGCCTGAACCGAGGATTCCTCTCAGGGGCTGACATGGATCTTTGGGTACTTCTGGAGACTCCCCAGGGTAGTCAGGCCTCGTCTGGAGTGGGGGCATGCACGTGCGCTTTCCTTCGAGGCTGTAGCAGCAATGTCACGCTTCTTGTGGCGTGGATCAAAGGATCTGTGGTTTTCCCTCGAGGCTTTCCCTCGAGGCTTTCCCACAGGGCTGTCCCACGTGCCACCGTGGTGTGAATCGATCCTCGGGGTGAAAGATGAGCCAGTGCAGGGCAAAGAAGTTCCTCTGGAATGGACTGAGACATCTGGGGGACTCTTGGAATGGTGGTACGACCATGGAGTTCCTCTCGCCTTTCCTGTTGAGAGTGCCTCCTCTTGAGATGCGATGGGAACGCCGGGAATTCTTTCCCGTTGAAAGCAGGGAAAGGATCCGTCATCTCGAGCTCCGAGGAGGAAACGGGGCTCCTATAGATGTGGGCGGGACCATTGTGCTTCCTCTCGAGTGGAGACGGGTATGGCGGTGAACTTCCTGAGTTGCAGCAAGGGTGTGAAAGACCCTTTTGAAGTTCCAAACGTTAGGGGTCATTAGTCTCCAGACGCCTCATCGCAAATAGGCCTCATCTCGCCTGGAAGGGAGAACTTCCTGGATTTTCTCGAGTTGCGGCAGGTGTTCTCGAGTTACGACGGGGACCTCAGGGACCCGCCCTGGTGGCCTCAGGAGAGGCCAGTCCCCATGCGAGGTGATAGGGGGCCTCTCGGGATTTCTCTCTCGTCGATGCCGGGGCCAAAAACCTTGTGTGGAGTCAGGGCCGGAACCGAGGATTCCTCTCAGGGGCTGACATGGATCTTTGGGTACTTCTGGAGTCTCCCCAGGGGAGTCAGGCCTCGTCTCGAGTGGGGGCATGCACGTGCGCTTTCCTTCCAGGCTGTAGCAGCAATGTCACGCTTCCCGTCGCGTGGATCAAAGGATCTGTGGTTTTCCCTCGAGGCTTTCCCACAGGGCTGTCCCACGTGCCACCGTGGTGTGAGTCGATCCTAGGCGTGAAAGATGAGCCAGTGCAGGGCAAAGAGGTTCCTCTGGAATGGACTGAGACATCTGGGGGACTCTTGGCATGGTGGTACGACCATGGAGTTCCTCTCGCCTTTCCTGTTGAGAATGCCTCCTCTTGAGATGCGACGGGAACGCCGGGAATTCTTTCCCGTTGAAAGCAGGGAAAGGATCCCTCATCTCGAGCTACGAGGGGGAAACGGGGATCCTCTGGATGTGGGCGGGACCATCGTGCTTCCTCTCGAGTGGAGACGGGTATGGCGGTGAACTTCTTGAGTCGCAGCAAAGGTGTGAAAGACCCTTTCGAAGTTCCAGAGGTTAGGTGTCATTAGTCTCCAGACGCCTCATCGGAAATAGGCCTCATCTCGCCTGGAAGGGAGAACTTCCTGGATTTTCTCGAGTTGCAGCCGGTGTTCTCGAATTACGATGGGGACCTCAGGGACCCGCCCTGGTGGCCTCAGGAGAGGCCAGTCCCCATGCGAGTTGCTAGGGGGCCTCTTGGGGTTCCTCTCCCGTCAATTCCGGGGCCATAAACCTTGTGTGTAGTCATGGCCGGAACCGAGGATTCCTCTCAGGGGCTGACATGGATCTTTGGGTACTTCTGGAGACTCCCCAGGGGAGTCAGGCCTCGTCTCGAGTGGGGGCATGCACGTGCGCTTTCCTTCGAGGCTGTAGCAGCAATGTCACGCTTCTTGTGGCGTGGATCAAAGGATCTGTGGTTTTCCCTCGAGGCTTTCCCTCGAGGCTTTCCCACAGGGCTGTCCCACGTGCCACCGTGGTGTGAGTCGATCCTCGGCGTGAAAGATGAGCCAGTGCAGGGCAAAGAAGTTCCTCTGGAATGGACTGAGACATCTGGGGGACTCTTGGAATGGTGGTACGACCATGGAGTTCCTCTCGCCTTTCCTGTTGAGAGTGCCTCCTCTTGAGATGCGATGGGAACGCTGGGAATTCTTTCCCGTTGAAAGCAGGGAAAGGATCCGTCATCTCGAGCTCCGAGGAGGAAACGGGGCTCCTATAGATGTGGGCGGGACCATCGTGCTTCCTCTCGAGTGGAGACGGGTATGGCGGTGAACTTCCTGAGTTGCAGCAAGGGTGTGAAAGACCCTTTCGAAGTTCCAAACGTTAGGGGTCATTAGTCTCCAGACGCCTCATCGCAAATAGGCCTCATCTCGCCTGGAAGGGAGAACTTCCTGTATTTTCTCGAGTTGCGGCAGGTGTTCTCGAGTTACGACGGGGACCTCAGGGACCCGCCCTGGTGGCCTCAGGAGAGGCCAGTCCCCATGCGAGGTGATAGGGGGCCTCTCGGGATTCCTCTCCCGTCGATACCGGGGCCAAAAACCTTGTGTGGAGTCAGGGCCGGAACCGAGGATTCTTCTCAGGGGCTGACATGGATCTTTGGGTACTTCTGAGGTCTCCCCAGGGGAGTCAGGCCTCGTCTCGAGTGGGGGCATGCACGTGCGCTTTCCTTCCAGGCTGTAGCAGCAATGTCACGCTTCCCGTCGCGTGGATCAAAGGATCTGTGGTTTTCCCTCGAGGCTTTCCCACAGGGCTGTCCCCCGTGCCACCGTGGTGTGAGTCGATCCTAGGCGTGAAAGATGAGCCAGTGCAGGGCAAAGAGGTTCCTCTGGGATGGACTGAGACATCTGGGGGACTCTTGGCATGGTGGTACGACCATGGAGTTCCTCTCGCCTTTCCTGTTGAGAGTGCCTCCTCTTGAGATGAGATGGGAACGCTGGGAATTCTTTCCCGTTGAAAGCAGGGAAAGGATCCCTCATCTCGAGCTACGAGGGGGAAACGGGGCTCCTCTGGATGTGGGCGGGACCATCGTGCTTCCTCTCGAGTGGAGACGGGTATGGCGGTGAACTTCTTGAGTTGCAGCAAGGGTGTGAAAGACCCTTTCGAAGTTCCAGAGGTTAGGTGTCATTAGTCTCCAGACGGCTCATCGGAAATAGGCCTCATCTCGCCTGGAAGGGAGAACTTCCTGGATTTTCTCGAGTTGCGGCAGCTGTTCTGGAGTTACGACGGGGACCTCAGGGACCCGCCCTGGTGGCCTCAGGAGAGGCCAATCCCCATGCGAGTTGCTAGGGGGCCTCTCGGGATTCCTCTCCCGTCGATACCGGGGCCAAAAACCTTGTGTGGAGTCAGGGCCGGAACCGAGGATTCCTCTCAGGGGCTGACATGGATCTTTGGGTACTTCTGGAGTCTCGCCAGGGGAGACAGGCCTCGTCTCGAGTGGGGGCATGCACGTGCACTTTCCTTCCAGGCTGTAGCAGCAATGTCACGCTTCCCGTCGCGTTGATCAAAGGATCTGTGGTTTTCCCTCTAGGCTTTCCCTCGAGGCTATCCCACAGGGCTGTCCCACGTGCCACCGTGGTGTGAGTCGATCCTCGGCGTGAAAGATGAGCCAGTGCAGGGCAAAGAGGTTCCTCTGGAATGGACTGAGACATCTGGCGGACTCTTGAAATGGTGGTACGACCATGCAGTTCCTCTCGCCTTTCCTGTTGAGAGTGCCTCCTCTTGAGATGCGACGGGAACGCCGGGAATTCTTTCCCGTTGAAAGAAGGGAAAGGATCCCTCAACTCGAGCTAGGAGGGGGAAACGGGGCTCCTCTGGATGTGGGCGGGACCATCGTGCTTCCTCTCGAGTGGAGACGGGTATGGCGGTGAACTTCTTGAGTTGCAGCAAGTGTGTGAAAGACCCTTTCGAAGTTCCAGAGGTTAGGTGTCATTAGTCTCCAGACGCCTCATCGGAAATAGGCCTCATCTCGCCTGGAAGGGAGAAATTCCTGGATTTTCTCGAGTTGGGGCAGGTGCTCTCGAGTTACGACGGGGACCTCAGGGACCCGCCCTGATGGCCTCAGGAGAGGCCAGTCCCCATGCGAGTTGCTAGGGGGCCTCTCGGGATTCCTCTCCCATCGATACCGGTGCCAAAAACCTTGTGTGGAGTCAGGGACGGAAGCGAGGATTCCTCTCAGTGGCTGACATGGATCTTTGGGTACTTCTGGAGTCTCCCCAGAGGAGTCAGGCGTCGTCTCGAGTGGGCGCATGCACGTGCGCTTTCCTTCAAGGCTGTAGCAGCAATGTCACGCTTCCCGTGGCGTGAATCAAACGATCTGTGGTTTTCCCTCGAGGCTTTCCCTCGAGGCTTTCCCACAGGGCTGTCCCACGTGCCACTGTGGTGTGAGTCGATCCTCGGCGTGAAAGATGAGACAGTGCAGGGCAAAGACGTTCCTCTGGAATGGACTGAGACATCTGGGGGACTCTTGGAATGGTGGTGCGACCATGGAGTTCCTCTCGCCTTTCCTGTTGAGAGTGCCTCCTCTTGAGATGCGACGGGAACGCCGGGAATTCTTTCCCGTTGAAAGCAGGGAAAGGATCCCTCATCTCGAGCTCCGAGGGGGAAACGGGGCTCCTCTGGATGTGGGCGGGACCATCGTGCTTCCTCTCGAGTGGAGACGGGTGTGGCGGTGAACTTCTTGAGTTGCAACAAGGGTGTGAAGGACCCTTTCGAAGTTACAGAGGTTAGGTGTCATTAGTCTCCAGACGCCTCATCGGAAATAGGCCTCATCTCGCCTGGAAGGGGGAACTTCCTGGAATTTCTCGAATTGTGGCAGGTGTTCTCGAGTTACGACGGGGACCTCAGGGACCCGCCCTGGTGGCCTCAGGAGAGGCCAGTCCCCATGCGAGTTGCTAGGGGGCCTCTCGGGATTCCTCTCCCGTCGATACCGGGGCCAAAAACCTTGTGTGGAGTCAGGGCCGGAACCGAGGATTCCTCTCACGGGCTGACATGGATCTTTGGGTACTTCTGGAGTCTCCCCAGGGGAGTCAGGCCTCGTCTCGAGTCGGGGCATGCACGTGCACTTTCCTTCCAGGCTGTAGCAGCAATGTCACGCTTCCCGTCGCGTGGATCAAAGGATCTGTGGTTTTCCCTCTAGGCTTTCCCTCGAGGCTTTCCCACAGGGCTGTCCCACGTGCCACCGTGGTGTGAGTCGATCCTCGGCGTGAAAGATGAGCCAGTGCAGGGCAAAGAGATTCCTCTGGAATGGACTGAGACATCTGGGGGACTCTTGGAATGGTGGTACGACCATGGAGTTCCTCTCGCCTTTCCTGTTGAGAGTGCCTCCGCTTGAGATGCGACGGGAACGCCGGGAACTCTTTCCCATTGAAAGCAGGGAAAGGATTCCTCATCTCGAGCTACGAGGGGGAAAGGGGGCTCCTCTGGATGTGGGCGGGACGATTGTGCTTCCTCTCGAGTGGAGACGGGTATGGCGGTGAACTTCTTGAGTTGCAGCAAGGGTGTGAAAGACCCTTTCGAAGTTCCAGAGGTTAGGTGTCATTAGTCTCCAGATGCCTCATCGGAAATAGGCCTCATCCTGCCTGGAAGGGAGAACTTCCTGGATTTTCTCGAGTTGCGGCAGGTGTTCTCGAGTTACGACGGGGACCTCAGGGACCCGCCCTGGTGGCCTCAGGAGAGGCCAGTCCCCATGCGAGTTGCTAGGGGGCCTCTCGGGATTCCTCTCCCGTCGATACCCGGGCCAAAAACCTTGTGTGGAGTCAGGGCCGGAACCGAGGATTCCTCTCACGGGCTGATATGGATCTTTGGGTACTTCTGGAGTCTCGCCAGGGGAGACAGGCCCCATCTCGAGTGGGGGCATGCACGTGCGCTTTCCTTCCAGGCTGTAGCTGCAATGTCACGCTTTCCATCGCGTGGATCAAAGGATCTGTGGTTTTTCCACAGGTTTGTCCCACGTGCCACCGTGGTGTGAGTCGATCCTCGGCATGAAAGATGAGCCAGTGCAGGGCAAAGAGGTTCCTCTGGAATGGACTGAGACATCTGGGGGACTCTTGGAATGGTGGTACGACCATGGAGTTCCTCTCGCCTTTCCTGTTGAGAGTGCCTCCTCTTGAGATGCGACGGGAACGCCGGGAATACTTTCCCGTTGGAAGCAGGGAAAGGATCGCTCATCTCGAGGTAGGAGGGGGAAACGGGGCTCCTCTGGATGTGGGCGGGACCATCGTGCTTCCTCTAGAGTGGAGACGGGTATGGCGGTGAACTTCTTGAGTTGCAGCAAGGGTGTGAAAGACCCTTTAGAAGTTCCAGAGGTTAGGTGTCATTAGTCTCCAGACGCCTCATCGGAAATAGGCCTCATCTCGCCTGGAAGGGAGAACTTCCTGGATTTTCTCGAGTTGCGGCAGGTGTTCTCGAGTTACGACGGGGACCTCAGGGACCCGCCCTGGTAGCCTCAGGAGAGGCCAGTCCCCATGAGAGCTGCTAGGGGGCCTCTCGGGATTCCTCTCCCGTCGATACCGGGGCCAAAAACCTTGTGTGGAGTCAGGGCCGGAACCGAGGATTCCTCTCAGTGGCTGACATGGATCTTTGGGTACTTCTGGAGTCTCCCCAGGGGAGTCAGGCCTCGTCTCGAGTGGGGGCATGCACGTGCGCTTTCCTTCAAGGCTGTAGCAGCAATGTCACGCTTCCCGTGGCGTGAATCAAACGATCTGTGGTTTTCCCTCGAGGCTTTCCCTCGAGGCTTTCCCACAGGGCTGTCCCACGTGCCACCGTGGTGTGAGTCGATCCTCGGCGTGAAAGATGAGCCAGTGCAGGGCAAAGAGGTTCCTCTGGAATGGACTGAGACATCTGGGGGACTCTTGGAATGGTGGTACGACCATGGAGTTCCTCTCGCCTTTCCTGTTGAGAGTGCCTCCTCTTGAGATGCGAAGGGAACTCCGGGAAATCTTTCCCGTTGAAAGCAGGGAAAGGATCCCTCATCTCGAGCTACGAGGGGGAAACGGGGCTCCTCTGGATGTGGGCGGGACCATCGTGCTTCCTCTCGAGTGGAGACGGGTATGGCGGTGATCTTCTTGAGTTGCATCAAGGGTGTGAAAGACCCTTTCGAAGTTCCAGAGGTTAGGTGTCATTAGTCTCCAGACGCCTCATCGGAAATAGGCCTCATCTCGCCTGGAAGGGAGAACTTCCTGGATTTTCTCGAGTTGCGGCAGGTGTTCTCGAGTTACGACGGGGACCTCAGGGACCCGCCCTGGTGGCCTCAGGAGAGGCCAGTCCCCATGCGAGTTGCTAGGGGCCCTCTCGGGATTCCTCTCCCGTCGATACCGGGGCCAAAAACCTTGTGTGGTGTCAGGGCCGGAACCGAGGATTTCTCTCAGGGGCTGACATGGATCTTTGGGTACTTCTGGAGTCTCCCCAGGGGAGTCAGGCCTTGTCTCGAGTCGGGGCATGCACGTGCGCTTTCCTTCCAGGCTGTAGCAGCAATGTCACGCTTCCCGTCGCGTGGATCAAGGGATCTGTGGTTTTCCCTCGAGGCTTTCCCTCGAGGCTTTCCCACAGGGCTGTCCCACGTGCCACCGTGGTGTGAGTCGATCCTCGGCGTGAAAGATGAGCCAGTGTAGGGCAAAGAGCTTCCTCTGGAATGGACTGAGACATCAGGGGGACTCTTGGAATGGTGGTACGACCATGGAGTTCCTCTCGCCTTTCCTGTTGAGAGTGCCTCCTCTTGAGATGCGACGGGAATGCCGGGAATTCTTTCCCGTTGAAAGCAGGGAAAGGATCCCTCATCTCGAGCTACGAGGGGGAAACGGGGCTCCTCTGGATGGGGGCGAGACTATCGTGCTTCCTCTCGAGTGGAGACGGGTATGGCGGTGAACTTCTTGAGTTGCAGCAAGGGTGTGAAAGACCCTTTCGAAGTTCCAGAGGTTAGGTGTCATTAGTCTCCAGACGCCTCATCGGAAATAGGCCTCATCTCGCCTGGAAGGGAGAACTTCCTGGATTTTCTCGAGTTGCGGCAGGTGTTCTCGAGTTACGACGGGGACCTCAGGGACCCGCCCTGGTGGCCTCAGGAGAGGCCAGTCCCCATGCGAGTTGCTAGGGGGCCTCTCGGGATTCCTCTCCCGTCGATACCGGGGCCAAAAACCTTGTGTGGAGTCAGGGCCGGATCCGAGGATTCCTCTCAGGGGCTGATATGGATCTTTGGGTACTTCTGGAGTCTCGCCAGGGGAGACAGGCCTCGTCGCGAGTGGGGGCATGCACGTGCACTTTCCTTCCAGGCTGTAGCAGCAATGTCACGCTTCCCGTCGCGTGGATCAAAGGATCTGTGGTTTTCCCTCGAGGCTTTCCCTCGAGGCTTTCCCACAGGGCTGTCCCACGTGCCACCGTGGTGTGAGTCGATCCTCGGCGTGAAAGATGA
Source organism: Capricornis sumatraensis (assembly GCF_032405125.1). Classification (NCBI taxonomy): domain Eukaryota; kingdom Metazoa; phylum Chordata; class Mammalia; order Artiodactyla; family Bovidae; genus Capricornis; species Capricornis sumatraensis. Next base: position 15,206,004 of record NW_027184612.1, read on the forward strand.
GCCAGTGCAGGGCAAAGAGGTTCCTCTGGAATGGACTGAGACATCTGGGGGACTCTTGGAATGGTGGTACGACCATGGAGTTCCTCTCGCCTTTGCTGTTGAGAGTGCCTCCTCTTGAGATGGGACGGGAATACCGGGAATTCTTTCCCGTTGAAAGCAGGGAAAGGATTCCTCATCTCGAGCTACGAGGGGGAAACGGGGCTCCTCTGGATGTGGGCGGGACCATCGTGCTTCCTCTCGAGTGGAGACGGGTATGGCGGTGAACTTCTTGAGTTGCAGCAAGGGTGTGAAAGACCCTTTCGAAGTTCCAGAGGTTAGGTGTCATTAGTCTCCAGACGCCTCATCGGAAATAGGCCTCATCTCGCCTGGAAGGGAGAACTTCCTGGATTTACTCGAGTTGCGGCAGGTGTTCTCGAGTTACGACGGGGACCTCAGGGACCCGCCCTGGTGGCCTCAGGAGAGGCCAGTCCCCATGCGACTTGCTAGGGGGCCTCTCGGGATTCCTCTCCCGTCGATACCGGGGCCAAAAACCTTGTGTGGAGTCAGGGCCGGAACCGAGGATTCCTCTCAGGGGCTGACATGGGTCTTTGGGTATTTCTGGAGTCTCCCCATGGGAGTCAGGCCTCGTCTCGAGTGGGGGCATGCACGTGCGCTTTCCTTCCAGGCTGTAGCAGCAATGTCACGCTTCCCGTGGCGTGGATCAAAAGATCTGTGGTTTTCCCTCGAGGCTTTCCCTCGAGGCTTTCCCACAGGGCTGTCCCACGTGCCACCGTGGTGTGAGTCGATCCTCGGTGTGAAAGATGAGCCAGTGCAGGGCAAAGAGGTTCCTCTGGAATGGACTGAGACATCTGGGGGACTCTTGGAATGGTGGTAAGACCATGGAGTTCCTCTCGCCTTTGCTGTTGAGAGTGCCTCCTCTTGAGATGGGACGGGAATACCGGGAATTCTTTCCCGTTGAAAGCAGGGAAAGGATTCCTCATCTCGAGCTACGAGGGGGAAACGGGGCTCCTCTGGATGTGGGCGGGACGATCGTGCTTCCTCTCGAGTGGAGACGGGTATGGCGGTGAACTTCTTGAGTTGCAGCAAGGGTGTGAAAGACCCTTTCGAAGTTCCAGAGGTTAGGTGTCATTAGTCTCCAGACGCCTCATCGGAAATAGGCCTCATCTCGCCTGGAAGGGTGAACTTCCTGGATTTTCTCGAGTTGCGGCAGGTGTTCTCGAGTTACGACGGGGACCTCAGGGACCCGCCCTGGTGGCCTCAGGAGAGGCCAGTCCCCATTCGACTTGCTAGGGGGCCTCTCGGGATTCCTCTCCCTTCGATACCGGGGCCAAAAACCTTGTGTGGAGTTAGGGCCGGAACCGAGGATTCCTTTCAGGGGCTGATATGGATCTTTGGGTACTTCTGGAGTCTCGCCAGGGGAGACAGGCTTCATCTCGAGTGGGGCCATGCACGTGCGCTTTCGTTCCAGGCTGTAGCAGCAATGTCACGCTTCCCGTG